>NC_092750.1:41496116-51496116 GCF_047496795.1 Chiloscyllium punctatum | reverse complement strand
ACCTTGCCTTTGATAAGGAGCGCAAAGCTGTTTTTCATTATTCCAACTGTGGCCAGACTAGTGGTTTGTATAATTTTAGCAAAGCCTCACTACTTTAATACTTCAGTCCCTTTGAAATAAATATCAAGATTTCATAAGCCTTTCCTATTCCTGCTGAATTTGGATGCTGGTTTTTTTTTTGAGAATTTTTTTTATGATTTGTGAACTCCCAAATCCATCTGTACCATAGCTTTCTGCAAATGTTGTAGAATGTAATTGAGTGAAACTGGCCTGTTGTTGAAACTGACCATAATTGTGATATAAACTCCATCTTTGCAGTTGAAACATTATAACCTACTGTGATGTTTCAATTAATAATGTGAAGGACTGCTTTTTCAACAGTATGAAGAGAATATGCCCCCATTCCTCCAAAACCACAATCTCTAATTTAACTATATCCTAAATGAGGTGTCACTGTTTAAGCATGTGATTTGTGAAAACCCCTAAACGTCATGATTACTAAGACAAATCATATTGTTCCCTTTGCTACCATAAGAATTCATTTTCAATACAGATGAACATTTTCCATGTAAAAGATGTAAAAGAGGTATGGAATTTTTAAATGCAGATTCAACTGCCATTGTACATTCTGTGATTGAGTGTCAGTACCCAGGCTGTGCACTTTTTCCTTGAAACCCTCATAAGTGTATATAACAGCTCAGAAAGAGAAAATACCACAGATGCTCAAGGTCTGAAATTTAAAAAAAAAACTTGCAGAAACCTATCGGGTCTGGCAGCATCTGTGGCGAGAGAAACAGAGTAATGTTTTGAAATCAGTGACTCTCAGAACCTGAGGGAAGAGACATTGGACATGCTCGGGCACTCCCCCCATTCCCCTGTCCCCACGTCTCTCATATGCTGACCCTTTGCTCCTGCTATCTATTTGTATAATACATTTAAAAAGTGATGCTATAAAGTTTTATGCTATGACTTTGAGGTGTATTTTGTACTTTTGTCTCAAGTAGAACAGTTTGCTCAAAGTTAATAAAGAAAACACCTTTGGAGGCCTTGTGTTTTCTTAAGATGGAAGAATATAAGCACCCTAAATGAATGGGATCAAGCTCCCAAGAATCAGGAGTTTTAGTTTTAACTTTCAGATCCTGGGGCCTTTGTTATGAAGATGTGGGTGTACTGTACCTTTTTAATGGAGTTTAAAAGCTGGTAGAGCTACCTGACAGCAGCACCGAACCCTGCGGGACACCGCTCGTCACTGGCTGCCATTCTGAAAAAGAACCTTTTATCCCAACTCTCTGCCTTCTGTTAGACAGCCAATCCTTAATCCATCCCAGCAGCTCACCTCGAACACCATGGGCCCTCACCTTGCTCAGCAGCCTCCCGTGTGGCACCTTATCAAAGGCCACAGAATGCTGCTAGGCCTACTGAGTTTCTCCAGCAATTAGGACACATTTTTCACTGGGCTCCAAGATTTTGTCAGATTTTTAAAACTAAGTTAGTGGTCTTTATAGGCTATCCCAACTATCTGAGAAGATGTATACTTTTAACAACAAAATTTAATTGCAGTCTTTAGCTGAAAAGCTGTTACCTTTTGTGTTGGTGATGGTCTCATGGTTGCTGCCATGTTGATAATTCAAATAAAGAATGTTAACACCAGATTTCACAGTCAATGGTGAAGTAAAACTGCTTGCTACTGACAGTGATAAACCTGTCCATAAAGATCAAATTGTCATCATGGCATAGATCTCCTTCCTGAGAACTGTTTCAATCTGTGAGCAAGTTGAGGGGGTCTCGGACATGCAGTAACAGTGATGTCAACAAGCAGGATAAATATCCAATCACATTGAAAAATTATCTCTGCAAATCGGGTAGTTTAAAACTTTGAAACCCCTCACTTGGAAAATTTGTAGGTAGTGAATGTATTTTTATGGTTGATTAAGATAAAAGCTAAGATGCAGGTAAATTTAAATTTTAAGTGAGAAATTTGACATTCCACAAAACAAAAATGGCTTATTTGGTCAGTTGAGAGTGTTTGGCAGTGATTATGCAATTAATAGTGTTAAAACATGTCTTTTTCTAACTGATTTTTGTTGCCCAGTTGAGTTTGAGTGGAAGTTTTCAATTGTCAGATTTAACAGTTTAAAATCTGGGAACACCCCAGTCTTTTAAAAAAGTATAGATTGGTTGATGACAGCTTTTGAAAGTCATCTTCTGTATGTGCTGTGTGCTGACTTCTGAAGGTGCTGTCACTTTCAACTAAGTAAATGTGATGCTGGCAGTGTCACCTAATTGCTATTGTGAAATCAGGGCCAGTGTTTGTTGACAGGCATCTTGGCTTGCAGTTGACAAGTGCTGTCTTCTGGAAATATTGAATGAAAAATAAGAATCAAGAATGTAGGGATTCTTGCAGTATGTGTGCATTTCCTTTTATAAATGCAAAAAACCTTCAAGCTTTTTAGTCCTAATTTGATTTGGAGTAATGTTTGATTGCAGTGCTGTCTTTTTTTTTCTCAAAGATGGACAATGCAGATCTTAGTGAGCCTGATGTGAAATTTAATCGCAGGAAAATCCAGTTGTTTGAATAACCTAAATCACTTGGCATATCTTTTGCAAATTCTGAGACTGGCTTGATTTTGAATTTTCAGTCTCTTCCAGGCTTAGCTTCTGCATTGATTATATTGTCACCAAAATAGCTCAACATATTGATTATTAAAGCTGTTTACAGTATTGTAGATATTGATAGTGCTTTTATGGCAGGGTGCAAGTTGGAAAATACAATATAGTTAAAAAGTAGCATGTTTCATGCAGAAACAGCCAATTGTATTGGATATGTCATTGCAATTTGCTTTAATAATATTTTACCTATCTCTGTTAAAGGCTTGTATTTTTGCCCTCAATCTACCCCTCTCCCCCCTCTCATCACTAGGGCAAGGATTAAATTCAAATCTTAATCCTCTCAGAAATTCTGTGTTTGTGTTTTTATTCTGCCAGCAGCATAGCTTTGAGATTTTTCTGTTCTTTGTCAGGTGGCACGTTTTAACATTAAGCCTCATCTGAAAATTCTATTTATGGTCTGACTTCTCTTTTTTGACTTTGCATTCTGGTCTTATAAAATGACAAAAGCCGTTTATGTGCTTTGCACCAACCAGTTGCTTTGAAGATAGTTACATTTAGTAACTGACCTAATGACCTTTTTCTGGATGTCTAGGTAGACTGAACTGAGGTTTGGTACATGCCAAAAAAAAAGTTCCTGTTATACTTGCAGATTTCCATCTAAAATAATGTCAGTGCCATTTGAAGATCTATGATATTTTTAGGCTTGATACTGAGATGTTGAAACAAGTCGCAGCTGGGACTGCAGGTCATTCAGAACCAACTTCTGGTTCTGCACACCTGCTTCACTTTAGATCTGGTCCATGTTCAAGGACTAATGTACATAGCTTAAGAACTTCACTCTTCTCTAACTGTCCCTGAATAAAGCATCCAGGAACCTTTCCCTTTTCTTTGTATCATAATGTGTATAGCTCAAGACTCCAGCACACACATTCTGAGCCAAAGTAACTTGAACTACAGATATTTAAATTCAAATATAGTTGCTTAGGCTCATATTGCCTTTGATAGTGCTTCCAAATTTCTTTCCTCCTGTGACCCCCATTTTGGTAATTGTCAGTAGCAGTTGCATCTGTGGGGATGGCAGTTTATGAAAATCGGGGAGTGTTGTGTGGACATATAAATTTGATCTCTGATTTAAAAGCCTACACAGTTATTAGCAATTGACCAGAGCTCCATAGCAGCCATTGCTGTTTAACTCATTAGAGTTCCAGTTTTGGAAATGTCACTTGATTTGTAGTTTTATCAATATATTTATCAAGCTGATCTCAACACTTAAGATTGAAGTGCATCCCTGATTTGAGTTGAAACTTGAACCCAAGTTTGGAGGAAAGTGGGTGGGGGGGGATAAAGTGTGAAAACTGATCACCTGCTTGTTTACCTAGTTAATGCCTCTGGTTTTCAGCTCTAAATTATTATGATCCCTGTAGAGGCTGGTATTTGAAATTTGAACTACCCGTTAGGAGCTAATTTTTTAAAAAAAGACACGGAGTTTCATTCTTAGATATATATAGATATATATTTGTACCCAATCTGCTCAGACATGTAATGACACCTCTGGAGCAGGTGAAAATTTAACATAAGAACTGAGCAGGAGCAGGCTGTCTGGCCCTCTGTTACTGATCTTTTCGTGGACTCAGCTCCACTTTTCCGCGCGCTCATCGTATCCCTTAAAAAAACCTATCTTAGCTTTAAAAATGTTTACTGAGGTAGTGTCAACCACTTCACTTGGCAAGGAATTCCATAGATTTACAACCCTCTGGGTGAAGAAGTTACTTCTCAATTCAGTCCTAAATGTGCTCCCTGTAACCTTTTGAGGCTATGCCCTCTTGTCCTAGTTTCACCTCTACTCCTATCGTATCTATTATGTGTTTCTATAAGATCCCCTCCAATTCTTCTGAATTCCAATGAATATAATTCCAGTCTACTCAGTCTCTCCTCATAAGCCAACCCCCTCAACTCCGGAATCAACCTGCTGAACCGTGTCAGTACATCCTTTCTCAAGTAAGGAGACCAAAACTGCGCACAGTACTCCAGGTATGGCCTCACCAGCACCCTATACAGCTGCAACATAACCTCCCTGCTTTTAAACTCAATCCCTTTAGCAATGAAGGACAAAATTCCATTTGCCTTCCTAATTACTTGTTGTACCTGCAGACCAATCTTCTGTGGTTCATGTACAAGGGCACCTAGGTCCCTCTGCATATCAGCATGCTCCCACTTTTTACAGTTCAAGTAGTAATCCATTTTACTGTTACTCCTACCAAAATGATGACTTCACATTTATTAGCATTGTATTCCATCTGTCAGACCTTTACCCAGTCACTAAAATATCAAGCTGATATGTTCCTCTTCAAATTTTCATAGTCCTCTGCACACTTCACTCTGTCACTCATCTTCGTGTCATCTGCAGACTTTGACACACATGTGGTCCCCAACTCCAAATCATCTATATAAATGGTGAATAATGAAGGTCCCAACACTGATTCCTGAGGCACACCTTTAGTTACTGATTGCCAGCCAAAATAGCGCTCATTTATCTCCACTTTTTTTGCTTCCAGTTCGTCAACCAATCCTCTATCTAGGCTAATACTATACTCATAATGCCTTGCATCTTTATCTTATGCGGCATCATATCGAAGGTCTTTTGGAAATCTAGGTACACCACATGCACTGGGGTTCCCGAAGTCCATCTTGTTCATAATGTCTTCATTGAATTCCAAAAGATTTATTAAGCATGACCTGCTCTTCATGAACCCATGCTGCATCTATCCAACGGGACAATTTCTATCGTGATGTCTTGCTATTTCTTTCTTGATAATAGACTCTAGCATCTTTCCCCACTACAGAACTTAGGCTGATGGGTCTGTAATTGCCCATCTTTTGTCTACGTCTCTTTTTAAACAGTGGTGTTACATTTGCTGTTTTCCAATCTGTTGGGACTGCCCCAGAGTCAAGCAAATTTTGGAAAATTACTACCAGTGCACTTGCTATATCTCCCACCATCTCGTTTAGTAACCTGTGATGCATTCCGTTAGAACACGGAGTCTTGTCTGTCTTTAGCTCCATTAGCTTTCCCAGCACTTACCTCTTCCATAATAATCATCTCCAGGTCCTCACCTACCTTTGTCTCTTCGTCAATTACTGGCATGTTATTCGTGTCCTCCACTGTGAAGACAGATACATTTCATCATATCATGTAACTAAATGGCCCTCCTTAACCTCTAAATAACCAGTGTTTATTTTTGCCATTCTTTTTTGTTTAAATATTTATAGAAACCTGGGGATTCTAGCCCAGAGTTAGGGATACTACTACTTTGTCATAATGAATCTGTCTTCAAAGAATATCCAATTAACAGAAAATGACCAGCAATTTCTATCTTGTACTTCCAACCCAATAAAGCAATGAGCCTTCCTTTTACGACCAAGACTTAGTGGCAGGTAGACTTCAACATAGGTTTGATTTGTTCCAAAATATAATCTTTTATAAACCAAAAGATACAGTTCCAAAACAGCATAATCTTGGAAACTTCATAACTGTCTCTCAAATTTCACTAACCATCTTGTTTTACTCTTCAACATTTCTGCTTTTCTTTGGTTTGGTACAATTGAATGACTTGTGTGTCTGAGGGCAGTTAAGAGTAAACTACATTGCTGTGGGTGTGGAGCCACACCACCATACTGGGTCAGTAAGACAGGTTTCTTTCATGAAAAATGTTTGTGATTCAGATAACATTTCAACTCTTGCTTCTGGAGCAATAGTCAAGGCTTCTGGATTATGAATTCTGTAAAATTGTTGTTATGCTATCAAAGTTGTAAATGTATATTAATTTAACAGAAAAATGAAGAAGCTGTGCACTATATAGCATCTTATGCCAGTACCACCACTTGATGCGATCATGGCTGATCATTTGCTTTTAACTGCAGGTTCCTGTTTACTGCCACATTCCCCTCTGCTGTGAGAGGTCTAACATCTGTCTTGTCACCCTTAGTATTCTAAAGATTCTTTTGGGAAGAAATTTCTTCTCCTCTCTGTCCTAAATCCTGCTATCCTGAGACTGTGTCCCCATGTTTTAGATTTTCCCCTCCAATAAAAACAAGGTCTCAGTAACTGCCCAAAAAGTCCTGTTTAAAATACTGTAATGCTTAAAATAAAATCTACCAAATAGACATAAAGACATTTGGTAAGATATTTGAATAGGAAAGTTATGGAGGGATATGTGCCAGGAGCAGGCAGGTGGGGCTAGTAGTTTAGTTTGGGATTATGTTCAGCATGGACTGGTTGGACTGAAGGGTCTATATCTGTGCTGTATGCCTCTGATTCTATCATTACCATAACCGCAGTTTACTCAATCTCATCACCTGGCATTCCTCTTCTGCTTGTAACCAATCTAGTGAACATTTGCTGCACTTCTTGCAAAGAGGGCCATTTAGTTCTTGCATATTTTTCCTCAACTATGGAAAGCAGAACCGTGCACTGTATTCCATGCATGGTTTCACCAAAACCTTGCATTTTCTCACTTTTACTCCAAACCTCTTGCAGTAACATGCCATTTACCTTTCTAATTGACTGTTGTATCTGCATGCTAATGTATTGTGTTCCTTGACTAAGTACACCAAATTACCTCTGAACCTCAAGCTTTATAAGTTTTTAAAACTATATTAGACTTAGTGCAAAAATGAAAAAAGCTCCCACTTACCTACATTATACTCCAATTTGCAACCTTGTTGCCCTGTTCATTTGATTATATTTCTTTACAGCCTCTGTTCTTCTCACTGCTTATATTCTGTCCTGATTTTGTATCATCAGCAAACTTAGACCCATCCATGATATCTGCAGCTACCACTTCCGGATGGAGTCAGATGGTCTTGGGGATTTTTTGGCTTTTAGCCTCCCGTTTCTCCAAATTGTTTTCTCTGCTATTTTAACTTCTGTTCAACAATTAATCTGTATGCAAGAATTGAGCTTATAATTGATATATTTTCAGCCCCATTGGAGAACGGAGTTTCTTGTTGTTTAAATTCGGTCAAGGAAAATACCTTTTTTGGATTACAGCTTTTCAGATTTGGATATTTGCTTCAGAAATGGAACACAGTGATGAATCAATTTGCAATTCTGAAACAGATGAATTAGACTGTATAGATCTCTTAAAAGTTTGGTGCAATAATTTATGGTCCAAGAGCTAGTTACAGACTCAACACTAGCATTTAGGCTGGAATTGCTTTGTGCCTTTTCACCTGAATTTGATGTTTTGAGAAATGATTTGGAAATGTTGGACTGGGGTTGACAAAATTAAAAATCTCAACAACAGGTTATAGTCCAACAAGTTTATTTGGAAGCAGTAGCTTTCGAAGCACTGCTCCTTCATCCAACCACCTGATGAAAGAGCAGTGCTTCGAAAGCTAGTGCTTCCAAATAAACCCATTGGATTATAACCTGGTATTGTGATTCTTAACTTTAGTTTTGAGAAATGTAATTCTCAGTATGCATAGGAAATGTACATTGCTCCTAATTGCATAAAGGTCCAATTCTAAAGTGTGGCAGTGTTTGTGAGAGTCTTGGAATCGTGCCAGAATACCACTGTACAGTTACTCCATAATCCCAGGTTGTCTTCTGTTTCTTCTGCCCCTTTTTAATGAAGAGGCAGTCAAAATTTATGTAAAGATCAGGGGTAGCACGGTGGCTCAATAGTTAGCACTATTGCCTCACAGTGCCAGGGACTCAGATCCGATTCCAGCCTCTGGCAACTGTCTGTGTGGAGTTTACACGTTCTCCCCATGTCTGCGTGGATTTCCTACGGGTGCTCCGATTTCCTCCCACAGTCCAAAGATGTGCAGGTCAGGTGAATTGGCCATGCTAAATTGCCCAGGGTGTCAGGTGCATCATTCAGAGGGAAATGGGTCTGGGTGGGTTACTCTTTGGAGGGTTGGTGTTGACTTGTTGGGCCAAAGGATCTCTTTCCACACTGTAGGGAATCTAATGTAAAAATTTATAGTTTGGGTGCCGGTTGTCGTGGTTGTGGGTATGTTTGCAGAGCTAGAAAGATGATTTAGGAAGCTTTGTCCCCTGTCTAGGTGGCATCTTCAGTGCTTTGGAGCCTCCTGTGAAGCGCTGCTGTACTCTCTTCTGGAATTTATTTGGTTCCATTTCTGCTGCTTCCAGTTGCCAGTTGCAGCAGTTCGTTGTAGTGGCCGGTATATTGGGTCCAGGTCAATATGCTTGTTGATACAGAGTGTGGATGAGTACCATACTTCTAGAAATTCTCTGGCTCTCCTCTGTTTAGCTTGTCCTATGATCACTGTTGTACAAGTTGAATTTATGGTCCCTGTCATCTGTGTGTATGGCTATGAGGGATAGCTGGTCGTGGCGTTTAGTGACTAGTTGGTGTGCATGGATTCGGTTCATTAGTTGTCTGCCTGTTGGTCTTTTATAGTGTTTCATGCAGACTTTGCGTGGAATCTTGTAAATTACATTAGTCTTGCATGTGATGGGTATTCTTTTGTCATGGTGAGTTGGTGTTTGAGTGTGGCTATCATGAATCCCAGTGGTTGGAGAAGTCTGGCTGTCAATTTCAAGACTACTTTTAAGTAAAGCAGTGTGGCTAGTGAGTTAGGTCATGGCATGTCCTTGTCACGTTTGTCTGTTAGACATCTACAGATGAAGTTGTGGGGATATCCATTCTTGGCTAATACTCTGTAGAGTTGGTGTTCTTCCCTTTCGTAGGTCAAGAAGAGGCATATCTGGAAGTGTGCATATAACTGCACCCTTTTTGGCTGATGGACATTTTTAATTTTGATTACATTAAAAGCATTTTAAAGAACTACTTTGAAGTATTAGCTTGGATCTTCAAATTATATTAATCAAATATTACTCCCAATAACTGTGCAGTACTTTGTCTCTGTCTCTGGAGTGTTTTGGCATCATTATTAAATATTTGAGGCGTTAAGCAAAAGCTCAAAGCCAGTTTGAAGCACTAGTCAGCAAATGGTAGCTTTCCAAAGAGACAACATGCTAGCAGGGCATGTGAAGTCTGCTTTTCTGGATTAGCTGAGGTGGCTGGACAGTTGGTTTGCGATGCAGAATGATGCCAGCAACATGAGTTGAATTCCCATATTGGCTGAGGTTACCACGAAGGCTTCTCCTGCTCAACATCTTCCTTCACCTGAGGCGTGGTGACACTTTGCTTAAACCACCACGAGTTGTCTCTCTAGAGAGCATCCCTATTATCTGCTAAGACTATGGTGACTTTACCAATAGTGGGGCAGTAGGCAGTTCAGCATTTTATTTTGTACGTTCTGAACAAGTGATAAGCCTGTAAACAAACTTGAGGGAAGCCTTTGATCACTCATGTCAAGTTTTTGAAGATGGATGATACCATATGTGATCTGATCCTGCTTAATATTATAAACTGTGCCTTTACATTAATTGGAACACTGGCTTGAGCTTAATTTCAACCTGACCCCCTTTTTTTTGCCTGTACTTCTAAGGGGATATTTAACTCCCTTTTGAATTGAACATGTGAAGGTGCCCATTTTGTTGACTAGATGAGAAGAGACGAACCAGCTCCCCTCATTTTGAGCTTTCTCAGTTGGTTGCAATAAATATTTAAGTTCTTTTTGTTACAAACCTATATATTTTTATTTCAATTAAAATCTGAGCTGATTTCTTGCCATAAGAATAAGGAACTAATCACAAGGCCTTCCTGAGTTACCAAGAGAGCATATTTATTGCCTGTTAATCCCAGAATTATGATAATGACATGGCATCCAGCATATGCCCTTGTGCAGTCACTTCAATGCATCTACATGTATAGATGCAAAACGTTAAAAGACGGTCGTGCCCTGTCCAGAAGAAAGGTTTTGAGACCTTTTGTAGGTGAAAGGTTTTAAACTGAGACTGTGGTTGATTAGATATTTCTTGGATCATTATCAGTAGTGAACATTGCAGCTACCATATATACTCGAGTAATAGTCGATCTCGTAAAAGTCGACTCCGTATTTTTGGCCAAACAACCTGGAATTTCCCATATATCTCGTGTAAAAGTTGACCCTAATTCGTCACAGGTAACAGATCAATGTTTGAGTTAGTGTGCCGGCTGTCACGTCCCCCTCCAACTTTCCTCGGCCGGTTGTTCCGCTTTGCTCCCTGTCTTCCAGTCCGCAGTGAGTTGCGTTCCGCTCCACTCCGCGTTTTCAGAGTTACCACCATTCGTTTTGATTTTTTCTCCCTTAAATTCGTTTAGAGATCAGTTGGGCTTCTGATGATGATACGGTATGAATTTTTACAAGCATGAAATTCAGCACCTCAAAAGTGGTATCTGTTTAATAGTTGACCCCATATATTTTAATCTCAAAAAGTAGTCAAAAAATTTGACTATTACTCGAGTATATACGGTATCCATTTTCTCTTTCACTTCAATCAGTGATGAAGCTAATGCTTTAATTCTTGAGAGAGAGCCTTTTCAAATTGTTCAGTTCTGCAATCATTTTTTCATGTATTCATTTGTGGGATGTGGGCATTGTTGGCTGGCCAGCATTTATTGCCCATCACTAATTTCTTTATCTCTGTCTAGAATAACTTGAAATAGTAGCTTGGTGTATATTTTTTAATCATGACAATTGAAAGCAAGATTTCATTTCCACTGTGATTGTAATAATGCCAATCAAATAGGACATGATCTTTTACTCTTCTGTGAAACGGTGTTTTGCATTTCAGGCTAAAATGAGAGAGCGGTTTTAAAACCATGGACTGCAAGGGTTGCTGCATGCTTTAAAAACAAGTAATTTGATAACTGTTGTGATCGTGGTTACAAGCGGTGATTGCAGATGTATTGGAGCTGGAGGGTTGTGTACAAAAATGGAGCATTGGTTGGCAAAAAGTAACAGATGACCAGTTACTAATGAGGAAGGTCTCCTACCTGTCAAAAAATTATATATTTTGGTTCTCAGCTGAATAACTTAGGGTTGTGAACAAAATTCAAGAAGCAATTTAAACCTGGTTTGTTCTCTGCATAAAATACACTAAGTCTGAAGAAAACCAGTTTATCTATCTTTTAGTTTCTGTAGGGTGTGACTTTTATGAAAGGTATTTGGCTTATTAATTAAGTGAACTAGCCACCCACTGTCTCCTTGCAAACCAGTAGAGTCATCCAGAGATAGATGACTGAGGAGCAGTGTTCTTATCAGTTTAAGAATCATTAGAATCATGATGAACAATACAGATTTTAATGTAAATGTCTTCAAGGGTTCATCTGGACTTGTATATTTTTTACTACTCATCTTGCAGCACAAAGTGATTTAAGTAGTATTGCACTCTGTTGATTACGTATTCCTTTCAAAACAATACTAATATGTCAGCATCTTCATAATTTGGTCAGCATGTCTTCAGAAGCATGTGCCAAAGAGATAATATAGTGAAAACAGTTGACAATTTGGTGAACGTGGTTATAGAAAATGCTTGTTACTGAATCATATTACAGTAATGTGATTTGCCTCAAGTTTATTGAACAACTCCAAGTGCTTTACGTTGTTCAGAACAAAATTATCATAGAATTCTTAGTGTGGTAAAAAGCCAGTCGACCTTTCAGGTCCACACTGACCCTCTGAAGAGCATCCTATCCGGAATCAGTCCCCTACCCCATCCCTGTAACCCTGCATTTACCATGGCTAATCCATCCAGCCTGTACATCTTTGGACTGTAGGAGGAAACCAGAACACCTGATGGGAATCCAAACTGACACTGGGAGAATGTGCAAGTTCTATACACAGTCACCCAAGGCTGGAATTGAACTCTGGTCCCTGAGCTGTGAGGCAGCAGAGCTAACCACTGAGCCACCCTTATTTGTAATATTTATAGTACTTATAATATTTATAAATATCATAAACCGCATAGGTACATTTACACCAAGACATTGCTAACCCATCGGAAGCTAATTGGAGCAGATTGTCACTATTCAGCAACCTCCGAGGTGAAATGTCATTTTCTCATTTTCTGTGACAAGTGTTTGTTGGCAACTCTTGCTACTGAAAATCCTTGGCACTGGTAACTGACATTAAATTCGGACATTGCTGCTAATTAGTCAGAGCTTGTCTAGTAGCTTTTAACTTGGGTCAGGCTTTGCCTAACTATTTTGAAGGAAAAGCCTTGGCCTGGGTTAGCATTCTAGAGCTGCACTTTTTGAGGAAAGACAGAACCAAGCCTAAACATGGCTGAAAGGAATACAGAGTGTCTGCAAGCCACCATGTTTTTAAAAAACCCTCCAACAGTTCAAATGTGTCTCTTCCTCCTGTACTCTGTTCTCATTTGACTCAGAGGCATTTCTACCCCATCACTTGCCAGAAGTGTTTTAAACTGTCTTTTTTAGTGTTATAATTCTCCAGAATTTTCAGAATTTATCATTAGTACAGCAAGCATAGTTAGAATTAGAAAGAAAACTCTCCGCTGATTAAGTCATTATTAATGCAAAAGAAAACTTTTTTTTTGGCTGCAGGACATCACTAAAACTCTTCTCAGAATAGTGAACTAGGCTCAACCATCTTGAGCTGTTTTACTGAAGACCATCCTTCACTCATGTCATTGTGCAAAATATCAGATGACATTCCCCCTATGTTCAGCACCTGTTACCACTACTCAGATACTAAGGCAGTTCATGTCCAAATGCAGCAAGGTGATATCCAGGCTTGGCCTATCAAGTAGCATTCTTGCCAGACAAGTAGCAGACGGTGACCATCTCCAACAAGAGGGAATCCTAACCATTACTTCTTGATACTCAATGGCATTACCATTACTAAATCTCACATTATAACATCCATGGGGTTACCATCAATCAAAAAACGTAATTAGACTAGCTGTATAAATACTGTGGCATGAGATCAGGTAACAGCCAAGAATATTGCAGCAAATAACTTGCCTCCTCACTCTCCAAAGCCTGTCCATCTACAAGGCTCAAGTCTGTTTGTGATTGAGTACTGTCCACTTGCTAACACGAGTTTGTGGTCTGTGTAGAACTGACATTAGATCTCCAATGGGTAATGAGTTTTTAACATCTTGAAATTAAAATCTTCAGTGAAGTATTGTTGAAAGGTCCATTCTTTGCAAGAAGTGTTTGATATTTTGGGCATAATTATATGTAATTAAAATTCCATCCAGAAGTATGAGCCACAGTGTTCTACAGTGCAGTTAGAGAGCTGGAGAGTTATGTCATGTCTTTTCCACTATTTATCCAGATTGTTTGGTCATTTATTTCCTTTTTTTTCTTTAGCCTCACGTGAAATTATGGTTATCAATGTACTTTGTGGGATAAGTCATAAGTTTGAGAACTGTTGCTATAACACTATTTAAAAAATACTGGTTTAATTCTTCAAGTTTACAGTGGAGCAAATTACCCATGATGACTGCTCCTAATTTACTTACCCCTTTCGGAAGATAACTTGGCACTTTAAAGAACATTTGCAGTCATTCATAAAAAAATTACAGCTTTAAGTGAAACAATTTTAAACTAATCAATGTTTAACCCAATGTGAAAGCTATAGTTATGTTCCATAGGACCTCTCCCTCATCAGAAAATAAAACATTGAAATGTGAAATGCTGTAAGTTGAAATATTGGACATACCTAAATTGTTTGCAAAATATGTAAGCTGCTTATATGTTTTAAAATAAACGTTTATAGTGTTTGTTGCCACTTTTATTGAACCCTCAATGAGCGAGAATGTGTCAGGGAGGAAGGGAGTGAGAGAAAGACTGTAAGCTTCAGGGTTGGGAGGGAAGCGGTGAGCAAGAATAGAGCAGAAGTTGCCAGAATGGCACAGGTTGCATTTCCTGATGTGACATCAGCCATACAACAATTTCAGTATGGAAACCCTGATGCTCAGTATATGTACTGGCCCGACTATATCTGTTAAACAGGAATGAAGTCAAATGTGCAAATTGAAACGGACTTGGTGTACTAATGGCTCTTCATCAGTGATTATGAAAATTCCAGAGAATAACACAATACTAAACTGTTCAAAACACTTTTGGCAAGAGATAATCAAATTGCTAATGGCGCCTAATCAAGGCACAGGTCACTTTTTTTGCAAGGTTTGTGGCTCAGGTTGAGGTTTAGGGTGTAGGTTTGCTCGCTGAGCTGTAGGTTTGACATCCAGAAATTTCATTACCTGGCTAGGTAACATCATCAGTGGTGACCTCCAAGTGAAGCAAAGCTGTTGTCTCCTGCTTTCTATTTATGTTTGTCCTGAATGGGGTCCCTGGGGTTTCTGGTGATGTCATTACCTGTTTGTTTTCTGAGTAGTTGATAGATGGCATCTAGATCTATGTGTTTGTTTATGGCGTTGTGGTTGGAGTGCCAGGCCTCGAGGAATTCTCTGGCATGTCTTTGTTTAGGCTGTCCCAGGATAGATGTGTTGTCCCAGTCGAAATGGTGTTTTTTTTCTTCCATGTGTAGGGCTATGAGGGAGAGAGGGTAGTGTCTTTTTGTGGCTAGCTGGTATTTGTGTATCCTGGTGGCTAACTTTCTTCCCGTTTGTCCTACGTAGTGTTTGTGGCTGTCCTTGCATGGAATTTTGTAGAAGACGTTGGTTTTGTCCATGGGCTGTCCTGGGTCTTTTAAGTTTGTTAGTTTTTGTTTGAGAGTGTTAGTGGGTTTGTGTACTACAAGGATTCAGGGGGTCTTAGTCTGGCCAACCACAACGCCATAAACAAACACACAGATCTCGATACCATCTATCAACCCCTCCGAAAAAGAACAGGAAATTACATCACCACCAACCCCAGGAACCCCATCCAGGACAAACCTATAAATAGAAAGCAGGAGACAACAGCTTTGCTTCACTTGGAGGTCGCCACTGATGATGTTACCTAGCCAGGTAATGAAACGTCTGGATACCAAACCTACAGCTCAGCGAGCAAACCTACACCCTGCGCAGGTCACTATTTTGTGAAAGGAACAGAAGGCAATCCTGAAATATTTGGGCTGTGTTAATAGAATGGAAATGAAAACTCCATTCAGATTTTTTCAAAAACCTTTATTCCTTGTGTGCTGTGCTGGTTCAATAAAAAGTATATTAGAGAATATAATAAGATTCTTCCAAGCTGCTACAACATATGACAATGCAAGTACACAAATGCAAAGGACTTGAGAATTTGGATTTGAAGATATACAGTTTTTGAAGAAATAAATTGAAAATCATGAAAAGAAAGGGGCATGAATTTTTTTTTTTGCAGTGGTCCAGCATAAGATACCATGGATACCAAATTGAATAATTAGATTTAAAACAAAGACATAAGAGAATTTAATGATGTTGAATTTGTTTTTGTGATTAGATTTTTGAGGCAAGAATGGGTGCCAATATTCGGGATCAAATTAGGTATGCAGTTGAAGGAAATCAGAGCAAAAACTATATGTCAGAGTAATTTACTTGTTCAGAAGATAAATTCTGAATTTTAATCATTTGGGAAAATGGGCCTTTCTTATAAATTTTTCTGAATTATTGGTAAATGCACAAGTTAACGCTTCAAGAGATTTGCTTTCCTTTCCACAGAAATGACTGGTGCCTTGATTAAGCTCCATAAGCAGTTTGACAGTCTGATGACAAGTAGTCATTCTATTCTGAATGTAGATCATAAATATGAGCTATTTAGTTGCAGGGTTATATGGAGGGTCATGTGCCTGTTCCCAGGAATTATTGATGCATTTCAATCAGGCAAGAAGCAGAACTTTACCGATGCAGCAGCATGGCAATCTCTGAAGTTAAGACTAAGGAATCTTATTGGACCTTTGACATTTCATATTAAAAGTGAGAATGGTAGCAGTGAAGGGAAATGTTTTGATGTTGTCTTGGGTTCTTTTGAGAGTGTTTTAGATATTAGGCAAGAATTTACTGGGATATATGAATATTTGTAGGGGCATTCCAAATTTGAAGCTAAATGTTAGAGGGTAAGGAAGTATTTACTTTTCCAGCAATATTAACTTTGACTGCAAAAACCTCCCCTTCCTGTTTTCATATTTGGGGGATAGAACCAAAGTGCTGACATTGTCTCAGAAAATGAATTTCATTTGTGTGGAAAATTTTGGTTTGTTTCAGAACAAGTTGAAAGATGCCAGTATGCAGGCTTGCAGCACTTTTGACTTATTACTGTCGCATGTACCAAGATTTAATACAATGAAAAATGTTGCCTTACATGCTTTACAGGCAGAGATTACCATATAATTGACAAAAATACAAGAAACAGGATTAGGAGTTAAGCTTGCCCTGCCATTTTCTATAAGCAAGCCTGATGTCTGCCTAAACCTTGAAACACTAAAGGTCTATCTATCTTTAAGTATATAAAACAACGGAGCATCCACACTATCTGGGAGTTGTAAAGATTCTCACCCCTTCGAATTATTAAATTGGTCCTCATATCAGCTACAAATGGTTAATTATTTTATCCTGAAACAGATGTTCTAGATTACCCAGTAAGGGGAAACTATGTCCATGACTATCCTAACAAGTCTTTCAGAACTTGCATGCTTCAATTAGATTAATCTGTCATTCTTCAGAGAGTTTAGGCCTAATTGACTCAATATAGGGAAAGTCCTTTCAATTCGAACTAATCTAGTGAGCTTTCAGCGTAATGAATCAAAGTATCTCCTTTTAGCAGTGTAGACAAAAATGGCACGTGGTCTTGTTTAAGCCTTTGCCAATTGCATCAATCCACTTCAAACCCTTTGCAATAAGAAATGGCGAGTTATATGCTTTCCTAATTGCTGTATCAGTTTGAAAACTTTCAGTTTATTGTACAAATAGGCCAAAGTCAACCACCTGATGAAGGAGCAGCACTTTGAAAGCTAGTGCTTCCAAATAAACCTATTGGGCTATAACCTGGTGTTGTGATTTTTAACCTTGTGTACCAATCCAATACCGGCTCCTCCACATCAAAGTCAATCTGAACGTCAGTATTCAGAAGTTGAACATCTATTTAAAAAAATGTGTTTTACCTTGTTGAAAAGTTCTCGTATTCCATATTATACTCCATCCACAACATTGCCCACACACTCAATGTGTCTATATCCCTTTGTATGATCAGGGAATAGGCCTTTTTTTGGCTTTTGGGTCTGCTCTGTATTCAATAAGTTCATGGCTGGTCCAATTGTGGCATTAGCTGTACTTTGCAGCCTGACTTCATTAACCCTTAACACTCTTGCCAATCAAAAATCTGCCTAATACAGTCTAGCCATATAATTAATGATCTGGCCTCCACACTACTCTGTTAAAGAGGCTTCTAAAGATTTAACAGCCTCCTTAGGAAAAAGAACCTTTCTTGACTTTGTCTTAATGGCATAGTTCAAAACTAAATGATTTAAGTTATACATACCTCAAAAGAGGAAGTATCCCCTCAACATCTATCCAACCGAACAGTCTGAGAATCTTGTTTGAGTAAGGCCACCTTTCATTTTCTAACCTCCAGTGGTTACAGGTCCAACCCTTCCTCAAAGTCATTCCTTCCATGAACATTAGTAATATCTGTTCATGTTTATCTCACGCGCATTGAATTTCCATTTTCCGTTTTGTACAGGGAAACAGACTGGGTAGAATTTCTATTCCTTTGTTTAAGGATAAATCGGTACAAAAATGTTAATTCACGGTATTGTTGTGAATATCTATATATCTATACTTAATTAGTCAATCAGTTGAGATTTAGAATTTTCTGAAAGCTTGAATGCCGAAGGTCAGAAGTAGTGGCCATTTTGACAGTCTTGTCAAGTTTCAAACAAAAGTTTGTAATATACTCCATGTGGAACATCGAGATCTAGGAATCAGATCAAGTATCGCAGCATCGAATTTTATGTTGCTTAGGCTAAAATTGAATTTTAAGACATTTTTAGTAGATAAGTTTGAAATGATTGGACATGTGCACTTTACGTGAAAACTGGGTCTTAGTTACGTGAAAACTGTATGTTGTGCTTCTAATTTAAGATTACTGTTTATTTAATCCGCTTTATTTAGGCATAATTTTGTACATTAGATTTACCAAAAATGTCCTGTTATTTTCAAAAAAATTGGCTGGAAAAATAACGCGTCATGTAATTAAAGCAAATACAGCAACTGAATGAATTTTAGTCCTAAGTAAATTTACCACGTATTTGAGGCTTAACTTTGTCCACAGCTATAAAAATGATAGATTACTTATACTGATAAAATTGTGTAAAGAACTTGTAAATCAGGTTACCAAATGAAAGCTATTGGAACTTTTATTTTGACCAAAATCCCCTCAATGGATAATGCAGGACCACTTATGGCAAGCCACGTTCAGCAGATAAGATCAAATTGAAACAACATTGAGAAACTGTTAGCATTTCAGATCAGATACTACAGACATTGGACTTCAGAATCCATTGGTAAAGGTGACATGAAAAATTTAATATGAAATTAGTCATAATTTTATATAACTTACCTGGAAATGGACTTGACAAGACTAGTAAAGATATATCTGTTTGTATGGTACTTGGATATACAGAGGAAACTCAATTATCCGAAAATCTGATTGAGCGAAAGAGATCTCAAGGTCCCGATAGAAACATTACATCAAAGACGTGTTTCCAACAATCTTTTCCAACAAATGACTGACCTCCCGCCCTCTGTCTCTCCCCACACTTTCCCTGGAGTTCTACAGAGGGGTGTACCCTCCTTCCCCAGATAATCTCTCCAACACTGTGTGCTATTTGGAGACTTACCACGCAAAAGCAACAGCAGCAGTCTTGTTCGTGTACAGTCCGGCTGCCCTGGAGAGGAGGCAGGGGGACAGCGTTAGGCGGTCTCGCGCGCTGTGCTACTGCCTTACTTCCTGAATGGGGAGCAGACTTTTTAAAAACTCCAAGCCCCAAAGGAAAGGCATTTGTAAGACTAAGTTGTTTCATGTTTAGTTTGAGTATTCCATTATTTCCAAGTTTTAAGTAATAGAATCATTAATTGTAAAAAAAAATGAACTGTCTAGAAATTTGAGTTGAAGACGGTTTACCATATAATTTCCCAACTGAAATATCAGAAGATGGTTGTTTATGTATTTAGGAAAAGTCAGTTGACTTGTGGAAAGTAGACAACCAAACTCTTGAGAGATAAGTAATTGGTTTTATGGCTTTAATTGCTTGATAAACTTTGTGGAAAAGTTTAAAAAATCACACCACATCATGTTATAGTCAAACAGGTTTAATTGGAAGCACTAGCTTTCAGAGTGCTGCTCCTTCATCAGGTGGTTTGTGAAAAAGGCCCTGCGCTGAAGGTTGCCTTGCAACAGCAATGGCAACAGCCTCTTATTGTTCTTCAATAAGCACTCAGTCAGTTGAAGAAAAAATCTCCTAAATTTGTCAGCCCAAAAAAAATTTCTCCCCTGAAAATATAACCATGCATAGGACAAGCTGCACAGGTCTTGCTCAGTTGATATCGTCTGGGAACCTGAGAAAATTCTTAAATTAGTATCTTTTACTTGCCTTTCAACTCTGTGCTGAACTATTAATTTCATTTTAAGATGTCAGTTGAGTCTAAACCTGGTTTAAAGGTCTGCCATTGATTCTATGGCTGACAGCATTGTGATCTTGTCTCGACTATGAGAAGTCTTAACTTGATCCTTTTGAATTTTGACCCTTAGCTCCACCATTTACTTCCATTTACTTTATTCTTCAAAATACATGTAATTTCTGCAGAGTTGTCT
This sequence comes from Chiloscyllium punctatum, assembly GCF_047496795.1. Classification (NCBI taxonomy): domain Eukaryota; kingdom Metazoa; phylum Chordata; class Chondrichthyes; order Orectolobiformes; family Hemiscylliidae; genus Chiloscyllium; species Chiloscyllium punctatum. Next base: position 51,475,822 of record NC_092750.1, on the reverse strand, counting down.
TGTCCTGTATTTGGGTGTGAAATTGTATTTTAATTCTAAGTAGTATTAGCTTGGTTGTTGATCAGATTTTAGCCTCTTACTGTAAGCACAGGTTGTTTATAATAAAGTTAGTTTTGAGGTTACTGAAGAAACCTGATGAAAGTCTCCCTTTTGTTCTGGGTGACAGTAAGAAGGAGAAATACATATATTATTTTAGTGATTTAACGAAAAACATTTTTACATTTTGGTATGGTGTGTGGAGTAGTAGGACTTGATTTCCAGTACAGTCCTCCCATTAGAGTCATAACAGGCTGCATTTGAGTCATCTTTAAACATTTGCATTGGATTGGAATGGAATTAACCAGAATGACACAGAAATTGCAAGTTCAGCACTTCAGTGCTTGCTCCAATGCACCTTTGATTTGGTAACGTGCACATCTTTCTCAGACCGCATCAGTTTAATCTTATCACTATTGTTGCATTGTCCTGTTAATGCGGCTATGGTGATATAGATAATGTTACATAATTAGATTAAGAAGTGAATGACCGAATTAATTTTATCATTTCACAGATTATTTTAATATCTTAATCAAAATAACTCAAACAATAGTTGATGGTTCAAAATGGTGTAGCTTGTGTACTAGCTAAATTGGTGTTAATGAGTATAAACTAGTGTGCTGACAGGTACATTGCTTTACATTGCACCTATTTATCTCTGTGCTAAAATTGTTTATCTTTCTCCCTCCCCTATCGCTACAGTGTATTGGTGAAATATAACTATAACTTGGAAAATTTTGAGATCTGTAAGAAGGAAGAGTGGATTCATCCTATGTCCAGTGTGTCTTTTATGTTGTGCTAATCTAGTCTTTCAGGACCAAGTGCCTTTTTCTTCTTCTTGATTTTAAATATCTGTGCTCTGCTTTTAAATGGTAATTTTCTATTTGTTTTTGTTAAAAATCATTCTCCTCCGGTACAAAGAGACCTTCTTCTAGCAAGTCACACTCTCTCTGGCACTCTTTCTAATCTCTCACCACCAATTTGGGGGTCTCGTATTTGTTAACTAAAATGTTAGGTGATCTGCCTAGGCTTCTACATGTCAACCAACTGCTTGCAGCTTTGTAAAAATTACTTGTTTGCTTTTCTTGCCCTCACCATCTTAGATGGTGCCAAATGTCAGTTTAATGCCTTCCTAATAACATAGCCAAAATTGGAATTATGCAGCGAAGTAAACACAAACCTTGCTGCTACCACTTGTTGGCACGTCAGTGGTCTGTGTTGCAACATCTGCTAAGTGATGTTTTCAAAGTAATAAACTTGGGAATTGTTTATTCCCTAGCGTAACACGTTTGTTTCCTATCTAGTAAATATTGCATATATAAGGTCATATTTTGTTTATGGAAATGCAATACATAATGTCTCAAAGTCTCTAGAAGGAAGGTAAAAGTAATGAAAAAAACTTTGCATGAAAGATGATTGAATATTGCCTTAGGGTTAATAGTAAATGATAAGATTTGAATCATCAATCTGCCGAAATAAAAACTACATTATAGTTATGGTAGGGCTCACTGAAAACAAGTATTGATAATATGTCTGATTGCTGTGAGACAGAATATTGCTAATATGTGAAAAGTCTTGCCTTTACCCAAAGCAGTACTCCCTTTTGTTTTGATAAGCAGTTGTTTTCTGAATTATTCTGCAGTCTCAAATTGAATGAAATGTTTAGAGCAGATCAGTGGCTCAAGTCAGAGTTTAGATCAGAGTGGTGCTGGAAAAGCACAGCAGGTCAGGCAGCATCAGAGGAGCAGGAAAATCGACATTTTGCCCGAAACGTTGATTTTCCTGCACCTTGGATGCTACCTGACCTGCTGTGCTTTTCCAGCACCACTCTGATCTAAACTCTCTGGTTTCCAGCATCTGCAGTCCTCACTTTTGCCCAGTGCCTCAAGTCATCTCATTCAGTTCAAAATGTCCCGTGATTGGCATTCTGAAAGTTTCCTTCAAGGCAGTTGCATTGCATCTCTAATAGTTTAAGACATAAGTCAGGCAGAATCATGATTCTTTGCAATAAAAGCTGTTTTCTAGAATCATATATTGGACTCAACGTGGAGGCTGTTCAGTTCATCATATTTTTGTCGATTGTTTGACCTGTCCAGTTAGATGCTTTCTTCATAGTAACCAATTATTTTCTGTTGAAGCGTTCACTCTGTTCTTATTTTGAATGTACTGTCCAGAGTTGGGTTTGAGGCACCGCATTCCAGATCACAGCAGTCACTATATATTTTTAAAAATTCTTTTGCATCTCTGGTTGGTTTGGCATCAGCCTTAAATCTGCACCCATGTTTACTAAACTCAGCTGGAAACAGTGTCTCCTTAATTACTTCAAAGCTTGTTATAATCTTGGGCACCTACATAATCCTTTAACATTTAAAGCCTTTTAAACGAGCCACGAAACGACACGACCAGCTATCCTTCGTAGCCACACACACAGAAGACAAGCAACATGAATTCGACTGGGACAACACTACCATTATAGGGCAAGCCAAACAGAGAACAGCCAGGGAATTCCTAGAGGCATGGCACTCATCCACAGACTCTATCAACAAACACATCGACCTAGACCCAATATACCGGCCACTACAGTGGACAGCTGGAACTGACAACCGGAAGCGGCAGAGACAGGCCACTATAAATGCTGGAGGAAACAGCACAGAAGCGCTTCACAGGAGGCTCCCAAGCACTGAGGATGTCACCTTGACAGGGGACGAAACGTTTGCAAGACAAATTTCCAGCTCGGCGAACAGAACCACAACAACGAGCACCCGAGCTACAAATCTTGTCCCAAACTTTGAATTTAAGGCCTTTATTCAAAGTAGAATAATCTCATCATTTCTAGTCTTTCCATGTACTCCTGAAATTATCTTTGTAAATCTTTTTGTACTTTTTCCAAAGTCTTAATATCCTTCCCAAGTAGTGTCTAAAATTTGACTGCAAACAATTGGAGTAGAATATAACCAGTAACTACCAAAATTTAATAATTTTTTTTGCATTGTATCCCACATCTTTTATTACAAAATTTGCGTGACTAGGCTCCAGTAGGGTTCCTGGTTAAAGGTCTAATCTCGGTGTGTGCACAGGAGCATTTCCAACTCTGCATGCTCTATTTTGGGCCTGTTTGCGTTCGTATTAAAGAATTCAGTCTCTGATATGACATGAAAACTAGGTGTTGTGAGATCCAATCTAGACTTCATAAAGAAGAGGCTACTGGACCAAAAGTAGTGTTACAGCATGGAGAAAAGCTGGTTCCAAAGGTGGTTTGAGACATTTGAAGAGATGTAGTTATGAAAATGGTAACTGGAATAGAAATAAACACCAAAGATCATATCCAGGAGGGGTCAGGACATTTTGAGAAAAAAAACAATTGTGAAACCAGAAGAAAGTAAAACCATCAAAGTTAACAGGAGCCAGGAAGAAAGTCAAAACCTCCTGAGACACTGGACGGAGCCAAAAGGCTGTGACCACCAATAGAAGAATGAAGAAAATTATTAGTGGTGTGAGCAGTTCCATGTAGGCAGGGCTCAGGCAGAGGTCCTTGTGGAGCTGAGAAGGAGCTTAAGATAAAGCAGGGAGTTGTTAGCAATACCATTCGGAAGCTGAGGTGCAACCTTCAGGTGGTGAAAAAGTGTTCGCTTTCCAAGTCAAAGAGACATTCGAGGAAACGAGAAATGGAGTATTAAGGTTGAAGAGTGAAATCCCTGAGAGAGATTTGTGTTGAAGAGTCTGGTTGTGACTCAGCAACCCACCCAGTTGGCAATTACTATCAAATCTGTGGAATTTATCTTGGCTATACCTGCCATTCAACATGCAGGGTAGTGTGCCCAGCCAAAGTTCGTTGGTAAATCTGTTTGTCTGCTGGTATATTTGAATGTTACCTTGCAATATCTATCTTGGATTCTATTTTACTTTGTTGGTTTGGAATTATAAATGTTGGTTGTACAAATCCATAAAATTGTTTAGATCATTTGATTACTAAAAATATTGGATTCCCAAACTTTATTTCGGTTGCTAGTCTGTAACGGAGTCATAATTAAATTTGGGAGTTTCATCCAAGGTTGTTTCAGAATAATAGAAGCATTTGACTCATCATGTTCCCTAGCTCTTGTAGGAGCATCATGATTTAGTGACATTCACTTGTCTTTTCCATACCTTTTGCTATTCAAGTAACCATCCAGTGCCCTACTGACTGCTTCAGTTGACTCTTGTCTACACCACACTTCCCAGGCAATGCACTCTGGACCCAAGCAATTTGTGTGAAGTTTTTTTTTCTACATTTGTAATTGTAAATCATTTTAAATGTGAGCCCTCTCATTCTTGATCCTTTTGCAAAACGAAACACTTTTTTTCTCACTATCTGTTCTATTCAAACTTCCCATTATTTTGAAAACCTGTATCAGGTCTCATCTTTCTTGTCTTTGCATCTAAGGGAACCATTGCAACATTTTAATCTATGACAAAAACTGAAGTGTCTCATCCCTGGAATCATAATTATAAATTTCTTCTGTACTTTGTCTCCAATGAGTTCACATCCTTTGCCTATAATTAAACACAATACTCAAGCTGAGGTCTAATAGTATGGTGTTAACCCTAATTATAAAGCACAGGGTACTTTAAGCTTTATATTTTGTTCACATTGCCTTCACTGATATGTATGCACATATACCAGGACCCTCTGCTCTTGTACCTGCTTAAGCATTGTAAACCCTGTTTTCTTTTCTGTCTGTGGTCTTCTGACCAAAATACATAATTAAATTCCATCTATTACCTAGCTGCCTACTTTATAAATTTGTCTTTGTCCTTTTGTAATTCCACACTGTTGTGCTCCATCTAAAAGTCTAGTGTTATCCATAAACTTTGAAATTGTTCCCTGCACACCAAGTTCCACTGATATACGTATTAGGGTAAGCAAGGGTCTCACTACTATTAACTGCTGGAGAACTCCACAAAAACTTTCCACTTGTCTGCAAAATTCCCATTAACCACTGTTTCTTATTATTCAGCCAGTAGTGTTGTATTTACATTGCTATCGTCCCTTTTATTACATGAACCACAACATTTTTTGCAAGTATACTTTGTGTGCTGTATTGAATACCTTTTTGAAGTTCATATACGCCATGCCTTAACTTTGTTCTTAAGATTCTGTATCTAGGCACTTTTATCTAAGATGTGGTGTCTTCTGTGGCTACATTATCCTCTCACTGCACTTCTGTGCTTTTATAGTAGAGTACACGTGACAGTAAAATTAACCTGCATTACCTTCATTGAATCTTTGTTTCCTTCCTTTTTTAAGAAAAACACAATTTCCCCTTTCGAAATCCGTGTTAGCTCTTTTATTTTAAAAAAATCACACTTCTCCATGTGACTACTAATTCTACCCTACAGATTTGCTTCTAGAAGCTTGCCCACCATTGAAGTTTAGCTGACAAGTTGGTTAGCTCAGGTGACTGGATGACTTGTTTGCATTGCAGCATGAGGCCAAAAGCACGGGTTCAGTTTTCCTGCCACCTGTCACCAGGAAGGTCCAGTCTTAGCCTTGCTCCTCACCAGAGGCAAGTTGATCTTCAGATTAAACTCTTCTCTCATTAAACAAACAGTTGGTGATCAGTGCTATGGTCCTCTGAAACTAAAGCCAAGGATCTCAAGGTTTTTTAAACAGCTAACTTTGCCTGCCATATTTTTAAAAAAAACCTGTCCTCTTCATTTATCCTCATACTTTTTTAAAATTGAGCATTTAAGTTTGCATATTTTGGGAGGAAGAATGAAAGTTAATACATTTTCATACTTCTCTACACCAAATTTCTTCTGCTATATGTCTGCCCAACTTGCCAGTATACCTATTGTAATGACATCTTTAACTTGCCTCCACGTCATTGTTTGCATAATTTGAGATTCATGTCATCTGTGAACTTTGAAATTATGCCCTGTGTATCCAAGTTCAAGTCATTTAATATTTATTAAAGACAAGGTGAACAAAAAAAGTGAGTGGTAGTGCATGAGCTTGGGTGAGAGATGAGATGCAAAGTGGCTGAAGGTTGGCAAAGGAGGATATTGCAACAAATGGGTAGGTTCTGTAAAGTGAGAGAAAGGTTTTAAACCTGTCAACAAAAAAAATGCATCGAATTGGGATCCAGAAAAACTTAATACGGAGAATGAATGTGTGGAGTATCTACGTTAGGATGTATACGTTCAGGGGCTGCTGTGTGGAAAATAATTGTGGGAAATGCTTGTATAATGAGCACCATTAACGAAGTAAGTTAGTACTGAACAGTTGGGTGGTAAAATGCATTTGTGTTTAGCACATTTCAACATGTTTCACATGTGATAAATAGAGGTGCAGTGACTATGAAACCATTTTATAGATAATAAAACTCCAAACATAAATAAAACGCTTTCATTTTTGTGTTTTTTTAATGACCTAGGTCACCCCAAAATGCTTGACAATCCAGAACTACTTTGAAAGTATACTTACTGTTTGTTGCAGTGAAAGACATGTAATAAAGAAAATGATCAATGAATTTAAAAGTCTAGGACAAGGGAGCATGACCAAGAAATTAGGTGAGAGCTTTTAGGAGTAAAAGCAGGAAATATTCCCACCCACCTGCTGCAGCGGTTTGACATCTCTTCTATAAACAAAAGCTGTGCTAGATTAATATGTTAGATAAATTGTTTTTTTGTGTGTGGGGTAGTGATGGCCTTTGTAATATTACAAACTGGACTATTAATCCAGAGACCTAGGTAATCCCACTATGGCAGGTAGTGGCATTTGAGGTTTATAGTGGAAAAAGCTGGAAATGAGAGCCTAATAATGACTACACAACCATTATTGTTTGTCAGGAAAACCCACCTGATTCACTATTGTCCTTTTAGGGAAGGAAACTGCCATCCTTACCTAGTCTACCATATGCATGACTCCAGATCTACAGCAATATGATTGACTCTTAACTGCTCTCTGGGCAGCTAGAAATGGGCAATGATGCTGGCCTAGCCAGTCATGCCAGCATCCTGTGAATGAATTTTTATTTGAAGAATTTGAAATTGAGTTCTGAGATGCAGTAAAAAGAGTAATAGCTATTAAAATCTTTCACCCTTGCACTAATGCAATGAAAATGCTTTGCTATTGCTGAGGACCACAGCCAGGCAAATTTAGGGTAATTTAGTTTAGAGCAGAATTGCGCCTAAGTTATTTTAAAGAATAAAAATTTTCTGTTGTTAGCTTATGATTTTTGTTTCAGTTGGCACAATAAAACACCATGGCCTATGGGATATTCATGCTGTACAGTCTTGGTCTCCTTATTTAAGAAGGGCATAAATATGTTTGAGGCAGGTTTATTGGATAGGTGATTTTTTTTTTAAAGGTGTTATGAATTCTTTTATCTCTTAATTTCTTAAGTCCAAAGCCCACAAATCATCAAAAATACAGGTTGTCATGTTGCTACGTGACAATACTGAACGGTGATAAAGAAACTTCTTTAAACCAAATGTTAAGAATCAACAATTGGCCTTTATGAAAATCTCATGAGCCCTCAAAGAAACTTTGACCCTATTTTTGTCATCTCCAGGCTCTGAAATTTTGGTTTTCTACCTGTGATGTTCAATTATCTCCTTATAATCTTCTCTCGCCTCACATTTTATTCTCATTCCAAACCCCATGTATTCACCTTTTTCCTACTCCACCCTATAGTGGTGGAACATGATGTATAAAATTTATCAAAAAATATTATAAAACTCTCGCTCGAGAATTACTCATTTGTAATTAAGGTCTTAAAATATTTTGGAGTTTGAAAAATGTTCAGACATCCAGGACTCCTCCTCAAGAACTTCCTGACTAAATCCTTCCACCTCTTTGTTCTTTAAGATCACCCTTAAAACCTGGTTGTTTGATCAATTCATTGGTCACTGCTGCTAGTCATTATTTGCTTCAGCATCACCTTTGTGTACAGCTGTGTGAAACTTCATGGGCAGTTACGTAATTGTAATATAATATGGAGAGAAAGCCATATTTCACATGTGGCTGAATGTTTTCAGATCAATTTAACCATCAAGTTAAGTATGAATTTAGCCTTGGAGTATCTCCTTGATTTTTGTAAGCTGCCATGTCATATGTAATGTGTTTGGATAAATGTTGATTCACTTAGTAAAACGAATGCCTCATTTTGAATTGCAGAAAACCAAGAATAAACTCTCAGTTGGTTGCACAACAAGTAGCACAGCAGTATGCAACACCTCCACCTCCAAAAAAAGAGAAGAAGGAAAAAGTTGAAAAAGATAAGCCTGACAAAGAGAAAGAAGTAAGCTCAAATGCAAGCAAAAAGAACAGCAATAAAAAGATAAAGTAAGTGGACTTATCAAACTATTTGAGTAGGTTCTGGTTTTTATATGGGGCAATAAGCTTTCTCTGGTTGAAGTATAGATGAACTGAATACGCTTTATCTATAATTTCGATTTTGAGGATATTTTTGGGAGGTTTGTTAATAAGCCCAATAGGTTATGATCTGTCAGATTTTACTCTCCAATACTTGCTGACAGTTCAGAAGCATTGAAATTAGTAGTATGTTGGTGCAGCTTTCTCCAGAAACCTACTGCAATGTGCTTAAGTTCAAAAGGGCACGAGTAATAGGTCAAAAGTAGCCCATAAAGCCCTTTAGGAGAAACTGAGGACCGCAGATGCTGGAGATCAGAGCTGAAAATGTGTTGCTGGAAAAGCGCAGATCAGACAGCATCCAAGGAGCAGGAGAATCGACGTTTCGGGCATGAGCCCTTCTTCAGCGATTCCTGAAGAAGGCCTCATTCCCGAAACGTCGATTCTCCTGTTCCTTGGACGCTGCCTGACCTGCTGCGCTTTTCCATAAAGCCCTTTAGATCTACTGTGCCATTCATTAAAGCCGTTTTGCATTTTTTTTAATATCAGCTCTACTTTATTCTTCTGTCCCTCTGTTCTTTGTTTGTACCAATCTCATTCTTGATGCTGAACGCGTGAATGAATATATTCCACAGTTCACTGGAGTAAAGAATTTGAAAGATTTATTGCCCTTGATGAAAACAATGGTTTCTCATCTCAGTCCTCACTGATTATGCCCTTATCCTAGTTCTAGAGTGCAGCCCAGATGATCAGCTTTTCTGTTAAGCTGTTGAAGAATCATATACATTTCAATAAAATGACTTTATATTCCTCCATATTCTCGTAAGATCGCCCTCATCCCAGGTATCAACCAGGTGAAAACTTGTGCCCCACCCCATCAACCGTTCCGTGCATCTGCTCTTGGGTCAAGAGACTAAAATCAATACGTAATATTTCAGAGATAGTCTTCACAAAGCCCTACATCATTTCGACAACGCCACCTGTTCTTATACTCAACCACCTTGTAATAAAATGCCATTTGCCTTCCTACTGCTTGCTATACTTGTTAACTTGCTGAATCATCTACAAGGGCACCAAGCAGCTTCAAATATCAGTCTTCCCTGGTTTTTCATCTTTTCAAAAGAAAAACACTCCCACTTTAGAAGGAAGAGTGAAAATTTCATGCTTCTTCACATTATACTCCATTTTTGTGCTTGTTCACTAATCTATATAAGCTGTATGAGGGCTTTCATTTTTGTTTAACTAGTGGCAGGCTGGCTTATGGTGTGCTTTCAGGTGGTTAGCAATGTGACGTATAGTATAGGTGTACCATTCTCATCAAAAATTGTGCCAGAACAGCAGTGAACATTGTGGTAATGTGACAACTATGGTAATGTTGATTATGCATCATTATAAGCAGGGCAAATTCAACAAAGAAATCACAACCTGAAATTCCATTGAAAGCAGTTTTGTACCTCAAGGTATAGAAAGTGGCTTGATTTGTTTTTTCGAAGTGGTCATCACAAATTTTGATCACTCAGTTTTTAGTATAAATCTATTTTGAATTTGGTTAATGGCTAATTAAATGTTAGGGAGCATATTTACTGTTTAGGATTCCACTGGTAGATTAAGTAAAATCCAATTTTCGAAATATTTGTGCTGCTTCAAAAATTGTTTCTAGATCTTTGATAATTAGATAACATTTCTGTCATAGAATGCAGTATTGGTATACTTTGGAATTCAGTGATGACAGTAGTGTGGTTTTATTTTTAGGCCGAAAATGGAGCTTGAAAAAGGACCTCCTAGTGAAATTAACAGTATACAGTCCGGGAAAGCTGCAACAAAAACTGACAGCTTACACACTTCAAGGTAACTTGTTCTAATTCCCTACCAAAGTGCAGCATGAAACATTTTGTTTTTTGACCTTAATTGGAGTGCTGATGTTCTTAATTAATAGAAAACAACTATGTACTTAGTATGGCTTAGAACTTGCTTGATGGATCTGGTAAGGCTGGAACACAACTTCTTTGCATAATACTTTGAGTAGTATCTCTTCAGCATCTTAAATTGATCAAAAATAAAATCACCCCCCCGCCCCCGCCGGATCTGATCCTCTTCACTTATGCATGCACCTTTGACTAATTATGCACATTCTGAAATAAGCATTGGTGATGTTGTTATCTCAGATAATCCAATATTTCTGACATCAGAAGAGTTACTTTTCATGTATTGCCCTGGTGTTTCTGTTGAAGAAAGTAACATATTTCCATGGCTGGTCTTTTGTCATTTTGGATTCTCCCTCCAAAGGCACTCCCATTAAAATCAGTGAGGCTACAAGATCATTGGTACAACTCTATTTGAATTAATGTTTTAATTTTTGCCTAGTCTGGATATGGTACAAAGCTACCAGAACCCAGAGAGCACATCATTAATTGTTTTTAATAATACATTCATGGGATGTGGACATTTTTTAGATTAGATTAGATTACTTAGTGTGGAAACAGGCCCTTCGGCCCAACAAGTCCAAACCACCCCGCCAAAGCGCGACCCACCCATACCCCTACATTTACCCCTTTACTTAACACTACGGGCAATTTAGCATGGCCAATTCACCTGACCTGCACATCTTTGGACTGTGGGAGGAAACCGGAGGAAACCCACGCAGACACTGGGAGAACTTGCAAACTCCACACAGTCAGTCGCCTGAGGCGGGAATTGGACCCGGGTCTCTGGCGCTGTGAGGCAGCAGTGCTAACCACTGTGCCACCCACTAATTGCACATTTCTACTTGCTCTGGAGGAGATAGTAATGAGCTGTTTGAATCACTGCAGTCCTTGGAAGTTAGGGGCAGTCACTGTACTGACAGGGAATTCCAGGGTTTTGTTGCCAGGATTCCAGTATCTGCAGTATTTTCCTCTGTAATCTTGATTCAATACGTGTTTTCCATAAACATGCAATGCATTTCAGGCAGAAAACTATGATCTCATAAGTTGAGACTATTCTGTCTTCACAACAAATTGAACATTGAAATATGTGACCTGATTTGTAGTTTAATGCAGTTTGACAACTGCTTTTTCAGTATTGTTAGCATTCAGAATTTTGCCCTTTGCTTCCCAGTTGCTGGTCAAGGGAATGAAACTCAAAGTCAGGTGCAGTGTGCCAAGGTACTTTTGTTGTAAACATTGATTTAACATGGGAAGTATTGACCTACAGAGTCTAAGGTATAACAATAAAACAAACAAAAAAGAAACCATGTTTATTGTCGTTTATTGTACCACAGTCAATGATATACAGTTGTTTTCCAGAGTGAGATTAGCGACCTTGAAATGAGGCCAGCCTTACGAATAGAATATGTGGATACGTCTACAAATTGATATGCTACCAAATTATATCCTAACAAATCATAGATTTGCACTAGCTTAAGTTCATTGCTTTAAATGCACCTGTCAGTTCACATTCCTGACGTTGTGAATAGGGACAACATTCCAAACGCTAGTTCAAAGTTACTAAAGTTTAATGGAAACCAGTTTAACCAAAGAAGATATTTTCAGTCATAGTCTTAGAGTCATAGAGATGTACGGCACGGAAATAGACCCTTCGGTCCAACTCGCCCAAGCTAACCACATATCCTAACCTAAACTAGTCCCATTTGCCAGCACTTGACCCATCTCCCACTTGAACTTTGTAATTGTACCAGCCTGCACCACTTCCTCAGGCAGTTTATTCCAGACTTTCAGTCCAATCTTTTTCAATTTTGTGTTTTTCATGGAAGTTTAGGTAAGGTCCAGGGATGAGGAATCATTACATGAATTGTTGGAATTTATAAATTGTTGAAGATGTAACAAGGCTTAATATCTTGGAGAATAATGCACTAATAACTGGTTATAAAGTAGATATTGAAACAGATTGCAAATCTATCCTTGTTAACTAACATTAGTACCAGTGATTCAGTTGATCTTACACTTTGAGAGATTTGAATTCTGAGTTAGAATTTGTGGGTTTGAGTCTAACACTACTGTATCTGCTTCATCTAGTCATAATTTGACAGGAAGCGTTTTGACAAAGAGACAGCAAGCCAAACCAAGTCAGCCTCCCACTCCCTGGATTTGCAACACAGTAACATTAAAACATTCATGACCCTCAAAATTGCTGAATTGTTCCTAACCAGACTTTAAAACTAACAGATCTCGGACACCCAAGATTATAACTTAAAAATTAACAATTTATTGTCACGAATGTGACTTTAGCAGAACACAAACTACAAGGCAATCTAGTCAATAAATATCTATTGGAATTGTAATTTGCTAGTTTGATAATAGTTTCAGTGATAGACGCCAGTCCTCCATGAGACAGTTTAATGATGGGTTGTATTAAAGGCATTCAGGACACTCTTTTTTACTTGAATTCCAAAGTCATTGGTCAATGCAAACAGCTTGCGCAGACCTCTAGCACTTTGTACTTATTTCATACAGACTCTGATTCTTTTCTCAGTCAATAACTGGAAAATAACTGGAGAGAGTGAAGCCAGTACAACCTCGCAGTCCAGCAGCTTCTAAAGTAAAGCTGCACCCTACCTAGAGGCAGTTGAGTTTGTTTTCTCTTTCGTCCGGCAACATTGTGTGGTTGGTTGACCAGTACTGCTCCTTCCTTGAATGACCAATTCAGCATACAATGAGTTGCCAGCCTCTGCATCTCTTAAGGCAATAAAATCAGAGGGCTAGAAGGGATTGTGGACTTTGAAAGAAACGGATAAGCATTGATATTATTGAATAGAATAGTAGAGCAGGATCAAGTACTGAATGGCCTATTTCTGCTCCAGTTTTGTGTGTTGTATGCCATGGGCCATATGTTCATCCCTCAGTCAATCCTCCAGTTTGTTTTCCTTATTTGAGGACTGCATCTTTTCTCACTTTTGTCCAGTGACTCCTACATCTCATGAACAGATTTGAAAAAGCTTTTTGGCCACCTGTTTCAATATCTGTAGCTCAGAATTTCTTTTGATCCATTTTCTGAAGCACTTTTGTGATGTTTAATTATGTTAAAATGATGCATAAAGTTATGGTCATACTTCTGCTATAGTTATTACACATTTCCTGGATCTACCTATTAATTTTATTAAAATTAAAATCTCCTTTTGTTATCTCCTCTGTCTTCAAACCTACCACAGACCTTAGACTATACTTGCTCACGCAGAGGGTTGTACGTGAATGGAATGAGCTGTCAGAGGAAGTGGTGGAGGCTGGTACAATTGCAACATTTAAAATGCAGCTCGATGGGTACATGAATGGGAAGGTTTGGAGGGATATGGGCCAAGTGCTTGAAAAAGAGACTAGAGTAGGTTAGGATATCTGGTCGGCATGGACGGATTGGACCAAAGGGTCTGTTTCCATGCTGTACATGTCTCTCTATAAGACATAGGAGCAGAAATTAGGCTATTCATCCCATTGAGTCTGCTCCACTATTCAATTGTGGCGGAGAAGTTTCTCAACCCAATTCTCCCCGCTTTCTCCCTTGATACTCAAGAACCAGTCTACCTCTGTCTTAAATATATTCACTGACCTGGCCTCCACAGCCTTCTGTGGCAACGAATTCCAAAGATTCGCCACTGTGGCTGAAGAAGTTTCCCCTTATCTCTGTTCTAAGAGATCTTCCCTTTATTCTAAGACTGTGCCTTTAGGTCCTAAGTCTCTCCTACCAATGGAAATATTTTCCCAACATCTACTCTGTCCATTCAGTATTCTGTATGTTTCAATTAGATCCCCCTCATTCTTCTAAACTTTGAGAATAGACCCAGGGTCCTCAAACGTTTCTCATATGTTAAGCTTTTCATTCCTGGGACCATTCTCATGAAATTCCTCTGAACATGCTTCAAGGCCAGTATATCCTTCCTGAGATATGGGGTCCAAAACTGTGCACAATACTCCAAACTTTCTCCCTGGCTCTGCACTACGCTAGCTGTTCAAGCTGTGCATCCAGCTCTTGAGTCTTGAGTGTTAGCTTTTTGTTTTCCAGCTATTAGTTCTATCTAACCGGAGTGTTTCCAGAATTTTCTGTCTTTTCAGATTTCAGGCATTTGAAATATTTTGCTTTTTTTTGGATGAAAAGTAAAAGATCTATGGTGTTTCATTTGAAGAAAGGGTTTACCCAGTTTTGTGCCCAACATTACCAAATATAGATTAACTAGTATTATTTGTGAGATCAACCTGTGCACAAATTGACTGCCGTACTTGCTTGTAACATAAGTGATTATTGTTCGGCGTATCCTTTTGTAGAGTAGTTTAGGATCTGGATATAGAGAACAATATTAATCAAGTTCTTCTCTGGTTTTATATGTAATCAGTATCCTCATTGTAGCTGGCATAACATTTTTATGCATTCACAAGAAACAAAATGCTAAAGTATTAAAGCTAATCAAGCAATTTCTTGACGTTTGATGAGAAATTCCCCTCAATTTTTTTACTCTTTCAACAATAAGAAGCTTTCAGTGCAATATAGTGTTTGCCAACTTGAGTTAAACTAAGGATTTTCTTTGCAATGGGCTTTAACTATTCTAAAATGTTAATTTCATGCAGATTTTGTGCAAGGGTAGTGATTTAATGGAAATGTACTAACATTGAGTAAGAATTTTGTGGTTCACAATGTAATATTTGACCAAAAAGAGCTGTTGTTATTTTGATTTCCTTAGAACTGGTAGCATTTTGATTTGGCAGATATTCTCTGTTTTCTTGTTGAATTTAGAGGTTGTGAAGTGTCGTGAGAGATAAGAATATAGGTGAATTTTACTACTCATTAGTCAGGCTTTTTTATATTTGTAATGGGACTGCTGGTCTCTAGACTATAAAGCAAGAGTAACCAGGTCTTATTGAGAAGTCAAGTTTTGAGAGATGGTATCATATTGGTACATCTCCCTGATCTGTTATCACTGGTGTATCAAGTACATAAGTCTGGAGTTTGACAGTTGGATGTGGTGGTTATGAAGGTGATCATGCTCGATTGTTGATTTGACCCATTCACTATTTAAAGTATAATTGATGTACCTTAACAATACGTCATGAGCTGCAGCCTGTTTATCCTAATGTCAAGTTTGTTATAGCATGGCATGTTGTAAGTTTCAGGTTTATGGAGGCTTCTTCCTTTTGTGGTTATGTTGGAATGGAGTTTCTTAGATGACACATGGTGGATGTCTATATCTCCTGATTTGTAAACATCACTGTCTATGTGATGTATAGCCCTTGTCTGAGTGGAAGTATTTATAGAATGAATAACAGGCAGTCTTGTGTGAAGGGTTAGAGTAGATTTAATATGAACTTGTTTAGATGTCATAGAGTAGGTATTTCTAATGGGGGTTACTCCATGTTCTCAAATTCATTTTACTCAACTTTAATGGTTTCAGCATGAAAGCCCTTAAATGACTTTTACATTAATATTATTTCCTTGCTTTAAAGAAATGAAATAATATGTACATTGATTTGTGCCTTTTGTGAGTTGGGAAAGGATTGTCAGGAACTCTTAAGCTGTGACTTTCACAAATATTGGATGTTACAATTAAGAAACTTTGCTGTGAAATTATTCTTTTTTACCAGACAAATATTTTGATTTTTGAAATGATACAATTCTAGTATTTACTTGTTTCTTTTACAGGCCCAAGCTGAAAAATGTAGACAGAAGTACTGCACAACAGCTTGCAGTGACAGTGGGTAATGTTACAGTAATTATAACAGACTTTAAAGAAAAAATACGTTCCTCTTCCACATCATCATCAACAGTCACATCCAGTGCTGGATCTGAGCAACAGAACCAAAGTAGCTCTGGATCAGAGAGCACAGACAAGGGTTCATCACGTTCTTCTACACCAAAAGGTGAAATGTCAGCAGTAAATGATGAATCGTTCTGAGCTTTGCCAGGCTGCAGACCTGCACATGCAATGTGAAAAGTATAAATGAATACTTTTGACATTTTTTATGTATTCCCTTGGTTTTATATTTTCCTAACAATCATTTATAATGGATGTGCTCCTGAATCTACTTTTTTATAAATCTGCTGTGCACAATTTCCATGTACATTATGTATTTTGTTACATTTGACTTTTATTTATTACATTTGCAAATTCCACCCTTTCCAACATGTACTTTTTTGTAAGTTTTGTTGCCAGCAACTATGCTGATTATTAGCAATTTTAGAAATGTTAAATATCTAACTGGTTTAAACAGAATAAAAGTTTGTTAGAAACCAACACATAAAACACTGGTGCTTAATACACTGTGAAATAAATGCAGCATTTAACGGATAAGATTAGGACAGTGCATTCCAGCAGAGATGATCACGTTCTGCAAACTATTGTAATGAAAGCTGTCTTGTCCTCAGGATTAACTCCTCAGAAACAGAAAAGACTGAGAAGAAGTACACTTGAGGCAACTGAACAATGGCTTAATTCGTTCAGTGTCTATTAAGCAATAGATGTGGGTTCCTCCTTACATTTACCTGAAAACTGTGTCATTGTGTGCTGTAAATGTAATCACTTTTAATGCTATAGTTTCCCAGCCACCTAAGTAATCTATAGACACATTGCCTCATAACTGGCAGCATGATGCGATAATGACATGCAAACTGAAACAGCTTACCAATGAGGAAGAAAGATATTTAATCTTTCAGTGGCAATCCAATGCAGAACCCCTTAGCTAAAATGCATCTACTGCATTCTACTAATGGTAATTAATTTCTTTTTAACCAAGGAAGTAGATATCAGCAGTGTATACATATTGGGAAGCAACATTGGTAATGACTAAGAATTTGTTTAATTTCTGAAGAAACAGTATTTTCACCTTCAAGTAAACTGCTTTAGTTATACTTGTACAATTAAAATATGGATTGGTCATTGCGACTTTAAAATTTTGACATATTTAATGTCCACCTTCAGTTTTGAGCAGCAACCAGCAACATTTGTATTTTACCCATTATTTCAGCATCAGTTCAGTTAAAGCTAAATTTGTAAATCAAAAAGGGGGAAAAACAATGGGAGCCGGATTCAGAAAGTTGTGCTGAATCTCTTGGCATTCCATAAATAAAAATAATTTGCTTCTGTTGGATGTAATAATAGGAAATCTCTAACCATATGTAGAAGCAAATTGTAGTTTGGTATTCTTCTCGAGTCCACACTGTTCATGGCCATGCTGGTTACAGAAGGTCACTAAATTGTGGGTAATTTAAATTGTGGCACGTAAACCAACATACTGCAATTTATCCTGTCAGTTCGTTCCTGTACACTCCGTGTCATTTTTTTAATGAATGGCTTTGGCAGCCCATTTTGTTAAAATCCATTAAAAACTTTAAAGTTTTTGGGATTTAAGCGCTATGTTTTGTTTGCTGCTTTTGCCCTTGTTTAAAAGAAAGTCCTTCTGTTATTAAACAACTAGTTTCAGTATTGGAAGTAGTGCTTCTTTCTTCATGATATGTTGGGAAACTCAATCATCATCTGATTATAAAATGAATTATAAGCCTTATATGATGATGCAGTGGGTGTGATAAGTTATCTTGATAAATACCCAAGTGCATGATTTTACAGAGACCTTAACCTAGCAGTTGCATACCATCGCTACATGACAGTACAGAGGTTCTCTACTAAGTACTGTGGAATATTGCTTCCACGTTAATCGTAAGTCATGAGGAAAGATAAGTTAGCACTACCAATTGAGTTTCATGGAAGCAATTTATTCTAAATTTCAATTAAAATATAAATTACCTATTTAATACTACGGTATTTGTTGCATTTGGAATAACTCTTAAATTATCTAAAATACATTACGTAATGTATTGATTTTTAATCTTCAAGTTTTGATGTTAAAGTTGCATTTAATTATCAAATATTAAGTATTTATTTGATATTGTCACTAACAGGAAGATATTCCCATTGCTCCTTTTAATATCTAAGTGTTGAGGTGGATAGGTAACAGATGAAGGCTGGGATATAGTGTATACATGTCAGCCCCATGTAATAATTAACCAATTACTCCCTTCTATTAAGACTTGCGTAACTTCCATACTGTGATTTATCTTTGTACAAAACAATGCACTTAGATTTTGCAAACTTGGATGTTTTTCTTTCTTGTAAATTGGATGTTTTTCTTTCTTGTAAATTGTATTTCTGCAATTTAATACTTCTCTGTGCAGTGTTAATACTTAAATTGTTTGAAATAAAGTTTACGCAAAATGCTTCACTTGATATTGTGGTCTCAGAAGGTGATGAACTTGAGAATGATTTTTATTTAAATATGATGGCTTTCAGAAACAAATGAACACTAGCTGTACAGATAATTCAGCATCAGAGTGGAAGATGAAGTTTTAATAAATATCACACTGATGCTGGGACAGCAAAAACTGAATGCAATTTTCATGTAATGTAATGAACCCGCAATCTATTGAAGAACTATTTTCATTTGGTTAGGTGCTGTCCTGTAGGGTAATAGCCAGCTTCCATGTGCTGCTTAGCCTAGTATTTTTTTTAACTTAGGACCTGACAGCTTTTCTGCAGTGCCTCCTGAATTGAAACTACACAGCCAAATAGGCATGTTGTTGATGACTTGGAAACTAGTCACTATTTTAATGTTATATTCTGTAGACTGAATTGGTGCACAGACTTTTTTTAAACCGTCTTTAAAGCAACAGTAATTCTGCAAGTTGAAATTGGTTAAGTGTTTAAATATAGTGAGCCACTTTCAAAGTTAATAAAACTTGTATAAAAACATTTCTAACTATTTCTGGAAACTCCTTATTGGAAAGAGTGGCACTTCATCTGCCTTACCAAAAATATTTCAGTCTACTTTTATAAACTATTGTAACTTAAATTATTGATAAAATGTTTGCTGGAAATATTAAAATGCTTGTAAGTAACTTGAAAGGGTTCGAGAGCCAACATTTAGAAAATGACAACGAACTGAACAGTTTTTTTAATGCGCAAGCAGTTCTGTTCTTGTGTATGACTTGTAACCTTTATTTACTGTGTAAAGATGGTTACATTGTTATTTCTTAGCTTTGTTCTTTGGAGACCCATATAGAATGCTTGTTTAAAGTGGCATAACATAATCTTGTGAATTTTGTTATTGTATTATACAAGGTATATTTTCATTTGCCCAGAAAGATGTCCTGTATAATGCTTTGAAAGTTTTTTGCTCTGTAAATTAAATAGGGCTGACAGCGTGCTAGATTTGTTTTCTTTAATCTTCATGCTGGTGTGTTCATGGTGGTTTTGTGAGCTGGTAAAATTATTTCCAGGTCTTAAATGTTTTGGGGACTTTATAATCTACACTGCTTTTTGTCTAGCAAATAAAAGATGTTAATATATTCCTGTTACTGGCATGTGCACGAATATGTTATTAGAAGCCACTTTATTATTTCCTCCTTATCTGCTTCAAATAGAAATGTCTATTTATGAATTCTGCTTGTAGTTTTTCACAAATAAAATCGTTAAAATTGATTTAGTTGTAATTTATTATTTAGTGCACACTAAACTGAAAGATGAAGATCGGAGTTGAGATTAAACAAAGACTATAATTAAACCTAACTAGTTTTCATTTATTCACGAGATTTTGCATTTGGTATGTCCATTCTGTATGTTAGAAAATTCATAGTGCTGTGTTACAACTACTTCTATCATTACCACTTCACATACACATCAGGCCAGTTGCCCTTTTCCTCACAAATTACTCCAGATTATAATTAAACTCCATTTTGCCCTATGCCAACTTCAGGATATTTAGATGGTAATTTACTTCTGAAAAAGCAATATCAGTTCAACTTGCTGTAACTTTTTTCAAACATCCACACATCGGAAGAAATTGAGATGCTGTGATCACTACCAAATAAGGAAAATTACTTGTTTTGTGTATTTACAAAATGTGATGGATTAACATGTCATCGTTAATACCAAACCTATTTCTCATGTGGACACATGGCATTCTGAATGTATTTGTAGAAAATAATATTTCAGATCAAACTCTGGAGTTCTAATATGTCTGTACTGTTGCTTCTCTGGTAGTATAATTCAGTAATAGGTCTCTTCCTATTTTTTTCACTCTTTCACAGATTTGGGCAGCATTAGCAAGATAGGCATTTGATTCCTATCCTTAATTGCCTTTAACTGAATGGCTTGTTGGCATGTGTTAGAGGACAGTTAAAACTTAACCACATGTAGGCTAGACTGGGTAAGGGTATTAATGAGCCAGATGGGTTTTTTAAAAGATTCATTCATGGGGTGAAGGTACCACTTTTTTGTTTTTATTGCCTGGAAGGCAGTTAAGAGTCAACCACAGCTGGGGGTCTGGAGTCACATGTCGGCCAGATCAGGTAAGGATGGCACTTTCCCTCCCTCAGTGGACCAGATAGGTTTTTCCAGTAACCAGCAATGGATTCATTGGACCCTTAAATCCAGATTTTTATTGAATTCAAATTCCACAATCTGCCATGGTGGGAACTGAAGCCAGGTCACCCAAACATTATTTGGATCTCTGTCTTGATAGTCAACAAGAAGACCACTGATCCATCGACTACCCATACTTGCTTAATAATTGACCCAGTACTTTTCCAACAATAGATGTTAGGCTAATCAACTTTATTACCTGATCTTTTGAATAAGGGTGTCACATTAGCAGTTTTCCAATTCTCTGCTTCCCCAGAATCCAACAATGTTTGGCAAATTAAAACCAATGCACCTGCTATCTCTAGCTGCCTCTTAGGATGCAAGCCATCAGGGTAAGGGGGCTTATCTGTTTTTAGCCCCATTAGTTTATCTTCTACTATTCCTTTAGTGATGGTTCTTTTTAGTATTAATGGATTATTTGAAGTATCTTCCACTGTAAAGATTGATATAAAATATCTTATTAACTCCTCTGCTGTATCCTTTTTCCCCAAAAACCATCTCCCCAGATTTATTTCCACAGGCCAATGTTTACTTTGACCTCTTTTCCTTTCTATATATTTAAAGAAACACATTGTCAGTTTTTATATTGTTTGCTAGTTTGCCCTCAGTTTATTTTCTCCGTCTTTATTATCTTCTCCATCCTCCTTTGCTGGATTCTGAATTTATCTCAGTCATTGGGCCTGTCATTGGCTTTGGCCTCCTTTTAAATGTTTTTTCTTTCAACTTAATACTCTAACTTCATTAGCAATTATGGTTTATCCCTCTCTTAGAATCTGTCCTCCTTACTTGGATATATTTTTGGTGAGAATCATGAATTCCCTTTTAAATATCTGCCACTGTTTGCTTGTCCATGAAGTTAATCTATCCATGATGTTTGCTTTAGCTAATGATATCTCCATCTTAATTGTAATTCTCTTTATTTGAATTAAACACAATTGTTTCTGACCATTTTTCTCAAACTCTAACTGAATATTAAATTCAATCATGTTAGAAACGCTACTTCCTAGGGGATCCTTTACTTAGGTCATTTAATAAATCGGTCTTCTTATCCATGACCAGATCCAAAGTAGCCTGCTCCCAAATTGCCTCTATTGCATCTTGCTCGAGGAAACTATCCGTAGTCCACTCTATAAATTTGTTGTCATTGCTACCATCTTCAATTTGATTAATGCAATCCACATGAAGATTAAAATCACAATTATTGCTATATTCTTTTTATATGCTCCCATTAAGTGTTCATTTACAACCTTTCCCACAGAGTGACTTGTATTTGGGTGTCTGTGCACTGCTCCAAAATGTTGTCTTTTTAACCTCCACCCCAATGGACTGTACATCATCTCAAAACTGTCCTCGTTTCTTATTAACCGTGCTAACCCACCATGTTTTCCATCCTTCCTATCTCTCTGAAAGATCAAATATCACTGAATGTTAAGTTCCCGGTTTTGATCTCTCTCTGACCATGTTTCTATAATAGCTATGAGATCATATTAATTTACATTGACTTGTAGCATCAGTTTGTCTACTCCAAATGCTTCACAATAAAGATACAAAGCCTTCAAGTTTGTTCCATTATCGAATTACCCTGCAATTTGATGGTTCCTTGGCACAATATGACATTTGCACATTCTATGCTTTCCTTTCACTTTCGAGTACAATCAACTCCATCTGAACCCATAGAACAAGACCACATACGTGAGGTGAGTAAATAAATTTAAGAAACGTGCAAGAGCAGACAGGAAACATGAAGACAGAATATTTTAAAAAAGATGAGATTGATGTCAAGAGACATCTTGGCATCCTTATTAGTGGGTTATTTAAAAACTGGCATGCAGACCGAGCAAACAATTATGAAGACAAATGGTGGCATTCATTTCAAGGATATTTGAGTACAGAAGAAGAATTGCCTTGCTGTAGTTTTGGTAACAGCTCTTCTGGAAAGCTGTGATGATCATATGTAAAGGATGTATTTTCCATAGAGGAAGTGCAACAGAGGTTCATAAAATTAATCTCTGAAATGGCAAAAAATCATTTGAGGAAAATGGATCTGTATTCTAAAGAGTTTCAAAGAATGAGTATCATATTGAAATTTACAAAATTCTTACAGGGTGAAAATTGACATAGAACGTAGAACATTATAGCATAGGCCCTTCGGCCCTTGATGTTGCACCGAACTGTGGAACCAATCTGAAGCCCATCTAACCTAAACTATTCCATAATCATCCATATATTTATCTAATGACCATTTAAATGCCCTTAAAGTTGATGAGTCTACCCAGGCTGGTGACTGCATAGGACATAATGTCAGGATAAGGGGTAGGCCCTTTACGACAGATGAGAAATTTCTTCAGTCAGGTGGTGGTGAATGTTTGGAATTCTCAAATTCTGGTGGGCTGTGGAAGCTCAGCCCTTTCGCATGTTCAAGACAAATTTAAAGATTTCTGAAGTCTACTGATGTCAAAGGATCGTGCAGGGAAATGGCATGGAGGAGTTGAGGTGATTAACTGTGATCTAGAGTGGTGTAGCCATCTTGATGGTTTGAATGGCATATTCCAGTTCATATTCTCCATTTACCAGGATTGGTGCAGCTCCAACGACACATGAAGATGAAGATCCATCCAGGATACAGCAGTGCACTTGATTGGCAGCCCCAACGTCTTCAACATTCACTCCCTCCACCCTCAAAGCACAGTGACAGCAATGTATACCTCCTACAAAATGTACTGCAACAAGTTAGCTCCTCAGACAGCATCTTCCGTCTCAAAAGTAGAACATCACCTAAGTTCCCCTCCGAGTGACACACAATCCTGACTTATAATAACATTGCCAGTCTTCCCTCCATTGGGTCAAAATCCTGGAACTCATTCCTTAACACCCCTCTTCAAGAAAACAGTTCACCATCACCTTTCTCAAGGACAATAAACTGGAAATACCAATCATTTAAGTGATTTGAAATTTTCATACCAAACTTGAAATATGTAGAATTGTTGTATTTAACCTTGCTTCAGTTGTCCTTACTTAAAGGACATTCTAACTTGTCCTTGCCAGATACTTTTGGCCTCAAGATAGGCAAGTCTCACGAAAACTACACAAGACACTAGTTAGACAACACCTGAAATACTGTGAACAATATTTGGCCCTTTATCTAAGGAACAATATGCTGGCACTGGACACACTATGTATACCCACTATCTAGAATGACCCAACTGAACAAATCTGCAACTCATAATCTTATTACCAGACTGAAGTTTGTTACCAATATAATTCCTTCTGATCGGTCAATATTGTTGCCTTCCTTCTGCACCTTTCACATCACATCATTTCAACAATTAGGTATTTTTGGGTGATTTGATGCATCATGATGGTTTGTGTCACATCTCATGCATATACTCATTGCACATTCTTTTGGAAATCATGCTTCAAAATTGCCGAATGCCTACCTGTTAAAGCTGTCAAAGAGTTTCTACTTATTAGAGTTTCCTCTTTCATGTAGACCTTTCACTATCTACCCTATCAAGCTTCATAAGAATCTATTTTTCAATTCAGTCTTCTAAACTCCAATTAGTACAAACCCAACCTTCTGAACCCCTCCTCATAAGAAAGTCCCTCCACACTCTGAATCAACCTGGTGAATGCTAGCTGGACTGTGTCCAGTGCCAGCATATTGTTCCTTAGATAAAGGGCCAAATATTGTTCACAGTATTTCAGGTGTTGTCTAACTAGTGTCTTGTGTAGTTTTCGTGAGACTTGCCTATCTTGAGGCCAACAATTTATTCGCCTCCCTGTTATCAGGTGAACTTAGAAACTTTTGTGATTCAAACACGAGGAATCTCAAATCTCTCCATCCTGCAGCTTTCTGCAGTCTTTCCTCATTTAAATAAATTCCATTCCTCCTGCTAAATATCATACTTTCCTATATTATGTTCATTTGCAAAGTTCTTGCACATTCACTTGACCTGTCTATACTCCTCTTCAGACTTTGTGTATTCCTCACTACTTGTCGTCTTTTTTTCTCTTATTATCCATAAAAGTGGTGATAATACATTCATTACTGTAATTTAAATCATTAAAATGTATTGAAAATAATTGTAGACTGTTGTTCCCTAGTTACAGGATGGCATCCTGAAAATGCCCTCTCTTCTATTTGTTAGGCGACCCTCTCTTCATGCAAATATATCAGCCCCATCATGAGCTCTTAAGAAGTAGCCTTAATTGCAGTACCTTATTGAATATCTTTTGGAAATCCAAATATATTATACTTATTTATTTGTTTATTTTATTTAACCTGCTTGTTACTTCCTCAGATAATTTATTTGTCAGACATGATTCCTTTTTCATGAAACTACTCTGACTCTGAGTTTATCTTATGTATTTCTAAATGTTTTCTATTATATCCTCTATAATATACCCGTAACACTTTCTGAATGACAGATATTAAACTAATT
This sequence comes from Chiloscyllium punctatum, assembly GCF_047496795.1. Classification (NCBI taxonomy): domain Eukaryota; kingdom Metazoa; phylum Chordata; class Chondrichthyes; order Orectolobiformes; family Hemiscylliidae; genus Chiloscyllium; species Chiloscyllium punctatum. Next base: position 51,450,597 of record NC_092750.1, on the reverse strand, counting down.
AGCCTATAGTTACAATGTTTCTTATCTCCCTCACCTTTTGAAATTGACAGTTTTCCTATCCTCTGGGACTTTTCAGAATCCAAAGATTCTTGGAGATTACTACTAAGGTATCACTACTTTTGTAGCTACTTCCTTTAAAATGCATCACATCAGGTCCAGGGGATGTGCTGGCGTTTAGTTTACGTAATAAATTATTTTTCTAGTAACAGTTACTGTGCTTATTTCTTCGGCCTTCCCTTTAGCCCTTTGATTAATTAGTATCTTGGGAAAACTGTTAGTGTCCTCTACCCTGGTATAAAGTATTTATTTAACACATCTGCCATTTTCTGGCTCCCCATTATTATTTCCACAGACTTGTTCTTCAATGGCCTGCGTTCATTTTGGCCTCTCTCTTTTTAATATATTTAAAGAAGCTCTGAGCATTTAATTTTATATTACTTGCCAGTTTGCCCTCATAATTGATTTTCCTCCTTTTCTTGTCATGTAATGTTGGCATTTAAAACTTTTCCAGTCCTCTGGTTAGTATTAATTTTTGCAACATTGCATGTTTTTTCTTTCATTTTGTCAGTTTTATTTAAAAACACTCTTCAATTTCAGTACTTCCAGAAAAATACTCCCATTTAAACCTGCTTTCTGGAAATGTATTTAGTATGCAACATTGACTTTCAGGCATTCATTCTACTATTGCTAGAGGATCTTCGAGTCTATTTGTGAAGTATACATAGAATACTTTGGTCAAGAATGTTTATTGCTTGCCACAAAGCTTAAATGTCTATGCTAAGCAATGTCCCAGTGTTTGCTGGGTCTACTTTACATGTGCATCAAATTATAGTTGCTTAATTAATACTCAAAGCATGTTTAGTACCTTCAACTGTTTGGTTTTTAACATCTACCAACAATCCATTTGTTATGAACACTGACTATTTATTTCGGAAAAAGTGAGGACTGCAGATGCTGGGGATCAGAGCTTAAAAATGTGTTGCTGGAAAAGTGCAGAAGGTTAGGCAGCATCCAAGGAATAGGAGAATCAACGTTTCGGGCATAAACGTCGATTCTCCTGTTCCTTTGATGCTGCCTGACCTACTGCGCTTTTCCAGCAACACATTTTTAAGCTCTATTTACTTGGAAAGGTGTGGAGATATTTGATATTAATTAGAATAGTTCCAAGGAATGGAGCTGGCATGGATTTGTAACAATGTTATATTGAAAAGGCTGAGGTTGTTCTCAACAAGATTGGGTGGAGATTTGTAAAGACTGTGACAAGCTTATATAAGGTAGATAAGAAAATGTTCCCATTAGCTGATAGATTCAGGATTAGATTTTAAGCAATAAATGAAGTGAGAATGTGAGGAAAAATTTTTATTTTTTGCAGTGAATAGTAATGGTCTGGAACTCACTGTCCATGAAGGTCGTGGAATCAAAAATAATCAATGGTTTTAGAAGAAAATTGGATGAGTACTTGAAAGCAATAAAATTGCAGGGTTACAAGGATTGAGTGGTAGAGTGGGACTGATTAACTGACTCTGCAGGGAGGTAGCATGGTTTTAACTGACAAAATGGCCTTGTTCGATGCTGTAAACCTTTCTGTGACTATGAATTGTCAAAATCAGTGGTCCTTTAATGTTTCTATAATAATAGTACTTATATTGCACTATTCATATCAAAACTACATATATTAATAGATATTTAGCTTCCCTGTGCATTCTCATGTTAATCAAACTTTTTTTTAAGTACAGAGGCTATTGTGAAGGCAAGCGATCTAAAGGTCAGTCCAGATTTTAATTGCTTCTTGTCCTTAAGACTTTCCATTTCATATTTTACTGGGAATTTTTTTTCAATTTCCTGATTACTAGCAAACATTGGAAATTTGTGTACATTTTAAATTTGAAACACAATGGATGTATTTTATTGCCCTTTACTTATAAGTGAGCATACTTTTTGTCCAGTTCCTAAAATAAACTGGTGAAATAATTGGTATTCGCAGATCAATTACTTTAAGAACATACAAAAAATGTCACACATCCCTTTTAAAACTTCTGGCGATTTCATAGAGGATTTAGTATAGTCTTTCATGTAATACCAACCAGTAAAATGTGAATTGGATTAAGCTCTTGAACGGTTTGTGGATATTTTCCAGATTACTGTGTGGTTCATCTTTTATGTGCTAAACCTAAGAAACTATTTAACTGTGCATTCTGATCAACAGAACATATTACCATGTAGTCTAGTAGCTAACTCTAAAGTTAGGACGCAATCCACTGTTGGAAACCTGAAATTGTATTCTCTCAGTAAGTTATTGATTTTTTTTGTTGAACTCAAGAACCCAAATGTAAGTAAAATTTATTTACTTTTATTGCAGATAAATCAAGTAAAAGTCGGACAATTTAAATCTGGATGCACAGACTCATATTCAGTGTCTGAAATTGATATGTTTGAACAGAAAAGACAGATTTTTCCTTGTGGCTTGACTTCTGTGTTCAATGAACAGATTAAGCTGCAGGGTATTGAAGCTTGGCAAAGCCCAGCTGCTCGGTACATAGTCTGCCAGATGATGTATTTAAACATAGATTTTTATTGTTAAGTATGCTTGGCTTGTACTACAGAAGCATATGCTTTACTTGTGTCATTTTTAAAGAAGTTGTGCTGTCCCTGCCAGCACAGACATTTGGGAATTACTGGGCATTGATCATTTGGACTGTCAAGTGTTGCAAAGACCTTTTACTTTGGGATAACATGCAGTTTGGCAAGTATGTAACTTTGTGGCATACTCGTCCCAGTTCCTGGGGAATAGTTGACTCATAATTGTGTTTTACAAAAACGAATGAAGTATATTTTGTTGATTGGACTGTGCAAGTACAACTGGATCTTCTTGAACAAAAAAAACCTCCACAACTACCCTCTGTGCCTTTCACGGGCCAAACAACTTTGTATCCAACTTGCCAACTCACTTTGGATTCCATGCGATTTGATCTTCTAGACCAACCTACCATGAGGTAGGTTATCATATGCATTTTGACATTCAATGACTTACCCTCATCAATTCTCTTCGCCACTTCCGAAACAAAACTCAATCAAGTTTGAGACAGAACCTCCTCTTCGTAAAGCCATACTGACTATTACCAAGAAGTCTTTTCTTCTCCAAATATGAATAAATCCTGTCCCTAAGAATATTCTCCAATGATTTCCCTACCACAGATGTCATTAATCGATAATTTCCTGGATTATCTCTGATGTCTTTCTTGATGGCCCTGGTTGTTGAGATTCAGATTTACTGTTAGCTTTCAGTGTATGTGGAGTCAATAAAACTGAAAAGACGGGCTATCTTTACTCTGTATTGTGTGATGAAAAAGGCAATCGAGTTGTGCAGGGCACCTTGAGGATGTGTTGATAATATGAAAGAATTCTTCAAGGTGGGACCACATTTGGAGTTCTGGTCACCCTACTGGTGAAAGGATATTATTAAACTAGAAAGAGTGCAGAAAAGATTTACCAAGATGCTACATGGACTGGAAAATTTGAGTTATAAGAAGAGACTGGATAGGAAGGGACTGTTTTTTCACTGGAACGTAGGAGCTTGAGGGGTGACCTTGTAGGGGCATATGGAATCATGAGGGGCATAGCTAAGGTAGATAGCCAACAGCTCTTCCCCATTGTAGTGAATCTTAAAACTAGAGGTACTGGTTTAATGTGGGGCGGGGTGGGGTGCGCGGGGTGTGGGATACATACAAAAGAGTCCAGAGTGGGATTTTCTTCACATAGAGGATGGTCAGTCTCCGGAACGGGCTTTCAGAGATAGTGGAACATTTAGACAGGTACGTGGATGAAATAGGTGTGGAAGGATATAGACCAAATGCAGGCACTTTGGGATTAGTTTAAATTGTGAAAACTGAGCAGATTGGGCAGGTTGGGCCATGCGGTAGATCTCTTATGACTTTATGACTAATTGCTGTTTCACTTTTCTTCGACATCAGGTACGAGTAATGGTTCTGCAGTAACCACTTTGACCTTTCTTGGACTCTTCTTTGGTGTCTTTATTCCCTTGTTGTCTTGTGTCATCATTACTTCTGGCATTTAATCAGTCCTGCTTTATGCCCTACCATAGACCTACACTTCTGTTCCTTTGTTCTCCTCTTTATCCTACCTAGCCTCCTTTCCTAGGAGAAAGTGAGGACTGCAGATGCTGGAGATCAGAGCTGAAAATGTGTTGCTGGAAAAGCACAGCAGGTCAGGCAGCATCCAAGGAGCAGGAGAATCAACGTTTTGGACATGAGCCCATTCCTGAAGAAGGGCTCATTCCTGAAACATCGATTCTCCTGCTCCTCGGATGCTGCCTGACCTGCTGCGCTTTTCCAGCAACACATTTTCAGCTTAGCCTCCTTTCCTACCCTGACTCTGTACCTGCTTATAAACTGTCAAATCACTAACTTCCAGTTCTGGTGAAAGGTTGTTAACTTGAGGTGTTAATTTTATTTAATCTGTATAGATGCTGTTTGGCCTAAGTGTTTTAACGTTTCTGAGTTTCTACCAATTACCAATATTTGTAATCTTTTGCTTTGTAGAAATCCTTTTAGAAAGTGACATTGTTTGTTCTAATCTCATCTGGAATTAGTATTGTTAAGAAGATGTGGGTATACTTTGAGAGTTAAAAGCAGCAGAACTATCGAACACAGCATTAAGTATACTCAAAAAGGTAACAAGGTCACACTGGGTTGAACAACTTGATTAGTTTGTTGCTTGGAGGCAAAAACAAATTCAAACTCAGGCAATCAGTTTAAATTATACCCAAAACATATCAAACTCCAATCAAGTTTGAATTGAGTATATTCACAATCTTGAGGGCCAATGACACAATCTATGCTCTGGAGTATAAGATCAGGGAAAATTGAACAGTTGAGATGACAACTGCCACGACCTAGCATGTAAACAGACTGCCTGAAAAATAACTCTCTTAAAAAGGCACCTTTTCGATCAATAACCTGTAAATTCTGAACCAGAAGAAAAGAAGACACAGGAAGATCTGAAGACAAGAACCAAAAGCTATCTGGTTTTGAGATAAGAAGTGTTGTTTGTAAATCATAATTGGGAGTTTTATCGGATTAGTATTAGAGAAGGGAAGGTAAAAGATAGGTTAGAGAAATAAATTGTAAATAGTGGTTAGTTAATTATTCTCTGTTATGCTTTAAGAAATAAAGTTGTTAATTTTTACTTTAAATAGTTCTTGGCCACTTTATTTTTACAGATTACTGCACGGGATAAATCTTTTCTGTGTTGCTGGTTTAAATTAAGCAGGGGAGTTTACCCCGTGTTGTAACAGTATTTACTAGAACTGGAATATACTGAGAATTGGTATGTGGATTTATTCAACACGTGTGAGACAACCTGCCCAGAATGCCATAACAGCTTCTTTACTTAATAGATTGTGTTCAATAATGCCACATCATTGATGCATCTTGCGACTTTACAGAGATTTACTTACACTATAAGCAAAGGTGTTGATCCAGATTGACAAAGATGGAGAGAAAATTCATTGTTGTATGGTTGATGCGGCATTTGAATTCAGCCTTCAGGTTATACTTGAATTGAAATGATAAATTTAAAATTTTTGATTGTATGTAAGCTATTACAGTGAAATCCAAAATTATGTGATATTCCTAAAACATCAAGACAAGAAAAAGATGAACAGTAATCTGATACAATGGTTAGAATATTCTCTAATCTTCAGTGACTCTGTGAGAAACTTCTTCTCCACCCCGTACCCTGTCCTCCAAACCCCTCAAAAATATTACACTCTACGAGCGACATTCTAACGTCTATTGTGTATCACTATTCAGTGATAACTTTCCTCAAAAGCTGTGGCAAGATGGGATCTAATTGAACATATGGAATATGATACATCTGGAAAGAGAACCTAAAAACTGGAGACACTTGTGCCTTTTTTAACGTTCTCAATTTTAAGAATTTCTAACCTCATTTTGATTTTTAAATAAAAATTGGAGCTTGATGTAGGAAGGAATAATATGAAGCTGCATTTTGTACTTTGGAAATTAAACTAGTGCTTTGTTTTGACTTTTGCGTAAACTTGAATTATACTCATCTTTATAATTTTATGAAAATTTATGCATGTTAAACTGCATCTTATGTAGTAAATATCTTGTAACATTTCATGGAATAGAATGACTAATTGGCAAAATTGGACATTTAGTTGTAGTGGGTGATTTTTGAGATGGTCAAATTACAGTGGGGAAGGTGACAGGACTAAATAAATGAATAACTGGAAGATCAGAGATGGCCAAGTATTGGGAGGAATTTTCAATAATAACCTTTATTTGTGTATGGGGAAAGAGGCAGCCAGTGGAGCACAATGGTCTTACCTGAAATTTGGGAAGTATGAGGTTGGAGAAGTTAACCTAGACTTCCCACCTTTTTCTCTCTTTTTCTGGTGTCCTGGCCAATATTTGTCCTTCAGTCAATATCATAAATATACTGTCTTGTCATTCACGCACTGTTGATTGTGACAGTCTATTAGGCACAAATTAACTACCTTACGACAATGACCGTGCTTTAAAAGGCACTTTTTAAAAAATAAGTAAAGCACTTTGAGATATCCAGTGATCATGACAAGTGCAATATAAAGGCAAGTCTTTTTTTTAAACTACTGATTAAATGAGCTGCTGTATTACCATTGGCTCTGAGGGGGGTTACCACTTTACATTTAGTTATGAGAGTTGTTATGCAATGAGAAGGGCTAAAATTAAATCACACTTTAAACGATTTATATATAACAACATAATGGTTGGGATTTACAATTGGTGTGAACTTCAAAACTAAATTATTTAAAAATCCATCTTTTTAAAAAAAAGTAATCACAATGGAGACATTTGAAAGCATTCCGCCAACATAAAGTTACTTTTTGACGATCAGATCACTTGTTCAGCAGTAACTATTTTTCAGAACATTGTTGAAACATCCATTGTTCCTCAGTGGAAAGGGCTTAACATTCATAGAATTTCTAACAATGGCCCATTTGGCACATCAAGCCTGTTTGGCCATTCCAGAATGTGGTTGATTATCTACTTTAATGTTACTTATTCACACCTATCCCCCTATGCCTTGATTGATGCTATTGGTATCCAAAATAATCTATGGATTCTCTCTTCTTCAGGCTTAATGGTTGAGTTTTCAGATCCATATTGGGTAGCAAACTCCCAAAGGAGTTCCTGTTCATCTCAATTTTAAGTGGTCCACCCCTTTGTCAGAGACAATATTCCCTAGTTCTCAACTCATCAGCCAGGATAATCAACCTACTTTCATCTACCTTGTCATGTCCTGTGTAGATTTTGCAAGTTTCAGTGAAGTCACCTCTTATCATTTGAACCTCACAAAACTTTAGGACTGAGATAAGGATTATGTCTTCAACCAGTAATAGGGGAGCTGTGGGATTCCCCACCACATGAAGGAGTTGAAGCCAAAACATTGAATGTTTTCAAGAGGGACTTATGATTTGGAGGTGCCAGTGTTGGACTGGGGTGGACAAAGTTAAAAATCACACAACACCAGGTTATAGTCCAACTTGTTTATTTGGAAGCGGTAGCTTTCAGAGTGCTGCTCCTTCACTAGGTGGTTGTGCAGTATAGGACCTTAAGACACAGAATTTATCACAAAAGTTTACAGTGTGATGCAACTGCAATGATATATTGAAAACAGCCTGGATTGTTTAAGTCTGTCATCTTTTTGAATGACTATATTGGTTTCAGCTGTAAATCTGTAAATCCCAGAACTTTTTAAAAGTTAATTCTCAAGAACTTTAACAGCAGGTGCCATGTACCATATCAGCTTAGATAATACATTGAAGTGTGAGGTTAAAGTCTGTCTCTCTGTGCCCCAATGGTCAGACTGATTCTAATCTTAAAAAAGGGATTTACGGAATGTTACATAGAGTCATGCAAGTTTTGAGCAAAATAAAATGTAATTCTGTTAGTACAAATTCACCCCACAAACCTTGTGTGTGGTGGGGGGTGGGGGAGGTGGTGAGTGTCTATGTGTGAGTGTAAAGGGATATACGTCTGTGAGAGGGTGCATATGGGGGTGTGTATGTGTGAGCATTTGAGAGAGAGCTTGTGTATGAGAGGGGGTCTGCATGAGTCCAAGGATCTGTCGGAGTATGTGTGTGAGAGTGGATAGTACAGTGGGCTTATCTGTAGTGTGACATGAACCCAAGATCCTGGTTGAGGCCGTCCCCATGGGAACTGAACTTGGCTATCAGCCTTTGCTCGGCCACTTTGTTTTGTTGCCTGTCCCAAAGTTCACCTTGGAGAATGGTCACCTGAAGGTCCCGGACTGCTGAAGTGTTTCCCGACTTGGGGGAAGGAGCACTCCTGGCTGGTATTTGTTGTGCAGTGTCCATTCACCCATTGCCATAGCCAATGTGCCATGCCTCAGGGCGTCCCTGCATGCAGCGTATAAGATAGACAACATTGGCCGAGTCAAATGAGTACCTGCCACATATGTGGTGGGTGGTATCCCCACGTGTAATGGTGATATCCGTGTCGACACGCTGACATGTCTTGCCGTGACAGGGTGTTGTCCTGAAGGCTGGGCAGTTTGCTGCAAACAATGATCTGTTTAAGGTTTGGTGGTTGTTTAAAGATGAGAAGTGGAGGCATGGGGAAGGTCTTAGCAAGGTGCTCATCCTCATTGATAATGTGTTGCAGGCTGTGAAGAACATGGCGTAGTTTTTCAGCTCCTGGGAAGTATTGGACAACGAAGGGTACCCTGTCAGTTGCAGCTCATGTCTGTCTCCTGAGAAGGTCATTATGATTAGATATAGTTTAGAAAGCAGGAACAGGATACGGAGCTGGGTCATTAGCTATTGTATTGAACAGCAGAACAGGCTCAAAGGGTCACATGGTCTACTCCTGTTTTCCATGCCTCTGATCAACTTATTCTCAGAGCAATCCCACCATCCCAAGGATTAACCTGGTGAACCTCCATTGTAGTCCTCCTATGACAAGTGTATTCTTGCTTACAATACTCCAGGTGCCTATCTCTCAAATGTTTGATACAATTGCTGCAAGACATCTTTTCTCTTGCATCTGGTGGTGTCTGCATGGTCCAAGTTTTGTAGAATCCCTGCAGTGCAGAAGGCCATTTGGCCATGGTTTACTTTTTTAGAAATCATTTAATTTTAACAACTATTAAGTTATAAATTCTGCTTGTGAGGAAAATGTGCTCGATTTCAAACAACCTCTGCCAGTTAACATTAAAATTAGCAGGAACAGGCAGGTCGGACTATTTTAGTTTGAGGCTATGTTCAGAATGAACTTGTTTAACCAAAGAGTCTGTTTCCCTGCTATATGATTCTATCACTCTATTATACAGTTTTTGTTCAAACTTTTGTTCAAAGAGTAGCTGTAATATTGTAATGTACATTCACTAATACATTTCAGAATTTTTGATTTTCTTAAAAATATGTTAGAGATATACAAAAGAAATCTCTCAGGCAACTTTACATTAAGTGTTTACAATGTAAGCATTGGCCCCTTAGAGAATTAGGCTGGGGGAATACTAATGGGAAACCAGGAAATGGCAGAGGAGTTGAACAAAATACTTTGCATTAATCTTTACAGTTGAATATACAAATAGCACAAAAAAATGACTAAATAATCAAGAAGCAAATGGAGGACTGGAAATAACTACAATAATCATTGCTAGTGAAAAAGTGCTAGGGAAACAAATGGAACTAAAGACTGATAAGTCCCCCTGGTCCTGATGGGATGCATTCTATAATATTAAAAGAAGTAGCTAAAAAGATACTGCATGCACGATGGTAATCTTCCCAGAACTCTTAAATTCCAGAAAAGCCGCAGAGGATTGGAAATAGCTAATATAACACCTTTTTATTTAAAGGATGGGGACAAAAAAACATAACTAAATGCTAGTTAGCTGACATTTGTTATTGGGATTAGTTAGAATATATTATAAAGGATGTTATCGCAGAAGATTTAGAAACACTATAAGATCAAGCATCATGAGAGAAAGATCATGCCTGACAAATTTACTAGAGTTCTTTGAGGAGATAACAAACAGGAAAGACAAAGGGGAAACAGTGGGTATAAAATATTTAGATTTTCAGAGGCATTTTCTAAGTACCACAAGTTAGGCTACTTTAATAAGGTAAGAGCCCATGGTGTTGAAGGTTATATATTTGAATGGATAGAGGATTGACTAACTAATAGAAGACAGAGAGTTGGAATAAGGTGGTGGGGGGAGAGCAGAGATTTTCTTGATGGCAACCTCTAACCAGTGGAGTGCCCCAGGGATCCATACTGACATCACAAGTATTAACAATATGTATTAATGGCTTGAATGAAAAAAAGGAATGTACTGTTACCAAGTGTTTGGATGATACAACATTTTGGAGGGATAGTGGTGAGGTTGACACAGTCTGCAGAGGGATTCAAACAGTAGACAGTTGGCAAATGGAACATAATATGGGAAAATGTGAGGTTATGTACTTTGGCAGGAAGAACAAAGGCTGAATATTATTTAAATGGAGAAAGACTGTAAGAGGGTGATAGCACAGGGGGATCTGGGAGTCCATACACATGAATCATAAAAAGCTCACATCCAAGTTAAGTACTGTGTAAGGTGATTGAAATGTTGGCCTTTATTTCAAAAGGAATGGAGTACAAAAGTTCTGAAGGTTTTGCTAAGGCTATTGCTAGTCAGACCATAGCTGGAATACTGTGATCAGTTCTGGACTTCTTATCAAAATAAAAATGTCTTAGCATTGGAGGCAGTCCAGAGAAGGTTGAATTAGACTGGTCACAGAAATGGAGGGAGCGGCTTAGGAGGTTGGGCCTGAACTCATTACTGTTTAGAAGAATGAGAGGTGATCTGATTGAAAAAACATAGAAGTTTCTTAGGGGACTTGGCAGGAGGTTGATTTCCCTTGTGGGAGGATCTCACACCAGAGGGAAAAATCACAGAATAACATTTAAGGCAGAGTCAGAGAATCACACAGCATGGAAATAGACTCTTCGGTCTAACTAGTCCACGCCAACCATGTTCCCAAACTAAACTAGTCCCACTTGCCTGCTTTTGGTCCATATCCCTCTAAACCTTTCATAAGCATGTACTTACACAAGTATCTTTTAAATGTTGCAACTGCAGAGATGAGAAGGAATTTCTTCTCTGTGCATAGTGAATCTACACTAGAGAAGACTATTGAGGCTGTTTCATTAAGTATGTTCAATGCTGTAGTAGACATTTTTAATCAGCAAGGGAATCGAATGTTGTAGGGAAAGGATGGAAAAGTGCTGAGGAATGTCAGGTCAGCCATGATCTTGTTGAATGGTGAGCCTGACTTGGTGGGCTGAAATGCTTTCCTGCCTCTTCCCATAATTTTTGATTTCCTTGCTCCCGTTTCTACTCTTCTGTTGTACTTTTGCAGAAATTATCTTAGATATTTTTTTTCCATGAGCTATGAACATTGCTGGCAAGATAAGTATTTAATTTCCAACGTTCAATTCACTGCTCCATCCTGGTGGTATAAGTTTATTCCCCATGTTCTTAGGTAGGTGAATCAGATTTTCCTGCCTTTTCTCTTGAACTTTATGACAATGGAGGAATGGTGATTATATTTCAAGGCAAGATAGTGTATGACTTAGAGAGCATTGTGGGTGGCACCATTTCCACATGCCTATTGTCCTTATTCTTCTACTTAATAGAAGTTGCAAATTGGGAGGTACTATCCTTGACTAATTGTTGTGCATCTCACATGGTACACACTGCAGCCACCAAACGCCATTGGTGTAGGGAGTAAATGTTTAAGCTGTGGATTGTGCCATAATTAATGTGCTGATTTGTTCTGAGTATGGTCAAAACTGATTGTTATTGGAGAATCTTTCTCATCTGAGAAAGTGGAGAGTATTCGATGCCCCTCTTGACTTGTGCTTTGTAAATGGTGGAAAGGCTTTGGCGAGCAAGGAACTGAAATACTCAGTACATGATCCTCTCTTCCCTCTTCAGAAGAAAGGGACTCACTGGACTCAAAACATTAACTCTGCTTTTTTTCCCTACAGACCAGTTTGTCCAGTAATTTCTGTTAGCTATTTCTAACTTAGTTTCTCTACCCTATTCCTCTAGTATATTCTAATCAAATTATCTTCAGTGAAAGTCCTCTTTTTCTGAAATGCTACACTGGTGTAAAACATTACAGGAAATACCTTTCTAAACTGTCATTTATTTTGAGATAATCCCATTTTTTAAGTTATTTCGTTACTGATTTTCCTACTGATGTCAGGCGACTGACTGTGTGGAATTTGCACATTCTCCCCGCATGTGCATGGGATTCCTCCGGGTGCTCCGGTTTTCTCCCACAGTCCAAACATGTGCAGGTCAGGTGAATTGGCCATGCTAAATTGCCCGTAGTGTTAGGTGAAGGGGTAAAATGTAGGGGAATGGGACTGGGTGGGTGTGCTTTGGCGGGTCGGTGTGGACTTGTTGGGCCGAAGGGCTTGTTTCCACACTGTAAGTAATCTAATCTAATCTAATCTAATTATTGGACCATTCAGAACCGCACTTCTCTCTTTTTTTGCATTTGAACTCTTTGTTCCAAGTTCATCTTCATCTCTTTTAACTTTTTTTCCCTCTATGACTTCTGACAATAGACAATTGGTGCAGGAGTAAGCCATTCTGCCCTTCTAACCTGCACCACCATTCAATATGATCATGGCTGATCATCCTTAATCAGTATCCTGTTCCTGCCTTATCTCCATAACCCTTGATTCCACTATCCTTGAGAGCTCTATCTAACTCTTTCTTAAATGAATCCAGAGACTGCGCCTCCACAACCCTCTGGGGCAGAGCATTCCACACAGACACCACTCTCTGGGTGAAGAAGTTTCTCCTCATCTCTGTCCTAAATGATCTACCCCGTATTTTTAAGCTGTGTCCTCTGGTTCGGCACTCACCCATCAGTGGAAACATGTTTCCTGCCTCCAGAGTGTCCAATCCTTTAATAATCTTATTAAAGTCTCAATCAGATCCCCTCTCAGTCTTCTAAACTCAAGGGTATACAAGCCCAGTCGCTCCAGTCTTTCAGCATAAGGTAGTCAAGCCATTCCAGGAATTGACCTCGTGAACCTATGCTGCACTCCCTCAATAGCCAGAATGTCTTTCCTCAAATTTGGAGACCAGAACTGCACACAATACTCCAGGTGTAGTCTCACCAGGGCTCTGTACAGCTGCAGAAGAACCTCTTTGCTTCTATACTCAATCCCTCTTGTTATGAAGGCCAGCATGCTATTAGCCTTCTTCACTTGCATGCTTACCTTCATTGACTGGTGTACAAGAACACCCAGAACTCTTTGTACTGCCCCTTTACCTAAATTGATTCCATTGAGGTAGTAATCTGCCTTCCTGTTCTTGCCACCAAAGTGGATAACCACACATTTATCCACATTAAACTGCATCTGCCATGCATCTGACCACTTACCTAACCTGTCCAGGTCACCCTGTAATCTCCTAACATCCTCCTCACACTTCATCCTGCCACCCAGCTTAGTATCATCAGCAAATTTGCTAACGTTATTACTAATACCATCTTCTATATCATTAATATATATTGTAAGAAGCTGCAGTCCCAGCACTGATCCCTGCAGTACCCCACTGGTCACTGCCATTCTGAAATGGAGCCATTTATCACTACTCTTTGTTTCCTGTCAGCCATCCAACTTTCAATCCAAGTCAGTACTTTGCCCCCAATACCATGCGCCCTAATTTTGCTCACTAACCTCCTGTGTGGGACTTTATCAAAAGCTTTCTGAAAGTCCAGGTACACTACATCTACTGGATCTCCCTCGTCCATCTTCAGAGTTACATCCTCAAAAAATTCGAGAAGATTAGTCAAGCATGATTTCCCCTTCATAAATCCATGCTGACTCTGACCTATCCTGTTACTACTATCCAGATGTGTCCATAATTTCATCCTTTATAATAGACTCCAGCATCTTTCCCACCACTGAGGTCAGACTAACTGATCTATAATTTCCTGCTTTCTCTCTCCCAGCTTTCTTAAAAAGTGGTACAACATTAGCCACCCTCCAATCCGCAGGAACTGATCTCGAATCTATCGAACTCTGGAAAATAATCACCAACGTATCCACGATTCTCGAGCCACCTCCTTCAGTACCCTGGGATGTAGACCATCAGGTCCCAGGAACCTATCAACCTTCAGACCTAACAGTCTCTCCAACACCAATTCCTGGCAAATATAAATTCCCGTAAGTTCAGGTCCTGGTAATTGATCAACTTGCCAGATGGAACTATTTTTCTCATCTACTTTTATCAAAGCCTACATCATCTTGCAAATTCTTATCAGGTCACCTCTTAACCACATTGCTCCAGCCACTGCCTAAGCAATGAATCATAAAATTCTGGTGATCTCTCACTCTCTATCTCTGTCTCTCTCTCTGTCTCTCTCTCTCTCACAATAGCTGTTGAAGCAGAGAAAAGCTACAACAAAACCAAGACAATTAGGGATGGGCCGTGAATACTCATTTAACTAGGAATGAATTTTAAAAAGCACAGAATAGGGACACTGAGGCAGCTGTCAAGGATATTATAAACAGGACTGATCAAATGGCAAGTTAAAGTAAAAGATCATTAAACAATGACCACAAAGTAATTCAATGTAAAGTGGCTAAAGGAAACAGACCAAATTACATCAAAGCTAAAAATTCTGAAATGTGCAGTTCTAATGTTAGTTTAAGAAGGGGAAGACAATTGCAGGGTGAAGCAATAATTTTCTAATTTCCAAAAGTGAATACACTTCAGAAGAACTTCATTAGCTGTTAAATTTTTTGGGGAGGCCAAAAGTATAAATGGTGCTACATTATTACAATTCTGAGAAAACACGGCCACTATTGTTATCTCTTCCTGCCCTCTTCCATTTCCCAACGCTCCCTCAGTTGTTTTTGTGGTTTCCTGGCCTTTTCCTTAATGTTGTTTTTCAGGCTGGGGAATGCAGCTCTATGACAATATATATTAAAAGTGTACCAAATGCTTATTCATTAAGACCCCTTAGAAGCCACACAGGACATTCGTTCTAACTCTAGACTGCCTTACTGTTCACCCTCAGTGTTTTATCAGTGCTGGCAGATTGGCAGTAGGTTTAAAAATTTATACAGATAATTCACACAGTTCCCGTAACCTTTCAATTCCACCCTAGATACCTAAGGGCTGTACACTACCCTCAATGCCCTTAATTCTCCAAGAAAGCAGATTACCCCTATTTCCAAGGGCAATTATGGAAGAGAAATAAATAAACATTGACCCTACCCATTGATGGCCACATCATGTGAATGAATTTTTAAAAATTGCTCCTTTGCATAATTACAAACCTACAGGATTTAGCCTTTATTGTCTCATATACTCAATGTATATAGTGGAAAGTTTATACACCACCACTTACAGTGCCATTTAAGTACAAAGGTACCCAGGTACAGATTTTTTTAGCAACAAGATTAGATTCCCTACAGTGCGGAAACAGCCCCTTCGGCCCAACCAATTCACACTGACCCTCCAAAGAGTAACCCACCCAGACCCATTCCCCCTCTGACTAATGCACCTAATACTATGGGTAATTTAGCATGATCAATTCACCTGACCTGCACATCTTTGGACTGTGGGAGGAAACCAGAGCACCCGGAGGAAACCCACGCAGACACGGGGAGAATGTGCAAACTCCACACAGACAGTTGCCCAAGGCTGGAATCGAACCTGGGACCCTGGTGCTGTGAGGTAGCAGTGCTAACCACTGAGCCACTGTGCCACCCTGATCGTTGAAAATAAAGAAATAGAATATCCAGCATTGCAGAAATGTAAGCTCAAAAGAATGGTCTTCTCACCTAGGCCAACTAGACTTGACCTTGAGGATCATCAAGCTGGAAAATCACTTCAGACTGCCACCCCAGACTAAGAGCACACCATGCTGGGAAGCCGCTACAACAGGTGGTAATGCCACCAGTTGTCAGAGGCTGGGAGTTGTTGGTGAGACATTTAGACTGGCATTGATTTTGGTAACATATGCATTTTCTTAATAGCTTGCAAAACTGAATAAATGGCTTTGGTGTTTCAGGAACAGATCCTTTACACAAATACTGCAGATTTGAGAGTAATGGGGGAGATGCTTATTTCTTTAGCATTTTTTGTCTGTGTTTGCATTAACCAATATAATTAAAATATCAATATTAAAAAGAATTAATTCACTTGTGTTAACCCAGCTTTTATGAAGAATTAACTGATCTCTGCATTTCCAGTAGATTCAGCCTGTACGTGATCTGGCATGTAATAGATGCTATCCAACACAATCTCCTGATGGATGGCCATTATTTCCAAAATAAACCTTTTAGAACGTAACATGGACTTGAGAGATAATTCAACAAAATTCTAGAGCATTGATTTGATTTTAGATTCTATACTGTTCAATTTTGCTCACTTGCATTTTATATCCTCGTAACGACACAGATTATTACACTCCCAAGATTTCATGATATGCCTTTTATTTTCAGTGCTACGGGATGTGGAGTTAGCATCATCCTCCGTCCTTTTCATATGAGGGAGCAGGTAGTCATGATACTTAATTTGTAAGTTATATTTGAGCATCATTGTTTGAGAATAACAATAATTAACCATGAGAATAAACTATAATACCTAAATATCACAACATGCCACTAAATGCAATACATTTGATATCACATTGAATTCAATATTTTACAGGTGAGGGAAAGATTGTCTTGAGTCGTAACATCAAACTTTGGTGAAGCAGCAAGTCACATTTTGTTCAGACTTATCCTTAAAACTTCCTTTCTTGCTAATGATTGAATAACATGTGAACTGCTTGAATGGCTAGTGCTGAAAGTATCAGTTTTCTTTTCAGTTTGTCTTTTGTCTATTCCAATTCTAGCTTAATGCTGACCTATGCCGGAGTGGAGATTTTATTACAGTTCTTTATATGTTATAGCGTACACTCTCAATCTAAAGTTAGATCTAATTACCGTACCTTTAAAACTGGTATTTGACAATCTGCACTTAATTGACTTGTGAAGTTTTGTTTTATACTTACAGGAATGCTTAACCACTCATTTAAAAAGTTGAGGCTGACATTGATTGAGTACATTGTAATATGATTTGTCAAACGGAAAGGCTAAAAGACAATGTGTTCACTTAATTCTTTGAGCCCACGCTGATGACACCCAGCTCTATCTCATCACCACCTCTTTCAACACCTCCACTATTGTTAAATGGTAAGTTGCTAATCTGACATTCAGTACTAGTTGAGCAGAAAGTTACTTTTATTAAATATTCAAATATTGAAGCCATTTGTTGCAATTATTTGTTTCAAATTGTATTCTCTTGATATTGAGTCCAGGCTTCTATCTAGCAATGATCAGAGATCAAAACAATCTATCCACAAATGGTATCAAATGGGACCCCAAGGTGAGCTTCTGATCAAATATTTAACACATCGCTCAGAAATCTTATTTTTACCTCTGTAAAATCGTTCACTTCGGCCCATCGCAGCTTATTTGCTGTTGAAGCCCTCATTCATCCTTTTGTTATCTCTAGGCTAGACTGTTCCACTGCAGTCCTGGCTGGTCTCTGACATTATACAATCCACAGTTTTGAGATAATCCACAGCACAGCTGCCCACTCACACCAAGTCCTGTTCACCATTGGTAGTTGTTCACCCCCTTAACTTGACATCCAGTCAAGCACCATCCTGAGTTTCCAACAGGACAGTGTTTTTGTTCCAGCGTACCCTTTGAGGCTTACTCTTTGATTTTCTGAAGTTATGTTTGCATTTTCACTAACTCCTTTATTAAGATATGCAGACATGTAGTAATATTCTTTCCTGTATTCATATTTCATATGTTGGACTCTCACAAACATAGGTTTGGAAGAATTCATCAATATCCTTATATTGCCCAGTTGGGCAGGGAGACTGAGATCCAAAATAACTTTTTTTTTAATATTAACTGGTCCTGGGGAGCATTGCTATACAAGGAGACCATGGAGTGCAGGTTCATTGTTTCTTGAAAGTGGAGTTGTAGGCAGATAGGATAGTGAAGGAGGTGTTTAGTATGCTTTCCTTTATTGGTCACAGCATCGAGTATAAGAGTTGGGATGTCATGTTGTGGCTATAAAGGACAGGGTTTAGGCCACTTTTGGAATATTGTGTGCAATTCTGGTCTCTCACCTATAGGAAGGATGTTGTGAAACTTGAAAGCTTGGAGGGTTTGAGCTATTGGGAGAGGCTGAATAGGCTGGGTCTGATTTCCCTGGAGTCTTGGAGGCTATGGGGTGACCTTGCAGAGGTTTGTAAAGTCATGAAGGGCATGGATAGGATAAATAGACAAAGACTTTTTTCTGGTGTGGGGGAGTCCAGAACTAGGAGGGCATAGGTTTAGGGTCAGAGGGGAAAGATGTAAAAGGGGCAACTTTTTCACACAGGTTGGTATGTGTATGGAATGAGCTGCCAGAGGAGGGGTAAAGTAACCTCTCCAAACATCTCTCTGTCTTTCGATCCACCACCTTAAACATTCAGTCTGCCACTGATCACAGTGCAGACCATACACAAGGTGCACTGTAACAACTTGCTAAGCCTCTTTCACGAATACCTTCTAAATCCACTACAAATCACTTTGAAAGACAAGTACATAAAGGGATGGCAATACCACCACTTGCAACTTTCCCTTTGAGCTTCATCCGAGCTTGGAGCTATATTGCCGTTCCTTCACTGTTGTGAGGTCAAAATCCTGAAATTCTCTCTCTCACAACACCTTTTAGGTGTATCGACACCAATGGGACAGTAGTGGTTCATGAAGGTACCTCACTACCACTTTCTGAAGGGATATTAAAGATGGTCATTAAATGCTGGCCTTGTCAGTGACGTTTATGTCCTAAAAAGCAGCAATAATAAAAGTACACCTTTATCCTTTATGAAGCTTCTTAAAACCTTATCTCTGAATAAGCTTTGGCCTGGTGAACAATCTACTTAATTTGCTGAGTTTAGTACTTTGTTTTATAGTGTCTTGGTGAAGCACCTGATGGTGTTTTGTTCCATTAAAGGCACCACTATTGTTATTTTGTCTACCATTAATTGCATTCTATGTCAATTACTTTGTTTAAGCCATAATAATTGTTAGGCCGAAAAGTTGATCACTCATCCAAGGAACTATGGGCTAAACCTCACTTTCGACAGTTTGTATGAACGTTTCCCAACAGTTGAATTTTATTCGGCTCCACCCAAAGCGCACCTAAAGGATAAAGGTGTACTTCATGATGGTTGAATGTTAATTTCAATAAGCCTGATCATTTCATTAGATTCTGCAGCAACTGAATATAAAGCGAAGTAATACTTTTAAGTGACAAAGAACAACATCAATTTGCACAGTTGCGTAGATCTGCACTCTTTCTAATTTCACTTTGGCAGCCGCATTTTGTATAGTTTACTGACTTGTTAATTGATACTGCTTTGCTGAAGCTCAATGGATGAATTCACTTTGAAGGAAGTGTTTGGTACACTTGCCTTCATTGGTCAGAACGTTGAGTATAAGAGTTAGGACATCATGTCATATGTGTACAGGACATTGGTGAGGCCACTTTTAGAATGTTGCACACAATTCAGGTCACCCTTCTATAGGAAGGATGTTGTTAAACTTGAGAGGGTGCAGAAAAGATAGACAAGGCTGGGTTGGATCTTTTGAGGTAAAGAGTGAGGCTGAATAGGCTAGGGCTTTATTCCCTGGAACATTGGAGGCTGAGGGATGACCTTTTGGAGGTTAATAAAATCATGAGTAACGTGGATAAGGTGAATAGCCAAGGTCTTTTTCCTAGGATGGGTTAGTCCAAAATTAGAGGTCATAAGTGTAAGTTGAGAGGGAAAAGATTTTTAAAAAGGTGGTGCATGGATGGAATGAGCTGCGAGAGGAAGTGTTGGAGGTGGGTACAATGACAGCATATAAAAGGCAACTGGATGGGTACCTGAATAGGAAGGGTTTAGAGGGATATGAGGCAAATGCCGGAAGTAAGACTAGGCCGGATTGGGATGTCTGTTGGTGTGGACGAGTTGGACCAAAGGGCCTGTTGTACAACCGTCTTGTAAAACTTTATGACTATGACTATGATTATGATTATGACTTTATGATGTGCTACTAAATGACACTAAGCTAGTTTCATTTCTGATCTATGCTGATTGCCTGAATCTTGGTTGGAGCTGTGTAATACACCCTGTGTCTCCAGATTTGACTGAAAGAAAGAAAAATCACTCTATCAGTTCTGGAAAGTGTATGCGTTGGCATTAGCTGATGGGATTTGGGGCAATTTAGATAATTCCCAGAACTTAAAAAAATAACCTACCAGCATTGACCTGATAAGGCATTCACTTGGGTGAAGTCTCACCTGGAGGTTTGTTGGCATCGACACCAATACTATAAACTGTTAATTTTTGAAGAGACGAATTAAGTATTGCAATGCTAAGAAAACTAGTGGTTTTAAGTTTGGTAATGATATCAGAATGCTTAAAATATTCTAAGTAACAGCCTGAGCTTGGCAAAGTACCAGAAGGGGAAATATTTGTACATTGAGAAATTATTCAATGTGACATTGTTTCAAAAAAATTCTGAACTATTTCAATGAATGAAACAGTTTTTCAGCCAAAGCTCACTGAGTAGGTACTGAACTGAGGAATGTGTTTTGTTTTGAGCATTAATTGACATATTGCAGACAATAATTCTGTGTATATATATGTTTGGAGTATAGGAACCTTAAGAAAATGTTTTAAAAGCTACAAAAATGGTCTCTGTTCACAACTGTTGCACAGAAAAGTCCAAAAACAATGCTGCCAAATATTTCATACACTTTACATTTAAAACTTGCTTGAGTGTGTTTGGTATGCTTTCCTTTATTGGTCAGTTCATTGAGTACAGGAGTTGGGAGGTCATTTTGCGGCTCTACAGGACATTGGTTAGGCCACTTTTGGAATATTGTGTGCAATTCTGGTCTCCTTCCTATCAGAAAGATGTTGTGAAACTTGAAAGGGTTCAGAAAACATTTATAAGGCTGTTGACAGGGTTGGAGGATTTGAGCTATAGGGAGAGGCTGAATAGGCTGGGGCTGTTTTCCCTGGAGTGTGGGAGACTGAAGGGTGACCTTATAGAGGTTTACAAAATCATTAGGGGCATGGATAGGGTAAATAGACAGGGTCCTTTCCTTGAGGTGATGGATTATGAAACTGGAGGGCATACATTTAAGGTGAGAGGGGAAAGATTTAAAAGAGACCCAAGGGGCAACTTTTTCACGCAGAGGGTGGTGCATGTATGGAATGAGCTGCAAGAGGAAGTGATGGAGGGCAGTACAATTACACATTTAAAAGGCATCTGTATGGGTATATGAATAGGAATGGTTTAGACGGACATGGGCCAAGTGCTGACAGATGTGACTAGATTAGTTTGGGATATCTGATCGGCATGGACAAGTTGGGCCAAAGGGTTTGTTTCCGCGCTGTACATCTCGATGACTCAATGTGGATGATTCACAACACTCACTCCTTATGTCTAATGCATAAACTTTTAAGAAGTTTTTGGAAAAAATGTGACTTTACGCTTCCAAAGGGTCTACAAGGTCTTAAACAGCACTGCAATTAGGAAGGAAAGAAAATCCTTGAAAAATATTCTTAAATATTTACTTCAGAGAAAGAATTCAGGCAAACCAATAGAGGCAGATTAGCATGTATATAATATCTATCACTAGTAGAAGCAAATTACTCACTTTTGATGAGTAGACATTTTAAAGTAGGAAAGATGGGTAATTTGTACATAACGAGACCCCATAAATAGCATTGAGATGAATTACCAGATTACCAGTATCTTGTGAATTTATACAGTCATAAAGACACAGACTTTACAGCAGAAAAAAATGGCCCTTTGGCCCTTTGGCCCATTGGCTCAGACACTATCATCAAGCACCTATTTACTCTGGTTTTATTTTCTTGCACTTTGTCGTAGCTTTGCAGGCTATGACATTTCAAGTATTCATGTAAATATTCTTTATGTTGTGTTGAGTTCTGGAACTCCACCACACTCCGGGTGAAAAAAATTCTTCCTTTAAATCCTGTCTAAAGTTCTGTCTCTTACAGAAAACCAATGTCCCTGTTATTGATCCCTCCAAGGGAGAAAGGTTTTTTGCCTATCTATGGCACTTGCAAATTTGTATACCTCAATCAGGTTCCCCCTCAGCCTTCCCTGCTCCAAGGAAAACAACTCCAGCCTATCTGTCTTCATATCTGAAGCCCAGGCAACATCCTAGTGAATATCCTTACACTCTGTCTGCCTAACAATCACATCCTTCAACAGTGTATCAACCAGATTGTATGCAGGACTCCAAATATGGTCTAAGTTATGTCTTGGACAGCTCCATCTTAACCTCCCTGGTTATGCATTCAAAACCTTGATTAATAAAGACAAATATCCATATGCCTTCTTCACCACCTTATCTACCTATCCTGTTGCCTTTGAGGATCTGTAGTCATGCACAACAAGGACCATTTTGACCCTCTGTACTTTTTAGCATTCACGTGCTCTCCCTTGCCTTGTTGGTCTTTCAAACATACATCACCTTACACTGGTTAAATTCCACTAGTCACTGTGTGGCCCATCTACATCATCCTGTCACCTCAGGCTTTTTCTCCTCGTTACTAACCACAATGTCAATTTTCGTATCATCTAGCAACCTACTGATCAAACCTCTTACATTCATGTCAAGATCATTAATGAACAATACAAATGTCAAGCGCCACATCCTACATATGGTAGTGGATACAGGCATCCCGTCACAAAAATACCCTTTCAGTATCACAATCTGCGAATTGTCACTAAGCCGATTCTGGGTCCTAGATCTCAAGACTAGTACTGTCTTGACTAGTCTGCCACACAATCACCTTTATCAAAGGCCTTACTGAAGCCTATGTAGGTTACACCAACTGAACTATCCTCATCTACATACTTGGATGCCACCTCAACAAAACTCAAACTTGTAAGGCATGAACACACCTGACAAAGCCATGCTGACTATCCTTGATTAATTCTTGTCTCTTCAAGTAGAGATTAATGTTGTCCTTCAGAATTTTTCTTCTGATAGGTTCCTGACCACAGATGTTGGACACTCTGGCCTGTAGTTCCTACCACCCTCCTTGAATAATAGTATAACATTATCTGTTGTCCAATCCTCTAGCCCCTGTCCTGTGGTTCTCTCTATCTCATCTCAGCTGAAGTAAACATTATGAAGCAATGCTGTTCCTTGGATGCGTAGGTGAGAAAGGGAAGAACATTGAAGAAAGATAGTCAGAAGATGTAATCAGTAGTCAGGTTATCAAGAAATATGGAGCCTGAAGGTGCTTTTTCCACAATCTAACTGGGATGACTGGAGTTGATTGAGAAAATGGCCTTCCTTTTTCCCTTCTAGAAGGCATCAAAGGTTTTGAGGCAAAAGCCCTTTGGTCCGTCCTGTATATGCAAATCTATCAAGCACCTATGATCACCAACTGATGGTGTATGAGGTAGCACATTGACATGGACAGATTGTCTGCTAGACTGGAAGCAGAGAGTCAGCATAAATGAGTCTTTAGCAGGTTGGTAAGATGTAATGTGTTGTGCCATAGGGATTGGTGATGGGACCTCAACTGTTTTCAATTTATATTAAAGATTTGGATGAAGGGATGGAATCTATGGTTGTCAAATTCTCTGATTACTTAATAAGTAGGAAAATAAATAGTGAAGAGGACATACGGCCACAGAGGGATACAGATATGTTAGACAGTGGGTAAATATCTGGCAAATGAAGAATAATTTTGGATAATGTGGAATTGTCTATTTTGGAAAGAAGGACAAAAAAGAAACATATCAAAATAGTGAAAGGATGCAGAGTGATCTGGGTTCAGGATTCACAAAAGGTTAGTTTGCAGATACTGCAAGTAATTAAGAAAGCTAATAGAATATTATAATTAATTAGACAGGCAATTGAAAGAACAGGGAGCTTTTGCTTCAGCTACACATGTACCAGTGAGCTCTGATCTGAACACTGTGTACTGTATTGTTCTCCTTTTTAAGGCAGATCCAAATGTGTTGGAAGCAATTCAGAGAATATTTACTGGACTAATAGTTGGAGTGAGAGGAAAGTTAGATAGGCTAAAATTGCATCGGCTGGAGTTTAGAGTGAGAGGTGACTTGGTTCAAGTGTAGGAGGTTCTGAGGGACCTTGACAGGTCAAGATGGAGAGGATGGTTCCTCTAATGGGATAATCTAGAATTAGTGGCATTATTTAAAAATCAGGAATTATTTCAGTAATTTCTTTACAGTATTTCTGTCATTGCCATCGGACTCTGAAATGTTGATACTTCCGTCTCTTGTACATTAACCCTTCTATTGTCTGCACTGGTAACCATACCTTCATCTGCTGAGCCCTGGAATGTGAGCACTCCCTTCTCTACCCCACTCTTCTCCTGTAGGACCCTCCTTAAGACCAACCTTCTTTGGTCACATTCATGCTTATCTCTCCTCATTTATGGAGAAAGTGAGGTCTGTAGATGATGGAGATCAGAGTCAAAAGGTGACTCTCCTTATTTATACTCATTTGATCTGGAATGCATTTTCTTCCTTATGTGACTACTTAAAATGTCAATGCTCTTATGGATTTCAAGTCTAATATCAGAGTTTGTTTTTTTAAAAAGAAAAATCAAACTTCTCAGGAGAAATGCTGCAGGCTTTGACCATTTTTAGTGTTTGGTTATGATGCTGCACATTTGGACAGTTTTCAATGTTACTCGCACTGTAATAATTATTTGAAATCAGGATTTGTCTCAAAAGCCTGCAGAATGATGTATCTTATACTCCTAATCAAAAAAAAGGAAGTGATAAACCAAGTAATTATATTCCAATTAGCTTCATATTGGTCACAAGAAATAGGATGACTTTCATGAACACTTAGAGACTAAATGGAGACAGTTAACACAAGATTTATAAAGAGGAGGTCATGCTTGAATAATTGAATTCTTCAAAGGCTCTATTGAATCTAAAGACAAAAGGAAGGGAATGGATGCAGTATATTTGGACTTTAGAAGGCATTTGATAGAATGTCTTCTAAGAAATGTTTTATGAAGATTAACTTCCTCAGACTAAAGGGTGTAGTGGCAGTTTTAAAAAATCACAGAGGATAAAAGCTAATTTATGGATAAAAAGCAAATGCTTGGAGTAAAAGCACATTTTTTGGGGGTTGGAAAAACAAAGCTACAAATGAGACAGAAGACATGTGGCTACAGTTGAGATTTCTCATTTTTCATAGACAAATAATTTTTAATTGGGCTGAGGAGTGTAATTACTTTTTAAAATTGAACTCTACTTCAGGATGCGCAGAAATAATGTGAATGGACAGATAGGATGGAGGACTGTGATGTAGAATGCTAAGAGTGTGGGTTACTGAGTTAGCCCAATGTATAATAAATACAATTCAATGTAATAAATTTGAAATATCATTTTGTGTGCACAGGTATTGGGAATTTACTAGGATGTCTTACCTGTGTTCATTATCACAAAACACCTCCCCGAGATTGATTGATTGTTCCCCATGAACTAGAGTCTGCCTTTATTTGTCTAATAAATAGATAAATTTAGTAAGTCTGAAGATCAAGCTGAATGTATGTGTTCAGGTTATTGCACACGTCAACTTCAGTGCTGAATGTGTTCAACTTCAGTGAAACAGAGGATGTAAAAACTCTCTGTGGGTTAGGCAAGTCTCTGCAGGATAGATTTATTGAGTAATAGGCAGATAAATGAATAAGTTTCAAATATAGCAATAAATTTACAGTAATTATAGATAATACTATTACAGACCATCAGAAACAACACAAGCACTGTGCTAACACTCAACAAGAGACTGACCCTTGAAACCAATTTCTTATGTGATTGTTTGTTACCATGGAGTTTCTTGTCTTCCCTATTGTTGTTGTCTTTAGACTGATTGGGGAGCTGGGTGAAGGATGCCAAATGAAAGTCTGCAATCAACAGCTGCTGGCTGCAGAGCTGCTTGTCATGTCTACTACAAAGTAATACAGCCCTCACCTCGCTGATCTGACTCCGACTGCTCCGAGACTGCCTACCCAGAGAAAATCAAAATAATCTATGTCTACACAGTTGCAGAGGAGTTCAAAGACAACTAGCAGCTCTTGACTACTGACTTTTATCTGTCAAATGGAGCCTGTAAAAATTCATTCGTAACTCACTGGTAGACCATATTAAATTAGAAAATTATAGTTACACATGTGGTTAAAATTTTTTTTAGATTAGGTTCCCTACAGTGTGGAAACAGGCCCTTTGGCCCAACAAGTCCACACTGACCCTCCGAAGAGCAACCCACTCAGACCCATTCCCCTACATTCACCCCTGCCTACTACACCTAACACAATGGGCAATTTAGCATGGCTAATTCACCTAACCTGCACATCTTTGGACTGTGGGGGGAAACCGGAGTACCCAGAGGAAACCCATTCAGACAGGGGGAGAATGTGCAAACTCCACACAGACAGTTGCCTGAGGTGGGAATTGAACCCGGGTCCCTGGCGCACTGTGAGGCAGCAGTGCTAACCACTGAGCCACCATGCTACCCCCTGGTAGTCCACAATATAGTATGCATTTAAGCAACTGTGAACACATGAGGGAGTATTGTAAACTATCTTTTGACAAGAAAAATTACTTTGATGCAGAATTGTCTCACAACCACTGCATGTATACAACAAAAGTCATGGTATGAGACAAAATACCATAGGGCACACAACTGGTGCACTATTTCCACAGCATGAGTGACTGAAGGAGTTCCTGATGAAGGGCTTTTGCCCGAAATGTCAATTTTCCTGCTTC
Organism: Chiloscyllium punctatum; assembly: GCF_047496795.1. Taxonomy (NCBI): domain Eukaryota; kingdom Metazoa; phylum Chordata; class Chondrichthyes; order Orectolobiformes; family Hemiscylliidae; genus Chiloscyllium; species Chiloscyllium punctatum. Next base: position 51,423,625 of record NC_092750.1, on the reverse strand, counting down.
TCGGATGCTGTCTGACCTGCTGTGCTTTTCCAGCACCACTCTAATCTAGACTCATCGCCAGCATCTGCAGTACCCACTTTCACCTGAAGGAGTTCAGGAGTCAGCAAAGTGAAAGTTAAGACTTGTGGTCTGCTGCATGTTACATAACCTCAATTTCACGAGGACATAACTCTTGTCATCTGGTACACAGTGACTAACTGAGCAGCAAGAGGAAGAAGAAAGGAGGAGCGAAACTACGCAACACCTTCCTAGACAGACCGTCCACAAAAACAAAAATTCTAGATTGGTTACAGCCAAGCATGCCACAAATTCCCATTCACTAACTGCACACTATCCCATTCTTCAGTTATTGACCATCACAGCATTCACTTGGCCACAATACAAAAATACTCACCGGAGTCCTCTGTAGCAGAATACACGTGTGATCTTGCCTACTGGCAAGTTGGCACCTGCAACACTCTCCTTCCCACTATTTCTTTTGTTAGCTGTCTGAGAGGTGGAGAAAGTGAGGACTGCAGATGCTAGAGGTCAAAGTCAAAAAGTGTGACGCTGGAAAAGCACAACATGTCTGGCAGCATCCAAGGAGCAGGAGAATCGACATTTCGGACATAAGCCCTTCATTCCTGATGAAGGGCTTATACCTGAAACGTTGATTCTCCTGCTCCTCGGATGCTGCCAGACATGTTATGCTTTTCCAGCGCCACACTTTTTGACTCTGTTAGCTGGATGTAAGTTTGCTCACTGAGCTATCAGGTTCATTTTCATACGTTTCATCACCACACTAGGTAACACCAGTGCTTCACCAGAGGCTCACTGATGATGTGTGAATAAATAGAAAGCAGGCCATAACACCAGTGCTTCATCTGGAGGCTCACTGATGATATTACCTAGTGTGGTGATGAAATGTATGAAAATGAACCTCCCAGCTCAACAAGCAAACTTGCATCCAGAACCTCAACCTGAGCTACAAATCTTCTCAAAACTCACTAACTCTGCTAGCTGTCTAGTATCTCACTAAACGCAGATCTTGCCCCGCCTGCAAGCTTTAAGTAGAGTGTTCATCATCTGAGCTGCTAGTTTATAAATTGTGAAATCCAATGTTCCCGTTATTGTTCCATCAATTCCTGGCTAGGTAAAGGCAGAACATTTTTGGATCTTAAGGAAGTCCGATCTATTATCTGGGCCTCCTCATAGTCTTCACATCAGTGTTTGTTTTACCGATGTAACTTGTATTTGATTCCTATCATGCAATAAACTACATCTTGTTAAAGATAAACACCTCTTTACATTACACTACCTCATGATTTTCTCTATCACTTTGCATCAAGTAGTCCTGTAGATCCACTCAGAAAAGGAGATAGGGAAAGCTATCTACTCGAATGAATTTTCACAATGGCATTGCATGCTCATATAATGTGTTGTTTAGACCCCAGTGTCACAGCATTTCAAGGACTCAAGACATAATATTTCCTTTTCATTGTGGTCATGTGCCATTGTAACCAAGTAAATGGCCCAGAGTCTCTCAATTATCATGGTCCAGAGGAGGCCATTCTGGGCATTGACTTAGAGTCAAACTTCTTCCTTTTTCCCATAACTCTGCTCTTTGTTCTAGTTAAATAATCATTCAATGCCCTCTTGAACCTGCCTCCATTAACCTTTCAAATCAGTGAGCCAGAGACATGGGAAATGTCACAAAGAGAGCAGGAGTCACACTCCTGATCCCTCACACCAATCACAATAAAATGACATGTTGTGTCTTCACATGGTGTGGAATGGAGGCTTTGTCTTTGCAATCAGGCCAATGTCACACCGGAGTATGGAGCTCTAAGCTAGAAAACCTAATGCTGATTTGTGATCATGAGATGTGGGAATCACTGGCCAGATTGGCATTTATTGCACATTCCTAATTACCCAGAGGGCAGTTAGGGTCAACCAGATTGTTGTAGGTCTACCTTAAAGGACATTAGTGAACCAGATGTTTTCTCTATGACAATTGACTGTGGCTACATGTCACCAGCGGACCAGTTATATAATTGCAGATGTTTTATTGACTTATTTATATTGACAATTATTTAATTAATTACCTGCCATGGTGGGATTTGAACTTACACTCCTAGAACCCCTGGTGTTCTGGATTGCTAGTCCAGTGACATTACTATAATGCTGCTGCATCCCTGGTTTGTTGAAGCACAGGCAGTGTGTTTGCTATGCAGGCTATTGCTGGCACATACTGTCAGTGTGACACATTGACATAGCCCAAAGCCATACAGCAACATGTCCCCTCCTTTGCTGTCCAGAGCTCTGAACGGTGACAAGCTACCTTCCTCTGCCTCTTCACTAAATAGCAATCCAAGCTGGAGATGTTGGCAGGCTTTAACCATGGCTGAAGTTCCTATGTGCTAACAAGCAATGTGAATGGCAAAGGCTGGAAGTTTGTAAGTTAGGACTGAGGAGCCTATACATTAAAAAGCAGCGTAAGGCAGAGTGGCTGGTGGTCTCCAAGTCAGCCCAAAATGAGTGAATGCTAAGAAAGGAAACAAAAAGGTTTAAGATGCATCCTGTATAGATACGAGATGTACCTGTGTCTATGTGTACAAAGCTACCTGGCAGAAACATGTAAGTTGTAAATGTACCTGAACTCCAAAATAAAATCCTGAAGGTTTAAGGTCATAGAGTCATAGAGTTGTACAGCACAGAAACAGACCTTTCAGTCCAACTCATCCATTCCAACCAGATATTCTAAATAAATCTAGTCCCATCTGCAAGCATTTGGCCCACATCCTTCTAAACCCATCCTATTCATATACCCATCCAGATGCCTTTTAAATGTTGCAATTGTACCAGCCTCCACCACTTCCTCTGGCAGATCATTCCATACATGTACCACCCTCTGCAAGAAAAGGTTGCTCCTTAGGCCCTTTTAAATCTTTCCCATCTCACCTTTTTATGCCTTCTAGCTTTGGACTCTCCCACACCGGGGCAAAGACCTTGTCTATTTACCCTATCTATACCCCTCATCATTTTATAAATCTCTATAAGGTCACCTTTGACGCTCCAGCGAAAACCATCCCAGTCTATTCAACCTCTTCCTAAAGCTCGAACCCTCAACCCTGGCAGCATGTTGACTGGTGAGTTAGTCCAAAAGCAGTTGTGATGATGTAGTGACACTGGTGGTTTGGCAATGCCCACTTGAGTGAACCAAGAGTGGAAGGGGACAGTGTACAGGGAGCATGCAGGGAAATGATGGTGACACTGAAGCTGGATGGTGGCTGAGAGGAGCCAATTGTGAGCTGTGGCGCCAGGTAACCACTCTGACTTTCACGTTGAGAACTGGTGCATCTCGATTTTGGAGAAGGTGGCAGGGAGAGAATTGGGAACTGCACAGAAATAAGGTGAGTTTTTTTAATAAGATGCAAAAACATTGAAATAAGACAGTCACCACTTGTTAGCTAGATCCAGGAATCACTGAAAATTGGAAACGTTTCTTAATGTCAGGATCTCATTCTCACTGTATCTTCTTAATTTTCTCACCATTGCCCATATCACTCAAAGTGGTGGAAACTTCTGACCCTGATCTCCCAATGCAGGTATTAGTTTTCCAGGTATTGTATATTCTAGGTACTTAAGCTTTCCCATTGGGAAGTAGAATAATGTCAGTGATGCCATTCCAAGAGAATAATTACTGAATAACACTAATAAAGATCTGGAAATAGATGATACACACAGTCAGACACTGATTTAGGATGTAGAGGAGTCTAAAAGAAAGAAAACTGCTGCAAAAAAATTGATATTTGACCATTTTAAAATGCATTGTTAGAACATGTACCATTTAAAGATATTTCGAAGGACTGATGTTTTAAAGAACTATTGGTGTGGAAATTTGCCCTTTCTTCACCTGGATGTTGGAAACAAATTCTGGCTGTTTGACTAAGATGAAAATGTCCTTGTTCTGTTTGCAAAAACAATCAATGTGATATGAAATAAAAATAGAAAACATGCAAAATGCTTTTCAGGTCAGATAGCATCTGTGGAGAGAAACAGAGCTAACATTTCAGGTCAAAATGACCTTTCACCAGAACTGAGGAAAGTTTAAGATGTAATAGGTGCTTGCACAACTGCAAGAGTGGGAGGGTGTGGAAGCACAAAACTGCTGGGTCCTGTATTGTTTGCGATACTCATAAATGCTGTGGATGAAAATGTTGGAGGTAGTGGTAAGAAAGATTGTGGTTGACACAAACCAGATGGTTGACAATGAGGAGGAAGGTATTAGGTTACAGGTGGATTTAAATGGATTGGTCAGATGGGCAGATCGGTTGCAGATGAAATTTAACCTTGATAAATATGAGGTCACACACTTTGGAAGATGGAGAAAAACAAGGGAGTGCTCAGTGAATGACAGGACACTAGAAAGCTCAGGAGAACATAGCAATCTTGGGGTGCTTGCCCACAAATCCATGTAGGTGGCAGGACAAGCTAACAGAGTAGTTAGAGCTGAAAATATGTTGCTGGAAAATTGCAGCAGATCAGGCAGCATCCAAGGAGCAGGAGAATCGACGTTTCGGGCATGAGCCCTTCTTCAGGTTCATGCCCGAAACGTCAATTCTCCTGCTCCTTGGATGCTGCCTGACCTGCTGCGCTTTTCCAGCAACACATTTTCACTTCTGATCGCCAGCATCTGCAGTCCTCACTTTCTCCTAACAGAGTAGTTAAGAAGGCATACGGGACACCTGCCTTTTATCAGTCATAGCAAAGTTGATAAGAACAGGGAGGTCATGTTTGAGCTGCACAGAACTTTGGTTAGGGAACAGCTGGAGTACAGTGCGCAGTTCTGGTCACCACACTATTGGAAGGATGTGATTGCAATGGGTGGGGGTGGGGCAGGGTTGAAAAGGAGATTCACTCAGAAATTGCCTGGGGTGGTGTATTTCAGCATTGAAGAGAGGCTGGATAAGCTTGGGTTGTTTTCTTTAGTGCAGAAACGATTCAGGAGGACTGATAGAGGTGTGTAAGATAAAGAGGTAACGTGGAAATGCTGGTGTTGAACAATGTCAAAAGTCCCCCAACACCAGGTTATAGTCCAACAGGTTTATGAGAACCTGATGAGGGAGCAGCTCTCTGAAAGCTTGTGATTTCAAATAAACCTCTTGGAGTATAACCTGGTGTCATGTTACTTCTGAAGATAAAGAAAGGCATGGACTGGGTGAATAGAAAGCAGCTGTTCCTCTTAGTCCAAGCATCAATAACAAGAGAACAAATTTTAAAGTGAAAGGCAGGGGGTTTAGAGGGGAGTTGAGGTACTTCCTTTTCACCCAGAGAATGGTGGGTTTCTGGAATGCACTGCCTGGGAGGGTAGCTGTGGGAAAGCACTTGGATGAGCACTTGAAATGTCATAACGTTAAAGATTATGGGTCTCATGTGGGAAAGTGAGACTAGTGTGGTCATGTATTTTTGGCAGTGCAGACTTGATGGGCTGAAAGGCCTCTTCTGTATTATAGACTCTATAATTCTATGATTCAATGAAGCTCTGTGACAGGATGGATGGTAGGAAGGATTAAATGACAAAAGATTTGTGTTCTTGAAAAAAACAACTGCCCAGATGAGGTGATGATTGTTATAATAAAGCAACAATAGGTGTGCCAGGTGAGATATTAATGTCTGCAAGAATAAAATATGATGCTTGATTTATCTGGCAAGTGATATGAGTGCTTACAACTATGTGAAGCATTACTTTCTGGGTGTAGGTTTGCTCACTGAGGTGGAAGGTCCATTTTCAGACATTTCATCACCATACTAGATAATATCATCAGTGAGTCTCTGGAAACAGGCGTGGCATGGCCTGCTTTCTATTTACGTTTTTAGGTTTCTTTGGGATGGTGATGTCATTTCCTGTGATGATGTCATTTCCTGTTCTTTTTCTCAGGGTGTGGTGAATGGAATGCAAGTAAATGTGTTTGTTGATAGAGTTCTATTTGGAATGCCATGCTTCTAGGAATTCTCATGCATGTCTCAGTTGGTTTGTCCGAGGATGGATGTCCCAGTCGAAGTGGTGTCTTCCTCATCTGTATGTAAGGATACTAGTGAGAGTGGGTCATGTCTTTTTGTGGCTGGTTGATGTTCATGTATCCTGGTGGTTAGTTTTCTGCCTGTTTGTCCAATATAGCGTGTGTTACAGTTCTTGCAAGATATTTTGTAAATGGCAATAGTTTTGCTTGTTGTCTGTATAGAGTCTTTCAAGTATATTAGCTGCTGTTTTTGTGTGTTGGTGGGTTTTTGGGCTACATAAGCAAACCTACATCCTGAACTTCAAACTGAGCTATAAATCTTCTCAAAACCAGCTAAGCATTACTTTGTTGTACTGTATTAGCTGTTTATAATGAAAGTTACCATTTTATGTAGCATAGCATTCATGTTTAAAACAACATTGTTAAATAATGTTTGCATTATTGACTCCTCAGACACAGAAGCCATTTCCAAATGCAGCAAGATCTGGACAATATTCAGAATTGGGCTGATAAGTGGCAAGTAACATTCACATCACACAAATGCCAGGTTATGGTCATCTCCAACAGGAGAAAACCTCACTCTCGTCTTTTTAACATTCAATAGCTTTACCATTCCTCCCACTATCAGCATCCTGCAAGTTAGCATTGACCAGAAACTGAAATGGGATAACTATATAATATGGTAGCTATAACACTAGTTTGGAAGCTAGGAATTCTGCAGTGAGTAACTCCCCTTCTGACTCCCCAAAGCCTGTCTTTCATCACAAGTCAGGAGTGTGATGGAAGACTCCCCACTTGTCTAGATGAGTGCAGTTCCAATCGACTCAAAATTTGACATCATCCAGGATAAAGCTGCTGGCTTAACTGGCACAAGTATCGACTCCCGCCTTCACCAATGGTCAGTAGCAGCACTGTGTACTATCTAGAACTTACACTGCAGACATTCACCAATGCTCTTTAGACAGCACCTTCCAAACCCATTACCACTTCCATCTAGAAGGACAAGTGAAGCAGGTACCTGGGAACATCCCCACCTGTAAGTTCCCCTCCAAGCCACTCACCACTGTGACTTGGAAATACGTCGCCGTTCCTTCACTGTTGGAATTCCCTCCCTAATGCCAATGTGGTTCTACATACATAACATGGGCTGCAGCTGTTCAAGAGGGCAGCTCACAAGCAACTTTGTAAAGGGCAACTAGGGGCAGGCAATAAATGTGGCCCAACCAGCAACACTGGCATACCATGACTGATTTTAAGAAAAAGATATTGATTTTAGTTGGTTTGTTACAATGAAAGTTTTCAGAAGCTAAATCTTGTCCATTGATTTTTTTTTTTTTCCAGCCATTGGTGTTGTGGGGATTGATTTTCTTTTAAAAAGTTATCGTTCTCAGTGCAGATTATAACAGAGGTTTATTCTTCATACGGGTTCATGTTCCTATTCTGTTTCTGTATCCCTTGTTCCTGTTTCTTTTAAACATCTTAAAAGTTGATATGGCCTCTCTTTAAGTCACTAACTCTGGGAACCTCTCTCCACTCACTGTAAAAATAACAATGTCCCCTCTTTTTCCCAACTTTAGAATGTTTGTTTCTTTTTATATCAGTGTCACCCTCTCTAAACCTTTCATTCACTGAAAGTAGTCTTTTTCTATGTCTTATTGCTGATTTTGCTGTAATCTGAAATATTTCTATCAAATGACTCAATTTCTTGTGCGATTTCGTAAAACATTTCCAATCTTTCTTCAACATGGGTGTTCATGATTTTATAACACAGACTATTCCATTTGTTACTAAAATGACAAAGTCTACTGAGAACAGCCATGTAACTAATACATGGCTTCACACTTCTTATACTTGGGTACAGTCACATATTCAAGGTAGTGCACAAATTATTTGGTCAGCACCAGCTTATTTAACAACTTCTTTATCAGTATGTCCAAACTTCAATGCATTATCAAGTGTTTCAAATTGGCAGATATACATTTTGAAGTAGGTTAATATTTTTTCAAAGCATGAAAGAATGAAGTATACTGGCAAGGGTTATGGAAAATGGGGAATCATTCAGTATAGACAGAAATACTGGAAATACTCAGCAGTAAGAGAGAGGAATAGAGTTACCATTTCACTCCATCATCTTTGATCAGAACTGGGAAAAATTAGGAATGTAACAAATTTCTCCAAATTCTTCTTTTTGTCCTCTCCACCATGATTGACAGATCCTTCAACCATCTCCACCACAATTCCTGCACTTCCAATCCTTTCTCCTCCCTCTCAGAACCACAATAGGGTTCCCCTTGTCATTCCCTTCATCCCACCCTCCATTTTTGACAGATCATTTTCAGTACGACAATAAAAATCCATCCTCTTCTGATATAGCTTGATGTCTGTTCCCTCTCTGATACCCCTGTCCACTCCTTGGTCACCCCCAACATCTCATACCCTTTTCATGGCACCGTCCCATGGCAAATGTAGGAGATGAAGCATTTGCCTTTTTACTTCCACTCTCCTCTTCATCGAATGCTGTAAATGCACCTTCCAAGGCAAGCAGTGACTTGCATGGACTTCTTTCAATCCAGACTACAATGTTTGCTGGTAACATCATGGCCGCCTCTGTACTGTGGAGAACAAATATAAATTGATGAGTGCTTTGTGCAGTAAATCTATTCAATTTCTTCAAAGCTTATTCACAATGTATGCCTGCCAATTTGAGACACTTCATGATGCATCAAAGAATGATTTTGAACTTTTGGAGAACTTTCATTTCAATTCTCCATTTTGCTCTCATGCTGGTGGTTTTGTCTTTGATCTGTTTCAGTGAGACTCAATGTAAGATTTAAGAACAACACCTCATCTTTCAACTTGATACTTTATAATCTTCTAGACTCAACTTGAATTCAACAATTTCAGACCGTAACCTACTTGTTTCCTTTTTCTTTTGCTAGTTTCACTTCTCTTTTTTTTCCTTTCTGGCAGTGCAACTTCTCTAGGCAAATCCTTTGATTCTTTGGTTCTTTTCCTTCCCCAGAACCATTCTCTTTTGGCCCTAGAAAGCCAACTCATTTCTCCATTCTAGGAGAAAGTGAGGACTGCAGATGCTGGCGATCAGAGCTGAAAATGTGTTACTGGAAAAACGCAGCAGGTCAGGCAGCATCCAAGGAGCAGGAGAATTGATGTTTCGGGCATGACGTTGATTCTCCTGCTCCTTGGATGCTGCCTGACCTGCTGTGCTTTTCCAGCAACACATTTTCAGCATTTATCCATTCTGGCTTGGCTTCCACCTTATTGCAGACCTCCCTTTTGATTTCTCAATTTCTTTGCTGTGAGTTTGCACTGAGGTAGTACAGAGGAAAACATGCCTGCCCCCATACTGGTGATCAGGAACCTTTCTCTGAACAGTAAGAAACAGAATGCTGGAGAAAATCAGCAGACCTGGCAGCATCTGTGGAGTAAGACACAGAGTTAATGTTTTGAATCTGATACAACTCTTCTTCAGAACTGCCACAATAGACAGGTAGGAAGAAATATTCCTAGGTCCTAGTTTCAAAGTATATCTGTCTGAGCAAACATCATTGATGTATTCCATTTATTATCTTAATGGGACTTAACTATTATCCTATACCTCTGCTAAAGTCTTTCTATCCTTTTAAATTATTATCATTTCCCACTGACAATACCCTTAACATTAAACGACTAACATTTTCCTTACACTTACTCCCTCCCCTCAAGTTTCCTTGTGACTCTGGTCTCAGCATATCTCGAAGAAAGGGGTGTCAGTGGTTCATTTTCTGCTTTCATAACCAGCGAATCTATATAAACCAAGGTAAGCCAGAGAGAGCATTCTTAAAACCTACCTAGCTCATTGTTGATGACTTACACCATTCTTTAGCTTTAATAGCACTTACCCATCATCCTACATTTTTCAGTTTTGACTAAAGGTCACAAACCTGAAACATCAACTCTGTTTCTCTTTCTACACAGATGCTCCCTGACCTGCCGAGCCTTTCCAGCGTTTTCTGTTTTAATTTCAAATTCCCAGCACCCTGACTCTCTGGATTTTGAGGAAACTGTGTAAGTTTGGAATAAAATTATTTACTTGTCGGACATGGGTGAAAAGTGATTATAATCTCAAATACCAGGGAATCTGGTATCAGGTCTAATTTCAAATACAAAATTTAAATTAGACTGGGCCAAATTTACATAAATCCAATGTTCACTTTTATCCAATCAAGAAAATATTCCTTTGTATATTGTGCGGCCACTTATTGACATGCTTGTTGGGAATGTCAGATATCTGCTCCTGGGGTAAAAACAATGACTGCAGATGCTGGAAACCAGACTCTGGATTAGTGGTGCTGGAAGAGCACAGCAGTTCAGGCAGCATCCAAGTAGCTTCGAAATCGACGTTTCGGGCCTGATGAAGGGCTTTTGCCCGAAACGTCGATTTCGAAGCTACTTGGATGCTGCCTGAACTGCTGTGCTCTTCCAGCACCACTAATCCAGAGATATCTGCTCCTACCTATACACTACCTGATGAAGGAGCAGCACTCCAAAAGCTAGTCCTTCCAAATAAACCTGTTGGACTATAGCCTGGTGTTGTGTGACTTTTAACTTTATCTATACGCTGTTCACCTTCCTGGTATCTGTGCGCCAGTCAGTGCAGGAGTTCCAACTGCTGAGTACAAAAATACTCATTTGTCTAAAGGTACAAGCCAAACCGATGCCCCGTTTGTTCCTTGAAAGGGACGTAGGTGAAACTGGAAAAGAAGCATGTCTAATGTTTTCTTGACATGGCTGAAGAAATTGGAGGAGGAGGCTCCGCAAATATTCTCAGTCTCCTTGATGGTGGAGCACAGCACTTCAGTGAAAAATACAACCATTTTCAGCCAGAACTGTCTCAGCAATGATCCAGCTCATCCTTTCTCAAGATTTCCAGGAGAATTGCAGCTATCAGTTTTCTGCCCATTTGATTCATTATACATGATATCAGGAAATACTTGAAACTTTGTAAACAGCAAAGGCTGTGGGTTCTGACAACATTGCATCTGTAGTGCTGAAGATGTGAACTCCAGAACTAACCATGACTCCACCCACACTGAGCCAGTAAAGCCACAACGCTGGCAACTGCCTAACACTTGAGGAAAAATGCCCAGGTAAAAATAAGGACTAATCCAACCCAGCCAAATATAAACCCAACGGTCTGCTTTCAGTCATCAGCCATGTAGTGGAAAGTATCATTGACAGTAGTAACAATTCAGTGACAGTCAGTTTGGATTCCACCAGCAGTACACAGTTCCTGACCTCAATATGGACAAAACTGCTGAATTACAGAGGTGAGATAAGTAACTGCCATTGACATCTCACAACATTTGATTAAGTTTAGTGTCAAAGAACCCTCGCAAAACTGAAATCAATGAAAATGAGGGAACACAATTGAAGTCAAATCTTGTATAATGGAAGGTGACTGAGGTCAGATGTTAATAATCATTATTGAAGGAGTTCCTCAGGTTAGAATCCGAGGTCTGATCACTTTCAGTCGCCCCAGCAATAGCATTCTCTAATTCATATTGTCAGATTTGGGGATGTTGTTTGTGTAGTTATCAGTACCATTCTCAGCTACAGAAGCAGTCCATTTCCAAATGGAACAAGATCTGGACAACTTTTAGACAAAATGCATTCATTCTAGACAAGTGCCAGCCAGTGATCATTCACACTACAAAAGAATGATCTGCACTCTCCTTGATGTAAATGATTTTCGTTAAATCTCCCGCCATCAACATACCAGGGGTTACTATTGACCAGAAACTGAACTTAATCAGTTATATAAGTAGCTGGATATTCTGCAGTGAGTAACTCACTTTGTGATTCTCCAAAGTCTGTCCACCATCTAAAAGGCAAAGGCAAGAATGTGATGGAATATTCCCAACTTGCCTGGATAGGTGCAGCTCCAACAAGAAGCTCGACACCATACAGGGCAAAGTAACCCACCTGACTGTACTCTTGGTGGAGGCAGTGAATGTTTAAAACAATGGACAGGGAACCAGAGTAGCAGCAGTGTGTACCATGGACAAACTATAGCAACTCACCAAAACTCCTTCAAAAGTATTTTCCAAGACTGCTGTCTGGCACATAAATGTCAAGAGCAGTATTCATATCGCAACAGCATCCCCTGCAAGTTCCCCTCTAAGTCAGACACCAATCTGATTGGGAATTACATCACTGTTCTGTTAATGTTGCTTGGTCAAAATCTAGGAATTCCCTTTCCAACAGAACTGTGTGGGCAGCTGCAGCTTTTTATGAAATTGGCTCACCACCACCTTTCTAAGAACAATTTGGAGTGAACAATAAATACTCAACTCACCAGAACTAGGTAAAAACAATGACTGCAGATGCTGGAAACCAGATTCTGGATTAGAGTGGTGCTGGAAAAGCACAGCAGTTCAGGCAGCATCCAAGGAGTAGGAAAATTGACGTTTCGGGCAAAAGCCCTTCATCAGAAATACAGGCAGAGTGCCTGTAGGGTGGAGAGATAAATGAGAGGAGGGTGGGGGTGGGGAGAAAGTAGCATAGAGTACAATAGGTGAATGGGGGTGGGGATGAAGGTGATAGGTCAGGGAGGAGGGTGGGGGAAGGTAGCAAAGATTCAATGCATGAATAATGTTTAAAAAACATGTTTTGCCCCTAATGTCAATCTTCAAAATATCTTCTCAGATCAAGAAAATAAAACATCAGATGCTCTAAACATTTTCTGTGTATCAGATGCTTTATCCTGGAATCATTCTCATAAAGTTATGTTACACTTGTGTCTAGTTTTGGGCACCTCTGAAACACAATTCTCCATGTCCTTCAACAATTGGAATAAATTATCTCCTTTTGCTTTTATGTTTAATTTCTCATGATCTAATATGCTTTTGCAATTGTTTTGAGAATAAAATGTTAACCCACATTTAAGGATTCATGTATTTGTGCAGAGGATGCTTTTGCTGCTCAACCAGATGAAGATATTTATCATTTATGATTTATCTCTTTCCGTATCCAAATTGTACTTCCACATATTATTCTCATTTAACTGCATCTGACAGTTATCAAACTGTTCAGGGAGTTCCTGGAATTGCATGTTGTTTGCCAGTTTGTTGTTATTTCACTTTAACTTTAACACACATATACATACTTAAATGCTTAGGGCAGCTGTCCACATTTAAGTTTTTTTTCGATGACAATCTGACAGCTTTCATGGATTTTTTTTGGGCGCAGGCCACAAATGACTAGATTAATTGATTTTAGAGATTTAAATGTCAAATGAAGAGTAACAGTTACATCATGCAGATGGTCTGCATAAACATGAGGTCATAGATTTTCAGGAGAATAACAAGGGTTAGGATCACATGCTAAACTAAAAGAAATATTAAGGGGTGTGAATAAGCAGAAAGATTGAATGATTTAAATGCTGTATATTGTATGATATAATAAGAATCATCATGGTATAACTGAGCACTTCACTAAGAATGAAAACACCAGTATAGAGTGAACTTGTGAAGAGTAAGGTTCCAGAGCGTACATTGGAGAGCTATATTTGAGAGGTGAAAGTGAGGACTGCAGAGGGTGGAGATTAGAGTAGAAAGTGTGGTGCTAGAAAACCACAGCAGGTCAGGCAGCATCCGAGGAGCAGGATAATCAATGTTTCGGGCAATTTCCTGATGAAGGGCTTTTGCCCAAAATGTCGATTCTCCTGCTCCTCGGATGCTGCCTGACCTGCTGTGCTTTTCCAACACCACACCCTTGAGCTATATTTGATAACCTACCTTGTACAGATGTAAATAAAGCACTGTTACAATAAATAAATTGAAGAGGCAAGAAGCAAGCAGCCTTAAGGCCAGTGCAACCAAATGTAAATGCAGCCACCGACTGCTCAAGATTGCAGATAAAAGTATTGGTTTGGAGCACAGTGGCAGCTAAGGAAAAAAAAAGCTTCTGGATTCAGGATCAGAAGTTAAAACTGAGTTAAGGGACACAGCACAAAATGGAAGACTCCAAAAGCTAGACATGACCTCAGAAGAGCTGAAAATGTGTTGCTGGAAAAGTGCAGCAGGTCAGGCAGCATCCAAGGAGCAGGAGAATCGATGTTTCAGGCATGAGCCCTTCTTCAGGAATCGGGCATAAGCCCTTCTTCGGGAAGGGCTCATGCCCGATTCCTGAAGAAGGGCTCATGCCTGAAACGTTGATTCTCCTGCTCCTTGGATGCTGCCTGACCTGTTGCGCTTTTTCCAGCAACACATTTTCAGCTCTGCTCTCCAGCATCTGCAGTCCTCACTTTCTCCTTATGACCTCAGAAGAGTTTGATTACAGAGCTATGGAACAGGAAGATTCCAAAGGATGGCGAAAGACCTTGGAAAACTCTGAAGGCTATCATGAACTGATAACATTCTAGAGAGAAAAGTCACAGAATCAGAACGCTTTGACAAGAAGGTGAAACCCAAGTAGTGACATAAATCAATTAGGCGAGATGGTGTGATAGTCATCAGAGAGGGCTGCTACAATAGGGACCTTGTCATTACCTCAACCATTTAATAGTATGAAAAGGCCAGACTTGATAACTCTGGTAGTGGCAGTTTCAATACTACAGCATAGCTCTTGATGAACATGTGAAGTAGCAGCACCCATTAAATCAGTATGTTTTGTATACTGTAGGCCCAATAACTGGTTATGTTCTGCTAAGACAAAACATGGAAGAGAGTACTATGTAGTAGGAAGCACTGATTAAAGCAATTGATGTATATTATAAGCCAATAACCAATTTAGGAGTAGAACAGGTAAGATTTAATTACTGATTTCAGCATTTGGGAGAATCAATAAAAGCCTTTGAAATGGATTGATCTAGCTGTGAAAGATAATTCGAGACCATATATTGATTGATGTGAGGGATGAGAAGTTATCAGACATTCTTCAATGCATGGGGGATTGAACATTGCAACTGGTAATCTAATTCAATACACAGACAGAAATCATGCCCAAAAATCAGTTACTACTGCAAGAAAATAGGATTCTTCTGAGATGGTCAAATAGGTAGGCCCAAGATGGCAATATTATCTTCCCCAAAGCCCACCAAAAGAAAAACATTTTGGGAATCAAAATAACCAACCATATTAGGTTGTACAAGATATGACTCCAAACAGAATCACAAGCACAAGTAAATATGCAGCAGTGGGAGCTGAATATTATTAGAATGGCCACTTTCTGCAGATGCTATTAATTTACAATATTTTTTCATCTCAAAAGCAAAATGTCCTGCAAAAGAAGAATTCTCAGTTGTGGAAATCATACAAAATGAAAAGTTTAAGACTAAAGATACAAAACAAAAGACAGGCAATATAAGGAAGGTTCAAGAAAGTTAAAATAGAATTTGGATATCAACTTGAAGGTACTGAGGTTTGAAACAGAATTTAAATATGACTCAGGAGCTGCAGTTTCAATGCTGGTAGATAGCTTGCCATGGCTGAGGTCTATGAGAGTCAGGCAATCAAACATAAGACTCCAAGATGCAGGAATTACAGATCTTTGGGTGTGTGAGTAAAGCACCATGAAGCTGAGTCACAGAACATGAAATGTCAGCGAAACAGCACAAATTAAACGAGAGAAAATTTTAGCAAGAATTTTCAAAGCTATGCAAAGGTTCAAGTAACTTGAAGCAATAGTATCACATTACTCTGCAAGAAGAGGTTTGTACATCTCAGACAAATTCCTTATTCTTTGATGGAAAAACTATAATCTCAGGCAACATGATTGAAAGTGGGTTTATATCACCAGTGACAGAGCTGACACAATGGTGCTCACAGCTAATAACTGCTCCCGAGGCAAATGGAGAACTAAGATTGTGTCTGCATCTTGCTGAGTTAAACAAAGGAGTAAGGAGGAAAATCCACCCATTTTTTAACAAAACTAGATGCAACAGTGGATCCTGCAGATGCACTTAGATTAAGGGTCAAAATTGCTGCTGACATTTATGATACCAATCAAGTGGTTTTGCTGCTTACCTTCTACTATTGTGATCTCGTCTGTGCCAGAGATTTTCTGGAGGGCAACATTTAGAATCTTGCAAGAGAAATGAGGAACCATTTGTTAAATGGATGTTCTCCTCGAGCATAGTAAAATGAAGATTAAATAAGTTTGTAGGGTCAGGGATGTGTTAAAGGCACATCAGAATGCAAGCCTTATAGTAAATGACAGATTCAAGAGTGTGGTGCTGGAAAAGCACAGGAGGTCAGGTAGCATCCGAGGAGCAGGAGAATCGATATTTCAGGCAAAAGTCTTTCGTCAGGAATTCTGAATCTGATTCCTGATGAAAGGCTTTTGCCTGAAACATCGATTCTCCTGCTCCTTGGATGCTGCCTGACCTGTTGTGCTTTTCTAGCACCACACTCTCGACTCTGATCTCCAGATATGCAGTACTCACTTTCTCCTAGTAAATGACAGATGTCGATTCTCTAGAGCAACTATTCTTAGGGCACACATGATCCAAGAAAGACAAGAGCCATCAGAATTTCTGGCACTGAAGCGATGAGATGATGTGCAGTGGTAAATCAAGTGACAATGTTTATCCCAGTTTAGCCAATCTTACTCAACCCATTAGAGATGTTTTGAAAAAGGATTAGCAATGTTGTTGAGGGCAGGAACATGCTGCAGATTTTGAAATGATTAAACAGAAGCTAATTTCTGCAGTCTGAGCAGATTACAGTCCATGTTCATTCACTATAGTTGCTACAGATGCATTGTCAGTATTGTTATTATTATTGTCCTTATTCAAGTGCAATCAGGGTTAGCATAAAAACATGTCTATTTTGCATTGAAAGCTTTGATGGAAACTAAACAAAGGTATGCAACTACAGAGGAAGAAGCATTAAAAGTTACATGGGGTTGTGAAAAGTTGACAGACTACCAATAGGGCTGGAATTCTAAGTTGAGACTGATCTCAAGCCTTTTGTAAGGGTCACTGGACTTGTAACAGTAATTCTGCTTTCTCCCCACAGATGATGTTAGAACTGCTGAATTTCTCCAGCAATTTCTGTTTTTGTTTCAGATTTCCAGCATCTGCAGTACTTTATTTTGTTTACCTTGCATAATATCATTGGATTAAAAAAAATTCCCAAAAATACATTTAAACATTCAATTTTAAACTGATGCGATACAATATGTTTCAAGCAAGATGGAAGTAATGTCAGATATACTCTCGAGAGTAGCAGTTGATCAAACAGAAAGTGAAGATCTTACTCCTGCAGAAGAAGTTGTCTTATTTTCCAATAATAACCAACAAATACCTGGTAACGGAGGGAAAACTGACAAATCTGTGAAGCTCAAACATCTGACAAGAATTGCATGAAGGTCAGATAACTCTGACTATAGAAGTATATTGTTCACAATATTGTTCACCTGACCAACTGCCGGAAAGGTACCAGAACCAGAAGCAAAATTTGAGAAGACTGCAAGATTTATTTGAGAATGAGCATTTGCACAAGGCAATTTGGATTGGCTGTTGTCTATCTTCTGTTTTAACCCATTCCTGATGAAGGGCTTTTTCCTGAAACGTTGATTTTCCTGCTCCTTGGATGCTGCCTGACCTGCTGTGCTTTTCTAGCACCACTCTGATCTAAACTCTGTTTTTAACCCAGACCCTTGTGCACAATTTCTATTGAAATAATCATTCTGCACCCTCTCGAATGCCTCAATTGAGCCTGCCTCCACCTCATTTCGAAGCAGTGCTTTCCATACCCTAACCACTCACTGGGCGGAAAAGTTTTTCCTCGCTTCATCCTTGTTGAATTTGCACATCATGTAAATTTATGACCACTCATTCTTTTTTGCTTTTATGAGCAGTAACAGCTACTCCCTATCTATTCAATCAGGCCCATTTATCATTTTGAAAACATCTGTCAAACTCAAACCTCCGCTCAGCAACCTACTCTCCCAGGGCGGTACTTCTAACCCCTTCAATCTACCCTCATGGCTGAAGTTTCTCATTTCTGGAACCATTCTGGTCAAAACGTCTGTACTCTCTTCAATGTGCTCAAGTCTTTCCTATGATATGGTGCCCAGAACTGTACACAATATCCCCACTGAGGTCTAACAAGTGTCTCATGCAAGTTCAACATCCTCTCCTTGCTTTTGTAGACAATGAATTGAGAACTTTATTATGCTTTATTAAGTTCCCTCCACTTTTTACAGTGGTTGGATATATATGGTCCTTCGAAATGAACTGGGACAATTGGACCAAGTGTCAGTGGGAGGTGATGGCCTACTGCTATTGATGTTTGACTATTGATCCAAATATCCAGGCAATGTTCCAGGGACCCAACTTTGAATTCCACCCATGGCAGAGAGCACATTTGAATTTTAGAAAAATCTGAAATTAAGAGTCAAATGATGTCGATTGTCAGAAAAAAACCCATCAGGTTCCCTCATGTCCTTTAGGGAAGGAAACTGCTGTCCCTCCCTAGCCTGGCTTATATGTTACTCTAGGAGAAAGTGAGGACTGCAGATGCTGGAGATCAGAGCTGAAAATGTGTTGCTGGAAAAGCGCAGCAGGTCAGGCAGCATCCCAGGAGCAGGAGAATCGACGTTTCGGGCATCAGCCCTTCTTCAGGACTGGAAGGGCTTCTTCCTGAAGAAGGGCTTATGCCCAAAACATCGATTCTCCTGTTCCTTGGATGCTGCCTGACCTGCTGTGCTTTTCCAGCAACACATTTTCAGCTTATATGTTACTCCAGACCCACAGCAATATGGTTAACCCCTAACTGCACTCAGAGCAATTAGGGATGAGTAATTAATGCTGGACTGAAGAAAACAACAGGGAGAAAAAACATCGCTGTACCATGGAGATACAATGATTAGAGTACTGAAAAGGATCTTTGTAGTGTATTTTTTTCCCAGAAGAATTAGTAATAGATAACAGAATTTGTGAATGAAGATCTCAGGAATTTCACTTTGGAAGTAGGCAGTATCCAGGTGTCAAGTTCTCCGCTCCCTTTTCAATTGACTGGAGAGTTGGAAAAAACAGTCAAGACTGAGGTTGCTGATGCATAAGATTCCAGACTGGGAATTAGCTCAACTCAGTGACAAAACAACATGTTGAATCATGGGCAGCTGCCAGTTTAATTGTTAATGAAGAGGTGGTTAAAAACAGATGTATGCAATCTCAAGCATAATCTCTCAAGGCCGTGAGAAGGTAAAACAGCAACAAGAAAAAGCCACAAGCAAAAGCAATACAGGTGGAACAACTCCAGACATAGTATTTTTTAAAAACTCTTTAAAGAAAAACATTAAAGCCAGAGCAGAAAATTTGGTTAGGGAGCAGGAAAGCAGAAAACTTGGTCATCTCAGTAAAAACTGATCAAGTGAGATTTTTTATTATCAGAACAGATGAGGTGACACTTTGGATAAGTGGGAAGATCTTACTCAAGTCACGAATTGCGACTAAGCATAGTTATCTCAGAATATGGGACGTATCCATACTACATCAAACAATATACTGAGTGGTATAACCATTCCAGAAGCATGATAACAGCATCAGCCTAGTGTTTAACTCAAGCAAACCAGATTTCTAAGTATATTCGGAATCCATATTGTCTTGATCTGTGAAATTTGGTTTTCGGTGGAAGGAGTTGGGGATAGTGATAATAATGACAATAATGGAGTTAATGATTACAAAGAATATGCACGTATGTTAGGTAACCTGCTGGAATAATGTAGATCAAGTAGAGAGAGAATCTTTGACGGAGATGTGGTTTAGTAAAATTCATATAAAACTTGACTCCTTGACTCTGACCTCAGTAAGACAGAAGATACTGGTCTCAGATTAGTATTTGGAGAGAGAGGGAGAGGCCATAGACCCAGCAAAGGTAAGTAAATGAGTGTTACTGTACAGAAGGAGTTGAAGAACCTTACTTAGAAGGAAGGAGCAAGGTGCCTCAGGACCAGTATATGTTCAGGTAGCAGTATTGTGCAGGTAGCAATATTAGCATCAAACCAAAGATAAAGCACTTTTTAAAAATATATATATCTTGATACTGATTTTCTCTAATTGCCCCAACCTCCCACTATCTCTTCTGTTGGCATAAGGTTCCAATTAAGTCAAGTAGTTGTTCTTTTGATATAAGCTTAAATGATAAATAGATGATTTTACAGTAAGAGGTAGCTTTATCCTCTTTTACCTATGTATCCACATATGTTTCAGTTCAGATTTTTGTAGAGATCACATGATGAACTGAACTACCATCAAGAGAGCTTTCCTATCTTAGATTTTCTTCTGTCCATTCAGGAGTCCACGGTGGCACAGTGGTTAGCACTGCTGCCTCACAGCGCCTGAGACCCGGGTTCAATTCCCGCCTCAGGCGACTGACTGTGTGGAGTTTGCACGTTCTCCCTGTGTCTGTGTGGGTTTCCTCCGGGTGGTCCGGTTTCCTCCCACAGTCCAAAAATGTGCAGGCCAGGTGAATTGGCCATGCTAAATTGCCCATAGTGTTAGGTAAGGGGTAAATGTAGATGTAGGGGTATGGGTGGGTTACGCTTCGGCGGGGCGGTGTGGACTTGTTGGGCCGAAGGGCCTGTTTCCACACTGTAAGTAATCTAATCTAATCTAATTTACCCAATTAACTTACCTTCATGTGTTAGCTTAGATAGTGAATACTGATTCATCTGTCAATTATGGTGGCCACAACAGTTGAATTGTTGGAAATACCCAAAAGATCTTCTTTTGTATTACTGAATAATATAGAGTGGACCATACTGATTTACCCTTACCTATCCTTGTGATAACTGAAATACTCTTACTGCCACTTTGCTGAAACCAGCCAAATCAGAAAATTAAATCTGTATCTTTCTACTTGAGAGGCAGAATTACAAATAATTTTGGAAGTATTTTGGATCTAACTTTTGGATGTCTTTGAAAAGAAAATGAATCCATGATCTTTACTTCAGCTTAATTTAATACAAATACTTCAATTGCCTGTAAGGCATGATAGGGGAGCTAAGACACATACTTCAAATGTGTGTACAAACCGTCTCATTGGCTTAGTTATGTTAGCAATAACAAGTTACTTTTGAATTGAAAAGTCAGTCCTTAAAATCCTCCAAGCCTGGATAAAGTCAAAAGACAGTTCAATGGCTTGAACTGTTCTGTAAGGGAGCTGCTAATGGAGAAAGACAAAGGGTGGAATAATACAGGGCCCTGAATAACATGGAAGTCTGGATTTATCATGAGAGAAGCAAAGTGATGTCTTCCTTGATGTCAGAAGCAAAGAGTCACATTTTCCATCAGAGATGAGATTCTCGTGAAAGAGCACCGAGAGATCTATTAATGGGAATTATTGCTGTTAGCATCCTCATTAACTGCAAATGTCACCTCATTAAGTGCAGCATCCTGTCGTACTATGGGGTGGTAGAACCTAGACACTGAGAAATCCTGACATGAAAGTCAGAGTAGGTGTTTTGCCGCTCTGAGTTTGCCACTTTCTTCTCTCCACCTCCGTGTCAGAGAGTGCCCTTGACCTACTGTGGCACATTCATAGGCAGTGGCTGTATGCATGGACACTGGTCTCTAACTCATGTTGGCCTCTTCACCCCATCACCCCATCATGACACATCTCTGATGCACATGCACAATGTTGTCACACTTCAATGTTGCACTTTGGGGCACACTGGAGTAAATGTCATTGAAATACTACTGAAAGGATACCTTAGGCACAGGGACTGGACTGGGCTGCATTTACTTTGTGCCTATCTAGATGTTCACAGCATGTATTCCTTGACATTCCTTGCCTTTTGCACTTTGACCCTTCAGCCAGAACTTCATAGCACTTCTCTATTTAGCATTGACACAAAACCAGGCAGCTTGCCATTGTTGTTAGCAGTTAGAAATCAGGGGCGTGAACATCTTGCTGAATGGTACTCTGCTATATCATTCACCACCAACCCCCCCCCCCCCCCCCACACACACACACCACATGGGAGCAGTGACTGCAGCAAATGCACTGCATGTACTTCAATCAAATGATCATATGTGTTAGGGCGATAGTCCCCTCTGGTGCCCAAGGAGGTACCTGTCAATGGGGATCCTGCCACAGTATGTTAAGGGCAACCTCCAAGATCAGTTCAGGGGCTTAGGTATGACCATGTGCCTGGTCAGAGCACACAGTCAGGGAGTGGGTCAGGTCAGCTCTGTGGGTCAAGTGCAGCCAATCCGGGAAGCCACATAAACACAGTCCAGCAGGTTTCCAGAGCTCAGTCAGGGTTCTGGTCACACAGAGTTTGGGGCTGTCAATAACTTGCTTAAAGGGTGGGTGACAGTCTGTTTGCAGGATCAACTAAACGTCAAGTGGGTTATCATGTGGGCAGGAGGCTGGGTAACATAGTCGCACACATTGGAGGAAGAATCCTGGGATGCAGAAGGCATTCCAATAGTGAAGGGAGAAAGCTGAATCTATAAGGGGGTGGGGGGAAGGGAGATGATAGAACAGGGGAGGATAAGGGGTCATAGAGATGAAGGATCTACTGATATTATACAGCACCCTGGCTTCCCTGGGTGACAGTGACCTACCAATTGTGGTTTGTTCAGCTCATATGAGGCTGGGGGAAAGACAGATTGGATGGGACTCAAAGAGCTGTGGGGAGGGTTCCCAGGAAGGGAATGTTATTGTTTGGCATTCACGTACACATAGGTGGAATTCACTGTTAGTGGACCTGCCACTGTTGGTGTACATACAAAGGTGCGATTGCGTTCAAATAACAAGCGAAATCAGTGAGTAGCGAAAATAGTCTCTTTAGTCAGCAATCACAGCACAAGTTTGAGACGGCAATAGAATCCCTAAATACAGTTCTTACCAGAACCCCTTTCTCCACAGTTCTTACATGTATTAAAATCTCTTTTTTTAAATCTACAGTACCCAAAGGTTCAAAGGGCTTCTGTTCTGGGAGACAGGAGATGGGTTGAAACATGTGAAATGCTGGCTGCTACTTCGGATGGGATGTCTGTCCGGTCTACTTGCATAATTAGGAGATGTTAGCTCTTTTGCCTTTTAAATTAGTAAATGTTAGTAAAAATACTAGGCCTATATGCTCTATTGTTAAAAATTGTAAGAATAAAGTTATTAAACTGATTATTGCAGCTGGATTGTGAGATTTATTTACTATTTGCTGGAATTTCGTTCATTCATGCAATTTCATGCAAGCTGTGTTTTGTCAGTTAGTTTCTTAAAGGGATAATTGCCCAATTAAAAGGTATTGAACAGCTACTTAATCTATTCAGGTCCAGGAGATGGCTGGCAAGGGCTGATTAATATTATAACGTTTTGTGGAGACTTGATGGGCATGGTGTTGTTCTGTATGCTGAGAAGGTGTGGAAATGCAGTACAGGTAATGAGTTTGAAAGGATTGTTTTAATTTTGATTTCTACAGAATTGTGGTTTTATGAATGAATCAAACTGTGTTGTAGTCAATAACAGGTTAGTAAAGGGTTTTGAATGAATGAATGGGAACCCGGTATTAATGAATATAGCAAACTGGTGAGTGAGTTAATAAAGATAACCGATAACACAATATCTCATAACATGATATCTCACACTAATGACCGGGCCCCAGTGATGCCTGTGATGTATTAGCAATGTCTGTGCACCGAGGGAGATGGAGCTGGTTGTCCTGTTCACAAGTTACCTGCCACTCACCCACTCCCTGCTCATCGGGCAGCAGCTGCTCACTTCACACCTCGGGAATGAAACATCCACAAGCCGTAGGAATTCCAACTACTCACAGACACCCTCACAACCAGATTATCATGAAGTATTCACAGAGTCATAGAGATGTACAGCATGGAAACAGACCCTTTGGTCCAACCCGTCCATGCCGACCAGATATCCCAAACCAATCTAGTCCTACCTGCCAGCACCCGGCCCATATCCCTCCA
This sequence comes from Chiloscyllium punctatum, assembly GCF_047496795.1. Taxonomy (NCBI): domain Eukaryota; kingdom Metazoa; phylum Chordata; class Chondrichthyes; order Orectolobiformes; family Hemiscylliidae; genus Chiloscyllium; species Chiloscyllium punctatum. Next base: position 51,399,682 of record NC_092750.1, on the reverse strand, counting down.
AACCCTTCCTATTCATATACCCATCCAAATGCCTCTTAAATGTTGCAATTGCACCAGCCTCCACCACATCCTCTGGCAGCTCATTCCATACACGTACCACCCTCTGTGTGAAAAAGTTGCCCCTTAGGCCTCTTTTATATATTTCCCCTCTTACTCTAAACCTATGCCCTCTAGTTCAGGTCTCCCCAACCCCAGGGAAAAGACTTTGCCTATTTATCCTATCCATGCCCCTCATAATTATGTAAACCTCTATAAGGTCACTCCTCAGCCTCTGACGCTCCAGGGAAAACAGCCCCAGCCTGTTCAGCCTCTCCCTGTAGCTCAAATCCTCCAACCCTGGCAACATCCTTGTAAATCTTTTCTGAACCCTTTCAAGTTTCACAACATCTTTCCGATACGAAGGAGACCAGAATTGCACGCAATATTCCAATAGTGGCCTAACCAATGTCCTGCAACTCCTGTACTCAATACTCTGACCAATAAAGGAAAGCATACCAAACGCTTTCTTCACTATCCTATCTACCTGTGACTCCACTTTCAAGGAGCTATGAACCTGCACTCCAAGGTCTCTTTGTTCAGTAACACTCCCTAGGACCTTACCATTAAGTGTATAAGTCCTGCTAAGATTTGCTTTCCCAAAATGCAGCACCTTGCATTTATCTGAATTAAACTCCATCTGCCACTTCTCAGTCCATTGGCCCATCTGGTCCAGATCCTGTTGTAATCTGAGGTAACCCTCTTCGTTGTCCACTACACCTCCAATTTTGGTGTCATCTGCAAACTTACTAACTGTACCTCTTATGCTCACATCCAAATCATTTATGTAAATGGCAAAACGTAGAGGGCCCAGCACCGATCCTTGTGGCACTCCACTGGTCACAGGTCTCCAGTCTGAAAAACAACCCTCCACCACCACCCTCTGTCTTCTACCTTTGAGCCAGTTCTGTATCCAAATGGCTAGTTCTCCCTTTATTCCATGAGATCTAACCTTGCTAATCAGTTTCCCATGGGGAACCTTGTCAAACGCCTTACTGAAGTAAGGACATTGATCACATCTACTGTTCTGCCCTCATCAATCTTCTTTGTTACTTCTTCAAAAAACTCAATCAAGTTTGTGAGACATGATTTCCCATGCACAAAGCCATATTGACTATCATGAATCAGTCCTTGCCTTTCCAAATACATGTATTTCCTGTCCCTCAGGATTCCCTCCAACAACTTGCCCACCACTGAGGTCAGGCTCATTGGTCTATAGTTCCCTGGCTTGTCTTTACCGCCCTTCTTAAACAGTGGCACCATGTTAGCCAACCTCCAGTCTTCCGGCACCTCACCTGTGACTATCGATGATACAAATATCTCAGCAAGAAGCCTGGCAATCACTTCTCTAGCTTCCCACAGAGTTCTCGGGTACACCTGATCAGGTCCTGGGGATTTATCCACCTTTAACCATTTCAAGACATCCAGCACTTCCTCCTCTGTAATCTGGGCATTTTGCAAGATGTCACCATCTATTTCCCGACAGTCTATATATTCCATATCCTTTTCCACAGCAAATACTGATGCAAAATATTCTTTTAGTATCTCCCCCATTTTCTGTGGCTCCACACAAAGGCTGCCTTGCTGATCTTTGAGGGGCCCTATTCTCTCCCTCGTTACCCTTTTGTCCTTAATATATTTGTGAAAACCCTTTGATTCTCCTTAATTCTATTTGCCAAAGCTATCTCATGTCCCTGTTTTTCCCTCCTGATTTCCCTCTTAAGTATACTCCGACTTTCTTTATACTCTTCTAAGGATTCACTCGATCTATCCTGTCTATACTTGACATATGCTTCTTTCTTTTTCTTAACCAAACCCTCAATTTCTTTAGTCATCCAGCATTCCCTTTACCTACCAGCCTTCCTTTTCACCCTGACAGGAATATACTTTCTCTGGATTCTTGCTATCTCTTTTCTGAATGCTTCCCATTTTCCAGCCATCCCTTTACCTGTGAACATCTGCCTCCAATCAGCTTTCGAAAGTTCTTGCCTCATACCATCAAAATTGGCCTTTCTCCAATTTCGAACTTCAACTTTTAGATCTGGTCTAATCTTTTCCATCATGATTTTAAAATGAATAGAATTATGCTTGCTGGCCCCATAGTGCTCCCCCGCTGACACCTCAGTCACCTGCCCTGCCTTATTTCCCAAGAGTAGGTCAAGTTTTGCACCTTCTGTAGTAGGTACATCCACATACTGACTCAGAAAATTGTCTTGTACACACTTAAGAAATTCCTCTTCATCTAAACCTTTAACACTATGGCAGTCCCAGTCGATGTTTGGAAAGAAGCTAAGCTTCTAATTTGACTTTTAACAAAACAGGAATAACCACTTTCATGGTTTCGCAACCTAACTTACTATATTGTGGTTTTAAAATCAGGACAGTTTAGATTTAGAGCACACTTTTCTTGTCCTGAGACGACAAGGTCGTTCAACTTAAATTGTGTTCTGAGAAATAAGAGTCAAATATGTGAGCTATGCACACACATGCCAATCATGTGTACTTGACATGAACAGTCAGAGTTTTGGAACCACGTTTGTACTGATGTTTATCTTCAAATGCAGTCATATGAATTTCTCATGAGACCAGGAATTCCTGTCTGCATAGCGCAGCAGCTGGAATCAATTACAACTGCAGCCAGACTTGGACGGCAGCAACACCAGGGAGAGAGAAGAATTGTTGTCCTTTAGGAGGGAAGGAGAGAAGCCAGAAGAGTATTTTGATGGGGATGTGTGGGTGTGGTGCATGAGAGATGAAAAAGAAATAAACCAGCATTTATAATTTGGGGATAAGTGGGAATTAGTAGAAAATAGAGGCCAGAAGAAAAGTGCCAGCTTGAATTAAATTGGAGGCATAGTGCCAATTTGAACAGAGGATAGAGAGAAAAGCTTTGTTATCATTCAACTCTAGGGCAACATCGTCACTGAAAACAGAAGGCTGTACAGCCAAAGGTGTTGTCTTTTGGGTGAATTTGTTAAATCAAGACAATTTCTGCCCTCTCAGGTAGACACAAAAGACCATATGCCACTATTTCAAAGGGTAAAGAGAAGTTCAGATTTCCCCATTGAACAGAACATATTTAATTCCTTAATCAATGATGTGTAATAAAAATGATCTGGGCATCATCACGAGCCTGCTGTGCATAAATGACTGTTGAGCCTTCCATGTTTTAACAGTGACTACAATTCAAAATATTACATTGACAGTGAAGTCTTTTAAAAAATTCTGTAGTTGTGAAAAGTTGTATAAAAAATCATATTGTCCTATAGCGATTTTAATAATTTGATGTGCGGGTGGATGGGTGGGGGGGTCGGGGGTGGGGGCTGCGTGTGGGGAGTGCGATGGGGGAGAGAGGGGGAGCAGGGAGGTGAAACAAATAGTGTACTTATGAGTTTAGACAGTTAAAGGAGTACCCAGAGTTTGAGTTAATTGTGTGGAAGCTTGGAAAAGATAAAGTTGTTTAGTAAATTGAAACTGAACAAAAATTTTCAGGTGAATGGCTGCCACTGACTGCACACCGACAGTGAAGGGTCTCCGAAATGCTTACTTAGGGAATTTTTCCAAACACACCTTTTTTCATCAAAGTAGTAAATTGTATTTCAAATCTAGTTAGTACCATTTCTAACACCCTCTGCACCTGCACTGAATGCATACTCATACAGTCATCTGTATGAGACTAGGCCATTCAGTGCTTCAACTGGGCAGAAGTGGGTCCTGCAGATGCTGGATGTTAGAGTCAAAATTAGAGTGGTGCTGGAAAAGCACAGCAGGTCGGGCAGCATCCGAGGAGCAGGAAAATCAGGAATGAGAAGGGCTTCAAGCCCTTCAGTGCTTCACGCCTGCTCCACCATTCAGTATCCTATAGGATTGTGGCTGAACTGATTTTAACCTCAACTCTACATTCCTGCATACCCCCAATAATTTTTAATCCTTTTTGGTAATCTAGATTCTGTGCCTTCAAAATATCTTAAAATCCTGAGGAAGGGAATTCCAAAGACACTCAACTCACTGAAAGAAACTTTCTTTTTTTTCCCTCATCTGTCTTAAATAGGTGACCCCTTGTTTTTAAACAATGACCCCTAGCTTAGATTCCCCCACAACAGGAAACATCTTTTCCACATCTACCTAGTACAGTTCCCTCAGGCTGTTATATCTTTCAATCAAATCATCTCTGACTCTTCTAAACTCCAGAGGATTCAGATGTGGCCTGTCTAGTCTTTCCTCATAAAGCATTCCATTCTGTCCAGATCTTAATCGAGTAAACCTTCTCTGAACTGTTTCCAACATGTTCCCATCCTCCTGTGAAGACGATGACCAGGACTGGACACAGCTTGGTTTGCATCTCACAGCTCTCCAATCTCTCATCATTTTGAAAATAAGTTCCTTTGTTTTTTTTCGATAGTATAGACTATATCATATTTTCCCACATTATACTTCATTTGCCAGATCTTTGCCTACTTTCTTAACCTATCTATATCCTTTTGTAGCTTCCTTATGTCTTATTCACAACTTGCTTTTCCACCTATCTTTGTGCCATCAACAAATTTAGCTACTATACCTTCATCCAAATCAATTATTTAATTGTAAAGAGTTTGTGAGTTTTGAGAAGATTTGTAGCTCAGGTTGAGGTTCTGGGTGTAGGTTTGCTCACTGAGCTGGAAAGTTCATTTCCAGACATTTTATCATCATTCTAGGTAACATCTTCAGTGTGCCTCTGGGCAAAGCACTGTTGATAATTCCTGCTTTCCATTTATATGTTTAGGTTGCTTTGGGTTAGTGATGTCATTTCTTGTGGTGACATCATTTCCTGTGGTGATGTCATTTCCTGTCTTTTTCTCAGGGGATCTCTATCAAGCACATCGAGTTAGACTCCATCTACCACCCCTGAGGAAAAGAACATAAAATGACATCACCATAGGAAATAACATCACCAACCCAAAGAATCCCAAACATATAAATAGAAAGCAGGAATTATCAACAGAGCTTCACCGGGATGCCCACTGTGGATGTTACTTAGTAGGGTGACGAAATGTCTGGAAATGAACTTTCCAGCTCAGCGAGTAAATCTACATCCAGAATTGTAAAGATTTGATGCCCCAGCACCATCCCCATTAGCACACTGCTTCTGACATCTAGCCAACTTGAAAAAGGATCCATTTATTCCTACTCTCTGCTTCCTGTTAGGAACCAATCTTCTATTCATGCCAATATGTTACCCCCATTGCTTTTAATACTCTCAATTTTAATTTCCACCAATAGTCTTTGATGTAGTACCTAATCAAATGCATTCTGGAAATCTCATCCTGACTATCTTGAACTTATCCAAGTACCCTTTTACAATATCTTTAATAATAGTTTACAACATTTTGCCTGTAATAACTGTTAAACTAACTGGCCTGTAGATTTCTGCTTTCTCCCTCCTTCCCTTTTTAATAAAGAGTTACAATAGCTATTTCCCAATCTAAAGGAACCTTCCCAGAATCTAGTGAGTTTTGGTTAATTAAACCAATGCATCTACTGTCTTATTTGTTACTCCTATTAAGACCCCAGTAAAGAATCTATCAGGACTTGGGGACTTGTCAAATTGCAAATTCAATATTTACTCAAGACTACATTCCTTTGGCCCACCAGGTCTGTCCCAATACGTGGGAAATACCTGACCTTCAACCTAAACCTATTTACCAACACTTACCCCACAGCCTTGAATGTTATGGTGTGCCAAGTGCTTCTTCCGGTCCTTTTTAAAGGGTGTGAGGCAACTCACCTCTACCACCCTGCCAGACCATCGCCATACTCTGGGTTTAAAAAAATTTCCTCCTAAACTTCCTGCCCCTCAGTTTAAACCCATGTTCCATTATAATCTTGCACAGCAAAATCAGATCATTCATTCATCTTCTCTACTCCCAAACTAAGATTTTCTGCAGGACAAACACTTCACCTGTGAAATCTCCTCTTTTAAAAAAAAATCTGAAGAAACTTTTCCTATCTATTTTAAATTATTGGCTAACTTTCGATTGTAATTTAACTTTTCCCTCCTTATCAATCTTTTCGTAGTTGTTTACTTTTTAAATATTATTTTCTATCTTCTGACCTGCCTCCTATCCTTGTACAATTATGACTTTTCTTTTAAATTTGATACTATCTTTGACTTGTTTAGTTAACTCCAGATGGAGGTCCATCCCTTTAGAATTTTATCTGATTTGTTGGAATGCATTTACTCTGTCCCTTCTGGAGTATCACCTGTTATGTTTAGCACTACATCACTATTGAGTTCCATCAGTTGGCATATGACTGGCAAACAAACCAGTACACTCAGTACAATTGCTTCACTGTAAACACAAGTAGAGGGCTTCAATAAAATGGAGCGCAGAAGTATTTGCCATTGGGAGAATAGGTGCTGTGTTTTCATCACTTTGTTTCCTACATTCTTTTATAGCTTAGAACAGTCTAATTTATGAAATATAGAAAACGTTTAACAGTCACAAAATATCTCACTAAAATATAAAAATTCTTAGGGAGCATTTTCCACAACCTTTAAGGGAAGATTACCAATTCAAATGATAATTGTAGTGGGTTAGGAAAGGGATTACCATCTGGAAGGAATATGGACCAATTTAAATTTTCTGCTGCAGTCCTCGCTGGGTGATCTATGTCAATTAAATCGCACCAATCCCTTATTTCTTATTGGGAGATTGAAGTAGGTGCCTTCGTATTTCCCTAGGTAGGTACTAGGAGAGAGAAATGTTAAAATAAGAAGAAATATAAATTCCTTCCCACATAGTAGTTCTGGAGCAACTTTTAATAGTATTGATCAACTATCAATCTTATAGTGAGAAAGATGCAATAATTATCGCTTATGTAGATTTCACAATTCTGAAAACTGAATAAGTAATTTATCAAAAATCAATTGTTTGAGGAGGGACGTTGCCTTCAATTGCTTCCAGTAAATAAAAATTTCGCCTTCAACTTGTCTATCATCTTTCAGACTTTGATATAACAACCAATTGTATTTGTTTGAACAAAATTAAAGGGATAGGTCCAGCTTCCATCACAGTGTGCACAGTGTAGTTGTTTGTTTTAGCATTTTGTAGGTCTAGAGGAATGTTTTAGAGGCAGGAGAAGACTTTTTGAAGCTCTTTGCTTAGGTTTTGTTAGCTTTTATAATTTGGCCTGTATGTCTTTTCATCACATAACTATATCACCGTCTTTAAGTTTACCTTTTCTTACATGTGCGTAAGAAATCTGATGACATGCAAAGTAAAAATATCAGAGGAGATTATTATGCTTCTTAAGTACAAACATGTGAGGGAGAATTGTCAATTGGTATTTCTAAATATATTAACTGTTATGGTATTAATTTGTAAATCTCTAGGGTGGGAGACGTGACCATGAATGCTTTGTGTTTCAAGTGAGAACATGATATTTATTGTTTGGAAACTGAAGAATTGCAGGATAATTAAGTACGAATTTATGGTTGACCAGGAAGCCTGTATAGTCACCCTAAGTGTGACCCTCATTTCTATTCTTTAGGAAACAACAAAATGAATCATAATCATATTCCTTTACATACATCTGTAAGGAAATGAGTCCAGCAACTCTGAAGTTGACACCAGTTTCAGCAGAACTCTTGTCAATTTGTCTCGTCTCAACAATGCCATTAAGCAAAACAAACCCTTGGTTGAAACGTATAAATTGGGAGGAAGTTAATGATGAAGCAGGCTCAATTGCTCTTTGGTGTTCAAAAGATTATGTCTTTGAGATGAAAAGAGCAAAACCTGATTCTCATGCACTTTGAATGTATTGTGTGATGACTTTGTATCATTTTTGGACTTGATTTCTGTATAAGTCCAAATTCCCCATGGCAGGTCTCAGGTTGATAGAAAGTGGAATCCTTGATCCTCAGAAAGCTATTTCTCGATTGTGCGGAATTAACTTTTCTCAACTGGGGTCATGATACAACATTGGCTTCAGTAGCCTTAAACTGTGAAAGGAAAAGTCACCTGGAGTTTCCTCTCCTGAGTTTTGCCCAATTATCCCTGGTAACAAATATATACATGTGAACATCAGCTAAGGATAGCTATTTTGTTCATACGTTGTGCTTATTTGGATTTATCCTCATTTCTTCCTTGGAATCCATCATATGAATATATAAATTAAGAGTAGAAGTAGACCATTTAAGAAGTAGCTTGCTCTGCCATTTGATAAGATCTTGGCTAAATTAGATTGTGACCTCTACTTTCTTGTCTATTCCTTTACTCTTTGATTCCCTTGTCAATAGAGAATCTAACTCAACCTTAAAATATTCAGTGACCCAGTCTCCACTGCTCTATGGCAAAGAGAATTCCACAGGCTAGCAACCTTCTGAGTGGAAAGAATTCTCCTAACCTCTGTCTCAAATGAGAGAGCTTTTATTTTAAATTGTGTCCTCTAATTCTAGTTTCTCCCGCAAAATTAAACTTCCTTTCAGCTGTAAGGTGGGGCAAAAGTCCCCATCAGATACCTTGGACTAAAACCCTCTGAACTTGGGACATGATTTTGTGTGATTTACATTTGAACTAAAAGTCATTGGGCTCTCTGGCTGAGACAGACTTGGCATTATGCAAGTTTAGGAGCATCTGTCTGGAACAGGGGCTCAGTTTGGAAAGCTGAAGGGAGATCCCCACAAACACCTCAGTTAAAGACAATGAACACCAGCCTGCAGAGCAAACAACACTCGGGAGCCTACAAAAATACAAAACCATTCAACTTTTAATCAGTTTGCTCAGACACAGAGATACTAAACATTCTACACCACGGCACTACATGCAAAGCTGGTTGCCTTTGAATGTGAAGGCCTTCACGCTACCAGTAAAATTTCAATCTACATTCACCCAGGACAACTACTGGCCATTCAAAACTATCGGAAACCCATTCACTCTCATCAGAGAACCACTCGCACCTCATCCAGTAATCAAGAGGCTCATTCAGCCCTGAGAGGAGAAACAACAGCTCAGTAATCAAATCCAAATTTGGCGGATGATGAGGGGAACTGACAGTCCATATAACTGGGGAACCCCAATCTCTAAGGTGGAAGGGCAGGGAGGGGGGGGGGGGGGAGGAGCGGGTTCGATTCAATGAGAGACGAGAGATTTGGCCAGAGTGGAGAGAATCAGCCACTGCCAGTCGCAGTGAGTCACCGTCTGGAACCATCACAGACTCAGGAAAAGAAATAGAGCAAACGATCTTCTCATTTACGCACCTCCATGTACCGACGAGAAGTGACCAAAGAGCCGAGATACCGACCAGGACAGTGCCAACGACATCCACCACCATCCAAGCCTACAGAGCAATCTACACTCGCGGTCTGCAGCAGAGCCTGGCTATGGCAAGAGACAATGGAGGAGCACAAATCAATTGAATTGAATTGAATTCATTGTCACGTGTACCAAGGCACAGTGAAAAGCTTTGTCTTGCGAGCAATACAGGCAGATCACAGAGTTAAGTAGCATAGATAAGTAAATGATAGGTATACAGTGGCAAAAACAAAAACATAGTTACAGGCGAATGTTAAGAGTTTGTGAGTCCATTCAGTATTCTGAATCAAAACCGTGTTTCTACTTCAAGTGTGAGCATAAGGTATTTAAGGTCCTCTATCCCAGCTCGGTTAGATAGGACAGGAAGGGTGGGCTTCGGGGCTGAAGGTGCTAGGCATCTCCAGGGAAGGGAAGCAGGATTGGAGCCCGAGTTCAGCGTTTTCTCTCTCTTTCTATTTTTCTCTCCTTTCCCCTGTCACCCTCTCTGTAATGTTAAATCCACAGTATCAAGTCTGGCTGCAAGGGTTCACTGGGATGCTAGTTAACTGTCAGATAAGCCTCACTTCACTTGGTCCATAACATTGGGGTTTTGAAATATTCATTTTCTTTTTTAGCTATTGCACATATTTTCAGTTTTGCTTGTTTTCATAAAATCAGAGTTTTCTTTGCCTCTGAAACATTTTCCTCCTGTGTCTTTCACCATACCAGATCTCACGACATATTCCCAGTGTCAGGAACAGGGAGCTGGTGCACAGCAAACCAACCATCAACCCCCATATAGGATGCAGCCTATTAAGTTCCCTCATGGACCTATATCTGTCAATACAATCACTTTTCATTCTTCGAAATTCCAATTGATGCAGACTCAAAATGTCCAGCCCTTCCTCATAAACCGCTTCATTGCAGGAATCAGTTGAGTGAATCTTCTGTGTACTGTTTTCAACATAGTTACATCTTTTCTTTAATAAGGAGGTCAAAACTTGATATTCCATTTCTCTTGCAACATATACCAACATTCTACATGCTTTCCTCAACACTTGTTGAGCCTGTGTACTAAGGGATTGTGATCCATGGAACAGAACGTCCAGATCTAATTTTATCGCAGAGTTCTGCAATCTCTCTCTATTTAAACAATAACCCATTCTATTAATAATAATAAATTTAAATTTTTATTCTTTCTACAAAAGTGCACAAGTTCACAATTTGCCACACTATGCACCATCTGTCACATTTTTGCTCACTGACAACCTTCCTACATCCCTTTCAGTATCCTAATGTCCTCTTTATATCTTACTGTCCTACCTATCTTTATTTCATTGTCAAATTTAGCAACCATTCATGTGGTTCCTTCATCAAGTTATTTCAAACTGTTGAAGGCCATAGCACTGAGCAATGTGACAGTGCAGTCAGAAGCTCTTTTCAACTTGATGTTGACCCTGTTCATCTTCATTTCTTGCCAGCCAATCCACATCTATCTATTCTACTACGTTACCTGCTTCAATATGGCTCTTATTTTGTGAAGTACCGTTTTGTCAAATGCCTTTTTGAAATTCAGGAAGATCCCATCTGTCAGATTCACTTGCTTATTACTTCTTCAAAGATTTTAACAGGCTGGTCAAATTCAATCTCCATTTCACAAACCATATTGATTCTGCCTGATTGTATTAAGAATTTCGAAGCATGCTGCTATAACGTCCTTAATAATGGATTTTAAAATTTTGCCAAAGACAAACATTAAGGTAACTAGCCTATAGTTTCCTACTTCTGGATTAGTGGTGCTGGAAGAGCACAGCAGTTCAGGCAGCATCCAAGGAGCAGTGAAATCGACGTTTCGGGCAAAAGCCCTTCATCAGGAATAAAGGCAGTGAGCCTGAAGTGTGGAGAGATAAGCTAGAGGAGGGTGGGGGTGGGGAGAAAGTAGCACAGAGTACAATGGGTGAGTGGGGGAGGGGATGAAGGTGATAGGTCAGGTAGGAGAGGGTGGAGTGGATAGGTGGAAAAGGAGATAGGCAGGTAGGACAAGTCCGGACAAGTCATGGGGACAGTGCTGAGCTGGGGGAAGGGGAAATGAGGAAACTGTTGAAGTCCAAATTGATGCCCTGGGGTTGAAGTGTTCTGAGGCAGAAGATGAGGCGTTCTTCCTCCAGGCGTCTGGTGGTGAGGGAGCGGCGGTGAAGGAGGCCCAAGACCTCCATGTCCTCGGCAGAGTGGGAGGGGGAGTTGAAATGTTGGGCCACGGGGCGGTTTGGTTGATTGGTGTGGGTGTGCCGGAGATGTTCCCTAAAGCGCTCTGCTAGGAGGCACCCAGTCTCCCCAATGTAGAGGAGACTGCATCGGGAGCAACGGATACAATAAATGATATGTGCAAGTAAAACTTTGATGGATGTGGAAGGCTCCTTTAGGGCCTTGGATAGACGTGAGGGACGAGGTGTGGGTACAGGTTTTACAGTTCCTGCGGTGGCAGGGGAAAGTGCCAGGATGGGAGGGTGGGTTGTAGGGGGGGCATGGAGCTGACCAGGTAGTCACGGAGGGAACGATCTTTGCGGAAGGCGAAAAGGGGTGGGGAGGGAAATATATCCCTGGCGGTGGGGTCTGTTTGGAGGTGACGGAAGTGTCGGCGGATGATTTGGTTTATGCGAAGGTTGGTAGGGTGGAAGGTGAGCACCAGGGGGGTTCTGTCCTTGTTACGGTTGGAGGGGTGGGGTCTGAGGGTGGAGGTGTGGAATGTGGATGAGATGCGTTGGAGGGCATCTTTAACCACGTGGGAAGGAGGCCATCTGGTGTGTTCTGTGGTGGAACTGGTCCTCCTGCCGGAGGCGGAGGAATTGGGAATACGGGATGGCATTTTTGCAGGAGGTAGAGTGGGAAGAGGTGTAATCCAGGTAGCTGTGGGAGTCGGTGGGTTTGTAAAAAATGTCAGTGTCAAGTCGGTCATCGTTAATGGAGATGGAGAGGTCCAGGAAGGGGAGGGAGGTGTCAGAGATGGTCCAGGTAAATTTAAGGTCAGGGTGGAATGTGTTGGTGAAGTTGATGAATTGCTCGACCTCCTCGCGGGAGCATGAGGTGGCGCCAATGCAGTCATCAATGTAGCGGAGGAAGAGGTGGGGAGTGGTGCCGGTGTAATTATGGAAGATCGACTGTTCTACGTAGCCAACAAAGAGACAGGCATAGCTGGGGCCCATACGTGTGCCCATGGCTACCCCTTTGGTCTGGAGGAAGTGGGAGGATTCAAAGGAGAAATTGTTAAGGGTGAGGACCAGTTCAGCCAAACGAATGAGAGTGTCAGTGGAAGGGTACTGTTGGGGACGTCTGGAGAGGAAAAAACGGAGGGCTTGGAGGCCCTGGTCAATTGTCTCCGTCTGTTCCTGAACAAAGGAATATCATTAATTATGTTTCAAGCTGATGCGACCTTGCCAGAATCTAAGGAATTTTGAAAAATTAAAAGGTTAATGTCGCAATAACCCTTTCTTAAAGGTGCTAGGTGAGTGTAAATATTTTAAATCTCTCCCTCCCTTTTAACTCTTGATACTTATTTCTGAGCTGTTTATGTCTTCTACAGTGAAGGTAGAGACAAGGGGTGGACATTGCCCTTTCCTGCTGAGATGTGAGAATGGAAAAAGTCTAATACTCAACATTGAGAAAGTATTTCCTGATTTCACCCTCAAGCCTTAAATGGTGATTTCAAGATCTTACTATTAAATGGCAATTACTCTATTTCTATCTATTTGCATATCATTAATCTGACAACTGTTCTTATTTCTATACCACTTTCAGTTCCCTTCTTCTCCACTGAGAAACTAGCTGACACTATTATGAATCACTGGTGTAGTACATCATAAATAAAACACTGCTATTCACAGAGTTATACCAAATTTTTTTTATAGCACACACAGTACCCCAATTAATCTGATATTTAGACTGAGAGCGATAAAAAGTGCAAATCAGTACTTGGTACTAACCAAGAGTTATTATTTTGCAAATAATTAGATTATACCTATGAGTAGAAAATCAGAAATTGTTGGAGAAACTCAGCGGATCAAGCAGCATCTGTGAGGAGAATGCAAAGTTAACGTTTCAAGTCAGGTGGAGATGGAGCCCAAAGAGAGAGAGTGTGTGTGTGTGTGTGTGTGTGTGAGAGAGAGAGAGAGAGAGAGAGAGAGAGAGATGAAAGGGTTGGGCAGACAAAGGTATCATTGATTGAATGCCAGGACAGAAGGGAAGCTGAATAAGTGATGATGAGGGCAAAGGATACAAGAGAATGGGTAGGCTGTGCTAAAAGCAACCCATGTCATGACAGTACCAGGGTGTGGGTAAAAAGTATGGAAGGACAAAATCTGTCTCTGATGTTGAGTCCTAGAGGCTGCAGGGTCCTCAAGTGAAAGGTGAGATACTGTTCTTTAGAGATCACCTTCCAAACTTAGGATACATAACATCTCAAACCATGGCTCCCAACACCTGAATTGCAATTGGCTTGTCAATTGCAGAGTATGACAGTGCATTCCCTTAGCATGCACATCAACCACCATGCTGCTGCAAAGATGTCTGTTTTCAGAAGCTAGAGAAAAGTATATGCTCTTAACAAGCTTTCCCAGTTTGTGGTATCATAGTTTGATTGATCTACATGGACTATCATTGCAGGATAAACTCAGTATTATTGTGGCAATGCAAACAAGTGAATATTAAGTAAACCAGGAACTGAAATGTGACGCTACTTTATGGTATGAGAAATACAGGCTATTCAGCCCATCATGTCTGTACAGGGTGTCTGCAAAGATCAGCTCAGCTCAACCTCTTCCTCTATTTGCTGTAGAACTGCAGTTTTCATTCTTCAGCTGATTGTCTTGTATGGCCAAGCTGATAAAGGAAAATTATGGAGAATTCTGCCACGGCCCATATCCAACAGTCGAGCAACGCAAGCTGAGGATCAGCTCTGGAAACTAATTACAGGCACACAAATGATCTCCTTACTTCACACTGGAAAGCAACTTGCAACATTCCAGCTGTTGCAGAAATGTAGATTCCGAGGCCTACCTATGACCAGCGGAAGATAGACGTCACAAAGTACAAGGTGACACAATAATGAGGAGCGATGAGCCTGCACCATCTAAAAATAAATGTACAACTTTCACACTGAATGGGAAATTGAATGTCTGTCACAGCTCTAAACAATAAGAGCATTTATATGTCAGCTGAAAGTTTGTTGCTGGAAAAGCGCAGCAGGTCAGGCAGCATCCAAGGAGCAGGAGAATCGACGTTTCGGCCATGAGCCCTTCTTCAGGCATGAGCCATTCCTGAAGAAGGGCTCATGCCCAAAACGTCAATTCTCCTGCTCCTTGGATGCTGCCTGACCTGCTGCGCTTTTCCAGCAACACATTTTCAGCTCTGATCTCCAGCATCTGCAGTCCTCACTTTCTCCATTGATACGTCACCAAAGTATGTCGATAAGTAAAAATGGGAAACTGGAATGATGCTACAATAAATGGACAGTAAATTCAAAGTTAGTTTTCTCTTGGACAGTATGCTACTGGCAAAGAACTTTGAGCTGAAGGCCATCTTGAAAGCTCACCAGTAACTTTTTTTTCCATACCAGAAAGTGAGGACTGCAGATCTGGAAATCAGAGTCAAGAGTGTGGTGCTGGGAAAGCACAGCAGGTCAGGCACCATCCGAGGAGCAGGGGAATCGATGTTTCAGGCATAAGCCCTTCATCAGGAATCTGATGAAGGGCTTATACCCGAAGCGTTGATTCTCCTGATTCTCAGATGCTGCTTGACCTGCTATACTTTTCTAGCACCACACTCCCGACAGTAAAAGGTAATGCCTGCACTGATGCATCAGTTTGCATTTGCCACCTTTTGTCAAAGACAAGAAATTATTCACAGATAGCAAAGCAATTCAAGAAGCAATGATTACTCTTTCTGAAAAGACATTAAGAGTGAAGAAGAAATAATACGGCAATCATGAACGTGTCACTTGATAATTCTATAGGAGCAAGACGAGTGCAATCATTGTCCAAAGAGGTCTTTCCACAACTACAGCAGGACCGGAGGAACAGTGAATGCTTCTGACTGCATTTCAATAAATCCATAGACATGACTGACATAGTCCAGTTAATTGTTTGTGTGTGCATGGTTTAAAAAGACAGAACAAATAAAGAGGATCTTCTCACCCTTTTGCCCCTTAAAGTCAAAAAAGGGATGAGGATATCTACAACAAAATATATGCTGAAAGAAAACATTCTAATCAATTTCTGGTTTCGGGTTTCTATCTCAACTGATGGTGCATCAGATATGCTTGGCTGATATGGGGTTTGTTGCATTTTGTAAAAACGATCCTGATTTTTTTTCTTTTGTCAATTACTACTACATCATCTGCCAGCAAGCATTCACAAATAAAGTTATAGACATTTTTCATGTATGAAGGTTGCTATTTAGATTGTAAACTCAGTTTGAGCAAGGGGATCTTTAGTACCAGTATTTAAAATAAATACTTGATGAATTCAATGCTGCTATTCTCCACACTCATGAGGTGGTTAAGACAAGGGAGATGTTTAGATCTTATTCCTGAAATCATGATTTTTCTTAAATCAAGGAAAGAAGTTTGCAATGAGGAGACAGTGCATGTTTGCTCAACTTTTGAGTTACTTACTTGGCCTAGTGATCTTATTGCTAGACTATTAATCCAGACAGGAGACAGTAAAGTCTGCAGATGCTGGCGATCAGAGTTGAGAGTGTATTGCTGGAAAAGCACAGCAGGTCAGGCAGACGTTTCTGATGAAGGGCTCCAGCCCATAAAGTCAACTTTCCTGCTCCTCGGATGCTGCCTGGCCTGCTGTGCTTTTCCAGCAACACACTGTCAATTCGATTAATCCAGACACCCAAGTAATGTCCTGGGGACCCAGGTTCGAATCCCAGCACAGCAGTTGGTGAAATTTGAATTCAACGGAAGTCTGAAATTCGAAGTCTGATGATGACCATGAATCCATTGCTGATTGTCAGGAACAATCCACTTAGTTCACTAGCCTCCTTTAGGGAAAACTATCCTCACCTAGTGTGCCTACATGTGACTCCACACTCTCAGCAATGTGATTGACTTTTAAACTGCTCTCTGGGTAATTAGGGATGGGTAATAAATGCTGACCCAGCCCCCGATGGCCATGTCCTGTGAATGAATAAAAAAAACTACAAAGTATGACAATCAATCATGACCATTAATTGTGCACATTAATTGCCTTCTTGATATATCAACTAAGCAACTATAATAAGAACAAGACTCTTAAAAGCAGAACATTAAGTTCACATTTCACAGCCACATTCCTAACCAGCATCAGAAGACAACATTTCACAGCTGCCAGATTCACACGTTGAAATGTAAGTGTGCTTTATGATGACGAAGAAAGCCTTTTCTTTGGGAAAGCTACCATATTTAGAGGGAGGATGTGGGCAGTGCTAGTGGTGGGGATAGGGAGGAACTATCAGGGTGGTTTATTGACAGAACTCTACTCCTAATGTGGTATAAAAACTTTGATTGTGTCTCATACACTCTCTCATTGAGTGTTAATGATGTTATAAAGCTGCACAGAGAAGGCACAGGAACAGCAAGAGCTTTGGCAGGAGCACTTGGTAAGCTGGATCAAACAATATGGAGGTATCAATCAAAGCTTTCAATGGTGTGCTGACTCCAGCAGATATGTACCTGACTATCTCCAGGGAAAGTCTCACTACTGAATGTCTGATTATCAATATCTGCCTGTTAGGTGTGTGAACCTGCAATCCATCGCTATAACTGTATATGCTCAGTGTTAACAGCAGGGCAAGAAGCAATAAGGATTTTGACCTCCTGCCAGGAACCCCTTTCTCCCAGGGAGTTAGAGTGTGGCTGAGCAAGTACCCAGTCCCTGGTACTCCTCTGAAAATCAGAGATGGGGCATTTCATCCTGGACCAGGTATGGAGACCTGTCAGTGACGTGCTTAGCTAATGATGTTCTTGATTCTAATCTAGAAAAAGTACCCACTGAGGTGAAAATCTCAGAGCCTATGGAAGATACAGGTGAACACTTGTCAGTGTATCCTTTGAGTGTCCATTGGCTTCTTCCTCAGACATGGAGTTGACCCTCTCTTTGTAGAGGTTCAGAAGGGTGTCATGTGTGTCTGTGTCAGGGAAAGAGAAGATTTGTTGGAGAAGGTGTATTGTGCCAATTAAGAATGAGTTAATGTTGCTTATAATGACACATCAGCACAACACATGAAGCTCTCTGGGTTGGTAACCCATTGAGTTCTTTCAATTTCCAAATGAGTGGTCATGCATTTCTCTGGTCGGATCCACTGTTTCCTCCTCGTAGAGAGTGAAGAGCCAAACCTGGCTGTCAACAGTCAGTTGGGGGCCAACTTTTCCTGTAATGAGGTTCAGTGATTGAGTATGATATAAGCAGATGAAAGAACAGTCAGTGGCCTTAAAGAAGAAGCACTGGGCAGGTAACACACTCACTTGCTTTCTCAGCTGCAAAGAGTCTTGTCTATCCCTTTGAATGTACTGTCTTGCCCTACTAAGTGACGACCTGTACCACAGTTGACGCAACCACACTTGCTCTCAAGCATAAAGCTTCAAGAATCTTAAACCTGTTGGAAATTAAAAAGTTTAAGGCTCCTCCATGTCTACTTTCTTGATCTCCATACCTACCTTGCATACATTTACACCAAATTCAAAGACCTTGCCTTTAAGACGTCTGCTTCCTGAAGCAAAAAAGTTGTCTAGGTAAGGTATTGAAGGTCAGATCCCAGTTCATTAACTCTAACTCTGACCTGAAATTCCATAAACCGTAGGCTTGCATATTTATCATGGATTACACTGGCAACCAAGAGTTAGAGTTAGAGTCAGAGTCCTAGAGATGTACCGCACTGAAACAGACCCTTCGGTCCAACTTGTCCATGCCGACCAGATGTCCCAAGCCAATCTAGTCCCACCTGCCAGCACCCGGCCCATATTCCTCCAAACCCTTCCTATTCGTATACCCATCTAGATGCTTTTTAAATATTGTAATTGTACCATCCTCCACCACTTCCTCTGGCAGCTCATTCCATACACATATCACCTTCTGCGTGAAAAAGTTGCCCCTTAGGTACCTTTTAAGCTTTTTTTGTCTCACCTTTAACCTATGTCCTCTAGTTCTGGACTCCTCTACCCAAAGGAAAAGTCTTTGTCTACTTATCCTATCCATGCCCCTCATGATTTTATAAACCTATGTAAGGTCACCCCTCAGCCTCCGATGCTCCAGGGAAAACAACCCTAGCCTCTCCTTCTAGCTCAAATCCTCCAACCCTGGCAACACACTTGTAAATCTTTTTTGAACCCTTTCAAGTTTCACAACATCATTCCAATAGTTTTGGTGTTCTCACATAACTCAGCTGAAACATAATCCCTGCTTGTCATCTTTATTTTACTAATACACTTTCTTTTGATTAATGCCTTTGGGTCTTGTCTGTAATTGTATTCTTGTTATTTCAGTCAATGTTCCATTTACCCAAATTGAAACTTAGTTTAGATAAGAGAAGAAGAGAGAGAATATTCATAAGCCACTTGGTTACCTGCTTCCCTGAGGTGGCATGGCTTGAAATCTTTTCATTGGTTATGACTGGCTGCTAGGAGAAAGTGAGGACTGCAGATGCTGGAGATCAGAGCTGAAAATGTGTTGCTGGAAAAGCACAGCAGGTCAGGCAGCATCCAAGGAGCAGAAGAATCGACGTTTCGGGCATGGGCCCTTCTTCAGGATTCCTGAAGAAGGGCTCATGCCCAAAATGTCGATTCTCCTGCTCCTTGGATGCTGCCTGACCTGCTGCGCTTTTCCAGCAATGCATTTTCAGCTATGACTGGCTGCTGGCTGCAGTGATGTTAGTGAGCCCACTTTCCTCTTCCAGCTTTATCTATCAATTGGTTGGCCAATGTGTGTTCCCTGTAAATTGTAATTTAGGTCGATGTCGCATCATTGGTTCTTTCCCACCTTTTCATAGGCATCAGTGGCACAGACGGTATTTTCTGCCCATTCCTTATTCTCTGTGAATTGATTGGCTTAATAAATCACGTCAGAGGGCAATTGGGGGTGTCAAGCACATTGCAATGGGTTGTAAGTTGACAAAACCAGACCAGGATGATGAATTTCCTTCCTTAAAAATCATTCGTGCAACGTGCTTTGTTTAAGTGACAATAGATGATAGTTTCATGCTCACCATTTCTGAGAATAACTTTCAATTCCAGGTTTATTAGCTAAGTTTAATTTCTGTGAACTGCCATGATGGAATTTGAATCCATGTCTCAGAACCTGAGTCTCTGGTCTAATAGTCTTGGGAGGTTATGACTACAACACCAATGCACTATCAAAGTTATAAATGAAGATATTTCCAATGGTTATAATTGTACTTCTTAATAAAGTTATGCTTTGCAGGAGTTCAAAAGGGCAGAATTTGAATGCAAACATAGGAGGTGTAATTTGTAAGTTTGCAGATGACACCAAAATTGGAGGTGTAGTGGACAGTGAAGAAGGTTACCTCAGGTTATAACAGGATCTTGGTCAGATGGGCCAATGGGCTGAGGAGTGGTAGATGGAGTTTAATTTAGGTAAGTGTGAAGTATTGCATTTTGGAAAAGCAAATCAGAGCAGGACTTGTACAATTAATGGTAAGGTCCTCGGGAATATTGTTGAACAAAAAAGACCTTGGAGTGCAGGTTCATAGTTCTTTGAAAGCAGGGTTGCAGAGAGATAAATTAGTGAAGGAGGTGTTTGGAATGCTTTCCTTTATTGGTCAGAACATTTGAGTACAGGAGTTGGTAGTCCATGTTGCGGCTGTGCAGGGCATTAGTTAGGCCACTGTTGGAATATTGTGTGCAATTCTGGTTTTCTTCTTATCAGAAGCATGTTGTGAAACTTGAAAAGGTTCAGAAAGATTTGCAAGGATGTTGTCAGGGTTGTAGGTTTTGAGCTATAGGGACAAGTTGAATAGGCTGTCGCTGTTTTCCCTGGAGTGTTGGAGGCTGAGGGGTGATCTTATAGAGGTTTATAAAATCATGAGGGGCATGCATAGGGTAAATAGACAAGGTCTTCTCCCTGAGATGGGGGAGTCCAGAACTAGAGGGCATAGCTTTAGGATGAGCGGGGAAAGACATAAAAGAGACCTAAGGAACAACATTTTCATGCAGAGTGTGGTGCTGTATGCATGACTGCCAGAGGAAGTGGTGGAGGCTGGTATAATTACAACATTGTAAAAGGCATTTGGATGGGTATATGAATAGGGAGGATTTAGAGGGATATGGACCAAATGCTGACAAATGGGACTAGATTAGTTTAGGATATCTGTTTGGCATGGACAAGTTGGACCGAAGGGTCTGTTTCCATGTTGTACATCTCTATGACTATGACTATGACTATGACTCTATGAGCAGGACTAAAGACATAAAGCAATCAGTTGCACCATTACAACCTGAAAAAGGTTCTTCATAATTAGTGAAGCTAATTGCTATGTGTATTTTCAGAAATTGGAGTTAATGTGTGCTTTGTTTATTTATACTTTTCATTCAAATGGAAGGCAGGATTGAGAAGGCAATTTAAGTAAACCTTATTTCAAGCAGGACATATTCAAATCCTTTCATCTCCCTTGTCTCAGGAACCATCCCAACCCTGTATTCCAGCTCAACTCAGGATTCTGGTTGATTATTAAATTCCAAGTCCTTGTCCATTTGGACATCAAATCATTTAGCAGGAAAGTAATTGCTACTAACACTACTGTTAAGGTTTATATTTTCTCTGCCCTTCTTTCTTTCAAATATTCCCTTTTGTATTTGTTCTACGGATATTAGGCTACCTCCAGGCACTTTTTCAGTTTGAAATACAGTTTGTTTTTGAAGATACTTTTGGTTTAATTGCAAAGGTGGAAGTGCTGCAGCTTGACAGGCATGCTGCGATGGGTTGCTCTGCAGTGAGTAATGAACAGGAGATGCACTGATAATTTACCATAAACTTCTTCACAGAATCCATACTATGTGGAAACAGGTCCTTCGACCCAAGTCCATATCGATCTTCCAAAGAGTATCCCACCCAAAACCATTCCCCCTTACTCTACATTTACCCCTGACTAATCCACCTAACCTACACATCCCTGAAATTATGGGCAATTTAGCATGGCCAATTCACCTAACCTGCACATCTTGGTGGACTATGGGAGGAAACTGGAGCACTGGGAGAACTTGCAAACACCACATAGACAGTCGCCCGAGGCTGGAATTGAACTCAGGTCCCTGGCACTGTGAGTGCTAACCACTGAGCAGCCATGCTCATCATTGATGTCAGGCAAAAGTGAGGGCTGGAGATCAGAGTCGAGAGTGTGCTGCTGGGAAAGCACAGCAGGGCAGGCAGGATCCGAGGAACAGAAAAATCAATGTTTCGGGTATAAACCCTTCATCAGGAATCCTGATGAAGGATTTATGCCCGAAATGTTGATTCTCCTATGGCTTGGATGCTGTCTGACCTGCTGTGCTTTCCCAGCAACACACACTCGACATCATTGATTGCAGCTTATTTAATCCAACACTGCTCAGTAAGTTTCAGGGTAAGGCTGCAGTGCTGCTGGTGAATGGTGTACAGCTGCTGAACTGCGTTTGCACACAGTTGCAGTGGACAGTATTGAGTCCTCTTGGACTGAAGTGAACTTTTAATCACCCTAAAATGCTCACTTTTTTTAAAAACCACCTCTTTATAATTGCGTCTTAGTTAATCCCCACAAAACAAAATGCATTGTCATATAATAGGCTCTGTGAAGAACACGATTGATTTGGTGAATGTTTCTCTGTTGATGGGAGCACTCAGCTGCCTTAAGAGTGAGATATTAGTGGCTGTGCTTTGATTCTAGAAAACATAACTAACTGTGTGCTGAATTTTTCACATAAAAATATTTGGCTTGTTCAAGAGCATTTTCTCAGACCTCTATTTGCTACTCAACTATATCGTGTAGAAAATCCCTTGATAGTGGGATTGCTATTCATGGGTAGGTGTTACAGAGATAATGTTCCTCATTAACATAACCAGCATAAGATTGCAATGAAACAGCTTTTGTTTTGCAACAATTCCACTCTGTGATTCACCAGACACTAAAGACAATTCATGCTCTGCACATCACACTCTGTTATGCTACGTTTATACTACACATGTTTGTGGGTGTGAAGAAGTCAAAGCTGCTTCATATCAATGCTAAAAATGAATAAAAATCAGGTGTTGGGGCAAAGATTGCCAACCCTGCTTGACATGTTATTAGATTTATCATATGAGCTTCGCCATTCATTGATCCACCTCACAATCTTATCATAGTTAGAGTCATAGAAGTGTATAGCATGGAAACCAGATATCAGAAATTAAACTAGTCACATTTGCCAGCACTTGGCCGAGATCCCTCTGAACTGTTCCTATTCATGTACCCACCCAGATACATCTTAAATGTTGTAATTGTACCAGACTCCACCACTTCCTCATTCCATATACCCACCACCTTTTTTGTGAACAAGTTGCCCCTTAGGTCCCTTTTAAATCTTTCCCCTTTCACCCTTTACCTTTACGCTCTAGTTCTGGACTCCCTTGCCCTATGCATGGCCCTCATGATTTTATAAACCTCTATAAGGTCACTCTCTCAGCCTCTGACACTCCCGGGAAAACAGTCCCAGCCTATTCAGCCTGTCCCTATAGCTCAAACCCTTTCTGAACCCGTTTAAGTTGCCTGAGATGTCTATCTCAATGGGGCTCTGCATAGCTGCATCATTGAATAGACACATGATTTGTCAATTTGATAGTATGTAGATATCAATTATAGAGTCATAGAGATGTATAGCATGGAAACAGTTCCTTCAGTCTAACTCATCCATTCTGACCAGTTATCCTAAATTAACCTATTTTCACTTACCAGCATTTGGCCCGTATCCCTCTAAACCTTTCCTATTCATGTTCCCTCCAGAAGCCTTTTAAATGTTGTAATTGTACCAGCCTCCATCACTTCCTCTGGTTGCTCATTCCATACACCCACCACCCTCTGTGTGAAAATGTTGCCCCTTAGGTCCTTTTTAATTCCTTCCCCTCTTAACCTAGAACTATGCTGTCTAGGTTTGGACACCCTTACCCAAGGGAAAAGGCTTTGGCTATTCATCCCATCAATGCCCCTCATGATTGTATAAAGTTCTGTAAGGTCGCCCCTCAGCCTCTGATTCTCTGATATCTCCAGCGTATTCAGCCTCTCCCCATAGCTCAAACCCTCCAACCCCGGCAGCATCCTTGAAAGTCTTTTCTGAATCCTTTCAAGTTTCAGTCAATCATGCCCACCAATTTTATATCTAGACAGTAGGTATTCTTGTAGCTCAGTGGCAATGTCCCAACCATTCAGCTTTGAGGCGTGGGTTCAATTCCAACTTGCTCCAGAGATGTGTCACAACAGGTTGACTTAAAAAGCATCTACAGTTAATCAAGCAAGTTAACATTCGGAACGCCTATTTTATTAGTGCTGTGATTTTCCTCCTGGGATGCTTACAACAATGTAAAATCATAATGACTCTAGGACAATGCTAAAGAGTTTGTAACAAACTTGCGACTGAAGCAAAGGGAAGTGCTGCATTGAATTCAGGGCTGCACTGACAGAATTGCTGCGGTGTGGGTGTGAAGTGAAAGTGTGTTGCACTTATGCCTCAGTTATACTGTATGTGAATTTTAAATGTCACATTCTGAGTATTGAGGGGGAAATGCTCTCTCTCATCGGCATTACTCCAGTACACGAACAAACAACAAGACTATGATTGGGAAGATTATAGTGCACAATCCAACACTCAGT
Organism: Chiloscyllium punctatum; assembly: GCF_047496795.1. Classification (NCBI taxonomy): domain Eukaryota; kingdom Metazoa; phylum Chordata; class Chondrichthyes; order Orectolobiformes; family Hemiscylliidae; genus Chiloscyllium; species Chiloscyllium punctatum. The sequence continues at coordinate 51,375,503 of NC_092750.1, read as the reverse complement.
CTCTGGATCTGAAGAGTGCTTTGGTGGGAAGGCCCTTGGATTCAACTCTATAAGTAATAGATTTAGACAGACAGCCTATTGATTATCCTGTGCAGCCCTGATATTCAAAGCTCCAGCCTATGATTTGAACAGGCAGCTAAAATCGACAAAGACTGCCCTTTGCTTATACCCCATGATTCACACATGAACAAAAAACCCTCTTCCTCAAAAACACCAAGATATTCAAAGTCTACAAACTTACAGAAAAACTGAGCTACTCAATCTGTTTGGGCTGGTCTCTGTTGGCATCATTTTCTGCTTCTCTGGCTGAACACACAGGTTGAATCCAGATTTGAGCAATATCACATGGATTCAAAGAGGCAGTCGTGAAATCCAAGTGGCTATCCCAGAGCTTCAAACAGATGGTCAGTGTGTTATACTGCCATCCCTGACATTTGAATAGACTGCAATGGATTTCAAACAGAGATGCCTATTGATCTGAGCAGCAGGCGGCTAGTGATTTGAACAGGCAGCCTGAGGTTTAAACAGGGAATTTATGGATTACACTACACAACCCTGACATTTAAACAGGCAGCCTGGGGATTCAAAGAGATAGCCCTGGGATTCAAAAAGGCTACCAGTGGATCACATTAAGCAGCCTTGAGCAGCTCCTGGGATTCAAGCATGCGTTCCTGTCATTTAAACAGACAACTGATGAATTGCATTAGGCAGCTAACACATTTTAATGGGCAGTCCTGAGATTTGAACATGTCATCTCAGAAGTACATTTACACAGCACTGGTAACTGGATAGGTAGGCATCATAATCAAAATGCAGAACACTGATCATAGTACACACCGTTGGTATCAAGTAAGTCTCACATGGCTGGTTTAATATTAAAGAGATACTTTCTAGGTTACTGAAGGTTAGACTGCGATTTGGCACTGAGATATCAAGTGTTTTCCATTAAATTTGAAGAGATAACCAACGGATCGTATCCTTGAGATTTTGGAAGGAACAGAGAGTGGAGTCAAATGTAAATGGTGCATATGATTTAAAGATCATGAGGGAATTGTTAGGTGTAATATTATTGATAACATAATTTGTCATGGTTTGAAAGAATGAGATGAATTGGAAACAGTTTTCAGATGAAAGAGCTACATTTATTTTATTAAAAACACATAGATTAAAACAAGTCATATTTTTAAAACAAATGAGTGGCTAAGGGAGACTCAGCAATTGTCCTCTCCTCATGTATGGCTGCTGCTAGATCTGGAGCAGACAGCAATGTGGATAGACAGCTTGCAGACTATAATATACTACTTAGGGATATGATCACACATCTGTGGGATTCAGCTAGAACAGCCTTAGACTTTGATCAGACAGCCTGAGATTTCAATCTGCCTCCCTGGGATTCGAACAGCCTGTGGATTAAACTAATAAGTCTACTAATAAGTCTTTTGAAGAAAGTGATGTTTTTGCTTCTATTAAGTTGGTGATTTTTGCAGGGTTGTATTTCCTAGTGAGAAACTCACCCACATGGTTGTTCTTTATACAGGATCAAGATAGTGAGGACATTTGATTATTTCAGGGAAATTTGTGAGTCTAATTAACATCCTCACAGGTACTTTCCAACGTAGCACTGATCCACCAATTAGGAGCTAACTGTAGCAGCTTTAACCAAACTGAAATCTATTAAGTGAGAACAAATCATGATGTAGGACTCTTGTGGCTCTGCAGAATTGTCTCTACCTCAGTCCACTTTCAAGTTACATCTGCCATGGAAGTGTGCCATAAGGCACTGTTTAACTGTTCACAAGAACATAAGGACTAGGAGCAGGTGTAGGCCATCATGGCTGATCTTTTCATGGACTCAGATCTACTTTCCCACGCTCTCATTGTATCCCTTAATTCCTTTATTGTTCAAAAAATCTATCTTAGCTTTAAAAGCTTACTGAAGTAGCATCAACCACTTAGGCAAGGAATTCCATAGATTTACAACCCCCTGGGTGAAGAAGTTCCTTCTTTATTCAGTCCTAAATCTGCTCCCCCTCATTTTGAGGCTATGCTTTCTTGTCCTCGTCTCACCTGCCAGTAGAAACATCCTTTCTACTTCTATCTTATCTATTCCCTTCATAATTTTTATATCTTTCTATAAGATTCCCCCCTCATTCTTCTGAACTTCAATGAATATAATCCCAGTCTACTCAGTCTCTCCTCATAAGCCAACCCTGTCAACTCCAGAATAAACCTGGTGAACCTCCTCTGCACTCCCTCCAGTGCTGGTTCATCCTTTCTCAAGTAAGGAGACCAAAACTACACGCAGTACTCAAGTTATGGTTTCACCAGCACCCTGTACTGCTGCAACATAACCTCCCTGCTTTTAAACTCAAACTCCCTTAGGAATGAAGGACAAAATTCCATTAGCCTTCCTAATTACTTGTTGTACCTGCAGATCAACCCTCTGTGATTCATGCACAAGGACACCCAGATCCCTCTGCACAGCAGCATGCTGCAACTGTAAGTTTATGTTGAATGGGTGGAGGAAGCAGATTTATCGGTGACTTTTGAGAGGGAATTACAAGTCAGATTGACAAGGAAATAATTGTAAAGCAAGGGAATTGAGTTGGATGTCTTGGATGAATTAAATATCTTTCAAAGACAAAGGTACAGAGAGCTGAAAGGCCTTCATCTCTGGTGAATGATCCTACAATTCTAACTTGTAGACATTAGACCATCCTAATCTGGAGGATGCACCTTTGGAATTTAAACATATGGTTTATGATTGCAATACTGTTAAGGTATGAATTAGACACCTTTTTTATGGATGCTTATTAAACTTTATCAACTCTGATTTCGCTAGCATCTGCAGTCCTCACTGTCTCATATCTTTTTATGGACTCATAAATCAAATGTGTTATCATTTATATAAGACAAGATAGCCTCTAAAAAGTTATCAACAACTGATTCTCTCAACCAGGACAAGACAATTAGTATTCCCTTTCACAGATATACTGTGCCAGATTTTGATCATGGTGGTGAACGATTGGTGCTTACCATTTATCTAATTGATGGATTTGCAATCTTGTTATAAGACATTTCCTCCAATTTAACACATTTTTCCATTCCTTGGGGAATTTGTAACGTCTCTGAACTCTGAGGTTATTCAAGAAATGAAATAAGCTCAGTGAGACACACCATGTCCAAAGTAAGAACTTAAAGCAGGGAATACAAGTAAGTTTTAATTTGTAGATGTACAGAAACTGAAAATAAAATTGAAATATTTAGATAGAACTAAGGGGGAAAAAAGATAAAATAAAGTGTACTTTTTTTTTAAAAAAGATGTATGTAGTTTTGATCTCAAATTCGTTTTCTTCTAAGGGTATGAAATTTTGCACACGTAAAATTATTTTTCAGGGCCAGAGAGTTTGTTCAGGTAATAATTGTCATGCAAAATTAATTTATATCTGAGTGTATCTGTCTTAATGGTTACAATTATTTTGTACTTGGCTACAGGTGTGGAGGTATATCAGGTTCATACCAGTGCAGTCATTTCAGTGTTGACACTATCATTGAGAACTACTGAAACAGTACACTTTATGGAGGTGAAGGATATCTGTAGCAGAAACTCCCAGAGTTCTGTCTTTAGCTTCCCATTTGTGCACTCTAAAACTGACTGGCAGATGAGGTTTTCCTCTTATAATGGTGAACACTGAGAGTCTTACCATTCTTCTCATTTTATGTAGCATGCTGAATAATTTAAAATGTAGGTGCTGTAATAACCTCCGCTTTGCCAAAAGATCTGCAGGAATCAACATCACAACTATCTAAATTTACCCACTGATTATTATTTATAACACATTAGCAATAGGTATTGCATTTTGCCTGATCTCCCGGCAGTGTACCCAGTAAATTCTGTCAATTGGAATACTTTGATCAACTCGCAGAGTAAGGCAGCTTCATACCATTGGAAAAAGTCAGATACAAGATCTTCCATGCAGTAATCAAGTAAATATTCTGGTTGATGAACAACATTAAGAGGGTAGGTGTGAAATAGTTAGAAATTTGTGTCCAACCCAATTATTTCAGGAGTGACAGAAGAGAGATGAAGCAGTGAGAAGGAAAGAAGCAGAAATTTTACATTGTCTGTGTAAGTCTATGTGGTGAACTGTTAGAAACTAGTCATTAGGGCAGCATTGTGGCTCATGGGTTAGCACTGCCTCACAGCGCCAGGGACCTGGGTTTGATTCTGCCACCCGGGTGACTGGCTGCATGAAGTTTACATGTTCTTTTCATGTCAGTGTGGTTTTCCTCCCATAGTTTAAAGATGTGCAATTTAGGTGTATTCCCCATAGTTTCCAGGGATGTGCAGGCTAGATGGAAGCAGGATTACAGGGATGGTTTGGGTCTGTGTGGATGCTCTTTGGAGGGTCTGCTTCCACACTGTAAGGATTCTACAATTAGAATGGCACTTATAGTACCACCCAGTTTGTTTCTTATTTAACTATGATTGATTTGGTCAGAGATAAAGTTTGTAAAATCATGTTCAGAGTTTATTCCTGATTCACATACAGGCAGGTAGGAACTTTCGGCACATACAGAAGACTGATTAGTTGTTGTTAAGCATTCAAGCAAAACAGTTAAACTTGCACACAATTCACTTCATTCTCTCCCACAAAAATATACAGAGATAGGCAACAGTCACTGAGTTAGTTTAATTAGCCTCCTGCTTTTAATTTCAATGGTCCCATCATTTATAATTAGATGCAAGAAGGAAAAGATAATTCAAGTATGATTGATAACTTTTTAAAAAGAACAATACTTATGTCACATCTCAATTAAACTAATTTCTTGATTGGTTCATTATAATACGAGTTGATGTTTAATAAAGTTTGACAATTTTTAACCTGTATCAGACTGAGAATATTTTGAAGCATCTCAATCCTAAACAGCCAATGCCTTATTCTGAAACTAGGCTCCTTAATTCTAAATCCCTGAACAAGGAAAAAGCAACAAAATAGATGACAACCGTTCTTTGGTTCATTTCTCTGTGTAAAATGGCTTGACCAATCATTGATCAATTGCAAACTAATATGCAAACTCTTTTCAAATATTTGTAAAAAGTATATGGAATATTGGTGCTCTCAGCTAATGGAAACTGTTAAATATCTGTTAAACAAATGACTGCAGTGGTTTCAGGAGAACTATCAATGTGTCCATGCATTTAGATCTCCTAGTTTTTAAATAGTTGAAGAAATCTGTCAGCAGTCCAAAAGGGACTGCTTGTTATTTCACTACTGTTGTTGCCAGAAACTGGAGAGCTATCTGAGGATTAGCACTGCATAACTTCACAACATTCATTATTACTTGTGGATCCACCAGGTCATAGTTGGATTGACAGGTCCAAGTGCTTATGCACTCTTTGAATACAAGTGCCAATTTTTAGAAGAGGTTAATGGAGTTAAATGAGGTAGCATGGTGGCTCAGTTGTTAGCATTGCTGCCTAGAGACATGGGTATGATTCCATCCTTGGGTGGGTGTCTGTATGGAGTTTGCATATTCTCCTTGTGATTGAGTTTGCGTGGGATGCTCCTTGGAGGGTTGGTGTGGACTAGATGGGCCGAATAGCCTGTTTTCATGCTGTGGGGATTCCATAATTCTATGAAATATAATGAATGAACTTCTATCAAAGAGTGTTGTAACTGGTGAATTCATCTACAAATACTTGAGAGCTTTATTTTCTCTTAGGATGTGTATTCTCAGAATGGATCTTTCTATTGTGGATACTGGGTGAGTTGGTATTTTAGTTGCAAGGGTGAACGATGGTAGATGGGAGGGCATGGGTTGGCATTGCTAGCATAATGTTTATAAAGGATTGAGGGGAGGCGTATGTTAAACATAGGTTGGCACAGAAGGTTTGAGGGACCATAAGGGGCCGGTAGATAGGTTTCAGTTGGTGCAGAGTGTATGAGGGGCTGTGGGATAAGGGGGAGTAGGTATGAGGTGGCATAAGATGGTGTGGGGAATGAATGGGGTATGAGGTGACATGCATGTGGCATGGCGATGGTATAGGGGGTGCTGAGGGAGTGTGAAGGATGAAATACAGCTGGAGGGCTGTATTTTGTATGTTTTCATATCTTTGACAAAGTGATGGTGCATTTCTCAACCCACCTCTGTCTCTGAATTTTTGGTGGGGTTAGCCACTGCAACTACAAGAAAACCTTTGCCCCCCCACCCCACCAACCTTGAGTTAACATTTGAATCTCGAGGTACTGTCTCCTGGGTCATTGTAACGGAGCTGGAAATTGTCCCAGGAGTGAAAACTCAGACCCTCATGTCCTTCTTGCCACTTTCTGTGTCACTTACGCTTGTATCATCAACAATCCTGGATACCTTTGTGTTAGATGTCATTATATACTGTAAATCGCTGAGGCCCTAGCACTGACCCTTGTTGTATTCCACAGCCAACCGATTTAAAAATGACCTGCTTATCCTGACTATCTGTTTTCTATCCTTTAACCAATACGCAGTTCAAAGATGACCAAACTCCTTGAGCCCCTTATGAATATTACCCTGCTTTGGTTATCACTAAAGTCTGTTGACATGGCAACAATTGTGCATTTGAATACTATTTTTGACAGATCAGACAAGGTAATATATAAATGCAAGTCAAGTCTGAGAGTCAAACTTGTACTAACACAGCCTTTGACAGTTAAGAGTGAGCACCCAGCAGTTTAACCTTGACACAGCTTATGGGTATTTAATGATGTTTCCCATAATCTGTTTTGGTTTTTCCCAAAGTGACAGCTGCTGAGCTGGGTACCAGTTTTCTTTATAGTCAGGATATTGCAGTGGAGACAGCAATGTTGACACTGAATATATATTTTTGACAACAGTTTAGTATTTTTCTGTGCACAGCTGACCTTTCTGGTTGAAGAATTTTTAAAATTAGATCGAGTTAATCTGTCTTAAGTCTCACAGAAAAGAAGTTAATCGACTTAGGAGTTAGGTTCCAGGTGGCAGGTGGCAAGGCTATTTCTGGAGATTATAGATCAGTTTTGAGGGAAAAAGAATATCTAGTATCCTCCACTGACTCCAGAGCTTAGCGGCATAACATTTCCATCAGAATGCCCAATCAGTATGCCATTGTGGTCATTAACAATTATCATTCTAACAGTTTGAAGTTGTCTGAGATATAATAAGGGGCTCACTGTCTTCCAAGCAGGAATCCTCCAGTTGTAGTCATTTTTTATGTTTTTTCCTTCCAGCAATATATGAAAAAATGGGTTTAAGAACTGAGTGCAACTTGGTTTGTGTGTGTTAATGGGTGAATATGTGCTATTAGAAGGAGATATTCTGGTGAATTGAGACATGTGTGTACTAGCCTAGCCTTGAGTTTTAATGTGCACAATAATCATAGTCAAAGAAGCAAACACCAGTGACTTCTGTATAACAGGGTTACGAGGACTCTCTCACTCTGAGTGCTAAAAGCCAGCTTGTTCGCAAACCAAAGGACAAAACCAACTGAAATTGTCTGTCCAACTATCAATATCCCACTATTTACTCTTCACCAATAACCCAGAAAGACTGATCTGTATTCTTTTAACATTCATCTGTCTTCGGATACACTTTATATTCCTAATCTGAGTGTGCATGTGTATTTATGGAGGTTGCATTATTAATTTTTTTCCCTGACTTTGGAACAGATAAACTCTCACTTCTGTTAACTCAAAAAAACCTATCCATATACATATTTTAAAATTGCACTGTTAATGCCCTCTTGAAAAAGCCTGATAAGTTTGCTATTGACTCTGTCTGTCCCTGAGCCAGCCAGCAAGCAAGCAACCTTGAATTGTAATGATGATGCCAGGTCAAACTTCACATGTCCCATCTGTCTCAATAGTTCTAACTTCCAACTTCATATCAGTGCCTACATTTACTTCATCATAGCTTAGTTGGTGAAACACACATTTAAACCTTTAATATCTCCAGACTTCGATTCTTCATGGCTCATTCACTGGCCTTTTTAATGAAAGAAAGTTCTGTTTCTTATTTCAATTTATGGCCTGTTAACAAGACTGTGAGAATACACATAAAACTGTTTGAATAGTGCTCTTCCTGAGAATGTATATAATAAAAACAAGCTGTATCCAGTTGTGGCACAAAGTGGACATTCTCAAAAATTTCAGGGAAGCTGCAATTAATTTGACTGTATTATTATGAAAGGTAAAGTTGCTACAATCATACCAGACCATATGACTACTCTTCCATTAGTGTGGGAAGACTGGTGCTGAATTTAACCTCAAGTGAGGGGAAAGGTTGAGAAGGAGTGTCCTTCATGGTAACATCAGCTGATGTTGGAATTGAACCCACACTGTTGATAGCATTCAGTATTGCAAACCAGCTATCAGGCCAACTGAGTTAAACTGACCCCCTTACATTGGTAAAGAAATGAATAGAACATGACTCATTGAGTGAATCTAGTGGGCTGCCCAAGAGATGTTCAAGAACCTTAAGAAAAGCATAAAATCAAAACTTCAATATTTATTTTTGACCTCATATTTTAGGCTTTTCAAGCAGATATTTGCCCTTTATTGAATATGCAGTGGTGGCGATTGTGTACCACAATTTAGAGTTGACTGCCTATAAAAGAGGATCCTTCAATACTAATTGAAAGTAGCAGAGCAGAATATATTTGCAATTATTACTAGTTTCAATTTGTAGAGCAGTCACAGATAATCATAAAAGAAGGATTCTGAGAATTCATCAATAATGATAGTTGTGAATGGTGGATACAAATTTTTGGACCGACAGGAAAATGAGTGAAAACACAAGTTCAGAAATGAAGAGAGCGGGGTGAAACAACTAGCATGAGAAATATTGTACTGTCATTGGAAAGAAAACAAATTGAAGAAACAGCTTTTCCAATATGCTTTCATATTAGGAAACAATTTTCCTTGTTAATGCTAAGCTTTTGCAGGAGCTCTGAGAGTAAGTTACTGTAACAACTAAATATTTGACTGTAAAAGTGGATTATCACAAGTGTCTCTCCCATTCTTGATGTTGGTTCTGAGACCATTCCGATGCTGCCAGTTCAGGTACATCTATGGTCTTTCATCGTTACCGAATTTAGTTTAGAGTGGTGCTGGAAAAGCACAGCAGTTCAGGCAGAATCCGAGGAGCAGTAACATCGATGTTTCGGGCAAAAGCCCTTCATCAGGAAGACAGGCAGAGATCCTAAAGGGTGGAGAGGAAGTGAGAGGAGGGTGGGATGGGGAGAAAGTAGCATAGAGTACAATAGGTGAGTGGGGGAGGGGATGAAGGTGATAGGTCAGGGGGGAGGGTGGAGTGGATAGGTGGAAAAGAAGATAGGCAGGTAGGACAAGTCATGGGGATGGTGCTGAGCTGCAAGTTTGGAACTGGGATGAGGTGGGGGAAGCGGAAATGAGGAAACTGTTGAAGTCCACATTGATGCCCTGAGGTGGATGTGTTCCGAGGCGGAAGATGAGGCGTTCTTCCCCCAGGCGTCTGGTGGTGAGGGAGTGGTGGTGAAGGAGGCCCAGGACCTCCAGGCCCTCAGCAGAGTGGGAGGTGGAGTTGAAATGTTAGGCCACAGGGCGGTGTGGTTGATTGGTGTGGGTGTCCCAGAGATGTTCCCTAAAGCGCTCTGCTAGGAGGCGTCCAGTCTCCCCAATGTAGAGGAGACTGCATCGGGAGCAATAGATACAATAAATGACATTGGTGGATGTGCAGGTAAAACTTTGATGGATGTGGAAGGCTCCTTTAGGGCCTTGGATGGAGGTGAGGGAGGAGGTGTGGGCACAGGTTTTGCAATTCCTGCAGTGGCAGGGGAAGGTGCCAGGACGGGAGAGTGGGTTGTAGGGGAGTGTGGACCTGACCAGGTAGTCACGGAGGGAACAATCTTTGCAGAAGGCGAAAAGGGGTGGAGAAGGAAATATATCCCTGGTGGTGGGGTCCGTTTGGAGGTGGTGAAAATGTCGGCCCATGATTTGGTTTATGCGAAGGTTTGTAGGGTGGAAGGTGAGCACCAGGGGCATTCTGCCCGTGTTACGGTTGGAGAGGTGGGGTCTGAGGGCGGAGGTGCGGGATGTAGACGAGATGCGTTGGAGGGCATCTTTAACCACGTGATTAGATTAGATTAGATTACTTACAGTGTGGAAACAGGCCCTTCAGCCCAACAAGTCCACACCGTCCCACCGAAGCGCAACCCACCCATACCCCTACATTTACCCCTTACCTAACACTATGGGCAATTTAGCATGGCCAATTCACCTGACCTGCACATCTTTGGACTGTGGGAGGAAACCGGAGCACCCGGAGGAAACCCACGCAGACACGGGGAGAACGTGCAAACTCCACACAGTTAGTCGCCTGAGGCGGGAAGGGAAATTGCGGTCTCTAAAGAAGGAGGCCACCTGTTGTGTTCTGTGTTGGAACTGGTCCTCCTGGGAGCAGGTACAGCGGAGGCGGAGGAATTGGGAATACGGGATGGCATTTTTGCAGGAGGTAGAGTGGGAAGAGGTGTAATCCAGGTAGCTGTGGGAGTCGGTGGGTTTGTAAAAATTGTTGGTGTCAAGTTGGTCATCATTAATGGTGATGGAGAGGTCCAGGAAGGGGAGGGAGGTGTCAGAGATGGTCCAGGTAAATTTAAGGTCAGAGTGGAAGTGTTGGTGAAGTTGATGAATTGCTCAACCTCCTCGCGGGAGCACGAGGTGGCGCCAATGCAGTCATCAATGTAGCGGAGGAAGAGGTGGGGAGTGGTGCCGGTGTAATTACAGAAGATCAACTGTTATACATAGGCATTGCTGGGGCCCATACGGGTGCCCATGGCTACCCCTTTGGTCTGGAGGAAGTGGGAGGATTCAAAGGAGAAGTTGTTAAGGGTGAGGACCAGTTCGGCCAGATGAATGAGAGTGTCGATGGAAGGGTACTGTGGGGGACGTTGGGAGAGGAAGAAACTGAGGACTTGGAGGCCCTGGTCATAGCGGATTGAGGTGTAGAGGGACTGGATATCCATGGTGAAGATTAGCCCAGGGAAATGGAAGTCTTGAAGGAGGTGGAGGGCGTGGGTGGTGTCTCAAGCGTATGTGTGGAGTTCCTGGACTAGGGGGGATAGGACAGTGTTGAGGTAGGTATAAATGAGTTCAGTGGGGCAGGAACATGCGGAGACTGGGTCGGCCAGTGTGGCCAGGCTTGTGGATCTTGGGAAGGAAGTAGAACCTCACAGATCCAACTGTCACCATCCCCACTCACCAGAACCCTGAGGGGATGGTGATAGTTGGATCTGTGGGGTTCTACACTGTCCTATCCCCCTTGGTCCAGGAACTCCCCACATACGTTTGAGACACCACTCATGCCCTCCACCTCCTCCAAGACTTCCATTTCCCTGAACTCTAACGCCTCATCTTCACCATCGATATCCCGATATCCAGTCCCTCTACACCTCCCTCTGCCATGACCAAGGCCTCCAAGCACGTTTTCCCCGTGTCTGCGTGGGTTTCTTCCGGGTGCTCCGGTTTCCTCCCACAGTCAAAAGATGTGCAGGTCAGGTGAATTGGCTATGCTAAATTGTCCGTAGTGTTAGGTAAGGGGTAAATGTAGGGGTATGGGTGGGTTGCGCTTCGGTGGCTCGGTGTAGATTTGTTGAGCTGAAGGGCCTGTTTCCACACTGTAATGTAATGTAATCTAATCTAATCTAAAAAGCCCTCCGTTTCTTCCTCTCCCGATGTCCCACACAGTACCCTTCCATCGACACTCTCATTCATCTGGCCAAACTGGTCCTCACCCTTAACAACTTCTCTTCGAATCCTTCCACTTCCTCCAGACCAAAGGGGTAGCCATGGGCACCCGTATGGGCCCCAACAATGCCTATGTAGAACAGTTGATCTTCTGTAATTACACCGGCACCACTCCCCACCTCTTCCTCCGCTACATTGATGACTGCATTGGCGCCACCTCGTGCTCCCACGAGGAGGTTGAGCAATTCATCAACTTCACCAACACATTCCACTCTGACCTTAAATTTACCTGGACCATCTCTGACACCTCCCTCCCCTTCCTGGACCTCTCCATCGCCATTAATGACGACCGACTTGACACTGACAGTTTTTACAAACCCACCGACTCCCACAGCTACCTGGATTACACTTCTTCGCACCCTACCTCCTGCAAAAATGCCATCCCGTATTCCCAATTCCTCCGCCTCCGCCGTATCTGCTCCCAGGAGGACCAGTTCCAACACAGAACACACCAGATGGCCTCCTTCTTTAGAGACCACAATTTCCCTTCCTATGTGGTGAAAGATGCCCTCCAATGCAGCTCATCCACATCCCGCACCTCCGCCCTCAGACCCCACCCCTCCAACCGGAACATGGACAGAACGCCCCTGGTGCTCACCTTCCACCCTACCAACCTTCACATAATCCAAATCATCCGCCGACATTTCCGCCACCTCCAAAAGGACCCACCACCAGGGATATATTTCCCTCTCCACCCCTTTCTGCCTTCCGCAAAGACTGTTCCCTCAGTGTCTACCAGGTCAGATCCACACCCCCTCCCTACAACCCACCCTCCCATCCTGGCACCTTCCCCTGCCACCGCAAGAATTGCAAAACCTGTGCCCACACCTCCTCCCTCCCCTCCATCCAAGGCCCTAAAGGAGCCTTCCACATCCATCAAAGTTTTACCTGCACATCCACTTGTATCATTTATTGTATCCGTTGCTCTTGATGCGGTCTCTTCTACATTGGGGAGACCGGGCACCTCCTAGCAGAGCCCTTTAGGGACCATCTCTGGGACACCCGCACCAATCAACCACACCGTCTGTGGCCCAACATTTCAACTCCTCCTCCCACTCTGCCAAGGACATGGAGGTCCTGGGCCTCCTTCACCTCCGCTCCCTCACCACCAGACGCCTGGAGGAAGAACGCCTCATCTTCCACCTCGGAACACTTCAACCTCAGGGCATCAGTGTGGACTTCAACAGTTTCCTCATTTCCCCTTCCCCCACCTCACCCTAGTTCCAGACTTTCAGCTCAGCACTGTCCCCATGACTTGTCCTACCTGCCTATCGTCTTTTCCACCTATCCACTCCACTCTCCCCCCTGACCTATCACTTTCATCCCCTCCCCCAGTCACCTATTGTACTCTATGCTACGTTTTCCCCACCCCCACTCTCCTCTCACTTATCTCTCCACCCTTCAGGGTCTCCTCCTGTCTTCCTGATGAAGGGCTTTTGCCCGAAACGTCGATTTTACTGCTCCTCGGATGCTGCCTGAACTGCACTTTTCTAGCACCACTATAATCTAGACTCTGGTTTCCAGCATCTACAGTCCTTGTTTTTACCATCATTACCGAATCCACTTCTCCTACCTTTTGTAACCTAGGTGACCCCGGTTCCCATGTTTCTACTAGCTACGAGTCAACTGGTTGACTGATTCAAGAAACTTTGCTTTGAGCTGTAAGGTTCTTCTGCTCCTCACTCAGTTACTGTTGCAATTTCTATTTTGCTGCTTCAAACATTGCTATTTTATCTTTAATATTTTCTGCTTAGAATTGTATAGGTTGGAAGAGGAAAGAGAACCTGCTGAGGGAATATGAGTAGCTAGGGACCAAATTAAAAAGCAGAACCAAAAAGTTTAACAAAAAAAAATTTTTGGATTACCACCTGAGCCATGAGTTAATTGGCACAGGGTCAACAAGATTAAAGAGGTAAATGTGTGGCTCAAAAATTGATGTGGGAGTAATAGGTTCAAATTCATGGGATATTTGCACTAATATTGGGGAAGGAGGGAGCTCTTGCAGTGGAACAGTTTCCACTTGAAACATGATGGAACAAGAGTCTTGGTGGATCGCTATGGATGGGAGGGGTCTTTAAATTAAATAGAGGGTGAGAGAGGTAAGTTCCGAGGAAAATTAAGAAGAAAGTTAAAAGGGGGTGTTGGGATGGAGAGTTCAGCAGTGGGTTTTTTATTTTACAGTTTCCAGGACAAGAAATAGGACAGAGACTATGGAAAGTGTAAGATATCTAACCTCAGGCAGAGCAGATAAGGGGGCAATTGTGAGAAGGGGGTGTAGTCAACACAGCACTGAGGATGTTGTATTTAAATGCACACAACACATGAAACAAGGTAAAAGAGCTTGTGGTGCAGCTTGAAATTGGCAGATACCATACAATATTGTCGGCATCATAGAAACATGGCTGCAAGGGATCAGGGCTGACAACTAAATATACAAGGATACATGAAAAGGATGGGCAGAGGGGGGTGGGGTTGGCTTGTTAGTAAGAAATAAAACTGATAGCAAATAAAATTGATAGCAAGAAGTGATATAGGGTCAGAAGGTGTAGAACGTGTGTGGGTGGAGTTCAGGAACTGCAAAGGATAAAGACCCTGATGGGAGTTATGTACAGGCCTCCTGGCTACAGTCAGGATGTGGGGAAGAAAATAAGTCTGAAGGTAGAAAAGGCGTAGAAGAAAGGTACAATTACAATAATCATGGGGATTTCAATACGCAGGTAGACTGGGAATATCAAGTTGGGAGCAGATCCCAAGAAGAAAAAAAATTGTGGAATGTCTGTGAGATATTTTGGGGGAGCAGTTTGTGGTAGATCCCTTTAGGGAACAGATATTTTTTGGATTTGGTGATGTTTTATGAGGCAGACTTGATTAAGGATCCAAAGTGAAGGAACCCTTTGGGGGCAGTGACCAAAATATGATAGAATTCACCATGCCGTTTGAGAAGCTGGAGTTAGACGTAATGGTATTACAATGGAGTAAAGATCATTACAAAGGCATGAGGGAGGAGCTTGGACAGAGTTGATTAGAAGGGGAGCCTAAGAGGGAAGATGGTGGAGCAACAATGGCAGGAGTTTCAGTGGGGTAATTCAGGAGGCACACCTGAAATTCATCCCAAGGAAGGAAAAAACATACTAAAAGCAGAACAAGGTAACCATGGCTGACGAGAAATCAGGGACAGCATAAAAGCAAATGAGAAAGCATGATACGTAATGAAAATGAGTGAGAAGCCAAAAGATTGGGAAACGTTTTTAAAAAAAACACAAGAGGGTAACTATAAAAGCAATAAGGTAGGAGGGGGAGAAGATGAAATATGAGGGCAAGCTCGATAGTAATATGAAAGAAGTGCAAGAGTTTTTTTGGTTTCTAAAAGTTGATAGAGGCAAGAGTGGACATTGGACCAATGGGAAATTAGGTAGGAGTAGCGATGGGAAACAAAGAAGTGATGGAGGAACTCAATAGCAACTTTGCTTCAGTTTTATGATAGAAGATACCAGTTGTATACTAGATCTTTAAGACAGTCAGGGGGCAGAGGAAGGTTTAGTAGCTGGGGAAGCTGAAAAGTCTGAAGGTGGATAAGTGATCTTTCATGAATGACTGGAGTGAGGGAGGATTCCAGAGGACTGGGAAATAGCTATTGTAACACCTCAGTTTATGAAGGGAAAGAAGCAGAAGACAGGAAACTATAGGTTGGCTAGTCTGACTCTTTGGTTGTTAGAGTCCATTATTAAGGATGAATTTGTTGTGTACTTGGAAGGGCACGGTAAAATAGAGCTGAGTCAGCACTGCTTCAATAAGGGTAGGTCATGTCTGACAAATCTATTTGGAATCCTTGTGGAGATAATGAGCAAGTTAGAGAAAGGAGAACCAGAGGATGTGATCTACTTGGATTTCCAGAAGGCCTTTGACAAGATGCTACACATGAGGCCACTAAACAAGATAAGAGCCTGTGGTGTTAGGGGTAAGGTAGTGGCATAGATAGAGGACTGATTGGCTCGCAAAGACAGCGAGTGGAGATAAAGAGGTCTTTATCTGGGTGGCTTCCAGTGTTTAGTGGATCTCAACAAGGTTCAGTTTTGGGACTACAACTTTTTATGTTATACACTAACAATCCAGTTGAAGGACCTGAGGGCATTGGTACCAAGTTTGCAGATGACACAAAGGTAAATGGAAGGATGGGTACTGTTGAGGAAGCAGAGAGGCTGTAGAAGGACTTGGAGAGTGGATAGAGAAGTGGCAGATGAAATACAATGTGAGGTTTACACTGCGATAGGAAGAGTCGAGGCATAGATTGATTTCTAAATGGTTAAAGACAGTGAAAATCCTCAGCACAAAAGTGGTTAGGTGTCCTAGTTCTAGATTCTCTTAAATTTACCACGTAGGTTCAGACGCAGGTAGGAAGGCAGATGCAATGTTTGTAATAATTTCAAGAGGGCTAGAATACAAGAATATAGATGAACTTCTGAGGTTGTATAAGACCTCTGGTCTGACTGCATTTGGAATATTGTGAACAGTTTTGAGCCCTGTATCTAAGGAAGGATGTGTTGGACTTAGTGGGGGTCCAGGGAAGGGTTACAAGAATGATTTGGGGTAAAGGGCTTGTCATCTGAGGAACAGTTGAGAATTCTGGGTTTGTACTCGATGGAGTTTAGAAGGATTAGGATGGACCTGATCAAAACTTTCAGACTATTGAAAAGCCTCGATAGAGTGGGCATAGAGAAAATGTTTTCACTTAAGAGAGACTAGGACTTGCTGGCAGAGCGTTAGAGTGAAAGGGTGACTGGAGAAATTTCTTCAGCTAGATGGTGGTTAATCTGTGGAACCCAATGCTACAGCAGGCAGTGGAGGCCAAGTCATGAGGGTATTTAAGTCAGAGATAGATAGGTTCTTGATTAGTAAGGGGACCAAAGGTTACAGGGAGAAGCCAGCAGAATGGGGTTGAGATACATATCAGCCATGATTGAATAGCAGAGCAGACCTAATGGCCTAATTCTGCTCCTATATCGTATGGTCTTACCCTTGCAATTACCCTCAATGTGCAACAAAATTCTTAGAATAGATAACAGAAAGATACAATGAGTATGGGTTGACAATCTCTTTCATATGAAACAACTTCTTCCATCTGACAAACATAGTTGTTTCATTTGGCAGGGAAGGTTGAAGATGATGAGATCAGAGATTGAAAAGATGCTTGGTACATGCTATATTCATCATAAATTCTGTTTTTTTGCAATATATTATACCTATTTACACTGTGCACATTGTCAAAGCAATAGGTAAGTGTGCTTTTGAACTCATAACATCCCATCTGTTCCCTTGACAAAACCAGGGGATCATAGCGATTGATCATAAACTCCTAAAGAGTGGCACATGTGGGCACCAGCTTGTCTTGCAATAGGTTTCAGAAAAAATGCAGAAAAAAGAATGATAGAACATGATTAGATACAAAGCACTGCTGAAGAAGAAAGACCTGTGGCAGTGTATGAATGATGGCCATTTATTACAAGGTAGATATTCAATATGCCAAATTGCATGAGAATTTAGGGCATAGTGGATCTACTATTGGAACATGGGATTCAAGTCGAACAGTCATTTGCCTCCATGACAGCAGAAGCTAGTATGGTTAAATTGGATTGACTCATGTCCTCATCGTCAAAAGGTGTTGTGCTGGAAAAGCATAACTGGTCAGGCCACATCTGAGTAGAAGGACAGTCAATGTTTCAAGCATAAATTCTTCATCAGGAACGTTGGGGTAGGAGCAAGGACGCTGAGAGATAAATGGGAGGGGGGTTGGGGCTGGGGTTATGGTACTGGGAATTCAATAGGTAGATGATGTTGGGACTAATGGCGATAGGTCAGAGTGGAGGGTCAAGCGGATAGGTGGGAAGGAAGATGGACAGGTAGGACAGTTCAAGAGGGTGGTGTGGAGTTGGAAGGTTGGATCTGGGATAAGGTGGAGGGGGAAGATGAGGAACCTGATGAAATCAACTTTGATTCTGTGTGGTTGGAGCGTTCCAAGGTGGAAGATGAGGTGCTCTTCCTCCAGTCATTGGGTGGTTAGGATTTGGCGGTGGAGGAGGCCAAGGACTTGCATGTCCTTGGCAGGCTGGGAGGGGGAGATGAAGTGTTCGGCCACAGGGTGGGTGGGGCTGTTTGGTGTATGTCTCCTGGAGATTTTCTCTGAAAAGTTCTGCAAGTTGGCACCCTGCCTCCCCAGTGTAGAGGAGATCACATCAAGAGCAATGGACACAGTAGATAAGATGTTTGGATATGCAGGAAAATCTCTGCTGAATGCAAAGGATCCTTTTGGGGCCTTGGATGGAGGTTAGGGGGCAGATGTCAGCATGGGTTTTACACCTCTTGTGATGGCAAGGGAAGATGCTGGGAGTGGAGGGTGGGTTGGTGGGCATGTGGATATAATGCGGGACATGTGAAAGGAATGTAGAATGCTGATAGGTGTGAGGAAGGAGGTGGTGGGGTCTGACTGTAGGTGGTGGAAATGGCGGAGGATGATGTATTGTATCAAGTGTTTGGTGGGTGGAAGTGAAGACCAGAGGGGATTCTATCCTTGTTGTGGTTGGAGGGGTGGGGTTCAAGGGCAGAGATGCAGGAAGTGGAGGAGATGTGCTGGAGTCATGTCCTCATTGTGCATATGGCAATGGCACTGGTGGCTGTAATTGAGATCGATGTCATACAGGCATAAGTACTGTACACACTTCTCTCACAGGTGTTATAGTGCCTTTGAGGTTCAACTCCAGTTTGTAGTTACAGCTGAGTTGCACTTGCTTGTGAAACAGGTCCTGGTAATTAATGAGGCATGACTGGGGAAGTACATTGTGCAAACTCACAGGGGCTCACAATGAAAACTTTTCGAAGAGCGTAACAGACCTTGGACTCAGCCAAACAAAGAAAGATTCAGCCCAGTGACTGTCATACCAACATAAAAGTGTCCAGCAACTTACAAAGAGTTAACCATTGTAAAGTTTTACAAGCTCCGTCGATATTCAGAATGATAAGCATTCCAGGAAAGGCTTAGTTGTATCACAGTCCAACTAAAAAATACATAACCAAATTAAATTGGCTATATTTGCATTTTGTACATGGAAACATAATATTATTTCATTTTAATTCTTTTTTTTATTAATTCTTAATTCAATTTTCTTAATTTATTTTACTTTTTATTCACTCATGCGATGTGAGCATCACTGGCTGGGCCAGCATTTATTGTCTATTCCTAGTTGTTATTGAGGAGATAGTGATGAGCTACCTCTTGAAACATTGTCATCCATTTGGTGTAGGTAGGCTCTCAGTGCCACTAGGGAATGAGTTCCAGGATTTTTCTCTCGTGATGTTGAAGGAATAGCAATTATTTTCTAGTCAGGATGGTGAGTGGCTTAGAAAGGAACTTGCAGGCAGTGGTTCCCATTTTACCCAGACATGGCAGACGGTGGGGAAATATTGATGCTCTGTTTTGCATAGAAGGAGCTGGATGTCTTATTGGACCAAGTGATGTTGACACATGATTTCCTCCACCCCTTGTCCTTCTAGATGGTAGTAATTGTGGGTTTGCTGCTTAAGAAACCTCAGTGAATTTCTGCAGTGCATCTTGTAGATACCACTACTGAGCATCAGTGGTAGAGGGAATGGATGCTTGTGAATGGGGAGCCAGTCAAGTGGGCTGCTTTGTCCTAGATGGTGTCAAGCTTCTTGAACTTTATTGGAGATGTAACATCCAGACAAGTAGGGAATATTCTTGACTTGTAGCTTGTAGGTGGTGGACATGCTTTGGCGAGTCAGAAGTGAGCTATTCACTGCAGTATTCCTAGCCTCTGTCCAACTCTTGAAGCCACAGTAAAATCATAGAATCCCTACATGTGGAAACAGGCCCTTCAGCCCAACAAGTCCACACCGACCCTCTGAAGAGTAACCCACCCAGACCAATTCCCCCTAACCTATATTTACCCTTGACTAATGCATCTAGCCTACACATTCCTGGACACTATTGGCAATTTAGCATGAACAATTCACTTAACCTGCCCAGCTTTGGATTGTGGGAGGAAACCAGAGCACCCTGGAGTAAACCCACACAGACACTGAGAATGTGCAAACTCCAAACACACAGTCGCCCGAGACTGGAATTGAATTCAGTTCCCTGATGCTGTGAAGCAGCAGTGCTAACCACTGAGCCACAGTGCCACCCAAACAGCTAACCCAGTATTGGTCAATAGTAATCTCCACGATATTGATAGCAATATTAAAAGTTGGTGTTACTTTCTTGAAGTGTTTATTCCATTTTCATAAGTTCTAAAGTTCAAGGCTTATTGTAATCTCAAATGTTTACTTTCTGCGTGACAATGGTCTCATCCACTGTTCCCAACGATACAGGTCATTATCTCATGAAACCAGCACTGGTACCAGGGCTGTCTCAAGCTGCTTTTATGTGGAAATGATTTCGCAACATCCAAACATTAAATGGGGATTTATGAGGCCCTTGTGCTCACTCCACCTTACAGATATATGAAATTTCCAAAGCTCCTACAGCTAATAGTTTTCCTCACAGTGCTCAAGTGTACTGCATCGCAAGGAAATATTTTATCGTGTGACTGATAGGGATTGTGAGAGAGGTGGATGGGTTTCAGAAATTACTTCTTTGAAAATACTTTTTTTTTCTCCTCTTCGGGGATGGTTATGCACCAACTGAAGCAATGGGGACTCAGGAGTTAGTGTCATTGGGAAGGTGGGGGAGTTTATGGAAAGCAGAAACTGATAACTTCTCTAAAAATGCTCCTAATTTAAATTTTGGTAGAGCAGAAGTATAAGTAATAATCTTGAAACAAGAACTAAAACTATACATGAACTGGATTGCAAGGCTTTGTGTTCACCACTGGAAAGCTTGTATTGAATGGAATCATGTTCATTAAATAAGCACATATGTAACCCGAATGCTGCATGTTCATGTACAATTGTGTTGTTTTCACTGGGGAATTTTTAAAATGTTTTCCTTAGATTGTTACTGAATAAAATTTAAAAACTTCAGCATTTCTTTCAGGGCCCTTTAGGTATATTTTCTCAAAGTGTATGAAGTCATCTAAATAAGGTTAGTTCACAGCAGCTATAAAGAAGAAATCCAGTGCTAAAAGCAAAGGGCTTTTACTTCTGACATTACCAGACGAACCTCCTTGGTACTGAACAGTAATAAAGGGACTTTCAAGATGTACTCATTAATATCTCTGGATGACAGACTGTGTCTTCTGAACTATTTATACGATCAGCCTCACAGGAACCATACAAAGGTCAAGGCAGATTGACCCAAGATGAATGTAACTCTCCCCTAGGGTTTGCACTGAGGACTTTGTGCCCCAGAAGGTATTAAATTATGAGGCTCAGCACATGCTGACATTGCTCTTTGGTTGCTCCTGTGGTAGATTCACATCAGGGCAAATGTGAAATTTCCACTTCATGGCTTTAATCTGGAGATGGGGGCTCTATTGCTTTTACTCCAGTATGCAATCAGTAAACTGTATGACATTTACAATTCAGTCTTTGAAGTGAATGAAAGAATGATGAATTTGCAACATTTTACTGCACTTGTACCTGTATTTGAGATCCGGTGTATTTTATTGAAGATTGAATAATGGATATTGACAGCACCACTTATTCTTTCCTTATATTACTCTCCAAAATGGGTTGGATTAGTATAATTCAAAGCTGATGTTAGTACAAGTTCAAAAAACATCAGCAAAATTTTCTTATTCATCACAATTACAAAAGGGTTTATAAGCAGCAATGCAATAAGTTTATAACGATTTTTAAACTAATATTAATCAGCATCTATAGTAATTCTTAAGGATGCACTAATGAAGTAATTAAGACTATGAAAGTGGATAAAAAAATCCTGTGGTTACTTTAAACTGTTCAGAAGGTATTTTACTTACATAACTCATTACCAAAGAATGTCACATCTGTTAGTTTTGAGGTTGATTCGCAATCTTGATAAATCTTCAGTCTCCAGCCTTTGGTTGCACTTTGCTGATTTTAGCTGAGCTAAAAGAGTGACACATAACTGATGCTCCTTCGTGGGTTGTCCTTTAGAGACAGCTTAACCATCTCCCATTAAAACTGCAAATTTGAGTTCATCCACAGAATAGGGTTACATTTAGGTTGCTGACTGGCTGATGGCACTGCCCATCTCACATGCCACCCCAGAGGCAAAGATGTTACTGAAATGTTGAGGCTCCAGTGGGTAACTAGATAATAGACAATGGTTAGGAAGCAGCTGGTGATCATTGTTAAGAGGAATGTTTGTTGACAATAGCTGAGGTGTGAGGCGGGCATTGGGCACACTTGGGCAAGATAAGGTTAGTCTGGGTAATAATCGGATGGAGTAGATCACTACATATTGTAGAACCCATAAGATGTTCATTCCATTGACAATATTGGCAACAAAATGGTGGCTGATGCTTGTTGAACAAAGTAATGGTTCTGCAGGGGTTAATATTTATATTACATTGTGATGACTCGTTCTTCTGACATCACACACAGTTTTTGGGTGGAGAGGTAAATGGGAGAGGGGTGGGGCTAGGGGGAAGATAGCTGATAGTGTGATAGGTAGATGGAGGTGGAGGTAATGGTGATTGGTTGGAGAGGAGGGTGGAGCAGATAGGTGGGAAGGAAGATGGACACGTAGGACAGGTCATGAGGGCAGTGCTGAGTTGGAAGGTTGAATCTGGGATAAGGTGTGGAAATGAGGAAACTGGTGAAATCCACATTGATGCTATGGAGTTGGAGGGTCCCCAGGCGGAAGATGAGGCCTTCTTCCTCAAGGCATTGGGTGGTTAGGAAGTGGTAATGGAGGAGGCCCAGGACCTGCATGTCCTTGCCAGAGTGAGAAGGGAGTTGAAGTGTTCAGCTACAGGGCAGTGGGGTTGGTTGGTGCAGGTGTCTTGGACAAGTTCTCTGAAGCACTCTGTGAGTAGGCATCCTGTGTCCCCAGTGTCTCCAATGCTTCAGAGAACATCTCTGGGACACCCGCACCAATCAACCCCACCACGTTGTGGCTGAACATTTCAATTCCCCTCTCACTCTGCCAAGGACATGCAGGTCCTGGACTCCACCATCGCCACTCCCTCACCACCCGACACCTGGAGGAAGAAGGCATCATCTTCCACCTCAGGACTGTCCGATCCCACAGCGTCAATGTGGATTTCACCAGTTTTTTTTCTTTTCCTCTCCCCCCACCTTATCCTGGATCCAACTGTCCAACTCGGTACTGTCCTCATGAACTGTCCTACCTGTCCATCTTCCTTCCCACCTATCCACTCTACCCTCCTGTCCAACTTATCACCTTACCCTCATCTCCTTCTATCTATTGCATTCTCAAGTACTTCCCCACTAGCCTTCCCTCCACCCCCCCCACCCCCCCCAAATTAACCTGACCCAGTACCACTTACTGATAGAGGTGGCAAATGCCACAAGATCCCAGTCATGGTTATTTGGGAAAATACCATAATTCTCTCCTTGGTTGGTGGCCCAGGCTGGAATGTGAAAAATGACCCCCAATGAAGAGCGGTGAGTGTGAAAATAAAGAGGTGAGAAAAAGAAGAGAAAACAATGAGTTGAATGATTGTATAATAACATCAAAACCAAAAGTGTGCAGCAGTCTTTAAGCATTTAGTGTTTTTTTTAAAAATTGGACTTTGATCTTATGCAGTTATTTAATTAGGTAACAGTTTCCTTTTAAAACCATTTAACCTTTGCTGGTTCAGGAACTGAAGGCTTACCCTGAAACCTGATATAGTCTCGATTTTAAATGATTACAGATATCTGTCCTCAAATGTCAGATTTCACACTTTGAAATTATGATTGTCAGTGTAAGAAAAGCAATGATTTGCTCGAATAAGGGAAGATATCCTGTTAGTTAAATTTATCTGGAGTAATTGTTTGAGCTGAATTCATGATAGGATGCACAGATTTTGATTTTATTCACATTACCTTAGCGCTAATAAATGTTTACTGTGGTAGAGCTGAAGACTGGATCTCTACAATTTCCCAGTTTTATTTAAAAAAAAAATTAATGGCACCGGTTAGCAGCATGTTCTGAATATGAATGAGGTGCTAAGTAATCCACCATGAGTACTGTGGTAAGATCATATGGAAATAGTCAAGTTTTGAATGTAATTCAGAGCAGAGGTTTGAGACTATTCCCTAGAGTCAAGTGTCTGGGTTATGAGGAAAAGCTGGGAAAGCTTTGAATTTTCAGTCTTGAAAAATGGAAAGGTGAGCTCATGTAGCTACAAAGTATAACACATAGTGAAGTAGGGTTGATCTGACAGACAACATCCGAACATCTCCAAACAGAAGACACATTTAAGGGTGATATCTGTCAAAATGTAGATAGCAACATTGCGAAGGATGCTGGAACTTACACTCATATGAGCTTTTATAGAGTCATAGAATTATACAGCATAGAAACAAACCCTTCAGTCCAACCAGTCCATTCTGAACAGTATCCCAGACTAAACTAGTCCCACCTGCCTGCTGCTGGCCCATATCCCTCCAAACCTTTCTTATTCATGTACTTATCCAAAAGCCCTTTAAACGTTCTAATTGTACCCACATCCACCACTTCCTCAGGAAGTTCATTCCACACGTGAACCAACATCCTCCTGTGTAAAAAGTTTTGCCCCCATGTCTTTAAAATCTCTCTACTCTCACCTTAAAAAATATGCCTGGTAGCCTTGAAATCCCCCATCCTAGGGAAAAGACAACTATCATTAATCTGATCTATAGCCCTCATTATTTTATAAACTTCTATAAGGTTGCCTCAGCCTCCCATGCTCCTGGGGGGAAAGAAAGCCCCAGCCTGTCGACAAAAAGTAATTTTGTAAGGGTTTGAGAATCTTGCAGTGACTTTGTGATAATGTCACAGATCTTCTTGTCATTCAGCAGAAGTATTCTTGATAATGGACTTAGAACATGTGCTATGCTAGACCAAACTAGACCAGACTACTGTACCAGAGGTCTCATTTGAGCACATGGACATAAACACACCAGGAAGAGAATTTAATCCTTAATGATTCAACCACTACAAGTCAGACTGGAATATCTATGAATACCATGAATCGCATTATTTAGTTTTAATGCAGAATAAATATTATTACATTTGAAGTCTATGAAGGCATTTTTAAAAAACTTTACTTTCTCCTTGACCAGTCTATCTTGATCCCAATCTCATAGTATGGCATCAAACCATATGATAAAATATTGTGACAGCAATGGGATTCACTGCCTAGAATATTATGTTAAAAATCACAAACACCAGGTTAAATATTTGGAAGCACTAGCTTTTGGAGCGCTACTCCTTCATCAGATAATTGTCAATCATCTGATGAAGGAGCGGCGCTCCAAAAGCTAATACTTCCAAATAAACCTGTTGGACTATAACCTGGTGTTGTGATTTTTAAATTTTGTACACCCCAGTCCAACACCGGCACCTCCAAATCTTGAATACTATGGCAACTGTGAAGATCAAGAAACAATTGGAGATCATCTGATGAAGAAAATAATCCAGAAAACCACCTTTTTAAGCAACCAGAAGCAAAGAAAAAAGTTGCTGGAAAAGCTCAGCAGGTCTGGCAGCAGTTATGCAGAACAGAGTTAACATTTTGGATCCAGTGATCCCCTTCTGAATTCTTCCAGCAATTTCTATTCTTGTTTCTGATATTTTTCAGCACCCACAATTATTTGGTGTTTTCTTTTCAAGCAATCATTGGTTTAGCTTTAAGATGAGCTAATAACCACAAGAGCCACAGTGCTGAACAACTAAAGTGATGGAAAACCCTCTGAATAGAAAACTCTCCAGAGAAACTGTCAGAACACGAAGTCTCAAAAATGGCCTTTACAGGCAGTAAGAAAGCAGTGAGAGCAGCAAAAGCCCGCTTGCAGCTCACAGGAGAAATCTGAGTTGAGTGCAAATTGCAAAGAAGCCAATTATTGGACACCAAAGTAGATTTAATAGCTTGAGACAAGGTACAAAATTGTTTCATTTCCACCCAGTAAACTATACTGAGTTAAGACTTTTTTAAAGGAGAGTTAACAAATTTAATAGCATAACTACGGTGTGGAAGTGGGCTGTGTGACCCCATCAAGTCCACACTGACACTCCGAAGAGCATCCCACCAAGACTCGCTCCCTACCCTGTCCCTATAACCCTGTATTTCCCACAGCTAATCCACCTAGTCTACACATCGCTGGACACTCTCTGGGCAATTTAGCATGGCCAGTTCACCCAACCTTCCCATCTTTGTAATATGGGAGGAAATCAGAGCACTTGGAGGAAACCCATACAGACATGGGGAGAATGTGCAAACTTTACACAGACAGGTGCCTGAGCTGGAATCAAACTAGGGTCCCTGGTGCTGTGAGGCAGCAATGCTAACCACTGAGCCAACGTGGCACCACAAATATTTATTTAATTACAAAGTTAAATGAAGTCTTCAAGTACAAGCTTAAAGAAAATTATCTGAAATTATTGAGTGAAGCCATTTTAAGAAAACTTGACTCTCAAATCCTTTGGAAAACTTCCAGCTATCCTTTAAAAGGAACATGTTCATTCAGTTCTTTTGAAGGTGTTATGTTGGTAAAGAAAAAATGTACTTTACATTAGAAAAAAAACATTTAAAGGAGCAGAAACATTAACAGCTTTTTGTTAGTACTTCAATAACAATATTTACAAGAGCAAAGATTTAGCAATACTTTTTAAATCAACTACCGCTACCACAAAACCACAAAATAGATTTAGTACAAGGAGATTAAAATCTTGACAACATTCTTCCAAACAAAATAAGCATTAACTTCAAATGCCTATCAGCAATCAAACAATGCACCAATATTCAGTGGTATCAATCTTTCCACCAGAAAAAAATTTAAGTTATCTACTTTTTCACGCAGAGGGTGGTGCGTGTGTGGAATGAGCTGCCAAAGGAAGTGGAGGAAGCTGGAACAATTACAATATTTAAAAGGCATCTGGATGGGTATATGACTCGGAAGGGTTTAAAGGGATGTGGGCCAAACACTGGCAAATGGAACAAAATTAATTTAGGATATCTGGTCGGAATGAACGAGTTGGACTGAAGGATCTGTTTCCATACTAGACATCTCTCTGACTCTCTGACTCTGTGATTCATTTGTTATTATTTGCATATTGACAGCCGTCAAAAGCATAGTTTCCACGATTTCAAACAGCTTCTGGTTTAGACACCAAATTGAATACAGAACAGTTTAGCACATTTTTCTACTACGTTGGAAGAACATGATATCATGTGTTACACAGACACAAGATCAGTGAGAAATAAACTTTGTTTGACAACCTCCCAACAGCTTTTGATCAATATTTCACTTCCTCTCCAAATACATTACAGGTGAAATCACAATTCAATAGCAAATTTCAGGAGAGTCTGTAGATAACTTCAGAATGATCTCTATGCACTATCAAAACTTACAAGAACTCATTGCGACAGAATTTGTTATTGGTTTCTTCGATAAATCCATTACTAAACTTCTTCAATCAAAAGAGGATTTAACTCTGGAATGAGCACTTCAAGTAGCAGTGGATGCAGGGTCTAGAAAATTGTCCTGGAAAACATTATACAGCAAAAGGTTCCGTTGATGCAGAACATTCAAGAAAGTGTTAACTACGTAAAGCACAATTGACCATCTGAGCAGAGGAGACAGACTTTTCATTTGAACATTTTACCACATGAGACAACATCAACACAAAATCCTAAGCAATCTAATACTCCAGTATCTTGTTGCAGATGTGGTTCCAAAAAGCCACATCAGTGAAGATAAAACTGTCCAGACTTACACCAACAATGTATTCACTGTAACAAAAGGACTCACCTCTTGAAGATGTCCTGAAAAAACATATCAATCAAAAAACCAAATCATCCCCAACCTAATATGAATACTCATGCCTTGGAATATATCCTTGAAGAACAATCAATATTGGAAGGCAACAAGCTGCCTCATATGAAGAACAGTAATACATGGGTAGACTCCTAATTTCTTCCTTGGGGAGCGAATAATGTTATCTGATGGTAATAATGGAGCAGAAGAAGCATAAGCCTCTCATAATTCTGAGAATTAATTATAATTACATCACTCACTGCAAGTTCCTTCAACCAAATTGAATCTCTGATCTAATGGAAACCAGCCGAGGAAATACTTGAGGAAATCTTACCTCAAGTGTTTCAATACCTGGTCATAGACTTTCCTGACCTATCTATTGAAATAGATGAATCAAGTCAAAGACTTGGGGAGAACCAGGAGAGATATGGAAAACTAACGTACAATAAATGTTGTAAAAAGAAGTAACCTATGTAACTCATTTCCGTATGCAAATAGCTGTTAATCAATATGTATGACAGGAGAAAGATGTTTCGGAAGAGTTGTTGTGTCAGAGCTTCAGGACCATGCAGCAATACTTTGTGAGTAGTTTCAAAGCATAATTAGCAGAGTATGGGTAGATCTAGAACAGACATACTATAGCAGCCTAAATTAGACAGAAAACATTATTTTCTGGAAGACTCGCATGAAAGCCTACACATGAACACAGAAAGATAAGTTTACTCTTTAATAATGTCACAATAAGTCAAAGCCTGGCATGTCTATGCTTACCATGTATAGAGGTGTTTAATATAAATGATGTTACTTTGAAATCTAATCCTGAAGACAGTCCTTGATTTTACTTTCCTCTCGATTCATAGGATGGAGGAGCTGAAGTAGGTCATTCAGCAAATTGAGTCCACCTCACGATCCAATGCAATCATGACTGATCTGACAATCCTCAATTTCACTTTCCTGTCTTTAACTCACAACCCTTGATTTCTTTACTGATTAAACATCTATCTGTTTCAGCCTTAAACACTACTATTATAGGACAAGCCAAACAGAGAACAGCCAGGGAATTCCTAGAGGCATGGCACTCATCCACTGATTCAATCAACAAGCACATCCTCCTGAACCCATGCACCGGCCATTACAGCGGACAGCTGGAACTGACAACCGCAAGCGGCAGATACAAATCACTATAAATGCTGGAGGAAAGATAACAGAAGCGCTTCACAGGAGACTCCCAAGCACTGAGGATGTCACCTAGACAGGGGACGAAACGTCTGCAACACAAATTCCCAGCTCGGTGAACAGAACCACAACAACGAGCACCCGAGCTACAAATCTTCTCCCAAACTTTGAACACCTACGGGCAAGAGACGCTAAGACAAGCCAGGAAATGGGAATCCTGTGCCAACCGCCTAAGCGCCACATACAAACAACTCCGGTTCCTGCATGAATGCCGAAAGAATCGAATCCTTCCACCATGTGTCAGATACAGACCACCAGTCAACAACCCACAAGCCAGGGACACAGCCAGACAGAATGGATTCAGGATGATCCAGGTAATGATTACAGACGCACACAACAGACTACACAAATACAGACAAGAAATTGAGTGCCAAAAATCATTAATTTCAAAAACTACCAATCAGGAATAAACCCGGACCATAGAACAGGCCATCACCCTAGTACAGAACAGGACCACACACCGCATAAAAACGGCGCTAAAAGAAAAAAATGGCCGAACTAACACACAACAGAGAGGACACCACACCACACTCGTGGGTTAGAAACCTCTCCCACAGACAGCTCACAGACACGGAAAGAACAATACTGGCCAAGGGACTCAACTACAACCACAGGGACGCCAAGACAGAAGACTTCCTAGCAGCACTAGAATGCACACTCAGGAACAATGGACTGACAGAAGCGACGCAACAAACAGTGAGACAAAGTAGTGTACCTCTGATAACAAGGAAAAGACAAACACACAACCTCAACACCAAGGAGAGGGAAGCACTAAAATCACTAAGAAACGATAAGAACATAATCATACTACCAGCAGACAAAGGCAGAATGACGGTCATCCTTGATGAAGCAGAGTACATCCAAAAAGCACAACAACTACTTGCAGATACCAACACCTACTAACAGAAGGACTTTGACCCCACCCCACAGCTCACCAATAGGATAAACACACTGAGGAACCTACAAAAAAAACGGACAGATAACCAGGTTTGACCTACAGAGAATGAAACATGAAAGCAACAACCTCCCCAGATTCTATGGACTACCGAAAGTGCACAAACCAGACATCCCACTCAGACCCACAGTATCATTAGCCAGTTTGTGTGATGGTGTCCCTGGTAAAGAACTACAGCAGAAACTGAAACACCTGATCAGCGGATCCAGACACACTATACAGTCAACACAGGAATTCTTGGACATCATCAGAAATATACACATAGACAAGGAAGAAACTATGGTCTCATTCGATGTAACAGCACTGTTCACCTCGATCGACAAAACCCTAGCCAGAGAAACAATAGCCAATCTGCTGGACATACAGAACAGACAACAAGACCAGGAACCTATCAACAAAGACAGCATACTCAAACTACTGGACCTGTGCCTCACAACACACTTCACATTCAACAACCAAATATATGAACAAATCAATGGCACACCCATGGGCTCACCCATCTCTGGACTCATAGCAGAAGCAATAATGCAAAGGTTAGAGCAAACAGTCTTACCGCAAATTCAACCCAATCTCTGGGTCAGATATGTAGATGATACCTTTGTAATAATTAAAAACACAGAAATAGAGAACACACACCGGATCATCAATGCCACACTCACATGAATCCGATTCACTAGAGAGGAAGAAAAGGACAACCAACTCCCATTCCTAGACGTGATGGTACAGAGAACACCGAACGGAGAATTCACCACAAAGGTATACAGGAAAGCCACACACACAGACCAAGTCCTAAACTATGAAAGCAACCACCCCAACACACACAAAAGAAGTGGCATCAAGACACTGTTCAAAAGGGCCACAACACACTGCAGTACACCAGAACTGCAAAAAGAGGAAGAAGAACACCTATACAATGTATTCGCCAAAAACAGATACACCTGCAATTTCATCAACAGATGCCTAAGGGAAAGACAACGGAATGAGGACATGCCACAACCCAAAGGACTAGCCACGTTACCATACATCAAGAACATTTCTGAACTGATATCCAGACTACTACGACCACTAGGACTCATAACAGCACACAAACCAACAGCCACTCTCAGACAACAACTCACCAGGACGAAGGACCCAATACCCAGCATGAGCAAAACCAATGTAGTGTACAAAATCCCATGCCAGGACTGCACAAAACACTACATAGGACAAACAGGAAGACAGCTAATGATCCACAAACATGAACACCAACTCGCCACAAAATGACATTACCAGCTATCCTTAGTAGCCACACACTCAGATGACAAGCAACATGAGTTCGACTGGGACAACACTACTATTATAGGACAAGCCAAACAGAGAACAGCCAAGGAATTCCTAGAGGCATGGCACTTATCCACTGATTCAATCAACAAGCACATCGACCTGGACCCAATATACCAGCCACAGCAGCAGACAGCTGGAACTGACAACTGCAAGCGGCAGATACAAACCACTATAAATGCTGGAGGAAAGATCACAGAAGCACTTCACAGGAGGGTCCCAAGCACTGAGGATGTCACCTAGACAGGGGACGAAACATCTGCAACACAAATTCCCAGCTCGGCGAACAGAACCACAACAACGAGCACCTGAGCTTCAAATCTTCTCCCAAACTTTGAGCCTTAAATGTACTTAACAAGCTAACCTCTGCAGCCGACTGTAATAAACAATTTCACAGACTCATTACCCTCTGAGGGAAGACAGTTCCTTTCGTCTCTGTCTTAAATGTGCAACCCCTTATTTTGAGATTATGCACTCTAGTCTTAGAGTCTCCAGCAAGGGTAAGCAGCCTTTCAGCACGGCCCTGGCAAATCTGTTAAGATTTTTGTATGTTTCAAGAAGGTCGTCTCTCATTCTTCTAAGTTCAAAGGAACAGAGGCCTAGCCTATTCAATGTCTCTTCATGAGATGGTCTCTTCAGACCAAGGATCAGATAAGTGAGACTTCCTAGGCTGCGTCCAATGCCAGTATACCTTTCCTTAGATAAGGACCCAATATTGTTCAGTCTTCCAGCTGTGGTCAGACTAGTGCCTTGTACAGTTTTATTAAGAACCTATCTATTTTTATACTCCATATCCTTTGAAGTACAGGCCAATATTCCATTCGCCTTCCCTACCACCCATTGATTTTGAGTGCTAGC
The DNA here is from genome assembly GCF_047496795.1 of Chiloscyllium punctatum. Taxonomy (NCBI): domain Eukaryota; kingdom Metazoa; phylum Chordata; class Chondrichthyes; order Orectolobiformes; family Hemiscylliidae; genus Chiloscyllium; species Chiloscyllium punctatum. The sequence continues at coordinate 51,343,433 of NC_092750.1, read as the reverse complement.
TTTTTGTGATTTGTGCATGAGGGCTCCCAAATCCCTCCGTACTGTGGCTTTCTGCAGTCATCCTCCATTTAAATAACATTTGCTCCTCTGTTCTTCATTCCAAAGTGCATAACCTCATACTTTCCCATATTATATTCCATCTGCTAAGTTATTTTTCCCCCTTGCTTAATCTGTTTCTACCCCTCAACAGACTCTTTGTGTCAGCATCACCACTTGCCTTCCCAACTATTTTTATGTCACCCACAAACATGCTATCTTGAATCCTAATTCAGATTGTAGCATCAAACAACATGATAGGTGAAAAGATACATATCATACCAAGTATACTTAATGAAGAAGAAAAACTCCTCTCCTACATATGAGGTGAGGTTCCAGTTAATACCAATACCTGAATATTACTAACAGCCTGAATATTACTAATATATAACAGGATGAGAAATTTGTTGTAAACATCCAAATGTTAGGAGAGGAAGCAAAGATCCTAGATTCACTTCAGTGACAGAGGGACACTGTGTAATGATGGGACTCTGCTGGACTTTTTCATTTGCAAAAACCTCATGAATGAACACACAACTTGATAGTGACTTTGAACTAAACATTTGCAGGCAACAGCAAATAAGATGAGCAACGATTGTATCTATCCAAAATGTTGGTTAGAGTCCACTTAGCTGCATCCTAAAGGTCATTGTTAGGTCAGTTTTGTGAATGCACACTAGTCTAACAATCGTATTTTTAAAATAAAAAATGATTTGTAGAACATTTCTACTGTGTGCTTATCTGCCACTGAATTCATGCATACAAATGAGAATTTAATGTAATATAAGTTGGAAATATGACATCAAAAGCTATTTTGCTCTATATGAGACAGCCAGGATTTTCACATAAACTTCATTTAATTGAGAAAAATTTTGCTGAGAGGTAATTGCTTATCAGGTGAACAGTTTATTTGATGGTTTATTGAGTTATTCAGAATGTCACCTTTTAAAAGCAGTTGGTACCTACTGCACATCCAGTGACAAATAACAAATTAATGACTGTCCTTTATGATGGAGAGAAGCAAGTTGGTTACCTTTAGGGTCTGGCTCACATCTGTTGCCAGAGATGAGCATAGCGGCACTAAATTAGACAGCATCAAAAAATTGGATTGCATTGTGCAATTAATCCATGCTGTTGCTTCTGATAGAGGACAAAGGCCTCTGCTGCCTGTTAATTTGCAGGACAGTAGCATCCAGGCAGCACTAAACATGCAGTAGGATGGTTCAACTGATCAATAGAGAACATAGTTTGAATGAGGCTAGCATCACTTAAAGATAGATTGTACTACTTAAAGAGACAGCACATTCAGCTGCGACAGGTGCTGGGAGTATTTATAGATGGATTTCTGAGCAGAAAGGCCTAATTATGGTGAAACGGAAAGAGTGTAGGCTCCCAGGTTCCTTGACGCTACAATGGACATTCTGAGAGGTGCAGTGGAGGAGTGATGCAGTCTAATGACATGGAGACAAGAGGTTGCCCAAACAAACTTTATAAAGGCAACAGAAACAGAAAGCCGTGACAGTGCAGCCCCAGCATACTAGAAACAATGCCGGAAAGTAATTCAATTTCATCACTAATAATGGGAGGCAACCGCCTAGTGAGATTATGATTAGACTATTAATCCAGAAGAACAAGGGCAGCAGATTCATGGAAACAACACCACCAAGCCACTCACCATCCTGACTTGGAAATCACCGTCACTGGGTCAATATCCTGGAATTCCCTCCCTAATAGCATTGTGGGTCAATATACAGCACGTGAATTGCAGTGGTTCAAGAAGGCAGCTCACAAAAACCTTCTCCGGGACAACTAGGGATGGGCAATAAATGCTGGCCATCCAGCGATGTCCGTGTCCCATGAAAGAATAAAAAAAAACACAAGTAGGAAAGGCCATTTATTGCATTTTCAAATCGCCAACTGCCACACTGTCTTTCATATTGCTCAATGCAGCATATTCCCATCAACCATCTACCAACCATCTCCACCATAACTACTCATCCCAAACATTTAGACCTTTGCCTCTGTTTTCAAGGTGGACGATACTGAAGCCATCTCAATAATAACAGTTAATACAGAGATTGTAGAAAAGATAGAAGTTAAAACAATCTCCATCTTTAGGGTAAAAATACTAAGCAATCTACTGCAATCTAAGGCAGAGAAGTCCCCAGAGCCTGATGGCCTTTATCCCAGGGTCTTAAAGGAAGTGGCAGCAGAGTTACTTGATGCATTGTCACAGAGTCATAGAGATGTGCAGCATGGAAACAGATTCTTTGGTCCAACTTGTCCATGCTGACCAGATATCCCAGCCCGATCTAATCCCACCTGCCAGCACCTGGCTCATATCCCTCCAAACCCTTTCCTATTCATCTACCCATCCAAATGCCTCTTAAATGTTGCAATTGTACCAGCCTCCACCACTTCCTCTGGCAGCTCATTCCATACACGTACTACCCTCTGTGTGAAAAAGTTGCCCCTTAGGTCTCTTATATCTTTCACCTCTGACCCTACACCTATGCCGTCTAGTTCTGGACTCCCCCACCTCAGGGAAGAGACTTTGTCTATTTATCCTATCCATGCCCCTCATGGTTTTATAAACTTCTATGAGGTCACCCCTCAGCCTCCGATGCTCTAGGGAAAACAGCCCCAGCCTATTCAACCTCTCCCTATAGCTCAAATCCTCCAACCCTGGCAACATCCTTGTAAATCTTTTCTGATCCCTTTCAAGTTTCACAACTTCCCTCAGTTAGGAAGGAGACCAGAACTGCACGCAATATTCCAAAAGTGGCCTAACCAATGTTCTTACAGCCAAAACATGACCTCCCAACTCCTGTACTAAATACTCTGACCAATAAAGGAAAGTATTGGATACAATATTCCAAAATTTCCTGGATTCTTGGAAGCATGTTAATGTAACCCATCCCCCCCACTCAAAAGAGAAGGGAGTCAGAAAGAAGAAACTGTAGACCAGTTGGTTTTTATATTTGTGCTTAAGAAATTGTTGGAATCCATGATTAAGGAAATAGCAAATGGGATATTTGGAAAGTCAGAATGGAATTCATCAGAATCAACACGTTTTTATGAAATCATGTTTGACAAATCTGCTAGAGCTCTTCAAAGATGAAACAAGCAAAGTGGATAATGGGGCTCCTGTAGATGCAGTATGTCTGGACTTACATCAATATTAATAACTCAGATACCGGGATAAAATGTACAGTTGCCAAATTTGCAAATGGCACTAAAATCAATGGGAAAATAAGTTGCAATGAGAAAATAAGAAATTTATGGATATAGATAGGTGAGGTGAATGACTTAACACATGGAATTTAACATGGATGAGTGTGAGGTAATTCATTTTGGTTGGAAAAGAAAAGGCAGATTATTATCTAAATGGAGAGAAGCTTCAAAATGCTTTGGTGCAGACAGATTTAACTGTCCTTGCGCCTAAATTGCAGGAAGTTAGTGTGCAAACATAATAGGTAATAAGGAAAGCAAATGGAATTTTGGCATTTATTGCTAAAGCAATGGAATATAAAAGTAGGAAAATGTTGTTGCAACTGTACAAAGCATACATGAGGCCACATCTGGAGCACTGTATACAGTTTTGATCGTCTTACTTGAAGAAGGATGCCAGACTGGTGACATTTACAAGTTCGCTGATGACACCACCATAGTCGTTCAAACCTCAGATGGGGACGAAACAGACTGCAGACGGGAGGTGGAAGACCTGGAAAAATGGTGCACTGAGAACAACCTAGCAGTCAATGTTTGACAAATACCAAAGAACTCACTATTGACTTTCGGGGGGATGTTACTCATGACCACCTACACATTAACAGCAAACATGTGGAACAAGTGGAGAGTGTCAAGCTCCTGGGATTGGTCATCCACAACAAGCTTCCTTGGAGTCTTCATGTGGATGCACTGGTTACATTGGCCCAACAACGTCTCTTCTTCCTCAGCTGAGGAAATTTGACATGACGGCGAATACCATTGCCAACTTTTGTTGGTGCGCCATCGAGAGTATTCTGTCTGGATGTATCACTACCTGGTATGGCAACTGCACCATTCAAGATTGGAGATGGTTACAGAGAGTGGTGACCCAGACAATCACAAAGGCCAACCTCCCATCTACAGAATCCATCTACCAGGCCCACTATCAAGGAAAGGCCGCCAGCATTCTTAAAGATCCATCTCACCCTGGTAATGTTTTCTACAACTGCTACCATCGGAGAGAAGGTACAGAAGCCTGAACACACGCAACAGCCAGTTTTGCAACAGTTTCTACCTAACCGTTGTTAGAATACTGAATGGACTCACAGACCCTTAACAATCACCTGTACATGTGTTTTTATTTTTGCTGCTGTTTACCTATTATTTACTATCTATGCTACTTAACTATGTGATCTGCCTGTATTGCTCACAAGACAAAGCTTTTCAGTGTGCCGTGATACACGTGACAATAAATTCATAAAAGTATAAAAGCAAATTACTGCGGATGCTGGAATCTGAAACCAAAAGAGAAAATGCTGGAAAATCTCAGCAGGTCTGGCAGCATCTGTAAGGAGAGAAAAGAGCTGACGTTTCAAGTCTAACTGATCCTTTGTCAAATTCAATTCATTTCAATTCAGAAAAATGTAATTACATTAAAGGAGAGAGGTCCAGAGATTTGTTTTATGATGATAGTTTGAGCAGTTTAGCCCTATACAGAGGGACCGCAATTATCCGAATATCAATTATCTGAATATTGGATCATCCGAAGGACGTCTTGAGGTCCTGATAGAAACATTACATCAAAGATGTGTTTGCAACAGTGATCACATCTTTTGTTTACAGTGATTAAACAGGCACCATCTCCAAATGACTGACCTCCCGCCCTCTCTCTCCCCCGACACTTTCCCTGAAGTTCGACACAGCTGTGTTCCCTAAACCCCCCTTCCACAGATAATCGCTCCAACATTGTCCTGTACAGGGTAAAGATGGAACCTGTCAAAACATTGCAGTAAAAAGTTTTGTGTGTGTGTATGTGCTTGTGTGAGAGAGAGTGCGCATGCGAGAGTGTGTGCTATTTGGAGACTTACCCCACAAAGGCAGCAGCAGCAGTCTTGTTGTTGGAGTACAGTCCGGCTGCCCCGGAGAGGGGGTGGGGGTGGGTGGGGAGTGCATGGGCGGGGGAAGGTTTTGGACGGGGTTTGGGGGTGGTGTTGGACTGGGGGGGCGTGGCTTCTCATGCGCTGTGCTGCTGCTTCGTCTCCTGAATGGGGAGCAAACTTAAAAAAACTCCAAGCCCCAGAGGAAAGGCAGTTAATCGATTAACCAAATAATCGATTATCCAAACAAAATTGTGCCCACCCGTCACAATTGGGTAATCGAGGTTCCTCTATATTCAGTAGACTTTAGAAGGATGGGAGGAGATCTAATTGAAGGATGGAAAATGCTAAAAGGGATTAACAAAGTCGATGTGGAGCAGATTGCCTCATGTGGGGTAATCTAGAATGAGAGGTCATAGTTTTAGGCTAAGGGATGGCAGATTTAGAACAGAGAAGAGGAGGAATTATTTTTCTGAAAGGATGGATCTGTGGAATTTGCTACCCCAGACATGGATGCCGAAAAATGAACAAACATCAGGAGAGGTTAGATAGATTTTCAGTTAGTAATGGGTTAAAGGGTTATTGGAAGTGGGCAAGAAAGTGGAATTAAGACTGGGATGAGATCAGCCGCATAGCAGGCTTGAGGGGCTGAATTGCCTACTCCTGCTCCTTGTTCTTCTGTATGTATGCACCCCACACCTTATCATAGCCCAGCTCTTGTATCTTTCCCCATTCAGATAGCCAAAAATTATAGGAGTGGAAGCTGGGAATATGGTGATGAAGCTGAAACCCTGTCACTCAGTCTCATGTGCGCAGCAACCAGTTCAGATACTGATGCAGTTTATCCTCATTTGGGGGACAGCATAGAGGGCTGCTGGTGTATGCCATGGGATTCCCTACATTTGGTGTGGTTCATAGGAACATGGAAGTCTGTGCTGCAGGGACTGATAGACCTATTTGGGCAGCTTACTTTGAATTTACCGGCAAGTTTACTTGTTTCGTTGTTGGTCATAAATTCTGGACTGTGGTTGAGACTCGAGGGAAGCAATGGCTGGATCTTCAGTCTGTAATTTTTGATTTTACAACATTCTATGGCCCAATGGAGTCAACATTTTAACAATGTAATTAAGGAACCTGAACAAGTCTTTGAGTCTGCAGTTACAGCCACTGGCTCTGACTTAGAATAGTCTAAAAATAGATTAGACATGCATCACCACATACCTTTTCCTTAAGGTACTTATATACTGCACAGTCCAGTGTATGGAAGAGATGGAGACGTATGTGTCCAAATGTCTACATGTGGTGCTAATTTACATGTGAACAAAAACTGGATTCCTAATAAAACCTAATAAATTTGTGAAAGTAATTTAAAAATGTAGGTTTGTCCATATGTGAAATAAAGATATCAAGATGTCCGCAATCTCGAAAGGTTCATGTAATGATTTCAGGCAACAGACACATTGAATGCAACTCCTTGCAAGTAGTAGCTAGTCTGAAGGGTCAGGAAATTTGGGATTGACGAATATTGAGAGTTAGCTGCACCAACATGATCTAAATCATCTTAAATTCTTGCAAAACCACTCAGATTGTTACATTATTTCCTTTAACAACTACAGTTTTTGTGATTTTATTTGATTATCAAGTTCAATTACTCTTTTACAAAAGTGAATTATCAGCATTTCAGATAAATATTTTAATTAGCATGTTCAGAGATGTTATTACACACTTCTGGAGCAGGTGAGACTTGAACTCAGGCATCCTGGTTCAGAGGTAGTACACTACTACTGTGCCACTAAAAGTCCTCAGCTTAGATAAATATTTTATATAAAAAAGGTAGAGTTGCCATAGCCCTGTGATCTCATTAGAGAGACACAATGAGTGGTAGTTTAACTTGAGAGTCACCACACCTTAGGCACAGGGATAGATTGAGCAGGAAACTCTTTCATGGTAACCGTAACCACTACAGAAACTGACCCCAAACTGTTGGTATTACACTGCATCAGAAACCAGCCATCCAGCCTGGCTGACACATGGCTAACAATTACATCCCACCTGGATTCACTGCCAACTTTCATGATCAAGATAGTGAAGGCAGCAAATAGTCCTTATTCATTCACCCTCAAGATGTGGATAGTGTTATCAAGGCCAACAATTACTGTCATCCTTAATAGCCCAATGATGGTAGCCTTCTTCCTGGACTGCAGCAGTTTAATGTACTAAAAGTGCTAGCTGTGTTGTTTGGTAGGAAGTCTGAAATTTGAGCCCATTGATGATGAAGGAACTGTGGTAAACATTCAAATCAGGATAACATTTCACTTGGAGGGAACCTGATGGGGACACCTTCCCACACTTAACTAGCCCTCGTCTTTCTGAGTGGTGAAGATTTTGGATTTAGCTGATCTGATGAAAAAGCCTTGGAAAGTTGTTGCTATACAATTGTAGCTGACGAATACTGCACCCATAGTGGATGGAGTGAGTGCTTGTGTTGCTGCACTGCTGGAGTGCTGCGTAAGGACATTGCTTTCCTTTAGATGGTGTCAGGCTTCTTTAACATTGTTGAACCTGTACCAAATGAATATATGAACAAGGAGCAGGAGTAGGCCATTTGGCCCCTGGAACCTGATACCCCATTTCATAAGATCATGGCTGATCAGGTTGTAACTTCAACTCCACATTCCAGCCTGTCCCTGATTGTTGTTTATCCTCTTCCTTACCAAAATTTATCCACATCTGTCTTTAAAAACAAATCAATCTCTGTTTTCAATATCTTTTTAAGAAGCGTTCCAAAGACTCACAAGAGAAAAAACATCCTCTTAATCTCTGTCTTACATGGGTGACAACTTATGTTTAAATGGTTACGAGGAGAAAGTGAGGACAGCAGATGCTGGAGATCAGAGTCGAAGAGTATGGTGCTGGTAAAGCACAATCGGTCAGGCTGCTTCCGGGGAACAGGAGAGTTGACATTTCGAGCATTCCTGAAGAAGAGCTTATGCCCGAAACGTCGATTTTCCTGTTCCTCAAATGCTGCCTGACCAGCTGTGCATTTCCAGCACCACATTCTTCGACTTTTAAATGGATACCACTAGTCCTAAAAAGAAGTACCTACCTCTCAGAATATTATATGTCTCAATCTTCTAAACTCCAGCAGATACAAGCCTAGCCAGTCTAACCATTTTTCATAAGGCAACTGGTCCATTCCAGTTATTAGCTGAAAATGTGTTGCTGGAAAAGCGCAGCAAGTCAGGCAGCATCTAAGGAGCAGGAGAATCGACGTTTCGGGCATGAGCCCTTCTTCAGGTTCATGCCTGAAATGTCAATTCTCCTGCTCCTTGGATGCTGCGCTTTTCCAGCAACACATTTTCAGCTCTGATCTCCAGCATCTGCAGTCCTCACTTTCTCCTCATTCCAGTTATTAGTCTAGTAAACCTTCTCTGAACTGCTTCCAATATATACAATACATCCTTATATAAGGAGACTAATACGATCAGCAGTACTTCAAGTGTGCTCTCACTAATGCTCTGAAGCACAACTTCCATAACTTTATATTCTATTCCTCTCCTAATAACAGTTGTAATGTTTCATATAATGTTATAATGATCTATACTGGCATCCAAACTTTTTGTGATTATGCATTCGGGCATTCAGATCCCTCTATGTCTTAGAAGGCTGCTGTCACTCACCGTTCAGCTAATACACTTCTTTACTCACTTTTCTGCCAAGATATAACTCAGCCACCTTAGGGAGATATAAATAATCCTTGGATAAGCACATGGATGATGATTGGATAATGTAGGGGGATGGGCTTAGATTAGTTCACAGGTCAGTGCAACGTCGAGGGCCTGTTCTGCACTGTATTGTTCTATGTTCTATGTTCCATGGACAATTTCACTTTTCCCACATAATACTTGAACTGCCAGATTTTCAACTCACTTCATTAATAGATTTATATCCCTTTGCTGCCTCTTTATGTTCTATTCTGCAACATACTTTTCTATTTATCTTTTTGTCACCAGTCAATTTAGTGAACAGGGAGGGAATATTCTCTGATTTGTCCCCTGTAGATCTGGAAAGACTTTGGGGAGACCGGAGGTGCACTGGTCCAATACAGTTTCTGCTCAATGCTGGGCTAGTTATACACAATGCAACATTGCAGTTGTGCAGTGGATTGAAAGGAAATATAATAGCTTCAAGTTAAAGTCTCTTTTTAGAAACCAAAATTATTGAAGAGGTTATAACAGAATTCTGTCAAAGAAATAAGGTCCTTATTGTAAAATAATGCACTGGATTTCTGCCCGGTCCGAGCAGGTTTTTTTTTATTAAGGCCAGGATCTCACCTGCAGAGTTTGAGATGCATTATTGGAGAACCATAATTGACACCAGACATTCAGATCTCCCACAGTTGCAGCATTCCTAAATATAAAATAATCAGCATTATTGCAGAGAGACAATAATGTGTGTCTGAAAATCTGTGCCTTTTGTGTAACGCAGGGCAGGGTGACACTTTCAAATACCTGTGTTCCTTGCAATCAGGACTGTGTAGGAGCTCAGTGGCCACTTGGGACCATGACTGTGCACAAACATAAATAACACTCCAGAGTTAGACACAAAAAAACAAACTCTTTAAACCACCAGGATGATGTCTGTTGTCTTCCAGGATTTGCATATTAGAGATGTGTCGCTGCCCATTGAGTCCTGGTCAATAGTTATCCCTCAAACAACATCCACTGCTAAAATGTGTTTATCTGGTCATTATCACATTGCTGTTTGCAGGAACTGGCTGTGTGCTTTCTGTATTACAGCAGTGATGCACTTCAAGTTGTTCGTAATTGGCTGCAAAAGTGCTCTGGGACACATTGAGGTTGTGAAAATTGGCATATAAATCAAGCCATATTTTCTTCATTAGTGTTAATTAAATAAAATATTTAGGCAGAATCTTGTGTCCCTTTGTCTAAGTAAGAGTTGTATGGAGATTTTTGGAGAGTTTCTTGCTACAAGGAAGTGCGAGTTTTCTCATCATGTCTTACCAAGCTTTCCTTGTTAATTACTACCCTTCCCTATGGCATCCCTCACGTCCCATTCTAATCACATCTTACCACGCCATGTTCCTGGAAAAATGCCCCACATATCTGATATCTGCTGAAAGACTGGCATCCCTTCCACCCATGCCACCTTTAAAAGGTGATCAATCAGGTCCTGTTGGGCATGCAGTGCTCGAGATAGCCGAGCTCTGTCATGGACATTGTCACCACAATATTCTCATCTTCCTCTTTCGAAGTCTGTCCCCATTTCCCCCAGTATCTCAGCATCCAGCACCATTACCACCAATTTTGCAGAGCACAACAGACCATGATCATGTGGTACACTCTGTTCGGTTGATGCTGGAGGCACTGTTCCCCTTTGAAGATTCCAGCTCAGCACCATCCTCATGATGTGTCCTACCTGCCAATCTTCCTTCACACCTATCCACTCCACCCTCCTCTCTGACCTATCACCTTCATCCCCACCCCCGTCCATCTATTGTACTCGTGGCTACCTTCTCCCCAGCCCCACCCCACTCCCATTTATCTCTCCACCTCGGAGGCTCCCTGCCTTTATCCCTGATGAAGGGCTTCTGCCCAAAGCGTCGATTTTCCTGCTCCTCGGATGCTGCCTGACCTGCTGTGCTTTTCCAGCACCACTCTAATCCAGACCCTTTTGAAGATCGTCCAAGCAGGAGAGCTGCATCTTCAGCAATTCGATTGGCAAATCCACAGTCCTGGCTAAGAATGGGCTGCTTTAAATCTGTGCTCCAAATCACTCAAAGGATTATCTAATGGTCATGAGCCATGGTCGCAGTGGGTAGCCCTTGTCCTCAATAACCAGCCTTGTAAGGCACCTGGACCCTCAAATGTACCAGGTACATGAAAGGGATCCAGGACATAGGAGACATGGCAGCTGCCAGAGTAGTGGGTACACACCTCCAGTCAGCAGTAACAGTGATCATAGTTGCATGCTAACGGAATGTCCATTCCTGATCTCACAGCATTGTGATAAGACCCTCTGAGTACCACATTTACGCAGTCAATGGCACCCTATAACTAGGTAAAGACAGCTCTGTTCCTGAATCCTACTGCCAGGGCTGCATGGGAAAACAAGATAAAATGGTATGATCTTGTACGGTTAGTATCAGTCAATATCCTGATATATTTGAGGGTGCACTACTGAGAGATCTAATATCAGTCACATGTCATTCCCTGGAAGGAGTCAGTTGCATGGACTTACCTTCACAACCACTGGGAGAGTGCAGCCTCCCACTCCTACAGGTCTCAGGTCCCTCTCTTGCATCCAGCACGGCTCCATCACCATGTCCTGGTACATACAGACCTGCATCCACATTGCGCCTTGCTCACCCCCAGGAAATGGAGTCGGCGCTGAGAAACCCTGATCCTCCAGTGGAGCCCAAGCATCTGAAGGGATCCTGTGGCAGTGGCAGGTGGGCAGCACGGTGGCACAGTGGTTAGCACTGCTGCCTCACAGCGCCAGAGACCTGGGTTCAATTCCCGCCTCAGGTGACTGACTGTGTGGAGTTTGCATGATCTCCCCGAGTCTGCATGGGTTTCCTCCGGGTGCTCCGGTTTCCTCCCACAGTCCAAAGATGTGCAGGTCAGGTGAATTGGCCATGCCAAATTGCCCATTGTGTTAGGTAAGGGGTAGATGTAGGGGTATGGGTGGGTTGCGCTTCGGCGGAGCGGTGTGGACTTGTTGGCCCGAAGGGCCTGTTTCCACACTGTAAGTAAGCTAATCTAATCTAATCTCTTCCAGTCTCAGGCCCCGATAAGTTTCCGTCCATTATTTCAGCAGGTAAAGCATACACCTGGGTGTTGACTGTTGTGGTTATTTTTCCTCTGCTTTTCTCTGCTCAATCCTTTACTGTGAAGGCTTCAACTCAAACTTGGGTGACCATTTGTCACCACAAATTATCCAAATGATCAATTTCCACGTGTGAATCTTTGCATTCAGTGTCTGGTATTAAAGAATATTTGGAAGGGATGACCGAAAGCCACATATGTTCCCACTCAGAGGAAACTATCGAATATGGTGCACGCTAGGGGCCTTAGCTACTTCTTCCACCAATTTCAAGGTAATGAAGCCAATGATACACCTTACCTTTGCTCTGGGTTAGGATTGCTAATTCACTGCAGAACAGGCACTGAGTTTGACTCAGTATTTCAAAGTGTGATATTTCTTCTCACTAAGCAGTGAGGGGTGTGTATACCAAATTGATAAAATTTAAAATTATTTCTCAGTTTAAATTTTGAAGTAAGATCTGCCTAATTATTGAGCACAGAATGAGATCATTTGGCCCAAGGTGTTTGTGTCAGTTCTTTGAAAATTTTATCCGATTACTCCCGCATCACAGCTTTTCTCCACAGCTGTGCAACTTTTGTTTTTTTTCCCTTTTAAGTACACATCACTTCTCTATTGAAAGTTATTGTTGAATTTCCTTCCATCGCCCTTTCAAGCAACTAGTTAATACTTCATTCTGGCAGCACGTGCTAAACAATATTTTTGAAACAACTAAAGCTTTGAATGACGAGAGCCAACACTTTGTCTACAATGACATATCTGAGTGACTGCAGACATCCACAAATAAACATTGCTGGTACTTCTTTGATCTTTTAACTTGTCGCCATGGAGGGGGACATTTTGGACCCTATTCAGAAGAAGAATTCCATAGCACGCTGAGGTAAAAAGCAAAAAGGTGAAATCTGGGTTAGTTTGGCTGCGAGCCCAAGGCTTTGGGTATCACTGGAATAATAAATCACAAGGTGTTCCTGGAAAAAAACCCACAAAGAAGCCTTTGAAATTCCATTTTTCTCAGTGGGATTTTACAGCAATTGGGCTGTTCTAGACTGGAATGAGTTAAGAGGCTTTAATTAGCTAAATGCTGGTAAATCCCCAGTTACACTCGCAATCTGTGCTTTCCTGGCCAGGTTACTTTATATACTCTTCAAGTCATTTAATAGCTTTCCCCTGAGGCCTTTACCTATTTTTCAGCCTGTCTGCTTTCTGCTACACTTAGAGATGTACGGGTGAAGAGGGAAATAATATACTCTACACTGCCTCGTAATGCACTGCATTTTTCTTGGTTTGGAGAGTTCTGTATCTTCCTGTACAGTTTGCTGCCATTACTTATCTCCAGTCCCAAGGCTGTGTGTCTCTTGTGTTGAAGACAACAGCCACTTCCATGCCATCAGAGCTGCTTTTGGCTGTCTTCCAGGAAGAGAATGCTATTAACCGGGAGCACATTTGCCATTGAATTTCACTTTCCCTTGTGGAGAAAATGAATGGCCTCCCTTGACATCTCTTCATAGGAATGTCAGAACTCCTTGGGGTGGGAGATTAAACTTGAAATAAAGATAAATATTGCAGATTCTAGAGAACTGGAATAAACTCAAAATGCTCAGAAAAACTCAGCAGGTCTAGCAGCATCTGTGGCCACTGAAACAGAGTTAAATATTTTGAGTGCAAGGTAGAGTCTTAGAGACATAGATTTGTACAGCGTGGAAAAAGACCCTTCGGTCCAACTCATGCATGCTGACCAGATATTCTTAATTAATCTAGTCCCATTTGCTAGCATTTAGCCCATATTCTTCTAAATACTTCTTAATCATATATTCATCCATATACCTTTTAAATATTGTAATTGTACCAGTCTTCACTACCTCCTCTGGCAGCTTGTTGCATATATGTATCACCGTCTGCATGGAAAAAGTTGCTGCATAGGAACCTTTTAAATCTTTCCTCTCAGATGTTAAATGTCTAGTTTGGACTCCACAACCCCAAGGAAAAAGACCTTGGTTATCACATTATCCATGCCCCACATGATTTTATAAACCACTATGAGGTCACCCCTTAGCCTCCAATGCTCCAGGAAAAATAATCCCAACCGTATTCAGCATCTCCCTATAGCTCAAACCCTCCAACCCCGGCAACATTCATGCAAATCTTTTCTAACCATTTCAAGTTTGACTACACCTTTTCTTATAGCAGGCAGACCAGAATTGAGTGCCAGTATTCCAAAAGTGGCCTATCCAATGTCCTGTACAACCACAACATGACCTCCCAATTCCTGTACTCAATGCACTGACCAATAAAAGCAAGCATACTAAACATCTTCTTTGATACCCTGTCTACCTGCGACTCTACTTTCAAGGAGCTATTAACGTGTACCTCAAGGTCTCTTTATTCAGCTACACTTCCCAGGATTCTACCATTAACTGTATAAGTCCTGCCCTGATTTGCCTTACCAAAATGTAACACCTCACATTTTTCAAATCAATATTAATCTCCATCTGCCTCTCCTCGACCCAACAGCCCAACGGCCCATCTGATCCATGTCCCATTGTACTCTCACGTAATCTTCACTGTCCACTACACCACCAATTTTGATGTCATTTGCAAACTTACTAACCATACCTCCCATCTTCACATCCATATCATTTATATAAGTGACCAAAAGCAGTGGAGCCTTGCAGTACAACGCTGGTCACAGGCTTCCAGTCTGAAAAACAACTCTCCACCAACACCCTCTGTCTTCTACCTTCAAGCCAATTTTGTATCCAAATGGCTAGCTCTCCCTGGATTCCATGTGATCTAACCTTGTTAATCAGACTACTGTACAGGACTTTGTCAAACACCTTACTGAAGTCCATATAGATCACATCCACTGTTCTGCCTTCATCAATCTTCTTTGTCACTTCTTCAAAAAACTTAATCAAGTTTGTGAGACACAATTTGCCACGCACAAAGCCATGTTGACTTTCCCTAATCAATCCTTGACTTTCCAAATACATGTAAATTCTAACCCTCAGAATCCCCTCCAACTTACCCACCACTGATATCATGCTCACCGATCCATAGTTCCCTGGTTTTCCTTACCATCTTTCTTAAATAATGGCATCACATTAGCCAACCTCCAGTCTTCTGGCACCTCATTCCTAACTGTTGATGATATAAATATCTCAGCATGGGGCCCAGTAATCACTTCCCTAGTTTCCCATAAAGATCTGGAATACACTTGATTAGGCATTGAGATTTGTCCACCTTTTTTGCATTTTAAGATATCCAGCACCACTTCCACTGTAATATGGACACTTTTCAAGATATCATTATTTATTTCTCCAGGTACTCTAGCTTCTATGTCCTTCTCCACAGTAAAAACTGACATAAAACACTTATTTAGTTTCTCAACCATCTCCTGCGATTCCTTGTTGATCTTTAAGGGGACCTATTATCTCTTTAGTTACTTTTTGTCCCTAACGTATTTGTCGAGTCTCTTTGGATATTCCTTATCTCTATTTCCCAAAGCTATCTCATGTCCCCTTTTTGCCCTCCTGATTTCCCTCTTGAGTAAACTCCTACTGCCCGTATACTCTTCGAGGGATTCACTCAATCCCAGTTTTCTCCTTCCTTATCTTGACCAGAGCCTCAATTGCTCCAGTCATCCAGCATTCTCGACACCTACCAGCCTTGCCCTTCACACTAGCAGGAACATACCGTCTCTGAATGTTTGTTATCTCATTTCGAAAGGCTTCTCACTCTCCAACCGTCCCATTTCCTGTGAATAGCCTCTGCCAGTCAGTCAACTTTTGAAACATCTTGGTTAATACCATCAAAATTAGCCTTACTCCAATTGAGAAATTTAATTCTTACATCAGGTCTATCTTTTTCCATAACTGTTTTAAAACTAATAGAATTATGATCACTGGCCCAAAGTGCTCCCTGACTGACTCCAGGGGCACTTGCTCTGCATTATTTCCCAAGAGAAGGTCAAATTTTGCTCCTTCTCTAGTAGGTATATCCACATACTGAATAAAAAAAAATTCTTGTACTTACTTGACAAGTTCCTCTCCATCCAAGCGCTTAATGCTATGGCAGTTCCAGTCTATGTTTGGAAAGTTAATATCTCCTACCATGAAAACCCTATTATTCTTACAGATATCTGAGATCACCGTATAAATTTGTTTCTGATTTTCCCACTGACTCTTGGAGGGCCTATTGGTACAATTCCAATAAGGTGATCATCCCTTTCTTACAGTTCCACCCAAATAACTTCACGAGACGTACTCCCAGAAATATCCTCCCTCGGTACAGCCACAATGATTTTTCTTTGGAGCTAATTCCATCACAGTTGTGACTTGCGCCTTATACACAATGGCCAGTCTTTTGGAGTCAGTAGATGTAGAATACCTAATCTTCAACTTACAGTCATAACCCTGGCCAGTTAAGTTCTGAGTCAATTGTTCCTGAAGAAGGGCTTATGCCCGAAACGTCGATTCTCCTGCTCCTCGGATGCTGCCTGGCCTGCTGTGTTTTTTCAGCATCACATTTTTCAACTCTGAATCAATTGTGCCAAATTCAATGATATGGGAGATTTTTTTCCCTGATGATGTTGATGCTATCAATTAAATTTGGACTTTCATTTCCATACCAATGGACATAAAGTCATAATTTTTAAAATGTTAATATAGACATTAAGCAATGCACTTATTCCACAAATGTTTATGCTTTCATATATAGGTGAAGAGATAATAAACAAAGGAAGAAGCAGAAGTAGACCTGATTTAATTCCACTCACATGGTATTTATTCTGGGAATTATCCTTAAGACCCGAACAATATTGGACTCCAGTCACAATAGCAGTAGAGCAGAAACTGGGGAGCAATACTCCCTCTCAGCTTTAGTATCTATGAGCTTTCTTTTCAACCTGGGCTTAAGACATAAATAAACCTTTCTAGACTGGGCTAGGTGGATGAGAGAAAGTGAGGACTGCAGATGCTGGCAAGTCAGAGTCGAAATGCGTGGCATTGAAAAAGCAGGGTAAGCAGCATCCGAAGAGCAGGAAAGTCAACGTTTCAGGCATAAGCCCTTCATTGGGAATGTGGAGGGGAGATGGGGGCTGAAAGCTAAATAGAAGGGTGGGAGGGAAGGTAGTTGGGAAGGCGATAGGTAGATGCAGGTGGGGCGTGATTGTGATAGGTCAGAGGGGAGGGTGGAGTGGATAGTTGGGAAGGAAGATGGACAGGTGGGACAGGTCAAGAGGGCAGTGCCAAGATGGAGGGCTGGATCTGGGATGAGGTGGGGGGAGGGGGGGATTTAGAAATTAGTGAAGTCGACATCGATGCCATGTAGCTGGAAGGTCCCAAGACGAAAGATTAGGTTTCTTCCTCTAGTCGTCGGGCGGCTTTGATTTTGTGGTGAAGGAGGCCCAGGTCTTGGCTGTCCCCAGTGGAGTGGGAGGGAGAGTTGAAGTGTTCGGCCAGAGGGTTGGTGGGGCTGTTTAGTTCGTGTGTCACAGAGATGTTCCTGAAAAGCTCCATGAATTGATGTTTTGTCTCTCCAATGTAGAGGAGACCACATCGAGAGCAACAGGCATGATAGATGATGTGGGTGGATATGCAGGAAAATGCTTACCAGATGTGAAAAGATCCTTTGAGTTCTTGGTCGGAGGTAAGGGGGAGGTATGGTCGCAAGCCTTAAACCTCTTGTGGTGGCAGTGGAAGATGGCAGAGTGGCGGGTAGGTTGGTGGGGGCATTGACCTAATGAGGGAGTCATAGAGGGAGTGGTCTCTGCGGAATGGAGATGCGGTGGGGACATGAATATATCTCTGGTGGTGGGATCTGAATGTAGGTGGCGGAAATGGTAGAGGATAATGCACTGTATCTGAAGATTAGTCGGGTGGAAGGTGAGGACCCGGGGGCTTCTATCCTTGTTGAGGTTGGAGGGGTGGGGGGTTCAAGGGCGGAGGTACAGGAAGTGGAGGAGATGTGCTGTGGGCCATTGTTGACCATGTGGGAGGGCAAATTGTGGTTCTGGAAATGTGGGTTCTCTTAGAGTGGAATTACACCTCCTGGGAGGAGTTGGGTTTGCACATTTACAGGGGTGTGTGGGAGGAGGTGTAGTCCAGGTAGTTGTGGGTGTCGGTGGGTTTGAAATAGATGTCTGTGTTGAGTCGGTCTTCAGAGATGGAGACAGAGAGGTCCAGGAAGGGGAGGGAGGTGTCCAAAATGGTCCAGATTGAACTTGAGATCAGGGTGGAAGGTGTTAGTGAAGTTGATGAACTGTTCCACCTCCTTGTGGAAGCACATGGTGATGCTGATATAGCCATCAATGTTGCGGAGGAAATGGCGGAAGATGGTGCCAGTTTAACGACGGAAGATGGACTGTTCCACATACCCTATGAAGAGGCAGGCATAGTGGGGCCCATGTGGGTGCCCATGGCTACCCCTTTGGTCTGAAGGAAATGGGAGGATTGGAAGGCGAAGTTGTTGAGGGTGAGGACCAGTTCTGCAAATTCATTGAGTGTGCTGGTGAAGGGGTACTGGTTGGGTCAGCGGGAGAGGAAGAAATGGAAGGCTTGGAGTCCTTTGCCATGATGGATGGACATGTATAGGGACTGGATGTCCATAGTGAAGATGAGGCATTAAGGGACGAGGAAACGAAAATCATGGAGGAGGCAGAGGGCACGGGTAGTGTCGTGAATATTTGTAGGGCGCTCCTGGACCAAGGGGACAGGACGGTGTGATATGACGAGATAGGTTCAGTAGGGCAAGAGCTGGTGGAGACAATAGGTCGAGCCAGGGAAGTCGGGTTTATGGATTTTGGGTAGGAGGTAGAAACGGGCAGTGCGGGGATCCCAGACAATGAGGTTGGAGGCTGTTGTTGGGAGATCCTCTGAGGTGATGAGGTTGTGGATGGTCTGGGAGATGATGGTTTGGTGATGGGAGGTGAAGTCGTGGTTGAGGGGCCAGTAGGAGGAGGTGTCCGTGAGCTGGCTCCTGGCTTCAGCGGTGTAGAGGTCAGTGCGCCAAACAACCACTGTGCCTCATTTGTCTGCTGGATTAATGGTGATGTTGGGGTTGGAGCAGAGGGAGTGGAGGACTCTGCATTGATAGGGTGGGAGGTTGGAGTGGAAAGGAGGGGTGGACAGGTTGAGGTGGTCAATGTCACAGCCTCAGCTGAAGAGGAAGAGGTCAAGGTCGGGTAACAGACCAGCACAGGCTATCCAAGATGATGGAGTATATTTGAAAATGTCAGCTCAGAGGTGGAGGCAGTGGAAGAAAAATTCAATGTCGCAACGCGTGTGGAATTCATTGACCCGGGACTGTAGTGGGATGAAGGTGAGACCTTTACTGAGGACTGATTGTTCATCCTCAGTGAGGGGGAGTGCTGGGGGAATGGTAAAAAACCAGCAGGGCTGGGGCCTGGGGTCTGGTGTAGAGCTGGAGTTGGGAATGGGGGTGGAGACTGTCTTTGAAATGGAGGCTGTCATGTGATCATTGATAACGTCACCATAGGAAGTGACGTAAATGACAGTGGTCAGGGGGTGGGGGGGGGGGGGGTGGGTGGGGGAGGGGGTAGTGGTGCATTCGCAGGCACCCGTGGGGGTGGAAGTGACGTTCTGGATGGTGTTTGTGGAAGCAGTGGTTTTGGCGGTGGCTGCAGAAGCAACATCATCACTTCAGTGAGAGATATCAACGGGGGCAGAAGTGGGTGAGTATTTACCATTCCCCAGACCTCCCCCTCACTGAGGATGAACAATCAGTCCTCAGTAAAGGTCTCACCTCCATCCCACTACACTCCCGGGTCAACGAATTCCATATCCGTTGCGACATTGAACTTATCTTCTGTTGCCTTTGCCTCCGTGCTTACTTTTTCAATTGTGACTCCCACTCACCCTCTGAGGACACCTTCTCCCATCACAAACATCCTCCTCTTGGAAACCCTATTCATCTTCATCGATCTCTTCATCTCCAATTGCTGCCATGGCATTGACTGCCTCAACCTATCCACCTCTCTCACCCACTTCAATCTCTCACCCTTGTAATGCACAGTCCTCCACTCCCTCCGCTCCAAACCCAACCTCACCATCAAACTCGCAGACGGTGGGGGGGATGCTGTGGTAGTTTGGCGCACCGAACTCTACACTGCTGAAGCCAGGTGCTAACTCTCAGACACCTCCTCCTACTGCCCCCTTGATCACAACCTCACTTCCCACCACCAAACCATCATCTCCCAGGCCATACGCAACCTCATCACCTCAGGTGATCTTCCACCAACTGGAACCTCACACCGTCCAGTTCTACCTCTTACCTAAAATCCACAAACTTGACTGCCACAGTCAACCCATTATTCCCATCTCCTTCTGCCCCATCGAAGTCATAATTTGACACTGTTCTGTCCTCCTTGGTCCAGGAACACCCCACCTACATTCGGGACACCACCCCAGCCCTCCATGACTTCCATTTCCCCGGCCCTTAACTCCTCACCTTCACTACGGACATCCAGTCTCTGTACACATCCATCCGCCATGCCGAAGGCCTCTGAGCCCTTCGTTTTTTCCCCTCCCGCTGACCCAACCAGTACCCCTCTATTAACACACTCATTCGATTGGCTGTGAACTGGTCCTCACCCTCAACAACTTCTTCTTCCAATTCTCCCACTTCCTTCAGACCAAAGGGATAAGTCTTGGGCACCTGCATAGGCCCCAGCTATTCCTGTCTTTTTGTAAGATA
Organism: Chiloscyllium punctatum; assembly: GCF_047496795.1. Taxonomy (NCBI): domain Eukaryota; kingdom Metazoa; phylum Chordata; class Chondrichthyes; order Orectolobiformes; family Hemiscylliidae; genus Chiloscyllium; species Chiloscyllium punctatum. The sequence goes on along the minus strand of NC_092750.1, from coordinate 51,322,752 downwards.
CGTGGAACGGTCCATCTTCCACAGCTACACCAACACCATTCCCCACCTTTTCCTCCACCACATTGATGACTGTATTGGTGCCACCTCATGCTCCCACAAGGAAGTGGACACTTCATGAACTTCATGACCACCTTCCACCTTCACCTGGACCATCTTGGACACCACCCTTCCCTTCCTGGACGTCTCTGTCTCCATCACCAGCGACTGATTAACCACGGACATCTCCTTCAAACCCACCAATTCCCACAGACACCTGGACTACACCTCTTCCCACCACCTCCCCCCCCACCCGCACTCCTGTAAAAATGCTTTCTGTTACTCCCAATTCTGCCACCTCTGTCATATCTGCTCTCAGGAGGAGCAATTCCACTCCAGGACATCCCAAATGGCCTCCTATTTCCCGGGCCGCAGCTTCCCCTCCCATGTGATCAACAATCCCTCCAACATATCTCCTCCACTTCCCACACCTCCACCCTAGAATCCCACCCCTCCAGTTGGAGCAAGGATAGAACCCCCGGTCTCACTTTCCACTCCACAAATTTCCACATACAATGCATCATCCTCCAACATTTCCACCACCTGCAATCAGACCCCTCCACCAGACATTAATTTCCCTCCGCAACCCTACCTGCATTCTGCAGAGACCATTCCCTTCATGACTCCCTCATTAGGTCCACCCCCCTCCCCCATTCCTCCCCCCCCACCCCCCAACCAACCCACCCTCCACTCCTGGCACCTTCCACTGACATCACAAGAGCTGTAAAACCTGTATGCACACCTCCTCCTCACCTCTGACAAAGACCTCAAAAGATCTTTTCATAACCGGCAGAGATTTCCCTGCACATCCATCCACCTCATCTACTGTGCCCATTGTTCTATATGTGGTCACCTCTACACTGGGGAGACAGACCACCAACTTGCAGAATGTTTCAGGAAACATCTCTGTGACACACACACCAAACAACACCTTCGTCTGTGGCTGAACACTTCAACTCCTCCTCCCACTCCGCCAAGGACATGCAAATCCTAGGCCTCCTCTACTGCTAAATCCAAGCCACCCAACGACTGGAGGAAGAATACCTCATCTTCCCTCTTGGGACCCTTCAACCACACAGCATCAATGTTGGTTTTGCTAGTTTCCAAATCTCCCCTCCCCCCACCTCATCCCAGATCGGCACCACCCTCTTGACCTGCCCAACCTGTCCATCTTCCTTCCCACCTATCCGCTCCACTGTCCCCATGACCTATCACAATCACCCCCCCACCTGTATCCACCTATCGCCTACCACCTGCCTTCCCCAGCTCCCCCCCCACTTATCTCTCAGTCCCCTTCCCCCTCCACATTTCAGATGAAGTGCTTATGACCGAAACATTGACTCTCCTGCTCTTTTGATGCAGCCTGACCTGCTGTGGGTTTTCAGCACCACACTTTTCAACATGGGCTTGGTTGCTGGGTATGAACTTCCCAGACAGACAAGAATAGTTGAAAGTTCAGGCAGTTGCCTTTATCATTTGCTTCTTCAACATCTGGGTGACCTGACTAGATTAGATTACAGTGTGGAAACAGGCCCTTCGGCCCAACAAGTCCACACTGACCCGTCGAAGCGCAACCCACCCAGACCCATTCCCCCACATTTACCCTTCACCTACACTACGGGCAATTTAGCATGGCCAATTCACCTAACCTGCACATTTTTTGGATTGTGGGAGGAAACTGGAGTACCCGGAGGAAACCCACGCAGACACAGGGAGAATGTGCAAACTCCACACAGAGAGTCGCCTGAGGCGGGAATTGAACCTGGGTCTCTGGCGCTGTGAGGCTGCAGTGCTAACCACTGTGCCACCATGCTGCCCACACCTCTCAATCTTTTCTGTCTCCCTTGAATTGAGGCTCCCTTGCCCTCAGGCTCCACTATGATTTCAACAGATGGACCAGTGATGAGCTTATGTGCGCGTCCTACCACAGTGTAACCATTCTGGACAAGTCCTTCTGTGTGCTTCTTCCTGTCCGAGCTTCTGGCTTCCTTTTTCCAGCAGTTTCGTGGTGGCAGTGGCAGTGTCATTGCTTTTGGACCACAAGGTCTAGGTTCAAGATCCATGTGCCCTGAATGAGTGTCATAATGTGTCTGAGCAGGTTGATGAAAGATATTTCGAATGTCATCATGTGGAGTCTGTATGTAAATGCAGTTACCTTTCAGTTAACTGGACTCTGACCACCACCAGAGTCATTTGATGGAACCCTACCCTATTAAGATCTTCCAGATAGTTTATGATAGCCACTGGGAGATTGCATGGTCTCCCAACCATTTCAGGAGAGTTGGCAACCCTAATTGATCATAAACCCATTGAACAAGTGAGGTAGTTACTTTTTCTCCCTTTGGAATTGCTTGTTATCTAATACTTCTGTGCCACACGTGATACTTGACACTTCATAGCTGAAGCCTGAATTTTGCTTGACATTGCAACCTGCAGATGCTATCGAAGTTCTAAATGGATCTGAACGCTTTGGAAACAGAATGATTATGATGAAGAAAGAGGCCAAGCAAATGACAGTGTCAGCACTGGCTGTCCAAATGAACATCCTGACTGAGTGCCAATCTCCCACTTTTTTGTCATTACCTAGCACATCATTCCCATTCAATAATCATTTATTGTCCTCTTGAATGCCTCAATTGAACTCACCTCACCACTTCCAGGCAATGCTTAGACTGTGTGAAAACAATTTGCCTCACATCATATCTGCTTCAGTTGCAAATCACATCAAATCTTTCCTCGTGTTCTTGATCATTTTATGAATACGAAAGGTTTCTCTCTAACTAATGTTATCCAAACTGCTCATGGTTTTGAAAATTTAGATCAAATTTCCTTTTGGCTTCTCCTTTCAAATGTAACCAGTACCTAATTGTCTAATATATCTAAAGTTTATTAGCCATGGAATAAGTTGCATAAATGTCTTTTGCATTCTCTCCAATAAGTTTGCATTCTTCCTAAAGTATTGCAACCAGATCTATACACAGAATTCCAGCTGAGGTCTTAACGGTATTTTTCATAGGTTCAGCATAATCTCCTTGCTCTTCTATTTAATGCACCTACTAATAAAGCAGACAATATTGCAGGCTTTATTAATTGTGCTGTCCACCTATCCATCATCTTTAATGACCAATGCCCATATTCACCCAGGTCTTTCGATTCCTGATCAGCCTTTAGTGTAGTATCATTTATTTTATACTGTCCCTCCCTTTTCTTTTCACCAAAATGTATTAACTCACAATTCTCCAGTGACCTTTATCCATCACCTATCCTCCAACTTCACCTATTGTGAATCCCTTTCCAAAGTTTTACACTCATCTCCTCAAAGCTTACAGTACTTTAGAGTTTTGTGTTCTGAGCAAATTTTGAAATTGTCCCCAGCACACCAAGATCTAGACATCAATAAAAATCAGGCAAAGTAAGGGTCCCAATACCAACACACTACCAATCTACCTCCAGTCTGAAAGACACCTTTAAATCATCACTGTTTGTTTTCTCTTTCTCGGCCAATATTGTATCCTTAATGCTGTCATCCCATTTATTCAATTAGTTATAACTTTTCTCACAAGTTTGTTTATAGTACTGTGGCAAATGCTATTAGAAGTCCAAGAACATCACATCAGTAGCATTAACCTCATAAACCTTCTCTAATAACTTTTCAAAGTACTTTAGAGAGCTAGTTAAACATAGTTTTCACTTCAGAACTCCAAGCTGGCTCTTCCTAGTTAACTCACATCTGTTCATGTGACGAAAGTTTTATCACAAAGTATTGTTTCTAGAATTCCCCACTACCAAAGTTAAACTTGCTGGTGTATAATGGCTGAAATTATCCTTACAATCTCTTTGTGAAAAAATGTATAATATGTGCAAAGTTTCATTCTGCCAGCACCACCCACGAATCCAGAGAATTCTGACAGGTGTTCACAACTCCCTCTGTAATTTTCACTCTCACTTCCTTAAATATCCTTGGATATATTTCCTTTAGTCTAATAGCCTTGTCAACTCTGAGTACAACAGTTTATCCAAAATACATCCCCTTTATTATTTATAAATTCTTTCAGTGACTGAGTTTCCTTCTTTGCCATTAAGGCCAGGATACTACGTGCTTTCTTGATCAATACAGATATAAGGTGTCCACTTAACACCTTAAACATGCTCCATGCCTCCATGCAACAATCTCACTTTCATCCCTTATTAGCCCTACTCTTCCTTAGTCCACCTTCTTACTATGTGTGTAAATTTTAGATTCTCATATGTTGACTGCCAGTCTTTTCCCATAATCTCAATTTTCTTCTCTTGTTTGCTTTGTGACTTCCCATTTGAACATGTTGTATTCATCTCAATTGTATTTTCTAACTGACAGTAGTCATGAGCACACTGTTTTCTGATTTATCTTTATGTCTAGCTCCTTTTTTCATCTAGGGAGCTTGTTTGGTCTACCTTCCCAATTTAAGGGAATATATCTTAAATGTATCCATACTTATCTTTGAAGTTTGCCCACTGTGTGACAGTAGTTTCTCCTGCCAAAATTAGGCTTCAGTTTTTAAAAATTCATTCACAGGATGTGGTGTCACTGGCTCAACCAGCATTTATCGTGCTCATCCCGAATTCCTCAGCGGGCAGTTAAGTGTCAACCACATTGCTGTGGGTCTGGATTCACTTGTAGGCCAGACCAGGTAAGGTCAGCAGTTTCCTTCCCTAAACAACATGATTGAACCAGATGAGATTTTCTGACAAAGGTCATCATTCAACTGGTCATAATTCCACATGTTTATAGAATTCAACTTCCACCGTCTGCCATGATCTGAATCCAGGGTCCTAGAACATTTACCTGAATTAATACTCTAGTGATAACACCACTCGGCTATCATGTATTTGGCCCAACTCCTTTCTTTCTTCATTGAAGTTGGCTATCCTCCAGTTAAATATTTTCATTCTGGATTGTTCATTGTCCATTTGTATCGTCATCCTACATTTTGTGGTGCAATGATCACTGTCATGTAAAACCTCTCCTGCTTACACTTTATCTTCTTTATCCTATAGATATCCCATTTCTTGTTGGACATGCACACGCTGATGTAGAAAGTTTGCCAGAAAATAATGTAAGAACATTTCTCCTTCACTGCCCTCTACACTATCACTATCCCAAGTCTATATATGGGTAATTAAAGTCCCACATCATAGTTACACCAAAATTGTTGCATCTCTCTGTGACTAATTCTGTGATTCATTCCTCTACTTCCATCCCACTAGTTGGTGGTCTGTAGATAACACTGAACAAAGTAATTTCACCCTTTCTGTTCCTCAACTTTAGCCAAATCATTCTATTCTTAAACCCACTGAAACACATACTTTCACCAATGCTGCAATGCACTCCTTAACCAAGACTTCCACACCTCCTTCTCTTCCTTTCCAATTTTTCCTAACCATACTGCAACCAGGAATATTTAAAACCCAATCCTGTTCTTTCTTCAGCCAGGTCTCTGTTATCATCACAACATTGTAATCTGTGCCTGTAACTCACCAATCTTATTTATTATACTCTGCAATTCTAAGTGAATATTTGCATTTTTGACCTTGTGATGATGGGAAGGCAACTGAAGGAGGTGAGAATGCTATCCTGGGGAATTACTGCAGTAAGATCCTGGGTCTGAGATGCTCATCTTGTGTTTGGTATGATTCCAAGCAGTCAAACGTTTTCCACTGATTTCCATCAACTTTAATCTTATTAGGGTTTCTGAATTTAGTGGGTAGTCTGTCTCAAATGGAATTCAGCTCTATTATTCATGTTTAGTCTCAGGCTGTAATAGGCCATAGCTCTGGAGCCAAATGGAGAAGTGACTACAGTGTACTCTGTAGCTATGAGGTAGTGGGCACAAAAAGTGGTTGCGATTTCTGCACCAGTATTTTCTGTGCTTCATATTATCAAGGCAGTCTGTCCCCTTTATTCTGTCTAAAATGTTTTAAGTTGACTGTGTTTAGTTGGCCACCATTCACTCTTTCTGCGTAGTTGGGTTGGTCCTCTCCAAATTGTTCACCATCAGGAGGCCACTTCTCTCTTGCCCTGAACACCTTGGGTTCTCTTTGTGTTTTGCACAAGTGAGCTGCTGGTGAATCTACAAAGAATTGGGGTGAAATTTGCAGAAATTAAGGGGAGGCGGTGCCCTGGTGGTATTATTGCCGGCTTGGTAACCCATAGACGCAGGTAACGTTCTGGGGATCTAGGTTTGAATCCCGCCATGTCAAATAGTGGAATTTGAATTCAATAAAAATCTGGAATTGGCACCCTAGTGACAACCATGAAACCATTGCCATTTGAGAAGGGAGCTGACATCCTTATGTAGTCTGGCCTATGTGCAACTTGAGACACATAGAAATATGGTTGACACTTAGTGTCCCAGAGGGCAGTTAAGGATGGGCAATAAATGCTGGCCTAGCCAATGATGGCCACAGCCCATGAATGAATAATAAAAATAAGAAATCGCTGGAGACAACATGGCGTCTGGCAATGCGGCATAACTAAAAGTAGAAACTGTGTGTGCATTCTTCCCCATGACGGTCATCAAATTGGACCAAAATCTCCCACAGTGGCTTAGAATGTAAAAGAACTGTATTGTGTGGGATTAAATAATCAGAGACCAGAATAACACTGGCTTAGTCATTACTTTCACTTATTATTTTGCAAATGAAAAAGAAATTGCGATTATTTTTGCTCTATTTATCACACACACTGTTCTGACGATGCTGGCACTGGGAATGCTCAGCGCAAGCTGAAAGAACAGCACCTCATTTTACAACCTTCTGGACTCAATAATGAGTTCAACTACTTTAGGGCTTGAGCAGTTTCTTCTGTATCCATACCTCTACCCCCACACACCAGGTCCTGGCATCACATGGGTTACTACCACACGCAATCCATTGCAGATTCTATTAGGTATTCATTCTGCAAGACTGAGCTTTACCCAGTCCCTTGGCTGTCCAACTGCTTTCCTCTCTTTTTGGGTTCTATCTCTATCTATCATTTACTCCTCCCTCCTCCCCCCACCCCACCTTCTGCATAAATACCAACTTTTTTGAGCGACCATCAGTCTTGAAGATGGGTCACTGGACCCAAAATGCTAATTCTGCTTTCTCTCCACAGATGCTGCCAGACCTGCTGCATTTCTCCAGTAAGTTTTGTTTTTGTTTCTGATTTCTAGCATCTGCAGTTCTTTTGGCTTTTGTTTAAAGTTGATGCAGTGTGCGCTGCAAGTTAAGCGGACAGCCTATCAATGAATGGATTATTAATAGAATAACTTATGTCAATCACACCTGTGGCAGACTTTCTTGTGGTGATAAATATTCTTCAGTTGACAATCATTTTTGTCATAGCATTTTGGTGAAATTCACAGCAAATGAAAACGTCAAGGTATTTCTGTTTACCACTATGTGACAGGGATGTTGTGTCAGTTTGAATGAGTGAGACACTGACAGACAAGGAACAGGAGAGAAAGATTAAATGAAAATATGTCAGACCAATTGTGATATTCCCACATAGTCAAGTAGTTTACTGAAATTGACTTCATCGGCTGACATCTAAGTAATATTGACTCTCTGAAGGTGCAGATTCCAGCCACATTGTGTGACCATTGTCTTACATAAACAAGCATCTTTAGGAGATGAGAGAAGGGACAAGGATGAACATTGAAAGAAGCACCTGAGATGTTGCTGGTGTCGGAGTTTGCAGATGCATGTTGTTATCATATTTATCTCTTTCAAATGATTGCTCAGTTTATCAGAACCAGAAAAGATAACAAAACGCCATGTGATTGATCTATTTTGTTTTCTCCTCCTTTACGACTGGCAAAGAGAAAGGAAACCACAGCTGTTCAAAGAACATAGTAACAATTTACAATAATTAGAAACAGATTATTTCAAGCAGCCCACAGTCATTATGCTAAAAGTTCCCTCTGCAATGCCTTCAAAATCGCTTCCATCTCCTAGCGTTGACTTAGACAACGTTCCTTTGGGTCAAGTTTCATTCCATTTCTCAGCTTAAAGTCTGCAAACACAGTCCCCACTCCATATTCATTTACTTTCCACCAAGAGTTATTGCTCAAAAGACTTTCAAATTATCAGACAGCCTGGTAATGCAACAAAGCTGTTTAGTTCATATCCTGTGGTTGCATGTTTAACTCACAGCGGTAGCTGACATTAGAATCCACCTCAATATTGGAGGTGAATTGCCTTAGTTCTCAACCAGCAGGGTTCCACATCAAGGGAAAAATTGCTTTTTTTCCCCTCACCCTGTGACTCTTTTGACTGAACAATGGGACACCAATGAAATTAAGATTCCCAGCAGTCCTCTTACGCTCTTAATTTAACGATAACAACTTGTGCTTATAAAGTGCCTTGAACCTACAAGGATTTCCCAAGGCACTTTAAGCAGGCATAATCAGAATAAAACAGATGCCAAACCAAAGAAGGAGACATTAAAAGGCTTCAACACAGAAATAAATTTTAAGGAGTATTTTAAAGAGTGACAGACAGATTCAGAAAAGCATCACTAAAATGTGAGCCCCAAGTGGTTGGAGATCTGGAATAATAATCTGGAAACATGTGTCTAATCCAACCATGGCAGTCAAGGAATTTAAATTCACTTAAATAAATCTGCAATAAATAACTAGCATTAGTCATAGGATTGGTAATAGAACTACTAGATTTTTTTTTTGTAAAATCGCATTCAGTTCACCAACTCTCAAAGGGCAGTGTTTCTCATTACTGTCTGCACTGTAGGGATTCTATGATCTGTCATTGGGGAAAAGCTAGAATTTATTGCTAAGGAGGTAATAGCTGGACACTAAAGAAATCACAATACAATCAAGCAGAATCAACAGAGTTTTGTGAAAAAGAAGTCATGTTTGTCTAAGTTATTTATGTAATTTTGTTTTCTTTTTAATTGAAAAAAACTTTTATTCTTTACAAAATTATAAAATTACAAAAAGTATAAGAATCTGAGAGCATAGCAACAATTGTAATAAACTACTATTCCACTCTACAAAACAAATGATAACAAAAAATGATACCCATATTACAATTCAATAAATAATCGGACATAATAAGTTAACTTAAATTACACCACTCAGCGCAACCCCACCAAAGCTCCCCATCTTCGGGAGCATCAGTTAACAAACCCGTATTTATTTGGGTTTCTTCCTCTCAGGGCACCCGGCCCATCAGACTCAGGCCTCGGGGCTAAACAAAAGCCCTAGTTAGTATGGCCAACAAATCTGCTTCTAGGGTGGCATGGTGGCTCAGTGGTGAGCACTGCAGCCTCACAGCACCAGGGACCTGGGTTTGATTCCAGCCTCGGGCAACTGTTTGCACATTCTTCCCGTGTCTGCGTGGGTTTCCTCTGGGTGCCCTGGTTTCCTCCCACAGTCCAAAGTTAGCTAGATTTGCCATGCTAAATTGTCCATAGGGTTAGGTGCATTAGTCAGAGGGAAATGGGTCTAGGTGGGTTACTCTTCAGAGGATCGGTGTGGACTTCTGGGGTTAAGGGCTGTAGGGAATCTAATCTAATCTAATCTAGATGGTTCAGAAAGGGCCACCATGTCTTATAGAAAAGTTCTGGTTTCTAGTGCATCATACTTGTAAGGAGGTCCAGGGGTATGTGTTCCATAACTGATCTATGCCATCCCGGCAGTCCCTCAGGACTTTCTGAGGCCCAACCCATCAAAATGTTCTTCCTCGCATAATATATAAGAATATGAAACAGATTTTTCCCATGCTCATCTAAGGAAGGCAAATTTGGCAGGCCCAGGAGAAGAGACACTAAATCTACCTTGACCTCAGTCCCCAGGACACCTCCATGACACTCGCTATAGCATCCCAATATTTGCAAAGATTGTGGCATAACCACAAACTATGGGTAAGAGTGCCAATATTTCATTTGTATTTGAGGCATAATGGAGATGCTCCCTTTTTGAATTTTGCAAGCCGCTCTGGGGCCAGATAAACCCTATGAAGGACCTTTAGCTGCATAGCATGCATTCTATTGCAGATTGAAATCCTTCTCACAACTTCCCAAATGTCCTCCCATATCGCTGACAAAATCTCCACTCCCAATTCTTGCTCCCAGACCCAACGGAGCCACTCAATATCTTTCAAGGCATCACCTCCTCGTAAATGGTAAAGGATGCTAACTGGGAGACTACCAGTAGTCTGACGCACTCTCCTGTCTACATCAGACCTATCAGGATCAATCAGAAGTATAATCTTTTTCTGGATAAAATTCCTGACCTGAAAGTAATGAAAGAGGTCCTTACTGGGCAATTCATACTTACAACTCAACTGATCAAAGGACATCATGACCTCCCCCTCAAGTAAATCTGCTAGACAAGAGACCCCCTGGATGCCCATAACTTAAAACCAGAGTCCATCAACCCTGGCCGAAGTCCTGACATTCCTACTATGGGAATGAGAAAGGTGGTTTTAGATAAATTGCCTTTGCTTTGATGCATCACTTTCCATGCTTTAACCATATTGATGACAATTGGCTTCCGACAATATTCAATGACTGTCCTCATCTTATTCAAGAATAACAGATTAATAAGGGGGCACTTCACCTGGGAGGCTTTGATATCCAGCCATATTGACCTTGGGTCCTCACAAGCCCACAAGTTCACAAAGGACAGCAGGGTGCTTGTTTGATACCTCTTAATATCTGGAAAATCTACAACACCCCCATTCCCTGGGGTAGCTGCAATTTGGCAAGCTTAATGAGAGGCCGCCTGTGACGCCAAACTAAAGAACCGAGCCAACTGTTGAGTCTCTGCCACGTTTGCCTCAGCAGCATTAGGGGGAGCATTCGCATGGGATATAATAAGCAAGGTGGAACATTCATTTTAGTAAGAGCTATTTGGCCTAACCAAGATATTGGAAGAACCTCCCAACAAGATATTGGGCGGCACGGTGGCACAGTGGTTAGCACTGCTGCCTCACAGCGCCGGAGACCCGGGTTCAATTCCCGCCTCAGGCGACTGACTGTGCAGAGTTTGCACATTCTCCCCGTGTCTGCGTGGGTTTCCTCCGGGTGCTCCGGTTTCCTCCCACAGTCCAAAGATGTGCAGGTCAGGTGAATTGGCCATGCTAAATTGCCCGTAGTGTTAGGTAAGGGGTAAATGTAGATGTAGGGGTATGGGTGGGTTACGCTTCGGCGGGGCGGTGTGGACTTGTTGGGCCGAAGGGCCTGTTTCCACACTGTAAGTAATCTAATCTAATCTAAAACACTGAAGATCCTGCCTTATCTTATTGAGCAAGTGCACAAAGATGGCCTTATATATCTTGTCAAAGGGGGGAGTAATGAAAATGCCTAGGTACAGAAAACCTCCCTGTGACCACCTGAAAGGGAATCAGATATCACCTTCAAGATTGAGTATTCCCTCCAGAATGTCCCACGGGCATGGCTTCTGACTTCATAAAATTAACCTTATACCCTGAGAAAGAGTCAAATAAGTTGATACATTGTATTAAATGAGGCACAGACATGGTCTGGTTTCATAGGAAAAGAACATCATCTGCATAGAGTGCGATCTTATGTGCCTTTGATTCCACCTTCGGGGCAACTATATTGGGGTCCCTCTGGATAGCCTCCGCCAATGGTTCAATCACCAACATGAACAACAGTGGTAATAGGGGACAACCTTGTCAGCTACCTCTACCAATACTGAAATTATTAGGTCTTATGCCATTAGTAAGGACTGCTGCCATCGGATCACTGTATAACACTTCCACCCATCTGGTAAAGACCCCACCAAGACCAGACCACTCCAGCACATTGAAAAGATACGGCCATTCCACCCAGTCAAACGTCTTCTCTGCATCAAGGGAGACCACCACCAAGCCTGGAATTGACCTCTACTGGCACATCTGGACCATGTTCAGTACTGGGTAAAAACAATGACTGCAGATGCTGGAAACTAGATTCCGGATTAGTGGTGGTGGAAGAGCACAGCAGTTCAGGCAGCATCTAAGGAGCAGTAAAATCGACGTTTCGGGACAAAGACCTTCATCAGGAACACCATGTTCAATAAGGACCTATGGCCCTTAATAAAACCTGTCTGGTCCTCCTTTACAATAGAAGGCAACACCTTATCCAATCTCAACGCTAATGTCTTAGATAAAATTTTAAAATCTGATTTTAAATGGGCCTATATGAAGCATGATCCTCTGGGACCTTCCGTCTCTTGACGATGAGAGAAATATTAGTTTCTCTCAAAGAGGGCGGGAGGCGATCCCTACTGTTTGAATAATTGTACGTGTCCAGCGTTGGCCTGGCCAACATAATCATAAGTTCCTTATAAACCTCACTTGGAAGGCCATCTGGGCCGGGTGCCTGACCATTTTGGAGCTGCCTTGCTGCCTCCTGTATCTCTTGCGTTGTCAAGGGAACATTCAAAAGGGACGCCTGCTCCGGAGTCACATCTGGAAGGTCCTGGTTCTTAAAGAGGGACTCCATCTTTACTAACATGTCCTCACAGCCCTCTGACTGCTACAGCTCAGAATAAAATTTCCTAAAAGCCATATTAATCTTTTTAGAGTCACAAGTAAGAGACCGAGTTTCCTCTCTAATAGATGTGGTAGATTTGGGGGGGAGGGGCAGGGGCACTCTTTTTCCAAGCCAAATAAGCCAGGTATTTACCTGGCCTATCCCCTACTCAAATAGTCTCTGTTTCACGAAAGAGATCTCTTTTTTCATTGAGTAAGCACAGAATTCAGAGCAGCCCAGAGAGCTGTGATTCGCTGTAACTTAATCATGGATGGCCTATCAAAACATGTGGTCTCGGCTGCCTCGAGCAGACATTGCTGTTCTCCCCTTTGTTGTTTCCGACTAGCTGAATAAAAGATGATTATACCTCTTGCGTAGGCCTTGGCAGTCTCCCAAAGCACAGATAGGTTGCTGGCTGTCTAATTTATTAAAGTTCTTTGGGATGCTGCAGATGGATAAAGAAGAAACTTTGGGTGTATTGCGATTTCCAAGAGGCATTTGATAAAGTATCACTTAAAACCTACTACACAAGACAAGAGCTCATGTTGTTTGAGTGTAATGTATCAACATGGATAGCATGTGAGTGTTAACCACTAGGAAACAGAAAATAAGGATAAATGGGCCAATTAAAGATTGGCAGACTGTAACTAGTGGAGTACTGCAAGGATCAATGCTGTTGCCTCAATTATTTACAATGTCTATTAATGTTTTGAAAGAAGACACAGACTATGTTATAACTAAAGTTATTGATGATACAAAGAGCATACAAAGGGGGTGGCATGGTGGCTCAGTGGTTGGGTCCCAGATTCGATTCCAGCCTCGAGCGACTGTCTGTGTGGAGTTGACACATTCTCCCTGTGTCTGCGTGGTTTTCCTCCGGGTGCTCCGGTTTCCTCCCACAGTCCAAAGATGTGCAGGTCAGGTGAATTGGCCACGCTAAATTGTCTGTAGTGTTAGGTGCATTAGTCAGAGGGGAATGGGTCTGAGTGGGTTGCTCTTTGGAGAGTCGGTATGGACTGGTTGGGCCAAAGGGCTTGTTTCCACACTGTAGGGAACCTAATCTAATCATAGGACATAGGAGCAGAAGAAGGGCTTTCAAGCCTTTAAGTCTATTCTACCATTCAATGAGACCATGACTAATTTAATAATCCTGAATCCATTTTCATGTCTTTTGCTCATAACCCTTGATTCTTTTATTGATTAAATATTTGTCTATCCCATAAATAACTCCACAGATTCACGAGCTGTGAGAAGATATTTCTTCTCATCTTTGTTTTAAATGGGCAGTCACTTACTCTAAGAATAGGCTCTCTTTTTCTAAACATTCCTGCAAGGGCAAGCAACCTATAAGACCATAAGATGTATGAACAGAAGTAGGTCATTCCATCCATCAAGATTGCTCTTCTGTTCAATGAGATCATTGCCGATCTGATAATCCTCATCCATTTTCCTGCTTTTCCCCCATAGCCCCGATTCCCTCACTGTTTAAAAATCTATCTTCCTCAGCCTTGAATATATTTAATGACCCAGACTCAACCCAGACTCAATCCGTGGTAAAGAATTCCCCAGATTCATGACCCCTTGAGAGGGAGAGGTAGGCAAGAAAACTGAGAAGAATACAAAGAGCCTGCAAAGGAACACACAAAGCTTAAGTGAGTGGGTAATAAATTAACAGGTGGAAATTACGGAGGGAAATGGGAGGAAGGATAGATGAATGGAATATTATTTAAATGGAGAGAGATTACAGAATGCTACCCTACACAGGAATCTGATTATTCTTCTGTATAAATCACAAGGAGTTAGCATGAAGGTACACCAAGTAATGAAGAAGGCAAAAGGGATTTTGGCCTTTATTATCAAAGTAGTATCAAAACAGCATGGTTTTGCCACAGTTGTGTAAGGTATTGGTGAGAGTGTTGTGATGTAAACTGTGTGATTTATATACCCTTCTAACATCATTTATTACAATTTTGGGTTGTTGGATCATAGATTAGTGGGAGATTGGTTCTCTGTGTGTCTGAAGTTCATATTTAATAATCTCTCTGTAGCCATGTGCTTTCTAGCTTTTGAGGACCTACCTTAGAATTAAAGGGTTTTGTGTACATTAGCAGACTTTATGACCAAACAAGACATACAAGCTTCAGTTTAGAAGGAGAGTTTTTCTTAAGGTTAAGGAAAATACACATTGCTTAGAAAGAGATTTTTTTTTGTTTTACTTTGAGTTTTGGGGCAATTTTGTGATGTCCCTAATTGACAGTGGCTGTCTTCTGCTTCTGGCTTAGAGTAAATATTTAGTATTAGTCTGAGACCAAAACTATTGGGATAAAACCCTGAATAAGTTAGTTAAAACTGAGTCAGCCTATGCTTAACTGCATGAATAGCTTAAGGAAGAAGCAGCCTGCAGTTTCAGAGGAATGGAACAGAGGTTGGGTCATTGGGTATATTCCAGACTGAGTTGTTCAGATTTTGATCAGCAACTGTATCGATGATTTTGAGGAACAAGTATAAAATTGGCTTTAAGATTATAATCAGATCAGCCATGATCTTAGCAAATGGTGGAGCAGGATGGATGGGCTGAATGTCATTCTCCTGCCCTTAGCTCTTCAGATTGGAAGATAACAGTTTACATGGGATGTCCATGGTTACAAAATCATTTTCAAAGGGTTTCTTGAAAGAACAACTTTTGAGAATTTCTGCTTCAGAGAGGGAATTCTGCCAGCTTTACCCAATCTGGCGAACATGTGGCTCCACAACAATGCCATTGGTTCCTAATTGCCTCCAGAAATAGCCTAGAAAGCCAATCATTTTGACCAAACCACTACAAGCTATTGAATTAGAATAAAACTGACCCACTACTTGGCATCAATCCTGATATCAGATATGAGAAAAACATTGTTAACCCTGTAAAGACTTTCTCGCTAATATTAAAAAACCTGTGCCAAAATAGGCAGAGCTGTCCCAAAAATTAGTCAATCAATATTTGTCATAGTCATAGCCACGGAATCAAAACTTACAGCCAATGACCCAGACTCATCCATTACCTTCCCTGAGTATGACCTGTTCCGCAGTAAGCACAGACTCAGCAGAGGAGGAAACACAAGTTTAATCAACTTGGCAAAACCAGACAGGGAATGCAATTCCAATGGAATCAGAAAGAATTGTAGAATATGACTCCGAACCATCTGATTAGCATGTGACAAATACAAGAATTACACTTTCTCAATTATCGGACAGCAGCGATTCCACTCTTCTAATTCTAATGATCCAGTTGCCATTTTCTCTGCTTTTATTTTCTGAATTATTACAGTTTTATTGAGGGTTAATCAGAACTGAGAGAAGTTCTTGTGTTCATGGCACTGCAAAGATAAACCCTGAATGCTCATTTGCCAAGACGGAGGATGGGAAAAATTACTGGCTGTAACAGCTGCTCCTTTTTTGAGGTATTTTAGGTGTTGGAGGTGATTTCCTCAGATTCCAGGAGCAGCAATTACTGTTTTATATAGTGTTGCATCGTTTCCAAGAGAGAGAGAAAAAAAACCTGCACAGTTACTGCCTTTGCTGTTTGAATTCATATATCGCTGGACATCGGAGTGCATCTGGGAAAATTAACAAACAGTGAAATTCACAACTGATCTTGGAGGAACTGCTGGGCGAAGTTCACAGCACAGAATCAGATAAGTTAATTGTTATTTTAAGTGTGGCCTACAGAGAATCTGCAGTAGTGAGTAGAGTGGGTTCTTTCTTGATTATGTTTATGGAGATATGTCTCTTGATTAAACTTAAAATATGAGCCATAACTATTAATTTAACCTGGGACACTGTTTGTAGAGGAATAAGACGGTGTTATTTTCTGGGTCTGCAAATTGTGAAGGAGTAAAACTGACCTTTAGTGATATGTACTTCTTGTCAGACGTGGGAGTTTAAAGAGAGTTTAAGGGTTACTGCAGATTATATCTGCCATAAATGCTGCTGGTTGCGAATCTTATCAGATCGAATGGATCGGTTGGAGAAGCAGTTAGAAGCAATGAGGAATTTGCAACAGCAACAGTATGTGATGGATGGCAGTTATAGGAAGGGAGAAAGTCTCAGATACAGTCACATAGATGAGTAAACTCTAGGAAAGGTAAGAGAGGTAGGCAGCTAGTGCAGGAGTCTTTTATGGATATACCCATTTCAAACAGGTATGCTGTTTTGGAAAATGTAGGGGGTGATGGATTCTCGGGGAACATAGCATGAACAGCCAAGTTTCTACTATTGAGACTGACTCTGATGCAATGAGGGGTGGGTCAGGTTTCAAGAGATCAATTGAGTTAGGCGATTCTCTAGCCCGAGGTACAGACAAACGTTTCTGTAGCCAGCAGCGAAAAATCAGAATGGTGTGTTACTTCCCTGGTGCCAGGATCAAGGATGTCTCAAAGAAAGTGCAGAATGTTCTCCAGGGGGTGAACATGCAGTCAAGTGTTAGGTGAATTAGTCAAAGGGAAATGGGCCTGGGTGGGCTATTCTTCAGAGGGTCAGTGTGGACTTGTTGGGCCTATTTCCACACTGTAAGGAATCTAATCTAATTTTGATGGGACTGAGTATCATACCCAGGTTGCAGGTCAGAAACAAATCCTGCTTATAATAGTAGTTAAATCTCAGTCAATTTCACATATTACCCTGTACTCTGGGCCCAGACAAGTGGAAGATACGCTCCTCCTCTTGATGGAAGTGCAAATGATCAAGGACTACATCCACCAGTTTATCCAAGGGATATGCTTTACAAAGTGGAAGGCTGTCTTCAAGGTAAGAAGATTTAAACAGGAATTAGAAAACACAATTGTCTTCTACTGTTTAAACTAAGCACTTTCAATTGTAAAGTAACAACTATGTCTTGTATTGATGTGCTGAATTTAACATGTTAGAAGTTTCCAAAACCATTCACTATTGTGCTATTGAAGCCGATTTGACATTTGACCGCATCAGACAAAATGCCCAATTGTTCAGTGTAACGAGCGTCTTGTCAGAAGAAAGAGAGATAGATGTGTGAGGAGTAAATACCAGAGCTCAGAGTTTTGTCAATTGATGGTACAGCTGCTCAGGTGGAGTGATTAACATTAGAGTTGGAGGGGATGAGACCATGAATTAATTTGGAAATGAAGATGAGAATTATAAGTTTATTGTTGAACTGGGAGCTAATTAAGGTCACTGAGCACAGGTTTTGGAATTTGATGCAAAAAGAGAAACATAGTTTAGAGCAACTTTTAGTTAATGGTTAGTTGACAATGGGAGGTTGACTAAGTATAAGGTGAGGTTCAGTTAAGGAGGTTGAAATAAGGGCTCATATTATAGATTTGTAGCCAGAGCCTCATCCCATGATCAAATATGATTCCAAACTTTCAGCAAGTCCATTTTGATAATAGTCACTGGTCAGAGAGAGGAGTAGATATAGAGATTGTGAGATGGATAAAAAATGCTTTAATCTTCCCAATATTTATTTGGAAGAAATGTATTTTTATTTAGTACTCACTGATATATAAATAATCTTGACAATTTAGTGAGTGTGTTGAGATAGATAGGTGGATGTTGTTCGTGGACATATGGAAATTGATGTGTTTTAGGATGAAGTCACTGAGATGCTGCATTAAGATGAAAAGCATGAGATCAAGGATGGATCCTTGGGATAGAATGGTATGGAATTAGCAACAGAAGCCATTGCAAGTGAAACTCTGGCTAAGGCTAGATAGATAAGAATTGAACCAGCCAAGTCCATCCACCAGCTGGATGACAATTGAAAGTGAAAGAATCAAACATTGAGTCTTAGGAAAAGTAGGATGAATTTGCAAGGTTACAACATAATCCAAGCTTTTGGATGAGAAATATTGTCAGCAATGGCCAACAGTTGCATAGTGGAAAGGGTTAAGGTCATTGTTTTTGATGGGAGGTGTGACAATAAAAGAATTTTATGCAAAAGGCCAAAATGTGATAAGAAAAGTAAATTGTTAACAATGTCAGCTGATAGGGAAACTATGGTATTTTCTCAGTTGGATTAGTGGTGCTGGAAGAGCACAGAAGTTCAGGCAGCATCCAACGAGCAGCGAAATCGATGTTTCAGGCAAAAGCCCTTCATCAGGAATAAAGGCAGTGAGCCTGAAGCGTGGAGAGATAAGCTAGAGGAGGGTGGGGGTGGGGAGAGAGTAGCATAGAGTACAATGGGTGAGTGGGGGAGGGGATGAAGGTGATAGGTCAGGGAGGAGAGGGTGGAGTGGATAGGTGGAAAAGGAGATAGGCAGGTCGGACAAGTCCGGATAAGTCAAGGAGACAGTGCTGAGCTGGAAGTTTGAAACTAGGGTGAGGTGGGGGAAGGGGAAATGAGGAAGCTGTTGAAGTCCACATTGATGCCCTGGGGTTGAAGTGTTCCGAGGCGGAAGATGAGGCGTTCTTCCTCCAGGCGTCTGGTGGTGAGGGAGTGGCGGTGAAGAAGGCCCAGGACCTCCATGTCCTCGGCAGAGTGGGAGGGGGAGTTGAAATGTTGGGCCACGGGTGGTTTGGTTGATTGGTGCGGGTGTCCCGGAGATGTTCCCTAAAGCACCCTGCTAGGAGGCGCCCAGTCTCCCCAATGTAGAGGAGACCACATCGGGAGCAACGGATACAATAAATGATATTAGTGGATGTGCAGGTAAAACTTTGATGGATGTGGAAGGCTCCTTGAGGGCCTTGGATAGAGGTGAGGGAGGAGGTGTGGGCACAGGTTTTACAGTTCCTGCGGTGGCAGGGGAAAGTGCCAGAATGGGAGGGTGGGTCGTAGGGGGGTGTGGACCTGACCAGGTAGTCACGGAGGGAACGGTCTTTGCGGAAGGCGGAAAGGGGTGGGGAGGGAAATATATCCCTGGTTGTGGGGTCTTTTTGGAGGTGGCGGAAATGTCGGCGGATGATTTGGTTTATGCGAAGGTTAGTAGGGTGGAAGGTGAGCACCAGGGGCGTTCTGTCCTTGTTACGGTTGGAGGGGTGGGGTCTGAGGGCAGAGGTGCGGGATATGAACGAGACGCCCGCACCAATCAACCAAACCGCCCCGTGGCCCAACATTTCAACTCCCCCTCCCACTCTGCCGAGGACATGGAGGTCCTGGGCCTCCTTCACCGCCACTCCCTCACCACCAGACGCCTGGAGGAAGAACGCCTCATCTTCTGCTTCGGAACACTTCAACCCAGGGCATCAATGTGGACTTCAACAGCTTCCTCATTTCCCCTTCCCCCACCTCATCCTAGTTTCAAACTTCCAGCTCAGCACTGTCTCCTTGACTTGTCCGGACTTGTCCGACCGGCCTATCTCCTTTTCCACCTATCCACTCCACCCTCTCCTCCTTGACCTATGACCTTCATCTCCTCCCCCACTCACCCATTGTACTCTATGCTACTCTCTCCCCACCCCCACCCTCCTCTAGCTTATCTCTCCACGCTTCAGGCTCACTGCCTTTATTCCTGATGAAGGGCTTTTGCCCGAAACGTCGATTTCGCTGCTCGTTGAATGCTGCCTGAACTGCTGTGCTCTTCCAGCACCACTAATCCAGTATTTGCTTTCCAGCATCTGCAGTCATTGTTTTTACCTCTATTTTCTCAGTTGACCATTCCTGGTATCTTGTCATATTTGTCACTTCTACCAGTATGTAGTAGTAGTTTGAGGTACCAGTATGTTTGAGGTAGTTTGCTTCCAATAATTGTTATCTATCTTGCTTTGCTTTGGACTTATCTAATGATTGTCATAGAGGATACACACCACTGTAGAGCATCTACAGAAGAGGTACCATCTTAGACAACAAGAAAGTTTATTAATGATAGCAGTACGTACACTTACATTTGGTCAGGCACAATGACTAGAACCTCAGGGAGCTGATATAGGTCCATCTCCTCCCTCCAAATGCTAGAATAAGAATCCATAACTCCACCCACAAACTAGGTGTGACATCAATAAAATGGGTGGAGCCAATGTGATGTGAATGGTAACTCCTTCTGAAGCATTACCCAATTCAACAGGAATGAGGAAGCAAAGTTAGGTGGTGAACGGTTTTGTGGAAATAAGGTCAAGAGAGCAGCAAAGTAAGGTTAAGAGAGGCTTCGTGAACAAGAAGAAATCAAAAAGGGCACAAGGGAGAGATAGGAGAGAAACCTAAGAAAGGCATAAGTTCAAGGCTAAGGCAGCTGGTATCTTAGAGGAAGCTTGGTTCTGTGCATTAAGAGAAAGGAGAAAGGGAGGAAGGTAAATAAGCAACTGATCAGACTCTCCTAATCTTTGTGACAAAGAAGTTCAAAGTTCCCCACATGAGGATTCACATGACAGCGCTGCTTCAAGATGTCAGTCTGATGTTGTTTGGTTAATATACATTTATAAAAGGTTATGCTAATTTGCCAGTAACTTAAATGAACTTCCATTTGTAGTGAGCAAGCCCGTTGCTAATGAAATAGTTTGACCACTCTGCGTATGTGTGCTGCGGAGAAAGTGAGAACTGTAGATGCTGGAGATCAGAGACAAAAAGTATGGCACTGGAAAAATATTGCAGATCAGGCAGTATCTGTGGAGCAGGAGAGTCAACATTGTGGGCACAATGATGAAAGGCTTATGCCCGAAACGTTGACTCTCCTGCTCCTCAGATGCTGCTTGACCTGCTGTGCTTTTCCAGCGCCACGCTTTTTGCCTATGTGTGCTGTGGACAAGTGATTTCGAGGCTTTAAATGATAGGTATAAAGTGGATCAGGCAAGCAATTTATTTTCTGCAACAAATGTCTGCTGAAGGTTCTGGCAGGAATCTGTGATACATTAGGAATGGTTGTGTATACGCATCCAGTGTTCCACCTGGAGAGGAGAAGCACGACTATATTATAAGATGTTTTAAAGCAAGTGTTAACATGTGTATTTTAAGCACATCTACACTTCTGCTAAGGTAGAAGACAAAAAAAAATAAGGTGAATATGTTAGGAGGTCATCAACGAAAATCAACCACAATAAATTCTAGACTGTGGTTTCAGAATGAGTCACGGACCACATATGAAAGTGGAAACTGCTAAATTCATTACAATTACTGTCATAGAGCTTTATGACCTTTCTCAGAAATTAGCTTCCCACGTTGCAACGGCCTTATGGCATTTGCTATTTTCTGCCTTTGGAATAAGGATCTGTGCATAGCCACAATGGAGTGAATGGTCTTGAATGATGCAAATTTCTATGCCTTTACTCCAAGGTATTGCAAGAAGTAGGTGTGGAAGCCATTGATGCATTAGCCCAAACTTTTCCAGAAGATTCTTGTTTCCTGTTTGGATTTGGGAGTTGCTAGCATCATTCCATTATTTTAAAAATGTAATCACGATTAATAAGAAATCAGAAGCCCATTAGTGTAAAGGATGTCATGGGCAAGTCACAAAAATTTGCTGACAAGGACAAAATGACCGAGTACTTGATCAAAAGTAAGCTGAACTTTCGGAGGTCGTACAGGCATTTATTTTTAAGGGCAAATCATGTCTAATTAATTGAGTTATTTTTTAAGAAGAAGGGTTCAGTTCTGGGACCTCTTTTGTTTGCCATTTTTATAAATGATTTGGATGAGAATAGAGAAGGCATGGTTAGTAAGTTTGTGGACGACACCAAAATTGGCAGCATAGTAGACAGTGAAGGCTTTCTAAGAGTATAAAGGGATCTTGATCAAATGGGTCAATGAGCTGAAAAATGGCCAATGGAGTTCAATTCGGATAAATGCGAGGTATTGCATTTTGGTAAAATTAACAAGGGTAGGATATGTACAATTAATTGTGGAGCCTTGGCTAGAACAGAGAGACTTCAAGGTTCAGGTACGTAATTCTTTAAACTTTGCATCACATATGGATAGACTGGTTGAAACGGCTTGCCTTCATTCCTCAGTCCTTTGGGTATAGGAGTTGGACAGTCAGGTTCATCCAGAGAGGGTTCAGAAAAGATTCACCAGGATGTTGCTGAGTATAGAAGGTTTGAGTTATAAAGAAAGGCTGGATAGGCTGGGACTTTTTTTCTACTGTAGTTTTAGAGGTTGAGAGGTGACCATTACAGAGGGGTATAAAATCATGAGAAGTATAGATAAGGTGTCTTTTACCCTAGAATGGATGATTTCAAGACTAAGGGATATATTTTTAAGGTGAGAGGTGAGAGATTTAAAAAAAGACAAAAGAGCAAATTTTTTACACAAAGGATAGTTTGTGTGTGGAATGAACTTCCTGAAGAAGTGGTGGATGTGGGCGCAGTTACAACATTTAAAAGACATTTCGATAAGTGCCTGAACAGGAAAGGTTTGGTTGGTTATGGGCTAGGAACAAGCAGCTGGGAGTAGTTTAGTTTGGGATTATGTTCAGTGTAGACTGGTTGGACTAAATGGTCTGTTGCTGTGATGTATAAATTTATCTATAAGTAGTTAGTGTGCTATTTAAGGCAGTCTCTACAAAAGTTATTCCTGTTGATTTTCAGAAGGCATTCGACACATTTCCACATAAATGACTGCTAGCAAGGATGAGAATGTTTGAATTTGGATTGGATAGAGAATTGTTATGAGAGAAGAGGGAAATACATATGCATTCAATTTAAAAGGCTGTGACGAGTAATGTCCATCATAGATCCGTGCTGGAGCTACCACTTTTCTCTGTACAGTAGCGCCTCGACATACGAACGACCCCGTTCACGAACAAATCGGTTTATGAACAGGATTGCACGTAAAATTTTGTTCAATGTACGTACAAAATTCAAGGTACAACCGAAGGTACGAACGCAAAAAGCCTGTGGTTTCATTGTCATTCTTCTGTTTTACTATGCGCTCTTTGAACGCAAAAGCTCTTGGGCCCCGTGTGATCTCATTCAGTTTGTCTTTGGCGCGTGTGCTGTGAACATCCAACGTCCAAGCATTCTTACGCTTTTTTTTGTTTTTTGCATTAAATTAGCCCTCATTATGGCTCCCAAGAAAGTGAGAAGTGGTAGTGATAGTGGTGCTAAGAAGCCTAAACGTATTACTGTGGAAACGAAGAAGGAAATAATAACTAAACACGAGAATAGTGCTCACGTATTTGATCTCGCTTTGCAGTACGACATGGCGAATCGACTATCTGTACCATCCTAAAGAACAAAGAGGCACTAAAGGCAACTGACGTAGCTAAAGGAGTGATTATTTTAACAAAGCAAAGGCCTAAATTGTTAGACGAGGTTGAAAAATTATTATTAGTTTGGATAAATCAAAAAGAGCTTGCTGGAGATAGTGTTAACAAGACTATAATCTGCGAGAAGGCTCTACACATACACCGTGATTTGTTGGCAAAACCGCTGAGTACAAGTACTGCTAGCATTGAAGAATTTTAGGCCTGCAGAGGCTGGTTTGATAAATTTCGTCGACGAACTGGAATCCATAGTGTAATAAGTCATGGAGAAGTGGCTAGTTCGGACAAAAAGGCAGCGGAGGAATTTGTGAAGGAATTCAATAAGTTTGTCGAAGATGGAGGTTATGTCTCACATCAAGTTTTTAGCTGCGATGAAACTGGACTTTTCTGGAAAAAAATGCCCATAAGGACCTACATAACCCAAGAGGAGAAGGCACTACCGGGCCACAAACCAATGAAGGACAGGTTAACGCTTGTATTGTGCGTGAATGCAAGTGGGGATTGCAAGATTAAGCCTCTATTAGTCTACCACTCTGAAAATCCTCGTGTTTTTAAATGCAATAATGTGTTGAAGGCTAAAGTCCTGGTAATGTGGAGGGTGAATAGCAAGGCTTGGGTCACGTGTATGATTTTTATGGAATGGTTGACGGAAGTCTTTGCACCAGCTGTCAAGGAATATCTTGAAAAAAATAATTTGCCACTTAAGTGTCTTCTAGTCATGGACCATGCTCCTGCCCATCCTCCAAATTTGGAAGAAGACTTGGATATTGAATATGACTTCATAAAAGTAAAGTTCCTTCCTTCCAACGCCACTCCTCTCATCCAACCCATGGCCCAGAATGCCATTGCAAATTCCAAAAAAATTATATATGAAGGCTCTGTTCGCCAGGTATTTCCAGGTCACCAATGACACAGATTTGACCCTTGGTCAGTACTGGAAGGACCACTTCAATATCCTCCACTGCACAAGCCTTATTGATAAGGCATGGAACGAGGTCTCTTTCTGTACGTTGCAGTTGGCCTGGAGGAAACTTTGGCCAGATTGTGTACCTTAGAGAGACTTCGAGGGTTTTGAGGAGGAGACATCAGTAAATGTAGTGAACGAGATTGTGACCCTGGGCCAAAATATGGGCTTGGAGGTCGATGAGGATGACGTGTCAGAGCTGGTGGAGGACCACAGACAAGAACTCAGCACAGAAGATCTTGTTGAATTGCAACAGGAGCAGGTGAAGGTTATTCAGCAGGAGCATTCTAGGGAGGAGGAAGAAGAGAGGGAAGATGTATCAAGAGTTCAAATCAAAGAGATTTGTAGCAAATGGAGTGAAGTGCAGGCTTTTGTTGAGAGGCAGCACCCTAACAAAACTGTGACCAACAGAGCAGTGGACATTTTAAATGACAATGTGATGTCTCATTTTCGGAAAATTCTGCAACAAAGAAAAAAACAAGTTTCTCTGGATCGTTTTCTTGTGGCATCACCAACCTCCAAGAGACGAAAAAGAGAAAAGACTCCAGAAATATCCGAACAATGGGAAAATTGATTCAGTTCGTGAACTTTTCGGTTGGCGAACCGGGTCCCGGAATGGATTAAGTTTGTAAGTCGAGGTGCTACTGTATTTGTAAATGACCTGGAATAGAGATATTCATATTTAAACTTGCTGTTAATGCTAGGTTGAAACATTAGCAAGTGCAGATCAGTTTAGAAAAGTTGGTGTGAAATTGATAGATTTCTTTGAGTATAATTGAATACAACACACTTTAACATGGAAGCTTGTGAGGTCATCCATTTGGATAAATGAATGACAGAATTACTAGGCATGATGCAGAAGGAGGCCATTTGGTCCATCATGTCCGCAATGGCTCCTGAGTATCATGATCTTATGCCATTCTCCCTTTCTTCCACCCTTTCCTGCTACCATGCATATTCTCATCTTTTAAGTAACCATCTCATGGCTCTTGAATGTCTTGACTGAGATTGCTTCACGCAATGGGGCACAGGTCTCTGGTGCAGAGTCTGTCCCTGCTGCTCAGTGGGGAAAGGGGACGAGGAGCAGAGCTTTAATCACTGGGGACTCCATAGTTAGGGGGACAGGTGGGAGGTTTCATGGGAACGAGAGAGACTCATGATTGGTTTGTTGTCTCCCAGGTGCAGGGTTCATTATGTCTCTGATCATGTTTTCAGGATCCTTGAGGGGGAGGGGGAGCAGCCCCAGTTGTGGTCCACATAGGCACCAATGACAGAGTAGGAAGAAAGGTGGGGATCTGAGGCAGAAATTCAGAGAACTCGGTTGGAAGCTTAGAGCGAGAACAAACAGATTGTTATCTCTGGTTTATTGCCCGTGCCACATGCTTTTGAAGCAAGGAATAGGGAGAGAGTGGAGCTGAACACATCGCTGCAGGGATGGTGCAAGGGGGAGGGTTTTGGATTCTTGGATACTTGGAGTTCATTCTGGTGAAGGTGGGTCCTTGAGAAACAGGATGGTCTTCAATTGAACCAAAGGGGTATTGATATCCTGGGGGAGAAATTTGTCAGTGCTCTTCGGGGGGTTTTAAACTAATGCAGCAGGGGGATGGGAACCTGAATTTTAGTTCCAGTGTACTGGAGGTTGAGGGTAGTGAGGTCAGGGATAGGTTTACAAGGTCGCGAGAGGGCACCGGCAATCAGGGTGTTGGTTTGAAATGTGTGTACTTCAATGACAGGAGCATCTGGAATAAGGTGGGTGAGCCTGCAGTATGGGTTGATACCTGGAATTTTGACATGGTGGCCATTTCAAAGGCATGGTTAGAGGAGGGACAGGAATGGTTGTTGCAGATTCCAGGATTTTGATGTTTCAGCAAAAATAAAGATTATGATAAAAGAGGAGGAAGTATGGCTTTGTTAATCAAGGGTAGTATTACAACAGCTGAGAGAACATTTGCGGACTCACCCACTGAGGTAGTTTGGGCTGAGGTTAGAAACAGGAAAGGAGATGTCACCCTATTGGCAGTTTTCTATAGGCCTCTGAATTATTCCAGGCATGTAGAAGAAAGGATAGCAAATAGGAGTGAGAGTAACAGGGTAGTTGTTATTGGGGACTTTAACTTCCCCAATATTAACTGGGAATACTACAGTTCAAGTAGTTTAGATGGCCAGTTTTTGTCCAATGTATGCAGGAGGGTTTCCTGACACAGTATTTAGGCAGGCCAACATGGGGTGATGCCATATTGGATTTGGTACTGGGGAATGAACCTGGCCTGGTGTTAGATTTGGCGGTAGGTGAGCACTTTGGTGATAGTGACCATAATTTGGTTACGTTTACAATAGCAATGGGCAGGGATAAGTATATACCGCAGAGAAAAAGGTATAACTGGGATAAGGCAATTATGATGAGATTCGGCAGGATTTAGGATGCATAGGATAGGGAAGGAAACTGCAGGGGAAGGACCCACTTGAAATGTGGAGTTTATTCAAGGAACAGCTATTAGGGGTCCTTGATAAGTATATACCTATCAGGCAGGGAGATAGTTGTCAAGAGAGGGAGCCATGGTTTACTAAAGAAGTTGAAGCTCTTGTCAAGAGGAAGAAGAAGGCTTATGTGAAGATGAGGTGTGAAAGCTCAGATAGGGGGCTTAAGAGTTATAAGTTAGCCAGAAAAGATCTAAAGAGAGGGCTAATAAGTGCCGGGGGGCGGGGGGGGGGGACATGAGAAGTTGTTGGCGGATAGGATCAAGGAAAACCCTGAAGCTGTCTATTGGTAAATCAGGAATAAAAGAATGACTAGAGTAAGATTATGGCCAATCAATGATAGTGGTAGAAAGTTGTGTGTGAAATCTAAGGATAAAGGGGAAGCACTTAATGAATAATTTTTGTCAGTATTCACATTGGAAAAGGGCAATGTTAGTGAGAATACGGAGATACAGGCTACAGGTTTCGATGTGGTTGCGGTTGACAAAGAGGAGGTTTTAGTAATCTGAAAATAGATAAGACCCCAGGGCCGGATGGGATTTCTCTGGGAAGCTCGAGAGAAGATTGCAGACTCTTTGGCTTTGATCATTCTGTCATCATTGTCGACAGGAGTAGTGCCAGAAGACTGGAGGAGAGCAAATGTTGTTCCCTTGATTAAGAAGGGGAGTCGGGCCAACCCTGATAATTATAGGCCAGTGAACTTTACTTTGGTTGTGGGTAAGTTGTTGGAAAAGGATCGAGATAGGATTTATAATCATCTGGAAAGGAATAATTTCATTGGGTATAGATGGACTTCAGTAAGGTGTTTAATAAGGTTCCACGTGGTAGGCTATTGCACAAAGTACGGAGTTTCAGGATTAAAGGTGATTTAAAGGTTTGGATCAGAAATTGGCGAGCTGAAAAAAGTCAGAGTTTGTGGTGGTTGATGACAAATGTTCATCCTGGAGCTCAGTTACCGGTGGTGTGCCGCAAGGATCTGTTTTAGGGCCACTGCTGTTTGTCAATTTTATAAATAATCTGGATGTGGGCGTAGAAGGATGACACTAAGGGGGCAGAGTTGTGGATAATGCTGAAGGATGTTGTGGGTTACAAAGGGACATAGAGAAGATGCAGAGCTGGGCTGAGAAATGGCAAATGGAGTTTAATGCAGAAAATTATGAGGTAGTTCACTTCAGAAGAAATAACAGAAATGCAGAATACAGAGCAATCTTGATTATCTGAATATCAATTATCCAAATATCGGATTATCTGAAGGAGATCTTGAGGTCCCGATAGAAACATTATGTCAAAGAGCTGTTTCAACCCTGATTGCGTCTTTTGTTTACAGTGATTAAAAATCAACTCGGCTCACTGAAATGCTGCTGAGAACAGTCCTGGACAGTCAGGCACCGTCTCCAAATAACTGACCTTCCGCCCTCTCTCTCTCTCTCTCTCTCCTGACACTTTTCCTGGAGTTCTACACAGGTGTGACAGTAAACCCCCACTTACCCAGATAATCTCTCCAACACTGTCCTGTACAGGGCAAAGGTGGAACCTGTCAGAACGTTACAGTAAAAATGTGTGTGTGTGTGTGTGTGTGTCAATGCGTGTGTGTGTGTCAATGCGTGTGTGTGTGTTTGTGTGTGTGTGCCTTCTATTTGAAGACTTCTCCCACAAAGGCATGAGCAGTCTTACTGTTTGTGTACAGTCTGGGGCGGGTGGGGGTGGAGGTGGATGGGGTTGGAAGGGTGTGGTGGGAGCAGATGGGATTGCGGGCGGCCAGGGGACAGGGTGGGAGCGGACGGGGGAGGTGGGAACAGACAGGGTTGGGGGCGGACGGGTTGGAGTGGGCAGGGGTTCAGGGGTCGTGCACAGCATGCTGCTGCCTAGTCTCCTGAACAGGGAGCAGACTTAACAGAAAACTCTGAGCCACAGAGGAAATCAATTAACCGAATAATCAATTGTCTGAACAAATTAGTGTCCACCCATCTCATTCAGATAATTGAGGTTCCGTTGTACTGGGCTAATGGTAAAATTCTTAGAGTGTAGATGAACAGAGAGATCTTGGTGTCCTGGTGCATAAATCCCTGAAAGTTGCACCCAGGTCAATAGGGTTGTTCAGAAGCGTGTGGTGTGTCGGCATTTATTGGGAGGGCCAATGTTTGTCGGAGCCACGAGATCATGCTTCAGCTACACACTGGTAAGGCCGCACCTGGAGTATTATGTACAGTTCTGGTCGTCGCATTATAAGAAGGATGTGGAAGCTTTGGAAAGGGTTCAGAGGAGATTTACTATGATTTTGCCTGGTATGGAAGGAAGGTCTTTCGGGGAAAGGCTGAGGGAACTGAGGCTGTTTTCGCCGGAGAGAAGAAGGTTGAGAGGTAACTTAATCGAGATGTATAAGATAATCAGAGGGTTAGAGCTGAAAATGTGTTGCTGGAAAAGCGCAGCAGGTCAGGCAGCATCCAAGGAGCAGGAGGATTCCTGCTCCTTGGATGCTGCCTGACCTGCTGCGCTTTTCCAGCAACACATTTTCAGCTCTGATCTCCAGCATCTGCAGTCCTCACTTTCTCCAATCAGAGGGTTAGACAGGATGGACAGTGAGAGCCTTTTTCCTTGGATGGTGAAGGTTAACATGAGGGGACATAGCTTTAAACTGAGGGGTGATAGATTTAGGACAGATATTAGGGGTACGTTCTTCACTTAGAGATTAGTAGGGGCGTGGAATGGCCTGACTGCAACAGTAGTAGACTTGTCGATGCTAAGGGCATTTAAATGAGCATTGGACATACATATGGATAATAATGGAACAGTGTATGTTAGACGGGCATCAGATTATTGTCACAGGTTGGCTCAACACCGAGTTGGCCAAAGGGTCTGTACCGCTCTATGTTCTATGCTTTATTAGATTAGATTACTTACAGTGTGGAAACAGGCCCTTCAGCCCAACAAGTCCACACCGACCCGCCAAAGTGCAACCCACCCATAACACTACATGTACCCCTTTTTACCTAACACTATGGGCAATTTAGCATGGCCAATTCACCTGACCTGCACATCTTTGGACTGTGGGAGGAAACCGGAGCACCCGGAGGAAACCCACGCAGACGCAGGGAGAATGTGCAAACTCCACACAGTCAGTCGCCGGAGTCGGGAATTGAACCCGGGTCTCTGGCGCTGTGAGGCAGCAGTGCTAACCACTGTGCCACCGTGCCACCCACAATGTCCTGTGTCCTGTGTTCTGTGTTCACACTTCCAGGCAGTGCAGTCCAGACCTGAATTGTTTGCTGTATTTTTCCTCACATCATATTTGTTTCTTTGGCAAATTGCTTTCAATCTGTCCCTTCTTATTCTTGTTCCCTGTAGAAGTGGGAACAGTTTCTTCCTGTCTACTCTGGCTAGTTCTCTCATGATTGTAAAATAAAACTCCTATTTAATCTGTTAGTCTTTCCCTTCCAAGGAAAACAGTCTCAGCTTCTCCAACTTTTCCTCATAACTGACCATCTCTCATCCCTGGATCTCTTCTCGTAAAGTTTTTCAGCAATCTCTCCAATGTTTTCACATCTTCCTTAAGTGTGGCACCTAGAGCTGTTCACAATACTGCTAAATTCTAACTTATCTCTCAAACAGTCCTGCCACCTTTAATAACTTAGGGTACATGCACAGCAATGTTTTTTTTCAGCTCCTGCACATCCTTTGAAGTAGTACCCTTTATTTGACACTGTCTCCATGTTTTTTGTGCCAAAGTGGGGAAAGAGTTACTATGTCTCATAAAAGATGTGCTAACTGAACATTTATTTTAAAATGGCAACCATTGGGCAACAACATTAAGGATGTATTAAAGGGCAATTATATTTGACAAACATGTAAAAGTTTTTTTGAGGATGTTACTTGTAGCATGGTTAAAGAAAAACCAGATAATATAGTGCATTTGGATATTTAGAAGACTTTGGTAAAATCCCATACATGTAGCCAGTAAATAAGTTAGAACCCCTGGAACTAGGGAAATGGATTGTGAATTGGTTAATAGACAGAAAGCAGAGAATAGTAAAGAATGGATATATATTAGAATGGCAGGTTGTTACTGGTAGTGCACCATAAGGGTTAGCGGTACTGCCATAACTGTTCACAATTTAAACAAATGACTTGCATGTGTGGACCTGGAAGAGAACATAATTTGTGAGCTGGGTGCAAAGAGGCTAAAAGAAGATTTGAACAGGCTAAGTGAAAGAGCTAGAACATGGCTAATGGAATATAATGTAAAGAGTGTGAAGTTAATCCGTTTGCTGGAGGTTAAAAACAGAAAGGCAGGAAGCGAGACTGAAGGCAGAGCTTCAATCTCAAGTTAAGGGTCAGGCCATTTAAGACTGATTTGAGGACGGATTTCTTCGCTCAGAGGTGGTAAATCTTTTGAATTCTCTATCCCAACAGATTGTGAAAGCTGAATCATTGAGTCGGCTTGTTAGAAATCAATAGATTTCTGGAGATTAATGACACTAAAGGGCATAGAGATAGTCTGGGAAAGTGGTATTAAAGAGATGATCAGCCATACTCTGAAATGGCAGGGCAAGCACGATGGCCTGAATGGCCTTGTCCTGTTACTATGTCCCCAAGTACCAGACATGGCCTCCTTACTGATTAGACTGGATGCATATTGTTGTAGAAAACATCTTGCTCCTGCACACTTGACTTTCTCTATTCTTAACACTACTGCCATCCCAGTATATACTGGTGTTCATTAACGTCCCCCATCTAACTCTCTATATAATGCTTACACCTCTGTAATTTACTACATCCTTCCCACTAGTTGCTAGTCTGTAGATTACACTGGACAATATAATTGCAACCTTCTGATCACCAAATTGATTCTGACTTTGAACACACTGGGACATCTTTTTTCAGTACTCTAATGTTCCCCCAAAACCTATCCTGCCATTCTTCTCCTTTCTGTCCATTCGTATTTTTCCTTAAACCATGTACCTGTAACTGAGAATTTTAATACCAAGGCTTGTCTTTCCTTCAGCCAGGTCTCTGTTACCTTGACAACATCATAATCTCGCATGGCAATTTGCACTAGCAACTCACCAGTTTATTTATGATAGTCAATGCATTCACATTCTTAAAGTGTAACCCTGATTTAAAATATTATCATTTCTCTCTTATTCCAAATCGATCTATTAACTGTCTGCGCTGTATTGTAGGCGATGAGCAGTTGAGGTGAGGACATAATGGCAGCAAATCAGAGACAGAACGAGATTAATTGAAGCTGAGCGGAATTGATTCTTAGTCTACCACAGAGAAAGGAACATGCTGTTTGATAAGCCCCTCGTTAGGTTCTTACAATGTAAACACAGCACACAAATTGCTATAGATTGGTTGAAAAATAGTTAAAAGGCAAACATAAGATTGTGAAGAATACAATAGGAACCAGTATGTGATCGAGGAAATTTAAATCAGGATGAAAGATCAGCAGAGATTTTCAGGCTTGGGAGATATAAAAAGTCACAAGTGCACATCACTGGGAAACAGCCTCAAGGAAAGCAGGTGCTGAAAAGCTGCACAATAGGGTGAGTTTCCAAAATGCTCAAGAGTGACATCTTATGAAATACATAAGCTTGTCAAGTTGGACTGGGAACCAGCAAGGGCTGAATGACAACTTTAGGAAACAAGATCAGCTGAATATTTCTGCTGGATTAGTGGTGCTGGAAGAGCACAACATCCAGTATTTGCTTTCCAGCATCTGCAGTCATTGTTTTTACCTCACTGAATATTTCTGCTGTCCAGTCCTAAAAGTAAACATTAGTCTTTAGATTAAAAATGCTTAAACCATAAGGAATAAGATAGGTCTCTGATACATATGAATCTTGTCCTGTCTCCCAGTCCTGAATTAGGCCAGTGCAGAATCCTGGCCTCAAGACCCTCTAGGTAAAGCCTGACGTGGACTGGAGACGAGGGTCCCAGTGTAGAATCGAAGCCAGATCTGGCATAGACTGGTGGCAAGACCCAACACGGATTGGAGGACAGTTCAGACACATCTACTCTGCCTTCTCTGCTTGGATGGACTGTAATTCTGAACTTTTTATTTCTTCAATCTTCTAATTTATTCTTAAGATTTTGCATGTCGATACCTTTGGTACCTAAGATGGCAAGAAGGTCTGCAAATATTGGATGTTTTATTTCTTTATGTTTCTAATTTATTCCTAAGAATCTGTGCCTAGGTACCTTGTAACTAAGATGGTGCTGTAAGCGGTGACTTTGTAAACTTTTCGCTGTACTCATATGAGTACGTGTGACAATAAACCTATTTCTAATTCTATTTTTTATCTCAAGGAAGGATACAGAAAGAGAGTAATTTAGGGGCAAGTCATGGAAAGGCTGTTCGGCCTGGTGGAATGCTCCTCCTAAATGATTTGGAAAGTCAGGGATACCTCTCGTGCCCAGGATGACCATCTATGCAGGACATGTCTCCAACTGCAGCTACTGGAAATCCATTGTCCAGATCTGCAGCAGCACCTGGAGTCACAGTGGAGTATCCACAAGGCTGAGACCTTTGTTGACATCATGTACAGTGAGGTGATCACACTGCAGAAAGGGTAATCAGTAGGCATAGTGACATGGGTAGGCAGGCACTGCAAGATCCCTTTGGGCTAACAGATTTCCCATTTTAAATACTGCTCAGAATTGATTTCCCAGGGAAACAACTGGTGCTGAAAAAATTAATGGGATTGAAAGCTGGTATATCCACAGAGGCTGATAATCCAAATGCCAGGGTATGAATGAAAGTGACCATGGAAATACTAGGTGCATTAGTTGTCACCTTTCACAATTCTGTAGGTTTTGGAACAGTCCTGACAGATTGGAGAGTGGTAAATATAGTCTCACTGTTTAAAAAAAGATAGAGGGAGAAAACTGTGAATTACAGCTCGGGTAACTTAGCTAGGAAAAACGCTGGTATCTATTATAACAAGATATTTTGAAAGAATTACAGAAAGTAACAACAGAATTGTACAAGTCAACATACTTGAGGAAAGGGAAATTCTGTTTGACAAACGTGCTGGAGGACATATCGAGTAGAATAGATGAAGAAGAGCCAATTGATATAGTGTATTTGGATTTTTAGAAAACCTTTGAAAAAGTCCTCAAGACCTTATTCTGCCCCTTTCAAAGCACAGTGGTAATATACTGGCATGGACAGTGAATTGGTCAGCAGACAGGAAACAGCAAGTAGGGAAAAAATTGGGTCGTGTTTGGAGTGGACGGCAGAGACAAGAGTGAAATGCTATTGCAGCAACCAGTACTTGTGTTCAACTATTCACAATATAAATCAACAATTTGATTGAGGGAATCAAATGTAATATTTCCAAGTTTGCTGATGACACAAAACTAGCTGGGAACATGTGTGGTGAGAAGGACATAAAGAAGCTTCAGGGAGATTCAGATAAATTGAGTGAGTGGGCAAAAACATGGTAGGTGCAGTATAACTTAGATAAATGCAAGAAAAATAGAATAGCAGAGTATTAATTAAATCTTGAGGAAGGGTAGTAATAAAAAAAGAGACCAGGGTATCCTTGTACATGGTCATTGAAAGAAGCATTCAAGTGCAGGAGCAGTTAAGAAACTCAACAAAAGATAGGTCTGCTGCCCAGTGGTTGGGTGACCAGAATATCTGGGCCATGGATTTGGAGAGGTGCAGTGAAGATTCATCAAAATGATACGGAAGTTAAATGAGCTGTGAGTACAATTTGAATAGACCATGTTTTTATTCCTTTAACATAGAAGATTAAGGAATAATCCGGTAGAGATGATTGAAAGAGTCAATAGGGGAGCTTGAAAAAAAGAAATAATTTCCTCTCTGGGTAGCATCCAGCAAAGGACAATATAACATTAAAATTAGAGTTAGACTGTTCAGACATAATGTCAGAAAGCATTTCTTCACACGAGTATCGGAAGTGGAAATATAAGTCTCACTTCCTCTTTTAAGAAGGTTTTGAGGCTAGGCTGAATGAAAATTTCAACATCAAGAATGACAGATTTTTGTTGGGAAGAAGTGACATGGTAATGAAATGAAGGCACTAGTCAGACATGGTCTAATCAGATGGAAAGGAAGACTTAAGGAACAAAATGAACTACTCCTGTTCCTACTTTCTTATGTTTAAGATGAGCACCTGACAGTGGGGTTCGAATTGAGTAGCACCATACAATTTAACCTGAAAAAATGGAAAATGTGAATCTCATTTTCTAGTAATGGCTACTACAATCAAAGGCAAATTATTATTGAGTCAGTGTTAGTTTCGATTAAAGATGGATGCAGATTGATCTATTGTTCATGCAGTTTTCTGATTATCCATTTGGTAGTGCTTGAAGATCTTTTATTGGCCTACATCCACAATGCTGTGCTAAATTTGTAAAAAGAAAAAACTTTATCATGTAAATTCAGAAGTTCTATGTATGAGAATGGTGATAGGAGTTAGAATCATGAAAGCATTAGTTCCACTGTCACTATCCTGTCACTGTATTTTGAATTATTGAAGTTGGCTTGGATAGAAGTTGAGAAGTAAGTTTAAAG
The DNA here is from genome assembly GCF_047496795.1 of Chiloscyllium punctatum. Taxonomy (NCBI): domain Eukaryota; kingdom Metazoa; phylum Chordata; class Chondrichthyes; order Orectolobiformes; family Hemiscylliidae; genus Chiloscyllium; species Chiloscyllium punctatum. The sequence continues at coordinate 51,287,065 of NC_092750.1, read as the reverse complement.
CACAGTGATTGAAATCTGATCTGTGGAAAGGATAGCAAAAGTGTGGATAGAACTGTAAATGAACTATATGGTATCATATGACACAAAGATCTTACTAAATGCCTGTCACATGATGGCAATTGGTTCTGTTTCTTATTCTACTCAGGCTCCTCCTGCCCTCCATGTTGTGGCTTATGGTGCTCATCCTCCAGGGTGACAGTGCATCTGGAAACTGAATAAAATCACATGCTGCAAATATAATATTGAGCCAAGATTGTAGAGGATGGTGTAGATCACCCAAGAAGTATAGTGCTGCCTGTATTTTTTGTGTCTGATATTGGTTAATTGCAGACTCATGTAACTTTAGGGACACTACTAGACAAATGAGGATTGACATTCATTATCCTATATGGATAGCAGCGAATCAACGAAGTATTTGGTCACATTAGGCTATCCACCATCCCCTGCTGGTAATAACCTGAGTTCTCACTGCAGTATCAGGGTCTGAAAGGGCTCAGAGAAGATCAATACCTGCAACAATGTGACTAACACCGGGATGATGTCAGTGGGTGATGTGGGGAGGAAACCTTTGCATGAACTTCAATGGTGGCAGATATGTTAATGTGATGTCCATGTGGTTTACAAACTTCAACAGTAAGAATGTTTATTGTCAGGGAAAAATAAAGCAACTTCAGAAGGATGTGGATAGACTTGATGTGTGGACAAGAACATGGCAGGTGAAATATAATGTCAAAAAATGTGAGATTATCCACTTTGGATGACAAAAGAGATGCACAGAGTATTTCTTAATGGTGCGAGGTTGGAAAATGTAGATGTACACAGTGACCTTTTTGATAAGTCATTGACAATTAAAATGCAGGCACATCAAGCTGTCAGGAAGGTTAATGGAATGTTAACCTTTATTGCAAGAAGATTTGACTACAGAAGTAGTGAAACCTTGCTTCATTTGTGCAGGAGCTTGATTAAACAGTGCCAGGGGTACTGTCTGCAGTTGTGGTCTCCTAACTTCAGGAAAGATATTATTGCCTTGGCAGAAATGCGGTGATGGTTCATTAGACTTGTTCTTGGGAAAGTAGACTGTTCTCTGAAGAAAGATTGGCCAAACTGGGTCTGCATTCTTTGGGTTTTGAAGAATGCGAAGTGACCTGATTGAAACTTACAACATACGTCAAGGGATAGAGAGGAGAGATGTAGGTAAAATGTTTCCCCTGATTCAAAGGGCACAATTTAATAATAGAGGATGTCACTTCAGCCTGAGATGGATTGATTTTTTTTGTTAACTCGGCCAGTTTTGCACCTTTAGAAGTCTCTACTGCAGAGGGCTGTGAAAACATCATTTTTCAGTATGTTTAATTTACAAGTTGATAGATTTCTGGTTACCACTGGTATATAGACTTATGGGGATGAGATTCTGAAAGGGTTAATTAAATCAATTAAACTAAATGGAGAAAGTAGGTAAGTTAACAACATAGCATACTTGGGAAACATCCACTTCAAGGGTACAACTATATCTCAAACTCATCCAAGCAATTCAGATGGACATTGAGCTCTGCAGGAAGCTAAGGAAGTCAAAGTCATTATTCCTCCCTACTCACTCAGACACTCAGAACATAGGTTTGGCAGCAGATATCCTGTTCACTAGGGCATCTGTATAGGTCCTCAGGCTAGAAATGTTCTAATCAACCTGTTCAGTATGTTACATACCTCTGGAGAGGGTGGGATTTGAACCTGGATCTCCTGGTCCAGTGTTAGGGACCACTGCACCTGCTATCAACATCCTGGGGTTAACATTCACCAGAAACTGAACTAGACTAGCCATATCATACAGTGACTGCAAGAACAGCCAAAGGCTAGGGGCCCTCCAGCAAGTAACTCACCACCTGATTCCCCAAAGCCCATGCACTGTCTATAAAGCATACGTCAGGAGTGTGATGGAATACTTCCCACTTGCCTGGATGGGTGCAATTCCAACATGTTTGAGAAGCTTGACACCATCCAGGACAAACACCCACTTGATTGCCAATACATTCACAAGTATTCACTCTCCCTATCACTGACACACAGCAGGAGCAGTGTGCATCATCTACAAGATGCACTGCAGAAGTTCACAAAAGAGTCTGAAGCAGCAGCTTCCAAATCTACTGCGAAGGACAAGGGCAGCAGATCTTGGGAATGTCACCACCTACAAGTTCTTCTCCAAGGCACTCACCATGCTGACTTGGAAATATATTGCCCTTCATTCGGTATGTCAAAATTCTAGAATTCCCTTGTTAACAACGTTGTGGCTGAAAAATGTGTTGCTGGAAAAGCACAGCAGGTCAGGCAGCATCCAAGGAGCAGAAGAATCGACGTTTCGGGCATAAGCCCTTCTTCAGGAATGAGGAGGTTGTGCCAAGCAGGCTAAGATAAAAGGTAGGGAGAAGGGACTTGGGGGAGGGGCGTTGGGAATGTGATAGGTGGAAGGAGGTTAAGGTGAGGGTGATAAGCCGGAGAGGGGGTGGGGGCGGAGAGGTCGGGAAGAAGATTGCAGGTCAAGAAGGCGGTGCTGAGTCCGAGGGTTGGGACTGAGATAAGATGGGGGGAGGGGAAATGAGGAAGCTGGAGAAATCTGCATTCATCCCTTGTGGTTGGAGGGTTCCTAGGTGGAAGATGAGGCGCTCTTCCTCCAGGCGTCGTGTTGCCATGGTCTGGCGATGGAGGAGGCCAAGGACCTGCATGTCCTTGGCGGAGTGGGAGGGGGAGTTGAAGTGTTCAGCCACGGGGTGGTTGGGTTGGTTGGTGCAGGTGTCCCAGAGGTGTTCTCTGAAACATTCCGCAAGTAGGCGGCCTGTCTCCCCAATGTAGAGGAGGCCACATCGGGTGCAGTGGATGCAGTAAATGATGTGTGTAGAGGTGCAGGTGAATTTGTGACGGATATGGAAGGATCCCTTGGGGCCTTGGGGGCAAGTGAGTGGGGAGGTGTGGGCACAAGTTTTGCATTTCTTGCAGTTGCAGGGGAAGGTGCCGGGAGTGGAGGTTGGGTTGGTGGGGAGTGTGGACCTGACGAGGGAGTGGCGGAGGGAGTGGTCTTTCCGGAACGCTGATGGGGGGAAGAGGGAAATATATCCTTGGTGGTGGGGTCTGTTTGGAGATAGCGGAAATGGCGAAGGATGATACGATGTATCTGGAGGTTGGTGGGGTGGTAGGTGAGGACCAGTGGGGTTCTGTCCTGGTGGCGATTGGAGGGGTGGGGTTCAAGGGTGGAGGAGTGGGAAGTGGAGGAGATGCAGTGGAGAGCATCGTCAACCACGCCTGAGGGGAAATTGCAGCCTTTGAAGAAGGAGGCCATCTGGGTTGTTCGGTATTGGAATTGGTCCTCCTGGGAGCAGATGCGGCGGAGGCGAAGGAATTAGGAATATGGGATGGCATTTTTACAGGGGGCAGGGTGGGAGGAGATGTAATCTAGGTAGCTGTGGGAGTCGGTCGGTTTATAGTAAATGTCCGTGTTGAGTCGGTCGCCCGAGATAGAAATGGAGAGGTCTAGGAAGGGTCTAACTACACCAAGTGGATTGCAGAAGTTCAAGAAGGCAGCTCACAACTACTTATTTCAAGGGTACCAATGAATTGTTAATAAATGCTGGACCAGCTAGCAATGTCCCCATCCCATAAATTAACTTAAAAAAATTCCGCCACACAAAATGGGAAGCCTTCAGAAATGAGATAACAAGAGTCCAGAGGCAGTATATTTCTGTCAGGGTGAAAGGCAAGGCTGGTAGGTATACAGAATGCTGAATGACGAAAAATATTGAGGATTTGGTTAAGAAAAAGAAGGAAGCATATGTCAGGTATAGACAAGACAGATCAAGTGAATCCTTAGAAGAGTATAAAGGCAGAAGGAGTATACTTAAGAGGGAAATCAGGAAGGCAAAAAGGGGACATGAAATAACTTTTACAAATAGAGTTAAGGAGAATCCAAAGGGTTTTTACAAATACATTAAGGACAAAAGGGTAACTAGGGAAAGTATAGTGCCCCTCAAAGATCAGTAAGGTGACCTTTGTGTGGAGCCACAGGAGGTTGGGGAGCTACTAAACGAGTATTTTGCATCAGTGTTTATTGTGGAAAAAGTCATGGAAGATATTGAATGTAGGGAAATAGACATCTTGAAAAATGCCCATAGAGGAGGAAGTGCTGGATGTCTTGAAATGGGTAAAGGTGGATAAATCTCCAGGACCTGATCAGGTGTACCCTAGAACTCTGTGGGAAGCTCGGGAAGTGATTGCTGGGCCCCTTGCTGAGATATTTGTATCATCGATAGTCACAGGTGAGGTGTCAGAAGACTGGAGGTTGACTAACATGGTACCACTGTTTAATAAAACTGGTAAGGACAAGTCAGGGAACTATAGACCGGTGAGCCTGACCTCGGCGTGGGCAAGCTGTTGGAGAGACTCCTGGGGGACAGGATTCCATATGTATTTGGAAAGGCAAGGACTGATTAGGGATAGTCAACATGGCTTTGTGCGTGGGAAATCATGTCTCACAAACTTGATTGAGTTTTCTGAAGCAGTAACAGTGAAGATTGATGAAGGCAAAGTGGTAGATGTGATCTATATGGACTTCAGTAAGGCTCAAAGGTAGAAGACAGAAGGTGGTGGTGGAGGGTTGTTTTTCAGACTGGAGGCTTGTGAGTACCACAAGGATCGGTTCTAGATCCACTACTTTTCGTGATTTATATAAATGATTTGATTGTAAACATAAGAGATATAGTTAGTAAATTTGCAGATGACACCAAAATTGGAGGTGTAGTGGACAATGAAGAAGGTTACCTCAGATTACAACAGCATCTTGATCAAATGAACCAGTGGGCTGAGAAGTGGCAGATGGAGTTTAATTCAGATAAATGTGAGGTGCTGCATTTTGGGAAAGCAAATCTTAGTAGGACTTATGCACTTAATGATAAGGTCCTAGGGATTGTTACTAAACAAAGAGAGCTTGGAGTGCAGGTTCATAGCTTCTTGAAAGTGGAGTCACAGGTAGATAGGATAGTGAAGAAGGCGTTTGGTATGCTTTCCTTTATTGGTCAGAGTATTGAGTACAGGAGTTGGGAAGTCATGTTGTGGCTGTACAGGATATTAGTTAGGCCACTGTTGGAATATTGCATGCAATTCTGGTCTCCTTCCTATCGGAAAGATGTTGTGAAACTTGAAAGGGTTCAGAAAAGATTTACAAGGATGTTGCCAGGGTTGGAGGATTTGAGCTATAGGGAGAGGTTGAATAGGCTGGGGCTGTTTTCCCTGGAGCATCGGACGTTGAGGGGTGACTTTAAAGAGGTTTATAAAATCATGAGGGGCATGGTTAGGATAAATAGAGAAGGTCTTTTCCCTGGGGTGGAGGGATGAGAGGGGAAAGATATAAAAGAGACCTAAAGGGCAATCTTTCCACGCAGAATGATGCGTGTGTGGAATGGGCTTTCAGAGGAAGTGGTGGAGGCTGGTACAACTGCAACATTTAAAAGGCATCTGGATGGGTATATGAATAGGAAGGGTTTGGAGGGATACGGGCCGGGCGCTGGCAGGTGGGATTAGATTGGGTTGGGATATCTGGTCGGCATGGATTGTTGAACCAAAAGGTCTGATTACATGCTGTACATCTCTAGGACTCTGTGACTCCATGATCTTTCAATAATCAATGTGGAGAAAATGGGCTGATACTTACCCTCAACAAAAGATAATTGATTGAAGGATGATTAGATTGGACATAAGATTGACTGCTTTGCGTTATTTAACTTTATCTCACTCACTAATACAGTACCACTGTCATACCTTTGGCTAAAGATCGGTTAACTTGGTATATATCATGAATTAAATTATTGACTGGCATATATGTCTCCCCAGACTAAAGGGTCTCAAAGTTTTTTGAAGATAAGCCAAAGAGTTTTCCAATATACTGTTTATGCCTCAAACAACATCTCTATAAAACAAAACATGTGGGTTAGATTAGATTTCCTACAGTTTGTAAACAGGCCCAACCAGTCCTCCGAAGAGTAACCCACCTAGACCCAATTCCTTCTCACTAATGCACCTAACACATTGGGAAATTTACCATGATCAATTCACCTGACCTGCACATCTTTGGACTGTGGGAGGAAACCAAAGCACCCAAAGGAAACCCATGCAAACACAGGGAGAATGTGCAACCTCCACACAGACAGCCATTTGAGGCTGAAATTAACCTGGGACTGGTGCTGTGAGGCAGCAGTGCTAGCCACTGAGCCACAGTGCCACTGCTTGTGGATGTTTACTGTGAAAAATTTAATGTTTACTCAGTTACAATTACAATCAAATAGCACCCACACATCAAGTACCTCATTGAAGTACCTCAATGCTAGAAAGTATTTTTGAGATGTCCTGAGGTATATAAATATAAATCTTTATATCAACCACTGTGTACATGGATTTGTTTCACACTGAAATGTGATATGTGTTTTACACCAACCCTCCCTCCCCCAACCCTTCTGGAATGAGCAATTTCTGTTGTTTTAATTCAGCTTAACTGATCATTCACTCTGTCCAAATCATGGAACTCCCTTCCAGATAACAGATGGGTGTTCCTGCACCCTCAGTGGTTCAAGAAGGCCGCTACCATCTTCTCCAGGGCAAATCAGGATGGGCATTAAATGCTGAACAGCCAGTCCCACATCCCATGAATGAATGACAAAAAGTTAAATCAGTTGTCTGAGTGGAAAAATTAACTGATAAAAGTGTGCTGGCAGTGACTGGGTTGTAGTGCTGTAGTGTAAAGGTTGTCCATGTTCACTTTATGTGCCTAGTTCATTCTATTAAATGGCCCAATGGAATTTTTTTGTGCAGCTGCTGCTTTATTAACTAAATGTAACCATCATAGAACAGGAAATGAATGCTAAACTAAAAAGGGAAATGATGCAGTTCTTTAGATATTCAATTAAGGTAATGATTTTTGGCACTCTTTAAAAGCTTGTAGGGTAGGAAACAGTTTGTTCTGTGTCCTGGTGTACATTAGGAATAATTGGTATGATTGTAGAAAAGATTGTGTGTGGTAACATTAAAATGTAACAGCTGGGACTATACCCTTGCAAAGAACAAGATAGGAAATGCAAAGGATACATACTGCAGCATCGTACGAGTGTTATTGATAACTCTATAAGTAAAAACCCATACCCATTCAAACATGTTAGAGTTCAATATATTAACATAAAATAAATTTAGTTTTCAATTGTGGATGGGGGAAATGATGGGGTTGTGCAGTCACTGGGTAATATTCATCTCAAGGGATACGTGTTGATTTTTCTTTCTTTTAGCCAAAATCTTGGGTCTAAGGAGGCATCTGTGAAACATGGCACAGTCCTTTCACATTGGGAGTTCATTAAACCAGTTTCTTCCTCTGGTTCCCCACCTCCACAAGGCATTAATTATCATCTTTGCAGTGTTCCTTTAAAGGCTGCAGTCGATCTGAGTGCATCTGATGCAGTGGCTGAATTAAAAAGTCACTGACAGACACGCTGCACTTATTCCAGCTTTGCCTGCACACTGCTCACTATGCTTTGCTGTGCAAAACTCCACCCTTTGAATGGAACCCTTAGCATGCTTTTACCCTGGTCACAATCGCAGCTTGAGGTATGAAATGTTTGTACTGGAGCTATTTTCTCATCAGCCTGTACAGAGATGTTATTATACCACTCTAGAGCTGGTGGGACTTGGAACCCAAGTAGGGACGCTACCACAAGATCCCTTGATGTTTCTACCTGACATGTTATGGAACACCTCTGGGACAGGTGGTACTTGAGAACCTGAACCTCTGGCCTGGGGGTAGGGACACTATTAACACGTCACAGAACCCTCAGTGCTCCTACCAGATTTATGACGCTCTATTAACTTCAGTTGAAAACAGACCCCCTAGCTGCAAAATCTTGCTTCCTCACAGCTAGTTTCTTTTTAATCTGTCAGTTGACAACATTGAAATATCTGGCATGAGCCACAGTATGGAGAGGATAGTTTTGGATAGGATGTTAGTACTTGCAGAAAGAATGTCTGCTGGAAGTGTGCCAGTTAGCTATATTGTGATGCCAATAAGTGTGAAATGCAGATTTCACATCAGTGCTGCCATTTTGGAGTTCAGTGCTTCAGGTAACAGCTTCTCTTAAATACACATTTAACAGCAGGAAGGACTCCCAGTGCTATTTAAGGGGATTATGAACTGTACAGAGGTTAGTGGCTGATGGATTTCTACTGGCTGTGCTGTGCTTTTAGAAGTGTTTTGTGGTTATTAGTGCCTGCAGGATGTGGGGTGGCCAGAGAACTCTGTCAAGGCATTATGAATTTTGCACAAACATTTTATTTCCAGACATGAAGTTGTGTGCAACACGGAATGGAGAATGAACGTTAGAGGGATTCGAATTCAGGACGAGCGGCAGGAGGATGGGAAGCAGTGGTCATAGACTCATAGAGATGTACAGCATGGAAACAGACTCTTTGGTCCAACTCATTCATGCTGACTAGATATCCTAAACTAAACTAGGCCCATTTGCCAGCACTTGACCCACATCCCTGTAAACCTTTCCTATTCATATGCCTTTAAAATATTGTAATTGTGCCAGGGTCCACCACTTCTTCTGATAGCTCATTCCATACAAGCACCCTCCTTTGCGTGAAATAGTTGCTCCAGAAGTCTCTTTTAAATTTTTCCCCTCTCACCCTGAACCTATGCCCTCTGGTTCTGGATTCCCCCACCCCAGGGAAAAGACCTGGGTAACTCTCAGCAGGATGTTACATACCTGCAAGAAGTAGTTCTTCCCCCGAACCTCGGTGAGTAGCAGTGTGTCAGGTATTTGTGTTCCATGAGGAGTTGTCACTGAAAGCTGCCAGCTGCTGTGGCCCTGACTGAACCTCAGTGCGCGGAGACTATGTCATTCCTGGTGACTGTGAAGGTTAATGTGATCCCCATGAACTTTAATGTGTTGGGCTTCATCCAAGCTGAAGCAGGTGATATTTGCAACACCTACAGTTTACTGTCCACTGTAGCATAAGGAGATTGCTGATTGTTTATAATCCAAGAAAGCTGAATGTGTTCTATTCTCCACCCTGGTAGAGACAAGCCACCGATGTGAGAATACAGCTTCAGCAGACCTCCCTGTGATGTAGGATGTCATTCACTGTCAATTTGCGGACCCCTCAGGTTAGCTCTGAGATCCGTCACAGTCAAAATCGAACATCCAACCCGTTTGCAATAAGATGCAACATTATAAGCAGGACAGGGCTCTGTATTTCTAACAGGGATCTTGATGACTTCATTCTGCAGTGGAGCACTATGGGCATCTGTCTTTGAAACCACACGCCAAGCTGAAGGGTGGCTGCTGAGGCAGACTTTTGATGACATGGCTCATGGTGCTGGCGTCCAACCCACACACTTGGACAGCAGACACATAACGAAAGCCATGCTGCTACCACAAGAAATGAGGAAGAACAGATCATTGTCATATTAAAAGTACATTCCTTCGTTCTGGACCCCTGCTGAGGAGCCCTCCAGTGCTTGAAAGTGCACACCTCAACATTGCCAAACAGACCAGCACCAATCTTGCTGTCATGAGGATGCAGCATTAGCCATCAGCCACAAAGATGACCAGCACAGGAGAGGTGAAAAGAGGAAAGTATAACAGCCCCCGGCTCTATGGACTGCCCATGAATGACTCATCTGATTGTAACCAGTGTATGAAACCTGATTTATCCCAATTACCAATAGTCCCATACTTTACTGAGCCTCTGCTACAGACCATCACAATGGTTGTGGTAGTAGCATGTCTTTCATTATATACATGCTGTTCGTGTGTGGTGTGCACCACAAGCATGAGCCATGTCAGCAAAGGATAGCCCTTATATGAAGGGCTTTTGCCCGAAACGTCGATTTCGCTGCTCGTTGGATGCTGCCTGAACTGCTGTGCTCTTCCAGCACCATTAATCCAGTGATAGCCCATATAGCCCAATAGTCCACCTCTGGCTTGTTGCCCGCTTTCAATTCAGCACTCCCATACATTTCTTTAGTGCTTGTCTTCTCTATGCCTTTGTCTGCTGTTAGAATTTGGGGATTCATGATCCCAGGTACCCAATATAGGCAGTCAGACATTCATAAACAATTCTCAGCTAGTTTATGAAGTAGCAGTTTTGATATAATGCAGTAGTTAATTAGGCAAAGAAGGGAAATACATGACCTGTGACAGATGATAATATTTTACTGATGCTGAAACCATTATGTAGAATGAAGAAGCAGAGGTAGTGGACCCGTATGGTTTGGACAGGTGAGCTTTTATCACTGATGTTTCATAGTCTTTGGTGGTGATAATCTTTGTTCTTTCACCCATTTCCTGGTTGTCTCCCAAGTAGGCAGTGGCTCATTCTTCTAGCCCCTCCTATCTCTCTAACTCACCTCCCACTTACCCCTGTTGATATGCAATATTTTGAGGGATGACAATCTTCGCCATGCCAATGACCTGTCTAAACCAATTGAGCCAATGACCATGGACAGCTATTCATTACCATGATGACCATTGCCCCCTTGCCCAACTTCCACCGAGGGCCAGCAAACCATGATTTCCAAGAGAACAAACTTGTTGTCTTCTCGAACTATGCACTGGTCATCAGGTATGTGTAGTGCCAGATAAATCATTGACATCAGTTCAATAAAGCATCATGACCTCAGTGGTCCTAGTGATCCCAGTGACCTTTGTTTTTTGTCATATGCTAATGACTTGTAAAGCTAGTTACTGTTGACGAAATCTCAGACGACTCAGAAAATATCAGGAATATCCAGTTTTAAAGAGACCCTAATTTTCAACACTACCTGCGTGCTTCCATGCAATGCTCTCTAGTCACTGTGGGATGGATTGTGGAAGGATATTGATTTTCAATGAGGGTGACTGCAATGACCTTGAAGGACAATAGTCTAGGTGTCTGACAGGCTGAGTGAAAGTGATGGAGGGACAGAGGCTGTCATTTTGAGATAGAACTACAGCCTTGTGCTCCACCATCACTCTCTGGGAGTTGCCCTCAGCAATCCCAGTAACTTGTTGGAGGACAGATTATTGGACTACTGTGAGACCCTGAAAGTCACTTTGAATCCTGGTGGTCACAGCAGCTGTCAGAGACTGCACAAGCGCAGGCTATGCTTGGATGGCAGTAACTTGATCTTGCAAACTTTAGTCTGAGTTGAGAGTGTGTTGCTGGAAAAGCACTGCAGGTTAGGCAGCATCCAAGCGGCAAGAGAGTTGACATTTTGGGCAAAAGCCGACATTCCTGATGAAGGGCTTTGCCCAAAATGTCATCTCTCCTGCTCCTCAGCTGCTGGGCTTTTCCAGCACCACACTCTCGATTCTAATCTCAAGCATCTGCAGTCCTCACTTCCACCTAGTTGATTTTAAACATTAGTCTGAAACTGTACTGCAAGATTCAGATGTTGGGAGGTTTCGCCTTGTGTTGCACTGGCCACCTGATGCAATATCACACTCTTTCAGGCTTACGGGGGTGACCTTATGGAGGTTTATAAAATCATTGGCAGCGTGGATAAGGTAAATAGATGGGGTCTTTTCCTTGGTGTTGGGGGGTCCAGAAGTAGAGGGCGTGGGTTTGGGGTGGGAGGGAAGGGATGGGACGGAGACCTGGGGGGCAGCTTTTTCGGGTGGGCGGTGGTGTGTGTGTGTGTGTGTGTGTGTGTGTGTGTGTGTGTGTGTGTGTGTGTGTGTGTGTGTGTGTGTGTGTGTGTGTGTGTGTGTGTGGAGTGGGCTGCCGGAGGAGGTGGTGGAGGCTAGTGCAGTTGCAATGTTTGGGGAACATTTGTATGGGTGTATAAGTGGGAAGGGTTTGGAGGGGTATGGGCCAGATGCTGGCAGATGGGACTAGATTGGTTTGGGATATCAGGTCAGCATGGACGAGTTGGGCCGAAGGTTCTGTTTCCGTGCTGTACGACTCTACGACTCAAAGCTGTCTGCTTCCACTGCCTTCACACAGATTGTCGAGGTTGCCAAAGTTTGTGTGTTGCCTGCAGTGGCGGCAGCAGGGTTAATACTGAATCCAATTATCATGACGGTTTTCAAGAGCTTTTGCATTTAAGCCCCTCATCAGTTAAAACTGTTTAATTTCTGGCTGGAATTCTTGAACCTTCCAATTAGGAGATCATAACCTATTTTCCTGCTTGTTTGCCAACAAGCATTTGACATGTTGCTGCTGATATAAAAACTGGCTTGTCAAAGTGTAACCTGGTAGTGAATGCATGAAATCTCCCATGATCTTCCATTGCTTCATCTCTCTGCAGTTATAACGATTCCAGCACTGTAATAGTTCAAAAGGTAAGATTGTGGCAGACTTGATCATCCCTCTGACATTTTTCAGTACTTCCGTGACCAGCCAGCAGTCATCCTTGTCAGCAGGAGCTCTTGCTGTGAAGCACAGGTTCTAGTCAAGGCCGCTCACAAGAACATGTTCTTCCAAAAATAAATGACCTTTTAATTCCATTTGACAAGGGTTTAATTTTCATTCAATTAACTTAAATATAGCAGCTATAAAAGTTTGAGCTCTTGAGTGTGGATGAGATTCCAGTGTAATTATGTGATCTCATTGCATGTCAGCTTCCAGCTTGTTCTTGGCTTGAAAAATAATGGCAGATGTAATGGAGCAGACAGAACACGGAGGCAAATATGACAGTATCATGGATTTTTCTATGAACCATCAAGACAGTTTCAGATGTGATACATTTGAGAATATGACTCAATGCATGACGTTAAATTTCAAATGAAAAGTTTTACAAGCCTTCTTATTTCCTAACTTGCATCGAAACAAAAAAGCTGCCACCGATTTATACGATGTGCGATGTCTGTGTCATTTGTTTACTTTTGAAATTGTCAGTTTATAGTGGAGGTGTGATGAGAAACAGAGCTTGCTGTGGTTTTGAATCTGGGATCCAAGTAACTCTCACTTGGCCAATGATAGTCCGAAAGACAAACAGTAAAATTCAAATTAACCTAACCTTTGTAATCATAGGAAATATGTTCATGCAAAAATACTTTGGGGTAAAAGTTGTTGCTTCTCACTTTGAAGCAATGTTATTACTGAGATGAGTAATACTGCCTTGTTTCAGTCAGTATTAAGATCTGCTCTTAATTGGGTAGAAATCCAAAGCAGCATTGACTCTCCTGATACATAGGACCCTGTATCTATCAGTAACATCCAAAGGTAAATGTGCCTGGTTCAGTAAGGTCATGCATCAGACAAAGATCAGCTTTAAGATAACACACATCTCCTAATTTTCTGCCCTTTCGAAACAGGGCAGAAACTCTGCAGTTGCCAGAAAGCAGATTCAGTGAATGAAGGGATAAGAGTATGTTTCAAAGTCAGGGTAATATATGACTTGGAAGGGGACATGCAGCTACCACTCCTCCCACCTGTCTGCTGCCCTTCTCAAATTAGGCTGTGCTGACAAAGAAGCTTTGATGAGCTGCTGTAGTGAAACTTGTAGATGGTGCAAACGCATGTAGCTCAGTATGTCTGTGATGGAAGGGGTGAATATTCATGGTGATGGATGGGATGTTGATCAAACGGGTTTCTTTGTCTTGAGTGCTGTCAAGCTTCTTGAGTACTGTTGACACTCAACCAGCTATGTGGAGAATATCCAATCACATTCCTGACTTATGCCCGATAGATCGTGGTCAGGCTTTGAGAAATCGGAGGTTGAATTGCTTCCTGCACAACACTGAGCCTCTGATGTGCTCTTGCAACCTCAGTATTTATGTGGCTGATCCAGTTAATTTTGTGATTCATGGTGAGCCCAGGATGTTGATCCTGCAAGATTCAGCAAAAGTAATACAATTGAATTTTAAGTCTGAGTAGTTAGACTCTTGTTAGAGATAGTTGACACTTCTGTGGCACGATAGGTCTGTGCCACTTATCAACCCAAGGCCTGTGCTGCATGTGAGAATGGGCTGTTTGATAGTTTTGATAAACTATGAATGGAACAGAATATTGAGTGCACCCAGTGAACATTCCCACCTTTGATCTTATGAAGGAGTTGGAGATGCTTGGGCCTTGGACACTTTCCTGAGGGACTCTTGTAGTGATGTTCCAGGACTGAGATAATGCAATACCCATAACACTTCCTGTTGATTAGCTATTATTCCAGCCCGTTGGATGTTTGGCTTGTCTCATTGATTTGGTCAAATACTCCCTTTTCAAGTGCAGTCACTTCCATGTGATCTCTAGAATTCTATTTCTTTAGCCATGTTTGGGCCAAATTTGTAATGAGGCCTGGAATCAAGTCATCCTGGAGGAACCTGAACTGAGCATCATTGAACAGGTTAGATATTTTCTAATCAACCTATTCAGAGATGCTATTACATATCTCTGGAGTGGATGTGACTTGAACCTGGGCGTCCTGGCCAGTGGTAGGGATACTTCCACTGTGGCACAAGAACCCTTCAGTAAACAGATTATTTACAGCACTGTTGACTGAATGATTGAGGGTATATTAATGGGGGAGTGTGAAATTGGCTGGCATGGATTTTTTTAGACAGTTTATTTGCAGGTAATTTGTCACATTGTTGGAGAGGTGCTTGTTCTTGAGAGTGATGCTGAACCATTTCTGGAAAGGATATTGATGTCCCCTACTCACAGCACATTCTGGTTCCCCTGGCTACTGAGTGTGTTGGTTATCAATATATGGGCATACTGTTTCACCAGCTAAGGGAAGACATGAGGTCACAGTCAGCAGGGGATTTTTGCTTTTGTTAGACATGATACCTTGAAACTTACTGAGGAATGGAATCAATGTTGAGGTTTACAAAATCATGAAGGGTGGATAGAGATAAACTTTTTCCCCGGGTGAAGGATTCAATAACGAGAGGTCATGCTTTCAAGGTGAGAGGTGGAAAGTTTAAGGGGGCTACATGCAGCAAGTACTTCACACAGAGGGTGGTGGGCATTTAGAACACGTTGCCAACAGAGATGGTAGAGGCAGGCACGGTAGATTCATTTAAGGTGCGTCTGGACATGTATGAGTAGGTGGGGAGCAGAGGGAAACAAATGCTTAGGAATTGACCGACAGGTTCGACTCAGGCTTGGAGGGCCGAAGGGCCTGTTCCTGGGCTGTAAATTTTCTTTGTTCTTTGTTCTTTGACTCTCGGGGCTTCTCCCTCTTTCTTGTATGCCACAATGCTGTACCTCTGGCAGGCCTGGTCTGCTCAGGGATTGTGATGGTGGACTCTGGGACATTGGTTGTAAGGAGTGGGTTGGTGAGTACGACTGTGTCAGACTATTCCTTAAACAGTCTGTGGCTCAACAAGTTCCCAGATTTCCGTGTCTTTAAAGGGTTGACAAGACTGGGAGTGTCTAGTGTCTTGCTCAATGCTAGATGTTACAGCTGGTCTTATTCCTATGGATTTGCATTGCCAATTGGCACTACTGAGTAGCTTACTATGCCTTGAGAGTGCAAGCATACGTCAACCTCATAGCTGTGAGTCTGGCTCAAATATGGTGTAATTTAGTTAAAGAATGGCACATTATCTACCTAAAGGACAGATCTAATAGATTCTGCATCAGTCTGACAGTTGCATGCTCATCATTACTGAGACTCACTTCTTATCCCATAATTTAATGAATTGACTCAATTTGATAGTGTGATGAGATTTGAACTCATATCTCCAGATCATTAATCTAGATTTTAGGATTAATAATCCAGTAACATAATCACTAGGTTGTCAATAATAATATGCACCTTTCTATTCTTGAACTAAAATCAAGACTTCACACTCAAATGTATGTGGCCTAAACCTCCATGGGAATTTACACACTGGTTTGTTGCTGTTACTGCTGGTAATGATTAATTCTGAATCATTACCAAAGGTCAAGGGGCTCATTTTCCATTAAACTATTTAACTTGCTTGATTACATCTGGTGCCATCATGTTATTGCAGAATCTTCCCTCTTAAAACAAATCTATAACTGGAGGGAACTGGCAGAGGGATAAAACTGAGCTCAATACTACCCTCTGAGCTATAAGAGGTGAATGGTAAATTGAAACCTGATGGAGAAACAGAGAAACTTTATCTCAATTCAAATTACACAGTCATATTTCTTTCAAAATAGCGTAACAGATGCTTTAAATATTAAAGTAAGCTTTAATTATCTTGATACACTTATTTAAATAATTCAAGGGTTATCATTACTTGTAATTATCCGAACTGAACCCAAGTTGAATGAATTAAGTAAAATTGTCACTCTACCTAGGTACGTTTGTTCCACTTTTTAGCACGTTTATGTCTTCAACTTGAGTATGATGAAGGATACATGGACATTAACATTTATAAGTAAGCCAGGGAACAATGATTTAAAACAGAGTGGGCAAAAGAAATGTTTCAAATTAAAAATATAGGACTCTTTGGTGAGTAACATCTTTTCTGTAACCAATTTAGCCAGCATGGGTCTGTGCCAAGGATTGGAATTTAGTTGTGGGCACAGGCGAGCCTCTGATCCATTAGAGAACGGTTGGGTGCACCAGGCCATCCTTCCATGGGAGGCCCAATGTGATTACAAAGTAGGCAGGCACTTAACTGGTCAGTATTGGAATCTGCTACTCAATCGGGGACCTGGGGTGAGCAGAAATCCTGTCCCTGAGAGCTGCTGCTCAATAACAGTCTGACAGCACTTCTGGGGATGGTGGCTACTGCCAATCCTATGCCAATATCGTCAGCAGAGATCATCATGACATCTTAGGGGAGAGGTCAATGGGTGGACTAGGGGTCATGGGAGAGATCGCCAGTGACAGGAGGGGATGGCCGTTAGCAAAAGCATGGACGTGCTTCTCAATGTGCTTCATCTTTATTCTTTGACAGGATGAGGGCATCACAGGCTAGGCAGCATCTACTGCCCATCCCTAATTGCCCAGAGGGCAGCTGAATGCAACTTTGTTGTGGGTCTGGAATCACATGTAGGACAGCTCAGGTAAGGATGGAAGTTTCCTTCCCTAAAGGACATAGGATTTTCCTGACAATTGGCAATGGATCTTTATAGTAGTTATTAGATTTTAAATTCCTGATAATTATTGAATTCAAACTCCACCTTTTGCCATGGTGAGGATCGAAATCAAGCCACTGGAACATTACCTGGGTCTCTGGATTAACAATCCAGTGATAATACCACTAGGCCATCGCCTTCCCTTCATGTTCTAATTGCATGTCACTTGATCATGCACTTAGTGTATGAGAACCCCTCTCTGCCACCATTGTTTCCTCTGTCCTCCATAGTCTGCTGAAAACCCCAACAGGGAAGCTGGGCAAGTTCTAGTAATATTGAACCACCATTAAAGTCTGGTGGGCTCAAGGAAAGATGGCTCTGAAGAGCTCTTTAATTAGCCTCATAGGCTTCCTGAGTCCAGCGAGTGGGTTCCTGCTGGATTTCAGCAAGCATGAATAAATAGGCATGGCTGGAGGTTGTGTTGAAGGCAAGCAGCTGGAGACTGGTCAGAAGGCTGTGAATACAGTGCAAAATGACCCTTTGTGGTGTGGCAAGATGAATTCACTGGAATACCTCAGATGCAGTCATGAATTAGTCACATCCTCAGTCACCATCTGTTTGGAACTTCTGAAACACAGAACAGTGTACACCCAGGTCCCTTCCACAACTATTGGAAATATTCTTATTATTCCCATGATAGCTAAACTGATCAAATAGCACTGGCCTTTACACTGTGAAGGCTGTCAAATGTGTCTTATGAAGGACTCCATCACACCTTCATGCTCCATTTCCATGACTCCTTCCTCCAGAGAGGCCCAACTTCCTGTTGGTTAGCAGGGGCGGGCAGGGGGTCACTGAAAATTCAATTGCAGGAAGGAGTCATGGCAACGGAACTTTCCTCAAGACAGTCCACCCCCCCCCCCTCCCCCCCGCACCCCCCAACCCCCCACACATGGATGCCTGCTCTGTCCTTCTTATAGAGACATAATTATTGAATCCATGCCCTGTGACTGAGGCTATCTACTCACACATACATGTGGACCTGGCAGACCCATAACCCAGAGGATTTATGTCACAGGGATTGAATTGATTGGAGCATGGAGCATGGGACTACCTGAATCTCTATGCAATTCTGAGCCGCTATTGCAACTGACCAATCCAAGCTGCCAAAGGTTGCAGACCTGACATGGAGGTCACTGCATTGACCCTGCATTCATGTGTTGGCCTATTACATATGGCTCAGTATGAAGATGGCCACTCTTTCAATAGATGAGATGATATGCCTATGGTATAACAAAAGTCTCACTATGGATAGACACCTCCATCTACCACCCAGTGGTGTGCACTTGATAGATGCCCACAAAACTCCCCTTGTTGCTCCATTAGTACAGACTTTGCAAGTTTGATCAAGCATTATGGAATTGAATATTCCTGGAATTGTCCTCATTCCTGGAATGGGGGTTCCTTACAGCTGTCATTCCCTCCATTCCCAACTCCTGCTTACATGATGTACTGCTCATCTTATGCCACACGGAAACAGACCTTAGGTCCAACTCGTCCATGCCGACCAGATATCCCAACCTAATCTAATGTCATTTGTCAGCACTTGACCCATATCCTTCTAAACCTTCCTATTCAAATATCCGTCCAGCTGCCTTTTAAATGCTGTAATTGTACCAGCCTCCACCATTTCCTCTGGCAGCTCATTCCATTCACATACCAACCTCTGCGTGAAAAAGTTGCCCCTTAGGTCATTTATAAATCTCTATAAGGTCACTCCTCAACCTCCGACGCTCCGGGCAAAACAGCCCTAGCTTATTCAGCCTTTCCCTATAGCTCAATTCCTTCAACCCTGAGAGCATCCTTGTAAATCTTTTCTGAATCCTTTCAAGTTTCACAACATCCTTCCGAAAGGAGGGAGACCAGAATTGCACACAACATTCCAAAAGTGGCCTAACCAGTGTCCTATACAGCCACAACATGACCTCCCAACTCCTGTACTCAATGCTCTGACCAATAAAGGAAAGCAAGCCAAATGCCTTCATCACTACCCTATCTACCTGCGATTCCACTTTCAAGGAGCTACGAACCTGCATTCCAAGATCTAGTTTTTCCTCTGAAGCTTGCACAGCTTTTTCACATGGCTGTTGCAGGAGAGAGAGAGAGAGAGAGAGAGAGAGCACCTCTATTAGTATGTCACTACAGCATCTGTTCATCTACCAGGTGCTTCCCCTTCCTGAATGACTGCCATTGTGGCTCACCCACAAGTCTCTCCTCCTCTTATAGGAGGGGTCTCATTGAGCTGCAGCTTTAATATCAGCTTTCTTCCTCAGGCTGTTTTCAGTGTTGCTGATTTCAGCATTTATAGTGCTGTGGCTGCTTATTTCAGGCCTCAACAGGAGCCCAGAAAGCTAGCACTTAGCTGCAGCAGGTAATTAGGAAGGCTAATGGAATGTTGGCCATTATTTCAAGTTGGGGGGAGGGTTGGAGTATCATCAGAGGAGAGAAATCTTACCTCAAATGTGCAAGATGTTGGTGAGACCACATTGAGGAGAACTAGGCAAAAGTGAGGACTGCAGATGCTGGAAACCAGAGTTTAGATTAGTGTGGTGCTGGAAAAGCACAGCAGGTCACGCAGCATCCGAGGAGCAGGAAAATCGATGTTTCAGGCAAAAGCCCTTCATCAGGACTGAAGGCAGGGAGCCTCCAGGGTCGAGAGATAAATGGGAAGGGGGTGGGACTGGGGAGAAGGTAGCAAAGAGTACAATAGGTGGATTGGGGTGGGGATGAAGATGATAGGTCAGAGAGGAGGGTGGAGTGGATAGGTGGGAAGGAAGGAAGGACTGGTCATCAGGATGGTGCTGAGCTGGAAGGTTGGAACTGGGGTAAGGGGGGGGGAGGGGAAATGAGGAAACACATCTGGAGAACTGTGAGCAGTTTTGATACCTTTCTTTATGAAAAGAAAAAACGTCATTGGAGGCAGATCAGAGAAGGTTCAGTCAGATGATCCCTGATATGGAGACATTGTGAGCAAAGGCTGAACAGGTTGGGGACTATACTCACTGGAATTTAAAAGAATGTGAGTTGATCTCATTGAAATATTTAGGATACTTAATGGGCTTGACAGGGTATCGTTGACAGGGTATCGTTCCCTCAGGGGAAAGTCAGAATATAGGAATGTCTAGGAATTGTAGTATGATATTCTCCTGCTATGATTCTTCAAATCCTGGAATATTCTCTCTAATGAGTTGTCTCATTCATGATCTTATGAAATTCTATCTTCCTTAACTGAAGTAAGGCTACTTAAGTCATTGAAGGAGAGACAGCTTTTCAAGCAGATTAAACTAACTCTGGATGGACTATCATGCTATTTAGCATTGTTCAGGTTCACTATTTCTTCTTTTTATTGTTAACTGCTAAAACTTTACAAAAAAGCCATAGATTTGAGGGGGTGGAAGGATCATAGAAACCCTAGAGTGTGGAAGCAGGCCATTCAGCCAATCAAGCTCACACCAACCTTGTGAAGAGCATCCCAGCTATCCTGCATTTCCCACCTCGCTTGCAGATCATCACACTCAATGGGCAAATTAGCATGAGCTAATCTACACATCATTGGACTGAGGGAATAACTGGAGCAAACCCACGCAGACACAGAGAGAATGTGCACACTCCCCACAGATAGTCACCCGAGGGGAATTGAACTCAGGTCCCTAGAGCTGTAAGGCAGCCATGCTAACCACTGAACCACCATGCTGCCAAGAGTAGAAATGCCGTTAACTTAGCTCACTCTAATCAGACTGTGTCTGAGGCAGCAGGCCAAAATGCTGCACAATCTCCTTTTGTCTGGTAATAATGAAAGGGAACCATGTAAAGAGAGATTGAGACAGGGAGGCTGGGTTAGCTCATAGCTCAATATGGTTCTTGTTATGAGAAGTGCAGCCTGTACTATTTCAGCTGTGCTCAACAAGAAATGCACTTTTATTTTTGCAAAAGACTCTGGTTTAAATTGTTAAGGATTTGTTTTATGATATGTACGTAATTAATCAACTGGAATATGAAAGTAGTGATACTGGGTTCTGTGATTAACACCCCTTGGTTCAATACAGCGCAGGTTTGATTAGAGTGCTTGACTTCCCTTGGTTTTCAGCTATAACTCTGAGGAAATCATTCGCTAATTTGTCATTTATTATTATCCCAGTTTCTTCAGCATTCATTTTCTTCTCTTCTGTGTACCGTGTCCTTGGTGGGGTACAGTTCTCTGGGGTTTTGGCCAAGTCATTATTCTTCTATGTTGTTATTATGTATTACCCCGGCTAGGAATTATCAGATGTCTTTTATTTCCACACATGGTCTGTTCCAGTGGGATCATCAGCCAATTTTCACCACCTTTTCCCATGGTCGAGCAGCGACTGAGGCTGAAATCAGCAAACACACACAGGTGTAAGCTGAGGGTTTGAACTTTTCTTTCCTCACATAAATGGGTCAGCTAGGCACTCCTGCCCTCCACGTCAATCACCTCTCCTCCCTCACCGCCACTCCTGATGCCTCTCCTTTCCTCTCACTTGCTTCCCCTTCAGCCCTCCACTCAGCACTAGCTCCTC
This sequence comes from Chiloscyllium punctatum, assembly GCF_047496795.1. Taxonomy (NCBI): domain Eukaryota; kingdom Metazoa; phylum Chordata; class Chondrichthyes; order Orectolobiformes; family Hemiscylliidae; genus Chiloscyllium; species Chiloscyllium punctatum. Next base: position 51,265,463 of record NC_092750.1, on the reverse strand, counting down.
CTTCTCCCTGGCCTCTCCTCCTCCACTCGTTGCAAATTCCGCCCTCTCCCTTTCCCTTTTCCCCTACCCCTTTCTCTCCCAATATCTCCTTGGTGGCAAACTTGGAAGAATATTGAAGATGGTATATTGTGCAGATGAGTTTCTAATTCAATAATGAGAAAAATGTTGGTTGTTATCGTACATAAGAAACAGGAGCAGGAGTGGTCCATCTAACCTGTTCAGCTTCCTCCACTTTGAATCATGGCTGACCTGTTCGTAGCCTCAGTTCCACTTACCAGCTGCTGAGCAGAGCCCTTAATTTCTATACTGTTCAAAAATCTATCTATCTTTGCCTTAAAAACATTCAACAGGTAGCTTCAACTATTTCGCAGGGCAGGGGATTCCACAGATTTGCAACTCTTTAGGTGGAGAAGTTCCTCCTCAACTCAGTCCTATTTTGAGGCAATGTCTCCTAGTTGTAGTTCACCTGCCAGAAGAAACAAACTCCCTGCTTCTATCTTAAATATTCCCTTTGTAATTTTATACAATCCCCTTTCATTCTTCTAAATTCCAATGTGTATAATCCCAGTCTACTTAATCTTTCCTCATAACCAACTCTCTCAACTCTGGAATCAGAGGTGAGAGTGTGGCATTGGAAAAGCACAGCCGGTCAGGCAGCATCCAAAGAGCAGGAGAATCGATGTTTCAGGCAATAAGCCCTTCTCCAATTCTGGAATCAACCTAGTGAACCTCCTCTGCACCTTGACCAGTGCCAGTACATCCTTACTCAGCTAAGGAGACCAAGATTGTGCACAGTACTCTAGATGTGACCTCACCAGCACCCTATAGAGCTGCAACATAACCTCCCTATTTTTAAACTCCATCTCTCTTGTGTTTGTGTGTGCACCCATCTATTCAAGAATATGGAGAGAGAGAGAGAGAGAGAGAAAGAGAGTGTGCGCGTGTGTCTGTGTGTATCTATAACAATCTGCTGGATTGCCCCAGAGAAATCCAAATCTGTTAATGGAAACAGATTTGTTTTTGCAGCAGAATTTGTGAAACTATCTTTCAGTTGTGCATGGAAGGCAATGTTTCCTAATTATAGTAACACATTGTGAGAATTGTCAGCTTTATCAATGATTGTAGCAAGATACACATTATTATTGGATTAAAGATTCCCCCACAGCCAAATCATTAGCTCTGTAAACATTTCCATCTCATCAAGTCCTCTTCCAGCTCTTCACCCTTCAACATATCCTCAATCTTCATCACACCACCAACCCAACCATGTTTTGCAACAATTTTACTCAATTCATAAAACTTTTGAACACAAGACATTTTAAATTGAACAGTACAGGACTTCCAAGAAAAAAATAAACGTGTTCGCTTCTAACAATCTTCATATTTAGCAAATACTTTCCACATCAGTTATGCAGACCAAGCAAAACATTACAAATTACAGAAAACTCAATGGATTAAAAATTATTTCTCTGCAATGTTTTGCTTGGAGATAGATCAATAATTTTCGATACTCGTGATTTATATCACCCATTCTTTGTGACACAGACAGTGTGAGAGATATGACTTTCCCAGACTTCAGTATACTATAACTGGGCAGCAACCTTTCCCCATTGTGCCTTTAGGTATCCCTCAGCACATAATCCTGGACTCGGGAATTACCAGTCAGCAATGCTCACTTGAGGATGACTCCTTGTCCTGGAAAAGCAGCAAGTTTTCAGCAGATCACCCATTTGGTGGTGCTCCAGGAGCAGTTGACATTTATTTCTGTATGTGTCCCTGGAAACATCCCTTCGAGCACAGACCCCTGCTCAAAGTGAATCTCCGCATAAACCAGGGCAGCTCTCTCCACGCCTCACTATCCAGGCCCTATGGTTTGGAATTGAGGTTACCTTTCTAGAAACCTCTCGAACCTCTCTTTTAGGATGGTCCTGTTATTGGTAACTGTAAAATTAGAGAAACCGTTTCAACACGGATGCATTAAAACATGCCACAAGCCAAAATTGATCCACAATAAGCACATGGCCAGTATGTAATCTGAACTTTCTAAGGACTGCTATTGAAAGAATGCCTTGTTACTTTATGTGTAAAACAGAATTAAAGAATCCACTTTGAAGAAGTCTTTTGTTTAAGAAATAGGAATCTGCAGCAATGACATTTCAGCTAATTGTAACATGGATATTTTACTTCTTGTACTGCATTCTTGGTGCATAGAAATTATTTTTTTCAGGAGGTCTAATTTTCAATGCAGCTGGAAGTGAAACCACAGTAACTTTGAGCATCAGCATTCCGGCTGTGGTTGCTGCTTGTGACCTCCGTGTTTAAAGAGGCAGTGAGAGGTTATCCATGTTCGCCAAATCCTGAGGAAGTTTTCACTTGTTTGACTTACTCTCTCAAGGTCTACATATGTGAACTCCTCACCTTTTAGTTCTGTAGCACTTTCATACACCTGCCTTGGGAATGTGACTGTTCTATCAAGCTCTTTGTTTCAATAATCTGCAATAAAAAGACATGCATTGGATGCCACAAGTTTCTTTTTGCTGCTTGGCCGTACTAAACAACTCTTATACAATTTAAAGATAGTTCAGAAATGGATGTGCATCCATAGTGGCTCAGTGGTTGGTACTACTGCCTCACAGTGCCAGGGATTTAAGTTTAATTTCACCCTGTCTGTGTCTGGGAGTGTACACACTCTTCCTTTGTCTGCATGAGTTTCCTCCCACAGTCCAAAGGTGTGCAGACTTGGTGAATTAGCTAAGGGAAAAAAAGGATGGGGTGGGTCTGTGTGGGATGCTCTTCAGAGGGTCAGTGTGGACTTGATAGGCCAAATGGCCTGTGTCTACATGATACAATAACATTATATGCAAATGAATTAACTTCAACTCTTGTGTTTCCAGAATATGTTTGTGTAAGATTTCACTGAATGATTGCCTTGTGTTCACCATTTTGTTTGAATAGGAATGCAATGGTGAAGTGATGGCTTGGTGGTATTATCACATGGCTATTACCTCCAATAATGTTTTAGGGACCCAAGTTCAAATCATACCTCAGCAGGTGGTAGAATTTGAATTCAATTAAACACCTGGAGTTAAGAGTCTAAAGATGACCATGAATCAATTATCAGAAGAACCCATCTCATTCGCTAATGCCCTTTAGGGAAGGAAACTGCCATCCTTACCTGGTCTTGTCTACATGTGACTCCAGATACACAACAACGTGGTTGACTCTTAACCGCTGGTCAATTATGGATGAGTGATATATGCTGGCCTAGTCAGTGATGCCCTTATCCCATGAATAAATATTCGAAAATAATAATAAATGATACGAAGTGTCAACTGTATGTTACATGTTTGTAAAATACAACAACAATGTCTTTTCATATGGATTTTTAAGCAGATTGTGTTTCCAGTAATTAGCCTATTCACTGGCAAATCAAATATTGTCAGATGGGATGTTGCATCAATTTGCTACAATTGATAAATATTTCAAACAACATTGATGTTTGTCACCACAAAGAACCAAAAGATGGCTAAACGTCATGACCCTTCAGATCTGACCAAGAATAACTAAAGCTGTGGTAACATTAGTTAGGTTTCCCCTCTTAAAAACTTCCAGTAGGTTTATTATAAGCCCTGTGGGATATCCAACAATAAAAATTTACGAGCAAGCTGGATATGAGCTGAGTTGCTGCTGCTCGATGAGAATGAAATAGCCTCCGTACATGGCCTTGCTCCAGTGGCTAACTGGCCAACATCTGTTGAGAGAAAGAGTGTATTCAACATCAATCTTGTTGCCAATGACTGAAACGCACAAACACATTGCGTTCTTTCCAAATTTGCTGTCATGGATGACACCACAGGAGTCTGAATGATGAAAAAGAGCCTCAAGAAAGGAATATGATGCCAGATTGAGACAACACCACATTTCTGTGAATTATATTCTTGTATTTCATATCTCTGGAAACAGCAGCAAGGAATGAACACATGATTGTACAAAATGTTCTTCAATGAGAAAAGCTTTGATGCGTTCAAGATCATTTAGCTGGAAAAGAATCCCTGAAGTTTGTGGTTTTATCACTCTTGTGATGAACAGGCTTAAAAGGCCAGAACTGCCTTTTCCTGTGCTGTATCATTCTGCTACTCTATCTCAATCAATAGTCTTTCACTTGCACACAGCACAAATGAATGTCTTTAATCTCCCACAGGGACATTGATGGAGGTGCAACAAGAGATGAGAGAGGAGGCAGTGTAGCCTCCCAGTGGGAGCTGCACACTGACAAAGCAGAGTTATATAACTCATATGTATCCTTCATCAATGCAAATACACTCACCTTGGTGGATTCTGCATCACAGATATCGTACAATTTTCATTTATCAGGTCACCTCTCAGCCTTCTTCATTCTAGAGAAAAGTGCACCAGTCTATTATAAGCATAACCTCTTAGCTATGATATAATTCCTTATAATGTTCCCACCTACTCAGTTAATCCAAATCCTTTTACAATCTGGCCTCTAATATGTGCACAACTTGATGTATGTTGTAACCACATTTGTATACAGAATTAACATTATGTCTTTGCTTTTTAATTCCATCCACATAGAAGTGAATGTCTTTGTATTTATTCTTTATTAATTCTGTGCCACTACATCTAAGATTTTGCAAATGTGTGCTTCTTGATCCGTCTGGCTCCCTGAACACCATGGGCAATTTAGTTTGGCCAATCCACCTAACCTGCACATATTTGAACTGTGGGAAAAAAACCAGAGCACCTGGAGGAAACCCACGCAGACACAGGGAGAACGTGCAAACTCCACACAGACATTTCCCCGAGGCTAGAATGAAACCTGGTCCCTGGCATTGTGAGGCAGCAGTGTTGACCACTGGGCCACGATGCCGTCAACAGGAAGCAATAACTTTTTAGTAATTATAAGACAACCAGTAAGAATGGTTGTGTTTCATATTCACTTTAAAATCTGCTCTCAAAACAAGGCTGTATGTTAGGATTGCTCCTGAACTTAATTCAATTTTAAATTGAGAGGTTTATAAGTAATACTGAACAAGACTGCATCCATTCATGCTAAGGCATTAATAAACTTTCAGAATTGTGAATTGAATTTCAACATAGATAAACGTTTGATGACATATTTTGACGTTATTCATTCCTGATGAAGGGCTTTTGCTGAAACATCGATTTTCCTGCTCCTCGGATGCTGCCTGACCTGCTGTGCTTTTCCAGCACCACACTCTTGACTCTGATCTCCAGCATCTGCAGTCCTCACTTACACCACAGAAAGAGGCCAGGCAGCCATTTGTGCTATGAAAGCGCTATCCCATTAGTCCCACTCTCTTAACCTTTCACTACAATTCTCCAAAATTGCTCCCCCTCAAGTATTTATCCAATTTACTTTTGAAACTTACTATTAAATCAGCTTCTGCCACCCTTTCATCGGTGAATGTCAGATCATCATAAATGGCTGCATGTATGAAAAAAATTTCTCACCTTGCATCTGGTTCAGTTCATTAGCCCGTCTCTTGGGCTTTCAGTAAACACCTCAGACCTTTGTGTTGCGAAGTGTGTATCTAATTCTGGCTGTCAATAGGCGATAAAGTTAGAAACTGAGCCATAGGCAGTCACTCAATTGCAGTAAAGATTTCAGCATCAGCTAGGTTTTAAGTAAAGGTTGAAATTGATCTTCAGGCTGTTCCAATTGTTTAGCACGCAGGAGGGTAATTGTGAAGTTACAAAGCTTCCTGATTTGTTTCCCTTTGTAATATGTTTGCTATTTCATTCTGATTGACCCACTTCTAGAAATCAGTATTGATTTGCACATCTTATGCCATAGTAAGATTACAGGAAGCACCACCCCATGATTAATAAGGCTGTATCGGTGACTTAATCTTGATCAGGCTGTTTTCCTCTCATCCTCTTATTACTTTGGGGGAAGGGGTTATCTTGGCATCTTCATATTATATAATTTGGACATCAGAACAAAATAAAACTTAGATACCTTCAGCAAATCATATAACTCGCTAATGCAAAGTTGAATCAAATTTTACTCAGATTATTTGCTCACCTATGGAATCATTGAATCCTTGTGTAGAAGCAGGTCATTTGGCCCATTGATACCCAGCCCCCCTACCCTATCCCTGTAACCCTACATTTCCCATGGCTAATCCACGTAGCCTGCACATCCCTACACACTATGGGCAATTTAGCATGGCCAATCCACTTAACCTGCATATCTTTGGATTGCGGGAGGAGGCCAGAGCACCCAGAGGACCCCAAACAGACATGAGGAGAATAGTGTAACCTCCACGCAGACAGTCACCACAAAGATACTTGAGGTTCTTCTTGTCTCTTAAATCCTTAAACATTTGAATGAGATACAGTGTGTTATTTCTGATCCTCTTTCCTGAACAGATCTTTGCCTTACGAAACAATCAGTGAAAATAACACTTTGTATAAGGAACAGTCAGGACCCCCACCTTGAAGTGGACAAGGTGAGTCAGACCAGTATGCGTCATTTGGCAGGTTTAAAGGTTTTTCTTTCTGGGAGATGGAACTTTGGTTTGACACAACAACCCTGCTGATTTCCAGGCTGCCACTTTCTGTAGTGTTTTGATACACCGCCCAAGCAGCTGATCTTCAACCGTGAGTGTAGAAAGCAAGTGCTTGAGGAGTGTATCCTTGCAGCATTAATCTCTGTCAGAGGACACAGAGGCAAATCTTATGTTTCTTTTTGTTGACTAAGTCCGAGTCATGTTGAGTTATTTCAAGGGCTTTTTGAGAACGCGTTCTCTCTCCCTGTCTTACATAACTGTCAACTTCTTGTTCTGGAAGACCAACACGTTTGGGGCAGACCAAAGGATGTCTTTCACCAAGTTGATGGTCCTCCAAGCACAGTTGATATGTGTCTTGGTGTGCATCCCAGCGAACAGACCGTAGAGCAAAACATCCAGCATTACAGAGCTGCTTAGGATGAACTAGACGATGGGTGTTGAGAGTGTGGTGCAGGTCAGGCAGCATCCGAAGAGCAGGAAGACCGACGTTTCGGGCATAAGCCCTTCACCAGGAATCAGGATGAACTAGACAATGAAGAAGTGATGCTTCCTTTTTTTTTCCCCAGGACCAGCAGTGGAATGAAATGACACACATTGGTTTGACTCATCGTACCCACTTCAAAATGGAGGTGTCACCCTGGCCAACTAGGTCAGTGTAATCTCAGCAGAAGGAAAGAGTTTCCAGCCCTGGAGGAAGTAGAGGACAGAAACATTGGTTTGTTGCAAATAGTATCACAGGAGAACAACTCACCTGCAAAATAAATCAAATAGTAGAGGCTCAAAATTCTTTTGAAAATGTAACTGTCAGTGAGTAGTAGCTGCATTGGTAACATAGTGACCTTTTGACGATTAAATCAGAAGGTCTTCCTTTAAGAAAGGGTTTGGGAAGTGGCTACCATTCTGGATTGGTTTGTCAGGGAGGAGTCATAGAGTCAAAGAGGTGTACAGCATGGAAACAAATCCTTTGATCCAACTCGCCCAGGATGACCAGATATCCCAACCCAATCTAGTTCCATTTTCCAGCACTTGGCCCATATCCCCCTAAACCCTTCCTATTCATAGACCTATCCAGATGCTTTTTAAATGTTGTAATTGTGCCAGCCTACACCACTTCCTCTGGCAGTTCATTCCATACATATACCACCCTCGGCATGAAAGAAATTGCCCCTTATGTCCCTTTTAAATTTTTCCCCTCTCACTCTAAACCTACATCTTCTAGTTCTGGACTCCCCCATCCCAGAGAAAGACCTATCTATGTCCTTCGTGATTTTATAAACCTCTATAACGTCACCCCTCAGCCATTGATGCTCCAGAAAAATCAGCCCCAACCTATTCAAACTCTCCCTATACCTCAAGTCATAGAGTCATACATCATGGAAACAGACTAACCTCACTTTCTCAGTCCATTTTTGTGCTGTCAGAGAGAGTAATCAGTGAACATTGTAACATTCTGAGAACAAGCAATTCTAAAGGGTTATAGGATTAAAGTTCCATTGTTGGTTTCTAAATTTAACTTCTCCAAAATGCTAGTTATATTCTATGTTCATAGGAACAAGGAAAGGGCTTGTAGCAAGGTGTTCAAAAGATCACTCAAAAAAATTGGTTGAGGAGGGAGGACGCGGTTGCGGTTATTCATCTGTTGGGAAAATTGACTTGTTGCTTTTAACATTGAGAACAGGCTTTCATGCAATTCTTTGAGATTTCTTGAGGTAACCTTTGTCATTAAAAGCTTGGCAAGATTCTGCTCACTGCTTCCAAAGTAGACAAAGTATGAAATCCTGGCTACTTTGTAAATGGGTAAAAGGATAAGGCTGCACACTACTGAACCAACTAAAGTAAATTTTATGGTAGAAAGTTAGAACAGTGTTGACAAATTACAGGACATATTGGCTTATATTCCAATTTCTGGAATTAATAATTCCAAAATAAACACAAGTGACTGACAAACAATAGGAGAACATCCCTCAGGGCACATCAATGGAAAATACAGTCAAGACACAATCCAATGGAAGTCTCAGCAAAACCCCCAAATACTAACTTGTCCACAGCTAACTAACATCAAATTGCTTTTGTTCCCAGGTTTCTCCATGTTTTAATGTTTCATAAGCCAATGTGACTTGTGGGTTTCCTTCACCACCATGCTCAGCTGAATTGATTTACTAATTTTTTGAAAGCATCGCCTGAACCCCCACTGCTCCCAGCTCTAACCACAACACATAGCTTGTACCTATTGGCTCCAAGACTTCTCCCGTGTTCTAAGTTCTTGGAGCTTGCTACAGCAGTAACATTTCTGGATGGAATCTCTTCTCTCTGTCTCTATCAACCCGACTGACTAGCAGCCATAGGTTGCAACTTTCTCCTCTGATGCCGTCCACACAATTCACTAAAATTATCTGTTCAGCAATGCTTGGAATGTTTTAGATGACCATTTGGAAATATTGCAACAACCTTTGTCATTGTCTTTGTCATTGAATATAGTTACCATTGAAACATCCTATTGCAATAACGTTATGATATTCACAGATTTCTGGCTTGCAGACGAGAAATGGATACAAACCAAAATGGATTTCATCATTATAGTCAATAATAAATCCAAAAAGATCTGCATCATTCAGAAAGTGGGTAAAATATTGAACTTTCTATCTCATGGAGTGATTGAGGTGAATGCCATTGAAGTGGAAGCTAGATAAGTACAAGAGGAAGAAAGAAACAGATGAACGTGCTGATAGATTAGATGAAATGGGGGAGAGTAAATGTCCATGTGGAGCATTGATCAGATGAGCCAAGTAGCCTGCACAGTTTCTGCATCATAACTTCAAAATAATTCTACACAATACAATGCCATACTATGCACCTGGAAAACATTTCTAAAGGGTTAATTCAAAATACAAGGCTGTTCTATTGAATTTTATTTGCAGGATTTTTCTTAACTCTCTGTGGAATAGATATTACCCACTAGCTAATCAGCCTAGCCAACTTGTGGCAGGTCAGGCTGAATGATTTACGAAACTATTCAGATGTTCACTGTCAGTCGTGCCCCTCAGCAAATAGCACCCATATCTTTGGAGTTGTCATTAGTATTGTGATTTTAAAATCCCTTGAGAATAATCACAAGGATAGTTGGACATGAGAAGAAAATGCCACATTGATATGATAAAAGGTGTGCTTCTAAATTAATGGGAAACATATTTCAGGCAGTTTAGAGGAAATTTTATTTTGTTTTATCAACAATAGCAATGCTAAAAGAAGGTAATTATTGAGGCATTAAATTGTCTCAAAAATTGTCTTTCATAAAAACTATCAAGCAATAGAACTGCATGATGTTTTTCTAGCTTGTCGATTTTAGTATTGCAAAGTTTCTTCCATTTATTGGCCATAGGTCTAGAGAACTCTGACATGAAATAAGATTGGCCAGCCTCGATGCAATTCCCAGTTAATGTATGTTACTATAAAAGGGAAACTATGTTACTTTCTTTATTTTGATCATGTACTTTAACTTTCTATTTAAATCAAAACACTCATCTCTTGGATATGTCATTTTACCATCCAGTACAATGCCTGTACCTAATCCACGAAATGAAAAATGCTATGGAAGAGGAGAAAAATTTGAAACGACAAATGATGTGGCCAACTGCTTGAAACTGTCTGAAATCAATTTGATTAATGGTGACTAATGGAGGAAGTGAATAATGAATTATCCTTTTTAAGTTCAGTGATTTCTCTTACACAAATGCTGCTGTTTAATATTAATGCAGCAAATTTCAACAAATGGGAAAAACTACATCAAATCAGATGTAATGGACTAAACCATTAGCTGATGTAGGCATTCAGGTGCACAATCACCTTGTGCCCGATGCAAGTTTTGATGGCAATCGGTCAACATTATGCTGTCCACTTAGCAGGGAACCCAGGTAGGTAAAAGGCTAACTGCAGTTAAAGGAGAAAGTGAGGACAGCAGCTGCTAGAGATCAGAGTTGAGAGTGGGGTGCTGGAAAAGCACAGCAGGTCAGGCAGCATCCGATGAGCAGGAGAATTGACGTTTCGGGCATAAGCCCTTCATCAGGAATAACTGCAAATAAAGCTTGTCTGCAGTTCTTAAAGCCAGGCTGCACTTAAGACCATAAGATCATAAGACATAGAAGTAGAAGTAGGCCATTCAGCCCATCAAGTCTGATTTGCCATTAAATGAGACCATGGCTTATCTGATAATCCTCAAATCCACTTTCCTGTTTTTTTCTCCACATTCCTTAATTCACTTGTTGACTAAACATCTGTATTAAATGTGTGACCACTTATTCTGAGGTTATGTCCTCTGGTCCGAGACTCTCCCACAAGGAAAACAACCGTGCTGCATCCGTCCAGTGCAGTCCCCAAATATCTTGTGTATTTTAACAGGTTGCCTCTCATTTCTCGATATTTCAATGAGTACAGGCCCAATCTATTTAACCTCTCTTCATAAGGCATTCCCTCTGCATCTGGTGTCAGTCTGGTAAACTGGACTGCCTTCAATGGTCTGTATGTGTTTCCTTCCTTAAAAAGGGGTCTTTCTAATTGCAGAAGGGGGTAGACATGAATTGGAGAGAGATTCTCCGTGGGAAGAAACTGCAGGAAAAGGCAGGAGGCCAGAGAGAGTATTCTGAAGTTCTCCAGCTGAATGCTGAAGGCCTTACTATGAGATGTGGAAGGGAGGAGTACAAGACCGTAGAGAGAGGTAATCTTCCTGTAATTTATCAGGAGTCCTTCAAGCCCCGTTTTGTGAAGGGACCAGATAGTCATGATAATCAGTGTCTGAAGAGTGGCTTTGAACTTCTACTTATTTTTCAAAAAGCTCAAGAATGAGATCAAGGTCAGTGAATTCATCTTCAAATCCCATCTCCTGCCTCAAACATCATCAAATTGCATCTTCTATCCATGGCACCTGTAACTTCCATAAGATGTTTGAGCAGGAGTAGGTCAATTGAACAGGGCAGTCTTGTACACGCTCTTAGTGAGACCACACCTAAGTAATGTATGCAGTATGAAGGATGTGTTAAGGATATAGTACAACAAAGCTTTACCAGACTGATTCTTAGGATGGCAAGACTGATGTATGAAGAGAGACTGGTTTGGTTAGGGCTATGTCACTGGAATAAGGGTGAAAGGGATCTCATAAACCGTATCAAATTATAACAGGATTGGACAGGGTAAATTCAGATTGGATGTTTCCAATCATTGGGAAACTAGAACCAGGGGTCACAGTCTAAGGATATGTGGTAAACTGTTTAAAACTGAGATGAGTAGAAATGTCTTCACCCAGAGAATGGGGAAGCCTGTGGAAGTCTCTGCCACAGAAAGAGATTGAGGCCAAAATGTTGAATGTTTTCAAGAAGGAGTTAAGGATAGTTCCTAGAGCTAAAGGGGTTGAAGGGTCTTGGAGCGAAAGTGAGAACAGAAGACAAGTCATTCCATGATAATGGGCATTTTGTAAATGCGAGTTTGCTATAATACAATTGACGAATTGAGGACACTGTTTCTAAAGCGCAAACTTTTAAGGTCTGTATTGGTTATAACGTGATTCCAGCCTCATTATTTAAATGGTGCTGCGATTACACGATTTTCTTATGACATGGGATTGCATGAGAACAGAACTACCACGTTATAGCAGAACCAATTGTACTGCGTTGAATGATCAGTCATGATCATATTGAGTGCTGGAGCAGGCCTGAAGGACTGGATGACGCATTCCTGCTTAGCCCGTTGAGACTGCACTGCCATTCAATATGCTCAGAGCTGATCCAATCAGTCTCTACTCCCCTTTCCTGCCTTATTTTCATCATTTTACTGATTAAAAATCTACCTCAGTCTTGAATATATTTAACCTTGACAGACTCCTATAGATCCACCAACTTCAGAGATGAAAGATTCTTCCTCATCTCCCTCTTAAATTTATGATTCCTTAGAAACAGGTTTCCCTTGTTGATAACTAATCAGCAATTCCTGGCTGAAGTCAGTCTGCTCATATCAGAAGGCTAGGCCAAGGGCTAGCTGCTGACTAGCCTGTCAACATTGACTTCATATCTGTAAGATACAACATGTGAACTTGGGGGAAATGGAACAGAATAGGCACATTTGAAAACAAACCTCAAGAAGCAACTCCCACCTTTTGGAGAAAAGGCCTGCAGAAACTAAAGGAAAAATAATTAATAGGAAGCCGAAAAGAATGATAAAAGAAAACAATCACCTTATTTGATAGATTAAAGCTTTTTAAAGAAATGTACTTAAAAGACCTTAAAATCTTCTCTCGTACCCCTAGCATCAGCATCTCAAACATCTACAAATCTCAAGTCCCACCCACTGCACCAATAATTCAAACACTTTCAAATCCCACCTCCCACCCACTGCACCAGTAATCTCAAGTACCTTCAAATCCCATCTCCCATCTACTATACAACTAACCTCAAACTCCTTCAAATCGTCTCTCCCACCCACTGTACCACTAGCCTCAAACACCTTCAAATCCCATCTGCCACCTGCTATAGCAGTAACCTCAAACATGCCCAAATCCCATCTGCCACCCACTGTACTAGCAACCTCAAACATTACCAGATCCCATCTGCCACCTGCTGTACCAGTAACCTCAAACATTACCAGATCCCATCTGCCGCCTGCTGTATCAGTAACCACAACATACCCAAATCCCATCTCCTGCTGAGTACGACAGTAACCTCAAACACTGCTCGATGTATCACATCTCCCACCTCCTACCCCTGCCCTAAGTCACTCAGCCATCAGTATCTATGGTAATCAGGACTCATGTCGAACATTCATAAATACCCCCTCACTCTCATACCCATATCACAGCTGTAAGTCTCATTCCTATCTTTCTCAGTTTCTACACAGTTTCAGCTGTGATGTGACCAGCCCATCTCCCTGCTCCATTGGAAAACCTGCTACCCTGGAAAAGACACTTGCCTACTCTTCACTGTTCAGGAGACAATAAAGTCACCCCTTCTCTTTCATAGGGCCTCAGTGATCTCCTTGATGCAGTAGTGCATGGAATGTAAAATGAATGAATGTTGACGATATTGCTGGATCAACGTTAAAAATCGCACAACACCAGGTTATAGCCCAACAGGTTTAATTGGATGCACACTAGCTTTTGGAGCGACGCTCCCTCATCAGGTGATGATGAAGGAGTGGTGCTCCGAAACCTAGTGGTTCCAATTAAACCTGTTGGGCTATAACCTGGTGTTGTGTGATTTTTAACTTTGTACACCCCAATCCAACACCAGCATCTCCAAATCATTGCTGGATCAAGCGTGGAAGGATTCGCTGGTGTATAATCTGAAGGCTGTGATGACTTTGCTGGCCACTTGCACCACCAGCCTTGTCCCTGTCTGTTACTACCGATTCAGTTCAAAGAGGTGCCACAGTTTCAGTGTCTCAGCTAGATACTTTTCTGAGCTGAGGTACAGCTCGGAGAAGTCCTCTTTGAAGACTCTGGGGAGCTATTGCTTTCTTTTGAGAATCTTCCTCCAGTCTTTGCCAGCAGCTCCCCCCTCCACTGCCTGTTCACCATTTCTGTGTCCTTTTCCAGTTCAAGAGGAACTACAGTTATCGCCTAAGGCTCAGATGCCTTTCAAATTCACATCACACCTTACAAAGAGCTAGTCTTTTTGTTTCTGTACATGAACTTCCATCAATTCCCTCAAGAAAACATCCTCTAGTATTTTCACGAACACTTTCAAAGCCACAAAGAAGTTTCCCTCAAGCTGCTAAATAGTTAAGAGGAAGTATTTTCAAGATATGCAACATTTAATCTGATAGATAGCGCAAAGAATTATTGCTGGCATGTCTAAAGATCTGCTCACTCCGCATGACTCGTGCTGAGCTACAGGTTGCTTGCACCTTTACCCTTTTTTAATGTGGCAATCAATATGAGCTGCTACAGAGCCAGATTTTGCTGCTTATGTGTGTTTAGGTATCCCAGAAAGCTAAAAATCTTATCTGCATAATCACGATTTGGAGATGCCAGTGTTGGACTGGGGCGTACAAAATTAAAAATTGCACAACACCAGGTTATAATCTAACAAGATTATTTAGAAGCACTAGTTTTCTTCATCAGGAGCAGCGCTCAAAAAGCTAGTGCTTCCAAATAAACCTGTTGGACCTGTTGGTGTTGTGTGATTTTTTAAACTTTATCTACATATCATATCCGAAATGATTACTAATGTTTTTAACTTAAATGATCTTTATAGCAATGAGTATCAGTAAAACAGCTCATTATAATACCTAAGTAAATTTAACCAGAAATCTTGTAGTCATTAATCATGGAAAATGAAAATTCATTGTATAGATTTTCTACGTCAACCTCAAAGAATGACGTAACCAGATTCCAAATCTTTCAACTTGACGTTTTCATTTTACTAATTGTAAATAATTTAAAGGAGTTGGTTAGTTTCAATGCACACTGAATTTTTTTTCCAGCTCTTTGATGACTATTAAATCCTTGTGTCATAGTAGTAATTGTAAGGAGAGTGGGTGGCTCTCGGAAGCAACAACATAAGCTTCGAAGAAGGCAAAAGGCAGGCCAGATAGAACGTCACATCAAACCATTATGGAGAACGTCCAAAGCTCATATGTCGAACTCATTGTGACCATAGGCCTTCCTTCTATGGCAGGAACTTAAAACAAGTAGCAGCTGAAGTTTGTAAGTTCTAAACTATAGATTTATGTTGAGCCTCTCCTGTATGAAACAAACAATCAGAAACTGTGCTCACAATTGACTGCAACCATCGTTAAACAAGTGCTGTATCAATAACAGCTGCATAATTGTGGACAACCTACTATAAGTTTATCTTTGGCAGACTTTTGAAATGCTAGAAATATAATTTCTTCTTGTCCGTTTAAAGTGACTAAGACCAGCATTCAAGGGCATTAATTTGCCCTTGATAAAATATATGGCTTTGCTCTACACCAAGAATTTATTAACTTCTCATTATAACAAGGAATGACTGCTTCCATTCACTATTCAACAGTTTCAGTCACCTTTATGACAAAATTGACTGTTCTCGTAAGAGGTGAGGAGAAAATGAGGATTGCTGATGCTGGAGATCAGAGTCAAGAACGTGGTGTTGGAAAAGCACAGCAGGTCAGTCAGCATCTGAGGAACAGGAGAATCGATATTTCGGGCATGAGCCCTTTATCAGGAATCCTAATGAAGAGCTTATGCCCGAAACGTCAATTCTCTTGCTCCTCGGATGCTGGATGGCCTGCTGTGCTTTTCCAGCACCATACTCATAGTGGTGAAGCAAGTATTCTGAAATACAGCTGCAAAAGGAATGGTGTTCATTTTGAATGGGAGAAAATTGGAAGCATTTATATGACACCTTTTTTGGAGCAATCCAAAGCAAAAGTAACATATGGACATTTCATCTGTTTATATCCATGGCATAATGAACTGTACTATATTTTTTAAATTGATTCCAATGACTGGTTGGTCTTGGATTTTAATAAAACAAGCAGCTAATGTTTTGGGGAAGGATAAAAGTATGATTGTTGATTATAGATGTTTGTCTTATCTGTTATTTCAGAAAATCTACTGTAATCTCTATTCTGCTGACTCTGCAAGACGTTCCTCATCAATATGTGGCAACTTGTCTGCAAGTTGTGAAAGCTGCCCTATAGTCAATCCAAACAAAGTCTGATATAGTCATCATCTCAGTCCTATGTTTCAGTCAATACCTTGAAGTCTTCCATTACCATGGGTTTACAAACCTGTTACAATGTCTCTGGAGCATACAAAACCTCAGGTCTTTAGCTCCAGCTGTACTCTGATAGTCACCAAAGAGTAATTTGCTCATCCATCTCAGCAAATTGGAATTTCAGCCCTAAGTTAATGTGATGTTTAGCAGAATTTGTCAGGAACAGCATCCAACCTATTAATGACAGGATTTAACTTAGTGTATCTACTATACTGGACTATCTGCAGGTTAGCGTTTGAAAACATCAGAGTATGGACAGAGATTAATGGCCCGAAACTGATGGATACAAAACTCTGCAACCCTAAAACATCTTGCCAGAGTGGTGGTGGGCTGTCAGCTAATTGACAACAGGAGCAGGCAGCATGCATATTCCAAATTTAAATCTTGATGGAGGCCAACATGGGAACATAAATGATATGTTCACAAGTGTCTTCAGGCAAGTAACAATGCCTCAGGAACAACATGACACATCCTCCTATTATGATAAGAGCAAAGGTCCAAACAGTGCAATTCCCTTCACGTGATGTTAAGAACTGGTTGAACACCCTGAACATAGTGACAATTATAATCCTGAAAACTGTGGTGCACAACTCAAGCTATTCCAGTATAACCATAAAATTAACATTGTGCAAATATCACCCCCACAGACATACAGTGGCAACAGTATGCTCCATCAAAGGGTGCAGTTCCTCACCAAGGCTCCTTTGACACTATGGTCTAAGCTCATAATCTTTCAAATCTGGAGGGATGAGGGCAGTGGACGGTGGCAGCACCGTGGTCTGCAGGTTTCACAGACTGATGGAACCTCTGATATTGCTTTACTGTTGCTGCGTCAATATCCTGGCTCGCATTTTTAGCGGCATTGTTGATGCCCC
This sequence comes from Chiloscyllium punctatum, assembly GCF_047496795.1. Taxonomy (NCBI): domain Eukaryota; kingdom Metazoa; phylum Chordata; class Chondrichthyes; order Orectolobiformes; family Hemiscylliidae; genus Chiloscyllium; species Chiloscyllium punctatum. Next base: position 51,248,288 of record NC_092750.1, on the reverse strand, counting down.
TACACCCCTAAGGGCTACAGTGGTTCCAGAAGGCAACTCCCCATACTCTTCTCCAGAGCAATAAGTGACGGGCAATAAAAATTGACTGTGAAACTTGAAAGGGTTCAGAAAAGATTTATGAGGATGTTGCCAGCGTTGGAGGGTTAGAGGTATAAGGAGAGGCTGAATAGACTGGGACTATTTTCCCTGCAGCGTTGGAGGCTGAGGGTCTCGGCTTAGAGATTTATAAAATCACGAGGGGCATGATTAGAGTAAATCGATAAGGTCTTTTCACTTGGGTAGGGGGTTTCTTAAAGGTTTAAGGTGAGAAGGGAAAGATTTAAAAGGGACATGAGGGGTAACTTTTTCACACAGAGGACGGTGCATGTATGGACTGAGCTGCCAGAGGGCATGGTGTAGACTGGTGCAATTACAACATTTAAAAGGCATCTGAATGGGTACACGAATAGGAAGGGTTTAGAGGGATATGGGTCAAATGCTGGCAAAGGGGATTAGATTAATTTAAGAGATGTGGTTGGGATATATGATTTGGACTGAAGGGTCTGTTTTCTTGCTGTATATCTCTATGACTCTATATGGCAGGGTCTTAACTACAAGAAGCAGGTGGTTTAATGCCCTATAAGCTACCTCTCAATCAGCACAATGACGGAAGATTGATGTAGCATAATCTGTTCATTGAAATTCAATTTGGGTTCCTTTAGAACCATTTAGTTATATGTCCTCAATAACAGCTAGGATAGAGTGTAGAATTATGACTTTAGAACATTCTCTCTGAGAAGGTGGTGGAGACAGGCTTATTGAATATCTTTAAGGTGGAGGTGGATACGTTCTTGTTAGACAAAGGAATTGAAGGTTAACAAAGAGTAGATGAGGATGTTAATTCAAACAAACTAACCATGATCTTAGTGAATGGCAGAGCATGCTTGAAAGAAATATTGAGGGAAGCTCCTGAGAAATGGCAGAAATAGCCATTGTCCCTAGTTCTCTGGTCTTTATACCAATATTAAGGTGGGAATTTGGTACAGGCCCACAGAAATTCCATCCCATGTTATCTATATTCTTTCAGGAAAAGTGATAACTGAGGAGAATATTGGGAAGGCTGCCTGGCTATGGAACCATATACTTGCAAAAGAGAACCGCAAGGAGATAAAAGACAGGAAACATGAGGTAAAAAAATACTTACTGTATTTTACAAAGCTTGTTATGACGTGAACAGTATGACTTTATAAGAAATTGTGGAGAGCTAAACTAGAGAAATATCATAAGTCATAAGATCGTTGGTCATATTCTCTTTAGAATGGAATGGAAAGAACTGGATTGCTTTTCATTGTTAATAATGAAAAAAAAACACAATCTTTAAAATAAGTACAACCATACTAACTCCAAACTTTGTAATAATCATAACTTAAATAATGTTATAGTCATAAAGGTTCAACTAATGATGTATTCTAACGTAATTATATTTCTTTCTAAAATGATATTTTTCTGGTGGCTATTTAGGTTCCATCAGTCCCAGATTCAGATGGTTTCAAACCATATGGAAAAGAGTTGCTAAAGCATATAATGTTCAGATTAATGACACCAATTTTGTATTGGAATGCAGTTGGATGAAGACTTTTCTGAATGGGGATATTGTACTGTGATCCAATTATAGGTAAAACCTTCAGTTTCCATGTGGATTCTAAATTCATTGATGTATTTTGGCACAAGTACAAAAACGTATAGAGAAAAACAGAAAGGAGCACGCTGGAGGATCTGAATCAGAATTCATTATAACTCTTTTCATGTTGTATCAAGCATTCACATCTAGCTTAGACAGATGGGATAAAAGTTCCCATTCTGTCGATGACAGAGCTCCTAATTGGTTTAGAAATCCATAACACATGTACAGGTTGCTTACACATATGTTGTGAAGAAACTAGATACAGCAAATGTCTATGGGGTATCAGCACCAGGTGGGATACATTTTATAATCCTGAAGAAAATACGTGCAGAATTAGGAGTACTTTCAGTTAATGTGTTTTGGACTCTGTATATACATGCATTGTACCTTGGGGCTGCAGTTGTAGTCTCTGTAATCCTGATATACAAAACCAGATGAAACATGAGTTAGAAACTGTAAACCAGTTAGCTTTGCATTGCCAGAAGGCAAAATGTCCAACACTATTTTGTGGAACAGGATGAATTTCATGTAAGAATGAGCATGTCAGAAAATAAGTCAACACTATCAGATAGTTCATCAATCCCTTGCAATTCTTCTCAGAGGTACATGTTTTATTATCAAATGGATTGCAGAATTGACAGGCCTGTACTTTTAATACCTTTTCATGATATCATGACATATAATGTCCCAGTATGAAGATATCCAATTATCTTTCATCTCAATCTCTGACTCTGATAGAAGGAGAATGTAGTCAGTCAGTTATGAATATAATGTCCAGTAACATCACTCAGCACAGAACCTAGTCTCTATGTAAAACTGTGGTACCCTGCATGCCTGCATGTACTCTTCCAACATATAAGAAGCTTTAGATGTGTACATAAACTGCCAGGGCATAGTAGGCTATGGACCAAGTACAGATAAATGGGATAGTGTAGTTTGGTGTTTCTTGGTCGGCATAGACATGGTGGGCCAAAGGGCTTGTTTCTATGCAGTATGACTATAACTCTCTATGACTAATGTAGCCATGTAAATAGTGTTATTAATAAATTTAAGACATCTATCAAAAAATACCATAACTCTCTGTGGTGTTTTATGCAGGCTAAAATATAGAAATCAGAAAGCACATCATGATGACAGCAAATGGGCAGTAAAAGCCATTTGCGCCAGCTAAGTCATGGCAGGAAGTGCGTGCTAAAGGCTGAAACATGACAGGGACCTGGTAGTTGTGGAAAGTCATTTTATTAATGGCCATTCATTAATCTTTTCTTTTCCAAAGAGGTCTGACCGTGTGCTGATTTTGGTCAATTTCACCCTTTTCCAAAATAGTGTGAAAATAAAACCAATTGCTGTGTGTGATTTCATTATTGCCTGCAAACCTGCAACTTTTAAAGGGGCAACAATTTTTAATAAAAATTGTTGGGAGCACAATAGCTTGGTGATTAGCACTGCTACCTCACAACACCAGGGACGCAGGTTCGATTCCAATTTTGGACAACTATCTGTGGAGTTTACACATTCTCCCGATGTCTGCATGGGTTTCCTCCAGGTGCTCTGGTTTCCTCCTACAGTGCAAAGATGAGGAGGTTAGGTAGATTGTCCATGCTAAATTGCCCATAGTGTCCAGGGGTGTGCAGGCCAGGTGGATTAGCCATGGGAAGTTCAGGGTTACAGGGATAGAGTCGGGAGATGGGTCTGGGTGGGATGCTCTTCAGAGGGTTGGTGTGGACTCGATGGGCCAAATGGCCTGTTTCAACATTGTAGGGATTCTATGAGAAAAGTGAACGGAGCTTAATAGCAAATAAAAAACACAGAAAGAACATTATACTGCAACATAAAGATTACTTACATAGACATTTTAGAGAGCTTAAAGCTACACAAAAATGATGGAAAGGAAATATCTAAGTATAGACTAGCAATCTATTACTATTGTCAAAATCTCATGTTTAAAGAAAATTTAACCTTTATATTGATCAACAGGTGACTACCAAAGAATGACTGCAAACAACCTCTTGTTGCTTTAAGCACTGAGGGGTTAAGAAGAGTAGAACCTTCCAGTATTTTTGATGATGGCCACAAAGATCTGTGCAGAATCTTTCAGATTTTAGAAGATTAACTTAAACTTCAAATCAATTTCAGGATATCCAGACTTGATTTCATGACATACTGACAAATAGTCCGATAAAACCATTGATCAATTCTTCAGCACGTGTTGATGCGAAGAAACAGCATGTGATTTTGCTGATGATAGGTTTATGGAATTGATCATTGCCTCCATATCAAAGCCTTCAGAAAGAAAACGTTTTGGAGAAATCTACAAAATATACAACTGACAATCTGTAAGAAGGAGGATGCAAGTTCAAAGCAATTGTAGCAGGTCAGCACAACTCCAAGTACTTGACCTGGAACATCTATTACAGTCATCAATAGGTTCAGTAGAAATTCAAAGCATGTACAAGGTGTTGTTTACTTCACCTAACAAGACATTGTACAACATTTTGCAACATGTGTAAGTCATGTTCCACAGAGGACGTTGGGCAAATATGTAGGAAATACATTGCCCCAAGTAGAACACAATGCTTCACAGCAGTATGTGAAGGAAAACCAATGCCAAAGTTCAATCCCATGGCACGAAAACATGTCAACAGAGCCAAGAGATAACTACAATGTTACAGCTTACAGATTCTAGTCAAATAATACACTTGACAAACTTGAGACAGTACACGCTGTCAGAAAAGCTGAAACCTTTACCTCAATTCAAGTGATATACTCCAAAAGGAATGGATTACATATTTTATTGATTCAAGCGCAAGTATCATTTCTCTATAATGCTATACTCAAATAGAGTTGATACAGTAAGTCAGTATATGTACAAGTCTGTAACAGCATATAAATCATTAGTGTTGTTAATAAACTTCAAGACTTGTAACATATAGAAAACCAAAAGCACATCAGTAACCAAGGCATTTGGTCATTTGTTTTTGTAATAAAACAATGTATGGTGAAAATTTAAGGTGTTCTTAAGACCTATTATTTTAATGAAGCTTTTGGTCACCTAACTTACCATAGGGAGAAAGGTCTAAGTTTTTAGGGTAACTTAGCTGACAAGATTACCAATTGTGAGATGGATATTGAGCTGTGGAAAAAGCCAGAACAAAAGATTTTGATGACGATTTGGCCAAATCAAGTAATGCTTGTACTGGAGAGGTTTCTTGCACAACCTTCGCTATGGAATGCAATTTTAATTAAATACACATCTGGACAAATGTTACCTTGATGTAGTGTTCATGTAACAGTAAAGTAGTCTTGACCTCAGGCTTGTACTGGGGTCATTAACTACATCAGCTGTCTGATGTTCTGGTGTAGCTTCTTAATATTTAATGAGTGCTGAAATGGACTATCTCAGTCTGCTGTGGATCGTAATGAATTTCTGTTATAAGTAAGGAAATGCTATAAACTGATGTTTTATTAAAAGCTTTCAATATATTAGATGAAAATTGCAACATTACACTGCTGATGTGAGTGACTTTAAATGATTTATTCGCAAAATTAGAGACAGCTATTTGTTAGGATTCTAACAGCCTATATCTGTGATTCTATAACAATGCACCCACAATTAATGTATTTTTCTTGATACAAATAATAACTTACAATTTTGCAATGATTGTCCTTGTACTGAGATAATAGGTGAAATTATTTAATATTTTTGTAACTGTCATGCTTGTGTCAGAAATCACTGTGTATCACTGATAATGTAGAGTCCTCTACTATTTTTTACTTTTTCCAGAGGTTTCCTCCAAGAACTAGTACTGCAAAAAGTGTTATTATTGTTGTTTTTCCTAGTAGTGGTTTTCTGATCTATTTTTTGCTTAATACAAAAAGCACGTTTAAAAGTTCCTCTGACTTTCCTCAATCAAGATCAGTTTTAACTGATGTTAATATTGCATTCAATCTATTTCTTTGAAGGAACAGGAGAAAAAACTATAAATTGACATTATTGGGATACATTTTGAAATTATAAGCACAGCAAAACTCAGTACCACTGCCATTACAACCACAAAACTGACGACAACTTCCTACATCTACATCTGCACAGTTATATGTGGAAATCCAGACCTTGCTGTCAGTGATTCTCTGTTCCCTTTGCAGGTTGTAGAGTTCAAGTCATTGCAGAAATTACTTAAACTGGTATGATCTTTACCAATTAGATCATATTAGCTTTATAAAGAAAGCTGAAAACTTACACTTTGTTGAAAAAGGTGCAGCTGGGTTTTTAATAGTATACTGAGTCATAGTAATAGTCACAGTCATCGTCAGAGCTCAATCAACAATTTGGCTTTTGAAACTTAATTTATAGATTTGAAATTTCTGTACAATGATATATTACAATAGATTTCCAATGTAATAATTATTTAAAACATTTGTTTACGATATTTCAGCATTTATCTCAATCCCTGGCGCAGGCCTGTGACCAGCAGTGTGCCACAAAGATTGGTGCTGGGTCCCCTACTTTTATATAAGTGATTTGGATGTGGCTGTAGGAGGTATGGTTAGCAAGTTTGCAGATGACACCAAATTGGTAGTGTAGTGGAGAGTGAAGATTACCTCAGAATACAATAGGACCTTGATCAGATGGGCCGATGGGCCAAGGAGTGGCAAATGGAGTTTAATTTAGATAAATGTGAGGTGCTGCATTTTGGTAAGGCACATCAGGGCAGGAATTATACACTTAATGATAAGGTCCTGGGGAGTGTTGCTGAACAAAGAGACCTTGGGGTGCAGTTTACAGTTCATTGAAAGTGGAGTCACAGGTAGATAGGATAGTGAAGAAAGCATTTGATATGCTTGCTTTTGTTGGTCAGTGATTTGGGTATAGGAGTTGGGAGGTCATGTTGCAGCTGTACAAGACATTGTCTAGGGCACTTTTAGAATACTGTTAAATTCTGTTCTCCCTGCTGTAGGAAAGAGGTTGTGAAACTTGAAAGGATTCAGAAAGGATTTACAAGGATGTTGCCAGGGTTAGAGGATTTGATCTATAGGAGAGGTTGAATAGGTTGGGACTATTTCCTTTGAAGCATTGGAAGCTGAGGGGTGACTTTGTCGATGTTTATAAAATCATGAGGGACATGGAAAGGGAGAATAGCCAAAGTATATTTCCCAAGGTACGGGAGTCCAGATTTAAAGGGCATAGGTTTAAAGTGAGACGAGAAAGGTTTAAAAGGGACCTAATGGGCAATTTTTTTACACAGAGGGTGACGCGTGTATGGAATGAGCTGCCAGAGGAAGTGGGGGAGGCTGGTGCAATTATAACATTTCAAAGGCATCTGGATGGATATATGAATAGGACAGGTTTAGAGGGATATGGGCCAAGTGCTGGCAAATGGGACTCAGTTAGTTTAGGACATCTGGTCAGCATGGACGAGTTGGACCAAAAGGTCTGTTGCTGTGTTGTACACCTTTATAACTCTATGACTCTGTGCCAAAGGCTTTACTTTGCTAACTGTAAAATATATAAAAAGTGGGGGGTAATCAGTGCACTTTATATTCTGGTTTTCTGCCTGTGAGAATTCTTCAATGTGATTGGTTGTTTATCCTTTTTGAAACCATAACCTTTAGTTGCCTAGAGCTCCTTTAACTGAAGTCAGGAAAGTGGAAATCCATACCTGACAGAGTTGGTGAGATTTTTGTGGGTTGCTTTCAAGACTAGTGGTTTGCCACTGACCACAAAATCTGAGCCATTGTTGTGTTTGTTCCTTAAACTGAAATTATGAGTTAAATCATTCAGTGTGATGTGTTGAATCCTATTTACAGAGCTTGCATGATAATCTTTGATTTTAAAGTCATCTGTGGTGTATTCCCAAACCTAAAAGAATAGAATAGAATCCCAACAGTAGGGAAGCAGGCCACTCAGCCCATCAAGTTCACACTGATCCTCCAAAGAGCATTAGATCCACCTTCCCTTACCAATTTATGAAACCCCACATTTCCCATCTAACCTGCACATTCCTGGGCACAAATGACAATTTAGCATGGCCAATCCATCTAACCTGTACGTCTTTGGTCTGTGGCAGGAAACTCACTCAGACACAGGGAAAATATGCAATCTCCACACAGACAATCATCCAAAAGTGGAATTGAACCTGGCTCCCTGATGCTGTGAGGTAGCAGTGCTAACCATTGAATCATCATGCTGTCCCAATGAATGGTGTTGCTTTGAAATTCCATGGTGCTATCACTTTGAATCAATTGACCTCTGTTCACAGAAAGGATTTGCAAATTATAAACTTTTAGAAATGTGTTTTTAAAGAAAAATGTACTTAAGTTACTTATATGCTAATTAACAATAATTTCAATGACTGCAAATAAGAAGCAATTTGTTGTCTTGTCTTAGAAAACAAGAAGATTGCTCTACCCATTGTCCTTGGAAGTTATCTCTCCCAAACACTCAGCAGGAATCCAGACAAGCCTTCCTGTGAGATTGTCAAGAGATGGCGAAAAATACAGACAGCTGGATACTCAAAGACTACATTCCTTAAATTGTTCAATTACATGAAGAGAGGTTGTACAGATTGAAGTGATTCTAGTTATAACTGCTGTTCTGTTTTCACTTAACTGTGACATATAACAACATAGTGATCTGTGTCTGGCATTGGTTTACCATCTTCGTTCACCTATTGGAGAGAACGAAAAAGTTAAAGAACAGAAGGTACAAGTATCTGAATTAAGACACAGAGAAACACAACCATCAGCTTTAAATTGGTACAAACATATTTATTTCTGAGTCAGAGACCTCATAACCTGTTAAATCTAGGCTGCATTGTTGACTTTGATAAGATGATAAACCAGACTCCATATGCCCATTCCAGTGGTTCAAATTCCTGTGGTATTATTTGTCAGAACAGTACTGATATCCCAGTCAAATATTATCCCTCAGCCAAGATCAGCAAGTTATCTCTTTGTCAACGTGTTGCTATTTCTGGGACCTTGCTGTTTACAAATTGGCCATTGTGTTTCCACCAATGGATTGGCGTGTATTCACTACAAGGAGACGTTGGACAAACTTGGATTGTTTTTGCTGGAGCACTGGAGGCTCAGAGGCAACCTGATAGAAGTCATAAAATTATGAAGCATGGATAAGGTGTATAGTTGGAGCCTTTTCCCCAGGCCAGAAATGTCAAATAACAGGGGACATATGTTTAAAGGTAAGAGGAGGAAGTTTAAAGGAACTCTGTGAGGAAAGTCTTTTTTAACACAGACTGATAGGTGCCTGGAACCCGTTGCCAGGGGAGGTGGTAGAAGCAGATACTGTAGCAAAGTTTAAAAGGTATTTAGACAGACACATGAATAAGCAGAGAATAGAGGGATACACACCTTGTGCAGGCAAATTGGATTAGTTTAGAGTGGCATCATGGTTGGCATAGACTGGGTAGGCCCTGTTCTTGTGCTGTACTGTTCTATGTTTTAAATGATGTAAAAACAATGACGGCAGATGCTGGAAACCAGATTTTGGATTAGTGGTGCTGGAAAAGCACAGCAGTTCAGGCAGCATCCAAGGACCAGCGAAATCGACATTTCGGGCAAAAGCCCTTCATCAGGAATAAAGGCAGAGAGCCTGAAGCGTGGAGAGATAAGCTAGAGAAGGGTGGGGGTGGGGAGAAAGTAGCATAGAATACAATAGGTGAGTGGGGGAGGGAATGAAGGTGATAGGTCGGGGAGGAGAGGGTGGAGTGGATAGGTGGAAAAGGAGATAGGCAGGTAGGACAAGTCCGGACAAGTAATGGGGACAGTGCTGAGCTGGAAGTTTGGAACCCTCATCTGGTGGTGAGGGAGCGGCGGTGAAGGAGGCCCAGGACCTCCATGTCCTTGGCAGAGTGGGAGGGGGAGTTGAAATGTTGGGCTAAGGGGCGGTGTGGTTGATTGGTGCGGGTGTCCAATCCGCACCACCTGCAGACGCCTGGAGGAAGAACGCCTCATCTTCCGCCTCGGAACACTTCAACCCCAGGCATCAATGTGGACTTCAACAGTTTCCTCATTTCCCCTTCCCCCACCTCACCTTGGTTCCAAACTTCCAGCTCAGCACTGTCCCCATTACTTGTCCGGACTTGTCCTACCTGCCTATCTCCTTTTCCACCTATCCACTCCACCCTCTCCTCCCCAACCTATCACCTTCATTCCCTCCCCCACTCACCTATTGTATTCTATGCTACTTTCTCCCCACCCCCACCCTTGTCTAGCTTATCTCTCCACGCTTCAGGCTCTCTGCCTTTATTCCTGATGAAGGGCTTTTGCCCGAAATGTCGATGTCGCTGGTCCTTGGATGCTGCCTGAACTGCTGTGCTTTTCTAGCACCACTAATCCAGAATATGTTTTAAATGATGTCTATTCTTAAAATACTTCAAACAATTTAAGCCGTCCTGAGGTTGTGCAAGGTATCCTATGAATATGTTTTCATGTTTCATATTATTCACTCCCACGTTGTGCCAAATTGCATAACTTTTTGAAAGACTGTGTATTAACTCACATTAAAAATACAACATACATATGGACTACTCTATTACTAATGTCAATGAATCAAAGATATTTTTTGTAAATGTAAATTTGTGTCATGTGGATCAAATGCACAGTCAGGGATTGACTAAACCTAACTTGTAGGAAAGGGTGTTATGATCTCAGGCCAGACTGCCAAACATATTATATGGTGACTTTTATTTTTAAAGTAGAAAAACATGAGATTCAGGGGACTCATTAAGGGAATAAAACCGCAATATTCCATCATTTTGAACAAACAACAATCAATCTTGCTGTTTAACTGTAGAACTGTAATACAATCTACACCATGTACACTTTAACATGGTAAGTATGGGTGACTGATTATGATTGACAACCCTACAGCATACATCAAATAGCAAATGTGATTCAGATAGATCACATAGGTTGCTCAGTAGTTTTTTCTGCTTCTAGTGACATGTTAGATAATCAAATCTTATTAAATTTTACAAAGGATCACAATTCTTCCTTTCCACCAATCTGGCCTTGACACTGTTTCTCGAGTCACACCGTTAATGATTATTCCCATTCTGGCCAATTACCCTCCTTTCCTCCTCTGGACTCCAAAACTGCAATCCAGTCCTTATGAATGAATATAACTCCAGCTCTTCAACAGTTAGCTGCACTGAGACAGTCTTGCCCTTTATAATTTTCTCCTGAGCTCCAATGTTGCTCAGTTACATAAAGCAATACTGATGGTGAGCTTTTCAACTCCCACTCTCAGTTACAGTCAAGTATTAACGCCCATGGTTTCCTTCTGAGCCTTTTCATGTCTTCCCCCAACAAACAGCCAACATCTCTCTTACTTTCTTAATTCCTCAGGACTACTTCTGAGTTCGGTCTCCAGCGTTTAACTATTTACTCATTCCAATAACCTACTTTTGAGTTTTAACAGCATGGAATCATTCAGCTCCTCATGACTCCTTATTGAGTCCCCTACACAGTTTCTTGCATTACAACTAACTGCAGCTTTCCTAACATCTCTCTCTCCTTCTCACATTGCTCATAACGTGCATTAATGAACCAAAACCAGTAACCCATTCTAAAAGATGAAAGACTTAACAACAATTGAGATTTGTTAAATATATCAGTTTACTTGTGTGACACTGTTATTTTTTGCTGTAAATTCTGTGTCTTATGATCTTGCTTGACAACCACCTGATGAAGGAGCAGTGCTTCGAAAGCTAGTGCTTCCAAATAAATTTGTTGGACTATGACCTTGTGTTGTGTGATTTTTAACTTTGTACACCTCAGTCCAACACTGTCTCCTCCACAAATGGAGACAACAAGAAATACTGACAATAAATTAAGTATGTAAGGGCCTCAACATGTCTTCGGGGCATTTCAAAGCACTTCACAATAAGTGACTCACATTTAGATTTATTGAAAAGATAATTGAGAAGACAAGGTCCTGCAAACAGTCAATGAAATAACGAACTGTTCACCTGATATTGATTTCATAGAATCACAGAATTCCTATAATGTGGAAACAGGTCATTTGGCCCAACAAGTTCACGCCGGCCCTTCGGAGAGTATCCCATCCAGACCCATTCCCCCACCCTATTACTTTATATTTCCCATGGCTAATGCACTTAACCTACACATCTCTGATCACTATAGGCAATTTAGCATGACCAATCCACCTAACCTGCATGTCTTTGGACTGTGGGAGGAAACTGGAGCACCCAGAAGAAATCCACGCAGACACAGGGAGAACGTGCAACCTCCACACAACAGTCAATCAAGGTTGGAATCAAACCCAGGTCCCTGGCGCTGTGAGGCATCAGTGCTAACCACTGAGCCACCATGCTGTCCCGGTGATTGAGAGAAGAATATTGGCAGGCATACCAAGTGAAGTCCCCACAGTTTTAAAAATGGTATTTGAGATTTTACTTATTCATATAAACTGGTTGGCTCAGGTTATGCCTGACCTTAGGTAGCTCCTCTGATGATATAATTTCACATTAATGATTCAAATATTGGTTATCTCGTGGAAATACCAAGGAAGTTCACATGCTGGAGAATTAACAAGCAATAAGAATTTCATCACGACAAATGTTGGTGTTTATTTACTGGTGTCAGGTGGAGACTGAGATCACATTTGGAGATAGTGAGGACTGCAGATGCTAGAAAGTCAGAGTCGATAAAATGTGGAGCTGGCAAAAGCACAGCAGGTCAAGTAGCATCTGAAGAGCAGGAGAATCAATGTTTTGGGCAGGACCCTTCATCAGAATGTACAACAGGACCTTACAAAGAGTCGTGCCCTAAACGCTGACTCTCCTGTTCCTCTGATGCTGCTTGACCTGCTGGGCTTTCACCAGCTCCACATTTTAAGGCACTTACGTTGGTTTTATGAAACCTACTTGGGTGAATAACATGTGATCTACCACCTTCCTCCCCATCTTTGCATGCTGGAATAAGCATTCTATGCCAGAAATTGTTTCCCATGTCTGAAGAACTCTTCTGGGGATAATGGCAGCTGCCTTTGCCCGATAGTGAAGTTGACATTACAATTGTGAACTTAGATGTGATATATTAACATGACTGTAAGCTAGGGTTAATAATAGCAGACAGAGTGTCAGGACCAGGGGGTTGGGGTGTTGTTAGGAAATTTCAAGGAGGCAACCTGGAGTGAGTAGAGTGCCACTGGGATTAGTGCTAGAGCTGCAATTATTTATTATAGAGCCATAGTTTCACAGAAATGTACAGCACGGAAACAGACCCTGCAGTTCAACTTGTCCGTGCTGTCCAGATAGCCTAAATTGATCTAGTCCCATTTGCCAGCATTTGGCCCATATCACTCTAAACACTTCCTATTCATGTGCCAATCCAGATGCTTTTTAAACGTTGTAATTATATTAGCCTCCACCACTTCCTCTGGTAGCTCACTTCACACACGCACCACCTTCTGTGTGAAAAAGTTGCCTCTTAGGTCCCTTTTAAATGTTTCCCCTCTCACCTTAAACCTATGCCCTCTAGTTTTGGACTCCCCTATCCTGGGGAAAAGTTCTTGGCTATTCACTCTATCCAGGCTCCTCATGATTTTATAAACCTCTAGAAGGTCATCCCTCAGCTTCCAATGCTCCAGGGAAAATAGCCCCAGATTATTCAGCCGCTCCCAAATGCTCAAACCCTCCGACCTTGGCAATATCCTTGTAAATCTGTGCTGAACCCTTAAGCGGAATGATTTGGATGAGGGAAGTGAATGCAATATCACAGTGTTTGCAGATGATACAAAAATAGTTGGAAGGACAAGTGGTGAAGATGACACAAAGAGTTCACAAAGGGATAGAGATGAGTCAATTGAGTGGGCAAAAATTTGCCAGATGTAATAATAATGTAGGAAAATATGAAATTATGTATTTTGGCATAGAGGAACTGAATATTATTTAAATGGAGAAAGATAGCAGAAAGCTACAGCACATAGGGATTTGAGAGTCATTATGCATGACTCACAAAAAGTTAGCATTCAAGTTCAGCGGGTAATAGTGAAAGAAAGTAGAATGTTGGACTTTCTTTCAAAGGGAATGGAATATAAAAAAAAGATTTCTTGTTGGATAACACCTAGAATAACTTGAATAGTTTTATTCACCTTATCTAAGGAAATGTGTCTTGGCTTTGGAGGCAATCTGGAGAAAGTTCATTCAGCTAATCTCAGGTACGGAGGGATTTTCATAGGAGCAGAGTTTGAGTAGGATGGGTATCTACTCATTGGAGTTTAGAAGAATGAAAGGCATCCTTATTGAAACACGCAAGATTATTGGGGGCTTGACAGAGTAACTGCTGAGAGGTGCCCTATGCGACAGTCCAATATTAGAAGGCATAAGAGTAAGGGGTCACCCAGTTAGAACAGAGATGAGCAGAATTCGTTTTCTCTCAGCTGGTAGTGAGCACGTGGAATTCTTGACTGCAATGAGCTACAGAGTTGGGGTCATTAATTATACTCAAGGCAGAGATAGGTTTGATCAGTAAGGGAATCAAGGGTTATGGAAGAAAGACAGAAAAGTGGAGTTCAGGATTATCAGACCAGCCATGATCTCAAAGAATGATAGTGCAGATTCACTGGGCCAAGGGGCTTACATCTGCTCCTACATCATGATGTTATCAAATAGTGAAACAGGCTTGAAAGTCTAAATGGCCTATACCTGTTCCTAAATCATATGTTCCCAAATAATTTATTTTCTTAACAAAGGCTGGTCATCAAAATATAGCTTTGTGTAAGCTCCATGTTTTTAAAGACTCCAATTGGTAACTCAGTTACTCTGGACCACAGCAATGTTTAGAACCACTGTTTTGAGTGTTTTGATTGTTACTTTTTCTACTGAATATCCCTTTGCGGCTGTTATAGTACACAAGAAAAGGCATAAAGTAATGGCTTTAGGAGCGTTCTTTGTAACTTATATTATCTCCAGACCAGTCATTTCCACTTTTATAATACTGTGAAAGAGTGAACATCCTGTTATGTAGTTACAGACTATGCCCTGCCGGGACTTCAATAGTGACTGAAAGTAACAAAGCTAAAGCCAATCCTAACTTTATCTGATTTAACACTTGCATTAACAATACTCTGTTGGTGATAGTTTTTTTAAAATGAAAATGAATATTGAAAGGCATAACATCCTTAAAATGCTATGTGTTGTATTTATTATTAAAATTAAATGATATCAAATGGAAAGATTTAAAAATTTCAGAGCAGATGCTTATCCAGTGAACTAATCAGTTATTTGACTTGCCTGCACACTGTTGTCTTGTTGGACACTTTGAGGTTGGAGATAGGAGTCAGAGAAGTGATTGTACCTAACAGCAGGTACAGAGTTACAGCAATATTTTTGCACAACATCGTTATGCAAAATGAATGAGCTGCCTGTATTGATAATGTTTTGGGACATGCTAGTTGTACTTCATTAGCTACTTTGAATGTTAATTCATGTGATTAAGGAAATTTATTCTTGTAACTTGATTAGATTAGATTAGATTCCCTATAGTGTGGAAACAGGCCCTTTGGCCCAACAAGTCCATGCCGACCCTCTGAAGAGTAACCCACCCAGACCCATTTCCCTCTAACTAATGTTATGGGCAATTTAAAATGGCCAATTCACCTGACATGCACATCTTTGGACTGTGGGAGGAAACCCACGCAGACACAGGGAGAACATGCAAACTCCACACTTCACCTGAGGCTGGAATTGAACCTGGGTCCCTGGCGCTGTGAGGCAGCAGTGCGAACCACTGAGCCACTTGTATTGTGAATATGGCCAGTGCCTCAAATTTGGCTGCCAAAAGCCTGTGTTGCCTGCAAACTGGCCTCAAACCTGGTCAGCTCTTGGACAATAATCAAACTGAAACCCCATTTACTATTCACATACCCCAACTACATCTCTCCCTCCTACCAACTCCCCTCACACCCCTGACAGTCATACCCAGAATATACTTCACACCCAACAGAATTCCATCACTTCATAACATCTCCACAGGTGGCCGGATGCCCCCTGTCACCAGCCTGATGTCACCATCCAACACCCCTGCTCCTCTGATCCAGACCTTTTGGCACAAAGGCAGGGATGCTACCACTCCACCAGAAGAGCCCTTCACATTTACCTTAAACACTTGACTTTTTATAGGACTGTCAAAATAGCTGACTGCGCTCCTAGAAAAGTAAATCCCAGTACCTGGCACACTGACTGCTGTAAAAGATGTGTGGTTTCCATACCAATTCTTTTTGCTGCTGAACTTATGGATTCCTGGGCGGGTTGGTGACCAGAAGGCCCTGTCAAGGTGTCTTCAGTGCAGACGCCTTTAAAGCTATCTGGGTAAGTTATAATGTGAATGGGGCTGTATTTCAATCCAGTGTTGCTTCTTTCCAACAGGCTGAGGATGTCAGGTAAATTTCTGTTAGGGCAAAACTGTACAGCTGCAGGAAGATTGACATTAATAGGCGTTTTGAATTTAATGACTCATGTTGCTGACCTTCATTTGCGGGGTCTGCTGCAAGTTTTGCCACAAATATTTTGACAAACATAAGCATTGTTTTAAAAAAATGTGAAATTGTATTATAACAAATTTCAAATATGGCTGTGCACATAGTACAATTTAGATTAATATAGGTAAATGTTGCCTACGGCACTCCAGGTATCTCACTCCATTCACAATAATGCATCTACATTTATTTTACCTTAAAAGCTCCCTGAAACATTCAGCTCAATAAGGACTATACTCATTCCAACTCCTTTGTCTGTTAGTGTGAGATAGCTCAAAACTGAGGTGCTGGAAGAACAGCTCCTCATTTTCGACTTGGGAACTCTACAGTCTTCTGGAATCAATATCGAGTTCAAAAACTTTGAGGCTTGAGCTCTCCCATGTCCTTATCCCAACCTCCACACACTAGGTCCTGTTATCACATGGTTTGCTTTACACACAATTCATTGCCAACCACTAACAGTCTCCATGAGTAGCTAATCACCCTCCTCCCAGATCCTTCTCCACTCCTTTGTCTCTTCAACCTTTCTTCTTTCTTTTTATGCTCTATCTCCACCTTTCATATACTCGTTACACCCTCCCATCACCATAAATTCTGCTTAAAAGCCAACATTCACCTCTCTACCATAAACTCTGAGAAAGAGCCAATGGACCCAAAACTTTACCTCTGATTTCTCTCCATAAATGCTGCCAGAGAGTCACAGAGTACAGCACGGAAACAGACCCCTCGGTCCAACTCGTCCATGCTGACTAGTTATCCCAAACCAAACTAGTCCCACCTGCCAGCACTCGCCCCGTATCCCTCCAAACCTTCCTATTCGCATACCCATTCAGATGTCTTTTAAAAGTTGTATTCGTACTCACCTTCACAACCTCCTCTGGCAGCTCATTCCATACACATACCACCCTCTGTGTGAAAACATTGTCCCTCAGGACTCTTTTATAACCTTCCCATCTCACCCAAAACCGATGTCCTCTAGTTCTGGACTCCCCCACCCCAGGGAAAAGACTTTATCTATTTATCCTATCCATGCCCCTCATGATTTTATAAACTTCTGTAAGGTCACCCCTTAGCCTCCGATGTTTCCAGGGAAAACAGCCTCAGCTTATCCAACTTCTCCCTATAGCTCAAATCCTCCAACCCTGGCAACATCCTTGTCAAACCTTTTTGAACCCTTTCAAGTTTCACAACATCTTTCCGATAGGAAGGAGACCAGAATTGCATGCAATATTTCAACAGTGGCCGAACCAATGTCCTGTACAGCCGCAACATGACCTCCCAACTCCTGTACTCAATACTCTGACCAATAAAGGAAAGCATACCAAACGCCTTCTTCACTAACCTATCTACCTGCGACTCCACTTTCAAGGAGCTATGAACCTGCACTCCAAGGTCTCTTTGTTCAGCAACTCTCCATAGGACCTTACCATTAAGTGTATAAGTCCTGCTAAGATTAACTTTCCCAAAATGCAGCACTTCACATTTTTCTAAATTAAACTCCATCTGCCACTTCTCAGCTCATTGGTCCATCTGATTAAGATCCCATTGTAATCTGAGGTAACCTTCTTCGCTATCCACTATATCTCCAATTTCGGCGACATCTGCAAACTTACTAACTATATCACTTATGCTGACATCCAAATCATTGATAAAAATAACGAAATGTAGAGGACCCAGCACCGATCCTTGTGGCACTCCACTAGTCATAGGCCTTCAGTTTGAAAAACGACTTCCATCCCCACCTCCCACCACCACCTATATCCAGTTCTGTATCCAAATGGCTAGTTCTCCCTGTATTCCATGAGATCTAACCTTGCTAACTAGTCTCTCATGGGGAACCTTGTCGAACACCTTACTGAAGTTCATATAAATCATGTCTACCACTCTGCCCTCATCAATCCTCTTTGTTACTTCTTCAAAAAACTCAATCAAGAATGTGAGACATGATTTTCCACGCACAAAGCCATGTTGACTATCCCTAATCAGTCCTTGCCTTTCCAAATACATGTACATCCTGTCCTTTAGGATTCCCTCCACAACTTGTCCAACACCGATGTCAGGCTCACTGGTCTATAGTTCCCTGGCTTGTCCTTACTGCCCTTCTTAAACAATGGTACCACGTTTGCCAACCTCCAAGCTTCTGGCACCTCACCTGTGACTATCAATGATACAAATATCTCAGCAAGGGGCCCAGCAATTACTTCCCTAGCTTGCCACAGAGTTCTAGGGCACACCTGACCATGTCCTGCAGATTTATCCACTTTTATGTGTTTCAAAACATCCAGCACATCCTCCTCTGTAATATGGGCATTTTTCAAAATGTCACCATCTATTTCCTACATTCTATACCTTCCATGTGCTTCTCCATAGTAAATACTGATGCAAAATACTCGTTTAGTATCTCTCCATCTCCTGCGGCTCCACACAAAGGCCGCCTTGCTGATCTTTGAGGGGCCCTATTCTCTCCCTAGGTATCCTTTTGTCCTCAATGTGTTTGTAAAAACCCTTAGGATTCTCTTAACTCTATTTGCGAAAGCTATTTCATGTCCCCTTTTTGCCCTCCTGATTTCCCTCTTAAGTATACTGTGACTGCCTTTATACTCTTCTAAGGATTCATTTGATCAATCTTGTCTATACCTGACATACGCTTCCTTCTTTTTCTTTACCAAACCCTCAATTTCTTTAGTCATCCAGCATTCCCTACACCTACCAGCATCTCCTTTCACCCGAACAGGATTATACTGTCTCTGCACTCTCATTATCTCATTTCTGAAGGCCTCCCATTTTCCAGCTGTCCCTTTACCTGCGAACATCTGCCCCCAGTCAGCTTTTGAAAGTTCTTGCCTCATGCCATCGAAATTGACCTTTCTCCAATTTAGAACTTCAACTTTTAGATCTGGTTTATCCTTTTCCATCACTATTTTAAAACTAAGAGAATTATTGTCACTGACCCCAAAGTGCTCCCCCACTGACACCTCAGTCACCTGCCCTGCCTTATTTCCCAAGAGTAAGTCAGGTTTGCATCTTCTCTAATAGGTACATCCACATATTGGATCAGAAAATCATCTTGTACACACTTAACAAATTCCTCTCCAACTAAACCCTTAGCACCATGGCATTCCCAATCTATGTTTGGAAAATTAAACTCCCCTAATATAACCACCCTATTTTCTTACACATAACCAAGATCTCCTTACAAATCTGTTTCTCAATTTCCCTCTGACTATTAGGGGGTCTTTAATACAATCTCAATAGGTGATCATCCCTTTCTTATTTCTCAGTTCAACCCAAATAACTTCCCTGGATGTATTTCCGGGAATATCCTCCGTCAGTACAGCTGGAATGCTATCCCTTATCAAAAACACCACTCCCCCTCCTTGCTTGCCTCCCTTTCTATCCTTCCTGTAACATTTATATCCTGGAACTTTAAGCTGCCAGCCCTGTCCATCCCTGAGCCACATTTCTGTAATTGCCATGATACCCCAGTCCCATGTTCCTAACCATGCCCTGAGTTCATCTGCCTTCCCTGTTAGGCCTCTTGCATTGAAATAAATGCAGTTTAATGTATCAGTCCTACCTTGTTCTCTGCTTTGTCCCTGCCTGCCCTGCCTGTTTGACTTGCCTTTGTTCTCAACTGTACCAGTCTGAGATGGATCTCTTTCCTCACTATCGCCCTGGGTCCCCCCACCACCCCTGACATCCCCCCACCTTACTAGTTTAAATCCCCCTGAGCAGCACTAGCATATCTTCCTGCCAGTATATTCATCCCCTTCCAATTCAGATACAATCCGTCCTTCTTGTACAGGTCACTTCTACCCCAAAAGAGATTCCAATGATCCAAAAATGATCCATATACCAGCTCCTCAGCCATGTATTCATCTGCTCTATCCTCCTATTCCTGCCCTCACTAGCTCGCAGCACCGGGAGTAGTCCAGATATTACTACTCTCGAGGATGTTCTTTTTAAATTCCTGCCTGATTCTCTATGTTCTACTTTCAGACTCTCATCCTTTTCCATTCCTATGTCATTGGTTCCAATGTGTATAATGATTTCCTGCTGGTCCCCCTTCTCCTTGAGAACATTCTGCACCCTCTCTGAGACATTCTTGACCCTAGCACCAGGGAAGCAACACACTATTCTGATTTTTGCTGCTGGTCACAGAATCGTCTATCTGTGTCTCAGACTAAATAGTTCCATAACCCAATTGATCTCTTGGAACCCGATATACCCCGCAATACATTACAGCCAGTCTCAATACCAGAAACTTAGCTGTTCGTGCTACATTCCCCTGAGAATTCATCACCCCCTACAGTTTCTAAATCAGCATACTTGTTTGAATTGGGTATATCCACAGAAGACTCCTGCAATACCTGCCTACCTCTCTTACCTTTCCTGGTGTTAACCCATCTATGCGACTGTATCTGCAACATTTTCCCCTCCCTATAACTGCCATCCATCACATCCCCTTGCTCTTGTAAATTCCTCATTGTTTCTAAGTCTCTCTCCAAGCCATCCATTCAATATGATAGGATTCACAACCAATGACGTTTATTGCAGAGAGAATCCTCAGTAACATGTAAACTCTCCCTAAACTCCCACACCTGACAAGAAGAACATATCACTCCATTAGAGACCATTTTTGCTTCTTCCAAACTGTAGACCCAGAAAATAGCACCGCCTTATTCCTCTACAAAATACTGCTCCAGGCTAACTTAATACTTATGGCTTATATTTTTAAGTTTAATCAAGAGACATATCTCAAAAAACATATAATCAAGAAAGAACCCACTCTAATCACTACTGCAGTAGGCCACACTTAAACGTTCACTTATCTGATTCTGTGCTGTAAACTTCACCCAAACAATTCCTCCAAGACTAGTTGTGAATTTCCTTGTTTGTTAATTTTCCTAGATGCACTCTGCTGCCCAACGATATATGGATTCAGACAGCAAAGGCAGTAACTTCGCAGGTTCACTTCTGTGTCAGTTAGCGGTGTGGGTTTCCTTTTTTCTCTCTCTCTCCTGCACTGACCTCACCATGTGCTGCCTTCGTCTGTTCCTCTTTGTTTTAAAAGTGCTGTTTTTTGACTTCTTTTTTCTCCAAAGTTCCAAACAATGCAACTGCATGTAAGACAGTATTTGCTGTTCTTCGAATTTGAGGAAATTCCCTCCAACAGCTAAAATACCTCAAACAAATGAGCAGCCTGTTACAGCCGGAGATTTTACCCGTCCTCTATCTTGGATTACCCTGACCTATTGAGATTTTCCAGCAATTTCTGTTTTTATTCCCCATTGAACTTACGTTTTGACAAAAAAAAATATTTTACTCATAACATTTATAAAGACATACTACAATACAGTTCAGCGATACATGAAGTGTTCTGCAGAACAATTTGTTTCCATACAATACCTGACTCTGTAAGATAAATCACTCACAATACAGATTGCACCTACATTTACATTTAAACATTTTCTCAAGTGTTCATTTTCCTGTTGAACCTTTACCACCCCAACAGACTGTTTTGAAATCAGTATGGTGATTTCCAAATGGATTTCACTTATACACATCCAGCTCAGAATAGCAATAGTTTGTGTTCTCTAGTCCAGAAATCCTGAGGCTGGAAACTTCCAGCATCCCAAAAGTATACAGTAAATCTTTTGCCAAATAAATCTCAGCACGTAGTCATTTTGAGGCAACAAAGGAAATCCACATAATCAGGAACAGACTCGCAATAGGGAAACAATTATTGGATTGCACAATACAGTGAGGTGTTCACTAAACTGTAATATACAGATCATAGAATCATAGAATCCCTATAGTGTGAAAACAGGCCATTAGGCCCAACAAGTCCATACAGGCTCTCCGAACAGTAACCAACCCAGACCCACTCCCCTACCCTATTACTCAACAGTTAGCCCTGACAAATGCAACTAATCCACACATCCCTGAAGAATATGGGCAACTTAGCTTGGCTAATTCGCCTAACCTGCACATTTTAGGATTGTGGGAGGAAACCAGAACACCCGGAGGAAACCCACTCAGACATGGGATAGTCGCCCAAGGCTGGAATTGAACCTGGTTCCCTGACACTGTAAGCCAGTGGTGCTAACCACTGAGCCAACGTGCCACCCAAATGAGGTGAGTTACTAAACTGAAGTCCCAGCTGGATGTTGAAAGCCTAACCTAATACAGTGTGATTTCTCGGATTTCACAGTGCTATTCAAAGTGTAGGATACTTTCCTAACTAACATTCATGCTTAATTAAAACTAGGCACAGATTATATCATTGCTGTTAATGGGGAATTGAGAAAAAAATGGCTATAACTTTTCTGAGGGGTTATGAACTCAATGTCAGCTTTTTTTTCCCCTCCACAGATCCTGCCAGACCTGCTGAGTTTCTGCAGCAATTTCTGCAGGTTTCCGATAAATGGTCCATTCCTGATGTGCACAATGTAGATACCACATTTCTTCCCAACTAAAGTTACAATTCTCTTCTGGCATTTTTGCTCTTTTTTTATAAAGTTGTACTGCAATTGTTATTTGAAAACCATGGAATTTATAAATAATTTTACTGCTCGTTAAAGTCTTTCATCAATTTAATACTGTATTATGCATAGTCTGCTGTCAGAATCGAACACACTTGTCATATCAGTTCGAAACTAAGCCACTGTTGTTAAACTACCAATTCGATTAGCTAGAATTTTCTGGAGCAAGATATCGTGCGGTATTCCCGAACCATTGTATTTTATTCTCCCCCTTTAGCATGCAATTTTTAAAAAGTTGTTGGAAGTATAAGCTGATAATAGCACAGATCGGACAACCATCCTCATCATCACCAGTCCTTCACAGACGAAGATGACTTTCTTCACTCTCAGGGTGAGTCAATAGGTGGCTGTACACTCTGACGCAATTTCTGCAGACTCTGTTGCACTTGGGGTATAAGGGGGTCACGGAACAGGGTGGGTGGGAAGTTGGTGTGACAGCGCGCTCCTTTTGCTGTTTTTGCCTGGCTTCCCTGTTTTCCCGACGGCAAATCTGGAGGTGCTTGACGCCTTTCCAGATGTTCCTCCTCCACTTAGGACGGTCTTAGACCAGTGATTACCAGGTGCCTGTGGGAATGACTCACTTTGCCAGCGAGGCCTCGATGATATCACTGAAGCGCTTCCTCTGTCCACCTGCGGCTAGTCTGCCATTTTGGAGCTAGGAGTAGAGTCATGTCGGTCATACAGATGATGTACTGGATTAGTGGTACTGGAAGAGCACAGCAGTTCAGGCAGCATCCAACGAGCAGCGAAATTGACGTTTCGGGCAAAAGCCCTTCATCAGGAATAAAGGCAGTGAGCCTGAAGCGTGGAGAGATAAGCTAGAGGAGGGTGGGGGTGGGGAGAGAGTAGCATAGAGTACAATGGGTGAGTGGGGGAGGAGATGAAGGTGATAGGTCAAGGAGGAGAGAGTGGAGTGGATAGGTGGAAAAGGAGATAGGCAGGTCGGACAAGTCCGGACAAGTCAAGGAGACAGTTACTGAGCTGGAAGTTTGAAACTAGGATGAGGTGGGGGAAGGGGAAATGAGGAAGCTGTTGGATGTGGATCAAAGTTTCACCTGCACATCCACCAATATCATTTATTGTATCCGTTGCTCCCGATGTGGTCTCCTCTACATTGGGGAGACTGGCGCCTCCTAGCAGAGCGCTTTAGGGAACATCTCCGAGACACCCGCACCAATCAACCAAACCGCCCCGTGGCCCAACATTTCAACTCCCCCTCCCACTCTGCCGAGGACATGGAAGTCCTGGGCCTCCTTCACCGCCGCTCCCTCACCACCAGACGCCTGGAGGAAGAACGCCTCATCTTCCGCCTTGGAACACTTCAACCCCAGGGCATCAATTTGGACTTCAACAGCTTCCTCATTTCCTCTTCCCCCACCTCATCCTAGTTTCAAACTTCCAGCTCAGTAACTGTCTCCTTGACTTGTGCGGACTTGTCCGACCTGCCTATCTTCTTTTCCACCTATCCGCTCCACCCTCTCCTCCTTGACCTATCACCTTCATCTCCTCCCCCACTCACCCATTGTACTCTATGCTACTCTCTCTCCACCCCCACCCTCCTCTAGCTTATCTCTCCACGCTTCAGGCTCACTGCCTTTATTCCTGATGCAGGGCTTTTGCCCAAAACGTCGATTTCGCTGCTCGTTGGATGCTGCCTGAACTGCTGTGCTCTTCCAGCACCACTAATCCAGTATTTGGTTTTCAGCATCTGCAGTCATTGATTTTACCATACAGATGATGTGTCCAGCCCATCAAGGGTGGTCAATACCTCAATGCGGGGGTTTTTGGCCTGGTTGAGGATGCTGCTGTTGGTGCATCTTTTTTTTCCCAGCGGATTTGCAGAATCTTGCACAGGCAATGTTGGGGGTACTGCTCCAACACTTGGAGGCATCTACTGTAGATGGTCCATGTCTCAGAGCCATATAGGAGTGCGGGAACCACCACAGCTCTGTATAGCATGAACTTGGTGGTGGATCTGATGTTTTTGCCTCAAATGCCCTTTTTGTCAGGCAGCAATACAACAGCATTTCAGTAAATGACAGGATTTGCATGTTCAACGTCTTAACATTCCTGATGAACAGCTCATGCATGAAACATAGATTCTCCTGCTTCTTGGATGCTGCCTGACCGACTGTGCTTTTCCAGCACCACACCTTTTGACTCCTTAACTTTGAGATAGAAAGGAAATATGTAAACAATAATTTACCCTGTAGGAATGAGATTCCAATAGCTTCTATTATTCTGCTTCTCAGTAGGAAATGTTGAGTGATATTGCAGGAAGCTGAAAATGTGTTGCTGGAAAAGCGCAGCAGGTCAGGCAGCATCCAAGGAACAGGAGAATCGACGTTTCGGGCATCAGCCCTTCTTCAGGAATGAGGAAAGTGTGTCCAGCAGGCTAAGATAAAAGGTAGGGAGGAGGGACTTGGGGGAGGGGCGTTGGGAATGCGATAGGTGGAGGGAGGTCAAGGTGAGGGTGATAGGCCGGAGAGGGGGTGGGGGCGGAGAGGTCAGGAAGAAGATTGCAAGTTTAGGAAGACGGTGCTGAGTTGGAGGGATTTGACTGAGACAAGGTGGGGGGAGGGGAAATGAGGAAACTGGAGAAATCTGAGTTCATCCCTTGTGGTTGGAGGGTTCCCAGGCGGAAGATGAGGCGCACTTCCTCCAACCGTCGTGTTGCCATGGTCTGGCAATGGAGGAGTCCAAGGACCATCATGTCCTTGGTGGAGTTTGAGGGGGAGTGGGTTGGTTGGTCCGGGTGTCCCAGAGGTGTTCTCTGAAACGTTCTGCAGGTAGGCGGCCTGTCTCCCCAATATAGAGGAGGCCACATCGGGTGCAGCGGATGCAATAAATGATGTGTGTGGAGGTGCAGGTGAATTTGTGGCAGATATGGAAGTGTCCCTTGGGGCCTTGGAGGGAAGTAAGGGGGGAGGTGTGGGTGCAAGTTTTGCATTTCTTGCGGTTGCAGGGGGAGGTGCCGGGAGTGGATGTTGGGTTGGTGGGGGGTGTGGACCTGACAAGGGAGTCACAGAGGGAGTGGTCTTTTCGGAACGCTGATAGGGGAGGGGAGGCAAATATGTCCCTGGTGGTGGGGTCCTTTTGGAGGTGGTGGAAATGATGGCGGATGATACGCTGGACATGGAGGTTGGTGGGGTGGTAGATGAGGGCCAGTGGGGTTCTGTTCTGGTGGCGGTTGGAGGGGCGGGGCTCAAGGGCAGAGGAGCGGGAAGTGGAAGAGATGCGGTGGAGGGCATCGTCGACTATGTCTGGGGGGAAATTGCGGTCCTTGAAGAAGGAGGCCATCTGGGTTTTACGGTTTTGGAACTGGTCCTCCTGGGAGCAGACGTGGTGGAGACGAAGGAATTGGGAATATGGGATGGTGTTTTTACAGGGGGCAGGGTGGGAGGAGGTGTAGTCTAGGTAGCTTTGGGAGTCAGTCGGTTTATAGTAAATGTCCGTGTCGATTCGGTCACCCGAGATGGAAATGGAAAGGTCTAGGAAGGGGAGGGAGGAGTCTGAGACGGTCCAGGTGAATTTGAGGTCGGGGTGGAAAGTGTTGGTAAAGTGGATGAACTGTTCAACCTCCTCGTGGGAGCACGAGGCAGCGCCGATACAGTCATCGATGTAGCGGAGGAAAAGGTGGGGGGTGGGGCCAGTGTAGCTGCGGAAGATGGACTATTCCACATAGCCTATGAAGATATTGCAGGATATTGCAGGAACACATATCTCATCAGTAAAAATTTACAGAATACTATGATGAGTCTAATGGACAAATTAATGTATCAATCCAGAAACTCCTTATGTCAAAGGAGATTGAGTGTGAGTTGCTGGTTTTAGGAGGCTAATATCAGAGTGGCACAAATAATCCAGCAACTTGTCATGATACACAATTTATCTGACATCCCTTCCATTTCTGTACAACTTACTTGTTACTAACAGAATGTGCTATAAACTCATCGACCTGGATTTTGCAATAGGAATAATGGAGAGCAACCTCAGGTCTGCTTGCATGTACAGTTATATAAGAAAATCAGCGTACTGCTGTTAGAGATACCTTAGATCTCCACGGGGTGTGCAGTAATGCTTTTCACCAACAGACAGAGCAAAGAAATAATTGCACTGGAAGGAACCTGGGGTATTTGCTCTACATTAATGATGCTTGAAAAAAATTTGGGCTGTTCAGGGATAATTGAATTTTTCATGGCCTGACAAGTGTTAATTACTGTCAAACAACTTCTCTACCCTGAAAATTAAATTTTACAAATGTAGAGTCTTGTTCCTTTATTAGTTAATTAACACTGGGAGTTTTAAAATACATATTCTCTTTTATCTCTCTGTCTTAATATCAGATCTTTCCACTACTTATGTTTCTTTCTGGGCATGATTGAAATCTCATTAATACTTTCAGCTTTTTGGTTTAGACTATTCTGGGCACAGTGGTGATTCTTGTTTGAAGACCCTCATTGTTTCTTGCCCTGCCCACAGATGCCCCCTGTAGAGGGTGGCATGCTGGCTCACGTAACAGTTTCAAGTAAATCCGTACTCTAGGGCAGTTGTCTGTGAGGTAAATGGCAAATGCTGTTTCTCTACCACTGACAGCAAACTTTTGGCTATTATTATTTAGGCAATAACATCTGATCAATCTGATTCATTAAATTAAGAGGAAGTGAGGAGTGCAGATGCTGGAGAGTTGCAGTTGAAGAGTATGGCACTGGAAAAGCACAACAGGTCAGGCAACATTCAAAGAGCAAGAGAGTCGATGTTTGGGCCATAAGCCCTTCATCAGAGCTTCTGCCCAAAACGTCGACTCTCCTGCTCTTTGGACACTGCCTGACCTGATGTGTTTTTCCAGTACCAAACTTTTTGACTCTGAGCCATTACATTGCCTATCTTGGGATGAATTTAAGTCTTCACATAAGTTTGTTTGGCAGTTACATTTGAAACAACAATGTCTTTTTCTGTTAATAAATTGTTGTATAAGGGGACTCAGGGTTTGAAGGGTAAAATTAAAAGGAGCATGAATGAAATCAGCTGAAGACTTTTAAGATTCAGGAACAATGGTAGTGATATGTTGTCAATAAAATGACTGGGTCCCATGGTACATAGGGTAATGCTTTTCACATGGTGTTCAAAAAGTTCCAAAAGACTTGTAATACATCACCATGCAATAGATTCTCAGAATAAAAGGGACTGTAGCAACATGAAAGCAAAATTGGCTGAGTGATAGGAAAACAGTATTGATTAATAGATATTTTCAGACTGGAAGAACATTTGCAGCGGAGTTTCACAAATGTTAATAATTTAGACTTTGGTGTACAGTGGACAATTTTGAAATCTGTGGATGATACAAAATCTGAAAGGATTGTAAACTGTGAGGGGGACAATATAGAACTTCAAAAGGACATTAACAAGTCACTGAAGTGGCCAGGTAGATAGTAAATGATTTTCAGTGTGGGCAAGTGTTCGATTTTTAGAAAGACGATGAGGAGCCTATATAATATATATAAGTTACAACTCTTAAGGCAGTGTAAGAACAGAGGGAACTGGGTGTCATTAAAGGTGGCAAGGTGGATGGAGAGCAAAACAAACAGTATCCCATGTTTTATTGTTAACAGCATGGAGCACAGGAGGAAGAAGGTTACACTAAACTTGTATATGATACTGGATAGACTGCTGCTGGAATATTCCATATATCTTTGGGTTCCACATTGCAGGGATGCATTGGAGGCTTCTGAGGGTTAGCTCAGTTGGCTGGGCAGCTGCTTTGAAAGGTAGAGTGATGCCAACAACCTGGGTTCAATAGCTGAAGGGCTGTCTGTCTCAAGCTATCCCTTTGCCTGAGGAGTGGTGATTCTCAGGTTAATCTAGCACTTTGCTGATGAGACAGCAGAGTCGAGAGCATGGTGACTTTACTGGCTTTTTTTCTGACTACTGGATTAGAAACAATGTGCAGTATTACAAGGAAAAGCAGGAGAATAGTATTAAGTCACCATGATAATTTGGAGAACTGGTGCAGCAGACATGATGAGATGAGTGGCTTCCTTCTGCAAATAGTATATAGTGTGACAGACCCTGTATGGCTGGACAGATGCAACGGGATAGGTTTCATAGTCTCCTGTTATTCTAGAACACTTCCCATAAATTAAAGACAGAATATGTTGGAAATACTCAACCAGTCAAGCAAAAAGATAAAAGCAACGTTAACATTGCAGGCCAGTATTCTTTTATCAGAACTGGGTAGGTCAGGTTAAAAACCAGGAAAAGGGAGAAAAGGATGGAACTAAAGAAAAGGAAAGCATAAGTAAGAACAGTGATGATGGGGCCAAGGAAAAGGGAATGGGAGATGTAAATAGCTAAAGGTGGTTCTAGAGCAGTTCAGTCCAATGTGCTTGGCACTCATTACATGTAATGAATGAGCCACAGTCATGGGGCAATTTGATGCTGTTCATTTTTGAATGCACACCATAGAGATGCATTAAACTTGCAGTTCTGAGAGTATTGCAGTCATGTATTAGGTTGCAATTTGTCCTCTGTCCCTAAATGAGTGAGGAAGAATGAACCAATTGTGGTTAAGCAGGAGTCACAGTGGGACTGTTTCTCCAAATATAGTTCATTTGTTTTGGTTTTAAGTCACCTGAAAACTTAAGAACTACTTGCTCAAAGAACAAGATTAAAGTTGACCATTTGTTTAACTTCTCTGTTCCTGTTTTTTCTGGTTGCCTGTACATGATAATCCATTTCGATCTGCTGGGCTGCTGGTTGAAACACTGTGAGAATGAGATCAGCCTTCAGAAAAGCAGTGTTTTCAAGAAATACATTTTGTTTAGCTGATAGTTGCAGAGTTTTCCTGAAACTATTTGGTTGACAACACTGCATGACTGACAGTGAAAACATAAAATGTGCAATTTTGATAAACAAAGAAGGTCCAATGATCCAAATGTTCATCCACATGCATTCAATAGACTTACTGAAACTTTTGAAAAGAATGGAACACCGAGGAGAGATAACAGGAGGTTAGCCATTACAATAAGTCCATTCAGTAACCAGATGCTGTGTTTGTAAATAACAGGCAATGGAGCATTAACAAAGCAAGATTGTAAGCATGGAATCAATGTATACATTTTTGTCAATTCTTTGCCCACTCCGAATCTCCAGGAACTTTTGTTCTGATAAAACTGTTTACTATTAAAGAAATATGTTGTCTTAAAATAAACCAGAACACACCATCAGAAAATGATACTTCAGTTAGTATATTGCCATCGCCATCTGAGATGGTGTTGTGTGATGTTAAGCATATTTTTTTCACACAACACTAGATTATAGTCCAACAGGTTTAATTGGAAGCACTAGCTTTTGGAGCGCCACTCCTTCATCAGGTGGTTGTGCTTGTGCCAACACTGGCATCTCCAAATCATTAAGTAAGCTTGTTTTGCAGAACAGTTAGCTTTCAAAATACTTTTGAAGCTGCTCTCCTGGCTCTGGAGGTTAGTACGTTGGCCATAACTGCTGGAGGTTTGTGACCTCAAACCTGTTTCCAAAAGATTGTACATTTCTTTGATCAAGATCACATGTATTTTTCACCAAGTGGTGATGATCTGATCATAGAAATCCTATTGGACAACACAATTGTAAGCATAGTGTAAGAAGAAATAGCAAAGTCAGGACCAGTAGCTGCTGATTTTATGAACTAAAATGTCTGATTTTGATCCTGAATCAAGAAGATTACAAAAGAGCCTATTCACAACACAAGATGCTGCTCCTCAAGCTTTCAAACTTAATTTAAACAGTGTAAGAAGGTGAAAAGCAGAGGCAGAATGGGAGTGAATACCTTTGAATGACAGGTAATGAGAAGCCTGTGGCTATGTTTGGAAACTCATCAAAGATGTTTCCATTTCTATTCAGTCTTCTCAATTGGAGAATCTTACATTATATTTGCTGCTCAGATGTACAAAATTGAAAGAAGTACAAGCAAATTATTGTCTCAGCTGGAAAGTACGATTGTTTCTCTGTTCAATGGAAGGGGAGGAAGCAAAAGAGCAAGTGATGGTTCACTTTCATTTCCACAGCAAAGTACCGTGAGAAATGTTGTGTATGATTCACGGTGGATCAGGACTTTTTTTCACCAGCATTAATTTTCAAATATTACCATTGTTGTTTTTGTAGGGAAGTACGTGGTCAATTTATGCACAACATGGTCTGATATACTGATGAGTGAGTGTATATTTGTTTTTCTGGAGGACTGGACATTGGGCAAAATACAAGGAGAACTTGCTGCTTTCTTTCGAAAAATGCCATGTGATCATTTTGACCTACCCAATAAGATAGAGATGACCTTTATTGGGCATCTCATCTGAAAGATGGCATTGGGTGGCACAGTGGCTGACTGGTTAGGACTGCTGCCTTATAACACCAGGGACCTGAGTTCAATTCCAGCTTTGGGTGACTGCCTGTGTGGAGTTTGCACATTCTCCCTATGGTCACATGGGTTTCCACCAGATGGTCTGGTTTCCTCCCACAGTCTAATGATTTACAGGTTAGGTGGGTTGGCCAAGCTAAATTGCCCGTAATGTCTTAGGATGTGAAGGTTAGGTGGATTAGCCATGGAAGTACAAGGATTGGATGGGATGATTTTCAGAGGGTTGGTTTGGACTCAATGGGCCCACTGGCCTTTTCCTGAAATCTAGAAATTCTATGATTTTCTATTTTATGACCTGATAATGTAGTAATCACTCAGCACTGGGAGGAATTTTCAGTATAGCTTTCATGCTGCCATCTGGACCCACAACTTTCTGAACTGAACTAATCTGACATTCCAAAAGGGGACACCTCTTCCTTTATTTTGCCTGATCTTCTCTGTATAGTCGCATAGTAATTATTCAACTAGACCAAGCACTCTGTTTGGGTTTCAACATCTTAACTAGTATCTTAATTTCAATCATCCCTGACCATTGAAAACTCTGAGATAGGAAGATATTCCACCAGCCCAGATTTTAAAAATTCATAGAGATCTGATGTTAGCAAAGTTAGAGTTCATTGCACAGTAAAGAAAGTGTTTATTAGTTTTGCAGATTGCTCTCTTTTATACCATGATATAGAACATGCGAGAGTTACTGCCTTCTTATTGTGATGTATTAGACCAGAATCAGCAACAGAGAGAAAGAAAAGACCTGGTGCAAGATTAAAGACTAAAACATGATAACCCAAGTCATGATGGATTGGTGGACTTCAAATGCAGTTCAGTGAAGTCTGTAAGTAAATTGTAGAGAGGTAGACAGCCTTGATGGCTGGCAGCCTTGACTTTATCACCAGTTTTATTACCTTAGACAAAGTGAAAATACTACTTACTTTACCATCCTCCAGAGTCTGAGATCATTCAGTTTAATGGAGACAATAACCTTCCATCAAAGTACACAGAAAATAGATCCTAAAATGTTTTCTGTGGGATGTCGTTTGTGTGCAAAACTAGTCTACCTTTAAAGATAAATATGTAAATTCTATTTTTTTGCTTTTTTTGCTATTAAATACAACTCATCCTCCTCAAAGCAGAAGATAGACCAATCCTCTTCATGGAGAAAGTGAGGACTGCAGATGCTGGAGATTAGAGTTGAGAGTGTGGTGCTGGAAAAGCACAGCAGGTCAGGCAGCATCCGAGGAGCAGGAGAATCAATGTTTTGGGCAAGAGCCCTTCCTGATGAAGGGCTCTTGCCTGAAATGTCGATTCTTCTGCTCCTCGGATGCTGCCTGACTAGCCGTGCTTTTTCAGCACCACAATCTCGACTCATTCCTTTTCATGTCCATCTTGTATCAGCTCTAAGACTTCCCCAGTCAGAGATGACTGACTTTAATGTTTAAGATGAGAAGGTCATGCACTTCTCAACTGTTATACAATCAATCTCATCGTACTTATAACTAACAACTAGGGATATCTGTCAATCCCAAGATCTGAAACATTGTTAGTTGAGATTATTTAAAATATGTCATTGATATTATGTAGAAAATGATCTGAGTTTACAATTCCCAGTCACCGTATGTATTATTTTTCTTGATTCCAGACCTTTTTAATTTCACTGCATCAGATGGAGATTAGCTGGCTATCACAACAACTTTAACTTATCTTGCCCATTTAATGTAATAAAGTGTCCCAACATGCTTCACAGAGACATGATGAAGTAATATATAACATAGCGATCTAGAGCAACATTTGGACCAAGTGAGCAAAAGTTTCTTCAACAAGCTAAGCTTTAAGGAGCCAGTTAAAGGAGGAAAGTGAGGCAGAGAGTCCGAGATGTTGAGGCAGGCAAGTCCAGAACTGAGGGATTGACACATATGAAGGCATGTTCATCAATAGTGGACCGACTAAAAATGACTAAAAATCAGAACTGAAGAAGGTTCTCTGGACCCGAAATACTGAATTGATTTCTCTCCAACACATGCTGCCAGACCTGCTGAGCATATTTAGCAATTCCTGTTTCCATTTCTGATTTCCAGCATCTGCAGTTCTTTACGTTTTTTTTATTTTGACTAAAAATGGGAATGCTTGGGAGACTGGAAAGAGAAGAGGGCAGGTAACCAGGAGGATTATGGGATTGGAGGTTGGAGGAGGGGTGGGGGTGTTGGTCAGAGAGCTCAGACCATGGAGGGATTTGATATCAAGAATGGTGAATTTTAAAATTAAGACATTGATTAAACAGGAGCCAGTTCAGTCCAGCAAGCTTCGGAGTGCTTGTTGAGTGGCATGCAATGAGTTAGGACATGAGCAGCAGGTTTTTGGGTGAACTCAGGTTTAAGGAGAGTAGCTTGTGAGAAAATTAGCAACAAATTAACTTTGGGATGGGACATTTCATTTGCAATTATAGTGAATCTTTATTTCAAGAATCTGCAGGACTTCTCACCTGGCTTCCCAAATAATATTGTGGCTGTAATAATTGTGGTACTGGATCATGCTCCCTGGGAAAATGGAAAAATTTGTAATGATAGACAAAGTTGGATTTAGAGACTTGATCTTGCTTGCTTTTTTCTATCAGAAATTGATGTGCGTGGTGGGTTCTGAGTTGGCCATATTTCACCCTGTAATGACTACAATGTTTCTCTCAGCGTGCTGTGGAGCATTTCATGGAGTGCTTGCTGACACTGGAATTCACTAACTTACCTCAACATTAGAATCGATATTTGTCGTGTTCCCATTTCCTGTAATGTACACACCTATCTTCACAAGGAAACTAAAATTGAAATAAATATAAGTGTATATCAGCTAATGCTGGAGGAAATAACTTACTTTAGACTCTGCATTTGGAAGGAACTCAGAAGAGAGATTGTTGGAGTCATTTTAAGCCTTTTACATGTTTCTTTATCTTTTGCTTATAGAACATAGAATAGAGAACATTACAGCGCAGAACAGGCCCTTCAGCCCTCGATGTTGCGCCAGCCTGTGAACTATTCTCAGCTCGTCCTCCTACACTATCCCAAAATCATCGATGTGCTTATCTAAGGATTGTTTAAATCTCCCTAATGTGGCTGAGTTGACTACATTAGCAGGTAGGGCATTCCACGCCCTTACCACTCTCTGTGTAAAGAACCTGCCTCTGACATCTGTCTTAAATCTATCACCCCTCAATTTGTAGTTATGCCCCCTCGTACACACTGATGTCATCATCCTAGGAAAAAGACTTTCACTGTCTACCCTATCTAACCCTCTGATCATCTTGTACATCTCTATCAAATCCCCTCTTAGCCTTCTTCTTGCCGATGAGAACAGGTTCAAATCTCTGAGCCTTTCCTCATAAGACCTTCCCTCCAGACCAGTCAACATCCTGGTAAATCTCCTCTGTACCTTTTCCAATGCTTCCACATCCTTCCCGAAATATGGGGACCAGAACTGTACTCAATATTCCAAGTGTGGCCGCACCAACGTTTTGTATAGTTGCAGCACGATATTGCGGCTCTGGAACTCAATCCCTCTATAAATGAAACCTAGCCCACCGTATGCCTTCTTAACAGATTACTTATCTCCTGGTTTGAACTAAACATCCCTCTGACAAGGTTGAGTATCTTTGAGACTCCTAGAAAATACTTGGACTTGGAGGAAGCAGTGTGGACACAGGGAAGAGTGTGGATATTGCTGAAATGTAGTTTTTAATGGCAGTGAGACAGAGCGATAACACAGTCTGGTGTTTTGGAAAAGCATACTAGAGAGCAGGGGCATGATAGTCTGTGATGCAGTGCAAAAGGCATGTCCTGCAATCTGCACTGGATGCATGCATGCAATATTTCAGGGTAAATTAAGATGATGGTAAAATGTTAAGATTATGGTGAGGATCTTACAATTCATCTGCTCGGGTGTAGTGAGGCATTGATGCTTAAGAAGGATGGATTTTGAGCTGAGAATGATGCTTATTGCAAATTTTCAAGAGGAATAAGTGAGTATCTTTTTTAATCACATCTGATTTTGCTGGATAAATTGAAATTACTTAAAGTCAGCATGGGATTTGAACATACTGGAATAACAGGTCTCCTAAGGCTAAAGGTGCAATTTCAGAATAATAATTTGAAAGCAACTAGAAAGAAATACATGATTGTAAAATCGTGGAGTACCTGATTGTTCTTTAATGGGTTTTTCATTTGATGCTAACATAGTCATAGAGTCATACAGTATGGAAACAGACCCTTTGGTCCAACCAGTCCACACTGGCCATGTTCCCAAACTAAACTAGTCTCACCTGCCTGTGTTTGGCCCATATCCCTTCAAATATTTCCTATTCATGAACTTATCCAAATGTCTTTTAAGCCTTGTAACTGTTACCTGCATTCTTCACTTTATTTGGCAGTCCATTTCACACATGAACCACTCTCTGTGTAAAAAAAAATTGCTCCCATTTTCTTTTTAAATTTTTCTCCTCTCACCTTAAAAACATGCCCCCTAGTTTTGTACTCCCCCCTGCCTCAGAAAAAGACCCATCTTATCTATGCTCCTCATGATTTCATAAACTTCAATAAAGTGACCCCTCAGCCTCCTATGAACCAGTAAAAAAGGGTCCCAGTCTTTCCTGTCTATTTTTATAACTCAAACCATCTACTCCCAGCAGCACCCTGGCAAGCTTGTTTCATTTAATCATAATTAATGCCTAGTAGGTCATGGCAGATTGAGGGCTCTATCAGATCAATCTCAGTTGCATTGTGGATCACTAAGAACAATTTTGGTTTTAGTTTCAGTTCTGCTTCCTCACTTGAAGGCGATGAGTCATTCTGAGGTTCTCTTCCATGTACCACAGCCATCCTTTGCTACTTTGCTACAATGGCCACTTCACCCTTGGAGCTAGAAATATGACGCTGGAATTATTGCGCACCACGTTCCAGTCAGTGACAAAGTTAGGGGCTCACCCTGATGATGTTGAGCTCTAAGATGGGTATTCATTCGGTAGGACGTCCATTGCTACCTGCGGAAGAGGACCTGCCCCTGAAAATAGCTAGCCAGTTAGCAGTATCTGCCCACAACAGTGCCCTATAGGAGCATTGGTCACTGCTGGGTGTATGACTGTCCCCAAGGACACAGAGTTAAAGGTAAATAAGTATGGGAATGGGGGTGAGAATATCACCCACTTGGAAGGCACTGGTGAAGGGGTAGTGGACCAGGTTGATCACAACCCAGAGGGCCTGCTAATGAAGCCAGGCATTTCCAAGGAGGTGACACCTCTGGTCACTGCCAGCATATACAGTTAAAGCTGCCAGGCTGGATGTTTCACATACACTTCACCTGCTGTAGAGCAAATCCCAGCAGGAGTGTGCTGAGGCTCTCAAGTATCCATTGATTGCTACTTAAGAACCCCTACTATTCTATAGCTGGGTAGTGTACAAGCGTGGATATAGACAGTTGGTGTGGGACCCATGAAATTGTATGTGTCTACCCACCTGCAAACTTGCTGTCAGTGGTCATAATGTCAACCCCTTTGGGTCAGTGAACTGTTTATCCTCATTGTAGTTGTACCGAATGTGTTCCTCATCTTTTGTCTGCTTTTTATTTTTAGTCACTATAGAAATCTTTGGCAGATTTTTCTTTTTGGTCCAGGAGTCTTCAGACCAATTCTAGGATCCTCCTGTTGTCCTGTCCAAGATAAGCCATGTCATCGTAAATTTGAGGACGGATCCTGGGATTTTCCTGTCTCACCCATTGAGAACTGCAGATTGATTATACAATTGTGTAGTTGATTAAATAAGCCCAAACATTA
Source organism: Chiloscyllium punctatum (assembly GCF_047496795.1). Classification (NCBI taxonomy): domain Eukaryota; kingdom Metazoa; phylum Chordata; class Chondrichthyes; order Orectolobiformes; family Hemiscylliidae; genus Chiloscyllium; species Chiloscyllium punctatum. Next base: position 51,211,340 of record NC_092750.1, on the reverse strand, counting down.
AAATGAATACAGCCTGCAAAATTATTAGTGACTCGTAACAATAGATTTTCCAGCGATAATTACGCAATCTATAACCAAATAGAATCTTTCATTTAATAGAGCTAATTATTAACATACTCTAATGCACATTGTGTTAATATTTTTGATCTCTGTGTTCAGTATACTTGAAATTGAATGCTGAAAAAAGGAATATTGAGTTATCTTTATTCAAAATTTTAAAATATCACAACAGGTTTATTTGGAAGCACTAGCTTTCAGAGCACTGCTTCTTCATCAGGTGGCTGTGGACTCCACAACCAACTGATGAAGGGGCAGCACTCCGAAAGCCAGTGCTTAAAAATAACCTGTCGGACTAAAACCTGGTTTATGTGATTTTTAACTTTGTACTTCCCAGTCCAACACCGACACCTCCAAATCATATCTTTATTCAAAAGATTTCTCAGGATTTAAAAAGTGTGAAGAAGTATTTAATTTTTGCATGATGTGTGTCATGTTTATTTAAATCGTTATAGTCATTATTTAATTGTGCAATGTTTTGACCTCAATTCACAGTTGTTCTTAGTATTGTTGAGAATACATATATTTTTAAAAAATCTTCATTTAAGTCATGTGACCCACTGCTTGTTGTTCAGGCACAACATGCTGTGTTGATTTGGCTGATTTTTCTAACACTGCATTTTGTGGTTTAGCTTTCTGAAACATTTGGTAAGGAGCCAAGTATTTGTTGCTTCATCATGTTTTGTGACTGTGTTGTTCTGAAATCGAGGTGATTCAACATATGCCTACAGCCTGTGTCCTGCACAACGGAAAATAGGAAAATGCCATTCATATCTTGTGTAACGGGAGGTCCGAGAGAGTCAGATGAGAATTTCTAGCGAAGCTAGCCAGAGTTATGAATTGATTGGAAGAATGGATCTTTTATTCTAGCAGCCAATATGATTAAATGTTAAAATCTTCGGAGGAACAATTGATTCTATTTTTTCTTTCACATCAAATTGTGGTTTGTTTGGTATTTTTAGCAAGATTTCAGAAACCAAGGTGAAGTATTTCCAAGGTTTTAAATGATGTAGGGTAACTGGTTCCCACAACTTTCACTTCAGTGACCTGGTCAGCCTGAATGAATGATTTGGAAGCATTTTAGGATCCTATATATTTGGTGTCTATTACAAGGTAAGTACAGAGGCCATTGTTGTTTATTCATTCAGGATAAACACTTTTAATCTTCAATGAATCTAAGGCTTTTGATTCCAGTACCTTAACCAAAAGACAATTCTGAACTTGGATTACTCTGCGTTAAGTTCTTCTGACATCTATCCTGGGTTTTGCTTTCACCAGTTTTAAATGAGGTCTCCTTGTTTAAGTGGTATTCTGTTGTGTTTAATGTTTACTTTTATCACTCACTTTATATTCAATTCCTTTCAAAGGTTAACAAGCCTTGTTTTTCTTGTCCTTTATTACAACTTAATCTTTCAAGAGATCAGCCTGGTGTTTCTTCTCTTCACGGAGACTTAGTTTCATGTCTCAAGTGTTTCCATTTTCTCTTTAGGTTGATAACTGAAGACACAATTTCAGGTGTGGTTTAACAGGGCTACTATGCTAAGCTACTTCCTTTGCTTATGATTTAGAGCTGCCGGTGTTGGACAAATCACACAATACCAGGTTATAACTCAACAGGTTTATTTGGAAGCACTAGCTTTCGGAGCGCTGCTCCTACATCAGTAGGTTGTGATTGTCCCATGGTACAGAATGAGGGTGTCTGCACAGTTCTGGGCCTGCAAGGCAGCATCCAAATCCATCATTAATGTAACGAAAGCAAGTGGGCTGCCATGGTCCTCCTCCTGCACCGTCATTGGCAGATTGTTTAATTGGAGGTCAACTTAATATGCTGCTGGTGCCAATTAAAGGCAGCCTTCATGCGTCCTGCTGAAGAAACTACATTTTCACTTTGGCAACGTTGATGAGGATGCTGTGCAATGGCAGGCATACCAGAAGCTGAAAACCAGCTTTTATACAAAGCTTCAAAAATGAGCAGAATATAACAGCATACAAAACAGGAGCGGACATTGGCCAATTGGGCACTTGGGCCAACACTGCTATTTGATAAGACCCTGCCTGATCCGATTATGGACACTTTCTCATCCCCATTCAATACTTTTTGACTTTCTTGTTAATCCTCCATCTTAAAAATATTCAAGGACGATGCCTCCATCCTTCAGAAAGGACAAATCGTGACTCATAAATTAATTAACATTCCTTTACTAGGTAACAAGTAGGATAGATAATGGGAACCCAGTGGTTGTAATATATTTGGATTTTCAGAGGGTAATTGATAAAGTATCACACTGTAAGCAACTTTCTCAGATGAAAGCCTATAGAGTTATAGGTAATGCATTAACATGGACAGAGAATTGACTAACAAACAGAAGACAAAGAGTTAGGATTAAAGGGGTATGTTAAGAATGGCAACCTGTAACTAGTGGAGTATCGCAGGAATCAGTTTGGTGGCCAGACATGCAGCATGTATTCATAACTAGCATCAGGAAAGTGAATGTATTGAAGACAAGTGTGAGGATAGCACATTTGCAGAGGGATATAGATCGATTAAGTGAGTCGGCAAAAGGAATATAATATGTAAAAAAGTTAAGGTTATATACTTTGGCAGGTCAGATGTAGGAGACAATATTATTTAAATGTAGAAAGATTGCAACAAGTTCCAATGCAGAGGGAATTGAAAGTATTCATGCGTGAAAGCTAACATCCACGTTCAGTCGGAAACATGGAAGGCAAATGGAATGTTTGCTTTATTCCAAAGAGTATAAAAATCAGAGTCAAGACAAGGCACAACTCAGATCACAGCTGAAATACTGTGAACAATTTTGGGTCTTCTAATTGACAGGAAGATGCATTGGTGTTGGAGACAATCCAGGGAATGTTTACTAAGTTTGTCCCAAATATGGAGGGGCTTCACATGGCCATCTGACCCCTAATTCAGGATAGAGCGTAACACCACTACCTCTCTTTCATCTGCACAACATTCCATGGAAGATGAGTAATTGTGGGTCTCCTATATCTTCATGACATCATGAGGACAACTTTGGACAGAAACTCTGCCACTGGGAAGCTGCTCCACATCCACGTGAGGGTCATTCTGCTCCAGACATTGAGTTTTTCATGAACCCCTGAGCAGTCACAGAGATGACAGCAGCTTCTGGGCCTGGATCCACTGGAGAAGGTTTCAATGAGATAATGTGGACAACATCAGAAACTAGTAATGTGATCAGTCAGCATTTTGTAGTGCGCACTAATTCCATTTAAACATCATCCTCCAGAAACTGGGACATGGGTTTATCTGAGGACATTGGGAGACCTCAACATAGACCTTTCACATCAAAGACTTGATTCTGATGTATGCTGCACAAGTCACATGGCACACATACAGTGGGAGTTAGTAAGTGTGACAGGAAGAATAAGAACCAAACCCCTTTCTCCCCCTCCCCCAAGTCTTCTGCCTGTCTAAAATGGCAGGACCTCATTGTCCCCAGCTCTGGAATTAATATCTGATTATGAGCTTTGCTATATTTGAAATAGTAATTCATCTATTTTGTTATGGACACCAAATGCATTCAGAAACAAAGCCGTTAGCTATATCTTTTTTTTAACCTTTTTTTGTATGTTCTGTCCCTTCATGTCACACTCTGATTATTATTGCCCTTAATCTCTATTTGCTCTCCTGCTTTGTTTGCTCCCTCTAATTTGTCATGACTTCTCTCATTTTACATCTCATCCCCCAAGGAGGTAGAGATGTTCTATTCCCCTGGCAGTAGGAATAAGAAAGGCCATGCTTGATGTGAGTGAGCTGAGTCAGTGGAGTGCATTACTGCCTAAAATATTATTCATTGGATAGGACTACGCTGAAGGGAGGAAGGGTCAATGCTATCACAAGGGCAGTTCAGGAAAGTCTAACACTCATTTCTTATTACTCTCTGATTACCAGCTTCTCATGTACTTTAGGCATCTAGTTTTGAGCTGCCAAATCTGTTTTGAATCTATCCCATTTATTACAGTGCACAATGCAATGGAAGATATGGTCATTGTGAAGGCAGAACTTTATCTGCACAAGGAACGTGTAGCAGGTACTCCGACCAATAGGTCCATCTGCAACGGTAAGGTTAGAGAGCGTGAAATAATGTAGGTTCTCTTACTGTCTGCTGCTTGTCCAGTCTGGGAGTTAGACCCTTCTCTACTCAGCCAGTTGTAGTGTAACTGAACCAGCCTAGATTACACTTTGTTCTGTTCATTATAACCTTCCTTTGTCGGATTCTGTGCCCCTATTTATGAAGCCAACAATTCGGTATACTTTATTAATAGCTCTCTCTATTGTCCTGCACTTTTATTGACTGATGTACATGTCCACCCAAGTCTGTCTGCTCTGCATCCCTTGCAGATTGATACCTTTCAATTTATACTGACTTTCCATGTTCCTTTCAGTACACACCTTAAACGCCTTCTGCTACCTCTTATCCCATTCCATTAATGTGTCAATGCCCTTTTGAAGTTCTATATCATCATCCTCACAGTTTTCAATTCTCCCAAATTATCTGCCATGTGTAGACTTTAAAATTTTCCCCTGCATACCAGGATCTAGATAATTTACACATATAAGGAAAATATGTCTCAAATGTCCCAATATTAACTCCTGGGTAAGTTTACTGCAGAGATTCTTCCAGCCTCAAAGATACCCATGAACCATTCCTCTCTGTTTCCTTTCTCAGGTTTGTATTGCACACCTCCATTGCTTGGGGAGATGGCGGTGATGATATCAGCCGGCCGCAATGCTATCTTCTTGCTTGCGTCTGTTTGTGGTTCCGTCTGGTAATGGCATTCACAATAAACACAGCCATTCACAACATAGCATGCTGAGAGCCCAAGGCTAGAAGAATATGACAAGATTGTTGACAGAAACCAGACTCTAGGATGAACTATCACCCCCTAACCTCTTTGAAACCTGGTTCTGGAAGAAAACTTATATTCACTGGAAAGAAGGAGCAGCTTTGTACACCGGGTTCATCTTGCTGGGCCTCCATTAACTTGAAAAGGCATTGGGCAACTTTAGAGCCAGCTGGGGGAGCAGGTGGGTGGCATGCCACAATTGACAAGCACCTTTACTTATGGACAGAAGGAAGGGGGCTGGGGAGAAAACAGAATTCAATTTACCTCTCTGTCCTGACAATAGTACTGCACATGCCCAGAAAACAGCATGCCAGAAGGAAATCTCTCCTTGCCATGCAGGTTACTAAAAGGTGAAGTTATCAAAAGGACTGACACATAAGGCTGATGGAAATTACACTGATTTTCTAAATGCCAGGCTGTATGATCGTGTGCTTGTGCCCTATGCCAGACAACATTGAGAAGACCAGCTTGGGTGCTGCCTTTTTGAAAATTATTGAGGCCAAGTCATCAAACAGTAGTAAGCATTAGCTCTGTGCTCACAGCATGTCCCTTCTATGATGTAATCTCTGTTTTCAGCTCCATTGCTGTCCTTTTGGTGCCCAGAACTTCAAGATCGTGCAGTCCTGCATCAGACTATCTGATAGGCTTTGATAGCTTCTCATCCCACCTACACTATTTTCATTCTCACAGCTGTGGCTATGTTGTGAAGGCCAATGGGTGTGTAGGTGATACATAGTATTCATTCCTTGAGTAACAACATGTCTCCTTTACAGCCAATGTTCACATTGAGGTCAGATTCTCCTGAAGTCTCTGTCGTCTACCGCCAGCTCCTGAGTGGGAGAAATATCATGAGTTTACCTCCCCATGACCATGCTCAGTATTTTCAGTACCTTCTACTTTTGTATCAGATTAAAAGCGTCTTCTGCGTTTTACTTTTGCTCTGTTCTACCTCATGTAAAATTGGCATCCTTTACAAGCTGCTGAAGTTACATCTTGGTGCTGACTGAGGAGACCCTGGACATTTCTGAAAGGGCTCGAAACAAATCAGCCTCCATAAACAGAGAAGAGGGCAGAATCAGTATGTATTTCGTAACATCTCTGGACTTTACATCCTGAGGGCATCCTGAAAAAGAAGCATCCATGGAAACGATATTGATAGAAACCTTCCCTTCTGTTTCTTTTCTATATGCAGGGTGGGATAATATTTTTCAAAGAAAGGTACATTCTCATTGTGATGATCATCGCTATGTTTGTGTGCTAATGACTTTTTTAAATCAGTCTCACTGATTAAGTTTGTCACTTTGTCCAGCACGTAATTATTTCAACTGAACATCAAGTCAGGTGATAATGCTTTGTTTCCTCCGTGTACTACATAGTTATGCTATTTATTGCAAATCCTGCATTCCATTATCTGGAGATATGTAGCCTTAAGGTATGTTACTATAACACACTGCTGTACAATGCACACGAGTTGTAAACAAATCTAGTAAATGAAATATAGATATATCAACCACAGCCTTTTCTAATCAAGAAAATATGTACATCATTTTGAATTGTTAAACTCCAATTCCTTGTGTTGTGATTTTATGTGAACTGTTTTAATGTTGAATTTTGATTTGAAGGACGTAAGATGTGGAGCTTTGGACACGCCATGTTGTCTTAGCAACAATGTCATATCAGCGCAATTATAAATTAACCTCATTACCTCTCCCCTGTGATAATCAAAATTTTTTTTAGTATTTCATCAATTGTGATTATCCCTAGGATAATATAAGGGTCATCTTATTTTTTGACTACAATTTTTAACTCTCAAGATTGTATAATTAAGCTGTAACCTTTTCAGTTCTGATATATTGTGATTGTTTTTCATAAATATTCTTTTGTGAGCTCCATGCTTATGGTCGAAAGTTGCACACACAGACACAGTGCTAGAGGAACCACAAGCTTGTTTTGCATATGCAGTTTGACAGATTGCCTCCACAAACAATCTTTGTTTGTCTCCTGAAGGCAGTGAGTTATTCTGAGATTTGGATCAATGGATATTGGCTGTTATTTTTTCCGTTTAAGGCAAGATGTTGGACATAAGGTCATTTGATACAACTGAACATGATCTGATCATCTATTGTGTTAATGAATGTGTCCCAGGAGTAGTCCTTATCTTTCAAGGCCCAAGATTATTCAAGTGTCAGAAAGAATTGAACAGGCTCTTTTCTCTGGAACAAAAGACTGATAGGTGACCTAATGAGGATTTTTAAAAGGCATTTGATTGTGTCGATGTTGAGCACTTGTTTCTACTGGGACAGATTCCAAAATGAGGGAGCAGGTAGTCATTTCTAAATCCCAACGGGAATTCAGAATTGTTTTTGTCCTTGGGACAATAATAAGAAGGTAGCATGTGAATAGCAGAAAAGAATTTAGGGGCAATCATTTGAGTGAGAAAGGATGAGAAAGATATGTTGAAAGGATGATCGGATATTCCTGTGCACCATACAGACCTGGTGAGATAAGTGGTTTATCAGCAGACAGTATTTTTTAATGTAATTTAAGCATCATCCTGATACTATCAGAACTTCAGTAACCTGATTTGTTATCCTACAAAAATGATGTGCACTGTTGCTGTTACCATTTCTGTCTCATTCATTTTATCAACATGGTTTTTCGGTCCTGTTTCATTTTCTTGCCTTCTCCTCTGTCAATCCTCAAGACTCTCATCCTGGCTATGACGTAATAGCAGGGATGGGACTCTGTTCCCCCTCACTCCTGACCAGACGGCTCTCTCCCCCTCACTCTGACAACTCTCTCTCCCCCCTCACTCTGACAGCTCTCTCTCCCCCCTCACTGTGACAGCTCTCTCTTCCCCCTCACTGTGACAGCTCTCTCTCCACCTCACTCTGACAGCTCTCTCGCCCATTCACTCTGACAACTCACTCTCCCCCCTCACTCTGACAGCTCTCCCTCTCCCTCACTCTGACAGCTGACCCCTCCCCTTCACTCTGACAGCTCTCTTCCCCGCTCACTCTGAAAGCTCTCTTCTCCGCCTCGGTGACAGCTCTCTCTCCCCCTCACTCTGACAGCTCTCTCTCCACCTAACTCTGACAGCTCTCTCGCCCATTCACTCTGACAACTCTCTCTCCCCCCTCACTCTGACAGCTCTCCCTCTCCCTCACTCTGACAGCTGTCCCCTCCCCTTCACTCTGACAGCTCTCTCCCCTGCTCACTCTGATAGCACTCTTCTACGCGTCGGTGACAGCTCTCTCTCCCCCTCACTCTGACAGCTCTCTCTCCCCCTCACTCTGACAGCTCTCTCTCTCTCCCCCTTACTCTGACAGCTCTCTCCCCCTCACTCTGACAGCTCTCTCTCTCTCCCTTACTCTGACAGCTCTCTCCTCCCCCTCACTCTGACAGCTCTCTCTCTCCCCCTTACTCTGAGAGCTCTCTCCCCTCACTCACTCTGACAGGTCTCTCTCTCTCTCCCTTACTCTGATTGCTCTCTCTCTCCCCCTCACTCTGACAGCTCTCTCCCCATCACTCTAACAGCTGTCTCTCTCTCCCCCTTACTCTGACGGCTCTCTCCCCCTCACTCTGACAGCTCTCTCTCCCACTCACTCTGACAGCTCTCTCCCCTTCACTCTGACAGCTCTCTCTCACCCTCACGCTGACAGCTCTCTATCTCCCCCTCACTCTGACAGCTCTCTCACCCTCATGCTGACAGCTCTCTCTCTCTCCCCCTCACTCTGACAGCTCTCTCCCCTTCACTCTGACAGCTCTCTCTCACCCTCACGCTGACAGCTCTCTATCTCCCCTTCATTCTGACAGCTCTCTCCCCCTGACTCTGACAGGTCTCTCTCCTCCCTCTCACTTTGACAAATCTCTCTTCCTCACTCTGACAGCTCTCCCCTCCCCCTCACTCTGACAGGTCTCTCTCCCACCTCACTCTGACAGATCACTCTCCCTCTCACTCTGAAAGCTTTCTCTCTCTCCTCCCCCTCACTCTGACAGCTCTCACTTACCCATCACTCTGACAGCTCTCTCCTACCTCTCACTATGACAACTCTCTCTCCCCCTCACTCTGACAGCTCTCTCCCCTCCATCTCACTCTGACAGCTCTCTCTCCCCCTCACTCTGACAGCTGACTCTCCCCCTCACGCTGACAGCTCTCTCTTCCATCTTACTCCAACAGTTCTCGCAACCTCCTCACTCTGACAGCTCTCTCTCCCCCTCCCTCTCACTCTGACAGCTCTCTCTCTCCTCCCTCTCACTCTGACAGCTCTCTCTCGCTCACACACTGACAGCGCTCTCTCCCCCTCACTCTGACAGGTCTCCCCTCACATACTAACAGCTCTCTCCTCCCCCAAACTCTGACAGCTCTCTCTCTCCCTCTCACTCTGATAGATCACTCCTCCCCCTCACTCTGACAGCTGTCTCTCCCCTCTCAATATGACAGCTCTCCCCTCCCCCTCACTCTGACAGCTCTCTCTCCCTCTCACTCTGACAGCTCTCCCTCCACCCTCACTTTGACAGGTCTCTCTCCCCCTCACTCTGACAGCTCTCTTGCCTCCTCAGTCTGACAGCTCTCCCCTCCCCCTCACTCTGACAGCTCTCTCTCCCCCTCACTCTGACAGCTCTCTCTCTCCCCCTCACTCTGATAGCCCTCTCCCCCCTCACTCTGACAGCACTCTCTCCCCCTCACTCTGACAGCTCTCTCCCCCCTCACTCTGACAGTTCTCTCCCCCGCTCACTCTGACAACTCTTCCCTCCCCCTCACTCTGACACTTCTGTCTCCCCCTAACTCTGACAGCTCTCGCTCCCCCCACTCCGAACGTTCTCCTCTTTCCCTCACTCTGACAGCTCTCCCCTCCCCCACAGTCTGACAGCTCTCCCTTCCACTCACTCAGATAGCCCTCCCCTCCCCCGCACTCTGACAGCTCTCTCCCCCTCACTCTGACGGCTCTCTCTCTCCCTCCCCCTCACTCTGACGGATATCTCTCCCCCCTCACTCTGAGAGCTCTCCCCCCCTCAGTCTGACAGCTGTCTCTCTCCCACCCCCTCACTCTGACAGCTCTCTCCCCTCCTCACTCTGACAGCTCTCTCGCCCCTTCACTCTGACAGCTCTCTCCCCCCCTCACTCTGACCGCTCTCTACCCCCCTCACTCTGACAGTTCTCTCTCCACCTCACTCTGACTGCTCTCCCCTCCCCCTCACTCTGACAGCTCTATCGCCCCCTCACTCAAACAGCTCTCTTGCCCCCCACTCCGAAAGTTCTCCCCTCTCCCTCACTCTGACAGCTCTCTCCCCCGTCACTCAGATAGCTCTCCCCTCCCCCTCAGTCTGATAGCTCTCCTCTCCTCCTCACTCAGATAGCTCTCCCCTCCCCCTCACTCTAACCGCGCTCTCTCCCCCTCACTCTGACAGCTCTCTCTCCCCTTCACTCTGACAGCTCTCTCCCCCTCACTCTGGCAGCTCTCTCCCCCTCACTCTGACAGCTATCTCTCTCTCCCTTACTCTGACAGCTCTCGCTCTCCCCCTCACTCTGACAGCTCTCCCCTCCCCCTCACTCTGACAGGTCTCCCCTCCCGCTCACACTGACAGCTCTCCCTCCTCCCTCACTCTGACAGCTCTCTCTCCACTCTCACTCTGCCAGCTCTCTCTCACTCCTCCCCCTGACTCTGACAGCTCTCTGTCGTGTATCTCACTCTGACAGCTCACTCTCCCCTTTACTCTGACAGCTCTCTCCTCCATCTCACTCCAACAGTTATCGCCACCCGCTCACTCTGATAGATCTCTCTCCCCCTTACTCTGACAGCGCTCTCATCCACCTCACTCTGACAGCTCTTGCCTCCCAGTACTCTGACAGCTCTCCCTCCTCCCTCACTCTGACAGTTCTCTCTCCACCCTCACTCTGCCAGCTTTCTCTCTCTCTCCTCCCCCTCACTCTGACAGCTCTCTCTTACCCATTACTGATAGCTCTCCCATAACCCTCACTCTGACAACTCTCTCTCCCCCCTCACTCTGACAGCTCTCTCCTCCATCTCACTCCAACAGTTCTCGCCACACCCTCACTCTGACAGCTCTCTCTCCCCCTCCCTCTCACTCTGACAGCTCTCTCCTCCATTTCAATCTGACAGCTCTCTCCTCCACCTTAATCTGACGGCTCTCTCTCCCCCTCACTCTGACAGCTCTCTCTCTCCTCTTCACTCTGACAGCTCTCTCCCCCTCACTCTGACAGGTCTCCCTCCACATACTAACAGCTCTCTCCTCCCCTATACTTTAACAGCTCTCTCTCTCCCTCTCACTCTGATAGATCACTCCTCCCCCACACTCTGTCAGCTGTCTCTCCCCTCTCAATCTGACAGCTCTCCCCTCCCCCTCACTCTGACAGCTCTGTCTCGCCCTCACTCTGACAGCTCTCTCGCCCCCCACTCCGAAAGTTCTCCCCTCTCCCTCACTCTGACAACTCTTATCCCCGTCTCTTAGATAGCTCTCCCCTCCCCCTCAGTCTGACAACTCTCATCTCCTCCTCACTCAGAGAGCTCACCCCTCCCCCTCACTCTAACCACTCTCTCTCCCCCTCACTCTGAGAGCTCTCTCCTCCCGTCACTCTGACAGCTCTCCCCTCCCCTCACTCTGACCGCGCTCTCCCCCTCACTCTGACAGATCTCCCTCCCCCCTCACTCTGACTGCTCTGTCCCCCTCACTCTGACAGCTCTCTCTCCCCCTCCCTCTCACTCTGACAGCTCTCTCTCCCCCTCACTCTGGCAGCTCGCTCTATCGCCTTCATTCTCACAGCTCTCTCTCCCTCATTCTGACAAGGCTCTCTCCTCCCCCTCTCTCTGACAGCTCTACCCCCCTCACTCTGACAGCTCTCTCTTCCCCTCACTCTGAAAGCTCTCTCTCCCCATTCCTCTCACTCTGACAGCTCTCTCTCTCCCTCCCCCTCACTCTGAGAGATCCCTCTCCCCCCTCATTCTGACAGCTCTCACCCCCTCACTCTGACAATTCTCTCCTCACCCTCACTCTGACAGCTCTCCCCTCCCCCTCACTCTGACAGTTCTCTCCCCCCCTCACTCTGACAGCTCTCTCCCCCCCTCACTCTGACAGTTCTCTCCCCCCCTCACTCTGACAGCTCCTCCCTCCCCCTCACTCTGACAGCTCTCCCTCCCCCGACTCTGAATGTTCTCCCCTCTCCCTCACTCTGACAGCTCTCTCCCCCGTCACTCAGATAGCTCTACCCTCCCCCTCAGTCTGACAGCTCTCCTCTCCTCCTCACTCAGATATCTCACCTCTCCCCCTCACTCTAACCGCTCTCTCTCCCCCTCACTCTGACAACTCTGTCCTCCATCTTACTCCAACAGTTCTCACCACCCCCTCACTCTGACAGCTCTCTCCCCCTCACTCTGGCAGCTCTCTCTATCGCCTTCACTCTCACAGCTCTCTCTCCCTCATTCTGATAAGGCTCTCTCCTCCCCCTCTCTCTGACAGCTCTACCCCCCTCACTCTGACAGCTCTCTCTCTCTCTCCCCCTCACTCTGACAGCTCTCTCTCTCCCCTCACTCTGACAGCTCTCTCTCTCCCCCTCACTCTGACAGCTCTCTCTCTCCCCTTCACTCTGACAGCTCTCTCTCCCCCTCACTCTGACAGCTCTCTCTCACCCTCACTCTGACAGCTCTCTATCTCCCCTTCATTCTGACAGCTCTCTCCCCCTGACTCGGACAGGTCTCTCTCCTCCCTCTCACTTTGACAGATCTCTCTCCCTCACTCTGACAGCTCTCCCCTCCACCTCACTCTGACAGCTCTCACTCCCACCTCACTCTGACAGCTCTCTCTCCCACCTCACTCTGACAGCTCTCTTGTCCCCACTCTGAAAGTTCTCCCCTCTCCCTCGCTCTGACAACTCTCTCCCCCGTCACTTAGATAGCTCTCCCTTCCCCCTCAGTCAGATAGCTCTCCATTCCCCCTCACTCAGATAGCTCTCCGCTCCCCCTCACCCTGAACACTCTCCCTCCCCCCTCACTCTGACTGCTCTGTTCCCCTCACTCTGACAACTCTCTCTCCCCCTCAGTCTGACAGCCCTCTCCCACCTCACTCTGACAGGTCTCTCTATCGCCTTCATTCTCACAGATCTCTGCCCCTTACTCTGACAAGGCTCTCTCCTCCCACTCACTCTGACAGCTCTCTCCCCCTCACTCTAACAGCTCTCTCTTCCCTTCACTCTGAAAGCTCTCTCTACCCATTCCTCTCACTCTGACAGCTCTCTCTCTCCCTTCCCCTCACTCTGACAGCTCTCTCCCCCTCACTCTGACATCTCTCTCCTCCCCTCACTCTGCCAGCTCTCTCCCCCTCACTCTGACAGGTCTCTCTCTCCCTTACTCTGACAGCTCTCTCTCTCCCCCACACTCTGATAGCTCTCTCCCCCTCACTCTGACAGCTCTCTCTCTCCCCCTCACTCTGACAGCTCTCTCCCCCTCACTCTGACAGCTCTCTCTCTCCCCCTCACTCTGACATCTCTCTCTCCCCCTCACTCTGACAGCTCTCTCTCTCCCTTACTCTGACAGCTCTCTCTCTCCCCCTTACTCTGACAGCTCTCTCTCTCCCCCTTACTCTGACAGCTCTCTCTCTCCCCCACACTCTGATAGCTCTCTCCCCCTCACTCTGACAGCTCTCTCTCTCCCCCTCACTCTGACAGCTCTCTCTCCCCCTCACTCTGACAGCTCTCTCTCTCCCCCTCACTCTGACAGCTCTCTCCCCCTCACTCTGACAGCTCTCTCTCACCCTCACGCTGACAGCTCTCTATCTCCCCTTCATTCTGACAGCTCTCTCCCCCTGACTCTGACAGGTCTCTCTCCTCCCTCTCACTTTGACAGATCTCTCTCCCTCACTCTGACAGCTCTCCCTCCCCCCTCATTCTGACAGCTGACTCTCCCCCTCACGCTGACAGCTCTCTCTTCCATCTTACTCCAACAGTTGTCACCACCCTCTCACTCTGACAGCTCTCTCTCACCCTCCCCCTCACTCTGACAGCTCTCTCTCTCCCTCCCCCTCACTCTGACAGCTCACTCCTCCCTCTCACTCTGACAGCTCTCTCTCGCTCACACTCTGACAGCGCTCTCTCCCCCTCACTCTGACAGGTCTCCCCCCACACACTAACAGCTCTCTCCTCCCCCAAACTCTGACAGCTCTCTCTCTCCCTCTCACTCTGATCGATCACTCCTCCCCCTCACTCTGACAGCTCTCTCTTCCCTCTCAATCTGACAGCTCTCCCCTCCCCCTAACTCTGACAGCTCTCTCTCCCTCTCAGTCTGACAGCTCTCCCTCCCCCCTCACTTTGACTGGTCTCTCTCGCCCTCACTCTGACAGCTCACTCTTCCCCTCACTCTGACAGCTCTCTCTCTCCCCCCTCACTCTGACAGCTCTCTCTCCCTCATTCTGACAGCTCTCTCCTCCCCTCACTCTGACAGTTCTCTCCCCCCTCACTCTGACAATTCTTCCCTCCCCCTCACTCTGACACCTCTGTCTCCCCCTCACTCTGACAGCTCTCTCCTCGCCCTCACTCTGACTGCTATTCTCTCCCCCTCACTCTGACAACTCTCTCTCCCCCTCACTCTGACAGCTCCCTCCCCCAGTCACTCTGACAGCTCTCCCTCCCCTCAGTCTGACAGCTCTCCCCTCCCCCTCACTCTGATAGCTCTCCCCTCCCCCTCAGTCTGACAGCTCTCTCTCCCCCTCACTCTGACAGATCTCTCTCTCTCCCTCACTCTGATAGCCCTCTCCCCCCTCACTCTGACAGCACTCTCTCCCCCTCACTCTGACAGCTCTCCCCCCCTCACTCTGACAGCTCTCTCTCTCCCTCCCCCTCTCTCTGACAGATCTCTCTCCCGCCTCACTCTGACAGCTATCGCCCCTCACTCTGACAGCACTCCTCCCCTCACTCTGGCAATTCTGTCCTCGCCCTCACTCTGAAAGCTCTCTCTCCTCCTCACTCTGACAGCTCTGTCTCCTCCTCACTCTGACAGCTCTCTCTCCCCCCACTCCGAACATTCTCCCCTTTCCCTCACTCTGACAGTTCTCCCCTCCACCTCACTCTGACAGCTCTCTCACCACGTCACTCTGACAGCTCTCCCCTCTCCCTCACTCCGATAGCTCTCCCCTCCCGCTCACTCTGACAGCTCTCTCTCCCCCTCACTCTGATAGCTCTACTCCCCTCGCTCTGACAGCTCTCTCCCCCTCACTCTGACACCTCTCTCTCTCTCCACCTTACTCTGACAGCACTCTCCTCCCCCTCAGTCTGACTGATCCCTCTCCCCCCTCACTTTCACAGCTCTCTCCTGCCCCTCACTCTGACAACTGTCTCCCCCTCACTCTGACAGCTCTCTCTCTCCCCCTTACTCTGACAGCTCTCTCTCTCCCCCTTACTCTGACACCTCTCTCCTCCCCCTCACTCTGACAGCTTTCTCTCTCTCCCTCTTACTCTGACACCTCTCTCCTCCCCCTCACTCTGACAGCTCTCTCTCTCTCCCTCACTCTGACAGCTCTCTCCCCCTCACTCTGACAGCTCTCTCTCTCTCCCTCACTCTGACAGCTCTCTCCCCCTCACTCTGACAGCTCTCTCTCTCTCCCTTACTCTGACAGCTCTCTCCTCCCCCTAACTCTGACAGCTTTCTCTCTCTCTCCCTTACTCTGACAGCTCTCTCCTCCCCCTCACTCTGACAGCTTTCTCTCTCTCCCCCTTACTCTGACAGCTCTCTCCTCTCACTCACTCTGACAGCTCTCTCTCTCCCCCTTACTCTGACAGCTCTCTCCTCTCACTCACTCTGACAGCTCTCTCCCCATCTCTCTGACAGCTCTCTCTCTCTCCCTTACTCTGACAGCTCTCTCCTCCGGGGTAAAAACAATGACTGCAGATGCTGAAAATCAAATACTGGATTAGTGGTGCTGGAAGAGCACAGCAGTTCAGGCAGCATCCAACGAGCAGTGAAATCAACGTTTCGGGCAAAAGCCCTTCATCAGGAATAAAGGCAGTGAGCCTGAAGCGTGGAGAGATAAGCTAGAGGAGGGTGGGGGTGGGGAGAGAGCAGCACAGAGTACAATGGGTGAGTAGGGGAGGATATGAAGGTGATAGGTCAAAGAGAAGAGGGTGGAGTGGATAGGTGGAAAAGAAGATAGGCAGGTTGGACAAGTCAAGGAGACAGTAAGTGAGCTGGAAGTTTGAAACTAGGGTGAGGTGGGGGAAGGGGAAATGAGGAAGCTGTTGAAGTCCACATTGATGCCCTGGGGTTGAAGTGTTCTGCGGCGGAAGATGAGGCGTTCTTCCTCCAGGCATCTGGTGGTGAGGGAGCGGCGGTGAAGGAGGCCCAGGACCTCCATGTCCTCGGCAGAGTGGGAGGGGGAGTTGAAATGTTGGGCCACGGGATGGTTTGCTCTCTCCTCCCCCTCACTCTGACAGCTCTCTCTTCCATCTTACTCCAACAGTTGTCACCACCCCCTCACTCTGACAGCTCTCTCTCCCCCTCACTCTGACAGCTCTCTCCTCTCCCTCACTCTGACAGCTCTCTCCCCTTCACTCTGACAGCTCTCTCTCACCCTCACACTGACAGCTCTCTATCTCCCCTTCATTCTGACAGTTCTCTCCCCCTCACTCTGACAGCTCTCTCCTCCCCTCACTCTGACAGCTGTCTCCCCCTCACTCTGACACCTCACTCTCTCCCCCTTACTCTGACAGCTCTCTCCTCCCCCTCACGCTGACAGCTCTCTCTCTCCCCCTCACTCTGACAGCTCTCTCCCCCTCACTCTGACAGCTCTCTCTCTCCCCCTCACTCTGACAGCTCTCTCTCTCCCCCTCACTCTGACAGCTGTCTCTCTCCCCTTCACTCTGACAGCTCTCTCCCCCTCACTCTGACAGCTCTCTCTCTCCCCCTCACTCTGACAGCTCTCTCCCCCTCACTCTGACAGCTCTCTCTCTCCCCCTCACTCTGACAGCTCTCTCTCACCCTCACGCTGACAGCTCTCTCTCACCCTCACTCTGACAGCTCTCTATCTCCCCTTCATTCTGACAGCTCTCTCCCCCTGACTCTGACAGGTCTCTCTCCTCCCTCTCACTTTGACAGATCTCTCTCCCTCACTCTGACAGCTCTCACCTCCCCCTCACTCTGACAAATCTCTCTCCCCCTCACTCTGACAGCTCCGTCTCCTTCATCTCACTCTGACAGCTCTCTCTCCCCCCTCATTCTGACAGCTGACTCTCCCCCTCACGCTGACAGCTCTATCTCTCCCCTTTACTCTGACAGCTCTCTCCTCTCCCTCACTCTTACTCCAACAGTTGTCACCACCCTCTCACTCTGACAGCTCTCTCTCTCCCTCCCTCTCACTCTGACAGCTCTCTCCTCCATTTCACTCTGACAGCGCTCTCTCCCCCTCACTCTGACAGGTCTCCCCCTACACACTAACAGCTCTCTCCTCCCCCAAACTCCGACAGCTCTCTCTCCCTCTCACTCTGATAGATCACTCTTCCCCTCAATCTGACAGCCCTCCCCTCCCCCTCACTCTGACAGCTCTCTCTCCCCCTCACTCTGACAGCTCACTCTTCCACTCACTGTGACAGCTCTCTCTCCCCCTCACTCTGACAGTTCTGTCCCTCTCACTCTGACAGCTCTCTCTCTCCCCTTTACTCTGACAGCTCTCCTTCTCCCCCTCACTCTGACAGCTCTCTCCCCTTCACTGTGACAGTTCTCTCCCCCTCACTCTGACAGCTCTCGCCTCCCCTCACTCTGACAGCTGTCTCCCCCTCACTCTGACACCTCACTCTCTCCCCCTTACTCTGACAGCTCTCTCTTCCCCCTCACTCAGACAGCTCTCTCCCCCTCACTCTGACAGCTGTCTCTCTCCCTCTTACTCTGACAGCTCTCTCATCCCCCTCACGCTGACAGCTCTCTCTCTCCCCTTACTCTGACAGCTCTCTCCTCGCCCTCACTCTGACAGCTCTCTCTCTCCCCCTTACTCTGACAGCTCTCTCCTCTCTCTCACTCTGACAGCTCTCTCTCTCCCCCTTACTCTGACAGCTCTCTCTCTCCCCCTCACTCTGACAGCTCTCTCTCTCCCCCTCACTCTGACCGCTCTCTCTCACCCTCATGCTGACAGCTCTCTATCTCCCCTTCATTTTGACAGTTATCTCCCCCTGACTCTGACAGGTCTCTATCCTCCCTCTCACTTTGACAGATCTCTCTCCCTCACTCTGACAGATCTCCCCTCCCCCACAGTCTGACAGCTCTCCCCTCCACTCACACAGATAGATCTCCCTCCCCCCTCACTCTGACAGCTCTCTCCCCCTCACTCTGACAGCTCTCTCCCCCTCACTCTGACAACCCTCTCCCCCCACACTCTTACTACTCTCTCTCCCCCTCACTCTGACAGCTCTCTCTCCCTCACTCTGACAGGGCTCTCTCCTCCCCCTCACTCTGACAGCTCTACCACCCTCACTCTGACAGCTGTCTCCTCCCTCTCACTCTGGCAGCTCTCTCTCTCCCCCTCACTCTGACAGCTCTCTCCCCTCACTCTGACAGGTCTCTCTCTCGCCTTCACTCTGACAGCTGTCTCCTTCCGCACACTTTAGCAGCTCTCTCTCCCCCTCACCCTGAAAGCTCTCTCTCCCCATTCCTCTCACTCTGACAGCTCTCTATCACCCCTTCATTCTGACAGTTCTCTCCCCCTGACTCTGACAGGTCTCTCTCCTCCCTCTCACTTTGACAGATCTCTCCCCCTCACTCTGACAGCTCTCACCTCCCCCTCACTCTGACAAATCTCTCTCCCCTCACTCTGAAAGCTCTCTCTCCCCATTCCTCTCACTGTGACAGCTCTGTCCTCCATCTGACTCTGACAGCTCTCTCCCCTCACTCTGACAGCTCTCTCTCCCCCTCACTCTGACAGCTCACTCTTCCACTCACTCTGACAGCTCTCTCTCCCCCTCACTCTGACCGGTCTCTCTCCTCCCTCTCACTTTGACAGATCTCTCTCCCTCACTCTGACAGCTCTCTACTATCTCACTCTGACAGATCACTCTCCCTCTCACTCTGACAGCTCTCCCTCCTCCCTCACTCTGACAGCTCTCTCTCTCTCCTCCCCCTCACTCTGACAGCATTCTGTCATCCATCTCACTCTGACAGCTCACTCTCCCCCTCACTCTGACAGCTCTCTCCTCCATCTCACTCCAACAGTTCTCGCCACCCGCTCATTCTGACAGCTCTCTCTTCCCCTCACTCTGAAAGCTCTCTCTCCCCATTCCTCTCACTCTGACAGTTCTCTCACTCCCTCCCCCTCACTCTGAGAGATCTCTCTCCCCCCCATACTCTGACAGCTGTCTCCTCCCCCTCACTCTGACAGCCCTCTTTCTCCCCCTTACCCCGACAGCTCACTCCTCTCCCTCACTCTGACATCTCTCTCCCCCTCACTCTGACAGCTCTCTCTCTCCCCCTCACTCTGACAGCTCTTTCTCTCCCCCTCACTCTGACATCTCTCTCCCCCTCACTCTGACAGCTCTCTCCCCTTCACTCTGATTGCTCTCTCTCACTCTAACGCTAACAGCTCTCTATCTCCCCTTCATTTTGACAGCTCTCTCCCCCTGACTCGGACAGGTCTCTCTCCTCCTTCTCACTCTGACAGATCACTCTCCCTCTCACTCTGACAGCTTTCTCTCTCTCCTCCCCCTCACTCTGACAGCTCTCTCTTACCCATCACTCTGACAGCTCTCTCTCCCCCTCACTCTGACAGCTCTCTCTCCCGCCACTCCAAACGTTCTCCCCTCTCCCTCACTCTGACAGCTCTCTCACTCCGTCACTCTGAAAGTTCTCCCCTCCCCCTCACTCTGACAGCTCTCTCCCCCTCACTCTGACAGCTCTCTCTCTCCCCCTCACTCTGACAGCTCTTTCTCTCCCCCTCACTCTGACATCTCTCTCCCCCTCACTCTGACAGCTCTCTCCCCTTCACTCTGATTGCTCTCTCTCACTCTAACGCTAACAGCTCTCTATCTCCCCTTCATTTTGACAGCTCTCTCCCCCTGACTCGGACAGGTCTCTCTCCTCCTTCTCACTCTGACAGATCACTCTCCCTCTCACTCTGACAGCTTTCTCTCTCTCCTCCCCCTCACTCTGACAGCTCTCTCTTACCCATCACTCTGACAGCTCTCTCTCCCCCTCACTCTGACAGCTCTCTCTCCCGCCACTCCAAACGTTCTCCCCTCTCCCTCACTCTGACAGCTCTCTCACTCCGTCACTCTGAAAGTTCTCCCCTCCCCCTCACTCTGACAGCTCTCTCCCCTTCACTCTGACAGCTGTCTCCCCCTCACTCTGACACCTCACTCTCTCCCCCTCACTCTGACACCTCACTCTCTCCCCCTTACTCTGACAGCTCTCTCTCACCCTCACGCTGACAGCTCTCTCTCACCCTCACTCTGACAGCTCTCTATCTCCCCTTCATTCTGACAGCTCTCTCCCCCTGACTCTGACAGGTCTCTCTCCTCCCTCTCACTTTGACAGATCTCTCTCCCTCACTCTGACAGCTCTCACCTCCCCCTCACTCTGACAAATCTCTCTCCCCCTCACTCTGACAGCTCCGTCTCCTTCATCTCACTCTGACAGCTCTCTCTCCCCCCTCATTCTGACAGCTGACTCTCCCCCTCACGCTGACAGCTCTATCTCTCCCCTTTACTCTGACAGCTCTCTCCTCTCCCTCACTCTTACTCCAACAGTTGTCACCACCCTCTCACTCTGACAGCTCTCTCTCTCCCTCCCTCTCACTCTGACAGCTCTCTCCTCCATTTCACTCTGACAGCGCTCTCTCCCCCTCACTCTGACAGGTCTCCCCCTACACACTAACAGCTCTCTCCTCCCCCAAACTCCGACAGCTCTCTCTCCCTCTCACTCTGATAGATCACTCTTCCCCTCAATCTGACAGCCCTCCCCTCCCCCTCACTCTGACAGCTCTCTCTCCCCCTCACTCTGACAGCTCACTCTTCCACTCACTGTGACAGCTCTCTCTCCCCCTCACTCTGACAGTTCTGTCCCTCTCACTCTGACAGCTCTCTCTCTCCCCTTTACTCTGACAGCTCTCCTTCTCCCCCTCACTCTGACAGCTCTCTCCCCTTCACTGTGACAGTTCTCTCCCCCTCACTCTGACAGCTCTCGCCTCCCCTCACTCTGACAGCTGTCTCCCCCTCACTCTGACACCTCACTCTCTCCCCCTTACTCTGACAGCTCTCTCTTCCCCCTCACTCAGACAGCTCTCTCCCCCTCACTCTGACAGCTGTCTCTCTCCCTCTTACTCTGACAGCTCTCTCATCCCCCTCACGCTGACAGCTCTCTCTCTCCCCTTACTCTGACAGCTCTCTCCTCGCCCTCACTCTGACAGCTCTCTCTCTCCCCCTTACTCTGACAGCTCTCTCCTCTCTCTCACTCTGACAGCTCTCTCTCTCCCCCTTACTCTGACAGCTCTCTCTCTCCCCCTCACTCTGACAGCTCTCTCTCTCCCCCTCACTCTGACCGCTCTCTCTCTCCCCCTCACTCTGACAGCTCTCTCTCTCCCCTTCATTTTGACAGTTATCTCCCCCTGACTCTGACAGGTCTCTATCCTCCCTCTCACTTTGACAGATCTCTCTCCCTCACTCTGACAGATCTCCCCTCCCCCACAGTCTGACAGCTCTCCCCTCCACTCACACAGATAGATCTCCCTCCCCCCTCACTCTGACAGCTCTCTCCCCCTCACTCTGACAGCTCTCTCCCCCTCACTCTGACAACCCTCTCCCCCCACACTCTTACTACTCTCTCTCCCCCTCACTCTGACAGCTCTCTCTCCCTCACTCTGACAGGGCTCTCTCCTCCCCCTCACTCTGACAGCTCTACCACCCTCACTCTGACAGCTGTCTCCTCCCTCTCACTCTGGCAGCTCTCTCTCTCCCCCTCACTCTGACAGCTCTCTCCCCTCACTCTGACAGGTCTCTCTCTCGCCTTCACTCTGACAGCTGTCTCCTTCCGCACACTTTAGCAGCTCTCTCTCCCCCTCACCCTGAAAGCTCTCTCTCCCCATTCCTCTCACTCTGACAGCTCTCTATCACCCCTTCATTCTGACAGTTCTCTCCCCCTGACTCTGACAGGTCTCTCTCCTCCCTCTCACTTTGACAGATCTCTCCCCCTCACTCTGACAGCTCTCACCTCCCCCTCACTCTGACAAATCTCTCTCCCCTCACTCTGAAAGCTCTCTCTCCCCATTCCTCTCACTGTGACAGCTCTGTCCTCCATCTGACTCTGACAGCTCTCTCCCCTCACTCTGACAGCTCTCTCTCCCCCTCACTCTGACAGCTCACTCTTCCACTCACTCTGACAGCTCTCTCTCCCCCTCACTCTGACCGGTCTCTCTCCTCCCTCTCACTTTGACAGATCTCTCTCCCTCACTCTGACAGCTCTCTACTATCTCACTCTGACAGATCACTCTCCCTCTCACTCTGACAGCTCTCCCTCCTCCCTCACTCTGACAGCTCTCTCTCTCTCCTCCCCCTCACTCTGACAGCATTCTGTCATCCATCTCACTCTGACAGCTCACTCTCCCCCTCACTCTGACAGCTCTCTCCTCCATCTCACTCCAACAGTTCTCGCCACCCGCTCATTCTGACAGCTCTCTCTTCCCCTCACTCTGAAAGCTCTCTCTCCCCATTCCTCTCACTCTGACAGTTCTCTCACTCCCTCCCCCTCACTCTGAGAGATCTCTCTCCCCCCCATACTCTGACAGCTGTCTCCTCCCCCTCACTCTGACAGCCCTCTTTCTCCCCCTTACCCCGACAGCTCACTCCTCTCCCTCACTCTGACATCTCTCTCCCCCTCACTCTGACAGCTCTCTCTCTCCCCCTCACTCTGACAGCTCTTTCTCTCCCCCTCACTCTGACATCTCTCTCCCCCTCACTCTGACAGCTCTCTCCCCTTCACTCTGATTGCTCTCTCTCACTCTAACGCTAACAGCTCTCTATCTCCCCTTCATTTTGACAGCTCTCTCCCCCTGACTCGGACAGGTCTCTCTCCTCCTTCTCACTCTGACAGATCACTCTCCCTCTCACTCTGACAGCTTTCTCTCTCTCCTCCCCCTCACTCTGACAGCTCTCTCTTACCCATCACTCTGACAGCTCTCTCTCCCCCTCACTCTGACAGCTCTCTCTCCCGCCACTCCAAACGTTCTCCCCTCTCCCTCACTCTGACAGCTCTCTCACTCCGTCACTCTGAAAGTTCTCCCCTCCCCCTCACTCTGACAGCTCTCTCCCCTTCACTCTGACAGCTGTCTCCCCCTCACTCTGACACCTCACTCTCTCCCCCTTACTCTGACAGCTCTCTACCCCCCCTCACGCTGACAGCTCTCTCTCTCTCCCCCTCACTCTGACAGCTCTCTCCTCTCCCTCACTCTGACAGCTCTCTCCCCCTCACTCTGACAGCTCTCTCTCTCCCCCTCACTCTGACAGCTCTTTCTCTCCCCCTCACTCTGACATCTCTCTCCCCCTCACTCTGACAGCTCTCTCCCCTTCACTCTGATTGCTCTCTCTCACTCTAACGCTAACAGCTCTCTATCTCCCCTTCATTTTGACAGCTCTCTCCCCCTGACTCGGACAGGTCTCTCTCCTCCTTCTCACTCTGACAGATCACTCTCCCTCTCACTCTGACAGCTTTCTCTCTCTCCTCCCCCTCACTCTGACAGCTCTCTCTTACCCATCACTCTGACAGCTCTCTCTCCCCCTCACTCTGACAGCTCTCTCTCCCGCCACTCCAAATGTTCTCCCCTCTCCCTCACTCTGACAGCTCTCTCACTCCGTCACTCTGAAAGTTCTCCCCTCCCCCTCACTCTGACAGCTCTCTCCCCTTCACTCTGACAGCTGTCTCCCCCTCACTCTGACACCTCACTCTCTCCCCCTTACTCTGACAGCTCTCTACCCCCCCTCACGCTGACAGCTCTCTCTCTCCCCCTCACTCTGACAGCTCTCTCCTCTCCCTCACTCTGACAGCTCTCTGCCCCTCACTCTGACAGCTCTCTCTCTATCCCTTACTCTGACAGCTCTCTCTCTCCCCCTCACTTTGACAGCTCTCTATCTCCCCTTCATTCTGACAGTTCTCTCCCCCTCACTCTGACAGCTCTCTCCTCCCCTCACTCTGACAGTTCTCTCCCCCTCACTCTGACACCTCACTCTCTCCCCCTTACTCTGACAGCTCTCTCCTCCCCCTCACGCTGACAGCTCTCTCTCTCTCCCTTACTCTGACAGCTCTCTCTATCCCCCTCACTCTGACAGCTCTCTCTCCCCCTCACTCTGACAGCTCTCTCCCCTTTACTCTGACCGCTCTCTCTCACCCTAACGCTGACAGCTCTCTATCTCCCCTTCATTTTGACAGCTCTCTCCC
Source organism: Chiloscyllium punctatum (assembly GCF_047496795.1). Classification (NCBI taxonomy): domain Eukaryota; kingdom Metazoa; phylum Chordata; class Chondrichthyes; order Orectolobiformes; family Hemiscylliidae; genus Chiloscyllium; species Chiloscyllium punctatum. The sequence continues at coordinate 51,186,978 of NC_092750.1, read as the reverse complement.
CCTGACTCGGACAGGTCTCTCTCCTCCTTCTCACTTTGACAGATCTCTCTCCCTCTCTCTGACAGCTCTCCCCTCCACCTCACTCTGACTGGTCTCTCTCCACCTCACTCTGACAGATCACTCTCCCTCTCACTCTGACAGCTTTCTCTCTCTCCTCCCACTCACTCTGACAGCTCTCTCTTACCCATCACTCTGACAGCTCTCTCTCCCCCTCACTCTGACAGCTCTCTCTCCCGCCACTCCAAACGTTCTCCCCTCTCCCTCACTCTGACAGCTCTCTCCTGCTGTCACTCTGACAGCTCTCCCCTCCCGCTCACTCTGAAAGTTCTCCCCTCCCCCTCACTCTGACAGCTCTCTCCCCTTCACTCTGACAGCTTTCTCACCCTCACGCTGACAGCTCTCTATCTCCCCTTCATTCTGACAGTTCTCTCCCCCTCACTCTGACAGCTCTCTCCTCTCCCTCACTCTGACAGCTCTCTCTCTCCCCCTCACTTTCACAGCTCTCTATCTCCCCTTCATTCTGACAGTTCTCTCCCCCTCACTCTGACAGCTCTCTCCTCCCCTCACTCTGACAGCTGTCTCCCCCTCACTCTGACAGTTCTCTCCCCCTCACTCTGACAGCTCTCTCCTCCCCCTCACTCTGACAGCTCTCTCCTCTTCCTCACTCTGACAGCTCTCTCCCTCTCACTCTGACAGCTCTCTCTCTCCCTTACTCCGACAGCTCTCTCTCTCCCCCTCACTCTGACAGCTCTCTCCTCTCCCTCACTCTGACAGCTCTCTGCCCCTCACTCTGACAGCTCTCTCTCTATCCCTTACTCTGACAGCTCTCTCTCTCTCCCTCTCTCTGACAGCTCTCCCCTCCACCTCACTCTGACTGGTCTCTCTCCACCTCACTCTGACAGATCACTCTCCCTCTCACTCTGACAGCTTTCTCTCTCTCCTCCCCCTCACTCTGACAGCTCTCTCTTACCCATCACTCTGACAGCTCTCTCTCCCCCTCACTCTGACAGCTCTCTCTCCCCCTCACTCTGACAGCTCTCTCTCCCGCCACTCCAAACGTTCTCCCCTCTCCCTCACTCTGACAGCTCTCTCCTGCTGTCACTCTGACAGCTCTCTCTCTCCCCCTTACTCTGACAGCTCTCTCTCTCCCCCTCACTTTCACAGCTCTCTATCTCCCCTTCATTCTGACAGTTCTCTCCCCCTCACTATGACAGCTCTCTCCTCCCCTCACTCTGACAGCTGTCTCCCCCTCACTCTGACACCTCACTCTCTCCCCCTTACTCTGACAGCTCTCTCCCTCTCACTCTGACAGCTCTCTCTCTCTCCCTTACTCCGACAGCTCTCTCTCTCCCCCTCACTCTGACAGCTCTCTCCTCTCCCTCACTCTGACAGCTCTCTGCCCCTCACTCTGACAGCTCTCTCTCTATCCCTTACTCTGACAGCTCTCTCTCTCCCCCTCACTTTGACAGCTCTCTATCTCCCCTTCATTCTGACAGTTCTCTCCCCCTCACTCTGACAGCTCTCTCCTCCCCTCACTCTGACAGCTGTCTCCCCCTCACTCTGACACCTCACTCTCTCCCCCTTACTCTGACAGCTCTCTCCTCCCCCTCACGCTGACAGCTCTCTCTCTCTCCCCCTACTCTGACAGCTCTCTCCTCCCTCTCACTCTGACAGCTCTCTCCTCTCCCTCACTCTGACAGCTCTCTCCCCCTCACTCTGACAGCTCTCTCTCTCTCCCTTACTCCCACAGCTCTCTCTCTCCCCCTCACTCTGACAGCTGTCTCTCTCCCCCTCACTCGGACAGCTCTCTCCCCCTCACTCTGACAGCTCTGTCTCTCCCCCTCACTCTGATAGCTCTCTCCCCCTCACTCTGACAGCTCTCTCTCTCCCCCTCACTCTGACAGCTCTCTCCCCCTCACTCTGACAGCTCTCTCTCTGCCCTTCACTCTGACAGCTCTCTCTCACCCTCACGCTGACAGCTCTCTATCTCCCCTTCATTCTGACAGGTCTCTCTCCTCCCTCTCACTTTGACAGATCTCTCTCCCTCTCTCTGACAGCTCTCTCCTCCCCCTCACTCTGACAGCTCTCCCCTCCCTCTCACTCTGACAGCTCCCTCTCCTCCATCTCGCTTTGACAGCTCTCTCTCCCCCCTCATTCTGACAGCTGACTCTCCCCCTCACGCTGACAGCTCTCTCTTCCATCTTAATCCAACAGTTGTCACCACTCTCTCACTCTGACAGCTCTCTCTCTCCCTCCCCCTCACTCTGACAGCTCTCTCCTCCCCCTCAATCTGACAGCTCTCTCTCGCTCACATTCTGACAGCGCTCTCTCCCCCTCACTCTGACAGGTCTCCCCCCACACACTAACAGCTCTCTCCTCCCCCAAACTCTGACAGCTCTCTCTCTCCCTCTCACTCTGATAGATCACTCCTCCCCCTCACTCTGACAGCTCTCCCCTCCCCCTCACTCTGACAGCTCTCTCTCCCTCTCAGTCTGACAGCTCTCCCTCCCCCCGCACTTTGACAGCTCTCACTCCCCCTCACTCTGACAGCTCTCCCTCTCCCTCATTCTGACAGCTCTCCCCTCCCTCTCACTCTGACAGCTCCCTCTCCTCCATCTCGCTTTGACAGCTCTCTCTCCCCCCTCATTCTGACAGCTGACTCTCCCCCTCACGCTGACAGCTCTCTCTTCCATCTTAATCCAACAGTTGTCACCACTCTCTCACTCTGACAGCTCTCTCTCTCCCTCCCCCTCACTCTGACAGCTCTCTCCTCCCCCTCAATCTGACAGCTCTCTCCCGCTCACACTCTGACTGCGCTCTCTCCCCCTCACTCTGACAGTTCTCCCCCCACACACTAACAGCTCTCTCCTCCCCCAAACTCTGACAGCTCTCTCTCTCCCTCTCACTCTGATAGATCACTCCTCCCCCTCACTCTGACAGCTCTCCCCTCCCCCTCACTCTGACAGCTCTCTCTCCCTCTCAGTCTGACAGCTCTCCCTCCCCCCGCACTTTGACAGCTCTCACTCCCCCTCACTCTGACAGCTCTCCTTCTCCCTCACTCTGACAGCTCTCTCCTCGCCCTCACTCTGACAGCTCTCACGCCTCCCCAGTTTGACAGCTCTCTCCCCCCCCTCACTCTGACGGCTCTTCCCTCTCCCTCGCTCTGACAGCTCTCCCCTCTCCCTCGCTCTGACAGCTCTCCCCTCTCCCTCACTCTGACAGCTCTCTCTCTCTCCCTTACTCTGACAGCTCTCTCTCTCCCCCTCACTCTGACAGCTCTCTCCCCATCACTCTGGCAGCTCTCTCTCTCGCCTTCACTCTGACAGCTCTCTCCCCCTCACTCTGACAGCTCCCCCCACTCACTCTGACAGCTCTCTCCCCCTCACTCTGACAGCTCTCTCTCCAACTCACTCTGAAATTTCTCTCTCCCCATTCCTCTCACTCTGACAGTTCTCTCACTCCCTCCCCCTCACTCTGACACCTCACTCTCTCCCCCCTCACTCTGACAGCTCTCTCCTCCCCCTCACTCTGACAGCCCTATCCTCCACCTCACTCTGACAACTCTCTCCCCCCTCACTCTGACAGCTCTCTCTCTCCCCCTTACTTTGACAGCTCTCTTCTCCCCCTCACTCTGACAGCTCTCTCTCTCTCCCCCTTACTCTGACAGCTCTCTCCTCCCCCTCACTCTGACAGCTCTCTCTCCCCTTCACTCTGACCGCTGTCTCCTCTCCCTCACTCTGACAGCTCTCTCCCCCTCACTCTGACAGCTCTCTCTCTCTCCCTTACTCTGACAGCTCTCTCTCTCCCCCTCACTCTGACAGCTCTCTATCTCCCCTTCATTCTGACAGTTCTCTCCCCCTCACTCTGACAGCTCTCTCCTCCCCTCACTCTGACAGCTGTCTCCCCCACACACTGACACCTCACACTCTCCCCCTTACTCTGACAGCTCTCTCTGTCTCCCCCTCACTCTGACAGCTCTCTCCCCTTCACTCTGAGAGCTCTCTCTCCCCCCTCATTCTGACAGCTGAATCTCCCCCTCACGCTGACAGCTCTCTCTTCCATCTTACTCCAACAGTTGTCACCACCCTCTCAATCTGACAGCTCTCTCCTCCATTTCACTCTGACAGCTCTCTCCTCCCCCTCACTCTGACAGCTCTCTCTCGCTCACACTCTGACAGCTCTCTCTCCCCTTCACTCAGACAGATCTCTCCCCCTCACTCTGACAGGTCTCCCCCCACACACTAACAGCTCTCTCCTACCCCAAACTCTGACAGCTCTCTCTCTCCCCCTCACTCTGACAGCTCTCTCTCCCCTCACTCTGACAGCTCTCTCTCTCCCCCTCACTCTGACAGCTCTCTCTCTCTCTCCCTCTCACTCTGACAGCTCTCTCTCTCCCCCTCACTCTGACCGCTGTCTCCTCCCTCTCACTCTGGCAGCTCTCTCTCCAACTCACTCTGAAAGTTCTCTCTCCCCATTCCTCTCACTCTGACAGCTCTGTCCTCTCCCTCACTCTGACAGCTCTCTCCCCTTCACTGTGACAGCTCTCTCTCACCCTCACTCTGACATCTCTTTCCCATTCACTCTGACAACTCTCTCTTCCATCTCACTCCAACAGTTCTCGCCACCCCCTCACTCTGACAGCTCTCTCTCCCCCTCCCTCTCACTCTGACAGCTCTCTCTACCCCTCACTCTGAAAGCCCTCTCTCCCCATTCCTCTTACTCTGACAGTTCTCTCCCTCCCTCCCCCTCACTCTGACAGATCTCTCTCCCCCCTCACTCTGACAGCTCTCTCTCTCCCCCTCACTCTGACAGCTCTCTCTCTCCCCCTCACTCTGACAGCTCTCTCTCTCTCCCTCACTCTGACAGCTCTCTCCCCCACACTCTGACAGCTCTCTCTCTCTCCCTTACTCTGACAGCTCTCTCCTCCCCCTCACTCTGACAGCTTTCTCTCTCTCCCTCTTACTCTGACACCTCTCTCCTCCCCCTCACTCTGACAGCTCTATCTCTCCCCCTTACTCTGACAGCTCTCTCCTCTCACTCACTCTGACAGCTCTCTCCCCATCTCTCTGACAGCTCTCTCTCTCTCCCTTACTCTGACAGCTCTCTCCTCCGGGCTAAAAACAATGACTGCAGATGCTGAAAATCAAATACTGGATTAGTGGTGCTGGAAGAGCACAGCAGTTCAGGCAGCATCCAACGAGCAGCGAAATCAACGTTTCGGGCAAAAGCCCTTCATCAGGAATAAAGGCAGTGAGCCTGAAGCATGGAGAGATAAGCTAGAGGAGGGTGGGGGTGGGGAGAGAGTAGCATAGAGTACAATAGGTGAGTAGGGGAGGATATGAAGGTGATAGGTCAAAGAGAAGAGGGTGGAGTGGATAGGTGGAAAAGAAGATAGGCAGGTTGGACAAGTCAAGGAGACAGTAAGTGAGCTGGAAGTTTGAAACTAGGGTGAGGTGGGGGAAGGGGAAATGAGGAAGCTGTTGAAGTCCACATTGCTGCCCTGGGGTTGAAGTGTTCCGAGGCGGAAGATGAGGCGTTCTTCCTCCAGGTGTCTGGTGGTGAGGGAGCGGCGGTGAAGGAGACCCAGGACCTCCATGTCCTCGGCAGAGTGGGAGGGGGAGTTGAAATGTTGGGCCACGGGGCGGTTTGCTCTCTCCTCCCCCTCACTCTGACAGCTGTCTCTCTCCCCCTTACTCTGACAGCTCTCTCCTCTCACTTACTCTGACAGCTCTCTCCCCCTCACTTTGACAGCTCTCTCCTCCCCCTCACTCTGACAGCTCTCTCTCTCTCCCCCTTACTCTGACAGCTCTCTCCTCCCCCTCACTCTGACAGCTCTCTCTCTCTCCCCCTTACTCTGACAGCTCTCTCCTCCCCCTCACTCTGACAGCTCTCTCCCCCTCACTCTGACAGCTCTCTCTCTCCCCCTCACTCGGACAGCTCTCTCCCCCTCACTCTGACAGCTCTCTCTCTCCACCTCACTCTGACAGCTCTCACTCTCCCCCTCACTCTGACAGCTCTCTCCCCCTCACTCGGACAGCTCTCTCTCCCACCTCACTCTGACAGCTCTCCCCCCCTCACTCTGATAGCTCTCTCCTCCCCCTCACTCTGACAGATCACTCTCCCTCTCCATCTGACAAGTTTCTCTCTCTCCTCCCCCTCACTCTGACAGCTCTCTCTTACGCATCACTCTGACAGCTCTCTCCTACCCCTCACTCTGACAACTCTCTCTCTCCCCCTCACTCTGACAGCTCCCTCTCCTCTATCTCGCTCTGACAGCTCTCTCTCCCCCCTCATTCTGACAGCTCTCTCTCCCCCTCACTCTGACAGCTCTCTCTTCCCCCTCACTCTGACAGCTCTCTCCCCCTCACTCTGACAGCTCTCTCTCTCTCCCTTACTCTGACAGCTCTCACTCTCCCCCTCACTCTGACAGCTCTCTCTCTCTCCCTCACTCTGACAGCTCTCTCCCCCTCACTCTGACAGCTCTCTCTCTCTCCCTCACTCTGACAGCTCTCTCCCCCTCACTCTGACAGCTCTCTCTCTCTCTCTCCCTTACTCTGACAGCTCTCTCTCTCCCCCTCACTCTGACAGCTCTCTCCTCCCCTCACTCTGACAGCTCTCTCCTCCCCTCACTCTGACAGCTCTCTCCTCCCCTCACTCTGACAGCTCTCTCCTCGCCCTCACTCTGACAGCTATTCTCTCCCCCTCACTCTGACAGCTCTCTTGCGTCCTCAGTCTGACAGCTCTCTCCTCCCCTCACTCTGACTGCTATTCTCTCCCCCTCACTCTGACAGCTCTCTCTCCCCCTCACTCTGACAGCTCCCTCCCCCCCGTCACTCTGACAGCTCTCCCTCCCCTCAGTCTGATAGCTCTCCCCTCCCCCTCACTCTGATAGCTCTCCCCTCCCCCTCACTCTGACAGCACTTTCTCCCCCTCACTCTGACAGATCACTCCCCCCTCACTCTGACAGTTCTCTCCCCCACCCACTCTGACAACTCTTCCCTCCCCCTCACTCTGACACCTCTGTCTCCCCCTCACTCTGACAGCTCTTGCTCCCCCCACTCCGAAAGTTCTCCCCTTTCCCTCACTCTGACAGCTCTCTCCCCCCCGTCACTCTGATAGCTCTCCCCTCCCCCACAGTCTGACAGCTCTCCCCTCCACTCACTCAGATAGCTCTCCCTTCCCCCTCACTCTGACAGATCTCTCCCCCTCACTCTGACAGCTCTCTCTATCCCTCCCCCTCACTCTGACATATCTCTCTCCCCCTCACTCTGACAGCTCTCCCCCCCTCACTCTGACAGCTCTCTCTCTCTCTCCCCCTCTCTCTGACAGATCTCTCTCCCGTATCACTCTGACAGCTCTCCCCCCTCACTCTGACAGCACTCCCCCCTCACTCTGAAAGCTCTCTCTCCACCTCACTCTTACAGATCTCTCACCCCCTCACTCTGACAGCTCTGTCTCCTCCTCACTCTTACAGCTCTCTCTCTCTCCCTCACTCTGACAGCTCTCTCCCCCTCACTCTGACAGCTCTCTCTCTCTCTCCCTTACTCTGACAGCTCTCTCTCTCCCCCTCACTCTGACAGCTCTCTCCTCCCCTCACTCTGACAGCTCTCTTGCGTCCTCAGTCTGACAGCTCTCTCCTCCCCTCACTCTGACTGCTATTCTCTCCCCCTCACTCTGACAGCTCAATCTCCCCCTCACTCTGACAGCTCCCTCCCTACGTCACTCTGACAGCTCTCCCTCCCCTCACTCTGACAGATCTCTCTCCCCCCTCACTTTCACAGCTCTCTCCTCCCCCTCACTTTCACAGCTCTCTCCTCCCCCTTACTTTGACAGCTCTCTCCCCCTCACTCTGACAGCTCTTTCTCTCCCCCTTACTCTGACAGCTCTCTCCTCCCCCTCACTCTGACAGCTCTTTCTCTCCCCCTTACTCTGACAGCTCTCTCCTCCCACCCACTCTGACAGCTGTCCCCTCCCGTATCACTCTGACAGCTCTCCCCCCTCACTCTGACAGCACTCCCCCCTCACTCTGAAAGCTCTCTCTCCCCCTCACTCTGACAGCTCTCTCCCCCTCACTCTGACAGCTCTCTCTCTCCCCCTCACTCTGACAGCTCTCTCTCTCCCCCTCACTCTGACAGCTCTCTCCCCCTCACTCTGACAGCTCTCTCTCTCCCCCTCACTCTGACAGCTCTCTCTCTCCCCCTCACTCTGACAGCTGTCTCTCTCCCCTTCACTCTGACAGCTCTCTCCCCCTCACTCTGACAGCTCTCTCTCTCCCCCTCACTCTGACAGCTCTCTCCCCCTCACTCTGACAGCTCTCTCTCTCTCCCTCACTCTGACAGCTCTCTCTCACCCTCACGCTGACAGCTCTCTCTCACCCTCACTCTGACAGCTCTCTATCTCCCCTTCATTCTGACACCTCTCTCCCCCTGACTCTGACAGGTCTCTCTCCTCCCTCTCACTTTGACAGATCTCTCTCCCTCACTCTGACAGCTCTCACCTCCCCCTCACTCTGACAAATCTCTCTCCCCCTCACTCTGACAGCTCCGTCTCCTTCATCTCACTCTGACAGCTCTCTCTCCCCCCTCATTCTGACAGCTGACTCTCCCCCTCACGCTGACAGCTCTATCTCTCCCCTTTACTCTGACAGCTCTCTCCTCTCCCTCACTCTTAATCCAACAGTTGTCACCACCCTCTCAGTCTGACAGCTCTCTCTCTCCCTCCCTCTCACTCTGACAGCTCTCTCCTCCATTTCACTCTGACAGCGCTCTCTCCCCCTCACTCTGACAGGTCTCCCCCTACACACTAACAGCTCTCTCCTCCCCCAAACTCCGACAGCTCTCTCTCCCTCTCACTCTGATAGATCACTCTTCCCCTCAATCTGACAGCCCTCCCCTCCCCCTCACTCTGACAGCTCTCTCTCCCTCTCAGTCTGACAGCTCTCTCTCCTTCTCAGTCTGACAGCTCTCTCTCCCCCTCACTCTGACAGCTCTCTCTCTCTCTCCCCCTCTCTCTGACAGATCTCTCTCCCGTATCACTCTGACAGCTCTCCCCCCTCACTCTGACAGCACTCCCCCCTCACTCTGAAAGCTCTCTCTCCACCTCACTCTTACAGATCTCTCACCCCCTCACTCTGACAGCTCTGTCTCCTCCTCACTCTTACAGCTCTCTCTCTCTCCCTCACTCTGACAGCTCTCTCCCCCTCACTCTGACAGCTCTCTCTCTCTCTCCCTTACTCTGACAGCTCTCTCTCTCCCCCTCACTCTGACAGCTCTCTCCTCCCCTCACTCTGACAGCTCTCTTGCGTCCTCAGTCTGACAGCTCTCTCCTCCCCTCACTCTGACTGCTATTCTCTCCCCCTCACTCTGACAGCTCAATCTCCCCCTCACTCTGACAGCTCCCTCCCTACGTCACTCTGACAGCTCTCCCTCCCCTCACTCTGACAGATCTCTCTCCCCCCTCACTTTCACAGCTCTCTCCTCCCCCTCACTTTCACAGCTCTCTCCTCCCCCTTACTTTGACAGCTCTCTCCCCCTCACTCTGACAGCTCTTTCTCTCCCCCTTACTCTGACAGCTCTCTCCTCCCCCTCACTCTGACAGCTCTTTCTCTCCCCCTTACTCTGACAGCTCTCTCCTCCCACCCACTCTGACAGCTGTCCCCTCCCGTATCACTCTGACAGCTCTCCCCCCTCACTCTGACAGCACTCCCCCCTCACTCTGAAAGCTCTCTCTCCCCCTCACTCTGACAGCTCTCTCCCCCTCACTCTGACAGCTCTCTCTCTCCCCCTCACTCTGACAGCTCTCTCTCTCCCCCTCACTCTGACAGCTCTCTCCCCCTCACTCTGACAGCTCTCTCTCTCCCCCTCACTCTGACAGCTCTCTCTCTCCCCCTCACTCTGACAGCTGTCTCTCTCCCCTTCACTCTGACAGCTCTCTCCCCCTCACTCTGACAGCTCTCTCTCTCCCCCTCACTCTGACAGCTCTCTCCCCCTCACTCTGACAGCTCTCTCTCTCTCCCTCACTCTGACAGCTCTCTCTCACCCTCACGCTGACAGCTCTCTCTCACCCTCACTCTGACAGCTCTCTATCTCCCCTTCATTCTGACACCTCTCTCCCCCTGACTCTGACAGGTCTCTCTCCTCCCTCTCACTTTGACAGATCTCTCTCCCTCACTCTGACAGCTCTCACCTCCCCCTCACTCTGACAAATCTCTCTCCCCCTCACTCTGACAGCTCCGTCTCCTTCATCTCACTCTGACAGCTCTCTCTCCCCCCTCATTCTGACAGCTGACTCTCCCCCTCACGCTGACAGCTCTATCTCTCCCCTTTACTCTGACAGCTCTCTCCTCTCCCTCACTCTTAATCCAACAGTTGTCACCACCCTCTCAGTCTGACAGCTCTCTCTCTCCCTCCCTCTCACTCTGACAGCTCTCTCCTCCATTTCACTCTGACAGCGCTCTCTCCCCCTCACTCTGACAGGTCTCCCCCTACACACTAACAGCTCTCTCCTCCCCCAAACTCCGACAGCTCTCTCTCCCTCTCACTCTGATAGATCACTCTTCCCCTCAATCTGACAGCCCTCCCCTCCCCCTCACTCTGACAGCTCTCTCTCCCTCTCAGTCTGACAGCTCTCTCTCCTTCTCAGTCTGACAGCTCTCTCTCCCCCTCACTCTGACAGCTCACTCTTCCACTCACTCTGACAGCTCTCTCTCCCCCTCACTCTGACAGCTCTCTCCCTCTCACTCTGACAGCTCTCTCTCTCTCTCCTTTACTCTGACAGCTCTCCTTCTCCCCCTCACTCTGACAGCTCTCTCCCCTTCACTGTGACAGTTCTCTCCCCCTCACTCTGACAGCTCTCGCCTCCCCTCACTCTGACAGCTGTCTCCCCCTCACTCTGACACCTCACTCTCTCCCCCTTACTCTGACGGCTCTCTCTTCCCCCTCACTCTGACAGCTCTCTCCCCCTCACTCTGACAGCTGTCTCTCTCCCTCTTACTCTGACAGCTCTCTCATCCCCCTCACGCTGACAGCTCTCTCTCTCTCCCCTTACTCTGACAGCTCTCTCCTCGCCCTCACTCTGACAGCTCTCTCTCTCCCCCTTACTCTGACAGCTCTCTCCTCTCCCTCACTCTGACAGCTCTCTCTCTCCCCCTTACTCTGACAGCTCTCTCTCTCCCCTTCACTCTGACCGCTCTCTCTCACCCTCATGCTGACAGCTCTCTATCTCCCCTTCATTTTGACAGTTATCTCCCCCTGACTCTGACAGGTCACTATCCTCCCTCTCACTTTGACAGATCTCTCTCCCTCACTCTGACAGATCTCCCCTCCCCCACAGTCTGACAGCTCTCCCCTCCACTCACACATATAGATCTCCCTCCCCCCTCACTCTGACAGCTCTCTCCCCCTCACTCTGACAGCTCTCTCCCCCTCACTCTGACAACCCTCTCCCCCCACACTCTTACTACTCTCTCTCCCCCTCACTCTGACAGCTCTCTCTCCCTCACTCTGACAGGGCTCTCTCCTTCCCCTCACTCTGACAGCTCTACCACCCTCACTCTGACAGCTGTCTCCTCCCTCTCACTCTGGCAGCTCTCTCCCCTCACTCTGACAGGTCTCTCTCTCGCCTTCACTCTGACAGCTGTCTCCTTCCGCACACTTTAGCAGCTCTCTCTCCCCCTCACCCTGAAAGTTCTCTCTCCCCATTCCTCTCACTCTGACAGCTCTCTCTCCCCCTCACTCTGAAAGCTCTCTCTCCCCATTCCTCTCACTCTGACAGCTCTCTCTCACCCTCACGCTGACAGCTCTCTATCACCCCTTCATTCTGACAGTTCTCTCCCCCTGACTCTGACAGGTCTCTCTCCTCCCTCTCACTTTGACAGATCTCTCCCCCTCACTCTGACAGCTCTCACCTCCCCCTCACTCTGACAAATCTCTCTCCCCCTCACTCTGAAAGCTCTCTCTCCCCATTCCTCTCACTGTGACAGCTCTGTCCTCCATCTGACTCTGACAGCTCTCTCCCCTCACTCTGACAGCTCTCTTTCACCCTCACGCTGACAGCTCTCTCTCTCCCCTTCATTCTGACAGCTCTCTCCCCCTGACTCTGACCGGTCTCTCTCCTCCCTCTCACTTTGACAGATCTCTCTCCCTCACTCTGACAGCTCTCTACTACCTCACTCTGACAGATCACTCTCCCTCTCACTCTGACAGCTCTCCCTCCTCCCTCACTCTGACAGCTCTCCCTCCACCCTCACTCTGCCAGCTCTCTCTCTCTCCTCCCCCTCACTCTGACAGCATTCTGTCGTCCATCTCACTCTGACAGCTCTCTCTCCCCCTCACTCTGACAGCTCCCTCCCTACGTCACTCTGACAGCTCTCCCTCCCCTCACTCTGATAGCTCTCCCCTCCCCCTCACTCTGACAGCACTCTCTCCCCCTCACTCTGACAGATCCCTCCCCCCTCACTCTGACAGTTCTCTCCCCCGCCCACTCTGACAACTCTTCCCTCCCCCTCACTCTGACACCTCTGTCTCCCCCTCACTCTGACAGCTCTCGCTCCCCCCACTCCGAAAGTTCTCCCCTTTCCCTCACTCTGACAGCTCTCTCCCCCCGTCACTCTGATAGCTCTCCCCTCCCCCACAGTCTGACAGCTCTCCCCTCCACTCACTCAGATAGCTCTCCCTTCCACCTCACTCTGACAGATCTCTCCCCCTCACTCTGACAGCTCTCTCTATCCCTCCCCCTCACTCTGACATATCTCTCTCCCCCTCACTCTGACAGCTCTCCCCCCTCACTCTGACAGCACTCCCCCCTCACTCTGAAAGCTCTCTCTCCACCTCACTCTTACAGATCTCTCACCCCCTCACGCTGACAGCTCTGTCTCCTCCTCACTCTGACAGCTCTCTCTCTCTCCCTCACTCTGACAGCTCTCTCTCCCCCCACTCCGAACATTCTCCCCTTTCCCTCACTCTGACAGCTCTCCCCTCCACCTCACTCTGACAGCTCTCTCACCCCGTCACTCTGACAGCTCTCCGCTCCCCCTCTCTAACAGCTCTCTCTTCCCCTCACTCTGACAGCTCTACTCCCCTCACTCTAAAGCTCTCTCTTCCCCTCAATCTGACAGCTCTCTCTCCCCCCCCTCACTCTGACAACTCTCTCTCCCCCCCTCACTCTGACACCTCTCTCTCTCCACCTTACTCTGACAGCTCTCTCCTCCCCCTCAGTCTGACAGATCTCTCTCCCCCCTGACTTTCACAGCTCTCTCCTCCCCCTTACTTTGACAGCTCTCTCCCCCTCACTCTGACAGCTCTTTCTCTCCCCCTTACTCTGACAGCTCTCTCCTCCCCCTCACTCTGACAGCTCTTTCTCTCCCCCTTACTCTGACAGCTCTCTCCTCCCACCCACTCTGACAGCTGTCCCCTCCCGCTCACTCTGACAGCTCTCTCTTCCCCTCACTCTGACAGCTCTCTTCCCCTCACTCTGACAGCTCTCTCTCTCCCCCTTACTCTGACAGCTCTCTCCTCCCCCTCACTCTGACAGTTCTCTTCCCCGCTCACTCTGACAACTCTTCCCTCCCCCTCACTCTGACACCTCTGTCTCCCTCTCACTCTGACAGCTCTCGCTCCCCCCACTCCGAAAGTTCTCCTCTTTCCCTCACTCTGACAGCTCTCCCCTCCACTCACTCAGATAGCTCTCCCCTCCCCCTCACTCTGACAGATCTCTCCCCATCACTCTGACAGCTCTCTCTCTCCCACTCATTCTCACAGATCTCTCTCCCCCTCACTCTGACAGCTCTCCCCTCCTCACTCTGACAGCTCTCTCTCTCCCTCCCCCTCTCTCTGACAGATCTCTCTCCCGCCTCACTCTGACAGCTATCCCTCCTCACTCTGACAGCACTCCCCCCCTCACTCTGGCAATTCTGTCCTCGCCCTCATTCTGAAAGCTCTCTCTCCTCCTCACTCTGACAGCTCTGTCTCCTCCTCACTCTGACAGCTCACTCTCCCCCCACTCCGAACATTCTCCCCTTTCCCTCACTCTGACAGTTCTCTCACCACATCACTCTGACAGCTCTCCCCTCCCCCTCACTCCGATAGCTCTCCCCTCCCGCTCACTCTGACAGCTCTCTCTCCCCCTCACTCTGATAGCTCTACTTCCCTCACTCTGACAGCTCTCTCCCCCTCACTCTGACAGCTCTCTCTCTCCCTCACTCTGACAGCTCTCTCCCCCTTACTCCGACAGCTCTCTCTCTCCCCCTCACTCTGACAGCTCTCTCTCTCTCCCTTACTCTGACAGCTCTCTCTCTCCCCTTCACTCTGACAGCTCTCTCTCTCTCCCCCTTACTCTGACAGCTCTCTCCTCCCCCTCACTCTGACAGCTCTTTCCCCCTTACTCTGACAGCTCTCTCTCTCTCCCTTACTCTGACAGCTCTCTCCTCCCCCTCACTCTGACAGCTTTCTCTCTCTCCCCCTTACTCTGACAGCTCTCTCCTCTCACTCACTCTGACAGCTCTCTCTCTCCCCCTTACTCTGACAGCTCTCTCCTCTCACTCACTCTGACAGCTCTCTTCCCATCTCTCTGACAGCTCTCTCTCTCTCCCTTACTCTGACAGCTCTCTCCTCCGGGGTAAAAACAATGACTGCAGATGCTGAAAATCAAATACTGGATTAGTGGTGCTGGAAGAGCACAGCAGTTCAGGCAGCATCCAACGAGCAGTGAAATCAACGTTTCGGGCAAAAGCCCTTCATCAGGAATAAAGGCAGTGAGCCTGAAGCATGGAGAGATAAGCTAGAGGAGGGTGGGGTGGGGAGAGAGTAGCATAGAGTACAATAGGTGAGTAGGGGAGGATATGAAGGTGATAGGTCAAAGAGAAGAGGGTGGAGTGGATAGGTGGAAAAGAAGATAAGCAGGTTGGACAAGTCAAGGAGACAGTAAGTGAGCTGGAAGTTTGAAACTAGGGTGAGGTGGGGGAAGGGGAAATGAGGAAGCTGTTGAAGTCCACATTGCTGCCCTGGGGTTGAAGTGTTCCGAGGTGGAAGATGAGGCGTTCTTCCTCCAGGCATCTGGTGGTGAGGGAGCGGCGGTGAAGGAGGCCCAGGACCTCCATGTCCTCGGCAGAGTGGGAGGGGGAGTTGAAATGTTGGGCCACGGGATGGTTTGCTCTCTCCTCCCCCTCACTCTGACAGATCACTCTCCCCCTCACTCTGACAGCTCTCTCTTCCATCTTACTCCAACAGTTGTCACCACCCCCTCACTCTGACAGCTCTCTCCTCTCCCTCACTCTGACAGCTCTCTCCCCTTCACTCTGACAGCTCTCTCTCACCCTCACACTGACAGCTCTCTATCTCCCCTTCATTCTGACAATTCTCTCCCCCTCACTCTGACAGCTCTCTCCTCCCCTCACTCTGACAGCTGTCTCCCCCTCACTCTGACACCTCACTCTCTCCCCCTTACTCTGACAGCTCTCTCCTCCCCCTCACTCTGACAGTTCTTTCCCCGCTCACTCTGACAACTCTTCCCTCCCCCTCACTCTGACACCTCTGTCTCCCTCTCACTCTGACAGCTCTCGCTCCCCCCACTCCGAAAGTTCTCCCCTTTCCCTCACTCTGACAGCTCTCTCCCCTTCACTCTGACAGCTCTCTCTCCCCCTCACACTGACAGCTCTCTATCTACCCTTCATTCTGACAGTTCTCTCCCCCTCACTCTGACAGCTCTCTCCTCCCCTCACTCTGACAGATCTCTCCCCCTCACTCTGACACCTCACTCTCTCCCCCTTACTCTGACAGCTCTCTCCTCCCCCTCACGCTGACAGCTCTCTCTCTCCCCCTCACTCTGACAGCTCTCTCCCCCTCACGCTGACAGCTCTCTATCTCCCCTTCATTTTGACAGCTCTCTCCCCCTGACTCGGACAGGTCTCTCTCCTCCTTCTCACTCTGACAGATCACTCTCCCCCTCACTCTGACAGCTCTCTCTCTCTCCCTTACTCTGACAGCTCTCTCTCTCCCCCTCACTCTGACAGCGCTCTATCTCCCCTTCATTCTGACAGTTCTCTCCCCCTCACTTTGACAGCTCTCTCCTCCCCTCACTCTGACAGCTGTCTCCCCCTCACTCTGACACCTCACTCTCTCCCCCTTACTCTGACAGCTCTCTCCCCCCCCTCACGCTGACAGCTCTCTCTCTCTCCCCTTACTCTGACAGCTCTCTCCTCCCCCTCACTCTGACAGCTCTCTCCCTCTCACTCTGACAGCTCTCTCTCTCTCCCTTACTCCGACAGCTCTCTCTCTCCCCCTCACTCTGACAGCTCTCTCCTCTCCCTCACTCTGACAGCTCTCTGCCCCTCACTCTGACAGCTCTCTCTCTATCCCTTCCTCTGACAGCTCTCTATCTCCCCTTCATTCTGACAGTTCTCTCCCCCTCACTCTGACAGCTCTCTCCTCCCCTCACTCTGACAGCTGTCTCCCCCTCACTCTGACACCTCACTCTCTCCCCCTTACTCTGACAGCTCTCTCCTCCCCCTCACGCTGACAGCTCTCTCTCTCTCCCCTTACTCTGACAGCTCTCTCCTCCCCCTCACTCTGACAGCTCTCTCCTCTCCCTTACTCTGACAGCTCTCTCTCTCCCCCTCACTCTGACAGCTCTCTATCTCCCCTTCATTCTGACAGTTCTCTCCCCCTCACTCTGACAGCTCTCTCCTCCCCCTCACTCTGACAGCTCTCTCTCTCCCCCTTACTCTGACAGCTCTCTCCTCCCCCTCACTCTGACAGCTCTCTCTCTCTCCCTTACTCTGACAGCTCTCTCTCTCCCCCTCACTTTGACAGCTCTCTATCTCCCCTTCATTCTGACAGTTCTCTCCCCCTCACTCTGACAGCTCTCTCCTCCCCTCACTCTGACAGCTGTCTCCCCCTCACTCTGACACCTCACTCTCTCCCCCTTACTCTGACAGCTCTCTCCCCCCCCCTCACGCTGACAGCTCTCTCTCTCTCCTTACTCTGACAGCTCTCTCCTCCCCCTCACTCTGACAGCTCTCTCCTCTCCCTCACTCTGACAGCTCTCTCCCTCTCACTCTGACAGCTCTCTCTCTCTCCCTTACTCCGACAGCTCTCTCTCTCCCCCTCACTCTGACAGCTCTCTCCTCTCCCTCACTCTGACAGCTCTCTGCCCCTCACTCTGACAGCTCTCTCTCTATCCCTTACTCTGACAGCTCTCTCTCTCCCCCTCACTTTGACAGCTCTCTATCTCCCCTTCATTCTGACAGTTCTCTCCCCCTCACTCTGACAGCTCTCTCCTCCCCTCACTCTGACAGCTGTCTCCCCCTCACTCTGACACCTCACTCTCTCCCCCTTACTCTGACAGCTCTCTCCTCCCCCTCACGCTGACAGCTCTCTCCTCTCCCTCACTCTGACAGCTCTCTCCCCCTCACTCTGAACGCTCTCTCTCACCCTAACGCTGATAGCTCTCTATCTCCCCTTCATTTTGACAGCTCTCTCCCCCTGACTCTGACAGGTCTCTCTCCTCCTTCTCACTTTGACAGATCTCTCTCCCTCTCTCTGACAGCTCTCCCCTCCACCTCACTCTGACTGGTCTCTCTCCACCTCACTCTGACAGCTCTCTCTCTCTCCCTCTCTCTGACAGCTCTCTCCTCCCCCTCACTCTGACTGGTCTCTCTCCACCTCACTCTGACAGATCACTCTCCCTCTCACTCTGACAGCTTTCTCTCTCTCCTCCCCCTCACTCTGACAGCTCTCTCTTACCCATCACTCTGACAGCTCTCTCTCCCCCTCACTCTGACAGCTCTCTCTCCCGCCACTCCAAACGTTCTCCCTTCTCCCTCACTCTGACAGCTCTCTCCTGCTGTCACTCTGACATCTCTCCCCTCCACCTCACTCTGACTGGTCTCTCTCCACCTCACTCTGACAGCTCTCTCTCTCTCCCCTTACTCTGACAGCTCTCTCCTCCCCCTCACTCTGACAGCTCTCTCCTCTCCCTCACTCTGACAGCTCTCTCCCCCTCACTCTGACAGCTCTCTCTCTCTCCCTTACTCCCACAGCTCTCTCTCTCCCCCTCACTCTGACAGCTGTCTCTCTCCCCCTCACTCGGACAGCTCTCTCCCCCTCACTCTGACAGCTCTGTCTCTCCCCCTCACTCTGATAGCTCTCTCCCCCTCACTCTGACAGCTCTCTCTCTCCCCCTCACTCTGACAGCTCTCTCCCCCTCACTCTGACAGCTCTCTCTCTGCCCTTCACTCTGACAGCTCTCTCTCACCCTCACGCTGACAGCTCTCTATCTCCCCTTCATTCTGACAGGTCTCTCTCCTCCCTCTCACTTTGACAGATCTCTCTCCCTCTCTCTGACAGCTCTCTCCTCCCCCTCACTCTGACAGCTCTCCCCTCCCTCTCACTCTGACAGCTCCCTCTCCTCCATCTCGCTTTGACAGCTCTCTCTCCCCCCTCATTCTGACAGCTGACTCTCCCCCTCACGCTGACAGCTCTCTCTTCCATCTTAATCCAACAGTTGTCACCACTCTCTCACTCTGACAGCTCTCTCTCTCCCTCCCCCTCACTCTGACAGCTCTCTCCTCCCCCTCAATCTGACAGCTCTCTCTCGCTCACACTCTGACTGCGCTCTCTCCCCCTCACTCTGACAGGTCTCCCCCCACACACTAACAGCTCTCTCCTCCCCCAAACTCTGACAGCTCTCTCTCTCCCCCTCACTCTGACAGCTCTCCCTCTCCCCCTCACTCTGACAGATCTGCCTCCCCCCTCACTCTGACAGCTCTCTCCCCATCACTCTGGCAGCTCTCTCTCTCGCCTTCACTCTGACAGCTCTCTCCCCCTCACTCTGACAGCCCCCCCCACTCACTCTGACAGCTCTCTCCCCCTCACTCTGACAGCTCTCTCTCCAACTCTCTCTGAAATTTCTCTCTCCCCATTCCTCTCACTCTGACAGTTCTCTCACTCCCTCCCCCTCACTCTGACAGCTCTCTATCTCCCCTTCATTCTGACAGTTCTCTCCCCCTCACTCTGACACCTCACTCTCTCCCCCCTCACTCTGACAGCTCTCTCCTCCCCCTCACTCTGACAGCTCTATCCTCCACCTCACTCTGACAACTCTCTCCCCCCTCACTCTGACAGCTCTCTCTCTCCCCCTTACTTTGACAGCTCTCTTCTCCCCCTCACTCTGACAGCTCTCTCTCTCTCCCCCTTACTCTGACAGCTCTCTCCTCCCCCTCACTCTGACAGCTCTCTCTCCCCTTCACTCTGACCGCTGTCTCCTCTCCCTCACTCTGACAGCTCTCTCCCCCTCACTCTGACAGCTCTCTCTCTCTCCCTCACTCTGACAGCTCTCTATCTCCCCCTCACTCTGACAGCTCTCTATCTCCCCTTCATTCTGACAGTTCTCTCCCCCTCACTCTGACAGCTCTCTCCTCCCCTCACTCTGACAGCTGTCTCCCCCTCACTCTGACACCTCACACTCTCCCCCTTACTCTGACAGCTCTCTCTGTCTCCCCCTCACTCTGACAGCTCTCTCCCCCTCACTCTGACAGCTCTCTCTCTCCCCCTCACTCTGACAGCTCTCTCTCTCCCCTTCACTCTGAGAGCTCTCTCTCCCCCCTCATTCTGACAGCTGATTCTCCCCCTCACACTGACAGCTCTCTCTTCCATCTTACTCCAACAGTTGTCACCACCCTCTCAATCTGACAGCTCTCTCCTCCATTTCACTCTGACAGCTCTCTCCTCCCCCTCACTCTGACAGCTCTCTCTCGCTCACACTCTGACAGCTCTCTCTCCCCTTCACTCAGACAGATCTCTCCCCCTCACTCTGACAGGTCTCCCCCCACACACTAACAGCTCTCTCCTACCCCAAACTCTGACAGCTCTCTCTCTCCCCCTCACTCTGTCAGCTCTCTCTCCCCTCACTCTGACAGCTTTCTCTCTCTCCCCCTCACTCTGACGGCTCT
The DNA here is from genome assembly GCF_047496795.1 of Chiloscyllium punctatum. Classification (NCBI taxonomy): domain Eukaryota; kingdom Metazoa; phylum Chordata; class Chondrichthyes; order Orectolobiformes; family Hemiscylliidae; genus Chiloscyllium; species Chiloscyllium punctatum. The sequence goes on along the minus strand of NC_092750.1, from coordinate 51,167,033 downwards.
TCCCTCTCCCTCACTCTGACAGCTCTCCCCTCTCCCTCACTCTGACAGCTCTCTCTCTCTCCCTTACTCTGACAGCTCTCTCTCTCCCCCTCACTCTGACAGATCTGCCTCCCCCCTCACTCTGGCAGCTCTCTCTCTCGCCTTCATTCTGACAGCTCCCCCCGCCCCCCCTCACTCTGACAGCTCTCTCTCTCTCTCCCTCTCACTCTGACAGCTCTCTCTCTCTCTCCCCCTCACTCTGACCGCTGTCTCCTCCCTCTCACTCTGGCAGCTCTCTCTCCAACTCACTCTGAAAGTTCTCTCTCCCCATTCCTCTCACTCTGACAGCTCTGTCCTCTCCCTCACTCTGACAGCTCTCTCCCCTTCACTGTGACAGCTCTCTCTCACCCTCACTCTGACATCTCTTTCCCATTCACTCTGACAACTCTCTCTTCCATCTCACTCCAACAGTTCTCGCCACCCCCTCACTCTGACAGCTCTCTCTCCCCCTCCCTCTCACTCTGACAGCTCTCTCTACCCCTCACTCTGAAAGCTCTCTCTCCCCATTCCTCTTACTCTGACAGTTCTCTCACTCCCTCCCCCTCACTCTGACAGATCTCTCTCCCCCCTCACTCCGACAGCTCTATCCTCCACCTCACTCTGACAGCTCTCGCTCTCTCTGCCCCTTACTCTGACAGCTCTCTCCTCCCCCTCACTCTGACAGCTCTCGCTCTCTCTGCCCCTTACTCTGACAGCTCTCTCCTCCCCCTCACTCTGACAGCTCTCTCTCTCCCCCTTACTCTGAAGGCTCTCTCCTCCCCCTCACTCTGACTGCTCTCGCTCTCTCTGCCCCTTACTCTGACAGCTCTCTCCTCCCCCTCACTCTGACAGCTCTCTCCTCCCCCTCACTCTGACAGCTCTCGCTCTCTCTGCCCCTTACTCTGACAGCTCTCTCCTCCCCCTCACTCTGACAGCTCTCTCTCTCCACCTTACTCTGACAGCTCTCTCCTCCCCCTCACTCTGACAGCTCTCGCTCTCTCTGCCCCTTACTCTGACAGCTCTCTCCTCCCCCTCACTCTGACAGCTCTCTCACTCCCCCCACACTCTGACAGCTCTCTCTATCCCCTTATTCTGACAGCTCTCTCCTCTCCCTCACTCTGACAGCTCTCTCCCCCTCACTCTGACTGCTCTCTCTCTCCCCCTTACTCTGACAGCTCTCTCCTCCCCCTCACTCTGACAGCTCTCGCTCTCTCTGCCCCTTACTCTGACAGCTCTCTCCTCCCCCTCACTCTGACAGCTCTCTCCCCCTCACTCTGACTGCTCTCTCTCTCCCCCTTACTCTGACAGCTCTCTCCTCCCCCTCACTCTGACAGCTCTCGCTCTCTCTGCCCCTTACTCTGACAGCTCTCTCCTCCCCCTCACTCTGACAGCTCTCTCCCCCTTACTCTGACAGCTCTCTCCTCCCCCTCACTCTGACAGCTCTCGCTCTCTCTGCCCCTTACTCTGACAACTCTCTCCTCTCCCTCACTCTGACAGCTCTCTCCCCCTCACTCTGACTGCTCTCTCTCTCCCCCTTACTCTGACAGCTCTCTCCTCCCCCTCACTCTGACAGCTCTCGCTCTCTCTGCCCCTTACTCTGACAGCTCTCTCCTCCCCCTCACTCTGACAGCTCTCTCTATCCCCCTCACGCTGACAGCTCTCTCTCTCCCACTCACTCTGACAGCTTCTCCCCCTCACTCTGACAGCTCTCTCTCACCCTAACGTTGACAGCTCTCTATCTCCCCTTCATTCTGACAGCTCTCTCCCCCTGACTCTAACAGGTCTCTCTCCTCCTTCTCACTTTGACAGATCTCTCTCCCTCACTCTGACAGCTCTCACCTCCACCTCACTCTGACTGCTCTCTCTCCACCTCGCTCTGACTGATCATTCTCCCTCTCACTCTGACAGCTTTCTCTCTCTCCTTCCCCTCACTCTGACAGCTCTCTCTTACCCATCACTCTGACTGCTCTCTCCTACCCCTCAGTCTGACAACCCTCTCTCCCCCTCACTCTGACAGCTCTCTCTCCCCCAACTCCAAACGGTCTCCCCTCTCCCTCACTCTGACAGCTCTCTCTCACCCTCACTCTGACAGCTCTCTCCCCCTCACTCTGTCAGCTCTATCTCACCCTCCCTCTGACAGCTCCCCCCCCTCACTCTGACAGCTCTCTCTCTCTCTCCCCCTCACTCTGACAGCTCTCTCTCTCTCTCCCCCTCACTCTGACAGCTCTCTCTCTCTCTCACCCTCACTCTGACCGCTGTCTCCTCCCTCTCACTTGGCAGCTCTCTCTCCAACTCACTCTGAAAGTTCTCTCTCCCCATTCCTCTCACTCTGACAGCTCTGTCCTCTCCCTCACTCTGACAGCTCTCTCCCCTTCACTGTGACAGCTCTCTCTCACCCTCACTCTGACAGCTCTCTCTCCCCGTCACTCTGATAACTCTCTCTTCCATCTCACTCCAACAGTTCTCGCCACCCCCTCACTCTGACAGCTCTCTCTCCCCCTCACTCACTCTGAAAGCTCTCTCTCCCCATTCCTCTCACACTGATGGTTCTCTCACTCCCTCCCCCTCACTCTGACAGCTCTATCCTCCACCTCACTCTGACAGCTCTCTCCCCCTCACTCTGACTGCTCTCTCTCTCCCCCTCACTCTGACAGCTCTCTCTCTCTCCCTTACTCTGACAGCTCTCTCTCTCCCCCTTACTCTGACAGCTCTCTCCTCCCCCTCACTCTGACAGCTCTCTCTCTCCCCCTCACTCACTCTGAAAGCTCTCTCTCCCCATTCCTCTCACACTGATGGTTCTCTCACTCCCTCCCCCTCACTCTGACAGCTCTCTCTCCTCCCTCTCACTCTGACAGCTCTCTCCCCCTCACTCTGACAGCTCTCTCTCTCTCCCTTACTCTGACAGCTCTCTCTCTCCCACTCACTCTGACAGCTCTCTCTATCCCCCTCACTCTGACAGTTCTCTCTCTCCCCCTCACTCTGTCAGCTCTCTCTATCCCCCTCACTCTGACAGTTCTCTCTCTCCCCCTCACTCTGACAGCTCTCTCTCTCCCCCTCACTCTGACAGCTCTCTCTCTCTCCCTTACTCTGTCAGCTCTCTCTATCCCCCTCACTCTGACAGCTCTCTCTCTCCCTCACTCTGACAGCTCTCTCCCCCTGACTCTGACAGGTCTCTCTCCTCCCTCTCACTTTGACAAATCTCTCCCCCATACTCTGACAGCTCTCTCTTCCCCCTCATTCTGACAGCTCTCCCCTCCACCTCACTCTGACAGCTCTCTTGCCCCCCCACTCCAAAGGTTCTCCCCTCTCCCTCACTCTGACAGCTCTCTCCCCCCATCACTCTGACAGCTCTCCCCTCCCCCTCAGTCTGACAGGTGTCCCCTCCCCCTCACTCAGATAGCTCTCTCTCTCGCCTTCCCTCTGACAGCTCTCTCCCACTCATTATGACAGAGCTCTCTCCTCCCCCTAGCTCTGACAGCTCTCTCCCCCTCACTCTGACAGCTCTCTGTCCCCCTCATTCTGTCGGATCTATCTCACCCTCACTCTGACAGCTTTCTCCCCTTCACTCTGACAGCTCTCTCTCACCCTCCCTCTGACAGCTCTCTCCCCCTCACTATGACAGCTCTCTCTCCCCCTCACTCTGACAGCACATCTCTCACCCTCACTCTGATAGCATTCTCCCCTTCACTCTGACAGCACTCTCTCACCTGCACGTTAACAGCTTTCTATCTCCCCTTCACTCTGACAGCTGTCTATCTCCTGTACGCTAACAGCGTTCTATCTCCCCTTCATTCTGACAGCTCTCTCCCACTCACTATGACAGGGCTCTCTCCTCCCCCTAACTCTGACAGCTCTACCCCCTTCACTCTGACATGTCTCTCTCACCCTCACTCTGACAGCTCTCTCCTCCTCACTCTGACAGCTCTCTCCTCCCCCTCACTCTGACAGCTCTTTATCTTCCCTTCATTCTGACAGCTCTCTCTCCCCCTCCCCCTCACTCTGACAGCTCTCTCTCCCCCTCACTCTGACAGCTCTCTCTCACCCTCACTCTGACAGCTCTCTCTCACCCTCACTCTGACAGCTCTCACCCCCTCACAATGACAGCTCTCTCTCCCCCTCACTCTGACAGCACTCTCTTACCCATTACTCTGACAGCTCTCTCCTACCCCTCAGTCTGACAACTCTCTCTCTCCCTGACTCTGACAGCTCTCTATCACCCGCACGCTGACAGCTCTCTGTCTGCCCTTCATTCTGACATCTCTCCCCCTGACTCTAACAGGTCTCTCTCCTCCTTCTCACTTTGACAGATCTCTCCCCCTCACTCTGACAGCTCTCTCTCAACCTCACTCTGACAGATCACTCTCCCTCTCACTCTGACAGCTCTCTCTTACTCATCACTCCGACAGCTCTCTCTCCCCCTCACTCTGACAGCTCTCTCCTCCATCTCACTCCAACAGTTCTCGCCACCGCCTCACTCTGACAGCTCTCTCTCCCCCTCCCTCTCACTCTGACAAGTCTCTCTCTCCCTCTCCCTCAATCTGACAGCTCTCTCTCACTCACACACTGACAGCGTTCTCTCCCCATCACTCTGACAGCTCTCCCCTCCCCCTCACTTTGACAGCTCTTCCCTCCACCTCACTCTGATAGCTCAGTCTCCCCCTCACTCTGACAGCTCTCTCACCCCCCCACTCCGAAAGTTCTCCCCTCTCTCTCACTCTGACAGCTTTCTCTCTCTCCTCCCCCTCACTCTGACAGCTCTCTGTCCTCCATCTCACTCTGACAGCTCACCCCACCCACTCACTCAGAGAGGTATCCCCTCCACCTCACTCTGACAGCTCTCTCGCACCCGACTCCGAAAGTTCTCCCCTCTCCCTCACTGTTAGAGCTCTCTCCCTTGTCACTCTGACAGCTCTCCCCTCCCCCTCAGTCTGACAGCTCTCCCCTCCCCCTCACTCAGATAGCTATCCCCACCCCCTCACTCTGACCACTCTCTCTCCCCCTCACTCTGTCAGATCTGCCTCCCCTCTCACTTTGACAACTCTCTCCCCTCACTCTGGCAACTCTCTCTCTCGCCTTCACTCTGACAGCTCTCTCCTCCCTCACTCTGACAGGGCTGTCTCCTCCCCCTCACTCTGACAGCTCTCTCCCCCTCACTCTGACAGCTCTCTACCCCTCACTCTGACTGGGCTCTCTCCTCCCCCTCACTCTGACAGCTCTCTCTCACTCACTCTGACAGGGCTCTCTCCTCCCCCTCACTCTGGCAGCTCTCTCTCCCCCTCACTCTGAAAGCTCTCTCTCCCCATTCCTCTCACTCTGACAGCTCTGTCCTCCCCCTCACTCTGACAGTTCTCTCCCCTTCACTCTCACAGCTCTCTCTCAACCTCACTCTGACAGCTCTCTCCCCCCTCATAGACAGCTCTCTCTCACCCGCACGCTGACAGCTCTCTGTCTGCCATTCATTCAGACATCTCTCCCCCTGACTCTAACAGGTCTCTCTCCTCCCTCTCACTTTGACAGATCTCTCCCCCTCACTCTGACGGCTCTCTCCTCCCCCTCACTCTGACAAATCTCTCTCCCTCTCACTCTGACAACTTTCTCTCACTCCTCCCCCTCACTCTGACAGCTCTCTCCTACCCCTCACTCTGACAACTCTCTCTCCCCCTCACTCTGACAGCTCACTCTCCTCCATCTCACTCTGACACGTCTCTCTCCCCCCCTCATTCTGACAGCTCACTTTCCCTCTCACTCTGACAGCTCTCTCTCCCCATTCCTCTCACTCTGACAGCTCTGTCCTCCCCCTCACCCTGACAGCTCTCTCTCCCCCTCACGCTGACAGCTCTTTCCTCCATCTCACTCCAATAGTTCTCGCCACCCCCTCAGTCTGACAGCTCTCTCTCCCCCTCCCTCTCACTCTGACAGCTCTTCCCTCCCACTCACTCTGACAGCTCTGTCTCCCCCTCATTCTGACAGCTCTCTCTCCATCCACTAAAAATGTTCTCCCCTCTCCCTCACTCTGACAGGTCTCTCCCCTCCACCTCACTCTAACAGCTCTCTCGCCCCCCACTCCGAAAGTTCTCCCCTCCCCCTCACTCTGACAGCTCTCTGTCCTCCATCTCACTCTGACAGCTCTCCCCAACCCTCTCACTCAGAAAGCTCTCCCCTCCACCTCACTCTGACAGCCCTCTCGCCCCCGACTCTGAACGTTCTCACCTCTCCCTCACTGTAACAGCTCTCTCTCCCTGTCACTCTGATAGCTCTCCCCTCCCCCTCAGTCTGACAGCTCTGTCTCCCCCCTCACTCTGACAGCTCTCTCTCCACCCACTAAAAACATTCTCCCCTCCCCCTCACTCTGACAGCTCACTCACCCCCTCACTCTGACAGCTCTTTCCTCCATTTCACTCTGACAGCTCTCTCCACTCCCTCAATCTGACAGCTCTCTCCCTCTCACTCTGACAGCTCTTCCCTCCCCCTCACTCTGACCACTCTCTCTCCCCCTCACTCTGAAAGCTCTCTCTCCCCATTCCTTTCACTCTGACAGCTCTCCCCTCCACCTCACTCTGACATCTCTCTCATCCCCATTCCGAACGTTCTCCCCTCTCCCACACTCTGACAGCTTTCTCTCTCTCCCTCCATCTCATTCTGACAGCTCTCTCCTCCATTTCACTCAGATAGCTCTCCCCTCCCCTTCACTCGAACCGCGCTCTCTCCCCCTCACTCTGACAGCTCTCTCCCCCGTCACTCTGACAGCTCTCTCCCCCTCACTCTGACAGCTCTCCCCTCACCCTCACTCAGATAGCTTACCCCTCCTCCTCATTCTGACCGCTCTCTCTCCCCCTCACTCTGACCGCTCTCTCTCCCCCTCACTCTGACAGATCTCCCTCCCCCCTCACTCTGACTGCTCTGTCCCGCTCACTCTGACAGCCCTCTCCCCCCTCACTCTGACAGCCCTCTCCCCCCTCACTCTGACAGCCCTCTCCCCCCTCACTCTGACAACTCTCTCCCCATCACTCTGACAGCTCCCCCCCTCACTCTGACCGCTCTCTCTCTCTCCCCCTTACTCTGACAGCTCTCTCTCTCCCCCTCACTCTGACCGCTGTCTCCTTCCTCTCACTCTGGCAGCTCTCTCTCCACCTCACTCTGAAAGTTCTCTCTCCCCATTCCTCTCACTCTGACAGCTCTGTCCTCTCCCTCACTCTGACAGCTCTCTCCCCTTCACTGTGACAGCTCTCTCTCACCCTCACTCTGACAGCTCTCTCCCCCTCACAATGACAACTCTCTCTCCCCTTCACTCTGACAGCTCTCTCTCACCCGCATGCGGACAGCTCTCTGTCTGCCCTTCATTCTGGCATCTCTCCCCCTGACTCTATCAGGTCTCTCTCCTCCTCCTCACTTTGACAGATCTCTCCCCCTCACTCTGACAGCTCGCTCTCCCCCTCACTCTGATAGCTCTCTCCTCACCCTCACTCTGACAGCTCTCTCCCCCCTCAATCTGACAGCTCTCTCTCCGTCTCACTCTGACAGCTCTTCCCTCCACCTCACTCTGACAGCTCAGTCTCCCCCTCACTCTGACAGCTCTCTCTCCACCCACTCCAAAAGTTCTCCCCACTCCCTCACTCTGACAGCTCTCCCCTCCCCCTCACTCTGACAGCTCTCTCGCACCCCCACTCCGAACGTTCTCCCCTCTCCCTCGCTCTGACAGCTTTCTCTCTCTCCTCCCCCTCACTCTGACAGCTCTCTGTCCTCCATCTCACTCTGACAGCTCACCCCACCCACTCACTCAGAGAGGTATCCACTCCACCTCAATCTGACAGCTCTCTCGCACCCGACTCCGAACGTTCTCCCCTCTCCCTCACTGTTAGAGCTCTCTCCCTTGTCACTCTGACAGCTCTCCCCTCCCCCTCAGTCTGACAGCTCTCCCCTCCCCCTCACTCAGATAGCTCTCCCCACCCCCTCACTCTGACCACTCTCTCTCCCCCTCACTCTGTCAGATCTGCCTCCCCTCTCACTTTGACAGCTCTCTCCCCCTCCCTCTGGCAACTCTCTCTCTCGCCTTCACTCTGACAGCTCTCTCCCCCTTACTCTGACAGGGCTCTCTCCTCCCCCTCACTCTGACAGCTCTCTCTCCCTCACTCTGACAGGGCTCTCTCCTCCCCCTCACTCTGACAGCTCTCTCTCCCTCACTCTGACAGGGCTCTCTCCTCCCCCTCACTCTGACAGCTCTGTCCTCCCCCTCACTCTGACAGCTCTCTCCCCTTCACTCTGACAGCTCTCTCTCACTCTGACAGCTCTCTTCCCCTCACTCTGACAGGGCTCTCTCCTCCCCCTCACTCTGGCAGCTCTCTCTCCCCCTCACTCTGAAAGCTCTCTCTCCCCATTCCTCTCACTCTGACAGCTCTGTCCTCCCCCTCACTCTGACAGCTCTCTCCCCTTCACTCTGACAGCTCTCTCCCCGCTCAGTCTGACAGCTCTCTCTTAACCTCACTCTGACAGCTCTCTCTCCCCCACACTCTGACAGCTCTCTGCTCCACCTCACTCTTACAGCTCTCTCCCCTTCACTCTGACCGCTCTCTCTCACCCTCACGCTGACAGCTCTCTCTCTGTCCTTCATTCTGACATCTCTCCCCCTGACTCTAACAGGTCTCATCTCCCCCTCACTCTGACAGCTCTCTCTCCCTCTCACTCTGACAACTTTCTCTCACTCCTCCCCCTCACTCTGACAGCTCTCTCTTTCCCATCACTCTGACAGCTCTCTCTCCCCATCACTCTGACACCTCTCTCTCCCCCCTCATTCTGACAGCTCACTTTCCCCCTCACTCTGACAGCTCTCTCCTCCATCTCACTCCAATATTTCTCGCCACCCCCTCACTCTGACGGCTCTCTCTCTCCCTCCCTTTCACTCTGACAGCTCTCTTCTCCCCCTCAATTTGACAGGTCTCTCTCGCTCACAATCTGACAGCATTCTCTCCCCATCACTCTAACAGCTCTCTCCTCGCCCTCACTCTGACAGCTCTGTCTCCCCCTCACTCTGACAGCTCTCTCTCCACCCACTAAAAACGTTCTCCACTCTCCCTCACTCTGACAGGTCTCTCCCACCGTCACTCTGATAGCTCTCCCCTCCCCCTCACTCTGACAGCTCTCTCTCCCCCCTCACTCTGACAGCTCTCTCCCCCTCACTCTGACAGCTCTCTCCTCCATCTCACTCCAATAGTTTTCGCCACCCCCTCACTCTGACAGCTCTCTCTCCCCCTCCCTCTCACTCTGACAGCTCTCTCTCCCCCTCCCTCTCACTCTGACAGCTCTCTCTCCCCCTCCCTCTCACTCTGACAGCTCTCTCTCCCCCTCCCTCTCACTCTGACAACTCTCTCTCTCCCTCCCTCTCAATCTGACAGCTCTCTCCTCCATTTCACTCTGACAGCTCTCTCCTCCCCCTCACTCTGACAGCTCTCTCTCGCTCACAATCTGACAGCATTCTCTCCCCATCACTCTGACAGCTCTCTCGCCCCCCACTCCGAAGGTTCTCCCCTCTGCCTCACTCTGACAGCTTGCTCTCTTTCCTCCCCCTCACCCTGACAGCTCTCTGTTCTCCATCTCACTCTGACAGCTCTCCCCAACCCTCTCACTCAGAAAGCTCTCCCCTCCACCTCACTCTGACAGCTCTCTCGCCCCCAACTCCGGAAGTTCTCACCTCTCCCTCACTGTAACAGCTCTCTCTCCCTGTCACTCTGACAGCTCTCCCCTCCCCCTCACTCTGACAGCTCTCCCCTCCCCCTCACTCTGACAGCTCTCTCCCCCTGTCACACTGACAGCTCTCCCCTCCCCCTCAGTCTGACAGCTCTCCCCTCCCCCTCACTCTGACCACTCTCTCTCCCCCTCACTCGAAAGCTCTCTCTCCCCATTCCTTTCACTCTGACAGCTCTCTCCCCTTCTCTCTGACAGCTCTCTCTCACCCTCACTCTGACAGCTGTGTCCCCTTCACTCTGACAGCTCTCCCCTCCACCTCACTCTGACCTCTCTCTCATCCCCACTCCGAAGGTTCTCCCCTCTCCCATCACTCTGACAGCTCTCTCCTACCCCTCACTCTGACAACTATCTCTCCCCCTCACTCTGACAGCTCTCTGTCCTCCAGCTCACTCTGACAGCTCTCCCCTCCCCCTCACTCAGATAGCTCTCCCCTCCCCCACACATGACCGCTCTCTCTCCCCCTCACTCTGACAGCTCTCTCCCTCTCACACTGACAGCTCTCTCCTCCCCCATCACTCAATGAAGAATGAAGGGCAGACAGAGAGCTGTCAGAGTGACGACGGGAGAGACCTGTCAGAGTGAGGGAGAGGGGAGAACTTTTTTAGTGGGTGGAGATAGAGCTGTCATAGCGAGGGGCAGACAGAGCTGTCAGAGTGAGGGGGAGGGAAGAGCTGTCAGAGCGAGGGGGAGGGAAGAGCTGTCAGAGCGAGGGGGAGGGGAGAGCTGTCAGAGTGAGGGGGGGAGAGAGCTGTCAGAGTGAAATGGAGGAAAGAGCTGTCAGAGTGAGAGGGAGGGGGATGGAGAGCTGTCAGAGTGAGGGGTTGGTGAGAACTATTGGAGTGAGATGGAGGAGAGACTTGTCAGAGTGAGGGGGAGAATGAGCTGTCAGACTGAGGGGGGGAGAGAGAGGAGTCAGAGTGAGATGGAGGAGAAAGAGAAAGCTGTCAGAGTGATAGGGAGAGAGAGCTGTCAGAGTGAGGGGGAGAGAGAGAGCTGTCAGAGTGATGGGTAAGAGAGAGGAGTCAGAGTGAGATGGAGGAGAAAGAGAAAGCTGTCAGAGTGATAGGGAGAGAGAGCTGTCAGAGTGAGTGGGAGGAGAGAGCCGTCAGAGTGAGGGGGAGGGGGAGAGAGAGCTGTCAGAGTGAGGGGTTGGTGAGAACTATTGGAGTGAGATGGAGGAGAGACTTGTCAGAGTGAGGGGGAGAATGAGCTGTCAGACTGAGGGGGGGAGAGAGAGGAGTCAGAGTGAGATGGAGGAGAAAGAGAAAGCTGTCAGAGTGATAGGGAGAGAGAGTTGTCAGAGTGAGGGGGAGGCGAGAGCTGTCAGAGTGATGGGTAAGAGAGAGCTGTCAGAGTGAGATGGAGGAGAGAGAGAAAGCTGTCAGAGTGATAGGGAGAGAGAGCTGTCAGAGTGAGTGGGAGGAGAGAGCCGTCAGAGTGAGGGGGAGGGGGAGAGAGAGCTGTCAGAGTGAGGGGTTGGTGAGAACTATTGGAGTGAGATGGAGGAGAGACTTGTCAGAGTGAGGGGGAGAATGAGCTGTCAGAGTGATGGGTAAGAGAGAGGAGTCAGAGTGAGATGGAGGAGAAAGAGAAAGCTGTCAGAGTGATAGGGAGAGAGAGCTGTCAGAGTGAGGGGGAGAGAGAGAGCTGTCAGAGTGATGGGTAAGAGAGAGGAGTCAGAGTGAGATGGAGGAGAAAGAGAAAGCTGTCAGAGTGATAGGGAGAGAGAGTTGTCAGAGTGAGGGGGAGGCGAGAGCTGTCAGAGTGATGGGTAAGAGAGAGCTGTCAGAGTGAGATGGAGGAGAGAGAGAAAGCTGTCAGAGTGATAGGGAGAGAGAGCTGTCAGAGTGAGTGGGAGGAGAGAGCCGTCAGAGTGAGGGGGAGGGGGAGAGAGAGCTGTCAGAGTGAGGGGTTGGTGAGAACTATTGGAGTGAGATGGAGGAGAGACTTGTCAGAGTGAGGGGGAGAATGAGCTGTCAGAGTGATGGGTAAGAGAGAGGAGTCAGAGTGAGATGGAGGAGAAAGAGAAAGCTGTCAGAGTGATAGGGAGAGAGAGCTGTCAGAGTGAGGGGGAGAGAGAGAGCTGTCAGAGTGATGGGTAAGAGAGAGGAGTCAGAGTGAGATGGAGGAGAAAGAGAAAGCTGTCAGAGTGATAGGGAGAGAGAGCTGTCAGGGTGAGGGGGAGAGATCTGTCAAGGTGAGAGGGAGGAGAGAGACCTGTTAGAGTCAGGGGGAGAGATGTCAGAATGAAGGGCAGACAGAGAGCTGTCAGCGTGCGGGTGAGAGAGAGCTGTCAGAGTCAGGGAGAGAGAGAGTTGTCAGAGTGAGGGGTAGGAGAGTGCTGTCAGAGTGAGGGGGAGGGGAGAGAAAGCTGTCAGAGTGAGAAGGAAAGTGATCTGTCAGAGTGCGGTGGGAGAGAGAGCTGTCAGAGTGAGGGGGAGTGGAGAGCTGTCAGAATGAGGGGGAGATAGAGAGCTGTCAGTGTGTGGGTGAGAGAGAGCTGTCAGAGTGAAGGGGAGGAGAGAGCTGTCAGAGTGAGGGGAAGAGAGAGCTGTCAGAGTGAGGGGGAGAGAGAACTGTCAGAGTGAAGGGGAGAGAGCTGTCAGAGTGAGGAGGAGGACAGAGCTGTCAGATTGAGAGGAATGGGGAGAGAGAGGTTTCAGAATGAGGGGGAGAGAGAGCTGCCAGAGTGAGAGGGAGAGAGCTGTCAGAGTGAGTGGGGAGGTGACAGCTGTCAGAATGAGGAGGTAGAGCTTTCAGAGTGAGGGGGAGAGAGCTGTCAGAGTGAGTGGGGAGGCAGATCTGTCAGAGTGAGGGGGAGAGAGAGCGGTCAGAGTGAGGGGGAGAGGAGAGCTGTCAGAGTGAGGGGGAGGAGAGAGCTGTCAGATTGAGGAGGAGAGAGCTGTCAGAGTGAGGGTGAGAGAGAGCTGCCAGAGTGAAGGGGAGAGAGCTGTCAGAGTGAGAGGTAGGACAGAGCTGTCAGAGTGAGAGGAATGGGGAGAGAGAGGTTTCAGAGTGAGGGGCAGGGGGGAGCTATCTGAGTGAGGAGGAGGGGAGAGCTGTCAGACTGAGGGGAAGGGGATAGCTGTCAGAGTGACAGGGGGAGAGAGCTGTCACAGTGAGGGAGAGGTGAGAACTTTCGGAGTCAGGGGCGAGAGCTATCAGAGTGAGGTGGAGGGGAGAGCTCTCTGAGTGAGTGGATGGGGAGAGCTGTCAGAGTGAGGTGGAGAACAGAGAGCTGACAGAGTGAGGGGGAGGAGAGAGAGAAAGCTGTCAGAGTGAGGGAGAGGGGAGAACTTTCAGAGTGGGGGGCGAGAGAGCTGTCAGAATGAGGTGGAGGGAAGAGCTGTCAGAGTGAGGGGAAGGGGAGAGCTATCAGAGTGACGGCGGGAGAGACCTGTCAGAGTGAGGGGGAGGGGAGAACTTTTTTAGTGGGTGGAGAGAGAGTTGTCAGAGTGAGGGGGAGACAGAGCTGGCAGAGTGAGGGGGAGGGAAGAGCTGTCAGAGTGAGGGGGAGGGGAGAGCTGTCAGAGTGAGAGGGAGAGAGAGCTGTCAGATTGAGGGGGAGGAGAAAGCTGTCAGAGTGAAATGGAGGAGAGAGCTGTCAGAGTGAGGGCGAGGGAGAGAGAGAGTTGTCAGATTGAGAGGGAGGGGGGAGAGAGAGCTGTCAGAGTGAGGGGTTGGTGAGAACTATTGGAGTGAGATGGATGAGAGAGCTGTCAGAATGTGGGGGAGATAGAGAGCTGTCAGCGTGTGGGTGAGAGAGAGCGGTCAGAGTGAAGGGGACGAGAGAGCTGTCAGAGTGAGGGGGAGAGAGAGCTGTCAGAGTGAAGGGGACGAGAGAGCTGTCAGAGTGAGGGGGAGAGAGAGCTGTCAGAGTGAAGGGGACGAGAGAGCTGTCAGAGTGAAGGGGACGAGAGAGCTGTCAGAGTGAGGGGGAGAGAGAGCTGTCAGAGTGAAGGGGACGAGAGAGCTGTCAGAGTGAGGGGGAGAGAGAGCTGTCAGAGTGAGGGGGAGAGAGCTGTCAGAGTGAGGATGAGAGAGAACTGTCAGAGTGAGGAGGAGGAGAGCTGTCTCCTTCATCTCACTCCAACAGTTCTCACCCCGCCCTCACTCTGACAGCTGTCTCTCCCCCTCCCTCTCACTCTGACAACTCTCTCTCTCCCTCCCTCTCACTCTGACAGCTCTCTCCTAGCCCTCACTCTGACAACTCTCTCTCTCCCTGACTCTGACAGCTCTCTCTCACCCGCACGCTGACAGCTGTCTGTCTGCCCTTCATTCTGACATCGTGCGGGTGAGAGAGAGCTGTCAGAGTCAGGGAGAGAGAGAGTTGTCAGAGTGAGGGGTAGGAGAGAGCTGTCAGAGTAATGGGTAGGAGAGTGCTGTCAGAGTGAGGGGGAGGGGAGAGAAAGCTGTCAGAGTGAGAAGGAAAGTGATCTGTCAGAGTGAGGTGGGAGAGAGCTGCCCTTCATTCTGACTCTAACAGGTCTCTCACCTTGACAGATCTCTCCCCCTCACTCTGACGGCTCTCTCCTCCCACTCACTCTGACAGCTCTCTCTCCCTATCACTCTGACAGCTTTCTCTCTCTCCTCCCCCTCACTCTGACAGCTCTCTCTTACCCCTCACTCTGACAGCTCTCGCCTCCCCCTCACTCTGACAACTCTCTCTCCCTATCACTCTGACAGCTTTCTCTTTCTCCTCCATCTCACTCTGACTCCTCTCTCTCCCCCCCTCAGTCTGTCAGCTCACTCTCCCCCTCACTCTGACAAGTCTCTCCTCCATCTCACTCCAATAGTTCTCACCAACCCCTCACTCTGACAGCTCTCTCTCCCCCTCCCTCTCACTCTGACAACTCTCTCCTCCATTTCACTCTGACAGCTCTCTCCTTCCCCTCAATCTGACAGGTCTCTCCCCCCTCACTCTGACAGGTCTCTCCCGCCGTCACTCTGACAGCTCTCCCCTCCCCCTCACTCTGACAGCTCTCCCCTCCCCCTGTCACTCTGACAGCTGTCTCCTCCCCCTCACTCTGACAGCTCTCTCCTCCCCTTCACTCTGACAGCTCTCTCTCACCATCACGCTGACAGCTCTCTATCTCCTCCACATTCTGACAGCTCTCCCCTCCCCCTCAATCTGACAGCTCTCTCCTCCCCCTCAATCTGACAGCTCTCTCTCGCTCACACTCTGACAGCTCTCTCTCCCCTCCACTCTGACAGCTCTTCCCTCCCCCTCACTCTTACAGCTCTCTCTCCCCCTCACTCTGACAGCTCTGTCTCCCCATCACTCTCGCAGCTCTCTCTCGTCTTCACTCTGACAGGGCTCTCTCCTCCCTCTCACTCTGGCAGCTCTCTCTCCCCCTCATTCTGAAAGCTCTGTCTCCCCATTCCTCTCACTCTGACAGGGCTCTCTCCTCCCCTTCATTCTGACAGCTCTCTCTCCCCCTCACTCTGACAGCTCTCTCTCACCCTCACGCTGACAGCTCTCTATCTCCCCTTCATTCTGACAGCTCTCTCCCCCTGGCTCTGACAGGTCTGTTTCCTCCCTCTCACTTTGACAGATCTCTCCCCCTCACTCTCACAGCCCTCTCGCCCCCCCACTCCGAAAGTTCTCCCCTCTTCCTCACTCTGACAGCTCTCCCCTCCCCCTCAGTCTGACAGCTCTCCCCTCCGCCTCTCTCAGATAGCTCTCCCCTCCCCCTCACTCTGACCGCTCTCTCACCTCCTCACTCTGACAGATTTGCCTGCCCCTCACTCTGACAGCTCTCTCCCTCTCACACTGGCAGCTCTCTCTCTCACTGTCACTCTGACAGCTCTCTCCCCCTCACTCTGACAGTGCTCTCTCCTCCCCCTCACTCTGACAGCTCTACCCCCTCACTCTGACAGCTGTCTCCTCCCTCTCACTCTGGCAGGTCTCTCTCCCCCTCATACTGAAAGCTCTCGCTCCCCATTCCTCTCAATCTGACAGCTCTCTCCTCCTCCTCACTCTGACAGCTCTCTCCCCCTCACTCTGACAGCTCTCTCTCATCCTCACTCTGACAGCTCTCTCCCCCTCACTCTGACAGCTCTCTCTCCCCCTCACTCTGACAGCTCTCTCGTCCCCTTCACTCTGACAGCTCTCTCACCCTCACTCTGATAGCTCTCTCTCATTCACTCTGACAGCTCTCTCTCCCCCTCACTCTGACAGCTCTCTCTCCCCCTCACTCTGACAGCTCTCTCGTCCCCTTCACTCTGACAGCTCTCTCTCCCCCTCACTCTGACAGCTCTCTCTCCCTCTCCCTCTGACAGCTCTCTCTCCCCCTCACTCTGACAGCTCTCTCTCCCCCTCCCACTCACTCTGCCAGATCTCTCCTCCATTTCACTCTGACAGCTCTCTCCTCCCCCTCACTCTGACAACTCTTCCCTCCCCCTCACTCTGACAGCTCTGTCTCCTCCTCACTCTGACAGCTCTAGCTCCACCCACTCAAAAAGTTCTCCCCTCTCCCTCACCCTGACAGCTCTCTCCCGCCGTCACTCTGACAGCTCTCCCCCCTCACTCTGACCGCTATCTCCTCCCTCTCACTCTGGCAGCTCTCTCTCCCCCTCATTCTGAAAGCTCTCTCTCCCCATTCCTCTCACTCTGACAGCTCTGTCCTTCCCCTCACTCTGACACCTCTCTCCCCTTCACTCTGACAGCTCTCTCCTCACCCTCACTCTGACAGCTTTCTCTCCCCCCTCACTCTGACAGCTCTCTCCTCCATCTTACTCCAACAGTTCTCACCCCGCCCTCACTCTGACAGCTCTCTCCCCCCTCCCTCTCACTCTGACAACTCTCTCTCTCACTCTGACAGATTTCTCTCTCTCCTCCCTCTCACTCTGACAACTCTCTCCTACTCCTCACTCTGACAGCTCTCTCCTCCATCTCACTCCAACAGTTCTCACCCCGCCCTCACTCTGACAGCTCTCTCCCCCCTCCCTCTCACTCTGACAACTCTCTCTCTCACTCTGACAGATTTCTCTCTCTCCTCCCTCTCACTCTGACAGCTCTCTCTCCCCCTCACTCTGACAGCTCTCTCCCCCCTCCCTCTCACTCTGACAACACTCTCTCTCCCTCCCTCTCACTCTGACAGCTTTCTCTCTCTCCTCCCCCTCAATCTGACAGCTCTCTCTCCCCCTCACTCTGACAGCTCTATCCCCCTCACCCTGACAGCTGTCTCCTCCCCCTCACTCTGGCAGCTCCCTCTCCCCCTCATTCTGAATGCTCTCTCTCCCCATTCCTCTCACTCTGACAGCTCTGTCCTCCCCCTCACTCTGACAGCTCTCTCCCCCTCACTCTGACAGCTCTCTCCTCCCCCGCAATCTGACAGCTCTCTCTCGCTCACAGTCTGACAGCTCTCTCTCCCCCTCACTCTGGCAGACCTCCCTCCCCCCTCACTCTAACAGCTTTCTCCCCCTCACTCTGACAGCTCTCTCTCCCCCTCACACTGACAGCTCTCTATCTCCCCTTCATTCTGACAGCTCTCTCCCCCTGGCTCTGACAGGTCTGTTTCCTCCCTCTCACTTTGACAGATCTCTCCCCCTCACTCTGACAGCTCTCCCCTCCACCTCACTCTGACAGCTCTCTCACCTGCCACTCCGATAGTTCTCCCCTCTAAATCACTCTGATAGCTCTCTCCCCTCGTCACTCTGACAGCTCTCCCCTCCCCCTCAGTCTGACAGCTCTCCCCTCCCCCTCACTCAGATAGCTCTCCCCTCCCTCTGACTCTAGCAGCTCTCTCTCACCCTCACGCTGACAGCTCTCTATCTCCCCTTCATTCTGACAGCTCTATCTCCCTGACTATGACAGGTCTCTCTCCTTCCTCTCACTTTGACATATCTCTCCCCCTCACTCTGACAGATCACTCTCCCCCTCACTCTGACAGCTCTCTGCTCCATCTCACTCCAACAGTTCTCACCCCGCCCTCACTCTGACAGCTCTCTCTCCCCCTCCCTCTCACTCTGACAGCTCTCTCCTCCCCCTCAATCTGACAGCTCTCTCTCGCTCACACTCTGACAGCGCTCTCTCCCCTTCACTCTGACAGCGCTCTCTCCCCTTCACTCTGACAGCGCTCTCTCCCCTTCACTCTGACAGCGCTCTCTCACCATCACTCTGACAGCTCTCTCCATTTCACTCTGACAGCTCTATCTTCCCCCTCAATCTGACAGCTCTCTCTCATTCAAAATCTTACAGCTCTCCCCTCCCCCTCACTCTGACCGGTCTCTCTCCCCCTCACTCTTACAGATCTGCCTCCCCCCTCACTCTGACAGCTCTCTCCCCCTCACTCTGACTGGGCTCTCTCTCTCCCCCTCACTCTGGCAGCTCTCTCTCCCCCTCACTCACTCTGAAAGCTCTCTCTCCCCATTCCCCTTACTCTGACAGCTCTGTCCTCCCCCTCACTCTGACAGCTCTCTCCCATTCACTCTGACAGCTCTCTCTCCCCCTCACTCTGACAGCTCTCTCCTCCCCCTCAATCTGACAGCTCTCTCCCCCCTCCCTCTCAGTCTGACAGCTCTCTCCTCCATTTCACTCTGACAGCTCTCTCCTCCCCCTCAATCTGACAGCTCTCTCTCGCTCACACTCTGACAGTGCTCTCTCCCCATCACTCTGAAAGCTCTCTCTTCCCCCTCACTCTTACTGCTCTTCCCTCCCCCTCACTCTGACAGCTCTCTGTCCTCCATCTCACTCTGACAGCTCTCTCCCATGTCACTCTGACAGCTCTCTCTCCCTCACTCTGACAGCTCTCTCTCTCGCCTTCACTCTGACAGCTCTCTCCCCCTCACTCTGACTGGGCTCTCTCCTCCCCCTCACTCTGACAGCTCTCTCCCCCTCACTCTGACAGGGCTCTCTCCTCCCCCTCTCTCTGGCAGCTCTCTCTCCCCCTCACTCACTCTGAAAGCTCTCTCTCCCCATTCCTCTCACTCTGACAGCTCTGTCCTCCCCCTCAATCTGACAGCTCTCTCCTCCGTCACTCTCACAGTTCTCTCTCCGTCTCACTCTGGCAAGTCTCTCTTCTCTCCCACACTCTGACAGCTGTCTCCACTCCCTCTCACTCTGAAAGCACACTCTCCCCCTCACTCTGACAGCTCTCTCCCGCTCACTCTGACAAGTCTCTCTCCTCCCCCTCACTCTGGCAGCTCTCTCTCCCCGTCACTCTGACAGCTCTCTCCTGTCCCTCACTCTGACAGCTCTCTCTCTCCCCTTCACTCTGACAGCTCTCTCTCCCCCTCACTCTGACAGGTCTCTCTCCTCCTTCTCACTTTGACAGATCTCTCCCCCTCACTCTGACAGCTCTCCCCTCCCCCTCACTCTGACAGCTGTCTCCTCCCCCTCACTCTGACAGCTCTCTCTCCCACCTCACTCTGACAGATCACTCTCCCCCTCACTCTGACAACACTGTCTCCCCCTCACTCTGACAGCGCTCTCTCCTCCATCTCATTCTGACAGCTCTCTCTCACCCCTCATTCTGACAGCACACTGTTCCCCTCACTCTGACAGCTCTCTCCTCCATTTCACTCTGACAGCTCTCACCTCCCCCTCACTCAGATAGCTCTCCCCTCCCCCTCACTCTGACCGGTCTCTCTCCCCCTAACTCTTACAGATCTGCCTCCACCCTCACTCTGACAGCTCTCTCCCCCTCACTCTGACAGGCTCTCTCCTCCCCCTCACTCTGACAGGTCTACCCCCCTCAATCTGACAGCTGTGTCAGCCCTCTCACTCTAGCAGCTCTCTCTCCCCTCATTCTGAAAGCTCTCTCTCCCCCTCACTCTGACAGCTCTGTCCTCCCCCTCACTCTGACAGCTCTCTCCCCTTCGCTCTGACAGCTCTCTCTTCCCCTGACTCTGACAGGTCTCTCTCCTCCCTCTCACTTTGACAGATCTCTCCCCCTATCTCTGGTAGCTCTCTCCTCCCCCTCACTCTGACAGCTCTATCTCCCACCTCACTCTGACAGATCACTCTCCCTCTCACTCTGACAGCTTTCACTCTCTCCTCCCTCTCACTCTGACAGCTCTCTCCTACCCCTCACTCTGACCACTCTCTCTCCCCCTCACTCTGACAGCTTTCTCTCCTCCATCTCACTCTGATAGCTCTCTCTCCCCCCTCATTCTGACAGATCACTCTCCCCCTCACTCTGACAGCTCTCTCTCCCGCTCCCTCTCACTCTGACAACTCTCTCTCTCCCTCCCTCTCACTCTGACAGCTCTCTTCTCCATCTCACTCCAACAGTTCTCACCGCCCCCTCACTCTGACAGCTCTCTCTCCCCCTCCCTCTCACTCTGACAACTCTCTCCCTCCCTCCCTCTCACTCTGACAGCTCTCTCCTCTATTTCACTCTGCCAGCTCTCTCCTCCCCCTCAATCTGACAGTTCTCTCTCGCTCACACTCTGACAGCGCCCTCTCCCCATCACTCTGACAGCTCTCTGTCTCCCCTTCACTCAGACAGATCTTTCCCCCTCACTTTGACAGGTCTCCACCCACACACAAACAGCTTTCTCCTCCCCCAAACTCTGACAGCTCTCTCTCTTCCTCTCGTTCTGATAGATCACTCCCCCCCCTTACTCTGATCTCTCTCTCTCCGCCTTCACCCTGACAGCTCTCTCTCCACCCTCATTCAGACAGCTCACTCTCCCCCTCACTCTGACAGCTCTCTGTCTTCTATCACACTCTGCTAACTCTCTCTTCTCCCTCTCACTCTGACAGCTCTCTCTCTCCCTCGCTCACTCTGAAAGCTCACTGTCTCCCTATCTGACAGCTCTCTCTCTTCTCCCCCTCACTCTGAGAGCTGTCTCCTCCCCCTCACACTAACAGCTCTCTCTCTCTCCTCCTCACTCTGACAGATCTCTCCCCTGTCACTCTGACAGCTCTCTCTCCTCCATCCCACTCTGACAGCTCTCTCTCCCCCCTCATTCTGACAGCTCTCTCTCCCCCTCACTCTGACAGCTCTCTCCTCCATCTCACTCCAACAGTTCTCGCTACCCCCTCACTCTGACAGCTCTCTCTCCCCCTCCCTCTCACTCTGACAACTCTCTCCTCCCTCTGTCACGCAGACAGCTCTCTCTCTCCCCCTCAATCTGAAAGCTCTCTCCCCTGTCACTCTGACAGCTCTCTCTCTCCCTCACTGTGATAGCTCTCTCACTCCCCTTCACTCTGACAACTCTCTTCCCCTCACTCTGACAGGTGTCTCTCCTCCCCCTCACCCTGACAGCTCTCTCCATCCCCCCCCCTCAATCTGACAGCACTCCATCTCCCCCTACTCTGACAGGTCTCTCTCTCCCTATCACTCTGACAGCTCTCTCTCTTCTCCCCCTCACTCTGAGAGCTGTCTCCTCCCCCTCACTCTAACACCTCTCTCTCTTTCTCTCCTCCTCACTCTGACAGATCACTCTCCACCTCACTCTGACAGCTCTCTCCTCCATCTCACTCCAACAGTTCTCACCGCCCTCTCACTCTGACAGCTCTCTCTCCCCCTCCCTCTCACTCTGACAGCTCTCTCTCCCCCTCACTCTGACAGCTCTCTCTCCCCCTCACTCTGACAGCTCTCTCTCGCTCACACTCTGACAGCTCTCTCTCACCCCTCACTCTGACAGCTCTCTCTCCCCTCTTACTCTGACAGACCTCCCTCCCTCCTCACTCTGACAGCTCTCTGTTTTCTATCACACTCTGACAGCTCTCTCTCTCCCCCTCACTCTGGAAGTTCACTCTCCCCCTTACTCTGACAGCTCTCTCTCCCTCTCACTCTGATAGTTCTCTCCCCCCTTACTCTGACAGCTCTCTCTCCCTCTCACTCTGAAAGCTTACTCTCCCCCACAATCTGACAGCTCTCTCTTCCGCCCCCCCCCTCACTCTGACAGCTCCCTCTAGCCCCTTCACTCTGACAGCTCTCTCCCTCTAATTCTGTCAGTTCACTCTCCTCCCTCTCACTCTGACAGCTCTCTCTCTTCCTCGCTCACTCTGAAAGCTCACTCTCTCCCTCTCACTCTGACAGCTCTCTCTCTTCTCCCCCTCACTCTGAGAGCTGTCTCCTCCCCTTTAATCTAACAGCTCTCTCTCTCCTCCTCACGCTGACAGATCTCTCCTCTCCCTCACTCTGACAACTCTCTCCTCCCTCTGTCACTCAGACAGCTCTCTCTCCCTCTCACTCTGACAGCTCTCTCCCCTGTCACTCTGATAACTCTCTCTCCCCCTCACTCTGACAGCTCTCTCACTCCCCTTCACTCTGACAACTCTCTCCCCCTCACTCCGACAGCTCTCTCTCCCCCTCATTCTGACAGCTCTCTCTCCCCCTCACTCTGACAGCTCTCTCTCGCTCACACTCTGACAGCTCTCTCTCACCCCTCACTCTGACAGCTCTCTCTCCCCTCTTACTCTGACAGACCTCCCTCCCTCCTCACTCTGACAGCTCTCTGTTTTCTATCACACTCTGACAGCTCTCTCTCTCCCCCTCACTCTGGAAGTTCACTCTCCCCCTTACTCTGACAGCTCTCTCTCCCTCTCACTCTGATAGTTCTCTCCCCCTCACTCCGACAGCTCTCTCTCCCTCTCACTTTGACAGCTCCCTCCACCCCTTCACTCTGACAGCTCTCCCCCCTCACAGTAAAAGATCTTTCCTCCCCCTCACTCTAACAGCTCTCTCCTCCCGCCGTTACTCTGACAGCTCTCTCTCCCTCTCTCTGACAGCTCACTCCTCCACCTTCACTCTGACAGGTTTCTCCTCCCCGAAACACAGACAGCTCAACCATCCCCCTCACTCTGACAGCTGTCTCTCTCCCCCTCATTCTGACAGTTCTTTCCCCCTCACTCTGACAGTTTTCTCTCCTCCCGCTCACCATGACAGCTCTCGCTCCCCCCTCAATTTGACAACTCTCTCCCACTCACTCTGAAAGCGCTCTCTCCCCCTCTCTCTCCTGACAGCTCTTTCTCCCCTTCACTCTGACAGCTCTCTCCCCCTCACACTGCCAACTCTCTCTCCTCACCCTCACTCTGACAGCTCTCTTTCCCTCACTCTGACAGCTCTCTCCCCCTCACTCTGACAGCTCTCTCCCCCTCACCCTGACAGCTCTCTCTCTGCCTCACTCTGACAGCTCTCGCTCTTCCCCCTCACTCTGACAGCTCTCTCCCCCTCACACTGCCAGCTCTCTCTCCTCGCCCTCACTCTGACAGTTCTCTCTCCCTCACTCCAACAGCTCCCTCTGCCCCTCACTTTGATAGCTACCTTCACCCCCCTCACTCTGACAGCTGTCTCTCCCCGTCACTCCTGACAGCTCTCTCTCTCCCTTTCACTCTGACAGCTCTCTCCCCCTGATTTTGACAGCTCTCTCCTCCCTCTCACTCTGACAGCTTTCTCTCTCCCTCACTCTGACAGATCACTCTCCCCTCACTCTGACAGGTCCATGCTAACGCTCACTCTGACAGCTCTCTCCTACCCCTCGCTCTGACAGCTCTCCCTCCCCCCTGACTCTGTCAGCTCTCTGTCCTCTATCACACTCTGGCAGCTCGCTCTCCCCCCTCATTCTCACAGCTCACTCTCCCCCACCCTCTGACAGCTCTCTCCTCTCCCCTTCACTCTGACAGCTCTCGCTCACCCTCACTCTGACAGCTCTCTCCTCCCCCACACTCTGACAGCTCTCGCCCCCCCCCCCACCCTGACAGCTCTCTCTCTCCCCCTCACTCTGACAGCTCTCTCTCTCCCTCTCGCTCTGATAGATCACTCCTCCCCCTCACTCTGATCACTCTCTCTCCCCATCACTCTGACATCTGTCTCCTCCCCTCTCACTCTGACAGCTCTCTCTCTCCCTCTCACTCTGTAGTTCACTCCTCCCCCTCACTCTGTCAGCTCTCTCCTCTCCCTCTCACTCTGACAACTCTCTCTCCCCCTCACTCTGAAAGCTCTCTCTCCCCCTCACTCTGACATCTCTCTGCTCCCCCTCAAACTGACAGCTATCTCTACCTCTCAATCTGATCGCTCTCTCTCCCCCTCACTCTGACAGGTCTCTCTCCTCCCCATCAGTCTGACAACTCTACCCCCTCACACTAAAAGCTCTCTCCTCCACCTCAATCTGAAAGCTCTCTCTCTCCCTCTCAGTCAGATGGATCACTCCCCATCCTCACTCTGTCAGCTCTCCCCCTCACTCTGACAGCTCTCTCTCTCCATCTCACTCTGATAGGTCACCCCTCCCACCCACTCTGACACCTCTCTCTCCCCCTCACCCTGACAGCTCTCTCTCCCCCCCCAATCTGACAGCACTCCATCTCCCCCTCACTCTGACAGCTCTCTCTCTCCCTCTCATTCTGACAGCTCCCTCTCTCCCTCTCACTCTGACAGCTCTCTCTCTCCCTCTCATTCTGACAGCTCCCTCTCTCCCTCTCACTCTGACAGCTCTCTCTCTTCTCCCCCTCATTCTGAGAGCTGTCTCCTCCCCCTCACTGTAACATCTCTCTCTCTCCTCCTCACTCTGACAGATCACTCCTCTCCCTCACTCTGACAACTCCCCCCTGTTACTCTGACAGCTCTCTCTCCCTCTCACTCTGACAGCTCTCTCTCCCTCTCACTCTGACAGCTCTCTCTCCTGCTCCCCCTCACTCTGACAGCTCCGTCTAGCCCCTTTACTCTGACAACTCTCTCCCCCTCACAGTGTCAGGTCACTCTCCTCCCCCTCACTCTGACAGCTCTCTCACCCCCTCACTCTGTCAGGTCACTCCCCTCACTCTGACAACTTTCCCCCACCTCACTCTGACAGCTCCCTCCCCCCTCACTTTGACAGCTCTCTCTCCCCCTCACTCTGACAGCTCACTCTCTCCCTCACTCTGATAGTTCTCGCTCTCCCCCCTCACTCTGACAGCTCTCTGCTACCCCTCACACTGATAGCTGTCTCCTACCCCTCACTCTGACAGCCCTCTCTCCTCCATCTCAGTCTGACAGCTCTCTCTCCCCCTCCCTCTGACAGCTCACCCTTTCCCCTCATTCTGTCAGCTCTCTCTCCCCCTCACTCTGACAGCTCACTCCTCCCCCTCACTCTGACAGCTCTCTCTCTCCCCTTCACTCTGACAGCTCTCTCCCCCTCACTCTGACAGCTCTCCCTCCTCCCCCTCACTCTGACAGCTCTCTCTCCTCCCCCTCTCTGTGACAGCTCTCTCTCTCTCCCCTTCACTCTGACAGCTCTCTCTCCCCTTCACTCTGACAGCTCTCTGTCTCCCTTTCACTCTGACAGCTCTCTCCCCTTCACTCTGACAGATCTCTCCCCCTCACTCTGACAGCTCTCTCTCTCCCCCGTTCACTCTGACAGCTCTCTCCCCCTCACTCTGACAGCTCTCTTGCCCCCCCCTCACTCTGACAGCTCTCTCCCCCCCTCACTCTGACAGCTCTCTCCCCCTCACTCTGATAGCTCTCTCTCCCCACTCACTCTGACAGCTCACACTACTCCTCGCTCTGAAAACTCTCTCACCTCCATCTCACTCTGACAGGTATCTCCTCCCCCTCACTCTGACAGCTCTCTCTCCTCCTCACTCTGCCAGCTCTCTCTCCCCTCACTCTGCCAGCTCTCTCTCCCCTCACTCTGACAGCGCTCTCTCCCCCTTACTGTGACAGCTCTCCCCTCCCCCTCACTCTGACAGCTTTCTCCCCCTCACTCTGACAGCTCTCTTTCCCTCACTCTGATAGCTCTCTTGCCCCCCCCTCACTATGACAGCTCTCTCCTCCCCCACATTGTGACAGCTCAATCTCCCCTCACTCTGACAGCTCTCCCTCCTCCCCCGTTCTCTGACATCTCTCTCTCTCCCTTTCACTCTGACAGCTCTCTCCCCCTCACACTGACAGCTCTCTCTCTCCCTTTCACTCTGACAGCTCTCTCTCTCCCTTTCACTCTGACAGCTCTCTCTCACCCTCACTCTGACAGCTCTCGCACCCCCCTCATTCTGACAGCTCTCTGTCCCCCTCACTCTGACAATTCTGTCTCCTCCATCTCACTCTGAGAACTCTTTCTCCACTCCTCACTCTGACAGCTCTCTCTCCCCCTCACTCTGACAGCTCTCTCCTCCCCCTCACTTTGATAGCACTCTCCTCCCCCTCACTCTGACAGCTCTCTCCCCCTCACACTGACAGCTCTGTCGCCCCCCACTCACTCTGACACCTCTCTCCTCCCCCTCACTCTGACAGCTCACTCTCCACCTCACTCTGACAGCTCTCCCTCCTCCCCTTCACTCTGACAGCTCTCTCTCCTCCCGTTCACTCTGACAGATCTCTCTCCCCCCTCACTCTGACAGGTCTCTCTCCGTACACACTCTGACAGCTCACTCTCCTCCTCACTCTGAAAACTCTCTCACCTCTATCTCACTCTGACAGTTATCTCCTCCCCCTCACTCTGACACATCTCTCTTCCCCCTCACTTTGACAGCTCACTCTCCCCCTCACTCTGAGCTCTCTCGCCTCCCCCTCACTCTGTCAGATCTCTCTCCCCCTCACTCTGACAGCTTCCCCATCCCCCTCAGTGT
This sequence comes from Chiloscyllium punctatum, assembly GCF_047496795.1. Lineage (NCBI taxonomy): Eukaryota > Metazoa > Chordata > Chondrichthyes > Orectolobiformes > Hemiscylliidae > Chiloscyllium > Chiloscyllium punctatum. The sequence continues at coordinate 51,140,776 of NC_092750.1, read as the reverse complement.
GACAGCTCCCTTCCCCCTCACTCTGACAGCTCTCTCCTCCCCCTCACTCTGACAACTTCCCATCCCTCTCACTCTGACAGCTCTCTCTCCTCCCCTACACTCTGACAGATCTCTCTCCCCCCTCACTCTGACACATCTCTCTTCCCCCTCACTTTGACAGCTCTCTCCTCCCCCTCACTCTGACAGCTCTCTCTCCCCCCTCACTCTGACACCTCTCTCTTCCCCCTCACTTTGACAGCTCACTCTCCCCCTCACTCTGACAACTCTCTCTCCTCCATCTCACTCTGACAGTTCTCTCCACCCCCTCACTTTGACAGCTCACTCTCTGCCTCACTCTGAGCTCTCTCTCCTCCCCCTCACTCTGTCAGATCTCTCTCCCCCTCACTCTGACAGCTTCCCCATCCCCCTCAGTGTGACAGCTCCCTTCCCCCTCACTCTGACAGCTCTCTCCTCCCCCTCACTCTGACAACTTCCCATCCCTCTCACTCTGACAGCTCTCTCTCCTCCCCTACACTCTGACAGATCTCTCTCCCCCCTCACTCTGACACATCTCTCTTCCCCCTCACTTTGACAGCTCTCTCCTCCCCCTCACTCTGACAGCTCTCTCTCCCCCCTCACTCTGACACCTCTCTCTTCCCCCTCACTTTGACAGCTCACTCTCCCCCTCACTCTGACAACTCTCTCTCCTCCATCTCACTCTGACAGTTCTCTCCACCCCCTCACTTTGACAGCTCACTCTCTGCCTCACTCTGACACCTCTCTCCTCCCCCTCACTCTGACAGCTCACTCTCCACCTCACTCTGACAGCTCTCCCTCCTCCCCTTCACTCTGACAGCTCTCTCTCCTCCCGTTCACTCTGACAGATCTCTCTCCCCCCTCACTCTGACAGGTCTCTCTCCGTACACACTCTGACAGCTCACTCTCCTCCTCACTCTGAAAACTCTCTCACCTCTATCTCACTCTGACAGTTATCTCCTCCCCCTCACTCTGACAGATCTCTCTCCCCCCTCACTCTGACACATCTCTCTTCCCCCTCACTCTGACAGCTCTCTCCTCCCCCTCACTCTGACAACTCTCTCTCCCCCCTCACTCTGACACCTCTCTCTTCCCCCTCACTTTGACAGCTCACTCTCCCCCTCACTCTGACAACTCTCTCTCCTCCATCTCACTCTGACAGTTCTCTCCACCCCCTCACTTTGACAGCTCACTCTCTGCCTCACTCTGAGAGCTCTCTCCTCCCCCTCACTCTGTCAGATCTCTCTCCCCCTGACTTTGACAGCTTCCCCACCCCCCTCAGTGTGACAGCTCCCTCCCCCCTCACACTGACAACTTCCCCATCCCCCTCACTGTGACTTTTGTCTCTCCCTCACTCTGACAGCTCTCTCCCCCTCACTCTGACAGCTTCCCCGCCCCCCTCAGTGTGACAGCTCCCTCCCCCCTCACTCTGAAAACTCTCTCACCTCCATCTCACTCTGACGGATATCTCCTCCCTCTCACTCTGACAGCTCTCTCTCCGCCCCCTCACTCTGACAGCTCTCTCTCTCCCCTTCACTTTGACAGCTTTCTCCCTTTCAGACTGCCTGCGCTCTCTCCTCTCACTCTGACCTCTCTCTCGCCCCCCCCCTCACTCTGACAGCTCTCTCCTCCACCACATTATGACAGCTTACTCTCCCCTCACTCTGACAGCTCTCCCTCCTGCTCCGCACTCTGACAGCTCTCCCTCTCCCTTTCATTCTGACAGCTCTGTCCTCCTCCTCACTGTGACACCTTTTTCCCCTCACTCTGACAGCTCTCTCGCCCCCCTCATTCTGACAGACCTCTCCTCCCCCTCACTCTGACAGCTCACTCTCCCCCTTACTCTGACAGCTCTCCCTCCTTCCCCCCTCACTTTGACACTTCTCTCTCCCTCCTCACTCTGACAGCTCTCTCCTCCCCCTCATTCTGACAGCTCTCCCCTCCACCTCACTCTGACAGCTCTCTCTCCCTTCACTCTGACAGCTCTCTCTCCTCCCGTTCACTCTGACAGATCTCTCTCCCCCTCACTCTGACAGCTCTCTCTCTTCCCTTCACTCTGACAAGCTCTCTCCACCTCACTCTGACAACTACTCCATCCCCCTCACTGTGACTTTTCTCTCTCCCCTTCACTCTGACAGCTCTCTCCTTCTCCTCATTCTGACAGCTTCCCCATCACCCTCAGTGTGACAGCTCCCTTCCCCCTCACTCTGACAGCTCTCTCCTCCCCCTCACTCTGACAGCTCTCTCGTCGTCACTCCTGACAGCTCTCTCTTTCCCCTTCACTCTGACAGCTTTCTCCCCTTCAGACTGCCAGCACTCTCTCCTCTCACTCTGACAGGTCTCTACACCTCATTTTGACAGCTCTCTCCTCCCCCTCACTCTGACAGCTTTCTCTCCCCCTCACTCTGACAGCTTTCTCTCCCCCTCACTCTGACAGCTCTCTCCTCCCCCGCACTCTGACATCTTCCAATCCCCCTCACTGTGACAGCTCTCTCCCCCTCACTCTGAGAGCTCTCTCTCCCCCTTACTCTGACAGCTCTCTCTCCCTGTCACTCTGACAGCTCTCTTGCCCCCCTCATTCTGACAGACCTCTCCTCTCCCTCACTCTGACAGCTCACTCTCCCCCTCACTCTGACAGCTCTCCCTGCTTCCATCCTCACTCTGACACTTCTCTCTCCCTCCTCACTCTGACAGCTCTCTCCTACCCCTCACTCTGACAGCTTTCGCCTCCCCCTCACTGACAGATCTCTCCCCCTCACTCTGACAGCTCTCTCTCTCCCCTTCACTCTGACAGCTCTCTCCCTGTCACTCTGACAGCTCTGTCCCCCCTCACTCTGACAGCTCACTCTCCGCCTCACTCTGACAGCACTCCCTCCTCCCCATCACTCTGACAGCTCTCTCCCCCTTCACTCTGACAGCTCCCTCTCCTCCCGTTTACTCTGACAGATCTCTCTCCCCCCTCACTCTGCCAGCTCTCTCTCCCTACACACTCTGACAGCTCACTCTCCTCCTCACTCTGAAAACTCTCTCACCTCCATCTCACTATGACAGTTATCTCCTCCCTCTCACTCTGACAGCTCTCTCTCCTCCCCCTCACTATGACAGCTCTCTCTCCCCCTCACTCTGACAGCTCTCTCTCTTCCCTTCACTCTGACAGCTCTCTCCCCCTCACTCTGACAGCTCTCTCTCTTCCCTTCACTCTGACAGCTCTCTCCGCCTCACTCTGACAACTTCTCCATCCCCCTCACTGTGACTTTTCTCTCCCCACTTCACTCTGACAGCTCTCCCTCCCCTTTACTCTGACATCTCACTCTCTACCTTTCACTCTGACAGCTCTTTCTCCTCCTCCTCACTCTGACAGCTCTCTCTCTCCCCACTTCACTCTGACAGCTCTCCCTCCCCTTTACTCTGACATCTCACTCTCTACCTTTCACTCTGACAGCTCTTTCTCCTCCTCCTCACTCTGACAGCTCTCTCTCTCCCCTTCACTCTGACAGCTCTCTCCTTCTCCTCACTCTGACAGCTCTCTCTCTCCCCTTCACTCTGACAGCTCTCTCCTTCTCCTCACTCTGACAACTTCCCATCCCCCTCCCTCTGACAGCTCTCTCTCCTCCCCCTCACTCTGACAGCTCTCTCCTCCCCCTCACTCTGTCAGATCTCTCTCCCCCTCACTTTGACAGCTTCCCCACCCCCCTCAGTGTGACAGCTCCCTCCCCCCTCACTCTGACAATTCTCTCCTCCCACTCACTCTGACAACTCCTCCATCCCCCTCACTGTGACTTTTCTCTACCCCCTTCACTCTGACAGCTCTCCCTCCCCTTTACTCTGACATCTCACTCTCTACCTTTCACTCTGACAGCTCTTTCTCCTCCTCCTCACTCTGACAGCTCTCTCTCTCCCCTTCACTCTGACAGCTCTCTTCTTCTCCTTACTCTGACAGCTTCCCCATCCCCCTCAGTGTGACAGCTCCCTTCCCCCTCACTCTGACAGCTCTCTCTCCCCCCTCACTCTGACACATCTCTCTTCCCCCTCACTTTGACAGCTCACTCTCCCCCTCACTCTGACAACTCTCTCTCCTCCATCTCACTCTGACAGTTCTCTCCATCCCCTCACTTTGACAGCTCACTCTCTCCCTCACTCTGAGAGCTCTCTCCTCCTCCTCACTCTGTCAGATCTCTCTCCCCCTCACTCTGACAGCTTCCCCATCCCCCTCAGTGTGACAGCTCCCTTCCCCCTCACTCTGACAGCTCTCTCCTCCCCCTCACTCTGACAGCTCTCTCTCCTCCCCCTCACTCTGACAGCTCTCTCCCCCCTCACTCTGACACATCTCTCTTCCCCCTCACTTTGACAGCTCCCTTCCCCCTCACTCTGACAGCTCTCTCCTCCCCCTCACTTTGATAGCACTCTCCTCCCCCTCACTCTGACAGCTCTCTCCCCCTCACACTGACAGCTCTGTCGCCCCCCACTCACTCTGACACCTCTCTCCTCCCCCTCACTCTGACAGCTCACTCTCCACCTCACTCTGACAGCTCTCTCTCCTCCCGTTCACTCTGACAGATCTCTCTCCCCCCTCACTCTGACAGGTCTCTCTCCGTACACACTCTGACAGCTCACTCTCCTCCTCACTCTGAAAACTCTCTCACCTCTATCTCACTCTGACAGTTATCTCCTCCCCCTCACTCTGACAGCTCTCTCCTCCCCCTCACTCTGACAACTTCCCATCCCTCTCACTCTGACAGCTCTCTCTCCTCCCCTACACTCTGACAGATCTCTCTCCCCCCTCACTCTGACACATCTCTCTTCCCCCTCACTTTGACAGCTCTCTCCTCCCCCTCACTCTGACAGCTCTCTCTCCCCCCTCACTCTGACACCTCTCTCCTCCCCCTCACTCTGACAGCTCTCTCTCCCCCCTCACTCTGACACCTCTCTCTTCCCCCTCACTTTGACAGCTCACTCTCCCCCTCACTCTGACAACTCTCTCTCCTCCATCTCACTCTGACAGTTCTCTCCACCCCCTCACTTTGACAGCTCACTCTCTGCCTCACTCTGAGAGCTCTCTCCTCCCCCTCACTCTGTCAGATCTCTCTCCCCCTGACTTTGACAGCTTCCCCACCCCCCTCAGTGTGACAGCTCCCTCCCCCCTCACACTGACAACTTCCCCATCCCCCTCACTGTGACTTTTGTCTCTCCCTCACTCTGACAGCTCTCTCCCCCTCACTCTGACAGCTCTCTCCCCCTCACTCTGACAGCTTCCCCGCCCCCCTCAGTGTGACAGCTCCCTCCCCCCTCACTCTGAAAACTCTCTCACCTCCATCTCACTCTGATGGATATCTCCTCCCTCTCACTCTGACAGCTCTCTCTCCGCCCCCTCACTCTGACAGCTCTCTCTCTCCCCTTCACTTTGACAGCTTTCTCCCTTTCAGACTGCCTGCGCTCTCTCCTCTCACTCTGACCTCTCTCTCGCCCCCCCCCCTCACTCTGACAGCTCTCTCCTCCACCACATTATGACAGCTTACTCTCCCCTCACTCTGACAGCTCTCCCTCCTGCTCCGCACTCTGACAGCTCTCCCTCTCCCTTTCATTCTGACAGCTCTGTCCTCCTCCTCACTGTGACACCTTTTTCCCCTCACTCTGACAGCTCTCTCGCCCCCCTCATTCTGACAGACCTCTCCTCCCCCTCACTCTGACAGCTCACTCTCCCCCTTACTCTGACAGCTCTCCCTCCTTCCCCCCTCACTTTGACACTTCTCTCTCCCTCCTCACTCTGACAGCTCTCTCCTCCCCCTCATTCTGACAGCTCTCCCCTCCACCTCACTCTGACAGCTCTCTCTCCCTTCACTCTGACAGCTCTCTCTCCTCCCGTTCACTCTGACAGATCTCTCTCCCCCTCACTCTGACAGCTCTCTCTCTTCCCTTCACTCTGACAAGCTCTCTCCACCTCACTCTGACAACTACTCCATCCCCCTCACTGTGACTTTTCTCTCTCCCCTTCACTCTGACAGCTCTCTCCTTCTCCTCATTCTGACAGCTTCCCCATCACCCTCAGTGTGACAGCTCCCTTCCCCCTCACTCTGACAGCTCTCTCCTCCCCCTCACTCTGACAGCTCTCTCGTCGTCACTCCTGACAGCTCTCTCTTTCCCCTTCACTCTGACAGCTTTCTCCCCTTCAGACTGCCAGCACTCTCTCCTCTCACTCTGACAGGTCTCTACACCTCATTTTGACAGCTCTCTCCTCCCCCTCACTCTGACAGCTTTCTCTCCCCCTCACTCTGACAGCTTTCTCTCCCCCTCACTCTGACAGCTCTCTCCTCCCCCGCACTCTGACATCTTCCAATCCCCCTCACTGTGACAGCTCTCTCCCCCTCACTCTGAGAGCTCTCTCTCCCCCTTACTCTGACATCTCTCTCAATTCCCCCTCACTCTGACAGCTCTCTGCTACCCGTCACTCTGACAGCATTCTCCTCCCCCTCAATCTGACAGCTCTCTCTCCCCCCTCACTCTGACATCTCTCTCTCCCCCTCACTCTGACAGCTTTCTCTCCCCCTCACTCTGACAGCTCTCTCCCCCTCACTCTGACACGTCTCCTTCCCACTCACTCTGACAGCTCTCTCTCCCCCCTCACTCTGACAGCTCTCTCTCCCCCTCACTCTGACAGCTCTCCCCCCTCACTGTGACAGCTCTCTCTCCCCCTCACTCTGACATCTTCCACATCCCCCTCACTGTGACAGCTCTCTCCCCCTCACTCTGACACATCTCCCTCCCCCTCACTCTGACAGCTCTCTTCCCCTCACTCTGACAACTCTCTCCCCCCTCACTCTGACAGCTCTCTCCTCCTCACTCTGTCAGGCCACTCTCCTCCCTCTCACTGTGACAACTCTCTGCTACTCGTCGCTCTGACAGGTCTCTCCTCCCCCTCAATCTGACAACTTTCTCTCCCCCTCACTCTGACAGCTCTCTCTCCCCCTCACTCTGACAACTCTCTCCTCCCCATCAGTCTGACAGCTCTCTCTCTTCTCACTCTCACAGCTTTTTCTCCCCCTCACTCTGACAACTCTCTCCTCCCCTAAACTCTGACATCTTCCAATCCCCCTCACTCTGACAGCTCTCTGCTACCCGTCACTCTGACAGCTCTCTCCTCCCCCTCAATCTGACAACTTTCTCTCCTTCTCACTCTGACAGCTCTCTCCTCCCCCTCACTCTGACATCTCTCTCCTCCCCCTCACTCTGACATCTTCCACATCCCCCTCACTCTGACAGCTCTCTCTCTCCCCCACACTCTGACAGCTCTCTCACTCTCAATCTGACAGTTCTCTCCCCCCTCACGCTGACATCTTCCACATCCCCCTCACTGTGACAGCTCTCTCTCTCTCCCCCTCACTCTGACAACTCTCTCCTCCCCCTCACTTTTAAATTAGATTAGATTACTTACAGTGTGGAAACAGGCCCTTCGGCCCAACAAGTCCACACCGCCCCGCCGAAGCACAACCCACCGATACCCCTACATCTACCTCTTACCTAACACTACGGGCAATTTAGCATGGACTAATCCACCTGACCTGCACATCTTTGGACTGTGGGAGGAAACCGGAGCACCCGGAGGAAACCCACGCAGACACGGGGAGAACGTGCAAAATCCACACAGTCAGTCGCCTGAGGTGGGAATTGAACCCGGGTCTCTGGCGCTGTGAGGCAGCAGTGCTATCCACTGTGCCACCATGCCGCTCACTCTGACAGCTCTCTCCTCCTCACTCTGTCAGGCCACTCTCCTCCCTCTCACTCTGACAGCTCTCTGCTACTCGTCACTCTGACAGCTCTCTCCTCCCCCTCACTCTGACAGTTCTCTCTCCTCCATTTCACTCTGACAGCTCTCTCCCTTTCAATCTGACAGTTCTCTCCCCCCTCACTCTGACAGCTCTCTCCCCCCTCACTCTGACAGCTCTACTCTCCCCCTCACTCTGACAACTCTCTCCTCCCCCTGACTCTGACAGCTCTCTCCCCCGTCACTCTTGACAGCTCTCTCTCTCCCCATCACTCTGACAGCTCTCTCTCTCCCTCTCACTCTGACAGCTCTCTCTCCCCCTTCACTCCTGATCCCGTCAGCTAACTCTCTCACATTTACAGCCCTCCTTTTTCAAAAAATGCTTCGTCTTCCTATACTTTCCTCCGCTTCCTTCATAGCCCAATGATCAGGTTCAGGTGTCCACATCCGATGGGGTAAAATTCTCTCAAAGGCCCCATGCTTGGGCTTCTTGCCTTTTGGTGACTGTGTTCCTTAAAGGACCAGTAATACCTCGAGCCATTGCAACTGGAATTGGCCCATCCGGAGGCAGGCCTGTTACCAAATGACTTGCAGCTAACTGAGCCACATTTATATTCGATTAAACACGATTAGACTGCTCGGAGATCTGGACCCCAGGTTTGGCTCTGTTGTTGCAGTTCAGGAAGGCAGATCAACACCACCTCATGGGCAACTAGGGATAGGCCAGCTGAAGACGCTTACATCCCTCGATTTAATAAATGCAAGACCACCCACACCCTTATTGGCATGGCCTGACGCTCCACATTGGCTTTAGGTGCCCTTAATTGCTGCGTGTTCCTGGGACTCCAGTAGTTATCCTTTCAGCAGCAAAATGGTCTCCATGGTAGCATTGTTATGTTGAAGAATTTCCAGCCTCTGGGTGGCCAACAGCTCTTAGCTGTCAAGACATTCTGAGCATGGTGTTTTGGCCTACTGGTGTGGCGTGGTGGTTCAGTGGTTAGCACTGCTGCCTCACAGCGCCAGGGACCGTTGTTTGACTCCAGCCTCAGGCGACTGTCTGTGTGGAGTTTGCAAGTTCCCCCCATGTCTGTGAGGCTTTCCTCCCACAGTTCAAAGATGTGCAGGTAAGATGGATTGGCCATGCTAAATTACCCATAGTGTTTTATGATGTGAGGGTTAGGTGCATCAGTCAGGGGAAATGTAGAGTAATAGGTTAGGGGAATGGGTCTGGGTGGGTACTTTTCAGAGGGTTGGTGTGGACTTGTTGGGCCAAAGGGTCTATTTCACTCTGTCGAGATTCTAATTCTAATTCCATTACAGCTGTCCTCACCACTGCCTGATTAGCTTGTGACCTCTTTGGTCTTTCTAGGAAGAGAACACTGTCCTGTCTCTGGTTGTCCAGCAGCCGATATGATCACTGACTGACTTCTCATCAGGAATCCATGCTATTTTTGACAACTATTGATGTGCAGCTGATTGCACTTTCTCCGTGGCTCTCCGTGTAGCTTGTGAATTGCTAGCCCAAAGTTCAGGAGTTCAAATCTCCTTCAGAGAGTTATGCACATAACCTGGGCTAACACTTCTACCTTTCAGATGACACGTTATCAGGAGACATCATTTACTCTCAAGAGTGACACTATCCAAATATCAGCAGATGAGGTCACCTGGTGTCCTGGACTAAGTTTGTATTTCAATAAGCAGCTCAAAAAGATGGATTAACATTCATCCTTCTGCCTGTCAGATTTGCTTTCTGTCAATTAGCTGTTTAATATTAGAGCAAAGAAAGGAGGGCAGATAAAAAATAAATCCTTCCTTTCATCCCTCCTTACCTCCTTTCCCTTCCCCATCTCCTCCTTCTCCTTCCCTCTCCTCTAATCCCCCCCGCGTCCTCCCCTTCATTAACCTCCTTTTCCCTTCCTCTCCTTTCCTTCCCTGTGCCTCCCCCTTACCCCACCTCTCTCCCCTTCACCCTGCCCCCCACTTCCCTTCCTCCCCACTTCCATCCCCTCTTAGCCCTTCCTCATGTTCTTACCCCTCCCCACTTCTGTCCCCACCCTTACTTGCCCTACCCCCTTTTCTTCGCCCCTTTCCCTCCCTCCTTCTCCCCTTTCTCTTCTCTTTCCTTCCTCCACCCTTCCCCTCTCCTTATTTCCTTTTTATCATTCCTCTCTCCTTGCCTCCTTCCCTTTCTCTCCCATCTCTCCCTTCGGTCCCCTACCACCCTTCTCTCCCTAGCCCCCTCTTTGGCAGAGCAGATCATAGAACCATAGAGCCCATACAGTGAGGAGGCAGGCCATTTGGCCCATCAAGTCCAAATAGTATCCCACTCAGACCCACCCCTCTACCCTATCCCTGTAACCCTGCATTTCCTATGTCTAACCCACCTAGGATACCAGGGCACTATGGCCAATTTAGCATGGCCAATCCATTGAACCTCTACATCTTTGGACCGTGGGAAGGAAACTGGAGCACCCATGAATTTTTGACAGCTTAGAGAAAGCTCTGTCTTGGCATCTCAAGAGAAAATATGTTTGGTTATAGCAACAATTGGAAAGAGGCAAAAAGTATCTGAGAACTTTGAAAGATAATTGTAACATTCTCTTCTGCTGATGATCCAAGACCCAACAAATCTGTTGTAGTTTGAGATTAAAAAAGAACTTGCTCTTCCGGGACATCTAAAGGGCCATGAATGACATATTAGAGTCACAGAGTCATAGAGATGTACAGCACAGAAACAGACCCTTCACCCTCAGCCTCCGATGCTCCAGGGAAAACAGCCCCAGCCTGTTCAGACACTCTCTATAACTCAAATCCTCCAACCCTGGCAACATCCTTGTGAATCTGTTCCGATCCCTTTCAACTTTCACAACATTTTCCAATAGGAAGGAGACCAGAATTACACACAATATTCCAACAGTGGCCTAACCAATGTCCTGTACAGTAGCACATGTCCTCCCAACTCCTGTACTCAATACTCTGACCAAGAAAGGAAAGCATACCAAACGCCTTCTTCACTATCCTATCTACCTGCGACTCTACTTTCAAGGAGCTATGAACCCGCACTCCAAGGTCTCTTTGTTCAGCAACACTCCCTACAACCTTACCATTAAGTGTATAAGTCCTGCTCTGATTTGCTTTTCCAAAATGCAGCACCTCGCATTTATCTGAATTAAACTCCATCTGCCACTTCTTAGCCCATTGGCCCATTGGGTCAAGATCTTGTTGTAATCTGAGGTAACCTTCTTCGCTGTCCACAACACCTCCAATTTTGGTGTCATCTGCAAACTTACTAACTATACCTCTTATGCTCACGTCCAAATCATTTATATAAATGATGAAAAGTAGAGGACCCAGCACCGATCCTTGTGGCACTCCATTGGGCACAGGCCTCCAGTCTGAAAAACAACCCTCCACCACCACCTTTGAGCCAGTTCTGTATCCAAATGGCTAGTTCTCCCTGTATTCCGTGAGTTCTAACCTTGCTAATCAGTCTCCCATGGGGAACCTTGTCGAATGCCTTACTGAAGTCCATATAGATCATATCTAGTATTCTGCCCTCATCAATCCTCTTTGTTACTTCTTCAAGAAACTCAATCAAGTTTGTGAGACATGATTTCCCACGCACAAAGCCATGTTGACTATCCCTAATCAGTCCTTGCCTTTCCAAATACATGTACATCTTGTCCCTCAGAATTCCCTCCAAAACTTGCCCACCACCAAAGTCAGCCTCATTGGTCTATCGTTCTCTGGCTTGTCCTTACCACCCTTATATTCTTCTTTCTTCGTTTTATACTGGACACTTTACCTTTCAACAGTGTAAATATGTGTGTGTGTGATATTGTTCAGTGAAAGATTACTTGAATCTATTGTTAATAAACATTGAGGAAAGCATTACTTGTTGGAAATACACCAACATGCATTTATGGAAGTGACATTGTTTTTGACCTATTTAATACAGATTTTTGAGGATGCAACTTGTATGGTAAATAAAGGGATAACAGTAGATATGCACATGGATATCTAAAAAGCAATTGATTAGGTGCCAGAAACAGACTCATGGTTTTGTGGGTGATATATCAGCATTAGTAGCAAATTGGTTAATTGACAGTAAGTAGGGATGCTGCAAGGATCAGTGCTGGCTTCCACTATTTACAATAAATATTCACGATTTAGCCAAAGATGTAGTATTTTAATATTTCTAAGCTAGCTGGCAAGACAAATACACTTGGGAATGCAAGTTGTGAGGAGGGCTTAAAGAGGCTGCTAAGAGATATTGACAAGTTGGGAGAGTGGACAACAAGATGGTAGGTGGAGAATAATGTGACAAAATACATGTTATTCGCTTGTAAGAATGAACAACATTTTTTTAACCAATACTGATCACAGAGATTTGGGCGGGTTGGACAAACCACATACAACATTAGTTTGCAGATAGTGCAAACAATTAGGAAGGCAAATGGCAAGGGTATTTGAGTACAAGGGTGAAAAAAAACTTGCTAGAACCATATCTTTTTGAGACGCACACCCCATCCGAAATACTCTGTGCAAATCTGATCTGCATTTTTAAGAAAGGATGTGCATTCATTTGAACAATGGAGTAGACTGATCCCTGGGGTAAGAGAGCTGTCCTATAATGAAAGGCTGAATAAATTGGCACGATTTTCTGGGTTTTGAAAAATGAGAAGTGATCTTATTAAAACACACAATGTGGCTTGACAGGATATACACTGAGAGGTTGCCTCTACTGGCTGTGGAATCTAAAATTGTCCCAGGAAGAGAGGTTGATAGTTTAAGATTGAAATGAGGTGACATTTCTCCATCCATATGTTGAGAATCTTTGGGATTGTCTTGCTGGAGCATTGTGAATGCTGTTACAACATGGGGTAAACCCTCCTGATTAATTTAAACCAGCAACACAGAACAGATTTATCCAGTGTAGTAATCTGTGAAAATTTGAGAGGTTAAGAACTATTTAAAGTAAAAATTAACAACTTTATTTCTCAAAGTATAACAGAGAATAATTAGCTAACAACTATTTACAACTCCTTCCTCTAACCTATCTTTTACTTTTCCCTCTACAATACTGGTCTGATGAAAATCCCGATTCAAGATTTACAACACAAAACTTCTTATCTTAAAACCAGGCAGCTTTGGGTTCTTCTCTGTATTTCTGTCTTCTTTTCTTCTTCTTAGGGATTCAGCTTCATAGGTTACTGATTGATAAAGGTACCTTTAAGAGAGCTGTTTTTCAGACAGTCTTTACATGATGGTGGCTTATCAGTTTTCCTCTCAACTGGTCAATTTTCCCTGGTCTTATACACACAAAGCATTGGATTGTGTCATTGGCTTTTAAGATTGTCAATATACTAAATTCAAACTTGATTGGAATTTGGTATTTTTTCGGGGTATAATTTAAACTGATTGGCCTAATTCAAATCTGTTTTTGTCTCCATGCAACCCAGCTAATCTAGCTTTTGACCAAATGTTACATTGTTACCTTTGTGCTGTCAGGTAGTTTTGCGAGCTTTAACTCTCTTAAAGGTACAGTACACCCACATCTTCGTAGCAATGCTCCATTGTTGACTTTATTTAATGCTGAGATAAGCAAATATTTGGTCTCTCACAGAATTAAGAATTAGAGGGAATCTGTGGGAAAATACAGTAGCTCTAATTACTGTAGAAACTTGAGAGTAAAAGTCGATCTCATGTAAAGTCTACCCTCTATTTTTGGCAAAAAAATCTGGAATTTTCCATGGAGTAAAAGTGGACCCTAGTTCTTCACAGATAATAGATCAACATTTGTGAGTCAAAGTACATACATGTTACAATGAGGAAATGATTTTTTTCATGCTATTATTTGTTTTGATGTACAATTCACACCAATTTGGCATGAAAGTTTAAGACACATCAGGTCAGAGTCAGGTGATAACCTCCCTTTGTGAACAACTCAGTTGAGCTCAGTTCCCCTGTAGCACCTGGGGGTTGGTGGTGGGGGTGTGGGGGAGGGGGGCGGTGGTGTGGGGGGGGGCAACAGTATTTGAAATGGGGGCATAAAGTAAAGCATGGATGGGGTTGTGGTTTTTTGGACGGGAAGGCTTCATCCATGGTCTGAATCATTCTGGCTTCAAGGGCTGTGTGTAAGGACACACCTGGTATGGTAACCTCATATATCAGGTGTTGAGGGATAATGCAGGCAGGGGCATGGCTATCTAACCATATAGATTTGGATGGGGACTTGGGGAGGTGTGTAGTCTATGGGCTCATGGGAAGGACTATCAGGAAGGGGATTTGGATGTTCAGGACCTCATTGACACGCAGAGGTATACACCGGGAACCATTAGCCAAGACGTTCACTGTCAACTTCCATTGTCCTGGAAATTGAAAGTACACAGTAGACGAGAAAATGGCTGCAACCACACCTGCAGTGGATAGGGTGTATGTGAGGGAAGGACCTGTAGGACTCAACATTACACTCAGGCCAGTGGGGTCCCTAATGCCAGGCCATCTGAATACATTGGCTTACTATGTGCTAGACATCTCCTGGCCCCCAGACTCACAAATTCATTACATTTGTTCACGTCAATACTTTTGGACACAGGTCAGAGAAAGGAAAGGGATGTTTCAGGACAAAGGAGGATGGTACCAGCAGAACCCATTGCACCGTAAACACCTTGTGCCTCTCTCTTCCACAAGCTACAGCTGACTCTCAGCACAGATTTCGATTCTTGGCATATTCCAAACAGATGTGAAGTTATGCATTGTGCTGTCACATGCACGTGTAGGGCTAGACAGAGACTCAAACAAACAGCTGTAATGCCAAAATAATGACATTTATATAAACATGAGACTTGTTTTTCAACCAAAACCATCTGTGCTACATAAACATCCTCAGAAGTTTTTCCGCTTTCTCTCCCTGCCCCTATATCTTGGTGTATTTCTACTTTCGCAATGGAAGTGGAGTGAGCTGCTCGACAGTGGAGACCAGGTTTATTGGGATGATGCCAGTAGCGTTTGTGTTTGGATGTGACAGTCATAGTGAGGGTTGTTATGCTAAAGGCAAGGGAACCCTTCTCACCTTGAGTTTCCAATAGTCAGTGGAGGGAAACTATATGGAGTCCTGTGAAGTGACCTCTGAAAGGCCTGACGAGGAGTCTTCTGGCATTGACCTAAGTCCTTAGGAATGTCAGATGTCCTCTGTCACCTCACCTTTGGTCCTGAGGACTGATGACTGGGATGATAGAGAGCAAACTGGTGCATCTCTCCAGGCTGTTGGACCAGGGTGTCCATGGCAGCATACCGACCTTCCATAGAGCCAGCATGTGTAGCTGCATTCTTGGACAATGAAGGCCATTGTGACTCACGCACCTACTCACATGTTCCCTTGTACTTGTGGATGAAATGGCTGAATACTAACACCACCGTAACGAAGTGGAGAAGGTCTCACAATGGTGCTGGCTGTTCCTCTGCACCTTTGAGAACGTCATGATCGTGCAACCTTTGACCTGGCTATCAGGGCTCCCCTATCAGTTCTCTGGGAGGACACGGCCCTCCTTTGCATCACCCCTCCACCAGGATGGGGAATGTGGCACCATCTTCCCCTTCTCTGTTAAATGAGCATTGCAGATCAGAATGCCAGCTCTCGCTTGGGTGCACTGCAGCCTTGTCAATAAGGCCGAAGCACCAGAAATGTTGGTCTTTGGGCAGGTATCTGACGAGTGGTGAGTTGTGCTGGGACTGGTACATGGTAAGCTGGCCATAGAATCAGATGTAAAGGATGCTTTTGGGTGGAGGTAGCCCATTGATGAGGTGAGTTTGGTAAGATACGTGAGAAATCTCTCTCAGCGTCATGGCAAGGAACTCTCCAAAAACCTTGTTGCAACTTGGTTAGAAAAAGATACAGCCCCTAATTTTGTAATGCTTGTCTTTTCCTACAAAAGATTTGAATTTGTGAAAACAATCCAGACAATCCGTATTACTGTGAAACTGATTATTTGGAATCATTTCTCACTAACTGCATTGTGTGTACTATTCATGTATCTAATATGTTGATTCAAAGACTTCTTAATCTATAATGTGTGGTTGATATTCAGTGGATTGATTGTATTGTTCAGATCTCTTAGGTTAGTTAGCTATATTTAGGGGTGACTGTTTTTACTTCATAAGTAATCATTGAGCCATTAAAATACAGCAGTGAACAATGCTTAAGCTTTTGGTAAAGTCCAATTATAAATTGAAACAAGAACAGAATTTGCTGGAGAATCTTGGGAGGTCTGGCGGCATCTGTGGAGAAAAAGCAGAGTTAATGCTTCAAGTCCAATAACGCTTCTTCAGAACAGTTCTGAAGCAGGATCATTAGATTCAAAACCTTAACTCCATTTTCTCTTGACAGATGCTGCCAGACCTGTTGAGTTTCTCCAGCAATTTCTGATTTTCTCCAGCATCCGCACTTCTTTGCTTTATTCTAATTATAGTTTGACAGCTTGAGAAATGCTTTAGGTAAAAACTAGAGCGCAATGAATTTTTTTCAATTCTGACAGCTATCTGGGCGAATGAAAGCAAAATGCTGGAAGCAATTATGGGAGCATGAATTTGCACAAATATTACATGTCATTTTTCTGAACAAGTTGGAGTAATTCTCCCATTTGATAATAGCCTGCTACCCAATGCCTGTTTGATAATTTATGTTAAGGGCTGTCTTGTAATAGTTTCTCCATCTCTATCTCAACTCTAGTAGATGAATAGCTGTCAGCTGTATCTAGGCTGTATCAATTTGATAAAGACAGCTTCGGGCAGATGCTGGAGCCCTTATTTGCATAGACAAAAGACAAAATACTTATTTCAAATTTTGGCCCTGGAATCCTCTCTTGATGAATAAACCAACTTGTTGTGTGGTACATTCCTTGGTGTAGATTATAGGTGTTAACTTCACCTGCCATATTGAACACTCTCATTGGGAAAATGAATGTAGCACCATCAAATGCTTTGAACTTTGGGTTTTAATGCAGGTTGCATATTACTATATATTCCTTTCCCACCGCACACCCCACCCCCACCCCTCTCCAGGTGAAGTGCTTTTGACATGAGGTTTGTATTGAAGCTAAGGTCAGTTTTCTCATTTAGCCTTGGGTAAGGTAGGTCATTGTGTGCTACGGCTGAACAGCAGATTTAAGCTAATCCAGTTATATGCAAAATAACCAAACATTTTGTTGCCAGATGTTTAATGTCCAGTTTTGGTTTGACATTTGGTACATAACATGAAAGTGCTAGCGATGTTTTATGTGACATATGGCACTTTACTTAAGTTAATGGATAACTTTCGAGCCAACATCAAATATGTTGTATAGCCATCATTTAAAGGTTTCATGTAAGTCACTGATAATTCATGGTGAGTTTCTGGGGAAAGCTGCACCTAGGTGTAACTGTGAGCATTCACATTATTTCTATGTTAAAAGGAAAAGAAATGTTTTCCACAACAAGAGAGTGAATATGCCTTGCAATCATTTGTATTTAATTTACATAACGAGAAACTTAGTTAAGCACAGTTAATTATATCCATGTAGCACTAGAGATTTTGTTTGGCTAATTGCGATAATGATTCACTTGAAAGAAGTGCCTTATGTTAGCAATTTATTCAAATTGGTAAAGTAATTGGTGTAGTGGGTATGTTTAGATGACACAGAGGTCATTTGTGAGAATGGTCTCTTGAGTACATTCTGCAAGTGTTGCTAATCAGACTAGATGAATAAAATATAAACTAGACAATAGTGATGTTCAACTGGGAATGAAGATGGGCAGATAGACATATTAAAGTGGTGTAAACTATTCAAGCAGATATGATTTTGTGTTTTACAGTAAATGCAAAGATCTATTCACTCGTGTCATAAATCCTTTACTGATTGTAAGATTGTTGCGGCTTCCCTGAGTTCACGGACTACTTACTACACATCTGCACATTGAGTTTTGGGGGGACTCAGCAGTTCAGGGAAACACTTATTGCAGGGTCATTTGTAGAGGCAATAGTAAATCTCTTGTATATATTCTCTAACTTTGTTAGGAACTCTCAACTTATTTGATAGCTTAGATTGAAATCAACAGGCAGGTTTTGCCCTCAAAGTGCCAATGAAAAGTCAATGAATAGAGCTCAACTGTGGTTATATGAAGATGGGATTTTAACTGATTCACTTAAAAGTAATGGTTATTTAACAAGAAGTTGAGTTTATATAGTGCCTTCTATGTAAATAAATATTACAAAGTGCCAGATTTTGAAAAGGGCTTTAATGGAAAAGTGAGAAGTGGACAGATGTAGGCATTTAGGGGGAAGAGTTCAAAATAAAGGGAAAGATTGACTTGGACTCCACCATAGCAAAAGATTGAAGGAAGCATGGGATAAGAAAAAGCCAGTTGGAGGACAAAACAGTGTGGAGGGTGAGGGGATACAAGGTTGGACAAGGTTACAGAGGTGGACAGGGCTTGGCTGTGGAAGGATATGAAAGATGCACGGTGGCACAGTGGTTAGCACTGCTGCCTCACAGCACCAGAGACCTGGGTTCAATTCCCGCCTCAGGCGACTGACTGTGTGGAGTTTGCACATTCTCCCCGTGTCTGCGTGGGTTTCCTCCGGGTGCTCCGGTTTCCTCCCATAGTCCAAAGATGTGCAGGTCAGGTGAATTGGCCATGCTAAATTGCCCGTAGTGTTAGGTGCAGGGGTAAATGTAGGGGTATGGGTGGGTTTCGCTTCGGCGGGGCAGTGTGGACTTGTTGGGCCGAAGGGCCTGTTTCCACACTGTAAGTAATCTAATCTAATTCCATGGTCATGGAAATGTTGGGTGAGTGAGAATAGGGTACAGGATTAGATTTTGGAATTTGAAGTTGGTGGAGAATGGAAGTCCCAGTGTGGATGAAATTGGAATAATTGCATCAAAAGGTAACTTAAGTACAAAGCAATAGAACATTTCTGTATTTTGTTGTGTTGATTTCCTTTAACTCTTCATGTAAAAATGCTAATAGTCTGATGGCATGAAGCAAATCTCTGAGCCACTCAGTTGTCAGCGATGAACACAAGGGAGTCTGCTGTAAAGTGTCTCCAATTACACACACACCAGCAATGATGTCTGCGCAATGTCATTGATAAAGAACAAGCTTGTAGCCTCAATTACACAATTTTATTCCTAAAGCAAAAAAAAATCATTTCAAGATAAAATCCCCAAATATCTGTTAGAAAGAATGATACAGAGTAGGTTGATCAAACAAATGGAAACGAGGTGAACAACAAGGAAACGTGAATGGAAGTATTAGAGTGAAAGTGAGGCAAATTCTAATTCAGGAATTTTAAGAAAATGGAAAACTATCTGACCGAATGGGGCAGCACGGTAGCCCAGTGGTTAGCACTGCTGCCTCACAGCTCCAGGGTCCCAGGTTCCATTCCTGCCTCGGGTGACTGTGTGGAGTTTGCTCATTATCCCCGTTCTGCGTGGGTTTCCTCCCACAGTTCAAAGTTGTGCAGATTAGGTGAATTGGCCATGCTAAATTGCCTATAGTGGTCTGGGCGGGTTAATCTTCGAAGGGTCGGAGTGGACTTGTTGGTCTGAAGGGCCTGTTTCCATACTGTAGGGAATCTAATATAACTTAATTATGGATACAATTAAAATATAGGAGAGACTTGAATTTCTATCAAGAGGATAGAGTTGACAAAGGAATCAAATTGAGAAAGAGAGTAGGGGCAGGTCAAGGAGTGCAGAACTGCGGTGGCCCAACTTCTGGAGTAATTTGGGTGAAAGTGAGGACTGGAGATTAGAGTTGAGAGTGTGGTGTTGTGAAATTGCAGCAATGGTGTACCACTCTTTGTAAATCACAAAACAAAAATCAGAAATAGTAAACAAATGGGAAACTACCAAAGAGTTTGTAAAGTATTCCAACATCTTGTCATTTTGACTTCATTTATATTTACCAACCAGCAACCTTTATATGATCTTCAGAAGAAGAAAATACAATGCACAGCACATATCTTCTCACCCTGTCAGACAAATACTAAGTTATCTCTGTTGTAATTTTTTATTTGCTTGAGCTCCCTGAGGTTATGTACCTATCCCAAACTGAGATGATGTACAAGCATTATATGACACAACCTCACTCTATACCTTCCTATGGCTTAGCAAGAGACAAAAGACTGTATTCAGATGATTAATTTGTAAATTACTTTTTGAGGGCCCTTGTTCAACTTTATTATGTTTGTGTCTAACTGTTTTGACTCATCTGCATAACATTTTGTACATTCTTAATTAGATTAGATTCCCTACAGTGTGGAAACAGGTGAGATCTAAACAGAATTGGGCAGCACAAAGGCTTAGTGGTTAGCACTGCTGCTTCACAGTGCCAGGGTCCTGGGTTCAATTTCAGCCTCAGACGACCGTCTGTGTGGAGTTTGCACATTCTCCCTGTGTCTGCGTGGGTTTCCTCCGGGTGCTCCAGTTTCCTCCGACATGTCCAAAGATGTGCGGGTTAGGTGAATTGGCCATGCTGAATTGCCTATAGTGTTCAGGGACGTATAGGTTAGATGCATTAGCTATGGGAAATGTAGAGTAATGTGGTAGGGGAATGGGTCTGAGTTGGTTGGTGTGGACTTGTTGGGCCAAATGGCCTGTTTCCACACTGTAATGATTCTATGAGCTGACTTCCCAAAATTAATGACAGGAAATGGTGCTGCCAGATGTATGAAAAATGGAGGACCCCTACCCAGTTTGGAGAAGCAATTCCTCTCTCTGGAATGGGCAGGGAATAGCCTGAGAGAGCCTCCTTGTTTCTGATCTTCAAATCCTGAACTCTCCTCCGTCCTGGAGCTGGCTATTCTCCCTCTCTAGCCAGGACCTAGCCTTTCTCTCATCAGCAAAGCATGCTCTCTTGATGGTATCATATGCAAAGAAATGCAATGATGCCATTGCCACTTGCACAGGCATTTCTGCAGGCTGTCCCGTTACAGTCACGTGGTGCCAGATTGAGTCTGATACAATCACTCCAAAAATGTAAATGGTTCAGTGGCAATGAAAATGCCACAAGTGAGGTACAAGATTTCAGAAAGCTTCGCTTCTCAAGAACTAGGCAGACTAAATAGGCTCAACCATCAACAGCCTTTGCTAAATTCATAGTGGGATGTGAAAGTGCAGGGCATGATGCAGCAAAATGCAGCCCTAGTGTAAGCAAAACACTGCACAGACCCACACCTGGGATCTTCTTCATAGCTTCGGAAGTCTTGGTTACTGTAACTCATTTGCCAGAAAATGCAATCAGGTTTCGGGCCAAAATTGAGTGGTGCTTTGGGAATCATTCCAGGGCATATTAGTTATAGGTCTCTTTGCAGCTTAGTTTTTGCCCACCAAGCATACCAGGATTCCACAGCACTTACCAGGTTTAATCGCACCTGCTTTCTACCCTAAAACAGACTTTCCCTTTCCAATTGCCCCGCCCCTTCACTTGCTGAAAACCTCCTAACGATTCTAACTTTTCTCAGTTTTGATGGATTAGACTAGATTAGACTCCCTACAGTGTGGAAACAGGCCCTTCGGTCCAACAAGTCCACATCGACCCTCCGAAGAGTAACCCACCCAGACCTATTCCCCTACTCCCTACTAACATACCTAACACAATAGGTAATTGAGCATGGCCAATTCACCTGACCTGCACATTTTTGGACTGTGGGAGGAAACTGGAGCACCCGGAGGAAACCCACGCAGACACGGGGAGAATGTGCAAACTGCACGCAGACAGTCACCTGAGGCTGGAATCAAACCTGGGTCCCTGGTGCTGCGAGGGAGCAGTGCTAACCACTGAGCCACCGTGCCCAATATTGTGACCAAATGGGGTTCTGAGTTGGCATGTACGAGTAACAACACAATCTCAGCAATCTTACTGGAGGCAGGTTCTTAATCTGTTGCCCTGGGTTCCCTGTCTAGTGAAGGATGGCAGATGAGATGTGGATTTACTGGCAGCTCCAGAACTTTGGCAGCTGTATCAGGAGAGCTGAGTGCTACTGAGGCAGTGAGGGAATACAGTTCTAAAGAAGGGTCATATCGGACTCAAAACTATTTCTCTGTTCTCAGATGCTGCCAGAGCTGCTGAGTTTTTCCAGCACTTTCAGTTTTTGTTTCAGATCTCCAGCATCCATAGTACTTCATTTAAAAAAAATTGCAGGGAGTCTCAAAATGGAGGAGCGATATTAATGAAAACTTTCAGGGGGATGAAACATCTGGGCTCCTATAATCAGTGGGGAAACCACTACCCAAACTCTGTCCCAAGACAGTCCATGTAAATGCCTCTTATGACAAGGAGTATTCAGTTCTAACAGCCCTTCCAGCTGTGGGGCATGGCCAGGGCCTGGTCAGCCACTGAAAAATTCCAGTGCCTGGAAAGTTCCCCTGAAAGGACCTTTAATTATTTAACCTGGCTGTTTGCGTTGGCGTGACAATCTGACTCCCAGTTGACATTGGGAAACTTCCCAAATAATGGGAATTTATCCTGGGGCATCTCCCCACTATATTACCAGCACAAACCCTACTCCTCTCCCCCAGACCTTCTTTCAGACCCGGGCTAGAAAATTTTGGCCCATTAACTTCCTTTTTTCTATGCAGACAGGCTGGCTGATCTGCTGACGATTTCCAACCTTTTCTGTTTTTATTTCAGTTTGCTAGCACCCTCGCCCTTTTTTCATCCATTTATTCATGCTTTAAACTTTGTTAACACCAGGGAACCTTATAACTAATAAACTCGAGAAGTTAACTCAGAACCACAGGAATCAATCCATTACTGTATGTTTTTATTTGGAACAGAGGAGGACTAATCTGTCTTCGGCTCTTTGATTTACTGCTATAACTTCAGACTAAGGAATTTGAAAGGCTTGCTGCATTAGGTCAAGTGAGATGGAATTTTCAATCATCAGTCATTAAAGCTGCACTGCAGGGTGTTCACTCTCACTAAAGCCAAGTGTTTCATACTTTGGTTCAACAACACAACAGCAGAAACAAGTTAGTTTGCCACTATGAAAGTGGGCACATCCAAACTAAGTCCAATCTAAGTCCAGATCTACAGATTCAGTTCGTAGTGGAAAGTAAATTCACATGCCATGTGACAATTAAATGCTTTGTTGTGCTTTAAAATCTGATCGAGGAACAAAAAGGCAATGAGCATTGTGAAGGCCCCAGTGACTTACGTCTTTGGTCTGATCTTTGCAACTCTGTTACAATTACATCTTGTAACACTGATCACACAAGTGTCAAGGCACAGCATCAAAGTCAGACAGCTCATTTTCCCTTTCGAGCCAATGTTTTAGCAAAGAGCTAAGATGGTTCACAGAAGAATACAATTAATGGCCAAGCAAAACAATCTAGTGGGAAGTCAATATTCCCCTGAAGCAGAGATGAGAACCAAATGACTTGGTTCACTTGTTCCTTTGATTTTACAATGAAACAAATGGGAAGTAAAAATATCTTTTAGGCCTTCTGAGGCATAGATGTCTCAGGGTCGATTGCTAGCAAAGAAGGGAGTGTTCAATATGCTAATACTTATTGAAAGCTGAATTTTTCATGTAAATTATCTAAGTGCGCTTGACATCTGATTGGGTTAAATGTTAATTTCCAGTAGCAACAGATCATACAAAATAGATTGAGATAATCATTCTACATAACAAAAATCTATTGAAATATTCATGTTGTCATAATTGTGAGAAAAATTCTAATTCATTGCCTAATATCATTTATTTTGGTACATAGTTAAAATACTGTATACTGAAAGATTGATTTATATTTGGCCTAGTAATGATTCTAAAATCAGCAGTTTCAGCTAGACCTGAATTCAAGTTGCACATTATTGTAAGAAGTGAGTGAGTTTTCAGTCTCAATGTTATGTTGAATTATATTGTAGAAAAAGTGCCTTTATTGTTAAAACATTTTGCTGTGAATAGTGCAAGTTCTAACTATGTAAATGTGCTGTTTCCTCTTGATAATTTTTAGTTGTCCATTTTTTATGCAATTAAGTTTTCTGTTGGCTGATACATCCTGTGATACAATCTGTATCGAGAGACAGATAAATCTACGTAGTAAGTGAAATGACACAATATTTTCCAATCAATGAAAAAAGAATGACGAAAGATTCTTTATCTTTCCAATCTCTGGGCATAATTGCATTTTGTTAGGTTTTGATCAGACAGGAATCCTCTCTGCTACACAAGATGCAAGATCTGCTTATTGGACGGTGTAATTGAACAGAATTTCTTCTTGGAAAAAAACCCCCAGAAAGTCTAATAGTAATTATTTACACTTGCTAAGAACACTTCTCAATGCCAAAACAATCATAGCTAAAAGAATCAGGACCACAAAATAAGGCACTGTGACAAAATTAAAAGAAAGATGAATTATTTCTTTGGCTTCACATTATTTTCTATGGTATTTATCACCACTGTCTACTGCTATCTTTGATATTTTTCATCTAGTGCCTGTCTCATCCTCAGTAGTAGAGCATACACCAGTGGTGAATCTAAACACAAGAGGAATTTTGTCTTAGTTAATAAGATGGATTATTGCATGATAACAATAAGTACAGTTACCATGACTAATCAGGCATAATTGCTAAGGGGCATCCGAGGAGCAGGAGAATCGACGTTTCGGGCAAAAGCTCTTCATCAGGAATGAGACTTGCGAGAGATAAATGGGTGGGAAGGCGGAGGGTGGGGCTGAGGGGAAGGTAGCAGAGAGTTCAATAGGCTGATGGAGATCGGAGTAATGGTGATAGGGTAGAGAGTGGAGCAGATAGGTGGGAAGGAAGATGGACAGGTAGGACAGGTCATGAGGGTGGTGCCAAGTTGGAAGTTTAAATTTGGGATAAGGTGGGGGAGGGGAAATGAGGAAACTGGTGAAACCCACATTGATGCTGTGGAGTTAGAGGGTCCCAAGGTGGAAGGTGAGATGTTCTTCCTCTATCGCCACATCCTAACCACCTCACACCTGGAGGAAGAACGCCTCATCTTCCACCTCGGGACCTTCAACCCCATGACATCAATGTGAATTTCACCAGTTTCCTCATTTCCCCTCTACCCCACCTTATCCCAGACCCAACCTTCCAACTCGGCACCACTCTCATGAACTGTCCTACCTGTCCATCTTCATTCCCATGTATCTGCTCTACCCTCCTCTCCGACCTATTACCATTAACTTTACAACATAAGTGGGTACTGCAGATGCTGGAGCTTAGAGTCAAGATTAGAGAGGTGCTGGAAAAGCACAGCAGGTCAGGCAGCATCCGAGGAGCAGGAATTCCTGATGAAGCGCTTTTGCCCAAAACAGCGATTTTCCTGCTCCTCGGATGCTGCCTGACTTGCTGTGGTTTTCCAGCACCACTCCAATCTTGGCCATTACCCCCATCTCCATCTATCTACCTAACACACTCTCAGCTACCTCCCCTCACCACCACCCACCTCCCATTTATCTCTCCACCCCTGAGGCTCACAAGTCTCATTCCTGATGAAGGGCTTTTGCCCGAAACGTCGATTCTCCTACTCCTTGGATGCCACCTGACCTGCTGTGCTTTTCCAGCACCATACAGTCAACTCTGATCTCCAACATGTCCACTCCTTGTGAAGCTCAATGTTTCCACCTAAAAGTCCTCAACAGAATGGTGGAACTAATGTAACTTCAACATTAATTCTTTCAGAACCATGTAACAGGTTCTGGTTAGGATTGGATGAGGTAGCATCAAGCCTAATCTCTATGCAGTTGATCCCTAGGTTTGCTAATAATGTAAATCATTTGTATTTGAAACAATACGACCAATGATAAAAAAACATGTTCGTCTCTCCTAAATGCACTTGATTCAGCACCTGACCTAATTGTCACTATAGACGTCAAAACCTAATTAGCATTCCATTCCATAGTAGTGACATTCTTTAACTTCCTTACAAACATACACTGTTAAGAACATACTTCAATCAAAAGATGTAAAATCTTTGCAAAGCTTATCATCCAGACCATATTAGAGAAACTTAATTGGCTATCAATGGAATTCTCCACTTCTCAATCAGAAGGAAATCCCAGTTAAACTTTAAGAACTGTAAGTAAATTGGCAGAGCAACAAAATGAAAATTGGACATGAATTTCATGGCCTCCTGGGGAGGGAATAGCAGGTGAACAAGGGAGTTGTATGACTGGGGAGCCTCAAAGCGTAGATTCCCATCCCTGCTGCAATGTTACCCATGGTGAGGGAAGCAATAGGAGGAACCACCCATGGGACAGTTTAAGCCCTAGATTGGTAAATCAATGCCATCTGAATGGACCCTCAACTGTGGTTGTCTGAACTTATCTTCAGTGTTGAAAGACTAAAGATATCATGGAATCATAGCATCCCTACAATGTGGAAACAGGCCATTTTGCCCAACAAGTCCACACTGCCTCTCCCAAAAGTATCCCATCCAGATCTATTCCCCTACCCCTATTACTCTACATTCTCCCTAACTAATGCACCTAGCCTACACATCCCTGGACACTATGGGCATTTTAGCATGGCCAATTCACCTAACCTGCACACCTTTGGACCGTGGGACGAAATCGGAGCACCCGGGGACACATGCAGAAATGGAAAGACTGTGCAAGCTCCACACAGACAGTCACCCAAGGGTGGAATCGAACTTAGGTCCCTGGCGCTGTGAGGCTGCAGTGAGGCTAACTGAGCCACCATGCCTGCCTATACTTCCATGTTTCCTTGGACAAACAGCTGGCTG
This sequence comes from Chiloscyllium punctatum, assembly GCF_047496795.1. Lineage (NCBI taxonomy): Eukaryota > Metazoa > Chordata > Chondrichthyes > Orectolobiformes > Hemiscylliidae > Chiloscyllium > Chiloscyllium punctatum. The sequence goes on along the minus strand of NC_092750.1, from coordinate 51,114,245 downwards.
GGCCATGAGGTGGGCCCCTTCCTTTCTGCGCACCCTCTTGCTCAAGATATTCCACCATCTTCTCATTCCCCCTCCCCCATATCCTGTCCAGTTCCATTGTCGGCACTCCTTTCCAATGTTTACCAGTCTGACCCCAGCAAGATCCAGATTTACTTTGAAGTTTGGCTCCATTGCAGCATGTTTCCCTTTTGGACAACTGTAGCCCCAGCAGTGGCATCTTGGGGTGTTGCTGGGACCAGAGGGCCTCCAGCCATTTGATTGTCTGGCAGGGCCTCTCCAAGATGAGAGCTGGAAATTCACCTAAGGCTAATGAACCACCCGATGGATATTGAATAGCTGTGGGACAACCAGCCAGGTAGGGGGTGGTCTTAGCCTTGACGTTTATGCTGCAGGAGTGTGCCTGTGTAAAATTCACTCCATGTGTTGCTAGTTCTAAACTTAATAAGCATCTTGACTGTAGTGTATAGGTTTACGGGGGCATTTGTGAAACTGTTCATCCTAACAATCTACTACTTGTGCCAAATTGTTCTCCCTTGCTTGCCAGGTTTTATACAAAGATCTCTTTGTAGTAATCTGTGCAAGTATTTAGAATTGAGCTGTTCATCACAATGGTCTCCCTTCAGCATAATTTTCTGCTGTAAGATGCTAATCATTATCTCACGGTTGGTCACTCTATCTTTCCAGTTGTCAGAAACAGCTCCGAAACCTTTTTGCATTGAATTTTTCAGGTCTACCTTACAGCATCAGACTGAAGAATTGGCCAGTCTTCAGCACTTTCAATATTTTGTTTATTCGATTGTATGTCTCCACTGAGTAACCTCTGTTCAGCAAAGATGAGTGAGAAATATACTCTGTTTCTTTCTTACTTTCTTCTTGAGTGTTTGACTTTGATTTATTTGAGCTCATTCCCTCTCGATCAACTTTGATTAAACCCCCTTCACTGCTATTCCTAATTCCTGGCTTTGTGAATTGCGATAACTCCATTTTTCAGGTATCAGGTTTTAGCCCACATCATTGTTCTCACCTTTTTTGTTGAAAGGACATTTCACATTGGTTAGTAAAGACAAAACCTCCACACAAATTATAATACAGCACTTTAATTGCATAATATTTTGTGGTAAGTAAAGAGCATGTTATTGATACCTTTAAGAAAATAGGTCTATCCATTTGAGCTGCTCCTGTATGTGTACTCCTATACTGGGTGAGCCAGTCAGCTGCCCTAAACTGATCACATAGTAGTTGCAGCCTGCACCTATCTCTTGACATACACCAAGGCCAACTCCAGTTGCCATTCATGTACTTACTCCTGACTATGGCTAAACATTGATCACAATCCTCACCCTGCCCAATAGGGCACCTACTGTCTCAGTAGGTGTTTGTTTGTTGTTTCCCTTGGGCCCAAAGGTCCACAGCCACTAGTTGAGAGCTACTGGCCTAACCTTAAGATTTATTGATGTCAGTGTGCCTGCTCCTGTTGCCTTGTACATGAGCGGTCTATGACAATGTTAGGTGGTAAGTTTTAGGCAAAGACTCCTCTTCACACAATTCTTTGATATTTCCATTTGACCCTCACACATGCCCATGATCCTATGTACTCCCTCAGTTGGAAGCTGGTGCTCATTTCAACTGTACTATACATAGAGTTCCTGTAAATCATGCATAAACAGCACATTTGAGCAGTCAAAGCACACTTTTATATGATTTATGGATATTTGGCTGTGAATCTGCCCTCACAAGAATCACTGATTCATTTTTCTGCACAAACAAGCCATTCCAATCTAGTTTCCTTGGGTCCTCTATGTATGCATTTCCAACTGCCGATCATATTTAAACAGGAAGGATTGTGTTTGATACTTAACGAACTGATTACTGGGAATAAATAATTGTAAAATATAAAGTTTACCTTCAGACATAACTCTCTCTAATTTTATTTATTTTCGAAGTATAACTATATTTTGCTTTTGTTTTTATCTGAGTGCACCATTTCATTTTTTTTTCAAATCTGGAAACTAGCCGAATCTGGCTTCCTAAGTCGGAGTCAATGGGAAACAAAATAGTGTGGCTAATCCATTTAGCACTGTACCATGGGGTGTCTGGAGTATGCTCTCAGACTACGAGTTGGCAGAATTTCCAATGGCTGTCTACTCAGGCCACCCAGACTGAAAGTAGTACCTTCTTCCACAACAGCAAATGAAATATATATATATATATATAAAAATTGGCCATTAGGATTGTCAAATTAAGTGGGGTGGAGGGGGGAAAGAATGGGCGTAATATTGTTTGAAAATAACATATATATGACAACCACACTTTACACCTGAATCATTTCTTTAGAACATAGACCATTAAAACTAGCAATCACAAGTATCTATCTTTGTTGATATTTGCATTAAGGCTGTTTTCATTGCTATCACTATTAGACTTGGCAAAGATCAATCAAAACTTTAGCATTTATATTGCTGATCTGGCCTTTCACCTGTGGGGTGAAAATGTTATATCAGCCTCCTGTAGCTTGCAAGATAATATTGCGATTAGATACACTTCTAATTGCTCTTGAAACTTGAAATCCTGTAAGCGAAGAATTAGAGGCACCAATTTGTTCATTGAGTGTTCTATGTAAATATTGCATTATCTAAAGTTGCCAAAAAAGTCGCTATAAACATTCCATTTCAAACACTTTTTAAAATGTGCAAAATAAAAATCACTCCTATAGCAAAATATTTGGATGTGAAAACTCTGAAGTAGAAAGTCTTGCAAAAGTGATTGGCTCTTGAGGCTTCGTTCTTATTAGCTGCTATGACATCTCATCCCAGATTAACCGTTCATGAGAGTGCCTTCATAGCAATGATATGACGTTTGTCAGTAATATGGTAGAAACATTACTAATGTATCTGCAGGTATACTGGGGGAACAATTGCAAAGATTGCTAGTTAAGGAGATGGTGGAGGGTGGTCCATTATTTATTCAGAGACTCAGTTAAAACTTTGGGGTCATGGGTTCAAATTCTGCCATGACAGCTGAAAATTTAATGGTCACTCATTGAATTGTGGTAAGAGTTTGGATTTACACTGGGCATTTGGGAAAGAGTAGCACTTCCTTAGACAGGCCAACTTAGCTGTGTGGCTTGGTTCCAAAACAACAACTGATTTAAGGCTGTGTACTTGTTTGGGGCAATGAAATGTCGGGCATGCCACCTACGTGCATACATGCTAAAGAGCAATTCCGAGTGCCAACCCTTGACTGGGTATACAACTGGGCTTCAATGGTAGTGCTGGTGCCAGAGATCTCAGGATACCCCCTCTGCAATGAGAATGGGATGGGTGACATCATACAGGTGTGGTGCATAAGTAATGAGGGGCATTTGGGAAGATCACGTGACAAAACTCACAAGGCCTCGCAGAGAGAAATCCTCCATGAAACTCACCAAAACTTTCACTGTAAGATATAAATCATATTGGGCTGTGACTTAAGGGGAGCAATATTTTAGATATTATTAACAACAAGGCTTATGTCCCTGTTCTGGTATCAGATAATACCTCCCAGCCTGACTTTTCTCTTTGTTGTGGCAATTGGGTGATTCAGTATACGCAGATGAAGAAACATGTGATAAAAAGAAGAAACTCTTGGCTTGGCAGACAATCAGATCCTTAAGCATGTTAAGGCAATGCAACCAAATCCTTGTGGTATGACTTATTGTGTTGCCATGCTCAGGGACATCTTAGGCCTGATGTAGGGTATCTTCAGCTTTCGGACTCTGTAACCTCTAGCATAGCATGAAGCTTCCTGTGAAATTTTAAGATTTCAGGTAAGTTGATTCTAGCTTACAATCTTGCTTCTTTGCAATTATACATGTGTGGTGTGGCATCAGAAAAAATGTATTTGGTATGATTTTCCAATAAAATGTAACAGATCCTGAAACTTTGAATGGGGACTATTGCAAAACAGATTCCCTGTCTCCCTCAGGACCTTTATCCTTCTGGACACAAACAGAAAGTCTCTGTGAGCCTTTGCTTGTTCAAATAAGATTTCAAGAGCAGCATCTGAAAATCTTGGTGTTCCTATCTGTGCCATTGTAGATCTTCAGTTTTATCTCCCATGTGCGGAAAATAAACCCTGGCACTCATCAAGTCTTGCAGCTATAGTTTGCTTTAGCAGATGCAGCTTCTCTATTTATGAGCACTGAAGTCTCGGAAATGCTACCACTCTCATTGTTGCATATGGAGACCAGTGTAAGATTTTCAGTTTGTCAAGCCTGCTTTGCTTACTCTGTTACAAAAACACAAGTGCTAGAGAAATACCGCAAGTCTGGCAGCAATCTCTGTACTTTGTTATAGGTCGGAAGAAAGATAGTTGCTTCAATGAAGAATCATCGTGTCGGCAGATGTTGAATTTTAGCACAAATAAATAAACTATATTCATGACATAATTAGAAATAATTCCGAAATTAAAAATCAAGTCTAAAATAATAAAAGGATTGCATAACTGTAATCAGTTCAATGTTCAAACAATATACTCTCCTTAATTTACAGAATATAAATAGATGACACATTGTCCAGATGAACTTATTGAATTCTTAATCAGTTGCTATATATTTGTTGCTCATGTCATGTTACATGAGGACTGTTTAAGAAATTGTGTCCTTGGAAAGTGCTATTTCATAAGAGTGAATTCCCATTGTTTTGTTAGCGGCTTGTTACCAACAAGAAATGAAAGGCATTTTGCCATTTCTCCATAAAAGAGGAAAATATTGCTTGTATTTTACAGTAGGCTGCTTCAGCTAACAGCTCAACTGTAATACCTATTCAAGATTTGCTGCCTGTGCTGTTGATATCAGTATATGGGAGCTATAAAAACATAACTTCATGGTCAATTAATAATACTGATGAAATTTTTAGACAGGACCCACAGTTGAGATATGACCCAATAAAAGATAAAATCTTGGCAGCATCATGGTAAGATAAATAAAACAGATACTCTTCCTCTAGCAGCTTCTTGCATCAGACTGCACACCCTGATAAAGATGTGTTATCTGTCTAGTCTGCTGTTCCTCTGCAAATACGCAGTGCAGTGGAGTCTGGCACTGAGCCAAATCCTTTTCCCGGTTTGCATTTGGACGGCTTTGACATTTCAAAAACTGAACTCCACGTATTTTGAAACCTACTTCACTTCATCTCTTTTTATGATTCACCGTCTGTTGCGCATCATAATGTAACACGCACTGTGTAACTCAGGTCTCATTCGTGATTCAGATTATAGAGTCATAGACGCAGAAACAGCATGGAAGCAGACCCTTCAGTCCAACTTGTCCATGCCGACCAGATATCCTAAATTAATCCCATTTGCCAGCCTTTGGCCCATATCCCTCTAAACCCTTCCTATTCATCCATCCAAATGTCTTTTCAGTGTTGCAATGGTACTACCCTCCACCACTTCCTCTGGCAGCTCATTCCATACGTGCACCGCCAGCAGCATGAAAATGTTGCCCCTTAGGTTCCTTTTAAATTTTCCTCTCTCACTTTAAATCTAAGCCCTTTAGTTTTGTCTCCCCAATCTCAGAGAAAAGATTTTAGCTATTCACCCTATCCCTGCCCCTCATGATTTTAGAAAACTTTATGAAGGTCACCCCTCAGCCTCCGATGTTCCAGGGTAAACAGCCCCAAACTATTCAGCCTTCCCCTATATCTCAAACCCTCCAATCCTAGCAATATGCTTGTAAATCTTTTCTAAACCCTTTCAAGTTTCACAGCATCTTTCTTTTTGCAGGGAAACCAGAATTAAATGCAGTATTCCAAAAGTGGTCTAAACAATGACCTGTCTATTAACTTTGGTTTTTACTCCTAAGCTACAAGTGTTAGATGTCAGGAAAAATCTCTATTCAGAGAAGGTCATTGACATGTGGATCAAGTTGCCAGCTTGTGCAATGACAGAAGAAAAAAATTAACGATTTCTTTGCATACTCCTGGCCAATATTCATTGTTCAACTGACATCGCATTGGCTTACATTTTGTGGATAGCCATTAGGCAGTGGAGCAACAGTAAACTGTCAGTGTTTGTAACCATTACCCATCTAAAACTGGCCATAGCTTCAGGATTAAGCGCCTGTACAGTTTAGCAACGTGATCCAAAATTGTCGTTTGTCATTTGGTGCTTCACAAGGAGTGCTTGCCATTCCAAGAATAGATAATCACTGAAATCAGAAGACATCAAATTTTCCACTTCAACATCATTTTTGATCAAAATGCAGACTGGGTTCTGAAACTGTAATTCCAAATTTGTGTGCTGTGGCTACTTGTCACCATTAATATTAATTACCAGAATTTTAATATTTAATTTAAAATAGCCTTTTAGAAGGATTTGACAGAGTGGTGGATTGTGAGATTCCACTATGAGCATGAACCAAGGCAGACAGGGAACGAAAATTGCTGTGTTAGCCAAGGTGCCACTTTCCCATGGGCATTACTGCAATTGGCAAGTTTCACCAGGAATGGGGATAGGGTGATCTTATGATTCCACCCAAACGACCCAGGGCAATTAAGACTGTTTACTAAGGGTTTGTGAGAGGCATGTTCAGGCTTGGGCAGGAGTGCAAGGTTGAATGTATTACTGGGGGCAGACCGGATGTGTGGTGGTGGATACACAAGGGACCAGAGTCAAGATTAGTGTGGTGCTGGAAAGGCACAGCAGATCAGGCAGCATCCAAGGAGCAGGAAAATCGATGTTTCAGGCAGCAGTCCTTCATCATTGATTCCTGATGAAGGGCTCCTGCCCAAAACGTTGATTTTCCTGCTCCTCAGATGCTGCCTGACCTGCTGTGTATTTCCAGCTTTGTCACCGCCAATACCAGGGTCAAACATGGGATTTGATATCCATTTCTTGCCAAAGATAGGAACATCATGACCAGAGTATTTCAGCTTCTACTTTCGCCCAAAGCCAATGGTTTTGTTTGGTTTCAACAAAAAATTATTTCAGAGCTTTTCCTTTTCTGTGTTGCTGTCTGAGAAAATCCTACGATGCGATTAAAATCTTTGAAATCTTGATGGCATCACTGGGGAATGCTCCAGTACAAAAAAAACATTCAAATTGGTTACAGTATCACTGCAGGTCGGGAGAAATAAATTTCCCACCACAGAGCTTGCTAGATCACTCAGCGAGATTTACTCTGAGGTTAGCAGCAAGCATCTTTCCCTCATCCCGACAGAAAATTTCAGGTCATTTTCATTTCATTATCTCACTGCTGTTTGTGGAACTTGCTGTGCTCAAACGCTTTGCTGCATTACCATAGTGACGACATTTCAAATACTTCACTCGTTGCAAAGTGCTTCGTGACATTCATATGTTGAGAAAGATGGGTTGCAATTGCAAGATTTTAATCTTTTCTTTCTAATGTTCAGTTGGGAGAGGGGTGAGTTCCCAAATGGGTGGAATCACAGTTTCTAAAACTTAGGTGGCGACTGGGAGTTATTTCTCTTCGATGTGGGGCAGAAGTTTAAACGGATGGTGTCTGGTGAAACAATGGGATTATTAATGAGTGTTGGAGAATTACCAGCTTCTAGAACCAGCTTTGTCAAGACTTTAACACATCCGTAGTATTAGCAAAAGATAAATGGGGGAAAAATCACTGTAACAAACCTTGCACGTTCCAACATTACTTTAGAACTAAGATGTCAGGTTTTGGAATTTGATGTCAGGATCGACCTAATAATGTGTGAATGGTATAAATTTTGAAAAGGTGCACACCATGTAGATTGATGGGTAGGGAGTTTAATATTATTCAATAAACAGGGTAAAGTATATTCTACTCTTGACAGTAAACAGCTACATTAATGTACCCACCTGATGTAAAACATAGTGTTGCTTAAAATGAAGGCACTTTTATTGAGAAACAATTGAACGCATTGAGATTTATACATAAATAAATAATTAGCCGAAGCCTATAAAGTACCATGGGCATCTGTCTCCATTAAAAAGAGACAGTTATTTAAAGTTTGAGGGGCACTATTGCAAAGACATAGGGCAAACATATGAGGCCTGGACACTCCACTATTGCAATTGCATCCCATTTGTTTTAATGGACATTAAAGTCACTGACTGGAAGCTCAGAAAGGGATTCCCTGGCCTCATTGATATTTGTGAGCCAGCCACGAGCACCATTTGACTAAGACGATACTGTTTAAAATCATCCAGGAAAGACATAATTGTATGTGAAGCTTACAACTTTCCATTGAATTCAGCAAATTTAGATTATGAGCTATTTTGGATTTCTTGAACTAGCCTGTGGGAACTGTAGAAATATTTTCTTACAGTCAATTAATTGTACTTTGATCACTGGAAAAGTGCCACAGTTGAAATTTAATACAATGGGTGAATTTTTTGGCCTATTATAATACAAATGAAACACATGCTGTGCATTGCATATTGTTTTATTAGAATACATCTAGACGAGGTATGTTCACATGAGCAATATAGATGAATGGGTAATACTAACTGAGGCCCATACTGATCTGTTATGAGTCCAACTCAATATAAGTTAATCCTCCTGGACCTTTTTGCAGAAACAAGCAACATATAACTTTAAACAATGCCGGAGTATGATTTTCCACGAGTTTGTGAAGAAATAAATAGCAGTATGTTTGCTTATTAACCACTGCCTAAACAGGTTGCCTGACCAATTGGGGAGGGCTAACAGTGTCTATTCTGTGAAAGGAAGGGTTTCTCGTGAAAAGGAACATAGTGGGAGTTACAAGGGCTCACTATCACATTGTAGTAACCACGATGTGGAGGTGCCAGTGTTGGACTGGGGTGGACAAAGTTAAAAATCACTTAACACCAGGCTATAGTACTTCCAAATAAACCTATTGGACTTTAGTCTGCTGTTGTGTGATTTTTAACTCTGCAGCAACCACAGCAATGTAATGGCTACAGAGGGTGTCTCACTGGACTCTTCCATGTCCTGCAGTGGGTTCTGATGGAGTGCAGTGAAGTGAGCTTTCCCAAGGACGGGAGGAAGAGGACAACTTCTTGAACAAAGCCAGACTGGATTGAAGGTCTGAAAATCATTCAGTATCAGAGGTGTGATCTTTCCATCCTGGTGAAGGAGCACCAAGAGGATAAAAGACCTCAAGAGAGGAAATGGCACGACACTCGGAGATACCAAAGCCACATGTACTTTTTTTTTACTGTTCCCCTCCCTTGTGCAGGATTCTTCAGAGCATGCCTCATAACTCAATATATTCCTTTCCCTGCAGATTCCTCTCAGCCCCCTCTGAACAGCCAAAACTCACTCTCATACTGTTGTTTTTGTGATGATGCTGTAGGGTTGAAAAGCCTATAGTAACTCAGGCAAATGAGCTACCGCAGGACACATGTCCTGGGATTTTTCTCAACGGTGTGGTAATGAGGTCACAAAGTCAGCAGTTGAAACAGGAGAGATCAAAGAGTACAGATAAGAAAATTGAAGTGGAATTAGCGGAGACCCTGCTTCTTCAAATGTTTGAGACAAACCAGGAGCAGATTGATGACAAAGCAGACATCTTTAGTTCAGAGAAATTAACTGAATTTCAGCGAAAAGAGAAACTAAACCAATTGTATCAAAAAGCATCCTGAAGAAAGATCTATGTATCCCGGTGTGCTACTATCTTAAAAATTATGTCTTAATCAGGAAATGTTGACCATCATGTATTCAGGCAGATCAGAAATGGGCAGCAGTTTGTATTGCCAGTGGAATATAGAAAGGAGGTATTGTGGGTAGTGCATGAACTATCAGTAGGGGGTCATTTAGGGTAAGAAAAACACAAACTAAAATACAAAAACATTTTTGCTGGCCTGGATTGCACAAGGGCATAGTTGAATTTTGTAAGACATGCCATACATGTCAGATAATTGGAAAATCACATGCAGTAATAAAAACCACATCTATAATACCTATTCCTACATTTGAGGAACCTTTTACAAGAGTCATAGTTGACTGCTTAGGACTCCTACCTTAAAAAAAAGGAAATCAATACAGAGGAACCTCAATTATCCGAACGAGTTAGGTGGGCACTATTTCTTTCGGATAATCGATTATTTGGTTAATCGAGTAAATGCCTTTCCTCTGGGGCTTGGAGTTTTTAAAGTCTGCTTCCTTTTCAGAAGACTGCAGAAACACAGACCCCGCCCCAACCAACCCCAACCCCCAAGCCTGTCCAACATAGCCCCTCCAGCCATCCAACACTGCCCCCCTTGCCTGCCCCCAACTGTCCAACACCTCCCCCCGCACCCCGACATCACCCCAACCCAGTCCAACACCTCCCCCTGCTCCCCAACTGTCCAACATCTCCCCCCGTCCTCCAACCCCGTCCAAAACCTCCCCCCAACACTGCCCCCACCTCCTAACTGTCCAACACCTCCCCCGCCTCCCAAACCCGTCCAACACTGCCGCCTCCTGCGCCCCCATCCCCATCCAGCACTGCCCCCCACCCCCTCTCTGGGGCAGCTGGACTGGACACCAACAGCAAAACTGCTGCTGCTGAGTTTGTGGGGTAAGTCTCCAAATAGCGCAGACACACACCCATATACACACACACACACACACACACAAATTTTTACTGCAACTCTTTGACAGGTTTCATCTCTGCACTGTACAAGACAATGTTGGTCAAATTATCTGGGGAAGGGGGTGGTGGTTTAGGTTACACCCCTCTGTACAGCTTCAGGGAAAGGTTGGGGAGAGAGAGAGAGAGGGCGGGAGGTCAATCATCTGGAGACAGTGCCTGTTTAATCACTGTAAACAAAAGGCGTCTTTGATGTAATGTTTCTATTGGGACCTCGAGATCTCCTTTGGATAATCCAATTTTTGGATAATTGGTATTTGGATAATCGAGGTTCCTCTGTATTTATTAACAATAATAAATGCGTCCACTAGATTTCCAGATGCCATTTCATTACGCAATATCACAGCTAAAAGGATTGTAAGGAAGTTACTCAAATGTTTCACTAGGTATGGACTGCCCACAGAGATACAATCAGATCAAGGGTCAAACTTTACAACAACATTATTCAAGGAAGTTATGGGCAGCTTAGAAATAAAACAATTCAAATCTACTGTATACTATCCAGAATCACAGGGTATGCTAGAAAAGTGGCATTAGACATTAAAGGCCATGTTGAGGGCTTATAGCCAAGACTATCCAGATGATCAGGATAAGAAAATTCCATTTGTATATTTTGTAGTCTGTTTGAATTAGTCTTTGGACATGAAGTGAGAGGACCAATGAAATTGATTAAGGAGAGACCACATATTTGGACAATGTGTCAGATTATAGGAAAAAATTAAATAGAGCTGGGGAGCTGACTAGACAGCATTTGAAAGTATCATAGCAGACAATGAAACAGGAAGCAGACAAGAAATCAAGACCTGGCAATTTTGCTATTGCGGAGATAAGGTTACTTCCAGTGACAGGTGAACCTTTAAAAGCAAGGTTTAGTGAATCTTATCAAGTCGAAAGGAGATTGAATGAGGTGAACTATTTGATAAGGACTCCAGATGGAAAGAAATCTCAGAGTGTCATGTGAATATGCTCAAAGGGTATTTTGACAGGGAAGGACAGCTAAAGGAGACTGTTACTGATTGCAACACAGGGTGAACAACCAAGTTCAGAGGATTCTGGATTGGACATTCCTCCAATCAAATTGGACAATGAGGAAGTTGTCAAAAATTGGGTTAAATTATTGAGTTACCTTCCAGAGGAAAATTGAAATGTCCTGAAAGAGTTATTGCTATCACATGTGGAAAAAAGCTGGGATGTACTCATCTAATTATGCATGATGTAGATATAGGAGATGCTGTTCTGATTAAGCAACATCCTTATTGGCATAACCCTCTAAAGTTGGCACAGGTTTAAAAGGAGATTGAATGCATGCTCCAACATGACGTAATTGAAGTGAGTTACAGTGACTGGAGCTCACCCATAGTGATGGTGCTAAAACCCAATGATTATGTGTGGACTATTGCAAAGTCAGTGCAGTTACAAAGACTTATGCATATCCAATTCCACATTTGGAAAACTGTGTTGAAAAGCTGGGACAAACAACTTTTATTTCTAAGTTGGACTTGTTGAGAGGGTACCGTTGTCCGAAAGACAATTTCGGCTTTCATAACACCTAATGGACTTTATCAGGTTAACATAATGCTGTTTTTATATGAATGATGCACTAGCCACATTTCAAAGACTAACCAATAACCCAGTTGTGCCATATACATTGATGATCTGGTGATTTTTAGTGACACATGGAAGAAACATTTGCAACATTTATCAGAATTATTGGCTCGACTTTGGGAGGCAGGCTTGGTGATAAACCTGGCTAAAAGTGAATTTGCTAAAGCCCACGTCACCTTCCTGGGCCATGGTATTGGTCATGGACAAATGGCCGCATGGAATGCAAAAACAAAGTTAAATGGGGAGTTTCCCAAAAAATCGACAAAAAGAGCAGTAGTATGATTCCTAGGATTGAGTGGATTTTATCAGAAATTTGTACCAAATTTTAGAGATATTGCTGCTCCATTCACTCAATTAAAGAAAGGGGCAAGAGGTTTCAGTGGACAATGGACAGTCAGAAGGCATTTGACAGCCTGAGATATGTGTTAACCACTGCCCCAGTATTAGCCACATCTAATTACGCACAGCCATTCAAGGTGGCTATAGATGTGAGTGGTGTGGGGGTCGGTACTGTGCCCTTGCAAGAAGATGACGAGAAGATAGAAAGACCTATCGGGTAATTGTCCAGGAAATTGAATATACATCAGCAGAAATATTCAACATTGTGGTATGGACTACCCACAGAGGTATAATCAGATCAAGGGCAAACTCTACATCAAGATTTTTCAAGGAAGTTATGGACAGCTTAGAAATAAAACAATTCAACTCTACTGCATAACATCCAGAATCACAGGGCGTGCACTTTCTTGCTTCCATGCCTCTTAGTTGTGCTAAAAAGATGCTGTCTTTGTCTCCTTCCCCCACAAGCAAACTCGATGACCCTTCAGTGATGAGTCACTGGTAATGCATGTTGCCCTGGTCCAATGGGAAGCAGATAACATTCACAGACGCTGCAGATTCAGCAGCACCTACTGGGAGAACATGCACTTTTTGAGACACTGATGCTCAGATATGTCAAGAGAGCTGATTGTCTGGCAATGAGTGCTGTTTTGGGAAGGTTTTGCCTCCTTCGAATTGCACTTCAATGTCCATCCCCTCTGGCTTGTGGCTGGGATCTGTCTGACAAGAAGGCAGCTGAGATTGCTGTCAACACAGGACTGAGGGTGGTATATTTAAATCCATGCAGTAAATGAAACAAGGTAAAGGAGCTTGTAGGTTGAAATTGTCAGATACAATGTTGTGGGTATCACAGCAATGTGGCTGCAAGGTGATCAAGGCTGGGAATTAAATATCCAAGGATACACGACCTATTGAAAAGTCAAATGTATTGCGAGAGTGGGTGTGGGGTGGCATTGTCAGTAAGAAATGAAATTAAATCAATAGCAAGAATAATAAGTTTGCAGCTCACACTAAAATTGGAGGTATAGTGGACAGCAAAGAAGTTACCTCTGATTACAACAGGATATTGATCAGATGGGCCAATGGGCTGAGAAGTGACAGATGGAGTTTAATTCAGATAAATGCGAGGTGCTGCATTTTGGGAAAGCAAATCAGAGCAGGACTTATACACTTAATGGTAAGGTCCTAGGGAGTGTTGCTGAACAAAGAGACTTTGGCGTGCAGGTTCATAGCTCCTTGAAAGTGGAGTCACAGGTAGGTATGATAGTGAAGAAGGTGTTTGGTATGCTTTCCTTTATTGGTCAGAGTATTGAGTACAGGAGTTGGGAGGTCTTGTTGCAGCTGTACAGGATATTGGTTAGGCCACTATTGGAATATTGCATGCAATTCTGGTCTCCTTCTTATCGGAGTTATGAGTTATGCTGCAGGGTTCTGAAGGAGATAGCTGAGGAGATTATTGAGTCATTGGTGTGATCTTTCAGGAATCAGTGGAGTCAGGGACGGTCCCAGAGGACTAGAAAATGGCTAATGTAACACCCTTGTTTAAGAAGGGAGGGGGGAACAGATAGGAAACTAAAGGTCAGGAGGTAACAAGCAAATTAGATAAAGGAGATCCAGTGACAATATCTATTTGGTTTTCCAGGAGGCCTTGACAAGATTCCACACAGGAGGCTGCTAAATAACATAAGAGCTGATGGTGTTAGGGACAAAGTAGTGGCATGGGTAGACGATTGGCTGACTGGCAGATGGCAGGGAGTAGCGATAAAGGATCTTCTTCAGGGTGGCAACCAGGGTCACTACTGGAGTTCTGCAGGGGTTAGTGTTGGGACCACAACTATTCATGTTACATATTAACAATCTGGATGAAGGAACTGAGGATATTGTTGATAAGTTTGCAGATGGTGCTAAATAGGTGGAGTAGCAGATAATGTTGAGATAGCAGGGAGGCTACGGAAGGACTTGGACAGGCTAGGAGACTTGACAAAGAAATGGCAGATGGAATAAAACATGGGAATGCGTGAGGTTATGCACTTTGATAGGAAGAATAGAGGCATAGACTATTTTCTAAATGGTGAAAGCATTTGGAAATGAAAAGCACAAAGGAAGTTGGGAGTTCTGGTTCAGTACTCTCTTAAGGTAAAGATGTAGGTTCAGTTTATTAATTGGAAGTCAAATGCAATCTTAGCATTCATTTCAAGCAGGCTAGAATGCAATAGAAGAGATGTATTGCTGAAACTGCATAAGGCTCTGTTCAGAGCGCATTTGGAATATTGTGAGCAGTTTAGGGCTGCATGCCTAAGGAGAATGTGCTGGCATTTGGACAGGGATGCCAAGGACCTTTACAAGAATGATCCCAGGGATGAAGGGCTTGTCATATGAGGAGCAGTTGAGGACTCTGGGTTTGTACGTGATGCAGTTTAGAAGGATGAGGGAGGATTTGACTGAAGCATACAGAATATTGAATAGACTGCATGTAAAGAAGATGTTTCCACTAGTAGGAGAGACTAGAACCCAAGGACATAGCCTCAGAGTGAGGGGACGACCATTTATAACTGAGATAGTAAGGAATTTCTTCAGCCAGGTGGCAGTGAATCTGTGCATTTCATTGCCACAGAAGGCTGTGGAGACCAAGTCATTTAAGATAGATATAAATAGGTTCTTGGTTAATAAGGAGACCAAGAGTTACAGGGAGAAGGCAGGAGAATGGGGTTGAGAAACATATTATCCATGATTGAATGTCAGAGAAGACTTGATGGGCTAAATGGCCTGATTTTGCACTTCTACCTATGGTCTTACTTTTGTGGATCAAAGGAACATAAAATGTATGATACAGGCTAACCTTGAACTATTAATTAACTGGAAAATTCTGATAACTGTTCTAGCTTGAATGAATCTGAAGATTGCAATTGTTTATTGGCAATAAAACTTCCCATAATTGTATGCTGACATTCCTCATATTTAAATGGTTCTTGTGAGATTGTGATAGTGTCCCTACTTATGGCCAGCAAGTACTTTTTCAAGTCTGAGTTACCCCACAGGTTTGTTATGACAAACAGATTGAAAATAACTTCTTAAATGTTCCTCAAGTTTGTGTGCACTGTTTCCTTATAACTGATTGAAACAATAGTTCTTTTTAGGCAAAGTAGAATTATTAGAAAGAATACACATGTTATGCAAGTGACTTTGTGAGATTGAAAACAAAGAGGGTCTTGTTTAAATGCTGAAAAGGGTCTCATAAGTTATTAAAACTGAAACTTCCAGATGCAGGAAGTGGAGTCTCAAACATTGAGTTGTTTAATCTTTGTCACAGTCATAGATTTTTAACTGCTGGGTATTTAAAACTCACCTTGAAGCAATAAATCAGTCCTCCACCATCAATATTCAAGGGCAGCTGCATGAACATTGGCTTAAATAGAAAAAGAAATGACACTCACCTGTATTAGGGGGTGGCATGGTGGCTCAGTGGTTCGCACTGCTGCCTCACAGCACCAGGGTCCCAGGTTCAATTCCCGCCTCGGGTGACTGTCTGTGTGGAGTTTGCAAATTCTCCCCGGGTCTGCATGGGTTTCCTTAGGACTCCGGTTTCCTTCCACTGTCCAAAGACGTGCAGCTTAGGTGAATCGAGCATGCTAAGTTGCCATGTCGGGGGTAAAGATAGGGTAGGAGTGTGGGTCACTCTTCGGAGGGTCAGTGTGGACTTGTTGAGCTGAAGGGCCTGTTTCCACACTGTAGGGAATCAAATCGAATCTAATCTTATGTCGAGAGTGTGGTGCTGGGAAAGCACAGCAGATCAGGCAGCATCTGAGGAGCAGGAGAATCAACATTTCAGACATAAGCCCTTCATCAGGAATGAGGTTTACGCCCAAAACATCGATTCTTCTGCTTCTTGGATGCTGCCTGACCTGCTGTGCTTTTCCAGCACCACACTCACCAATCTTATCTCCAGCATCTGCAATCCTCACTTTTTACCATGATTATTTTGGGAACACTGCTTTGGTAATTGCCTCCTAACTCATTACTGACAGTAAAGTTAAAGCAGAATACGTATCCCAGGAAATCTTGGAGTGCCACAATTAATAGTATCAATTAGTCTCTCTATGATTTGCTCTTCCTTTTAAGGTTTCTTATTGCGTAAAAGTTGCCATCATCTGACCAAACCATAGGGCTGCTCTTTCATTAGAGATGGATGACTGAGGGTGATTTAACCTGAGGGTCACCATGCCTCAGGTGCGGGGAGAGGTTGAGAAGGAGAATCCTTCATGGTAACCTCAGCTGGTGTGAGAATCAGACCCATGCTGTTGGCATCACTGAGCAAACCAACCCCTTTCACTGTGTAAATATGTTGTTAGTCTGTTACAAATCCCAGGAAAATTGAAGCCATGATTTTACTTGATAACCATCTGCATCCTTTGATGCTCAGCTGGCTGAATGGCTAATTTGTGATACACAGTGATGCCAAAAGCACAGGTTCAATTCCTGTAACTGCTGAAGTTATCACAAAAGTCCCAATTCTCAACCTGTTCCCTAGGCCTAAGGCCTGGTGAGTCTCAAGCTAAACCACCACCAGTCATTTCTCTCTCTTGACAGAGCAGTCCTATGGTCTGTCAGGACTATGGTGACTTAACCTTCTCTTTATTTGGGCTATCAAAGCCTTGTATTAATACATGGGGAGAAGTAATAGTTAAAATTTCAATGCAAACTTTGGAATTATAGGTTTGTACCATTTCCTTTGATATCTGGAAGGCATGTTGAACACTTTAAAATAATTTAGTCTCGTTTCAAAAGCATTTTAACTGCAACCATAAATTACAATCTTTTTATTGCAAAAAGATAACTTGTGGTTTCTATTCCAGTATTGTTACAATGAATGCATTGCAAATTTAAAAATTGTCTAAAATTCTCTGTCATCAATTCTGATTTTCTGCTTGTGTCTGGTTCAGATATTGAACAAGAATCTCAGTCTTCAACAGTTTTATTTTGCAGTCCCAAATTGCAGTTTATTTTTGTATTCTAATACTGGACATCTCTATGTATCATCATTTGGAAATCATGAGGTTAGCGGGAATGATTCACAGCAAATAACAGACATCATCTACAGACCATTCCCTCTCTTGTTTAACTTCTAATTCACACGCTTTAGGCAGCTAACCTTCGAGTAGTAAGTCTGAATTGATGTATGTTAAGGCTGAACAACAGTCTTGCGAGTGTTAGATAAACATTAAAGGATTTATTGTAGCGCTAATATGTTTCCTATAATCTGCTGGAAGTTGTACAGGAATTAAATTAAATCAATGCTCATACACTGAATTCTTAAATAATACAAATCAAACTTTGCCTCAGTGAAATCTCCCACAGGACCACTTCTTCAGAATTCATACAGTCTTGCAATCTTTCTTTAAGCTGAGTAATACTTAACTTTATGGCTTTGAAATACAATACTGCCTAGTCTGTTTATCATGTGCAGTCAGCTTTCTAGAACATATATATTTTCTATAAGAGCAGGGTTTTTGTCATGATAATAAAAAGGATTATGGAAAATATGAGAATGCTAAAGCAGTCATGGTGCCAATTGATGGAATGTTAACTTTTTTTTCCTCAATAAGAAGTGATTAATGCAAAGAAACATCCACTTTTTCATTCATGCAGGTGTTACCTCGGCTTAGGAGTAGCACTCTCACCTATGAACGTCAAAGGGTTTTGGTTTAAACTCTTTTGTAGCAGGCTTTCTGAAATATGCTGACATTCAAGGGCACAGACTGTGTTTGTTTTCTTGGAGATTCTTGTCTTTTGAATGAAATGCTAAACGAAACCATGTCTTCCTGTTCAGATCATCACGCTCGAGTGTCTTCACAGTATCTCTGAATAACTTGCAACTCCCCTGCTGCCCTGGTCAACAATTTATCTTTAAATCAACACCAGGAAAAACAGATTCACCTCAATGCTATTTGTGGGAACTGCTGCTTCAGTTAAGTAACAACAATAAATGCAGTTCCAAAGTAATTGACTCACTGGGAAACATACTGAATCATCCTTAGCATGTGGAAGACTTTGTAAAAATGCAAGTTCTTCCTTGAACTACTTCCTCTCATTTTGTTCTTTTGCTTCTCTTCTTAATGTTCCCACTTATGTTGCAAAACAATTCAACTCTCCCTCCCCACCCTCAAAGCGATTCTATATGAAGTAGGTCAGCTAAACTTTTAATCGTTATTGTGTGGAGGTGATATGAGATGCTTTTGCTGAGCCCAGCTGACATTTACAAAAGTGCTTTGCTGGACAGATTGCCAAATGGTCATTTCAGCTGCACCGTGCCCCCCCCCCACCCCATCCCCACCCCTCCACCCCCACTCTCCCCACCCCTGTCAACTCCCACCCCACCATCTCCCAGATTGCTCCAGATCCGGATTGTTTTCAAAGCCCATAGCTGCTCGGGTAGAAAGAATGAGTCCAGTCTTCTGGCAATTCATCAGCTTGTATGGTGAGAAATAAAGCTGGGTATTGGGGGTGGGGGGTGGGGGGGGGGGAAGGAGGAGTACAAATAACCAGCTGGTGCCTCTCCCATCTTAACTCTGACAATAGATTGGAGGACACCCCAGTGACAGCATCAGTAACGAGTTGCATTGTTGTCCTCGGGGCTTTCCTCAACCTTTCACTGACTTTTGTTAGAAGACTGCAAAAGATTGGTGAGGCCTCTATTGGAATATTGTGTCCAAGTCTGGTTGCCCACTTATAGGAAAGATGTTGTTAAGCTGGACAGGGTTCAGAAGAGATTTACCAGAATGCTACTGGGTTTGGAAATTATAAAGAAAGGTTGGATAGGCTGGGATTTTTTTTTCACTGGAGTGTAGGAGGTTGAGCGGTGACCTTATGGAAGTTTATAAAATCTTGTGGGGTATAGATAGAGTTAATGATGGTTGTTTTTTTTCGCTAGGATGGGGGATTTCAAGACTAGCAAGTACATTTTTAAGGTGAGAGGAGAAAAACACATGAGTGACAATCTTTTTACACAGAGGGTAGTTCATGTATGGAATGAAATTCCTGAGGAAGTGGTGGATGTTTAAAAGGCATTTGGATAAGTACATGAATAAGATAGATATGGAGGGATATGGGCCAGGAGCAGGCAGATGGGACTAGTTAGTTTGGGATTATGGTCAGTGTGGACTGGTTGGACTGAAGGGACTGTTTCTGTGCTGTATGACTCTATGACTCTATAAAAACCAATGTTGTTTTGAGAAGTGGAGAGGGAAAGGGAATCTAGTGACACCAACAGTGAGAGAGATAATAGTGAAAATTACAGTAAATCAGAGTGCGAGTTCAATACATACAGTGGCAAGTTTTAAAACTGAATTCAATAAGTGACCATGAAAGCTGCTGGACTGACATATTAAAAAGCACAATTAATTTATTAATGCCCCTCTGGGAAAAGAACATAGCCTGTCTGTGACTTCAGTTCCATAATGTGTGGTTGACTCTTAACAGCTTCTAAAATGGGCCAGCCAGGCACTCCTTGTAAGATAGCTGCTACAAAAAAAAAAGCATCTTCTTGTGAATAACATGTGCTTTTCAGTCCCAATAAATGTCTCTTTCTCAGTTCTGGCAACGTTTTGAGAACAAACATATAGTAGAATACCAGAAATCGAACCAAACACGCTGAGCAGCATCATCATCCTTATGTTTATGAACTTTAACAAATTATATTCTTAATTGTGGTTAGTTTAATGCTTAATGTTATTCCACTTGTGCTATGATTTGGCATGGCTTTGTAGCTAATCTGATTTAAGAAGCGAAACAGAGTGCGAGTTTTAAATTTTAAATTTCATGATTGAGTCCTTGTTCTCTAAAATAAACATTTACATTTTTAGATGACTTTGCATTGTTTACAAGTATTTAAGAATATGATCATTTCAATCTGTACCCATGGTTTGCATATGGTTTCACAGTTTTACTGTGGTCAACGCAAATTGAAATTGTGACATGGTGCACACGTTAATGGTGTGCAATAATCATGTAATATTCATTGTTGTGGTATGTCCCATCTTATGAAATGTTTTAACCACAGTTTATGCCCAAGAAAATTACACAATAGCTCCTTGGTGGCTCAGCCAGATAAGGTGCCCTGGGGTTGAAGTGTTCCAAGGCGGAAGATGAGACGTTCTTTCTCCAGGCGTCGAGTGGTGAGGGAGCAGCAGTGAAGGAGGCCCAGGACTTCCATGTCCTCAGCTGAGTGGGAGGGGGAGTTGAAATGTTGGACCACAGAGCGGTGTGGTTGGTTGGTACAGATGTCCCAGCGATGTTCCCTAAAGCGCTCTGCTAGGAGGCATCCAGTCTCCCTAATGTAGAGCAGACCGCATTGGGAGCAACGGATACAATAAATGATATTAGTGGATATGCAGGTAAAACTTTGATGGATGTGGAAGGCTCCTTTAGGGCCTTGGATGGAGGTGAGGGAGGAGGTGTGGGCGCAGGTTCTGCAATTCCTGCGGTGGCAGGGGAAAGTGCCAGGACGGGACGATGGGTTGTTGGGAGTCGTGGACCTGACCAGGTAGTCACGGAGGGAATGGTCTTTGTGGAAGGCGGAAAGGGGTGGGGAGGGAAATATATCCCTGGTGGTGGGGTCCGTTTGGAGGTGTGGAAATGTCATCGGATGATTTGGTTTATGCAAAAGTTGGTAGGGTGGAAGGTGAGCACCGGGGGGGTTCTGTCCTTGTTACGGTTGGAGGGGTGGGGTCTGAGGGCGGAGGTGCGGGATGTGGATAAGATGTGTTGGAGGGCATCTTTAACCACGTGGGAAGGGAATTTGCGGTCTCTAAAGAAGGAGGCCATCTGGTGTGTTCTGTGGTGGAACTGGTCCTCCTGGGAGCAGATACGGCAGAGATGGAGGAATTGGAAATACTGGATGGCATTTTTGCAGGAGGTAGGGTGGGAAGAGGTGTAATCCAGGTAGCTGTGGGAGTCGGTGGGTTTGTAAAAATTGTCGGTGTCAAGTCGGTTGTCATTAATGGAGATAGAGAGGTCCAGGAAGGGGAGGGAAGTGTCAGAGATGGTCCAGGTAAATTTAAGGTCAGGGTGGAATGTGTTGGTGAAATGGATGAATTGCTCAACCTCCTCGCGGAAGCATGAGGCGGCGCCAATGTAATTATGGAAGATGGACTGTTCGACATAGCCAACAAAGAGACAGGCATAGCTGGGGCCCATACGGGTGCCCATGGCTACCCCTTTGGTCTGGAGGAAGTGGGAGGATTCGAAGGAGAAATTGTTAAGGGTGAAGACCAGTTCGGCCAGACGAATGAGAGTGTCGGTGGAAGGGTACTGTTGGGGACGTCGGAGAGGAAGAAATGGAGGCCCTGGTCATGGCGGATGGAGGTGTAGAGGGATTGGATATCCATGGCGAAGATGAGGCGTTGGGGGCCGGGGAAACGGAAGTCTTGGAGGAGGTGGAGGGCAGGGTGGTGTCTCAAAAATATGTGGGGAGTTCCTGGACTAGGGGGGATAGGACAGTGTCAAGGTAGGTAAAGATGAGTTCAGTGGGGCAGGAGCATGCTGAGACAATGGATTGGCCAGAGTGGTCAGGCTTGTAGATCTTGGGAAGGAGGTAGAATCGGGCAGTGCGGGGTTCCCGGACTATGAGGTTGGAAGCTGTGGGTGGGAGATCTCCTGAGGTGATGAGGTTCTGTATGGTCGGGGAGATGATGGTTTGGTGATGGGGGGTGGGGTCATGGTTGAGGGGTGGTAGGAGGAGGTGTCTTCGAGTTGGTGTTGGATTCAGTGGTGTAGATGTCACACTTCCTCCCTCACCTCCATCCAAGGCCCCAAAGGAGACTTCCACATTCATCAAAGTTTTATCTGCACATCCACCAGTATCATTTATTGTATCCGTTGCTCCCGATGCGGTCTCCTCTACGTTGGGAAGACTAGACGCCTCCTAGCAGAGCACTTTAGGGAACATCTCTGGAACACCAGCACCAATCAACCACACCGCCCTGTGGCCCAACATTTCAACTCCTCCTCCCACTCGGCCGAGGACATGGAGGTCCTGGGCCTCCTTCACCGCCACTCCCTCGCCATCCGACGCTTGGAGGAAGAATGCCTTATATTCCACCACGGAGCACTTCAACCCCAGGACAATGTGGACTTCACAAGTTTCCTCATTTCCCCTTCCCCCACCTCACCCCAATTCCAAACTTCCAGCTCAGCGCTGTCCCCATGACTTGTCCCAACTGTCTATCTTCCTTTCCACCTATCAACTCCACCCTTCTCTCTGACCTATCACCTTCATCCCCACCCCCATTCACCCACTGTACTCTTTGCTACCTTCCCCACCCTCCTCCCTGACCTATCACCTCCATCCCCACCCCCATTCACCTATTGTACTCTATGCTACGTTCTCCCCACCCCCACCCTCCTCTCATTTATCTCTCCACTCTGCAGGCCCTCTGCCTCTATTCCTGATGAAGGGCTTTTGCCCGAAACATTGATTTTCCTGCTCCTCGGATGCTGCCTGAACTGCCGGGCTTTTCCAGCACCACTCTAATCTAGACTCTGGCTTCCAACATCTGCAGTCCTTGTTTTTACCCAGCCAGATAAGGTTTCGCTTCGCTGATCTGTACGGGAAAGAATAAAAGTTTGACTGAGTTTGCACTTGTTTATCTATCTCAGACAGCAGTTGGAGTTGGATGGGGTGGGGCTAGGGCATTGGTTTGTTTCTGCTTTGAGTTGCTCAAAAATTCATTGATTTTGTTTTCTGGGTGGCACGGTGGCTCAATGGTTAGCACTGCAGCCTCACAGTGCAGAGACCCGAGTTCAAATCCCGTCTCAGGCGATTGACTGTGTGGAATTATGCACATTCTCCCTGTGTCTGCGTGGATTTGCTCCAGTTTCCTCCCACAATCCAAAAATGTGCAGGTTAGGTGAATTGGCCACGCTAAATTGCCCGTAGTGTTAGGTGAAGGGGTAAATATAGGGGGGAATGGGTCTGGGTGGGTTGCGCTTCGGCGGGTCAGTATGGACTTGTTGGGCCGAAGGGCCTGTTTCCACACTGTAAGTAATCCAATGTGAGTCCCTTTCTGCTCTCTAGTGACTCCTGTTCGAATGCATGCAAAACATCCTGGGCTCAGTTGTGACAGAGCCTGGGGTCAAACCTTCAACAGTTACCTGCTAGAAAAGGCTGGTCTGACCTACAGTGCCACAACCTCCAAGATGGATTGGGTGACAGCTCATGCAGTTCACACCAATCTGATTCAGACCATTCTTGTGGCAAATTAAATCAACAGCCCAAGGGATTTGTGTTGCTGTGGAAATGTATATATTTACATGAATGTTGTATCCTGGAGTAATTGGAGTAGAGGCTCCAATTATTTTCTATCACATGTCTGTCCAGGAATCTCTCCTGCTGTTACTGCCTGCCATTGGCTTACATTGGAAGGATCTATTAGTAGATACTCAACCTGTTTGCCTGCATTACGAACACACTTTCCTTAGCCATCAAGTCCTGGATGGGACCTGTAATTAAAGCTTTTAGCTCAAAGCCAGGGAGTCTTGTCACTGTGCCATGATTAAATAGCCTGGTGATGTTCACCATCCGACGAGGGACAATGGTCAGTTGAATGGAATTACCAAAGTGAAACAGGACCATTGGAACAACGAAGTCGAGGGACTCTGGGATAATACAGGGAAGTGGGAGAGAAATGACGTTGCAATCGAGAAAATGAGCATGAACCAATCCAACAGTTCCTGAAAACCTGACAAATCAACATAAGCACTAATTATAAACGTGCACTGTGTGAAACCAAATCCAAAGATGTGCAGGTTAGGTGATTTGGCAATGCTAAATTGCCCATAGTGTTCAGAAATGTGGAGGTTAGGTGCATTAGTCAGGGGAAATGTAGAATAACAGGGTAGGAGAAGGGTTTGGGTGGAATACTCTTTGGAGGGTCGGTGTGGACCTGTTGGACTGAAGGGCCTGTTTCTACACTGTAGGGATTCTATGTTGGATTCTACTTTGAAATAGTTACTTTGTCTTGATACTTACCTCGTAGCTATGTCTGACATTCCATCACTTGTCTTAAAGAAAAGAATTGCAAGTACATTCAAGCCTAAAAAAGTTAGTAAAAGTGTTCAAAGCAGAATTATTGAACCATTGCTGCAGAATCTTGAACATGATACATAGAGAGATGTTATATTTTTATGTGAAAAACAATGAAGAGATTCTCTACCCATCTATTTTAAAAAAGCCCAAAGTGACATTCAGATTTTAAATTGACTCATCATTTCATACTGAAATTATCTCATCAACAATAATTGGCATTAAATGAACAGTGCAACAACACAATAACTATTCCCAAAACAGTCAGGGACTCAAAGTGTTGCTTTGTGCATAAAGGAAATGTCAGAAAGTCGATAGCTTTTATAATCTCACCTTTATCGTAGCGCACTGAACTTTTATACCACTTGGACCAACTTGCTATTGGACTTTGAACCTATTATTAATCACTGTGCCCTAACAAGTAAGAGTGAATTTGTTATATGTCAATATGTAGATCCAGTAAAATTCTACACAGCTGAAGTTTTATTTTACTTTCTCTGTGGTATGGCAGGCAGCCACCAACACGCCTGCCATACATTATTGTATCTGTCATTAGTCATATTACTGCTGCACTGGTCAATTGAGCAAATCATTACATCTGTTTTTCAATGAGTCAGGATCAGGAAGAGCAAACACAAGGTAATTTTTGTAATGAGCCTCGTTTCCTGAGGGTCATGGGGCAACTTATTGGCTCTTCAAATTAAATTGCTGACCATAATGATTTCATGCCAGAGACATGCATGAAGACTGAAATGCCTAGGATATCGTATTATGTTTTGCTTCTTACTCTCGGCTATGTTTCCATTGAAACATTTGCATCTTAGACGAGAAGTGAGGCACAGCTAAGTCTTCAGATGATGATAAGCTGGGTAATTGTAATTATAGACTGAACAGCTGATGTTTGGTACAGTGTTACCAAAGGGAATTTGTGCACAGCAAGATCCCAAAGGAGCAGCAATTGAGTTGAATGTCCACTGAACTATTTTTGATGTAATTTGAATGATACCGTTTGTTCAAGGTACTCAGAGAAATTCTTGCCCTTTGTCCATTCAAGGCTGTGTAAGCATCAAAACAGAACCATGTTTTTATTCTTTACACAATTAGAAGGAAATAACAAGACACTGGTCAAGAGAAGGTAGAACACCTGATGGTTTGAGATTGTCCAGAAAGATCTAGAGCTACCAAAACTGAAGTGCTTCAGGAACGTATTGAGTAAAAGTACATTTTGCCAATCTAGACTTGTGCTTAAAATAAACTACAGCTGTATTATTCCATATTGATCATCAGTTCATAATCTTCCTGTTCTCAAAGACAACTTGTCTAATTATATTCAGGTACTTATGGCATGGATGTGTTTCCCAAAGCATTTCTCATTGTTTTATAGTTGCTGTACCCTGTGTAAATGTATTCACATTAAAGTAGGATGACTGGCAGTTATCCAGTTGAAATTCATTCTAAATGAGCTTTCTGTTTGTCCATTGAGATTCTGTCTTTGGATTTAGGATACAAGATTTTCAAGAAATGATGTCTGTCATTGCGTTAGCAGCAATTTATGTTAAGTTTTCTTTTAAAGACAAGCTGCAAGATTAAAACAATTTTTTTTAATCTCTAAAAGCTTAAATTCCAGTAAAATTCCCTGTACATGTTCTATTCACCCTCTTAAAAGAAAGACATTGTGTTCACTACTTGCCTTGCTTCTAGCACTGTATGTTTGTCTAATGAATTATCTGTAATAATCATCTGTAATAAGAACATTAAAGATAGGGGCAGGAATGCACCTGCTCCACCATGTGACCAGGTTATGGCTGATCATCCTCCTCCAATCCACTTAACTCTAAATTCGTTCTATATCCCTTAATTGACCCAATACCCCAAAAATCTATTAACCTTTATTCTGAATTGACTGAAGAACTGAATCGCCACAAGCCTTGAGGGTAGAACATTCAATAGACAATAGACAATACACAATAGATGCAGGAGTAGGCCCTTCGAGCCTGCACCACCATTCAATATGATCATGGCTGATCATCCTTAATCAGTATCCTGTTCCTGCCTTATCTCCATTACCCTTGATTCCACTAAACTTAAGAGCTCTATCCAACTCTTTCTTAAATGAATCCAGAGACTGGGGCAGTGCATTCCACACAGACACCACTCTCTGGGTGAAGAAGTTTCTCCTCATCTCTGTCCTAAATGATCTACCCCGTATTTTTAAGCTGTGTCCTCTGGTTCGGGACTCACCCATTAGCGGAAACATGTTTCCTGCCTCCAGAGTGTCCAATTCTTTAATAATCTTATATGACTCAATCAGATCCCCTCTCAGTCTTCTAAACTCAAGAGTTTACAAGCCCAGTCACTCCAGTCTTTCAGCGTAAGTCCTGCCATTCCAGGAATTGACCTCGTGAACCTACGCTGCACTCCCTCAATAGCCAGAATGTCTTTCCTCAAATTTGGAGACCAGAACTGCACATAATACTTCAGGTGTGGTCTCACCAGGGCCCTGTATAGCTGCAAACGAACCTCTTTGCTTCTATACTCAATCCCTCTTGTTATGAAGGCCAGCATGCCATTAGCCTTCTTTACTACCTGCTGTACCTGCATGCTTACCTTCATTGACTGGTGTACAAGAACACCCAGATCTCTCTGTACTGCCCCTTTACCTAAATTGATTCCATTTAGGTAGTAATCTGCCTTCCTGTTCTTGCCACCAAAGTGGATAACAATACATTTATCCACATTAAACTGCATCTGCCATGCATCTGACCACTCACCTAACCTGTCCAGGTCACCCTGTAATCTCCTAACATCCTCCTCACATTTCACCCTGCCACCCAGCTTTGTATCATCAGCAAATTTGCTAATGTTATTACTAATACCATCTTCTATATCATGGTTCAATTAGATCTCTTCTCATGCTTCTAAACTTCAGCAAATACGGGCCTAGTCCACTCACTATTTCCTCATTGGACAATCTCAGAATCCCAGGAACCAGTCCATGGAATCTTGAGGCAACTACGTTCTTCCTGAAGGAGACTGAAATTTGCACATTGGTGAGGTGTGGCCTTGCTAATGTCCTGTACAATGTAGTGAGACATCATTACACTTCAATCCTTTGTGAAAAAAGCATATGTTACACTGTGTGTTTAATTGTTTGCCATTTCTCCCTGTTAACATTATATGGCACAGATACAAGGACATCCAGATCCTTCTGAATGTTAGCATATCCCAGTCTCTCACTGTTGAAAACGATATTCTGCTTTTTTATTTTACTAGAATGTATAATTTCATACTTTTCCGCAATGTATTATACTGATCGTAAAGCATCTTTCTAAACCAAACTTAACTATTTATATCTACTTCCTGCTTTTTGTTCATTAACTTCTCTTTAATCCATGCTTACATATTACCCTCAAACACATAAGCCCTAATGTGTGACCTCTGTGTGGCACCTTATCAAAAACCTTTTTGAAAATCCAAATATATGATTACATTTATTGGTTCCTCTAAGTCGTTTTACTAGCAGATTTGTGAAACATAATTTTAATTTTGTCAATACATGTCCAGTCTTCCTAATTATTTTGTGATTTTCTAAGTACTCTGCTACCCAGTTATTATGAACAGCTTCTTGTGTTCGCCTGATAATGATGTTTGACTTTCTGGCCTATAGTTCTCTATTTTCTCTTTTTTGCATTTTTTTAAATAGCAGAGTTATGTTTGTCACTTTGCAATGGCCTAGTGATATTGGACTACTGGAGTAATGATCCAGGGACCAGGTAATGTTCTGGGTTCGTAATCCCACCAAGGTCAATGGTGGAATTTGAATTCAATGTTAAAAAGTCTTAAAAGGTCTAATAACCAGGAATACACAGCCAATTGTTGGAAAAGTCCATCTGGTTCACTAGGGTCTTTTAGGGAAGGAAACTGCCATCCTCACCCCGTCTAGCCGACATGTGACTCCAGACACACACTGATATGGTTAATTTGTAACTGTCCTTTGAGATGGGCAATAAATGTTCATACTCAGTGGTGCCCCCACCCTGTGAATGAATAAAAGAAATTTTAGGACATTATTCTAGAATCTAGAGAACTCTGGAAGATTAAAACTAATGCAACTACTTATTTTAAAGCCTTATGATACAGGTCTACAAGTCAGGGACTTTGTCACTGTTAATCTTTCAATTACTTGTTTTTTAACTATAGTGGTTTAATTAAATTCCTTTTTCTCATCAGATCACTGGTTCTGCATTATTTCCAAATGGAATTTTGTGTCTTCTACTGCAAAGACAGATGGAAGATATTTTTCAATGTCCTTCCATTTCCTTATTGCAATTATAATTTCACCATTCTCTGTCTCTAATGGACTTAATTTTCTGTCACTGATCTATTGCTATTTACTTACCTATAGAAAGATTTCCAATCTATTTGAACATCTCGAGTCTACTTTCATATACTCTCTTCTCTTTTTCTGTATCAATTATTTTGCTAGTGACCACCTTGGAGAGCCAGGTCTAGTACATTTAACGTTTACTGCTCCATGCACTGAAAAGGATTCAATCGATTAATCCACCTGAAGAAACATGGCCAAGTTCACAGAGAGAGAAAGGTAATTCCTCACTTCCAATGAGTACAGAAAAGGGTTCTCTCAAACACACTGCTATTTAAGACTGAGGAATTTAGAATGGATATCTCACATCTCCACTTTCCCTCCTAGCTCGGTGACCTATAGATAGAAGCTGCACAAAGTGTTATCTCTCATCATTTACTACAGTCCTATAGGATGCTCAAACGTTTCAGTCCATATGGACTCTGAAATGTTGAAAGTGGACGGATAATAGAAGAGTCGAAAGGAGATTCCTTTCCACTTGCTGTTTATGATGGAAGATTTCACTGCACAACACTTGAATACGATATCCCGATGGAAATCTTGTGTTACAAACACAGTCTCACTGACAAAATAAGAGGAAAATACTGGAGATCTGAAATAGAAACAGGAAGTGCTGGAGAAACTCAGCAAGTCTGGAAGTAATCTATGGAGAGAAGAACAGAAGAACTCAAGGGAAGAGTTCTGAAGAAAACACATGTTGGATTTGAACATTAACTCTTTCTGTCTCCACAGAAATTGTCAGACCTGTTGAGGTTTTCCAGCATTTTCCCTAACACTGCATTTTCCTTAATGGTCAAGAAGATGTGTAATGCATTGGTACTTTTTAAAAATGCCATCGTAGGATATTGATGGCACTGACAGGGCCAGCAGTTACTGCCCATCTCTAGTTGCCCTTGAGAAGATGATGGTAAGCTACTTTCTTGAATCACTGTAGTGTAGGTAGGTCTGAAGTGCTTTTAGTTCCAGGATTTTAACCCAGTGACATAAAAAGATGGGTGATTTATTTCCAAGTAAGAATGGCTTGGAGGGGAACTTATTGGACAGGTGGAGGTGGTGAAAGTGGGACATTTGAAAATATGACATGGGTACCAAAATAGTTATTCAGCAACACAAAAATTCAAAGTCTGCAAAAATAACAAGGTACTCATATCCTTTGCAAAAGTAAGAGCTGCTTGTCAGATAAAGTATTAGATGAAATCCAAACCCCCTTCATTCATTCTGGAAATATGTTTTACTTAGGTTATCATTAGCCCCTCAGCCAAAAGATATATTACTTTGTCATATTCTCTTGCTTGATCCAGGATAGACCATGACCTAACCCCTAGACTGACTTGGGAGGATACCCCCCACTCCCTCTGCATAAGATCCCAACTGACCTCTTATTTATCCCTGGACTGGTGGCACTTGACTTGCAGGAATGACTGTGAGTCAATCTCCAATGCCAAGGACCAGACCCCTGACTAACCATGGCCAATCCCTTGGCCTATAATCAGAAAAAAATCCCTTGATTGAGTGTGCCATCTTGCGCTCATCAAGGGCTGGTCACATTTAATCTCCAGCTGATGGCCATGTGTTAGCCGCATAAACCTTTGCATCATACTGTGGCTGTGACACTGAAGTAGCACAGTTTAACAACCTGTCCACCCCCTTGACTGTTCAGTGCTACCCTTTTTGACATTCACTTACCTCTGTACTGAAAAACAATGCAAGCTACAGAGGCTGGCAGCATGGAACTGAGCACTGAAGAACATGTATGCCAAAAAGCCATGTGAGCTACATAGATGCTGGCAGCCTCCAAGTAAATGCAAAGTGACTTAGCACTCAGAAAGCAAGCTAAAGGCCATAAATCTCATAATGTGCAAAAGTATAAGATGTATGTGTTGCCCCAGCATGCAAAACAACCCAGCACAACCATACTCAGTCTGAGATATCCTTTTGCTCCCAAGTAAACTATTGAAGGGTGGAGTGGTGTCTGGGTTGGACCCCGAGCAGGTATGATGCTGTGGTGAAGATTTTCCGATGCTGAATTCCTTTATAAGGACCTGATGAGGATGGTGGCCATGCAGAGATGTTGTTGTAAAGAATCACTTCACTGATAGCCTGGATAAGCATTTGGCAGGCTCGAACCTCCAGGCACTCACTCTAATTTACATGTCTGCAATTTGCACCATCTAGTTTCACGGTGAACGAGAGGAGAATTGGACTTGGTGTGGAAATAAGCTTTGGCTTTAATGAAATACAAATGCTTGGAAATAAGGTAACCACTGTTCAACAGTGAGGTTCTATAATTGGTATTTAAAGTTTGTGGGCAATGTTACAAAAATGTTTATTTATGTCAAGGTCCTGTTTTTTTCATTTTCTTGGGTCTATTCCCACTTTTCCTCACCATTGTTCATGGCTACTAGGGAGGGGAAAGTTCATAATCCATAAATCCATAATGTCTGCTGGTCACAGAGATGTGTGCATCAACTGTTGCTGCATAACGACACAGTTCTGTCCTGATGTTCTCTTCATCCGCCTGTATTAACAACAACATTAACAACATTCATTCACAATCTGTACAATAGCATCAGCAAATTCTGGATTGTCCAAAATAACTGTCATGATATTGATCAATTAATTTTTTCACACTTAAGCTATGAACGCTTATACATTTTATCTCACACTAAAGGCAAAAAGGTTTACAGTTTAAGTAGTGCCTATGTAGGAAGTCAAGTAACATGCATTGCATTCTATATTTTTATGAGAGTAAAATGCTTAAAGGAATTAACGTCAACCTGATGACCTCCAGAATCTAACTCAGTTAGAAATGTAATCCTTCATCAGTAACGATTCATAATAGCGCCACAAGTATCAGTGTATGTTCTGATGGACTGATAATCTGACTAATTTACATCTCCCATGATATATTTTATTAATAGTTGCTCTGAGAATAACTAGTCACATAGGAGTATATAGCAACATCGGTGAACATTTAGAATCAGTACCATTGTGACTGTTGCTGGTATTTTGGGAGGTGCAAGCAACCTTAAGATAATTGAATACCTTCAATTGTCAATTACAGGGGATCGTCGATTATCCGAATACCAATTATCCAAAAATCGGATTATCCGAAGGAGATCTGGCAGTGCTGATAGATGCATTACATCAAAGACATGTTTCCAACAGTGATTACCTCTTTAGTTTACAGTGGTTAAACAGGGACCATCTCCAAATGACTGACCTCCAGCCCTCTCTCTCTCTCCCCACACTTTCCCTGGAGTTCTACAGAGGGGTGTACTCTAAATTCCCCCTGCTTCCCCAGATAATCTCTCCAACATTGTCCTGGACAGGGCAAATGTGGAACCTGTCAAAAAGTTGCAGTAAAAAGTTGTGTGTGTGTGTGTGTGTGTGTGTGTGTGTGTGTGCGCGCGCGCACGGTGGCTGGTTGGGGGTTGGGGGGATGTTTGCGCACGGTGGGGGCGGAGGTGTCAGATGGGCTTCTGGGGGCTCATGTGCTTTGTGCTGGGGAGTGGGGGCAGTGAAGGACAGGGTTGGATGGGTTTGGGAGGGTGGGCATGGTGCTGGACAGGTTTGGAGGGGCGGGGCAGTGCTGGACGAGGCAGTGGATGGGGTTGATTGGTGTTCTGGGGTAGGAGGTGGTGTTGGGGGCGGGACTCACGTGCTCTGTGTGCTGCTGCTAGTCTCCTGAATGGGGAGCAGACTTTAAAAACTCCAAGCCCCAGAGGAAAGGCATTTACTCGATTAACCAAATAATTGATTATCCAAATGAAATAGTGCCCGCCCATCTCGTTCAGATAATCAAGGTTCCCCTGTAATGCCCTTTAATAGCCTCATCCCAAGGTCACAGGTTATTTGCTGAGGACATGAGGTGTCCATGTCATATACCAAGGCAACAAGTTGAAGTAGATACTTAGCAGAGGCACCCTGAATGTATCGCATTCTCCCGACATGTTCTGCATCTTCACAGCAACTAAACCCAATCATCTAACTCCCTCACCAAAGCTCGCCAAACTGGCCCAAGCAAAATATCCTAATTTAACTATGTACCTGTCTCCAACAACACTAGACATTGGGTAACCTGTCATCCCAACAGTTGCCATTGCATCTTGTGACCCAAGTGGGGTCAGACATCTAATTCGCTGGAAGTTCTTGAAGATGGGACTTCCTCCCAAATGGAGGTTGACATCTTGCCCTTGAGCTCGAAACCTGTAATATCAATTTGGAGCAATCTGGCCAAGAGGTAGGTTTATGTGCAATGTTTGAGTCAAAAATCCAAACTGTAGCCTCTAGATAAAATGTAGTCCCGAGTATTATAGAGTAGTGCAGTAGAGAAGAAGATCAAATGACCCTTTCAGTTTGAACCAGTTCTTTTGAAAAGTAATTCAGTTAGCTGCATTCCCCCATTCATCCCATACATCTGCATTTTATTTATCCACAGCTCCTTTTGGACACTAGTGAATCCAAATTCTTACACTTAATGCATAAAAGTACTATTGCTCAATTGCTCTTTTGTTCTTTTGCCAATCACCTTATATCTGTGCCCTTGAGTTATTTATCCTTCTGACATTCAAAACAATTGCTCTTCATTTATTCTGTCTAGTCATTCATGATTTTAGAAATCTATCAACTCTCCTGCTGGCTTTTCTGCTCTAAGATGAACAGCACCGGTTTCTGTACTCTACCCATTTGATTGTAATTTCTCATGCCTTGAACTATTCCAGTGAATTACTTCCGAACCTTCTCCAAAGCCCTCACTGAAATGTTGAGTTCAGATTTGGTTGCAATATTCCAAGTTACAGACAAGTTTTTTTAATATGGATTTAGCATAAATTTTTGGATTTTCCACTCAGTATCTATTTAGAAACCACAAGAAATGCATATACACACTTTAATCTATATTTTTGTTTGCCTGTCCTACCATCTTCAAAGATTCATGCACACATAGAACAAAGAATGAAGAAAATTTACAGCCCAGGAACAGGCCCTTCAGCCCTTCAAGCCTGAGCCGATCCAAATCCACTGTCTAAACCTAACGCCCAATTCCTAAGCATCTGTATCCCTCTGCTCCCCACCTACTCATGCATCTGTCCAGACACACCTTAAATGAATCTACCATGCCTGTCTCTACCACCTCTGCTGGCAATGCGTTCCAGGCACCTACCACCCTCTTTCCGCGTGTATCCCCCTTAAACTTTTCACCTCTCACCTTGAACGGGTGATCTCTCGTTACTGAATCCCTCACCCTGGGAAAAGACGTATCTCGATACTTTGGCACTGGCATATAACAACAAGGAAGGTGATGGAAATGGAGCAAATTAAATCAGATCTGTTTTAACTGGAATCAAGAAGCCAATTTGTATATTTAGTCATGTGATGTTCTCTGGACAAGGCTAATAAGCATGAACCCCAAATAAGAACCTTTGTCCATACTAAAATTCAATGTAAGTAATTGTTTTAAGATGCTTCATAGGACAGCGCAGACACCAAACAAAAATTGGTAAAAGAATTGAAAGAGATGACTGAAGGTACAGTCAATGAAAAGTTATGAGGGAGCTTTTAAAAAGATGTAGTAAAGTTCAGTCGAGAGAGCCGGAAATCTTAGGAACAATGTGTAGACATGGTGTATGAGGGCTTTCTGACGTTTTGATTAGGAATGCCAAGGCATCAGAGCTAAATGTAAAGGATGGAAGAAAATAACATAACCATGGATAAATTTGGAAATGAGGACAAGTATTTTGAACAGTATATTTTGTGAAATGGGAAACAAATCGAGTCCAGGGAGGATGATAGGTCTGAGCTTTCCTTAACTATGGTCATCCAGAAGATCAAGAGCAACGTTGAATAGTTCAGGTTTGGAGGGGAGACAGTTATGAATGAGAGTTTCTTGTTGTTAATAAAGTTGGGATGAAAGTAAGCCAGACTCTGGAATCTTAATAATTGTCTTAATATGGAGCTTATAGGTCTGCTCAGGATCTAACAGATTTCCTAAGCTATACACCATTGGTTGAAATTTGAGGACTAGATAGAAAGAAAGGCATCGAAGAGGTACAGTTTCTGGTGCAAGTTGAAGCGATTTCAGTCTAGTCAGCGTTGATCTGGCAAAAATTCTCCCACTTTGATTTATTTAGATCCAAATCAATATCTTGTCCCAGTGTAAAATATTCCTTCATTGAAAAAGTATATTTTTTTGCATTGATTTGTTAATTATTTCAAAGAATTGGGGTGTTTCATTACTCAAGGATACTGTGTGGATGCATCAAATCTAACAGTACAGGAAGAGGCCTTTTAGTTTATCATTGCTAGTTCTTCGAAACAACTAATTTGTTTTGCTTTGCTACTTTCTACATAATCCTG
This sequence comes from Chiloscyllium punctatum, assembly GCF_047496795.1. Taxonomy (NCBI): domain Eukaryota; kingdom Metazoa; phylum Chordata; class Chondrichthyes; order Orectolobiformes; family Hemiscylliidae; genus Chiloscyllium; species Chiloscyllium punctatum. Next base: position 51,078,889 of record NC_092750.1, on the reverse strand, counting down.
TAAATTTCTCCTTTTCAACTACATATCAATTACCTGTTGAAATTTACTATGGAATCTATTTAAATGAATGCACTGTGTTTATAAGGAAAGGAAAGCAAAAACCATTGCCTCCACAGCATTCTTTGCAAATTACCATCATTCTGTGTCCATGGGTGACCAGTTCTGTCTGTAGAATGGCTTCTTTGTACTGACCTTTTGATATCCACTCTTACCAACACTCCATACAATTTTGATCATCGACATTGAACCTGCCCTTAACTGTTCTAATCTGCTATAAAGATTGAATACTTACTGATATAGTAAATAAAACCCAGTCATTATAACTTGATTGAATATATCTCAGCACAGTGGCACAGTGGTTAGCACTGCTGCCTCACAGCACCAGAGACCTGGGTTCAATTCCTGCCTCAGGCAACTGTCTGTGTGGAGTTTGCACATTCTCCCCAGGTCTGCATGGGTTTCCTCCCACAGTTCAAAAATGTGCAAGTTAGGTGAATTGGCTATGCTAAATTGCCCATAGTGTTAGGTGAAGGGGTAAATGTAGGGGAATGAGTCTGGGTGGGCTGCTCTTCAGAGGGTCGGTGTGGACTTGTTGGGCTGAAGGGCCTGTTTCCACACTGTATGTAATCTAATCATATCCCAGTTACACTGCTGAAGTTTGCAAAAGATTAAACATTTTTCAAAGAATCTCAATGAGACAGTAGGAAAAGTCTGTTTGAAGGGTGTTTTGGAAGACTTCTGCTCTGTTTGCTAGCATTTTGTATCCAGCTGTGATTTTGACAGCTGATGTATGTTTTAAACCAGTCATGCAAAATTAAGTAAATGTGTGCAGCATTCCTGCTGCTTTGCTCGTTTAAATATACTAATTTAGGATTATTGCAAACATATGAAAAAGATTAGGGATTAGGAGCGTGCGCTTTCAAATGGAAAAGTGTGGGTCACATCACAAACTGAACTAGACAGTATCACAGTAGTAGCCTCTCACTGCTTGCATTTGTCGTATTCATAGGCTTAATATTTCTGTGACACCTTAATGGTTGGGCACACGGTGAAAACTAATTACTGTGCAAAATTTACAATAATCCCATTTGGTTCTCAACCATGAATAAAATATATAAAGAAAATTTCACAACAATCAGAAAACCCTTGCTCTTTCTTTTAATAGAACCATGAAGTATTTTATGTCACTGAAAGAGCAGACATAGTTTCAGTTTAATGTCTTTTGACCCATCTGTTAATACCATGTTGCAGTGGTGTGTCAGCTTAAATTATGTGTTTAAATCTCTGGAGTGGGTCTTGAAGCCATGACCTTCTGATAAGAAACATATGTTAGACCCTTTGCACATGTAAATAGGGGCCTAATGCTTGTTTGAGAGTTCTTTTATACAATTGAATTGCGCAGTGCCAGCTGTGTTTAGCAAAACATGGTCTGCCAACAGCCTAGTCAACAGGCCTTAAAGGAATTTATGCAGGTCACTGCCAAAAAGCTAATTTAAAAAAAATACTTAACTGAGTGAAGGGCTGGTATAACATTCTCTCAGTATTGTCCTGATCAGGTCTTGAAGATTGTAGATCTGACTGAAATTTCTCTTTTTGTCACATTTTCCAGTGTTTGGTTTTACAACTGAAACACTTGCTAAATCCACCACAGAACGTGGTACTGCAGTTGCTTGGGACTGATAGGCACTCCCCTATTGGATATTAGTGAAGATTAGTGAATATTTATGAGATATTAGTATAACTGAATTGATTTTCACAACTTACAAACTTTGACCGTACCAGTACAACAACCAAGTGTCATGTGAAAGGGGATGGGTAAAACATTGGACTTTATAGTATTTCCTTTTTGTGCTGCCACTACCAGAAAACAATGAGCATTTGATCATGTTCAGAAGTGCTCAACTACAACAGGAATCAATGGGCATCAATAAGAGCTTGTTAAATTCCACTCTTTATTAAATATAGGCATACAGGCATCAAATTTTCCTACAGGTTATCACATAAATAAAAGGAAACAAATCATCCTGCCTATTTTCAAAGGTTTTCTCAGTACTGTCCTCACCTGGCCATGTGGCCTTTCCTTCTGATCATTCTGCATGTGACCCTCTGTGCCCACTACAGGGTGACCCTCTGTGCCCTCTCACTTAGGGTGACCAACACTCTGAAAAAAGATCAAGGCATTCCCTGCCAGAGACCAAGGGTTGGGAAGGTGGTTGACAGCCATCAATATAAATGTGGCAATATTGGATGAATAAGAGTTTCAGTCGAATTGAATTTTGAAGTATAGTGAAAGAATGGAAATTCAGCAATTTGCCAAGGCTCCTTCAACATTACCTACTAACCCATGAGGTCTACCACCTAGAAGGACAAAGACTATGGATGCATGAGATCACCACTACATACAAGTTGCTCCTCAAGCCACACACCATCCTGATTTGGAACTAAGTCACTGCTGGTGGGTCAAAAGCCGTGAACTTCCTTTCTAATAGTCCTATCTACTTGGCTGCTGTTCTTGAGTACCCAACCACTGAGATCCTAGAGCTGAGGGTGCAAGGTCATCCAGGAAGACAAAGAAGCGCTGCATTACCCATGACCCCTGCAGGTTGCCATTCATAATAACGAAGAACTCAACAGGCTGATGGCAGGATTGCCCATAGATCACAACATGGTCCTGTCCAACATCCAGGCATACCTCAGCAAAGTTTACACCTAATGAGTCAAGCTGAGAAAAAGGTAAAAGCATATTAGATTACTTACAGTATGGAAACAGGCCCTTCGGCCCAACAAGTCCACACCAACCCGCCAAAGCGCAACTCACCCATTCCCCTACATTTACCCCTTTACCTAACACTACGGGCAATTTAGCATGGCCAATTCACCTGACCGGCACATCTTTGGACTGTGGGAGGAAACCAGAGCACCCAGAGGAAACCCACGCTGACACGGGAGAATGTGCAAACTCCATACAGTCAGTCGCCTGAGTCGGGAATTGAACCCGGGTCTCTGGTGCTGTGAGGCAGCAGTGCTAACCACTGTGCCACCGTGCCGCCCACACGGTGAATAAAAAAGTGTTTAAGGAAAAGCCATATTTCAGAACCACAATCTTGTGGTACATCCCACCCTTCCAATTCTTCAGTAAACTCCCTATCTATGTTGCTGGGGAGTCAAGGCCACACAAAACATAGATTAGCCCCTTCAGGTCTGCTAGACAGATACTGGATTGTTCCTCTGTGCCTGAACTCCTACCCCCTTTCTCCCATATACCTGTATATTCCACAGACCTGTTTGTTTAGTCCTTGTAACCCCTAGTTATGTACCATCTTTTCACTTAAATACTTGTTTGTGGGATCTGGATGGCACGGTCAGCATTTATTGCACATCCCTACTTGCCCTGGAGACAGTAGCGGACTGCCATCTTGAATTGCTACAGACCATGAGAGGTGGGTGCACCCACAGTGCTGGAAGAGAGAGGAAGTGTAATGCGATATATTTTGCACTGAGTTGTCATGACTGAATAATTGCAGGCATGTGCAAAGTTGGGTGGAGTCTTGCAACAGTGCTGGGGTTTTGAAGGTGAAGTAAAGACCATAAACGTTATTAAGTGAAGGGGATCAAATTGATAAGTGTGGCTGGGCTTTCTGGTGCAGTTGGTAGGATAAACATTTTGTGGACACAATCCTATCCTTTACAACTTGCATAAGTTTGTTATTCTTCTTAGTGCACTGCTTCCAGGTCCTTGGGTTACTGTCATCCGCCTCGCTTGTTATCTGTTGGTACCAAGTTCTTGAAATATGTCAGGAAGGACTCCAACTTCCATGGATGTAGACTATCTTTATTCCTTCGCTTCTACCAAGGCCTCCAGTGCAATTATTTGAAATTTTGATGCCCATTCCCTCTGTGTAGTCAATATTGTTGATCATTCTACATGCCATCTGCAATTCAAGCCCACTGCTCCATAAAACTTATAAAACAGGGATCCTTTATGAATGTTAATAGTTAAGCTTGACTTCAAGAAACTATTTGCAGAGGACATTCATAGCCCATATCCTAGGTCCACCTGGGAACCATGGGTGTTTAACTCTGGACCTCTATTCGCAGAGTTCAGCTCCTACAGCTAATTTTCCGTGACTGTTAGAGTCTTATTATCATGGCTCTCAGCTTTGGAGGTAACCTTCCTATCCTCATGACTCCCTGGATTCAGGACTGCCACCCGGGTGTTTCACTGAAGTCTTCAGCATATGGGTCTACCCATGATCCAGTTCCTCTCCCCACTTCTCCACCCATTGTCAGACGCTTTGTATTGCCCATTCTGTAGCCTAGGTTCCCCCCACGCTGAAAATCATAAGTTTCCCCTGTGTTTCTTGCAGCGCATTCTCCTCATGGCTTCTGGTGCTCCATGTTCTTCAGCCCACGCTCCAGCCTACAGACTACTGAAGAGGTTGTCGCTTCCTGACTTGAGGAGGTTCTACAGGGCCAGTTAATGCCCTTCCCTGGACTAATGACCTCTGCCAGTGGAAACCCAGTGCCCTGCAAAGAAATGCCTCACAGTTTCTGGGGCCTGGCATTCCATTCTGTGCCAAAGTCAGAAGTTGGAACATTGAGATTTTTTTTAATACTTCAAAAATATACTTTATTCATAAAATATTTTGATGATCTGTACAATTGGTCATGCCATACATATGTAAACATTCCATTTCTTTGCATACAGAGACAGAGTAATCATTCATATATACAGGTCTGTATGATTACTATCCACATATTTAGCAGGGGGGGGGTCAGCGGAGCCCACTTACTGCGTGGGCCCCCTGTTCTTCTTTGGCAGGCAGACATTACATGGTGGTCTTTCCCCACCGTGCCTTGGCGGCAGCTGCCCCAAGCTTCAGCACGTCCCTCAATACGTAGTCCTGGACCTTGGAATGTGCCAGTCCGCAACACTCAGTCAGGATCAACTCCTTCAGCTGGAAGATCAACAGGTTTCGGACCGCCCAGAGAGCGTCCTTCACCGAGTTGATGATCCTCCAGGCACAGTTGATGTTTGTCTCTGTGTGTGTTCCAGGGAACAGACCGTAGAGCACGGAGTCCCGCGTCACGGCGCTGCTTGGGACGAACCTCGACAAACACCACTGCATTCCTCTCCAGACTTCTTCTGCGTAGGCACATTCCAGAAGGAGGTATGTGACAGTCTCGATCCCCCCCGCAGCCGCTTCGAGGGCAGCGTGCGGTGTGGCTGAGAGTCTGGGCTTGCATGAAGGATCTCACAGGCAGAGCCCTCTCACCACCAGCCAAGCCATGTCTTGGTGCTTGTTGGAAACTTCTGGCGATGAGGCATTCTGCCAAATGGCTTTGACAGTCTGCTCAGGGAACTGCTCGATAGGATCCACCCTCTCCTTCTCCCGAAGGGTGTCAAGGACACTACGTGCTGACCACTTCCTGATGGACTTGTGGTCAAAGGTGTTTTTCTTCATTAACTTCTCCACGAAGGACAGGTGATACGGAACGGTCCAATTACTTGGAGCGTTCCGCGGCAGCGAGTCCAGACCCATCCTTCGCAACACTGGGAACAGGTAGAACCTCAATACGTAGTGACACTTGGTTTTTGCGTACCGGGGATCCACACACAGCTTGATGCAGCCACACACAAAGGTGACCATCAGGGTGAGGGTGGCATTGGGTGTATTTTTTCCCCCTTTGCCCAGATCTTTATACATCGAGTCCCTTTGGACCCGGTCCATCTTTGATCTCCATATAAATTGGAAGATGGCCTGGGTGACTGCAGCAGCACAGGGTCTGGGAATAGGCCAGACCTGTGCCACGTATAATATAAATGACAGTGCCTCACACCTGATGACCAGGTTTTTTCCCGCGATGGAGAGTGACCATAGCCCCATCTGCCCAGTTTCTGCCTTACTTTGCTGATACACTCCTCCCAAGACTTGGCGCACGCCCCAGCCCCCCAAACCAAATACCCAGCCCCTTCAGGTGGTCAGTCCTGACAGTGAAGGGGATCAAGGATTGATCGGCCCAGTTCCCAAAGAGCATGGCCTCGCTTTTGCCCCAGTTTACCTTGGACCCCGAGCCCGTTCGAACTGGAACATTGAGATCTTGCTCAACCTCCTCCTCTACATACACCATAATATACAGAACAATCTGAGCTCCACTAGCAGCCAAAATACCCTCCTCCTTTTAGGAATGTGTTAAATAGTGATGTGCAGTAATGATATTGAGCTCCTGGTGATGGGAGCAGCCAATGAAAGGGTTGGAGAGGGTGGCTGCACACAGAGCTCACTCAAAGGGCAGGTAGCATACAGATAAGGAGTGAGATCAGCAGGCCTGGGTTAATCCCCATTTTCAGGGATTACCAATTTAACCCCCAACATTTTCTGCAGCTAGCGACAAACTGTGAGGACATGCTGACACACGCGACGTGCCAAAGTTTCTGTCCGTAATTAGGCAAATGCATTTGAATGCCGAGAATGATTTTGCTGCATTCAAAGGGAAGCAAGGGGTTGTGTTTTGAGGTCAAACCCATGATTGCTTGCTCACGAGCCAACCTGATAGCTTTTCACTTTTCTCTCAGTATTCTGGTCACGGATGTTCAAACGAGTTTGAAGGAGTTGTACGGGGAGCCAGGATAATTACATCCTTTGGCATCAGACAATATTTCAATATTCATGAATGAGATTTTAAAATATTTATATGTGTCAAGGCTTTGTGGATCGGTGTCCATACCTTGAACGTGCTGCTGAGAGTGCTGATGACACTTTATAAACCAGTAATAGAATACAACTATTGAATTTCTAGCTGGTCTAGGAAACACATACAATAATGTGCTCTCTTGATGTAAGTGTCTATGATGTGCTGTATCCAAGGCAACATGGTTTACTGACTGATTCTTGCATAATACTGGAAAGGTGCCTGAAAGGAGCTGACAACACAGAAGCCAGCTGCCTGCTGTGACCTTCATGGCTATTGGTAATGTGCCTGGAGCTTGTTTCAAAGCTGCTTTTTCGGTTGATGATGCAGGTCAGTGAGAACTTGTCTCCTGAGTGTAAAGGTCTTCAGGCATTAACTTGCAGGAAATGCCAAACGAGTTCTTTAACTGGTCAATTTTCTTAGGAATTTCATCCTCCCATGTTCCAGTGCTATCCAACTTCTGTTTTCTGCTGCCGTGCGAATGGTGATTATTGAGGAATTGCTGTAAAAAAAGTTTTTTGATGGTTTTAATTTCAGACCTCTCTGCATATAGATCAGTAATCATTCTGTCCCATCAAAATTATACCCGTTGTATGAAAATGATCATGAAAAGAATGTTCCAATAATAATTTTTAGAAATCAGATATTTAGTAGAGAAGTCAGTGAAGTGGGTGTGTCTGGTTGTCACTAGAAGAATCTTTCTATCCCCAGCTTGAGCACAGAAAGGACACATGGGAAAAGAAAGAGAGGAACCTGACAGAACAGAAAACCCAGAGACAGCAGAGCAGAAACATAAGGCTATCACTCAAGCAGCAGGGGAGGAATAGGTTCCTCTAGTTCCTGTTTATATTTGTAATGATCATTGGGGCAGCAACCCTCAACATCCACCTGTATGTTTGTCCTGGCATTCCATACTCCATAAAAAAAAACTCTAGTGATGACCAACCCCGAGTGGCTAGTGACTGAGAGTAGTTTGCTGCCACTGATATTCTTTTCCTAATATTATTAATCGTCCAGTTCAGGGATGTTGTTACACACCTCTGCAGCAGGTGGGACTTGAAACAGGGTTTCTCTGCTGAGTCTAAGGGCCTGCCTAATTATCAGAGGGAGAGGATAGACCATTAGAGAGTCTTAACAAGAAAAGTCACTTGTCTTACAGAACAAAGTAAGGCTTATCACATGATGACAATAGATACATTTAAGATTAGCTAGTTAGGCATGATTTTAACTATTGGGAGCCATATATGTCAAGTCTACCTCCATTGAAACCTTGTGAAAAACCGTTTCTCCATCTAAAAACTGTGAGAAAGCTTCAGGTTGGGTGGAAGTAATGCAACTTCGGCATTAGCTCTTTCAAGGAATGAGCATAGAGTCATAGAAATGTGTAGCACAGAAACAGGCTCTTTAGCCCAACTCATTTGCATCGACCAGATATCCTAAACTGATTGAATACCATTTGCCAGCATTTGGCCTATATCCCTCTAAACCCTCTTTATTCATGTACCAATCCAGATGCCTTTTAAAGGTTGTAATTGTACCTTCATTCATCACTTGCCCTGGCAGCTCATTCCATACACACACCACCCTCTGTGTGAAAACATTGCACCTTAGGACGCTTTTAAATTTTTGTTACCTTAAACCGATGCCCTCTAGTTCTGGACTCCTCTACTCTGGGAAAAAGACCTTGGCTCTCCACCTTATCCATGCCCCTTATGATTTTATAAGGTCATCCCTTAGCCTCCGACACTCCAGGGAAAAAAGCCCCAGCCTACTCAGCCATGGGTCAGCATTTATTGCTCAACCATAGTTGCTCTTGAGAAGATGATGATGAGCTGCCTTCTTAAACTGCTGCCATCCATTTGATGTAAGTCCAGCCATGATGCTACTAAGGTGCCAATTCCAGGATTTTGACCTGGCAATGCTGAAAGGATGACAATATCTTTCCAATTCAGAATAGTGAGTGGCTTGGAGGGAAACTTCCAGATGGTGGTATTCCTGTGTATCTGCTGTCGTTGTCCTTCTAAATGGTGTTGGTCATGGGCTTGGAAGGTGCGGTCTCAGGAGCCTTGGTGATTTTCTGCAGTGCATTTAGAGATAGTACACACTGCTTCTGAACATTGGTGGTGGAACAAATGGACATTTTTGGACATTTTTGTGTAAGCCCGTATGTCACTGGAAACCAGTTTGAAAACCACTTTTGTTTAAAGAAAACACTGCTGGAAATATTTATAGTCTCAGTTGTTTAACATTGAGATCAAACTGAACACTAGTTCTCTTTAGTGGTTGTATTCTCATCTTACTTTCCCACTCTCCTCATTTACTTCATTTGATCTCATGCAATTGGCAATAAGCATTATTGCAATCCTTTACAACAGGAAATGATTGACATACAAATGATATTTTCTGATTTTTTGTGTTACAGGTGCAGCTTATAGATTAAACTAATCTGGCAGTGTCTCTGCAAACAATAAATTTTGGTTATTACTCTGACATGCTGCAGGAGATCTTTGTAATTGAAAACGGAAATCAAAATACAACCATACTTGCTGCAGGAACATCCTATTTGAGTTGTTCTCTTGTCATCCATAAGAATTGATGACATATCCCCAAATCTAAATAGCTTTAGCAACATGTATGGATCTAGAAGCTCCAGAGGTTATGAGACAACATGAATAAAGTCAGAGCATATTATTAAAATTATGAGTCATTTCCTGAAGTATTGTTCCAGGGATCCAAATTGGCCCTCATCTAGCAAAAAAAAAGATTTTGCATTTGGAAAGAACCTATTTTACAGAAAGAGTTTGGAGTTCACTTCATCTTTTCCTGATGCATATATTTCATTCTATTGATAGAGTCATAGAGATGTACAGCACGGAAACAGACCCTTCCATGTTATCCATGCCGACCAGGTATCCTAAATTAATCTACTCCCATTTGCCAGCACTTGGCCCATATCCCTCTAAACCCTTCCTATTCATATCCTCATCCAGATGGCTTTTAAATAGTTTTAAAATAGTGATGGAAAAGGATAGACCAGATCTAACTGTTGAAATTCTAAATTGGAGGAAGGCTAATTTTGATGGTATTAGGCAAGAACTTTCAAAAGCTGATGGGGCAGATGTTTGCTGGTGAAGGGACGACTGGAAAATGGGAAGCCTTCAGAAATGAGATAACGAGAGTCCACAGACAGTATATTCCTGTTCAGGCAAAAGGAAAGGCTGGTCGGTGTAGGGAATGTTGGATGACTAAAGAAATTGAGGGTTTAGTTAAGAAAAAGAGGGAAGCATATGTCAGGTATAGACAGGATAGATCGAGTGAATCCTCAGAAGAGTATAAAGCCAGTAGGAGTATACTTAAGAGGGAAATAAGGAGGGCAAAAAGAGGACATGAGATAGCTTTGGCAAATAGGGTTAAAGGGAATCCAAAGGATTTTTACAAACACTTTGAGGACAAAAAGGTAACTCAGGAGTGAATAGGGCCCCTCAAAGATCAGCAAGGCGGCCATTGTGTGGAGTCACAGGAGATGGGGTGGGATACTAAACGAGTATTTTGCATCAGCGTTTACGGTGGAGAAGAACATGGAAGATATAGACTGTAGGGAAATAGACAGTGACATCTTGAAAAATGTTCATATTACAGAGGAGGAAGTGCTGGATATCTTGAAGCACATAAAGCTGAATAAATCCCCAGGACCTGATCAGGTGTCCCTTAGAACTCTGTGGGAAGCTAAGGAAGTGATTGCTGGGCCCCTTCTGAGATATTTGTATCATCGATAGTTACAGGTGAGGTGCCATAAGACTGGAGGTTGGCTAATGTGGTGCCACTATTTAAGAAGGGTGGTAAGGACAAGTCAGGGAACTATAGGCCAGTGAGCCTGATGTCGGTGGTGGGCAAGTTGGTGGAGGAAATCGTGAGGGACAGGATTTACATGTATTTGGAAAAGCCAGGACTGATTGAGGGAATGTCAACATGGCTTTGTGTGAAAAACGAAGAGGATTGATGTGGGCAGGATGGTGGATTTGATCTATATGGACTTCAGTAAGGCATTTGACAAGGTTCCCCATGGGAGACTGGTTAGCAAGGTGAGATCTCATGGAATACAGGGAGAACTAGCCATTTGGATACAGAACTGGCTCAAAGATAGAAGACACAGGGTGGTGGTGGAGGATTGCTTTTCAGAGTGGAGGCCACAAGAATCGATGCTGCGTCCACTATCTTTCGTCATTTATATAAATTCGATGTGAACATAGGAGGTATGTTTAGTAAATTTGCAGATTAGATTAGTTACAGTGTGGATGACACCAGAGTTGGAGGTGTAATGAACAGTGAAGAAGGTGACCTCAGAGTACAATGGGATCTTGACCAGATGGGCCAATGGGCTGAGGAGTGGCAGATGGAGTTTAATTTAAATAAATGCGATGTACTACATTTTGGGAAAGCAAATCTTAGCAGGACTTATACAGTTAATAGTAAGGTCTTAGGGAGTATTCCTATTGGAAGGATGTTGTGAAATGTGAAAGGATTCAGAAAAGATTTACAAGGATGTTGCCAGGGTTGGAGGATTTAAGTTATCGGGAGAGGTTGAATAGGCTAGGGCTGTTTTCCCTGGAGCGTTAAAGGCTGAGGGGTGACCTCATAGAGGTTTATAAAATCATAAGGGGCATGGATAAGATAAATAGACAAAGTCCTTTCTCTGGGGTTGGGGAGTTCAGAACTAGAGGGCATAGGTTTAGGGTGAAAGGAGAAAGATATAAAAGAGACCTGAGAGGGAACGTTTTCACTCAGAGGGTGGTACGTGTATGGAATGAGCTGCCAGATGAAGTGGTTGAGGCTGGTACAATTGCAACATTTAAATGGCATCTGGGTGGCTATATGAATAGGAAAAGTTTGAGGGATACAGGCTAAGTGCTGGCAAATGGGACTGGTTGGGTTGGGATATCTGGTTGACATAGACGAGTTGGACCGAAGGGTCTGTTTCCATGCTATACATCTCTATGACTCTCAATGTTGTAATTGTACCAGCCTCCACCACTTCCTCTGGCAACTCATTCTATACACGCACCACCTTCTGCGTGAAAATGTTGCCCTTTAGGTCTCGTTTAAGTCTTTCCCCTCTCACCCTAACCCCTTTAGTTCTGGACTCCCCCAACCTAGGGAAAAGACCTTGTCTATTAATCCTATTCATGCCCTTCATGATTTTATAAGGTCACCCCACGACGCTCCAGGGAAAACAGACCCAGCCTATTTGGCCTCTCCCTATAGCTCAAATCCTCAAACCTTGGCAACATCCTTGTTAACCTTTTCTGGATCAATTCAACTTTCACAACATCCTTCCGATAGGAGGGAGACCAGAAATGAATGCAGTATTCCAAACTGATTGCCCTAACTAATGTCCTGTACAGCCGCACTGTGCCATCCCAACTCCTTTACTCAATACTCTGACCAATAAAGGAAAGCATACCAAATACCTTCTTCACTATCCTATTTACCTGCAACTCCACTTTCAAGGAGCTATGAACCTGCACTACCCAGGATTAGGTTCCCTACAGTATGGAAACAGACCCTTCAGCCCAACAAGCCCACACTGACCCTCTGAAGAGTATCCCACCCAGACCCATTCCCCAACCCTATATTTACCCCTGACTAACGCACCTAACACTATGGGCAATTTAGCATATTGCCGATTCACCTGATCTGCACATCTTTAGATTGTGGGAGGAAACCGGAGCAAACCCACGCAGACATGGGGAGAATGTGCAAACTGCACACAGACAGGTGCTCGAGGTGGGACTCAAACCCGGGTCCCTCGCGCTATGAGGCAGCAGTGCTAACCACTGAGCCACTGTGCCACCCCTAAGTGTATACGTCTTACTCTGATTTGTATACCTCCTATTAAGTGTATGCGTTCTACTCTGACTTGCCTTTCCAAAATGCAGCACCTCACATTTTCTAATTTAAATTTTACTTGTCACTTCTTGACCCATTGGTCCATCTGATCAAGATCCCATTGTAATCTGAGGTAACCGTCTTCGCTGTCCACTACACCTCCAACTCTAGTGTCATCTGCAAACTTAATAATCATACCTCCTATGTTCACATCCAAATCCTTTATATATTTGTTGAAAAGTAGTGGACTCAACACCAATCCTTGAGGCACACCACTGGTCACAGGTCTCCAGTCTGAAAAGCAACACTCCTCTACCACCCTCTGTCTTCTATGTTCGAGCCAGTTCTGTATCCAAAAAGTTAGCTCACCCTGTATTCCATGTGATCCAACCTTGCTAGCTAGTCTACTATGATGAATCTTGTCAAATGCCTTACTGAAGTCCATGTAGATCACGTCCACCACTCTGCTGTCATCAGTCCTCTTTGTTACTCATTCAAAAACTCAGTCAAGTTAGAGAGACATTATTTCCCATGCACCAAGCCATGCTGACTATCCATGATCCGTCCTTTCCTTTCCAAATACATGAACATCCTGTCCCTCAGGATTGCCTCTAACAACTTGCCCACCACCAATGTCAGGCTCACTGGTCTATAGCTCCCTGACTTTTCCTTATCACTTAAATAGTGGCAACACATTAGCCAATCTTCAAATATTGGATGAAAACTGATGAATGTATATAGGAATAGTAGAATTATCCGGCTGATTATTATTGAGAAGAGTTATCTACTCACATTCTAATATCTCATTTAAATAAATATGCCTGATTATTGGAAGACAATTGTTGGATGTTTTGGTTTTACTATGGATATTTACTCAGATATATCAATGTTGGTCATGTTGGTGAATGGTCTGCATATCATGTTTTAGCAGTTTGTCTTTTTTGTTTAATATCTCATTTAAAAATAAGGTTATCTTGGGTACAGGAAATGTTGCAATCTGTGGTATGAACTGCATATTATATCTTTACCACATGCTTTTATGCTAATCTCTTCAATTGTACTGGACAGAGGCTGAAAGCCTTCGTGAGGCACAATAGTTACGTTGCTTTGTTTAATAGATAGGCATTGATTGTCAAGAATAACAGATATAACCAAGCTTCGCCTTGATTCAATCAACCATAGATCCCTCCTGAGAGACAAGAACAATAATAAAATCCTGCCTTTTTCAATGTTATGTAATTTTTTTTTGTCAGCTTTCTAATCTTGACCATTTCTGTGCTTGAGAAGAAAGTGGTTCCCCTCAGCCATCTTCGCTTTCCAGACTTAGTGATTACCTGTTTGACATTTTCTACCCCTGTTCTCAGCCAGAGGCATGGCAGGTCTTTTGACCTCTTCTATATTACTTAATTTTTCTTACTATTAAAACTGGCTCTATCCGTGGGCGGCACGGTGGCACAGTGATTAGCACTGCTGCCTCACAGCGCCGGAGACCTGGGTTCAATTCCCGCCTCAGGCGACTGACTGTGTGGAGTTTGCACGTTCTCCCCGTGTCTGTGTGGGTTTCCTCCGGGTGCTCTGGTTTCCTCCCACAGTCACAAAGATGTGCAGGTCAGGTGAATTGGCCATGCTAAATTGCCCGTAGTGTTAGGTAAGGGGTAAATGTAGGGGTATGGGTGGGTTGCGCTTCGGCGGGTCGGTGTGGACTTGTTGGGCTGAAGGGCCTGTTTCCACACTGTAAAGTAATCTAATCTAATCTCTTTACAATCCATGCCACCCACCTCTGCCCAGCACCACTTCCATCCTTTTTGGGATACAATTTAAAGTAAATGATCTTTAACTCTTCTCAAAATAAAAAGAGGCTGTCGTTGGATAATTGAACTGACTGATTATGATACTGATTGTGACCTCTCACAAACCAATGTGTCTGGCTATATTGCACAATTTTAGTGTCAGCAGCTAGTGTCATTGAACCTGTGCAAAGTCACCATGTTGCAAAATAAAGCACTTAAAAATGACTCATTCCTGAATCCTTTCTCTGTGGAAAGAAGATTAGATTAGATTACTTACAGTGTGGAAACAGGCCCTTCGGCCCAACAAGTCCACACCGCCCCGCCGAAGCGCAACCCACCCATACCCCTACATTTACCCCTTCCTAACACTACGGGCAATTTAGCATGGCTAATTCACCTGACCTGCACATCTTTGGACTGTGGGAGGAAACCGGAGCACCCGGAGGAAACCCATGCAGACACGGGGAGAACGTGCAAACTCCACACAGTCAGTCGCCTGAGGCGGGAAATGAACCCGGATCTCTGGCGCTGTGAGGCAGCAGTGCTAACCACTGTGCCACCGTGCTGCCCACAAAGTGATCTTCTATCTCAAAATGTGAAACCGCATTCAGCATAATACCATCCAGCACAATAGATCTGATTATGAAGTCTATCCCAGAACATTGCACAATGATTTGTTGAAGAGGGCAGTACTGGTCTTTTCATTGTAATCAGTGGCTGTAGCATCAAGTGTCTTCACTTTGCAGAAGAATTATTGCTGGAAGATAAATATTGGAAGCATGCTTAATGCATTGCATAGCAGTAAAAGTTAAATTCAGGCCAACTTTAGTTGGCTGAACACGAGCCACCATGAAATTGTTACTGGGCAGTTTTCCCACTGTTCTGCCCCTTAATTGTTTAATTTGGTTATAAGTGATTTGGCATTATGCATGACTGCAAGTCATTACAACAAGGATGAACTCTGAGGTCTGCTGATTTCTGCATTAGAACAGAAAAGAAAGGCTGATTGCTAAACAGCTTACAGCATCGCCTACCATTCCAGCACCAAGATATGGAATATATAGGATTGAACATAATATCAGATTCACTGGAGATCATTTCAAACCCAACATCTATCCCTATTCTTTTTAAGCCTCCATTTTATTTTGATCAGTGCCAGAGGTCTTGCCGCAACAAAATAACCTCAAGCTCCAACCTTCCATGCTCTCACCTTCGAATCTGAAAGTCTGTGGCTCCTTTGATCTGGACATGCCCGTGCCCGTCCCATTGTAAACCATTTTAGATACCCCCCTCTTCATGTACACAACTTCTGGGATCATTCCCACACAGCTTGCTGTCTCCTACTGACTGAAATCTTGTTTGCTGGTCAAATGTGACCCGGAAGGAGAGAAAAGTAAAACTTTGGAAATGATACAAACTGGTGCAACTCGTCTTGTATACCTGACAGGGGAACTTCAGTACACCCAGCACGGTTATTATACAGTTGTGATTTTGCCAGGTTCAAGTGGGGCTCAGAGCCTGAATACAGAGCTGTGGCCTGAGAACCTCGTAATGTAAGTTAGTCGCTCGCCCTGGCCTATGTTCCCTCTGCTTCTCTCATTTCCCAAGCCCATGTCTCTCAGGCTTCTGTTTCTGTCAATGGCAATGTCATATCCTTACAAGCCATAGCCCTGCCTTTCCTAATTAGCAAGTAATTTCATTGAACTATATGGAATCTACAGCTCAGAAACAGGAAATACAGACTTACTCCTTTCTCCTTCACGTGGCGTTCCTTTGCCCCTTTTCCTTCAGCCCTCTCAGGCGATCCCTTCCATGCTTATCTTGCTTTTCTTCATATGATGTGGAGGCGCTGACTTCGGATTGGGGTGGACAAAGTTAAAAATCACACAACATTAGGTTATAGCTGAAAATGTGTTGCTGGAAAAGCGCAGCAGGTCAGGCAGCATCCAAGGAGCAGGAGAATCGACGTTTCGGGCATGAGCCCTTCTTCAGGACACTAGGCTATAGTCCAACAGGTTTATTACAAGTTTTTGGAGTGCTGCTCCTTCATCAGGTAGCGAGTGGGGCAAGATTATAGGACACAGAATTTATAGTAAAAGATCATACTTCCTTCAAATGGCTCCCACTAATTATTTTTACGGTTACCTCCAGAGATAACTTCTAACGTGCCCTGCAAAATCTGAACTAAATGCATTGCACCAATGCTTCTAGAGTTCGTTAGTGGCGCAGAATTAAAAACAGGCTTGGTGCTGTTCAAATCCAGGGAGTCGAGAGATTTATTTACACAAGAATATCCAGTTACTGGTACAAGCAAAAACAGATGGCCAGTTGAGAGCTGCCTCACATTTGGAGTCCTTTCAGCATTTTCTAAAGATGGCTACAGAAAACTTGTAAATTGGTGTGAAGGGATTAAAGGATCAAGTGGAAGGTCAAAACATTTTGCTTGCTATTGTGTTCACGGAGCTAATAGATGTCAGTCACACTTACAGCAGGTGTGAAATGAAAACACTTGTTGCATGATCTGGACTGGCTAACCTGATCCTTCACAGACACATTTTATGTTGGACCTTCCCTCAAATTTTATGCCCTCCTTTCCTGTGGATGGGCACTCATTATAGGGGACTGTTCCATGTGTGATCCTGTGGTAAGCTGATCTCTCTAAAGTAGCCCATTTCCAGATCTCATCCAAAAGGCACTGAGAATTTGGCACCTTTCCATATTTTATGCTCATATTCAATCTTTTTGTCACATGTGTCCTTTTCACAATGGCACAGTATAACAAGCAAGGCCAGGAACAGGCGGCATTGTGGTCAGCAATGCTGCCTCACTGCGCCAGGGATCTGGGTTCGATTCCACACTTGCGTGACTGTGGAGTTTGCACGTTTGTCCCATCTCTGCGAGGGTTTCCTCCAGGTGCTCTGGTTTCCTACCACAGTCTAAAATGGTTAAGTGGGTTAGACATGGGAAATGCAGATTTACAGGCACAGGGTTTGGGTGGGGAGTGGGTCTGGGTGGGGAGGTCTTCGAAGGGGTGATGTAGATACAATAGGCTGAATGATCTGCTTCAAAATTCTGGGGATTCTAAGAACTCGAATGGATTAAGTTTTTCCTCCTCATTTTCTTTCACCCATAATATGTTTGGCCCTCCTGAGCAAGGGTCTTGATCTCCAAAATGTTTTGGATCCTACCGTCTCTTCGATCCTTGCTCTTGCAGAATCCCCCACTCACTCTTTCACTCCCTGAACCCTCGCTGTGAGTTCTGGAGATGTGCAGCTTCGAGACACGAGGGACTGTCTTTACTTGCAGCATGAAGGCAAGGTCTTGTGGAGCATCTGCAAAACATGACGTGGTAAATTTTGCAAACCCTGAGCAGGAAAATCAATTAAAGAGACCTTCAGAAACAAGGGAGAGTTCAGGACATGGTATTTGAATGGATTGAGGAAATGTTTGATTTTTAAGTTCTAGTATAGGGCGGGTCTCCAAAGTGTAGATTAGAAGTTGGCGTGAGTGCTCGACTAAACTTACAATGACAGAAAGAGGAACAGAAATTGCTGGAAAAGCAGGTCTGGCAGCATCTGAGGAGAAATCAGAGTTTACATTTCAGCTCTAGTGACCCTCCCTCAGATCTTGACTCAGAATGTTAACTCTGATTTGCCAGACCTGCTTTTCCAGCAATTTCCGATTTTGTTTCTGATTTACAGCATCCGCACTTCTTTCGGTGTTTATCTAAACTTACAACTGTTGAAGCAACTCAACCAGCCAAGCTCCATAGTCATCCTCTGCATGCTTTTTGTCGTCAAAGGTCAAGTAGTTGCTTGGCACTCTTTATCCCAACTCCACAAGAATGGCTACAGGATGTACTAATATTACCATAAGCCTGCGGAGCATCGTCTGCAAATTATGTATGGGCGCTCTCCATTGTTTTGCTGCAAACAACACAAAGCTGTCTGACAGCTGCCAGAGTGGAAGGAGATGCATTTCACTAAACCAGAGAACTGAAAATGTGCCGGCGACGATGTCTGAACTGAGTTGATGTTTCTGGTCATTGGCTGCAAGGCATTTTAAAATCACTTCTGTTTCTGACCCTCTGGGAATAACTCAGTGGAGAGCTGATGTCCCAGCAATGAAACCACCTTCATTAAATGGTTGTGCTGGAGCTGGGAGCAGGAGGCTTGGCAACTGGCTGAATGACAGCAGTACTAATTAAATTAGTGAATGGGAAAAAAAAAGAAAAATCGTTTGAACTGCACAGGCTTTAATTAGGAGTAAAAATAAGCTCTGATGAGGTTGGAATGAACACACTCTACCTGAGCAGTCAGATGAATTAATCACAATTAGTCACTAATGTTATCTCTGTACCACTGGCTTTAGTTAAACTGTTGTAATCACTCATCCTACATTAGCACATGGACGATTTAACTTTCTGATTCAGTGTCAGAATAATTCCTGACGCTTGTTTCATTGTGGGTTTACTTTGAAATGACTGTGGCTGTAAACTTATGTTGAATCCAGTGCGTCCTGGTATGTACATACATCCATTTTCTGATCTAAGCAATTGTTCTGGCTTCTTTGTGCGTCTGATAGTATCCACTAATCATGGTGGGTTTATGCAGCATATTTTAAAATCGTATACAGAAACCGTTGTCGAGAGTCCGACTGACTTTACCTGACACACTCGTTCAAAATCCCTGTGAGCTATTTAAACCCAGCGCGCCACATGCAGCACATCCTCCAGCTGCTGCCATGGCAACACATGAAACCTTGAATCTACACCACCCCTACCCCCAAGCCCAAACACACACACATGCACACAGACACACACACAATGCACGAGCGCAGTACTACATGAACCACAGAGAGAGAGAGAGAGAGAGAGAGAAACAATACCAAGATGGAGATGAATGCTGAATTTCACACAGGCACGGAACACCTACACCTTACCACAAGAGACAGAACAAAGACATAGTGACAGCTACACAATTCCTCCAAAAAGCACCAATTCCGGCAGTAGAGGAACCCACAATGAGCCTCAGTATGAATGCTAACAATGAGTAGACATGACTAGCGCTATGTAATCAGGCAGTGTTACCAGCACTGCAGAAATAAATCAAGCAGCACCCCACAAGCAGGAGTTAGAATAAATGAAATGAAGTTTAATTTTTTTTACAAGATGTTGCATTACACAAACTGCAGGAGTGACATTATGCAGTTAAAAACCCACACGTACTAACCAGGCATGACGCTCTATAACATGACTCTTCCCAACCAGTTATTAAAAATTATGTGGGTATGGATAGCTAATGTATCATAAACCCATACTGTATTATTCTTGTTCTGTATAATGACAATATTAGAAATTGCTAGGATACCTGCAAAAGGTTAGAATTTGAGACCAAGAAAATATTGTTTGCTGAAGTGCTTTCAATGACATTATACAACAATGTGCAACAGGAACATGCTTCTCTTTTTCCATACTTCTTTCACTGCGGCTGTTAGTCATGTTAACCTTTGACATCCAGCCATAACAGCAGTGCCGTGCATATTGGGGAAGAGGCATTTGACACTGTCATCATGGGTATGGAAATCTAGAATTCTGGTGTGGGGAGAAAAATGCCAAACTAACCTCAGACATGGTTTGATTACAATGAAAAGGTGTATAAAATACAGTTTGGACACTGCTGAAGTATAAATTGCACAGATAATAGAGATTGTAAATAAATATTAACCCTGCACTTTCTGTAGATAAAAGCGCAGCAATGCAAAAAAATATTTGGAAGAATGTTAAACAGGAATTCATTTGGCTTTGAAACCAGATCAGTCAAGTTGAGGATAAAATAACAAGGACAAAACATGGCTTAAATGCCAAAGATTTGAGATGTAGTCAAATTTGTTACATTTACAGAAGCAGCTTTAGGTAGAACAACTTTGTCCCATCACAGGCCCTTTACCTAACCTGACTGTTAAGAAACTTCAGTAAGTCAAGAAATGAAGCATATTCACATCAGAATTCAGATCATTGTTCAACAATGAAGATGCCACCCTTCATTTAAGGGATGTAATGTCTATCAGAGGTCTTCAAAATGTCTGACATATCTTCGCTAGATTTCATTGCATGAAGAAGTGAGAAGAAAATGTGTAGAGTATATGGTGAGAGAAGTTTCGACTATGATACTTACATTGTAACTACTTCAGAATTTTGAGTTTGGCAGCTTTGTTGCAATCATCCAGAAACTTAAAATGAATTGCAATTCATTTCCTACGTTCTGTGGAAATGTAACATTCAGGTACACTCAGTTCCACACGTGCTATACTTGACTGTGACAAAATGTGAAATATTTTAAACTGCTTGCAATAGGGGAGGGGTGTATTGAAAGGTTTTCAGTAAGTTACTCTGGATCATTCAGCAGTCATGTAAGAGGAGTTTAAAAAAGGTCACTGAGCGATGTAAAGAGTGTTGCAATTAGCTGCAGTTGCCGGGAAGGCAGCAGAATTACACACATTCTGGGTAAAGGAGTCAGTAAGGATCCAAAGCCAGCTGAATGGATCTGTGCTGTCGGAACTCAGGAGGAAGATTTAAGAATTAAGTGTTGGAATCAGGAGTCAGAAGAAGCCCTGGGGAGTTGAGGAAATGGGAAGATTGTGGCCTCTGTGTTGAGGAGGGTGTAAGGGGCTTGGAAGATACCAGCAGGCATTAATGTCAGTCCAGCTGAAAGAGTATTTGCAAAGGAACAAGTTTGAGCTCAGTGATAACTCCCAGGTGCAGGACTGGCTCTCAGTGAGACTACCTGTCACTGAAGAGATGGAGTTACATACTTATGAATGATTCCTAAACTGCTGTCCAGGGGTCCAGGGGGATCTTAAACAATGGAAAGGATAGTGATCGACTGGAACAGGAGTTGTCATTAAGGCATACCGTGATGGAGTGGCTCTTGAGGGGGACTGAGAGTTCCAAGGCCAGATGAGCAAGACTGAAGAATTGGCGTACCTTATGAAGTTGAATGGCCCATCATGGCTGTAAGATCTGCAGGAATTATTGAGAAATTCATAGTATTTTCCATGATTGCATTTGCTATTTGATGTATGCCGTAGGGTGTTTGAACATAGTCTATTATCATATATTGTAGATTTTATCGCTGTTCTAGCATATGAACAAAGATCAGAGTGGGCCATTTAGCTCCATGAGTCTGCTCTACCATTTAATGGGATCCGGGCTGATCTCATTTTAACCTTAAATCTACTTTCTTGCCTAAACTGAGAACTTTTCATCTCACTTTCTTACCAAGAATCGACTGAGCTCTTTCTCAAAAATATTCAAAGACCCTGCTTCCACCTCCTTTTCAGAAAGAGAGTCCTTAAGATTCATGATCCTCTGACAGGGAAAAAAAAACTTACTTTACTTCTGTTTCAAACGTGTAACCTCGTATTTTTAAGCAGTTAGTGAACAGTTCACCTTCAGGTGTGATCGCATCCAATTTACTTGTACATCAACAATTTTTCCTGTCTCTGTATGTAATTATGGATCAAAAGATGGCATCACAGTCCTTGCTTGACAAAGGAAGCCAGAAATAGGAGGCCCTATCTCTATAGTTCTCGTGTTTTTGCTTTGGTTGTTTCTCACACTTTGTCTTTTAAAGAGCCAGAATATCGTGATATCTCAATGAGTCAAATTTGGATGACACTTGTGTTGCAGTTATCAGTCACCCCTACTAATGAAACAGAAGAAAGTTTGTGATTTCTCAAATTTCCGCAGTGGTTGACTCAGTTCAACTGAATTTTTGTTTGGCATTAGCATGTGACTGAAGGCCAAAATCCTTCACAGAAGAGGTGTGACCACAGCGTAACCAAACCAGCCTCATCCACCAGTGAAACTGCTGACTTATCAGACTGCAGGGAGATATTAGTGTGCTCATATATGAAACAATGGACAAGCCATCATTTCAGCCTGTCATTCTACTGGGAAGTGACATGCAAAGAGTGTGAGTATGATGAAAACACTGGAAAAAAAGTGTTGCTAATTGGAGAGCTTGATAGAGCAAGTAGCACATACAGTGAGTGAGTGGGAGATTCACCATCAGGTTCATTCACCATTGTGGAAACCGAGGATAGTGTCATGGAATTGTTCAACAAACAGAAGTTCTTGTCAGCAAGGAAGAGCATAGGGATGACTGCCCAGCTGGATCTGGAAGGAGAACTGCTCATGTGGCTCCCAGCAGCCTGTGAGGAAAGGGCTCCATGTGTAACATTCAAACACACCACATTTTGAAGCCTATCGGGCTCCATAGGAATCCATCAGCGTGCGTCAGTAGCCCTCTGTGCTATTACTAATTTCTGCTTACACCCCAATATCAGATTCATCTAATGTTTACTGTGAAAAAGCAGTGATTGCAACATTTACAGCGGATTTGTGCATTCATATGGGATCAAACATTAATTATTTTTGCTTAAATTGAGAAACCCCTTATGATCATAAGTTGTAGGAGCAGAATCAGACCCTTCAACTCTTGAGTCTGCTCCATCATTCGATCGTGGCTGATACGTTTCTTAAATCCATTCTTCATGTAACCCCTGGTCCCTTCACTAATTAAGAACCTACCTATTTCAGTCTTAAGGACACGCAAGGATTTTATCTCCAAGCGGCAATGAGTTTCACAGATTCACCATTCTCTGGCGAAAGACTATCCTTCTCAACTCAGTTCTAAAAGGTCGTTCCTCTCAGTTCTAAAAGGTCGTTCCTTGACCCTGAGGCTGTGCCCTCAGGTCTGAGTCTCTCCTACTTGAGGAAATATTTTCTCCACATCCAAGATAGCATTATGAGTCTAGATGACTCTTCATCAGAGCTGAAATGAAGTGTGGAGGGTATACCATTTATCCTGAAACGTTAGCTTGCTCTGTCTCCATGGATGCTGTCTGACCAGTTGTGATCTCCAGCATTTGTTATTTTCAGTACAGATGCCAGCATTGGCAGTAATTTGCTTCTCCATATCCACATTATCCAGGCTTTTCAATATTTTGTAAGTTTCAGTGAGAATCCCACACCCCCACCCCATCCATCTAAACACCATCAAGTACAGACCCAGGGTCCTTAAACTCTCCTCATATGACACACCCTTCACCCCAGGATCATTCTTGTCAACCTCTTCTGTATCCCCTCCAAGGTCTAAAATACAACCTTCCCTAAATACAGGCCCCAAACTGTTCACAATATTCCAATTGCGGTCTGACCAGAATCTTGTGCAGTCTCAGCAGTACGTCTCTGCTCCTATATTATAGCTATCTTGAAATGAATGCAAACATTGTATTTGCCTTCCTAACTGCCAACTGAACCTTCATGTTAACCTTAAGAGAATCCTGAACTAGACCTCCTTAGTCTATTTGTGCTTCAGATTTCCAAACCCTTCCCCATGTAGAAAATAGCCTATCTCTCTATTCCTGTTAAAATGCATAACCTCACACTTTCCCACATTGTATTCCATTTGCAACTTCTTTGTCCACTCTCCTAGACTGTCCAAGTCCTTCTGCAGCCTCCCAACTTCTTGAATATGACCTACCCCTCCACCTATCTTTGTACCATCTACCATCCGAGCTGCAATGCCCTCAGGTACTTCGTCCAGATCATTAATGCATAACATGAGTAGTTTTGGTCCCAGTACTGACCCAATTGGAACTCCACTAGTCACCAGCTTCTATTCTGAAAAAGACTCCTTCACCTCTTTTCTCTGCCTTCTGCCAGTGAGCCAATCCTCTAACTATGCCAGTATATTGCCCCTAACAATGTGGGCTTTTATTTTATTTAGCAACTTTCTGCGGTACATTGTGAGCCAAATAGATCATATCCATTGGCTCTCCTTTATCTAACTTGCTCATTATCTCCTCAAAGAAAGCTAACAGATTTGTCCAGCATGATCGCCCCCTGACGGAGCCGGCTAACTTGGTCCAATTTTACCACATGTTACTTCCAAATACTCAGCAATCTCATCCTTCAAATGGATTCCAAAATCTGACCAATGACCAATGTCAGCCTATCGGGCCTATAATTTTCTAAAAATTTTCTGCTTCCCTCTCTTCTTAAACAAGGGTTTTCCATTCACCATTTTCCAGTCCTCTGGAACCTTTCCTGACTCCAGTGATTCCTGAAAGATTGCCACCAATCCCTCCACAATCCCCTCAGCTATCTCCTTCAGAATGCTGGGGTATAGTCCATCTGGTCCAGATGATTTATCCACCTTCAGACCTTTCAGCTTCCCCAGCATCTTCTTCTTAGTGATAGCCACTGCACTCACCTCTGCTTTCTGAGTCTCTTGAAGGTCTGCTGTGTTGCTAGTGTCTTGCACTGTGAAAACTGATGCAAAGTACCTATTCAGTTCCTATGTCATTTCTTTGTTCCCCATTACTCCTTTGCCAGCCTAATCTTTCAATAGTCCAATGTTCACTCTTTCCTCTCTCTTATCTTCTATGTATTTAAGAAAACTCTTGTAATCTTCTTTTATATCGATATTTAGCTAACCCTCATATTTTATCTTCTCCACCCTGTCCCTGACCTTCCACTGTTAGCCACATAGATCTTAGATTATATCATTGAATCCCAACAGTGTGGGGGGAGGCCTTTCGGCCTATCAGGCCCATATTGATCCTCTGAAGATGATCCGATCCAGGCCTACTTCCCTACCCTTATCCCGTGACCCTGCATTTCCCATTGCTAATCCATAACCTGCACATTCCTGGACATTATGGGCAATTTAGCATGGCCAATCCAACTAACCTACACGTCTTTGGACTGTGGGAGGAAACCAGAGCACCCGGAAGAAACACATGCAGATACAGGAAGAAACTTCACACTATCATCTAAGGGTAGAATCGAACCTGAGTCCCTGGCTAACCACTGAGCCACCAATGATGTCCACAATATCATACCTGCCAATTTCAATCTGTGCTACAAGTTAATTTGTTTCAAATACTGCGTGCATTTAAACACAACACCGTCAGTCCTGCATTGACTGCCCCCCTTCTCACTGTTGCCCTCTTCTCTGTTGTGTCTGAAGTTAGATTCATGACCCTCTCCATGCATTCTGTGCTATGAAATGTTACTTTAATAACCTCTCCTGAGTCTTCCCACCTTTAAGTAGTTTAAAGTCCTTGTGACCTCAATTTGTGCCAATTGTTCACCTATCTTATTCCGAATGTTTTATCCATAATGATGCAAAGCCTTTCAGTTTGTTCTGCTATCGGTGTTTCCTGTCGTTATTATGGTTCCTTGGTGCAATATAACAGTCACATGTTCCATTCTCTCTTTTTCTTTTCTAGTAACAACCAACCTATCAATAAGCAGCAATCCTACCTTCTCTAATACTTCTGATTTTATAATTTTGCCATGTAACTGAGCCCACACAGGGATCAAGAACAGGGCTCCGACTCCTTCAGCACTACTTCCTGGATTCCTCGACTTGCCTCACCTGCAGTCACACCCTCGTTTCCCTGACCACTGATGCAGTTGGAGGTAGCTAATCCACGGGGTGTGACTGCCTCCTGAAACACAGAGCCCAGGTAATACCTCCCCCCTCCCCGATATCTCACTAGTTTTGAAGCTCAGACTCCAGCTCGTCAACTTTAAGCTGGAATTCCTGAAGCAGCCACCATTTGCTGCAGATGGTTAACCACAATGGGGTCTACAGTTCTCACATCATGCAGGTACTCACATCAATCACCCGACCCTGCATCTCTAGTTTATTTACTTAGTTCTTAATTTTTTTAAAAAGCATTTCCTACTGGTGTTTCTGTTTGTAATCTGTATAACTCACTACCTTCCAAGAGAATACTAATACTTAACTAATTGAAATGGTTTCGGTTATTGCAACAGTGACATCTTGTGGCAGTCATACAATCCACTCAAGGACTAAACAACAGAATCGTAGAATCCCCTACACTGTATTTGGGTCCAGACCAACCGTCGAACGAGCATCCCATCCAAGTCCATCACCCGACCCTATCTCTGTAATCCTGCATTTCCCATGGCTAATCAACCTAGCCTCGCCTGCACATCTTTGGATTTTGGGAGGAAACCAGAGCACTTGGAGGAAACCCAAACAGACACAGGGAAAACGTGCAAACTCCACACAGTCGCCCGAGGCTGGAATCGAACTTGGGTCCTTTGGGCAGTGAGGCAGTACTAACCACTGAGCCTCTGTGTTATCCATGACTCAGCTTCCTAACTAGCATTCTGTTTCCAGATCAGAAATATTAGTGGACTGATTTGTCCTTGGTTTCTTCAGCCAACACTGTGAATTCACTTCTCAGAAATTACATTTTACAATATTTAATAAGTTGCAAGAGCATTCAACAGCAATTGATGGTCACACAATAAGCAATGAGGACTGATCAAGATCCAGTTGCAAGTCTCCAAATGAGCTGCTCTATTAAGCAGCCTCAGTTTGAGGTAGCAGAGTCAAGATGGTAGCACTTACCCCCGCAGAGTGCGAAAAGTCATTGACTGCCTCCTTGTACTGTTGAATGTTTTCTTTTGTCTGTGAAATGATACTGAGTCTGCTTCTTTCTGGGGCCAGCCTGGCTGGGTCTGATGGTGTAGCCTTCTTTGCCAGTCTGCAGGGTGGAAAATGACTTTCATCTCTACCAGCCTGTCTGCCATCACCCCCAGGTCCCTGTCAATGAAACAGGGAGTGAGCTTTCCCTCCTGGGCAGTGTCCACAGCAATAATAATCCAGCACCAGAATGCAAAGAGAAATTCCAGGCTTCTAACACTTGAAGAGCCGTGGAGCTGGGGTTTCACTACGGTGCCAGTAGCATGAACATCACAAAGTCACGGCAGTAGCCTCTCCCTCTGCCTCTCCCTCTGCCTCTCCCTCCATATAATTGCAATGGGGCAATGGGGAGGCTGGTTATGTAATTAATAAGCTACAGAGCAAACAATTACATGAGAAAAGTCAGTGTGGACTGTGGCAGACCACCCAACCAGCACCTTCTTGAGAAAGGCAAGTTGCCAAAAAATGGCACAATTCAACCAATGGTATCTGTCATAACTTTCAAAACGCTTTACAATGAATGAAATAGTTCTGAAATGTAGACGCTGTTACGATGTAGGAAATGTGATAGCAAACTTCAATAACAATATTGTGATGCTGTTCAGGAAATTTGTTCCTTTGTGACATGATTGTAGAACAATTATTAAACAGAATATTTATCATGGATATCTCCCTCAGCTCCTCTGTGCAACTGTGCAAAGGAGCTTTGTACATTCACAGAGAATATGGATGGGACCTCAGTGTAATGTCTCATTCAAAGGACAACATGTCCTAAAGTGCAATACGCCTTCATCCAGCACTGGAGTGTTCTTTGTGCAGAGGTTTTGGAGTGAGACTTGAATCCATATCAATGGCAATCCCTTTGTTGATTCTTCCTCCCAATGACATGTTAAAGGGCAATCAATGTTAACTCTGGGTTTACAGAATATTTATTAGCCCTACATTTTACGTGCAAGCTCTCCCACAATGTGGAGATTGCTTTTCGAGAAGGGTCTCTGAGCCAAGTCTTTGGGATATAGAGACTCGTCGTAAAACAAGACCTGCACCAGCTTGGAGCAGTATTGTCTCAGTTCAGTGATCAGACAATCCTGTACGATCAAGGATACTATCACAGAGTAATATAGAGATTTTTAGGGGTTTAAAGCAATGCAGAGTTGCCTCCTTCAATGTCCTGAGCATGCTGTTGCTGTGGGCTCTAACTGGCTCTGTGACGGGGGAGGTATTGCTTATTTCACAGTGAGGCTCCATTTCTGGAGGTTTTCTTCTGGCTATTTGTCATCTTCTGGAGCAGTTGGTATTTGCAGCTCGCCCAACAACCCACAGCGTTGTGACTCAGCCAAGAGTGCTACCGACTGATCCACATTGTCACGCCTGCTGTTCTCACGCCCACTTTGCATTCAAAGGGTTGACTTTTTGGCATTATAAGGCTTATTATCTTTTGAAGCAGGTTATGGACTCTGAATCTTTAGCATATTCATCTCGAATCTTACAAAAATGTTCATAAATATTGTAGATTATGTCAAGTGTATGTAAATCCTTTGAAGCAAAACAGGAGCTCAGAGCCCTCTAGTGGTTTGTCTTAAACTCATCTTTGTTTTCTCTTAATTCATTCACTTCCCCATCTGTCTTCGCTTAAAATAGAAAAGCTTTGAAAAGATCGAGGGCATAACTTATTGTCACTCTACCACGTTATCCGGCCTTGATGGAATGCGTTGCTCGTTGACACTCTCATCCTTTCTCCTATTTGTTTGCGATCCTTGAAGTTGGTGTCACTGCTGCATGTCCTTCTTTTGTTGTATTATTAACCCATCTATGGGCTGGGAATCTCAACCAGAATATAAACTCCCCGTTGCTCTGGTCCACGCAAAGTTAACTTTCTGACTTCAGGTTAGCAGTATTTAGACAGAACATTTCCCAAAGGATCCAAGTTGATCTGAACCTTTCAATGCTGGAGAGAGGCTCAATGTGATTTTATGGCTAGACAATAAACAATAGACAATAGGTGCAGGAGTAGGCCATTCTGCCCTTCGAGCCTGGACCATCATTCATTATGATCATGGCTGATCTGAGCAGTAGACACCGTTTATTCAATGAAGCTCCTTGAAAAGATTTGTTGCATTTAAAGCATCGGAAATAAACAAGCTGTTGTATATAATACACTTTACTGGTTTTCCTTTTGCACTGTCAATTTAAGATTCCCATCTAAATGTTCATCCATGCCCTTTATGTGTCACGTCTCTATAGGGGAGACTACTTACTTCATTTAATTTCCTTCAATTTTGCTGCAGCAGTTTGATGAGATAAGGTGAATATTTTACAGCTGAAAGATTTCCCAGTGTACTGGAGACATAAACACCACCCAGTTCCCTCATTTAGCTCGTCATCCTGTGTTAATCATTTGCATGCAGCTTCAGACATGACCTCCAAAGGGGAGGTACCTGTTATCTTACAATTGTGGATGAGAACTAGGTTTCTATTCCAATTAATGCACTTCCAAATTCAAAAAGGTCACTCCATTAGTCTACTTGAGCGTGCGTATCTACCATCAGTCGATATAATATACCTTGGATCCATATTCACCCTTCAAACACTCCATCTCCCCATGCACAAAATAGCTTAGGCGCATTCGGATCAAAGCGAAATATTGCCAATGCTGGAAATCTGAGACAGAAACAGAAACTGCTGGAAAAATCTCAGCAGGTCTTGAGCATCTGTGGGCAGAGTAACTGACTGAAGGTTTTAGGGTTCTGGCTAAGACTGACACCAGACTCAAAGCATCACCTTTGTTTCGGTAGATACTGCCACACCAGCTGAGTTTCTCCTGTAAAGGACCATGCCTGCTTTCTTTTTAAGGAAGAACAGTGAACTGAAATGAGGATGAACTGTTTTGAAAAGTGTTTGAAAGAGTGGGTGCAGTTTTGGAAGCAAGTATCCTGTTTGTCCACAGCAGGCTTTGCAAACAATAGTCTGGGAGAAAGTGAGGACTGCAGATGCTGGAGGTCAGAGTCGAGTGTGTATTGCTAGAAAAGGACAGCAGGTCAGGCAGCATCTGAGAACCAGGAGAATTGACATCTTGGGCATAAGCCCTTCATCACAAATGAGGCTTGTGGATCAGGGCTTAGATATAAGGTGGGGAAGGTAGTTGTAAAAGTGATAGGTGGATGAAGGTGAGGGAGAGGGTGATAGGTCAGAGGGGGCAGTGATGGACGGGTCGGGAGGGCGGTGCTAAGTTGGAGGCTTGGGACTGGGATAATGTGGGGGAAGGGGAAATGAGGAAGCTGTTGAAATCCACTTTTATCCCATGTGGTTGCAGGGTCCCAAGGCGGAATATGAGGCGTTCTTCTTCCAGGCGTCAGGTGGCAACAATTTGGTGGTGGAGGAGGCCCAGGACCTGCATGTCCTTGATGGAGTGAAAGTGGAAGTTGAATTAAAGTTCAGATTGCAGACTACCTGGAGCTGAGGATATGTCCTGATGTAGCTGTTCTTGGCAACCACAAGTTCATTGGTCTGTGAACTAACGCCAATTATCAACAACAAAACCTTTTGCTTGCCAACAACAGTGTTTGTGGGTGACTGAGCATCTTGGAGTAGGAAACAAATTAAAGAGGGAGGAATTTAAATTAGAGTTAGTTGCAGGATGGCGGTCCACGCTGAATGGGCCAAATTCCCTCTTCTCTACTGGATGAGTCTATGATTATAATTGGGCAATCCAGAAGCTGCCTGTTCTCCGCAGTCAAAATTTAAACCTGGAAAATAAACAGCTACCTTTCCTGTAGCAGTTGCTATAAGCTACGATTTTTGAATTATTGAATCAGAAGCATTTTCCAAGTGAATCAGTTACTCTGTCCTACTTACAAACCAATGGAAACTTGCAGAGAAAGACACCTGAACAACAAGGGCATGGATAGTAGAAGTAGGACCATTTCAATGTTAGAATTGGAAAGCAAAGACCACTGAACTGAATTTGCAGTTTATGTATCGCCATGAATAATTTACCTCCTCTACTTGTTTGTATGTATAAGAGGGAGTTTACAAGGGGGTTAGAGTTTTAGTTAGCAGTGATATTTGTTTAGCTGTAACTATCATCTAATTGCTTGTAAGGAATAATAATTATTGGTTAGTACTGAAACCAATTTCATGCTTTCTATCAATCCTGGTCAGGAAGTCAGTAAGGTAGGGTACCGTGCATATTTTAGAAAAAAACCTCAAACATTTGGCACAACTCAGGAAATGGCGGGGGTCAACGTACATGACACTATTCTAGTGGGTTGTAACACTGCAACATTTTTTTGTGTTTGTTTTAGATGTATTGAAGTTTGTGTCATTTAATCCCACAAAAGTCATGAGACTTGTAATCTTGTTTTTAAATCTTCAATTTATACCCGTTTCTTAACTATGCTGGTTGGGAAGACAGGAAGGGTGAGGAATACAGTCATTAATCATTAAAGGCATTCAGGAAATGAACAAGTCTGCACTTATAGGATCACAGGAGAATCACAAGCATTTATTCAAAATTGTAAAGGAAGCTTGTGTGTTTGCTTGAATTTAAATTTAGTTTTATTTCAGTCCTGAAACGAACATATTTGGGCAGTGCAATGAATCTATTGGATTAGGTCCAATGATTCCTTCCTAAAACCGATTGAAAGAACATCTCTTCATCATAAGGGTCAGATGTGGGAATGTTCACTGATGGTTGCATTAACATGCGTAGTACCATGGACCTGGCTGTCACAGCCTCCATTATCAACTCTGATGTCTCATCTCTGCGCCATTCTGTCCATTGGGACTTTGTGGTTGCTGCCTGTAATGTGAGGCACCAATTTTCCCTTGTCTGCCACATCCAAGACAAATATCAGAAACCGTGCAGGGCAGCTCCTAACTAACAATGCTGGTTCAACTGCACAACAGCCTTTTAGACATCAGGGATATTAGCCCAGTACATGATATCCTGGCAATGTGAGTTGTTCTGGGCATGGCGGGTAATAGAATGTGGGCAGGAATTGAACAATATGGCCATCATAGGTGGTTGGTAAGACACATTTGGTAAGATGCACTCAGAATTCTTAGTAGGCTTTGTGGAGAGAAACCGTCGATGGAACCAGAGGAAGTACACTTCGTCAAACAAAGGAAGATTTGGCTCAAAATATTTGTTCAATTGAGAGAAGCTGAGCCCTGCCTATATATTTAACTTGGATCAATTGAATATCTATGCACCTTTTCACCTCCTGGTCATCAAGAGAAATGAAATCTTGAACAATGAATTTTGACTTTGGTGCACGTTGCCGTGTATGAGAATTTCAGATTGTCTGCAAGATAACACAATCTGAACGACAGACAAAATAGAACTGATTCTTCACTGAAGCCTATTTGGATTGCAGCTTTCCAAATGAGAAACTGTAATTTAGACATCTGAATGTTTGAAAGGGGAAGATATTAAAATGATTAACAAGAACGCTAAATTCTCATCTGGAATTAGTCATGTGCAATCCTTGTGTAAAATGGGAATTTTGAAAAAAATCCTACCAGTTAACCTAAACCAGACAGGTTGAGAAGTGTTCATATTATCATCACATGCATCTGTGACAAGCATGACTTCAGCTGAATCCCAAAAGATGTTCTAATGTCAGTGGAATTGAAGTTGCCCTGTAGGTGAAAATGTGTAGTGATCATGACGTTTCTTTGTGGGCTGAAACCTTAAAATAGAAACTGTTACTGTAAAAATAAGAAATGAATTATTCAATGATACAAAGAGATCTAGTTGTATCGTGCGAAGTCCAGTCAACAATGGTCTTTGCTCATTCGCTGTAAAAATGAACTGTTTGTCACTCTTCTCCCCTCTCTCCCCTCACCTCCACCCTCCTGCCCCACAATTCCAATGAGTCTCTTGATGGGATTTGGAAAGCAATGGGTAACACAGAGAGCCTCTTAAAGATTTTTTGCTGTGGAGGGCAGCTGGGTGTATGTATATATTTTCCTGGATTTATAATTGCTTTAATCTCTAGCTGTCATATTGAAGGATGCATTGGTGGTGTGTACCTGTGGTCTTGCTAATTATCCGCATTGCACAGCCTGATAAGGAGATTCTAGTTGTGTTTTGACATTTTCCAACATCCCCTCCTACAATACTACATAGTTCCTTAACATCAAAGGGGAAGTCTAACAGTCGCTGTTTGAGTTGCTGATACTCTCATTCACATTGATAGAAGCAGGATAACATTCATTGCTGAGTCAAAATTAGAATATTTTTGAGTTAACAAACATGGGCTTAAAAAGGTAATCCTGCAGCATATGGACTGACACCGCTTAACATACCTCACTGTTTTGACTAAATTTGTCTGACAATGAGATCAGCCGTTATTGCCATGTGATGAAAATGTAGTCAGAATCTTGTAGAGGACTGATCAAGGTGGTGAGATTTGTGGAATTTTAACGTGAAATGTCCAGTCAGGCCTATTTTGGCTTCAGGAGCATCTCACCACTTTTTTTAAAATGCAACTGCGAGGCATTCAGGTAACTTCCTCATTAGGCCACAGTGGATTGCCTATTAAGGGGAATTATTGCCTGTTAAATGGTTAATAACTGCACATTTTGCCTCATTAATATTCAGCCCTCTCTTAGCAAATGCACTAAGCAGAACCGATGTTAAGAATTAAGAATGGAAATCAAAGTGTGTAGTCGATAACTTCATTTTGCTATCATGGACAGTCTTCCATGTTTCTCAGCACCAAACATCATCCCAGGGCACAATCCATGGGCACCTCTTGTCCATAGGTACTGGCATCTGCTGTGTACTCACTCTTCAGTACTCTCTCTGCTTCCTACACTGCAAATACACTACCTGCTTGTTAAACAAAATGGATGTGTCTGAAAGTGGGACTCAGTCTAACTAAGGAGTGGGATAGTTACACTATCAGTCAGTGTGTCAGTCAGTCACAGGTAGAGTCTGCACACAGCCTAGGAGCTTAGCCACAGTCAGTTATCTGCTTGGGCTGCTCACGATCAAGGGATGGGTTCGTTTGGGGAGTGAGAAGTGTTTAGTTCTGCAGGTCACCTCAAGCAGTCAGAGGGATCGTGTGTCATCAGTTGGGGAGCTGTAAAGACATTGCTCGGGGGTCTGGTAAATTATATCAAGGGACTGCTTGCTAAAGTTGGTCAGAGGCGTGAGAAAAAGGCAAGTCTCGAGGGGCATGTGTTTATCTTTGAGGGAGGTGCAAGGCGGTCTGTAGGGGCAGCAGGGAATCACTGCTAATGGGGGGGGGGGTGGGCAGTCAAAGCAAGGGATGAGGGTTGTCAAAAGAGACATGTGTTCAGATGGGGACAAGGTGGAACAGCATTAGGGCATGTTAGGCTCCCAGAGAAGGCTTGGTTATTGGCAGTGACCACCACTGCTGCATCTACAGCAGAAGTGTAGAGAACCAAGGTGGACAGAAAGGACACTTGGAGGCAAAGTTCAATGTGATGTGTCTCCACGTGATAGACATAAGCATAAATGATCCATGAGGGTAGTCTGAGTTTAAATGGTACAAAGAGGCTTTAGGGGGTACCTGGTGACCAGGCAAGATCCAGTGCTGACAGTCCCCTCTATAGGCTGTGTTTCTTGCCATCCCTTGCCATTTTCTAAGTGTAAAATGTAACTGGAAAGCTTCTAGTGCAATACTCAGCGTGAATTGAGTCAGCTTGATGGGGGTAAGTGCAGAACACTACAACACTGAAGGGTAAAATACATGAAGCAAGTATTTGCAAACTCCAGCTACATTTAATTTACAATGTATGCAGTAGATCACTCTGAGGGTTTGAACGCTGTTCTAAGGTAGTTCTCCCCATGCCATTTGTTCTTGCACATTTAATATTGACATCTCAAAGATGCAGAAATTAGCATCAATGATTTATAAAGGTGTGAATGCTGGCCAACAGCATCCAGTCGCTTGTGAAAACTTCCAATGGTGTTGTGGGAATAGGGGATCATTCATTCATCATAAATCACATCAGTATTTTGATGGACTCCACTGAATTCAATAGTAGGTTGGAGAATTGATATGGGTCTGGGATGGGAAGGGGTTGGAGCACAGCAGACCCTCCCTTTTTGATGTCATGTATTGGTTACTCAGTTGGCACTTCACCTTCACCAAATTGGTGGGTATCCTGTAACCAGGGGAGATGTGGTTCTACTGCTCGGATTGGTCTGGGAGTAGGGGAGCACTTAGCGTGGTGTGGACAGAATGTTGCCTGTCATCCTAGTGTGTGGTTCTCTGCACAACTGGAGCAAGTAATGAGGCCATGAGGCTGGTTGCTGAGGAACTGGGAGAATGAGAGCGGTTTTCTGAGGAGAAGGGATGGAGGAAGTGCTCTTTGTGCATGAAAGACTTCAGTTGCATGGGGTGCTATTAGCAGGCAGGACCTGATTGACATTCGGTTCCAGCTGATGAGAGCTGGGTGCAGGAGACAATTGTGGAATGTAAGACTGCAGTTGGTCATCAAGCCAGCATTTGGTTTGCATTGTGGGGGTGAACTGCAGCCTGAATTGGTTTTGTTTGTGTTCGCTTTCGCTGGCTGTAAATAAAACTCATATTTGAAATGGTCCAGTTGTTTGCCTGTATGTAATGTTCCCCTACTGAATAATGATGAGCTGTGGGTGTCCAGAGGGCCATGGGGACAGAATAATAGTGACTTAAAGAAGGTATTTCGATGGTATATATAGAACATAGAAAAGTACAGAACAGAACAGGCCCTTAGGCCCACGATGTTGTGCCAAGACTTAATCCTAATGAAAAATATAGTAACTTAACCTACATACCCCTCACCTCACTGCTCTCCATGTGCATGTCCAGCAGTTGCTTAAATTTCCCCAATGACTTCGCTTCTATCACCTCAGCTGGCAACACATTCCATGCATTCACAACTCTCTATGTAAAGAACCTACCTCTGATGTCTCCTTTATACCTTCCTCCTAATATCTTCAAACTATGACTTCTCATACCAGTCAATCCTGCCCTGGGGAAAAGTCTCTGGCTATTGAAAAGGACAGGTAAAGTGTGTGTCCTGGAGGTTAAACAGTGAATTGGGTGAGAGTGGCAGTGTTAGCCATGTCACCTATGTGCCAAGAGCAGTGTGATTTCATTACAGTGTCATTACTTTGCCAGTAATAATGCTAGACTGCTAATGCACAGTGGACTTGTAAAGATGGTGTAGGAGATGGGCATGTCAATCTTTCGATGGCTATCCACTGATTAGAGAGTAGTTTCGGGAATGCCACGTAGTAAGATGGCACTGGAATCAGGTGCGACAGATGCTGTAGGGGAGGGTTAGTGGTTCATGAGGTGAGTTTGTTAAGATATGGCGAGAGATCCTGCTAACCCACATGGTGAAAACCCTTCAAACAAATCCCACAAAACTGGCACTTAACCAAAGAAACCTAAGATTCAGTCCTATGATTTGGCAACATTATGGTGCTATGAAAATGGTCATGCTTTAGTTAAGAAGAGGACAGCAGAGATGTCATTTCAGAATTTATAACATTCCTTCATCCAATCACAGGGTGTAGAGTTCGTGGTGAATTTGACAACTGCTCCACAGTGCTGCAAACAACATATTTACGAATTGGAGATTAATTGAATGATGAATTCACATGACGTTATTTTCTCATTACATTAAAAACAGTCACAGCTTAGGAGTTAGGAGTAACTAGTGAAAGCCGAAGGCTGCAAGAAACTCTTCAATACTGAAAGGTTCAGCTACATTGATATTGTGTCACAGCTGAATCCCTGTTTTCAAAGCATCCACTAGATGTAGTTGTAGAGCTTTCTGACCTGTTCCACTGAGTATAAGGTCACCATCCTGAAAGGATTTGGAGATGCCGGTGTTGGACTGGGGTGTACAGAGTTAAAAATCACACAATACCAGGTTATAGTCCAACAGGTTTAATTGGAAGCACACTAGCTTTCGGAGCGGCGCCCCTTCATCAGGCTATCACCTGATGAAAGCTAGTGTGCTTCCAATTAAACCTGTTGGACTATAACCTAGTGTTGTGTGATTTTTAATCCTGAAAGGAAGTCTCTTAACACACCTGAGCAGTTCAAAAAAGTAAGATTGCATTGCAGGAATCCTTTGAGTTTAATAATGTTTGATTCCATTTTAGAATCCATCAATAACTTGCAGAAATATGTTTCCAAAATAAGGAAAATGCTGCAAATAAAATTTATCAGGTGTGGAAAATCTCCATTTGTAACAGAGAAATCCTGATATGGCAATAGAATGCATGTTATTAATAAAGCCTGTGGAAGATTTAATAAATAATATCACTTCACCTGACGTAGGAGCAGCACTCCAAAAGCTTGTGATTCCAAAAAAAACTGCTGAACTATAACCTGGTGTTGTGTGACTTCTGACTTAATAAATAATATGGATGACTATTTCATTGATTTAGTTTACTATTTATTGACTTGATCTTGATGTCTTGCTAATGAAAAACTCCAAGTTTGTGTTGGCTTTGGAGATAATCGAACAAGGTTCTGGTGAATTAGCATTTTTAATTTAGAATTTAATTATTCATGAACATGTTTTGTTCCATGTTTTCAAGAATGCATGAGGCCAGGGCACAGTCATTGAAATCAATTGAATATGGCATGCTTGAAAGTGCTGTTGTAAACAGGAAATGCCCATGAGGAACGCAGTGCCTGAAAGGCCGAGATAGGCAGATGGTACAGACAGAATTGGCCAGAGGCTATGTTGCTCTTGAGACTTACTAAGGCACAGGCTTTCCCTGCTTGTTCTAATTTGAAAAGGACAGTTTAATCAGCGGCGACAGACGAGATGTCACCATTTCCCTTGAAAGTATCAGCTGAGATGTCAACTGATAGTGACAGGCCAGCCTTTCACTTCCTAGTTTAAGGACTATATTTTTCTTTAAATAGACTGTTGTGTGCAAAGTTTACAATGGACAACCATTCTGTCATTGCTAAACAGCATAGACTAGATTAGATTCCCTACAGTGTGGAAGCAGGCCCTTCGGCCCAACCAGTGTACACCAGCTCTCTGAAGAGTAACCCCCCCAGACCCGTTTCCCTCTGACTAATGCACCTAACACTGTGGGCAATTTCACATGACCTGCACATCTTTGGACTGTGGGAGGAAACCGGAGCACCCGGAGGAAACCCATGCACACCACAGTCACCTGAGGCTGGGATCCTGGTGCTGTGAGGC
This sequence comes from Chiloscyllium punctatum, assembly GCF_047496795.1. Taxonomy (NCBI): domain Eukaryota; kingdom Metazoa; phylum Chordata; class Chondrichthyes; order Orectolobiformes; family Hemiscylliidae; genus Chiloscyllium; species Chiloscyllium punctatum. The sequence goes on along the minus strand of NC_092750.1, from coordinate 51,040,788 downwards.
AACAGTGCTAACCACTGAGCCACCACGTTGCCCTAGGACAAAATGGAAAATTGTGGAAGTGCTTGACATCAATTTTGAGGCCCCACGAGTTGGAGCCACGGTTAATCCTGTGTTTATCTACCAGCAGAATGAAGATGATAGAAGTAGGATCAGGATCATTAGGCTTAGCTTGTAAAAAGCAGAATACAAATCTGATACTTTGTTCCACAAAATAATTACTCATTAGACAGCATGATTACTCTAAGAGGACTCCAATCACTTTTCTTTAAGCATTGGTAATAGCTATCAACAACTAATATTCTAAAGGAAGGAAATCTTGAAAATCAAATTACTACCTGTCTTTGTATACAGCAATTATTATGCCTCACCCAATTTTACCATTGTTCATCATCTTCAAATCCACTTTCAAAAGGGAATTATTCCTGCAGGACAAATGATTGTGGTTTCAACATGATTTCTGTCACATACACGTACGCAAGATAATCACCTGTGAGGTGCTATTTGTCTTCAGATATGAAATAACTCTATTATGGATTGCACTGCATTAAGACTGATGAGAATCTTAAATGCTAACACACTCAAATTTGGGATCTAACCTTGCTACACAACACTTCCCAATTCAATGTGTAAAACTGTGTTGACAAAAAATTTTAAAAGATAGTGACAGTTAATGTGGAGTGTCACAATGAGGGGATAAATGTTTCAATAGCTCTGGAGAGCCATAAAAGTCTCTTAATCTATCAGTAATGATTATCAAAGCTGATCTGCTGTGATTGAGATGGGCTCTAAGTCTGTTGAAGAGACATGGCTGTGAGATGCAGGTTTGAGTTTGAATCATAGAATCATAGAATCCCTACAGTGTGGAAACAGGCCCTTTTGCCCAACAAGTCCACATTGACCATCCAAAGAGTATCCCACCCAAACCAATTCCCCTACCCTATTATTCTGCATTTACCCCGATTAATGCACCAAATACGGGCAATTTAACATGGCCAATTCACCTAAGCTGCAAATTTTTGATTGTGGGAGGAAACCGGAGCACCCGGAGAAAACCATGCAGACATGGGGAGAATGTGCAAACTCCATACAGACAGCCACCCGCGACTGCAGTCAAACCTGGGTCCCTTGTGCTGTGAGGCAGCGTGCTAACCACTGAGCCACCATGCTGCCCCGTCAAATGATAATACAACCTGGCACTTGGCCTGCTCTATGAGTAACGCAGTAAAGGTATTGTTCTCTGCCACCATGCAGCATCAACCTATAGGCCCGCAATGTAAGAAAGTTCACTCGAATTTTGACTGATAGATGACTATCACAGATGTTTAAAATATATCTGTGGAACAGATGGTGGAAGCATTATCTCTTTAACTGAAACCAAATTCTGAAAAGGCAGGTAAAAGCCACCTCTTGCATGCAATACCATGGACATTGGGATTGGAATTGAGATTAGAGATTAGACAGATTCCACTGAGGAGCTGCAACGGTGGTTGTCACTTTCCATCAACGACTTCTGTCAAAGTAAGGTTCATTACTTCTCTCAGAAACAGAAACTTGCATTTAAACAGTAGGTTCTTTTCTTCAGAATGTGGGCATCCCACATTGCCTAGAGGCCAGCACATTGCTGTAGGTCTGGAGTCATAAGAAGGCCACACCAGGTAATTACAGCACCTTCCTTTCCCAAAGGATATTAGTGAACCCAATGGCTTTTCCCCGGGACAATCGACTATGGTTTAATCATCATCACTAAACTGTTAATTTCAGTTTTTTATTGAATTCAAATTCCACCATCTGCCATGGTAGGAGTTGAACAAAGTACCCCAGAGCATTACCCAGGTTGCTGGATTAGTAGATCAGTGATAATGCTCCTAGACCATAGTCTCCACCATCGAACTATATATATGAGATCTAACCATATAATGAGATATCATGCTAGATTACAAAAGGGTTTGCCAAGGAGCTTGATTTTAAGCAAGACAGAGGAGGGGAATAATTCCAAAGTTTTGGGGAGGGAATTCCAGAGCTTCAGGCTCAAGCTTGCTGGAAATTGAGATTCCTTTAAAACAAAATTTTCCTGGTATTTCTGTGTCACATGAGATTTAGTTTAATTGAGGTTACAGTAATGACCAGCTTTCCAACTCTGTAGAGTATGGAAACAAAGGAAAGGTCACGTGGGTCGCAAGGCAAACTGAGATCATGATGTTCCATTGAAGTGATGTTGATGATTTATCAAGCACCACATGTACCCAGTTGTCGATGCATTGTTTGGGAGAATAGGGTGTTGGTGATAGAAAGAATAGTAAACTCAGGTAAAGGAGGGCAAAGGGACAGTGGTCATCTTGCCTTTGAGCAGGAATGATCATGAACCTCAAGGGGACACATCATCAAGGCCATCTTGCTCACCGTCCACCATTGCAAAGACATTCATCTCAGTGGTAATCGATCTAGGATTGGTTCAGTGTCATATTCAGTGATCACAACACTGACTCTGTTCTGAAGGAAGGCATGGCTGAAATGACTATGGTCTCTGATACTTGGAGTACTGCTGGAGAACAGGTCCCGGTTAAGCACTGCATGGATGAAACCAGCTAATAGTGGAGCTGCTAGAGATGGGTTTAAGAGCATTTCTCCCCTATCCTAAAAGTTACTCGTGCAGACTTAACAAATTTAATTGATCTTCCAGAGGAGGTGATTAGATATATAGACAAAGGTAGCACAGTTGATATAGTCTACATGGACATTGTTAAGGCTTTTGACTGAGTCTCATATTGAAGATTGTTTAAGAAACTAAGAGCTCATTGATTCAATCGCAATTTGGCAAATTTGATCCAAAATTGGCTTAGTGTTAGGAAACTGAGAGAGATGGTTGAAAAGTGATTTTTGTGACTGGAAGCCTGTGTTCAGTAGTATAGAATGTGCTTTGGTGCTGCTCCCTTGCTGTATATTGTGTAGATTAATGATCCAGATATGAATGTAAGAGGGTTAGCAGATGACTCAAATTGGTGGCACGGTAAACAGCGAGGAGGAAAGACTTATATGACAGGGCAATATTAATGGCTTGTCAAATAGGCAGAACAATGGTGAATAGATTTTAATCCTGAAAAGTGTAGGGTGATGCATTTTGGAAGGATTAACAAGGCAAGTGGGTATACATTGAAGGCTAGGATCTTAGAAAGTACAGAGGATCAGAGGGATTTCAGTGTACATATCCATAGATCTTTGAAGGCAGCAAGACAGATGGTTAAGAAGACACATGAGGTACATGCCTTTAATAGACAAGACTTAGAATGCAAGAGCAAGGAAGCTATGATGGGGCTGTATATAACATCAGTTGGATCACAGATGGAGTAATGAAGGATGCAGTACAAAATGTTTAGAAGAGATTCAAAAGGATGTTGCATGGTCTGGAGTGGTTTAGCTATGAAGAAACAATAGTTAGGCTGGGGTTGTTTTCTTTAGAGCAGAAAAGGCTGAAAGGGGAACTGATTGAGGTATACTACATTCTGAGGAACATAGATAAAGTGAAACTTTTTCCTATAGTAGCAGGATCAATAACCAGTGGCACAGTTTTAAGGTAAGGGGCAGGAGGTTTAGAATGGATTTGAGGAAATGTTTTTCCCCTGGATTGTTGGAAGTATTTGGAGCTCACTGCCTAAAAGGGTGGTTGGGGTAGGAACCCTTGGGTCATCTAAGAATCACTAAGATGAGCACTTGAAATATCATAACATAGAAGGTCACGTGCTGGAAAATGCGATTAAAATAGATGTTTGATGACTGATATGGATACGATAAACTGAAGGGCCTCTTTCTGTGCTGATAGTGCTCTATGACTCCATGACAGAGTGCAATTAAGGCTGTTTCATAGAATACAAGACTTTACAAATGATTTATTGTTAGTCCATGTACAGCACAACTGAAACACGTAAAGCTTGATTTGATCTTTGTTCAAATAAATGTTTTGACTAAATTTTAATTTCACCTATCATCTTAAAATTAAACTTTATCTCACCTTAACACACACCTGTTCACCATATCCTACAATAGCATTTTATCATACATTATCATAAATGTTTCTTTTATTTGTTTCAGAGATTAGTTCCAAACTCTTTAAATCTGAAACAAGCCATAACTACAAGTTGTTGTAATAAACATGAGCACTAATATTTGCACAATGAGAAAGCAAATGAGAATACAGGAGGTCCCTGGCTTTTGAATGGATTCCATTCCTGATTACAATTTGAATGTAAATCAGAACATAATGTAGTACAGTATAAAATATACATTCACAAGCACAAATTAAAGTAAATTAAAATAAATAATAACATGGGATTTTGTTCATACGTTCAAGGGTTTGTAAGTCAGATGTTCATAAATCATGGAACCCTTGTGAATACTAGATGTATTGTGTACAGGAGGAGTGTTGGCCAAGGTATGCAGATAATTCAAAACGTTGTCTTTCAAAAAGTTGTTTGGGATTTCTTAACACTGACCTGAAAACACAAATGAAGCCTCACAATTGTATCTGAAGGCAAGAGCAGAATGCAGCATTCTCTCAGTTCGTACAGAGGCATCAGCCAGGATGATAAAAGCAAATCCAGCTCCAGGTGGAAGGTGAGATTCTTGTGCTCTTGAAGATATAAAGATTGTATGGATTGGGCTAATGGAAGCTGCACTCTACTGAAAAGAGGTTGTAGGAGTGTTGCTTTCTAGTACAACATTTAATTATGATAATCTCATATGGAACTGACAGGATTGCTGAATTAACGCAGCACATAGCACTTTACAGCAGAAGGAGAGTCGCACTTTACAGTGCTTTACAGAGCTTAGTTCAGTTTCTGTTTCTCTTCCTTAGCCTCTGTTTCTTTACAGACTAGATTTACCTACAGGAGAGCAAACAATTACTGTGTTGTTACTTGCAGAATTGTAAACACTTCTTTCTTCCCATTTCTGGGAGAGAACTGTTTGAATTATTGGAATAACAATTGTTTCCTTGTATTCTCATATTTATATACAAAATTGATGGATGTTCATTAGTGAATTTAGTAATATTATAAAAATCTGAATTTAAAGTTAACATTTGAATAACAAATTTCATGGGATATTTAAATGATTCATGGATTCAACTTTTAGGGTCAAATTCTAAACACTAATGTTGTATCTTATTGTGCTTATCTATTGTTGTAGTCTGCATTAGTCTTCCATAATCCCTTTGATATATTGTAGAGTGTAGCTTGGTAGTATAGCACTTAAATATAGCCAAAGCTTTTCATCTTGCACTCATCAGGCATATGCAAAAATGCCTCAGAAGAGGCTACAAGAAAAAGAACAGGCTTATGACCCTGGACATAGAGGGGGAGGGATGTAGTGTCTGTAACGAGGTCAGCTAGGTGGATGTCCTAGAATATGAGTTCCCTAATTGGGGCTGTTAACATGGTCCAATTGGGGAGACCTGGCTGACAGATATAAAGAGGAGTCTCAGAGGCTCTGCTCACTCTGGCTCTGAGGATGCCGGACCACTGTCAAGTACTATGCTCGTGTGGATAAAAGTTGACTTGGTGATACCGGCCTCTGCAGAGTTATTTCAAGAATGAGCTCAGATGAACAGTGTTGAATGTAGGTAATTTAGTTTAATGCCAAACAGAGGCTTTATGCAGTGGTCAATTTGTTCAGGTTGTTGGTTTCATTCAGGGCTTTTTTCAAGTGAATTTTATTGGTTCATGGACAACGTGTTTAGAAGCGAGCTGGAAAGAACGCACTGGAGAGATTGTAAGGGAAAGGATGGAGAGTGAACTCGCTTGTGGTGAAGCTAGATGGGAACAAGAGCAAGGAGATGGGAACATTGGGAGGGGGGAGGACTGGAGAGCAGTGAGGAGAAGAAACAGGTGACCTGCTTTTGAGCAAATGGCTGGGACTGGGGGAAATCTGTGGAGGGATGTACTGAGTAATGGGGCAGCAGTTGTATTGTAGGAGAGAAGGGAAGTCTGGGGGAGGTAGGAGCTTGTGGACTGTTTTTGATTTAATACAATTCGGAGGCTACCACTACAGGAGAGGGAGACATCTGATCAGAAAGGGACATTTTCACCTGCGTACCTGCAACAACATTCTCACCTGTGTATGATCAGGGCCAGGCTGTTCCTCAAACTTCATCATGTGTCACACTATGAAATAATTTTCACCATTACTGCTTGCTTGGTTAACTGGGAGAAAAGATTATGTGCCTGTTATTAAAGATGCTTCATTATTTCTTTCTAATGAAAATAAACAGAAGGCAGATCTTGAATGAGTAGATGATCAGTTTAATCAATTCTCTCCCTACGTGGTGAAGATCACATTACCCCTTTGAAATCTGAAGTTGAATTCTGAAGCAAGAGTATAATTTGAAAATCTTCAACACCTCTAGAATGATTTTTACATTGAATTAAAATACCATAAGGCTGGAATATGTAAAGTAACCACTATCTTCCCTAATACCAGAAAGCTTTCCAAAAATCATTGCTTTAAAGACACTTAAATTCATATCAATATAGCCAAACAAAAATTCTTCTAAATTTGCAAAACCTCCTCACTTAAAAGATGAATATTTAAAAAAGCATAATACTCACAGAAGAACGTTCATCTATTAAAAATATCTAACGTCCAGTTTTCATGGTGTTTCAAACGTTTTAAAGGTTTGAATTTGAATGTTTGGTAAGTAGATGCTCTGTTTGCTCAATGGCATTGTTTTGTTTTTATTTTACTTGTTAACATTTCAATCAGCAACAAAAAAACGATGTTCAGTTTTCCAAGGTGGACTAAAGGTGTTCCAAAGGGCGTATAAACTAGGCTAAATCTTAATGGTATTAAAAATACATATGCATTATTTTCTCTGGATACAAATGTCATTTCGGGTTATTTTTAATCCAATACAAATAAAATTATAAAATAGAAATGAAAAGGACTGCAGATGCTGTGAATCAGAAACAAAAACAGAAGTTGCTGGAAAAACTCAGCAGGTCAGGCAGCACCTGTGCAGAGAACTCAAAGTCAATGTCTCGGATCTGGTAACCAACGATTAATCAAAATACTCTGCTCAATTCCTGGTGTACACCAAGTTTGCTCTGAGTTAGGGAATAGCGTGAGGAATTATCTACTGAGGAAATGATCATCATCATCAATTTCTGAAACTCTCATAAGTTCAAGTTCAGTTTGTGACAAGACAAATTTAACAACAATGTCCTGCCAGAAAGCTAACTGCTCAGGCCTTTGATGCACTCTGATCTTTAATGTCTGAATGAACTTGCTGCCTTAAAATCAAGTTATTCCATCTTGACAGAAGTAGGTCATTCATAAAAGGAAACAGCTGAATTAACGTCAACCTATGAAACAAGCCTATGTTTGTGTGTTCGCATAATGGACACAGCAGTTTTGACCTAAGTAGGGTAGAATACTGTTGTATTGTTTGTTGTATTCTGGATAGCTGCCTAATCCACGGAGACACAACTGCACTGTTGATCTGCATTTGTCTGTCTTTGCTGGACCACTTTGATTGTTGACTAGCTGTACTCCATACTAAGTTATGGGTTGCTTTTGGCCAATACTCCCCTGTTTTAAAGCTATCTCCAGTAACCTTTGCATCACTGAGATGCCAACGGTCAATTTGCAAACATGAGTGGTATTGTGCCCATCATCTTTGACCAGCATCTGAACCCTAACAATGTTCAATCCTCATGCATTGCAAATGGATGATGAAATGGTATCAAATTAAATGTACTGGATTTTGCAAGCATATGTTTCATATACTTGCCCCTTTGTTCAACAGATGTGGATCCCGTGTTTTTGCTTGTCAAATGAACACTGACTCTGCTCACGCTGGTCATTGTCCCAATTATCTTCCAGTTGCAGTTAGCACCTGGGGAACATCAAGTGATGGCAGGGAATTAACTTGGTATGAACACTATCATCACTGGGCTCTGCCTGGTCACCAGATACCCCTAAGAGCCTCCATGTGCTCTCATAGTTGCATTACCTCAGCAGGTCACTTCCATTCAACCCGTCATGTGGAGGCTCTTCACATTGACTTTTGCCCCCATCTGCCCTCCCTACCCTGAGTTCTGACATTACACTTTAATAATCCCCAATCTCTATACCAAATCTATACAATCTCTATGCTATACCTATGAAATCTCAAGGAGATTTCTCATATCTTTCTCAGTGAAACAGACAGACAGTGATCATTTAGCTTCTCTGCCTTTTTCCTATCCCGAATGTAAATTCTCCTGACTCTGCTTGTCACAATCCCAAATGTATTCTAGTCCAACATTTCCTTTTTATACACCTAGCGAAAGTTTTAAGAGTATATATTTATTTGCTACATTACATTAATATTCTATTCTGCTTCTTCTTTGCAGTTTCTTGACTCTCTTTTGCTGTATTCTAATGTCCTCTCCACCTTCAGATTTACAGCTATTTCTTGCATGTTATAGGTCTTTATTTTTAATCTCATGCTTGCTTCAGACTGAACTACCACACTCACAAATATAATGTACAATTCTATTGCACTGTGGTCATTCATCCTAAAAGATTCTTTTTGGCAAGATTATTAATTAGCTACATTTTTATAATGTAATATAAGATCTAAAATATCCTGTCTTTTAGTCAGCAAATCAACCATACTGCTCTAGAAATGCACCCCAGAAATTCATCCTCCAATGATTTCATGCTTAATTGGTTTACCCATTCTGAATGCAGAGTTTACCCAGGAGATTGAAGCCACCCATAATTATTGTATTGCTCATGGAACATGTCTCTCATCTGCAGATTAATCCCATGCCCCACACTACCATTAATATTTTCTGGTCTATAATTAACTCCAAACAATGTCTGCTGCCCTTGCCTGTTGCCCAAACTTATTCTACATATTGTTTTTCCAATCTGAGATCCTCCCTTACTATCAGCATACGTGAAAGCTGTTTTTTTTTGTGCTGGACTGTCTGTCTGCAGCCATTTTTTAGTTAGTCATGGTGCTGCTTTAGCCTTGGCTTGGCCCCTTCCCCTGAGTGGCCTTAGCTCTGAGAAATTCTGCTTTTCCACATAAGACCATAAGAAATAGGAGTGGAAGATAACTCATGAACAGTTTATCTGAAGGCACCTGCTAATCAGTGTGTGAACATAGCGTGCATTGACTCAAGGTCTAAGTCCAGGGAATTTCTTCAACAATTTGCCATTAGTCAGCAGGAGCCCTTATTTACGAGATCCTGAGTGAAACTAGAGTTTTTTTTAATAAAAAGGCAGCTGCTTACGTGATCCTAACCTGAGTTGAGAGGCTGATCCCAAGTTAGGGAGAGACGCTATGGCAAGATGGGACTGGAAAGACCACTGTTATAGGACTGATATCATTTTAATGTGACCTTGAGGGATTGACAACGGTTTGTGTTTGTCTGTCTTTGTGTGTTTTTTTTTAGGTTTACTTCTCCACAGATCGTAGAGCTGTGCTTTAGAACTGAGGAAGTGATGGGGGTCAACGACATCTAAATGAAAAAAAAGATGGGCTGGCCCCGGGAACAAGTAAATCATGTCCCACTGAGAAGGATGGCCCACATCCATTTGTCCCCTCAAAAAAGATGCAGAAGAGCCACGGTAAATACGGTCAATGCAAAACTAAGGTAAGAAACCCCTGGTTGCCAGTCGGAAATAACTCGAAGGAAGTACTCAATTGAGCTATGAAGGCAGAAAATAACCAAAGGGTTATTAAGGAACTAGCAGCAGTTGTTACAGAAACAGACACAAATAGGGAGCCTGTCTGAAACAGCTAAAGGAGTAAGTGTGTTTCGTGTGCAAGAAGGATGGGCACTTCACCAAGAACTGCCCTGATAAGAAATGTAAGAACTGTGATAAACTAGGACATAGAAAAGTTGTTTATTCTGGCAGAGGCAGGCAGGAACAAAGATTTAAACTGGTACGAGTAATCTCCAGCCAGTTGCCAATGGCAACCATAGGGAGCAAATAATAATCCAATTTACAGCAGAAAAATCTAAAGAAGTTGCAAAAAGCCATCAGGCCCCTAAAAATAAAGATCGCCGTCAGCTCTCTTGGCGAGCAGAACTTACTAACAGTAAGGGACAAGTCTGGGATTACCTGGCAGCTAAGAGTGGAAATGATAAGAATAGTCGGGGTCCCGATAGGTCAATCTTGCAGACAGTTTGAAAAGAACAAAGCATTACTTAAAGAGATGACCCAAAATGGTCGGAATAGAGAGGGGAGTGAATTAAAACAAACTTGGTGGTCAAGCCAGAAAAAGATCAAGACACAGAAAGGGTTATTTATCCAGCAGCTCTGTTTAAACAAAACACCGCACAGACCAAGAGAAAAAAAATAAGATAGTTGCAGTGGCAGCCAAAAGAGAACAAGATAAGCGTACTCCAAAAGGAGTCATGTTTCCATCTCAGCTATCAGCACCACCAATGCCATCCTTACTAGCCATCCTACTACTGCCACTTGTTTCACTGTCATTGACCTCTGCTCGGCCTTTATCTCCATTGGATTGTCTCCGGTCAGCCAGTACCTTTCACTTATGGTGGCCACCAATATACATGGACACAGCTTCCCCAAGGGTACATGGAGACCCCCCCTCCCCCTATTGTATATACCTCAGTGATACACAGGACCCTGAAAGTCATGTAAAAGCACCTTGTTTCAGTAAGCTAATGATTTATTAATGGCCTCCAATTCATCTGATGCCTGCATGTGTGACACTGTTGCACTACGTCACTGTCTAGCTCAGATGGACATAAGGTCTCTGTTGAAAAGATGCAGCTCTGCCAAAAGACAGTACAATAATTAGGCTACAAACTTCCACACTATCTCAGAGCACTGTCTCAGGACTGAATCACAGCCATCATTAACCTCTCTCCTCCCACTTCACATACTGAGCTTTTGTCCTTTTTGGGCATGGCGAATTACTGCAGACATTGGATAACCAGACTATCGAGTTATTGATACACCAGGCATCTTTGCCAAACCAGCTGACCCAGGTGAACTGGCCATCTGAAATGGCACAAGCCTTTTTTTTTATATCTGTATTTATTGAAAAAACCTTTACTATTTTGCAAAAAGACAAAAAGTTATAAAAGTACAAAAATACAAAAAAGTAGAAATAATACCACATTATTATATTACTGCAGTGTTAACAATAAACTACCTACTACTCTATGGGATAAAATCATCTCACATTTACTTAACTTAACCCAAGTTAAAACAAACTTGAATTAAATGAAATTGAATTAAGTTAAATTACAATCCAATTCAACTAAATTACGTAACATTATATTCCACTACTCCACTTGCCGCACCTCTACTGATGCTCCCGTCCACGGGAACAACAGTCATTATACTCGTATTTATTAAGTGTCCTCCCCCCGTGGTCTCCACCCACCATATATGGCCCTTGCAACTATATAAAGGCTCTAACCAGTTCCACTGATAAGTCCACGTCTATGTAATTTAGAAAGGGCCACCATGTCTTATAAAATCGCTCTGTTCCATGGCGCACCATACTCGTCAGATAGTCTTGGGGGATGTGCTCCATCACAAGTCTGCGCCACTCCACAAGACCTGGAGGTTTTTCTGATATCCAGTTCATTAGAATGTTCTTCCTGGTACAGTGTGTACAAATGTTAAATAACCTCTTCCCATGTTCACCCAGAGAGAGCAGATTCGGCAGTCCCAAAAGAAAGGATACCGTGTCCACCTTAACTTCAATTCCCAGGATCCTTCCCAACTCATTCACTATGGCACCCCACTATCAGTGAATCTTAATAGCAGCTCCAAAAGCAATGTATAAGGGTGCCTTTGCTAATTTTATGTCTGGGTTATTCTGGAGAGGAACCTTTCTAAAACTTTGCTAACCTCTCTGATGCCATATGGGTTCTGTGAAAGATCTTCAACAGCATGTCTTGTGCTTTATTGCATATTGAGATTTTCTTCCCATTCTCCCATGTATTCTCCCATGGTTTACGAAGAGATGTATTCTCCCAACTCCTGATGTCAGATCCCATGGAGTTTCTCCATATCCCCAAAGCACTCCCCCTCTGCAGATGATATATGGTACTGACCAAGGGAGCATCCCCACATCGGAGCACTCTGCTCTCTATGTCTGACTTGTAGGGCTGAGCCAAGAGCATGGTCTTCTTTTGTATACAGTCTTTAACCTGAAAGTATTGGAAAAGGTCCCTATTAGGAATCCCATATTTCTGACTCAATCGGTTGAAAGACATCAAGACCTCTCCATCTATAAGTCTCCCAAACATTACCCTCCCATGCTCTGAAGCCGGAGTTCATTGACCCCGGCCTAAATCCTGGGGCTCCCACTAATGGGGTGCACGGTGAAATCTTAAGCAAATTGCCCTCACCCTGCCGCATTATCCTCCATGCTTTCACAGTTAATTGGGCTCACGCAGTGCTCAGCCATGGATTGCACCTTTACCATAAACAACAAATTAATGAGGGGACACCTTGCCAACGAGACCTCAACATCAAGCCATATTGACCTTGAGTCCTTACACACCCAGTCACCTACATATGACAGCAGGATGCCTATTTGGTATCTCTTCAGACCTGAGAGATCCACCCCTCTTTATCCTGCGGAAATTGCTGATTGGTAAATTTAATTAGGGGGCGCTTACGGCACCAAATAAAGGACCCAAGCCAACCAGTAAAGCTACGCAGCACCTATCTGGGTAACAACAACTGGAGCATCCTCATAGGGTATAATAACCGAGGAAGAACATTCATTTTAATCAAGGCTATACAGCCTAGCCATGATATTGGTAGCCCCTCCCACCACTGCACGTCCTGCTTTATCCTCTCAAACAATTACACAAAGTTAGCTCTGTACAGCTGACGGAAGGTAGGGGTAATAAAAATTCCCAGGGAGAGAAAACCTTTTTGCAACCACTGAAAAGGAAACTGCATTCTATCCTCCAGCCAATCGTCCCACGGGCATGACTTCCAACTTTATAAAATTTATCCTGTATCCTGAACAACTGGCAAGTAATTTAATTTTTTGTATTAGCTGGGGTTAGCCAGAAACAGAAGGACATCATCTGCATAAAGTGTAATTTTGTGCTCCCTAATTGTCACATTTGATGCCACTATTTCAGGGTCCTTCCACATGGCCTCCGCCAACAGCTCAATTACCAAAGTAAATAGCAGCGGCTGTCAGCTGCCTCTCCCCACATTAAAGTTGATTGACTTAACCCCATTTGTGATAATCGCTGCCTTGGCGTCTCTATATAACACTGCCATTCACCTGTGGAAGGCCCACCCAAGACCAAACCAATCTAGAACACCAAAGAAATGCGACCATTTCACCCGATCCAATGCCGTTTCCGCATGCAGAGAGACCATGAAGCCAAGAATCAGTCTCCACTGACATACTTCTACTAAATTCAGTACCCTCCTGATTTTATTGGAAGAGCTGGAGCCCTTGATAAAATCCGTCTGGTCTTCTTTTATAATAATGGGCAGTACTTTTTCCAGCCTCAGAGCCAGGACCTTTGATAAAGTTTTGAAGACTACATTCAACAACGAGATGGGTCTGTACAAGGCGTAATCCTCGGGGTCTTTCCCTCTCTTTAAAATAAGGGAGATATTGGCCTCCCAAATGGATGGCAGAAAGCAGTCCTGAATGACTGTGCATCTCTAGAAGTGGTTCAGCTAACATGCATAAACCCGTCTAGACCGGGTGCCTTACCACCTTGGAGCTGCCTTCCTGCCTTCTGCACCTCCTGTACCTCCTGTATTGTCCGGGGTGCATTTAAAAGGGAGGCCTGCTCTGTGTTTATACTGGGCAGGCCCAGGTTTTCAAAAACGGATTCCATTCTCGCTATTCCATCCCCACAGCCCTCAGACCAGTACAACTCTGCAAAGAATTCCCAAAATCTGGCAGTAATCTTTTTCAGCTCACGAGTGATGTTACCAGTTCTCTCCCTAATAGACACAATGGACTGTGGTGCACTTTTCTTCCTAGCCAGATAAGCCAGGTATCTACCCGTTGTAACTTAACCATAGACAGTTGGGTATAATATGCTGACTCGCTTGCTTTCAGCTGGGCCTTAAGCATCCACTGTTGCTCCCCTCTCTGCCTCCTCCGAGTTGTTGAATATGAAATAACCAGACTCCTTAAATATGCCTTGGTGGTTTCCCAAACCACAGATGGATTACTGGCCGCATTCCAATTGATGTCCCAGAAAACCCTGAACGCCCTTGTAATGTACTGTACAAAGTTGCCATCCCTCAGCAGAAACGGATCCATGAGCAAGTGCAGTATGTCTGTTCCACTACTCTTAATCTAAGTATACAAGTACACTACCACGCAGTCCGAAATAGTTATGACCCTAATCCTGCAGGCCAACACCAAGTCCAGGCAAACTGATGAAATAAAGAACATATCAATTCTTGTGTGACATTTGTGCAGGTTGGAGCAAAAGGTGAAATCCCCTCCCATTGGGGTGGAGACACCTCCACACATCCACTAGCCTCAAATCCTCACACAAGTCCACTAGTTGTCTAGACTGCAGAGGTGTATCCAACAGACTCCTTGGCATCCTGTCTACCCCAGGGTCCATGAGACAATTAAAGGCCCCTCCTATAATTGTACAGCACACCTCAAGAGCCATTAACTTAGAAACTGCATCAACTAAAAATTGGAGAGTAAATGTTCAGGATGCTTGACTCTTTTCTGCGTACCAGAGCATTGAGAATGACAAACCATCCACACTCATCCTTGATTTGATCTGTCCCCTGAAATGGGAGGTTCCTTCATACCAGTATAGCCACTCCTCTGCTTTTGGAGTTGAAGCAGGAGAAGAATACTCTATCATACCGCTCCTGCTGTAATTTCAGATGTTCCCTATCAGTCAAATGTGTTTTTGACAACAGAGTGATGTCAACCCTTTCCTTCCTAAGATTTGAGAGCACCTTTTTACTTTTAATGGGGGAATGGCTCGCCTTTATATTCCAGGTGCACCTCCTGAACAGATCACTAGCCATGACCGCACATTACAGCCCGCGTTCCCCCGAGAGGAAGAAGCTCATTCAATGCGCGGTGAGTGGAAAAAACAGACTTTATCAAATCTAAAAACTATTCCTATTAATACTACTAAAGCTAAGAAACTAGCCACTACTCCTAACTTGAATAAATAAACAGAAAAACCACAAATCACTAGAGATCTCCCCCCTAGCCCATAGGGGGCATTCACTCCCAACCTCATAGCCATCCTGGCACCTTCCAGTTAAGACCGCACCCCAAACCCAGGCAATGGGAAAACAGGCGTGCTATTTACACTGCTGAAAATTAACAATGGACAACCTCCCCTCCCTCCCCCATATCTCAACCCCATACATCTTTATATCAAAGAAGTAACCACCCCTCATACAAAAAAAAACAGAACAGCAAAATAACAGATAATTACCAAATGGATCAATATTAAACAAACCAAATTTTACACCAAAGCAATACCAAGCCTATAAGGCCAGAAACTACAAAAGGGAAAAGAACAAAGAAAGAGAAGATAAAAAAAATTAGCCATTGTCCGCAAACATCTTTTCTTCTTTCCCCTCAGTCCAAGTCAATTATTTCAGAGAGTTAACAAATTCTTTTGCTTTTTCCACTAAGTTGAAGATATAGACAGATTCCCCCATAATTAAAACATAGTCCTGCCAGGTACCTCAGAGAATATTGAATATTTAAGCCTCTTAATTTTTTTCTTAACATCATCAAAAGCCTTCCTCTTCTTAATTATGGCCACAGAAATGTTTTGAAAAAACATTATTCTCGAACCTTTATATATTCGAGCCTGTGGATCTCTTCCCAGTCTTCTGGATGTTTCTATTATTAACTGTTTTTCTTTATAGTGCTGGAGTCGCACTAGTAATGGCGTGGACGCTGATCTGACCCGTACCTGCACATCACAATCCTGTGGGCCTGCTCCACACTCACCCGGCCCAACTCCAACTCCAGCCCCAGCAGCTCCAGGAGCAACTTCTCCAGGAACTCGGCCAGATTCTCACCTTCCTCACGCTCCGGAAGAGCCACTACATCTGTGTTTTTTCTCCAACCTCGATTTTCAAGATCGTCAACTTGATCTAGCAGGGCCTGAACCTGGCCTTCCAAGGTTTGGATCCGCCCCTCGGAGTTCTCCGCTGCAGTGTCTGATGCCACGGTCCTTTGGTTAACCGCTTCCATGCATCGATCCAATGACTGAATCTCCTGCTCTTGCTTTTTCAGCATGCCAAAAATCAGTTCCAGCGCTTTCAATTTTTTCACGGCATTTTGCGAACTCCAATAGGCACGGCCACAGGAGGCGAAGCAATGGCTGCGGGTGTACCTGACATAGTAGCGGAGTGCCCTGCCTGCTGTGCTCCTCTTGCTCCTTTTCCCTTATTTTTCTTCTTCTCAACTACAGAGCCTCCAAATCCAAAGTCTAAAAAGGTTCTAGGTGTTCTGCCTGCTTTATACTAACATTTTTTCTTAGGGGTGGCTAATGAGGGGGTGTAGAAGCCCACCTTGCATGGGGTATGGCACAGAGCCCAAAATAGCAGACTTTTCAGGCTGCCGGCCATCTTGAATCTCCGCGGCCCAAGCCTTTAAGGAACTTAAATGGTGCCTAACCTCAGCACCTGCTCTGGGCATCCCTGATTACACACAGTCTTTTCACCTTTCTGTTAACAAAAAGGAACGATATGCATCCAGCTTCTAACACAAGTACATGGGGATCTCTGGCACCCTGTAGCATTTCATTCTGTCCAGTTCCCACCTGTTGTAAGGAGAATGCCAGCCTGTTTATGAGCTGTGGCTGCCGCTGTAATGGTAGAAAAGTCCAATCCTGTTGTACTCGATTACCCTTGTATAATTTTCTTTCCTTATTCGGTCTCCCTGCTGCTTAATTCAGCAGCGACTCAGCATTTTACAGCATCAAGGAGAACTGTCTATGAGGTCATCCTGTATTCTTGCACGAATCTTACATTTCAGCACGTCCCCGACTTAGACCTTTCACCCTGTTTTACAGGATTCCCCAGCAGAGGACCATGATTGTCTGCATGTAGTCCAAGAGGTTGTCACCCCGCGCGCCCTGACCTCTCTGAGATTCCGTCAGACCACCCTGACATGATCCTTTTCACAGATGGCTCCTCTTTTCGGTCCTTAGATCACCAAATGCTAGCTGGCTCTGCGGCATGCACACCTTTTAAAACCCTCGAATCCACTGCACTACCGGAAGGAACTTCTGTGCAGGCGGCTGAACTGTTTGCCCTTACCTGAGCCTGTATTCTTGCTGACAAACAGTCTGTTAACATTTACACCGACTCAAGATATGCCTTTGGAGTTGTACATGATTTTGGAACCCTGTGGAAACAATGATACAGGCTTTGCAACAGCAGCAAAAGCGCTAGTATCAAAATGTCTAATATACCTACAAAATAATAATGCTAAACCTTTAGCTAAGTATTATCATCTGCCAGTCCTGGACAGACCCTTTAATCATTTACAGATTGATTTTGTTCACATACCAGCTAAAACATGGTTTTAAGTACATGGTGGTAATTGTCAACATGTTTTTTAAATGGGTAGAAGCCTTCCCCACCAGGAAAGACGATGCTAAAACAGTGGCTCATGAAGGACGTGATCCCTAGGTTTGGAATTCCAGGGAGCATTAACAGTGACAGAGGCACTCACTTTACTCCAGCAGTCACAGACTGTTAGTAAAGCACTAGGCATCGCATGGAAATATCATATCTCCTATCAGCCCCAGTCCTCAGATAGGGTGAAATGGATGAATGATACCCTTAAAACTGCTCTGACAACAATCACACAGGACACGGGCCTGCCTTGGCCAGAACCCTGACCCTTAGCCCTGTATATCATAAGACACCAGGTCAACAGAACCACTGGACTTTCCCCATTTGAGGTCCTGATGGGAAGACTAATGCCTACAGGGGCAAGACCTCCTATATTTCCTGTGGATATGGCATCACTCTCCACACAGGAAGCTCTTCTGGATTATGTCAAAGCACTCTGTAAGATGATTCTCTGTAACCATGATCGGATAAAGGAGGTCATTCCCACACCTAATGATGACCCAATGCATCGCTTCCAACCTGGGGACAATGTCACAGTAAAATCATTGCAAAAGAATTCTCTTTCTCCTAGGTGGAAAGGCCTGTACCTCGTCCTTGTGGTAACCTGGACAGCTGTCAAGGCCGAGGGAAGACCTGCGTGGACGCATGGAACGTGCTGCAAGAGAACATCATCCCCAGAGGGACACGAGCAGAAAACGCTGGAGGCATCAGCTCTCCCGCCAGCCGCAATAGGCGGAGACTGATTGCCACTTCAGTCTCTGTGCTCGTCATTGCCTTGTTCATACTGACTGGGCATGAGGGAAAGATGAGATGATGAACTCTGTCACAAGAGAGTTGCATGTCAACATTTTTCTTTACATTACTTACATTTAGGCACAGAGGGTTAACTGCTCTAGCTGCTAGGTATGTGGCCATATCCCCATACACTTTAAGGGAGGAATCCCACTGAGACCCATGCCATTTAATGAATATGAGACAGCTGAATAATAGTTGGAACAAAATAGGTCCTACGTTATGTTGACCTGGGGGGGTGCGGGGGGGTAGGTTTGAATGGGAGTCTCACAACTCTTTTAAGCATGCCCTGATGGGACCAATTATTCCACTAATGTTATGTTTACTTGAGTGTCCGCAGGTTATAATATGGAAAAGTATAAGGGTTGATTCCAACATCAGTATAATCACTCGCATACACCCCGGCTCTGTTCTTCACTAATACCACAGGAAAGGGTGCACCCATGGGAACCATCTGCTTTAAAAACAATTACATGTCAGGGTGGAATGCTAGAACCAGTAAATGTCTCCATTTCCTGCTCCTTACCCCGTCCGAACATCGATCCACTTCTGCTGGGACTATCCTGCGCCTTGAAGTTCCCAACAAGACGACTCAAAGTTTCACGTTCACAACTCTCTGGACTGGAACTCAAACTAATTATTTGAGAACTTATAATGGTACCTATTTATTTGTGGCCACAAAGTCTACCCCTGGCTGCCACTCTTCTGGACGGATAGTTGCTACCTAGGGTATGTGGTCCCCTTTATTTACCATTCTCACTTCTCCCTATTCAAACAGCCTTGGCCTCACACCAAGGCAGCTATAACCAACACTGAGCAGTTCTTTGCCATTCTCTTCCCCTCTTATGGGACTGCTCTGCTGGTAATGCAGGTCAGGAAATCGGTCTCAGTTCTTGAAGAAATAGCGAATGACACGGTGGCAGCCCTTGACCAACTTAATGCGGAGGTGGTCGCCATTTGCACAGTCACCCTACAAAACAGGTTGGCCTTAGCCTGTCTACTAGCTGAGAAAGGGGAGAGATGTGCCCTCATTGGTGCCAAATATTGCATCTATATTCCCGATTCCAGTGAGAACATTACCAACCTTGCAGATCACATTCGGAAGGCTGCCTCCAAGCTCCATGACACTAGCTCCATTGGGATCTGTGGAGCTAGATGGGTGAATGGTTCAATCTCTTAACAAATGTCCTCTTGCAGGGCCTCATTATACTTGTTGTCATTTTCATTGTTATTTCAGTTTATAATCATCTGCCTTCAGCAGTGTTGTGCATGCTTTGGCTCACTATTACTATCTTCAGTCCTATTAACTTTCCAGTTGGTAAGATCCCCCTCGCTGAAATCCCTCAGCCAGATACAGAGGCGTACCCCTTTGATTCTGAGTCTCCACCACTGGATACTACCTCAGGCTACATTCCCCCTTTTGCAAGTAATCCTGATCTGCTGCTTTGATCTTAAGATCAAAAAGGAGGGATTATGGAAGCTTTTTCTTTGCTGGACTGCCTGTCTGCAGCCATCTTTTAGTCTGTCATGGTGCTGCTTTCTCTTTGTCTTGGCCCCTTGTCCTGGGTGGCCTTAGCTCTGAGAAATTCTGCTTTTCCCACATAACTCCTGAACTGTTTATCTGTAGACATCTGGTAATCAGTGTGTGAATGTAGTGTGCATTGACTCAAGGTCTGGGAATAATAGTTCATTAATATCTGGTCTTAGCAAGACTTCAGTTCTACCTGGTCTAGGTTCACGGAGGCCATCTAGTGACTATTTTATGGTTCTGTATCTGATTGAGCAATTGTCAACACAGACTATGTAAATCTGCAGTGATCTGAAGTGCTTTGAAATTGCACCAGTCTGTTCTAAGGAAAGGTGTGCTTCCCATGATATCAGGCAATAAAGCTTGTCAATACTCAAAGTCTGAGTCCGGGCATTTCTTCAACAGCATAACTCCGTCTCCTTTTCATTCTTGTCCTTAATTCCTAAATATCAAGTGTCATTGAATATTCAGTTCACAGTCTTAGTCACCATGCAGACATGTACCTGTAAGGGAAATGAGATGACTCCCGTTTACTTCTATTTGTTGGTAAGACTGTGTGCATTCAGGTACAATGGCTTTCACTTTGTATTTTTGACGTAAGTCCATGTTTGAAGTAACCTTGATGCTCAGCTTTGATTCTCCTGTCTTCTATTCTACCTCGCATCTTTTCTGCTTTCTGCTACCAAATTTACTTCCTTCCAATTTGGGTTACTCCTCAGGTTCACAGTCCCCTGACAAGTTAGCTTAAAACCACACCATTAGGAAATCCCTGGGAGGAGCAGTCTCAGTCCCTTTTCCAGGCTTTATCCAATTTTGTCCCTAACTCTCACCAGTGCCCTCATGAATATATTGAGGAAGAACAAATGCTTTGTTGACATGACGTCTAGAACAGGTTCAACCTTCTGTGCAACTTGAGTAATGGCACATCGAGCAGTATTATAATTGTGTAATACTGCCCAGTAACTGACAGAAAGACATCTGTAAAGCAAGCTGGAAATGATCACTTCATTGTCTGTCATATAAGTATTATGATGAACTCTACTGAATGGAATGGTAAGTTGAATATTAATGTGGGTCTGGGATGGAAAGGTGGTCTCTCAGCCGCCGCCGCACCTTCACCAAGTTGGTGAACGCACTGAGGCTGAAGCTGAATGAATAATGGACAAATGGCCCACATTGTTCGGACACTGTATGTCTCACTGTCTGGAGGAGTGTTTGAAGTCCTTGTCTGTAGGATAGGCCACCACTGACTGTTCTCAAAGCAAGGATTCTGTTTTTCTCTGTATGTTCCCAACATAGGTCATTGGCTCGCTACTGTGGCTGTCTTCCTAAGAATGCAAAGGCGGATACAGGAGGGCCAGGCTTATCCAGCTCAGAGCAGCAGTAGTCCACTAGAGAGGCTGAGGAGCACCTAACACAGGCAGACAATACAGTTGCAGGGCGTTCAGGATGCATCAGATTATTGTCCTGATGCATTTCCTCAGGATGAGCAAGGCACTGTATTGATGTAGGCTTAATTATATCTGGGATGCTGTGACAGGACTGTGCCTGATGCTAAAGTGGGACCTGAGGACTGCAAGTGCAAGAGGTCATTTTTCTCAGTGTCTGTGAAGGTAACAGCTCTTGGTTAACTGACTGGGCTAAAACTTGGCAAGTGGATTATAATGTTGGAAAGTATGAAGTTATGCATTTTGGCAGGAAAAATACACATGGTAAAAAGTATTTAAATGGAGAAAGTTTGCTGAAAGCTACAAACATAAGGTTTTGGGAGTCCTTGTCTGTGATTCATGGAAAACTAGCATCCAAGTTCAGCGAGTGATAGGGAAGGAAAATTAAATGTTTGCTTATATTTCAAAGGGAATGGTGTACAAAAGCAGGGAGGTATTGCTAAAACTATGCAAAGCATTAGTCAGACCACAACAGTGAACAGTTTTGGGCCCCTTATCTAAGGGAGGATATATTGGTATTGGAAGCAGTCCAGAGAAGTTTCACTTGGCTGAAACTGATATGTAACTGTCTTATGGGGAGATGTTGACTGGGCTGGACCTTTATTTATTGGAATTTAGAAGAATGAGAGGTGACTTTATTGAAACATACAAGATTCTTAAGGGGCCTGACAAGGTAGATGTGGGAAGGTTATTCTCCTCTGAGGGAGAGTCCAGCGCCTGAGGTATTATTTCTGAAGGTTCGCATTGTTCAGATAGGTGAGGAGGAATTTCTTTTCTCAGTGAATAGTGAATCTGTGATTCTTTACCACTGAGGGCTGCCGAGGCTGGATTGTTAAGTAAATTCAAGCTGAGACTTTTAATCAGTAAGGAAATCAGTAAGGGAAAAGGCAGGAAAGTGGAGTTGAGGGTTATCAGACATGATTTCATTCAGTAATGGGGCAGACTTGATGGGCTGAATGGCCTGTTTCTGCCCCCACATCCTATAGTCTTATGGTCTGTTGGATCCTTCCAGGGAGTGACAGTTGACCTGTGTGGGATCACTCAGTTGTACAAATGCATCAGGCCAGTGACTGTTGCCAACTGTGCTCGATCATATCAGTTCATTCCATTCACTGATGATGAAGTCGGGGCTGCAGCCTGGCAGTAGGATTTGAGAACATAGGCTTGTTTCCCCCAGAGTACAAGGTGCCACTGACTATGTAGGTTGCACTCATATCATAACACTGCAGCGTTCATTAGCAGCAATGGATCACCATTACCACTTTGAGGAGGCGTGTGCCTACTACGCTGGCAGTCGCCATGACTCCTTCATCCTGCAATTGTCTCATGTCCCTGAGAGGGTCCAGTGACTTACCTGGCTGGATACTTGGCGGGGCAACGACTACCCACTGTGATCATGGCTTTTGACACATGCCACAACCCTCTGACTGATATAGAGCACACAGGGACAGTGTTGCTCATGCTTTGCTCAGGGCTGTGATGAGGCAGACTAGCAGGCTGCTGAAGAAATGGTTCCATTGTTTGGACCTATCTGGGAGGTCTCTCCAGTTTTGTCTGGACAGGAAGTGCCATATCATCCTGGCTTCTCTATACAATTGGAGCAGGCAGTAACGTGATGAGCTGGATGCTGAGGAACTGGAAAAATGGAAGATGTCTTCTGAGCAGGTGGTCACTGGGAACAATATAGTTGTCTTAGTAGGTGAAAGAGTTGAACTATGTTAGGTGCTACAAACCAGACAGGACCTAATTGACAAGCAGTTCCATTTGAAGAGATGTGTGTCCTGTAAACTATAGCAGAGTGTAAAAATGCTGTTGATCGTCATGCCAGCAGTTGGGTTTGCATTGTGGAGGTCAACTGCAGCCTCTGTTTATTTTGTTTATATTCACTTTCTCTGGCTGTAAATAAAAGCTCATCTTTGGCACTCCCCAATTGCTTGCCTGCACGTAATGAACTTTCACTGAACAATATTGACTTATGGGTGTTGGGGAGAGAGCAGCAATGATTTAGAGAGAGCTGCTTAGAGGGATGCAGATAGGAACAGATGAACGGTATGTCCTGGTGGTTAAACACTGAGTAGGGTGAAATAATGATTCTGCATATGTGACAGAACAATAGATATGCCAACCTTGTGCCTGCCATGCCACTATGCAATAATGAGGACATTCTGGATTAGTGGTGCTGGAAGAGCACAGCAGTTCAGGCAGCATCCAAGTAGCTTCGAAATCGACGTTTCGGGCAAAAGCCCTTCATCAGGAATAAAGGCAGTGAGCCTGAAGCATGGAGAGATAAGCTAGAGGAGGGTGGGGGTGGGGAGAAAGTAGAATAGAGTACAATGGGTGAGTGGGGGAGGGGATGAAGGTGATAGGTCAAGGAGGGGAGGGTGGAGTGGATAGGTGGAAAAGAAGATAGGCAGGTAGGACAAGTCCGGGCAAGTCAAGGGGACAGTTACTGAGCTGGAAGTTTAGAACTAGGGTGAGGTGGGGGAAGGGGAAATGAGGAAACTGTTGAAGTCTACATTGATGCCCTGTGGTTGAAGTATTGCGAGGCGGAAGATGAGGCGTTCTTCCTCCAGGCATCTGGTGGTGAGGGAGCGGCGGTGAAGGAGGCCCACGACCTCCATGTCCTTGGCAGAGTGGGAGGGGGAGTTGAAATGTTGGGCCACAGGGCGGTTTGGTTGATTGGTGCGGGTGTCCCGGAGATGTTCCCTAAAGCGCTCTGCCAGGAGGCGCCCAGTCTCCCCAATGTAAAGGAGACCACATCGGGAGCAACGGATACAATAAATGATATTAGTGGATGTGCAAGTAAAACTTTGATGGATGTGGAAGGCTCCTTTAGGGCCTTGGATAGAGGTGAGGGAGGAGGTGTGGGCGCAGGTTTTACAGTTCCTGCGGTGGCAGAGGAAAGTGCCAGGATGGGAGGGTGGGTTGTTTGGGGGCGTGGACCTGACCAGGTAGTCGCAGCGGGAACGGTCTTTGCAGAAGGCGGAAAGGGGTGGGGAGGGAAATATATCCCTGGTGGTGGGGTCTGTTTGGAGGTGGCGGAAATGTCGGCGGATGATTTGGTTTATGCGAAGGTTTGTAGGGTGGAAGGTGAGCACCAGGGGCGTTCTGTCCTTGATACGGTTGGAGGGGTGGGGTCTGAGGGCAGAGGTGCGGGATGTGGACGAGATGTGTTGGAGGGCATCTTTAACCACATGGGAAGGGAATTTGCGGTCTCTAAAGAAGGAGGCCATCTGGTGTGTTCTGTGGTGGAACTGGTCCTCCTGGGAACATATCCGGCGGAGGCGAAGGAATTGGGAATACGGGATGGCATTTTTGCAAGAGGTAGGGTGGGAAGAGGTGTAATCCAGGTAGCTGTGGGAGTCGGTGGGTTTGTAAAAAATGTCAGTGTCAAGTCGGTTGTCATTAATGGAGATGGAGAGGTCCAGGAAGGGGAGGGAGGTGTCAGAGATGGTCCAGGTAAATTTAAGGTCAGGGTGGAATGTGTTGGTGAAGTTGATGAATTGCTCAACCTCCTCGCGGGAGCACGAGGTGGCGCCACTGCAGTCATCAATGTAGTGGAGTAAGAGGTGGGGAGTGGTGCCGGTGTAATTACGGAAGATCAACTGCTCTATGTAGCCAACAAAGAGACAGGCATAGCTGGGGCCCATACGTGTGCCCATGGCTACCCCTTTGGTTTGGAGGAAGTTGGAGGATTCAAAGGAGAAATTGTTAAGGGTGAGGACCAGTTCAGCCAAACGAATGAGAGTGTCGGTGGAAGGGTACTGTTGGGGACGTCTGGAGAGGAAAAAACGGAGGGCTTGGAGGCCCTGGTCATGGCGGATGGAGGTGTAGAGGGATTGGATATCCATTGTGAAGATGAGGCGTTGGGGGCCAGGGAAACGGAAGTCTTGGAGGAGGTGGAGGGCGTGGGTGGTATCTCAAACGTATGTGGGGAGTTCCTGGACTAGGGTGGATAGGACGGTGTCGAGGTAGGTAGAGATGAGTTCAGTGAGGCAGGAACATGCTGAGACAATGGGTCGGCCAGGGTGGTCAGGCTTGTGGATCTTGGGAAGGAGGTAGAACCGGGCAGTGCGGGGTTCCCGGACTATGAGGTTGGAAGCTGTGGGTGGGAGATCTCCTGAGGTGATGAGGTTCTGTATGGTCTGGGAGATGATGGTTTGGTGATGGGGGGTGGGGTCATGGTCGAGGGGGCAGTAGGAAGAGGTGTCCTCGAGTTGACGTTTGGCTTCAGTGGTGTAGAGGTCAGTGCGCCAGACTACCACTGCGCCCCCTTTATCCGCTGGCTTGATGGTGAGGTTGGGATTGGAGCAGAGGGATTGGAGGGCTGCGCGTTGTGAGGGTGAGAGGTTGGAGTGGGGGAGGGGGGTCGACAGGTTGAGGCGGTTAATGTCCCGGCGGCAGTTGGAAATGAAGAGGTCGAGGGCAGGTAATAGGCCAGCGCGGGGTGTCCAGGTGGATGCAGTGTGTTGGAGGTGGGTGAAGGGATCCTCGGAAGGTGGGCGGGAGTCCTGATTGTGAAAGTAAGCTCGGAGGCGGAGGCGACGGAAGAATTGTTCGACATCACGGCGTGTATAAAATTCATTGATGGGTGGACCGAGGGGGATCTGGTGTGGGTGTAGAGCTGGGAGTGGGGGCGGAACCTGTAACTGGAGTGGGTGTGATGGTGGGGGGAAATGGGGGTGGAGTCATGAGCAGGGGTAGTGTTCCCTTTGGGATTCTGGGGGGTGGGGATAGTGATAGTGGGGTCTGTGGGGGGCATGTCAGCAGAATGCAGGTGAGTGGCGCTGGTGGGGGCGGAAGTGGTGGTGACCACGGCAGTAGGGGAGGCGGAAGTCACTGAGCATGTGGCATCAGCGATGATGTGAAGGGCAGAAGTGGTGTCAGGTGTGATGCATGAGGAATTGTGAGGGGTGGAAGTGGTTGTGGGAGTGGCCATGATGGGGGCGGAAGTGACATCATCAATCAGCGTGGGGGTGGTAGCTGCATCAGCTGCATGGCGAATGGTGGAATAGGTTCTGAGGCCAGGGGAATCTTCTGGAATGTTTGATGAGCGCTGGGTTAAGGAGGTGGGCGGATAAAAGTTTGTTGTACTTACAGTTTTTGATGTTTGAGATGGAATTGAAATACTGTTTGTTGAGAGTATGAATTCTCCTGAGGATGTAGTACAGAGTGGGTCCTTTGCAATTCTGAGAGAGTGTGGCCCTTAGCTGGGGCAGGGCTGATTGGAGAGAGGTTAGGTGCCGGCGCATTGCTGCAAGCGTGAAGCGGAGGATCTTGAAGGAGAACTGTTGCTGGTGTTTTTGAATCTGTAGTCTGTACTGTTTGTCCTGTTCCGGTCCGAACTCTGCTGGTTTAAAGGTGGTCCGGAGTCCGTGTGGGATGAGTTGGTTACGGAGGCAGGCACTGAGGAAGCGAATGTGGCTGTGGTAGCGAGTTTGTTTCACAACATGGTTGAAGAGCTTCAGCGCAGAGGAAATGACCTGGGAGTTGCAGTGGGAGAGGGATTCCCTGAGATTCTTGGAGAGAGAGGAGGAAAACTTCTTCAAGGCAGGCATCCTTGCAAGAGGATTCGCAGTAGGGTTAAAATCAACGAGGTAAAAACAATGACTGCAGATGCTGGAAACCAGACTCTGGATTAGTGGTGCTGGAAGAGCACAGCAGTTCAGGCAGCATCCAAGTAGCTTTGAAATCGACGCTTCGGAACACTTCAACCCCAGGGCATCAATGTAGACTTCAACAGTTTCCTCATTTCCCCTTCCCCCACCTCACCCTAGTTCTAAACTTCCAGCTCAGTAACTGTCCCCTTGACTTGCCCGGACTTGTCCTACCTGCCTATCTTCTTTTCCACCTATCCACTCCACCCTCTCCTCCTTGACCTATCACCTTCATCTCCTCCCCCACTCACCCATTGTACTCTATGCTACTTTCTCCCTACCCCCACCCTCTTCTAGCTTATCTCTCCATGCTTCAGGCTCACTGCCTTTATTCCTGATGAAGGGCTTTTGCCCGAAACGTCGATTTCGAAGCTACTTGGATGCTGCCTGAACTGCTGTGCTCTTCCAGCACCACTAATCCAGAATCTGGTTTCCAGCATCTGCAATCATTGTTTTTACCTCAATAATGAGGACATTGCCTTCCATGGGTGCCAGAGCTTCTGGTCTTTTGACAGATATCCACTGAGTAGCAAGTTTTTCCGGGAATGATGAGTTGTAAGATCTGTGTAGAGTTGAGCAAGAGAGGTACCAAAGGGATTTAGTAGGTACTTACTGAGATGAGTTGGGTAAGATAAGATGATAGATCTCATGAGGCATCATGGTGAGAAACCTGACGAAACTTGACGAAACCGACAGCCAAAGGAATGTAGGATCAAGCCCCATATTTCAGAAGTAGTTCATTTGCTGTAAAATACTTTGATATCCTCAGCTTGTGAAACACAGTACAGTAGTTGGGAGGTCATGTTGTGGCTGTACAGGACATTGGTGATGCCGCTGTTGGAATATTGCATGTAATTCTGGTCTCCTTCCTATTGGAAAGATGTCGTGAAACTTGAAAGGGTTCAGAAAAGACTTACAAGGATGTTGCCAGGGTTGGAGGATTTGAGCTATAGGGAGAGGCTGAACAGGCTGGGGCTGTTTTCCTTGGAGTATCGGAGGCTGAGGGGTGACCTTATAGAGGTTTACAAAATTATGAGGGGCATGGATAGGATAAATAGGCAAAGTCTTTTCCCTGGGGTCGGGGAGTCCAGAACTAGAGGGCATAGGTTTAGGGTGAGAGGGGAAAATATAAAAGAGACCTACGGGGCAACGTTTTGACTCAGAGGGTGGTGCGTGTATGGAATGAGCTGCCAGAAGAAGTGGTGGAGGCTGGTACAATTGCAACATTTAAAAGGCATTTAGATGGATATATGAATAGGAAGTGTTTGGAGGGATATGGGCCGGGTGCTGGCAGCAGGGACTAGATTGGGTTGGGATATCTGGTCGGCATGGACGGGTTAGACCGAAGGGTCTGTTTCCATGCTGTACATCTCTATGACTCTATGACTCTAAATCTGACTTCCTTTGTGAGGACTGCAATAAGACATACTAAGTTAATAAGTGTTTGTGTACATTAAGAGTTCACTGACACTACTTAGCTTTTGAATTTCAGGATAGCAATTTTGACAGCTGACAATGACTTATGTCATCATTATTTCTTTCCTGTAAGTTGCAATTCAAGTGTCTTTGCCAAATGATGTAACTATGAAATAGTCAGCAGTTATTTTAAAACTCTTTTCTACATTGATTTAACACACAATAGCAAATCTGAGCATTTCAGCAAGGATAAATACTTATAAGCTATTAGCTGCCAAAGAAGTCCTTTACGGTGGGCATTTCTGCAAATGTAGATCATGTGAGGAATGTAAAGCTAAAACAGAATCACTTCTTTTATTGAAAATCCATCACAATGTTTCACTGACTTCTGAACACTCTAATGCTGGAATCAATCATATTATTTTTGCTGCAGTTTTTAATGCATCTAGATGGACAACTGATGTGAATTGTTGAATCAAATTAACTAACAACAGAGACCATGGACAGAATTTTTCACCCCTTGGTGTGGCCAATGGACAGAAAGTTGGGAAAATATGGTGATAAGGAAAAAGTCACAATTTCAATGGTGAGGATTTGTTTTTGCCTTTTTGCCTTTGATCCTTAAGTGTTGACTTCAGAATCTTTCCACGGAATGGCGACTGCCTTATTTCCAACCATTTGTCACACATTAAAGCCTCAACTTGCCTTATTTGTGTACCACTTCCAATCCTTCTCTCCTTCACTGAGAAATTAGTTGGTATGGATATCTGATTGCTGCAGCTTGTCCCAACCATCATCCAACTGCCTCTTCACAAGGTTCCTGCATGCTCCATGGTCACCAACTTTCCTTGACCCTTCGCCTAAGTCAGTATTGGTAACCTATTAGGCTCACCACATCATTACATCTACTCTCAGACTAACTATCTCACCACTTAGCTCTGCCAACATTTTAATCTGGGGCTCAGGGACATCTAAAACTTGCAAGCTTCAGCCAACTTGTTTTGCACACAGGTACACACACATCTCATGCATCTATATAGGATTTATCTTATAGCTCTAAGCTTCCTTACTTAGCACTCACTCACTTTGCATTGAATTGGATCTGCCATCCTTTGCCTACCTCATTGTGCTTTCTTAGCACACGCTCACCGACTTCAGCACTGACTTATCAGTCACCAGCCTCTGTGGCGTATATTGCTTTTCAGTACAGAGGGAGAGGCAGGCAGCCTGTTATGGTAGGCAGCACTGAACAGAAAGAAGGTAGATATGTGGATGTGCGACACCATTGTCTCAACCTCACATCCGCAGCATGTGCCAGAAGCTTGTGCAGCAATAACACTGAATGTACATCAACTACATGGCCATGTGTGGAAGTTAAAGTGCAACACATCATTTGGGGGTGAAGAGGGATTGGAGTCAGATTTGTCCAATTCCAGTCTGCGGGTTGGCCAGTACATTTGTGTTCTCAGGCAAACTGAGTATGATAGGATGAAAGACTATTAGTGTTGATGTATGTGCAGGAGAGGAGGTGAGGTGTCCCCAGTGAATGAGTTTGGACCACAGAGAGGGTTAATAGTTTAGGGAGATGAGATTCATTGATTAGAAATGCTGCATGCAGTACTGAGAATTGTAATCCATGAACTTTGGTGAGAATTGTGTGTGGTGGCAAAGTTAGACTGAATGGCAACCCTATCAGTGCGAGGTAGCAGAGAGAAGATAGTGGCACAGACCCTTCCAGAGTGCAAATGGTGCCCCTAATATAAGAGAGAAGGTCAAAATGAAAAAGCCACTGAAGACTCTGAGAACAGGCATAAACAACAAATGACAAGAAAAGGCATATTCTTACATGTGGTTGGATTGTGCCTAATGCCGAGAGAAAGTGAGGACTGCAGATGCTGAAGAGTCATGCGAGTACTGTTGTGTAATTTACTGCATTACTTACATGTAATTGGACCTGATGCATTCTGCTGTTTACAGTAACATCTCAGTTGGAGAATTGATTTGCACTTTTAATCAATTGGTAAAACACTTCTACAGAAGCACAGGAGTGTACCAGTGACATCTTTTTTTAGACCATGTTCAGTTGTCCTTGCCATAATGGATTTTGCTTTCAAAGAAGAGAACAAAATATTAGAGGGAGGTGTGTAGATTGAGGGAGTGGGAAGTTTTTGTTCAAACCACTAAAACCAAGGGGACAACTGAGGATACACTAAAACTCTAACTGTTTTGATTTCTGAAGGTTTCTCATAGTTCTGAAGGTTATTTTGTACTGTAAACCTTGTGGTGATAGAAGAGTCATGATTTTCTCTGAGATTGCCTTTCTAACAATTTGCTAGTACTATTTCTCTCTAAACCAATATCTTGAAAACTTTCTTTGAGAAAATCCTTTAAAAACAGCATAGGGAGCACAGGGCATAATAAATAACTGCTTTATATTTTATATACAGGCAAATACGTGCATATTGCATATCTGCCAAATTTGAGCCACACCACTGATTATGACATAGCATAGTGCCATTGCAATTTTTTGTTTTTAATACTGAAGAAAATTAGCTATTAACACTTCATGCAGCAGGCAATATCTAATGATAATTTACTATCAAAACCCCTGAAAGAAAGTTGACATCCGTAAATGATTTTGCTTTTCAGCTTTATGATGCCACACAGCTCAGACAAAATCCTTGCAGTTCTATAGCACTTATGTGACGTCAGGATATCCCAAAGGATTTTACACCCATTGAGGTGATGCTTTGAAAATAAGTTGCTATTGTAACGTAGGGATATGGCAACTAATTTGTGCCCAATAAGGTTCTTATAATGACTGAATCATTTGTTTCTTTAATGTTGACTAAGGGATAAGTATTGACCAGGGCACCTCTAACTTGGTTTTCAAATAAGCACTATCAGATTCATCCGAGAAGTTAGACAGCTCTTCAGTTTAATGCCTTGAATGAAGGATGTTGCCTCTGACTCACTCAGCACTGTTAATCTAAATTATATACTCCAGTTTGAAGAATGGGATTTGAACTCTTGACCCTGGGACTCAGAGGGGATGATGCTACCCATTGAATCATAATTTACGGCCCAGCCATTGGCTCATGATGTTCCACTCTTTATGATCCTTTGTAACTCACTCAGCCAAAATTATGATACAAAGTTGAAACCCAATGCCATCCAACCTTTTTCCCTCCTGTTTTGTACACCTTCCAAACCTTGGCATTTTAAAAGTTTTGTTCCTGCAATTTAATACTTTAAGGTTGAAAAGCTAAATGGATACCTGATCCTAGCCACCTCTTAACATTGTCACGATTATATAAATTGCAGGCTATCGATCTTTGACTGTCATTGGCTGATTTAATACCAGGGACTTATAGCCTCGAACAGTTTCAAAAGGGGACCACAAAACTGACAAAAAAATGAATTACCTGATCCACATGGCTCAGCCAGGTTTCACAAAACCAAAGTGGATTCTTCTCAGGACAATCTGAACTGAAATTAACATTTGCCCCAGGAGCAAGGGATCCAGTCAGTGAAAGGCCCCCATCTATTGGGTTAAACTATTACTAGTATCATCACATTTTGAATTAGCAATACCTTCAACATCAGCAGACATGCTATATATAACAAACTGTTGTGTTGTGGATCTCATCTGGCAGACAGCAGGAGATGAATTAAATAATGCAGAATTGAAAATACACAGAGAAGGGTAAGGAGGGCAAGGAGGGCCCTTAAGCTGGTCATGTCAATTCCTGAGATGTAAGTCAGAGTCAGCACCCCAGAATGGCTGCACTTGACCGATTGCTTGTCTTGGCCATCACCAGACAGTTGCTTCATCACAATGTCCCTGCATGTTCCATGACCATAATCCTCTTTGACCCTTGGTATACTCAAGTTGGCATTGGTTAACCACCAGCCTCACCCAATCATGCTCAAACCAAATCTCACGTGACTTCATCCTTCAATGCTTGACTTTGGATTTCAGGGACAACAATATTTTGCATGGTACTGCCAAGTCCCTTTATGCGCAGGGATGCATATGCATCTCATGTATCAATGCAAAATATATCTTGTGGTCTTGGCTTACTTTCATAATGCTAACTCACATTCTATTTTAATTGAAGGCTGGCAGCCTCTGCCTACTTTACATTGCTACCTTAGCTCACAGGGCCATCACCACTCAGCTACAGGCTGTCAGCTTCTCTGCAGGCCTCTGTGTAGCGGGGGAGGCAGGTGGCTTGTGACGGTGGGGCTGCACTGAGTTGGCAGCTCTGCAAATGCCAGCAATTAATGCAAGTGCTGGTGATTTGTGAATGTCAAGAGGGAGCAGTCCTTAGTGGAGTGAAGGGGGACTGCAGGCAGTTATGGGGATACTGCCATAGTCAATTCAGAGCTTGTCTGATTCCAGTCTGGGGATTGGTTGTATTTAGTCAGCTGATTTGTCCTACCAGAGTGCTCAATTTGACTTTAATGTCTTTTTGATATGAACTGTAACAGCTCCATTTGGCACCTCTGCTGCCTAGTGCATTTCTGAATAGGCCTGGAGTCCGGATGGAAATCTGAGTCTGATTTAACTTTGTGACAGTCATGCAAATATACATTTTTACCACTGCATGCTCATGAGGGGAAGTCAGAGCTTAATTGAACAATTTAATATTAAAGAAAATAGAAAACCCTTTTTGCTCCTCATGGAATAATAGTGCATGTGGAGGCTGTTGTGAGTATTGGAGTTTGAGTGGACTGTAGGTACCAGGTTTTCACACTAATTGGATCGCTGTTTCTAACACGTGTGACACAATTCATGACACTTCTTTCAAAGGACAGATGGTAAAGAATTCTGATTGCTTCCCCTCCTCTGAAGTTAATTATTTTAATTTTACGCAGAAAT
This sequence comes from Chiloscyllium punctatum, assembly GCF_047496795.1. Lineage (NCBI taxonomy): Eukaryota > Metazoa > Chordata > Chondrichthyes > Orectolobiformes > Hemiscylliidae > Chiloscyllium > Chiloscyllium punctatum. Next base: position 51,007,452 of record NC_092750.1, on the reverse strand, counting down.
GCTAATGTCACTTCTTTGAATAATTATTCAAAATCGCTAATTAAAATTTAACAGCCAGCTGAAGTCAGTCTCTCGTGGGGATAAGACATTTCTTTAACAAAGAAAACACCGTGTCAATGGAAAAATATCAAATGCACAAAGCAAACAGGTGAAAGATTTATCGGTGGGGAAAAGTATCGCAACCGAGAAAAAGAATTACGCTGAAAGTAGATAAAAGGATTGAAATTATTTTCATCAATGTGTCTTTGATTATTTAAGGTGAAGACTTTTTTTGTAACATGTGCTATTTAATGGCTCACTTGTGGTATGTCAGTGTACACATTGAAGTTACTTATTTCCATCATTAACACATATATTTGATTGGTTCATGCAGTAATCATTTCAAACAAAAAAAAACCCTAGATTATGTGCAGTGAAGGACATAATGTTGTTGAAACCTTCACCATGCATTAAGTAAAATATAGTGACCATCCAAAATATCATATGTAAACATCAATTGTACAATTGTTGCAGAAACAAAAATCAGTTTCTAAAATAAAGAAGCAAAAACAGCTCATTTAATGGACTAGGTTAATTAAAATCAAAAGAGGGTAATTAAAGGACTTTTAATTCCTCCTCTCCCTGGCAGAAAATAGGCAGTTGGGATGTTATGTGGTCTACGTAGACCTTTAGGAAGGCTTTTTACCAAGTCCCTCATGGCAGACAGGTGAAGAAATGGCATGTTGGTCTAAATCTCGGCTGAGAGGCAGGAAGCTGTGGGTGATTATGTTTGAGGAACGTTTCTGTGATAGGCGTTTGTTTCCAGTGGGGTTCAGTAGTGCACAGTGCTGGGACATTGCTGGCTGTTGTGTGCGTTAATGATTTGGACTTAAATGTAGGGGCTATGCTCAAGAAGTTCACAGATGATCTAATAGTTAGTCAGGTGGTAAATAGTGAAGAGGATAGTCATAAACTGCAGACAATATCAACACACTTTGCGGCCTGACAGAGCATGTGCAAATGGAATTCAACTTGAAAAAATGTGAGGTAATACATTTGGGAAGGTCTAGGAAGGAAAAGGATTACACTATAAATGGTAGGATGCTGGAGAGTACTGAAGATTAAAGAGCCCTTGTGCATATCCATCAATTCTAGAAAGCAACAGAGCAAGTTAATAAGCTGGTGAAGATGGTATGTTGGATTTAATAGCTGAGGCATAGAATATAAGAGCAAGCAAAGTATAGTGGAACTGTACAAAACATTTGTTTGGCCATGATTGAAGGGCTGTGTGCAATTCTGGTCACCATGTTAGAGAAAGAATGCGATTACACTAGAAGAAGCAGAGAAGCTTTATCAGAATGTTGCCTGGGCTGGGGGATCGAAATATGAGGACACATTTAGTAGAAGGGTTGATAACCCAGGATGTAGAATTAAGATAAGGAGCTGATGCATATGTGGAGAGACGAAGAGAATTTTTTTCCTGTGCAGCAGATAGTTGCAGGATGCACTGATGATCTTTCAAATAAGCCTACCTTTGATGTGAAGGATAGTATAAACGTCAGGTAGAAACTCAGAACAGGGCTTTGCACAGAAATTGGAACCCATTTTGATCCAATGTAAAAAGTCACCTGCTTGTGGATCTCAGCATGATAAAGAGTAAGATGGTCAAAGCTGCAGTTCGCATTGCATTTTAGGCAGCAGCCATCAATATCTCAGTGCTGCAGTAGAAGCCCAGTCTGTTATGGTCATAGCTCTAGATTCTAGTTCACAAAATGGTTTTCAGGGTGTAACAGCACTTCAAAACCCTGTTCTCCAATACTTCAGTTCCCTAAAGATCCTCACAGAATATATCCTGCACTGAGGAATTTTCCATTTCCCTTTCCCCAGCAGCTTATTTTGCTTTGCGTTACTCTTTGTTCTTTCAGTCATGCTTAATGGCAAGAGCAAGGTTTGTTGGCCTTTATAGTTCACCACCTGTCAGACCACCACCTGTACACTGTCCAACCTTTACCCAGGTATGGAAAGCACCCCAAACTCATCAAATTGCATAACAGCCAGAGCTCCAAAATGGCAGCATTAATGGTAATGACATGATAATGATGCCATGAATCTGCCCACTCAGCTTGATGCCTGTGGAGGTTACAAGATTACTAACACATATATAAATATAATGAAAGTGTGTGCGAGTGCGTGTGTGTGTGTGTGTGTGTTTTTGCGCACGCATGCACCTGCCTTTGACATTATTTTAGAACTTTAAGGAATCTTGCAGCTCCAAAACGAATGCTGTGATGGATCTAGTTTGGGCCTCTATACCTGGTCACTATCTTATTGCACTTGGGGACTTTGCTGTGCCAGATTTCCAAGACTTCAATTGTGTTCACATTTCTAATGCATTTAATTAACTGTAAAGCACTTTAGGACATCCTGAAATTGTAAAATGTACTGCAGAAATACACATTCTTCCGTTTTGGTTGATCTTGAGTAAATCAGTAAACATAAGACACAAGTTGTGAAAGCAAACTTGTCTTCAGTGTTGAAACGTTGAAATTGACTGCTTGAAATGTTCTTAAATTGGAAGTGCCTGAATGTCATACTGTGAAGTCAAGGAGTTGTTGCAGTCAGAACACACACTCAGCAAGTATCACCATACAGACAATTTAGTTGTGAAATTATCCTGTGTGAATATTAGCGTGAAAAGCTTAACATGCCTGTCTGCTCTTTTAAGGCTGAGTGTTAAACTGATCATTTTAAATGGTTTAATCCATCCTTTGAAATGGCAAACAGAAGAATCTTATAAGAATTTGTGTGTGGTAATGACACTGCAGTTTCCATATGAATCTTTTGCATCATAAACTGTTTGTGCAAATATAGTAAAGATGAACCAGGCAACCTCTTTTGCAGCTATTTTAGTAGCAAAGCTGTCAGTGTGAGTTGTCCCTTTTGAGTCAGAGTATCCCAAATCCCTCCCGAAGTGCTGCAGTATTCAGAGATGCTGATTTTAGGTCAAGGCATTACTAATGATCCAATCTATCTGTTCAGGCAGAAGTCAGGCTCACATGACATTTTTCAGCAGATGCAGGGACTTCCAGTCAGTCACCGAGTTTGCCTTTGAGAGTGTCTTGCTGGAAAAGCACAGCAGATAAGGTCTCCATCATCTTCAGACCTCTCTTTTACTGCGTTTGCCTCGCTTCCTCAAGTGGTGCCATTAAAATGCATAAACTGGCCGTTTATCCCAATCCAGTTTGTGGGACTTTGCATGTAAGCTGACTGTTATATTTCCCTACATCAAAATAGTGAATGTGATTCAAAATAATTCATTGGCTGGGAAAAGCTATCTAATTTGTGGGACCATTAAATTTTCTTTTTAGCAGTCTACTTATCACTTATCAAGTCTGTCTGTTGTTTCTGATTACTCAGATTTTTAAAAGTTGAAGTTAAATGAAGCAAGTGTTTTGTTCTCCTTGATTCATGATAACAACTTAACCACATAAAAATGTGATGACTATTGTTTTCATATTATTTACCTGATGGTGTTGACATTTAGAATGTCAGTTCTTTGAGGTCTCAATAAAGTAATCTTAAAGATTAGAGATCAGTGAACAATAATTTCAGATTCTACAAGTAAATAGCATTGATTTTTAGAAAGCAAATTCAGCACATACGGAAAATTATTTTGCTTTACAGAAACAATTGCGGTTTAATTAAATTAGTACTCCAATGTTTAGCTATGTCATAAGCTCCTCTGTGCATTGTCACTTGTGTAATTAATAATTAACCTGTTAGTGTAGCACACAGATAAGCCAATGTGCACTCACTTGTTACTGAACAGCATCATATCGAGTTTCTGTAAAACTGTCACCAGATCCCATTGACTGAAAATATGTGAAGCTAAATGCTTGATTATACTGTACAATTACTTAACTAAATTTGTGCTTGTGCAGATGTTGTTTACATAGAGTATTTTTTCTTTTGCTGTGTTTGTTACAAACATCCAAATTAGTGTCAAAGTTATAAAAGAACGAGTATTATTTCTTGAGAGTGCAATCTTGTGTAATTCAGTATTCTTATCTTTTTATGCTGTTAGTCATATCATCAGGTGTATGTACAAGGATGCGTGGTGTTTTAGAGTTGCAAAATAATTTCATACTTTTAACAACAAATTGCATCAAAAAAGATTTTATAAGAATTCTGCTGCGGGCCTACATCAACTTCTGTTAGTTGTAGTTCTATGTACATAATGAATGTTGTATTTGCTTATCCATATTTACCTTTGGAAGTTCTGATTCTCACTCCGTATCTGAATCAAAACTGATTTCTTGTTTCCCTTACAGAATATACATTGGGGTCTCACTAGAGTGAATTGGATGGGATGCTCTTCAGTGGGTCAGTGTGAACTCAATAAACTGAATGGCCTGCTTCCATACCGTTGGGATTAATTGATTCTCAAAAGTAAGTATGGAACAGTTCATCAGAAACATAAATACCTCAATAGAAAAGTTTAGTTTATGCAACCTCGAGACTAATAGTGTTTCAACAGAAATTTGCAGGTTAGTAAAGTGCTGAGGAAGTCTAAGGTCTCAGTTTTGTGTATATTAATGCAAGAATGCTTTGATGTTCACTGGAAGGAGGTGGTGTGAATCAACTGTATCAAATCTAAAGATTTGCTATATAGGAGAAATTTCTTTAGATTTGAGTCACTTATAATGGTACTGGTTTCCTTTTGCAAATTGCAGTGGTTAGCACTGCTGCCTCATAGTACCAGGGTCCCAGGTTTGATTCCAGCCTTGGGTGACTGCCTGTGTGGAGTTTGCACATTCTCTGCGTGGGTTTCCTCTGGGTGCTCCGGTTTCTTCCCACAATTCAAAGATGTGCAGTTCAGGTGAATTTGCCATGTTAAATTGCCCATAGGTGCATTAGTCAGAGGGGAATGGGTTACTCATCAGAGGGTCAGTGTGGGGCTGTTAGGCTGAAGGGCCTGTTTCCACACTCTAGGGAATCTAATCTAACAGTGTTGAGGAATAGATGAGACTTCGTTTCACTGTGTTTTTTAAGATCTTTCAAATTGGCTACAGAACTTGTTCCTTTTTTATTTTGTTTCATCTTGTGTGTAATAAAGTCCTGTTGTGTTTTAATGAACTCTGCAGCCTTGTGTTTCAAAATATGACCATGATGTTAACTAAAATTATAAAAAAAACTTATTCATTTGGCCAGATTTCAGTCTGGGATCTGATTTGTTCAAAAGTACAATCAGATGGAGTTGTAACATTACCCATGTGTACCCATGACCAATTTATTGAGTTACTTAGCATCTTCTTCACATTCATTGATCAAACATAGATACAGCAAGATTGTTCAACTTATGCCTCAAAAGCAGATGTTTTGAATTACCTTCTACATTGTCCAGAGTCATTCTTGTGTGGCAAGGCCAACACTTATTCAACAAGCTACCTTCCCCTACGGTTCTGATTTGTCAATTACCAGTCGTGCTGAACTACAAGGCTCCTTAATGTACTTTCATTATTGCCATTGGTCTTTATGTCTACTGTGCCCATTCATTTAATGTATCTCATACTTATTGGCCGCGTCTTTGTTGTTATTCTTCTGGTACTGATTTCCTTTTGCAAATTGCTTTGAATGTTCTGATATTGCTCACAGATTCATTGAAAATGCACTTTCAGTGAACCTAGCGAGATTTTCCTGTGACTCATTACTTGCCTAGTTTACAGCAAGACATCAGTTCTCCAAAGGTTCGGTTGAATTTTGGTGAGTTTTGGAAGGTTTGATTGTCGCTACCAACCATCTCATTATTGTTTCCAAGAAAATAAAATTAGATTGTGAATTAATCTGAAGAGTAGAGTTGTGAGTCTGTTTTCCTATGCATGAATATTTCTGCAAAGCTACATGTTGTCTGTGGATTGCCATTACCTCAATCTTACTGTTTACTGGGGTCATTTAATAACTTCAATAGCATCTTTTCTTGCAAAACAGATTCCCATCTTGTGTTTTTCAGTTATTATGCAGAAAATATGCATTCAATAAAGAGTTTTTTTTCAGCAAAACTTCAAGTGCAAATGTATGTGAATTATTCTTTATATTCTTCCCAGACCTTCCCATGTATATTTCTTGAATTTAGTTAGAAGGCTTGATTTTGAGTAACATCATATTTTAAGCAGGTCTTTCAATCCTCTGAAATATTTATAAAATTTCTTCAAAGTAGATTTTACTACTAGATAGAAATATTATTCTTTGGTTAAAATTACCTGAAACTATTTTGTTGTTTTCATCTTTGTCCTTGCCATGTATGTTAAGGTGAACAAGACAGCAACACAGCCTTCTTAAAATATTTTCCTTCATCGGTTTCCTCTCTTTTGTTTCTTTCCTGCGTTGCAGTTGAGTAATGATATCCTTTGATATCATCCCCAAATTGTAGTCCGCCAGTGAATGCCTTGACAAACTATTTGCCCTTTTAGGCAATGACTAAGCTACTTACATCTGATGTTCATACAGGCATGTGTGGTTGGCCTAGTGGTATTATCGCTGAACTGTTAATCCAGAAACAAACTCAAAAAGTGTGGTGCTGGTAAAGCACAGCCAGTCAGGCAGCAGCCGAGGAGTAGGAGAGTCAACGTTTCGAGCGTAGGCCCTTCATCAGGAATTTGATGAGGGGAAGGAGTGGAGTGGGGGCAAGGGGGCTGAGAGATAAATGGGAGGTGGGGTGGGGCTGGGGATAAGGTAGCTAGAAATGCAATAAGTAGATGAAGGTGGGGGTGATGGTGATAGGTCGGGGCAGAGCGTGGAGCAGTTTGGTGAGAAGGAAGATGGACAGGTGGAGCAGTTCAAGAGGGTGGTGCCGAGTTTGAGGGTTGGTTCTGGGATAAATTGGGGGGAGAGGGGAGATGACAAAACTGGTGAAATCAACATGATCCCATGTAGTTCCAGAAACCTAGATAAGGTTCTGGGGGATCTGGGTTCAAATCCTGCCATGGCAGATGGTGGAATTTGAATTCAATTTTAAAAATGTGGAATTAAGAGTTAATGATGACCATGAATTCATTGTTGATTGTCAGAAAAACCCATCTGGAAACTGCCATCCTTACCTGGTCGGGCGTATTTGTGACTCCAGACCCATAGTGATGTGGTTGACTCTTAACTGTTCTCTGGACAATTAGGGGTGGGTAACAAATGCTGGCCCAGCCAGCAGTGCTCTCATCATACAAATAAATAAAAAAACAATGTAGAGGGCACAACATGTTACCATATTTAACCTAGCCTGTCCCTTGTGATGCTTATCCTCCATACAAAATTTCCAACAGTGTGTGATAGTTGCAGTCCTGGTGTTGAGATGCAGATACACCAAACTCAATTCCAGTAGCGTATCACTGCTCTACCAGACTGCTATGCTGAAGTTGTCAGATTATATTACATTTGCTGTGCATCTTGAAAAGTGGGAGGAGTCTTTCATAACCAAACATTTTTCAATGAAAATTTAATGAAGCAGAATTGCCTTCTTGTGATCATAAATTTGTTTAGAGCTTAGTGTTGTAATGAACAGCTTTCAATACAACAGTAATTTGCTTCATTGGCAAATTAATAATTGAAAAGGCCCAGTTGTTATAGAATCATAAAATAATACAACATTGAAAGACACCATTCAGCCTGTTATGTGAAGCACATCCTAATTGAATTGTATAAAGATGTAAAGATCTGAAAGGGTTATCACTGAACTACCATGATGATGTTATAAAGACTTAATAGCAGAACAGCTTAAGATCTTGAAGGATTAAGACCCAGCAAACAGGTCCTCCTCATAGTCTCCCTCACCATTATCAGGTTAACATGTCCAGAGTTGTCAACACAACATAAACTTCAATTTGTTCGAGCTAAGATGACTTCTTGTTAGACTAGCAAGCTTAAAATATGATAATAGCAAAAAACTGACTCCATGATGAGCAGTAATGGAGACAAACTCATACAATAGAGTGGTCTTTTGTCAGGATTATTCATGCAACAGCATTGTTTACTTAATCCCATTCTCATTCTCTTTACCCACTGCCCTGAAATTTTAAAGATAATATTTATGAAAATATATCACTCCGTGTGACTGAAATTCCTCACCCATTCTAATGAATCTCTTTCTTACTCACTCGTTGATCTTGATATCCTTCCTAAAAGATATTGCCTGGAATTGAACACCAGACTTCAGCTGAGGCTTAATGGTATTTATAAAGCTTTCGTAAAATTTCCTTAGTATTCATATTTTATGCCTCTATTTACAAAAATCAATGATTCAATATGCTTTGTTCATAAACTTAACTTCTCCTGCCATATTCAAAGATTTTTGTATGCACTATATTTTATTCATTTAAGGGATGATGGCATCACTGGCTAGGCCAGCATTTATTGCTCATCCCCAATTGTTAAGGGTTTGGAGTTATGTCAGATCAGGTAAGGTTGGCAGTTTCCTTCCCTAAAAGGGCATTGGTGAAATCAAATGGGCTTTTCCAACAATCAACAGCAATTTCACAGTCATCATTAGAGTCTTATTCCACATTCTTTAATGAAATCATGTTCTACCATCTGCCATTGCCTCCCCGTGTATGTTCATGGGGTTCATTTTACTTCTGCATTCATTGTTATAATATATCATTATCAAGTAGGTCATTTCTACTCAACCTGTTCAGAGATGTTACAACACATCTCTGGAGTGGGTGGGACTTGAACCTAAGTCTTTCAAACTATAGACTAGGACATTACCACTGCACCACAACAGCTTAATGCTGTGATGTAGGTATTGTTGAATTAGCCTGTTCAGATTTGTTGTTACACACCTCTTGAGCAGGTAGGACTTGAACCCAAGCCTCCTGGCACAGATGTATGGGAGGCATTGGCCAAGCAAGATTATCAATTGACTATTAATCCAGATTCTTAGCTAACATTCTGCGAATGCAGGTTCAAATCTCACCAGGGCAGGTGGTGGCATTTGTAATTAATTAAGCATGTCTGGATTTACAAATGATGATCATGAAGCCATTGTTGGAAGATTCCATCTGGTTCACTAATGCCCTTCAGGGAAGGAAATCTGCCACCATTGTGGTATGGCCGACACGTGACTCCAGACCTGCAGCAATGTGGTTGATTTTCAACTGCTCCCAAGATGACCCAGCAAGCATACTCAATTGTATCAATCACCATTGAGTCTCAACAAAACAATGAAACCAAATAGACCAACTGGCATCAACCTTGGCACCAGAAAAGCAGACCAGACCTATCAACCCTGCAAAGTCCTCCTCACTAACATCTGCTGGCTGGTACCAAATCTGGGAGAGCTGTCTCATAGATTAGCCCAGCAACATAGACTGACATAGTCATGCTCACAGAATAATATCATACAGAGACCACCATCACTATCCCTGGACATGTGCTGTCCCACCAACAGGGCAGACGTGGCGGCACAGTGGTTTGCAGTCAGGAGACAATTGCCCTGGGAGTCCTCAACATTGACTCCAGACCCCATGAAGTCTCATGGCATCAGGTTAAACATGGATAAGGAAACCTGCTGCTGATTACCATCTTCCCTTTGGTGATGGATTAGTACTCCTCCATGTTTAAACAACACTTGGAAGAAGTACCTAGGGTGGCAAGGGTATAAAATATGCCTTGAGTGGGGGATTTCAATGTCCATCTGCAAGAGGGGCTTGGCAGCTTCACTACTGTTTGAGCTGGTCGGATCCCAAAGAACATAGTTACTAGACTGATGGTGGGGGAATCAGCAAGAGGGAAAACATACTCATCCTCATCAATCTGCTGACTGTATATACATCTGTCCATGACAACATCAGTAAAAGTGACCATCACACAGTCCTTGTGCAGACAACATCCTACCTTCGTATTGAGAATACCCTCCATCATGTTGTATGGTACCACCACCACGCTAAATGAGACAGACTTTGAATAGATCTAGAAACCCAAAACTGGGCATCCATGAGGCGCTGTGAGCCATCAATGGCAACAGAATCGTAATCCAAAACGATCTCCAACCTCATATCCCCAACTCAACCATTACTATCAAGTCAGGGGATCAAGCCCGTTTCAATGGAGAGTGCAGGAGGGCCTGCCAGGAGCAGCACCAGGCCAGCCTAAAAATGAGGTGTCAACCTGGTGAAGCTTCCACATAGGACTACTTGCATGCCAAACAGCATAAGCAAGATGTAATGGACAGAGCTAAGCGATCCCACAACCAATGGATCAGATCTAAGGTCTGCAGTCCTGCCATATTGAGTCATAAATGGTGGTGGACAATTAAACAACTCACTGGAAGAGACTGTCCAACAAATATCCCCCTTCCTCAATGATGAAAGAGCCCGACACATCAGTACAAAAGATAAGGCTGAAGCATTTGCAACAACTTATGGCCAGAAGTGCCAAGAGGACTCTATCTTGGCCTCCTTCAGTGTTCCCCAGCATCACAGATACCAGTCTTCAGCCAACTCAATTCACTCCATGTTACATCAAGAAATTGCAAAGGCTATGGGCTCTGACAACATTCCGACAATACTACTGAAGGCTTGTGCTTCAAAACTTGTTGCTCCCTTAGCCTGCAACAAAACTGATATCTACCCAACAATGTAGAAAATTGCCCAGTTGTTCCCTGTACACAAAAAGCAGGAAAATCCAACCCAGTCAATTAGTGCCCCATCAGTCTACTCTTGATCATCAGTAAAGTGATGGAATGAGTCAACAGTGCTATCAAGCAGCACCTACTCAGCACTAACCTGCTCAGTGACGCCCAGTTTGGGTTCCACCAGGGCCACTCAGCTCCTGACCTCATTACAGTCTTGGTTCAAACATGGACAAAAGATCTGAATTTCAGAGGCGAGCTGAGAGTGACAACCTTTGACATCAAGGCTGCATAAGACCAAATATGATATCATGACACCTGTGCAAACCAGAAACAATGAGTATTGGGGGAAAGGTCTCTGTTAATTGGCACAAAAGAAGATGGTTTTGTTTGTTGGAGGTCAGTCATTTCAGCTCCAGGACATCTCTGCAGGAGTTCCTCAGTTTAGTGCCCTAGGCCTAGCCACCTTCAGCTTCTTCACCAATGGCCTTCCCTCCATCATAAGGTCAGAAGTGGGGATGTTAAACAATGATTGCGCAATATTCAGCACCATTCATGACTCCTAAGGTACTGAAGCATTCCATGGTCAAATGCAACAACATCAGGACAATATCTAGGCTTGGGCTGACAAATGGCAAGTAACATTTGCACAATACAAATGCCAGGCAGTAAACATCTTCAATAAGAGACAGTCTAACTATCATCCCATGACATTCAATGGTGTTACCATTACTGAATTGCCCACTATCAATGTTCTGGGGATTAACATTGACCAGAAACACAATTGGACTTGCGTTATAAATAGACTGGCTACAAGTGCAGGCCAGACGCTAAGAATACTGAGCTGCATAACTCACCACCTGACTCCTAAAGGCCTATTCACCATTGACAAGGCACAAGCCAAAAATGTGATGGAATACTCCCCACTTGCCTGGATGAATGCAATTCCAACAGAACTCAAAATGATTGAAACTATCCAGGGCAAAGCAACCCACTTGATTAGCACCACATCCACAAACATCAGTCCTTCCACCACCGACAGTCAGTAGCAGCAGGATGTACTTTCACAGGTCCTTAGACAGCGCCTTCCAAAGTCATGACCACTTTCACCTAGAAGGACAAGGGCAATAGATACATGAGAACACCACCACCTGCAAGTTCCCCTCCAAGACACTCACCATCCTGACTTGGAAATATATCGGTATTCCTTCACTGTAGCTAGGTCAAAATCTCTCCAATGGCATTATGGGTCAACCAACAGCACATGGACCACACAGAGGTTCAAGAAAGCAGCTCACCACCACCATCTCAACAGCAACTAGGGATGGACAATAAATGCTGGACAGCCAATGATGTCCACTTCCCATTAGCGAATAAAACAAAATTTAACAACTACCACAGTGCATCAAAAGCCATTAATGTTGTGATATAAAGTTAAGCATGTTATTCATTCAAGTTATTCATGCATTAAAGCATTTTTATATTTGATAGTGGGTGGGAACAGCCATCCCATCCATCAACCTGACCTGATTGGTTCACAGATCTCAAATCTTGCCATTGCTAATATCAAAGGTGTCCCTGCAATTTTTTCTTTTGGACTGGTGATAACAAGTGCAATCTGAGCACTGAACGACCTTGAAGAGCCATATCTTGCAGAAACTTGGGCAACATCAGGAAGAGAGGAACACCAACTGGGTATGAATGAGATGTGAAAGCTGTAATGGATTTGTTCAGTAACAATAGAAACAACATCAGGGGAACCAGCCAAGCAGAGGATTGTTACATAGAGGGGAGAGAAATGTCGTGAAGCGGTGATGATGATGGAACTGCCAGGAAGGAGGGGAAAACCAAGGCCTAATAACAATGTCAAAAAAGTTGCGATGTTTAAATGGAGCAGGGTTTGATATGGAGTTGGAGAAAGGTGATCATCAAGTAGTTGTACTGTTCCCAGATAGAAAGGGAATGGCCAAACAAAGAAGCTAATCAGGGCTTAAACAGTCATAGCAATCATGTATTTTGGAGAGTAAGCAAAGTATGCATAAAATGTGTTTTTATCATACACAAGAGAAAATAGAAAGTCATTCAGAGAAATCTGAGATTAAAACAGAAAACAGAAAATATGGTTAAAGAATGCAAATGTTAACTTCTTGCGTGCTTAAACAATTCCACCACCTTTTCTCTTTACAGATACTGGTGACAGACATTGCAATGTTTTTACTTTCCTTTTATTGCAGACAAGGATTAATGAGGAGGAGGAGTTTACACTTCCTTGTAAAGTGGCTGCTTTGACGCTGTGGGGTTAAGGTCTTGAAACCTGTTGCTAATTGAACTGAAGAGTTGCCACATCATTGCTCGAGATGTGGTCAGCAGATTCTCATTGCTTAAGCCCTCAAAATAATCTCAAAGGTCACAGACTGCCAAACCAAAGTTACATGTGCTACATGCAGTGGATTAAATTGATTGTTTAGCTTGTTTGTAACAGACATTAAAAGATTTATTATTTAAGGTAAATTTGTTGGAGTTAATGAATGATATGAACAAAGAACAGTGCAGCAAGGAAACAGGAACAGGCCCTTCGAACCACTAAGACTGCATCGACACAGAATACCTTTCCAAACTAAGAAAATCTTTTGCCTTTACATGTGTGTATTTTCTATTCCCTGACTATTCATGTATCAGTCAAGATGCCTCTTAACCTAGCTATTATATTCACCTCCACTACCTCCTCTAGCAACAATTCCAGGCATTTACCACCCTCTTTGTTAAAAAAAAACATGCTGGTCACATCTCCTTTAAACTTACCCCCTGTTACCTTAAACCTATGTCCCCATGTAATATGACCTGGGAAAAACTCCAACTATCCATTCTATCCATGCCTTTCATAATTTTGTAAACTTTTCAGGTTGCCCCTCATCCTTCGATGTTGAAGTGAAAACAAACCACATTTGTTTAATCTCTCCTTATAGCTAATACCCTCCAAATGGGGCAACATCCTGGTAAACTATTTCTTTACCCTCTCCAAAGGTTCCACACCTTTGGTAACAATCAGAACTGTACTCAATATTCCAAATGTGGCCTAACTCAAGTCCTGTACAGCTGCAACATGACATGCCACTTTTATACAGTATGCCCCAAAAGGTGAAGGCAAACATGCTGCATACTTTCTTCACCACCTCATCCAATTGTGTTGTCACTTTCACCTGTATGCCTAGATCCCTCTGTATGTTGATGCTGCTAAGGGTTCTACCATTTAGTTTGTATTTCCCTCCTGCATTACATTATCCAAAATGTATCCCCTCACATTTGTCTGAGTTAAACTCCATCTGCCATCTCTCTGTCCAAGTCTCCAGCCTATCAATCCTCATTATCCACAGCTCCTCCAATCTTTGTGTCAACCACAAACTTTCAAATCAGGCCACCTACATTCTCCTCCAAAACGATTATACATGTGTTACAAACAACAGAGATACCCCAGCACTGATCCCTATGGAACCCCACTGGTCACAGATCTCTAATTAGAAAAACACCCTTCCACCACTACTACTCTATCACTAAGCCAGTTCTGTATCCATCTTACCAGTTCACCATGAATCCCATGTGACTTCATCTTTTGTATCAGCCAGCCATGGGAAACCTTGAAAAAGGCTTTGCTAAAGTCCATATAGATAACATCTACCAAGCTGCCTTCATTAGGCACCTTTGACACTTACTCGATAAACTCAATCAAGTTTGTGAAACATGAACTTCCCCATACAAAGCCATGCTGGTTATCACTAGCAAGTCCATATTTTTCCATGGTTAAAAATTATATAACACCAGATTTATTTGGAAGCACTAGCTTTCAGAGCGCTGCTCCTTCATCAGGTCTCCAAATCATATTTTTCCATGTGTGAGTAAATCCTGTCCATAAAAATCTTTGCTAATAATTTCTCTACCAGTGACATAAGACCCACAGCCTATAATTCCCACATTATCCTTCTTGCTCTCTTTAAACAAAAGAAAAAAGTTGGCTATTTGTCAGTTCTCTGGGACCTTTCCTGTGACAAAAGAAGATTTTGCACAAGGCCCCGGAAATATTCTTACCACCTCCCTCAGCATTCTGGGATAGATCCTATCAGGCCCTCAGGACTTGTTGACCTTAATGCTTTTTTTTAATAGATATTTTTATTAGAAATTTAACATTTTTACAAGTTTACAAAAATAAACAAAACTCTCAAGTACAAACATTGATATACAATTAACTCTTAAATATATAATAACCAAAATTTAACAAAAGAAAAATACCGAGAAAAATAAACAAAACTCAACTAACTACTAATCTAACCTACAACTAACCAGAGTGTATATTTAAGTCTCTTACATTATTCAAATAAGAGAAAGAGAAAAAAAACCAGTGGATAACATAGAAATTGGGTAGTGAGATACATGCTCGGAATGTGTTAACATCAAATGTAACAAAACCCGTATTCATGCGGGATTCCTCTCCCAAGGGGCCCCGGACCAGCCAGGTTCGTAATCTCAATTAAATAAAAGCCCTTGTTAGGATAGCCGAAATATCTGTATTCATATAATTCAAGAAGGGCTGCCATATTTTATAAAATAATTCGGTCTTTCGGTACACCATATTTGTAAGGAAGTCAAGGGGAATACATTCCATAATTAATCTGTGCCAATTTGAAAGTCCAGGGGGGCCCTCAGCCACCCAGTTTACCGAAATATTTTCCCTTGCACAGAAAGAGAGAATAGAAAATAGTTTCTTCCCGTGCATATCCAGGGAGGGTAAGTTCGAAAAGCCCAAAAGGAGAGATACAGGGTCCACTTTAATTTCCGTTCCTAAAATTTCTGTCAGGGCACTTGCTACTTTAGTCCAGTATCTATGGATCTTATGACAGGTCCATAGACAATGTACAAGAGTGCCCACCTCTATTTTACCTTTGGGACACATTGGAGATGCCCCTTCCTTAAATTTTGCCAATCGATCCGGTGCTATATGGGCCCTATGAAGTATCTTCAGCTGGATAGTCTGAGGTCTGTTACAGATGGTGATTCTTCTGGCGTTTTCCCAAATGTCATTCCATGTTTCTATAGAGATTTCTAGTCCCAATTCCTGATCCCATGTTTTAAGCAGATTGTCCATATCTCCCGATACTTCATCATGTAGTAAATGATAAATAGTACTGATGGAGGATACCCCCATTGGTCGTAGTACTCTACATTATCTATCTGATTTATAAAGACTATCTAATAACGTAGTCTTCTTCTGTATATAATCTCGAATTTGGAAGTATCGATAGAGGTCTCCATTAGGTAATCCGAATTTCTGATGCAGCTGTTCAAAAGACATCAGGACCCCATCTTTAAATAGGTCCCCTAGACAGGAGATACCCCTGGATCTCCAGAGTTTAAAAGTGGCATCTGTAAACCCCGGTTGGAATCCCCATGCTCCCACTATTGGCGCATAGGGGGATGTTTTATGTGAGTTGCCCTCATTTTGCTGCAATATATTCCAAGCTTTAATTGTATTTAGTATTATAGGGTTTTTTACAGTGATCCGTAATGATTTTCCTCTTGTCTGAAAATAAAAGGTTAATAAGTGGGCATTTTACTTGAGAAGCCTCGATGTCCAGCCAGGTTGACTGTGGATCAAACAAGACCCAATCAGCTATGTAACTTAATAAGGAACTTAACTGATATTTCCTAAAATCTGGGAAGTCCAATCCTCCCCTTGCCTGTGGAAGCTGTAGCTTCTTCAGCTTAATGAGGGACCGTCTATAATTCCAGATAAAGGAACCCAACCAGCCATATAATTTACGTAGTGCCAGCCTCGGCAG
Organism: Chiloscyllium punctatum; assembly: GCF_047496795.1. NCBI lineage: Eukaryota > Metazoa > Chordata > Chondrichthyes > Orectolobiformes > Hemiscylliidae > Chiloscyllium > Chiloscyllium punctatum. The sequence continues at coordinate 50,991,024 of NC_092750.1, read as the reverse complement.
CATCACCGGAAGCATTCTCATAGGGTATAGGAGACGGGGCAGGACATTCATTTTAATTAGTGCTATTCTACCCAACCAGGAAATTGGAAGGTCTCCCCATCGCTGGAGGTCCTGCCTTATCCTTTCCAGTAAATGCACAAAATTAGCCTTGTATAAAAATTAGCCTTGACCAAATACTGGGGTAATAAAAATGCCTAAATATAAGAAACCCTCCAGGGACCAACGAAAGGGAAAATGGGATCTGTCCACTAAGTGGGGTATCATAGCAAGGCCACCCATTGGCATAGCCTCCGATTTTGGGAAATTAACTTTATAGCCTGAGAATGCGCTAAATGTATTAATAACTTGGATTAAGCAAGGCACGGACATCAGAGGATTACTGAGGAATAGAAGAACATCATCTGCATACAGAGTAATTTTATGTTTACCTGTACCAATCCTCGGGGGCGTTATATTAGGATCAGCCCGTATAACTTCTGCTAGTGGTTCAATTAATAGCATAAATAACAATGGCGAGAGAGGACATCCCTGACGGCAGCTCCTACCCACACTGAAGCTATCCGAACCTAATCCATTGGTAATCACAACTGCTTTGGGATCACTATACAATGTTGAGACCCATTTGGTAAACACCTTTCCAATGCCAAACCTTTCCAATGTGTAAAACAAATATGACCATTCAACCCTATCAAATGCCTTTTCTGCGTCAAATAAAACTACTACTCCTTGTATCTTTCCCTGATGACAGGCTTGAATCATATTCAAAACCCTTCTAATATTATTGGATGATCTACGGCCCTTAATAAACCCCGTCTGATCTTCCTTTATGATATGTGACAGTACTCTTTCTAGTCTCAATGCTAACATTTTAGAAAGGATTTAAAAATCTACATTTAGCAAGGATATTGGTCTGTATGACGTACAATCTTCTGGATCCTTTCCTTTTTTAAGGATAAGAGAGATATTTGCTTCTTTCAGCGAAGGCGGGAGACAGCCCTGACTATATGCATAGTTATACATGCCCATAAGTGGACCATCCAATATTTCTGTAAATTCTTTATAGAATTCAGCTTGAAAACCATCTGGGCCAGGTGCCTTACTGCTCTGAAGTTGCCTGATTGCGTCAAGTATTTCTTGGATTGTTAGGGGAGCATTTAAGACCGATACCTGTTCCGGAGTTAGGCCTGGAAAGGTCAAATTTTTTAAAAATGATTGCATCCTCCTAGTCCTGTCTTCACAATCCTGCGATTTATATAAATCAGCATAAAATTTTCTAAAGATCTTTTTATGATCATGAATCAAAATACCCGTACTTTCCTTGATAGACACGATAGTTTGAGGGGCCTTTTCTTTCTTTGCAAGAAATACTAAGTATCTACCCGGTTTGTCGCCAAATTCATATAATCTTTGTTTTGCAAATAATATTTCCCTCTTAGCCGTTTGGGTAAGCGTGCTATTTAGAGCTGTCCTAGGAGCCGTAATCCTTTATAATTTAATAATAGAAGGTCTATCAGCGTGTGCAGTTTCAGCTGCTTTTAAGTGAGCTTCGAGCAGACGCTGTTGTTCTCCCTTTAATTTTTTCTGGGTCGCTGAGTATGAAATGATCAAACCTCGTGCGTAAGCTTTGATGGTCTCCCACATCATTGATGGGTTGTTAGCTGTACCTAAATTAATTTCTAAAAATGTTTTAAATTCTTGAGAAAAGTACTTTACAAATTTACTGTCTTTCATTAGGAAGGGGTCCATACGCCAATGCCGAGGGGATGTCCCATTGTTCCTCGCCTTGGTTTCCATATATACAGCAGCATGATCGGAAATTGCTATACTACCTATTTTACAGGATGATATGGAATTTTAAAAAATCGAGGGGGCAAAAAACATATCAATTCTGGTAAAGCATTCATGTGGATTGGAGTAAAAAGAAAAATCCCTGCCCTGTGGATGAAGACATCTCCATACATCTACTAATCCTAATTCTTTGTTCAGATCCACCAATTGTCTAGATCTGGGAGATACTCCTGCAGTACTCTTGGGAATCCTATCTATTTCCGGATCCATAATACAATTAAAGTCTCCCCCTATAATTGTATGACGGGCACCAAGAGCCATCAATTTTGAAAAGGCTTCCGTTATAAATTTAAAGGGGTGTGCCGGGGGGCAGTACAAATTTAAAATCCCATATTCCTCTCCATTTATAAGGGCTTTAATTAGAATATATCATCCAGATTTGTCTTTTATCTGATTTAGGATTTTGAAAGGGAAATTCTTCCGAACAAGAATAACAGCTCCCCTATTTTTTGAGCTAAAAGAAGAAAAAAAGGCCTGATCAAATCCACCCTGTCGTAATTTCAAGTGTTCTTTATCCGACAGGTGTGTCTCCTGTAGGAGAGCTATATCAACTCTTTCTTTCTTAAGATTTGATAATATTTTCTTCCTTTTGACTGGCGAATTACTCCCATTGACTTTCCAGGTGCACCACTTAACCGACTGATCAACCATAATCATCCGGGCAAATCCAAAACCCCTCGGGAGAGGAAACCCTATCCAAAACATCCTGAGCATAGAGCATATAAAATTCACAAAAATAAAGGCTCTCTAATACACTCACAACAGTATAATAAAAAACTATTTCTAAATATAAAAAAAAATATAAAACGTATTTAAATGGAGATTTTCCCCCTTGTTCCCAGGCGGTGTCACTTTCTTTCCAAAGGTCCACCGTATCCTCTCCCAACCAATGCCCCACCCTTGACCCAGGTGCTCCTCAATAGGATGAGGAGAATTCAGATATAATACAAAGCTAGAGTTAACAGTGAGCACACTACCCCCACGACACACAACCCCCACCCCACCCCATCCACACCTGGATATATTTGGTAATGTTAATACCATGTATAAACATATATAACTATAAAATTACAACCTCAACAACTAATAATTAAATATAAAAATACAAAATAGCAAGGGAAAACAACCCCGCTCCTAGAGACAGAGGTAAAATAGAATAAGGTAAGCACCTCCCCTCACCAACATTAACTAAATCCCCCGGCTTATGTTTATACACATAAAAAATCCCAAGGGGGGGAGAAAATCGTTAAATAGAGAACAAATAAATAAATCCCTCTCCCCACCCCCCAGGGTAATATTAAACAATAAGGTAAGAAAAAAGAAAAAGAGGGTGGGGGGGGGAATATAAACCGGAGTGGGGGAAAGGCAAACCAACATCCATTGTCTCTTACAATTTATCTATGAGAGTCCAAGAATTCCTTAGCCTTTTCTGGTGATCCGAAGTTATACACGGATCCTTCATGGTTAAAGCGTAGTGTTGCTGGGTAGCGTAAGGAGTACTGAATATTTAAGTCCCTTAAACACTTCTTCGCCTCATCGAATGCCTTCCTCTTTCGGACCAGAGCTGGGGAAAAGTCCTGGAATAACATGATCTTGGATCCTTTATAGATCATGGCTTGGGAGTCTTTTCCAAGATTTCTAGAGGCTTCTAGGAGTATCTGCCTCTCCCTATAGCTCTGCAGCCGGAACAGGACCGGGCAGGGACGCTGGTTCGAGCCGGGCCCGCGTATTGCAACCTGGTAGGCCTATTCTACCCTTACCTGGCCTGATCCAGCTTCCAGATTTAAAAGCTGTGGCAGCCACTGCTTGAGAAACGCTGTAAGCTGGCCTTCCTCTTCCCATTCGGGAAGGCCCAGCAAGCGAATATTTTTTCGATGACCTCGGTTATCGAGGTCATCAATATGATTCTCTAAGGTCCAGACTCGCTGTTCGAGAGGCCGGACCTGATTCACGGCCGATTGCGCTATAGTTTCGGAGGTCGCGGCTTTTAGCTCCGCCCCTCCAACTCGGCGCTCGATTTCTTTAATGTCTCGGTCGTGCTTTTGCAGCGCGGCCGAGAGTGAGTCCCATCGACTTCGAGATTCTTCAATGAAAGCGTCAATCTTCGCACCCAGTTTGGAGATGATTTCCAAAAGGCTTGTGACTGTAGCTAAGTCCCTGAGGTGGCTGTGGACGCCTCTGCTGCAGCTGGAGAGGGTGGGGGAGGGGTTCCTGCTTGCTGAGAGCTGCGGGCTCCCTTCCCTTTAGTCATTTTTACTAAAGATTAGATTGTTTAAATTTAATACTAAGCAACTAATTAAATTAAACAGCTCTTTTAAATGATTTGGTGAGTGTGGTGGGGGTGGGTGGCCCACTTTGCCCAAGTCTTGGGAGGAGCACTGTAGACTCAGACTTGCTGGGTCGCCGCCATCTTGGATCCCCCGACGTTAATGCTTTTTAAAAGATCACCACCACCACTGTTTTTTATTTGACATGTCCCAGAATATCAACATACTCCTCCTGAGATTCACCATCCACTATGTCCTTTGTGCATACTGATGCAAAATATTTGCGAAGATCTTCACCCACTTCCTCGAGCTCCATACCTCCGTTGTCCTTGGTTGGCCCTGCCTTTTCCCTAGATATCATTTTGACCTTTATATAAGAATGAAACATTTTGGGATTTTTCCTTTATCTTGTTGCAAAAGACATTTAATGGCCCCTTTTAGCCCTCCAACTTCTTTAGACCTCCACGTTCCCTGTTATCTTTGAGGGTTCTGTCTGTCTTCAGCTTCCTGAACTTTACGTATGCCTCCTTTCTCTTTTTGACTAAATTTTTAGAATAAATCTCAACTTTTCTTGTCATTCAAGATTCCGAAGTCTTGCCATCCTTATTCTTCATTTTCATAGGAGCATGCTGGTCCTGAACTCTAATTAATTAGCCTTTAGAAAATCTCCATATGCCTAATGTGGATTTACCCTGACGTCCCTACTCTACATTCCCCAGTTCCTGTCTAATATTGTGGTAGTTAGCCTTCCCCTAATTTAAAACTTTCACTCAAGGACTTCTCTTATCCTTATTTATAAGTAACTTAAAAATTGCTGAATCATGGTCACTGTTCCTGAAATGATCACCTGGCTCGACTCATTCCCCATTCCAGGTCCAGAAGAGCCCTTCCCTGGTTGGACTGCTTACATATTGTTTAGAAAACCATACTGTTCACATCTAGCAAGTTCACCCCCATTCAAGTCCCTGGCACTAAGAGAGTTCCTGTCAATGTAAGGGAAGTTAAAAATCTCCCACCACAGCAACTCTATTGTTTTCACATAATCCGAGCACACATAACTGTTCCTCTAACTCCTGCTGGCTGTTTCCAGATATATCATGAACCAATAATATTAGTTCCTGTTTTCTCCCTACTTCTGCCACTATGGTTTTGTCCAACAGTCTACTTAATATTATTCTAATGTCACAATTAGATATTTTACTATCCCATCTATGACAATGGCTTCTCTCCCAGGCTGTCCCTGCTAACTACTGATTAGATATATATTGTCATGTCCTAAGTATTTATTATCCCGACCTGTCACAACCTGCCATGATGGTATTTAGCAGACGAGGCTGACTTTACTAATTGTTGTTATCTCAGCCTGCCATAGTGACCTTTCAGCTCCATCCTAACTCTGCTGGTTGGTGTAACAGCATTCCACTATTCTTATCCCATTCTGCCACAGTTGCCTTTTGACTAGCATAACATTCCACAGACCCATTGTAACAGATCGCCAGTGGTCTTCATGCTTTAACCCTTCCCATGCTTTCATACTCTTTATTTTCCATACATTCACCTATCACCTTCCCAGCTACCTTACTTCCAGCCCCACACCCACATCCCCTATTTATCTCTCAACCCCCTTCCCCCTCCACATTCCTGATGAAGGGCTTATGCCTGAAACATGACTCTCCTGCTCTTCGGATGCTGCCTGACCTGTTGTGCTTTTCCAGTGCCGCACTTTTCGACTCTGAGTCTCCAGCATCTGCAGTCCTCACTTTCCAGTCTTCCACAGTGGTCAGGTCTGGGCTACACATAATGGACAGGGGAAAAGGCTGAACAGTTTCCATGTTTACTGCCTCAGTTCTAGCCTCATCATCTCTTTGCAGGATAACATTACCAACTCCGAGATCCTGGATTGTACAAATGCCACAAGCACATACTGATTGCTAAGCCAATGATATCTACATTGGCTCAGTGGATGGATGATAGCTGTATTGCTGAAGATCTTCTATTTAGTCACTAGGTTACTACTTTCTGGATATCCATCATTCCTTGACTGGGACACTGGCAAGTGAGGTAGGAAGATGGTGGGTATTGACTCTAGGAGGTGGTTGCTGGTGATTGAGAGTTCTGGGGGCTGTCTTTTAGAAGGATATAGGAAGAGGTGAGCAGAAGCAAAAGTGCAGCTGGTTTAGAAGAAGGCCCTGAGAAAGTAAGGCCAGTGAAACATGCCTGATCTCAGCTCACCAACTTCCTGTGCAGGAGATGTGGCAGTGACTGTCATGGCAGAGTGAGCCCCACCAGGGAACCTCTGACAGAGTTGGCCATTCTGGTACATGCTGCCATTGTATGAGATCAAAAAATGTCACTAAGGATTTCACATTTAAAAGCAAAGGTGGGAAGTGGCAAACAATATCTAGTAATGCGATATAAATGTTAAATCCCCAATAGGAGATGAATTAATTGAAGCACAATTGATTAAAGTATCCAATCTTGTTAATGGAGCAAGTATTTTTTAAAGTGCTGGCCCTCTTCATTACCCATAAGAGAAATGACCATCCTATATTACAATAGGTCTAACACAGCCATTCTCTAATTCTTCCTGGGTGAACTGGCCTACTATTTGAATTGCACTTACTCCAAAGCAGTTTATCCAGATTCACCTTTTGTATCTGAGCAATGTTTATCCTCCTACATTATGGGAAATCAAAAGATTTGACCCAACATTTCAAGTTTATTGATCCCCCAGTATAAATTAACTGCTGTATAAAAATCTGGCTGGAATATATCTTTGATTTGACTGAGAATCTTCACATTGCCAGATTTAAAATGACTAAAAATGTAAGACATTTCATCGGCAAGAAGTAAAATTCTTCTGTGGTGGTGTGGATATTAATAGTCCAGAGACTCTATCAAAGATTAAAATGAATAAAATCACGAATACCAATTTTTCTTCCTGAAATCAATATATTACTGACAATTTTCTTTGAAAGTATAAATGATGAACCTACTTTATTTTTCATTTTTTCACCAGATCCTTTGAAGAAAGCTCCATTTGCTGCTCCTATCTACAAAGACTCTTTTGTGTGGTCTCCCAGGTGACGTACTTGGCTGCATTCCAGATCAATCTCCGTTGCTTCCTAATTATGGTTCAGGATGTTAACAATAGGATGACTGCTAAGGATCAGTAATTACAAGTGTACCACCTCTTCAATATGATGTTGGTGCTGTCATGCTCTGGACGACTTACTCTTTGGGCTTATCTTGGTACATCATAATCAAACTGAAGCACAGTCAGATACAGTGAGAAAACATCTCCATCTCCTATTGCCTATATTTGCTTTATGCAGCATCAGATATTGTGTGTAGCTTCCAGGATTGAAATCTGACAAAGTTTGCACTGGATTTCAGATTGAATTACCGGTCTCATGAAGGAATGTTCTGAAAAACTATTGGCACGAGTTTACAAGATTACCAAAACCAAGCAGCTGAATTCTACAAGGGGTATGGGGTAAAAAGTAAGAACTGATGGCTCGCTTGTGACACAGAAGTAGTGTCCCTCCCTCTGGACTGGGACATCTGGGTTCAAGTCCCATCAGCTCCAAAAATATATAATTGCATCAGATTAGATAAATAGGTTAATTTAAAAAATATAGACCTGAGGGCCCTCTTTTGGCACAGTGGTAGTATCTTACCCCTGGACTGGGAGGTCTGGTTTCAAGTCACATCTGCTCCACGTATAACCAATGGAAGGTCATTAATGAAGCAGCTGAAGACAGTTGGACCAAGGACATTTCCCTGAGGAACTCCTGCAGGAAAGTCCTGGATCTGAAATAACAGACCTCCAACAACTGCAACCATCTTCCTAATGTGCATGTATATGACTCCAACTAACAGAGAGTTTATCCCGTGACACCCATTGATTCCAGTTTTATTAGAGGTCCTTGATGTCACAGTCAGTCAAATGCAGCTTTGTTCCTGGGAAGTTAGAAGCTAATAATATTTTAATAATACTATACTGCAGAGAACCAGTGATGCCAAACATTATTAGTCAATGAAGGTTTGACTGTTTGGTTTTGGAAATGATATAGTGGTTTAAATCTCTTTGTCTATCTTTGTGTAATTGTTTACTTTGGTGCTACAAAACTTATATTCAAGAGTTGCAGAGAAGAGGTGTTGAGTTTATTTCTACACGAGATTAAAGCTCTTCTGCATTGATCGAGGTATACAGCAGGGAACAGACCCTTAGGGGCATCTAGTCCACGCTAGCCATAATTCCAAACTAAACTAGTCCCACCTCCTTGCCGTTGGCCCATATCCCTCCAGGCATTTTGTATTCATGTATTTATGTCTTTTAAATGTTGTGGCTGTACTGTGTCTACCACTTTCACTGGAAGTTCATTACAGATATGTTTCCTCATCTTGAATGAAGTTTATTCCACACGCAAACCTCTACCTGTATAAAACAAATTTCTCCCCATGTCTTTTTTAAATCTTCCTCTTCTCACCTTAGAAATATGCCTTAGTCTTGAAATTAAACAAATTAACCAAATTCCCGATCTCTAGGGAAAAGACACCCAGCCATTCACCTTATCTACACCCCTCATGATTTTAAAAACTTCTGTAAGGTCACCCCTTAACATCCTATGCTCCAGTGAAACAAGTCCCAGCTTATCTAGCCTCTCCGTATAAATCAAATCCTGGCAACATCCTAGTGAATTTCTTCTGAACCCTCTCCAGATAATTTAAGTCTGCTAAGAAAAAAATTATGTTACTGGACTTCCAATCCAGACTCCTGGATTAATGATGTGGGGATATAGCTTGTCAAACTCAATAAGGCCAAAGAATGAGCATGAGCATACTGTGCGATTAACCAGTGCATGTTGTGTCTGATGCTGGGGCTTGTATCAGTTGAGGTATCAGCACTGGTTATACAGCCAGGAACAGTGCACTAGATACTTGTGTTTCACCAAAGAAACGTTTGCTGAAATCTACCACTTGTTCAGCCTTTGAGCCAGTTAAGGAGAGCACTATCTGTGGCTGTGAAACTGACTGTGATCAAGAGCATTTATGTGACAAGACAGTTATATTCTGATTGGGGATCATTGATGTCTAAAGAAGCAATCTGGACAACCAGCGATTAACCAGTAGTGTTATACCACATTTCACATTTTTCAAAAAAAACAAAAAAAATTATTGCATTTCAAAAAATATTCGGACAAAACAAGCATTATTAACTAAACTCTACAGCTTATAGAGTACAAGCTTATAGCTTATAAACAATCATGACATCAATTCAACTCTACTTATTTTCTCAACCTCCAACTCCAGACCCTGGAGGGAGTTCAGCACAGGTTCACAAGAATGATACTTTGACTTCAAAGTTAACTTATGAGGAGAGATTAGACAAATTCGGCCTTTGTTCTTTAGAAGTTAGAAAATCAAAGGTTGACTAAATCAAGTCTTAAAGATATTAACAGGCAAGGACAGGGTAGCTAAAGATAAACTGTTTTCATAGTTTGAAGATTCTAGAACCAGTGGACATATCCTAAGAATTAGGGTAGGCCACTCAGAAGTTTGAAAGCATTTCCACAAACAAAGAGTGGTGGTGGCTTTAAACTCTTTCTCAAAAAGTGGTCAATGCTAATTCAATAGTTAAATTTAAATCTGAGATAGGCAAACTTTTATTAAGCAAGGGTATCAAGGGATATAGGAGAAAGTGAGGACTGCAGATGCTGGAGATCAAAGTCGAGAATGGAGTGCTGGAAAAGCACAGCAGGTCAGTCAGCATCCGAGGAGCAGGAGAATCGACATTTCAGGCATAAGCCCTTCATCAGGCTCGGGGCACATGGAGTTAGATCAGATTTATCTTATTGAATGGCAGAGCAAACTGGAGGAGCTGAATGGCCTACTCCTGTTCCTATGTTCCTAATTTCCTTATATTGAAGAACAATAGGGGAAGCTTCTATTAGTTTACGTGAAGCAAAGAACTGCGGATGTTGGAAATCTAAAACAGAAACAGCAATTGCTAGAGTTCTGAACAAGGGCCACTGTGTCCAAAGCTGGACTCTGCTTTCTCTCCACAGGTGTTGCCAGACCTGCTGAGGTTCTCTAGAAGTTTCTGTTCTTGTATTCATTTCCATGAGTCTGCTACGTAGAGGATAGACTATCCTGGAATGGTATAGAACCATCCTGTTAAAGAATCATTTCAACTATCTGGACATATTTGATTCCATCTTTGTTAACACTGCATCTCTAAAATGGTTATTGGATCCACTGCATGAATTTCTGACTCCATTATTAACTTACTAACTAACTCTTACACTGAGCAGGAAATACAGACTCAGGATTCTAGACAATATGTATCTATCTGTCATTATCTAACCCAATGGCATTAGTCCGTCACTATTGCAGCTGTGTATCCTGCCTAGTGCTAGAGTTAAGGACGTCTCCTTGTGACTGGAGAGGAACTTTAAGAGTTGGAGGAGGAGGTTCCAATTGTCCCATCCATTTATAACCCTGGAGTTCTGCTGAGAGTGTTTGAGGAACAAGCGTCTAAAATAAAATGTAGAGTATCACAGATAATAATCTTTGGATTGTTACCTGAGTCAAGTGAAATTTTAACATCGGATTAAACAGATTTCATGGTCAAATGTGTAGGTGGTATAGGAGGCAGGAATTTCAGTACCTGGGCCACTTCCACTTGGATTGCGGAAAGAGGGAGCTATTCCAATAGGATGAGTGTCATTTAAATTTGAATGGGTGAAGTGCCCTGTGAATTGAAAATTTCAGGACAGTCGACAGAGCTTTAAACCAATAAGGATGATGTGGGAGAATTCAATAAAAAGAAATACTTGAAACACTTTAAAAGATGTAAAAGAAAGGTCAAGGCTACAGAGCAGAGCAGCAGTTTGGGTCAAAACAAGCAGAGTGGGATGAGAAGGGAAGAAAGCTTAACAAAGGTAATACGGCATTAGTTAGTCAGTTAACAATGGAGTCAGAAATTCATTGAGTGAATCTAATAACCATTTTGGAGATGTAGTGTTAACAAGGATGGGAACCAAATATTTCCAGATGATTGCTGTAGGAAGGATGTTGTGAAACTTGAAAGGGTTCAGAAAAGATTTACAAAGATGTTGCCAGAGTTGGAGGGTTTGAGCTATAGGGAAATCTAAATAGGCTGGGGCTGTTTTCCCTGGAGCGTTGGAGGCTGAGGGGTGACCGTATAGAGGTTTATAAAACCATGAGGGGAATGGATAGGGTAAATAGACAAAGTATTTTCTCTGGGGTGGGGGAGTCCAGAACTAGAGGGCACAGGTTTAAGGTGAGAGGGGAAAGATGTAAAAGGGATTTGGGGGAAAATCTGTCACGTGGAGGGTGGTGCATGTACGGAATGAGTTACCAGAGGAAATGGTGGAGGCTGGTACGACTACAACATTTAAAACGCATCTGGATGACTTTATGAATAGGAAGGGTTTAAAGGCATATGAGCCAAATGTTGGAATATGGGACAAGATTTATTCCGGATACCATGTTGGCATGGCAAAGTTGGACTGAGGGTCTGTTTCCATGCTGTATATCTCTATGACTGTATGACTCTCTAGATTTTTTTTCACTTTGGATAACTTATCCAACTTGGGCAATCTCCTATCCCACATTGTAATGGTCCATTCACTCACTTCTGAATTTTATCGTAATACAGACAGATATTGAAGATAGGGAGAAAAAAGAAGGCCACTTGGCCCATAGAGTCCGCTCCACTATTCAACGAGATCATGGCTTATCTGATATTCCTTGTAGGCGAAATTGAGGACTGCAGATGCTGGAGATTAGAGTCGAGAGTGTGGTGCTGGAAAAGCACAGCAGGTCAGGCAGCATCCGAGGAGCAGGAAAGGAGGATCAATTTTTCTGCTCCTCAGATGCTGCCTGTCCTGCTGTGTTTTTCCAGCACCACACTCTCGACTGATATTCCTTGTGTCATTTTCTTGCTTTATCCCAATAACCTGTGATTCCCTTGCTTAATCATCTGTCTACTAGCCTTGCATTTAATTAACTACCCAGCCTCAAGAACCACTTGTGGTGAAGAATTCCACAGACTTACCAACCTCTGAAAGAAAAGAAAATCCACAGAATTTCTGTTTTAAATGGGTTACTCCTTACTTTTAGATTATTCCAGTTAGTCCTGGACTCTCCCACAGGAGGAAACAGTCTCTCTGCATTTACTTCTGATGCACCTAAAGAATCTCATATACTTTAATAAGGCCTCCTCATATTCTTCCTAACTACACTGAACACAAGCCCAAAACGACTCACCCTTCCTTTGTAAGAGATCCCTCAATACCCTGGATTAACCAGAATGCTTCCAATGCCAATATATTTTTCCCCTAGGGTAGAAACAGCCACCAGGATACATGAACACCAACTAGCCACAAAAAGACATGACACTCTCTCGCGAGTATCCTCACATATGGGGATGAGGAAGGACACCACTTTGACTGAGACAACGCATCCATTCTAGAACAAGCTAAATAAAGACATGCACGAGAATTCCCAGAAACATGATATTCCAACCAGAACTCTATCAATAAACACATCGAGTTAAACCCCATCTATCACCCCCTGAGAAAAGGAACCGGAAGTGACTTCACCACAGGAAGTAACACCACCACAGGAAATGACATCACCAACCCAAAGAAACCCAAACATATAAATAAAAAGCAGGAATTTGCAGCATTGCTTCACCTGAGGCCCACTGAAGATGTTACCAAGTAGGGTAATGAAACGTCTGGAAATGAACCTTCCAGCTCAGCAAGCAAACCTACATCACAAACCTCAACCTGAGCTACAAATCTTCTCAAAACACGCTTCCCTATTTTTATATTTCATTCATTTCGAATTAAAAGCCAACTGACTTCCAACTGTCTTCCCTATTGCCTGCTGACTTTGGGTGCTAGCTTTCTGTTATTTTCATGGACGAGGACTCCCAAATCCCTCTGTGTTGCAGCATTCTACAATCTTTTCCCATCTAAATAATATGCAGTGCTTCTATTTTTCCTTCCAAAGTGCATAGCCCAGCATTTTCCCTCTTTATATTCTACTTGCCTCATTTTTGCCCATTCACATGATGCGTCAATATCTCTTTGTAGACTGTTTGTGTCATCCTCACCTACTTGCCTTCCCACCTGTTTTTGTATCATCCGCAAACTTGGTGATAGTGCATTGAATTCTGTTGTCTGAGTCATAAGTATATATTGTAAATAATTGTGTCCCTGGCACTGATTCCTGTGCCACTCCACTAATTACAGGTTGCCATCCTGAAAATATCCCCTTTATCCCAACATTCTGTCTCTCATTAGACATCCAATCCACTGTCTTTGCTAATATAACACCCCAAATACTATGGACTCCCATCTTGTCAAGATACCTTATATTTAGTACCTTAATAAATGCCTTGTGGAAACTCTAAAATATTATAAACTGCTGGCTCCCCTTTAGCTATTGTGTTTGTTACCTGCTCAAAGAATTCTAATAAATCCATTAAGGATGATTGCTCCTTTATGAAGTACGCTGACTCTGTTTGATCATATAATGTGCATCTAAATTCATTGCTATCACATCCTTTATAAAAACGCAAACATTTTCCTCATGACAGACTTTAAGCTAACAGGCCTAACTGTTCTGGGTCTCCTCCCATATTGAATATGATTTTGAAGGAGGTTTGCCTGAATCTGAAGATTCATGGAAAATTTCTACCAGTGCATCCATTATCTTTGCAGCTACTTTCTTTAAAATCATAGGATATGGTTGTCCCGATGTATCAAAAATTAAAATTAACTTCACTTTTAAAAACTGCTCCGGTGCCAGCATTAAAGACTGTCCTGCTCCTTATTTGTACTTATCAACTCCTTATTTTGTTCTTTGCTTATTATTTATGTGTGATTTGATAGTTCTGCATACCGGCTGGCATTTCATTTTCTAGTTTGGAGTAAATTGTTGGCAAACATAAGGACTTCCATGATGCTGTAGTTTTCATGCCCCCACCACAAATCTCTCCACTTATTTGGCCCTGCTACTCACAGCTTGTTCCCTTGACACAGATTTTATTTGTGAATTACTGCCAAGCCATTACTATTTTTCAAAGTTTGATCCTGCCCCACATTTAGATAAAAGACTGTTATTATTTTGATTGGACGATTGCGAACTTGTTGGATGGAAATTCCAAGTGTGACAGTGGGATGGATCATTTTGTGAGTACTCTGACTTGAGCAGTAACTGTATGAAAGGTCTTATTTACATCTCCTGTGATGGTGTTTCAGTGGTGTTAAGTTTAATAATGGCTGAATCTCTCAGTCCTCAGCTCATAGTATTTTATTTCCCCAGCAACGTTTACAAGTTCAGGAACTGCAATGATAAGAGTATATCTGCATAATCATACCCTACTAAAACAAAGCCACTCAACATAGTTGTTGCTTCTCTGTGTTAAATCCTTATTATTCAGACAAACATACAGAATAGGAGTAGAAGTAGACCACTTGGCCACTCAACTATATTTTGTCATTCAGTAAGATTGTGGCTGAACTGTTTGGGGTTTCAAATTTCACATTCCCACCAACCCTCAATAATCCTTGATTCCCCTGCCTAACAAGGATCTCTTCACCTCTGGTTTAAAAATATTCAATGACCCCACCTCTACCATCCTCTGAAGCAAGAGGTTCCAAAGTCACACTACCCTCTGAGAGAAAATCTTTCTCATTCATCTCTGTCCAAAAAGGGCAGTCCACATTTTAAAACAGTGCCTTCTCGTTTCTAAGGACACATTCTTTCCATATCCACTTTGTCAAGAGCAATCAGGATGTTGTACACTTCAATCAAGACACACTTTCATTTTCCTAAACTCCAGTGGAAACAAGTCCAGCTTTTCTAACCTATTCACATGAGACAACCTGCTCATTTGTCACAATTACATTGGATGTATTGTTTTACTGAGACAATACTTTCCCTCTGTTCTCTTAAGTGTACATTTTTACTCTTACCCATGTCATGGATTCACTCAGAAATGCTTCACGTTGCTTTAATTTTGATTTATGAGAAAGATTCCACACAAACGCTTTGGATTGATTTTGTGTGCACTAAATGTGGATCGTGAGGCATCAGAGGTAGCCATCTTGAATACAGACATAAATAACACTTCTCCTGGCTTTAAGTGGTAATATTGTGAACATTGCATTAAAAGCATCAAGTTCTCAAACACCCCATTAATTTTCATTGGGGAATGGATCTGGGATAATTAGCTGTTCAACATTTTTGCCTGGAGTATATGTGAAAATGGAACAATCCATAATGACATCATGACAAAAGCTTGTCAGACCATAATTTCCTTGACTTTCTGCAGCATAACAAAGGTTTAGACAGTAAATGGAACAAGTTATTATTACATTTAGTCCCAGACCTTATTGCCTATCTGCAGTAATAACTCTTTCACATTTTGTAAACGATAAGAGAGAAAATGAGAGAACAAAGAATGATGTAAAACTAATATTACCATAACAGAACTAATATTTCTGCTTGCAACCCTATAGAAGAATATAAATTCAAATTTTTCTATCTATAAAAGTTAAATATTTAGCTATTTCAATTATCTCTCCATCTGAAGGATTGTATTAAATCAAAAGAATAAACTTGGTCTTACCAAATTGAATTACACAAAGAAAAATGTCAGGTTTGCTGGCTCTACCTGATTAATCAAATGATCTTTGAATTCCAAGGACATCACATTAATCTTTTCTATCACAAATCCTGTTTCAAAGTGTTTACATTAATCTCTTATTCCAAACTCTACTCCAATGAAAGTGCTCAATACCTGCAATATAAACGTGTGAGTGTTTTTGATTTTAAAGGGACTATTAGAAGAATGGACAAAAGTTGAAGGGAAAATTAAATCACTCTGATTACAGTATTTATCAATTATGTTCAGGTGGACCAATGTGAACTTTTAGCAAATATAAGCCAATCAAATCTGACAATGGAAACAACTTGCATTTATAGAGGCTCTTAAAATCAAACATCCCAAGGGACTCCTCATAAAACAAAGAAGAAGGAGCAATACAACACAGGAACAGGCCCTCCAAGTCTGTGCTGACACATTTTGCCCTTCCATACTAAAGCTGCCTTTACCTATTGGATCCGTATCCCTCTATTCCCTTTCTGTTCATGTGTTCATCCAGGGTGTTTCTTGAATGCTGTCATTGTGTCTGCTTCCACCACTTCCTCTGGCAGCGTATTCCAGGCACTTACTACTCTTTGTGTGAAATATGTGCAGTGTACATCTAACAAACAATATAGAAAACTGAAATATGAATAAAAAATGGTGGAGAAAGTCAGTAGATCTGCCAGCATCTGTGGAGAAAGAAAAGCCTGCTCTAAAGTAGAGTCATACTGGACTCAAAAGGTTAACACTGCTTCTCTCTCTCCACAGATGCTGTTAGACCCGCTGAGTTTCTCCAGTACTTCCTGTTTTTATTTCAGATCTCCAGAATCTGTAGCTCTTTGCTTTTAATTCAGATGTGCCACTGAGCCACATAAGGAGATATTAGGACAGCTGGCCAAATGTTTGGCTAAAGAGGTAAGATTTAAGGGGCATCTTAATAGAGGTAAATGAGAGAGAAAGTATTAGAGAGGGGATCCCAGGTGTAAGGATCAAGCAGCCAAGAATATAAGCACCAATGGAGAAGACACTAAAATCAGGAATGAAATGAGTGGAGATAACTGAAAGTTTGTAGGTTAGAAGAACACGGTAGAAGTATTGAAAGGTGAGGCTGTGGAGGGATCTGAAACCAAGAATGAATATTTTAGCAGTGAGCCTACTAATAACGAAGAAAAGGCACTTTCTGACCTGCTTTGTATATATTTGCATGTTATCAATAGTTAATGTGAAATCCTTTTATTCTAGGTCCTCATGAGGAATTAGACAATGGCAATTCTAGACAGTCATCTAGCTCACCACTCGCTTCTCCAGGCTTTAATTCAACTCCACTGTCACCACCATTACCCTGCATTTTACGTGGACAGTGTCATCTTCCACCTTTCCGTCACAAACCACCAGCCTCACAGCAACATTACAGCTGCTTTCTAACCAAGTTGGACACCACTCCAGCCCTTCAGGGTATACTTACACCTTGCCTGCTATTACCAGATCACTTTGTGCACAGGAATATATGCATTTGCACTGGATGCACCTTACGGCTTTTAGTTGACTTTCTCAATATTCACTCACTTTATGCTGACTCAGAGGCTTACAACCTTTCCATTGTTCATTGCTTTCTAGGATGTCGGCCCTTCAGCAGGAATTGACAGGCTGCCAGTATTTCTGGCTGGCGTCGTTGCAGGGAGAGAGGCAGGCAATTTGTCATAGTTTGCAGCACTGAACAATCAAAAGGATGGACATGTTAGAATACAGCACAGTGCTATGTCAATGTCACACCCACAGCAGATGCCAGCAGCTTACTCAAGAAACATATTGTAGCTGCTTCAAACGGGCGGCCATATCTGAAAGTCCTGAGCGAAGTGAAGGGGGACTATGGTCAGTCAGGTGGTGCTGCATCACTCAGTCAAGAGACTCAACTGAGTCCAGTCTAGGCAGTTGGTCACAAACAATCAAGTGCCTGGTCTAACCAGAGTCTGGGGATCAGTGTCCTTGCACTTCAGGGATTATTGGGCCATGGTCAGTCATACAGGTCTCATAGAACCAATTTGAAAATTTCAGGTACATTATCATAGATGCATAGAAAAGAATCATGGATTTTTACTCTACAGAAGGAGGCCATTTGACCCTTTGTGTCCATACTAGCTCCTAAAAGAGCTACATAGCTACTCCCACTTTCCAGGTTAGAGACAAAAAAGAACTGCAGATGCTGGAATCCAAAGTAGATAGGCAGGAGGCTGCTCCTGCCCCACTGAACTCATCCCGTTCTACCTCAACTCCATCCTCTCCATCTTGGCTCAGGTACGTTCCACCTACATCCACAACACAAACCATACCCTCCATCTCTTCAGTAACTTCCAGTTTCCCAGTCCCAAGCGCTTTATCCTCACTATGGACGTACAGTCCTTATACCGATAAGGATGGCCTCCAGGCCGTCTGCATCTTCCTCTCCAACAGACCCATCCAGTCACCCTCCAACAACACCCTCCTCCACCTCACCGAACTTGTCCTCACCCTCAACAACTTTTCCTTTAACTCCTCACATTTCCTCCAAATTCAGGTTGTGGCCATGTTTACCCAGATGGGCCCCAGCTACACCTGTCTCTTTGTTGGCCTCGTTGAACTGTCCCTCTTCAGTACCTACACAGGCACTGTGCCCCACCTTTTCTGCCGTTACATTGATCACTACATTGGTGCAGCATCCTGCACCCAGGCTGAATTGGAACAGCTCATCAACTTCACCCACAACTTCCACCCTGCCCTCAAATTCACTTCGTCCATCTCAGATACCTCCCTCCCCTTTCTTGACCTCTCCATTTTCAGCTCTGGTGAAAGTCTCCAGACGGCTGTTTACTATAAACCCACAGACTCTCACAACTACCTGGACTAAACCTCCTCCCACCCAGTATCCTGAAGAATGCAATCCCACTCTCCAAATAACGTCCCTTCTCAGCCCCTCCCCTGCCCTTCCACTGTTCCCTGCCACCAACTGGATTCATTCTTCTCATTGACCAACCAGGTTGTACCCTCTGCCTGTCTTCACCTATCCCCACTTCCCCACCATGCCCCCACCACCCCTTTATCTGCAGCTCCCCCTATACCCACCCCCAGTCTTAAAGAAGGGTTACACCCAAAATGTCAACTTCTCCACCTCCTGATGCTGCCTGGCTAGCTGTGTTCTTCCAGCCTCCTACCTGTCTACTACTCTCCAGCCCTATCTCCATAGCTCTCTAAATGCATCACTTACAAATATATAACTAACTCTCTTTTGAAACCTCATATAGAATCTACCTCCACTACACTCCCAGACTGTGCATTCCAAATCTCAACAACTCTCATCCTAGCTTCTCACTCCATGATAACTTGTTGACAATCTTGAAATTGTTACCCCAAGTTACAGAAATACCTTCTTTGCTCTGTCAAGCTTGTTCATAATTTGAACATCTCAATAAGGTCACCTCTTAATCTTCTGTGCTCTAAGGCGAATAAGCCCAATCTCTTTCAATTCTTCCTTGTGTCTAAAATCCTTCGTTCCTGGTAGTATTCGAGTAAATCTCCATTGAACTGTGTCCAGAGCGTTAACATTCTTCATTGAAGTGCTGAGGAGACATCCTCCAGAGACTGAACTGTCCTCAAGCCAGTTTGGAAAGGTGGTCAGCAATCTGTCCTGATGGACAATTTTGTAAAATTCTTGGCCATCCAGGTAAGGAAGAAAGTAGGAAGTTGTTTATCTCTGAGTGGATTGTGCGACTGAAAATGTTGCTACCTCAGAAGATGGCAGAGGCAGAATTTCATAAAATTCCTAAAGTGTGGAAACAGGCCCTTTGGCCCTACAAGTCCACCTTGACCCTCCGAAGAGTAACCACCGAAACGCATTCCCCATTATTCGACATTTATCCATAACCTACATATCCCTGAACATTATGCGCAATTTAGCATGGCCAATTCACCTGCCCTGTAAGAGAAAACTAGAGCACCCAGAGGAAACCCACGCAAACACGGGGAGCATGTGCAAACTCCACACAGACAATCGCCCATGGCTGGAATCGAACCTACCTCCCTGGGACTGTGAAGCTGCAATGCTAACCACTGAGCCGACATGTCAGAGTCAGCAGTGTTTTTCTAAGGAGAATCTAGATAAATCCTTGTTAGACAAGGGAATCAAATGTCACTGGGGGTAGATGGGAGTGTGAAATTTGGAACATAGATTAGCAATGATCTTACTGAATAGTTGAGGAGGCTTGAAAGGCCAAATGGCATCCTCCTACTACTGATTGGTACAATCACGTGTATTCATTTGTTTGGGTATTAATGTCAGTGGACTCATCAGGAGGTTGACATCCATTGTTAACTTTTAAAACTTTCTCAATCCCCTGTCTCACCACTAATCTTCGCCACATTGAATGTTCTTTTTCATTCAATTTGATACTGTTCGATGGCTTGACTGCCCTGGATAACAATGATTAGCTTATCCCCTTCCTGGAATCCTCCTCTCACTGGCATGTATCCTTGTTGTGGGCCTTAAAACTGTTTTCTTATACATATGTCATTGTTCCTCAATCACTGTTAAACCCATTTTCCAGCGCTCTCCAATTAATTTTGTCCTAATGTTTTTCTAATTTTTCTTATATATGTGCACAGTTGTTTCTGGCGCTAGTTTCTCCCTTTTAAACTGAATGAAAATTCTACCATGTTATGGTCACTGTTTCTTACAGGATCTTTGACTCTAAGATATTTTATTAAACTAAACCTGCCTCATTACAGATCAGATCCAAAATAGCCTGACCCTTGTTTGGATCCACAACATATTGTTACAGGAAACTGTTCTGAATGCACTCCATGAATTCTTACTTATCGTTACCTCTGCTAATTTGACTTGCCCGATCTACATGAATAAGACCACAAGGGATAGGAATAGCAGTAGGTAATTCAGCCCCTTGAGCATTTTCTGTCCTTCAATAGGATCATTATTGATTTGTCATGTGCACTTTCCTGCATTTACCCTGTAACCCTTGATTCCTCTACTGATCAATAATCTATCTCTCCCAGCCTTTAAAGTGCATAAGGACTCTGCCTCCACAACTCTCTCTGGCAAGGATGTCTAACGTTTCTGAACCCTTCAAAAGAAGAAATTCCCAATTTCAGTCTTAAATTTGCACCCCTTTATTTTTGAGAGTGAGACTCTCCCATGAGAGGAAACATCCTTTCAGCATTTACCCTGACATGCCTCTTAAGAATCCTTTATGTTTCAATAAGATCACACCTCATTTTTCTAAATTGCAGTCAGTAGAATCTCAACCTGTTTGACCTTTACTCACAATCCCTCTCTATCAGGGATCATCCTTGTGAACCATCTCTGAACTACCTCCAATGCAATGATCTTTCCTTAACTAACAGGACCGAAACTGCTCACAGTTCTCCAGATGTGGTCTCACCAGCGCCTTGTACAGTTGCAGAACGACTTCCCAATTCTGATACGCCACCCTCCTTGAAATAAGAGCCAACATTCGATTAGTCTTCCTGATTATCTGCTGTACCTGTGTGCTAGCTTTCTGTGCTTCATGCACAAATATCTCCAAACCCCTTTGTGCTGCAATTTTCTGCAGCTATTCTTAAAGTCACTGATGATTATGTTATTTTACAGCCCTTTATTATCTCCTGATTTCTTCTCTGTCCCACCAAAACGCAACTGTTTGGGGACCTATCGAGTTCTCCTACCAGTGTATTTTTCCTTTGTGAGATAGTGTGTAAAAAATCACACAAGAAATCATGCACAAAGATCACAGCCAGAATGAGGACCCTGCACAGCCTTTTGATTTTGTCATGAAACATCACTATAAATGCCTGGAGATTTACAGAGTGCAAGCTCCTCGCAGGCAGCTATAGACATGACGCTGAGGGTAAGGAGTGGAAGCTTGTGCAGATGCCCGGACCTTCGAGCCTGTGAGTTAATAGTAGGGTTAGCTACCTCTTGCCCATCTCTGCTACATGATCAGCTGGCACTCTGTTTGGTAATTGGCTGGCCTGCCCCTCCACCTCTGAACCTGAGTGCTACACACCTCGGGACCCACATTTAGAGAAGATGTCTGGCACAGTCACTGACACAGTAGCTGAGTTATTAAGAAAATGCATTTCTTCATAAAAACGTAGACCTCTTTCAAGAAACTGATTTCAAATGCAATCTGATTCATTTGTCCTTAGAGACAATCTCAAGGTCAAACATGATACAATAAAATTACATGCTAAGGCAATGACTTATTTCAGAGACCATTTCTATAACTGTCTGATCCTCATTTAATCCCCTATTTTCAGGGAATCTTGCTACTGATTAATGCCATGGACTAACAATGATAATGGGCCCTGTCTGTGTGAGAGACAATATATTTTCATTTGCTGAGGATTACTCTTTTATTTCATCTTCAATTAGATATAAGTTCAGAAAAGGAGCTGAAATGTTTGCAGTTGTTTAAGTAACGCTGTTAAGTTTGTGATGGAGAGTTCTGCTCACTTCTAACTTAAACTTAGAGCTATAGGTAACTAGGAATATATTCGAGTTTTGTGTTTCCATGATATGATTAGCTTTGTTGTCGACTGTTAAAATACCTTCTGAGCGAATATATTGTCTCTCCTCGGCTTGAGGTGATCCAGTTTCAGCAACAAAAGATTTGTTTTTGTCAAGTTTAATGTGATATAAATCCTGTTACATAAATATATTGGAATAAAACATTTATTTCATTTAGTAGCTTCTGACACAACAGTAGATTTCCAGTTGAGAATTATCAACTTGACAGCGGGTAGACGCTATTGACAAAATAATTCTGACTTTGAAAGCTCTTCTAAATAAGTAGAAGAACAAAAACCTCCCAAGAAAGTTTTGAAATATCTCTAGCATCTACAGTTCTTTGTTTTATTTTGCTTGGATAATTTAATTAATTTCATTCTAATAAGATCATCACGATCAATTTTCTGATTTGGATAATCATCAAACCTAAGAGCTCAAAATTCCATTCATTTTCAAAATTGAATGTTTTGTTCAAGATTCTCTTCAAACTCATTTGCGTATCATCAAAGATGAAATCTTCTACAAACATGCACAAGTGGGCACTCTTTTAGAATGCAATAGTTTATTTGATAATTCTCAAATTGCCAACAATTGCTCTGTATATTTAAAAGTCATAATTTGATAGTTTTATTAATACAGCTAAAAATGAAGTAATCACAAAAACAGACTTATTAAATGTCTGGCACATAATTTGTGATTAACCAGATTTCAAATAACTGCAATAACTTGAAGAAACTGTACAGACCACAGAGCAAATTCTGTGGTTTACATTAGTCAGGTTCTTGTAAACAAATGCCTTTTTTAAACACTTAGAAACTTTCTGGAGCCGTCTTTATGTCTCCCCAAACCTTAACATTAAGAATCTCTTTGAAGGCACACATTCAATTGTAAATAATGAAAACTCACAAAGGTCACTAATTTGATATGGAGTGTGACAGCCTGCAGTGACTTCAAGCACAATTACTTTAAATGGCATAAAATATGATCAAAACCAGGCTTCCACTGGATGAAACTTGCCTTATATCTTGATCTCCTAAACCATTGTGCTGGGTTGAATTGCAACAGGTGGAAATGCTATCACATTAGTTTTAACTTGAGGCTGAAACATCACATAGTATTGCTCTGAATATTATTAGCAATTGTACACTGCAGTGTACAATTAGCCCTCTTATCTTTCCACCTCACACTCCCACCATCATGCACACAATTAGGTCATGTTTAATTTAATCATAGATTGAAATTTCATGTTACAAATGTTGATCGAACATCCTTTAACAGTTATCCTTTTCGAATTTAATCTCGTCAAAGAAATTCTCCAAAATCTTCATGAAACAAACACTATGTTCCTTAATTTGTTGTGACTGTGCTTTTAACAACTTCTACTGTTAGTTACCTTGTCTTGCATGAGTGTGAATGATTACATTGGCTCAGATTTTGTGGCTAGCAGTGAAGGAACAGTGGTCATTATTCATTATGCTTATAGCTTCCAACAGAATTTATGTGGGCTTTAGAACAAAGCCCTTTAGCATAATGATGGAGATATAGAAGACAAACTGAGGCAAAGTGCCTTGGATGTGGGGTGCAGTTTTCATTTCTGTTCTGACATCGGCAAACAGGAAATATGGGCTAATAGCTTTTGTCAAGAAAGATGGCATTGAAACAAGTATAAAGTTTGGACTAATTTTCATGTTTGTGTGATCCAGAAAAATTTAGCTCATGACAGATTGCAGAGAGGATGCCGTGGCAACAGTGATGTAAAGATCTGAGTGGGCCCCATTCAGTTTATCACCTCTAACTTAAATTACCAAATGATGACCTGATGAAATGGGACTAATGCTTGTGTGGAAAGTTAATGATTTCCCGATTGTAATCACAGATTTTGCCCTTGAATTTGGTTTATTATTTTCACATTTCTTAGAATTCATCAAGTTCCATAACAGCAGGAAAAGCATCTTACCTATGCTGACCTTAAAATCCAAATAGAATTTAGTTACAATAAGTGGATAAGCCTTACATGTGATTCTATATTTGTAATAATCACATACTGTTTGATATTGCAAGGTTTGTGAAGGTTTGTAGCTCAGGTTGAGGTTTAGGTTTGCTTGCTATTGGTTTGATATCCAGACGTTTAATTACCTGGCGAGGTATCATCATCAGTGGCGACCTCCAAGTGAAGCGAAGCTGTTGTCTCCTGCTTTCTATTTATACCTTTCTCCTGGATGGGGTTCCTGGGGTTTGTGGTGATGTCATTTCCTGTTCATTTTCTGAGGGGTTGATAGATGGCATCTAGATCTATGTGCTTGTTTATGGCGTTGTGGTTGGAGTGCCAGGCCTCTAGGAATTCTCTGGCATGTCTTTGCTTAGCCTGTCCCAGGATAGATGTGTTGTCCCAGTCAAAATGGTGGCTTTTTTCATCCGTGTGTAGGGCTATGAGGGAGAGAGGGTCGTGTCTTTTTGTGGCTAGCTGGTGTTCGTGTATCCTGGTGGCTAACTTTCTTCCTGTTTGTCCTACGTAGTGTTTGTGGCAGTCCTTGCATGGAATTTTGTAGATGATGTTGGTTTTGTCCATGGTTTGTACCGAGTCTTTTAAGTTTGTTAGTTTTTGTTTGAGAGTGTTGGTGGGTTTGTGTGCTACTAGGATTCCGATGGGTCTTAGTAGTCTGGCTGTCATTTCTGAAACTTCTTTGATGTATGGTAAGGTAGTTTCTGGCTGTGTTTGGTCTGCTTGTCATGGTTTGTTCTTGAGGAATCTGCGCACTGTATTATTTGAGTATCCGTTCTTCTTCAATATGTTGTATAGGTGGTTCTCCTCTGTTTTCCGAAGTTCGTCTGTGCTGCAGTGTGTGGTGGCTCTTTGGCAAAGGAAACACTTACCACACTTTTAGAAGAGACCATCACACACACCCCAACCACCATCAATCACATTATCAACGAAAACATCATGAAGCTAGTGGACCTGTGCCTCACCACCCACTTTACTTTCAACAACATAGTCTACAAACAAACCAACGGCACACCCATGGGATCTCCGCTATCAGGATTCATAGCAGAAGCAGTAATGCAAAGACTAGAACAAACAGCCCTACCAACCATCAAACCAAAAATCTGGGTCCGCTACGTAAATGACACCTTTGTCATCACAAAACAAAACAAGATAGAAGAGACATTTAACATCATCAACAACACCCTCACAGGCATAAAGTTCACCAAGGAGGAAGAAACCAACAACAAACTCACATTCCTGGACGTCACAGTCGAAAGAAAGGACAACGGAGAACTACAAACCTGCGTATACAGAAAACCGACAAACACTGACCAAATACTTAACTACACCAGCAACCATCCCAACACACAAACGAAGCTGTATCAGAACACTATTCCAACGAGCCACCACACACTGCAGCACAGACGAACTTCGGAAAACAGAGGAGAACCACTTATACAACGTATTCAAGAAGAACGGATACTCAAATAATACAGTGCACAGATTTCGCAAGAACAAACCATGACAAGCAGACCAAACACAGCCAGAAACCCCTAACTACCTTACCATACAGCAAAGAAGTTCCAGAAATGACAGCCAGACTACTAAGACCCCTCAGAATCCTAGTAGCACACAAACCCACCAACACTCTCAAACAAAAACTAACAAACTTAAAAGACTCAGTACAACCCATGGAAAAAAACCAACGTCATCTACAAAATTCCATGCAAGGACTGCCACAAACACTATGTAGGACAAACAGAAAGAAAGTTAGCCACCAGAATACACGAAAAGACACGACCCTCTCTCCCTCATAGCCCTACACACGGATGAAAAAAACCACCATTTTGACTGGGACAACACATCTATCCTGGGACAGGCTAAGTAAAGACATGCCAGAGAATTCCTAGAGGCTTGGCACTCCAACCACAACGCCATAAACAAACGCATAGATCTAGATACCATCTATCAACCCCTCAGAAAACGAACAGGAAATGACATCACCACAAACCCCAGGAACCCCATCCAGGAGAAAGATATAAATAGAAAGCAGGAGACAACAGCTTCGCTTCACTTGGAGGTCGCCACTGATGATGTTACCTAGCCAGGTAACGAAATGTCTGGATATCAAACCTACAGCTCAGCAAGCAAACCTACACCCTAAACTATTTGATATTTGATATTCTCCAAGCTTTTTAATCATTGTATAAGTGTGTTTAAGCCCTGCAGATAGACTTGAATATTAACATTGAACATTAGTAAATTTGCAAGCGCTGTAAATTTGTTACCTTTAGGCAATATGTTTGGCTTGTGGCTAAACCTATGTATCAGCATTACTGCACATTTTCTTGTCAATTGTGTGCTTCCAGCCTTGCACCTCCAGAGATGATGTAAGAATATGCAAACTGAGTTAGAACTGTTACTATTACAAGTCTTCAATCGTGTCTTCTTGCTTTTGGGTGTAGAGGCCACCCAGTACTCAATCTATCCACTCTACATAGTATAATTCAAAATGTTAGCTGGACTTTATTGAAGTGCAACAACATTTTAGTTTGTGCTTCAGATATGAGTTATATTTTACTGACTAGACATTTACTTGACCGAGTGACATTATATTTTACTGCAGTTTAATGGTGGATGCAGACACTAATAGCAGCTTGGAGGTCCACTGAAATGAGATTAGGCTGATTTTGCACTGACTGCATCATCTTCTAGTTTTTAATTAATGCCAATATCATAAATATCTTAAATTAGATATGGCTCCTGCAGTTGTAGAATGGACTGAATATGCACACAAAATTAAATTTTAGAGAACAGCTGGGAGCTGATTAGGTACTTAAATGCAAAAATATGGACCAAGCACAGACTCATAAACATGGAAAATGGAGCCTGAACAGTTGATGAAATTTTAGTAATTTCTGTATTCAATGGTCGCCAAAATTCAATCAGCTTTAAAGAGTGAAATGGGCTATGATTACCACATACCTTATAGAATGCTATTTTTGTTTCAATTGAGTATCATTCAAAGACATTGGAGATTTTGTTATTGGTGTTTCTGTTGTCAAATTGAAAATAATATCAACAGAACAAGTTCACATTTGATCATGATAAGCAAATAATAATTCAATATTCCACAGTCCCAATGCATCTACGTCCGTCAATCATGAAGATGTAGTTGTTAAATATCAACATACTTTTGGGTTATGGTTAGCATAAGCCACACCAACATTTATTGCCCATTCATAGTTGTCCTTCAGAAGATGGTAGAAAGTTATTTTAGACTGAATAGTTGCAGACTAATGAAAGTATATTAGAGATGAGATCTTGAATCTTGGTACAATGCTGAATAAGCACTAGTAATGTATTTCCAAGTCATGATGGTATGTGACTTGGATTGAAACTTGGAGGTGTTAATGTTTCTCATGCACCAGCTAATGTCATCATTCTGAATGGTGGATGTTACAAATTTGAAAGATGCTTTTGAAGGAGCGTTGATGAGTTGTTGAGAGATTTGGAGAAAGATCGTAGAGAGTGTAGAGCACAGTTAATTTAATACTGTCAGTTTTCCATGCCTGTCAAACTTGTAAGTTATTCGCTTGATGCAATGCTCAGTAGTTGACGCACATTCCTGGGACATGGAATTCACGCTGTTGACCAAGAGAATTAATAAATCTCAGCTATTTCCTGCACACATCATTTTTAGTTGGCTACTGACAGACACATTGGAGACAGCTCTAACCTTCAATGTCACCACTGGCCTTTCATTAGCCCTTAGAAAGCTCACTTTCAATTGACACAGCAACTTTTTGCTTTGGTTACACACAGACTACATAGTGATAACTTGTATGCCTCCGATCACTCAATTCAATTGTGCTTGCATTAAAGAAAAGCCCATTTTGACAAGTGAGAAACTTGGCAGGACTACTCTCGTGTAACTTATGATTGTTTGAAAGCAGAGCGTCTGAGATGTGAGATATCAAGTTCTGAGCCTGTCTTCTAATGAAGTGTCACAATATTGTATTGTACTGTTTAGGACACTGTAGTATCACTATATAAACCTTCTGGGAATGGTTACTTCCAAAAGTGTCAAAATAATGAAACATGTCTTGGTTAAAATAAGACTTAGAAATCAGTCCAGCTCCCTTCGATCTGCAGCAGATATCAATTCGAACTAGAATTAGCCATAAAATCAAACTTGTGCAGGAGAGGCATTTGAATAAATTAAAAATATCGATATTGGATATCTTGTAAAGGGGGTAATGTGTCTGCCTCGAGTAGGGGTCTTGGGACTGTGGAACCCTCAACAGTCCAGAAGTAGTCACTGTCTGAGAAAATGTTGTTCAGTAAGCATCAAGGCTTGTGGCAAGAGTAAGTCAGTAGTTTTAGGATTGGTAGGTATATGAGGCAACCAAATAATAAAGGTAGCTGAAAAAGCTAATGAGAATACAAATCTACAAATAAGACACAGTTCTATCATAATAGATGCATAAACAAGATTAAAGTTCATGGGATTAAAACAACAGTGTCAGTGCAGATATTAAAATGGTGAAAGAACTGAAGGCAGAATAGTATTGAATGACTATCAGATTGGAAAGAAGGATAGATTAAGTTATGTTCCTGAAAGGTCAGTATAATGTTCATTGCTTGGCAGCACATTTTAGGAAGGATGTCAAGATAAAATCATGGAGTTTAACATGGAGTTTAGAAATGGACCCTACAGCCCAACTTGTCCACGCTGCCCAGTATTCACAATTTATCTAGTGCAATTTGACTGCATTTGGTCCATATCCTTCCAGACCTATCCCATCCATGTCTCTGTCTAAATGCTCTTTAAATGACAAAATTGTACTCGCCTTCACCACTACCTATGGCAGCCTGTTCAAGACACTCACCACCCTCCGTGCTCCTCTGGACCCTTTTGTATTTCTCCTCTCTCACCTTAAACCTATGCCCTTTTGGTTTTAGACTCCCCTGCCCTGGGGAAAAAGCTTTGGCTATTTACCGTACGCATGCCTCTGATGATTTTATAGATCTCCATAAGGTCACCCCTCAGTCTCCTATGCTCCGAGGAAAGAAGTCCCAGCTTATCCAACCTTTTCAAAACTCAAACCTTTCTCTTAGGTAGCATCCTAGGAAATCTTTTCTGTACTCATTCTACTTTTCATAATATCCTTTCTATAGTACAATAACCAGAACTGCAAACAGTACTCCAAATATGGCCTTCCTATACTCAATGCTCTGACGAAAGTAAGCATATGAAACCACACCTCTAGATCTCATTATTCTATAACACTCCCCAGGGCCCTACCATTGACTAGGTAAAAACAATGACTGCAGATGCTGGAAACCAGGTTCTGGATTAGTGGTGCTGGAAGAGCACAGCAGTTCAGGCAACATCCGAGGAGCAGTAAAATCGACGTTTCGGGCAAAAGCCTTTTATTCCATTGACTGTATACAATCTGCCCTGGTTTGACCCACCAAAATATGACACCTTGCATTTATCTAAATTAAACTCCACCTGCCATTCCTCAACCCACTGACCCAATTGACCAAGAAAAAAACAGGAGATCTAGGAGAAAATGCAGGAAAGATTTTACTAGAATGGTACTAGAATGCAAGCCATCAGCTTCTGGAGAGACTGGAGAAATTAGTGTTGTTCTCATGAGAACAGAGAAGGCAGAGGTAAGATTTCACAGACATGTTCAAGCCATGAATGGTTTCAATAAAGTAAATAAGGAGAAAATGCTTTCAGGGACAGGATAGTCGCTAAGTAATGGATTTTATGTAGTTGACTATTGAGGCAGCGTTGTATGAGGGACCATTTTTTACATTGACTATTGTAAGTTGGAATACATTGCCTCAAAGTGTGTTGGAACAGATTTGATATGAGCATTCAAAAGAATATTGGATAAATACATCAAAGGCAGCATGCTATATGGTTATGGAAAAAGGGCAAGGAACTAGCAGTTATTTGATATCTCCTCCAAGGAGTCAACAGGTTGACCAGGCGAGATTATCTTCCGTTCTAGAATTTTCTATGACTCTGTGATAACAAAGAAAGCAGAAGCTGAGAAGAAAAGTAAGCCTAAATCTTTTATAGTAAACTGAAATATTATATTCAAGTTTGAAATAAAGTGTTATAAATAAAATTGTGAAAGAGCAGAGTTGAACAGAAGCAAACTCTGTAAAATTTGAAATATTATTATTAAATGTTATGTGCTATTGCAAATATTTGTCCAATAACTCTACACTTCTTCATGTTTACAAAGGTACTATTGCTGTCTCAGTTGCAAATTCATTATCATTGACTCATGACAAATGTGTTATACACTTTTTTATTTTGAATAGATGATCTGCAATGGCTACTATTTAACATTCTGTACAACCCAAAAAGTTTTCATTGACCATCAGAAGGTTGTCATTAGGGGAGCACTTAGCACTTCAACACTGTTAACAAACATGTGCTAACAATATTTCACGTTGAAGCCCTGATAAGTGAGAAAAAGCTGTGAATGTCGGTTTTTAACTTTTTAGAATTTGAAAATATACATACAGAGATTCCAACACTTAATTCATAAATGATAATGACACCAATCTTTCTGACTATGATTGATAGATTGGCAGATTCTATCATCAGGATTTCAGAGGTTTTGTGAAGTTAAGCTGACTTGAAGAGTGTGAACGTGATGCACCTCTGCACAGATGTCATTTATGCACAATTCAAACTAACCAAGTGCAATTATGGGACTTCATTGCATGGTTGTGAAAGAGAATGCTTTCAGCTTCTATCTCAGTTGCCAAAACAGATGGGTTCAATACACAAAGCAGATGGGATGGAATTGACAATTCTTTTTCCCTTTCTCTCTCTTATATGATAATTTATCCTTGACTTTTGTACCATATAACTCAGTGATGCTGCTTTGTCACATATTGTCACACATTGAGCTGAAGTATATAATTATTCTCATGATAAGCTAGATACTTTATTGTTTTACTTTACAAATATGACTTTTATTTTGGGAAATGTATTTTTTTTAAATAATTGAACAATTACTCCATTTCTAATTGATAGTATTGTTTTCATGCAATTAACATAAAGGTATGTATATTTGTTCAATGTTTGTCCCTTTCTTTTAGGGACAGGTTATATTTGAGCACTAAATCTAAACTGATGTGCATGCAGCTTGTGATGGCAGATTGGGCCAAATCTTTCTGCGTTTCTTTCAGTCGTATCAAATTGAGTTCTATTAACAGTTCACTGGGGCACCACAGGGCTCAGTGGTTAGCACTGCTGCCTCACAGTGCCAGGGACCTGGATTCAATTCCAGCCTTGGGTGACTGTCTGTGCGGAGTCTGCACATTCTCCCTGTGTCTATGTGGGTTTCCTCCAGGTGCTCCAGTTTCCTCCCACAGTCCAAAGGTGTGCAGGATTACTCATGCTAAATTGTCCATGGCATTCAGGGATGCACAGGCTAGGTGGATTGGTCATGGAAAATGCAGGGTTACAGGGATAGGGTAGGGGGAGTGGTTGAGATGCTCTTCACATGGTCAGTGCAAACTCAATGGGCTGAATAGCTTGTTTCAACACCTACAACTGCTGGAGTCTATCTGTGAGAATGCAGATCCAGGTTTGACAATCACATGTTGTTCAGCTGCTAGGTAAGAAATATTTCCAGCAAATCTGTTATTGTAGCATGACAAAAAGTAGTTACATGGATTCAGACTGCTTAATATACTTATGTTTCAGTACTATCTTGTTGGTTGTTACAGTTCCCCTGGAACCAACATTTCATAACTGTGAAACAGAAAGTGTAATTTTCACACTACTTGTCCAGTGGAAATTGGACAAATGCAAGATAAAATCAGCTGGCTGACTTATTGCCAGCACCCCACTCCATTTCTGTTCCCTTGTGTTTTAACTTGCTCTTCTGCTTGGTGATAAGGGTGACTACCTCTTCCACTAGAGTCTTGCTGTCAGAAAGAAGGTCTGGTCTGATATGTCACCAGACCTTGACTGCACATCTACACAGTGGCAGCAGTAGAGAAGCCAAAATGGATGTTCCTTTGGATGAAGTTTGTAAGAAGAGGAGCTGAGCACAGAATGGATCAAGGAGGTGTGTCTTTTTACTTTCCTTATCATAGCAGGAGAACTTATCCTTATCACACAAGAACCTCCTTAAACTTATCTTTCTATGTTTTGGAGTCCCACTGACCATTCCTCCAGTGTGGGTCAACTGTATCCAGCCACCTGACATGTTTAGATTAGATTAGATTACTTTGGCCCAACAAGTCCACACCGACCCTCCAAAGAGCTATTCACCCATACCCCTACACCTAACACTATGAACAATTTAGCGCAACCAATTCACCTGACCTGCACATTTTTAGACCGTGGGAGGAAACCGGAAGAA
The DNA here is from genome assembly GCF_047496795.1 of Chiloscyllium punctatum. Lineage (NCBI taxonomy): Eukaryota > Metazoa > Chordata > Chondrichthyes > Orectolobiformes > Hemiscylliidae > Chiloscyllium > Chiloscyllium punctatum. The sequence goes on along the minus strand of NC_092750.1, from coordinate 50,958,266 downwards.
ACTCACGCAGACACGGGGAGAATGTGCAAACTCCACACAGACAGTTGCCTGAGGTGGGAATTGAACCTAGGTCTCTGGCGTTGTGAGGCAGCAGTGCTAACCACTATGCCACCGTGCCGCCCACGCCATCTCCCAGTTGTTATTGACCTGGAAGTAAACTTTCACCGGTCTCATGGTGACCTTGGTATATGCCCAACCAATTCCGACTCCATATTAAAATCAAAGCTGTGGCATTCAAAGCACACATTTTGCTGAGGTGATTGAAGATTCTCAAAACTCGTGAAGATTCTTGGCTTGAGTCTGTTATGGCAGTGTCATAGAATTGTGTTCTTTAAAACTGAAAGTAACAAGTTACATTCTGTGTGACTATGACCAATATAAACCAACCTTTCTCATCTGTTTTGACCTGCTTGAAGTCTTTGACGCTGCTGAACACACCACCCTTCATCTGTGACTCTTGTCTTTCATGCAGCTAGATAAGCTGCTTTTCCTTGGTACATGCCTCTTCATTTAAATATCACCTGCAATGGCTTCTGTTCCTGCCTCAGCGCTGTTAAACCAAATAACCTCAAGGATTTATCCTTGGCATCTCACCTACCATGCTGCCCTTCAGCAACATCATCCAAAAATCACAAAGCATTTTCATCTCGCACACTATTGACACCTAGCTCTAACACCTTGCCACCTCTCTTGAATTTTTCACTGTTGTTGCCAAAATATCAGACTATTTATCCAACATCTTATCTGGCTAAGCTTCCTCCAGTTAAATATTGGAAAGGCTAAAAACATGATCCTTGATTCCTACCACAAAGTGTGTTCTCTAGCCACTGACTCCATCCCTCTCCCCATCACGTGGCTGAAACTGAAGCAGATTGCTTGCAATCTTGGTGTTACATTTTGTCCCTGAGGTCAGCTTCCAGCCACATAATTGACCCATCACTAAGTTTAGGAGAAAGTGAGGACTGCTAATGCTGGAGAGTCAGGATCGAAATGTGTGGCGCTGGAAAAGCACAGCAGGTCAGGCAGCATCCGAAGAGCAGGAGAGTCGATGATTCGGGCATAATGAAATATGCGGGAGAAGGGGGCTGAGAGATAAATGGGTGGGGTGGGGTAGGGCTGGGGGGTAAGTTAGGTGGGAAAGTGATTGGTGGATGCAGTTGGGTGGTACTGGAGATAGGCTGGAGTGGAGGGTGGAGCGGATCGGTGGGAAGGAAGATGGACAAGTCGGACAGGTTAAGAAGGCAGCGCCAAGTTGGAGAATTGGGTCTGGGGTGAGGTGCGGGGGGAGGGGAGAGTTGGAAACTAGTATATTGTTACTTACATCAAAGCTGAATCTTTAGAAATGGTTTTGGTCTGTCAGGCTGAAAGGGGCATAAAATTAATGTCCATTCCAGGGTTTGCTTTCACCACCTCTGGGAATTGACCTGTACTAGTGGGTGCCGGAGCAGAATATCATGGCTGCCTGGTGAAATATTGTGACCCTACTGCATGGTTGGACAGGTGCCTTCTGTTTAGCTGACCTCTATATCTGAACCCATGATATTTCAGTTTCCAGAACTGTCTGTAGTGGCCATCATTCTCTGTGGCACTGTTGAGATGACAGAAAATGGCTGGTTGTTAGCTCTTGGAGTTCAGGCTTCCTCCCTGATGGGGCACAAGTCCCACTTGGAGTGAACTAACAGCCTGAGTACCAGAGTGGCTACATAATTTCACAGCAAGGAATTCAATGTCTATCGTGAATTCTGTTTTTGAGAGTTTCTGCAAAGCGTCAATGGAATTGCTACCTGCGAAGCTGGTTGGTCCTCAGCTAACTGAGCAGCTTGAACCTGGAAATGAGTTAAAGAGATACAGACAGAAAGACAGACAGAGAGAGGAAGACACAGAGGAATGTGCCATTGTTCCTCCAGCAGAAGCTGATGATATCTGCAGTAAAATATTCAACTTAACCTTGGAAAAAAAGAAGTTACCATTCCTACAGCAGTTGCTCTGATCTATGACTTTTGAATTGACAAGTTGGAGACATTTTTCAAGTGAAGCAATCACTCTATACATCTTAGAAAGAAATGGAAGAAAGAGATTTGCACACCAACATCGTGGCTAATCAAATATCAGATTCAGGAAACAAAGAATTTCCTCTTTTTTTCTACTTCTACCATAAGTTTGTGTGTGTGTTTGTGTGTAGGAGAGTTATATATCTCTGGTTTATATTTGTTTACCTACAGCTATAGTCTAATTACTTCCAATAAATAACACTTCTTGTTTAGTACAGAATCCAGGTCAATGTTGTCTAGCAACCTTGTAGAAAGTCAGTAAATTATGTACTATGTGTACTTTAAAAAATGGTTGAAAATCACACGACCCCGGGTCCAAGTTTATTTCAAAATACAAGCTTTCGGAGCGCTACTCCTTTGTCAGGTAGCTAGTGAGGCAGCATACGTAGGACACAGAATTTGTAAGTAAAAGATCAAAAGTGTTATACAACGAATGTGATATATTAGGCAAACTTAGATGCCTGTTAAATCTTTAATCACTTTGAATGGGGATACAGGTTTCTATCTCCTGATTGATTTCCTTCCCCACATCCTGACCACTGCCAGGAGGCCTGTACACAGCTCCCATTTGGGTTATTTTCCCTTTTTGATTTCTCCACTATACCCACGCAGATTCTATGCCTTCCAACCCTTTATCACTTTTCAATTCCTAGTACCGAGGTAACTCCACCCCCTCTGCCTGTCTGCCTGTCCTTTTGGTAGGATGTGTAGCCTTGGATATTTAGTTCCCAGCCCTGATTCTCTTGCAGTCACATCTCTGACACCCATACATTGAACCTGCCAATTTCAATCTGCACTACAAGCTCACTCACCTTGTTTTATATATTGTATGCAACCCTCAGTCCTGCACTGACTGCCTCTCTACCCACAGTTATCCCCAATGGAATATTACCTCAGTCTCTGGATTAACAGCCAGCGATAATGCCACTAGGTCATCACCTCCTCCTGACTACTAGCTCTGCAGGCTCCCTGCGCTTCCCAATCCCTCACTTGGGAACACTTCACCACTTTTCCTGTATGTACACCTATAGACCCAGCTGTGCCGGCTCACTCAATCCCTGCCTTTGTCTCTTTGCAGGAGAAATTGGCCCAGAACAGAACAGAGAGGGCTGTGGGAATTGAAGGAATGCCTGACATTCATCTCTTCAACAACACCCCCTCAAAGTCAAGGGTACCTTAGCGGAATGGACTGTGAATGCTCATGTGGTAATGCTGAGACTTCCAGCAAAAGGAAGGAACATTGATAAGTGATCTCCTATTACTAGTGAATGTATTCTTAACATGCCCAAATTTCTACCCTCATTTTGCAACTCATTCTCTCTTTTGTCTACTGCAAGTACTAGCGGCATCTGCATAATCACTGTCAGACTTTACAGGAAGGAATGGGACAGGTGGCATGGACAAAACTCGAATGAGAATACATGGTCATATTTTTAATATATGTTCGTAGTTCTTCATTAACCATGTGAACAGCAGTTTGTTTTAATTGCAGCTACAAGAATAGCCAGCCATTGCACCAACATGATACTCGAATGCTATCTGAAAGATAGCTATTTTTTTCTGTAGTGCTCATTTCAGCATGAAACTTTGTCATGATTGAATGATAGAGCATCAAATGAAGTCAAAGCTTTTATCAATTTGTAACCTTAACTTTTGTTAAGTAATGTGAACTACATAAAAAGATCAAAATGCTAAGCTGCACTTACATTGGAAATATACAGGAGATGCAGCATCAACAGCCAATGAACAGTCTCTTCACACAACCCTCCCTTCCACGTAAAAAAGGGTACCAAGGAAGGAAAAATTGATTGGGATAGTGGCAGTGTCACTGGCAAGCCAGTGCCCAAGGCTAATGTTCTAGGGGCATGAGTTTGAATTCCACTCTTTGAGATGGTGAAATTTGAATACAATTAAAAAAATGTCGGGAATAAAATGCCAGTCAATCAGCAGTCATTTTACCACTGTCAATTATCATAAAAACTCAGCTGGCTGTCTGATATCCTATAGGGAGGCAAATCTGCCATCATTACCTAAACTGGCCTACGTGTGAGTCCAGACCCACAGAAATGTGATTCTTAACTGCCCTCTGAGCAGTTAAGGATGGACAATAATCACTGGTCTATCCAGTGATGCCCACCTCCCATAGATAAATAAGGGAGGTCCTACCTCTGGCAAACGATGCTGTACTGTGGCATGCCAAAGGCGTTTATTCTTCTGTAGAAGGTCCAATACAAATCCTCACTATCCACCAGATAGCCTTTCTGTATCCTCCTGTTGTCTGAATCAAAAGACCTAAGGATTAAGTAGTAGCCTCTCTCCACTTGGCTGCAAAGAGCTCCCCAGACATAATCTGCAGGGAAACCTAATGAGGAGACATACTGTGGCCCTCAGCAACCCCAGTGGAAGAAAGTGCTTCATTGCAGAAAGGTTGGACAGCATGACATGGTGACCTGACCTCACCTGAATACAGAGTACAGCAGCTTTGCCCCTCTCACATCTGCAAAGCAGCCACAAAATACAAGTGACTGTAGATCTCCTGGACATTCAATAAATTATGCAGAGGTCTTTCGGTGGAAACTCTGCCATTAGGAAGCTGCTTCACATCCGCTGGAGGTTGATGCTGCTCCTGGGCTTCCAGAGACAAGTGTTCTTCACTCATTCACTCATAGTGCAGCAGTCACAGGGATGGCCACAGCTTCTGGGCCTGGATCCACTTGGGATGATTCCAATGAGCCAAAGTAGGGACTGTCAGAAACTAAGCAGCTCTTCGTGATAGTGGTCATTCAGCAGTCGCAGATCACACCGATAACATTTAAACAGTATCCTCCGAGGGTCAAAACTTGGAAACCTCTGACAAGTCCGGCGATGGGTCACATCTACATGAAGCATTTGCGTCATTGAACTGATTCAGATATATGTTGCTCAAGCCATTTGGCAGATCAGCACTAAAAAATTGTAAGTGTGTCAGCGATAATGAGAACAGGAAAATGTTGTGGGTGTGAAGTGAGCAGCTCCTACATGTTGTGCAGGTGATGGGATCTTGGAATGTATTTGTGAATTGTGGAGTTAAAGTGAACTTTTCCCCATGCTTGACATTACCTTTGTGTCACAGCCTTTCGGATTGATTTGTAATTTTGCATGAGATGGTCAAGATTACTTGTGGTCAGGATTTCTCATCAAGATAATTGGTCAATGCATGAGATTGATGTACAGAATTGTGTGATAACAGATATCTTTAACCTGTGCTGTGTGATTGTCTCTTCAATCTCTTCCCTCTGAAAAATAACTTCATATTTCTCACCAGAAGAATCTGCCCTGACCCTCAGAGGGAGAGAACAAAAATCACACTCTGCTCTTTTCACTCCAGGGGTAATGGCAGCAACTTTTAACTTTGATTGTGAACTGATGATTTTGATTAAGATGACAGGCAACATGGAGACCACTTCATAAATTGAGTGCTAATTTCAGCCAGTTAATCCAACTGACACACCCCATCCTACACCCCACACCTCATCCCATCCCAAACCTTTATGTTCATTTTTCCATTCCCTCTGCTCCTGTCAATCCCATTGGATTTGATTTTTGCACATTTCTACTTGTTATTTGATTTAACTGCCCATCTTCCCACTTCATCCTTGAGTCCCAGGCATACAGTGTAGTTAAGTCAAATATCCTTCCACCTATTAAATCCAGGGTGATGGTGAGTGACCTTAGATGAATCTCCTCCTGCAGTACCACACACCTTCCAATGCTCGGATGTCTCTCATACTTATCTGTTGACTTGACCCCTTCATAATTATTGTCTTATCTCCATCTCAACATGCTACTTTTAATTCCCACTATTGACTTCCTCAGGGTGCCCACCACTTCAGTGGGCCCTGACAATCCCCTTGAATTTCATTAAACAGACCTCCTGGAGTGACCATGGCTCACACACCTGACAAATTTGGTAGGATATCCCAAACTGATGACTGACCTGTGATCTGTGTACCTGTAATGATATGGACCGATGGCCCTAAATTTCCAAATGACCATGTCCAAATCCTTGGACTAATATTAGATGATGTTCTCGACTTACTACATGGGTACCTCTTGACTGACTACGATATCCCCTGACTTGAGCACTGTTCACCTTAGACTTTAAGATGTGGTCATGCAGTATATTTGCCATTCAGTTTGTTTGTCCCTGCTGCAGGTGTGACATTGACATAGCCTGGCACTATACAGCAACATTTCCACTCCACCTTCACTGTTCATGCAGGCAAATGTGACAAGTCACACATACAATGTCTGACTTTGTATGTGTGCTCAAAGGCATGGAAGTAATGTGGGCCCTTAAGCCCTGGCTGAAGTGGCAACATGCAATAAGGCAAGGCAAGGCAGAGAGGTTGAGAGAGTCCAAGCAGGCACAAAGTGAATGAGCATTAAGGAGCCCTGAGATGCTCTCTGCTCCAATGTATGAGATGGGTGCCTGTCCCTGTGTGCAAAATAGCCTGGCAGCAACATTGCAGTGTGAATTGGTGGTGCAGTGATGAGGTGGTGGATTGTATTCTGAATGAGTCAGAAATGTGTCATGATAATGTGGCTGATGTACATTCAATGCCAATCTGCTTAAATGAAGGCTGCCCATGGATTGTAGAGAAATGTGGTGCTGGAAAAGCACAGCCAGTCAGGCAGCATTCGAAGAGCAGGAGAGTTGGTGTTATGAGCATAAGCTCTTCATCAGGAATCCATGGAGTGTACCCTGAGATGCTGGGGACTGCTGGCTATGATGGAGGCTCAGAGAAACAAGTGGTAAGCTGAAGCCACCAGGTACTCACTCAAAAGCTTCACGATGAGAATTGTCACCATTTTCTTTCTCTCCGCTGCCTGGTAAAATAGTGAGCTGCACATACATAAAGTGAGAGTAGGTCGTAAAGAGATGCCAGTGCACGCAAATAGGCCTCTCATCGCTCAATAGCGATTTTCTCGCCTTGCCATTCAAACATCAGGTTGAGAATTGAACTTCTTTCCCTGATGTTGAGAATCTAATTTTTCTGATCTATTTCTCCAACTGACTCACCATTGTCAGGAGCTGGGAATTTGTTCCGCACGATTTTCCAACCGTTTTATGAGAATGGAAGCAAAGTGCCTCAATCACTTCTGATGATGTTAAGAAGGCTTTGCTCTGCCTCAGGATAGATTAGCACTCTGACAGAGCTGATTGCAGAACTTTTAGGTTTTCCTATGTAATGTGGCAAGAAGACAAATGGATTGTGCGCCACATGCTGACATTGTTCTTAATAGAAATCATCAGGACAAATCCTGAGAGAATTGTGTTTTACACTTATTGATTTGTGGCAGGACCTCAGGCAACAGTCATTTGTTTTGTTATAAGTGTTTGAAATTAAATACACCTATTTTCACAGAGCTTGTAAACACCAGTAAGGGCTTTATCTTGTAAGTAGGTTTAATGTGATTGTCAAAGGGAAAGGCAGTGACAATAAGTAACCCTTGACCATCTTTTCCCCTTTTGGTATTTTCATGATAAAACGCATTGCTAACGAATTCTATGTATTCAGCTGTTCTGTTTTACAGTGTTCTTGAAAAGATGAAAGAGGTGCATTTATATAGCACTTTTCAAAGTATGGGGGTAAATTTCCAGAGTATTTACCACTGTTTATTATGTCCACAGCAGAAAAATTGCAAACACCCAAGAAACATTGCTGAAGTGGTGCCTGTTTTAATTTTGGAGATTTCTGCAACTTTCTGCTGAAGTTGCACAAATGGGACATTACCTTGGAGAAATCAGCCTCTCAGGTAACCTCCTTTCCTATCCCCGACTCCCTTCCCCTCCCCTCTCTTTCACTCTTCCCTGCCACCACCAACCAGATTCATTCCTCCCACTGACCAACCAAGTCATACCCTCCACCTGTCTTCACCTATCCCTCCTTCACCACCCTGACCCCCACCTCCTTTATCTGCAGCTCCCCCTACACCCACCCCTGGTTCTGAAGAAGGATTACATCCAAAATGTTAATTTCTCTGCCTCCTGATGATGCCTGGTTTACTGTCTCCTTCCAGCCTTCTGCCTGTCCCACTATATTTCAGCAAGTTAAACTGTTAATGCTGGATACATTTTTAGTTGGGAGTTTAATGGATTAGTATTGATGTTGTTTTCCACAAAGTTTCAAGGCAACCAGTTCATCTATTTTAGCATCAAAAGCAGTCATTATTAGAGAGCTGTTGATGATTTTGTATGTGAATGGAATTATGTAAAACAGAGGCAGTGGTAGGCTGATCTCTGATTGGCCAGGTTACTCTCCTGCAATTTAATGGTTGTTCAACCATTAATTGTCTCAACGAAAGACCTCTGATCTTACCTTGCAGGAAGCCATGCCTCACAGAGATGCTGGCCAATCAAATGGAGGCATGTCTTCAGTGCAACTAGTGCCATCAGGATTGATGGTAGATGCTGGGAGTACAGACAGTCCCCAGTGCCAGAGAGTCTCAGGCTGGTAGACCTTAAAGTGAGGAATGTGAGGAAAGAGAGCTGGGATCAGAAGACATACAAAAGGAGTGGCCTCTGTTGTGTATAGGGTGCCTGATTGGGGTGGGGGAGGGGCCTTATCATATAAACATGGTCTTGCTGTGTGACATTGACACCTCTTCCTAGTAAACAAGGTTGTGAGGCACATGTTTAAACATTTTAAAATCTAAATTTTCAAATGTACTGATAATCATTTTTCCAGTGGGAATGAGAGGGGCACATGTGGAATCTCCACCATAATGGACTCTGAAGGGATTGCCTGGGAAATTGAAGTTTCTGCTGAGTAATACTCCTACACTTGGAATCCTCTCAGAGTCTTCTATTAAAAAAGGGAATTTGGAGGGTTCTGCTGCAGATAAGAAAATGGTTAGTCAGGACAAGTTAAACAATTAAAAACCTAGTTCCCCAACTTTTCCTACAGCACCCCGACAACAACTCTTCTGATAATTACACTCTGTGTCACTAACCTTGACCCAACATCAGGCAGTTGTTTTCTATGACCTGGCACATTTTCCATTGCTGCCAGACCTGACCCTCCCCTCCTATCATTGCTAAACCCAAAACCGCCTCAATCCTGACCTGATCACCCCTGCTCAAGACTCAATATCTTCTCCTGACCTGCCTGAAATACCCATCATTTACCAGCCCATAAACAAGGAAAGAAATACATAAATTGGGAAATGTACAAAAGAGAACAGAAACTAAAGTAGAAGCAAAGCATATTTATCTCTCCATGTTGTCATGTATTACGTTGAATTTGGATTTATCATTAATCTTGGAACCAAATATTACAAATAAAAATTATTATTAAAAATTACTGTTACAATTCATAATTAATATTTCTTATTATTACAAATCCAAGGATAACAAATATAAGCCCTCAATCCTTGCCTGTTGCATCAAGTCATGCATTATCAGTCAGCTTATTAACAAAGTTAATAGCCTGGAAAAGATCTCAACTTGTCAAAAATGTATTCAATACAAAGGAATTTATAAAACAAGGATGTAGATGCTCAGACATTCTACATTACAGAAGAAATTTGAATTACTAGCACAGTATTCCATAGGAAGAAATTTCCAGAGATTAAGGAATAGACAAGTAAAGGCATTGCTGCTGATGGTGGAGCAATTGAAATCAGGACTGATTGAGAGACCAAAATTGAATTTTGGAAAATATAAAGTGTGAGAAACTAATTTTATAATATTTGTAGATGTGGAGCATTTTGGTTTGCTGTCAGTTACATTTCTGACCTTCTAATTGCTCCCACCCTGGTTCCAGACTCTTTATTTATGATGTAATGAAGAGACAGTAGACAGGTGTTCAAGGGCAAAAGACGCCCTGCATTACTTGTGTATAATAAGGTAACAACGATTATAAAGAATAGATAATTCGATAACTCAATGAAATTAATACAATTAATATGCAGGAAACAATAGTACTTTAAAATACACTATTAATTAGATTACCACTATTAAAGTCACAACTATTTACTATTACACAGAGAAGACACCAGTATTTAAGTACACTACTAATAGGATTGCTACCAGTAGAGACCCAGTGCACTGACACCATCTGCCTCCCACTGCTAACTACGCTGGAACGTTGGGGGTCTCTGGAATTGTGCACACCACTCAGATCACCTGAAGTTTTGAAGTTCGCCTGGCTGTTCTCCCTTGCCGTACCTGGAACGTGGCTGAGGACTTTGAGCTGTGCAACCCTTTCCATTGGGTTGTGCCCGCTCATGCGGTTAGGTGCATGTTGGATCTGTCAGGTAAGTACCTGGTTTTCTTTACTTTTTGCTGGTTTGGTGAGCACAGCTTTCACGTCCTGTTGCGTCTGTGGATTTGCAGTATCGGTTGACTCAATTGTTGCTCCGAATTGTCGGTCTTTGGTTCTGATGGTCATGATCGGTTGTTGCTGTTCATCTGTTATTCTCAGTTCAGAAAGGCCGGGGTTCAGAAGCTCTTTGTTTGGAAACAAGTGGGCCTGTACCGTTGCAGATCTCTTGATTGGCTTCTCGTCTCTGCTGTTCTTTATTCTGACGGTGCTCTTTGTTTGGCTTCCTGATTTGGCTTCTGTGTTCGGACTCTCAACATGTCTTTTCGTGGACTTTGGTTCGGAGGTTTTTCAGGTGGGATTGGAGCTGACAGTTATACTGACTGTTGGCCCTGTTATCTCTGTACCAAATCTGCAGTCTCATTGTTCGAATACAATCCCTACAGTGTGGAAATGGGTCCTTCAGCCCAACAAGTCCACACCAACGCTCCAAAGAGTAACCCACACAGACCCATTCCCTACCCTGTAACTTTACATTTCTCCCTAACTAATGCACCTAACCTACACATCCCTGAACCACTATGGGCAATTTAGTATGGCCAATTCACCTAAGCTGTATATCTTTCGACTATGCGAAGAAATTGGAGCACCCGAAGGAAACCCACGCAGACACAGGGAGAATGTACAAACTCCTCACAGATGGTCGCCCGAGGCTGGAATCGAACCTGGGTCCCTGGAGCGGTGAGGCAGCAGTGCTAACCACTGAGCCACCGTGTCGCCGCAGCCACCATGCTCTTTGAGGTTAATTGGCTTGCTGATTTTTAGACAAGATGTAAATGGTCTTTAATTGTTAGGTGCCAAGGCCCCTCACATCAACTCTCTAGGCTTCATACTGTCTGAGCTGGGTAGCTAGAGATGTAAAAGCCATCTCTGAGCTAGATTCCATGGGTTTTGGGTCGACTGTTTCAGAGAGGAGGTATAACTTGGAAATACAAGTTGAAAAATATTCCCAGGTCTGCTGGGAGATTTTTTTTTAAATCCTTGCAGGCTCAGCACAATTTGTAAACTTTTTTTTATATCTAGGACTCTGCCTAAAGTCCAGGGTTCTGCCTATATGTTTTTTATTAGGGATTTTTACACATTACAGATGCATGATTCATGAAATATAAATTAGTCAGCAGTCAATGTCATTAACTCAAAGATATTTGTTCGATACATGTAAAAGTTTAATATTTGCAGATATTGCATAGGGAATTATTTAGTTATTTCTCAGGCCTGGTTTTTGAAAAATAAGACTTCAGTACAGAATTTTCCCAGCTCTTCAGCCGAATGGCCAATAAAGAAATTTGGGGAAAATACATTGAGAATGAAAAGTTTGGTTTGCGTATTCCCATATTTTAACTAAATGTCAATTCATGGATGGCTTCACTCTGTGAGGCCTAGTGGGTTTTCCCAGTCAATTCTACACTACTCACCTCATTCGGTGTACAGTCTGCCTCCGTGGAATGGCTTTTGTATGATGGTGGATGTCAGCAGAGGTTGTCAGTGTCAGGACCTTCCTGTGATCTGTATTTATTCTGCAGTGGCTGTATTTAATCCCCAACAATGCACCATTTCAAATGCTACAAGTTATGAACTATCTTTAGGGTAACAAACACATAAAATGGTGGAGAAACTCAGCCAATGTGGCAGCACCTATGGAGAGAGAAACAAAGTTGATGCTTTGAGTCCAATATGACTTTTCTTCAGATCTGATATGGATTGGAAAATGATTTTTGTCATCCTCTTGAGAGATAGAGAAGAAGCGTAGGGAACAGACGGTGTGCAGGCCCAGTGCAACAGACAAAGGGCTTAAAACAGCAATAGAGTTTTCTGGTAAAAGAGCAATAGAGTTTCTAGGTCGATTGAAGAGTTGAGAGAGTTGGCTTATGAGGAGAAATTGAATAAACTGAGATTATGCGGATTGGAATTTAGAAGAATAAGGGGAGATTTTATAGAAACAGATAAAATTATGAAGAGAATAGATAAGATGAAGCAGGAAGATTGTTTCCACTGGTGAGTGAAACTAGAACTAGGGGGCAAGGCCTCAAAATAAAGGGCAGCAGATTTAGGACTGAGTTTAGGAGGAAATTCTTCACCCAAGGGGTTGTGAATCTGTGGAATTCCCAGCCCAGTGAAGCCGTTGAGGCCATCTCATAGAATGTTTTTAAGGCAAAAATACATTTTTGAACAGTAAAGGAATTAAGGGTTATGATGAGCGGCAGGGAAATGGAGCTGAATCCATGAAAAGATCAGCCATGATTTTGTTCAGTGTCTCAACTGGCCAGATGACTAACTCCTGTTCCTATTTCTTATATTCTTATGAGATGGGGTGACACGGTGTCTCAGTGGTTAGCACTGCTGCCTTACAGCACCAGGGTCCCAGGTTCGATTCCAGCCTCGGGTGACTGTGTGGGGTTTGCACATTCTCCGCGTGTCTGCGTGGGTTTCCTTCAGGTGCTTCAGTTTCCTCCCACAGTCCAAAGATGTGCAGGTCAGGTGAATTGGCCATGCTAAATTGCCCATAGTGTTAGGTGCATTATTCAGAGGGAAATGGGTCTGGGTGGGTTGCTCTTTGGAGGGTTGGTGTGGACTGGTTGAGCTGAAGGGCCTGTTTCCACACTGTAGGGAAACTAAACTAAACTAAATATATAAAATGTATGTAAATTAAGGTGAGAAAGTGGGTTTTCTCTGTTGAGAGCAAAGTAAACAAGACACAAATAAGTCAAGCCTGTGGTGGGACAGAGAAGAATATAAGAAAAATGGAGAACAGTCACCCTGCTCTGAAGTTGTGGAATTCGGTATTGAGTCCTTGAAGCCATAAAGTGCTGAAGCAGAAAATGAGGTGTTGTGCTTCATTTGGAGTGTTGTAGTGGGTCCAGGACATTGCCCTTGGTGTGTTGCTCTATAATTGCAAAGGACATGACTGAGAGCGGCATGTTGGCATCCAGCTATACCAAGGTAGCTGGAGATTCTAGTAGACTGGGTGGTGGACAGGAAGTCTGACTTCTGTCCTCGGGCCATGAGGAGGCCACAGCAGTTTTACAACCAATAGGAAAACTTCATGCTAAATTTACTTCTTCATTTTCAGTAGCGGAAGACTTATGAAGAAATAGAACGAGCATTGGAGCTAGAAATTAAATGGTATTGGTTTATAGAATACAGAATGAGACAAAATCAGATGGGAAAGCTGTGTGAGTGGGTAGAACATGGCAGATGAGATTTAATGTAGTTGGATGGCATGCTTAAAAACAATGGGTAACTTATTTTTGTATCATCCACAAACTTTACTATCCTACATTCACTTCCTCATCTAAGTTATCAATGTTATAAATAATTGTGACCCCAACACTGATCCCAGCGGCATTCCCCTTGTTACAAGTTGTTATCCTGAAAATGCCTCACTTATCTAACTCTGTCTTCTATTAGTAAGCCAATCCTCTATCCAAGCTAAGATTATAACCTCCAATACCATGCCTTCTTATCTTTTTAAGCAGTTTAATGTGTCGGACCTTATAAAATGCATTGTGTAGATCTAAATGTATTGCATCTATTGCTTCTCCTGTATCTATCATGTTTGTCACCTCCTCAAAGAACTGTAGACAATTTGTTAGGATTCAGTTCACCTTTGTGAAACCACCCTGACTCTGTTTAATCATATTAAGTATTTCAAAATGCTCTGATCTTTCATATTTTATTATTGCCACAAAATCTTTCCCAATAACAGACGCTAAGCTAACGAGCCTATATATATATTTTTTGTTTCTCCTTCTGCTTTTAAATTAAAGGGTGATGCTGGCAGTTATTCAATCCTCTGGATGTTTCCAGAATCTAAGAATTCTTGAAAGATTACTACCAATGTATCCATTATTTCTGTAGCTACTTCCTTTAATATCTTCGTCAGGTCCAGAGGACCTATCTTTCTTTAACCCCATCAGCTTTCCAAGCACTTTGTTCTAGTGATAGTTATGTCCTCTCCTCCTTGATTATTTAATCATTTTGGAATACCACTAATGTCTTCAACTATGAAAACTGATCCAAAGTATTTTTTCAACTCCTCTGTCATTCAGAATGCTGCTTCTCAGTCTTCCTTCTCCAGATGTTTCCATTTGTTTGCAGGACATGCAGGACATGCAGGGAGGCCAGTGCACATTTAAATACCTTGACATATTCACTAAAAACATCACAGCTTATAGCAACTGGAAAAGTGAAATAAACTGCACATCTTTAGGTTTGAGATGCTTTTTATTGTCGAGAAAAGAGGCAGCTCCTGCTTTTCTAGAGATCTGATCACTTCTCAAACAAATATTCCACCCCACCTTCCAAAATCCAACCAAGCTGTTCAGCTACTTGAGAACCAAGCACCAAGTTGTTGACAGGAAGAAGACCTTTCTCATTGATAACTGGTCAATAGTTCACAGACCAGTTAGCTACTTGCTGCCAACAGAAGTTCCATTCATCCTTGGATCCATCTCACCTGGAAACTGGGCTTCCACTACTGTTTAAACAAGCAGCTGTGTAAACAGTACTTACAATGAGTCTCAGGTTATTTGCTTTTATAAAAGTACAGCAATATGTCAACAATCATTGGTTTTCAAATCAGTTCTTTACCCATTTCAGAGCACAAGTAAAAATATGAATAATAGAAAAATATAAAGTCTTTATACTTTGAAATCAGAAATCATAAGAGTTAGAAGTGTTGTTGGAATTGTTGATACAACTTTGTCAGGTTTCTTACGATTTAAGAAAAAATTAACTTAGTTGAAAGTTATTCAAGTTGTGCAGAAATAGAAACCAGAATGACACTCAGAGAGAACCTGACAAGTGAAGAACAACCATTCCTCAGGAGAGCTTTGTAAGATATGGACACTTTGAAGAGGTAAGTGACAAGCCACAAAGAATGAGAAATACAGCAGATGTTCAGAGTTAGCATCAGTGCAGTAGAATAATAGGGCCTCACAGGCACAGCTCGGCATGACAAAGAAATGCAATATTCATAAAACTGTCGGTCACTTCCAGATGTCCAGAAGTAAGAAACTTTCAGGGCAGCAGATAAGCTGACAGTCATGCACGCAGAGTTCGAGAATGCCATTTACATTTATAAGTATTTACTTTAGACAATATACCACCATTCCTAGGAGAGATTCCCAGGAGAAATCGTTGTTTAACTGAAAGTAATAAATTAATTAACTTGACTTTCATAGAGCTTATTTACATCAATGGACATCTTACCAATTTTGACTTGATACAGGAACAAATATTATTATCCTGTCAGATCAGTTACCATGACTGAAGAAACTGAGGTCACAGTTAACAAAGATTCAATACTAAGATTAAAGGAATGCTCCAAGTAACATGCAACACAAATAGTGTTCAAGAGTTAAAAAGGTGATGGTGCTTAAATATAAATACTTATCAAGCATATCTTCGTTTCATCATTATTGCAGGTGCTGAAGAAATTTAACTAGAGATAAGAAAACAATTTGGTTCAGAAACAGGTCATTACTGAGCAATTGGTCAGACATTTAATTGGGTTTCCTGGACAAATGGTGAAACCCATCAGACAAACGAATCCTATAACATTATCTTAGAGAACTGTTCTATATTGTCAACTGGAAAGCAGTCAGAGACTTCACAGGAAAGGTGGACACAGTCAATGCACGTGATAAAGATGAGCATGCAGGAATCTTCCAGTGATTGATTTTTGATTCATTGTCACATGTACCTAAGTACAGTGAAATGCTTTGTTTACGAGCAGTACAGGCAGATCATAGTAATTAAGGACATATAGATCATAGCATGAAAATAAAACTTGGACAGAGTTACATAGCACAGGACATGCATGAAGCTAAATCAACATTAACAAGATCAACATTATTTGAAGTTAGAGAGATCCATTCATCAGTCTAATAGTGGCAGGGAAGAAGCTGTGCTTGAACCTGTTGGTGGGTGTGTTGAAGCTTTTGTATTTTCTGCCTGATGGAAGAGGTTGTATGAGAGCCTTACTGGGGTGGGAGGTGTCTTTAATGTTGGCAGCCTTTCTGCGGCAATGAGAAATATAAATGGAGTCCATGGATAGAATATTGGCTTTCCGTGATGGTCTGGGCTGTGCACACAACCTTCTGTAGTTTCTGGGAAGAGCAGTTCCCATACCAGGACACTATGTATTCAGACAGTATGCTTTCTATGGTGCATCTGTAAAAGTTGGTGAGGGTCTGCATGGACATGCTGAACTTTCTAAGCTGCTTAAGGAAAAAGAAGTGTTAATATTCCTTCTTGAACATTGCATCTAAGCTCGAAGTCTAAGACAGGACAGGTTGTCTGTTATCATCACTCCTATCATCACTCCATGACTGAGAATGTGAAAACATTTGTTTCACCAGTCAAACAACTACAGAGGGCAGCAGAAATTTCCAACCTAATTGATAAGTTGAATGATAAGTTGAATTAAAGAGCTTGTATCCTTCAATGCAGATGTATCAGCAGATTAGTTGCAAGTATTTGCTTGAACAAAGTATACATGAGCTGCTTACAATTCAATGGAAGCTAAACCAAAGCCCATGGTTTCTGGACCCTGTTAAAATGAACAAAATACATTATCTGGTCATCCAGGGCACTACACAAAGAAGAGGGGAAAAAAAAGAGAATGCATTTTGGGAAAATTGTGAAACATGTAAACTACCTGCATTTGTGCTGAAAATGTGTTGCTGGAAAAGCACAGCAGGTCAGGCAGCATCCAAGGGACAGGAGAATCGACGTTTCGGGCATCAGCCCTTCTTCAGCTGAATATCTAAAGAGAGATGCATTCATTCTGCACAGCTCCTGAGAGCCCTTTGTAATTATGCCTGACTATCAATATTTACAGTTCCAACTGGTATCATTTGTGGGCGGCACAGTGGCACAGTGGTTAGCACTGCTGCCTCACAGTGCCAGAGACCCGGGTTCAATTCCCGCCTCAGGCAACTGACTGTGTGGAGTTTGCACGTTCTCCCCGTGTCTGCATGGGTTTCCTCCGGGTGCTCTGATTTCCTCCCACAGTCCAAAGATGTGCAGGTCAGGTGAATTGGCCATGCTAAATTGCCTGTAGTGTTAGGTAAGGGGTAGATGTAGATGTAGGGGTATAGGTGGGTTACGCTTCAGCGGGGCGGTGTGAACTTGTTGGGCCGAAGGGCCTGTTTCCACACTGTAGTAATCTAATCTAATCATACAATAAACTATCTTGTTATGTAAAACAAGTGCCCTTCATGTTTTGATTTGCTGGTAGTCTATCCTCCCCCACTGATAACTAAATATGCCCTTGATTTAGGACAGAGAAAGAAGGATTGGTGTAAAGGAACTACCCAGAGTAGGAGGCCACATATCAGTGACAGTAGTATCTTAAAAATATAATATAAAATACATTGAAAAGGAAACAAATCACAGTGATATCCAGCCAGTTCAGGGCCTTAGTTTATTCCCTTTATATTACTATATGAAATTTGATTGTGATATTTAATGGAGGACATTATGGTACCAAACTGAAAGCAGCAAAAGGCTGTTTATTTTTGACACTTCACATCAGATCCCTAAACTACAAAGGTAAAGTTACAAAAGTTAATTTTATCCACACTAGGGACAAGATTTACAAATGACCTTATTGAGCTAGTCAAGATGTTTAAAGGTATTGACAAGTTCGCCCTGAGGAACAATTTGCCATGATTTGGACAACCGCATTGAGAGGCAAGTCAATAGATAGATCAGCCACAACTATTACACAGAAAGAGTTAAATGTTTGCAATGGATTGCCAGGAAATTATTGAGAACTGGTAACATAAGAAATTTAACCAGAGTTTGAGGGGATCAAATGAGTTAGATAATGGTCTGTCCTCTCAGCTTATCAAATATATTCCTATTTGAATCCCAAATGGAGGTTTGGGTCATATTTGCCCAGTGAGCATCATCCAGTATGCAAAGCTAATGGAAATATCCTTTCAGTCACCAAGTTTATTCATTCAGCCCAGTGTTCAGAGCTAATGGTTGAGCTCATCTAATTCCTATGATCATCCCACTGAGGTAATATTTACTGCTGTAAAAGAGAAAGAAGGAAATTGCGACATTTCTGCTTGGACAGTACCTTGATGAAATGAATTGCCTTCTTGTTGGAGAACTGCCCCAAAATTCTTGTCAATGACTATAGGGATAATCTTCTCAAACAGCTTGCTGACATGGTTTCCTAGGAATAAAACACCAACGCCAGTATGAAATGATCTGAGTGACTCTATATGTTAGCCCATGTAACACATTCCAGGAAGAGGAGGTTCTCATTGTGACCAAGGTCTTGATGATTTTGTCTGAACAACATTATGCACACTATTCATCTCAGACTTACATATAGTCTGGACACTTTGCTCACTTGTTACAGTTTCGTTACCATATTATAATCAATGTGTTCAGATATGTTATGAAACACCTCTGGGACAAGTGGGACTTAGATCCAGGCCTTCTGCCCTAAAGGTAGGGACACTAGTACTGCAGCAAAGAGCCACTGCAATTACATTATATACATAGTTGACTAACCCACTAAACTGACCCAATTAACTAATAGACACTGACATTCCTTTAGTTACAAGTTATAATGCATTAACTGATTAATAGAGGAAGGAGGCTTAGTATACTAGAATATCACATGTCTTTATGTCATTTAGTTTTCTTAAACATTTCTGACTGCTTGAAAGAGACAACAGTTATTGAATAATAAAAGCTTGCATTTTAGGTCACCAGATAATGATTTCTTGTAATCTAAATTAATCTCTGAAATTAATTCAGATTGCTTTGTCTGTGAATTAGTACGACATTTAGCACTTTGGTGACAAAGTCATTCCCCAATCTGATTGAGTCATCCGTTGTGTTGTCACAGGAAGGTGGAACATAGATTTTAAGATAGATTGGCAAACGACTTATGCTTTTTTTTAACAGAACAAAATCAATAACATGAAGTTATAAACATTGACATAAAATCACTGAAACAGGTTTTCTTCATCACAGTTCACTGACCAGCCGAACATCTGGAAGTTTGTAGTAACAAGTAGAGATGGTGTTACTGCTGACTCAGACTGATATCTCACATTGGCCAAGTCTAGTCAGAACCAACTCTGCTCTGGTGGCTGCCATGATCAAGTTTGCTTTTTCTAAAGTGTCTTCAAAACAAAATCAGAGTTGATCAAAGACTTGAACTAAAATGCTAATCATTTTAGATCAAACAACAATTGGAAATGATTGAGAGCAAAGCAATCTGAATTAATTTCAGAGATTAATTTAGTTTACAAGAAATTATTATCTGGTGAGCTAAAATGCAAGCTAATATTATTCCACAATGGTTGCCTCTTTCAAGCAGTCAGAGTTTTATTGGAACCAATAAATTCAGTAATTACATGTTTGCTAAAGTGATTAGGTGATTATGGAATCAATGATTGATTGAGTTAAGTGTGTTTTGACTGAGGTAAGGATGCTCAATATTACTCGTTGTTTGCTACTCACAAATACAATTATATTCCACTAAATATATATTAATTCAAAATGTGGTGTTGAGTGTAATAAAATTGATCTGTAGATAGATTTTATAGCCCAATCAAGTCGGTATTTATGAAAAAGTCTCACTGGATGACTCACTTAATTATAAGAATTATAGTTTTTTTACATTTTCATCAGATTTTCGATCTACAGAAGAAATTACTCCATTCTTAGAAGTAATTTTGATGGTTTAATCATATTTAAAATTCTCTTAAAAGCTAGTAGATGATGCACTTGGTCAAAATAAAATACTCTATATAGTGTATCTCAGCTCAAATCGATGTAAAATGGTGAGATAAAAATCTTTTCCTTTATATTTGGAAATATAAAGGCATTCAATGAAAATAACTGGGACACTTTCATTGCAAATACTGATGTTCTATAGTTTCATGCACAAGTCTGTCCTTGTGTTAACATTATTTATTAATTAGCTTCTTATCTATCTCAGATCATCTATTGTTATGAGGGAAAAACTGAGACATCAAAAGAGAGCACTTAGGATGTAACTCTGTGGAAGCCTATGAGCTGGACCGATGGAGCGGAATACAGTAATATTTCACCCGTTGCTGAGCAAAACCATAAAATATGTAAAAGTATGTAAAAGTAGTTCCATTTCAAACACTTACTAATTCCTTTCATGGATGAACACAAATTTCAGATTTCAATATGGTTAATATTACTGCACATGTTCTACCATGAGGAATGGAGATCTCCAATTTGCAGTATGCGTTTTCACCATTGGAGGGTGCTATTGCTTCCCTTTCACACAGCATTCAAGTTAAAATATGCTATCATGGTAATTTGAGCCTTAATAACAATGAAATATAATTTTTATTAGATAACAAAAATGAAGTCTGTGCCTGTTACCGGATAAACAATTTGATTTAATGACAAACCACAAATTCTATTGATAATATCATTTCTATTGCATCTAATATCCAAATCTTTGTCATTCCAGTACAACTTCTCATTTTATTTCTTAATTTGTTCTGACCTAATTTGGTTTCAGACTAATGAAAGTGGATCTTTGTAAAAAAAAAAGCAGATAAGTCTTGTTCGGATCACAGGATCATTCATACAGATTGATGAAACCATTCCCATCATCTCTGTTTTTCCAATGCTGTATTCAACAATTCCAAAGTGATCTTATTCTTCTAAGCTCTGCAACTATTACATAAGAAAAAAATAGAAGAAAAAGCTTGATTCCCTGACGCGGTGCCCTCAGGCCTTGTAATGGCCATTGGTTAAGTCATTCGAGGCCTTGAGGCTCTGTTGATTTGTTGGCCAATTTCAGTCAGCGGTCCTTTAATGAGTACTCAGACCTTGTTTTATACATCTATTTCAGGTGGCTGCTTTACAAATTGGGAAGATACAAATTTCTAATTTAGGTAACTTTGTGCTTCCAGGGCTGATGGTACGGGATGGGATGGTACGGGATGGGATGGTACGGGATGGGATGGTACGGGATGGGATGGGATGGGATGGAATGGGATGGGATGGTACGGGACGGGACAGGACGGGACCGGACAAAAAGTAACCAGAATTTTTTCTTTCCAACCTCCATTTTACACCTCAAATCAGTGAAATTATATTCACTTCCTGCTTGAGTCTCTTTTTTTAATTTTTCCTAGCAGCTATCATTCTGGAGTTTTTTTTTTCTCTTTTTGTAATGCTTGTTTGAACTTCTGATTTAAAGCTTCACTGTTTGGAACATCAATATCGAGAAATTGTTTTGGTTCCCAATGGACCATCCTCAAAATAAGTAGCTTTGTAGGCCATTTATGTGGATGTTGATGCAGTTCCTGCAAATTGCATTTTCGTTTGGTATGGCAGTTTGATTCCCAAAGCTGTACAAGCATTTAGTCAGGTATTTCAAAAAAAAAATTGAAATACATTGGAAACGTGGATCAAATATTAAAACCAGCAAATAATAGCAGGTTGACTGCCAGCAGCAGTTTATCGAGTTATGTTGCAAATGCTTCACCAACATTTCAAAGACAGAAATACAAGTTTGAAAGGGCTAATGGAGTTGGATGTTAATTGAATGTGCTGTACTCTGTAGAGGATAAAAGATAAAGCTAGAGTACATCTGGTGGCTGTCCATTTATCATCCATTGGGACCATTTTATCCATTCTTTGTTACAAACGTTGGCATGTGAAAATGCCATTTCACTCACAAAGCTCAAATGTGACGCAGAGCATATTGTACAGAATTAGAATGATGCAATTCATCTCGTAGATGTCAGTGACAACACTAGTGGATATGATATGGATTTTAATGGACTATCTTCTGATCTAATATTATTGGTAGCACAGTCCAGAATATCAGTAAACTCATTATTAATTTCACTGAATACCTTGACGCCAGGAGACTTTTGAAAAAGCCAAGTCACTCTAAAAGATTGATTTCTATAGCCTTAGTACCGATTACTATTAAAGTCTTCTGCACTAAGCTGATCCTTCTGAACAATTAGCTTAATTAGAAGTACAAATTAAACACCAAGGATGTAAAAGCAACATGGGTGCCATTTTAAAATAAACAGCTTTAAAAAACACTTTCAAAGATCATATTAAGTGCTTTTATACACAAGAGTTAAGGAGTGAATCAGGGCAAAGTTGCGTAGCCCCGTGATTACATTACACAATTAACCCATTCCTTTTCTTTCTGATTGCAGCAGTACAGATGTTTAACAGGTCCAGCTCCTAATTTCATACTGTAATGATACTAACATTCAGCTCTACTCTAATGCAGCAGCTGCAGGAGGGCCAGTCTTTTTGCAAGGAAAAGGTGTATTTTGCATGCTATCACAAAAATACTTTATATATAATATTGCTTTAAGATTTTGAAGGACTGTGGGAAAAGGAACCTATTTCAGGTTTTGTGGGCATGCAAGACTTGCACTCGTTTCTTTGAAACAGGTCACTGAAAATTCCCAGAAGATTTTGATTTGTTTTTAAAAACAAGTCTTCATAGGAATCACGTGACCTGTGCTAACTGCTTGCTTTGCTAGAGACCCAGTGGGTCTCTTGAACAATGAAGTGATTCTATTTAATCTTGCTCAGTTGGAGGAAAATCTACTAAGAACAAGCTTAGAAGGAGGCTAGCTTGCCATGACCAAACTGCCCAGCTGATTGCTTCGGTTTTGGAAAGAAAGCGTTCCACAACAGTTTGTAGAGAAACCTGTTTCTCCTGTTGAAAGAGTGAATGTGAAGAGTATCTCAAGATCGTATTTCCTAAGCAAGCTGTGTCTGTAAGACTTCAAGGGGAGCTGTACATAACTTGTGAATTGACAACACATGCTCAAGCAACTGAGTAACGAGTAACAGACCCTGAAACACACAATTCCTCATTGTTTTGTCCTCAAGGATAACCCATTGACAAAAATGTTTTTTTTCAGAATGTGAATCACTGCAAATAAAAGTGTTTCTTTTTTCCCCTGGTTTTGTCTGTATGTTATATTCATGTTTGGGGTGATTTCGAGGGTCAAGGATTAATACTCCTATACTGCAGACTGTCTATGTTAACCATGTTTATTGAATAAGTTTTATTTTGATAATAAACCTACGTCTGGACTTATTAAGAAAGCAAGTTGTGAGATGTCTTGGTTAAAGCCTCATTTAACTGGTCAGCTTGGTAATTGGACAAACAATTTTTATTTTATGTTGTGACCTATGGAGTAGTGGGACTGAAGCAGTGGAGCACTCCTCCAGCCTCAGCTATAACAGTGCAGCAGGTGCTGGAAAGGAAATGCTAAGAGGAATTGACTATTGACACGACAGGGAAGATAGGGTTGCAACATTAGAGGCCCTGGGGCAGGATCTGCACAGGAGGAGCAATGTCCTGTATCGAAAGAGGGCCAGCTATCCTACTTGACAAACTCTGAGAAGACAAAGGAAGTAAGTGGCTGCCACGCTTTAATGAAAGGAGTGTAGGCTTGCCGTGCTGACAGAAGTTCAATGACTTCGCGAGAGGTCAGGGTCAGTGAATTCATTTCACAAACCATATCACAGCTGGCCAGCTGGTCTCAGCCACTGCTGGAGTCAACAGCACCATCATCTAGAGGTGAGGTCTCTTCCCCAGGGTAGGGGCATACAAACCGACAGTGTATATTTTTAAGGTGAGAGAGGAAAGGTTTTAAAAGGGACCCGAGGGGTAACTTTCTCACACAGAGTGTGGTGCGTATATGAGACAAGCTGCCAGAGGAAGTGGTAGAGGTAGTTACAATTAGAACATTTAAAAGGCATTTGAACAGGTACATGGACAGGAAAGGTTTAGAGATGTGCACACGGGTTCAGACTGCAGGATTCCTCCAGACTGCTCCATGCAGTACAGGTTTTATTTAAGCACCCCACGAATCTATTCTATCACATTTCATGTGGCACAGTGGCTCAGAAGTTAGCACTGCTGCCTCATAGCACCAGGTACCCAGGTTCAATTCCACCCTCAGATGATTGTCTGTGGAATTTGCATATCCTTCTCATGGGTGCTCTGGTTTCCTCCCACAGTCCAACGATGTGCAGGTTAGGTGGATTGGCAATGCTAAATTGCCCATAGAGTTCAGGGGTGTGCAGGCTAGGTGGGTTAGCCAAGGGATTGCAAGGTTACAGGGACAGGCTAGGGGGGGTGGAGCTGGGTGGAATGCTCTTCCAAGGATTGGTGTGTACTCAATGGGCAGAATGGCCTGTAGTGATTCCATGGTTAGGACTTCCATTGCATACAGGCTGCTCACATGTCATTGAGGTATGTTCTGTAGTCATGCCACATGGTTCAGCTGTGCAGTTTCCTATTGGAAAAGAGAATGCAAAGGTTCAGCTCTCTCTTCCCATCCAGCGGCATGGTGAGCTTCTTTCAGCAACAATGGCATTGAATTGTGAAACGTTGCTAATACTATCTGTTCCATCCCAAATTTCAAAGAGAGCAAACTTAGAAAAGATCATGACTCCAAGCCCTTGATGTGTTGTGAGGTTCTGGTTGTGATTGTAGAAAGGCAGATTCCAGTAAATGTCTCCATAGAGAAGGGGGAGGAATGTCTGAAGCATTGTGCCTTTCAAAGATGGAGATGGTGTAATTGCTTCCTGAAGACTCTGGGCACATCAGACCTTCTTGTTGAGAATCCATCTTCCCTTTCTCTTGTCTCCCCCAGCAACTGGTCCTTCTCTCTGTCACCTCTGGTCAATCATTCTGATGTTTGGAATGAAAGGCATAATTTGGAGCAAATGTTTTTTTTTCCCAGAACCCTCAAAACATGAATCAAGACCTTTAGATTAGATTACATTACAGCGTGGAAACAGGCCCTTCGGCCCAACAAGTCCACACCGACCCGCCGAAGCGCAACCCACCCATGCCCCTACATTTACCCCTTACCAAACACTACGGGCAATTTAGCATGGCCAATTCACCTGACCTGCACATTTTTGGACTGTGGGAGAAAACCGAAGCACCCGGAGGAAACCCACACAGACACGGGGAGAATGTGCAAACTCCACACAGTCAGTCGCCTGAGGCGGGAATTGAACCCAGGTCTCAGGTGCTGTGAGGCAGCAGTGCTAACCACTGTGCCACCATGCCGCCCCCATGATCTAATCAATAAAACAAATAGTTAGGTCACATGAAGAAACATATAAACATAACGAGACAGAAGGAGGCCATTTTCAACAGGATGCTTGTGCCAACTAAAATAAAACTGCCCAGTCTGATTGCACCTTTTAGCTCTAGCCTTGTCAGTTAGGGGACCTGAAGTACACTTACGTGTCGTGTTTTAATAGTGATGAGAATTTCTGCCTCTGCCACCTTTCAGCAAATGGTTTCCAGAACTCCTCCTCCCTTGGGATCTAAACAAAATATTCCTCAACTCCCTACTAATCTTTCTGCTAATCACTTTAAATCTACGCCCAATACAATCTAAATCAGAGCAAATTCTGCTTAAACCCGCAGGCCTAATTTTCTTGCACATTTATACATTATCGTTTGTGTGATCTTGGAGAAATTAATTCCATGACTTGAAAGATCACAGAAGTTTGGTTATGCATGAGTTACATACACACAAACACTACCATGCCACGTTTTTTTTAAATCTTTTATGACATCCTTGAGGGTCTTTGCCTGAACAGTTTGCTGTCCTGCCTCTGAATACGCATTCACACCACGACAAATCCACACCCTACCTATTGATCTGAGTGTGTCAGATGTCAGATCTGCCCCCATGGAAGCCAAGGCTCTGTTTACCAGCTAAGAGCCCCAGCACACACGGCCCTTTCCCTTTCCGTGTTTTATTGTCTTCCTCCCCTGTACCGCCTCAACCTTTACTACTGTCATCCCTACGGCTTCCCAGCATTCTGTCTCCACTTTTCATCTCACATCACTTTTCTCAGCTTACCAACTACAGCACTGTGACAGCCTCATTCTCCCTAATGTTTGGTGGATGGATCCCCTGGATTGACTATGGCTCAACCTCTTGAACACCTTAGCTGGACAGCCCCAAACAATGAGTGCCCAGACACCTGACTGATACCAGTGCAGCTTCCTGACTGTGTTCACATGACTCACACACTAGCTACACGACCCACATGACTGACTGTGACCCACTCCTTGGCCTGTAGAGGTACCATGCCCCCTGACTGTGAGTGCCCTGACTGGATACCTGGCCATGTCTTATTTTTACATATCTTACAATTGCTCTGCTCCTTTAAACCTCAATTCTCAGTCTGTTAAAATTGCTAACAGTGTTCGCTTGAATCTGTAACATTGTACTCTTCGCTCAGTTGTATTACCCTTATGCACTTCGTATGGTTTGATCTGCCTGTACGGCAAGCGAAACAAAACGTTTCACTGTACTCAGATACATTTGATAATTATAAATCAAATTATATAAAATAAATCCCTCCCCTGGTGCATGCCCTGAGATGCTCTGAACTATTGATGCTGGGTGTCCAAAATGAACAAGTGTTGAGCTAAATTGCCAGATAACTGTTCTGCCCTACATATTGAGAATGGTCTGCACTTAGCTTCTGTTTGTTCAGTGGTGTGATAGGGAGCTGCATACTGATGAGGTGAGATTGGTGTTAATCAAGGTGAGAATAAGCAATAACTGCTCCCTAGCGAAAATCTCGGCTTGACAGCTGAAATGTTGTTGGAAAATGCAACGAGTTGCATTTTTCAATGTTGAGAAAAGTCTCTCTGGGCTTCTTAAGTGATTGTCCCAGATTTTTTATTTGTCCATAGACCATTTTGTTCAGGGTCTGGGAAGATTTTGCTCATGGACTTTAGCCAAACAGAACACCATAAGTATATAGACCAACAGATAACAGGGTGATAGTACATAATCAAAAGAGACTAGTGGCTGTTATCAGATGACCAAAGAATGCCCATCATGAAACCTTCTGATTATGTAGATATCATAGAATCCCTACAGTGTGGAAACAGGCCATTTAGCCCAACAAGTCCACATTGATCCTCAGAATATCCTACGCAAACCCATTCCCCTATCCTAATACTCTACATTTTCCCTGACTAATGCACCTAACCTACACATCACTGAACACTATGGGCAGTTTAGCATGGCCAATTCACCTAACCTGCACATCTTTGGACTGTGGGAGGAAACCGGAGCAAACCCACACTGACACAGAGAAAATGTACAAAGACAGCCACCCAAGGCTGGAATTGAACTCACGACCCACATAGGATAGTGCTGTGAGGCAGCAGTACTAACCACTGAGCCATCATGCCACCCCAATGAAATAGCAACAAAGATAAAATTCTTACCTTTGGTGTTTAAATTCTGGAATGGTTCTATGTGCATTAAGAGTAAGCTTCTTGAAACTGAGTATTATAAAGTCTCTGAAAACTTTCAGAATGATAAGAAATAAAGTGAATTATTTTATTCAGGGCCTGGATCTGTTACCATGGTAATGATGACTACACTTTACTTAGCTTCTCAATATAATTTTGATTTCTCCTACACAGAAATTTTTTTCATCCAAAGTAAAATACTTTGGACAGGTTTACAAAATCAAAATGTCATCAGTTATGTTAAGACCTCCTCAACCTTCTGTTTGTCTTGACAGTAGGTAATTTAATTCTGGATTAGTGGTGCTGGAAGAGCACAGCAGTTCAGGCAGCATCCAAGTAGCTTCGAAATCGACGTTTCGGGCAAAATAATTTGAAACAGCTCTGATAAATTCAGGCTGAAATTTGACCTCCTCTTCTCCATCCACTCTTTCCCCCTGACAAGAGGGGGTCCAGCAAGGGGATTAAAATCCTGGTATTGCCAAACACTGATGGAAATGACCCAGAATCCAGATGAGGCACCTGTTAAGAACAGGGCGAGGGTAAGTTAAGATTCTAAAGTTACTGCCTGATGATATCAAGGATATTGCAAAATGATATTAAAGTCTATGCTAGAGGCTTACCTGCACTGCCTTAGCACCCAGCAGCAGCAACATGGTGGGAAAAGCTGATACCCACAACAAGAATTTGCTTTCAAGACAGACCAGTCTTGGGAAAGGCAAAATTAAAGAACTGTCTTCTGTTGATTTTAGAAACCTGTTTCTTTTCTGTTAATACTTGATGTGTAAATCAGAGATGTACCAAGTTGTAAAACTGTTACATTGCAAAATATATTTTCTAAGTGTGCTTCTCTCTGCATTCTAACTTAACAATGCCCACATTGTGCTATTTATACCCAGTGGAAGCACTTTCGTGACATCATTACAAGGTTACACCAGAGTTCTAAAGTTCTTAAAAACCAATCATTTTCAAACTTAAACATCACCTCTTATACAGATTGTCAAATGAGTTACTCAGATTAAATCTTTTTACAACATCTACAGTCTGTTTCTTTATATTCCCTCGTCCTGTCCAAGTATTTGACTTGATTCACCTGTGCACCTATGGCAAAGTATCAAACCGAAAGGTAAAGTTGAGCCTTTTTATTGGCGAGGTTCTCCTAGCGAGGACCTGGCAGCATCACCATATGTCTTGAGTACCACTTCCTGCAGGGGCTTGCAGTGAGTACCTGCAGAAATGTATGAGGAACTTCGGTTGTTTCTTCTTCTCTATCAATTGCATCTGGATCAAATGAGAATTAATTCTCTGAGAAAAGAATGATGTTGTTCGTCTAGAGGTAATTGTTTCATATACAAAGAAACTTGTTCTCTTGCAGTAATAACCTGTCCTTGAAAGTTCTATTCATGAATATACAGGTTGACTTTGCAGTTATTTGATTTGATGCGTGTGTGTTCTTTAGACTGCAGCACATATTTGACAAATGACCTCTTTTCCTATGATGAATACATTGTTGACAGAATGCTGGTCAGTTTTGTCTTTGCTGTTGTGACAGGATACTGTGGCAGTTTAGATTTGAGGTCTGTCTGCTGTAGTTGAAAACTCCATTGTACTTTAAGTAGTCAACACCCTCTGTAGAATTTTTGTTTTAAGATTAGATTACTTACAGTGTAGAAACAGGCCCTTCAGCCCAACAAGTTCACACCGACCTGCCGAAGTGCAACCCACCCAGACCCATTCCCCTACATTTACCCCTTCACCTAACCTGCATATTTTTGGATTGTGGAAGGAAACCCATACAGACAGTCACCTGAGGCAGAAATTGAACCCGGGTCTCTGGTGTTGTGAGGCAGCAGTGCTAACCACTGTGCCACCATGCCACCCACTCCCTATATTAAACTGGGAGATAGTGAGGATGCTGGAAAGTCAGAGTCGATAAAATGTGGAGTTGGAAAAAGCCCAGAAGGTTATGTAGCATCAGAAAAGCAAGAGTGTTGACTCTTCAGGCAGGACCCTTCATGAAGCTGCTTGACCTGCTTTGCTTTTTCCTATTTTCTTAATTTCTTTGTACCATACTCATTTTGTCACCTTGATGTATCCTTACTTAATTGAAGTTATTGTTTAACCTTCAATCTTCCAGGCACAGCAAGCCAGGCAGCATCAGGAGGTGGAGACGTCAATGGTTCGGATGTAACCCTTCTTCAGGACTGAGGGGTGGCTGTAGGGAGAGCTGCAAGTGTAGGGGATGGGGGGTGCAGAGTGGTGAGGTGGGCATAGGTGAGCACAAGTAGAGGGTGCGACCTGGTTGGTTGACGGGAGGAATGAATTCGGTTGGTGGCTAGAAGGAAAGGTCGATGAGAGGAATGGAAGGGAGGGGGAGAGGCTGGGAAGGGAGTCGGGGGGGGGGGGGGTGGGAGTGTTGAGTCCTCCAGGCTGTAGGCTGCCCAGGTGGAAGATGAGGTGTTGTTCTTCCAATTTGCGGTTTGATTCGTTGTGGCAATGGAGGAGGCTAAGGATGGTCATGTTGGAAAGGGAGTGGGAAGGGGAATTCAAATGGATGGTGACTGGGAGATCCGGTCAGCCTCTGCTGGCCCAGCTGAGATGCTCAGCAAAATATTCCCCAACTTTCGGTTCGGTCTCGTTGATGTAGAGAAGGCCACATGGGAACAGATGATGCAGTAAACTAGGTTGAGGGAGAGGCAGGTGAACCTCTGTCTCACCTGGAAGGACTGTTTGAGGCCCTGGATGGAGGTTACGGGTTGATGTGCTGGTAGGTTTTGCATCTTTTCCGGTTGCAGGGGAAGGTACCTGGGGTTTTGGCGGGGTGGAGGCTGGTTGGCACAAACCAAGGACTGTCAAAGGGAATGGTTCTTGCAGAAGACAGAGAGGGGTGGGGAGGGAAAGATGTTCTAGGTGGTGGGGTCTAGTTGGAGTTGGCAAAAGTGTTTAAGGATGATGCGTCAGATGTGGAGACTGGTGGGGTGGTAGGTGAGGACACGGGGTCCCTGTATTTATTGCATTTGGAAGGGGTATGGGTTAGAGCAGTGGAATGGGGAATGGTGGTGGTGCGGTGCAGGGCTGTCTGGATGACAGAGGGGGGGAAAGCATGACGTTTGATATAGGTAGACATCTGGGATGTCCCCTCATCCAAGCAGATGTCGTGGAGTTGGAGGAATTGGGAAAACGGGATTGAGTTCTTGCAGAATACTGGGTGGGAGAAGGTGTAGTCCAGGTCGTTGTGAGAGTCTATGGGTTTATAGCAAACAGCAGTCTGGGGACTGTCGCCAGAGATGGAAATGGAGAGATCAACGAAGGGGAGGGAGGTGTCCAAGATGGACCAAGTGAATTTGAGGGCAGGGTGGAAGTTGTGGGCAAAGTTGATGAACTGCTCCAGTTCATCCTGGGTGCAAGATGCTGCACTGATGCAGTTGTCGATGTAACCTAATGGCGGAAAAGTTGGGGCACAGTGCCTGTGTAGGTACTGAAGAGGGACTGTTCGACAGTAAAGATTGTTGTAGCGTTAAAACGGAAAACTGGTAAAGTTTTCTGCTTTCCTAAATGCTGTTTTCAATTTCAAGTTTGGTCTTCCTTTACCCATGTGGTAGCTTGATAGAGATGAATATAAAAATGCTCCTTTTTCCGAATGGCTGTGGGATTGCCATAGAGTGTGGATAGCAACACTTTCAAAATAGCTCTAATCAAGAAGATTCAATAACTATTAAGACCACATAAATTACAACATCATTCTGATTTATTCTGTGTCTGGCATATTTTGTGTTGAATTCAATGCCATGTGATCAGATTTGTGTTCTTTTTCTTTGTCACCAATGCTGATTTTTAACAATTAATAAAAAATTCTTAGTAGCTGAATAAAACTTATTTTTCCCATCAGACCAATGAAAGTTTTAATTAACTTCATTGTTAGAACGGTGAAACTTCAAATTGCAAGGAATGCTAATTCTGCACCATTTCCTTTTCACTCAATGTACCTTAAACCTGTCTCTGAAGAATTTTTTGCATGTGCACTTGGCTGCTGGTGGACCTTTACTACTCTTGTTGCTTTTTCTTTTTCCCATTAAAGTTTGCTTCTCTAATTTCTGGGTGTGAAAAGCCTTTATTGGTTTACACTTGTCTTTGGTGGTTTCTTTGAAGGAGTTTTCTGTCCAGAGATTTCTACAACTTCACAGCTGCTAGTTCAGCTCTTCCTACTGTTAATTGATCTTAAATCTGAACTGTTAACCTTTTTTGGACATGATCTTTTGACTTCTTCAAATAATTGTGGATCTGTTTCTTGAGCTTCACTACTGCCATAAGATGCGAGGCCCTGAATCTCAATTACTGCCACCATCGTTTCTTGTTTGGTTTATAACCACCTTGAAGAATTTGGGTTGAAAATATTTTGGTTGAGGAGAAAGCAAAGTCAAGAATTGTCTCAAAGTTTTTACTTCTTTAGAACACTGTTTATTGCATATTAACTCTAACTACTATTCTTCTGAGAGAATCTGGTAATTGAGATATAGCAGGCTTTAACATTATTAAAACTATCCTCTGCATGTGTTTCTCTGTTCATTCTAACTTAACTCTGCCCACACTGTGCTATTTATACCCAGTAGAAAACATCTATGTGACAACATCACAATGTTGCTTCATTGTCCGAAACTCCTTAGCCAACAATTTGTTTTTCTTTGAGTTCATTGTGTACTGTAAGGGACAAAAGCAGTCTGTGCTACCACCCTGTCTTCTCCATCATCTCCATCACTACCTCCAACAACCCTCCAAGGTGTTCATGGATGCGGATCGTTAGCTGTCTTCCTGTTTGTCCTGTTTGTCCTAGTGTTTTGTGCAGTCCTTGCATGGGATTTTGTACACTACATTGGTTTTGCTCATGCTGGACATCGGGTCCTTCGTCTGGTGAGTTGTTGTCTGTTGTCTACACCAACTAGCCATGAAACAACACAACCAGCTATCCTTAGTAGCCACACACGCAGATGACAAGCAACATGAGTTCGACTGGGACAACACTACTATTATAGGACAAGCCAAACAGAGAACAGCCAGGGAATTCCTAGAGGCATGGCACTCATCCACAGATTCAATCAATAAGCACATTGACCTGGACCCACTACACCGGCCACTGCAGCGGACAGCTGGAACTGACAACCGGAAGCGGCAGAGACAAACTACTATAAATGCTGGAGGAAATATCACAGAAGCGCTTCACAGGAGGCTCCCAAGCACTGAGGATGTCACCTAGACAGGGGACGAAATGTCTGCAACACAAATTCCCAGCTCGGCGAACAGAACAACAACAACGAGCACCCGAGCTACAAATCTTCTCACAGACTTTGAACTCTAGCTCCATGATTTCTCATCAGGAAGAATCTCTACATTGTGGCGAGTGAGGTCTCTGCTGCCTCTGCCCTGATTTGGCTCAATACTCCAGCTGAAGCTGTTCAGTGGGCAAGCAAAAACCATATCAAGGCCACATATCTTGCTATTGCTGATATTCACCAAGTAGCAGATGGATGCTAGAAACCTCAAAGACATACAAGCCTCTGGTGTAGGACTCCTTCATGGTCAGATATTAAGGGGACCTGGAATTGGAAGAGGAGGGTACCGAGAGCCATCAGGCTTCTGACCTCACTCTTCCATCATCATCTACCCTCTCCCACCACTTGTATTGTTTACCTGTGGGCTTGCTGTCATAGAGGTGCTAGCATTCAGGTTCCTAAGGATGTAGTTGATGCCAACTCTTCACTCCTCATATACCTTAATATCCCTCTTGGTCACAGAAAACATTGTCTTACTTTTCAAAATGAAATTGTAAACTGCTTTAACAGTATGATAAATTGACACTGAATTTCATCTCAATATCTTCCTTGCAAATAGATTCTTCATTCAACTTCCTTTAATCCTTTGAAGGGAGTGTTGAAAGAAAACGTTCCTTAACCATGTTGTCTTATCATTCAGGCATCAGTTACAAAAAACACAAGGTCAGCAGGCATGCTTACATTTGTAGATTCCCTTTTAATTTTGTCGATATTTCAATCTGCTAATGATTGAATGTGTATTGCTGCAACGGTCTTGATTAGATTGCTGTCCAGATCCTTCAGAAGAATATATGCTGAAAAGTATGCTATAAATCTTGATCTGAGTATTTGTCCTGCACATATATTACTGGCACATTTGAAGTCCAGCTGAAGTAATACATAAGTTTGAAGTAGAATGGAAAATAGAAACTGCAACCCAAAATCATCATTCACTCCATCACCACCTAACATCAAATCTGGTCTTCCGTTCAATTGCCGATACCCAAGCTACACAATAAACTTGTCCTGATTAATATTGTTTTGAGTTTTAATTTGACAAAGTGATCATATTGCCTTTTACAAAATAAAGCGATGACAATTTTGCACATGGTTTTGTGCCTTCAAAGTCCTCCCCAGGAGTAGAGCCCAACCTCTGCATTTGAAATTTCAGTGGGCTATTTGTTATTGTCCTGAAGTGTTGTTCCTCTGATCTTCAGTTGACTCACTGCTCCAATTCCTGATCATTGAAAAGAAGGCAAGAATCCAGATTGCAAGTTTAGGGTCAGCTTTCAGTGAATAGAAAATAAACGCTTTGCAAAAGTACTAAATCCTCTAAAATAATGGCTATCAAATGTCAATTTGCCTGTTCTGCAGACTGTGCTAAACTTCATAATTGCAGAGCTCCAGTTTTATTGTGTAAGTTTCCGAGAGGAAGGGAGTTATAACCTTCTGGGAGTGTTTCTAATACCTGAAGGGCAGTCCATAAAGACAATACACCTTTCCTTCCTGCCCATTTAAAACATTGAAAACAATTGTTTAGCTAATCTCTCATCACCTACCTACATCAACTCTGCATGGCTTGGGTAAAACAATATTAAATGGTTGCAATAAGGTCTTGATGAAAGCTGCTATCCTAAAAGACTATCATGCCTGAATACTGGGGTGAATACTGGGGTTTACCCTTCTGACCCTGAGCTTTCCTTTCCAGAGCATTGCCAGTTCATGACTGGGCTTCAAAGCTTTCCAGGTCTTTTTGTCCCTACTTCAGGGTCCTCCCACTCTCTACCACTGTATTCAAAGTTTCCTGGGGTCATTTCTTTTCTAGCTATTTTTGGTCAAGGTCTGCTGAGGTCTTGTCCTGTTTTCAGAGTTCTCCTTCTTCTTGGACTGTGTTTTAACTTTGAATTGTTGCTCTGGTTCCTGCCCAGGAACATGGCATCATGTTTTACATTGTGCTTTGACCTAATGTTACTCCATGCATGTTGGCATACTGGTTTGGGGTACCTCAAATCCTGGGTACCTGCAATCTGTGATGACACGATGGCTTTAAGTGGTGTATTTTGTCTTGGTTATTTTCTAAATGAAGCAAGGTTGAGACAGAGGTCTCGAGCCATCTGCTCCAAAGCCAATAAAGTAAACAGCACATGAGGCCTTTGGTCTTTTTTTATAAAGTTGGAACAATAGAAACAGCTTGGATGGATGAGGTTAAGCTCCTACAGAACCAGGATTAGTTTTAGCCTTAGCCTTTAGTAGCAGTTGCTGGGATCTTGAAGCTGGATGTGGAAGCTTTTATTCCTTTCTCTGTTACAGTTAAAAGCTAGGGTTCTTTTCTTGTTGCTAGAATTGTAAGTGAGACAATCTATTTTACTGAATTTGCCTTTGCCAAGGGTGTGTTTATGGCTTGTTACTATATTGGAATAGTTTAAAAAGCAGCAGTTTAATATATATTAGTTTGTTAAGCATTTTGATAGAGTTATAGTTAATCCAATTCTTTTCTTTTTTAAATTTTGTTCGTATTTTGGTTATTGTGTATAAACAAAATGTGATTTGTTTTAAACCTGGTAGTTTAACCAATCTACTTGCATTCTACTATCTACATACCATGCCTTACACTTATCTTTAAGATAGGATAAAATTAGGGTCCAGGCTAATTTTAAAATATGTTTTGCAGGGATTTGGTCTGGTACATAACAAACTGGGGACTCTTGTTGGGATCAAAATTCTAGGTTGGGATCAGGATTATTGGACTTAAAAGTAATGACTGATGAGTGTTGGTGTTCTGTTTTTGGGTGTTGAATTTGTTTGGTTTAAATAGCTGTGATTTGTTTAGTAATGGCTGTTTTAGTCACCAAGCGTTTCCTGGGGATGGAAAAAGTCACATCAGGAGTTTTACAGAAAGTGAGCAAGGCAAAGCTTTTGGAATTGGCAGCCAAGCTGGAGTTGGGGTTTACCTTTGTCTGTGCGAAAAGGGAAGGTAATTGCAGCTCTATTTACAATTGCCAGGAATGCAATCAGAATCATTGGAAATTGCTAAAATGCATTTGCAAATGAAGTAACTTGAAGATATAAGAGAAATGAAACCATTTGAATTTGGATTAAAAAGCAGAGGAAAAAGAAATGTAAGAATGGCCCTAGCAGAAGAAAGGGCGAAAGAGATTTTGAACTTCAAAGATTGGAACTGAAAATTCAAAGTTGACTTAAAATGGCAGAGGTAGAGGTGAAAGGTGGGAGTTGTGATAGGGTCAGTGATGGAAAACAATCCCATTGTAGCCAAGGGCCTGGTGAGGAATCTGTCTAAATATGTCCAAGCTATCCAAAAGTTCAACAAGAAAGATGTAGAAGCTTTTTAATTTCGTTTGAGAAAGTGGCTTAACAAGTAAAATGGCTAGTGGGTATCTTTGATCCAAGTGAAGTTGCTAGGTAAAGCTAGTAAGGTATCTGTATCACTATCAGAGGAGGTGTCTAGAGATTAAGAGGAGGTGAAAAAAGCCATTTTAAGTGCATATGACGTAGGTTTGCTCACTGAGCTGGAAGGTTCATTTCCAGACGTTTCGTCACCTACTAAGTAACATCTTCAGTGGGCCTCTGGGCTTCGCCTGGAAATGAACCTTCCAGCTCAGTGAGCAAACCTACATTCAGAACCTCAACCTGAGCTACAAATCTTCTCAAAACTTGCCAAGTGCATATGAGCTAGTACCAGAAGCCTACAGACAATGTTATAGGAATCTATGGAGGGAACCTGGTCAAACATACAAAGAGTTAGAAAGGATCAAACAAGTACTTTTGATAGTTGAATAAGATAATTGAAAATAAACAAAACATATGATGCTCTTAGAGAGATTATTATTACCTGATAACCCCATCTTTGCACCCTGGGCCTACTGATGGATATAAAATCCAGGCCTTCATGTCTAAAGTACTTCATTGATTGTAGAATACTTTGAGAAAACACAAGCTGTGTGCATTGGGAATCAGTGTCTCCCTAACTGGATTAAGTTTTTTGAAGTGGTAACAAAGAAGATAGATGAAGGCAGAGTGGTAGATGTCATCTATATGGACTATAGCAAAGCACTTCACAAGGTTCCGCATGGTAGACCGGTTAGCATGGTTAGATCACATGGGATCCAGGAGGAGCTAGCCAATTGGATACAAAATTGGCTTGATGGTAGGAGACAGAGTGTGATGATAGAAGGCTGTTTCTCAGACTGAAAGCTTGTGATCAGTAATGTGCCACAAGGTTCAGTGCTGGATCCACTGTGTTTCATCATTTATGTAATTGATTTGGATGTGAGTATAGAAGGTATGGTTAGTAAGTTTACAGATGACACCAAAATAGCTGTAGTGGATAGTAAAGAAGATTATCTCAGAGTACGAAGGGACCCTTAATCAGATGGCTATTTGGCCGAGGAGTAACAGGTGAGTTTAATTTAGATAAATGTGAGGTGTTGCAATTTAGTAAGACAAACCAAGACAGCAGTTATACAGTTAATGGGACTGTTGCTGAAGAAAGAGACCTTGGGGTACAGGTGCATAGTTTCTTGAAAGGGGAGTCGTTGGTAGACAAGGTGGCGTAGAAGACACTTGGCACGCTTATTTTCGTTCATCATAACATTGAGTATTGGAGTTGAGATGTTATTTTGAGGCTGTACAGGACTTTGGTAAGGCTACTTTTTAAATACTGTGTACAATAATGGCCACCTTTCTATAGGAAGGATATTAGCAAATTTGAAATGGTGCAGAAAAGATTTACAAGGATGTTGCTGGGACTAAGTTATCAGATGTTGCTAAGTTATCAGAACTTAGAAAATAGGAGCAGGAGTAGGCCATACCGCCTTTTGAGGTTGTTCTGCCTTTCAATATGGTTCAGGCTGATTATCCAACGCTCTTCTGGCTTTCTCTCCCATACCCTTTGATTCCTTTTACCCTGAATTACTAAGTCTAACTCCTCCTTGAAATCATTCAATGATTTGGCCTCAACTACTTTCTGTGGCAGAGAATTGCACAGGCTCATCACTCTCTGGGTAAAGACCTTTCTCCTCATCTCAGTCCTAAATGGCCTACCCCATTTCATTAGACTGTGACCCTATTTCTGGGCTCCCCAATTATCAGCAACATCCCTCGTGTGTTTACTCTGTCTAGCCCCATTAGAATTTTATAGGTTTCTATGAAATTGCTGACTACGTTTATTACACCATTTGGGCAGCTTTGACTCAAGTGCCTAACATTTGGGACCTCCTCTGCTTCAGAGATTTACCAAAGATGAACATCTGGAATTATAATATCATTGACCTAGTGGATGACATCCTAGAGGGGGTGGTAAAAGAAGGAGGGATGTGATAAGAGAGTCAGTTTAAAGACACTACATAATGCAAGCTGTAGACTAAATGAGAAATGCCAGTTGTGTAGAATGGTAATTATATGCCAAGGACATACTATCCAAAAACAAGGCAACATGGTGGGTACAAGGAAGATAAAGTCCATCAGTGAATTTCCAGCAAAGAAAAATAGAGATGAAGTACAACTTTTCTTAGGGATGATAAATCAAGTGTGAAAGTTTATTCAAATCAGCCATCACACTCTATCCATAAGAGTGCTTTCGTAGAAAGGTTGGCAATGGTTTATGGATTAGAGTCAGGAACAGATTATGGCTTTTGAAATGATAAAAGAGAAGCTACTTTTCTCTGATATTATAGTACATTGCAGTCCACTGCAGTAGTCACAGATGTATCATGTACAGGATTAGAAGCAGTCCTTATACAAGGGCATACAGATTAAACATAAACACTGGTCTACTTTACATCAAAAGGCCGGGCAGAGACTGAACAGAGCTATGTCACCACAGAGAAGGCAGTGTTGGAAGTTACACTGGGGATGTTAAAGAAATTTGGACTGAAATTTCAGGTAGAGATAGACCAAAAAGCTTTCAGTAATATTATTAGGATCAAGAGATAGCTCAAAAATGCCTCCACCATTTCAAAGATTCAGGCTCAAACAATACTAGGCAAAAGGGGGGACTGCAGATGCTGGAAATCAGACTCTAGATTCGAGTGGTGCTAGAAAAGCACAGCAGATCAGGCAACATCCGAGGAGCAGGAAAATCCCTCGGATGCTGCCTGACCTGCTGTGCTTTTCCAGCACCACTCTAATCTAGACTCATGCAATACTATCCAGGCAAGGTGTACAGGTAATTGCAGGTACACTGAAGGACATTGGTGGATCAATCAGGCAAACAGCTAGAGTTTATTATTGTAGATGAAGTAGAGTCTTATTTTTCTGTATTTTGAATTGTGGATTGAAATGGGAAAAGGATCGTTTTAAAAATCAAAGGTTATGGAAGGGATTGCTGCATTTCTTTAAAAGCGAATGAGCTACAGGTTGCTCTGTGCCTCCTGTAAGTGAAGGTATCTGGAAAAGGGAGCTGGGAGGAACAGCTAGTCCTGACAAACTAAAAGGCAATCCTGACAGTGACTGTTGAGAACCCTTCCCACTTTTACCCTCCATACATGATAGCAATGTTACTTTTTCTCTGTCTTTGTCTGCATGTGTGTGTAGGGGGAGTTTTATAAGGGAGTTAGTATTGTAGCTAGTAGGGTTAAATGTTGACCATTCATAATTGTTTACCGATAGCTAAAATCTACTTATTTATAGTAAATGGTCATTCTTGTCAAGTACAGAAACCTGGTCCATTCTTTCTGTCAACCCTGGTCTAAGCAGACTGGTAAATTTGGGAGTTTTGATTATCTGTAAGAAATTTTTAGCTTTTGAGATGGGCATAGTGGGGATTGATTTCCAGCATGTTGCCTCAGTGAGGCATGACAGTACAGCAATAACCAACACTTTCCCAGCAACTGAGGGCAAACTCAGACAAATTCATGAAGCTCAAAACTCTGACAAGAAATCCATAAAAGGTCAAACAGGTCTGACTGTGGCGGTGGTCAAAATATAATCCAACAGACCGAGTACTGAGAACATTTTACAGACAGAACAAAGACTTGATAATAATAAAAAGATTTTAGAGACGGGCAGACTTGTACTCACTAGACCAATATGCTCTGAGGACATGAGCTTAAATGCTCTTACTTCAGATTAAATTGGTACACAATTAATAAACTTGGAATTAAATGGTGACCATGAAACTGTTGTCATAAAAAAACAAGTTGGTTCCATACTGTTCTTCAAGGAGTGAAATCTGCCATCCTCACCCAGTCTGGTCTATATAAAACCTCAAATCTACAGTAAATAGTTGTCTATTCAATGACATAGTTATATCTAATGGTTGCAAAGCCTAATAAAAGGAATGAGACTGGAAGGACTGTCTGGTGTCAACTACGGCTCTGGAAACAAGATGGAATTGCCAATAGTGCCAAGTCCTCCTTATGAACATCTGGGGTCCAGTGCCAAAATTGGGAACAGAGTCCCACAGACTAGTCAAGCAACAGCCTGATGTAGTCATTTGCACAGAACCTTACCTTGCAGACAATGTAACCCCATTCACCATCACCACTCTGTGTATCTCCCATCCAGAGGTGGCAGCAGTGGGAATTGCTATCAACATGAAGTTCATGGAATCACATCAAACACGGACAAGGGAACCTTCTGCTGATTGCCACCTACAGATCCGCTCAGTGGGTGAATCAGTTCTCTTCCATGCTGAACACCACTTGGAGGATATGCAGAAGATGTCCAGGGCACAGTATGTACTTCAGTAACTATTGTCAAGAATAGCCTTTCCGGTGACCAAGCCCCCTCTTCACACTAAGAATTTTCTCCATTGTTGTCTGGTACTACCAATGTGCTAAATGAAATAGATGTTGACTAGACCTAGCAACTCAAGGGTATCCATAAAGCACTCAGGGCCATTAGCAGCAGCAGAATCATATTCTAACACACTCCGTAATCCCATGGTTTGGTATATCCCCACTCCACCATCACTCTCAAAAGAGGGGATTAACCCTGGTTTCATGAAGAGTCAAGGAAGGCAGAGGCAGAGCTGTACCAACATACCTACAAATGAAGTGTCAGTGTGGTGAAGCTACAACAAAGGACTACCTGTGCCAAACAGGGAAAGCAGCATGCAATGAATAAGTTAAGCGATTCTGTCCAAAGAATCAGATCTAAGTTCTACAGTCCTGTCAAATCCAATTGTAAATGTTGATTAACATAGAAACATTGAATATAGGAGTAGGCTAATCAACCCTTCTAGCCTATTCCGCCATTCAATTTTACCATGGCTGGCCATTCAATATGACCATGGCTGATCATCCAACTCAAGAGTTTCTGGTTTACCTCCATATCCTTTGATCTCTTTAGTCCTACATGCTAGATCCATCTCCTTCTTGAAATCATACAATAATTTGGCCTCGGTAACTTCTTGGTAGTGAATTCCTAAGGCTCACCGAGGAAGTTTCTCCTCATCTCAGCCTAAATGGTTTACTGTGTATCCTTAAACAGTGACCCCTGGTTCTGAACTCCTCCGCCATCAGGAATATTCTTCATGCCTCTGACCTGCCTAATCCTGTTAGAATTTTCTAGATTGCTATGGGAACCCTCTCATTCTTCTCAACCCTGGTGAATATAATCCAACAGATTAAATCTCTCCTCACACTCCAGTCCAAGCAATCAGTAGAGTTAACTTTTACTGCATTCCTTCTGTGAGAAGAGCTTCCTTCCTCAGCTAAAGAGACCAAAACTGTACACACTGTTCCAAGTGTTGTTCACAAAGAGGGCTATATAATTACAGCAGGATATCCCTGCTCCTGCAAATGAATCCTCTTCACTATTAATGCCAACGTACCTCTTGCCTGCTTTATTGTCTGCTGCACCTGACTGTTTACCTTCAGTTAAGAATATTAAACAACTCACTGGAGAAGGAGACCCCACTAATATCGCCATCCTGAATATCGCATGAGTCCAGCACAATGGGGCAAAGGTAAGGCTACAGCATTTGCAGCAATTTTCAAGCAGAAGTGCCAAGTAGCCTTGGCCAGAGATCCCCAACTTTCCGTCCATCCACGTGATATCAGAAATTTG
This sequence comes from Chiloscyllium punctatum, assembly GCF_047496795.1. NCBI lineage: Eukaryota > Metazoa > Chordata > Chondrichthyes > Orectolobiformes > Hemiscylliidae > Chiloscyllium > Chiloscyllium punctatum. Next base: position 50,916,196 of record NC_092750.1, on the reverse strand, counting down.
GTGGCATGGTGGCACAGTGGATAGCACTGCTGCCTCACAGTGCCAGAGACCCGGGTTCAATTCCCACCTCAGGCGACTCTCTGGTGGACTTTGCACATTCTCCCCATGTCTGTGTGGGTTTCCTCTGGGTGCTCCAGTTTCCTCCCACAATCCAAAAAAGTGTGCAGGTTAAGTGAATTGGCCATGCTAAATTGCTCGTAGTGTTAGGTGAAGGGGTAAATGTAGGGGAATGGGTCTGGGTGGGTTGCGCTTCGGCAGGTCGGTGTGGACTTGTTGGGCCGAAGGGCCTGTTTCCACACTGTAAGTAATGTAATCTAAACTAATCTAATCTAATCTAATATAAGAATGGCTTAAGTCCATATATGTGACAAAAGCTGTTGGGCCTGACAACAGTCCATCAATAGTACTGAAGACTTGTGCTCCAGTAAAAGCAACACCCCTAGCCAAGCTTTTCTAGTACAGGGTCAAAACGTGTTGTGCTGGAAAAGCACAGCCGGTCAGGCAGCATCCGAAGAGCAGGAGAGTCGACATTTCCAGCATCTGCTCTTCGTCATTCCTGATAAAGAGCTTATGCTCGAACTGTTGACTCTCTAGCTCCTCGGATGCTGCCTGACCGGCTGTGCTTTTCCAGCACCACACTTTTTGACTCTGAACTCTAGCATCTGCAGTCCTCACTTTCTCTCTGTTCCAGTACAATTACAACTCTGGCATCTACGAGGCAATTTGGAAAATTGCTCAGGTATATACTGTCCCCAAAAAAAACAGACAAATCTAACCTGGCCAATTAATGTCTCATCAGTCTACTCTCAAGCATCAGCATGGTGTATTAAGAAAATTGGTTAGCAGACAGCAGATGGTGAGTCTTTTTCTGAATAGCAGGCAGTGACTACTGGGGTACCATAGAGATCATGCTAGGACCCAGCTATTCACCATACATGGTGATAATTTAGATGAGGGAACTAAATGTAATATGTCAAAATTTGCAGATGAGACAAAGCCAAGTGGAAGGGTGAGCTGCGAGGAGGATGCAGAGATGTTGCAGTCTGATTTGGACGGGTTGAGTGAGTGGGATAAATGCATGATGCAGTATAATGTGGATAAAGGTGAGGTCTTCCACTTTGGTAGGAAAAATAAGAAGGCTGGCTTATTACTTGAATGGCGATAAATTGAGAGAGGGAAATGTTCAGTGAGACCAGCATGTCCTTGTGCACCAGTCACTGAAAGTACATGCGCAGGTGCACTAGGCAGTGAAAAAGGCAAACTCAATGTTATCGTTCATAGCATGAGGATTCAAGCACAGGAACAAGGACGTCCTCTGCTACAGTCTTTGTCGTTTCTATCCCCCAAAGAAAAAAGCTTGACTTTATGCACTCAATGAAATGACATTGTTGCACCTTTTTTAAAAATTGTTTGACCTCGCCTTCTTGAATACTTAGGTGGCCATGATCAATGCCTTGTAAAAAGGATCATTGGCAAGTATGCTTTTGAATTATTCTGCCACTACCTGAGTTTTGAGATGCTATTTAAAAGTCATTGGAACCACTTTGAATACAATTTCCATGGTTATCCTGCAGCAATTGTCTCATGTAACATTTTGTTAATCCATGCAATTTTGCAAACCTTGTGTTGGAATATACAGCAGTGAATCACTTCATCCCATTTTATTCCAAGCAAAAGAAAACAATTTATTAAAGGTGCCAGGAATGGTAGATACAAACTACTCAGTGCAACAGCTAATGTAGCTCTTGTCCATTCTGAAGAAGGCTCACTGGATCGGAAATACTAACTCTACTTTCTCTCCACAGGTGCTGCCAGATCTACTCAGATTCTCTACCAACTTCTGTTTTTGTTTCAGATTTCCAGCATCCGCAGATAATGTAGCTCCCCCATCATAGTAATTCAGAGATTTAATTTCCTGTTCTGCCCATTGAAATAAGGGGACCATCAAATCCAATGATAATGTAAGTCTTCATCACGGTAATGCCTTGGATTCAGTCCAGATTTTTGTTCCCAAGAATGAGGCATTTTGCCAGTTTGATCCATAATTTGAAACAGATGGCAAATGTCAAGCTGAAGCTGACAAATAATAATATCACCAAACAAAATATCTTTTCTTTCATTCCCACCTGCCCACCCCCACTCCCCGCTGTTTCTGAGAACATTGCACCTGGTCCAGACCAACCATGATTATTATGTTTTGGAGAGAAAAAAAAAATCAATGGTAAAATGCAACATTGAATAGAGAATGTAACTGTATTGCAACTAGAAATCGAGAGAATATCAGTATTTCAGATGCAATACTGGCATTTTGTAACCCGTATTCCATAATGGATCAAGAAATTCTTCAAAGTTGTGCTGATAGGTCAGAGGACAGCATTCTAGGTGCCTTTCCAAGGTTATCATAGAAACCAGAGGAATCTCACAAAGCTGGAAGTTATGTAAAAATCCTAAGATTATTTTACAATTTCACCTCAGCATTGAGAATAAAAGCAACGTTCACCAGGTTCAGTTGTTTTGATATTTTTCAACAAGACTTCACAGTTAAAGTCAACTTCTCAAGGGAAGTCTTCCTTTTATCATTGTTTCTCCTCATTTTTAAAAGTGTCTTCTTAGGATTTGATTGATGCTAGATGCTGAGTCCTGTAGTATGTGCATCAATGAAGCATGCAGTTTTATCCTCAGGGTTGACGACTCGATTGAATGCTATTAGAGCTGCAGTCCTGTGGGCAGCTGGGAGATATTCCTTCATATTGCTAATGTGAATGTTTGAAGGTGATGAAGAGGCTTAAAAAGTTCAGAAGGTGAGAAACTCATCATGGATTTTCCAACATCCGCTGTGCCCTTGTAGTGCTTGCTAACTGAGTTCAGCCTTTTGTCAGTGCTAGTTCCCATGAGATGTTGGGGAAGGGCTGCTGAAACAAAGAGACAAACAGCCACAAAGGGTAGAACACTCCAGTGTTGAAAGTGGGTGCCAATCCTGCTTATTGGTTTGGTGCCAGTCCACATTCATGTGTTCCAAGTGCAATTGCATAGCGGCAGTGGGCAGAACGTGTTTATCTCTGTTGTCAGTTGTCTCAATTTCTTGTGGTTAAGTCGATGGGAGGGGGAAGGTGATACAGAAGGGCTATCTCTGAAAGCATCCAGTCTCTGAAGTCAGAAGCACTAATGTCCATGGGAGAAGTGATCTACCTGCAGGATCATCTGGAAGGCTTTTGTGTGGATTACAGCTTCCATCACCCACTTAACACCTTCCAGTAGTTAACTACCAACACATCTCCCCGTCATCTGTTAAGTTATGTTCTTGGAGCCTGCAGCACTCCCCACCTTTATACGGATGGTTATCATCCCAGACTACCATCACAAACTCGCTTTAATAAAAATATCCTGTCACTGACAAAAATTGCTCCCATTCTTTGGTGATGCTTTTCTAGGGGTTCTCCACACTGTCTGGGAATAGTGGGTGGTACTTGTCCTTGACCAGGGAAGCTTGGATGCAGTTTACTGAGGAAGGAAGCTGCAGTTGGGGCAACCCAACAGCCTAGGTCCAATGCTTCAAATGGATGAATGATCTCCTCAGTTCAAACCAGGATAAGTGGCAATGTAGCACGAAGCTATCTCACGAAGCTATCAATCCCAGGGACTTCGCCATGCCAGAAAAGTTTTGTTCAACATTGATACAACATGACCAAAGAGATCAGACCAAGTGACAGTTGTTATTGTGTGGCCAACGTGCAGCATGAGAATGTGTGGGGAATCGGGAATTAGATACCTTTCAGCTTAGTAATAATTCTCTAACTTTTCATGCAAAAGAGGAGACATTCAATTGTAGAGAGAAAACCAAGATATAACATGGAGTGATAGGCACTGAGAAGGACCAGAGGGTTTGGAGAAGATGGAGTCTGCCTGAAAAATAGAACAAGATTTGATTGGTCATTCCACAGCCTCCAAGCCGGTGTTGAGAAATCTGCACAGTAGAGGCAGATGTAAACCTCTGGGTTCTCTGATAAACTGAACTACTCCTTCATGTTTTTTTGTTATTCCCCATCACAGGTCATGACAACAGGCTGAAAATACCAAAGGCGATAGGGGTCAACCTGCAAATCCAGGTTTGGAAAATGTAAAAACCACCAGAGGATGTAACATCTTCTATCTCTCTGTCTCTCATTTCCTGACAGCACAGCAACACAAAGTTTTCTTAGGGATCATGTGTAGAATGGTGGTCACATGCTAGTTATCACCTCATAGATATAGCATAGTAGCTGAGGTCCCTGACAATGCTAGGTCTGTTTGGGCATCAGGCCCATGTTGAGCCCAGTAATGCCTGCTGAATATGGCCAAGGGAATTTTTGACAGTGAGGGCCAGACTTCACCAACAACCTTGTGAGCCTTTCAAAACATCCAAGCCTTGATGTCTGCCATGGATCCAGCATGTGAACACGCCTTCAGCTATGGAGAAGTTGCTAACCACAGTGGAGAGCTAGGTTATCATACAACCAACATGTTCAAAGGTCTACCTTCTAGTTCTATACCTTGGGCTCTGAATACAGCAGTGTCATGGCAAAAGCTAAATAAATTACCTGTCCTCCCTGCAGCATCCCTTCTCCATAGAGATAGAGGAATGTGTTATTAAATACAGAGAGAGAGAGGTGTGAGGAGGGCCAACCAGCTTCTCATTTGGATCCTCCCAGGGAACTCTCAGGGTGAATGCCCACCCCTCATGTCCCCTGAAGATAGCCCTCTTGCTGTTATTGTTGAGCTCAGTTATGATGCACCTGCACCAGTGCAGGAAATCCAGGAGGCCAGGGCCCCAAAGGCATAAAACTACCAGAAAGGGCATGTCCAAGTCATTACATTTAGAGTCATAGAGTCATGGAGATGTACAGCATGGACACAGACCCTTCGGTCCAACCCGTTCATACCGACCAGATATCCCAACCCAATCTAGTCCCACCTGCCAGCACCCGGCCCATATCCCTCCAAACCCTTCCTGTTCATATACCCATCCAAATGCCTCTTAAATGTTGCAATTGAACCAGCCTCCACCACATCCTCTGGCAGCTCATTCCATACATGTACCATGCTCTGCGTGAAAAAGTTGCCCCTTAGGTCTCTTTTATATCTTTCCCCTCTCACCCTAAACCTATGCCCTCTAGTTCTGGATTCCCCAACCCCAGGGAAAAGGTTTTGTCTATTTATCCTATTTATGCCCCTAATAATTTTTTAAACCTCTAGAAGGTCACCCCTCAGCCTCTGACGCTCCAGGGAAAATAGCCCCAGCCTGTTCAGCTTCTCCCTGTAGCTCAGATCCTCCAACCCTGGCAACATCCTTGTAAACCTTTTCTGAACCCTTTCAAGTTTCACAACATCTTTCCAATAGGAATGAGAACAGAATTGCACGCAATATTCCATCAGTGGCCTAACCAATGTCCTATATAGCCGCAACATGACCTCCCAACTCCTGTACTCAATACTCTGACCAATAAAAGAAAGCATACCAAATGCCTTCTTCATTATCCTATCTACCTGTGACTCCACTTTCAAGGAGCTATGAACCTGCACTCCAAGGTCCCTTTGTTCAGCAACACTTTATTGTAGGTTTAGACGAAAAAAAAAGCTTCAGACATAACTGACAACAGTTGTATCGACAATAATTTTTTTTTCAGATTTTAGAAATTCAAATTAAAGTTCAAGTCTATTTCAGGATGCACAAGCTTGAGTTTATATCATACTAACAAAAGCCAAAATCTATCCAACGTAGAGTTGTGTGGGAGCGGGGGAGGGGAGGGTTAGGGGTCCTGCCCCTTTAAGGGAGCTAGTCAGATGACCCAGAGGAAGGAGCTTCGGTTCTGCCCAGAACTGGCTATGGAGGTAGCAGCACTGTCAATAAAGTGTTCCTGTTCAGATAAACCATTTGTCTACCTGGTATAGAATTCCTGGTTCCATCCTGCTGAGAGAAAACAATTATCCTCATCTCATCTTAAAGGGGAGACCCCTTATTTTTAAACTCCTTTAATTTGAGTGGACGAACAGAATTAGTTTGACATGAATGACTATAGTGGTGGGGATTTTGTGGTAATGCTGAAAAAGGAGATTTTCTCATTGTTTTTGACTGACAAGTCTCTTCTATTTCGCACACTACTAGATTCCACAACATTTAAGAATAAGGTTATATGAGGAGAGACTTACTCCTGTTCATTGCTTCATACTGTACCACTATTTTCAATTGGAATTTAAGTACTACCATGTGTACTCTGTTTCCCAGTAGATGGTTAATGCAAACCATATCCAAGCAAGTCTTTGCCATCAAATGTTTACTTGTCTGAAAGACTCAAGCTTGCATCATCTCCTTCCACATTCAAGAGATTTCACAGACCTGATTATTTGATATTCTTTTTGACATTTCTCCTTAACTTTTGTTAAAAAAAAATCCTGCTCATGATCCAAATTTTTTATTGCAGGCTGAAAATTTACTGAATAAATCAGCACCCATGACAATGTAACTCACTAATCCTCAGCGACAGAAATAGTTGTGTGTCACAGCGAGAAAGCAGTTTGTACCTTGACAGGGACTGCTGGAATGAAAACTGCTCAGAAATTGATGAAACCACATAACCATGAATATATTATAGAAGAAATGAAAGCTCAGAATCACGGTATGGCAGCTGAACTGGTTAGATGCAAATTGGACACTCTTGCTTGTAAGTAGATCTGAATCATGTTATACTGATTCACAATGTCACAATAACTCATTTTCTGTTCTTTGCTCAATACTGTCACTTTAGAAAAATCGTAGCTGGACTCACAAAATGATGAAGAATTACACTTGGATTACTAAGCTATCTTTCTGTTTTGCAGATGCTGACAAGTTTACTATGTATTTCATTTAAAGTATGAGGCATTTGCAAGTTTGTTTCATCCTTTCTATCTGTTAAATCCTATATGCCTATGAAATTAAGCTCAAGAAGGGGAATTTAAATGGCTATATTAGAGGTGGCAATGCCTTCTAACTTGTATGACCGACATTCAACCATTTTCTGCCAATTGAACAGATAGAATAATAGTCCTCAGTCTTCACCTCTTTCTCCAAAAACATGATATGAATATGTCAGAGACAAGAAAAAGTCAACTTAGGTAGGCTTGACGCTGCTTTTGCAAAGCATCACGCAGCAGTCAAAGAATGAGTGGGTGAATTGGAAACATGAATATGTAACTGGAAAAAAAAATGGTATTGCACAGTGGAAAAAGCTACAAGAAATGAGTATAAATGCTGTGTCAAGAGTGGGAAACATATTGATACCAAGAGTACAGGTATTTGGAGAAATGCAACCTGATTGATATTCCTTGACACCACTACTGGAGGTAGGCTCATAAAGTAATCATCTAAACCAATTTATTATCTTAGAAAACTGAAAAATTGGAAAAAGTAAAGATTAGCATAAGTTTTAGAGAAAAATCCCCAAACCCTTCAAATGATGATGGGTTTATACCCGAAATGTCGATTTTCCTGCTCCTTGGGTGCTGCCTGACCTGCTGTGCTTTTCCAGCACCACAGTCTCGACTCTGATCTCCAGCATCTGCAGTCCTCATTTTCTCCTGCAATCCTAACAAACTCAATCTCTCCTCATATGTCAGTCCTGCCAGCCCAGGAATCAATTTGGTAAACATGCACTGCATTCCCTCTGTTACAAGAGTATTCTTCCTCAGATACAGAGATCAAAACTGCACAAAATATTCTAGTCCCATTCACCAGCACTTGGTCCATATCCTTCCAAACCCCTCATAATCATATACCCATGCAGCTGCCTTTTAAATGTTGCAATTGTACCAACCTCCACCACATCCTCTGGCAACTCATTCCATACATGCGCCACCCTCTGCATGAAAAAGTTTCCCCTTTATCTCTTTTATACCTTTCCCCTCTCACCCTAAACCTATGCCCTCTAGTTCTGGAATCCCCCACCCCAGGAAAAAGACCTTGTCTATTTATCCTATCCATGCCCCTCATGATTTAATAAAACTCCATAAGGTCACAATTAAGCCTCCAATGCTCCATGGAAAACAGCCTCTCCCTATAGCTGAAATCCTCCAACCCAAGCAACATTCTTGTAAATCTTTTCTGAACCCTTTCAAGTTTCACAACATCTTTCCAATAGGAAGGAGAACAGAACTGCACACAATATTCCAAAAGTGGCCTAACTAATGTCCTGTACAGCTGCAACATGACCTCCCAACTCCTGTACTCAATACTCTGACTGATAAAGGAAAGGATTCCGAATGCCTTCTTCACTATCCTATCTATCTGCGACTCCACTTTCAAGGATCTATGAACCTGCACTGCAAAGTCTCTTTGTTCAGCAACATTCCTGAGGACCTTACCATCAAGTGCATAAGGCAAAAGTGAGGACTGCCGATGCTGGAAACCAGAGTCTAGATTAGATTGGTGCTGGGAAACCATAGCAGGTCAGGTAGCATTCGAGGAGCAGGAAAATCAACATTTCGGGCAAAAGCCCTTCATCAAGAATGGAGGCAGGGAGCCTCCATTCCTGATGAAGGGCTTTTGCCTGAAACATCAATTTTCCTGCTCCTCGGATGCTGCCTAACCTGCTATGGTTTCCCAGCACCAATCTAATCTAGACATCAAGTGTATAAGTTGTGTTAAGATTTGCTTTCCCAAAATGCAGCACCTCGCATTTATCTGAATTAAACTCCGTCTGCCACTTCTCAGCGCATTGGCCCATCTGATCAAGATCCTGTTGTAATCTGAAGTAACCTTCTTCGCTGTCCATTACACCTCCACTTTTGGCGTCATCTACAAACTTACGATCTATACCTCTTATGCTCGCATCCAAATCACTTATGTAAATGACAAAAAGTAGAGGACCCAGCACCGATCCTTGCGGAACTCCACTGCTCACAGGCCTCCAGTCTGAAAAACAACCCTCCACCACCACCCTCTGTCTTCTACCTTTGAGCCAGTTCTGTATTCAAATGGCGAGTTCTCCCTGTGTTACATGAGATCTAACCTTGCTGACTGGTCTCTCATGGGGAACCTTATCGAACGTCTTGCTGAAGTCCATATAGATCACACCTACCGCTCTGCCCTCATCAATCCTCTTTGTTACTTCTTCAAAAATCTCAATTAAGTTTGTGAGACATGATTTCCCACACATGATTTCCTTGCCTTTCCAAATACATGTACATCCTGTCCCTCAGAATTCCCTCCAACAACTTGCCCACCACCAACGTCAGGCTCACTGGTCTATCGCTCCCTGGCTTATCCTTACCACCCTTCTTAAACAACGGCACCACATTAGCCAACCTCCAGTCTTCTGGCACCTCACCTGTGACTACCGATGATACAAATATCTCAGCAAGAGGCCGAGCAATCACTTCTCTAGCTTCCAATAGAGTTCTAGGGTACACCTGATCAGGTGCTGGGGATTTATCCATTTTTATGCATTTCAAGACACCGAACACTTCCTCCTCTATAGTCTGGACATTTTTCAAGATGTCACAACCGATTTCCCTACATTCTATATCTTCCATGTCCTTTTCCATAGATATTTTTTCACTCCACCTGTAATATTGTTTCTTTGTGCGTATTTGCTTGCTTGGGTCACCTAAGTCTATTTGATAGATGTGTTGGGATCTTTAGGTAATTTGATAAAATCTTTAACTGTTTCAGTGACTCTGGGAATAGCGGGGCTTGATTTCAAGTGCACTAGCCCAATGGGACATGGTGCTTAAGGGGCTCCTCAAATGGGTAAAATCTCCATATTTTATTCTGGGTATTGTGAGTTATACTTCAGACATATAGAAAGAAACACCAGTTTCTATGAGTGTAAGAGTTTTGTCTGTTGTTTTAAAAAGGCTGTTCTTATGCTTCCAGCTGCTTACAGCAGCTGTATTTCGTTTTCTCAGTTGCCACACCCAGAATTAACTGATTGTGCAAAGTTAACAGAGGTACCAAACATATATAATCAACCTCAGTAAAAAGGTATGGTGCTGGGAAGGCATAGCTGATCAGGCAGCATCCGAGGAGCAGGACAGTCAACATGTTGAGCATACGCTCTTCAGCAGTAATGTTGGGGGTGCCCAAGGGGGCTGAGAGATAAATGGGAGGCGTGGGACTGGGGAGTAAGATAGCTAGGAACCACTGAAAATGTGAACAAGTGGACACTGTGCACACGGCCATCTGCAGGCACTATTTAAATCGCCATTAAAGATCACAGCTTGCAATTAAACTTCTTTCATCTTTTGGGCTGGTTTGACAAATTATATTGAGATATACAATGCAAAACCTAGGCCTTTTTTTTTGTAAACTGCAGCTTTTGAAATATAGCTCTTTCAGCATTGATTCAGCATCTTTTTGAGGGGTTAACTTGATACTTCCTCAGTTTTATATGTATTAACCTCAGAACATGTCTGATGTTTCCATAGAAACAAAAGCATCTGTATATTGCTTACAAGGACCTTGGGAAGGGTAGTGTGACTTAAATAGTGATAACAAATAGAAAAAAATTCAATATATGTGAAAAGAGCTATTACAATGTAATATTACATTGCAGTTCAGAGAGCAACAACTTATCTAATTAAAGCTGCATAAACAGTTTAAAATGATTGAAAATGGTGATTGCTTTGAAAATGCCTGAATCATATTAATTTAAGGTTGAAGTCATGAAAACTGACAGAATAAGAATAATGTCAGATCTGGTTCAAGCACACTCACCATTTTACAAACTACAGCCATAAGTATTGACACCATCTCCTCGACAGAATTACAGTAGGTCATTGACTCTGTAGGCTTCTGTTCAGCATTGAGCTAGTAGCAGGATTGTTGTCGCTGGCTGCCATGACACCCACAATCCTTCATCTCCAACATGAAGCAGTTTTGCCTGTAGCAAGCAAACCCATTTATAAGATGTTTCTCCTTATCTCATTGATGGCCAGCATAAGGATTATCCAAAACACCAATGGAAATTTGAAAGATAATAGCTCTGGAAGACTTGTAATGTCTGTATCAACTTCACCTAAACTATTGATATTACAGAATCTTTAGGTGGAAAAGAAGGAGCCTAGCCTGAGGTTCTGATGGAGACAGACATGTCATCTCTGTCTCCAAATAGTCTTTGTATTTATGCCTAACGAGTCAATGTGACTTACAGCTGTAACAGAAACTGAAAATGCTGGAAAACCTCAGCAAGTCAGGAAGTTTCTGCAGAGAGAAATCAGAGTTAACATTTTGGGTCCAGTGATCCTTCTTCAGAACTTCACTGGACCTGAAACATTATCTCTGATTTCTCTCCACAGCTGCTGCCAGACTTGCTGAGGTTTTCCAGCAATTTCTGTTTTTGTTTCAGATTTCTAGCATCCATAGTTCTTTCAGTTCTTTGACTCTGTACCTGTTGGTATCATTTGTTGTGTAAGACAAATAATTCTTCTTGTTAAAACTCAATGATGAGGTCACCTTCAATGGGGAGATGATGCAGTAATAATACCATTGAGCTGGTTATCCAAAAGCTAAGGATCTCAGGATGCATGTTCAAATTCCTCTATGGTAGTTGGTGAAATTTTAATTCACTTATTAAATATAGAATATTAAGCTAGTCTCAGTAACGTTGATCATAATTACTATCATTGATTGTTGTAAAACCCCATTGAGTTCACTAATAGAACAAAGAACAGTGCAACACAGGGACAGGTCCTTCAGCCCACTATGTCTGTGCTGATCATGTTTCCATTCTAGACTAATGCCAAATGCCTGCACATGGTCTGTATCCCTCTATTCCCTGCCTGTTCGTGTGTCTGTCCAAATGCCTCTTAAATGTTGCGATCATATCTGCTTCTACCATCTTCCCTGACTGTGCAGTCCACATACTTACTATCTCCCGTGTAAAAAAACTTGTCTTCCACATCTACTTTAAACCTTCCCCCTCTCACTTTAGACTTATGCCCTCCCAGTATTTGACATGTATACCCTGGGAAATTTACTCTAAGAATCCATCCTATCCGTGCCATTCAACTTTATAAATTTCTATCAGGTCACCCTTCAGCTTCCAATGCTTCAGCAAAAACAACTCAAGTTTGCCCAGCCTCTCTTTATAGCTAATATATTGCAATCCAGGTAGACATTGTTTGCAACACCTCCAAAGCCTTCACATCCTCCCTATTGTGTGGTGACCAGAACTACACACAAACTAGACTAATTAAAAAGATTTATGCAACTGCAATATTACTGGTCAGCTGTTATGTTCAATGTCATAACTGAAGGCAAGCATTTACTGAAATAGGAACCATCTTATCCCACTTGTGTTGCCACGTTTAGGGAGCTATGAAATTACACTACAAGATCCATCTGTACATCAATGCTCCTGCTATTCACTGTAAAAGGAACCTCGATTATCCGAATACCAATTATCCGAAAATCAGATTATCCAAAGGAGATCTCAAGGTTCCGGCAGAAACATTACATCAAAGACATGTGTCCAACACTGATTGCGTTTTTTGTTAACAGTGATTAAAAGTGCTGCTGAGAACAGTCCTGGACTGATGGGAGTGCAGGCAGCATCTCTAAATACTGACCTCCCACCCTCTCTCGCTCTCTCTCTCTCTCTCTCTCTCTCTCTTTCTCTCCCCCCTCACTTTCCCTGGAGTTCTACACAGGGGTGTACACTAAACCCACACTTCCCCAGATGATCTCTCCAGCATTTTCCTGTACAGGGCAAAGATGGAACCTGTCAAAAAGTTGGAATAAAAAATTGTGTGAGAGTGTGTGTGTGTGCATGTGTGTGTATACGTGCGCGTGTATGTGTGTGTGTGAGTGTGTGTGCACGTGCTTGTGTGTGCGCGTGTGTATACATGCGTGCATGTGTGTTGTGTGTGCGTATGCATGTACGCGTGTGTGAGTGAGTGTGTGTGCGCGTGTGTGTGTGTGATGTGTGTGTGTGTCTGTGTGCGTGTGAGTGTATGTTGTGTGTGTGCGTATGCATGTGCGTGGGTGTGTGCATGTGCGTGTGTGTGCGTGTGTGTGTTGTGTGCGTGTGCACGTGCGCGCGTGTATGTGCACTATTTGGAGACTCACCTCCCAAAAGGCAGTAGCAGCAGCAGTCTTGTTGTCTAGTCCAGCTGCCCTGGAGAGGGGATGGCGGCAGACGGGTGGCGCGTGAGGGGGCAGGCAGGGGGCAGTATTTGGGGTGGGCAGTGGGCGATGTTAGGACAGGGTTTGGGGGCAGGCAGGCAGGGGTGGTTTTGGACGGGGTTGGGAGGTGGATGGGGGTTGGTTTTGGATGGGGTTGGGGGGGTGGTTTTGGACGGGGTTGGGAGGTTGGGGGTGGTTTTGGACGGGGCTGGGGGAGCGGGCAGCAGGTGGTTTTGGATGAGGTTGGGGAGTGGGGGGATGGTATTGGACATGGTTGGGGGGCTGGGGGGTGGTATTGGATGGGGTTGGGGCGGGTGGAGGTTGGTTTTGGACGGGGTTGGGAGGTGGGTGGGAGGTGGCTTTGGACGGGGTTGGGAGGGTGGGGTTTGGGGTTGGCGGGGGGTGGTTTTGGACGGGGTTTGGGGGTGGGTGGGGGTTGGTTTTGGACGGGGTGGGGGTTGGTTTTGGATGGCGTTGGGAGGCAGGAGTGGGGTGGTATTGGATGGGGTTGGCGGCGGGTGGAGGGTGGTTTTGGACGGGGTTGGGAGGTGGGTTGGGGTGGTTTTGGACAGGGTTGGGGGGTGGGTGGGGGATGGTTTTGGACGGGGTTGGGGTTGGGGGGGTGGTTTTGGACAGGGTTGGGAGGCGGGCGGGGGGTGGTTTTGGACAGGGTTGGGGGGGCGGGTGGGGGGTGGTTTTGGATGGGTTAAGGGTGGGCAGGATCTTGCGTGCACTGTGCTGCTGCCTTACCTCCTGAACAGGGAGCAGATCTTACAGAAAACTCCGAGCCCCAGAAGAAAGGCATTGAATCGATTAACTGAATTATCTGAACAAAATAGTGTCCGCCCACCTTGTTCGGATAATAGAGGTTCCTCTGTGTACCTGTACTTTCCTCTTGCATTTGACTTCCTAAAAAACATCACCTCACACTTGTCTGGATTAAACTCCCTCTGCCATTTCTCTAACCAACTTTCCATCTGATCTATGTCATGCTATATCTTTTGATCACTTTCCTCACTATCCACAATTCACTAATTTTCATGTCCTCTGCAAACATAGTAATCAGAGCACTGACATTTTCATCCACATATAAAAAACAGAGGTCCCAGCACTGATCTTTGTGGAACACCATTGAATACCCCACCCCCCCAGCCCCGTCCAAAACGACCAATCTGAATAACATCCCTTGCACAACAATCCTTAGTCTTCTGTGATGAAGCCAGTTTGTTTTCAATTTTCCAACTCACCATGGATTCCATGTGACTTAATCTTCTGGACCAACCTCCCAGGAAAGTCCATGAAGACAACATATACTTTCCTACTCTCATCAATTACCTTTGTCACTCCCTTGGCAAACTCAATTAAATTTGTGAGACAAGACCTCCCCTACATGAGTTAAAAATCACACAACACCAGGTTATAGTCCAACAGATTTAATTGGAAGCACACTAGCTTTCGGAGCGACGCTCCTTCATCACGTGAATCACCTGATGGAGGAGCGTCGCTCCAAAATCTAGTGTGCTTCCAATTAAACCTGTTGGACTATAACCTGGTGTTGTGTGATTTTTAACTTTGTACACCCCAGTCCAACACCGGCATCTCCAAATCATGTCCCCTACATGAAGCCACTATCCTTAAGAAGTCTCTTCTTTTTCAAATGTGAGTAAATGCTGTCCCTAAGAATCTTCTCCAATAATTTACCTAACACTGATGTAAGGCTCATCAGTTTATAATTTCCAGGATTATCCCTGTTGCCCTTCTTAAACAAAAGCACTACCATGGCTATTCTCCAGTCTTCTGGACCTCAAATGTGGCTAAGGAGGATACAAAGATTTCTGTCAAGACCCTAAAATTTTTCTCCTTTACCTCTCTCAATATCCTGGGTAGATCCCATCAGACACTGGGAAATTATCTACCTTGAGTTTTCTAGACACCTCACACCTCTTCCTTCTTAATATTGACATGCCCCAAATATTTACATATCCCTCCCTAATCTTACCGTCATCTATGCTCCTCTTCAGAATAGGAAATCTACCCTCCTTACATGATATATGTGTACTTGAAGGCCCTCAACAGTGTGGCTGACTCTTAACTACCCTCTGAAATGGCCTTGCAAACAATTCAATTCAGGGGCCATTAATAATAGTTAACATGTCTCTTATAAGAAATGCACATCCCATGAAATAGTAAGAGGACTGCATATTGGATAGGACTTTAAAGTTAGCATTGAAAGGCAGATTAATGACAGCACCCAATCCCAACCACAAACCACAACCATTGTCACCCCAACATGTGACATTATCCAATATGCTGGCCACATATTTTATCAATCAGGTGATTGATACATGGTTGAGATCTTCTTTCCCACTGAATAGCAACACAACGATCACATCCCTAAATGTCACAGCACAGCTTAAATAAGGATGTTATTGATGCATGTAAATGATTGATTTGGACAGAATGATCATGCACCTCCTCCATTTCCACTATTTATCACTCCTCCCTTGGTTTTATTTTCCCACTCACTATGTACATCTATTGCAATGTTGAAGCCAAGTTGCAGTTACATATATTGGTGAAAGGGACAAAACATACTGTAGGTTGGAGCAATATCTTGGGAAATGTTTCAAAGCTCTTGTGACCAATTTAAAGGGTTGCCCTTATTTTAACTGCTTGTTCCTTACAAAAACAAAGCAGCTTGTCCTTTATTTGCCAGGCACAATGGGAGGATATTTAATTGGGGAAAAGGAAACTATGATGCTATCAGACATGAGTTGGGAAGCATGGACTGGGAGCAATTGTTCCATGGAAAGGGCACTATAGACATGTGGAGACTTTTTAAGGAACAGTTGTTGCGAGTGATGAATAAATATGTCCCTCTGAGACAGGCAAGAAGGGGTAAGATAAAGGAACCTTGGATGACGAGAGCGGTGGAGCTTCTCGTCAAAAGGAAGAAGGCAGCTTACGTAAGGTGGAGGAAGCTAGGGTCAAGCTCAGCTCTAGAGGATTACAGGCAGGCGAGGAAGGAGCTCAAAAATGGTCTGAGGAGAGCCAGGAAGGGGCACGAGAAAGGCTTTGCAGAATGGATTAGGGAGAACACAAAGGCATTTTACACTTATGTGAGGAATAAGAGAATGGTCAAAGAAAGAGTAGGGCCGATCAGGGATAGCATAGGGAACTTGTGTGTGGAGTCTGAGGAGGTAGGGGAACCCTAAATGAGTTTTTTGCTTCTGTCTTTACTAAAGAAAAGGACCTTGTAGTGAATGAAACCATTGAGGAGCAGGTAAGCATGCTGGAACGGATAGAGATTGAGGAAGCTGATGTGCTGAAAACTTTGACAAACATTAAGATTGACAAGTCGTCAGGGCCAGACCAGATTTGTCCTTAGCTCCTTTGGGAAGTGAGAAATGTGATTGCTTCGCTGCTTGTGAAGATCTTTGCATCCTTGCTCTCCACCGGAGCCGTACCTGAGGACTGAAGGGAGGCAAACGTAATTCCTCTCTTCAAGAAAGGAAATAGGGGAATCCCTGGCAATTACATACCAATAAGTCTCACGCCTGTCGTCTGCAAGTTGTTAGAAAGGATTCTGAGGGATAGGATTTATGACCATCTGGAAGAGCATGGCTTGATTAAATGCAGTCAACACGTCTTTGTGAGGGACATGTCATGCCTCACAAATCTTATTGAGTTCTTTGAGGATGTTACTAGACAAGTTGATGAGGGTCGAGCGGTGGATGTGGTGTATAAGGGCTTCAACAAGGCATTTGATAAGGTTCCCCATGGTAGGCTCATTCAGAAGATCAGAAGGAATGGGATACAGGGAAATTTAGCTGTCTGGATACAGCTAATTGGCTGGTTGACAGAAGACAGCGAGTGGTAGTGGAAGGAAAGTATTCTGCCTGTAAGTCTGTGGTGAGTGGTGTTCCACAGGGCTCTGTCCTTGGGCCTCTACTGTTTGTAATTTTTATTAATGACTTGGATGAGGAGATTGAGGGATGGGTTAGCAAGTTTGCAGACGACACAAAGGTTGGAGGTGTCATTGACAGTATAGAGGGCTGTTGTAGGCTGCAGCGTGACACTGACAGAATGCAGAGATGGGCTCAGAGATGGCAGATGGAGTTCAACCTGGATAAATGCGAAGTGATGCAGTTTGGAAGGTAGAACGTGAAAGTTGAGTACAGGATTAAAGACAGGATTCTTGGCAGTCTGGAGGAACAGCAGGATCTTAGTGTGCAGGTACATAGATCCCTTAAAATGGCCACCCAAGTGGACAGGGTTATTAAGAAAGCATATGGTGTTTTGGCTTTCATTAACAGGGGGATTGAGTTTAAGAGTCGTGAGATCTTGTTGCAGCCCTATAAAACTTTGGTTAGACCGCACTTGGAATACTGCGTCCAGTTCTGGTCGCCCTATTATAGGAAAGATGTGGATGCTTTGGAGAGGAGGTTTACTAGGATGCTGCCTGGACTGGAGGACTTATCTTATGAAGAGAGGTTGACTGAGCTCGGACTTTTTTCATTGGAGAAAAGGAGGAGAGGGGACCTAATTGAGGTATACAAGATAATGAGAGGCAGAGATAGAGTCAATAGCCAGAGACTATTTCCCAGGGCAGAAATGACTGACATGAGGGGTCATAGTTTTCAGCTGGTTGGAGGAAAGTATAGAGGGGATGTCAGAGGTGGGTTCTTTACACAGAGAGTTGTGAAAGCATGGAATGCGTTGCCAGCAGCAGTTGTGGAAGCGAGGTCATTGGGGACATTTAAGAGACTGCTGGACATGCATATGGTCACAGAAATTTGAGGGTGCATACATGAGGATCAGTGGTCGGCACAACATCGTGGGCTGAAGGGCCTGTTCTGTGCTGTACTGTTCTATGTTCTATGTTCTATATTTAAGAGACTGCTGGACATCCATATGGTCACAGAAATTTGAGGGTTCGTACATTAGGTTTACCTTACATGAAGATCAATAGTCGGCACAACATTGTGGGCTGAAGGGCCTGTTCTGTGCTGTACTGTTCTATGTTCTATGTTCTATGTTTATTTATAAGACAGCCTATGGGAAATTGAGCCTGGAAGTCTCCTCTGGCCTTTTCTAGTTGTCCTTTTTTTAAGCATGCCCACTGTGGTCATCACAGGAGGAAGGTAAAAATCACACAACACCAGGTTATTGTCCAGCAGATTTATTTGGAAGCACTAGCTTTCAGGGCACTGATCCTTCATTAGGTAGCTACCCGACAAAGGAGCTAGTGCTTCCAATTAAACCTGTTGGACTATAACCTGGTGTTGTGTGATTTTTAACTTTGTCCACCCCAGTCTAACACCGGTTATTCCACATCATCGCAGGAGGAATTATTGCATCATCAGTAGGACTCCAATTCTGTAACATAAAATAATTTACTCTCTGGTTGACGAGTCTCTCATTTTGTTTCAAAACAAATGGTCATTCTAATAATATTGCAGGTCACTAATAGATTCAGCAACACTTTGCACTTATGTATTGTCATCAATTCAGGGGAAAAAAAATTCCATGATACTTCACATTGGCACATGAAAGAAATGAACATAATTAATACAAGAGTAAGAGAGGTGACAAAAGCTTGTTTTGTCAATCTTTTTTTCAGTTATTTTCTGATAGTCCTCACTAACCTGATTTGCAACTCCTTTTGTTCAAAAGTGTTCAGTCTAATTTCCTTTCTTACTCCTTTTTAACATGTTTTGAATGGGCCTTAATGTCACTGTGAAGTTATCTTTGAAATGAATGAAAGGATTTAATTTCTCTCCCTTCATTGGATTGATGCTTAATCTATTAAAACATCAGCAACAATATCTATGAGAATTCATATTGGGTTATAATGTTACAAAATGTACGATATATGTCACAGTGAAGATGTGGCAGTTACTTTTAACCTTTATTTTGCCTTTTTGTGGAATTTTTAAAGATCAGTTTTGGGCAAAATTATGAATTTAATATCTATTAAAAATCTATTTGGGCAAAATAATTTTTTATAGGTAGATGAGATCCATAATAATTTGCACTAATTTGGTAGTTTATATAAAGAAGATATATAACAAGGATACATTCAGCTGAAAAGGCCTGCTGTTATCTGATCATGGAAACTAAGCAAACTCAGGCTTGATTAAAACTTAAACAAGACACTGTCTGGGAATGCCAGGGTCAGTGGACTTTAGATCTCTTGTGGCGAACTGGTAATATCTCTATCTCTGAACCAGGAGGTCTTGGTTTAATCCCCACCTGCTCCAGAGGTGTGTATTAGCATCTCTGAATAGGTTGATTAGAAGTATGCAAAATTAGACAACAAAATGAATCAGGTTGTTACCACAATCAATAATGTTCAATGAAATGCTATTTTAGCTAATACATTGTGTGTAAAATAATCAGGACACAAGTTCATGTGAAAACATCTTCCAGTTTATAGATGGACATACTTGAATGTAACTGCTGTGCACTTCCAAATTAATACCGTTTGTGAAAACCACCAGAAGGTAAAAGTAGTTCAGAACTTGTTGCAAAGAGCAATTGCATTTTTTGACAATAACATAATTAGTTCAATTACTTTGCTGAGGAAATTAATGAACTGGATCCTAGTGTCAAAAACAGACTTACCAGTCTTACCTGTTCTGGAGAAGGGTCAATGGACCCAAATGATTAGCTCTGATTTCTCCACAGATGCTGCCAGACCTGCTGTGGTTTTCCAGTAATTTCTGGTATCGTTGCCAGTCTTTATGCCCACTCCCAGACGAATTCCTGATGGGGCTTTTAAATCCTACTGCTGATTTGCAAAAGTAATGTTCCAACTTGGAATAATTGGTCGACATATGCCACATCTTCACTGAAAGATGTGTATTAGTCAGCCAAAGCACTTCTTCAGGAACATACCCAAACTTGGATGATAAATTCAGACTGAAATTATTCTGCTTGATTCATTGGCAAGATGCAGCAAGCGACATGCAAATTTTAATGGTCCAGTAGATTGCAAGTAAAACAAAAACATTACTAATCAAACTCATCTGCTTAAGCCTAAAATGTTGAAGGCTGCAAAATTTGGTTCTGTAGTGCCCACAGTTTTGATACTGTGGATATATGTGCACACATCTGATGTAAACTATGCCATATGTGATTAGCATGGGTGCAGGGTACGTGTACCCTGGGTGTGCAGTGTAGGTAGTTTGAAGTCAACAAACCAGAGAGTCGGATGCTGCCTGACCTGTTGTGCTTTTCCAGCATCACTCTGATCCAAAACCAGAGATTGGCTGATCGCATGGTCATAGGTGCACAATTCATGAACAGCCTACATGTCACTAAAATCATGCTGGCATGTGAAAATTGATTGAGCAAACCACTTAGGAGCTCAACAATAATTCCATTGCCTATATCACTCTGGAGAGGACATAAAGTATTTAACAGACACATGACCTAATTTGTCATAGCCTGCAGGCTGCTGCACAGCCTCACCATCATCTGAACAAAGCCCTTACTACGAGGTATATGGTCAATCTTGCCACCAGGTATATGGTCAACTTTAAAGCCAGGTATGTGGTCACCCTTATCATCAGATATATGGTCAACTTTACCAGTAGGTATATGGTCAACTTTACCACGAGGTAGATGGTCAATTTTACCACCAGGTATATGTCAACTCTACCACCAGGTATTTGGTCAATTTTACTACTAGGTATACGGTCAACTTTACCACTAGGTATATGGTCAACTCTAATTCCACCTTTTCATTTAGTCATGGGTCATGGATGTTCCTGGCTCGGCCAACATTTATTGCCCATACCTTGTTGCACTTCAGAAGGTGGTGGTGATATGTCTTCTGGAACCACTGCAGTCAATGTGCTGTATGTAGACCCACCATTCCATTTGGAAGCCAGTTCCAGGATTTTGACCCAGTGATAGTGAAATTACAGCAATATATTTCCAAGTCAGGTTGGTGAGTGGTTTGGAGGGGAACTGGCAGTTTATGGTGTTCTCACATTGCCCCTAACTTTTTAGATGAAATTGGTTGTGGCTTTGAAAGGTGCGAAGGAGCTTTTGATAATTTCTCCAGTACATCTTGTAGATAACGCACAATACTGCTTCTGATCATTGGTAGTATATTTTGTAGATAAAGTGTCAATCAAGCAGACTGCTTTGTCCTGAATTGTGTCAATCTTTTTGAGTGTTGTTGGAGATATACTCATCCGGGTAAATGAAGAGCATTACACTTCACTCCTGATTTGTGCCTTGTAGAAGGTGGACAGACTTTGGGGAATCAGAGGTGAGTTGTAGGATTCCTAGCCTCTGACCTGTTCTTGTAGCCACTATATTTATATGACAAGTCCAGTTGAGATTTTGCTCAATGGTAACACCCAGGATGTTGACAGTGGAGTGTTTTATGATGTCAAAGGGCAGTGGGTAAATTGTCTCCTAATTGAGCCTGGCATTTTGGTGGTGCAAATTTTCCTTACCACTTTTTAGCCTAAGCCTGGATATTGTCCGGATCTTAATGGATATGAACTGCTTCAGTATCTGAGGAGTCATAAATGGTGCTGAACATTGTGGAATCATCCATGAACATCCCCACTTCTGACCTTACAATGGAGGGCGGGTCATTGATGAAGCAGCTGAAGATGATTGGGTGGAGGTTACCTCACTGAGGAACTCCTGCAGCGATGTTCTGGAGCTGAGATGACTAACCATCAACAATCACAACCATCTTTCTGTATATCAGGTATGACTTCAACCAGCAGAGAGATTGCCCCACCTGATTTCCATTGATTCCAGTTTTGCTGGGGGTCCTAGATGCCATACTTGGTCGAATGTGGCTTTAATGTCAAGGACTGTCATTCTTACCTCACCTCTGAAATTCAACTCTTTTGTCCATGTTTGAACCAAGGCTGAAATGAGGTCAGGAGCTGAATGGCTGTATGGAGCCTAAACTGGGCATCACTGAGCAGGTTATTGCCGGGCAGGTGTGGCTTGATAGCACTGTTGATGACATCTTCTACCTCTTTACTGATGATTGAGAGTAGATTGATGTGATAGTTGTCCAGGTTAGAGGTGTCCTTCATTTTGTGTACAGGCAATTTTCCACATTGTCAGATACTTGCTAGCATTGTAACTGTACTGGAACAGCGTGGCTAGGGGTACAGCAAAGTCTGAAGCGCCAGTCTTCAGTGCTATTGCTAGAATGTTATCAAGGCCTATAACCTTTGCAGTGTCCATTGCCTCCAAGCAATTCTTGATGCTATGTGGAATATTCAGATTGAGTAAAGGCAGGCATTGTGATGCTGCAAGCCTCAGGGGGAGGCTGAGATGGATCATCCATTTGGCACATTGTTGCAAATGTTTCAGCCTTAACTTTTGTACTGATTTGTTGAGCTCTCCCATCATTGAGGATAAGGGTATTTGCGTAACTTCTTCCTTCAGTGAGTTGTTTAATTGTCCATCAGTACTCATGACTGCCTATGATAGAACTGTAATGCTTAGATCTGATCCATTAATTGTGGAATCACTTAGTTCTGTCTATCACTTGCTGCTTATGCTGTTTGGCATGCCTGATGGGTAGTTACACCAGGTTGACACCTCACTTTTAGGTATTTTTCCAGTTATTCCCACAATCTGTCTACTTCCCGCTCTTTGGCAGGTAGAATATCTGACCTTGGGTATTGTTTCCTCTTTCTCTAGCATCAAGATAAAGCACATGGGGAACCTTGGCCTGGATTGACCTAAAGGTCCAATTTCCATTACCAATGACGGAGCTTTCAATGATTTCCAATCAGCTGTTCATTTCAACTCCTCCACCACCACATTCATCTTGGCCAGGCCTTTTTCAACTTCATCCAGCCTGAATTGAGGTCTTTGATGTGGAATCCTGCTGATTACACTTGAATATGTAGCTTTTTCCTCATTGATCTCCTCACAGAGATATCACCTGCAAAACTGCTCATCATGTACAGAAGTGTACTGACTCTGCTTGTTGTTTACCTTTGTAACTAGACACAGTGTGATAGGGTACCTTGTAGAGCTTTGGCACCAATTCAGTTACACTTCAGTTTGATTAGGCCCTGTGATTTGCTTGAAGTGTCTGGTTCACAGCTGTGTGTTTTTCATTGTGTTCTTCTCTTTTAACCTACAGTTCTTCCACCTGCTGTTTGTTCACCTACTGGCACCACATATTATCATCAGTTGCCTTCAACAATTCCCTTTCTGTTGCCAAGGAATACTTACTGAGTCTGCTGCAATTGGATGAAAAACCTTAACTTCTGTGTACAAACTCAGCTAACAGTAACAGCAACCAACAGGGACTCTGATTTACCATGAGGGTATAGGAGAGCAAGACCATTCTCATATCAAGAGACACTGCTTTACTTCCTCAGAAGATATTTACTTGTATAGTTTGCATATCATATAGTAATCCCTTACACTTCAGTCCTATCATGCACCCAGTATCAGTTCAGCGATATCAGTTTGGAGAGTGATTGATCTTAATGCAACGTTCCAATTAGAATCATACAATCCAGACAGGAAGAGGTCATTCAGCCCATCAAATCCACACCAACTTTCTGAAGTGCAACACACCCAGAACCATCTCCCTACCCTAACTCCATAACTCCACAGTTACAATGGCTACCTCATATAGCCGACCAATCCCTAGACACTACGAACAATTTCGCCTGGCCACTCTGCTTAATCTGCACTCTTTGAACCACGGGAGGAAACCAGAGCACTAGGAGGAAACCCATACAGACACGAGGAGAATGTGCAAACCCCATGCACAGACAGTAGCCTGAGGCAGGAATCGAATCCGGGTTCCTGGAGCTGTAAGACAGCAATGGTAACTATTGTTGTGCCACGCCCTGAATAATTGGCTGAATAAAGATGCCTGTGCTAAATTGCTATGCAAATATAGCATTTTTCTCACTATTCACAGTTAAAATCTTCACTGAAGCCCAAGTTTGAATGAGGAGTCCTCAGTGCACAGTGTTTTAGTTTTGCATATGGACAAATGAAGTTTAGGTGTGTATGCTTAGGGATTAGGCATATCACAGAGTTTTTTCCTACATTCAATGAGTCTTGAATGAAAAAAATCTGAAATCATGGATAACTGCATCAGAGATTGAATATGGTATTTTAAAATAACCTCTTTTTACTTATTTGAATGGACAATTCATAATGTGATTTGCTATTACATGCAATGTTTGCTGTCATCCTGAACAAAAAGAGGACAACTTGGGTATACAGGATGCTGTAGAGCTACAGTTCTCGGATAACGCAGGTTCCAGCAGCATAATTTACTTACAACGTTGCTGAGGTATTAAGGAACGGGATTTCGGGAACGCTTACCTTTGTTGGCAACAGTGTGATTCCGGCAGTGATCATTCCGTGCACTGCATACGCCGAAGTCCATGCCAATCTATGTGCAGTTCTGCACATGTGCCAATAACAGCTGCCCACAGAGCAGCTTCCTGAGGGAGATACATTGAGCAGCTTCCTGTGAAAGGTACACTACTCCTAGATTATCCCTGTTTTTGAAAAGGTGAAGGGACATAGTAACAAGAATATTAGTAAGAAGCGTCCTGGTGATAAAATTGTGAGTGGTGAATGCCAAAGAAAGGCTATAACACTGGAAGAGAAACTAGACATTATTAAGCGTTTTAAGCGGAAGGGAAGAATATGTGATGTAACTCATTTCACAGGAATGAGGGAGTGGTTAGGCCACTTTTGGAATCTTGGGTGACAATTCTGGTCTCCTTCCTATCGGAAAGATGTTGTGAAACTTGAAAGGGTTCAGAAAAGATTTACAAGAATGTTACCAGGGTTGGAGGGTTTGAGCTATAGGGAGAGGTTGATACGCTAAGGCTGTTTTCCCTGGAGCGTCAGAGACTGAGAGGTGACCTTATAGGGGTTTATAAAATCATAAGGGCATAGATCGGGTAAATAGACACAGTCTTTACCCTGGGGTGGGGGAGTCCAGAACTAGAGGGCATAGATGAAAGGTTAGAGGGCAAAGATATAAAGAAGACCTAAGGGGTAGCTTTTTCACGCAGAGGGTGGTGCATGTGGGGAATGAGCTGCCAGAGGAAGTGGTGCAGGCTGGTACAATTGCAACTTTTAAAAGGCATCTGGATGGGTATATGAATAGGAAGGGTTTGGAGGGATACGTACCGGGTGTTGACAGTTGGGACTAGATGGGGTTGGGATATCTGGTCGGCATGGATGAGTTGGACCAAAGAGTCTGTTTCCATGTTGTACATCTCTATGACTCTATGAATCTATCTTATGCACCATGATGACTCTCTGTCTGTGTATTAACAATATTTTTTAAGTGTACTATGTTAAATTTACTTTTGTTTCATTGATATGTATGATTTATACTTCCATTCAGGCTGTGCTTTACTTTGTGTTAGATGTTTGGGTGAGTTTTGAACATCGTGAGTGATATTCTTTGCTTGTCTGCCCCAACCCCACTGTTCCCAGAGTTATATTAAGCAATTTTCTATTAAGTGAGAACACTGGAACACAGCTATGGCATTTTAGGAGAACTACCTGTTGTTTTAACACCAGTGGTGAATGAAATAGAATTTCCAATATTTAATCCCGAGATTGAAAGTGTTTTGAATGCAATGAAAGCTTTAGAATCATCTAAATTCAAAATGATGTTTATGTTACTGAGGCAGGTTTTATTGGATGGTTCAACACTGGCATGTTTATTGTTAAAGATTCAATGCTGTGCTATAAATGATGCACTTTGTTGGATCTGAGCATTGAATTTCTGTTCCATTCATCCATTCCTTTGCTTTGTACAGATGAACAAAAGCACACTCCAAAAAATCAAACAACTCTGAAAATATGAAGTAAATAAAGAAATTGGGAAAACAAGTGCATGTATAGGAAATTAAGCAAAACAGAAAGAAATACTGAACATGAAGCAAATAAAGGAACTAGTTAAAGACTGAAAATCTTTTTTCTTTAAAGCATAAGCACTAAAGGATTAGACAAGACAAAATGGCAAATAACGTTGCATGAGAGGCATAAAGTTAATTGGAACTAAAAGTCTTGAAACTGATATCTGTAATAAATTAAGTTATAAGAGAGTATCATGAAATGGCAACAATTGATATCAATGAGAGAAATTCAGAATAAGAATAGGCCATTCAGCCCATCTAGCCTTCCATTCAACATGATCACGTCTGATTGAACAATTCAATGCCTCTTACTCACCCCATTCTGTTAGTTTCTGTATTCAAATGGAAATCATAAATCTATTAGTCTTTACTTAAGCACACTGAGTTTCATAATCCCTGTGGTAGGGAATTCCAAAGGTTCACCACTCCCTGATTTAAACAAAAAAAATCATCTCAGTCCTGATTAGCACGTACCATATTTTTTGGATTGTCCTCCATGGTTCTAGACATAGGAATAGTGTGTCAGGTTTTCTGAGGAGTGGGAGTCACTATCAGATTGCCACTTCATTCCTCTTTTTAAATGTAAAGAAATTCAGGAAATTTAAAGAAATGTCAGGAAATTCTAGTCTTTCCAATCCCTCAGAAATGCAGAACAAACATTCAATTTAACAGGTCTCACAGAGTACAAGATTGTCCAGGAAGAGAAATTTCTTTTCCATAGCAGAAGTCACTGCATTCTGTAATTTAAATATTTAGCATCACAGACTGCCGCTTTGAGAGCTCCTATGAAAGAGTACTTACAGAGGCTAGTATGAGGTTAGGGGAGGGGTAGGTGGATAGGATACCAGGGTCACAAGGTAGGAAGGGTATCACATAACTGATGGGGTATGAAGAGTACATCTGAAACAGTAAAGGGGGTATATTGTGTCTAGTGTCAGGAACAGGGGAGAGTGCTGATAGATTGGGGGGAGGGTGTAAGATCCGGCAGCCAAGTTGTCAGAGCCATTGGCAGTGGAGGGTGATTATTAGATGTGGCAGTGGGGAAAGAGTTGGTCCAGTGGCAGGGATGGGGTATCTGCCTTGTCCAGACTCAGAGAAGGGTAATGCCGAGTCCCAGGGAGAGATGGGTGTCATGTCCCAGGGTGGAGTATTTAGTTTGATAGTGGAGGAAAGAGGCTTGTCTGATGCAGGGAGGTAGTCGGGAAGATTTTGAGACCTGGGGTAATGGGGATCTATCAGCTCCTGGAAGCAGGGAGTTGGGTTCAGTTGGGACAGACCTTGGTAGACAAGGGGCTTTCAGGTCAGAGCTCTGGTGTTGTAAGCCATCTGGGGGAGGTGTAAATTTTTCTGGAGGGCTAGTGGTGTGGTGCATCACTTCAGTTGTCACCCGGGAGTTATATTAGATTTTTAAGTGGTCTAACTTTCCCTGTTCAACTGTGAAACACAATCCTTCAAATTCTCTGATTTAAATTAATATTTTTGGAGAGTTCCTGGCACAGGGGAATTACATCGTGGAATCTTCAATTTCCTAGGGAATTCCTCTGACTATGGTGGAGAGGTCAGGCAGGGTCCCTATGCACAACTCTCATCAGCACTTCTGAAATAATTAACTGGATATCGGAAAATCCAAACATTAATTTATAGTTTGCATTTTTTAAGGGAGAAATTAAGGAAGTAAACCATACCTGACTTGGAATTGATGGAAGGATTTGCAGGTTGACAGACAATCTGCCTTCCTTGGCCATTATGTCCTGGATGTAACTCTGGGGCTCTGGCTCATGAACAGAGGCACGACTGGGCTGCAGGGCCTTCTAAAGAAACAATGCAAAATTTTAAATGCAAAGTTTTAATTGAATTATCAGGCGAGCCTAAAGTTACTGAGAATTTTTATACTGGAGAAGAAATGCCTTCAATTTAATTACAATTTTCAGCCTGTATGTGCTGTAGAGAAATTGATCCCTGTGAGAAACAGAACTCACTCACAAACCAGCCTGAGACAAAGCCTTGGAAAAAAGAACAATTTATTACAGCCTTGCAAGTACCGGACACTTCTGCAATCAAGCAGAAATGCGAGCGAAAACAAAACATGTAACCATTCTTATTCAGTTTGCAAGTTGCGGAATCACGCCTCCCTTTTCCCATCCTATCATAAGCCGATTACCTCAATCGTTAGTTATTTTCTTATCTGGCCATCCTGCTGTCCTGGTCTGCATTCTTTGTTCCTTGTTTGTTACAGCTTGTTCTTTTATCCAGTTTCTCTTATCATACTATAAGCTTTATTGTGAAATGCCCCTGCTGCTTCTTTTTGTGGTCAGCTACAACCGTTCATAGTTATTTCCTAGCTTAAAACTGTTTTCTTTAACAGACCCTCTATATTCATTAAAGTCTTAGCCTTAAGTATGTTACATGCTACATGCTACAAGAATTCCACGACCGTTTGTATAATGTCCCACCTCCCACAACCTCCACCCCCCCACCCGCAGAAACTACATTTCTAACCTTCCACAATTTCCCCTTTTCTTTTTTGAAAACTGTTGTTTCTGCACTTATTAAGTCTCCTTTAATCCATTTTCTTATGTTCTCCCTCTTACGCCTTTTGGCAATGAGGTTCACAATCTTAGATTTTACATTTGTGTTGTTCGTCTCTCGAAGTCTAGAAACATCCTTTGACTTTCTCTGTTGTATATCACCTGCTGATTGTAAAAGCATCTGATGATTTATTTGGGTTCCTTCCCCAAGGGATGCCATCAGTCGGCTCATTACCCATTTTAGGACATTGAACCCTACCACCAGACCCACTAATATCAATAATTCATAGATAGCTAGATTGACTAACCACCTTCCCCAACCAGTCAATCCCCAATTCCCCCATTCTCATCCTTTTTCATTCCAGTACCGATTATTGGCCTCCCTTATCTTGGCGATTTTGTCTCGCACATGTTTGGAGATATCAGTAATGTTAGAGGAGACCTCAGGTATGTACGTACAACATTCCTCTCCAATTAGTGCACAGGTACCACCCTTCTCTGCTAGCATATAGTCCAGAGCCATCCTGTTCTGAAGGGTCGTTATGGCTGCTACTTGGGATTGGGTTTTGGCCAACGCATCAGCAGTATTGTTGGCCAACTCTTCCAGGGAAGCCGCCAACTTTTGTATTTCTACTCCTGCTTGAGCGGTCCCATACATAGGTATCAAAGTTCAGAGGAGGCGATCTCCTTCAGTTACTTTCCAGGTTACTCGCCTTCCCCCCTGTTTATTCCAAGGTATTTTTGGGGCTCTCTTTAACAGCCTCAAGTGGGGAATTATATAGGCTAGGTAGCAGCAGCCACTCCAGCCTATCTGGCTTTGTGGCAGTGTTTAATCAACATCATAACATGCATGCATTCCTATACATTCGGTCACGCGAATGTATTTTTCCCCGGGAATAAATGGATAGGCCTTCAGGCCGCATACCCAATAGGTTCCGTTTAATATTTGGGGAATGGTTGTGGCAGTGGCTTAGCTGGTGTAGACACAAGATGATTTTCCTAATCGGAAGGGTGCGGTATCATTCTGATTACAGAAACAAGTGGTATTTACTGCTCCTTTCGGTGGGGAAGCTCTAAGGCCATCGATAGCCACCCAGAGTTTTCGGGGCTGGTCGAGGGAACCATCCCACAAAGTTATAATTACCCCTTTCAAATCTCCAAGTTGTATCATTTGAGCCCGAGTCAAATTGTTGTACATCGTACACTTCTTCTTTGGTAAGTGGTATTACCGTGAGAGGAATTCCGGATTCCCCATGGTGTGGGATCTCCGCACATACCCAACAGTCGGTATGCCCCTTTATTTAGCATAATTCTGACATAAAGCAGTAAAATGATTTTTCCCACCCACCCCCTTGGCAGCTAGCGCCAATATTATCATGACAATATAAAGCTGACCACTCATTTCAGCTCACAACCATATCTGTCAATTCCCTAACCCTTTGTATGCCAGGGAGGAGTGAGTCCATGCAACACTTAAAATAGTTTTGGGATACAGTTTTTTTTTAACCAATACTTAATTGTCTCTTATCTCAGTCCATTCTTTTTGCTCAGCTTGACTTTCAGAGGGTTGTCTGTAGGATGAGCTTGCCACTCTGCTGGAGGGGAAGGAGCATCCACCGGGCCCTTAACACGAATGTGATGACTTCACCCTTTTTCAGTAGTTCGGATGGCTGTTTCAGTAGTCAGGAGGGTTAGGAATGGTCCCTCTCAGCTTGGGTGCAGTTTGGTATCTTTCCAGGTCTTTATCAGGACCCAATCACCCGGTTGTATCCGATGTACTGTGAACTCAAGTGGAGATGACTGGGTCAACAGACCCTTCTTCCTAAGGACAAAGAAGAGCCAAGCGCCACAATATAGTTCTTTAAAAACTTATCATTGAACTCTACAGTTGGTAATTGTTCTGTCACTTCCTCATCATTTCCTCTAATTAGGGTTGGCTCAAAAATAGGCACCAAGAATTCCTCGCCTTTTACTCTGGAAACCCTGAGATTCTTGTTAGTCAATTTAACGCTGGTAGGTCTAAAACTTAGGGATGACCGTGCGGCTCCCGTGTCCCCCAGAAATACTGCCTCCTCCCCTTCAGGTCCCACCTTTAAATTTATCAAGGGTTCCCTGTGGGTCTCAGGAGGAAGGAACCCCTGACTCCCTTAATCTTCATCTAAGGTCATTAGGGAAACGGCTTCCCTTTCTCGTGCTAATTCCAGACATTCCCATTTAAAATGCCCCACTTTCCCGCAATGGTAACACCCTGCCTGTTGCCTCCTTTCCCGGGTATCTGACCCTTGTCTTTCGTGTCCTCCCCTACTCTTCCTGTTATCCCTTGATCCCAGTCTCCTTTTTGTTATTTCTTCTACTGCCGCCACCATCATTTTGGCTTTCTGTTTCTGCTTCTCGCCTTCCCTTTTCACATACACTTTCTGTGCCTCACATAACAATTCTTCCATCTGTCTTTCACTCCATCCATCTAATTTCTGTAATTTCTTTTGTATGTCTGGCCATGATTTAGTTACAAACTGGACCGTTAAGATTATCTGATTATCGGGATCTATTCTCGAATACTTCCTTGTGGCCTCCTTGAGCCTTTTAAGAAATGCAGAAGGGGTTTCATCCTTCTCTTGTCGAACTTCAAAGGTCTTAATAAAGTTTTGTGATCTAGGTGCCGCCTCTTTAATTCCTAATATTATCATTTCTCGTAGATCCTGCATTGATCCCCTATCTTCTCTGTCATTATTTTCCCAATGAGGGTCAACATTTGGGAATTTCTGTTCTGCTGGGGCCCCTTCTTCCCCAACTGGATGCTTCTTTTCCCATTCCTATAAAGCCGCTCTCCTAATCATACCTCGTTCTTCCCCTGAAAATAGCGTTCCTAAAATTGCCATCAGTTCTCCCCAGGTATATAAATTAGGCCCTAGGAAATGCTCTAATTATTCGGCTAGTCCAACCAGATCCTCTATTAAACTTTTCATTTCCTTTTTAAAGACCCTAACTTCACTGCTAGTTAAGGGAACGTTTACATATCCGATTGTACCTTCCCCAATCAGAACCTCTCGTAAGGGACATAAGTTTACATCTTCCATTATCTCTGCCCCTCCTTTACGTGTGGTGGCTCAAGTGACTCTGCCCCCATCCCCCCACCCCCCTCCCCCCTCCTCCAGGTTCTGCATCTTTTAGTTCAGAGTCCGTTCCCCTTTCTGTGTCTGGACTCGGTTCTACTTCGGGAGCTGTCGGCTCGTTCCGGGGAGTAGTATATGGGGGCGGCAAACACATTAAGGGATCCCATTGTGGCTTCCCTTGTTCATTCTTTTTCTGTTCTTTCCCTGATTCCTCTGTATTCATGGGACATAATTTTACTCCCGCGCTCCCTACCCAACAAGCCGCATAATCGGACTCTTTTTGACTGTACGGTTCTTTTTGATTGACATATATATTAAGATCTTGACACAGCCAATCCTTATCGGACCCATATTTGGGCCAAAAGAAATACCAGGCGCCTTAATACTTTCTCAAGTCCAATCAAATCAACAATAGTTTATTACTGTAGCCTTATCTTTCTCCCGCATCCGGGAGTTGTGTTCACAATTACCCAACATTTTCCCCAAAGGACTGTCGAGTGGAATATATTCTCCTTTAACATTATTTACAGATCGATCGTTACACAGGCAACTCCCTGTGCCTCCCATTGTTGCTAATTTAATTAATCTTAACAAGGTCCGGTGTCACCTTCTTCCAACCCCCTTCAGGGTCCTGACTAGACACCTTACTCGTCTGATTAATCTGACCAATTATATGCTTTTTGAGACTTCAACTGTTCTCCATAAATCACTTTTATGTAAGGATAAAAGAGATTAGTTAGAAACTGGTAATAAGGCAGTCATGACCTGTAAAAAGAACAGGAGTTAACATTTTATTTCATAATCTGTAAAATCCTTAACCTTAAAAGAAATCATGTTAAAATTTCCTTAGTAGAAATCAGATTCAAAACAGTCCCGGATCTCAAGCTCCAGGGAACAAAGCACAAACATTCAATCACCAACAAACAAATGTGCATTCAAACCAAATCACAAAGGGTTAAACTTTCTACCAGCTGTACAGCTCTTTCTCTCTCTCTCTCTCTCTCTATCTCTCTCACACACACACCACACACACACACACATACACACACACACACACACACCCTGTCACACAGACACTTTGAGCTTCCCACAATGACTCCTCTAGCTTTTGAATATTCTTCTGGACGTCTGGCCATAAGTTAGTTACGAAGTGCACCCTCAGTAGCCCTTCAGCTACTAGCCCTTCTGACACGGGCTGTTTTCCATTGACATATGCTTAATTTTATATATAGCCAATTCCCCGTACGTCCCGACCACCAAGGCAACACTTAAAGGTCTCTTTTCTTACCTTGGTCTGTGCAGAGAGTTACCTGGTCGTTTTGGTGCGCCCTGTCCTGCAGCAATTCCTGCAGCAAATACCGCTGCCCCCGGTCGCCTGGATGTATCGTTTAAGACCTTTCCCTACCCGGGTCTTGTGCACAAGAGTTGCCCGACCGAACCCGCCACGTCTGCCCACCTTGTTTCCAGGGTCTCCCAGTCTGGATCGTACTCGCCCAAACCGCGAACGACAAGCAAGGGAGTCGGAGATCACCGAAATCGGCGAGGTGCACCTCCCCTGTCGTCCCAAGACTGTTGAGCGTTCGGAGTTTTGGATCCTGGAACGAGGCCTTCAATTGTGAGAAACAGAACTCACTCACAAACCAGCCTGAGACAAAGCCTTGGAAACAAGAACAATTTATTACAGCCTTGCAAGTACCGGACACTTCTGCAATCAAGCAGAAATGCGGGCCAAAACAAAACATGACAGCATTCTTATTCAGTTTACAAGTTGCGGAATCAAGCCTCCCTTTTCCCATCCTATCATAAGCCGATTACCTCAATCGTTAGTTATTTTCTTATCTGGCCATCCTGCTGTCCTGGTCTACATTCTTTGTTCCTTGTTTGTTACAGCTTGTTCTTTTATCCAGTTTCTCTTATCAATGTATAAGCTTTATTGTGAAATGCCCCTGCTGTTTCTTTTTGTGGTCAACTACAACACTTTAAAGTTATTTCTTAGCTTAAAACTATTTTCTTTAAAAGACCCTCTATATTCATTAAAGTCTTAGCCTTAAGTATGCTACATGCTACATGCTACAAGAATTCCGCGACCGTTTGTATAATGTTCCACCCCCCACAACACCCCACCCCCCATCTGCAGAAACTACATTTCTAACCTCCCACATCCCTAATAAAGTGTTGGATACAATAGTAGGCAATTTTCACTTGCTCTCCTTAGTGTTTGAATCTACATTCACTAGTTACAGTAATTTAGATTTAATTGCCTCACACATATGGTGCTGAATGAGTGGTAAATTCTACATTACTAGACAGTGGAGGGAGTTAATTCCATGAGATTCAGGAGGGAAGCGGACATTTATTGAAAGCATAAGAAATTAAGTGCCAGAATGAATCTAGGGCAGAAATTGTAACTGTGGTTGGATTGACCATTAGAACAACATGTTATTATAGACATAGAACATAGAACCTTGCCAAAATTTCTATTCAATTGACGTTAACTAGAGAAAGAAATTCAGGCAGAATGCATAATGGGTGGTCTATCAGCTATTATCTATACTACAATCTTGGCAGATTTGAAAGACCCACCAAAAGTTATGTAATTTTTGTTTTGAACTTCTAAACCAATGGACCACAATAATTATCCTATTCTTGTAAAAAATTACATCCCAAAGCATTAAAATTAATAGCACCAAAAATTGCAATTAAAACCTACTTTTAAGACCTATAAACTAATAATTTTGTAAAAGTGCATTAAGCATTTGTAATGAATAAATCATCACAGCTAATTTTCAACTATATCATCTGCAGTAACCAGGCAAAATAACAGAGTCAGAAAGGTTCTACAATGGATGGCCAAATTAGTTCCCCAAGGTGACCAGACCAACTAGAATGTGAGATTTACCTACATGATCACCGAATCTGAATGTATCTGTGTCATTTGTCATCTGCATTTCTTATTCCATGTTGCTTGCTGCGTTTTCTCTTGATCATTTTGGATTACATTCTATTGGACCGTGCCAACTGCAGTTTTGGAATAGTGTCATGTAAAATGCTGTTGATTGATAAACATACTAATCTGTGGATGTTTGCTCCTCTTTATGGAGATGATTATTTTCATTACTATAATGTTTATTATTGCCACATGTCAATTTGCATGTGGTATGAAATGTTGCATTCATTTGTCAGGTTTGCTCCGTTGTTGCGCTGGCTGTCTGCTTGATATTTGAAATTCTCATTTACAGTAAGTTTTTTCAGAGATATGGTTGAGTCTGTCACCTCATATCATTTGAGGTGGCATTTGGGATTTTTAAAATAGCCTAATTTCTTAAAAGCAGCATATGCACTGGGCACACTTGTTTTCTGACTTTTGATAATATCTCGGATTCATATTTTTTGTTTTTCTTTGTTTCCCTAACTATAATGCCTAAATGTCCTTATAATTTGCTTCCCCTGATTTGACTATTGAAAGCACCTTGTCAACCCTTGCCTGACCAAAATTGATAACATAGATTCCTGTATAATCTTGATAGTCTGGGAGCAAGCATTTAATATCTTTGTGACTACTTTTGAATGATAAATCCTGTAGATTTTGCTTCACTCTTTACATTAGCCCTTATGAAATATGTGCACTTAAATATGACTTAGAAAATTAGCAACTTTCAACTGCTATTTTTCTTTCCACATGTTTTTCAAAATCATTTTTGGCAAATGAAAATGACATCATTGTTTCCAGCTTTGTGAATCAAAGGCAGTGTTTAAAAGCAGATAAATATATTGTGTCCATGTTATAGCTGACTCTCCACAGTATCGTGCTTCAATCTCATTCCCAGTTATATCCAATGGCCTGTCTCTGTTCTATAGTGGAGTGCTGTGATAATATAAATTTTTTCAGTGTCCATTTGTGTTATGTGGGAAAAGTTGCTGGTTCTTATCCTGACTGTGACATGCATTTGGGGGATTCATCTGAGATTGTAACTATGTAAACACCTCCATACCTGAAGGTGTATTGGAAAAGATGTTTTCAAATGCAAAATGGTGGCTGATACATTTTATATGTAGATTATTTTACTTAAACTATGACAGCATTTTCGAATGATTACTTTACATTTATCATTTTGTCAAGAAGGTTCGAAACATGTCAACATCCTTGGCATAATCAGTGATTTTTTTTTACTTCCATGTAGACCTCACTTACAGACTCTTTATGGAAAAATACAGATTGAATATAATTATTATATGAATTAGAAATTTGCTCTCCAGCTTTCCTTCAAATAATTTTGGTTAGTGGGAGTATCGTAGGAACCCATAAAATTCTAACAGGATGAGATAAAGTAAACACAGAAAGGACTTTCCTGATGACTAGAGAGTCCAGGACCAGAAATCACAGTCTAAGAACGCAGGGTAGGCCATTATTTAGGACTGAGATAAGGAGATATATCTTCTCTAAGAGAATTGTGAACCAATGGAATTCTCTGCTACAGAAAACACTCGAGGCAAAGACATCGAATGTTTCCAAGAAGGAGTTAAATATATTTCTTATGATTGAAAGGATCAAATGGTGTGGGGAGAAATTGGGAACAGAACATTGAGTTGCATGATCAACCATGATTATATTGAATGGTGTAGGTTTGAAGGGCCAAATGGCTTAAACCTGCTCTTATTTTCTATGTTTTTATATTCCTATGTCAAACAGAAACTACTTTCATCAGTGCAACTAACTGAATATTTTCATTGGCATCCAGGAACCTAGAGTTTACAAAGAACCACAGTAGATTTCAGAGGCTACCTTTGTTGCTGAGATGCCCAGCAGGCCAGATGAAAATCTGACTCAGTTAGTTTCCAGTGACTCATGGGTGACCATCTAAAATCATGAGGAACATTGATAAGGTGAACAGCCAAGGCGTTTTCCTGAAGGTAGGGGAGTCCAAAACTAGAGAACATAGGTTTAAGGTGAGAAGGGAAAGAAATTAAAGGGACCGGAGGGGCAACTTTTTCACACAGAAGATGGTACGTAAATGGAATGAACCGCCAGAGGAAGTGGTATAGGTGGAGACAATGACAACATTCAGAAGACATTTGGACAGGGACACGGACAGGAAAGGTTTCAGGAATTTGGGCCAAACACAGGCAAATGGGACCAGTTCAGTTTAGGAAGCCTGGTTAACATTGACAAGTTGGCACTAAGGGATTGTTCCCGCTATGACTCTTAAACAGTCAGTCAGTTTTTGCATGCAGCATTGTTAATTAAAATAAACTCACTAATATCATGTAATTTTGCTCATGAAGTGATGCACTGCTCTGAAAGTCTAAAATTAACTTTAGCTTAAACCATCTAGAGATTACACTTTACAGTTTAGCAAATAGCAGAAGCCTTGTATTTTTCTGTAAATGACCTTTGGCATAAAACTATTGTATAAGACAATCTTTTTCAAGCTTTCCATTTTCCATCTTTTTTTATATGAACATCAAATCATTTTGTTTTGTGCTTTTCATCTTATCCCATTCTCATGTTCAATAATGTGTTGAAACATTATTCAGTAAAATGTAGAAAAGATAGACAAATGGCTTTGTATTAACTGTGTTGTGAAACAGGGCAGAATTTTATAGGAGTCTGAGCGACGTGTGTTAAAGTGGGATGTGTGGCAGAATTGGGCAGCAAGGGAAGTAAGGGCTGCCTCCAAGTCAAGAGAATCCTGTGCTGTTTTTAATGTGTATCACAAGCAGTGAGATGCCAATTGAGGGAGATTAACACATTAAATATCATGTTAGCAGCACAACTTGCTTCATTAATATTCAGCCTCCGTACTTGCCAAGCAAACTAGATTACAGGATGTGGCCAAGCGACGACGGGTCCAAATTCAGACATTCAAACTGAGTCACAACTGGAGAAATCAAACCTGACAGAAAATTGGCCAAATTAAATTAAACAGCAGCTAGCGGCTATAGAGAACAGTGGAAATCAAGGTCAAAGCTGTTGCAAAGATCCAGAGCAAACCAGTTTCAACCAGTCCAAGGGTTGGGTACTAGAGAAGTATCAATCAGACTTTCTGGTACCTTGACTTCTAGCCAGTGGCTGAGGACATGCAACTTCCATCTCCCCAACACGGCAACAGTGAAGAGTGTTGGCATGACCCCATTGGATGCTTAGAACCCACCTTATGATTCCATTGGCCAAAAGCCACAGAACATTGTGGAAGGTGAGGGGCAAGCAGGGATAAGGAAACAGACTTTGCAATGAAGTATCACAGCAAAGATTCATGGCAGAATAGCACATAACAAACCAAGTAGACCCAGGAAAAGACCTGCCCTGATTTGGGTGATCCACCTTTGTGGAAGGGAACCAGTGAGGAATGAGACTTCAACGGCCCAGTTCAAACATATGGATTGTTTCAGGTATTATCCTTTATCAAACAGATAGAGCCAGATAAAGAGCAAAAATTATGGAAATTTGGGAAATGCACACATGATGTTTTTAATAAGGACTATTTTAAATAAAATCAAGTTAAACATAAAACTGAATTTCTTGTGTCTTTGTCCATCTCTCTGACAAGAACACTTGGGTAAAGTGTTTTTAATAAATAAATTGATTAAAGTGTCACAGCATGGACAAAAAGCAAAAGCTGACAACAAACCAAAGCAAGCACCTGGCAAAATCTTGCTCTGAATGACCTCCAAGTTAGAAACTGGGCAACAATATTTCAGGGCACATTGCATGGAAACCATCCACAACATGCACCCCATGGTATAGTCATTGACATCTGACATTTGCCAGCCATTGAGAATCCTCAAGACACATTTCTGAACTATTTACAGAATACATCTGCACCTCAGTGCTACAGCTCAGATTGTTCCAGCAAATGTATTGATTAGATTAGATTAGATTACAGTGTGGAAACAGGCCTTTCGGCCCAACAAGTTCACACCAACCCTTTGAAGAGCAACCCACCCAGACCCATTCCCCTACATTTACCCCTTCACCTAACACTATGGGCAATTTAGCATGGCCAATTCACCTAACCTGCACATCTTTGGACTGTGGGAGGAAACCGGAGCACCCGGAGGAAACCTACGCAGACACGGGGAGAATGTGAAAACTCCACACAGGCAGTTGCCCGGGGCGGGAATTGAACCTGGGTCCCTGGCTCTGTGAAGCAGCAGTGCTAACCACTCAAGGATATGTACTCAACTCACACAGGACCTGACTGCATCTCTGGGCTTTTCACTTGCTGTCATAGCTCACTCACTCTGAACCTACCTGGATGCTCACAGCCTTCCTACCTCACGTTGCCTTGCCTTTTTACATTTCTCCACCTCAGCCAGAGTTACTAGGCTCATATTAACCCCATCTTTCCATGCCATTTATCAGGGAGACAAAGGAAGGAAGCTTGTTGTAGTTGTCAGGTAGAGTCTGAGCTGGAGTCTGAGCTTCAAACATTGCTACACATCAGAGAGGGGGAGAGTTACTTGGACGCTGTGTTTCAGGAGACAGCCACACCCCTTAGACAAACTCATTCGAATTTGGTGAGTGGTCAGTGACAGGAGGGTGTGATTGTGAATGAGGCAGGTAGAGGGATCCAGGAGGGAGAGTTACAGGAGCTGCAGCCCCTGTCCTTGTCTAACAGGTTCAAGAGTTTTGCTCCCTGTGTGGATGGGAATAGGGACTGTAGGGAGGATGAGCTGACTAACCGCAGTACTGTGGTGCAGGGACCCATCCAAATGGGGGGAGAGAAGAGAAATGTCGTTGTAATTGGGGATAGTATAATTAGGGGCCATAGACACTGTTCTCTGTCCTACTTGGTGCTTGGGATTGGGATATCTTGTCTGGGCTGCAGAGCTATTTGAAGTGGGAAGATAAGGATCCAGTGGTCGTGGTTCTCGTAGGTATCAACAGCATAGATAAAACTAGGGCAAAGGTTCTGCTAAGGAAATATGAACAGCTAAATTAGAAAGCAGAATCAAAAAGTTAATAATCTCTGGTTTACGACCTGAGACATGAGCTCATTGGCACAGGATCAATAAGATTAAGCAGATAAATGCATGGCTCACAGAGTGATGTGGGAGAAATGGGTTTGAATTCATGGGACATTGGCACCAGTACTGGGGAAGGAGGGACCTCTTCCAATGGGATAGTCTTCATCTGAATTGTGCTGAGTCTTGAGTCCTAGCAAATTGCATGGCTACAGCTGTAGGCAGGGCTTTAAACTAAATGGAGTGGGGTGGGGGAAGGTGGGGGGAAGGGTTCAGTTGTAGGGGAAATTAGAAAACCCAAATTAAGGGAGGAAATAAAAGTGCAGGTCAGACATGTGGCAGATAGTTACCAGACAATAAAGGGGAGGGACAGAACAAGTGAATATCTTTATGTAACAAGGAATTATAAAAAAAAAGTAGGAAAATTTACTAGTGGAACAAATTTAAAAGCTTTGCATTTAAATGTATGAAATATTTGAAAGTGGATGAATTAATCATGCAGATAGATGTAAATGTGGACGATATAATTGGGATTACAGAGACATGGCTGCAGAGTGACCAGGGATGGGAACTGAATGTCCCAGGGTATTCAGTGTTTAGGAAGGACAGGCAAAAGGGAAAAAAGGTAGTGGAGTGGCATTGTTGGTTAATGAAGAAATTAACATGATAGTAAGAAAGGATATTCGCTCTGACAATGTGGGGTCTGTATGGCTTGAGTTGAGAAATACCTAGGGGCAAAAAACATTAGTGGATGTCATATATAGACCCCCAAACTGCAGTGGTGATGTTGGGTATGGCATGAACAGGAAATCAGAGATGCATATGGTAAGGGAGTATCAGTGACCATGGGTGATTTTTATCTGCACATAGATTGGGCAAATCAAGTTAGCCATAATGCCATAGAGGAGGAATTCTTGGAGTGTATACGGGATGGTTTTCTTGACCAATGCGTGGAGGAACCAACTAGATATCAGGCCATGTTAAACTGGGTACTATATGATGAGAAGGGAATCATTGCCAATCCAGCTGTAAGAGACCCCTTGGGGATGAGCGACATGATAGACAGTGAGATAGTTGATTTTGAGTCGAGGGTGCTGAATCTTAATAAAGGAAACTATGAAGATATGAGGCATGAGTTGGCCTTGATAGACTGGGGAGAGTTACTTAAAGGGATGATAGTGGATAGGCAATGGCAAACATTCAAGGAACACAAGGGGGAATCTGCAGCAATTGTTTATTCCTGTCCAGCACAAAAGCAAAATGGGTAAGAGGGCCAATCCATGGCTTACAAAGCAAATTAGAGGTAGTATCTGATCAAAGGAAGAAGCATACAGATTGGCTAAGAAAAATAACAGGTCCGAGGATTGGGAGCAGTTTAAAATTGAGCAAAGAAGGACCAAGGGATTGATTAAGAAAGAAAAAAATACAGTCTGAAAGTAAGCTTGCAGGGAACGTAAAGACTAACACTAAAAGATTCTATAAGTATGTGAAGAGAAAGAGATTACTGAAGACAAATGTAAGTCCCCTACAGACAGAAACAGGTGAATGTATAATAAGGGGACAAAGAAATGGATGAGAAACTGAATGCATACTTTAGCTATATCTTCACAAAAAAGGATATAAATCAGATTCCAGAAATGTTGGAGAATGCACATTTGAGTGAGAGGGATGAACTGAGGGAGATCAGTATTATTAGAGAAATGCTGCTGGGAAAATTGAGAAGATTGAAGGTGGATAAATCCCCAGGGCCTGATATTCTACATCCCAGAGTGCTTAAGGAAGTGGCTCTAGAAGTAGTGGATGCATCTTCCAGGATTCTGTAGACTCTGGAAGTGTTCTTACTGATAGCTAATGTTACTTCAATATTCAAAAATGGAGGTAGAGAGAAACCAGGGAATTATAGACCAGTAAGCCTAACATCGATTGTGGGGAAAATTCTCAAATCCATTACCAAGGACTTTATAATGGAGCATTTAGAAAGTAGTGGCAGGATTAGACAGAGTCAGCATGGATTTATGAAGGGGAAATCATGCTTGACAAATCTATTGGCACTCTATGAAGATGTAATTAGCATAGTTGACAAGGGGGAGCTAGAAGATGTTGTATATTTGGACTTGCAGAAAGAGTTTGACAAAGTCCTGCATAAGTTTGTTTGGCAAGGTTAAAGTGCATGGGATTTGCGAAAGTGTATTGAGATGGAAAGAAGACAGGTTGGCAGAGAGGAAATAAAAAGTAGGAATTAATGGATCCTTTTCAAATTGTCAGGGAGTAACTACAGGGATGCCACAGGGATCAGTGCTAGGACCCCAGCTATTTATAATATATATTAATGATTTGGATGAGGGAACAAAATGTAACATCTCAAACTTTGCAAATGATACCAAGTTGGGTGGGAGGGTCAACTGTGACGAGGATCCGTCAGCGTGATCTGGACAGGTGGGGTGAGAGGGCAAATTAATGATAGATGCTGTATAATTTGGATAAGTGTGAGGTTATTCACTTTGGAAGCAAAAACAAGAAGGCAGATTACTATCTGGCTGCAAATTGGGAAAGGGGAAGGTGCAGCGAGACCTGGGTGTCCTTGTGCACCAGTCTCTGAAGGTAAGCATGCAGGTGCAGCAGGCGCTGAAGAAGGCAAATGGCATTTCGAGACAGCTGGAGTACAGGGGCAGGGATGTGTTGTTGCAGTTATACAGGGCCTTGGTGAGGTCACACCTGGAATATTGTGTGCAGTTTTGGTCTCCTTTTCTGAGGAAGGATGCTCTTGCTCTGGAGAGAGTGCAGCAAAGGTTTACCAGACTGGTTCCAGGGATGGAGAGACTCCTTAGGTTAGAATTGTTTTCTCTGGAGTTCAGACGAGTGAGAGGGATGGGGTACCTCATAGAGACTTATAAAATTCTAACAGGTCTAGACAAGGTAGATGCAGGGAGGATGTTCCCGATGGTGGATGCATCCAGAAACAAGTGTCACAGTCTGAGGATTCGGTGGACCATTTAAGACAGAGCTGAGGAGACATTTCTTCACCCAAAGAGTGGTGAGCCTGTGAAATTCATTGCCTTGGTAAGTAGTTGATGCCAAAACATTGAATGTATTTAAGGGGTGGCTAGATATAGCACTTGGAGACAAATGGCACCAAAGGCTATGGGGAGAAAGCAGGATTAGGCTATTGAGTTGGACGATCAGCCATGATCATGATGAATGGCAGAGCAGATTCAAAAGGCCAAATGGCTTCCTTCTGCTCCTATCTTCTGTGTTTCTATCCTCAGTCAAATAAGTCAAAAGGGTAGTTTTCATCCAGGGTTCAGTTCATAGTTAAGTCAAAGTCA
Source organism: Chiloscyllium punctatum (assembly GCF_047496795.1). NCBI lineage: Eukaryota > Metazoa > Chordata > Chondrichthyes > Orectolobiformes > Hemiscylliidae > Chiloscyllium > Chiloscyllium punctatum. The sequence continues at coordinate 50,873,212 of NC_092750.1, read as the reverse complement.
GCCTCTGATACCAGTGCAGTACCAATTAGAGACAGTCACAACCAGGACCCTCTCCTCATAAGGATCAGGAGCTGAGTGGTAGGCAATGTCTTGATTTCTATCTGGACTATCTGCCCAATTGTGAGCAGTTTTCCTCATAGAATGAGAGAAACTATATAAAGGAAGATGAAAGTGGGTGGCACACCTATTACTGCTGGGGCTTTTTGGAGGTGTCCTCAGTCAGTGAGTAGACAGCACAGAGGGTATGGCAGGTTTAGTGGTGTCAGGGTTGGGGGTGGGTGAGAACGAGTGAGGGAAGGTGTTGAAGGTAATATTGAATGAGTTAGAGCATGAGTCTTACTCGGAGATGGGTACAATAGCAGAGATAGTGTGAGAGTGGGTTATTGGAGAGAAGACGGTGTACTTATGCTGACAGAGGGGAGAAAATCATTGACCTTCTTCCAACAGCGCTGGGCGTTCCTCCAGATGGCTGAGAGTGCTGTAACCCAGGTGGCAACCTTGGACCAGGCTGGTGTGGTCTTCTCTGCTGGTCTTGGAGGAGGAAGTCCCACATCTGCACCACTCCATCCAGCAGAACTTCCAGAACCCTTCCTACAAAGCAGGCAAGCTTGTTCCACCTGTAAGCCACACTTGGGGCAAATGTCAGTGACTATGTAGGGCAGCTGTGGAACGTATGTGTCTGGGTGATGGTCTTGGTAGTATGGACATGTGGTATGTATGCATATGTGTTACATTTATTGGTGAGCTACTCAATTAGATGATACAAAATGTTGACATGCCTCAACGTGAACTTTATATATGTTTGCACAACATTCAGTTTTGCAATGAAAATTCCTAAGATGGGAAATGTTTTAAATATTTTAGTAGTACACAGGTGTTAATGTCAGGCAAATAAGGTATTCTAATTGGAAAATAGGATACACTTGAATCTCACAAGACGAAATATGTATTTTTTTCAGTATTTAGGCAAAGTGTCACATACACACGCTTCATGGTTTTTTAATGAGCCTTATTGGAAATATGAAAGACTTGAAGGATCTAAAAAGGCTGTCCATCAATTCATTCTACACAACAAGGTAACAGGAAATTATTGAAACTAAACTTCTCTTGATGAAACCAGAAATTGGAATGCTCAGATGACAACAATTGTTAGGCATCCATGCGGAATCAGTCGATTTCCTGATGAAGGGCTTTTGCCCAAAACATCGATTCTCCTGATCCTCGGATGCTGCCTGACCTGCTGTGACTTTCCAGCACCACATTCTTGACTCTGATCTCCAGTATTTGCAGTCCACACTTTCTCCAACAATAGTTAGGTGCTTGCTATCTAATGTTATTCATTTAGTAATTGCTTTTATTTAGTAATTGCTTTTATTGCTGACAAATCTTGCCAGCATTAGATCTGATTTGTTTACCAGATGCTTTCTGGAGGGATCATATATATCATTTGGGCAAAAATAAGACTTGTGAAAAGCTGCACAATGCCCCTGTACTGTATCATCTAACTCTGGATGCAGTTTAATGCTGAAAGTGATTCGCAATGGAGTTTGAGTTTCTCTGGTGGGTTGTCTTTGCATGATCAGGTCAAGACAATGTCCTTAACCTAAATGTTCTTAACCTAACCTGACCTCGTTTTACTTAAGGGAAACAATGAGGACTGCAGATGCTGGAGATCAGAGCTGAAAATGTGTTGCTGGAAAAGCGCAGCAGGTCAGGCAGCATCCAAGGAGCAGGAGAATCGACGTTTCGGGCATGAGCCCTTCTTCAGGAACCCTTCTATGAGAACTGTTTAAGTAAGATAAGGTCAGGTTAGGTTAAGGACATTTAAGCATGCAGAAGATATAAGTACAGTGATTTGTCTGTTTTTACTGGAAACAGGATGGTGGGATAATTGGTAATACTGATATTAATTCCAACTTTGTAACGTGTTTGTTTATTTTACCAACAAGCATGTGCAATGACACAATAAACTCACATGATAAGCGGCAATTCTTGACACCTATCAGTTTTATTTGTGCCTCCTAATGCATGACTCATCCTCATCACAATTTTGTGTCATTTTTCATGTAAGATTCTTACATCACTACTCGCACATATTCTGATATCTTTTCCAAAATATAAAATATAAATACATTATGTTTTCAAATGAATTCATTCTTTTGACTGATATCTTTGAAACTCTGTGGAGAGAGGAGGAGTGCACAACCAATGGGAAAAAAAGATTCTATTTTAATGGTTTACATATTAAAGTGAAGGTAAAGTTACCATTGTCCCAGAGAGCCACAGAGCTGCTCTCTAATGAGAGAGAGAGAAAGATGGTGGTTAAACCTGACAGCTGCCATGTCTCAGACGAGGGACAAAGTTGAGAAGGTGGGACCTTCATGGTGACCTCAGTTGATGCAGGGACTGAATCTGCACTGTTGGTGTCACTCTGCATTGCAAAACAGCCATCCAAACTAACCGACTCCCTGCAAGGTTTGTGGAGCCGTGAGAGGAAAGGGGGAGTTTGTGGTTTAGATTACCTACAGTGTGGAAACAGGGCCCTTCGACCCAACAAGTCCATACCGACCCTCCGAAGAGAAACCCACCCCCCTATATTTACCCCTGACTAATCCACCCATCACTATGGGCAATTTAGCATGGCCAATTCAACGAGCCTGCATACCTTTGGACTGTGGGAGGAAACCGGAGCACCTAGAGGAAACCCACGCGGACACAGGGAGAATGTGCAAACTCCACACAAACAGTTGCCCAAGGCAGGAATTGAACCCAGGTCCCTGGCACTGTGAGGCAGCAGTGCTAACCACTGAGCCACCGTGCCACCCCATTATTTACCAAAGTAAATAATGGTGGTTGCCATCCAGACAACATGTCCAAGGTTCTTACTCAAGCCTGTGCAAAGACAAGGACCGATAGTTTGGCCTTGTGGATGAAATAATATCGAAGAGTAACTGCTGATAAACAACATGCCTTTTATTCATTGAGTAAGATAAAGACTCTGATTTTACAATTACCACATGAACAGATTCAACTGATAAGTAATCCTTTTTAAAATTACCCACTTAACAGTTGGCAATTTTCTGGCTTGAATTCTGAATTTGGCCTGTCTGGAATGTATTCATCAGAGGAAACCAGGGTGATATCCACGCAACTCAAGAATTTTATTGGAGGCAGTTCACCCACCATGATTTTGTCTCCACCTGTTTGTAGGACTGTAATGTTGGCTGATAACCTCTGAACTAATTTTCCAGTGTTGCACTACATCGTGTAGATGATACGCACTGAAACTGCATTGCACTAATGTGGAAGAATGGAACGTTGAAGTGCTAGATGGGGTGCTAATCAAAGTGATACCTTTGTCGTCATGGTGTCAAGCTTCTTAAGTGTTGTTGTAGTTGCATTCATTCAGAGAAGTAGGAAGCATTCCATCACACTTTTACTGTGTTTTGTGGAGTAATATAGATAAAACCAATTTGTTGTCACAGAAAGAAATGTAGTTATTTACCAGTATAATTGCACAAAATGGTAATCATTTTCAATAAGTGGATCTGTCACTGGCTAACCTAGCTAAGAGTATAATTTTACAGAGAGACACACATTACAGATAATTACCATTAAGCATACTTTAGTAATGGTTACTTTCAAACATACTTTGTTTTCATTGGGGATCACATATACTTTACCAGCAAACAATGTAATCAATAGACATCTTGCATGTACAAAATATGAAGTATAAATGAGATGATATTGCAACCAGAGCTATACTTCTACCAGTGTATGTGCTCACCAGCAATGAGCACCGTCTGTAACCATAGCAACTTTCACCTAGAAACTGTCTCACTACATGGTGCTCCTTGCTGCTCAGAAGACTGGGTTAAAGCTGTACTTAACTCAAACAAGATCACGTTAAAACCTTCCAGGAAATAATAGAAATCTGGAACATCCATGTTACATAAGTCAAATGGTGAAAGTAGTCGTTGGTTCGACTGTCACAGAGGAACAGATAACTAATTTTGACTCAACCTCACTGAGGGAATGATAATCTCGTGCAAAATTGTTTTCATTCGTATCCAATAAACATTCACTCCTTCAGCAGTCAGTACTCAGTCACCTGAAATAGCTTCTGACAGCTCCCAGTTTGCATGCTAGGTTTATGTCTTTTTATTTAAGCTCAGGGTTTCCATTTAGTCTTCATTCACCAAAACGGGCATGCTGTAAAACTAAAAAGGAAAATTATATAGAATTTCAGAGGCATTTAATTTGACAACACTTCTCTACATTATTCTTTCTGACTTGGTGGTACTTATTGAAATAGTTGATAAAATGTTGAAGTATTTTTGAGAATGAACTTAGACCATAAGAAATAGACATAGGAGCAGAAATTAGGTCATTCAGCCCATCGAATCTGCTCCGCCATTCAATCATGGCTGATACATTTCTTAACCCTATTCTCCTGCTTTCTCCCTGTAACCCTTGATCACCTTGATTCTCAAGAATCTATCTATCTCAGTCTTTAATATACTCAATGATCTGGCCTCCATAGTCATCTGTGGCAATGAAATCCATAGATTTATCACTGTCCGGCTGAAAACGTTTCTCCTTATCTCCATTCTAAAACGTCTTCCCTTTAAGGCTAAGCTCTCAGGTCTTGTCTCTCCTACCAATGGAAACATCTTCCCAACATTTACCCTGTCCGGACCATTCAGTTTTCTGTATGTTTCAATTAGAACCACCCCCATCCCCCCCCGCCTCCCCCCCCCCCCACCCCCCCACCATCCTTCTACACTCCATCAAGTATAAACCCAGAGTCTTCAAACGTTCCTGATATGCTAAGCTTTTCATTCCTTGGACCATTCTCGTGCATCTCCTCTGAACACACTGCAGGGCTAGTACGTTCTTCCTGAGATATGGGGCCCGAATGTTCATCAAGATGTAAATGTCTGATGCTCCCAAATGGTAGCTTTTAACTATTCTTTACATTAAGAAAAGGCCTCAGCATATAAGTAAGTGAATCCTTAATCATTAACATTTATAGAGTAACTTGAGAAAGTTGCACTTATGAAATAAGGCTTAGAATTTCTTCTTCATTTCTAACCTATTTTTGTGCTATTATGCTGCAGACAAGAAGAAATCTGTCTCCTACAATACTAAAGAGGAGGGGAAACTCAGTCTAAGTCCATTGTGCCAACCATTTTATGACATCAGGAATCAAAAGGCAATAGAGAGAAATACAGAAAAGTTTTCTTCTGATCAGAAATGGTTGAACCAAGCATAAATCATAAGTTAATGATTTCTAGTGCAGTTGCATAACTGTGGACAAAGAGAAGGATTGAATGTTTTGTTTCAGTTTCTCTTCTGCCAGACCCCATGTTGAGCTCTGGTGAATTGACAGTTTAGTTGGCTGTGGAGTTATGTAATCATATTTCCAAAAGCACTGGATATATTTTCACAAAAGTTTTACTCACTAAACTAAAAGTTGCTGTAATAAAGAGTAGAACTTGGGGAATGGATAAGCAATGTGACGAGTTGAAAACCATGGTGACCAGTTAGAGAGGGAATATGAGAATGAGTGAAGTACAGGGTTCCAAGAGATCAACTGTGTTAGGGGATTCTCTAGTCTGAGGTACAGACAGACGTTTCTGTGGCCAGCAGTGAAAAAGCAGAATGGTGTGTTGCCTCCCTGGTGCCAGGATCAAGGATGTCACAGAGAGGGTGCAGAAAGTTCTCATGGGGGAGAGGGGCCAGCAAGAGATCATTGTCCACACTGGAACCAATGACATAGGAAGGGACAAGGTTGAGATTCTGAAGGGAGAGTACAGAGAGTTAGGCAGAAATTTAAAAAGGAGGTCCTCGAGATTAGTAATATCTGGATTACTCCCGGTGCTATGAGCTAGTGAGGGCAGGAATGGGAGAATAGAGCAGATGAATGCATAGCCGAGGAGCTGGTGTATGGGAGAAGGAATCACATTTTTGGATCATTGGAATCGCTTTTGGGGTAGAAGTGACCTGTACAAGGATGGATTGCACCCAAATTGGAAGGGGACTAATACACTGGCAGGGAAATTTACAAGAGCTGCTCGGGAGGATTTGAACTAGTACGGTGGGTGGGGGGGGAACCAGGGAGATAGTGAGGAAAGAAATCAATTTGAGACTGGTGCAGTTGAGAACAGAAGTGAGTCAAACAGTCAGGTCAGGCAGGGACATGGTAGGACTAATAAATTAAACTGCATTTATTTCAATGCAAGGGGCCTAACAGGAAAGGCAGATGACTTCAGGGCATGGTTAGGAACATGGGACTGGGATATTATATCAATTACAGAAACATGGCTCAGGGATGGGCAGGACTGGCAGCTTAATGTTCCAGGATACAAATACTACAGGAAAGATAGAAAGGGATGCAAGAGAGGAGAGGGAGTGGCATTTGTGGTAAGGGATAGTATTACAGCTGTGCTGAGGGAGGATATTCACGGAAATACATCCAGGGAAGTTATTTGGGTGGACCTGAGAAATAAGAAAGGGATGATCACCTCATTGGGATTGTATTATAGACCCCCTAATAGTCAGAGGGAAATTGAGAAACAAACTTGTAAGGAGATCTCAGCCACCTGTAAGAATAATAGGGTGGTTATGGGAGGGGATCTTAACTTTCCAAAAAGTTGAAGTTCTAAATTGGAGAAAGGCCAATTTTGACGGTATTAGGCGAGAACTTTCGAAAGCTGATTGGGGGCAGATGTTTGCAGGTAAAAGGACGGCTGGAAAATGGGAAGTCTTCAAAAATGAGATAACCAGAAACCAGAGAAAGTATATTCTTGTTAGGGTGAAAGGAAAGTCTGGTAGTTATAGGGAATGCTGGATGGCTAAGGAAATTGAGGTTTGGTTAAGAAAAAGAAGGAAGCAAATGTAAGGTATAGACAGGATAGATCGGGTGAATCCTTAGATAGATTCTTGTTGTCTAGAGGAATTAAGGGCTACGGGGAGAACGCTGGTAAGTGGAGCTGAAATGCGCATCAGCCATGATTGAATGGCGGAGTGGACTCGATGGGCCGAATGGCCTTACTTCCACTCCTATGTCTTATGGTCTTATGGTCTTAAGAGTATGGAGGAAGTAAGAGTATACTTAAGAGGGAAATCAGGAGGGCAAAAAGGGGACATGAGATAGTTTTGGCAAATAGAATAAGGCGAATCCAAAGAGTTTTTACAAATACATTAAGGACAAAAGGATAACTAGGGAGAGAATAGGGCCCCTCAATGATCAGCCTTTGTGTGGAGCCGCAGGAGATGGGGGAAATAATAAATGAATATTTTGCATCAATATTTACTGTGGAAAAGGATATGGAAGATATAGATTGTAAGCAAATAGACGGTGACATCTTGCAAAATGTCCCTATTACAGAGGAGGAAGTGCTAGATGTCTTGAAATGCATAAAAGTGGATAAATCCCCAGGACCTGATCAGGTGTACCCTACAACTCTGTGGGAAGCTAGAGAAGTGATTGATGGGCCTCTTGCTGAGATATTTGTATCATCGATAGTCACAGGTGACGTGCCGGAAGACTGGAGGTTGGCTAACATGGTGCCGCTGTTTAAGAAGGGTGGTAAGGACAAGCCAGGGGACTATAGACCAATGAGCCTGACCTCAGTGGTGGGCAAGTTGTTGGAGGGAATCCTGAGGGACAGATGTACATGTATTTGGAAAGGCAAGGACTGATTAGGGAAAGTCAACATGGCTTTGTGCATGGGAAATCACGTCTCTCAAACTTGATTGAGTTTTTTGAAGAAGTAACAAAGAGGATTGATGAGGACAGAGCACTAGATGTGATCGATATGGACTTCATTAAGTCGTTCGACAAGGTTCCCCATGGGAGATTGATATGCAAGGTTCGATCTCACAGAATACAGGGACAACTAGCCATTTGGATACAGAACTGGCTCAAAGGTAGAAGACAGAGGGTGGTGGTGGAGGATTGTTTTTCAGACTGGAGGTCTGTGACCAGTGGAGTGCCACAAGGATCGGTGCTGGGTCCTCTACTTTTCGTCATTTACATAAATAATTTGGATGCGAGCATAAGAGGTACAGTTAGTAAGTTTGCAGATGACACCAAACTTGGAGGTGTAGTGGACAGCGAAGAGGGTTACCTCAGATTACAACAGGACCTGGACCAGATGGGCCAATGGGCTGAGAAGTGGCAGATGGAGTTTAATTCAGATACATGCGAGGTGCTGCATTTTGGGAAAGCAAATCTCAGCAGGACTTATACACTTAATGGTAAGGTTCTAGGGAGTGTTGCTGAACAAAGTGACCTTGGAGTGCAGGTTAATAGCTCCTTGAAAGTGGAGTCGCAGGTAGATAGGATAATGAAGAAGTTGTTTGATATGCTTTCTTTTATTGGTCAGAGTATTGAGTACAGGAGTTGGGAGGTCATGTTGCAGCTGTACAGCACATTGGTTAGGCCACTGTTGGAATATTGCTTGCAATTCTGTTCTCCTTCCTATTGGAAAGATGTTGTGAAACTTGAAAGGGTTCAGAAAAAATTTACAAGTATGTTGCCAGGGTTGGAGGGCTTGAACTCTAGGGAGAGGCTAAATGGCTGGGGTATTTTCCCTGGAGCATCGGAGGCTGAGGGGTGACCTTATCGAGGTTTACAAAATTATAAGGAGCATGGATAGGGTAAAAAGACAAAGTCTTTTCCCTGGGGTCGGTGAGTCCAAAACTAGAGGGCATAGGTTTAGGGTGAGAGGGGAAAGATATAAAAGAGACCTAAGGGGCAGCCTTTTCACACAGAGGGTGGTACGTGTATGGAATGAGCTGTCAGAGGAAGTGGTGGAGGCTGGTATAATTGCAACATTTAAGAGCCATTTGGATGAGTATATGACTAGGAAGGATTTAGAGGGATATGGGCCAGTTGCTGGCAGGTGGGACTAGATTGGATTGGGATATCTGGTCGGCATGGACGGGTTGGACCAAAGGGTCTATTTTCATGCTGTACATCTCTATGACTCTATGACTCTACAGGATGGATGCAAGAATGCTCTGTGAGGGGTTGACTGCTATTTCCAATTATTATCAAGGATATGGATTTAAAAATTTTATCAACGCATTTTTGGAAGTCCATCGAACAGACCTAACCAGATGAAATCTAAAACAGATAAATGCACAATATTAGCAAAGTGAAGAACATGCATCGACATTAAAACTGGCGTGCTTCATTTCATACACATCAGGACTGAAAGGCAAGAAAACCAATGCAGAAAGAAAATGACCATTTTTGTAGCACGAGAAACAGAGTGATTGGATTATGATTGGCAAGGAGATGCAGCAGGAACTGATAACTGTCTTAGTTAACTGACTAAATTCAAACCAGGCTAGTTGACTCTGATTGGTCAGGGAGTTGCCATGGGGATTTGTCAGGGATTAGCTATCTCTACAGTTCTTTACACATTGCAAAAGGTATACATGTGGTTGTATTCTTTTTGTTCAAAAAGAACAAGTGTGTGAATAAATGCAGCTTCCACACACACAAACGTAAGGAATGGCTGTAAAAGTGATTACGATCATTGCATTTTTCATACTGGCATCATGGTTAGATTAGATTCCCTACAGTGCGGAAATAGGCCCTTCAGCCCAATGAGTCCACACCGACCCTCCGAAAGTAACCCATCCAGACCCATTTCCCTCTAAGTAATGCACCCAGCACAATGGCCAATTCATCTGACCTGCACGGCTTTGGACAGTGGGAGGAAATCAGAGCAACTGGAGGAAACCCACCAGACACAGGGAGAACATGCAAACTCCACACAGACAGTCACCTGAGGCTGGAATCGAACCTGGGTCTCTGGTGCTGAGAGGCAGCAGTGCTAACCACTGAGCCACCGTGCCACAAAAGTTAGGAAGCAATTAGCAAGGTAAATTGTATATTAGCCTTCATTGTAAGGAAATTTGAGTACAGGAGTAAAGACATCTTGACGTAGCTGTATGGAGCTGAGGCAGAACTGCACCTGCAGTACTGTTCACGATTTTGGTTTCCATATTTACAATGTGACACAGAGGGAGTGCAATGCAGGCTTCCGAGATTAATCCAAGGACAGCAAGATGAGGAGACTAAGTTTGAATTTCAAGAATTCAAATTCCAACATCTGCCTTGGTGGGATTTGAACCCGGGTCCCTGGAACATTACCTAGATCTCCGCGTTAACAAAATCCAGTAATAATATCACTGGGCCATCACTTCCCCATCCAGGTTGGACAGGAGATATTTCCAAGATCATCCAGTTCAACACCCACTGTTGCACAGGGGATGTCACTAAGAAATTGTACACTAAGGAAGCTGAAGACATTTCATTCTTTCCAGAAGTAGTCAGAGAAGGTATGTTCTTTATCAGGTTCCAGGTGCATGATACTACAGACTGCACCTATGTTGCTCACAGACTCTGCATGTCACCTCAAATATACTGTAGCCAGAGTGGGTTCCTTTCCCTCCACATCTAGCTGGTATATAATAACGCTCAGTCCATCATGCAGGTCAGCAGCTGGTATTCTGGAGGCAGTCACCATCCCTCATCATGCAGGACTATAATTCTTTCAGCATTTGAGTCACCACAAAAGATGAAACAGTGCCAACTTCATGGCAAGAAATAGTTGCCGACCACCTGGCTGATGACGTTGATAAGTAATCATATTTAAGTAGGCAGTGTGCCTGTATTGTGAGGAATACTGTCACACATAATAGCATTGAGTAGACCATTGAGCTGCTTAAGTATTGGGTAAAAACAATGACTGCAGATGCTGGAAACCAGTTTCTGGATTAGTGGTGCTCTATTGTACTCTATGCTACTTTCTCCCCACCCCCACCCTCCTCTCACTCATCTTTCCACCCTTCAGGCTCTCTGCCTGTATTCCTGATGAAGGGCTTTTGCCCGAAATGTCGATTTTACTGCTCCTCGGATGCTGCCTGAACTGCTGTGCTCTTCCTGCTTAAGTATTAGTCTATTGCCTGGACTGTGCAGCCCTGCAGTCTACAACACAGTGCTTCACTGAGACCATGATAATATCCCGCACAAACTATCCATCAAGAGGGCTGTGTACCTGCCATTCGGTATATGGTGAAGGGGACGAGTGGGTGGAAGGGACAAAAAGAGGAAGACCTATAATTGTCTTTCCAGCCAGACTGTCTATGAACATCTCATCCAACTGCGGTACAAGAGACCACGACACAAATCTCTTGTCTTCCCTCTCCTGTTGACAATTATTATCAAGGATATGGGTTTAAAAATTTTATCAAAGCACTTTTGGAAGTCCATCGAACAGACCTAACCAGATGAAATCTAAAACAGACAAATGCACGATATTAGCAAAGTGAAGAACATGCATCGAGATTAAAACTGGCGTGCTTCATTTCATACACATCAGGTCTGAAAGGCAAGAAAACCAATGCAGAAAGAAAATGACCATTTTTGTAGCACGAGAAACATAGTGATTGGATTATGGTTGGCAAGGAGATGCAGCAGGAACTGATAACTGTCTTAGTTAACTGACTAAATTCAAACCAGGCTAGTTGACTCTGATTAGTCAGGGAGTTGCCATGGGGATGTGACAGGGATTAGCTATAATCCACTTGAACTATAACAAATGTACCAAAGCAACTTTCAAAATCAAAGCGTTCAGTATTTCACCCAAAGGCCTACCTATTTGTATTTTCTCTTACCATGTCTTCCATGTGTCTGTACCTCTCCTAATGTTCCTATGCTGTGCTATCCCAGTATCATGGTTGGTGGGAGATTGTGGATGACCTTGAGAGACACCCTTAAACAGCTCTAACCTTAGAAGGTTGTGTTTCAGGATGGGTGGTAACAGTCTGGGCTGGAGGACACAGGCTGACTGACAGCAGTTTGAGGTTCTCCAGAGAGGACAGAGAAGAAAGGCTCAATGGCATGGTTACAGTGTCAAAAATGGGATGAAAGTAAGATGTACGCGCTTACACCATTGGTAGTGTAAATCAAAAGGTGTTGGACCATGTGGTACAAGGGGTGTGAGTAGGAGCATCGTACATCAGCCTTATGTAATCTATATTACCGGCCCTGCCACTGCTAGTCGTGTCAATCAGGTCTATTGTCATGATAATGATGATTGATTCCTTCATCAGGGTGAAACATCCAGCCAAGCCTGTCCCCTGCTGATTATTCTGTTGTGTCTGGTTGTATGTCAGTTAATGAACTGCAACCTGGTTAGCTGATGCATCTGTTATGAGTGAGTAGCTGCAGGGACCTACCTGTTTCTCAGCTTCTGCAATGGCTCAGTGAATTACATCTGGGGAAAAAGGTTCAGCAAGGAACTTGTCCATTGGGTACAGGCACATCAATCGAGGGTAGTATCCAAGGCCAATGAGTCGTGGTTGAGAGTAGCCTCAAAAAGCTCTCTGTACCTGGTCCTGATGAAATCACTGACTGTGAGTAGGGTGGACCTATCAGCAGCGAGAACTGGTGTGGGACCAAATGGGTGTGGACAATCAATGGCTTTTATAACCTGGTAGAAACTTATGTCATTCTTGTCAGTACACAACTGGATCTGCTTGACTATATTTTCTTACCAATTGCATTTGATCTCTCTTCTAGACTTCAATATTGGTTTGTCAGTAGGAGGCGTTTAAGGAGTTTATATAGTTGCAGTTTGCAAGGTATTTGTTATCCAGAAACTCCAACATCGCTGCAAAGCCTGCATGGTGCAACATCAACGAATGAAAGAGCTACAGACATATCATTAGCATTGCCAATGAAAGGACATACACATCTTCTGGTTGGACTACCCTGCAAGCAACAAACATCCTCCAGGAAACAGAACCCTGAGCAGAGGGACAACCTGGCAACTGTATTGGATAGGCCATCATATCAGAATCTGAATACTCCCTTTCAAGCTGCACTCGTCATTCCCAGTTCATGACTGACCAAAGATCACTGAGCAGACTCCAGAAATGTGAAAAGAAGATTGACTTTAACTGAGGAGCAGCTGAGGAGAGAGTATACTGGATATACATGAGATTCAGCCAGGCTTCACCAAGGCTTTGGTGGTTTTGAAGCAAGGCTAAGGAGAAGGGTGAAGACATGAGAACCAGAGGAAAGTCCAAGAAGACGTACAATCCTTTCATCAAAGCTATGGATGGAGCAATGGACTAACAGCAGATGTAGAATGTGAATTTTAGATTTTTTAATGACTTTTTCTTTCTTCAGCTTTTTCAGTTTCCCATTTCCACCTCTTGTGTCTTTGATTGACTTCAACCCAAACTCTTTCAGCCTCCTTGTCTTTCTTTTCCCTTTTGTTTTATTTCACTCTATCGCTTCTCTTTACTCTGGGACTCTGTGATGGACACCCTCCTCATTTTGAGGGCTGCAGAGAAGGAAGCGTGGGTATTAGTTGTAAGGTTTGCAGAATATTTGGATCATTGGAACCTCTTCTAGGCTAGAAGTGACCTGTACAAGAAGGATGGATTGCGCCTGAATTGGAAGGGGACTAATATACTGGCAGGGAGATTTGCTAGAGCTGCTCGGGAGGATTTCAACAAGTAAGGAAGTGGGGGAGGTGGGACCCAGGGGAATACTGAGGAAAGAGATCAATCTGAGATTGGTACAGTTGACAAAAAAAGCAAGTCAAATAGCCAGGGCAGGGAGAATCAAAGCAGAGAACAAGGCAGAACTGATAAAGTAAACTGCATTTATTTCAATGCAAGAGACATAACAGGGAAGGCAGATGAACTCAGGGCATGGTTAGGAACATGGGACTGGGATATCACAGCAATTACTGACGCATGGCTCAGGTACAGACAGGACTGGCAGCTTAATGTTCCAGGATACAAATGCTACAGAAAGGACAGAAAGGGAGGCAACAGAGAAGGGGTGTGGCGTTTTTGATAAGGGATAGCATTACATCGGTACTGAGGGAAGATATTCCCAGAAATGCATCAGGGACATTATTTGGGTGGAACGGAGACATAAGAAAGGGATGATCACCTTATTGGGAGTGTATTACAGACCCCCTAATAGTCAGAGGGAAATTGAGAAACAATCTTGTAAGGAGATCTCAGCCACCTGTAAGAATCCTAGGGTGGTTATGGTAGGAAATTTTAACTTTCCAAACATAGACTGGGACTGCCATAGTGTTAAGGGTTTAGATAGAGAGAAATTTGTTAAGCATGTACAAGAAATTTTTTTGATTCAGTATGTGGATATACCCACTAGAGAAGGTGCAAATCTTGACCTACTCTTGGGAAATAAGGCAGGGCAGGTGACTGAGGAGTCAGTGGGGGAGCACTTTGTGGCCAGCGACCATAATTCTATTAGATTTAAAATAGTGATGGAAAAGGACCAGATCTAAAAGTTTAAGTTCTAAACTGGGGAAAGGCTAATTTTGACAGTATTAGGCGAGAACTTTCAAAAGCTGAGCACATGTTCGCAGTTAAAGGGATGGCTGGAAAATGGGATAATGAGAATCCAGAGAAAATATATTCCTGTTAGGGTGAAAGGAAAGGCTAGTAGGTATAGGGAATGCTGGATGACTAAAGAAATTGAGGGTTTGGTTAAGAAAAAGAAGGAAGCATATGTATGGTGTAGACAGGATAGATCATGTGAATCCTTAGAAGAGTATAAAGGCAGGAGGAGTATACTTAAGAGGGAAATCAGGAGGGCAAAAAGGGGACATGAGATAGCTTTGGCAAATCGAATTAAGGAGAGTTGATAGAGTTTTTACAAATACATTAAGGACAAAAGGATAACAAGGGAGAGAATAGGGCCCCTCAAAGATCAGCAAGGCGACCTTTACGAGGAAACACAGGAGATGGGGGAGAAATTAAGTGCATCATCGTTTACTGAGGAGAAGGACATGGAACATATACAATGTGGGGAAATGGATAGTGACATCTTGAACAATGTCCAGATTACAGAGGAGGAAGTGCTGGATGGCTTGAAACGCATAAAAGTGGATAAATCCCCAGGACCTGATCAGATGCACCCTAGAACTCTGTGGGAAGCTAGGGTAGTGATTGCTGGGCCTCTTGCTGAGATATTTCTATCATTGATAGTCACAGGTGAGGTGCCGGAAGACTGGAGATTGGCAAATGTGGTGCCACTGTTTAAGAAGGGTGGTAAGGACAAGCCAGGGAACTATAGACCAGTGAGCTTGGCGTCGGTGGTGGGCAAGTTGTGGAGGGAATCCTGAGGGACAGGATGTACATGTATTTGGAAAGGCAAGGCCTGATTAGGGATAGGCGACATGGCTTTATGCGTGGGAAATCATGTCTCACAAACTTAATTGAGTTGTTTGAAGAAGTAACAAAGAGGATTGAAGAGGGCAGAGCGGTAGATGTGATCTATATGGACTTCAGTAAGGTATTCAACAAGGTTCCCCATGGGAGACTGATTAGCAAGGTTAGATCTCATGGAATACATGGAGAACTAGCCATGTGGACACAGAAGTGGCTCAAAGGTAGAAGACAGAGGGTGGTGGTGGAGGGTTGTTTTTCAGAGTGGAGGCCTGTGACCAGTGGAGTGCCACAAGGATCGGTGCTGGGTCCTCTACTTTTTGTCATTTACATAAATTATTTGGATGCAAGCATAAGAGGTACAGTTAGTAAGTTTGCAGAAGACACCAAAATTGGAGGTGTAGTGGACAGCAAAGAAGGTTACCTCAGACTACAACAGGATCTTGATCAGATGGGCCAATGGGCTGAGGAGTGGTAGATGGAGTTTAATTCAGATAAATGCGAGGTGCTGTATTTTGGGAAAGCAAATCTTAGCAGGACTTATACACTTAATGGTAAGGTCCTAGAGAGTGTTGCTCAACAAAGAGACCTTGGAGTGCAGGTTCATAGCTCCTTGAAAGTGGAGTCGCAGGTAGATAGAATAATAAAGAAGACATTTTGAATAGTTTCCTTTATTGGTCGGAGCATTGAGTACAGGAGTTGGGAGGTCATGTTGTGGCTGTACAGGACATTGATTAGGCCACTTTTGGAATGTTGCATGCAGGTCTGGTCTCCTTCCTATTGGAAGGATGTTGTGCAACTTGAAAGGGTTCAGAAAAGACTTACAAGGATGTTGCCAGGGTTGGAGGATTTGAGCTATTGGGAGAGGCTGAATAGGTTGGGGCTGTTTTCCCTGGAGCGTCGAAGTCTGAGGGGTGACCTCATTGAAGTTTATCAAATCATGAGATGCACGGGTAGGATAAATAGACAGTCTTTTCCCTGGGTAGGGAACTAGAGGGCATAGGTTTAGGGTGAGAGGGGAAAGATATAAAAGGGACCTAAGGGGCAACGTTTTCATACAGAGGGTGGTGCGTTTATGGAATGATCTGACAGAGGAAGTGGTGGAGGCTGATATAATTGCAACATTTAAAAGGCATCTGAGTTGTTACATGAATAGGAAAGGTTTAGAGAGATATGTGCCAAGTGCTGACATGTGGAACTAGATTAGGTTGGGATGTCTGTTCAGCTTGGGCTAGTTGGACCGAAGGGTCTGTTTCAATTTTCCTGAGCACTGTCACAGCAGGAGCAGTTTAGCCAACCTGAGAGAAGCTGATATATGTTTTGGGAATCTCTGTTCCCATGGTTTTAACTGTTCACATCCACAGGACATAAAAGGACAGCTACTTTGACCTGCAGGCTTTTAGACTCCAAGGGTTGCTCACATGAGCAGCATAAATTGGTTTAAGTCATCTCTCCTCTGTTTTTTAACCTGACATTCACTTGTTAGACTACCACCTGATGAAGGAGCGACGCTCCGAAAGCTAGTGTGCTTCCAGTTAAACCTGTTGGACTATAACCTGGTGTTGTGTGATTTTTAACTTTGAACCTTGAAATGCACACTCCATGTTGTTGTGCCATATTTGTATCTTTTCCAGGTCAAACGTCTTTTAGAATGACTCCATGCACCACCTTCAGTGAGCTGCACCACTCCTTTAAGAGATGCAGGTTGATTTGAGTTCACAATAGTCACCCTTGTTTAGGAAATCTGCCAGTCAATAGGATGTTTAACAAGGTTGCATTCCGGATTCACGTAATTGAATTCTGAGGGAAACATTATTGGTTAATTGTATAGCACAATCCCTGTGCCTGTTTTGGGACTTATCTACTTTTACCCTGGAATAGATTATCTTTGAATTCCTTTATTCTCACAGTTTACAGGCTTTTAGACTCCAAGGGTCACTCACATGAGCAGCATTAATTGGTTTAGTCGTCTCTCCTCTGTTTTTTAACCTTGACATTCACTTGGTTCTTCCCGTAGGTTTCTCAATTTCGATGAAAGAAATCTTTAGCTGCAGACTGCGAACATCATTTTTTTTTTGATGAAGACTTTAACAGAGCATGCTTGACTGAGTGCTGGCATAGCTATAACTGTAATGATTCTGACCTTCAGAACTGGCTGCGCTTTTTCATTGCTTCATAACTGAAACAGCCTTGTATATTGGCTGTTATTCTCAAAGCACATGAATGCAGGTCAAAGTAGCTGTCCTTTTATGTCCTGTGGATGTGAACAGTTAAAACCATGGGAACAGAGATTCCCAAAACATATATCAGCTTCTCTCAGGTTGGCTAAACTGCTCCTGCTGTGACAGTGCTCAGGAAAATGAATCACACTATTATCTGCTGAACCGCTGGGAATGCTAATAGATTAAAACTCTCAGGACTGATATGGGTTTCAGTATTGCGTAAAGCATTAAATGTTTGTCAAAAACAACTGAGAAGCCAATCATCTTTCTATTTCTAGCTCCACCCTCACTCCATCCCTACTCCGACCCCTGCTCTGATCTAAACAGTTCTCATTTCATTTCAGACTTTGTTGAATATTTCTCCCACCAGGGTTGTACACTCATCACCTTCCTGAGGAAGGGTTATAGCTAAAACGTTGACTTCTCCATCTCCTGATGCTGCCTGGTTTGCTGTGTTCTTCCCGCCTCCTGCGTTATTTACATCTATTTACAAGATACAAGTCAGTTTAGATTCGATTAGATTCCCTACAGTGTGGAAACAGGCCCTTCAGCCTAACCAGTCCACACCGATCCTCCGAAGAGTAACCCACCCAAACCCATTACCCTCTGCCTAATGCATCTAACACTACAGGCAATTTAGAATGGCCAATTCACCTGACTTGCACATCTTTGGACTGTGGGAGGAAATCGGAGCACCCGGAGGAAGCCCACGCAGACACGGGGAGAATGTGCAAACTCAATGCAGACAGTCGCCCGAGGCTGGAATTAAACCTGGGGCCCTGGCACTGTGAGGTAGTAGTGCTAACCACTGAGCCACTGTGCCACCTGTTGTAAGAAAGAAAATAGGTTGAGGTTTACAAATCTGAGATCCAAACAATAAATTCAGGTTTAAACATTAATTGTATGAATTCCCAAAGGAAGATTCATTGGTATGCGTGATAAATAACTTGACTTGAATCTAAGGTTTTATGATTACATTGTTTCGGGATGGTTCTAACCAATACAAATTGAACTCGAAGCAACCAATGCTGGAGATCACAGTGGGTCAGGCAACATCCATGGAGACAGAACAAAAAAATGTTTCAAGTCCAGATGACTCTTCAGCAGAGTTGAAGTGAAATGTGGAGGGGGCAGCACTTATGCTATAGTTTGGGGTGGAGGGGTGTGGGGGTTGTTGGTATAGGGTGCTGGTGGAGATAAAATATTGACAGTTCAGATTAAGTGATCAGAATGTGAGAAAGGCAGAACAATGGTGTGTCTCCTGCTAGACTTGAAAGGACAAACAGTCCCACTTGGATGGGGGGAGGAGAGAAAGGACACGATAACATATTGCAGCAAGCTTAAAAAAAGGGAAGAAATTGAATTGAATTGAAATAATTGTCATGTGTACCGAGGCACAGTGAAAAGCTTTGTCTTGCGAACAATATAGGCAGATCTCAGAGTTAAGTAGCAAAGATAAATAAATAATAGGTAAACAGCAGCAAAAACAAAAACACAGGTACAGGTAAATGTTAAGAGTTTGAGAGCCCATTCAGTATTCGAACAACAGTAGGGGAGAAACTGTTTCAAAACCAGTTGGTGCGTGTGTTCAGGCTTCTGTACCTTCTCCCCGATGGTAGAGGTTGTAGAAAAGCATTGCCAGGGTGTGCTGGATCTTTGAGAATGCTGGCAGCCTTTCCTTGACAGTGGGCCTGGTGGATGGATTCTATAGATGGGGGGGTTGGCCATTGTGATTGTCTGGGCCGAATTCACCACTCTCTGTAACCGTCTCTGATCTTGAATGGTACAGTTGCCATTCCAGTTAGTGATACATCCAAATGCTCTCAATGGTGCACCTATAAAAGTTGGCAAGGATGTTCACCGTCATGCCAAATTTCCTCAGTCGCCTGAGGAAGAAGAGACGTTGTTGGGCCTTTGTAACCAGTGCATCCACTTGAAGAGTCCAAGAAAGCTTGTTGTGGATGACCACTCCCAGGAGCTTGACACTCTCCACTCGTTCCACTGCTGCGCTGTTAATGTGTAGAGGGGGCATGAGTAACATCCCGCCAAAAGTCAATAATGAGTTCCTTAGTTTTGCCAGTATTGAGAGCTAGGTTGTTCTCAGTGCACCATTTCTCTAGGTCTTCCACCTCCCGTCTGTGGTCTGTTTCATCACCATCTGAGATTCGACCGACTATGGTGATGTCATCAGCGAACTTGTAAATGGCATTTAGTCTAGTATTTGGTGACACAGTCATGGGTATACAGTGAGTACAATAGGGGGCTAAGTAAGCACCCCTGGGGGGCTCTAGTGTTGAGAGTTAGTGAGAAATAAATATTGTCCCCAATCTTTACTGATTGTGGCTTGTGGTTCAGGAAACTGAGGATCAGTTGCAGAGAATAATAGTGTTTAAGGGTGAATGTATTTGATGAGTAAGATTCTTACGTAGCTGTTCTTGGTGTCAAGATGTTCTAGGGAGGAGGGAAGGGCAAGTGATATGGTATCTGATGTGGATCTGTTGGTCCAATAGGCAAATTGGAGTGGGTTCACAAATGGTTCACAATTTGAAGATGTTGCGCTGTGATTCACTGGAACATTGTAGCATGGTGAGGACAGACACATGGGCATGCGAGCAGACAAAACGCATCCAGAAACCCTAGCCACTCTTCCCTACATCAAAGATATCTCAGAAAAGACTGCCAGAATGCTCAGAACTCTTGGTATCATGGTAGCCCACGAACCACCAACACACTAAAATAGCAGCTAATGAATTTGAAAGACCCTACGCAGAACAAGCAAAACTAATGTTGACAAAATACCTTGCAAGAACTGTAACAAACACTACATTGGTCAAACAAGCAGAAAACTAGCACCAGGATACATGAACATGAACTAGCCACAAAAAGCCATGGCCCACTCTCACTAGTATCCTTAATACAGAAGAGGAAGGACATCACTTCGACTGCAATAACACATCCATCCTAGGACCAGCCAAACAGAGACATGCATGACAATTCCTAGAAGCATGGCATTCCAACCAGAACTGTATCAACAAACACTGACTTCGACCCCATTTACCACCCGCTGAGAAAAAGAACAAGAAATGACATCACTACAGGAAATGACATCACCAATCCAAGGAAACCTAAACACATGAATAGAATGCGGGTCATTATTACCACTGCTTCACCAGAGGCTCACTGATGATGTTACCTAGTATGGTGACAAAACATCTGAAAATGAACCTTCCAGCTCAGCGAGCAAAACTTACATCCAGAACCTCAACTTTAGCTATAAATCTTCTCAAAACTCACTAAATCCTGCATTTTGCAAGGACTCCATCCCATTCTCCCAGATCCTTTGCCTACGTTGCATCTCTTCAGATGATGCCACCTTCCAAAACAATAGACAATAGATGCAGGAGTAGGCCATTCTGCCCTTCGAGCCTGTAACGCCATTCAATATGATCATGGCTGATCATTCCTAATCAGTATCCTGTTCCAGCCTTATCTCCATACCCCTTGACTCCACTATCTTTAAGAGCTCTATCCAATTCTTTCTTAAATGAATCCAGAGACTGGGCCTCCACTGCCCTCTGGGGGAGAGCATTCCACACAGCCACCACTCTCTGGGTGAAGTAGTTTCTCCTCATCTCTGTCCTAAATGGTCTACCCCGTATTTTTAAGTTGTGTCCTCTGGTTCGGCATTCCCCCATCAACGGAAATATGTACCCTCCTGCCAGAGTGTCCAGTCCTTTCATAATCCTATACGTTTCAATCAGATCCCCTCTCAGTCTTCTAAACTCAAGGGTATACAAGCCCAGTCGCTTCAGTCTTTCCGTGTAAGGCAATCCTGCCATTCCAGGAATTGACCTCGTGAACCTACGCTGCACTCCCTCAATAGCCAGAATGTCTTTCCTCAAATTTGGAGACCAGAACTGTACACAGTACTCCAGGTGTGGTCTCACCAGGGCCCTGTACAGCTGCAGAAGCACCTCTTTGCTTCTATACTCAATCCCTCTTGTTATGAAGGCCAGCATGCTATTAGCCTTCTTCACGACCTGCTGTACCTGCATGCTTGCCTTCATTGACTGGTGGACAAGAACACCCAGATCTCTCTGAACAGCCCCTTTACCTAATTTGATACCATTGAGGTAGTAATCTGCCTTCCTGTTCTTGCCACCAAAGTGGATAACCAGACATTTATCCACATTAAACTGCATCTGCCATGCATCTGCCCACTCACCTAACTTATCCAGGTCACCCTGTAATCCCCTAACATCCTCATCACATTTCACCCTACCACCTAGCTTTGTGTCATCAGCAAATTTGCTAATGTTATTGCTGATACCATCTTCTATATCATTTACATATATTGTAAAAAGCTGCGGTCCCAGCACGGATCCCTGCGGTACAATGCTGCTGCCATGGCTTCCTTCTTCCATGGTCGTGCTTTCTTGCCCACTGTGGTTGACAGGGCGTCAACTGCATCGACCTATCACCTGTGCCTCCGTCCTTGCCCCTTCCCTTCACTCATAACAGCGTGATCAGGTCTCCCTTGTCCTCACTTTTCATCCCACCAGCCTCCGCATTTAAAGGATTATTCTCCACCAGTAGAACCACCAGCAGAATGCCACCACATCTTCCTCTCATTTCTCCCATCTGCATTTTGCAGGGATCATTCCCTCCAGGACACCCTAATCCATTCCACAACCACCAATATCTAACCCCTCCCAACAGTAACTGTAGAATTTGCAACACTTGCCCCTTCACCTCCTCTCTGCTCACCGTCCAAGGGTTTAAACAGTCTTTCCAGGTGAAGCAGCATTTCACCTGCACCTCCTCCAGTCTTGTGTCTTGTATTCGCTGCACCCAATGTGGACTACACTACATTGGAGAAACCAAACACAGGCTGAGTGACCGCTTTGTGGAACACCTCCAGATGTGCACAGGCATGACCCTGACCTTCCCATAGCAGATCATTTTAATGCAGCATCCTGCTCGCATGCCCACTTGTCTTTCCTCAGCGTGCTACAATGCTCCAGTGAATCACAGTGCAAACTAGAAGAGCAACATCTCATCTTCTAGCTAGACATTTTGCAGCCTTCTGGACATAATATTGAGTTCAACAACTTCAAATTGTGAACCAT
Organism: Chiloscyllium punctatum; assembly: GCF_047496795.1. NCBI lineage: Eukaryota > Metazoa > Chordata > Chondrichthyes > Orectolobiformes > Hemiscylliidae > Chiloscyllium > Chiloscyllium punctatum. The sequence goes on along the minus strand of NC_092750.1, from coordinate 50,850,618 downwards.
ACCTGTCCTTTCTTTTAGCTTGTTACATTCTGTTATCATATCCTCTCTCTGGTTTTCTCCCACAATCCAAAGATGCGCAGGTTTGGTAGATTGGCCATGCTATAATGTCACAGGGATGTGTAGGGTGTAGGTTTGCTCGCTGAGCTGTAGGTTTGATATCCAGATGTTTCATTACCTGGCTAGGTAACATCATCAGTGGTGACCTCCAAGTGAAGCGAAGCTGTTGTCTCCTGCTTTCTATTTATATGTTTGTTCTGGATGGGGTTCCTGGGGTTTGTGGTGATGTCATTTCCTGTTTGTTTTCTGAGGGGTTGATAGATGGTATCTAGATCTATGTGTTTGTTTATGGCGTTGTGGTTGGAGTGCTAGGCCTCTAGGAATTCTCTAGCATGTCTTTGCTTAGCCTGTCTCAGGATAGATGTGTTGTCCCAGTCAAAATGGTGGGTTTTTTTTCCTCCGTGTGTAGAACTACGAGGGAGAGAGGGTAGTGTCTTTTTGTGGCTAGTTGGTGTTCATGAATCCTGGTGGCTAACTTTCTTCCCGTTTGTCCTACGTAGTGTTTGTGGCAGTCCTTGCATGGAATTTTGTAGATGACGTTGGTTTTGTCCATGGGTTGTACTGGATCTTTTAAGGTTGTTAGTTTTTGTTTGAGAGTGTTGGTGGGTTTGTGTGCTACTAGGATTCCGAAGGGTCTTAGTAGTCTGGCTGTCATTTCTGAGACTTCCTTGATGTATGGTAAGGTGCTTAGGGGTTTCTGGCTGTGTTTGGTCTGCTTGTCATGGTTTGTTCTTGCGAAATCTGTGCACTGTATTATTTGAGTATCGGTTCTTCTTGAATACGTTGTATAGGTGGTTCTCCTCTGTTTTCCAAAGTTCGTCTGTGCTGCAGTGTATGGTGGCTCGTTGGAATAGTGTTCTGATACAGCTTCATTTGTGTGTGTTGGGATGGTTGCTGGTGTAGTTAAGTAAAAACTAACAAACTTAAAAGACCCAGTACAACCCATGGACCAAACCAACGTCATCTACAAAATTCCATGCAAGGACTGCCACAAACACTATGTCGGACAAACAGGAAGAAAGTTAGCCACCAGGATACACAAACACCAGCTAGCCACAAAAAGACATGACCCTCAGAAAATGAACAGGAAATGACATCACCACAAACCCCAGGAACCCCATCCAGGAGAAAGATATAAATAGAAAGCAGGAGACAACAGCTTTGCTTCACTTGGAGGTCGCCACTGATGATGTTACCTAGCCAGGTAATGAAACGTCTGGATATCAAACCTACAGCTCAGTGAGCAAACCTACACCCTAAACCTCAACCTGAGCTACAAACCTTCACAAACCTTGTAGGCATGTGTAGGTTACATGGACCATGGGAAATGCAGGCTTACAGATATAGGGTGGGATGCTCTTTGGAGGGCGTGCATCCACACTGTAGGGATTCTACGATTCTAATAGGACTTGATCTGGGCCCTCAGTTCCCATTCCAACCAGGTGACACAGGCTTATTATAAAGCGACAAGTTAAAATGAGATAACATACCCCACTCTTATTCCAATTACCGTGAATTAATAGAGTCATAAAACATAGTGGGCAGATGCTTATGGGATCCCGAATGTTGTGAACATGACATAAAATCTCTGAGAATTAGGTGAAAAGCCTTTCCTGGGGCCTTTCTCAACATTGACAGCAAGCAGGAAATGGAATTTCCTATTGTAATATAAAGTGGATAGAAATATAATAAAAATAAATCAATAGCTTACTTTGTTTTCACAATGAAACGTGTCTTCCTGCTGTTCACCAACATATTTGCTATCTGGATTGATGCAGAGCGCATGGAGAGAGGGGCGTTAGTGGTGGCTTAATGAAGTCTTGAATTTAATGGCGATGAGTTTGACATGCACCTCCCAAGCTAATGATCTAATCTGCTGTTGCAACAAGTCAAATTATACCGTCCTTCACATGGAGGACACACTTGGCCTCTCTATTTGTGAGACATAGACTAACAAATGTTTCCATTGTGACATATTCAGTAACCTGTACATCTGTAATTACTTGTGCCCATTGTCACCTTTCTGAGTCTTTTCACCCTCTCGATCTTTTGCTTCTGTATTTTAATTTGCACAGTAATAGCTTAGAAAATACCATTGCTATAATGCACATATATCTCCATGAAAGGAAGCCATTCAAAGTCACAATCTAAAAGCCAAATTGGTTCTTTTAGAAGTAATTATTTCATATCAGTGAGGTCTCTTCTTTTACCTCTTACTTCTGTTTGAATTATATCTCTTGGAATTTCACAATTGTTTTACCAGATTGAAATGACCAAAGCTATTTAATATTCTTGAAAACAGCTACTGGGCTGGCTGATTTTAAATGATTATTAGTCCATTTGAAAATTGCTAACTGATGAAGTTGGACAAATCACATATCTTGTGTATCTCTGAAAGCTGCTTGATACAATTCCACTCCGATGTCAGCAAAGAAATATTCAAGAGGATATTGAATGATTATTTGGATAAAAAATATTATGCAGAGGTATGGGGAGAAAGCGGGAGATTGGCACATTGGACATTATGATCATTTAATGAGCCAGTACAGGCACAGTGGGCTGAATTACCTCCTTCTGCACCATAACAATTCTTTGAATTAATAAAGTTGATCATATTTTTACTAAATTTAGCTTCATACAGGCATTTGGCCAAAGTTGTCTCACTCCTTACAAAGATGTGCAGGTTAGGTGAATTAGCCATGCTAAATTGCACATAGTATTCAGGGATGTGTAGGTTTAATGCGTTAGTCAGTGGAAATGTAGAGTGATAGGGGAATGGATCTGGGTTGGTTACTCTTTGGAGGGTCAATGTGGACTTGTTGGGCCGAATGGCCTGTTTCCACACTGTAGGGATCCTAAAAAAAACTACTGATAAGAGCAAATCGACTTGATTTTGTTGTCTCAGTATTAAAAGTAAGAGCTGACTTTGCAATAAAATAAGCACAAAATTTTAGTTACCTTTGTGGCGGAAATTGTCCCTTTCTTGACAATAGTTTGAGTCGAGCACAAATTCAACATGATCTCAATTCAGTTCAAGCAACATCTAGCAGGAATGATATCAGGATATAGGGTGAATAGCCAATCACATTACAGTATTCTCATGAACAGCAGACCAGGACATTTAAAATATTTCATCTTTAACTCTTCATTTAATTTTCCAGACAATAAAATAAACAATTGGATTAAGAATCTAAAATATCTATATATATAAATATTAAAAATATTCTGCAAGTTTTAATATTTTTTATCATTAAGGAAAAGATGTAATAATCCACAACCGTAAGACTGGCTCTTCAAGGATGGTAACAATATTTAGCATTAATTATGAAGTTAGTACACTGTTTAGAAACAAGTTACACTTCATTCAACAAGGAAATACATTTTACAAGGATCAAAACTAGGAAATGTTATAGAAACTCAGCAGGTCCAGCAGCATCTTAGTGATTTGAAACATTCATGCTCTCTACAATAAGCATTCTGTGGCTACAAAGTGCATCACCCACAAGATTCCCTGCAGCAGTTTGCCAATGTTGCTTATATTGACTTTCCCAATTTCCTCACTTATGACCTCCATCATTGAGCAGAGTAAATCACATCATTACCTCCAGTTCCTCACATCATTTTGACATGAATATATGTCAGTGTTTCTTCTGTGTGGCTAGTTTCAAACTTCTGGAATTCCTTACCTAACAGCGTTCTGGGTTTAACTTCCACTCATGTGTGACTTGTAAAATCTAAGGAAAATATTAAGCATGCAAAATGGTACAACCCACTGTGTATTTACAGTGACCATACATGGCTAGATCTGCACAGCTCTAATATGGCTAAAAGGAATTGTCAGGGACTTGTTACAATTTTAAGGGCTAAATAGATAACAAGAATTTTTACTTTAAGGAACTGGATCACATCATATCTTCATTTGTAAACCTTCATGTCTGCTTCCCACTAAACTGCCGTGGCCATTTGAATTTGACAATCCTATTTCCAAAGAACTATTTTCTAGAATAGTATGTATTGCACTTCAAAATTTGCGAATTTAAATTTCAAAGTGAATGGGACATTGAGTTGATAGTGAGATATAACACCATACGATGTTGCTCTCAGACTTGTCTTAAATCTGGTTTTGCGTTTCTGATTTTGGACATGTTTCCATGGGAAAAAAGAGTCAAAGTAATACTAGTAAGACAAAAGAGAAAGAGAGTGTCATGTATGTGTGTAACCTGTGTGGGCATTTTGCTGTTCAATTTGGTGTTAAATCAGTGCTTGGCTATATCTGGCGTGTGATGCAGAACAGTGGAGAGAAACAAAAACATTCTAAAGATTTAGAAAGAAGTAATTTGTGCAGAGTTGGCTCATTTCTCAATCTTGCCAAATTCACAAGAGATTTACAATAATTGCTACTTATCCAGGAGAAAAGATTTTTAAAATAGATGGGACCCAGAATTGTTTTTTAAGTGTTATGATAGTAGCTGTTATTACCCTCCACAAAGTTCCATTTCTAAGTAAAAGAATCATTCCACTAATTACTTTCTTTGGCAAAATTCCAACAAGCTCATCATTTACTGCATTGTTTCACAGGTACCTCATTACCTGTGCGGAACAAAATAGCAGTGTTAGCTTCACAGTGCATTGTAAGTTCACAGAATAATGCATGGTATCCATAACAATAACTTGAAGAGTAAAATGAATTATTTTTCCAATTTTCTAAAACAAAATGATAGTTTACTTTGGTACGTCTGAAAATTAATGTTCTATAACGTAAAAACATGTTAGTTTTCAATCTAAATTTTGGAGACATTAATTTGTGTTATTATGTTACGCCACAGCTATGATAAAAAGAACTTGTCCATTTGTTATGTGCTGTGTTCCTTTCTTTAGAAACCCTACAAGTAACTTATATACTGCTTCTAACTTCACAGTCAATAACTAATGAATGAGTACATAGCCAAAGTATGTGATCTACCTTTAAATGAATCCAATATTGAGAGATGAAGACACCCACAAACTGAAAAGTGTAAGCTGAAGTCTGTGTACATATTTGGCTATGTAGCAATATTTCAGAACTAATAAATGAATTGGCATTAACATTAGTACTCGTGCATTCTGCAATACTAGTAGCAACAGTAATTTTTCTCTTTTATTCTAATGCTGTTTTGTACACTGGATTTCATGTATAACAAGCAATAACTTTAAAAATTGTCCCACTAAATTAAACAGTTAAGTGGTTAGACTGAATCATTTTCACAACTAAAAAAATCTAAAAAGTGCTTGTTGTGTCAACAAAATGTCCAAACATACTTCACTGGCAATGAATTGTTTTTGATGTTTTGTCACAACCTCTGTGCAATAGCGTGCAAAACTAGTGCGTGTACAACAAGATCCTACAAAAAGCAATACATCAAATGAACAGTTCATGTATTATTTTGGAAATGTTCAAAGAGAGATACTTGTTGACCAGGGTATGGGAAAAATTAATCTTTTTTTTTTCCCCAACAGCATAGCCAGCTGAATTACTAGCAGTGTATCCGTGTAACACTTAATCAAAAAGGTGGCACCAGAGACCAAATAGTTAGATAAAACCATTTTTGAAATTTGAAAAGTTTGTTTGCCCCTTGGAACTTGCTATGTTAAAAACATCATATAAATGCAAGTCCCCTTTGGTTATGGTGGCCTGAATTCTGCAGTTAAGTGGGGATTGAACCCGTAACTTTCTGATTTGAATGAGAGAGCTACGAATTGGAACAACTAGGCCAGTAACTGTCATAACAAAGGAAAAATGTTTGGTATTCAAGGTTTTCATGTAAATGTGCTAAAATGCCCGATACAGTTACGTTACTTGAAAGTCTACAAACATGAGACATGATTTTTCATTACTGGAGCTCTATCTTTTCATTTCTTTTCATTCTAAATATCATCCTTATTACATTTCAAACTATCAGGTTGGATCTATACAGTTTGCAGGTTGCAAATTTAGTCATTTCTGCAACCAGAGTATGGTCTACAATGTTATACATCAGGGAAGATCAATGCAGCACAAGGTTGAGAAAAGCCTAACAATATGAAACCAATAATTTTCTCTAACAGCCACTGTCAATGGCAGTATAGAATAATATTGTCATCTTGTTTTACCTTTGTCTTCTTTTTAATTGGTTAAGGAGACTGAACAATGCAGATGGTGAAACAGCAGATAGAACACTCTCTTACAGTCAATGCAAAATGCTGCTTTCTTGTTCTTTTTCCACTTTAACGTAACATTTGGATTTTGGTGCTGCTGTTAAGCAGTCGCATGTGCAATGCTGAGTATACCTGAGTATACACTCAGATGTTTTCATAGACTCATACAAATGGAAACAAACCCTTCGGTCTAACTCGGCCATACCCAACCAGGTATCATAAATTGAAGTAGTCCCATTTGCCTATATTTGGCCCATATAACTCCAAACCTTTCCTATTCACATATACAGCCACAATCTTCTAGCACCCTCAAGTTCTGTATTTTTGACATTAGCCACCATTTACAAAAAACTCGAGGATTGTCATACTCTGAGAGCGCTATACAATTTTTATCATGCTGGGATTTTAAACAATGCACCATGAATCATTGAATGTCGATTCAGTTTTAATCATAGTTTGTAGTGGGAGTGGGGGCTGAGGTGTTAGCTTCATGTCGAGAAAGAGCAACTTAGCAAAATGAAAAGAAAAGAGGATTGATGGCAAAAGTAGTTTAAATTATCTGTATGAGCAATTTGATTACACTTATGTGCACCTACAAGATATTTTGTTAGTGTTTAAAAGCAGGACTAACTTCAGTGAACGGTTGAAATGCTACTACAAGTAATGAAATAACAGCAGCCATCCGTGCTGTATCCATCCACAGAACCACAATCTTAGTGACTATCATATTGACTGTATTGTTACCAAGCGCTTACTACATAAAATATAAATCTATCATTTTTAAGGAGGCATCTAGGGTGTATAAATAAGGTACATTCTGCCTACTCAGCATAAAGTATCGTCAAAATCCATTCACTTAGCCATTTAGCTGACTGAGCTAGATGCTATATAAATCAACCATCCTGTGCTATACTGTTGGATGAAAATCTATTGATAATGATCCCTAACATTGAATGCATGTTTAATTCTTTTTAAGAATTACCATCAAAAGGTAGCATGGATAATTTGCTATTAGCAAACTTCAAAATTAGATTTTGAGGAACCTTAGTTTCCCTTAACACTTCAGAAATATATATCTGCATACAAAGTGTGTTTTATTGGTGATCATTGAGGGCAAGAAGCAGTTACTATGCTGCTTGGACTTAGTGGGGAAAAGGGATGAATTTAGAATCAGAGTATTTATTCACAGGCTGAATGCAGCTTGGGATATAAACTATAATCATATCTTTCATAAATATTTGGTAATGTCTTGTTAGATAGTAATAGTGGAAATGTTGTGGGAATAATTAAATTTACAATCAAACTTACATTTTGTAGAATAATGAGGCCAGAATTTCTAAGTATGATGCAAGAATTCTAATTAATACAATTAGAGGGAGGGGTATAAAATGTGGAAATGACTGCTGCATTGATGTAAACAGCATAGTTGAAAGTATGGATATCTGGTAAGCAAATCATGGAGAAAGGAACTTGCTAACAGATAGCAATAGATAAAGTAGAGTTGAAAAACTTTCTGTGAATTCTAAAGATCAGCATAGACCAAAAGGCCTTTTCTTGTAATCTAGACTCTGATATAATATACAGTAGATCCCCCCTACCTGCAGGGGATGCATTTCAAGACCTACCACGGAAGCCCAAAACCTCGGATAGGTGCAAACCGATTCATTTAAACGGGAAATGTACCTTCCTGACAGCTCCTGGTCCCTGGTTCTGGAACGTTTCCTGTAATATGTTTGGGCTGCGGGTAACTGAAACCACAGAAACCGGACCTGCGGAAATGGCGGTCGGCCTGTAGTTGCATTATTTGCTGCTTGTTTTCCTGACAAATCGGGTGTTTCTGTTCAGAGTGCAATTGTTTAAGTCAGCCATAGTATATTCTGAATTCTATAGCCACCAATGCCACAGTGGCCATTCAAGGTATGGTACCTGAAGACAGAGAGAGTATGTTCTGGTTTTTATTAGAGGGGCTCCAGAAATTATTCTTACTATATTCAGGATGATATTCATAGTATAGAAGTAGTGAGAACTCTAAGAGTGAGTGTCTGAACAACATAATATGGTAAAGACATTTACTGTTATGATCTTTGTTACTTGTAGCAAAGTCAGAAGAGGACATATTGCTTTTCTCTTCAGCAGTGAGAAGGAAATCAGGAATATGATTTCTTGAAGGTAAAGGACAATGGCTTGTAAGCTAAAATAAATGAAATGTGTTACAACCAGGTGATCATCTTCCCTCTTACTAAATCCCTCTAATATTTTTCTTATTAGCATCTAGCTATCATTCTTCAATAATCAGGTCAAAGATGAAGGACAGCCATTGCAGAGACCCAGGTAATGTTCTGGGGACCTGGGTTCAAATCCTGCCATAATAAATGATGGAATTTATATTCAATAAAAATCTGGAACTAAGGATCTAATGATGACCACAAAACCACTGTTGATTATTTGAAAGCACACATAAATAGAAAGCGGGACGTAATACGAGTGCTTCACCAGAGGCTCACTGATGTTGTTACCTAGTATGGTGACAAAACGTCTGAAAATGAACCTTCCAGCTCAGTGAACAAGCTTACATCCAAAACCTCAACCTGAGCGACAAATCTTCTCAAACCTCATTAATATTCAGCACCATTTGTAACTCCTCAGATACAGAAGCAGTACATGTCGAAGTGCAACAAGACTTGGACTGACAAGTGGCAAATAACATTCACACAAGTATCAGGCAATGACTTCAAGTAACAGAAAATTTAAACAAGCCCCTTGACATCCAATGGGATTAACATTGCTAAATCCCCACACTATCAATATTTAGGGTTTACCAGTGCCTGAACACTAAACTGGGCTAGCCACATTAGTATTATTATTGTTAACCACATGCAAAAATATGTCAAAGGCTAGGAAACTTGCGGTGATTTACTCACATCCTGACTCCCTAAAGCCTGTCAACAAGGACAGGTCAGGAGGATCATGTAATATTCCCCAACTGCCATTATTTCAGACCATTGAAGTTTGTTGAGTTAATTATTCTTAAAAGAAGTAGGTTACTCATGGCATTGCTTATGAATCAGTGAATAAGTTGTACAATTTATCATTGTGATGGTGTTTTAGGCTTTAAGAAAATTTCTCTGAATAGCACTGATTATTGGTAAAGAAAGATGGATTATAATGGTCTGGCTTCCTCATATCTGACAGCAGTGGAGAGAGTGGATCCCAGCCTTAGTACCACTGATTGATAACATACTTAAAAGAGCAAAAGAATTGTGTTTCTGTTTTTTTATAGGACCTTGCTTTTTCTCTTTCTCTTTTCTACTTTGAAAAGAAATGGTTAACGTCGATTTTACTGAAAATATCTTTGAAATTTTAGTTGAATCTTGAGGTGAATGACTTTTAAGCTGTTAGCTTAAAAGTCTCAACTGCAAAGAGCCTCAAAATTACACAAAATGATTCACAATAGAAAATGTCACTGTGGTGAAGTAAGCTTTTCTGTGTTTGAAGGTGAAACACACGAAGGACAGCAACGGGAATTTATGATGTGTTCTCCTCATCTTAACCCATGGAGAGATAGGATGATTTATATTCACTTTGCTGCAATATTATCTTAGCCGAAACATCCTTTACTCAAGGACTAAGCACAATCTTACATTTATTTAGTGAAGAGATAACAAGTCAATCATTTGATCTAGGTTGAAAGTGTGGCAGAAGGCCATTTGGCCCATCAAGTTTACAACAATCCTCTGAACTGCGGCCCACCCCATCCCCTTAACCCTGCACTTACTATGGTTAACCCATCTAGCTTACACACAACAAGACAATTTAGATTGGCAAACCACCTAGCCTGCTCATCTTTGGACTGTGCGAGGAAAATGGAGCACCCAGGGGAAACTGACATAGGGAGATCATACAAATTCCACACATCCAGTCACCCAAGGCTAGGGTTGAACCCAGGTCCCTGGCACCATGAGGCTACAATGCTAACTACTGAGCCACCATACCACCCATCCAATCAGCTGTTTCAAAGTGGAGTTGAATGAACTCCTGTAGAAGAATGACTTGTAGAGTAATAGGGGAAGAGCAAGGGCATGAGACTAGCTGCATAGTTTCTACACAGATACAACAAACCAAATAGCCTCTTTCAGGGTTGTATGCTTTTTTAAAAATTGCATAAATGCAGAAGAAAATCTGTTCATGGCACATCTAACGATGAAGGTTATCTTGATGTGTGCAAGAGTTTTTTTTGAGATTCTTTGCAGAAACTAGGATGAGTTCCTGGTCTATTTTCTGTTTGTTTAATATAGAATATCTCATGTTTATGAACAGAGAGACATGGACTTATCAGGGCAGACACAAAAAAATCCCCAATTCAAAGAGAACAGTAATTTACACTGGATGACAAAAGAATTGCTAATTGGTTGGTATGTATGCTATGATCAACCATAAGACCCTAAGATATAAGAACAGAATTAGGCCATTCTGACCATCACATCTGTTCTGCCATTCAGATCACGCTGATATGCTTCTTAAATCCATTCTCGGCCTTCGCTTTGTAACCTTTGATGCCCTTACTAATCAAGAACCTATCTATCTCTGTCTTAAACGCTCTCAATGATTTGGCCTCCACAGCCTTCTGTGGCAATGGGTTCCACAGATCAAGAAATTCTTTCTCAACACTGTTCTAAAGAGTCATCCCTTCACTCCAAGGCCCTACTCTTGGCTTCTAGCTTTTCTTCCTTGTGGGAAACGTCTTCTCCACATCCACTGTATCCATGCATCCCAATATTCTGTAAGTGTCGATGAGATTTCACTTCATTCTTTAAACTCCATTGAGTACAAATCTCAACGGCTCCTCATATTACATGCCTGGCATCACTTTTGTAAATCTCCTATAGACCCCCTCCAAGGCAAGCACATCCTTCCTCTGATATAGAGCTCAAAACTTCACCAAACATTCCAAATACTGTCTGACCAAAGCCTTATACTGCCTCAGCAGTACATCCTGCTCTTGAATTCTTGGCCTCTTGAATTGATATGAGCATTGAATTTGCCTTCCTAACTGCCAACTGAACCTACATGTTAACCTTAAGTGAATCCTGAACTACAACACCTAGGTCCTTCTGTACTTCAGATTTCTGAAGCCTCTCCCCATTTAGAAAATACTCCAGGCCTCTATTATTCCTAACAAAGTGCATGACCTCACAGTTTCCCATATTGTATTCCATCTGCCACTTCCTTCCCCATTATTCAAGTCATTCTGCAGCCTCCCCACTATCTATCCCTCTGTCTCTCTTTGTGTCATCTGCAAACATAGCAACAATGCCCTCAGTTTCTTTGATCAGATTGTTAATGTATAATGTAAATGGTTGTGGCCTCAACACTGACTTCTGCAGAACTCCACTCATCACCAGCTACCAGCCTGAAAAAGACTACTTAATCCCTCTCCTCTGCCTTCTACCAGTCAACCAATCCTCTATCTATGCCAATACATTGTCTTCACCACTATGGGCTCTTATCTTACTTTGCAGCTTCCAGTGTGGTACCTTGTAAAAGGCCTTCAAATAGATCCAAATAATCACATCCACTGACTCTTCTTTGTCTAACTTGCTTGTAACTTCCTCAAAGAATTCTAACAGATTTGTCAGACATGACCTCCCCTTGACGAAGCTGTGCTGACTCAGCCCTATTTTACTATTCACTTCCAAGTACTCAGCAATTTTATCCATAATAATGGACTCTAAAACCTTACCAATGACTGTGGTTAGGCTATAGTTTCCTACCTTCTACTTCCCTCCTTTCTTAAACAAGGGTGTTACATTATTTTCCAATCCTCCAGAGCCCTCCCTGCGTGATTCCTGAAAGATCGCCATCAATGCCTCCACAATCTCCTCAGCTATTTCTTTTAGAACCCTGTGGTGTAGTCTATTCAGTCTGGGTGATTTATCCACCTTCAGAGCTTTCAGCTTCCTAGCACCTTCTCCTTAGTGATTGCCAGTACACCCAGTTCTGCCCCTTGACTCTCTTGAATGTTTGGTTTGCTGCTGGCGTCTTCTACCGTGATTACTGACTCAAAGTACTAATTCAGTTCCTCCGCCGTTTCTTTGTTCCCCATTACTACGTTTCCAGTCTCATTTTCCAGTGGTCCAATATCCACTCTTGCCTCTCTCTTACCTTATGTCTGAAAAACTCTTCCAATCTTCTTCATGTTACCAGCTAGCTTACCATCATATTTCATCTCCTCCATTCATTTAATGCTGTTTTTTTGTTGTCCTCTGCTGATTTTAAAGGCTTCCCAATCCTAGCTTCCCACTTCTCTTCACCACATTGTACACATTTTCTTATTGCTTTAATGCTGTCCCTGATTCCCTCATCTGCCATGGTTACTTCATGTTCTCCTTCTTATTTGGGATGAATTGTTGTTGTGTTTTGCGAATTACCTTCAGAAACACCTGCCATGCTGCTCCTCCATCTTCCATGATAGGAAGCTTCCCTTCCAATCAACTCTGGCCAGCTTCTCTCTCATGGTTTTGTAGTGACCTTTACTCAATTGTAATAATGTGACATCTGATTCCAGCTTTTCCCCCCTCAAACTGCAGGCTGAATTCTATCATATTGTTGTCCCTGCTCCCTTTGGGTTCATTCATCTTAAGCTCCCGAATCAAGTCTGCCTCATTTCAAATTTACCAAATTCAGAATTGTCTGTTCCTGCATAGGCTCTACCACAAACTGCTCCAAAAACCATCTCAGAGACATTCCATGATCCTTGTTCCTGAGATTCACTTCCAACCTGATTTTCCCAGTCCACTTGCATATTGAAGTCCCCTAAAAATAGTACCTTTCTTGCATGCCTTTAAAATCTTCTGATTTATTTTCTGCCCCACATCCTGACTACTGCCAGGATGCCTGTACACAATTACCATCGGTCTTCTTTTCCTTTGTGATTCCTCACTCTACCCATACAGATCCTATGCTTTCTGACCCTATGTCGCTTCTCGCTATTAATTTCATTCCTTACTAACAAGGGAAACCTGCCCCCTCTTCCAATCAGTCTGCTCTTTTGATAAGATGTGGATATTTAGTTCTCAGCCCTGATACCCTTGCAACCATGTCTCTATGATACCCACAATGTCCTACCCATCAATTTCAATCTATGCTCCAAGATTATTTGCCTTGTTTGAAAATGTGTTACCATGGAGAATGAACCAGGGAGCACTTGCACCCAGAGCTTTTGTTAATTTAAAAATACGTAATACCTTGACATATTCTTTCAATTCCAAGTGTGTGATGAATTACATTAACTACCAATTTAAGATCATCAGTCGAGTTCACATTATGTCTGACTTATGCTTGCTATAAATGGTACATGTTTGAATGCAATATTCTGTGCTCAGCAAACATCAGCGCTCTTCTTCTCACACAGTGTAAGTTCTTTATTCCTTGAAAGTCGGTATTCTTATGTATTCTGAATAGAACAAAATGAAAACCTTTAACTTTATGGATAGAACCTTCCCAGTTTCTCAATGACCTGGTCATCCATGAGAATGTTGGGTGAATTACATGAGATTGGCATTGAGAATGCTTTTTGCAAATTCATTCACAGGATGTGTGTATCACTGGCTGGGCTAGCTTTTATTGTGCATCCCTGTCACAAGCCAGACGTGTGATGGAATACTCTCCATTTGTCTGCATGGGTATAGCTCCAACAACACTCAAGAAGTCTGACACCATCCAGGACAAAGTTTGATTGGCACCACACCCACAAACATTCACTCCCTCTATAGTAGCACTGCACACTATATACACAATCCATTTCAGAAATGCACTCCATAGGCTTTACACTTGCCCAAGTCCCCACCAACAATAAGCTGCCAGAGGAAGTGGTGGAGGCTGGTACAATTGCAACATTTAAAAGGCATCTGGATGCGTATATGAATAGGAAAGGTTTGGAGAGATATGGGCTGGGTCTTGGGACCAGACTGGATTGGGATATCTGGTCATCATGGACAAATTGGACCAAAGGGTCTATTTCCGTGCTGTACGTCTCTAAGACTCTATGACCCTAACGCTTATACTTTATGTGCCTGCACCTTCCTCTCCTACGCGCCTGGCATATGGATGGACTGTGCCTGGTGTAGTAGTTCACCAACACTCCCCTTTAATGCCAGGGCTCACTTGCTACCTGCGTACCCAAACCCATTTTCATTGCCATACCCACAGCAAATGACACAATACATGTGAGGTGCCTTCAGACAGCGAGCCCTCATTCAGGTGCACAATGACTTTTTAAACATGGCACTGGCACTGAGATACCTGTCCAGTGATATTCTGACAGAGGCGGATATTTCCAGCTATGATGTGTGGGCTAGTATCAGACGAGAGGCCAGTGTAGTTTCTGGGTATAATGAGGTGGGTTTAGGACAACAGTGCAAAAAAAGCCTACAATGGGCCTAGTGAAGAGAAACTCTCCATGAAGCCTGATGAAAGTGATACAAAGGCAAATACCTTAAGATTCCATCCATACGACTACCCATACAAGTGTTGGGAATCATACATGTCAAAAATATTAACTTGGAAAGTGGTCATTTCTGAGAGGAGGAAACAGAATTACCAAGTGAGGCCAGGATTGTTTACTGTTTATGTGTGTCTGCCAGGGTAATTACAATATAATTAGACCTGTCATCACTGATGGGAGTACGTGATCAGAAATTCATTGCATTCTTCTGATGGGTAGTATTGTAAATTATTATCTGATTTGGGTGCCAGGTGACCAAAAAATTTTAGGTAATCACAAAAGACTTCACAAGCAATAAAATAATGTGCTTCGAAGGGAATTTTAATGCAGAGAATGTTTTTACAAGCTGCAGATAAATTCAATCTAAAAAGGAAAATATTGAGCAGCAATAACCAGATGCAGGAAACCAGATCAGGATTCCCCAAAAAAACTATTAAAGGGCACTAGATTCTTTTATTAATATCAAAAAAATGGTGAGTGGGAAATCAATAATGAATCAATGGAATGAAAAAGCGTAAGATATGTTTATGCCTGCACTAAGTACAGAATTAATAAAGCCTTTGGGCTTTCTAGGAATTGTCATGCTGGGATAATATGGATGGAAAATCATCAACAGATTATTAGTCATTATATTTTCAATTTTAGGGTTCATAAAGAGCCTTGTGTAATGTTCATAGCCCAGACATGAGGAGAATCGAGGAAGGAGAGTATTATTAGTGCTTGAAGTGACTGAAAATTAAAGCAAGGGATTATAAAATGCATATGCTTATTTCATATGATTATGGTCAAAAACAATAGTTAATTCACTGGCACCTTTATTATTAGACAAGAAATTGTGTGCACATTCAAATTTAGTGCGCTGTTTCATTACATTAGTGTCAGTGACATATGTATCATCTTCCATCTCCTGCTGCTTTGTAAGAGATGTGACAGACCACTGTATGTCAGGAGAGGGGAGTTAACTTAGTTTTCCCTGACCAGAAAGAAGCAGGTGGAGCCTACACAACAAGGATACCATCAACAGGAGGGATATGGCTTTGAGGATACAACAGCTGAATGCTAAGATATCCTGGAACTGTACAGGGTACCACATCCTAAGTGTTCTGTTGGCACGTGACCATGCCTACCATCAGATAGTGGTGAATTGCCAGAATCCTGGCAGCAGCCATGCAGCTCTCAACCAGCTCCAATCCACTGTTCCATTAGTATTTTGTCACTGCATCAAACCAGAGGGTATTGGCTGAGTAATAATTTGCCTCCCTCAAATCCAGGCTCAGGATTGTGTTCTTCAGCCTATTTCGTCTGGATATCATACTTACAATGAGAGCCAGTCTACATTTGGGACATCATCAAGCAGACTGTAGGAGTGCTGATGCAATGGTTCAGCTCCCTGGACCACTCTGGAGAGCAGATGACCCAAGTTAAGGAGGTCTGTTGCATTCTGCATAACCTGGCCATCCTGCGGCATAAAGCGATTGGCCTGATGAACAGGAGACAGTGCAGTAGGAGCAGGAGAAAGGGCAGGGAAATGGGAGGAGGTAAGTTGCATATTATTCCTTCCAGTCCATGAAGGCTTCATCGATTGTGGTTGCACTGAACACTGAATCCCCATATTAAAACAGTTACACTGCTTCGTGCTTTATAAAGACCACGTCTTTTTAAATTTCCTTTAGTTTTCAACCATGGAATTAAAAAGACTGCTTTAACAAGGAGACTGTGTAAAGAAATGGTAACAGGATTTTTTTAAACATTGTGTTTACTGGACCATATTATGAATTACATACTATGTTGCAATTTCCTAGAACAGCTAAAGCAAAGGCAGACAAAACAGAGCAGATGGATTTTGAACTCAGGCACAACAGCTTGAGAACAGTAGTTTGATTGGCTCTTGACCAGTGTGGGGGCAGTGTAGCAGAAACATCCAACATGTGGGAAAAAAAAGCATCAAAAATCTGTCTTTCTCTTTGCGGGGTGTAGATACACCAGAAAGGCTCCAGTAAACTCTCGATGACTTCCTCTCACCGTTCTCTGTAAATGTCCTACTAAAAGTAGAATAAAACATTGAAAGGACAAATTCTCAACAGCGAATGTAAAAGTGAACATCGATGTGCAGATGACCTTGTGTCAACGACAAAGACGCAAAAGGAAGTGAAAGAAAACAACTCTTCGAATCCTGTGCTCCAGACTGGTGCTGAATTTCCTAGTTTTGTTTCGATTTTTCCATTCTTAATATCCATGTCCTGCCTGTTTTGTGTGTATACTTGTGTGCAAAGATGGGATTTAAGAAATGGTAGAGTTTGCATATAAAGTTAAAGGGTCATAATTCATACTTCCATTTTGTTATTGATTAAAACCTATTTGTTGATAGTCAAGGTGAATAGAGTGATGTGTATTTGTGTGCGCGCAAGCCAGTGGCTTGTGTAGTGTATGGTAACATCTATATTCAGGATCACTGATGACATCACTATACAGCGATATCTGGCCATGTACATTCAATGAAGGACTTACTCCAAGGTAGTCATGCAAGGATCTCTCCCTGCTTTGTATGCAATGCAAATAATTTAAACAGTTCTGGTTATTAAGACCTGCTTTACATCTATGTCTAAGCACAGTTATAATTCATTTATAAGTATTTGGCAATCTGCAATTACTGATTTATATGAGATTATTGAACTTCTTGTTCTATTGCAAGTCCTTTGGATTAGATGGCCGACAATGACCATGATGACTATCTTTTCTCACTATCAAGAGTGCTTCCAGCTCACTATGGATATAAAAAAACTCTCCCCTTGCTCATGTCCTCCACAAAAGCACCTTGTGTTACATTGGAGAACATTGCACTATGCTGTTTCATCCGTTGTGCTAACTCCATTCCATTTTCTTTTATTTTGTGACTCTTGTTATCCTCTAGCACCTGCTCAAGCCAGAATACTCTTCATCCTTTAAGTGGTGCTCCATCATATGGACTTTGACGTCCCCCCTCCTGATTCGTGCAGTCTGACAGCTAGTACTGAACAGCACCACAGTTTAATTAAAATTAGTATGCAGCACAAAGTTTCCATGTTACCTACATCGCTGGGTGAAGTCATTGGTTCATCATGGATTGTGATCCATCTTCTGGTCTAATTCAGCTCTTCCCTGGTCCCTTTCCAGGTGTTAGAGGATGGAAGTACAGGATTTTTAAAAACAAAAGCAAAACTGCCTTTGGCAAAGAGAGTATGATTAAAATGGTAATATATGCAATCACACCAGATGAGCATTTATTTCTCATGTATTTCTAATTGTTATATCCTAACATTGCCTGGCTCGAAGGAAGTATAAATGTTCCAGAGGATGTATGGTGTGTTAATAGTCATGAAGCATTACTAAATATTTGAGATCCTGTATTTCAGGTTTAGGTGTGCCCAATAATAACATATTCATCTGATTTCTACATGAATGATTGCTTTTTAGTCATTTCAAATACTTTGGATTGCATGAAGAAATCAGAATCAAACTTTTCAACTGGTGAAATTTCACTTGTTGTTCTCTCTTGGTGCACTGCAATAGTAACCAAGAATTTCAAACTTCGCCCAAATTTCTAAGCCTGGATGGTTGGCACCCAACTGCCAGTTCATGCTTCCCGGAGCCAAAGTAAGCATCACATGAATGTGGCAGGTATGTTCTGTGCCTTCCCACTTAGGAGATGGAAAACCAGCCTGAAATAAAGCTCTGGTATGTCAGGGATGAGAACATTAGGAAGGACTGGCAACTCAGCACAAGGGCTGTGGAAGTGTTGCAGGATGGCTGCAGTGAGCCAAAGTTTTTTTCACTTACATAAGGCACTGTTGCAGACTTTATACTACTAATTAAAATACTGCAAATTATACTACAAATAATTTTTAAAAACTGTTGCTTGAACTCAGAAATAAAACAAACGAGGGCACCTGCTGAATATTTCCAATATTATCTGTTTTTATTAATAAGTCACCTTTTTGCGCTCTTACTAGCTATTAAAGATTCTTTATCCATTCGCAGTATGAGAACATCAATGGCTCGGCCAGCATTTATTGCACATCCCTAAGTTAAAAGTTAACCACATTGCAGTGGGCTGGAGTCAGATGTAGGCCAGAACAGGTAAGGATGGCAATTTCCTTCCCTAAAAGACATTAGTGAACCAGTTGGATTTTGTTTTACAATAGATTCATGGTCATCATGTGATGATGCAGTTTCTTTAAGAAGGTCGTGTTGGCCTTGTTTTGTTTTCAGACAGTTCGCAAAGACATAGTTTCTGGGGTTTCTAGGTTTGAAGGGTTTTAGGACCAATTTGATTATAGTTAACAAATACTGCCTCAAGCAAAAGGCTTTCAAGTTTTAAAAAAAACTTGCGCAATAAAAGGGGAGTGGCCAGTTCTCCCAACTAGCTTTTCTCTGGTTTGGGTTTGATTTGGTTTTAACAAGCAGTCAGTTGTGAAGCTGCTGAACCCAATGAAGCAGCTCCATGCTGAACCTCCCTCTGTCTGGCATCTTTGCTGTAAGAACCTATGTTGGATTTTTCCTTTTTTTTGCCAAGGGGTGTATATGGGGATTGTTGCATGTATTTGGAATAGCATCATTATGTTGGGATAATCTGTTGGCTTTTCAGATAAATTCAGTTATTCTACATTCTGTTCTCGTTTGCTTATGTTTCATTTGGTAATCTTGTAAATAAATTCTGTTTTGTTTAAAAATGAGTGGATGGGCCAGCTGCATCCCTCCTGGAATATCCACTCTACAGCTGCTTAAAAAGTTCAGCAAAGTTAGGATCTGGGCTACTTATTAAAATGGCTTGAAGGAGTCTGGCCTGGTCCATAGCAGATCATTAAATTTTTATTTCTCTATATTTATCAAATTCAAATTCCACCATGGTGGGATTCAAACCCAGGTCTCCAGAACATTACCTGGGTCTCTAGATTAACAGTCCAACAATAATGCCAGTAGGCCATTGCCTCAGTTAGTTAGCAGTCAGAATTGATACATTGAAAGGATGGATCTCTTGAATTAAGCAATCTGTGAGCATCGCTGTGCTTTCAAGATATAAAATATTTTATGTGCATAGCCATTCATAACTTCTTAGTCATACATTACTGGTAATTTTAGCTTTTTATGAAAACCGAGTGAATAAATTAAAGTAGCTATTAAAAAACTCTAAATGATTTGTAAGCAAAATCAATGCCAAGTAATAGTCTCTAATCCTTCAGTTCATTAATATGTTGACCTTGCATTCAGATGTATGGGCTTAATCAGCCAGTGGGAAATGTGACAAATCAGTGGGATTGTCTTTGCAGCATTACTTTCTAATTATATGTCATTTTCCGACTTTAAAGAAGTAATTGTGAGCAATGTGTTTTTAGATACAGGATCTCTCAAGTGAAATTAAAAAGATGCAGTGAAAATTCTAACCAACTAATTAGCAGCAGAGTGCTGAGAGGTTTCAATAAATACAAACATTTCCTAGAAAAAAAATGCGATGCAAATATCACATTTTGTACTTTCACTGCAGTCAAATACATCCATAGCTTCCCAATGGATTCTTTCACCCCAAAGCAATCATGTAGGTTTCCAGAAACTGGGCCAAACAAAAATTTCAAAAAAGAACATTAACTTTTAATGTAGCATCCTTATGCCTTAACTGTGCATTTCAGGGGGTATTGTTGAATAAAACAAAAATGAAATGAATGCAATTTTGGAAATTTGGTTTCCATGGTAATTTAATGGCAGATGCATCTCAAATGATTAGCACTAAAAGTGATGATGTTGACAATAGACAAATGAACAATTCTGGCAGTGAGGATTTCGTTAAACTCCTTGTATAGGGTAAAAATGATTGAATATACGTTTTATGGTGTGTCATTTGAATAATTTATTCTACTGTGGAAACTAGGTTATTTTCTGACATGCCACACAGTCCCAATTATCTTAGTCATCATTCTGGGAAATCATCTTTCATATAACTGACTATGTTTCTCACAGTCATTGTCATATGGATATGCTGCAGTATATTTCATATTACTCTAAGTGGTCAACACTGTGATTTTCACTACCTTTTCACTGGGTACTTTTCCATCAGGCAGAAAAGATGTTGGGCTGCACACCCACATATGCTGTAGCTTATGTTCTGCAAACAGAAATGATGACTCATAGTACGTGCAAAGGCTTATCCAAACATATTTTTATGCAAATGATATTCCTTTGAAGCTAACGAAACTCAGTGATGATTTTGAATAAAATTTTGCAAAAGATATGAAATGGTTTTTAGATTCTCTGTAATATTTAGGGAGCAAGAAACAGCAACCATAGTCTTGCTCGAGAGAGAGATGAGTTCATAGAACAGATGAGCTTAAAACGTTTCTATGGTAGTGTATGATGGGACTGGGGTGGGGGAGGGGCTTATCATTATTGACAGACTATAAAAATATATACTTGAGGATTTTCAAACAACAGATTTTAATTTGTGACAGCAGAGTTGAATTAAATGCTTACCTTTTATTGTGCCATGTCTCATGGTTTTTAATGTAGATATATTTTAGAGGTATGGTTATGATATTATCACTGTATGCTAGCATGTGACCTGAAAGAATAAAGGCCTTATACTCTACTTTGCCCAGGGATCAGTTGATGAAGTGATATTTGTTTATGACAAAGGCTTCAAGATCTCAGAAGCAGATATTTGGAAAACTGATTGAAGACCAATCAGACAACACCTACAGATATCAGAGTACAGCTCTTATGAGTGTAGAAAACCATACAGATTTGTAAATCGAATACTGACCACTACGATGACAGATCTAATTCCTTTCATTAAGAATGTACATTATTTAAAATGAAAGGAATTCCTAAGATTGCACTAATAAAAGAAAGAAAACAGTGAAAATGATGAATTATGAATACAAACAAAACCAAAGATATGGACTTGTACTGAAGCACATGAGTACTCCATCTCTCATTCTCTCTCTTTAAAAAAGAAAGACATTTGCTGATTTGATTTAAAAGCAAAGGCATTGATATAATGCCTCAATCACAACTCTTGAGCTGTTCTGGGAGAAAGTACAGCTTAACAGCAACTAAAAGATGGTTTTCTACATTACAAAGGCTTACCTTTTTCCAGATGCTAGTCGGTTCCATCATTTTCTTTCTCTAAATGAGCATGAAAATAAAAAAAACGCATGTATCATTACTCCTTATTTGGCAGAAACACCAACTACAGCGAGAAAGCTGCAACTACAAGCCTGCAATTCTCAAAAGGAGCAGTTTTAAATGGATCACAGCCAATGGAGCAGCAATTTTAATTTACATATGCTTAATGTGGCACAGTTTAAAGTTTATTAAGCGGAGTCATGGATAGCAGAAATGATACTATGGACTAGGTATCTTATTAAATTTCATCTGTTCAAATGACAAATGCAATTCTCCTTTACAGAACAAATGATAGATGATCCCAAGAAAAGACCTCTGAAAGTTTTTCTTGCCTTTGGCAACCAGAGGCTTTGTAGAGTTAACACATTTGGTCTTTTCATGGATGATCAAAGAGATTTAGAAAAAATCTGGAGGATTACTGAAAAGCAACTCAGACCAAAATTGCCTCCTATTTCGTGACTCCTTTACAATTCCTGCAGCCATCCATGGAACCTACACATTCTCCATTATCAAGAGGGTGGCCCCACAAGACATTCCCTCCTCCACCTCTCAGGAAGAAGCCACACATCCCTCAGAGCGTGCGCTGATGAGGCAGCCTCCTGTGCTTTCCACCGGCTCAGATACGAACCTCTCAGTGAGTATTCTAGCTAGATGAGAGTCAGGAGCACGTCCTTATGAGCACATCACTGCCAAGTCTCTGCAGTTGGGTTAGGGGAAAAAAATGCCCTAGTCACTGGCACTCAGTGAACTGCCAAAAGATCAGGCGCCTGTCAAGACCAGGCAGGAAAAAAACCTGTGCTCAACAACTAATGACTTCAAGCAAAAGCAGAGGTAGGAACAAGAGCAACAGGCACGTTTGTCAGAGACACTGAGTGTACTGACTCAAAAATTGGAGATCTCCACCAGTACTGTTTGCATCATACTATCCATTGGGTGTGATCCATTTAAAACTGCTCCTTTTGAGAATTGCAGGCTTGTAGCTGCAGCTTTCTCGCTGTAGTTGGTGTTTCTGCCAAATAAGGAGTAATGATGCATGCGTTGTTTTTATTTTCATGCTCATTTGGAGAAAGAAAATGATGGAACCAACTAGCATCTGGAAAAAGGAAAGCCTTTGTAATGTAGAAAACCATCTTTTAGTTGCTGTTAAGCTGTACTTTCTCCTAGAACAGCTCAACAGTTGTGATTTAGGCATTATATTAATGTCTTTGCTCTTAAATCAAATCAGCAAATGTCTTTATTTTTTAAAGAGAGAGAATGAGAGATGGAGTACTCATGTGCTTCAGTACAAGTCCATATCTTTGGTTTTGTTTGTACTCATAATTCATCATTTTCACTGTTTTCTTTCTTTTATTAGTGCAATCTTAGGAATTCCTTTCATTTTAAATAATATATATTCTTAACAAAAGGAATTAGATCTGTCATCGTAGTGGTCAGTATCCAATTTACAAATCTGTATGGTTTTCTACACTCATAAGAGCTGTACTCTGATATCTGTAGGTGTTGTCTGATTGGTCTTCAATCAGTTTTCCAAATATCTGCTTCTGAGATCTTGAAGCCTTTGTCATAAACAGATACCACTTCGTCAACTCATCCCAGGGCAAAGTGGAATATAAGGCCTTTATTCCTTCAGGTCACATGCTAGCATACAGTGATAATATCATAACCATACCTCTAAAATATATCTACATTAAAAACCATGAGACATGTCACAATACAAGGTAAGCATTTAATTCAACTCTGCTGTCACAAATTAAAATCTGTTGTTTGAAAATCCTCAAGTATATATTTTTATAGTCTGTCCAGAACTAGAGGGCATAGGTTTAGGGTGAGAGGGGAAAGACATAAAAGAGACATAAGGGGCAACTTTTTCACGTAGAGGCTGGCACGTGTATGGAATGAGCTGCCAGAGGATGAGGTGGAGGCTGGTACAATTTCATCATTTAAGAGACATTTGGATGGGTCTATGAATAGGAAGGGTTTGGAGGGATATGGGCCAGGTGCTGGCAGGTGGGATTAGATTAGGTTGGGATATCTGGTCAGCATGGACGGGTTGGGCCGAAGGGTCTGTTTCCATGCTGTACATCTCTATGACTCTATGAGAAAAGGGTCATATTGTATCAGGTCTCACAACTGGTGTGTCAATATATCTGTAAGAGATGTGATCATTATATCATCATTGTATCATAACATGTTACCTGAGCATATAAAGGTCTCAAAATGAATTTTCTCCAGAATCACTGGAAGCATGATATACTGTTGGAAGCATGCTGTGCTGTGTAATTAATAGCTAATGTTGGCCCAGCTGCTTATGTGTCTGTGAATGCAATGTTTGTACATAATAGTCAATGGGTAGAAATGTATTTTCTATTTTTCAATACCTGCATATAAATTATCAGTTTCCTATGTCACGAGTGTTAGCTTGAATATTGCCATGTTAGGCAAAATACACTTATGGAGGCATAATGGCATCATCTTTTCTACTTCTAAATGAAACACTTGCAACTCTCATAAAATTAGTGTAGCATAATGGAATTATAAACGGCAATAAAAAAGGTATCCACATTCTACCTTGCTTATTATCAAGTACGCTACTTTCAGCCAAGGTGATGGTTGAGTTGAACCTCATCACACATGGGTTATGGATGGAACTGACAGTGCCGAGCTCCCACTTCTGATGGTTTTCCTTTGTCTGCTATCATCTGGTATTAGATTAGAAAATAAGTTGGCATGTAAGTAGAAGGTAGAAGGAAGAAAGGAGGAGATGTTTATTTTAATTTTCAGTTGTTATAGCAAACTGTCAAACTTGCATAACCTTCATCTTAACCACATTTGCAATTCTCATTCCTGAAACGGTCAAAATTTAAACTATTCTCTGAGGGTTATCATCATCATCTAGTATTTGAAGAGTGGCATGATTACTTGGGTCATGATATGCTATTACTTGGGTCATGATGTGCTACTGTTTTTCATAGGATTACTTTTAAATTATGTCAGTTTTAATTAACCTTTTCTGGGTTGGTTTGATAGTTTGTTATGTCACTTTTTGCCTCAATAAGCAAGATGAATACAGAAAAATTGAATGGTTCAGTACACAGCGATTCTGAATAATGTTGCACACATTGTGAAACAAAAGCTTTGAATATTAGTTGAGGCTGAGTTTCAGATGTTAATAAGCCATTTCGTTGAGGGCGCAACATTTCAGTTCTGTAAAGATATTTAATTTATTTTTAAAAATCTGAGGCTGAGCCAGGAGTGTGCTATTAACTTATTTTCGTATAAATAATAGAACTAGAAATGATTTATTCAATACTATATTTTCAAATGTTTTATTCACAACACAAGTAGCATCTTATTGTTCATTTTTATTTAACTTGGGGAATAAAAGGAATTCAGATTCTTTCACTAAACAAGTTTTTCTTTAAATTTATATTGACTAAACGTTGACAAAGATTAACAGTACATAACATTTATCTATAATCAATATAGAGGAAAAAGTCAAAAATTGTGACCTTAGGGATTGTGTGTACTTTTCTTTGACAGAGAGCCTTTCCAGATAAATCCACTGGGTGTCTTCCTCTCACTCTTTCAGCTATTAATTATTAAGCTGCACCAATACTGGCTGTAGTTGCTCAGGGATTCTAATAGCTTAGAAATTCTAATGCAACCAGACAGTAGATGGAAGATATGCTCAAGTAATGCTGAGCACTGCAATTAGTTACAAGACCCGATATTAAGAATGGATGTTCAGGAACGCACGATGAAAATTCAGCCAAATACATTTTGAACATGTATCTATGGTAACTTCAAGTCAGCATGTGATCTAATTATAACAACTAGTAAACTGTAAGGATTATAAATGTTAATTAAATAGAGGTGAGCAAAAACCTTGGTTCAAACAGTCAGTACAGCTGAATTAATCTGGGTTTGCAACTTGTTGCCAAGCAACCACTGAGACCAAATGTTCTCTTTGGCAATATTCCACTGAATGGATGGAGAAAATAGTTTTAAAGTAACATTTTGCATCTATAATGCTGTTAATTGTGTGAATATAATGGAACTGGCATTGATTTATTGAAAATCTAAAGTATCTGAGCTATTAATTTTGTACAGATTGTTAAACATGGTTAAAACATTCTTGAACATGACTTCTTGTAACAAAGCGCCTCCAGTTCAAATATCGATAAATCTAGCAGGATTATTATTTGGAACAGCTCTAGCAACTTCAAAACAAGAGTCTCCATGTTGGTAAAATTGGGAAATCCTCAACATTATTAATGCCCTCTGATTGTATATTACTGTGTGATATTTTGGAATAATGTATGCATTTAAATGTATTTATTGAACAGTAAAGTATGTTGAATGAATTCAGTGTATGCATACAGAAAGTATTCAGTAAATGTTTTCTTAAATTAAATTGTGCTTTCATCAAATTTGCAAAACCACTGCTTTAAGGAGGAACATTCGTATTTTGTTACGGAGCTATTTAAATCAGTTTTTAAAAGTTCATTTTGTCTCATTACTCAATTCTTAGTGGATGGTGCTGGGTCCTCTACTTTTTGTCATTTACATAAATGATTTGGATGCAAGCATAAGAGGTACAGTTAGCAAGTTTGCAGATGGCACCAAAATTGGAGGTGTAGTGGACAGCGAAGAGGGTTACCTCAGGTTACAACAGGATCTGGACCAGATAGACCAATGGGCTGAGAAGTGGCAGATGGAGTTTAATTCAGATAAATGCGAGGTGCTGCATTTTGGGAAAGCAAATCTTAGCAGGACTTATACACTTAATGGTAAGGTCCTAGGGAGTGTTGCTGAACAAAGAGACCTTGGAGTGCAGGGTCATAGCTCCTTGAAAGTGGGTCGCAGGTAGAAAGAATAGTGAAGAAGACATTTGGTATGCTTTCCTTTATTGGTCAGAGTATTGAGTACAGACATTGAGAAGTCATGTTGCAGCTCTACAGGTCATTGGTTAGGCCAATGTTGGAATATTGCGTGCAATTCTGGTCTCCTTCCAATCAGAAAGATGTTGTGAAACTTGAAAGGGTTCAGAAAAGATTTACAAGGATGTTGCCAGGGTTGGAGGATTTGAGCTATAAAGAGAGGCTGAACAGTCTGGGGCTGTTTTCCCTGGAGCGTCGGAGGCTGAGGGGTGACCTTACAGAGGTTTACGAAATCATGAGGAGCATGGATAGGATAAATGGACAAAGTCTTTTCCGTGGGGTCAGGGAGTACAGAACTAGAGGGCATAGGTTTAGGGTGAGAGGGGAAAGATATAAAAGAGACCTAAGGGGCAACTTTTACACACAGAGGGTGGCACATGTATGGAATGAGTTGCCAGAGGAAGTGGTGGAGGCTGGTACAATTGCAACATTTAAGAGGCATCTGGATGGGTATATGAATAGGAAGGGTTTGGAGGGATATGGACCGGGTGCTGGCAGGTGGGACTAGATTGGGTTGGGATATCTGGTCGGCATGGATGGGTTGGACCAAAGGGTCTGTTTCTGTGCTGTGCATCTCTATGACTCTATGAATCATCAGCAACAAGCAACTATCCCCCACAAATGTCCAGGATTTCTCATTCCAGCCAGTATAATTTCAGATTGATGGAAAGCACTCTAGTTCAAAACGTGGAGGGCCTTATTAACCATATTGGGCACTGCTCCTTGCCAATATTCATGCTAAACTTTCTTTTATATTTCATTTTGAACTTTCCTATCATTAGATTTTATTTTTTCGTCAGACACAAAGATGCATGTCTATTTCTTGCTTCTGTCCATTGCGAATCTGAAGCTTCGAGATGTGAGCTAATCTCAGTTCAGTTGTTTTATTTCTTCGACATAGCTGGACTCAAGCAGATAACAATTGTGGTTGAGATCAAACCAACAAAATCTTGATTGTATCCACTGCAATGAACAGAAAATGTAACCAAACATCGCTGTTAACGTTTAACATGAATCATTTACCACTGTCAGTTTTTCTTGTTCAGTATTTTGCAATTTTTAATACTTTCTCAATGTGTATACTTAACAGTTTGGCTTTCATCTTCAAAGCTATCAGCTATAGAAATAGTTGTGTTAGTTTGGTTATCAGGGATTGATGATCTTTACTAATACATATGTGCAATCTCTTCCCTTCTTTGGCAAATAAAGAAATAGGAACACATTTACTAATCATAGTATTTTCAACACATTAAGAAATTGGAACTTTCATTGAAATATAGAAACTGTGAAGAAAATTGGTCGTGTGCCAAGGTGGAGCAAACCAGAAGGGCTGAATGGCTTCTTTTGTAATCATAATAATTCTATGCTTCTGATTCTCTAAATTGGCACCTTCATTCTCATCTTTTCTTGAGCTCCCATTGATGTTTATTGAAGCTGTGAAGAATACCATTATGCTCAATTAACGTATGTTTCTGAAAGATGATATTGTTATGAATGAGATTAGGGATGAGTATCGACACTCTGGTCCCACCATTTCACGGGTCACAACATAAAGTAAAAACACTTCTTCCAGTCACCAAGGTAACCAATTAAATATTTTATATATCTATGTAGGATTTTAAACAACAAGATCTATCAACCAAGGTAAAAGCTTATCCCTGTAAATATTGTTAAATACAAACATAAAGACACTTGGAAAAAAAGAGAAAAAAAACAGATTTCTCTTTTGAGATTGAATTTCTTTAAAAAAAAACACTTTGGACCATGGGTTATGCTTGAAGGTAAAATGATAAATTTTAGAATGATCTGGAGTCTGTTGCTCTGGTGTTCTTCCTAGTGTCCTCAAGTCACAAATCATATATTGGTTTCTCAGAAGCCTTATAGCTTGCTGAGTGAAATATAACCCTGAAATGTTTCTTCAATCAATCTATCAAAAGAAAAAAATAGGTTTCACCTTTAAATCAACAAGAGGACTTTCTTTTCTGACATGGTAGAAATCAGCTGAGCAGCTTGTTCTAGGAAGCTTCCAACTCAGCTTGTTCTCAGCAGGAATTCCTCCAACCCAGCTTAGTTTTGGCAGGCTTCCCACCAACTGAACCAAAGATGTTGCCAGGGTCGGAGGCTTTGATGTATAAAGAGAGCTGCAACTCTGACCCTATAAATGAATCAAGAACCTCTTCAATCAGTCATGGTTCAAAACAACCTCAGCAGAGGTCCACAGTAAAGGAAGCGGTTGTCATCAGTCATGTGACTTGCTCAAAGATTTGTTTAAACAAAGGTCACCAATGTTCACAATGAACATTCAATGACCTCTTTAAAATAAACTACTCAGTGTATTTGCATAAAAAGTAAAAGAACTCATCTTTCTGTGTGCTTCAAAATGTAAATGCCCTGAGTAATGAAGAGTCTTGTAATAATGTAAACACATTTATTCTAATGATTGTATATATTACCATTGTAAGTCTCAACTGTCCAACATAGAGTTTTTGTCATGCTAGTGCAAATGACTGTGATGATCTTCCTATCTGTCAATTTACTGCATCAGATCTGCTCATCTCACAGGGAGATTTGAGAGTTGTGAATGTTGAGTATGGTGTTGTTGTTTATAACCTCTACAAGGGCAAGATGTAACAGTATGCCAAATGCCAATAGTCACGTTACAGATCCACAATGCTCATTTGGAATGCAAAATGACAATATCTGGCAATAGACTGTCACAAATTAGCTAAACTGCTTGGCTAGAAAAACAATCACAATATTAATTTTTAAGAAATCCAACAAAAAGTCATCCATCACAGATGCCAGCTTTCAGTCAATTTAAGTCAATCCACATGATACCAAGAAATAGTTCGAAGCACTGGATACTGCAAAGACTGACTGTCCTGAAAACATTCTAACAGTCGTGCTCCAAACCTTGCTTTGCCATTGGTTTAGTGCAGCTGCAATTCTAGCATCTACCCAGCAATGTGGGAAATTGGCCAGACATGCCCTACTCCATAAAAGCAAGACAAATTCAACCTTGACAATTATTGCCCCATCAGTCCATTCTTATCATCACTAAAATGAGGGATCGGATGGTTGACAGTGCAATCAAGTGGCATTTATTCAGTAATGACTTCCTCACAGATGTTCAGTTTGGGTTTAATCAATATTATTTAGCTCCTGGCCTTGGTCCAAAAATAGACAAAAGTAGCTGAACTCTTAAAGTAAGGTGGGAGTGATTACCTTTGACCTTAAAAAAGTATTTGACTGAGTATGATGTCAAGGAGCCTAGCAAAAATGGAATCAATGAGAATCAAGGGAACGTCTTCTCTGGAGTTGATATTTGCAAGTGATGTGAGGCCCTTCAAGGGGCAATTGCATCAATTAGGCACTTAACCAGTAAAGTTTAAGGATATCCGTGATCATGACATACTGTATGTGAAACACATGCAGTGCCCATCTGTATGGTATACAGTAATTCTACTGCTCATACCATCTCATACAGTATTTATGTGACATGGCTTGTGCTGCATACCACGAAATGTCATTCAAGCTGTTTGCTTATAATAAGAAAAGTAAAATTGGCTGGTGGAATTACTATTAAAGTTCATCACTGAATCAAAACCTTTATATTGAAATACATTCCAGTCACTTTTAAGAAGTAAGAAAGGTTTGCATTAATAATAGTGTTTTCAAAACCACTAGTTATTCCAAAGTATTTTCCAACCAATGAGATAAAGCGTATTCAGTGTTCTAATATAGGATTGCATTTGGATTCATGTACATAGCAATTTTATTTGTCGCCTCTTTACCAATTTGTTCCTTGGTGAGTGGATTGGTCTTCAATGGCTCCTATTCTACAACCTATGCGAAAGTTCACTAATGGAACTTGATGGGTTGGAAGATTAAAATGATCCATTTACATTTTGGCAAATGAGTGCGAAGTTGAATAGTGAGTCAACTCATTTGAAGTTGCCCACGCCACTTACTTAACTTTGATTCACTGCATAAGTTACATCAGCTAAATGTTAATTGTGTGCAATGAGTAGTTGTAAGATAGCTCCCATTATCTTTTATAAAGTATCTTTAGATATGATTCAGGATGAATAAACTTCATCGTAACTCAGCATCTTTAGGAAAACATATTTGTGTAAATGTTAAAATTCATTAATACCAGTTTTAGTTGGTGAAACAATGCATCCAACTTGCAATTAGATCAAACTGCCTTACAGACCTGTATACTTTCGAGCTAGTTCATTCAGGAGTGAAGTTGGAAAGTATTCACTTGAAGAAGGATGGAAGACTAACAGTAACAGGTGTGGAGTTTGGATCTATTGAAACTTTGAATGGTTGGACCAAATGATTCTTATTAGATAAGATAATTAATATGTGAAATGAAACAATTAAATGTAGTTAAGGTGCAAAGCAGTCTTAAGAGTGGTTGAGTAGGCATAAGAGGTTGAATTGGTTGGTCTTTTTCTTATACTCCTGTATTGATTTAATTTGCTTGCTTCTTTTTATCATTTGGTGATGTTGGATCCAATTTAAGTATGGGGTAAACTATAGCTAGTTGCCTGATTGTGAAATCTGGCTAAGGTGTTGGAAGACACTGCGGATCTGAAAGGAAGTAGTGAATAGCTTCAGTAAAAAAGGAGGAAGAAAATGTGTGAAGAAAGAAACACAGGTCAATAGGATTCAGTGCAACTTCTGTGGAGGTATACTTACTGTACTGCAGACAAATGGAAAAAAAACAAGAACAATAATGGGTTAGGCAATGTTATAACTGACTTGGCGTAGTGTTACAGATAGAAGATACAGCAGCAGTCATGACCTCAGAAAAGGTAGAAAAATCGCATTGGTAAAGTAATTGTAGATATATTCCCAGATTATGAATGGATGATTTGACTGTTAACATCCCACTGCAGCACAGCATAAAATAATAAAACCATCTCCCTAACTTCCATCCATTGCTGCTGGTCATTTCTTTATCTTACTCAGCAGGAAGATTGCTTTTTGTCATGCTTATGCAATTGGCTATGATGATCTTTTTGTCTGTCAAGTTACTGAATCAGATCTGCATATCTCACAAGGAGGTTTAAGAGTTGTGAATGTTGAGAATGGTATTGTTGCTTATCACCTTCACGAGGGCAAGAGGCAAAAGTATACTACTCTTTGTTTAATATATTAGAGCCTGAAAATCAAACTGCTATTGATTGCTGAAGGTGAGGTACAGAATTAGGAATTAAATTATTCTGTTTATACTTGGCATAGAGGAATTTATGAAATAAATTGTATTAGTATTTTCACAAACCTAAACCAGTGCATCCAGCAAAGTAATACTTCCAGTCCACCAAATGGTTTCTGACAATATCTAATCAGTGTTTACCAGTGTAATGTCTGTTATGAGAAATGCCCACGACTGGCACATTGTTGCATGGGGAAACTTTTGTGCCTCAGTACACGTGACAATAAATTCAATTCACCATACTTTCTTATACTGCTCGTCTAATACTGAGTGTTGAAGGCTCATCATATGAAAATGGGGCAGAATTGGCAATTCTTTATTGAAAATAAAGCTTTAATACATAGTAGTAAGATAGTAAGTAACTGTAAGTAAGATCAGTTAACTACATTAACACTATTATGA
Source organism: Chiloscyllium punctatum (assembly GCF_047496795.1). Lineage (NCBI taxonomy): Eukaryota > Metazoa > Chordata > Chondrichthyes > Orectolobiformes > Hemiscylliidae > Chiloscyllium > Chiloscyllium punctatum. The sequence goes on along the minus strand of NC_092750.1, from coordinate 50,818,160 downwards.
TCCCCTACATAACAGTAGCCTCCATGATTGTAGACTACATAACCTAACTGCTGACTAGAGTAGACTGCACACTAACTAACTGGTCCCCGAGACTATCACCTCCCAATTATTGGGGGGAGTCATACAAATGTTCTTCAGCTTTCAGGCAACTATCTGATAGACCAATGTCAATCATGAATTATTTACCTTATTCAGCCTTTGTAGTATGTAGAATATGGAAATAATGATCGGATCATTGAAAACATTACTCTGATATCAACATTGCAGTAACGAATAGAGCAAAAGAGGAAAGCATGTATAAGAGAGAACTTCGACGATACTCTAAAGAGCTGCATTCAGTAACCTGGAAATGTATACCTGTAAGTAGAGTGGTACAGACTTGAAGACAGAGTGAGACAACCTTACTCCATGAGAAGGATGGACGATTAGTGCTGGTAATCAAGAGGAATGGTAAGGCAATGAAGAAGGTACAGTCTCAAAGAGTGTATGGGCAGACACAAGATACACATTATTAGAACATTTTAGAGAAGCATATCATTGCTTAACATTTTAACTACGGGCCAAATATTTGCTCAAGCTGTTTGACATTTAAATACAGGCCTAATATTTGCTCAAATTCTGACAAATAGACTCTGCCAAACAGGGATAGTTGACATGTATTCTGAGAGATGCCAATGAGTTCAATGAGTTAAGAAGCCTGTCTAAGCTTTAGGTTTACAATCATCATTTCAACAATGATTTATTCACTCATAATGCAAAATTACATTAATATATGCTAATAGTCCTATTTGTGTATCATTGCGCTATATGACCTGGACTTTGTCAGGGTAGTCATGACCCCAGTGATGAGATGGAAAGCTGAGGTTGCTATAATGATATTTTCTCTGCACCTTGCAGCCAATGAGCTACCAATAAAGGTCCTTCCCATTAAGGAGACAAGCCTATTTCATGTATCAACTAGCCAATAGAAGGGCCAAGACGTCTTCATTCCCTGCAGTACCATGAGGAGTGGAGGCCATTGCTAGGACTGCACTCAATCTAGAGACACAGCAATGGATATCACCCTTCAGCAATATATGTGGGGTTTGTGGCCATTGTGACCTGTCAGGCATGCCTTGTGAGGGGAGGGCAGTGGTGTTTTAAGGTGGCTTGGGGGCCCTCCAATATCCATGGAATATCTGATTATGAAAGCCCTTGCAAATCTATAGCTGCCAGGCTTCACCACAACAGGCAGAAGACCATCCATCATTGGTGGGCCAGTAGGATGGAGTAACAGAGTTATACAGCATGGAAAAAGACCCTTTGGTCTAACACATCCATGCTGACCAGTTATCCTAAACTGATCAAGTCCCATTTGCAAGTATTTGACCTGTTTCCCTCTTAAAGCTTTCCTATTCATATACCCATCTGGAATCCTTTTAAACGTTGTAATCGTACCAGCCTCCAGCATTTCCTCTGGCAGTTCATTCCATACATGCATCATCCTCTGCATGAAAAAGTTGCCCCTCAGGTCCCTTTTACATCTTTCCCCTCTCACCCTAAACCTATGCCCTCTAGGTTATTCACCCAAGTTGTGCCCCTTGTGATTTTATAAACCTGAATAAGGTCACACACCAGCCTCCAATGCTCCAGGGAAGAAAGCCCGAGCCTATTCAGGCTGTCCCCATAGCTCAAACCCTTCAACCCCTGCAACATGCTTGTAAAACCTTTCTGAACACTTCCAAATTTAATATCTTTCATATAGCAGGGTGACCAAAATTGAGCCAAGTACTCTAAAAGGAGCCTCACCGAAGCCCTGCACTGCTCGAACATGACCTCCCAACACCCCTTTGATCTTATGTGGCACATTTGGTCTCTGCGTGCGATGGGGGCCATCCTCCCTATTCCTTGCCGCAGGTTGAGTGCAACAAAGGCAGGAAGATAGAGGGTGCTCTGACCTTCTGGTTGTCCATCCCTATACATTTCCTGCCACCCTCCTCCCATCAAACACCTCTGGCTCCATCAATTCAACCCTACCACTGCATTAAGGGTGGAATGCAACGTTGGAGGACCTCTACTATTCTATATCCAACGGAGAATCCACCAGCTCAACAACACAGTTTTTTGGTTTTATATCCGGTATAAAAAATCAGAAGTTTGCAAAATGCTGCTCCTTTCACCTCCAGTTGGAGAATTTGTCGCTGTTTATCAGCCTTCCTTAAGTGTGGAATCAGCAGAAACCATACAATGCTAGGCATATGTTTCAGCTCTTCCCTTACCAGTGATCCATCCTTAAATCTTAATAAAGTCATTCAATATATTTTGCTTCTTGGAATTTTGCTACTAAATTGTTTAATCCTAGGCCTGTTTCCTCAGCTTCTAAGAATATGGCTTAGTAGTTTTGTTTTACAGATCTTGCTGTCTATTGCTATTTGCTGTCCATTTATTTCACACCTATTTTCACAGAGAGCTGCAGGCGATTTCCTTTATAGAGTTCCCCAGAAACTGAGGATTCTGCTTCATTGCCAGTGTTTTATAGTGGGGCAAGGCAAAAGAGTCAGTGTCACATGATTACTGGATAATATTCTGTTGAGAATGGGTGTCCTGTCATATAGATGTGCATGCACAATAAGCAATGTAGAACTGCTTCAATCTCATCTTGGCTTTCTCTGGTAAATGCTGACTAACAGACACTTGTTATTAAACACTGGCAATATAGATAGCACATAGATGGGTTGATAGGCACCTAGATACTTGAGAAGATTTCAATCCATTGAAGAATATTCACTGTCTTATAGTACCAGCTTATTTGACAAGGCTAGCTAGATTATTGTTTTAGACTGGTGAAAAATACTTCATGTAGTAGAAACAGGAAGATTATTCAGGATTAACAATAACTTAATTAAACTACAGTGAACTACTACAGTAAATTAATTTGGATGAAGGAAGGGAAAGTGAAAAATATTGTGCAGTAATAAAATTTACATGCTTGAAGGTTGCACAAATCTACAAGATTTATGCTACCTCGGCATTATACTGACAAAGATGATCTGTGGCCTGCCTTGGGCAGCCTATTGCCAAAGTAGATGGAAAGATGAATGACCTGCGCAGGTTCCAGCTACTCACATGGAGTGTTAAGATAGGGCCCACAGACAAATTTTGGGAGAATGTTGGACTGGATTTCACTGGTGCAAGCAGTTTAGACACTACCCAAGAACCCTAATTTATCTCCCATAGTTCCTAAAGAGAAAATTAATCAGATCCAATAACCCAAATGGAGACCTGACCTCAACTTCCATTCTCTGGAAAGAACTGTGTTCTGGCCAAGTCTGCTGTTCAATTGTTAAACAAACAGATCCACCTGAAGTTAACACGTGAGGGTTACTATTAGCAGGGTTAAATTTAAAGTGCACGATAGTGTTTGAAATAATTGCTGTAGTTATATTTGACTTTTGCCATCTTGTGAAAATGTGTATGAGCGTGTTATGCATTGCGGCAGAAATGGGGAGGTGAGAATCCAAACCAAATGATTGAGTCGCCATGGAAACCAGCAGACCCAAGGCTGAACGTTGAGATGATGGGGACCTGCCTGATGCTGAGAAGTATAAATGTGTGCTGAGAAGTCTTTTATTTAGGGATTCTTTGGATAGCCATGATGAACTTGTACCTTGAAGGTGTCTGAACAAAACTTTTGATTGTTTGAACCATGCAGTGTCAAGACTGGCTGGGTTTTTTTTCTATCACAACAAGCTGGGTATCCCCTGCGTTAAAGGAAGTGGGAATATAGCAAAGTTTCAGGGTGGAGGATTGCACCTGGCCTGGGGGATAGGGGAGAAAAGAGAGGAACTGCTAGTAATGAAGCTTGGAAACTTAAGATTAAATTATTGCAGTGTCAGAGCTTGAACACAAAGGCTTTGGTTTGGTAGAGGTAAGGTGAGGGCAGGGAAGAAGGATGGCATGAACAGGGAGAATCAACTGGAAGTTTGAGCCACAATGGAGATGGATCAAGGAATTTGATAAATCATAAATTAATCTTATATTTGCTCTGCATGAATATAAGGAAAGCTGCAAGCAGCAGGTACCTTGTACTGGATTGGTGAAAGTATATTAAAAAAAAACCTTAGCTTCTTTGGAAAGCTCACCTTACTGCCATCCACAGTAACCAATGACTCAGAACTTCCTGCCAGCAGGGATAGGTATGATTGATTATGACGGATTTCTTCAAAACATAACTACAATAGTAGTATTTTTAAACATGTTTCTGGGAGCTGCTTAAATGTCCCTATTTTATGTATTCTTCAATTTTTATGGGGTATTATTGACAGGAACTGTTATAACATTGGGCACTGCTCAGAGCCTGGTTTATCCTGCATAAATATCTTGCAATAGACTAAAACAATCTGTTGTTCCTTTGGAAAAATTCCCATCTCCCACTGAGCACAAAAACACTCGAACATCTTGATTAATAGTACTGGCCTCATTGGGACAGTTTTGCACTGTGTTTGCTACAATCTATAATAGATAGACTCAGCCTGTGGACTTATTATTGTAAGAGATTCTATTTTATCTGTTAATTATATTTAATATGCACTTTGATTAGGTTATTTACTTTTCCCTTGTGGTTCAACATTGACTATTAAAATGAAGCTTTCTACATGGAATGAGACTAATTTGAATTTCACAGTATATGAGACATCACGTGCTTAGACACACTGGCTACAGTGGTAATGGTAAAAGCACAGGCTGCAAAATAATTTAGGAAAATCAAAGAAAATACATGAAGCCAAAAATCATTTTCTAAAATGATTGCAAACTAATCAAAACTACAAAAATGAAATAAAACCTCATATAATCAAAATGAAAAGTTATTTCTTCTTTCAGTCCAATTCATATAACAGCTGTAAGCTCACAGTAAATGTTTGGCCATTATGTTGGAGTTATTTGATCCATATTGTTTGAGCCACATCCCATCCCAGGATTTAGTTGTCATGAAAGATTTTATCATCTTCTATAATACTATTTATCTCAATCAGCACAAAAATCAGAGGTGTAAGTAGAGCTGGTGATTTAAAATTGACCTGGTAAAGTTATAAAAGCAGGCATCGAGTGAAGTTTAAAAGGTAACGTATTTAATAAATATTTCATGAAATTCACTTCCACAATAGCAATAGTACAATCTAGCACAAATATTTTCTGTTGTGTCACAAGGTTTGATCTTTGGAAAGATATTTTACAATCTAATCACCATAGATGTTAACTTAATAGTTTAATAGAGCTACCCAGAGATTGTGAACAGATTGTGGACAGAGTACCCATGAAACGCAAATGTATTATAAGTAGGAAACATCTCAACAATGGACTCACAAGTGATATTCTGCTGACTTAACCTTTCAATCAGCCATCATTACATTTCATCCAAAGAAAATTTGGAAGTTAAGGGCTTTCACTTAATAAATGTTGATAAAAAATTATTCAACACATAAAAGGATGTTTTGAAACATTTTATTTTGAAATAAACAAATTATGCTTCCAAGCAAAATTGTCTCTGATATGAAGTTCAAAGACAATCTAACATTGAGTCAAGCACATGGACTACCTGAGGTTTAACCTGACAGTTGATTGAAATGCAAAGCAGCAATCCACTTAATCGGCCCACATTCCTATTATGTACTACTCCATATGAAATTGCTATATTTATTTATTTATGAGTCAATTTATTGTTGCAGAAGGTAATGGTTCTGATAAGGAGAATATTAGAGACAGCATTAAGCTCAACTGAGTTGGGTGATGTCATACATTCTGAGGGGTGGAGCAAATGGAGTTTGGCTTGAAATTTTGATTGAGACAGATGTGTCATCAGTGTTTCCTGATAATCTTAGACATTCTAACTGACTAGCTAATATAATTTGTATCTTTTGATGTCATGTAATAAATTACATCTTTTTAAGATAATTTCCTCTTCTTATTAAGACTCACTAATGGTTTATCCTCTACCAGTGTTGACCAAACAGGTTGTGAGACTCATAAAAAGAAATATTCTTAAGAATGTCATTAGGTGAGTAATCCAGAGACCTTGGATAATCTAAAAGCTCTTGGGCTTTTCTGGGCATTAATAGGTCAAGGTAGTGGGCTGTGGAGGGGTTAGTACTGCCTGAGAGTCTGTTTCTCTTACACTGTTACATCTACATGTGGGTGTCCATTGAGAGGGAGCATGCAGGGTCCACTGGTACAGCAGAGGGCTTCACAGACCCATGGACACCACAGGGCTGGAATGCTTTATCTCTCTGAAGAATGTTATTTTGGTTAAATAAGTTTCCATTTTTAAAATAATTTTCCATTAAACGTTTTGTCGTGTTTTTCTATTGTGCCCCACCAGGGGCCATTTAATCATTGGAGGATTTGTCATTTTAAAAGACTAGAAAGGAGGATTGGTGGTGACAGTTCATACCAACACTTAGCACATACAATGTGGTGATCAGCAGTGGGCATTTTGCTTAACCACTCCAAGGTAACACCACTGGAATGAAATCCATAGTACCGAGCAGAAAAATATAATCAGAAGGCAAATCAGTTTATCCTTAATTACTTAAGAATATTCAGACTTGCAGTCAGTGGCTGCAAATGGTAGAACAAACAAATAATCAGCAGAGCCAGTTGGAGGAACAACACAAGGATGAAACTTCCACTCAGACCTGGTAAAGTGTATAGGAGAAGGTGCATGTGACAACTTAAAAAAACTTGGCAAACTTGACACGTCCTGAGAGTAGATAGACAATCTTATCATAGAATAGAATGTATCCATTTTATGAGGTCAAAATGTTTTAAAGATACATGTGACAAACCACCACAAAGTGTTGTGTGATGAAAGGTGTGTGATTTATATATGTATTAATATCATTTTTGTTTAGAGTTTAGATTTCAACATAAGGCATATGAGAGTTTGTTTATTTTCTATATGAATGGTTTTAATAATAAACTAGGTCAGTCTTTTTAGAACCTTGATGTTAAACCAACATATGGCAGAGAGCAGATGACTGAAGGCCCCTTGGGATGTTGTCATCATCCCCTGGGTCAATATTTACTGCTCACCCCTAGATGCCTTTACAGGGTGGTGGTGAGCTGCTTTCTTGAAATACTGTAGGTAGACCCACAATGCTTTTAGGGAGGGAGTTCCAGAATTTTGACCCAGCAAAACTGAAGGAATGGCGATTTATCTGTAAATCAAGATGGTGAATGGTTTGGAGGGAAGGTTGTAGGTGATGCCCTTCTCCTTCAAGCTGGGTGTGGTCATGGGTTTGGAGGGTGCTGACTAAGGAGACTTTGTGCATTCTTCAGTGCACCTTATAAATAGCACACATTGCTGATCCTGAGTGTCAATGGTGGAGAGATATTGGGGGTTTGTTATAGATGGTGACAAGCCTCTAGCACTGTTGGAGCTATACACATCCAGGCAAGTGGGGAGTATTCCAGCACACTCCAGACTTGCTCCTTGTAGCTGGTTGACAGTTTTTGGGGAGTCAGGAGGTGAGTTAACTGCAGTATTCCCAGCCTCTCAACTTCTTTTGAAGTCACACTACTTATATGGCTAGTCACATTCGCCTTCTGGTCATTGGTAATCCCTAGGATGTTGATAAAAGGATTCAGTGATGATAATTCCATTGAATATCAAAAGCTGTGGTTTGATTGTCTATTATCGGAGATGGTCATTCTGTGGTATTTGTGTGGCGTGAGTGTTTCTCACCACCTTTCAGCTCAAGCCTGGATATTCTCCCAGTCTTGCTGTATTTGGATACATGAATTTCTTCAGTATCTGAGGAGTTGGGGAATGATGCAGAACATTGCTGAACCATCAGCCAATATCCCCACTTCTGACCTGGAGGGAAGATCATTGTTGAAAGACCTGAAGATGGTTGGGGCTATGGCAGTACCTTGAGGAACCCCTGAGACAACTGACCTCCACCAACCACAGCCATCTTCCTATGTGCCAAGTATGACTCTAACCAATGGAGATTTTTCCCCCGTGGCTCATTGACTCCAGTTTTGCTAGGGCTCCTTGAAGCCGCACTCTGCCAAATGTGGCCTTGATGTCAAGAGCAGTCAGTCTCACATCACCCCTGAAATTCTGCTGCTTTTTTGTCCGTGTTTGCACAAAGGGTGCAATGAGGTCAGGAGCTGAGTGGTCCTGGCAGAACCCAACCAGGCAGCACAGAGTAGGTTATTACTAAGCAGGTGCAGCTTGACAGCACTGTTGATGACTCTTTCCATCATTTTACTAATGATCGTGACTAGACTGATGGGGTGGTATGAGTTGAATCTGTCCTGCTTTTTATGTGCATCAAATACCTGAGCAGTTTTCCACATTGTTAGATAGATGCCAGTGTTGTTACTGTTCTGGAACAGCTTGGTGAGGGTTGGGACAAGTTCTGGAGTACATCTTCAGTACTATTGCCAGAATGTTGTCAGGGCCCATAACATTTGCAGCTTCTCACACAAAGTCTGGAGGAAATCTGGAAATCTCTCCCTCATTTCTTGAATATTTGATGGTTGACATTTTCAGATTGAAATTAATAGATATTTATTTGATACAGATGTAAAGGTGAGGTACAAATAACATGATTCAATTAAATGGCAGACTATAAAAAAGCTGAATATTCTTGCTCCTACACTGGCACATTTCCCCTAACAGAAAACTTATTGGATGGGTATATGTTGGTTTCACACCCGACCCAAATTTATTCTCCAGTGAATTCAATTTAGAGTGGGGTGTAATATTGGGATCTTGTTGATTTCCTGACGAGTTATGTTAAAATAACCTTTAATGAATTTGTACTATGTTTGGCAGTAAAATTGCAATGCAATCTAACACCCCTAACAGACATTTAACCCCAAACAATCCAACTCTTCGCTTTCAATTAAATAGACAAGTGTGGTCAAATGACTACGGGTCAAAATTGGACATTCTAAATTGACCCACAGCTGGAAACATTGGGCCTGACAGAAAATTGGTAAAATTAAATTAAACACCAGCCAGCAGCTGTTAGCTATGGGGATCAGTGGAAATCAAGGTCAATGAGGTTGCAGAGTTTCAAGGTTACCAGTTACAACTAGCACGAGAGTTGTGTATTGGAGAAGTGTTGGACCAGACTTTCCGGAACTTTGACTGCCTGAGTATACACGCTTTACACCATTTGGCATGGCACAATGAAAGGTGTTGGCAGGATATCATTGGATTGTTTGGTCTTAACTCATGACCACATTGGTCAAAATCCACAGAAAATTCTGGAAGGTCTGAGGGGGAATAAAAACTGCGAAAATCCACAGGAAAGATTCGCAGCAAAAATCATGGCAAAAGACTGTGCAGGAACCCAAGAAGACTCAGGAGAAGATCCAACATAACCTGCACGACCCACCTTTGTGGAAGAGAACCAGGCCTCTGTTAGAGACAAAGGAGATTCCAATGGATCAGCTCAAACACATGAATTTTTGTGGGTAATATCCTTTCTCAGACAGAACTTGGTAGAGAGTAAATAAAATTATTTGTTAATAAAATCAAGTTGAACCACAAACTGAATTCTCTTTCCCCTTGTCCGCCTCACCAACAGGAGTGCTTGGGTAAAGTGTCTTCAATACATAAAGTGGTCGCAGTGGTCCAAAGCTCGAACGCCACAAGTCTTCTGTTACGTTTAAAGGATAAAGGGAAAACTTTCTCAAATATCAAAAATATCTTTGCCTTATTGCATTAATAACTGATCTGATTTTGTGTTTGTACTGAATTACTCAGTTAACCTTCAGAGCTGTGAAATATAAACAGTGACTTTTCCTCTTCCATTGCAAATTCTGTTCTGTCGATTGATTCCAACACTTCCATCAATTACACCAAATTAAGCAGAAATGAAAAGGATAAGAAAGGTGCACAATCATTAGTTTTGATGACAGAACCATTTGGGTGACTATAAATCTCAATTGAAGAAACTGAAGATCTTAATTATAATTGCTTGAGGTCTTCGTACTTAATGTCAAGATGCTGAATTCATTGTTCTAATAATTATTTTTAAATCGTGGAATTTTCTGACTAGATAGCTTCCTAAGATTATGGGAAAGATTGTTTGGATTATAACATGGTGTGTAGGATTTCACGAAAGGGAATCAGAAGCAGACCTCTGGCAATGCTTACACGGAAATTCGAACAATAAATGGAAACAAAATGTCACTCAGCTATACTTCACTAAGACCTTTCTTGACTTTTCCCCTATCACTAATCTGGTAGCATGCTTTTCTGACATCCTGGTTAAGCAGAAATTTCCTCCAACTAAATACTGAAAGGACCAAAATTGCTGACCCAGTCCTTCTAGTCAGTGGGGATGCTGGGGCAATCACCACTGTCTGAGAAAAACACAGCACTCTTACGTTTTTGCTTCCTTCTAATAGGAACCTCCCATCCTGTCTGTCGTAGTAATGCTTCAGCATAGCCTTCCACAGAGGAATAGTAAACAGGAGCAACACACACAACATGCTCCCCTTTATAATGTAGCACCTGCTGTATTCAGGTTAAGTATTTAATAACCACAAAATCCCCAATGTGTTAGTGGTTAGGTGAATGGGTAGGTAATGCATATGTCAGAGATTGAGTGATTAAATTGTGTGGGCGAGTGTGTGAGCAGGTAAGGGAGTGAGTGATTAGTCACGTTGGTGGGAATGGGTAGTCACGCCAGGGATTGGACAATTGGAATTTCCAGTCAGCCTACCGCTATATCGCTTATTTAAACTTGAGGGTCATCAAAGCCTTGTTGCTTTTGTACCAACTCTCACCAAGTCCTAGTCATGCACCATTCTTGTATTTGCTGAAGTATCCTGGGGGGTAGGTTTGCTAGCACTCTTCGGGGGGGTTTAAACTAATTTGGCAGGGGGATGGGATCCGGACTTGTAGTCCAGCAAGTAAGCTAGCTGTGTGTCAGGATGCCCAAGACTGTAGGGAGGCTGTGGAGAAGGTAGCACTGACAGGGACTACTTGCGGACACGGAGATGGGCTCAAGTGCATATACTTCAACGCAAGGAGTATCAGAAATAAGGTGGGTGAACTTAAGGCGTGGATCGGTACCTGGGACTACGATGTTGTGGCCATCACGGAAACATGGATAGATGAGGGACAGGAATGGCTGTTGGAGGTTCCTGGTTACAGATGTTTCAGTAAGATTAGGGAGGGTAGTAAAAAAGGAGGGGGGATGACATTGCTAATTAGAAATGGTATAACGGCTGCAGAAAGGAAGTTTGAGGGGGATCTGCCTCTGGAGGTAGTATGGGCTGAAGTCAGAAATAGGAAAGGTGCAGTCACCTTGTTGGGTGTTTATTATAGGCCCCCCAATAGCAGCAGAGATGTGGAGAAACAGATTGGGAAACAGATTTTGGAAAGGTGCAGAAGCCACAGGGTTGTAGTCATGGGCGACTTCAACTTCCCAAATATTGATTGGAAGCTCTTTAGATCAAGTAGATTGGATGGGGCGGTGTTTGTGCAGTGTGTCCAGGAAGCTTTTCTAATGCAGTATGTAGAGTGTCCAACCAGAGGGGAGGCCATATTGGATTTGGTACTCGGTAATGAACCGGGACAAGTGATGGGCTTGTTAGTGGGTGAACATTTTGGTGATGGTGACCACAATCCTGTGACTTCCACCTTGGTTATGGAGAGAGATAGGTGCGCACAAGGTAGATTTTACAATTGGGGGAAGGGAAATTACGATGCTGTAAGACAGGATTTGAGGAGCATACGTTGGGAGCATAGGCTGTCAGGGAAGGATGTGGTGGAAATGTGGAACTTTTTCAAGGAGCAGATACGACGTGTCCTTGATATGTATGTACCGATCAGGCAGGAAAGAAATGGTCGTGAGAGGGAGCCTTGGTTGACGAGGGAGGTTGAATGTCTAGTAAAGAGGAAGAAGGAGGCTTACATAAGGTTGAGGAAACAAGGTTCAGACAGAGCAGTGGAGGGATACAGGATAGCCAGAAGGGACCTGAAGAAAGGGATTAGGAGAGCTAAGAGAGGGCATGAAAAATCCTTGGCGGATAGGATCAAGGATAACCCCAAGGCATTTTATGCGTATGTGAGAAACCTGAGAATGACGAGAACGAGGGTAGGTCCGATCAAGGACAGTAGTGGGAGACTGTGTATTGAGTCGGAAGAGATAGGAGAGGTCTTGAACAAGTACTTCTCTTCAGTATTTACGAACGAGAGGGACCGTATTGTTGAAGAGGAGAGTGTGAAACGGACTGTTAAGCTAGAAGAGATACCTGTTAGGAAGGAAGATGTGTTGGACATTTTGAACAACTTGAGGATAGACAAGTCCCCCGGGCCTGACGGGATATATCTTAGGATTATGTGGGAAGCAAGAGAGGAAATTGCAGTACCGTTGGCAATGATCTTCTCGTCTTCGCTGGCAACGGGGGTGGTACCAGGGGACTGGAGAGTAGCGAATGTTGTGCCCCTGTTCAAAAAAGGGAATAGGGATAACCCCGGGAATTACAGGCCAGTTAGTCTTACTTCTGTGGTAGGCAAAGTAATGGAAAGGGTACTGAGGGATAGGATTTACGAGTATCTGGAAAGACACTGCTTGATTAGGGACAGCCAGCACGGATTTGTGAAGGGTCGGTCTTGCCTTACAAGTCTTATTGAATTCTTCGAGGAGGTGACCAAGCATGTGGATGAGGGTAGAGCAGTGGATGTAGTGTACATGGATTTTAGTAAGGCATTTGATAAGGTTCCCCATGGTAGGCTTATGCGGAAAGTCAGGAGGCATGGGATAGAGGGAAATTTGGTCAACTGGATAGAAAACTGGCTAACCGGTCGAAGGCAGAGAGTGGTGGTAGATGGTAAATATTCAGCCTGGAGCCCAGTTACAAGTGGAGTTCCGCAGGGTTCAGTTCTGGGTCCTCTGCTGTTTGTAATTTTTATTAATGACTTAGATGAGGGAGTCGAAGGGTGGGTCAGTAAATTTGCAGATGATACGAAGATAGGTGGAGTTGTGGACAGCGAGGAGGGCTGTTGTCGGCTGCAGAGGGACTTAGATATGATGCAGAGCTGGGCTGAGGAGTGGCAGATGGAGTTCAACCCTGCCAAGTGTGAGGTTGTCCATTTTGGAAGAACAAATAAGAATGGGGAATACAGGGTTAATGGTAGGGTTCTTAGTCAGGTGGAGGAACAGAGGGATCTTGGGGTCTATGTACATAGATCTTTGAAGGTTGCCACTCAGGTGGATAGAGTTTGTAAGAAGGCCTATGGAGTATTATCGTTCATTAGCAGAGGGATTGAATTCAAGAGTCGTGAAGTGATGTTGCAGCTGTACAGGACTTTGGTTAGGCCACAGTTGGAGTACTGTGTGCAGTTCTGGTCGCCTCACTTTAGGAAAGATGTGGAAGCTTTGGAGAGGATGCAGAGAAGATTTACCAGGATGTTGCCTGGAATGGAGAGTCGGTCGTACGAGGATAGGTTGAGAGTTCTTGGCCTTTTCTCGTTGGAACGGCGAAGGATGAGGGGTGACTTGATAGAGGTTTATAAGATGATCAGAGGAATAGATAGAGTAGACAGTCAGAAACTTTTTCCCCGCGTACAACAGAGTGTTACAAGGGGACATAAATTTAAGGTGAAGGGTGGAAGGTATAGGGGAGATGTCAGGGGTGGGTTCTTTACCCAGAGAGTGGTGGGGGCATGGAATGCGTTGCCCGTGGGAGTGGTAGAGTCAGAATCATTGGCGACCTTTAAGCGGCATTTGGATAGGTACATGGATGGGTGCTTAATCTAGGTTAGAAGTTCGGCACAACATCGTGGGCCGAAGGGCCTGTTCTGTGCTGTTTTGTTCTATGTTCTATGTTCTATGTTCTACATTGTCTCCTGGTTAGGCAAACATTTGATTGCAAACTTTGAGTTTTGGATTCTCCAATCCCTCTTCCTTGACACTGCCCTTCTTCTCTAACCCCACAACCATCTGATGGTGTCTATAATATTCCATCTTCTTGTACATCTTCAGTTTTGATCATTCCAGTATAGGTGGCCACACATTCATTTTCTCAGGCCTTACAGTCTAGAATTCCCTCTGTAACCCTCTCCATTTGTTGAAGTTACTTTCTTCCTTTAAGCCACTCCTCAAGATGACTTATCATCTCAAAGAATTTTTGATGAAGTTCCTATTAAAAGCCTTCAATAATTTCATTATGCTCTAGGTGCTTTATAAGTGCAAATTCTTGTTGTTCTATTAAAATAAATTGTCATCCTTACCTCACTTCTGGTTCTTCTGCTCATTACCTTAAGCTTAGTATTTGTTTACAATGTTTGTTTCTAATGTCAGTTTTGGATTGTCTTAACCATTATTTTGAGAAAGAAGTCAATGAAAAACTAACTTATGGAATCAGAATTGCGGAAACACTCATATAACTTGCAGTGAAATACACCTTGAATGGACAGCTAAAGAAATGGTTTGAAGAGACAAAGGTAACAAGATGCAGGATTTTATGTTGGGAATTAAGAACATAGAAGAGAAGGGCAGGAATAAACTATTTAGTACCCCGAGCCTTGTTCGCTATTCAATAATACACCACTGCAATCTCAACACCAATAACTCCCACGTGAAAAAACCTTTTTAATGACTCCCATGTCTCCACTGCTCTCGATGTAGTGAATTCCAAAGATTAATTGCCCTCCCCATCCCTCTTTTAAATGGAAACTCCTTGTATTGAAACTATCCTGTTTAGTTCTATGTTCCCCATGAGGGGAGACATTCTCTCAGTATCTCCCCTATCAACCCCTCAGAATCTTATTTCAGCAAAAAGATCATCTCTTACTCTTTAAAACTCCAATGGCTATTGCCCCATCAATCTTTTCCTATTAGACAACCTCTTCATCCTAGGATTCAACCCAGTGCTCCTTCACTGAATTGCCTTCAATAAATGTCGTCTTTCTTACAAACCTGTAAGCAGGTGTCCTGTATAGCTGTAGCAAGGTTTCCCTACTTTTACTCATAAGATTATTTGCAATAAAGGCCACCATTATATTTTTCTTCCTAATTACTTCCTGTACCTTTTTGTCATTTATGTACACTGACACCCAGATCTCTCTACCACTGCATTCTGTGTCTATCTGCACTACAAATGGCTGCAGGTTAATCAATCATGATACTTGTGCCCGATTACAAACTAATTGTATTTTATTCCTCAATATTTTACGCAGAAAATCTTCATTTTGTTGTCTGTCAAACAATCAGTTTGAGCATGGGAAAAATTACTGTGATCAATGCTTAGCTTCCCTTTTGAATATGGGTCGTGATGAGAGTGGTGCTGGAAAAGCACAGCAGGTCAGGCAGCATTTGAAGAGCAGGAAAATCAATGTTTTGGGCAAAAATCCTTCATCATCCATCCCTGATGAAGAGTTTTTGCCCAAAATGTCAATTTTCTTGCTGCTCGGATCTCCAGCATCAGCAGTTCTCACTTTTCCCTTTTGAATATATTGTGTGTAAACATTCTGTCATTTCAAGATGGTGGATGGACTGACCATGAATTTGGAAGAAATTCATTTTTGCCTTTTTCACCCTGAGTTAGTGTGATTCTCTACTGTTTTTGGTCATAGATGTCTGTATAACATCTTGAATATGAACTTCGCTGATGACAAAGGTATCATTATAATTATTTCTCCTTGGGTTCCAATCATAATTATGAATGTCGCTTCCCACGTTTGTATTCAAAGACATTAGTTTCTGTAGATTTGAATGAAAACAAGACTTACTTTTGTATAACCTATGGCATCCCAAGACACTTTCTAGCCAATTAAGTGACTGTTCCACACTGCTATAATGGCAGAAGTGGGACAGTCAATTTGCACACAGCATGCTCTGACAAATAACAACGTGTTAATGTGCAGTTTCTAAGGTGATAGTGAGATTGAAAATATGAATGTCTCATTGTACATTTCCCAGTCATGAAAGTTAGTATACTCCCTTGAAAAGCTGAAAGGTAGACGGAAGCATTGCCTGCAGAGATGTGGAAAACCAATGATTCTGTGCCTTCACTCACAGGCTGGCTATAGGTACGAAAACTGTGTGCAGGCCTGGCCCCAGCACAATCCCTACGTGCTGCATTCAAACTCAGCGTTGTCCACTTTAAAGTGCAAAGTCTTGGCTGCAGTCAATCTCTCATTGCCAGTGACCTGGGGTGCAGCTTGGAGGATCCTTAATGTGTGAAATTTTCTACAGTCAAGCAGAGGAGAGATGAACAATGTTTTATGACTTCCTTCACCCTGGGGTGACTGAACTGGCTGTTTATCTCTTAAATGGATGCAACTTCACCAAGTCCAACAACTACAAAGAAACTCGGGCAGACAGTTTCAGAGTGTAAGTGAACATATATTTCCAAAAGTGAGGTAGTAGTTGCTTGTAGTGAGGTTTCACCCATGTCACCTTATGTGCTCTCAGTAGAATTCTTTTCCCTCCCAGTAGCTCAAAGTGCAGTCCTGACTTCTACAGCTGGGGTGAAGGGAGCTTGCTGCCTTATAGTTGAACGTTTTGACCTGACGTGCGGAAAACCAGCCACATCTGTAGGGCCAACATGGTCAACTTTAGGGCTGCAAGTTCCCTTTCACCACATACCAGGCCTTGTCATCACACGGGCTCCTCCCATAAACAACCCATAGTTAGCCACCTATCGTCTGCATTAGCAGCCATTCATTCTCATAGGCTGACCTTTATCTATTCCTTTGTTTGTCCAAATGCTTCTGTGACTTTCTGACCTGCCCCTCCATCTTTTGTTTGCTTCTGCCCCTCCTCTCCCCCTATCCTCAGCATACATACCAACCTTTTCCAAGCTACAATCAGTTTTTAAGAAGGGTCACTGAAACTGAAATGTGAACTGTGCTTTCTCTCCACAGATGCTGCTAGACATGTTGAGTTTTTTCCAACAAGTTCTGTTTTTGTTTCTGATTTCCAGTATCCGCAGTTCATTGGTTTGTTTTTGGACCACTGAAATGTTCTGCCCAATTGCAGTTTCATCCTCCTCAGGCTAGATTTCTGCAGTTTTCAACACTACAGGGAGTAGCATGAGAATTAGAATTAGCTTTATTGTCACTTGTACTCAAATGAGTTCAATGAAAAGTTTGCAAGTTGCCACTTGGTGCCATCTTAGGTACAAATATAGCTAGTAACAGATTCTTAAGGAAAAGAATTAGAAAAATAAAGAAATAAAAAGTCAATCATTATAGATCATAGGAATACATTAGAACAATAGAGAAATAAAACATTTAGAATAACAGAATACTGTGTGTGTGTGTGTGTGTGTTTGTGTGTGTGTGTGTGTTATCCTCAGAGAAGGCTACGGGGGTGCCTTCTTCCTATTGATGCCTGTTGCCACTACCCTGTCTCCAAGTCCAACTCTCACCTCGCAGTTAATGCTGAACACCATTGGCTACAGCATAGAAGCAAGGCCTGTGAACATATCCAGCAGACACTAAATACGCTGAGCTTGCTTCTCCAGGTGATAACAAGCCTTTCCACAGAGTGAAGTAGACCCATGCATGCCAGAACCAGCGCAGTACTAATAGTATTGGTGAGCCCCTCCATCCTTCAATCCATTGATAAACTGCCTCTGACAGACCTGCTTTGCATTCACGAGTGCCCTTGTGCATTCTGACAGTCATTCGTGGTCAACACCATGAGATCATCTTTAGTTTGGAGCTGAGCAGGAGCCTGGTCTCCAGCGTTCCCAGATTGCCAATGACCCGGAGCGTTTCTTGCCCCAGTTGCACAGAGGTGTCTGCAATGTGCTCATTGGATTGTGTTCCCCAGTCTAGTCTCAACTGAGTGAACATTGAGGTGAAAGTCTCTGAGCTGCTGGAGGCTGCAGGTGGAAACCTTGCCAGTCCATCCTCTGAGGTTTTCTCCTCCGTGGTTCATTGTGTCCCAAGAATGTCTGCATAAGAGAAGAGAGAGAATTATTTGTGTCAAAGGGATAAAAGCTTTGACAGGTTAAAAATGACAGAAGACAATCCGAAGAATTCTAGGCTAATTTACTTCAACAGTGTTGGTTGAGTGATACATGTTAATTAAGATGTCGGGAAAATGCCCTGGTTCTTGCTCAAAATACTATTCTGGCATCTTTTATATCCACCCAAGAGAGCCTTAGTTTAAGATCCTATCTGCATGACAGCACTTTCACAGAGAATGCCCCCTTCATTGCTGCACTAGAGTGTTACCCTGGATTGTCTGCATCAGTCTCTGGGGTTGAACTTAAAACCCATAGTCTCCTGAGTCTGGCCAAGAATGGTCAGTTTTGGATGAGGTTATCCTTCCTTACTCAGGCCATAAGCCAGGTGCTGAACATTGCATTGTTGTTGGGCCAATAGAATTTCTAAGAAATCTCTCTGTCCAGAATTAGGCCCACTTTGTGGAATGCGCAGCCCTTCTTTCTGGAATGATAATGATGAGCTCATTGCCTATTGTTTTAACACTCTAATCGTCTTTGAAGTATTTGTTTTAATGAACCCGTTCAGATACATTGCGTACAGGAAAAGTTTCCTGGCAGTTGTACAGGACGTTGGTGACACCACTTTTGAAGCCCTGCTATAGTACGGATATTATTAAATTGGAGCGGGTGCAGAAGATACACGAAAATGTTACTGGGACTGGAGGGTTTGAGTTAAAGGGAGAGACCAGATTGACTGGGACTGCTCTCACTGGAACATAGGAGGTTGTCTTTACAAAGGTTCATAAAATCATGGAGGGGCATAGATAGGTGAACAGCAAAGATCCTTTCAAAAGGTAGGAGAGTCCAAAACTAGAGGGTAGAATTTTAAGGTGAGAGAAGAAAGTTTTAAAAGTGACCTGAGGGGTAACGTTTTTACAACGGAGGGTGGTTTGTATGTGGAATGAACTGTCAGAGAAAGTGGTAGATGTAGGTACAGTTACAATACTTAAAAGACATTTGGACGGGTACATGAATAGTAAAGGTTTGGAGGGATGTGGGCCAAACACAGGGAAATGAGGTTAGTTTAGTTGGGGAAACTTTTCAGCATGGACGAGTTGGACTGATGGGTCTGTTTCCATGTTGTATGATATGATTCAATGACTCTGTGTTATAGCATACCTCTGGGACAGGTGGGACTTGAACCGGGACCTTCTGGCTCAGAGATAGGGACACTATCACGGCACCACAACACAGATTCACCTTCTATTTCTACTACTTTCCATTATTTTACAGAACACATGATGAATGTTTCAAAACGGCACCAGGTGCTGCCTGAGTTCTTATCTTGAATCATTGATGAACTCTACCAAGTCTCTTTTATTCCATTTCACCTCACACAGCTAACTGTTTTGAGAATTCATACTTGTTTTGCATTCATTAACAAATATATTGAGCCCTTGAACATATTCAAGGTTGATTTGGACAGACATTTGAACGATAAGGAAATCAAGGGTCATGGAGATTAGAGTCGAGTGGGGTGCTGGGAAAGCACAGCAGGTCAGGCAGTGTCCGAGGAGCAGGAAAATCGATGTTTCGAGCAACAGCCCTTCATCAGGAATCAAGAATCCTGATGAAGGGCTTTTGCCCGAAATGTCAATACTCCTGCTCCTCAGATGCTGCCTGACCTGCTGTGCTTTCCCAGCACCACTCTCGACTCTAATCTCCAGCATCTGCCGTCCTCACTTTCACCCAGTCGTGGAGAACAGGCAGGATTGAGGCCAAGATCAGGGTGGCTGTGATCTTATTCAGTCGTTGAGCAGGCCCAAGGATCCATATTGCCTCCTCTGCTCCTATTTTTTATATTCTAACATTATTATTTTTAATCTAGCAATGTACAAATATTCATAGAGCTCTCAGCTGAGTTGTAATGGCCTGCAGCAGTGCCATAGGGCATGCCAGTAAATGACAAGCGTAGATCCAAGGGGGCGGAAACCTTTGTAATATTGTTCTTCTCTGTTTCTCTTCAGGTCAAAATTATGTTGCAGCATTTAACTTGTTTTTAATCAAATATTTCACTGACATTTCCAGTGATTTGCAGTCTAAATACTTAGTTCACAATAGTGAAACTATTCATGACAGAAGGTGAATCTAAATCTACTCTGAAATAATCAAATGTCATCATGTAAATCACCACTTGAAGCCTTTCGTCCATAGGAAGCCAATGATTTTAGACCAGTCTGAACTCAGTTTTCACTTTAAATAATTATTAATTATTGGTAGGCTCTAATACACAGTACAGTCAGCTCCATAAAACGGTCAGCCAGCTCCATTGTTACCTGATATGAAGAGTTAAAGCATACTGCTGATGCTGTACATGACTCCTATGGGAACAAGAAAGTTTATTTCAGTTAAATAATGAATGTGCAAAGACGTGAGTGCAAAACTATGACAAATTCTGTACCAACACAGATAGAAAAGCAAAATATTGTGGATGTTGAAAATCTGAACTCAAAACAGAAAATGGTCAATATAATCTTTAAGTCTGGCAGAATCTAGAGAGAAAAGAGTTAAACTTTCAGGTTGATGGTTTTTTCCTCCACAGCCCAGCACTTCTGACTGGCATTAGGGAAGATAGAGCTGGGAATGAACAGTTAATTCAAGAGGTGGACCCAGAGCTTAGAGAGTCTGATAACCCTCTGAAGGCAGAGCAAGACTAAACCATTCGGTGGAGTTACTGGGAAGGGGCAGTTGCCTCTCAGATTATGTCGGGTAAATGATTAATGAAAAAGCAGAAGAAAAACTATCATCCTGACTCTAAATGAATTGCATTTTTCTCCTGATTGAGTGGTGTCATGTTGTTAGCATAGACTAAAATTAGAATCTAATTGGTGTTGAGTAAAATTTTACAATGGCACAATATTAGACACAAAGATATAAGTTATTAATTATGTGTGAAGATTAATGTCACAATGGACAATTCACCATTTTTTTAAAGCTGAAAAGGAGGCTGTGAACAAACTGAAGCATCCTGCACAGTTGCAATCAGCTCTGACTGATTACGGTATTGTAAAAGACACAGGAATAATTCTCATTTCCATATGAATCTATGCTCAAGGAAAACCTACCTTTCTGGTTGGTTGAATTTGTGATACTGTAATTAAATGTTGCTCGGGATTTCTGGATTGAAAACAAGCTCAAAGCTGTAATAAATCAAAACAAAATAACAAAGCATTGGAACAGCTGAAGACCTAAGATCTTGGGGAATGTATTAGCTAATGTCTGAAAAAGGGCTCAGATATTGTAGTTCACAATTAACTCACACCTATTCATTCTGGTACAGACAACACATAAACTCTGTGCTGTTGTTAATCAAAATGATAGTATTCAGCCCAACGCTATCTGCTGCTGAGTGGCTCTATGCCTCAGAAAGGGATAACTTCAAGCAAGGTTAGCATCACTTCAAAGCTGGCCTGCACTAATTAAAGTCCGTTCATATCTCTTAAAGGGCAGATGCATTCTTCCTGCAACAGATGCATAAACTGGTTACAGAAGACATTCTGAGCTGGAATTGGAATGAAGATCTGACAACTATGCTAAAACTGTGCTTCAAGGTTTTCCAGTGTTTCAGTGGAGGCTGCAATGCAGAAATGGATAGGAAGTGGAGAGATCCTTTAATCACAGGAGACCAGGTTGCTGTCCAGGTAGACAGCAGCTGCAGATTATTGTAGAGTATGTCAGCTCTCTATGCTGTAGGAGCTGTTGCTCATGACAAAGGCTGCTTGTCACCATCCCCGATAGTGAAGGATACTAAAGGTCTGCTTGATTTAGGAGAAAGTGAGGACTGCAGATGTTGGAGATCAGAGCTGAAAAATGTGTTGCTGGAAAAGCGCAGCAGGTCAGGCAGGTCTGCTTGATTTAGCATGGTAGAGGCAAAACACTTCCTGGTTTAACTATGAGAGTCATTAGTATGTAGCAAAATATTGTTTATTGTGTGTTAACAACTAGCTACAGGTTACATTTCTATTATAGACATTGTTACAGTGCTTTTCAGGAGCACAGGATGATTGGTCTCCTCTCTTTAAGCTGTTCTGCCCACAAAAGTACATAGTTGTTGGCCCTCCTGGGCCCACCCTCAATTCTAACCCGTTCAGAGCTGTGTACAAGAGTTGTCATCACTGTCAGTGCAAGAACTGTAGTCCTGAGAGGCTGAGTATGGCAAAGTTCTTAAATTCATCTTCAAATGCCTATCTATAGCAATAAACCCTATCAACCACAACTTGTAATTAACATTCATGCCTTTAATAGTAATGCAAACTTCAAACAGTCACTGATCTTTGACCTATGCTGCTATTATATCAGTGAGAGGTTTTGGAATCAACCATTTGTGTTCAGGATAGAGTGTTGCCATCAATCCTTCTTCCTATGCTGGTATTAGGCTTTCCACTAGCCCCTGGTGAAGGATGAACCACAAACAAGTCTCAGCAGAAGAGATTTTTTTTCTTAGATAATGGTTTGCAATTTTTTTGTTTAAACCAACCTGTTCAGAGATGTTACATCATTCCTTTTGGAACAGGTGGGACTTGGACATGGGCCTATCTGGCTCAGAGGTGGGGACACTACCACTGCGCCAGAAGAACTTCAATTTCAATTGAAAATGTTATTTTCTAATCAACCTGTTCAGACAGGTTATTGCATACCTCTGGCTCAGTTGGGACTTGAACCCAAGTCTGTTGGGTTCCAAGGTAGCCGCAAGAACCCTAATGTTGGAGTTCTGTCTTGTCGATGTTCTGTTCCGCTAGATAATTTGACTCAACATGTAATGGTACACATCAAGAGCAAATGACCCAGTAGGATACAGTTTATGTCATCTCAGTAACTATATACAGGAGATAGTATCTCTTCAGCACATTAACTGTTATAACTAAGAGGTGAGTAAGACATGCGGCTCTATCGGGTGACTGTGTCAGACTTCAAATTCGGTCTGCACAAACTTCCCAATGATCCACCCACTGCCATATCAGAGACGGTAGAGCTCCAATGTAGCTCACATTAACCCTCTTATATCAACACATTATAACAACTGGCTATGTTCACAGTCTCTCACAAGACAACGCGTTTCATAATTGTGGACAGCTACAGCTATCTAGCAAGACCAGGAAGGGCTGGAGGAGACAGGGCTAGCCATGTTCGGTCAAGATAGTGGCAGGGTGGGATGCTCCAATTAGAGCTCCTCCACTACTTCTGTTTACTTCCAATTTCTTTCCCTGCCTTTTCCCCCTACTTCCCCCTTTTTGGAATTGTCCCCTGATGGGGGCTGGTTTGGAGGCATGAGGGATAGGCAGCAGGCTGGAGGCTTGTGCTGAGCAGGGTCAGTCATTATACTGGGGACTGGTGTGGAAGGTCAGTGGCCTGCAAGCTCAGTCAGACCACGCGTGGAATCCCCCTGCCCTTTATAGAATGACTGTAATGCTTATCCTTTTAACTTTGGTTCTTATTTTTCTAACTTATATTATGAATAACTGTAAGGCAATGTAACATTTTTTTCCTATTTCTCCTTTATTTCTCTATTTTGTATCTCAGGTTTGTACCTAGCTACTTTTATAGCTAAGATGGCGCCATATTAGGTGACTTTGTACATTTGTTACCGTACTCCTGTACTTCTGGACTTCATGTGATAATAAAGGATGTTCTATTCTATTCTATTTTATTCCATTTTATTCTATTCTACTCTGGAGTTTCCATGACTGTTCTGTGGCCAATCGCAAAGCTGAAACCATTGAAGGTGTTGGCATGTTTTTGCCTAATCCAACTTGTCATGCCCTATGTCCATCTCAACCTCATGTCTTTGCATTAATAAAGAATTTCCCATCTTGCTTTCCACCCTTCCCTCACTGCACCGCTACCTTTCCTTTAAGGTATGCACATGGTGCCATATGAGCATGTAATATCACATGAACATGAAGTCCAAGAGAAGTAGCAGTCTGATGATGCGAAAATTCCCATTCAGTCTGTGATATTGGTGTTGTAGATTCTCTAGAAGGTAGCACTGAGGTGGGACAAGTGGCCTGCAGCCAGGGTAAGGAGACAAGTTTGTAGGTGCTACAGTACAAGACTGCACACACATTCTGCTGCATTGCATTCAGACAAGGATTTGGACAGGATGGAAATAGAAAAGGCTTCATGGACTTTTATTATGAAGTGCTTAGTATATTGAAAGGCCTGTCAGAAAGTCTGCTGTCACTGGTCGGTATGGAGGAGTTTGGCACCAAGTTGTCATCCTTTCTGGAGTGCAACTAGTGGCCAACAACATGAGAGCTCTTTCAGTCTCAGGCATGCTGTGGCATCAGCTGAAATATCAGCTTCTATTGTAGAGCAAGGAGTAGACAACCACTTAAAACATTAACTCTGTTTTCTCACCACAGATGCTGCCAGAAATTCTTTCTCCAGTTGTTTCTCTTCTTGTTTGTAGCCAATCACTGCCCGTGTGCAGTTAGTGGCTATCGTGAAAGCTCATGGAATTTTAGGTCTCTGACATGCTGACTCAGTGTGCTGCTATCATGATGAGAGAAACCAATGCTCAAAGGGACTTGCAGGGTCTCACTGTTATCCAACAGTCCATCCTTCAAAACATTACTAGTGCTCTTAAGATTCCACACTCTCTCAAGGAGTAATAATAACTGCTTAGGGCATAAGACCATAAGACATAGGAGTGGAAGTAAGGCATAAACCTGTTATTCGTCCCTCAGGATGATGGTATGATCTTGCCATCACTGTCACTCTGCCAGTGTCTTTGTTGTCACTTGTCAGTACAGTCTGCTTCCACTTGCACCATTAAGATGATGCCATCTAAAGCCAGGTCTTCTAGGGCCAGAGCAGCTCGAGAGCATTGTGCAATGCCACTTTCAGTCTCTTGTACTTGAAGTCAGCAGTCTTCCACCGGCCATGCTGCAACCACTGGAAGAACATGTGTAGAAGCAAGAGGAGCCACACAGGAACCCTGGTGCTAAGGAAATGCATAAATCTTATCTTTGTACAGCTTATTGGATAGTTGTTTGAGAAGTTGGTTTGGAATGTTTAATTTGTGAGTGTCTTTATTTCATTGTTGAAGCCAAGATGGCTTAAGTTGGCTGCTCAGTAGAAAGTTGAAGGGTGTATTGGGTTTAGACTGGACTTGGTGTTTGGTGTTGTTTCCCAGGGGTTGGCATCACTATTTCACTTAATCTATTTTAATGATCACTTTAAAAGAGCATGTTACCAGAGACACATGTTGAATGTTGGATTGGAGGTGGTGATGGCCCACTGGTCAACCTGTCAGTTTCAGGAAGCCATTTCCTATGCCAATAATGCTTAAGAGAAGAGCTGAACAGGAAGTCAATTCTGTTAGATCTGGTGAATGCAGATCCTATTCAAAGCTTCAAATGGAGTCTTTGTGATAATGTGAAAGTTTCTGGAATGGTCTTTGAAACAAAACGGACATTCATAAAATGGCTAAGGTGGCTGCTAGACAGGGGTACCTTTCAAAGTTGAGCATAGATTGTTTTTAACTTCTAGAAAGTTTTATAGTTGAATTATCCAGTGTGGGAAATATCCACTTGAATGGACATCTCTAAACAACATCCCTTTGCTCTACCAACAAGTGCCATTATTCAAAGTTTACTCTAAACGCAGAATCGATGGCCTATTTTGACTATGACGGATAGTGGAGATTGGCTTCCAGCACGAGGCGTAACACCACTGAGACACTTTTTTGGTCATTCTGTGCAGATATAGTGACTCTCTTGTGTTGCTCCCAAATTGACATTCTTTATAAATCTCGACAAGATGTCGTAAGATGTAGTTCCATAGGTCGGTGCAACATCGAGGACCAAAGGGCCTGTACTGCGCTGTAGTGTTTTGTGTTCTAAGGTTTATCACAAATGAGTCAGAATCTATTCTCTGATTGCATTCGCACATGCTCAGATTCTAGCAAGCCCATTGTATCCCAACTAGTTGCTTCCATTCTCTCTACTGGCCCAAGAGTACTGATCTCAGTTACATTCTCCATAAACAGCCTTAGCTGCAATCGTGCAATTCAACACAAACCAAGGATCAAGTTGAGAGCTCTCTTCATTTATCTGAGTGGTTCCCATTTATCAATAAACTACTAGGACAACAGCTGAAAGCTTTAGACCCTATCATTTTTCACTTTTTAAAAATCTTAAAAATGTTGTTAGAATCAATATTAATCATTCTAAATGAAAACAATTTTGTGACATCATACATTGATGATGGCTGACAGACTTAACTCAGCTTTGAAAACTAATTTTTAATATTTAAAATATTTACGTACTCGAAACAGATATTTGGAGGTTCCCCTAATTGCAGATATGGGAGTGAATTTAAGCATACCATGGCTGCATGAATACAGCAAACTGTTAATAATTAAACAAAAAAAGTATAGGAAATATAATGCCCCAAGGAACCCCACAGCCATAGTCAATCAGTGGGCATGGTGTACTTGAGGTGGTCATTACTGCCAATACCATTAGCATTAACTTATAAAATATATATGTTTTCATGCCAGCAGAAAATCTCAGTCAAGTTAGTCAAGAAATTTGTGACACTGACTAGTTGCAACATGAAATGTAATTCATGTTAAATTAGGGGCAATAGAGTAGCATTTTAATCAAAATAGACTAATGGCATTTAATTTTGAGTAGTAATTGAAATGATTCTCACCATCTGCCCACATAAGGATAGTTGTCTTGTATGGTCAGTCTTCAGTTGTCATGGAGCCTTTTAAAACTAACCTATTTTTCTAATCAACCTGTACAGAGATGTCATTACACACCTCTGTGCCACAAGAGCCCCTCAGGAGTATTTCAAATTAGTCCTAGATCTGATCATCTTCACCTACTTCATCAATCACTTTCCATCCATCTTAAGGTCAGGAGGGGATAGTTCACTGATGATTGCACAATAATCATCACCATTTGTGGCTCCTCAGATACTGAAGCAATCAATGCCCAAATGCAGCAAGACCTAGACTATATCTAGGTTGGCCTAACAAGTGGCAAGGAACATTTGCACCACATAAATGCCAGGCAATGATGATTGTCAACAAGAGAGAAACTAACCATTGCCCCTTGGCATTTAATAACAATATCATAGATAAATCCATGATTTGGAGATGCCGGTGTAGGACTGGGGTGTACAAAGTTAAAAATGACACAACACCAGGTTATAGTCCAACAGGTTTAATTGGAAGGAGTGACGCTCCATCAGGTGATTGTGGAGGACTCGATCATAACACAGAATTTATAGCAAAAATTTGCAGTGTGATGTAACTGAAATTATACATTGAAAAATTGATTGTCTGTTAAGCCTTTCACCTGTTAGAATACAGTGATAGTTTCACTTCTTTCATGTGTAAATCACAAAACCCTTTTTTTAAAGTTGCATTCTCGGGTTAGCTGTTAACAATGGGATCCCCCACTAAAACACTGTGGGCGTACCATTAACCAGAAACTGAACTGGGTTAGTCATATTAATACAGTGACCTCAAGAGGAGGTCAGAACATAGGACTCCTGCAGCTCACCAGCGTCATCTCAAGGGTAACTAGGGGTGGGCAATAAATGTTGGTCCAACCAGCCATGCCCATATCCCACGATGAATTTTTAAAATCAAAATTGATCTTAATTTGTTAAAATTGTAGACGTTTAATAATGCTCAAGGAAGTAATTTGTTGTGAGTCCAAATATTTTGTGCCATTTTGGCATTTCTAAGTTCTTTAAAAAAAGGGCAACTTGCTTGCCTGGCCAGTACATTATGGCAGAAGGTGTTTCCTTTGATTTTATACCCAAAATAACGATTAAAACACAGCTTTGTCCTACCCATTGGTTGATATTTGATGGAGCTCTATCAACCCAAATACCTTTTGTTTAGGTTTGAACTACACTGAGAATGAATGCTATGACACAGAGACAAACAGCCAAATCAAATCCACCTCCTTGTCTCTGAATTTGCAATACAGTAAAATTAAAATACTCTTTTCCCTTCAAAATTAACCTCAATGGTTCCTAACCAGGCATTTTGAATAACCAGTACCAGACTTTGTGAATAACCAATACCAGACACGAGGTTTATAGCTTAAACAAAGGTTTAACAATTTGTTAAGAATACTATAGCTTTAGCAGAACAAGGTGAAGCCACCAAAATAATCAATATTTAAGAGTTAAACCCAATCCTCTTTAACTCTAACCACCACTGTCACACAAGACACAGTTAAAGGCTCAATCAAATGGAAGAAAAATATGAATGAGATATGACTGATCAATGAGTTTTGAGAAGATTTGTAGCTCAGGTTGAGGTTCTGGATGTAGGTTTGCTCGCTGAGCTGGAAGGTTTGCTTCAGATGTTTCATCACCATACTAGGTAACATCATCAGTGAGCCTCCAGATGAAGCACTGGTGGCTTGGCCCGCTTTCTATTTATGTGTTTGGGTTTACTTGGGATTCCAAGTATGATGTTACCTGTATGGTGACGAAACATCTGAATACAAACCGTCCAGCTCAGCGAACAAAAGTACATCCAGGATATAACTGATCAGTTCACCAAAATAGTTTTCACAATCCAGAACATCACTGACATACAGGATTAAGTCACACTTGGCTTTTAATGATACCAATAGATAGCTTCCAGTGGACTCTGAGGAATGCTCATTTAATCAAGAAGAAGAGGGTGGTGATGCAAACGAGCAGAAACCAATGAGAAAAATCAATGGCGGAGGAAGTGAGGAAGTGAATTCAGGCTGCAATGTGATGCTCCCTGTAAGGAGGGTTGAGAGAATGCTTGGGGTGCACAAAGAAGCTAGAAATTTGCCAGTGAGATGATGTTGGAAGACAAATTTAAACCATTGGAAGGTGAGCAGGTTTTCAGGTAATGAAGCTGAGCTGAAGCGAGATGAGCAGAGGGCTCTGAGAGAATGAAGCATGGAAACCCCTTCGGAGAAGTTGGGTGTTAACAACGTTGTTGTGACTCACAGTGATTGTTTTTGTCTGAGTGAGTCACTAACAAACGCATACGATCGGTAATGGTCACCTCTGCCATTTAACATGCAGCGTATTATGCTTGACAACAATTTGTTAATTCATGCCTCCCTCCTGTAAGTTTTGGGTATTGGAGTATAAGAAAGATATTGTAAGCTATTCCACTTTTTTTTTCAACATTGCATAATGAAGTTTATGGTTTGTTGTTCAAGCCCATGGGATATTGTGAATTGACTATGAGGAAGTACTTTGTTTCCCAAACTTTATCGACTTTTAATGAAAAATTATTCATTCATAACTAATCAGAACTAAATTTTAGAATTGGGTCGCAGATCCTACTGTGGTCTTCATCATACTTTCCTTCCTTTTCCTTATTGTCTGTCTTTTATTGCTGTGATAACTGGACAGGAAGGGAAGCTGTGAGACAGCTTTCTAAGGGAAAGACATTCCGGCTTAACTTTACCTCATAACCACTTCTCTTAAGCCATCCACTGCCTATGATCAGACTGCTTATCTGACATCCAATTTTGTGCCGGCTGAAATTTTCTCCAACTAAATTTTGAGAAGATTGAAGACAATATCTTTAACCTTCATCACAGTCTCCATTCCTTCGTCATCATTTCTGTTTCCTTCTTTGGCACTGGATCAAGATGAACCAGGATGGTTCCAACCTCTATATCCTAATTGACAGTCACTGAGCTTCCAAGCACTTACATTCCTAATCTAAGTACCACCTACTTGCACCTTCATGATCTCGCTTGTCTTGACTCCAGCCTTAGCTTTTCTATTGCTGAAACCCTCAACTACACTTTTGTTGCCTCTCATGTTCAAAACTATCTGTGATCTCATCTCAAACCCTTCCAACTCTGCAACCTTCAACTTCAACATTTTTCTCATGCTGGCATGTTTTGCAACCCCTATTTCTTCACTCCACCATTGGTTGCTGTATCTTCAACTGGACACAGCCTAAGCTCTGGCATTTCCTCCCTAAACCACTCCAAATATCCATTTCTCTCTTTTCTTTGAAGAGGCTCATATATATCTCTAATCAAACCTTTGATTAAAAGGTCCTTTGTCTTCCTTTGGCCGAACTTCATTTTTGTCTGATTGCACTCATGTGATGCACCTTGAGACATTTACTACAGTGGAAAGTGCTTCTTCTTTGAAGTCTCACTTTTCCTTGGGAAATTAAGGAATCAGATAAATGTGTCAAAACTTGTGGATGCATTCTTCTGCACAGATGTGTATTGTAGCTATGTAGAGCACTCACTGGCCTGGGGCTTGAAATGTGTCATTAACCTTACCCATAGCTCGAACAGATTCTTTTCCCAGAAGCCAAAATTATAATGCACTTATTTAATTTTTTGAATCTCCAACAATAATTAACACTCAAAGGAATGAGCTTCCAAACTTTTAAAAATAATTTTTCAGGACCAAAGAGCTTATTTGGTAGTAATAACACTTAAGGTATCTGCAAAGTAAATATACATATGAAAGAACAACCTCTAACATTTTCTGGTGAGTTATTGTGCATCTACTACATGTGCACTGACTTCATGCACTGACACAGTCTCTCAGTGTACTGCTAGTATCATGATACTTTTGGGAGAGCAAAGTAACTTTGATGGCAACTCCTGGTTTCCACATTTCCATGGACATATGCTGGAAGGTGCTGTCAAATTATTTTTTCATAACAATGAGTACTGATATCCTGGTCATTACACCTGCAACAAAACTAATCAATAGCTATCACTCTACAATTAGATTCATTGCTATACTCAGTTAGGAAAATGGTTTTCAGTAAAACAAAATGTTTTTATTGCTGAAACGTGCAGAATTCATTTCTGGGGATCCAGCAAAAAGCATTAAAGGAATGCCAAATGGATGTGGAGTCTTATTATTCAGGTAAGCACATTTCATGATCTGTAAATGTAAGTGTATCACATTCAATGATTTTGTTTCATTTATTGTAAAGAAATGATAGAAACAAATGATTTTTGTCTATTTCAGTTTTATTATCTGATATGGCCCTGAGTGAATCTCACTGTCATGCCCTTGGAAAGTTAATTAAGAATGAAGTTCGTCGGTGAGCAATTTTTCAGTTGTAGACAAAATAATTAAGTACAAGATTAATAACCGATTAAACCCACGTGCTTTCTTTTGTGAGAATACTATTGACCAATGCAAGGCATAATCAAATAGCGTTGAAGCAATGTTCAAAAGATAAAATGTCAAAGCACCAAATCACACTACCATTTAATAATATATTTCACTATAATTAACTAGAATCACAGTCTTTTTTCATTCTGAACACCTTTGCAATCAGTATTCTCACTCATAGGAACAGATACTGATGGCTTGTGAGCTGAATTAGAGCTCATAATGTAATAACCCGCAGATGAAATATTAAGCCCTTAATATCCAACTTGATTCTGCCACTGTTTAAATCATGACTTGCACTAAACATAAATTAAAAACTTCCATCAACAATTAATTATGGAAAAAGCAAAATAATGAGCTATGCATTTCGTGCAGGCTTAACAGATCTGTAATGGTGGAATGTTCTTTCAGTCTTCTGCTGGAATGTTGTGAAAGATTTGGTAGACATCTCAAAAATGCCATGATTGATCATTTTAACTATTTAGCCTTTCACTTTGACTCTTCCTACCATCCGCGGTAGAAACACTGCAGAAATTCCTGGACAATGTTTACACTGGGGAATCCAGATGTTCAATCCAGCTTTACCTCCAATATGCTTCCAGATACAAGTATCTTATCATGTAATTGCAAGTCTCCTTCTATTGGGCCTGGTATCTTTGAGACAGTGTTAGCTTTGAGAACTATAAACATGCCATGCTTTCTTAGCCATTAATAAGAGAACAATAATGAAGTGAAAACCTTAAAATATTACTGATGATTATTTTGAAGTTGTTGGATGCAGGTTATTAACTTAATAAATTTGAAGTGGTTACAATAAACTCATGAATCTTTCAGTACAAGACTTCTCATTTGTCAACTCTACAGAGCTGGCCAGGCCTGCAAAATCTCTACACCCTTGGATATAATGTGCTGTATTTTCAGCAGGAATGCAGACGATGGCAATTAGAATTCATATTTCCAGTCACTAAACATTGTATCCACCATTCTAATTAAACAATTTATCTAATTATTAAAATATATTACAATGTTTTGTCTTGCTTTCTATTATAGATTTTTTTAATACGAATTTTGCATCAGGTCTATTTATTGTCAAGGCTACATATAATCATTTAATCAGTTTTTTGAAAAGTTCTCCTTAACCTTAGGGAATAAAGTGAAGAAACAGTACTGCCAATGTGCAATTAATGATGCATTTTGGGAATTTTCTACACATGCAAAAGAGCCAAGTGGTGAAACAAACAAAAGTTGGTGCATGTAATATCCCACGAAACAGAAACATTTTGGCTGTTTCCAAAATGTACTCCTGAGCTTCAAAACATGTCTTCTAAAGTTGAACCTAATAAACATCTCACCTGACAGGGAATGGGATGTAATCATATCACTTTATACATGGATGATTAAGTTAATATCCATACTGTAATTGAGCTTTTAACTGCTGTGATGATGATGCTCCTTTAACAAGGTCATGTTGTCCTTGATTTTTTTTCAGAAGTGTTTTAAGAGACACAGGTTGCGAAGTGTCTGGCTTGATCTACTTGAAGAAGCTTTTAAGTTTAACCAAAAACACTTGTACAATGAAAGGGGAGTGGCCAGTTCTCCCAGCTCAGCTTATACCTGGTTCTGTTTGGTTTGAGGTTTTAGCAGTCTGGCTGTTCAGTGCAAGCAGTCAGTCAGTTTTGAGGCTGTTGGTCAAAGAAAAAGCAATGTAGAAGAAGGTATTCCATGCTGAATTTTCGGGCCATCTCTCTCTCTCTCTCTCTCTCTCTCTCTCCTGTAAGATCCTGTGTTTGGCTTTACCATTTTTGCCAAGGTGTGTCTTTGAGGATTGTTGCAAGTATTTGGAACCACATCATTGAGTTGGGATAGTCTGTTGTGTTTCTGGATAGTAAAGTTATTCTATATTCTGTTCTCTTTTGTTTTATTCAGTAATTACAAATAAATTCTGTTTTGTTTAAAACTGAGTGGTTGGACTAGTTGCATCAGTCCTGGAATATCCACTGTACACCAGCTTAAGACAACTTGCAAAGTTAGGGTCCGGGCTACTTTCTTGAAATGTTTTGAGGTGGTCTGGGCTGGTCCATAACACCACAAATCTCCACCCAAGTTAGGATAGTCTCTTTCCACCCTAAATTGCTGGCTGGTCTCCTACTTCCTACCATTATAAACACAAGGTTGTTCAAACTATTATGCCTATGTCTCAAATCAGACCAAATTTCATTCACCCACCACTCCTGTGCTTGTCAACCAATATTGGCTCCAATATTAAAATTCGTAGACTCTCTATAATCTCTTCCAGTCCTATAACCCACAATGATATCGGTATTCCACTATTTCACACATATTCGGCATTCCCAGGCTTTGTAGCTCCATAATACTTGGCTGTGCCTTCAGCTGTAAGCTCTGGAATTCCCTCCCCAACCCTCTTTGTGTCACATGCCTCCTTTAAGGCATTTCTTAAATCACTTTCTAAAGTTGCATCAGAATGTAAATATCAGGAAAGCTCTCCCTGTCAGGGAATTGAACCCCAGTCTCCCGGGTGATAGGTGGGGATACTAACTACTACACTAACTACTACACTAATGAGGATGCTGCCTGACCTGCTGTGCTTTTCCAGCACCAGTCTGATCTAATGTCTTAAATCATACCTCTTTGACCAAGCTTTAGATTACCAATCCCAATTTTTTTCTAATGTGTTTCAGTGCTGTATTTAATTTCATATTACCTGTTATCTTATTGTGCAAAAAGTACCATGTAAATACAAGTGATTGTACTGGTATGTTGAGAAAGAATGTTACTTTTTCAAGGAAGCTGTCCTCCACTGTAGAAAGTTAAAAATCACACAACACCAGGTTATAGTCCAACAGGTTTAATGGGAAACACTAGCTTTCGGAGTGCTGCTCCTTCATCGGGTGGTTGTGGAGTTTAAGATTGTAAAACACAGAATTTATAGCAAAAGTTTACAGTGTTATGTTACTGAAATTATATATTGAAAAAGACTCGGATTGTTTGTTAAGTCTCTCATCTTTTAGAATGACCATGTTGGCTTTAGTTCTTTCACATGTAAATCACAAAACAGTTTTTTAAAAGTTACATTCTCAAGTGAACTCTATCAATTGGTGTCTGTCAGCCCAGATAGTGTATTGAAGGTGTGAGCTCCACTGTGTGATACAATGTTTAGACTGATTCTAATCTAAAGAAATGAATTTACAGAATTTTACATGGATTCATGCAGTTCTTGAGCAAAGTAAAACAAACAATCCAGGTCTTTTTCAATATATAATATCTAATATATAACTTAGCTCAGGACATAGCCCATTCCAGAGCACATCATTAGTACTACTTTAAGAATGTTGTTGGAGCACATTGCCTTTGCAATCTCCAGTGCCTTCAGCTCTCTCTTGATACTATGTGAAACAGAGCTTCCTATTGTCACACCACTTGGGCTGTAGGAAGAATGCCTGTGATAGGAAATACGAAATGTGCTAGGGGTGGGAGCGTTGACAGTTGTTGTGGAGTTGATGGAAGATATCTGTGAGAGAATGTGCTAATGCCTGTGTGAGTAGTAGGGGAAGGGGAGAGGGGAAGACACATGTAAGAGTGGCAGGGGACAGCTTGTGTAATCCATAGGGTTTTTAAGAAAATGCAACTACCTTCCCATTTGGCTTTTGAGGATAAGATTCAGGCCTATAAGATTTGGCAGTCAGGTGACACCCACCACTTTATAAATCTTCAAGCATCAAAGGAAGCTCCAGGCAGACATTGTTGGCTCAGAGATCACGACCTCAAACTTCTGGCTGGCGTACCACTGAGGGTCATCACCCACAGTTTGGGAAGGTCTGAGATGGTGAGAAACGAATTGGTTGAAAAGTGGTATCTGTGAGACCTGAGGAAGGTGAGGGGGGGGTGAGATGGGTCATCCACCGGGAATTTCTGGATACAGTTTCTTCACCTGTTTTGCACCTAGTGGTTTTGGCTCCCGCATCATTAAGAATGGTGATATTCATGGAGCCACCAAATTCCAGGACCATTGCTGCTTGCACCAATCTGTACATATTCCTTTTTCTTCATATCTGCTTCCTTCTCTTTAATCTTGAAGTGGAGGTTCTGGTGTTGGACTGGGGTGGGCAAAGTCAAGAATTACACAACCTTTCTCACTAGCTGCCTGAGAAAGGAGTGGGGGCTCTGAAAGCTTGTCAAATTACTGACCTTAAAAATGCTTTCTCCATTCTAGCAGAAGTGTTCTTCCTCTTGAATACAATTAGACGATAGTGCTTTAAAAAATTATCCTCATACAGTAAACATTTTCTCAAATCTGTATGATGTAGTCTATATTTAGGCCATTGCTCTTTAGCATATCTGATTAGCTTTTTGAAATAGTCTTACACGAGTTATTACTTCTGTTAAAAATGCAAATTTCTCTCTGACTGTGCTGTGTTGGTTTATCAAGCTCCAACTCAGGCTTATGACATCTATTCCCCATTTGGTCCAGCAAAATGCTGGGTACCAGATCAACTATTCCATTATTTTACATCAACCCTACAAAGCAATTAAAAAATGTTGATGTCTTTTTGTTTTGCCAGAACATTTGTTGATAATTAATAATGATGAAGGTTTCAAGAGTGTAAATAGAGCAAAGAAATCGAATTTGTGCAAGTGCCCAGCAGACCTATCACCTGCCCATATATCTAAAAGATGCCCTTGCTCTGTTTTAGTCTACATCAGTTACCTTCTGCTGTTGCCAGTGTGTTAGAGCAAAAGATAATTGAGTAAAAGTGAAAGCTTACTTCCATGTTGCTGCACTGGTGCATCTCAAATCTCAAGCTTTAATTGCTTCGTCTGTACTCACCACTGCAGATTTACTGGCATCATAAACTATTGAAAAATCTAATTTAAAATTACTAAATCCATAATGCTGAATCCATGCTAATTGTCGCTTTCAATTCACTTTCCCTCCAGGAATCTGCTGTATAACATTCACTCACTTTATCTTTGCACACAAACTGTTATATAACAGTCATTCAACAACCATATCATTCTAAAAATTCAGAATCTAGACATTTATTTTCAGGTACCTGTCATCAATTTAGATTAGATTCCCTCCAGTGTGGGAACAGGCCATTCAGCCCAACAAGTACACGCTGACCCTCCAAAGAGTAACCCACCCCCCTCTGACTAATGCACCTAACACTACGGGCAATTTAGCATGGCCAATTCACCTGACCTGCACATCTTTGGATTGTGGGAGGAAACCGGAGCACCCGGAGGGAACCCACGCAGACACGGGGAGAATGTGCAAACTCCACACAGACAGTTGCCCAAGGTTGGAATCGAACCTGGGACCTGATGCTGTAGGGCATCAGTGCTAACCATGGAGTCACCATACTGCCCTTATTTGTCACCATTGAACATGACATACACAGCAATGACTGATATGATTTATTGCTAGTGATCAACAATATATAATATACGTAACAGACAAATACCCTACATGTCCTATACCTTTAGACTACACAGATGGCATCTATCTATTAACTACATGCATGATTATACAGCATACAGGGCAGGGAGACCCTAACTTGCAAAATGTTCCTGTTGTCCTTTGCCCATTTCCAAGACACACACCCTCACTAAAGCTCTTCTGTGGACTCTCGGCAATTAACTTGCATTCTTTAAAGTCCCAGTGCTTCATCATTCATCTTTAGCTATGCTGAAGTGGTACCAGCGCAAATGTAACACCTGGGCTTCTATGACAGATCTTTGTCAGCATCCCAGTTTTCATTTTCTCATGTCATAATGGCAGGAAGACCTTCAACTGAGTAGATTTGGAAAGGATGACATGTGAAAACCTTAAAAATCTTCAACCTGCCCCTAAATCACATAGTTGAGGTGTTCAAATAAATATTGCAATGAGGCTATGCTCCTTAGATTTAATCTATTGTCCCGATTTTGGCTGGGTTAGGTGGTTTGATGGGTTTCTAGAGCTTCCAGATGCTGAATAGCTATAGGAAGAAAGGTCTGTTTGGTGGAAGAGCTAAGTGCCTTTACAGCACTACATTGTGGTAATGAGGAGCAGAAGAAGGCTTTTTTAAATTAGATTACTTACAGTGTGGAAACAGGACCTTCAGCCCAACAAGTCCACACTGACCCTCCCAAGAGCAACCCACCCAGACCCATTCCCCTACATTTACCCGTTCACCTAACACCACGGGCAATTTAGCATGGCCAATTCATCTAACCTGCATATTTTTGGACTGTGGGAGGAAACCAGAGCACCTGGAGGAAACCCATGCAGACTCTGGGAGAATGTGCAAACTCCACACAAACAGTTGCCCAAGGCAGGAATTGAACTCAAGTCTCTGGCACTGTGAGGCAGCAGTGCAAACCACTGTGCCGCCCATAAAAGGTCCCTGCCAGCTCACCAATATAACATGCAATCAGAACCCCACCTCAATCCGATTTCCCAACTCTGGATCAGCACCACCCCAAGCCCTTGACCTGTCCCTAGGCTATGTCCCAAAGATATGCACATTAGGTGAATTGGTCATGCTAAATTGCCTGTTCATTAGGGGGGAGAGCTGCTTTGAGTATGTTCAGTCTCCTATACTGTGCAAAACAATCCATAGTTATTTGATTTGCTTAAAGATTCAGCTAGTGAAATTCATGATCTTTCTACAGATACCAGAGAATTGTGCAATCAAAAGGAAGTCAACTTGCTGAAGGGAAAGTAAAAGTACGGGTGACCAGAGATCCTTCCCACATTTACCAGAAGCTGCTCCAATCAAAACAAAAGCTCGGCTAGTGCCACAAGCAACACATTTGACCTCAATAGGATCTATTCCTGGATTCCCTATACTCTACCCAAGACTGTGCAACATCTGTAGATTGGGTGGAGCCAACTGCAGTATCCAGCACGAACTCTTGAAGAACCATTGCCTTTGTAGAACACTCTGCATCAGAAATGAGTTCCCAGATGGATGTGTCACTCTTCTTTTTTTCTTTCATTCTCTGCTGGAGTTCAAACTTTCAGTCGTGTTAACATTACTAATACTGAGAAATTGTGTTTTCCACAGATTACTGAACAATTTCAATTTGGTTCTGATTCCATATGACTAGCTGTGTTTGTCTCAGGATTTGAATAGATTTCCTTACACAAAGGTTCTGTAATGCACCATCTAAGCAGGAGCAGCATGGTGGCTCAGTGGTTAGCATTACTGCATCACAGTACCAGGGACCTGGATTCAATTCCACCCTCGGGTGACTGTGTGGAGTTTGCACGTTCTCCCTGCATCTGTGTGGGTTTCTGCTGGGTGCTTCAGTTTCCTCCCACAGTCCAAAGATATGCACATTAGGTGAATTGGTCATGCTAAATTGCCTGTTCATTAGGGGGGAGAGCTGCTTGAGTATGTTCATCCTCCTATACTGTGCAAAACAATCCATAGTTATTTGATTTGCTTAAAGATTCAGCTAGTGAAATTCATGATCTTTCTACAGATACCAGGCACACTCTTTATCCTTTTTTTTTATTTTTATTTCATTTTGCCAGAGTTAGAAACTCTGCAAATGGAAAGCAAAGTAGCAAATGCATTTATTTTATTTCACTTTCCCCATGCTTATTTTTGCCATTATTATTATGCAACTTGAACATTTCAATTTTGAAAATATTTTTGTACTTGACGAGGCAAAACTTTTAGCAGTAAAACTTCTAACATTGCAGATAATGAAGCCCAATTCAGCAGTAAAGTAGTAAATGTGCTTGCTCGTCTGAAGTAATCAGACAGTTCAAACATTGACACAAGTGCTGGAGAAACTCAACAGGTCTGTAGAGAGAGAAAAGCAGTTAACATTTTGAAACTAATATGACTGTTCTTCAAAGTTCACAATTGCTTTTGCAGGTGACATTATCAGAAATGCTTTTGTTTCTGTTATTGTGATTCTGATCACAAATAATCATGATTGAGAATATTTTGGGGAAAGGGATAC
Source organism: Chiloscyllium punctatum (assembly GCF_047496795.1). Lineage (NCBI taxonomy): Eukaryota > Metazoa > Chordata > Chondrichthyes > Orectolobiformes > Hemiscylliidae > Chiloscyllium > Chiloscyllium punctatum. The sequence continues at coordinate 50,779,082 of NC_092750.1, read as the reverse complement.
CCAGATGATGTGAAGACATAGAATATAAGCAGTTTATCAACATATGCAGCTCTCACTGTTGCCTGCCCACTCATGTCTACTCAATAGCCCTTGTTTGCCACATCTTCCAAAGCAATTAACCCTTGGTGCCATCTGCACAACCTATTCAGTCACTGGAGATTCCTTATCACCTCTTCTGCTCTTGAGTCACCATTAATAGCTTTTCCAACCACTTCCATCTTACTCAGATCCTGCCTATTTGCCTTATTGCAAGAAGAATTGTCCACAGCAGTTATGAGAGGGCTCAGGCTGTACTATGAGGAGAAGATTCTCGATCTAGCTGGCGAAGAAGATCACAGTGATGTGGGAAGGGAGAGAGCTCAATGGGCAACCACACCAGTGAGCTTTATGGTGCTTAACTGTGTACTGTTTTCTTACCACTACCAATGCTGTCTTATTCCTAATCTGAGCACTCTTTATCCGTCATAGACAATTAATCACCTCTTTTCTCTTATGCAGGTGTGAGTGGCACCCAACAACTCTCAGTCCCAAAGCAGCAGACACCCTCAGCTCCATGGAGACAGTGAGGTCTGCAGATGCTGGAGATCAGAGCTGAAAAATGTGTTGCTGGAAAAGCGCAGCAAGTCAGGCAGCATCCAAGGAGCAGGAGAATCGACGTTTCGGGCATACGCCCTGCTTCAGGAATGAGGAGGGTGTGCCAAGCAGGCTAAGATAAAAGGTAGGGAGGAGGGGCATTGGGAATGTGATAGGTGGAAGGAGGTTAAGGTGAGGGTGATAGGCCAGGGGAGCCAGCCCATCACCCTACCTTAACCTCCTTCCACCTATCGCATTCCCAATGCCCCTCCCCCAAGTCCCTCCTCCCTACCTTTTATCTTAGCCTGCTTGGCACACCTTCCTCATTCCTGAAGAAGGGCTTATGCCCGAAACGTCGATTCTCCTGCTCCTTGGATGCTGCCTGACCTGCTGCGCTTTTTCACCAACACATTTTTCAGCTCTGATCTCCAGCATCTGCAGTCCTCACTTTCTCCATGAGGGACTTTGACCTCATTCCACGTGCCCATTCCTCTCAGGGAGACAGGGTGATGCCAACAGACAAAAGCAGAATCCTCAGAGGTTTCCTTCCTGGACTCTTCAAAGGACTCTGGTCCTTCTCCTCCCGCTCCCCCACCCCACCACCACCACCATCCACCCTCACCCATCTGTGATGCCAAAGTCTAGAGAGGTTCCACCTGAGGACAATCAGTCTGGATCAGGGCAGGAAACTCTCCACTAGGTTCAAATGTACCTTGGGATGACCATGGAAGCTTTCCAGGCCAACTACAGAGCAGACTGCCTCCAATCTGTAGTGAAAAGAGAGAGAGAAACAAAAAGCCTTCTAAAGGTGGTGCTGGTGACATATAATTATAACTAATCTTGTATGTTTGTAAATACATGTGCACTCAGACTCTTACAATGTCTGCTCTAGTGTCCTTGCTGCTGTTAGATCTGATTAAGTCGCACCCATGTGAGAGATGAACAGCCTCTTCAGATATTTCAAGGATGAGAGAAGTTGTAATGGTCAAACATTACTCATCTCTCACAAGCAACTGACTCCTTGAATACAGATAGCCTGAGATACCAGATCCTTGAAGTGTTACATAGATAAATGAGTGAACAAAAAACTTGCAGAAATTTACAAGGGTTTTATTGTAAATCTATAGTTTAGCACAAACACTGATTTCCACCTTGCCCTTCTGGACTTTTAGCCTGTGCAAAAATCAACTCCACAACTGGGGAAAATTCCAGCTCTGAATACAAAATGCCATTAACATCAGTTGGTCTGGTTTACCCTTAATGGGGACATGACAGGAACAATAGTGAGGCTAAATGCAGAGTGCAGGGACTGTGGTAAGGCACAAATTGTCCACCATTACACCCACATTATGAGTGAGTGTACGGAAGCAGTGATAATAATAAACATCTCTGGAGGCAAAACGTATCCACTTTTCCAGGGTATGCATTGCTGTTCAAGGCTGGGAGATATGCAATAGGAAGATCACCTGTCCAAGCATCCTCAAAGTGCATTGACAGGTCCAGATACAATGCATCACCCTCTGCCATTTCCTCCACCTACAGTCAGACCCCACCACCAGGGACATATTCCCCTCCCCATCCCTACTGCACTCTGCAGAGACTATTGTCTCCGCGACTCCATGTTAGAACCATGCCCCCACCAATTCTCCCTCCACTCCCAGCACCTTCCCTTGCCACCACAAGAATTGCAAAACCTGCGCTCACACCTCCCCCTTCACTTCCATCCAAAGTTCCAGAGGATTCCTACACATCATCCACTGTGTCTGTTGCTCTCGATGTGGTCTTCTCTACATTGGGAAGACAGGACACCAACTTATGGAATGTTTCAGAGAACATCACTGGGACACATGCACTAATTAACCCCACTGCCCCTTGGCCGACCACTTCAGCTTCCCCTCTCACTCTGCCAAGGACATGCAAGTCCTGGGCCTCCTCCACCACCAATTATTTAGCCACCCAATGCCTAGAGGAAGAAACCCTCATCTTCTGTCAGCCGCACAGGATCAATGTTAATTTCACCAGTTTCCTCATCTCCCCTCCGCCAATCTTATCCCAGATCCTTCCCTACAATTCGCCACCGCCCTCTTGAACTGTCCTATCTGTCCATCTTCCTTCCCACTTATCCGCTGTACTCTCTGCTCCAACCTATCACCATCACCCCCCACCTGCATCTACCCATCGCATTCCCAGTTACCTTCCCCCCCAACCCCAGCCGCCTCCCATTTATCTCTTACCCTTCTTGTGTTCCTCCACATTCCTGATGAAGAACCTATGCTCGAAACATCGACTGTCCTGCTCCTCAGATGCTGCCTGACCAGCTGTGCTTTTCCAGCACCACATGTTTTGACATTGACAGGTCCAGAGAAGCTACACACGGGGCGACCTCTCTCAGGTTAAATTCTGTCCCATAGGATGCTCAAGCATTTGAAAGCAACTTAGGAGCCTTTATGTTTGCTGCATGTTGAAGGCTAACTGATGATGGAAAGGTTAAAAGGACATGTCCCAGGATTCCTCTCAACCTATTGGTTATCATGAGACTTCACCACACAATACTTGGATCTCATATACTGGCTGAAGTTTAAAAACTACTTGACCTTAATACTATACAACACTGTCTCACTGACTGCTACTATTCTAGAGTGGACAGTGGGAGGCTTAGGTGCAGATTCTTGAAAACGGGATCACCCAAAGATATCAAGCCTACAGTCAGATAGATAATGTAACATTTATTCAGCAACAGAAAAGGAGAAGCACTGCAAAAGCAAAAGTACAACCCCCTAAAATAATGAAGGGCTGCTTGCTATGTCGTGAATAGAAATTTAAACAACCAAAGAAAGTCCAAATGTGGCTCATACAGACTGTAAGCTGGTTTCAATTAGGTTCAGTTTAGCTTTTCGCATTCAACAATAAATCACTGAATTACATTTCCTTGGTTATCCATCCAGTCAACATCCTAACCTTTAACCTCAATTTCATCCTCAGAAGATAGTCGTTGATCTTCCATTTACTCTGCAACCCTGAGCATAGGAACAGTAGTAAGGCATTCAGCTTGTCAAGCCTGCTCTCCATTTAGTGCTATCATGGCTGATTGAGCACTTCAAAGCCTTTTATCCATATCATCTGCACAAACCTTTTCATCACTTGTAATCAGAAAGTAATAATTTCTAAATGTGTTCAAGGAGTGACTCTCTACACCCCTCTGATGTAGCTAATTCCAAAGATGGATAGCCCTCTTTGTAAAACAATTCCCATCTCAGTCCAAAATGGCATCCCACTCATTCTTAAATTATGCCCTCTGGTTCCAGACTCCCCATTCCAGGGGAACATCTTAGCTGCATCTATCTTTTTACATATTTTGTCGGTTTTAGTGACATCACCTTGTATTCTTTGAAACTGTGGAAGATAAAGGTCCAACCACCCCAATACCTCTTCATAGGACAGCCCAGCTCTCCCACGGACACATCCAGTGAACCTTTGTTGCACTCATTCTATGATACCCTTCCCGAGATTTGGAGACCAAATCAACTCACAGTACTCTATAATTTCCATAATTCTCAAAACGGTACTGAGAACATTTGAGCTAATCGTTACAGAAGCCATACATGCTGCTGTATTCCTATAAGTGCACATGGCTTGAAGAGCCTAAAGAATCTTTGATAAGTTACTGAGTGAAAATAACTGTGTGAGATAAGTCAATGAGGGGATAGCGTGGGAAATGGAAGCTGGTAGGATAGGGAGTTAAAAGATAAGAGCCAGCTGGGAAATGGTTTAAATTGCAAGTAAGTGGGTGAGGTGTTGCAGATGATAGGCAAGTGGGTGGGGATGTAAAACAGGTCAAATGTCAGATTGGTTGGATTGGGAAGGGTGTAGTCAGATGCCACGCTATGGGGGAGGGTGTGTTTATGGGTGTCAGTGTGAATGAAGTTTTGGGGAAGGAGGCCAATTTTATAACTACCTAGGAGTTAGAGCAAATTTTAATCCCTCAAACCTTTCTTGGGTAGCCATTCAGGTAGGCTAGTCAGAAACATCCAAATTTGCCGATCCTAGTACAAATCTGGAGGTATTTTCAGATAGTTTTAAATGCTAGGTAATTGCCCAGTGGAGGTGAAATCTCCCTGGGTAATTCCTGTGCAGTCAATGCATCAAGAACTCTTTAGGATCCCAGCGCACATCTATCAGACCACACCTACTCTCCAACAAGATGGAGCCTGGAAAATCTGATCCATGTTCTCAGACAGAAAGGCAAGATTCTGAATATGATACATTTAAATGGTTGCAATCAATAATATTGTACAAGCACGCCTATGATTCATAAGGATTAACAGTGGACCAAATCTTTTGAGAGAAAGTGCACTTGTTTAGTTATTGCTCCAGGTCATTGTGTTTGCAGTATGCGAACTAGGATCTCCAAGGCAAATGGCTTGTTGGCAAATGCTATGTGACATTTTGAGGACATATCGTTGAGCACAGATTGCCATTTGTTTCAGACAAAACAAGGATAAATTCTCAGCAAGTGGATAGATTCATTCAAAATAATTGTGCTGATCAGTTCAGGACAGTTAAACATTTAGTTTTGATAGATGCTAATTTTTAACAAAATGGACCAATATGTAAGTTTTACAATGATTAATTGATTTTGTGGTGCAGCATTGCATCAGGTACGTTCTGGCTCAGAACTAGAAAAATCCGTTTATGCATTCTAATGTAATTTCAAAAAGCCAAACATGGAAATGACTGTGAATACTGATTTTACTCAATTTTCCATTTTTGATTATTCCTGTTTGTTCATGTTTGACATTATTTCTGTTACTTTTTTCTTTTCTCTGAATGATTTTATTTCAAATTTCAGTTTGTTTCTGACTTTCAGCCCAATTTCTGTGCTTCCAGTTCTCTGCTTGCCAAACGTCCTTACAAAACAAGATTTATGGCCTGAGAATCTAACTAGACTGATTATTTAATATATCACAAATAATGAAAGCAAACAAAGGGTTAGTTAAAACCTGAAATAGAAAGTGTCAGTGAAAAGAGAGGGAATGGTAATATTCAAAAAACTGTCCTTGCCTAACATGGACTAAAGCATTGATTGACTGGAGGCAATGCAGTGATGCAGAAGCTTGGAATAGTTCCACAAAGAACAGACACTGGTAGAACATAGGTTACATCCCTCAGTCTGATGAAATCCTGAGCAATAAGGACAGGCAAAAACTGTCTTTGTGTTTAACACCACTGAGAACTCCTTCTTATTCACCTGCAAACTTCACAGCTTCCTCTCAGATTTCTATCATTGCTGTTTCGATTGCTAGTTACTGCACTGCTTTTCTGATTACATATGACCTATGCCTTTTTCATGACGATAAGCAACTGTGCTGTTTGCTGTTTCAGTTCAGTGGTCAAAAACAACTCAATTGGATTGTCAGGGCCAGTGCAGATGAAAGGTCACCAATCTAAAATATTCGCTCTGTTTCTCTCTCCACAGATGCTCCTTATCCCATTGATTACTTCCAGCATTATTCCTGTTTTTATTCAAATTGTAATCATCTGCCTGTCCCTGCCATGTGAGTGGGACACACACTCGATTAAATTTGTGGTGAACTACTTGCTGTTGTTTTTCTGATTGGGTCAGGGCCACCTCTGATTCGCCAGTGCAATTTTCTGAATTCCCTGAGGACTGGGACAACTTATTACGGCAAAACACTACGGCAATTTCAGCCAGTGTTCGAATTGCCCAGGGAGTGTGGTGGATTTCTGACCCAGGTTTTCATGTAGTTGGATTGAGTCAGGAAGCCTTTGGAAATGGACCTGAGCTCCAGTGTGGAATAAGGGTGTGGGTAGTCAGGTCATGTACAGTGCTCCTGCCTTTGCTGCCTTCCTTGCAGGAGAGCCTGCTCCAAATCCATCCCCCACAATTTTGTTGGATCTGAGCCTGTTCTGCTGGTCGATATTGTTCATAGGTTCTTCGATAAATCATGAACAACAGGAGAATGTAATCTTGAGCTGGGAAGCAAATAAACACAAGTATTTAATATTCCCTTTGAAATACATTGCACACCTCACCTTCTCGCAAATCCATCAAAATTAAGGTCTGATTAGTACAAGATAATAAATAAGGTAAAAACAATGACTGCAGATGCTGAAAATCGAATACTGGATTAGTGGTGCTGGAAGAGCACAGCAGTTCAGGCAGCATCCAACGAGCAGCGAAATCCTGATGAATCCTGATGAAGGGCTTTTGCCCGAAGCCTTGATTTCGCTGCTCGTTGGATGCTGCCTGGACTGCTGTGCTCTTCCAGCACCACTAATCCAGTACAAGATAATAAATGCCAGTCAAACAAAGCCTGCATCCCTCCCTGCAGCTGTATATACATTGTCTTCTGAGCTAAGTGCGTGAAACAAAATCTGGAATTAAGAGTCTACTGATGACCATGACTTCATAGTTGATTGTCAGAAAAAAACAATCTGGTTCATTAATGTCCGTTTGGGAAGGAACCTGACATCCTTACTCAGTCTGGTCTACATGTGATGCCAGACCCACAGCAGTGGGTTGAGTCTTAGCTGTTAACTCTTAACATTTCGGGGTGGGAAATAAATGCTAGCCTAGCGAATGATGCCTTCATTTCTGTGAATGAATAAAACAAAAAAATCACCATTATAGGATTTCAGCCCAAGTATTTACAATGAGGTCATCTGGCAACTGTACCCACCAGACCATTTCAAAAATTGCCGAGTTATTCCTGGGGGAGATGGTTGTAGCGTGAGGGCTGGAGGGCCTGCTGCTGATTGTTACAACTAGGGGTTAATGTCCCAGTAACCAAAGCTGTTTGAGCCAACTCAGCTTTGTGAACCATGTGTATTTGTTGCAGCCTCAGGCCTGCCTCCAGTCCTGCCTCTCTGGAACAGAAATATGGCAGATGGGTCCCCTCAATGGAGACAGGTTTGCAGAGTCGGACATTTTCCCAACTCCCCATTCCCATTTCCTTCATAATAATCCCATCCTCCTGCACTAAAACATTATTTAAAAGGATTTGCCACTCTGAGTGATTATCATAGTGTCTGTATAATTGGGTGAGCTTTAGATTTCCATGAGAGATGCCAGATAGATAATTCCTTATAATTTTTTCCTTCATAAAATACATATTTTTTATTCTGGATGTTATTGTTGCCAAGTTCATTTGTGTGTGGATATAGCTGAAGCAAAAGAAGCAGTGGTTTCAGCAACCAGTACAGGACAATTGGCAATCAGTGGACTGCAGACTTGACAATGGGGAGGTGATACTGAGGGATTGTACACGCATAAGGCTGCACCCAGCTCAAAAACTGCACAAAGCAAGAACAGTCTCCTGAATTTAGACAAAGGACTGCGCATCAGCCATGAGAGAGTCTCACTAGCGTGCAGTGAGAATCCTACTTGTATGCAATAATATCTCATTATTCCCCAATCTCACCTCATTCACATGCAGTTTGGTATTTTACAACACCTTGGATTAAATTTGATGACAATTCCTGATATGAAAGTATGTAGTAGCCACAGCTTGCTGCTTGCTCCTCTGGGCCAGTTTTTGCCAACATCTTAGGGCATGTTCCATGGGCAGTGACAGCCTGCATCCTTCGTCCTAGGACATTGGCATTGGGCATACCCCAGCCTCACCACGTCATCATGGCACATCTGCAACTTATTTTGAATACAGTTGACTACTTCATCAATGCACCTACACCTTTCACTGCCAGGCTACTGTGTACAAGGGGCAGCCATCCATCCCATGCATCAGAGCAGGATGCATGTCAGGGTCTTAGCTTGTTTTCTTAGTGGTCTTAATCTGCTTCCTAAATTTTCACAAGAAGCAGGAGCTGCTCACTTCACACCTTGGACTTCAAAATGTCCACATCATTTTCCTATATGGAATGCTGTCTTGCTTGGATAATGTGGGGGTTGGGGATGGGGGACGAAGTTCTCATTCTTGCTACCCATGTCCAATCTCAGACTATACGTGTGTCTAATGGCTGGAACAACAGACACCTGAATCAAGTCAATGTGCAAAGTCCATGTGGAGGCATCCCATTGCCCTCATTGCTAGATCCTGCATGACTCAGTCTTTGGAAGATGTTGGTGTGAGCTATGGCCAGTGACAGATTACATCCCTGAGGAGCTGCTTGTTTTCTGAACCATCCCCAGTATATCCAGGCCCCGAAGCTGTTATTGTTCTTGTGGTTGCTGCACTATGAATGTCCACAGGAATGGATAAAGAACACATAGGTCAAAAAGCCCAACAGCAGCCTCAACATCCAGTAGATGGGGGAGCAGCTTCCTAACGGCAACTTTTTCGGTCAAAGCTCTCCTCATGATATGACCAGAATGCAAGGGACCCACAGTCACATGTCTTCCTTGGAATGCTGTGCAGATGAGTAAGGGCAGATGTGGTATTCAAGTCACCATGCCATGATCTTCATTATCTGCAATGTAATACCTTCTTCCACTGAGCTGAGATTCCCATAGGCCATCCAGGGAAGTTATTTGGGTGGAACTGAGAAATAAGAAAGGGATGACCACCTTATTGAGATTGTATTAAAGATCCCCTAATAGCCAGTGAGAAATTCAGAAACAAATTTGTCAGTAAGAATAATAAGATGGTTATGGTAGGGGATTTTAACTTTCCAAATATAGATTGGGACTGCCATAGTGTTAAGTGTTTAGTTGGAGAGGAACTTGTTAAGTGTATACAAGAAACTTTTTTGAGTCAGTATGTGGATGTACCTACGAGTTAAGGTGCAAAACTTGACCTACTCTTGGGAACTAAGGCAGGGCAGGTTACTGAGGTGTCAGTGGGGGAGCACTATGGGGCCAACGACCATAATTTTATTAGATTTAAAATAGTGATGGAAAAGGATAGACCAGATCTAAAAGTTGAAGTTCTAAACTGGGGAAAGGCTACTTTTGATGATATTAAGCTGACTGGGGGCATATGTTCGCAGGTAAAGGGATGGCTGGAAAATGGGAAGCCTTCAGGAATGAGATAACGAGAGTCCAGAGAAAGTAAATTCCTGTCCGGGTGAAAGGAAAGGCTAGTAGTCACAGGGCATGCTGCACGACTAAAGAAATTGAGTATTTGGTTCAGAAAAAGAAGGAAGCATATGTATGGTATAAACAGGATAGATCGAGTGAATCCTTGGAAGAGTATAAAGGCAGTAGGAGTATATTTAAGAGGGAAATCAGGAGGACATGAGATAGCTTTGGCAAATAGAGTTAAGGAGAATCCAAAGGGCCTTTACAAATACATTAAGGACAAAAAGGTAACGAGGGAGAGAATAGGGCCCCTCAAAGATCAGCAAGGTGGCCTTTTGTGGAACCACAGGAGATCAGGGAGATGCTAAATGAGTATTTTATATCAGTGTTTACTGTGGAAAAGAACATGGAAGATATAGAATTTAGGGAAATAGATGGGGACACCTTAAAAAATGTCCATATTACAGAGGAGGAAGTGCTGAATGTCTTGAAATACATAAAGGTGTATAAATCCCCAGGACCTGATCAAGTGTACCCTGTGAGAAGATAGGGAAGTGATTGCTGGGCCTCTTGCTAAAATATTTGTATCATCGGTAGTCTCAGGTGACGTGCCGGAAGACTGGAGGTTGGCTAATGTGTTGCCACTATTTAGGAAATGTAGTAAGGACAAGCCAGGGAACTATAGACCAGTGAGCCTACCTCGGTGGTTGGCAAGTTGTTGGAGGGAATCCTGAAGGACAGGATGTACATGCATTAGGAAAGACAAGGACTGATTAGGGATAGTCAACATGGCCTTGTGTGTGGGAAATCACGTCTCACGATTGGGTTTTTTGAAGAAGTAACAAAGAGGATTGATGAGGGCAGAGCAGTAGACGTGATCTATATGGACTTCAGTAAGGCATTTGACAAGGTTCACCATGGGAGACTGATTAGCAATGTTAGATCTCATGGAATACAGGGAGAACTAGCTGTTTGGATACAGAACTGGCTCAAAGGTAGAAGATAGAGGGTGGTGGTGGAGGGTTGTTTTTCAGACTGGAGGCCTGTGACTAGTTGAGTGCCACAAGGATCAGTGCTGGGTCCATTATTTTTCGTCATTTATATCATTGGTTTGTATGTGAGCATCAGAGGTATAGTTAGTAAGTTTGCAGATGACACCAAAATTGGAGGAGTAGTGGACAGCAAAGAAGGTTACCTCAGATTACAACAGGATCTGGATCAGATGGGCCAATATGCTGAGAAGTGGCAGATGGAGTTTAATTCAGATAAATGTGAGGTGCTGAATTTTGGAAAGCAAACCTTAGTATGACTTATACACTTAATGGTAAGATCCTAGAGAGTATTGCTGAACAAAGAGACCTTGGAGTGCAGGTTCATAGGTCCTTGAAAGTGAAGTCACAAGTAGATAGAATAGTGAAGAAGGCGTTTGGTATGCTTTCCTTTATTGGTCAGAGTATTGAGTACAGGAGTTGGGAGGTCATGTTGTGGCTGTACAGGACATTGGTTCGGCTACGTTTGGAATATTGTGTGCAATTCTGTTCTCCTTCCTATCAGAAGGATGTTGTGAAACTTGAAAGGGTTCAGAAATAATTTACAAGGACGTTGCCAGGGTTGGAGGATTTAAGCTATAGGGAGAGGTTCAATAGGCTAAGGCTGTTTTCCCTGGAGTGTCAAAGGCTGAGGGGTGATCATAAGGGGCATGGATAGGGTAAATAGATAAAGTATTTTCCCTGGGGTGGAGGAGTCCAGAGCCACCAGCCTCTTTCCACAAATTTCATGACTCTGATCGGGCCATTAATCTCCATGACTTTCTGCTTCAGTCACTATCATAGGCACTCTTTTTCTCAGTCTTGCTTTTTTCCCTGATATTATAGTTTCTTTTGTTAAAAGGGCTAGAGGTGGTGAATGACTGTTTAAAAGGTTAAATGGGTTTTATAAGACTTGTGCATATAGTACACAAACAGAGAGCTGGAAAAGGAGCGAGATGGCAAGAGGGTGGGAAAATGGTGAATGGGAAGTTTAGTACATACAGCGTGAAGTGAGAAATGAATCCTGCCATTGGTTACTGGTTCTGCAAATACTTGGATGTGATAAAAGAATGCTACTTATGGATATTGTGTGAAGACAGCAAAGGAAGTGATGAACATAATTTTAGTGTCAAAGAAAGTTGTTGCAGTGTTCCCTCGTGATAAGGATGTGTTGGAAGAGAGGGAATTGACAAAAGTGATTGGGGCAGAGAGTGAAAGAAATGCAAGATGGTGTGGTTGGGAGAGATAGAAAGCTCTAATCATCTTACTGTTTTCTGGGAATCAATGAGCTTCCTTTTACGCAGCATCAGTTTGTGGGATAATATTGTTGACATTGAGTTGCCCTGCCATTGATGACTGTTGGATAATCAGTCTGAGGATCCTTTTGTGGTTGCTGAGAAAGGCTATCTTTGTCCTTGCCCTCAAGACCCTCAGGATGGTAGCAGAAATTGCTCAGTAAAACTGGGTAGCCTGTCAATCAGGCTGAAGTAAGGCCCAGGAGTTGTAACTGCCCTTCACAGAGATTTACTGTTTGCTCTGTCTCGTGTCCCTCTAATTCCCATTCTACATTAAAATAAAGATGTAAGCACATATTTGTGAGATGTCAATTAAGAATATGACATCTTAGTGTTCTAAGATTCCAGATATTGGACCAGTTCATTAATCATAGACAGAATTGAAAAACTGTTCATGGGAAAGGAAAAGAAATTACAGGCAGTTATTAATCATAGGGATTCATGGGTTTGATCTAAGGTCACAGGAGTTGGTAGGACCAGGTAGGTAAATTACTGAATGACCAATAGGTAATAGATGATGGTTAGATCTATACCAGACATGAGAAACTAGCTACATATTATGTTCTCTAAGATTTTGTTTGTCTTTCAAGGCAAAAATGACCATGCCTGTCCTCTGCAGTGCTTGGTCTGTATGTAGCTAACCGTTAAGACTAAACTACACCTTGAAGGTTCTGCAGCAAATAAGTTAGGATACTGAAGATAATTGAGGTTTTTGCTGTCTCAGGATTTCCTCTTCTTGTTTTTTTCTTGTTGCCTGATGTGTTTTTGGTTTTGAAAGTGACCATACCATTTGTTTTTGTACACATCTGTAGCTGATAGTTTGTCCTGTTACTTGATCTTTAGAAATTTCCGGAGACAGCTAGAGTGCAAGAGGTTGAGTTTCTTGGTGTGACACGAGTACACAGTGCAAATCTCAACTGTGTAGAGCAGAGTCATCAGCGGCATGGCTCTATAGGCTTTCTGTTTGCTCGATGGAGTTACTCTTCTCCGTTACAAAAATAATGTTAATAGTTACTTGTCAATTCTCGCATTTGTCTGACCATCAAGATAGACAGGATAAAATTAAATCAGGACAGCAAAATGCTAATGCAGAAACTGAAGTTCTGAGAATGGCAGTAAAGGATAGTGAGAAAAAAAAACCTAAGAATACAGTTTTTACCAGCAGTCAAGACTAGATGCTAAAAAGATAACCAATCAACAAAACTGAAAGCTCTGTTTCTGATTGTGCTCAGCACTCATAACAAATTTAATGAATTGATAGCGCAGATTAGAAAACTTATTTAAGCAGTTACTTTAGCTGCCCTAGTGTTGAATCTTAGGAAAAGTGAGTTTGCAAAAGTGAAGATAACTTGGACACGTCAGAGAGCAAGAGCAGTATGGCCAAGATTAATGAAAGTGAATCTTCTCATCGAATTTCCTCTTTCTGAAAGAAAATGGGAGTCCATGAGGTTTTATTGGAAAAGTGTGCCTAATTTTGGTTTTGTAAGTGCACTTTTAACAGATTTATTGCAAAATATGCAAAGATAATAAGAATGCCAAACAACTTTTGAGAATTTGAAGACAATCCTAATTACTAGACTGATGTTGACTACCATTCAAATCTTTAAAACAAGACACAAGACTTAGTGGAGAATGCAGTCTTTTTAGAAAATGGTGAATTGGGAATGGAAAAGCCAGTGGGATATTTTTCTAAGGACTTAAATCAGCATCAGAAGAAATGTTTATGGTGGAAAAGGAGAAACCAGGATTGTGGTTGGCTCTGGCATGATCACAAAGAAATCTTAATGCTCGCTAACCATTATCCCTCAACTTTGATTGAAAATCCTGAAACTGAACAAGCAAGATTCCTTTGATGGAGACTACTAATTCAATCTTTTAAAATCTGAATTGTTCTTATGCTTAAAAGGACAATGTAACTGCAGACACCTTATCAAGAATGTAAAGATATTTAATGACTTAAAATTTGGGAAGGATGTTGGCAACAAATTGTTCCAAATACTGAGTGATGGTGAATTAATAATTTTTAAATGTATTTCAATGATATTTCATCTTTCCAAGGGTGGAGGTTTGTAAGGACTACAAACGTTTTAGTTGGAAATATAAGCTAGAAAAAAGTTAGGTAGGACTATTTTGTTGCACATAATTATCCAGTTATTTGTTTTTAATAATTTGAAGTAACATGGAACTGTGTTGTAACTGAATGGTTAAACAAAGATATATAAATTTTGAAGAAGAAGCTAGTTTTTAAAATACTTTTTAGACACCCCAGCATCAGGTGTCTTTGAAAAACAGTAACTTAAACAGCAATTGAATTTAGATTGACTTAAACATAATTTATCATACACTTGAGCAGCAGTTAGGATATAGACATCCAAACCCTGCAGCAAACAAAATTATTATCTCTCTGTTTTTCATCAGAAAAGAATTAATATATATCAACTTTGCATAAAGAGAAGCATTTCTAATTCAAGCTGAAATCTAGTTCCAACTGACTGGGTACCGAACTGAACATCTCTGCGTAATATTATCTCCAAAAATCAAAATGAATGGAGCCACCTCATTCTACCCTTTTGGCATGGACTTTGATCCACAGTTTGTTTTACCTTTTTGACACATATTTTCCACTCACAATACCCCTAAAAAGACGGTTTGTCTCATTTGCCTGATGACTCTGTTTGTGAATGAATATGCGTGGGTTGAATTTTAAAGGTAGTATCGTTTATGTTTGTATTTAATTCATTCATTAATTGTCTTTGCCACATGTTAGAGGATGTGTTTGTTAACTAGGCTTTTGGTATTTCTTGTTTATTAGTGAATGCCGGTGTGAGTTTATTTGATTGAAGTCAGTGATCACTGTCAGGCCTTAACTGTTCTGGAGATTATAATTGTTGCATATCACACTTGTGATGGCCCATAAAATGGTGGGACCTAATTTCCAATGCATTATTCCCACCAGGGTCAGGACAGAAGGATGCTCACTCTTGTGATTATGTCTAGAATAAAGTGGCATGTTTTATAATTAGGGGTTGCATGTTTAGGACAGTGGTGAGTGGAAGTTAGACCCCTCAGGATTGGGCGATTTTAGAACTCTGTGCCTTAGAGGATGTTGGAGACAGGGCCATTGAATAATTTTATGGTGGGGGTGGATAGATTCTGGTTGAACAAGGGAACTAAAGGGTTAAATGAAAATGCAGAAATGTAGAAAGCATAAACAGGTCAATCACGATCTTATTGAATGGTGGAGCATTCTTGATGGGATGAAGGCCCATTCCTGCTGTTAATTCATAGGTTCATATCTACAATATCATTGTGTGATCAAATAAGTTTGACTCAAAGATATCACGGTGTCATTGTCATTAAAAAAAACATGCGAGGACTTTTGTCAATCATATTTTTTCAGATACTGCGCTCTTGCAAAGCTATATTGTTGAAAATGGGCACAAATGTTAATCTTCAGCGAGGATTTTGTTGCAAGGAGGTTGATGGAGAGGTCTTTACGTAATTCCATGCATTAACAGCTGTATGCATTATTAATTCAACTGGGTTTATGAGCTATTATAGGCTTCTAAAGCCAAGAGACATCAACTCTTCCTACCTTTGAAATAACCTACTTTGGCAACTCAAACACTAAGGGGGTCACATGATGCATTATATTTGTCCTGGCTGACAATCCTTCCAAGCTGTAGGCAACATTAGCTTGAGCTGTCCCTTCACATTAACGTCACATTAGTATGGCTCTCTGAACATACCAAATTGAATAATCTGAGCAGAGCCAGACAGCACTTTTTTTTTCAGCTTGCTGTGTATTTTTAAATTACAACATGGTTATCCATTTTTTCCAATTATCTTTTGATTGTTTTTCTTCATGGTAAGAAGTGTACTCCAGAAATGAAATTATATCCATCAAACATCTTACTGAACTATTTTCAACAGATGCACAGCAGAAAAGTGCATAATGGTGAATTATTCCTGACAGAAGATGTAGTGACTGATAGGAGCGCAATCTTTTTTAAATTATAATGAAAAGAGTACAGTGGATTGTCCGAGCAAAGAAAATAAAGGGAAGTCTATTATCCAATGGTTAGTAAAAGAGATAGACATCTATTCCCAAACTCCCATTTGTGGAGCCCAATCCTTATTGCTCAATAATGCAGACTATTCATTTACATTCTCAAGAGGCATATATTTCAATAATATATTAAGTCACTACAAGTAAATTGACAATTTGGGAGGTTTGCGATTCTTTAACGCACAATTTTGACTTCAATGAGGATAATGTCAACAAATTAAAATGCACAGCTCTAAAATAAGGGCATCATTATAGCTATCAAAAGAAAATAGTGCTCCATTGAACAAAGCCATGTGTTGGATAACACAGCTGATTGTATACTGTAAAATAGTAATTTAGGAACAGCCGACATAGCATTGGAAGTAAATATATATTTTCTTAATTTAAGGTTTAGTGCAAAAGGAATTAATTCACATTCAGTTTAGGATCTGGAATATTTTAAACCTGAACCCATAAATATAATTAAATCATAGGTTTTGTCTTGCTGACAATAATAGAGGGACTCTTCAGCCATTCAGAATGTCATTCCAAAGCTTCAGCAGTTTGAGGGCATGAATGACATCATCCACATGTGGAAAAGCAGTTAATAGTTTGTAGCTGAAGAGTAATTAATGCATGTTGCATACTGATTGCAGAAATGTTTACATTTGTTTTTTTTAATGTTTGACTTAAACATCTTTTAATATTTTTTATGCCCTTATTGTCTCTCTCCTCTGGCAGAATTATTTAACGTGAAAGCTTCAAATATACAATATTGTATCATTATCATTTAGCAAAAAACGCTTAAATTTAAGAAGAACATGACAAGAAGTTTTAGAAATAAAATAGAGGTGATTTTTTGGAAATTGTTAAATCTTCAACAGTCTTTTGAAATTCCTTATTATACGCTGTTAACTGTCACTTTATCCAGTTAAAGGTTATCTATTTAGAACCTCTTTTAAAGTAACAGAGACAGGAATTTGACAAAAGCATTTGAAGTGTTTATATGGTATTATAAATTTCAAGCCATTCTTTTTAAGGGAATCAATGAAATCGGGATAATGTCACGGGACTAGTAATCTAGAATCCCAGTCTAATGGTGTGGGGAAATGGGCTGGAATCTTGTTTTTTTTTAGGCAAAATGTGTATATGGGCAGAAAAGTGAGGTCTGCTTCTGCCTTGGATTGGAATGAGTTTTTTGCTCAATTAAATTCTTCTCAGCTCATTGCATGCTCAGATAAAACGCCAAATGCTATCTGCAAGTGGGCAGGAGAACAAAGTACCAATGTGGTTTAAACAAAAGCCAAACCTAGGTGGAATCAACATTTTACTCAAAGGCAATGAAATCAGTTGCCCCCTGCGGAGGCATTAAAAGACCCTCATTTGCTAGTTTGATTCACACCATTATGAGAATCTTCACACATCGGAGATGAAATCTCAGATACAATTATCAAGCCTGAAAACATACTTTCCACAGACATGGAAGATACAAGCAGCTTGCATTCAAGCAGCTTTTTTTTGTCAGAATAAATGAAATGGATTTTAAATGATTGCAAAACTGAGCACAGCCTTTCTTTCTCTCTCCATGGTGACCACCTCTTCAATGTTACTATTGCAAAATTCTGCACTTGCCTTCCTAACAGCATTGTCGATGCACCTATCCACCATGGATTTCAGCAGTTCTAAAGAGCAATTAGGAATGGGTAATAATTGCTGGCCGAGCCATAAATTCTGTGAATAAATAAATTCTAGAGGTGACTGAGTGGCTTATATTCATTGGGCTGCACATGCCATGCTATGTCAATGCTAATCTTAGGCAGACTGTCATCATAGATCTTCTTCTGATATGAACAACTTATTGTGGGATGGTTCAAAATCAGTGATAGTGAGCCAACAACTAGTTTTGCGTCTTGCCTAATATAACTTTGAGTAGTTTATAGGTTAGGTTGTGACCTTGAATACCATTTTTGTGAATTTATCATCTGAGACCAACTTGGCAAAGTTTTCAAATTTAGGATGATGAAAGCAATAGAAATTTCAAACAATTTTTCAATAAATATATAATGAGTAAGTGCTACTGATTACCGGCAAAGATAGTGTAACAAGACACTATGACTGGTTTGAAAAAGGCAATATAAAATCTTCTGTTAGCAAATATGCTTCAGGCTTATCTGATTTAGATATGTACCAGTAAGGTTTGATGGATATACTAGATGAATCAATGATTTTATTGAAATTGATTTGATGTTACCATGACTACTCTGCAAATGTACCGCACTGTGGGAGGAGTAAGAGAGACAATTTATTTTAGACTTAAGCCTTCATAGATTTGTTTTTATGTATTTTAGCTTATTTTCATTTTAAATCATCTGCTTGATTTAATATTACCCATGGCTTCATCTTTACCTTCTTCGTAACATTTCCAATTAAAGTAGATTATACTTTGAATTTCATCTTTATTACTTAATTTATAAGTCTTGTATTCATATCTGTTACTCCTCTTTAAATCTTTAACAATGCAAAACCTTTTTGTGTCTGAAATGTCACATGATATTCTATGTTAAGCTTGGACTTTTCTCTCTGGAGAGAAGGAGGAAGAGAGGAGACCTGATAAAGGTGTACAAAATAATGAGAGGAATAGATAGAGTCAATAGCCAGAGACTTTTCCCCAGGGCAGGATTGACTGGTACGAGAAGTCATAATTTGAGGATATTAGGAGGAAGGTATAAAGGAGATATCAGAGGTAGGTTCTTTATGCAGAGAGTTGTGAATGCATGGAATGTGTTGCCAGCTGAGGTGATAGAAGCAAAGTCTTTGGGGACACTTAAGCGACTGCTGGACATGCACATGGAGAGCAGTGAGTTGAGGGGTGCGTAGGTTAAGTTACTATATTTTACATTAGGATTAAGTTTCGGCACAACATCATGGGCCTAAGGGCCTGTTCTGTGCTGTACTTTTCTATGTTCTATGTTCTATGTTATATGATAATTGGCAAATCAAAACAAGGTACTAATGTAAAGTTTATATAATAATTATAATCTGATAGCCATTACAAAGGCATGTTGTAGGATGACAAAGATTGGGATTTGGATACGAAAGGATATAAGATTCTTAGGAAGAACATGAAGTGAGGAAAAGTAGGAAGGGCTCTGGTAATAATAACTTTCTCAGAAAGTTCAGACAGCCTGGATATAAAAAGAGTTTTGGGTAGAGATGAGAAATTATAAAGCAAGATGTTATTTGTGGGTGTGATGTACATGCCTCCTAACAGTAACCACATGGTAAGATACAGAATTAAAGTAGAAATAATGAACTAAAAATATTGGGATTTTCCAAACTTTCTGCTCGGATTTCAGCTCTCTGACGTCCATTGAATTTTAGTTTTATAAGAAACAAGCAAAGAATATCATAAAAGTCTAGTGATCACATGGGAATTTTAATCTGCATATAGCCTTGCAAAGTCAGATGGGGGAAAACAAAAGCTTAGATGAGGAGTTCATAGAATGATTTCTTCACTCAGCACGTTGTGGAGCCAACCAAGCAACAAGCTTTACTAGACCTGGTATTGTGCAATAAGACAGTTAGCATTAATGACCTCATAATGAAAACCAATGTCCTTTAGGTGACAGCAGTCATAACACAATATAATTTTACGTTCAATTTGAGGGAGAGAAGCATAAGTCTGGGGTGATTATTCTTAAATTAAACAAGGAAATCCAGGGATGGGCAATCAATGCTGGCCCAACAGCGATTCCCATATCCTGTGAGTGAATCATACAAGAAATGGCAACAGAGCTAATTATAATGACCTGGAAAATTAGGCAAAGGGATTGACATATAAAGGTGCAGAAGCAGGTATTTATGGGAATTTTTCAGAATGTAAAAAATCAATATAATCCAAAGGGAAGGGAAAATTCCAAGGCCATTTTTAACTTAAAACATTAACTATATCATCTAACTTATATAAAAACTAAGATATAATTATGCAAAGATGAGTGTTTTGAAGATTGCGCAAAATATAAAAATCAGAAACAGCAGATGAGGCAGTGAATGAAGGAAAAATTAGACTGTGACAGAAAAGCTAGCTAGAACTGGACAGATGAATGTACTTCCAATGCTCAAAAAAAGGACAGGGTTCAAAGAATGAGCATTAGTCCTCGAGAAAGGAAGTCTGGGGAAAGAAATAAAAATATGGCAGACCACTTGAGAGGGTATTTTGCATTGGTTTTCATTGTAGAGGATGGAAGTATTATTCCATAAGGAAGCCAGGAAATGGAAAGGAGAGAGGAATTCAAAACAAATAGAAGCACCAGTGATGCTGAATAAATTTGATGGAGGTGCAGCTGACATGTCCCACGTCATGATAAACTTCAGCTTTGAAACTTAAAACAAGAAATGGCTAATAAGTAATGCATTAACAGTTGATGCTGTATTTAAAGGAGAATCAGAACATGTTGTTACTTAGATTTCTGGAAGATCTTCAATAAGTTGCAACATCAAAGGTTATTGTGGAAAATAGAAACATATGAAGTAGTGGTTAACATTTTGGTAATGGACAGAGAATTGGTTGCTTAACTGAAAAAGGAGAGGAGGCATACATGGGTCGATTTCCATTTGGCATGATGTGAGGAGTCGGGTTCCACAGGGATCAATGCTCCAGCCTCAATATTTTAACAATTTATAGATAAACCAGATTAAGCAACTGAACATACGGTTGCTAAATTTGCTGATGACACAAACATAGATAGAAAAGTAAGTTATACAGAGGGATAAGGAGTATGGAAAGGGCTATAAATATGTTAACTTGGTAGGCAAAGATTTGGCAAATGTATTTTTATGTGGGAAAATGCAAAATTGTCAACTTTGCAAGAAGGATAACACATAGCATATTATCTCAAGGATTAGAAATTTCAGAGTCCTGAAATGCAGAGAGATCTAGCTGTTCTTGTGCATGAATCATACAGTTAGTATGCAGGTTCAACAAATAATTAGGAAAGCTAATAGAAAGTTCCTGTTTACTGTTAGGGGAAGTAGACACAAAAATAGGGAGGTTATGCTGCAGTTATATCAGGCAATAACAAGGCTGTATCTAAGATCTGTATACAGTAGATGATCTCCTCATTTCAGAAAGAATGTAACTGGATCAGAAACAGTTCAGAAAAGATTGACTAGACTAATAGTGGAAATTGCCAGATCGGTTGTGAGGTAAAGTTGGACAGGCTAGGCTTGTGCTCGCTGGAGGTTAGAAGAGTAAGAGATTCCTCAGTTCTCCACTGCTTGCATTGGCTAGCTATACTGTCTGATCCTTATCTTCTCAGTGGAGGGCCTGGTAGTCCCCTGTGGATAGGGTACCTCTCTCCTCATTGCCAACTCCTGTACACTGTCTCCACTGCTTTCCAGTTTGGAGTTAACTTACTGCAGAAAGTGTTTGAAATCTTCAATTGACTTGACTAGGTAGTTATGGAGTGGATGTTCTCTCTTGAGGGAGCACTCAGAGCCAGTGGTCATTGTTTAAAAATAAGGCATCAAAGACAGAGATGAGGAAAAACATTTTCTCACGTGAGTCTTTTAGAACTCTCTCTCATCAGGTGGTAGGAACAGAGTCTTTGTGAATATTTTTAAGGCCGAAATAGATTGATTTTTCATAAGCCAGGAGATGAAAGGCTACTGGGGCTAAGCAAGAATGTGGAGTTCATGTTACAATTAAATCAGCCATTATCTTATTGAATGGTAGAGCAGGCTTGAGGGGCCAAGTAGTCTACTCCTGCTCTTAATTCATATGCAAGCCAAAATAATCGAGTTCAGTTAGTAATACAGTAGTGGAACATACCATTCCTACCCACATGTATTTACATTCCCCCTCTCCCCCCACCGCCCCAGTTATCTGCTGTTGTTTCAGTTCAAGGGCCTTTGTCCACCAAGGGATGTTCCTGTCCTGGTTTTGTACTGGTTATGTGCATGTACTGAGAGAAGTGGATGTGAGACTCGCAGTAGTGCTAAGTGTATGAGGGTGAGGTGAAGCGATAAATGTAAACTTTGAGTCACGATTGGTTTTAAAACAACTATAAAGACTGGAGCAATGTGTGAGACTACTGGTTCTGCTGTGAGGATATGACATTTGTAAATGCCTTCACTGAGTTTGAACACTCGTATGTGAGATCACTGAAGGTTTTCCTGTGCTGCGTCCAGTTACTCAGTGCTCCACTGCTTGCATTGGTTAGCAATACTATCTGATGTTGTAGTTCTGTTCGCCGAGCTGGTACTTTGTGTTGCAGATGTTTCGTCCCCTGTCTAGGTGACATCCTCAGTGCTTGGGAGCCTCCTGTGAAGCGCTTCTGTGATGTTTCCTCCGGCATTTGTAGTGGTTTGTCTCTGCCGCTTCCGGTTGTCAGTTCCAGCTGTCCGCTGTAGTGGCCGGTATATTGGGTCCAGGTCGATGTGTTTGTTGATAGAATCTGTGGATGAGTACCATGCCTCTAGGAATGCCATGCCTCTAGCACCACTAATCCAGAATCCGTGTCATTTCACGGCTAGTTGGATCGTTAGCTGTCTTTCTGTTTGTCCTATGTAGTGTTTTGTGCAGTCCTTGCATGGGATTTTGTACACTACGTTGGTTTTGCTCATGCTGGGTATCGGGTCCTTTGTCCTGGTGAGTTGCTGTCTGAGAGTGGCAGAGACAAACCACTACAAATGCTGGAGGAAAGATCACAGAAGCGCTTCACAGGAGGCTCCCAAGCACTGAGGATGTCACCTAGACAGGGGACAAAAGGTCTGCAATACAAATTCCCAGCTCGGCGAACAGAACCACAACAACGAGCACCCGAGCTACAAATCTTCTCACAAACTTTGAATGCTATCTGATTCTAATCTTCTCAGTGCCTTTTCGGAGGGTCTTCTAGTGCCACGTAGATACCTCTCTCCTCATGGCCAACTCCTGCACACAGTCTCCAGTGCTTTTGTCCAGGGTGAATTATTTTGGATAATTTTGTGTGCTCCTTATCGAAGCAGGCAGGATGTTGTGGGGGTGACTCAGTGAATCATGTGATGAATGAGCTGGAATTTCTCGTCTCTGATGGAATTTTCAGGGGCCGAAGGTTTCAGACGCCATATTTAAAGTCAGCCAGACCCCACTTCACTCACTGCAAGCCAGGAGCATTCCACTCTACCAGTGGTGGTCCATTGTACAGTGAAGAAAGGTTTACTATAGACACAGAGTTGGTCCCTTGATTCAGTGATGCTCTTCAATGGAGTCACTGATAGAACAAACATCCTCTTTCCTGGGGGTGGCATCAGGAGACCATCCCATCCAATCTGTCCAGCCTTGGACCAAACAGCAGCATTGCCCCTCATGAATGGGACCAGCAGCAATGCAGTTTACAAACCTCAACATCATATGCATGATGTGCACTCAAGGGCTCACACCAATCTCATGCTGTTGTACTACTAACTTTTCCTGAGTACTGAACTTCCTAGTTCTGGAGTTCTATCAATCACTGTCTACTTACACCATGTGGACTGCAACAATGCAAAAAGGCAGCACACCACGACCTTCTCAATGGCAATTAGGGATAGGCAATCAACACTGGTCCAGCCAGCCACATTCACATCCCATAAATGAAATGCCATTTGATTACTTCATTGTCATTCTGAAAAATAAGGAACTGAAAAATCAGGCCTGAGTTCCTTTGATAATTACTTTACTAAGTACCAGAATGGGGTGATAGGACTGCATTGTGAAACTGAAATGTATACATTAAGTTTATGCGCTTCATGTCAGAAGTGTAACAGCTTGTGACAGTGAAACTAATTTATAATTTATTCCTTACATTTCTGAGCTTTTCTATGATCTGAAAGATTTGCTATTTCTCTGGTGTAATGTACAGCTCAACTTTGTTCAATTTATTTAATGCACATGTAGGATTCATGGTATATGAACTAAGCTGGAATGAACTCGACAATATCACATTGTACTGAAGCTCCACATTCTATTTCACACTCTATCTTTAAATGATATATAAGTTACATGATGAGAGTCTTTGCCAGTAATTTTCTATCCTTGAGGCAGAGGAGAAAGCATGAAAACTCATTTAAACTACAGAGGTGGCATTTCTTGCCCAAAGCACTGGTCTTGTAGCAGGCCTCTGGCTCCAATGCCACCTTATTCTGCTGTCAGGAAGTTACCTTTACTGAGTTGACCACCTCAGTGCTCAGCAGAATGTCAGTCCAATGCTGGCAAGGTGCTGCATAGCCCTTTCCTTCCCCTCCATCGGTGTTACTTCCTGGAACATTCTTAGAATTCCGTAGAATTCTGAGAACAACATTGAGGGACATAAGGGTGGACCACTTCCGGTGTCTGGACCTTTAGGGACAGGGGGTGTATATCTCTTGCAGTTAAATATAACATGTAAGCAATGTAATATGGAATGTCAAATTTTGGTCTATATAAATTGAGTACATTTTTTTTCAACAGATATACCAATGGAGTAATTGAAAAGAATGTTGTAAATGTGGTGCACATAAAAAAGGCTTTCAATAGGACAGTGCAGGAAATGTGTGTCAAACTTTAGCTGATATGGTTTGAGGGGAATCTTCATCGTGAGAACCGAGATTTGACTGCCAAGAAGTACTGCTTTAGGATGGATAAGTATCGCTTGATTATCGAAAGATCGGAAATGGTATACGCTTTGTAGGTCATGTGGATTTAGAAATGGTGAACACAATATATTAATATGTTACTGGTGGAAAAAGAAGTGTTCAACCAGGTGTGAAGGGGATTATGTAAGACCTCTGAAAGATAGTAACTTAATATGGTAAAGCAGAAGCTAATATGTTTTGGGAGGAAAATATGAACAATGTGACCACAGCATCTTTTTAAAGCCACATCTTCGTAAATACACATTTCCTCAAGCTACAAAAAAGGCCAACATCATTTTGAGTTTTATAAATGAGGCATTGATAACAATACCAAATGTACATACTAAATTTGATTAAGCCACAGTTGAATAATGTGTGTGGTTTTAAGCACCTCATTGTTGAAAGAAAGAAGAAAGAACATTTAGGCTAGAGTATTATTACTCTTCAATGGAAGATGGGTTTATTGGCATGGATAACATTTGTTGCTTATCCCTAATTATTCTTGGAAAGTGGTGGGGCGCCACATTCTTGAACAGCTGCAGTCTGTGTGGTGTCAATACACCCACAGTGTTGTTAAAAAGGGAGTTTCCATGTTTTTCACACAATGACAGGGAAGGAACAGTAATGTAAATCCAAGTCAGGAATATAAGTGGTTTCAAGAGGAGTTTGCAAATGTTGCTGTTTCTACATATTCATGCCATTGTCCTTCTCGGTGATAAAACGTCACAGGTTTGGAAGATGCTCTCAAAGAAACCTTGGTTACATTCTCTCGTATATCTTGTCGATGGTACATAATGGTGCCACTATGTTTTGGTGGTGAAGTTAATCAATTTAAAATTTCCACTCAGAATGAATCTAAAGTTGGGAATGACTTTATATCAACTTTCAGGGAAAATGAATATGTATGGAAGTAGAGGAAGAAATTAAACTGTAGTAGCCTCCTTCTTTAGAGACTGCAATTTCTCTTCCCACGTGGTTAAAGATGCCCTCCAACGCATCTTGTCCACATCCCGCACCTCCGCCCTCAGACCCCACCCCTCCAACTGTAACAAGGACAGAACGCCCCTGGTGCTCACCTTCCACCCTACAAACCTTCGCATAAACCAAATCATCCGCCGACATTTCCGCTACCTCCAAAAAGACCCCACCACCATGGATATATTTCCCTCCCCACCCCTTTCCGCCTTCCGCAAAGACCGTTCCCTTCGCAACTACCTGGTCAGGTCCACACCCCCCTACGACCCACCCTCCCATTCTGGCACATTCCCCTGCCACCGCAGGAACTGTAAAACCCGTGCCCACACCTTCTCCCTCACCTCTATCCAAGGCCCTAAAGGAGCCTTCCACATCCATCAAAGTTTTACCTGCACATCCACTAATATCATTTATTGTATCCGTTGCTCCCGATGTGGTCTCCTCTACATTGGGGAGACTGGGCGCCTCCTAGCAGAGCACTTTAGGGAGCATCTCCGAGACACCCGCACCAATCAACCAAACTGCCCGTGGCCCAACATTTCAACTCCCCCTCCCACTCTGCTGAGGACATGGAGGTCCTGGGCCTCCTTCACCGCCGCTCCCTCACCACCAGATGCTTGGAGGAAGAACGCCTCATCTTCCGCCTCGGAACACTTCAACTTCAGGGCATCAATGTGGACTTCAACAGCTTCCTCATTTCCCCTTCCCCCACCTCATCCTAGTTTCAAACTTCCAGCTCAGCACTGTCTCCTTGACTTGTCCGGACTTGTCGAACCTGCCTATCTCCTTTTCCACCTATCCACTCCACCCTCTCCTCCTTGACCTATCACCTTCATCTCCTCCCCCACTCACCCATTGTACTCTATGCTACTCTCTCCCCACCCCCACCCTCCTCTAGCTTATCTCTCCATGCTTCAGGCTCACTGCCTTTATTCCTGATGAAGGGCTTTTGCCCGAAACGTCGATTTCGCTGCTCGTTGGATGCTGCCTGAACTGCTGTGCTCTTCCAGCACCACTAATCCTGTAGTAGCAAAGAGTTGACAAATTATAGTGGGCCAAATGATCATATGTACCATAAATGTCCTTTGTTTATTTAAGCAGTTATTGATGTTTCCATTAGAAGGTTTTGAGGTTTCCCATCAGCTTGTATATGTAATGAAAATATACCCATCAGGCAACTTGTTATGGATAAAGTGTCTTGCCAGCTGTGGAACTGGAGTTCTATATTCAAGTTTAAATCATAATAAAAATTTTAAAGCATGTTTTAAAAATTAAATTGTTTCTCACATGATTGGAAACTTTTGGTGAGTAAATAACCACTTGCATTATTTAGCAAATTATCATCAAGGTACTTCACAGAGGCAGATCTGAGGGTTTCAGTGAAAGACAAAATGAAGTAAGAGTAAAGGTGAGGGATATTATGCAGGTATAAGGCTGGCTTTTGACATGGTGAATATCTGTTTGAAAACTTTAGCTTAAAATCAAATGGGACACTGTGTTGGTGGATAAGAGGGCAGAATTTTCTCACTCTGATCTCTGTCAAAATGGACCATTAGTTGGTTGTGAACACATCAAATTCTTCAATGGGGTTTCCTAATGCTTCATAGTCGAGATATAGCGTTTAGCATCATTCCTTCAGGCTTCTCACTCAATCAGGGAAAGTAAACAGGATGACATTTCAAGTTTGTCAAAGGCAGGCTTCCCGATAAATGGGACAGGCCCTAGGTTAGAATGAGTCATGGTGACATGGCTGCAATGAGCACTGGAATGGAGAAGAGATCCTGATGAAAGGCTTTTGCCCGAAACATTGATTTTCCTGCTCCTCGGATGCTGCCTGACCTGCTGTGCTTTTCCAGCACCACTCTAATCTAGACTCTGATTTCCAGCATCTACAGTCCTCACTTTTGCCTAGGAGATCTGAGAAAGCTGTTTCTGCATTTTTCACTATTTTGTGGAAGTCCTGTATTGAGACCTGACAGCTTTCAGTGAAATAAGCCATGTCAAGGCTGGAAGGAAGAGCATAACAAATGTGACTGAAGAAATTGTCAGCGTGAACATTATCTCTCCACCTTGATGATAAGAGATTAGGAGGGTCTTGGACCTCAGTGGGAGATTGCTGACTGACAATGATTCCAGGTGCCAAACCCAACATTGACTTTCCAAGAATTCTGCAGTGCCAACACCTCGAAGCATCACACCTTGCAGCAGCTCCACTCATTTTTCTGTCTCTGCTGGCATCTCAGACCCTGCTGATGCAACTAACACTCAGACTTACTCTTATTCTATTGCCCCCACACAGCCATGTCTCACAGTCACCCTCCACAAATGTTGTCCTTCCCTACTTTCCACACAAGCTGTTTTATACATTCACCATCGCTCTCCTTGTACAACTTCAGGAAGAAACAGAAACTTGGGGTGAAGTCATGGGGGAAGTTGTTGACCCTCCAATGACAGACAGTCTGTATTCTGTTGGTAACGGCTGCGTATCTGGGAAGAACGTCTTATTATAGGAAGCTGCAGATGTTAGGTAAGGCCTGCCATTAAAAGTGGAATTTCATGAGATTAGATTAGATTAGATTAAATTAGATTACTTACAGTGTGGAAACAGGCCCGAGATGTTGCTATTCCTGTTATGATCCACATGCCTATTGTCCCAGTGTTGAGGTTTCACCTCTCTAGAGTTTGAACCTCTACAACCATCCCTTTGTCCTGTGCTGCAGCTAATCACATAAGAAAAGACCATTTGCCACTCTAATGTTGCCTCTGCCCCTGCTGCAGCTTCTGTTGTCATTGACGTTGCCTCGCCAACTTCTTTTCATGTTCTTCATCAGAGGTACAAGTTGGAACTGCAAACATGGGTCCCATGCTGTGGTAAAGGCTCACAGAGTGCAAGTGCAGCTGAGGGGAGCATAGTTTAAAACAGCTGAAGTTACTTCCAGGAATTTGATAATCTGACCCAGGAAGCATTCGCTGAGAAAGAGTAGCTTCCTCTTTCTTTGCCATGGCTGAGGCTCTTCAGATTCATTCGTCAAAGGTTTCTCAAACCGACACAGGTAAACACTCGCCATCGTACACTTGCTTCCATGATCCTGACAGGTGCTGACAGTTTGGGAACTAGATCTTCAAGATTGTTTAGGTCAGAACCCGTGGTCACAACAGAATTTACTGATTGTAATTATTATAAATTATTATAAATATTCAATGCTTTACACAACTGCTGTTTGTCTTCACACCTACGCAGGTAACCTAGGAAGTGACTGGATCAATTCCACCCAACGTAACTCCTCACACAAACCCAAACTGGCTTCTCTTTGTCTGGGAAAATTCCCCAAAACAGGGGCTTGATGCAGGGTGAGGGATCATGAAATCAATCATTCAAATATTTCTGTATCCTCTTCACTGCCTTCACAAACACCTAGTATTGTGGTCACCAGAAGTGCACATAGTATTCCAAATGTGGCCTAACTAAGTTTCTATACAGCTGTGACATGACTTGTTGATTTTTATACCTTATGCCCTGATCAATGAAGACTAGTACACCATAGCCCGTCTTAACCACTTTATTCACATGAGTTGCCTCTTTCAAGAAACTGGGGACCTGTGTACCTAAATCCCTCTGTCTCTTCATGTTTCTAAGGGTTCTGCCATTTACTGGATACTTCCCCCCTTCCCTGCACTGGATCTTCGAAAATGCATCACCTCACATTTGTCTGAATTAAATTCCATCTGCAATTTCTCTTTCAAGACTTTGGCTATCAAGATCCTGCTGTAACCTCTGGTAATCCTCCTCACTATCTATAGGCTCCATCAATCTTTATATCCTCTACAAACTTACTCATCAGTCCACCTACATTAGCCTCCAACTCATTTGTATATATATAGGGGTCTCAGCACTTATCCCTGAAGCACCACTGCCACAGATCTCCAGTCAGAAAAACACCCTTCCACTGTTCTCTATGACTAAGCCAGTTCTGTATCCTTCTTACCAGCTACTGCGGATCTCATGCAACTTCACCTTCTGTATTAGCCTATTATGAGGGACCTTGAAAAAGGCCTTGTTAAAGTCCATTGGGATAGCCTTCATCAATTATCTACATCTCTTCCTCAATGAACTTGAACTCAACTAAGTTTATTGAGACACGACCTCTCCTTCATAAAGCCAACTGCCTATCACTAATAGGTCGATATTTTTTGAAAGATGCGTAAATCCTCTTCTAAGAACCTTCACCAATGATTTCCCTACCACTGATTTAAGGCTCACTGGTCTGTAACTGCTCAGAATATTCCTGTTGCCTTCTTAAAAAAAGGAAAAACATTGACTATTCTCTTGTCCTCTAGGACCTCTCCTGTGCCTAAACAGGATACAAAGATTTTGAGAAGGCTCCAGTGATTTCCTCCTTCACCTCTTTCAGTATTCTGAGACAGATCTTGTCAGGTACTGGAGACTTATCTACCTTAATGCCTTTCAAAATGCTTACTGACAACACCTTTTTTATATTGACATGCCCCAGAATATCAACATATCCCTCTGTAGACTCACCATCCACCATATCTTTCTTCTTTATGAATACCGATGCAAAGTATTCATTAAGGACCCTGCTCACTTCCTCCAGCTCCATGTGTAAATTGCCTTCTCATCCCTTATGGACCTACCCTTTCCCTAGCTACCCTTTTGCTCTGTATATATGTATGAAATGCCTGGGCGGCACGGTGACTCAGTGGTTAGCACTGTTGCCTCACAGCACCAGGGTCCCAGGTTTGATTCCAGCCTCAGGTGACTGTCTGTGTGGAGTTTGCACATTCTCCCCATGTCTGTGTGGGTTCGTTCTGGTTTCCTCCCATAATCCAAGCGATGTGCAGGTCAGATGAATTGGCTATGTTAAATTGTCCATAGTGTTAGGTGCATTAGTCAGAGGGAAATGCATCTGGGTGGGTTACTCCTCAGAGGGTTGGGTTGGGCTGAAGGGCCTCTTTTCACATTGTAGGGAATCTAATGTTAATCCTGTTAGCCAAGAACATTTTATGGTCCCTTTCAGTTGTCCGATTTCCTAGTTCCTTGTTTGTGTTCTTACCGACTAACTTTGTATTTTTGTCTGTCTTCAATTTCCTATGTAACCCTCCTTTTTGTTCACTAAGTTCACAATTTTGCTTGTCATTCAAGGTTAGCTGACCTTGCTATCTTTATCCTTCACTTTCACAGGAGCATGTTTGCCCTGGTGTCTAATCAACTTTAAAATATTCCACATAACAGATATGGATTTATCCTCAAACAGGATATCTACATCCCCCAGTTTCTGCCTAATATTGTTGTGATGTGGAAGTGCCTGTGTTGGACTAAGGTGGACAAGGTCAGAAGTCACATGACACCAGGCTACAGTCCAACAGGTTTAATTGAAATCACAAACTTTCAGAGCATTGCCCCTTCGTCAGGTGAAGTGATGAAGGAGCAGTGCTCCGAAAGCTTGTGATTTCAAATGAACCTGTTGGACTATAACCTGAGTACTATGGTCGGAGTTAGCCTTTTCCTAACATAGTATTTTCACCCAAGGGCTACTCTTATCCTTATCCATAACTGACTTAAAAATTACCGAATTATGGTCACCGTTCCTGAAATGCTTCCTCACTGAAACGTTGATCACCTGGCTGGACTCAATCCCCAATACCAGATCGAGTATGGCCCTGTCCCTAGTTGGACCATTTACAAATTGCTTCAAGAAACTCTCTGGGACATACCTAACAAACTGCACCCAACTCCTCCAAAATCAAAACGCTAGCACAAAGGGAATCTCAGTCAATATGAGGGAAGTTAAAATCACCCACCATAACAATCCAGTTGTTTTAACTCTTTTTTCCATAATCTGTCAACATATCTGTTCTCCTGTCATTTGTTGTCAGTTGGAAAATCTGGAGTTGTAAGCACAAACCAAGCAAATTGATTGCACACGTTCTATTCCTGAGTTCTACCCATAAGGCCTCGCTGGATGTTCTTCCTCAGTACAACTTTGATACTCTCCCTAATCAGTAGTACAACTCCCCCACCTCCTTTACATCCTCCTCTCTCTCACCTGGAACATTTAAATCCCGAAACATTAACCTGCCAGCCTTGTCCTTCTCTTTGCCAAGTTTTAGTCACTCAAAGATCCTTGAGTGATTCCAAAGGAATGGAGTGAGAAAGAAGTCTTCTGGCCACAATTATCTTGGTAAATGAGAAAGCATGTTTGGCACTCCCAGTGAAGTTATTCATGGAGGAAAGGCATTCGAGATGGATAGTTGGTTTGCTGTGTAAAGGATTCCAGGGGAAATGAAATATTGAGACCACAGTTGCAAAGAATATAATTTGTTACTTTGATTATAGCCCTCTCAGTACTGTGGCAAGGATATAAAGATTCTAAAGTAGAGTTGCAGGGAATAATTGAAATAGATCTTGGAGGCAAAATTGGAATAATTGGAGATAGCTGATATTTTGCAAAAAAAAAATTGGTAGTCAGGGTATTTCTTTTGCGTGGCATATTGTTACATAGTTTTGAAGATGAGGGGGACAGTCCAGAAAGGAGGGAATAATTTATATTGTCAGCAATATTTATGGTCCCAGAAAGAGTTGGTTTCTAATCGGAGGTAATGTGGACCTGAAGCAAGAGATAGATCTAATGAATAAAATAGAATAAGTATAAAAAGAGTTGAGAGAAAAATGAGAGAAAGACATGAGTTTCTGGCCAAGGCAGTGCTTGGTGTTGATGGATAAAAGGAAGAGAGAAAAGCCAATTTGATGGTTTCAATCTCTGTGACAAAGCTGTCTCCAACCTCATGCATTATTAAAAGTGAGGATGAAAAAGAAGACTGTAGTGGAGAAGAGTCAAAATAAATCATTGGTAGTGAAACAAAATAAGTCTGAGGTAATCTTTGTGCTCCCAGAGTAGCGGGCAGTTGCAATGATGTTTAATTTGACCAAACCAAATCTGGTGATGAATGGTTAACTCTGCTTTCATGTCGGGGTCCATTGGATTTAATATAGTGATGATAATCTTTGAGGTCTGAATTTCATGCCCATAATGGTGGCCCAGACCATCAGTCAGAAACCCAGAGGAAACCTTTGGGTGCTTTTGGAAGACCTGATGGAATTAAGTGGCTTTCAGGCGGTTAACTGTCTGGTCATGAATGTTTGCATGCTTTTTAGAGAAGAGGTCTGACGACTAAGAGATGCAAACAGAGGGCCTGAACCTCTTTAGTCCCAGAAGGGTCACTGGGAACAGTATTACTAATGGAAGAAGCACAGTGCTTACTACTGGAAGTACAGTAACCCTTGACCGGACAGTTTGGAGGAGGCCCCACTACAGATGTGTTAGGGTTAGACTTAGTGAGGCCAGTTCGATAGCCACCATTGTAGTGGATGGTCATTGTGGAGGTCAGGAAGCTTTATCACAGGCCTGGCTGTCTATGGAGCACATGGGCCCAAACAAAAACACTCTGTCACAAGATGTCAGGGAAATCACGAAGCTTTACTGTATGGCTGCCCAGCATGTTACACAGCCTCTGGCCTGCTGCTGGTCAAATGCTGGTGTGATGGAATAAGGCCATTAAATTGTCATTAGTTTACCACTTCAGGGCATCAATTGGCGAATAGGTGTCAGTGCTGTTATCAACCATCTCTGGCCCTGATTCAATTGGCATGGGGACATTGGGAAGTAGACTACATAGAACCATAGAGTCATAAAGACGTACAGCATGGAAACAGACCCTTCGGTCTAACCTGTCCATACTGACCAGATATCCCAACCCAATCTAATCATACTTGCCAGCACTTGGTCCATACTCCTCCAAACCCTTCCTATTCATATACCCATCCAAATACCTTTTAAATGTTGCCTTTGTACCAGCCTCCACCACTTCCTCTGGCAGCGCATTCCATACACGTCCCACCCTCTGCGTGAAAATGTTGCCCCTTAGGTCCCTTTTATATCTTTCCTCTCTCACCCTAAACCTATGCCCTCGAGTTCAAAACTCCTCCACCCCAAGGAAAAGACTTTGTCTATTTATCCTATCTATGCCCCTCATAATTTTGTAAACCTCTATAAGGTCACCCCTCAGCCTCTGACGCTCCAGGGAAAACAGCTCCAACCTGTTCAGCCTCTCCCTATAGCTCAAATCCTCCAACCCTGGCAACATCTTTGTAAATCTTTTTTTGAACCCTTTCAAGTTTCACAACATCTTTCCGATAGGAAGGAGACCAGAATTGCAAGCAATATTCCAACAGTGGCCTAACTAACATCCTGTACAGCTGCAACATGACCTCCCAACTCCTGTACTCAATACTCTGACCAATAAAGGAAAGCATACCAAACACCTTCTTCACTATCCTATCTACCTGCGACTCCACTTTCAAGGAGCTGTGAACCTGCACTCCAAGGTCTCTTTGTTCAGCAACACTCCCAGGACCTTACCATTAAGTGTATAAGTCCTGTTAAGATTTGCTTTCCCAAAATGCAGTGCTTCACATTTATCTAAATCAGCTCCATCTGCCACTTCTCAGCCCATTGGCCCATCTGATCAAGATCCTGTTGTAATCTGAGGTAATCCTCTTCACTGTCCACTACTCCTCCAATTTTGGTGTCATCTGCTAACTTACTAACTGTACCTCTTATGCTCGCATTATGTTCATATCCAAATCATTTATGTAAATGATGAAAAGTAGTGGACCCAGCACCGATCCTTTTGGCAATCGACTGGTCACAGGCCTCCAGTCTGAAAAACAACCCCCCACCACCTCCCTCTGTCTTCCGAGCCAATTCTGTACCCAAATGGCTAGTTCTCCCTGTATTCCATGAGATCTAACCTTGCTAACCAGTCTTACATGGGGAGCCTTGCTCTATGCCTTACTGACATCCATATAGATCACATTTACCACTCTGCCCTCATCAATCCTCTGTTACTTTTTCGAAAAACTCAATCAAGTTTGTGAGACATGATTTTCCACACACCAAGCTATGTTGACTGTCCCTAATCAGTCCTTGCCTTTCCAAATACATGTACATCCTGTCCCTCAGGATTCCGTCCAACAACTTTCCCATCACCAACGTCAAGCTCACTGGTCTATAGCTCCCTGACTTGTCCTTACCACCCTTCTTAAACAGTGGCACCATGTTAGCCAACTTCCAGTCTTCCGGCACCTCACCTGTGACTATCAATGATACAAATATCTCAGCAAGAGGCCCAGCAATCACTTCTCTAGCTTCCCACAGAGTTCTAGAGTACATCTGATCAGGTCCTGGGGATTTATCCACCTTTATGCATTTCAAGACATCAAGCACATCCTCCTCTGTAATATGGACATTTTTCAAGATGTCACCATCTATTTCCTTACATTCTATATCTTCCATATCCTTTTCCACACTAAACCCTGATGCAAAATACTCATTTAGTATCTCTCCCATCTCCTGTGGCTCCACACAAAGGCCGCCTTTCTGATCTTTGAGGGGCCTTATTCTCTCTCTAGTTACCTTTTTGTCCTTAATGTATTTGTAAAAACCCTTTGGATTCTCCTTAACCCTATTTGCCAAAGCTATCTCATGAATTCTTTTTGCCCTCCTGATTTCTCTCCTATGTATACGCCTACTGCCTTTATACTCTTCTAAGGATTCACTCGATCTATCCTGTTTATACCTGACATATGCTTCCTTCTTTTTCTTAACCAAACCCTCAATTTCTTTAGTCATCCAGCATTCCCTATACCTACCAGCCTTTCCTTTCACCCTGACAGGAATATACTTTGGATTCTTGTTATCTCATTTCTGAAAGCTTCCCATTTTCCAGCCTTCCCTTTACCTGCGAACATCTGCCCACAATCAGCTTTTGAAACTTCTAGCCAAATACCATCAAAATTGGCCTTTCACCAATTTAGAACTTCAACTTTTAGATCTGGTCTATCCTTTTCCATCATTATTTTAAATCTTATGGAATTATGGTCGCTGGCCCCAAAGTGCTCCCCCACTGACACCTCAGTCACCTGCCCTGCCTTATTTCCCAAGAGTAGGTCAAGTTTTGCACCTTCTCTAGTAGGTACATCCACATACTGACTCAGAAAAGTTTATTGTACACTCTTAACAAATTCGTCTCCATCTAAACCCTTAACACTATGGCAGTCCCAGTCTATGTTTGGAAAGTTAAAATCCCCTACCATAGCCACCCTATTATTCTTACAGATAGCTGAGATCTCCTTACAAGTTTGGTTCTCAACTTCACCTCAGCCTTCCCTTCACAATTTACTGCTCTCTGCATCCTGGGCCCCTGTTGGGAACAGGTTTTCACTCCCCCTGACTGTCTTCTGGTGAAAAGAAGTTTCATGAACAGTGACCTATCAATTATCAATCTCGTGTATGACTAAGCTTTGGAGTGTGGCATTTTTATAATTAATTAATTTTTTAAACTCCTCCAAAAAGAACCTAATTTATTTAAAACTGCACGGATAATTATTATATAAATGCCATTACTTTGACAAACGGGAGGCATGGTGGCACAGTGGTTAGCACTGCTGCCTCATAGCGCCAGAGCCAGAGACCCGGGTTCAATTCCCGCCTCAGGTGACTGACTGTGCGGAGTTTGCACATTCTCCCTGTGTCTGTGTGGGTTTCCTCCGGGTGCTCCGGTTTCCTCCCACAGTCCAAAACTGTGCAGGTTAGGTGAATTGGCCATGCTAAATTGCCCATAGTGTTAGGTGCAGGGGTAACTGTAGGGGAATGGGTCTGGATGGGTTATGCTTCAGCGGGTTGGTGTGGACTTGTTGGGCCGAAGGGCCTGTTTCCACGCTGTAAGTAATCTAATCTAATCTAATCTAAACAAGTGTAGTACACTGACTGTAACATCGCTGATTAAGGGGTTATGCCCGAAACGTCTACTCTCCTGCTCCTCGGATGCTGCCTAACCTGCTGTGCTTTTCCAGTGCTACACTTTTTGACTGATCTCCAGTATCTGCAGTCCTCACTTTCTCTCACTGACTGTATCATTTTAAATGGTTTAGTTGTTGCTATATTCAGCTAACACTGTTTCTGTAATGATTCTCCTCCTCCACTATTCCCAGCTGACAATATTGGCCCTTCAATATTTATGCATTCATCTCAATGTCAGTAAAATTCTTCCATTCAAGTCCATGCCAACCCTAAATTAATGTCGACTTATTAGCTAACCCAGAAGTCAATAATTTTTTTGATGTGCTTATTAACTCAACCAGGGATCATACTATTATATAATCAGAATTATTTCAGGAAATGTTACCCTGCATATAGATACCAAGCTGATTCATTGTAACTGCAATCCTAATGGTGCACATGAAGTATAGCCCATAAAGGGCAATGTAGAATTACAGGCATATGATCACATGAAGTAAGAGCAGAGGCAGACCATTCAGACTCTTGAACCTGACCTGCCGTTCGATAAGTCATGGATGATTTGTTTGTGCTTTGAATTCCACACTCCCATCAGCCCTCAATGACCCATGTTTCCCTTGCCTGACAAGAATCTCTCCACCTCCGCCTTCAGAATGTTCAGTGACTCCACCTCCACCACCTTCTGAAACAGAGAGTTCCAAAGCCGCATAACTCTCCATGAGAAAAGAAGTTCTCATCTCTGTCTAGAGGAGTAATGCCTCGATCTGGACTGAGCAACAACAGAAAACATCCTGTTCACATTCACCTGGTCAAGATCATTCAGGGTCTTCAGCATTTCAATCACATTATGCCTCACTCCTCTAAACTCAAGTGGAAGCCATCCCACCTTGTCCAGTCTATCCTCTAAGACAGCATGCTTAATCTCATATATCTTTCATGAACAGCCTTACATCCTTCCTTAAAAAGGAAGAATCTGCAGAGTATTTCAGATATAGTCTCGCTGATGTCCTGCATAACTGAAGCATAAAATATCTGTACTTTTCTGTTCAATTCCTCTTCTAATAAAGGATAGCATCACATTAGCCCTCTTGATTACATGTTGTACCTGCATAATAACTATTTGTGACTCATGCGCCAGAATTCTATGTACGCTAATCACACGGTGTTCCACAAAAAAATATGTGGAAACATTGCAGAAAAGACTTTTACAAAACAGGTAGTGGTTTCAATGTGACATCTTTGAGGAGTTTGTAGAAAGTGACAGCAATCTTTTGTTGGAAATGTCAGAGTTCTTTCAGTGAAGCATCATAAGGCAGACCTACATATCAAACCCACAAAGGCTGACAACTCTAGATTGGACGTGACATTGGAAAACGGGTAATTAAATTTGTATCTTTACCAGAGGAGAAAAAAAAAAGCCGATCACAACAAAGCTAAAAGAAAATCTAGAGGGAAGGCTGTGGAATTGGTAGTGCAACTCTAGATGAGAGGTATTAAAATGTTGAATTTGTTCTAGCTCATTTTAAGCAGTTTAATAATTCACTATCTAACACATCAAAGTTGAGTGATGTTTGGATTTTCAACAGACAAACCCAGAGACAGCATTTATGTTCAGCTTTTGGTATCACTACCTCCAGGGACATGGAAAACAAGCACTCTTATAGGCTCCTGACACTTATTAAGATGAGATCTACTTTATTTTAACCTTCTCTGAAGACAATCTACAACGAATAGCATCATCAGTGAATTTGTGTGTGATTTTGTTCCTGTTTCTATTTCTTCCTTTACCTCCCTCATTTTCGTTAAGTGGTGTTTTTCCCTCCATTCCTGTGTAGGTTTCGCTGACTTTTCTACCGTCTGTTCATGAATTGAATGAATTATCTTTATTGTCACATGAAAGGTTTGCAGTCACCATATTACAGAGCCATCTTAGGTGCAAAACTACCTCAGTACAGATACTTAAGGTCAAATTCGTAGGAAACAAAATTAGAAAAGTAAAGAAATAAACAGTCGAGCATTACAGGTCATTGGAATAAATTAGAAAAGTAAAGAAGTAAACAATTTGGAATACCAGTCTCTCTGACCCTATCCATGCCAGCACCGAGCCACAATGGATACCTGCACCGCCTCACCGCTGCCAGCACCAGACTCTGTGGGGCATGTCTACACTGCTGGGCCCATTTCACTGACTCCACTGGACCCACCAGGCAACTGAAACTCCCAAGCCCTGCTGCCAGGCCAGGCTGCTCATCGGCACCGCGACCCGGTTTTGGCTGCAGATGCCGCATTGCCAGTGCTGCCAACTTGAAGAGTCTGCTGTTGATGGCACCACCATCCCTGATTGAACGAGGACTTTAATGGCACTGCCACTGGCCCAAAACTCTGGGAGAATGACATCGCTGCTCGACCCACAAGGACCAAAGGGCTAGATAATGCACGCATCAGACTCCCACCCACCAATCACCGAGAGAGTGTCCTCACCGTCCCCCGCCCTCCTTTCACCAGGAGAGTGTCCTCACTGCCTCTTGCCCTACTAACTCCGGGAGAGTGTCATCACTGCCCCCTGCCCTACAGTCACCGGGAGAGTCCCCTCACTGCCCCCTGCTCTCCTATGACGGGGAGAGTGTCCTCACTGTTGCCCGCCCTCCTATCGCCGGGAGAATGTCCGCACTACAACCTGCCCTCCTATTATCGGGAGAGTTTCCTCACTGTCCCCCGCACTCCTATCACCAGGAGAGAGTGTCCTTATTGCCCCCCGCCGTCCTATCACCGGGATATTTTCCTCACTGCACCCCACCCTCCTATCACAGAGAGAGTGTGCTCACTACCCCCGCCCTTCTATCACCGGGAGAGGGTCCTCACTGCCTCCTGCCCTCCTATCACCGGGAGAGTGTCTTCACTGACCCTGCCCTCCTATCACTGGGACAGTGTCCGCAATGCCTCCTGCCCTCCTATCACCGGGAGATTGTCCTCACTGCCCACTGCCGTTTTATCACAGGGTCAGTGTCCTCACTGCCCCCCAACCACCTATCACATGGAGAGTGTGCTCACTACACCCTGCCCTCCTATCACCGGGAGAGTATCCGCACTGCCCCCCGCCCTCCTATCACCAGGACAGTGTCCTCACTGCCCCCCGCCCTCCTATCACCAGGAGAGTGTCCTCACTGCCCCCACCCTCCTATCACATGGAGAGTGTGCACACTACCCCCCGCCCTCCTATCACCGGGAGAGTATCCTCACTGCCCCCCACCCTCCTATCACTGGGACAGTGTCCTCACTGCCTCCTGCCCTCCTATCACCGGGAGATTGTCCTCACTGCCCACCGCTCTCCCATCACCGGGAGAGTGTCCTCACTGACCACTGCCGTCCTATCACCAGGAGAGTGTCCTTACTGCCTCCTGGCTTCCTAACACCAGGACAGTGACCTCACTGCCCCCCGCCCTCCCAACACCAGGAAAGTGTCCTCATTGCCCCCTGCCCTCCGATCACCGGGAGATTGTCCTCACTGCCCCCTGCCCTCCTATCACTGGGAGAGTGTCCTCACTGCCCCTGCCCTCCCATCACCGGAACAGTGTCCTCAGTGCCCCCCGCCCTCCTATCACCGGGACAGTGTCCTCACTGCCCCCTGCCCTCACATCACCGTGAGAATGTCCTCACTGTCCACCGCCCTCCTATCACCAGGAGAGTGTCCTCACTGCCCCCGACCTCCGATCACCGGGAGATTGTCCTCACTGCTCCCTGCCCTCCTATCACCGGGAGAGTGTCCTCACTGCCTCCTGCTCACCTATCACTGGGAGAGTGTCCTCAGTGCCCCTGCCCTCCCATCACCGGAACAGTCCTCAGTGCCCCCCACCCTTCTATCACTGGGAGAGTGTCTTCACTGACCCTGCCCTCCAATCACCGGAACAGTGTCCTCAGTGCCTCCCGCCCTCCTATCACTGGAAGAGTATCCTCACTGCCCCCTGCCCTCCCATCACCGGGAGATTGTCCTCACTGCCCCCTGCCCTCCTATCACCGGGACAGTGTCCTCACAGCCCCCCACGCTGCTATCACCAGGAGAGTGTCCTCACTGCCCCCTGCCCACCTATCACCAGGAGAGTGTCCTCACTGCCCCCTGCCCACCAATCACCAGGAGAGTGTCCTCACTGCCCCCTGCCCTCCTATCACCGGGAGAGTCTACTCACTGCCCACCGCTCTCTTATCGCCAGGAGAGTGATCTCACTGCCCCCTGCCCTCCTATCATGGGGAGAGTCTACTCACTGCCCACCGCCCTCCTATCGCCAGGAGAGTGTCCTCACTGTCCCCTGCCCTCCTAGCACCAGGAGAGTGCCCTTACTACCCCCCCCCCCGTTCTCATATCACAGCGACAGTGCCCACACTGCCCCCCGCCCTACTATCACAGGGAGAGTGTCTTCACTGCCCCCAACCCTCCCATCACCAGGAGAGTGGCCTCACTGCCTGCTGCCCACCTATCACCGGGAGATTGTCCTTACTGCCCCCTTGCCCTCCTCTCACAGGGAGAGTATCCTCGCTGCCCCCCACCCTCATATCACAGCGACAGTGCCCACACTGCCCCCTGCCCTCCTATCACAGGGAGTGTGTCCTCACTGCCCCCTGCCCACCTATCACCAGGAGAGTGTCCTCACTGCCCCCTACCCTCCCATCACCAGGAGAGTGGCCTCACTGCCCGCTGCCCACCAATCACCGGGAGAGTGTCCTCACGGCCCCCCCACCCTTCTATCACCGGGAGAGTGTCCTCACTGCCCCCTGCCCTCCTATCACCGAGAAAGTGTCCTTACTGCCCCTGTGCCTCCTATCACGGAGAGAGTGTCCTTACTGTCCCCTGCCCTCATATTACAGCGACAGTGCCCTCACTGCCCCCCAGCCTCCTATCACAGGGAGAATGTCCTCACTGCCCCCTGTCCTCCTATCACCGGGAGAGTGCCCTCACTTCCCCTCGCTCTCCTATCACCGGGACAGTGTCCTCACAGCCCCCCACCCTGCTATCACCCAGGAGAGTGTCCTCACTCTCCCCCGCCCTCCTATTACTGGGAGAGTGTCCTCACTGCCCGCGGCTCTCCTATCACTGGGAGATTGTACTCACTGCCCCCCACCCTCCCATCACTGGGAGATTGTCCTCACTGCCCCCCACCCTCCTATCACCGGGAGATTGTCCTCACTGCCCCTTGCCCACCTATCACCAGGAGAGTGTCCTCACTGACCCTGCCCACTAATCACCAGGAGAGTGTCCTCACTGATCCTGCCCACCAATCACCGGCAGAGTGTCCCCACGGCCCCCCTTACCTTCTATCACCGGGAGAGTGGCCTCACGGCCCGCTGCCCACCAATCACCGGGAGAGTGTCCTCATGGCCACCCACCCTTCTATCACCGGGAGAGTGCCCTCACTTCCCCTCGCTCTCCTATCACCGGGACATTGTCCTCACAGCCCCCCACCCTCCTATCACCGGGAGAGTGTCCTCACTGCCCCCCACCCTTCTATCACCGGGAGAGTGCCCTCACTTCCCCCCGCTCTCCTATCACCGGGACAGTGTCCTCACAGCCCCCCACCCTCCTATCACCAGGAGAGTGTCCTCACTGTCCCCTGCCCACCTCGCCCTCCTATTACTGGGAGAGTGCCCTCACTACCCCCGGCTCTCCTATCACCGGGAGAGTGTCCTCACTGCCCCCCACCCTCCTATCACCAGGAGAGTGTCCTCACTGTCCCCTGCCCACCTCTCACCGGGAGAGTGTCCTCACTCTCCCCCGCCCTCCTATCACCAGGAGAGTATCCTCGCTGCCCCCCCGCCCTCCCATCACTGGGACAGTGTCCTCACTGCCTCCTGCCCTCCTATCACTGGGAGATTGTCCTCACTGTCCACCGCCCTCCTATTACCAGGAGAGTGTCGTCACTGCCCCCTGCCCTCCGATCACCGGGAGAGTGTCCGCACTGCCCACCTCCCTCCTAACACTGGGAGATTGTCCTCAGTGCCCCCCCCGCCCTC
Source organism: Chiloscyllium punctatum (assembly GCF_047496795.1). NCBI lineage: Eukaryota > Metazoa > Chordata > Chondrichthyes > Orectolobiformes > Hemiscylliidae > Chiloscyllium > Chiloscyllium punctatum. Next base: position 50,736,651 of record NC_092750.1, on the reverse strand, counting down.
CTATCACCAGGAGAGAGTGTCTCACCGCCCCCTGCTCTCCTATCACCGGGAGATTGTCCTTACTGCCCCCCTGCCCTCCTATCGCTGGGAGAGTGCCCTCACTGTCCCCCGCCTTCCTATCACCGGGACAATGTTCTCACTGCCCCCCACCCTCCTATCACCGGGAGACTGTCCTCACTGCCCCCTGCCCTCCTATCACCGGAACAGTGTCCTCACTCTCCCGCCCTCCTATCACCAGGAGAGTGTCCTCACTGCCCTCCGCCCACCTGTCACCAGGAGAGTGTCCTCAATGCCCCCCGACTTCCCATCACCGGGATAGTGTCCTCACTGCCCCCCCGCCCACCTATCACCAGGAAAGTGTCCTCACTGACTCTGACCTACGTTCACTGGGAGAGTGTCCTCACTGTCCACTGCCCTCCTATCACCGGGACATTGTCATCAATGCCCCCTGCCGTCCTATCAATGGGAAAGTGTCCTCACTGCCTCCTGTTCTCCTATCACCGGGAGAGTGTCCTCACTGCCCACCGCCCTCCCATCACCGGGAGAGTGTCCTCACTGCCCACTGCCCTCCCATCACCGGGAGAGTGGCCTCACTGCCCCCTGCCCTCCTCTCACCGGGCGAGTGTCCTTACTGTCCCCCGCCCTCCCATCACCGGGAAAGTGTCCTCGCTACCCCCCGCCCTCATATCACAGCGACAGTGCCCTCACTGCCCCCTGTCCTCCTATCACAGGGAGATTGTCCTCACTGCCCCCCTTCCATCCTATCACCGTGATTGTGCACTCACTGCCCACCGCCTTCCTATTACCGGGACAGTGTCCTCACTGCCTCCCACCTTCCTATCACCGGAAGAGTGTCCTCACTGTCCCCCGCCCTCCTATCACCGGAAGAGTGTCCTCACTGTCCCCCGCCCTCCTATCACCAGGAGAGTGTCCTCACTGACCCTGCCCTCTTAACCGGGAGAGTGTCCTCACTGCCCCCTGCCCTCCTACCGCAGTAGAGTGTCCTCACTGTCCCTGCCCTCTTATCACCGGGAGAGTGACCTCACTGTCCCTGCCCTCCTATCACTGGGAGAGTGTCCTCACTGTCTACCGCCCTCCTATAACCAGGAGACTGTCCTCACTGCCCCCTGCCCTCCGATCACTGGGAGAGTGTCCTCACTGCCCCCCTTCCATCCTATCACCGTGATTGTGCACTCACTGCCCACTGCCTTCCTATTACCGGGACAGTGTCCTCACTGCCTCCCACCTTCCTATCACCGGAAGAGTGTCCTCACTGTCCCCCGGCCCTCCTATCACCAGGAGAGTGTCCTCACTGCCCCCTGCCCACCTATCACCGGAAGAGTGTCCTCACTGACCCCGCCCTCCTATCACCAGGAGAGTGTCCTCACTGACCCCGCCCACCTCTCACCGGGAGAGTGACCTCACTGCCCCCTGCCCTCCTACCGCAGGAGAGTGACCTCACTGCCCCTGCTCTCCTATAACCAGTAGAGTGTCCTCACTGTCCCTGCCCTCCTATCACTGGGAGAGTGTCCTCACTGTCTACCGCCCTCCTATAACCAGGAGACTGTCCTCACTGCCCCCTGCCCTCCGATCACTGGGAGAGTGTCCTCACTGTCCCCCGCCCTCCTATAACCAGGAGACTGTCCTCACTGCCCCCTGCCCTCCGATCACCGGGAGAGTGTCCTCACTGCCCCCTGCCCTCCTATAACCAGGAGACTGTCCTCACTGCCCCCTGCCCTCCGATCACCGGGAGAGTGTCCTCACTGCCCCCTGCCCTCCGATCACCGGGAGAGTGTCCTCACTGCCCACTGCCCTACGATCACCGGGAGAGTGTCCGCACTGCCCACCTCCCTCCTATCACTGGGAGATTGTCCTCACTGCCCCCCCGCCCTCCTATCACTAGGAGAGTGTCTCACTGCCCCCTGCTCTCCTATCACCGGGAGAGTGTCCTCACAGCCCCCTGCCCTCTTATCACCGGGAGAGTGACCTCACTGCCCCCTGCCCTCCTACCGCAGGGGAGTGTCCTCACTGACTCTGCCCTCCAATAACCAGTAGAGTGTCCTCACTGCCCCCTGCACTCCTATCACGGGGAGAGTCTACTCACTGTCCCCACCCTCCTATCACCGGGAGAGTGTCCTCACTGCCCCCCACCCTCCTATCACTGGGAGATTGTCCTCACTGCCCCCCCGCCCTCCTATCACTAGGAGAGTGTCTCACTGCCCCCTGCTCTCCTATCACCGGGAGATTGTCCTTACTGCCCCCCTGCCCTACTATCACTGGGAGAGTGTCCTCACTGTCCCCCGCCCTCCTATCACTGGGAGAGTGTCCTAACTGCCCCCCGCCCTCCTATCACTGGGAGAGTGTCCTCACTGCCCCCCACCCTCCTATCACTGGGAGAGTGTCCTCACTGTCCCCCGCCCTCCTATCACTGGGAGAGTGTCCTCACTGCCCCCCACCCTCCTATCACCGGGAGAGTGTCCTCACAGCCCCCTGCCCTCTTATCACCGGGAGAGTGACCTCACTGCCCCCTGCCCTCCTACCGCAGGGGAGTGTCCTCACTGACTCTGCCCTCCAATAACCAGTAGAGTGTCCTCACTGCCCCCTGCACTCCTATCACGGGGAGAGTCTACTCACTGTCCCCACCCTCCTATCACCGGGAGAGTGTCCCCACTGTCCCCGCCCTCCTATCACCAGGAGAGTGTCCCCACTGACCCCGCCCTCCTATCACTGGAGAGTGTCCCCACTGTCCCCGCCCTCCTATCACCAGGAGATTGTCCTCACTGCCCCCTGCCATCCTATCACCAGGAGAGTGTCCTCACTGTCCCCCACCCTCCTATCACTGGAGAGTGTCCCCACTGTCCCCGCCCTCCCATCACTGGGAGATTGTCCTAACTGACCCCACCCTCCTGTCACCAGGAGAGTGACCTCACTGTCCCCCGCCCTCCTATCACCTCTACAGTGTCCTCACTGCCCCCCGACTTCCCATCACCGGGATAGTGTCCTCACTGCCCCCCGCCCACCTATAACCGGGAGAGTGTCCTCACTGCCCCCCCGCCCACCTATCACCGGGAAAGTGTCCTCACTGACTCTGACCTACGTTCACTGGGAGAGTGTCCTCACTGTCCACTGCCCTCCTATCACCGGGACATTGTCATCAATGCCCCCTGCCATCCTATCAATGGGAGAGTGTCCTCACTGCCCCCTGTACTCCTATCACCGTGAGAGGGTCTGGACTGCCCCCCTGCCCTCCTCTCACCGGGAGAGTGTCCTTACTGTCCCCCACCCTCCTATCACTGGGAGAGTGGCCTCACTGCGCACCGCCCACCTATCACCGGGAGAATGTCCTCGCTACCCACCGCCCTCATATCACAGCGACAGTGCCCTCACTGCCCCCTGTCCTCCTATCACAGGGAGATTGTCCTCACTGCCCCCCTTCCATCCTATCACCGTGATAGTGCACTCACTGCCCCTTGCCCTCCTATCACCAGGAGAGTGACCTCACTGCCCACCGCCTTCCTATTACCGGGACAGTGACCTCACTGCCTCCCACCTTCCTATCACTGGGAGAGTGTCCTCACTGTCCCCCGCCCTTCTATCACCGGGAGAGTGTCCTCACTGTCCCCCGCCCTCCTATCACCAGGAGAGTGTCCTCACTGCCCCTTGCCCTCCTATCACCAGGAGAGTGTCCTCACTGTCCCCCACCCTCCTATCACCAGGAGAGTGTCCTCACTGTCCCCCACCCTCCTATCACCAGGAGAGTGTCCTCACTGTCCCCCACCCTCCTATCACCAGGAGAGTGTCCTCACTGCCCCTTGCCCTCCTATCACCAGGAGAGTGTCCTCACTGCCCCTTGCCCTCCTATCACCAGGAGAGTGACCTCACTGCCCCCCGCACTCCTATCACTGGGAGAGTGTCCTCACTGTCCCCCACCCTCCTATAAACAGGAGAGTATCCTCACTCTCCCCCGCCCTCCTATCACTGTGAGAGTGTCCTCACAGCCCCCTGCCCTCTTATCACCGGGAGAGTGACCTCACTGCCCCCTGCCCTCCTAACGCAGGGGAGTGTCCTCACTGACTCTGCCCTCCTATAACCAGTAGAGTGTCCTCACTGCCCCCTGCACTCCTATCACGGGGAGAGTCTACTCACTGTCCCCACCCTCCTATCATTGGGAGAGTGTCCTCACTGTCCCCCGCCCTCCTATTACTGGGAGAGTATCCTCACAGCCTCCTGTCCTCCTAACATTGGGAGAGTGTCCTCATTGCCCCCTGCCCTCGTTTCACCGGGAGTGTGTCCTCACTGCCCCCCCGCCCTCCTATCACCAGGAGAGTGTCCTCACTGTCCCCCGCCCTCTTATCACCAGGAGAGTGTCCTCACTGTCCCCCGCCCTCTTATCACTGGGACAGTGTCCTCACTGTCCCCCGCCCTCCTATCACCGGGACAGTGTCCTCACTGTCCCCCGCCGAGATTGTCCTCAAAGCCCTTCTCCCTCCTTTCATGTATCTCAAGTAAATTTAAGTTTGTGTCTGTTGCTTCGGAAGCAAATGGCAGAAAACTTCAAGCAACAGCTAATTGCTTCCTTCTTGTCCATTCATGTAGGCTTCTCGTTTTTCCTATGTACACCTGAATAAGACGCCCGTGTTTGTTCGGGAAAGAAAACACTGCAAATTCAAATGCTCTCATTGGGTATGTATTAAACCTATTACTACACTACACAACGGTGGGTTGGCTAGAGCAGAATTGTGATTAGATTGTGAGAGTGCAGAACCTGATCCAAAGACAAATGATAGTTGGTAGTGACAACAAGCAAGTCGTGCTGGCAAGGATCACGAGCAGCAATGAGTGCTCTTCAAAAGTATTGTTACAAGGTGTATTCTTGCTTCTCCTTGTTTTATTTTACAACCTTGCCTTTATGTTTGCAGTCTGTAAGGATCACATGTGAAGGCAAAAAATCAACTTGGTTTCCTTAGTCAACATTGGCGCTACCTGCCTGTACCAAAACTAGCCTTGTAGAGGGACATGAAACTCAACTCAATCTCATTCTTGAATGTGCACCAAGCCTAAGGCAGGTTGGGTGTCAGCAAAGGATGCCCGGTGTTGAACTCTGTGAATATGATGGTTACTACTCCTCATTTTACAATGAATGCCACATTCGAGGCTTTGGAGATCATTTTTCACAGTCAAAAACAATCATTGCAAACTCCAATCCAGGTCATTAATCTCCAATAATTTCTAGTGATAGATAAACAAAATTAAGACAGCAAGAATTATCATTAAAATGAACAATTTGACTTGCAGGTAATTTTATGTAATTGTATTTCAAAGGCTGTGAATGGTGAAATGTGATTATTTTCCACAATTGCGTTGACCATCATTTACCCTTTTCTTTGTCATTTATGAGGTATTGACTAGGTAATGCTTAGTATCTTGGGATACATAACACTCCATTCCCCATTATTCCTTGTAATTAAAGTGCTTAGAACTTTTCTGAGAAATATGATAAGACTGTATATATTTTCCTTAATTTGATTTTTCTTGGAAAGGATATGAATCTTATCTCATCATCTGCTTATTCTTCGTAATGTGCACTCTACATGTTGATGTTTGATGACATCAATTGGTATTAATCTTTAACTGTCAGTAATATAATTAGGTAAATGATGAACTCAAAATGCATAACTATTGCTCTGTAGCAGAGCAGAAATGTAACAATGTGAATAGTCCAAAGCAGTGCATTACATTAAGTAACAGAAACAAGCATGGGGGCAAATGTGGAATTCAATCCTCATTTCCTCATAACTCCATTTAAATGTTTAAGCTTAGGTTTTGTTTAATGTTAACAGCAAAACTCTTTGATTGAAATGCAGTGTTTAGGTTTTCATTGCTTCACAGGTATTGATGGAAGAACCCATGAAAATATTTAACGCTTTTGCAAGACCAATGAAGTCAAAACTTCCTAACTGCATTTCATTAATCTAAGGGAAACAAAAATTACTGGCAAGTGGAAAATAAAACCCACTGTTGAAGTCAGAGTCTGAAGAATCTGTAGGAGATCCTCCAGCTCATGCTCATAAATAAAGGAAAATTAACCAAGTTTCTACTTAGGGTTGAAAAAAATGCTAAGAAATAGTCCAGGCTCCATGTCAACTAAAATTAATAATGTCAAATTTATTTTAATACTTGAATTCCAAGAAGGGGTGGTACGGTGGCTCAGTGGTTAGCACTGCTGCCTCACAGCACCAGGGTCTCAGATTCGATTCCAGCCTCAGGCGACTGTCTGTGTGGAGTTTGCACATTCTCCCTGTGTCTGTATGGGTTTCCTCCGGGTGCTCCGGTTTCCTCCCACAGTCCAAAGATGTGCAGGTCAGGTGAATTGGCCATGCTAAATTGCCCATAGTGTTAGGTGCATTAGTCAGAGGGAAATGGGTCTAGGTGGGTTAGTCTTTGGAGGGTCGGTGTGGCCTTGGGCCAAAGGGCCTGTTTTAACACTGTAGGGAATCTAATCTAAAAATATATCCAATACAAGACATAGTGGCCTCATGTAATCATAGTTTCACTCGATTAATAAGTTACCAATACGTGTATTTGCGTTGTTCCTTGAACATAATAAAACTTGAAAAAAGTGCTTTTCACTGGAGTATTATGAATTGCTAAGTCACATAAAACAATCTTAGGGGAGCTAGCCCACCAGTTGGCAAATGGGGTTTGAATGAGGATCTTAAAGAAGGAAGGAGAAACAGAAAAACTGAGAGGTTTCAGGAGGAACTTCCAGAGTTTAGAGCTTAAACAATTGAAAGCACAGTCATTCAGGATGAAGCAATTAATTCCGGGGTGTCAGGAAGCCAGAATTAATTAAGTATAGATATTTCATTAGGAGGCTTCTGTTTGACTTGCTGTGCTGAGATATCCTGGGAGATAGTGAGAACTGCAGATGCTGGAGGTCAGAGTCAAGAGTGTGGTGCTGGAAAAGCACAGCAGGTCAGGCAGCATCCAAGGAGCAGGAAAATCAACGTTTCGGGAATAAGACCATCATCAGGAATTAATTCCTGATGCAGGGCTCATGTCTGAAACGTCGGTCCTCCTGCTCCTCGGATGCTGCCTGACCTGCTGTCCTCTTCCAGCACCACACTCTTGTGCTGAGATATCCTGCCTGACTGATGATTACTGACCAGCAAGTGACAAACTGGCATTGGGTCATGCTGAGCACCAAGGCAAAACAGTAGGTATAATGCTGTGAACCTTTTGATTGCAGCCGCAGAGGCAAGACAAAGCCAGGCAGGAATGCTACGTGCAGATGGGGGGTGAAATGAGTGAGCAGTAAGAAAGCAAGCCAGCAGCCCTGAGTTGCAGCCTGGTCCAATCGGTGAACTGGGTGCCTCTCCCTGCAGCCATCTTTCAATGACAGTTGCTGATGTTCTCCAAAACACAACATTGAAGTGCAGAACCAACCCGGAAGTGGATCAGGGATGTGCCATGATGATGCAGAGACACTGGCATGTGTCAGAGGCCAATGCCCAAGGACGTGGTCTGCATGTGGCTAGTGCCAATGGAGTGTGCCCTGAGGTATTGTTGCCAGCTGTCCGAGGTGAAACTAGCGGTGAGCTGGAGTCAGCAGGTCCTTGGTCTGGCTTTCACTTTGGGAATTCTCGGTGTCTAGTTTATATCCAGCAGGTGGGACACCTTGCACATTAATGTGGCAAGATTTGCTGTTATTAGTGGTGATAACAAGTAATAATCTCCATTGATAAGCCTTTTGCTGCTCCCTAATGAGAAACATGATGCGATGTCCTCGAAATCTGTTGGAAGATGCAACAATTTGCTCCCAACATTGAGAAGACTTTGTTCGACCTTTCACCTGGTGATCTCAGATTCCTCACCGCAGACAATTCCATACAATTCCACTCTCAGAATGTCGACACCAAGAACAATTGTTTCCAATTGCCCTTGCCTTAAATGGTAACTTCACCTCCACGTGTTTGCATCTCATTTAGTCCTCAACTCATGTTACTTACACACAGCATTCAATTCCCCTCTCCTTCCCTGAGAAAATATTGCTGACACGTCGATCAGAGGACTGCAGAGTGCTCAATGCTGGGCCTGTCGACCATCCACCCGATTTTTTACAACAGCGTGTGCTCCATGCCCACCATCTTTCTCAACCCTTCGTCCACAGAAGTCGACCTCAGCAAGTCACTGGCTTCACCATATCAACATGGCTGCTCTCAGTCCATTGAACTTGAGACACCTACAGCCTGGTCTCCTTGTCTGCCGGGGCACATGTCCATCTCAGGCATTTACACAAGATGCAATTTTTGGCTTTTAGGTTGTTTTTTTATCACTGACTGTCTTGGTGCTTCCTCGGAGTCTGCCAGCCTCTGTCTGCTTCACATTACTTTCTTTGTCCAGCAGATCTTCAGTGCCCAATTGTTTCATTACAATCTTCCAGCTCCTGTATCAAGCATTAACCCTTTAGGAAGAGATAGGCAGTTTAGTACAGTGAGGAGAACTGAACAGTGCAGACATGGAGATAACAGTCTGGGGTGAGGGGACGGGTTCATTTGGGTTTGTCCAGCCAAATTCATCCAGGTTGTGGCTCACAGTCAGTCCTGGGTGTTTGGTCAGATGGATTAACAAGGAGACGTCCATGGAGTCCTGGGGATAGCAGTCAAGTCTGGGAATGGGTTTTATTGTACTGAATCACTGAGAGAATGGTATCAGGACAATGGAGGTGGTAAGGTGAGGCCTAATTGTTAATAGGAGGGACTGCAATCTCCAGAGGTGCAGGCAGGAGTAAGAGTTCACACAGACTATGGTATCTGTGGCCTTACAGTGGGAGGGTATCAATATAACTTGGAAATGTCCAAATTCATAGGCTGGGCCATTATCATTGAGCAGTGACCTCTGTTGGAGCAAGATTAGTGCTCAGAAAGATTGGGTAGTATCCTATCCCAGTGACCATCAAGGTCACAGTTTCCTTGAATCGCTGTGCCACTAGCACTTTTCAAGGTGCAACTGGGAACCTGTGTGGCATCTCACAATCCCTGAGCCATACCTGTATCCAGGATGCCTCTGGTGCCATTTTTCCCAGATCACAGCTCTTCATATTCTTCCCCTGTGATGAGCAGAGGCGAGGAGCTTGGCTATTGGGATTCTCCATAATTGCTGGCTTCCCTGAGGTACAGACTGCTATTGACAGCTTCCAGGTTGCTTTGTGAGCCCCTTATCATCAACCTGCAGAGTTTGTCAATGTAAAAGGAGTTCATGCAATCGCAGAGGCATAGAGGTTCTACAGCATGGAAACAGACCCTTTGGTTGCACTTGTCCATGCTGACCAGGTATCCTAAATTAATCTAGTCCCATTTGCCAGCACTTGGCCCATAGCCTTCTAAGGTCAAAACAATGACTGCAGATGCTGGAAACCAGATTCTGGAGTAGAGTGGTGCTGGAAAAGCACAGCAGTTCAGGCAGCATCTGAGGAGCAGGAAAATCGATGTTTCGGGCAAAAGCCCTTCATCAGAAATACATCAGGAATAGCCTTCTAAACCCTTCCTATTTATATACCCATCCAGATGCCTTTTAAATGTTGTAACCTCTACACTTCCTCTGGCAGTTTATTCCATGCACATACAACCCTGTGCTTGAAAAAGTTGTCCCTTAGGTCCCTTTTAAATCTTTCCCCTCTCACCCTAAACCTATGCCCTCTGGACACATCCATCCCAGGGAAAAGACCTTGTCTATTTATCCTATCCATGCCCCTCATAATTTTATATACCTCTATAAGGTCACCCCTCAGTCTCTGACGCTCCAGGGAAAACAGCCCCAGCCTAGTCAGCTTCTCCCTATAGCTCAAACCCTCCAACCGTGGCAACATCCTTGTAAATCTTTTCTGAACTCTTTCAAGTTTCACACCATCTTTCCGATAGGAAGGAGACCAGAATTGCACACAATATCCCAAGAGTGGCCTAATCAATGTACTGCACAGCCACAACATGACCTCCCAACCCCTGTACTCAATGCTCTGATCAATCAAGGAAAGCATACCAAGTGCCTTCTTCACTATCCTATCTACCCCACTTTTTCAAACCATTAATGCCAAATCTTGGAGGTCTGCACCAAATATCCTCAGAGTTACTATAACTGTTACATAATGGAGAACTAATGGTCCTGTGTCTTTCCAAGCTCCTCATGCCAGAGAGTCTATACATTGAGTGTCAAGAGCCATCCCCCTCCACACATGACACCTTTACAAAACATTTAGACCCAGAATGAAAACACGATGCTACTTACGTCTCTACCAATCCCATAGTTGAACAAACCACAAGCCTCCTTAAGATGAGATTTTGATGCTTGAACTGTTCAGAGTGAATGGATCTTTTTCAGACTGGAAATTCATAACTAGTAGAGCACTACAAGGTAAGTCCCATGTCCGCAATTATTTACTATTTATATTAATGACTTGGTGGAGGGGGCAAGAGTGTAGTGCATCCAACTTTTCAAATGACGAGTATGGTGGGAGGGCATGGTGTGACAAGGGTGTAAGGCTGTACAAGGAGATATAAGGAGGTTGAGAGAGTGGTCAAAAATATGGCAGAGGTTTGTTTATGAATGAACGAGGGAAGTGCAAGGATCAAGGCATTTAAATAAAGAGAAACTTCAAAAGAGGGGAGCACAGAGATCTGTGTATCCTCGTGCATGAAACACAATAAGGCTTAATGTAGGTGTAGCAAGTAATCAAGAAAACAAATGGAATTTTGGACTTTATTGCTGTGAGTTGGAGTTTAAAATAGGGAAGTTTTGTTATAATTGCACATGACTGTTGGTAAGGCCACATTTGGGATATTGTGGTACTGTGCACAGTTTTGCTCTCCATATTGAAGAAAGGATATCCAGGCATTGCAGGCTGTTCAAAAGAGACTCACTTGGCTGATTTCAGGGATAAAAGGTTGACTTATTCAGAACAATAAAACAGGTTAGGCCTTTCTTCATTAGAGTTTCAAAGACTGAGAGTGACCTTATTAAAAATTACAAGATTTTGAGGAAACTTGACAAGGTAGATGTTGAGATGTTTGAGTTAAAGTTTGCTTTATTGTTTGATTTATGGTTGTCCCATGTGATGACCATCATTTATTTATTGTCTTGAAGATAGAGTGAAAAGTGTTGTGTCATCACAATCCAGCACCATTTTGAGGTACAGTAAGGATAAAAAAAAATTACTTAAATAAGAGTTGATCTTCAATGCTAATTCAGATCTCGAGCATAGCTTCAGGGTCTCTGCAAGGTGTTCTGGTCCTTAAAGATACCCTGCTGTAACACTGGCAACCCAAGACATCCTGGCTCTGCTGCCACCACTGCCTTGCCAGCAGGTCCTGCTCCATACTTACCACTGCCAGCAGTCCCTCCTCTGAGTACAGCTGCTGCCAGGGGTCCCTACTCCAGGCACCATCACCACCAAGAATCTGGGCTCTAATCCGACTGCTGTTGGGAGTCCAGCTCTGAGACTACCTCTGCCAAGAGTCCAGGCTTCAGGCCTCCCATGTGTACCAAGCTACAGTGAAAAGTGTTGTCTTGCATGCTATACAGGCAGATCATACCATACAAAGTGTATCAAGGTAGCAGAACAGACTGCAGAATACAGTGTTACAGCCACAGAGAAGGTGCAGAGAGACAGATCTGAATTAACATTTGAGAGATCCATTCAGAAGTCTGATAACAGCGGGGAAGAAGCTGTTCTGTTCGTACATGTATTCAAATTTTAATACCTTCTGCCTAATAGAAGAGGGTGGAAGAGAGTATAACAAAAGTGGGAGGGATCTTTGATGATGTTGGTTGCTTTCCTAAAGCAGCAGGAAGTATAGACGGAGTCAATGGATGGAAGGCTGGTTGTGTGATGGACTGGGCTATGTTCACGACTCTCAGCAGTTCCTTGCAGTCTTGGATTGCCATGTCATACTGTGATGCTTCCAAGTTTGATGCTTTCTATAGTGCACCTGTTGTGCCTGTAAGTGAATTGCAAAGGATTAAGGCAATTTGGGAGAATGATGTGAGCCACAATTAACCTCTTGAAGCACTTCATGATTATGGAGGTCAGAGCCACTGAGTGGTAGTCACTAAGGCACAGTGCATGAGTTTTCTTTGGCAGTGGGATGATGATGGCCTTCTTGAAGCAGGTGGGTTCTTCAAATTGTAGTAAGAAGAGGTTAAAGATGTCAGCAAAATTCCCACCAGCTGGTCTATGCAGGATCTGAGTGGGACTCTATTTGGTGCAGTCACTTTCTGAGAAAGCTAATCTGATGTCTGCGGCAGTGACTGAGGGAACAGATCCATCTGAAGCTGTTGGAATACGTGACATCGTTTCTCTGATCTGCTGTTCAAGGCGATTGTAGAATGCATTGAGCTCATCGGGGAAGGATGTACTGTTGTTCGCCATTCTATTCAACTTCGCTCTGTAGCCCATTATGTCATGTAAGCCTTGTTGTAAATGATGCAGTTAGTCTGGGTCTTGAGTTTGGTTAGTTTGGTTTTGCCTCTTGCCATTTTTGATTCCGATATGAAGGTCATACCTGGATTTTCTGTATTGGTCAGGGTTGCCTGACATGTGCATCTCAAGCCTGGACTTCAATAGGGTGCAGATCTCCCAGTTCATCCATGGTTTTGGGAGCATTTGGGTTAATTTCTTCAGCACGCAGTCATCTACACCCTAATTAATGAAGCCTGTGACAGTAGTGGCATACTTGTTCAGGTTGGCCACTGAACTCTTGAATATGGACCAGTCCACCGACTCTAAGCAGTCCAGTAGAAGCTCTTTCATTGCCTCAAGCCAACACTGAACTACTTTCTGTACCAGGTCCTCACACTTCACTATCTGCTTGTAAGCCCCGAGGGGGAGGCACAACGTTGTGATCGGGCATTTCCCTCACTGTGACAATCTCCAAACTCTCCAAAGGAACGTCACTACAGACTTAAGGAATACCCATTTAAAATTGTATGCAAAGAAATTTCTTCTCTCAGAGGATCTGGAATATCTGGAATTTTCTACACCAGAGAGTTGTAGAGGCTAGATCACAGAATGTTTTTAAAGAGGAGGTAGGTAGATTTTAGGAATAGAGGGCTATGAGGAACTGATGCAAAGAGGAGTCGAGTTCTGGAACAGATCAGCCATGATCTTACAAAATGTACTCCTGCTTCTTTTTCTTATCTTCTTATGGCAAAGTTGATATACATAGAACTTGCAAAACAATGCACGTGCTGTCAATATTACCCTATGCTGTGGAGAAGATATGCACTTGTTCCCCCCTTTCTCTCTGCAACATGTGCAATGAATAAAGAATATGGTTCGACAAGGTTCCCCATGGGAGACTGGTTAGCAAGGTTAGATCTCATGGAATACAGGGAGAACTAGCCACTTGGAGACAGAACTGGCTCAAAGGTAGAAGACAGAGGGTGGTGGTGGAGGGTTGTTTTTCAGACTGGAGGCCTGTGACCAGTGGAGTGCTACAAGAATCGATGCTGGGTCCTCTACTTTCTGTCATTTACATAAATGGTTTGGATGCAAGCATAAGAAGTACAGTTAGTCAGTTTGCAGATGACACCAAAATTGGAGGTGTAGTGGACAGTGAAGATGGTTACCTCAGATTACAACAGGATCTGGACCACATGGGCCAATGGGCTGAGAAGTGGCAGATGGAGTTTAATTCAGATAAATGTAAGGTGCTGCATTTTGGGAAAGCAAATCTTAGTAGGATTTATACACTTAATGGTAAGGTCCAAGGGAGTGTTGCTGAACAAAGAGACCTTGAAGTGCAGGTTCATAGCTCCTTGAAAGTGGAGTGGCAGGTAGATAGGATAGTGAAGAAGGCGTTTGGTATGCTTTCCTTTATTGGTCAGAGTACTGAGTACAGGAATTGGGAGGTCATGTTGCGGCTGTACAGGACATTGGTTAAGCCACTGTTGGAATATTGTGTGCAATTCTGGTCTCCTTTCTATCGGAAAGATGTTGTGAAATTTGAAAGGGTTCAGAAAAGATTTACAAGGGTGTTGCCAGGGTTGGAAGAGTTGAGCGATAGGGAGAGGCTGAACAGGCTGGGGCTGGTTTCCCTGGAGCGTCGGAGGCTGAGGGGTGACCTTATCGAGGTTTACAAAATTATGAGGGGCATGAATAGGGTAAATAGGCAAAGTCTTTTCCCTGGGGTGGGGGAGTCCAGAACTAGAGGGCATAGGTTTAGGGTGAGGGGGAAAGATATAAAAGAGACCTAAGGGGCAACCTTTTCACGCAGAGGGTGGTACGTGTATGAAATGAGCTGCCAGAGGATGTGGTGGAGGCTGGTACAATTGCAACATTTAAGAGGCATTTGGATGGGTATATGAATAGGAAGGGTTTGGAGGGATATGGGCCAGGTGCTGGCAGGTGGGACTAGATTGTGTTGGGATATCTGGTCGGCATGGATGGATTGGACCAAAGGGTCTGTTTCCCTGCTGTACATCTCTATGACTCTATGACCTCTCTTACACAACAGTAGACAGCAAGCCACAAGTTTCAGCCTGGAAGGGATCAGAGGCACAGATGGTCATAGCCAGAGTCACCATGTCCATGCGGTCCTTCTTCTGCTTTGTTATCTACAGATAATGGTAGCTGTCAGTGAAAAAGTCCTCATAGATATCTTGTGCATTGTCCTCATTGAGGTTCAGGTTGGAGCGTTGCTCTTTTAGCTACAAGGCAGGTATGAGCTCCCACTGAGAATCCTTCAGAGACCCTCCAGCAGCTTGTCCTGCTCTCAGTAACCTTGGTTGACTTTCAAGCCATGCAAAATCACAAGAAGTATGTATATCAATATCTGGGGGCAGCTGATTTGTGCAGAAGCTGCTGTGTCAGAACAAATTCAGCACCTACCACTGGCTGTTGGCTTTTGTTCTTTGAGGAAGCACTAAACACCCATGAAATCAAAGCAACAACCAGAAGAAATCAACCAGCAGCTAACATGGTGATTATTCCTTGAAGTAGTGCTGGTTCAAGGTTCTTTCTGCTGCTTCAAATCTGTTCAACTATGCAAGCTTATGGCAGGGCATTAACTAAAGCATGGAGCTCCAACATGACAGTTCTATTGTCAAACTAGTGCTGCTTACTGATTCACGCTGCCATCTGTATATACCTCTGGCAGGTGATCACTGCATGTGCATTAATGCTTCCGCCAAAAATGGTATTCAGTGCAATTCATCCCAAAAGTTGTTGTGGTTCTGTTCGCCGAGCTGGGAATTTGTCTTGCAAATGTTTCATCCCCTGTCAAGGTGACATCCTCAGAGCTTGGGAGCCTCCTGTGAAGCGCTTCTGTGCTGTTTCCTCCGGCATTTATAGTGGTTTGTCTCTGCCGCTTCCGGTTGTCAGTTCCAGCTGTCCGCTGTAGTGGCCGGTATATTGGGTCCAGGTCGATGTGTTTGTTGATAGACTCTGTGGATGAGTGCCATCGAACTGACAACCGGAAGCGGCAGAGACAGGCCACTATAAATGCCGGAGGAAACAGCACAGAAGCGCTTCACAGGAGGCTCCCAAGCTCTGAGGATGTCACCTAGACAGGGGACGAAACGTTTGCAAGACAAATTCCCAGCTCGGCGAACAGAACCACAACAACGAGCACCCGAGCTACAAATCTTCTCCCAAACTTTGATCATCCCGAAAGTGTGAGAGTACACTGCAAATCCATTTTATTTTTTCAAATGGCAGCCCATATCATAAGCGGGATCTTCGATCCAAATAATGTATGCGAGGCATTCGGAATGTGTTTGTTGTGGTTTATGATTCATTTTGTTCACAAATGTCATGAATTCTGATGTTCGGATGTGCTCACAAAGCAGAACACAGCTTTTAGTATTTAGCAGGCAATGTGCAACACAGAGAATTTTGCTTCAGAGATACAGGGTCAGATGCAAATGAGACAGGCAGTGTCATGGGGTGTGGGAAATTATGGTATGTTTTGTTGCTGTGACTGCAATGTGAAATATTCTACAAAAAGATTTATTAGTTGAATCTGTGTGACAATGGATTAGCATTTGGCAATCTCTGCACCATCTCATATATCTGTGTCTGTTGATATATTGTGAACAAAGTTGGTAGCAGATAATATTTTTTGTTTTCTGTCTTCTCCATTTTTCAATCATTTTTCCATTTGGTTAAAAGATCATAACATTGAACAGACATGAGCTACTGTTACCCAGGACATCTGGAGGTGTGAGCCTACAGTGTCACAAGTGACCTCTCTGGGGCCAACTCTTGAATGCCTAGCAGCTGCCACCCTGCAGAAACATCTTGAAATGAGGCAGTGACAATCTGGACTGTGTGCTGAGAACTGGGCAAAACTGACATGCCAACTGGATCAGCTTCCTCTGGTGGGAATAATCGTAACGATAACATCTGGGTTTGTCCAATTGCTGCTTTACTGAGCATTCTAGGCTCTACATGTGAAGGTAGAGGACTAGCATTTAATAGATGATAGAGCATGTACACATTTGAAGTACCAATTGTGCTGCATTACTAGTTATATATTTTTATGATATTGATTACACTATGTTTTTTAAGACCATTGTCTCCTGCCAGCTGCATTGTTGAACATTCAATTATTTGACTGTTCAGCTTTGTTGCTTTTATTTGTCCTGAGGGGAATTGGAAAGAAAATTTCAAGAATCCTCATTCTCTTATTATCCCTGTGTTTTCCTCTTTATTTCTGTCACCCCCATGAGACGACATATGGGGAAATATACTCATGGTAACTAGAAAATATCAGTCATGTCTTTTCTGTCCGAGTTTTATAACAATGTTTTATTCCTGCCTTTGGTGGGTACATTTGTACCTAATTTTCCCAGGGATTTTTCCTGAAGATTTGATAATGTGTTTATTTTTCAATTGGTTGCATTGATCTGAATTTCACAAGTCTGCTTTCGCTGTTTCATTGACAAACTAGAGATAAGTTCAAGATGAATCCAGACATACATCATATGGAAAAAGCAGAGACCTCCTGAGATTATGAGGATATCTCATCATGAAATGGCATCCATGTCAATGAGAAATTCACTATCAATAATGTGAGAGATGAGAACAATTTAGTCATGACAATAGGACCATCGATGTGACCCAGTAAGGAATCCTTGAGACCATCGTGTTGTGAGCCAAAGGGAGCAGACAGCATATAATTGATAACAATGCAAGCAGGATAACTGGATTTTATTTTGTGTCCACAAAAGATCCCCAAGGCATCCAATGACATTTGTCATTTGTCAGACTTACCACACAAAAAAAATGTTTAAAAATTGAAATGGTAGGTTACTGGAAATATGAGTGACAATTACACAGAGCAAGAAATAGGTCATCTTTACCCTGGACAGACAGGATAGGTATGAATCACTTTGACTAACCACAGAGTGAAATTAACAGTACAAGGTCTGAAAAGAAAATGTAAATTAGAATGAGTGAGATCAATAAAAATTCAGGTATTGGGGGTGAGAGAAATAAAGATTTGATAATGTTATAATTCCAGCTGATGTTATTAATAGACAAATGAAATCTGGCTGAGGAGATCATATTTTGCTTTGTTTTTATATTTAATGAGATGTTCTTTCTTTGAATCCCTTGCACATAATATATAAACAATGTTTTAATGTTTAATCAATAAAATTGAGGTTTATTATACAATAAAAGATGGCAAAATAGGATAGATCAAACTGCTTATAAATAGCACGGTTTGAAAGATTTTGAAACACAATCAAAATACAGAATCCCATCTATCCCAATAGCATTACCATGCAATACTCAAACAAAGAATATTCCCTTCTCTATTTATGTCTATTGGTTTGACTTAACTGTTGTTTTCAATTTGTAGTTTTGAGAGTTTGATGGTTTCTTCCTTGATTTTCTCAGCTTCAAGTAATCCCTTCAGGGTTCGAACCAAGCATTTCTGTTCTGGAACTTCCAGACTAAAACTCTGAACTGAGGTAACCTATTTCCTGACTTTTCAGAACTAACTCCTTTTTCTAGGATGAATTGCTTCATAGATCTAAATTCAACCAAGATTAAAACAAAAAGCATTCACAGCTAAGGGCTTGTCCCCAGGCAAATAAAAATAATTCCAGCTTTTTTTCTAACTGAAGCAAGCTAATGCTCCTCAAAGTTTACTTTGATCATTCATAAAACTAACTAAATTCAAGCAAAACTTCATTACAATTCAGTAGATCCCATACTCATTAAAACAAAATGGTTTAAGAAACTTTGTCATACACATAGACTAAAATATATGCCATGAGTTCAAAATCCAAAGTGTAAAATAAATTAAATTTATACACAAGTATAAGCTACACATCTAACATCACTATATATATAGATATTTTATATATAATATATATAGGGAGAGAGAGAGTTTATGACAGAGATAAAGTGACAAATAGGAAAAACACAGATGAAAGGGATAAACTGACCCTTCTCTTTGTCTGACTCCTGGGTTGGTTAAAGCAATGTTCAATTGTTTAAAAGAATAGGATATTGCCAAATCAGTGTGTACTTTATTATATGTAACTCAGGATAAAACAAAAATTCTGTCAGATTCATTCATTAAATAAGATTTAGTTTTATTTCTCAGTCACTCAGAGATACAAGGTGTAATCTTCCTAACCCTCAATGACACGGTTAAAAATCACACAACACCAGGTTATAGTCCAACAGGTTTAGTTGGAAGCACACTAGCTTTCGGAGCAACGCTCCTTCGTCAGGTGAAGGAGCCTAATGTAGGAGCGTCGTTTCGAAAGCTAGTGTGCATCCAACTAAACCAGTTGGACTATAACCTGGTGGTGTGTGATTTTTAACTTTGTACACCCCAGTCCAACACCGGCATCTCCAAATCATGACTCAATGACACGAGCTATGATGATAAATTTAGGAAAATTGGATGAGATGTCAAATGAGAACCTTCTCAGCACTGAGACCAAAGTCACATTTTCCAAACAAATCCTGGGCATGAGATGTGATTCTTACAATGAGGGACCTATTAATATGGATTATTCATACATCATCATTACTCAGTATAGGTTCATTAATATGCACTCTCTCATTTCACTGTTTTCTTTAGTGCGCATGTGGGTATTTATAAACCTATGTGTTTATAATGTCTTCTTTCAAACTATATGTTATTAAGTTTTGCATCTTCATTGATGTTCGATTATTGCCATATTTGTGCTCTGAAATTGAAATCATGTAACTGGATAGACTATCATAAATAATCATATAGTTTAGTATACATACTCACACAATGCAAGTTATAGGGTGGTGGAGTTTATATTGATAAAAGTTAAAATTCAGAAGCAAAAGAACTATAAGATTGGATGTCTCCTTGGTGAACCGTGCCACCAGTTTAAAGATGTAACTGTTTAAAGATCTACTCCTATAGATATCAGAGCTCAGCTGATGTCCCCAGTTAAGCTTCAATTAGATTGTAGTAGACATGGTGCAGCATTTGAGAGAGATTTCAAAGAAGTGAAAGGATAAGGTTAGTGCTCCTCTCTCCTTTGTAGCAATCTCTTGTATGATTACAAGATGGTTCTGGAGACAGGGCTGTGATGGCTTTGATGGTAGCTGCTGTCATGTGAATGGCTTTCAAACTGCTACATCATGGTCCCAAGTGAGTTTTCATGGTAATTTCATAAAGCAGTTCCACTCTCTCTCTCTACCTGAGCTGAAACCTTGTATTACCTAACAAGACATTCTCTTATACTGGAGGAGTTAGGGTTTCATTTATCTCATGTCTAATAAGGATTGAGGCAAAATGAGGAAAGGATTCTGTTTGTGGTTGGAGTAACTCTATATATTAGTAAGTGTGATCAGTGTTGTCCCTCTATAATCCACTTTGGAAACTTCCAGAGATGACATGCTTGTAAAATAATCTGGAATCCATCTTAGAAACTATAATATACATTTAAAAAATAAGTTTAATATATGGAACCAGGCAATGGAATTAAAGATATCATCTATCTTTCTAACAGCAAAAGTTTAGTGGTGAATTTAACATGTTAACATCTCCGAAAGTAATTAACAGCTGAAGGAATGAGATATCACATTTAATTGATGATATTGAGGACTGGATAGGTTGATTTCAAGAAATTAAAATCTATTACATCATTCAAAAAGGCACCTTAATCAAAATGGATGAGTAGTAACTCCTTTTGAGATTTTAAATCTTACCTGCTTCCAACGACATGGATTCCTGAAGATGGGATATACTCGAAACTTCTACTTCTCCACCTCCTGATGCTGCCTGGTTTGCTGTGTTCTTCCAGCCTTCTGTTCGTCTACCTTGGATTCCAGCATCTGCGATTTTTTTGTCTCTTCCAAATACAGTAGGTTGACACAATGCAACAGTCAATCAGTTGGTGAAAGCTGGCTTTGCAACACCCCAGTGGAATAGTGCAAGTTGATGTGCAACCTTTAGGTATTTTAGATTAATCCTACTCGACCTACATGTCCTGTACTGGTCAATGTAATTAACCTCATTATTATTTGGACAGAAATTCTGCACATTATCTTCATATCTTAAAAATGGCTAACATTACAGATCGCTATATCATAGGAGTTTTTAGAAAAATGAAAAAAAGACCTTGAGACTCAAATGGGTTTGTTTTAGAATGACAGAACTCTCTTCTCACCACAATCTATAAATCATTTCTCCAGGAATGTGGCTAAGTAGCTTCTGAAGACAATTCCATAGTTTACCTCAATGATCATTACTGAGTTTCTGCATAACTATATACACTAACCAATGTAGCATCAGAAAAATGGGCCAGATTCAATTTGGGTGTCTTTCTTTCACCCATCCTAATTACTGACCTTCTCATTTAGGTTAAAATAAGGATTCAACCTACTGCGAATACTTTTACAAGGATGCCTTCCTTGAAGAAGCTCTCTTCCTCCTCATTCCTGAAGAAGGGCTCATGCCCGAAACGTCGATTCTCCTGCTCCTTGGATGTTGCCTGACCTGCTGCGCTTTTCCAGCAACACATTTTCAGCTCATGTCTTTTTGTGTTCGTGTGGCTAGCTGGTGTTCGTGTATCCTGGTGACTAACTTTCTTCCTGTTTGTCCTACGTAGTGTTTGTGGCAGTCCTTGCATGGAATTTTGTAGATGACGTTGGTTTTGTCCATGGGTTGTACTGGGTCTTTTAAGTTTGTTAGTTTTTGTTTGAGAGTGTTGGTGGGTTTGTGTGCTACTAGGATTCCGAGGGGTCTTAGTAATCTGGCTGTCATTTCTGAGACTTCCTTGATGTACGGTAAGGTGGTTAGGGTTTCTGGCTGTGTTTGGTCTGCTTGTCGTGGTTTGTTCTTGAGGAATCTGCGAACTGTATTTTTTGAGTATCTGTTCTTCATGAATACGTTGTATAGGTGGTTCTCCTCTGTTTTCCGAAGTTCATCTGTGCTGCAGTGTGTGGTGGCTCGTTGGAATAGTGTTCTGATACAGCTTCGTTTGTGTGTTGGGATGGTTGCTGGTGTAGTTAAGTATTTGGTCAGTGTTTGTCGTTTTCTGTATACGCAGGTTTGTAGTTCTCCGTTGTCCTTTCTTTCAACTGTGACGTCCAGGAATGTGAGTTTGTTGTCGTTTTCTTCCTCCTTGGTGAACGTTATGCCTGTGAGGGTGTTGTTGATGATGTTAAATGTCTCTTCTATCTTGTTTCGTTTTGTGATGACAAAGGTGTCATCTACATAGCGGACCCAGATTTTTGGTTTGATGGTTGGTAGGGCTGTTTGTTCTAGTCTTTGCATTACTGCTTCTGCTATGAATCCTGATAGCGGAGATCCCATGGGTGTGCTGTTGGTTTGTTTGTAGACTATGTTGTTGAAAGTGAACTGGGTGGTGAGGCACAGGTCCACTAGCTTCATGATGTTTTCGTTGGTAATGTGATTGATGATGGTTGGTGTGTGTGTGATGGTCTCTTCTAAAAGTGTGGTAAGTGTTTCCTTTGCCAGGTCGATGTTGATGGAGGTGAACAGTGCTGTTACGTCGAATGAGATCATTGCTTCATCTTCCTCTATTTTGGTGTTTTTGATGATTTTTAGGAATTCCTGGGTGGAGTGGATGGAGTGCTGTGGCTCTTCTACTAGGTATTTCAGTCTTGCATGTACTTCTTTGGCCAGTCTGTAAGTTGGTGTTCCGGGTAGTGAGACTATAGGTCTGAGGGAGGTTCATGGTTTATGGAGTTTTGGTAGTCCGTAGAATCGTGGGGTGTTGGTCCGGTTGGGTTTCATTTTCTGGAATTCCGTCTTGTTTAATTGTCCGGAATTGTGTAATTTTCTTAGGAGATATGTAATTTTGTTTCCTAGTTGTGGGGTCGGGTCGAGCACCACCTGTTGGTAGGTGTTGGTGTCTGCGAGTAGTGCATTGGCTTTCTCGAAGTAGTCCCTTCTGTTCAGGATGACTGTGAGCTGACCTTTGTCTGCAGGTAATATAATGATGTTTTTGTCTTTTTTGAGGTTTTCTGGGGCTTTCTTTTCTGTGTTTTCAGTTTGTTTCCTTCCCTCTTTCGGCTCAGAGTAGGTGCAACTGTCTGTCTGATCGTTTGTTGCGTTTCTTCCGTGAGATTGTTGTCCTTCAATGTGGTTTCTAATGCCGCTAGGAAATCCTTCTCGTCAGCATCTCGGTGATTGAAATTTAATCCTTTTACTAATACCGCTTTTTCTGTGTCTGATAGGGTCCAGTCTGATAAGTTCTTTATCCATGCCCCTGTGTTATTGGTTTTGTCTTTTTTTGTGAGTTTGTCAAGTTTTTTCCTCAGGTTCCGATTTTTCTTTATCTGTGTTTGTCGTTGTTTGGTGTTTATGGCTCATTCTACTGCGTCTGTCCATTCTTGATTTGTTGCTTGTTTGAATAATGGTTTTTGGCGCGCAATTTCCCGGTTGTATTTTCGGAGTCTGTGGTGGGCGTCATTGATTAGTTCTCGGGGCATTCTGCGGCCATTTTGTTCTGTTAAACTTCTGGCTTGAGGTGTTTTTATCGGCAGTTTATATTGGAAACACTTTGGCAGTACCTGTTTTCTTAAACATTCATCCAGATCTTTGAAATTGACCTGTTCCAAGATGCTATGCTGTATGTCTGGAGCAAATAGGACTTGAACCCTAACCTCCTGGCTCAGAGGTAGGACACCATCACTGTTCCACAAAAGCCCATCAGTTATAACTTCCAGGCTGTGTAGTTGTGTTAAGATGTTTTAGGTCAGGATTTGTCAGTATACATTTTCAAGACAAACTGAGTAGCTCCTTTTAGTGCAAATATGTTGAATATGTAGTCTACCTGGCAGATTCAAAAGATTCATCGTCATAGCCAGATTTGGAGCTGTAGATGACTGAAGTAAAGATAGAACCATTTTATTTTTGGCTATCTGAGGAATTAGGCAGTTTTCAAGAAGTCCCAAATACTTAAATTCTACATAGCTTATGATTGTTTGCAACATTTAACACTGTAACAGAAACAAAGATGAATTGATTTTATTTAGCAGTGATTTACACCATTGCTTCTGCAATCCTGGTGAAGCCTCAAAGTCTTTTAAGGGAGGAGGGAGCCAAAGAAGAATGTTATGAAATTTACATATGCATTAATCTTAAAATCCATTAATTGTTTCAGTTTTCATTATTATCCCAGCTTTTGCAGCAGGTCTGACTTTTAATTAAAGTTTCAATTTCACTAATCTGAAATTTAATGTTGACAAAAGAGACTGATTGTATTTGAGATCAACTCTAACCTAGGTGCATTGAATATAGTCAAACAGTTGATCCCTATTAAGTCTGCTCATGGTTAAATCACTAAAGATCTGGTCAGCAGATGTAATCTGCTGAAGCACTGATTCACATTGGAGGGCAACTAGCACTGAAAGGCTGTAGCAGGGACACTGTGCTCATAGCGAAGCACTCAGCTCACAGATGAAGCAAGCTACATCTCAGGGCTACTTATTTGCTCACTTACAACTCGCTCACTTAGTGCCAACCTACAACCTGCATGCCGTGCCAGCCCTGCCAGCTTGTTAGCATACCAACCGGAGCCAAATGCTGCCACTGTTGTCATTTTGCGGTGAGCTTTTGGGCAGACACACGCTTGTCAGTAGCAACGTCTGGGGGCAGGGCAACATGCTGGTGAATAGCACACTGCATATTGATCTAATCATACGGCCATACGGTGGAAACTGGGTAGGAGCTCATTAACATTGCCGTCAAGAGCAGCCACAGTTGGTCAGGGAGTCCTAGTACCATCAGTCATGGGCACACTCTCCAGTGGATTCACCACTGTCTGAGGACCACTTGCAACTCACAGTCAGGGGAGTTGTCCCAGTACAGCATCGTGAGGGTTCAGCGGTCAGTAGTATAGCTGACACCAATCTTCTTTAGTCTGTAATTTGTCTAAGGCTTATTTAATTCTTAACAGGAGAGGACGCAGTCTTTATCGAAAAGTCACCATTCTTAGTTAACAAAATGGTTTGTTGCATGATAAACTAAAACAAATGCAATTACATTTTGGTCAGGCATAGTTACTGGAACTCTCAGGATTAGTCCTGACTACATCTGCTCCTTATGAAGGCTAGTATAGAACTCCCTGCCTCCACTCACAAACCATGTGTGACTGTGTGTGTCAGTGTAAAATTCAAAAGATTGGCTCAGAGAAGAAGAAGCTTCAGTTATGAGGATAAGTTGAAGAAGTTGATCTGTTCTCCTTGCAGAGAAGAAAACGGGAGGAGATTTAGGAGAGAATCTCAAAATCATGAACGGCTGGATAGAGTAGATTGAATTGAATTGAATTTATTGTCACGTGTACTGGGGCACAGTGAAAAGCTTTGTCTTGCAAACAATACAGGCAGATCACAGAGTTAAGTAGCATAGATAAGTAAATAATAGGTAAACAGCGGCAAAAACAAAAACACAGGTACAGGTGAATGCTAAGAGCTTGTGAGTCCATTCAGTATTCTAACAACAGTAGGGTAGAAACTGTTTTGAAACCAGCTGGTGTGTGTGTGTGTGTTCAGGCTTCTGTACCTTCTCCCCGATGGTAAAGGTTGGAGAAAAACATTGCCATTGCCAGGGTGGGATGGATCTTTGAGAATGCTGGTAGCCTTTCCTTGATAGCGGGCCTGGTAGATTGATTCTGTAGATGGGAGGTTGGCCTTTGTGATTGTCTGGGCGGAGTTCACCACTCTCTGTAACTGTCTCTGATCTTGAATGGTACATTTGTCATACCAGGTAGTGATACAGAAAGCTCTTGATGGCATACCTATAAAAGTTGGCAAGGGTATTTGCCATCAGGCCAAATTTCCTCAGCTACGTGAGGAAGAAGAGACGTTGTTGGGCCTTTGTAACCAGTGTGTCCACATGGAGAGTCCAAGAAAGCTTGTTGTGGATGACCACTCCCAAGAGCTTGACGCTCTCCACTCGTTTCACCTCTGTGCTGTTAAATGTGTAGGGGGGACATGAGTAACATCCCACCTAAATGAGTTCCTTGGTTTTGCCAGCATTGAGAGCTAGGTTGTTCTCAGTGTACCATTTTTCCATGTCTTCCACCTCCCGTCTGCAGTCTGTTTCGTTGTCATCTGAGATTCGAATGACTATGGTGGTGTCATCAGCGAACTTGTAAATAAGGGCGAAGGCATTCCCACTTGTTAAAATAAAGGAATATGAGAGCATAGATTTAAAGTGATGTGCAAATGAAGGAAGGATGATGTGAGGAAAAAAAATCTCCTGGTGAGTAACTAGGGTAGGGGATACACTGCCTGGATATATAGTGGTAGCAGGTTAAAATGTAACATTCAAGAAAACATTGAATGATTATTTGGATAAAACTGGTGTGCAAGAATGTAGGGAGAAAGCAGGAGATTGGCACTCAGTAACAGAACCAGTGCAAACATGATGGGCCAAATGGCCTCCTTCTGTGCTTCTATGTGCAAGAACTTTAACTCCTTCAGAAACATTTCTGTGCATGGCAATAATAAAAGCAAAATACTGAGGCTTGGGTTTAGAGAAGAAGCAATATTATCCGTAGGAGCGTCCTGTTCAAAATACCAGCAGTATCTGCAGCAAATTTTCTCTCCACAGGCACTGCCAGACCTGCTGAGTTTCTCCGAACACTTTTAGTGTTTATGTCAGATTTCCAGCGTTTGCAGCAATTTGTGTTTATTTGCCACCCAGCTGCATCCCCTCCCCCCCCCCCCCCCCCCCCAACTCCGCCATTCCCTTTCTGCTGTCAGCCTAATGGTCTGAAAAGAGGATGCTGCCACCGATAAAATTGGCTGCTTGTCTGCACTCGATCTAAAACAGCCAAGCTGTCATCCGTCATGTTGTGATTCAGAAACCTTTAAAGTACACAAATGTGCATTCTCAGCAAAAGCACCATGAGCAAATTGTTCCCATTTCATATGTAAGAAAGCAACCATCTGAATATTGACCGCAGTACTTATATGAGCTTTCATCAGTCACCTCAATTTCTATTGTATTGTCTTGATTGAATTGGTGAGGGTTTCAATAAACACAGAGAATAATGAATGTAACTTTCAGCTTCAGCCTGTGTTGAAGTATTGCTTCAATTTAAGGATTACAATATTTTAACAGGCAACATACCCTGTCTGAGAGGGTTGCACAAAACCAGCCAAAACATGTCAGAATTAAACATGAATGCCAGCAGGTTAGAGCTAGTTTCCTGAAAGGGTTGCATTTTTGACAGATATACAGAGTGAACCCCTGTACTCAGACTGAATCAATGTATCCCCACCAACACCCTGCATCCAGACTGAACCCCTGTACCCAGACCGAACCCCTGTACCCAGACCGAACCCCTGTACCCAGACTGAGTCCCTGTACCCACACTAAACACCTGTACCCACACTGAACCCCTGTACCCACACTGAACCCCTGTACCCACACTAAACCCCTGTACCCAGACTGAATCCCTGTACCCAGACTGAACCCCTGTACCCACACTGAATCCCTGCACCCAGACTGAACCTCTGTACCCACACTAAACCTCTGTGCCCACACTGAACCCCTGTACCCAGACTGAACCCCTGTACCCACACCGAACCCGTGTACTCACACTGAATCCCTGTACCCACACTAAACCCCTGTACCCAGACTGAAACCCTGCCCCCACACTGAATCCCTTACTCAGAATGAATCCATGTATCCCCACCAACACCCTGTACCTACACTCAAACCCTGTACCCACACTGAATCCCTGCACCCAGACTGAACCCCTGTACCCACACTGAACCCCTGTACCCAGACCGAACCCCTGAACCCACACTGAATCCACGCACCCAGACTGAACCCCTGTACCCACACTAAACCCCTGTACCCACACTGAACCCCTGCATCCACACTAAACCCCTGTACTCAGACTGAACCCCTGCACCCACACTGAAGCCCTATACCCAGACTGAACCCCTGTACCCAGATTGAACCCCCGTACCCACACTGAATCCACGGACCCAGACTGAACCCTGTACCCACACTGAACCCCTGTACTTAGTCCAAAATGCACATTTTACTTCAAGTTAAAGATTCTCCCATTATATCTGGGTTAAAGACCTAAGTTCATTGTTATTCAGTCATGATGCAGAGACTGTGTCAGCATGTTGTCAGTTCCCTGAAACTGTGCAGAAGATTGAAAGTGAGTGTCCCAAGATAAATCTATCTCGTTTAAATTATTTTTAGGACAGTGAGTAAAAGTGAAAATTGAGTTTCACTAAAGATGTAAAGTTTAGACTAAAGAGTTATGATTTGAAGAATTTCTGCGACATTGGCCAAGACTTTGCAGCTGCGATGGAAATGAAATTGCCAGCATTCACCAGAGTAACTTCTCCGTAACCGCAGCAACTTCTGCACTCTGCACGTGCTCAATTAAATGCAAAAGTGTAATCATTAATGTTGACGATATTGGGGTACACCATGGCAAGTGTTGGTACAGTTCTCAAAGACTGGTCAATTATAAATCACTGAACTGAAGAAAATTCCCTCTGCTACACTGTAAAATCATTAGTCCTAGAAAACTAAAGTTTATATTCATGTAATGCTATCTTTTTCCCTTTTTGATAAAAATGTCAAGTTTTCAAGTTCTTTTCAAATTTCTTCTTATTTCAGCTGCAAATGAGTACATTCCCATTATTTATATTGCTCTTTGCCAAATATTTCCATCCTGCAGTTCATCAGAGACCGGACAGAGACTTTCACCCTGTTGGTGTTCTGATGCTCTTACTTCTGTGGGAGTTGTCTGGGAAGTTTCAGTTAGACAGTTCTCCTACTCCCCAAACTCTTGCAGGAAAATGTTTGATTTTCACTTGGAATCATAGCCATTGGAGGATTCTGCAATGCTATATCGTTCTTGAGGAACCTGGTCTAACATCTGGATAACTAAACAACAGACCCACACCTCAGGACTCTGTGTGGATACCTGCACTGAGGGAGTTCTTCAGGAGGTTGCATTGGAACACTTGGGACCAAATGTGTCAAGTGTGAAGGATATTCTGAGCATTTACTTTCTGGTTGCCTGCCTGTGAGGAATCCTCAACACAATCGTCAGTTCTGTTTGATATCACCGCTGATGGGTCTGTCCTGCCAGTGGGACAGGACATATCCAGGAATGGCGATGGGGGTGTCTGGGACATTGTCTGTAAGGTATGCTCCCATTGCATGACTAGTCAGCTCTCCTAATTTTGGCACTTTCCCCCAGATATTAGTCAGGAGGATTTTGCAGGGTCAACAGGGCTACTTCTGCCATTGTCTTTTCAAGTCAATGCCAGGTGATCAGTCTAGTTTCATTTCTTTGAGACTTTGCAGTGATTGTTACAACTGAATGGCTTTCTAAATATATATAAATTATATAAATATTTGTACAAAATTAAAAGGCAGTTTGAATCACCGAAAGTCTTTTTGCAATGTGCCTGACAATCAGAATGGACCCTTCCTTGGGCATCACTTAGCTTTGAACTGACCTTGTGCATTCTCCATCACATAGCCAACCTGTGACAACCACCATAATAGACTCAACTGTTCTGATGTTGTCACAGACTTAACTCATACAATTGTTATCTGGACCCTGAATATCCATTTTGTAAATCTGAGTTCGTGCAAAACTCTAGTCTCCATATCTAAATCTGCATCAAGGCCCATTCACCCTTGTGTTCAATGTCTTTTATGAACTCTCAGTCCACCAAAACATCACTTTTAAAACTCTCATTCTCATGTTGAAATCCTTTCACGGTCCCATCTTCTTCTCACTGTTGCCTCCTCCATGAACTACTAGACTCCAATTCTGATTTTATTTCTTAATCATAAGATTACACTTATTACTCTTGCACACAACTGTAATTCTGCAAAAAAATCTGTGGCAAATACTTGCCAACTACAGACCTGATCATGAGGCAAAATGTACCCTTACTTTTAATGCTTTACTCATGGCAACTGATTCTTCCTTCTTCACAGTCCTAGGTGTTGGAACTCTTTCCCAAAACTTCTGGATCTCAACCTCTTGAACCTCTTTTGACAAAGCTTTTATTTACAAGTCCTCATATCTCTGTTTTCCATGTGGTGTCAAAATTTGTGTGGTAGCCTTCTTTGCAAATGCTTGAGACATCACACATTAAAATGCACGATCCAAATGCAAATAATTTTTGGTAAATCCCAAGAAAATAATATCCTCAATGTGTTCTACAAATCTAAGTATACAAAATGATACCTAATAACTAAGTCATCAAACATATTGTTACAAGTACGTTTTACCTCATGAATTCCAAACTGTAATTAAGTTTATGGTTGCAGTACTTTTTTCAGTACAATATTTCTGTAACATTGCACACAGTTATTGGCAGCATTTATGCAAGTATATTTATGATTAATTCACACCTTTGCAGATATCATGCATTTAGCAAAGACTCTAAAATTCGGGCTGCATTCTCAGACATAAACACAGAGAGTGCTGGAGAAACACAGCATATATGGCAACATCTGCTGAGACTGAAACAAAGTTAACCTTTCGAGTCTGGTATGTCTCTTTTGCAGAACTGAGGTTCTCTGATAATCTCTATATTTGTTTCAGATGTCTGGCATCCAGAGTATTTTGTCTGAATTCTCAGATACTTAAGCTGAAAATCTCCCTGTAAATCAGGTACAATATTAAGTCATTGTAATTGAAGCAAACAATTTTGAGCTCTGCATTAGTAATGTCTATTTCAAAATATTGAATCAAACTTAAAAGTGTTGTGGGAGAAAAATGTTTGTTATTCTGTGCTACACTACTTGTTTCCTCAAAGTTCCCTGTACTTTTGTCATTTCTATTGTCACTGCTGATGTTATTGTGGCTAACAGTGGAGTTAACAGCAGGTTATGATGTTTTTTCTTTGTTATCTTATCCTGTAATTCAAGTAGTTCCTATATGCAAACTTTCAATCAATATATTATAGATTTAGAGGCATGAAATCTTGTGGCTATTACTTTATTTGCATATATTTCTAGAACAATCTAGCTCCCAACTAGTTGGAAATGTTGTTACTACATGCAACCCCCAAACTATACCCATTTGCTCTATCTTCATAATGCTGACGAGCTGACAGGTTTTCATCCAGTTGGAAACTAGTCTGGTTAAGATCTGGAAGAATAGCTATGGGTGGAAAAAAAGAGACTGGTCTTCCAGTAGCACTTTTCATGGAGAGGACTATAATTTAAATACTGTGATTGAATTACTTTAGGAAAATGTGCAAATATCAGGGAAACCTATGACCTGTTATTATCTTTGAGACTGACACCACAAGAATTGATGTTTTCTCAAAAGGGGGTTGTGGGGACAGTTTCTGTATTAAACATAATGGAAGTTCCTTTTCATTTATTTTTCTGCATTAATTTCCTCTCAAGATTTAATTGCCTTGACCATCCACACATGTTCCATTGTCAGTATGGGCCCCTTTTCTCTGGAAGAAGATTAAGGGGAGACTTGATAGAGACATACAAGATAATACATGGCTTGGAAAGGGTGGACGCTAGGAAATTGTTTCCGTTAGGTGAGGAGACTAGGACCCGTGGACACAGCCTTAGGATTAGAGGGGGTCAATTCAGAACAGAAATGTGGAGACATTTCTTCAGCCAGAGAGTGGTGGGCCTGTGGAATTCATTGCTGCAGAGTGCATTGGAGGCCGGGACGCTAAATGTCTTCAAGGCAGAGATTGATAGATTCTTGTTGTCTCGAAGAATTAAGGGCTACGGGGAGAATGCGGGTAAGTGGGGTTGAAATGCCCATCAGCCATGATTGAATGGCGGAGTGGACTCGATGGGCCGAATGGTCTTACTTCCACTCCTATGTCTTATGGTCTTATGGTCTTATGGAATGATACATTGGCTTTTGTAGCCAATCCAGAGAATATTTGCAAGGTTGATCCTGGGTATGGAGGAATTGTCTTAGGAGGAGAGGTTGAGTACAATGGCTTGTACACATTGATGTTTAAAATAATTAGAGGTGGCCTTATTGAAACATACAAGATTCTGAGAGGACTTGACAGGGTCGATGAGGAAAGTTTGTTTCCCTGCTGGGATGGTCTAGGGCCTGAAAGCATGATGTCAGGGGTTGTTCGTTTAAGACAGAGCTAAGGTCAAATTTCTTTTCACAGTGGGTAGAAAATCTGCGAAATTCAAGACAAAATCACTCAGCTCCATTATGGCTAAGCGACAAAGAGCAAAAAAAAAGGCAAGGCAAGAAAAGGCAGAGCTGCTGTGAGCATCAAAGTAGTCGCAAAGTGAGTGAACATTAAGAGAGCAAGCAAAGAGCCCTGCGATGCAACCTGTTAGATACATGAGGTGGGTGCCTGTCCTTATGCACTGTGTCCTGGCAACATTATTAGAATGAAAGGTGCCGCACTAAAGTCCAGAACTATATTGTGAATAGGTTGGAGAATGCAGAGAGGCTGACATGTGTCTAATGGATGGGGCAAGTGAGTAATTGTTGCCCAGGTTGCATGCCCTGAGATATTGGTGATTGCTGAAGGCTCAAAGGAACAGTGAGCCAGAGTCACAGGTACCCACTCTGACCTTTGTGTTGGGAATTGTCACTATCTAGTTTTTTTATCCTGCAGATGGGAGAATAGAAATTGCATATTAATGAGAACAAAATTAGAGAATATTGGCATGCTAATGCATGCAAATAGATCCAAAAAGGCTTCTCATTGCTCACTAGTGAGATTCTTACTTTGCCTTTAAAAACATCATTGTTAAATTGTTAACAGCTAACCCGAGAATGCAACTTTAAAGAAAAGATTTTGTGATTTACACATGAAAGAAGTGAAACTATCACTATATTCTAACAGATGAAAGGCTTAACAGACAATCAATTCTTCAATGTATAATTTCAGTTACATCACACTGTAAATTTTTGCTATAAATTCTGTGTTACGATCGAGCCCTCCACTATCAGCTGATGAAGGAGCGTCGCTCCGAAAGCTAGTGTGCTTCCAATTAAACCTGTTGGACTATAACCTGGCGTTGTGTGATTTTTAACATTGTTAAATTGGACTTTTTGCTCTTGACATCAAGAATTTCAATGTTGCTGGTCATACCTCACTTTCCCAAGAGTCTCACCAACCCCTACATCATTAAGAGGTTGGAAAGATTCAATTTGTAATTCTTGCTGCACTTTTTTTTCCCCTTCTTAAGACAATATGAATTCATATACTTTTGAATAATGAATTATTTCATGAAAGATCCACTCTTTTATATTGCCTCTCTAAAAATTCCATTTCTAATTCCTCATGCAAAGGAAAAGCTATTGCTGAAATATCTACTCTTGTGCTAATTTTAATCTGTCATGAATTTCCTAAAGAGCAGACGCACAATCTGTGGGATGTCCTGTCTATAGAAGGAAAGATGGGTAGAGGACTTATAAAGGTGCTTTACATTATGAAGGGCTTTCATAAAGTTAAGAAGGAGAAACTGAACCTAGTGTCAGAACAGTCAGCAACCAAAGGTCAGACATTTAAGGTAATTCACAACAGAACCAATTAAGACTTTTTTTTTACAGTGAGTTGTTATAATCTAAAACACAAAAAATCCAATTAAGACAGTCAAAATAGAACTGGCTAAACAAGTCAAGAGAAAATATTTGCAGAATACTGAAATGATGAATGGTAGGATGTTAGAAAGTACTGAAGATCAGAGATTCACACTTGATGTACAAATATATAGAGGAACAGGGCAGGTTATAAAGCCATGTGAGATATTTGCTTTCATTAGCTGATGGATGGATGTAGATTGGTTGAGGCTGATGGAGTGTAATGTGGGAAAATGTAAAGTGGCTCACATTGGCAGGAAGAATAAAAAAAGCAGGGCTTAACTTAAGTGAAGAACGACTGCAGAATTCTGAAGTAATTTAAATGTTCACATGCAAGAGTCACAAAAAGTTAGTATGCACATAATCAAGAAGACTATTGCAGGTAAACAATCCTTTACTGAAATCCTTGGGGCCAGATTTTTTTTTGGAATTAGGAATTTTTTAGATTTTAATGATTTTCACAGTGAAATTAAAAAGATTATCTAACAACAGACATACATGTGACTAGTACGAGCAATGAGACACAATTGATGCCTGCCTGTGCTGGGTCACACTTTGACGTCACATCTGATTTGGTTTGAGTGGGTGTGGAGTTGGGTCACCGGTTCACTCGCCAAAATGATGCTCCATGCTCCAAGAAAAAAAATTTCAGATTTCAGAGCCTTTTGAATCTCAGAATTTTGGATAAAAGGTTGTGTGCCTGTAGTATGCTATCCTTTATGACAAAAAAAAGGTAAAGGAAAGGGTGTTGTACATAAGTTAAAAGACACTGGTAAGACAGAGTGCAGTTTTGGTCCCCTTATATAAGGAAGGATGTAAATGTGGAGGAAGCAGTTCAAAGGAAGTTTATTACATTAATACCTCAAATGAGTATGTTATCTTATGTTGGACAGTTCGGGCTAGTTTCCTTTGGAGTTTGAGGGGTAAGGGATGACTTGGATAAATGACAAGATCCTGAATGAAGCAGCTATTGGTAGACAGGACTAAGCGACTCCACAATGAATGGATCAAATCTAAGCTCTGCAGTCCTGCCATATCAATATGTGAATGGTGGTGAATAATTAAAAAAACTAACCAGGGAAGTAGGCTCCATAAATATCTCCATTCTCAATGATGAGAGAGGCCCACACATCAGTGCAAAAGATAAGGCTGCAGTATTCACAGCAATTTTTGGCCAAAAGTGCCAAGTAAATGCTCCATTTCAGCCTTCTCTGAATGTCTCCAGCATCACAGATACCAGTCTTCAGCTAATTTAATTCAGTTGATACCAAGAAGTAACTGAAGGCACTGGATAATGCAAATACTATAGGCACTGGACAATATTCTGACAGCAATCTGGCTTCCGGCCTTGCTTCCCCCCAGCCAAACCGTTCCAATTTAGCTACAGTTGGGAATGTTTTTGACAATTGAGAAGTTGCTGAATATGTCCTGTTCACAAACTACAGGACCTGACCAATTACCATTCCATATTCTCCAGCAGTAATAAAGCTTTAGAAGCTCTCATGAACAGTGCTGTGAAGCAACATTAGTTCAGCAATAACCTGCACACTGATGCATAGATTGGATTCTGCCAGGGCCACTCAGCTCCTGACCTCATTGCAACATTGGTTCAAATCTGGATAAAAGAGCTGACCTCCAGAGATGAGGTGAGAGTGTTAGCCCTTGACATCAAGGTCACATATGACTGAGTTTGTCATCGAGGAGCCCTTGCAAAATTGGAATCAATGGGAACTGGGGGGATGTCTCTCTACCAGTTGGAGTCATACCTTATACAGAGGAATATTGTTCCAGTTATTGGAGTTCAAACACCCCAGCTCCAGGATGTCAATATAGGATTTCGTCAAGATAATGTTCTCAGCCCAACCATCTTCAGCGACTTCATCAAGGACCTTCTCTCCATCATAGGATCAAAAGTGGGAATATTAGCTGATAACTACACATTGTTCAGCTGTAGTTGTAGTTCAGATACTGAAGCAGTCCATGTACAAGTGCAGCACGACCTGGGCAATATCTAGGATTCTGCTAATAAGTGTCATTGAAAGTTTGAGCCATGCATATGCCAGGTATTCCTAACAAGTGAAAATCTAACTTTAACCCCCTGACATTCAAAGGCATTGCCCTTACCAAATCCCATCCCCATCAACATCTTAATGTTTTCCATTGACCAGAAACTGGACTGGACTAACCAAGTAAATACAGTGGCTACAGGAGTGGGTCAGAGTTTAGGAATCCTGTAGCCAGTAACTCCTCAAAGCCTGTCTACCATTTAGAAGGCACTAACTGGGATGTGATGAAAGACCCCACACTTGACCTGAGTACAGTTCTGACAATACTCAAGAAGTGTTGATACAATCCAGGAGAAAGCAGCCACTTAATTGGCACCACATCCATAAAAATTTATATGGTGCCTACAGCATCACTAATGTACCAGCAATGTATACCATCTACACAGATGCCCTGAAGAAGTTCACCTGAGACAACACCTTCCAAACCAGTGACCACTACCATTGAGAAGGACATGGGAAGTAGATATATAAGAACACCACAACCTGCAAGTTCCCCTCCAAGCCACTTACCATTTAAACGTGGAGACATATTGCTCTTCCTTCAATGTCATTGGGCCAAAATCCTGAAAATCACTCTTTAACAAGTTTGTAGGTGTGCCTACAGCTAAAATATTCAAGCAATCAGCTCACCAACACTTCTCAAGGGCACTAGGCATGGGTAATAATTGTTGACCCAGCCAGCAATTCCCACATCCTATAAATGAACACAAGAAAAAGAATAGTTACTGAAGAGAAACCAGAACTGCTGAGATATTAAACACAAAACACCTAAATATTAGATAGAGAGATATATAATTTAGGTACTTAGATTCCTCTGATCCTGCACATCTCTTCCAGTTGAATTGAGCATGAGAATTATCTTGCTTCTCTCCTCTTAATTCCTGCTATCACCACACTTACAGATTCCACTGGCCTTGGTACTCCAATTTGCTTGTAATTTGTCCTGCTCTATCTCCAAGCTCAGAATAAAAGTTCCTTCTCTTTTTTGACTGAAAGGATCTGAGATGAAATGAGTCTGAGCAGTTCAATCCACTTCCTCGTGGGTATGGTGCCTACAGCATCAACAACATCACACTTTACAGAAATGAGATGAATGATTAATTGGTCTGTTTCTAGTGCTGGTGCTGGGGAGTGGTATGTCGGAGATCTTTCCTCTTCAGCTAATATTGCATACTTTTTTTTGTTTTGCATTCTAGTTGCTTCTGTCTCTACCCTCCATATCTTTCCGTTTGTCTTTGCCAAATTCAGAAGTCTGCAGAAACTTTCATGTTGCTTTTGTGCTGAGACAGGGTTTTGCAATGAGGATGTATTTGCGTATTATTTGAACATTTTTGCTGTGGCTCAGTTACTTCTATGAAGAGCTGGAGATTCCAGTGAAATGCACAGCAAGGTCAGTGAAGGATAATTTTGCATGAGTGATTGTCAATTTTATTCTTAATGCTGTGGACTATCATTTTTCCTGTCTACAAATAAAGTTAAAAGGACATGTTCTTCGACATTAAAGGCTAAATAATTACTATAAAAATACAATTACATCCAGAGAAATATTTTTCACAAACATGTTCTTAAAAGCTTGCATGCATCTTCCAGAATTGGAAAATTTATTGCCCATTAAAAATTGGGGTTGTAAAAACTCTGAGGAATGGATTACAGTAAATCTGCTCTTTGTTACAGTGGTGAAATTGGAGTAAAAGTCGCACAGGAGCTAATCATTTTGAAATGTATTGCTTGAAACAAGTAATAAACTGAGTCTGAAAATGCCATACACTTTTGGCTGTACGTCAATGCAATAAATAATGTAAATCCTGTGCATTTTATACAATCCAATGAACACCTGCTTTACTCCAACCACAGTTACAGGAAAGTGTGACTGTCACAAGCCTTGTCATCAAATCCTTCACAGTATGGAAGGTAATGTCAAGGGAAAAAGCAACACAGTAAATAACTTTGTTTTACTAGGGGCAGTATCTGGACTTGTAATGGCTAATCGAAAAATGGAACAAAATGTTCCAGAAAGCTAATTTTATGTAATGGATATGATTTGACCATTTCCCTCCAAAGATGAACATAGTAAATGATTTAATCCCCTGCGGGATATTGAATAATTAAGACCTAAAGCAAAAATGGTTTTGGACATAATGCCATCTAATTTTATGCTCCCAAATTGCTTCCAGCTTAGTGCTATTTGTCATGAAAGGAGCAGTAATATACGCAAAAGGAGGTTAAAATGCAGAAGCACAATGGGTTCAAAACACATTAATCTGAATGTATAGCATTTGAACAAGATCAAATGAGCAAAAATTAAGACTTTAACCAGGGAAGCTTTCAGCACCATGACAACACAACTGAGAACCTAATGTAACAGCAAGCAATAGGCAGCCATAGCAGTCTTAAAGCATCACTGCCCAGGCAGTGGAGTTGAAAATTACCCCCATTATATCTAAATTGGTTTAAATTCAGTCACTCCACATTTGAATGGAGCCTGTAGAAGGAGGAGTAGTTACTGGAAAATAATCTTCAAATTGAACTCACTCATCTCAGATGATGCACATTAAATCAAACTCAACTTCCTTAACCTTTTCTTGGAACTGCTTCCTGAAAATCTTGGCTAACCTTGATGTTTTGCAATGCATGTTTCTGAGCGTTACAGTTTTTACAATTCCTGACGAGATGCTAAATTTTTGTTATGATCTGGTAAGGAAACATCACCGTTTTTGTTTAAAGTAGATAAAGTATGATATCATCCCAGGTACTTATTGAGGGAAAAAAGGCACATGATTCTACATTTTTAACAAAGAAAATAAAAGTTACTGAACAAAGTCAGAACAATCTACCAGATATTTACAACTTATATTGTAACATGCAGAATTAACATGCGATAACTATGGGTGAATAGACAAACTATGGTCAAACCGCATTGAACACAGCAAATAGCAGCATTAAGATAAATCCCATGGAATTCTTAGCAATGCTCTAACTTTAGAGACAATCATCAATTTTTGTTAAAATGTTTTATCCTAATATGATATTGTTTCATTCTTGATGATTTAGCTTTGGAACTCCCTCACTGATTGTTCATCATTGAATTCCTTAACAATTGCTCAGGTCCTGGCTGTTCAATTCCTTCCTCTAAAAAAAGGCCCTCCACTCAACTTCCAAGGCTCAATTCCAACATCTAAACATGGGCACAATTCTATCTTATTCATGGACAGCTAGGTTTGCCAAGCTAGCACACATCTGGATGCCTCTGGACTTTAATATTTCTCAGCTGCAGCAAGGACATCTTCCTTGTCGATTTTATTTCATCTCCCCTCTCAGCTGAGCAAAGGCACAAATGATTCCCAGAGTGTCTTCTGAACTCTAAACTCAAATCTTGACGAAGTAGCAGCACTCCGAAAGCTTTCAAATAAACCAGTTGGACTATATCCTGGTGTTGTGTGACTTCTGACCTTGCCTAAATCTTAGCTGCACTGTCTATCTCTCTGAGCAATAAATCCCATGAGGTCATAACAGCAGCATGTTTTGGTATGGAACCTCTTTGCCTGTTGCAGAACACTTCCAGTGGGCACCTTCCTCACACCATCACCAGCTTAGACAAAACCCGAATGCTGAGTGAGTACTTGTGGCCTGTCACTCTCTGTGCATTCGTGGGACATCCCAGGCAGAATTGTAGTCCATCTGTAAAAGGTGAGTTCAGGTTTCCTAGCATGACATATTTATTCTGGTGCAACTATGAAGATTACAGCCACAGGAATATACCTGGTGATCTTCCCATGATAACTGTCAGTATAAAATGATGTGCTGGATGTGTAGTACCAAATATGTAATGTGCTATTTAGTTCACATATACCTATGAAGTGACAGCTATTCAATAAAGTATCACAGATTTTAATGTTGCTAATTTATTTCAAAACATAATGGAAAACCAAACAAGAGAACACTGCAACTATTAACCAAACAGCACAGTGTATTTTTCTCTAATTACTTACTAGGTATAAAACTAGTTATTGAAGATTGACCACTCATATGGAAATATGCTTCATTTTAAAACAAATGAAATTTCTTCTTTTAATATGATAGGCATCAAATCAATCTAGTTTTACAGACAAGCAGGAAATTGATATTTTCTCTGTATTAGAATGAAAGGTCCAAACTTCGAAGGCTATTCTGTTTCTGCAAAAATGGAAACTTATGAAAGGATATCTTCCAAGGCAATGTCTAATGGTGAAGAATATTTAATATCTAGGAAAGGCTACCCATCAAACACCTGACCTGAGTCAATTCATCAAACCATCAAGGAGTTCATTCAGCAGCAATTAGAGCCTCCATTTTGAAAAGAAATTTGGAATCTATCGTATGGCTCGTCCCAAGGTCTGATCACACTTCAACATAAATAAATTTTAGGAGCCAAGATTATGCTGTGTACATTAATGAATTTCAATAGTTGAACTGAGCATATGACAATAAATCCATATATCTAAGAAGCAACCTCAGCATATTGGAAATTAAAAAGAATGACGATAAATCTAAGGAATTATTTTGTGGAGATGGAACTTCAGGCAGTGAAAGGATAATGAATAAGCCCAAAGACAAATCTAAAATTAATGAAAGGCTTTTACCTTTACAAAGCCCCAAATAAACACAAATCTTTAAACCTTGAAAGTTGAGCTATTATTCCAAATTCAAAAATAATTTGCAATTTGTGAATTTAAAATTATTAATAAAATAACTTTGGTTTGGCTTTGTACATTCTTCCCCTCAATAGTAACAGCATCCAGCCTGAAATTAAATGTTTTCATATTCCATTAACCTGGACAGACTGTTTCTCATTCTATCACACTCACCAACCTCTATCACTCACTCAATCCT
Organism: Chiloscyllium punctatum; assembly: GCF_047496795.1. Lineage (NCBI taxonomy): Eukaryota > Metazoa > Chordata > Chondrichthyes > Orectolobiformes > Hemiscylliidae > Chiloscyllium > Chiloscyllium punctatum. The sequence goes on along the minus strand of NC_092750.1, from coordinate 50,696,641 downwards.
CATTGTTTAAGAAGTTTACTAGTATCTAGTCAGTGTCAAGTGAATAATGTTATATTACAATAATTGTTTCTCACACTTTTCCTGTCTCATTTTCATTAGATTTTACTTCAGAATTTTTCAGGGACAGTGTGTCTTGCATTTAGCCATTTCTGTTGCAGCATTATCACACAATAATTTAGCATTCTAGGGTGCGGTTGTGCTAGTTTAAGACAAATATCAGTCAAGGCTAAAACTTGCCTAGCAAGGCCAGAGTAATGGTGCAGATGCCATTGATATGCTGCCAATTTAAACAGAGCTCTGTACAAGTGTGTTATGTACCTGCCAACTAAATTTAATGTTTGAACGTGGGGAATAATCACTGCTCACTTATTGTCAAAAGATAGAATAATAAGTTCATGTGGTTGTGAAAATTTCAGCGCGTGATATCAACATATGAACTATTAATAAACTATTCTAGTCAGTTAGTAGGGCTAAGGAGTCTGAAAAAAAATCTAGGTGCTCTTGAGTGCTCTTTTGGAATATTCCAACTTTTTCCTGGGTCTCAGATAAGGTCTGCAAGATGGCAAAGCCTTATTAAAGGCTTGATCATTTAATTGAGAGACGTCAATGTGTAAGGCTCATTGGTAACACATGACAAGGATAAAGAAGTGGGTGAGAGCGATGACAACTATTGCCGAATTGGATCTTTGTGATCTGCAGCTAATAGAAGCAAATTCTTTTTATGTTGATTATTGGCTAGTATATTCCAAAAAGCAAAAGCACAATTTTTTAAAAGTAAACTGTAACATCCTGCTCTTTGGAAAGGATGACATATGCCACCTTATTTTCTAAGGACCATGGATGGTAACTAGAAATGATATAGATGTCAGTGTGTACAGAAACAGTTAATTCACAACATATCCAGTTTGAAATCAAACCGTGTGGGGCATGCACTGTCTTTAAGAACCTTCCTGTAGACTTCTTTCACATAATTCCTGGGAATAAATGCAGATTCAAGAGATTAGTTGCAGCCAAAGAAAGGAAAATCTTTATCTCTATCTACAAGCAATCATGCTCATGTTCTTATGTAGCACTAACAAGAATAGCTGACACCCCTTCAGTTCCAGAATTAACCCCTATTTAAATGCACCATGTTGTGTGTCAACCTGTCATGCAGAAGTTAATGGGTGCAGTGGGTAGTACTCAGCGATTGGGTGGTAAGACTTGTGTCAGCAAGATGTTCTATGGCAGCTCCTATGTCCTTTCTCTACTCTTTTATACAGCATAATGACTGGCCATGAAACCTTCATCAGTCTGGCACACAAAAGCAGTCAAGGCAGCAGTGTGACTAAGCATTGAATTTGCACAAGCTATGTTGGCTTTATGGCTCCCACTGAGGATGGCTAAGGGATGGTAAAGGAAAGGCACAGGCCAGGTCAAAACTAGCCTTCAAGGGCATTTTATTAGGGGCAGAATAGAGGGCTAACTGGGCTGCCAGTTCTTGTGTACTGGATAGCTGAGCAAGCTCATTAAGGGACCTGGGATGAGTGTCATTCTGGGTGCTTGGAAGTGGATACCAGAAGAGAGGCCAAAAGTCAATGCACCAAGCAGGCCTACATACCCACCCAGCCTGGTTGAATTCAGGAGCGCACCTCCAACCTCATTGCCCAAAGCACACCTGCAAGGAAAACCTGGTGCTGAGTCTATTTTCTAAATAATTACTTCAGAACAGAAATACGGTGCTTTAACTTGAAGAGCTCTCTCAGTTGCTAACCTTCCCTTGTGGCCTGCTGTTTCCTTCAAACTAGAAGGCCTCTGACTAGTTGTGTAGCTTTGAAATCCTGCCCCCATACTTAATTAGATGTCAAATCTGCTTTCAGGTCATTAACTGACTGTCGCAGAGAAAATGTCAAATGAGTGACGACCTGGGCCAGGGGGCTGATCCAGGACACAGGAACAGCCCTGATTGCTGTTTCCTGTTCCCAGAGAGACAATCAAGCTCATTTCTGCACTCTCACAGAGCAAAGATATGATTCTTACCATGCTCGCGTTTTTACAGAAGAACAATCCATCCTATTATGCAAGCTACAAGACTTATATTTGGTCAGGTACTTCTTAGATTACATTACATTACAGTGTGGAAACAGGCCCTTCGGCCCAACAAGTCCACACCGACCCGCTGAAGCGCAACCCACCCAGACCCCTACATTTACCCCTTACCTAACACTACAGGCAATTCAGCATGGCCAATTCACCTGACCTGCACATCTTTGGACTGTGGGAGGAAACCGGAGCACCCTGAGGAAACCCACGCAGACCTGTGGAGAACGTGCAAACTCCACACAGTCAGTCGCCTGAGGCGGGAATTGAACCCGGGTCTCTGGCGCTGTGAGGCAGCAGTGCTAACCACTGTGCCACCGTACCGCCCAAAACCTTTTTGGATGGTCACCCACTTATTTCATCATGTAGCCAACCAAAGTCTATTCCAGCTTCCTCCATCTCAAGATGTCCCTACATCAACATGTCTAAGTCACAAATCACCTGACTCGTACAGATCAGAGTGTGATCCTGGTAATATTACTGCAATCCTGGAACTCCCTCCTTTACAGTTTTCTGGATGTCCTTACACCTCATGGACTGCAATGGTTCAAGAAGGTAGCTCCCTGCCCTCTTCTCAAATCTGGATAACAGAATTCTGCCAGCAACACTCAGATCCTAGAAAAGAGTTAAAATCATCTATTAAAAAGACAGGAGAGTTAATAATTACCCTGGATGCTAATTGTCTACTGTTTTCATCAGTTGAGCTTATGAATAAACAAGTGAGCTGCATTACACCCATGTGTGCTGCTATGACAATCTAACATTCTAGCCAAACCTTCATGTGTTTCAAGACTCTTGAGACCTAAGCACAAATTTAAAATGCTCTGCGCAGCCTGCTTGGTGCCCAACACTGGAAATGGCATTTGCAGCAACAACCTCTCTGGAAGCCTCAGATCTGATGCTGACATGACATCATTCAACCCTACCAGCTCATTTGATGCTCCATTTGGAGATATTTTTGTATATTGACCTGTTCAGAGATATTTTACGCATCTTTGGAGCAGGCAGGATTTGAACTCAGGCCTCCTGCTCCACTGCACCACAAGAGCCCTTGATGTACCAATTATGTACCTGGGCCATTGCAGGTTCATTCAAATATCAGTTTGATATTCACCAACAACATGCATTCAACTGCAGTAGAAGCCCATTTTTAGCACCATTCCAGCACCCAGTGGCAGGTAAAAGAATTTAGAATAGCCTCTATCACTGGGTTAAAAATCACACAACACCAGGTTATAGTCCAACAGGTTTAATTGGAAGCACTAGCTTTCGGAGTGTCTCTCCTTCATCAGGTGGTAGTGGAGGACACAATTGTAAGGCACAGAGTTTATAGCAAATGTTTACAGTGTGATGTAACTGAAATTAGACATTGAAAAATACCTTGATTGTCTGTTGAGTCTTTCATCTGTTCGAATACCATGTTAGTTTCACTTCTTTCATGTGGAAATCACAAAACCTTTTTTTAAAAGTTGCATTCTCAGGTCAAGTGTAACAATTGGTGTTAGCTTGACAATATGTTGAAGGTGTTAGCCCCCTGTGTCTGTGCCATGATGTTTAGATTGATACTAATCTAAAAAGTGAGATAACAGGGTTTTACATGAATTCATGCAGTTTTTGAGCAAAGTAACTCTGCAAGTACAAATTCACCCCACAAAATATATATGGTGCATGTGTATGTGTGTGTGTGTCTGGGTTGGGGGGTTGTGAGTGTGAGAGAGAATGTATATGTGTATGTACGTGAGTGTAGAACGTCTTAAGTCTGTGATGGGGTGTATGTGTGAGTGTGGGAGTGTGTGTGTGTGTCTGGGGTTTAGGGTTGTGAGTGTCTGTGAGAGAGAATGCATGTGTGTGTGTAGAGTGGTCTAAGTCTGTGTGTGTGTGTGTGTGTGTGTGTATAGTGCAATGGTGGTCACCTGTAGTGTGACATGAACCCAAGGTCCCAGCTGAGGCCCTCCGTATTGGTACTGAACTTAGCTATCAGCCTCTGCTCGGCCACTTTAAGCTGCTGCCTGTCCCAACGTCCGCCTTGGAGGATGGTCATCCGAAGGTCTGAGGTCGAATGTCCTGGACCACTGAAGTGTTCCCCAACTGGGAGGGAGCATTCCTGTCTGATTGTTGTGCCGTGCCCATTCATCCATTGCCGTAGCTTTTGCTCGGTTTCCCCAGTATCCCATGCCCCAGGGCATCCTTACCTGCGACGTATAAGATAGACAACGTTGGCTGAGTCACATGAGTACCTGCCATGTACATGGTGGGAGGTGTCCCCATGTGTAATGGTGGTATCCATGTCCATACTCTGACACGTCTTGCAGTGCCATTTATAGATTTCCTGACAATTTGAGCATACTTGTCAAGCCCAGGGCAGCGGCCCTCCGGTGGGGTCCAAGTTGACCCCTTCTTTGGTGTCATATAAATGCCAGATTCATCAGCCGTACCCACAAGGTAGAGCAAAACATCACCCATTCACAACACAATGCCATCCAGGCTCTCAAAACCAATCACAATATTGTCATCAAACCAGCAGATAAGGGAGGAGCCATTGTCATTCAGAATCGAACAGATTACTGCAAGGAAGTGCACCGACAACTGAACAACCAGGAACACTCCAGGCAACTACCAGCTGATCCAACCAAAGAACCAAAGACCATCCGACCATGAATTAAACACTTTGAATCCATTCCTTCACAGTTCCCCATGCACCCTCATCCCACATACTTCTCGTGTAGACAACTTCTACTGCCTTCCAAAGATACACAAAGCCAACACACCAGGACATCCCATCGGATCAGGCAATGGGACCCTGTGTGAGAATCTCTCAGGCTATGTTGAAGGCATCTTGAAATCTATTGTACAGGGGATCCCCAGCTTCTGTCGTGACACTACGGTTTTCTTACAGTTTCTCAGCACCCACGGACCAGTCGAACCAAGAACATTCCTCATCACAATGGACGTTTCCGCATTCTACACCAACATCCCCCACGATGACGGCATCGTGGCAACAGCCTCAGTACTCAACACCAACAACTGCCAATCTCCAAACACCATCCAACAACTCATCCGCTTTATCCTCGATCACAACCAGTTCTTCATCCAGACACACGGAACAGCCATGGGGACCATATTTGCACCCCAATATGCCAACATCTTCATGCACAGGTTCGAACAAGACTTCTTCTCTATGCGGATGTTCAACCAACATTATACACCAGGTACAGTGACAACAGTTTCATGGCGATGAGTCACTGATAAAACCACATAGTGATATCAACAAGTTTCATCCCACCATCAAACTCACCATGGACTACTCTCGACTATCTGTTTCATTCTTGGACACATGCATCTCCATCAAGGATGGACACCTCAGCACCACACTCTTACCGCAAACCCACAGACAACCTCACAATGCTACACTTCTCCAGCTTCCACCCAAAACATATTAAAACAGCCATCTCCTATGGACAAGCCCTACGCATAGACTGGATCTGCTCAGATGAGGAGGAATGTGACAGACACCTGGAAGTACTCAGGGATGCCCTCACAAGAGCAAGGTTCGATGCTCAAGTCATCGACCGCCAGTTCCAACGTGCCACAGCAAGGAACCGTAATGACCTCCTCAGGAGACAGACACGTGCTGCAACTGACAGGGTACCCTTCGTTGTTCAGTACTCCCAGGAGCTGAAAAACTACGCCATGTTCTTCGTGACCTGCAACACATTATCGATGAGGATGAGCACCTCCCCAAGACCTTCCCCACACCTCCACTGCTTGCCTTTAAACAACCGCCAAACCTCCAACAGATCACACAAGCTGCCCAGCTTTCAGGACAACTCCATATAACCCTGTCACGGTAGGCATTGCAAGACGTGTCAGATTGTGGACATGGATACCACCATTACGAGTGGGAACACCTCCCACCTTGTACATGGCAGGTACTCATGTGACTCAGCCAACGTTGTCTATCTTATACGTTGCAGGCAAGGATGCCCGGAGGCATGGTACATTGGGGAAACCGAGCAAAGGCTATGGCAATGGATGAATGGGCACTACACAACAATCAACAGACAGGAGTGCTCCCTCCCAGTTGGGGAACACTTCAGTGGTCCAGGACATTCGACCTCGGACCTTCGGATGACCATCCTCCAAGGCAGACTTTGGGACAGGCAGCAGCTTAAAGTGGCCAAGCAGAGGCTGATAGCTAAGTTCGGTACCCATAGGGAGGGCCTCAACTGGGACCTTGGGTTCATGTCACACTACAGGTGATCACCATTGCACTACACACACACACAGATACTCCTACACACACACATACACACGGACACACAGACACACACACACACAAACATGCATCCTCTCAGAGACTTAAACCACTCTACACTCACACATACACATATACACTCTCTCTCCCAGACACTCACAATCCCCACCCCAGACACACACACACACACACTTCCACACTCACACATACACCCCATCACAGACTTAAGACACTCCACACTCACGTACACACACATATACATTCTCTCTCACACTCACAACCCCCCAACCCAGACACACACACACACACACATACACATGCACCATATATATTTTGTGGGGTGAATTTGTACTTGCAAAGTTACTTTGCTCAAAAACTGCATGAATTCATGTAAAACCCTGTTATCTCACTTTTTAGATTAGTATCAATCTAAACATCATGGCACAGACACAGGGGGCTAACACCTTCAACATATTGTCAAGCTAACACCAATTGTTACACTTGACCTGAGAATGCAACTTTAAAAAAAAAGGTTTTGTGATTTCCACATGAAAGAAGTGAAACTAACATGGTATTCGAACAGATGAAAGACTCAACAGACAATCAAGGTATTTATCAATGTATAATTTCAGTTACATCACACTGTAAACATTTGCTATAAATTCTGTGCCTTACAATTGAGCCCTCCACTACCGCCTGATGAAGGAGCGACACTCCGAAAGCTAGTGTGCTTCCAATTAAACCTGTTGGACTATAACCTGGTGTTGTGTGATTTTTAACTTTGTACACCCCAGTCTAACACCGGCATCTCGAAATTCTGCCACTGGAAACTTTCTGGAAATAGTGATGTGTTTTTGGAGGTTTGTGGTGAGTCGCTGGATTTGAACCCAGAATATTGCTGTAAGCTCCACACTGTGTCCTCTGCCAAGTAACAGGTGGACTCTTTCATATTCCTTCACAGTAACAGGTTCCTGTCTGACAGACCACACAAGCCACTCAGTATCACAGAGTGTATCCTCATCAGCATTTTCCTGTGTGCTGCCCCATCAAAGAGTTGATATGAAATCTCCTCATGCAGAAGTTATCTGTGATCACACGCTTTACTGAACTGGTGCTTGAAATATTTTCCTTGCTGGTTGCAGTGCATTCATGCTTGTTAACCCATCAAATGGACATCCCAATTCTGTAATTATACTTTAATATAGTGCTAGCAGGTGAACGAATAACTGCAAGTAACAGATTCAAAGACAAGGCATCTTCCTGAGAGACAAGCCATTGCTCTTTTTTGGCTCATCCTGTGGCTGTTCTGATTGGACGCAGTGACAGACCAAAATAATTAAGAACCAGAAAAATCAGAAAGGGCAAGAATTGGATGAAGGGAAGAGGTTGGGGAGGAAATCTCAAAGGCTATAGTCACATCGTTAGCAGCTTTGCCAGATTTTAGGATAGGGGTGAGGCAGGAATTGCGAAGCAGCCTAAGACAATCAAAGAGAAATGTTTGTTTGAATAGTGACTTGTCTGTCATTTATATCTACAGATGGTTAGAAATGAAAGCTACTTTCTACTAGCTGCTAAATTGTTCTATGTTGGCTGTGTCAAACATTAATGCATGGCTGTTAATTTGAAAAATGAATGGGAAATGGTAGCAATATTAATCTGCTAATAGTAATTGGTTGCCACTAGAGAGGATTGGCCTATACTTATACAGAGAGTCTTATTAAAAGAATCAGATAAAAAGAACTATGTTCTTGGGTTTGTCCTTAGAATCTCAAGTGAGTGTAACAAAGCCAGGACTGACACTTTGAATTGAACGTAACCTGAAAATTTGTGACATTGCATTAAAAAAGTGCTTGTTGTGTCTCGTGTAACAGAAGTAAATTACCCACTGGAGTATTGTCTGTGCTTTGGACACTTCAATCAGTTTATGGATTAAAAACATTTTATCCAAGCATTCTTGTCAGTGAGGTGATCAAAAGGACAATTTGGTTTACAATTCAACTCAATTTTATTAACAAAATATTCTATTTTAAAAACATCATGTGAGCATTTTCCAACTTCCCACAGAAGGTACTGCTTATCTAGCTTTATCCATCTGAGAAAGGATATTACCCAAAATGATCCACGGGTTTGAATTGGGCAAGGTGGATCTTCTATTTCTCTCTCTCATTCTCTCTGTCCTTCTCTTTCTCTCTCTCTCTCTTTCTCTCTCTCCTGGTGGTCAGAGCTCCACTGCTGGGCCAAGTCAAGTCTTCACTGGGAGTCTTCGCTGAGGCGATGATTTTCAGTTGTGTGTCCTTATTCCCCCCTCACCCCTAACATTCCAGAGAGTTCTGTGGCCTTTGTCCAATGGGGTCATGAGCTGGGTTCAAATAATCCAATAAGGTTGCTCCAACACCCTTCACTGTTACCATGTCGGGAAGTGTAATGTGCACATACTCAGGCAGCTAAGATGCCAGAAAGTCTGATCAACACTTCCCTAATGCGTAGTGTTCGGGCTGGTCATAACCGGTTCTCCTCTTTCATCCTGGTTTCCACTGTTGTCTGCAGCCTACAGCTGCTGGTTGCTGTTCAATTTAGTTTGGCAAATTTTCTGTCAGTCCTGATTTCTCTCGCTGTGGATCAATTTAGAATGTCCAATTTCGGGCCCTGACCACTGGACCATTTGTTAATGAATTAGTTTTGGTTTGTACAACTGTATTCCATGCTCCAGTCAAACCTGGGGTATGGGTTGCAGCATACATAAAGAGTTAACATGTCGAATAGTCCCCACCACGATGCTGTATAGATTTACTGAGAAGAAGCTTCAGTATATCATTAGCCATTACCTTTATCTTTCTTTCAGTAATGCGGCAGCAGTTTGCGCAATGAATCAACCTACTTTCCCAAGAGATACTGACGCACAGTGCATTGCTGAAATAAAAGAAACACAATTTAAATACTTCTGCAGACCTACTTTGATCCTCTGAATAATTTAGTCAGCTGATTCGCATGTTGTAAAATGCACTTAAGTAAATGTCAGAGAAAAAGAAGACACTGTTTTGGGTTATTTCTCACCCTCTCCGACCTTTGTTTTTATAATTAATGTGAGACATCAGTCAACTATCTAAGCTGCTTCTTCAAAACTGCCCATGAAAATCTATGAGAGTAACCACACAGCAGTCAATAGGGGACACAGTTTATACAGTACACAATAACTTTCTTTCATAGTTCAGCTGCAAGTAATATATGTCCCTGAGTAAATCAATAATTCCAGTAATCTGTTTGCAAACAAGGTCACCGCACTACAATAACCACAACTTGCATTCATGTCACAAGTTTTCATTACAATCTGGCCTTCTGGCCTTAATACACAGCCTACAAAACCGAAGAAATTTTGTTTGAAAGCATTTTCTATGCAGGCAAAAATCATTCTCATTGAGTACAGATTGTGGCCAGAGATTCCCTTCTTTCTGCCCGAGGGAATAAAAGCAAAATCACAAATTCTGCATCATAAAGGAAGACTATTTTATCTCAACTCATTCCCTCTTGGCAGAAGCAAGAATTTGGAGGAAGCGTAAGGGTTCGCTCAGATTTCAAGTTTCCCAAGGTGCAGTCTGCCTTTGATGTCCCATAGAGATTACCCCAGATGGGCATTGAGTGATTTCTGGACTGCATGGGTACATTCAGGCCTATAGTGAGAACCATGCTGCTACAAGGAATGTTATAGGGCAAATCATCAGAGTTCTCAAATAGCACTTAACTGCTGTGGTGAAGGGCTGCGTTACACAGCATCAAGATTTGTGATAATTTAGATTAGATTAGATTTCCTACAGTGTGGAAACAGGCCCTTCGGCCCAACCAGTCCACACCGACCCTCCGAAGAGCAGCCCGCCCCAGACTCATTCCCCTACATTTACCCCTTCACCTAACGCTATGGACAATTTAGCATGGCCATTTCACATAACCTGCACATCTTTGGAGTGTGGGAGGAAACTGGAGCACCCGGAGGAAACCCACGTAGACACGGGGAGAATGTGCAAACTCCACACAGACAGTTGCCCGAGGCAGGAATTGAACCCGGGTCTGTGGTGCTGTGAAGCAGCAGTGCTAACCACTGTGCCACCATGCCACCCCTTTTTTTTTACTTTTAAGCCCACCTGCATACTTTAGCACAGCTGATCCATCCTAAAGTCAGATCTTTGGACTGTGGGAGGAAACCAAAACATCTGGAGGTAACCCACACAGACATAAGGGGGAGAACATGCCAAACTCCACTCAGACAAGGATTGAATCGAACCTAGGCTCCTGCCGTTGGGAAGCAGCATTGCTAACCACTGAGCCACCATCCCATCCCACCCCATCCCATTTACTGGATGCCAGCAGCCCCGATCATACTTCCTTATTCATTAACAGTGTCACTCTCCTTAGATTTCATACTGTCCTCCTTCCTACAAATTAGAAAATACCAGAACATGTATATTCTAATCCAAATTTATCCATTCAATAAATTTGTAATGATAATAGAAGTAACCTTTGTGTGTTTCCTTAGCACCTGTCTTCCTCATGCCTTTTCTCTGTCATGAATTTTTGTACAATGCTTTCCCCTATCTTTCGGATTGGCTTTTGAACATGGCTGACTTTCAGAGACTGCAGAAGACTTTGAAAGCTTCAAGCTGCTGTGGGCATAGATAACCCAATCTGGACTGCACCATCTCTACCTGGGCTACAGCTGTTGTGACTGGATGGATGATAAATGTCAAAGATGCCAGTGAAGTGGTAGTGCTGTGAGTAGAACTGCTGTCATATGAAGAGAGAACAGTAGGTTTGTGCTCCGTAGAGCTGCTGCCACTCTCCTAGAATGGGGCCTCCGAAGTCTTAGTGATTTTTTTTGTGGGAAAAAAAATCAATTGATTGTTGCGGCTCCAATCTATTTGAATAGTGATATCCACAGCTACAATGGCATCAATCTGATCTTCCACTATAGAACCTTTGATGAAAGCTGTGTGTACTATGACATTGGTCATCTGAATCTGGGTTATATGGGTATATTCCAAAAATAGACTTAGATAAATTTCTGTTCCACCTTGTGAAAGATGGGTTCCAAGTTTTATACAAAGTATTTTATGCAAAGTTGGCAATAGTCTGCGCCATGTTTCTTCTCATTGAGGGCAGGATTCTAGAAGACTTTCCTATGTACCAGTGCTTGGTTATGCATAGCCATTGGCTTTCTTCTAGCCCATCATTTATGACAATCTATATTGAATACGCTCCCTTGCAACCAAATACCTAGAATTTCCTTTTTTGCTCTGTCTCCTATATAATAGTGTTTGGTATATATGATATACTTGCCCTCCAGTTTGCTGCTGCACCTCTCCAGAGGGAAGTGTGTCGTGTAATTTGTTTGGGTAATGTGGTTAAGATGATTGAATAGCTACCAGAATATGCAATCTTGATTATTGATTGATAACAATTGTAGGTGAACAATGGAGGGATAAGTATTCAGTAGTGGATGAGCCCGGTGGTGTTTATGTCAGGATTTGCCATTTGAAAATAATTTTGCTCATCTTGACAACCTTGCGGAGGTTGGGGGGGTGGGGGGGAGGGGGGGGAGCGGGGGCAGAGGTGTTGGACTGGGGTAGATAAAGTGAGAAATCATACGACACCAGGTTATAGTCCAACAGGTTAATTTGAAAGTACAAACTTGTGAACTTGTGATTTCAAACACATCTGTTGGATTATAAACTGGTGTCATAAGACTAAGTATACTTATTTGAGCTATTCAGAGAGATACTCCTGGGATTGACCTCCAATGTTTCTTCATCTCCTTGTTATGATCCTGAACCAGACTGCCAAATGTAGGTAAAAGTAAAATAGAGAACTGCGGATGCTGAAAATCTGAACAGAAAACAGAAATTTCTGGAGAAACACAGGAGGTCTGACAGCATCTGTGGAGGGAAAGCAAAGATAATGATTCTACTTCAGCAACTCTCCTTCAGAATCTGCTCTTTCATAATGCACATTTCACCACTCTGTTCGTCCAGTTGTATTGGAGTTCAAAAAGTTTATTTGTATGATGAAAAGGGGTCTTGTCTTGTATACTAAGTATTTGGATTTGCTGTCATCTAACTTTTACTGCACCTGATGTGAGAAATAAAAGAGGTGATATATTTGCACATCTGCGTTATCACTTTACTTTAAACAGTAGAAATGTAGTAATGTCATATCCTGATCAAAGACCACTTATGATGCCAACAATGCAACAGCTTAGAAATGTAGAAGTTCAAATCGGTACTCACAAGATTGAGATAATCATGGAGAAGATCCCAACTTTTCTCATCTGAGTTTATTCTTCCAGAAAGACCCTACAGTAATTGCCATTACAGCACCTAATTGATTCTTAAATAATTATAAGTTTTTCATTTCCACTGCTCTGCATGGAAGTCCATTAAGGTGTGGACTTATTTTTTCTAAATATCAGTAATTACATTTTGATCTAGCATCTCCTTATCCTATGTTCCAATATAAAGTAATAGTCCAGATACGTCTTTTCTATTCCTTTGACTTTTTGTCCAAGACCAATCAAATAATATCTTGCATGCGTTCTTGCCACAATATCAGGAACTACATTTTGAACCAAGGTCCCCTTATGCTATGTTCAAATATAAAGTAATAGTCCAGATTTATCCTTTTATATTTTTTAAAGTATTATGTCCAAGCCAATGTCTCACATGCCTTCTTTCCAGAATAGAAAGCCAAGATTCCCCCCATAATTCCAATCTTTGATGTGAGGAAGCAGTCACGTTTATTATTATCTGTTCTTCTTCCGGCAATTGAATGTCTCTCCACTTTCACAGCAACCATAACTGGACACAATATTCAAGGGTTGACTTCCTTCATCCACATTCAACTGTTTTGGTGTTTCAACCCATCTTTTTATTTGCATTGTTGATTGCTGCTCTGCATTAACTGGATACGTTGAATTTATTGTGATTCTAGGTCTTTCCACACCATACATGAAGCAAGGTTGGCATCAATTTTCCCTTCCTATGGGCTGTCATTTGAATGATCTGAGTCAACTATTCATCCCCATAATTTTGTCTGTACACAACATTAGTCCAACCAGATTTACAGTTTTTTGGAACTTTATGTTTTGACTCTACTTTTGAAACATTACCTTTTGACTCTGGTTTACTTTGCTTGGAAGTATATCTAAGTTAAAACAGGTTTGTGAAACCAAGTCAGTTTACAGACCAGAGTGCGCAGAACATTAGAGATGTTGAGAAAATTGGCTCATGGGCACACTGACCAAAATTGACAAATTTAAGTAGTTTCAAGATTTTATCTTTTATTCATTTTTAAGTTATTCCTTATGGATAATATTTAATAATTACATTTTCAAGGCCAGGGAATTATCTTTTGCAAAATGTGTCCATTAAAAAATATACATAGGAGGACAATCTTCCTTCATTTCTAAAAACGTTATTTGACATTTTGAATTCCATTATATATGTGCAATGTTCATTAAGTTAAATGTAAAGGGGATTGCTATTCATAAATGAATTTAATTGCTTTAGAAACATTTACTGCTCTCAAATGCCTAAATCTCCCCTGCTTCTCAACGTAGAACAGAATTTATCACTGCTGACAACATCTTTTGGCTATTCTTTCTGAATAGACTGTATTTTCATGTGAATAAAAAACTTATGAAGTCCATAAGTACTACGAAAATATTCTATTTAATCCATGAGTATATTTCTTTAAAATGCCTTAACCTCTGAATATTACCAGTCTTAAAGGAGCACTTCATCCGTAGATATTGTGGTGGGATCCATAGTTTAAAAGTTTTTATGTTTTGAGACAGGGGAATCAGAAACAGAGATAAAGAAACTGAGCTTTTCAGTTTCTAAGGAGACTACGGAAACTGAGAATGGAAACCAAAATGAGGGACGCCATAATAAAGGAGATGAAGTTATCACACCTCAGATAATGATGATCCTGATGACACTATATTGGAAGGTTGAAGAAGACAGTCAATTCTGCAATAACGCTTCTTTCATTAACACAAGTTGGCTGTAAAGTGATTCGGGAATAGGGAACGCTGTTTCTAAAATGTGTATTTGTAAAATGTGTGTTGGCTTTAACACGATTAAATCACTAATACTAAGGGTAATTTGTATTGCGCAATTTTTGAATAGCACAGGGTCGCATGGGAACGTGACTATCACATCATTGAAGAAATTACTATAAATTCGAAAGCTGAGAAGAAACGAGCATATAGTTTTTATTATGTGATTATAACATCAGTGGAGATATGCCACCAGACCATTCTATGTAGAGTTTTGGTGAAGACTGCATGTGGAAAATGAGGTTATTATTGTTGCTGCTGTCTGTAAATTTAGTTATCCCCCCAAAAAAGCAAAAACTGGAATTCTTTGTGAGGAAAACTGAGTTTTGAAAGACTTTATGATTCAGTTTGTTGACCAATGTGCTGAGTGTGCTTTGACCTGATTTGTAAGGTCTGTTGCAATTTTACCTGCCATTTAATGTGTAATTTATAGTTTATAATTGACTGTATTTTTCCCATTATCACATTAAAATTATGTTTTTTTTCCTGGGTTTTAAAGTATAGGGTATTGCCCAATATTGAATTTGCTTTCTTTGATTTTTGTAAAATAAAAATGCTTATTTTTTAAACAGTGGAATCTTGTAACTTAGTTCTTTAAGTAAATAAGGGAAATTTTGGATTTTCTTTATAAAAATAGACATTATGGATGTCAGGGAAATCAGAAACAGGGATAAAGAAACTGAGCTTGGAAACCAAAATGGGAGAAACCATAATAAAGGAGATGAAGTTATCACAGCTCAGATAATGAGCAATGACTTAATTTATATATTTATGCAAATAGTTTATTGAATATTGCTGCAAAGAGATACATAAACAGACCTTTTTTGTCTCATACCAGACATGACAAAGTCAAGAATACCAAATGTCGATATCAAATGAACACACCAAGTTGCAAGTTGAGCAAATCCTAAGGTCCTATTTACAAGGTTACTGATAAGGCCAGTGGAACAATGTCAATGTTGAGTGTTTGTTGAGTGGTGAAGTTAGGCTTGCAGTAAGTGACAGAGAACCCACTTACAGATTTGTCAACTAGCACATTGAGAAAAGGGAGAATGTCAAACTGCTCCACTTCAAAAGTAAACTGTCAGGCAGAATAGAGCACATTAAGATGTATAAATAAATCCCTTGCATGCACTCGCAGATTCAAAGATCTCAAACCAATAATCTACAAATTGGAAAACACACACAGTAGAATGAATGTATTTTTGATGGATTAAGCTGCAACCAAGTTGAAATCTTGACACAGAAATACAGCACATCAATACTATCTTGCAGGGCTATTCTGATTAGATCATTGTTAAATATGCAGTAAGCAAACTTACAAATGGGCCAAAAGCAGCCAGTTTTGGACCTGAAAAGTGCCTGATCTACCCAAAATGGTCTTTAAAATATTTGAGTAACGGGTTAAGTAAACAACTTCTACAAGTCTAAGCAAGTCATTTCGGTCTGCTAATACACAGGGACAACAAACGACTGCTAGTTTCCATGAATAGGATGCTACAGTCTGTTTGAAAAGATATTTGCCTACCACACTGGTATATGGCTAGGTACATAGGCCATATGTCCAATGATTGGCACATCAGAACAAGTAACATGATGCTCCAAATTTTCATATTTGGCAGATCACACTCAACCAGCCTACATTTGTAAAACCCAAATCAAAATGATTATTATTAGATATGATTTTGTGACTGAATACCTGCTGAATAATTCTGAGTATGTTAGCCACTACACTAACAACAAATTTACATTATCAGTTGAGCATGTAATTTGAAAATCGGATGCTGTAAATCAGAAACAAAAACAGGAATTGCTGGAAAAGCTCAGCAGGTCTGGCAGCATCTATGGAGAGAAATCAGAGTTTCAGGTTGAATGACCTTTCCTCAGATGCTGCCAGACCTGCTGAGTATTTCCAGCAATCCCTGTTTTTGTTTCTAAGTACAGTTTGGCATATTTACGCATGCTGGATTTGACACACATTCATAAAGACGGTCTGGTCTTAGCCAATATACAGTCAAGCCTTGTGCTCTTTTGAATTAGTTGGAAACATGTGAAGCTTGTAGCTGCCAGTTACCACTCCATGGCAACTCCTTGGTCAATTAGCATCGACTTGACAAATAAACAACAGCATTTTTCTCCTGTGGTAGAAATTTGACAATCTTGGTTTGTCCTGATGATGAAAAGTTTCAGCAATCTGTCTCTCTTTTCAGCAAAACTCAAGCTCTGTACAATCAAGCAATTGTCTTCTCATTATTTGCTAAGACTTTGACTAATAATGGAATATTTTCCATTCACCTAAACCTCTGTGACAGTCTTTTCATTCCAACTACTGACACTTTTGAGTCACAGGTGATGGCCAGTTTTCTAGCATAAGCACATAAAAATGGTATTGGTAAATACCTTTCAACCAATTAAGCTTGACCCTTTTACTTACCTTGAATTGTTGGTGGTTTGATGGGTAGGAAGATTCAAATGCATATTCAAACTCAAATGCAGGTTAAGGATAATAACATTAATTAAGTTTAGGAGAACAATTCCAGCATAAGAGGAAAACATTCACCTTCTTTATCTGTATTACATCTGAAGGTTTTCTTCTTGCAGAAAGTAGAGCCTTTGATCCTTGTGTCAGCAGTGACCCAGTTGGTAACATTCTTAGTTTAAATTTCACTCATAACATAATTATAGGTGATATACCAATGCAGTACTCAGAAGAGTTCTGTATGAGAAGCGCTTACGATGTGTAAACTTTAGTCTAGAAAGCATTTTACAGGAGCAAAGAAAACTTGGTAGAGAGGTGAGAAAGATAAAAGATAAAGTTTTGCTTTATTGAAAGTAGAAAGCTAGGGGCAACAAGGTGGCTCAGTGGTTAACATTGCTGCTTCACAGTGCCAGGGACCCAGATTCGATACCAGCCTTGGGCGATGGTTTGTGTGGAGTTTGCACATTCTACCCATGTCTGTGTGGGTTTGCTCCGGTTTCTCCCCACAATCCAAAGATGTACAGGTTAGTTACATTGCCCATAGCGTTCAGGCATGTGTAGGCTCAGTGTGTTAGTCAGAGGTAAACACAGAGTGTTAGGGGAAATCAGTCTGAGTGGGTTACTCTTTGGAGGGTCGGTGTGGACTTGTTGGCTCAACTGCCCTGTTGCCACACTGTAGGGATTCTATAGAATGTTTTCCTTATAGTGTATTCAAAACTAATTCTATCGGTCTTCTTCACTTTTTAATTCATAGTTCCTAAAGAAGTTGTCCAACATTTAAGTAAATTCCATATGGAAACATCTCCTGAACTTGGAGCAAGTGCTTTACAGATTCCTCAAAATAATGCCAGTGCTTAAAACATTCAACTCAGAGAGCCAGTTTCCTGAACCTAGTAGTTATTCCCTTGAGTTTAGCAGGATGAGGGATGATCTCACCAAGGTATTTAAAATTATAAAGGAATTTCAAAGGCTATATAATGACACACTATTTGCTCCAGAGTGGAAATCACAAGGGGGCAATCTGAAGATGAGAGCTAAGCCATTTAGGAATTAAATCAGGAAACAATTTTGCAAACCAGAGGTACTGGAAATCTGAAACTCTCCAAAAGACTGAATTTTGGGCCAATTAAAATTGCTTTTTCTATGTGCTGTTATAATTGGTGTATTTTTGGGGGCATTAGAAGATTTAGCAATAAAATGCCCAGTGGAATAATTTAATGCATTCGACATTGATCCGTGAGCACAATCATTTAATGCACTCAATCATTTAAAACATCATTTAATATTTTATATTTATGAAACTTAAAGTTAGGGAAGCATTGTTAAGTTTAATTCTCATGAGGAAAAATATATTATCATACAACATAAAACTCCTCCAGGGTCAACTTTACTTGTCATTGATGTATTATTGTATAAAAATATCATGAAGTAGGGAGAGCTAAAGATTAGAACAAGAATAATGTACAGCGTAGATAGGAGCCATTCAGGACATCATGTCTGCGACTGCCAAAAATGAGTTATCCAGCTCTGGTTTATTGTTTTGGTGAATACATTGCTTCAAGTGCATATTTACATGTTAATTTTCAAAAATGTTGAGGATTTTTTCTGCCGCCGTTAAAGGCAGTGTTTTCCAGACGCTGAACAGCCTTTCAGTAAAAACATGCAATCCCCGCCTCAACACTTTTTTTATTCATTGATGGGATGAGGGCGTCACTGGCTAGTCTCGTGTTTATTGCCCATCCCTAATTGCCCGGAGGGTAGTTAAGTGCCAAACGCTTTGCTGTGTGTCTGGAGTCACATTTAGGCCAGGCCAGGTAAGGGTAGCAGTTTCTTTCCCTAAAGGACATTAGTGAACCAGATGGATTTTTCTGACCATCGATTTGTAGTCATCATTAGACTCTCTTCATTTCAGACATTTTTTATTGAATTCAAATTCCACAACCTGCTTGCTGGGATTTGAAGCTGTGTCCCCAAAACCTTACCTGGCTGTCTGGATTAACAGGCCAACAATAATTCTACTAGGCCATTGTCTCTCCCCTAAATCCTCTCTAATCCTCTGGCAATGATGCTATATCTATCCTTATGGTTAATGACTTTTTTTTGTTTAGTGAATATGTTCTTCCTTTTTATACAGAAATTTCAATTTTATAGATCTCAATTAAATCTGTACTCAGCCTTCTCTGTTCGAAAGCAAACAACTTCAACCTATCGAACCTTCTTCATGAATAAGATTTTGCATTATTTGCTACATCCTCAAAAAGTCTCTTTGGTTTCCTCTCTCGTGTGATCAGATCCTGCTTCTCATATGAAACTGCATAAATCCCTATTTATTGTCTCATGAGTGTTTTAGACTTCATTATAGTCTCTACTGCCATCAATCTTCCTTGTTACTTCCTGAAAACCTCAAGTTATCCACATATGGCATTCCTTTGACAAATCCTTGCTGACTAACCTTGATTAATGTATCCCTTTCGAAATGATGATTTGTACTATCTGTTAGAATGTATTACAATAATTTGACTCACCACCCAAGTTAACATAGAACATAGAACAAACAGTACAGGACCTTCAGCCCTCGATGTTGTGCTAACCTTTTATCCGACTCTAAGATCAAACTAACCTATATACCCTTCATTTTAACATCATCCATGTGCCCATCCAAGAGTCGCTTAAGTGTCCATAATGTATCTGATTCAAACCCACTGCTGATAGTTCATTCCACACACCGACCACTCTGTGTAAATAACCTATCTCTGACATCCCCCTTAACCTTCCTCCAATCAGCTTAAAATTATGCCCCTCTTGATAGCTAATTCCATTGGGAAGAAAATCTCTGGCTATCCACTTCATATGTGCCTCTCATCATCTTGTACACCTCTATCAAGTCACCTCTCATCCTTCTTCGCTCCAGGGAGAAAAGCCCTAGATCTCTCAACCTTTCTTCATAAGACATGCCATCCAGTCCAGGCAGCATCCTGGTATAAAATTTCCACATCCTTCCTGTAAGGAGGCAACCAGAACTGAATACAATGTTCCAAGTATGATCTAACAAGGGCTTTATAAAGCTGCAGTGTAACCTTGTGGATCTTAAACTCAATTCCCCTGCTCGTGAAAGCCAACACACCATACACTTTCCTAACAATCCTATCAACTTGTTTGCCAACTTTGAGGGATCTATGGCCATGGACCCCAAGATCCCTTGGTTCCTCCACACTGACAAGAATCCTACCCTTAACCCTGTAAACTGCATTCAAATTCAACCTTCCAAAATGAATCACTTCACACTTTTCCAGGTTGAACTCCATCTGCCACTTCTCAGCCCAATTCTGCATCCTGTCAATGTCCCATTGCAACCTACAACAGTCCTTCAGACTATCTACCACTCCACCAACCTTCGGATCATCGGCAAACTTAATAACCAACTGGACCAATTCCTCAGCCAGGTCATTTATAAAAATCACAGAGAGCAGCAGTCCTAGAACAGATCCCTGCGGAACACCACTGGTCACCGTGCTCCAAGCTGAATATTGTCCATCTCCTACCACAGTCTGTCTTCAATGGGCCAGCCAATTCTGTATTCCAGACAGTCAAATTCCCATGTATATCCCATGCCTCCTTACTTTCTGAATGATCCTACCATGGGGAACCTTATCAAACGCCTTATTAAAATCCATATACACCACGTCCACTGCTCTAACTTCATCAATGTGTTGTGTGACATCCTCAAAGAATTCAGTAAGGCTTTTGAGGCATGACCTGCCCCTCACAAAGCCATGCTGACTATCTCTAATCAAAATATGTTTTTCCAAATGATCTTAAATCCTGTCTCTCAGAATCCTCTCCAATAATTTGCCCACCACTGACGTAAGACTGACTGGCCTGTAATTCCCAGTGTTATCCTGACTCCCTTTCTTGAACTATGGAATGCCATTTGCCATCTCCCAATCATCTGGCACTACCACAGTGGGCAGTGAGGGCACTTTCTTCCCTCACTTCCCATAGTAACCTTGGGTATATCCCATCGGGCCCAGGGGACTTATCTATCCTCAAGTTTTTCAAAGTTTCCAGCATATCTTCTTTCTTAACATCAACCTGGTCAAGCCTTCAGCCTCTTTCACACTGTCCGCACAAATGTCAAGGTCCCTCTCAGTAGTAAAAACAAAAGCAAAGAATTCAGTAAGGACCTCCCTTACCTCCTCTGATTCCAGACACAAGTTCCCTCCACTATGCCTGATCAGCCCTACCCTCACTCTGGCCATCCTCTTGTTCCTCACATAAGTGGAGAATGCCTTGGGGTTTTCCTTAATCCTATCTGCCAAGGCTTTTTCATGCCCCCTTCTAGCTTTCCTCAGTCCATTCTTTAGTTCCTTCCTGGCTACCTTATAACCCTCTCGAGCTCTGTCTGATCCTTGCTTCCCCAACCTTAAGTAAGCTTCCTTCTTCCTTTTGACTCAATGTTCCACATCTCTTGTCAACCAAGGTTCCTTCACCCTACCATCCCTTCTTTACCTCCGTGGGACAAACCTATCCAGCACTTACAGCAAGTGCCCCCTCAGCAATCTCCATATTTCTGTTGTGCATTTCCCTGATAATATCTGTTCCCAATTTATTATCCACAGTTCCTAATGGCATTGTAACTCCCCCTCCTCTAATTAAATATTTTCTCATACCATCTGGTCCTACCCTTCTCCATGTCTATAGTAAAGATCAGGGAGTTGTGATCCGTATCACCAAAGTGCTCTACCATCGAGAGATATGACATGTGGCACGTTCGTTGTCAAACACCAAATCCAATATGGCCTCCACTCTAGTCAGCCTATCTATCTATTGAGTCAGGAACCCTTCCTGACAAAATCTGCTCCATCCAAACTATTTGCAATAAGGAGGTTCCAGTCATTATTAGGGAAATTGAAGTCACCCATGACAACAACCTTGTTACGTCTGCATCTTTCCAAAGTCTGCCTCCCAATCTGCTTCTCCATGTCTCTGTTGTTATTGGCAGGTTTATAGAAAATTCCCAGTAAGATGATTGCTCCTTTCCTGTTTCAGACTTACAGCCATATTGACTCTGTAGACAAACCACCCTCGACTACCTCCCTTTCTGCAGCTGTGATACTATCCCTGATTAGCAATGCCACTCACCCACCTCTTTTACCTCCTTCCCTATTCCTTTTGAAACATCTAAACCTGGAGCATCCAACAACCATTCTTGCCCCTGTGATATCTAAGTCTCAGTAATGGCCACAACATTGTAGCTCCAAGTTCTGATCCATATTCCAAATTCGTCACCCTTATTCCTGACACTCCTTACATTAAAATAGACACACTTCACCCCACCACACTGACTGCAACTTTGCCCTATCAACTGTTTATCCTTCCTCTCAGACTCTCTGCACATTTTATCTGCCTTTTCAGCAGCTATCCCACTCTCTGATCCATAGATACAGTTCCCACTCCCCTGCCAAACTAGTTTAAACCTTTCTGAAGAGCTCTATCAAACCTCCTGCCCAGGATATTGGTGCCCCTCCAGTTCAGGTGCAACCTGTCTTCCTTGTACAGGTCCCATCTTCCACAAAAGGTATCCCAATGATCCATTTATCTGAAGCCCTCCCTTCTACACCAGTTCTGCAGCTACATGTTCAGCTGTCTCGAAACTGATGTACTCCCCACCTTAGATAATTGAGCTTTTGTAACTTCCTTGATAATGTATTGAGCTAATGGCTGTGAGATACCACTGAGGGCGTACATGATCTATAAAGTGACCCGGGATTTCTTTGTGGGATTCTCAGTGGCAATGTGTGAGGTAAATTGATGACAAAACAGACTGCAAATGATTTTCCTTGTAATCCAGAGTAATATTTCCTACTTTCTTCACTCACGTTCACCATTGATTGCAAAAACTTTATCTAGGCGTTGTCATAATTGTACATATTGAATGTGTATTTTATCATCAATATGCAGAATTCTTATCATTAACTCTTTAACTCTGCCCAGATCTCACTTACATCAGTTCAGTTCAATTTGTGTTTTTTATGGAAGGAAATATATCTTTAAAAGCTGACTGATGACATTCCTTCTAAATTCACTTGGTTTCTTGAAGCAGATAGCTGTTCTAGGAAATTAATCTATCAGTAGTTTTACTAAAAGGAACTTGAAGCACCTTAATTGATGGGAAGTATGCAGCTCTCTTCTCAGTTAACCTGCAGGTTATGTCTGTACTCTGCCATATCCTATCTACATAGCACCTCAAGAATAGATTCAAGCTGCTTTGATAGGCAGATTTCATAACAAGCATGGAGCACCTCAATAGCCTGAAAAACAAGGGTACATTCCATTGAACACCGATTCACAGCTCATCCTCAAGTTACTATTTAATGAACATTACTTCTTCCTTCATTTCCTTATCCCTAAAATTGCCGCCCAGGTCTCATCAAACCAGCAGTGAAAATGTAGGCAGTTGCCACTTTCTGGAGTAAGAACCAGAGGAAATTCAAATGCACTTTCAGGTGCCATGATGAAACAGGAGCTTCAAACTTACAGAAGGCAGAAATACCCTTCCCCAGATTCTTTCAAAACAAGAATGTTTGACCTCGATATTGCATAAGTTGGCGAGATGTCCTGAGCCTGCACAGATATTTAGTCCAGGATTCTTAAACATTCATCACGGGCATAGGATCTGGATAGTAAATGACTTGCAACCTTGCATGGAGCCACAGAAAATGGGGGAGATACGAAATGAATATTTTGCATCAGTATTTACTGTGGAAAAGGATACGGAAGACATAGACTGTAGGGAAATAGATGGTGACACCTTGCAAAATGTCCAGATTACAGAGGAGGAAGTGCTAGATGTCTTAAAAAGGGTAAAAGTGGATAAATCCCCAGGACCTGATCAGGTGTACCCGAGAACTCTGTGGGAAACTGGAGAAGTGATTGCTGGACCTCTTGCTGAGATATTGTATCATCGATAGTCACAGGTGAGGTGCCGGAAGACTAGAGGTTGGCAATAGTGGTGCCAATGTTTAAGAAGGGTGGTAAGGGCAAGCCAGGGAATTATAAACCGGTGAGATTGACCTTGGTGGTGAGCAAGTTGTTGGAGGGAATCCTGAGGGACAGGATGTACATGTGTTTGGAAAGGCAAGGACTGATTAGGGATAGTCAACATTGCTTTGTGCGTGGGAAATCATGTCTCACAAACTTGATTGAGTTTTTTGAAGAAGTAACAAAGACGATTGATGAGGGCAGAGCAGTAGATGTGATCTATATGGACTTCAGTAAGGCATTCGACAAGGTTCCCCATGGGAGATTGATTAGCAAGGTTAGATCTCATGGAATACAGGGAGAACTAGCCATTTGGATACAGAACTGGCTCAAAGGTAGAAGACAGAGGGTGGTGGTGGAGGGTTGTTTTTCAGACTGGAGGCCTGTGACCAGTGGAGTGCCACAAGGATCGGTGCTGGGTCCACTACCTTTTGTCATTTACATAAATGATTTGGATGCAAGCATAAGAGGTACAGTTAGTAAGTTTGCAGATGACACTAAAATTGGAGGTGTAGTGGACAGCAAAGAAGGTTACCTCAGATTACAACAGGATCTTGACCAGAAGGGCCAATGGGCTGAGAATTGACAGATGGAGTTTAATTCAGATAATGCAAGGTGCTGCATTTTGAGAAAGCAAATCTTAGCAGGACTTATACACTTAATGGTAAAGTCCTAGGAAGTGTTGCTGAACAAAGAGACCTTGGAGTGCAGGTTCATAGCTCCTTCAAAGTGGAGTCGCAGGTAGATAGGATAGTGAAGAAGGCATTTGGTGTGCTTTCCTTTATTGGTCAGAGTATTGAGTACAGGAGTTGGGAGGTCATGTTGCGGCTGTACAGGACATTGGTTAAGCCACTGTTGGAATATTACGTGAAAATCTGGTCTCCTTCGTATCATAAAGATGTTGTGAAACTTGAAAGGGTTCAGAAAAGATTTACAAGGATGTTGCCAGGGTTGGAGGATTTGAGCTATAGGGAGAGTCTGAACAGGCTGGGGCTGTTTTCCCTGGTGCGTCGGAGGCTGAGGGGTGACCTTATAGAGGTTTACAAAATTATGAGGGGCATGGATTGGATAAATAGACAAAGTCTTTTCCCTGGGGTCGGGGAGTCCAGAAGTAGAGGGCATAGGTTTAGGGTGAGAGGAGAAAGATATAAAAGAGGGTGGTACGCGTATGGAATGAGCTGCCAGAGGAAGTAGTGGAGGCTGGTACAATTGCAACATTTAAGAGGCATTTGGATGGGTATATGAACAGGAAGGGTTTGGAGGGATATGGACCAGGTGCTGGCAGGTGGGACTAGATTGTGTTGGGATATCTGGTCAGCATGGACAGGTTGGACCGAAGGGTCTGTTTCCATGCTGTACATCTCTATGACTCTATGAAAGCTTTTTGTCTTTATCTAAGATCAAACTTTCTGAACCCAGAACTCTTCTTGTTTTGTCCTGTGTAAGGCGTCCAACTCCATTTAATTGCATGGAGTACCCATTCATGAATTTATAGAACTTTCTGTGAGGACTATTATTTACAGTTCACTACACATACACACACACAGAGATACACACACACACATACACACACACACAGATACACACACACACATACACACACACACACATACACACACACATACACACATACACAGATACACACACAAACGGACACATATACATACACCACACACACATATACACATACACAGACACAAACACATACACCGCACACACACATCACACACACATACACACACCGCACACACACATCACACACACATACTCACAGATACACACACACCACACACACAAACATAGATACACACACACAGACACACACACACCACACATACACAGATGCACACAGATACACACACACAGACACACACACCACACACCGCACACACACATCGCACACACATACACACAGATACACACACACACCACACACACACCCCACACACACACACAGACGCACACACACAAACATACACACCACACACACATAGACACAGGCACACACACAGACATACACACAGACACACACACGCACAGACACACATACACACACACAGACACACACACATACACCCAGACACATTCACACACACACATTCTCACACACTCACACACATACACAGACACATACACACACATGCACACAGGCACTTACACACAGACACACACACACAGACCCACACAGAAACACGTACAGACACACACACACGCACAGACACAAACATAACCACACACAGACACGCACAACGCACAGACACACACACGCACAGAAACACACACACCACACACAGACACACGTACAGACACACACAGACACACAAACACACAAACATACACACACACCACACAAAAACATACACACAGATACACACACACCACACACACACACACATCTACACAGACACACACACACATAGACACAGGCACACACACAGACACAGATACACACACACACGGACACACACACAGATACAGACACACACACAGACACAGTCACACACACAGACACACACACACACTCACACACATACACAGACACATACACAGAAACATACACACACAGACATACACAAACACGCACAGACACACACACACCACACACAGACACACACATACACACAGACACACCCACACACACATACACACAGACACACATACAGACATGCACAGACACACACACAAATACACACACATGCACACACACTACACAAAAACATACACACAGACACACACCGCACACACATACACACAGATACACACACAGATGCACACACACACACATGCACACACAGACACAGACATACACACACAGACACACACAGAAACACACACAGACACACACACATAGACACAAACATACACACACACAGGCACACACAACACATACAGATACACACATGCACAGACACACCAAACGCACAGACACATCACAAACACACAGACACACATACATACGCACACACTCACACACAGACGCACACACCACACACAGACACACACGCACACAACACACACATACACACACAAACTCTCACACACATACACACACTTACACAGACACACACAAACACACACACACACGTACAATTAACACACACATACATACACACAGATACACACACACACGGACGCACACACATATACACACACACACACCACACACACACACTACACACACACCGCGCATACACACAGACACACACATACACACACCGCACGCACACACATCACACACGCATACACACAGATACACACACACCACACACACAAACACAGATACACACACACTGACACACACACACCACACATACATACACAGAGACACACACACATCACACACACATACACACAGATACACACACACAGAAGCACACACACCACACACAGATACACACACAGAGACACATACACACCACACACACACCGCACACACACATCGCACACACATATACACACACCACACACACACAGATACACACACATACGCACACACACGAACATACACACCACACACACAATACCACACACACACATAGACACAGGCACACACAGACATACACACAGACGCACACACGCACAGACACACATACACACACACAGACACACACACACAGACGCACACACATACACCCAGACACATTCACACACACAGACGCATTCACACACTCACACACAGACACACATACACATACACACACAGACACACACACACTTGCACACATACGCAGACACACATGCAGACATGCACACACACGCACAGACACAAACATACACAGACACGCACAGAAACACACACAGCCACACAGACCACACACAGACACACACATTCACACAGACACGCACCACACACATAGACACACACATACATACAGACACATGCACAGACACACACAGACAGACACACACACACAAATACACACACATACACACACCCCACACCAACATATACACACACCACACACAGACACACACACACACCACACACATCACACACACACACCGCACAGACACACCACACACACATACACACAGATACACACACAGATATACATACAGACACACACTCACCACACACACACAGGAACACACATATACACACAGACACACACACAGACACACACACACACATCACACACACATACATACAGATACGCACACACACCACACACACACAGAGGCACACATACGAACATACACACCACACACACACACACACACACACACACCACACATACACACATAGACACAGGCACACACAGACATACACACAGACACACACACACATGCATACACATACACAGACTCTCACACACACATAGACACACACATACACCCAGACACATTCACACACACAGAGACACACACACAGACACACACACTCACACACATACACAGACACACACACACATACACAGACACACACACGCAAAGATACACACACACACACACACACATACACAGTCACACATACAGACACACACAGGAACACACACAGACACACACACGCACAGACACAAACATACACACACAGACACACACAACACACAGACACACAGATGCACAGATACACACACAGATACACACAGACACGCACACCACACACATACACACAGACACACACACACCACAAACACAGACACACACATTCACACAGGCACACACAGACACACACACACACACACACACAGGCACACAAACAGATACACACATGCGGACGGACACACACATACACACACACCACGCACACACACACACATACACACACACCACGCACACACACACACAGACACACAGACACACACACCACACACACATACACACAGATACATACACACACCACACACACACACGCACATACACACCACACACACATAGACACAGGCACACACACAGACATGCACACAGACACACACATGCACAGACACACACACACACACACATGCACACACACAGATACACACATGCACACAGACACATTCACACACACAGACACACATACACATACACAGACACATACACACACAGACACAGACATACACACACAGAAACACGCACAGACACACACGCACAGACACATACAGAAACACACACAGACACATCACAGACACAGACACACACAGATACACACTCAGACACATACACATACACACACACACACACACACACACCACACACACATAGACACACACACACAGACACACTCGCACACCACACACGCAGACTCTCACATACATACACACAGGCACAGATGCACACACATACACAGACACACACACAGACACATACATGCGCACAGATACACACATACACACAGACACACACACACACCACAAACACAGACACACACATACACACAGACACACACAGACACAGACACACACACAGATACACACACACATACACACACACCACACACAAACATACACACAAACACACACACCACGCACACACACAGATACACACACACAGACACACACGCATACACACACAGATACACACACACAGACACACTCCACACACATACACACACACCACACACTCCACACACATACACACACACCACACACATCACACACAGATACACACACACACCACACACATACAACCGCACACACACACGCACATACACACCACACACACACATAGACACAGGCACACACACAGACATACACACAGACACACACACGCACAGACGCACACACAGACACAGACACACACACACATGCACACACACAGACACTCACACACCTCCACACACAGGCACAGCCACACACACACATAAACACAGACATACACGCTCACAGACACACACACATACATAGACACACACACAGACACACACAAAGACACCACACATAGACACACACATGCACACACAGACACACACACATATACACACACCACACACACACGCACATACACGCACAGACATATACACACGCAGACACACACACACATACACACACATACACACACACACACACACACACACAGAATTTTACTTCCTTCCAGATCTCCCTTGATAATTATGTAAAACAGACATCATTGTATGGTTTTTGATAATGATCGTTATACATTCTGCTGATGTCTCCTTCTTCTATGCTTACGTGCTATCAGTCCTGCACCAAGTCCATGGGGCTACCCGTCACTAATCTTCATAAATGCTGACAGAGATGAGGTTTATGCTTACATTGGTGTTGGTATGGAGGAAGGGTCGCTTTGACTCTGTACATGAGAGTTTTGGACCGATACCTCAATGGAAGTGAAAACACTGTGGCTGCTGTGTGGGGCTTGGTGAATGATGGTATTTTACATAAATTTGATCTGATAAATCTGTTGATTCAGCAAATACAATTTGATTTGTTTTCCAGTAATCCTCAAAATGAAATTGGTTCATGAGGGTAATGTTTCAGTGAGTACAGTTTCAGTAACGTAGCTGTCATTGTTGGTTATTACTGACAGTATGGGCAAGGTATGAGTGTGAAAGGTGGAGTAGTGTGGTAAAGCATATTAATAAGGGGTTAGAGATATGACAGTTTGCTGGTGGTTAGTGATAAAGACATGGTGAATTGAGGGACCATTGGCTGGTTATTGGATTTAAAGGTGCTTTTAGTGACCTTGCCCCCTCACGTAAGGTCATTAATCATCTTGTGGCACAGCAGCACTGTTTGCATTGACAGCAGCAGCTATGTGCTCCTTCTCCCTTCTGAGAGTTTGCCTGGAGCTCTGCCTTATGCCCTGTGAAGAGGTAACATTTCCGTTACCCTTGCACAACTTTGAATAAGGTCTTCAGTGAAGTGTTGAAAAGTCTTGGAGCCTTCCTGCTCTTATATTGTGCCATCATTCAGTGTTCTTCATTGCTTACAGCTCCTCTAACCCATATTTATTTATCTTTGAAAGTTGCCATTCAGGTGGATAGAGCCTGTAAGAAGGGCTATGGTGTATTAGCTTTCATTAGCAGAGGGATTGAATTCAAGAGTCATGAGGTGATGTTGCAACTGTACAGGATCTTGGTAAGGCCACATTTGGAGTACTGTGTGCAGTTCTGGTCACCTCACTTTAGGAAAGATGTGGAAGCTTTGGAGAGGGTGCAGAGGAGATTTACCAGGATGTTGCCTGGAATGGAGAATAGGTCGTACGAGGATAGGTTGAGAGTGCTCGGCCTTGTCTCATTGGAACGGTGAAGGGTGAGGGTGACTTGATAGAGGTTTATAAGATGATCGGGGAATAGATAGAGTAGACAGTCAGAGACATTTTCTCCGGGTACAACAGAGTGTTACAAGGGGACATAAATTTAAGGTGAAGGGTGGAAGGTATAGGGGGGATGTCAGGGGTAGGTTCTTTACCCAGAGAGTGGTGGGGGCATGGAATGCGCTGCCTGTGGGAGTGGCAGAGTCAGAATCATTGGTGACCTTTAAGCAGCAATTGGATAGGTACATGGATAGGTGCTTAAGCTAGGACAAATGTTCAGCACAGCATCATGTGCTGAAGGGCCTGTTCTGTGCTGTATTGTTCTATGTTCTATTTCATCTCTCATGAATTGTAAGACATGCATGCATTTTGAGTGGAGCAGGACAGTTTTATGTGATGCTAGTTCTTTACAATTTTGTGCCTTCTTTCGTAGCATGCAATCAAACAGGAATACAGTTAGTGCTGCATACAGTACCAGGCATTTAAATGGACAGACAGCACAAAATGTGGGTGCTCTCTGCTTCAGACGTTAATCACATATTACAAAATGATTCTTAGATAACAAAAAGAACCAATTATTAAAAACTAGTCAATTTTAAATTCCTACTCTGCCGTACACGATTGGTTGCATAGACACTGAAACTGAAGTGCATGATGGCAACAGCGATCATAATTTAGCCAGGTAAACGTCACCAACATTCAACTTGATAAACAACTGGGGGGCATTAGCGCCAAAACTGTTTGTTGTTTTGAAACTTAAACTTAAACTTTTGAAACTTAAACTTAAATTTCTTGAAATCACTTTTGTGTGATTACTTTGTCATGTATAGTTTTAGTTTTGGCTTATAAAAAGAAATATTAGCAAGAAGTGCATTTTTTAATGCTAGATAAAGCGCCATCATGACATAGATACATCCCTGGAGACATAATAAATCATGATTAGCCCACATTAAATTATCAACACATTATCATATTCTTTAACCATTGCAATGGTTAAAGAATACGACAATGCATTGATATTTGAATGTGAAGGCATATATAAAAATGCCTAAAGTATGTGCAATCCCTGTAATGTTCTCACATATAAAATAATGATCATAGCCTGAATCTTAGTTATTTGGCTATGTCTCAGTTATGTAAAGTTTTTTGGAGGTTATTTCAATTTGAAGTGGAGTGAGATATCTCACTGTATCTTACCAAACTTGCCTCATGAATGACCTACCCAGCCCCTATGGCATCTCTCTTACCCAATTTGAGCCAAATCTTATCATGCACTGTTCTCAGAAGAGCTTGTCACTTACTGGATATCCACTGAAAGATCAGCATCCATCGCACCCGTGCCACATTTAAAAGGCTGCTATGCAGTGGCACTCAGAAGCTGCCATGCTGAGTGATGGCCATTAGTCAGAAGATTTTGGAGAAGGGGAGGATGGCTCTGCGATGTTCTGAAGTGGTGTT
Organism: Chiloscyllium punctatum; assembly: GCF_047496795.1. Taxonomy (NCBI): domain Eukaryota; kingdom Metazoa; phylum Chordata; class Chondrichthyes; order Orectolobiformes; family Hemiscylliidae; genus Chiloscyllium; species Chiloscyllium punctatum. The sequence goes on along the minus strand of NC_092750.1, from coordinate 50,664,031 downwards.
GGTTCGGAGGCTGGTTTGAGGTCACCACCTCAAATCAATATTGTGTCCACAGTGCAGAGGAAGATCAGGGTCACAAGGAGGTCAATGACCTTGTCTACTCCACCAGGGTAAGTGCCACTCTCTTCTCTCTGATAGCTCATACTTTAGCTAACTCTGCCACTGCACTGATCTCTGATCAAGGCTCTTGATCTACCATTCTCACTCTTCCCTTGCTCACTCTTACTTCCCTTCCCCATCCTCCCATGCCACTAACACAGATGTCAGAGGTAGTTTCTTTACTCAGAGAGTAGTAAGGGCATGGAATGCCCTGCCTGCAATAGTAATAGACTCACCAACTTTAAGGGCATTTTAATGGTCTTTGGATAAACATATAGATGAAAATAGAATAGTGTAGGATAGATAGACTTCAGATTGGTTCCATAGTTCAGCGCAACATGGAGAACCAAAGGGCCTGTACTGTGCTGTAATGTTCTATGTAACCTTGTAGGCCCTTGGCAGTGCCTGCTGATTCACCCAGGACACTTCACTAACTTTCAGTCACCTGTACCTGCATTAAATTCTTCCTTGTGTCTTACAGGCACCAGTGGGGTGGCCACAGCACCTGTAGAGAAAGGGGTCGTTCCCCCAGAATCTACTGGTGGGCAAGGGTGTTTAAGGATGGGTAGGGTAGGTGGATGAGTCATGGCAAATGCAGGGATAGGGTATTGGGGGGTGGTGTGGGATGGCTCTGCGTGAGATGTTCTTCGGAGGATCGATGTTGACTCAATGGGCCGAATGACTGCTTCCACACTGTAAGGATTTGATGATTCTGTGAATATGTTCTACAGCTATATCAATAGCCAAGGAAAGAATAAGGCCTCTGGCTGTGAAGCCAGAGAACAGAGGTAGATTGTTAAATAAGTACTCCACAGGTGTCTACTTTGAAAAAGGAGGATGCCAGAACAAAACTCAAGATGGACTGCAGAGTTCTCGAGCAGATTGATTATAAGTAGTAAAGAGATATTGAAGGTTCAGGGAAGTTTAAAAGTGAAAGAAATCTCCAGGTCCAGGTGACTTGTATGCCAGGCTGCTGTGGGAGATAAGGAAGGGAAGTACAGGGGCCCTGATCCAAATATTTAAATTATTTCTGGGGAGACACCAGAGGTCTGGAGGACAACTAATGTGGTTCCACTTTATGAGATGGGTTGTAGAGATAGACTAGGGAACTATAGACTAGTGAGCTCACCATGAGGAAGTTATTGGAGGGAATAATGGAGATGAAAATTAATCCCTATTTAGAGAGGCAAGGTTTCACTGTGGATCGTCAGTATAGTTTTGTCATAAAGTCATAGAGATGTACAGCATGGAAACCCTTCGGTCCAACCCGTCCATGCCAACCAGATATCCCACCCCAATCTAGTCCCACCTACCAACACCGATCCCCCATCCCTCCAATCCCTTCCTATTCATATACCCATCCAGATGTCTTTTAAGTGTTACAATTGTACCAGCCTCCACTACTTCCTCTGGCAGCTCATTCCATACATGGACCACCCTCTGCGTGAAAATGTTGCCCCTTAAGTCTCTTTTATGTCTTTCCCCTCTCACCCTAAACCCTCTAGTTATGGACTCCCCCACCTCAAGAAAGAGACTTTGTCTATTTACCCTATCCATGCCCCTCATAATTTTGTAAACCTTTAAAAAATCACCCCTCAGACTCCGACGGTCTAGGCAAAACAGCCCAACCTATTCAACATCTCCCAAGAGCTCAAATCCTCCAACCCTGGCAACATCCCTGTAAATCCTTTCTGAACCCTTTCAGGTTTCACAACATCTTTCCGATAGGAAGGAGACCAGAATTACACGCAATATTCCAACAATGGCCTAGCCAATGACCTGTACAGCCGCAACATGACCTCCCAACTTCTGTACTCAATACTCTGACCAATAAAGGAGGGCATACCAAATGTGTTCTTCACTATCCTATCTACCTGTGACTCCACTTTCAAGGAGCTATGAACCTGCACTCCAATGTCTCTTTGTTCAGCAACACTTCCTAGCATCTTACCATTAAGTGTATAGGTCCTGCTAAGATTTGCTTTCCCAAAATGCAGCACTTCACTTTATCTAAATTAAACTCCATCTGCCACTCCTTAGCCCATTGGCCCATCTGGTCAAGATCCCATTGTGATCTGAGAAAACATTCTTCGTTGACCACTGCACCTCCAATTTAGGTGTCTTCAGCAAACTTACTAACTATACCTCTTATGCTCACATCCAAATCATTTATATAAATGATGAAAAGTAGAGGACCCAGCACCGATCCTTGTGGTACTCCATTGGTCACAGGCCTCCAATCTGAAAAACAACCCTCCACCACCACCCTCTGTCTTCTACCTTTGAGCCAGTTCTGTATCCAAATGGCTAGTTCTCCCTGTATTCCATGAGATCTAACCTTGCTAACCAGTCTCCCATGTGAAACCTTGTCAAACGCCTTACTGAAGTCCATATAGATCACATCTACTGTTCTGTCCTCATCAATCCTCTTAGCTACTTCTTCAAAAAATTCAATCAAGTTTGTGAGACATGATTTCCCACACACAAAGCCATGTTGACTATCCCTAATCAGTCCTTGCCTTTCCAAATACATGTACATCCTGTCCCTCAGGATTCCCTCCAACAACTTGCTCACCACCAAGGTCAAGCTCACTGGTTATAAAAGCAAATTACTACGGATGCTGGAATCTGAAACCAAAAGAGAAAATGCTGGAAAATCTCAGCAGGTCTGGCAGCATCTGTAAGGTGAGAAAAGAGCTGACTTTTTGAGTCTAATTTCTTGTACCCACTTAACAAATTCCTGTCTATCTAACCCCTTAACACCAAGGCAGTCCCAGTCTATGTTTGGAAAGTTAAAATCCCCGACCATAACCACCGTATTATTCTTGTCGGAGGAAGGCCTAACAAATCTGATGGAGGAGGTGACTAAGTGTTACACAAAGCTAGGGCAGTTGATGTGGTTTATATGGTTTCTAACAAGACTTTTGACAAAGTCCCATATGGGAAGTGGTAAAGAAAGTAAAACCTCATGGGATCCAGGATAATTAGCAAGTTGGATCCAAAATTGGCTTAGTGATAGGAGATAGAAGGCTGTTTACTGGAGCCTAGTACTGGGTCTGTCATTGTTTGTGATATTCATAAATGATGTAGAAGAGAACATGGCTGGGGTGGGGGAAATAATCAATAAGTTTGTGGATGACATAAAGATTGGCCAAGTAGTTGACAGTTAAGTTACAGGAGGATATAAGCAAATTAGTCAGATGGGCAAAGCAGTGGCAGATGGAAGTTAACTGTGAGGTGATACACTTTGGAAGAAAGAACAAGACAAGGAAGTGCTCAGTGAATGACAGGGCATGAGAAAGCTCAGAGGAACAGAGCAAACTTAGGGTGCATGCCCACAGATCCCTGAAGGTGGCAGGACAGGCTCATAGGGCAGTTAAGAAGGCATGCAGGACACTTGTCTTTTATCAGTCATAGCATTGTTGATAAGAACAGGGAGACCATGTTGGAGCTGCACAGAACTTTGGTTAGGGAACAGCTGGAGTACTGTGTGCAGTTCTGGTCACCACACTATTGGAAGGATGTGATTGCAATGGAGGGGGTGAAAAGGAGATTCACCAGGATATTACCTGGGGTGGAATATTTCAGCATTGAAGAGAGTCTGGATAAGTTGGTGTTGTTTCCTTTGGAGACAAGCCCTTAGGGTCTGCTGGAGTGATGCACACAGCCCCACTTCAGTGATTTAGCCATTGAGTCTTTAGGATCAAAGGCCTAGTGACCAGGTGCTGGGGAACATGGCATACACTGTACATAAGGAGACAGGATGGTGCCAAGGGACATCCAGTTGGAGGAGAAACCACACACAGGCCTCTGAGAAGTTTCCCCTTAAGACACTTCAGAGCTGGGCAGGCCCTTCCATCTCCACCCTGCCTTTACCCCTCTGACCCATAAAATTTCAAACAGAGGATCTCTAGCCCTCGGTGATGTCATTGTAACACTGCAGTAAGGGCACTGTGTACTTGGGGACACACACTCAGCTCACAGACTGGACCAGGCTGCACCTCTGTGCTCTTCACTCCTCGTCAAGGTGCTTGGTCACTCTGACTCTAGCCGGATAGTCACAGCATGGTACGATTGGGTGGAGTCAGTGGTGAAGGACATCATAGAATCATGGGACCTAGCAAATGAGACTTGCTTGATAAGATATGGCCAGAAAATCCACTGGGCCTCGTGCCAAAAACCCTTCCAGAACATTTGACTCAACTTGGACTTAGTTAAAAATGTAAGATTCAACCCAGAGATTTTGTGGTGGATCTGGAAAAGTTACGTTTTCAGAAATTTCAATGAATTCAGAGCCAATAAACCTAAGAGACAATTGGGTGCTGTGTTGGGAGCACTGTGGGACTTTGTAGATTCTGAATTTAAATGGACTGACTTACCTTTCTGTAACTGTCCTATAAACAGGGAAAATATTCCGTTTTGTAGCTTTGACAAAGTAAGGCAGATATCACCTTCTTCCCAACTTGAATTGATTGCTTCTCCTTTATCACAATTTGGCTTCAGCAAGTATGGAAAATTAAAATATGAGGGTTTATGCTATAATTTATCTAGCAATTCAAATAAAAGTTTAACAAGAGCATACATTAAACCATTTTATCATAAAATACTGCTTAAAGTCTTGCCGTAAGCTGTGGTGTTTCTTATCCAAGCATCAAAGCTACTTAAATTTATTTTTAACTTTTGCTATTTGAATAGTTTTGACATTCCACTTCAGAAAATTGCCTTTAATTCCATTACATTCTCCTAACATCTGATGTTCTTTGTCTATAAAATGGCAATAATAGTACATTGTGCACACTAAGTAAACATGCTCTGGGCACAATGTATTTACTTATATTTTAAAATGTAGCAGAAACATAATCAAAACATGTAATTGATTGTAAAGCAACATTCACAATGCAAGAGGGCAAGTTACACATGGCTTAACATGGCAGGTCAGTTAATTATAATTCACACATCATAATAATAGGTCAGTTTGGTTGTATTTGGCTCTGTTCTGATGATTTTGAAAGTGGCTTTGGGCTATGTCCAATATCAAATGCTTAAGCCTCAGTTTTCCCATTTTAAGCACCTTGGGTTTTCTATCTCAAAGAACTTTTCACAATGAATTACTTTGGAACTCAGAATCATCCTGCAAGGCTCCATCTAAGAATTCCAAGCATCCAAAAAAAGATGAGCTACCAACATATCAACTGAAGTTGATAGAAATATTAAACAAAATCAGAAATCACAAGTTTATAAGAAGATAAACATTTTAAGAATACTCTTTGAGGTACATTTTACTTCTGACCTATACATTTTTGTGAATTCCTAAATGATTAGAATATGGTAGCTTCCTTTATTTTTTACACTTCTCTTAGATTGCAACAGATAAATTAACCTGTGCAGTGGAATACATCACCTGATTTATGATAGCTACATCTCAAAAGAATCTTTTGGATATCACCAGAAGTGCTGTCCTCTGTGTATCAGAGGAGGTGCAGAAATATTCTACCATGAAATGTCAAAATAACTTTTATGGCTGCACCGATTTATTGTGGCAATAATTCACACCTGATTTCACTCAAGAGGATAAACTTCTCTGCCACAACTTTCCCTGATACTTGGGATGAATTTCTCGATGCCTGGGTTAGGACCGAAGGTAGGAGAGAAGTAGAAATAACCCTACATATCAGAATTCTGGATCCAACCCACCATTAGAGCACCTTTAGGTCTAACCAACAAAAGTAATAGCTATGTGATCAGGCTCATTCAGGGTCAATTCAGACCAATTAAAGGAGGCCATCTATAAATTTCCACTAAAACCCCAAGCTCCGTCAGGTGTGGAGCCTGGACTCAGGATGGCGGCAGGAAACAATGCCCCAAGGCATTTCCTATCTGTATGTCTGCATGTAGAAATAGACACAAACCTTTATGTACAAGGTTTCTTGTAGGCACACACACACACACACACACACACACATATGTATACACACACAGAGCCCCACACACACACACACACACACACACATATATATACACACACACACATATACACACAAATACACACATACACACACACACAAATACACACATACACACACACAAACACACACATACACACACATATACAAACACACACACACATATACATACACACACAAATACACACACATACATACACACACACATATCCGACAGAGGGCGCTGCTGAGAAGCAACTGAGGAGCATTCTGGGAGGAGCTGGCTGACCAGTGACCACCCAGGAGCAGATAAAAAGGAGGCAAGCTCTAGCTGAGTGGCCATTTTTTGGAGTAGCCATTTTGAGAAGGGTTGCTTTGCAGTGACGGGATGCCTGCCTCCTTGGAGTTATTTGAGTGACGATGAGAGAAAACAGTCTGCTCCCGAGGAAAATTTGCCCACCACAGTCATCTCTGAGTTGGGGCAAGCATTCTTGGTAAATCTGAAACAGTTGGTGGTGATGGGGGAAATATAAGGGCCATCACAACCAGAACTGAAACTTTCTGGACCCAGCGAGACAAAATCACCATTGAGGAAAATATTTTGTTATGGGAGCAAGGGGGATTGTGCTAGATAAAGGTTATGAAATCATCTTTTATTTACACATGCACAGTATGTGGATTCTGACTTGCTTGCTTGGAGCCAGTCCCTAGAACGAAGAGACTTTCTGAGACTCCTGTTTATATCTGTCAACCAGACTGGCCCAGGTTGACAACTCCAATAAGGGAATCCGTATTCGATGAGATTAACTTGGCCCTCATTCCAATTTCTGCACACTATAAAAAAGTAATTTTAAAGAAAGACTTAAAAATGAGTTGAAAATGTGTTGCTGGAAAAGCGCAGCAGGTCAGGCAGCATCCAAGGAACAGGAGAATCGACGTTTCAGGCATAAGCCCTTCTTCAGGCTTATGCCCGAAACGTCGATTCTCGTGCTCCTTGGATGCTGCCTGACATGCTGCGCTTTTCCAGCAACACATTTTCAGCTCTGATCTCCAGCATCTGCAGTCCTCACTTTCTCCATAAAAAATAAGTTGCCAGGGTCGGAGGGCTTGAATGATAGGGAAAAGGCTAAATAGGCTGGGACTGTTTTCCCTGGAGCAGCGGAGACTGAGGGGTGACCTTATAGAGGTTTATAAAATCATGAGGGATATGGATAGGGTAAATATATAAGATCTTTTCCTTGGGGTGGGGGAGTCCAGAATAATAGGGCATAGGTTTAGAGTGATGGGAAAAATTTAAAAGGGACCTAAGGGACAACTCTTTCACGCTGGGGGTGGTGCGTGCATGGAATGAGCTGCCAGGCGAAGTGGTGGAGTGGGTACAATTACAACATTTAAAAGACACCTGGATGGGTATATGAATAGGAAAGGTTTGGAGGGATATAGGCCGGGTGCTGGCAGGTGGGACTAGATTGGGTTGGGATATCCGGTCGGCATGGACGGGTTGGACCGAAGGGTCTGTTTCCATACAGTACATCTCTATGACACTCTAAGTACTAACTTAGTTTGTTGCTTTCATTCATGTGTATCTAAACCTTTGTCTGCAAAGGCAGTGTTAATATACTATTTGTTAATTTTCTTATTGTTAATTCACAGAATATTCTGCTAATATACACATAAGAGAAAGAAAATATTTTTGCATATCAATACAAAATGGGGTATTTCGAGTTAACAGTCCATGTTGTACAAATGACAAAAAATAAGGGTCAACAAATTTAACTGCAACTTCTATTTAACCAGAAATGTCTTTGTAGCAATGCAATTATTTTGCTTGGGAACAAGTCGAGGAAATTTTTTGGAACAATTATAAATAGCTCACAAATTATCGAATGGTTTGAATTATGTGAAAGCAAATGAGCACTGTTTCAAAATCACCAAAAGATGTAGCTAATGTGGTGTTCAAAGTATGAAGTGAGAAATGCATTTCAGTCATTAAGGGCAATTTAGATTACTTACCGTGTGGAAACAGGCCCTGCAGCCCAACAATCAACCTGCAACACATTCCCCTCTTCATCTAACACTACAGGCAATTTAGCATGGCCAATTCACCTAACCTGCACATTTTTGGACTGTGGGAGGAAACTGGAGCACCCGGAGGAAACCCACGCAGACACTGGGAGAATGTGCAAACTCCACACAGTCAGTCATCCACAATTGTTGGGAGCTAATAACCTTTGAGTCAAGTTGGGTTTCATTATCAATAATACCTGAAAAATATATCCGTATCATTCCAAGCAGTTTTATACACTGAGATGATTTGCAATTTAATTTGACATCCAACCTGTACTTGGTAGAATATTGAAGACTGTCTGTCTAAAGTGTTGCTTCTAGAAAATAGTGAGGTAAGACGATTATCACTATTAATAAATTTGTCGCAATTGGTTTAGCTACAGCACTGAATAACTGCAATGATGGATGTGAGACAGTGATAGGAAGGGAAGGAAATCAAAGTTCTCTATTTATCCCTCAATGAGATTATAATCTGTTCATACTGCCCTGGTTATGGATTACAGACCTGCAGATATTGAAACTAATTGACTCAGTTGTAAAAATGTGAATGAATAAAGAGTCAACAGAATAATCCAGTTAATCTACCACCATGTATAAAATAGATTGTTGCAGCAATCTTTTGCTAATAAGCGTCACTATGTGAAACCACACTCTGAACAATGGAGGGAAGTTTATCTGGCCCTTGGAGGCAGATGTTTGGAACAGTGTGAGGGGATTGAACAGATTCAGAGATAAGGCATAATGAACTGGTTTACTGATCTCTTTTCCAGCTGCTTTTCTCAAGGGTGAGCTGATTCCAATATCAGTGACCTACCCACCAAAGGTGCAGAGTCAGTTGAGGTGGGTGATCATAGTGAACTACAATCTTCCCAATATCACGAGTTCCACATTGAGTCAGCCATTCTGAACAGCTGGCTGCACAGTGGGGTTTAGAGCAACTTGAGAGTTTAATGCTTTCCAATCTTTAATGACAAGAAATGGCAAGGCCAATGTCTTTCACTGGCCTCGCTTTGACATTTGTTATGGACCAGGCCAGACCCCCTCAAAGCATTTCAAGAAAGTAGCCCAGACCTAACTTTGCTAGTTGTTTTAAGTTGGTGTAATTCAGATATTCCAGGTGGGATGCAGTTGATCAAGCCACCTAGCTTTAAACAAAACCGAATATATTTACAAGATTACAGGATGAAATGCACACAAAAGAAAATAGAAGACTGAGAAACCTAACCTATCTGAAAACCCAATAGATCATCCCAACCTAATGATGCTGTTCCAAATACTTGCAAAAATCCTAATAAACATCCCTTGGCACAAAGATCAAACATGGGGTCTTACTGGAGAAATGTCAGAGAGAGAAAGGGTCAGCACAGACCTGCATCTCTTGGGTTTAGCAGCTTCACAATACTACTGCTAAACACCAAACCAAAACTGGAGATAAGTTGAGCTGGGAGAACTGGCAACTCCCTTTACATTCAACACATTTTTTTTCCAAAAACTCAAAAGCTTTTTTCCTGAAGAGGTATCTGTAAGCTATAATCAAATTGGCCCTAAAACCTTTCCAAGGCCAGATTTGGAGTCTGTGTCTTCTATGATCTCCTGAAAGAAACAGTCAAAGACACGATAAGCTTGTTAAAGGAGCTGCATTGTCACACATTACCTAAGAGTTTCCCAGGGAATGATGTTTCCAACTGTCCTGGATGGGAGTGTGGTGCAGTACAGTGAGGTGACATGCATTAGCTATTTGTATGTCCCATGCAGCCACAGTGAAGATTGCTGGCTGTCTATATTAGGCTGCATGAACCAACTCCTATCTCCACATGCTGCCCATCCCCCCTAACTGGACAATAATCACCAGGTAATAGGGTGTTTTACCTGATGCAGCAATGCCTACATTATCCCAGATAAAAAGAAAGCGTTCATGGATATTGGAGTAATGTCAGCCTCCAATAGACATTTATTACAATTAAATATTATGCACAAACGTTACATTCCATATTTTCTGAGAGATTAGTCTATTAAATAACAGAGGAGCATCCATCAAGTGGAATGTCATGCTTCACAAGATAACGAGAGAGCACAGGTTTATGGTGAGAGGGAAAAGATATAAAAGAGACCTAAGGGGCAACTTTTTCATGCAGAGGGTGGTACGTGTATGGAATGAGCTGCCAGAGGATGTGGTGGAGGCTAGTACAATTGCAACATTTAAGAGGCATTTGGATGGGTATATGAATAGGAAGGGTTTGGAGGGATATGGGCTGGGTGCTAGCAGGTGGGACTAGATTGGGTTGGGATATCTGGTCGGCATGGACGGGTTGGACCGAAGGGTCAATTTCCATGCTGTACATCTCTATGACTCAATGACTCTATCTGAAGTAAGATGGAGCATGAGACATTTATACCTTCAGGTCACACACTATGATGCAGTGATGATACCCTGAGCATGTCTCTGACTGACCATGAGACATATCACAAGAAATAGGTTTGTAATTGGTCATCTTCCCAAAGCTTCAAGTGGAGGGTGCCCTGTTGCAAATGCAGATAGGCCCAAAACTGGTCCCATTTGCTAAATGCATTCTATGTTCAAAAAAGCCTACACAAACAATTTGGTAATTTCCTTTAAACTTTCTTCAAAGGAACATTGATGGAAACTTTTTCATTGTTTTTCCTGAGAAAGCTGGTCTTCTACATTGCCAACATATGATGGGCAGATTCACTTGGAATCCTTCCTGCTAGAATCAGAGTTGAAACATGTGGAGCTGGAAGACCACAGCAAGTCAGGCAGCATCTGAGGAGCAGGAGAATCCATGTTTCAGGCATAAGCCCTTTATCAGGAATGACATTCTGATGAAGGGTTTATGCCCAAAATATCGATTCTCCTGCTCCTCAGATGTTGTCTGAGCTGCTGTGCTCTTCCAGCTCCACACTTTTCAACTCTGATCTCCAGCATCTGTAGTCCTCACTTTCTCTCTTCTCGCTGGTATCAGTTCAGTCACTGATACTGCATGGGGAAGTATGGCCACATGATGTACTTGGATGTAGAAAGACTTAGACTCCTCAGATACTGACGTCCATGTCCAAATGTAACAAGATCTGGACAATATCCAGGCTTGGGCTGACAAGTAACATTTGTGCAACACAAGTTCCAGGTAATGATCAACAGCAGGAAGATCTAATCCGACCATTCCCCCCAGACATTCAAATGTGTTGCCATCTCTGAATCCCACACTATCAACGTCCTCGGGGTTACCATTAACCAAAAACTGAACAAGACTAGCCATATTACTATAGTGGTTACAAACATAGGCCAGAGGTTAGGCATCCTGCAGTGAGTGACTCACCTTCTGACTCCCCAAAGTCTGTCCATCATCAACAAGTCACAAGTCAGGGGTATGATGGAGCAATATCCATTTGCCTGGATGGGGGAATCTCAAAACACTCCAGGAGCTTAACACCGTCCACTTAATTGACGCTATATCCTCAAATATCCACTCACTCCAAAACTGATACTCAGTAGAAGTAGTGTATACCATCTACAAGATGCAGAAACTCACCAAAGCTCTTCAGGAAGGACCTTTCAAACCTTCACCACCTAGATGGGCAAAGCCAGCAGGTACATGGGAACACAACTATCTTCAGGTTCCCCTCCAAGCCATCGACTATCCTGACTTGGAAGTAGGTCATTGCTCCTTCAATGTTGTTGGTAAAAATCCTGGAACTCCTTCTCTAACAGCATTGTGGGTTATAATCTGCAAAAGTTCAAGAAGGCAGTGCCTTCTCAAGGGTAACTGGAGATGGTTAATAAATGCTGATCCAGCTGGTAATGTCCATATCCCATGTTAAATACTTTTTACAAGATTATATATTACTGAAAAACTATAGTATATACTGCATGGTAGCTAATTCCATTACATTTAAGGTACATGATTGTCTCTTGTGAGATTTCATGTGCAAGTTTAGAGTAAACACACATGCTATTAACACTAACAACAACTACTGAAACACTGGTTTGGACACATTACGCAACTGATGAAGAATTCTGCCATCTTGGAAATCTGGAGAACTCATAGGATGTCATTTAGACCCTCGCAGGAACAGCCTGTTATATTTTGATGTGCAGAATTTATCTTATGATCTCAGTTATCACTTTGAGGTTCTAACTGAATTTGGTGCTATGGGTGCTGTTTTGGAAGCAAAATAGTGGCTGCATGCACTTCCAGTCCAACATATGCCTGATGTGATTCTGTTTGCACATTAATGTATGTAGCACAGCCATCAGGAGTGTGTGCCAGTGGTATGCAACACGGGAAGATTGTGATATCTGTCGGGTGTACCCCACTGATTTTACACTAGTACTCCCATTTCTCAGCCTCACCCTTACAGCTAAGATCTTTTCCTATACATACACAGTTGAACATCCAATTAGCAGCAGTAAGGGCCCTTCATTATCGTAATTTAAAGGAAATGGTAACAAGTCACTAGTTGTCATTCATTACTTTCTACTGGATCCATCTGAGTTTGTCGGAATACTGCAAGTCTTTTTTATGCTGTTGAAATTTAGTGGAATCTTTAATGAGTGGTGATACATGTGCTGTAGAAATTATTTTGACAAGTTGTTTACAGAAAGAGAAAAATGAAGGGACGAAGAGTTATTGGATAGAGGCTTCATTCATCCAGGGTCTTCCAGGAGTAGTTCTCTCACTTTAACTTGAGCCAGGAACAGTGTGTGCACTGTGTCTGCCTTGTGTAGGAGGTGCTCACTTAAATCTGTCCTGTCTGCTGGCAGCATCAGAACTGGGTGAGGATGGGGCACCTCATGCCTGTGAAGGTGACCATTGTCATGTCGCTCTTCACATCAGAATGCCTCGATGTAGTACAGAATATAATAGAGTGGACAATGGGAGTCCTCAAGTGAAATTTATGCTGCCTGGATCACTTGTGGGGGTGTCCTGCACAACACAGCAGAGTGCGTGTCATGGTTTGTCACACTGTGCTCACAAACTGGCCAACACAGTGAGAAGTTCAGCAGAAGGAAGAGGAGGCCAAAAAGGAGGGATGAAGAGGAGGACAAGGATGGAGGGAAGAGTTTTCCACCACAGCCTCTTGCTTCCTCAGTTGCCTATGATCAGTTCATCCAACTACAGTACAATTGAATGCAACACCCATTTCCCAGTTATACCCAGGTACACACCTTCCTGCTGTCTATGTCAGTCTTACCTCTGGATCACGACAGATCATTTGGTGATTATCTAATTGCTGGTTGTGAGAGTTTGCCTTGTGCAAATTGGCTGCTATTTTTCTAACGTTAACCGTAATTATACTTCAAAAGTCCTTCAGAGTGGTGAATCACTTTGGAGCATCATATATAAACTCAAGCATTTTCTTCTGCCATTGAACATTTCCATGTCATCTTGGCAATAATTCTGGTATAAAAACGATCACAAATAACCATTTCAAGTAACTTTTATCATACAAACAATCCGACATTCCGTGCAAAATGTAATTATTCACCCTTCTTCATTCCTTTCATGCCTGTTTTCCAGGTGCCTTTGCTGCTGCACAGTGTTACCAAAGTAGCTGCAACAGAACAAGTGTAATGCTGTCTGAGGGAACATCTGTGAATGTGTTAAAGCAATAATATGACAAGGAGGATAATCAGGAGAGGAGCATAGTTACTGAGGCAAATAAGAAGGGAGCAAGATAACAATATCAGGGCAATTCAACAGAATATCAGAAATTGAAAACTCTAAAGTCAACCTTTGTTTTTCAATGATTAATCAACATGGGGTCATTGATGACTCGGTTGTGTTCAGCCAAACCTGGGAGGAATACATGCAACACCTGAACAGATTGTGTAATTGGTTACACTTGGGTCATAAACACGGCCAGAAGAGAATTTGACAAAGCAAAACTGACTTATTTGGGCCATACTGAGACATAGGCCATAGGACCTAGAGGAGAAAAATAGGGGCTCTCTTTGCTTTTACATGCTGAAAACAAAATGATAAATTTTTCAGTCTATCAACATGAGAGGATTTCATCAGACATTCAATCTGAATTTCAGCACTGTAATGGTTCATTTCTAATTTTGTTAAAGGAAATTTGAGTGGACAAATTACTTCTAACCACTTCAAAGCAGTCTTGGACCCCAGTTTTTACATCACCAAACTACACCACATCATTTAAACTGGGAGAGAAAGGATGTAATGGTTGGAATGAGCTCAGTCAGGTAGACCTCATAGAGTAGGAGTTCCCTGATTGGGACTGTTATAAAGTCATAGAGACGTACAGCATGGAAACAGACCCTTCAGTCCAACCTATCCATGCCGACCAGATATCCCAACCCAATCTAGTCCCACCTGCCAGCAACCAGCCCATATCCCTCCAAACCCTTCCTATTCACATACCCATCCAAATGCCTCTTAAATGTTACAATTGTACCAGCCTCCACCACATCCTCTGGTAGCTCATTCCATACATATACCACCCTCTGTGTGAAAAAGTTGCCCCTTAGGTCTTTTTTATATCTTTCCCCTCTCACCCTAAACCTATGCCCTCTAGTTCTATACTCCCCAGCCCCAGGGAAAAGACTTTGTCTATTTATCCTATCCATGCCCTCATAATTTTGTAAACCTCTATAAGGTCACCCCTCAAGCTCCGATGCTCCAGGTAAAACAGCCCCAGCCTGTTCAGACTCTCCCTATAGCTCAAATCCTCTAACCCTGGCAACATCCTTGTAAATTTTTTCTGAACCCTTTCAAGTTTCACAACATCTTTCCGATAGGAAGGAGACCAGAATTGCATGCAATATTCCAATAGTGGCCTAACCAATGTCCTGCACAGCCGCAACATGACCTCCCAACTCCTGTACTCAATACTCTGACCAATACAGGAAAGCATACCAAATGCCTTCTTCACTATCCTATCTACCTGCGACTCCACTTTCAAGGAGCTATGAACCTGCACTCCAAGGCCTCTTTGTTTAGCAACACTTCCTAGGACCTTACCATTAAGTGTATAAGTCCTGCTAAGATTTGCTTTCTCAAAATGCAGCACCTCGCATTTATCTGAATTGAACTCCATCTGCCACTTCTCAGCCCATTGGCCCATCTATTCAAATCCTGTTGTATTTCTGAGGTAACCCTCTTCGCTGTCCACTACACCTCCAGTTTTGGTGTCATCTGCAAACTTAGTAACTGTACCTCTTATGCTTGCATCCAAATCATTTATGTAAATGACAAAAAGTAGAGGACCCAGCACCGATCCTTGTCGCACTCCACTGGTCACAGGCCTCCAGTCTGAAAAACAATCCTCCATGACCATCCTCTGTCTTCTACCTTTGAGCCAGTTCTGTGTCCAAATGGCTAGTTCTCCCTGTATTCCATGAGATCTAACCTTGCTAATCAGTCTCCCATGGGCAACCTTGTCAAACGCCTTACTGAAGTCCATATAGATCACATTTATGGCTCTGCCCTCATCAATCTTCTTTGTTACTTCTTCAAAAAACTCAATCAAGTTTGTGAGACATGATTTCCCACGCACAAAGCCATGTTGACTATCCCGAATCAGTCCCGTTAACGTGGTCCAATCAGGGAGTCCTGGCTGACAGATAAAAACAGGGGTATCAGAGGTTATATTCACTGAGGAAGCTCGTCTAATGTCAAGTAAAGTGTAAGCATAAATAAAGGGTGACTTTGTAGAGTTCTTCCAAGGTAGGCTGTCTAAGGCTATCTAAGGAATTTTAGAGGCTTACCTTTTGCTCCTCTACCTGTGAACCCACTAAATTTCTACTAAGTTTAGTTGCTTTTCTCATTCGATCATCTATACAACCTTAATAATCATAAATGTCATAAATCTGTCCACCATCATACTGAATATTTAGAATGGTGTTTCCAAATGCACTAGCTTGCTTGCCTAAAACTATGCTTCAGTTTCTTCCGATTAGACATATTTCACTTGATAGCAAATTCCTTTCAAGAAACAAAAACTAATTCCAGATATTGATTGCCAACTCATTTACTTCACTTGGAGCAAACAAACCTGAGAAGATCAAATTATTTCTTCCCTCAGCCAATGCTGGTGTTCAGCTCCAAAGCATCACTTGGGATGAGGAAGGAGTGTTTTTTATCAGATGACTCACTGCTGTGACTCTAGTATTAACCATCATGTTTTTATCATCTGTAGTTTTTAGAATGTGGAGTTCTGTTTGCTAAACAATGTGGACGTTGGTTCATCCTGGGGAGAGATTGCTTTGGATGAATTAATAACCATTGTCGAGTAGATTCACGCTGTAAACTATCTTGAGATGAGTTATTTATGCTGATACTTAACCTATGTCTGCAACATGTAACTGGCAGAATGGAGAATGGAGTGGTATTTTGGAGATGGTGGAGTAGAGGTAATGTTACTGGAATATCAAACCAGAATGTTTCAAGGGCATCAGTTCAACCCCTGTCACAGCAATAGACAATTGAAAGATAGTCAGTAATAAGGGCGTTAAACTATAATTGTTTGATGCAAAACCCCAGTTCACAAATGCTCTTTAGGGAGAGAAATCTGCTGTCCTTACCTGGTCTGGCTTTCTTGTGACTTCAGACACACAACAACTCCAGACCCTCGGCGGTCTCAGAAAACACTGCCCATGCCCCAAGAAAAAAAAAGGAATCTGACACAGAGTGGAAGTAGGCCGAAGCTTGAAAATTAGACTGATGCAATCCTTCCTGAAGGATAGCTTTGCATTTCTGAAGAAGCCCCGAAGATCAGAGTCCCCTGTCAGAAATGTGAAGCACATTCATTTCGAAAAGGAGCAGAGAGGCAAGTTGTATGGCATTGCCATTCCTCAGAATATCCAGCCCTATATTTTTGTGCTTTGAACTTTTGGGGAAGTCCTTTTCAATGGCAAAATAAAATTACAGTACCTACTGAACAGCCTATTACTATCTTTTGGTACTATCCTGGGAGTTTATAACATCCATATCCGTGTGGAAATAATCCATGTAAAAGTAAAAGAAATGAGGCAAAGACTGTAACTATGCAATGTTGGCCAAGTTAGATGTGTTTGGAGTGTTATAAAGCCTCAGGATTTGAGACAATGAACCAAATTGAAAGATAAGCTGTATGAAGTTGGGAAAATAATTCCTTCCCAAAACATTATGGGGACAACAGTGGACTCAATGGTGCTAGTATTAGTTTTTCAGGCCCTATGTGATCCTTTAAGCATCCAAAATGTCACTATCGGTGCATGTACGTGCAATTCTGATGTAAAACACATAGGTTCCATATCTGAGAAAAACATACCATGTATCCAAAGCAGGAGGAAGACAAGACAGATCATTAGCTCATTTAACATTATCTCAGAGCTCTGTGTTCCATCTTACACCCTCTCTTAAATTTGAATAGATAAACACATCATTAAGCAGCATGAGGGATTCCTACCAGCATCATTTCAAGGGTTCATCAACTACTCACAAGTTACTTGCAGGTTCATTTCTTCTGCCCATCACTGCGGCTCTCTAGGTTTTAGGTGCTTTCTATAATTAGTTAGAGTTTTGGTCATGTACAATGTATGGTATATCAGAAGTTGAAGTACTCATTTGCTGAAAAAAAGGCTTCCGCCTGTGTGAGTTGCTCACTAATAAGGGAATTAATAGACATATTACCCACTTGCCATTTAATATAGCTGGGAAAACCATGAGAGATCAACATAGAGCAGGCCAAACTCTGAGAGGTGGGGAGGTAGTAGGAGGACCAGCAGAAAGATTCTCAGAAGGATTTCACACTGGAAGAGGCTGGTTAGCAAGCAAGTCCCCTTCCCTGCGCTTAAGCCCTGAACATTGTTTGAGGCGTTTGCGATTCACAAGGCCTTTATTGAAATATTGTCACTGACTGCAAACCAAATTACCAACATTACAGAAGGGCATCACGTTGCCCATGCCTGTGAAGGTGACTATGCCTCTGAACATTTAAGTGCTTGGATTCTTCCAAACTGCTGATGGAGACATAAACTAGAACTCTCAGTTTCCAGTGCACTTGCAGTTGGCTGTCACACAACTAGCACAGACTTTATTTTTATTTATTCAGGGGAAGGGAGTGTTGCTGACTTTGACAATATTTGTTGCTTATCCCTGGATGCCCTTGAGAAGTTGGTGATGAGCTCGCTTCTTGTATTACTACAGTTCATTTGGTATAGGTAGACCTATAGAGCTGTTGGGGGAGAGCTTAAGTATTTTGATCCAGTGATGGAATGGCAGTAAGTTTTCAAGTTATGATGGTGAGTGGCTTGGAGGCGATTTGTAGTTGATTGTGTTCCCATATAGCTGCTGCTTTGGTCCTTCTCAATGGCAGTAGCTAAGGGTTAGGAAATTGCTGTCGAAGGAGCCTTGCTAAATTTTTGCCGATCATCTTGTGGATGGTACACACTGCCAGAGCCAAAGCAATATGATTGACTCTGATCTGCTCTCTGACATGGCCCTGGCAAGCCAGTAGGTTCAAGGGGGGGAAGGGATGCACAATAAATGCATGCCACATTCATATCCCTTAAGACAATAAGATCATTTAAAATAGGAACAGGATCAGCCCCTCAAGCCTGTTCCACCATTCAATTGGATCATTGCTGACCTGACACTCCTCATCTCCACTTTCCTGCCCTTTCCCCATAACACTTTCTCAGCCTTAAGTTTACACAAGGGCGCTGTCTCCCCAGCTCTCTGTAGCTGTATGGAGTTCCAAGGATTCACAACCATCGCAGAGAAAACATTTCTCCTCAGCTCAGTCTTAAATTAGTGCCCCTTTATTCTGAGACAATGCTCTCTGAGCCTACACTCTCCCACGAGGAGAAACATCCTCTCAGTATTTACCCTGGTAAGCTCCTTAAGGATCCCATATGAGATCACTTCTTTTTGAGATGATGTAAACTCCAGTGAAGGGAGTTTCAATCTGTTTCATCTTTGCTTATAAGATAATCCCTCCATCCCAGTGAACCTTTTCTGATCAACCTCCAATGAAATTATGGCTTTCCTTAAATAAGAGGACAAAAACTGCTCTCAATGTTCCAGATGCAGTCTTACCAGCACCTTGTACATGGAATATATATAAAAATATTGCTATTATTGCAAATGAGATTTTATTTATTTTGCTATGCAATTTAGGATAAAATGAAGGGTATCATATGATCTGTTCTGAAGTCACCATCAGGCTTGTGTTTTGTAGGCACCAAAATCTAACTTGTCATTGGAAGATGTAAGATTTTCAAAAGTGTAGATAATAATAGGATCTGAGTTACAATAGTCTCTCTGCTAGCCTCCGAAGTCACAGTAAGATGTTGGGATACAAACCATTATCCTTCTCTCGATACAAAAAAAGAGTTGAGGTCTTAATGATAGCTCATCAGCATTTCATTAAATATAGACTGAAGCTTGTTACAAACAATTTAATATTGCTGAATATTTGTCAGCCGCTCAAAATGCTGTACTGGAGTGAGGAACATGTAACAGGTCAAAAGCAAGGAAAGTGAAACCCAATACTGAGACATGAGACAAGAGGTTTGTTTTGCATTTTCACAAATGGTTCTTCTTTTTAGGTGAATATTGCAGAAGGTTGGAAGGATTATCAGACTGGTTATTGAATCACATCACAATTGCTCCTTCTATGACTAGCAGGACCTGGAGTAGGACCAATCCTAATGCAAGGGCACTACCAAGTGAGCCACAATACGTCCTGGAGGAAAATGATAGATCAGTGCATTGTGCAACTCACAGATTTAATGATGGGGACATACTGATGCAAGGCACACACTGCAGCTGTTAACACTTCCCTCTCAACCAACATTGACAGTTAAGCAAATGGTCCACTGCATTTGTAATTCCTTAAATAATCAATTGGTTATTGGACATCCTTGAATTATGATTTACTCCTGACTGACATGGCATACTCACATATGTATCAAACAAGTGATGGATGCTTCTGGCAACATAGACATCATTCTCACCAGCTCCTTAAAACAAAAAAGTCATAATTCTCCATTAGCTTAAGAGTCATTCTAAAATAGCAATTTGCCATAAGGAAACAAAACTTCAGCCAGCAGATGTTTTCAAAAGTATGGAAAAATGTGAAATATTTATGAATGTTCTCAAACAAAAATAAATCTGTTTCACTTTATGCATCACAAGCTTGTGTGGTCATTTCAATTTTTTTGTTTAATTTTGATTTTAATATGACCATGGTCAAAAATAGTTGATAAAATTGTAACACTTGAAATGCAACTTACTGCAAATTTGCAGTAATGCTAACAATGGAAGCCCTGAATCTTTAATTCCTTCTGTGCCCATGATGCAACGTCTGTCACCTGCACACCCGCCGATTTTGTGCCTCTTAAATACTCATGTGTTTAAACTGTATTTCAGATTTTCCCTTTCATAGAATCCCGACTGCTTAGAAAATGCGATTATTCCTAATGTTTTATCTGTCTAGAGTTTGGAAAGCGCAAAGAAAATAAATCCAATTATCCACCAAGATTTAAAATTCTTGCTTTGTAGAGCTTGAATATTTGACCAAAGAAGAAATTGAAAAGTACTTCAAATGAAAATTTATTTAACACTTTCATTAAGCAGATTGGTTTGGGAGATCACATTATAAAACAGGATCTTTTCAGGATAGCTTAAGGCAGCAGTGCTCAATAGCTGTCACACGAGGCATGCTCTTATCACAGCCACTGCAGCATAGTTTATCAATTATCACCTCCTTCAGATGTGCAGAGGGAGTGCAGAAATGGTATTACATTAATTCTAAATCATTATGTAATGCAGAGCCAAAGGAACCTTTCCAGGAATCTTGTTAAGACCAGCTGTATCTGTGCTTAACACGGAACATGTGGTTTTGCACAAAATCTTGATGTGTTGGTAAATCCAATTTCTCTAACAGCGCAGAAATGTAATGAAAAAATAGTTTATAAATATAATACACTTATGCAATTTCCAACCACGTATGGTACTAGCAATTTATTTGAAATTGCATTCATTGTTTGCTGTCATTGTTTAAAGTATGCTGATTAGATTGAAAGAAAGAACACAAAACTTGCAGCTATATGGTGCTTTTCATCGCTGATGAATCTCTCAAAACAATTTACAGCTGATTAAATAGTTTTAAAGGTAGCTCCTGTTGTAATACAGCAGCCAATTTGTGGGCAGAAAACCCCTAAACAGCCAACAATCAGATCTTCTGAGTTGTGATGTTGACTGAATGCCAAATATTGGCCGAGAACACCAGGAATAATTTCCTTGCTCTTCTTCAAAGTAGCATGTGGGGATCAATCCCATTTACCTGAGATGACACATCAGTCTAATATCTTTTAAAGACTGTTATTGACATATTGACCTTAATCTTTGCATGAAAGGCCCTGAGCCCGAGACCTTGTATATAAGAGATAGGAGTGTGACCAATTGAGCCATAATCCTTCTTTTGTTGCACTAATATCATAAATTCATTCATTCCTTACCACTCACTTTAAAGTTTGGCCATTCTAATTTGACTCCCAAATGCACAAATATCAAGTTCCAGAAGATTAATTTGCTCCAGTTTGTGTTGTGCAGAGGTAATGTCCCCGTCCTTGGAGCCAATGAAGCTGGGTTCAAGTCCCGCTTGCTCCAGAGATGTGCAGTATTTTCCCTGAACAGATTGATGAGGAATTAAAAATAGGTGTGCACTAGTTTCAAAAGAGCTGAGGCAGCCTGGCCATTTTATAAGTTTCCATTTCTATATTGGACAAAGAGTCCCTACAGCGAATTTCTGCAGTTGCACAGAGTTCCTTTCTCATACTATCCTCAGTGTGATGCATAATTGTCATTGTATCTGTGGTCTGGCAACTGGATATTGTTATGTAGATGTGGGTGTACTGTACATTTAAGAAAGTTGAAAGACTTAGAGAGGCACAGAGAGTACTGAAAATTTTAAATCTAACATTTGGTCGAACGGCTAGATTAGCTGGGTTGGCTGGAGAGAAAAAAAACAAATTTGAATTCGGCCAGTCAGTTTAAATTATGCCCCAAAATACCAAACTCCAATCAAGAAAGGATTTGGTATAGTGTCAGGATTAACACCAAAGAAATGATCTGGTGCTTTGGGATCTAAAACCAAAAAAAAAATTGAACAGTTGGGGGAGAACCGCCAACATATGCAGATTGCATGGAAAAATAGCTCTCTTAAAGATACCTTTATCAATCAGTGACCTGTAAAACAGAAATTCCTAAGAAAAAGAAAATCTACAAAGGAAGATATCAAGAGAAGATTTGACAGCTGGCTGGTTTTGAAACTTGAATTTTGGTAAATCTTAATAGGGGGTTTTATCGGGCTAGTATTATAGAAGGGAAAATAAACGATAGGTCAGAGGAAGGAGTTGCAAATAGTTGTTTGTTAATTATTCTCTGTTATACTTTAAGAAATAAACTTGTTACTTTTTACTTTAACCAGTGCTTGGCCTCTTGAATTTTTACAGATTACTGCATGGGATAATTTTTTTCTGTGTTGTTGGTTTAAAATTAACAGGGGTGGGGGGGTTACCCCATGTCGTAACAGTATCACATTCTAAACATATGTTTTAGAACTGGTAACTGTATGCATCACTGTGTGCTTAAAGGCTTTTTTCCCTTTTCTACAGAACAATGGTTTAAATTCGATTTAAGACTGTGATCATTTTGCTACATCACAGTGTGTGATAACATTCCATTTTGTCTTTGGAACACCAATGTGGCCCACTTGCCATTTCTATCTGATCATGCTTTGATCGTTTTCAATTGCCTTGCTTCAGTGAACATATCTGGTACATTTTGCAATATTCCGACATATAATAGAAGATGAAAAGTGCCTCCTTTACCTTTAAACTGTTTCCATATGGTCTTGTGAGGCAACAGATTTAATTAACAAGGGACTTCAATACTGTTGGAATACAGTATTCAGTTAATTATAAGTGAAGAATGAATTCATTTAGAATGCTTAGAAATAGGAATAAAATACAAGAACATCTAGCACAGCTGGTACAGGAAAACGTAAATTGTTAATTAACTTAATAGAAATAAGTGACAATTATTTTATACATTCTCTGGGGATCAGATTCATTGATTGCAAGGCTGGGAAAATTCTAGCACAAAGTGAGTTTTCGTCAGGAGCAAGTAGCAAAGGTGTGAATCAGTGCAGAATGCATTCCAAGGCCCACAGTTCAGGCCCAAGTTATTTAACGCTTTAGTCTCAGCTGCAAGGCATGGACCAGCTGTGAACCAGATGTGGGGCTAAAATGACAGCAGGCCATCAAGTGGAAGCTCCACCGGCCAGCACCAACAAACAGGTTTGCTGACTAGAAGGCAAAATTATGTAGGTTCAAAGGGAGAGCTTCAGCAATTTAACACCAAGGAGAGGAGGAGGGAGTCAACTTCTAAAAAGAATGTAATTTGCCTTTCAGGATTTGGGGAGAAGTTCTGCTCCTTCTGCCCTGCAAAAGGAAATCGTTTTATTTACTTTTGAGTACCACTCAATTGTACATAGGTCTAAAAGTGTCTGAAAAGGTTAAGAGGAATATCATTAGCAACACCCACTATGATTACAAAATATGATCTTGTAGCCAATAAAGCTTAAGATCTTGAAGGACTGGAAGTTAAGTTCTGGTCCCCCTCAAAGTCTCTGTCACAGTGTCTATCACATCAATAAAGCTTGTAACTAATTGCTAGATCCAATAAACCAAATCTTGTTAATTATTTCTAGCTAGAATAGGAGGTAGTTTTCTTCTATCATACTCACTGTAGTTTCCTTCACTTAAGGAGGCTGGGTGGTATGAGCTTTCATCATGAGCAGCAGCTTGTACAGTGTAGAGAGCTAGCAGTTCCTACTATATGGTAGGCAGTAGTGTGGATCTGATTTGGCAGCTCATTCAACACATTATCAGCAAAGGTGTGAGGTCTTCAGATTCAGCTTTAAGTTGCCTGTTTGGATAGCCGAGTCACCAGCAACGAATAGCTGAAGATTTAGGAGCACTGCAGGAAGAACCTCAGTGGCAATCTTCAACGAAGATTAGCAGGGAATGGTAACAATACTTCAGAACTGGTAAGACATGTGCTACAACAGAAGACTTAATGCCCAAAGTCTCCAAAAAGCTAAAGAAAACTTTGAAATGACAGGCTGGAAAAGTGAGAAGTTTATAAATTACTGATAGCTCAGATTGAGCATTGCCCCATATCAAACAGACACCACAAGGCGCGGCAACAAAACCTGAAATCACGAAAGGAATAGTTATCTCAAGTCAAAAAAACCAGCGATATTGCAAAGCCAGTAACTAAAGCAACAACATTGGCCTGACTATATGATAAGCACAACTTGTCTAACAGGGTAGGAAAGGAAGGAAACTTTATGTAGGGCATGGAAAATGCAGATAATCCTTTATGAGTGTCAAAATAAAGATGGGAATCATTTATTGAATTTGTGAGGAGTGGAAATCATTCAGTAAAACTGTGACTAAACTGGGATGTATTTCTTAAAGTTGTAAACATCAGGATCACTCAGAAAAAAAAACTGGTTATTAAAGCTAATAACAGAGGTGTTTATACATTAAGAACTAGTTGACAAAGCTGATAACAGGGGTTTTCATACAATAAGAACTGGTTATCAAAGTTGATAACACAGGTTAGCACAGAGGTGGTAACAGAGACTTTCATACAGTAAAGCCAGAGGAAAAGGCAGGAATCCTCTATCTTATTCAGAAAAATGTAGGAATTCCGTCACTCTGGCTGCAAAGTATGGAAAAATGCCCCAGTACAACTATAAAGCAGAAAGAAAACTTGCTATTAGTGCAAGATCAGTCTTTTGAGAAAAGAAAATGTATAATCACATCAGAAATAATATTGCCAGGATAGCTTATTGTCAGAGATGGGCCAAATCGAACACAGAAGTGGAGATCTTGGCAAATCAAAAACAACGTCTGAGTATCAAAGTAGCTTCCAAATTCAGAACTAAATCAAAAGTCAGTAAGCAAATACATTTCATACAATTGGATGTAGAGCTGATGATGTTATAGTTCGCCAAGGATTAAAGAAACTGCAAATGCTTTTGAAAAGGTACTGAAAGCCTTCAACAATTATTACAACCTCTAAACTAATAAAAGCATTGAAAGAGCAAGATTTACTAAGAGTTCAGCAATATGTTTCAAATGCAAAGCTTCTTCAGGTGATGAAGTTCATGAAAGACTTGCTGATTGGTTCCAGCATTTTCTATTTTTCATTCCAATGCAAGCTTCCATAGGCTTCAAAATTCATAAGGCAAAAAGTTGGCAAAATTAAGATGCACAAGAACAATCAAAAATGAAAACAGAGGGAAATCACATGCAAGGAGTGCATTAGGAAACATGCACTATTTGGATTTTCATATGTTCTATGTGAAGAGATGGTATAAGAATATACAGTATACTATAACTACAAATATAGTATTGAGCTTCACATCCTAAAACAAGTTGTTTTCTTTAAATCAAATTACATTTGAAGGTCACCTTTTCATTATTGTCTGATTCCTTGCAGAAAGTGAATCAAATCCGTTATATCCATGCAATGATCGGAAGAATTTTAGAAATCAATTTTCAAAGCATTAAAAAAATCTGAAGACATCATATGATAAAAATGGAATATGAAATACTCACTTACTCTAAGTATTGGCTTTGATGATATCACCTATTGTGTAGAAACATGCCTCGTATAATAAGTCACGCATCATCTGACTCACCGTGGTAACACCATGTGTCATATAGTGTTGTAATTAAAATTTCTCTGTGACATGATCTCATTGTTCTTGCACTAAATATACTTTCTAAACAGTTCCTTTGAAGCTAGCCAACACATCGAAAGCAAAGCGATCTTTCCTGTATGGACTGTTCCTTTTTTCAAATGCCTCCAGCATATTTATTTTAGCTGAACAAGAAGTCAAATGCTTGTTCATGGCCCATTCCATCTTTCCATCAACTGATTAAACTGCTAAATAAATATGCTATCAATGTCCTATTTATGAGCTCTGAGTAGTCAACACATCCCCATTTGCACACAGAGCTAATGTGTGTATTGCCTGAAAAATACCTGTAGAATATAGCAAAATGTGATATATTTTAGATACATTTAGATGTTGCTTTGATTTTAAAATTGCTAATCTCTCCTAAAAGCAGGAGCAAAGTCCCCTTCATACTTTATAATTTATTCTTCTACCTATGTTGACAATATTTAATCATATAATGGTATGCTTAATCAATGCAACTTAAAATTTGATTTTTATATTTTTTTTGTTTTCCAAAGGTGCTAAGGATTACGGGGCAAAGTCTGCCAATTAACCCTGTTACCACTGTGCTAAGTCAGCATTCAGGCAGCTAACTCCTCCCTCCCCCTTCCCTCCATGAACTATATTATTATAATCACTGGTTATCTGATTGCTTCACAGGAATATCTTTAGCAAGCCTCCAATGTCTCATACTGGGAAGCATGATTTGTACATTTAGTTTGAATTCAATTGGCATTCTCACAAGCTGTGAGTTGCAGAATTGGCCTTAGTGAGCTGAACTACTGACACACCAACATGATTTGATCCAAGGTTCAACTTAAATAATAAACATGTGAAATATGTTGACACATCCAAATGCACTATTTATTAAAGGTCATCTAACCAACCAAACCCCACTATTATAATATATACACATCTATAAAATGACCTTCATTATCTTTAAACAAAATATTTTAATCAGTTTCTGTATACTAAAGAAAATGAACTGTGGCATTTGCTGCAAAACCGACTAAATAAGTATCAGTGGCAAAAATCAAATTCTTTTCAACATCTATATTTCTCCCGCATAAGCAAATTTCATAAAGCCATTAAACCATATCAGTTCACACCATTAAAAGAATCTAATCAATTTCCATGATAATTATTTAAAACTGCAGTCCACATTTAAGTTCACTAGCCCGTTCTGATATCTTCCTCTGCTCCAGGTATTAGCTGACTACAATTTCTTGTGGAAAAGTATTAAAATTATGAACCAACAATCAATGTAAAAAGTCTTTTTTGAAGCCATTTTTTGCATTCGGGTGGACTTGGTGGCTCAATGGTTAGCACTGCTGCCTCATGACACAAGAGACCTGGGTTCAGTGCCATGATTAGATTAGATTCCCTACAATGTGGAAACAGGCCCTTCGGCCCAACAAGTCCACACAGACCCTCCGAAGAGTAACCCACCCAGACCCATTTCCCTCTGACTAATGCACCTCACACTATGGGCAATTTCACATGGCCAATTCACCTGCCTTACACATCTTTTGGACTGTGGGAGGAAACCGGAGCACTCAGAGGAAACCCACGCAGACACAGGGAGAATGTGCAAACTCCACACAGACAGTCACCCGAGGCTGGAATTGAACCTGAGACCCTAGTGCTGTGAGGTAGCAGCGCTAACCACTGAGCTACCATGCCACCCCATCCTTTGGGTGACTGTCTATTTGGAATTTGCACATTCTCCCCCTGTCTACGTAAGTGTGTTCTGGTTTCCTCCCACAGTCCAAAGATGTCCTTTGGAGGATTAGTGTGGATGTGATGAGCCAAATGGCTTGTTTCCACACTATGGTTCTGATAGTAATCACTTTAGGGGTATGAATACATAACCAAACTCAATAAATATGCAAGTGTGGATAGATAAAGCCATAATAAGACCATCAGCATAACTAGAAATAAGTGAATAGATTCAAAGACCAAAGTAAGAAAAATTTGTACAAACCTCGGATGCTCTTTGGAGGGTTGGTGTGGACTTGATGGGCCGAATGGCCAGCTTCCAAACAATAAGATTCTATGATTCTTGCAGGAATCACTTTAAGTAGACATGTGCATTGGATCCCAAACCCCTCACCCCCCCCAAAATCAGCTTATTTTTCATTACTCTGCAATAAACAGTCTCAGCTTTGGCAGAAAATGGAATCCACTCTCAGGACTTGAGGCAGGCAATATGGAAAGCTATATTTAAGAGAAATGAATAGAAGGATCTGCATAAACACATAAACCAAAGACTACTAACCAGCTGTTTTTGTGCCATTTATTTTATGCAATTATGTGTCCCAAGTCAGTTTCTTCCCACAGTCCAAAGATGTGCAGGTTAGGTGAATTGGCCATGCCAAATTGCCTGTAGTGTTAGGTGCATTTGTCAGGGGTGAATGTAGGGGAATGGGTCTGGGTGGGTTGCTCTTCAGAGGGTCAATGTGGACTTGTTGGGCTGAAGGGCTTGTTTCCACACTGTAGAGAATCTTAAAAAAAAAGACATAAGTCTGACCTCATAATCAGCTTCCCATTAATAGTTTCATTCTGGTAAATGAGAGCTGTCTACTCTCTTAGTGTTAGTGTCTTTTCAGTATGTGTTGCACAGT
Source organism: Chiloscyllium punctatum (assembly GCF_047496795.1). Lineage (NCBI taxonomy): Eukaryota > Metazoa > Chordata > Chondrichthyes > Orectolobiformes > Hemiscylliidae > Chiloscyllium > Chiloscyllium punctatum. The sequence continues at coordinate 50,635,515 of NC_092750.1, read as the reverse complement.
ACTCTGGGACAGAACTAAGGTTTGTACAAATTTGTCTTACTTTGGTCTTTGAATCTATTCATCTATTTATAAATGTGCTGATGGCCTTTTTATGGCTTTATCTACTCATACTTGCATGTTCATTGAATGATATAATCATATATTCACACCACTTGGTTCATCTACAGCTTTCAGCGTCTTTCAACTGAACATATGCTCCCATTCTTTGCGTAAATCCCAAAAATCATTAACTTTCAATGTGTCCACATCAAATTACATCTGTTCCTTTTCTGATAAGTCAATAAATCCGTTATTGCCTCCATGACTTCCTTAGCGGACCTCTTTGCTGTTTGCAAACCTGCATTATTTTAGGTAGATTAAAGTAAATATCCTTGACAGGAAACCAAATCTGGGCCATGGGGGTGAAAATATTTGGTCCTGGTCCTGATGAGGCTCCAAACAACCTCCAGCTAAGCTAAAGGGTTGGCATCCATTATAGTATGAGCAGCAAGACAGTTCGAAGGGAAATGTACTGGAAGCAAGGACATAGGCCCAGTTAAGGACTGGGTTAAGTGTGTGAATGAATAGTGTCACCAATTACCTGAACTCAAGAAGGAAGTTAGAAGCAGACAGATAATCACACAATCCTTACTGTGTGGAAACAGGCCATTCGGTCTATTGAGTCCACACCAACCCTTCAAAGAGCATTCCACCCAGACCCACCCCATCTTTGTAACCCTGCATTTCCCCTGGTTAATCCACCTCACCTAAACAAGCCTGGACACTGTGGGCAACTTAGCATGGACAATCCACCTAACCTGCACATCTTCAGACTGTGGGAGGAAACTGGAGCACCCATAGGAAATCCACATAAACACAGGGAGAATGTGCAAACTCCACACACAGTCGACCAAGAGTGGAATCTGAGTCCCTGGTTCTGTGAGGCAACAGTGCTAACTATTGAGCCTATTTGTTGCCCGAAAACAAAGAATACAAAAAAAACTTGCAGAAAAGATTGTTTACATTGATTGTTGTGACATAATTTCAATACTTTGCCACAGGAAATTGTAGTTAGCTGTAGTTAGTTAATAATTATAGTTAGTTGTAATTAGTTGATAATTGAGGTTAAAAATGAGGATAATTGAACAGAGTAAGGCAAGGCACTGGGGAAAGGTAGCAGAATGATGGTCAAAGTGTTGCCAGTTAAACTTTGGCTCGTACCAAGATGGCCAGCCTCACCAGCGATGCATGCACTTGCATTGGTTTTGTGTGGATTTAATGCAATGTTGTATTGTACCATTGAAATCTTCAATGCAGGACATATATCTACCCAGATAGCATGCTGTAGATGGGATTACTGCATTACCACAAGTAACAGGTTTTTCTGCTCTGACCATAATATCCTGCCCCATTAAGAATACAAGCTTCTGACCATTGAACTGGTGCCTATAACATACATATGCCCTCCACAGAGGGAGTAGATAAACATCACAGATGACCTCAAAGAAAAACTGTTGAGGTAGTTGGAGAACAACAGGATCTCCATTCACATTTGCCAAGAGCTGCTACAGCTCGAACATGATATAAAAGTCAAATTGACAGAGGAACTGTGATGGCAGAAGCTCTGGGACAGGGGCAATATCATGGCTTGGGGTCAGGATCATACTGCACACACTGGAGCTGGTGGAAGTAATAGCTGGATCCTGCTTGTGGTCAAATTTGGCATTTGATATCGACTTCAACACAGGCAGAGCATTGGCAGAGGTAGAATCTAAAGGGTCAGACAGATGGCAGGAGCATGTAATATAACAACAAAGAACTATTGGAATTCATGAATCTAACCTCCCAACTGGTCACTAGGATCTGAGGATAGGAGTGAGAACCATCAATCCTACTGGCTTATTTGGGCAATGCCAAAGGCCAAAGGAGAGGAACTGGCATGAGAGAAAGATGTTGAAGTTAAAAACACACGATAATTCATTATATATAAAGGGTGATATATGGGCACAGATTTGTGGAAGTGGAGCGGGGATCAGTAAGCGACATTCCTGCCTCAAACCGAGACATCTTTAGGAATTGCAAAGGAGCTCAGGATCACAAAATTGTGTGAAGTAGATCATCATTTAACCTTATAACGACATGACTGTGGCAAAAAAGATTGTGGCAAAAAAAAAACTGGCTTAAAATCACAAAGGGAATTAATATGCTGCTGTAAGGACTAATCACAGCAAAGAGAGGGGAGAACTGTTTCTGAAACATAAAGAGGCATGATTATCCTGGAATGTGTAATGTGAGAGAACTGATTAACCTTAGAAAGAGCATGATTACTGAAGAATGTGCTGACCAGGGACTTGTCTGGTTACACAGAATTACAAAGTACTATAATACTTTTGGGTGACTCATAATCATGTATTATTCAGAATCCCTAAGCATCTGACAGTATTGTAAAATGCAACATGCAATGGGACAAACTGCAATCAAGTATATAGTATTTTCATAAGCTTTGTCCCCTGTGTGCATTTCTGAATAATAAACCATTGTCTTGTTTAAATTTTCAACCACCTCCTTCTGTAGTGTTATTTCAATGCTACAACAATTCTTCACCATAGTCATATATCTAGAAAGTTGGCTAAAATTTGAATTATTGGTAAAAAAAATGAAGTATGATCAAAAGAGGTCACTAAACATTGTCATAAACCTCAACATCCAATAGTCCTTGCTGTTGTATGACTTTTGGGGGGTCTTTGTTTCATATTCTGAGCAGTTGCAATGTCAAAGTCTAAACACCATATCTCCTCTACAGCACTGAACTTTCAGCTTATGTTTGGCACACCACAGACAAGGTCTCACCAATTCATTTCTCATGCTTTCAGGCTCCACTGAGCTCTCAATATTGACACATTGCAACCACCCACCAATCAAGACTTGCCTAACCTTTGAAGAGCTTTGATTTGATAGTTTCAAACCTCCAGATGAAAGTGCTCACAGGAGCCAAATATAATCTTGTGAATGTACTAACCATCGCTACCATTAACTTCTCAGCACTCCAAGAGCCAGTCTCTCCTTTGGAAAGACATTTACTTTGGATATCATCAATTCTTACTCCTTTATCCTTTGGTCCTACTCTTATGTGTCCACCAAATACCTTATTTTCTTCTAGCGGAAACTCCTTCCTTGCTAACTACACCATGAACCTACATTGCAGCATCTCCAATTCAATTCCAGCGCACATCATTTCCAACTTGCTGGCTACTTCTGTAAGAAAAAAGAAATAAGTATGACAGGAAGACAGTCTATGTGAAGGCCATGGAAAGGTATGCAGGAAACAAAAAAAAACCAGAAAGTTTGGGAATAGTTAATAAAACATGGTCTGAGATAAAAAAGGGAAATATAGACAACGTATTGTGAATTGTAAATGCACGGTTAATTCCACTTTCATAGAATAGATTAGAACAAAATGGCAGAATGCTACCAGTCTCTGAACTGCCAGGTCACTCCACAACTGACTCTAAATCACTCTAAACCCCCCAACTTCTCCCTCGACCCACCTTTACTCCAATCCCTAACTAAACTACAACCCAACATGTATCCCCTCAACCACTTAACTACCAGTTCCACCCCCTGACTACCCAACCTAACCGACCTACCTACCCAAGCATGTTAAATCCTGACCGTGCAATTAACCCTGACCCTATCTGTCCCAATTAGCCTTCAATCTACGTCTCCCAACTGACCCAATTAACCACTTATTCGACTGCCACATATCCTGTCTGCCTGGTTACCTACAGACTCTTTGTCTCTTACAGACCATTTCACCAACCTTCCACCTCACCCACCTCCCCCATTCACTCATTCATTCACCCACTCATTCACCAACATTCCCATTAGACTTTTAAACTTGTGTCATACGAAGGAGGCATGTTTCATCTTCCCAGCAACCCCCAGCAGCATTGTGATAGAGTATTATTGTACTCCACATCTCTAAAGAAGCCAGACTAGGAATTTTCAACAAAGAATGCAGAGCATTATTTAGGCAGCATGGTGGCACAGTGGTTAGCACTGCTGCCTCACAGCACCAGAGACCCAGGTTCAATTCCCACCTCAGGCAACTGACTGTGTGGAGTTTGCACGTTCTCCCTGTGTCTGTGTGGGTTTCCTCCGGGTGCTCCGGTTTCCTCCCACAGTCCAAAAATGTGCAGGTTAGGTGAATTGGCCACGCTAAATTGCCCGTAGTGTTAAATGTAGGGGAATGGGTATGGGTGGGTGCGCTTCGGCGGGTCGGTGTGGACTTGTTGGGCCGGAGGGCCTGTTTCCACACTGTAAGTTATCTAAAAAAAAAGCAATGTTGAGATGTGAGAAAGTTGGAACCAATCCAATCATGATTCCTATAGGTCGAAAGATTCAGCCTTTTTTATTGCTTCTGCTAGTTGCACTGAAGTTGCAGGTATAGTGTAGAGGGTTATCTTTTGAGATTTGTCCACGATCAATATTAGTTGAAACAGTATTGCTCACATTGGTCTGCATTCAGTTGAAGATTGCTAGCTTTCTTAAAGCATTGTCAAAGTGACTTATTAGTAAATCTCCATGTTTAGACTATACTATTGTTCAAGTAATTATGTGTTTATATAGGTTCACTTTGCATCTCAGAACTGACTTCCAGATTGCAAAAGAACTTGCACATGTATGTTTTACAAAAGAAATCTGGCTCTTATTCCGCCAAGCTATGCACAAAAGTACTTTTAAAAGTGAAAGCGACTGAGATGCTCTTTTCAGAAGAATGTCAGCATTTGAATTGCATAATCCGTATGTGTATTTTTTGTATGTAGATTGAACAAATATTCATTTATTTACATCTTTGGTGGTATAAGTACTGGAATGCCTGCAAAGAAAATACCAATTAACACTGCCACTGTAATTTTATTACTTAATAAAGTTAATCATGATTTAATTACAGGTATTAATTATCTGACCAAAGCACTTTTGGAACTATAAAAAATCATTCATAGTGGCTGAAGAATACAAGTAGTCTTGACCCCTCTAGAGTCATAGAGATGTACAGCATGGAAACAGATCCTTCAGTCCAACCCGTCCATGCCAACCAGATATCCCAACCCAATCTAGCCCCACCTGCCAGCACCCAGCCCATATCCCTCCAAACCCTTCCTATTCATATACCCATCCAAATGCCTCTTAATTGTTGCAATTCTACCAGCCTCCACCACATCCTCTGGTAGCTCATTCCATACACGCATCACCCTCTGCGTGAAAATGTTGCCCCTTAGGTCTCTTTTATATCTTTCCCCCTCACCCTAAACCTATGCCCTCTACTTCTGGACTCCCCGACCCCAGGGAAAAGACTTGGCCTATTTACCCTATCCATGCTCCTCATAATTTTGTAAACCTCTATAAGGTCACCCCTCAGCCTCCAATGCTCCAGGGAAAACAGCCTCAGCCTGTTCAGCATCTCCCTGTAGCTCAAATCCTCCAACCCCGGCAACATCCTTGTAAATCGTTTCTGAACCCTTTCAAGTTTCACAACATCTTTCCGATGGGAAGGAGACCGGAATTGCATGCAATATTCCAACAGTGGCCTAACCAATGTCCTGTACAGCCGCAACATGACCTCCCAACTCCTGTACTCAATACTCTGACCAAAAAAGGAAAGCATACCAAATGCCTTCTTCACTATCCTATCTACCTGCGACTCCACTTTCAAGGAGCTATGAACCTGCACTTCAAGGTCTCTTTGTTCAGCAACACTCCCTAGGACCTTACCATTAAGTGTATAAGTCCTGCTAAGATTTGCTTTCTCAAAATGTAGCACCTTGCATCTATCTGAATTGAACTCCATCTGCCACTTCTCAGCCCATTGGCCAATCTGGTCAAGATCCTGTTGTAATCTAACGTAACCCTCTTCGCTACACTTCCAATTTTAGTGTCATCTGCAAACTTAGTAACTGTACCTCTTATGCTTGCATCCAAATCATTTATGTAAATGACAAAAAGTAGAGGACCCAGCACCGATCCTTGTGGCACTCCACTGGTCACAGGCCTCCAGTCTGAAAAACAACCCTCCACCATCACCCTCTGTCTTCTATCTTTGAGCCAGTTCTGTATCCAAATGGCTAGTTCTCCCTGTATTCCATGAGATCTAACCTTGCTAATCAGTCTCCCATGGAGAACCTTGTCGGATGCCTTACTGAAGTCCATATAGATCACATCTACTGCTCTGTCCTCATCAATCCTCTTTGTTACTTCTTCAAAAAACTCAATCAAGTTTGTGAGACATGATTTCCTATGCACAAAGCCATGTTGACTATCCCTAATCAGTCCCTGCCTTTCCAAATACATGTACATCCTGTCCCTCAGGATTCCCTCCAACAACTTGCTCACCACCGAGGTCAGGCTCACCAGTCTATAGTTCCCTGGTTTGTCTTTACCACCCTTCTTAAACAGTGGCACCACGTTTGCCAACCTCCAGTCTTCCGCCACCTCACCTGTGACTATTGATGATACAAATATCTCAGCAAGAGGCCTAGCAATCACTTCTCTAGTTTCCCACAGAGTTCTAGGGTACACCTGATCAGGTCCTGGGCATTTAACCACCTTTACCCGTTTCAAGACATCCAGCACTTCCTCCTATGAAATCTGGATATTTTGCATGATGTCACCATCTATTTCCCTCCAGTCTATATCCTCCGTATCCTTTTCAACAATAAATACTGATGCAAAATATTCATTTAATAGCTCCTCAATTTTCTGTGGCTCCACACAAAGTCTGCTTTGCTGATCTTTGAGGGGCCCTATTCTCTCCCTAGTTACCCTTTTGCCCTTCCTTAATGTATTGGTAAAAACCCTTTGGATTCTCCTTAATTCTCTTTGCCAAATCTATCTCATGTCCCCTTTCTCCCCTCCTGATTTCCCTCTTAAATATACTCCTACTGCCTTTATACTCTTCTAAGGATTCATTTGATCTATCCTGTCTATACCTGACATATGCTTCCTTCTTTTACTTAACCAAACGCTCAATTTCTTTAGTCATTCAGCATTCGCTATACCTACCAGCCTTCCCTTTCACCCTGACAGGAATATACTTTCTCTGGATTCTCGTTATCTCATTTCTGAAGGCTTCCCATTTTCCAGCCATCCCTTTACCTGCGAACATCTGCCTCCAATCGGTTTTCGAAAGTTTTTGCCTAATACCGTCAAAATTGGCCTTTCTCCAATTTAGAACTTCAACTTTTAGATCTGGTCTACCCTTTTCCATCACTATTTTAAATCTAATAGAATATTGGTCGCTGGCCCCAAAGTGCTCCCCCACTGACACCTCAGTCACCTGCCCTGCCTTATTTCCCAAGTGTAGGTCAGGTTTTGCACCTTCTCCAGTCGGTACATCCACATACTGTATCAGAAAATTGTCTTGTACGCACTTAAGAAATTCCTCTCCATCTAAACCTTTAACACTATGGCAGTCCCAGTCGATGTTTGGAAAGTTAAAATCCCCTACCATAACCACCCTATTATTCTTAAACATAGCTGAGATCTCCTTTCCAGTTTGTTTCTCAATTTCCCTCTGACTATTGGGGGGCCTATAATACAATCCCAATAAGGTGATCATTCCTTTCTTATTTCTCAGTTCCACCCAAATAACTTCCCTGGATGTACTTCCGGGAATATCCTCCCTTAGCACAGCTGTGACACTACAAAAATGCCACTCCCCCTTCTCTCTTGCCTCCCTTTCTATCCTTCCTGTAGTATTTGTATCCTGGAACATTAAGCTGCCAGTCCTGCCCATCCCTGAGCCATGTTTCCGTAATTGCTATGATATCCCAGTCCCATGTTTCTAACCATGCCCTGAGTTCATCTGCCTTCCCTGTTAGGCCCCTTGCATTGAAATAAATGCAGTTTAAGTTATCAGTCCTACCTTGTTCCTGTCTGCCTTGACTGTTTGACTCACTTCTGTTCTCAGCTGTACCCGTCTCAGATCGATCTCTTTCCTCACTATCTCCCTGGCCCCCCCCCCCCCCCCCCCCACTCCTACCCCCCACCTTACTAATTTAAATCCTCCTGAGCAGTTCTTCCAAATTTCCCTGCCAGTATATTAGTCCCCTTCCAATGTAGGTGCAATCCGTCCTTCTTGTACAGTTCACTTCTACCCCAAAAGAGATTCCAATGATCCAAAAATGTGAATCCTTCTCCCATATATCAGCTCCTCAGCTATGCATTCATCTGCTCTATCCTCCTATTCCTGCCCTCACTAGCTCGTAGCACTGGGAGTAATCCAGAAATTACTACCCTTGAGGACCTCCATTTTAAATTTCTACCTAGCTCTCTGTAATCTCCCTTCAGGATCTCAACCTTTTCCCTTCCTAAATCATTGGTTCCAATGTGGACAATGACCTCTTGCTGGCCCCTCTCCCCCGTGAGAACATTCTGCACCCACTCTGAGACATCCTTGATCTTGGCACCAGGGAAAAAACACACCATTCTTCTTTTTCTCTGCTGGCCACAGAAACATCTGTCTGTACCTCGGAGTAGAGAATCCCCTAACACAATTGATCTCTTGGAAGCCAACATACCCCTCATTGCATTAGAGCCAGTCTTAACACCAGAAACCTGGCTATTTGTGCTACGTTCCCCTGAGAATCCATCACCCCCTAGATTTTCCAAAACAGCATACCTGTTTGAAATGGGTATATCCACAAAAGGCTCCTGCCCTCGGTGCCTACCTCTCTTACCCTTCCTGGAGTTAACCCATCTATGGGACTGTATCTGAGACTTTCCCCCCTTCCTATAACTGCCATCCATCACATACTGTTGCTGGTGCAAATTCCTCATCGCTTCTAACTGCCTCTCCAACCGATCCATTTGACCTGATAAGATTCGCATCCAACAGCATTTATGGCAGATATAATCTGCAGTAGCACTTAAACTCTCTTTAAACTCCCACATCTGACAAGAAGTACATATCACTGCAAAGGCCATTTTTGCTCCTTCACAATCTACAGCCCCAGAAAATAACACCATCTTATTCCTCTACAAAACACTGCCCCAGGTTAAATGAATAGTTATGGCTTATATTTTAAGTTTAATCAAGAGACTTATCTCCAAAAACATATAATCAAGAAAGAACCCACTGTACTCACTACTGCAGCCTTTCTCTTGGACAGACTTAAAACAACGATGAACTTATCTGATTCTGTGCTGTGAACTTCGCCCAAACAGGTTCGTCCAAGATTAGTTGTGAATTTCACTGTTTGTTAATTTTCCCAGATGCACTCCGATGTCCAGCGATACATGAATTCAAACAGTAAAGGCAGTAACTGTGCAGGCTCTCTCTCTCTCTCTCTCTCTCCTGCACTGTCCTCACCATGTGCTTCTTTTGTCTGTTCTTTTCCCTTTTAAAACTGCTGTTGTTTTGTCTTTTTTTCCCCAAAGTTCCAAAACAATGCAACAGCATATAAAACATGCAATTCGAGAAAATCACCTCCAGCACCTAAAATCCCTCAAAAAAGGAGCAGCTCTTACAGCCAGAAATTTTTCCCGTCTTCCATCTTGGATTACCCAGGCTCTAGACATGTACTGAGAAGGTGATTCATCTAGGAAACAGTTACGTGCAGTATTACATTGACAGCAAAAATATTACTGACTGTTATCTGGGGCAATCAGATCGCAGTGAGATAGGTCTATGTTTTAACAGAAGTTCCTGTATGCTGTATGATGTGCTGGGAGACACAATATCATTGTACAAAAATGGAGACATGCTGAATGTTCTGGACTAGCCTGAATGTGGGTATATCACCAAGTCTTCCTTATGTGAGTCAGCAGTACTGACTATGTCACAAAATTATCAGTACTGTGTTCCAGATTAAAAGATTCAACTTCACACTCATCCCATTGGAGGAGCTGAGTATACTCAAAATGTTTTTGGGAATTGAGGAAATGATGGGATATTGGGATTGTGAGGGATGGTAGAGTTGCTGTAGTCATGATCTTATTGAGAGACAGAGCAGTTTCAAAGTACCAAATGGCCTACCTATATCTGATGCTCTTGTTTTCCTGTATTGATAGGAAAAGAGAAAAATGAAAATAGAAAGGGGCTTTACAAAGGGCTTAGAAGAAAGCAGACATAGTTACAGGAAAAGTCACAGGTGATTCAATTTTCTCTGACTGACTGAGCAGTGCTATCATAGTCATATATAACTGAAGTGATTGTGCCTTGCTAGTTTCAACGAAAAGTGCCAAGTAAATCATACACCAATTTCTTCTCAATGTCTTCTTGATGCCTGAGTTTCAGCTAACTCCTTTCATTTTTACAACATTAAACTGTGTGATTTGGACAAGCTGAGTGAGTAGGTAAATGCACAGCAGATGCAGTATTATGTGGATAAATGTGAGGTTATCCACTTTGGGAGCAAAAACAGGAAATTAATTAACATTTGAATGGGCTTAAATTGAGAGAGGAGAATGTACAACAAGACTTTGGGGTCCTTGTACATCGGTCAGTGAAGATAAGTAAGCAGGAATGCAGGAAGTCAAGAAGGCAATTGGTACTTTGGCTTTCATAGGGAAGGGATTAGAGTTGGGTGCAGGGATATCTTGCTGCAATTATACTTTGGTGAGACCATACCTGGAGTAATGTGTGCATTTTTGGTCTCCATATCCAAGGAAGGGTTTTCTTGCTACAAAGGGAGGGCAGTGAAGGTTTGCCAGACTGATTCCTGAGATATGACATATGAGGAGAGGTTGAATCAAATAGGATTATATCGCTTGAGTTCAGAGGAACGAGGAAGATCTCATAAAAAGCTATAAAAATCAAAAGGATGAGACTGGTTAGATGCAGGAAGGATGTTCCCAATGACAGGGCGGTCCAGAATCAGGGGTCATGGTCTATGGATACAGAGTAAGCCATTTAGTACTGAGATGAGAAGGAATTTCTTCACCCTGAGAGTGGTGAGCCTGTGGAATTCACTCCCACAGATAGCAGTCAAGACGAAACCATTGTTTAATATCAAGAAGGAGCTGGATATAGCACTTGGGGCTAAGAGGAAAGGTAAGAACAGGCTATTGAGTTTAAAGATTAGCCATGATTATAGTGAATGGTAGAGTAGGCTCAAAGGACTAAAAAGCTAAATCCTGCTCCTGTTTTCTATGGTTCTACATAACTAGACACACTTTGCTTTTGGCTTGTAGATGTTGGACAGACTCTGGGAAATCAGAAGTGAGCTTCTTGCCTCAGAGTTCCCAGTCATGGAGTCATAGAGATGTACTGTTTTTGTAGCCACCATCTAGTACTTGCATGACATGGATGTAACTTGTTAGTTAAGAGCACAAGTCTGAATATTATTCAAATCTTGCTGTAAACCTTTCTGTGGAAAGGTCACTCAACCCAAAACATTAACTCTGATTTCTGTCCACGGATGCTGCCAGACCTGCTGAGCTTTTCTAGTAATTTCTAATTTCACCCTGAGAAACCATTGAGTAATGATCTGAGACCGAAATGATTGACTTCCAACATCACAACCATTTTCCCTTGTGCTCGGCATGATTCCAACCAGTAGATGTTAATGGGATCCAGTCTTATGTTGATCGTCTCTGAGCAGGTTATAGCTGTGTTATTACCCCTTTAATGATATTTTCCTCACTTTGATTATGTTTGAGAGCAGCAACTGGTCAGGTTGGGTCTGCTCTGCCTTTTGTGAACAGGGCATATACTGAGCAATTTTTCATTATGATCAGGTAGAGGCCAATTTTGAAACTATATAAGCGCAGATTTACTCAGTGCCTGACTTGTTTAGGCGAACAAGTCTTCATGATTGCTGCTATAATGTAGTCAGGGCCCACTGCCTTTGCTGAAGACTTCCATTCAGGAGAATTAAGGTAGAGACAATGACCTAAAGCTGTGAAGAAATCAGAAATGCTACATCACATGTGCTAGATAGAATATAGTATAAAATGCATTGAAAAAATCAACATGTTTTAATAGTTTATAACTGGTGCACATAATCTATGGCTTAATTGTTAATAAATTGAGCAAATGAAGAATTCCAAATTTCAGTAGTACATTCAAGAATAGCTTGTCATCTTCAAAACAAACGCAGAAACAACTGATCTAAAAATGCCTGAAATGTTTAAAAAAAATGCAGATAGACAGCTAGCTCCGAATAAACCTCCTTTCTCACATTTCCACTGAATGTGAGTTTGTGGCCATAATTCCATATGTATCACCAATAGGGACTATAATTACATAACTATGGTACTCCAGTAGGAGCAGTCTAATATTTTGGATTGAATCATCTTGATACATATTTCTTTAAAACAGGAAAGAAAACTGTTGAAAATATTTTTTTCTCTGTCTTGGCAGAGGTTTATATCTGAAACTCTTGGGGACAGGTAGTTGCAGAAGTACATTATATCTCAGCATGCAATGAGCTTTAATCTGTTTTGATTAGTACAAGCCTTCAGATTCTCTTTAATTATTGATGCATTGCCAAAGCTGGGTGGTAGTCTTGGTTTAAATATTTTCCCAACTATAAAATTTTTCAATGTGCATAGTCATAATCATATTTTACCACGGAAAGAGTCTCTCTGTGTGCTGCATTTTAAATGTGTTTACAAATAAAGGATTTACAATTTTTCTACATTTAGCTCACAGTAGAAATCTTTCCTCTGTTGAAACAGTATTTAATCTTTTCTTACATGACATATATTTACAGAAACCTTTATTTGCTTTGGCGCCTGGTTTCGATTCCACTTTTGGATCGCTCTGGATTGTTTCTTGGTGTAACCTGTGCCCTGATACATAGTAGTATGGGGTTCTCTTCCTGAATACCCTGGGCTGCATTTTACCAGAAATTGCCTAAGATTCAAGTTTGGTAAGTTCCATAGAAGATTTCTCTCTGTGAGGCCTAGTGATTTTCTCACACTACCTTCCCAAGATCATCTTATTAATTATCCACCACAGTAATATGGCGGCCATCATATTCTCCCATTTGTCATAGGTGAAAGTACTCACCAGGATATCCAAAGATAAAGTCATACAATGCAAAAGAGGCATTTTGGCCTCTGAAGTCTGCACTGACCTATCTACCTTTCCAACCTTCAAATGTTGTGAAATTGCAAGTGCTCATCCACATATCTTTCAAAGGTTGTCAGGTTTCCTGCCTCTACAATCCTTCCAAGCAGTGCATTCCAAATTCCCATCACCTTCTGGTGAAAAATGTTTTCCTCAAATATCCTCTAAACCTCCTGCCTTTCCTTTTTAAATTATGTTATTGACCATTCAATTTAGGGGAATCCCTATTCACCCTGTCCATGCCCCTCACAATGTGATAACCTCAATCAGACAATCCCTCAACCTTACCTGCTGGAAAGGAAACAACCAGACCTCATCCAGCCTCTATCCAATATTGAAACACTCCATCCAGGGTAACATCCCAGTGAATTCCCTTTGCAACCTCTCCATTGCAATCATACCCTTCCTATAATGTGGTAACCAAACTCAACACTACTCCAGCTGTTATCTAACCCAAGTCGCGAAAAGCTCCAACGTAACAATCTCCTTTCTCTTATAACAATGCCATGACTAACAAAATCAAGTATCCCATATGCCTTTTTTAACATCCTATTAACCTGTCCTGCTGCCTTCAGGGATTTCGGGACAAGGAGCCCAAAATCCCTCTGGTCCTCTGGGCTTCCTAGTGCCTGGGATCCTTGGCGTTGGTACCATATTTAAAACACAGTTATGCATCAGGTTAAGCGCTGGCAATCTGGAGCTGTCTGGTTCATGTCACTTTCCCTGGAGATGGCAGACAAGGGAAAAACCAGTGCCCTGCTCAGCAGATAGGGAGCTGAGCTCCTGGTGGTGCAGAACAGAGAAACCCACATTCCCCCAGGAGCTGTACAGGAGACCACAACAGCAGACCCTGTTAGCTTCAACCAAGGTTGCCACCCCAGTCATTGTGGCCTCAGCCATTCAGAGAAAAGCCAGGAAGAAGGTCAATGACCTTGGCTTTGCTAGTTTGTATTCACTGTATCACTGCTCCTGCACAGAGTTCCCAACAGGGTTCATGGTCTACCATTCTCTATTACATTCAACATCTTCCCTCTCTTGCTCTCAGCTACCCCAACCCATCCCACTCAAATAAATCTGTATAACTGCCTGCTCACTCACTCGTGACAACTCTGTGCCTTTCCCCCATCTATACTGGCACTCATGGATGTCCCAGCCACTTTCATCTCATTCCATCCCTCCTTTTGTCTCTCTCGAGGAGAAATGACCCACAGTAAGTTGGAGAGAGCTGAGATGGATGGTGGGTGCCTGAAACACCAGGTGAGCGAGCAGAAAATCTTGGCCCTTGCAGCAGCATCCATCCCCTGGAAATCAAGTAACAACATAGGTGGAGTTGTGGATAGTGAGGACGGCTGTTGTCGGCTGCAGAGGGACTTAGATATGATGCAGAGCTGGGCTGAGGAGTGGCAGATGGAGTTCAACCCTGTCAAGTGTGAGGTTGTCCATTTTGAAAGAACAAATAAGAATGCGGAATACAGGGTTAATGGTAGGGTTCTTAATCAGGTGGAGGAACAGAGGGATCTTGGGGTCTATGTACATAGATCTTTGAAGGTTGCCACTCAGGTGGATAGAGTTTGTAAGAAGGCCTATGGAGTATTATCGTTCATTAGCAGAGGGATTGAATTCAAGAGTCGTGAAGTGATGTTGCAGCTGTACAGGACTTTGGTTAGGCCACAGTTGGAGTACTGTGTGCAGTTCTGGTCGCCTCACTTTAGGAAAGATGTGGAAGCTTTGGAGAGGGTGCAGAGAAGATTTACCAGGATGTTGCCTGGAATGGAGAGTAGGTCGTACGAGGATAGGTTGAGAGTTCTCGGCCTTTTCTCGTTGGAACGGCGAAGGATGAGGGGTGACTTGATAGAGGTTTATAAGATGATCAGAGGAATAGATAGAGTAGACAGTCAGAAACTTTTTCCCCGGGTACAACAGAGTGTTACAAGGGGACATAAATTTAAGGTGAAGGGTGGAAGGTATAGGGGAGATGTCAGGGGTGGGTTCTTTACCCAGAGAGTGGTGGGGGCATGGAATGCGCTGCCCGTGGGAGTGGTAGAGTCAGAATCATTGGCGACCTTTAAGCGGCATTTGGATAGGTACATGGATGGGTGCTTAATCTAGGTTAGAAGTTCGGCACAACATCGTGGGCCGAAGGGCCTGTTCTGTGCTGTATTGTTCTATGTTCTATGTTCTATGTTCTATGTTCTAACCATTGTCAGTGCTACACCTCCATCACCCTCACTGTAAATGTAATCCTAATATACCT
Organism: Chiloscyllium punctatum; assembly: GCF_047496795.1. Taxonomy (NCBI): domain Eukaryota; kingdom Metazoa; phylum Chordata; class Chondrichthyes; order Orectolobiformes; family Hemiscylliidae; genus Chiloscyllium; species Chiloscyllium punctatum. The sequence continues at coordinate 50,620,207 of NC_092750.1, read as the reverse complement.
GAATTTATACCCCTCATCCACGATGCAGTCTCCCTCATGGTTCCTTAGGCATTAGTGAATTATTCATGCTGCAACTTGCCTCATTAATGGTCAGCTTTCAAAAATGCCAAATTTGAAAATTCTCACCATGGAAGTCAGTGTGGGGATCAGGTGATTTCAGCTCTCCGCTGGCTGTGAGGAGCCTCTGTGTTGGTCCGCACCAAACAACATCTCAGGGTGTGATGCACAGGCACCATCCACACACAATGACACTGACATTTGATGTTTAACAACTCTGACAATTATCATGGTGCCTCTCTGATCCATTTGGAGGCTGCTTAGGAAGTGGAGAATTGCATTGCAGTGTGCACAGGCAATTAACATTGCCAGGCTGCTGCAAGGACACTTTGTGCAAAGGGAGAGGATCCAAACTAATCGGTTGGACCAGGCTGCTTCTCATGTCTGCCCACTTGCTCTTTTAATGCTGAATTACCTGGAGGCTATCTGCATATTCACAGCATCCCTGCCTTGCTGTGCCTATTAGTGCAGTCACGTAACTAAGCTGTTGGCCAGCAGTGCTCAGATAAGGCAGTGGACGTCTTGTTGTACACCAGTGGGGTTTGTCCATTTTACACGTGCACCATGTACCAGCAGCTTGGGTAGCAATCACAATGCACATGCAGCACCTAGGCAGGCTGGCACGGCTCCAAGAGTAGCCCTCACCAAAGTCCATGGAGACACCCGTCAGTTAGGGATACCCAGCTCAGGAAATCCAGGGCAGCCTCCGGGGGACTGACCATGGTTAAGAGTGGCAACACAATTCTTTTGTGCCTCTGAGTAGATCAGAGAGGTGCTGTGGTGGGCATGGGAGGTTGGCAAATGTCAAGTGCCAATGCCTGTGATGGAGTGATGCTGGCACAGTTAAATTCAAGGCTTCCAGAGAGACTCATCAAACAGATATATTTCAAAGACAAGCAAATTTATACGAAGCTGATGCTTGTGACACGTCACATACAGTGAAATGTTACCCGTGCCACCAACATGCCCTCAATTAGATTTTTTTCTTTCTCTCCATCTCACTATGACTCAGTGGACATCTCAGGTTCTGCAGCTGGGGTGGAGGGTGCCTGCTCTACAGGGAAGCCCGTTGACCCTGGGAGGTTTGGTCAGGTGATCCGGTGGGGAAGGTGTGTCTGGATGACCCAGACACAATGAGGGGCTTCTTGCCAGAGGCAAGTTGACACCACCCTCAGCTTGAACTCACAGTCATTGAAGAGGCCACCTTCAAAATGTCCTGAGAAGAGACTTCTGAGGGGCCTGTGAGGCAATCTCAGACCAGGAAGGTGGCATGGCCTCCTCTGGAAAAAAGAAGACGTTCCTTTGCACCACCTCATCCACCAAGACCTCCACATCCCTGTTGGAGAAACACACCTGCATGTGGAAGGACACAACTTCGACTGGAACAACACATCCATCCTAGGATAAGCCAGAGACATGCACGAGAATTCCTAGAAGCATGGCATTCCAACTGGAACTCTATCGAGAAACACATTGACTTGGATCCCATTTACCACCCCCTGAGAAAAATAACAGGCAATGATGTCACCACAGGAAATGATATCACCAACTCAAGGAAACCCAAACACATAAACAGAAAGTGGGCCATATCACCAGTGCTTCATCCGGAAGCTCACTGATGATATAACCAAGTGTGGCAAAGAAATGTCTAAAAACGAACCTTCCAGCTCAACGAGCAAACCTACATAGAGAGTCATGACATCATTAGATTAGGTGGAACTTAATGTAAAGGCACATTAAAGCTTTCCGCCCTAGGGAAAAGACTTTTGCTATTCACCTTATCTATACCCCTCATGATCTTATAAACTTCTATAACCTCAATGTCCTAAACTCCAGTTTAAAAAAGTCCCAGCCTACCCAACCTATTTTTATAACTCAAACCTGCCATCCCTGGCAACATCTGATGAATCTTTTCTGAACACTCACAGTTTAAAAATATTCTTCCTATAACAGGATGACCAGAACTGCACACAAAAGAGGCCTCATCAATTTCCTATTGAATCTCAACATGACATCCCAATTCTAATACTTAAAAGTCCAAACAATGAAGCCAAGCACGTGAAACACCTCCATAATCACCCTATCTACCTGTGACGCAAATTTCAAAGACTTGTGTACCTGAACCTGAAGAAGTAGTGGATGCAGGTACAGTTAAATATTGAAAATACATTTGGATAAGTACATGAATAGGAAAGATATGGAGGTACACGGGTCAAATGCAGGCAAGTGAGATTAGTTTCATTTGGGAACTTGGTCAGCATGGACAAGTTGGACCATGGTGTCTGTTTCCATGCTGTATCACTCAATGACTTCCAGCAGATCCTTCAAAATTCTCAGCATCTCAGCCTTAGGGCCAGCTTTGGGACACCACGTTAACAGAATGGGAAGTTACCTCTGGCCAGTAGTTAACCAACCTCTTTAAAACAATGGCAGACACAGAAGTAGATTGGGATGGGAGCAGGACTCAGAAATACTTCTGCTGTCAGCCATTAGATAGCTAAATGGAAATTCAATCAATGTGCACCAGAGAATCACCAAGAAAACCACACAAAGCTCACACTTCATCTGTAAATTTTCATGACCATCAGCCCTCCTCATTGTAACTCTCTTGCAAGGCTGTAACAAAGATTTTTCATTTATTTCATACCCAGCTATATCACACTTCAATTAAAATGCTGCTTCCTGGTTCAAAATTACAGAGTGAACTTACATGTTTTCAGGAGTGAAAGTTCAAGGAATTTAATACTTTTTGACCAGGGAAACTAATAAAATGCAACATCAAACACATGCATAAACATAGATAATGAATTTTAAAAGGAAAATATGTCTGGTACTAAAAGAAAGATCAAGACTATACAATTTATCGAGTCATTAGCGTTATTGAAGCGTTGAGGTTTTAACCTGAGACTAGAATTGTTTAATGGCTGACTTGTATCCTCCAGAGCCACAAAATTGTAGATATCCTTGAGTTGTCAGTAAATGGTCATTTCTCTATTTTGCTTTTCTCTGGATGTTGTCTTTCAAGAAGCTGAGACTAAAACAGGGAGAGAGACAATCTTTCAGTTCTATCGTTATAAATCAATTTTTTCCCTCTCCCTACTCAATGCCAAAGCAGTTACCCGAAGTAAAACTTACTTGTGTGTTCTTGAGCCTGGATTCATTGTTTTTTGTCCCCTCATGCTGGATAATGTACAGTTAACTTGCATCAAAATGCCTAAAGCTTCCCAAAGCCTGTACATCAAACAGGGAATACATGTCTGAGTTATTGATTTCAGTTAATTTGATGACATTTTACTTTCAGTTCAGTTTGGCCCTTATTTATTGATTGGCTCATGCAGTTTGGTTCAGTTGGTTAAGTGATCACTGCAACCATGTTTATTCAGTAATTTTATTTATAAAAGAAGCACTTTAGACCATTGATGGTCGCAGGTAATAAAATCAAATAATAGAAGTCAAAGTCCAAGGTACAGACAGACGTTTCTGTGGCCAACAGCGAAAAATCAGAATGGTGTTTCTTCCCTGGTGCCAGGATCAAGGATGTCTCAGAAAGGGTGCAGAATGGGGGAGAGGGGCCAGCCAGAGGTCATTGTCTACATTAGAACCAATGATATAGGAATGGAAAAGGTTGAGATTCTGAAGGGAGGTCACAGAGAGTTAGGCAGGAATTTAAAAAGGCAGCCCTTAGAGTAGTCATATCTGGATTACTCCCAGTGCTACGAGCTAGTGAAGGTAGGAATAGGAGAATAGAGCAGATTAAAGCACGGTTGAGGAGCTGGTGTATGGGAGAAGGATTCGCATTTTTGGATCATTGGAAGCTGTTTTGAGATAGAATGACCTGTACAAGAAGGATGGATTGCACCTGAATTGGAAGGGGACTCATATACTGGTAGGGAGCTTTGCTGGAGCTGCTCGGGAGGATTTAAACTAGTAAGGTGGGGGGGGGGGGGGGGGGGGGGGGGGGGAGGTGGGACCCAGGGAGATAGTGAGGAAAGAGATCAATCTGAGACTGGTACAGTTGAGAACAAAGGCAATTCAAACAATCAGGGCAGGCAGGGACAAAGCAGAGAACAAAGTAGGACTGATCAATTAAACTGCATTTATTTCAATACAAGGGGCCTAACAGAGACGGCAGATGAACTCAGGGCATGGTTAGGAACATGGGATTGGGTTGTCATAGCAATTACAGAAACATGGCTCAGGGTTGGGCAGGACTTGCAGCTTAATGTTCCAGGATACAAATGCAACAGGAAGGATAGAAAGGGAGGCAAGAGAGGAGGGGGAGTGGCATTTTTGATAAGGGATAGCATTCCAGTTGTACTGAGGGAGGATATTCCCGGAAATACACCCAGGGAAGTTATTTGGGTGGATCTGAGAAATAAGGAAGGGATGATCACTTTATTGGGATTGTATGATAGACCCCCTAATAGACAGTGGGGAATTGAAAAAACAAATTTGTAAGGAGATCTATGTAAGGGTGGTCATGGTAGGGGATTTTAACATTCCAAACATAGACTGGGACTGCCATAGTGTTAAAGGTTTAGATGGAGAGGTATTGGTTAAGTGTGTACAAGTCAATTTTCTTATTCAGTATGTGGATGTACCTACTAGAGAAGGTGCAAAACTTGATCTACTCTTGGGAAATAAGGCAGGGCAGGTGACTGAGGTGTCAGTGGGGGAGCATTTTGGGGCCAGCGACCATAATTCTATTAGTTTTAAAATAGTGATGGAAAAGGATAGACCATACCTAAAAGTTAAAGTTCTAAATTGAAGGAAAGCCAATTTTGATGGCATTAGGCAAGAAATTTCAAAAGCTGATTGGGGGCAGATGTTCGCAGCTAAAGGGATGGCTGGAAAACGGGAAGCCTTCAGAAATGAGATAACGCAAGTCCAGAGAATGTATATTCCTGTCAGGGTGAAAGGAAAGGCTGGTAGGTGTAGGGAATGCTGGATGACTAAAGAAATTGACCATTTGGTTAAGAAAAAGAAAGAAGCTATGTAAGGTATAGACAGGATAGATCGGGTGAATCCTAAGAAGAGTGTAAGGGTAATAGGAGTATAATTAAGAGGAAAATCAGGAGGGCAAAAAGGGGACATGAAATAGATTTGGCAAATAGAATTAAGGAGAATCCAAAGGGTTTTTACAAATACATCAAGGACCAAAGGGTACCTAGGGAGAGAATAGGGCCCCTCAAAGATCAGCAAGGTGGCCTTTGTGTGGAGCCGCAGGAGGTGGGGGAGATACTAAACAAGTATTTTGCGTCAGCATTTACTGTGGAAAAGGATATAGAAGATGTAGAAGTAGGGAAATAGATGGTGACATCTTGTCCATATTACAAAGAAGGAAGTGCTGGATGTCTTCAAATGCATAAAAGTGGATAAATCCCCAGGACCTGATCAAGTATACCCTCGAATTCTGTAGGAAACTAGAGAAATGGTTGCTGGGCCTCTTGCTGAGATATTTGTATCATCGATAGTCACAGGTGAGGTGCCAGAAAACTGGAGGTTGGCTAATGTGGTGCCACTGTTTAAGAAGGGTGGTCAGGACAAGCCAGGGAACTATAGACCAGTGAGCCTGATGTCATTGGTAGGCAAGTTGTTGGAGGGGACAAGATGTACATGTATTTGGAGAGGCAAGGACTGATTAGGGATAGTCAACATATGCTTGGGAAATGATGTCTCACAAACTTGACTGAGTTTTTTGAAGAAGTAACAAAGAAGATTGATGACAGCAGAGTGGTAGATGTGATCTGTATGGGCTTCAGTAAGGCGTTCGGCAAGGTTCATCATGGGAGACTGGTTAGCAAGGTTAGGTCCCATGAAATATAGGGAGAACTAGCCATTTGAAAACAGAACTGGCTCGAAGGTAGAAGACAGAGGGTGGTGGTGGAGGGTTGTTTTTCGGACTGGAGGCCTGTGACCAGTGGAGTGACACAAGGATCTGTGCTGGGTCCACTACTTTTCGTCATTTATATAAATGATTTGGATGTGAGCACAAGAGCACAAGTAAGTTTGTATATGACACCAAAATTGGAGGTGCAGTGAACAGCGAAGATTACCTCAGATTACAATGGACCTTGATCAGATGGGCCAATGGGCGAAGAAGTGGCAGATGGAGTTAAATTTAGATAAATGTGAGGTGCTGCATTTTGGGAAAGCAAGTCTTAGCAGGACTTATACAGTTAATGGTAAGGTCCTAGGGAGTGTTGCTGAACAAAGAGACCTTGAAATGCAGCTTCATAGCTCCTTGAAAGTGGAGTCGCAGGTAGATAGGATAGTGAAGAAGGCATTTGGTATGCTTTCCTTTATTGGTCAGAGTATTGAGTACAGGAGTTGTGAGGTCATATTCAGCCACTTTTGGAATATTGCGTGCAGCTCTGGTCTCTTTTTTTTATCAGAAAGATGTTGTGAAACTTGAAAGGGTTCAGAAGAGATTTACAAGGATATTACCAGAGTTTGAGCTATAGGGAGAGGTTGAATAGACTGGGGTTGTTTTCCCTGGTGCATCGGAGGCTGAGGTTTACAAAATTTTGACCTTACAGAGGTTTACAAAATTTTGACGGACGTGGATAGGATGAAGAGATAAAGTCTTTTCCCTGGAACTAGAGGGCATAGGCTTAGGGTGAGAGGGGAAAGATGTGGACCAGGTGCTGGCAGATGGGACTAGACTGGGTTGGGTTATCTTGTCAACGTGGATGAGTTGGACCGAAGGGTCTTTTTCCATGCTGTACATCCCTATGACTGTATGAACTGATAGTTCATTGCTACTATTACACATGTGCAACACAAAATCTCATGAACATTCATTTCTAATTTAGTTTTTTTTTAAATTATGTGTTAGCTCCAGGCAAAATGTACTTAATTTGAGATTTCCTGAAAAGGAAGTTTAGAAAAATCATGGAGACAAAATAACACGGGCCTTTCATTTCTCATCTTAGATGCTGCTTGATTATGACAGTCAGCTGAGATGATTTTCTACAAGACACCGATCAAATGAGAAAATAATAGGGAGGGCAGCACTCTTTATTGATGTAGTAAGAATCAATATTCTTCCATTGTGCCTGGTCCTCTGCCCCAACCCTGCCCTTCACCAAATATCCCCTGCCATTCCCATCACATTACAGCTCGTAATTTCAGCATTGCAGTACTGACTGTTGTATTTCAAAAGGAATACAAGAAAATCTTCCCATCTTGTAGTCATGTTCTGACATTTCAATTTTCTATTACAAACCTCTTCATGGCCTGGCATTGTGCTTGAGATTGACCCATTTATACCAGTTGTTTTTTTTTTCATTCTGAAAGATTATGTGCCCTGGAGTCATATCTATTGATAACTAGATTAAGGTTGACATGAGCTTATTTGACCTTAGTTATTCATTAGCAGGTGACAGCAAAAGAGTTTTGTATTTTTGGTTTATGCAGGGCTAGCTGTAACCCACAGTAAAAGCCGAGTTTTCAATTTCAGCTAAAATCACACTGAATTGACTGTCCATGATGTTAAAGCTCAAGTGAATGATTATTCTGCTAAACTATTGTCTTGGTACAAGGAGCCAGCCTAATGGGATACAAGAAGAATCTAGTCAGCAACTGAGATTCAAAGAGATGTATACACATGCAGGTGTGACTGTTAGGGGAGCAAATATTAGAGTCATAGAGTCATAGAGACATACAGCACAGAAACAGATCCTTCGGTCCAACCTGTCCAAGCTGACCAAATATCCCAACTCAATCTAGTCCCACCTGCCAGCACCCGGCCCATATCCCTCCAAACCCTTCCTATTCACATACCCATCCAGATGCCTCTTAAATGTTACAATTGTACCAGCCTCCACCACATCCTCTGGCAGCTCATTCCATACATGCACCACCCTCTGTGTGAAAAAGTTGCCCATTAGCTCTCTTTTATATCTTTCCCCCTCACCCTAAACCTGTGCCCTGTAGTTCTGGATTCCCTCACCCCAGTGAAAAGACTTTGTCTATTTACCCTATCCATGCCCCTCATGATTTTATAAACCTCTAAGGTCACCCTCAGCCTCCAACACTCCAGGGAAAACAGCCCCAGCCTATTCAACTCTTACTATAGCTCAAATCCTCCCAGCCTGGCAACATCCTTGTAAACTTTTTCTAAACACTTTCAAGTTTCATAACATCTTTCTGATAAGAAAGAAACCAGAATTACACGCAATATTCCAACAGTGGCCTAACCAGTGTCCTGTACAGCCGCAACATGACCTCCCAACTCCTGTACTCAATACTCTGACCAATAAATGAAAACATACCAAGCGCCCTTCTTCACTATCCTATCTACCTGCGACTCCACTTTCAAGGAGCTATGAACCTGCACTCCAAGGTCTCTTTGTTCGACAACACTCTCTAGGGCCTTACCATTAAGTGTATAAGTTCTGCTAAGATTTGCTTTCCCAAAGTGCAGCACCTCGCATATCTTTAAATTAAACTCCATCTGCCACTGCTCAGCCCTCTGGCCCATCTGATCAAGATTCCATTGTACTCTGAGATCACCTTCTTTGCCCTCCACTACACTTCCAATTTTGGTGTCATCTGCCGGAATAAGTTTTAACATTTGTTTAAAATATTTGTTAGCTTTGCTTGCTGTAATTACATCCTAAGTGACAATGACAGAAGTAAACCTTCCTGCTTTAACCTTCTCAAACCTTTTGTCATTTTCGGCATTGTTGACCCCACCGTCTTCTTCCAACAGCTCTCCACTGTCATACAATTGGGTGGCACTTCTCTCTTCTGACTCTAATCATATTTATCTAATCATATTCAGAGTATTATTTGCAATAGCATCTCTTCCTGCTCTTGCACTGCCAACTCTGAAATCCCAAAAGCATTTATCCTTCGCACTGTCCTCTTCCTCATTGTCGTGTCCCTCTGATAGTAGCATCTGAAAGAACAAGGGATGTAGGCAGAGCTGACAAAGCCAGAGTTGATCACCTGTCCTAAATTACCCTTGAGAAGGTAATGGGGAGCAGATAGTCTGAACTGCAACAGTCCTTGGAGTGTAGGTATAGCCAGAGAGTTCCAGGATTCCAGTGATAGTGAAGGAACAGAGATATCATTCCAAGTCCAGTTGGTGTGTCACTTGAAAGAGAATTTATAGGTTCTGATGTCCCCAAGCATTATTTGCCATTGTCTTCTTGGGTCAGAGAGGTGGTGAAAGGAGTGAATATTGAAGATAGTGAAAGTTGTCCCTTGGCAGCTGCTTTGTCTTTGATAGGTGTCAAGTGTTTTAAGTATTATTGGAACAGCACTCATCCAGGTAACTAGAGAATATTCCATCACATTCCTAACATTTGTCTTATAGATGCTGGACAAACCTTTGGGAGACAGCGAGTGAGTTACTCACTGCAGAATTCTTAGCCCCTGACCTGCTGTTGAAGCCATATGATCCAGTTCAGTTTGGGGTCAATGGTAGCCCACAGAATATTGATTCTGGGGAATCATGGTAGTAATGCTATTGAATACCAAGTAGAGATGGTTACATTCTCTTGTTAGTCTAAACATGGACACAAATTTGAACTCCAAATGTGAGGTGAAAGCAACTACCTTGATTCAAGGAAGGCTTGACTAAGTTTGGCATCAAGGAGCCCTAGCAAAATGAGAGACAATGAAAATCCTGAGAAAATTCTTCTCTGGTTTGTCATATCTAGCACAAAAGAAGATGGTTATGGTTGGTGGAGGTCCATCATTTCAGCCCAAGGACACCTACACAGGAGTTCCTCAGGGTAGTGTCTCAGACTCAACTTCAGCCACTTCTGTAATGACCTTCCCTTCACCGTGAGGTCAGAATTGGAAATGTTTGTGATAATCACACAATATTTAGCACCATCCATGACACCTCAGATACTGAAGTAGTGTTTTTCCATATGTAGCAAGAATTGTCAATTATTTGCCCACTCTACAAGTTCAATAATGTTCTTTTGTAATTTGTTAAAGTCCTCCTCAGCATGGATTAGTTCTCTATCCCACTCTGCCCCAAACTTAACGTCATCTGCAAATTTAGAAATGGTAATTCTGACATTAAAACATAAATGTAAATTGTGAACACCAGTGATCTCAGAACTGATCCTTGTGGAATAGCATTGATTACCTTGTGCCACTCTGACTAACTATTTTTACTCCCACTCTCTGCTTTCTGTCCTGAAGCCAGTCAGCAACCATTCCGCCATTTAGCTCCACATTTTCTGAGCTAGTTCATTAGTCTATTATTGGACAAGTTATCAAAGGGCTTTTGAAATCGGGAAAATTACATCCACTGCATTATCATTGCCTACTCTCTCTGTAAAAAAGTTCAATAACGATGACTTAGCAAGGTTTGCCTTTTTGAAATCCATGTTGACTATGTGTTATTATACTCTTGCTTCAAGGTGTGTTTTTCTCTTTTTCGCAAAAATTTCATTATTTTCCTTACCAATGGAAACATTTTCCCCCAAGACAAAATAATATACAATATGTCAGCTTCCCCAAGTAATCGAGAAACACTTCGCAAACATTACTATGTTTTCTCACTGTAAACAGAGATTTTTAAAAGAGGAAATAATGAAAAGAAAAAATAGCAAGAGCAAGTTTCTTAACAAGAAAGCTGTGAAGAGCTTTGCTCATGCATAAAGTTTTTATATGTTGAAGAAAAATTAGCAAGTATCCTGTTTAAGTTAAATAAGATAAATGGATGATGTGAGACAGTGTAGCATGTTCTTCAATTTATATAGCATATAAACAAAAAAAGGGAGTTCTGACATAATCTTTGCAGCGTAGATTCAGCTTCATGTGAAATAAAAGATTTTACTCATTTCCATCAGGCCTCATCTAACTGAATCTTTGCTCAGTCTACCTTCAGAGAAATTGAAGAGGTACATAAGAATAGTGTTTAATCAGGTTACTGAGAGATACCATTGTTACAGGCCTGGATTATACTGTTGTACAAGCAGATATTAGGTGATTGTCTGAGTGAACACCAAAGCTAGGATTTGGAGATAGCTGGGGGGATTGGCTGATGCCATTGCACTTGAGAAACGATCCAAAGCAGGCCTAAATCTGAGTTATGCACTCGTGATTTGCTGTGCAAATTTTCTTTCTATTTCCTGCACCTCAAGATTAGAGGCTGTGGGGAGAGTAGACAGTGTTGTTGGATAGAATGTTGATAGAATTTTATTCTCCTTTACGACTTCATTAAAGTAAACAAGCTACCATCAAATAACAGCAAAATATTGCGGATGCTGCAAATCTGAAATAAAGGCAGAAAGTGTTGCAGACATTCAACAGGACTGGCACTGTGGAGGGAGAAAGAGAGTTAAAATTTCAAGTCCATTATGATTGGTTTGAGGTCTAAACTGTTATATCCTCTATTTCTCTCTCCATAGATGCCACCAGATCTGTTGATTTCCTTCAGCATTTTCTATGCTGTTTAAGTTATCATCAGGCTGGTTGAGTTAACATTATCCCCCACATTTTTGATATGTTAAGCAAATGTTTCTGATTGAAAAACCTCTGAAGTCAAGACCAGATCAGTGATGGTGCATCTCCTAGTCAATGCTAGAGTTGCTATGACAAGACTATGGAAAATAACATGCCTACTCTGCCATTAGACAGGCTTTTCTCTGATCAGTCCTCTGCGTCTCCTTCTAATCCACAAGATTCTGCAACACAGAGGAACTGACAAAAGATGGAATTTAATGCCAGGTAATTGAAAGCAAATTCAAAGGGGGCGGAATTGTTAAAAAACTCAAAGGAATAACAACAAAACTCCAGGATGCGAAAAAGTTAAAATTTCTATTTTGATAGGAACAATCTTGAGAGACCTTTTTTGTTTAAGAAAGAAACATAATTTCTAAAGGCTTTTTTTTGGTGATCCAGAATGCTTCATGCAACATTAGGAAATTGAAGGCTTGGGATATCTATTGTATTAATGACTTTAATGAGGCTCTTGAGTAATCGGGGTAAAGCTTCAGACAACTAATATGTGTACATGATATTTGGGAGGTGGACAATACATTAGAAACATTCTGAGGTGGGGAAACATTGTATTTACAATTGCAGCAGTCCTTTGCCTACCCAGCTTCTTGACACCAACCTATTAGGATACACTTATTCAATCGATCCCTGATCAGGTCTTTCACTGATCTTGCTGATCAGTGTGCCTCAAAGGGAGTAACCTAGTCGAGTAGGTAGTGCTCATTCATGAACGCAGATTTCTCCAGCTTCCTCATTTCCCCTGCCCCCACCTTATCTCAGTCCCAACCCTCGGACACAGCACCGCCTTCTTGACCTGCAATCTTCTTCCTGACCTCTCCGCCCCCACCCCCTCTCCAGCCTATCACCCTCACCTTAACCTCCTTCCACCTATCACATTCCCAACGCCCCTCCCCCAAGTCCCTCCTCCCTACCTTTTATCTTAGCCTGCTTGGCACACCTTCCTCATTCCTGAAGAAGGGCTTATGCCCGAAACGTCGATTCTCCTGCTCCTTGGATGCTGCCGGACCTGCTGCGCTTTTCCAGCAACGCATTTTTTCAGCTCTGATCTCCAGCATCTGCAGTCCTCACTTTCTCCTTATCCTTGATCAGTCTGTCTTGAGATCAAATTTATGGATGTGGGCTTGAAATTACCTGAGTTCTGAAGTAGTGTCACTGGACCTGAAACATTAACTCTGTCTTCTCTTCGCTGACATTGCTGAGCTTTTCCAGCAATTTCTGGTTTTGTTTCTGGTCCAACATCCCCAGTTCTTTGTTGTTTGCCCTACAATTCTATCCATTTGAAATGTGAACTGTCGGAATGGTGGACAGAGTGGGAGTGCAGAAGGAATGGAGTGTTCAGCTCCCACGTTTGACAAAGAAGACCTCCAGACTTTGGTGGAGGAAGTGCAGAGGAGAAGAGATTCACCTGGATCTAATTAGCCAGTGTAATCTTCCACAACAGCAAAGGAGACACAGACAGAAATCCCAACATTGGCAAATACAGACAGTCATGGAGACAATATTGGGATAGGTTCCATGGTCTGCCACAGTGAGGAAAGTTGAATTGTTCAGCAGAAGCAAACAGAGAACCAAATGAAGGTTCAAACCTACACACTGCAGCTAAGGAGCAAGATCCAATATATATCTCTGCTGCACCACAGAGTGTTGTATGTCCAAGCTACTGCGATAAGTATGCACAGTAAATATGAGAACAGGCCCTGTGAGATTACTTCTTGCCAGTCCTCTGCATCAAACTGATGTCATTTTATGTTCACTGATGGTTTAAGAGGGTCCAGAATACAAAGGAGCTAGCCCAGACTGGAGTTGAGTCAGCATGGCAGCGAAAGACCCATAATGTCGAACAAGCAGCCATGGAACGTTTCCTCTTCTGGACAAGATGGTAGTAGAGTAGGACAGTCCAAATGGAGCTCCTCCGCTCCTTCTGTTAATTTCCCATTACTTTTTCCATTTGAAGAAGAGCGGATTGGAGGCTGGAGAGGAGCAGGACTGCCACTGGGCCCTGGGCACATTAGGGAGGGCCAGCGGGTTGGAGGCCTGAGTGGAGTGGGGATGGTCAGTGGGCTGGAGGGTCCAATCAGAGTGGGGAATGGTCAGTGGGCTGGAGGGTCCAATCAGAGTAGGGATGGTCAGTGGGCTGGAGGGTCCAATCAGAGTGGGGAATGGTCAGTGGGCTGGAGGGTCCAATCAGAGCGGGGAATGGTCAGTGGACTGGAGGGTCCAATCAGAGTAGGGATGGTCAGTGGGCTGGAGGGTCCAATCAGAGTGGGGAATGGTCAGTGGGCTGGAGGGTCCAATCAGAGTAGGGATGGTCAGTGGGCTGGAGGGTCTGAGCAGAGCGGGGGATGGTCAGTGGGCTGGAGGGTCTGAGCAGAGCGGGGATGGTCAGTGGGCTGGAAGGTCCAATCAGAGTGGGGAATAGTCAGTGGGCTGGAGGGTCTGAGCAGAATGGGGGATGGTCAGTGGGCTGGACGGTCTGAGCAGGGCGGGGGATGGTCAATGGGCTGGAGGGTCCAAGCAGAACGGGATTGGTCAGTGGGCTGGAGGGTCTGAGCAGAGTGGGGATTGTCAGTGGGCTGGAGGGTCTGAGCAGAGCGGGATTGGTCAGTGGGCTGGACGGTCTGAGCAGAGTAGGGGATGGTCAGTGGGCTGGAGGGTCTGAGCAGAGTGGGGGATGGTCAGTGGGCTGGATGGTCTGAGCAGAGCGGGATTGGTCAGTGGGCTGGACGGTCTGAGCAGAGTAGGGGATGGTCAGTGGGCTGGAGGGTCTGAGCAGAGTGGGGATTGTCAGTGGGCTGGAGGGTCTGAGCAGAGCGGGGGATGGTCAGTGGGCTGGATGGTCTGAGCAGAGCGGGATTGGTCAGTGGGCTGGACGGTCTGAGCAGAGTAGGGGATGGTCAGTGGGCTGGAGGGTCTGAGCAGAGTGGGGAATGGTCAGTGGGCTGGAGGGTCTGAGCAGAGTGGGGGATGGTCAGTGGGCTGGAGGGTCCAAACAGATTAGGGATGGTCAGTGGGCTGGAGGGTCTGAGCAGAGTAGGGGATGGTCAGTGGGCTGGAGGGTCTGAGCAGAGTGGGGAATGGTCAGTGGGCTGGAGGGTCTGAGCAGAGTAGGGGATGGTCAGTGGGCTGGAGGGTCTGAGCAGAGTAGGGGATGGTCAGTGGGCTGGAGGGTCCGAGCAGAGCGGGGGATGGTCAGTGGGACAGAGGCTCGAAAAGATAGGGGCATGGTCAGTGGGTTAGATGGCCTGAGTGGAGTGGGGGATGGTCAGTGGGTTGGATGACCCGAGTGGAGTGGGGGATGTTCAGTGGGTTGGAGGGCTCGAGCAGAGTGGGGATGGTCAGTGGATTGGATGGCCTGAGCGGAGTGGGGATAGTCAGTGGGTTGGATGGCCCGAGTGGAGTGGGGATGGTCAGTGGGTTGGAGGGCTCGAGCAGAGTGGGGATGGTCAGTGGGTTGGATGGCCTGAGCGGAGTGGGGGATGGTCAGTGGGTTGGAGGGCTCGAGCAGATTGGGGATGGTCAGTGGGTTGGATGGCCCAAGCAGGTTGGGGATGGTCAGTGGGCTGGAGAGCCTGAGCGGAGTGGGGATGGTCAGTGGGTTGGATGGCCCGAGTGGAGTGGGGGATGGTCAGTGGGTTGGAGGGCTCGAGTAGAGTGGTGATGGTCAGTGGGTTGGATGGCCTGAGCAGAGTGGGGATGGTCAGTGGGTTGGAGGGCTCGAGCAGAGTGGGGATGGTCAGTGGGTTGGATGGCCGGAGTGGAGTGGGGGATGGTCAGTGGGTTGGAGGGCTCGAGCAGAGTGGTGATGGTCAGTGGGTTGGATGGCCTGAGCAGAGTGGGGATGGTCAGTGGGTTGGAGGGCTCGAGCAGAGTGGGGATGGTCAGTGGGTTGGAGGGCTCGAGCAGATTGGGGATGGTCAGTGGGTTGGATGGCCCGAGCAGATTGGGGATGGTCAGTGGGCTGGAGGGCTCGAGCAGAGTGGGGATGGTCAGTGGTTTGGATGGCCCGAGTGGAGTGGGGGATGGTCAGTGGGTTGGAGGGCTCGAGCAGAGTGGGGATGGTCAGTGGGTTGGATGGCCCGAGCGGAGTGGGGGATGGTCAGTGGGTTGGATGGCCCGAGCGGAGTGGGGGATGGTCAGTGGGTTGGAGGGCTCGAGCAGTGTGGGGATGGTCAGTGGGTTCGATGGCCCGAGTGGAGTGGGGGATGGTCAGTGGGTTGGATGGCCCGATCGGATTGGGGATGGTCAGTGGGTTGGATGGCCCGAGTGGAGTGGGGATGGTCAGTGGGTTGGAGGGCTCGAGTGGAATGGGGGATTGTCAGTGGGTTGGAGGGCTCGAGCGGAGTGGGGGATGGTCAGTGGGTTGGATGGCCCGAGCGGATTGGGGGTGGTCAGTGGGTTGGATGGCCCGAGTGGAGTGGGGGATGGTCAGTGGATTGGATGGCCCGAGTGGAGTGGGGATGGTCAGTGGGTTGGAGGGCCCGAGTGGAGTGGGGGATGGTCAGTGGGTTGGAAGGCCCGAGCGGAGTGGGGGATGGTCAGTGGGTTGGAGGGCTCGAGCAGAGTGGGGATGGTCAGTGGGTTGGAGGGCCCGAGTGGAGTGGAGGATGGTCAGTGGGTTGGAGGGCTCGAGCGGAGTGGGGGATGGTCAGTGGGTTGGATGGCCCGAGTGGAGTGGGGGATGGTCAGTGGGTTGGATGGCCCAAGTGGAATGGGGGATGGTCGGTGGGTTGGATGGCCCGAGTGGAGTGGGGGATGGTCAGTGGATTGGATGTCTCAAGTGGAGTGGGGGATGGTCAGTGGGCTGGAGGGTCCAATCAGAGTAGGGATGGTCAGTGGGCTGGAGGGTCCAATCAGAGTAGGGATGGTCAGTGGGCTGGAGGGTCCAATCAGAGCGGGGAATGGTCAGTGGACTGGAGGGTCCAATCAGAGTGGGGAATAGTCAGTGGGCTGGAGGGTCTGAGCAGAGTGGGGAATGGTCAGTGGGCTGGAGGGTCTGAGCAGAGCGGGGATGGTCAGTGGGCTGGAGGGTCTGAGCAGAGCGGGGATGGTCAGTGGGCTGGAGGGTCCAATCAGAGTGGGGAATAGTCAGTGGGCTGGAGGGTCTGAGCAGAATGGGGGATGGTCAGTGGGCTGGACGGTCTGAGCAGGGCGGGGGATGGTCAATGGGCTGGAGGGTCCAAGCAGAACGGGATTGGTCAGTGGGCTGGAGGGTCTGAGCAGAGTGGGGATTGTCAGTGGGCTGGAGGGTCTGAGCAGAGCGGGATTGGTCAGTGGGCTGGACGGTCTGAGCAGAGTAGGGGATGGTCAGTGGGCTGGAGGGTCTGAGCAGAGTGGGGGATGGTCAGTGGGCTGGATGGTCTGAGCAGAGCGGGATTGGTCAGTGGGCTGGACGGTCTGAGCAGAGTAGGGGATGGTCAGTGGGCTGGAGGGTCTGAGCAGAGTGGGGATTGTCAGTGGGCTGGAGGGTCTGAGCAGAGCGGGGGATGGTCAGTGGGCTGGATGGTCTGAGCAGAGCGGGATTGGTCAGTGGGCTGGACGGTCTGAGCAGAGTAGGGGATGGTCAGTGGGCTGGAGGGTCTGAGCAGAGTGGGGAATGGTCAGTGGGCTGGAGGGTCTGAGCAGAGTGGGGGATGGTCAGTGGGCTGGAGGGTCCAAACAGATTAGGGATGGTCAGTGGGCTGGAGGGTCTGAGCAGAGTAGGGGATGGTCAGTGGGCTGGAGGGTCTGAGCAGAGTGGGGAATGGTCAGTGGGCTGGAGGGTCTGAGCAGAGTAGGGGATGGTCAGTGGGCTGGAGGGTCTGAGCAGAGTAGGGGATGGTCAGTGGGCTGGAGGGTCCGAGCAGAGCGGGGGATGGTCAGTGGGACAGAGGCTCGAAAAGATCGGGGCATGGTCAGTGGGTTAGATGGCCTGAGTGGAGTGGGGGATGGTCAGTGGGTTGGATGACCCGAGTGGAGTGGGGGATGTTCAGTGGGTTGGAGGGCTCGAGCAGAGTGGGGATGGTCAGTGGATTGGATGGCCTGAGCGGAGTGGGGATAGTCAGTGGGTTGGATGGCCCGAGTGGAGTGGGGATGGTCAGTGGGTTGGAGGGCTCGAGCAGAGTGGGGATGGTCAGTGGGTTGGATGGCCTGAGCGGAGTGGGGGATGGTCAGTGGGTTGGAGGGCTCGAGCAGATTGGGGATGGTCAGTGGGTTGGATGGCCCAAGCAGGTTGGGGATGGTCAGTGGGCTGGAGAGCCTGAGCGGAGTGGGGATGGTCAGTGGGTTGGATGGCCGGAGTGGAGTGGGGGATGGTCAGTGGGTTGGAGGGCTCGAGTAGAGTGGTGATGGTCAGTGGGTTGGATGGCCTGAGCAGAGTGGGGATGGTCAGTGGGTTGGAGGGCTCGAGCAGAGTGGGGATGGTCAGTGGGTTGGATGGCCGGAGTGGAGTGGGGGATGGTCAGTGGGTTGGAGGGCTCGAGCAGAGTGGTGATGGTCAGTGGGTTGGATGGCCTGAGCAGAGTGGGGATGGTCAGTGGGTTGGAGGGCTCGAGCAGAGTGGGGATGGTCAGTGGGTTGGAGGGCTCGAGCAGATTGGGGATGGTCAGTGGGTTGGATGGCCCGAGCAGATTGGGGATGGTCAGTGGGCTGGAGGGCTCGAGCAGAGTGGGGATGGTCAGTGGTTTGGATGGCCCGAGTGGAGTGGGGGATGGTCAGTGGGTTGGAGGGCTCGAGCAGAGTGGGGATGGTCAGTGGGTTGGATGGCCCGAGCGGAGTGGGGGATGGTCAGTGGGTTGGATGGCCCGAGCGGAGTGGGGGATGGTCAGTGGGTTGGAGGGCTCGAGCAGTGTGGGGATGGTCAGTGGGTTCGATGGCCCGAGTGGAGTGGGGGATGGTCAGTGGGTTGGATGGCCCGATCGGATTGGGGATGGTCAGTGGGTTGGATGGCCCGAGTGGAGTGGGGATGGTCAGTGGGTTGGAGGGCTCGAGTGGAATGGGGGATTGTCAGTGGGTTGGAGGGCTCGAGCGGAGTGGGGGATGGTCAGTGGGTTGGATGGCCCGAGCGGATTGGGGGTGGTCAGTGGGTTGGATGGCCCGAGTGGAGTGGGGGATGGTCAGTGGATTGGATGGCCCGAGTGGAGTGGGGATGGTCAGTGGGTTGGAGGGCCCGAGTGGAGTGGGGGATGGTCAGTGGGTTGGAAGGCCCGAGCGGAGTGGGGGATGGTCAGTGGGTTGGAGGGCTCGAGCAGAGTGGGGATGGTCAGTGGGTTGGAGGGCCCGAGTGGAGTGGAGGATGGTCAGTGGGTTGGAGGGCTCGAGCGGAGTGGGGGATGGTCAGTGGGTTGGATGGCCCGAGTGGAGTGGGGGATGGTCAGTGGGTTGGATGGCCCAAGTGGAATGGGGGATGGTCGGTGGGTTGGATGGCCCGAGTGGAGTGGGGGATGGTCAGTGGATTGGATGTCCCAAGTGGAGTGGGGGATGGTCAGTGGGCTGGAGGGTCCAATCAGAGTAGGGATGGTCAGTGGGCTGGAGGGTCCAATCAGAGTAGGGATGGTCAGTGGGCTGGAGGGTCCAATCAGAGCGGGGAATGGTCAGTGGACTGGAGGGTCCAATCAGAGTGGGGAATAGTCAGTGGGCTGGAGGGTCTGAGCAGAGTGGGGAATGGTCAGTGGGCTGGAGGGTCTGAGCAGAGCGGGGATGGTCAGTGGGCTGGAGGGTCTGAGCAGAGCGGGGATGGTCAGTGGGCTGGAGGGTCCAATCAGAGTGGGGAATAGTCAGTGGGCTGGAGGGTCTGAGCAGAATGGGGGATGGTCAGTGGGCTGGACGGTCTGAGCAGGGCGGGGGATGGTCAATGGGCTGGAGGGTCCAAGCAGAACGGGATTGGTCAGTGGGCTGGAGGGTCTGAGCAGAGTGGGGATTGTCAGTGGGCTGGAGGGTCTGAGCAGAGCGGGATTGGTCAGTGGGCTGGACGGTCTGAGCAGAGTAGGGGATGGTCAGTGGGCTGGATGGTCTGAGCAGAGCGGGATTGGTCAGTGGGCTGGACGGTCTGAGCAGAGTAGGGGATGGTCAGTGGGCTGGAGGGTCTGAGCAGAGTGGGGATTGTCAGTGGGCTGGAGGGTCTGAGCAGAGCGGGGGATGGTCAGTGGGCTGGATGGTCTGAGCAGAGCGGGATTGGTCAGTGGGCTGGACGGTCTGAGCAGAGTAGGGGATGGTCAGTGGGCTGGACGGTCTGAGCAGAGTAGGGGATGGTCAGTGGGCTGGAGGGTCTGAGCAGAGCGGGGGATGGTCAGTGGGCTGGAGGGTCTGAGCAGAGTGGGGGATGGTCAGTGGGCTGGAGGGTCCAAACAGATTAGGGATGGTCAGTGGGCTGGAGGGTCCGAGCAGAGCGGGGGATGGTCAGTGGGACAGAGGCTCGAAAAGATCGGGGCATGGTCAGTGGGTTAGATGGCCTGAGTGGAGTGGGGGATGGTCAGTGGGTTGGATGACCCGAGTGGAGTGGGGGATGGTCAGTGGGTTGGAGGGCTCGAGCAGAGTGGGGATGGTCAGTGGATTGGATGGCCTGAGCGGAGTGGGGATAGTCAGTGGGTTGGATGGCCCGAGTGGAGTGGGGATGGTCAGTGGGTTGGAGGGCTCGAGCAGAGTGGGGATGGTCAGTGGGTTGGATGGCCTGAGCGGAGTGGGGGATGGTCAGTGGGTTGGAGGGCTCGAGCAGATTGGGGATGGTCAGTGGGTTGGATGGCCCAAGCAGGTTGGGGATGGTCAGTGGGCTGGAGAGCCTGAGCGGAGTGGGGATGGTCAGTGGGTTGGATGGCCCGAGTGGAGTGGGGGATGGTCAGTGGGTTGGAGGGCTCGAGTAGAGTGGTGATGGTCAGTGGGTTGGATGGCCTGAGCAGAGTGGGGATGGTCAGTGGGTTGGAGGGCTCGAGCAGAGTGGGGATGGTCAGTGGGTTGGATGGCCGGAGTGGAGTGGGGGATGGTCAGTGGGTTGGAGGGCTCGAGCAGAGTGGTGATGGTCAGTGGGTTGGATGGTCTGAGCAGAGTGGGGATGGTCAGTGGGTTGGAGGGCTCGAGCAGAGTGGGGATGGTCAGTGGGTTGGAGGGCTCGAGCAGATTGGGGATGGTCAGTGGGTTGGATGGCCCGAGCAGATTGGGGATGGTCAGTGGGCTGGAGGGCTCGAGCAGAGTGGGGATGGTCAGTGGTTTGGATGGCCCGAGTGGAGTGGGGGATGGTCAGTGGGTTGGAGGGCTCGAGCAGAGTGGGGATGGTCAGTGGGTTGGATGGCCCGAGCGGAGTGGGGGATGGTCAGTGGGTTGGATGGCCCGAGCGGAGTGGGGGATGGTCAGTGGGTTGGAGGGCTCGAGCAGTGTGGGGATGGTCAGTGGGTTGGATGGCCCGAGTGGAGTGGGGATGGTCAGTGGGTTGGATGGCCCGAGTGGAGTGGGGATGGTCAGTGGGTTGGAGGGCTCGAGTGGAATGGGGGATTGTCAGTGGGTTGGAGGGCTCGAGCGGAGTGGGGGATGGTCAGTGGGTTGGATGGCCCGAGTGGAGTGGGGATGGTCAGTGGGTTGGAGGGCCCGAGTGGAGTGGGGGATGGTCAGTGGGTTGGAAGGCCCGAGCGGAGTGGGGGATGGTCAGTGGGTTGGAGGGCTCGAGCAGAGTGGGGATGGTCAGTGGGTTGGAGGGCCCGAGTGGAGTGGAGGATGGTCAGTGGGTTGGAGGGCTCGAGCGGAGTGGGGGATGGTCAGTGGGTTGGATGGCCCGAGTGGAGTGGGGGATGGTCAGCTGGTTGGATGGCCCGAGTGGAATGGGGGATGGTCGGTGGGTTGGATGGCCCGAGTGGAGTGGGGGATGGTCAGTGGGTTGGATGGCCCAAGTGGAGTGGGGGATGGTCAGTGGGTTGGAGGTCTCGAGCAGAGTGGGGATGGTCAGTGGGTTGGATGGCCCGATCGGAGTGGGGGATGGTCAGTGGGTTGGATGGCCCGAGTGGAGTGGGGGATGGTCAGTGGGTTGGAGGGCTCGGGCGGAGTGGGGATTGTCAGTGGGTTGGATGGCCCGAGCGGAGTGGGGATGGTCAGTGGGTTGGATGGCCCGAGCGGATTGGGGATGGTCAGTGGGTTGGAGGGCTCGAGCGGAGTGGGGATGGTCAGTGGGTTGGATGGCCCGAGCGGATTAGGGATGGTCAGTGGGTTGGTGGGCTCGAGCAGAGTGGGGATGGTCAGTGGGTTGGATGGCCCAAGTGGAGTGGGGGATGGTCAGTAGGTTGGAGGGCTCGAGCAGAGTGGGGATGGTCAGTGGGTTGGAGGGCTCGAGCAGAGTGGGGATGGTCAGTGGGTTGAATGGCCCAAGCGGATTGGGGATGGTCAGTGGGTTGGATGGCCCGAGTTGAGTGGGGGATGGTCAGTGGGTTGGAGGGCTCGAGCAGAGTGGGGATGGTCAGTGGGTTGGATGGCCTGAGCGGAGTGGGGATGGTCAGTGGGTTGGAGGGCTCGAGCGGAGTGGGGATGGTCAGTGGGTAGGATGGCCTGAGCGGAGTGGTGATGGTCAGTGGGTTGAATGGCCCAAGTGGAATGGGGGATGGTCAGTGGGTTGGATGGCCCGAGTGGAGTGGGGGATGGTCAGTGGGTTGGATGGCCCGAGTGGAGTGGGGGATGGTCAGTGGGTTGGATGGCCCGAGCGGATTGGGGATGGTCAGTGGGTTGGATGGCCCGAGTGGAGTGGGGGATGATCAGTGGGTTAGATGGCCCGAGCGGATTGGGGATGGTCAGTGGGTTGGAGGGCTCGAGCAGAGTGGGGATGGTCAGTGGGTTGGATGGCTCAAGTGGAGTGGGGGATGGTCAGTGGGTTGGATGGCCCGAGTGGAGTGGGGGATGGTCAGTGGGTTGGATGGCCCAAGCGGATTGGGGATGGTCAGTGGGTTGGATGGCCCGAGTTGAGTGGGGGATGGTCAGTGGGTTGGAGGGCTCGAGCGGATTGGGGATGGTCAGTGGGTTGGAGGGCTCTAGCGGAGTGGGGATGGTCAGTGGGTTGGAGGGCTCGAGCGGAGTGGGGATGGTCAGTGGGTTGGAGGGCTCGAGCAGAGTGGGGATGGTCAGTGGGTTGGATGGCCCGAGTGGAGTGGGGATGGTCAGTGGGTTGGAGGGCTCAAGTGGAGTGGGGGATAGTCAGTGGGTTGGATGGCCCGATCGGATTGGGGATGGTCAGTGGGTTGGATGGCCCGAGTGGAATGGGGGTTGGTCAGTGGGTTGGATGGCCCGAGCGGATTGGGGATGGTCAGTGGGTTGGATGGCCCGAGTGGAGTGGGGATGGTCAGTGGGTTGGATGGCCCGAGCGGACTGGGGATGGTCAGTGAGTTGGAGGGCTCGAGCGGATTGGGGATGGTCAGTGGGTTGGAGGGCTCGAGCGGAGTGGGGGATGGTCAGTGGGTTGGAAGCCTGAGTGGAGCGTAGACAGTTGTTGGATTGGGGCCTGGTGTGGGCAGTCAGCAGCTTGCAAGCCCAGTTATACCATGTGTGGCATCCACCCCCCGCCGTGCTGATCTACTGCTGGCCCTTAATGAAAAGACTGCAATGTTTATCTTCTTAACTTTATTTCTCATTTTTCTAACTTATACTGAGAACAACTGTAACGTAATGTAACTTATTTCCTTTTTTTTCCTTTATTTCTCTATTTTGTATCTAAGAATTGTACCGAGGTACTTTGTACCTAAGATGACACCATGCGGGGTGACTTTGTAAACTTGTCACTCCATTACTTCTGTACTTAAGTTCACTTGATAATAATGGCTATTTTATTGTATTCTATTCTATGGAACTAGCTGGGTCTGTCCAGCCTCATGTCAGTGATGGATAACCATCTGAAGCAGGTGACAAAGATGGTGGTAAAGGTACTCGGATTATAATGGAGATCACTCTGTCAGGTCACAGAGCTCAAGGAGATTTCAACAGGACAGGGAGTACCAGGATCAAGTTGCATCATAAGGGCAGCATGAATATGATTCAAGGAAAGGGAGTCCTAAATAATCACTTTCCTGTCTCACAGGTCTCAGCTCTGCTCATTCACACCCCTAACCTGGGTCAGATTATTCAATGTGCATCAGGATTGAGGAGGAAGAGTTATCCAAGGAGGCAGCATCATGTCAGACGAGTCCTCAGTCTGCTATTGCATATACCAGTACGTTGGAAGGATTTAGTGTGCGAGTAGAGTCAATGATACAGGATGAAGGGCAGCACCTCAGAATGAATGGGGAGGTATCAGAACCAGAGCCATTCAGGTACAGGTCCCTTCAGAGGAGTGAGAAAAATCATGATAAATCTCCAAAGGGCAGAAACCTGGAACCTTGGGAGTCACCTTTCGGTGACAGTGTTTAGACCTTCGGCAGCAGGTATGTGGACATCTCACAGAGTTCCAGAGGCTCATGCACTGACTGGAGGAGTCCATCATTGTGATGAGCTCTGTATTGAACAAGGCGTTCAACCTCATGAGCTCCAAGCACGAGGGACTGGCTACTTTACTGAAAAGACACGTGTACACATTTTGGTTGTGATCTCCTAATGTTCTCTTCGCAATATACATATCTTGGTGATAATCTACTCCCATGTCAACACTCTCATCATTTGACGGAATCTTTCCTGACGCTAGAGATTCCTAGAAAATTAGCATCAATGCAACTACTGCCTCATTAACCAACTCTTAATACTCTTGGATGAATTCCATCAGGAGAACTTGTCAGCACAGAGTTCTATCAGTTTGCTTGGTACCACTTCCCTTGTAACAGCAATTTTACTGTGTCCCTCTCTGCTTTCCACCTTTTGATTTGCAGCTATTACAATTCTGTATAAAAAAGACAGGAGCAAAATGTGAGTACATTTCATGTTACATTCTTTATTTTTAATAATAACTCCTATTCTCACAGACTAGAGGACCATTATTTTACTTTACTTACTGTTTTCTTGGAAAATATCTGTAGAGACTCTTGCTATCCATTTTAATATTTTAGTAAACATTCTCTCATACCTTATTTTCTCTATCCTGATCAACTTTTTAATCATTTTCTGCCATATTATAATTTATCCAATCATTTGACTTTGTAAACTTGTCACTCCGTTACTTCTGTACTTGAGTTCACTTGATAATAACGGCTATTTTATTGTATTCTATTCTATGGAACTAGCTGGGTCTGTCCAGCCTCATGTCAGTGATGGATAAGCATCTGAAGCAGGTGACAAAGATGGTGGTAAAGGTATTCGGATTGTAATGGAGATCACTCTGTCAGGTCACAGAGTGCAGTTATGTGTTTTTTCCGTAAGTGTGCTGCTTTCATTAACTTCTTCAGTTAACTGTAGACAATGGGTGCTCCCCTCAGTATTTTTCTTTACATTAAGAACATACTTATTCAGCATATTCTGAAAAAGCTGCCAGAATGTCTGTATAGGTCTAATCCGTCATCAAGTACCCCAGTTTAATCAACTAACTCAGATTTCATACTCTCACGGTTGTCCTTATTTAATTTTAAAATACTTGTCTTAGACCCATTCTTCTCTCTTTTAGACTTGAAGTAGAATTCAATCAGATTTTCATTTTTATCATATGCCTCAATTAATTTTCAAAGAGAAATATCAAAGCCACATAGTCCTCTGTCTGTAATATATTTCAGCCCTGCAACCCTGTGAGATAGCTACACTTTCTTAATTCGGGTTTCTTGAGCATCCTTGATTTTAACTTCCCCACCAGTGCCTTTAGCTGTCAGAGCCCACAGCTCTGGAATTCCCTCATTAAACGTCACACCTTTCTATCACATTTCCACCCTTTAAGCTGCTCCCATTGGTTTTGCATTGCCCTGTAAAGAAATTTGTGACGTGACAATATCCACAAAAACAGTTTGCTAATGTTAGAGAATTTGGGGTTTGTCTAGGAATGGAGAATGTTAAGAGGTGATTTGTTTAAGGTTTAATACACTATTGTGTTCTCTTTAATACAAGAGTCAGTAGCAAAGGACACAGATTTAAGTATTTGGCAAAAGATCCAAAGGAGACATGAGGAAACTGTCGAAGGCCTGGTAGTGTGGTGGAAGCAGTTCAACAGGATCATACAAAACAAAAGTGCATGAATACATAAAGAGATAAAGTTTAGATAGAGCTCTGGGAAAAAGAGCGGACAGGGGAGGGTGGATGTTTCAAAGAGCAAACAATAATACAATTCTTTACTGCACCATTTCAAGATTCTCAGTCCCCCTGGAAGTCAGTTTACATTGACAACAGACTTCAATGATTCAATCTTCTTTTGTTATTTAACTAAGGTTTCAACAGACTTCAGTCACAATGTGAGCTATGTTTATGTATTATTAAAAATTTTTCATTCGTGTCGATCTTGTTTCTTGTACATTATCTTATTAACAAGTGACATCAGTAATATCTTGTGCCGCTCAGTCAATGTCTAGACCAGTGGAAATTCCCATATCTGTTTCTCCATGGACAGCACAAGTTAGGAGAGTACTAAACAGTCCATCCATGCCAAAGCTGGTACCCAAGCTCCAAGACGTGAACAGCCCATCTCCGCCAAATCTGAGGAAATCTTGGAGGGGTGGGGGTAGGGTGGGTGCACTTCAAAGGATTGTGCGCAAGTGCAGGGCACCACCTGACCTACAGCAGTCAAGGTTTCATCTTTTAGGTTTCTAAGTATCAAAAGTAAGCATTTTGTGAATATGTGTCAATAGACTAAGGTGGCTCAGTGTGTGTCTGTACACGATAAAACTCAGTGAGAATGTTAACACAATGAAAGATATTCTTACTAGAGACACTGAAAACTTCTTGCTGAGTCTATTTTGCAGTGACATTATATGACTAAGGGTATGACCATTTTTGACTGACAATAGAAGACTTTTCCACTTCTTGTCTATCACACAAGATAGCATTGAATGAAGAGTCAAGGATTGCGAATGGCCTCACATCACACATTTTCAATCCACAAATGACCTTAAGGGACAATGAGCAATCAGACTCAATGATCTTTATAAAGTGGACCTCAAGCATGAGGATTGAGAGCAAGGCAGTCTTTTACACATCAGTGTTACACAGTTAACAACTGGAGGCTCCACTATTCATGATGCCATGTGTAGGGTGTTTTCTCAATGTATCCTTCCCTTAATGACCTTCCAAAATGTGTCACCTTTCATTTATCAGGAGTAAAGTTCCCCCTCCAATGGCATTGTGGGTCAACCTGAATTGCAGCAGTTCAAGAATTCAGTTCACCATCACCTTCTCAAGGGCAACTATGAATGGGCAATAAATGCTGGCCTAGCCAGTGACGTTCATTTCCCTGAGTCCATTAAAAAAAGCTGAGGACAATACCATGGTATTTCCCAAAGTAATTATGACTTCCATGAGAGACAGCTTATTCATAGAATCCCTATGGTGTGGAAACGGGCCATGAGACCCAATAAGTCCACACCAATCCTCTGAAAAGTAACCCTCCCAGACCCTTTCCCCTGACCTACACATTCTTGAACACCATGGGTAATTTAGCATGGCCAATTCACCTAATCTGCACATCTTTGGATTGCGTGAGGAAACCCACACAGACACAGAGAGAATGTGCAAACTCCACACATACAGTCACCTGAGACTGGAATCGAACCCGGGTCCCTGGTGCTGTGAAGCACCAGTGCTAACCACTGAGCCACCATGCTACCCTTACCTGTGGAAGCTGCTCACCAGAACTGAAGTAAGTGGAAGATTTCAGAACTCTAGGTAAATTCTTTTTGAATTTAGTATGCCTCTTGCGATGATTCCGTTTTGCACAGTTTCAGCCATGTCCACACAAGCTTCATCATTGCAGCCTCCTCATCCTCCTGAGGGATCATGGACAAGGGCATTCTCCCTCTCAGATATTCCAGTCCATAGCAGGCCTCTTGTATTGCCAGCTGTGGGCCTCTCTGTTGTTATGCAGCAAGTAGCACACAGCTGCTGTTCGAGACATTGGTGCAGAGTAGAAAACAAGGCAGAACCTACTGGCACAGAGAACATGATATATGATACATGCATCCATCAAATGGTCATGTCAGAAAATAGGTGAGAGCTAATTTTTGGCCCAATCAAGGAGGTACTACTGTCATAGAGAAACATAGAAAGTAGGAGCACGAGTAGGTCATTGGGCCCTTTGAGCGTGTTCAGCCATTCAAAAGGATCATTCAATTGAGTACCCAGTTCCCACTTTCTCCCCACACCCTTAGGTATGGTTATGATGACTAAAAGAATCAATCTCCTTCCTGGAAATAGTCAGTCCTATTGGGCCATCTTGAGCAGTCAGGGGAACTGCACCTTGTCAGACGAAAACTGCAAAGAGAGCAGTCAAGGTTCTGGTTGGCCCATGTCTAAAGGCTGCTCATTGGAGCTGAGAGGGTTTACGGGAGTTAAGCTTTAGCTATATAGTCGGAAATAAGCAATGGTAGCAAGGTACGGGGTTGCAAGATATGGAGAAATGAATAACAGACAAAACATTCAGACAGTCAATGTTAGTAGCTAGAAGCAGTACGATCAGAGGCCTTGGTTAAAGAATTGCCAATGCCTATAACGACTGTGAGAAACAAAAATAATATGGGACACATGGGTATTGACATGTGGGAATTGTAACATGAATAAGCTGTAACCCAGCAGTGTGAGCTTTAACCTTTAGTAATGAGGCTTTCTCTCCACACGTCTGTACAAAATAAGCAATCATACCCTGTTCTCCTGATGTCCTCTATCAAATTGCCAAGTATACTTAACAATGCTCCGGCATTACTGGCAGGATCTCAGGTCACACTGTCAGGACAGCACTGCATTTGGATGAGTACATTTTAATTTACCACTCGTAGTTAGGACAGAGAGCTGTATTAAACAGGTGTGGGCAAGTTCCAAGGATGTGAGTGAGGACTTGGTGCTGGGTGAGGTGGATGAACTATATTGGTGGGGCAGGAAAACATTTGGTGACTAAAACCAAAAAACTGCCAGAGACCCCTCAGGAATTGTTGGTGAAACAGGGGGGGGCCGAAGCATGTTGATGAGAAAGGTAAGTGAGCAGGCAAGCAAAACAAAAACAAAACGGCAACTAGAGATAGTAAAAGGCATAAGTAATCCCTATCATCTGAGGCACTTTGGGCTCCATAATAAAACACAAAGCAGAAAACCATGAAAAATACTATTCAAGAGAATACAGAAGAATGGATGGAACCCACTAGGCACCCCTAGAGAAATGGATGGGTCAGAGAAGGATAAAGAACAGAATGGGATAATGATCATCACTACTTTATATCTGTAATTGTGGAAGTGAGTTAATGCTAATATAAGAACAAACAGTGGAACAATGGCTGCTGCAGGCATCAAACCAGATGAGGATAAGGTAGAGACAGCTGAAAAGTGGGGAGAAGATAAGGCCACCACCACTAAGCAAATCATAACTGCTCACACACCACAGTATGAGGTGGTGGTAATTTACTCGACTGTTAAAGAGGTATAAAAGAATATGAGAGTGACGTTCACAAACATTAGTGTTTCAAACTGGGTTGACAAAGAAGCTCAAAAGTTTGGATAAACTGCACTTTAAGGGTTATGTGAGTTAAAAGTTCCTATATAATCAGTAATAAGCAATGTTAGTAAAGTATAGGGGAACTACAGATGTACAGAGAAATGAATTTTAAAAAAGGTATTCAAACAGTCAAGGTTAGTAGCTGGAAGCAATATCAGAGGCCTTGGGTGAAAGAACAGACAATACCTATAAAGACTGTGGGAAACAAAGATACTGCAGG
The DNA here is from genome assembly GCF_047496795.1 of Chiloscyllium punctatum. NCBI lineage: Eukaryota > Metazoa > Chordata > Chondrichthyes > Orectolobiformes > Hemiscylliidae > Chiloscyllium > Chiloscyllium punctatum. The sequence continues at coordinate 50,590,898 of NC_092750.1, read as the reverse complement.
ACACATGGGTATTGTATGCTGCAATCTGTATAAAACGTAAAGGTTTTCTGTAACCCAGCTGAGCTTTAACATTCCATGTGGAGGCTTTCTCTCCATTCGTGCAGATGAAATAAGCATTTTCCTGAAGACATCCTCTACCAATTTGTCAAGTATACCTACAACAGGTAGGAAACCTGGGGCGAATACAGCCCTGGGTTTCCATGAGTTGATCATTGAGGGAGTTCCAGTGGAGGTTGTAGAGTCCAAAGGGGAGCTTATTGTCAGAAGGGAATGGGACAGTCAAGTCTGGGAAGGTTAATGCAGAGGCATGTTTTGAGGTGGTGATGACAAGGACAGTGATGGGGGAATATGTCAAGGTATAAAAGTGTGTGCAGACTGCATGGTAGGCTATGTGAAGTGGGGAGGCTATTTGCACTGACTACCGGTATGGCCTCCAGAGCGGGAGCATAGATGATCAGCCATCAGTATGGTGTAATGCTGGGCTCAGGAGTCAATGAGAAAAGCTGAAAGCAAAATTCACATAGTGGATCTCCACATGGGGAGGCAGACGGGTGGAAACGGGTTCTCAGGGTAATGGAAGACAAAATGGGACATGAACACTCTGGGAGACAAGCCGATGACAAAGAGGAGTCCAGCACTGACAGTTCCCATCGTGAGCTGCACACCCTGCCATTACTTGCTGATCACTAGATACTAACCCCAATCAGAAAATCACTGGCGTAATGCCCAAGGTGAATGTAGTCAGTAATAGTTTGATGAGCAAAAGCACAGGATCCTCATCTGCTGGATGTTTCATCACTGAAGGAGCAATTATATGAAGCAGGCATTTGCAATCTTCACCTATGTTTAATTTGCAGTCATTTTATCATCCATTTGTAATGTGTGCAGAGTGGACAAGGTTAGGCTTGAAATGTTGGTCAAAGATAATTTGCACCATGCCACTGGGCCTTACAAATTGAACATTGGCATCTCAATGATATTAAAGTTAGCAGTAAACACGTAAAAAGAGGAAAGTGCTGGCCAAAAGCAACCCAGAACTTGTGACACCTTCAAAGGTGCCGAAGAAGATAAAGACAATCTGTCACCTGAATATTATGATGGACTGAACTGAATGCAATGATAAGTTTCATGGTTGATGGTTTAGGATTAGGGTTAGGTTTCGAAAATATAGCAGCCTTCCCCCAAATGTAGGGTGCCATTGATTGCACACACGGCACTGAGAGGGCTGTTTCACAACACCGTAGAATTTATCAACAGGAAGGGGTTCCAATCCATTAATAATCAACTGATCTGTGATCCCCGTTACCACTGACTGGAGGAGTGGCCCCACTATCCTGGCAGCTCCCTTGACTCCTATATCCTGAAGGGCTCACATGGACTTGGTGTGTTGAGGATCCAGGCTGGTTACTGAGGAACATGGACCATCCACTGTGACCATTGTTAGGACATGCTTAATTTAAACCAGCAACACAGAAGACATTTATCCCGGGCAGTAATTGTGAAAATTCAAGAGGCCAAAAACTATTTAAAGTAAAAATTAACAACTGTATTTCTCAAAGTATAATAGAGAATAACTAACTAACAATTATTTACAACTCCATGCTCTAACCTATCTTTTATCTTTCCCTTCTACAATACTAGTCTGATAAAAACCCTGATTAAGATTTACTGAAAAATACAAATTTCAAAACCATCTGATCAAGATCCCATTGAACTCTGAGGTAACCCTCTTCACTGTCCGCTACATCTCCAATTTTGGTGTCATCTGCAAACTTACTAACTTATGCTCACATTCAAATCATTTATATAAATGAAGAAAAGCAGTTGACCTAGCATCGATCCTTAAGTTGACATTTCTTGCCAGCCACCTTTCCTCCGTTTAGTAAATATGTTCTTAACTGCCTATAATGCATTTACATCCTTTCTGAATGAGACCAAAATTGCAATGTTCTCCCAAGTCCTCTCTATAATTGAAGCATAAAGCATCTATATTTTTATGTACAATTTCTCTCATAAGAAAAGATAGGCTCCCATAAGCATTGTTGATTACTTGCTGTTCCTGCAAACTAACTGACTTATGCACCAGACCACCTAAATCACTTTACACTCAGAATTTTGCAGTAATTTTCAGTTTAAATAATACTTTGACATTTTTTTGGTTTTTTTTCTGACAAAATGATGTACTTCACATTTTCCCACATTGCACTCTGCCCGTCAGATTTTTACCCAGCCACTCAACTTACCTATATCTATCTGCAATTCCTTTATATCTTTTCTTGCAACAAACTTTCCAACCTGTCTTGGTGCCATTGGTAAGTTTAGCTATCATGCCTCTACTCTCCTTAGCTAACTCATTGATGAAAATTGTAAAAGGTCGATGTCCCAGTGTTGACCCTGAACAATGACTTGAATGCAGCTTCTGTTCCCTAGTGTATGGAACTCAAAGAGGTGATTTATTTGCGGTTTTAAAATATGTTAAAAAAATGGCAAGTAAGTTAAAGTCTTTTCATGGGGATGGGGGTAAAGGGTGTATATTAAGGCAGGGGGCTTAACCTCAAAGTCAGAGCCAGGCTATTTATCATAAAAGTGAGAAATAATTTCTTTAAAAGGAACTCTCCCACAAATAACAGTAGACACTAGCTAAATAATGTTAAAGGTGAACCCTTGTATTGCCAAACTGGCCTCCTTCTTCTTGGGCAGACTCTTAGGATTGAATATCACTTTCTAACAAAAGATATCAGGAATATACTGTTCATATTCCTTAGGAAACCGTAAATACATGAATCCACAAATCCGTTACTACCAGCATGAATCATTGGTTCCAATAATAAAACCTGTGTGGTACTAATAAACAGCCAACAGGAATAAGCCACATAAACATTACCACATTCAACAATTTTAAAAAGCATTTCACAAATAGAAGTAAATTTGTCTCATGAATATTTATGGCACAGTGGCTCAGTGGTTAGCACTGTTGCCTCACAGCACCAGGGACTGTGGTTCAATTCCTGCCTCGGGTGACTGTCTGTGTGGAGTTGGCACATTCTCCCCGTGTCTGCATGGCTTTCCTCTGGGTGCTCTGGTTTCCTCCCACAATCCAAAGATGTGCAGGTCAGGTGAATGGGTCATATTAAATTGCCCATAGTGTTTGGTGCATTAGTCAGAAGGAAATGGGTCTGGGTGGGTTAGTCTTCGGAGGGTTGGTGTGGACTTGTTGGGCCGAAGGGCCTGTTTCTACACTGTAGGGAATCTAATCTAATCTTCTTGAACACTTTCCAGTGAAAATGATTTGTTGTAGCGAAATGTGAATGAGCACTGATTCTGACGTCAGTGGTGATGTGTCACTGATTTTCAGCTATTGCCAAGCGAGTGAAGGGAGAGGGAAGGTTGGGAGGTGTAGCTTTATTGTAGATTGCAGCCACATAAAGCTTCACCACAGATAATGGCTGAAGCAGAAGCCATTATATCGTTTATGGGAAAATCGGGTAAATATTTAAAGCAGAAGTGGTTACAAGATTATGGGAATAGGGAAGGTCATTGAGTTTAGTTTTAGTTTGTTATGGCAAAGACCCATCGTCCATACAAGTAATTTGTCAGTCTCCTTTTATAATGAAAAATATAATCATAAGAATGAATTAAGTTATCAAGAACAGGGAAATGAAGTCAATTTATTTCATAGAGGTAATTTGCTTAGGAGTTTTGCAATAGCCCATACCCAGCGATATGAGAAGTGCTTGTAGTCTGGTAATGAAGAGTTAGGACCCTGTGTGTTTTGACAGAATCCAATAAATGTAGCACTGTGTGGGAGGGTATCCCAAGATTTGGAGTTGGGGAAAATCCTTTTTCTAGAATCCCCTTCAAAAGATGTTTCTGAACAGGGGTAGGGTGGGGGAAGAGTGGTGGTTGAGAAGGATCAAGGAGTATGATGTTACTGAACCAGTTAGAGTCTAGCATGTTGTTAAAATATTTATGGAACATGCTGTTATGACTCAGTGGGATAGCATTGGAAATCAAACACCATTATTTCCAGAATCAACACAAAGCTAAAGATTTTTAAATGTTTCAAAGTTCCCCAAATAACCCCAATTAATCGACTCAGGTTGATAGAAAGAATGGACCAGGATTCTGTACTGAAGGGAATTATTATTTATTTCAAATAATTAGACTCTAACTACAATAAGGAGTTATGATTAGCATATAATACTACAAATTGAAACTCTAATGAGCAGGCAAGCAAATTGGTATTTATACTAACTTCACAATCAAGCATATTTTGACCCAAGTCTTCTTCACATGAGCGATGGGATAAAATAATATCAAAAAAACAAGGGACAGTAGCCATGGAATAATGAGTCAAGGAACAATCAGCTATGACCTGTCAAAGGACAACTGCTGAAAGACTTCATAGGACTCTTTCGACCCTTGGGCTAACTTAAGCAGAAGACAGAATTCATTGAAGTGAGTTATGTTGGTATAAGAAATTGGGTTCATACTGTTTGCAAGGTGGAAGTCTGTGACTGTAGTGGATTGGATAAAAAAATGTTTCCCCATGATATCAATGCTGGCGAGATTTCACACTACAAGAATACTGAAGCTTCTATGTAAACACAAATGATGAGATAATCAATGAGCCATATACTCCATTCAGTTTATTGATGAATCTTCAACTGAGGCAACTCTGATGGAAGCAGCTTGGTGAGAAAGTAGTTGATTGATTCAAGTCTGATAGTAGGGACTGTGAGATAAACTTGAGCACAAAATTCATTTCTGTATTTTTCCTGGAAGAATCATCAGTACTATTACAAAAAACATATAAAGCAAAAATCAGACTTGAAGTAAAGAAGTGAAAGTGTTGATTTCACCAAGGCTGCACTCACAGAGGAAATGAAAGTTGTCAGTTGATCATTGATTTAAATAATCAGACTATCATAAATCAACTTAGATTTACAAGCAGCTTGAGGGAAAAATCTGCTCATACAGACTGAAGAGATGATGTTCAATTCCATAGAAGCCACGATAGAGGTGAGATGATTAAAATCCACAGATTCCAGCTACAGTCAAAAAGACATTGCCTGGTTCAGAGATCAAGAATGCTGTCACAAACAGAAAATTGCCCAAATGAAGTGATTCATGATTCTACAAAAAAAGAAATTGCTGAGCAAGAAGCAGAACTGAGGAAGTGGACATGGTCTCACCAATATTGGAACTGAGGAAGTGGACATGGTATCATCAATATTGGAACTGAGGAAGTGGACATGGTCTCATCAATATTGGAACTGAGGAAGTGGACATGGTCTCACCAATATTGGAACTGAGGAAGTGGACATGGTTTCACCAATATTGGAACTGAGGAAGTGGACATGGTTTCACCAATATTGGAACTGAGGAAGTGGGCATGGTCTCACCAATATTGGAACTGAGGAAGTGGACATGGTTTCACCAATATTGGAACTGAGGAAGTGGACATGGTTTCATCAATATTGGAACGGAGGAAGTGGACATGGTCTCATCAATATTGGAACTGAGGAAGTGTACATGGTTTCACCAATATTGGAACTGAGGAGTTGGACATGGTCTCACCAATATTGGAACTGAGGAAGTGGACATGGTCTCATCAATATTGGAACTGAGGGGGTGGACATTGTCTCACCAATATTGGAACTGAGGAAGTGGACATGGTTCCATCAATATTGGAACTGAGGAAGTGGACATGGTCTCACCAATATTGGAACTGAGGAAGTGGACATGGTTCCATCAATATTGGAACTGAGGAAGTGGACATGGTTTCACCAATATTGGAACTGAGGAAGTGGGCATGGTCTCATCAATATTGGAACTGAGGAGATGGACATGGTCTCATCAATATTGGAACTGAGGAAGTGGACATGGTCTCATCAATATTGGAACTGAGGAAGTGTACATGGTCTCATCAATATTGGAACTGAGGAAGTGGACATGGTTTCATCAATATTGGAACTGAGGAAGTGGACATGCTCTCACCAATATTGGAACTGAGGAAGTGGGCATGGTCTCACCAATTTTGGAACTGAGGGAGTGGACATGGTCTCATCAATATTGGAATTGAGGAAGTGGACATGGTCTCATCAATATTGGAACTGAGGAAGTGGACATGGTCTCATCAATATTGGAACTGAGGCAGTGGACATGGTTTCATCAATATTGGAACTGAGTAAGTGGACATGGTCTCCTCAATATTGGAACTGAGGAAGTGGGCATGGTCTCATCAATATTGGAACTGAGGAAGTGGACATGGTCTCACCAATATTGGAACTGAGGAAGTGGACATGGTCTCATCAATATTGGAACTGAGGAAGTGGACATGGTCTCATCAATATTGGAACTGAGGAAGTGGACATGGTCTCACCAAAATTGGAACTGAGGAAGTGGACATGGTCTCATCAATATTGGAACTGAGGAAGTGGACATGGTTTCACCAATATTGGAACTGAGGAAGTGGACATGGTTTCACCAATATTGGAACTGAGGAAGTGGACATGGTTTCATCAATATTGGAACTGAGGAAGTGGACATGGTTTCACCAATATTGGAACTGAGGAAGTGGACATGGTCTCACCAATATTGGAACTGAGGAAGTGTATATGGTTTCATCAATATTGGAACTGAGGAAGTGGACATGGTCTCACCAATATTGGAACTGAGAAAGTGGACGTGGTTTCATCAATATTGGAACTGAGGAAGTGGACATGGTCTCACCAATATTGGAACTGAGGAAGTGAAAATGGTCTCATCAATATTGGAACTGAGGAAGTGGACATGGTCTCACCAATTTTGGAACTGAGGAAGTGGACATGGTCTCACCAATATTGGAACTGAGGAAGTGGACAGGGTCTCATCAATATTGGAACTGAGGAAGAGGACATGGTTTCACCAATATTGGAACTGAGGAAGTGGACATGGTCTCACCAATATTGGAACTGAGTAAGTGGACAGGGTCTCACCAGTATTGGAACTGAGGAAGTGGACATGGTCTCACCAATATTGGAAATGAGTAAGTGGACATGGTCACACCAGTATTGGAACTGAGGAAGTGGACATGGTGTCATCAATATTGGAAATGAGGAAGTGGACATGGTCTCACAAATATTGGAACTGAGGAAGTGGATTTGGCTTCATCAATATTGGAACTGAGGAAATGGACATGGTTTCATCGGTATTGGAATTGAGGAAGTGGACATGGTTTCACCAATATTGGAACTGAGGAAGTGGATTTGGCTTCATCAATATTGGAACTGAGGAAATGGACATGGTTTCATCGGTATTGGAATTGAGGAAGTGGACATGGTCTCACCAATATTGGAACTGAGGAAATGGACATGGTCTCACCGATATTGGAAATGAGGAAGTGGACATGGTTTCACCAATATTGGAACTGAGGAAGTGGACATGGTCTCATCAATATTGGAACTGAGGAAGTGGACATGGTCTCATCAATATTGGAACTGAGGAAGTGGACATGGTCTCACCAATATTGGAACTGAGGAAGTGGACATGGTTTCACCAATATTGGAACTGAGGAAGTGTACACGGTCTCACCAATATTGGAACTGAGGAAGTGGATTTGGCTTCATCAATATTGGAACTGAGGAAATGGACATGGTTTCATCGGTATTGGAATTGAGGAAGTGGACATGGTTTCACCAATATTGGAACTGAGGAAGTGGATTTGGCTTCATCAATATTGGAACTGAGGAAATGGACATGGTTTCATCGGAATTGGAATTGAGGAAGTGGACATGGTCTCATCAATATTGGAACTGAGGAAGTGGATTTGGTTTCACCAATATTGGAACTGAGGAAATGGACATGGTCTCACCAATTTTGGAACTGAGGAAGTGGACATGGCTTCAGCAATATTGGAACTGAGGGTGTGGACATGGTCTCATCAATATTGGAACTGAGGAAGTGGACATGGTCTCACTAATATTGGAACTGAGGAAGTGGACATGGTCTCACCAATATTGGAACTGAGGAAGTGGACATGGTCTCATCAATATTGGAACTGAGGAAGTGGACATGGTCTCATCAATATTGGAACTGAGGGAGTGGACATGGTCTCATCAATATTGGAACTAAGGGAGTGGACATGGTCTCATCAATATTGGAACTGAGGGAGTGGACATGGTTTCACCAATTTTGGAACTGAGGAAGTGGACATGGTCTCATCAATATTGGAACTGAGGGAGTGGACATGGTCTCACCAATATTGGAACTGAGGGAGTGGACATGGTTTCACCAATATTGGAACTGAGGAAGTGGACATGGTCTCATCAATATTGGAACTGAGGGGGTGGACATGGTTTCACCAATATTGGAACTGAGGAGGTGAACATGGTCTCACCAATATTGCAACTGAGGAAGTGGACATGGTCTCACCAATATTGGAACTGAGGAAGTGGACATGGTCTCATCAATATTGGAACTGAGGAATTGGACATGGTCTCATCAATATTGGAACTGAGGAAGTGGACATGGCTTCATCAATATTTGACCTGAGGAAGTGGACATGGTCTCACCAATATTGGAACTGAGGTATTGGACATGGTCTCATCAATATTGGAACTGAGGAAGTGGACATGGTCTCACCAATATTGGAACTGAGGAATTGGACATGGTCTCATCAATATTGGAACTGAGGAAGTGGACATGGTCTCATCAATATTGGAACTGAGGAAGTGGACATGGTTTCATCAATATTGGAACTGAGGAAGTGTACATGGTCTCAGCAATATTGGAACTGAGGAAGTGAACATGGTCTCAACAATATTGGAACTGAGGAAGTGGACATGGTCTCACCAATATTAGAACTGAGGAAGTGGACATGGTCTCATCAATATTGGAACTGAGGAAGTGGGCATGGTTTCATCAGTATTGGAACTGAGGAAGTGGGCATGGTCTCACCAATATTGGAACTGAGGAAGTGGATATGGTTTCATCAGTATTGGAACTGAGGAAGTGGACATGGTCTCACCAATATTGGAACTGAGGAAGTGGACATGGTTTCATCAGTATTGGAACTGAGGAAGTGCACATGGTCTCATCAATATTGGAACTGAGGAAGTGGACATGGTCTCACCAATATTGGAACTGAGGAAGTGGACATGATTTCATCAATATTGGAACTGAGGAAGTGGACATGGTCTCATCAATATTGGAACTGAGGAGATGGACATGGTCTCATCAATATTGGAACTGAGGAAGAGGACATGGTTTCATCAATATTGGAACTGAGGAAGTGGACATGGTCTCATCAATATTGGAACTGAGGAAGTGGACATTGTCTCACCAATATTGGAACTGAGGAAGTGGACATGGTCTCATCAATATTGGAACTGAGGAAGTGGACATGGTCTCATCAATATTGGAACTGAGGAAGTGGAAGTGGTTTCATCAATATTGGTACTGAGGAAGTGGACATGGTCTCATCAATATTGTAACTGAGGAAGTGGACATTGTCTCACCAATATTGGAACTGAGGAAGTGGACATGGTCTCATCAATGTTGGAACTGAGGAAGTGTATATGGTTTCATCAATATTGGAACTGAGGAAGTGGACATGGTCTCATCAATATTGGAACTGAGGAAGTGGACATTGTCTCACCAATATTGCAACTGAGGAAGTGGACATGGTCTCATCAATATTGGAACTGAGGAAGTGGACATGGTCTCACCAATATTGGAACTGAGGAAGTGGACATGTTTTCGCCAATATTGGAACTGAGGACGTGTACATGGTCTCATCAATATTGGAACTTAGGAAGTGGACATGGTTTCATCAATATTGGAACTGAGGAAGTGGACATGGTCTCACCAATATTGGAACTGAGGAAGTGGGCATGGTCTCACCAATTTTGGAACTGAGGGAGTGGACATGGTCTCATCAATATTGGAACTGAGGGAGTGGACATGGTTTCACCAATATTGGAACTGAGGAAGTGGTCATGGTCTCACCAATATTGGAACTGAGGAAGTGGACATGGTCTCACCAATATTGGAACTGAGGAAGTGGACATGGTTTCATCAATATTGGAACTGAGGAAGTGGACATGGTTTCATCAATATTGGAACTGAGGAAGTGGACATGGTTTCACCAATATTAGAACTGAGGAAGTGGACATGGTCTCACCAATATTGCAACTGAGGAAGTGGACATGGTCTCACCAATATTGGAACTGAGGAAGTGGACATGGTTTCATCAATATTGGAACTGAGGAATTGGACATGGTCTCATCAATATTGGAACTGAGGAAGTGGACATGGCTTCATCAATATTTGACCTGAGGAAGTGGACATGGTCTCACCAATATTGGAACTGAGGTATTGGACATGGTCTCACCAATATTGGAACTGAGGAAGTGGACATGGTTTCATCAATATTGGAACTGAGGAAGTGGACATGGTCTCACCAATATTGGAACTGAGGAAGTGGACATGGTCTCACCAATATTGGAACTGAGGAGGTGAACATGGTCTCACCAATATTGCAACTGAGGAAGTGGACATGGTCTCACCAATATTGGAACTGAGGAAGTGGACATGGTTTCATCAATATTGGAACTGAGGAATTGGACATGGTCTCATCAATATTGGAACTGAGGAAGTGGACATGGCTTCATCAATATTTGACCTGAGGAAGTGGACATGGCTTCATCAATATTTGACCTGAGGAAGTGGACATGGTCTCACCAATATTGGAACTGAGGTATTGGACATGGTCTCACCAATATTGGAACTGAGGAAGTGGACATGGTTTCATCAATATTGGAACTGAGGAATTGGACATGGTCTCATCAATATTGGAACTGAGGAAGTGGACATGGCTTCATCAATATTTGACCTGAGGAAGTGGACATGGTCTCACCAATATTGGAACTGAGGTATTGGACATGGTCTCATCAATATTGGAACTGAGGAAGTGGACATGGTCTCACCAATATTGGAACTGAGGAATTGGACATGGTCTCACCAATATTGCAACTGAGGAAGTGGACATGGTCTCACCAATATTGGAACTGAGGAAGTGGACATGGTCTCATCAATATTGGAACTGAGGAAGTGGACATTGTCTCACCAATATTGCAACTGAGGAAGTGGACATGGTCTCACCAATATTGCAACTGAGGAAGTGGACATGGTCTCACCAATATTGGAACTGAGGAAGTGGACATGGTCTCATCAATATTGGAACTGAGGAATTGGACATGGTCTCATCAATATTGGAACTGAGGAAGTGGACATGGCTTCATCAATATTTGACCTGAGGAAGTGGACATGGTCTCACCAATATTGGAACTGAGGTATTGGACATGGTCTCATCAATATTGGAACTGAGGAAGTGGACATGGTCTCACCAATATTAGAACTGAGGAATTGGACATGGTCTCATCAACATTGGAACTGAGGAAGTGGACATGGTCTCATCAATATTGGAACTGAGGAAGTGTACATGGTCTCAGCAATATTGGAACTGAGGAAGTGAACATGGTCTCAACAATATTGGAACTGAGGAAGTGGACATGGTCTCACCAATATTAGAACTGAGGAAGTGGACATGGTCTCATCAATATTGGAACTGAGGAAGAGGACATGGTTTCACCAATATTGGAACTGAGGAAGTGGACATGGTCTCACCAATATTGGAACTGAGTAAGTGGACAGGGTCTCACCAGTATTGGAACTGAGGAAGTGGACATGGTCTCACCAATATTGGAAATGAGTAAGTGGACATGGTCACACCAGTATTGGAACTGAGGAAGTGGACATGGTGTCATCAATATTGGAAATGAGGAAGTGGACATGGTCTCACAAATATTGGAACTGAGGAAGTGGATTTGGCTTCATCAATATTGGAACTGAGGAAATGGACATGGTTTCATCGGTATTGGAATTGAGGAAGTGGACATGGTTTCACCAATATTGGAACTGAGGAAGTGGATTTGGCTTCATCAATATTGGAACTGAGGAAATGGACATGGTTTCATCGGTATTGGAATTGAGGAAGTGGACATGGTCTCACCAATATTGGAACTGAGGAAATGGACATGGTCTCACCGATATTGGAAATGAGGAAGTGGACATGGTTTCACCAATATTGGAACTGAGGAAGTGGACATGGTCTCATCAATATTGGAACTGAGGAAGTGGACATGGTCTCATCAATATTGGAACTGAGGAAGTGGACATGGTCTCACCAATATTGGAACTGAGGAAGTGGACATGGTTTCACCAATATTGGAACTGAGGAAGTGTACACGGTCTCACCAATATTGGAACTGAGGAAGTGGATTTGGCTTCATCAATATTGGAACTGAGGAAATGGACATGGTTTCATCGGTATTGGAATTGAGGAAGTGGACATGGTTTCACCAATATTGGAACTGAGGAAGTGGATTTGGCTTCATCAATATTGGAACTGAGGAAATGGACATGGTTTCATCGGAATTGGAATTGAGGAAGTGGACATGGTCTCATCAATATTGGAACTGAGGAAGTGGATTTGGTTTCACCAATATTGGAACTGAGGAAATGGACATGGTCTCACCAATTTTGGAACTGAGGAAGTGGACATGGCTTCAGCAATATTGGAACTGAGGGTGTGGACATGGTCTCATCAATATTGGAACTGAGGAAGTGGACATGGTCTCACTAATATTGGAACTGAGGAAGTGGACATGGTCTCACCAATATTGGAACTGAGGAAGTGGACATGGTCTCATCAATATTGGAACTGAGGAAGTGGACATGGTCTCATCAATATTGGAACTGAGGGAGTGGACATGGTCTCATCAATATTGGAACTAAGGGAGTGGACATGGTCTCATCAATATTGGAACTGAGGGAGTGGACATGGTTTCACCAATTTTGGAACTGAGGAAGTGGACATGGTCTCATCAATATTGGAACTGAGGGAGTGGACATGGTCTCACCAATATTGGAACTGAGGGAGTGGACATGGTTTCACCAATATTGGAACTGAGGAAGTGGACATGGTCTCATCAATATTGGAACTGAGGGGGTGGACATGGTTTCACCAATATTGGAACTGAGGAGGTGAACATGGTCTCACCAATATTGCAACTGAGGAAGTGGACATGGTCTCACCAATATTGGAACTGAGGAAGTGGACATGGTCTCATCAATATTGGAACTGAGGAATTGGACATGGTCTCATCAATATTGGAACTGAGGAAGTGGACATGGCTTCATCAATATTTGACCTGAGGAAGTGGACATGGTCTCACCAATATTGGAACTGAGGTATTGGACATGGTCTCATCAATATTGGAACTGAGGAAGTGGACATGGTCTCACCAATATTGGAACTGAGGAATTGGACATGGTCTCATCAATATTGGAACTGAGGAAGTGGACATGGTCTCATCAATATTGGAACTGAGGAAGTGGACATGGTTTCATCAATATTGGAACTGAGGAAGTGTACATGGTCTCAGCAATATTGGAACTGAGGAAGTGAACATGGTCTCAACAATATTGGAACTGAGGAAGTGGACATGGTCTCACCAATATTAGAACTGAGGAAGTGGACATGGTCTCATCAATATTGGAACTGAGGAAGTGGGCATGGTTTCATCAGTATTGGAACTGAGGAAGTGGGCATGGTCTCACCAATATTGGAACTGAGGAAGTGGATATGGTTTCATCAGTATTGGAACTGAGGAAGTGGACATGGTCTCACCAATATTGGAACTGAGGAAGTGGACATGGTTTCATCAGTATTGGAACTGAGGAAGTGCACATGGTCTCATCAATATTGGAACTGAGGAAGTGGACATGGTCTCACCAATATTGGAACTGAGGAAGTGGACATGATTTCATCAATATTGGAACTGAGGAAGTGGACATGGTCTCATCAATATTGGAACTGAGGAGATGGACATGGTCTCATCAATATTGGAACTGAGGAAGAGGACATGGTTTCATCAATATTGGAACTGAGGAAGTGGACATGGTCTCATCAACATTGGAACTGAGGAAGTGGACATTGTCTCACCAATATTGGAACTGAGGAAGTGGACATGGTCTCATCAATATTGGAACTGAGGAAGTGGACATGGTCTCATCAATATTGGAACTGAGGAAGTGGAAGTGGTTTCATCAATATTGGTACTGAGGAAGTGGACATGGTCTCATCAATATTGTAACTGAGGAAGTGGACATTGTCTCACCAATATTGGAACTGAGGAAGTGGACATGGTCTCATCAATGTTGGAACTGAGGAAGTGTATATGGTTTCATCAATATTGGAACTGAGGAAGTGGACATGGTCTCATCAATATTGGAACTGAGGAAGTGGACATTGTCTCACCAATATTGCAACTGAGGAAGTGGACATGGTCTCATCAATATTGGAACTGAGGAAGTGGACATGGTCTCACCAATATTGGAACTGAGGAAGTGGACATGTTTTCGCCAATATTGGAACTGAGGACGTGTACATGGTCTCATCAATATTGGAACTTAGGAAGTGGACATGGTTTCATCAATATTGGAACTGAGGAAGTGGACATGGTCTCACCAATATTGGAACTGAGGAAGTGGGCATGGTCTCACCAATTTTGGAACTGAGGGAGTGGACATGGTCTCATCAATATTGGAACTGAGGGAGTGGACATGGTTTCACCAATATTGGAACTGAGGAAGTGGTCATGGTCTCACCAATATTGGAACTGAGGAAGTGGACATGGTCTCACCAATATTGGAACTGAGGAAGTGGACATGGTTTCATCAATATTGGAACTGAGGAAGTGGACATGGTTTCATCAATATTGGAACTGAGGAAGTGGACATGGTTTCACCAATATTAGAACTGAGGAAGTGGACATGGTCTCACCAATATTGCAACTGAGGAAGTGGACATGGTCTCACCAATATTGGAACTGAGGAAGTGGACATGGTTTCATCAATATTGGAACTGAGGAATTGGACATGGTCTCATCAATATTGGAACTGAGGAAGTGGACATGGCTTCATCAATATTTGACCTGAGGAAGTGGACATGGTCTCACCAATATTGGAACTGAGGTATTGGACATGGTCTCACCAATATTGGAACTGAGGAAGTGGACATGGTTTCATCAATATTGGAACTGAGGAAGTGGACATGGTCTCACCAATATTGGAACTGAGGAAGTGGACATGGTCTCACCAATATTGGAACTGAGGAGGTGAACATGGTCTCACCAATATTGCAACTGAGGAAGTGGACATGGTCTCACCAATATTGGAACTGAGGAAGTGGACATGGTTTCATCAATATTGGAACTGAGGAATTGGACATGGTCTCATCAATATTGGAACTGAGGAAGTGGACATGGCTTCATCAATATTTGACCTGAGGAAGTGGACATGGCTTCATCAATATTTGACCTGAGGAAGTGGACATGGTCTCACCAATATTGGAACTGAGGTATTGGACATGGTCTCACCAATATTGGAACTGAGGAAGTGGACATGGTTTCATCAATATTGGAACTGAGGAATTGGACATGGTCTCATCAATATTGGAACTGAGGAAGTGGACATGGCTTCATCAATATTTGACCTGAGGAAGTGGACATGGTCTCACCAATATTGGAACTGAGGTATTGGACATGGTCTCATCAATATTGGAACTGAGGAAGTGGACATGGTCTCACCAATATTGGAACTGAGGAATTGGACATGGTCTCACCAATATTGCAACTGAGGAAGTGGACATGGTCTCACCAATATTGGAACTGAGGAAGTGGACATGGTCTCATCAATATTGGAACTGAGGAAGTGGACATTGTCTCACCAATATTGCAACTGAGGAAGTGGACATGGTCTCACCAATATTGCAACTGAGGAAGTGGACATGGTCTCACCAATATTGGAACTGAGGAAGTGGACATGGTCTCATCAATATTGGAACTGAGGAATTGGACATGGTCTCATCAATATTGGAACTGAGGAAGTGGACATGGCTTCATCAATATTTGACCTGAGGAAGTGGACATGGTCTCACCAATATTGGAACTGAGGTATTGGACATGGTCTCATCAATATTGGAACTGAGGAAGTGGACATGGTCTCACCAATATTAGAACTGAGGAATTGGACATGGTCTCATCAACATTGGAACTGAGGAAGTGGACATGGTCTCATCAATATTGGAACTGAGGAAGTGTACATGGTCTCAGCAATATTGGAACTGAGGAAGTGAACATGGTCTCAACAATATTGGAACTGAGGAAGTGGACATGGTCTCACCAATATTAGAACTGAGGAAGTGGACATGGTCTCATCAATATTGGAACTGAGGAAGTGGGCATGGTTTCATCAGTATTGGAACTGAGGAAGTGGGCATGGTCTCACCAATATTGGAACTGAGGAAGTGGATATGGTTTCATCAGTATTGGAACTGAGGAAGTGGACATGGTCTCACCAATATTGGAACTGAGGAAGTGGACATGGTTTCATCAGTATTGGAACTGAGGAAGTGCACATGGTCTCATCAATATTGGAACTGAGGAAGTGGACATGGTGTCACCAATATTGGAACTGAGGAAGTGGACATGGTTTCATCAATATTGGAACTGAGGAAGTGGACATGGTCTCATCAATATTGGACCTGAGGAGATGGACATGGTCTCATCAATATTGGAACTGAGGAAGAGGACATGGTTTCATCAATATTGGAACTGAAGAAGTGGACATGGTCTCATCAATATTGGAACTGAGGAAGTGGACATTGTCTCACCAATATTGGAACTGAGGAAGTGGACATGGTCTCATCAATATTGGAACTGAGGAAGTGGACATGGTCTCATCAATATTGGAACTGAGGAAGTGGAAGTGGTTTCATCAATATTGGTACTGAGGAAGTGGACATGGTCTCATCAATATTGTAACTGAGGAAGTGGACATTGTCTCACCAATATTGGAACTGAGGAAGTGGACATGGTCTCATCAATGTTGGAACTGAGGAAGTGTATATGGTTTCATCAATATTGGAACTGAGGAAGTGGACATGGTCTCATCAATATTGGAACTGAGGAAGTGGACATTGTCTCACCAATATTGCAACTGAGGAAGTGGACATGGTCTCATCAATATTGGAACTGAGGAAGTGGACATGGTCTCACCAATATTGGAACTGAGGAAGTGGACATGTTTTCGCCAATATTGGAACTGAGGACGTGTACATGGTCTCATCAATATTGGAACTTAGGAAGTGGACATGGTTTCATCAATATTGGAACTGAGGAATTGGACATGGTCTCACCAATATTGGAACTGAGGAAGTGGGCATGGTCTCATCAATATTGGAACTGAGGAAGTGCACATGGTCTCATAAATATTGGAACTGAGGCAGACGACATGGTTTCACCAATATTGGAACTGAGGAAGTGGACATGGTCTCACCAATATTGGAACTGAGGAAGTGGACATGGTCTCATCAATATTGGAACTGAGGAAGTGGTCTTGGTCTCACCAATATTGGAACTGAAGAAGTGGTCATGGTCTCACCAATATTGGAACTGAGGAAGTGGACATGGTTTCATCAATATTGGAACTGAGGAAGGGGACATGGTCTCACCAATATTGGAACTGAGGAAGTGGACATGGTCTCATCAATATTGGAACTGAGGAAGTGGACATGGTCTCATCAATATTGGAACTGAGGAAGTGGACATGGTTTCATCAATATTGGAACTGAGGAAGTGGACATGGTCTCATCAATATTGGAACTGAGGAAGTGGACATGGTTTCATCAATATTTGAACTGAGGAAGTGGACATGGTTTCATCAATATTGGAACTGAGGAAGTGGACATGGTCTCACCAATATTGGAACTGAGGAAGTGGACATGGTTTCATCAATATTGGAACTGAGGAAGTGGACATGGTTTCATCAATATTGGAACTGAGGAAGTGGACATGGTTTCACCAATATTAGAACTGAGGAAGTGGACATGGTCTCACCAATATTGCAACTGAGGAAGTGGACATGGTCTCACCAATATTGGAACTGAGGAAGTGGACATGGTTTCATCAATATTGGAACTGAGGAAGTGGACATGGTTTCATCAATATTGGAACTGAGGAAGTGGACATGGTTTCACCAATATTAGAACTGAGGAAGTGGACATGGTCTCACCAATATTGCAACTGAGGAAGTGGACATGGTCTCACCAATATTGGAACTGAGGAAGTGGACATGGTTTCATCAATATTGGAACTGAGGAATTGGACATGGTCTCATCAATATTGGAACTGAGGAAGTGGACATGGCTTCATCAATATTTGACCTGAGGAAGTGGACATGGTCTCACCCATATTGGAACTGAGGTATTGGACATGGTCTCACCAATATTGGAACTGAGGAAGTGGACATGCTTTCATCAATATTGGAACTGAGGAAGTGGACATGGTCTCACCAATATTGGAACTGAGGAAGTGGACATGGTCTCACCAATATTGGAACTGAGGAGGTGAACATGGTCTCACCAATATTGCAACTGAGGAAGTGGACATGGTCTCACCAATATTGGAACTGAGGAAGTGGACATGGTTTCATCAATATTGGAACTGAGGAATTGGACATGGTCTCATCAATATTGGAACTGAGGAAGTGGACATGGCTTCATCAATATTTGACCTGAGGAAGTGGACATGGTCTCACCAATATTGGAACTGAGGTATTGGACATGGTCTCACCAATATTGGAACTGAGGAAGTGGACATGGTTTCATCAATATTGGAACTGAGGAATTGGACATGGTCTCATCAATATTGGAACTGAGGAAGTGGACATGGCTTCATCAATATTTGACCTGAGGAAGTGGACATGGTCTCACCAATATTGGAACTGAGGTATTGGACATGGTCTCATCAATATTGGAACTGAGGAAGTGGACATGGTCTCACCAATATTGGAACTGAGGAATTGGACATGGTCTCATCAATATTGGAACTGAGGAAGTGGACATGGTTTCATCAATATTGGAACTGAGGAAGTGTACATGGTCTCAGCAATATTGGAACTGAGGAAGTGAACATGGTCTCAACAATATTGGAACTGAGGAAGTGGACATGGTCTCACCAATATTAGAACTGAGGAAGTGGACATGGTCTCATCAATATTGGAACTGAGGAAGTGGGCATGGTTTCATCAGTATTGGAACTGAGGAAGTGGGCATGGTCTCACCAATATTGGAACTGAGGAAGTGGATATGGTTTCATCAGTATTGGAACTGAGGAAGTGGACATGGTCTCACCAATATTGGAACTGAGGAAGTGGACATGGTTTCATCAGTATTGGAACTGAGGAAGTGCACATGGTCTCATCAATATTGGAACTGAGGAAGTGGACATGGTCTCACCAATATTGGAACTGAGGAAGTGGACATTGTTTCATCAATATTGGAACTGAGGAAGTGGACATGGTCTCATCAATATTGGAACTGAGGAGATGGACATGGTCTCATCAATATTGGAACTGAGGAAGTGGACATGGTTTCATCAATATTGGAACTGAGGAAGTGGACATGGTCTCATCAATATTGGAACTGAGGAAGTGGACATTGTCTCACCAATATTGGAACTGAGGAAGTGGACATGGTCTCATCAATATTGGAACTGAGGAAGTGGACATGGTCTCATCAATATTGGAACTGAGGAAGTGGACATGGTTTCATCAATATTGGAACTGAGGAAGTGGACATTGTCTCACCAATATTGGAACTGAGGAAGTGGACATGGTCTCATCAATATTGTAACTGAGGAAGTGGACATTGTCTCACCAATATTGGAACTGAGGAAGTGGACATGGTCTCATCAATGTTGGAACTGAGGAAGTGTATATGGTTTCATCAATATTGGAACTGAGGAAGTGGACATGGTCTCATCAATATTGGAACTGAGGAAGTGGACATTGTCTCACCAATATTGCAACTGAGGAAGTGGACATGGTCTCATCAATATTGGAACTGAGGAAGTGGACATGGTCTCATCAATATTGGAACTGAGGAGGTGGACATGGTCTCATCAATATTGGAACTGAGGAAGTGGGCATGGTCTCACCAATATTGGAACTGAGGAAGTGGACATGTTTTCTCCAATATTGGAACTGAGGACGTGTACATGGTCTCATCAATATTGGAACTTAGGAAGTGGACATGGTTTCATCAATATTGGAACTGAGGAAGTGGACATGGTCTCACCAATATTGGAACTGAGGAAGTGGGCATGGTCTCACCAATTTTGGAACTGAGGGAGTGGACATGGTCTCATCAATATTGGAACTGAGGGAGTGGACATGGTTTCACCAATATTGGAACTGAGGAAGTGGACATGGTCTCATCAATATTGGAACTGAGGAAGTGGTCATGGTCTCACCAATATTGGAACTGAGGAAGTGGGCATGGTCTCACCAATATTGGAACTGAGGAAGTGGACATGGTCTCACCAATATTGGAACTGAGGAAGTGGGCATGGTCTCACCAATATTGGAACTGAGGAAGTGGACATGGTCTCAC
Organism: Chiloscyllium punctatum; assembly: GCF_047496795.1. Classification (NCBI taxonomy): domain Eukaryota; kingdom Metazoa; phylum Chordata; class Chondrichthyes; order Orectolobiformes; family Hemiscylliidae; genus Chiloscyllium; species Chiloscyllium punctatum. The sequence continues at coordinate 50,570,338 of NC_092750.1, read as the reverse complement.
CAATATTGGAACTGAGGAAGTGCACATGGTCTCATCAATATTGGAACTGAGGAAGTGGACATGGTCTCATCAATATTGGAACTGAGGAAGTGGTCATGGTCTCACCAATATTGGAACTGAGGAAGTGGGCATGGTCTCACCAATATTGGAACTGAGGAAGTGGACATGGTCTCACCAATATTGGAACTGAGGAAGTGGACATGGTCTCACCAATATTGGAACTGAGGGAGTGGACATGGTCTCATCAATATTGGAACTGAGGCAGTGGACATGGTTTCACCAATATTGGAACTGAGGAAGTGGACATGGTCTCACCAATATTGGAACTGAGGAAGTGGTCATGGTCTCACCAATATTGGAACTGAGGAAGTGGACATGGTCTCATCAATATTGGAACTGAGGAAGTGCACATGGTCTCATAAATATTGGAACTGAGGCAGACGACATGGTTTCACCAATATTGGAACTGAGGAAGTGGACATGGTCTCACCAATATTGGAACTGAGGAAGTGGACATGGTCTCATCAATATTGGAACTGAGGAAGTGGACATGGTCTCATCAATATTGGAACTGAGGAAGTGGACATGGTTTCATCAATATTGGAACTGAGGAAGGGGACATGGTCTCACCAATATTGGAACTGAGGAAGTGGACATGGTCTCATCAATATTGGAACTGAGGAAGTGGACATGGTCTCATCAATATTGGAACTGAGGAAGTGGACATGGTTTCATCAATATTGGAACTGAGGAAGTGGACATGGTCTCATCAATATTGGAACTGAGGAAGTGGACATGGTTTCATCAATATTTGAACTGAGGAAGTGGACATGGTTTCATCAATATTGGAACTGAGGAAGTGGACATGGTTTCACCAATATTGGAACTGAGGAGGTGAACATGGTCTCACCAATATTGCAACTGAGGAAGTGGACATGGTCTCACCAATATTGGAACTGAGGAAGTGGACATGGTTTCATCAATATTGGAACTGAGGAATTGGACATGGTCTCATCAATATTGGAACTGAGGAAGTGGACATGGCTTCATCAATATTTGACCTGAGGAAGTGGACATGGTCTCACCAATATTGGAACTGAGGTATTGGACATGGTCTCATCAATATTGGAACTGAGGAAGTGGACATGGTCTCACCAATATTGGAACTGAGGAATTTGACATGGTCTCATCAATATTGGAACTGAGGAAGTGGACATGGTCTCACCAATATTGGAACTGAGGAAGTGGACATGGTTTCATCAATATTGGAACTGAGGAAGTGGACATGGTTTCATCAATATTGGAACTGAGGAAGTGTACATGGTCTCAGCAATATTGGAACTGAGGAAGTGAACATGGTCTCACCAATATTGGAACTGAAGAAGTGGACATGGTCTCACCAATATTGGAACTGAGGAAGTGGACATGGTCTCATCAATATTGGAACTGAGGAAGTGGGCATGGTCTCACCAATATTGGAACTGAGGAAGTGGACATGGTTTCATCAGTATTGGAACTGAGGAAGTGGGCATGGTCTCACCAATGTTGGAACTGAGGAAGTGGATATGGTTTCATCAGTATTGGAACTGAGGAAGTGGACATGGTCTCACCAATATTGGAACTGAGGAAGTGCACATGGTCTCATCATAATTGGAACTGAGGAAGTGGACATGGTCTCACCAATATTGGAACTGAGGAAGTGGACATGGTTTCATCAATATTGGAACTGAGGAAGTGGACATGGTCTCACCAATATTGGAACTGAGGAAGTGGACATTATTTCATCAATATTGGAACTGAGGAAGTGGACATGGTCTCATCAATGTTGGAACTGAGGAAGTGGACATTGTCTCACCAATATTGCAACTGAGGAAGTGGACATGGTCTCATCAATATTGGAACTGAGGAAGTGGACATGGTCTCATCAATGTTGGAACTGAGGAAGTGGACATGGTCTCACCAATATTGGAACTGAGGAAGTGGTCATGGTCTCACCAATATTGGAACTGAGGAAGTGGACATGGTCTCATCAATATTGGAACTGAGGAAGTGCACATGGTCTCATAAATATTGGAACTGAGGCAGACGACATGGTTTCACCAATATTGGAACTGAGGAAGTGGACATGGTCTCACCAATATTGGAACTGAGGAAGTGGACATGGTCTCATCAATATTGGAACTGAGGAAGTGGTCTTGGTCTCACCAATATTGGAACTGAAGAAGTGGTCATGGTCTCACCAATATTGGAACTGAGGAAGTGGACATGGTTTCATCAATATTGGAACTGAGGAAGGGGACATGGTCTCACCAATATTGGAACTGAGGAAGTGGACATGGTCTCATCAATATTGGAACTGAGGAAGTGGACATGGTCTCATCAATATTGGAACTGAGGAAGTGGACATGGTTTCATCAATATTGGAACTGAGGAAGTGGACATGGTCTCATCAATATTGGAACTGAGGAAGTGGACATGGTTTCATCAATATTTGAACTGAGGAAGTGGACATGGTTTCATCAATATTGGAACTGAGGAAGTGGACATGGTTTCACCAATATTGGAACTGAGGAAGTGGACATGGTCTCACCAATATTGGAACTGAGGAGGTGAACATGGTCTCACCAATATTGCAACTGAGGAAGTGGACATGGTCTCACCAATATTGGAACTGAGGAAGTGGACATGGTTTCATCAATATTGGAACTGAGGAATTGGACATGGTCTCATCAATATTGGAACTGAGGAAGTGGACATGGCTTCATCAATATTTGACCTGAGGAAGTGGACATGGTCTCACCAATATTGGAACTGAGGTATTGGACATGGTCTCATCAATATTGGAACTGAGGAAGTGGACATGGTCTCACCAATATTGGAACTGAGGAATTGGACATGGTCTCATCAATATTGGAACTGAGGAAGTGGACATGGTCTCACCAATATTGGAACTGAGGAAGTGGACATGGTTTCATCAATATTGGAACTGAGGAAGTGGACATGGTTTCATCAATATTGGAACTGAGGAAGTGTACATGGTCTCAGCAATATTGGAACTGAGGAAGTGAACATGGTCTCACCAATATTGGAACTGAAGAAGTGGACATGGTCTCACCAATATTGGAACTGAGGAAGTGGACATGGTCTCATCAATATTGGAACTGAGGATGTGGGCATGGTCTCACCAATATTGGAACTGAGGAAGTGGACATGGTTTCATCAGTATTGGAACTGAGGAAGTGGGCATGGTCTCACCAATGTTGGAACTGAGGAAGTGGATATGGTTTCATCAGTATTGGAACTGAGGAAGTGGACATGGTCTCACCAATATTGGAACTGAGGAAGTGCACATGGTCTCATCAATATTGGAACTGAGGAAGTGGACATGGTCTCACCAATATTGGAACTGAGGAAGTGGACATGGTTTCATCAATATTGGAACTGAGGAAGTGGACATGGTCTCACCAATATTGGAACTGAGGAAGTGGACATTATTTCATCAATATTGGAACTGAGGAAGTGGACATGGTCTCATCAATGTTGGAACTGAGGAAGTGGACATTGTCTCACCAATATTGCAACTGAGGAAGTGGACATGGTCTCATCAATATTGGAACTGAGGAAGTGGACATGGTCTCATCAATGTTGGAACTGAGGAAGTGGACATGGTCTCACCAATATTGGAACTGAGGAAGTGGACATGGTCTCATCAATATTGGAACTGAGGAAGTGGACATGGTTTCATCAATATTGGAACTGAGGAAGTGGACATGGTCTCATCAATATTGTAACTGAGGAAGTGGACATTGTCTCACCAATATTGGAACTGAGGAAGTGGACATGGTCTCATCAATATTGGAACTGAGGAAGTGTATATGGTTTCATCAATATTGGAACTGAGGAAGTGGACATGGTCTCATCAATATTGGAACTGAGGAAGTGGACATTGTCTCACCAATATTGCAACTGAGGAAGTGGACATGGTCTCATCAATATTGGAACTGAGGAAGTGGACATGGTTTCATCAATATTGGAACTGAGGAGGTGGACATGGTCTCATCAATATTGTAACTGAGGAAGTGGACATTGTCTCACCAATATTGGAACTGAGGAAGTGGACATGGTCTCATCAATATTGGAACTGAGGAAGTGTATATGGTTTCATCAATTTTGGAACTGAGGAAGTGGACATGGTCTCATCAATATTGGAACTGAGGAAGTGGACATTGTCTCACCAATATTGCAACTGAGGAAGTGGACATGGTCTCATCAATATTGGAACTGAGGAAGTGGACATGGTCTCATCAATATTGGAACTGAGGAAGTGGACATGGTCTCATCAATATTGCAACTGAGGAAGTGGACATGGTCTCATCAATATTGGAACTGAGGAAGTGGACATGGTCTCACCAATATTGGAACTGAGGAGGTGGACATGGTCTCATCAATATTGGAACTGAGGAAGTGGGCATGGTCTCATCAATATTGGAACTGAGGAAGTGGACATGGTCTCACCAATATTGGAACTGAGGAAGTGGACATGGTTTCGCCAATATTGGAACTGAGGAAGTGTACATGGTCTCATCAATATTGGAACATAGGAAGTGGACATGGTTTCATCAATATTGGAACTGAGGCAGTGGACATGGTCTCACCAATATTGGAACTGAGGAAGTGGGCATGGTCTCACCAATTTTGGAACTGAGGAAGTGGACATGGTTTCATCAATATTGGAACTGAGGGAGTGGACATGGTTTCACCAATATTGGAACTGAGGAAGTGGACATGGTCTCATCAATATTGGAACTGAGGAAGTGGTCATGGTCTCACCAATATTGGAACTGAGGAAGTGGACATGGTCTCATCAATATTGGAACTGAGGAAGTGGACATGGTCTCACCAATATTGGAACTGAGGAAGTGGACATGGTTTCATCAATATTGGAACTGAGGGTGTGGACATGGTCTCATCAATATTGGAACTGAGGAAGTGGGCATGGTCTCATCAATATTGGAACTGAGGAAGTGGACATGGTTTCACCAATATTGGAACTGAGGAAGTGGACATGGTTTCACCAATATTGGAACTGAGGAAGTGGACATGGTCTCACCAATATTGGAACTGAGGAAGTGGACATGGTTTCATCAATATTGGAACTGAGGAAGTGGACATGGTTTCGCCAATATTGGAACTGAGGAAGTGGACATGGTCTCATCAATATTGGAACTGAGGAAGTGGACATGGTTTCACCAATATTGGAACTGAGGAAGTGGACATGGTTTCACCAATATTGGAACTGAGGAAGTGGACATGGTCTCACCAATATTGGAACTGAGGAAGTGGACATGGTTTCATCAATATTGGAACTGAGGAAGTGGACATGGTTTCGCCAATATTGGAACTGAAGAAGTGTACATGGTCTCATCAATATGTGAACTTAGGAAGTGGACATGGTTTCATCAATATTGGAACTGAGGAAGTGGACATGGTCTCACCAATATTGGAACTGAGGAAGTGGGCATGGTCTCACCAATTTTGGAACTGAGGGAGTGGACATGGTCTCATCAATATTGGAACTGAGGGATTGGACATGGTTTCACCAATATTGGAACTGAGGAAGTGGTCATGGTCTAACCAATATTGGAACTGAGGAAGTGGACATGGTCTCATCAATATTGGAACTGAGGAAGTGGACATGGTCTCATCAATATTGGAACTGAGGCAGACGACATGGTTTCACCAATATTGGAACTGAGGAAGTGGACATGGTCTCACCAATATTGGAACTGAGGAAGTGGACATGGTCTCATCAATATTGGAACTGAGGAAGTGGTCATGGTCTCACCAATATTGGAACTGAAGAAGTGGTCATTGTCTCACCAATATTGGAACTGAGGAAGTGGACATGGTTTCATTAATATTGGAACTGAGGAAGGGGACATGGTCTCACCAATATTGGAAGTGAGGAATTGGACATGGTCTCATCAATATTGGAACTGAGGAAGTGGACATGGTCTCATCAATATTGGAACTGAAGAAGTGGTCATTGTCTCACCAATATTGGAACTGAGGAAGTGGACATGGTTTCATTAATATTGGAAGTGAGGAAGGGGACATGGTCTCACCAATATTGGAACTGAGGAAGTGGACATGGTCTCATCAATATTGGAACTGAGGAAGTGGACATGGTCTCATCAATATTGGAACTGAGGAAGTGGACATGGTTTCATCAATATTGGAACTGAGGAAGTGTACATGGTCTCATCAATATGTGAACTTAGGAAGTGGACATGGTTTCATCAATATTGGAACTGAGGAAGTGGAAATGGTCTCACCAATATTGGAACTGAGGAAGTGGGCATGGTCTCACCAATTTTGGAACTGAGGGAGTGGACATGGTCTCATCAATATTGGAACTGAGGGAGTGGACATGGTCTCATCAATATTGGAACTAAGGGAGTGGACATGGTCTCATCATTATTGGAACTGAGGGAGTGGACATGGTCTCATCAATATTGGAACTGAGGAAGTGGACATGGTTTCACCAATATTGGAACTGAGGAAGTGGACATGGTCTCACCAATATTGGAACTGAGGAAGTGGACATGGTTTCATCAATATTGGAACTGAGGAATTGGACATGGTCTCATCAATATTGGAACTGAGGAAGTGGACATGGCTTCATCAATATTTGACCTGAGGAAGTGGACATGGTCTCACCAATATTGGAACTGAGGAAGTGGACATGGTCTCACCAATATTGGAACTGAGGTATTGGACATGGTCTCATCAATATTGGAACTGAGGAAGTGGACATGGTCTCACCAATATTGGAACTGAGGAATTGGACAAGGTCTCATCAATATTGGAACTGAGGAAGTGGACATGGTCTCATCAATATTGGAACTGAGGAAGTGTACATGGTCTCACCAATATTGGAACTGAGGAAGTGAACATGGTCTCACCAATATTGGAACTGAAGAAGTGGTCATTGTCTCACCAATATTGGAACTGAGGAAGTGGACATGGTTTCATCAATATTGGAACTGAGGAAGGGGACATGGTCTCACCAATATTGGAACTGTGGAAGTGGACATGGTCTCATCAATATTGGAACTGAGGAAGTGGACATGGTCTCATCAATATTGGAACTGAGGAAGTGGACATGGTTTCGCCAATATTGGAACTGAGGAAGTGGACATGGTCTCATCAATATGTGAACTTAGGAAGTGGACATGGTTTCATCAATATTGGAACTGAGGAAGTGGACATGGTCTCACCAATATTGGAACTGAGGAAGTGGGCATGGTCTCACCAATTTTGGAACTGAGGGAGTGGGCATGGTCTCATCAATATTGGAACTGAGGGAGTGGACATGGTTTCACCAATATTGGAACTGAGGAAGTGGACATGGTCTCATCAATATTGGAACTAAGGGAGTGGACATGGTCTCATCAATATTGGAACTGAGGGAGTGGACATGGTCTCATCAATATTGGAACTGAGGAAGTGGACATGGTTTCACCAATATTGGAACTGAGGAAGTGGACATGGTCTCATCAATATTGGAACTGAGGAAGTGGACATGGTTTCATCAATATTGGAACTGAGGAAGTGGACATGGTTTCACCAATATTGGAACTGAGGAAGTGGACATGGTCTCACCAATATTGGAACTGAGGAGGTGAACATGGTCTCACCAATATTGCAACTGAGGAAGTGGACATGGTCTCACCAATATTGGAACTGAGGAAGTGGACATGGTTTCATCAATATTGGAACTGAGGAATTGGACATGGTCTCATCAATATTGGAACTGAGGAAGTGGACATGGCTTCATCAATATTTGACCTGAGGAAGTGGACATGGTCTCACCAATATTGGAACTGAGGAAGTGGACATGGTCTCACCAATATTGGAACTGAGGTATTGGACATGGTCTCATCAATATTGGAACTGAGGAAGTGGACATGGTCTCACCAATATTGGAACTGAGGAATTGGACATGGTCTCATCAATATTGGAACTGAGGAAGTGGACATGGTCTCATCAATATTGGAACTGAGGAAGTGGACATGGTTTCATCAATATTGGAACTGAGGAAGTGGACATGGTTTCATCAATATTGGAACTGAGGAAGTGGACATGGTCTCACCAATATTGGAACTGAGGAAGTGAACATGGTCTCACCAATATTGGAACTGAGGAAGTGGAAGTGGTTTCATCAATATTGGAACTGAGGAAGTGGACATGATCTCATCAATATTGGAACTGAGGAAGTGGACATTGTCTCACCAATATTGGAACTGAGGAAGTGGACATGTTCTCAACAATATTGGAACTGAGGAAGTGTATATGGTTTCATCAATATTGGAACTGAGGAAGTGGACATGGTCTCATCAATATTGGAACTGAGGAAGTGGACATTGTCTCACCAATATTGGAACTGAGGAAGTGGACATGGTTTCGCCAATATTGGAACTGAGGAAGTGTACATGGTCTCATCAATATTGGAACTGAGGAAGTGGACATGGTCTCATCAATATTGGAACTGAGGCAGTGGACATGGTTTCACCAATATTTGAACTGAGGAAGTGGACATGGTCTCACCAATATTGGAACTGAGGAAGTGGCCATGGTCTCACCAATATTGGAACTGAGTCAGTGGACATGGTCTCATCAATATTGGAAGTGAGGAATTGGACATGGTCTCACCAATATTGGAACTGAGGAAGTGGTCATGGTCTCACCAATATTGGAACTGAGGAAGTGGACATGGTCTCACCAATATTGGAACTGAGTCAGTGGACATGGTCTCACCAATATTGGAACTGAGGAAGTGGACATGGTCTCACCAATATTGGAACTGAGGAAGTGGTCATGGTCTCATCAATATTGGAACTGAGGAAGTGGTCATGGTCTCACCAATATTGGAACTGAGGAAGTGGACATGGTCTCATCAATATTGGAACTGAGGAAGTGGACATGGTCTCATCAATATTGGAACTGAGGAAGTGGGCATGGTCTCACCAATATTGGAACTGACGAAGTGGACATGGTCTCATCAATATTGGAACTGAGGAAGTGGACATGGTCTCACCAATATTGGAAGTGAGGAATTGGACATGGTCTCATCAATATTGGAACTGAGGAAGTGGACATGGTCTCATCAATATTGGAACTGAGGAAGTGGACATGGTTTCATCAATATTGGAACTGAGGAAGTGTACATGGTCTCACCAATATTGGAATTGAGGAAGTGGACATGGTCTCACCAATATTGGAACTGAGGAAGTGGACATGGTCTCATCAATATTGGAACTGAGGAAGTGGGCATGGTCTCACCAATATTGGAACTGAGGAAGTGGACATGGTTTCATCAGTATTGGAACTGAGGAAGTGGACATGGTCTCACCAATATTGGAACTGAGGAAGTGGACATGGTTTCATCAGAATTGGAACTGAGGAAGTGGACATGGTCTCACCAATATTGGAACTGAGGAAGTGGACATGGTTTCATCAATATTGGAACTGAGGAGGTGGACATGGTTTCATCAATATTGGAACTGAGGAAGTGGACATTGTCTCATCAATATTGGAATTGAGGAAGTGGACATGGTCTCACCAATATTGGAATTGAGGAAGTGGACATGGTCTCACCAATATTGGAACTGAGGAAGTGCACATGGTCGCATCAATATTGGAACTGAGGAAGTGGACATGGTTTCATCAATATTGGAACTGAGGAAGTGTACATGGTCTCACCAATATTGGAATTGAGGAAGTGGACATGGTCTCACCAATATTGGAACTGAGGAAGTGGACATGGTTTCATCAATATTGGAACTGAGGAAGTGGACATGGTTTCTCCAATATTGGAACTGAGGAAGTGGACATGGTTTCATCAATATTGGAACTGAGGAAGTGGACATGGTTTCATCAATAATGGAACTGAGGAAGTGGGCATGGTCTCACCAATTTTGGAACTGAGGGAGTGGACATGGTCTAATCAATATTGCAACTGAGGGAGTGGACATTGTCTCACCAATATTGGAACTGAGGAAGTGGACATGGTCTCCCCAATATTGGAACTGAGGAAGTGGACATGGTTTCAATAATATTGGAACTGAGGAATTGGACATGGTCTCATCAATTTTGGAACTGAGGAAGTGGACATGGTCTCACCAATATTTGAACTGAGGAAGTGGACATGGTCTCACCAATATTGGAACTGAGGAAGTGGACATGGTCTCACCAATATTGGAACTGAGGTATTGGACATGGTCTCATCAATATTGGAACTGAGGAAGTGGACATGGTCTCACCAATATTGGAAGTGAGGAATTGGACATGGTCTCATCAATATTGGAACTGAGGAAGTGGACATGGTCTCATCAATATTGGAACTGAGGACGTGGACATGGTTTCATCAATATTGGAACTGAGGAAGTGTACATGGTCTCACCAATATTGGAATTGAGGAAGTGGACATGGTCTCACCAATATTGGAACTGAGGAAGTGGACATGGTCTCATCAATATTGGAACTGAGGAAGTGGGCATGGTCTCACCAATATTGGAACTGAGGAAGTGGACATGGTTTCATCAGTATTGGAACTGAGGAAGTGGACATGGTCTCACCAATATTGGAACTGAGGAAGTGGACATGGTTTCATCAGAATTGGAACTGAGGAAGTGGACATGGTCTCACCAATATTGGAACTGAGGAAGTGGACATGGTTTCATCAATATTGGAACTGAGGAGGTGGACATGTTGTCATCAATATTGGAACTGAGGAAGTGGACATGGTTTCATCAATATTGGAATTGAGGAAGTGGACATGGTCTCACCAATATTGGAATTGAGGAAGTTGACATGGTTTCATCAGTATTGGAACTGAGGAAGTGGACGTGGTCTCATCAATATTGGAACTGAGGAAGTGGACATGGTTTCATCAATATTGGAATTGAGGAAGTGGACATGGTCTCACCAATATTGGAACTGAGGAAGTGGACATGGTTTCATCAGTATTGGAACTGAGGAAGTGGACATGGTCTCACCAATATTGGAACTGAGGAAGTGGACATGGTTTCATCAGAATTGGAACTGAGGAAGCGGACATGGTCTCACCAATATTGGAACTGAGGAAGTGGACATGGTTTCATCAATATTGGAACTGAGGAGGTGGACATGTTGTCATCAATATTGGAACTGAGGAAGTGGACATGGTCTCATCAATATTGGAATTGAGGAAGTGGACATGGTCTCACCAATATTGGAATTGAGGAAGTGGACATGGTCTCACCAATATTGGAACTGAGGAAGTGCACATGGTCGCATCAATATTGGAACTGAGGAAGTGGACATGGTTTCATCAATATTGGAACTGAGGAAGTGTACATGGTCTCACCAATATTGGAATTGAGGAAGTGGACATGGTCTCACCAATATTGGAACTGAGGAAGTGGACATGGTTTCATCAATATTGGAACTGAGGAAGTGGACATGGTCGCACCAATATTGGAACTGAGGAAGTGGACATGGTTTCATCAATATTGGAACTGAGGAAGTGGACATGGTTTCATCAATAATGGAACTGAGGAAGTGGGCATGGTCTCACCAATTTTGGAACTGAGGGAGTGGACATGGTCTAATCAATATTGCAACTGAGGGAGTGGACATTGTCTCACCAATATTGGAACTGAGGAAGTGGACATGGTCTCCCCAATATTGGAACTGAGAAAGTGGACATGGTTTCAATAATATTGGAACTGAGGAATTGGACATGGTCTCATCAATATTGGAACTGAGGAAGTGGACATGGTCTCACCAATATTTGAACTGAGGAAGTGGACATGGTCTCACCAATATTGGAACTGAGGAAGTGGACATGGTCTCACCAATATTGGAACTGAGGACGTGGACATGGTTTCATCAATATTGGAACTGAGGAAGTGCACATGGTCTCACCAATATTGGAAGTGAGGAATTGGACATGGTCTCATCAATATTGGAACTGAGGAAGTGGACATGGTCTCATCAATATTGGAACTGAGGACGTGGACATGGTTTCATCAATATTGGAACTGAGGAAGTGGACATGGTTTCATCAATATTGGAACTGAGGAAGTGTACATGGTCTCACCAATATTGGAATTGAGGAAGTGGACATGGTCTCACCAATATTGGAACTGAGGAAGTGCACATGGTCTCATCAATATTAGAACTGAGGAAGTGGGCATGGTCTCACCAATATTGGAACTGAGGAAGTGGACATGGTTTCATCAGTATTGGAACTGAGGAAGTGGACATGGTCTCACCAATATTGGAACTGAGGAAGTGGACATGGTTTCATCAGAATTGGAACTGAGGAAGTGGACATGGTCTCACCAATATTGGAACTGAGGAAGTGGACATGGTTTCATCAATATTGGAACTGAGGAAGTGGACATGGTCTCATCAATATTGGAATTGAGGAAGTGGACATGGTCTCACCAACATTGGAATTGAGGAAGTGGACATGGTCTCACCAATATTGGAACTGAGGAAGTGCACATGGTCGCATCAATATTGGAACTGAGGAAGTGGACATGGTTTCATCAATATTGGAACTGAGGAAGTGTACATGGTCTCACCAATATTGGAATTGAGGAAGTGGACATGGTCTCACCAATATTGGAACTGAGGAAGTGGACATGGTTTCATCAATATTGGTACTGAGGAAGTGGACATGGTCGCACCAATATTGGAATTGAGGAAGTGGACATGGTCTCACCAATATTGGAACTGAGGAAGTGCACATGGTTTCATCAATATTGGAACTGAGGAAGTGGACATGGTCTCATCAATATTGGAACTGAGGACGTGGACATGGTTTCATCAATATTGTAACTGAGGAAGTGGACATGGTTTCATCAATATTGGAACTGAGGAAGTGGACATGGTCTCATCAATATTGGAATTGAGGAAGTGGACATGGTCTCACCAATATTGGAATTGAGGAAGTGGACATGGTCTCACCAATATTGGAACTGAGGAAGTGCACATGGTCTCATCAATATTGGAACTGAGGAAGTGGACATGGTCTCATCAATATTGGAACTGAGGACGTGGACATGGTTTCATCAATATTGGAACTGAGGAAGTGGACATGGTATCATCAATATTGGAATTGAGGAAGTGGACATGGTCTCATCAATATTGGAACTGAGGAAGTGGACATGGTCTCATCAATATTGGAACTGAGGACGTGGACATGGTTTCATCAATATTGGAACTGAGGAAGTGGACATGGTTTCATCAATATTGGAACTGAGGAAGTGTACATGGTCTCACCAATATTGGAATTGAGGAAGTGGACATGGTCTCACCAATATTGGAACTGAGGAAGTGGACATGGTCTCATCAATATTGGAACTGAGGAAGTGGGCATGGTCTCACCAATATTGGAACTGAGGAAGTGGACATGGTTTCATCAGTATTGGAACTGAGGAAGTGGACATGGTCTCACCAATATTGGAACTGAGGAAGTGGACATGGTTTCATCAGAATTGGAACTGAGGAAGTGGACATGGTCTCACCAATATTGGAACTGAGGAAGTGGACATGGTTTCATCAATATTGGAACTGAGGAGGTGGACATGTTGTCATCAATATTGGAACTGAGGAAGTGGACATGGTTTCATCAATATTGGAACTGAGGAAGTGGACATGGTCTCATCAATCTTGGAATTGAGGAAGTGGACATGGTCTCACCAATATTGGAATTGAGGAAGTGGACATGGTCTCACCAATATTGGAACTGAGGAAGTGCACATGGTCTCATCAATATTGGAACTGAGGAAGTGGACATGGTTTCATCAATATTGGAACTGAGGAAGTGTACATGGTCTCACCAATATTGGAATTGAGGAAGTGGACATGGTCTCACCAATATTGGAACTGAGGAAGTGGACATGGTTTCATCAATATTGGAACTGAGGAAGTGGACATGGTCTCACCAATATTGGAATTGAGGAAGTGGACATGGTCTCACCAATATTGGAACTGAGGAAGTGCACATGGTCTCATCAATATTGGAACTGAGGAAGTGGACATGGTCTCACCAATATTGGAACTGAGGAAGTGGACATGGTTTCGCCAATATTGGAACTGAGGAAGTGCACATGGTCTCATCAATATTGGAACTGAGGAAGTGGACATGGTTTCATCAATATTGGAACTGAGGAAGTGGACATGGTCTCATCAATATTGGAACTGAGGAGGTGGACATGGTCTCACCAATATTGGAACTGAGGAAGTGGACATGGTCTCATCAATATTGCAACTGAGGAGGTGGACATGGTCTCACCAATATTGGAACTGAGGAAGTGGACATGGTCTCATCAATATTGGAACTGAGGAGGTGGACATGGTCTCACCAATATTGGAACTGAGGAAGTGGACATGGTCTCATCAATATTGGAACTGAGGAAGTGGACATGGTTTCATCAATATTGGAACTGAGGAAGTGGACATGGTCTCATCAATATTGGAACTGAGGAGGTGGACATGGTCTCACCAATATTGGAACTGAGGAAGTGGACATGGTCTCATCAATATTGGAACTGAGGAGGTGGACATGGTTTCATCAATATTGGAACTGAGGAAGTGGACATGGTCTCACCAATATTTGAACTGAGGAAGTGGACATGGTCTCACCAATATTGGAACTGAGGAAGTGGACATGGTCTCCCCAATATTGGAACTGAGGAAGTGGACATGGTTTCAATAATATTGGAACTGAGGAATTGGACATGGTCTCATCAATTTTGGAACTGAGGAAGTGGACATGGTTTCAATAATATTGGAACTGAGGAATTGGACATGGTCTCATCAATTTTGGAACTGAGGAAGTGGACATGGTCTCACCAATATTTGAACTGAGGAAGTGGACATGGTCTCACCAATATTGGAACTGAGGAAGTGGACATGGTCTCACCAATATTGGAACTGAGGTATTGGACATGGTCTCATCAATATTGGAACTGAGGAAGTGGACATGGTCTCACCAATATTGGAAGTGAGGAATTGGACATGGTCTCATCAATATTGGAACTGAGGAAGTGGACATGGTCTCATCAATATTGGAACTGAGGACGTGGACATGGTTTCATCAATATTGGAACTGAGGAAGTGGACATGGTTTCATCAATATTGGAACTGAGGAAGTGTACATGGTCTCACCAATATTGGAATTGAGGAAGTGGACATGGTCTCACCAATATTGGAACTGAGGAAGTGGACATGGTCTCACCAATATTGGAACTGAGGAAGTGGACATGGTCTCCCCAATATTGGAACTGAGGAAGTGGACATGGTTTCAATAATATTGGAACTGAGGAATTGGACATGGTCTCATCAATTTTGGAACTGAGGAAGTGGACATGGTTTCAATAATATTGGAACTGAGGAATTGGACATGGTCTCATCAATTTTGGAACTGAGGAAGTGGACATGGTCTCACCAATATTTGAACTGAGGAAGTGGACATGGTCTCACCAATATTGGAACTGAGGAAGTGGACATGGTCTCACCAATATTGGAACTGAGGTATTGGACATGGTCTCATCAGTATTGGAACTGAGGAAGTGGACATGGTCTCACCAATATTGGAAGTGAGGAATTGGACATGGTCTCATCAATATTGGAACTGAGGAAGTGGACATGGTCTCATCAATATTGGAACTGAGGACGTGGACATGGTTTCATCAATATTGGAACTGAGGAAGTGGACATGGTTTCATCAATATTGGAACTGAGGAAGTGTACATGGTCTCACCAATATTGGAATTGAGGAAGTGGACATGGTCTCACCAATATTGGAACTGAGGAAGTGGACATGGTCTCATCAATATTGGAACTGAGGAAGTGGGCATGGTCTCACCAATATTGGAACTGAGGAAGTGGACATGGTTTCATCAGTATTGGAACTGAGGAAGTGGACATGGTCTCACCAATATTGGAACTGAGGAAGTGGACATGGTTTCATCAGAATTGGAACTGAGGAAGTGGACATGGTCTCACCAATATTGGAACTGAGGAAGTGGACATGGTTTCATCAATATTGGAACTGAGGAGGTGGACATGTTGTCATCAATATTGGAACTGAGGAAGTGGACATGGTTTCATCAATATTGGAATTGAGGAAGTGGACATGGTCTCACCAATATTGGAATTGAGGAAGTTGACATGGTTTCATCAGTATTGGAACTGAGGAAGTGGACGTGGTCTCATCAATATTGGAACTGAGGAAGTGGACATGGTTTCATCAATATTGGAATTGAGGAAGTGGACATGGTCTCACCAATATTGGAACTGAGGAAGTGGACATGGTTTCATCAGTATTGGAACTGAGGAAGTGGACATGGTCTCACCAATATTGGAACTGAGGAAGTGGACATGGTTTCATCAGAATTGGAACTGAGGAAGCGGACATGGTCTCACCAATATTGGAACTGAGGAAGTGGACATGGTTTCATCAATATTGGAACTGAGGAGGTGGACATGTTGTCATCAATATTGGAACTGAGGAAGTGGACATGGTCTCATCAATATTGGAATTGAGGAAGTGGACATGGTCTCACCAATATTGGAATTGAGGAAGTGGACATGGTCTCACCAATATTGGAACTGAGGAAGTGCACATGGTCGCATCAATATTGGAACTGAGGAAGTGGACATGGTTTCATCAATATTGGAACTGAGGAAGTGTACATGGTCTCACCAATATTGGAATTGAGGAAGTGGACATGGTCTCACCAATATTGGAACTGAGGAAGTGGACATGGTTTCATCAATATTGGAACTGAGGAAGTGGACATGGTCGCACCAATATTGGAACTGAGGAAGTGGACATGGTTTCATCAATATTGGAACTGAGGAAGTGGACATGGTTTCATCAATAATGGAACTGAGGAAGTGGGCATGGTCTCACCAATTTTGGAACTGAGGGAGTGGACATGGTCTAATCAATATTGCAACTGAGGGAGTGGACATTGTCTCACCAATATTGGAACTGAGGAAGTGGACATGGTCTCCCCAATATTGGAACTGAGAAAGTGGACATGGTTTCAATAATATTGGAACTGAGGAATTGGACATGGTCTCATCAATATTGGAACTGAGGAAGTGGACATGGTCTCACCAATATTTGAACTGAGGAAGTGGACATGGTCTCACCAATATTGGAACTGAGGAAGTGGACATGGTCTCACCAATATTGGAACTGAGGACGTGGACATGGTTTCATCAATATTGGAACTGAGGAAGTGCACATGGTCTCACCAATATTGGAAGTGAGGAATTGGACATGGTCTCATCAATATTGGAACTGAGGAAGTGGACATGGTCTCATCAATATTGGAACTGAGGACGTGGACATGGTTTCATCAATATTGGAACTGAGGAAGTGGACATGGTTTCATCAATATTGGAACTGAGGAAGTGTACATGGTCTCACCAATATTGGAATTGAGGAAGTGGACATGGTCTCACCAATATTGGAACTGAGGAAGTGCACATGGTCTCATCAATATTAGAACTGAGGAAGTGGGCATGGTCTCACCAATATTGGAACTGAGGAAGTGGACATGGTTTCATCAGTATTGGAACTGAGGAAGTGGACATGGTCTCACCAATATTGGAACTGAGGAAGTGGACATGGTTTCATCAGAATTGGAACTGAGGAAGTGGACATGGTCTCACCAATATTGGAACTGAGGAAGTGGACATGGTTTCATCAATATTGGAACTGAGGAAGTGGACATGGTCTCATCAATATTGGAATTGAGGAAGTGGACATGGTCTCACCAACATTGGAATTGAGGAAGTGGACATGGTCTCACCAATATTGGAACTGAGGAAGTGCACATGGTCGCATCAATATTGGAACTGAGGAAGTGGACATGGTTTCATCAATATTGGAACTGAGGAAGTGTACATGGTCTCACCAATATTGGAATTGAGGAAGTGGACATGGTCTCACCAATATTGGAACTGAGGAAGTGGACATGGTTTCATCAATATTGGTACTGAGGAAGTGGACATGGTCGCACCAATATTGGAATTGAGGAAGTGGACATGGTCTCACCAATATTGGAACTGAGGAAGTGCACATGGTTTCATCAATATTGGAACTGAGGAAGTGGACATGGTCTCATCAATATTGGAACTGAGGACGTGGACATGGTTTCATCAATATTGTAACTGAGGAAGTGGACATGGTTTCATCAATATTGGAACTGAGGAAGTGGACATGGTCTCATCAATATTGGAATTGAGGAAGTGGACATGGTCTCACCAATATTGGAATTGAGGAAGTGGACATGGTCTCACCAATATTGGAACTGAGGAAGTGCACATGGTCTCATCAATATTGGAACTGAGGAAGTGGACATGGTCTCATCAATATTGGAACTGAGGACGTGGACATGGTTTCATCAATATTGGAACTGAGGAAGTGGACATGGTCTCATCAATATTGGAATTGAGGAAGTGGACATGGTCTCATCAATATTGGAACTGAGGAAGTGGACATGGTCTCATCAATATTGGAACTGAGGACGTGGACATGGTTTCATCAATATTGGAACTGAGGAAGTGGACATGGTTTCATCAATATTGGAACTGAGGAAGTGTACATGGTCTCACCAATATTGGAATTGAGGAAGTGGACATGGTCTCACCAATATTGGAACTGAGGAAGTGGACATGGTCTCATCAATATTGGAACTGAGGAAGTGGGCATGGTCTCACCAATATTGGAACTGAGGAAGTGGACATGGTTTCATCAGTATTGGAACTGAGGAAGTGGACATGGTCTCACCAATATTGGAACTGAGGAAGTGGACATGGTTTCATCAGAATTGGAACTGAGGAAGTGGACATGGTCTCACCAATATTGGAACTGAGGAAGTGGACATGGTTTCATCAATATTGGAACTGAGGAGGTGGACATGTTGTCATCAATATTGGAACTGAGGAAGTGGACATGGTTTCATCAATATTGGAACTGAGGAAGTGGACATGGTCTCATCAATCTTGGAATTGAGGAAGTGGACATGGTCTCACCAATATTGGAATTGAGGAAGTGGACATGGTCTCACCAATATTGGAACTGAGGAAGTGCACATGGTCTCATCAATATTGGAACTGAGGAAGTGGACATGGTTTCATCAATATTGGAACTGAGGAAGTGTACATGGTCTCACCAATATTGGAATTGAGGAAGTGGACATGGTCTCACCAATATTGGAACTGAGGAAGTGGACATGGTTTCATCAATATTGGAACTGAGGAAGTGTACATGGTCTCACCAATATTGGAATTGAGGAAGTGGACATGGTCTCACCAATATTGGAACTGAGGAAGTGCACATGGTCTCATCAATATTGGAACTGAGGAAGTGGACATGGTCTCACCAATATTGGAACTGAGGAAGTGGACATGGTTTCGCCAATATTGGAACTGAGGAAGTGCACATGGTCTCATCAATATTGGAACTGAGGAAGTGGACATGGTTTCATCAATATTGGAACTGAGGAAGTGGACATGGTCTCATCAATATTGGAACTGAGGAGGTGGACATGGTCTCACCAATATTGGAACTGAGGAAGTGGACATGGTCTCATCAATATTGGAACTGAGGAGGTGGACATGGTCTCACCAATATTGGAACTGAGGAAGTGGACATGGTCTCATCAATATTGGAACTGAGGAGGTGGACATGGTCTCACCAATATTGGAACTGAGGAAGTGGACATGGTCTCATCAATATTGGAACTGAGGAAGTGGACATGGTTTCATCAATATTGGAACTGAGGAAGTGGACATGGTCTCATCAATATTGGAACTGAGGAGGTGGACATGGTCTCACCAATATTGGAACTGAGGAAGTGGACATGGTCTCATCAATATTGGAACTGAGGAAGTGTACATGGTCTCACCAATATTGGAACTGAGGAAGTGGACATGGTTTCACCAATATTGGAACTGAGGAAGTGGACATGGTCTCATCAATATTGGAACTGAGGAAGTGGACATGGTTTCATCAATATTGGAACTGAGGAAGTGGACATGGTCTCATCAATATTGGAACTGAGGAGGTGGACATGGTCTCATCAATATTGGAACTGAGGAAGTGGACATGGTTTCATCAATATTGGAACTGAGGAAGTGGACATGGTCTCATCAATATTGGAACTGAGGAAGTGGATATTGTCTCACCAATATTGGAACTGAGGAAGTGGACATGGTCTCATCAATATTGGAACTGAGGAAGTGGACATGGTCTCATCAATATTGGAACTGAGGAATTGGAAGTGGTTTCATCAATATTGGAACTGAGGAAGTGGACATGGTCTCATCAATATTGGAACTGAGGAAGTGGACATTGTCTCAACAATATTAGAACTGAGGAAGTGGACATGGTCTCATCAATATTGGAACGGAGGAAGTGGACATGGTTTCATCAATATTGGAACTGAGGAAGTGGACATGGTCTCATCAATATTGGAACTGAGGAAGTGGACATTGTCTCACCAATATTGGAACTGAGGAAGGGGACATGGTCTCATCAATATTGGAACTGAGGAAGTGGACATGGTCTCATCAATATTGGAACTGAGGAAGTGGAAGTCGTTTCATCAATATTGGAACTGAGGAGGTGGACATGGTCTCATCAATATTGGAACTGAGGAAGTGGACATGGTTTCATCAATATTGGAACTGAGGACGTGGACATGGTTTCATCAATATTGGAACTGAGGAAGTGCACATGGTCTCACCAATATTGGAAGTGAGGAATTGGACATGGTCTCATCAATATTGGAACTGAGGAAGTGGACATGGTCTCATCAATATTGGAACTGAGGACGTGGACATGGTTTCATCAATATTGGAACTGAGGAAGTGGACATGGTTTCATCAATATTGGAACTGAGGAAGTGTACATGGTCTCACCAATATTGGAATTGAGGAAGTGGACATGGTCTCACCAATATTGGAACTGAGGAAGTGCACATGGTCTCATCAATATTGGAACTGAGGAAGTGGGCATGGTCTCACCAATATTGGAACTGAGGAAGTGGACATGGTTTCATCAGTATTGGAACTGAGGAAGTGGACATGGTCTCACCAATATTGGAACTGAGGAAGTGGACATGGTTTCATCAGAATTGGAACTGAGGAAGTGGACATGGTCTCACCAATATTGGAACTGAGGAAGTGGACATGGTTTCATCAATATTGGAACTGAGGAAGTGGACATGGTCTCATCAATATTGGAATTGAGGAAGTGGACATGGTCTCACCAACATTGGAATTGAGGAAGTGGACATGGTCTCACCAATATTGGAACTGAGGAAGTGCACATGGTCGCATCAATATTGGAACTGAGGAAGTGGACATGGTTTCATCAATATTGGAACTGAGGAAGTGTACATGGTCTCACCAATATTGGAATTGAGGAAGTGGACATGGTCTCACCAATATTGGAACTGAGGAAGTGGACATGGTTTCATCAATATTGGTACTGAGGAAGTGGACATGGTCGCACCAATATTGGAATTGAGGAAGTGGACATGGTCTCACCAATATTGGAACTGAGGAAGTGCACATGGTTTCATCAATATTGGAACTGAGGAAGTGGACATGGTCTCATCAATATTGGAACTGAGGACGTGGACATGGTTTCATCAATATTGTAACTGAGGAAGTGGACATGGTTTCATCAATATTGGAACTGAGGAAGTGGACATGGTCTCATCAATATTGGAATTGAGGAAGTGGACATGGTCTCACCAATATTGGAATTGAGGAAGTGGACATGGTCTCACCAATATTGGAACTGAGGAAGTGCACATGGTCTCATCAATATTGGAACTGAGGAAGTGGACATGGTCTCATCAATATTGGAACTGAGGACGTGGACATGGTTTCATCAATATTGGAACTGAGGAAGTGGACATGGTCTCATCAATATTGGAATTGAGGAAGTGGACATGGTCTCATCAATATTGGAACTGAGGAAGTGGACATGGTCTCATCAATATTGGAACTGAGGACGTGGACATGGTTTCATCAATATTGGAACTGAGGAAGTGGACATGGTTTCATCAATATTGGAACTGAGGAAGTGTACATGGTCTCACCAATATTGGAATTGAGGAAGTGGACATGGTCTCACCAATATTGGAACTGAGGAAGTGGACATGGTCTCATCAATATTGGAACTGAGGAAGTGGGCATGGTCTCACCAATATTGGAACTGAGGAAGTGGACATGGTTTCATCAGTATTGGAACTGAGGAAGTGGACATGGTCTCACCAATATTGGAACTGAGGAAGTGGACATGGTTTCATCAATATTGGAACTGAGGAAGTGGACATGGTCTCATCAATCTTGGAATTGAGGAAGTGGACATGGTCTCACCAATATTGGAATTGAGGAAGTGGACATGGTCTCACCAATATTGGAACTGAGGAAGTGCACATGGTCTCATCAATATTGGAACTGAGGATGTGGGCATGGTTTCATCAATATTGGAACTGAGGAAGTGTACATGGTCTCACCAATATTGGAATTGAGGAAGTGGACATGGTCTCACCAATATTGGAACTGAGGAAGTGGACATGGTTTCATCAATATTGGAACTGAGGAAGTGTACATGGTCTCACCAATATTGGAATTGAGGAAGTGGACATGGTCTCACCAATATTGGAACTGAGGAAGTGCACATGGTCTCATCAATATTGGAACTGAGGAAGTGGACATGGTCTCACCAATATTGGAACTGAGGAAGTGGACATGGTTTCGCCAATATTGGAACTGAGGAAGTGCACATGGTCTCATCAATATTGGAACTGAGGAAGTGGACATGGTTTCATCAATATTGGAACTGAGGAAGTGGACATGGTCTCATCAATATTGGAACTGAGGAGGTGGACATGGTCTCACCAATATTGGAACTGAGGAAGTGGACATGGTCTCATCAATATTGGAACTGAGGAGGTGGACATGGTCTCACCAATATTGGAACTGAGGAAGTGGACATGGTCTCATCAATATTGGAACTGAGGAGGTGGACATGGTCTCACCAATATTGGAACTGAGGAAGTGGACATGGTCTCATCAATATTGGAACTGAGGAAGTGGACATGGTTTCATCAATATTGGAACTGAGGAAGTGGACATGGTCTCATCAATATTGGAACTGAGGAGGTGGACATGGTCTCACCAATATTGGAACTGAGGAAGTGGACATGGTCTCATCAATATTGGAACTGAGGAGGTGGACATGGTCTCACCAATATTGGAACTGAGGAAGTGGACATGGTTTCACCAATATTGGAACTGAGGAAGTGGACATGGTCTCATCAATATTGGAACTGAGGAAGTGGACATGGTTTCATCAATATTGGAACTGAGGAAGTGGACATGGTCTCATCAATATTGGAACTGAGGAGGTGGACATGGTCTCATCAATATTGGAACTGAGGAAGTGGACATGGTTTCATCAATATTGGAACTGAGGAAGTGGACATGGTCTCATCAATATTGGAACTGAGGAAGTGGATATTGTCTCACCAATATTGGAACTGAGGAAGTGGACATGGTCTCATCAATATTGGAACTGAGGAAGTGGACATGGTCTCATCAATATTGGAACTGAGGAATTGGAAGTGGTTTCATCAATATTGGAACTGAGGAAGTGGACATGGTCTCATCAATATTGGAACTGAGGAAGTGGACATTGTCTCAACAATATTAGAACTGAGGAAGTGGACATGGTCTCATCAATATTGGAACTGAGGAAGTGGACATTGTCTCACCAATATTGGAACTGAGGAAGGGGACATGGTCTCATCAATATTGGAACTGAGGAAGTGGACATGGTCTCATCAATATTGGAACTGAGGAAGTGGAAGTCGTTTCATCAATATTGGAACTGAGGAGGTGGACATGGTCTCATCAATATTGGAACTGAGGAAGTGGACATGGTTTCATCAATATTGGAACTGAGGACGTGGACATGGTTTCATCAATATTGGAACTGAGGAAGTGCACATGGTCTCACCAATATTGGAAGTGAGGAATTGGACATGGTCTCATCAATATTGGAACTGAGGAAGTGGACATGGTCTCATCAATATTGGAACTGAGGACGTGGACATGGTTTCATCAATATTGGAACTGAGGAAGTGGACATGGTTTCATCAATATTGGAACTGAGGAAGTGTACATGGTCTCACCAATATTGGAATTGAGGAAGTGGACATGGTCTCACCAATATTGGAACTGAGGAAGTGCACATGGTCTCATCAATATTGGAACTGAGGAAGTGGGCATGGTCTCACCAATATTGGAACTGAGGAAGTGGACATGGTTTCATCAGTATTGGAACTGAGGAAGTGGACATGGTCTCACCAATATTGGAACTGAGGAAGTGGACATGGTTTCATCAGAATTGGAACTGAGGAAGTGGACATGGTCTCACCAATATTGGAACTGAGGAAGTGGACATGGTTTCATCAATATTGGAACTGAGGAAGTGGACATGGTCTCATCAATATTGGAATTGAAGAAGTGGACATGGTCTCACCAACATTGGAATTGAGGAAGTGGACATGGTCTCACCAATATTGGAACTGAGGAAGTGCACATGGTCGCATCAATATTGGAACTGAGGAAGTGGACATGGTTTCATCAATATTGGAACTGAGGAAGTGTACATGGTCTCACCAATATTGGAATTGAGGAAGTGGACATGGTCTCACCAATATTGGAACTGAGGAAGTGGACATGGTTTCATCAATATTGGTACTGAGGAAGTGGACATGGTCGCACCAATATTGGAATTGAGGAAGTGGACATGGTCTCACCAATATTGGAACTGAGGAAGTGCACATGGTTTCATCAATATTGGAACTGAGGAAGTGGACATGGTCTCATCAATATTGGAACTGAGGACGTGGACATGGTTTCATCAATATTGTAACTGAGGAAGTGGACATGGTTTCATCAATATTGGAACTGAGGAAGTGGACATGGTCTCATCAATATTGGAATTGAGGAAGTGGACATGGTCTCACCAATATTGGAATTGAGGAAGTGGACATGGTCTCACCAATATTGGAACTGAGGAAGTGCACATGGTCTCATCAATATTGGAACTGAGGAAGTGGACATGGTCTCATCAATATTGGAACTGAGGACGTGGACATGGTTTCATCAATATTGGAACTGAGGAAGTGGACATGGTCTCATCAATATTGGAATTGAGGAAGTGGACATGGTCTCATCAATATTGGAACTGAGGAAGTGGACATGGTCTCATCAATATTGGAACTGAGGACGTGGACATGGTTTCATCAATATTGGAACTGAGGAAGTGGACATGGTTTCATCAATATTGGAACTGAGGAAGTGTACATGGTCTCACCAATATTGGAATTGAGGAAGTGGACATGGTCTCACCAATATTGGAACTGAGGAAGTGGACATGGTCTCATCAATATTGGAACTGAGGAAGTGGGCATGGTCTCACCAATATTGGAACTGAGGAAGTGGACATGGTTTCATCAGTATTGGAACTGAGGAAGTGGACATGGTCTCACCAATATTGGAACTGAGGAAGTGGACATGGTTTCATCAGAATTGGAACTGAGGAAGTGGACATGGTCTCACCAATATTGGAACTGAGGAAGTGGACATGGTTTCATCAATATTGGAACTGAGGAGGTGGACATGTTGTCATCAATATTGGAACTGAGGAAGTGGACATGGTTTCATCAATATTGGAACTGAGGAAGTGGACATGGTCTCATCAATCTTGGAATTGAGGAAGTGGACATGGTCTCACCAATATTGGAATTGAGGAAGTGGACATGGTCTCACCAATATTGGAACTGAGGAAGTGCACATGGTCTCATCAATATTGGAACTGAGGATGTGGGCATGGTTTCATCAATATTGGAACTGAGGAAGTGTACATGGTCTCACCAATATTGGAATTGAGGAAGTGGACATGGTCTCACCAATATTGGAACTGAGGAAGTGGACATGGTTTCATCAATATTGGAACTGAGGAAGTGTACATGGTCTCACCAATATTGGAATTGAGGAAGTGGACATGGTCTCACCAATATTGGAACTGAGGAAGTGCACATGGTCTCATCAATATTGGAACTGAGGAAGTGGACATGGTCTCACCAATATTGGAACTGAGGAAGTGGACATGGTTTCGCCAATATTGGAACTGAGGAAGTGCACATGGTCTCATCAATATTGGAACTGAGGAAGTGGACATGGTTTCATCAATATTGGAACTGAGGAAGTGGACATGGTCTCATCAATATTGGAACTGAGGAGGTGGACATGGTCTCACCAATATTGGAACTGAGGAAGTGGACATGGTCTCATCAATATTGGAACTGAGGAGGTGGACATGGTCTCACCAATATTGGAACTGAGGAAGTGGACATGGTCTCATCAATATTGGAACTGAGGAGGTGGACATGGTCTCACCAATATTGGAACTGAGGAAGTGGACATGGTCTCATCAATATTGGAACTGAGGAAGTGGACATGGTTTCATCAATAATGGAACTGAGGAAGTGGACATGGTCTCATCAATATTGGAACTGAGGAGGTGGACATGGTCTCACCAATATTGGAACTGAGGAAGTGGACATGGTCTCATCAATATTGGAACTGAGGAGGTGGACATGGTCTCACCAATATTGGAACTGAGGAAGTGGACATGGTCTCACCAATATTGGAACTGAGGAAGTGGACATGGTCTCATCAATATTGGAACTGAGGAAGTGGACATGGTTTCATCAATATTGGAACTGAGGAAGTGGACATGGTCTCATCAATATTGGAACTGAGGAGGTGGACATGGTCTCATCAATATTGGAACTGAGGAAGTGGACATGGTTTCATCAATATTGGAACTGAGGAAGTGGACATGGTCTCATCAATATTGGAACTGAGGAAGTGGATATTGTCTCACCAATATTGGAACTGAGGAAGTGGACATGGTCTCATCAATATTGGAACTGAGGAAGTGGACATGGTCTCATCAATATTGGAACTGAGGAATTGGAAGTGGTTTCATCAATATTGGAACTGAGGAAGTGGACATGGTCTCATCAATATTGGAACTGAGGAAGTGGACATTGTCTCAACAATATTAGAACTGAGGAAGTGGACATGGTCTCATCAATATTGGAACGGAGGAAGTGGACATGGTTTCATCAATATTGGAACTGAGGAAGTGGACATGGTCTCATCAATATTGGAACTGAGGAAGAGGACATTGTCTCACCAATATTGGAACTGAGGAAGGGGACATGGTCTCATCAATATTGGAACTGAGGAAGTGGACATGGTCTCATCAATATTGGAACTGAGGAAGTGGAAGTCGTTTCATCAATATTGGAACTGAGGAGGTGGACATGGTCTCATCAATATTGGAACTGAGGAAGTGGACATGGTTTCATCAATATTGGAACTGAGGAGGTCGACATGGTCTCACCAATATTGGAACTGAGGAGGTGGACATGGTCTCACCAATATTGGAACTGAGGAAGTGGACATAGTTTCATCAGTATTGGAGCTGAGGAAGTGGGCATGGTCTCATCAATATTGGAACTGAGGAAGTGGACATGGTCTCACCAATATTGGAACTGAGGAAGTGGACATGGTTTCTCCAATATTGGAACTGAGGAAGTGTACATGGTCTCATCAATATTGGAACTTATGAAGTGGACATGGTTTCATCAATATTGGAACTGAGGAAGTGGACATGGTCTCACCAATATTGGAACTGAGGAAGTGGACATGGTTTCATCAATATTGGAACTGAGGAAGTGGACATGGTCTCACCAATATTGGAACTGAGGAAGTGGACATGGTCTCACCAATATTGGAACTGAGGAAGTGTACATGGTTTCGCCAATATTGTAATTGAGGAAGTGTACATTGTTTCATCAATATTGGAACTGAGGAAGTGGACATAGTTTCATCAGTATTGGAACTGAGGAAGTGGACATGCTTTCATCAATATTGGAACTGAGGAAGTGGACATGGTTTCATCAGTATTGGAACTGAGGAAGTGGACATGGTCTCACCAATATTGGAACTGAGGAAGTAGACATGCTTTCACCAATATTGGAACTGAGGAAGTGGACATGGTTTCATCAGTATTGGAACTGAGGAAATGGACATGGTTTCATCAATATTGGAACTGAGGAAGTGGACATGGTCTCACCAATATTGGAAATGAGGAAGTGGACATGCGTTCACCAATATTGGAACTGAGGAAGTGGACATGGTTTCATCAGTATTGGAACTGAGGAAGTGGACATGGTCTCACCAATATTGGAACTGAGGAAGTGGACATGGTCTCACCAATATTGGAACTGAGGAAGTGGGCATGGTCTCACCATTATTGGAACTGAGGAATTGGACATGGTTTCATCAATATTGGAACTGAGGAAGTGGTCATGGTCTCACCAATATTGGAACTGAGGAAGTGGACATGGTTTCACCAATATTGGAACTGAGGAAGTGGACATGGTCTCACCAATATTGGAACTGAGGAAGTGGACATGGTCTCACCAATATTGGAACTGAGGAAGTGGACATGGTCTCATCAATATTGGAACTGAGGAAGTGGACATGGTCTCACCAATATTGGAACTGAGGAAGTGGACATGGTCTCCCCAATATTGGAACTGAGGAAGTGGACATGGTTTCATCAATATTGGAACTGAGGAAGTGGTCATGGTCTCACCAATATTGGAACTGAGGAAGTGGACATGGTCTCACCAATATTGGAACTGCGGAAGAGAACATGGTCTCATCAATATTGGAACTGAGGAAGTGGACATGGTTTCATCAATATTGGAACTGAGGAAGTGGACATGGTCTCACCAATATTGGAACTGAGGAAGTGGACATGGTCTCATCAATATTGGAACTGAGGAAGTGGACATGGTTTCACCAATATTGGAACTGAGGAAGTGGACATGGTTTCACCAATATTGGAACTGAGGAAGTGGGCATGGTCTCACCAATTTTGGATTTGAGGAAGTGGACATGGTCTCACCAATATTGGAATTGAGGAAGTGGACATGGTCTCACCAATATTGGAACTGAGGAAGTGGACATGGTTTCATCAATATTGGAACTGAGGAAGCGTACATGGTCTCACCAATATTGGAATTGAGGAAGTGGACATGGTCTCACCAATATTGGAACTGAGGAAGTGCACATGGTCTCATCAATATTGGAACTGAGGAAGTGGACATGGTCTCACCAATATTGGAACTGAGGAAGTGGACATGGTTTCGCCAATATTGGAACTGAGGAAGTGCACATGGTCTCATCAATATTGGAACTGAGGAAGTGGACATGGTCTCATCAATATTGGAACTGAGGAAGTGGAAGTCGTTTCATCAATATTGGAACTGAGGAGGTGGACATGGTCTCATCAATATTGGAACTGAGGAAGTGGACATGGTTTCATCAATATTGGAACTGAGGAGGTCGACATGGTCTCACCAATATTGGAACTGAGGAGGTGGACATGGTCTCACCAATATTGGAACTGAGGAAGTGGACATAGTTTCATCAGTATTGGAGCTGAGGAAGTGGGCATGGTCTCATCAATATTGGAACTGAGGAAGTGGACATGGTCTCACCAATATTGGAACTGAGGAAGTGGACATGGTTTC
Organism: Chiloscyllium punctatum; assembly: GCF_047496795.1. NCBI lineage: Eukaryota > Metazoa > Chordata > Chondrichthyes > Orectolobiformes > Hemiscylliidae > Chiloscyllium > Chiloscyllium punctatum. The sequence continues at coordinate 50,540,555 of NC_092750.1, read as the reverse complement.
TCCAATATTGGAACTGAGGAAGTGTACATGGTCTCATCAATATTGGAACTTATGAAGTGGACATGGTTTCATCAATATTGGAACTGAGGAAGTGGACATGGTCTCACCAATATTGGAACTGAGGAAGTGGACATGGTTTCATCAATATTGGAACTGAGGAAGTGGACATGGTCTCACCAATATTGGAACTGAGGAAGTGGACATGGTCTCACCAATATTGGAACTGAGGAAGTGGACATGGTTTCGCCAATATTGGAACTGAGGAAGTGTACATGGTTTCATCAATATTGGAACTGAGGAAGTGGACATAGTTTCATCAGTATTGGAACTGTGGAAGTGGACATGCTTTCATCAATATTGGAACTGAGGAAGTGGACATGGTTTCATCAGTATTGGAACTGAGGAAGTGGACATGGTCTCACCAATATTGGAACTGAGGAAGTAGACATGCTTTCACCAATATTGGAACTGAGGAAGTGGACATGGATTCATCAGTATTGGAACTGAGGAAATGGACATGGTTTCATCAATATTGGAACTGAGGAAGTGGACATGGTCTCACCAATATTGGAAATGAGGAAGTGGACATGCGTTCACCAATATTGGAACTGAGGAAGTGGACATGGTTTCATCAGTATTGGAACTGAGGAAGTGGACATGGTCTCACCAATATTGGAACTGAGGAAGTGGACATGGTCTCACCAATATTGGAACTGAGGAAGTGGGCATGGTCTCACCATTATTGGAACTGAGGAATTGGACATGGTTTCATCAATATTGGAACTGAGGAAGTGGTCATGGTCTCACCAATATTGGAACTGAGGAAGTGGACATGGTTTCACCAATATTGGAACAGAGGAAGTGGACATGGTTTCGCCAATATTGGAACTGAGGAAGTGGACATGGTGTCATCAATATTGGAACTGAGGAAGTGGACATGGTCTCACCAATATTGGAACTGAGGAAGTGGACATGGTCTCATCAATATTGGAGCTGAGGAAGTGGACATGGTTTCACCGATATTGGAACTGAGGAAGTGGACATGGTTTCACCAATATTGGAACTGAGGAAGTGGACATGGTCTCACCAATATTGGAACTGAGGAAGTGGACATGGTCTCACCAATATTGGAACTGAGGAAGTGGACATGGTCTCATCAATATTGGAACTGAGGAAGTGGACATGGTCTCACCAATATTGGAACTGAGGAAGTGGACATGGTCTCCCCAATATTGGAACTGAGGAAGTGGACATGGTTTCATCAATATTGGAACTGAGGAAGTGGTCATGGTCTCACCAATATTGGAACTGAGGAAGTGGACATGGTCTCACCAATATTGGAACTGCGGAAGAGAACATGGTCTCATCAATATTGGAACTGAGGAAGTGGACATGGTTTCATCAATATTGGAACTGAGGAAGTGGACATGGTCTCACCAATATTGGAACTGAGGAAGTGGACATGGTCTCATCAATATTGGAACTGAGGAAGTGGACATGGTTTCACCAATATTGGAACTGAGGAAGTGGACATGGTTTCACCAATATTGGAACTGAGGAAGTGGGCATGGTCTCACCAATTTTGGATTTGAGGGAGTGGATATGGTCTCACCAATATTGGAACTGAGGAAGTGGACCTGGTCTCACCAATATTGGAACTGAGGAAGTGGTCATGGTTTCACCAATATTGGAACTGAGGAAGTGGACATGGTTTCACCAATATTGGAACTGAGGAACTGGACATGGTCTCACCAATATTGGAACTGAGGAAGTGGACATGGTCTCACCAATATTGGAACTGAGGAGGTGGACATGGTTTCACCAATATTGGAACTGAGGAAGTGGACATGGTTTCATTAATATTGGAACTGAGGAAGTGGACATGGTTTCATCAATATTGGAACTGAGGAAGTGGACATGGTCTCACCAATATTGGAACTGAGGAAGTGGACATGGTCTCATCAATAGTGGAACTGAGGAAGTGGACATGGTTTCATCAATATTGGAACTGAGGAAGTGGACATGGTCTCACCAATATTGGAACTGAGGAAGTGGACATGGTCTCATCAATATTGGAAGTGAGGAAGTGGACATGGTTTCACCAATATTGGAAGTGAGGAAGTGGACATGGTTTCACCAATATTGGAACTGAGGAAGTGGGCATGGTCTCACCAATTTTGGAACTGAGGGAGTGGACATCGTTTCACCAATATTGGAACTGAGGAAGTGGACATGGTCTCACCAATATTGGAACTGAGGAGGTGGACATGGTCTCATCAATATTGGAACTGAGGAAGTGGGCATGGTTTCACCAATATTGGAACTGAGGAAGTGGACATGGTTTCGCCAATATTGGAACTGAGGAAGTGGACATGGTTTCATCAATATTGGAACTGAGGAAGTGGACATGGTTTCACCAATATTGGAACTGAGGAAGTGGACATGGTCTCACCAATATTGGAACTGAGGAAGTGGACATGGTCCCACCAATATTGGAACTGAGGAAGTGGACATGGTTTCGCCAATATTGGAACTGAGGAAGTGGACATGGTTTCACCAATATTGGAACTGAGGAGGTGGACATGGTTTCATCAATATTGGAACTGAGTAAGTGGACATGGTCTCACCAATATTGGAACTGAGGAAGTGGATATGGCTTCACCAATATTGGAACTGAGGAAGTGGACATGGTTTCATCAATATTGGAACTGAGGAAGTGGACGTGGTCTCACCAATATTGGAACTGAGGAAGTGGACATGGTTTCGCCAATATTGGAACTGAGGAAGTGGACATGGTCTCACCAATATTGGAACTGAGGAAGTGGACATGGTTTCGCCAATATTGGAACTGAGGAAGTGGACATGGTCTCACCAATATTGGAACTGAGGAAGTGGACATGGTTTCACCAATATTGGAACTGAGGGGGTGGACATGGTCTCATCAATATTGGAAGAGAGGGGGTGGACATGGTCTCACCGATATTGGAACTGAGGAAGTGGACATGGTCTCATCAATATTGGAACTGAGGGGGTGGACATGGTTTCATCAATATTGGAACTGAGGAAGTGGACATGGTTTCATCAATATTGGAACTGAGGGAGTGGACATGGTCTCACCAATATTGGAACTGAGGGGGTGGACATGTTTTCACCAATATTGGAACTGAGGAGGTGGACATGGTCTCACCAATATTGGAACTGAGGAAGTGGACATGGTCTCACCAATATTGGAACTGAGGAGGTGGACATGGTCTCACCAATATTGGAACTGAGGAAGTGGACATGGTCTCACCAATATTGGAACTGAGGAAGTGGACATGGTCTCACCAATATTGGAACTGTGGAAGTGGACATGGTCTCACCAATATTGGAACTGAGGAAGTGGACATGGTTTCACCAATATTGGAACTGAGGAAGTGGACATGGTTTCACCAATATTGGAACTGAGGAGGTGGACATGGTTTCATCAATATTGGAACTGAGGAAGTGTACATGGTCTCATCAATATTGGAACTGAGTAAGTGGACATGGTCTCACCAATATTGGAACTGAGGAAGTGGATATGGTTTCACCAATATTGGAACTGAGGAAGTGGACATGGTTTCATCAATATTGGAACTGAGGAAGTGGACATGGTTTCATCAATATTGGAACTGAGGAAGTGGACATGGTCTCACCAATATTGGAACTGAGGAAGTGGACATGGTTTCGCCAATATTGGAACTGAGGAAGTGGACATGGTCTCACCAATATTGGAACTGAGGAAGTGGACATGGTTTCGCCAATATTGGAACTAAGGAAGTGGACATGGTTTCATCAATATTGGAACTGAGGAAGTGGACATGGTTTCATCAATATTGGAACTGAGGGGGTGGACATGGTCTCATCAATATTGGAACTGAGGGGGTGGACATGGTCTCACCGATATTGGAACTGAGGAAGTGGACATGGTTTCACCAATATTGGAACTGAGGGAGTGGACATCGTTTCACCAATATTGGAACTGAAGAAGTGGACATGGTTTCATCAATATTGGAACTGAGGAAGTGGACATGGTTTCATCAATATTGGAAATGAGGGGGTGGACATGGTCTCACCGATATTGGAACTGAGGAAGTGGACATGGTTTCATCAATATTGGAACTGAGGAAGTGGACATGGTTTCATCAATATTGGAACTGAGGGAGTGGACATGGTCTCACCAATATTGGAACTGAGGGGGTGGACATGTTTTCACCAATATTGGAACTGAGGAGGTGGACATGGTCTCACCAATATTGGAACTGAGGAAGTGGACATGGTCTCACCAATATTGGAACTGAGGAAGTGGACATGGTTTCATCAATATTGGAACTGAGGAAGTGGACATGGTCTCACCAATATTGGAACTGAGGAAGTGGACATGGTTTCATCAATATTGGAACTGAGGCAGTGGACATGCTATCATCAATATTGGAACTGAGGCGGTGGACATGCTCTCATCAATATTGGAACTGAGGAAGTGGACCTGGTCTCACCAATATTGGAACTGACGAAGTGGACATGGTTTCACCAATATTGGAACTGAGGAAGTGGACATGGTCTCATCAATATTGGAACTGAGGAAGTGGACATCGTTTCATCAATATTGGAACTGAGTAAGTGGACATGGTTTCATCAATATTGGAACTGAGGCAGTGGACATGCTCTCATCAATATTGGAACTGAGGAAGTGGACATGGTTTCACCAATATTGGAACTGAGGAAGTGGACATGGTCTCACCAATATTGGAACTGAGGAAGTGGACATGGTCTCATCAATATTAGAACTGAGGAAGTGGACATGGTTTCACCAATATTGGAACTGAGGAAGTGGACATGGTTTCACCAATATTGGAACTGAGGAAGTGGGCATGGTCTCACCAATTTTGGATTTGAGGGAGTGGATATGGTTTCACCAATATTGGAACTGAGGAAGTGGACCTGGTCTCACCAATATTGGAACTGAGGAAGTGGTCATGGTTTCACCAATATTGGAACTGAGGAAGTGGACATGGTTTCACCAATATTGGAACTGAGGAACTGGACATGGTCTCACCAATATTGGAACTGAGGAAGTGGACATGGTCTCACCAATATTGGAACTGAGGAAGTGGACATGGTTTCATTAATATTGGAACTGAGGAAGTGGACATGGTTTCATCAATATTGGAACTGAGGAAGTGGACATGGTCTCACCAATATTGGAACTGAGGAAGTGGACATGGTCTCATCAATATTGGAACTGAGGAAGTGGACATGGTTTCATCAATATTGGAACTGAGGAAGTGGACATGGTCTCACCAATATTGGAACTGAGGAAGTGGACATGGTTTCACCAATATTGGAACTGAGGAAGTGGGCATGGTCTCACCAATTTTGGAACTGAGGGAGTGGACATCGTTTCACCAATATTGGAACTGAGGAAGTGGACATGGTCTCACCAATATTGGAACTGAGGAGGTGGACATGGTCTCATCAATATTGGAACTGAGGAAGTGGGCATGGTTTCACCAATATTGGAACTGAGGAAGTGGACATGGTTTCGCCAATATTGGAACTGAGGAAGTGGACATGGTTTCATCAATATTGGAACTGAGGAAGTGGACATGGTTTCACCAATATTGGAACTGAGGAAGTGGACATGGTCTCACCAATATTGGAACTGAGGAAGTGGACATGGTTTCGCCAATATTGGAACTGAGGAAGTGGACATGGTCTCATCAATATTGGAACTGAGGAAGTGGGCATGGTTTCACCAATATTGGAACTGAGGAAGTGGACATCGTTTCATCAATATTGGAACTGAGTAAGTGGACATGGTTTCATCAATATTGGAACTGAGGCAGTGGACATGCTCTCATCAATATTGGAACTGAGGAAGTGGACATGGTTTCACCAATATTGGAACTGAGGAAGTGGACATGGTCTCACCAATATTGGAACTGAGGAAGTGGACATGGTCTCATCAATATTAGAACTGAGGAAGTGGACATGGTTTCACCAATATTGGAACTGAGGAAGTGGACATGGTTTCACCAATATTGGAACTGAGGAAGTGGGCATGGTCTCACCAATTTGGGATTTGAGGGAGTGGATATGGTTTCACCAATATTGGAACTGAGGAAGTGGACCTGGTCTCACCAATATTGGAACTGAGGAAGTGGTCATGGTTTCACCAATATTGGAACTGAGGAAGTGGACATGGTTTCACCAATATTGGAACTGAGGAACTGGACATGGTCTCACCAATATTGGAACTGAGGAAGTGGACATGGTCTCACCATTATTGGAACTGAGGAAGTGGACATGGTTTCATTAATATTGGAACTGAGGAAGTGGACATGGTTTCATCAATATTGGAACTGAGGAAGTGGACATGGTCTCACCAATATTGGAACTGAGGAAGTGGACATGGTCTCATCAATATTGGAACTGAGGAAGTGGACATGGTTTCATCAATATTGGAACTGAGGAAGTGGACATGGTCTCACCAATATTGGAACTGAGGAAGTGGACATGGTTTCACCAATATTGGAACTGAGGAAGTGGGCATGGTCTCACCAATTTTGGAACTGAGGGAGTGGACATCGTTTCACCAATATTGGAACTGAGGAAGTGGACATGGTCTCACCAATATTGGAACTGAGGAGGTGGACATGGTCTCATCAATATTGGAACTGAGGAAGTGGGCATGGTTTCACCAATATTGGAACTGAGGAAGTGGACATGGTTTCGCCAATATTGGAACTGAGGAAGTGGACATGGTTTCATCAATATTGGAACTGAGGAAGTGGACATGGTTTCACCAATATTGGAACTGAGGTAGTGGACATGGTCTCACCAATATTGGAACTGAGGAAGTGGACATGGTCCCACCAATATTGGAACTGAGGAAGTGGACATGGTTTCGCCAATATTGGAACTGAGGAAGTGGACATGGTCTCATCAATATTGGAACTGAGGAAGTGGGCATGGTCTCATCAATATTGGAACTGAGGAAGTGGACATGGTTTCACCAATATTGGAACTGAGGAAGTGGACATGGTTTCACCAATATTGGAACTGAGGAGGTGGACATGGTTTCATCAATATTGGAACTGAGTAAGTGGACATGGTCTCACCAATATTGGAACTGAGGAAGTGGATATGGCTTCACCAATATTGGAACTGAGGAAGTGGACATGGTTTCATCAATATTGGAACTGAGGAAGTGGACGTGGTCTCACCAATATTGGAACTGAGGAAGTGGACATGGTTTCGCCAATATTGGAACTGAGGAAGTGGACATGGTCTCACCAATATTGGAACTGAGGAAGTGGACATGGTTTCGCCAATATTGGAACTGAGGAAGTGGACATGGTCTCACCAATATTGGAACTGAGGCGGTGGACATGCTCTCATCAATATTGGAACTGAGGAAGTGGACCTGGTCTCACCAATATTGGAACTGACGAAGTGGACATGGTTTCACCAATATTGGAACTGAGGAAGTGGACATGGTCTCATCAATATTGGAACTGAGGAAGTGGACATCGTTTCATCAATATTGGAACTGAGTAAGTGGACATGGTTTCATCAATATTGGAACTGAGGCAGTGGACATGCTCTCATCAATATTGGAACTGAGGAAGTGGACATGGTTTCACCAATATTGGAACTGAGGAAGTGGACATGGTCTCACCAATATTGGAACTGAGGAAGTGGACATGGTCTCATCAATATTAGAACTGAGGAAGTGGACATGGTTTCACCAATATTGGAACTGAGGAAGTGGACATGGTTTCTCCAATATTGGAACTGAGGAAGTGGGCATGGTCTCACCAATTTTGGATTTGAGGGAGTGGATATGGTTTCACCAATATTGGAACTGAGGAAGTGGACCTGGTCTCACCAATATTGGAACTGAGGAAGTGGTCATGGTTTCACCAATATTGGAACTGAGGAAGTGGACATGGTTTCACCAATATTGGAACTGAGGAACTGGACATGGTCTCACCAATATTGGAACTGAGGAAGTGGACATGGTCTCACCAATATTGGAACTGAGGAAGTGGACATGGTTTCATTAATATTGGAACTGAGGAAGTGGACATGGTTTCATCAATATTGGAACTGAGGAAGTGGACATGGTCTCACCAATATTGGAACTGAGGAAGTGGACATGGTCTCATCAATATTGGAACTGAGGAAGTGGACATGGTTTCATCAATATTGGAACTGAGGAAGTGGACATGGTCTCACCAATATTGGAACTGAGGAAGTGGACATGGTTTCACCAATATTGGAACTGAGGAAGTGGGCATGGTCTCACCAATTTTGGAACTGAGGGAGTGGACATCGTTTCACCAATATTGGAACTGAGGAAGTGGACATGGTCTCACCAATATTGGAACTGAGGAGGTGGACATGGTCTCATCAATATTGGAACTGAGGAAGTGGGCATGGTTTCACCAATATTGGAACTGAGGAAGTGGACATGGTTTCGCCAATATTGGAACTGAGGAAGTGGACATGGTTTCATCAATATTGGAACTGAGGAAGTGGACATGGTTTCACCAATATTGGAACTGAGGAAGTGGACATGGTCTCACCAATATTGGAACTGAGGAAGTGGACATGGTTTCGCCAATATTGGAACTGAGGAAGTGGACATGGTCTCATCAATATTGGAACTGAGGAAGTGGGCATGGTTTCACCAATATTGGAACTGAGGAAGTGGACATCGTTTCATCAATATTGGAACTGAGTAAGTGGACATGGTTTCATCAATATTGGAACTGAGGCAGTGGACATGCTCTCATCAATATTGGAACTGAGGAAGTGGACATGGTTTCACCAATATTGGAACTGAGGAAGTGGACATGGTCTCACCAATATTGGAACTGAGGAAGTGGACATGGTCTCATCAATATTAGAACTGAGGAAGTGGACATGGTTTCACCAATATTGGAACTGAGGAAGTGGACATGGTTTCACCAATATTGGAACTGAGGAAGTGGGCATGGTCTCACCAATTTGGGATTTGAGGGAGTGGATATGGTTTCACCAATATTGGAACTGAGGAAGTGGACATGGTCTCATCAATATTAGAACTGAGGAAGTGGACATGGTTTCATCAATATTGGAACTGAGGAAGTGGACATGGTTTCACCAATATTGGAACTGAGGAACTGGACATGGTCTCACCAATATTGGAACTGAGGAAGTGGACATGGTCTCACCATTATTGGAACTGAGGAAGTGGACATGGTTTCATTAATATTGGAACTGAGGAAGTGGACATGGTTTCATCAATATTGGAACTGAGGAAGTGGACATGGTCTCACCAATATTGGAACTGAGGAAGTGGACATGGTCTCATCAATATTGGAACTGAGGAAGTGGACATGGTTTCATCAATATTGGAACTGAGGAAGTGGACATGGTTTCGCCAATATTGGAACTGAGGAAGTGGACATGGTTTCACCAATATTGGAACTGAGGAAGTGGGCATGGTCTCACCAATTTTGGAACTGAGGGAGTGGACATCGTTTCACCAATATTGGAACTGAGGAAGTGGACATGGTCTCACCAATATTGGAACTGAGGAGGTGGACATGGTCTCATCAATATTGGAACTGAGGAAGTGGGCATGGTTTCACCAATATTGGAACTGAGGAAGTGGACATGGTTTCGCCAATATTGGAACTGAGGAAGTGGACATGGTTTCATCAATATTGGAACTGAGGAAGTGGACATGGTTTCACCAATATTGGAACTGAGGTAGTGGACATGGTCTCACCAATATTGGAACTGAGGAAGTGGACATGGTCCCACCAATATTGGAACTGAGGAAGTGGACATGGTTTCGCCAATATTGGAACTGAGGAAGTGGACATGGTCTCATCAATATTGGAACTGAGGAAGTGGGCATGGTCTCATCAATATTGGAACTGAGGAAGTGGACATGGTTTCACCAATATTGGAACTGAGGAGGTGGACATGGTTTCATCAATATTGGAACTGAGTAAGTGGACATGGTCTCACCAATATTGGAACTGAGGAAGTGGATATGGCTTCACCAATATTGGAACTGAGGAAGTGGACATGGTTTCATCAATATTGGAACTGAGGAAGTGGACGTGGTCTCACCAATATTGGAACTGAGGAAGTGGACATGGTTTCGCCAATATTGGAACTGAGGAAGTGGACATGGTCTCACCAATATTGGAACTGAGGAAGTGGACATGGTTTCGCCAATATTGGAACTGAGGAAGTGGACATGGTCTCACCAATATTGGAACTGAGGAAGTGGACATGGTTTCACCAATATTGGAACTGAGGGGGTGGACATGGTCTCATCAATATTGGAACTGAGGGGGTGGACATGGTCTCACCGATATTGGAACTGAGGAAGTGGACATGGTTTCACCAATATTGGAACTGAGGGGGTGGACATGGTTTCATCAATATTGGAACTGAGGAAGTGGACATGGTTTCATCAATATTGGAACTGAGGGAGTGGACATGGTCTCACCAATATTGGAACTGAGGGGGTGGACATGTTTTCACCAATATTGGAACTGAGGAGGTGGACATGGTCTCACCAATATTGGAACTGAGGAAGTGATCATGGTCTCACCAATATTGGAACTGAGGAGGTGGACATGGTCTCACCAATATTGGAACTGTGGAAGTGGACATGGTCTCATCAATATTGGAACTGAGGGGGTGGACATGGTTTCACCAATATTGGAACTGAGGAAGTGGACATGGTTTCACCAATATTGGAACTGAGGAAGTGGACATGGTTTCACCAATATTGGAACTGAGGAGGTGGACATGGTTTCATCAATATTGGAACTGAGGAAGTGGACATGGTCTCACCAATATTGGAACTGAGGAAGTGGACATGGTCTCACCAATATTGGAACTGTGGAAGTGGACATGGTCTCATCAATATTGGAACTGAGGGGGTGGACATGGTTTCACCAATATTGGAACTGAGGAAGTGGACATGGTTTCACCAATATTGGAACTGAGGAAGTGGACATGGTTTCACCAATATTGGAACTGAGGAGGTGGACATGGTTTCATCAATATTGGAACTGAGGAAGTGTACATGGTCTCATCAATATTGGAACTGAGTAAGTGGACATGGTCTCACCAATATTGGAACTGAGGAAGTGGATATGGTTTCACCAATATTGGAACTGAGGAAGTGGACATGGTTTCATCAATATTGGAACTGAGGAAGTGGACATGGTTTCATCAATATTGGAACTGAGGAAGTGGACATGGTCTCACCAATATTGGAACTGAGGAAGTGGACATGGTTTCGCCAATATTGGAACTGAGGAAGTGGACATGGTCTCACCAATATTGGAACTGAGGAAGTGGACATGGTTTCGCCAATATTGGAACTAAGGAAGTGGACATGGTTTCATCAATATTGGAACTGAGGAAGTGGACATGGTTTCACCAATACTGGAACTGAGGGGGTGGACATGGTCTCATCAATATTGGAACTGAGGGGGTGGACATGGTCTCACCGATATTGGAACTGAGGAAGTGGACATGGTTTCACCAATATTGGAACTGAGGGGGTGGATATGGTCTCACCAATATTGGAACTGAGGAAGTGGACATGGTTTCATCAATATTGGAACTGAGGAAGTGGACATGGTTTCATCAATATTGGAAATGAGGGGGTGGACATGGTCTCACCGATATTGGAACTGAGGAAGTGGACATGGTTTCATCAATATTGGAACTGAGGAAGTGGACATGGTTTCATCAATATTGGAACTGAGGGAGTGGACATGGTCTCACCAATATTGGAACTGAGGGGGTGGACATGTTTTCACCAATATTGGAACTGAGGAAGTGGACATGGTCTCACCAATATTGGAACTGAGGAAGTGGACATGGTCTCACCAATATTGGAACTGAGGATGTGGACATGGTCTCATCAATATTGGAACTGAGGAATTGGACATGGTCTCACCAATATTGGAACTGAGGAAGTGGACATGGTTTCATCAATATTGGAACTGAGGCAGTGGACATGCTCTCATCAATATTGGAACTGAGGAAGTGGACATGGTTTCATCAATATTGGAACTGAGGAAGTGGACATGGTCTCACCAATATTGGAACTGAGGAAGTGGACATGGTTTCATCAATATTGGAACTGAGGCAGTGGACATGCTCTCATCAATATTGGAACTGAGGCGGTGGACATGCTCTCATCAATATTGGAACTGAGGAAGTGGACCTGGTCTCACCAATATTGGAACTGACGAAGTGGACATGGTTTCACCAATATTGGAACTGAGGAAGTGGACATGGTCTCATCAATATTGGAACTGAGGAAGTGGACATCGTTTCATCAATATTGGAACTGAGTAAGTGGACATGGTCTCACCAATATTGGAACTGAGGAAGTGGACATGGTTTCACCAATATTGGAACTGAGGAAGTGGACATGGTCTCACCAATATTGGAACTGAGGAAGTGGACATGGTCTCATCAATATTAGAACTGAGGAAGTGGACATGGTTTCACCAATATTGGAACTGAGGAAGTGGACATGGTTTCACCAATATTGGAACTGAGGAAGTGGGCATGGTCTCACCAATTTTGGATTTGAGGGAGTGGATATGGTTTCACCAATATTGGAACTGAGGAAGTGGACCTGGTCTCACCAATATTGGAACTGAGGAAGTGGTCATGGTTTCACCAATATTGGAACTGAGGAAGTGGACATGGTTTCACCAATATTGGAACTGAGGAACTGGACATGGTCTCACCAATATTGGAACTGAGGAAGTGGACATGGTCTCACCAATATTGGAACTGAGGAAGTGGACATGGTTTCATTAATATTGGAACTGAGGAAGTGGACATGGTCTCATCAATATTGGAACTGAGGAAGTGGACATGGTTACATCAATATTGGAACTGAGGAAGTGGACATGGTCTCACCAATATTGGAACGGTGGAAGTGGACATGGTCTCATCAATATTGGAACTGAGGGGGTGGACATGGTTTCACCAATATTGGAACTGAGGAAGTGGACATGGTTTCACCAATATTGGAACTGAGGAAGTGGACATGGTTTCACCAATATTGGAACTGAGGAGGTGGACATGGTTTCATCAATATTGGAACTGAGGAAGTGTACATGGTCTCATCAATATTGGAACTGAGTAAGTGGACATGGTCTCACCAATATTGGAACTGAGGAAGTGGATATGGTTTCACCAATATTGGAACTGAGGAAGTGGACATGGTTTCATCAATATTGGAACTGAGGAGGTGGACATGGTCTCATCAATATTGGAACTGAGGAAGTGGACATGGTTTCGCCAATATTGGAACTGAGGAAGTGGACATGGTTTCATCAATATTGGAACTGAGGAAGTGGACATGGTTTCACCAATATTGGAACTGAGGAAGTGGACATGGTTTCGCCAATATTGGAACTGAGGAAGTGGACATGGTTTCATCAATATTGGAACGGAGGAAGTGGACATGGTTTCGCCAATATTGGAACTGAGGAAGTGGACATGGTCTCATCAATATTGGAACTGAGGAGGTGGACATGGTCTCATCAATATTGGAACTGAGGAAGTGGACATGGTTTCGCCAATATTGGAACTGAGGAAGTGGACATGGTCTCACCAATATTGGAACTGAGGAGGTGGACATGGTCTCATCAATATTGGAACTGAGGAAGTGGACATGGTTTCGCCAATATTGGAACTGAGGAAGTGGACATGGTCTCATCAATATTGGAACTGAGGAAGTGGACATGGTCTCACCAATATTGGAACTGAGGAAGTGGACATGGTCCCACCAATATTGGAACTGAGGAAGTGGACATGGTTTCGCCAATATTGGAACTGAGGAAGTGGACATGGTCTCATCAATATTGGAACTGAGGAAGTGGGCATGGTCTCATCAATATTGGAACTGAGGAAGTGGACATGGTCTCACCAATATTGGAACTGAGGAAGTGGGCATGGTCTCATCAATATTGGAACTGAGGATGTGGACATGGTCTCACCAATATTGGAACTGAGGAGGTGGACATGGTTTCATCAATATTGGAACTGAGTAAGTGGACATGGTTTCATCAATATTGGAACTGAGTAAGTGGACATGGTCTCACCAATATTGGAACTGAGGAAGTGGATATGGCTTCACCAATATTGGAACTGAGGAAGTGGACATGGTTTCATCAATATTGGAACTGAGGAAGTGGACATGGTTTCATCAATATTGGAACTGAGGAAGTGGACATGGTCTCACCAATATTGGAACTGAGGAAGTGGACATGGTTTCGCCAATATTGGAACTGAGGAAGTGGACATGGTTTCGCCAATATTGGAACTGAGGAAGTGGACATGGTTTCGCCAATATTGGAACTAAGGAAGTGGACATGGTCTCACCAATATTGGAACTGAGGAAGTGGACATGGTTTCACCAATATTGGAACTGAGGAAGTGGACATGGTTTCACCAATATTGGAACTGAGGAAGTGGACATGGTCTCACCAATATTGGAACTGAGGAAGTGGACATGGTCTCATCAATATTGGAACTGAGGAAGTGGACATGGTTTCACCAATATTGGAACTGAGGGGGTGGACATGGTCTCATCAATATTGGAACTGAGGGGGTGGACATGGTCTCACCGATATTGGAACTGAGGAAGTGGACATGGTTTCACCAATATTGGAACTGAGGAAGTGGACATGGTCTCACCAATATTGGAACTGAGGAAGTGGACATGGTTTCGCCAATATTGGAACTCAGGAAGTGGACATGGTTTCATCAATATTGGAACTGAGGAAGTGGACATGGTTTCACCAATATTGGAAATGAGGGGGTGGACATGGTCTCACCGATATTGGAACTGAGGAAGTGGACATGGTTTCACCAATATTGGAACTGAGGAAGTGGACATGGTTTCATCAATATTGGAACTGAGGAAGTGGACATGGTCTCATCAATATTGGAACTGAGGGAGTGGACATGGTCTCACCAATATTGGAACTGAGGAAGTGGACATGGTCTCACCAATATTGGAACTGAGGAAGTGGACATGGTCTCATCAATATTGGAACTGAGGAATTGGACATGGTTTCATCAATATTGGAACTGAGGAAGTGGACATGGTCTCACCAATATTGGAACTGAGGAAGTGGACATGGTCTCACCAATATTGGAACTGAGGAAGTGGACATGGTTTCATCAATATTGGAACTGAGGCAGTGGACATGCTCTCATCAATATTGGAACTGAGGCGGTGGACATGCTCTCATCAATATTGGAACTGAGGAAGTGGACCTGGTCTCACCAATATTGGAACTGACGAAGTGGACATGGTCTCATCAATATTGGAACTGAGGAAGTGGACCTGGTCTCACCAATATTGGAACTGAGGAAGTGGACCTGGTCTCACCAATATTGGAACTGAGGAAGTGGACATGGTCTCATCAATATTGGAACTGAGGCAGTGGACATGCTCTCATCAATATTGGAACTGAGGCGGTGGACATGGTTTCACCAATATTGGAACTGAGGAAGTGGACATGGTTTCATCAATATTGGAACTGAGGAAGTGGACATGGTCTCACCAATATTGGAACTGAGGAAGTGGACATGGTCTCATCAATATTGGAACTGAGGAAGTGGACCTGGTCTCACCAATATTGGAACTGACGAAGTGGACATGGTTTCACCAATATTGGAACTGAGGAAGTGGACATGGTCTCATCAATATTGGAACTGAGGAAGTGGACATGGTTTCATCAATATTGCAACTGAGGAAGTGGACATGGTCTCATCAATATTGGAACTGAGGCAGTGGACATGCTCTCATCAATATTGGAACTGAGGCGGTGGACATGCTCTCATCAATAATTGAACTGAGGAAGTGGACCTGGTCTCACCAATATTGGAACTGACGAAGTGGACCTGGTCTCACCAATATTGGAACTGAGGAAGTGGACATGGTCTCATCAATATTGGAACTGAGGCGGTGGACATGCTCTCATCAATATTGGAACTGAGGAAGTGGACCTGGTCTCACCAATATTGGAACTGACGAAGTGGACATGGTCTCACCAATATTGGAACTGAGGAAGTGGACATGGTCTCACCAATATTGCAACTGAGGAAGTGGACATGGTCTCATCAATATTGGAACTGAGGAAGTGGACATGGTTTCATCAATATTGGAACTGAGGAAGTGGACATGGTCTCATCAATATTGGAACTGAGGAAGTAGACATGGTCTCACCAATATTGAACTGAGGAAGTGGACATGGTCTCATCAATATTGGAACTGAGGAAGTGGACATGGTCTCATCAATATTGGAACTGAGGAGGTGGACATGGTCTCACCAATATTGGAACTGAGGAAGTGAACATGGTCTCACCAATATTGGAACTGAGGGGGTGGACATGGTCTCACCAATATTGGAACTGAGGAAGTGGACATGGTTTCACCAATATTGGAACTGAGGAAGTGGACATGGTCCCACCAATATTGGAACTGAGGAGGTGGACATGGTCTCACCAATATTGGAACTGAGGAAGTGGACATGGTCTCTCCAATATTGGAACTGAGGAAGTGGACATGGTCTCATCAATATTGGAACTGAGGGGGTGGACATGGTTTCACCAATATTGGAACTGAGGAAGTGGACATGGTCTCATCAATATTGGAACTGAGGAGGTGGACATGGTCTCACCAATATTGGAACTGAGGAAGTGGACATGGTCTCATCAATATTGGAACTGAGGAAGTGGACATGGTCTCACCAATATTGGAACTGAGGAAGTGGACATGGTCTCACCAATATTGGAACTGAGGAAGTGGACATGGTCTCACCAATATTGGAACTGAGGAAGTGGGCATGGTCTCAACAATATTGGAACTGAGGAAGTGGGCATGGTCTCACCAATATTGGAACTGAGGAAGTGGACATGGTCTCATCAATATTGGAACTGAGGAAGTGGACATGGTTTCATCAATATTGGAACTGAGGAAGTGGACATGGTCTCACCAATATTGGAACTGAGGAAGTGGACATGGTTTCACCAATATTGGAACTGAGGAAGTGGACATGGTCTCACCAATATTGGAACTGAGGAAGTGGACATGGTCTCATCAATATTGGAACTGAGGAAGTGGACATGGTCTCATCAATATTGGAACTGAGGAAGTGGACATGGTTTCATCAATATTGGAACTGAGGAAGTGAACATGGTTTCATCAATATTGGAACTGAGGAAGTGGACATGGTCTCACCAATATTGGAACTGAGGAAGTGGACATGGTTTCATCAATATTGGAACTGAGGAAGTGGACATGGTCTCACCAATATTGGAACTAAGGAAGTGGACATGGTTTCATCAATATTGGAACTGAGGAAGTGGACATGGTCTCACCAATATTGGAACTGAGGAAGTGGACATGGTTTCATCAATATTGGAACTGAGGAAGTGGACATGGTCTCATCAATATTGGAACTGAGGAAGTGGACATGGTTTCACCAATATTGGAACTGAGGAAGTGGACATGGTCTCACCAATATTGGAACTGAGGAAGTGGACATGGTTTCATCAATATTGGAACTGAGGAAGTGGACATGGTCTCACCAATATTGGAACTGAGGAAGTGGACATGGTTTCATCAATATTGGAACTGAGGAAGTGGACATGGTCTCACCAATATTGGAACTGAGGAAGTGGACATGGTTTCATCAATATTGGAACTGAGGCAGTGGACATGCTCTCATCAATATTGGAACTGAGGCGGTGGACATGCTCTCATCAATATTGGAACTGAGGAAGTGGACCTGGTCTCACCAATATTGGAACTGACGAAGTGGACATGGTTTCACCAATATTGGAACTGAGGAAGTGGACATGGTCTCACCAATATTGGAACTGAGGAAGTGGACATGGTTTCACCAATATTGGAACTGAGGAAGTGGACATGGTTTCACCAATATTGGAACTGAGGAAGTGGGCATGGTCTCACCAATTTTGGATTTGAGGGAGTGGATATGGTTTCACCAATATTGGAACTGAGGAAGTGGACCTGGTCTCACCAATATTGGAACTGAGGAAGTGGTCATGGTTTCACCAATATTGGAACTGAGGAAGTGGACATGGTTTCACCAATATTGGAACTGAGGAACTGGACATGGTCTCACCAATATTGGAACTGAGGAAGTGGACATGGTCTCACCAATATTGGAACTGAGGAAGTGGACATGGTTTCATTAATATTGGAACTGAGGAAGTGGACATGGTTTCATCAATATTGGAACTGAGGAAGTGGACATGGTCTCACCAATATTGGAACTGAGGAAGTGGACATGGTCTCCTCAATATTGGAACTGAGGAAGTGGACATGGTTTCATCAATATTGGAACTGAGGAAGTGGACATGGTCTCACCAATATTGGAACTGAGGAAGTGGACATGGTTTCACCAATATTGGAACTGAGGAAGTGGACATGGTCTCACCAATATTGGAACTGAGGAAGTGGACACGGTCTCACCAATTTTGGAACTGAGGGAGTGGACATCGTTTCACCAATATTGGAACTGAGGAAGTGGACATGGTCTCACCAATATTGGAACTGAGGAGGTGGACATGGTCTCATCAACATTGGAACTGAGGAAGTGGACATGGTTTCGCCAATATTGGAACTGAGGAAGTGGACATGGTTTCATCAATATTGGAACTGAGGAAGTGGACATGGTTTCACCAATATTGGAACTGAGGAAGTGGACATGGTTTCGCCAATATTGGAACTGAGGAAGTGGACATGGTTTCATCAATATTGGAACTGAGGAAGTGGACATGGTCTCATCAATATTGGAACTGAGGAAGTGGACATGGTCTCACCAATATTGGAACTGAGGAAGTGGACATGGTCCCACCAATATTGGAACTGAGGAAGTGGACATGGTTTCGCCAATATTGGAACTGAGGAAGTGGACATGGTCTCATCAATATTGGAACTGAGGAAGTGGGCATGGTCTCATCAATATTGGAACTGAGGAAGTGGACATGGTCTCACCAATATTGGAACTGAGGAAGTGGGCATGGTCTCATCAATATTGGAACTGAGGAAGTGGACATGGTCTCACCAATATTGGAACTGAGGAGGTGGACATGGTTTCATCAATATTGGAACTGAGTAAGTGGACATGGTCTCACCAATATTGGAACTGAGGAAGTGGATATGGCTTCACCAATATTGGAACTGAGGAAGTGGACATGGTTTCATCAATATTGGAACTGAGGAAGTGGACATGGTTTCATCAATATTGGAACTGAGGAAGTGGACATGGTCTCACCAATATTGGAACTGAGGAAGTGGACATGGTTTCGCCAATATTGGAACTGAGGAAGTGGACATGGTTTCGCCAATATTGGAACTGAGGAAGTGGACATGGTTTCGCCAATATTGGAACTAAGGAAGTGGACATGGTCTCATCAATATTGGAACTGAGGAAGTGGACATGGTTTCACCAATATTGGAACTGAGGGGGTGGACATGGTCTCATCAATATTGGAACTGAGGGGGTGGACATGGTCTCACCGATATTGGAACTGAGGAAGTGGACATGGTTTCACCAATATTGGAACTGAGGAAGTGGACATGGTCTCACCAATATTGGAACTGAGGAAGTGGACATGGTTTCGCCAATATTGGAACTAAGGAAGTGGACATGGTTTCATCAATATTGGAACTGAGGAAGTGGACATGGTTTCATCAATATTGGAACTGAGGAAGTGGACATGGTTTCACCAATATTGGAACTGAGGAAGTGGACATGGTCTCACCAATATTGGAACTGAGGAAGTGGACATGGTTTCGCCAATATTGGAACTAAGGAAGTGGACATGGTCTCATCAATATTGGAACTGAGGAAGTGGACATGGTTTCACCAATATTGGAACTGAGGGGGTGGACATGGTCTCATCAATATTGGAACTGAGGGGGTGGACATGGTCTCACCGATATTGGAACTGAGGAAGTGGACATGGTTTCACCAATATTGGAACTGAGGAAGTGGACATGGTCTCACCAATATTGGAACTGAGGAAGTGGACATGGTTTCGCCAATATTGGAACTAAGGAAGTGGACATGGTTTCATCAATATTGGAACTGAGGAAGTGGACATGGTTTCACCAATATTGGAACTGAGGGGGTGGACATGGTCTCATCAATATTGGAACTGAGGGGGTGGACATGGTCTCACCGATATTGGAACTGAGGAAGTGGACATGGTTTCACCAATATTGGAACTGAGGGGGTGGATATGGTCTCACCAATATTGGAACTGAGGAAGTGGACATGGTTTCATCAATATTGGAACTGAGGAAGTGGACATGGTTTCATCAATATTGGAAATGAGGGGGTGGACATGGTCTCACCGATATTGGAACTGAGGAAGTGGACATGGTTTCACCAATATTGGAACTGAGGAAGTGGACATGGTTTCATCAATATTGGAACTGAGGGAGTGGACATGGTCTCACCAATATTGGAACTGAGGAAGTGGACATGGTCTCACCAATATTGGAACTGAGGAAGTGGACATGGTCTCACCAATATTGGAACTGAGGAAGTGGACATGGTCTCATCAATATTGGAACTGAGGAATTGGACATGGTTTCATCAATATTGGAACTGAGGAAGTGGACATGGTCTCACCAATATTGGAACTGAGGAAGTGGACATGGTCTCACCAATATTGGAACTGAGGAAGTGGACATGGTCTCATCTATATTGGAACTGAGGAAGTGGACATGGTCTCACCAATATTGGAACTGACGAAGTGGACATGGTCTCACCAATATTGGAACTGAGGAAGTGGACATGGTCTCACCAATATTGGAACTGAGGAAGTGGACATGGTCTCACCAATATTGGAACTGAGGAAGTGGACATGGTCTCATCAATATTGGAACTGAGGAATTGGACATGGTTTCATCAATATTGGAACTGAGGAAGTGGACATGGTCTCACCAATATTGGAACTGAGGAAGTGGACATGGTCTCACCAATATTGGAACTGAGGAAGTGGACATGGTCTCATCAATATTGGAACTGAGGAAGTGGACATGGTCTCACCAATATTGGAACTGACGAAGTGGACATGCTCTCATCAATATTGGAACTGAGGAAGTGGACCTGGTCTCACCAATATTGGAACTGACGAAGTGGACATGGTCTCATCAATATTGGAACTGAGGAAGTGGACATGGTCTCACCAATATTGGAACTGACGAAGTGGACATGGTCTCACCAATATTGGAACTGAGGAAGTGGACATGGTCTCACCAATATTGGAACTGAGGGGGTGGACCTGGTCTCACCAATATTGGAACTGACGAAGTGGACATGGTCTCATCAATATTGGAACTGAGGAAGTGGACATGGTCTCACCAATATTGGAACTGACGAAGTGGACATGGTCTCACCAATATTGGAACTGAGGAAGTGGACATGGTCTCATCAATATTGGAACTGAGGAAGTGGACATGGTCTCACCAATATTGGAACTGAGGAAGTGGACATGGTCTCACCAATATTGGAACTGACGAAGTGGACATGGTCTCATCAATATTGGAACTGAGGAAGTGGACATGGTCTCACCAATATTGGAACTGACGAAGTGGACATGGTCTCACCAATATTGGAACTGAGGAAGTGGACATGGTCTCACCAATATTGGAACTGAGGAAGTGGACATGGTCTCATCAATATTGGAACTGAGGAAGTGGACATGGTCTCACCAATATTGGAACTGACGAAGTGGACATGCTCTCATCAATATTGGAACTGAGGAAGTGGACCTGGTCTCACCAATATTGGAACTGACGAAGTGGACATGGTTTCACCAATATTGGAACTGAGGAAGTGGACATGGTTTCATCAATATTGGAACTGAGGAAGTGGACCTGGTCTCACCAATATTGGAACTGACGAAGTGGACATGGTCTCACCAATATTGGAACTGAGGAAGTGGACATGGTCTCATCAATATTGGAACTGAGGCAGTGGACATGCTCTCATCAATATTGGAACTGAGGCGGTGGACCTGGTCTCACCAATATTGGAACTGAGGAAGTGGACATGGTTTCACCAATATTGGAACTGAGGAAGTGGACATGGTCTCATCAATATTGGAACTGAGGAAGTGGACCTGGTCTCACCAATATTGGAACTGACGAAGTGGACATGGTTTCACCAATATTGGAACTGAGGAATTGGACATGGTCTCATCAATATTGGAACTGAGGAAGTGGACATGGTCTCATCAATATTGGAACTGAGGAAGTGGACCTGGTCTCACCAATATTGGAACTGACGAAGTGGACATGGTTTCACCAATATTGGAACTGAGGAAGTGGACATGGTCTCATCAATATTGGAACTGAGGAAGTGGACATGGTTTCATCAATATTGCAACTGAGGAAGTGGACATGGTCTCATCAATATTGGAACTGAGGCAGTGGACATGCTCTCATCAATATTGGAACTGAGGCGGTGGACATGCTCTCATCAATAATTGAACTGAGGAAGTGGACCTGGTCTCACCAATATTGGAACTGAGGAAGTGGACATGGTCTCATCAATATTGGAACTGAGGCGGTGGACATGCTCTCATCAATATTGGAACTGAGGAAGTGGACCTGGTCTCACCAATATTGGAACTGACGAAGTGGACATGGTCTCACCAATATTGGAACTGAGGAAGTGGACATGGTCTCACCAATATTGGAACTGAGGAAGTGGACATGGTCTCATCAATATTGGAACTGAGGAAGTGGACATGGTTTCATCAATATTGGAACTGAGGAAGTGGACATGGTCTCATCAATATTGGAACTGAGGAAGTAGACATGGTCTCACCAATATTGAACTGAGGAAGTGGACATGGTCTCATCAATATTGGAACTGAGGAAGTGGACATGGTCTCATCAATATTGGAACTGAGGAGGTGGACATGGTCTCACCAATATTGGAACTGAGGAAGTGAACATGGTCTCACCAATATTGGAACTGAGGGGGTGGACATGGTCTCACCAATATTGGAACTGAGGAAGTGGACATGGTTTCACCAATATTGGAACTGAGGAAGTGGACATGGTCCCACCAATATTGGAACTGAGGAGGTGGACATGGTCTCACCAATATTGGAACTGAGGAAGTGGACATGGTCTCTCCAATATTGGAACTGAGGAAGTGGACATGGTCTCATCAATATTGGAACTGAGGGGGTGGACATGGTTTCACCAATATTGGAACTGAGGAAGTGGACATGGTCTCATCAATATTGGAACTGAGGAGGTGGACATGGTCTCACCAATATTGGAACTGAGGAAGTGGACATGGTCTCATCAATATTGGAACTGAGGAAGTGGACATGGTCTCACCAATATTGGAACTGAGGAAGTGGACATGGTCTCACCAATATTGGAACTGAGGAAGTGGACATGGTCTCACCAATATTGGAACTGAGGAAGTGGGCATGGTCTCACCAATATTGGAACTGAGGAAGTGGGCATGGTCTCACCAATATTGGAACTGAGGAAGTGGACATGGTCTCATCAATATTGGAACTGAGGAAGTGGACATGGTTTCATCAATATTGGAACTGAGGAAGTGGACATGGTCTCACCAATATTGGAACTGAGGAAGTGGACATGGTTTCACCAATATTGGAACTGAGGAAGTGGACATGGTCTCATCAATATTGGAACTGAGGAAGTGGACATGGTCTCATCAATATTGGAACTGAGGAAGTGGACATGGTTTCATCAATATTGGAACTGAGGAAGTGAACATGGTTTCATCAATATTGGAACTGAGGAAGTGGACATGGTCTCACCAATATTGGAACTGAGGAAGTGGACATGGTTTCATCAATATTGGAACTGAGGAAGTGGACATGGTCTCACCAATATTGGAACTGAGGAAGTGGACATGGTTTCATCAATATTGGAACTGAGGAAGTGGACATGGTCTCACCAATATTGGCACTGAGGAAGTGGACATGGTCTCATCAATATTGGAACTGAGGAAGTGGACATGGTTTCATCAATATTGGAACTGAGGAAGTGGACATGGTCTCACCAATATTGGAACTGAGGAAGTGGACATGGTCTCATCAATATTGGAACTGAGGAGGTGGACATGGTTTCACCAATATTGGAACTGAGGAAGTGGACATGGTCTCATCAATATTGGAACTGAGGAAGTGGACCTGGTCTCACCAATATTGGAACTGACGAAGTGGACATGGTCTCATCAATATTGGAACTGACGAAGTGGACATGGTCTCACCAATATTGGAACTGAGGAAGTGGACATGGTCTCATCAATATTGGAACTGAGGAAGTGGACATGGTTTCATCAATATTGCAACTGAGGAAGTGGACATGGTCTCATCAATATTGGAACTGAGGCGGTGGACATGCTCTCATCAATAATTGAACTGAGGAAGTGGACCTGGTCTCACCAATATTGGAACTGACGAAGTGGACATGGTCTCATCAATATTGGAACTGAGGAAGTGGACATGGTCTCATCAATATTGGAACTGAGGAAGTGGACATGGTCTCATCAATATTGGAACTGAGGAAGTGGACATGGTCTCACCAATATTGGAACTGAGGCAGTGGACATGCTCTCATCAATATTGGAACTGAGGCGGTGGACATGCTCTCATCAATAATTGAACTGAGGAAGTGGACCTCGTCTCACCAATATTGGAACTGACGAAGTGGACATGGTCTCACCAATATTGGAACTGAGGAAGTGGACATGGTCTCATCAATATTGGAACTGAGGAAGTGGACATGGTCTCACCAATATTGGAACTGACGAAGTGGACATGGTCTCATCAATATTGGAACTGACGAAGTGGACATGGTCTCACCTATATTGGAACTGAGGAAGTGGACATGGTCTCATCAATATTGGAACTGAGGAAGTGGACATGGTCTCACCAATATTGGAACTGACGAAGTGGACATGGTCTCATCAATATTGGAACTGACGAAGTGGACATGGTCTCACCAATACTGGAACTGAGGAAGTGGACATGGTCTCACCAATATTGGAACTGACGAAGTGGACATGCTCTCATCAATATTGGAACTGAGGAAGTGGACCTGGTCTCACCAATATTGGAACTGAGGAAGTGGACATGGTCTCACCAATATTGGAACTGAGGAAGTGGACATGGTCTCACCAATATTGGAACAGAGGAAGTGGACATGGTCTCATCAATATTGGAACTGAGGAAGTGGACATGGTTTCATCAATATTGGAACTGAGGAAGTGGACATGGTTTCATCAATATTGGAACTGAGGAAGTGGACATGGTCTCATCAAAATTGGAACTGAGGAAGTGGACATGGTCTCATCAATATTGGAACTGAGGAGGTGGACATGGTTTCACCAATATTGGAACTGAGGAAGTGGACATTGTCTCACCAATATTGGAACTGAGGAAGTGGACATGGTTTCATCAATATTGGAACTGAGGAAGTGGACATGGTCTCTCCAATATTGGAACTGAGGAAGTGGACATGGTCTCACCAATATTGGAACTGAGGAAGTGGACATGGTTTCATCAATATTGGAACTGAGGAAGTGGACATGGTCTCTCCAATATTGGAACTGAGGAAGTGGACATGGTCTCTCCAATATTGGAACTGAGGAAGTGGACATGGTCTCATCAATATTGGAACTGAGGAAGTGGACATGGTCTCACCAATATTGGAACTGAGGAAGTGGACATGGTCTCATCAATATTGGAACTGAGGAAGTGGACATTGTCTCACCAATATTGGAACTGAGGAAGTGGACATGGTCTCACCTCTATTGGAACTGAGGAAGTGAAAATGGTCTCATCAATATTGGAACTGAGGAAGTGGACATGGTCTCATCAATATTGGAACTGAGGAAGTGGACATGGTCTCACCAATATTGGAACTGAGGGAGTGGACATGGTTTCATCAATATTGGAACTGAGGAAGTGGACATGGTTTCATCAATATTGGAACTGAGGAAGTGGACATGGTCTCACCAATATTGGAACTGAGGAAGTGGACATGGTTTCACCAATATTGGAACTGAGGAAGTGGACATGGTCTCACCAATATTGGAACTGAGGAAGTGGACATGGTCTCATCAATATTGGAACTGAGGAAGTGGACTAGGTCTCACCAATATTGGAACTGAGGAAGTGGACATGGTCTCACCAATATTGGAACTGAGGAAGTGGACATGGTCTCATCAGTATTGGAACTGAGGAAGTGGACATGGTCTCATCAATATTGGAACTGAGGAAGTGGACATGGTCTCATCAATATTGGAACTGAGGAAGTGGACATGGTTTCATCAATATTGGAACTGAGGAAGTGGACATGGTCTCACCAATATTGGAACTGAGGAAGTGGACATGGTCTCATCAATATTGGAACTGAGGAAGTGGACATGGTTTCATCAATATTGGAACTGAGGAAGTGGACATGGTCTCACCAATATTGGAACTGAGGAAGTGGACATGGTTTCATCAATATTGGAACTGAGGAAGTGGACATGGTCTCATCAATATTGGAACTGAGGAAGTGGACATGGTTTCATCAATATTGGAACTGAGGAAGTGGACATGGTTTCATCAATATTGGAACTGAGGAAGTGGACATGGTTTCATCAATATTGGAACTGAGGAAGTGGACATGGTCTCACCAATATTGGAACTGAGGAAGTGGACATGGTCTCATCAATATTGGAACTGAGGAAGTGGACATGGTTTCACCAATATTGGAACTTAGGAAGTGGACATGGTCTCACCAATATTGGAACTGAGGAAGTGGACATGGTCTCACCAATATTGGAACTGAGGAAGTGGACATGGTCTCATCAATATTGGAACTGAGGAAGTGGACATGGTCTCACCAATATTGGAACTGAGGAAGTGGACATGGTCTCATCAATATTGGAACTGAGGAAGTGGACATGGTCTCACCAATATTGGAACTGAGGAAGTGGACATGGTTTCATCAATATTGGAACTGAGGAAGTGGACATGGTTTCACCAATACTGGAACTGAGGAAGTGGACATGGTCTCACCAATATTGGAACTGAGGAAGTGGACATGGTCTCATCAATATTGGAACTGAGGAAGTGGACATGGTTTCATCAATATTGGAACTGAGGAAGTGGACATGGTTTCATCAATATTGGAACTGAGGAAGTGGACATGGTTTCACCAATATTGGAACTGAGGAAGTGGACATGCTCTCACCAATATTGGAACTGAGGAAGTGGACATGGTCTCACCAATATTGGAACTGAGGAAGTGGACATGGTCTCATCAATATTGGAACTGAGGAAGTGGACATGGTCTCACCAATATTGGAACTGAGGAAGTGGACATGGTCTCATCAATATTGGAACTGAGGAAGTGGACATGGTCTCACCAATATTGGAACTGAGGAAGTGGACATGGTTTCATCAATATTGGAACTGAGGAAGTGGACATGGTCTCACCAATATTGGAACTGAGGAAGTGGACATGGTTTCATCAATATTGGAACTGAGGAAGTGGACATGGTCTCATCAATGTTGGAACTGAGGAAGTGGACATGGTCTCACCAATATTGGAACTGAGGAAGTGGACATGGTTTCATCAATATTGGAACTGAGCATGTGTACATGGTCTCACCAATATTGGAACTGAGGAAGTGGACATGGTTTCATCAATATTGGAATTGAGGAAGTGGACATGGTTTCATCAATATTGGAACTGAGGAAGTGGACATGGTCTCACCAATGTTGAAGCTGAATGAAAGCATCCAAGCTCAGCAACATGTTGTGGTAAGGAGTTGACACACTTCCACCCAGATTTATCTGTGGGGATAAGAATTGAGGATAAGAATCTGCTTACACAGTTTGAAGGATGATCAATGTTCAGAGGTCCAGGATACAATCAAGAGGCGATGACCTGTTTCGGAGATCCAGGATAGTACACAAAAGAAATTGCCTGTTTCAACAGGAAGTCCAGAATTTGTGATCAGAGACTTATGAAGAGAAAGTTATGGTAATTGTAATTATGCGAATAAATGAATGCAAAACCATTAATAGTTAAAAACATCTTGAGGATGGGAGATATCATAAATCATAGAATCTCTACAATCTGGAGGTTTGCCATTTGGCCCACCAAGTCCACACCAACCCTCTGGAGAGTAACCCACCCAGACCCATTTCCATACCCTATTACTCTACATTTACCCCTGACTAATACACCTAACCTACACATCCCCGAACACGCTGGGTAATTATGCATCGCCAATTCACCTAAGCTGCATTGTGGGAGGAAACTGGAGCATCTGATGGAAACCCACGCAGATAGGGGGAGAAAATGCAAACTCCACACAGGCAGTCACCTGAGTATTGAAAGAGTGTGTGAGAATCTGGAAGGGTTTATGTTGAGGAATGCCTTAATCACCACCTACTAGGAGGAGCAGTGATTAAGATTCATCTTACAACATCAGCCCTCAGGCTCCCAAAATCTATAAATATAAAATATCTCATGATTGTTCAGCTCTCAACCTTCTGATTATTCATGACTACTTCTCTCAACACTATTTTGCCATGGTCTTGCAATCAATTTCCTGCTATGTCTGCCATTGACTTCATGCTGTCGCGACAATCCCTCTCTATTTTTCCTCCCTTATTCAATTATTCCATCATTCTGATCCCTGGCTCTACCCATTGCAGGTCTTATGCCATTGTTAACATCCTGCCAGTTTTTTTTTTAATGTTACTCTCAGCCTGTTCCCATTCTTCTCTGTCTTAAGATTGTTCTTGGAAACACTATTGCTCTGCTTTTTTCATATCCTGTGCTTTTAATCATTCTGGAGAAAGTGAGGACTGCAGATGCTGGAGACCAGAGTCGAAGAGTGTGGCACTGGGAAAGCACAGCCAGTCAGGCAGCATCTGAGGAGCAGATCTTCCTGCTCCTCAGATGCTGCCTGACCGGCTGAGCTTTTCCAGCGCCACCCTCTGCGTCTCTTAATTACTCTTCCAAATCTAGCAAAAACTGAAAGAACTGTGGGATGATGGAAATCAAGAACAAAAACAGAAATAGCTAGAAAAACTCAGTAGATCTGGCAGTGTCTGAAGAGAGAAAGCAGAGTTCTTCAGAACTTAGGGTCACTGGACCTGAAACATTAACTCTGCATTCTCTCAACAAATGCTGCCAGAACTGCTGAGCTTTGTAAGCCACTTCTGTTTTTGATATTATGTCTCATATCTGCATTCTGTGCTCCTTCTGCTATTCTAATATTCTCCTGGTGTCTCCTCTCAGCCATATTTTTCTTTACTAGTTTCCAGCATTAAGCAACGTAAAATATGATATACGTTATTTCTGCTGTGTGAGTCCTCCACATTGTTGCCTGTTGGGTGAGCAATCTGTGCCACTCCTTATCATATGAACTCACTGGACTATTGCTTATGATAAGATAGACTTGCCGACAGTATCCTCTTTCAGAGTAAGGATTGACAAAGTCAACTTGGACTCGAGTAATGGAGGAAAACCATCTGATATTCTAATGAGAATAAGCGTTTGCTGAAGTAGAATCTTGTTTATTTCATGATGGCAACTATGTATAAATTACATTGTTGTGATAAACATTGTTAGGGAGACTATGAGGAAGAGCCAGATGGTAGGTCATACTCCTTCAAGATCTTAAGCTGAGTCCAACCAATCCACATAACAGCATCACAGTGAGTGCCCATAAGACACTCCTCCACATTAACCCTTTCCGACCTTCATGCAAAGTGCTCTTCTGTGGATTTTCTTTTTAATCCAATGTGAGACTTTATTCTGAAGGCAACTTTTGAAACTTCTTCTGTGGATTTATCCTGATGTCAGCTGTGACAGAACATAATCCCCTCGTTTACTGTATGCCATCAGCCAGTACACCTGGGAAGATATAAACATCATCAAAATAAGATTGCCTTTTGGGGATGTTAAGACATGATTTCCTGAATTCTTCTTGTTCCTACATCTGAAAAAGGGCTCCCATATTTTTTATTCTGTTTTACCAATTCCAACTGATAGTTGTCCAAGATTGGCCAAGTTTCCATTTCCAGAGTTCCTTGGAACTTTAGAACTGGACTTAAAAAAACCTTGAAACGGGACAGAAAATGAAATGACTTCTCGAATATACTCAACATGAGAGGTCAGGGGCAATCAGATCACAACATGATATGTACCTATCCAAGACTTGAATGATTTGGCTCTATCACTGAGATCACACAGTCAAACTATAAAGCTCCAAATTGCACTTAGAAGCTGTCAATTGCAGAATAACTTGGTGTATACCCTCATTAATTGGAAATTCTAATCCCAACATCAATTAGTATGATACTCAGTCCCTAGTCCAACGATGTTAATTACTGGAATCATCCCCATTGAAAGATCTTCAAACTATTCACTAAACCCAGGAATATGAAGTAACCATCAAGAGTGGAAGGGGTTTAGGTCAGTCATTTCCATGAGTGTTTTTTGCACTTTAGGAAACATGGATTTAGAGACAGAGGAAGCAACTTGCAAGGAAATCGCACCCAGGGTATATATTCCTCTGAGCAATCAAGTGGACGTGTCCAGTTCAAAAATAAAGGTAGTGTGAATTGTGAGAATTGATTGACCTTGAAGGGAGCAGGGTATTAATGTTTGTAGGTTATTGGAGGATATTGATGTTTTTAAGTTATTGGTTATACAATAAACAGTTACAGGAATCTAAGGGATGTTGAGTTGCAAGCCTAGACCATTAATATGAAGGTTGATGGAGTTGTGGATAGTGTGGAGGGTTGTGGTAGGTTGCAACAGGATGTTGACAGGATACAGAACTACATAGGATCCCTACACTGTGGAAACAGGCCAACAGGCCTAACAGTCATCAGCGACCCTCCAAAGAGACCCATTTCCCTACCCTATCACTCCACATTTTCCCTGAAGAACGCACCTAACCTACACATCCCTAAACACTATGGGCAACTTAGCTTGGTCAAATCACCTAATTTGCACATCTTGGACTGTGGGAGGAAACCCACACAGAGATGGGGAGAATGTGTAAACTCCAGACAGACAGTCCCCTCATGGCTGGAATCAAACCTGGGTTCCTGGTGCTGTGAGGCAGCAGTGCGAACCACTGAACCATCTTGCCACCCAATTGGGCTGAGAAGTAGCAGATGGAACTCAACCTGGAAAAATGTAAAGTCATTCACTTTGAAAGATTTAATTTGAATGCAGAATACAGAGTTAAAGGCAAGAGAGATCTTGGGATCCACGTCCAGACATTCCTCAAAGTTGCCACCCAAATTAACATGGTTGTTAAGAAGGCATATGGTGTGTTGGCTTTCATTAGCAGGGGGATGGAGTTTAAGAGCCACGAAGTTATGTTGCAGTTCTATAGAGCCCTGGTTAGACCACACTTGGAATATTGTGTTCAGTTCTAGTGACCTCATTATAGGAAGGATGTGGAAGCTTTAGAGAGGGCGCAGAGGAGATTTACTGGATGTTTTCTGGACTGGAGGGCATGTTTTATGAAGAAAGTTTGAGGGAGCTAGGGCTTTTCTCATTGGAGCGAAGAAGGATGAGAGGTGACTTGATCAAAGTGTATAACATGTTCAGAGGTATAAATAGAATGGATAGCCAGAGACTTTTTCCCAGGGCGGAAATGTCTTTCATGAGGGGCATAACGTTAAGGTGATAGGAGGAAGGTTTAGGGGAGATGTCAGAAGTCAGAGTGATGGGTGCATGGAATGCACAACCTACAGTGGTAGTAGAGTCAGATACATTAGGAACATTTAAGCAACTCTTGGATGGGCACATGAAAGGTAGTACAATGAAGGGTATGTAGGTTAGTTTGATCTTGGAGTCGGATAAAAGGCCGGCACAACATTGAGGGCCAAAGGGCCAGTACTATGCTGTACTTTTCTATTCTGCCAACTTGGCTGATTCAGGTCAGATTTTAGAGTTAAGAACATAAGAAGGTTGGTGCCAGTTCACCTTGTTACACCAATGAAATCTGACAAGGGTGAAAATAGATGTTTAGAGAAACTGTTCCCAAGTAATTCAAATTCTGAGACATATCTTGAAGAATTATGAATATATGAGAAATATATTTCTGTGATCGAAACTGACCTCTTGCAAATTCTACTTATATTCTTTGTATGTATTGGTTTCAAGTTAGAGAATTTTATAATACTTCATAGCACTGTGTGACATTTAACCTGTCAAAAAGTTTGTTAAAATAATTTTGAGCTAGAAGCATCAGTCATGAGATACAATATCTATCTTTGGAAATTGAGAAAGTATTGTTGCCACTCGGCATGTTATGTAGTGTACAGAGAATGAGGAAAATCTGATGGAATTTGTTGATGTCAAGAGTAGGTAATTATGAAAGATTATTACTGTGTTTATTATAAATAGATTCAATAAACAATTGCACATCTCTAGAGAAAGGGATTGAGGAAGATGATAAGTAGCTGATCAAGTTGGACTTGGCAGATCGAAAGAAGGCAAATTTGCATAGGGATCACACCATTTTATTCGAGGCATTTTTAATCAATCAATCTGTTCAGTTGTGTTATGAAACACCTCTAAAATAGGTGGGACTTGAACCCAGGACTTCCGACCTAGAGATAGATACTCAGCCACAGAACTCTCACACTATTTTGTCTGTGCTGCCTTTAAAACCCTTGATTGCCAATCACTAGACTTATTGGGGATAATTTTAGCTTTCATCACCTAGTGAAGGGCCACTGAAAACAAATCAAAGCCCATTTTACACTTTGGATGATTCTCTTTTTCACTGAATTCAGGCAAAACCAGTGAGGTGTAAAACAGGCTGACAATTTACTATCATTTGCACATCACCTGACAATGACAAAAGTCTTGCCATTTCCAATGAAATCAGCAAAGCAAATAATGTTCCTAGAAAATACTTAGGATTAAAAAATCTGATAACATTTTTGCAGGGAGGTAATATTCTCTAAGACATGGTTTCATTAAACTTTTGTTTGCTAAACATTAATGACAATACTCTTCAACAATCATTTTTTGATAAATTGTCAAGTGTGCTGCTCATAATAGTTTCAGACACAGAAATAAACATTTTAGTCAATTTTTTTAATAAATGGATATGTGGAGGGGAGTTTGGTCTTGAATACCTGAATGCAATGTCCAGAGAAACAGATGAATGACTATTCCACTTATTCACTCAGTGAGCAAAATGGAGATTTGCAATAGGAATCCAGGCAATGACAAACGGAAGAATTATCTGGGATTTTCTGACAGTCAGACAGCTGTTACTCCAGTATTGAAAAGAGTTGCATATGGGTACCCTGCACAATCCCCATCAGAGTATGTCTGCTGGCAATTCCTATCTGCCTGAAACCCCTGAAAGTTCCTTTTTAAAACAGAAAGTTGAGGACTCTTGCCTCAATGGGTGCAGCTCCAACAACACTCAAGAAGCTTGGCAGTATCCAGGACAAAGCAGCCCTCTTGATTGGCACTACATCCACAAAGGGAATGCAGATTTCTCCAGCTTCCTCATTTCCCTTCCCCCCACCTTATCTCAGTCCCAACCCTTGGACTTAGCACCGCCTTCTTGACCTGAAATCTTCTTCCCGACCTGTCCGCCCCCACCCCCTCTCCGGCCTATCACCCTCACCTTAACCTCCTTCCACCTATCGCATTCCCAACACCCCTCCCCCAAGTCCCTCCTCCCTCCCTTTTATCTTAGCCTGCTTGGCACACCTTCCTCATTCCTGAAGAAGGGCTTATGCCCGAAACGTCGATTCTCCTGCTCCTTGGATGCTGCCTGACCTGCTGTGCTTTTCCAGCAACACATTTTTCAGCACTACATCCACAAACATCGACTCTCTCCAACACCAACACTCAGAAGCAGTGGTGTGTACTATCTACAAGAAGCCCTGAGGAAATTCACAAAAGATTCCCAGACACTACCTGCTAAACCTATATCCACATTGATCTAGAAGGACAAGGGTAGCAGGTATAGATTAACATCACCACCTGTAAGTTCCCCTCCAAACCAGTCACCATCTGGACTTGGAATTCTATTGCCATTCCTTCACTGTCGCTGGGTCCAAATCCTAAAATTCCCTCCCTGACAGCATTGTGGATCTACCTACAGCACATGGACTGCAGCAGTTCAAGACAACAGCTCACCACCACCTTCCCAATGGTAACTGGGAATAAGCAATAAATGCTGGCCAGTCAGCAGTGTACACATCCCATCAATGTCATAGAGTCATAGAGGTGTACAGCATGGAAACAGACCCTTCGGTCCAACCCTGCGTAAAGAACCTGCCTCTGACATCTGTCTTAAATCTATCACCCCTCAATTTGTACTTATGTCCCCTCATACAAGCTGACGTCATCATCCTAGGAAAAAGACTTTCACTGTCTACCCTATCTAATCCTCTGATCATCTTGTAGAGTCATAGAGTCATAGAGATGTACAGCATGGAAACAGACCCTTCGGTCCATGCCGACTAGATATCCCAACCCAATCTAGTCCCACCTGCCACACCCGGCCCATACCCCTACAAACCCTTCCTATTCATACCACCCATCCAAATAACTCTTAAATGTTGCAATTGCACCAGCCTCCACCAAGATACAAAAACAAATTTGAATTCAGTATTTTGACAACATCAAACCAAAGAAATGATCTGATGTTTTGGGGTATAAAGCCAGAGATTTTGAACAGTTAGGGGAGAACTGCCAAGAAAACCAACAAGGATAGACCGTTAGCCGAATAGGTCTCTGAAAGATAACTGTTCATATGAAAGACCTGTGAAGCAGAATACTGAAGAAAAGATTACAGAGGAAGATATAAAGAGAAGGTTTGACAGCTGGCTGGTTTTGAAATTGAATTTTTTTTTTGTAAATCTGAATCGGGTTTTTACCAGAGCAGTATTTTAAAGTGGAGAGGTAAAAGATAGGTTTAAGAGAAAGGAGTTGTAAATATTTGTTGATTTTAATATTCTCTGTTGGACTTAAAGAATAAAATTGTTAATTTTTACTTTAAATACTGACCTCTGGGATGGTTCTTTGCCTCTTGCAATTTAACAGATTATGGCACAGGGGGAGCTTCTCTGTATGTTGGGTTTACATTAGCAGTGGGGTTTACCCTGTATCATAACACCCTTTATTCCCCACCTCCACCACCTCCCCATGCTAGACCCGGCCTGATCATTGCTTCCCTACCTCCAGACCAGATTCCTCTCCCCCTTTCATTCCCACTCACACTAGACCAGACCTGGACCCCCAGACATTCTAACCTACCCCAAACATTGCTTCACCTAGCTTGCCCTTTGCACCCCAGCACACTACCCACTGGCATCATCCCCCTACCAAAATGGCACCCTACACCTACCTATCTGGCATCTCCCCTTCCTCCAGAAGGCACCTACCTACCTGACAGCGTATTCACCCTATACACTATCTCCCTTATCCATCAAACATCCCAACTCCACATTTATCTTATGTACTGATGGTTTGACGGTAGCTGTCAAAATGGCTGCCAGCACCAGAATTCAGAAATCAGAATTCAGCAGCTGGCTGCTGAGAAAAGAGGCCATGGTTTGCCTTCCTCTGACTGTTCGGGTCTACAAAAGAGCAATCGGATTGGAATTACAACTCCATATTTCTGTGGGAGTCTGAAGCAAAACAGTTCTCCCTAAAATGGGATGCTCCTTCCTTCATCAAAAATAAGGGCTGAAGTTGCAATCTACATAGGAAAATCTGGCTCATTGATTGACCAAGTAATCAATTTCATAGACAGAGGAATGTGTTTTCCTTATATGGCTAATATGAATTTGTTGCTGTAACATATTATCAATGAAAATATCCGTATTCCAAGTTGTCTCCTATCCAATATGCATCAGTTCATTTGGAATCTACCTGATCTATCTCAGAGACTGACATTTTATTTTTTTTAAGACTCATATCTTATTAAAAAGGTAACATGAATTTATGGCATGATTCCAGCATCATCATCTCAAGAATAAAGTGCAATAAAAATATTAAAACACAAAGATATCAATAAATATATTCAGTTTGTTTACAGAAATGTAGAGTCATTGAATCACACAGCATAGAAACAGATCCTTCAGCCCAACTCGCCCATATCGACCCTAAGTTTCTAAAACTGACCTATTCCCATTTACCTGCATTTGGCCTATATCCCTCCATACCTTTTCTATCCATGTACCTGTCCAAATATCTTTTAAATGTTGCAATTGTACTCACCTCTACCACTTCCTCTGGCAGCTCTTTTTCCATATATGCACCACCTTTTGTGTGAAAATGTTGCCCCTCAGGGCCTTTTAAATCTTTTCCCTTTCACCTTAAACCTTTGCCCTCTGGTTTTAGACTCCCCTATCCTGGGGAAAAAACATTGGCTATTCACCTTCTCTATGCTCATCATGCAATGGCTTCTTTGTAAACGCTCTCAGTAATTTATTAACAATTACTGAAGACCCTGAATGTATTCTGTTTTCCGAAAATCATTTTATATGCAGTTATTTTGATGTTTGGCATGTGTAGCTGATGGGTTAGCCTTGGAAAATTGAAAATTTTGATTATATTGGCAAGTGATCCAAACCCAAGGTGGAGCGTTTCTCATTTCTGTTTTTCCCCTTTCATATGAATTGTAAAACTGTTTTAAGCTGTGTGCAGTTCAGAGCCTCCAGCTCTGACACTGATCCATGACAGAATAGAATAAAGACATCATGATGGGTTTTCTGCTTCAGAGACTTGGCTGCCTGCCATGAGATGTTGTCAGCTCCACATAATGGGACTCTTAAAATGTAGAACATGGGGACCCTTCAGTAAAATCTCTCTACATTGTTCTTTGTTTTCAGAAAGGGAAAGAAACTGCTCGGAGCAAAATTGTGACCTTTATTTAAAAATGAACCCATTCCAGTAGAATGAACACGATAAGAATGTGTTTGGAAAATGTTGTCACATCAGTAATTTCCTTAATCCATTTAAAATGGCTATCTGTAGTATAAGTATTCATAGGTTAGCGACTTCTCATGTGTTAACTGCTGCACGGTAAATAAACAGAGTCCTTTGACTTGGTGTGGTCTATTTTCCATAGAATAATATGTCTATTCCAAGATGCTATTTCATACAAAAATGTGGAAAACAATGAGGTCAGAGCAAAGCTCAGATGTCATTCGCATTGGGTAAAATTTATTCACTGTTCTTCTATTTGCATAATTTATTCATGTATCTGGGTTAGCATTGATTTGTTACTGTGCTCAGTCTCTGAAATTCGCTCCAAACATTTTGCATTTGATTAATTCCTTTCATTGTTATACTCATTTTGTACATACTTGATATACTGCCGCTGAAAATTTTAGAACTAAAATGCTCGGCATAAATTAGGGCACTGAAGGTATTCACTTCCTGGTCATTGACAGTAAGTGATGACACATATCTGGTGGTCTCCAGATTGTCAGAGACTGGGTATACACTCATTAAGACCCTGCGGACATTCTGAAGTGCAGATAGTAAGGAGTTGATCTCAACCAAGTGTTACAGACTGGTTCCAAGGTCCAAGGACTCTGTGCTGAGGGAACACAGTGAAGCTTGTGGAGCTGTCACCAAGGCACAGTAGGGAAAG
This sequence comes from Chiloscyllium punctatum, assembly GCF_047496795.1. Lineage (NCBI taxonomy): Eukaryota > Metazoa > Chordata > Chondrichthyes > Orectolobiformes > Hemiscylliidae > Chiloscyllium > Chiloscyllium punctatum. The sequence goes on along the minus strand of NC_092750.1, from coordinate 50,502,759 downwards.
ATCATTGTCTAAGGTCTTTCTGCCAAAGTTAGATGGGGGTCCATTCAGTAATTGGACCCTCCCGATGTCTCAAATGTATAATATATAATCTTGTACAAGTAGGACATGCCTTTGGTTTGTTTGCTGGATACAGTTAAAGCAGACATATGTGAAATTTAAACTGAGTCCCTGATGTATGGGACCTTTGACAAATGTGTCCAACCTTGAATTAGAGTGGAGACTTGTGCTAGATGGACTGCACTTACCTTGATAGCTAACAAGGAAGTGATCCTTTCATCACTTTAATTGCTCAATTCAGTACCTCTCCCAGGCCAAGCTAATGGTACAGGAAGATTAACTGGGCGGAGGCTACTTTCCGAGTCTAAGTGGGAAAAGTGCTATCCCCAAGCCCTCATCTGATTGTCTGCATAAGTAGAGGAGGAGTTCATTGATTTCAAAAAAAAACAGTAGGACATTTTATATCAATATCCACTACATAATGGTTTCAAGGAACTCTATTAGTAGGGAACTCACCCATGCTGAGCCCCTTTTCAATGGCCAAGTACATCACTCCCACTCAGCCTGCAGAGAAAAGGCAGCATTTCCAGACATTTTTTGAGGTTGCTACAATGGCAGAGGGGACTACTTTCTCCTATTTTCATCACACAGTCTCAATGCTCATATTGACGTGCACCAAGACCTTCACCCGCGGCTGTTTCTGATAGGCCTAAAAGGTAACAGGGCCACTGGAGCAAGGAAGCAGCCAGCCCTGTATTTATGTAGCTAGGTTCCGCAACCAGTGATTGTGATGTTGGGATTGCCATGGGCTCCAGAGTGATATCCTCTCTTTTTAATAATAATATGAATGGAGATGGTTGTTTGGGGGGCAATTAAAGATGGTGAATTACTTCTCACCTCACAACTCTTTTTGATTTTGGACAAAGAAAAGCGAGACAAAGATAAGACAAAGAAAGAGCAAGGAAATGAGGGCAGTCTCAAGTGGAATAGGTACTTTTTTTTATTTGTTCACTGGAAACCAGTATCTCTGGCTAGGCTAGCATTTACTGCCTGTCCCTATTGCCAAAGGGCAGTTAAGAGTCAACCACATTGCTGCGGGTCTGGAGTCACATGTAGGACAGACCAGGTAAGAATGGCAGTTTCCTTTCCAAAAGAATGTTAGATAGGTTTTCCCTGACAATCAATATTGGATTCATGGTCATCATTAGATTCTTAATACCAGACTTTTATTGAATTTAAATTCCACTATCTACCCTGGCAGGATTTAAACCCAGGTTCCCAGAATATCGCCTATGTCTCTGGATTAATAGCCGAGCGATAATACCACGAGGTCATCGCCTTCCCATTTTTTATTGACATTTACAACAGGTGGCAGTCAATAGATGGAGTTGCAGAGGTGATATCTTCTCTGGGGTAGCTAGATATAATCAGCAGCCTCTATACAGTCCTGTCTTTACCCTCTCCTTTTCTTACCCACCCCAAAATGCTGCTAGAGTTAGCTATGAGGTGGAAGTAGATCTCCTCTCCCTTTTTCTAAAATGCAGTAAAGTCCTTACGTTGATTATGGTTGCTGGGGTGCCTCGTTCTCTTCTCAAAATGTTGATTTATTTTCTTTATTTTCTTGTGTGGTAGCAGAGCTCACAAAATCTCTTCCTCTCCGTAGCCAGCAGTAATAGCAGCAAGCAGTCCACTCTTGTGATTTGTTTTATGTTTCTCCTGGTCTCTCAGCAGTTTAGTAGAAAACAGCTGCTGGAGATATTCATTCACCCGATTGGGCCTTGGCTTGTAGATTCTGCTGTTTTCAAAGAGAATATTTCTCCAGTCTCCTTTTCTAGCCCCCCGAAACTATTCCTCAGCTCTGAGTAACCAACATCTGTTGGTTTGGAGTTGAGGGAACTCTTCTTTGTCCATGAATATGGTTATAATTGAACACGAAACAAAATTGTACTTTCTTTTCATATCAACTAGGTATTAGTTTTTTTGTTGTGACAACACAATAGATTCATTCCTTCCAGCTTGAAAAATCTGTTAAAAGGGATGAAAGATAAATGTTATGATTATGACCAACCCCGATAATGCATTCTTAACAATACGAGAAAAAGGCCCAACCTCTCCAATCTGAGGCAACACTTCATGCATTATTGTGATGATTTCCCTCCACAAAAAGGTAAATGGTTCTGAAAGCATTAATGTTGAAGCCGCATTAAGTTCTATCCAATCTGATGAGGTTATTTAGTCTTTGTCTGGAGGATTGAGCTGTCTAGGAGGAGGTTCTGATGAACCTCAACCCATCCACCATTAATTTGATCAATTATCTTTCACACCTAGAGCCACTACAGTGGCTCAGTGGTTAGCACTGCCGCCGCATAGCGCCAGGATCCCGGGTTCAATTCCTGCCTCAGGCGACTGCCTGTGTGGAGTTTGCACTTTCTCCCCGTGTCTGCATGAGTTTCTTCCGGGTGCTCCGGTTTCCTCCCATAGTCCAAAGATATGTGTGTCAGGTGAATTGGCCATGCTAAATTGCCCGTAATGTTAGGTGCATTAGTCAGGGGTAAATATAGGGTAGGGATATGGGTCTGGGTGGATTACTCTTTGGAGGGTCGGTAATGGACTTATTGGGCCGAAGGGCCTGTTTCCAGACTGTAGGGAATCTAATCTAATCGAGAACACCTTGTCACATCAATCAGCCAATTCATCAATGCTGGATTTACCTCCATTACCCTTCCCCTGAGCAGAGACAATAGCAGGGCAAACTCCTTGTCCTGTTGCAGGCAAATAGGGATAAAAGCTACAGGAACTATGTCTAGGAGCAATAGGTTTTGCCAGGTCCCCAGGAATAGAATATCAATCTCCAGCTATATGCAATCCTAAAGGAAAATCATTGTGTTACTAATACATATTGTTTTTTGTTATTTTCTGTGAAACTTTTCTTTATGAGATATGAGAATATTGAAAATTGGAAATATATGGCTTTCAGCTGATGGTCAAGCATCATCCAATTGTTTTAGTTATTGTATGAAGACAGTGCATAACAAGGATACATGTGATAGTTAATTAATAGTTAGAGTATGTTGGACATGAAAGGGTTAATACTGTGGAGTGCCATAAGCACCACCACTACGATGATGTTCATATGGATTGGGGGCAGCAGAAAAACTTAGGATCTTGGAAGAAATGTAACCAAATATCGGTCCTCCTCAAAGCCACTGGAACAATCTCTAATCATACCAATGTGAACTATAACTAGTTGGTATCATTCAATAAATTATCTTGCTAACAACAAGAAACTCTTCTAGCAACACAAGGAAGTATTTTTCCTCTATAACACTTGACCAAACGGACCCTGTAGTTTCCTACACTCAAAGACGATGATGCCAGCAACCTTTACAATGAACAGCAGCTTATACAGTATAGTGAGCTGGCATATTGAATGGGGGGACAAGCCAAGAGTTAAAGAATATATTTAATTAGAATTGGTAATCCTTGAGACCAAGTGGTTTGGGCAGTAACATTTAAGTCAGAACTAAGTCACCTGTCATGTTTTATAAAATTCAGTAAGTTTAAACAACTCTGGAAACAATCAGACATTTATGTAGTCCCAGCAAGAATCAATAAAAATCAATCAGCAATTAGTCTGAAAGTAGTTGGTGATTGCTGTAACTGGGATTGATGCTTTCAGCTGGATATATTCAAGAGATTACATTAGCTGAGAGATGAGCTGTAATATTCGGTCCTGGTGTCAATTCAGCATTGCTTGAGAATTGACATCACACTCTTCCAATTTTGCATTCTTCTAGTGACCCATCCAGTGCATGCATTCATCCAAATGACAGCCGGAGAAGAGTGTACTTGTGTGCCAGAAACACATTTCAAAGTCAAAATAGTTCTCACTGTGCTGAAAAAGCTGTGTCCTACAGAGCTAAATCTTACAGCCCTCTTCTCCTAAAGTACATTCTCAAAATGTGAGCAAACATATTTCAGAAGAGATTGTTCCCAAATTCAAGTATTATTCTTACTTTGCTACATTTAAGGACACCCAGAGAGAAAAAAAATGCACGAATACACGTAAAGGTTTCAACCTTCAGAGCCAAGTAAGAGATTTTTAGATCCATACCAATCCACCTTTTCAAGAGAGCTTCATGATGTTCCAAGAATATTTATGCTTGCATTTCATTGACTAATACATTGCAGTGTTACATATTTTGAAATGCATCTGGCCATTGCTAGTCATATGTTTGCTGTTTGTACAATCATTTGAGTAAAACCAACTGATATAGTAGTCATGATTTGGAGGTGTCAGTGTTGGACTTCAGTGCACAAAGTTAAAAATCACACGACACCAGGCCATAGCCCAACAGGTTTATTTGGAAGCACTAGCTTTCAGAGCACTGCTCCTTCATCAGGTGGTTATGGAGTATAAGATCGTAGTACACAGAACTTATTGCAAAAGTTTACAGTGTGATGTAACTGAAATTATATATTGAAAAAGACCTGGATTGTTTGTTAAGTCTCTTATCTTTTCGGCTGAGCATATTGGCTTCTGGTCTTTCACATGTAAATTCCAGAACTTTCTTAAAGTTACATTCTCAAGTGAACTTTAACAATAGGTGCCATGTTGACCCAAATAATACATTGAAGGTGTGAGGTGCCCTGTGTGAGGCTGTCTGTGCCCCAATGTTCAGACTGATTCTAATCTAAAAAAGGGATTTACAGAATCTTACATGGATTCATGCAGTTTTTGAGCAAAATAAAATGTAATTCTGCAAGTACAAATTCACCCCACAAACTTCTATGTGTGTGAATGCATGTGGGTGTGTGTGCACAGGAGTGGGGGTTTATGAGTGTCTGTGAGAGAGTTTGTGTATATGCGTGTGTGAGTGTAAAGGGGTATAAGTCTCTGAGTGGGTGGTAGGCACATATATGCGTGTGCAAGTGTATGTGTGAGCGTATGAGGACAGCTTGTGTATGAGAGATGGTCTGCATGAGTGAATGGATCTGTAGGGTATGTGTGTGGGGTTGGGGGGGGTGGGGGGGGGGTACAATGGAGTCACCTGTAATGTGACATGAGCCCAAGGTTCCAGTTGAGGTCATCCCAATGGGTATGCAACTTAGCTATCAGCCTCTGCTCGGCCACTTTGCATTGTTGCCTGTACTGAAGTCTGCCTTGGAGGATGGTCACCCAAAGGTCCAAGGTCGAATGTCCTGGACCACTGAGGTGTTCTCCAACTGGGAGGGAGCACTCCTGTCTGTTGATTGTTGTGTGATGTCTATTCATCCATTACCATTACATGTGGGGACACCACCCACCTTGTACATGGCAGGTACTCTTGTGACTCAGCCAACATTGGTTATCTCTTACGTTGCAGGCAAGGATGCCCTGAGGTATGGTACATTGGTGAGACTGAGCAGAGACTACGGCAACGAATGAATGGACACCGCACAACAATCAACAGACAGGAGTGCTCCCTCCCAGCTGGAGAACACCTCAGCGGTCCGGGACATTTGACCTCAGACCTTCAGGTAACCGTCCTCCAAGGCAGACTTCGGTATAGGCAACAACACAAAGTGGCTGAGCAGAGGCTGATAGCCAGGTTTGGTACCCATGGGGATAGCTTCAACCGGAACCTTGGGTTCATGTCACACTATAGGTGACCACTATGGTGTGTACGTATACATACATACACACACACACACACACACACACACACACTCATACAAGCTCTCTGGCATATGCTGACTAATACATTTCCACACTCACACATGCACCCCTTTACACTCACACTCACAAACACTTATAACCCCACATATATGTAGAAGTTTGTGGGGTGAATTTGTACTTGCAGAATTACATTTTATTTTGCTCAAAAACTGCAAGCATCCATGTAAGATTCTGTAAATCCCTCTTTTAGATTAGAATCAGACTGAACATTGGGGCACAGACAGCCTCACACAGGGCACCTCACACTTTCAATGTATTATCTGAGATGACATGGCACCTATTGTTAAAGTTCACTTGAGAATGTAACTTTAAGAAAGTTCTGGAATTTACATGTGAAAGAACTGAAGCCAATATGCTCAGCCGAAAAGATAAGAGACTTAATAAACAATCCAGGTCTTTTTCAATATATACTTTCAGTTACATCACACTGTAAACTTTTGCTATAAATTCTGTGTCCTACAGTCTTGTATTCCACAACCACCTGTTGAAGGAGTAGCGCTCCAAAAGCTAGTGCTTCCAAATAAACCTGTTGGAATATAACCTGGTGAACTGTGATTTTCAACTGATATGGGAGTGCCAAAATCCCCACCAATCAAGAAAACTTCAGCAAGCTGCTTCAACCAAAAAATAAATTATATGAAATTCATGTGGCTATCAGTATGACAAAATAAAACTGAGTTGTACAACTAACCGTCACATTTCACCACCTCTGGGCAATCAGAAGTGTTTTCACTTCTAAGTAAATACATTTGAAGGATTGTCACTGTCATAATGTAAGGAACTATGACAACCAATTTTCACATGTCAATCTCCCACAACGCGCAATCCTATGATGACCAGACATTCTGTATTAGTGTTGCTGGTTAATGGTCAGGACACCCGAAAGAGACCAAGGGAATTTACTTACTTTTCATCAAAAATTAATTGGGGCTAGCTTATTTCAACCTGAGAGGCTTTACATGTGAAAGATGATTCTTCCAACATGCAGCATCCCTTTAGTACTGCTCTGGAATGTCAGCTCAGATTTTAAATGCACAACATTCTGACTCTGCAAGAGAGTTATCAACTCAAGTAGACCTGGCAGAAAGAGTTTATTTAAAATTTTTTTTAAAGTTGGGAAAATTAAGGTCTAAATCTTGGCTTCAGTCAAACATAGTTCTGTGAGGAACACATTCATTGACAGCACAGTAATTTATACTTATTACAGAGAGTACAACCTCTCTAATACCATGTCTCCAGTGGTGAATAAAGAACTAAATGGGCTATATTCACCTGTTTCATTATGTTTGGTCAGGAACTAATTAAACACAATGGTGTTAGGTCACCATTTATAAGTGCTAGTATGTGCTCTGCAATATGGGGAATAGATGCATTGTATTTCTCTAATTGTTGAACCATGAAGGGAAATGATAAACTTTCAAGTATTAGCACTTTGTCTCACAAAGTTTGTGCTCTATCAAAGTCTGTTTGTTTGCCTACATGCAGAAAATTGTGAAAACATCCCACATATGAAATATAGTTAATGCTGCTCAGCTTTAATCCTGGAAAACTCATTGGATGAAATGGATTGATTACACATAACAAACCCAGAACTGGTGTTGAAAGAAAAGGTGTGATATAGTATAATTCACATATTTGGTTTGCAAATTTGAGGAAATGTAGGTCCAAGTGATTTATACCAATAATTTATTGATCTTTTTTGCTGATTCCTCAACACCTCCATTAAAATGCTCTCCTAACCATTGACATAGTCCTGGTTGCACAAAAATGCAATTCAGCCTGAAGCTCTTCTGAAGCCTAAAATTCTTGACAATGTATTTTTACCTGTTCTATACCAAAGTTTTAAATTTTTTTAATATTCTCCATCACTGAGATCTACAACATGCTTTCAGTCCCATGACTAATTTAAGGAAGCAGATTTCTTAAAATATTGCATCTCTTTTAAATTCGAAGGAATGATAGGTGCCACGCTAGGTACATTCAGCAGTCTGGATAAAAGTGACACAAAATTACATCAACTTTCCCAAATGGTTCAAACTCATTCACATAAACAACTCCAGACTCCTTCCATAGCTCTTTGAAACATGACAGATCAACTACTTAACATGACAAGGGCAGCAGGTAAAGGGGAACAACACCACATGCATATTCTCTTCCTTTAAACCACTGACTTGGAACTGTACCATAGGTCCTGCACTGTCACTGGGTCAACTCCCTCCCTAACATATATGTGGGTGTATATGGACCAACCAGACAGCTATAGTTCAAGAAGGCAGCTCACCATCACCTTCTCAATGACAATTAGAGATAGAAAACAAAATCTGGCCTAGCCAGTAGCACCCACATCATGAGAAAGATGTTTTCAAAATTCTGGAATTAAAATCTACAAACGAATGTGAAAGTTTAGAAGTAACTTTCTCTTAGATTCAAAAGCAAGTCCTTGATGTTTATAAGTATGGCAAGCTGGTGCATTTTGTCATTGCAGCTGAAATTTGGGGTGCCATTAAAAACGTAACATTTCAACATGTACGTCCAGTTGACCACCAATGAGCACCCAGATTTTAAACGACTGAAAATTATGGTTTTAATATTTACAGAATTTTCTGGTTTCTCTGGTATACATTGGTCAGTTTCTTAGTAAATGTAATCATGTTTAAAAGTCTGTTAAAAAGAGTTTTTTTTAATTAAAAACTCACAATTCAAAACAACCCCTTGATAGCCAGCAAATGGGTGCAACTTCAGAAACACACTATGCTCACTAATTTGACTTGTGGTCCTGATCAGTTTTGTGGCACATTGATTTCTGGCACTTTTAAACCAGAGCAATGGATGATTGAACATCAATTTGCACTGTAGGTAATTGCATTTAAAATTCCTCAATAGTTTACCCTGCTTTGACTGATCTTGTATACCAGTACAACCTATCGAGAACTGTAACTCTCTCCTATGGTGCATACATACTGACTTGATGGCTTCTCACTTTTACATTTTATGCATAATGAATGAGTTAACAAAGGAATATCATGTAAGTTTGGTGCTTTCTTTAGACTAATTGCTTCTAACTTGTTTGTAGCCTGCTTTTTATGTTCCAATGTATTTTAATGAGATTTCCAGGGAATCTCAGGATAAATTGAAATAGGTAGATCGGCATAGCTTTGGAGTAATTTGCCAGTTACAGTGTTTCAAGAAATTTCATGCCATCATCTGATCCCCCACCAAGAGACAAACTTGACTGTTCCACCCTTGAGATGTCATTTATGTAATAATTACGAATTTACAATGGTTTAGTATCACTGTCGCTTAGCCTCCTGTATGCTTATTAACCTGTAAATAAATCACACCAAGTAATTGCAGACTATATGCACTGGTTGGTCAGATCAGTATATTCTACCTTCATAGAAAACAGAGGAAAACATAGCAACCTCCCTCCATCGTAAGCGATATATTGTAATGAGGTTTTCATGGTAAATCTAAGCAAGCTGTCCCACGTACAACAATTCAGGTTCTATTTTCTGGAGACCTCCATCTACATGTAGTCATGCCCTAAAATATTAATAACTTTCGTAGTTCAAATCTTTATTTACAAATGGCATTTATCTATCACTGTTAGGGAGAAAGACAAAACTACATTGATTAACTACTGAAACCCAACCATTTACGTTTAACATCCAGATTTCCCAATGAGTACATTGCTCCCAGGGGACAACAGAGAATGAGCATCTGTTTGCACTGTTGCAGGAGGTGCATGTGAGAGTCCAGGATAATGATCATCCTGCAAGGTGGTCTACATTGAACTCGAGAGAAGTCAGAGGTCTTATCAGATTTAAATGGACCAAACTAATTGAATATAATTTTGTATAAAGTGCTCTATTTGCCTCAAGTGCAGAAAGCTGACACCTGTGCACCCAAGTCTTTGTGCCACCTTGGTAGCTGCAGCTGAGCTTGCCATGTTGCCCTAGATGATTTTGGCATTAGTCCTCTGTCAGGGTCTGGCCTGCTGAGAGTTTCCTGCTTGATCTGATGGAGGCATTTGAGTGGCTGGTAGAGGGACGGTGGTGCAGCAGGGCACATCTGACACATTCTGAGATGGCAATCCCTGGGTGCAAGACTGTTGCCCCTACTCCTTGTCTGCATGGAATCAGAGGATGAGGCAATCAGAGAGAGGAAATATCCCTTAGTTCGCTTTGGCCGAGTCAGTAATTGAAAGCATCCACATTCTGACCAATGGACTGGAAGTGCAAGCACATATCCAGCAGCTACTGGCTGTTCTGATGGCCCAAGGTCTTCACAGTGGCTGCCATCTAGTCCATGGAGATAGCTATGCACTCCCATGACAGACCCCCAATTTCAGACAAGATGTGGGTCAGTTCTTTTGCCCTTTGCTCCAGCCTGTACATGATCGCTGACCCTTCTACCACACATTCCCCTACTTGTCTACACATTTCCATATCTTGTTAATGGTCAAACTCAGAGGCTGTTCACTTGGGTTCATTGGCGGCCTGCACCCCAGCAATTCTCTGGGTTATCAGGCCATTTCCTTCTCCTCTGGGCCTGAGTCAGTGCTATGCTCACCAGGATATGCTTTCCAGCCTTCTCAAGAAAAATCACCCACTAACGTCTCTAGCCTGCTGGAGGGTGAGGAGGAAGGCTTTGACAGTATTGTCCCTAATGGTCTTAACTGTCCCTCAGGCATGCTGTGATGGAGCTGTTGGAGAGGGATCTATGGGCTGGACTCATCTGCTTCTCTCTGTTCGAGCTGTGGAGAAAGATTTGAAGGCTGCAGAGAAATACTTCAGCAGATCTTAATGTCATGAGCTACCAGCATTAGCCATGGTATTATTCAGATATTGCTACAGGATTTTGCAGCTTTGGGTAGCAGTTTAGAGGCCTGCTTACCAAGTGGCTATGGATATCCAATCTCCTGTCAGTATGAATATTTTTCCTTTGCTCCCCTGTCAGCCTGAAGGCCCCTTCATTGATGGGGGACGGGGGCCTTAAAACAGTAACCCCGCCCCCCCCCCCCCCCCCCCCTCGTCCCCACCACCCATCCCCTAATGTGTGCCTGATACTCCTGTGAGGTGTTCATCTCAAGAACATGTTTGGTGTTTGTGACTTTGTAACATAGAAGCTCTCAGACATGTACTTGTGATGAAAGGTCAGTGAGCTGGTGGGTGCATGAGTTGCTGGGTGTTGTAGCTCCTTTTCGGTTAGGACAGATGTACAAGTAACAGTAGCACTATGGTACATTCGGTGTTGCATCGTAGGTGCAACATAGTGACAGACATTGACTGCACTTGAATCATGTTAGAGAGGCCTGGCACCTGATCGTATGTGTGACTGTCCTGTTCAGCAGGTAACCAATGTTCACAGGAGCGTGAGATATTGAGTAGGCACAGTGCTGACCTTGAAGGTGTGCAAGAGGCTATCCATTGACTTGAAATGCTGGTCCAATCTCTCGTGATGTTCCCTTGAGTTTTGACATCCACAGCCAACCTCCATCCACTCTGCTTTGGTCATTTGGAATGGCTTTTGGTTCCCATCCATCAGAAACAGTACATATCTGGACACATCACAACAGCATAATGTTGCCTTTTGGTGGGTCCATGTCATTTTAGATGTGGGTACGCTGATGTACAAAGAATAAAGAGAACAAAGAACCTTACAACACAGGAAGAGGCTCTTCAGCCCTCCAAGCCTGCGCCAATCCCGATCCTCTATCTAAACCTGCTGCCTATTTTCTAAGGATCTGTATCCCTCTGTTCCCTGCCCATTCATGTATCTGTCTCGATGCATTTAAATTACACTATCGTTCCTGCCCCAACCACCTCGAGTGGCAACGCATTCCAGGCACCCACCACCCTCTGTGTGAAGAACTTTCCACGCATGTCTCCCCTAAACATTTCCCCTTTCACTTTGAACTCATGACCCCTCGTAATGGAGTCCTCCACTCTGGGAAAAAGTTACTTGCTATCTATCCTGTCTGTAGCTCTCATGATTTTGTAGGCCTCAATCAGGGCCCCCCTCAACCTCCATCTTTCCAATTAAAATAATTCTAATCTACTCAACCTCACTTCATAGCTAGCACCCTCCATACCAGGCAACATCCTGGTGAACCTCCTCTGCACCTTCTACAAAGCATCCACCTCCTTTTGGTAATATGGTGACCAGAACTGTACACAGTATTCCAAATATGGCTGAACCAAAGTCCCATACAACTGTACCATGACCTGCCAACTCTTATACTCAACACCCGATCCGATGTGCCGTGTACCTTCTTGACCACTCTGTCAACTTGCGTTGCCACCTTCAGGAAACAATGGACCTGAACACCCAGATCTCTCTGTACATCATTTTCCCCCAGGATCTTTTCATTTACTGTATATTTTGCTCTTGAATTGGATCTTCCAAAACGCAACACCTCGGATTTGTCCGGATTGAACTCCACCTGCCATTTCTCTGCCCAACTCTCTAAGATATCTATATTCTGCTGTATTCTCTGACAGTTCCCTTCACTACCTGCTACTCCACCAATCTTAGTGTCATCTGCAAACTTGCTAATGAAGCAACCTACACTTCCCTCTAAATCATTTATGTATATCACAAACAGCAGTGGCCCCAGCACAGATCCCTGCGGATCACCACTGGTCACCAGTCTCCATTTTGAGAAGCTCCCTTCCACTACTACTCTCTGTCTCCTGTTGCCCACCAGTTCTCTATCCATCTAACTAGAGCACCCTGGACGCCATGCGACTTCACCTACTTCATCGGCCTACAATGGGGAACATTATCAAACACGTTACTAAAGTCCATGTGTATGACATGTACATTCCTTCCCTCATCAATCAACTTTGTCACCTCTTCATAGAATTCTATTAGGCTTGTAAGACATGACCTTTCCTGCACAAAACCATGGTGCCCTTACTGATAAGCGCATTTCCTTCCAAATGTGTATATATCCTATCCCTTCATAACTTCTCCAGTAGCTCCCCTACCACTGATGCGTACATAAGGGCTAGATGACTGAAGACAGATGAAGCCTTGGAAGAATTTTGGGAATGTAGGACCGATCTGAAATTAGGAATTAAGAGGGCTAAAAGAGGTCATGAGATATCCTTAGTGAGCAGAGTTATAGAAAATTCCAAAGCCTTTTATTCATATATAAGGAGCAAGAGGGTAACTAGAGAAAGGCTTGGCCCACTCAAGGACAAAGGAGGAAAGATATGCGTGGAGTCAGAGAAAATGGGTGAGATTCTTAATGAGTATTTACCGAGGAGAGGGACATGGCGGATGTTGAGGTAAGGGATAGATCTTTAATTACTCTAGGTCAAGTCGGTATAAGGAAGGAGGAAGTGCTGTGTATTCTAAAAGACATTAAGGTGGACAAGTCCCCAGGACCGGATGGAATCTATTCCAGGTTAGTGAGGGAAGTGCCAGGCCCACAGGTCTATAATTACCTGGAGTATCCCTGCTACCCTTCTTAACAAGGGGACAAATTAGCAATTATTCAGTCCTCTGGGACCTCCCCCATGTTCAAGGATGCTGCAAAGATATCTGTTAAAGCTCCAGCTATTTCCTCTCTCACTTCCCTCACTAACCTGGAATAGATTCCATCCGGTCCTGGGGACTTGTCCACCTTAATGTCTTTTAGAATACACAGCACTTCCTCCTTCCTTATACCGACTTGACCTAGAGTAATTAAAGATCTATCCCTTACCTCAACATCCGCCATGTCCCTCTCCTCGGTAAATACTCATTAAGAATCTCACCCATTTTCTCTGACTCCACGCATATCTTTCCTCCTTTGTCCTTGAGTGGGCCAAGCCTTTCTCTAGTTACCCTCTTGCTCCTTATATATGAATAAAAGGCTTTGGAATTTTCTATAACTCTGCTCACTAAGGATATCTCATGACCTCTTTTAGCCCTCTTAATTCCTAATTTCAGATCGGTCCTACATTCCCAAAATTCTTCCAAGGCTTCATCTGTCTTCAGTCATCTAGCCCTTATGTACGCATCCTTTTTCCTCTTAGCTAGTCTCACAATTTTACCTGTCATCCATAGTTCCCTAATCTTGCCATTTATATCACTTATTTTCACAGGACCATACCTCTCCAGCACTCTAATCAACCTCTCTTTCAAAGCCTCCCACATATCGAATATGGATTTCCCTTCAAACAGCTGCTCCCAATCTACATTCCCCAGCTCCTTTTGAATTTTGGTATACTTGGGCCTTTCCCCAAATTAGCACTCTTCCTTTAGGACCACTCTCGTCTTTGCCCATGAGTATTCTAAACTTAGGGAATTGTGATCACTATCCCCAAAATAATCCCCTACTGAAACTTCAATCACCTGGCTGGGCTCATTCTCCAACACCAGGTCCAGTATGGCCCCTTCTCCAGTTGGACTAATTACATACTGCTCTAGAAAGCCGTTCCTGGATGCTTCTTACAAATTCTGCTCCAATCAAACCTCTAACACTAAGTGAATCCCAGTCCATGTTGGGAAAGTTAAAATCTCCTATCATCACCACCCTGTTGCTTCTACATCTTTTGATGATCTCTCTACATATTTGTACCTCTATCTTACACTCGCTGTAGGGAGGCCTGTAGTACAGCCCCAACATTGTTACTGCTCCCTTCTTATTTCTGACCTCTGCCCATATTGCCTCAATGCTCGAGTCCTCCATAGTGCCCTCCTTCAGCACAGCTGTGATACCTTCTTATCTCTCCACCCTGGAGGCTCCCTGTCTCTATTCCTGATGAAGGGCTTTTGCTTGAAATGTTGATTTTCCTGCTCCTTGGATGCTGCCTGATTTGCTGTGCTTTTCCAGCCCCACTCTGATCTAAACTGTGATACCTTCTTTGACCAGTAATGCAACTCTGCCACCCCTTTCACTTCCCTCTCTATCCTGCCTGAAGCATCGATATCCTGGGATATTTAGTTGTCAATCATGCCCTTCCCTCAACCAAGTCTCAGTAATAGCAATGACATACTCCCAGGTACTAATCCAAGCCCTAACTTCATCTGCCTTACCAACTGTACTTCTTAAATTAAAACAAACGCACCTCAGACTACCAGTCCCTCTGCATTCATCCTCCGCTTCCTATCTACTCTTCCCCTTACTCACACTGACTTCATTATCTAGTTCCCCTTACAGACTTTAGTTACTACCTCCTTCCTGTGCACTAACCTCCTCATTTGATTCTCATCCTCCTACCACATTAGTTTAAACCCTCCCCAACAGCATTAGCAGAAGCACCCCCAAGGACATGGTCTACATCTGGGCCAGACTGGAAACAATCTGATTTGTAATAGTTCCACCTTCCCCAGTAGCAGTTCCAATGTCCCAAAAAGTTGAATCTTTCCCTCCTACACCATCTCTGAAGCCACGCATTCACCCTGCTTGTTTTATCATTCCCACTCTGACTCGTACATGGCACAGTAGCAATCCTGAGATTACTACCTCTGACGTCCTACTTTTTAACTTGTTTCCTAATTCCCTAAATTCTTATTGTCGGACCTCATCCTGTTTTTTTTTACCTATATCATTGTTGCCTACATGCACCACGACAGCTGACTGTTCACCCTCCCCCCTTGAGAATTTTCTGCAGATGATCTGAGACATCCCTGACCCGTGCATCTGGGAGGTAACATACCATTCGGGAGTCTCGTTTTTGACCACAGAACTACCTAGTTACTCCTCTTACAACTGAACCCCCTATGACCATAGCCCTTCCACTCTTTTTCCTGCCCTTCTGTACAGCAGAACCAGCCATGGTGCCATGAACTTGGCTACTGCTGCCTTCTCCTAGTGAACCATCTCCCCCAGCTGTATCCAAAACCGTAAACCTGTTTTAGAGGGAGATGACAGCAGGGGACTGCCTTCCTGCTCTTTCGGCCACCCATTCCCTTTCTCCCTCAGTGATCCTAATCTGTGGTGTGAAGAAGGTAAGCAACAGATGTCTGTCACTTCAGGGTAATGATTCTATTGTTTCAGACAGCAATTCCTAAGCTCTTGACAACATGATTTCAAAATGTTGGCGCTGCACTGGGATGTACAAAGTTAAAAAACACACAATACCAAGTTATATTGGAAGCACTAGCTTTCGGAGCGCCACTCCTTCATCACCTGATTGTGTGGTTTGTAACTCTTTACAACATGGAACTGTTTAAACTGAGTGGGGCATGGCAACTGTGCAGAGGCCCCAGTGAGGCTTGAACTCATGACCGCTACTTTACAAGACCAATGCGCTAACCCCTAAGTTATGGAGCCTATGGATTAAATGAGTTGGAGATGTTGGCTGATGCTCATGGGTTGCAGTGGGAAAAGTAGACAAACAGGAGGCTGGAAGAACACAGCAAACCAGGCAGCATCAGGAGGTGGAGAAGTCAACGTTTCGGGTATAACCCATCTTCAGAACTGAACCTGCACTCCTACAGGTAATGACGTGAGAACAATGTAGTCCTGTGTGAAAATCAACCTGCCTCCCAAACAGATGTCCCTTCTGCTTTTGCACCCACCTCCACATTTAGTGTCAAAATGAAAATACCACATCTATATTTTTAACTTTGCGAGAATAAATAACTTACTTTGTTTTAGACTCACAAAAGTTTTCTAATGATTTTGATTTAATTTGAGATCCACCTTCCAATGGCAAGTAAAGCAAATTTATTACGAAGGAAATGTCCTGATCACAGGCAGTAAAGACAAGACATAAAATTTGTCTGTGACAATGTGAAACAAGTCTATAGCATAAAAGCTTTGGGACAAAGTCGAAACTGGTGCTCCTGGCATGAACCAGAGACATGCATTATTACTGCACTGCTTCACTGCACAACAGGTATGAAAAGAGACATTAGAAATCTACTTTCTTAAAGAGAGAGAGAGACAAAGGAAAGTTACTTGAATGATGTAATCATGGTTATTAAATAACATGCAGTTGCTATATCTGTAACTTAGGTAGCATTTTACATGACATGGACACAGTAGTAAATGAATGTTGTTGATTGGGAGCATAAAAGCCATTAGGGACATAATTCTCTGTGGAAGTCTCACTCTGTGCACCATATACAGAAATAGTTTTTTATATATACGTAGGAGCAGGGCAAAGTTGAGCTCTGCTGGCGTCTGACCAGTTTAAGAAGTTTTGTGCCAACTTCCTGAACCCTTTATGCCAATCAGAAGCAACTCCACAATATTGTCTCCATTCCCCAAACCCCCCAGGGTCTGACTCTGAGCTCGAGCAAGACTTCTAAAGAGGGTTACTGGACCTGAAATGTTAACTCTGCTTTCTCTGCACAGATGCTGGCAGATCTATTGAATTTTTCCAGCAATTCCTGTTTTTGTTTCTGATATCCGGCATCTGCATTTCTTTGGATTATTTTTCCCTGGTTTTACTCTCTGACTTAAACCATAAGACCAGAAGAAATAGGAACAGGAGTAGGCCCTTCTGCCCCTTGAGCCTGCTCCAACATTTAATAGGACCATGGCAGACCAGATACTATTCATGTCCACTTTCCTGCTCTTTCCCCGTAACCCTTCTGGTGGAGAGCTGATGCTCATGAGTTTGTCTTCACTCGCTCCTGTAAATACATGGGCAGTGCCATCTTTGTGGCAGTCAGCTGCCTTTCCATCACCTTGAGTAACATAACACTGTAACCTTGCACTTCTGTACACATATAGTTGCCGTGCCACCTGCCAGTAATGGCCTCGATAAACATAGTTGTCTTGGAAATGGTTAGAAAGCTTTGAAGACTGTGACAGTTTCAGAACTGAGTCAGTTGCAAAGACTGGAAGGGATTTCGGACTGTTAGCATTCTGTAGTGGCTGATTGTACAATCTGTTTGGTGACAAACAATGAAGAGTGTGTGCAACAACGTGTGACATAATGGCACCATATTCAGAGACAATTTTCAGTAATCCATACATTATTAAGGTGTCTTACAGCTTTTGTAAATAAAAGTTGTTTGTCAGTTTCAAAGGTTGCCTGTAAAGCATTTAGAGAAATTATGCAAAATAACAATTTTCCACTTTTGCAAATATTATGGAAATGACTTCTACTGTAATTGATATCGCGAGGGCACACTTAGCAAAATTTATCTGATATGTGACACTTCTGCATTTTTGTACAATATGGGTAATTTCAGATAATCATCACTATACTTTTCACATAAACATATATCATTATTTAAGTTGAAGTATTGATCATATAAAGTGTTGGAATGAAAGAAACTATTGAAAAAGAAGAAAAAAAGAATTAAAATGAGAATGGATTTAAGAAAATGAAAGGTGCTTCCTGAGAAATGCTGTCATTGTTTGTCTCATCTAATGTTGAATTATGCACCAAGTTTCTTTGTTGCTATGGTGATGCTTTCAAGAACCACTGAAGTTGCAATTAACAGTATGATTGGGAATAATTTTAAGATATGTCTATAGCATACTTTCTGGTTACCTTTTTACTTCTTGAAATCACAGTGGTGAAATCAGAGAGGCACATTTGGACCACACAATAATAGCTAGAATTAACTAGCCAGAATAGCAGAAGGTCAAGCACGATCCTGGTTAATGTGTAGCTACTAGCCTTGGTTCTACAGACACAACTTTTGTACACTGAATGGTTTACGATGCTTTGTTCAAGGTAGAAATGACTGAAAGTAATGAGCCTAGAACGTGCTGCAGTAAGGAGGAACTTAATAGGTTTGCATTACATTAAAAAAGGAAACAAAGGTTTGGAGACACAAAAGGCCTGTTATGACTTCAGGACGTATCAAAATGTTTTACAGCCAATGGAGAATTTTTAAAGAGTAATACATCTCAGCACTATTGTAGAGTTACAACACGTCAGCCTCAAAATTACACTGTTGGACTATTACTTTCTGAACACATCCTTATAATTTTCCTTTCTTTGCTACGTTAATGGAGGGTTCATTTTTGCATTTGGGAATTTCATAAGCCACGTGTTAAATTCTTTGTACCCTTTTTACTGGGCATAATTCCCAACAATTTTCCCTTGATTCCAATTGACTTCAATTTTACTACATGTTCCATCAAATGTTGCCTTGATGTCAAGGCCAGTCATTACCACATCACCATTGGAATTCAGCTTTGTGCATGCTTGGTTTAAGGTTGTGATGGCATCTGCAGGCGAGTGGTCCTTATGGAACTCAAATTGAACGCCAATGAGTAAGTTGTTGCAGATTAAGTATCGCATTGCAGTACTGTTGACACCAATTTCTATCATGTTGCTGATGAGTGAGAGGAGATATCCTGCTTTCTGTGGAGAGGACAAGGTCCACATAATCGAGTAGATGTAATTGTTGCATCTGTACTGAAACAGCTTAGCCAGGGGTGCAGTCAGCTTTGGATTGCAAGTATTCAGCACAATAGCCAGGCTGTTGCGGGGGCCCAAAGTCTTTACAGTATCCAATACCTTTAGATGTTTCTTGATATCACATTGAGAGAATTTGAACGGATGAAATCTGGCATCTGTGATGCTTGGGATCTCAAGAGGAGTCTGAAGTGGAAGATTGTAGGATTGTAGGAATTGTGTCCGTACCACTTCCCAAAAAAGCAACAAAGCCAGTCACATTCTCCAGCCCCATCTCTGTAGCCCTTGAAATTAATCACTGTCAAATACATACCCAGCTCTCTTTTGAAACCTGCTATGGAAATCACCTCCCGCACTCTGCCAGGCAGTGATTCCAAGACCTAACAACTCTCTGAATATGAGAACTCTCTGAGCATATGTTGTAAAAACATCAATTTTGTTCAAAGATTACTTAGTAGATTAAAAAAATAATAATAAGATAAAACATAGAACAATACAGTGCTGAACAGGCCCTTCCTTCAGCCCTCGATATTATGCCGACCAGTGAACTATTCTCAGCTCGGCTTCGTCCACTATCCCATCATCATCCATATGCTCATCCAAGGATTGTTTAAATCTCCCTAATGTGGCTGTGTTGACTACATTACCACACTCTGCGTAAAGAACCTGCCTCTAACATCTGTCTTAAATATATCACCCCTCAATTTGTAGTTATGTCCCCTCATACAAGCTGACATCATCATCCTAGGAAAAAAGACTTTCACTGTCTACCCTATCTAATCTTCTGATCATCTTGGAGAGACATAGAGTCATAGAGATGTACAGCATGGAAACAGACCCTTCGATCCAACCCGTCCATGCCGACCAGATATCCCAACCTAATCTAGTCCCACCTGCCAGCACCCGGCCCATATCCCTCCAAACCCTTCCTATTCATATACCCATCCAAATGACTCTTAAATGTTGCAATTCTACCAACCTCCACCACATCCTCTGGCAGCTCATTCCACACACACACCACCCTTTGCGTGAAAAAGTTGCCCCTTAGGTCTCTTTTATATCTTTCCCCTCTCACCCTAAACCTATGCCCTCTCGATCTGGACTCCCTGACCCCAGGGAAAAGACTTTGCCTATTTACCCTATTCCATGTCCCTCACAATTTTGTAAACCTCTATAAGGTCACCGTGGGCGGCACGGTGGCACAGTGGTTAGCACTGCTGCCTCACAGCGCCAGAGACCCGGGTTCAGTTCCCGCCTCAGGCGACTGACTGTGTGGAGTTTGCACATTCTCCCCGTGTCTGCGTGGGTTTCCTCCGGGTGCTCCGGTTTCCTCCCACAGTCCAAAAATGTGCATAATAGGTGAATGGGCCATGCTAAATTGCCCGTAGTGTTAGGTAAGGGGTAGATGTAGGGGTATGGGTGGGTTGCGCTTCGGTGGGGCGGTGTGGACTTGTTGGGCCGAAGGGCCTGTTTCCACACTGTAAGTAATCTAATCTAATCTGAGTCTCTGATGTTCCAGGGAAAACAGCCCCAGCCTGTTCAGCCTCTCCCTATAGCTCAGATCCTCCAACCCTGGCAACATCCTTGTAGATCTTTTCTGAACCATTTCAAGTTTCATAACATCTTTCCAATAGGAAGGAGACCAGAATTGCACACAATATTCCAACAGTGGCCTGACCAATGTCCTATACAGCCGCAAGATGACCTCCCAACTCCTGTACTCAATACTCTGACCAAGAAAGGAAAGCATACCAAACGCCTTCTTCACTATCCTATCTACCTGCAACTCCACTTTCAAGGAGCAATGAACCTGCACTCCAAGGTCTCTTTGTTCAGCAACACTCCCTAGCACCTTACCATTAAGTGTATAAGTCCTGCTAAGATTTGCTTTCCCAAAATGCAGCACCTTGCATTTATCTGAATTAAATTCCATCTGCCATTTCTCAGCCCATTGGCCCATCTGGTCCAGATCCTGTTGTAATCTGAGGTAACCCTCTTCGCTATCCACTATACCTCCAATTTTGGTGTCATCTGCAAACTTACTAACTGTACCTCTTATGCTCGCATCCAAATCATTTATGTAAATGACAAAAAGTAAAGGGCCCAGCACCGATCCTTGTGGCACTCCATTGGTCACAGGCCTCCAGTCTGAAAAACGACCCTCCACCACTGTCTTCTACCTTTGAGCCAGTTCTGTATCCAAATTGCTAGTTCTTCCTGTATTCCATGAGATCTAACCTTGCTAATCAGTCTCCCATGGGGAACCTTATTGAACGCCTTACTGAAGTCCATATAGATCACATCTACTGCTCTGCCCTCATCAATCTTCTTTGTTAATTCTTCAAAAAACTCAATCAAGTTTGTGAGACATGATTTCTCACGCACAAAACCATGTTGACTATCCCGAATGAGTCATTTGCCTTTCCAAATACATGTACATCCTGCCCCTCAGGATTCCCTCCAACAACTTGCCCACCACTGAGGTCAGGCTCACCGGTCTATAGTTCCCTGGCTTGTCAATACCACCCTTCTTAAACAGTAGCACCACGTTTGCCAACCTCCAGTCTTCCGGCACCTCACCTGTGACTATCGATGATACAAATATCTCAGCAAGAGGCCCAGCAATCACTTCTCTAACTTCCCACAGAGTTCTCGGGTACACCTGATCATGTCCTGGGCATTTATCCACCTTTAACCGTTTCAAGACATCCAGCACTTCCTCCTCTGTAATCTGGGCATTTTGCAAGTTGTCACCATCTATTTCCCGACAGTCTATATCTTCCATATCCTTTTCCACAGTAAATACTGATGCAAAATATTCATTTCGTATCTCCCCCATTTTCTGTGGCTCCACACAAAGGCCATCCTTGCTGATCTTTGAGGGGCCCTATTCTCTCCCTAGTTACCCTTTTGTCCTTAATACATTTGTAAAAACCCTTTCAATTCTCCTTAATTCTGTTTACCAAAGCTATCTTATGTCCCCGTTTTGCCCTGCTGATTTCCCTCTTAAGTATTCTCTTACTTTCTCTTTGCTCTTCTAAGGATTCACTCGATCTATCCTATCTGTACCTTACATTTGCTTTCTTCTTTTTCTTAACCAAACCCTCAATTTCTTTAGTCATCCAGCATTCCCTATACCTACCAGTCTTCCCTTTCACCCTGACAGGAATATACTTTCTCTGGATTCTTGCTATCTCATTTCTGAATGCTTCTCATTTTCCAGCGAACATCTGCCTCCAATCAGCTTTTGAAAGTTCTTGCCTAATACCGTCAAAATTGGCCTTTCTCCAATGTAGAACTTCAACTTTTTAGGTCTGGTCTATCCTTTTCCATCACTATTTTAAAATGAATAGAATTATGGTCGTTGGCCCTAAAGTGCTCCCCCACTGACACCTCAGTCACCTGCCCTGCCTTATTTCCCAAGAGTAGGTCAAGTTTTGCATCTTCTGTAGTAGGTATGTCCACATACTAAATCAGAAAATTGTCTTGTACACACTTAAGAAATTCCTCTCCATCTAAACCTTTAACTCTATGGCAGTCCCAGTTGATGTTTGGAAAGTTAAAATCCCCTACCATAACCACCCTATTATTCTTACAGATAACTGAGCTCTCCTTAAAAGTTCATTTCTCAATTTCCCTCCGACTATTGGGGGGCCTATAAAACAATCCCAATAAGGTGATCATCTCTTTCTTATTTCTCAGTTCCACCCAAATAACTTCCTTGGATGTATTGCCAAGAATATCCTCCCTCAGCACAACTATAATGCTATCCCTTATCAAAAACACCACTCCCCCTCCTCTTTTGCCTCCCTTTCTATCCTTCCTGTAGCATTTGTATCCTGGAACATTAAGCTGCCAGTCCTGCCCATCCCTGAGCCATGTTTCCGTAATTGCTATGATATCCCAGTCGCATGTTCCTAACCATGCCCTGAGTTCATCTGCCTTCCCTGTTAGGCTCCTTGCATTGAAATAAATGCAGTTTACTTTATTAGTCCTACTTTGTCCCTGCCTGACCTGACTGTTTGACTCACTTCTGTTCTCAGCTGTACCCGTCTCAGATTGATCTTTTCCTCACTATTGCCCTGGGTCCCACACCACCACCCCCCCCGCCACCTTAGTAGTTTAAATCCTCCCAAGCAGTTCTAGCAAATTTCCCTGCCAGTGTATTAGCCCCCTTCCAATTTAGGTGCAATCCGTCCTTCTTGTACAGGTCACTTCTACCCCAAAAGAGATCCCAATGATCCAAAAATGTGAATCCTTCTCCCATACACCAGCTCCTCAGCCATGCATTCATCTGCTCTATCCTCCTATTCCTGCCCTCACTAGCTCGTAGCACTGGGAGTAATCCAGAAATTACTACCCTTGAGGACCTCCTTTTTAAATTTCTACCTAACTCTCTGTCATCTCCCTTCAGAGTCTCAACCTTTTCCCTTCCAATGTCGTTGGTTCCAATGTGGACAATGACCACCTGCTGGCCCCTCTCCCCCGTGAGAACATTCTGCACCCTCTCTGAGACAGCCTTAATCTTGGCACCAGGGAAACAACACATCATTCTGCTTTTTCTCTGCTGGCCACAGAAACGTCTGTCTGTACCTCTGACTACAGAATCCCCTAACACAATTGATCTCTTGGAAGCCGACGTACCCCTCGTTGCATTAGAGCCAGTCTCAATACCAGGAACTTGGCTGTTTGTGCTACGTTCCCCTGAGAATCCATCACACCCTACATTTTCCAAAACAGCATACCTGTTTGAAATGGGTATATCCTCAAAAGACTCCTGCCCTAGGTGCCTACCTCTCTTACCCTTCCTGGAGTTAACCCATCAATGTGACTGTATCGGAGACTTTCCCCCTTCCAATAACTGCCATCCATCACATACTGTTGCTGTTGCGAATTCCTCATCGCTTCTGTTTGTCTCTCCAACCGATCCATTTGATCTGATAAGATTTACAACCAACAACATTTATGGCAGATATAATCCGCAGTAACCCTTAAACTCTCTTTAAACTCCCACATCTGACAAGAAGTACATATCATTGTAAAGGCCATTTTTGCTCCTTCACGATCTACAGACCCAGAAAATAACATAATCTTACTCCTCTACAAACACTGCCCCAGGTTAAATTAATAGCTATGGCTTATATTTTAAGATTAATCAAGAGACTTATCTCCAAAAACATATAATCAAGAAAGAATCCACTGTACCCACTGCTGCAGCCTTTCTCTTGGATAGACTTAAAACAACAATTAACTTATCTGATTCTGTGCTGTGAACTTCGCCCAACAGTTCCTCTAAGATTAGTTGTGAATTTCACTGTTTGTTAATTTTCCCAGATGCACTCCGATGTCCAGCAATACACAAATTCAAACAGCAAAGGCGGTAACTGTGCAGGTTTTCTTTCTCTCTCTCTCTCTCTCTCTCCTCTCTCTCTCTCTCTCTCCTGCACTGTCCTCACCATGCGCTTCCTTTGTCTGCTCTTCTCCCTTTTAAAACTGCTGTTGTTTTGACATTTTTTTTCCAAAGTTCCAAAACAATGCAACAGCATATAAAACAGTAATTGCTGCTCCTGGAATTCGAGGAAATCACCTCCAACACCTAAAATACCTCAAAAAAAGGAGCAGCTCTTACAGCCAGAAATTTTTCCTGTCCTCCATCTTGGATTACCCAGAATCCATTGTTTCTATCAAATCCCCTCTTAGCCTTCTACTTTCCAATAACAACAGATCTAAATCTCTCAGCCTTTCCTCATAAGACCTTTCCTCCAGACCAGGCAACATTCCTCATAAATCTCCTCTGCACTTTTTCCAATGCTTCCACACCCTTCCTGAATATGGCAACCAGAACTGTACATAATCTTCCAAGTGTGGCAGCTCCAGCATTTTGTATAGTTGCAGCATAATATTGTGGCTCCGGAACTCAATCCCTCTACAAATGAAACCTAACACTCTATATGCCTTCTTAACAGCACTATCCAAGGAATTGAAGAAGGGCTTATGCCCGAAATGTCTATTCTCCTGTTCCTTGGATGCTGCCTGACCTGCTGCACTTTTCCAGCAACACATTTTCAGCTCTGATCTCCAGCATCTGCAGTCCTCACTTTCTCCTCCTAACAGCACTATCCACCTGGGAGGCAACTTTCAGGGATCTAGGTACATGGACTCCAAGATCCCTCTGCATATCCACACTACCAAAATCATTCCATTGACCCAGTACTCTGCCTTCGTGTTATTCTTCCCAAAGTGCATCACCTCACATTTAACTGCATTGAACGCCATTTGCCACCTCTCAACCCAATCCTGCAGTTTATCTAAGTTCCCCTGCAATCTGTAACATTCTTCCACACTGTCCACTACTCCACCGACTTTAGTGTCATCTACAAATTTACTAACCCATCCAACTATGCCTGCATCTAAGTCATTTTTTTTTAAAATGACAAACAGCAGTGGTCCCAAAACAGATCCTTGTGCCATACCACTAGTAACCGGACTTTGTGCTGAATATTTTCCATCAAGCACCACTCGCTGCCTTCTTTCAGAAAGCCAGTTTCTAATCCAAACCCTCAATTCCATGCTTCTGCATTTTCTATAAAGGCCTACCATGTGGAACCTTATCAAAGGCTTTACTGAAGTCCATGTACACCACATCAACTTACCTACCTTCATCTATATGCTTGGTCACCTTCTCAAAAAAACTCAATGAGATTTGTGAGGCACGACTGACCCTTGATGAAACCATGTTGACTATCTGAAATCAGATTGTTGTTTGCTAGATGATTATAAATCTTATCTCTTATAATCCTTTCCAAAACCTTTCCTACAACAGAAGTAAGGCTCACTGGTCTATAATTACCTGGGTCATCTCTACTGCCCTTCTTGAACAAGGGCACAACATTTGCAATCCTCCAGTCCTCTGGTACTAAACCTGTAGACAATGACGACTCAAATATCAAAGCCAAAGGCTCTGCTATCTCCTCCCTAGCTTCCCAGAGAATCCTCAGATAGATCCTATCCGGTCCAGGGGACTTGTCTACTTTCACTCCTTCTGGAATTGATAACTGGTATAAGACAGAGGAATCTGAATCCTTCTGCTACATGGATCTATGTTTCTGTTTGTTCCATGGCCTTATATTCTATAGTTTTGAACACAGTAACCCCCCAATTCTGAACTTTTATCATGGAACTCTGAACTTTTTTGAAATGCAGAAGTGGCTTGTGTTGTTGCTTTAACTTTGTAAATATCTCATTCCAGTTTGCCTCAGTGTAT
Organism: Chiloscyllium punctatum; assembly: GCF_047496795.1. Lineage (NCBI taxonomy): Eukaryota > Metazoa > Chordata > Chondrichthyes > Orectolobiformes > Hemiscylliidae > Chiloscyllium > Chiloscyllium punctatum. The sequence continues at coordinate 50,476,454 of NC_092750.1, read as the reverse complement.
GAAATAATTAGAAAAAAGAATTTGTAAATGAATAAACTAGAATCTCAAATTCCTCATGTTGAAAGACCTTATACCAGTTAATTGATTTTGTAATTTTGTAATATAAAGCTTTTCTCCCAGATAATGTTTAGGTGAGCCTAAGGAAATTTTCAAATCCTAATAATGTCACTGAGAGATCATTTTGATGAGATTGCTTAAGTTTTTCTGGAGCAGAATGAGTGATTGTCTTCAAGAGACTAAGAATACAGAGTTAATAGCATATAATAATCATAAGGAAATGACAAATTTGTTTTTGACTTCATTAAAAATAATACAAAGCATATTTTAAAAATAATAACTATAAAGAATGTGAAAGAGAGAGAGGAACTTAGTGAAATGACAATCACAAAGAAGTGGCATTAAACGAACTGTTGGGAGCTGCAGTCTGACAAGTCCTTGGTTCCAAAGGGACTTTATCCTGGAGTCTGAAACAAGGCAGTTCATGAGGTAACAGATGCATTGGTGCTAATATTTCAAGATTTCCTCGATTCAGGAAAGAAGCCATTAGAATGGATAATAGCAAATATTCATGAAGGGAGGGAGGCAGAGACAGGTAACTACGAGCCAATCAATTTGATGGTTGTCTCAAGGAAAGTGTTAGAGTTGCTCATTAAAGAGATTATAGCTGGGCCCTTCAAAAAATTCAAGGTAATGATCCTACCTCTTACATACTCTCTTTTATTCACACTCTCCCACGCATTCACACACTCAATTTCTCTCTCAGTCACACTTACACATGCTTTCTTACTCAAACTCTCACACACTCACTTCAACACACTCATATTCACATATATGTATACTCTCACTCCCTCAAACACACTATTTCACCCCTCTCACATTCAAATGCACTCTTTCATTCTTTCATATTCAAACACACTCACTCACACGGACCCATTAATCTCACACACTCATTCACTTACATACTCTCTCACCCACACTATCTCACTCACTCCCTCATTTGCTCCCACATATGCACTTTGACACACTTACTCATACTTCTTTACAGGCTGTCTAACTTGCTCACTCTCTCACATACAGACTATATGGCCAAATGATCTACCCCTGCTTATATTATTCTGAAACTATGTCATGTGATCATACTCATTATGCACGTGTACATTGTCACACACTCATGCACCCACTTCCTCATTCAATCACTATGCACTCACGTCACTAACTCACACATATTCTCTTTCATTCAGTCACATGTATATCTCTCTCACTCATTCGCACACTGCTGCACTCACATGTTCATTCTTCACTGACACACAGTCTCTTGCTTACTCACACACAATCTCTCACTCCCATACACACTTCCTTACACATTTCTCTCATTCACACGTTCTCATGAGTTCACTCACTCACTTATACACTGTCATTCATACAGTCTCTCATTCACACCCAGACTCTTCCTCTCACTCTCCCACTCATTCTATTACTCACTTCCACACATATATTCAATCTATCACATACTCACACAATCTCTCACTCACATGCAAACTCCCCCACACATTCTCTCACTTTCTCATGACACTCTTGCCAACTTACTCATGACGCATTCACTCACATACACTCTCACCCTCCCTAATAGTCTCTCACTAAAATTCTTATGCATTCACCCAGTGTCTCATTTACATAGTATCAATTCCCTACTTGCTCACACTCTTCCCCCATTCACACATTCAGTCACATTTTCACTCATACACTCTCTCATTCACTCATAAACTTTCTCAATCATTTCAACGCACTCTCATATATGCTCACACACACTCAACAACATGCAGAACATGAACAGTGTTAGTTGTAAGAGTTGAGTAATGTAAAATGCCAATGTGCAACACGATGTTAGGATTGTGACATGTTGAAGAAAATCAGTGAAAATCTCCATTTAATGAAGAAACCATGCACGGAGGTAAAGGAGTCACGTAAAATGAGGTAGCCCTGTCCTTCATTTACTAAACACCGCAATGAAAGCTGATTGCAGAGCCGAGAAAATAAAGGGCAAGCAGTAAAAAGAGAGAAAATATCTGTTAGAACAACAGCACCTTATATAATCATGAAAGGTAAAAATGATTTAAGGACAAGGAGAAGACAATGATACCAAGTATATTGAGACTGGAACAAGGAAAAGATACCAAATATGTGTTCAAATGCTCATAAAATGATGTCAGCGAGCAAATCAAAAGTTGACTTAGCAGAATTAGTGACGCTGACATTAGGTCTGCAATATCTTGAACAATAACTTGAAGTCAAACTGGAGCTTGCCAAGAGAACTCAGTCTGACCTGCAACAGTGAGTGTTCTGCCCTTTGTCTTAGCAACAGATAATTAGCAAAAATGAGAAACACTTTCATGCCACTCAACTGGCTAAAATCTGTCGTAACCTTGGTAAGGTTTAATAGATGTTTCTACGTTGGGGTGACAAGAATTTCCAAAGAGCGTGATCGCAATGGATGATATCCCAGAAGGCTGTCAACTATCAAGTGTCAATGATCACGGTGACTGTAGTCAGAAAAGCTGGGACTGTAACTCTGATCCTGGTCTCACTGAGCTAATGCACGAACAGATTCCACTGAAAGTTGAGAAAATAGTTGAAGAGAACGTGTGAACCAAGGCACAGAATGTCTCGCGGACATTGAGGAATATCATCCTACTGATGAAAACTGAAAAGGACTGGTTAAGGAGTGGCTCCTCTATATCATCAGATTCACAGAATGAGTTTCTTTAGATCATCACCAGGCACTTGAAAACCTGGACTGGCAGGTTTAAGGTTGTGCATCATGATATTTAGTCATGAAACTAGTTCATCCTCCCTTGAAGCTAATTTAAATTCCAGTTATCTTTCCAAAATTGTATTGTTGAACTTGGCTTGTTTTGGTTGAATGATAGAATCATGTTACAATACAAGTTGCTGAGGCTGAGGAATAGCAAAAGGATGCAGTTGATGAGATAGCGTCGAGTCATCAATGGGATTTGTGGAAATGACATCTCCAAGAATCAAAGGCAGAAGTTGTTGGTGAATTCCTCAACTTGACAAGCTGCTCTCACTTGTGACTTGGGACTAAGTCATGAAGACCCTGGGGACGTTAACTAACACAAAGCCAGTCGTGATCTGTGAATCGATGCATTTTGATGGACATTCTTTTAGATTCTCTTTCACCGGGTCTAATCACTGAATCGGTTCCTCGACCTGATTAGCTGCCCATTCTGCTCCAGTGATCACAATAACTGTGGCAGATCCTTCCCGAGGGCATCATGCAGACAGATTCTTTAGTTTGGGAGTCTGCAAGACTATTGCTCTTCAAGTGTACTGAATCAGTGGTGTGTCTGGGAACATGAATGGCCTGATAATTACATTTCTCTGCCTGTAAACAAAGAATGGCTTCCTTTATGTTTAGTGGGTTTACCTTTATGATTGGTGAAGCCTGACTACTTCCAAAATACTAAAACCTGGTTGCAATCTCATCTCCAATAGTTTCTATACAAATTAACGTGGAGCTGCTTTATCATCTCGGAAAATTGCCTTTGAACATATAGTGCCATGCATTGGCCTAAGAATGTGGATAGTTATTCAGAAAGGGTAGGAGTCTCTATAAGCTCCCATTATTATCCCCAACCCATGGGAGGATTTTTATTGGTATAATCACTGTTACATCACAGTGAATTGTTTGATACCCTGTTTGCATTTTAAAAGGCACTTGGTTACTGTGATGTGACTGTGGGATCATTCAGAAAAGAACGTCATGGTCATATCAAATTTGAGTTGCTCTCATTGTATCAGAAGTCATTTGCAAAACTGAAATAAATCTGTCTGGCACATTAGTGCAAATGGTGATGGTGTATAGCCCTCACAGGAGTTGAGTTTTAATGAGACACTGAACTAGTATGGTTATTGCCCATCTTCTTATTGCACTTGATTTCACATAGCGAAAAATGGAACAATGAAACAAAATTGGCACAATGTGGCTATCATTGTAAAGTACACCACTGCTGCTTTTGCTGATATTTAGCATGTATGTTGATAGGAACATGCAAATTTCACTGTGCCATGTCTATAGCCTTAGAATACCCCACCGCACAGCTACTGCAGTTTCAAGTAAACATCAGGAGAAAAGGTGAACTGATCTATTGCAGCTGTACCAACCTCCTTGCTCTTGTACACTATGTCCCTATTAATAAAACCGACAACACTGTATGCTCTCCCCAAATGTTCTGCCATCTTTATTGATCTGTGCAATATATAAACCATCTGCACCTGTGCTCCCTTTAGAATTGTACTCTTTCTTTGATGCTGTCAGTCCCACTTCTCTATAATATTAAACTTTGTCTGCCTCTCACTTCTCTATATTAAACTTTGTCTGCCAACTATCCATCTACTTCAAAAACTTGTCTCTGTCCTTTTGGAGTTCCATACTGTCCCACAGTTTATAATGCTTCCAAGTTTCATAGCATCTGCAAACTTTGAAATTGTCCCCGTACTTTAAGATCTCCATCATTAATACAGAAATCAGGAAAAGCAACAAACTAAAACCAAGCCCTGGGGAACTCCAGTAAAACTTGCTTCCAGAGCCAAAAATAACTATTGACCATTATTCCTGTTTCCTAACCTGCAAACAATTTCAGATCCACATTGCTACATATCCTTTTATTCCATGAGCTATAACATTTCACAAAAGTCTGTTGTGAATTATATCAAACGCCTTTTGGAGGTCCAAGTACACATCAATAATATTAAAAATCACACAACACCAGGTTATAGTCCAACATGTTTAATTGGAAGCACACTAGCTTTCGGAACGCTGCTCCTTTATCAAGATCCACAACCACCTGACAAAGGAGTGGTACTCCGAAAGCTAGTGTGTTTCCAATTAAATCTGTTGGACTATAACCTGGTGTTGTGTGATTTTTAACTTTGTACACCTCAGTCCAACACCGGCCTCTCCAAATCATCAATAATATTACCCTATTCAATTTTTTCTCTTACTCCCGTAAAAAAGCACCAGCAAGTTAATTGAACACAATTACCTCTTTAAAAATCCTAATTGGGTCTTCCCAGACAATCTCCTCTTTTCCATGTACCTATTAATTCTATCCCAAATAATTGTTTCTGAAAGCTTCCCCAGCAGTGCAGTTAGACTGGCTGGTCTGCAGTTGTTGGGCTTATCTTTACAAGCTTATTTGAGCAGGCTGTGATGTTTGCAACTGACTTTTTTTTATTGTTGCACAGGTATCCCATGAGCCAAAGTCAAAGTTCATGAGCAGCCTGAAAATGGTTCTGGAAGTATGATGTGAAAGGTAAATGTCACCAAGATAAGAGTTAACATTGGGTAAGTCTTTTAAAAGATCAATGACATGAGCTGAGAAAATTATTTATACCCTCATAATAGTTGTGTCCATCAATAATTACAGCCATTTTGCATGGTCATCGCATGTTTGGCCACTCAGACTCTCAGTGCATGTGAGAGCGTCAGTGGATTTCAATTTTTCGTATTTAAGACTGGAGAGCAGGAAAGTCACATTCTACTGTTGAGTAGTGTGTGGCATGGCCACCTTATTGAGGGAGGTATAGTCAGCAACTTGCCATCAGTTTGAGGTACAAGTAGAGATGAATTATAGAGTCATAGAGATGTACAGCATGGAAACAGGCCCTTCGGTCCAACCCATCTATGCCGATCCAATCTAGTCCCACCTGCCAGCACCCGGCCCATATCCCTCCAAACCCTTCCTATTCATATACCCATCCAAATGCCTCTTAAATGTTGCAATTGTATCAGCCTCCACCATTTCCTCTGGCAGCTCATTCCATACACGTACCACCCTCTGTGTGAAAACGTTGCCCCGTAGGTCTCTTTTATATCTTTTCCCTCTCACCCTAAACCTATGCCCACTAGTTCTGAACTCCCTGACCTCAGGGAAAAGACTTAGCCTATTTACCCTATTCATGCCCCTCATAATTTTGTAAACCTCTATAAGGTCACCCCTCAGCCTCCGACCCTCCAGGGAAAATAGCCCCAGCCTGTACAGCCTCTCCCTATAGCTCAAATCCTCCAACCCTGGCAACATCCTTGTAAATCTTTTCTGAACCCTTTCAAGTTTCGCAATATCTTTCCGATAGGAAGGAGACCAGAATTGCACGCAATATTCCAACAGTAGCCTAACCAATGTCCTGTACAGCCACAACATGCCCTCCCAACTCCTGTACTCAATACTCTGACCAAGAAAGGAAAGGATACCAAGCGCCTTCTTCACTATCCTATCTACCTGCGACTCCACTTTCAAGGAGCTATGAACCTGCACTCCAAGGTCTCTTTGTTCAGCAACACTCTCTAGCACCTTACCATTAAGTGTATAAGTCCTGCTAAGATTTGCTTTCCCAAAATGCAGCACCTCGCATTTATCTGAATTGAACTCCATCTGCCACTTCTCAGCCCATTGGTCCATCTGGTCAAGATCCTGTTGTAATCGAAGGTGTTTGCTGTCCACAACACCTCCAATTTTGGTGTCATCTGCAAACTTACTAACTGTACCTCTTATGCTCACATCCAAATCATTTATGTAAATGACAAAAAGTAGAGGGCCCAGCACCGATCCTTGTGGCACTCCACTGGTCACAGGCCTCCAGTCTGAAAAACAACCCTCCACCATCACCCTCTGTCTTCTACCTTTGAGCCAGTTCTGTATCCAAATGGCTAGTTCTACCTGTATTCCACTAGATCTAACCTTGCTAATCACTTTCCCATGATGAACCTTGTTGAACTCCTTACCGAAGTCCATATAGATCACATCTACCGCTCTGCCCTCATCAATCTTCTTTGTTACTTCTTAAAAAATCTCAATCAAGTTTGTGAGACAATTAATTCAGGAAGGCATTTTAATATTATTACTTTGTTCCTCTAAATTCCAAATAATGATCAGTAGATCAAGTTTCCTTTTCTCATCACAGTTTCTAGGTGTGAGCTGATAGCATTTAAAGGAAATATCTGCATTAAGAGGTTGAGATTCTGTGTGCACCTTGCCATATTGATTTGAATGACACTGCAGATGAAGGTAATATTTGTTCAGAAGGTGCTCCAGGAAAGCCTACCTTTCCCCTCTAGGCAGATACAACTTAACTGTACTGAACATAAGCCTTTCTGTCATCTTGCTCTGTGTGCACCGCCAATGGCTTGGAGAAATGGTGACCTGAAAGAAATGGTGTATGTCAGGCTTTCATATAATAACGGGGGTTAACTACATCTAGGACTAAACTGATAGTGACGGTGGCTGTAATGCTGTAAATAGAGCAAAGTGATAGAAATCAGTTGTCCATTCACCGAACCTATCCGTATTCATCTGAGAATGTCTTATTTCTTCATTGTAACTTACTTCCCCACCTCATATAGTGTAACCTGCAAATTTGACTACAATACAACTTGCGCTGCATTAGCTGTTAATATAATTGTTAATACTTGGGTGTTCTCCCCAACAAAAGTTGAAATATATAGCTCCCTACTACTACTCTGAAGGAAGGAAATCTGCTAATCCTATCTGCTCTGGCCTACATGTAACCTTTGAAATCTCCTTGTAAGCCACTCGGTTGTGTCAACTGCTAAAAATCTCAAAAATGAATGAAACTGGAATGACCAGCCCATCAGCATAGGCCCCGCAAACACCAAAGGCAACAAAATGGCGTTGAGCCTGCAAAATCCTGCTTACCAACACGGACTGGTGCTGAAATTAGGACTCCTGTCTCATAAACTAGTCAAGCAAAAGCCTGACATGGACATAATGGCAGAATCATACTTTGCAGACAAGGTCCCAGAAAACACCACTCCTTGGACAGACTCAGCAGATTTGCAAACAATGAGGCACGGTTGGAAGAAGTCCTGGAAGCCCTTGACAATTGCTTCAATTCTCCTTTTACCAATTAAGTAACTTTTCTACCTCAACATGCAAATTAGCCTTCTAAGCATTGACTCCATCTATACTTCCCACTGCCTCAGGAAAGCAGCCAACATAATTAAAGATTCCATTATATGCTCTTCCACCCTCTTCCATCCGTTGAAGATATAAACGTTTGAATACATGTAGGAACAGATTGAAGAACAGATTCCGAGTGTTATCAGACTTTTGAATTGACCTCTCAGATGTTTATTCAGATCTGTCTCTAATTGCAGCTTCTTTGCAGATATGACACTGTGTTCTGCACTCTGATCTGCTGCCCTGATGCACTTTGTATAGTACAATCTGCCTAGATAGCATGCAAAACAACACTTTTCACTGTATCTTGGTACATGTGACAATAATCAATCAATCAATCAATGCAAAGGTAACTGAAAATACTGATAGCTTTGAAATATGGATGTTTATTTACCTTAGCTACCTATATAGTTTGTTCCCCAGTATTGTGGAGGCTTCATCTGACCATGGCTTCTTTCTCGGCATGTTAGAGCTGTCTGCACAGGGGTTGAGTCACATCACTCTGAGTGAGCTGGAGAATGCAGGAACAAGCCAAACGTGCAAGGGGCAAAGTGAGAAATGTTGGCCACGGCTAAACAAGGACTGGGGCTGGAAGCATGTGGTTCTTGGGATGAAGGTTGGGAAGGGGGTTGCAGAACAAAGGAATCAGGGGGTGGAGGGAAGGGGTTGGTGAGTGAGTTCCCTGGCACAGAGAGCAGTGTCAGCAGTTGGGGCAGACAGGGCCAATGATGCAGAATGGGAAAGGACTGAGTAGTTCCAGAGGAGCCACGGTGCAGAATTGATCCGACATTTTTGCCGATTTTGCTGCATTACTGAAGAAGACTTTACACCTGCTAGAAGAAGCTCAAAACCAATCAAGGTGAGTAACCATGCACATACTGTCCAAGTTTACAACAGGTCATCATTGTGGGAACTATCTCTGATTAATTACAAGCTCACAAGAACCTGTCATACCATCATAGAATCCTTACAGTGTGGAAGCAGACCATTCAGCCCATTGAGTCCACACCACCTTTCTGAAGAGCATCCCATCCAGACCCATTCCCCCTACCCTACTCTATCCCTGTATCTCCTGCATTTTCCATGGCTAATCCAGCTAGCCTTTGAACTGTGGGTGAAAATTGGAGCACCAGAGGAAACCCGTGTTGAGACGGGGAGATTATACAAAACTCCACATTGACAGTAATCCGAGGTGGGGGATCAAACCTGGGTTCTGGCACTGTGTGAAGTATTGAGCCACCATACCACCTCATTATCGTCTTCAGTAACAGTGAAGCTCTCAGTGTGAACTTCCCAGCTCCCACGATGTTATGTTATATACCTGAACTTACTTCACGTTGTTTTCATGTTATTTTCCACACATTTATATTACTACTTTAAGACCAGTGTTTGTGCAAAAGCAATATCTATGAAACAGTAATATTTATGGTTGATGAATCCAAAGCAGGCAGCCATATTACACTTTCGATTTCAAATAACCTCATAAGAATTACCTTATGAATTCCTAACTCTTCAAAAGGCTCCATCTTATATAGAAATGGTCAGAATATTGACAATCCCTGGATTTGACATAATCAGCGCAGTGTCCGTGTGAAGATTAATTTTGATCAGAATTGACAAAAACATCTCTCACTTTGTGACTCCATAACCTGAAGGTGAGGGCAGCATGTTAGTCATTTCCTTCGTTCTGTGTGATATGGAACCAAGCAGGACAATATACAGAACTGTATTTGCTGGAATACTGCTCACTTTACTACACTCTACTCGGGAGTGATTAGTGCTGCTACTGAAGCTTAACAGATTCATGTTGAAGGGAGTTCATAAAGCTTATGCTAAGCTGTGATGGGAGCGTGGCTTTCATGAAAGATGGCTGTTATCACAGTTGCCTTGTTTTCGAATAGAGATTGATAAATCAGGAATCATAGCTTTTTTTTAAACAGGTTCAGGTCAAGCTGACTAAATGTCTAGCCACATTTATTACTTTAGACGTATTACTCCCCTCTAATCATGTTGTGAGTTTGCATAGAATTAGATCATGCAAGCACAAAGGAAGATGCAAAGGAGCCAATGTAATCCCATGATTAATTACAAATCAATGTATTAATTTATTGTATTATTTTATGCCAAATTAAAACAAGTGACAAACAGGGAAGCAGATTTAAATAGTTCACATGGACAGTCAGTATGGACCATTGGGCTGAATGGCCAGCTTCCACACTGTATTCCAGGGATTCTATGAAAAAGGCATTTCAAGCATGGGATCACATATCAAAAGTCTTCTTCACTGAAAATATTTTGTACTGCAATGAAGGAGCTGGTCATTGATTTCAGGAAGTGGAGTGGAGGTCATGCTCCTGTCTGTATCAATGGTGCGGAGTTGGAGGTGGTTGATAGCATCAAGTTCTGAGGAGTAAGTAAGTAATGATCTATTCTAGTCCATCCATGTCAATGCTACAGTAAAGAAAGCACATCAATGCTCCAATTCCCACAAGGCTAAGGAAGTTTGGCATGCCCACAATAACTCTTGCCAATGTTTATAGATGCAACATAGAAAGATCTGGATGCATCACAGCTTGGTTTGGCAAGTGCTCTGCCCAAGACCGCAAGAAATTACAGAGCAGTGAATGCAGCTCAGTCCATCACAAAAACAACCTCCCTTCCATTGACTTTGTCAATACTTCCCACTGCATTAGCAACACAGCCAACATCATCAAAGACGCCTTCCACCCTGGCTATACTCTCTTCCACATTCTTCCATCCGACAGAAGATACGAAGGTTTGAAAACATGCACCAACAGGTTTAAGAACAGCTTCTTCCCTGCTGTTATCAGACTTATGAATGGGCCTCTCATACATTTCTCTGCAAATTCTCTGCAGCTATAACACTATATTCTGCATTCTGTTCTATTACCCTGATATATTTATTTAAGGTATGATTTGTCTGGTTAGCATGCAAAACAATACTTTTTACAGTATGTTGGTACATTTGGTACATTTTAGTATTCCTAAAAATTAAGAATCTACTCAGGGTCATACATTGCTAACATAATAAATTCAAGTTCAACCTCAGTCAAACAAGGCAAATGTTCAGGGCCAGTTTTGTGAACACATGTAACTTACCAGAGATGTGATTGTACCAACCATCAGATTCTCTTCCTTTACAAGAATTCCATTTTGTTCTTAGTCTAGGTTATAAGGTTTTGTTTCATAATGCAACATTGTTATTTTAATTTACATGTGAAGCTAATAGTGTGCGCTGTTAAAGGATTTGGCAATAGGCTCTATTTTGTACTCAAATTAATTCAGCATTTTATTAAATATTCATGCCAATTAGTTTCTTGTGTATGAACAGCATATTACAATTCTCCCAACTCTATAAACTGAAGTGCAGTCATTTACAGATGATTGAATTAGCATCAAATTTAATAAACATTTTATTGAGTATTCGATTTCTGGTATGAAATAATAATAGGTGGAAATGGAACTGTAAGGGAAAATGGTAGGATGACTTGTTTCCAGTTCAATATGTAGGCATGTCTGTTGCATATTTTACCCTGAAGGGCTTTTATTTAGAATACTTAATGTGACACTATCTGATTATAAACAGCCATTGTGGAGTTATGAAAGAATGTGCAGTTATGTCTCAGGTTGAGCTGTTATTAATGTTCAATGCGAAGGCCATTTTTGTTTAGTTTTTAATTATTTACTTTTGAAATGGTTGCAAACAAAATTGATAAAGGAGAGCCAATGGGCATAGTCATGTCACTAATTAACCTTCTCAAGATATGTCTAGGATAGGTGGGACTTGAATGCAGACCATCTAGCCCAAGGGTAAGGACTTTGCAACTGCACGACAAGATTAACATTTATCTAACAGACAGAAACAGAGAATAGGAATAAATCAGATCTGGATGCATCACAGCTTAGTTTGGCAAGTGCTCTGCCCAAGACTGCAAGAAATTACAGAGCAGTGAATGCAGCTCAGTCCATCACAAAAACAACCTCCCTTCCATTGACTTTGTCAATACTTCCCACTGCATGAGCAACACAGCCAACATTGGCAGGATGTGACTAGTGGGTTATTGCAAAGATCTGTACTTGGGCCTCAGCAGTTCAGTAAAACAGTTTGCCATCACAGGTACCCAACGGAGTTGCAGAGTAACAAATTTTAACGAACGCCACATGTAGACATCTACCGCATATGAGTTCAAAACCTCAGCTGGGAGATCTACTGAAAATTCATTAAGTATCTGCAGTTCCTATTATTCCTGTTGGTGGCGTTGGAGTAGTTGTTTTCATGGTGTTACACTAGCTCAAATTTCAGAGCATATCACTTTGGGAGTGCATAATCTGTTCCTCAGATTCTTGCAAATTGGTTCAAGAGCTTGTATGATCTTTTTTCACTGCCACTTTGTTTCAGCAACTGAAATGTCTTAAATTTAAAGTGAACATTTAATCCAAATTTAAAGAAAAAACTGAAAATGTTGCATTTTACATAATTTCATGATTAGTCTTGTCATTTGAGTTGTATTTTTTTTAATATCCCTATTAAAGATTCAACAAAATGGAATGAAGTGGGAGAAGTGAAAGGATAAGTAACAGAAATGAGAAGGGCAAGTGGAGAGGATGAGGTATTCTGAAGGCCATTTGTTTGCCCCAAACATAGCTTTGCTACCGTACCAACTACACTACTAAGACTGGAACAAAAAAGTGAAACAAAAGACTTAGGAGTGAGAGGAAAAATGAAACATAAAACAGAAGGCATTAGACAGAAAGAAAAATAGCAACAAGTAACAGATGCATAAGAGAGACACATTTAACAATTAACCATCTGAAATGCTGTAGGAAGTGAATGGGTTACAAGCCACATTTGGTTGGAAGAAAATGCATATCATTGATTTCTGATATATTTGAGTTAAAGTTTTATCTTCTTCTGAATCTTCACTGAGCAAGTTTATTTTCTGAGCTAGAAACAAGATACTGTGGATTCTGATGTTGCGAAAAATGACCAATCTTGAGTCTGTGCGGTTCAAGAGAGCAAAGATGTTATTCAAACTTTTTACACGACGCAACTCAATTCAGTTAACCAAAGAATGTCTCAAAAATATGGAGTCTATTATAAAGGAGGGGATAAATAGATGCCTGGTTGACAGCAATCTGATTGGACATAGATTTGAGAATGGGATATTGTTTTTGACAAATTTATTTGAATTTTTTTTTGAAGACGTTATGAACAAAATTGATAAGGGGGATCCAACAGTTACTGTAACATCACAAGTCAGCCTACTCAACATATGTCTAGGATAGGTGGGACATGAAACAAGACCTTCTGGCCCAGAGGGACATTGCAACTGTACCACAAGATTAATGTTTGCCTAACAGAAAACAGGGTTTATGAATAAATGAGTCATCTCACATTAGCAGGATGTGACTAGTGGATTTTTGCAAGGATCTGTACTTGGGCCTCACTTGTTCACAACACATATCGATAATTTAGAGTTGGGAACTAATTCTAATATTTCCAAATTTGTTCATCATACAATGCAGCATGAGAATGTCTGCACTGAGGAAGATGCTCTTGAAGTGGTATGGTGGCTCAGTGGTTAGCACTGCTCACAGTGCTCGGCACCCCAGGTTCGATTCCACCCTAAGGTGACTGTCTGTGTGAAGTTTGCATAGGTTTCCTCCCACAGTCTAAAGATGTGCAGGCTGGGTAGATCAGCCAGGGGGAATGCAAGGTTATGGGATAGTATGTGAGAGTGGGTCTGCATGGGGTGATCTTCGGAGGACTAACGTGGACTTGATGGGCTGAATGGCCTGGTTCCACATTGTAGGATTCTATGATTTCTATGTAAGGCAGCTTTGAGGATTTCGATAGCTAAGTAAATGGGCAAGATCATGGCAAATGGAATGTAATGTGGGAAAATTTGAGACTATACACTTTGATAGGAAATGTGCAGAGTTTTATTTAAATGCTTAAGAGATTGGAAAGTGTACACATACGCAGTGACCTAGATATTCTTTTTCATAAGTCAGGGAAGGCTAACATGCAGGCACATCAGGCCATAAGGAACGTTAATGGAATTTGGTGTAAGATGATTTGCACACAGGAATAGTGATGTCTAGCTTCAATTGGAAGGAAGCTGAGTTAAACCTCGCTGCAGCTCTGGTATCCGAATATCAGGAAGGATATTATTGCCATGAAGGAAAAGTAACAGAGTTTCACCAGAATTGTTCCCAGTATGGTGGGACTGTCCTATGAACAGAGATTGGGTAAACTGAGACCATTTTTTCTAGAGTTTCTCAGCTTGAGGGGTGATCTCATTGAAACCTACAAAGTACTTGAAGGGATAGACAGGTTAGATGAAGGGAAGATGTTTCTCCTGACTGAGGAGTTTAATACCAGGGGGTACAATTTAAAAATCAGGCAATACCACTTCAGTCAGGGATAAGGAGATTTGTTTTTAACTCAGCAAGTTGTGAAACTTTGGAATTCTTTATGTTTGTGAGGTGTAGAAGCTCAGTTATTCAGCATGCTGAAGGTAGAGATTGACAGATTTCTGATTACCAGTCATGTGTAGGGTTATGGGAATAGTGTGAGTTTGTGTCAGAGGACTGCTGGATGCCTCATGCATTCATACATATGAAAAGCAAAATAACTCAAGTTCAGGGAACTTTCAACCAATTAACTAAATGCAACAGTGGGACTGATTATGTATGAAAAAATGGCAATAAATTTGCTTTTTGGGAATGTGAAAATGTAATTTTAAAAAGCTAGGTACTCAAAATGTAATAAAAATAGTCAATATGGATTTCAAAAAATTGTCACGTTTCTTCAAATTTATCAAAAAAGTTGAAGAAATAACAGAAAAAATACACAAGGATAATGTACTGGATATATTTTTTTACAGATTAACTGTGCTACACATTCACAGCTGATTGAAAATAGGGATACAGTTTATACAGTCACAAAATAAAGCAAACAGAAATTAGATTCCACTTAAAGGGGAATAAAGTTGAAAAGCAGGGAGCTTATGTTAAAGTTGCACTGAATATTGATTGGGCCACATAAGGAACATTGAAAAGTCCAGCTCCCTCTGTAAGATAATGAATACGGGAGCATTAGAAAGTATTGCACAAAGATTCACAGGATGATAAATGAAGAGGATATACTTGTCATGAAATACTGAACAGGCTTGATTCTTTTCTCTAAAGTAGTGAAGGCCAAGGTCTATCAGGTTATCAGGTCATCAGCAGGTCTATCGGAACTCTATAAGATTATGGAAGGGTCTCATAAAGTAGATATAAGAAAAAAGTCCCATTTAAGGATATTTCAAACTTAGGGATCATAATTACAAAACGGGCATAATGAATCCAGTAGGATAGCAGCAGAGGAAGACACATCAGTTGGAGTCCCTCAGTTCACCAGTTCCTCTTCTATTCTTTTCCCTCTTTGCTGCAGTTTTTCTTCCACCACTCCACCCAACATTGAACTTCTTAAACAAACCTAGCTGGAGAATGGAGGGGAGTCAGAAACCAGACAGGCATGGGAGACGCATCGTGGCCGGAGCAGGAACAGCGTTTGCTCAGGCCAAGCCATAAATGGAGTCATTGGCCAGAACCCGGAATGGAGCAGTATGAACACTGGCAGAACTGGGCGTCGAGTCACAGGACAGAGCAGCAGGAGCACAGGCCGAACTGGGAAGTAGAGCATAAAGTGTGCGCAGAGTGAGCGCAGTCCAAGCTGGGAGCTAGAGCACACAGTGACAGCAGAGTGAGCACAGGACAAACTGGGAGCTAGGGCACGGAGTGGGAGCAGAGTGAGCACAGGCCAAGCTGGGAGCTAGAGCACGGAGTGGGAGCAGAGTGAGCACAGGCCAAGCTGGGAGCTCGGGCACGGAGTGGGAGCAGAGTGAGCACAGGCTGAGCTGGGAGCTGGAGCACAGAGTTGGAGCAGAGTGAGCACAGGCCAAGCTGGGAGCTAGAGCACGGAGTGGGAGCAGAGTGAGCACAGGCCGAGCTGGGAGATAGAGCATGGAGTGACAGTAGAGTGAGCACAGGCCGAGCTGGGAGATAGAGCATGGAGTGACAGTAGAGTGAGCACAGGCCGAGCTGGGAGCTAGAGCACGGAGTGACAGAAGAGTGAGCAGAGGCCGTGTTGGGAGCTAGAGCATGGAGTGGGAGCAGAGTGAGCACAGGCCAAGGTAGGAGCTAGAGGACGGAGTGCCAGCAGAGTGAGCACAGGCCGAGCTGGGAGCTAGAGCACGGAGTGGGAGCAGAGTGAGCACAGGCCGAACTGGGAACTGGAGCACGGAGTGGGAGCAGAGTGAGCACAGGCCGGGCTAGGAGCTGGAGCGTGGAGTGGGAGCAGAGCGAGCACAGACCGAGCTGGGAGCCGGAGCACAGAGAGACATTAGTGTGAGCACAGGCTGAGTTGGGAGCTAGGGCAACGATTGGGAGCAGAGTGAGCACAGGCCAAACTGGGAGCTAGGGCACAGAGTGGGAGCAGAGTGAGCACAGGCTGAGCTGGAGCTAGAGCATGGAGTGACAGCAGAGTGAGCACAGGCCAAACTGGGAGCTAGGGCACAGAGTGGGAGCAGAGTGAGCACAGGCTGAGCTGGAGCTAGAGCATGGAGTGACAGCAGAGTGAGCACAGGCCAAACTGGGAGCTAGGGCACAGAGTGGGAGCAGAGTGAGCACAGGCTGAGCTGGAGCTAGAGCATGGAGTGACAGCAGAGTGAGCACAGGCCGAGCTGGGAGCCGGAGCACCGAGAGACAGCAGTGTGAGCACAGGCTAAGTTGGGAGTTAGGGCAACGATTGGGAGCAGAGTAAACACAGGCCAAACTGGGAGCTAGAGTATGGAGTGGGAGCAGACGGAGCACAGGCCGAGCTGGGAGCTAGAGCACACAGTGACAGTAGAGTGAGCACAGGCTAAACTGGGAGCTCGGGCACGGAGTGAGAGCAGAGTGAGCACAGACCGAGGTGGGAGCCGGTGCACCGAGAGACAGCAGAGTGAGCACAGGCTGAGTTGGGAGCTAGGGCACTGATTGGGAGCAGAGTGAGCACAGACCAAGCTGAGAGCTGGAGCACCGAGTGACAGCAGAGAGAGCACAGGTCAAACTGGGAGCAAGGGCGCGGAGTAGGAGCAGAGTGAGCACAGGTCAAACTGGGAGCCGGTGCACCGAGAGACAGCAGAGTGAGCACAGGCTGAGTTGGGAGCTAGGGCACTGATTGGGAGCAGAGTGAGTACAGGCCAAGCTGGGAGCTAGAGCATGAAGTGGGAGCAGAGTGAGCGCAGTCCAAGCTGGGAGCTAGGGCACGGAGTGGGAGCAGAGTGAGCACAGACCGAGCTGGGAGTCGGAGCACCGAGAGACAGCAGAGTGAGCACAGGCTAAGTTGGGAGCTAGGGCACAGAGTGGGAGCAGAGTGAGCACAGGCCAAACTGGGAGCTAGGGCACAGATGGGAGCAGAGTGAGCACAGGCTGAGCTGGGAAGTAGATAACAGGGTGGTAACAGAGTGAGCACAGGCCGAGCTGGGAGCCAGAGCATGAAGTGGTAGAAGACGGAGCACAGGCCGAGCTGGGAGCCAGAGCATGAAGTGGTAGAAGACGGAGCACAGGCCAAGCTGGGAGCTAGAGTATGGAGTGGGAGCAGAGCAAGCACAGACCGAGCTGGGACTTAGAGCATGGAGTGACAGCAGAGTGAGCACAAGCCAAGCTGGGAGCTAGAGCATGGAGTGACAGCAGAGTGAGCACAGGCCGGGCTGGGAGCTAGAGCATGGAGTGGGTGCAGAGAGAGGACAGGCTGAGCTGGGAGCTGGAGCACGAATGGGAGTAGAGTGAACACAGACTGAGGTGGGAGTTGGAACATGGAGTGGGAGCAGAGTGAACACAGACTGAGGTGGGAGCTAGGGCACGGAGTGGGTGCAGAGAGAGGACAGGCCGAGCTGGGAGCTGGAACACGGAGTGGGAGCAGAGCGAGGACAGGCCGAGCTGGGAACTGGAGCACGGAGTGGGAGCAGAGCGAGGACAGGCCGAGCTGGGAGCTGGAGCACGGAGTGGGAGCAGAGCGAGGACAGGCCGAGCTGGGAACTGGAACACGGAGTGGGAGCAGAGCGAGGACAGGCCGAGCTGGGAGCTGGAGCACGGAGTGGGAGCAGAGCGAGGACAGGCCGAGCTGGGAGCTGGAACACGGAGTGGGAGTAGAGCGAGGACAGGCCGAGCTAGGAGCTGGAACACGGAGTGGGAGCAGAGCGAGGACAGGCCGAGCTGGGAGCTGGAACACGGAGTGGGAGCAGAGCGAGGACAGGCCGAGCTGGGAGCTGGAACACGGAGTGGGAGCAGAGCGAGGACAGGCTGAGCTGGGAACTGGAGCACGGAGTGGGAGCAGAGCGAGGACAGGCTGAGCTGGGAGCCATGTAGCGGGCTGGAGCCTAGGGTTGGAGCAGAGTGAGCACTGGTCGGCTGGGGTGACAGGCCCTGAAAGCAAGTCCATGTCAGAGGTCAGTGTATGGAGGTAGGAGGCCTCAGGTTCTGAAGCCTGGCAGGCTTGGACTCAGTGGAAAAGGACTATAATCTGAGTACTTTAAAGACATGCTTTATTCTCACTTTGGACTTATAAATTCTGTATTCCCCTGCAAGTCTAATTTTTTTTACTCTTTCAGTTCTGTAACAATATTTAAACTATCTGTACCTCAATACCCTGTATCTAAGATAGTGCCAAGAGGCAACGTTACAAACTTTTTCACTGCACTTATTCGAGTGCATGTGATAATAAAGGCTATTCTATTCTAAATTTAGGTGAAACCTTGGTGCACAAGGAGAGATTGGAGTATGGAAACCTCTTACCTCAGTACTTAGCTGTGGTGAATAGCACAGGTGCATTCAAAGGGAAGTTGTAAAAGGCCATGAGCAACAAAGGAATAGAAGGATTTGTGGATGCAATTACTTGAGAACAGGCGAGGTGAGGTTTATGTGAAGCATAAATGCGAGTTGGCCCTGTGTCCTGTAGGTTCTACATTAATTGGTGCTGCAGGAACTATAACATGTACCACCTATATCATTGCCCTGTCTTTTTCTGATATATTTCTGCCTATCCTTGACTATTGACTCAAAGAAAATACCAGCTGAAAGGATAAGGAAAGAGAAATGAGAGCAAAGGAAGTATCTAGTAAAAAAAACTATCGATAAACTATCGAGAGAATTTATAAAAACACTAATCACAAATGACTAATCATGGTCCATCCGAAATTAGACACCATTAGTAAAATAAAACTTAAATAATTGCTAATACTAATTGCTAATGGAGAAATTGTTGTGATCCCAGCTGATGGTAATGTTGAGCACAATCAGATACCAGAGTAAAACCTAACTCGATAGACCATATGTTATGTTTTTGCAGTTTGGCTACTGTGGTGGTCAGTCACTGAACATATTCACACAAGTCTGACAGTGTTCTTTTAACTATAGAACATATGTTTAATAGACAGAGAAAAAAATTGCGTGTAAGGCAATTTAGAAAGATCTTAACATAAAAATCAAAAAGAATCAACTCTTTGCCTAGAAATATCCTCAACACCAATGAAATACTCAGATTTAGACTTCATACTTACATTTTATTGTCACGTGTACTCAAGTACGGGGTACGAGACTACAGTAAAAATTGTACATTGCTATCACACAGGGCACCATCTTAGGTACGAAGTGCCTCAATACAAAATTTTAGTTACAGAAATAGAAAGATAAACAAATAAGTTAAAATGTTCAGCATTGCCGTCTTCTTAGCATTTAAGCAGAAAAACAAAGAAATAAAGTTAAAATGCCAAACATTACAATTCTTTCTTGAGCCATCGGCCTACAGTTGCTCCAAGCTGGGCTTTCCCAAGAGGGCTCACTCTCACCTGTGTTGAGCATGCTTTCACCCACTGGGCTGGGCTGTGACCAGGCATCACTGCCAATTGCAAGCTTTGGCCCTGACTGCTGCAGACTGCCACTGCCTTGCTGCCAACCATGCTGCCAGCGTCTTTCACTGCCAATCGCCATCTCACTGCTGCCACCATCCAGGCTCATTCTGGGCCTCAGCCACTGCCAGGATCGATTGCTACCGCTGTCTCCATGGCCTCCAAAAGGTAAGAAAGTAAAACAAAGCTGAGAGATGAAGAATAAAGAAGGAAAGAGAAAAGGAAAGTGGGCAGAATGGATGAGGTTCAAGCTCAGAGCCTAAACACTGCCTGCCCCACTGCTGCCCCCTTTTACACTGGCTTTATAATATCAATATCAAATATTAAATATCATTCCTTTCTGAACTTTAAGATATCTTACTCAAATAAATCTTTCCAGTTCTGATGTGCGGGAGACTCCTCCCCACCTCTGAAGCCTAGGAACCCATTCTGAAAGCCTGGCATCTCTTTGGTTCTCACAAACTGAGGCTTCTATCACATTCTTATTACCTGGAGAGTTATACCAACTATAATCTCTCAGTCTGGAGGATTTCAACAAACTAACTTGCTCTTCTATTGAAATGAAACTGGTCTGTTTCACAGAAACTTAATTCTGGCCTTTATCTATGTAGGTCAAAAATCACGCGACACCAGGTTATAATCCAACAGGTTTATTTCAAAACACAAGCTTTCAGAGCCTTGTTCCTTCTTCAGGTGCTAGTGAGAGAGGGAGACCTTAGACACAGAATTTATAAGTAAAAGATCAAAGGGTCATACAACTGATGTGAACAAATTGAACACACCTAAATTGGATGTTAAATCTTTAATCAGTTAGAATGGAGGTACAGGTTTCAATTGATTAATATGCAAATTCCAGAATTTCTTTCAAATCACTGCCCTCAGATAGCATCAGGTTTTATCAGTATAAATGAGGTGACATCTCAGGTCAAACAATGTGTTTTAGGTATGAGGTCTTGTTTAGAGGCTGTCTGTGTCTTAAACTAGAGTCAGACTGGTTTCATTTCCAAAATAGAATTTATAAAATTCTGGACTGACTGTCTACACATTGTGAGCTTTTTGAACAAAATAGAGGGTATGTGCAAATACAAATCTGCAAATGCAAATTCATCCCATAGATTTATACACACATAGATAAAATTCCAAATGATGATAATATATTATAAACTTTTGTGACAAAACAGGGAGAAGTTAATTTACTCGGAGAGTGATTAGAATGTGTAACTCTTTACTGCTTTTTGAGGCAAATACCATTGGTACTTGCGTGAGGAATTCAGATGAGTGGAAGGCTGGATATGCCACAGCGTTCGAATGAAATAATTGGAATGGCAACAGCGTAAGTCGACTGGCCTCTTCCTGTGTTGCTTAAAGTTAAAAATCATACAACGCCAGGTTATAGTCCAACAGGTTTATTTGGAAGCTTTCAGAGTGCTGCTCCTTCATCAGCTAGCTGTGGGACACGATCATAAAACACAGAATTTATAGCAAAAGATTATAGTATCATGCAACTGAAACAATATATTGAACAAACCCAGATTGCTGTTAAGTCTTTCATCTTTTAGAATGGGTTGCAGGTTTTGACTCATTAACATGCAAATCCCAGAACCTCTTTCAATTCACATTCTTGAGATAATTTAACGTTTTATAAAAAAAAGACATCTCAGCTCAGACAATGCATTTAAGGTGTGAGGTTGGAGTCTGTCTATATTCCAGTCATGAGCCAGACCGGTTCTATTTCCAAAATAGGGTGTTTATAAAATGTTACACGGACTGACTGCCTGCAGACTGTGTGCTTTTTGAACAAAATAGAATGTATCTGTAATTACAATTCTACAAATGCAAATTCACCCCATAGACTTATATGTATCTTCATATTTGTTAATTTGAACACTTTAGTCTCTAATAAAAGCCAACCCCAAACTCCAAACCAGTTCTGTCAAACTCTGGACAATGTTCCAGGGCCAAGAATGAATGTGGCCAGTCAAATACTGCTAAATTCAATGTGGTAAGTTTACCAAAAGGGGAGAGTTGGGTATATGATTAAGTATAGAGCTGATGAATTTGTAGGAAATGGGAAGATTAATGGACTGAGTAAGGGTAAATGAAGGAGAACAAAAGAAGAGAAGAGACAAAGGCAGTTAAGGTGAGGGATTGGGCAGGAAAAGTGAGGCATAAGATAACAGGATTAAGAATGGTGATAAGGACACACATATGGAGAGGGAAAGGTATTGGTGTAGACAAAGCTTGAAGAGTCTTGTACAATGAAGACTAATGATTCTCCTTCTCCTTAGATCCTTCACACCCTACCCCTCAATCTTCGATCTGCTCTGCCTGGAGCACAAAAAAACTACAGAAGGTGTTGTGCAAGCCCAGATCACCATGGAAGCCAATCTCCCATCCATGGATTCCATTTACATGGCTCACTGCTGCAGAAAGGCTGCCAACATAATCAATGACCTATTGCACCCTGGTAATGATCTTCTCCCACCTCTTCCATCAGGCAGAAGATACAGAAGCCTAAAAACACACCAGCAGGTTCAGGAATAGCTTCTTCCCAGCCTGATGAATGGACTCCCCAGCCTCAAGTAATGCTGACTTTGGTAATGTTGATCTCACCTAGTGCTAGCACTGTGCAATGTAACCTTTATGCTTGTCTAAGTCTTTTTGATCTGTACACCTTGCTTCCTATGATCTGCCTGTACTGCTCGTAAACAAAGCTTTTCACTGTATTTTGGTGCACATGACAATAAATAAACTAATCAATGTTCCTTACTGATCTGAAATTGTCAGATCTACTTCTCAGCAGCTGGTCATTTCTCTCCCATCTTCCCTGCATCAGTGACCCACCATCCCCGACCTTGCTTTTAACTTCTATGCTGACTTTAAGATGACACTGCTTCCTCTTTATCTGCTGCTTGCGGGTTAGTTAGGACCAGTAAGAGGCGGAAAAGGGTTAAGCTGAGATCAGAAGTTTGGAAGGAAGGCTGCAAGTGGGTTAGAATATCTTGGATAAGAAAACATTTTAGGCCTGAAATTGCCAGGTGAATCCATGGAGACCATGGGTGAGACAATGATTTTTTTTGCTTGACCTTCAAAATCTCAGGAGTTCATCCAATACTAAAATCATCAGCTGAATTAAAGATTGGGATTTGTTCATCAGTCACCCCATGTCCAAGGAAGCCCATAACTCTAAATCTTTACTCGTGCCCTAAATAAAATAGCCATAGTCCTACCAGACCACACAGCTGCTCTCCCATTGGAGGGAGAAACAACTAGAACATGGAACATAGAACTTTACAATGCAGTACAGGCCCTTCGGCCCTCCTGTGAAATTAATCTGATGCCCATCTGACCTACACCATTCCTGTATTATCCATATGTATGTCCAATGCCTGTTTAAATGCCCTTAACATCGGCAAGTCTACCACTGTTGCAGGCAGGCTATTCCACACCCGTACTACTCTCTGAGTCAAGAAACTGCCCCTAACTTCTTTCCTAAATCTATCAACCCTCAATTTAAAGCTACATCCCCTCGTGTTATCCTTCACCAACAGAGGAAAAAAGCTCTCACTGTCCACCCTATCTTACCCTCTGATTATCTTATATGCTTCAATTAAGTCACATCTCAACCTTCTTCTCTCCAATGAAAGCAGCTTTAGTTCCCTCAGCGTTTCCTGGTAAAACCTTCCTTCCATACCAGGCAACATCCTACTAAATGTCCTCTGAACGCTTTCCAAAGTTTCCATATCCTTCCTTACTGTGGTGACCAGAACTGCATGCAATATTCCAGGTGCGGCCTTACCAGTGTCTTATACAACTAAAGCATGACCTCATGGATCTGAAACTCAATCCTCCTACCAATAATTGCCAACACACCATATGCCTTCTTAACGACCCTACCTACCTGGGTGGCAACTTTCGGGGACAACTGGTGGGTGGGTTAACCTGTGGGCCACTACATCTCATGCAAGGGGAGAGATTGAGAAGGGGAGTTTTTCATGGTAACCTTAGCTGGTGCTGGAATTGAAGCCGTGCTGTTGGCATCACCTCTACATTACCATCTAGCCAACTGAGCTAACTGACTCTCAGTGGCTACCAAGCCAAAGGATTCCTACATCAGTGCTGGCAAATCCCATGAACACTCCTTTAATGATGCCAAGGTGTTGGTCTATGGGGGCTGCACTCTCAGTGCATTGCCAACTAACTTCACCCATCCTATAAATGCTTACGCTATTAAGCTGTCGTGTCGCAAATGCCCAGAGATACTAACAATCTCTTCACCTTTCCAGCACCAACCCTTACCTTTCATTGTCCCCCAACCCTCTAGTGGACATGACCTCCTAAGTTTCATTGGCTAAGTACCAAAGTCCAACTTGCTGATGAATTTCAGAAATGTAAGTGAGATAAAAATCATACAATAGTGAAATAAGTAATACATCATTGAGTTCATCTTTTTGTTCATTGTTCTATGCTATACTAGCACCCAATTCCAGATTATCCCAACAATTCTCTTGCTTATCTCCTCACCTCTCAACGCTCCCTGTCTTTCAAATTAAATTCCTAGTTAACTACCAGTTCATCATCAATCTCACGGGGCTTTTTTCAAACAGGTGGCAGACATAATTGGCAGATTTCTACCAGCCTCAGGGTAACAGCCCAGTAGTGTGAGGGTCTGTAAAAAATTGAGGGACTGTTTGTGATGGCTGCTTGATACAGTCACTCCACAGAGTACTTTCCTAGAAGTGGAACCAAATCTAAGTGGCTGCGTACTTCAACGAGGTGGGCAGACAATTGGTATAATTTAAATGCCCCATTCAGAGCTAATTTCAGGGTTGCCTCATTAGTCAAGAGTGGGACAATCTACATGAGAAATCCACCAGTTTAATGAAGGTGCCCTTGCTCCAGCAACCCAAGGGGACATTGAAGTTAGACAGTCAATGTCTTTAAAAAGCACTGCAGTGAGACCCTACAATCCCAGTGATCTGCCCAGAAAGGCTTCCCCTCCAATTCCCTTTTCTCCCCTGATTTTGTTCTTAAATTACTTGTCCTAACTGCTGAGGTCTCTTGCAGATTTTACTGATGCCGAGCTCTTGGTGGTACTGCTGAGGCTGCAGAGATACCTACCTCCTGATCGGACAGGTAGAGGGAGTCCGGTTGCCATCCTTGATTACTTCCCAAGGTCCCACTGTAAATAAGTGGGGGATCAGGACCTCAAGTGGCCCCTACATCAGATTCCCAATGCGTGCATTGAACTTCCAGAGGAATTTCCTTTCCTCGCCTCTTGTTCATGGGAATGAAACATCTCTTCAAGGTGGCGGCTGAGTAGCAGAACTGCTTATTCGCCCCTCCATGCCTTTGTCTTGCTCTTTTTTTCTTTTTTTTATTTCTGCTCTTTCTCTTTCACGTTTTTCATTCATTTATCTGCTCTTTGTGGCGAATCAGCGTGGCAGCTACAGCAGGCTGCGTGCGGAATGGCGGCTCCTCTCGGAGGTGGGGTGACAGTAGCCGTGACATTCTCCCAGCATTTGGGCCTGGCAAGCAGCGACAAAGCTCTTCCAGCAATCGGAGGTGGTAACAGTGGATTTTTCAAGATGGGTGACATCTTGGACGAGGGCAACGAGAGTGGCACTCTTGACAAGATGGCAGCAGCGGCCTGGTTTTGGCAGTGGAGCAAGGGACTCCTGGTTGCAGTAGGCCCAAAGCCGAGACTCCTGGCATCATCGATGCAGCAGCCGGTGACTTCCGGTTGTGAGGAGAGTGTGGGTTCGGCATGGGACCCAGAATCAGAATTGCATCGGCATCACTAGCAGCATTGGTCAGGTGGATCCAGAGCTGGCACCTAAAGAGTGGGAACTCTTATGTTGGTGGGTCTGGCACAGGTGGCACCAAGGCAATGGGGGTGGGGGTTGACATTGCATGTGTCATTGGTGAGCCAGCTCAGGACTCAGGACTCTCTTTCAGTTACATCTTTTATCCTTCTTATTCTTAAAGTATTCAAACTGGTGGCGGATGCTGAAGCTTTTTCCCTATTTAAAGTGAATTTAAATAAACCATTCACCATTCATTCAATCATTTTTCAGTTGCACAGCACAAAAATATTTCAGCTTTTATTTTTTCACAGGAAAGCCTGACTCTGAAGCTTGTTTGTTTCGAGTTTTTTTTTGACAACCCCATTATGCAATGTTGAAATATTGAGTTGGGAAAGTCTGGCTGTACTGCTGATTCTACCTACAGTTGAAAAAAAATTGTGTAACTAGGGGGAGTTCTGAAATTGCTCGTTAAGTTCCATAAGGGAACAAACAATAGGCCAGCAAATACATAAATTAGTGTTGAAACTGTCTCAGTTGTTATAACACTCACAATCAGTTTAGAGCACAATGTTATGTGAACAAAATACAATCTGAATAGAATAAGAGTTGCCTGGAACATATTGTACCATTACAAAGTCTACTTTCTTGTTTCTATAGCAACACAGAGACATATAAATGTAGCGTTCTGAAATAGTTCTCTTCAAATGATATTCAAATCTTCGATAATGCAAAATTCAGAATAAAACTACAAAAAAATAAAATATATCCCAAATACTATTTCGCTTTGTTTAGATTTTGGAATGACAGCAATTAAAAAGGAATCACTTGTAAAATATTTGCATCCTTTAATGGCGAAAAATACTAGCAGCCTATAATTCTAAAACCCGCGGGTAAGTATGAAAAATTATTCAAAATGGAGTTAGGGATTCTACTTATTATTATAAATGAAGACAGTTCTGAAATATTGAAAAGATGTGTCAGAATTATCAATCATAGCTTGCTGTGCATTGTCTTGTTATTCATACACTTACAAACTGCCCTTGTCAAGTGCAACAGGAATTCATTGTAAACGCTCTCATTTCAGCTAGTTTTTAAGTGTTCATGCTTTTAAAGATGACTTTGCAAATAGCTGTTTATTACTTTGAACCTGAAATAGCTGCAGGTACAAATTGAACTAACCATCTGTATGCACCTCATATGATAATGTAGCAAGGGTTCTTTATCTATAATACAGCTAAAGTGGATTACAAAATCATAGTGAATCACTGAACCAATGACGAACTGTCTGAAATTCACTTTGCTCAAATTTATTTATGCAATTACTCAGTATATGTAGGGAAAATGCACTTTTACTGCAGTAAAAGGCAGAAATAATCCTGCACAGTCAAATTGATTTAGTTAAGCAGTTGTCAACGGAAACTGTACACTGCATAAGATGAAAAAAAATCTTCCCGTGTCATATGAAGTGGGTTCAGAATTATTTAAAAATAAGTAAAATTGGAACAGTTATTTGAGGATATGTGTCATTAAAGAATATATATGAAGGATAATATTAAAGTTTTATGGAACAATGAGATTTATGCCTGCTCTCTGTCCCTATCAGGATAGCAATGAAAGATAATAACATTCTGAGGGGGTTTTATATATATACTCCAAAACATGCACCGGGATCACATATGAGGTCCACTACTTTTTATGGAAACTGAAAGTTGACTTTGACTGCTTACAGTTTCAAATGACTTTAGCATTCAGGCAGTGCTCACCTACAGTGCACAGAAAGCCATGTGAGGCTATAGCCTGCACTATTGAAAGCATTTTCCTTTAAAGGGGAGCTGCATTGTGGCCACAGCAAGTACAAAATCATTTCTTAACCTACTCTGACGAGGGAAACATTGAAGAACACCTTAGCATGAGAGAGAGCTAGCTCCACAATTTTCTGACACTATGCTGGAAGCCTTGATCAAAGGGGGGATGAGAAGTACCATTGGTCAAACTCAAGGCCATGGGAACAAAGCTGTGACTGTCAGTGCTCAAAGACAAACCATGAAGGTCTGCCCGGGGGGGCTGAAAAAGTGCAATAATATCATATGAATAGTCCATTGGGCTTGGTGCTACTGCCATGGTGCAACTTAGAATCATCACTTCCAACTCTCCAGCAGCTACTCAAATACCCTGCTGTAAGAATTAAAAAGTGAACAATATCAGCTTCTTTAGCTGGCCGTAATAATATTGCTTAAAGCTGTGTGGACAGACTCAACACTTTCACCAACAATAGACTCCAAAGAGGCAATCTGGACTCACACGTGGATGAAGACAGTCATACATTACACAATCTGTGTCAATATTTTCATAACAATAAAAAATTAAGTTTCATTCTTTAAGCTTGGCAAAATGCTTATATGCTATCGACACTTATTCAACTGACGGATGAATAGGTCGGAGGAGCAGTCTTTCTGACTGCTTATCAAGTTTGCATGCCGACTTTAGGCTACTCTTCAAAATCAATTAATTCAAGGACACTTTAAGTAACGTATAATGGGCTTCACTTCCCTATGAGCACTCACTGAAATGTAAGTGGCCCATGAATATTTGTCCATTAATATTTTTCTGGACTGTCTGATGTGTGACTTAGCTGCATTGTCTGACAGAAGCTCCCTAAGTTCAACGTGGGAATTGCAATCCTGATGCAATTTCCCTGAGCCCAGTGTAAGACACCCAAGGAACTTGACAGCAGGAAAATGAACTGATGTTGCAGTGTTTTATTCGGTTGCATAACTAATCCCATCCTCTGCGAAATTTCTGGAACAAAAGGCAGCCCAATAATTTGTTCAGGCGTATGATATTACTGAAATAAAAGTTTGCAAGCACATTATTTTCTTTACTTTTAAAGACAATATCCCTTTCTGACTAAAATGAGACCAGAACTTCAGGAGGCAAAGATTGATGTGCTGAAATCTTCCCCTTGATAATGAAGCCCTCAGTCTTTTGCTGAAGGAGTTACAACAAAGGTAACAAAATTAAATGAGCATTGGACAACAGGAGTAATCAGCTCACAGTGTTAATGTATTTTCCCCTTATTTCCACAGGTCACATAAGCAAATTAAGAAGATATTTGCTAACTTCAGGAAGTGTGGATAGTAAGTGCTTCCAGGATGGGCTGATTCAATGTGCATTCCCATAGTATCACACAAACATTAGTCTCACTGAAACTATCATGCATTCAGTACTTCATGTAATGCCATTCAAGATTTAATCTTTCTTTGATCAATCAATGTTGTAAAATGGAAACAGTCCACTTTTGAGTTAGAATCAAAAGTCAATAATGTTGAAAGGTGTTTTTTACATCTTTAAGTGTGACAATATTTAACTCTGTGCAGTCACAGTTTCCAATAGATTATGAATGAATGTCCTGTGACATGCCACTGATAAATAGGCTGATAGCTGTTTTAAAATGGTCATGCCATACAGTTGCTGAATGCATTATTCAGGTGGTGAAATTCTACCTTCTATTAAGGGCAAACATTAAGTTATTGTTCAAAATACAGCAATTAAGCTCATGTAGTTTGCTTGCTCCTAGGCTACAGATTGGAGACTTTGTTTGACATTTTTGAAATTAAAATTAGGATAATCATCCAATTTAGAGACATTCGGCTCCTATATTTTTATTTCTTTACACTTCATTAAGAATGAGACATGGAAGTTTACGTGTGATACATGGACACAACATGGTG
Source organism: Chiloscyllium punctatum (assembly GCF_047496795.1). Classification (NCBI taxonomy): domain Eukaryota; kingdom Metazoa; phylum Chordata; class Chondrichthyes; order Orectolobiformes; family Hemiscylliidae; genus Chiloscyllium; species Chiloscyllium punctatum. Next base: position 50,446,959 of record NC_092750.1, on the reverse strand, counting down.
GAGCATTGAGCTATCTTGATCAGGAAAAATGGATTATCTCAGAGTTCCCTAGCCATAACCTTTAGACAAAAAGTTATGAAGGTTTCTCCTTGTCACATGTTTCAGTTGTTAACTCTTCAATCTAATTTACTTCAAAATGGTGGTGGCTGAGTAGCAGCATATAGCATTGGTTCCTCAGCCCAGGAGTCCATTGCTTATCTACTAAGCTTGCCTTTACTACTTTCTTTTCCTCCTTTTCTGTTGTTAAGGTCTTTCAGTTAGTATAAACACAGTAGATAAGTTCAAATTCATTTACCTTCATTTTAAAAGCTTCAGCCGTGAGCTTCTCCTGAGTGGCTGTTGCTTTCTGGCGGTCTTTCTCCAAGTGTTGGTCTCAGCCTGCGGTGGGGTCTCTATTGGAGCTGGGTTGTCCCAGTTTGTGATCTTGACGGATGTCCAACTTAAATTTAAATCTTCGTTGAGAGCTTCTGCCTTGGTTTTGTGATGTCTCACCATTTTGATTTATCCATGGGTAGCAGCCTAGAGATCCAATGGCCCAGCAATTTTTTTAACTGGTGTTCTTGGCGGCGGTATTTCTTCACAGGCTCTCGACCCAACGGTATGACGTCCCGGCGTTTCAGTTTTTGTCCAATCATTTCGTTCTCATCGTGGATCTGCTTTCCTCAAGACCGGGAGCTTTTAAATGGACTTTGTTGAACTTTGTCTTAAATTTACTTAATTTTACATAGGCACCATGGTAGGACGATTTATAACACTTCTCATTGTGTTTTTATTGTAAAAATGCGTATGACAATAAATTCTAATTCTAATTCTAGTTCTAATTGCAAGACAAGTTATGCTTCCTGCTTCATTGACAGTGAAGTGGTGGACCTGATAGATGGGGATCATCTTTCCACAGGACCTCCAGAGGAGATTACACTTCCAGACCCTGCCAACCTGGTCCCAAGTTGCCAGCCAGGACAATGAGGTAGCAGAGAGGAGATAATGGCACTGAGTCTTGCAGAGCACAGAAGGTCATTGACCTTCTTACGACATTGCTCGGCATTTCTCTGGATCGTGGAAGCAGCACTAAGCCAGATGGCTATCTCAGAAAGTGTATGGTGATGGGGCATCCTCTTCCATTCCTGAGGGAAGAGGGCAATCCTCCTCTATACCTCCCAGTCTACCAGGGCCTTTAGGTCTCAGTTGGCAAAGCAGGGTGCCAACTTCCCTTGTCCTCTATCTTTGGGCAATTCACACAAGCTGAGCAGGGCAGCTCCAGGCTGACAGCACTTGACTTGGTACACAACTGTATTGAAAACATGACACCAGTGCCTCGTTCTCCAGGAGCTCCCAGCAGTGGTGAATACTTCTTTCTCTGGTGAGTGGGAAGATAAGGCAAGCAGCACTCCGTAGAGGTGCGGTGCATAAGTAATGAGGCATGTTTCAGAAAACAGCATGAGAATTCCTCATCCTTACAAAGAGAATCCCTGTATGAAACCTGACAAAATTAATGTTTAGCTATTTCTGGTAAAGTGCAGCTCTTGTATTTCCTGGACTGTAGAAGATCAAAATGAGTGCTTTAAGGTGACTAAGTGATTTGATGGGGGTAACGAGAAAAATTAGGTCTTCATTAAGGCCTAACCAGAAGATCACATCATATATATCATGGTCACAAATCTGTAAAATTAATCTACACTCAAATTCCTGCATACCTCTCCAAGTCCTCAGTCATACCAATTATGAGAGCTGATCTATAACAAATTATACATAACTCAGTAACCTAACAATGTTACTAATGCATCTTGCAATGAAACAAATTTCTGTTTCCTGAATTTCCAAAATGGGACCAAGCTAGAACCCTGAAATAATTCCTCGAGTCAACCGAGAAAATGGGACAAAACCTGCTGCTATGAGGAATGTAGTAATGATTTTTGATAGCTGTTCCCCAGAGACTGGAGGATAATTGGGAGAGTTCCTGGGCCTCTTTTGCATTTTTGCCTTTGTAAAGATTTCGACAGCTGTCTCAGGCTTTAGTCTTGCCAAGGCTTCAGGAAATGGCCACATCTACATGATTCTGATGAAGTAGTCCCCAAAAGGATCAATTACATGCAACAAAATTATGTTACCTTCTGAATAGCCCATGTGTCCTTTTCTGATAGGCCTTTCCAGGATCTCCTTTGCTTCATCAGAGTAACATGGTGCCATTCTGATATTTTAGCCAGCTCATCAGACCAACCACTACTGGAAGAGTCAACAGCCTTACCTATTTGGCACAGCCAATATTGTATCCCAAACCCTCCATCATATTCACTTACCATTCTATCAATCTATCAGTATATATACTGTAGAATGTCAGTATACGCTGGGAATGTCAGTATACGCAGTGGACGCCATTTTTCTGATGATAATATGGTCAAATGGAATTTCAGAACCCTGGTTTTTGAATGCACTGAAAGTCAAATGATCATTTTGAACCATAAACAAGGCAGCCTGTAATTATATCTGTTGTGTACATGTAAAACCGAGCTTCGTTTAGCACTACCAGCCTTTTCTGATGTTGCTCACCATGCAAGCTACATTCTAATACAATACCCGAGAAGCAGAAACGGTCAAATGATAAACGAACCAGTATGTCGGGTGAGGGTGTGCAAATTCTTTCCTTGATCTAACAGTGATTAATTGTGATTTGGCAGGCTGTGGTACACTTCCTCCCAGAAGTCGTTAAAAAGATTTTCTCTGAGCTTTCTGCACTAGTGATGAACTCTTTCCCATGTGGAACGCCAGACAGCACCTGTCATAGAGGTCAGCTGCTGATCTCGAGCGCACATTCCCTTTTACCCAATTACATATTTAGTTTGAGCTCTTACACTAACCAACTGGGTATATTATCGGTTGATCTCAGTAAATACCAGCAGGACAGTCATTTATTCGGCAAAATATCATACTCTTCCTTTACAATGATGAAGTAGGCATGGTCGACTTGGATTAATTTTCATTTACTCCCACCAAGCAGATACAGGACAATGCCAGAATGAAATTAGAAACTTTGCAATTACCATCCCATTCCCAGTGAGCAGCAGGAAATCATCATTTCCATTGGTCCATAAAATGGGTGATCCAGGAACATTCCAGAAATGGTATGGATATCCGTTAGCGATTACAATAGGGTCTTATGATATTAATAGGACCCTGATGTAATTTTGAGATGCTAATAGATGAAGCATGAACCATGAATGCTTCACTCCTTCTTTTGTGCTCTCTACCCAGCCTCATAGTGTCTGCTGTAGGCCATTGAAAACATTTATATAACATGTTTTAACAATGCTGCAAGAGAATTAGTCCTCCTCTACCTGACACTTTGCAATCTTCTTCTGAGGCTAAAATGCCCTCTCCCTCATCAACTTGCCTGGATCTTGAGTGTCTAAAGGTAATAGCAAAAAGAAATGCGATGCAATTAGATTAGTTTTGCATGGAAAGCTAATACATGCTGGGTTATGTCTGCTTCTGAATGTCTGATCATCCACGATGTGTATTTCATAGGGAAGGCATTCACAGAGTTCAACTGAAGTCCATTATTAACTTTGCACCACATCAATCCAACACCTCTCTGAGCTAAAAGTGAAACATTTTTAGGTTCCAGGAATGATGAAAGGAGAATTGCATTGTTAGGATAGATCTATACCCTGAAACATTCAGTGACATGGTCTGAAGTTAGCATTCACTCAGTTATTACACTATTGCCCAAATGTCCATGAAGCATCTTTGGAAAATTAATTAACCCTGCTGAGAACGCTTAAAGGATGGCCAAACCATGTCTGCTTTTGAATGAGTTCTCTTCAATATATTAATATAACATCTCCCACAGGAAGCCCAACTTGGAAACAACCAAAAGCACCAGCATTGAGATCATCCTCCTGCAAGGCCAACTTTATTGTGTTGACTATGTTGTAACTGTCCAAGTTTATTTAGCAAAGAAATGTCTCGTTGTGACACTCCATGCATCCTCTGTTGCTTCTCAGCTGACACCTCAACCTGTTCCTTATTTTTTCTACTGTATAGTTCATTTGTCACTCCCTATTAACTGTTTCTGCTTCTAAGGAGGGAGATGGATCAAAACTGATGTCCAGATTATTGAAACTATATGTCAACACAGATTGGATGGCCCAGCCAGCTACTGGTTTCAGATGGCAGGAACATTTTGAGAAGCCCTACACAAATAGAGATGGCACCTATATTACAATTTGCATGCATAAAATGTGTTAAGCATAGAGGCCCAATGATTGTATATTAATTCTAGAAGCTGCTGCTATGCAGATGTGTGTTAACTTGAAGATAAAACAATTTTTAAAAAGTTTGTGAGCACTTTTCTTGGCATTCCTTCACAAAGATTTGAGAAACGTTGTTTTCATCAGTTGCAGGCCAGCTGGAGGCTAGTCAGGTCTATGTATTAACAGCTGCTTCTGCCAAAGACGGTGTGAGTGAAGGTGTAGGCACTGCTGGGACAGTTAAACTTTTGTTTTTCACTTTTATGCTGGTTCTTTGCTCAGTCTCAAAAGATTCTGTATCACACCCAACGTAGCATCGCCCAGCACCATGACCTGTAATTTCTAGCGATGGTCTATGTAGCACACAGAAAGGGACTTCTTCAAAATGTCTTTGAAACATACATATGGGACAGCTTCCTGTTCAACATAATCTTGGGCAGGCAACTGTCACCCATCCAAGCCACATAACCAACACAACCCAATTGACTTTGCATGGGAATGGTCTTGACACTGGTGATTTTGGCTGATTCCAAGACTTGAATATTTATGATGCAGTTGTTCCAGTGAATCCTGAGAATGCTGTGCAGGAAGGGCTGATGGAACCGCTGTAGAAGGTGTACGTTACAGCACCATTCAGAGGGGTGGTGAGGTCTACCACTTTATATATTTCTGAGTCTGGTCTATGCTCTGAGGCTGTGATTGCTCCACACTTGCTTAAAGTGCCATTTGCATTTGAAAGTCTATTGTCCACTTCCTTGTCTGTGGTGACACGAAACAAGATAACACACTCCAAACAAAAAATTTATGAATTTCAAGTCATTCATAAATGACTTGACAAAACTCAGCTCGGTATGTTCAATGACCAAGCTTGGTGACTTGTATACATCTTGGGCAATAAAATGAAACAGGACTTAAGTTTTATTGAAACTGATTTTGACTCCAAGGCGTTGTGCTACCTTGGAAAAATGCATTGTTATGAGTTGCAAGTCTGACTGACTGTGGGTCGCAAGAGCAGAGTTATCACCAAAAATAAGTTCATGGACGAGCTTTTCGTGTCTCTTTGTGATGGCCTGGGATGCCTTGAGGTTGAAAAGATATTTATCCAGTTCATTTTAAAGAATATCAGTCAACTAAGCCTTAGGCTGCCCCAGGCATGGAAAACAACTATTCCAGGTTTCAATGAAGACAACTCATTGGCACTTGTTGTTATATGAACATCCGTAGCTATAGCAACTACCTATCATCAAAGATATGTTGACTTATTGTAAAACAAATCAATTCAGCATGCAGCACTGAGTGAGCTGTTAAAGACATGGGAACTATGTGGCTTGCAATATTTTCACCAATATTTCAGTCATCATTGAATTCCCGAATCTCAATTTCAAATGGTGAACCTACATTAGATTACAGGGGGATTAAAAATTACAAGGGGACCTGAGTAAAAGAATAAGAAGTCTTAGGACAATTTATAGGGCTTTTGTGAGACCCCATGTGGAATATTGTGTGCAGTTTTAGTCATGGAAACAGACACTTCGGTCCAACTCATCCATACTAACCAGATATCCCAAACTAATCTAGTCCTGTCTGCCAGCACCCGGCCCATATCCCTCCAAACCCTTCCTATTCATATACCCATCCAGATACGGTTTGAGTGTTGCAATTGTACTAGCATCATCACTTCCTCTGGCAGCTCATTCCATACACGTACCACCCTCTGAGTGAAAAAGTTGCCACTTAGGTCTCTTTAATATCTTTCCCCTCTCACCCTAAACCTATGCCATCTAGTGCTAGACTCCCCCACCCCATGGAAAAAGTTTTGTCCATTTGTCCTATCCATGCCCCTCATGATTTTATAAAAAACTATAAGGTCACCCCTCAGCCTCTGATGCTTCAGGGAAAACAGCCCCAGCCTGTTCAGCCTCGCCTCATAGCTCAAATCCTCCAACCCTGGCAACATCCTTGTAAATTCTTTGTGAACTCTTTCACATTTTACAACATCCTTCTGATAGGAAGAAGACCAGAATTGCACACAATATTCCAACAGTGGCTTAACCAATGTCCTGTACAGCTGCAACATGACCTCCCAACTCCTGTACTCAATACTCTGACCATTAAAGGAAAGCATACCAAATGCCTACTTCACTATCCCATCTACCTGCGACTCCACTTTCAAGGAGCTATGAACCTGCACTCCAAAGTCTCTTTGTTCAGCAACACTCCCTAGGACCTTACCATTAAGTGTAGAAGTCCTGCTAAGATTTGCTTTCCCAAAATGCAACACCTCGTACTTATCTGAATTAAACTCCATCTGTGACTTCTCAGCCCATTGGCCCATGTGGTCTAGATCCTGTTGCAATCTGAGGTAACCTTCTTTGCTGTCCACTACACCTCCAATTTTAGTGTCATCTGCAAATTTACTAACTGTACCTCTTATGCTCACATCCAAATCATTTATGTAAATGACAAAATGTAGAGGGCGCAGCACCGATCCTTGTGGCACTCCATTGGTCACAGGCCTCCAGTCTGAAAAACAACCCTCCACCACCATCCTCTGTCTTCTACCTTTGAGCCAGTTCTGTATCCAAATGGCTAGTTCTCCCTGTGAGACATGATTTCCCATGCACAAAGCCACATTGACATTCCCTAATCAGTCCTTGCCTTTCCAATACATGTACGTGCTGTCCCTCAGGATTCCCTCCAACAACTTGCCCACTACCGATGTCAGGCTTACTAGTCTGTCGTTCCCTTCCTTGACCTTACCACGTTTCTTAAATAGTGTAACCACTTTAGACAGCCTCCAGTCTTCCTGCACCTCATCTGTGACTATCGATGATATAAATATCTCAGCAAGGAGCCCAGCAATCACTTTGCTAGCTTCCCACAGAGTTCTAGGGTACACCTGATCAGGTCCTGAGGATTTATCCACTTTTATGCATTTTAAGACATCCTGCACTTCCTCCTGTGTAATATGGACATTTTTCAAGATATTACCAGCTATTTCCCTACATTCTATATCTTCCATGGTGTTTTCCACAGTAAACACTGATGCAAATACTCATTTAGTATGTACCCATCTCCTGCGGCTCCACACAAAGGCCACCTTGCTGATGTTTGAGGGGCCCTATTCTCTCCCTTTTTTGTCCTTAATGTATTTGTAAAAACCCTTTGGATTCCCCTTAACTCTATTTGTCTAGGCTATCTCAAGTCCCCTTTTTGCCCTCCTGATTTCCCTCTTAAGTACACTCCTACTGCCTTTATACTCTTCTAAGGATTCACTCGATCTATCCTGTCTATACCTGACATATGCTTCCTTCTTTTTCTTTACCAAATCCTCAATTTCTCTAGTCATCCAGCATTCCCTATACCTACCAACCTTTCCTTTCACCCTAACAGAAATATCCTGTCTCTATACTCTCGTTGTCTCATTTCTGAAGGCTTCCCATTTTCCAGCCGCTCCTTTATCTGCAAACATCTGCCTCCAATCAGCTTTTGAAAGTTCTTGCCCAATACCGTCAAAATTAGTCTTCCTCCAATTTAGAATTTCATCTTTTAGATCTGGTCTATCCTTTACTATCACTATTTTAAAACTAATAGAATTACAGTCACTGGCCCCAAAGTGCTCCCCCACTGACACCTCAGTCACCTGCCCTGCCTTATTTCCCAAGAGTAGGTCAAGTTTTGCATCTTCTGTAGTAGGTATGTCCACATACTGAATCAGAAAATTGTCTTGTACACACTTAACAAATTCCTCTCCATCTAATCCCAAAACATTATGGCCGTCCCAGTCTAGGTTTGGAAAGTTAAAATCCCCTATCATAAACACCTTATTATTTTTACAGATAACTGAGATCTCCTTACAAATTTATTTCTCAATTTTCCACTGACTATTAGGGGGTCTACAATACAATCCCATTAAGGTGATCATCCCTTTCTTATTTCTGAGCTCCACCCAAATAACTTCCCTGGATGTATTTCCGGGAATATCCTCCCTCAGCACAGCTGTAATGCTATCCTTTATCAAAAATGCCACTCCTCCTCCTCTCTTGCCTCCCTTTCTATCCTTCCTGTAGCATTTGTATCCTGGAACATTAAGCTGCCAGTCCTGCCAATCCCTGAGCCATGTTTCTGTAATTGCTATGATATCCCAGTCCCATGTTCCTAACCATGCCCTGCGTTCCCTGTTAGCCCTTCTGCATTGAAATAAATGCAGTTTAATTTATCAGTCCTACCTTGTTCTCTGCTTTGTCCCTGCCTGCCCTGACTGTTTGACTCGATTCTTTTCTCAACTGTACCAGTCTCACAGTGATCTCTTTCCTCAGTATCTCCCTGGGACCCACCCACCTCACTAGTGTACATCCTCCTGAGCAGCGCTAGCAAATCTCCGCCAGTATATTTGTCCTCTTCCAATTTAGGTGCAATAATTCCTTCTTGTACAGGTCACTTCTACCCCAGAAGAGATTCCAATGATCGAAAAATGTGAATCCTTCTCCCATACATCAGCTCCTCAGCAATGCATTCACCTGCTCTATCCTTCTCTTCCTACCCTCACTAGCTCGTAGCATCGGGAGTAATCTCGATATTACCCTTCTCGAGGACCTCCTTTTTAAATTTCTGCCTAAATCTCTATATTCTCCCTTCAGAATCTCATCCTTTTCCCTTCCTATGTCCTTGGTTCTAATGTGTACAATGACCTCTTGCTGTGCCCTCTCCCCCTTGAGAACATTCTACACCCTCTCTGAGACATCCTTGATCCTGGCACCAGGGAAACAACACACCATTCTGGCTGGCCACAGAAAAGTCTGTCTCTGCCTCGGACTACAGAGTCCCCTAACACAATCAATCTCTTGGAACCCAACGTACCCCTGATTGCATTAGAGCCAGTCTCAAAATCCAAAAACCTGGCTGTTCATGCTACGTTCCCCTGAGAATCCATCACCCCCTACATTTTCGAAAACAGCATACCTGTTTGAAATGGGGATAGCCACGGAAGACTCTTGCACTAGCTGCCTACCTCTCCTACCTTTCCTGGAGTTAACTCATCTATGTGACTGTACCTGCAACTTTTTTCCCTTCCTATAACTGCCATTCATCACATCCCCTTGCTCTTGTAAATTCCTCATTGCCTCTAAATGTCTCTCCAACCGATCCATTCAATCTGATAGGATTCGCAAACAACGGCATTTATTGCAGATATAATCCTAACACGTAAACTCTCTCTCAACTCCCACATCCAACAAGAAGAGCATATCACTCTACTAAAGGCCATTTTTGCTTCTTCCAATCTGCAGATGCAGACAATAGCACCATCTTTTTCCTTTACAAAACACTGCTCCAGGCTAATGAAAAGTTGAGTAAATTGGCCATTTATTCTGATCATTTAGAATCAGAAGAGAAATTATTTATTCAAAGTATTATGAAATTTTGAGCATTCCCTACACCCGAAACTTATGGATGTTCTATCATTGAATAAACTTGAAGCTGGAATAGGGAGATATTATCACTTGGGGAATTAAAGGGCATGGGGAGGAGGTGAGTACATTGAATTGAAGCCCAAAATCAGCTATGATCATATTGAACTGCAGAGCAAGCTTGAAGGTCCCTTATCTAGTCTTGCTCGTATTTCTTGTGTTCTTGTTTACTTGTGTTAATATGCATTTTCTTTCAATAAAGTGTTATGTTTTGGGTTGCACTGATGAATGATAAGAGAGGCAGGGATTTCCAGCATCCTTTAATATTAAATATACATAAAAAGCTAATGAACATTCTAGATAATGCAAATGAGTTATTCTAATACAATTTCAATAATTAATAACTTGCAGAGCATTCCTTATGCAACAACTGTTAGTTGTGGATAGACTATCAGGATCCACAGTACATGGAGTGGGTATTAACTCTGTGAGTTTACCGTGGTTGATATTTTAATCAGGAACCCTGAAAACATTCTAGATACTGAAATTGATGTGCTCTAAAACAATTTCAATAATTAACGACATGTATACCTTTCCTTACGCAAAGACCTATCTTTGAGGATAGTCTGTATAAGAATCCATAGTAAATGCAGGAGGGTATTCGTTCTGTGAGATTTACTGTGGTTGATATTTCAATTCAGAATCCTGATCAACCTCTTGTTTCTGACTCAGCTTCATCATTGCTAAAAGTTCAAAGAGTAAATGTGATGTAGTTCCTTCTTGTATCACTTACCTGTAACCAACACCGCACATTCCCTCAACATTTTTTCCTTTCATTTGTTTGAACAATGAAAGCGTTTACTATGGTAACCACAGAAAATTAATTAGTTCCAAAGCTTCTGGCCTAGGTTTTCTGCAGACAGACATCCGTTGCAGCTTCATTTCATGTACTGTTGATAATAGAAAGTTGACAGGCATTTCATTCCAAACAAGAGAAAGTGAGGGCTCTTGCCCAAACCATCGATTCTCCTGCTTCTCGGATGCTGCCTGATCTGCTGTGCTTTTCCAATGCCCCACTCTCGATTTCATTCCAAACAATCCATTTTGCACTTTGGATGTCATTCATTAAGAATGAGATGACCAATGCAGAGTTGTTGTCTCAAATACTTCATGCACTTCAGGAAGGGATATTCCACATGTTATTTTTCTCATCGTCATGGCATAATTGCCATCATTATTTTAAAAATATGGGAAAATAGCCTTTCATCAGTGAAAAATCCTTAATAAGCACATTGAAATATTAGCACTTCAATCATATTAGGACAACGTGGATTGGCTCCTAGACTGTTGAGACTGTTTACATCAACTGTTTGCTGAGAAATCCCATCACCATTAGCAGTACCATTAGATTTATAAATGTACGGGTCAATAGATGGCTAGATGCAACAGAGTTATGTCATCTACTGCAAGAACGTAAGCGGTTTCTGAGAAGCAATGGGCAATGGATCATAAAGTTCATCAAAAGTGCAGGAAAAAACTCAGCAGGCCAGGCAGAATCGATGGAAAGCAGCAAAGTCAATGTTTCAAATCGATTATTTTTCAACAGAACTTTGAAAAAACTTTCAAAAAAACTTTCAGAACATTATTCCTCCTATTCTAATATAGTCTGTTAATTCTACCTTATAACTTTCTTTTCACATCATTGCTCCTTCTGTCTGTTCAAACCTGAATCTGTGCAAATGAGTCAACCTTGGAAAATTAAAGCAAATTCCACTTGAGTTGGTCTAAAGCGTGCAGTTAGCAAATCGTAATATCGCAATGCCATCATTGTGTCACAGAATCACTAAATTGTTATGGTACAGAAGGAGACTGGTCATCCCATTGTGTCTACGTTGGCTCTCTGTACATTTTGACTCATTACCTACCCCCTGCCTTTTCCCTGCAACCTTGCCATATTAATGAGGCCTGGAATACTGCAAGCTTTATGAGGAACTCTGTCTACCTGTCCTGCTACCTCTAATAGCTTGTCTATATGTATACCAAGGCCTCTCTGTACTCCTTCTAGAACAGTACACTTTACTGTGTACTGTCTCTCCATATTCTCTGTACTGATTACGTTTTAAGAACCCAACATGTTCAACCAATCTATTTATTTTATGCAAAATTCTTCTTGCTGCTGGGCAGAACACTGCACAATAAGTACCTGATTAATAACTCTGACATAAATTAGGATTGTCCTCAACGTCTTTACCCATTTAACAGTGGTGCTGCAGTAGCTGAGGGGCAGAAAAAAACCAACATAATTCTTTTCACCCATTAGATTTTCCAGCAGTGGCTAAGTCAGCAAACAGATAAACTCACCTTAATACAGGTTGACATATTTAATCGAGGCAATAATGTCACGGTGATATGCTAGCTCATTTGTTTCATTTATAAGACTAGATGCAATTAATGAAACAGCCGAGCAAGGTTTTAGAAAAGATAGAGGGGGAATTTAAGGACAACAATGGCAAATTCCCAAACAAAGGCAGAAACACGAAAGAGATGCTCACCCAAATTGAGCTAAATATGGGAAGGCAGTAAGGTTGTGGTAATAATTGAACAGGTAATCCAGAACCCTAAGCTTATTTTCTGAAGACACACATTCAAATCAGACCATGACAGATGGTAAAACCTGAATCCAATTAAACTGTAAAAAGAAAGTTGGCCTGATGTCAATGGCACAATCATTGAGGTAAAAACCCTTATGGTTCATTAATAATCTTTCGGCAAATAAATCCGACATCCTGAGCTGGTCTGGCCTGCATAATGGCATGCAATGCAGTTGGATCTTAACTGCGTTCTGAGCCATTTGAGATCAGTAATAAATTCTGGTTGGTTAGCAACACCCACATCTCCTGTACAAATTGTCTTAAAGAAGCAGAGTATCAATGGGGTCTACACAAAATATTCATTGCTTCCTGGAGCAGTTCTTCTGGTGAAAACAGATGAAACGCTTGAATATCAGGGCTTTAATTTTTATTCTGATCACAGTTTCATTTCAGATTTTAAGAATCAAACATAAATTCCAGTTGGCAATTACAGGAGTAATGATAATCTCAATAGAACATACAGTGGAGGAAGTTGTGAAAAGTGCACCTTCAAAATATCCCTAGATGGTTACAAATTATTTAGCATACAGAAAGTCTTTTCACCAAATCCATTTAGTCACATGCTAGAGGCAGGCTAGTAAAAGTGGAGGGTCAAAGGAAAGGAAGACCTAACCCTTTCACATCAGCATCTGAATCCAAATATTGAGCCAGCAAAACAGAAGGAGTCCTTTAAAGGTTCAGAGCATTGGAAGTGTCTTTGATGCTGTGCAGTCTGTTGTGCGTTGACATTACATCCTTGCATCACAGCATGCTGGTTGGCCTGTCACAGCTGGTTGAACAGACTGCATCTCTTCGTCAATCTGCTGCTTGCACCAGCCTGCCAGAACTGAAATCTCCTTCCTCAGATATCTGCCAATTGCAATTCAGGATCATGAAATTTGCTGATGCATGTTATTCCACTCACCCCTTGATGTCTAGGTCCAGAATAGTAGCTCTCCAGGGATCTGAAGCATTTCAGTGTGTCATACAAAGTAATCCAGTAAGTGACTTTTATGATGCCTTAATCTGATGGCAGAAATCCTTCACACTGAAACCACTCTTTGCTGGATATTTAGCTTTTTTTATTATATCACTGCCCAACCAAGGGCCAGAAACAATAGCAGGCCATCACATTACAGAAATTTGAGTCAGGAATCCTGCTTTATCTAAAGAACACAGTGGAACAACAAAACAAGAGAGACTGGGAACAATCTTTTTTTATGTTTTGTTATGACCAAAATGATAATTAGCTGGGGATTTGTTCAACGAATGAATCCAGTCAAGGAAAAACAGCTGATTCTCTAAACTGTGACTGAAACAAGGCATAGCGCGCTGTTCCTAGACTATTTTTTCCTGCAGATTTGGATTTGTTTCATCAGCTGCCAGCACCAAGTGTTGCTATTAATTCTGCACTTTCCAATCCTCTCGCCATGTTTTGTTGCCTGGAGTTGGCTCTCCCACAGCCACTGCAGTACTGCAACATAAATATTGTCGAGTGGAACATACCAAGTTACAGAAGCAGAAGGTCAGGCATTTATTCTTCACAGTACGTTAGTCTAGTATGCATTTTCTTGGAAATCACATCAGTGCATTTAATTAACTTGATTTTGTCTTGCGTTGTAACATATTTGTCTGAAGGTGAAAAATGAATGTTACTGCTGCCAAATGTAACTTGATTTAAATATGATTCTAATTCGCTTGCATTGGAAATTTGAAATTGTACTCATGCCCCAAGAAGCTAAGGAATTATTCGTCCTTCAGTTGCAAAACCTTGTGTATAATATTATGCAAAGGATGTTGGGTGAGAAATTAGTTTTATGCCAAGACTGTCATAACCAGGCAGCCATAGCAATCCTGCACTGCCATTAGTTGGAGGAATGAGAAAATAACGTACAGTTTAAACATCACACGGTAGAGTAATGATCCTACTCAGAAGTGCTTTCGCTACAATCGCAATATTAAATCTATGGCCCCAAGGAATGAGATTCGAAATCGTTTATTAATACGGTGTTACATCCAACATCAAGATGAAATGGTTCTCTCATTAAGCTGGGATTTAACCTAAAATGCACAAAAAAGATAATATTATAATCTATTGTTTTTGTAAATCGCCAATGGAGATATCATAATGAAAACAAATGGAACCAGTGAGCTAGCTAAGATTGAGGTTACAGTAGCTCCACTACTGCATTTATTTCTCGACACTGAGCAGTCTTGCATACCCATAAGGATTCCCATTTAGAAGCAGGCTTCAGCATTATAGGCATAACCAAACTCCCTACCTCCATAGCAAGAACCCTGGAACTGGCAGCATTAGATTTGTGTGGACAATAGGGTGGGTTGTGTGGGAGGGTGGGCGGGGGCCGGGGGCGGAGGTGGGGTCAGTGCACAGTCAAGGAGATGGGATTTCTCCACCTCTGAAAAAAATGCTAGTTGGCATCTTGGTTAATCAGTGCTGATTGCAATTGCAATCATCTTGAAGTTGTTTTTTCTCTTTTTATCTCCCCTTAACACATGTTCTGGCATTTGTACAAAGCCGAAACTCACTGAGGCAAAGGATTTGGGAATATGTACCATGTAAAAAAATCCTCACCTCCTGTCGCACTAGCCATTGTGCATGGCTAGTTGAGGTTTCCAATTCCTACTGAAAGTTCCTGCTGGAAAACCAAAGTAAAGGTCAGTACAAATGCACATCATCAGTCTTCTTCAAGTGTTCCAGGAATAATTGCCTTGAGCTTTCTTGTTAATTAGTAGATAGAGTTCAGTGTAGCGTGGGCCTTTCAATGCATTTTCACAAGGTATGACTGTCACCTGTTGTACTGGCGACCCTGGAGAGGTCAATGTTGTCTTTATCATTGAGGAGTGACCTGGGGATTGTGGAAGATTACCAAGCCAGGCTGCTTCCACTGAAGCTGAAGCAGCTTCATCATGGACTTCCCACTGAGCCATAAAGCTGGACTCTCCTCTGTTACAGTTCAGCAAAGGTCATCTCAACAGAAGACAGAGTACAAAATTCTCTGAGAAATTCTAAGGGTAGAAAGACCCTCTTGGGAGTTATCTACAGGGCCCCAAACAGTAGTATGGATGTAGGGTGTAAGTTGAATAAGGAGCTGAAATTGGCCTGTCGCAAAGATGTTACTACAGTTGTTATGGGGGATTTCAGCATGCAGGTAGACTGGGAGAATCAGGATGGTATTGGACCTCAAGAAAGAGACTTTGTGGATTGCCTCAGAGATGGATTCTTAGAACAGCTGGTGCTGGAGCCTACCAGGGAGAAGCCAATTCTGGATCTGGTACTGTGCAACGAACCTGAATTGATCAGGCACTTCAAAGTGAAAGAGCCATTAGGAGATAGTGACCATAATATAATAAGCTTCAATCTGCAATTCGAAAGGGAGAGGGTACAATCGGTAGTGACAATATTTCAGTTGAATAAAGGGAACTATGGAGCTCTGAGGGAGGAGCTGGCCAAAGTTCAATAATGCAATACCTTAGCAGGGATGACAGTGGAGGAACAATGGTAGATATTTCTGTGTATAATGCAGAAGATGCAGGATCAGTTCATTCCAAAAAGGAAGAAAGATCCTAGAAGGATGCATGGGTGGCCGTGGCTGACGAGGGAAGTTAAGAAACATATAAAGTCAAAAGAGAAAAAGTATACAATAGCAAAGATGAGTGGGAAAACGGAGGACTGGGAAGCTTTTAAAGAACAACAGAGGATTACTAAGAAATACGCAGAGAAAAAAATGAGGTACAAAGGTACAAAGGTAAACTGGCCAAAAATATAAAGGAGGATAGTAAAAACTTTTTTAGGTATGTGAAAGGCAAAAAAATGGTTAAGACTAAAATTGGGCCCTTGAAGACAAAAACAGGGGAATATATTACGGGGAACAAAGAAATGGCAGAAGAATTAAATGGGTACTTCAGATCTGTGTTCACTGGGGAAGTCACAAGCAATTCCCTGAGGTAACAGTGGCTGAAGGACCTGAAGACCTGAACTGAAGGGAATTTATATTTGCCAGGAATTGGTGTTGGAGAGACTGTTAGGTCTGAAGGTTGATAAGTCCCCGGGGCCGGATGGTCTACATCCCAGGGTACTGAAGGAGGTGGCTCGAGAAATCGTGGATGCGTTGGTGATTATTTTCCAGAGTTCGATAGATTCGGGATCAGTTCCTGTGGATTGGAGGGTGGCTAATGTTGTACCACTTTTTAAGAAAGGAGCGAGAGAGAAAGCAGGAAATTATAGACCAGTTAGTCTGACCTCATTGGTGAGAAAGATGCTGGAGTTTATTATAGCAGTAACAGGATAGGACAGAGTCAGCATGGATTTATGAAGGGGAAATCATGCTTGACTAATCTTCTGGAATTGTTTGAGGATATAACTCTGAAGATGGACAAGGGAGATCCAGTGGATGTAGTGTACCTGGACTTTCAGAAAGCCTTTGATAAAGTCCCATATGAGAGGTTAGTAAGCAAAATTAGGGTGCATGGTATTGGGGACAAAGTACTGACTTGGATTGAAAATTGGTTGGCTGACAGGAAACAAAGACTAGTGATAAACAGCTCCATTTCAGAATGGCAGGCGGTGACCAGTGGGGGACCGCAGGGATCAGTGCAGGGACTGGAGCTTTTTACAATATGTATTAATGATATAGAAGATGGTGTTAATAGTAACATTAGCAAATTTGCTGATGATACAAAGCTGGGTGGCAGGGTGAAATTTGAGGAGGATGTTAGATTACAGGGTGACCTGGACAAGTTAGGTGAGTGGACAGATGCATGGCAGATGCAGTTTAATGTGGATAAATGTATGGTTATCCACTTTGGTGGCAAGAACAGGAAGGCAGATTACTACCTAAATGGAATCAATTTAGGTAAAGGGGTAGTACAGAGAGATCTGGGTGTTCTTGTACACCAGTCAATGAAGGTAAGCATGCAGGTACAGCAGGTAGTGAAGAAGGCTAATAGCATTCTGGCCTTCATAACAAGAGGGATTGAGTATAGAAGCAAAGAGGTTCTTCTGCAGCTGTACAGGGCCCTGGTGAGACCAGACCTGGAGTATTGTGTGCAGTTCTGGTCTCCAAATTTGAGGAAAGACATTCTGGCTATTGAAGGAGTGCAGCATAGGTTCACGAGGTCAATTCCTGGAATGGTGGGACTATCTTATGTTGAAAGATTGGAGCAACTGGGCTTGTATACCCTTGGGTTTAGAAGACTGAGAGGGGATCTGATTAAGACGTATAAGATTATTAAAAGATTGGACACTCTGGAGGCAGGAAACATGTTTCCGCTGATGGGCGAGTGCCGAACCAGAGGACACAGCTTAAAAATACGGGGTAGGCCATTTAGGACAGAGATGAGGAGAAACTTCTTCACCCAGAGAGTGGTGGCTGTGTGGAATGCTCTGCTCCAGAAGGCAGTGGAGGCTCAGTCTCTGGATTTGTTTAAGAAAGAGTTGGATAGAGCTCTCAAGGATAGTGGAATCAAGGGTTATGGAGATAAGGCAGGAACAGGATAGTGATTGAGGATGATCAGCCATGATCATATTGAATGGTGGTGCAGGCTCGAAAGGCAGAATGGCCTACTCCTGCACTTATTGTCTATTGTCTATTATAAAAGACGTTGGCTAATGTGGTGCCACTAGTTAAGGACAATGGTAAGGACAAGCCAGGGAACAATAGGATGGTGAGCCTGACATCAGTGGTGGGCAAGTTGTTGGAGGGAATCTTGAGGGACAGGATTTACATTTATTTGGAAAGGCGAGGACTAATTAGGGATAGTCAACATGGCCTTGTCAGTGGGAAATCATGTCTCACTAAATTGATTTGTTTAAAGAAGTAATGAAGAAGATTGATAAAAGTAGAGCGGTGGATGTGATCTATATGGACTTCGGTAAGGTGTTCGACAAGGCTCCTCATGGTACACTGGTCAGAAAAATTAGATCACATGGAATACAGGGAAAACTAGCCATTTGGATACAAAACTACCTCAAAAGTAAAAGACAGAATAGAATATCCTTTACTGACGTGTGTACTCTAAGTAGAAGTTCAGTGAAAAGCTTTTACTGTGTCTGCCTCTGATGGTGCAATCACTGTTACAAGTACCTAGATACAAATAGAGTCATGGAGATGTACAGCACGGAAACAGACCCTTCGGTCCAACTCAACCATGCCAACCAGATATCCAAAAAAAATCTAGTCTCACTTGCCAGCACCTAGCCCATATATCTCCAAATCCTTCCTATTCATAAACCCATTCAAACGCCTTTTAAATGTTGTAATTGTACCAGCTTCCTCTGGCAGCTCATTTCATGCATCCATAGGTAAGAAATAAGACATCGTTGAAGAATTAACATTACAATCCGGTACAAGATTTCAAATATACATGACACTGCTTCAGAGATCTCTGTTCCTGGTCTCGCTGAGCGCACGCTGCTGCAGGACTCGCTGTGCGCTGCTCCGGGACACGCTGCGTGCTGCTCTGGGACCTCTTGGGTGCACGCTGCTCCAGGATTCACTGCACGCTGCTCCGGGAATCACTGTGCACACGGTGCTCTGGGACTAGCTGCACAGTGCTTGGAGAGTCGTTGCACGCAGCTCCGGGACATGCTGAGCGCACGCTGCGCCAAGAATCGCAGCACGATGCTCCAGGTCTCGCTGCACGCTACTCCAGGTCTCGCTGCACACTGCTCCGTGACTCATTGCACGCTGCCCCGGGACACACTGCACACTGCTCTGTGACTCACTGCAAACTGCTCCGGGACTCGATGCACACTGCTCCGTGACTCCCTGCACACTGCTCCCAGACTCACTGCACACTGCTCCGGGACACGCTGCACGCTGCCACGGGACTCACTGCACACTGCTCCGAGACTCACTGCACACTGCTCCGGGACACACTGCACACTGCCACAGGACTCACTGCACACTGCTCCGGGACACACTGCAGGCTGCTCCGGGACTCGCTGCACACTGCTCCGGGACACACTGCACACTGCCACGGGACTCACTGCACACTGCTCCGGGATACACTGCACACTGCTCCGAGACTCACTGCACACTGCTCCGGGACACACTGCACACTGCTCCGGGACACACAGCACACTGCTCCGAAACACACTGCACACTGCTCCGAGACTCACTGCACACTGCTCCGAGACTCACTGCACACTGCTCCGGGACACACTGCACACTGCACCAGAACTCACTGCAAACTGCTCCGGGACACGCTGCACGCTGCCACGGGACTCACTGCACACTGCTCCAAGACTCACTGCACACTACTCCGGGACACACTGCACACTGCTCCGAGACACACTGCACACTGCTCTGAGACTCACTGCACACTGCTCCGGGACACACTGCACACTGCACCAGAACTTGCTGCACACTGCTCTGGGACTCGATGCACACTGCTCTGAGACTCACTGCACACTGCTCCAGGACACACTGCACACTGCACCAGAACTCGCTGCACACTGCTCCGGGACACACTGCACACTGCTCCGGGACACACTGCACACTGCTCCGAGACACACTGCACACTGCTCCGAGACTCACTGCACACTGCTCCGAGACTCACTGCACACTGCTCCGGGACACACTGCACACTGCACCAGAACTCACTGCAAACTGCTCCGGGACACGCTGCACGCTGCCACGGGACTCACTGCACACTGCTCCAAGACTCACTGCACACTACTCCGGGACACACTGCACACTGCTCCGGGACACACTGCACACTGCACCAGAACTTGCTGCACACTGCTCTGGGACTCGATGCACACTGCTCTGAGACTCACTGCACACTGCTCCAGGACACACTGCACACTGCACCAGAACTCGCTGCACACTGCTCCGGGACTCGCTGCACACTGCTCCGGGACACACTTCACACTGCTCCGGGACTCACTGCACACTGCTCCAGGGCTCACTGCACACTTATCCGGGACTCGCTGCCACTGCTCCGGGACTCAGTACACACTGCTCCGGGACTCACTGCACTGTGATCCGGGACACGCTAGATACTGATCCAGGACACGCTGCACATTGCTCCGGGACACACTACACGCTGCTCCGGGACTCATTCACACTGCTCTGGGACACGCTGCATGCTGTTCCGGGACTCACTGCACACTGCTCCGGGACTCGCTGTACACATTTCCGGGACTCACTGCACACTGCTCCGTGACTCGCTTCACACGGCTCCGGAGCACACTGCACACTTATCCGGGACTCGCTGCCACTGCTCCGGGACTCAGTACACACTGCTCGGGAATCACAACAGGCTGCTCCGTGACTCACTGCACACTGCTCCGGGAGTCGCTTCACACTGCTCCGGGACACGCTGCACACTGCTCCGGGACACGCTGCACAATGCTCCGGGACACGCTTCACACTGCTTCGGGACACACTGCACACTGCTCCGGGACACGCTGCACACTGCTCCGGGACACGCTGCACACTGCTCCAGGACACACTGCACACTGCTCCGGGACACACTTCACACTGCTCCGGGACTCACTGCACATTGCACCGGGACACGCTGCACACTGCTCCGGGACACGCTGCACACTGCTCCGTGACTCGCTGCACACTGCTCCGTGACTCGCTACACACTGCTCCGGGACACGCTGCACACTGCTCCGGGACACGCTGCACACTGCTCCGGGACTCGCAGCACACTGCTCCGGGACTCGCTGCACACTGCTCCGTGACTCACTGCACACTGCTCCGGGACACACTTCACACTGCTCCGGGACACACTTCACACTGCTCCGTGACTCACTTCACACTGCACCGGGACACACTGCACACTGCTCCGTGACTCGCTGCACACTGCTCCGTGACTCGCTACACACTGCACCGGGACACACTGCACACTGCTCCGTGACTCGCTACACACTGCTCCGTGACTCGCTGCACACTGCTCCGTGACTCGCTACACACTGCTCTGAGACTCACTGCACACTCCTCCGGGACTCGCTGCACACTGCTCCGGGACACACTTCACACTGCTCCGTGACTCACTTCACACTGCACCGGGACACACTGCACACTGCTCCGGGACTCGCTGCAAACTGCTCCGGGACACACTGCACACGCCTCCGGGACTCGCTGCACACTGCTCCGGGACACACTGCACACTGCTCCGGGACACACTGCACACGCCTCCGGGACTCGCTACACACTCCTCCGGGACTCACTGCACACTGCTCCGGGACTGGCTGCACACTGCTCCGGGACACCCTGCACACTCCTCCAGGACACACTTCACACTGCTCCGGGACACACTTCACACTGCTCCCGGACTCACTGCACACTGCTCCGGGATTCGCTGCACACTGCTCCGGGACACGCTGCACACTGCTCCGGGACATGCTGCACACTGCTCCGGGACACACTTTACACTGCTCCGGGACACACTGCACACTGCTCCAGGACTCGCTGCACACTGCTGCGTGACTCGCTGCACAATGCTCCGGGACACGCTGCACACTGCTCCGGGACTCGCTGCACACTGCTCCGAGACACACTTCACACTGCTCCGGGACACACTTTACACTGCTCCGTGACTCACTGCACACTGCTCCGGGACACACTTTACACTGCTCCGGGACACGCTGCACACTGCTCCGAGACTCTCTGCACACTGCTCCGGGACATGCAAAACGCTGCTCAGAGACTCGCTGCACACTGCTCCGGGACTCGCTGCAAACTGCTCTGGGATACACTGCACACTGCTCCGGGACACCCTGCATACTGCTCCGGGACACACTTCACACTCCTCCAGGACACATTTCACACTGCTCCGGGACACACTGCACACTGCTCCGGGATACACTGCACACTGCTCCGGGACTCGCTGCACACTGCTTCGGGACACGTTGCACACTTCTCCGGAACTCGCTGCACACTGCTCTGGGACTCGCTGCACACTTGTCCGGGACTCACTGCACACTGCTCCGGGACACACTGTCAATGCACTGCTCTGGGACACACTGTCAGTGCACTGCTCCAGGACTCACTAAACACTGCTCTGGGACTGGCTGCACACTGCTCCGGGACTCACTGCACACTGCTCCGGGACACCCTGCACAATGCTCCGGGACTCACTGCACACTGCTCCGGGACTCACTGCACACTGCTCCGGGACACACTTCACACTGCTCCCGGACTCACTGCACACTGCTCCGGGATTCGCTGCACACTGCTCCGGGACTCGCTGCACACTGCTCCGCGACTCACTGCACACTGCTCCGGGATTCGCTGCACACTGCTCCGGGAATCGCTGCACACTGCTCCACGGCTCACTGCACACTGCTCCGGGAATCGCTGCACACTGCTCCGCGACTCACTGCACACAGCTCCGGGACACACTGCACACTGCTCCGGGACACGCTGCACACTGCTCCGGGACTCACTTCACACTGCTCCCTGACACACTTCACACTGCTCCCGGACTCACTGCACACTGCTCCAGGATTCGCTGCACACTGCTCCGGGACTCGCTGCACACTGCTCTGGGACACACTTCACACTGCTCCGGGACACACTTCACACTGCTCCGGGACTCACTGCACACTGCTCCGGGACACCCTGCACACTCCTCCGTGACACACTTCACACTGCTCCGGGACACACTGCACACTGCTCCGGGATTCGCTGCACACTGCTCCGGGACTCGCTGCACACTGCTCCGCGACTCACTGCACACAGCTCCGGGACACGCTGCACACTGCTCCGGGACACGCTGCACACTGCTCCGGGACACACTTCACACTGCTCCGGGACACACTTCACACTGCTCCGGGACACACTTTACACTGCTCCGGGACACCCTGCACACTGCTCCGGGACTCGCTGCACACTGCTCCGGGAAACGTTGCACACTTCTCCGGAACTCGCTGCACACTGCTCCGAGACTCGCTGCACACTGCTCGGGACACGCTGCACACTGCTGCGTGACTCGCTGCACACTGCTGAGTGACTCGCTGCACACTGCTCCGGGACTCGCTGCACACTGCACCGGGACATGCAACACGCTGCTCAGAGACTCGCTGCAAACTGCTCTGGGATACACTGCACACTGCTCCGGGACACCCTGCATACTGCTCCGGGACACACTTCACACTGCTCCAGGACACACTTCACACTGCTCCGGGACACACTACACACTGCTCCGGGATACAATGCACACTGCTCCGGGACACCCTGCATACTGCTCCAGGACACACTGCACACTCCTCCGGGACTCGCTGCACACTGCTCCGTGATTCGCTACACACAGCTCCGGGACACTCTGCACACTGCTCCGGGACTCGCTGCATACTGCTCCGGGACTCGCTGCACACTGCTCCAGGACTCGCTGCACACTCCTCCGGGACTCGCTGCACACTGCTCCGGGACACACTTCACACTCCTCCGGGACACACTTCACACTGCTCCCGGACTCACTGCACACTGCTCCGGGACTTGCTGCACACTGCTCCGGGACTCACTGCACACTGCTCTGGGACTGGCTGCACACTGCTCCGGGACTCACTGCACACTGCTCCGGGACTGGCTGCACACTGCTCCGAGACACGCAGCACACTTCTCCGGGACACCCTGCACACTCCTCCGGGACTCACTGCACACTGCTCCGGGACACGCAGCACACTTCCCCGGGACACTCTGCACACTCCTCCGGGACTCGCTGCACACTGCTCCGGGACACACTTCACACTCCTCCGGGACACACTTCACACTGGCCGGAGACTCTCTGCACACTGCTCCGGGACATGCAACACGCTGCTCAGAGACTCGCTGCATACAGCTCCGGGACTCGCTGCAAACTGCTCTGGGATACATTGCACACTGCTCCGGGACACACTGCACACTGCTCCGAGACATCCAGCACACTTCTCCGACACACCCTGCACACTCCTCCGGGACACACTTCACACTGCTCCGGGACACACTGCACACTGCTCTGGGACACCCTGCACACTGCTCCGGGACACATTTCACACTGCTCCGGGACTCACTGCACACTGTTCCGGGACACGCAGCACACTTCCCCGGGACACTCTGCACACTCCTCCGGGACTCGCTGCACACTGCTCCGGGACACACTGCAGTCTGCTCCATGACTTGCTGCAAACTGCTCCGTGACTCGCTGCACACTACTCCGGGTCTCGCTTCACTCTGCTTCGGGATTCGATGCACACTGTTCCAGGTCTCGCTGCACACTGCTCCGGGACACGCTGCACACTGCTCTGGGACTCACTGCACACTGCTCCGGGACACACTGTCAATGCACTGCTCTGGGACACACTGTCAGTGCACTGCTCCAGGACTCACTAAACACTGCTCTGGGACTGGCTGCACACTGCTCCGGGACTCACTGCACACTGCTCCGGGACACCCTGCACAATGCTCCGGGACTCACTGCACACTGCTCCGGGACTGGCTGCACACTGCTCCGGGACACACTTCACACTGCTCTCGGACTCACTGCACACTGCTCCAGGATTCGCTGCACACTGCTCCGGGACTCGCTGCACACTGCTCCGTGACTCACTGCACACTGCACCAGGACACGCTGCACACTGCTCCGGGACACACTTCACACTCCTCGGGACTCACTACAGGCTGCTCCGTGACTCACTGCACACTGCTCCGGGACTCACTTCACACTGCTCCGGGACACACTGCAGACTGCTCCGTGACACACTGCACACTGCTCCGTGACTCGTTGTACACTGCTCCGGGACACACTGCAGTCTGCTCCGTGACTCGCTGCACACTGCTCCGGGGCTCGCTTCACTCTGCTCCGGGATAACGATGCACACTGCTCCAGGTCTCGCTGTACACTGCTCCGGGACACGCTGCACACTGCTCCGAGACTCTCTGCACACTGCTCCGGGACATGCAACACGCTGCTCAGAGACTCGCTGCGCACAACTCCGGGACTCGCTGCAAACTGCTCTGAGATACACTGCACACTGCTCCGGGACACCCTGCACACTGCTCGGGGACACACTGCACACTGCTCCAGGACTCGCTGCACACTGCTCCGGGACTCGCTGCACACTGCTCCGGGTCTCGCTTCACTCTGCTCCGGGATTCAATGCACACTGCTCCAGGTCTCGCTGCACACTGCTCCGGGACTCGCTGCACACTGCTCCGTGACTCACTGCACACTGCTCCGGGACACACTGCACACTGCTCCAGGACACTGCACACTGCTCCGTGACTCACTGCACACTGCACCAGGACACGCTGCACACTGCTCCGGGACACATTTCACACTCCTCGGGACTCACTACAGGCTGCTCCGTGACTCACTGCACACTGCTCCGGGACTCACTTCACACTGCTCCGGGACACACTTCACACTGCTCCGGGACACATTGCACACTGCTCCAGGACTCGCTGCACACTGCTCCGGGACTCGCTGCACACTGCTCCAGGACTCGCTGCACACTGCTCCGGGACACGCTGCACACTTGTCCGGGACTCGCTGCACACTGCTTTGGGACTCGCTGCACACTGCTCCAGGACACACTGTCAGTGCACTGCTCCAGGACACACTGAACACTGCTCCATGACTCGCTGCACACTGCTCTGGGACACACTGCACGCTGCTCCGGGATTCGCTGCACACTGCTCCGTGACTCGCTTCACACTGCTCCGGGACACTCTGCACACTGCTCCAGGACTCGCTGCACACTGCACATTGCTTCGGGACTCACTTCACTCTGCTCTGGGATTCGATGCACACTGCTCCAGGACTCGCTGCACACTGCTCCGGTACACGCTGCACATTGCTTCGGGACTCACTTCACTCTGCTCCGTGACTCACTGCACACTGCTCCGGGACATGCGACACGCTGCTCAGAGACTCACTGCACACAGCTCCGTGACTCGCTGCACACTGCTCCGGGACTCACTTCACACTGCTCCGGGACACACTGCACACTGCTCCGTGACTCGCTGCAAATTGCTCCGTGACTCGCTGCACACTGCTCCGGGACACACTTCACACTGCTCCTGGACACACTTCACACTGCTCCTGGACACACTTCACACTGCTCCTGGACACACTACACACTGCTCCGGGATACACTGCACACTGCTCCGGGACACCCTGCACACTGCTCCGGGACACACTACACACTGCTCCGGGACACCCTGCACACTGCTCCGGGACACACTTCACACTGCTCCGGGAAACATTGCACACTGCTCCGGGATTCGCTGCACACTGCTCCGGCACTCGCTGCACACTGCTCCGGGACACACTGCACACTGCTCCGGGACACACTGCACACTGCTCCGGGACACACTTCACAGTGCTCCGGGACACACTTTACACTGCTGCGTGACTCGCTGCACACTGCTCCGAGACTCGCTGCACACTGCTCCGGGACACACTGCACACTGCTCCGGGACACACTTCACACTCCTCCGGGACTCGCTGCACACTGCTCCGTGATTCGCTACACACAGCTTCGGCACACTCTGCACACTGCTCCGGGACTCGCTGCACACTGCTCCGGGACACGCAGCACACTGCTCCGGGACACACTTCACACTGCTCCCGGACTCACTGCACACTGCTCCGGGACACACTTCACACTGCTCCCGGACTCACTGCACACTGCTCCGGGATTCGCTGCACACTGCTCCGGGACTCGCTGCACACTGCTCCGGGACTCACTTCACACTGCTCCGGGACACACTGCACACTGCTCCGTGACTCGCTGCAAATTGCTCCGTGACTCGCTGCACACTGCTCCGGGACACACTTCACACTGCTCCTGGACACACTTCACACTGCTCCTGGACACACTACACACTGCTCCGGGATACACTGCACACTGCTCCGGGACACCCTGCATACTGCTCCGGGACTCACTTCACACTGCTCCGGGACACACTGCACACTGCTCCGTGACTCGTTGCAGACTGCTCTGGGACTCACAGCACACTGCTCCGGGACACACTGCAGTCTGCTCCGTGACTCGCTGCAAACTGCTCCGTGACTCGCTGCACACTGCTCCGGGTCTCGCTTCACTCTGCTCCGGGATTCGATGCATACTGCTCCAGGTCTCGCTGCACACTGCTCCGGGACACACTGCACACTGCTCCAAGTCTGGCTGCACACTGCTGCGTGACTCGTTGCACACTGCTCCGGGACACGCTGCACACTGCTCCGAGACTCTCTGCACACTGCTCCGGGACATGCGACACGCTGCTCAGAGACTCGCTGGACACAGCTCCGGGACTCGCTGCAAACTGCTCCGAGACTCACTGCACACTGCTCCGGGACATGCGACACGCTGCTCAGAGACTCACTGCACACAGCTCCGTGACTCGCTGCACACTGCTCCGGGACTCACTTCACACTGCTCCGGGACACACTGCACACTGCTCCGTGACTCGCTGCAAATTGCTCCGTGACTCGCTGCACACTGCTCCGGAACACACTTCACACTGCTCCTGGACACACTTCACACTGCTCCGGGACACACTACACACTGCTCCGGGATACACTGCACACTGCTCCGGGACACCCTGCATACTGCTCCGGGACTCACTTCACACTGCTCCGGGACACACTGCACACTGCTCCGTGACTCGTTGCAGACTGCTCTGGGACTCACAGCACACTGCTCCGGGACACACTGCAGTCTGCTCCGTGACTCGCTGCAAACTGCTCCGTGACTCGCTGCACACTGCTCCGGGTCTCGCTTCACTCTGCTCCGGGATTCGATGCATACTGCTCCAGGTCTCGCTGCACACTGCTCCGGGACTCGCTGCACACTGCTCCGGGACACACTTCACACTGCTCCGGGACTCGCTGCACACTGCTCCGGGACACACTTCACACTGCTCCGGGACTCGCTGCACACTGCTCCGGGACTCGCTGCACACTGCTCCGAGACACACTTCACACTGCTCCAGGACTCGCTGCACACTGCTCCGGTATAAGCTGCACATTGCTTCGGGACTCACTTCACTCTGCTCTGGGATTCGATGCACACTGCTCCAGGACTCGCTGCACACTGCTCCGGTACACGCTGCACATTGCTTCGGGACTCACTTCACTCTGCTCCGTGACTCACTGCACACTGCTCCGGGACATGCGACACGCTGCTCAGAGACTCACTGCACACAGCTCCGTGACTCGCTGCACACTGCTCCGGGACTCACTTCACACTGCTCCGGGACACACTGCACACTGCTCCGTGACTCGCTGCAAATTGCTCCGTGACTCGCTGCACACTGCTCCGGGACACACTTCACACTGCTCCTGGACACACTTCACACTGCTCCTGGACACACTACACACTGCTCCGGGATACACTGCACACTGCTCCGGGACACCCTGCACACTGCTCCGGGACACACTACACACTGCTCCGGGACACCCTGCACACTGCTCCGGGACACACTTCACACTGCTCCGGGAAACATTGCACACTGCTCCGAGACACGCAGCACACTTCTCCGGGGCATCCTGCACACTCCTCCGGGACTCACTGCACACTGCTCCGGGACACGCAGCACACTTCCCCGGGACACTCTGCACACTCCTCCGGGACTCGCTGCACACTGCTCCGGGACACCGCAGTCTGCTCCATGACTCGCTGCAAACTGCTCCGTGACTCGCTGCACACTACTCCGTGTCTCGCTTCACTCTGCTCCGGGATTCAATGCACACTGCTCCAGGTCTCGCTGCACACTGCTCCGGGACTCGCTGCACACTGCTCCGTGACTCACTGCACACTGCTCCGGGACACACTGCACACTGCTCCAGGACGCACTGCACACTGCTCCAGGACTCACTTCACACTGCTCCGGGACACACTGCACACTCCTCCGGGACTCGCTGCACACTGCTCCAGGACTCGCTGCACACTGCTCCGGGATTCGCTGCACACTGCTCCAGGACACGCTGCACACTGCTCCGGGACACACTGCAGACTGCTCCGTGACACACTGCACACTGCTCCAGGACTCGTTGCACACTGCTCCTGGACACACTGCAGTCTGCTCCGTGACTCGCTGCACACTGCTCCGGGTCTCGCTTCACTCTGCTCTGGGATTCGATGCACACTGCTCCAGGTCTCGCTGCACACTGCTCCGGGACTCGGTGAAAACTGCTCTGGGATACACTGCACACTGCTCCGGGACACCCTGCACACTGCTCAGGGACACACTGCACACTGCTCCGTGACTCGCTGCACACTGCACCGGGACTCGCTGCACACTGCTCCGGGACTCGCCGCACACTGCTCCAGGACTCGCCGCACACTGCTCCAGGACTCGCTGCACACTGCTCCGGCACACTCTGCACACTGCTCCGGAACTCACTGCACACTGGTCGGGGACACACTGCACACTGCTCCGGGACTTATTTCACACTGCTCCGGGACACGCTGCACACTGCTCCGGGACTCGCTGCACACTTGTCCGGGACTCGCTGCACACTGCTCCAGGACACGCTGCACACTGCTCCGTGACTCACTGCACACTGCTCCGGGACACGCTGCACGCAATTACAGGACTAACTGCACACTGCTTCGGGACACGCTGCACACTGCTCCGGGTCACACTTCACACTCCTCTGGGACTCGCTGCACACTGCTCCGGGACTCACTGCACACTGCTCCGAGACACCCTGCACACTGCTCCGAGACACCCTGCACACTGCTCCATGACTTGCTGCACACTGCTCCGGGACACGCTGCACACTGCTCCGGGACACGCTGCACACTGCTCCGAGACTCTCTGCACACTGCTCCAGGACATGCGACACGCTGCTCAGAGACTCGCTGCACACAGCTCCGGGACCCGCTGCAAACTGCTCTGGGATACACTGCACACTGCTCCGGGACACACTGCACACTCCTCCGGGACTCGCTGCACACTGCTCCGGGACACACTTCACACTGCTCCGGGACTCGCTGCACACTGCTCCGGGACACACTTCACACTGCTCCGGGACTCGCTGCACACTGCTCCGGGACTCGCTGCACACTGCTCCGAGACACACTTCACACTGCTCCGGGACTCGCTGCACACTGCTCCGGGACACCCTGCACACTGCTCCGGGATTCACTGCACACTGCTCCGGGACTCGCTGCACACTGCTCCGGGACACCCTGCACACTGCTCCGGGACACACTTCACACTGCTCCGGGACTCGCTGCACACTGCTCCGGGACACCCTGCACACTGCTCCGGGACACACTGCACAATGCTCCGGGACTCGCTGCACACTGCTTCGGGACACACTTCACACTGCTCCGGGATTCGCTGCACACTACTCCGGGACACACTTCACACTGCTCCGGGACACACTGCACACTGCTCCGGGACTCGCTGCACACTGCTCCGGGACTCGCTGTACACTGCTCCGGGACTCGCTGCACACTGCTCCGGGACTCGCTGCACACTGCTCCGTGACTCACTGCAGACTGCTCCGAGACACACTTCACACTGCTCCGGGACACATTGCACACTGCTCCGGGACTCGCTGCACACTGCTCCGGGACACACTTCACACTGCTCCGGGATTCGCTGCACACTGCTCCGGGACACACTTCACACTGCTCCGGGACACACTGCACACTGCTCCGGGACTCGCTGCACACTGCTCCGGGACTCGCTGTACACTGCTCCGGGACTCGCTGCACACTGCTCCGGGACTCGCTGCACACTGCTCCGTGACTCACTGCAGACTGCTCCGAGACACACTTCACACTGCTCCGGGACACATTGCACACTGCTCCGGGACTCGCTGCACACTGCTCCGGGACACACTTCACACTGCTCCGGGATTCGCTGCACACTGCTCCGGGACACACTTCACACTGCTCCGGGATTCGCTGCACACTGCTCCGGGATACACTTCACACTGCTCCGGGACACACTGCACACTGCTCCGGGACTCGCTGCACACTGCTCCGGGACTCGCTGTACACTGCTCCGGGACTCACTGCACATTGCTCCGGGACTCGCTGCACACTGCTCCGTGACTCACTGCAGACTGCTCCGAGACACACTTCACACTGCTCCGGGACACATTGCACACTGCTCCGGGACTCGCTGCACACTGCTCCGGGACACACTTCACACTGCTCCGGGATTCGCTGCACACTGCTCCGGGACACACTTCACACTGCTCCGGGATTCGCTGCACACTGTTCCGGGACACACTTCACACTGCTCCGGGACACACTGCACACTGCTCCGGGACTCGCTGCACACTGCTCCGGGACTCGCTGTACACTGCTCCGGGACTCACTGCACATTGCTCCGGGACTCGCTGCACACTGCTCCGTGACTCACTGCAGACTGCTCCGAGACACACTTCACACTGCTCCGGGACACATTGCACACTGCTCCGGGACTCGCTGCACACTGCTCCGGGACACACTGCACACTGCTCCGGGACACACTGCACACTGCTCCGGGACTCGCTGCACACTGCTCCGGGACACACTGCACACTGCTCTGGTACTCGCTGCACACTGCCCCGGGACACACTTCACACTGCTCCGGGACACACTGCACACTGCTCCGGGACACACTTCACACTGCTCCGAGACTCGCTGCACACTGCTCCGGGACTCACTACAGGCTGCTCCGTGACTCGCTGCACACTGCTCTGGGACACACTTCACACTGCTCCGGGACACGCTGCTCACTGCTCCGGGATTCGCTGCACACTGCTCCGGGACACGCAGCACACTGCTCCGGGACACACTTCACACTGCTCCTGGACTCACTGCACACTGCTCCGGGACACACTTCACACTGCTCCGGGACACACTTCACACTGCTCCAGGACTCGCTGCACACTGCTCCGGGACACACTGCACACTCCTCCGGGACTCGCTGCACACTGCTCCGGGACACGCTGCTCACTGCTCCGGGACTCGCTGCACACTGCTCCGGGACATGCAGCACACTGCTCCGGGACACACTTCACACTGCTCCCGGACTCACTGCACACTGCTCCGGGACACACTTCACACTGCTCCGGGACACACTTCACACTGCTCCCGGACTCACTGCACACTGCTCCGGGATTCGCTGCACACTGCTCCGGCACTCGCTGCACACTGCTCCGGGACACACTGCACACTGCTCCGGGACACACTGCACACTGCTTCGGGACACACTTCACAGTGCTCCGGGACACACTTTACACTGCTCCAGGACACACTGCACACTGCTGCGTGACTCGCTGCACACTGCTCCGAGACTCGCTGCACACTGCTCCGGGACACACTGCACACTGCTCCGGGACACACTTCACACTCCTCCGGGACTCGCTGCACACTGCTCCGTGATTCGCTACACACAGCTTCGGCACACTCTGCACACTGCTCCGGGACTCGCTGCACACTGCTCCGGGACACGCAGCACACTGCTCCGGGACACACTTCACACTGCTCCCGGACTCACTGCACACTGCTCCGGGACACACTTCACACTGCTCCCGGACTCACTGCACACTGCTCCGGGATTCGCTGCACACTGCTCCGGGACTCGCTGCACACTGCTCCGGGACACACTGCACACTGCTCCGGGACACACTTCACACTGCTCCGGGACACACTTTACACTGCTCCAGGACACACTGCACACTGCTGCGTGACTCGCTGCACACTGCTGCGTGACTCGCTGCACACTGCTCCGAGACTCTCTGCACACTGCTCCGGGACACGCTGCACACTGCTCCAGGACACACTTCACACTGCTCCGGGACACACTGCACACTCCTCCGGGACTCGCTGCACACTGCTCCGTGATTCGCTACACACAGCTCCGGCACACTCTGCACACTGCTCCGGGACTCGCTGCACACTGCTCCAGGACACTCTGCACACTGCTCCGGGACTCGCTGCACACTGCTCCGGGACACGCTGCACTCTGCTCCGGGACACGCTGCACACTGCTCCAGGACTCGCTGCACACTGCTCCGGCACACTCTGCACACTGCTCCGGAACTCACTGCACACTGGTCCTGGACACACTGCACACTGCTCCGGGACTTATTTCACACTGCTCCGGGACACTCTGCACACTGCTCCGGGACTCGCTGCACACTTGTCCGGGACTCGCTGCACACTGCTCCAGGACACGCTGCACACTGCTCCGTGACTCACTGCACACTGCTCCGGGACACGCTGCACGCAATTACAGGACTAACTGCACACTGCTTCGGGACACGCTGCACACTGCTCCGGGTCACACTTCACACTCCTCTGGGACTCGCTGCACACTGCTCCGGGACTCACTGCACACTGCTCCGAGACACCCTGCACACTGCTGCGGGACTCACTGCACACTGCTCCGAGTCACCCTGCACACTGCTCCGGGACTTGCTGCACACTGCTCCGAGACACCCTGCACACTGCTCCGGGACTTGCTGCACACTGCTCCGGGACACGCTGCACACTGCTCCGAGACTCTCTGCACACTGCTCCAGGACATGTGACACGCTGCTCAGAGACTCGCTGCACACAGCTCCGGGACCCGCTGCAAACTGCTCTGGGATACACTGCACACTGCTCCGGGACACACTACACACTCCTCCGGGACTCGCTGCACACTGCTCCGGGACACAGTTCACACTCCTCCGGGACTCGCTGCACACTGCTCCGGGACACGCTGCTCACTGCTCCGGGACTCGCTGCACACTGCTCCGGGACATGCAGCACACTGCTCCGGGACACACTTCACACTGCTCCCGGACTCACTGCACACTGCTCCGGGACACACTTCACACTGCTCCGGGACACACTTCACACTGCTCCCGGACTCACTGCACACTGCTCCGGGATTCGCTGCACACTGCTCCGGCACTCGCTGCACACTGCTCCGGGACAC
Organism: Chiloscyllium punctatum; assembly: GCF_047496795.1. Taxonomy (NCBI): domain Eukaryota; kingdom Metazoa; phylum Chordata; class Chondrichthyes; order Orectolobiformes; family Hemiscylliidae; genus Chiloscyllium; species Chiloscyllium punctatum. The sequence goes on along the minus strand of NC_092750.1, from coordinate 50,412,778 downwards.
ACTGCACACTGCTCCGGGACACACTGCACACTGCTCCGGGACACACTTCACAGTGCTCCGGGACACACTTTACACTGCTGCGTGACTCGCTGCACACTGCTCCGAGACTCGCTGCACACTGCTCCGGGACACACTGCACACTGCTCCGGGACACACTTCACACTCCTCCGGGACTCGCTGCACACTGCTCCGTGATTCGCTACACACAGCTTCGGCACACTCTGCACACTGCTCCGGGACTCGCTGCACACTGCTCCGGGACACGCAGCACACTGCTCCGGGACACACTTCACACTGCTCCCGGACTCACTGCACACTGCTCCGGGACACACTTCACACTGCTCCCGGACTCACTGCACACTGCTCCGGGATTCGCTGCACACTGCTCCGGGACTCGCTGCACACTGCTCCGGGACACACTGCACACTGCTCCGGGACACACTTCACACTGCTCCGGGACACACTTTACACTGCTCCAGGACACACTGCACACTGCTGCGTGACTCGCTGCACACTGCTGCGGGACTCGCTGCACACTGCTCCGAGACTCTCTGCACACTGCTCCGGGACACGCTGCACACTGCTCCAGGACACACTTCACACTGCTCCGGGACACACTGCACACTCCTCCGGGACTCGCTGCACACTGCTCCGTGATTCGCTACACACAGCTCCGGCACACTCTGCACACTGCTCCGGGACTCGCTGCACACTGCTCCAGGACACTCTGCACACTGCTCCGGGACTCGCTGCACACTGCTCCGGGACACGCTGCACTCTGCTCCGGGACACGCTGCACACTGCTCCAGGACTCGCTGCACACTGCTCCGGCACACTCTGCACACTGCTCCGGAACTCACTGCACACTGGTCCGGGACACACTGCACACTGCTCCGGGACTTATTTCACACTGCTCCGGGACACGCTGCACACTGCTCCGGGACTCGCTGCACACTTGTCCGGGACTCGCTGCACACTGCTCCAGGACACGCTGCACACTGCTCCGTGACTCACTGCACACTGCTCCGGGACACGCTGCACGCAATTACAGGACTAACTGCACACTGCTTCGGGACACGCTGCACACTGCTCCGGGTCACACTTCACACTCCTCTGGGACTCGCTGCACACTGCTCCGGGACTCACTGCACACTGCTCCGAGACACCCTGCACACTGCTGCGGGACTCACTGCACACTGCTCCGAGTCACCCTGCACACTGCTCCGGGACTTGCTGCACACTGCTCCGAGACACCCTGCACACTGCTCCGGGACTTGCTGCACACTGCTCCGGGACACGCTGCACACTGCTCCGGGACACGCTGCACACTGCTCCGAGACTCTCTGCACACTGCTCCAGGACATGCGACACGCTGCTCAGAGACTCGCTGCACACAGCTCCGGGACCCGCTGCAAACTGCTCTGGGATACACTGCACACTGCTCCGGGACACACTACACACTCCTCCGGGACTCGCTGCACACTGCTCCGGGACACAGTTCACACTCCTCAGGGAATCGCTGCACACTGCTCCGGGACACACTGTACACTGCTCCGGGACTCGCTGCACACTGCTCCAGACACACTGCACACTGCTCCGGGACTCACTTCACACTGCTCCGGGACTCGCTGCACACTGCTCCGGGACTCGCTGCACACTGCTCCGGGACTCGCTGCACACTGCTCCGGGACTCGCTGCACTCTGCTCCGTGACTCACTGCACACTGCTCCGGGACTCGCTGCACACTGCTCCGGGACACCCTGCACACTGCTCCGGGACTCACTGCACACTGCTCCGGGACTCGCTGCACATTGCTCCGGGACTCGCTGCACACTGCTCCGGGACTCGCTGCACACTGCTCCGGGACACCCTGCACACTGCTCCGGGACTCGCTGCACACTGCTCCGGGACACACTTCACACTGCTCCGGGACTCGCTGCACACTGCTCCGGGACACACTTCACACTGCTCCGGGATTCGCTGCACACTGCTCCGGGACACACTTCATACTGCTCCGGGACACACTGCACACTGCTCTGGGACTCGCTGCAGACTGCTCCGAGACACACTTCACACTGCTCCAGGACTCGCTGCACACTGCTCCAGGACACACTGCACACTGCTCCGAGACACACTTCACACTGCTCCGGGACTCGCTGCACACTGCTCCGGGACTCGCTGCACACTGCTCCGGGACTCGCTGCACTCTGCTCCGTGACTCACTGCACACTGCTCCGAGACACACTTCACACTGCTCCGGGACACATTGCACACTGCTCCGGGACTCACTGCACACTGCTCCGAGACACCCTGCACACTGCTCCGGGACTTGCTGCACACTGCTCCGAGACACCCTGCACACTGCTACGGGACACACTGCACACTGCTCCGGGACACGCTGCACAATGCTCCGGGACACGCTGCACACTGCCCTGAGACTCACTGCACACTGCTCCAGGACATGCGACACGCTGCTCAGAGACTCGCTGCACACAGCTCCGGGACCCGCTGCTAACTGCTCTGGGATACACTGCACACTGCTCCGGGACACACTGCACACTCCTCCGGGACTCGCTGCACACTGCTCCGGGACACAGTTCACACTCCTCCGGGAATCGCTGCACACTGCTCCGGGACACACTTCACACTGCTCCGGGACTCACTGTACACAGCTCCGGGACTCGCTGCACACTGCTCCAGACACACTGCACACTGCTCCGGGACACACTTCACACTGCTCCGGGACTCGCTGCACACTGCTCCGGGACATACTTCACACTGCTCCGGGACTCGCTGCACACTGCTCCGGGACTCGCTGCACACTGCTCCGAGACACACTTCACACTGCTCCGGGACTCGCTGCACACTGCTCCGGGACACCCTGCACACTGCTCCGGGATTCACTGCACACTGCTCCGGGACTCACTGCACACTGCTCCGGGACTCGCTGCACACTGCTCCGGGACTCGCTGCACACTGCTCCGGTACACACTGCACACTGCTCCGGGATTCGCTGCACACTGCTCTGGGACACACTTCACACTGCTCCGGGACACACTGCACACTGCTCCGGGACTCGCTGCACACTGCTCCGTGACTCACTGCAGACTGCTCCGAGACACACTTCACACTGCTCCGGGACACATTGCACACTGCTCCGGGACTCGCTGCACACTGCTCCGGGACACACTGCACACTGCTCCGGGACACACTGCACACTGCTCCGGGAATCGCTGCACACTGCTCCGGGACACACTGCACACTGCTCTGGTACTCGCTGCACACTGCCCCGGGACACACTTCACACTGCTCCGAGACTCGCTGCACACTGCTCCGGGACTCACTACAGGCTGCTCCGTGACTCGCTGCATACTGCTCCGGGACTCGCTGCACACTGCTCCGAGACACACTTCACACTGCTCCGGGACTCGCTGCACACTGCTCCGGGACACCCTGCACACTGCTCCGGGATTCACTGCACACTGCTCCGGGACTCACTGCACACTGCTCCGGGACTCGCTGCACACTGCTCCGGGACTCGCTGCACTCTGCTCCGGGACACACTTCACACTGCTCCGGGATTCGCTGCACACTGCTCCGGGACACACTTCACACTGCTCCGGGACACACTGCACACTGCTCCGGGACTCGCTGCACACTGCTCCGGGACTCGCTGTACACTGCTCCGGGAATCACTGCACACTGCTCCGGGACTCGCTGCACACTGCTCCGTGACTCACTGCAGACTGCTCCGAGACACACTTCACACTGCTCCGGGACACATTGCACACTGCTCTGGGACTCGCTGCACACTGCTCCGGGACACACTGCACACTGCTCCGGGACACACTGCACACTGCTCCGGGACTCGCTGCACACTGCTCCGGGACACACTTCACACTGCTCCGGGACACACTGCACACTGCTCCGGGACTCGCTGCAGACTGCTCCGAGACACACTTCACACTGCTCCGGGACTCGCTGCACACTGCTCCGGGACACACTTCACACTGCTCCGGGACTCGCTGCACACTGCTCCGGGACTCGCTGCACACTGCTCCGAGACACACTTCACACTGCTCCGGGACTCGCTGCACACTGCTCCGGGACACCCTGCACACTGCTCCGGGATTCACTGCACACTGCTCCGGGACTCACTGCACACTGCTCCGGGACTCGCTGCACACTGCTCCGGGACTCGCTGCACACTGCTCCGGGACACACTTCACACTGCTCCGGGATTCGCTGCACACTGCTCCGGGACACACTTCACACTGCTCCGGGACACACTGCACACTGCTCCGGGACTCGCTGCACACTGCTCCGGGACTCGCTGTACACTGCTCCGGGACTCACTGCACACTGCTCCGGGACTCGCTGCACACTGCTCCGTGACTCACTGCAGACTGCTCCGAGACACACTTCACACTGCTCCGGGACACATTGCACACTGCTCCGGGACTCGCTGCACACTGCTCCGGGACACACTGCACACTGCTCCGGGACACACTGCACACTGCTCCGGGACTCGCTGCACACTGCTCCGGGACACACTTCACACTGCTCCGGGACACACTGCACACTGCTCCGGGACTCGCTGCAGACTGCTCCGAGACACTCTTCACACTGCTCCGGGACTCGCTGCACACTGCTCCGGGACTCACTGCACACTGCTCCGGGACTCGCTGCACACTGCTCCCTGACTCACTGCACACTGCTCCGAGACACACTTCACACTGCTCCGGGACACATTGCACACTGCTCCGGGACTCACTGCACACTGCTCCGAGACACCCTGCACACTTCTCCGGGACTTGCTGCACACTGCTCCGAGACACCCTGCACACTGCTACGGGACTTGCTGCACACTGCTCCGGGACACGCTGCACACTGCTCCGAGACTCTCTGCACACTGCTCCAGGACATGCGACACGCTGCTCAGAGTCTCACTGCACACAGCTCCGGGACCCGCTGCAAACTGCTCTGGGATACACTGCACACTGCTCCGGGACACACTGCACACTCCTCCGGGACTCGCTGCACACTGCTCCGGGACACAGTTCACACTCCTCCGGGAATCGCTGCACACTGCTCCGGGACACACTTCACACTGCTCCGGGACTCACTGTACACTGCTCCGGGACTCGCTGCACACTGCTCCAGACACACTGCACACTGCTCCGGGACACACTTCACACTGCTCCGGGACTCGCTGCACACTGCTCCGGGACACACTTCACACTGCTCCGGGACTCGCTGCACACTGCTCCGGGGCTCGCTGCACACTGCTCCGAGACACACTTCACACTGCTCCGGGACTCACTGCACACTGCTCCGGGACACCCTGCACACTGCTCCGGGATTCACTGCACACTGCTCCGGGACTCACTGCACACTGCTCCGGGACTCGCTGTACACTGCTCCGGGACTCGCTGCACACTGCTCCGGGACACACTTCACACTGCTCCGGGATTCGCTGCACACTGCTCCGGGACACACTTCACACTGCTCCGGGACACACTGCACACTGCTCCGGGACTCGCTGCACACTGCTCCGGGACTCGCTGTACACTGCTCCGGGACTCACTGCACACTGCTCCGGGACTCGCTGCACACTGCTATGTGACTCACTGCAGACTGCTCCGAGACACACTTCACACTGCTCCGGGACACATTGCACACTGCTCTGGGACTCGCTGCACACTGCTCCGGGACACAGTGCACACTGCTCCGGCACACACTGCACACTGCTCCGGGACTCGCTGCACACTGCTCCGGGACACACTGCACACTGCTCTGGTACTCGCTGCACACTGCCCCGGGACACACTTCACACTGCTCCGAGACTCGCTGCACACTGCTCCAGGACTCACTACAGGCTGCTCCGTGACTCGCTGCATACTGCTCCGGGACTCGCTGCACACTGCTCTGAGACACACTTCACACTGCTCCGGGACTCGCTGCACACTGCTCCGGGACACCCTGCACACTGCTCCGGGATTCACTGCACACTGCTCCGGGACTCACTGCACACTGCTCCGGGACTCGCTGCACACTGCTCCGGGACTCGCTGCACACTGCTCCGGGACACACTTCACACTGCTCCGGGACTCGCTGCACACTGCTCCGGGACACACTTCACACTGCTCCGGGACACACTGCACACTGCTCCGGGACTCGCTGCACACTGCTCCGGGACTCGCTGTACACTGCTCCGGGACTCACTGCACACTGCTCCGGGACTCGCTGCACACTGCTCCGTGACTCACTGCAGACTGCTCCGAGACACACTTCACACTGCTCCGGGACACATTGCACACTGCTCCGGGACTCGCTGCACACTGCTCCGGGACACACTGCACACTGCTCCGGGACACACTGCACACTGCTCCGGGACTCGCTGCACACTGCTCCGGGACACACTGCACACTGCTCTGGTACTCGCTGCACACTGCTCCGGGACTCACTACAGGCTACTCCAGGACACACTGCACACTGCTCCGGGACTCGCTGCACACTGCTCCGTGACGCGCTTTCAATGCACTGCTCCAGGACACACTGTCAGTGCGCTGCTCCGGGACGGACTGTCAGTGCTATGTTCCGGAACACGCTGTCAGTGCACTGCTCCGGGACACGCTGTCAGCGCACTGCTCCGGGACACGATGTCAGTGCGCTGCTCCGGGACACGATGTCAGCGCGCTGCCCCGGGACAGGCTGTCAGTGCGCTGTTCCAGAACACGCAGTCAGCGCGCTACTCCGGGACATGCTGTCAATGCACTGCTCCGGGACGCACTGTCATTGTACTGCTCCGGGACACTCTGTCAGTGCACTGGTCGGGACACGCTGTCAAAGTACGGCTCCGGGACATGCTATCACAGCTCTGCACCGGGACATGCTGTCAGTGCACTGCTCCGGGACACACTGTCAATGCGCTGCTCTGGGACACACTGTCAGTGCACTGCTCCGGGACACGCTATCATTGCGCTGCTCCGGGACACGCTATCATTGCGCTGCTCCGGGACGCGCTCCCATTGCGCTGCTCTGGGACACGCTATCATTGCACTGCTCCAGGACACACTGTCAGTGCACTGCTCCGGGACATGCTGTTAGTGCACTGCTCCAGGACACGCTATCATTGCACTGCTCCGGGACACACTGTTAGTGCACTGCTCCAGGACACGCTATCAATGCGCTGCTCCGGGACACTCTGTCAGTACTATGCTCTGGAACACACTGTCAATTTGCTGCTCGGGGACACGCTGTCAGTGGGCTGCTCTGGGACACAATGACAGTGCGCTGTTCCGGGACACGCTGTCAGTGCACTGCTCCGGGACACGCTGTCAGTGCGCTAATCAGGGACAAGCTGTCAGTGCACGGCTACGGGACACACTGTCAGTGCACTGCTCCGGGACACGCTGTCAGTGCGCTAATCCGGGACACACTGTCACACTGTCAGTACGCTGCTCCGGGACATGCTATCAGTGAGCTGCTCCGGAACACGCTGTCATTGCGCTGCTCCAGGACTCGCAGTCAGTGCAATGCTCCGGGACACGCTGTCAATGCACTGCTCCGGAAATCGCTGTCAGTGCTCTGCACCGGAACATGCTGGCAGTGCGCTGTCCCAGGACATGCTATCAATGCACTGCCCCAGGTTACACTGTCAGTGCACTACTCCGGGACACACTGTCAGTGCTCTGCTCCAGGACACACTGTTATTGCACTGCTCCGGGAAACGCTGTCAGTGCACTGCTCCGGGACACTCTGTCAGTGCACTGCTCCAGGACACGCTGTCAATGCGCTACTCCAGGACACGCTGTCAGTTCGCTGCTCTGGGACTCGCTGTTAGTGCACTGCTCCGGGACACACTATCAATGCGCTGCTCCGGGAAACGCTGTCAGTGCACTGCTCCGGGATGCACTGTCACTGCACTGTTCCAGGACACACAGTCAGTGCGCTTCTCCGGGACACGCTGCCAGTGCACTGCTCCGGGACACTCTGTCAGTGCACTGCTCTGGTACTCGCTTTTAGTGCACTGCTCCGGGACACGCTATCAATGCGCTGCTCTGGGACACGCAGTCAGTGCACTGCTCTGGGACACTCTGTCAGTGCACTGCTCCAGGACACGCTGTCAATGCGTTACTCCAGGACACGCTGTCAGTTCGCTGCTCCGGGACACGCTGTTCGTGTGCTGCTCCGGGACACGCTGTTCGTGTGCTGCTCCGGGACACGCTGTCAGTGCGCTGTTCTGGGACACGCTGTCAGTGTGCTGCTCCGGGACACGCTGTCAGTGCGCTGGCTCTGGGACACGCTGTCATTGTACTGCTCTGGGACACTCTGTCAGTGCACTGCTCCGGGACACGCTGTCAGTGCACTGCTCCAGAACACGCTGTCATTGTACTGCTCTGGGACTCGCTGTTTGTGCACTGCTCCAGGACACGCTGTCAATGTGCTGTTGGGGGACACGCTGTCAGTGTGCTGCTCCGGGACACGCTGCCAAAGCACTGTTCCAGGACTCACTGTCAGTGCTCTGTTTCAGGACATGCTGTCAGTGCGCTATTCCGGGACACGCTGTCAGTGCGCTGTTCCGGGACACGCTGTCAGTGCTGTGTTCCGGGACACGCTGTCAATGCGCTGCTCGGGGACACACTGTCAGTGCACTGCTCCGGAAATCGCTGTCAGTGCGCTGTCCCAGGACATGCTATCAATGCACTGCTCCAGGTTACACTGTCAGTGCACTACTCCGGGACACGCAGTCAGTGCACTGCTCCGGGACACGCTATCAATGCGCTGCTCCGGGAAACGCTGTCAGTGCACTGCTCCGGGATGCACTGTCACTGCGCAGTTCCAGGACACACAGTCAGTGCGCTTCTCCGGGACACGCTGCCAGTGCACTGCTCCGGGACACGGTGTCAGTGCACTGCTCCGGGACCGACTGTCAGTGCTATGCTCCTGAACTCGCTGTCATTGCGCTGCTCCAGGACTCACAGTCAGTGCACTGCTCCGGGACACGCTGTCAATGCACTGCTCCGGAAATCGCTGTCAGTGCTCTGCACCGGGACATGCTGGCAGTGCGCTGTCCCAGGACATGCTATCAATGCACTGCCCCAGGTTACACTGTCAGTGCACTATTCCGGGACACACTGTCAGTGCTCTGCTCCAGGACACACTGTCATTGCACTGCTCCAGGACACGATATCATTGCGCTGCTCCGGGACACTCTGTCAGTGCACTGCTCTGGTACTCGCTGTTAGTGCACTGCTCCATGACACTCTGTCAGTGCGCTGCTCCGGGAAACGCTGTCAGTGCACTGCTCTGGGACATGCTGTCAGTGCGCTGCTCTGGGACACGCTGTCAGTGCACTGCTCTGGGACACTCTGTCAGTGCACTGCTCCAGGACACGCTGTCATTGTACTGCTCCGGGACGCGATATCATTGCGCTGCTTCGGGACACTCTGTCAGTGCACTGCTCTGGGACTCGCTGTTAGTGCACTGCTCCGGGACACACTATCAATGCGCTGCTCCGGGAAACGCTGTCAGTGCACTGCTCCGGGATGCACTGTCACTGCGCTGTTCCAGGACACACAGTCAGTGCGCTTTTCCGGGACACGCTGCCAGTGCACTGCTCCGGGACACTCTGTCAGTGCACTGCTCTGGTACTCGCTTTTAGTGCACTGCTCCGGGACACGCTATCAATCCGCTGCTCCGGGACACGCAGTCAGTACGCTGCTCCGTGACACGCTGTCAGTGCACTGCTCTGGGACCGACTGTCAGTGCACTGCTCCAGGATACGCTGTCATTGTACTGCTCCGGGACACTCTGTCAGTGCACTGCTCCAGGACACGCTGTCATTGTACTGCTCTGGGACTCGCTGTTTGTGCACTGCTCCAGGACACGCTGTCAGTGTGCTGCTCTGGGACACACTGTCAAAGCACTGTTCCAGGACTCACTGTCAGTGCTCTGTTCCAGGACATACTGTCAGTGCGCTATTCCGGGACACGCTGTCAGTGCTGTGTTCTGGGACATGCTGTCAATGCGCTGCTCGGGGACACACTGTCAGTGCACTGCTCCGGAAATCGCTGTCAGTGCGCTGTCCCAGGACATGCTATCAATGCACTGCTCCAGGTTACACTGTCAGTGCGCTACTCCGGGACACACTGTCAGTGCTCTGCTCCGGGACACAGTCATTTCACTGCTCCGGGACATGCTATCATTGCACTGCTCTGGGACACACTGTCAGTGCGCTGCTCCAGGGCACGCTGTCAAAGCACTGATCCAGGACTCACTGTCAGTGCTCCTGTTCCGCGACATACTGTCACTGCGCTACTCCGGGACACGCGGTCAGTGCACTGCTCCAGGACAAGCTATCAATGCGCTGCTCCAGAACACGCAGTCAGTACACTGCCAGGACACGCAGTCAGTGCACTGGTCCAGGACACGCTGTCAATGTACTGCTTGAGGACACGCTGTCAATGCGCTGCTCCGGGACACAATGACAGTGCGCTGCTCCGGGACACGCTGTCAGTGCGCTGCTCCGGGACACGCGATCAGTGCGCTGTCCCGGGACACGCTGTCAGTGCGCTGCTCCGGGACACACTGTCAGTACGCTGCTCCGGGACACAATTACAGTGCGCTGCTCCGGGACACGCTATCAGTGCGCTGTCCCGGGACACACTGTCAGTGCGCTGCTCCGGGACACACTGTCAGTACGCTGCTCCGGGACACAATTACAGTGCGCTGCTCCGGGACACGCTGTCAGCGCACTGCTCCGGGACACGCTATCAGTGCGTTGTTCCGGGACACACTGTCAGTGCACTGCTCCGGGACACACTGTCAGTGCGCTGCTCCGGGACACGCTGTCAGTGCGCTGCTCCGGGACACAATGTCAGTGCGCTGCTCCGGGACACGCTGTCAGTGCGTTGAACCGGGAAACACTGTCAGTGCGCTGCTCCGGGACACACTGTCAGTGCGCTGCTCCGGGACACGCTGTCAGTGCGCTGCTCCGGGACACAATGTCAGTGCGCTGCTCCGGGAAACACTGTCAGTGCGCTGCTCCAGGAATCGCTGTTAGTACACTGCTCCGAGACTCGCTGTTAGTGCACTGCTCCGGGACACACTATCAATGCGATGCTCCGGGAAACGCTGTCAGTGCACTGCTCCGGGATGCACTGTCACTGCGCTGTTCCAGGACATACAGTCAGTGCGCTTCTCCGGGACAGGCTGCCAGTGCACTGCTCCGGGACACTCTGTCAGTGCACTGCTCTGGTACTCGCTTTTAGTGCACTGCTCCGGGACACGCTATCAGTGCGCTGCTCCGGGACACGCAGTCAGTACGCTGCTCCGTGATACGCTGTCAGTGCACTGCTCTGGGACACTCTGTCAGTGCACTGCTCCGGACGACGCTGTCAGTGCACTGCTCCAGAACACACTGTCATTGTACTGCTCTGGGACTCGCTGTTTGTGCACTGCTCCAGGACACGCTGTCAATGTGCTGTTGGGGGACACGCTGTCAGTGTGCTGCTCCGGGACACGCTGCCAAAGCACTGTTCCAGGACTCACTGTCAGTGCTCTGTTCCGGGACATGCTGTCAGTGCGCTATTCCGGGACACGCTGTCAGTGCGCTGTTCCGGGACACGCTGTCAGTGCTGTGTTCCGGGACACGCTGTCAATGCGCTGCTCGGGGACACACTGTCAGTGCACTGCTCCGGAAATCGCTGTCAGTGCGCTGTCCCAGGACATGCTATCAATGCACTGCTCCAGGTTACACTGTCAGTGCACTACTCCGGGACACGCAGTCAGTGCACTGCTCCGGGACACAATGACAGTGCACTGCTCCGGGACACACTATCAATGCGCTGCTCCGGGAAACGCTGTCAGTGCACTGCTCCAGGATGCACTGTCACTCCGCTGTTCCAGGACACACAGTCAGTGCGCTTCTCCGGGACACGCTGCCATTGCACTGCTCCGGGACACGCTGTCAGTGCACTGCTCCGGGACCGACTGTCAGTGCTATGCTCCGGAACACGCTGTCATTGCACAGCTCCAGGACTCGCAGTCAGTGCACTGCTCCGGGACACGCTGTCAATGCACTGCTCCGGAAACCGCTGTCAGTGCTCTGCACCGGGACATGCTGGCAGTGCGCTGTCCCAGGACATGCTATCAATGCACTGCCCCAGGTTACACTGTCAGTGCACTATTCCGGGACACACTGTCAGTGCTCTGCTCCAGGACACACTGTCATTGCACTGCTCCGGGACACGATATCATTGCGCTGCTCCGGGACACGCTGTCAGTGCGCTGCTCCGGGACACGCTGTCAGTGCACTGCTCTGGGACACTCTGTCAGTGCACTGCTCCGGGACACGCTGTCAGTGCACTGCTCCAGGACACGCTGTCATTGTACTGCTCTGGGACTCGCTGTTTGTGCACTGCTCCAGGACACGCGTCAATGTGCTGTTGGGGGACACGCTGTCAGTGTGCTGCTCCGGGACACGCTGTCAAAGCACTGTTCCAGGACTCACTGTCAGTGCTCTGTTCCAGGACATGCTGTCAGTGCGCTATTCCGGGACACGCTGTCAGTGCTGTGTTCCGGGACACGCTGTCAATGCGCTGCTCGGGGACACACTGTCAGTGCACTGCTCCGGAAATCGCTGTCAGTGCGCTGTCCCAGGACATGCTATCAATGCACTGCTCCAGGTTACACTGTCAGTGCACTACTCCGGGACACACTGTCAGTGCTCTGCTCCGGGACACAGTCATTGCACTGCTCCGGGACACGCTATCATTGCACTGCTCTGGGACACACTGTCAGTGCGCTGCTCCAGGGCACGCTGTCAAAGCACTGATCCAGGACTCACTGTCAGTGCTCCTGTTCCGCGACATACTGTCACTGCGCTACTCCGGGACACGCGGTCAGTGCACTGCTCCAGGACAAGCTATCAATGCGCTCCTCCAGAACACGCAGTCAGTGCACTGCCAGGACACGCAGTCAGTGCACTGGTCCAGGACACGCTGTCAATGTACTGCTTGAGGACACGCTGTCAATGCGCTGCTCCGGGACACAATGACAGTGCGCTGCTCCGGGACACGCTGTCAGTGCGCTGCTATGGGACACGCTGTCAGCGCGCTGCTCCGGGACACGCTGTCAGTGCGCTGCTCCGTGAAACGCTGTCAGTGCGCTGCTCCGGGACACGCTGTCAGCGCGCTGCTCCGGGACACACTGTCAGCGTGATGCTCCGGGACTCGCTGTTAGTGCACTGCTCTCGGACACACTATCAATGCGCTGCTCTGGGAAACGCTGTCAGTGCACTGCTCCAGGACACGCTGTCAATGCGTTACTCCAGGACACGCTGTCAGTGCGCTGCTCCGGGACACGCTGTCAGTGCACTGCTCCGGACGACGCTGTCAGTGCACTGCTACAGGACACTCTGTCAGTGCACTGCTCCAGGACACACTGTCAGTGCACTGCTCCAGAACACGCTGTCATTGTACTGCTCTGGGACTCGCTGTTTGTGCACTGCTCCAGGACACGCTATCAATGTGCTGTTGGGGGACACGCTGTCAGTGTGCTGCTCCGGGACACGCTGCCAAAGCACTGTTCCAGGACTCACTGTCAGTGCTCTGTTCCGGGACATGCTGTCAGTGCGCTATTCCGGGACACGCTGTCAGTGCGCTGTTCCGGGACACGCTGTCAGTGCTGTGTTTCGGGACATGCTGTCAATGCGCTGCTCGGGGACACACTGTCAGTGCACTGCTCCGGAAATCGCTGTCAGTGCGCTGTCCCAGGACATGCTATCAATGCACTGCTCCAGGTTACACTGTCAGTGCGCTACTCCGGGACACACTGTCAGTGCTCTGCTCCGGGACACAGTCATTTCACTGCTCCGGGACACGCTATCATTGCACTGCTCTGGGACACACTGTCAGTGCGCTGCTCCAGGACACGCTGTCAAAGCACTGATCCAGGACTCACTGTCAGTGCTCCTGTTCCGCGACATACTGTCACTGCGCTACTCCGGGACACGCGGTCAGTGCACTGCTCCAGGACAAGCTATCAATGCGCTGCTCCAGAACACGCAGTCAGTGCACTGCCAGGACACGCAGTCAGTGCACTGGTCCAGGACACGCTGTCAATGTACTGCTTGGGGACACGCTGTCAATGCGCTGCTCCGGGACACAATGACAGTGCGCTGCTCCGGGACACGCTGTCAGTGCGCTGCTCCGGGACACGCTGTCAGTGCGCTGCTCCGGGACACGCTATCAGTGCGCTGTTCCGGGACACACTGTCAGTGCGCTGCTCCGGGACACGCTGTCAGTGCGCTGGCCGGGACACGCTGTCAGTGCGCTGCTCCGGGAAACGCTGTCAGTGCGCTGCTCCGGGACACGCTGTCAGCGTGATGCTCCGGGACTCGCTGTTAGTGCACTGCTCCAGGACACACTATCAATGCGCTGCTCTGGGAAACGCTGTCAGTGCACTGCTCCGGGATGCACTGTCACTGCGCTGTTCCAGGACACACAGTCATTGCGCTTCTCCGGGACAGGCTGCCAGTGCACTGCTCCGGGACACTCTGTCAGTGCACTGCTCCGGGACATGCTGTCAGTGCGCTGCTCCGGGACACGCTGTTAGTGCACTGCTCCAGGACACGCTGTCATTGTACTGCTCCGGGACACGCTGTCAGTGCACTGCTCTGGGACACTCTGTCAGTGCACTGCTCCAGGACACGCTGTCAATGCGGTACTCCAGGACACGCTGTCAGTTCGCTACTCCGGGACACGCTGTCAGTTCGCTACTCCGGAACACGCTGTCAGTGTGCTGCTCCGGGACACGCTGTCAGTGCACTGCTCTGGGACCGACTGTCAGTGCGCTGCTCCAGGACACTCTGTCAGTGCACTGCTCCAGGACACACTGTCAGTGCACTGCTCCAGGACACGCTGTCATTGTACTGCTCCGGGACACGCTGTTAGTGCACTGCTCTGGGACACTCTGTCAGTGCACTGCTCTGGTACTCGCTTTTAGTGCACTGCTCCGGGACGCGTTATCAATGCGCTGCTCCGGGACATGCTGTCAGTGCGCTGCTCCGGGACACGCTGTCAGTGCACTGCTCCGGGACCGACTGTCAGTGCACTGCTCCGGGACACGCTGTCATTGTACTGCTCCGGGACACGCTGTCAGTGCACTGCTCTGGGACACTCTGTCAGTGCACTGCTCCGGGACACGCTGTCAATGTGCTACTCCAGGACACGCTGTCAGTTCGCTACTCCGGGACACGCTGTCAGTGCGCTGCTCCAGGACACGCTGTCAGTGCGCTACCCCGGGACACGCTGTCAATGCACTGCTCTGGGACCGACTGTCAGTGCGCAGCTCCGGGACACGCTGTCAGTGCACTGCTCTGGGACACTCTGTCAGTGCACTGCTCCGGGACACGCTGTCAGTGCACTGCTCCAGGACACGCTGTCATTGTACTGCTCCAGGACTCGCTGTTTGTGCACTGGTCCTGGACACGCTGTCAATGTGCTGTTGGGGGACACGCTGTCAGTGTGCTGCTCCGGGACACGCTGCCAAAGCACTGTTCCAGGACTCACTGTCAGTGCTCTGTTCCGGGACATGCTGTCAGTACGCTATTCCGGGACACGCTGTCAGTGCGCTGTTCCGGGACACGCTGTCAGTGCTGTGTTCCGGGACACGCTGTCAATGCGCTGCTCGGGGACACACTGTCAGTGCACTGCTCCGGAAATCGCTGTCAGTGCGCTGTCCCAGGACATGCTATCAATGCACTGCTCCAGGTTACACTGTCAGTGCACTACTCCGGGACACGCAGTCAGTGCACTGCTCCGGGACACAGTGACAGTGCACTGCTCTGGGACACACTATCAATGCGCTGCTCCGGGACACGCTGCCAGTGCACTGCTCCGGGACACGCTGTCAGTGCACTGCTCCGGGACCGACTGTCAGTGCTATGCTCCGGAACAAGCTGTCATTGCGCTGCTCCAGGACTCGCAGTCAGTGCACTGCTCCGGGACACGCTGTCAATGCACTGCTCCGGAAATCGCTGTCAGTGCTCTGCACCGGGACATGCTGGCAGTGCGCTGTCCCAGGACATGCTATCAATGCACTGCCCCAGGTTACACTGTCAGTGCACTACTCCGGGACACACTGTCAGTGCTCTGCTCCAGGACACACTGTCATTGCACTGCTCCGGGACATGATATCATTGCGCTGCTCCGGGACACGCTGTCAGTGCACTGCTCTGGGACACTCTGTCAGTGCTCTGCTCCAGGACACACTGTCATTGCACTGCTCCGGGACACACTGTCAGTGCACTGCTCTGGGACTCGCTGTTAGTGCACTGCTCCGGGACACACTTTCAATGCGCTGCTCCGGGAAACGCTGTCAGTGCACTGCTCCGGGATGCACTGTCACTGCGCTGTTCCAGGACACACAGCCAGTGCACTGCTCTGGGACACTCTGTCAGTGCACTGCTCTGGTACTCGCTTTTAGTGCACTGCTCCGGGACGCGTTATCAATGCGCTGCTCCGGGACATGCTGTCAGTGCGCTGCTCCGGGACACGCTGTCAGTGCACTGCTCCGGGACCGACTGTCAGTGCACTGCTCCGGGACACGCTGTCATTGTACTGCTCCGGGACACGCTGTCAGTGCACTGCTCTGGGACACTCTGTCAGTGCACTGCTCCGGGACACGCTGTCAATGTGCTACTCCAGGACACGCTGTCAGTTCGCTACTCCGGGACACGCTGTCAGTGCGCTGCTCCAGGACACGCTGTCAGTGCGCTACCCCGGGACACGCTGTCAATGCACTGCTCTGGGACCGACTGTCAGTGCGCAGCTCCGGGACACGCTGTCAGTGCACTGCTCTGGGACACGCTGTCATTGTACTGCTCCAGGACTCGCTGTTTGTGCACTGGTCCTGGACACGCTGTCAATGTGCTGTTGGGGGACACGCTGTCAGTGTGCTGCTCCGGGACACGCTGTCAAAGCACTGTTCCAGAACTCACTGTCAGTGCTCTGTTCCAGGACATACTGTCAGTGTGCTATTCCGGGACACGCTGTCAGTGCTGTGTTCCGGGACACGCTGTCAATGCGCTGCTCGGGGACACACTGTCAGTGCTCTGTTCCAGGACATGCTATCAATGCACTGCTCCAGGTTACACTGTCAGTGCACTACTCCGGGACACACTGTCAGTGCTCTGCTCCGGGACACAGTCATTGCACTGCTCTGGGACACGCTATCATTGCACTGCTCTGGGACACGCTATCAATTGCACTACTCCGGGACACACTGTCAGTGCTCTGCTCCGGGACACAGTCATTGCACTGCTCCGGGACACGCTATCATTGCACTGCTCTGGGACACACTGTCAGTGCGCTGCTCCAGGGCACGCTGTCAAAGCACTGATCCAGGACTCACTGTCAGTGCTCCTGTTCCGCGGCATACTGTCACTGCGCTACTCCGGGACACGCGGTCAGTGCACTGCTCCAGGACAAGCTATCAATGCGCTGATCCAGAACACGCAGTCAGTGCACTGCCAGGACACGCAGTCAGCGCACTGGTCCAGGACACGCTGTCAGCGTGATGCTCCGGGACACGCTGTCAGTGCGCTGCTCCGGGACACTCTGTCAGTGCGCTTCTCCGGGACACACTGTCAGTGCGCTGCTCCGGGACGTGCTGGCAGTGCGCTGTCCCAGGACATGCTATCAATGCACTGCCCCAGGTTACACTGTCAGTGCACTACTCCGGGACACACTGTCAGTGCTCTGCTCCAGGACACACTGTTATTGCACTGCTCCGGGAAACGCTGTCAGTGCACTGCTCCGGGACACTCTGTCAGTGCACTGCTCCAGGACACGCTGTCAATGCGCTACTCCAGGACACGCTGTCAGTTCGCTGCTCTGGGACTCGCTGTTAGTGCACTGCTCCGGGACACACTATCAATGCGCTG
The DNA here is from genome assembly GCF_047496795.1 of Chiloscyllium punctatum. NCBI lineage: Eukaryota > Metazoa > Chordata > Chondrichthyes > Orectolobiformes > Hemiscylliidae > Chiloscyllium > Chiloscyllium punctatum. The sequence continues at coordinate 50,394,825 of NC_092750.1, read as the reverse complement.
CTCCGGGAAACGCTGTCAGTGCACTGCTCCGGGATGCACTGTCACTGCGCTGTTCCAGGACACACAGTCAGTGCGCTTCTCCGGGACACGCTGCCAGTGCACTGCTCCGGGACACGCTGTCAGTGCACTGCTCTGGTACTCGCTTTTAGTGCACTGCTCCGGGACACTCTGTCAGTGCACTGCTCCAGGACACGCTGTCAATGCGCTACTCCAGGACACGCTGTCAGTTCGCTGCTCCGGGACACGCTGTTCGTGTGCTGCTCCGGGACACGCTGTTCGTGTGCTGCTCCGGGACACGCTGTCAGTGCGCTGTTCTGGGACACGCTGTCAGTGTGCTGCTCCGGGACACGCTGTCAGTGCGCTGCTCTGGGACACGCTGTCATTGTACTGCTCTGGGACACGCTGTCAGTGCACTGCTCCAGAACACGCTGTCATTGTACTGCTCTGGGACTCGCTGTTTGTGCACTGCTCCAGGACACGCTGTCAATGTGCTGTTGGGGGACACGCTGTCAGTGTGCTGCTCCGGGACACGCTGCCAAAGCACTGTTCCAGGACTCACTGTCAGTGCTCTGTTTCAGGACATGCTGTCAGTGCGCTATTCCGGGACACGCTGTCAGTGCGCTGTTCCGGGACACGCTGTCAGTGCTGTGTTCCGGGACACGCTGTCAATGCGCTGCTCGGGGACACACTGTCAGTGCACTGCTCCGGAAATCGCTGTCAGTGCGCTGTCCCAGGACATGCTATCAATGCACTGCTCCAGGTTACACTGTCAGTGCACTACTCCGGGACACGCAGTCAGTGCACTGCTCCGGGACACGCTATCAATGCGCTGCTCCGGGAAACGCTGTCAGTGCACTGCTCCGGGATGCACTGTCACTGCGCAGTTCCAGAACACACAGTCAGTGCGCTTCTCCGGGACACGCTGCCAGTGCACTGCTCCGGGACACGGTGTCAGTGCACTGCTCCGGGACCGACTGTCAGTGCTATGCTCCTGAACTTGCTGTCATTGCGCTGCTCCAGGACTCACAGTCAGTGCACTGCTCCGGGACACGCTGTCAATGCACTGCTCCGGAAATCGCTGTCAGTGCTCTGCACCGGGACATGCTGGCAGTGCGCTCTCCCAGGACATGCTATCAATGCACTGCCCCAGGTTACACTGTCAGTGCACTATTCCGGGACACACTGTCAGTGCTCTGCTCCAGGACACACTGTCATTGCACTGCTCCAGGACACGATATCATTGCGCTGCTCCGGGACACTCTGTCAGTGCACTGCTCTGGTACTCGCTGTTAGTGCACTGCTCCATGACACTCTGTCAGTGCGCTGCTCCGGGAAACGCTGTCAGTGCACTGCTCTGGGACATGCTGTCAGTGCGCTGCTCTGGGACACGCTGTCAGTGCACTGCTCCGGGATGCACTGTCACTGCGCTGTTCCAGGACACACAGTCAGTGCGCTTCTCCGGGACACGCTGCCAGTGCACTGCTCCGGGACACTCTGTCAGTGCACTGCTCTGGTACTCGCTTTTAGTGCACTGCTCCGGGACACGCTATCAATCCGCTGCTCCGGGACACGCAGTCAGTACGCTGCTCCATGATGCGCTGTCAGTGCACTGCTCTGGGACCGACTGTCAGTGCACTGCTCCAGGACACGCTGTCATTGTACTGCTCCGGGACACTCTGTCAGTGCACTGCTCCAGGACACGCTGTCATTGTACTGCTCTGGGACTCGCTGTTTGTGCACTGCTCCAGGACACGCTGTCAATGTGCTGTTGGGGGACACGCTGTCAGTGTGCTGCTCTGGGACACACTGTCAAAGCACTGTTCCAGGACTCACTGTCAGTGCTCTGTTCAAGGACATACTGTCAGTGCACTATTCCGGGACACGCTGTCAGTGCTGTGTTCCGGGACATGCTGTCAATGCGCTGCTCGGGGACACACTGTCAGTGCACTGCTCCGGAAATCGCTGTCAGTGCGCTGTCCCAGGACATGCTATCAATGCACTGCTCCAGGTTACACTGTCAGTGCGCTACTCCGGGACACACTGTCAGTGCTCTGCTCCGGGACACAGTCATTGCACTGCTCCGGGACACGCTATCATTGCACTGCTCTGGGACACACTGTCAGTGCGCTGCTCCAGGGCACGCTGTCAAAGCACTGATCCAGGACTCACTGCCAGTGCTCCTGTTCCGCGACATACTGTCACTGCGCTACTCCGGGACACGCGGTCAGTGCACTGCTCCAGGACAAGCTATCAATGCGCTGCTCCAGAACACGCAGTCAGTGCACTGCCAGGACACGCAGTCAGTGCACTGGTCCAGGACACGCTGTCAATGTACTGCTTGAGGACACGCTGTCAATGCGCTGCTCCGGGACACAATGACAGTGCGCTGCTCCGGGACACGCTGTCAGTGCGCTGCTCCGGGACACGCGATCAGTGCGCTGTCCCGGGACACGCTGTCAGTGCGCTGCTCCAGGACACACTGTCAGTACGCTGCTCCGGGACACGCTATCAGTGCGCTGTCCCGGGACACACTGTCAGTGCGCTGCTACGGGACACGCTGTCAGTGCGCTGCTCCGGGGCACAATTACAGTGCGCTGCTCCGGGACACGCTGTCAGCGCACTGCTCCGGGACACGCTATCAGTGCGTTGTTCCGGGACACACTGTCAGTGCGCTGCTCCGGGACACACTGTCAGTGCGCTGCTCCGGGACACGCTGTCAGTGCGCTGCTCCGGGACACAATGTCAGTGCGCTGCTCCGGGACACGCTGTCAGTGCGTTGATCCGGGAAACACTGTCAGTGCGCTGCTCCGGGACACACTGTCAGTGCGCTGCTCCGGGACTCGCTGTCAGTGCGCTGCTCCGGGACACAATGTCAGTGCGCTGCTCCGGGATACACTGTCAGTGCGCTGCTCCGGGAATCGCTGTTAGTACACTGCTCCGAGACTCGCTGTTAGTGCACTGCTCCGGGACACACTATCAATGCGATGCTCCGGGAAACGCTGTCAGTGCACTGCTCCGGGATGCACTGTCACTGCGCTGTTCCAGGACATACAGTCAGTGCGCTTCTCCGGGACAGGCTGCCAGTGCACTGCTCCAGGACACTCTGTCAGTGCACTGCTCTGGTACTCGCTTTTAGTGCACTGCTCCGGGACACGCTATCAGTGCGCTGCTCCGGGACTCGCAGTCAGTACGCTGCTCCGTGATACGCTGTCAGTGCACTGCTCTGGGACACTCTGTCAGTGCACTGCTCCGGACGACGCTGTCAGTGCACTGCTCCAGAACACACTGTCATTGTACTGCTCTGGGACTCGCTGTTTGTGCACTGCTCCAGGACACGCTGTCAATGTGCTGTTGGGGGACACGCTGTCAGTGTGCTGCTCCGGGACACGCTGCCAAAGCACTGTTCCAGGACTCACTGTCAGTGCTCTGTTCCGGGACATGCTGTCAGTGCGCTATTCCGGGACACGCTGTCAGTGCGCTGTTCCGGGACACGCTGTCAGTGCTGTGTTCCGGGACACGCTGTCAATGCGCTGCTCGGGGACACACTGTCAGTGCACTGCTCCGGAAATCGCTGTCAGTGCGCTGTCCCAGGACATGCTATCAATGCACTGCTCCAGGTTACACTGTCAGTGCACTACTCCGGGACACGCAGTCAGTGCACTGCTCCGGGACACAATGACAGTGCACTGCTCCGGGACACACTATCAATGCGCTGCTCCGGGAAACGCTGTCAGTGCACTGCTCCAGGATGCACTGTCACTGCGCTGTTCCAGGACACACAGTCAGTGCGCTTCTCCGGGACACGCTGCCAGTGCACTGCTCCGGGAGACGCTGTCAGTGCACTGCTCCGGGACCGACTGTCAGTGCTATGCTCCGGAACACGCTGTCATTGCGCAGCTCCAGGACTCGCAGTCAGTGCACTGCTCCGGGACACGCTGTCAATGCACTGCTCCGGAAACCGCTGTCAGTGCTCTGCACCGGGACATGCTGGCAGTGCGCTGTCCCAGGACATGCTATCAATGCACTGCCCCAGGTTACACTGTCAGTGCACTATTCCGGGACACACTGTCAGTGCTCTGCTCCAGGACACACTGTCATTGCACTGCTCCGGGACACGATATCATTGCGCTGCTCCGGGACACGCTGTCAGTGCGCTGCTCCGGGACACGCTGTCAGTGCACTGCTCCAGGACACGCTGTCATTGTACTGCTCTGGGACTCGCTGTTTGTGCACTGCTCCAGGACACGCTGTCAATGTGCTGTTGGGGGACACGCTGTCAGTGTGCTGCTCCGGGACACGCTGTCAAAGCACTGTTCCAGGACTCACTGTCAGTGCTCTGTTCCAGGACATGCTGTCAGTGCGCTATTCCGGGACACGCTGTCAGTGCTGTTTTCCGGGACACGCTGTCAATGCGCTGCTCGGGGACACACTGTCAGTGCACTGCTCCGGAAATCGCTGTCAGTGCGCTGTCCCAGGACATGCTATCAATGCACTGCTCCAGGTTACACTGTCAGTGCACTACTCCGGGACACACTGTCAGTGCTCTGCTCCGGGACACAGTCATTGCACTACTCCGGGACACGCTATCATTGCACTGCTCTGGGACACACTGTCAGTGCGCTGCTCCAGGGCACGCTGTCAAAGCACTGATCCAGGACTCACTGTCAGTGCTCCTGTTCCGCGACATACTGTCACTGCGCTACTCCGGGACACGCGGTCAGTGCACTGCTCCAGGACAAGCTATCAATGCGCTGCTCCAGAACACGCAGTCAGTGCACTGCCAGGACACGCAGTCAGTGCACTGGTCCAGGACACGCTGTCAATGTACTGCTTGAGGACACGCTGTCAATGCGCTGCTCCGGGACACAATGACAGTGCGCTGCTCCGGGACACGCTGTCAGTGCGCTGCTCTGGGACACGCTGTCAGCGCGCTGCTCCGGGACACGCTGTCAGTGCGCTGCTCCGTGAAACGCTGTCAGTGCGCTGCTCCGGGACACGCTGTCAGCGCGCTGCTCCGGGACACACTGTCAGCGTGATGCTCCGGGACTCGCTGTTAGTGCACTGCTCTCGGACACACTATCAATGCGCTGCTCTGGGAAACGCTGTCAGTGCACTGCTCCGGGATGCACTGTCACTGCGCTGTTCCAGGACACACAGTCATTGCGCTTCTCCGGGACAGGCTGCCAGTGCACTGCTCCGGGACACTCTGTCAGTGCACTGTTCCGGGACATGCTGTCAGTGCGCTGCTCCGGGACACGCTGTCAGTGCACTGCTCTGGGACACTCTGTCAGTGCACTGCTCCAGGACACGCTGTCAATGCGCTACTCCAGGACACGCTGTCAGTTCGCTACTCCGGGACACGCTGTCAGTTCGCTACTCCGGAATACGCTGTCAGTGCACTGCTCCGGACGACGCTGTCAGTGCACTGCTCCAGGACACTCTGTCAGTGCACTGCTCCAGGACACACTGTTAGTGCACTGCTCCAGAACACGCTGTCATTGTACTGCTCTGGGACTCGCTGTTTGTGCACTGCTCCAGGACACGCTGTCAATGTGCTGTTGGGGGACACGCTGTCAGTGTGCTGCTCCGGGACACGCTGCCAAAGCACTGTTCCAGGACTCACTGTCAGTGCTCTGTTCCGGGACATGCTGTCAGTGCGCTATTCCGGGACACGCTGTCAGTGCGCTGTTCCGGGACACGCTGTCAGTGCTGTGTTTCGGGACATGCTGTCAATGCGCTGCTCGGGGACACACTGTCAGTGCACTGCTCCGGAAATCGCTGTCAGTGCGCTGTCCCAGGACATGCTATCAATGCACTGCTCCAGGTTACACTGTCAGTGCGCTACTCCGGGACACACTGTCAGTGCTCTGCTCCGGGACACAGTCATTGCACTGCTCCGGGACACGCTATCATTGCACTGCTCTGGGACACACTGTCAGTGCGCTGCTCCAGGACACGCTGTCAAAGCACTGATCCAGGACTCACTGTCAGTGCTCCTGTTCCGCGACATACTGTCACTGCGCTACTCCGGGACACGCGGTCAGTGCACTGCTCCAGGACAAGCTATCAATGCGCTGCTCCAGAACACGCAGTCAGTGCACTGCCAGGACACGCAGTCAGTGCACTGGTCCAGGACACGCTGTCAATGTACTGCTTGGGGACACGCTGTCAATGCGCTGCTCCGGGACACAATGACAGTGCGCTGCTCCGGGACACGCTGTCAGTGCGCTGCTCCGGGACACGCTGTCAGCGCGCTGCTCCGGGACACGCTATCAGTGCGCTGTTCCGGGACACACTGTCAGTGCGCTGCTCCGGGACACGCTGTCAGTGCGCTGGCCGGGACACGCTGTCAGTGCGCTGCTCCGGGAAACGCTGTCAGTGCGCTGCTCTGGGACACGCTGTCAGCGTGATGCTCCGGGACTCGCTGTTAGTGCACTGCTCCAGGACACACTATCAATGCGCTGCTCTGGGAAACGCTGTCAGTGCACTGCTCCGGGATGCACTGTCACTGCGCTGTTCCAGGACACACAGTCATTGCGCTTCTCCGGGACAGGCTGCCAGTGCACTGCTCCGGGACACTCTGTCAGTGCACTGCTCCGGGACATGCTGTCAGTGCGCTGCTCCGGGACACGCTGTTAGTGCACTGCTCCAGGACACGCTGTCATTGTACTGCTCCGGGACACGCTGTCAGTGCACTGCTCTGGGACACTCTGTCAGTGCACTGCTCCAGGACACGCTGTCAATGCGCTACTCCAGGACACGCTGTCAGTTCGCTACTCCGGGACACGCTGTCAGTTCGCTACTCCGGAACACGCTGTCAGTGCGCTGCTCCGGGACACGCTGTCAGTGCACTGCTCTAGGACCGACTGTCAGTGCGCTGCTCCGGGAAACTCTGTCAGTGCACTGCTCCGGACGACGCTGTCAGTGCACTGCTCCAGGACACTCTGTCAGTGCACTGCTCCAGGACACACTGTCAGTGCACTGCTCCAGAACACACTGTCATTGTACTGCTCTGGGACTCGCTGTTTGTGCACTGCTCCAGGACACGCTGTCAATGTGCTGTTGGGGGACACGCTGTCAGTGTGCTGCTCCGGGACACGCTGCCAAAGCACTGTTCCAGGACTCACTGTCAGTGCTCTGTTCCGGGACATGCTGTCAGTACGCTATTCCGGGACACGCTGTCAGTGCGCTGTTCCGGGACACGCTGTCAGTGCTGTGTTCCGGGACACGCTGTCAATGCGCTGTTGGGGGACACGCTGTCAGGTTACACTGTCAGTGCACTACTCCGGGACACGCAGTCAGTGCACTGCTCCGGGACACAGTGACAGTGCACTGCTCTGAGACACACTATCAATGCGCTGCTCCGGGACACGCTGCCAGTGCACTGCTCCGGGACACGCTGTCAGTGCACTGCTCCGGGACCGACTGTCAGTGCTATGCTCCGGAACAAGCTGTCATTGCGCTGCTCCAGGACTCGCAGTCAGTGCACTGCTCCGGGACACGCTGTCAATGCACTGCTCCGGAAATCGCTGTCAGTGCTCTGCACCGGGACATGCTGGCAGTGCGCTGTCCCAGGACATGCTATCAATGCACTGCCCCAGGTTACACTGTCAGTGCACTGCTCTGGGACACACTGTCAGTGCGCTGCTCCAGGGCACGCTGTCAAAGCACTGATCCAGGACTCACTGTCAGTGCTCCTGTTCCGCGGCATACTGTCACTGCGCTACTCCGGGACACGCGGTCAGTGCACTGCTCCAGGACAAGCTATCAATGCGCTGCTCCAGAACACGCAGTCAGTGCACTGCCAGGACACGCAGTCAGCGCACTGGTCCAGGACACGCTGTCAGCGTGATGCTCCGGGACACGCTGTCAGTGCGCTGCTCCGGGACACTCTGTCAGTGCGCTGCTCCGGGACACACTGTCAGTGCGCTGCTCCGGGACACGCTGTCAGTGCGCTGCTCCGGGACACGCTGTCAGTGCGCTGCTCCAGGACACGCTGTCAGTGCGCTACCCCGGGACACGCTGTCAATGCACTGCTCTGGGACCGACTGTCAGTGCGCAGCTCCGGGACACGCTGTCAGTGCACTGCTCTGGGACACTCTGTCAGTGCACTGCTCCGGGACACGCTGTCAGTGCACTGCTCCAGGACACGCTGTCATTGTACTGCTCCAGGACTCGCTTTTAGTGCACTGCTCCGGGACACGCTGTCAATGTGCTGTTGGGGGACACGCTGTCAGTGTGCTGCTCCGGGACACGCTGTCAAAGCACTGTTCCAGAACTCACTGTCAGTGCTCTGTTCCAGAACATACTGTCAGTGTGCTATTCCGGGACACGCTGTCAGTGCTGTGTTCCGGGACACGCTGTCAATGCGCTGCTCGGGGACACACTGTCAGTGCTCTGTTCCAGGACATGCTATCAATGCACTGCTCCAGGTTACACTGTCAGTGCACTACTCCGGGACACACTGTCAGTGCTCTGCTCCGGGACACAGTCATTGCACAGCTCTGGGACACGCTATCATTGCACTGCTCTGGGACACGCTATCATTGCACTACTCCGGGACACACTGTCAGTGCTCTGCTCCGGGACACAGTCATTGCACTGCTCCGGGACACGCTATCATTGCACTGCTCTGGGACACACTGTCAGTGCGCTGCTCCGGGACACGCTGTCAAAGCACTGTTCCAGAACTCACTGTCAGTGCTCTGTTCCAGGACATACTGTCAGTGTGCTATTCCGGGACACGCTGTCAGTGCTGTGTTCCGGGACACGCTGTCAATGCGCTACTCCGGGAAACACTGTCAGTGCTCTGCTCCGGGACTCAGTCATTGCACTGCTCTGGGACACGCTATCATTGCACTGCTCTGGGACACGCTATCATTGCACTACTCCGGGACACACTGTCAGTGCTCTGCTCCGGGACACAGTCATTGCACTGCTCCGGGACACGCTATCATTGCACTGCTCTGGGACACACTGTCAGTGCGCTGCTCCAGGGCACGCTGTCAAAGCACTGATCCAGGACTCACTGTCAGTGCTCCTGTTCCGCGGCATACTGTCACTGCGCTACTCCGGGACACGCGGTCAGTGCACTGCTCCAGGACAAGCTATCAATGCGCTGCTCCAGAACACGCAGTCAGTGCACTGCCAGGACACGCAGTCAGCGCACTGGTCCAGGACACGCTGTCAGCGTGATGCTCCGGGACACGCTGTCAGTGCGCTGCTCCGGGACACTCTGTCAGTGCGCTGCTCCGGGACACACTGTCAGTGCGCTGCTCCGGGACACGCTGTCAGTGCGCTGCTCCGGGACACACTGTCAGTGCGCTGCTCCGGGACACACTGTCAGTGCGCTGCTCCGGGACACATTGTCAGTGCGCTGCTCCGGGACACACTGTCAGTGCGCTGCTCCGGGACACATTGTCAGTGCGCTGCTCCGGGACACGCTGTCAGTGTGCTGTTCCAGGACACACAGTCAGTGCGCTTCTCCGGGACAGGCTGCCAGTGCACTGTTCCGGGACACTCTGTCAGTGCACTGCTCTGGTACTCGCTTTTAGTGCACTGCTCCGGGACACGCAATCAATGCGCTGCTCCGGGACATGCTGTCAGTGCACTGCTCCAGGACACGCTGTCATTGTACTGCTCCGGGACACTCTGTCAGTGCACTGCTCTGGGACACGCTGTCAGTACACTGCTCCAGGACACGCTGTCATTGTACTGCTCTGGGACTCGCTGTTTGTGCACTGCTCCAGGACACGCTGTCAATGTGCAGTTGGGGGACACGCTGTCAGTGTGCTGCTCCTGGACACGCTGTCAGTTCGCTACTCCGGGACACGCTGTCAGTGCGCTGCTCCGGGACACTCTGTCAGTGCACTGCTCCGGGACACACTGTCACTGCGTTGTTCCAGGACACGCAGTCAGTGCGCTTCTCTGGGACACGCTGTCAGTGCACTGCTCTGGGACACTATGTCAGTGCACTGCTCTGGGACCCGATGTTAATGCGCTGCTCCGGGAAACGCTGTCAGGGCACTGCTCCGGGACGCACTGTCAATGCACTGCTCCGGAAATTGCAGTCAGTGCTCTGCACCGGAAATGCTGTCAGTGCACTGTCCCAGGACATGCTATCAATGCACTGCTCCAGGTTACACTGTCAATGCACTACTCCGGGACACACTGTCATTGCACTGCTCCGGGACACGATATCATTGCGCTGCTCCAGGACACTCTGTCAGTGCACTGCTCTGGGACTCGCTGTTAGTGCACTGCTCCGGGACATACTATCAATGCGCTGCTCCGGGAAACGCTGTCAGTGCACTGCTCCGGGACACACTGTCAGTGCACTGCTCTGGTACTCGCTGTTAGTGCACTGCTCCGGGACACACTATCAATGCGCTGCTCCAGGAAACGCTGTCAGTGCACTGCTCCGGGATGCACTATCACTGCGCTGTTCCAGGACACACAGTCAGTGCGCTGCTCCGGGACACTCTGTCAGTGCACTGCTCTGGGACACTCTGTCAGTGCACTGCTCCGGGACACGCTGTCAGTGCACTGCTCCAGGACACGCTGTCATTGTACTGCTCTGGGACTCGCTGTTTGTGCACTGCTCCAGGACACGCTGTCAATGTGCTGTTGGGGGACACGCTGTCAGTGTGCTGTTCCGGGACACGCTGTCAAAGCACTGTTCCAGGACTCACTGTCAGTGCTCTGTTCCAGGACATGCTGTCAGTGCGCTATTCCGGGACACGCTGTCAGTGCTGTGTTCTGGGACACGCTGTCAATGCGCTGCTCGGGGACACACTGTCAGTGCACTGCTCCGGAAATCGCTGTCAGTGCGCTGTCCCAGGACATGCTATCAATGCACTGCTCCAGGTTACACTGTCAGTGCACTACTCCGGGACACACTGTCAGTGCTCTGCTCCGGGACACAGTCATTGCACTGCTCCGGGACACGCTATCATTGCACTGCTCTGGGACACACTGTCAGTGCGCTGCTCCAGGGCACGCTGTCAAAGCACTGATCCAGGACTCACTGTCAGTGCTCCTGTTCCGCGACATACTGTCACTGCACTACTCCGGGACATGCGGTCAGTGCACTGCTCCAGGACAAGCTATCAATGCGCTGCTCCAGAACACGCAGTCAGTGCACTGCCAGGACACGCAGTCAGTGCACTGGTTCAGGACACGCTGTCAATGTACTGCTTGGGGACACGCTGTCAATGCGCTGCTCTGGGACACAATGACAGTGCGCTGCTCCGGGACACGCTGTCAGTGCGCTGCTCCGGGACATGCTGTCAGCGCGCTGCTCCGGGACACGCTATCAGTGCGCTGTTCCGGGACACACTGTCAGTGCGTTGCTCCGGGACACGCTGTCAGCGCGCTGCTCCGGGACACACTGTCAGCGTGATGCGCCGGGACACGTTGTCAGTGCGCTGCTCCGGGACACGCTGTCAGTGCGCTGCTCCAGGACTCGCAGTCAGTGCACTGCTCCGGGACACGCTGTCAATGCACTGCTCCGGAAATCGCTGTCAGTGCTCTGCACCGGGACATGCTGGCAGTGCGCTGTCCCAGGACATGCTATCAATGCACTGCCCCAGGTTACACTGTCAGTGCACTATTCCGGGACACACTGTCAGCGCGCTGCTCCGGGACACGCTGTCAGCGCGCTGCTCCGGGACACGCTGTCAGTGCGCTGCTCCGGGACACGCCGTTAGTGCACTGCTTCGGGACACACTATCAATGTGCTGCTCCGGGAAACGCTGTCAGTGCACTGCTCCGGGATGCACTGTCACTGCGCTGTTCCAGGACACACAGTCAGTGCGCTTCTCCGGGACACGCTGCCAGTGCACTGCTCCGGGACACTCTGTCAATGCACTGCTCTGGTACTCGCTTTTAGTGCACTGCTCCGGGACACGCTATCAATGCGCTGCTCTGGGACACGCTGTCAGTGCACTGCTCCGAGACCGACTGTCAGTGCACTGCTCCAGGACACGCTGTCAATGCGCTACTCCAGGACACGCTGTCAGTTCGCTACTCCGGGACACGCTGTCAGTTCGCTACTCCGGGACACGCTGTCAGTGCGCTGCTCCGGGACACGCTGTCAGTGCACTGCTCTGGGACCGACTGTCAGTGCGCTGCTCCGGGACACTCTGGCAGTGCACTGCTCCGGACGACGCTGTCAGTGCACTGCTCCAGAACACGCTGTCATTGTACTGCTCTGGGACTCACTGTTTGTGCACTGCTCCAGGACACGCTCTCAATGTGCTGTTGGGGGACACGCTGTTGGGGGACACGCTGTCAATGTGCTGCTCCGGGACACACTGCCAAAGCACTGTTCCAGGACTCACTGTCAGTGCTCTGTTCCGGGACATGCTGTCAGTGCGCTATTGCGGGACACGCTGTCAGTGCGCTGTTCCGGGACACGCTGTCAGTGCTGTGTTCTGGGACACGCTGTCAATGCGCTGCTCGGGGACACACTGTCAGTGCACTGCTCCGGAAATCGCTGTCAGTGCGCTGTCCCAGGACATGCTATCAATGCACTGCTCCAGGTTACACTGTCAGTGCACTACTCCGGGACACGCAGTCAGTGTGCTGCTGGGACACATTGTCAGTGTGCTGCTCCGGGACACATTGTCAGTGCGCTGCTCCGGGACACGCTGTCAGTGCGCTGCTCCGGGACACTCTGTCAGTGCACTGCTCTGGGACACTCTGTCAGTGCACTGCTCCGGGACACGCTGTCAGTGCACTGCTCCAGGACACGTTGGCATTGTACTGCTCTGGGACTCGCTTTTTTTGCACTGCTCCAGGACACGCTGTCAATGTGCTGTTGGGGGACACGCTGTCAGTGTGCTGCTCCGGGACACACTGTCAAAGCACTGTTCCAGGACTCACTGTCAGTGCTCTGTTCCAGGACATGCTGTCAGTGCGCTATTCCGGGACACGCTGTCAGTGCTGTGTTCCGGGACACGCTGTCAATGCGCTGCTCGGGGACACACTGTCAGTGCACTGCTCCGGAAATCGCTGTCAGTGCGCTGTCCCAGGACATGCTATCAATGCACTGCTCCAGGTTACACCGTCAGTGCACTACTCCGGGACACACTGTCAGTGCTCTGCTCCGGGACACAGTCATTGCACTGCTCCGGGACAGACTATCATTGCACTGCTCTGGGACACACTGTCAGTGCGCTGCTCCAGGGCACGCTGTCAAAGCACTGATCCAGGACTCACTGTCAGTGCTCCTGTTCCGCGACATACTGTCACTGCGCTACTCCGGGACACGTGGTCAGTGCACTGCTCCAGGACAAGCTATCAATGCGCTGCTCCAGAACACGCAGTCAGTGCACTGCCAGGACACGCAGTCAGTGCACTGGTCCAGGACACGCTGTCAATGTACTGCTTGGGGACACGCTGTCAATGCGCTGCTCCGGGACACAATGACAGTGCGCTGCTCCGGGACACGCTGTCAGCGCGCTGCTCCGGCACACGCTATCAGTGCGCTGCTCCGGGACACACTGTCAGTGCGCTGCTCCGGGACACGTTGTCAGTGCGCTGCTCCGGGACACGCTGTCAGTGCGCTGCTCCAGGACACGCTGTCAGCGCGCTGCTCCGGGACACGCTGTCAGCGCGCTGCTCCGGGACACGCTGTCAGTGCGCTGCTCCGGGACACGCCGTCAGTGCACTGCTTCGGGACACACTATCAATGCGCTGCTCCGGGAAACGCTGTCAGTGCACTGCTCCGGGATGCACTGTCACTGCGCTGTTCCAGGACACACAGTCAGTGCGCTTCTCCGGGACACGCTGCCAGTGCACTGCTCCGGGACACTCTGTCAATGCACTGCTCTGGTACTCGCTTTTAGTGCACTGCTCCGGGACACGCTATCAATGCGCTGCTCTGGGACACGCTGTCAGTGCACTGCTCCGAGGCCGACTGTCAGTGCACTGCTCCAGGACACGCTGTCAATGCGCTACTCCAGGACACGCTGTCAGTTCGCTACTCCGGGACACGCTGTCAGTTCGCTACTCCGGGACACGCTGTCAGTGCGCTGCTCCGGGACACGCTGTCAGTGCACTGCTCTGGGACCGACTGTCAGTGCGCTGCTCCGGGACACGCTGTCAGTGCACTGCTCTGGGACACTCTGGCAGTGCACTGCTCCGGACGACGCTGTCAGTGCACTGCTCCAGAACACGCTGTCATTGTACTGCTCTGGGACTCACTGTTTGTGCACTGCTCCAGGACACGCTCTCAATGTGCTGTTGGGGGACACGCTGTTGGGGGACACGCTGTCAATGTGCTGCTCCGGGACACACTGCCAAAGCACTGTTCCAGGACTCACTGTCAGTGCTCTGTTCCGGGACATGCTGTCAGTGCGCTATTGCGGGACACGCTGTCAGTGCGCTGTTCCGGGACACGCTGTCAGTGCTGTGTTCTGGGACACGCTGTCAATGCGCTGCTCGGGGACACACTGTCAGTGCACTGCTCCGGAAATCGCTGTCAGTGCGCTGTCCCAGGACATGCTATCAATGCACTGCTCCAGGTTACACTGTCAGTGCACTACTCCGGGACACGCAGTCAGTGTGCTGCTGGGACACATTGTCAGTGCGCTGCTCCGGGACACATTGTCAGTGCGCTGCTCCAGGACGCGCTGTCAGTGCACTGCTCCGGGATGGACTGTCAGTGCACTGTTCCAGGACACGCTATCAATGCGCTGCTCCGGGACATGCTGTCAGTGCGCTGCTCCGGGACACGCTGTCAGTGCACTGCTCCAGCACACACTGTCATTGTACTGCTCCGGGACACGCTGTCAGTGCACTGCTCCAGCACACACTGTCATTGTACTGCTCCAGGACACGCTGTCAGTGTACTGCTCCGGGACACGCTGTCAATGCGCTACTCCAGGACACGCTGTCAGTTCGCTACTCCGGGACACGCTGTCAGTTCGCTACTCCGGGACACGCTGTCAGTGCACTGCTCCGGGACACGCTGTCAGTGCGCTGCTCTGGGACTCGCTGTTAGTGCACTCCTCCAGGACACGCTATCAATGCGCTGCTCTGGGAAACGTTGTCAGTGCACTGCTCCAGGATACGCTGTCAATGTGCTGCTCGGGTAAAGGCTGTCAGTGCGCTGCTCCGGGACACGCTGTCACTGCGCTGCTCCGGGACACGCTGTCAGTGCGTAGCTCCGGGACACGCTGTCAGTGCGCTGCTCTGGGACACGCTGTCAGTGCGCTGCTCCTGGACATGCTGTCATTATCTTGCTCTGGGACACGCAGTCAGCGCGCTGCTCCGGGACACGCTGTCAGCGCGCTGCTCCGGGACACGCTGTCAGTGCGCTGCTCCGGGACACGCCGTTAGTGCACTGCTTCGGGACACACTATCAATGCGCTGCTCCGGGAAACGCTGTCAGTGCACTGCTCCGGGATGCACTGTCACTGCGCTGTTCCAGGACACACAGTCAGTGCGCTTCTCCGGGACACGCTGCCAGTGCACTGCTCCGGGACATGCTGTCAGCGTGCTGCTCCGGGACACGCTGTCAGTGCGCTGCTCCAGGATACGTTATTGTTGTGCTACTCCGGGACACAATGACAGTGCGCTGCTCCAGGACACGCTGTCAATGCGCTGCTCGGGGACACACTGTCAATGCACTGCTCTGGGACATGCTGTCAGTGCGCTACTCCGGGACACGCTGTCAGTGCGCTGCTCCGGGACATGATGTCAGTGCGCTGCTCCAGGACACACTGTCAGTGCGCTGCTCCGGGACAAAATGTAAGTGCGCTGCTTCGGGACACGCTGTCAGTGCACTGCTCCGGGACACGCTGTCAGGGCGTTGCTCCGGGACATAATGTCAGCGCGCTGCTCCGGGACACGCTGTCAGCACGCTGCTCCGGGACACGTTATTGTTGTGCTGCTCCGGGACACAATGTCAGTGCGCTGCTCCAGGATACACTGTCAGTGCGCTGCTCCGGGACACGCTGTCAGTGCGCTGCTCCAGGACATAATGTCATTGCGCTGCTCCGGGACACGCTGTCAGTGCGCTGCTCCAGGACACGCTGTCAGTGCGCTGCTCCAGGACATAATGTTATTGCGCTGCTTCGGGACACGCTGTCAATGCGCTGCTTCAGGACACGCTGTCAGTGCGCTACCCCAGGACACGCTGTCAGTGCACTGCTCCGGGACACACTGTCAGTGCACTAATCCAGGACTCGCTGTCAGCGCGCTGTTCTGGGACACGCTGTCAGTGCGCTGCTCCGGGACACACTGTCAGTGCGCTGCTCTGGGACACGCTCTCAGTGCGCTGCTCTGGGACACACTGTCAGTGCGCTGCTCTGGGACATGCTCTCAGTGCTCTGCTCCGGGACACGCTGTCACTGCGCTGCTCCAGGACACACTGTCAATGCGCTGCTCGGGGACACGATGTCAGTGCGCTGCTCCGTGACACGCTGTCAGTGCGCTGCTCCGGTACACGCTGTCAATGCGCTGCTTCGGGACACGCTGTCAGTGTGCTGCTCCGGGACACACTGTCAGTGCAGTGCTCCAGGACATGCTTTCAGTGCGCTGCTCCAGGACACGCTGTCAATGTGCTGCTTTGGGACACGCTGTCAGTGCGCAACTCCGGGATACGCTGTCAGTGCGCTGCTTTGGGACACGCTGTCAGTGCGCTACTCCGGGACACACTGTCAGTGCACGGCTCCGGGACACGCTGTCAATGCGCTGCTCCGGGACACGCTGTTAGTGCACTCCTCCAGGACACGCTATCAATGCGCTGCTCTGGGAAACGTTGTCAGTGCACTGCTCCAGGATACGCTGTCAATGTGCTGCTCGGGTAAAGGCTGTCAGTGCACTGCTCTAGGACACGCTGTCAGTGCGCTGCTCCCGGACACGCTGTCACTGCGCTGCTCCGGGACATGCTGTCAGTGCGTAGCTCCGGGACACGCTGTCAGTGCGCTGCTCTGGGACACGCTGTCAGTGCGCTGCTCCTGGACATGCTGTCATTATCTTGCTCTGGGACGTGCTGTCAAGGCACTGCTCCAGGACATGTTGTCAGTGCGCTTCTCCGAGACATGCTGTCAGCGTGCTGCTCCGGGACACGCTGTCAGTGCGCTGCTCCAGGATACATTATTGTTGTGCTACTCCGGGACACAATGACAGTGCGCTGCTCCGGGACACGCTGTCAATGCGCTGCTCGGGGACACACTGTCAATGCACTGCTCTGGGACATGCTGTCAGTGCGCTACTCCGGGACACGCTGTCAGTGCGCTGCTCCGGGACATGATGTCAGTGCGCTGCTCCAGGACACACTGTCAGTGCGCTGCTCCGGGACACAATGTCAGTGCGCTGCTTCGGGACACGCTGTCAGTGCACTGCTCTGGGACATGCTGTCAGTGGGCTGCTCCGGGACACGCTGTCAGTGCGTTGCTCCGGGACATAATGTCAGCGCGCTGCTCCGGGACACGCTGTCAGTGCGCTGCTCTGGGACATGCTGTCATGGCACTGCTCCGGGACACGTTATTGTTGTGCTGCTCCGGGACACAATGTCAGTGCGCTGCTCCAGGATACACTGTCAGTGCGCTGCTCCGGGACACGCTGTCAGTGCGCTGCTCCAGGACATAATGTCATTGCGCTGCTCCGGGACACGCTGTCAGTGCGCTGCTCCGGGACACGCTGTCAGTGCGCTGCTCCAGGACATAATGTTATTGCGCTGCTTCGGGACACGCTGTCAATGCGCTGCTTCAGGACACGCTGTCAGTGCGCTACCCCAGGACACGCTGTCAGTGCACTGCTCCGGGACACACTGTCAGTGCACTAATCCAGGACTCGCTGTCAGCGCGCTGTTCTGGGACACGCTGTCAGTGCGCTGCTCCGGGACACACTGTCAGTGCGCTGCTCTGGGACACGCTCTCAGTGCGCTGCTCTGGGACACACTGTCAGTGCGCTGCTCTGGGACATGCTCTCAGTGCGCTGCTCCGGGACACGCTGTCACTGCGCTGCTCCAGGACACACTGTCAATGCGCTGCTCGGGGACACGATGTCAGTGCGCTGCTCCGTGACACGCTGTCAGTGCGCTGCTCCGGTACACGCTGTCAATGCGCTGCTTCGGGACACGCTGTCAGTGCGCTGCTCCGGGACACACTGTCAGTGCGCTGCTCCGGGACACGCTGTCAATGCGCTGCTCTGGGACACACTGTCAGTGTGTTGTTCCGTGACATGCTGTCAGTGCGCTACTCCGGGACACACTGTCAGTGCACTGCTCCAGGACACACTGTCAATGCGCTGCTCGGGGACACGATGTCAGTGCGCTGCTCCGTGACACGCTGTCAGTGCGCTGCTCCGGTACACGCTGTCAATGCGCTGCTTCGGGACACGCTGTCAGTGCGCTGCTCCGGGACACACTGTCAGTGCAGTGCTCCAGGACATGCTTTCAGTGCGCTGCTCCGGGACACGCTGTCAATGTGCTGCATTGGGACACGCTGTCAGTGCGCAACTCCGGGATACGCTTTCAGTGCGCTGCTTTGGGACACGCTGTCAGTGCGCTACTCCGGGACACACTGTCAGTGCACGGCTCCGGGACACGCTGTCAATGCGCTGCTTGAGGACACGCTGTTAGTGCACTCCTCCAGGACACGCTATCAATGTGCTGCTCTGGGACACGCTCTCAGTGCACTGCTCCAGGATACGCTGTCAGTGCGCTGCTCCAGGACATGCTGTCAGTGCGCTGTTCCGGGACACGCTGTCAGTGCGCTGCTCCGGGACACGCTGTCACTGCGCTGCTCCGGGACACACTGTCAGTGCGCTGCTCCAGGACAAGCTGTCAGTGCGTTGTTCCGGGACACGCTGTCAGTGCACTGCTCCAGGATATGCTGTCAATGCGCTGCTCCGGGACACGCTGTCAGTGCGCTGCTCCGGGACACGCTGTCACTGCGCTGCTCCGGGACACGTTGTCAGTGCGCTGCTCCAGGACATGCTGTCAGTGCGCTGTTCCGGGACACGCTGTCAGTGCGCTGCTCCGGGACATGCTGTCACTGCGCTGCTCCAGGATACACTGTCAGTGCGCTGCTCCGGGACACGCTGTCAGTGCGCTGCTCCGGGACACACTGTCAGTGCGCTGCTCCAGGACAAGCTGTCAGTGCGTTGTTCCGGGACACGCTGTCAGTGCACTGCTCCAGGACATGCTGTCAATGCGCTGTTCCGGGACACGCTGTCAGTGCGCTGCTCCGGGACACGCTGTTACTGCGCTGCTCCGGGACACGCTGTCAGTGCGCTGCTCTGGAACATGCTGTCAGTGCACTGCTCTGGGACACGCTGTCAGTGCATTGTTCCGGGACACGCTGTCAGTGCGCTGCTCCGGGACACGCTGTCAGTGCACTGCTCCCGGACAAACTATCAATGCGCTGCTCCGGGACACGCTGTCAGTGTGCTGCTCCTGGACACGCTGTCATTATCTTGCTCTGGGACGCGCTGTCAAGGCACTGCTCCAGGACATGCTGTCAGTGCGCTTCTCCGAGACATGCTGTCAGTGCACTGCTCCGGGACATGCTGTCAGCGTGCTGCTCCGGGACACGTTATTGTTGTGCTGCTCCGGGACACAATGTCAGTGCGCTGCTCCAGGACACACTGTTAGTGCGCTGCTCCGGGACACAATGACAGTGCGCTGCTCCGGGACACACTGTCAATGCGCTGCTCTGGGACACGCTGTCAGTGCGCTACTCCGGGAAATGCTGTCAATGCGCTGCTCTGGGACATAATGTCAGTGCGCTACTCCAGGACACACTGTCATTGCGCTGCTCCGGGACACGCTGTCAGTGCGCTGCTCCGGGACACGCTGTCAGTGCGCTGCTCCAGGACATAATGTTATTGCGCTGCTTCGGGACACGCTGTCAATGCGCTGCTTCAGGACACGCTGTCAGTGCGCTACCCCAGGACACGCTGTCAGTGCACTGCTCCGGGACACACTGTCAGTGCACTAATCCAGGACTCGCTGTCAGCACGCTGTTCTGGGACACGCTGTCAGTGCGCTGCTCCGGGACACACTGTCAGTGCGCTGCTCTGGGACACGCTCTCAGTGCGCTGCTCTGGGACACACTGTCAGTGCGCTGCTCTGGGACACGCTCTCAGTGCGCTGCTCTGGGACACACTGTCAGTGCGCTGCTCTGGGACATGCTCTCAGTGCGCTGCTCCGGGACACACTGTCACTGCGCTGCTCCAGGACACACTGTCAATGCGCTGCTCGGGGACACGATGTCAGTGCGCTGCTCCGTGACACGCTGTCAGTGCGCTGCTCCGGTACACGCTGTCAATGCGCTGCTTCGGGACACGCTGTCAGTGCGCTGCTCCGGGACACACTGTCAGTGCGCTGCTCCGGGACACGCTGTCAATGCGCTGCTCTGGGACACATTGTCAGTGTGTTGTTCCGTGACATGCTGTCAGTGCGCTACTCCGGGACACACTGTCAGTGCACTGCTCCAGGACACACTGTCAATGCGCTGCTTCGGGACACGCTGTCAGTGCGCTGCTCCGGGACACACTGTCAGTGCAGTGCTCCAGGACATGCTTTCAGTGCGCTGCTCCGGGACACGCTGTCAATGTGCTGCATTGGGACACGCTGTCAGTGCGCAACTCCGGGATACGCTTTCAGTGCGCTGCTTTGGGACACGCTGTCAGTGCGCTACTCCGGGACACACTGTCAGTGCACGGCTCCGGGACACGCTGTCAATGCGCTGCTTCAGGACACGCTGTTAGTGCACTCCTCCAGGACACGCTATCAATGTGCTGCTCTGGGACACGCTCTCAGTGCACTGCTCCAGGATACGCTGTCAGTGCGCTGCTCCAGGACATGCTGTCAGTGCGCTGTTCCGGGACACGCTGTCAGTGCGCTGCTCCAGGACATAATGTTATTGCGCTGCTCCGGGACACACTGTCAGTGCGCTGCTCCAGGACAAGCTGTCAGTGCGTTGTTCCGGGACACGCTGTCAGTGCACTGCTCCAGGATATGCTGTCAATGCGCTGCTCCGGGACACGCTGTCAGTGCGCTGCTCCGGGACACGCTGTCACTGCGCTGCTCCGGGACACGTTGTCAGTGCGCTGCTCCAGGACATGCTGTCAGTGCGCTGTTCCGGGACACGCTGTCAGTGCGCTGCTCCGGGACATGCTGTCACTGCGCTGCTCCAGGATACACTGTCAGTGCGCTGCTCCGGGACACGCTGTCAGTGCGCTGCTCCGGGACACACTGTCAGTGCGCTGCTCCAGGACAAGCTGTCAGTGCGTTGTTCCGGGACACGCTGTCAGTGCACTGCTCCAGGACATGCTGTCAATGCGCTGTTCCGGGACACGCTGTCAGTGCGCTGCTCCGGGACACGCTGTTACTGCGCTGCTCCGGGACACGCTGTCAGTGCACTGCTCTGGGACACGCTGTCAGTGCATTGTTCCGGGACACGCTGTCAGTGCGCTGCTCCGGGACACGCTGTCAGTGCGTTGCTCTGGGACACGCTGTCAGTGCGCTGCTCCGGGACACGCTGTCAGTGCACTGCTCCCGGACAAACTATCAATGCGCTGCTCCGGGACACGCTGTCAGTGTGCTGCTCCTGGACACGCTGTCATTATCTTGCTCTGGGACGCGCTGTCAAGGCACTGCTCCAGGACATGCTGTCAGTGCGCTTCTCCGAGACATGCTGTCAGTGCACTGCTCCGGGACATGCTGTCAGCGTGCTGCTCCGGGACACGTTATTGTTGTGCTGCTCCGGGACACAATGTCAGTGCGCTGCTCCAGGACACACTGTCAGTGCGCTGCTCCGGGACACAATGACAGTGCGCTGCTCCGGGACACACTGTCAATGCGCTGCTCTGGGACACGCTGTCAGTGCGCTACTCCGGGAAATGCTGTCAATGCGCTGCTCCGGGACATAATGTCAGTGCGCTACTCCAGGACACACTGTCATTGCGCTGCTCCGGGACACGCTGTCAGTGCGCTGCTTCGGGACACGCTGTCAGTGCGCTGCTCCAGGACATAATGTTATTGCGCTGCTCCCGGACACACTGTCAGTGCGCTGCTCCAGGACAAGCTGTCAGTGCGTTGTTCTGGGACACGCTGTCAGTGCACTGCTCCAGGACATGCTGTCAATGCGCTGTTCCGGGACACGCTGTCAGTGCGCTGCTCCGGGACACGCTGTTACTGCGCTGCTCTGGGACACGCTGTCAGTGCGCTGCTCTGGAACATGCTGTCAGTGCACTGCTCTGGGACACGCTGTCAGTGCATTGTTCCGGGACACGCTGTCAGTGCGCTGCTCCGGGACACGCTGTCAGTGCGTTGCTCTGGGACACGCTGTCAGTGCGCTGCTCCGGGACACGCTGTCAGTGCACTGCTCCCGGACAAACTATCAATGCGCTGCTCCGGGACACGCTGTCAGTGTGCTGCTCCTGGACACGCTGTCATTATCTTGCTCTGGGACGCGCTGTCAAGGCACTGCTCCAGGACATGCTGTCAGTGCGCTTCTCCGAGACATGCTGTCAGTGCACTGCTCCGGGACATGCTGTCAGCGTGCTGCTCCGGGACACGTTATTGTTGTGCTGCTCCGGGACACAATGTCAGTGCGCTGCTCCAGGACACACTGTTAGTGCGCTGCTCCGGGACACAATGACAGTGCGCTGCTCCGGGACACACTGTCAATGCGCTGCTCTGGGACACGCTGTCAGTGCGCTACTCCGGGAAATGCTGTCAATGCGCTGCTCCGGGACATAATGTCAGTGCGCTACTCCAGGACACACTGTCAGTGCGCTGCTCCAGGACACGCTGTCAATGCGCTGCTCGGGGACACACTGTCAATGCACTGCTCTGGGACACGCTGTCAGTGCGCTACTCCGGGACATAATGTCAGTGCGCTGCTCCAGGACACACTGTCAGTGCGCTGCTCCGGGACACAGTGTCAGTGCGCTGCTTCGGGACACGCTGTCAGTGCACTGCTCTGGGACATGCTGTCAGTGGGCTGCTCCGGGACACATTGTCAGTGCGCTGCTCCGGGACACAATGTCAGTGCGCTGCTTCGGACACGCTGTCAGTGCACTGCTCCGGGACACGCTGTCAATGCGCTGCTTCGGGACACGCTGTCAATGCGCTGCTTCAGGACACGCTGTCAGTGCGCTACCCCGGGACACGCTGTCAGTGCACTACTCCGGGACACAATGTCAGCGCGCTGCTCCGGGACACAATGTCAGTGCACTACTCCTGGAAACAATGTCAGTGCGCTGCTCCGGGACACGCTCTCAGTGCGCTGCTAGGGACATGCTGTCAGTGCGCTGCTCCAGGACACGCTGTCAGTGCGCTGCTCCGGGACACGCTGTCAGTGCGCTGCTCCGTGACACGCTGTCAGTGTGCTGCTCCGTGACACACTGTCAGTGCGCTGCTCCGGTACACGCTGTCAATGCGCTGCTTCGGGACACACTGTCAGTGCGCTACTCCGGGACACACTGTCAGTGCAGTGCTCCAGGACATGCTTTCAGTGCGCTGCTCCGGGACACGCTGTCAATGTGCTGCTTTGGGACACGCTGTCAGTGCGCAACTCCGGGACACGCTGTCAATGTGCTGCTTTGGGACACGCTGTCAGTGCGCAACTCCGGGATACGCTGTCAGGGCGCTGCTTCGGGATACGCTGTCAGTGCGCTACTCCGGGACACACTGTCAGTCCACTGCTCCGGGACACGCTGTCAATGCGCTGCTTCTGGACACGCTGTCAGTGCACTCCTCCAGGACACGCTATCAATGCACTGCTCTGGGAAACGTTGTCAGTGCACTGCTCCAGGATACGCTGTCAATGTGCTGCTCGGGTAAAGGCTGTCAGTGCGCTGCTCCGGGACACGCTGTCAGTGCGCTACTCCGGGTCACAATGACCGTGCGCTGCTCCGGGACACGCTGTCAGTGCGCTGCTCCGGGACACGCTGTCAGTGCACTGCTCCGGGACAAGCTGTCATGGCACTGCTCCGGGACACGCTGTCAGTGCGCTGCTCCGGGACACGCTGTCAGTGCGCTGCTCCGGGACAAGCTGTCATGGCACTGCTCTGGGACACGCTCTCAGTGCACTGCTCCGGGACACGCTGTCAGTGCGCTGCTCCAGGACACACTGTCAGTGTGTTGTTCCGGGACACGCTGTCAGTGCGCTGCTCCGGGACACGCTGTCAGTGCGCTGCTCCGGGACACGCTGTCAGTGCGCTGCTCCGGGACACGCTGTCACTGCGCTGCTCCGGGACACGCTGTCAGTGCGCTGCTCTGGAACATGCTGTCAGTGCACTGCTCCGGGACACGCTGTCAGTGTGCTGCTCTGGGACACGCTGTCAGTGCGCTGCTCCGGGACACGCTGTCTGTGCACTGCTTCCGGACACACTATCAATGCGCTGCTCCGGGACACGCTGTCAGTCCGCTGCTCCTGGACATGCTGTCATTATCTTGCTCTGGGACGCGCTGTCAAGGCACTGCTCCAGGACATGCTGTCAGTGCGCTGCTCCGGGACATGCTGTCAGCGTGCTGCTCCGGGACACGTTATTGTTGTGCTGCTCCGGGACACAATGTCAGTGCGCTGCTCCAGGACACACTGTCAGTGCGCTGCTCCGGGACACAATGACAGTGCGCTGCTCCGGGACACAATGTCAGTGCGCTGCTCGGGGACACACTGTCAATGCACTGCTCTGGGACACGCTGTCAGTGCGCTACTCCGGGACACGCAGTCAGTGCGCTGCTCCGGGACATAATGTCAGTGCGCTGCTCCAGGACACGCTGTCAATGCGCTGCTCGGGGACACACTGTCAATGCACTGCTCTGGGACACGCTGTCAGTGCGCTACTCCGGGACACGCAGTCAGTGCGCTGCTCCGGGACATAATGTCAGTGCGCTGCTCCAGGATACACTGTCAGTGCGCTGCTTGGTGACACACTGTCAATGCACTGCTCTAGGACACGCTGTCAGTCCGCTGCTCCGGGACACACTGTCAGTCCGCTGCTCCGGGACACGCTGTCAGTGCGCTGCTCCGGGACACGCTGTCAGTGCGCTACCCCGGGACACGCTGTCAGTGCACTGCTCCGGGACACAATGTCAGTGCGCTGCTCCGGGACACGCTGTCAATGCGCTGCTCGGGGACACGCTGTCAGTGCGCTGCTCCGGGACACGCTGTCAATGCGCTGCTCTGGGACACACTGTCAGTGTGTTGTTCCGTGACATGCTGTCAGTGCGCTACTCCGGGACACACTGTCAGTGCACTGCTCCAGGACACACTGTCAATGCGCTGCTCGGGGACACGATGTCAGTGCGCTGCTCCGTGACACGCTGTCAGTGCGCTGCTCCGGTACACGCTGTCAATGCGCTGTTTCGGGACACGCTGTCAGTGCGCTGCTCCGGGACACACTGTCAGTGCAGTGCTCCAGGACATGCTTTCAGTGCGCTGCTCCGGGACACGCTGTCAATGTGCTGCATTGGGACACGCTGTCAGTGCGCAACTCCGGGATACGCTTTCAGTGCGCTGCTTTGGGACACGCTGTCAGTGCGCTACTCCGGGACACACTGTCAGTGCACGGCTCCGGGACACGCTGTCAATGCGCTGCTTCAGGACACGCTGTTAGTGCACTCCTCCAGGACACGCTATCAATGTGCTGCTCTGGGACACGCTCTCAGTGCACTGCTCCAGGATACGCTGTCAGTGCGCTGCTCCAGGACATGCTGTCAGTGCGCTGTTCCGGGACACGCTGTCAGTGCGCTGCTCCGGGACACGCTGTCACTGCGCTGCTCCGGGACACACTGTCAGTGCGCTGCTCCAGGACAAGCTGTCAGTGCGTTGTTCCGGGACACGCTGTCAGTGCACTGCTCCAGGATATGCTGTCAATGCGCTGCTCCGGGACACGCTGTCAGTGCGCTGCTCCGGGACACGCTGTCACTGCGCTGCTCCGGGACACGTTGTCAGTGCGCTGCTCCAGGACATGCTGTCAGTGCGCTGTTCCGGGACACGCTGTCAGTGCGCTGCTCCGGGACATGCTGTCACTGCGCTGCTCCAGGACACACTGTCAGTGCGCTGCTCCGGGACACGCTGTCAGTGCGCTGCTCCGGGACACACTGTCAGTGCGCTGCTCCAGGACAAGCTGTCAGTGCGTTGTTCCGGGACACGCTGTCAGTGCACTGCTCCAGGACATGCTGTCAATGCGCTGTTCCGGGACACGCTGTCAGTGCGCTGCTCCGGGACACGCTGTTACTGCGCTGCTCCGGGACACGCTGTCAGTGCGCTGCTCTGGAACATGCTGTCAGTGCACTGCTCTGGGACACGCTGTCAGTGCATTGTTCCGGGACACGCTGTCAGTGCGCTGCTCCGGGACACGCTGTCAGTGCGTTGCTCTGGGACACGCTGTCAGTGCGCTGCTCCGGGACACGCTGTCAGTGCACTGCTCCCGGACAAACTATAAATGCGCTGCTCCGGGACACGCTGTCAGTGTGCTGCTCCTGGACACGCTGTCATTATCTTGCTCTGGGACGCGCTGTCAAGGCACTGCTCCAGGACATGCTGTCAGTGCGCTTCTCCGAGACATGCTGTCAGTGCACTGCTCCGGGACATGCTGTCAGCGTGCTGCTCCGGGACACGTTATTGTTGTGCTGCTCCGGGACACAATGTCAGTGCGCTGCTCCAGGACACACTGTTAGTGCGCTGCTCCGGGACACAATGACAGTGCGCTGCTCCGGGACACACTGTCAATGCGCTGCTCTGGGACACGCTGTCAGTGCGCTACTCCGGGAAATGCTGTCAATGCGCTGCTCCGGGACATAATGTCAGTGCGCTACTCCAGGACACACTGTCAGTGCGCTGCTCCAGGACACGCTGTCAATGCGCTGCTCGGGGACACACTGTCAATGCACTGCTCTGGGACACGCTGTCAGTGCGCTACTCCGGGACATAATGTCAGTGCGCTGCTCCAGGACACACTGTCAGTGCGCTGCTCCGGGACACAGTGTCAGTGCGCTGCTTCGGGACACGCTGTCAGTGCACTGCTCTGGGACATGCTGTCAGTGGGCTGCTCCGGGACACATTGTCAGTGCGCTGCTCCGGGACACAATGACAGTGCGCTGCTCCGGGACACGCTGTCAATGTGCTGCTTTGGGACACGCTGTCAGTGCACTGCTCCGGGACGGACTGTCAGTGCACTGCTCCAGGATACGCTGTCAATGTGCTGCTCGGGTAAAGGCTGTCAGTGCACTGCTCTAGGACACGCTGTCAGTGCACTGCTCCGGGACACGCTGTCAGTGCGCTGCTCCGGGACACGCTGTCAGTGCACTGCTCCGGGACACGCTGTCAGTGCACTGCTCCGGGACAAGCTGTCATGGCACTGCTCCGGGACACGCTCTCAGTGCACTGCTTCGGGACATAATGTCAGTGCGCTGCTCCAGGACACGCTGTCAGTGCACTGCTCCGGGACAAGCTGTCATGGCACTGCTCCGGGACACGCTCTCAGTGCACTGCTTCGGGACATAATGTCAGTGCGCTGCTCCAGGACACACTGTCAGTGCACTGCTCCGGGACACACTGTCAGTGCGCTGCTCCGGGACTCGCTGTCAGTGCGCTGCTCCGGGACACGCTGTCAGTGCACTGCTCCGGAACACTCTGTCAGTGCACTGCTCCCGGACCCACTGTTAGTGCACTGCTTCAGGACACGCTGTCAGTGCGCTACCCTGGGACACGCTGTCAGTGCGCTGCTTCGGGACACGCTGTCAGCGCGCTGCTCTGGGACACGCTGTCAGTGCGCTACCCCGGGACACGCTGTCAGTGCGCTGCTTCGGGACACACTGTCAGCGCGCTGCTCTGGGACACGCTGTCAGTGCGCTAATCCGGGACACAATGTCAGTGCACTGCTCCGGGACGGACTGTCAGTGCACTGCTCCAGGACACGCTGTAAATGTGCTGCTCCGGGACACGCTGTCAGTGCGCTACTCCGGGACACGCAGTCAGTGCGCTGCTCCGGGACATAATGTCAGTGCGCTGCTCCAGGACACGCTGTCAATGCGCTGCTCGGGGACACACTGTCAATGCACTGCTCTGGGACACGCTGTCAGTGCGCTACTCCGGGACACGCAGTCAGTGCGCTGCTCCGGGACATAATGTCAGTGCGCTGCTCCAGGATACACTGTCAGTGCGCTGCTTGGTGACACACTGTCAATGCACTGCTCTAGGACACGCTGTCAGTCCGCTGCTCCGGGACACACTGTCAGTCCGCTGCTCCGGGACACGCTGTCAGTGCGCTGCTCCGGGACACGCTGTCAGTGCGCTACCCCGGGACACGCTGTCAGTGCACTGCTCCGGGACACAATGTCAGTGCGCTGCTCCGGGACACGCTGTCAATGCGCTGCTCGGGGACACGCTGTCAGTGCGCTGCTCCGGGACACGCTGTCAGTGCGCTACTCCGGGACACGCTGTCAGTGTGTTGTTCCGTGACATGCTGTCAGTGCGCTGCTCCGGTACACGCTGTCAATGCGCTGCTTTGGGACACGCTGTCAGTGCACTAATCCAGGACACGCTGTCAGCGCGCTGCTCTGGGACACGCTGTCAGTGCGCTGCTCTGGGACACACTGTCAGTGCGCTGCTCCGGGACACGCTGTCAATGCGCTGCTCGGGGACACGCTGTCAGTGCGCTACTCCGGGACACTCTGTCAGTGCGCTGCTCCGGGACACGCTGTCAATGTGCTGCTTTGGGACACGCTGTCAGTGCACTGCTCCGGGACGGACTGTCAGTGCACTGCTCCAGGATACGCTGTCAATGTGCTGCTCGGGTAAAGGCTGTCAGTGCACTGCTCTAGGACACGCTGTCAGTGCACTGCTCCGGGACACGCTGTCAGTGCGCTGCTCCGGGACACGCTGTCAGTGCACTGCTCCGGGACACGCTGTCAGTGCACTGCTCCGGGACAAGCTGTCATGGCACTGCTCCGGGACACGCTCTCAGTGCACTGCTTCGGGACATAATGTCAGTGCGCTGCTCCAGGACACGCTGTCAGTGCACTGCTCCGGGACAAGCTGTCATGGCACTGCTCCGGGACACGCTCTCAGTGCACTGCTTCGGGACATAATGTCAGTGCGCTGCTCCAGGACACACTGTCAGTGCACTGCTCCGGGACACACTGTCAGTGCGCTGCTCCGGGACTCGCTGTCAGTGCGCTGCTCCGGGACACGCTGTCAGTGCACTGCTCCGGAACACTCTGTCAGTGCACTGCTCCCGGACCCACTGTTAGTGCACTGCTTCAGGACACGCTGTCAGTGCGCTACCCTGGGACACGCTGTCAGTGCGCTGCTTCGGGACACGCTGTCAGCGCGCTGCTCTGGGACACGCTGTCAGTGCGCTACCCCGGGACACGCTGTCAGTGCGCTGCTTCGGGACACACTGTCAGCGCGCTGCTCTGGGACACGCTGTCAGTGCGCTAATCCGGGACACAATGTCAGTGCACGCTCCGGGACACGCAGTCAGTGCGCTGCTCCGTGATACGCTGTCAGTGCACTGCTCCGGGACGGACTGTCAGTGCACTGCTCCAGGACACGCTGTAAATGTGCTGCTCCGGGACACGCTGTCAGTGCGCTACTCCGGGACACGCAGTCAGTGCGCTGCTCCGGGACATAATGTCAGTGCGCTGCTCCAGGACACGCTGTCAATGCGCTGCTCGGGGACACACTGTCAATGCACTGCTCTGGGACACGCTGTCAGTGCGCTACTCCGGGACACGCAGTCAGTGCGCTGCTCCGGGACATAATGTCAGTGCGCTGCTCCAGGATACACTGTCAGTGCGCTGCTTGGTGACACACTGTCAATGCACTGCTCTAGGACACGCTGTCAGTCCGCTGCTCCGGGACACACTGTCAGTCCGCTGCTCCGGGACACGCTGTCAGTGCGCTGCTCCGGGACACGCTGTCAGTGCGCTACCCCGGGACACGCTGTCAGTGCACTGCTCCGGGACACAATGTCAGTGCGCTGCTCGGGGACACGCTGTCAGTGCGCTGCTCCGGGACACGCTGTCAATGCGCTGCTCTGGGACACACTGTCAGTGTGTTGTTCCGTGACATGCTGTCAGTGCGCTACTCCGGGACACACTGTCAGTGCACTGCTCCGGGACACGCTGTCAATGCGCTGCTTCTGGACACGCTGTCAGTGCGCAACTCCAGGATACGCTGTCAGTGCACTGCTCTGGGACAAGCTGTCAGTGCGCTGCTCCGGGACACGCTGTCAGTGCGCTGCTCTGGGACGCTCTGTCAGTGCTATGCTCCGGAACACGCTGTCAGTGCACTGCTCTGGGACTCGCTGTTAGTGCACTCCTCCAAGACACGCTATCAATGCGCTGCTCTGGGAAACGTTGTCAGTGCACTGCTCCAGGATACGCTGTCAATGTGCTGCTCGGGTAAAGGCTGTCAGTGCGCTGCTCCGGGACACGCTGTCAGTGCGCTACTCCGGGACACAATGACAGTGCGCTGCTCCGGGACACGCTGTCAGTGCGCTGCTCCGGGACACGCTGTCAGTGCACTGCTCCGGGACACGCTGTCAGTGCGCTGCTCCGGGACACGCTGTCAATGCGCTGCTCGGGGACAAGCTGTCATGGCACTGCTCCGGGACACGCTGTCAGTGTGCTGCTCTGGGACACGCTGTCAGTGCGCTGCTCCGGGACACGCTGTCAGTGCACTGCTCCCGGACATGCTGTCATTATCTTGCTCTGGGACGCGCTGTCAAGGCACTGCTCCAGGACATGCTGTCAGTGCGCAACTCCAGGATA
Organism: Chiloscyllium punctatum; assembly: GCF_047496795.1. Classification (NCBI taxonomy): domain Eukaryota; kingdom Metazoa; phylum Chordata; class Chondrichthyes; order Orectolobiformes; family Hemiscylliidae; genus Chiloscyllium; species Chiloscyllium punctatum. The sequence goes on along the minus strand of NC_092750.1, from coordinate 50,364,074 downwards.
CGCTGTCAGTGCACTGCTCTGGGACAAGCTGTCAGTGCGCTGCTCCGGGACACGCTGTCAGTGCGCTGCTCTGGGACGCTCTGTCAGTGCTATGCTCCGGAACACGCTGTCAGTGCACTGCTCTGGGACTCGCTGTTAGTGCACTCCTCCAAGACACGCTATCAATGCGCTGCTCTGGGAAACGTTGTCAGTGCACTGCTCCAGGATACGCTGTCAATGTGCTGCTCGGGTAAAGGCTGTCAGTGCGCTGCTCCGGGACACGCTGTCAGTGCGCTACTCCGGGACACAATGACAGTGCGCTGCTCCGGGACACGCTGTCAGTGCGCTGCTCCGGGACACGCTGTCAGTGCACTGCTCCGGGACACGCTGTCAGTGCGCTGCTCCGGGACACGCTGTCAGTGCGCTGCTCCGGGACAAGCTGTCATGGCACTGCTCCGGGACACGCTGTCAGTGTGCTGCTCTGGGACACGCTGTCAGTGCGCTGCTCCGGGACACGCTGTCAGTGCACTGCTCCCGGACATGCTGTCATTATCTTGCTCTGGGACGCGCTGTCAAGGCACTGCTCCAGGACATGCTGTCAGTGCGCTTATCCGAGACATGCTGTCAGTGCGCTGCTCCGGGACATGCTGTCAGCGTGCTGCTCCGGGACACGTTATTGTTGTGCTGCTCCGGGACACAATGTCAGTGCGCTGCTCCAGGACACACTGTCAGTGCGCTGCTCCGGGACACAATGACAGTGCGCTGCTCCGGGACACAATGTCAGTGCGCTGCTCGGGGACACACTGTCAATGCACTGCTCTGGGACACGCTGTCAGTGCGCTACTCTGGGACACACAGACAGTGTGCTGCTCCGGGACATAATGTCAGTGCGCTGCTCCAGGACACGCTGTCAATGTGCTGCTTGGGGACACACTGTCAATGCACTGCTCTGGGACACCCTGTCAGTGCGCTACTCCGGGACACGCAGTCAATGCGCTGCTCCGGGACATAATGTCAGTGCGCTGCTCCAGGACACACTGTCAGTGCGCTGCTCCGGGACACAATGTCAGTGCGATGCTTCGGGACACGCTGTCAGTGCACTGCTCTGGGACATAATGTCAGTGCGCTGCTCCGGGACATAATCTCAGTGCGCTGCTCCAGGATACACTGTCAGTGCGCTGCTTGGTGACACACTGTCAATGCACTGCTCTAGGACACGCTGTCAGTGCGCTACCCCGGGACACGCTGTCAGTGCGCTGCTCCGGGACACAATGTCAGTGCGCTGCTCCGGGACACGCTGTCAATGCGCTGCTCGGGAACACGCTGTCAGTGCGCTACTCCGGGACACGCTGTCAGTGTGCTGCTCCGTGACATGCTGTCAGTGCGCTGCTCCGGTACACGCTGTCAATGCGCTGCTTCGGGACACGCTGTCAGTGCACTAATCCAGGACACGCTGTCAGCGCGCTGCTCCGGGACACGCTGTCAATGCGCTGCTCGGGAACACGCTGTCAGTGCGCTACTCCGGGACACGCTGTCAGTGTGCTGCTCCGTGACATGCTGTCAGTGCGCTGCTCCGGTACACGCTGTCAATGCGCTGCTTCGGGACACGCTGTCAGTGCACTAATCCAGGACACGCTGTCAGCGCGCTGCTCTGGGACACGCTGTCAGTGCGCTGCTCTGGGACACACTGTCAGTGCGCTGCTCCGGGACACGCTGTCAATGCGCTGCTCGGGGACACGCTGTCAGTGCGCTGCTCCGGGACACAATGTCAGTGCGATGCTTCGGGACACGCTGTCAGTGCACTGCTCTGGGACATAATGTCAGTGCGCTGCTCCGGGACATAATGTCAGTGCGCTGCTCCAGGATACACTCTCAGTGCGCTGCTTGGTGACACACTGTCAATGCACTGCTCTAGGACACGCTGTCAGTGCGCTACCCTGGGACACGCTGTCAGTGCGCTGCTCCGGGACACAATGTCAGTGCGCTGCTCCGGGACACGCTGTCAATGCGCTGCTCGGGGACACGCTGTCAGTGCGCTACTCCGGGACACGCTGTCAGTGTGCTGCTCCGTGACATGCTGTCAGTGCGCTGCTCCGGTACACGCTGTCAATGCGCTGCTTCGGGACACGCTGTCAGTGCACTAATCCAGGACACGCTGTCAGCGCGCTGCTCTGGGACACGCTGTCAGTGCGCTGCTCTGGGACACACTGTCAGTGCGCTGCTCCGGGACACGCTGTCAATGCGCTGCTCGGGGACACGCTGTCAGTGCGCTACTCCGGGACACTCTGTCAGTGCGCTGCTCCGGGACACGCTGTCAATGTGCTGCTTTGGGACACGCTGTCAGTGCACTGCTCCGGGACGGACTGTCAGTGCACTGCTCCAGGATACGCTGTCAATGTGCTGCTCGGGTAAAGGCTGTCAGTGCACTGCTCTAGGACACGCTGTCAGTGCACTGCTCCAGGACACGCTGTCAGTGCGCTGCTCCGGGACACGCTGTCAGTGCACTGCTCCGGGACACGCTGTCAGTGCACTGCTCCGGGACAAGCTGTCATGGCACTGCTCCGGGACACGCTCTCAGTGCACTGCTTCGGGACATAATGTCAGTGCGCTGCTCCAGGACACGCTGTCAGTGCACTGCTCCGGGACAAGCTGTCATGGCACTGCTCCGGGACACGCTCTCAGTGCACTGCTTCGGGACATAATGTCAGTGCGCTGCTCCAGGACACACTGTCAGTGCACTGCTCCGGGACACACTGTCAGTGCGCTGCTCCGGGACTCGCTGTCAGTGCGCTGCTCCGGGACACGCTGTCAGTGCACTGCTCCCGGACCCACTGTTAGTGCACTGCTTCAGGACACGCTGTTAGTGCACTGCTTCAGGACACGCTGTCAGTGCGCTACCCTGGGACACGCTGTCAGTGCGCTGCTTCGGGACACGCTGTCAGCGCGCTGCTCTGGGACACGCTGTCAGTGCGCTACCCTGGGACACGCTGTCAGTGCGCTGCTTCGGGACACGCTGTCAGCGCGCTGCTTCGGGACACACTGTCAGCGCGCTGCTCTGGGACACGCTGTCAGTGCGCTAATCCGGGACACAATGTCAGTGCACGCTCCGGGACACGCAGTCAGTGCGCTGCTCCGTGATACGCTGTCAGTGCACTGCTCCGGGACGGACTGTCAGTGCACTGCTCCAGGACACGCTGTAAATGTGCTGCTCCGGGACACGCTGTCAGTGCGCTGCTCCGGGACAAGCTGTCATGGCACTGCTCCGGGACACGCTCTCAGTGCAGTGCTCCGGGACATAATGTCAGTGCGCTGCTCCGGGACATAATCTCAGTGCGCTGCTCCAGGATACACTGTCAGTGCGCTGCTTGGTGACACACTGTCAATGCACTGCTCTAGGACACGCTGTCAGTGCGCTACCCCGGGACACGCTGTCAGTGCGCTGCTCCGGGACACAATGTCAGTGCGCTGCTCCGGGACACGCTGTCAATGCGCTGCTCGGGAACACGCTGTCAGTGCGCTACTCCGGGACACGCTGTCAGTGTGCTGCTCCGTGACATGCTGTCAGTGCGCTGCTCCGGTACACGCTGTCAATGCGCTGCTTCGGGACACGCTGTCAGTGCACTAATCCAGGACACGCTGTCAGCGCGCTGCTCCGGGACACGCTGTCAATGCGCTGCTCGGGAACACGCTGTCAGTGCGCTACTCCGGGACACGCTGTCAGTGTGCTGCTCCGTGACATGCTGTCAGTGCGCTGCTCCGGTACACGCTGTCAATGCGCTGCTTCGGGACACGCTGTCAGTGCACTAATCCAGGACACGCTGTCAGCGCGCTGCTCTGGGACACGCTGTCAGTGCGCTGCTCTGGGACACACTGTCAGTGCGCTGCTCCGGGACACGCTGTCAATGCGCTGCTCGGGGACACGCTGTCAGTGCGCTGCTCCGGGACACAATGTCAGTGCGATGCTTCGGGACACGCTGTCAGTGCACTGCTCTGGGACATAATGTCAGTGCGCTGCTCCGGGACATAATGTCAGTGCGCTGCTCCAGGATACACTCTCAGTGCGCTGCTTGGTGACACACTGTCAATGCACTGCTCTAGGACACGCTGTCAGTGCGCTACCCTGGGACACGCTGTCAGTGCGCTGCTCCGGGACACAATGTCAGTGCGCTGCTCCGGGACACGCTGTCAATGCGCTGCTCGGGGACACGCTGTCAGTGCGCTACTCCGGGACACGCTGTCAGTGTGCTGCTCCGTGACATGCTGTCAGTGCGCTGCTCCGGTACACGCTGTCAATGCGCTGCTTCGGGACACGCTGTCAGTGCACTAATCCAGGACACGCTGTCAGCGCGCTGCTCTGGGACACGCTGTCAGTGCGCTGCTCTGGGACACACTGTCAGTGCGCTGCTCCGGGACACGCTGTCAATGCGCTGCTCGGGGACACGCTGTCAGTGCGCTACTCCGGGACACTCTGTCAGTGCGCTGCTCCGGGACACGCTGTCAATGTGCTGCTTTGGGACACGCTGTCAGTGCACTGCTCCGGGACGGACTGTCAGTGCACTGCTCCAGGATACGCTGTCAATGTGCTGCTCGGGTAAAGGCTGTCAGTGCACTGCTCTAGGACACGCTGTCAGTGCACTGCTCCAGGACACGCTGTCAGTGCGCTGCTCCGGGACACGCTGTCAGTGCACTGCTCCGGGACACGCTGTCAGTGCACTGCTCCGGGACAAGCTGTCATGGCACTGCTCCGGGACACGCTCTCAGTGCACTGCTTCGGGACATAATGTCAGTGCGCTGCTCCAGGACACGCTGTCAGTGCACTGCTCCGGGACAAGCTGTCATGGCACTGCTCCGGGACACGCTCTCAGTGCACTGCTTCGGGACATAATGTCAGTGCGCTGCTCCAGGACACACTGTCAGTGCACTGCTCCGGGACACACTGTCAGTGCGCTGCTCCGGGACTCGCTGTCAGTGCGCTGCTCCGGGACACGCTGTCAGTGCACTGCTCCCGGACCCACTGTTAGTGCACTGCTTCAGGACACGCTGTTAGTGCACTGCTTCAGGACACGCTGTCAGTGCGCTACCCTGGGACACGCTGTCAGTGCGCTGCTTCGGGACACGCTGTCAGCGCGCTGCTCTGGGACACGCTGTCAGTGCGCTACCCTGGGACACGCTGTCAGTGCGCTGCTTCGGGACACGCTGTCAGCGCGCTGCTTCGGGACACACTGTCAGCGCGCTGCTCTGGGACACGCTGTCAGTGCGCTAATCCGGGACACAATGTCAGTGCACGCTCCGGGACACGCAGTCAGTGCGCTGCTCCGTGATACGCTGTCAGTGCACTGCTCCGGGACGGACTGTCAGTGCACTGCTCCAGGACACGCTGTAAATGTGCTGCTCCGGGACACGCTGTCAGTGCGCTGCTCCGGGACAAGCTGTCATGGCACTGCTCCGGGACACGCTCTCAGTGCAGTGCTCCGGGACACAATGTCAGTGCACTGCTCCAGGACACACTGTCAGTGCGCTGCTCCAGGACACACTGTCAGTGCGCTGCTCCGGGACACGCTGTCAGTGCGCTGTTCCAGGACACGCTGTCAGTGTGCTGCTCCAGGACACGCTGTCACTGCGCTGCTCCGGGACACGCTGTCAGTGCGCTGCTCTGGAACATGCTGTCAGTGCACTGTTCTGGGACACACTGTCAGTGCATTGTTCCGGGACACGCTGTCAGTGCGCTGCTGCGGGACACGCTGTCAGTGCACAGCTCCCGGACACGCTATCATTGCGCTGCTCCGGGACACGCTGTCAATGCGCTGCTCTGGGACACGCTGTCAGTGCACTGCTCCCGGACACACTATCAATGCGCTGCTCCGGGACACGCTGTCATTATCTTGCTCTGGGACACGCTGTCAAGGCACTGCTCCAGGACATGCTGTCAGTGCGCTTCTCCGAGACATGCTGTCAGTGCGCTGCTCTGGGACATGCTGTCAGCGTGCTGCTCCGGGACACGTTATTGTTGTGCTGCTCCAGGACACACTGTCAGTGCGCTGCTCCGGGACACAATGACAGTGCGATGCTCCGGGACACGCTGTCAATGCGCTGCTCGGGGACACACTGTCAATGCACTGCTCTGGGACACGCTGTCAGTGCGCTACTCTGGGACACGCTGTCAGTGCGCTGCTCCGGGACATAATGTCAGTGCGCTGCTCCAGGACACACTGTCAGTGCGCTGCTCCGGGACACAATGTCAGTGCGCTGCTTTAGGACACGCTGTCAGTGCACTGCTCTGGGACATGCTGTCAGTGTGCTGCTCCGGGACATGCTGTCAGCACGCTGCTCCGGGACACGTTATTGTTGTGCTGCTCCGGGACACAATGTCAGTGCGCTGCTCCGGGACATAATGTCAGTGCGCTTCTCCAAGATACACTGTCAGTGCGCTGCTTGGGGACACACTGTCAATGCACTGCTCTGGGACACGCTGTCAGTCCCCTGCTCCGGGACACGCTGTCAGTGCGCTGCTCCGGGACATAATGTCATTGCGCTGCTTCGGGACATGCTGTCAGTGCGCTACCCTGGGAAATGTTGTCAGTGCACTGCTCCGAGACACACTGTCAGTGCACTAATCCAGGACACGCTGTCAGGGCGCTGCACTGGGACACGCTATCAGCGCACTGCTCCGGGACACAATGTCAGCGTGCTGCTCCGGGACACAATGTCAGTGCGCTGCTCCGGGACACGCTGTCAATGTGCTGCTTTGGGACACGCTGTCAGTGCACTACTCCAGGACACACTGTCAGTGCACTGCTCCGGGACACGCTGTCAATGCGCTGCTTCGGGACACGCTGTCAGTGCGCTACTCCGGGACACGCTGTCAATGTGCTGCTTTGGGACACGCTGTCAGTGCGCTACTCCGGGACACACTGTCAGTGCACTGCTCCGGGACACGCTGTCAATGCGCTGCTTCGGGACACGCTGTCAGTGCGCTACTCCGGGACACACTGTCAGTGCACTGCTCTGGGACACGCTGTCAGTGCGCTGCTCTGGGAAACACTGTCAGTGCACTGATCCAGGACGGACTGTCAGTGCACTGCTCCGGGACGGACTGTCAGTGCGCTGCTCCAGGACATGCTGTCAGTGCGCTGCTCCGGGACACAATTTCAGTGCACTGCTCTGGGACACGCTGTCAGTGCGCTGCTCTGGGACACGCTATTGTTGTGCTGCTCCGGGACACACTGTCAGTGCGCTGCTCCGGGACACAATGTCAGTGCGCTGCTCCGGGACACACTGTCAGTACGCTGCTCCAGGACACAATGTCAGTGCGCTAATCCGGGACACGCTGTCAGTGCGCTGCTCCGGGACACGCTGTCAGTGCGCTGCTCCGGGACACAACGTCAGTGCGCTGCACCGGGACACGCTGTCAGTGTGCTGCTCCGGGACACACTGTCAGTACGCTGCTCCAGGACACAATGTCAGTGTGCTGCTCCGGGACACGCTGTCAGTGTGCTGCTCCGGGACACGCTGTCAGTGTGCTGTTCTGGGACACACTGTCAGTGCGCTGCTCCCGGACACACTGTCAGTACGCTGCTCCAGGACACGCTGTCAGTTCGCTGCTCCGGGACACGCTGTCAGTGCACTGCTCCGGGACACGCTATCAATGCGCTGATCCCGGACTCGATGTTAGTGCACTACTTCAGGACACGCTGTCAGTGCGCTACTCCAGGACACGCTGTCACTGTGCTGCTCCGGAACACCCTGTAAATGCGCTGCTCTGAGACACGCTGTCAGTTCGCTACTCCGGGACGGACTATCAGTGTACTGCTCCGGGACACGCTGTCAATGTGCTGCTCGGTGACACGCTGTCAGTGCACTGCTCCGGGACGGACTGTCAATGCGCTGCTCCGGGACACGCTGTCACTGTGCTGCTCCGGGACACGCTGTAAATGTGCTGCTCTGAGACACGCTGTCAGTTCGCTACTCCGGGACACGCTGTCAGTGCACTGCTCCGGGACGGACTATCAGTGCACCGCTCCAGGACACGATGTCAATGTGCTGCTCGGTGACACGCTGTCAGTGCGCTGCTCCAGGACACACTGTCAGTGCACAGCTCCCGGACACGCTGTCAGTGCGCTTCTCCGAGACACGCTACTGTTGTGCTGCTCCGGGACACACTGTCAGTGCGCTGCTCTGGGACACACTGTCAGTGCACAGCTCCCAGACACGCTATCATTGCGCTGCTCTGGGACATGCTGTCAGTGCGCTGCTCTGGGACACGCTATTTTTGTGCTGCTCCGGGACACAATGTCAGTGCACGGCTTCGGGACACAATGTCAGTGCGATGCTCCAGGACACGCTGTCAGTGCACGGCTACGGGACACAATGTCAGTGCGCTGCTCTGGGACACGCTGTCAGTGCGCTACTCCGGGACACACAGTCAGTGCGCTGCTCCGGGACATAATGTCAGTGCGCTGCTCCAGGACACGCTGTCAATGCGCTGCTTGGGGACACACTGTCAATCCACTGCTCTGCGACACCCTGTCAGTGCGCTACTCCGGGACACGCAGTCAGTGCGCTGCTCCGGGACATAATGTCAGTGCGCTGCTCCAGGATACACTGTCAGTGCGCTGCTTGGTGACACACTGTCAATGCACTGCTCTAGGACACGCTGTCAGTGCGCTACCCCGGGACACGCTGTCAGTGCGCTGCTCCGGGACACAATGTCAGTGCGCTGCTCCGGGACACGCTGTCAATGCGCTGCTCGGGGACACGCTGTCAGTGCGCTACTCCGGGACACGCTGTCAGTGTGCTGCTCCGGGACACGCTGTCAGTGCACTAATCCAGGACACGCTGTCAGCGCGCTGCTCTGGGACACGCTGTCAATGCGCTGCTTCGGGACACGCTGTCAGTGCACTAATCCAGGACACGCTGTCAGCGCGCTGCTCTGGGACACGCTGTCAGTGCGCTGCTCTGGGACACACTGTCAGTGCGCTGCTCCGGGACACGCTGTCAATGCGCTGCTCGGGGACACGCTGTCAGTGCGCTACTCCGGGACACACTGTCAGTGCGCTGCTCCGGGACACGCTGTCAATGTGCTGCTTTGGGACACGCTGTCAGTGCACTGCTCCGGGACGGACTGTCAGTGCACTGCTCCAGGATACGCTGTCAATGTGCTGCTCGGGTAAAGGCTGTCAGTGCACTGCTCCGGGACACGCTCTCAGTGCACTGCTCCGGGACACGCTGTCAGTGCGCTGCTCCGGGACACGCTGTCAGTGCACTGCTCCGGGACACGCTGTCAGTGCACTGCTCCAGGACAAGCTGTCATGGCACTGCTCCGGGACACGCTCTCAGTGCACTGCTTCGGGACATAATGTCAGTGCGCTGCTCCAGGACACGCTGTCAGTGCACTGCTCCGGGACAAGCTGTCATGGCACTGCTCCGGGACACGCTCTCAGTGCACTGCTTCGGGACATAATGTCAGTGCGCTGCTCCAGGACACACTGTCAGTGCACTGCTCCGGGACACACTGTCAGTGCGCTGCTCCGGGACACGCTGTCAGTGCGCTGCTCCGGGACGCGCTGTCAGTGCACTGCTCCGGAACACTCTGTCAGTGCACTGCTCCCGGACCCACTGTTAGTGCACTGCTTCAGGACACGCTGTCAGTGCGCTACCCCGGGACACGATGTCAGTGCGCTGCTTCGGGACACGCTGTCAGTGCGCTACCCCGGGACACGCTGTCAGTGCGCTACCCCGGGACACGCTGTCAGTGCGCTGCTTCGGGACACACTGTCAGAGCGCTGCTCTGGGACACGCTGTCAGTGCGCTAATCCGGGACACAATGTCAGTGCACGCTCCGGGACACGCAGTCAGTGCGCTGCTCCGTGATACGCTGTCAGTGCACTGCTCCGGGACGGACTGTCAGTGCACTGCTCCAGGACACGCTGTAAATGTGCTGCTCCGGGACACGCTGTCAGTGCGCTGCTCCGGGACAAGCTGTCATGGCACTGCTCCGGGACACGCTCTCAGTGCAGTGCTCCGGGACACAATGTCAGTGCACTGCTCCAGGACACACTGTCAGTGCGCTGCTCCAGGACACACTGTCAGTGCGCTGCTCCGGGACACGCTGTCAGTGCGCTGTTCCAGGACACGCTGTCAGTGTGCTGCTCCAGGACACGCTGTCACTGCGCTGCTCCGGGACACGCTGTCAGTGCGCTGCTCTGGAACATGCTGTCAGTGCACTGCTCTGGGACACACTGTCAGTGCATTGTTCCGGGACACGCTGTCAGTGCGCTGCTGTGGGACACGCTGTCAGTGCACAGCTCCCGGACACGCTATCATTGCGCTGCTCCGGGACACGCTGTCAATGCGCTGCTCTGGGACACGCTGTCAGTGCACTGCTCCCGGACACACTATCAATGCGCTGCTCCGGGACACGCTGTCATTATCTTGCTCTGGGACGCGCTGTCAAGGCACTGCTCCAGGACATGCTGTCAGTGCACTTCTCCGAGACATGCTGTCAGTGCGTTTCTCCGAGACATGCTGTCAGTGCGCTGCTCCGGGACATGCTGTCAGCGTGCTGCTCCGGGACACGTTATTGTTGTGCTGCTCCAGGACACACTGTCAGTGCGCTGCTCCGGGACACAATGACAGTGCGATGCTCCGGGACACGCTGTCAATGCGCTGCTCGGGGACACACTGTCAATGCACTGCTCTGGGACACGCTGTCAGTGCGCTACTCTGGGACACGCTGTCAGTGTGCTGCTCCGGGACATAATGTCAGTGCGCTGCTCCAGGACACAATGTCAGTGCGCTGCTTTAGGACACGCTGTCAGTGCACTGCTCTGGGACATGCTGTCAGTGTGCTGCTCCGGGACAAGCTGTCATGGCACTGCTCCCGGACACGCTCTCAGTGCACTGCTTCGGGACATAATGTCAGTGCGCTGCTCCAGGACACGCTGTCAGTGCACTGCTCCGGGACAAGCTGTCATGGCACTGCTCCGGGACACGCTCTCAGTGCACTGCTTCGGGACATAATGTCAGTGCGCTGCTCCAGGACACACTGTCAGTGCACTGCTCCGGGACACACTGTCAGTGCGCTGCTCCGGGACACGCTGTCAGTGCGCTGCTCCGGGACACGCTGTCAGTGCACTGCTCCGGAACACTCTGTCAGTGCACTGCTCCCGGACCCACTGTTAGTGCACTGCTTCAGGACACGCTGTCAGTGCGCTACCCCGGGACACGATGTCAGTGCGCTGCTTCGGGACACGCTGTCAGCGCGCTGCTCTGGGACACGCTGTCAGTGCGCTACCCCGGGACACGCTGTCAGTGCGCTGCTTCGGGACACACTGTCAGCGCGCTGCTCTGGGACACGCTGTCAGTGCGCTAATCCGGGACACAATGTCAGTGCACGCTCCGGGACACGCAGTCAGTGCGCTGCTCCGGGACAAGCTGTCATGGCACTGCTCCGGGACACGCTCTCAGTGCAGTGCTCCGGGACACAATGTCAGTGCACTGCTCCAGGACACACTGTCAGTGCGCTGCTCCAGGACACACTGTCAGTGCGCTGCTCCGGGACACGCTGTCAGTGCGCTGTTCCAGGACACGCTGTCAGTGTGCTGCTCCAGGACACGCTGTCACTGCGCTGCTCCGGGACACGCTGTCAGTGCGCTGCTCTGGAACATGCTGTCAGTGCACTGCTCTGGGACACACTGTCAGTGCATTGTTCCGGGACACGCTGTCAGTGCGCTGCTGCGGGACACGCTGTCAGTGCACAGCTCCCGGACACGCTATCATTGCGCTGCTCCGGGACACGCTGTCAATGCGCTGCTCTGGGACACGCTGTCAGTGCACTGCTCCCGGACACACTATCAATGCGCTGCTCCGGGACACGCTGTCATTATCTTGCTCTGGGACGCGCTGTCAAGGCACTGCTCCAGGACATGCTGTCAGTGCGCTTCTCCGAGACATGCTGTCAGTGCGTTTCTCCGAGACATGCTGTCAGTGCGCTGCTCCGGGACACGTTATTGTTGTGCTGCTCCAGGACACACTGTCAGTGCGCTGCTCCGGGACACAATGACAGTGCGATGCTCCGGGACACGCTGTCAATGCGCTGCCCGGGGACACACTGTCAATGCACTGCTCTGGGACACGCTGTCAGTGCGCTACTCTGGGACACGCTGTCAGTGCGCTGCTCCGGGACATAATGTCAGTGCGCTGCTCCAGGACACACTGTCAGTGCGCTGCTTTAGGACACGCTGTCAGTGCACTGCTCTGGGACATGCTGTCAGTGTGCTGCTCCGGGACATAATGTCAGTGCGCTGCTTTAGGACACGCTGTCAGTGCACTGCTCTGGGACATGCTGTCAGTGTGCTGCTCCGGGACATAATGTCAGTGCGCTGCTCCAGGACACACTGTCAGTGCGCTGCTCCGGGACACAATGTCAGTGCGCTGCTTCAGGACACGCTGTCAGTGCACTGCTCTGGGACATGATGTCAGTGCGCTGCTCCGGGACATAATGTCAGTGCGCTGCTCGGGACACGCTGTCAGTGCGCTGCTCCGGGACATGCTGTCAGCACGCTGCTCCGGGACACGTTATTGTTGTGCTGCTCCGGGACACAATGTCAGTGCGCTGCTCCGGGACATAATGTCAGTGCGCTTCTCCAAGATACACTGTCAGTGCGCTGTTTGGGGACACACTGTCAATGCACTGCTCTGGGACACGCTGTCAGTCCCCTGCTCCGGGACACGCTGTCAGTGCGCTGCTCCGGGACATAATGTCATTGCGCTGCTTCGGGACACGCTGTCAGTGCGCTACCCCGGGACATGTTGTCAGTGCACTGCTCCGGGACACACTGTCAGTGCACTAATCCAGGACACGCTGTCAGGGCGCTGCACTGGGACACGCTATCAGTGCACTGCTCCGGGACACAATGTCAGCGTGCTGCTCCGGGACACAATGTCAGTGCACTACTCCTGGACACAATGTCAGTGCGCTGCTCCGGGACACGCTGTCAATGTGCTGCTTTGGGACACGCTGTCAGTGCACTACTCCAGGACACACTGTCAGTGCACTGCTCCGGGACACGCTGTCAATGCGCTGCTTCGGGACACGCTGTCAGTGCGCTACTCCGGGACACGCTGTCAATGTGCTGCTTTGGGACACGCTGTCAGTGCGCTACTCCGGGACACACTGTCAGTGCACTGCTCCGGGACACGCTGTCAATGCGCTGCTTCGGGACACGCTGTCAGTGCGCTACTCCGGGACACACTGTCAGTGCACTGCTCTGGGACACGCTGTCAGTGCGCTGCTCTGGGAAACACTGTCAGTGCACTGATCCGGGACGGACTGTCAGTGCACTGCTCCGGGACGGACTGTCAGTGCACTGCTCCAGGACATGCTGTCAGTGCGCTGCTCCGGGACACAATTTCAGTGCACTGCTCTGGGACACGCTGTCAGTGCGCTGCTCTGGGACACGCTATTGTTGTGCTGCTCCGGGACACACTGTCAGTGCGCTGCTCCGGGACACAATGTCAGTGCGCTGCTCCGGGACACACTGTCAGGACGCTGCTCCAGGACACAATGTCAGTGCGCTAATCCGGGACACGCTGTCAGTGCGCTGCTCCGGGACACGCTGTCAGTGCGCTGCTCCGGGACACAACGTCAGTGCGCTGCACCGGGACACGCTGTCAGTGTGCTGCTCCGGGACACACTGTCAGTACGCTGCTCCAGGACACAATGTCAGTGTGCTGCTCCGGGACACGCTGTCAGTGTGCTGCTCCGGGACACGCTGTCAGTGTGCTGTTCTGGGACACACTGTCAGTGCGCTGCTCCCGGACACACTGTCAGTACGCTGCTCCAGGACACGCTGTCAGTTCGCTGCTCCGGGACACGCTGTCAGTGCACTGCTCCGGGACACGCTATCAATGCGCTGATCCCGGACTCGATGTTAGTGCACTACTTCAGGACACGCTGTCAGTGCGCTACTCCAGGACACGCTGTCACTGTGCTGCTCCGGAACACGCTGTAAATGCGCTGCTCTGAGACACGCTGTCAGTTCGCTACTCCGGGACACGCTGTCAGTGCACTGCTCCGGGACACACTGTCAGTGCGCTGCTCCAGGACATGCTGTCAGCGCGCTGCTCCAGGACACGCTGTCAGTTCGCTGCTCCGGGACACGCTGTCAGTGCACTGCTCCAAGACACACTGTCAGTGCACTGCTCCAAGACACACTGTCTGCGCGCTGCTCCGGGACACGCTGTCAGTGCGCTGCTCTGGGACATGCTGTCAGTGCACTGCTCCGGGACACGCTATCGTTGTGCTGCTCCGGGACACACTGTCAGCGCGCTGCTCCAGGACACGCTGTCAGTTCGCTGCTCCGGGACACGCTGTCAGTGCACTGCTCCGGGACACGCTATCAATGCGCTGATCCCGGACTCGATGTTAGTGCACTACTTCAGGACACGCTGTCAGTGCGCTACTCCAGGACACGCTATTGTTGTGCTGCTCCGGGACACACTGTCAGTGCGCTGCTCCGGGACACAATGTCAATGCGCTGCTCCGGGACACGCTGTCACTGTGCTGCTCCGGGACACGCTGTAAATGTGCTGCTCTGAGACACGCTGTCAGTTCGCTACTCCGGGACACGCTGTCAGTGCACTGCTCCGGGACGGACTATCAGTGCACCGCTCCAGGACACGATGTCAATGTGCTGCTCGGTGACACGCTGTCAGTGCGCTGCTCCAGGACACACTGTCAGTGCACAGCTCCCGGACACGCTGTCAGTGCGCTTCTCCGAGACACGCTACTGTTGTGCTGCTCCGGGACACACTGTCAGTGCGCTGCTCTGGGACACACTGTCAGTGCACAGCTCCCAGACACGCTATCATTGCGCTGCTCTGGGACATGCTGTCAGTGCGCTGCTCTGGGACACGCTATTTTTGTGCTGCTCCGGGACACAATGTCAGTGCACGGCTTCGGGACACAATGTCAGTGCGCTGCTCCAGGACACGCTGTCAGTGCACGGCTACGGGACACAATGTCAGTGCGCTGCTCCAAGACACACTGTCAGTGCGCTGCTCCGGGACACGCTGTCTGCGCGCTGCTCCGGGACACGCTGTCAGTGCACGGTTACGGGACACAATGTCAGTGCGCTGCTCCAAGACACACTGTCAGTGCACTGCTCTGGGACACGCTGTCAGTGCACTGCTCCGGGACACGCTGTCAGTGCGCTGCTCCAGGACACGCTGTCTGCGCGCTGCTCCGGGACACGCTATCAGTGTGCTGCTCCGGGACACGCTATCAATGCGCTGATCCCGGACTCGATGTTAGTGCACTGCTTCAGGACACGCTGTCAGTGCGCTGCTCCGGGACACGCTGTAAATGCGCTGCTCTGAAACACGCTGTCAGTTCGCTACTCCGGGACGGACTATCAGTGTACTGCTCCAGGACACGCTGTCAGTGCACGGCTCCGGGACGGACTATCAGTGTACTGCTCCGGGACATGCTGTCAATGTGCTGCTCTGAGACACGCTGTCAGTTCGCTACTCCGGGACACGCTGTCAGTGCACTGCTCCGGGACGGACTATCAGTGCACCGCTCCAGGACACGATGTCAATGTGCTGCTCGGTGACACGCTGTCAGTGCGCTGCTCCAGGACACACTGTCAGTGCACAGCTCCCGGACACGCTGTCAGTGCACTGCTCTGGGACACGCTATTTTTGTGCTGCTCCAGGACACACTGTCAGTGCACGGCTACGGGACACAATGTCAGTGCGCTGCTCCAAGACACACTGTCAGTGCGGTGCTCCGGGACACGCTGTCTGCGCGCTGCTCCGGGACACGCTGTCAGTGCACTGCTCCGGGACACACTGTCTGCGCGCTGCTCCGGGACACGCTGTCACTGTGCTGCTCCGGGACACGCTGTAAATGCGCTGCTATGAGCCACGCTATCAGTTCGCTCGTCCGGGACACGCTGTCAGTGCACTGCTCCGGGACACGCTGTCAGAGTGCTGTTCCGGGACACGCTGTCAGTGCACGGCTATGGGACACAATGTCAGTTCGCTGCTCCGGGACACGCTGTCAGTGCGCTGCTCCGGGACACACTGTCAGTGCGCTGCTCCGGGACACACTGTCAGTGCGCTGCTCCGGGACACGCTGTCAGTGCTCTGCTCTGGGACACACTGTCAGTGCGCTGCTCGGGGACACGCGGTCAATGCTCTGCTCTGGGACACGCTGTCAGTGCGCTGCTCCGGGACACGCTAACAGTGCTCTGCTCCGGGACACAATGTCAGTGCGCTGCTCCGGTACACACTGTCAGTGCGCTGCTCCGGGACACACTGTCAGTGCACTGCTCCAGGAAACACTGTCAGTGCACTGCTCCGGGAAACACTGTCAGTACGCTGCTCCTGGACACACTGTCAGTGCGCTGCTCCGGGACACGCTGTCAGTGCACTGCTCCGGGAAACACTGTCAGTACGCTGCTCCGGGACACACTGTCAGTGCGCTGCTCCGGTACACACTGTCAGTGCACTGCTCCGGGAAACACTGTCAGTACGCTGCTCCGGGACACACTGTCAGTGCGCTGCTCCGGGACACACTGTCAGTGCACTGCTCCTGGAAACACTGTCAGTGCGCTGCTCCGGAACACGCTGACAGTGCTCTGCTCCGGGACACAATGTCAGTGCGCTGCTCCGGGACACGCTCTCAGTGTGCTGCTCCGAGACACGCTGTCAGTGCTCTGCTCCAGGACACACTGTCAGTGGGCTGCTATGGGACATGCTGTCAGTGCACTGCTCCGGGACACGCTATTGTTGTGCTGCTCCGGGGCACACTGTCAGTGCGCTACTCCGGGACACAATGTCAGTGCGCTGCTCCGGGACACACTGTAAATGCGCTGCTCTGAGACACGCTGTCAGTTCGCTACTCCGGGACACGCTGTCAGTGCACTGCTCCGGGACAGACTTTCAGTGCACCGCTCCAGGACACGCTGTCAATGTGCTGCTCGGTGACACGCTGTCAGTGCGCTGCTCCAGGACACACTGTCAGTGCACAGC
Source organism: Chiloscyllium punctatum (assembly GCF_047496795.1). Classification (NCBI taxonomy): domain Eukaryota; kingdom Metazoa; phylum Chordata; class Chondrichthyes; order Orectolobiformes; family Hemiscylliidae; genus Chiloscyllium; species Chiloscyllium punctatum. The sequence continues at coordinate 50,347,058 of NC_092750.1, read as the reverse complement.
TCCCGGACACGCTGTCAGTGCGCTTCTCCGAGACACGCTACTGTTGTGCTGCTCCGGGACACACTGTCAGTGCGCTACTCCGGGAAACAATGTCAGTGTGCTGCTCCGGGACACACTGTCAGTGCACAGCTCCCAGACACGCTATCATTGCGCTGCTCTGGGACATGCTGTCAGTGCGCTGCTCTGGGACACGCTATTTTTGTGCTGCTCCGGGACACAATGTCAGTGCACTGCTCCGGGACCTGCTGTCAGTGCACGGCTTCAGGACACAATGTCAGTGCACTGCTCCATGACACGCTGTCAGTGCACGGCTACGGGACACAATGTCAGTGCGCTGCTCCAAGACACACTGTCAGTGCGCTGCTCTGGGACACGCTGTCAGTGCGCTGCTCCGGGACACACTGTCAGTGTGCTGCTCCGGGACACACTGTCAGTACGCTGCTCTGGGACACAATGTCAGTGTGCTAATACGGGACACACTGTCAGTGTGCTGCTCCGGGACACAATGTCAGTGCGCTGCACCGGGACACGCTGTCAGTGCGCTGCTCTGGGACATGCTGTCAGTGCACTGCTCTGGGACACACTGTCAGTGCACAGCTCCCGGACACGCTATCATTGCGCTGCTCTGGGACATGCTGTCAGTGCGCTTCTCCGAGACACGCTACTGTTGTGCTGCTCCGGGACACACTGTCAGTGCGCTGTTCCGGGACACGCTGTCAGTGCGCTAATCCGGGACACAATGTTAGTGCGCTGCTCCAAGACACACTGTCAGTGCGCAGCTCCAGGACACACTGTCTGCGCGCTGCTCCGGGACACGCTGTCAATGTGCTGCTCGGTGACACGCTGTCAGTGCACTGCTCCGGGACGGACTGTCAATGCGCTGCTTCGGGACTCGCTGTCACTGTGCTGCTCCGGGACACGCTGTCAGTGTGCTGCTCCGGGACACGCTGTCAGTGCGCTGCTCTGAGACATGCTGTCAGTTCGCTACTCCGGGACACGCTGTCAGTGCATTGCTCCGGGACGGACTATCAGTGTACTGCTCCGGGACACGCTGTAAATGCGCTGCTCTGAGACACGCTGTCAGTTCGCTACTCCGGGACACGCTGTCAGTGCACTGCTCCGGGACGGACTTTCAGTGCACCGCTCCAGGACACGCTGTCAATGTGCTGCTCGGTGACACGCTGTCAGTGCGCTGCTCCAGGACACACTGTCAGTGCACAGCTCCCGGACATGCTGTCAGTGCGCTTCTCCGAGACACGCTACTGTTGTGCTGCTCCGGGACACATTGTCAGCGCGCTGCTCCAGGACACGCTGTCAGTGCGCTGCGCCGGGACACAATGTTAGTGCGCTGCTCCAAGACACACTGTCAGTGCGCTGCTCCAGGACATGCTGTCTGCGCGCTGCTCCGGGACACGCTGTCAGTGCGCTGCTCTGGGACATGCTGTCAGTGCACTGCTCCGGGACACGCTATCGTTGTGCTGCTCCGGGACACACTGTCAGTGCGCTGCTCCAGGACATGCTGTCAGCGCGCTGCTCCGGGACACGCTGTCAGTGCGCTGCTCTGGGACATGCTGTCAGTGCACTGCCCTGGGACACGCTATCGTTGTGCTGCTCCGGGACACACTGTTAGTGCGCTGCTCCGGGACACAATGTCAGTGCACTGCTCTGGGACACGCTATTGTTGTGCTGCTCCGGGACACACTGTCAGTGCGCTGCTCCGGGACACAATGTCAGTGCACTGCTCTGGGACACGCTATTGTTGTGCTGCTCCGGGACACACTGTCAGTGCGCGGCTCCGGGACACAATGTCAGTGCACTGCTCTGGGACACGCTATTGTTGTGCTGCTCCGGGACACACTGTCAGTGCTCTGCTCCGGGACACAATGTCAGTGCACTGCTCCGGGACCTGCTGTCAGTGCGCTGTTCCAGGACACGCTGTCAGAGTGCTGTTCCGGGACACGCTGTCAGTGCGCTGCTCCAGGACACTCTGTCAGTGCACGGTTATGGGACACAATGTCAGTGCGCTGCTCCAGGACACGCTGTCAGTGCACGGCTATGGGACACAATGTTAGTGCACTGCTCCAGGACACGCTGTCAGTGCACGGCTATGGGACACAATGTCAGTGCAATGCTCCGGGACACGCTGTCAGTGCACTGCTCCAGGACATGCTGTCAGTGCGCTGCTCCGGGACATGCTGTCAGTGCACTGCTCTCGGACACACTGTCAGTGCACAGCTCCCGGACACGCTATCATTGCGCTGCTCCGTGACACGCTGTCAGTGCACTGCTCCGGGACATGCTGTCAGTGCGCTGCTCCGGGACATGCTGTCAGTGCACTGCTCTCGGACACACTGTCAGTGCACAGCTCCCGGACACGCTATCATTGCGCTGCTCCGGGACACGCTGTCAGTGCACTGCTCCGGGACATGCTGTCAGTGCACTGCTCCGGGACACGCTATTGTTGTGCTGCTCCGGGACACACTGTCAGTGCACTGCTCCGGGACATGCTGTCAGTGCACTGCTCCGGGACACGCTATTGTTGTGCTGCTCCGGGACACGCTGTCAGTGCACTGCTCCGGGACATGCTGTCAGTGCACTGCTCCGGGACACGCTATTGTTGTGCTGCTCCGGGACACGCTGTCAGTGTGCTGCTCCAGGACACACTGTCAGTGCGCTGCTCCGTGACACGCTGTCAGTGCGCTGCTTCCGGACACACTGTCAGTGCGCTGCTCCGGGACACGCTGTCAGTGCGCTGCTCTGGGACACACTGTCAGTGCACTGCTCTGGGACATGCTGTCAGTGCACTGCTCTGGGACATGCTGTCAGTGCACTGCTCCGGGACACGCTATTGTTGTGCTGCTCCGGGACACACTGTCAGTGCGCTACTCCGGGACACAATGTCAGTGCGCTGCTCCGGGACACACTGTCAGTACGCTGCTCCAGGACACACTGTTAGTGCGCTGCTCCGGGACACGCTGTCAGTGCGCTGCTCCGGGACACGCTGTCAGTGCGCTGCTCCGGGACACAATGTCAGTGCGCTGCACCAGGACACGCTGTCAGTGTGCTGCTCCGGGACACGCTGTCAGTGTGCTGCTCCGGGACACGCTGTCAGTGCGCTGTTCTGGGACACGCTGTCAGTGCATTGCTCCGGGACACGCTATCAATGCGCTGATCCCAGACTCGCTGTTAGTGCACTGCTTCAGAACACGCTGTCAGTGCGCTACTCCAGGACACACTGTCACTGTGCTGCTCCGGGACACGCTGTAAATGCGCTGCTCTGAGACACGCTGTCAGTTCGCTACTCCGGGACAGACTATCAGTGTCCTGCTCCGGGACACGCTGTCAGTGCACGGCTCCGGGACGGACTATCAGTGTACTGCTCCGGGTCACGCTGTCAATGTGCTGCCCGGTGACACGCTGTCAGTGCGCTGCTCCGGGACACGCTGTCAGTGCGCTGCTCTGGGACATGCTGTCAGTGCACTGCTCCGGGACACACTGTCAGTGCGCTACTCCGGGAAACAATGTCAGTGTGCTGCTCCGGGACACACTGTCAGTACGCTGCTCCGGGACACAATGTCAGTGCGCTAATACGGGACACACTGTCAGTGTGCTGCTCCGGGACACAATGTCAGTGCGCTGCACCGGGACACGCTGTCAGTGCGCTGCTCTGGGACATGCTGTCAGTGCACTGCTCTGGGACACACTGTCAGTGCACAGCTCCCGGACACGCTATCATTGCGCTGCTCTGGGACATGCTGTCAGTGCGCTTCTCCGAGACACGCTACTGTTGTGCTGCTCCGGGACACACTGTCAGTGCGCTGCTCCGGGACACGCTGTCAGTGCGCTAATCCGGGACACAATGTTAGTGCGCTGCTCCAAGACACACTGTCAGTGCGCAGCTCCAGGACACACTGTCTGCGCGCTGCTCCGGGACACGCTGTCAATGTGCTGCTCGGTGACACGCTGTCAGTGCACTGCTCCGGGACGGACTGTCAATGCGCTGCTTCGGGACACGCTGTCACTGTGCTACTCCGGGACACGCTATCAGTGTGCTGCTCCGGGACACTCTGTAAATGCGCTGCTCTGAGACATGCTGTCAGTTCGCTACTCCGGGACACGCTGTCAGTGCATTGCTCCGGGACGGACTTTCAGTGCACCGCTCCAGGACACGCTGTCAATGTGCTACTCGGTGACACGCTGTCAGTGCGCTGCTCCAGGACACACTGTCAGTGCACAGCTCCCGGACATGCTGTCAGTGCGCTTCTCCGAGACACGCTACTGTTGTGCTGCTCCGGGACACACTGTCAGCGCGCTGCTCCGGGACACGCTGTCAGTGCGCTGCGCCGGGACACAATGTTAGTGCGCTGCTCCAAGACACACTGTCAGTGCGCTGCTCCAGGACACGCTGTGTGCACGCTGCTCCGGGACACGCTGTCAGCGCGCTGCTCCGGGACACGCTGTCAGTGCGCTGCTCTGGGACATGCTGTCAGTGCACTGCCCTGGGACACGCTATCGTTGTGCTGCTCCGGGACACACTGTCAGTGCGCTGCTCCGGGACACAATGTCAGTGCACTGCTCTGGGACACGCTATTGTTGTGCTGCTCCGGGACACACTGTCAGTGCGCTGCTCCGGGACACAATGTCAGTGCACTGCTCTGGGACACGCTATTGTTGTGCTGCTCCGGGACACACTGTCAGTGCGCGGCTCCGGGACACAATGTCAGTGCACTGCTCTGGGACACGCTATTGTTGTGCTGCTCCGGGACACACTGTCAGTGCTCTGCTCCGGGACACAATGTCAGTGCACTGCTCCGGGACCTGCTGTCAGTGCGCTGTTCCAGGACACGCTGTCAGAGCGCTGCACCGGGACACGCTGTCAGTGCGCTGCTCTGGGACATGCTGTCAGTGCACTGCTCTGGGACACACTGTCAGTGCACAGCTCCCGGACACGCTATCATTGCGCTGCTCTGGGACATGCTGTCAGTGCGCTTCTCCGAGACACGCTACTGTTGTGCTGCTCCGGGACACACTGTCAGTGCGCTGTTCCGGGACACGCTGTCAGTGCGCTAATCCGGGACACAATGTTAGTGCGCTGCTCCAAGACACACTGTCAGTGCGCAGCTCCAGGACACACTGTCTGCGCGCTGCTCCGGGACACGCTGTCAATGTGCTGCTCGGTGACACGCTGTCAGTGCACTGCTCCGGGACGGACTGTCAATGCGCTGCTTCGGGACACGCTGTCAGTGTGCTGCTCCGGGACACGCTGTCAGTGTGCTGCTCCGGGACACGCTGTCAGTGCGCTGCTCTGAGACATGCTGTCAGTTCGCTACTCCGGGACACGCTGTCAGTGCATTGCTCCGGGACGGACTATCAGTGTACTGCTCCGGGACACGCTGTAAATGCGCTGCTCTGAGACACGCTGTCAGTTCGCTACTCCGGGACACGCTATCAGTGCACTGCTCCGGGACGGACTTTCAGTGCACCGCTCCAGGACACGCTGTCAATGTGCTGCTCGGTGACACGCTGTCAGTGCGCTGCTCCAGGACACACTGTCAGTGCACAGCTCCCAGACATGCTGTCAGTGCGCTTCTCCGAGACACGCTACTGTTGTGCTGCTCCGGGACACATTGTCAGCGCGCTGCTCCAGGACACGCTGTCAGTGCGCTGCGCCGGGACACAATGTTAGTGCGCTGCTCCAAGACACACTGTCAGTGCGCTGCTCCAGGACACGCTGTCTGCGCGCTGCTCCGGGACACGCTGTCAGCGCGCTGCTCCGGGACTCGCTGTCAGCGCGCTGCTCCGGGACACGCTGTCAGTGCGCTGCTCTGGGACATGCTGTCAGTGCACTGCCCTGGGACACGCTATCGTTGTGCTGCTCCGGGACACACTGTTAGTGCGCTGCTCCGGGACACAATGTCAGTGCACTGCTCTGGGACACGCTATTGTTGTGCTGCTCCGGGACACACTGTCAGTGCGCTGCTCCGGGACACAATGTCAGTGCACTGCTCTGGGACACGCTATTGTTGTGCTGCTCCGGGACACACTGTCAGTGCGCGGCTCCGGGACACAATGTCAGTGCACTGCTCTGGGACACGCTATTGTTGTGCTGCTCTGGGACACACTGTCAGTGCTCTGCTCCGGGACACAATGTCAGTGCACTGCTCCGGGACCTGCTGTCAGTGCGCTGTTCCAGGACACGCTGTCAGAGTGCTGTTCCGGGACACGCTGTCAGTGCGCTGCTCTAGGACACTCTGTCAGTGCACGGTTATGGGACACAATGTCAGTGCGCTGCTCCAGGACACGCTGTCAGTGCACGGCTATGGGACACAATGTTAGTGCACTGCTCCAGGACACGCTGTCAGTGCACGGCTATGGGACACAATGTCAGTGCAATGCTCCGGGACACGCTGTCAGTGCACTGCTCCAGGACATGCTGTCAGTGCACTGCTCTCGGACACACTGTCAGTGCACAGCTCCCGGACACGCTATCATTGCGCTGCTCCGTGACACGCTGTCAGTGCACTGCTCCGGGACATGCTGTCAGTGCACTGCTCTCGGACACACTGTCAGTGCACAGCTCCCGGACACGCTATCATTGCGCTGCTCCGGGACACGCTGTCAGTGCACTGCTCCGGGACATGCTGTCAGTGCACTGCTCCGGGACACGCTATTGTTGTGCTGCTCCGGGACACACTGTCAGTGCACTGCTCCGGGACATGCTGTCAGTGCACTGCTCCGGGACACGCTATTGTTGTGCTGCTCCGGGACACGCTGTCAGTGCACTGCTCCGGGACATGCTGTCAGTGCACTGCTCCGGGACACGCTATTGTTGTGCTGCTCCGGGACACGCTGTCAGTGTGCTGCTCCAGGACACACTGTCAGTGCGCTGCTCCGTGACACGCTGTCAGTGCGCTGCTTCCGGACACACTGTCAGTGCGCTGCTCCGGGACACGCTGTCAGTGCGCTGCTCTGGGACACACTGTCAGTGCACTGCTCTGGGACATGCTGTCAGTGCACAGCTCTGGGACATGCTGTCAGTGCACTGCTCCGGGACACGCTATTGTTGTGCTGCTCCGGGACACACTGTCAGTGCGCTACTCCGGGACACAATGTCAGTGCGCTGCTCCGGGACACACTGTCAGTACGCTGCTCCAGGACACACTGTCAGTGCGCTGCTCCGGGACACGCTGTCAGTGCGCTGCTCCGGGACACGCTGTCAGTGCGCTGCTCCGGGACACAATGTCAGTGCGCTGCACCGGGACACGCTGTCAGTGTGCTGCTCCGGGACACGCTGTCAGTGTGCTGCTCCGGGACACGCTGTCAGTGCGCTGTTCTGGGACACGCTGTCAGTGCATTGCTCCGGGACACGCTATCAATGCGCTGATCCCAGACTCGCTGTTAGTGCACTGCTTCAGAACACGCCGTCAGTGCGCTACTCCAGGACACACTGTCACTGTGCTGCTCCGGGACACGCTGTAAATGCGCTGCTCTGAGACACGCTGTCAGTTCGCTACTCCGGGACAGACTATCAGTGTCCTGCTCCGGGACACGCTGTCAGTGCACGGCTCCGGGACGGACTATCAGTGTACTGCTCCGGGTCACGCTGTCAATGTGCTGCCCGGTGACACGCTGTCAGTGCGCTGCTCCGGGACACGCTGTCAGTGCGCTGCTCTGGGACATGCTGTCAGTGCACTGCTCCGGGACACACTGTCAGTGCGCTACTCCGGGAAACAATGTCAGTGTGCTGCTCCGGGACACACTGTCAGTACGCTGCTCCGGGACACAATGTCAGTGCGCTAATACGGGACACACTGTCAGTGTGCTGCTCCAGGACACAATGTCAGTGCGCTGCACCGGGACACGCTGTCAGTGCGCTGCTCTGGGACATGCTGTCAGTGCACTGCTCTGGGACACACTGTCAGTGCACAGCTCCCGGACACGCTATCATTGCGCTGCTCTGGGACATGCTGTCAGTGCGCTTCTCCGAGACACGCTACTGTTGTGCTGCTCCGGGACACACTGTCAGTGCGCTGCTCCGGGACACGCTGTCAGTGCGCTAATCCGGGACACAATGTTAGTGCGCTGCTCCAAGACACACTGTCAGTGCGCAGCTCCATGACACACTGTCTGCGCGCTGCTCCGGGACACGCTGTCAATGTGCTGCTCGGTGACACGCTGTCAGTGCACTGCTCCGGGACGGACTGTCAATGCGCTGCTTCGGGACACGCTGTCACTGTGCTACTCCGGGACACGCTATCAGTGTGCTGCTCCGGGACACTCTGTAAATGCGCTGCTCTGAGACATGCTGTCAGTTCGCTACTCCGGGACACGCTGTCAGTGCATTGCTCCGGGACGGACTTTCAGTGCACCGCTCCAGGACACGCTGTCAATGTGCTGCTCGGTGACACGCTGTCAGTGCGCTGCTCCAGGACACACTGTCAGTGCACAGCTCCCGGACATGCTGTCAGTGCGCTTCTCCGAGACACGCTACTGTTGTGCTGCTCCGGGACACATTGTCAGCGCGCTGCTCCGGGACACGCTGTCAGTGCGCTGCGCCGGGACACAATGTTAGTGCGCTGCTCCAAGACACACTGTCAGTGCGCTGCTCCAGGACACGCTGTGTGCACGCTGCTCCGGGACACGCTGTCAGCGCGCTGCTCCGGGACACGCTGTCAGCGCGCTGCTCCGGGACACGCTGTCAGTGCGCTGCTCTGGGACATGCTGTCAGTGCACTGCCCTGGGACACGCTATCGTTGTGCTGCTCCGGGACACACTGTCAGTGCGCTGCTCCGGGACACAATGTCAGTGCACTGCTCTGGGACACGCTATTGTTGTGCTGCTCCGGGACACACTGTCAGTGCGCTGCTCCGGGACACAATGTCAGTGCACTGCTCTGGGACACGCTATTGTTGTGCTGCTCCGGGACACACTGTCAGTGCGCGGCTCCGGGACACAATGTCAGTGCACTGCTCTGGGACACGCTATTGTTGTGCTGCTCCGGGACACACTGTCAGTGCTCTGCTCCGGGACACAATGTCAGTGCACTGCTCCGGGACCTGCTGTCAGTGCGCTGTTCCAGGACACGCTGTCAGAGCGCTGCACCGGGACACGCTGTCAGTGCGCTGCTCTGGGACATGCTGTCAGTGCACTGCTCTGGGACACACTGTCAGTGCACAGCTCCCGGACACGCTATCATTGCGCTGCTCTGGGACATGCTGTCAGTGCGCTTCTCCGAGACACGCTACTGTTGTGCTGCTCCGGGACACACTGTCAGTGCGCTGTTCCGGGAGACGCTGTCAGTGCGCTAATCCGGGACACAATGTTAGTGCGCTGCTCCAAGACACACTGTCAGTGCGCAGCTCCAGGACACACTGTCTGCGCGCTGCTCCGGGACACGCTGTCAATGTGCTGCTCGGTGACACGCTGTCAGTGCACTGCTCCGGGACGGACTGTCAATGCGCTGCTTCGGGACACGCTGTCAGTGTGCTGCTCCGGGACACGCTGTCAGTGTGCTGCTCCGGGACACGCTGTCAGTGCGCTGCTCTGAGACATGCTGTCAGTTCGCTACTCCGGGACACGCTGTCAGTGCATTGCTCCGGGACGGACTATCAGTGTACTGCTCCGGGACACGCTGTAAATGCGCTGCTCTGAGACACGCTGTCAGTTCGCTACTCCGGGACACGCTGTCAGTGCACTGCTCCGGGACGGACTTTCAGTGCACCGCTCCAGGACACGCTGTCAATGTGCTGCTCGGTGACACGCTGTCAGTGCGCTGCTCCAGGACACACTGTCAGTGCACAGCTCCCAGACATGCTGTCAGTGCGCTTCTCCGAGACACGCTACTGTTGTGCTGCTCCGGGACACATTGTCAGCGCGCTGCTCCAGGACACGCTGTCAGTGCGCTGCGCCGGGACACAATGTTAGTGCGCTGCTCCAAGACACACTGTCAGTGCGCTGCTCCAGGACATGCTGTCTGCGCGCTGCTCCGGGACACGCTGTCAGCGCGCTGCTCTGGGACATGCTGTCAGTGCACTGCCCTGGGACACGCTATCGTTGTGCTGCTCCGGGACACACTGTTAGTGCGCTGCTCCGGGACACAATGTCAGTGCACTGCTCTGGGACACGCTATTGTTGTGCTGCTCCGGGACACACTGTCAGTGCGCTGCTCCGGGACACAATGTCAGTGCACTGCTCTGGGACACGCTATTGTTGTGCTGCTCCGGGACACACTGTCAGTGCGCGGCTCCGGGACACAATGTCAGTGCACTGCTCTGGGACACGCTATTGTTGTGCTGCTCCGGGACACACTGTCAGTGCTCTGCTCCGGGACACAATGTCAGTGCACTGCTCCGGGACCTGTTGTCAGTGCGCTGTTCCAGGACACGCTGTCAGAGTGCTGTTCCGGGACACGCTGTCAGTGCGCTGCTCCAGGACACTCTGTCAGTGCACGGTTATGGGACACAATGTCAGTGCGCTGCTCCAGGACACGCTGTCAGTGCACGGCTATGGGACACAATGTTAATGCACTGCTCCAGGACACGCTGTCAGTGCACGGCTATGGGACACAATGTCAGTGCACTGCTCCGGGACACGCTGTCAGTGCACTGCTCCAGGACACACTGTCAGTGCACAGCTCCCGGACACGCTATCATTGCGCTGCTCCGTGACACGCTGTCAGTGCACTGCTCCGGGACATGCTGTCAGTGCACTGCTCTCGGACACACTGTCAGTGCACAGCTCCCGGACACGCTATCATTGCGCTGCTCCGGGACACGCTGTCAGTGCACTGCTCCGGGACATGCTGTCAGTGCACTGCTCCGGGACACGCTATTGTTGTGCTGCTCCGGGACACACTGTCAGTGCACTGCTCCGGGACATGCTGTCAGTGCACTGCTCCGGGACACGCTATTGTTGTGCTGCTCCGGGACACACTGTCAGTGCGCTACTCCGGGAAACAATGTCAGTGTGCTGCTCCGGGACACACTGTCAGTACGCTGCTCCGGGACACAATGTCAGTGCGCTAATACGGGACACACTGTCAGTGCGCTGCTCCGGGACACAATGTCAGTGCACTGCTCTGGGACACGCTATTGTTGTGCTGCTCCGGGACACACTGTCAGTGCGCTACTCCGGGAAACAATGTCAGTGCGCTGCTCCGGGACACACTGTCAGTACGCTGCTCCGGGACACAATGTCAGTGCGCTAATACGGGACACACTGTCAGTGTGCTGCTCCGGGACACAATGTCAGTGCGCTAATACGGGACACACTGTCAGTGTGCTGCTCCAGGACACGCTGTCAGTGCGCTGCTCCGGGACATGCTGTCAGTGCACTGCTCTCGGACACACTGTCAGTGCACAGCTCCCGGACACGCTATCATTGCGCTGCTCCGTGACACGCTGTCAGTGCACTGCTCCGGGACATGCTGTCAGTACGCTGCTCCGGGACACACTGTCAGTGCACTGCTCCGGGACATGCTGTCAGTGCACTGCTCTCGGACACACTGTCAGTGCACAGCTCCCGGACACGCTATCATTGCGCTGCTCTGGGACATGCTGTCAGTGCGCTTCTCCGAGACACGCTACTGTTGTGCTGCTCCGGGACACACTGTCAGTGCGCTGCTCCGGGACACGCTGTCAGTGCGCTAATCCGGGACACAATGTTAGTGCGCTGCTCCAAGACACACTGTCAGTGCGCAGCTCCAGGACACACTGTCTGCGCGCTGCTCCGGGACACGCTGTCAATGTGCTGCTCGGTGACACGCTGTCAGTGCACTGCTCCGGGACGGACTGTCAATGCGCTGCTTCGGGACACGCTGTCACTGTGCTGCTCCGGGACACGCTGTCAGTGTGCTGCTCCGGGACACGCTGTAAATGCGCTGCTCTGAGACATGATGTCAGTTCGCTACTCCGGGACACGCTGTCAGTGCATTGCTCCGGGACGGACTATCAGTGTACTGCTCCGGGACACGCTGTAAATGCGCTGCTCTGAGACACACTGTCAGTTCGCTACTCCGGGACACACTGTCAGTGCACTGCTCTCGGACACACTGTCAGTGCACAGCTCCCGGACACGCTATCATTGCGCTGCTCCGGGACACGCTGTCAGTGCACTGCTCCGGGACATGCTGTCAGTGCACTGCTCCGGGACACGCTATTGTTGTGCTGCTCCGGGACACACTGTCAGTGCACTGCTCCGGGACATGCTGTCAGTGCACTGCTCCGGGACACGCTATTGTTGTGCTGCTCCGGGACACGCTGTCAGTGCACTGCTCCGGGACATGCTGTCAGTGCACTGCTCCAGGACACGCTATTGTTGTGCTGCTCCGGGACACGCTGTCAGTGTGCTGCTCCAGGACACACTGTCAGTGCGCTGCTCCGTGACAAGCTGTCAGTGCGCTGCTTCCGGACACACTGTCAGTGCGCTGCTCCGGGACACGCTGTCAGTGCGCTGCTCTGGGACACACTGTCAGTGCACTGCTCTGGGACATGCTGTCAGTGCACTGCTCTGGGACATGCTGTCAGTGCACTGCTCCGGGACACGCTATTGTTGTGCTGCTCCGGGACACACTGTCAGTGCGCTACTCCGGGACACAATGTCAGTGCGCTGCTCCGGGACACACTGTCAGTACGCTGCTCCAGGACACACTGTCAGTGCGCTGCTCCGGGACACGCTGTCAGTGCGCTGCTCCGGGACACGCTGTCAGTGCGCTGCTCCGGGACACAATGTCAGTGCGCTGCACCGGGACACGCTGTCAGTGTGCTGCTCCGGGACACGCTGTCAGTGTGCTGCTCCGGGACACGCTGTCAGTGCGCTGCTCCAGGACACACTGTCAGTGCACAGCTCCCGGACATGCTGTCAGTGCGCTTCTCCGAGACACGCTACTGATGTGCTGCTCCGGGACACATTGTCAGCGCGCTGCTCCGGGACACGCTGTCAGTGCGCTGTGCCGGGACACAATGTTAGTGCGCTGCTCCAAGACACACTGTCAGTGCGCTGCTCCAGGACACGCTGTGTGCACGCTGCTCCGGGACACGCTGTCAGCGCGCTGCTCCGGGACACGCTGTCAGTGCGCTGCTCTGGGACATGCTGTCAGTGCACTGCCCTGGGACACGCTATCGTTGTGCTGCTCCGGGACACACTGTCAGTGCGCTGCTCCAGGACTCACTGTTAGTGCACTGCTTCAGGACACGCTGTCAGTGCGCTACTCCGGGACACGCTGTGACTGTGCTGCTCCGGGACACGCTGTAAATGCGCTGCTCTGAGACACGCTGTCAGTTCGCTACTCTGGGACACGCTGTCAGTGCACTGCTCCGGGACGGACTATCAGTGTACTGCTCCGGGACACGCTGTAAATGCACTGCTCTGAGACACGCTGTCAGTTCGCTACTCCGGGACACGCTGTCAGTGCACTGCTCCGGGACAGACTTTCAGTGCACCGCTCCAGGACACGATGTCAATGTGCTGCTCGGTGACACGCTGTCAGTGCGCTGCTCCAGGACACACTGTCAGTGCACAGCACCCGGGCCCGCTGTCAGTGCGCTTCTCCGAGACACGCTACTGTTGTGCTGCTCCGGGACACACTGTCAGTGCGCTGCTCCGGGACACGCTGTCAGTGCACAGGTCCCGGACACGCTGTCAGTGCGCTTCTCCGAGACACGCTACTGTTGTGCTGCTCCGGGACACACTGTCAGTGCGCTGCTCTGGGACACACTGTCAGAGCACAGCTCCCAGACACGCTATCATTGCGCTGCTCTGGGACATGCTGTCAGTACGCTGCTCTGGGACACGCTATTTTTGTGCTGCTCTGGGACACAATGTCAGTGCACTGCTCCGGGACCTGCTGTCAGTGCACGCCTTCGGGACACAATGTCAGTGCGCTGCTCCATGACACGCTGTCAGTGCACGGCTACGGGACACAATGTCAGTGCGCTGCTCCAAGACACACTGTCAGTGCACTGCTCCGGGACACGCTGTCAGTGCACTGCTCTGGGACACGCTGTCAGTGCGCTGCTCTGGGACATGCTGTCAGTGCGCTGCTCTGGGACATGCTGTCAGTGTACTGCTCTGGGACACGCTGTCAGTGCGCTGCTCTGGGACATGCTGTCAGTGCACTGCTCCGGGACACACTATTGTTGTGCTGCTCCGGGACACACTGTCAGTGCTCTGCTCCAGGACACAATGTCAGTGCACTGCTCCGGGACCTGCTGTCAGTGCGCTGTTCCAGGACACGCTGTCAGAGTGCTGTTCCGGGACACGCTGTCAGTGCGCTGCTCCAGGACACTCTGTCAGTGCACGGTTATGGGACACAATGTCAGTGCGCTGCTCCAGGACACGCTGTCAGTGCACGGCTATGGGACACAATGTCAGTGCACTGCTCCAGGACACGCTGTCAGTGCACGGCTATGGGACACACTGTCAGTGCACTGCTCCAAGACACACTGTCAGTGCGCTGCTCCGGGACATGCTGTCAGTGCACTGCTCTCGGACACACTGTCAGTGCACAGCTCCCGGACACGCTATCATTGCGCTGCTCCGGGACACGCTGTCAGTGCACTGCTCCGGGACATGCTGTCAGTGCGCTGCTCCGGGACACGCTGTCAGTGCACAGCTCCCGGACATGCTGTCAGTGCGCTTCTCCGAGACACGCTACTGTTGTGCTGCTCCGGGACACATTGTCAGCGCGCTGCTCCGGGACACGCTGTCAGTGCGCTGCGCCGGGACACAATGTTAGTGCGCTGCTCCAAGACACACTGTCAGTGCGCTGCTCCAGGACACGCTGTGTGCACGCTGCTCCGGGACACGCTGTCAGCGCGCTGCTCCGGGACACGCTGTCAGCGCGCTGCTCCGGGACACGCTGTCAGTGCGCTGCTCTGGGACATGCTGTCAGTGCACTGCCCTGGGACACGCTATCGTTGTGCTGCTCCGGGACACACTGTCAGTGCGCTGCTCCGGGACACAATGTCAGTGCACTGCTCTGGGACACGCTATTGTTGTGCTGCTCCGGGACACACTGTCAGTGCGCTGCTCCGGGACACAATGTCAGTGCACTGCTCTGGGACACGCTATTGTTGTGCTGCTCCGGGACACACTGTCAGTGCGCGGCTCCGGGACACAATGTCAGTGCACTGCTCTGGGACACGCTATTGTTGTGCTGCTCCGGGACACACTGTCAGTGCTCTGCTCCGGGACACAATGTCAGTGCACTGCTCCGGGACCTGCTGTCAGTGCGCTGTTCCAGGACACGCTGTCAGAGCGCTGCACCGGGACACGCTGTCAGTGCGCTGCTCTGGGACATGCTGTCAGTGCACTGCTCTGGGACACACTGTCAGTGCACAGCTCCCGGACACGCTATCATTGCGCTGCTCTGGGACATGCTGTCAGTGCGCTTCTCCGAGACACGCTACTGTTGTGCTGCTCCGGGACACACTGTCAGTGCGCTGTTCCGGGAGACGCTGTCAGTGCGCTAATCCGGGACACAATGTTAGTGCGCTGCTCCAAGACACACTGTCAGTGCGCAGCTCCAGGACACACTGTCTGCGCGCTGCTCCGGGACACGCTGTCAATGTGCTGCTCGGTGACACGCTGTCAGTGCACTGCTCCGGGACGGACTGTCAATGCGCTGCTTCGGGACACGCTGTCAGTGTGCTGCTCCGGGACACGCTGTCAGTGTGCTGCTCCGGGACACGCTGTCAGTGCGCTGCTCTGAGACATGCTGTCAGTTCGCTACTCCGGGACACGCTGTCAGTGCATTGCTCCGGGACGGACTATCAGTGTACTGCTCCGGGACACGCTGTAAATGCGCTGCTCTGAGACACGCTGTCAGTTCGCTACTCCGGGACACGCTGTCAGTGCACTGCTCCGGGACGGACTTTCAGTGCACCGCTCCAGGACACGCTGTCAATGTGCTGCTCGGTGACACGCTGTCAGTGCGCTGCTCCAGGACACACTGTCAGTGCACAGCTCCCAGACATGCTGTCAGTGCGCTTCTCCGAGACACGCTACTGTTGTGCTGCTCCGGGACACATTGTCAGCGCGCTGCTCCAGGACACGCTGTCAGTGCGCTGCGCCGGGACACAATGTTAGTGCGCTGCTCCAAGACACACTGTCAGTGCGCTGCTCCAGGACATGCTGTCTGCGCGCTGCTCCGGGACACGCTGTCAGCGCGCTGCTCTGGGACATGCTGTCAGTGCACTGCCCTGGGACACGCTATCGTTGTGCTGCTCCGGGACACACTGTTAGTGCGCTGCTCCGGGACACAATGTCAGTGCACTGCTCTGGGACACGCTATTGTTGTGCTGCTCCGGGACACACTGTCAGTGCGCTGCTCCGGGACACAATGTCAGTGCACTGCTCTGGGACACGCTATTGTTGTGCTGCTCCGGGACACACTGTCAGTGCGCGGCTCCGGGACACAATGTCAGTGCACTGCTCTGGGACACGCTATTGTTGTGCTGCTCCGGGACACACTGTCAGTGCTCTGCTCCGGGACACAATGTCAGTGCACTGCTCCGGGACCTGTTGTCAGTGCGCTGTTCCAGGACACGCTGTCAGAGTGCTGTTCCGGGACACGCTGTCAGTGCGCTGCTCCAGGACACTCTGTCAGTGCACGGTTATGGGACACAATGTCAGTGCGCTGCTCCAGGACACGCTGTCAGTGCACGGCTATGGGACACAATGTTAATGCACTGCTCCAGGACACGCTGTCAGTGCACGGCTATGGGACACAATGTCAGTGCACTGCTCCGGGACACGCTGTCAGTGCACTGCTCCAGGACACACTGTCAGTGCACAGCTCCCGGACACGCTATCATTGCGCTGCTCCGTGACACGCTGTCAGTGCACTGCTCCGGGACATGCTGTCAGTGCACTGCTCTCGGACACACTGTCAGTGCACAGCTCCCGGACACGCTATCATTGCGCTGCTCCGGGACACGCTGTCAGTGCACTGCTCCGGGACATGCTGTCAGTGCACTGCTCCGGGACACGCTATTGTTGTGCTGCTCCGGGACACACTGTCAGTGCACTGCTCCGGGACATGCTGTCAGTGCACTGCTCCGGGACACGCTATTGTTGTGCTGCTCCGGGACACACTGTCAGTGCGCTACTCCGGGAAACAATGTCAGTGTGCTGCTCCGGGACACACTGTCAGTACGCTGCTCCGGGACACAATGTCAGTGCGCTAATACGGGACACACTGTCAGTGCGCTGCTCCGGGACACAATGTCAGTGCACTGCTCTGGGACACGCTATTGTTGTGCTGCTCCGGGACACACTGTCAGTGCGCTACTCCGGGAAACAATGTCAGTGCGCTGCTCCGGGACACACTGTCAGTACGCTGCTCCGGGACACAATGTCAGTGCGCTAATACGGGACACACTGTCAGTGTGCTGCTCCGGGACACAATGTCAGTGCGCTGCACCGGGACATGCTGTCAGTGCACTGCTCCGGGACACAATGTCAGTGCGCTAATACGGGACACACTGTCAGTGTGCTGCTCCAGGACACGCTGTCAGTGCGCTGCTCCGGGACATGCTGTCAGTGCACTGCTCTCGGACACACTGTCAGTGCACAGCTCCCGGACACGCTATCATTGCGCTGCTCCGTGACACGCTGTCAGTGCACTGCTCCGGGACATGCTGTCAGTACGCTGCTCCGGGACACACTGTCAGTGCACTGCTCCGGGACATGCTGTCAGTGCACTGCTCTCGGACACACTGTCAGTGCACAGCTCCCGGACACGCTATCATTGCGCTGCTCTGGGACATGCTGTCAGTGCGCTTCTCCGAGACACGCTACTGTTGTGCTGCTCCGGGACACACTGTCAGTGCGCTGCTCCGGGACACGCTGTCAGTGCGCTAATCCGGGACACAATGTTAGTGCGCTGCTCCAAGACACACTGTCAGTGCGCAGCTCCAGGACACACTGTCTGCGCGCTGCTCCGGGACACGCTGTCAATGTGCTGCTCGGTGACACGCTGTCAGTGCACTGCTCCGGGACGGACTGTCAATGCGCTGCTTCGGGACACGCTGTCACTGTGCTGCTCCGGGACACGCTGTCAGTGTGCTGCTCCGGGACACGCTGTAAATGCGCTGCTCTGAGACATGATGTCAGTTCGCTACTCCGGGACACGCTGTCAGTGCATTGCTCCGGGACGGACTATCAGTGTACTGCTCCGGGACACGCTGTAAATGCGCTGCTCTGAGACACGCTGTCAGTTCGCTACTCCGGGACACACTGTCAGTGCACTGCTCTCGGACACACTGTCAGTGCACAGCTCCCGGACACGCTATCATTGCGCTGCTCCGGGACACGCTGTCAGTGCACTGCTCCGGGACATGCTGTCAGTGCACTGCTCCGGGACACGCTATTGTTGTGCTGCTCCGGGACACACTGTCAGTGCACTGCTCCGGGACATGCTGTCAGTGCACTGCTCCGGGACACGCTATTGTTGTGCTGCTCCGGGACACGCTGTCAGTGCACTGCTCCGGGACATGCTGTCAGTGCACTGCTCCAGGACACGCTATTGTTGTGCTGCTCCGGGACACGCTGTCAGTGTGCTGCTCCAGGACACACTGTCAGTGCGCTGCTCCGTGACAAGCTGTCAGTGCGCTGCTTCCGGACACACTGTCAGTGCGCTGCTCCGGGACACGCTGTCAGTGCGCTGCTCTGGGACACACTGTCAGTGCACTGCTCTGGGACATGCTGTCAGTGCACTGCTCTGGGACATGCTGTCAGTGCACTGCTCCGGGACACGCTATTGTTGTGCTGCTCCGGGACACACTGTCAGT
The DNA here is from genome assembly GCF_047496795.1 of Chiloscyllium punctatum. NCBI lineage: Eukaryota > Metazoa > Chordata > Chondrichthyes > Orectolobiformes > Hemiscylliidae > Chiloscyllium > Chiloscyllium punctatum. The sequence continues at coordinate 50,328,267 of NC_092750.1, read as the reverse complement.
GCGCTACTCCGGGACACAATGTCAGTGCGCTGCTCCGGGACACACTGTCAGTACGCTGCTCCAGGACACACTGTCAGTGCGCTGCTCCGGGACACGCTGTCAGTGCGCTGCTCCGGGACACGCTGTCAGTGCGCTGCTCCGGGACACAATGTCAGTGCGCTGCACCGGGACACGCTGTCAGTGTGCTGCTCCGGGACACGCTGTCAGTGTGCTGCTCCGGGACACGCTGTCAGTGCGCTGCTCCAGGACACACTGTCAGTGCACAGCTCCCGGACATGCTGTCAGTGCGCTTCTCCGAGACACGCTACTGATGTGCTGCTCCGGGACACATTGTCAGCGCGCTGCTCCGGGACACGCTGTCAGTGCGCTGTGCCGGGACACAATGTTAGTGCGCTGCTCCAAGACACACTGTCAGTGCGCTGCTCCAGGACACGCTGTGTGCACGCTGCTCCGGGACACGCTGTCAGCGCGCTGCTCCGGGACACGCTGTCAGTGCGCTGCTCTGGGACATGCTGTCAGTGCACTGCCCTGGGACACGCTATCGTTGTGCTGCTCCGGGACACACTGTCAGTGCGCTGCTCCAGGACTCACTGTTAGTGCACTGCTTCAGGACACGCTGTCAGTGCGCTACTCCGGGACACGCTGTGACTGTGCTGCTCCGGGACACGCTGTAAATGCGCTGCTCTGAGACACGCTGTCAGTTCGCTACTCTGGGACACGCTGTCAGTGCACTGCTCCGGGACGGACTATCAGTGTACTGCTCCGGGACACGCTGTAAATGCACTGCTCTGAGACACGCTGTCAGTTCGCTACTCCGGGACACGCTGTCAGTGCACTGCTCCGGGACAGACTTTCAGTGCACCGCTCCAGGACACGATGTCAATGTGCTGCTCGGTGACACGCTGTCAGTGCGCTGCTCCAGGACACACTGTCAGTGCACAGCACCCGGGCCCGCTGTCAGTGCGCTTCTCCGAGACACGCTACTGTTGTGCTGCTCCGGGACACACTGTCAGTGCGCTGCTCCGGGACACGCTGTCAGTGCACAGGTCCCGGACACGCTGTCAGTGCGCTTCTCCGAGACACGCTACTGTTGTGCTGCTCCGGGACACACTGTCAGTGCGCTGCTCTGGGACACACTGTCAGAGCACAGCTCCCAGACACGCTATCATTGCGCTGCTCTGGGACATGCTGTCAGTACGCTGCTCTGGGACACGCTATTTTTGTGCTGCTCTGGGACACAATGTCAGTGCACTGCTCCGGGACCTGCTGTCAGTGCACGCCTTCGGGACACAATGTCAGTGCGCTGCTCCATGACACGCTGTCAGTGCACGGCTACGGGACACAATGTCAGTGCGCTGCTCCAAGACACACTGTCAGTGCACTGCTCCGGGACACGCTGTCAGTGCACTGCTCTGGGACACGCTGTCAGTGCGCTGCTCTGGGACATGCTGTCAGTGCGCTGCTCTGGGACATGCTGTCAGTGTACTGCTCTGGGACACGCTGTCAGTGCGCTGCTCTGGGACATGCTGTCAGTGCACTGCTCCGGGACACACTATTGTTGTGCTGCTCCGGGACACACTGTCAGTGCTCTGCTCCAGGACACAATGTCAGTGCACTGCTCCGGGACCTGCTGTCAGTGCGCTGTTCCAGGACACGCTGTCAGAGTGCTGTTCCGGGACACGCTGTCAGTGCGCTGCTCCAGGACACTCTGTCAGTGCACGGTTATGGGACACAATGTCAGTGCGCTGCTCCAGGACACGCTGTCAGTGCACGGCTATGGGACACAATGTCAGTGCACTGCTCCAGGACACGCTGTCAGTGCACGGCTATGGGACACACTGTCAGTGCACTGCTCCAAGACACACTGTCAGTGCGCTGCTCCGGGACATGCTGTCAGTGCACTGCTCTCGGACACACTGTCAGTGCACAGCTCCCGGACACGCTATCATTGCGCTGCTCCGGGACACGCTGTCAGTGCACTGCTCCGGGACATGCTGTCAGTGCGCTGCTCCGGGACACGCTGTCAATGCACTGCTCCGGGACATGCTGTCAGTGCACTGCTCCGGGACACGCTATTGTTGTGCTGCTCTGGGACACACTGTCAGTGCGCTACTCCGGGACACAATGTCAGTGCGCTGCTCCAGGACACACTGTCAGTGCGCTGCTCCGGGACACGCTGTCAGTGCGCTGCTCCGGGACACGCTGTCAGTGCGCTGCTCCCGGACACACTGTCAGTGCGCTGCTCCGGGACACGCTGTCAGTGCGCTGCTCTGGGACACACTGTCAGTGCACTGCTCTGGGACATGCTGTCAGTGCACTGCTCCGGGACACAATGTCAGTGCACTGCTCCGGGACACGCTGTCAGTGCGCTGCTCTGGGACATGCTGTCAGTGCGCTGCTCTGGGACATGCTGTCAGTGCACTGCTCCGGGACACGCTGTCAGTGTGCTGCTCCAGGACACACTGTCAGTGCGCTGCTCCGGGACACGCTGTCAGTGCGCTGCTCCCGGACACTCTGTCAGTGCGCTGCTCCGGGACACGCTGTCAGTGCGCTGCTCTGGGACACACTTTCAGTGCACTGCTCTGGGACATGCTGTCAGTGCACTGCTCTGGGACATGCTGTCAGTGCACTGCTCCGGGACACGCTATTGTTGTGCTGCTCCGGGACACACTGTCAGTGCGCTACTCCGGGACACAATGTCAGTGCGCTGCTCCGGGACACACTGTCAGTACGCTGCTCCAGGACACACTGTCAGTGCGCTGCTCCGGGACACGCTGTCAGTGCGCTGCTCCGGGACACGCTGTCAGTGCGCTGCTCCGGGACACAATGTCAGTGCGCTGCACCGGGACACGCTGTCAGTGCACGGCTACGGGACACAATGTCAGTGCGCTGCTCCAAGACACACTATCAGTGCGCTGCTCCTGGACACGCTGTCTGCGCGCTGCTCCAGGACACGATGTCAGTGCACGGCTACGGGACACACTGTCTGCGCGCTGCTCCGGGACACGCTGTCAGTGCGCTGCTCTGGGAAATGCTGTCAGTGCACTGCTCCGGGACACGCTATTGTTGTGCTGCTCCGGGACACGCTGTCAGTGCACTGCTCCGGGACATGCTGTCAGTGCACTGCTCCAAGACACGCTATTGTTGTGCTGCTCCGGGACACGCTGTCAGTGTGCTGCTCCAGGACACACTGTCAGTGCGCTGCTCCATGACACGCTGTCAGTGCGCTGCTTCCGGACACACTGTCAGTGCGCTGCTCCGGGACACGCTGTCAGTGCGCTGCTCTGGGACACACTGTCAGTGCACTGCTCTGGGACATGCTGTCAGTGCACTGCTCTGGGACATGCTGTCAGTGCACTGCTCCGGGACACGCTATTGTTGTGCTGCTCCGGGACACACTGTCAGTGCGCTACTCCGGGACACAATGTCAGTGCGCTGCTCCGGGACACACTGTCAGTACGCTGCTCCAGGACACACTGTCAGTGCGCTGCTCCGGGACACGCTGTCAGTGCGCTGCTCCGGGACACGCTGTCAGTGCGCTGCTCCGGGACACAATGTCAGTGCGCTGCACCGGGACACGCTGTCAGTGTGCTGCTCCGGGACACGCTGTCAGTGTGCTGCTCCGGGACACGCTGTCAGTGCGCTGTTCTGGGACACGCTGTCAGTGCATTGCTCCGGGACACGCTATCAATGCGCTGATCCCAGACTCGCTGTTAGTGCACTGCTTCAGAACACGCTGTCAGTGCGCTACTCCAGGACACACTGTCACTGTGCTGCTCCGGGACACGCTGTAAATGCGCTGCTCTGAGACACGCTGTCAGTTCGCTACTCCGGGACAGACTATCAGTGTCCTGCTCCGGGACACGCTGTCAGTGCACGGCTCCGGGACGGACTATCAGTGTACTGCTCCGGGTCACGGTGTCAATGTGCTGCCCGGTGACATGCTGTCAGTGCGCTGCTCCGGGACACGCTGTCAGTGCGCTGCTCTGGGACATGCTGTCAGTGCACTGCTCCGGGACACACTGTCAGTGCGCTACTCCGGGAAACAATGTCAGTGTGCTGCTCCGGGACACACTGTCAGTACGCTGCTCCGGGACACAATGTCAGTGCGCTAATACGGGACACACTGTCAGTGTGCTGCTCCGGGACACAATGTCAGTGCGCTGCACCGGGACACGCTGTCAGTGCACTGCTCTGGGACATGCTGTCAGTGCACTGCTCTGGGACACACTGTCAGTGCACAGCTCCCGGACACGCTATCATTGCGCTGCTCTGGGACATGCTGTCAGTGCGCTTCTCCAAGACACGCTACTGTTGTGCTGCTCCGGGACACACTGTCAGTGCGCTGCTCCGGGACACGCTGTCAGTGCGCTAATCCGGGACACAATGTTAGTGCGCTGCTCCAAGACACACTGTCAGTGCGCAGCTCCAGGACACACTGTCTGCGCGCTGCTCCGGGACACGCTGTCAATGTGCTGCTCGGTGACACGCTGTCAGTGCACTGCTCCGGGACGGACTGTCAATGCGCTGCTTCGGGACACGCTGTCACTGTGCTACTCCGGGACACGCTATCAGTGTGCTGCTCCGGGACACTCTGTAAATGCGCTGCTCTGAGACATGCTGTCAGTTCGCTACTCCGGGACACGCTGTCAGTGCATTGCTCCGGGACGGACTTTCAGTGCACCGCTCCAGGACACGCTGTCAATGTGCTGCTCGGTGACACGCTGTCAGTGCGCTGCTCCAGGACACACTGTCAGTGCACAGCTCCCGGACATGCTGTCAGTGCGCTTCTCCGAGACACGCTACTGATGTGCTGCTCCGGGACACATTGTCAGCGCGCTGCTCCGGGACACGCTGTCAGTGCGCTGCGCCGGGACACAATGTTAGTGCGCTGCTCCAAGACACACTGTCAGTGCGCTGCTCCAGGACACGCTGTGTGCACGCTGCTCCGGGACACGCTGTCAGCGCGCTGCTCCGGGACACGCTGTCAGTGCGCTGCTCTGGGACATGCTGTCAGTGCACTGCCCTGGGACACGCTATCGTTGTGCTGCTCCGGGACACACTGTCAGTGCGCTGCTCCGGGACACAATGTCAGTGCACTGCTCTGGGACACGCTATTGTTGTGCTGCTCCGGGACACACTGTCAGTGCGCTGCTCCGGGACACAATGTCAGTGCACTGCTCTGGGACACGCTATTGTTGTGCTGCTCCGGGACACACTGTCAGTGCGCGGCTCCGGGACACAATGTCAGTGCACTGCTCTGGGACACGCTATTGTTGTGCTGCTCCGGGACACACTGTCAGTGCTCTGCTCCGGGACACAATGTCAGTGCACTGCTCCGGGACCTGCTGTCAGTGCGCTGTTCCAGGACACGCTGTCAGAGTGCTGTTCCGGGACACGCTGTCAGTGCGCTGCTCCAGGACTCACTGTTAGTGCACTGCTTCAGGACACGCTGTCAGTGCGCTACTCCGGGACACGCTGTGACTGTGCTGCTCCGGGACACGCTGTAAATGCGCTGCTCTGAGACACGCTGTCAGTTCGCTACTCTGGGACACGCTGTCAGTGCACTGCTCCGGGACGGACTATCAGTGTACTGCTCCGGGACACGCTGTAAATGCACTGCTCTGAGACACGCTGTCAGTTCGCTACTCCGGGACACGCTGTCAGTGCACTGCTCCGGGACAGACTTTCAGTGCACCGCTCCAGGACACGATGTCAATGTGCTGCTCGGTGACACGCTGTCAGTGCGCTGCTCCAGGACACACTGTCAGTGCACAGCACCCGGGCCCGCTGTCAGTGCGCTTCTCCGAGACACGCTACTGTTGTGCTGCTCCGGGACACACTGTCAGTGCGCTGCTCCGGGACACGCTGTCAGTGCACAGGTCCTGGACACGCTGTCAGTGCGCTTCTCCGAGACACGCTACTGTTGTGCTGCTCCGGGACACACTGTCAGTGCGCTGCTCTGGGACACACTGTCAGACCACAGCTCCCAGACACGCTATCATTGCGCTGCTCTGGGACATGCTGTCAGTACGCTGCTCTGGGACACGCTATTTTTGTGCTGCTCTGGGACACAATGTCAGTGCACTGCTCCGGGACCTGCTGTCAGTGCACGCCTTCGGGACACAATGTCAGTGCGCTGCTCCATGACACGCTGTCAGTGCACGGCTACGGGACACAATGTCAGTGCGCTGCTCCAAGACACACTGTCAGTGCACTGCTCCGGGACACGCTGTCAGTGCACTGCTCTGGGACACGCTGTCAGTGCGCTGCTCTGGGACATGCTGTCAGTGCGCTGCTCTGGGACATGCTGTCAGTGTACTGCTCTGGGACACGCTGTCAGTGCGCTACTCTGGGACATGCTGTCAGTGCACTGCTCCGGGACACACTATTGTTGTGCTGCTCCGGGACACACTGTCAGTGCTCTGCTCCAGGACACAATGTCAGTGCACTGCTCCGGGACCTGCTGTCAGTGCGCTGTTCCAGGACACGCTGTCAGAGTGCTGTTCCGGGACACGCTGTCAGTGCGCTGCTCCAGGACACTCTGTCAGTGCACGGTTATGGGACACAATGTCAGTGCACTGCTCCAGGACACGCTGTCAGTGCACGGCTATGGGACACACTGTCAGTGCACTGCTCCGGGACATGCTGTCAGTGCACTGCTCTGGGACACACTGTCAGTGCACAGCTCCCGGACACGCTATCATTGCGCTGCTCCGGGACACGCTGTCAATGCACTGCTCCGGGACATGCTGTCAGTGCACTGCTCCGGGACACGCTATTGTTGTGCTGCTCCGGGACACACTGTCAGTGCGCTACTCCGGGACACAATGTCAGTGCGCTGCTCCAGGACACACTGTCAGTGCGCTGCTCCGGGACACGCTGTCAGTGCGCTGCTCCGGGACACGCTGTCAGTGCGCTGCTCCCGGACACACTGTCAGTGCGCTGCTCCGGGACACGCTGTCAGTGCGCTGCTCTGGGACACACTGTCAGTGCACTGCTCTGGGACATGCTGTCAGTGCACTGCTCCGGGACACAATGTCAGTGCACTGCTCCGGGACACGCTGTCAGTGCGCTGCTCTGGGACATGCTGTCAGTGCGCTGCTCTGGGACATGCTGTCAGTGCACTGCTCCGGGACACGCTGTCAGTGTGCTGCTCCAGGACACACTGTCAGTGCGCTGCTCCGGGACACGCTGTCAGTGCGCTGCTCCCGGACACTCTGTCAGTGCGCTGCTCCGGGACACGCTGTCAGTGCGCTGCTCTGGGACACACTTTCAGTGCACTGCTCTGGGACATGCTGTCAGTGCACTGCTCTGGGACATGCTGTCAGTGCACTGCTCCGGGACACGCTATTGTTGTGCTGCTCCGGGACACACTGTCAGTGCGCTACTCCGGGACACAATGTCAGTGCGCTGCTCCGGGACACACTGTCAGTACGCTGCTCCAGGACACACTGTCAGTGCGCTGCTCCGGGACACGCTGTCAGTGCGCTGCTCCGGGACACGCTGTCAGTGCGCTGCTCCGGGACACAATGTCAGTGCGCTGCACCGGGACACGCTGTCAGTGCACGGCTACGGGACACAATGTCAGTGCGCTGCTCCAAGACACACTATCAGTGCGCTGCTCCTGGACACGCTGTCTGCGCGCTGCTCCAGGACACGATGTCAGTGCACGGCTACGGGACATACTGTCTGCGCGCTGCTCCGGGACACGCTGTCAGTGCGCTGCTCTGGGAAATGCTGTCAGTGCACTGCTCCGGGACACGCTATTGTTGTGCTGCTCCGGGACACACTGTCAGTGCACTACTCCGGGACACAATGTCAGTGTGCTGCTCCGGGACACACTGTCAGTACGCTGCTCCGGGACACAATGTCAGTGCGCTAATCCGGGACACGCTGTCAGTGCGCTGCTCCGGGACACAATGTCAGTGCGCTGCACCGGGACACGCTGTCAGTGCACTGCTCCGGGACACGCTGTCAGTGTGCTGCTCCGGGACACGCTGTCAGTGCGCTGTTCTGGGACATGCTGTCAGTGCATTGCTCCAAGACACGCTATCAATGCGCTGATCCCGGACTCGCTGTTAGTGCACTGCTTCAGGACACGCTGTCAGTGCGCTACTCCAGGACACGCTGTCACTGTGCTGCTCCGGGACACGCTGTAAATGCGCTGCTCTGAGACACGCTGTCAGTTCGCTACTCCGGGACAGACTATCAGTGTCCTGCTCCGGGACACGCTGTCAGTGCACTGCTCCGGGACGGACTATCAGTGTACTGCTCCGGGTCACGCTGTCAATGTGCTGCCCGGTGACACGCTGTCAGTGCACTGCTCCGGGACACGCTGTCAGTGTGCTGCTCCGGGACACGCTGTAAATGTGCTGCTCTGAGACACGCTGTCAGTTCGCTATTCCGGGACACGCTGTCAGTGCACTGCTCCGGGACGGACTATCAGTGTACTGCTCCGGGACACGCTGTAAATGCGCTGCTCTGAGACATGCTGTCAGTTCGCTACTCCGGGACACGCTGTCAGTGCACTGCTCCGGGACAGACTTTCAGTGCACCGCTCCAGGACACGATGTCAATGTGCTGCTCGGTGACACGCTGTCAGTGCGCTGCTCCAGGACACACTGTCAGTGCACAGCTCCCGGACACGCTGTCAGTGCGCTTCTCCGAGACACGCTACTGATGTGCTGCTCCGGGACACACTGTCAGTGTGCTGCTCTGGGACACACTGTCAGTGCACAGCTCCCAGACACGCTATCATTGCGTTGCTCTGGGACATGCTGTCAGTGCGCTGCTCTGGGACACGCTATTTTTGTGCTGCTCCGGGACACAATGTCAGTGCACTGCTCCGGGACCTGCTGTCAGTGCACGGCTTCGGGACACAATGTCAGTGAACTGCTCCATGACACGCTGTCAGTGCACGGCTACGGGACACAATGTCAGTGCGCTGCTCCAAGACACACTGTCAGTGCGCTGCTCCGGGACACACTGTCAGTGCGCTACTCCGGGACACAATGTCAGTGCACTGCTCCGGGACACACTGTCAGTACGCTGCTCTGGGACACGCTGTCAGTGCGCTGCTCCGGGACACGCTGTGAGTGCGCTGCTCCGGGACACAATGTCAGTGCGCTGCACCGGGACACGCTGTCAGTGTGCTGCTCCGGGACACGCTGTCAGTGCGCTGTTCTGGGACACGCTGTCAGTGCACTGCTCCGGGACACGCTATCAATGCGCTGATCCCAGACTCGCTGTTAGTGCACTGCTTCAGGACACGCTGTCAGTGCGCTACTCCAGGACACGCTGTCACTGTGCTGCTCCGGGACACGCTGTAAATGCGCTGCTCTGAGACACGCTGTCAGTTCGCTACTCCGGGACAGACTATCAGTGTCCTGCTCCGGGACACGCTGTCAGTGCACGGCTCCGGGACGGACTATCAGTGTACTGCTCCGGGTCACGCTATCAATGTGCTGCCCGGTGACACGCTGTCAGTGCACTGCTTCGGGACGGACTGTCAATGCGCTGCTCCGGGACACGCTGTCACTGTGCTGCTCCGGGACACGCTGTAAATGTGCTGCTCTGAGACACGCTGTCAGTTCGCTACTCCGGGACACGCTGTCAGTGCACTGCTCCGGGACAGACTTTCAGTGCACCGCTCCAGGACACGATGTCAATGTGCTGCTCGGTGACACGCTGTCAGTGCGCTGCTCCAGGACACACTGTCAGTGCACAGCTCCCGGACACGCTGTCAGTGCGCTTCTCCGAGACACGCTACTGATGTGCTGCTCCGGGACACACTGTCAGTGCGCTGCTCTGGGACACACTGTCAGTGCGCTGCTCCGGGACACACTGTCAGTGCACAGCTCCCAGACACGCTATCATTGCGCTGCTCTGGGACATGCTGTCAGTGCGCTACTCTGGGACACGCTATTTTTGTGCTGCTCCGGGACACAATGTCAGTGCACTGCTCCGGGACCTGCTGTCAGTGCACGGCTTCGGGACACAATGTCAGTGCGCTGCTCTATGACACGCTGTCAGTGCACGGCTACGGGACACAATGTCAGTGCGCTGCTCCAAGACACACTGTCAGTGCGCTGCTCCGGGACACGCTGTCTGCGCGCTGCTCCAGGACACGATGTCAGTGCACGGCTACGGGACGCACTGTCTGCGCGCTGCTCCGGGACACGCTGTCAGTGCGCTGCTCTGGGACATGCTGTCAGTGCACTGCTCCGGGACACGCTATTGTTGTGCCGCTCCGGGACACACTGTCAGTGCGGTACTCCTGGACACAATGTCAGTGTGCTGCTCCGGGACACACTGTCAGTACGCTGCTCCGGGACACAATGTCAGTGCGCTAATCCGGGACACGCTGTCAGTGCGCTGCTCCGGGACACAATGTCAGTGCGCTGCTCCGGGACACAATGTCAGTGCGCTGCACCGGGACACGCTGTTAGTGCACTGCTCCGGGACACGCTGTCAGTGTGCTGCTCCGGGACACGCTGTCAGTGCGCTGTTCTGGGACATGCTGTCAGTGCACTGCTCCGGGACACGCTGTCAGTGTGCTGCTCCGGGACACGCTGTCAGTGCGCTGTTCTGGGACACGCTGTCAGTGCACTGCTCCGGGACACGCTATCAATGCGCTGATCCCGGACTCACTGTTAGTGCACTGCTTCAGGACACGCTGTCAGTGCGCTACTCCGGGACACGCTGTGACTGTGCTGCTCCGGGACACGCTGTAAATGCGCTGCTCTGAGACACGCTGTCAGTTCGCTACTCCGGGACACGCTGTCAGTGCACTGCTCCGGGACGGACTATCAGTGTACTGCTCTGGGACACGCTGTAAATGCACTGCTCTGAGACACGCTGTCAGTTCACTACTCCGGGACACGCTGTCAGTGCACTGCTCCGGGACAGACTTTCAGTGCACCGCTCCAGGACACGATGTCAATGTGCTGCTCGGTGACATGCTGTCAGTGCGCTGCTCCAGGACACACTGTCAGTGCACAGCTCCCGGACACGCTGTCAGTGCGCTTCTCCGAGACACGCTACTGTTGTGCTGCTCCGGGACACATTGTCAGTGCGCTGCTCTGGGACACACTGTCAGTGCACAGCTCCCAGACACGCTATCATTGCGCTGCTCTGGGACATGCTGTCAGTACGCTGCTCTGGGACACGCTATTTTTGTGCTGCTCTGGGACACAATGTCAGTGCACTGCTCCGGGACCTGCTGTCAGTGCACTGCTCCGGGACACGCTGTCTGTGCGCTGCTCCATGACACGCTGTCAGTGCACGGCTACGGGACACAATGTCAGTGCGCTGCTCCATGACACGCTGTCTGCGCACTGTTCTGGGACATGCTGTCAGTGCGCTGCTCTGGGACATGCTGTCAGTGTACTGCTCTGGGACACGCTGTCAGTGCGCTGCTCTGGGACATGCTGTCAGTGCACTGCTCCGGGACACGCTATTGTTGTGCTGCTCCGGGACACACTGTCAGTGCGCTACTCCGGAACACAATGTCAGTGTGCTGCTCCGGGACACACTGTCAGTACGCTGCTCCGGGACACAATGTCAGTGCGCTGCTCTGGGACATGCTGTCAGTGCGCTGCTCTGGGACACGCTATTGTTGTGCTGCTCCGGGACACACTGTCAGTGCGCTGCTCCGGGACACGCTGTCAGTGCGCTGCTCCAGGACACGCTGTCAGTACGCTGCTCCGGGACACAATGTCAGTGCGCTAATCCGGGACACGCTGTCAGTGCGCTGCTCCGGGACACGCTGTCAGTGTGCTGCTCCGGGACACGCTGTCAGTGTGCTGCTCCGGGACACGCTGTCAGTGCGCTGTTCTGGGACATGCTCTCAGTGTGCTGCTCCGGGACACGCTGGCAGTGCGCTGTTCTGGGACACGCTGTCAGTGCGCTGTTCTGGGACACGCTGTCAGTGCACTGCTCCGGGACACGCTATCAATGCGCTGATCCCGGACTCGCTGTTCATGCACTGCTTCAGGACACGCTGTCAGTTCGCTACTCCAGGACACACTGTGACTGTGCTGCTCCGGGACACGCTGTAAATGCGCTGCTCTGAGACACACTGTCAGTGCGCTGCTACGGGACACACTGTCAGTGCGCTGCTCCGGGACACACTGTCAGTGCGCTGCTCCGGGACACGCTGACAGTGCTCTGCTCCGGGACACAATGTCAGTGTGCTGCTCCGGGACACGCTCTCAGTGCGCTGCTCCGGGACACGCTGTCAGTGCTCTGCCCCAGGACACACTGTCAATGCGTTGTTCCGGGGCACGCTGTCAGTGCACTACTCCAGGACACACTGTCAGTGCGTTGCTCCGGGACACGCTGACAGTGCTCTGCTCCGGGACACAATGTCAGTGTGCTGCTCCGGGACACACTGTCAGTGCGCTGCTCCGGGACACACTGTCAGTGCACTACTCCAGGACACGCTGTCAGTGCACTGCTCTGAGACACGCTGTCAGTGTGCTGCTCCGGGACACGATGCCAGTGCGCTGCTCTGGGACACGCTGTCAGTGGTCTGCTCAGGGACACGCTGTCAGTGTGCTGCTCCGGGACACACTGTCAGTGCATGTCTACGGGACACGCTGTCAGTGCACTGCTCCGGGACACACTGTCAGTGCACTGCTCTGAGACACGCTGTCAGTGCGCTACTCCGGGACACACTGTCAGCGCGCTGCTCCGGGACACACTGTCAGTGCGCTGCTCCGGGACACAATGTTAGTGCGCTGCTCCAAGACACACTGTCAGTGCGCTGCTCCAGGACACGCTGTCTGCGTGCTGCTCCGGGACACGCTGTCAGCGCGCTGCTCCGGGACACGCTGTCAGTGCGCTGCTCTGGGACTCGCTGTCAGTGCGCTGCTCTGGGACACGCTGTCAGTGCGCTGCTCTGGGACACGCTGTCAGTGCGCTGCTCTGGGACATGCTGTCAGTGCACTGCCCTGGGACACGCTATTGTTGTGCTGCTCCGGGACACACTGTCAGTGCGCTGCTCCGGGACACAATGTCAGTGCACTGCTCCGGGACCTACTGTCAGTGCGCTGTTCCGGAACACGCTGTCAGTGCGCTGTTCCGGGACACGCTGTCAGTGCGCTGCTCCGGGACACACTGTCAGCGCGCTGCTCCGGGAAACACTGTCAGTGCGCTGCTCCGGGACAAGCTGTCAGTGCGCTGCTCCCGGACACACTGTCAGTGCGCTGCTCCGGGACACACTGTCAGTGCGCTGCTCCGGGACACACTGTCAGTGCGCTGCTCTGGGACATGCTGTCAGTGCACTGCTCCCGGACACGCTATCATTGCGCTACTCTGGCACACGCTGTCAGTGCACTGCTCCGGGACACGCTATTGTTGTGCTCCTCCGGGACACACTGTCAGTACGCTGCTCCAGGACACACTGTCAGTGCGCTGCTCCGGGACACGCTGTCAGTGTGCTGCTCCAGGACACAATGTCAGTGCGCTGCTCTGGGACACGCTGTCAGTGTGCTGCTCTGGGACACAACGTCAGTGCGCTGCGCCGGGACACGCTGTCAGTGCACTGCTCCTGGACACGTTATTGTGGTGCTGCTCCAGGACACAATGTCAGTGCGCTGCTCCAGGACACACTGTCAGTGCACTGCTCCGGGACACGCTGTCAGTGTGCTGCTCCAGGACACACTGTCAGTGCGCTGCTCCGGGACACGCTGTCAGTGCGCTGCTCCGGGACACGTTATTGTGGTGATGCTCCAGGACACACTGTCAGTGCGCTGCTCCGGGACACACTGTCAGTGCGCTGCTCTGCGACATGCTGTCAGTGCACTGCTCCGGGACACAATGTCAGTGCGCTGCTCTGGGACATGCTGTCAGTGCACTGCTCTGAGACACGCTGTCAGTTCGCTACTCCGGGACACGCTGTCAGTACACTGCTCTGAGACACGCTGTCAGTTCGCTACTCCGGGACACGCTGTCAGTGCACTGCTCCGGGACAGACTTTCAGTGCACCGCTCCAGGACACGCTGTCAATGTGCTGCTCGGTGACACGCTGTCAGTGCGCTGCTCCAGGACACACTGTCAGTGCACAGCTCCCGGACACGCTGTCAGTGCACTTCTTCGAGACACGCTACTGTTGTGCTGCTCCGGGACACACTGTCAGTGCGCTGCTCTGGGACACACTGTCAGTGCACAGCTCCCAGACACGCTATCATCGCGCTGCTCTGGGACATGCTGTCAGTGCACTGCTCCGGGACACAATGTCAGTGCGCTGCTCTGGGACACGCTGTCAGTGCGCTGCTCCGGGACACGCTGTCAGTGTGCTGCTCCAGGACACACTGTCAGTGCGCTGCTCCGGGAGACACTGTCAGTGCGCTGCTCTGGGACACGCTGTCAGTGCACTGCTCCGGGACACAATGTCAGTGCGCTGCTCTGGGACACAATGTCAGTGCGCTGCACCGGGACACGCTGTCAGTGTGCTGCTCCGGGACACGCTGTCAGTGTGCTGCTCCGGGACACGCTGTCAGTGCGCTGTTCTGGGACACGCTGTCAGTGCGCTGCTCCGGGACATGCTGTCAGTGCACTGCTCCGGGACACGCTGTAAATGCGCTGCTCTGAGACACGCTGTCAGTTCGCTACTCCGGGACACGCTGTCAGTGCACTGCTCCGGGACGGACTTTCAGTGCACCGCTCCAGGACACGCTGTCAATGTGCTGCTCAGTGACACGCTGTCAGTGCGCTGCTCCAGGACACACTGTCAGTGCACAGCTCCGGGACACGCTGTCAGTGCGCTGCTCCGGGACACAATGTTAGTGCGCTGCTCCAAGACACACTGTCAGTGCGCTGCTCCAGGACACGCTGTCAGCGCGCTGCTCCGGGACATGCTGTCAGTGCGCTGCTCCAGGACACACTGTCAGTGCACAGCTCCGGGACACGCTGTCAGTGCGCTGCTCCAGGACACGCTGTCAGCGCGCTGCTCCGGGACATGCTGTCAGTGCGCTGCTCCAGGACACACTGTCAGTGCACAGCTCCGGGACACGCTGTCAGTGCGCTGCTCCGGGACACAATGTTAGTGCGCTGCTCCAAGACACACTGTCAGTGCGCTGCTCCAGGACACGCTGTCAGCGCGCTGCTCCGGGACACGCTGTCAGTGCACTGCTCCGGGACACGCTGTCAGTGCGCTGCTCTGGGACATGCTGTCAGTGCACTGCTCTGGGACACACTGTCAGTGCACAGCTCCCGGACACGCTATCATTGCGCTGCTCTGGGACATGCTGTCAGTGCGCTGTTCTGGGACACAATGTCAGTGCACTGCTCCGGGACCTGCTGTCAGTGCGCTGTTCCGGGACACGCTGTCAGTGCGCTGTTCCGGGACACACTGTCAGTGCGCTGCTCCAGGACACGCTGTCAGTGCATGGCTATGGGACACAATGTCAGTGCGCTGCTCCAAGACACACTGTCAGTGTGCTGCTCCGGGACATGCTGTCAGTGCACTGCTCTGGGACACGCTGTCAGTGCACGGCTATGGGACACAATGTCAGTGCGCTGCTCCAGGACACGCTGTCAGTGCACGGCTATGGGACACAATGTCAGTGCGCTGCTCCAAGACACACTGTCAGTGTGCTGCTCCGGGACATGCTGTCAGTGCACTGCTCTGGGACACACTGTCAGTGCACGGCTCTGGGACATGCTGTTAGTGCACTGCTCTCGGACACACTGTCAGTGCACAGCTCCCGGACACGCTATCATTGCGATGCTCCGGGACACGCTGTCAGTGCACTGCTCCGGGACATGCTGTCAGTGCGCTGCTCCGGGACACGTTATTGTTGTGCTGCTCCAGGACACAATGTCAGTGCGCTGCTCCAGGACACACTGTCAGTGCGCTGCTCTCGGACACACTGTCAGTGTGCTGCTCCAGGACACACTGTCAGTGCGCTGCTCCGGGACAAGCTGTCAGTGCTCTGCTCTGGGACACACTGTCAGTGCGCTGCTAGGGGACACGCTGTCAATGCTCTGCTCTGGGACACGCTGTCAGTGCTCTGCTCTGGGACACGCTGTCAGTGCGCTGCTCCGGGACACGCTGACAGTGCTCTGCTCCGGTACACACTGTCAGTGCACTGCTCCGGGAAACACTGTCAGTACGCTGCTCCGGGACACACTGTCAGTGCGCTGCTCCGGGACACACTGTCAGTGCACTGCTCCGGGAAACACTGTCAGTGTGCTGCTCCGGGACACGCTGACAGTGCTCTGCTCCGGGACACACTGTCAGTGTGCTGCTCCGGGACACGCTCTCAGTGCGCTGCTCCGGGACACGCTGTCAGTGCTCTGCCCCAGGACACACTGTCAATGCGTTGCTCCGGGGCACGCTGTCAGTGCACTACTCCAGGACACACTGTCAGTGCGTTGCTCCGGGACACGCTGACAGTGCTCTGCTCCGGGACACAATGTCAGTGTGCTGCTCCGGGACACACTGTCAGTGCGCTGCTCCGGGACACGCTGTCAGTGCTCTGCTCAGGGACACGCTGTCAGTGTGCTGCTCCGGGACACACTGTCAGTGCATGTCTACGGGACACGCTGTCAGTGCACTGCTCCGGGACACACTGTCAGTGCACTGCTCTGAGACACGCTGTCAGTGCGCTACTCCGGGACACACTGTCAGCGCGCTGCTCCGGGACACGCTGTCAGTGCGCTGCTCCGGGACACAATGTTAGTGCGCTGCTCCAAGACACACTGTCAGTGCGCTGCTCCAGGACACGCTGTCTGCGCGCTGCTCCGGGACACGCTGTCAGCGCACTGCTCCGGGACACGCTGTCAGTGCGCTGCTCTGGGACACGCTGTCAGTGCGCTGCTCTGGGACACGCTGTCAGTGCGCTGCTCTGGGACGTGCTGTCAGTGCACTGCCCTGGGACACGCTATTGTTGTGCTGCTCCGGGACACACTGTCAGTGCGCTGCTCCGGGACACAATGTCAGTGCACTGCTCCGGGACCTGCTGTCAGTGCGCTGTTCCGGGACATGCTGTCAGAGCGCTGTTCCGGGACACGCTGTCAGAGTGCTGTTCCGGGACACGCTGTCAGTGCGCTGCTCCAGGACACTCTGTCAGTGCACGGCTATGGGACACAATGTCAGTGCGCTGCTCCAAGACACACTGTCAGTGCGCTGCTCCGGGACATGCTGTCAGTGCACTGCTCCGGGACGGACTTTCAGTGCACCGCTCCAGGACACGCTGTCAATGTGCTGCTCGGTGACACGCTGTCAGTGCGCTGCTCCAGGACACACTGTCAGTGCACAGCTCCCGGACACGCTGTCAGTGCGCTTCTCCGAGACACGCTACTGTTGTGCTGCTCCAGGACACATTGTCAGCGCGCTGCTCCGGGACACGCTGTCAGTGCGCTGCTCTGGGACACAATGTTAGTGCGCTGCTCCAAGACACACTGTCAGTGCGCTGCTCCAGGACACGCTGTCTGCGCGCTGCTCTGGGACACGCTGTCAGCGCGCTGCTCCGGGACTCGCTGTCAGTGCGCTGCTCTAGGACATGCTGTCAGTGCACTGCTCTGGGACACACTGTCAGTGCACAGCTCCCGGACACGCTATCATTGCGCTGCTCTAGGACATGCTGTCAGTGCGCTTCTCCGAGACACGCTACTGTTGTGCTGCTCCGGGACACACTGTCAGTGCACTGCTCCGGGACGGACTGTCAATGCGCTGCTCCGGGAGACGCTGTCACTGTGCTGCTCTGGGACACGCTGTAAATGCGCTGCTCTGAGCCACGCTATCAGTTCGCTACTCCGGGACACGCTGTCAGTGCATTGCTCCGGGACGGACTATCAGTGTACTGCTCCGGGACACGCTATTGTTGTGTTGCTCCGGGACACACTGTCAGTGCGCTACTCCGGGACACAATGTCAGTGTGCTGCTCCGGGACACACTGTCAGTACGCTGCTCCGGGACACAATGTCAGTGCGCTAATCCGGGACACGCTGTCAGTGCGCTGCTCCGGGACACAATGTCAGTGCGCTGCACCGGGACACGCTGTCAGTGTGGTGCTCCGGGACACGCTGACAGTGTGCTGTTCTGGGACACGCTGTCAGTGCGCTGCTCTGGGACACGCTGTCAGTGCGCTGCTCTGGGACATGCTGTCAGTGCACTGCTCTGGGACACGCTGTCAGTGCACTGCTCTGGGACATGCTGTTAGTGCACTGCTCTCGGACACACTGTCAGTGCACAGCTCCCGGACACGCTATCATTGCACTGCTCCGGGACATGCTGTCAGTGCGCTGCTCCGGGACACGTTTTTGTTGTGCTGCTCCAGGACACACTGTCAGTGCGCTGCTCCGGGACACGCTGTCAGTGTGCTGCTCCAGGACACACTGTAAGTGCGCTGCTCCGGGACACACTGTCAGTGCGCTGCTCTGGGACACGCTGTCAGTGCACAGCTCCCAGACACGCTATCATTGCGCTGCTCTGGGACATGCTGTCAGTGCACTGCTCCGGGACACAATGTCAGTGCGCTGCTCTGGGACACGCTGTCAGTGCGCTGCTCCGGGACACGCTGTCAGTGTGCTGCTCCAGACACACTGTCAGTGCGCTGCTCTGGGACACACTGTCAGTGCACAGCTCCCAGACACGCTATCATTGCGCTGCTCTGGGACATGCTGTCAGTGCACTGCTCCGGGACACAATGTCAGTGCGCTGCTCTGGGACACGCTGTCAGTGCGCTGCTCCGGGACACGCTGTCAGTGTGCTGCTCCAGGACACACTGTCAGTGCGCTGCTCCGGGACACGCTGTCAGTGTGCTGCTCCGGGACACGCTGTCAGTGCACTGCTCCGGGACAGACTTTCAGTGCACCGCTCCAGGACACGCTGTGAATGTGCTGCTCGGTGACACGCTGTCAGTGCGCTGCTCCAGGACACACTGTCAGTGCAAAGCTCCCGGACACGCTGTCAGTGCACTTCTCCGAGACACGCTACTGTTGTGCTGCTCCGGGACACACTGTCAGTGCGCTGCTCTGGGACACACTGTCAGTGCACAGCTCCCAGACACGCTATCATTGCGCTGCTCTGGGACATGCTGTCAGTGCACTGCTCCGGGACACAATGTCAGTGCGCTGCTCTGGGACACGCTGTCAGTGCGCTGCTCCGGGACACGCTGTCAGTGCGCTGCTCCGGGACACACTGTCAGTGCGCTGCTCTGAGACACAATGTCAGTGCACTGCTCCGGGACACAATGTCAGTGCGCTGCTCTGGGACACAATGTCAGTGCGCTGCACCGGGACACGCTGTCAGTGTGCTGCTCCGGGACACGCTGTCAGTGTGCTGCTCCGGGACACGCTGTCAGTGCACTGCTCCGGGACAGACTTTCAGTGCACCGCTCCAGGACACGCTGTCAATGTGCTGCTCGGTGACACGCTGTCAGTGCGCTGCTCCAGGACACACTGTCAGTGCACAGCTCCCGGACACGCTGTCAGTGCACTTCTCCGAGACACGCTACTGTTGTGCTGCTCCGGGACACACTGTCAGTGCGCTGCTCTGGGACACACTGTCAGTGCACAGCTCCCAGACACGCTATCATTGCGCTGCTCTGGGACATGCTGTCAGTGCACTGCTCCGGGACACAATGTCAGTGCGCTGCTCTGGGACACGCTGTCAGTGCGCTGCTCCGGGACATGCTGTCAGTGTGCTGCTCCAGGACACACTGTCAGTGCACTGCTCCGGGACACACTGTCAGTGCGCTGCTCTGGGACACGCTGTCAGTGCACTGCTCCGGGACACAATGTCAGTGCGCTGCTCTGGGACAAAATGTCAGTGCGCTGCACCGGGACACGCTGTCAGTGTGCTGCTCCGGGACACGCTGTCAGTGTGCTGCTCCGGGACACGCTGTCAGTGCGCTGTTCTGGGACACGCTGTCAGTGCGCTGCTCCGGGACATGCTGTCAGTGCACTGCTCCGGGACACGCTGTAAATGCGCTGCTCTGAGACACGCTGTCAGTTCGCTACTCCGGGACACGCTGTCAGTGCACTGCTCCGGGACGGACTTTCAGTGCACTGCTCCAGGACACGCTGTCAATGTGCTGCTCAGTGACACGCTGTCAGTGCGCTGCTCCAGGACACACTGTCAGTGCACAGCTCCGGGACACGCTGTCAGTGCGCTGCTCCGGGACACAATGTTAGTGCGCTGCTCCAAGACACACTGTCAGTGCGCTGCTCCAGGACACGCTGTCTGCGCGCTGCTCCGGGACACGCTGTCAGCGCGCTGCTCCGGGACACGCTGTCAGTGCGCTGCTCTGGGACATGCTGTCAGTGCACTGCTCTGGGACACACTGTCAGTGCACAGCTCCCGGACACGCTATCATTGCGCTGCTCTGGGACATGCTGTCAGTGCGCTGTTCCGGGACACAATGTCAGTGCACTGCTCCGGGACCTGCTGTCAGTGCGCTGTTCCGGGACACGCTGTCAGTGCGCTGTTCCGGGACACGCTGTCAGTGCGCTGCTCCAGGACACGCTGTCAGTGCATGGCTATGCGACACAATTTCAGCGTGCTGCTCCAGGACACGCTGTCAGTGCACGGCTATGGGACACAATGTCAGTGCGCTGCTCCAAGACACACTGTCAGTGTGCTGCTCCGGGACATGCTGTCAGTGCACTGCTCTGGGACACGCTGTCAGTGCACGGCTATGGGACACAATGTCAGTGCGCTGCTCCAGGACACTCTGTCAGTGCACGGCTATGGGACACAATGTCAGTGCGCTGCTCCAAGACACACTGTCAGTGTGCTGCTCCGGGACATGCTGTCAGTGCACTGCTCTGCGACACACTGTCAGTGCACGGCTCTGGGACATGCTGTTAGTGCACTGCTCTCGGACACACTGTCAGTGCACAGCTCCCGGACACGCTATCATTGCGCTGCTCCGGGACACGCTGTCAGTGCACTGCTCCGGGACATGCTGTCAGTGCGCTGCTCCGGGACACGTTATTGTTGTGCTGCTCCAGGACACAATGTCAGTGCGCTGCTCCAGGACACACTGTCAGTGCGCTGCTCTCGGACACACTGTCAGTGTGCTGCTCCAGGACACACTGTCAGTGCGCTGCTCCGGGACAAGCTGTCAGTGCTCTGCTCTGGGACACACTGTCAGTGCGCTGCTAGGGGACACGCTGTCAATGCTCTGCTCTGGGACACGCTGTCAGTGCTCTGCTCTGGGACACGCTGTCAGTGCGCTGCTCCGGGACACGCTGACAGTGCTCTGCTCCGGTACACACTGTCAGTGCACTGCTCCGGGAAACACTGTCAGTACGCTGCTCTGGGACACACTGTCAGTGCGCTGCTCCGGGACACACTGTCAGTGCGCTGCTCCGGGACACACTGTCAGTGCACTGCTCCGGGAAACACTGTCAGTGCGCTGCTCCGGGACACGCTGACAGTGCTCTGCTCCGGGACACAATGTCAGTGTGCTGCTCCGGGACACGCTCTCAGTGCGCTGCTCCGGGACACGCTGTCAGTGCTCTGCCCCAGGACACACTGTCAATGCGTTGCTCCGGGGCACGCTGTCAGTGCACTACTCCAGGACACACTGTCAGTGCGTTGCTCCGGGACACGCTGACAGTGCTCTGCTCCGGGACACAATGTCAGTGTGCTGCTCCGGGACACACTGTCAGTGCGCTGCTCCGGGACACACTGTCGGTGCGCTGCTCCGGGACACACTGTCAGTGCACTACTCCAGGACACGCTGTCAGTGCACTGCTCTGAAACACGCTGTCAGTGTGCTGCTCCGGGACACGCTGTCAGTGCGCTGCTCTGGGACACGCTGTCAGTGCTCTGCTCAGGGACACGCTGTCAGTGTGCTGCTCCGGGACACACTGTCAGTGCTCTGCTCAGGGACACGCTGTCAGTGTGCTGCTCCGGGACACACTGTCAGTGCATGTCTACGGGACACGCTGTCAGTGCACTGCTCCGGGACACACTGTCAGTGCACTGCGCTGAGACACGCTGTCAGTGCGCTACTCCGGGACACACTGTCAGCGCGCTGCTCCGGGACACGCTGTCAGTGCGCTGCTCCGGGACACAATGTTAGTGCGCTGCTCCAAGACACACTGTCAGTGCGCTGCTCCAGGACACGCTGTCTGCGCGCTGCTCCGGGACACGCTGTCAGCGCGCTGCTCCGGGACACGCTGTCAGTGCGCTGCTCTGGGACACGCTGTCAGTGCGCTGCTCTGGGACACGCTGTCAGTGCGCTGCTCTGGGACATGCTGTCAGTGCACTGCCCTGGGACACGCTATTGTTGTGCAGCTCCGGGACACACTGTCAGTGCGCTGCTCCGGGACACAATGTCAGTGCACTGCTCCGGGACCTGCTGTCAGTGCGGTATTCCGGGACACGCTGTCAGTGCGCTGTTCCGGGACACGCTGTCAGAGTGCTGTTCCGGGACACGCTGTCAGTGCGCTGCTCCAGGACACTCTGTCAGTGCACGGCTATGGGACACGCTGTCAGTGCACTGCTCCGGGACACACTGTCAGTGCACTGCTCTGAGACACGCTGTCAGTGCGCTACTCCGGGACACACTGTCAGCGCGCTGCTCCGGGACACGCTGTCAGTGCGCTGCTCCGGGACACGCTGTCAGTGCGCTGCTCCGGGACACAATGTTAGTGCGCTGCTCCAAGACACACTGTCAGTGCGCTGCTCCAGGACACGCTGTCTGCGCGCTGCTCCGGGACACGCTGTCAGTGCGCTGCTCCGGGACACGCTGTCAGTGCGCTACTCCGGGACACACTGTCAGCGCGCTGCTCCGGGACACGCTGTCAGTGCGCTGCTCCGGGACACAATGTTAGTGCGCTGCTCCAAGACACACTGTCAGTGCGCTGCTCCAGGTCACGCTGTCTGCGCGCTGCTCCGGGACACGCTGTCAGTGCGCTGCTCTGGGACATGCTGTCAGTGCACTGCCCTGGGACACGCTATTGTTGTGCTGCTCCGGGACACACTGTCAGTGCGCTGCTCCGGGACACAATGTCAGTGCACTGCTCCGGGACCTGCTGTCAGTGCGCTGTTCCGGGACATGCTGTCAGTGCGCTGTTCCGGGACACGCTGTCAGTGCGCTGCTCCGGGACACGCTGTCAGTGCGCTGCTCTGGGACACGCTGTCAGTGCACTGCTCTGGGACACGCTGTCAGTGCGCTGCTCTGGGACACGCTGACAGTGCGCTGCTCCGGGACACAATGTCAGTGCACTGCTCCGGGACCTGCTGTCAGTGCGCTGTTCCGGGACACGCTGTCAATGCGCTGTTCCGGGACACGCTGTCAGTGCGCTGCTCCGGGACCTGCTGTCAGTGCGCTGTTCCGGGACACGCTGTCAGTGCGCTGTTCCGGGACACGCTGTCAGTGCGCTGCTCCGGGACACGCTGTCAGTGCGCTGCTCTGGGACATGCTGTCAGTGCACTGCCCTGGGACACGCTATTGTTGTGCTGCTCCGGGACACACTGTCAGTGCGCTGCTCCGGGACACAATGTCAGTGCACTGATCCGGGACACGCTGTCAGTGCGCTGCTCCGGGACCTGCTGTCAGTGCGCTGTTCCGGGACACGCTGTCAGTGCGCTGTTCCGGGACACGCTGTCAGTGCGCGGCTCCAGGACACGCTGTCAGTGCACGGCTATGGGACACAATGTCAGTGCGCTGCTCCAAGACACACTGTCAGTGCGCTGCTCCGGGACATGCTGTCAGTGCACTGCTCTCGGACACACTGTCAGTGCACAGCTCCCGGACACGCTATCATTGCGCTGCTCCGGGACACGCTGTCAGTGCACTGCTCCGGGACATGCTGTCAGTACGCTGCTCCGGGACACACTGTCAGCGCGCTGCTCCGGGAAACACTGTCAGTGCGCTGCTCCGGGACACACTGTCAGTGCGCTGCTCCGGGACACACTGTCAGTGCGCTGCTCCGGGACACGCTGTCAGTGCGCTGCTCCCGGACACACTGTCAGTGCGCTGCTCCAGGACACACTGTCAGTGCGCTGCTCCGGGACACACTGTCAGTGCGCTGCTCTGGGACATGCTGTCAGTGCACTGCTCCGGGACACAATGTCAGTGCGCTGCTCTGGGACATGCTGTCAGTGCGATGCTCCGGGACACGCTGTCAGTGCGCTGCTCCCGGACACACTGTCAGTGCACTGCTCCGGGACACAATGTCAGTGCGCTGCTCTGGGACATGCTGTCAGTGCACAGCTCTGGGACACGCTGTCAGTGCACTGCTCTGAGACACGCTGTCAGTTCGCTACTCCGGGACACGCTGTCAGTGCACTGCTCCGGGACGGACTTTCAGTGCACCGCTCCAGGACACGCTGTCAATGTGCTGCACGGTGACACGCTGTCAGTGCGCTGCTCCAGGACACGCTACTGTTGTGCTGCTCCGGGACACACTGTCAGCGCGCTGCTCCGGGACATGCTGTCAGTGCGCTGCTCCGGGACACGCTGTCAGTGCGCTGCTCCGGGACACAATGTTAGTGCGCTGCTCCAAGACACACTGTCAGTGCGCTGCTCCAGGACACGCTGTCTGCGCGCTGCTCCGGGACACGCTGTCAGCGCGCTGCTCCGGGACACGCTGTCAGTGCGCTGCTCTGGGACATGCTGTCAGTGCACTGCTCTGGGACACACTGTCAGTGCACAGCTCCCGGACACGCTATCATTGCGCTGCTCTGGGACATGCTGTCAGTGCGCTGTTCCGGGACACAATGTCAGTGCACTGCTCCGGGACCTGCTGTCAGTGCGCTGTTCCGGGACACGCTGTCAGTGCGCTGTTCCGGGACACGCTGTCAGTGCGCTGCTCCAGGACATGCTGTCAGTGCACGGCTATTGGACACAAGGTCAGAGCACTGCTCTGGGACACACTGTCAGTGCACAGCTCCCAGACACGCTATCATTGCGCTGCTCTGGGACATGCTGTCAGTGCGCTGCTCTGGGACACGCTATATTTGTGCTGCTCTGGGACACAATGTCAGTGCACTGCTCCGGGACCTGCTGTCAGTGCACGCCTTCGGGACACAATGTCAGTGCACTGCTCCATGACACGCTGTCAGTGCGCTGCTCTGGGACATGCTGTCAGTGCACTGCTCCGGGACACGCTATTGTTGTGCTGCTCCGGGACACACGGTCAGTGCGCTACTCCGGGACACAATGTCAGTGTGCTGCTCCGGGACACACTGTCAGTACGCTGCTCCGGGACACAATGTCAGTGCGCTAATCCGGGACACGCTGTCAGTGCGCTGCTCCGGGACACGCTGTCAGTGCGCTGCTCTGGGACACGCTGTCAGTGCACTGCTCTGGGACACGCTGTCAGTGCGCTGCTCTGGGACACACTGTCAGTGCGCTGCTCCGGGACACAATGTCAGTGCACTGCTCCGGGACCTGCTGTCAGTGCGCTGTTCCGGGACACGCTGTCAGTGCGCTGTTCCGGGACACGCTGTCAGTGCGCTGCTCCGGGACCTGCTGTCAGTGCGCTGTTCCGGGACACGCTGTCAGTGCGCTGTTCCGGGACACGCTGTCAGTGCGCTGCTCCGGGACACGCTGTCAGTGCGCTGTTCCGGGACACGCTGTCAGTGCGCTGCTCCGGGACACGCTGTCAGTGCGCTGCTCCGGGACACGCTGTCAGTGCGCTGCTCTGGGACACGCTGTCAGTGCGCTGCTCCGGGACACGCTGTCAGTGCGCTGCTCTGGGACATGCTGTCAGTGCACTGACCTGGGACACGCTATTGTTGTGCTGCTCCGGGACACACTGTCAGTGCGCTGCTCCGGGACACAATGTCAGTGCACTGATCCGGGACACGCTGTCAGTGCGCTGCTCCGGGACCTGCTGTCAGTGCGCTGTTCCGGGACACGCTGTCAGTGCGCTGTTCCGGGACACGCTGTCAGTGCGCGGCTCCAGGACACGCTGTCAGTGCACGGCTATGGGACACAATGTCAGTGCGCTGCTCCAAGACACACTGTCAGTGCGCTGCTCCGGGACATGCTGTCAGTGCACTGCTCTCGGACACACTGTCAGTGCACAGCTCCCGGACACGCTATCATTGCGCTGCTCCGGGACACGCTGTCAGTGCACTGCTCCGGGACATGCTGTCAGTACGCTGCTCCGGGACACACTGTCAGTGCGCTGCTCCGGGACACACTGTCAGCGCGCTGCTCCGGGAAACACTGTCAGTGCGCTGCTCCGGGACACACTGTCAGTGCGCTGCTCCGGGACACACTGTCAGTGCGCTGCTCCGGGACACGCTGTCAGTGCGCTGCTCCCGGACACACTGTCAGTGCGCTGCTCCAGGACACACTGTCAGTGCGCTGCTCCGGGACACACTGTCAGTGCGCTGCTCTGGGACATGCTGTCAGTGCACTGCTCCGGGACACAATGTCAGTGCGCTGCTCTGGGACATGCTGTCAGTGCGCTGCTCGGGGACACGCTGTCAGTGCGCTGCTCCCGGACACACTGTCAGTGCACTGCTCCGGGACACAATGTCAGTGCGCTGCTCTGGGACATGCTGTCAGTGCACAGCTCTGGGACACGCTGTCAGTGCACTGCTCTGAGACACGCTGTCAGTTCGCTACTCCGGGGCACGCTGTCAGTGCACTGCTCCGGGACGGACTTTCAGTGCACCGCTCCAGGACACGCTGTCAATGTGCTGCACGGTGACACGCTGTCAGTGCGCTGCTCCAGGACACGCTACTGTTGTGCTGCTCCGGGACACACTGTCAGCGCGCTGCTCCGGGACACGCTGTCAGTGCGCTGCTCCGGGACATGCTGTCAGTGCGCTGCTCCGGGACACAATGTTAGTGCGCTGCTCCAAGACACACTGTCAGTGCGCTGCTCCAGGACACGCTGTCTGCGCGCTGCTCCGGGACACGCTGTCAGCGCGCTGCTCCGGGACACGCTGTCAGTGCGCTGCTCTGGGACATGCTGTCAGTGCACTGCTCTGGGACACACTGTCAGTGCACAGCTCCCGGACACGCTATCATTGCGCTGCTCTGGGACATGCTGTCAGTGCGCTGTTCCGGGACACAATGTCAGTGCACTGCTCCGGGACCTGCTGTCAGTGCGCTGTTCCGGGACACGCTGTCAGTGCGCTGTTCCGGGACACGCTGTCAGTGCGCTGCTCCAGGACATGCTGTCAGTGCACGGCTATTGGACACAAGGTCAGAGCGCTGCTCTGGGACACACTGTCAGTGCACAGCTCCCAGACACGCTATCATTGCGCTGCTCTGGGACATGCTGTCAGTGCGCTGCTCTGGGACACGCTATATTTGTGCTGCTCTGGGACACAATGTCAGTGCACTGCTCCGGGACCTGCTGTCAGTGCACGCCTTCGGGACACAATGTCAGTGCACTGCTCCATGACACGCTCTCAGTGCGCTGCTCTGGGACATGCTGTCAGTGCACTGCTCCGGGACACGCTATTGTTGTGCTGCTCCGGGACACACGGTCAGTGCGCTACTCCGGGACACAATGTCAGTGTGCTGCTCCGGGACACACTGTCAGTACGCTGCTCCGGGACACAATGTCAGTGCGCTAATCCGGGACACGCTGTCAGTGCGCTGCTCCGGGACACGCTGTCAGTGCGCTGCTCCGGGACACGCTGTCAGTGCGCTGCTCTGGGACACGCTGTCAGTGCACTGCTCTGGGACACGCTGTCAGTGCGCTGCTCTGGGACACACTGTCAGTGCGCTGCTCCGGGACACAATGTCAGTGCACTGCTCCGGGACCTGCTGTCAGTGCGCTGTTCCGGGACACGCTGTCAGTGCGCTGCTCCGGGACCTGCTGTCAGTGCGCTGTTCCGGGACACGCTGTCAGTGCGCTGTTCCGGGACACGCTGTCAGTGCGCTGCTCCGGGACACGCTGTCAGTGCGCTGCTCCGGGACACGCTGTCAGTGCGCTGCTCTGGGACACGCTGTCAGTGCGCTGCTCTGGGACACGCTGTCAGTGCGCTGCTCTGGGACATGCTGTCAGTGCACTGACCTGGGACACGCTATTGTTGTGCTGCTCCGGGACACACTGTCAGTGCGCTGCTCCGGGACACAATGTCAGTGCACTGATCCGGGACACGCTGTCAGTGCGCTGCTCCGGGACCTGCTGTCAGTGCGCTGTTCCGGGACACGCTGTCAGTGCGCTGTTCCGGGACACGCTGTCAGTGCGCGGCTCCAGGACACGCTGTCAGTGCACGGCTATGGGACACAATGTCAGTGCGCTGCTCCAAGACACACTGTCAGTGCGCTGCTCCGGGACATGCTGTCAGTGCACTGCTCTCGGACACACTGTCAGTGCACAGCTCCCGGACACGCTATCATTGCGCTGCTCCGGGACACGCTGTCAGTGCACTGCTCCGGGACATGCTGTCAGTACGCTGCTCCGGGACACACTGTCAGTGCGCTGCTCCGGGACACACTGTCAGCGCGCTGCTCCGGGAAACACTGTCAGTGCGCTGCTCCGGGACACACTGTCAGTGCGCTGCTCCGGGACACACTGTCAGTGCGCTGCTCCGGGACACGCTGTCAGTGCGCTGCTCCCGGACACACTGTCAGTGCGCTGCTCCAGGACACACTGTCAGTGCGCTGCTCCGGGACACACTGTCAGTGCGCTGCTCTGGGACATGCTGTCAGTGCACTGCTCCGGGACACAATGTCAGTGCGCTGCTCTGGGACATGCTGTCAGTGCGCTGCTCCGGGACACGCTGTCAGTGCGCTGCTCCCGGACACACTGTCAGTGCACTGCTCCGGGACACAATGTCAGTGCGCTGCTCTGGGACATGCTGTCAGTGCACAGCTCTGGGACACGCTGTCAGTGCACTGCTCTGAGACACGCTGTCAGTTCGCTACTCCGGGACACGCTGTCAGTGCACTGCTCCGGGACGGACTTTCAGTGCACCGCTCCAGGACACGCTGTCAATGTGCTGCACGGTGACACGCTGTCAGTGCGCTGCTCCAGGACACGCTACTGTTGTGCTGCTCCGGGACACACTGTCAGCGCGCTGCTCCGGGACATGCTGTCAGTGCGCTGCTCCGGGACACAATGTTAGTGCGCTGTTCCAAGACACACTGTCAGTGCGCTGCTCCAGGACACGCTGTCTGCGCGCTGCTCCGGGACACGCTGTCAGCGCGCTGCTCCGGGACACGCTGTCAGTGCGCTGCTCTAGGACATGCTGTCAGTGCACTGCTCTGGGACACACTGTCAGTGCACAGCTCCCGGACACGCTATCATTGCGCTGCTCTGGGACATGCTGTCAGTGCGCTGTTCTGGGACACAATGTCAGTGCACTGCTCCGGGACCTGCTGTCAGTGCGCTGTTCCGGGACACGCTGTCAGTGCGCTGTTCCGGGACACGCTGTCAGTGCGCTGCTCCAGGACATGCTGTCAGTGCATGGCTATTGGACACAAGGTCAGAGCGCTGCTCTGGGACACACTGTCAGTGCACAGCTCCCAGACACGCTATCATTGCGCTGCTCTGGGACATGCTGTCAGTGCGCTGCTCTGGGACACGCTATATTTGTGCTGCTCTGGGACACAATGTCAGTGCACTGCTCCGGGACCTGCTGTCAGTGCACGCCTTCGGGACACAATGTCAGTGCACTGCTCCATGACACGCTGTCAGTGCGCTGCTCTGGGACATGCTGTCAGTGCACTGCTCCGGGACACGCTATTGTTGTGCTGCTCCGGGACACACGGTCAGTGCGCTACTCCGGGACACAATGTCAGTGTGCTGCTCCGGGACACACTGTCAGTACGCTGCTCCGGGACACAATGTCAGTGCGCTAATCCGGGACACGCTGTCAGTGCGCTGCTCCGGGACACGCTGTCAGTGCACTGCTCTGGGACACGCTGTCAGTGCGCTGCTCTGGGACATACTGTCAGTGCACTGCTCTGGGACACGCTATCATTGCACTGCTCCGGGACACGCTGTCAGTGCACTGCTCCGGGACATGCTGTCAGTGCGCTGCTCCGGGACACGTTGTTGTTGTGCTGCTCCAGGACACACTGTCAGTGCGCTGCTCCGGGACACGCTGTCAGTGTGCTGCACCAGGACACACTGTCAGTGCGCTGCTCCGGGACACACTGTCAGTGCGCTGCTCTGGGACACGCTGTCAGTGCACTGCTCCGGGACACGCTGTCAGTGTGCTGCTCCAGGACACGCTGTCAGTGCGCTGCTCTGGGACACGCTGTCAGTGCGCTGCTCTGGGACATGCTGTCAGTGCACTGACCTGGGACACGCTATTGTTGTGCTGCTCCGGGACACACTGTCAGTGCGCTGCTCCGCGACACAATGTCAGTGCACTGATCCGGGACACGCTGTCAGTGCGCTGCTCCGGGACCTGCTGTCAGTGCGCTGTTCCGGGACACGCTGTCAGTGCGCTGTTCCGGGACACGCTGTCAGTGCGCGGCTCCAGGACACGCTGTCAGTGCACGGCTATGGGACACAATGTCAGTGCGCTGCTCCAAGACACACTGTCAGTGCGCTGCTCCGGGACATGCTGTCAGTGCACTGCTCTCGGACACACTGTCAGTGCACAGCTCCCGGACACGCTATCATTGCGCTGCTCCGGGACACGCTGTCAGTGCACTGCTCCGGGACATGCTGTCAGTACGCTGCTCCGGGACACACTGTCAGTGCGCTGCTCCGGGACACACTGTCAGCGCGCTGCTCCGGGAAACACTGTCAGTGCGCTGCTCCGGGACACACTGTCAGTGCGCTGCTCCGGGACACACTGTCAGTGCGCTGCTCCGGGACACGCTGTCAGTGCGCTGCTCCCGGACACACTGTCAGTGCGCTGCTCCAGGACACACTGTCAGTGCGCTGCTCCGGGACACACTGTCAGTGCGCTGCTCTGGGACATGCTGTCAGTGCGCTGCTCCCGGACACACTGTCAGTGCACTGCTCCGGGACACAATGTCAGTGCGCTGCTCTGGGACATGCTGTCAGTGCACAGCTCTGGGACACGCTGTCAGTGCACTGCTCTGAGACACGCTGTCAGTTCGCTACTCCGGGACACGCTGTCAGTGCACTGCTCCGGGACGGACTTTCAGTGCACCGCTCCAGGACACGCTGTCAATGTGCTGCACGGTGACACGCTGTCAGTGCGCTGCTCCAGGACACGCTACTGTTGTGCTGCTCCGGGACACACTGTCAGCGCGCTGCTCCGGGACATGCTGTCAGTGCGCTGCTCCGGGACACAATGTTAGTGCGCTGTTCCAAGACACACTGTCAGTGCGCTGCTCCAGGACACGCTGTCTGCGCGCTGCTCCGGGACACGCTGTCAGCGCGCTGCTCCGGGACACGCTGTCAGTGCGCTGCTCTAGGACATGCTGTCAGTGCACTGCTCTGGGACACACTGTCAGTGCACAGCTCCCGGACACGCTATCATTGCGCTGCTCTGGGACATGCTGTCAGTGCGCTGTTCTGGGACACAATGTCAGTGCACTGCTCCGGGACCTGCTGTCAGTGCGCTGTTCCGGGACACGCTGTCAGTGCGCTGTTCCGGGGCACGCTGTCAGTGCGCTGCTCCAGGACATGCTGTCAGTGCACGGCTATTGGACACAAGGTCAGAGCGCTGCTCTGGGACACACTGTCAGTGCACAGCTCCCAGACACGCTATCATTGCGCTGCTCTGGGACATGCTGTCAGTGCGCTGCTCTGGGACACGCTATATTTGTGCTGCTCTGGGACACAATGTCAGTGCACTGCTCCGGGACCTGCTGTCAGTGCACGCCTTCGGGACACAATGTCAGTGCACTGCTCCATGACACGCTGTCAGTGCGCTGCTCTGGGACATGCTGTCAGTGCACTGCTCCGGGACACGCTATTGTTGTGCTGCTCCGGGACACACGGTCAGTGCGCTACTCCGGGACACAATGTCAGTGTGCTGCTCCGGGACACACTGTCAGTACGCTGCTCCGGGACACAATGTCAGTGCGCTAATCCGGGACACGCTGTCAGTGCGCTGCTCCGGGACACGCTGTCAGTGCGCTGCTCTGGGACACGCTGTCAGTGCACTGCTCTGGGACACGCTGTCAGTGCGCTGCTCTGGGACACACTGTCAGTGCGCTGCTCCGGGACACAATGTCAGTGCACTGCTCCGGGACCTGCTGTCAGTGCGCTGTTCCGGGACACGCTGTCAGTGCGCTGTTCCGGGACACGCTGTCAGTGCGCTGCTCCGGGACCTGCTGTCAGTGCGCTGTTCCGGGACACGCTGTCAGTGCGCTGTTCCGGGACACGCTGTCAGTGCGCTGCTCCGGGACACGCTGTCAGTGCGCTGTTCCGGGACACGCTGTCAGTGCGCTGCTCCGGGACACGCTGTCAGTGCGCTGCTCCGGGACACGCTGTCAGTGCGCTGCTCTGGGACACGCTGTCAGTGCGCTGCTCCGGGACACGCTGTCAGTGCGCTGCTCTGGGACATGCTGTCAGTGCACTGACCTGGGACACGCTATTGTTGTGCTGCTCTGGGACACGCTGTCAGTGCGCTGCTCTGGGACATACTGTCAGTGCACTGCTCTGGGACACGCTATCATTGCACTGCTCCGGGACACGCTGTCAGTGCACTGCTCCGGGACATGCTGTCAGTGCGCTGCTCCGGGACACGTTGTTGTTGTGCTGCTCCAGGACACACTGTCAGTGCGCTGCTCCGGGACACGCTGTCAGTGTGCTGCACCAGGACACACTGTCAGTGCGCTGCTCCGGGACACACTGTCAGTGCGCTGCTCTGGGACACGCTGTCAGTGCACTGCTCCGGGACACGCTGTCAGTGTGCTGCTCCAGGACACACTGTCAGTGCGCTGCTCCGGGACACGCTGTCAGTGCGCTGCTCCGGGACACAATGTCAGTGCGCTGCTCTGGGACACGCTGTCAGTGCGCTGCTCCGGGACACAATGTCAGTGCGCTGCACTGGGACACGCTGTCAGTGTGCTGCTCCGGGACACGCTGTCAGTGTGCTGCTCCGGGACACGCTGTCAGTGCGCTGTTCTGGGACACGCTGTCAGTGCGCTGCTCCGGGACATGCTGTCAGTGCACTGCTCCGGGACACGCTGTAAATGCGCTGCTCTGAGACACGCTGTCAGTTCGCTACTCCGGGACACGCTGTCAGTGCACTGCTCCGGGACGGACTTTCAGTGCACCGCTCCAGGACACGCTGTCAATGTGCTGCACGGTGACACGCTGTCAGTGCGCTACTCCAGGACACACTGTCAGTGCACAGCTCCGGGACACGCTGTCAGTGCGCTTCTCTGAGACACGCTACTGTTGTGCTGCTCCGGGACACATTGTCAGCGCGCTGCTCCGGGACATGCTGTCAGTGCGCTGCTCCGGGACACAATGTTAGTGCGCTGCTCCAAGACACACTGTCAGTGCGCTGCTCCAGGACACGCTGTCTGCGCGCTGCTCCGGGACACGCTGTCAGCGCGCTGCTCCGGGACACGCTGTCAGTGCGCTGCTCTGGGACATGCTGTCAGTGCACTGCTCTGGGACACACTGTCAGTGCACAGCTCCCGGACACGCTATCATTGCGCTGCTCTGGGACATGCTGTCAGTGCGCTGTTCCGGGACACAATGTCAGTGCACTGCTCCGGGACCTGCTGTCAGTGCGCTGTTCCGGGACACGCTGTCAGTGCGCTGTTCCGGGACACGCTGTCAGTGCACGGCTATGGGACACAATGTCAGTGCGCTGCTCCAAGACACACTGTCAGTGTGCTGCTCCGGGACATGCTGTCAGTGCACTGCTCTGGGACACGCTGTCAGTGCACGGCTTTGGGACACGCTGTCAGTGCACTGCTCCGGGACATGCTGTCAGTGCGCTGCCCCGGGACACGTTATTGTTGTGCTGCTCCAGGACACAATGTCAGTGCGCTGCTCCAGGACACACTGTCAGTGCATTGCTCTCGGACACACTGTCAGTGCGCTGCTCCGGGACACACTGTCAGTGCGCTGCTCCGGGACAAGCTGTCAGTGCTCTGCTCTGGGACACACTGTCAGTGCGTTGCTCCGGGGCACGCTGTCAGTGCATTACTCCAGGACACGCTGTCAGTGCGCTGCTCCGGGACACGCTGACAGTGCTCTGCTCCGGGACACAATGTCAGTGTGCTGCTCCGGGACACGCTCTCAGTGCGCTGCTCCGGGACACGCTGTCAGTGCGCTGCTCCGGGACACACTGTCAGTGCACTACTCCAGGACACGCTGTCAGTGCACTGCTCTGAGACACGCTGTCAGTGCGCTGTTCCGGGACACACTGTCAGTGCACTGCTCTGGGACTCGCTGTCAGTGCTCTGCTCAGGGACACGCTGTCAGTGTGCTGCTCCGGGACACACTGTCAGTGCACTGTTCCGGGACACACTGTCAGTGCACTGCTCTGAGACACGCTGTCAGTGCGCTACTCCGGGACACACTGTCAGCGTGCTGCTCCGGGACACGCTGTCAGTGCGCTGCTCCGGGACACAATGTTAGTGCGCTGCTCCAAGACACACTGTCAGTGCGTTGCTCCAGGACACGCTGTCTGCGCGCTGCTCCGGGACACGCTGTCAGCGCGCTGCTCCGTGACACGCTGTCAGTGCGCTGCTCTGGGACACGCTGTCAGTGCGGTCCTCCGGGACACGCTGTCAGTGCGCTGCTCTGGGACACGCTGTCAGTGCGATGCTCTGGGACATGCTGTCAGTGCACTGCCCTGGGACACGCTGTCAGTGCACTGCTCTGGGACACGCTGTCAGTGCGCTGCTCTGGGACACGCTGTCAGTGCGCTGCTCTGGGACATGCTGTCAGTGCACTGCCCTGGGACACGCTATTGTTGTGCTGCTCCGGGACACACTGTCAGTGCGCTGCTCCAGGACACAATGTCAGTGCACTGCTCCGGGACCTGCTGTCAGTGCGCTGTTCCGGGACACGCTGTCAATGCGCTGCACCGGGACACGCTGTCACTGTGCTGCTCCGGGACATGCTGTCAGTGTGCTGCTCCAGGACATGCTGTCAGTGCGCTGTTCTGGGACACGCTGTCAGTGCACTGCTCCGGGACACGCTATCAATGCGCTGATCCCGGACTCGCTGTTAGTGCACTGCTTCAGGACACGCTGTCAGTGCGCTACTCCAGGACACGCTGTCACTGCTGCTCCGGGACGCGCTGTAAATGCGCTGCTCTGAGACACGCTGTCAGTTCGCTACTCCGGGACGGACTATCAGTGTACTGCTCCAGGACACGCTGTCAGTGCACGGCTCCGGGACGGACTATCAGTGTACTGCTCCGGGACACGCTGTCAATGTGCTACTCGGTGACACGCTGTCAGTGCACTGCTCCGGGACGGACTGTCAATGCGCTGCTCCGAGACACGCTGTCACTGTGCTGCTCCGGGACACGCTGTAAATGTGCTGCTCTGAGACACGCTGTCAGTTCGCTACTCCGGGACACGCTGTCAGTGCACTGCTCCGGGACAGACTTTCAGTGCACCGCTCCAGGACACGATGTCAATGTGCTGCTCGGTGACACGCTGTCAGTGCGCTGCTCCAGGACACACTGTCAGTGCACAGCTGCCGGACATGCTGTCAGTGCGCTTCTCCGAGACACGCTACTGTTGTGCTGCTCCGGGACACACTGTCAGTGCGCTGCTCCGGAACACGCTGTCAGTGCGCTGCTCCGGGACACAATGTTAGTGCGCTGCTCCAAGACACACTGCCAGTGTGCTGCTCCAGGACACGCTGTCTGCGCGCTGCTCCGGGACACGCTGTCAGCGCGCTGCTCCGGGACACGCTGTCAGTGCACGGCTTCGGGACACAATGTCAGTGCGCTGCTCCGGGACACAATGTCAGTGCACTGCTCCGGGACACACTATTGTTGTGCTGCTCCGGGACACACTGTCAGTGCGCTGCTCCGGGACACAATGTCAGTGCACTGCTCCGGGACCTGCTGTCAGTGCGCTGTTCCGGGACACGCTGTCAGTGCGCTGTTCCAGGACACGCTGTCAGAGTGCTGTTCCGGGACACGCTGTCTGTGCGCTGCTCAGGGACACGCTGTCAGTGCGCTGTTCCGGGACACGCTGTCAGTGCGCTGTTACAGGACACACTGTCAGTGCGCTGTTACAGGACACGCTGTCAGTGCGCTGTTACAGGACACGCTGTCAGTGCGCAGCTCCGGGACACGCTGTCAGTGCACTGCTTCGGGACACGCTGTAAGAGTGCTGTTCCGGGACACGCTGTCAGTGCGCTGCTCCAGGACACGCTGTCAGTGCACTGCTCCGGGACACGCTGTCAGTGCGCTGCTCTGGGACATGCTGTTAGTGCACTGCTCTCGGACACACTGTCAGTGCACAGCTCCCGGACACGCTATCATTGCGCTGCTCCGGGACACGCTGTCAGTGCACTGCTCCGGGACATGCTGTCATTTCGCTGCTCCGGGACACGTTATTGTGGTGCTGCTCCAGGACACAATGTCAGTGTGCTGCTCCAGGACACACTGTCAGTGCGCTGCTCCGGGACACGCTGTCAGTGTGCTGCTCGAGGACACACTGTCAGTGCGCTGCTCCGGGACACACTGTCAGCGCGCTGCTCCGGGAAACACTGTCAGTGCGCTGCTCTGGGACATGCTGTCAGTGCACTGCTCCGGGACACGCTGTCAGTGCACTGCTCTGAGACACGCTGTCAGTGCGCTGCTCTGGGACACGCTGTCAGTGCACTGCTCTGAGACACGCTGTCAGTGCGCTGCTCCAGGACACACTGTCAGTGCACAGCTCCCGGACACGCTGTCAGTGCGCTTCTCCGAGACACGCTACTGTTGTGCTGCTCCAGGACACACTGTCAGTGCGCTGCTCTGGGACACACTATCAGTGCACAGCTCCCAGACACGCTATCAATGCGCTGCTCTGGGACATGCTCTCAGTGCGCTGCTCTGGGACACGCTATTTTTGTGCTGCTCCGGGACACAATGTCAGTGCAGTGCTCCGGGACCTGCTGTCAGTGCACGCCTTCGGGACACAATGTCAGTGCGCTGCTCCAAGACACACTGTCAGTGCACGGCTACGGGACACAATGTCAGTCCGCTGCTCCAAGACACACTGTCAACGCGCTGCTCCGGGAAACACTGTCAGTGCGCTGCTCCGCGACATGCTGTCAGTGCGCTGCTCCGGGACACAATGTTAGTGCGCTGCTCCAAGACACACTGTCAGTGCGCTGCTCCAGGACACGCTGTCTGCGCGCTGCTCCGGGACACGCTGTCAGCGCGCTGCTCCGGGACACGCTGTCAGTGCGCTGCTCTGGGACATGCTGTCAGTGCACTGCTCTGGGACACACTGTCAGTGCGCTGCTCTGGGACATGCTGTCAGTGCGCTGCTCCGGGACACACTGTCAGTGCACAGCTCCCGG
Organism: Chiloscyllium punctatum; assembly: GCF_047496795.1. Lineage (NCBI taxonomy): Eukaryota > Metazoa > Chordata > Chondrichthyes > Orectolobiformes > Hemiscylliidae > Chiloscyllium > Chiloscyllium punctatum. The sequence goes on along the minus strand of NC_092750.1, from coordinate 50,290,947 downwards.
ACACGCTATCATTGCGCTGCTCTGGGACATGCTGTCAGTGCGCTGTTCCGGGACACAATGTCAGTGCACTGCTCCGGGACCTGCTGTCAGTGCGCTGTTCCGGGACACGCTGTCAGTGCGCTGTTCCGGGACACGCTGTCAGTGCGCTGCTCCAGGACACGCTGTCAGTGCACGGCTATTGGACACAAGGTCAGAGCGCTGCTCTGGGACACACTGTCAGTGCACAGCTCCCAGACACGCTATCATTGCGCTGCTCTGGGACATGCTGTCAGTGCGCTGCTCTGGGACACGCTATATTTGTGCTGCTCTGGGACACAATGTCAGTGCACAGCTCCGGGACCTGCTGTCAGTGCACGCCTTCGGGACACAATGTCAGTGCACTGCTCCATGACACGCTCTCAGTGCGCTGCTCTGGGACATGCTGTCAGTGTACTGCTCCGGGACACGTTATTGTGGTGCTGCTCCAGGACACAATGTCAGTGCGCTGCTCCAGGACACACTGTCAGTGCGCTGCTCCGGGACACGTTATTGTGGTGCTGCTCCAGGACACAATGTCAGTGCGCTGCTCCAGGACACACTGTCAGTGCGCTGCTCCGGGACACGCTGTCAGTGTGCTGCTCCAGGACACACTGTCAGCGCGCTGCTCCGGGAAACACTGTCAGTGCGCTGCTCCGGGAAACACTGTCAGTGCGCTGCTCTGGGACATGCTGTCAGTGCACTGCTCCGGGACACGCTGTCAGTGCACTGCTCTGAGACACGCTGTCAGTGCGCTGCTCTGGGACACGCTGTCAGTGCACTGCTCTGAGACACGCTGTCAGTGCGCTGCTCCAGGACACACTGTCAGTGCACAGCTCCCGGACACGCTGTCAGTGCGCTTCTCCGAGACACGCTACTGTTGTGCTGCTCCAGGACACACTGTCAGTGCGCTGCTCTGGGACACACTATCAGTGCACAGCTCCCAGACACGCTATCAATGCGCTGCTCTGGGACATGCTCTCAGTGCGCTGCTCTGGGACACGCTATTTTTGTGGTGCTCCGGGACACAATGTCAGTGCAGTGCTCCGGGACCTGCTGTCAGTGCACGCCTTCGGGACACAATGTCAGTGCGCTGCTCCAAGACACACTGTCAGTGCACGGCTACGGGACACAATGTCAGTCCGCTGCTCCAAGACACACTGTCAACGCGCTGCTCCGGGAAACACTGTCAGTGCGCTGCTCCGCGACATGCTGTCAGTGCGCTGCTCCGGGACACAATGTTAGTGCGCTGCTCCAAGACACACTGTCAGTGCGCTGCTCCAGGACACGCTGTCTGCGCGCTGCTCCGGGACACGCTGTCAGCGCGCTGCTCCGGGACACGCTGTCAGTGCGCTGCTCTGGGACATGCTGTCAGTGCACTGCTCTGGGACACACTGTCAGTGCGCTGCTCTGGGACATGCTGTCAGTGCGCTGCTCCGGGACACACTGTCAGTGCACAGCTCCCGGACACGCTATCATTGCGCTGCTCTGGGACATGCTGTCAGTGCGCTGTTCCGGGACACAATGTCAGTGCACTGCTCCGGGACCTGCTGTCAGTGCGCTGTTCCGGGACACGCTGTCAGTGCGCTGTTCCGGGACACGCTCTCAGTGCGCTGCTCCAGGACACGCTGTCAGTGCACGGCTATTGGACACAAGGTCAGAGCGCTGCTCTGGGACACACTGTCAGTGCACAGCTCCCAGACACGCTATCATTGCGCTGCTCTGGGACATGCTGTCAGTGCGCTGCTCTGGGACACGCTATATTTGTGCTGCTCTGGGACACAATGTCAGTGCACAGCTCCGGGACCTGCTGTCAGTGCACGCCTTCGGGACACAATGTCAGTGCACTGCTCCATGACACGCTCTCAGTGCGCTGCTCTGGGACATGCTGTCAGTGTACTGCTCCGGGACACGCTATTGTTGTGCTGCTCCGGGACACACGGTCAGTGCGCTACTCCGGGACACAATGTCAGTGTGCTGCTCCGGGACACACTGTCAGTACGCTGCTCCGGGACACAATGTCAGTGCGCTAATCCGGGACACGCTGTCAGTGCGCTGCTCCGGGACACAATGTCAGTGCGCTAATCCGGGACACGCTGTCAGTGTGCTGCTCCGGGACACGCTGTCAGTGCACTGCTCTGGGACACGCTGTCAGTGCGCTGCTCTGGGACATATTGTCAGTGCACTGCTCTGGGACACACTATCATTGCACTGCTCCGGGACACGCTGTCAGTGCACTGCTCCGGGACATGCTGTCAGTGCGCTGCTCCAGGACACGTTATTGTTGTGCTGCTCCAGGACACACTGTCAGTGCGCTGCTCCGGGACACGCTGTCAGTGTGCTGCACCAGGACACACTGTCAGTGCGCTGCTCCGGGACACACTGTCAGTGCGCTGCTCTGGGACACGCTGTCAGTGCACTGCTCCGGGACACGCTGTCAGTGTGCTGCTCCAGGACACACTGTCAGTGCGCTGCTCCGGGACACGCTGTCAGTGCGCTGCTCCGGGACACAATGTCAGTGCGCTGCTCTGGGACACGCTGTCAGTGCGCTGCTCCGGGACACAATGTCAGTGCGCTGCACCGGGACACGCTGTCAGTGTGCTGCTCCGGGACACGCTGTCAGTGTGCTGCTCCGGGACACGCTGTCAGTGCGCTGTTCTGGGACACGCTGTCAGTGCGCTGCTCCGGGACATGCTGTCAGTGCACTGCTCCGGGACACGCTGTAAATGCGCTGCTCTGAGACACGCTGTCAGTTCGCTACTCCGGGACACGCTGTCAGTGCACTGCTCCGGGACGGACTTTCAGTGCACCGCTCCAGGACACGCTGTCAATGTGCTGCACGGTGACACGCTGTCAGTGCGCTGCTCCAGGACACACTGTCAGTGCACAGCTCCGGGACACGCTGTCAGTGCGCTTCTCCGAGACACGCTACTGTTGTGCTGCTCCGGGACACATTGTCAGCGCGCTGCTCCGGGACATGCTGTCAGTGCGCTGCTCCGGGACACAATGTTAGTGCGCTGCTCCAAGACACACTGTCAGTGCGCTGCTCCAGGACACGCTGTCTGCGCGCTGCTCCGGGACACGCTGTCAGCGCGCTGCTCCGGGACACGCTGTCAGTGCGCTGCTCTGGGACATGCTGTCAGTGCACTGCTCTGGGACACACTGTCAGTGCACAGCTCCCGGACACGCTATCATTGCGCTGCTCTGGGACATGCTGTCAGTGCACTGTTCCGGGACACAATGTCAGTGCACTGCTCCGGGACCTGCTGTCAGTGCGCTGTTCCGGGACACGCTGTCAGTGTGCTGCTCCGGGACATGCTGTCAGTGCACGGCTATTGGACACAATGTCAGTGCGCTGCTCCAAGACACACTGTCAGTGTGCTGCTCCGGGACATGCTGTCAGTGCACTGCTCTGGGACACGCTGTCAGTGCACGGCTATGGGACACAATGTCAGTGCGCTGCTCCAGGACACGCTGTCAGTGCACGGCTATGGGACACAATGTCAGTGCGCTGCTCCAAGACACACTGTCAGTGTGCTGATCCGGGACATGCTGTCAGTGCACTGCTCTGGGACACGCTGTCAGTGCACGGCTCTGGGACACGCTCTCAGTGCACTGCTCCGGGACATGCTGTCAGTGCGCTGCTCCGGGACACGTTATTGTTGTGCTGCTCCAGGACACAATGTCAGTGCGCTGCTCCAGGACACACTGTCAGTGCGCTGCTCTCGGACACACTGTCAGTGCGCTGCTCCGGGACACACTGTCAGTGCGCTGCTCCGGGACAAGCTGTCAGTGCTCTGCTCTGGGACACACTGTCAGTGCACTGCTAGGGGACACGCTGTCAATGCTCTGCTCTGGGACACGCTGTCAGTGCGCTGCTCCGGGACACGCTGACAGTGCTCTGCTCCGGGACACAGTGTCAGTGTGCTGCTCCGGGACACGCTCTCAGTGCGCTGCTCCGGGACACGCTGTCAGTGCTCTGCTCCAGGACACACTGTCAGTGCGTTGCTCCGGGGCACGCTGTCAGTGCATTACTCCAGGACACACTGTCAGTGCGTTGCTCCGGGACACGCTGACAGTGCTCTGCTCCGGGACACAATGTCAGTGTGCTGCTCCGGGACACACTGTCAGTGCGCTGCTCCGGGACACACTGTCAGTGCGCTGCTCCGGGACACACTGTCAGTGCACTACTCCAGGACACGCTGTCAGTGCACTGCTCTGAGACACGCTGTCAGTGCGCTGTTCCGGGACACACTGTCAGTGCACTGCTCTGGGACACTCTGTCAGTGCTCTGCTCAGGGACACGCTGTCAGTGTGCTGCTCCGGGACACACTGTCAGTGCATGTCTACGGGACACGCTGTCAGTGCACTGTTCCGGGACACACTGTCAGTGCACTGCTCTGAGACACGCTGTCAGTGTGCTACTCCGGGACACACTGTCAGCGCGCTGCTCCGGGACACACTGTCAATGCTCTGCTCTGGGACACGCTGTCAGTGCGCTGCTCCGGGACACGCTGTCAGTGCGCTGCTCTGGGACACGCTGTCAGTGCGATGCTCTGGGACATGCTGTCAGTGCACTGCCCTGGGACACGCTGTCAGTGCACTGCTCTGGGACACGCTGTCAGTGCGCTGCTCTGGGACACGCTGTCAGTGCGCTGCTCTGGGACATGCTGTCAGTGCACTGCCCTGGGACACGCTATTGTTGTGCTGCTCCGGGACACACTGTCAGTGCGCTGTTCTGGGACACGCTGTCAGTGCACTGCTCCGGGACACGCTATCAATGCGCTGATCCCGGACTCGCTGTTAGTGCACTGCTTCAGGACACGCTGTCAGTGCGCTACTCCAGGACACGCTGTCACTGCTGCTCCGGGACGCGCTGTAAATGCGCTGCTCTGTGACACGCTGTCAGTTCGCTACTCCGGGACGGACTATCAGTGTACTGCTCCAGGACACGCTGTCAGTGCACGGCTCCGGGACGGACTATCAGTGTACTGCTCCGGGACACGCTGTCAATGTGCTGCTCGGTGACACGCTGTCAGTGCACTGCTCCGGGACGGACTGTCAATGCGCTGCTCCGGGACACGCTGTCACTGTGCTGCTCCGGGACACGCTGTAAATGTGCTGCTCTGAGACACGCTGTCAGTTCGCTACTCCGGGACACGCTGTCAGTGCACTGCTCCGGGACAGACTTTCAGTGCACCGCTCCAGGACACGATGTCAATGTGCTGCTCGGTGACACGCTGTCAGTGCGCTGCTCCAGGACACACTGTCAGTGCACAGCTGCCGGACATGCTGTCAGTGCGCTTCTCCGAGACACGCTACTGTTGTGCTGCTCCGGGACACACTGTCAGTACGCTGCTCCGGGACACAATGTCAGTGCGCTAATCCGGGACACGCTGTCAGTGCGCTGCTCCGGGACACAATGTCAGTGCGCTAATCCGGGAGACGCTGTCAGTGTGCTGCTCCGGGACACGCTGTCAGTGCACAGCTCCGGGACACGCTGTCAGTGCGCTTCTCCGAGACACGCTACTGTTGTGCTGCTCCGGGACACATTGTCAGCGCGCTGCTCCGGGACATGCTGTCAGTGCGCTGCTCCGGGACACAATGTTAGTGCGCTGCTCCAAGACACACTGTCAGTGCGCTGCTCCGGGACACGCTGTCTGCGCGCTGCTCCGGGACACGCTGTCAGCGCGCTGCTCCGGGACACGCTGTCAGTGCGCTGCTCTGGGACATGCTGTCAGTGCACTGCTCTGGGACACACTGTCAGTGCACAGCTCCCGGACACGCTATCATTGCGCTGCTCTGGGACATGCTGTCAGTGCGCTGTTCCGGGACACAATGTCAGTGCACTGCTCCGGGACCTGCTGTCAGTGCGCTGTTCCGGGACACGCTGTCAGTGCGCTGTTCCGGGACACGCTGTCAGTGCGCTGCTCCAGGACACGCTGTCAGTGCACGGCTATTGGACACAATGTCAGTGCGCTGCTCCAGGACACGCTGTCAGTGCACGGCTATGGGACACAATGTCAGTGCGCTGCTCCAAGACACACTGTCAGTGTGCTGCTCCGGGACATGCTGTCAGTGCACTGCTCTGGGACACGCTGTCAGTGCACGGCTATGGGACACAATGTCAGTGCGCTGCTCCAGGACACGCTGTCAGTGCACGGCTATGGGACACAATGTCAGTGCGCTGCTCCAAGACACACTGTCAGTGTGCTGATCCGGGACATGCTGTCAGTGCACTGCTCTGGGACACGCTGTCAGTGCACGGCTCTGGGACACACTCTCAGTGCACTGCTCCGGGACATGCTGTCAGTGCGCTGCTCCGGGACACGTTATTGTTGTGCTGCTCCAGGACACAATGTCAGTGCGCTGCTCCAGGACACACTGTCAGTGCGCTGCTCTCGGACACACTGTCAGTGCGCTGCTCCAGGACACACTGTCAGTGCGCTGCTCCGGGACAAGCTGTCAGTGCTCTGCTCTGGGACACACTGTCAGTGCACTGCTAGGGGACACGCTGTCAATGCTCTGCTCTGGGACACGCTGTCAGTGCGCTGCTCCGGGACACGCTGACAGTGCTCTGCTCCGGGACACAGTGTCAGTGTGCTGCTCCGGGACACGCTCTCAGTGCGCTGCTCCGGGACACGCTGTCAGTGCTCTGCTCCAGGACACACTGTCAGTGCGTTGGTCCGGGACACGCTGACAGTGCTCTGCTCCGGGACACAATGTCAGTGTGCTGCTCCGGGACACACTGTCAGTGCGCTGCTCCGGGACACACTGTCAGTGCGCTGCTCCGGGACACACTGTCAGTGCACTACTCCAGGACACGCTGTCAGTGCACTGCTCTGAGACACGCTGTCAATGCGCTGTTCCGGGACACACTGTCAGTGCACTGCTCTGGGACACTCTGTCAGTGCTCTGCTCAGGGACACGCTGTCAGTGTGCTGCTCCGGGACACACTGTCAGTGCATGTCTACGGGACACGCTGTCAGTGCACTGTTCCGGGACACACTGTCAGTGCACTGCTCTGAGACACGCTGTCAGTGTGCTACTCCGGGACACACTGTCAGCGCGCTGCTCCGGGACACACTGTCAATGCTCTGCTCTGGGACACGCTGTCAGTGCGCTGCTCCGGGACACGCTGTCAGTGCGCTGCTCTGGGACACGCTGTCAGTGCGATGCTCTGGGACATGCTGTCAGTGCACTGCCCTGGGACACGCTGTCAGTGCACTGCTCTGGGACACGCTGTCAGTGCGCTGCTCTGGGACACGCTGTCAGTGCGCTGCTCTGGGACATGCTGTCAGTGCACTGCCCTGGGACACGCTATTGTTGTGCTGCTCCGGGACACACTGTCAGTGCGCTGTTCTGGGACACGCTGTCAGTGCACTGCTCCGGGACACGCTATCAATGCGCTGATCCCGGACTCGCTGTTAGTGCACTGCTTCAGGACACGCTGTCAGTGCGCTACTCCAGGACACGCTGTCACTGCTGCTCCGGGACGCGCTGTAAATGCGCTGCTCTGTGACACGCTGTCAGTTCGCTACTCCGGGACGGACTATCAGTGTACTGCTCCAGGACACGCTGTCAGTGCACGGCTCCGGGACGGACTATCAGTGTACTGCTCCGGGACACGCTGTCAATGTGCTGCTCGGTGACACGCTGTCAGTGCACTGCTCCGGGACGGACTGTCAATGCGCTGCTCCGGGACACGCTGTCACTGTGCTGCTCCGGGACACGCTGTAAATGTGCTGCTCTGAGACACGCTGTCAGTTCGCTACTCCGGGACACGCTGTCAGTGCACTGCTCCGGGACAGACTTTCAGTGCACCGCTCCAGGACACGATGTCAATGTGCTGCTCGGTGACACGCTGTCAGTGCGCTGCTCCAGGACACACTGTCAGTGCACAGCTGCCGGACATGCTGTCAGTGCGCTTCTCCGAGACACGCTACTGTTGTGCTGCTCCGGGACACACTGTCAGTGCGCTGCTCCGGAACACGCTGTCAGTGCGCTGCTCCGGGACACAATGTTAGTGCGCTGCTCCAAGACACACTGTCAGTGCGCTGCTCCAGGATACGCTGTCTGCGCGCTGCTCCGGGACACGCTGTCAGCGCGCTGCTCCGGGACACGCTGTCAGTGCACGGCTTCGGGACACAATGTCAGTGCGCTGCTCCGGGACACAATGTCAGTGCACTGCTCCGGGACACACTATTGTTGTGCTGCTCCGGGACACACTGTCAGTGCGCTGCTCCGGGACACAATGTCAGTGCACTGCTCCGGGACCTGCTGTCAGTGTGCTGTTCCGGGACCCGCTGTCAGTGCGCTGTTCCAGGACACGCTGTCAGAGTGCTGTTCCGGGACACGCTGTCTGTGCGCTGCTCAGGGACACGCTGTCAGTGCGCTGTTCCGGGACACGCTGTCAGTGCGCTGTTACAGGACACACTGTCAGTGCGCTGTTACAGGACACGCTGTCAGTGCGCTGTTACAGGACACGCTGTCAGTGCGCAGCTCCGGGACACGCTGTCAGTGCACTGCTTCGGGACACGCTGTCAGTGCGCTGCTCCGGGACACGCTGTCAGTGCACTGCTCCAGGACACGCTGTCAGTGCGCTGCTCTGGGACATGCTGTTAGTGCACTGCTCTCGGACACACTGTCAGTGCACAGCTCCCGGACACGCTATCATTGCGCTGCTCCGGGACACGCTGTCAGTGCACTGCTCCGGGACATGCTGTCAGTGCGCTGCTCCGGGACACGTTATTGTGGTGCTGCTCCAGGACACAATGTCAGTGCGCTGCTCCAGGACACACTGTCAGTGCGCTGCTCCGGGACACACTGTCAGTGCGCTGCTCCGGGACACGCTGTCAGTGTGCTGCTCCAGGACACACTGTCAGTGCGCTGCTCCGGGACACACTGTCAGCGCGCTGCTCCGGGAAACACTGTCAGTGCGCTGCTCTGGGAGATGCTGTCAGTGCACTGCTACGGGACACGCTGTCAGTGCACTGCTCTGAGACACGCTGTCAGTGCGCTGCTCTGGGACACGCTGTCAGTGCACTGCTCTGAGACACGCTGTCAGTGCGCTGCTCCAGGACACACTGTCAGTGCACAGCTCCCGGACACGCTGTCAGTGCGCTTCTCCGAGACACGCTACTGTTGTGCTGCTCCGGGACACACTGTCAGTGCGCTGCTCTGGGACACACTGTCAGTGCACAGCTCCCAGACACGCTATCAATGCGCTGCTCTGGGACATGCTGTCAGTGCGCTGCTCTGGGACACGCTATTTTTGTGCTGCTCCAGGACACAATGTCAGTGCACTGCTCCGGGACCTGCTGTCAGTGCACGCCTTCGGGACACAATGTCAGTGCGCTGCTCCAAGACACACTGTCAGTGCACGGCTACGGGATACAATGTCAGTCCGCTGCTCCAAGACACACTATCAGTGCGCTGCTCCGGGACACGCTGTCAGTGCGCTGCTCCGGGACACGCTGTCAGTGCGCTGCTCTGGGACATGCTGTCAGTGCACTGCTCTGGGACACGCTATTGTTGTGCTGCTCCGGGACACAATGTCAGTACGCTGCTCCGGGACACAATGTCAGTGCGCTAATCCGGGACACACTGTCAGTGCGCTGCTCCGGGACACAATGTCAGTGCGCTGCACCGGACACGCTGTCAGTGTGCTGCTCCGGGACACGCTGTCAGTGTACTGCTCCGGGACACGCTGTCAGTGCGCTGTTCTGGGACATGCTGTCAGTGCACTGCTCTGGGACACGCTGTCAGTGCGCTGCTCTGGGAAATGCTGTTCGTGCTCTGCTCTGGGACATGCTGTTAGTGCACTGCTCTCGGACACACTGTCAGTGCACAGCTCCCGGACACGCTATCATTGCACTGCTCTGGGACACGCTGTCAGTGCACTGCTCCGGGACATGCTGTCAGTGCGTTGCTCCGGGACACGTTATTGTTGTGCTGCTCCAGGACACAATGTCAGTGCGCTGCTCCAGGACACACTGTCAGTGCACTGCTCTGGGACACGCTGTCAGTGTGCTGCTCCGGGACACGCTGTCAGTGTGCTGCTCCGGGACACACTGTCAGTGCGCTGCTCTGGGACATGCTGTCAGTGCACTGCTCCGGGACACGTTGTCAGTGTGCTGCTCCAGGACACACTGTCAGTGCGCTGCTCCGGGACACACTGTCAGCGCGCTGCTCCGGGAAACACTGTCAGTGCGCTGCTCTGGGACATGCTGTCAGTGCACTGCTCCGGGACACGCTGTCAGTGCACTGCTCTGAGACACGCTGTCAGTGCGCTGCTCTGGGACACGCTGTCAGTGCACTGCTCTGAGACACGCTGTCAGTGCGCTGCTCCAGGACACACTGTCAGTGCACAGCTCCCGGACACGCTGTCAGTGCGCTTCTCCGAGACACGCTACTGTTGTGCTGCTCCGGGACACACTGTCAGTGCGCTGCTCTGGGACAATCTGTCAGTGCACAGCTCCCAGACACGCTATCAATGCGCTGCTCTGGGACATGCTGTCAGTGCGCTGCTCTGGGACACGCTATTTTTGTGCTGCTCCGGGACACAATGTCAGTGCACTGCTCCGGGACCTGCTGTCAGTGCACGCCTTCGGGACACAATGTCAGTGCGCTGCTCCAAGACACACTGTCAGTGCACGGCTACGGGATACAATGTCAGTCCGCTGCTCCAAGACACACTGTCAGTGCGCTGCTCCGGGACACGCTGTCAGCGCGCTGCTCCGGGACACGCTGTCAGTGCGCTGCTCTGGGACATGCTGTCAGTGCCCTGCTCCGGGACACGCTATTGTTGTGCTGCTCCGGGACACAATGTCAGTACGCTGCTCCGGGACACAATGTCAGTGCGCTAATCCGGGACACACTGTCAGTGCGCTGCTCCGGGACACAATGTCAGTGCGCTGAACCGGACACGCTGTCAGTGTGCTGCTCCGGGACACGCTGTCAGTGCGCTGTTCTGGGACATGCTGTCAGTGCACTGCTCTGGGACACGCTGTCAGTGCGCTGCTCTGGGACATGCTGTTAGTGCGCTGCTCTGGGACATGCTGTTAGTGCACTGCTCTCGGACACACTGTCAGTGCACAGCTCCCGGACACGCTATCATTGCACTGCTCCGGGACACGCTGTCATTGCACTGCTCCGGGACACGCTGTCAGTGCACTGCTCCGGGACATGCTGTCAGTGCGTTGCTCCGGGACACGTTATTGTTGTGCTGCTCCAGGACACAATGTCAGTGCGCTGCTCCAGGACACACTGTCAGTGCACTGCTCTGGGACACGCTGTCAGTGTGCTGCTCCGGGACACGCTGTCAGTGTGCTGCTCCGGGACACACTGTCAGTGCGCTGCTCTGGGACATGCTGTCAGTGCACTGCTCCGGGACACGCTGTCAGTGTGCTGCTCCGGGACACACTGTCAGTGCGCTGCTCTGGGACATGCTGTCAGTGCACTGCTCCGGGACACAATGTCAGTGCGCTGCTCTGGGACACGCTGTCAGTGCGCTGCTCTGGGACACAATGTCAGTGCGCTGCTCTGGGACACGCTGTCAGTGCGCTGCTCCGGGACACACTGTCAGTGTGTTGCTCCGGGACACGCTGTCAGTGTGCTGCTCCGGGACACAATGTCAGTGCGCTGCACCGGGACACGCTGTCAGTGTGCTGCTCCGGGACACGCTGTCACTGTGCTGCTCCGGGACACGCTGTCAGTGCGCTGTTCTGGGACACGCTGTCAGTGCACTGCTCCGGGACATGCTATCAATGCGCTGATCCTGGACTCGCTGTTAGTGCACTGCTTCAGGACACGCTGTCATTGCGCTGCTCCGGGACACGCTGTCAGTGCACTGCTCCGGGACACGCTGTAAATGCGCTGCTCCGAGACACGCTGTCAGTTCGCTACTCCGGGACACGCTGTCAGTGCACCGATCCAGGACACGCTGTCAATGTGCTGCTCGGTGACACGCTGTCAGTGCGTTGCTCCAGGACACACTGTCAGTGCGCTGCTCTGGGACACGCTGTCAGTGCGCTGCTCCGGGACACACTGTCAGTGTGCTGCTCCGGGACACGCTGTCAGTGTGCTACTCCGGGACACAATGTCAGTGCGCTGCACCGGGACACGCTGTCAGTGTGCTGCTCCGGGACACGCTGTCAGTGTGCTGCTCCGGGACACGCTGTCAGTGCGCTGTTCTGGGACACGCTGTCAGTGCACTGCTCCGGGACACGCTATCAATGCACTGCTCCGGGACACGCTGTAAATGCGCTGCTCTGAGACACGCTGTCAGTTCGCTACTCCGGGACACGCTGTCAGTGCACTGCTCCGGGACGGACTTTCAGTGCACCGCTCCAGGACACGCTGTCAATGTGCTGCTCGGTGACACGCTGTCAGTGCGCTGCTCCAGGACACACTGTCAGTGCACAGCTCCCGGACACGCTGTCAGTGCGCTTCTCCGAGACACGCTACTGTTGTGCTGCTCCGGGACACATTGTCAGCGCGCTGCTCCAGGACACGCTGTCAGTGCACAGCTCCGGGACACGCTGTCAGTGCGCTACTCCGAGACACGCTACTGTTGTGCTGCTCCGGGACACACTGTCAGCGCGCTGCTCCAGGACACGCTGTCAGTGCGCTGCTCCGGGACACAATGTTCGTGCGCTGCTCCAAGACACACTGTCAGTGCGCTGCTCCGGGACACAATGTTAGTGCGCTGCTCCAAGACACACTGTCAGTGCGCTGCTCCAGGACACGCTGTCTGCGCGCTGCTCCAGGACACGCTGTCTGCGCGCTGCTCCAGGACACGCTGTCTGCGCGCTGCTCCGGAACACGCTGTCAGTGCGCTGCTCTGGGACATGCTGTCAGTGCACTGCTCTGGGACACACTGTCAGTGCACAGCTCCCAGACACGCTATCTTTGCGCTGCTCTGGGACACGCTGTCAGTGCGCTTCTCTGGGACACGCTATTGTTGTGCTGCTCCGGGACACACTGTCAGTGCGCTGCTCCGGGACACAATGTCAGTGCACTGCTCCGGGAAACACTGTCAGTGCGCTGCTCCGGGACACGCTGACAGTGCTCTGCTCCGGGACACAATGTCAGTGTGCTGCTCCGGGACACGCTCTCAGTGCGCTGCTCCGGGACACGCTTTCAGTGCGCTGCTCCGGGACACGCTGTCAGTGCGCTGCTCCGTGACACACTGTCAGTGCTCTGCTCCGGGACACAATGTCAGTGCGCTGCTCTGGGACATGCTGTCAGTGCACTGCTCTGGGACACACTGTCAGTGCACAGCTCCCAGACACGCTATCTTTGCGCTGCTCTGGGACACGCTGTCAGTGCGCTTCTCTGGGACACGCTATTGTTGTGCTGCTCCGGGACACACTGTCAGTGCGCTGCTCCGGGACACAATGTCAGTGCACTGCTCCGGGAAACACTGTCAGTGCGCTGCTCCGGGACACGCTGACAGTGCTCTGCTCCGGGACACAATGTCAGTGTGCTGCTCCGGGACACGCTCTCAGTGCGCTGCTCCGGGACACGCTTTCAGTGCGCTGCTCCGGGACACGCTGTCAGTGCGCTGCTCCGTGACACACTGTCAGTGCTCTGCTCCGGGACACAATGTCAGTGTGCTGCTCCGGGACACACTGTCAGTGCGCTGCTCTGGGACACACTGTCAGTGCGCTGCTCCGGGACACGCTGACAGTGCTCTGCTCCGGGACACAATGTCAGTGTGCTGCTCCGGGACACACTGTCAGTGTGCTGCTCCGGGACACACTGTCAGTGCGCTGCTCCGGGACACACTGTCAGTGCACTACTCCAGGACACGCTGTCAGTGCACTGCTCTGAGACACGCTGTCAGTGCGCTGCTCCGGGACACACTGTCAGTGCACTGCTCTGAGACACGCTGTCAGTGCACTACTCCGGGACACGCTGTCAGTGCGCTGCTCTGGGACACGCTGTCAGTGCTCTGCTCAGGGACACGCTGTCAGTGTGCTGCTCCGGGACACACTGTCAGTGCATGTCTACGGGACACACTGTCAGTGCACTGCTCTGAGACACGCTGTCAGTGCGCTGCTCCGGGACACACTGTCAGTGCGCTGCTCCGGGACACACTGTCAGTGCACTACTTGAGGACACGCTGTCAGTGCACTGCTCCGGGACACACTGTCAGTGCGCTGCTCCGGGACACACTGTCAGTGCACTACTTGAGGACACGCTGTCAGTGCACTGCTCTGAGACACGCTGTCAGTGCGCTGCTCCGGGACACGCTGTCAGTGCACTGCTCTGGGACACGCTGTCAGTGCTCTGCTCCCGGACTTGCTGTCAGTGCACTGCTCTGAGACACGCTGTCAGTGCGCTGCTCCGGGACACGCTGTCAGTGCACTGCTCTGGGACACGCTGTCATTGCTCTGCTCAGGGACACGCTTTCAGTGTGCTGCTCCGGGACACACTGTCAGTGCATGTCTACGGGACACGCTGTCAGTGCACTGCTCCGGGACACACTGTCAGTGCACTACTCTGAGACACGCTGTCAGTGCGCTACTCCGGGACACACTGTCAGCACGCTGCTCCGGGACACGCTGTCAGTGCGCTGCTCCGGGACACAATGTTAGTGCGCTGCTCCAAGACACACTGTCAGTGCGCTGCTCCAGGACACGCTGTCTGCGCGCTGCTCCGGGACACGCTGTCAGTGCACTGCTCTGGGACACGCTGTTAGTGCGCTGCTCTGGGACACGCTGTCAGTGCGCTGCTCCGGGACACGCTGTCAGTGCACTGCCCTGGGACACGCTATTGTTGTGCTGCTCCGGGACACACTGTCAGTGCGCTGCTCCGGGACACAATGTCAGTGCACTGCTCCGGGACACACTGTCAGTGCGCTGCTCCAGGACACGCTGTCTGCGCGCTGCTCCAGGACACGCTGTCAGTGCACTGCTCTGGGACACGCTGTTAGTGCGCTGCTCCGGGACATGCTGTCAGTGCACTGCTCTGGGACACACTGTCAGTGCGCTGCTCTGGGACATGCTGTCAGTGCACTGCTCGCGGACACACTGTCAGTGCACAGCTCCCGGACACGCTATCATTGCGCTGCTCCGGGACACGCTCTCAGTGCACTGCTCCGGGACATGCTGTCAGTGCGCTGCTCCGGGACACGTTATTGTGGTGCTGCTCCGGGATACGCTGTCAGTGCGCTGCTCCAGGACACACTGTCAGTGCGCTGCTCCGGGACACGCTGTCAGTGTGCTGCTCCAGGACACAATGTCAGTGCGCTGCTCCGGGACACGCTGTCAGTGCGCTGCTCCAGGACACAATGTCAGTGTGCTGCTCCAGGACACACTGTCAGTGTGCTGCTCCAGGACACACAGTCAGTGCGCTGCTCCGGGACACGCTGTCAGTGCGCTGCTCCGGGACACGCTGTCAGTGTGCTGCTCCGGGACACGCTGTCAGTGCGCTGCTCCCGGACACACTGTCAGTGCGCTGCTCCGCGACACACTGTCAGTGCGCTACTCTGGGACATGCTGTCAGTGCACTGCTCCGGGACACAATGTCAGTGCACTGCTCTGGGACATGCTGTCAGTGCACTGCTCCGGGACACGCTGTCAGTGCGCTGCTCCCGGACACACTGTCAGTGCGCTGCTCCGCGACACACTGTCAGTGCGCTGCTCTGGGACATGCTGTCAGTGCACTGCTCCGGGACACAATGTCAGTGCGCTGCTCCGGGACACGCTGTCAGTGCACTGCTCCGGGACACGCTATTGTTGTGCTGCTCCGGGACACACTGTCAGTGCACTGCTCCGGGACACGCTATCATTGCACTGCTCTGGGACATGCTGTCAGTGCACTGCTCCGGGACACGCTGTCAGTGCGCTGCTCTGGGACATGCTGTCAGTGCGCTGCTCCGGGACACGCTATTGTTGTGCTGCTCCGGGACACACTGTCAGTACGCTGCTCCAGGACACAATGTCAGTGCGCTGCTCCGGGACACACTGTCAGTACGCTGCTCCGGGACACAATGTCAGTGCGCTAATCCGGGACACGCTGTCAGTGCGCTGGTCCGGGACACGCTGTCAGTGCGCTGCTCCGGGACACAATGTCAGTGCGCTGCACCGGGACACGCTGTCAGTACGCTGCTCCGGGATATGCTGTCAGTGCGCTGTTTTGGGACACGCTGTCAGTGCACTGCTCCGGGACACGCTATCAATGCGCTGATCCCGGACTCGCTATTAGTGCACTGCTTCAGGACACGCTGTCAGTGCGCTACTCCAGGACACACTGTCACTGTGCTGCTCCGGGACACGCTGTAAATGCGCTGCTCTGAGACACGCTGTCAGTTCGCTACTCCGGGACGGACTATCAGTGTACTGCTCCGGGACACGCTGTCAGTGCACGGCTCCGGGACGGACTATCAGTGTACTGCTCCGGGACACGCTGTCAATGTGCTGCTCGGTGACACGCTGTCAGTGCACTGCTCCGGGACGGACTGTCAATGCGCTGCTCCGGGACACGCTGTCAGTGCGCTGCTCCAGGACACACTGTCAGTGCACTGCTCCGGGACATGCTGTCACTGTGCTGCTCCGGGACACGCTGTAAATGTGCTGCTCTGAGACATGCTGTCAGTTCGCTACTCCGGGACACGCTGTCAGTGCACTGCTCCGGGACGGACTTTCAGTGCACCGCTCCAGGACACGATGTCAATGTGCTGCTCGGTGACACGCTGTCAGTGCGCTGCTCCAGGACACACTGTCAGTGCACAGCTCCCGGACACGCTGTCAGTGCGCTGCTCTGGGACACACTGTCAGTGCACAGCTCCCAGGCACGCTATCATTGCGCTGCTCTGGGACATGCTGTCAGTGCGCTGCTCTGGGACACGCTATTTTTGTGCTGCTCCGGGACACAATGTCAGTGCACTGCTCCGGGACCTGCTGTCAGTGCACGGCTTCGGGACACAATGTCAGTGCGCTGCTCCAAGACACACTGTCAGTGCGCTGCTCCGGGACACGCTGTCAGTGCGCTGCTCTGGGACATGCTGTCAGTGCACTGCTCCGGGACACGCTATTGTTGTGCTGCTCCGGGACACGCTGTCAGTGCGCTGCTCCGGGACACAATGTCAGTGCGCTAATCCGGGACACGCTGTCAGTGCGCTGCTCCGGGACACAATGTCAGTGCGCTGCACCGGGACACGCTGTCAGTGTGCTGCTCCGGGACACACTGTCAGTGCGCTGCTCCGGGACACGCTGTCAGTGCACTGCTCTGGGACATGCTGTTAGTGCACTGCTCTCGGACACACTGTCAGTGCACAGCTCCCGGACACGCTATCATTGCACTGCTCCGCGACACGCTGTCAGTGCACTGCTCCGGGACATGCTGTCAGTGCGCTGCTCCGGGACACATTATTGTTGTGCTGCTCCAGGACACAATGTCAGTGCGCTGCTCCGGGACACAATGTCAGTGCGCTGCTCCGGGACACGTTATTGTTGTGCTGCTCCAGGACACACTGTCAGTGCGCTGCTCCGGGACACGCTGTCAGTGCGCTGCTCCAGGACACACTGTCAGTGCACTGCTCCGGGACACGCTGTCACTGTGCTGCTCCGGGACACGCTGTAAATGTGCTGCTCTGAGACATGCTGTCAGTTCGCTACTCCGGGACACGCTGTCAGTGCACTGCTCCGGGACGGACTTTCAGTGCACCGCTCCAGGACACGATGTCAATGTGCTGCTCGGTGACACGCTGTCAGTGCGCTGCTCCAGGACACACTGTCAGTGCACAGCTCCCGGACACGCTGTCAGTGCGCTTCTCCGAGACACGCTACTGTTGTGCTGCTCCGGGACACACTGTCAGTGCGCTGCTCTGGGACACACTGTCAGTGCACAGCTCCCACGCACGCTATCATTGCGCTGCTCTGGGACATGCTGTCAGTGCGCTGCTCTGGGACACGCTATTTTTGTGCTGCTCCGGGACACAATGTCAGTGCACTGCTCCTGGACCTGCTGTCAGTGCACGGCTTCGGGACACACTGTCAGTGCGCTGCTCCGGGACACGCTGTCAGTGCGCTGCTCTGGGACATGCTGTCAGTGCACTGCTCCGGGACACAATGTCAGTGTGCTGCTCCGGGACACGCTCTCAGTGCGCTGCTCCGGGACACGCTTTCAGTGCGCTGCTCCGGGACACGCTGTCAGTGCGCTGCTCCGTGACACACTGTCAGTGCTCTGCTCCGGGACACAATGTCAGTGTGCTGCTCCGGGACACACTGTCAGTGCGCTGCTCTGGGACACACTGTCAGTGCGCTGCTCCGGGACACGCTGACAGTGCTCTGCTCCGGGACACAATGTCAGTGTGCTGCTCCGGGACACACTGTCAGTGTGCTGCTCCGGGACACACTGTCAGTGCGCTGCTCCGGGACACACTGTCAGTGCACTACTCCAGGACACGCTGTCAGTGCACTGCTCTGAGACACGCTGTCAGTGCGCTGCTCCGGGACACACTGTCAGTGCACTGCTCTGAGACACGCTGTCAGTGCACTACTCCGGGATACGCTGTCAGTGCGCTGCTCTGGGACACGCTATTGTTGTGCTGCTCCGGGACACACTGTCAGTGCGCTGCTCCGGGACACAATGTCAGTGCACTGCTCCGGGACACACTGTCAGTGCACTGCTCCGGGAAACACTGTCAGTGCGCTGCTCCGGGACACGCTGACAGTGCTCTGCTCCGGGACACAATGTCAGTGTGCTGCTCCGGGACACGCTCTCAGTGCGCTGCTCCGGGACACGCTTTCAGTGCGCTGCTCCGGGACACGCTGTCAGTGCGCTGCTCCGTGACACACTGTCAGTGCTCTGCTCCGGGACACAATGTCAGTGTGCTGCTCCGGGACACACTGTCAGTGCGCTGCTCTGGGACACACTGTCAGTGCGCTGCTCCGGGACACGCTGACAGTGCTCTGCTCCGGGACACAATGTCAGTGTGCTGCTCCGGGACACACTGTCAGTGCACTGCTCTGAGACACGCTGTCAGTGCGCTGCTCCGGGACACACTGTCAGTGCACTGCTCTGAGACACGCTGTCAGTGCACTACTCCGGGACACGCTGTCAGTGCGCTGCTCTGGGACACGCTGTCAGTGCTCTGCTCAGGGACACGCTGTCAGTGTGCTGCTCCGGGACACACTGTCAGTGCATGTCTACGGGACACACTGTCAGTGCACTGCTCTGAGACACGCTGTCAGTGCGCTGCTCCGGGACACACTGTCAGTGCACTACTTGAGGACACGCTGTCAGTGCACTGCTCCGGGACACACTGTCAGTGCGCTGCTCCGGGACACACTGTCAGTGCACTACTTGAGGACACGCTGTCAGTGCACTGCTCTGAGACACGCTGTCAGTGCGCTGCTCCGGGACACGCTGTCAGTGCACTGCTCTGGGACACGCTGTCAGTGCTCTGCTCCCGGACTTGCTGTCAGTGCACTGCTCTGAGACACGCTGTCAGTGCGCTGCTCCGGGACACGCTGTCAGTGCACTGCTCTGGGACACGCTGTCAGTGCTCTGCTCAGGGACACGCTTTCAGTGTGCTGCTCCGGGACACACTGTCAGTGCATGTCTACGGGACACGCTGTCAGTGCACTGCTCCGGGACACACTGTCAGTGCACTGCTCTGAGACACGCTGTCAGTGCGCTACTCCGGGACACACTGTCAGCACGCTGCTCCGGGACACGCTGTCAGTGCGCTGCTCCGGGACACAATGTTAGTGCGCTGCTCCAAGACACACTGTCAGTGCGCTGCTCCAGGACACGCTGTCTGCGCGCTGCTCCGGGACACGCTGTCAGTGCACTGCTCTGGGACACGCTGTTAGTGCGCTGCTCTGGAACACGCTGTCAGTGCGCTGCTCCGGGACACGCTGTCAGTGCACTGCCCTGGGACACGCTATTGTTGTGCTGCTCCGGGACACACTGTCAGTGCGCTGCTCCGGGACACAATGTCAGTGCACTGCTCCGGGACACACTGTCAGTGCGCTGCTCCAGGACACGCTGTCTGCGCGCTGCTCCAGGACACGCTGTCAGTGCACTGCTCTGGGACACGCTGTTAGTGCGCTGCTCCGGGACACGCTGTCAGTGTGCTGCTCCGGGACACGCTGTCAGTGCGCTGCTCCCGGACACACTGTCAGTGCGCTGCTCCGCGACACACTGTCAGTGCGCTGCTCTGGGACATGCTGTCAGTGCACTGCTCCGGGACACAATGTCAGTGCACTGCTCTGGGACATGCTGTCAGTGCACTGCTCCGGGACACGCTGTCAGTGCGCTGCTCCCGGACACACTGTCAGTGCGCTGCTCCGCGACACACTGTCAGTGCGCTGCTCTGGGACATGCTGTCAGTGCACTGCTCCGGGACACAATGTCAGTGCGCTGCTCCGGGACACGCTGTCAGTGCACTGCTCCGGGACACGCTATTGTTGTGCTGCTCCGGGACACACTGTCAGTGCACTGCTCCGGGACACGCTATCATTGCACTGCTCTGGGACATGCTGTCAGTGCACTGCTCCGGGACACGCTGTCAGTGCGCTGCTCTGGGACATGCTGTCAGTGCGCTGCTCCGGGACACGCTATTGTTGTGCTGCTCCGGGACACACTGTCAGTACGCTGCTCCAGGACACAATGTCAGTGCGCTGCTCCGGGACACACTGTCAGTACGCTGCTCCGGGACACAATGTCAGTGCGCTAATCCGGGACACGCTGTCAGTGCTCTGCTCCCGGACTTGCTGTCAGTGCACTGCTCTGAGACACGCTGTCAGTGCGCTGCTCCGGGACACGCTGTCAGTGCACTGCTCTGGGACACGCTGTCATTGCTCTGCTCAGGGACACGCTTTCAGTGTGCTGCTCCGGGACACACTGTCAGTGCATGTCTACGGGACACGCTGTCAGTGCACTGCTCCGGGACACACTGTCAGTGCACTACTCTGAGACACGCTGTCAGTGCGCTACTCCGGGACACACTGTCAGCACGCTGCTCCGGGACACGCTGTCAGTGCGCTGCTCCGGGACACAATGTTAGTGCGCTGCTCCAAGACACACTGTCAGTGCGCTGCTCCAGGACACGCTGTCTGCGCGCTGCTCCGGGACACGCTGTCAGTGCACTGCTCTGGGACACGCTGTTAGTGCGCTGCTCTGGGACACGCTGTCAGTGCGCTGCTCCGGGACACGCTGTCAGTGCACTGCCCTGGGACACGCTATTGTTGTGCTGCTCCGGGACACACTGTCAGTGCGCTGCTCCGGGACACAATGTCAGTGCACTGCTCCGGGACACACTGTCAGTGCGCTGCTCCAGGACACGCTGTCTGCGCGCTGCTCCAGGACACGCTGTCAGTGCACTGCTCTGGGACTCGCTGTTAGTGCGCTGCTCCGGGACACGCTGTCAGTGCGCTGCTCCGGGACATGCTGTCAGTGCACTGCTCTGGGACACACTGTCAGTGCGCTGCTCTGGGACATGCTGTCAGTGCACTGCTCGCGGACACACTGTCAGTGCACAGCTCCCGGACACGCTATCATTGCGCTGCTCCGGGACACGCTCTCAGTGCACTGCTCCGGGACATGCTGTCAGTGCGCTGCTCCGGGACACGTTATTGTGGTGCTGCTCCGGGATACGCTGTCAGTGCGCTGCTCCAGGACACACTGTCAGTGCGCTGCTCCGGGACACGCTGTCAGTGTGCTGCTCCAGGACACAATGTCAGTGCGCTGCTCCGGGACACGCTGTCAGTGCGCTGCTCCAGGACACAATGTCAGTGTGCTGCTCCAGGACACACTGTCAGTGTGCTGCTCCAGGACACACAGTCAGTGCGCTGCTCCGGGACACGCTGTCAGTGCGCTGCTCCGGGACACGCTGTCAGTGTGCTGCTCCGGGACACGCTGTCAGTGCGCTGCTCCCGGACACACTGTCAGTGCGCTGCTCCGCGACACACTGTCAGTGCGCTACTCTGGGACATGCTGTCAGTGCACTGCTCCGGGACACAATGTCAGTGCACTGCTCTGGGACATGCTGTCAGTGCACTGCTCCGGGACACGCTATTGTTGTGCTGCTCCGGGACACACTGTCAGTGCACTGCTCCGGGACACGCTATCATTGCACTGCTCTGGGACATGCTGTCAGTGCACTGCTCCGGGACACGCTGTCAGTGCGCTGCTCTGGGACATGCTGTCAGTGCGCTGCTCCGGGACACGCTATTGTTGTGCTGCTCCGGGACACACTGTCAGTACGCTGCTCCAGGACACAATGTCAGTGCGCTGCTCCGGGACACACTGTCAGTACGCTGCTCCGGGACACAATGTCAGTGCGCTAATCCGGGACACGCTGTCAGTGCGCTGGTCCGGGACACGCTGTCAGTGCGCTGCTCCGGGACACAATGTCAGTGCGCTGCACCGGGACACGCTGTCAGTGTGCTGCTCCGGGACACGCTGTCAGTACGCTGCTCCGGGATATGCTGTCAGTGCGCTGTTTTGGGACACGCTGTCAGTGCACTGCTCCGGGACACGCTATCAATGCGCTGATCCCGGACTCGCTATTAGTGCACTGCTTCAGGACACGCTGTCAGTGCGCTACTCCAGGACACACTGTCACTGTGCTGCTCCGGGACACGCTGTAAATGCGCTGCTCTGAGACACGCTGTCAGTTCGCTACTCCGGGACGGACTATCAGTGTACTGCTCCGGGACACGCTGTCAGTGCACGGCTCCGGGACGGACTATCAGTGTACTGCTCCGGGACACGCTGTCAATGTGCTGCTCGGTGACACGCTGTCAGTGCACTGCTCCGGGACGGACTGTCAATGCGCTGCTCCGGGACACGCTGTCAGTGCGCTGCTCCAGGACACACTGTCAGTGCACTGCTCCGGGACATGCTGTCACTGTGCTGCTCCGGGACACGCTGTAAATGTGCTGCTCTGAGACATGCTGTCAGTTCGCTACTCCGGGACACGCTGTCACTGCACTGCTCCGGGACGGACTTTCAGTGCACCGCTCCAGGACACGATGTCAATGTGCTGCTCGGTGACACGCTGTCAGTGCGCTGCTCCAGGACACACTGTCAGTGCACAGCTCCCGGACACGCTGTCAGTGCGCTGCTCTGGGACACACTGTCAGTGCACAGCTCCCAGGCACGCTATCATTGCGCTGCTCTGGGACATGCTGTCAGTGCGCTGCTCTGGGACACGCTATTTTTGTGCTGCTCCGGGACACAATGTCAGTGCACTGCTCCGGGACCTGCTGTCAGTGCACGGCTTCGGGACACAATGTCAGTGCGCTGCTCCAAGACACACTGTCAGTGCGCTGCTCCGGGACACGCTGTCAGTGCGCTGCTCTGGGACATGCTGTCAGTGCACTGCTCCGGGACACGCTATTGTTGTGCTGCTCCGGGACACGCTGTCAGTGCGCTGCTCCGGGACACAATGTCAGTGCGCTAATCCGGGACACGCTGTCAGTGCGCTGCTCCGGGACACAATGTCAGTGCGCTGCACCGGGACACGCTGTCAGTGTGCTGCTCCGGGACACACTGTCAGTGCGCTGCTCCGGGACACGCTGTCAGTGCACTGCTCTGGGACATGCTGTTAGTGCACTGCTCTCGGACACACTGTCAGTGCACAGCTCCCGGACACGCTATCATTGCACTGCTCCGCGACACGCTGTCAGTGCACTGCTCCGGGACATGCTGTCAGTGCGCTGCTCCGGGACACATTATTGTTGTGCTGCTCCAGGACACAATGTCAGTGCGCTGCTCCGGGACACAATGTCAGTGCGCTGCTCCGGGACACGTTATTGTTGTGCTGCTCCAGGACACACTGTCAGTGCGCTGCTCCGGGACACGCTGTCAGTGCGCTGCTCCAGGACACACTGTCAGTGCACTGCTCCGGGACACGCTGTCACTGTGCTGCTCCGGGACACGCTGTAAATGTGCTGCTCTGAGACATGCTGTCAGTTCGCTACTCCGGGACACGCTGTCAGTGCACTGCTCCGGGACGGACTTTCAGTGCACCGCTCCAGGACACGATGTCAATGTGCTGCTCGGTGACACGCTGTCAGTGCGCTGCTCCAGGACACACTGTCAGTGCACAGCTCCCGGACACGCTGTCAGTGCGCTTCTCCGAGACACGCTACTGTTGTGCTGCTCCGGGACACACTGTCAGTGCGCTGCTCTGGGACACACTGTCAGTGCACAGCTCCCACGCACGCTATCATTGCGCTGCTCTGGGACATGCTGTCAGTGCGCTGCTCTGGGACACGCTATTTTTGTGCTGCTCCGGGACACAATGTCAGTGCACTGCTCCTGGACCTGCTGTCAGTGCACGGCTTCGGGACACACTGTCAGTGCGCTGCTCCGGGACACGCTGTCAGTGCGCTGCTCTGGGACATGCTGTCAGTGCACTGCTCCGGGACACAATGTCAGTGTGCTGCTCCGGGACACGCTCTCAGTGCGCTGCTCCGGGACACGCTTTCAGTGCGCTGCTCCGGGACACGCTGTCAGTGCGCTGCTCCGTGACACACTGTCAGTGCTCTGCTCCGGGACACAATGTCAGTGTGCTGCTCCGGGACACACTGTCAGTGCGCTGCTCTGGGACACACTGTCAGTGCGCTGCTCCGGGACACGCTGACAGTGCTCTGCTCCGGGACACAATGTCAGTGTGCTGCTCCGGGACACACTGTCAGTGTGCTGCTCCGGGACACACTGTCAGTGCGCTGCTCCGGGACACACTGTCAGTGCACTACTCCAGGACACGCTGTCAGTGCACTGCTCTGAGACACGCTGTCAGTGCGCTGCTCCGGGACACACTGTCAGTGCACTGCTCTGAGACACGCTGTCAGTGCACTACTCCGGGATACGCTGTCAGTGCGCTGCTCTGGGACACGCTATTGTTGTGCTGCTCCGGGACACACTGTCAGTGCGCTGCTCCGGGACACAATGTCAGTGCACTGCTCCGGGACACACTGTCAGTGCACTGCTCCGGGAAACACTGTCAGTGCGCTGCTCCGGGACACGCTGACAGTGCTCTGCTCCGGGACACAATGTCAGTGTGCTGCTCCGGGACACGCTCTCAGTGCGCTGCTCCGGGACACGCTTTCAGTGCGCTGCTCCGGGACACGCTGTCAGTGCGCTGCTCCGTGACACACTGTCAGTGCTCTGCTCCGGGACACAATGTCAGTGTGCTGCTCCGGGACACACTGTCAGTGCGCTGCTCTGGGACACACTGTCAGTGCGCTGCTCCGGGACACGCTGACAGTGCTCTGCTCCGGGACACAATGTCAGTGTGCTGCTCCGGGACACACTGTCAGTGCACTGCTCTGAGACACGCTGTCAGTGCGCTGCTCCGGGACACACTGTCAGTGCACTGCTCTGAGACACGCTGTCAGTGCACTACTCCGGGACACGCTGTCAGTGCGCTGCTCTGGGACACGCTGTCAGTGCTCTGCTCAGGGACACGCTGTCAGTGTGCTGCTCCGGGACACACTGTCAGTGCATGTCTACGGGACACACTGTCAGTGCACTGCTCTGAGACACGCTGTCAGTGCGCTGCTCCGGGACACACTGTCAGTGCACTACTTGAGGACACGCTGTCAGTGCACTGCTCCGGGACACACTGTCAGTGCGCTGCTCCGGGACACACTGTCAGTGCACTACTTGAGGACACGCTGTCAGTGCACTGCTCTGAGACACGCTGTCAGTGCGCTGCTCCGGGACACGCTGTCAGTGCACTGCTCTGGGACACGCTGTCAGTGCTCTGCTCCCGGACTTGCTGTCAGTGCACTGCTCTGAGACACGCTGTCAGTGCGCTGCTCCGGGACACGCTGTCAGTGCACTGCTCTGGGACACGCTGTCAGTGCTCTGCTCAGGGACACGCTTTCAGTGTGCTGCTCCGGGACACACTGTCAGTGCATGTCTACGGGACACGCTGTCAGTGCACTGCTCCGGGACACACTGTCAGTGCACTGCTCTGAGACACGCTGTCAGTGCGCTACTCCGGGACACACTGTCAGCACGCTGCTCCGGGACACGCTGTCAGTGCGCTGCTCCGGGACACAATGTTAGTGCGCTGCTCCAAGACACACTGTCAGTGCGCTGCTCCAGGACACGCTGTCTGCGCGCTGCTCCGGGACACGCTGTCAGTGCACTGCTCTGGGACACGCTGTTAGTGCGCTGCTCTGGAACACGCTGTCAGTGCGCTGCTCCGGGACACGCTGTCAGTGCACTGCCCTGGGACACGCTATTGTTGTGCTGCTCCGGGACACACTGTCAGTGCGCTGCTCCGGGACACAATGTCAGTGCACTGCTCCGGGACACACTGTCAGTGCGCTGCTCCAGGACACGCTGTCTGCGCGCTGCTCCAGGACACGCTGTCAGTGCACTGCTCTGGGACACGCTGTTAGTGCGCTGCTCCGGGACACGCTGTCAGTGTGCTGCTCCGGGACACGCTGTCAGTGCGCTGCTCCCGGACACACTGTCAGTGCGCTGCTCCGCGACACACTGTCAGTGCGCTGCTCTGGGACATGCTGTCAGTGCACTGCTCCGGGACACAATGTCAGTGCACTGCTCTGGGACATGCTGTCAGTGCACTGCTCCGGGACACGCTGTCAGTGCGCTGCTCCCGGACACACTGTCAGTGCGCTGCTCCGCGACACACTGTCAGTGCGCTGCTCTGGGACATGCTGTCAGTGCACTGCTCCGGGACACAATGTCAGTGCGCTGCTCCGGGACACGCTGTCAGTGCACTGCTCCGGGACACGCTATTGTTGTGCTGCTCCGGGACACACTGTCAGTGCACTGCTCCGGGACACGCTATCATTGCACTGCTCTGGGACATGCTGTCAGTGCACTGCTCCGGGACACGCTGTCAGTGCGCTGCTCTGGGACATGCTGTCAGTGCGCTGCTCCGGGACACGCTATTGTTGTGCTGCTCCGGGACACACTGTCAGTACGCTGCTCCAGGACACAATGTCAGTGCGCTGCTCCGGGACACACTGTCAGTACGCTGCTCCGGGACACAATGTCAGTGCGCTAATCCGGGACACGCTGTCAGTGCGCTGCTCCGGGACACGCTGTCAGTGCGCTGCTCCGGGACACAATGTCAGTGCGCTGCACCGGGACACGCTGTCAGTGTGCTGCTCCGGGACACGCTGTCAGTACGCTGCTCCGGGATATGCTGTCAGTGCGCTGTTTTGGGACACGCTGTCAGTGCACTGCTCCGGGACACGCTATCAATGCGCTGATCCCGGACTCGCTGTTAGTGCACTGCTTCAGGACACGCTGTCAGTGCGCTACTCCAGGACACACTGTCACTGTGCTGCTCCGGGACACGCTGTAAATGCGCTGCTCTGAGACACGCTGTCAGTTCGCTACTCCGGGACGGACTATCAGTGTACTGCTCCGGGACACGCTGTCAATGTGCTGCTCGGTGACACGCTGTCAGTGCACTGCTCCGGGACGGACTGTCAATGCGCTGCTCCGGGACACGCTGTCAGTGCGCTGCTCCAGGACACACTGTCAGTGCACTGCTCCGGGACATGCTGTCACTGTGCTGCTCCGGGACACGCTGTAAATGTGCTGCTCTGAGACATGCTGTCAGTTCGCTACTCCGGGACACGCTGTCAGTGCACTGCTCCGGGACGGACTTTCAGTGCACCGCTCCAGGACACGATGTCAATGTGCTGCTCGGTGACACGCTGTCAGTGCGCTGCTCCAGGACACACTGTCAGTGCACAGCTCCCGGACACGCTGTCAGTGCGCTTCTCCGAGACACGCTACTGTTGTGCTGCTCCGGGACACACTGTCAGTGCGCTGCTCTGGGACACACTGTCAGTGCACAGCTCCCAGGCACGCTATCATTGCGCTGCTCTGGGACATGCTGTCAGTGCGCTGCTCTGGGACACGCTATTTTTGTGCTGCTCCGGGACACAATGTCAGTGCACTGCTCCGGGACCTGCTGTCAGTGCACGGCTTCGGGACACAATGTCAGTGCGCTGCTCCAAGACACACTGTCAGTGCGCTGCTCCGGGACACGCTGTCAGTGCGCTGCTCTGGGACATGCTGTCAGTGCACTGCTCCGGGACACGCTATTGTTGTGCTGCTCCGGGACACGCTGTCAGTGCGCTGCTCCGGGACACACTGTCAGTACGCTGCTCCGGGACACAATGTCAGTGCGCTAATCCGGGACACGCTGTCAGTGCGCTGCTCCGGGACACAATGTCAGTGCGCTGCACCGGGACACGCTGTCAGTGTGCTGCTCCGGGACACACTGTCAGTGCGCTGCTCCGGGACACGCTGTCAGTGCACTGCTCTGGGACATGCTGTTAGTGCACTGCTCTCAGACACACTGTCAGTGCACAGCTCCCGGACACGCTATCATTGCACTGCTCCGCGACACGCTGTCAGTGCACTGCTCCGGGACATGCTGTCAGTGCGCTGCTCCGGGACACATTATTGTTGTGCTGCTCCAGGACACAATGTCAGTGCGCTGCTCCGGGACACAATGTCAGTGCGCTGCTCCGGGACACGTTATTGTTGTGCTGCTCCAGGACACACTGTCAGTGCGCTGCTCCGGGACACGCTGTCAGTGCGCTGCTCCAGGACACACTGTCAGTGCACTGCTCCGGGACACGCTGTCACTGTGCTGCTCCGGGACACGCTGTAAATGTGCTGCTCTGAGACATGCTGTCAGTTCGCTACTCCGGGACACGCTGTCAGTGCACTGCTCCGGGACGGACTTTCAGTGCACCGCTCCAGGACACGATGTCAATGTGCTGCTCGGTGACACGCTGTCAGTGCGCTGCTCCAGGACACACTGTCAGTGCACAGCTCCCGGACACGCTGTCAGTGCGCTTCTCCGAGACACGCTACTGTTGTGCTGCTCCGGGACACACTGTCAGTGCGCTGCTCTGGGACACACTGTCAGTGCACAGCTCCCACGCACGCTATCATTGCGCTGCTCTGGGACATGCTGTCAGTGCGCTGCTCTGGGACACGCTATTTTTGTGCTGCTCCGGGACACAATGTCAGTGCACTGCTCCTGGACCTGCTGTCAGTGCACGGCTTCGGGACACACTGTCAGTGCGCTGCTCCGGGACACGCTGTCAGTGCGCTGCTCTGGGACATGCTGTCAGTGCACTGCTCCGGGACACAATGTCAGTGTGCTGCTCCGGGACACGCTCTCAGTGCGCTGCTCCGGGACACGCTTTCAGTGCGCTGCTCCGGGACACGCTGTCAGTGCGCTGCTCCGTGACACACTGTCAGTGCTCTGCTCCGGGACACAATGTCAGTGTGCTGCTCCGGGACACACTGTCAGTGCGCTGCTCTGGGACACACTGTCAGTGCGCTGCTCCGGGACACGCTGACAGTGATCTGCTCCGGGACACAATGTCAGTGTGCTGCTCCGGGACACACTGTCAGTGTGCTGCTCCGGGACACACTGTCAGTGCGCTGCTCCGGGACACACTGTCAGTGCACTACTCCAGGACACGCTGTCAGTGCACTGCTCTGAGACACGCTGTCAGTGCGCTGCTCCGGGACACACTGTCAGTGCACTGCTCTGAGACACGCTGTCAGTGCACTACTCCGGGATACGCTGTCAGTGCGCTGCTCTGGGACACGCTATTGTTGTGCTGCTCCGGGACACACTGTCAGTGCGCTGCTCCGGGACACAATGTCAGTGCACTGCTCCGGGACACACTGTCAGTGCACTGCTCCGGGAAACACTGTCAGTGCGCTGCTCCGGGACACGCTGACAGTGCTCTGCTCCGGGACACAATGTCAGTGTGCTGCTCCGGGACACGCTCTCAGTGCGCTGCTCCGGGACACGCTTTCAGTGCGCTGCTCCGGGACACGCTGTCAGTGCGCTGCTCCGTGACACACTGTCAGTGCTCTGCTCCGGGACACAATGTCAGTGTGCTGCTCCGGGACACACTGTCAGTGCGCTGCTCTGGGACACACTGTCAGTGCGCTGCTCCGGGACACGCTGACAGTGCTCTGCTCCGGGACACAATGTCAGTGTGCTGCTCCGGGACACACTGTCAGTGTGCTGCTCCGGGACACACTGTCAGTGCGCTGCTCCGGGACACACTGTCAGTGCACTACTCCAGGACACGCTGTCAGTGCACTGCTCTGAGACACGCTGTCAGTGCGCTGCTCCGGGACACACTGTCAGTGCACTGCTCTGAGACACGCTGTCAGTGCACTACTCCGGGACACGCTGTCAGTGCGCTGCTCTGGGACACGCTGTCAGTGCTCTGCTCAGGGACACGCTGTCAGTGTGCTGCTCCGGGACACACTGTCAGTGCATGTCTACGGGACACACTGTCAGTGCACTGCTCTGAGACACGCTGTCAGTGCGCTGCTCCGGGACACACTGTCAGTGCACTACTTGAGGACACGCTGTCAGTGCACTGCTCCGGGACACACTGTCAGTGCGCTGCTCCGGGACACACTGTCAGTGCACTACTTGAGGACACGCTGTCAGTGCACTGCTCTGAGACACGCTGTCAGTGCGCTGCTCCGGGACACGCTGTCAGTGCACTGCTCTGGGACACGCTGTCAGTGCTCTGCTCCCGGACTTGCTGTCAGTGCACTGCTCTGAGACACGCTGTCAGTGCGCTGCTCCGGGACACGCTGTCAGTGCACTGCTCTGGGACACGCTGTCAGTGCGCTGCTCCGGGACACGCTGTCAGTGCTCTGCTCAGGGACACGCTTTCAGTGTGCTGCTCCGGGACACACTGTCAGTGCATGTCTACGGGACACACTGTCAGTGCACTGCTCCGGGACACACTGTCAGTGCACTGCTCTGAGACACGCTGTCAGTGCGCTACTCCGGGACACACTGTCAGCACGCTGCTCCGGGACACGCTGTCAGTGCGCTGCTCCGGGACACAATGTTAGTGCGCTGCTCCAAGACACACTGTCAGTGCGCTGCTCCAGGACACGCTGTCTGCGCGCTGCTCCGGGACACGCTGTCAGTGCACTGCTCTGGGACACGCTGTTAGTGCGCTGCTCTGGAACACGCTGTCAGTGCGCTGCTCCGGGACACGCTGTCAGTGCACTGCCCTGGCACACGCTATTGTTGTGCTGCTCCGGGACACACTGTCAGTGCGCTGCTCCGGGACACAATGTCAGTGCACTGCTCCGGGACACACTGTCAGTGCGCTGCTCCAGGACACGCTGTCTGCGCGCTGCTCCAGGACACGCTGTCAGTGCACTGCTCTGGGACACGCTGTTAGTGCGCTGCTCTGGGACACGCTGTCAGTGCGCTGCTCCGGGACATGCTGTCAGTGCACTGCTCTGGGACACACTGTCAGTGCGCTGCTCCGGGACACAATGTCAGTGCACTGCTCGCGGACACACTGTCAGTGCACAGCTCCCGGACACGCTATCATTGCGCTGCTCCGGGACACGCTCTCAGTGCACTGCTCCGGGACATGCTGTCAGTGCGCTGCTCCGGGACACGTTATTGTGGTGCTGCTCCGGGATACGCTGTCAGTGCGCTGCTCCAGGACACACTGTCAGTGCGCTGCTCCGGGACACGCTGTCAGTGTGCTGCTCCAGGACACAATGTCAGTGCGCTGCTCCGGGACACGCTGTCAGTGCGCTGCTCCAGGACACAATGTCAGTGTGCTGCTCCAGGACACACAGTCAGTGCGCTGCTCCGGGACACGCTGTCAGTGCGCTGCTCCGGGACACGCTGTCAGTGTGCTGCTCCGGGACACGCTGTCAGTGCGCTGCTCCCGGACACACTGTCAGTGCGCTGCTCCGCGACACACTGTCAGTGCGCTGCTCTGGGACATGCTGTCAGTGCACTGCTCCGGGACACAATGTCAGTGCACTGCTCTGGGACATGCTGTCAGTGCACTGCTCCGGGACACGCTGTCAGTGCGCTGCTCCGGGACACGCTGTCAGTGCACTGCTCCGGGACACGCTATTGTTGTGCTGCTCCGGGACACACTGTCAGTGCACTGCTCCGGGACACGCTATCATTGCACTGCTCTGGGACATGCTGTCAGTGCACTGCTCCGGGACACGCTGTCAGTGCGCTGCTCTGGGACATGCTGTCAGTGCGCTGCTCCGGGACACGCTATTGTTGTGCTGCTCCGGGACACACTGTCAGTACGCTGCTCCAGGACACAATGTCAGTGCGCTGCTCCGGGACACACTGTCAGTACGCTGCTCCGGGACACAATGTCAGTGCGCTAATCCGGGACACGCTGTCAGTGCGCTGCTCCGGGACACGCTGTCAGTGCGCTGCTCCGGGACACAATGTCAGTGCGCTGCACCGGGACACGCTGTCAGTGTGCTGCTCCGGGACACGCTGTCAGTACGCTGCTCCGGGACATGCTGTCAGTGCGCTGTTTTGGGACACGCTGTCAGTGCACTGCTCCGGGACACGCTATCAATGCGCTGATCCCGGACTCGCTGTTAGTGCACTGCTTCAGGACACGCTGTCAGTGCGCTACTCCAGGACACACTGTCACTGTGCTGCTCCGGGACACGCTGTAAATGCGCTGCTCTGAGACACGCTGTCAGTTCGCTACTCCGGGACGGACTATCAGTGTACTGCTCCGGGACACGCTGTCAGTGCACGGCTCCGGGACGGACTATCAGTGTACTGCTCCGGGACACGCTGTCAATGTGCTGCTCGGTGACACGCTGTCAGTGCACTGCTCCGGGACGGACTGTCAATGCGCTGCTCCGGGACACGCTGTCAGTGCGCTGCTCCAGGACACACTGTCAGTGCACTGCTCCGGGACACGCTGTCACTGTGCTGCTCCGGGACACGCTGTAAATGTGCTGCTCTGAGACATGCTGTCAGTTCGCTACTCCGGGACACGCTGTCAGTGCACTGCTCCGGGACGGACTTTCAGTGCACCGCTCCAGGACACGATGTCAATGTGCTGCTCGGTGACACGCTGTCAGTGCGCTGCTCCAGGACACACTGTCAGTGCACAGCTCCCGGACACGCTGTCAGTGCGCTTCTCCGAGACACGCTACTGTTGTGCTGCTCCGGGACACACTGTCAGTGCGCTGCTCTGGGACACACTGTCAGTGCACAGCTCCAAGGCACGCTATCATTGCGCTGCTCTGGGACATGCTGTCAGTGCGCTGCTCTGGGACACGCTATTTTTGTGCTGCTCCGGGACACAATGTCAGTGCACTGCTCCGGGACCTGCTGTCAGTGCACGGCTTCGGGACACAATGTCAGTGCGCTGCTCCAAGACACACTGTCAGTGCGCTGCTCCGGGACACGCTGTCAGTGCGCTGCTCTGGGACATGCTGTCAGTGCGCTGCTCCGGGACACACTGTCAGTACGCTGCTCCGGGACACAATGTCAGTGCGCTAATCCGGGACACGCTGTCAGTGCGCTGCTCCGGGACACAATGTCAGTGCGCTGCACCGGGACACGCTGTCAGTGTGCTGCTCCGGGACACACTGTCAGTGCGCTGCTCCGGGACACGCTGTCAGTGCACTGCTCTGGGACATGCTGTTAGTGCACTGCTCTCGGACACACTGTCAGTGCACAGCTCCCGGACACGCTATCATTGCACTGCTCCACGACACGCTGTCAGTGCGCTGCTCCGGGACATGCTGTCAGTGCGCTGCTCCGGGACACATTATTGTTGTGCTGCTCCAGGACACAATGTCAGTGCGCTGCTCCGGGACACAATGTCAGTGCGCTGCTCCGGGACACGTTATTGTTGTGCTGCTCCAGGACACACTGTCAGTGCGCTGCTCCGGGACACGCTGTCAGTGCGCTGCTCCAGGACACACTGTCAGTGCGCTGCTCCGGGACACGCTGTCAGTGCGCTGCTCTCGGACACACTGTCAGTGCACTGCTCCGGTACACACTGTCAGTGCACTGCTCCGGGACAAGCTGTCAGTGCTCTGCTCTGGGACACACTGTCAGTACGCTGCTAGGGGACATGCTGTCAATGCTCTGCTCTGGGACACGCTGTCAGTACGCTGCTCTGGGACACACTGTCAGTGCGCTGCTCCGGGACACACTGTCAGTGCACTACTCCAGGACACGCTGTCAGTGCACAGCTCTGAGACACGCTGTCAGTGCACTACTCCGGGACACGCTCTCAGTGCGCTGCTCTGGGACACGCTGTCAGTGCTCTGCTCAGGGACACACTGTCAGTGCATGTCTACGGGACACACTGTCAGTGCACTGCTCTGAGACACGCTGTCAGTGCGCTACTCCGGGACACACTGTCAGTGCACTACTCCGGGACACGCTGTCAGTGCACTGCTCTGAGACACGCTGTCAGTGCACTACCCCGGGACACAATGTCAGTGCGCTGCTCTGGGACACACTGTCAGTGCGCTGCTCCGGGACACAATGTCAGTGCGCTGCTCCGGGACACACTGTCAGTGCATGTCTACGGGACACGCTGTCAGTGCACTGCTCTGGGACACGCTGTCAGTGCGCTACTCCGGCACACACTGTCAGTGCACTACTCCGGGACACGCTGTCAGTGCACTGCTCTGAGACACGCTGTCAGTGCACTACCCCGGGACACACTGTCAGTGCGCTGCTCCGGGACACACTGTCAGCGCGCTGCTCCGGGAAACACTGTCAGTGCGCTGCTCTGGGACATGCTGTCAGTGCACTGCTCCGGGACACGCTGTCAGTGCACTGCTCTGAGACACGCTGTCAGTGCGCTGCTCTGGGACACGCTGTCAGTGCACTGCTCTGAGACACGCTGTCAGTGCGCTGCTCCAGGACACACTGTCAGTGCACAGCTCCCGGACACGCTGTCAGTGCGCTTCTCCGAGACACGCTACTGTTGTGCTGCTCCAGGACACACTGTCAGTGCGCTGCTCTGGGACACACTATCAGTGCACAGCTCCCAGACACGCTATCAATGCGCTGCTCTGGGACATGCTCTCAGTGCGCTGCTCTGGGACACGCTATTTTTGTGCTGCTCCGGGACACAATGTCAGTGCAGTGCTCCGGGACCTGCTGTCAGTGCACGCCTTCGGGACACAATGTCAGTGCGCTGCTCCAAGACACACTGTCAGTGCACGGCTACGGGACACAATGTCAGTCCGCTGCTCCAAGACACACTGTCAACGCGCTGCTCCGGGAAACACTGTCAGTGCGCTGCTCCGCGACATGCTGTCAGTGCGCTGCTCCGGGACACAATGTTAGTGCGCTGCTCCAAGACACACTGTCAGTGCGCTGCTCCAGGACACGCTGTCTGCGCGCTGCTCCGGGACACGCTGTCAGCGCGCTGCTCCGGGACACGCTGTCAGTGCGCTGCTCTGGGACATGCTGTCAGTGCACTGCTCTGGGACACACTGTCAGTGCGCTGCTCTGGGACATGCTGTCAGTGCGCTGCTCCGGGACACACTGTCAGTGCACAGCTCCCGGACACGCTATCATTGCGCTGCTCTGGGACATGCTGTCAGTGCGCTGTTCCGGGACACAATGTCAGTGCACTGCTCCGGGACCTGCTGTCAGTGCGCTGTTCCGGGACACGCTGTCAGTGCGCTGTTCCGGGACACGCTCTCAGTGCGCTGCTCCAGGACACGCTGTCAGTGCACGGCTATTGGACACAAGGTCAGAGCGCTGCTCTGGGACACACTGTCAGTGCACAGCTCCCAGACACGCTATCATTGCGCTGCTCTGGGACATGCTGTCAGTGCGCTGCTCTGGGACACGCTATATTTGTGCTGCTCTGGGACACAATGTCAGTGCACAGCTCCGGGACCTGCTGTCAGTGCACGCCTTCGGGACACAATGTCAGTGCACTGCTCCATGACACGCTCTCAGTGCGCTGCTCTGGGACATGCTGTCAGTGTACTGCTCCGGGACACGCTATTGTTGTGCTGCTCCGGGACACACGGTCAGTGCGCTGCTCCGGGACACAATGTCAGTGCGCTGCTCCGGGACACACTGTCAGTGCATGTCTACGGGACACGCTGTCAGTGCACTGCTCTGGGACACGCTGTCAGTTCCCTGCTCCGGGACTCACTGCCGGTGCGTTTCACTGGGACTAACTGTCAGTGCTCTGCTCCAGGACATGCCGTCAGTGCGCTGCTCCGGGACACGCTCTCAGTGCACTGCTCTGGGACACACAGTCAGTGCACAGCTCCCAGGTACGTTATCATTGCGCTGCTCCGGGACACGCTGTCGGTGTACTGCTCCGGGACACGCGGTCAGTGCGCTGCTCCGGGACACGCGGTCAGTGTGCTGCTCCAGGACACGCTGTCGGTGTACTGCTCCGGGACACGCTGTCAGAGCACTGCTCTGGGACACGCTGTCATTGCGCTGTTACAGGACACGCATCAGTGCACTGCTCCGGGACACAATGTCAGTGCACTGCTCCGGGACGCGCTACTCCGGGACGCATTGTCAGTGCTCTGCTCCGGGACACACTTTCATTGAGCTGCTCGGAGACACACTGTCAAAGCACTGTTCCAGGACTCACTGTCAGTGCTGTGTTCCGGGACACGCTGTCAGTGCACTACTACGGGACACACTGTCAGTGCACTACTACGGGACACACTGTCAGTGCACTGCTCCAGAACACGCTGTCAGTTTCCTGCTCCAGGTCTCACTGTCAGTGCACTGCTCTGGGACGCACTGTCAGTGTACTGCTCTGGGACACGCTTTCAATGCGCTGATCGGGGACACTCTGTCAGTGCGCTGCTCTGGGACGCACTGTCATTGCACTGCCCCGGGACACACTGTCAATGTGCTGCTCTGGGACACGCTGTCAGTGCACTGCTCCAGGACACAATGACAGTGCGCTGCTCCGGGACACGCTGTTAGTGCGCTGCTCCGGCACACACTGTCAGTGCGCTGCTCCGGGACGCACTGCTCCGGGACGCGCTGTCAGTGCGCTACTCCGGGACTCGCTGTCAGTGCGCTGCTCTGGGACGCACTGTCAGTACGCTACTCTGGGACACGCTGTCAGTGCACTGCTCTGGGACACACTGTCATTGAGCTGCTCGGAGACACGCTGTTAAAGCACTGTTCCAGGACTCACTGCTCGTATGTTGCTGTGGGACTCACTGCTCGTGTCCTGCTCCGGGACTCACTGTTCG
This sequence comes from Chiloscyllium punctatum, assembly GCF_047496795.1. NCBI lineage: Eukaryota > Metazoa > Chordata > Chondrichthyes > Orectolobiformes > Hemiscylliidae > Chiloscyllium > Chiloscyllium punctatum. The sequence goes on along the minus strand of NC_092750.1, from coordinate 50,253,888 downwards.
TGTGTTGGTCCAGAAGTCACGGCTTGTGTGTTCCACCGGGACTCACTATTTGTGTGCAGCTCTGGGACTCACTGCTCGATTGCTGCTCCGGGACTCACTGCTCACGTGTTGCTCCAGGACTCACTGCTCGTGTGTTGCTCCAGGACTCACTGCTCGCATGTTGCTCCAGGACTCACTGCTCGTGTGTTGCTCTGGTACTCACTGCTCGTGTGTTGCTCTGGTACTCACTGCTCGTGTGTTGCTCTGGGACTGACTGCTCGTGTGTTGCTCTGGGACTGACTGCTCGTGTGTTGCTCTGGGACTGACTGCTCGTGTGTTGCTCTGGTACTCACTGCTCGTGTGTTGCTCTGGGACTGACTGCTCATTTGTTGCTCTGGGACTCCCTGCTCATGTGCTGCTCCGGGACTCGCTGCTCGTGTGCTGCTCTGGGAGTCAGTGCTCATGTGTTGCTCTAGGACTCACTGTTCATGTTTTGATCTGGGATTGACCCCTCTCCCTGTGCTCTGGGAGTCACTGTTCATGTGCTGCTCCGGGAGAGAAAAAGAACAGGCAGAGCAGGTGAGCTCAGGCAGGACCATCTGACTCTACCCACTATCTTTGCCTCCTTTTGCTGGTGGTAGTGAGTTGTTTTTCAGACTGGAGGCCAGTGACCAGTGCCGTGTCCCAAGGATCAGTGCTGGGTTCACTGCTTTCCATCATTTGTATAAATGGTTTGGATGTGGTGTTTGGAGACACGGCACGGAGGTTGGTAGATGTCACCAAATTAGAGATACAGTTGACAGAGAAGACAGTTCCCTTAGAGTACACCAGGATCTTGATCAGATGGTCCAATGGGCAGAGGACTGGCGGTTGCAGTTTAATTTAGATAAATGTGAGGTGTTGCATTTTTTTTTAGATTAGATTCCCTACAGTGTGGAAACAGCCCCTTCAGCCCAATAAGTCTACACCAACCCTCCGAAGAGTAACCCACCCAGACCCATTCCCCTACCCTTTATTTACCCCTGACTAATGCACCTAACACTATGGGCAATCACCTAACCTGCACATCTTTGGATTGTGGGAGGAAACCGTCAGAGTTTTTGGTCAGAGTATTGAGTACAGGTGTTGGGAGGTCATGTTGCGGCTGTATAGGACATTGGTTAGGCCACTTTTGGAATATTGTGTGCAATTCTGGTCTCCCTCCTATTGGAAGGATGTTGCGAAACTTGTGATGCTGCTCCGGGACACACTGTCAGTACGCTGCTCCGGGACACAATGTCAGTGCGCTAATCCGGGACACGCTGTCAGTGCGCTGCTCCGGGACACAATGTCAGTGCGCTAATCCGGGACACGCTGTCAGTGTGCTGCTCCGGGACACGCTGTCAGTGCACTGCTCTGGGACACGCTGTCAGTGCGCTGCTCTGGGACATATTGTCAGTGCACTGCTCTGGGACACACTATCATTGCACTGCTCCGGGACACGCTGTCAGTGCACTGCTCCGGGACATGCTGTCAGTGCGCTGCTCCAGGACACGTTATTGTTGTGCTGCTCCAGGACACACTGTCAGTGCGCTGCTCCGGGACACGCTGTCAGTGTGCTGCACCAGGACACACTGTCAGTGCGCTGCTCCGGGACACACTGTCAGTGCGCTGCTCTGGGACACGCTGTCAGTGCACTGCTCCGGGACACGCTGTCAGTGTGCTGCTCCAGGACACACTGTCAGTGCGCTGCTCCGGGACACGCTGTCAGTGCGCTGCTCCGGGACACAATGTCAGTGCGCTGCTCTGGGACACGCTGTCAGTGCGCTGCTCCGGGACACAATGTCAGTGCGCTGCACCGGGACACGCTGTCAGTGTGCTGCTCCGGGACACGCTGTCAGTGTGCTGCTCCGGGACACGCTGTCAGTGCGCTGTTCTGGGACACGCTGTCAGTGCGCTGCTCCGGGACATGCTGTCAGTGCACTGCTCCGGGACACGCTGTAAATGCGCTGCTCTGAGACACGCTGTCAGTTCGCTACTCCGGGACACGCTGTCAGTGCACTGCTCCGGGACGGACTTTCAGTGCACCGCTCCAGGACACGCTGTCAATGTGCTGCACGGTGACACGCTGTCAGTGCGCTGCTCCAGGACACACTGTCAGTGCACAGCTCCGGGACACGCTGTCAGTGCGCTTCTCCGAGACACGCTACTGTTGTGCTGCTCCGGGACACATTGTCAGCGCGCTGCTCCGGGACATGCTGTCAGTGCGCTGCTCCGGGACACAATGTTAGTGCGCTGCTCCAAGACACACTGTCAGTGCGCTGCTCCAGGACACGCTGTCTGCGCGCTGCTCCGGGACACGCTGTCAGCGCGCTGCTCCGGGACACGCTGTCAGTGCGCTGCTCTGGGACATGCTGTCAGTGCACTGCTCTGGGACACACTGTCAGTGCACAGCTCCCGGACACGCTATCATTGCGCTGCTCTGGGACATGCTGTCAGTGCACTGTTCCGGGACACAATGTCAGTGCACTGCTCCGGGACCTGCTGTCAGTGCGCTGTTCCGGGACACGCTGTCAGTGTGCTGCTCCGGGACATGCTGTCAGTGCACGGCTATTGGACACAATGTCAGTGCGCTGCTCCAAGACACACTGTCAGTGTGCTGCTCCGGGACATGCTGTCAGTGCACTGCTCTGGGACACGCTGTCAGTGCACGGCTATGGGACACAATGTCAGTGCGCTGCTCCAGGACACGCTGTCAGTGCACGGCTATGGGACACAATGTCAGTGCGCTGCTCCAAGACACACTGTCAGTGTGCTGATCCGGGACATGCTGTCAGTGCACTGCTCTGGGACACGCTGTCAGTGCACGGCTCTGGGACACGCTCTCAGTGCACTGCTCCGGGACATGCTGTCAGTGCGCTGCTCCGGGACACGTTATTGTTGTGCTGCTCCAGGACACAATGTCAGTGCGCTGCTCCAGGACACACTGTCAGTGTGCTGCTCCAGGACACACTGTCAGTGCGCTGCTCCGGGACAAGCTGTCAGTGCTCTGCTCTGGGACACACTGTCAGTGCACTGCTAGGGGACACGCTGTCAATGCTCTGCTCTGGGACACGCTGTCAGTGCGCTGCTCCGGGACACGCTGACAGTGCTCTGCTCCGGGACACAGTGTCAGTGTGCTGCTCCGGGACACGCTCTCAGTGCGCTGCTCCGGGACACGCTGTCAGTGCTCTGCTCCAGGACACACTGTCAGTGCGTTGCTCCGGGGCACGCTGTCAGTGCATTACTCCAGGACACACTGTCAGTGCGTTGCTCCGGGACACGCTGACAGTGCTCTGCTCCGGGACACAATGTCAGTGTGCTGCTCCGGGACACCCTGTCAGTGCGCTGCTCCGGGACACACTGTCAGTGCGCTGCTCCGGGACACACTGTCAGTGCACTACTCCAGGACACGCTGTCAGTGCACTGCTCTGAGACACGCTGTCAGTGCGCTGTTCCGGGACACACTGTCAGTGCACTGCTCTGGGACACTCTGTCAGTGCTCTGCTCAGGGACACGCTGTCAGTGTGCTGCTCCGGGACACACTGTCAGTGCATGTCTACGGGACACGCTGTCAGTGCACTGTTCCGGGACACACTGTCAGTGCACTGCTCTGAGACACGCTGTCAGTGTGCTACTCCGGGACACACTGTCAGCGCGCTGCTCCGGGACACACTGTCAATGCTCTGCTCTGGGACACGCTGTCAGTGCGCTGCTCCGGGACACGCTGTCAGTGCGCTGCTCTGGGACACGCTGTCAGTGCGATGCTCTGGGACATGCTGTCAGTGCACTGCCCTGGGACACGCTGTCAGTGCACTGCTCTGGGACACGCTGTCAGTGCGCTGCTCTGGGACACGCTGTCAGTGCGCTGCTCTGGGACATGCTGTCAGTGCACTGCCCTGGGACACGCTATTGTTGTGCTGCTCCGGGACACACTGTCAGTGCGCTGTTCTGGGACACGCTGTCAGTGCACTGCTCCGGGACACGCTATCAATGCGCTGATCCCGGACTCGCTGTTAGTGCACTGCTTCAGGACACGCTGTCAGTGCGCTACTCCAGGACACGCTGTCACTGCTGCTCCGGGACGCGCTGTAAATGCGCTGCTCTGTGACACGCTGTCAGTTCGCTACTCCGGGACGGACTATCAGTGTACTGCTCCAGGACACGCTGTCAGTGCACGGCTCCGGGACGGACTATCAGTGTACTGCTCCGGGACACGCTGTCAATGTGCTGCTCGGTGACACGCTGTCAGTGCACTGCTCCGGGACGGACTGTCAATGCGCTGCTCCGGGACACGCTGTCACTGTGCTGCTCCGGGACACGCTGTAAATGTGCTGCTCTGAGACACGCTGTCAGTTCGCTACTCCGGGACACGCTGTCAGTGCACTGCTCCGGGACAGACTTTCAGTGCACCGCTCCAGGACACGATGTCAATGTGCTGCTCGGTGACACGCTGTCAGTGCGCTGCTCCAGGACACACTGTCAGTGCACAGCTGCCGGACATGCTGTCAGTGCGCTTCTCCGAGACACGCTACTGTTGTGCTGCTCCGGGACACACTGTCAGTACGCTGCTCCGGGACACAATGTCAGTGCGCTAATCCGGGACACGCTGTCAGTGCGCTGCTCCGGGACACAATGTCAGTGCGCTAATCCGGGAGACGCTGTCAGTGTGCTGCTCCGGGACACGCTGTCAGTGCACAGCTCCGGGACACGCTGTCAGTGCGCTTCTCCGAGACACGCTACTGTTGTGCTGCTCCGGGACACATTGTCAGCGCGCTGCTCCGGGACATGCTGTCAGTGCGCTGCTCCGGGACACAATGTTAGTGCGCTGCTCCAAGACACACTGTCAGTGCGCTGCTCCGGGACACGCTGTCTGCGCGCTGCTCCGGGACACGCTGTCAGCGCGCTGCTCCGGGACACGCTGTCAGTGCGCTGCTCTGGGACATGCTGTCAGTGCACTGCTCTGGGACACACTGTCAGTGCACAGCTCCCGGACACGCTATCATTGCGCTGCTCTGGGACATGCTGTCAGTGCGCTGTTCCGGGACACAATGTCAGTGCACTGCTCCGGGACCTGCTGTCAGTGCGCTGTTCCGGGACACGCTGTCAGTGCGCTGTTCCGGGACACGCTGTCAGTGCGCTGCTCCAGGACACGCTGTCAGTGCACGGCTATTGGACACAATGTCAGTGCGCTGCTCCAGGACACGCTGTCAGTGCACGGCTATGGGACACAATGTCAGTGCGCTGCTCCAAGACACACTGTCAGTGTGCTGCTCCGGGACATGCTGTCAGTGCACTGCTCTGGGACACGCTGTCAGTGCACGGCTATGGGACACAATGTCAGTGCGCTGCTCCAGGACACGCTGTCAGTGCACGGCTATGGGACACAATGTCAGTGCGCTGCTCCAAGACACACTGTCAGTGTGCTGATCCGGGACATGCTGTCAGTGCACTGCTCTGGGACACGCTGTCAGTGCACGGCTCTGGGACACACTCTCAGTGCACTGCTCCGGGACATGCTGTCAGTGCGCTGCTCCGGGACACGTTATTGTTGTGCTGCTCCAGGACACAATGTCAGTGCGCTGCTCCAGGACACACTGTCAGTGCGCTGCTCTCGGACACACTGTCAGTGCGCTGCTCCAGGACACACTGTCAGTGCGCTGCTCCGGGACAAGCTGTCAGTGCTCTGCTCTGGGACACACTGTCAGTGCACTGCTAGGGGACACGCTGTCAATGCTCTGCTCTGGGACACGCTGTCAGTGCGCTGCTCCGGGACACGCTGACAGTGCTCTGCTCCGGGACACAGTGTCAGTGTGCTGCTCCAGGACACGCTCTCAGTGCGCTGCTCCGGGACACGCTGTCAGTGCTCTGCTCCAGGACACACTGTCAGTGCGTTGGTCCGGGACACGCTGACAGTGCTCTGCTCCGGGACACAATGTCAGTGTGCTGCTCCGGGACACACTGTCAGTGCGCTGCTCCGGGACACACTGTCAGTGCGCTGCTCCGGGACACACTGTCAGTGCACTACTCCAGGACACGCTGTCAGTGCACTGCTCTGAGACACGCTGTCAATGCGCTGTTCCGGGACACACTGTCAGTGCACTGCTCTGGGACACTCTGTCAGTGCTCTGCTCAGGGACACGCTGTCAGTGTGCTGCTCCGGGACACACTGTCAGTGCATGTCTACGGGACACGCTGTCAGTGCACTGTTCCGGGACACACTGTCAGTGCACTGCTCTGAGACACGCTGTCAGTGTGCTACTCCGGGACACACTGTCAGCGCGCTGCTCCGGGACACACTGTCAATGCTCTGCTCTGGGACACGCTGTCAGTGCGCTGCTCCGGGACACGCTGTCAGTGCGCTGCTCTGGGACACGCTGTCAGTGCGATGCTCTGGGACATGCTGTCAGTGCACTGCCCTGGGACACGCTGTCAGTGCACTGCTCTGGGACACGCTGTCAGTGCGCTGCTCTGGGACACGCTGTCAGTGCGCTGCTCTGGGACATGCTGTCAGTGCACTGCCCTGGGACACGCTATTGTTGTGCTGCTCCGGGACACACTGTCAGTGCGCTGTTCTGGGACACGCTGTCAGTGCACTGCTCCGGGACACGCTATCAATGCGCTGATCCCGGACTCGCTGTTAGTGCACTGCTTCAGGACACGCTGTCAGTGCGCTACTCCAGGACACGCTGTCACTGCTGCTCCGGGACGCGCTGTAAATGCGCTGCTCTGTGACACGCTGTCAGTTCGCTACTCCGGGACGGACTATCAGTGTACTGCTCCAGGACACGCTGTCAGTGCACGGCTCCGGGACGGACTATCAGTGTACTGCTCCGGGACACGCTGTCAATGTGCTGCTCGGTGACACGCTGTCAGTGCACTGCTCCGGGACGGACTGTCAATGCGCTGCTCCGGGACACGCTGTCACTGTGCTGCTCCGGGACACGCTGTAAATGTGCTGCTCTGAGACACGCTGTCAGTTCGCTACTCCGGGACACGCTGTCAGTGCACTGCTCCGGGACAGACTTTCAGTGCACCGCTCCAGGACACGATGTCAATGTGCTGCTCGGTGACACGCTGTCAGTGCGCTGCTCCAGGACACACTGTCAGTGCACAGCTGCCGGACATGCTGTCAGTGCGCTTCTCCGAGACACGCTACTGTTGTGCTGCTCCGGGACACACTGTCAGTGCGCTGCTCCGGAACACGCTGTCAGTGCGCTGCTCCGGGACACAATGTTAGTGCGCTGCTCCAAGACACACTGTCAGTGCGCTGCTCCAGGATACGCTGTCTGCGCGCTGCTCCGGGACACGCTGTCAGCGCGCTGCTCCGGGACACGCTGTCAGTGCACGGCTTCGGGACACAATGTCAGTGCGCTGCTCCGGGACACAATGTCAGTGCACTGCTCCGGGACACACTATTGTTGTGCTGCTCCGGGACACACTGTCAGTGCGCTGCTCCGGGACACAATGTCAGTGCACTGCTCCGGGACCTGCTGTCAGTGTGCTGTTCCGGGACCCGCTGTCAGTGCGCTGTTCCAGGACACGCTGTCAGAGTGCTGTTCCGGGACACGCTGTCTGTGCGCTGCTCAGGGACACGCTGTCAGTGCGCTGTTCCGGGACACGCTGTCAGTGCGCTGTTACAGGACACACTGTCAGTGCGCTGTTACAGGACACGCTGTCAGTGCGCTGTTACAGGACACGCTGTCAGTGCGCAGCTCCGGGACACGCTGTCAGTGCACTGCTTCGGGACACGCTGTCAGTGCGCTGCTCCGGGACACGCTGTCAGTGCACTGCTCCAGGACACGCTGTCAGTGCGCTGCTCTGGGACATGCTGTTAGTGCACTGCTCTCGGACACACTGTCAGTGCACAGCTCCCGGACACGCTATCATTGCGCTGCTCCGGGACACGCTGTCAGTGCACTGCTCCGGGACATGCTGTCAGTGCGCTGCTCCGGGACACGTTATTGTGGTGCTGCTCCAGGACACAATGTCAGTGCGCTGCTCCAGGACACACTGTCAGTGCGCTGCTCCGGGACACACTGTCAGTGCGCTGCTCCGGGACACGCTGTCAGTGTGCTGCTCCAGGACACACTGTCAGTGCGCTGCTCCGGGACACACTGTCAGCGCGCTGCTCCGGGAAACACTGTCAGTGCGCTGCTCTGGGAGATGCTGTCAGTGCACTGCTACGGGACACGCTGTCAGTGCACTGCTCTGAGACACGCTGTCAGTGCGCTGCTCTGGGACACGCTGTCAGTGCACTGCTCTGAGACACGCTGTCAGTGCGCTGCTCCAGGACACACTGTCAGTGCACAGCTCCCGGACACGCTGTCAGTGCGCTTCTCCGAGACACGCTACTGTTGTGCTGCTCCGGGACACACTGTCAGTGCGCTGCTCTGGGACACACTGTCAGTGCACAGCTCCCAGACACGCTATCAATGCGCTGCTCTGGGACATGCTGTCAGTGCGCTGCTCTGGGACACGCTATTTTTGTGCTGCTCCAGGACACAATGTCAGTGCACTGCTCCGGGACCTGCTGTCAGTGCACGCCTTCGGGACACAATGTCAGTGCGCTGCTCCAAGACACACTGTCAGTGCACGGCTACGGGATACAATGTCAGTCCGCTGCTCCAAGACACACTATCAGTGCGCTGCTCCGGGACACGCTGTCAGTGCGCTGCTCCGGGACACGCTGTCAGTGCGCTGCTCTGGGACATGCTGTCAGTGCACTGCTCTGGGACACGCTATTGTTGTGCTGCTCCGGGACACAATGTCAGTACGCTGCTCCGGGACACAATGTCAGTGCGCTAATCCGGGACACACTGTCAGTGCGCTGCTCCGGGACACAATGTCAGTGCGCTGCACCGGACACGCTGTCAGTGTGCTGCTCCGGGACACGCTGTCAGTGTACTGCTCCGGGACACGCTGTCAGTGCGCTGTTCTGGGACATGCTGTCAGTGCACTGCTCTGGGACACGCTGTCAGTGCGCTGCTCTGGGAAATGCTGTTCGTGCTCTGCTCTGGGACATGCTGTTAGTGCACTGCTCTCGGACACACTGTCAGTGCACAGCTCCCGGACACGCTATCATTGCACTGCTCCGGGACACGCTGTCAGTGCACTGCTCCGGGACATGCTGTCAGTGCGTTGCTCCGGGACACGTTATTGTTGTGCTGCTCCAGGACACAATGTCAGTGCGCTGCTCCAGGACACACTGTCAGTGCACTGCTCTGGGACACGCTGTCAGTGTGCTGCTCCGGGACACGCTGTCAGTGTGCTGCTCCGGGACACACTGTCAGTGCGCTGCTCTGGGACATGCTGTCAGTGCACTGCTCCGGGACACGTTGTCAGTGTGCTGCTCCAGGACACACTGTCAGTGCGCTGCTCCGGGACACACTGTCAGCGCGCTGCTCCGGGAAACACTGTCAGTGCGCTGCTCTGGGACATGCTGTCAGTGCACTGCTCCGGGACACGCTGTCAGTGCACTGCTCTGAGACACGCTGTCAGTGCGCTGCTCTGGGACACGCTGTCAGTGCACTGCTCTGAGACACGCTGTCAGTGCGCTGCTCCAGGACACACTGTCAGTGCACAGCTCCCGGACACGCTGTCAGTGCGCTTCTCCGAGACACGCTACTGTTGTGCTGCTCCGGGACACACTGTCAGTGCGCTGCTCTGGGACAAACTGTCAGTGCACAGCTCCCAGACACGCTATCAATGCGCTGCTCTGGGACATGCTGTCAGTGCGCTGCTCTGGGACACGCTATTTTTGTGCTGCTCCGGGACACAATGTCAGTGCACTGCTCCGGGACCTGCTGTCAGTGCACGCCTTCGGGACACAATGTCAGTGCGCTGCTCCAAGACACACTGTCAGTGCACGGCTACGGGATACAATGTCAGTCCGCTGCTCCAAGACACACTGTCAGTGCGCTGCTCCGGGACACGCTGTCAGCGCGCTGCTCCGGGACACGCTGTCAGTGCGCTGCTCTGGGACATGCTGTCAGTGCCCTGCTCCGGGACACGCTATTGTTGTGCTGCTCCGGGACACAATGTCAGTACGCTGCTCCGGGACACAATGTCAGTGCGCTAATCCGGGACACACTGTCAGTGCGCTGCTCCGGGACACAATGTCAGTGCGCTGAACCGGACACGCTGTCAGTGTGCTGCTCCGGGACACGCTGTCAGTGCGCTGTTCTGGGACATGCTGTCAGTGCACTGCTCTGGGACACGCTGTCAGTGCGCTGCTCTGGGACATGCTGTTAGTGCGCTGCTCTGGGACATGCTGTTAGTGCACTGCTCTCGGACACACTGTCAGTGCACAGCTCCCGGACACGCTATCATTGCACTGCTCCGGGACACGCTGTCATTGCACTGCTCCGGGACACGCTGTCAGTGCACTGCTCCGGGACATGCTGTCAGTGCGTTGCTCCGGGACACGTTATTGTTGTGCTGCTCCAGGACACAATGTCAGTGCGCTGCTCCAGGACACACTGTCAGTGCACTGCTCTGGGACACGCTGTCAGTGTGCTGCTCCGGGACACGCTGTCAGTGTGCTGCTCCGGGACACACTGTCAGTGCGCTGCTCTGGGACATGCTGTCAGTGCACTGCTCCGGGACACGCTGTCAGTGTGCTGCTCCGGGACACACTGTCAGTGCGCTGCTCTGGGACATGCTGTCAGTGCACTGCTCCGGGACACAATGTCAGTGCGCTGCTCTGGGACACGCTGTCAGTGCGCTGCTCTGGGACACAATGTCAGTGCGCTGCTCTGGGACACGCTGTCAGTGCGCTGCTCCGGGACACACTGTCAGTGTGTTGCTCCGGGACACGCTGTCAGTGTGCTGCTCCGGGACACAATGTCAGTGCGCTGCACCGGGACACGCTGTCAGTGTGCTGCTCCGGGACACGCTGTCACTGTGCTGCTCCGGGACACGCTGTCAGTGCGCTGTTCTGGGACACGCTGTCAGTGCACTGCTCCGGGACATGCTATCAATGCGCTGATCCTGGACTCGCTGTTAGTGCACTGCTTCAGGACACGCTGTCATTGCGCTGCTCCGGGACACGCTGTCAGTGCACTGCTCCGGGACACGCTGTAAATGCGCTGCTCCGAGACACGCTGTCAGTTCGCTACTCCGGGACACGCTGTCAGTGCACCGATCCAGGACACGCTGTCAATGTGCTGCTCGGTGACACGCTGTCAGTGCGCTGCTCCAGGACACACTGTCAGTGCGCTGCTCTGGGACACGCTGTCAGTGCGCTGCTCCGGGACACACTGTCAGTGTGCTGCTCCGGGACACGCTGTCAGTGTGCTACTCCGGGACACAATGTCAGTGCGCTGCACCGGGACACGCTGTCAGTGTGCTGCTCCGGGACACGCTGTCAGTGTGCTGCTCCGGGACACGCTGTCAGTGCGCTGTTCTGGGACACGCTGTCAGTGCACTGCTCCGGGACACGCTATCAATGCACTGCTCCGGGACACGCTGTAAATGCGCTGCTCTGAGACACGCTGTCAGTTCGCTACTCCGGGACACGCTGTCAGTGCACTGCTCCGGGACGGACTTTCAGTGCACCGCTCCAGGACACGCTGTCAATGTGCTGCTCGGTGACACGCTGTCAGTGCGCTGCTCCAGGACACACTGTCAGTGCACAGCTCCCGGACACGCTGTCAGTGCGCTTCTCCGAGACACGCTACTGTTGTGCTGCTCCGGGACACATTGTCAGCGCGCTGCTCCAGGACACGCTGTCAGTGCACAGCTCCGGGACACGCTGTCAGTGCGCTACTCCGAGACACGCTACTGTTGTGCTGCTCCGGGACACACTGTCAGCGCGCTGCTCCAGGACACGCTGTCAGTGCGCTGCTCCGGGACACAATGTTCGTGCGCTGCTCCAAGACACACTGTCAGTGCGCTGCTCCGGGACACAATGTTAGTGCGCTGCTCCAAGACACACTGTCAGTGCGCTGCTCCAGGACACGCTGTCTGCGCGCTGCTCCAGGACACGCTGTCTGCGCGCTGCTCCAGGACACGCTGTCTGCGCGCTGCTCCGGAACACGCTGTCAGTGCGCTGCTCTGGGACATGCTGTCAGTGCACTGCTCTGGGACACACTGTCAGTGCACAGCTCCCAGACACGCTATCTTTGCGCTGCTCTGGGACACGCTGTCAGTGCGCTTCTCTGGGACACGCTATTGTTGTGCTGCTCCGGGACACACTGTCAGTGCGCTGCTCCGGGACACAATGTCAGTGCACTGCTCCGGGAAACACTGTCAGTGCGCTGCTCCGGGACACGCTGACAGTGCTCTGCTCCGGGACACAATGTCAGTGTGCTGCTCCGGGACACGCTCTCAGTGCGCTGCTCCGGGACACGCTTTCAGTGCGCTGCTCCGGGACACGCTGTCAGTGCGCTGCTCCGTGACACACTGTCAGTGCTCTGCTCCGGGACACAATGTCAGTGCGCTGCTCTGGGACATGCTGTCAGTGCACTGCTCTGGGACACACTGTCAGTGCACAGCTCCCAGACACGCTATCTTTGCGCTGCTCTGGGACACGCTGTCAGTGCGCTTCTCTGGGACACGCTATTGTTGTGCTGCTCCGGGACACACTGTCAGTGCGCTGCTCCGGGACACAATGTCAGTGCACTGCTCCGGGAAACACTGTCAGTGCGCTGCTCCGGGACACGCTGACAGTGCTCTGCTCCGGGACACAATGTCAGTGTGCTGCTCCGGGACACGCTCTCAGTGCGCTGCTCCGGGACACGCTTTCAGTGCGCTGCTCCGGGACACGCTGTCAGTGCGCTGCTCCGTGACACACTGTCAGTGCTCTGCTCCGGGACACAATGTCAGTGTGCTGCTCCGGGACACACTGTCAGTGCGCTGCTCTGGGACACACTGTCAGTGCGCTGCTCCGGGACACGCTGACAGTGCTCTGCTCCGGGACACAATGTCAGTGTGCTGCTCCGGGACACACTGTCAGTGTGCTGCTCCGGGACACACTGTCAGTGCGCTGCTCCGGGACACACTGTCAGTGCACTACTCCAGGACACGCTGTCAGTGCACTGCTCTGAGACACGCTGTCAGTGCGCTGCTCCGGGACACACTGTCAGTGCACTGCTCTGAGACACGCTGTCAGTGCACTACTCCGGGACACGCTGTCAGTGCGCTGCTCTGGGACACGCTGTCAGTGCTCTGCTCAGGGACACGCTGTCAGTGTGCTGCTCCGGGACACACTGTCAGTGCATGTCTACGGGACACACTGTCAGTGCACTGCTCTGAGACACGCTGTCAGTGCGCTGCTCCGGGACACACTGTCAGTGCGCTGCTCCGGGACACACTGTCAGTGCACTACTTGAGGACACGCTGTCAGTGCACTGCTCCGGGACACACTGTCAGTGCGCTGCTCCGGGACACACTGTCAGTGCACTACTTGAGGACACGCTGTCAGTGCACTGCTCTGAGACACGCTGTCAGTGCGCTGCTCCGGGACACGCTGTCAGTGCACTGCTCTGGGACACGCTGTCAGTGCTCTGCTCCCGGACTTGCTGTCAGTGCACTGCTCTGAGACACGCTGTCAGTGCGCTGCTCCGGGACACGCTGTCAGTGCACTGCTCTGGGACACGCTGTCATTGCTCTGCTCAGGGACACGCTTTCAGTGTGCTGCTCCGGGACACACTGTCAGTGCATGTCTACGGGACACGCTGTCAGTGCACTGCTCCGGGACACACTGTCAGTGCACTACTCTGAGACACGCTGTCAGTGCGCTACTCCGGGACACACTGTCAGCACGCTGCTCCGGGACACGCTGTCAGTGCGCTGCTCCGGGACACAATGTTAGTGCGCTGCTCCAAGACACACTGTCAGTGCGCTGCTCCAGGACACGCTGTCTGCGCGCTGCTCCGGGACACGCTGTCAGTGCACTGCTCTGGGACACGCTGTTAGTGCGCTGCTCTGGGACACGCTGTCAGTGCGCTGCTCCGGGACACGCTGTCAGTGCACTGCCCTGGGACACGCTATTGTTGTGCTGCTCCGGGACACACTGTCAGTGCGCTGCTCCGGGACACAATGTCAGTGCACTGCTCCGGGACACACTGTCAGTGCGCTGCTCCAGGACACGCTGTCTGCGCGCTGCTCCAGGACACGCTGTCAGTGCACTGCTCTGGGACACGCTGTTAGTGCGCTGCTCCGGGACATGCTGTCAGTGCACTGCTCTGGGACACACTGTCAGTGCGCTGCTCTGGGACATGCTGTCAGTGCACTGCTCGCGGACACACTGTCAGTGCACAGCTCCCGGACACGCTATCATTGCGCTGCTCCGGGACACGCTCTCAGTGCACTGCTCCGGGACATGCTGTCAGTGCGCTGCTCCGGGACACGTTATTGTGGTGCTGCTCCGGGATACGCTGTCAGTGCGCTGCTCCAGGACACACTGTCAGTGCGCTGCTCCGGGACACGCTGTCAGTGTGCTGCTCCAGGACACAATGTCAGTGCGCTGCTCCGGGACACGCTGTCAGTGCGCTGCTCCAGGACACAATGTCAGTGTGCTGCTCCAGGACACACTGTCAGTGTGCTGCTCCAGGACACACAGTCAGTGCGCTGCTCCGGGACACGCTGTCAGTGCGCTGCTCCGGGACACGCTGTCAGTGTGCTGCTCCGGGACACGCTGTCAGTGCGCTGCTCCCGGACACACTGTCAGTGCGCTGCTCCGCGACACACTGTCAGTGCGCTACTCTGGGACATGCTGTCAGTGCACTGCTCCGGGACACAATGTCAGTGCACTGCTCTGGGACATGCTGTCAGTGCACTGCTCCGGGACACGCTGTCAGTGCGCTGCTCCCGGACACACTGTCAGTGCGCTGCTCCGCGACACACTGTCAGTGCGCTGCTCTGGGACATGCTGTCAGTGCACTGCTCCGGGACACAATGTCAGTGCGCTGCTCCGGGACACGCTGTCAGTGCACTGCTCCGGGACACGCTATTGTTGTGCTGCTCCGGGACACACTGTCAGTGCACTGCTCCGGGACACGCTATCATTGCACTGCTCTGGGACATGCTGTCAGTGCACTGCTCCGGGACACGCTGTCAGTGCGCTGCTCTGGGACATGCTGTCAGTGCGCTGCTCCGGGACACGCTATTGTTGTGCTGCTCCGGGACACACTGTCAGTACGCTGCTCCAGGACACAATGTCAGTGCGCTGCTCCGGGACACACTGTCAGTACGCTGCTCCGGGACACAATGTCAGTGCGCTAATCCGGGACACGCTGTCAGTGCGCTGGTCCGGGACACGCTGTCAGTGCGCTGCTCCGGGACACAATGTCAGTGCGCTGCACCGGGACACGCTGTCAGTACGCTGCTCCGGGATATGCTGTCAGTGCGCTGTTTTGGGACACGCTGTCAGTGCACTGCTCCGGGACACGCTATCAATGCGCTGATCCCGGACTCGCTATTAGTGCACTGCTTCAGGACACGCTGTCAGTGCGCTACTCCAGGACACACTGTCACTGTGCTGCTCCGGGACACGCTGTAAATGCGCTGCTCTGAGACACGCTGTCAGTTCGCTACTCCGGGACGGACTATCAGTGTACTGCTCCGGGACACGCTGTCAGTGCACGGCTCCGGGACGGACTATCAGTGTACTGCTCCGGGACACGCTGTCAATGTGCTGCTCGGTGACACGCTGTCAGTGCACTGCTCCGGGACGGACTGTCAATGCGCTGCTCCGGGACACGCTGTCAGTGCGCTGCTCCAGGACACACTGTCAGTGCACTGCTCCGGGACATGCTGTCACTGTGCTGCTCCGGGACACGCTGTAAATGTGCTGCTCTGAGACATGCTGTCAGTTCGCTACTCCGGGACACGCTGTCAGTGCACTGCTCCGGGACGGACTTTCAGTGCACCGCTCCAGGACACGATGTCAATGTGCTGCTCGGTGACACGCTGTCAGTGCGCTGCTCCAGGACACACTGTCAGTGCACAGCTCCCGGACACGCTGTCAGTGCGCTGCTCTGGGACACACTGTCAGTGCACAGCTCCCAGGCACGCTATCATTGCGCTGCTCTGGGACATGCTGTCAGTGCGCTGCTCTGGGACACGCTATTTTTGTGCTGCTCCGGGACACAATGTCAGTGCACTGCTCCGGGACCTGCTGTCAGTGCACGGCTTCGGGACACAATGTCAGTGCGCTGCTCCAAGACACACTGTCAGTGCGCTGCTCCGGGACACGCTGTCAGTGCGCTGCTCTGGGACATGCTGTCAGTGCACTGCTCCGGGACACGCTATTGTTGTGCTGCTCCGGGACACGCTGTCAGTGCGCTGCTCCGGGACACAATGTCAGTGCGCTAATCCGGGACACGCTGTCAGTGCGCTGCTCCGGGACACAATGTCAGTGCGCTGCACCGGGACACGCTGTCAGTGTGCTGCTCCGGGACACACTGTCAGTGCGCTGCTCCGGGACACGCTGTCAGTGCACTGCTCTGGGACATGCTGTTAGTGCACTGCTCTCGGACACACTGTCAGTGCACAGCTCCCGGACACGCTATCATTGCACTGCTCCGCGACACGCTGTCAGTGCACTGCTCCGGGACATGCTGTCAGTGCGCTGCTCCGGGACACATTATTGTTGTGCTGCTCCAGGACACAATGTCAGTGCGCTGCTCCGGGACACAATGTCAGTGCGCTGCTCCGGGACACGTTATTGTTGTGCTGCTCCAGGACACACTGTCAGTGCGCTGCTCCGGGACACGCTGTCAGTGCGCTGCTCCAGGACACACTGTCAGTGCACTGCTCCGGGACACGCTGTCACTGTGCTGCTCCGGGACACGCTGTAAATGTGCTGCTCTGAGACATGCTGTCAGTTCGCTACTCCGGGACACGCTGTCAGTGCACTGCTCCGGGACGGACTTTCAGTGCACCGCTCCAGGACACGATGTCAATGTGCTGCTCGGTGACACGCTGTCAGTGCGCTGCTCCAGGACACACTGTCAGTGCACAGCTCCCGGACACGCTGTCAGTGCGCTTCTCCGAGACACGCTACTGTTGTGCTGCTCCGGGACACACTGTCAGTGCGCTGCTCTGGGACACACTGTCAGTGCACAGCTCCCACGCACGCTATCATTGCGCTGCTCTGGGACATGCTGTCAGTGCGCTGCTCTGGGACACGCTATTTTTGTGCTGCTCCGGGACACAATGTCAGTGCACTGCTCCTGGACCTGCTGTCAGTGCACGGCTTCGGGACACACTGTCAGTGCGCTGCTCCGGGACACGCTGTCAGTGCGCTGCTCTGGGACATGCTGTCAGTGCACTGCTCCGGGACACAATGTCAGTGTGCTGCTCCGGGACACGCTCTCAGTGCGCTGCTCCGGGACACGCTTTCAGTGCGCTGCTCCGGGACACGCTGTCAGTGCGCTGCTCCGTGACACACTGTCAGTGCTCTGCTCCGGGACACAATGTCAGTGTGCTGCTCCGGGACACACTGTCAGTGCGCTGCTCTGGGACACACTGTCAGTGCGCTGCTCCGGGACACGCTGACAGTGCTCTGCTCCGGGACACAATGTCAGTGTGCTGCTCCGGGACACACTGTCAGTGTGCTGCTCCGGGACACACTGTCAGTGCGCTGCTCCGGGACACACTGTCAGTGCACTACTCCAGGACACGCTGTCAGTGCACTGCTCTGAGACACGCTGTCAGTGCGCTGCTCCGGGACACACTGTCAGTGCACTGCTCTGAGACACGCTGTCAGTGCACTACTCCGGGATACGCTGTCAGTGCGCTGCTCTGGGACACGCTATTGTTGTGCTGCTCCGGGACACACTGTCAGTGCGCTGCTCCGGGACACAATGTCAGTGCACTGCTCCGGGACACACTGTCAGTGCACTGCTCCGGGAAACACTGTCAGTGCGCTGCTCCGGGACACGCTGACAGTGCTCTGCTCCGGGACACAATGTCAGTGTGCTGCTCCGGGACACGCTCTCAGTGCGCTGCTCCGGGACACGCTTTCAGTGCGCTGCTCCGGGACACGCTGTCAGTGCGCTGCTCCGTGACACACTGTCAGTGCTCTGCTCCGGGACACAATGTCAGTGTGCTGCTCCGGGACACACTGTCAGTGCGCTGCTCTGGGACACACTGTCAGTGCGCTGCTCCGGGACACGCTGACAGTGCTCTGCTCCGGGACACAATGTCAGTGTGCTGCTCCGGGACACACTGTCAGTGCACTGCTCTGAGACACGCTGTCAGTGCGCTGCTCCGGGACACACTGTCAGTGCACTGCTCTGAGACACGCTGTCAGTGCACTACTCCGGGACACGCTGTCAGTGCGCTGCTCTGGGACACGCTGTCAGTGCTCTGCTCAGGGACACGCTGTCAGTGTGCTGCTCCGGGACACACTGTCAGTGCATGTCTACGGGACACACTGTCAGTGCACTGCTCTGAGACACGCTGTCAGTGCGCTGCTCCGGGACACACTGTCAGTGCACTACTTGAGGACACGCTGTCAGTGCACTGCTCCGGGACACACTGTCAGTGCGCTGCTCCGGGACACACTGTCAGTGCACTACTTGAGGACACGCTGTCAGTGCACTGCTCTGAGACACGCTGTCAGTGCGCTGCTCCGGGACACGCTGTCAGTGCACTGCTCTGGGACACGCTGTCAGTGCTCTGCTCCCGGACTTGCTGTCAGTGCACTGCTCTGAGACACGCTGTCAGTGCGCTGCTCCGGGACACGCTGTCAGTGCACTGCTCTGGGACACGCTGTCAGTGCTCTGCTCAGGGACACGCTTTCAGTGTGCTGCTCCGGGACACACTGTCAGTGCATGTCTACGGGACACGCTGTCAGTGCATTGCTCCGGGACACACTGTCAGTGCACTGCTCTGAGACACGCTGTCAGTGCGCTACTCCGGGACACACTGTCAGCACGCTGCTCCGGGACACGCTGTCAGTGCGCTGCTCCGGGACACAATGTTAGTGCGCTGCTCCAAGACACACTGTCAGTGCGCTGCTCCAGGACACGCTGTCTGCGCGCTGCTCCGGGACACGCTGTCAGTGCACTGCTCTGGGACACGCTGTTAGTGCGCTGCTCTGGAACACGCTGTCAGTGCGCTGCTCCGGGACACGCTGTCAGTGCACTGCCCTGGGACACGCTATTGTTGTGCTGCTCCGGGACACACTGTCAGTGCGCTGCTCCGGGACACAATGTCAGTGCACTGCTCCGGGACACACTGTCAGTGCGCTGCTCCAGGACACGCTGTCTGCGCGCTGCTCCAGGACACGCTGTCAGTGCACTGCTCTGGGACACGCTGTTAGTGCGCTGCTCCGGGACACGCTGTCAGTGTGCTGCTCCGGGACACGCTGTCAGTGCGCTGCTCCCGGACACACTGTCAGTGCGCTGCTCCGCGACACACTGTCAGTGCGCTGCTCTGGGACATGCTGTCAGTGCACTGCTCCGGGACACAATGTCAGTGCACTGCTCTGGGACATGCTGTCAGTGCACTGCTCCGGGACACGCTGTCAGTGCGCTGCTCCCGGACACACTGTCAGTGCGCTGCTCCGCGACACACTGTCAGTGCGCTGCTCTGGGACATGCTGTCAGTGCACTGCTCCGGGACACAATGTCAGTGCGCTGCTCCGGGACACGCTGTCAGTGCACTGCTCCGGGACACGCTATTGTTGTGCTGCTCCGGGACACACTGTCAGTGCACTGCTCCGGGACACGCTATCATTGCACTGCTCTGGGACATGCTGTCAGTGCACTGCTCCGGGACACGCTGTCAGTGCGCTGCTCTGGGACATGCTGTCAGTGCGCTGCTCCGGGACACGCTATTGTTGTGCTGCTCCGGGACACACTGTCAGTACGCTGCTCCAGGACACAATGTCAGTGCGCTGCTCCGGGACACACTGTCAGTACGCTGCTCCGGGACACAATGTCAGTGCGCTAATCCGGGACACGCTGTCAGTGCTCTGCTCCCGGACTTGCTGTCAGTGCACTGCTCTGAGACACGCTGTCAGTGCGCTGCTCCGGGACACGCTGTCAGTGCACTGCTCTGGGACACGCTGTCATTGCTCTGCTCAGGGACACGCTTTCAGTGTGCTGCTCCGGGACACACTGTCAGTGCATGTCTACGGGACACGCTGTCAGTGCACTGCTCCGGGACACACTGTCAGTGCACTACTCTGAGACACGCTGTCAGTGCGCTACTCCGGGACACACTGTCAGCACGCTGCTCCGGGACACGCTGTCAGTGCGCTGCTCCGGGACACAATGTTAGTGCGCTGCTCCAAGACACACTGTCAGTGCGCTGCTCCAGGACACGCTGTCTGCGCGCTGCTCCGGGACACGCTGTCAGTGCACTGCTCTGGGACACGCTGTTAGTGCGCTGCTCTGGGACACGCTGTCAGTGCGCTGCTCCGGGACACGCTGTCAGTGCACTGCCCTGGGACACGCTATTGTTGTGCTGCTCCGGGACACACTGTCAGTGCGCTGCTCCGGGACACAATGTCAGTGCACTGCTCCGGGACACACTGTCAGTGCGCTGCTCCAGGACACGCTGTCTGCGCGCTGCTCCAGGACACGCTGTCAGTGCACTGCTCTGGGACTCGCTGTTAGTGCGCTGCTCTGGGACACGCTGTCAGTGCGCTGCTCCGGGACATGCTGTCAGTGCACTGCTCTGGGACACACTGTCAGTGCGCTGCTCTGGGACATGCTGTCAGTGCACTGCTCGCGGACACACTGTCAGTGCACAGCTCCCGGACACGCTATCATTGCGCTGCTCCGGGACACGCTCTCAGTGCACTGCTCCGGGACATGCTGTCAGTGCGCTGCTCCGGGACACGTTATTGTGGTGCTGCTCCGGGATACGCTGTCAGTGCGCTGCTCCAGGACACACTGTCAGTGCGCTGCTCCGGGACACGCTGTCAGTGTGCTGCTCCAGGACACAATGTCAGTGCGCTGCTCCGGGACACGCTGTCAGTGCGCTGCTCCAGGACACAATGTCAGTGTGCTGCTCCAGGACACACTGTCAGTGTGCTGCTCCAGGACACACAGTCAGTGCGCTGCTCCGGGACACGCTGTCAGTGCGCTGCTCCGGGACACGCTGTCAGTGTGCTGCTCCGGGACACGCTGTCAGTGCGCTGCTCCCGGACACACTGTCAGTGCGCTGCTCCGCGACACACTGTCAGTGCGCTACTCTGGGACATGCTGTCAGTGCACTGCTCCGGGACACAATGTCAGTGCACTGCTCTGGGACATGCTGTCAGTGCACTGCTCCGGGACACGCTATTGTTGTGCTGCTCCGGGACACACTGTCAGTGCACTGCTCCGGGACACGCTATCATTGCACTGCTCTGGGACATGCTGTCAGTGCACTGCTCCGGGACACGCTGTCAGTGCGCTGCTCTGGGACATGCTGTCAGTGCGCTGCTCCGGGACACGCTATTGTTGTGCTGCTCCGGGACACACTGTCAGTACGCTGCTCCAGGACACAATGTCAGTGCGCTGCTCCGGGACACACTGTCAGTACGCTGCTCCGGGACACAATGTCAGTGCGCTAATCCGGGACACGCTGTCAGTGCGCTGGTCCGGGACACGCTGTCAGTGCGCTGCTCCGGGACACAATGTCAGTGCGCTGCACCGGGACACGCTGTCAGTGTGCTGCTCCGGGACACGCTGTCAGTACGCTGCTCCGGGATATGCTGTCAGTGCGCTGTTTTGGGACACGCTGTCAGTGCACTGCTCCGGGACACGCTATCAATGCGCTGATCCCGGACTCGCTATTAGTGCACTGCTTCAGGACACGCTGTCAGTGCGCTACTCCAGGACACACTGTCACTGTGCTGCTCCGGGACACGCTGTAAATGCGCTGCTCTGAGACACGCTGTCAGTTCGCTACTCCGGGACGGACTATCAGTGTACTGCTCCGGGACACGCTGTCAGTGCACGGCTCCGGGACGGACTATCAGTGTACTGCTCCGGGACACGCTGTCAATGTGCTGCTCGGTGACACGCTGTCAGTGCACTGCTCCGGGACGGACTGTCAATGCGCTGCTCCGGGACACGCTGTCAGTGCGCTGCTCCAGGACACACTGTCAGTGCACTGCTCCGGGACATGCTGTCACTGTGCTGCTCCGGGACACGCTGTAAATGTGCTGCTCTGAGACATGCTGTCAGTTCGCTACTCCGGGACACGCTGTCACTGCACTGCTCCGGGACGGACTTTCAGTGCACCGCTCCAGGACACGATGTCAATGTGCTGCTCGGTGACACGCTGTCAGTGCGCTGCTCCAGGACACACTGTCAGTGCACAGCTCCCGGACACGCTGTCAGTGCGCTGCTCTGGGACACACTGTCAGTGCACAGCTCCCAGGCACGCTATCATTGCGCTGCTCTGGGACATGCTGTCAGTGCGCTGCTCTGGGACACGCTATTTTTGTGCTGCTCCGGGACACAATGTCAGTGCACTGCTCCGGGACCTGCTGTCAGTGCACGGCTTCGGGACACAATGTCAGTGCGCTGCTCCAAGACACACTGTCAGTGCGCTGCTCCGGGACACGCTGTCAGTGCGCTGCTCTGGGACATGCTGTCAGTGCACTGCTCCGGGACACGCTATTGTTGTGCTGCTCCGGGACACGCTGTCAGTGCGCTGCTCCGGGACACAATGTCAGTGCGCTAATCCGGGACACGCTGTCAGTGCGCTGCTCCGGGACACAATGTCAGTGCGCTGCACCGGGACACGCTGTCAGTGTGCTGCTCCGGGACACACTGTCAGTGCGCTGCTCCGGGACACGCTGTCAGTGCACTGCTCTGGGACATGCTGTTAGTGCACTGCTCTCGGACACACTGTCAGTGCACAGCTCCCGGACACGCTATCATTGCACTGCTCCGCGACACGCTGTCAGTGCACTGCTCCGGGACATGCTGTCAGTGCGCTGCTCCGGGACACATTATTGTTGTGCTGCTCCAGGACACAATGTCAGTGCGCTGCTCCGGGACACAATGTCAGTGCGCTGCTCCGGGACACGTTATTGTTGTGCTGCTCCAGGACACACTGTCAGTGCGCTGCTCCGGGACACGCTGTCAGTGCGCTGCTCCAGGACACACTGTCAGTGCACTGCTCCGGGACACGCTGTCACTGTGCTGCTCCGGGACACGCTGTAAATGTGCTGCTCTGAGACATGCTGTCAGTTCGCTACTCCGGGACACGCTGTCAGTGCACTGCTCCGGGACGGACTTTCAGTGCACCGCTCCAGGACACGATGTCAATGTGCTGCTCGGTGACACGCTGTCAGTGCGCTGCTCCAGGACACACTGTCAGTGCACAGCTCCCGGACACGCTGTCAGTGCGCTTCTCCGAGACACGCTACTGTTGTGCTGCTCCGGGACACACTGTCAGTGCGCTGCTCTGGGACACACTGTCAGTGCACAGCTCCCACGCACGCTATCATTGCGCTGCTCTGGGACATGCTGTCAGTGCGCTGCTCTGGGACACGCTATTTTTGTGCTGCTCCGGGACACAATGTCAGTGCACTGCTCCTGGACCTGCTGTCAGTGCACGGCTTCGGGACACACTGTCAGTGCGCTGCTCCGGGACACGCTGTCAGTGCGCTGCTCTGGGACATGCTGTCAGTGCACTGCTCCGGGACACAATGTCAGTGTGCTGCTCCGGGACACGCTCTCAGTGCGCTGCTCCGGGACACGCTTTCAGTGCGCTGCTCCGGGACACGCTGTCAGTGCGCTGCTCCGTGACACACTGTCAGTGCTCTGCTCCGGGACACAATGTCAGTGTGCTGCTCCGGGACACACTGTCAGTGCGCTGCTCTGGGACACACTGTCAGTGCGCTGCTCCGGGACACGCTGACAGTGCTCTGCTCCGGGACACAATGTCAGTGTGCTGCTCCGGGACACACTGTCAGTGTGCTGCTCCGGGACACACTGTCAGTGCGCTGCTCCGGGACACACTGTCAGTGCACTACTCCAGGACACGCTGTCAGTGCACTGCTCTGAGACACGCTGTCAGTGCGCTGCTCCGGGACACACTGTCAGTGCACTGCTCTGAGACACGCTGTCAGTGCACTACTCCGGGATACGCTGTCAGTGCGCTGCTCTGGGACACGCTATTGTTGTGCTGCTCCGGGACACACTGTCAGTGCGCTGCTCCGGGACACAATGTCAGTGCACTGCTCCGGGACACACTGTCAGTGCACTGCTCCGGGAAACACTGTCAGTGCGCTGCTCCGGGACACGCTGACAGTGCTCTGCTCCGGGACACAATGTCAGTGTGCTGCTCCGGGACACGCTCTCAGTGCGCTGCTCCGGGACACGCTTTCAGTGCGCTGCTCCGGGACACGCTGTCAGTGCGCTGCTCCGTGACACACTGTCAGTGCTCTGCTCCGGGACACAATGTCAGTGTGCTGCTCCGGGACACACTGTCAGTGCGCTGCTCTGGGACACACTGTCAGTGCGCTGCTCCGGGACACGCTGACAGTGCTCTGCTCCGGGACACAATGTCAGTGTGCTGCTCCGGGACACACTGTCAGTGCACTGCTCTGAGACACGCTGTCAGTGCGCTGCTCCGGGACACACTGTCAGTGCACTGCTCTGAGACACGCTGTCAGTGCACTACTCCGGGACACGCTGTCAGTGCGCTGCTCTGGGACACGCTGTCAGTGCTCTGCTCAGGGACACGCTGTCAGTGTGCTGCTCCGGGACACACTGTCAGTGCATGTCTACGGGACACACTGTCAGTGCACTGCTCTGAGACACGCTGTCAGTGCGCTGCTCCGGGACACACTGTCAGTGCACTACTTGAGGACACGCTGTCAGTGCACTGCTCCGGGACACACTGTCAGTGCGCTGCTCCGGGACACACTGTCAGTGCACTACTTGAGGACACGCTGTCAGTGCACTGCTCTGAGACACGCTGTCAGTGCGCTGCTCCGGGACACGCTGTCAGTGCACTGCTCTGGGACACGCTGTCAGTGCTCTGCTCCCGGACTTGCTGTCAGTGCACTGCTCTGAGACACGCTGTCAGTGCGCTGCTCCGGGACACGCTGTCAGTGCACTGCTCTGGGACACGCTGTCAGTGCTCTGCTCAGGGACACGCTTTCAGTGTGCTGCTCCGGGACACACTGTCAGTGCATGTCTACGGGACACGCTGTCAGTGCACTGCTCCGGGACACACTGTCAGTGCACTGCTCTGAGACACGCTGTCAGTGCGCTACTCCGGGACACACTGTCAGCACGCTGCTCCGGGACACGCTGTCAGTGCGCTGCTCCGGGACACAATGTTAGTGCGCTGCTCCAAGACACACTGTCAGTGCGCTGCTCCAGGACACGCTGTCTGCGCGCTGCTCCGGGACACGCTGTCAGTGCACTGCTCTGGGACACGCTGTTAGTGCGCTGCTCTGGAACACGCTGTCAGTGCGCTGCTCCGGGACACGCTGTCAGTGCACTGCCCTGGGACACGCTATTGTTGTGCTGCTCCGGGACACACTGTCAGTGCGCTGCTCCGGGACACAATGTCAGTGCACTGCTCCGGGACACACTGTCAGTGCGCTGCTCCAGGACACGCTGTCTGCGCGCTGCTCCAGGACACGCTGTCAGTGCACTGCTCTGGGACACGCTGTTAGTGCGCTGCTCCGGGACACGCTGTCAGTGTGCTGCTCCGGGACACGCTGTCAGTGCGCTGCTCCCGGACACACTGTCAGTGCGCTGCTCCGCGACACACTGTCAGTGCGCTGCTCTGGGACATGCTGTCAGTGCACTGCTCCGGGACACAATGTCAGTGCACTGCTCTGGGACATGCTGTCAGTGCACTGCTCCGGGACACGCTGTCAGTGCGCTGCTCCCGGACACACTGTCAGTGCGCTGCTCCGCGACACACTGTCAGTGCGCTGCTCTGGGACATGCTGTCAGTGCACTGCTCCGGGACACAATGTCAGTGCGCTGCTCCGGGACACGCTGTCAGTGCACTGCTCCGGGACACGCTATTGTTGTGCTGCTCCGGGACACACTGTCAGTGCACTGCTCCGGGACACGCTATCATTGCACTGCTCTGGGACATGCTGTCAGTGCACTGCTCCGGGACACGCTGTCAGTGCGCTGCTCTGGGACATGCTGTCAGTGCGCTGCTCCGGGACACGCTATTGTTGTGCTGCTCCGGGACACACTGTCAGTACGCTGCTCCAGGACACAATGTCAGTGCGCTGCTCCGGGACACACTGTCAGTACGCTGCTCCGGGACACAATGTCAGTGCGCTAATCCGGGACACGCTGTCAGTGCGCTGCTCCGGGACACGCTGTCAGTGCGCTGCTCCGGGACACAATGTCAGTGCGCTGCACCGGGACACGCTGTCAGTGTGCTGCTCCGGGACACGCTGTCAGTACGCTGCTCCGGGATATGCTGTCAGTGCGCTGTTTTGGGACACGCTGTCAGTGCACTGCTCCGGGACACGCTATCAATGCGCTGATCCCGGACTCGCTGTTAGTGCACTGCTTCAGGACACGCTGTCAGTGCGCTACTCCAGGACACACTGTCACTGTGCTGCTCCGGGACACGCTGTAAATGCGCTGCTCTGAGACACGCTGTCAGTTCGCTACTCCGGGACGGACTATCAGTGTACTGCTCCGGGACACGCTGTCAATGTGCTGCTCGGTGACACGCTGTCAGTGCACTGCTCCGGGACGGACTGTCAATGCGCTGCTCCGGGACACGCTGTCAGTGCGCTGCTCCAGGACACACTGTCAGTGCACTGCTCCGGGACATGCTGTCACTGTGCTGCTCCGGGACACGCTGTAAATGTGCTGCTCTGAGACATGCTGTCAGTTCGCTACTCCGGGACACGCTGTCAGTGCACTGCTCCGGGACGGACTTTCAGTGCACCGCTCCAGGACACGATGTCAATGTGCTGCTCGGTGACACGCTGTCAGTGCGCTGCTCCAGGACACACTGTCAGTGCACAGCTCCCGGACACGCTGTCAGTGCGCTTCTCCGAGACACGCTACTGTTGTGCTGCTCCGGGACACACTGTCAGTGCGCTGCTCTGGGACACACTGTCAGTGCACAGCTCCCAGGCACGCTATCATTGCGCTGCTCTGGGACATGCTGTCAGTGCGCTGCTCTGGGACACGCTATTTTTGTGCTGCTCCGGGACACAATGTCAGTGCACTGCTCCGGGACCTGCTGTCAGTGCACGGCTTCGGGACACAATGTCAGTGCGCTGCTCCAAGACACACTGTCAGTGCGCTGCTCCGGGACACGCTGTCAGTGCGCTGCTCTGGGACATGCTGTCAGTGCACTGCTCCGGGACACGCTATTGTTGTGCTGCTCCGGGACACGCTGTCAGTGCGCTGCTCCGGGACACACTGTCAGTACGCTGCTCCGGGACACAATGTCAGTGCGCTAATCCGGGACACGCTGTCAGTGCGCTGCTCCGGGACACAATGTCAGTGCGCTGCACCGGGACACGCTGTCAGTGTGCTGCTCCGGGACACACTGTCAGTGCGCTGCTCCGGGACACGCTGTCAGTGCACTGCTCTGGGACATGCTGTTAGTGCACTGCTCTCAGACACACTGTCAGTGCACAGCTCCCGGACACGCTATCATTGCACTGCTCCGCGACACGCTGTCAGTGCACTGCTCCGGGACATGCTGTCAGTGCGCTGCTCCGGGACACATTATTGTTGTGCTGCTCCAGGACACAATGTCAGTGCGCTGCTCCGGGACACAATGTCAGTGCGCTGCTCCGGGACACGTTATTGTTGTGCTGCTCCAGGACACACTGTCAGTGCGCTGCTCCGGGACACGCTGTCAGTGCGCTGCTCCAGGACACACTGTCAGTGCACTGCTCCGGGACACGCTGTCACTGTGCTGCTCCGGGACACGCTGTAAATGTGCTGCTCTGAGACATGCTGTCAGTTCGCTACTCCGGGACACGCTGTCAGTGCACTGCTCCGGGACGGACTTTCAGTGCACCGCTCCAGGACACGATGTCAATGTGCTGCTCGGTGACACGCTGTCAGTGCGCTGCTCCAGGACACACTGTCAGTGCACAGCTCCCGGACACGCTGTCAGTGCGCTTCTCCGAGACACGCTACTGTTGTGCTGCTCCGGGACACACTGTCAGTGCGCTGCTCTGGGACACACTGTCAGTGCACAGCTCCCACGCACGCTATCATTGCGCTGCTCTGGGACATGCTGTCAGTGCGCTGCTCTGGGACACGCTATTTTTGTGCTGCTCCGGGACACAATGTCAGTGCACTGCTCCTGGACCTGCTGTCAGTGCACGGCTTCGGGACACACTGTCAGTGCGCTGCTCCGGGACACGCTGTCAGTGCGCTGCTCTGGGACATGCTGTCAGTGCACTGCTCCGGGACACAATGTCAGTGTGCTGCTCCGGGACACGCTCTCAGTGCGCTGCTCCGGGACACGCTTTCAGTGCGCTGCTCCGGGACACGCTGTCAGTGCGCTGCTCCGTGACACACTGTCAGTGCTCTGCTCCGGGACACGCTGACAGTGATCTGCTCCGGGACACAATGTCAGTGTGCTGCTCCGGGACACACTGTCAGTGTGCTGCTCCGGGACACACTGTCAGTGCGCTGCTCCGGGACACACTGTCAGTGCACTACTCCAGGACACGCTGTCAGTGCACTGCTCTGAGACACGCTGTCAGTGCGCTGCTCCGGGACACACTGTCAGTGCAATGCTCTGAGACACGCTGTCAGTGCACTACTCCGGGATACGCTGTCAGTGCGCTGCTCTGGGACACGCTATTGTTGTGCTGCTCCGGGACACACTGTCAGTGCGCTGCTCCGGGACACAATGTCAGTGCACTGCTCCGGGACACACTGTCAGTGCACTGCTCCCGGAAACACTGTCAGTGCGCTGCTCCGGGACACGCTGACAGTGCTCTGCTCCGGGACACAATGTCAGTGTGCTGCTCCGGGACACGCTCTCAGTGCGCTGCTCCGGGACACGCTTTCAGTGCGCTGCTCCGGGACACGCTGTCAGTGCGCTGCTCCGTGACACACTGTCAGTGCTCTGCTCCGGGACACAATGTCAGTGTGCTGCTCCGGGACACACTGTCAGTGCGCTGCTCTGGGACACACTGTCAGTGCGCTGCTCCGGGACACGCTGACAGTGCTCTGCTCCGGGACACAATGTCAGTGTGCTGCTCCGGGACACACTGTCAGTGTGCTGCTCCGGGACACACTGTCAGTGCGCTGCTCCGGGACACACTGTCAGTGCACTACTCCAGGACACGCTGTCAGTGCACTGCTCTGAGACACGCTGTCAGTGCGCTGCTCCGGGACACACTGTCAGTGCACTGCTCTGAGACACGCTGTCAGTGCACTACTCCGGGACACGCTGTCAGTGCGCTGCTCTGGGACACGCTGTCAGTGCTCTGCTCAGGGACACGCTGTCAGTGTGCTGCTCCGGGACACACTGTCAGTGCATGTCTACGGGACACACTGTCAGTGCACTGCTCTGAGACACGCTGTCAGTGCGCTGCTCCGGGACACACTGTCAGTGCACTACTTGAGGACACGCTGTCAGTGCACTGCTCCGGGACACACTGTCAGTGCGCTGCTCCGGGACACACTGTCAGTGCACTACTTGAGGACACGCTGTCAGTGCACTGCTCTGAGACACGCTGTCAGTGCGCTGCTCCGGGACACGCTGTCAGTGCACTGCTCTGGGACACGCTGTCAGTGCTCTGCTCCCGGACTTGCTGTCAGTGCACTGCTCTGAGACACGCTGTCAGTGCGCTGCTCCGGGACACGCTGTCAGTGCACTGCTCTGGGACACGCTGTCAGTGCGCTGCTCCGGGACACGCTGTCAGTGCTCTGCTCAGGGACACGCTTTCAGTGTGCTGCTCCGGGACACACTGTCAGTGCATGTCTACGGGACACACTGTCAGTGCACTGCTCCGGGACACACTGTCAGTGCACTGCTCTGAGACACGCTGTCAGTGCGCTACTCCGGGACACACTGTCAGCACGCTGCTCCGGGACACGCTGTCAGTGCGCTGCTCCGGGACACAATGTTAGTGCGCTGCTCCAAGACACACTGTCAGTGCGCTGCTCCAGGACACGCTGTCTGCGCGCTGCTCCGGGACACGCTGTCAGTGCACTGCTCTGGGACACGCTGTTAGTGCGCTGCTCTGGAACACGCTGTCAGTGCGCTGCTCCGGGACACGCTGTCAGTGCACTGCCCTGGCACACGCTATTGTTGTGCTGCTCCGGGACACACTGTCAGTGCGCTGCTCCGGGACACAATGTCAGTGCACTGCTCCGGGACACACTGTCAGTGCGCTGCTCCAGGACACGCTGTCTGCGCGCTGCTCCAGGACACGCTGTCAGTGCACTGCTCTGGGACACGCTGTTAGTGCGCTGCTCTGGGACACGCTGTCAGTGCGCTGCTCCGGGACATGCTGTCAGTGCACTGCTCTGGGACACACTGTCAGTGCGCTGCTCCGGGACACAATGTCAGTGCACTGCTCGCGGACACACTGTCAGTGCACAGCTCCCGGACACGCTATCATTGCGCTGCTCCGGGACACGCTCTCAGTGCACTGCTCCGGGACATGCTGTCAGTGCGCTGCTCCGGGACACGTTATTGTGGTGCTGCTCCGGGATACGCTGTCAGTGCGCTGCTCCAGGACACACTGTCAGTGCGCTGCTCCGGGACACGCTGTCAGTGTGCTGCTCCAGGACACAATGTCAGTGCGCTGCTCCGGGACACGCTGTCAGTGCGCTGCTCCAGGACACAATGTCAGTGTGCTGCTCCAGGACACACAGTCAGTGCGCTGCTCCGGGACACGCTGTCAGTGCGCTGCTCCGGGACACGCTGTCAGTGTGCTGCTCCGGGACACGCTGTCAGTGCGCTGCTCCCGGACACACTGTCAGTGCGCTGCTCCGCGACACACTGTCAGTGCGCTGCTCTGGGACATGCTGTCAGTGCACTGCTCCGGGACACAATGTCAGTGCACTGCTCTGGGACATGCTGTCAGTGCACTGCTCCGGGACACAATGTCAGTGCACTGCTCTGGGACATGCTGTCAGTGCACTGCTCCGGGACACGCTGTCAGTGCGCTGCTCCGGGACACGCTGTCAGTGCACTGCTCCGGGACACGCTATTGTTGTGCTGCTCCGGGACACACTGTCAGTGCACTGCTCCGGGACACGCTATCATTGCACTGCTCTGGGACATGCTGTCAGTGCACTGCTCCGGGACACGCTGTCAGTGCGCTGCTCTGGGACATGCTGTCAGTGCGCTGCTCCGGGACACGCTATTGTTGTGCTGCTCCGGGACACACTGTCAGTACGCTGCTCCAGGACACAATGTCAGTGCGCTGCTCCGGGACACACTGTCAGTACGCTGCTCCGGGACACAATGTCAGTGCGCTAATCCGGGACACGCTGTCAGTGCGCTGCTCCGGGACACGCTGTCAGTGCGCTGCTCCGGGACACAATGTCAGTGCGCTGCACCGGGACACGCTGTCAGTGTGCTGCTCCGGGACACGCTGTCAGTACGCTGCTCCGGGACATGCTGTCAGTGCGCTGTTTTGGGACACGCTGTCAGTGCACTGCTCCGGGACACGCTATCAATGCGCTGATCCCGGACTCGCTGTTAGTGCACTGCTTCAGGACACGCTGTCAGTGCGCTACTCCAGGACACACTGTCACTGTGCTGCTCCGGGACACGCTGTAAATGCGCTGCTCTGAGACACGCTGTCAGTTCGCTACTCCGGGACGGACTATCAGTGTACTGCTCCGGGACACGCTGTCAGTGCACGGCTCCGGGACGGACTATCAGTGTACTGCTCCGGGACACGCTGTCAATGTG
Source organism: Chiloscyllium punctatum (assembly GCF_047496795.1). Lineage (NCBI taxonomy): Eukaryota > Metazoa > Chordata > Chondrichthyes > Orectolobiformes > Hemiscylliidae > Chiloscyllium > Chiloscyllium punctatum. The sequence continues at coordinate 50,222,079 of NC_092750.1, read as the reverse complement.
CTGCTCGGTGACACGCTGTCAGTGCACTGCTCCGGGACGGACTGTCAATGCGCTGCTCCGGGACACGCTGTCAGTGCGCTGCTCCAGGACACACTGTCAGTGCACTGCTCCGGGACACGCTGTCACTGTGCTGCTCCGGGACACGCTGTAAATGTGCTGCTCTGAGACATGCTGTCAGTTCGCTACTCCGGGACACGCTGTCAGTGCACTGCTCCGGGACGGACTTTCAGTGCACCGCTCCAGGACACGATGTCAATGTGCTGCTCGGTGACACGCTGTCAGTGCGCTGCTCCAGGACACACTGTCAGTGCACAGCTCCCGGACACGCTGTCAGTGCGCTTCTCCGAGACACGCTACTGTTGTGCTGCTCCGGGACACACTGTCAGTGCGCTGCTCTGGGACACACTGTCAGTGCACAGCTCCAAGGCACGCTATCATTGCGCTGCTCTGGGACATGCTGTCAGTGCGCTGCTCTGGGACACGCTATTTTTGTGCTGCTCCGGGACACAATGTCAGTGCACTGCTCCGGGACCTGCTGTCAGTGCACGGCTTCGGGACACAATGTCAGTGCGCTGCTCCAAGACACACTGTCAGTGCGCTGCTCCGGGACACGCTGTCAGTGCGCTGCTCTGGGACATGCTGTCAGTGCGCTGCTCCGGGACACACTGTCAGTACGCTGCTCCGGGACACAATGTCAGTGCGCTAATCCGGGACACGCTGTCAGTGCGCTGCTCCGGGACACAATGTCAGTGCGCTGCACCGGGACACGCTGTCAGTGTGCTGCTCCGGGACACACTGTCAGTGCGCTGCTCCGGGACACGCTGTCAGTGCACTGCTCTGGGACATGCTGTTAGTGCACTGCTCTCGGACACACTGTCAGTGCACAGCTCCCGGACACGCTATCATTGCACTGCTCCACGACACGCTGTCAGTGCGCTGCTCCGGGACATGCTGTCAGTGCGCTGCTCCGGGACACATTATTGTTGTGCTGCTCCAGGACACAATGTCAGTGCGCTGCTCCGGGACACAATGTCAGTGCGCTGCTCCGGGACACGTTATTGTTGTGCTGCTCCAGGACACACTGTCAGTGCGCTGCTCCGGGACACGCTGTCAGTGCGCTGCTCCAGGACACACTGTCAGTGCGCTGCTCCGGGACACGCTGTCAGTGCGCTGCTCTCGGACACACTGTCAGTGCACTGCTCCGGTACACACTGTCAGTGCACTGCTCCGGGACAAGCTGTCAGTGCTCTGCTCTGGGACACACTGTCAGTACGCTGCTAGGGGACATGCTGTCAATGCTCTGCTCTGGGACACGCTGTCAGTACGCTGCTCTGGGACACACTGTCAGTGCGCTGCTCCGGGACACACTGTCAGTGCACTACTCCAGGACACGCTGTCAGTGCACAGCTCTGAGACACGCTGTCAGTGCACTACTCCGGGACACGCTCTCAGTGCGCTGCTCTGGGACACGCTGTCAGTGCTCTGCTCAGGGACACACTGTCAGTGCATGTCTACGGGACACACTGTCAGTGCACTGCTCTGAGACACGCTGTCAGTGCGCTACTCCGGGACACACTGTCAGTGCACTACTCCGGGACACGCTGTCAGTGCACTGCTCTGAGACACGCTGTCAGTGCACTACCCCGGGACACAATGTCAGTGCGCTGCTCTGGGACACACTGTCAGTGCGCTGCTCCGGGACACAATGTCAGTGCGCTGCTCCGGGACACACTGTCAGTGCATGTCTACGGGACACGCTGTCAGTGCACTGCTCTGGGACACGCTGTCAGTTCCCTGCTCCGGGACTCACTGCCGGTGCGTTTCACTGGGACTAACTGTCAGTGCTCTGCTCCAGGACATGCCGTCAGTGCGCTGCTCCGGGACACGCTCTCAGTGCACTGCTCTGGGACACACAGTCAGTGCACAGCTCCCAGGTACGTTATCATTGCGCTGCTCCGGGACACGCTGTCGGTGTACTGCTCCGGGACACGCGGTCAGTGCGCTGCTCCGGGACACGCGGTCAGTGTGCTGCTCCAGGACACGCTGTCGGTGTACTGCTCCGGGACACGCTGTCAGAGCACTGCTCTGGGACACGCTGTCATTGCGCTGTTACAGGACACGCATCAGTGCACTGCTCCGGGACACAATGTCAGTGCACTGCTCCGGGACGCGCTACTCCGGGACGCATTGTCAGTGCTCTGCTCCGGGACACACTTTCATTGAGCTGCTCGGAGACACACTGTCAAAGCACTGTTCCAGGACTCACTGTCAGTGCTGTGTTCCGGGACACGCTGTCAGTGCACTACTACGGGACACACTGTCAGTGCACTACTACGGGACACACTGTCAGTGCACTGCTCCAGAACACGCTGTCAGTTTCCTGCTCCAGGTCTCACTGTCAGTGCACTGCTCTGGGACGCACTGTCAGTGTACTGCTCTGGGACACGCTTTCAATGCGCTGATCGGGGACACTCTGTCAGTGCGCTGCTCTGGGACGCACTGTCATTGCACTGCCCCGGGACACACTGTCAATGTGCTGCTCTGGGACACGCTGTCAGTGCACTGCTCCAGGACACAATGACAGTGCGCTGCTCCGGGACACGCTGTTAGTGCGCTGCTCCGGCACACACTGTCAGTGCGCTGCTCCGGGACGCACTGCTCCGGGACGCGCTGTCAGTGCGCTACTCCGGGACTCGCTGTCAGTGCGCTGCTCTGGGACGCACTGTCAGTACGCTACTCTGGGACACGCTGTCAGTGCACTGCTCTGGGACACACTGTCATTGAGCTGCTCGGAGACACGCTGTTAAAGCACTGTTCCAGGACTCACTGCTCGTATGTTGCTGTGGGACTCACTGCTCGTGTCCTGCTCCGGGACTCACTGTTCGTGTGTTGGTCCAGAAGTCACGGCTTGTGTGTTCCACCGGGACTCACTATTTGTGTGCAGCTCTGGGACTCACTGCTCGATTGCTGCTCCGGGACTCACTGCTCACGTGTTGCTCCAGGACTCACTGCTCGTGTGTTGCTCCAGGACTCACTGCTCGCATGTTGCTCCAGGACTCACTGCTCGTGTGTTGCTCTGGTACTCACTGCTCGTGTGTTGCTCTGGTACTCACTGCTCGTGTGTTGCTCTGGGACTGACTGCTCGTGTGTTGCTCTGGGACTGACTGCTCGTGTGTTGCTCTGGGACTGACTGCTCGTGTGTTGCTCTGGTACTCACTGCTCGTGTGTTGCTCTGGGACTGACTGCTCATTTGTTGCTCTGGGACTCCCTGCTCATGTGCTGCTCCGGGACTCGCTGCTCGTGTGCTGCTCTGGGAGTCAGTGCTCATGTGTTGCTCTAGGACTCACTGTTCATGTTTTGATCTGGGATTGACCCCTCTCCCTGTGCTCTGGGAGTCACTGTTCATGTGCTGCTCCGGGAGAGAAAAAGAACAGGCAGAGCAGGTGAGCTCAGGCAGGACCATCTGACTCTACCCACTATCTTTGCCTCCTTTTGCTGGTGGTAGTGAGTTGTTTTTCAGACTGGAGGCCAGTGACCAGTGCCGTGTCCCAAGGATCAGTGCTGGGTTCACTGCTTTCCATCATTTGTATAAATGGTTTGGATGTGGTGTTTGGAGACACGGCACGGAGGTTGGTAGATGTCACCAAATTAGAGATACAGTTGACAGAGAAGACAGTTCCCTTAGAGTACACCAGGATCTTGATCAGATGGTCCAATGGGCAGAGGACTGGCGGTTGCAGTTTAATTTAGATAAATGTGAGGTGTTGCATTTTTTTTTAGATTAGATTCCCTACAGTGTGGAAACAGCCCCTTCAGCCCAATAAGTCTACACCAACCCTCCGAAGAGTAACCCACCCAGACCCATTCCCCTACCCTTTATTTACCCCTGACTAATGCACCTAACACTATGGGCAATCACCTAACCTGCACATCTTTGGATTGTGGGAGGAAACCGTCAGAGTTTTTGGTCAGAGTATTGAGTACAGGTGTTGGGAGGTCATGTTGCGGCTGTATAGGACATTGGTTAGGCCACTTTTGGAATATTGTGTGCAATTCTGGTCTCCCTCCTATTGGAAGGATGTTGCGAAACTTGAAAGGATTCAGAAAAGGTTTACAAGAATGTTGCCAGGGTTGGAAGGTTTGAGCTATAGGGAGAGGCTGAACAGGCTGGGGCTGTTTTCCCTGGAGCATTGGAGGCTGAGGGGTGACCTTATAGAGGTTTATAAAATTATGAGGGGCATGGATAGGATAAATAGACAAGGTCTTTTCCCCAGAGTGGGGGAATCCAAAACTAGAGAGCATAGGTTCAAGGGGAAAAGAGAAAGATTTGAAAGGGACCTAAAGGGCAACAATTTCACACAGAGGGTGGTGCATGGATGGAATGAGCTGCCAGAGGAAGTGGTGTAGGCTGGTACAATTACAACATTTAAAAAGCATCTGGATGAATAGAAGGGTTTAGAGAGATATGGGCCAAATGCTGGCAAATGGGAACTAGATTTATGTAGTGCATCTGGTAGGCATGGATGAATTGGACCAATGGGTCTGTACATCTCTACAACTCCTTAACTCCAAATGGAGAGGCTCAGTAGATGTTTTGATTCTTTCAACAATTGCAGCAAGTTAGATACCATTGTGACTAGACAATGTACTGTTAAAATGAGACTAAAGATCCTGAAGCTAGGTATGTTTGATTCTCAACAAGTCACATTCTCAGTTAAAACCATGCTCCCTATGCAATTAAACATTTGCTATAATAATAAGTGCACAGCAAAACAAAACATCTACAACTGGAAAGATTCAGGAAGTGTCACTCATTGACATGCAAAGCACATGAAAATGTTATGTTGATAACATCTTTGTTCATTTTGAAAATGTATTAAACATATTGGGATCTCTCCTTTTCTAGTTTCACTTGTCGGTTTCATTTGCACTCACTCAGCACTGATTAGTTTTATTACAGTCTGCTTTCTCACGACAGAATGTTTTCAGTCCTGCTGGTATCTGGGAGTAAATTCTATAAGACTCAACCGTTCCTTCTGAGAGGATAAATTCCAGTCAATGCAACATTAATGCAAGTACTGTTAGATAATTTCAACAGAACATGCTGGGCAATCTGTGCTTGTTGTTTTGTCAAACGAATCAAAGTCGCAATTTCATTTTTTTTTTGCCTGGCTTATGTCAGAGTATGAGCACATAGCTGCTATCTCACACACGTGGCCATTTTGAAGATCCACGAGCCTGTACAATGTGCAAGCAAGGTTTGCAGCAGTGAGGAGTGGAGACCAGGCCTTGCTAAAGTAAGAGCGGGCATTCCCAAGAGGTGTCATGAGATGAGATCTGTGAGTTCCATTGTGTCGTTCAATGGCCTACCATGTGCTTCGAATCTGATGGACAGGTCCCCACTTTCCCAACACCCTCATCCACACCACCACCACAACCACCAACACCACCACCTCAGAGTTCTCACTGAAGGGTCATGACAATTTTCCAGCCTCAAATTAGGGCCACAGTGGAAAAAATGTTTTGGAAACACTCAAGTAAAGGCTTTGGACTTTATTTGCCAAAGTGAGGCACTGGAAATGGGAGCCTGACTGAATATTTTCTTGGCAACAGTGAGGACTGCAGCTGCTGGAGATCACAGTCAAGGTTAGTCAAGTGCTGGAAAAGCACAGCAGGTCAGGCAGCATCTGAGGGGCAGGAAAATTGACATTTCAGGCAAAAGCCCTTCATCAGACTCATTCCTGATGAAGAGCTTTTGCCCAAAATGTTGAATTTCCTACTCCTCGGATGCTGCCTGACCTGCTGTGCTTTTCCAGCACCACTCTAATCTTGATCCTGAATATTTTCTTGCTTGTTAGCGACACCACTGACTGGTAGACAAGCTATGATTAGAGCTGAAACATGTGTTGCTGGAAAAGCGCAGCAGGTCAGGAGAATCGATGTTTTGGGCATAAGCCCTTCTTGCTTTCCCAGTAACACATTTTTCAGCTCTGATCTCCAGCATCTGCAGTCCTCACTTTCTCCAAGCTATGATTAGAAGATACTTATGAATGAGGAAAGTCTTTCGTGTTAGACCAGAATTTACTCCGAAACGAATTGAGTGGGTGGGCTCACCACTAATTATGCTCAACTTGTTCGTCAACTTTAGGTGAGTATAGATGCACGATTAAGCAGGAAAGTCCCATAAAAGGGACAGACTTTAAGGGAAGGATGCACCACTCGTGGCTATCTACGGAAGTTAAAGCTAGTGTCAACACCTTTTCCCCCATAGTGCTTCCCATTAGCCCCTACTCAAACTTTGATCTCATTACCTTCCTTCGGCATCCTTGCTTCATTCATTTGGAAATTAGTTCCACAATTTCTTCTTGACCAAAATCCTGCAAAGCCACCAATAAAAAACTAGCCATTCTATCATTATAATCCAATATGGAAGCAAAAAGCAACTGTCTATTGTTGGCATTCCCTTATCAACTGCCTTCCATTCACTTTTGTTTGATCTTCTGTACGCATGCAGTGTTACCCCAGAGGCTTCAGGAGAATCGACGTTTCGGGCATCAGCCCTTCTTGCTTCCTTGGATGCTGCCTGACCTGCTGCGCTTTTCCAGCAACACATTTTCAGCTCTGATCTCCAGCATCTGCAGTCCTCACTTTCTCCTTGCAGGATGATCTTAAGTGCTTCTGATCCAGAGGGCCTGCACCTCTTGGTTCAAGGGGGGCAATTTTACAGCTCTGTTTGAGAGAAAAGAGGAATGTTCCAACTGTTCTCTCAAATGAGCTTTCACTCTGTCCTCCCCCAATTGCTACCCTGTCTCTCACCACTGTCGTGACTAATTATTTCACCCCCTTCCAGTCCTGATCTCCATCTCCCTCCTTCCTGAGGAGTGTTCACTTTGGGTGTACCTTCTGAGCAAGTCAGTTTTTGCCAGCTGCCAGGTGCGAAGGAGGTGACAGGAATTATAATGAAGACTTCGCTGTTACATTCAGCAGGAAATCTGCAGTCCCACACTCTGTCCGCCTCCCTGTATATTGTTTCCACAATCAATTGGAAAGAAAATATGAAGCATCTGCAAACAATGGACAGATGATAAGCATGATAACTAGACAGAGAAAATAAAATAGAAGGTGGGTGGATTGAAAGGCTGATGAAAAGAAGCAATTAAATCTTGTGAGGATTTAATAAGGATCGTGAACCATTGACCTCTTGCCCATGTGTACTGGATTGTGTAACTTTTAACTTCTGCATTATAGTAGTGATGGATTCCAATAGTGCCCTCCCAGTTTTAGTCATTGGTTAAATACAAACAATTCATTTCTCCTTCACAACATAATGAGAAGCACAGGAACATTTCAAAGACTCCAGAAAATTGTCAAACATTCACACGTGGGCCATCATCTAAAAATTATTTTTATAAAGACGATGGGTTAAGGAATTCAAAAGTTCAGGCTCTTGCTAATTGCATTGCATAAGTAAGTGTAAAGATCAACTAGGAGAAAGTGAGGACTGCAGATGCTGGAGGCCAGAGTTGAAAAATGTGGTGCTGGAAAAACACAGCAGGCCAGGCAGCATTCGAGGAACAGGAGAATCGACGTTTCGGGCATAAGCCCTTCTTCCTGAAGAAGGGCTTAAGCCCGAAACGTCGATTCTCCTGCTCCTCGGATGCTGCCTGGCCTGCTGTGTTTTTCCAGCACCACATTTTTCAACATAAGTAAGTGTAAACTAATTTCAAAGGGATCTATGATTTTCACAGTCTCCTAAGGTAGATAGGGAAAAGGTAGGTCCACTCAAGTCCCCACGGCCTGATGGGATCGATCCCAGAATGCTGAGGGAGACGAGTGTGCAAATTGCTGGAGCCTTGTCCAAAACCCTCTTGTGGATGTTCGGGCGGTTGCTGCTGTGGTTTAGGATCAGTTTTTTTCTGCACACTTTTGGTGTGCATTCATCATTCTTGTAACCTAACAACCAAGTGACATGACCAACTGGTATCCATACACGGAGACAACAAGAACAATCAGTTTCGCTGGGACAACACAACAAAAGTAGGACAAGCTAAACAAAGAATAGCAAGAGAATTCCTGAAAGCGTGGTACTCATCCTTGGACTCCATCAACACACACATTGAACTGGACCCAATATACGTACCACTGCAGTGGAAAACCGGATACAGCACCAACCTAAACCAGCTCAAACAGAACTACATCAATTCAAAGTGGAACAGTGAGGTGATGCATTTTGAAAGATCCAATTCAAGAGCGAACTATAGGGTAAATGGAAAAGCTCTGGGAAAATTAATGTCCAGGGAGATCTGGGTGTTCAGGTCCATTGTACCCTGAAGGTGGCAACACAGGTCAATAGAGTGGTCAAGAAGGCGGCGATTCTGTCGAACTGCTGTGGGCTGCTCTGCCTAACAGCCAAAGCATACCGGTGTTTTTTTGCCATCCCTGGCCAACTTATGTGGTGGAATTATTAGTTTAAAACCTTACAGAACACATATTTATGAATATTTGGGAGTGGGAAGGATGCCAAAGGGAAAAGGAGCAAGCAAACAGCAGCAGGGAGGACACTCCCCTACAGCACCTACAACACTAGAGACTGCAGCAGCAGCAGCCTCTCCTGAACCCCCCGGTGACCTGACAGACTCACAGGAATTGGCTGCGGCGATGGAGAGACTTACCTTGAAAGTTGCGGCTGCGATTGAGGAGACCCGTGGGGAGATTCGTGCCCAGGTCCAACCTATCGCATCCATTCTGCAGAAGAATGAGCGGGAGATCCAGGGCCTCGGGGAGAGGCTGGAGGAGGTGGAGGTCGAACTAAGGCCTCGGAAACTGTGATGGAGTCCTCATCCAGTCGGATCCAGGTGCTGGAGCGAGAGGTGCGGGCCTTGCGAAACCATATTGATGACCTCGAAAATCAAGGTCAGAGGATAAATCTCTGAATTGTCGGGCTCCCTGAAGGTGAGGAAGGTGAGCAGCCAGTCAGCTTCTTTGAAAACTGGCTGGCGAAGTTTTTGGGCCTTCACATCGAGTCCAGCAGGTTGCAGATTGAAAGGGCGTATCGGGTTACAGTGCACAGGTCAGGGCCGGTGCAGCACCCCCCGCTCGGTCCTAGTGCACTTCCACTCATATAAGGACAAGCAAAAAGTCATAGAAGCTTCCAGATCCCTGGGAAAAGATCCGTAGGCATTGCTGTACAAGGGGTCAAAAGTCATGTTTTTCCAGGATTTCTCTGCAGCTGTAATTCGAAAGAGGAAGTCCTTTGAAGTTAAAAAGAGGCTGAGGAACCTGGGTATCCAGTACTCCATGAGATAAACCGCAGTACTTCATTTCAGCCACAAGGACTCAGTTTATACATTTGATTCAGCGGAAAAGGCTAAAAACTATGTGGACACTTTAAAATAGATGGATTGGCCTGAAGAATATGATTAATGTTTGTTCTCTTTTCTATCTTTCCCCATATTTACCCTTTTTTTTATTCTTTTCTTTCTCCCTAATAATTTCCTTTTTGGAAAGGGGGGAAAAGACTTTGGAATAAGGTGTTCCTTTTTTTTAATAACTAGATTTTCTGAGGGGAAATTTTGTAGATGTTCTTTGTTGTCTCTCTCCCTTTGTTTTTTGTTTGTTCTGCTTCTCTTTTAGTCACAAGTAGGGGTGACAATGAAGTCAGGGATGGGTGGAATGCTCATCCTGACTTTGAAGTTTTTTCTGTTGATTTGAGGATCATCTTTTTTTTTTCTGGCCCAAGGCTGGGGCACGGTCTGGGTTTGAAGACGATGTGAAGGAGGGGATGGGCAGGGTGAGTGTCCCCTATGGGCAGAGGGGTGAGTCTTCCATTCAAGGTTCTATAGTTGGTTTTCTTTGTAGTTTTTTGGTAATAATAGTTGCTTATAGTTATGATAGAGTAGTTTCTGTATATCTGGTTTATCGATTCTATGAGTCTTTATTTACTTATGCTCAATGCTTTGTAAGCAGGGTTCTCCCTCCGAGGGGTTCAAGGGTGTCTAAAAGGGGATATGGCTAAGTGTCTTATTAAATGGTGCACCTGGAACATTAATGGAAGTTATTCACCTGTTAAAAGGAAAAAAAGTACTTGCTAGCCTTAAGAGGGAAAAGTTTGATATCGCTTTGTTGCAGGAAACCCATCTTGATGATGGGGGAACACCTGAAATTACAACAGGGGGGTTATGACCGGGTATTCTTCTTATCCTTTACTACTAAAAGTAGGGGAGTGGCAGTACTTATCCAGAAAAATCTTCCGTTCACATTATTAGAGCAGGTGAAAGATGAGCAGGGATGGTTTGTGATACTTAAAGCCCTAATACATGTGGAGGAATATGGCATTTTAAATGTCTACTTTCCTCCGGCGCATCCCCTCAAATTTTTGATTAGTGCTTTCTCTAAGTTGAGTGCTTTTGGAACACGGCACATTATTATAGGGGGGAATTTAATTGTCTTTTGGATCCGACCATGGACTGGATGCCTTGTGGGCCCCCAACTATTTCTTTGCAGGCCAAGCAGGTGGTTGACTTACGCGAGGAGTTGGGGCTGGTGGATATTTGGAGATGTCTTCACCCTATTGGCAGGGACTTCACCTTTTTTTCAAACCCACATAAATGCCACACGAGGATTGACCTCTTTCTGGCTCCCTCGGCCCTTCTGGATTCAATTATGAGTTGCAAAATTGGGAATGTAACTATCTCTGATCACGCGGCAGTATATTTGGAGGTTAAGGCCAAGAGTGAAGGGTTAGGTTTGCAGCACTGGCGTTTGGACCCTTTTCTCCTTAAGCATTCCAAATTTGTGGAATACTTTTTGAAGGAGTTTCAGGAATTCTTGACTATCAACTCAGGCACGGCTAGTCGTCCGTCTAGGCTGTGGGAGACTGCTAAGACCTTTGCTAGGGGATTAGTTATTTCCTATTCAGCTAGCCGGAAACGACAGAAGGAGGAACAGCAGCATCTACTTGAGACGCGGTTGAAAGCCACTGAGGCAGCACATTTTGCGCAGCCTTCAGTGACTAAGCTACAGCGGATCACGGCCCTCCGGGCTGCCTTGAATTCAATACTGGCTCAAAACGCAAAGAAAGAACTTGCTTTTGCTAGACAAAGGCTGTTCAAATATGGGGATAGGTCAGGGAAGTATTTAGCGTACCTGACGAGGAAAAAGCGTGCTCCCCAATCCATTACTGCAATCAGAGACAGCGCCGGGGTCCTTACATACGATGCTAAAAAGATTAATGTGGCTTTTCGGAGCTTTTACTCTGAATTATATCGGTCTGAAGGTTGTGAAGACAGGAATGCTAAATTGGAGACCGTTTTTAAGAATCTGGACCTCCCAGGGGTAACCTTGGAACAGGCCTCTCTCCTTAATGTCCCCTTGACAGTTCAGGAAATACAGGAGGCAGCTAGGCAACTTCAGAGAGGGAAAGCGCCTGGCCCTGATGGTATTCCGGGTGAGTTTTATAAGGAGTTTATAGGGATTCTGTCAGAGTCAATGTTGGAGATGTATAATAACTCCTACATGCATAAATGCCTGCTACCATCTTTGCGAGAAGCTAATATTTCCTTAATTCTTTAGAAGGGGAAGGTTCCTGAGGATTGTGCCTCATACAGGCCCATCTATCTCTCTTAAATTCAGATTTCAAGATTCTGCCCAAGATCCTGACGCTGAGATTGGAAAGGGTGTTGCCCCATATTATTAAAGAGGACCAGACAGGCTTTATTAGGGGCTGTAGGTCCTCTAATAATATTAGAAGGTTGCTGAATGCGGTCCAAGTTTGTCAGCAACGATTGATCCAGGGGTTGGTGATTTCCTTAGCTGCAGAGAAAGCATTTAACTGGGTGGAATGGCCGTATCTTTTTTATGTCTTAGAACAGTTTGGGTTGGGTGGGGTCTTTGCTAGGTGGGTGGAGGTTTTATATCGCCACCCTCTGGCCATGGTCATCACCAACGGGGTGAAGTCTGGGAATTTTAGGATTGGTAAGGGTAGTCGGCAAGGCTGCCCCCTCTCACCATTGTTGTTTATGTTGGTGATAGTGCCGCTGGCAGAGGCTATTCCTCAGAACGTCCACATAACTGCTCTAGAAGTGGGATCGAGGGCACACAAGATTACATTGTATGCAGATGATGCCCTTCTGTTTTCATTGAACCCGATGACCTCCGTACCCCATTTGATACAATGTATCAATTCATTTGGGGCTATTTCAGGATATAAGATTAACTTTGCAAAATCGGAGGTTGTGTCTTTGGGGAACCTTAAGGATGTCCCAGAGGTTGAAGGTGGCTCTAAGTTCCCTTTTAAGTGGCAGGGTTCCGATACTTAGGCATTTTTATTACCCCCAAGTTTGATCTGTTATTTCGGACTAACTTTATTAGGCAACATTATTAGGCGAGATCTCCAGAGATAGGAGGCTCTTCCAACTTCATGGTTGGGCCAAATATCTCTCATTAAGATGAATGTCCTTCCTCGCTTGCTTTATCCAATGCGTATGCTCCCTATAATGTTTTCCAGGTCAATGCTGCGGAAGCTTATGGGGTGGTTTGGTTCCTTTGTCTGGCATCATGGGCGGCCCTTCATCAAACTTACTAAATTGTAGTTGCCTCAAGGAGGGGGAGGAGTTGATTTCTCAGACATCAGGAGGTATCAGTTGAGTTCCCTGCTGTCCTTTGTCTGCGTTTGGGTAGTAATGACCAAACTCAATATGGCTGGATACTGAGGCCTCCCAGGCAAAGTGCCCTCTTATTAACCTGTTGTTCATGGATAAGCTGAAACCCCATTGTCATTAGTACAGTCAAGGCATGGAGGGTTGTTTATCCAAGACTACGCCACTTACATCTATAATTGGCATGCCAGGGTTCCGACCAGGGATGATGGACTCAGGGTTCAAACTTTGGGCAGTGAGAGGAGTTTCTAGTTTGGGAGATTTGTTTGAGGGGGAGGTTATGATGTCTTTTGAGCAACTGAGCTGCAAATACGGGTTGCCCAGCAGAGACCTTTTCCATTTTTTTCAGGTCAGGGATTTCATCCAGAAGAAGACTACACTTCTCACTAAGCCCTATAAGCCCAATACAGAGAGGTTGTTTCTACATTCCACAAGGACCCTTTTGGTTAGTGCCCTCTATCACCTGCTGGATGGCTGGGCCTGGCAGGATATTAACCGGTTATGTGAGGTCTGGGAGCAAGAGCTGGGAGTGGAGATCTCTTCTGAGACATGGGAGAACATACGGGAGAATACTTAAAAGATCTCAATCTGTAATAGGACAAGCGCTACGCAGTTAAAAGTTCTGCACAGGGCTCATCTGGCACCAGACCATCTGGCGAAGTTTAAAAAAGGAGCATCTTCAGTGTGCCCCAAATGTAAAATAAGTGTACCACTGCTCTGGACATGCCACAGGCTCCGTGTTTATTGGAGCGCTGTGGCGGGAGAGATAGGGAGGGTATTGAGGACTGAAGTCAAAGTAGATCCAATATCTCTCTTCTTAGGTCTACCGAATTTACCATCTTTAGACGGGCATGGGAAGAAGCTATTTAATATTTTTGCAAACTGTGCACGGAAGAATATTCTGATGAATCCCGGGCTTGCTGGGATGGCAGAAATTAATTATGGAGCACATTCCCTTGGGCTTTTTTACAAACATGGTGCACCACACAACAGACCATTTTTATAAGACATGGCTTCCCTACTTGAGTTATTTAGATATAGATTTGTCAGTTATCTTAAACTAGGGCGTTTGTATAACCAGGATGGTTAGGTTTGTCAAGCCCTGGGCCCTGGAGGAGGTCTCCCGAGTTAATACGGGTATGTATACAATGCTCCCGTTCCTTTGTTTGGGAGCTTTGTGCTGAGCATAGCTGTTCTGTATTTTGTGGGTTTTTTTGTTTTTTTTCTGCTTTTTGTTTTGGTGTTGCTTTGCACAGTGTTAGGGTTTGCTTTGTATTATAGGGTAGGTTAGTAGTTAGTAGATAGTAGTTGTATTGTAATTTGTGGGTTTTTTCTTTTTATTATACTGATATTTGTTATTGATTTTTTTTCAAGAATTTTATGTTTGTAAAGTAAAAAAAATTTGCTAACAAATATATTTTAAAAAAGAAGGCAAACAGCATACTTTCCTTCATCGGACGGGGTATCGAGTACAAGAGTTGGCAGGTTATGTTACAGTTGTGTAAGACTTTGGTTCGACCACATTTGGAATACTACGTTCAGTTCTGGTCACCACGTTACCAAAAGGATGTGGATGCTTTGGAGAGGGTGCAGAGGAGATTCACCAGGATATTGCCTGATATGGAGGATGCTAGCTATGAGGAGAGCTTGAGTAGATTAGGATTATTTTTATTAGAAAGATAGAGATTGAGGTGGGACCTGATTGAAGTTTACAAAATCATGAGAGGTATAGATAGGGTGGATAGCAAGAAGCTTTCTCCCAGAGTGCGGAACTTAATTACTAGGGCTCGCGAGTTCAAGGTGAGAGGGGAAATGTTTAAGGGAGATATGCGTGGAAAGTTCTTTAGGCAGAGGGTGGTGGGTGCTGGAATGCGTTCCCAGTGGAGGTGGTAGAGGTGGGCATGATAGTGTCATTTAAAATGTATCAAGACAGGTACATGAAAGGGCAGGGAGCAGAGGGATACAGATCCTTAGAAAATGGGTGGCAGGTTTAGAGAGGGGATCTGGATCGGCGCAGGCTTGGAGGGCCGAAGGGGCTGTTCCTGTGCTGTAAGTTTCTTTGTGCTTTTGCCCTTTGTAGTACAGCAGCACTGATGACACAGGGGACAAAACGTCTGCCAACAAACCTACCAGCTCAGCGATCAGACCAACGACAAATTCATACTGCACTCGGATTATTAATTTCTTGAGTGAATGATGGAACATAGAAAGCATAGAAAGTAGGAGCAGGAATAACCATTTCACCCCTTGGAGCCTGCTCCTGACCTTCATTCCACAGAGTTAGAAGTGATACCACACCAGGTTATAGTCCAACGGGTTTATTTGAAATCACAAGCTTTCAGAGCACTTCACCTGACATAGGAGTATTTCAAATGAAGCTGTTGGATTATCACCTGGTGTCATGTGATTTCTGACATTGTCCACCCAGTCCAACACCTGCACTTCATTCGACAAGAAACCTGTACTCTTTAGAAGAAAGGAAGTGGTGCAATGATTTTGCTATCGACTATAAGCAATGGGAAGGAGGTGGGCCATTCAGCCCCTTGAGCCTACCCCACTGAACAGGAAAATGGATGATCTGACATTCCTCACACCCACTTTTCAGTATTTTCCCCATGACCTTTGATTCGCCTACTGATCAAAAATCTATCTATTTCACCTTAAACATACACAAGGACTCTGTCCCCACGGCTCTCCGTGGCAAGGAGTTCCAACAACTCACAATCATCTGACTGAAGAAATTCCTCCTCATCACAGTCTTAAATCCCTTTATTCTGAGAGTACACCCTCTAGCCCTATATTCTTCCAGGAGGGGAAATACCCTCTCAGCATTAACCCTGTCATGACCTTTAAGAATCCTGTGTCTCAATGCGATTTCCTCTCATTCTTCTAAACACCAGCGAGTCGAGCCCCAACCTGTTTAACTTTTGCTCATAAGGTAATCTCTCCGTACCAGGAATCATCCTTGGGAAACTTGTCTGATATTCCTCCAATGAAATGATATCTTTCCTTAAATAAGGGAGTCAAAACTGCTCACAGTACTCCAGATGAAGTCTCACCAGTACCTTGTACAGTTGCAGGATGACTTCCCTACTCTGATACTCCAACCCCTTTGACTTAAGGGCCAATACACCATTCACCTCCCTGATTATCTGCTGTAGCTGTGTGCTACCTTTCTTTGTTTTGTGCATAGGTACCTCCAAGTCCCTTTTTGTTGCAGCTTTCTGCAGTCCCTGTCTACTTAAATAATATTCTGTGCTTTTTACTCCATTCCAAAATGAATTACTTCACCTTTTCCCACATCGTCCTCCCATTTGTCAACATTTCATCCACATATTTAACCTAGCAATATCTCTGCAATAACCATTTGCATCTCTCCCACAACTTGCCTTTCCACCTTTCTTTTTGTGTCTTCTGCAAATGTGACTTCAGCATTCTTTGCTTCCTTCCTCCAGATCATTAATATATATTGAAAACAGTTGTAGTCCTAGCAATTATCCCTGTGGAACCTAACAGATTACAGGTTCAAAGTTTGGGAGAAGATTTGTAGCTCGGGTGCTTGTTGTTGTGGTTCTGTTCGCCGAGCTAGGAATTTGTGTTGCAGACATTTCGTCCCCTGTCTAGGTGACATCCTCAGTGCTTGGGAGCCTCCTGGGAAGTGCTTCTGTGATGTTTCCTCCAGCATTTGTAGTGGTTTGTCTCTGCCGCTTCCGGTTGTCAGTTCCAGCTGTCCGCTGCAGTGGCCGGTATATTGGGTCCAGGTCGATGTATTTATTGATAGAATCTGTGGATGAGTGCCATGCCTCTAGGAATTCCCTGACTGTTCTCTGTTTGGCTTGTCCTATAATAGTAGTGTTGTCCCAGTCGAACTCATGTTGCTTATCATCTGTGTGTGTGGCTACTAAGGATAGCTGGTCGTGTCATTTCGTGGCTGGTTGGTGTTCATGGATATGGATCGTTAGCTGTCTTCCTGCTTGTCCTATGTAGTGTTTTGTGCAGTCCTTGCATGGGATTTTGTACAATACGTTGGTTTTGCTCATGCTGGGTATCGGGTCCTTCGTTCTGGTGAGTTGTTGTCTGAGAGTGGCTGTTGGTTTGTGTGCTGTTATGAGTCCTAGTGGTCGTAGTAGTCTGGCTGTCAGTTCAGAAATGTTCTTGATGTATGGTAACGTGGCTAGTCCTTTGGGTGGTGGCATGTCCTTATTCCATTATCTTTCCCTTAGGCATCTGTTGATGAAATTGCGGGGGTATCCGTTTTTGGCAAATACATTGTAGAGGTGTTCTTCTTCCTCTTTTTGCAGTTCCGATGTGCTGCAGTGTGTTGTGGCCCTTTTGAACATTGTCTTGATGCAACTTCTTTTGTGTGTGTTGGGGTGGTTGCTTTCATAGTTCAGGACTTGGTCTGTGTGTATGGCTTTTCTGTATACCTTTGTGGTGAATTCTCCAGGTTACAGGTTGCTAAACTGGAAAAGTACCCTTATCCCTATTCACTGTTTCCTGTCCAATAGCCAATTCTCTGTGCATGTGAATATACTATCTCCAACACATGCACTCATATCTCAAAGGTAAATATTACTATTTAAACATTCTAGATATTTAGACTGATTTAAAATTTGGCTAAAGACACCTTTGTAAATGTCAGGTGCACATGCAAGGAAATGAACTCAATGAAATCAATTCAAGGACATTCTCGCAGGTAGGAATTAAACTCTCAGATTCAAGGTTCTTAGCATTATACTATGTCACTGAAACTAGGGGAGACATTTATTAGGGAAGAGCTACTTGGATTCAGTTCAATGTTATAGAGCAGTCACTGAGTCCACATATCTGGTGATTTTGGTAACAAGGTAATGACTGACAAACTAATTGTCAGACAATAACCTTTGTTCTATGTTCCAGTTGACCAAATCTTTGTTTCCACCATAGAAGCATTGACTGCTATGAATCTCAGACTCTGGACAGAATCTTCCCAGTCTTGAAGACATGGCAACAGGAAGGAAGTTGGTAAAAAGCAATGAGAGGCCAAAGTAAAGACATCAGGTAACAAGTCAGTCTGGGGGAGTAAGTGGAGGGAGAGGACTTCACTTCCAAGTGATTGGAGCCCATTCCGAAGGGCAATAGCAAAACACATATGCCCACACAAAGCAGATTAAATACACAGTGAAGCAGGACACAGTATATGACTCTGAGGCATCAACCAACAGTGTGACAAAAAAAACTGGCCCCAAGCACTCTTGACCACATCATGCAACATCAGAAATCTTACCAAGCTCTGAGCGACGTGGGCTATGGTGTGATGCGTGACAGAATCAGGCAACATGTTAGGCAAAGTCCACCTCAACATCGAGATTAACTTGCCAAATCTTTGTTGTTCTCAAGTGGGTGTGGTGAGATTCCCACCAGGCGGTGATGAATTTTCAACTGGCACTCATTATTTCTTGTTAAATACCATGTTAACAGCTCAACCCGACACATGTTACAATCTTAAACAAATAGGCTTCAAGAACACTGGTCTCCTTCCTATCGGAAAGATGTTGCAAAACTTGAAAGAGTTCAGAAAAGATTTACAAGTATGTTGCCAGGGTTGGAGGATTTGAGCTATAGGGAGAGGCTGAACAGGCTGGGGCGGTTTTCCCTGGAGCGTCGGAGGCTGAGGGGTGATCTTATAGAGGTTTACAAAATTATGAGGGGCATGGATAGAATAAATAGACAAAGTCTTTTCCCTGGGGTCGGGGAGTCCAGAACTAGAGGGCATAGGTTTAGGGTGAGAGGGGAAAGATATAAAAGAGACCCAAGGGGCAACTTTTTCACGCAGAGGGTGGTACGTGTATGGAATGAGCTGCCAGAGGAAGTGGTGGAGGCTGGTACAATTGCAACATTTAAGAGGCATTTGGATGGGTATATGAATAGGAAGGGTTTGGAGGGATATGGGCCAGGTGCTGGCAGGTGAGACTAGATGAGGTTGGGATATCTGGTCGGCATGGACAGGTTGGACCGAAGGGTCTGTTTCCATGCTGTACATCTGTATGACTCTATAACACTCAACATGGATTCTTACTGGGTTCAATTCATTGTTAGAGATGTCAAACTCATATTACTCCTGTCTTGCAGTAGCTTTTACTGCAGACACAAGTTTGTTGTTAGCAAGCCTGAGTCCAGCGAAGTGGATAGCCTTTATTTATAGGTTCCCTGCACAGTAATTCAAAGGCAGAGTCCGATACTAGTCTAGGATCTCCTCAGGATGGGAGTGGGTACTGCAGATGCTGGAGATTAGAGTCAAGATTAGAGTGGTGCTGGAAAAGCAGGTCGGGCAGCATCTGAGGAGCGGGAAAATTGACATTTTGGGCAAAATCCCTTCCTGATGAGAGAGAAGATGACGGTACTTAAGCTGGCAAAGTGAAGGTGGAGAGTGACATTCCTTGGAGCATTGTTCCAGGCAGCTGAGCCTCCTCTCAGCTGGATGTCAAACGTCAACAACTGTGCAGGGCAGCTGCAGAATGACAGTGCTGGTTCGGGCACATGATGGGTTTTCAACATCGCACTGGTGCCAGGGATGCCAGTCAATTGTGGAATCTCTGGTGAGCGGTGAGTTGCCCCGGGAACAGTATGTGGAAAGGTGGGGCAGAGGTTGAATATGATACTCACCATGAGGGCAAAAATGCTAAATAAAGTGATGAGCTTTGTTAGTCGTAGTGAGAAAATCAATTTGGTCAGAAGGAGACCATTCAGCCCGCCATGTCTGCACCAATACCATTCCATCAAATTTAACATGATCCATACTTGCCCAAAAAAGGCATAAGATTCAGCCCAGTGTCAGTAATGGCTGTGATGCACAAGTTATCTACGCAGCCTGGAAAAATTCACCTTTGTTGCCAATGTAGCAAGCGTCATCCAAGTGCCCGTGGTGTAAGCATGGTGCAGGAATTGCTCACTATATTGGACCATAGAACCTTATACAGTGCTCTATACCCCATTCACTCACAATATCGCTGCCACTGCACTCACCCCCCAATAAAGCTCATGGAATGCCACTTATTGCAAGCAATATCTTCCTTCTCTCGCTCATACCCACCCCAGTTGTCCACACTACTATACCTGTATGCCTTCTGTGTCACCTACTCTCTCATCGCCTTTGATCCTTTATTGCCTTTCCCTAACCCATGCCAGCACTCACAACTGTGCCAGCCTTGTTCATCTCACCTAATGCCACACCTATGTCTCATTTCAAATGCAAACATACCACAATAGGGCAGAGCAAGCGAAGATGGCTGACGGGGCTCCCAGCATTCCACTTCTCACCTCCTATAAAGGGAGGATCCTGGTTCCTGTTGGAAAGGACCAGAACTGCTCCTGTGGAGATACTGTTACATAGTTGTTTAATTGTTCTACCATTTTTTTTTGTTTTACATTATCAATTCTCCTGTTTCAGACTGTAAGAAACCTATATATGTCTTCACTAATCTTTTTTTCTCTTTTTACACATCTCTAGAAGCTTTTACTGTTCACTTTTGCATCCTTGCATGTTTACTTTCATATTTTAATTTTTCCATTCTTCATAAACCTCTTGATTCTCTTTTACTGAATTCTAAACTGCTCCCAGTCCTCAGACTTGCTACTCTTTTAGCAACTTTATAAGACACTTCTTTGGATTTAATGCTACCCTTCATTTCTTCTGTTAATCATAGTTGAGCCACTTCTCCTGATATGTTCTCTTGTCCAAAAGGAAAGTATAACAGCTACAAAGTAAGAATTGTCATTCAACCCTCTATTCTCTTCCTTTTTGATTAGGATATACTTAAAATTAATTTATGCTTAATTTGTGTATGTTTTCAGTAACAATGGGGTTGTAATTTTGAATCATGTTTAGAAGGAAATCAAGACATAGAATATATTTGGTGCCATGTCGATTTTACAAGCAGCCTGACACCAGTGCAAATTAATTGTTAGGCCCTGTATTGTCCTATTCAACATTGGCTTAAAAAATTCAATTTTGTTTAATCTAAAAGCAAAGAAATTGAGTCTGGAATCTCCAAATTTAATTTTCACCAAATAGCATACATTTGGTTGCTGCATACTGTGGCTCTTGAAGCTGAGACTGATAACACATTTATAATCTAAATTCCGGCTAATTTACTTTTGACCTTAGCTCATTTGGTAGCCATACTATACTGAAACACAAAACATCCCCTTTCAGTTTAACATGCACATCTCTGAGCATGACCTTCAGTTACAATACCAGAAGCTAATTGGAAATAAATACAGACCAACACAGCAGTATTAAACTAGTTTGTGAAGTTGTTGACCAGATTGAATACATCCTTTTATAAGATCAGTACATGATAAAAAATAATTATTCCAAAAATATGCAAAATATTTCATACATTAACTATAACTAGCAACAAAATAAATTCTTGACACTTCTGAGACCATAGAGTCCTGGATCTTGATTATTTTTTCATTATGAAATAGATTGCTTTCCAAATAATCTCATAAACATCACTTTGAAACATTGGTTAACAATTTTCTTTTTCAAATAGTCATCACAGAGTAAATTTAGGGAAAGCAAATGAAGGAATATACATGATTGAACTTCATTTATTTTGTTTAGTTAAACAGTCATGTTATATTTTTAAATCAGGTGCAGTGCTATGTGCAAAGACTGATGGAGGTGGAGAACTTCATCTCATGGCTGTTCCACATTCGTGTCTTTCGCATTGAATGTAGTTTTTATTGATGTAACTAAATAACTATGTAGAGAATGACCTTTTAGGTTATAGCTCTTGTAAATAGTGGCTCTGAACTCTGTGCAGTGGATTAAATTGAAGTCAATTTGCTTGTGTTTGTTGAGAACTGATTAAGTTTACTTTTGCAGCAATTCCTTGCAAAAAAATTTGCTACTTATGTTAGCGTACTGCACTGGCTCCCCAACCCCAGACCACCCCTGTAAAGTTTATTCATGTTGATTGGGAATCATTTTTTATTCTGCTGTAAGTAAACACAAAATATGACAAAGCTGTGTGAATTTCTGAATGTTGTGAAAAGGGTCGGTTGAACATTGGCAATAATTTCAATCCAAACTAATTAGATGCTCAAGCCTGCAAGTGAGAACTTTGTTGTCTCACGGTGAAGGTGAGGAAAATGAATGATCCACCCAATTATCTTTCACCAAAGCTGCTTATTACAAATGGTGTTTACATGGAAATTAAATGACTGCAGGCCAGAGAACTGAAACACAAATCGACTTTGATTCCCCAGTCCCTAATTATGTCATGACCTTATCAAGTTCTGGCTGCAAGCTAATGACTCTTCAACCAGTACAATATCAAGATAGATTAAAATTGAGTGGCAGTCCTTATTACCATAGTGCTTGGAACCCTCATAGGAATTTGTAATATATTAAGTGGAGAAGTTAGGGCAATGATGAAAATGAGCGAAAATAAGTGTCTCTTAAGATGCATTATTATAGTGTGGACCTACAGCTTGTTGAAGCTGTGAAGAAGCTGAGTGAAAGGCACATGGTGACCTGAAATGTGTTGATAGCTTACTTGATGTACAAACACAAATGATCATGCAACGTTTTAAGGTCCCTCTCTTTATTGGGTGAAGTGGCGGCTTGATTCAGCAAATGCGACGGTGCAGAATTTGATATCCATAAACCATCCACTTGCAGTGTTTCTTCATGCTAGATTTATTCATGAATTGAGAGATGCAACCATTCAGAACAACTGATTGTTGGAAGTGGAATCTGGGCACGACAATGCTTTCAAAACTGCTCTGGTGATGGGAAAAGCTGACTAGTTCACTAGGTCACGAGGAAGAGGTTAGACTCAGGTTCTCCCAATGAAAATAAAAGTGTTCTTGCAATCTGTAGCTGGACAATGTTGCAAAGAGACCAGATTGCCAGGATATATGCTACCACGGTGTTAAAGGTGGGTAATCACCTGCCAATTGATTAATTTAAGCATGTAGGAGGCCATTTTCCAAAACAGAGAAACTACCTGAAATACCAATATAATAACACCAACCATAGGCACCAGGTGATTGGTTGAAGCATTGTGAATCATTGCCCCAGAAACAGCACAGTAAAGACAATAGATGTGAAGCTGGAAAAGTACATCCAGGGAGCAGGAAAGCTGATGTTTCACACTGAGAAGTATTGACTTTCCTGATCCTCAAATGCCCTCTGACCTGCTTCTCTTTTCCAGCTTCACATCTATCAACTCTGGCTTCCAAGACAGTAAGGACAATATGCATTTCCTTACAATAGGAACAGTTGTCATTGGGATACAATGGCCTTTGTTCTGGATGCAGTACCAACTGCAAAGCAGTAAATACACAAAAAGTATGATGACAAGGAGAGGCAAAGCAGAATACAGAACAGGGCAGACCCATATACTAAGTTGTGTGAAATGATACACAACAGAAGCTGAAGACAGGGTTGGAGCGAAAAATATAAATTGGACAATTTTATTGTTCTAGATCAGTTTTACTAAGCTAACCAAACTTTCTTTTAACAAAGAATATTAAATGGGTAGGATCAGAGAGTATCAGGAAAATCTGTATCATCAAGTCTATTGTAAGACAGATCTGCAGGATTGTAACATTTGGGACCTCTGATGTGACTTGAAGCAAAATCAATCAAGTGAGAGATCCTGTTTGTCAGAGGCTGAATGAGGGAACTTTGGAATTCTTGCAAAGTATTACATGTATGTGCCAATCAAGGCAGGTGCTTATGGTTCAGGTAGAAATTAAAGTGAAACATACTTTCATTGAAGTATTATTTGCCTGATAAGTCATGTTTAGTTTATGTGGTTCTGATTGGAAGTAAAAGTTACAAAATGAAATCATGCTATAAATTTTCTTCACTTGGGAGTTGTTTGGTCAACTTAGTTATTTCAGTTTATGGTTCTTACACAGAAAATGTAACACTGTGCAAAGTAGTGGATTGATATGGAAACAGTTCAAAGTGCTGTTATGGCCATCATCACTGGGAATATGTGACAAATGACACTCTACCCTTTGCAGTTACGTCAGTTCAATTATGTATACAATGCGTAATTTACCTCAAAAGCTGCTGGTGTTTAAAATCCCTGCTTCAACCAATTGACTGTAAATTATAATTCTTCATTATTAGACAGTAACAACAGAAAAAAATTATCCTTTAATCATGTTAGATAAAATATTTCAACACAAAATGTTTACTTATTATTCTCAAAGTTCAATTTCTATACAATTATGTAGATACAGTATTTCAAGCATGCCATTGTTAGTCAGAAGGGTCAATTCACTGTCTCAGCTTCCTGAGGTAGCTCACCTCATTGATGTTACTTTTTACCCAATTTGATTTACAGCACAGAATATCCATAAAGAGCTGATTTCATTGAACACAGCATCAGTTGCATAAATTAAGGTAACGATGGGGTTAATTACTTGTGTATTTCTCTGGCAGCTGGTTGGGGTGGTGGGGTGGCACGGGTGGTTTGGAAAAAATACCTAGTTGTGGTAAAAGTGGAAGGAAAGGGAATGACAAGGCCAAGACCCATCCCCCAGAGTCAGGTTCGAGTTCCCTGCTGCCATCATGCATTGACTACGAGCCAATGCATCCAGGTGGAGTCCCTATCTGTCTGGCCAACATCCTTGAACAACTAGGGTTTCAGGGTTTAGATGTTTCAAAAGGAATTGGGGTGGGGGGGTAAAAGAGGAAGAGGGGTGGCATTGCTAATCAGGGATAGTATCACAGCAACAGAAAGGGAGGTTGGCGAGGAGGGTTTGTCTACAGAGTCAGTATGGGTAGAGGTCAGAAACAGGAAAGAAGCAATCACTTTATTGGGAGTTCCCTACGGATATTAGAAAGGAGGATGTGCTGAAAATTTTGAAAAACAAAGAGATAGATAAATAGCCTGGGCCAGATGAGATTTACCGAAGGTTACTACAGGAAGCAAGGGAAGAGATTGCTGTGTCTTTGGCAATGATGTTTACGTCCTCACTGTACACGGGAGTAGTGTCAAAAGATCGGAGAGTAGCAAATGTTATTCCTTGTTCAAGAAAGGGAATAGGGATAATCCTGGAAATTACAGACCAGTTATTCTTACATCCATGGTAGGCAAAGTATTGGAGTGGATTCTGAGAGACGGGATTTATGATTACTTGTAAAACCATAGTTTGATTAGAGATAGTCAGCATGGCTTTGTGAGGGGCAGGTTATGCCTCACAAACCTTATTGAATTCTTTGAGGATGTGACAAAATACATTGAAGAAGGTAGAGTAGTCAATGCGGTGTGCATGGATTCTACCAAGGCATTTGATAAGATTCCCCATGGTAGGCTCATTCAGAAAGTAAGGAGGCATGGGGTACAATGAAATCTGGCTGTGTGGATACAGAATTGGCTGGCGCATGGAAGACAGAGAGTAGTGGCAGATAGAAAGTATTTAGCCTGGAGTTCAGTGACCAGTGGTGTTCTGCAGGGATCTGTTCTGGGACCTCTGCTCCTTGTGATTTTTATAAGTGACTTGGATGAGGAAGTGGAAGGGTAGGTTAGTAAGTTTGCCGATGACATGAAGGTTAGTGGAGCTGTAGATAGTGTGGAGGGCTGTTGTAGGTTGCAATGGGTTATTAACAGGATGCAGAGCTGGGCTAAGAAATGGCAAATGGAGTTCAACCTGGAAAAGTGTGAAGTGATTCACTTTAGAAGATCGAATCTGAATGCAGAATACAGGGTTAAAAGTAGGATTCATGGCAGCATGGAGGAACAGAGGGATCTTGGGATCCATATCCATAGATCCCTCAATGTTGCTACCCAAGCTGATAGGGTTGTTAAGAAGGTGTATAGAGTGTTGGCTTTCATTCGTGGGGAATTGAGTTTAAGAGCTGTGAGGTTATGCTGCAACTCTATAGAGTCCTGGTTAGACCATGCTTGGAATATTGTGTTCAGTTCTGATTGCCTCATTATGGGAAAGATGTGGAAGCTTTAGAGATGCAGACCAGATTAACCAGGATACTGCCTGGACTGGAGGGCATGTCTTATGAAGAAAGGTTGAGGGAGATAGGGCTTTATCCATTGGAGCAAAGAAGGATGAGAGGTGACTTAATAGAGGTGTACAAGATGTTGAGAGGCATAGATAGAGTGGATAGCCAGAGACTTTTTCCCAGGGCAGAAATGTATATCAGGATAGGGCATAATCTTAACGTAATTGGAAGAAGGTTTAGACAAAATGTCAGAGGTAGCTTCTTTACACAGAGAGTGGTGGGTGCATGTAATGCACTTGTCAGCAGTGGTAGTAGAGTCAGATACATGAGGGACATTGAAGCGACTCTTAGATAGGCATATGGAAGATAGTACAATGAAGGATATGTAGGTTTGTCTGATTTTAGAGTAGGATAAAAGGCCGGCATATCATCGAGGGCTGAAGGGCCACTACTGTACTGTACTGTTCTGTGTTCCATGTTCAATGTAACTAATCATTGAGATCCTCGAGTAATACTTATGGCAATCTCCTTGATCTCACCAAATTCAAATACTTCATTCATGACGTCTCTCCATCATAGGGTAAGAAGCAGGAATGTTCTCTGATGATTGCACTGTGAGATACACCATTTCTAACTATACAGATCATCAAGCAGTCATACCCACAGGGAACAAATCACGGACAATATCCACGGCTGACAAAAAACGTTTGCCTCACACAATTACGAGATGATAATCTCTCATCATTTACCATTAATTAGAAATTTAACTGGACTAGCAAGGTAAAACACTGTGGCTAAAAAGAATACCAGATGCCTGCTCACTAATCACAAGACACTAGTCAGGAATATAATGGAATGCATCCCACTTGAATTCAGCTCCAAAAACATTTAAGGAACTTGAAATCATCCATGGTGATTGGCACATCATCCACCACCAAACATATTTTGGATGTAGGTTTGTTCGCTGAGCTGGAAAGTTTGTTTTCAGACATTTCATCACCTTACTAGGTAACATCTTCAGTGAACCTCCAGTGAAGCATTAGTGGTATGGCCCACTTTTTATTTATGTGTTTAGGTTTCCTTGGTTTGGTGATGTCATTTCCTGTGGTGACACCATTTCCTGTTCTTTTTCTCAGGGGGTGGTAAATGGGATCAAAGTCAATGTGTTTGTTGGTAGAGTTCTGGTTGGAATGCCATGCTTGTAGGAATTCTCGTGCGTGTCTCTGTTTGGCTTGTCCTAGAACGGATGTGTTGTCCCAGTCAAAATGGTGTCCTTCCTCATCTGTATGTAAAGATACTAGTGAGACAGGGTCATGTCTTTTTGTGGCTAGTTGATGTTCATGTATCCTGGTGGCTAGTAGTTTTTTTTCTAGCCATTCATCTCCAGATTCTTAAAGATATTACAGATGCTGGCCTTACCAGAAATATCCATGTCCAGTAGACAAATGTAAATAATACTTAACCTTGGGCAACATTTCGTGGGTTGTTGCAGATAGATACCTGGAAATGAAAATAATGCTCCAACCAAAATTTAATATATGTCTAGTTTGAATTCAACATAATTTCTCTGCTTTTGTCTGTGGCCCTTCGTACATGGAATCCATAATCCTATTTTATCCTCACTTCTCCTTCAATCACTCTTGGATCATTCAAACAAGTAGTGAAGCTTAATTTGCCATATGACTAATTTTAATGAAAGGTCTTAATGGTTTAAGTAAGCATTAGAAAGGTTGGAGTTAGGTAATTTGAATATTAATGATTATTTTAACAGGTATAATTTCCCATTATAATATCCAAATATATTTTGAGCCACCCAACAATTGTTTCTGTCACCGTGTCTGGCAACTTATTCTAATATTTCACTATTCATCAAGAAAGTCTTTTTTTAAAGGTTGGTGTCTGCTAGATATGAGACAAATCCCAGGGGCATTTTTTTTTGGCTTAGTTTCAGCTCCTGTATCCAAATAATAGGTTGTACATTGTGAGTGGTGCCACATTGCAACTATCTACTTTCTAGACTCGAAGGCTCTGGATTTCTTAATAGTTCTCATAGTGCCCTCCGAGACCTTTATGATCAGTCTATCATCCCTCCCAGCACCCTTTCCAATTATAATGCACTTTGTTCTTTCATGGTGACCAAAATTGAATGCAGTACAATAATATACTAGTGTAATAATTTTACCGTGTACCTTTACCGTTACAACTATATCTGCTTCTTTAACCATTTTGTATTTTCTGTACTCTGAAAATTATAAATCTACTATTAGTCTTGGGCATTTTTGTTTTCTAATTGTTCTGTTCTGAACTCCTGATGAAGGGCTTTTGCCCGAAACGTCGATTTCGCTGCTCCTTGGATGCTGCCTGAACTGCTGTGCTCTTCCAGCACCACTAATCCATAATTTATTATATACCTATAAGTTATATATTTCCAAACTGTGTGCTTTATTTTTATCCATGTTAAATTTTACCCGTGTTTCTCTGCCAGATTCCATAAACAGTTTAAATTGCTTTTGCAAATTGTGTCTCAACCTTTCTCGCTTTCTTACCGTCATAGATATCATGTCTTCCTCTTCGTTCATCTTAGTGTGCGAATCAGTCATTAATATTAAAAAGAAATCTAATGAACATAAATTAAAGATTTCAAAAGACTCAATAATTAAGACATGATTTCAGCAGAAAGGTTTCTAAAAGCCGCAACTAGAAATTTTAATTTAAATATTTGTGTAGAAGAAAGTGCTTGGTGTCAGACTGTGAAAGGTGGGGACACATCCATTGCACCTGAGTCATATTGGGAAAACACCACTCAGCTGCAGAAGGCATGAAAATCCCAGAAGAAGTGGGAAGCCACCATTTCTATCTTTAAAAAAAAGAGAAAGAAAACCCTTGAGTAAGGCTGGAAAACACCAAGCCATGCAGAGATATAATATTGCACAGAAGCAGATTTTGAAAGCTTGAAAGATGTAACAGAACAGCAACTAATACAATTTAATGCGTCAAAAATTCACTAATAAAGAGTGAAACAACTGGCAAGTAAATAGAATACGGCGCAGAGTATAGTAAACTCAGCAGTAATTTAATTTGAAACAGCATTAGTGAATACAAGAATACAAGCTTACGGAACAGCAGGTTATAAACAATATTGTGATGATGCAGATTAAAAAGAGCTTTATAGTAATAAAAAGTCAGCACGTTGAAAAGAAATGGAAGAGCATACAATAACTGCTAGCGGATTCAAGGTCAAAGATGGACCATACAGAGCACAACATTTAGTTTTTTTTGATAGCAGTGGTTCTTAAAGGTATATAATTGGTTCAAATCAAGACACTTAAGTGCAGAAGTAGTACACAGCTAGAGTTGCAGCAAAGGAGAAGGTTACAACATAAACACCCTAGTATGGTACAGCAAACTCCGTTAGAAAAGACAAACAATAGATTTATAAAATAATCCAGGATTCACAGGATTTGCTTATGTCATTTGACGTCACGCAGAATTAATCTTAGTTATAATATCACTGTCATACCAGATCAGTTAATATGTCTGAAAAAGCTACAGTTAAGACTGCATGCTGTGGTCAAAATATCTCCCAGATGCACAGGAATGCTCTAAGTTATGCTACATTGCAACACACATGAGAGAGTAGAAAATGTGTACATTGTGGGTAAACAATCAACTTCCCTATTGAGTATACACACACATCACAATGACAGCTTCCTGTGGAAAGCAGAGGATTCTCAACTACCCCTGAGAGAAATCTAGTTGCTAACTGACCAGTCAAAGCACAACCAATAGGAAACTTAATGGAGCTTCCTCCGTTCATGGCAAAACTGAAAAAGAAGAAGGAATCTGTTGAGATCACCTACAATGACATACAAGAAATGACTCACGTGAACAAGGGCAAACAAGTCACCCATACTCACCAAGAGCAAAAGATTGACTAAAACAGTGCTACCATTTGCCAGTATGGCAGTGAAATGTGGATTAACCAAATATCAAACAAATTGGCCGATCACACATACTTAAAGCACTGACAACTTTTGACAAATAATCATTGACTATTTACTAGATTACTTTATTCTGCCTTCCTTCAGAAAGGTATATGAGAAAGTACACATTGAATTCAATTCGGCATTGCCACATGGACAGCCAGGGTTCAGTCATTGGTGTGATGGTCAGAGATCTTAAAAGAGATTGAGGATTTCACATCATATTGTGTTATTTGCAACTATACAGGACTTTGCAAAACAACTGGTGCCAATAGTGAAGACAGGCCATAAGATAAAACTAAACAAAGTTTGCCAACAGAAACAAATACTCAGAGCAAGAATGAGCAGTACAGAATTCATTCAGGAAGCTTTATCTGATGCTGTTCAAACAGAGGAATAGTGCAGTGAACAAACTGATACTGCAGAGCAGTCAATGTCGGCGATAAAATAGTGCTGAATGAGCAGCTACCTTCCAGTAATCTGACTGAGAGTGACAAAATCTGCTTCACCAGTGAAACAATAATAAAAGGTGACAGAAGACATTCAACTTGATTGATGCCTTGAGGGAGACAAGTTGCATATGATACTATGGCAGCTAGACCATGTGCAAGATGACTCTATAATTGGGATTACCACACCTTTAGTGGTAGTCATGTCTATGCTGACTCAGAGTCATACAGCACGGAAACAGACCCTTCAGTCCAGACAGTCCATACCAACCATGTTCCCAAACTAAACTAGTCCCACCTGCCTGTGTTTAGCCCATATCCCTCCAAACCTTTCTTATTCATGAACTTATCCAAATATCTTTCAAGCATTGTAACAATATCTGCATGCAATACTTCCTCTGGCAGTTCATTCCACACACTAACCATTCTCTGTATAAACAAGCTTCCCCTGGTGTCCTTTTCAAATCTTCCTCCTCTCACCATAAAATCATGCCCCCTAATTTTGAACTCCCCCACCCGAGGGAAAAGACCTTTGCTATCTACTTCATAGAACATAGAACATTACAGCGCAGTACAGGCCCTTCAGCCCTTGATGTTGCGCTGACCTGTGAAACCAATCTGAAAGCCATCTAACCTATATTATTCCATTCTTGTCCATTTGCCTATCCAATGACCATTTAAATACCCTTACAGTTGGTGAGTCCACTACTATTGCAGGCAATGCATTCCACGCCTCTATTACTCTCTAAGTAAAAGAACTATCTGCGACACCTGTCCTATATCTATCACCCCTAAATTTAAAGCTACGTCCCCTCATGCTAGCCATCCAAGGAAAAGGGGTCTCCCTGTCCACCCTATATAACCCTCTGATTATCTTATATGTCTCAATTAAGTTACCTCTCAACGTCTTCTCTCTAACAAAAACAGCCTCAATTCCCTCAGCATTTCCTCATAACACTTTCCCTTCATAGCAGGCAACAACCTGTTAAATCTCCTCTGAACCCTTTCCAAAGCTTCCACATCCTTCCAATAATGTGGTGACCCGAACTGTATGCAATACTCCAGGTGCGGCCGCACCAGAGTTTTGTACAGCTGCAGCATGACCTCATGGCTCCGAAACACAATCCCTTTACCAATAACACCGAACACACCCTATGCTTTCTTAACAACCCTATCAACCTGGGTGGCAGCTTTCAGGATCTGTGTACATGGACACCAGGATCTCTCTGCTCATCAACACTTCCAAGAAGCTTACCATTTGCCCAGTTCTCTTTATTCCTGTTGCTCCCTCCAAAGTGAATCACCTCACACTTTTCCACATTAAACTCTACCTCTCAGCCTAGATCTGCAGCTTATCTCTATGTCCCTCTGTAACCTTTAACATCCTTCGTAACTGTCCACAACTCTACCAATTTTAGTGTCATCTGCAAATTTACTAACCCATCCTTCTTTGCCCTCATCCAAGTCATTTATATAAAGGACAAACAGCAGTGGACCCAAAACAGATCCCTGTGGTACACCACTAGTAACTGAACTCTAAGATGAACATTTCCCATCAACCACCACCCTCTGTCTTCTTTCAGCTAGCCAATTTCTGATTCAAACTGCTAAATTACCCTTAATCCCATGCTTCCATATTTTGTGCAATAGACTACAGACAGGAACCTGATCAAATGCCTTACTGAAATCCATATACATCACATCAACCACTTTACCCTCATCCACCTGTTTGGTCACATTCTCAAAGAACTCAATAATGTTTGTGAGGCACAACCTACCCTTCACAAAACTGTGTTAACTATCCCTAATCAACTTATTTCTTTCTAGATAATTATAAATCCTATCTTTTATAAGCCTGTCCAACACTTTATCCACAACTGAAGTAAGGCTCACTGGTCTTTGATTACCAGAGTTGTTTTTACTCCCCTTCTTGAACAAGGGGACAATATTTGCTATCCTCTAGTCTTCTGGCACTATTCCTGTGGACAATGATGACATAAAGATCAAAGCCAAAGCTTAGCAATCTCCTCTCTGGCTTCCCAGAGAATCTGAGGATAAATTCCATCCAGCCCAGGGGACTTATCTAGTTTTACACTTTCCTGAATTGCTAGCACCACCCCTTTGTGAACTTCAATCCCATCTAGTCTAGTAGCCTGTATCTTGGTATTCTCCTTGACAATATTGCCTTTTTCTCAGGTGAATACTGATGAAAAATACTCATTTAGCACTTCCCCTAACTAATCTGACTCCAAACACAACTTCCCACTACTATCCTTGATTGGCCCTAATCTTATTTAGTTATTCTTTTATTCCTGATATAGCTATAGAAAGCCTTAGGATTTTCCTTGATCCTATTCACCAATGACTTCTCATGTCCCCTCCTGGCTCTTCTTAACTCTCTCTTTAGGTCTTTCCTCATCTATGTCCCTTGTGATTTTTTAAATCTCTATAAGGTCAGCCCTCAACTTCTAATGCTCCAGTAAAATAAGTCCCAACCTATCCAGCATCTCCTTAGAACTCAAACCCTCCATTCCTGGCAACATGCTTGTAAATCTTTTCTGAACCTTCACCAATTTAATAATATCCTTCCTCTAATAAGGTGATGGGTCAAAAAAACTTTTCTGTACTATATGGCTCTATGACTGTAATATTCAGAAATACAGGAGTTAGTCAAGATGAAGAAACTGCCTGGTCTATCCATCTATGATATCATAAAAAATAAAGTTGGCCTCATCCAATTCAAAAGTGATTGCTTGACCCAGAAATCCAGGACACTACAAGAAAGATGTTTCCAAATTACATTATGGGGCAACCACCTGATTTCATACAGAAGAGCTCTTCTGCAAATTAAATTCAGGAAATTAAGGGTGATCCAGCTAAGATCTACAATGTCTACATAAAATGACATTCTCCACAAAAGACATCCAATGAATAAAGATCATCAAGCAGAGAAATGACCCATAGGTCAGGACTAGGGTTAACTGTCCTCAAGCAAAAGACAGCATTCTTCTAAGGCCACAAAATGCATTCTGAGAGCATTGGGAAACATGAAGATCACTTGCATTTCTGAAATATGACACTGAGGGAAATCCATCAAATTCTGCCTGCAGCTAATTGAGACTCTGAGGTACAAACTGGAAACTCCTTTTGGTTTCTTTATACTGACTATTATTTGACCAATATATCCTCTCCTGCTGTGCAATCTGTATTTATCTGTGTGAATTTTGACTGTGTGGAGGGAATCAAAGCTGTATTTTATTAATTTTTACTTTGATCAGTTTAAGTAAAATAAAACCGGAGTATTTATTGGTTAAGCAGAAGAAAATATGTCTAACTGGTTCTTTAATCATTATAGTGTCAACAGTTAGGTACTGAGTATGGGGAGGTGATGATGTCGTGGTAGTATTGCTGCACAAGTTAAACCTGAACTCAGGTATTGCTGAGGGGCCATGGATTCAAATCATACCATGGCAGATGGAAAAAGTCTAGAATTAAATCTAATGATGACCATGAAAGGTCATTGTAAAAAGCCATCTGGTTGACTCATGCCATTTAGGGAAAGAAATCTGCCATCCTTACCTGGACTGGCCTACATGAGCTTCCCAACCCAAAGCAATGCGGCTGGCTCTGAACTGCCCTCTGAAATGGCCTAGCAAGCCACATTGAAGTGTCCAAAACTACTACAAATTGTCAAAGAAGGAACGAAACTGACAGTGATCGAAGCACCAGAAAAGACAACAAACCAGCCAAGTCCTCCTTTCTAATATCTGGGGGCTAGTGCCAAAGTTGGGACAGCTATCTCACAAACTAGTCAAGCAACAGCCTGATATAGTTGTATTTACTCACCAAGTCCCATACAACATCATCCCTGTCCCTGAATAGATCCTGCCCCACTGGCACAGCAGATGTGGACTGATAGTGATATACAGTTGGGAAAGAGCTGACCTGGGTATCTTCAACATTGATTCCTGATTCCATAATTTCTGCTGATTACCATCTACTGCACTTCCCAGCCCTACCCTCTATTCAGTCGATGAATTGTCCATGTTGAGCACCACTTGGAGGAAGTACTGAGTGTGGTAAGGGTACAGAATGTATGCTGGACAAGGTATTCAAAAGTCTATTACTAAGAGTGGCTCAGCTGCACCGGGACAGATGGAGCTGGTCAAGTCCTAAAGGACATGGGTGCTAGGCTGGGCAGGTAATGAAGAGTCCAACAAGGCCTCATCATCACCACTCTCTCTGCCACAGATGCATCGGTCCATAATGGTCCATGGCAGGAGTAATTGAATGTGGAGGAGAGGGGTGCGATGTTACTATCTTACTTTTAAGCTTTAGTGGTATTCCTAAGGTAATAAAGGTGTGTTCGACATAGAATCTTTCACTTTTTAATACATTAATGTTAAAGTAAAAGCATTCTAAGCTATCCTTGAATTATTGGATTAGTGGTGCTGGAAGAGCACAGCAGTTCAGGCAGCATCCAACGAGCAGCGAAATCAACGTTTCGGGCAAAAGCCCTTCTCCTTGAATTATGTTTGTTCAATATGTACAAATTAAGTGACATTTGAAATGTTATTTTATAATCCACACTAGGAAAGATGTTTAACATAGTGAAAGAGCACATTTTAGTTTCTACTTAGTATATTTCTTAATTCTTTGGTAAATTTAGTGATTAGCTGGGGGTTTTATATGATGTAAAATCTTTATTTTGGAAGTTCCTGTCGTTTCTTCTTCTCCAATTGCTGCTAACATAAAATCCTGACTGGTGCACGATTTGTGAGAAATCTTCACAGAGCTTACGTTGAATCGGTTAGTCAGTGATGCAATTTGCAGAAAGTTAGTGGCGGTTATACTTGAGTCAGATAAATGACTAGCTCTGTGCAACCAATGCAGAATTAGTCCAAGACTGAGAAAGCAAATTGACATGTCACTCAGTCTCTACTTGGAACTGAATCAGGTCCAGAAGAAGTGTAGAGAGCAACCTTTGACTTCACTACCTTGTTAGACCATCCCTTACAGGTTATATTTCATCAAGAACTGAAATAACCTTTGCCATCGAGACTGTATGTATATTCTATGACAAGCAGAGAGGAAGTGGGCAGTATAATTTTTCCTTAACATTGGCAGCAGGCCAGTTGCTTGTTGTGTTGTGAAAGAAACACACAGTCCTCAACCAAAGCTGACCCTGATTAACACATAATTAAGTGCTGCAATTGATTATTTTATAGATCAGTCCATGCTCCATGTCACTGTAGTGCATTCAACAATTCATCATTCAGTTCATAAAAATAGTTAAATATACTTGCCAATTTCTGGAAGTATAAATCTTGAGAGCAAAAATTTAATCCCATTAAAAGAAAGAGATGGATATTCTGAATTAGCTTTGCCTCCCAGCAATGCCTTTTTTTTCAATTCCATAGAAATTGCCAGTGCCATAGACAGAATTCATTTCCCAGAATTCATTGTCTTTAGGAAGATGGTGGTAAGCTACTCTTGAATCATTGCAGTTACTTGTTGTAGGGATGCCTGCAGTGCTATTAGAAAGGTGGGGGGAGGGTGGGTTCCAGGACTTTAACAAAAGCACAATCAAATAATGACACATTCTCAAGTCAGGATAGTATATGACTTGGAGATAACTTGTAGGTGGTGATATTTCTATGTGCCTTCTGCCCTTGCTGTTCTTGCAGTCCAAGTCAGAAGGTGCTACCCAAAAGCCTTGCTGATTTACTGCAATACTCTGGTACAAAATGCAGTTAAAATGAGTTTTTGGTAGAGACAGAGAATGTGCTTGGTGGTGGGTGAGCTTGGTGGTAAACAAGTATGCTGCTTTTACTTAGATTGTGTCAGGTTTCTTAAATATTGTTGGAGCTGCACACATTCAATTCCATTCCAATCCTAATCTTTTCCTTCCAGATGATAGAAGTTTGTGAGTTGTGGATTGGGAGTTAAGTTGTTTTGCTTATAAAGCCACAGGCTTCATAAACTTAATAGAGCAAAACCTTTGGGATCTGACATCCCACCATTTGTACAGATGACTTGAGTTCCAGAACTAGCCATGTCCATAGTCAAGCTCTTCCAGTACAGCTGCAGCACTGGCATCTACCTGACAATGTGAAGAATTGCCCAACTGCACCCAGTACATGAAAATCAGCAAAAATACAACCCAGTCAATTGCCACCCTATCCAACTACATTCAATCATCAGTAAATCTTGGAAGAGGTTATGATCAAACAATGCTATCAAACAGAACTTGCACAAGAATAATCTGCTCACCATCACTTTGTCAGTCCTGATGAAGGGTTAGGCGCAAAATGTCAGCTCTCTTGGTCCTCAGATGCTGCCTTTCAGCAGTGCTTTTTCCAGCGCCACACTTTATCGACTTTGGCTTCTCTAGCATCTGCAGTCCTCACTCTCTCCTGGACCTTGTCAAAGGCAATTAGGGATGGAGAGTAAATGCTAAATGTATAATAAATTTTAATTAGCCCCACCTGATGTACTGTTTACCATTCTGGACAATACATCACAAAAAAAAAATCTATTCAGAGATTAGCTACGGGTTACAATTGCAATCTAATCATTTAGAACATCAAACAATACAACGCAGAACAGGCCCTTCGGCCCTCGATGGTGCACCAACCTGTGAACTAATCTAAGCCCATCCCCTTACACTATCCCAGCACCATCCATGTGCTTATCCAAGGACTGTGTAAATGCCCCTAATGTGGCTGAGTTAACTACATTCCATGCCCTTACCATTTTCTGAGTAAAGAACTTGCCTCTGACATCTGTCTTAAATCTATCACCCTTCAATTTGCAGCTATACCCCCCTTGTACAATGAGACGCCATCATCCTCGGAAACAGACTCTCACTGTCCGCCCTACCTAATCCTCTGATCATCTTGTATGTCTCAATTAAATCCCCTCTTAGCTTTCTTCTCTTCAATGAGAACAGACTCGGGTCCCTCAGCCTTTTCTCTTAAGACCTTTGCTCCAGACCAGGCAACATCCTGATAAAACTCCTCTGCACCTTATCCAATGCTTCCACATCCTTTCTGTAATGAGGTGACCAGAACTGCACATAATATTCCAAGTGCCGCCACATTAGTGTTTTGTAGAGTTGCAGCATGACATCACGGCTCCTGAACTCAATCCCTCTACCAATAAAACCTAACACACCGTATGCCTTCATAACAGCACTATCAACCTGGGTGGCACTTTTCAGGGATCTATGTAGATGGACACCAAGATTCCTCTGCACATCCACACTACCAAGAATCTTTCCATTGACCCAGTACCCTGCCTTCCAGTTATTCTTCCCAAAGTGAATCACCTCACATTTATCTGCATTGAATAGATTTCAGACTGTTTCATAACAGGCCTGCAGTTTCTCAGAAAAATTGATCTTTTAACTAGAGTGGAGGTCTTATAGAAGCAGATTATTCACAGCAAGCTGCAAGGGTTTTCATAGTTGAATTGCTAGGAAGACAGTTCTCAGCTTAATTTGAGGTTGAAACAGGTTGTGGGAGAATCCTTCTCCTACTTTAAAGGTTTCATTGTTTTACTTTGTCGGTGGTTGATTGGATTTTTAGATGGTCTTTCAGACAATCCCTCTCATGGTGTTTCTCATAAGAATTGCTTCTGCTGTAACTTTTACAAAAAAGTTTTAAAAAGTTACTTTTAAATGCCTTGCATTTGGCGGCATGGTGGCTCAATGGTTAGCACTGCTACCTCACATTGCTAAGAGTCCCAGGTTCAATTCCAGCCAAGGGATGAGTTTATGGGATGTTACTATATTAGAACAGTTAATTAGTAATAG
The DNA here is from genome assembly GCF_047496795.1 of Chiloscyllium punctatum. NCBI lineage: Eukaryota > Metazoa > Chordata > Chondrichthyes > Orectolobiformes > Hemiscylliidae > Chiloscyllium > Chiloscyllium punctatum. Next base: position 50,184,208 of record NC_092750.1, on the reverse strand, counting down.
GTGCCGTCTTTAGTGTTCAATTAAGTTTTCCAATAGAATTAAGTTATTCTAAATACCTCTTTCTTTGGTTGTATTTTGACTGCAGTGTTTAAATAAATTGTATTTTGTTTAATGTTGAGTAGTTTGACCAGTTACATTGCATCATGTGCAGATACTTCACAGTTGCCTTTAAAATAAGAAAAAAAAGTCAGGGTCTAGGCTACCTTCTTAAAAGATTTTGAGGCGGGGGGGGGGGGGGGGTCTGATCTGGCCCATAGCCCTGTGATCGACCACATTGTGCTTAGGTTTTGGCTTTAGATTCAGGTCTGCCTGGAATTGTTATTACCAAAGTCACATGACATAATACCAGATATTTAAAGACTGCTGAGTCCATTTCAAATAATATAACTTAAAAATCCACATCTTCAGATCTATATTAGTCATGACAATGGTGAGAATTGGGAGTTTCTATCACAATGAGTGGTTGAAACCAACAGTATAGATAGATTTAAAGAGAGGCCAGATAAGTGTGAGGGAGGGAAAGGGAAGAACAAGAGCTACGCCAATATGTTTAAGAAAGAAAAGAGAGAAGGAAACACGATAAATAGTGGCATACACTGGTTGGACCAGATTACCTGTTTCTGTGATAAAAATGGAAAATGCTGGAGAGACTCAGCAGGCCTGGCAGCATTTCTGTGTGTAGAACAATTTACAATAATTTCATATGGCTCTTCTTCAGAATGGAAGGAGAATAGAAAATATTGTTTTAATGTTGTTAACAAAAGAGAAGGAGTGAGTGGGACATATGGTGATGATGCCCAGAACAAAAGACAAAGGGAGTGTTTACTGTGGTAAAGGTGTGCTGGAGATTTAAATGAAGGTGTGGACAGGAGAAAATGAGTCTGCTCTGCTGATAGAAAAGCCAATAAGGTAGAAACAAGGCAAGGTTGGGTGTCAGGTGGTCATAATCAAAATAAAGGACAGAGGTCATGCTCTGAAGTTGTTGAACTCAATGTTGAGTCCTAGAGGCTGTAAATTACCTAAGGTGCAAATGAGGTATCAGCTTGCGTTGAGCTTTATTAGAAACATTTTCTGTGTCATATGTTCTATGCAGCCATATGATTCTTTTTAAATTCATTCACGGGGTGTGGGTGTCTCTGGCTAGGCTAGTATTTACTGCCCATCTCTAATTTCCCAGAGGGCCATTAAAAATCAACCTCATTGAGTCTGGAGTCACCAGGTAAGGCCAGATCAAGTAAAGACAACAGTTTCCTTTCCTAAAAGTCAACAGAGATCCAGGTGGGCTTTTCTTGACAATCAATGATGGTTGCATGGTCATCTTGATACTCTTAATTCCAGACATTCATTTAAATTGAATTCAAGTTCCAACATCTGCAATGGTAGGGTTCAAATGCAGGTCCCCAAACATTACCTGGCTCTCTAGAATAATAGTTTAGCAATAATAACACTAACTCATCACCTCATCACATTTGCACAAGCCAGCTTTCCGAAACAGTGCTGAGATACTTGACCAGGTAATTGGCTTTACTGATGGTAATGGAGGTGTGAAAAATTATCATAAAACTGGAATAAAATTTCTGGTGGATGGAAGGGATATTTCAATCCACTTATGAGGCAGTTTACTTCATGTTGAAAGACAACACCCCCAACAGAACACTGAAATAACAGCCTAAGTTATGTTCAATTCTATGGAACAGGGCTTGATTCCATATAACATTGAAGGAAAAAAAACACTTGCATTGCCAATAAAAATGAACCTCATTGAGTCTGGAGTCACCAGTTAAGGCCAGATCAAGTAAAGACAACAGTTTCCTTTCCTAAAGGTCAACAGAGATCCAGGTGGGCTTTTCTTGACAATCAATGATGATTGCATGGTCATCTTGATACTCTTAATTCCAGACATTCTTTTAAATTGAATTCAAGTTCCAACATCTGCAATGGTAGGCTTATATGAATACAGCACAGCACAAGCACTCTACAATCAACAGAGTACCACTGAATTCCAGTAATAATATTGCAAATGAGACGCTCAACTTGCATACAGCATGCAAGAGTACTAAATATGTTAAATTGAGGCCTATCTGCCTGATGGGTGAATGCAAAGGATATTATGACAATATTCCATAGAAGAGTCCCAGCAGTTTAGATAGTAGCATGTAACAAATGGAGAGAGGGAAAAAAGAAGAGAGGGAAAAACAGGAAATTACAGACTGGCTAGCTAAATATCAGTCAGTAAAATGCTGGAGTCTGTTACGAATCATGTAACAGGGTATTTAGAAAATATTGTCAGGATTAGGTAAAGACAACATGGCTTTTTGAAAGGAAAATTATGTTTGACCTACCTACTGGGCAGCAGATACAAGAGAACCAATGAATGTGGTGCATTTGGATTTTCAGAACACTATTGATAGCACCACATTGGAAGATAAATGTGCTGTTCTGGTGCTAAAAATAATTAAAAGGTTGATTTTAGAAGGTAGATATAATTGAAAAGTAACAGTGTTTATGGTTAATGTGTGAACATTGACGTAATAATTTAATGTATATCTTAGTTTTAATGTATATTTTCCATAAATGGGGTAAAGTGTGATGTAGCTTTATAGTATTTTTCTTCTGTAAACTATAAACATTTTTACTAGATTATGCCACATCTCACTGTGCCAATGCCTTTGTAATTGATATGAAATCAATAATGTTTATTTCAATTTAACTGTGCGTACTTTGCAAGTCAAGAGCTGTTGTTGCATTTTATTTTAAAAGTACTTCACCATTTCAGTAGAATGCACAGAGGTAATTTGTGATGTAATTATATCCACTTCACCAATCATAATCATTGCTTCATGCCAGTTCTTATTCAACTCTATTGTAAAACTAAGAATAAAATTTGAAAATTAGATTGAAGAAGAATGTGTTTCAGCAGATTATTGCATACTTCCCCCAACAGTCCAAATGTGATAAGTAATTGGATTCTTAGCACCTCTTTCAAGGCTATTGCCTGCCTGAAAACTCTCAAGTTTAAACTTGAAAACAGTGTCTACTTATACTGCATTTCATAATGCCAGAGTCATGTCTACTACAAGGGATTATGGAATGTGAAGTCCTACCGGTATTATCACAAGACTATTAATCTAGATAGCTAAATAATGCTCTAGGGACCTTGTTTCAAATCGTCACAATGGAATATGTTAGGGTTGAATTCAATTTTAATATTAAAATCAGCAATTAAAAGTCAAATGATGACCATAAAATCATTGTTGATTGTTAGAAAAGCCTATCTGGCTCACTAGCGTCCTTCAGGGAAGGAAACTGATCTACATGAGATGCGAGACTGACAGCAAGATCATTGACTCCCAACTACCCTCTGGGCAATTATAGGGATGGGCATTAAATGCTGCCCTGGCCAGCAAGACCCAGATCCTGAGAATGAAAACAAAAGCTGTAGACATAACCCAGAAAAAAAGCTCAGTTTTGGTTTATTGCTTGTTGATCATCATACCATACAGCTTTATCAATGGCCAGAACTACCTACTGCTGTCTCGTATTCATCACACTTGTGTTCAAAGTCAGAGCAGCACTATTCAAAAAATAATTAGATTTTAGATTAGATTACAGTGTGGAAACAGGCCCTTCAGCCCAACAAGTCCACACTGACCCATAACCCTACATTTACCCATTACCTAACACTGGGCAATTTAGCATGGCCAATTCACCTAACCCACACATTTTTGGACTGTGGGAGGAAACCGGAGCACCCAGAGGAAACCCGCACAGACACGGGGAGAACATGCAAACTCCACACAGTCAGTCACCTGAGGTGGGAATTGAACCCAGGTCTCTGGTGCTGTGAGGCAGCAGTGCTAACCACTGTGCCACCCATTCTTCTGTTCTTTCTGGCACTCTCTTCACAGCTAATTTCCTGGGGTTCATTACATTTGATGGACAGAGCATGACTCATGAATAAATTAAAAGTGAGATAAAGTGATGTCATTTCAATGCTAAAGCTATTTTCCAAAATCTCTGTGTGATAAATGCTGTGTTCCTGTTCACTAACTATAAGCGGTGCCAGTTTACATGCTTTATGAAGGGAAATCTCAGATTTTGCTAGCAAAAGCTGTGTAAAGATTCTGTGGACCTTTCCCAGTGTGTATGCACCAGTCGGTACTGACCCATTGAACATAACTTAGGCTGTTATTTCAGTGTTCTGTTGGGGGTGTTGTCTTTCAACATGAAGTAAACTGCCTCATAAGTGGATTGAAATATCCCTACATCCACCAGAAATTTTATTCCAGTTTTATGATAATTTTTCACACCTCCATTACCATCAGTAAAGCCAATTACCTGGTCAAGTATCTCAGCACTGTTTCGGAAAGCTAATTTAGTGATCTTTCCTAATTATAGCAGTTCACAAGACAGAAAATTATGATAAGTCCCCTGCCAAGTTTTCCAGACGTTGGTTCTCAACATACTTACTGCCTAGATATTTCCCATTGTGTTTATATCAAGTCTTATTTATTAAACCACTGTCCTTGAAACGTCCCTCTGTGCAACCATGCTGTCAATATGCTTGCAATTATAGTTTTCGAAGATGACACAAATGGGGATCCAAGATTTTTAATTAAAAATATTTCCTCAACTTAATAAATGTAACTCTGCTATTCTCTAGGTAAGGGTGTTTTGCCTGTAATAAATAGTGGTGCAATAAAATATCAGTGCAAAGGTGCTGTGCTGTTTTCAATTAAACAGAAACATAGAAACAGAAGTAGTCTACCCAACCCCTTGGGCCTGCTCCAGTGTTCAAGTAGAGCGTGGCTGATCTGTGTTCTATTTACCTCCCTTCCCTTTACATCCCTTAGCATGGTTATGAATTGTAGTCTCAACAATTTTTCAGCAGGAAATATTCCAGATTTTCACTTTTTATTATTAATTCATGGGATGTGGGCATCAGTGGCTAGGCCAGTATTTCTTGACTGTCCCCCGCTTGCCCTTGAGAAGGTGGAGGAGAGCTGTCTCCTTAAACCACTGCCGTCTGTGCGCTGTAGGTTGACCCACAATGCTGTTAGTGAGGGAGAATTTAAAGTTTGAAAAAATACTGGCTTGAAATATAAAAACAGATTGCAAGGTATGTGAGGTGGAGGAGAGTAACTGGAGTAAGCATTGATCATGCAGAGGGTGACTCGGGTATTTATAAGACAAATTAGGAAATGACACGTGAATTATACAGATGTTCTGCATCTTCCTTCATTGTGGATAATACAAATAACATCCAAGAAATAGAAGAATGGAAGATAAAAGTTTGGGTTTTTTTGCCATGAGTGTTGATGGATTCATGTCTGAGTACAGTATACAGTTTTGGTTTCCATGTTTAAGAAAGGAAATAAACGCATTCAAAGCAAAACTCACAAGTTTTCTCAGCTGATACCAGGAAAGGGGTTGGGGGTGTTACCTTATGAGGAAAGATTGAATGGACTGGTCCAGTGTCTATTGAAGTTTTAAAGAATGAATGGTGACCTTACTGAAACATAGATGATCCTGAGGGGACTTAGCAGGTAGATGCTGAAAGACTGTGGGAGACTATAACCAGGGCCACAGTTCAAAAATAAGGACTCTCACAAGTTAGATGAAAATTAGAGTTTTTATTTTTCTGGTGCATCTTCAGAACTCTCCTCCTCAGATTAATGGTGACATGGTTGTTGAACATTTTTAATGCAGAGGTAAATAGATTCTCAACTAACAAGTGAGTAAAAGAGTATCAGTGCAGGCAGGAAGATAAAGCTGAGGCCACAATCTAATATATAATGGTGCTTTTAAGTGGTACAACAAGCTCAAAGAGGCTGCTCATAATTCATAATGTTTTTATGTCCATGCGAGAAAACAGCTTGTATGCATAGCTAATCACTTTAACTATTTAGTTAAGGAAAATACGTTTATTGTCAAATTTTACTTTCAGTATTCACAACACGTACAAAACTTCTGGCTCTTGAAAGCATTTAAACAAATAAACAAATGTCATTTCCTGTTCTAAGACAACTCAATACCATGCTTCATAGTCCGTAAAGCTTTTCATGTTTCAATTTACTTTGTGACATAAAAACTTGCTATCTCCCTTGCTTTTGGTATTTACACAATGAAGAAAAACATACTGCAGGTAATTAAAACAGTAGGGAACATATTTGTTTCATTGCTAATAATATGAATCATGTTGATTGGATTTTGGGTTTAAACTTTCATTTTATGCTCATTATATCAGTGCGTTTTACTGAAGGAGTAGTGCAAATTCTGGGCCTGTATTATTTCTCTTTCTGAATCAGGGACTAACAGTGATTTTAGGAAATCATGCCACATGATTTTAGGAACATTGGACATTATTGTGATTTCTATGACTCAAAATGAAAAAAAAATTCAAGGCCAAGTTTTATTGGTTCAATCAGAGAATATTACGTAATAAAACCTTAATCAGGGTATTCTGTACATCTTGTTCTACTTTACAAAATTTTGCGTGAAGATTATTGTGTGATTGCCCTTTTCCCTATTTCATAAGGAATGAAAGATCTAATCTTTAGTACCTTAACATTTTTTACTGCTGTAACCCTTTGATTAATTAACATGTAGTCTGATAGCATGTGGTGGAGGAAGCAGGGTTTGAACTGGGACAGTTACTTATGCTCTAGCAAATGGGTTATGAGACATGGGATGAAGAAATGTCCTCTGAAGCAAAAATAGTGAATTCTATAAATAACGATTATTGAATTTGACACAGTTTATGCCATACTTATAGGTTTATTGATACTGCAACAAGAAAAAGCATTTAGTAATTTAAAAGAAAACTTTGATGTTTTGAGACCAAATTAATTGTTCTTCTAATACATGTTACTGCATGTATCTAATTTCCAGACTGAATGAAGGAACTTTAGCTATGTATAATGCAGTAAGTGTGTATCGTCTTTCAAGAGTTAAACTCAAAAAATATTTGTTATGGTGTTTCATAGGGTAGCTAAGACAACCTCACTTTTCCTATGTTATTACAATAAACAGATTTCAATTATGGCAATATGTGTGGGTGAAAATGAATGATAATACATGTCTACTTAAGGGACCGATCTGTGACAAAATCATTGCTTAAACAACACAGAAGTGTCTTAAGATGACTACTTTCCTTGTAATTATCTTTATATAATTTGCATGAGATCATACTATCAGCTGTTTGGACTGTTCCACATCAGATTAATTTCAACCTTTATTCAAATACTCATATAGAATCACAATTTTGACTTGACTAGCATTCTAAATTTCCTTTAGCCCACTTAAGAGACATTTAGACATTTCATCTGTTAATTCAGGTTAATTGTTATTGTCTGCATTTATGTGTTTCTTGGTAGATTACTATAATTGATCTATCATTGCTCTATAATATAATCAATTAGCATTATTTTGGGAAAAGTAGGTGTCCATCAGGATGATAAGAAAGCATTGGTTAAAAAAACTGTTTAAAGGACCTTCAATATGATTTTGTTCAAAACTGAAATATTATAGGTGCACAGTAATGTTTCAGAGCAGCAGTGAGCTTTGTACATATGGGAACGAGTACAATACATCTTTATAAAATGTAACATTAGTCCATAATTTAGAAGAGTGAGAGCAAACACATTCTGTTCTGTCTTCTCACATTTCTCAGTCGGTACAGTCCTTCCCACAGCCAAATGAGCACAACAGGCCACGATGTGGCTGATTATAGCCTAACAGAGATTCCCCTCCTCTTCCACCTAACCGGGTGGCAGCTGCCTCCAGTCAGCATCTCTCCACACAGCACAGTTATAATCAGGAACTCAGCAATAGTAGGTTGTCAAACTTGCATCCCTTTCGGTCATGACACCACACATTGGCATCTCACTGACAGAATGACAGTAACAGCAGAAATCATCATTTTAAATAAACATTGCAAGTAAGTGCAACCATACGAGTTAATTATCAGTAGAATTATTCTATATTTTATTTGATTGGCCACAGAAGAAATTGACTGACTTAATATGCTTATTAGAATCTTAAATTTATTATGCTTCGAAAACTTAGTCCTCAGTGCTTAGCCTGCTTTCTCCTGCACTTAGGACAATTAATATATGTTTCTCTGGCATGACTACAGGCACCTTAAGTACAAAGTTGACATGTGAAAACTCTCCTAATGGACTAATAAATAAATGCACTGCCTGATAATGTATTGAGTCACACAGACAGTCCCAGTTGTGCTGAGTTAGCTGATCTCAGTTAAAGCAAGAAAATACATCAACAACAAGTGAAGACATGGTTGCTTAGGCTATTAAGGCCTCCACTGCTGAATAATCTTCCGATGTTCACTCGCAGTGTTCAGACATGAAGAATAGTCACTTTGGATAAAGTATCAAGGATTGACGATGACGATGTAACAAACGCCGCAAAATCTTACGCAGAGGATGGTAAAAAAAAATTGACATAAAAATAGAACATTTGTTTCTTTTTGCAAAATACAGTTAGGAACCTCTGGACTCTAATAAAATGCTACATAGTTTATATCTGTGCTCTTTTGTAAGTTTAATGTGTTTGTAGCATCTGAAGGATAAATGGACTTTCACTTTAAAAAGAGTGAACACACAATCATGAACAAAGATCAGCCTTCTTCTAGACAAAGGTCTACCAGCCTTCCGAGTGCGAAAAGAACAGGTTCTGGCAGAATAATGAAATGATCATTGGATGCTTGAGCAAAGATCCCTGAAGGCAGCAGGGCAGAGTTAATAGGGTAGTTAAGAAGACAGACAGGACACTTATCTTCATCAGTCGAGGAACAGATTGTAAGAGCAGGGAGGTTATTTTGGAGCTATACAGGAATCTGGTTAGAGCACAGCTGGAGTACTGTGTGCAATTCTGGTCACCACACTACAGGAAGGATGTCATTGCAATGGAGTGGATGCTGAGGAGATTCACCAGGATGTTGCCTGAAATGGAGCATTTAAGCCTTCAAGAGAGGCTGGATAGGCCTGGATTGTTTTCTTTGGAGCAAAAAAGGTTGAGGAAGAACTTGACAGAGATTTGTAAGGTTATGAAGGGCATGGACAGGATGCCCTTCTCCCTTAGTTGAACAATCATTAACAAGGGGCACAATATTAAGGAAGAATGAGATTTAAGGAAAACTCAAAAGAAAATGGTGGAAGCAGAGTATCGTGGCCCTCAGAACTCCTCCTAAGTTGGAGGGCTTTCAGAGCTGGAGATGAATTTCCTCTGTCCGCTAGAGTAGAAAATATTTCCTTCAGGATTGTTTTCAGAACTTCTAAAGTCCAAAAAAAAAGATTAAGCAAATGGAAGGAAGGAGAGAGAGAGCGAGAGAGAGAGGGAGAGATGGAGTTCGGGAGAGCAGCCTGTGAGTATGGACAGAGGATTGGCAAGGGCTCAGGAGAGTGACATCTGAGGAACGGTGAAGGGAGCAGAATCGTGTCAGGAAGGAGGGTTCCCGGAGCCTCCAACTGGTATTGAGAGGCTTAATCCAGGAGGCTGAGGGACTGGCACACCATCACTCAGGACTAGAGAGGGATGAGTGAGTGCTGAGAATCACTGCCCTAATTGCAGATTTGAGATGGAGGCTGTTTTGGTTTTCAGCTTCATCACCAAGAGTTTTGAAATGCTTGTAGTTAAGCTTACTGTTGGAATTTAAGGATATTAATCTTAATGTTTTGCATTCTTCAAATCTAGAACCGTGGGTAAGGGAAGGGTAGACATTTAAAGAGTCGTGCTTAGATCTGGGTCTTGCAGGCCTTATATTATAAAAGGTAGGCATTACATTTTCCCAGCACAGAGTGCAAGCAGCCACTGTATGCAAAGGCTGGGATTTGAGCTAAGTGTGGGTGTTGCAGACAAGGCTCAGTCTGCCTCTTGTGAAAAGGGCAGAGATGGCAGTCAGTGGAGTGGTATCGGATGTGGCAGTTCAGGGAGCAGTTGACTGTCCCAGGCAACTGTGCTTACAGGAGGTGTGCTTGGATGTGGCTCCTATCAAACTATTGGATCAGTTGGAGATGATGTTGAAGACCCCGAGGAGCATTTACGAGGTAGAGGGTGTGATGGACAGTAGCTTCAGAGAGGTGATCACAGCTCAGGAACATTCAGGTAGATAGGTGACTGCAAGGAGGGGTAGGCCAGTAGTGCAGGAGTCTCCTGTGGCTATCCTTCTCTCAAACAAGTCTATTGTTTTGGATACTGTTGTGGGGAGGCGGGGCTCAAGGGGGCTAGCCTCTCAGAAGAAAATGTCATGACAGGCAGGTCGTGGGCACCATGGCTGGCTCTGCTGTTTAACAGGACAGGTCAAGCTCCAAGCGAGGAATAATGACAGGGAACTGGTGAGTCAAGGACATGGATAGGTGTCTGCAGATGAGAGTTCAGGATGGTGTGCTGTCTCGCTGATGCCAGGGTCAAGGGGATCACAAAGCGATGGCAGCAAATTCTCAAAGGGGAAAGTGAGCTGCCAGAGGTCATTGCACACAACGACATAGGCAGGGAAAAGGGTGAGCTTCTGCAGAGTGAATAAAGTGAGTTCGGCTTGAAGCTAGACAGTAGGGCCTCAAGGGTACTAATCGCTGGATTACTCCCAGCACCACATGCTGGAGAGAGTAGAAATAGGAGGATAGGGCAGATTAATGTGCGCCTGAGGAACCAGTACAACAAGCAGTGATTCAGATTTTTGGATTATTGGGATCACCTTTGGGCAGTTGTGACCTGTACAAGAGGTCAGGGTTGCACCTGAACTGGAGGGGAGATTTACTAGTGCTACTTGGGATGGTTTGAACTAGTTTGGGGGTGTGGGGGGAGACATGGATTGTACACAGTCCCGAAAAAAAGAGTAAGTTGAGATTGCTTCAGATGTTAAAGGGAGCAGGTTAAGTAGACAAGGCAGGCAAAAGCATGACAGAAAACAAAGTAAGACTGATAAACTGAACTGCATTTACTTCAATGCAGGAGGCCTGACAGGTTAAAGGAGATGAACTCAGGGCATGTATGAGAACCTCAGATTGGGTTATCAAAGCTATTACAGAAACATGGCTTGAGGGAGGGACAGGACTGTGGTGGCTGTGTGGAATGCTCTGCCCCAGAGGGCAGTGGAGGCCCAGTCTCTGGATTCATTTAAGAAAGAATTGGATAGAGCTCTTAAAGATAGTGGAGTCAAGGGGTATGGAGATAAGGCTGGAACAGGATACTGATTAGGAATGATCAGCCATGATCATATTGAATGGCGGTGCAGGCTCGAAGGGCTGAATGGCCTACTCCTGCATCTATTGTCTATTGTCTATTGTCTATTGTCTATTGACTGGCAGCTCATTGTCCCGGCTCAATAGGACAAATAAAAAGGGAGGCAGGAGAGGAAGGGGAATTAGGGAAAACATCACTGCTGTACTTAAAGAGGACATTCCTAGGGTGTCATCCAGTGAAGATCTATGGGTGGAACGCAAAAATAAGAAGGGGATGATCACTTTAACAGGATTGAACTACAGACCCCTCCAATAGTCAGCAGGAAATTGAGGAGAAAATATGTAAGGAGATCTCAGATATCTGTAAGGAAAATATAGTTGTACCAGTAAAAGATTTTAACATTCCAAAAATAGACTGGGATGCAATAGGGTTAATGGCTTGGATAGGAAGTGTGTTCAAGAAAATTTTCTTGACCAATTTGTCAATGTACCTACTAGAGAAGGATCAAAGCTTGGACTCCAATTTAGAACGTCAACTTTTCGACAAGGCCTATCCCTTTCCATAATGACTTTAAAACTAATAGAATTGTGATCACAGGGCCTAAAGTGCTTCCCCCAACACCTCAGTCACTTCCTCTGCCTTATGTTGCCTCATAGCACCAAGGAGCTTGGGTTCAATTGCAGCTTTGGTTGACTGTGTGGAGTTGCACATTCGCCCTGCATCTGTATGAGTTTCCATCAGATGCTCCAGTTTCCTCCCACAGTCCAAAGATGTGCAGGCTAGATGGGTTAGCCATGCTAAATTGCCTGCACATTCCAGTATGTTGGGATGTGCAGGCTAGGTGGATTAGCAATGGTAAATGTGGGTTTACGGGGATGGGATGGGGATCTGGGTCTAGGTGGGATGGACTTTGGAGCGTCAGTACACACTTAATGAACCGAATGGCCCCTTTCCGCACTGTAGGGATTCCATGATACTGTGATTCTATTGTAAAATAAAATAGAGTATGATGATCTCAAAATTAAGGTGACCCTCAGGGTCGTAAGTGTGGTGCTGAAAAAGCATAACAGGTCAGACAGCCTCCAAGGAGCAGGAGCACCACATTTTCGACTCTGATCTCCAACATCTGCAGTCCTCACTTTCCCCATTAAGATGACCCTCATCTAGCTTGACTCCCAATTTTACAACACATCTCTCCATAGTGCGCGTCACTCCGACCTCTATGAGGTTCCACCCTTAGCAACAGTGTCTATTATACCAATGTAAATTATACCCGACTGCTGTCATACATAATCTACATCTTGTTTAAGACATGAGCCTCTTCTTATTAGCCAGTCTAGTTGTTTTATTCCAACAATAGAGTCATAGTCATAGAGATGTACAGCATGTAAACAGACCCTTCAGTCCAACCCGTCCATGCCGACCAGATATCCCAACCCAATCTAGTCCAACCTGCCAGTGCCCGGCCCATATCCATCCAAACACTTCCTATTCATATAGACTAAATCAATCCTCTAAATACCAACCTAAAAGAAGGATGTGACTACAAATCCCGTGACTACTTAACCTAACCTGTTGTTATAAGAAAGCTTATTTGATTTTTCTCTTCTCACTTTTCAACACAGGTGTCCATATTGTTTTGTGCTAGGGTATAATTCTTAAAACAAGCTTCAGCCACATGTGGCCACGATACTGCATGTCTTCTGTACTATGACAGTTTGCGGATTTAAACGATAGGATTAACCGTCATGTATAAATATGTTCTTAACTAATAGTTGATCAGTTTTATGCTTTTTTCATTCAATATAGTTATTACAACATTGTTCTATTAATAAGACCATAAGACCATAAGACATAGGAGTGGAAGTAAGGCCATTCGGCCCATCGAGTCCACTCCGCCATTCAATCATGGCTGATGCGCATTTCAGCTCCACTTACCAGCATTCTCCCCGTAGCCCTTAATTCCTCTAGACAACAAGAATCTATCAATCTCGGCCTTGAAGACATTTAGCGTCCCGGCTTCCACTGCACTCCGTGGCAATGAATTCCACAGGCCCACCACTCTCTGGCTGAAGAAATGTCTCCGCATTTCTGTTCTGAAATGACCCCCTCTAATTCTAAGGCTGTGTCCACGGGTCCTAGTCTCCTCGTTTAACGGAAACAATTTCCTAGCATCCACCTTTTCCAAGCCATGTATTATTTTGTACGTCTCTATTAAGTCTCCCCTTAATCTCCAACGAATACAATCCCAGTATCCTCAGCCGTTTCTCATATGCTAGACCTGTCATTCCAGGGATCATCCGTGTGAATCTCCGCTGGACACGTTCCAGTGCCAGTATGTCCTTCCTGAGGTGTGGGGACCAAAACTGGACACAGTACTCCAAATGGGGCCTAACCAGAGCTTTATAAAGTCTTAGTAGTACATCTCTGCTTTTATATTCCAACCCTCTTGAGATAAGAGACAACATTGCATTCGCTTTCTTAATCACAGACTCAACCTACATGTTTACCTTTAGAGAATCCTCGACTAGCACTCCCAGATCCCTTTGTGCTTTGGCTTTATTAATTTTCTCACCATTTAGAAAGTAGTCCATGCTTTTATTCTTTTTGCCAAAGTGCAAGACCTCGCACTTGCTCACGTTAAATTCCATCAGCCATTTCATGGACCACTCTCCCAACCTGTCTAGATCCTTCTGGAGCCTCCCCACTTCCTCAGTACTACCTGCCTGTCCACCTAACTTCGTATCATCGGCAAACTTCGCTAGAATGCCCCCGGTTCCCTCATCCAAATCATTAATATATAATGCGAACAGCTGTGGCCCCAACACTGAACCCTGCGGGACACCGCTCGTCACCGGCTGCCATTCTGAAAAAGAACCTTTTATCCCAACTCTCTGCCTTCTGTTAGACAGCCAATCCTCAATCCATCCCAGCAGCTCACCTCGAACACCATGGGCCCTCACCTTGTTCAGCAGCCTCCCGTGTGGCACCTTATCAAAGGCCTTTTGAAAGTCTAGATAGACCACATCCACTGGGTTTCTCTGGTCTAACCTACTTGTTACCTCTTCAAAAAATTCCAACAGGTTTGTCAGGCATGACCTCCCTTTACTAAATCCATGTTGACTTGTTCTAATCAGACTCTGCTCTTCCAAGAATTTAGAAACCTCATCCTTAATGATGGATTCTAGAATTTTACCAACAACCGAGGTTAAGCTGATTGGCCTATAATTTTTCATCTTTTGCCTTGATCCTTTCTTGAACAAGGGGGTTACAACAGCCATCTTCCAATCATCTGGGACCTTTCCTGACTCCAGTGACTCTTGAAAGATCTCAACCAATGCCTCTGCTATTTCCTCAGCCACCTCTCTCAGAACTCTAGGGTGTATCCCATCGGGGCCAGGAGATTTATCAATTTTAAGACTTTTTAACTTTTCTAGCACTATCTCTTTCGTAATGGCAACCATACTCAACTCAGCCCCGTGACACCCTTTAATTTTTGGGATATTACTCATGTCTTCCACTGTGAAAACTGACACAAAGTACTTGTTAAGTTCTCCTGCTATTTCCTTATCTCCCATCACTAGGCTTCCTGCATCAGTTTGAAGTGGCCTAATGTCTACTTTTGCCTGTCGTTTGTTTCTGATGTACTGAAAGAAACTTTTACTATTATTTCTAATATTATGGCGAGCCTACCTTCATATTTGATATCATATACATGGCACCCAGAAATCTTCAGATACCACTGAAGCTATCCTAATATTTCTCATTTATTCTTGTTCAATATTTGATAATGAATGGCACTTCCCATAACATGTTGGAATGATCCCAAATAGAGAAGGTTGTATTTATTATCTAATATATTTAGTCCTACTTCCTGCAATTCTCCTAACACAAAAATAGCAATCAGTCTTTAGAAATGAAGAATTCTAAAATTGAACTCATCAATGAAATGCTTTTGGAAGAAAAATGTAATAAACTGATGTCTCCAGATACTGCTCCTTCACAAATATTTCTGAACAGATTTGCTGATTAAAATTATCTTAATTAAATAATTCTTAAGATTCTATTTTATATATCATATTAATCTTACTTCATTGTAAGACACAATGTGTCTGATATATTTAAGCATTTTATACTTTAGAAGTACCAATGGCATACACTCAATAGGTATATTAAAGAGTATTAAAGCAGGTTGATTGAACAAAGTTATATATTAGCCACAATGTAATTAGTTTTAATTGATCTAATTAGTAGAACAAGCTGATGGGCTGAATGGCCTTCTCCTGACCTTGTTACATGGCATGGGACATATAACATGACTCAGAGGACAGAGCATCAGATCTGTGACAGGTAGGGAACTCATCATTGGCCCTTTGTCTTCACAGAAGAAAAGAGTCAAGAATATGATTGAGAAGACACCAACTTGTGGGGCAATGCCAAATTTGGCAGTCCAGACCAAGATAGATGAGAGTATTCTGGATCAGGAGACTGAAGGTAAGAAGATCAGTTTGACAAGAAAAGTTAGTGTGAGGTGGGAGGAATGGTGGTTATTAGTGAGCATCTGAGGCAAACTTTATTGGACAAAGGTAATGATGAGAGACTGACTCTGATAGAGGAAGAGATAATTATGTATGTGACATTGTCTTGGAAACATATATCTCTGTGGAGGACATCTTTCCTGCTGAAACTGACCATTTTTTCTTTGTAATATCACAAGTCAGTGAACGTTGGTCATCCCTTCTCAGTGGTTGGCGTCCATGGAGTTAAATACACCACATCTTCCATCTGTGTCAGCAGATGTTTATTCCCAATCCATCTGTAGATTTGTGCTGTCACATGTAAACCTTTCACTTCAACATGTGGATTGATTTGGATTCTCATTTGCCTTCCATGATTACATTATCAGTGAAACCAACATGTTCACTTCCTCAGTTCAGCTATTTAAGGTTTACTTCTGCTTAATCTCAGTCACAGTTACTGAGGATTCTTCCTGAGAGGCTAAAGAACTTGTCTCTTCTGAGTCACCTAAGTAACTAACATCAGACTTTTTAAAAATTATTTATGGGATGTGGCCAATGTTGGCTAGACTAACAGTTATTGCCCATCCCTAATTGCCTAGAGGGCAGTTAAGAGTCAATCACCTTGCTGTGGATCCAGGGTCATATGTAGTCCAGACCAGATAAGGATGGCAGTTTCCTTCCCAAAAGGACATAAGTGAACCATATGGATTTTTCCAATAGTTGACAATGGATTCATAGTCATCATCAGATTCTTAATGCAAAACTTTTTTCTCTTGAATTCATATTCCACCATCTGCCACGGACCCAACCTCAGTTCCAAGAACATTCCCTGGGTCCTTCAATTAACAGTCCACCAATAATGCCACTAGGCATCACTTCCCTGACTTGAAAATGTCATCGCTATTGTTTACCAAGCTGTTTTGAACTTATGAGTTACATGGTTATAGTTCTGTTAATTGGCTGAAAAGGGTATGCTGTTCATTGACTATCTTTATGCTCATTTCGCCTCACAAATCTTGCTGGTTTGTGCAGTCTGAACACTCTTAAGTGTTGGTGACAGTGGAAAAAATTTGTTCATATCCAGTATAGTCAGAGGTTTCTATCTCAGTGACAGTACTAAAAAACGTTAAGCCAACATAAGATTCTGGGTTTTTTTTGTAAAAGTTCTGCCATGAGTATAGGGGACACTATGAAATCTTTTAATGGCCGTCCATTGACCGGTTGTTCCTTACCAGCTGTTCCTTAACTTTAGCTCCTTCCACCATCATTTAAAGAAGATTGAGGTCAAGACATACTGCCCTACTCAAAAGTGGGAATGTTTGGTTGGAAAGTACATATAGGTCTTCCAATCTTTGGCATCCCTATGTTGGAGAGTTGCCTGCATCCTACTTTTAATCAAATGTGATATGTCTCCTGGGCTCCTGCAGTTCCACTGCTGTCATCTGCAAGACAGTGTTTTCTTAATGATGGCCTACTATCTGATAATATAGTGACACTCTCGCTGGTGTCTACATTTAAATTCTTGGGATAACAATTGACGTAAGTAGTCAGAAGTTGAAGTCTAGATTACCTGTTTCCTTTGGAGCTGTAAATTATTCTTCCTCTTTCACATCTTTGTCTAGGGAGATATTTGACTTCCTGCTTTTTTGAAACTGTGTCCCTCATCTGCATGTTTTCTGAATGCAACTTATTCTGTAACACTCAAAGCCTTCACTCTGAATAGATAAACACTGTCTGTGATTGTGTGGATTCTTTGCTGCACAGTGCTGACAGGGATTTTTATGGGGATTATCTTATTGCTGTATTGGTTTCTCACATGTCTTCTTTGTGGTTTTGTATCTTAAGAATTGAATGGAATCTGCCGATCTCCTGTACTAATATTAATCTTCTATTAATCGCTTTGTTCCAGATTTACATTTCACTTACCATCTGATTGGCTTTTTCTAGAGCCAAGTGTTCTTTTAATAATTCTGGCAAAGGCTTTTCAGCACTTCCTACAACAATTCTGTCACTTATAGGTTTTAGTTTGAAGTTATTTTAGTCACATTTCTTTACTAATGTTGAAAGATTATTAAGTAAATTATCAATGGATTTCCCTATATGCTGAACTCTTGCACAAAATCTTGATACAGTATTTCAATAATTTAATTTTTCTGAGATTAAACTAATTGTCAAAGATTTTCAGTACCTTCTTAAAAGCATCTTTACTTCTTTCACTCCTTGGTAAGCTATAGCATTATCAGCTATGCTCCAAATTGGGTAGGTGATTGTATTTCCTTGTTCAGCTTCTGATTTAATATCAAAAGTGGGAGCTTTTCTGTTTCTCAAAATTATGTTCTCCAAGATGCCTAATACTGTGTTTTATTTATGAGGAAGAAGGTGGTGTATTTGTATTGTCATTGGATTAGTAATCCAGGCTAATGCTTGAGGAATGCAGGTTTAATTCATACGGCGGCAGATAATAAAATTTGTATTAAGTAAAATCTGGAATGAAAAACTAGCCTGTCACTCTTATCAGATCTGGCCTACATGTGACTCCAGACCTCGAGCAATATGTTTGATTCTTAACTGCCCTCTGAAATCGCCCTTGAAAGCCAGTCAGTTCAAATGCCAATGAGGGATGGAAAATAAATCTTTGTCCAGTCAGCCATGCCTGCTTCCCATTAATGAATGAAATAATGGTCAATCTTTAAAGTCAAGTCTTCCTGGCAGTATTAATTTTAATGCTATGTCTTAAAAATGTGATTAAATAGTTTCATTTAGAAAAAGGATTAATTCATAGCAATAGGGGTTCTGCCATTCTTGGCTGCCACGGTTGGGAGAGGGATTCCCAAATTTTGCAGCTAAAATAAACAATTCTTGTCTTCTCACAGCTAAAATCAACAATTTCCACTTTTTCCAATTAAAATGGAGTTTAAAGCCGTTTGCAGATAAAATAGCAAATTCCAGTCTTTTTCATGGCTTCACTGTATGAATCCATTGTTTCCAGCTTTAATAAACAACTCTGTCTTAGTCGTCACTTTAATGAATGATTCCCTCTAATCGTTGTTTAAATAAATAATTCCCACTTTTATTGTAGCTTTTACATCAGCCTTTACTGAGATTAATAAAGACTCGCAAGATGTCTGACCCCATTAGGTCAGGACTGTTTTGGCTTCTAACCTGACAAAAGTTATTTAAGTTACTGGCTATGTGATGTCTCGAGGTCAGCTAGCTTGGATTACTATCCTTTTTGTTGCCTTTTATCCATGTTTCTATTGCCATGCCTAATGGTACCCACTCACTATGGAGCTGGAAGGTATTTTTTTTTTATTTCACACTTTTCCATACCATTTAAAAGTTTCCTTCATCCCACCAGAGACCTGTCAGAGGCTCTGATGTCTGTTCAGTCATTGCTCAACTCTGAGTTAGGACCCCACCCACAGATCACCGTGCCCAGCCCAATTCATGAACAGGGTGCCAGTCTCAATGCACTAAAGTATCCCTGAAGCAGCCTTTAAACACTAATTGCTGATGCATTTTGAAGTAAAGCATTGATATGCAGAAGAATACTGTTAGTGGACCAGAGATGTGCTATGACATTGGAGAGAGGCTGGTGTATGTCAGATGCTAATGTCCAAAGGAGAAAGTGAGGACTGCAGATGCTGGAGATCAGAGTAGAGAGTGTGGTACTGGAAAAGCACAGCCAGTCAGGCAGCATCCGAGGGGCAGGAGAATCAACGTTTCGGAAATAAGCCCTTCATGAGGAATTCCTGGTGGGTGGCACAGTGGTTAGCACTGCTGCCTCACAGCGCCTGAGACCCGGGTTCAATTCCCGCCTCCGGCGACTGACTGTGTGGAGTTTGCACGTTCTCCCCGTGTCTGCGTGGGTTTCCTCCCACAGTCCAAAGATGTGCAGGTCAGGTGAATTGGCCGTGCTAAATTGCCCGTAGTGTTAGGTAAGGGGTAAATGTAGGGGTATGGGTGGGTTACGCTTCGGCGGGTCGGTGTGGACTTGTTGGGCCGAAGGGCCTGTTTCCACACTGTAATGTAATGTAATCTAATCTAATCTGATGCCTGAAATGTTGATTCTCCTGCGCCTGGGATGCTGCCTGACTGACTGTGCTTTTCCAGCACCACACTCTCAACACCAATGTCCGTAGATATAGTCGAATGCAGCCGCTGCCCTGAACCATGTACATTGGTGTCAAGCGATCCATGGTGGAGGTCTGCAGGAGCAAGTGGTGAGCTGGAGCCAGCAAATACCCGCTTTAACTGACACGACAGGAATTCCTGGCAGCTTGTGTGTCGGAGGGTCGGAGAATGGGAATCTGAGATTCAGTAATAATGAAATGTATAATGAGCAATAATTCTGTTAAGAAGCCACTGTCGAAAATTTCATCTTGATCGCCAGAACTCTGTTTCAAATGTGACTTGTTGTTCTCAGTGTCGAGAAAGGCCTTACTCAACTTCTCACCACAATTCGCCTATATCTTTCACCACAGCCCACATTGTCTGTCCCACATATCGCAGATTGAATGGGCCTGCTGTTGATTCCTCTTCGTCCTTTTGTCCTCATCACTTGAAGAGTTTCCGTTGGGAGTACACTATACCCAGGTCCTTTTCTTTATAACTTCCTCCTATCAGTGTGCCCTGTAAAGTGGCCTTCCTGAGTGCCAGTCCTCTTTAAAATCACTCCCTTCCAGATGAGCCCTTCAGTGGATCCCCCTCAGAAACTTGCACAAAGTAATCTCAACAATTCCTTCAACCTTCAAGCAGATTCAACTGCTGACTTGATGTTGCTGTAATTCCCCTCCCACCACATTCCCAAAGCCCCTAACAAGGAACTTATGCTACCAGCAAAAAACCATAAGAGTAGCAAATACTTGTAGTTAATTGACTCCTTAATCATCTCATCTGCACATTGATTCTACATCAGAATATGCGTGGCTTCTGACTTTGTACATTGCTCACATTCTGCATTATTGCAGATGATGTCAGAGACCAGACCCAGTGTAACAATAAAAAAGAACAAAGAACTGCAGATGCAGGAAATCAGAAACAAACACAGCAATTGCTGGGAAAACTCAGCAAGTCTGGCTACATCTATGGAGAGAAAGGAAAAACTAACAGGTCCAGTGCTCCTTCTTCAGAACCAGCTCTGGAGAAAGGTCTGAATCCGAATGTTAACTGTACATTCTCCCCACAGAAGCTGCCAGATCTGCTGAGGTTTTCCAGCAATTTCTAATTTTATATCATTGTAACAATCCCAGATTTTATAGAGAAGCAGGAAAGACACCGTCTGTATGGCAAGTGTAAATTCTGACCCCCTTAATTTGAATTAAATGAATTCACATTAAAATGAAAATACCATAATTTAGTTTCAGCAGCATTCTTGAAACTAATTTATTTATTCCATATGCTGTTTGTTAGTCATCTTTATAATATTGAAAAAACAATTATACATGCCTAAGTAACTGCTATTCTTCTACTATTTTCTTCAACTTGCAGTTCCTTTTTTTTTGGATCTCATCCCATCCTTTCTTATCCATCATTTAATGTAATGATTCAGTCAGGCCATCAGCTTAATGGCACTGGGAATACCTGTTCTGGTTGTGAGCTAGTGGTAATCTCTTAGCTGTTGTAGGAGAATGACCTTCGCTCAAAGAGAGATAATAGGATCCCTTGGCTCTAATCCACCCTTTTTGGCTTTTCCTCAATTGAATATATTCAGCAACAGACTTTCAGAAAAACATATATGAACATCCCTGAGATATCGAAGATAACAGTATCAATGCCCTCTGTACTCACATGCAACTACAGAGTTATCAATGATTACCAACTTGTAAGAAGGGTTTTCTGAAAAACACTTTTTTTTTCTCTAATCAAGTTATTGATAAATTATTGATAAAATTGTTGTCATGATGCTGTCCTCTATCAAAGTTGAAATGTGTGGTGCTGGAAAAGCACAGCAGGTCAGGCAGCATCCGAGAACAGAAGAATTGACATTTTGGGCATAAGCCCTTCCTGAGAAATGGGGTGGGGGTGGGGTGGGGGGGGGGGGGGGGGGGCAGTGCTGTTGCGTTTCTGTAATATGTATTACTGATACACTTTCCAGGGCTCATTACAGTATCGGAGTGTCATGATGATAGCTGCTCAGGACATCAGGACTGATCATTGTACACCATTAGAAGGACCATGAAGGTTGAGATTCACAAAACTTATTGCCCACTTCAGCCAATGTACATTTAATAACACTGTCTACCAAAACATGTTTATCAAATTCTTAAAATTTACAGCATCCTTCATTTCTGCTGTGTTCGAGAGTCGGCTACTCTGCAGTCTGAAGTTGTCAAATACTCCATGCAGTGTGATGGCTCTTGTACTGTTATGGGAGTGACACTGCAGTATATAGACCATGCTTGATATGTGTTTCAGCACTGCAAAGTTAAAGATAAATTAGCAACCTGAAGTTTTGGTCAATTACATTTAGAGATAAGTAAATATTTTACCAGAAAGTTCTAAGTTCGAACTGGGGACTGTGCATTATCTGTGAAGGTTTGGACTTACGTGGCCAACTTTTCCTTTCTAACGGTTTCTTATGTTTCATGGAGGGGGCCACAGGGCATTTTTCTAATTACAGGCTTGGAAAAACAATTATTTTCAATTGTTGTGGTAATTGGTATTTTCTGCCCAGAAGTGCTCTGAAATCCCAACAATATACACTTAAGGTTCAACTCTGGATTACTTTATTTCTACAAGATGGGCAATAAATTCTGCTGCAGTAATTGGTTCATACACATTCAGGTCTGAGATGTCGCTGTAAAGATGCTGCATTTGACAGATATGCTTTACCTTCTATATCAGTAGAAAAGGAAGGACATTTCTGTTTTCCCATAGTTCTCCACAATAATGTCTTGGACAAGTTTATTTTAAACAATGAAGCAATTTCAAAAATTCTTTTGCATCCTGTTCTCAACTCATTTTTATCCATTAATGTAGCATATTGCACTCATTAAAGAAGCAAGCACAGCCAATGAATCTGAAATGAAATTTAGAAATTTACTGTAATCAGTTTTTGCTGAAGATGTGTCTAGGTGAATTCCCTGCATTATTATGAATCTTACTTAACTATGTCAGAATAATTTAACAAGCTTCATATATCTGGGTATATCAAGTTGATAAATACTTACTGGGAACATTTTGTTAAATATATGTTAATATTTAAATTGTTTCCAATTTCAAAAACAAATATTTGAAAGTGTAAATACTAAAATGTAATGATGATTGTTTTTGCCATGGGTGGCACAGTGGTTAGCACTGCTGCCTCACAGCGCCAGGGACCTGGGTTCAATTCCAGCCTCGGGCGACTGTCTGTGTGGAGTTTGTACTTTCTCCCTATGCCCGAGTGGGCTTCCTCTGGTTTCCTCCACAAAAAAAAGAGATGTGCAGGTCAGGTGAATTGCCCATAGTGTTATGTGTTATTAGTCAGGGGTAAATGTAGGGAAATGAGTCTCGGTGGGTTACACTTCAGAGGGTCGATTGGGACTTGTTGGCCTGAAGGGCCTGTTTCCATGCTGTAGGCAATCTAATCTATTCTAATAGTGTTGTTTGATTAGTTCAGATGGTTAGAATGTGGTGCTAATAATGCCAAGGTTGTGGGTTCAATCCCCATAATGACCAGCTGGAGCATTGGGATTCTCACTTGCAGGGTCTGTGTTTGGAGGTTGGCACGGGAGCTCAGTTGTTAGCACTGCTGCCTCACAGTGCTAGGGACTCAGGGCAACTGTCTGTGTGGAGTTTGCACATTCTCCCTTGGCTGGGTGCTCCAGTTTCCACTCACACTCAAAGGTGTGCAGGTTAGGTGAATTGGCCATGTTAAATTGCCCACAGTGTTCAGGGATGTGTAGGTTGGATGCATTAGTCAGGGATAAATGTAGGATAGGGGCAATGAGTCTGGGTGGATTACTTTTTGGAGGGTCGGTGTGGACTTGTTGGGCCGAAGGGCCTGTTTCCGCACCATAGGGATTCTAGATATGTAAAAAAAGTTGCAATTGAACATCTGTTGCTTTCCCTCCCTCCTTCATCAAACAAAGCATTACAGTTCCTTTTTATAGCTATCTCCAGGAATGTTCTTATATCAATAGTATAATCAAAAACTGGGTATTATCAAGTATTATAAAAACAAATGTTCTTTAAATAAACATGAATTGAATGGTATACACAATTTTAATCATGCACTGAAGTCTCCAGTAATGCTTCTACTATACAGAAGATAGACAAAATGATCACAGTGTCTGTGACAGAAAATTGAAAAGAAAACTCACCTTTTCATCTTTCAATCAGGGTGGATAAAAAGCAAAGCATCCCCTCAGTTGAAAGGCCAATAACTAGGGGCATAGTTTTAAGACGAAGGTTTTAAAAAGAAACTGTCCTGAAGAAAATAATCTGAGCCTATCCAGCCTGTCATCATTGCTAAACTGTTCCATTTCAGGCAATATCCTGGTGAATCTCCTTTGCACCCCCTTCCCATGCAATCACATCTTTCCTGTAGTGTGGCGACCTGAACTGCACACATTACTCCAGCTGGGGCCTAACCAAAGTTTTGCACAGCTCCAATATAATCTTGTTGCCTATTCACTGATGGGATTTGGGAATTGCTGGTTGAACATTTATTGCTTGTCCCTAATTGTCCTTGAGAGTATGGAATGAGCTGCCTTATGAACCACTGCAATCTATGTGCTGCAGACAGATCTATAATGTCCTGAGGGAGGGAATTCCCAGTGACAGCAATACACTTCCAAGTCAGGATAATGTATGCGATGGTGTTGCCATGTATCTGCAACCTCTTGTCCTTCTAGATGGAAGTAGTCATAGGTTTGGAAGGTGCTGTAGCTTTGGAATCACATGTATGCCAGACCAGCTGAGGATGACAGTTTCATTCCCTGAAGGGCATTAGTGAACCGAATGGATTTTCCCTGACAATCAGGGTCATCATTAGACTCTTAATTCCAGATATTTTTCATTGAACTCAGATTTCACCAACTGCCATGGCAGAATTCAAACCTGGGTCCCCACAACATCCCCTGGGTCTCTGGACTAATAGTCCCACAAGAATACCATGAGACGATCGCCTCCCTTCATTTTTGGCACAGGCAGCTAATTCAGTTAGCACACACACACAATGGGCTGAATGATCTCTTTCTGTGGTTCTATCAAAATGAGGCCCACATTATTTGACTGACCTCCTTACCAAATCATCAGGAAACTCTCTTCCAGAGTAATTAATAGCCCATACCCATGAAACATTGAGGCAGGTTTCTGGCCCAAAAAGCAAGTTTGGCTACTGAGCCCTCAACTCTATGGTGAAAATTCAGCCCCTTGTGTTTATTATTCTGCAAAATGTAAAATGAGTGAATACTGGTCTTAATCCTAATAGATAATAAACTGCTGCTTTTCATAATTTGGATCATACCCTACACTTGACATTTTTCTGAATAAACTTTACGCACAAAAGGTTTGCATCATAACCAAACCACTGCTAGTTAGCAGCTTACAGCTTATCGTAAAATCATATTTATTCTTCATACCTGATGCTTGAAAGGGAGAAGTAACACTAACAAAGAACAGTAAGTGCAAATTAGCTTTGATGTGTAAACAATAAACTCCATTAGGAACTGTTTAATTTTGCTGAATTTTTGTGCCAAAACCTCATTTTATCCACATTGAATTATTGTCCAAGTGACAAAATTAACTGTGCACTGCATGTTTAATTATTTCAGAAAACGTGCATTATCAATGGGTGGGGACGATGGATACTTGAGAACAAAGAGTAAAGCTGCAGTATTTTTCTTCAAGCCTTTTTGTTGCTCTTACAGGAATGACCTATATATCTTTCTTCAGGAATGTAAAGTGCATTAAACATGATCCCATGGGTATTCTCTCTTGACACAACATATGCCAGCCAATTAAGTGTTGTATTAAGTGTTGTACAATATTTATCCTCAGTGTTAGGAAATACTGAGAAGAGAATATGGTTACGTGCTCCCCTGTGACATGAATAAAATGGGCATTGCTTTCGAGTTTGAATGTTTAGAAGAAATCAAAAGGAGATCACAGGGAGTAAAGATAAAAATTAGCTGAGTTATTAGTTAACTACTTTTGCTGAGGCAGGGAATACCAGCCAAGCTCACTGTGCACAGAGAGATTGAGGGGTTGAGGTACATACTTCCTTGAAGGTGACATTACAGGTCAGGTGGTGTTTGGTACACTTGTCCCCACTGATCAAAGCATTGAGTATAGGAGTTGGGAGGTCATGTGTGGTTGTACAGGAACATTGGTGAGGCAACTTCTGGAGTATGGCATACGTACTGGTCAGTATAGGAAGGATATTATTAAATTGGAAAGATTTACAAGGATGTCACCAGAACTAGAGAGTTTGAGTCATAAGGATAGGCTGGGATTCTTTTCTTTGGAGCATAAGAAGTTGAGGGGTGACCTTACAGCAGTTTATAAAATCATGAGGGGGATAGATAAGGTGAATAACAAAGGTATTTTACTAAAGGGCGTAGTTTTAAGGTGAGAAGAGACCTGAGTGACAACTTTTTCACACAGAGGGTAGTGATGCATAGGATAAACTGCCAGAGGAAATGATAGATACAGGTACAGTTCCAACATTTAAAAGACATTTGGTCAGACACATGAATGGAGAAGATTAGAGAGATATGGACCAAATGCAGGCAAATGGGACTAATTTAGTTGAGGAAATCTGGTCAGCATGGACGAATTGGACCAAAGGGTCTGTTTCCACACTGTAGGACTCTATAACTATGGCTCAATGTGCTTTTCTATGTTTGCCCGTGTACCGTGCACCAGAAAGTATCAGGTTCTTATTGAGTCAGATATCTGAAGTTTATGAACAGCAAAGCATATACCCTAACATGACATTTCAAACCTACTATACAGTCTGATATACAGATATTTTCCAATCAACCTATACAAATATGTTATTAAACGTCTCTGGAGCAGGTGTGATGATAGGTAGTGACACTATAAGGAACCTGAAGAACTTTGCCCTCACAAGGGGCACCGAAGCTGTAGTGATGTAGTATGCTGGACAATCTGAGCCACCTGCTCCCTTAGATTACAATAATATTACAGAGTGATTTGACTGGCTGACAAACAGTCTATCGAGCATTGTTTGTCTAACTGACTGCTGACTGAGTGGCAGACAGTAAAATGGAAACCTCCAGGGCATCACATGCTATAATGAGATCTGGCTGGCCTAACTGTCTCATGCCTTTTTATGATCTGTGCAATATATACAATTGATAACCTATTATGCACTGATGTGATTGGTCAATCTTTAGAATCCCTTAATTTTTCTCTATTTAACCACATTCTTCATATTAAAATCTAATGGATTCAATAAATGTTTAAATTTATGCCCTTTCATTACCAATTCGGTGTCCAGCAGAAATATTTTTCCCAATTGACCTTGTATACGTCCTTTAAAATTTTGAACATTTCTACGACATTGTCTTTTAATGTTATTTACTCTGATTTGTATAGTCCAGTTTCTCCTCGTACCTCTTACTTCTAATATAATCTTTGAAAATCTTTTTTTTTAATCCTTTCTCTGCCCATGGCATGTTTGCTGATGTGGTGGTCTAAAAGTAGATACAATATTCAAACTGTTTCTTGTTATGCTACCTGAAAATATAGATACCTTGTTTCCCTACCCAAGTGAGGGTAATTTATTCATATTTATTCTTAGAATAAGTGTTTTTTTTCCACTATTTAACACGTGCTAAAAAATGAAGGAAACACCACAGTTTCTGCCATCCATTGACCCTGTGAAAATATTTATTAACTGCTGTCCTCTTTTTAAGGCATTTTGGGAACTTCCAAGCTCTGCTGTAATATTTGTGTGAATATTTGTAATTGTTCTTACAATGAAGTACTTTGAAGTACATTTGTTTGTTGTTTAGGCTGCTAGTTTCTCTGGATCACTGGTGCCAGTATTTATCCCACAATCTCAGAGCATCAGTGTGATGTGGTGAAGCTCATGATAAAAACTGAAAGAACCACAGATGCCGTAAATCAGAAACAAAAACCAAGGTTTCTGCAAAAGTTCAGCACGTCTGGCAGCATCTGTGGACAGAAATTAGAGATAATGTTTCAGGACGAGTGACCCTTCCTCAGAACTGACGGTAGCTAGGAAAATGTTGGTTTATATGCAGAGGATAAGATTGGGGGAGGGAGTAGGGAGTAGTGATAGGTGGGGATACAGGGCCCAAAGACAGAGAAAACAGTTGGAAAGACAAAGGAGAGGATAACGATCTGGCTAGGCGAGTGATTAGCTGTTAATGGAGACTGTTAGTGGCTAACAATAGGTAGTGTGTAATGACAGACTATGTGACACTAAGACCTTGGGTGTTGGGTAGGGGCTCGGACATAGAAGAAATCAAATCCTAAAATCATTGAACATGATATTGAGTCTGGATGACTTCAGGGTTCCCAAGTGGAAAAAGAGGAGCTGTTCTTCCAGCTTGCGCTAAACTTCGCTGAAACACTGTAGCAAGCCTGAGATGGAGATATTGGTCAGGGAACAGGGTGGTGTGTTAAAGTGGCAGATAAAGTGGAAGCTCAGGGTCGTTTTTTCGGGCAGAACATAGGTATTCTGTGAAGTGGTCACCCAGTCTACTCTTCGTTTCCCCAGTGTAGAGGAGACCATATTGTGAGCAGTGAATGCAGTGGACGAGATTGTGAGGAGTGTAGATAAAGTGTTGTTTCACCTGGAAGGTATGTTTGGGCTCTTGGATATTGAGGAGAGAGGAGTTGAATGGGCAAGTGATAAACCTTCGACAGTTGCAGGGTTGTGAGGTTGTGTTGCGAGTGAAGGAAGAGTGGACCAGGGTGTCCTGCAGGGATTGGTCCCCACGGAAGGCAGATAAGGGAGAGGAGGGGAACGTGTGTCTGGTGGTGGTGGAAATGGTGGAAGAATCAGAAAAATATAAAGGGGAAAATTGAACTTTGGGAATGCAAAACAAGCAGAATCACATTTGTCACCCATTCTAATGACATGTCTTCTACTGAAGTTAATGTGGTGGACATTGGTTGGAGTTTGAGTCCAGTTCAAATTCCAATTGCTCCAGGGGTGTGCAATAACATCACTGAACTGGTTGAGAAAATATATCGAAGAGTTGTTGTGATACCACTTTCTTTGCAACAGCACCCAAGTTCATTTTATCAGACTGACGATTTAAGATGATCGGCAGCATGACATCTTCTGATGTAAACAAGAACCATTTACGAATATAATAAAATTGAATTGGTTAACTAATTGTTATTAGCATACAACTTCGGGAGGTTGGTGCAACATCAGACTTATTGCAATTAGTATTTTATGTGTGGCTAAGTTGAGTTGTGTCCCTTTTGAAATACAACTCAGCTTGATCTAGCTAATAAAACCCTAGTGACGAAAACAAAGGCATTTGATTATTATGGTTGACAGATTGACAGGGCATGATTTTATTAGCAGATGCTGTTGTAATTCATTGACATTTCCACAGCCCTGTTTGAATACACTCAGATGTTCTCGGAGAACATGTACAGGGTCACATGGTATATACATTACCATCAATGCACTCCTGTAAAAAAAGACTGTCAAATTTATCTTGGTTATGCAGGATCATACATTCAATTTAAAGCTCATTTTCCATGAAATAGTATTTTAAAAAGTCCAAATCCAGCAGACCTTCATTGTTTTTTCTATTGTTTAAACTGTTGCATTTTTTATTTCATGGGACATCAGCATCACTCACAAGGACCGTATTTATTGCCCTTGAACTGAGTGGCTTGCTAGTCTACTTCAATATTAACCTCATCTCCCATAGCTCTGGAGTCATGTGGAGGCCAGGCTTAGTAAGGATGACAAATTTCCTTACCTGAAAGAGATTTTATGTCAATTGATGATAGTTTCATGGTCACCATTACAGAGATGAGCTTAATATTCCAGACTCATTCACCAATCTTAAATTTCAACAGCAGCTATGATGAGATTTGAACCTGTGTGCCCAGTGCATTAACCAAAGGAATTGCCCAGGGAATTAAATTTTCCTCTGCTATGCTTGGAACCCTTCAAATGTTTCCATTTTATTTGACTACTTCAGAGGACTCCAATAAAATTAAGTAAAATGTTTACACAGAAAATGTTAGACTGTTAAATAGACAGTCTAACTCCTAAGTAAATAGTCAACTGTTCCTGCACTTATTTCGTACATCCCTGATTAGACTTCCCCAGACCCCTTACAATCCATAGACCCTGAACTAACATCCTCCCAGGATCCAAAACCCAATTCCCAGCTCGTCATAGAGCATAAAACCATTTGCCCTTCACAGAGCTAGACCTGAACCAACCACACCCCCACCAGACTCAATTTCTCCCACACATCCCAATCTACCTTAAACACGGAGACTTTGACACCTAGCACACTGCTATCCTATGACACAGCACTCTACCCCCTTGCCACTTCATATCATCCCGACCTGGCACCCTACCCCTATCCAGCTATCACTTGATTCACGTAGGACTCTGGCAACATATCCAGCTGTTACGCTATTGACCTGTCACCCTACACCCTATTCATCTGGCATCCTACCCCAGGCACCCTACACTCTCCCCTACAGACCTGGTATGTTACTTTGGTAGTGCCCCTTCCCCTACACATTTGGCACTCTTTCCTCCCAGCACCTTAACATGTTATTTACCTTACTTACTTACTATTTGACATCTGAACCTGAGCACAATATCGTCTCAAAAATAGACTTCTCCTTTGTTTGTCAAAAAGAGAGCCAGTGGCAATCAGTGTGAGATTGCCACCCCCATAACATCCAGCTCCATACTTTTTGTTTGCTGTTCCAAATTACTTGTGACAAAAAACATTTATCTTCACAGACCTGAAACCTTACATCTATTATACCTCTACTTCAGAATCTAAATTCCAAGTCACCATAATATATTATATCCCTTTATGACACAACAAACTTATGAGATATCAAAACTAAATCTTCACACTTGAACTTTGCAGTTGTTTCTTCGGTTACACTGAAATCAGGTGACTCCAGGACTTGCTGCATCTAAATGATTTGATTGAAACTCCTTTCTGAAGTGCCTTAGAATATTTTAGTTCATTAAAACCATTATATAAATGCAGAATTACAGAATCGTGGTACGGTACAGAAAGTGAAGATTGTACCTTTGACTAACATGAAGCATATGGTTCATCATGACGCTTTGATAATATAACACTGTTCACTGTGCACAACTGCTCTATTTTGCATATTTCATCCTTGCTATATATCACAAACTCCAGGAGGTCCCATGGCACAGTGGGCAAATGTCCCTACCCATGAGCAAGAAACTATGGGGTTTGAGTCCTATTCTGGACTTTAACTCCTATTTCACTCAGATGGAAGCTGCATTCATGGAAGATGTACTCATAACATGACCAAGCATTTGTTCAAGCTCTATCATTCAAGATGGCATCGACACATGGCCACTCTATGCACGCTCACTACAGGAGATCTTTGTTTCACATTTCTTACAAGAATTTTTCTCTATTAAACCTCAATTCTAAGTCTGTTCAATAGCGTATTCCTTGCCCTGTTCTAGCACCCTGTGAACTTGGTATGATACGATCTGCCTGTACTGCAGCAAAACAAAACCTGTCACTGTACCTAGGTACATGTGACAGTAATAAATCAAATCAAAATCGTATCATTTTGATTGTCATTCTATACTATTCTTCCAACATGCCTGAAGCATTTGACAACCACAGGCAAAACAGTCTCTCCATATTAAAAGACTCCACTCACAAGTTCTTGTTATGGGTTGCACTCCATGGCAACCGTCCTGCTCCCCTTGAGAGACTGTTGGTGACTCTACCACAAGCCTTGATAGAGTTCTTTGGATAAAAGCAAAGTACTGTGGATGCTGAAGATCTGAAATAAGAGCTAGAGAAACTCAGAGTTTAGTAGGAGTAACTGATTTTGGGCATGTGAATGTATATACATTCTTATGAATGGTTGATTGTGCATATGGTGAGGGAATAAATATGTAGTTGTCAAGTTTTCTGATGATACAATAGCAAGAAAATAAGTTGTTAACTGGACATAAGGAACCTGCAAAGAAATATAGATAGGTTAAATGAATAGAGTGAAATATGGCTCTGCTCAAAAGTTCCATTGGATTGACATCTTTGGAACTGCCCACAAAGTTTATAATTCCATGGGAAATTCCCAGCTTCCTGGATCTTGTGTGAATCTTTCCGACTCTAAGTTTGGGTTGGAAACCATAGAGATATTTGACTTAGTTATCTGTTTACCAGGGAATGTTAGATACGTTGAAAACATATCTAGGTCAGGGTAAGTATCCATCGGAGTGCTTACTCTCTACAGTCTTGCTCAACTCTTCCTGACCCTCTAGACATCTCTCCTGATCTTCTGACCCTCTAGGCCTCCACAGCCCTTCAAGCTGTTTTCCTGACTATCCAACCTACCCCCGATCTTCCAAATTCACTCCAATCCTCTGACCCCATTGATCCTCAGAGTATTGCCACCCTGAGATTCCCCTGACCCTCTGACTCCCCCGGCACTCTGCCCATTCCCTGAACCTCCATCTTCCTCAGATCCTTTGACTTCCCTATTGACCGTTCTATTTCTTCCCAACTTTCCAAATTTCCATGGCACTCTGACTGCTTTCATAGAGTCATAAAGATGTACAGCACTGCAACAAACCCTTCAGTCCAAGTCGTCCATGCCGACCAGATATCCTAACCTAATCAAGTCCCACTTGCCAGCACCCGGCCCATTTCCCTCTATACCCTTCCTATTCATATACCCACCCAGATGCCTTTTAAATGGTGTAATTGTACTAACCTCCACTACTACCTCTGGCAGCACATTCCACACACGTGCCATCTTCTGCATGAAAAAGTTGTCCCTTAGGTCCCTTTTATATTTTTCCCTTCTCACCCTAAACCTATGCCCTAGAGTTCTGGACTCCCCCACCTAGTGGACCTTGTCTCTTTATCTTATCCATGCCCCTCATGATTTTATAAGATCACCCCTCAGCCTCCAATGCTCCAGGAAAAACAGCCCCAGCCTATTCAGCCTCTTCCTATAGCTCAAATCCTCCAACACTGGCAACATCGTTGTAAATCTTTTCTGTACCTTTTCAAATTTTACAACATCCTTCCTTGTGTCCATGACCTAATGACTACCCCGACAGAACCCAAATTCACCACTCTGCCACCTCACCTTTCATTCTACCAATCAGCTATCCCACCACCCTAGCCACTTGATACAATGTCCACCCTATCAGCTTAAAACCACTGTATCAAAATGTCATCCTGAACCACTGCTCTCACTCACACTCATTCACAACATAACATAAAGCAATTTCAATGCTTCAAAGCTTTTG
The DNA here is from genome assembly GCF_047496795.1 of Chiloscyllium punctatum. NCBI lineage: Eukaryota > Metazoa > Chordata > Chondrichthyes > Orectolobiformes > Hemiscylliidae > Chiloscyllium > Chiloscyllium punctatum. The sequence continues at coordinate 50,151,022 of NC_092750.1, read as the reverse complement.
GTATGGTCATAAATGAAGATTTATAAGCAAATGCCATAAAAATCAACAATATTTCAAATAAAATACCTCCATATCACCTACCTTTCTGAAGAGGCTGGGATTGGAATTCATGACCTGAAGTACAGAGCCAAGGCAATGCTAATAGTGGTAGGAACAGGAGCAGCAACCTAATGGTAGGTTTGGTCCATTTCACCATCTACCTTGTCAAGTCCCTTCAGGATCCTTTGGTCTAAACCTTCTAGGAATGAGAGAGAGATAGGGGAGGCAATGGGGGAAGTGGGAAAGGCGACAAACCTATCAGTAAAGAACCATTTAGCTAATTGGAAAGGTAAAGTCACAAGATACAAAAATCATTTCTAGACAGCAGAATATTTAATTTGATACAAAACAAAGGTCATGGTTTACAGAGGTTTTCTTTTTCCCCAAATAACTTATACACGTATTTAACCTGTACATAGTTTTACACACAAAAAAATGCTAAAAACACATCTTCCACATTCTGGGGAGGTTAACTGGGAAATTTGAGCTGAGATTGAAATCTGAGGTATAGTAATAAGGGAAGTAACTACATGATAAAAATCTTCCAGGATTGTGCATCTACAATAGAAACCATTAGCTGTAACTTCACCAGCCTGTGGAAAGTCTATATTTAGTGATAGCTGTTGTGTGTGGAAATGTGTATCAATTTTTTTTAACCCTTTACAGTCTTATGCCAGTTTAAGTACACTGATGTCTAGAAAATCAAAGCTTTCCATGTGTTGTGACTTGCACTTTAATAGAAGAGCTGATAATTTTGGGGGATCTTGAAGAATTCTTTTAATTCTGCTTCTGCCATGTGTTGAAAATGTGATGCTGGAAAAGCATAGCAGGTCAGGCAGCATCCAAGGAGCAGGAGAATCGACGTTTTGGGCATGAGCCTGAAGAAGGGATCATGCCCAAAACGTCGATTCTCCTGCTCCTTGGATGCTGCCTGACCCGCTGTGCTTTTCCAGCAACACATTTTCAGCTCTGATCTCCAGCATCTGCAGTCCTCACTTTCTCCCAAATACGCCATGTATCAATGCAAATGCAGACGGTAACATTACTATGTCATTGTATCACCTAATAAACTAATTAATGTGAATGAGAAAAGAGCATCGGAAATCTAAAACATAGCCCTGGGGGGGGAAACAAAGGTACTTTTGAGCACTTTTCCAGCATCTGCAGTATTTTACAGGAACATTACTTACTGTTTGTTGGGCATTTGTTAGTGTGGTTAGTTTCAAATTAAAATGAGAAACCACTTATCACTCAGTTACAAAGTGTATTTAGTTCCATTATCAAAGCCACTTATGTGAATAGAAATAATACATTATTACTGGTGGGATTGAACTCAGGCCACTGTCTCAGAGGTAGGGACATTACACTGCAGCATAAGAGCCCTGCATTTGTGGTGCAGTACAACTCATGTAGAAAAATGCCTCCACTTGTTTTGAGTCTGATTGCAATCCACCACATTTTAAACTTGACTTCTTACCAATGTTATTTTCTCATGTTGTAAAAGATGCTGATAGAAAACCAAATATTTGGGCAGCACATTGTTAACTTTATTCTGCCAAAACTTGCATTCATTTCAGACTATCATTTAAAAGGAGGGAGACCCCAAAAAGGTGCAGTGCAGAAGGATGGAAGGACTTATGCATGAAACATGAAACGTTGACATGCAGATACAGCAAGTAATTAAGGTGGCAAATAGCATTTTAGCTTTTAATGCTCAGGACTGATTCCTGGATGAAGGGATTAATTTACCAAGAATAGTTAAACAGATTAGGTCTTTGTTCATTAGAGCTTAGAAGTGATCTGTTGAAACATACAAGATTCTGAGAGGGCTTGACAGGGGCAGACAACGTATTTCCATGAGTGAGGCGGTCCTGAATCAAACAGCTTACTGACTGAATGGGATGCTCATTTAGAACTAAGAAGAGCTGGAGATGTCTGAAATTCACTACTGAAGAGAGTTGTGGAGACTAACTCACTGAAGGTACTTATAGAAGGAGATAGATTTTTGAAATATCAAGTAGTTGACAGCTGTGCTGAGCTGGTATGAAAGAGGGACCGAAGATTTAGGCAGATCAGCCTTGATTTTATAGAATGGTTGCACATGCTTGAGAGGCCAAATGACCTACTCCTATTTCTTCTGTTCTTGTGTGCCTATTTTGGATGTATCCTGGTCATTTTCTTGTTCAGTTTCCAAAACTGTTATTGGTAATCTGACAGTTTTCCCCATATGCCTGTTGCCAATACGTTTGTTTGATAATGTTTCATCTTACCTGAGGTTGTTTGGATTTGCAACTCCAAAAGCGTAGCTTCACAGCTGATGCTATGGCACATTTGCTTAAGAATTTGCTTTACAGGTGTTTCTGTTTATCACAATATCCCACTTTATAAATAAAGAAATTTCACAGAACTGAAAGAAGACATTGAATCATCGTGACTGTACCAATACTCTTCAAGAGTTATCCATGAGTCTGGTTATCCTGGTCTTGCTAAGTAGCCTTTATTTGTCAATTCCTGTCTGAATGCTGTTGTAATATTTGCTTGAATCAAAGTCTTTCCTGGAACATAACCACTCATTAAAACTCCCCTGACCCAAAATTCTGATCACACCAGCTTTTTTTAGCATGGGTGGGAGGGTGAACGCAAACAGAGTGCAGAAACAAAATCTCAATGGTAAAATGGGATCAACGTGTACCTGAAATTGATCTTCAGGTCTCATTCACGTTTGACTGGGAGCTGTATACTGGTACCTTTTTGATGGCATGGGTGAGGAGGCTTAGAATTTCAGACCAGAGTGTTTCCAGTAACAAGGAGAAAGTGAGGAATACAGATGCTGAAGATCAGAGTCGAAAGGAGTGGTGCTGGAAAAGCAGAGCAGGTCAGGCAGCATCTGAGGAGCAGGAGAGCCAATGTTTTGGGCGTAAGTCCTTCCATCAAGTAAAGATAAGGGAATCATCAGCGTGGGTGCCTGGGGATTATGGAGCTGCAAACAGGAAATGAAGTCATGAGGGTCACTGGGAAGAAGGATGGCTGGACAGGAGCGTCAGAAAGAAGAGCGATCAGGAATATAGGACAGAGAATGATCGAGATAATGGCTGGAGGGCAATAGGAGTGGAGTGGAGAATGAATGGTGACTGCCATGGTTTTAATGAAGAGTCAGAGATGTACTGCAGCTCCACCAGGTCCTTCAATATTGATGGGATAGTAGTCCACTGGGCAGCATGAAGTCCTAGTTTTCCTGGATGCAGCTCGAATCTTCTGCATTCCAGGCATCCCGATTCACACCTTTGTCTTGAAAAAATAATTTGATTCCTCATTTATATATGCAGATGACTTGGACCTGTTTCAGTCTTGTTCCCTGGAGATCGTTTTTATTACCAATACCAGTGTGGTGGATGGCATGTGTTTAGCTCTGATTGAATATGTGATTCCAAGGTACAAGATTGGAAGTTTAGGAGCTCATTCACATTTTTAGAAACAGATATGGTGCCATCAAATATCTTAGTTTCTCTGTGTAAGGTAAAGTTTTGCAATGATTTTGCTCTTCATTCATTTGGTGTTGAGTTTATACTATCTTTGACTCACCAACTAGTGCTGTATTCTTCTGTTAGCGTGTCCTTCAGGATTTCTCACAATGTATCAGTCTCCTTTCTCCACCTTATCCCATTAAAATTTACATACTCAACCAACTCAAGTTTTTGACATGTTCGTAGTGTGCTGTTAAACATTATGAAACTGGTCAGGTTATCCATTGTTGCTTTTTGGATGTAGAAGCTATAATTTGCTGAGAGATATGTTCAATGTTCAATTCTGAGAAATCATGAATTAAACTATAACTACAGATTAGAGTTCCACAAATATCATCCAACATAAAATACAATTTTCTCAAAAAAGGAACTTATGATGGAAGAAGAAACAACCCAATTTGTGCGTTTGATGCGTTGGTTTTAAACATTGTGTAAACATGATGCAAATTTTAGTTTGACTAAATAATGCTCTGTATAAAATCTTTATCATGAAAAACCTGACTAGCTGATAAACGACAAGCAAGATAATATAATGGTTACACATTAGGATAGAGTTGATATCTCCACACAGCTGTGAAAGCCATCTGGTAGACCATATGACCTAAAGATATGCTCAATGTTTTTTATATAACTGTCCCATTATATCTCAAGATTAAACCAAACAAGATAGTAAGCTTGAGTTTCTTTTTCAGAAAAGCTATTTGAATGACGACTAAATTGGATTTTAAAAAATCACAAATTTTTCACCTTAGTTCCTTTTGGCATTATCATGAAAACGTAAATCAACACAAATTTTGATGAATTCAATTTTTAGATGGATTGAGCTTCTAAAAAATGACAGCTTTCTACATAGGGAATGCTATTTTATCTCTCTGCTTCATTGATGTTCAAGTGCACACGTGACCATTGGTTTTTTTCAATCACGTTGTCATTGTCTTGTCATCATAACAATCTTTCTTCCTGTCTCAACTGACTGCAGAGAAAGTAGGAGTCATGTTTATCTCCATTTGATAAGCCTTGATAACCTAGTGAGGTATATGCATCTTCTGGCAAAAACTGGGATCTATTCTATTTTGAATGATAACATTTCCATCTTGTATCTACATTGAAAATAGTAATTTTGAATTTATTACTGTTATGTGCAATTCAGCTCCTTTTTTGTGCAATTTGCACAATTGTAGGGTTGTAGGTTAGAAAGAAAGTTGTGATTGTAAACACGATCACTAAAATGACACAAGTTAATAAAGACTACAAAAGAAACAATCCAAGCACAGAAGGTTTGTCTCCAAGTGTACAGAACTGTAAAACAGAAAAGTTAGACTAAATTAGTGCCAAACCTTTGTTAGGCCACTCTTAGACCTCCATAAACAGTTTTTACCACAATATGATAAGAGGAATATGAGGCACTGGAGAAGGTGCAGAAATCGTCATTAGAGAATAGCCTGTCACAAAATCATAATTGTCCTTATGCACTGGAAATGAGTCTGTTCATACTTCAGTCCAAAGACTGGATGGAACATCTTTCACATGTAAAAATCTCTTTATAGTGCTAGGTTGCTATATCTGGCATGCCTTACGTGCACTGAATGGTCTCCTTCATCCCCAGCTAGTACACAGATTCATCTACTAGCTATCTTATGTGTTCAAAACCCTGGTGCAACATGTATGTGATATTTCAGTGTAATTCGTTTCATATTAGGGTATATTTGCCCTTGTAAATGACTTAGCATCATATACCAAACTTGTTTCTGTTTGGAAAAAAAATGAATAAATCTTTTCAAGCACTTCATTAATACCCTAAGTCTATCCCTGCCTGGATAAAAATCTTTTGCAATTCATGTCATTGCTCATCGTCACAGGTTGCCAAGTGTAACTGTTCACAGTGGTTCTGGACAAAGTGTAACTGATCAACCTTGACAGTATCTTCAACACCATAAACAAGAGCACCCTCATGTAGGTGAAAAAGATTATCTTTGTCTTTGGGTTGGGTAATCTTGTCAATGCGTCAGTTATAAGCATCCTGGTGCTGAGCTTATATCTCACTTCAAAGCCATACCTTGGACTGATGTCATATGTGATCTGGTCTGCCATAGGAGGTAGTAGTTTGACTCTCATGGATTGGCACAATACTGAGGTTTGTGCATGGCCTTTGCTAGCCTGTTGGTGTCTACCAAGCTTGGGAAACCAAGAAGAGCTTATGTAGTGGCACTGCAGTGTGATTCTGCTAATGCGTGGAATTTGGTGATCCATTATTTACTCAAAGTGGTTGTAGACTGTACCATGACCATCACTTGCTAAGGTACTTGTCTGAGAGGAAATATAGTGGTAACATGTTGGCACTCAATCCTGTGTATGACAATTTTAGCTTTTACAGAAAGGAGGCGGCCATTGAGCCCATCATATCTGCACCATTCAACAAAGATCTGATTTTGCACTAGTACTTTTTTCCAGCTTTTGACCATAGCCCCAGAGGCCATGGCAATGCAAGTGAATATCTAAACACTGCTTAAATGTTACAAGAGTTTCTGACTTAATCATGCTTTCAGCCAGTGAGTTACAGACTACCACCACCCACTGAGGGAAAACATTTCTCCTCAACTGCCATCTTAGCCTTCTGCCTATTACCTTAAATCTATGCCCGTGATTGTTTCACCTTGTACTAAAGGATAAGGTGGCTTCCTTTCCACCATATCTTTGACCTTTGTAAGATCTCTATCAGGTGCCCTCCCAACCTTCACTGCTCCAAGAAAAACCAACACAGCCTGATTCAGTAGAATGTCACAACTACACAGAGAGGAATCTTGGTGGGCTTACCCAGTGAGGCCATATGGATAGAACTCAGGAATAAGAAAGATGCAGTCACCATGATGGGCGTACAATGTAGTCCTCCCAGTAGCCAATGGGAGATAGAGGAACATATATGTAAGCAGATCATGTAAAGATGTAAAAACAACAAGGTGGTTATAGTGGTGATTTTAACTTCCCTGACATTGAATGAGACACTCTTTGTGCCAGGACTTAAATGGGATAGATTTTGTTAGGTGCATCCCAGAGAGTTTCTTGAAACAATATATAGCCAATCCAGTTAGGAAAGGGCTATACTAGATCTTCTATTGGGGAACAAGCCTGGCCAGGTGATCGAAGTTTCACTGGGAGAGCATTTTAGGAATAGTGATCATAAATCCATAAGTTTTAAGATAGTTATGGGTAAAGATAAGACAGATCCTTAGATGAAAGTGCTAAAATGAGAAAAGGCTAATTACAATGATATTAGGCAGGAACTGTAAACATTTGATTGGAGGTGTCTGAGGGTAAATCCACATTTGACATGTAGGAGTCTTTTAAAAGGCCAGTTGATCATATTTCAGGACTAGCATGTTCCTCTGAGGCTGAAAGATAAGAATGGCAGTGTCCGGGAATTTATTTTATTCATTCATACGTTGTGGGCATTACTGGCTCGGTCAGCATTTATTGTCTATCCCTAATTACCCAAGTGCAGTTAGGAGTGAATCACATTGCTGTGGGTCTGGAGTCATGAGTAGACCATACCAGGTAAGGATGGCAGTTTCCTCCCCTGAAGGACTTTATTGAACCAGATAGAGTTTTCCAACAATTGACAATGATTTCCTGGTTATCATAGACTCTTAATTTCAGATTTGTTTTCACTGAATTCAAATTCCACTATCTACCATGGTGGGATTTGAAACCAGGTCTCCAGAACATTACTTAGGTCTCTGGATTAAAACTCTGGCAACAATTCCACTAGGCCATTGCCTCCACTTTGTAATCCATGTATTCTTCTCTATGTTTCTGAGACATTGAAGCATCTGGGCTAGCCTTAAGTTAAAAGTTACAACCGATCAATATTAAGCAATATGTTTCCTGGAGCATATCGTGCCTTAAGTGATCTTGGGTAAGGTGAGAAATGTGATCTTCCTATGCTCTGATACAGTGATGTCATGAGCATGTCTCTTAAAGATAAGCTGACAAACTGACAGTGATCTCAAAACACAACAGTGGAGTGTAAATAGTTCTAAAAAATATTTGGACTGCCAGTATTTATAAATATTTCTGCAAAGATACAAATTTAGTCAAACCTTTCATCTTGCACTCAACAGCAACAGATGAAATTGCCTGTTTCACTTTGCTACTAAGCTGTAACAACACAAGTGATATTCACCACAAACAGGCTGCTGCCATCAAGCCTAAAGATGTCATGCCTATCATACAAATGAATAACGTTGTTATGAATTTCAGTGCCACTGTAATGCTTGGCATGTAGATTGATACAACCTACTAGTTTTCGATATGTACAAACAGCATATCCCTTTAACTGACAATACACAACCAGCCTGAATTTGGAAAATACAAAACAGAATGCCCAGTATCGGACACAATTCTCCAACTGGACAACATTTGCTACATTAAGAGAATGTGAGGACTGCAGATGCTGGAGATTAGAGTCAAAAAGTGTGGCACTGGAAAAGTAGGCCGGTCAGGCAGCATCTGAGGAGCAGGAGAGTCAACATTTCCATTTGCTACAGTAACCTGAGCATATGATGAATGGGGAACCGATCATCTCTAATCTATTAATCCAGAGACCCACGTAATGTTCTGTTTACCCAGATTCAAACTCTGCCATGGTAAATGGTGGAATTAAGTTCCATAAAAATCTGATGTTAAGAGTCCAATGATGACCATGAATCTGTTGACGGGAAAATTGTCTGGTTTAGTAATGTTCTTTAGGAAAGGAAACTGCCATCCTTACCTAGTCTGTTCTACATGTGACTCCAGAGCAAAGCAATGTGGTAGACTCTTAACTGCCCTTTCGGCAATTAATGATGAGCAATAAATGCTGCTCTGGCCAACAATGGTCATATCCCATTTAGGATTGGGTTTGCTGTACTGCACGTTTGCGTTGACCAGAGACTACGTATATCAATATACAGGATCCTGTTCTTTGCAGACAATAGGAACACATGAATGCAACAGAATAGGTGACAGGCATTCACTGGGAGAAAGTGAGGACTGCAGATGCAGGAGATCAGAGTCGGAGAGTGTGGTGCTGAAAAAGCACAGCAGGTGCTCTTCAGAGGAGCAGGAGAATCGACATTTCCGGCATAAGGTCTTCATCAGGAATGAGGCTTGTGGGCCAAGGGGGCTGAGAGAGAAATGGGAGGGGGTGGGGCTGGGGGAAGTTAGCGGGGAAAGTGATAGGTAGATGAAGCTGAGACTGAAAGTGATAAGTCCAAGAGGAGGGTGGAGCAGATAGGTGGGAAGGAAGATGGGCAAGTAGGACCGTTCAAGAGGGTGGTGCCGAGTTGGAAGGTTGGGACTGGGATACGATGGGGGGGGGAAAATGGGGCAACTGGTGAAATCCACCTTGATCCCATGTCATTGGAGGATCCCAAGATCAGATGAGGCGTTCTTCCTCTAGATGTCTACATTTACCCTGACTAATGCACCTAACCGACACATCCCTGAACAAAAAAGCAATTTAGCATGGCCAATTCACCTAACCTGCACATCTTTGGGCTGTGGGAGGAAACTGGAGCACCCAGAGGAAACCCACACAGACACTGGGAGAATGTGAGATCTCCACATAAACAGTCGCCTGAGGCTGGAATCGAACCTAAAGTCCCTAGTGCTGTGAGACAGCAGTGCTAACCATTGAGCAGTAATGTTCAAATTCTGTAATACCTCATGGCTACTTCTTTATATATAGAAGCAAGGGAGTAAAGGTGATCTTGAACCCAGCATTAAAGGCAATTCTGAGAATTCTGCTTTCAATAGGACGTCCAGATCATGATGAGAAGAGATTTATTGAGAATAAACCAATAATTTCATGAATAGCAGAATCCTGAGAAAACTGGAGCTGTTCATGAGAATTAAGTTTTGTGATGAACTGAAATAAGTGATTTTGATCAGATGATTGGGGGAAACTGTTTCCACAGATTGGTGCATCAGTAATTATAAAATCATACCAAAAGAATTAAAGGGAAGTTCAGGATCTTTTTTGAAATATTGTTGTTTGGCTATGAGGACTGCTGTGCACACAGTAGTAGAAGTAGAATAGCTATTAAAATTAAATGAATAATTGTTCAAAAAATTAAAAGGCTAAATTGCTGTTAATTTTTATCACCAGTTCTCTCCTAAAATTTTTAATTGACTGAATGAAGTGTAAACTTGGCTCCAACGTGTAACATTTTTGGTTCTGTGTAAGAAAGCCTTAGGTGTAAGTCTCCCTTTGGGATTCAAGTGTGTAATGGGTTTGGCACTTCAGTGCAGTACCGAGGGGATGCTGTCTTTCAGATGGAATGTTGAACTGACTCCATTTTCCTGTTAGGCTGGATTGAAAGTTTTCCTTTCGTAGAACATTCGGGACTCTCTGTCAAACATGACCTTGTAAGCTACCATCACTAACATCGATCTACGTCATTTCCACTATTGGGGACTAGCAGTGTACAAATTGGCTCTTGTATAGATAACAGCAGTGATTACTATTCCAAAAATTGGATTTGGAGAGCGATGTAAGTACAAAAATCCTTCTCTTGGGCTATAGTTAGCCAAATTATAGGGAATAGTTACTTTATTTTCAAAGCTGCAGACAGATAGATGTCAGAGAACACATGCAAGCAGGCTAAATCATCATCTTTAACAAGTCAGCTATCAAAAAAATAAGTTCCCCAGTATACAGACAGGTGCTTAGATTTGGAAATCAGCTGGGTGCATTATGCACTATTCAACGCTAATATAATGACGCATCACTAAGTCATTAATTGGGGATGACAAGCCTGGACATTATGTGAGCTACTAACCAAATGGTGAGTGTTCGAGATGCTCCATTGTATCTTTGAAACTGACTTGAATGTCAGCTGTCTGTTTCAAGACCGCTGTAGGCTGTAATGAATGCAAGAAGCTGTGGCCTTCCACTTTTCTTCATTATGCTTATCCAATTATCTGAAGTGAGAACAGTTCTTTTTTTTTTCACCTACAAGGCCATGCATCTGCACAAGGATTATTCTCAAGCTAGTTTTTTCTCTCTCTGAAATCTATTGTGAGTTCTGAGCAAAAGGGTTTGCATGTTAATAATTTCTATATCTCTTCAATAAATCTGCAAGAGCACTCTGTGTAGAGACTATTACACTGAGCTGTTGCCCCACCTAAAATAAATAACTTGATGCAATAGAAATGTAGCATAATTCTTATGTGCCCTCATGGATGAATACAACCCAATGCTCTCATTTTAATCCCTCTGAAATTGCACCATGGGAATTAGTATACTTTGTGATGTACATGCTGCAAAACGACAGGCAAAATGTTTAGAAATGAGTAATGGATTATTAAAAGAGGAGAAAATCGAAATGAGAGAAAACTAGCAAGAAAAACCACTTGTAAAGCTTTGACATGCACATTAAAAAGGAGAGGAATGGTGCCAGTGAGCCTTGGCTCCTTAGAGGGTAAGACAGATGAATTAATTATGGGAAACATGTCAGAGATTTTAAACAGGTCTTTCGTATTAGTCTTCACAGTTGAGATGCAATATTTATGACAAAATTAGTTAAAAAGCAAGGGGGAAAAATAAGGGAAGCACTTTAAACAATTATGATTGCTAGAGAAGATGTACCAGGAAAATTAAGAGAATCGAAGGTTGATGTTTCCCTGCACCATAAGGCCGTAAGATGCAGGAGCGCAAATAGGTCATTCAGCCCATTGAGTATGTCCCACCTTTCAATGAAATCATGGCTGATCTGAGAATCTTCACTTCCCTGCCTTTTCCCCATAATAGAGTCAAAAAGTGTGGTGCTGAAAAAGCACAACCGGTTGTGGAATTGTGAGAAACAGATGTTTGCATGACGGGAAAACTGGCCATCCCCTGGTTGTAGCACAACACAAGTTAAGATTCGAACAAAGGTTGAAGCGTTGCTAACTTCAGCAGGACTCAAGTTGGCTAACTCTACATAAACTCCGGGATCCTGACGAAGCCCAAATAAAGACATTCCACAAAATCCTCTGAGCCCCCACCAAGGGCGAGATTATGAGATGATGTATGTGGCACAAGGTTTTGGGAAGTCAATATGATAAACCTCAGAAGTAATAACACGGATCACAATTCAATATACCGGTCTAATGGATGACTAACCTTGAGTGATAGTTATTGATCGCTATTGCTAAGTTTTGAGTATAATGATTCCTGCTTTTCTCTCTGTAAGCGCGAACTTGAGAGAGAGAGACTCAGAGCTGTGATCAGTTCTCTCTCTTTTCCAAGTTCAGCTACTCTGCATGCAATTTCCTTGTTAATAAATCCCAATTGTTTTGTTGGAACAAGTTCTATTGAACCTTTTTGTTGAGATTTGTTTAGCTCTCACAGTCCTGCAGTTATTTTTAATCCATTTCTACACGGGAAAGGCAGCATCCGAGGAGCAGGAGAGTCAACATTTCAAACATAAACTCTTCAAAGCACTCCGAAAGCTGATGCTTCCAAATAAACCTGTTGGACTATAACCTGGTGTTGTTTGATTTTTAATGTTCAGCCATGACTACCCTCTGTGGTAAAGTATTCCACACATTCACTATCCTCTGACAGCAGAAATTCCTCTCAATCTGCCTTATACGAGGACCCTTTATTCTGACATTACGCTATCTGATTCTGGACACTTCCACAAAGGAAAACATAATTTCTGCATCTATCCTATAAAGTGTCCTGAGAATCTTGCCTGTTTCAATAAAGTCATGTCTCAATCTTCTAAACTCCAACAAGTACAGGCCCAACCCACTCAACTGCTCTTCATTAGGCAGTCCCTCCATACCTGGTGTCAACCTAGTGAACTTTCTCTGGACTGCCTCAAAAACCAGTGTATCTTTCCTTAGACAAGGGGACACCCTTTCTGCTTCTACAATCTCAGGATCTTTTTTGCAAATTTATTAGCATACCCCCCATAAGTTCCATTGAATTTACAGGTTTTTAGCCCGATTAGTTTCCCTCATACTTTCCTCTAGCAACAATTACTTTGGTTATTTCCTCTTCTTCTTTGGCTCCTTATAAACAGTTTTGAAATATATTAGTAATCTTCTATTATGAAGGCTGGCTCAAAGTATTTATTAAACTCTTCTGCCATTTCCTAGTTCCTCACTATTACTTCTCCAGTCTCGTTCTCTGAAGCCGATGCAACTTTGGCCTTGCTCTTCCTGTTTATATATTTAAGGACAATCTTCTGAGCGGCACGGTGGCTCAGTGGTTAGCACTGCTGCCTCTCAGTGCCAGCAGACCCAGGTTCAATTCCCACCCCGGGCAACTGTCTGTGTGGAGTTTTCACATTGTCTAGTGGGTTTCCTCTGGGTGCTTTGGCTTCTTCCCACAGTCCAAAAAATGTGCAGGTTAGGTGAATTGGCCATGCTAAATTGCCCGTAGTGATCGGTGTAGGGGAATGGGTCTGGGTGGGTTGCTTTTTGGAGGATCGGTATGGACTTGTTGGGCCGAAGGTCCTGTTTCCACACTGTAAGTAATCTAATCTTAGCTGTACATAATGTTTATATCATTGGATCTTAAAGGAAGTGGCTGCAGAGATAGAGGATTCATTGGTTGTAATATTCCAAAGTTTCATAGATTTTGGAAATGTCCCTTTGGAGTAGAAAAATCACAAATGTAACACCATGATTCAAAAAAAGGATAGAATTAGAGAGTAGGCCAGTTCATCTAACATCTACCATCGGGTAAATGCTAGAATACATTATGAATGAGTAGCAGTACAACATTTATGACAAACCATAATAAAATCAGGCAAAGTCAACACAGCTTTGCGAAAGGAAAATCATATTGACAAATATTTATAAAGTTTCTTTCAGAATGTTACAAACAACATGGAATTTTTCTTTATTCATGTGTTGAAAAGCAAGAAAACAGCATTGGTTAACTTACAGGAAACAATGAATCAGGATAAATGGGTCATTTTGCCTTAGCGAACTGTAACTATTCAAATGCCATAGTGTATTGGCTCTCAGTCATAGAGATGTACAGTACGGAAACAGACCCTTCAGTCCAACCCGTCCAGGCCTACCAGATATCCCAACCCAATCTAGTCCCACCTGCCAGCACCCGGCCGATATCCCTCCAAACCCTTCCTATTCATCTACCCATCCAAATGCCTCTTAAATGTTGCAATTGTACCAACCTCCACCACTTCCTCTGGCAGCTCATTCCATACACGTACCACACTCTGTGTGAAAAAGTTGCCCCTTAGGTCTCTTGTATCTTTCCCCTCTCACCCTAAACCTATGCCCTCTCGATCTGGACTCCCCGACCCCAGGGAAAAGACTTTGTCTATTTATCCTATCCATGTCCCTCATAATTTTGTAAACCTAAGGTTACCCGTCAGCCTGCGACGCTCCAGGGAAAACAGCCCCAGCCTGCTCAGCTTCCCCCCCACGCCCCCATCTTACTAGGTTAAATCCTTCCAAGCAGTTCTAGCAAATTTTTCTGTCAGTATATTAGTCCCCTTCCAATTTAGGTGCAATCCGTCCTTCTTGTACAAGTCACCTCTAACCCAAAAGAGATCCCAATGATCCAAAAGTGTGAATCCTTCTCCCATACACCCAGCTCCTCAGCCATGCATTCATCTGCTCTATCCTCCTATTCCTGCCCTCACTAGCACATAGCACTGGGAGTAGTCCAGATATTACTACCCTTGAGGACCTCCTTTTTAAATTTCTACCTAACTCTCCGTAATCTCCCTTCAGAATCTCAACCTTTTCCCTTCCTATATTGTTGGTTCCAATGTGGACAATGACATCTTGCTGGCCCCTCTCCCCAGTGAGAACATTCTGCACCCACTCTGAGACATCCTTGATTCTGGCACCAGGGAAACAACACACCATTCTGCTTTTTCTCTGCTGGCCACAGAAACGTCTGTCTGTACCTCTGACTACAGAATCCCCTAACACAATTGATCTCTTGGAAGCCGACGTACCCCTCGTTGCATTAGAGCTAGTCTCAATACCAGAAACCTGGCTGTTTGTGCTACGTTCCCCTGAGAATCCATCACCCTACATTTTCCAAAACAGCATCCCTGTTTGAAATGGGTATATCCACAAAAGGCTCTTGCCCTCTGTGCCTACTTCTCTTACCCTTCCTGGAGTTAACCCATCTATGTGACTGTATCTGAGACTTTCCCCCCTTCCTATAACTGCCATCCATCACATACTGTTGCTGTTGCAAATTCCTCATCGCTTCTATCTGTCTTTTCAACCGATCCATTCGATCTGATAAGATTCGCATCCAACAGCATTTATGGCAGATATAATCCGCAGTAACCCTTAAACTCTCTTTAAACTCCTACATCTGACAAGAAGTACATATCACTGCAAAGACCATTTTTTTGCTCCTTCACAATCTACAGACCCAGAAAATAACACCGCTTTATTCCTCTACTGCCCCAGGTTAAATGAATAGTTATGGCTTATATTTTAAGTTTAATCAAGAGACTTCTCTCCAAAAACATATAATCAAGAAAGAACCCACTGTACTCATTACTGCAGCCTTTCTCTTGGACAGACTTAAAACAACAATTAACTTATCTGATTCTGTGCTGTGAACTTCACCCAAACCAGTTCCTCCAAGATTAGTTGCAAAATTCACTGTTTGTTAATTTTCCCAGATGCACTCCGGTGTCCAGCGACACGTGAATTCAAAAACAGCAAAGGCAGTAACTGTGCAGGTTTTCTCTCTCTCTCTCTCTCCTGCACTGTCCTCACCATGTGCTTCCTTTGTCTGCTCTTCTCCCTTTTAAACTGCTGTTGTTTTGACTTGTTTCTTCCTAAAGTTCCAAAACAATGCAAAAGCATATAAAACAGTAATTGCTACTCCTGGAATTCGAGGAAATCACCTCCAGCACCTAAAATACCTCAAAAAAGGAGCAGCTATTACAGCCAGAAATGTTTCCCATCCTCCATCTGGGATTACCTAGAATCCTCTCTCCTTCTTAAATTCTTTTATGGGTTTGTATGTTGATTGATATTTATTGCAGATATGCAACAGCCCTTGAGAAGTTGTTGGTAAGCCAACTTCTTGAACACCAGCTTCTCAAACTGAGTGGTTTACATGTCTATTTCAGATCTCTGTGGTTTGGAAACACATGGAGTCCAGACCAGCTAAAGACAACACATGTCTTCCCCTAAAAGACAGTGATTGAAACTTTTTTTTTAGCACAATGAAAGTTTCATGGCACCATCCTTGGGACTAGTTTTCAATTGCATATTTTTCATGAAACAAGTAATTTTTAAAAAAAATTAATTGAATTTACATTCCATCATCCCAGGATTTACATCCAAAGGAATTATCTGTAGACTCTGGATTATTAGTCAGTGATGGTTGAAGAGAAAGTTCATGATTTGAATGATGAGACTGACAATACTGTAGCCAAATTGCTGATGATACAGAGAAAATCAGAAAAGTCAATTGTGAAAAGCAAAGGGATACAGACAGATTAAGCGAGCAGGAAAAGATTGCCCGGTGAAATATATTGTAGAAAAAGATGAGGTTGCCCACTTTGGTGCAAGACTAGAGGAGAATATTATATAACTGGAGAGAGATTGCAGAATGCTGGAGAATCTGTGTGTCATTATACAGCATGCACAAAAACTTAATATTTAGGTACAACACTTAAGGCGGCAAACGGAATGCTGAATCTTATTGGGAGGAGTATGAGATGTAAAAATAAGGAAGCTTATACAGTGCATTTGTGAACTATCCTGCAGTGCTTGTTGCATTTCTCATGCCTATACTTGAGGAGAAATATACTTAAATAAATACAATTACCACAGATGCACAAAATTTTAAACAAACATAGTGAATACTGGAGAAACTCAGCAGTATCTGTGGAGAGAGAAACAGAGGTAATGTTTCAAGCCTGGTATAACTTTTCAGAACTGCAGGAATATACTGGCATTGGAAGCAGTTCAGTGTGGGTTCACTAGACTAATTCCTGGATTGGAGGGGTTGTCCTACAAGGGAAATTTGGGCAAGCTGAACTTATACTCATTGCAGTTCAGAAGAATGAAAGGAGATTTTATTGAAACATCAAAGATTCTGAGGGGGATTGACAAAGAGTGAAGAGTTATGGGTGGGCAAGGAAGTGGAGATAATGTCACAGCTATGATAGTTTGAATGGCAGAACAGTTTCAATAGGCTGAATGGCCTACGTCTGCTCCTAATTCTTATGATTTTTTGGGACAAAGAAAGGAGAGTGGAAATATACCTAAATTGGTCAAATGAAACAAATCTTCATGGAGGATGGCAAGTTGACAGGACACAAATCTCATCATGACTTCCTTTTAATTTTGTTCTCTATTCAAACACGCTTCCCTTTTCTCAATGCATATAACCACCAAGTCTCCATTATTGTCCAGATGAAATGGTGTATAATCATTTTTAATATCACATTGTCAGTAAAGTATTGTAAAGGCAATTCAGTCCTTTTAAAAAGGGATGAGTGACAAAATTTCAGCAATCAAACCTGTCATGATAATGATCTTGCAGTTACGAGCTCGATTTTAACCCAGAGCACAGATACAGTCGATCAAAGTACAAATGTACTGCAGCTTGCAATAACTTGACATGTGTTTCCACCTCAGATTCCTTCACACATGAGTGTTTTTCTCCTACAGTGCAAACTATTACAAAAAATGTGAGGAAAACTGATAGTTTTCTCACTTTTTCACCAAGGTGCATTATTTACACCTGTAGTATTTTTTCCCATTCGTGGTGTGTGAGATGTAAATAATGAAACCAGCCAGGGGGAAAATGGTGACATTGTAATGCCTCAGTGCACTCACTGGGTTTATTTCAGTTGAAGCAGTTTATTTCCTATTGTTTATTCAATGGAGGGTAATATTCAAGCAGATCTTAAGTTAACAATCTGCCACACTATCTAAGTCAATCTTCTTACCTTCCATAGATGTAAGTGATGATCCAATTGCCACACATGAACTGACCTCCACTCACATTGCAGTCCTCCGGCATCAGCTATTGTCTGCTGGAAATCTTGAAATCACCTCTGAAGTTCACCCTGATAAAAATCAACTAAGCTAATCCTCAATAGTTGGTACATGAGATATTTTCTGAACAAGACGACTACTGATATTCTTCAATAAAGGCACTGTAGATCCTTTGTATAGGCTACTTAACAATCATTGCCTTCTCATGTAATATGTAGTCCAAAACCATTGGTTTGTAGAAAGTCTTGAACATTTGTAATGTCACAATACTGCTATGCACACCCTTGCATCCTCTTAGGGTTCTGCCGAGTCATTAGCTTCAGTAATGAGAAACGTTAGATTAGATTAGATTAGATTACTTACAGTGTGGAAACAGGCCCTTTGGCCTGACCCTCGGAAGAGCAGCCCACCCAGACCCATTCCCCTACATTTACCCCTTCACCTAACACTACGGGCAATTTCGCATGGCCAATTCACCTAACCTGCACATTTTTGGAGTGTGGGAGGAAGCCGGAGCACCCAGAGGAAACCCACCTAGACACGGGAGAAAGTGCAAACTCCATACAGACAGTTGCCTGAGGCAGGAATTGAACCCAGGTCTCTGGCGCTGTGAGGCAGCAGTGCTAACCACTAGCTGCCCACGGTGAACAGGCTTAACAGATTTTATAAAGAGTCAAGTTAATGTTCCAAGTCCAGTTTGGTTCTTCTTCAAGTCATGTTGCACTCAAAATGTCAACTGCTTCTCTCCCCACAGATGCTCAGGCTTGCTGAGTTTCGCCTGCACTTCCTTTCTTCACCAGCATCTGCAGTATTTTGCTTCGATTACAAAGAGTCACCTTCTGAATAAAGCATTGCAATTGCTGGAGCTCAGATTAAAGAGCATTTAATTCAGTCAACTAACTTGCAGATGTTGGAACTTTTTTTCGGCGTGGGCACAGGGGCAGCTTTCCCTCAACTCATTTGAAACCCTGGCACAGAGCGTAACCTGACATGCCTGGCACTGAACATGCTAAATAAACTAAGAGCCCATGCAGTTAAATGAAAACTACTGGCATGGATAGAGGATTGGCTAACTGGCAGAAGGCAGAGAGTGACAATAAAGGGATCTTTTTCAGGATGGCAGCCGGTGGGTGACTTGTGGAGTTCCTCAGGAGTCAGTGTTGGGATCAGAACTATTCAGTTTACACTTTAGCAAACTAGATGATGGAACTGAGGGCATTATTACTAAGTTTGCATTTGACACAAAGATAGATTAAAGGACAGGTTGTATTGAGGAGGTGGGGAAGGCTGCAGAAGGCTTGGAGACTGGGCAACGAAGCAGTAGATGGAATTAATTGTGGGAAACTGTGAGGTTATGCACTTTAGTAGCAAGAACTGAGGCATGGACTACTTTCTGATTGGGGAAAAAGCTTCAAAAAATCCAAAGCCACAAAAGAAACTTAGGAGTCCTAGTCAGGATCACTTAAGATTAATATACAGATTCAGTTGGCAGTTAGGAAGGCAAATACAATGTTCGCATTCATTTGGGAGGGCTTTGATACAAGAACAGAGATGTACTGCTAAGGCAATATAAGCTCTCCTCAGGCCGCATTTGGAATATTGTGAGTAGTTTTGGGTCCTTCATCTAAGGAAAGATGTGCTGGCATGGAAGGGAGTCCAGAAGAGTTTTACAAGAATGATCCCGGGGATGAAAGGCTTCTCTTTAAGAAGAGGAGTTGAGGAGTGTACTCAATGGAAATTTAGAAGGATGGGTGGAGGGGGGGGCGGGAATCTAATTGAAATTTACGAAACCCTGAGAGGGCTGAATAGAGAGGGCATGGAAATGATGTTTCCACTAGTAGGAGAGACTAGGACATAAGGGCACAGTCTCAGGTTGAACGGACAAACCTTTAGAACTGATATCCAGAAAAATTTACTTAAGAGAGGGTGGTGAATCTGGGGAACTCATTGTTACAGAAGGTTGTGGAAGCCAAGTCATCGAGTGAATTTAAAACTGAGGTAGGTGGGTTCTTGATTAGTAAGGGGGTCAAAGGTTACTGGGAGAAGCCAGGAGAATGACCTTGAGAAAGATATCAGTCATGATTGAATGGTGGAGCAGACTCGATGTGCTGAATGACCTAATTTTGCTCCTATTTCTTTCAGAGATTGCAAAAATAAATGTTTAGGACATCGTACATTATGTAAATGATGTTAATGAGTGGATTGATATACTGTCTCACCTTGATTCTGGCTATAATTTGCTGAACTTTCATCCATGAGGAGGGCTGCATTCCTACATTCTTGAATATATTTTTTCAATTCTGTCCTTATCTTGAAATTACCAAGTAGCCAAATATATTCCGTGTGAGTCTAAAATACTGGTGCTATTGGCTCGGAAAAGCAGAAGATAGCGTGAACTTTGTTGTGTGCTGTATTCTCACCCCTTCAGGAGAAGTACCTTTACCCATCGCTGTGCCAATAAAAATCATCAGTTTGAAATATGCTCAAGGTCTTCAACAAAATGAGGCCATCCTTAGTGCCAAAGTAGAGCATACTTTTGGATGCCATCCTTTTCTCTAAAGGTAACAATGATTGAAATAAACCCAAAGTTAATTCAGTAAAGCTGCTATATGCAATATTACCTTCCTTGTTCTCTGTTGGCAGGCAAGTACAGATTTGATCCGGTTACAGAGCTGCAAGAGGTAACAGCCATTCTGTAGAGCAATCCAATCAGTCTTATTCCCCTACTCCATCACTGTAGCCTTCCACTTCAATTCCCTTACTTTCTGCTTGAAACCATTCATCATTTCCACTCCCACCAGTCTTGGGTACAGCAGGTTCCAAGTTATTACAAATCATGGCAAAAATATTATTTTTATATTCCCTCTGCATCTCTTCCACAAAACATTAAATCACTGTCCCAGAGTTGTTTTTTTGACCAGTAAAAGAAAACAGCTTTTCTTTGTTCAGATTATCTAAAACTTAATGTTTCTGTATTCCACAATCCAATTTCCTCTGCTCACAGCTTCTCCAAACTAACCCTATCCTAAAATTCATCGTCTTGGAACCATTCTATTAAACCCTCTCACAACTCTCTCAAATACTTTCACATCTTTCCAAAAGGATTTTGAACATAACTAGACTCAGTACACAAGTCCTGGAGAAGAGTTATGCTGAACTTGAAATGTTGTTAACTCAGTAGGTTTGGCAGCATCTGTGGAGAAAGAAACAGAGTTTTTCCAGCATTTGCTGGGTTTTTTTGGGAGTACACAAATGGTGGCTGAACATCAATTTTAGTTGTGCAGCATAACTTTCCTGCTTTTAGTCTTGATACCTCCATTTACAAAGCTATTTAATTCTCCACCAATTGTTATTTGCACTGCATTTAAGAGATGAGACTATTAAGGGAATAAAAGAAAAATATTGACAGCCTTTATTTTTTATCTACATGTCAGTGGCTAACACAGTCACTGAAAATATGAAACAGTTTGTGGCCAATAATATAAACAGATGTACACTCAAACTCTGTTTGATGCCTGACACCATGGAACTGTGTTTAAATTATTGTGGGGAAAATGAAGCTATCTGCCATTCTTATTCTATTAGGACAGCATCACAGTGTGCCTGAAATGAGTGAGGAGCTGTGAAACAGTGGTATGTTAGCTATATGTGCCCTTGCACAGAATGGGAACACTCCATATCTGTCAGTCTGCTGACAAAGAACCCAGCCTTACCACCTGACACTCCATATGATAAATTTGCTGAACAAACTTTGGTGTGAACAGTCAGCAAAGCCCTTTGAGAATACAATATAAAGGCATCCTAATGTGCACATGAATGGGAAGAGTTTGGAGGGATATGGACCAAGTGCTGGCAAATGAGACTAGATTAGTTTGGGATATCTGGTCGGCATGTACAAGTTCGACCGAATGGTCAATTTCCGTGCTGTATATCTCTATGACTCTAATTGACTCATTTATTGCATATAGATTCATAACTGATTTGTCCCTTTTGCTGCTGGTTAACTGTCTCTCATTCTATAACTAATAGTTGACTTCTGAGAAGACCTCCCTGTTGAAGTCAACTTGTTTTTAGCCAGCTTTGAAAGTGTTGTTTAATGTTGCCTTTGGGGCAGAAGGTCAGGAAAATAGCCAAAAAGCCACTTGACATCAGAACTAGCTGAATTGGAAACCATTTCTGGTCTATTTTACTGCTTTAGAAAATCTAGGCTGCCAGTCTACAGAGAGGCTAGTGGTGCTATAAAAATCTCTATCTTCACGCTCCTTGTCACTTTATATTCAGTTCATCCAGAACTTGACATGAAAATGCCTTTGGGCTGGTTTAACAGAAAGCAAGCAATGGAAGTCAATGGGAAAGAGGTTGACGGGTTGGCAATTCAACATTGCCTTTTTAGTGATATTGTCAAAGACTACTATAGACCATGTTGTTTAGGAAAGGTAGCCTTACTGGTTTTATTTTGCAAAGTAATAGATATTGTCATAACAGTGATTAAAAAATGGACAATCAAATTTAAAAAAAAAAATCAGAAATTGCTGGAAAAGCTCAGCAGTTAGAGTCATAGAGTGATAGAGATGTACATCATGGAAACAGACCCTTCAGTCCAACCTGTCCATGCCGACCAGATCTCCCAACCCAATCTAGTCCCACCTGCCAGCACCCGGCCCATATCCCTCCAAAACCTTCCTATTCCTATACCCATCCAAATGCCTCTTAAATGTTGCAATTGTATGGAACAGACTCCACCACTTCCTCTGGCAGCTCATTCCATACACGTACCTCCCTCTGTGTGAAAACGTTGCCCCGTAGGTGTCTTTTATATCTTTCCCCTCTCACCCTAAACCTATGCCCTCTCGATCTGGACTCCCCGACCCCAGGGAAGAGACTTTGTCTATTTATCCTATCCATGCCCTCATAATTTTGTAAACCTCTATAAGATCACCCCTCAGCCTCCGAAGCTCCAGGGAAAACAGCCCCAGCCTGTTAAGCGTCTCCCTATAGCTCAAATCCTCCAACCCTGGCAACATCCTTATAAATCTTTTCTGAAACCTTTCAAATTTCACAACATCTTTCCGATAGGTAGGAGACCAGAATTGCAAGCAATATTCCAACAGTGGCCTAACCAATATCCTGTACAGCTGCAACATGACCTCCCAACTCCTGTACTCAATACTCTGACCAATAAAGGAAAGCATAATAAATGCCTTCTTCACTATCCTATCTACCTGCAACTCCACTTTCAAGGAGCTGTGAACCTGCACTCCAAGGTCTCTTTGTTCAGTAACACTCCCTAGGACCTTACCATTAAGTGTATAAGTCCCGCTAAGATTTGCTTTCCCAAAATGCAGCACCTCACATTTATCTGAATTAAACTCTGTCTGCTACTTCTTAGCCCATTGGCCCATCTGGTCAAGATCCTGTTGTAATCTGAGGTAACCCTCTTTGCTGTCCACTACACCTCCAATTTTGGTGTCATCTGCAAACTTACTAACTGTACCTCTTATGCTCGCATCCAAATCATTTATGTAAATGACAAAAAGTAGAGGACCCAGCACCAATCCTTGTGGCACTCCACTGGTCACAGGCCTCCAGTCTGAAAAACAACCCTCCACCACCACCCTCCATCTTCTACCTTTGAGCCAGTTCTGTGTCCAAATGGCTAGTTCTCCCTGTATTCCATGAGATCTAACCTTGCTAATCAGTCTCCCATGGGGAACTTTGTTGAATGCCTTACTGAAGTCCATATAGACCACATCTACTGCTCTGCCCTCATCAATCTTCTTTGTTACTTTATCAAAAAACTCAATCAAGTTTGTGAGACATGATTTCCCACACACAAAGCCATGTTGACTATCCCTAATCAGTCCTTGCCTTTCAAATACATGTACATCCTCTCCCTCAATTCCCTCCAACAACTTTCCCACAACCGACGTCAGGCTCACTGATCTATAATTCCCTGGCTTGCCTTTACCACCCTTCTTAAACAGTGGCACCATGTTTGCCAACCTCAAATCTTCCGGCCCCTCACCTGTGACTATCGATGATACAAATATCTCAGCAGGAGGCCCAGCAATCACTTCTCTAGCTTCCCACAGAGTTCTAGGGTACACCTGATCAGGTCCTGGGGGTTTATGCACCTTTACCCGTTTTAAGACATCCAGCACTTCCTCCTCTGTAACATGGACACCTTTCAAGGTGTCACCATCTATTTCCCTACAGCCTATATTGTCCATATCCTTTTCCACAGTAAATACTGGTGCAAAATACTCATTTAGAATCTCCCCCATTTTCTGCAGCTCCACACAAAGGCCACCTTGCTGATCTTTGATTCTCTCCCTAGCTACCCTTTTGTCCTTAATGTACTTGTAAAGACTCTTTGGATTCTCCTTAATTCTATTTGCCAAAGCTATCTCATGTCCCCATTTGCCCTCCTGATTTCCCCCTTAAGTATACTCTGACTGCCTTTATACCGGACATATGCTTCCTTCTTTTTCTTAACCAAACCCTCAATTTCTTTAGTCATCCAGCATTCCCTATACCTACCAGCCTTTCCTTTCACCCTGACAGGAATATACTTTGGATTCTCGTTATCTCATTTCTGAAAGCTTCCCATTTTCCAGCCGTCCCTTTGCCTGCAAACATCTGCCTCCAATCAGCTTTTGAAAGTTCTTGCCTGACACCATCAAAATTGGCCTTTCTCCAATTTAGAACTTCAACTTTTAGATCTGGTCTATCCTTTTCCATCACTATTTTAAATCTAATAGAATTATGGTCGCTGGCCCCAAAGTGCTCCCCCACTGACACTTCAGTCATCAGCCCTGCCTTATTTCCCAAGAGTAGGTCAAGTTTTTTTTAAGATTAGATTCCCTACAGTGTGGATACAGGCCCTTCGGCCCAACCAGTACACATAGACCCTCCAAAGAGAAACCCACCCAGATCCATTTCCCTCTGACTAATGCACCTAACACTACGGGCAATTTAGCATTGCCAATTCACCTGACCTGCACATCTTTGGACTGTGGGAGGAAACCAGAGTACCCAGAGGAAACCCATGCAGACACGGGGAGAATGTGCAAACTCCACACAGACAGTCACCCAATGCTGGAATCAAACCTGGCCCCCTGGTGCTGTGAGGCAGCAGTGCTAACCACTGAGCCACCATGCCACCCCAAAGTTTTGCATCTTCTCTAGTAGGTACATCTGCACACTGATCAGAAAATTGTCTTGTACACACTTAACAAGTCCCTCACCATTTAAACCCTTAACGCTATGGTAGTCCCAGTCTATGTTTGGAAAGTTAAATTCCCCTACCATAACCACCCTATTATTCTTACAGATAACTGAGATCTCCTTACAAGTTTGTTTGTCAATTTCCCTCTGACTGTTACGGGTTCTATAATACAATCCCAATAAGGTGATCATCCCTTTCTCATTTCTCAGTTCCACCCAAATAACTTTCCTGGTCTGCACCCCAGCTCCACACCTCCCCACCCCCCCGCCCCGACCTCCCCAATCAGCGCCTTGTTAATCTGCTGTTGATTTTTACATCATCCCGCCATATGCAGTTTCTCAACACGAGGCAATCTCTTTGCCTGGAATCTACATTTAGATCAAAGTAATTCCCAGAAACTTATACATGGTCAATCCACTATGCATCAGGTCATTGCAAATTACACAAAAACCAACTACTGGACAATTCCCTGCTTAACTGGAAAATCTAGGCTGGAATATAGATCATACGTTTCAGGCATAATTGTTGCAACTGGATGCTGTTAAACTCACAATCTGGAAGATACTGAAAACTGTTACAGCTCTGCAGTGTTACTGATATGGGTTCTGATGTGGATAGACTATTCACAACCAGTCGAGTGATGTTAACTTTACTGAGACAAAAAAACTGCAGATGCTGGAATCCATTGTTGACAAGCAGGGGACTGGAAGAGCACAGCAAGCCAGGTATCACCAGGAGGTGGAGAAGTCTGATGGTTCGGTTGAACTCTTCTTCAGGAATCCTGACTGGACTTCTCCACCTCCTGATGTAGCCTGGCTTTCTGTGCTCTTCCAGCCTCCTGCTTGACAACTTTACTGAGACTGGGACCAGAAAAAGAAAAGAGTTGGCTATGCCCTAGCGACCATGTACCACAGTATTACAGATCAGCATAATGTTCCTTTGGGGTTTCTGGTGTCAATGTGTTTTTCAGTGAGACCAAAAGCCACTTGCTTCTGTGTTTTGCAGCCAAGCTTTAAATAGGCTCACAATAGATGATGAGGTAGATTTGTGTCAGAGATGATATTGAACCTTGTAACTGAACAGCCGGCCCAATTTTTACAGTGTTCAAATAGAAATGGAACATCTTGTTCTATTCCTTTTTTTTCTCAACAGAATCATGGGTTTGGTTTTCTGAAGAAAACAAATTCTGTGCGCATTCCATCTACCAGATAACAGCCTGCCTTGCAGATAGCAACTAAACCACTCTGAGAACAAGAACAGCATGACTTTTCATGGGATCCAGCAGCTCATTACTGAAATCGGTCAAAAACATTTCTCTCAGTGGACCTTGGGAATTGCTGTCGAATAGGAAGATAAATGGCCATTATCACATTGTGATATTTGTATCCTGCAAGAAAATTCAATAGCACAATAAATAGGACACAAAAGATTGACTACATGCTGAGGCTGGGATGTTTTAGAAATGACAAAAGGTGCTAATTAGACTTTACACTGGTTATCAGGGCAATCTCACCATTTCTGGCCCTGTAGCCAAGCTGATAACCAAACAGCTAGTTGTCACTATTCAAATATGCAGCAGCTTGTCATTCACTGTGCTTTACAAACACATTATTATTCTCAGTAATGAAGATACAGGTTTGTAACTACTAAGGTCTGATGTTGCCTCCATATTGTTGATAGAAATTATATTGTTTTCTTTATTTGTATGGGATATTGGTCAGCCAGTGGAAAGATTAGCTACGGTAGTAGGTTTTTGTAAGATACGTCCATGTGACTTCAATCACTTCTGCAATGTGCACACAAAGTTGCTCTGGAGTACAACTTCTGAGGGAAAGACTGAATTAGATAAATGGCATTTGACACAGAATACATCAAAGGTGGACTGTTAAATAGGTAAAAACAATGACTGCAGATGCTGGAAACCAGATTCTGGATTAGTGGCGCTGGAAGAGCACAGCAGTTCAAGCAGCATCCAAGGAGCTTCGAAATCGACGTTTCGGGCAAAAGCCCTCCTGATGAAGGGCTTTTGCCCGAAACGTCAATTTCGAAGCTCCTTGGATGCTGCTTAGACTGTTAAATGACAAGGTATGTTTGCATCACATAAGTAACAGACAAGCTATCTCAGTTGGACATGCAGTCGCTTCACCATTGCTGAGTTCCTCACTGCAAACAAGCAGGTCAGAAGCTGGGAATTCTGTGGCAGTTAACTCATCTTGTGATTCCCTACAGCTGGTCAAAGCACCTCCAATCATGGCTGTGATGGAATAGTTTCCACTTGCTTGATAAGTAGATAGAATCAATGCCACCGGACCAGAAGCATTAACTCTGATTTCTCTTCACAGATACCGCCAGACTTATTGAGCTTTTCCAGCAACTTCTGCTTTTGTTTGAGTTAATGGTAGTTGTCCTTTCCCTATGATGGGGAATTTCAATACTAGAGGGCACCCTTTTAAGGTGAAAGGAGAGAGATTTTAAAAAGACATGAGGGACAATTTCTTTTTCATAGAGGGTAGTTAGTGCATGGAATGAACTTCCTGAGGAAGTGGTGGATGTGGGTATAATTACAATGCTTAAAAGACAGTTGGATAAGTATGTGAATAGGAAAGGTTTGGAGCAATATGGACCAGGAACAGGCAGGTGGGAGGAGTTTAGTTTGGGATTATATTTGGCATGGTCTGGTTGGACCGAAGGATCTGTTTCCATGCTCTATGACTCTATATGTGATTATCAGAAAAGGAGGTCTTTTTCCAATAATAAACACCAATTTTTGTTTGCTAAATATTGCTTTGAAATATCCACAATATAAGCCAGCTACAACATATTAATTATTTGACATTGTTGCAGAGACTGAGCGCCTCAAAGCTAATTACTCTTCCTATTCACTCCACCTATCTGTGAATAGATTGTGATTTAATTCTTCCCCTTTTTAAACAGTTGGGACATATTTCCCCAACTATTTGTTTTTGTGCGCTCTGACTTTGTAAGGATCATAACAATATCATTTCACAGCTAAAACAGAAGTGGGGTTTATTTCACACACTTAGACCTGGGGGTGGGGATGCATACTTCACAACACAGGTACAGTTGCAAGCATATATCAAGGGCAATAAAATCAAAATGGATAAAGAGAGTATTCTATTTGCAACAATTTAAATTAAAAATATTCAAGATTTTCAAATTTATCAAAGTTCTGACATTTCAAATGCAGTCTAAAACTCCGAAACTGGGGTTAGCAGTTTGAAATCTTTTGTCGGGATGATGGACTGGCAAAGCAATTTCATCACTTCAAAATTTCATTGAATGTTGTCTCAGGAATTCTGCTGAAGTATAACTTTCGATTCATAGTTTTGGCAAAAGGAAACTTGATTCCTTGTGCAGTACATGGATAAAGGTTGTTGGCCATTTTATTTTTTACAGCCCAGAGGATGTTATGTGGCCTTCTGGAATTAGGGGTTTCGATATCGTCAGTAGATATTGTGTGGGAAACTTTGACCCATTAACTGGATGCTATGTTAAAATTATGTGGCTAAAAGGCAGTTGAGTTCAGCACTCTGGAGCTCATGTCACAAAACCTCTTTGTGGGCGAGGGGAAATAGCAGTTATTATTGAGATAAAGGCCTACATTGCAGTTAAATAATTATCTCGAACTGATCCCAGAGGTTAAATGGAAAGTCATCAGCACACCTACTCAGAGGATAAGACGAGCTTGCAACTCTATTGTGAAATGGTATGTTTCCTTCTAGCTTGGAGACAATTTTCTCCATTGCAGTTCATAACACAGTAGTTAACATTGCAGACTTACCATGAAGTATACGGAGTGCTAATGATGGCTTCTAATTATATTCTCGAAAATCACTGCTATGTCCAGTCACCAACTATCTTTGTCAGGCTGCAAAATGTGCTTTTTGAAAAAAGTCATTAAAACTACATGTAAGTGAGAGAGAGTGAGAGAGAGTGGGAGAGAGTGGGAGAGTGAGAGAGAGTGAGAGACAGTAAAGTTGTTTTTCTTTAATCTACTCAGAACAACAAGCAAAACAAGCAGATAATACTCTGATATAAGTTATGGTTTTAAACCTAAATTAGTGCCCTGATATCAAAACCAAATGTAATCTGAAAATGACCAAAATGGTTAATATAATAGACCCCAATACTAAATTAATAGTGAGAAGGCTTAACATAGGGACAGGCAGTAATGAGAGACTAAACACTTCTGATGTTTTACAATTTAATACATTAATTGAATATACAGAATAGAAGAGTAATTTTCTTAATATGTAAAGAGAATGTGTTTGAGAATCTCAGTGCGTCGCGCAGAATCTGTTCTGGAGGACCATCATTGAATCTCATGTTTACCGATGAGGGGTCTTATCCATTATCAATGCTTGGAAAATAGTGGTAACTACACGTTGAATACATTGCACTATTCTATCTTAAACAAGTACATAGATGTTACAAAATAAGGGCAATAAGACTGATCCCAAATGTAAACATGCTGAAGAAAAGTATGCGAAACTGAAGACTTGCAAGCTAAAGGAAAGGATGTCAATAGCAAACATCAGCGAGATTAATGAAAATACTAAGTGACAAGTCTAATCCAATGCTAAACCAGCAAGTCAGATCGAATCAAGCAAATACATTGAAATGTAAATAAAAAAGAAAGAGTTCTTCATTTAGGGAAGGAAATTAGACACCAAAGCTTTCAGGAAACCAAACCGAAGGATGAAAGAAAGCCATTGGAGTGAATGACCTTTCCTCATTTCTTACATATTAACCCTTTCAATCCTGCAGTTTGTACTACCTAGAAGGACAAGGGCAGCAGACAAATGGAACACCACCATCTGCAAGTTTCCTTCCAAGCCACACAGCATCTTGACTTGGAACCATATTGCTGATTCTTCATTGTCATTGGGACAAAATCCCAGAAGTTTCTTCTTAACAGCACAGTGTCTGCCTAAAGACTGCAGCAATTCAATAGATCAGCTCACCACCATCTTCCCATGAGAATTATGGAAGGACAATAAATGCTAGCCTAGCCAGTGGCACTAATATTCCCTGCACAAATGAAAATAAAGAACAGGTATTAAATAATACTATTTTTAAAGCACCATGGACTATTGACTGGGCATTAAATTAGGGAAACATTATTATTAGAGACAACAAATGGCTGAGATACTTAAAATGAGAAAGTTCAGGTTTAATGCGGATGTGATCAAGTCATTTAAATTGGCATGTGAACATAGAATTAGAAGTCAAGTGTAGTAATTTAAGAAGCCTCGAGCAAAATTAGAACAGAGTAGTATCTTTGCTCCAAAGAAACCATTGTAAATCTGTGTAATGAATTCCTGGCAAAAGCACTTTTGTCAGAGTAATTCCTTTAAATACGAACAGAAAGTGTACATGCTTAATTTCTGAGGAGAAACAGATAAAGCAACCATGTGGTGCATGTGATACGAGCCTGTAGCATGGTCAGTCTCCAAGGGTTTCCAGGCTTAGCCCTAATTACATTCACAATACAAAATGACAGAACTTTGGATTCACCAAAATGGTACAGTGGGAAGGTAAGCACCATCAGGAAACCTGAAGGGAGAGGGGAAAAGAAAGCAAGGAAGAATGAAAGGAAATAAAGAAAGTAAACTGTTTTTCAAACACTTGAGCATGAAAATCGAGGCTGACAGCTTATTGCAGCACTGAGAAAGCAATCTTTCCTACGAGACATTCAATTGTTACTTTTAAGGTGGATGTAAGCAACTCCACCATTATTTGGAAGAGTAGGAGATTTATTCTCAATGCCTTTTGTCAACATAATTGAAACAGATTATGTGCTCCTGATTACATTGCTCACAAATTGGCTGCTGGATTTCCTATAATACAGGAGTAATTACACTTCAAAAGATCTTTCATTACCTAGAAAGGGCTTCTGGAAGTCCTGAGACCACAAAAGGAATCATACGAATGCAAGTCTTGCTATTTTTGTCCATGTATCTCATAGCAGTTGATTTGCTTATTAAAAGAATCCTCTGCCTGGAACAAGCATTGCTCCAGCTTCAGAGAGGAGCCATGGGACAATTCATCTTCACCATTATTCTCAAATATAAAGTCTTGTCACATAGTTATATTTTCAAAAAGGTTTCTCAAATCTACAGGTTTTCCTTTCATAGAAACATTATTCGACAGGTCCAGTTGATCAATAATGACCAAATTTTGCCCCAGAGATTAATAGCATGGAGTCTAAATTCAATTGTTACAAAATGTGATAGATTTAAAATGGTACAAAGAAAACTTCACCTTTCCATATTTATATTCATTATTAGTTCAAAACCTTTTCTTACCCAGGAATGAAAGAAATCTCTGACCGTCACAAATTTCCCTTCCACTGTTACACACGAGTTTCAAATAGGGCACAAAAGAGATAGCTCTCTATAACCAACTAAGATTCCTTCTTGCGAAATAATTTGCAAATTGATGTGATGACAAAAAAAATTTTCTATTCAACTTTGGGATAATTCAATTTAGAGGAACTGTTAAAGGTTGATAATCTCAACAATGTTGTGATGGCTGCTACAGCTTTCAGCTGCATGCATGCCCTTTAGGGTCTTCCTCTACACAACTTGTTTTTCCAATAAATGTCTGTTCCAATGCTTCACAGTACATGTAATCAAAAGCGATACAAAATACTATTCCCTAAGATTAGACATAACATTTGATGATACTATGGCTTAAAAAGAGGTGTATTTTATTCTAGTCTTTATTGTGAAGAAAGCTTGAGACAGAGGCACAAAGCTGTCTGCTCAAAGCCAATACAATAAACAGCTTATGAGGTCATGTGTTTTTTTAAGTTATAACAATAGGAGCAGACTGAATGGGTGGAATCAAGCTCCCACAGAACAAAGATGTTTATTTACAACTTTCTGCAGTTGCTGGGGTCTTGAAGCTGGATGTGAAGTCTCTTATTCCCCTCTCTGTTACAGCTAAAAGCTATATTCCTGCTGCTAGAATTGCACATAAAACAATCCATTTTACTGAATTTGCCTTTGCCAAGAGTGTGTCTATGAGATGTTACTATATTGGAACAGTCAATTAGTAGTAGTCAATGTGTATATTATTGTCAAGCTTTATGATACTTAAAGTTAGGCCAATTCTTTGATTTTTATTTTGCCAGTATTTTAACTGTAGTGCAAAAATAAAGTATGATTTGCTTAAAATTGTGTAGTTTGATAAATTCAATTGCATATGGAATGCAATGCCTCACATTTACCTTTTAAAATAAGAAAAGGTTAGGGTCTAGGCTATTTTCTGAATATACTTTGAGGGGATTTGATTTGTTCCATAACAATGAGAAGGATGTAGAAGGCTTTTGCATTTCATTTGAGAAAGTGGCTGAACAAATGAAGTTACTGGTAACAATGTGGATATTGTTGATCCAAACAAAGTTGGTCAGTCAAACTCGTGAGGCATTTGCATCATTATCAGAGGAATTATCGGGAGGATGATGAGGTGAAAAAATCCATTTTACATGGTTATGATCCAGTACCAGAAACCTACAGACAACATTTTAAGAATCTAAGGAGGGAATCTGGTCAAACATACATAGAATTTGAAATGATCAAAAGTAATTTTGATACACTGGTAAGGAAATTGAAAATAGATCAAACATATCATGCTTTTAGAGAGATGATTATTTTGGAGGACTTCAAAAATTTACTTTCTCACATAGTGAGATAGAAGAGCAGAGAGTTAAAACTACAAGATTAGCAGCTGAAATGGATGATGATTATGAGTTGGTTCATAAATCAAAGTTTGACTTCCAACATCAGTTTCAAACTGTAACGGATAGAAATTGGGGAAAATAGAAGTCCTCAGGTGGTAAGGGAAAAGAAATTCTCACTTGGAGATAGTAAAGATAGTTTACCAAAGGGTTAAAAGGAAACCCATGAGGGGGCAGGAGAGATAGGAAGCTTGGGTGTTTTCACTGTAATAAAGTAAGTTACATAAAGTCACAGTGTTGGTGGTTTGCAAAAGCACTGGGAAGATGGATATGGGAAAACAGGATATGCAAATTAGTTTTTTTGAAGTAAAGGGAAGCATAGTGGAACCTAAAAAGCTGGAAAAAAACTATATAACTCTATCAGAAGTTGGTTGAGATGAAAGTGCCTAAATCTCTCTAAAGAATTTACTGACATGAGTAAACCTTACCCATACAAAAGGATTAGATAAAGTGGTTAAGACTCTAAGAGAAACAGAAGCAAGTCAATTTTTTATGGTGAGAATTGAGGAGATATGTAATTCTGAAGGAGTATTGCTAGAAACATGTGGTATTTTGTGGAATTCATCTCTAGTAAAGATTTAGTTAGATCATAGGTGGGAGTGATGGCTACTGTGGTTGAAAAGCCATGAAAAAAATCAGGCAATAAAGTTGTGACAGTAAGAATATCCTGGGATTTTTCCTGACTGTGGTAACAAGGTCACAATGCCACAGAAATCAAAGAATAAAAGATAATGAATTTGAAGTTCCATTATCAGAAACCATGTTTGATCAAATGGTTGAGAGAAAAAAAACAAGAACAAATGCAGGACAACGTGGATATTTTTAGTTCAGATAAATTAGTGGAATTACAACAGAAAGATGAAAAATTAAAGCAGTTATATCAAAAAGCATACACAGAAGAAAAATGTGATTGTATCCCAGAATGTTACTATCTTAAAACTGAAGTCTTGATGAGGAAATGGAGACCATCACATATTCATGCAGATGAAAAATGGGGAGAAGTTCATCAAGTTGGGTTATAGAAAAGGCTTGTTGTGGATAGCACGTGACTTATCAGTAGGTGGTCATTTTGGACTAAGCAAAACTCAAACTAAGATACAAAAACAGTTTTTTTTGTCTGGAATGCATAAGGATGTGGTTAACTTTTGCTGGACATATCATACACGTCAGGTAATTCAAAAGCCTCAGGCAATGATAAAACCAGTACTCTTAATAGCCATTTCCACATTTGAGGACCCTTTTACAAGGGTCTTAATTGGTTGTGTAAGACCCCTACCTAAAACAAAAAGTGTAAATCAGTATTTGTTAACCATAATGATGTGACTACTAGATTTCCAGAAGCCATTCCATTATGCAGTATCCCGGCTAAAAAGGATTGTAGAAGAGTTACTCAAACTTTTGATGAGATACAGACTACCCACAGAAATATGTTCAGATCAAGGGTCAAATTTTATGTCAAAAGCATTCAAGAAAGTTATGGATAGCTTAGAAATAAAATAATTGAAATCCATTGCACACCATCCAAAATAGCAGGGAGCATTAGTATGGTGAAATGAAATTTTAAAGACCAGGTTGAGGGTTTATAGTCAAGACTAACCAGAGGGTTGGAATAAAGGAATTCTATTTGTACTTTCTACAATTAGAGATACACTTAATGAATCAACTAAATTCAGTTTATTTGAATTAGTTTTTGATGAGCGGAGTGGAGCATTGAAATTACTTAAGGAGAAATTGGTCGGTGAGAATTCAGAGACCACATATTTAGACATAATTATCAAATTTTAGGGAAAGATTAATAGAACAAATGAGTTAGCTAGATGGCATTTGAAAGTAGCACAGCATGTGATGAGACAGGAAGCAAGCAAGAGATAAAAAAATGCATAATTTTGCTAAAGGACAATAAAGTGTTAGTGTTACTCCCAGTGGTAGACAAACCTTTAAAGGCTAGGTTTAGTTGACCCCTATCAAATTGAATGAGGTGAATTATTTGATAAGGATGCCAGATGGAAAAATAAATCTCACAGTGTGTCATTGATTATGCTCAAAAGGTATTTTGATAAGGAAGGAAAGCAAAAGGAGAATGCGTTTCTGGTTACAACACAGAGTGAAGAACCAAGTTCAGAGGATTCTGATTGTCCAATTTAATCGGAGGAATGTCCAATGAGAAAGTTCTTAAAAATTGTGACAAATTATTTAGCTACCTTCCAGAGGAAAATTGAAATGACCTGACATGAGGAGATATGTGAGAATAAATTAGGAAGGATTGATCTGATTATGCATGTAGATGTTGGAAATACTGTTCCAATTAAACACCATCCTTATAGACTTAATCCTTTAAAGTTGGTACATGTTCAAAAGCAACTTGTATTTCAAAGTTGGATTTACTCTGAGGATACTGGCAGGTAACTTCATGCAAAAGACAAAAGGAAAATTTGGCTTTTGTGATGTCGAATGGACTGCACAGGTTTAAAGTCATGCCATGTTGATATGAAAAATGTGCCAGCCACATTTCAAAGACTAACCAATAAAGTCATTTCAGGATTACTCAATTGTGTCATGTAAGTCAATTATTTGATTACTTTTAGTCACACTTAGCGAATCTATCGGAATTGTTCGATCGACTTCAGGAGGTGGGCTTGGTGATAAAACTGGCTAAGAGTCAGTTCGCAAAAGCTCAAGTCACTTTTATTGGATTTGGAAACATAGCCTCAGAATATAAAAACAAAGATTATTGGGGAGTTTCCCAAACCATCGATGAAGAGGTAAGTACGATGTTTCCTGGAACTGAGTGTTTTTTATTGTACCAAATTTTAGCAGTGCAGTTGTTCCACTGACTGACTTGTTGAAGAAGTGTAGAAACTTCAATGGATGGAGGAATGTCAGAAGGCATTTGACAGCCTGAAAGCCATGTCAACCACTGCCCCAGTATTAGCTACACCTAACTATGCAAAGCCATTTAAGGTGGATATCCATGCTTGTGATGTAGGCGTTGGTGCTATACATTTTCGAGACAACAAGAAGATAGAAAGATCTGTTGGATAGTTTTCCAGAAAATGGAATAATCATCAAGAGAAATATTGCCCAATTGAGAAGGAAACCTTCAGTTTAATGTTGGCATTGCAACATTTCAGCATTTATATTGCTGATAATGTTTCTGAGACAATTATATGTACTGATCACAACGTCTTAACATTTTTTGGAAAATTTAAGGATAAAGATTCCATATTGCTCAGATGGAGCTTATTATGGCAGCCATTCCATTTTGAAAGTTAGACATGTTGCAGGTCATGAGAACATAATTGCCAACATGCTGTTGTGACTTTGGTGAAGAAAGATGGAGGCATTCAGTTGAGGGCAAAAAATAAACAGAAAAGGATTGCAGTAATGAATTTTTATATGCTTAGAATCACTGTAATGCATTGTGGTGCACCAATACATATCATTTTATTCTATTTTGAGAGGGGTTCGTTTGGCCAATGACAAACAGAACTTTAAACCTTTTTATGAAATAAAAGTTAGTGCAATAGTATTTTGTAAACAGAGGACTGGCTGAATAAATAATTTAGTACCATGAAAAATAATCATATATTATATCATACATCTGTGGATAAACATTGGCTACCAGACACTGCATCACAGTTGGGTTCTGTTGTGGAGCTGGTAATCATTACACTGAAAAGCTGGACTCTAAACTCTGCACAAAGTCCTAAGGCAAGTTTGAGCCCAGTTTCTCTTTATTCCTTCAAAGTGGCCTTAGCTAGAATTATAGAATGCCAACAATGTGAAAGCAGGCCATTCGCTCAGCAAAACCACACTGACCCTCCGAAGAGCATCCCACCCAGACGTATCTCCCTACCCTATTCCTGTAACCCTGCATTTCTCATGGCTAATTCACCCAGTCTACACATCCCTGGACACTATAGGCAATTAACATGGCCAATCCATTAACCTTTAGACTATGGGAGGAAACCAGACCATCTGAATGAAACCCACACAGATTCAGGGAGAATATGCAAACTCCACACAGACAGTCACCCGTGTGAAATTGAATCTGGGTCCCAGGCACTGTGAGGCAGCAGTGCTAGCTACTGGGCCACAGTATCACCCTGTGCCTGTTGTGGAAGGCTACCCATGTGAGTGTCTCCTGTGTATGCTACATTGAATGAGTCAGCTGAGTCTTCAACAGTAAAATCTTCTGCAACCCTCAATCTGTGAGCTTACTTCCTTCCTTATTGGCCTGGCTGCTGCTAATTCATACCCAGTGACTCATTAGACGATGATCTTGATTCTGTGCAGACCTGTAATGTATGTTCAGTGGCATTAACTGAATTGGTGGCTTTGAGTACAGATCATATGATGGCACTCCTTCAAAGATCTGAAGGCATAGCTTCCAGCCTTTACCATGAGCTGCATCAAATGGTCAGGCAGCAAATCCGGAGTATCAGAAAGCACAAATGCAGCTGAGGAAGGTGCCTGGAGAAGAAAGTACAAGGTCCATAATTAACTGGTAAACCGGCAGCAATTTGCAATTCATGCCAGGAGCAGGATGAGGATAATGTGGGATTTCAAAATGGGCACAAGGCAGGATAACACTGCCAGTCTAAAGGTTCTCTGGGAGGGGGAGGGATTAGTGGGGAAGGCGCTAGCAGAGGGAATGGAGGTGACGGGGGAGATGTCAAGCAAAGCTATGTAGATTTCATTGAGCTTTTACTGACACTGTGTTCAGGTTCTCTGGATCAGATTCTTGGAATTGACCTCCATGTTTTTTTTTATTCACAGTATGTGGGCTTCATTGTTGAAGCTAGCATTGATTGCCAATCCCCAAATGCTTAGAGTTTATGACATTGCTGTGGATCTGAAGTCACATATAGGCCAGATCAAATTAATATGGCAGATTTCCTTCCCTAAAGGACATTAATGAACCAGATGGAGTTTTCCTGACAATCAACTATGGATTCGTGGTTATCATTAGACTTTTAATTCTGGATCTAATTGTATCAATTGTAGTAAAAATCCATCCAGTTCACCAACATTGTTTAGAGAAGGACATACTTACCTGGCAAATGGGACTAAATTAATTTAAATGCCTGGTCGACTGGACAAGTGGACCAAAAGATCTGTTTCCAAGATGTACAACTGTATATAGTCTGGTCTACATAGGATTTCAAACCTACAGTGAAGTGGTTGAATCTTAACTGCTCACTAGCAAACCACTCATGCCAATGACATACATGCTGATGTTGACAGTGATGTTCACTTACTATGAAAGAATAATTTAATTAAAAACTCAGCTTGGCAGTAATTTGTGTGACACCTGAAGCAAGACAATCTGATGGTGAGTAGAAATGCCATGATCATTTATTAGGACTGAATGGTTTTACTGTGTAATACCCAATATAACATTTTGCTGAAAAATTAAGTTATGTCAGCTATGGTTCAGTGGTTGAACTCTCACTCTGAGTCAGATTTTGTGTGTTGATATTCCACTCAAGAAATCTAGACTGTCACTTCAATGCTGTTACGAGAGAATGGTGCATTACTTAATGCATTGTATCAGATGAGATGTTAATCAAAGGCTACATCTGTTCTCTCATGTGGATATAACACTGGCAACTAACGCATAGTGTGGGAGATTGCCCAGGTTTGTCCTGAACAGTAAAAGCAGGAAAATCCAACCTGGCCAATTGCCACCTCATCAGTACACTCTCAATCTTTATTAAGCTGATGGATGGTGTCATCGACAGTGCTATCAAGTAGCACCTGCTCAGGACGCCCAGTTTGGAATCTGCCAGGGCCACTCAGCTCCTGACCTCATTTCAGCTTTGGTCCAAATGTGGACATAAGAGCTAAATTTCAGCAGTGAGATGGGAGTGACAGCCCTTGACATCAAGACCATTCCCATCCAAGTATAGCATCCTAGCAAAACTGAAGTCAATGGGTATCAGGGGTAAACACTCAACTGGTTGAAGTCAAACCTGGCACATAGGAAGAGTTATGGTTGGTGGAGGTCAGCCCCAGGATATCTCTGCAGGAACTCCTCAGTGTAGTATCATCCGCCCAACCAGCTTCAGCTGCTTCATCAACGACCTTCCCTCCATCACAAAGTCAAGAGTGGAGATGTTTGCTGATGATTGCACAATATTTAGCACCATTTGTGAATCCTCAAAATACTGAAGCAGTCCATGTTCTAATGCAACATGATCCAGGCTTAAGCTGACAAGTGGCAAGTACCATTCACGCCACATAAGTGCCAGACAATTAACTTCTCCAACAAGAGAGAATCTAACCATTGTACCTGGACAATCAATGACAGTTTATCACAGAATCTCCCCCTATCAAGATCCTGGGGCTTGGCATTGGCCAGAAACTCAATCAGACTAGCTACATAACTACAGCAGCTGCAAGTGCAGGTCAGAGACGAGGAATTGTGTAGTGAGTAACTCGCCTCCAGAGTCCCCAGAATCTGTCCACTGCCTACAAGGCACATGTCAGGAGTTTGATGAAATACTCCCCAGTTGACTGGATGGGTGCAGCTCCAACAACACCCAAAAAGCTTGTCACCATCCAGGACAAAGCATCCTGTTTCACTGGCATTACATCCACAAACATACATACACTCCATCACCGTCATTC
This sequence comes from Chiloscyllium punctatum, assembly GCF_047496795.1. Classification (NCBI taxonomy): domain Eukaryota; kingdom Metazoa; phylum Chordata; class Chondrichthyes; order Orectolobiformes; family Hemiscylliidae; genus Chiloscyllium; species Chiloscyllium punctatum. The sequence goes on along the minus strand of NC_092750.1, from coordinate 50,111,841 downwards.
AGTCACAGCAGGGTGTACCATGTACACAATGCACAATAAAATTCACCAAAGATCTTTAGACATCATTTATATAAATGATTTGGATGTGGCTGTAGGAGATATGGTTAGGAAGTTTGCAGATAACACCAACATTGGAGGTGTAGTGGAGACCGAAGAAGATTACCTCAGAGCACAACTGGACTTTGATCAGATGGGCCAATCGGCCAAGGAGTGGCAGATGTAGATTAATTTAAATAAATGTGAAGTGCAGCATTGTGGAAAGGTAAGTCAGTACAGAATTTATGCACTTAATGGTAAGGTCCTGAGGAGTGTTTCAGAACATAGAGACCTTGGAGTGCAGGTTCATAATTCCTTGAAAGTGGGGTCACAGGTAGACATGATAGTGAAGAAAGTATTTGATATGCTTGCCTTTATTGATCAGTGTATTGAGTATTAAAGTGAGAGGTCATGTTGTGGCTGCACAGGACATTAGTTCAGCTACTTTTGGAATACTGCATGCAATTCTGGTCTCCCTGCTATAGGAAGAATGTTTCAGAAAAGATTTAAAAGGATGTTGCCAGGGTTGGATGATTTGAGCTATAGGAAGAGGCTGAACAGGCTGGGGCTGTTTTCCCTGGAGCATCGGAGGCTGAGGGGGTGACCTTACAGAAGTTTATAAAATCATGAGGGGCATTGATGGAGAGAATAGCTGAAGATTTTTTTCCCAGGGTAGGACAGTCCAAAACTAGAGGGCATAGGTTTACAGTGAGAGGGGAATGATCTAAAAGGGAGCTAAGCTGCAACTTTCTTTGTTCAGAGAGTGGTGTACGTATGGAATGAGTGGTACAATTGCAACATTTAAAAAGCATCTGGATGGGTATATGAATAGGAGGGATATGGGTCTAGATTAATTTAGGATACCTGGTAGGCATGAATGAGTTGGATGGAAGGATTTGTTCCATGCTGTACAGCTTTATGACTCTGAGTTCAATGGTGCAAAGCCATTTAGCTAAGCCATATTAATTAAAAAAAATTGAAAATAACCAGTAGGTCCTCAAGATATCAACTTACTGCTGGAAAGTCTGCGTGTTTTAGAAATTCTTTTTACAAGGATTTGTTTCAAAGTATTAATTTCCTCGTCACAAAAACAAACATTTGGTGAAAGTTAGCAGGTCGGGCGGAACTGAAGAACAATCCCCGGACTAGAAACCTGAACTCTGGCTTTCAGGTGCTGCCAGACCTGCAAACAATCTCTAGGTTTATTTCAGACCTTCAGCAGCCGCACTGGTTTGTTGGAGTTTCGCGTTAATTGCCATGCAAATGGGTTTGGGCATCAATGAGCAGCGGGTGGAGGTTACAGCATCAGTAAGCTGAGTATTAAATTACAGTACTCACTCCTGAACTTGCACCAGGAGAGTGCCCGCTACTTGTTGATGGTAGTCAGCCTCTCGCCCTGGTTCCAGGTATTCAGCTAGACTGAGGGGTCTGGCAATTGTGGAGCTTCGCTGTGAGCAGAGGTTGGGACGGAGACTGTGTGTGTGTGTGTGTTTGTGTGTGCTCCGACAATGTCAGATCCCAGTTCCTGCTGCTCTGCCCAAGTTTGCTGCGCTGTATTTCACGCTGTATTGACAATGAGCAACATAGCCGCGACCTCTGATGAGTCATGCTGAGCGGAATGACAGTTCACCCCTCTGCCCAGACTCCGTTATATTGCAGGCTCTCAGGTTCCGCAGAGCAGATCAGTCAGTCTTAACAGGACGAGCAAACTGTGAGACTACAGCAGCCGGGACCAAACCCCCAAAACTTGATTGAAAGGGTACCATGAAGCGACTTTTCTACTTCCTCATCAGCTGTGCTGCCATCAGCTATGTTTCCACTGCTGTGATTACTGGGGTAAGTTCAGGAATTTCCCTGAAATCCATTTCGTATAAGTTTGATGGTCAGCGTTTGAGCTGTCAAATTAATCCACGAAAACGCGGGTATCCTGCAGAGAGGCTGCCCGGAGTTTAAATAGACAAGCTAAAAGTTTTGTGATTTGCTCAACATTGCAATCTCTAGAACGGTGAATGAAACTTGTATAGGTTCAAAAGCAATGATTGATATCGAAAACTCTAACGAACATTTGAAAGGTCGGTTTTCTTTCTTTGTAGTTTGGGAGCTGTGTGAGTAAATTTTACCCCTTCAGCAGTCAAGTTTAATAATAGTGCATGGTAGATCAATTCCGGTATATTCTGCCCTTAAACCAATACCTAGGCTGCAAAAAAGAACTTGATTTCACAGCAGCTTGGACCAGCACAGCTTTCTGTCTAATTATTGTTCCTTGGAACCAGGCTGACTGAGCGGTGTTTTAATTCACCTGAAATCAGACACCTCTACTCAACAGGCAAGGCAGAATCCTTAACGTGAAAAAGAAAGTGAGCCCAGTGACATCATATCATTTTGGTTTTGGAGTAACGGAATTCAATTTCATCTGTAAAGGCAATCATTTCAATTACTAGTTTCCCCGAATAACTAGCAAGCTCAAAAAAAATCATTCCGAACTGCACATAATTTTGCACTGGAAAATAACCTCCTGTACTTAATATTTCATACTAGACATTTTATTCTGCCTAAGTGTCTCTGAAATGTTATATGGTAAATGTAACTGTTTGTCACAGGGCAGCACTACATTTCTAACAATAATTTGAAGACTTATTCCATTGTCTCACCTTCTGCCTGAACCACAGATGCTGCAGTTCTTCAATATATAGACAACTGTCTGTCCAAGGTGAAAATACCCGAAATGACAAATACTTTGGAAGACTTACAATTATTAGATTGCAGCAGTAACACAGATGTGCATTTGTATCTTCTGTGAATGAAAAACGTACATTTATATCATGCCTTTCAATATGTGGACATCCTGAAGAGTTATTCAGTGTAGCATAGTCGCTGTTGTAATGGAGGAAGTGCAACGACAAAGTCCCACAAACAACAATGTAATAAGGGTCAAGTATTGTACAAATTTTACCATCAGGCCACTTAGCACTGACCTTGAAGAAAACTGTCAATCCAGTGAACTCCGAGGTGTGGATTTCCACATTCGAAACAGCAGCTTAAATCTGGTGCCAAGTCAAGGGCAACAGCAACTGTGAACAAGCAAGGAAGCAACAAATCACATTGAAATATTCACAGCAAACCAGTGGGTTCAGGCACAAATGTTGTGGCACACAAGGAGACCAGTCATCCCAATATGATTGCACTAACTCCCTGAGCACTAACATTTCTCTCAGAGTGTTGAGAGTCAGAGAGGCACAGAGTCATAGAGATGTACAGCATGGAAACAGAGCCTTCATGCTGAACAGGTATTCCACCCCAATTTAGTCCCACCTGCCAGCACCCGGCCCATATCCCTCCAAACCCTTCCTATTCATGTACCCATCAAAATGCCTTTGGATGAATCCTTGGAATTCTCTTAAAGATACAGAATCTTTAAATATTTTGAAGGGCAAGGTTGATAATCTTTCACCCCTTGGTAATTAAGAATCTATCAGGGAATGCAAGAAAGGAGTGTTCAGGTTAAAATCAGATTAGCTGTGATCTTATTGAATGGCAGAGCAGGATTGAAGGGTAAATGATGCCCTCCAGGGCATCTCCTCCACTTTCCAAATCTCTGCCCTTGAACCTCACCCAATTGCAACAAGGACACAACTCCCCAGTCCTCACCTTCCATTCCACCAACCTTTGGATACAACAGATCATCCTCTGCCATTTCCACCATCTACAATCAGACCCCACCACCAGAGATAAATTTCCCTCCCCACCCCTTTCTGCACTCCACTGAGACTACTCCCTCTGCAGCTCCCTTGTTAGGTCCACGCAACCGCCCCCACCCACCAACCCATCCTCTACTCCAGGTACCTTCCACTGCAGGAAGTGTAAAACCCACTCCTCCACCCTCACCTCCATCCAAAGCCCCAAAGGATCCTTCCACATCCTGCAGAGATTTTCCTGCACATCTACTGTGTGCATTGCTCCCGATGTGGTCTCCTCTATATTGAGAAGACAGGACACCGACTTGCAGAACGTTTCAGAGAACATCTCTGGGACACACACACACTAATCAACCCCACCGTCCTGTAGCTGAACTCCTCCTCCCAGTCTGCCACGGACATGCGAGTCCTGGGCCTCCTCCACTGCCAGATTCTAGCCACCCAACACCTGGAGGAAGAATGCCTCATTTTCCACCCTGGGACCCTCCAACCACAGGGGATCAATGTTGATTTCACCAGTTTCCCTATCTCCGCTCTCTTCACCTTATCCCAGATCCAACCCTCCAATTCCGCACCACCCTCTTGAACTATCCTACCTGTCCATCTTCCTTCCCACCTATCCACTCCACCCTCCGCTCTGACCTGTCACTATCACCCCCAGCTCCATCTATCTATTGCATTCCCAGTTCCCTTCCTCCCAGCCCCAACCCCCCTCCCATTTATCTCTCTCACCCTTTGGGCCTACCCCACATTCCTGATGAAGGGCTTATGCTTGAAACATCGACTCTCCTTATCCTCGGATGGTGCCTGATCGGCTGTACTTTCCCGGCACCACTGATCTTTTGACTCTGATCTTCAGCATCTACAGTCCTCACTTTCTCCAAGCCTACTCTTGTTCCTGGTTCCTATGTCTATAACTTTGTATCAATCTCCTGCCTTTTCTCCATAACCCAATATATGCAGCTACTTTGGTTAATTAACCAATGTCCCCTGGAATGCCTCAGTTGAACTTGCCTCCACAAAGCAATTATCCTTCATTCCTAGCTCCTATCCGTTCTGAGGAAGGGTCACTCAATCCAAAACGGTTTCTGTCCACGGATGCAGCCACACCTGCTAAGCTTCTCCAGCAATGTCTGTTTTTGTTTCTGATTTATAGCAATCTGCAGTTATTTTGGTTTTTAATTATCCTTCATTTCTAATCTAAGTTTTCAGAGAGAGTGAAGTAAATGATTCTTACTGGATGTAGAAAAATAAAAGTTTTTTAAAAGGTAGTTTAAAAGAAAAGATTCACAATAAGGATAGCTTTGGAGAGACAGTAAGGATTTTAATAGTATTTATTAAAGACACCAATAAACTCATTTACACTTCAATGTCTAACGTTTGCAGCAATCTAGCAATGAAAAAGTCAACATTTTCAGCAAATTGTGATTGCAATCTGTGAAGATCTTTATTCAAAAGCATCACATTCAGTGGATAATAAGGAAGACAATGGACTGCTGGTGTTTATTTCAAAGGGAATGGAAAAGAAAGCAAATCGAGAGTGTGGTGCTGGAAAACATTCCTGATGAAGGACTTACGCCTGAAACGTCGATTCTCCTGCTCCTTGGATGCTGCCTGACCTGCTCTCAACTCTGATCTCCAGCATCTACAGTCCTCACTTTCTCCTCCATAAAAGAAAGCAAGCTTTGGTAAAAGTATATGAGGCACTAGCGAGACCACTGATGGAATACTGTGTACAGTTTTGCGCGATGATCTAAGGAAAGGTTTACTAGCATCAGAGGCAGTCCAGAGAAGGCTCATGGAGCCGATTGCAGATGTGGAGGGACTGTTTTACAAGATGTTGAGCAGGTTTGGCTTGTATTTATTGGAATTTAGAAAAATGAGAGGTCACTTTATTCAACCACGCAAGATTCTTAGAGGATTTCACATTAAAGATGCAAAGCTTTTTCCCCTTGTGGAACAATCTAGGACCAGAGGACATAATCGCAGAATAAGAGATTCACCTATTTAAGACAAAAATGAGGAGGAATTTTATTTCTTAGAGGGTAGTCAATCCTTGGAATGCTTGAGTGCTTTAAAGGCTGGATTATTAAATATATCCAAGGCTGAGTCCAACAGATTTTTAATTAGTAAGGAAGTCAAGGGTCATGTGGAAAGGCAATAAAGAGGAGTTGAGGATTATCATATCAGCCATGATCTCATTAAATGGCAGTGTAGACTTGATGGACTGAATAGCCTATTTATGCCCCTGTGTGTTATGGTCTAGTAAGCACTCTATTAAGAAGAATGGCTGACAGCAACTTCTTCATTCCGGTTTCAGCAGATTAATGGCAACAAATGCTGAATGTTTCACCACCAGCTTAGGTTGGAAGCTAAAAGGCAGAGCAGTGTAGTCATCTCAAGATTGCTACCAGTCCCACGGGCTAGTGAGGCTAGAAGCAGCGTGAGTGTAGCTGAACACATGGGTAGAGAGCTGGTGTAGGAGGAAGGGCTTCAGATATGTAGATCATTGGGATGCTTTCTGGGGAAGGTGGGACCTGTACAAGGAAGATGGGTTGCATCTGAATTGGAGGGGTTCCAATATCCTGGGCAGGAGATTTGGTAGAGCTCTTCGGGAGGGTTTAAACTAGTTTGGCAGAGGGATAGAAACTGGAGCTATGGTTCAGAGGAAGCGATAGCTAGTGAACGGGCAAATACAGCTTGCAGAGAGACCGTGAAGAAGGATAGGTAGTTGATGAGGCAAAGTTGCAGTCAATGTGATGGGTTGAAATGTGTCTACTTTAACATAAGAAGTGTCAGGAATAACAATGATGAACTTAGAGCATGGACCAGTAATTGGAGCTATGATATTGTGGCTATTGCCAGAAACTTGGTAATCATGGGGCAGGAATGGTGATTGGATGTTCTTAGCTTCAGATGTTTCAAAGGGAACAGGGAGGGAGGTAAGAGAGGTAGGGGAGTGGCCTTGCTAATCAGGGATGGTATCACAGCTGCAGAAAGGGAGGTTGTCAAGGAGGTTTTGCTATTGAGTCAGTGTGAGTGGAAGTTAGAAACAGGAAAGGAGCAGTCACTTTATTGGAACTTCTCTATAGACCCCCGCACCTCCCACCCCCCACTCCAGTAGCAACAAAGACATGGAGGAGCAAATTGAGTGGCAGATTTTGGAAAGGTACAGAAGTAACAGGGTTGTTGTCATGGGCAAATTCAACTTCCCTAATATTGATTGGAACCTACTTAGCTCAAATAGTTTGGATGGAGTAAATTTTGTCAGGTGTCCAGGAAGGATTCCTGACTCAGTATGTAGATAGGCCAACTAGAGGGGAGGCCATATTGGATTTGGTGTTTGGAAAAAAAAACAGGTCATGTATCAGTTCTGTCCGAATGGAGAACATTTCGGTGATAGTGATCACAATGCTATTAGGCAGGAACTGTGGAGCATAAATTAGGAGTGGTTATTCTCAGCGAAATGCATGACAGAAATGTGGAGGTTGTTTACAGGGCACTTGCTAAAAGTGCTGGATAAGTTTATCCCACTGAGGCAAGGAAGGGATGGTAGGGTGAAGGAACCTTGGAATGATAAGAGATGTGCACCATCTAATCAAGAGGAAAAAGGGGTTAAGGTTGGGAAACAAGGATCAGACGGAGCTCGAGAGGGTTACAAGGTAGCCAGGAAGGAACTAAAGAATGGACTGAGGAAAGCTAGAAGGGGACATGAAAAAGCAGGTCGGATTAAGGAAAACCCCCAAGGCATTCTCCACTTATGTGAGGAACAAGAGGATGGCCAGAGTGAGGGTAGGGCTGAAAAATGTGTTGCTGGAAAAGCGCAGCAGGTCAGGCAGCATCCAAGGAGCAGGAGAAATCGATGTTTCGGGCATAAGCCCTTCTTCAGGCTTATGCCCGAAACGTCGATTCTCCTGCTCCTTGGATGCTGCCTGACCTGCTGCGCTTGTCCAGCAACACATTTTTCAGCTCTGATCTCCAGCACCTGCAGTCCTCACTTTCTCCTGAGGGTAGGGCTGATCAGGCATAGTGGAGGGAACTTGTGCCTGGAGTCAGAGGAGGAAGGGGAGATCCATACTGAATACTCTGTTTCTGTATTCACTCCCCTCTAGTTGGACCTTGTCATTTGTGAGGACAATGCGAAACAGGCAGGTATGCCTGAATAGACAGAGATTAAGAAGGAAGATGTGCTGGAAATTTTGAAAAACATGAGGACAGATAAATACCCTGGGCCAATGGGATGTATCCAAGGTTACTATAGGAAGCGAGGAAAAAGATTGCTACGCCTTTGGTGATAATCTTTGTGTCTTCACTGTTGCCTGGAGTACTGCCTGATGATTGGAGGGTGACAAATGTTATTCCCTTGTTCGAGAAAGGGAATAGGGATAACCCTGGGAATTATAAACCAGTCAGTCTTAGGCCGGTGGTGGGCAAATTATTGGAGAGGATTCTGAAAGACAAGATTTCTGGTTATTTGGAAAAGCGTAGCTTGATTAGAGATAGTCAGCATGGCTTTGTGAGGGGCAGGTCATGCTTCATGAGACTTATTGAATTATTTGAGGATGTCACAACACGTTGATGAAGGTAGAGCAGTGGATGTGGTGCACATGGATTTTAGCAAGGCATTTGATAAGGTTCCCCATGGTAAGCTCATTCAGAACATAAGGAGGCATACAGTACAGGGAAATCTGGCAGTCTGGATACAGAATTGGTTGGCCCATTGAAGGTGGTAGGAGATGAGAAGTATTCAACCAAGAGCTTGGTGACCAGTGGTGTTCCACAGGGATCAGTTCTGGGACCTCTGCTCTTTGTGATTTTTATAAATGACTTGGATGAGGAAGTGGATGGGGGGGGGTTAGTAAGGTTGCTGATAACACGAAGGTCGGTGGAGTTGTGGATAGTGTTGGACGGCTGTTGTAGGTTGCAACAGGACATTGACAGGATGCAGAGCTGGGCTGAGAAGTTGCAGATTAAGTTCAACCTGGAAAAGTGTGAAGTGATTCATTTTGGAAGGACAAATTTGAATGCAGATTACAGGTTTAAAGCCAGAATTCTGTGCAGAGTTAAAGAAGAGGGATCTTGGGATCCATGCCCATAGACCCCTGAAAGTTGCCATCCAAGCTGATAAGGTTGTTTAGAAGGTATATGGCATGTCGGCTTTGATTAACAGGGCAATTGAGTTTAAGAGCCATGAAGTTATGCTGCAACTCTACAGAGCCCTGGTTAGACCACACTTGGAATGTTGTGTTCAGTTCTAGTCGCCTCATTATAGGAAGAATGTGGAAGCTTTATAGAGGGTGCAGAGGAGATTTACCAGGATGCTGCCTGGACTGGAGGACATGTCTTATGAAGAAGGTTTGAGGGAGCTCGGGCTTTGGAAGGGATCAGAGGGGCAGGAATGGTTGAACTAATCAGAGGTCGAAAGTTGGTGGGGATTGTAAAAGAAACTTTTTAACCCAAAGGATGAATGGTAATCTGGAACTCTCTGTTTGAAAGGTTGTGAGGGGCAGAAACCCTCTGCACTTTAAGTGCTGTAACCTACAAGGCTGCAGACCAAAGGCTGGAAAGTAGGATTAGACTACATTGCTCATTGTCAGCTAGTCCAAATTTAATAGGCTGAATGCCTTCCAACTGTTGTAAATTTTTATGATTCCCAAATTTTGCATGCTGCCAGGTTTGGAAGGAATAACTAGTATTAATTGCACATTATGATTTTTATCCTGCACCGTTTTTATTGTTTTATTGTGTTTTTCTTCTTCATACATGTTGCTGTTTGCTATGGCAAAATAAGAAAATAATGACAAATCTGAAGAGGTCTGATGAGCTTTGAGTAAGTCAGCATAGATTTATACATATACCATTTGTCGAAGAACTGTTCTTGCGTTCTTTGTGGGACTGACTGGCTCTGGTGACAGTGAAAATTCTATGATGTGATATATTTAGTCTTCAGCAAGGCTTTTAATACACAATTGTATAATGTCTCAATTAGTCCACATGACAGGAAGATAATGGAATAGCAGGCAAGCTCCTGAAGGGGAATGAAAATTGACTAGATCAGTGAATACAGAGAATGATTGTGAAGCAAGCTTACTTGACAGCCTAGAAATCACTTGTGGGTGCCACAGCGATCAATGCTGGAGACCTTGTTGTTTATAGAGTGTATTTGTAACTGAAACAGAAACAAGGATAAAGTTTGGTGCTGTAACCATAGGGAACAGGGAAATGCAAAGCAAAGGGAGATCAGCAGAAAAGGTGAACTGATGATTTGGAAATAACACACTCATACGTACAGCACAATGAAGCTGAAGGAGGGAAAAAAGAGGAGGTAGATAATGTCAATGATTCTTAGTGGCAGAACACAAAACAGAAAGAGATCTGCAGCAGTTGTTGAATTGTTTACTGAACCTAGTATCAATGTGTTCTAGCAGTAAGGAAATCTTTTATTATAACCAGAGGGATAGTGCAAGAATCACAGGAATGATTCTGTCTCACAACAATAACTTATGCTTATATAGCATGTCTAAAGTAGTAAACTATTCCATGACACCTAATCAAACACAACAAAATTGGTACTAAGTCAACAAAGGTGACCAAAAGTTTAAGTTTTAAGAAATGTTTTAAAGGAGGGCAATGAAGACACTGACATGGCCACATCTACACTGTTGTTTAAGGTCTGCTCAACATACAGCACGCTTATCCAATCATTGATAGTAGTACAGAAAGGGGTAAATGAAATGCAAAGTAGGCTTACAATATTTGTACTAAGAGAGATCAGACTTTGACATTATTTACAATGGAGAATGAAGGTTCAGTGGAAATGCTATTTGTTGTCTGATATAATTTGATGAATATGTTTATGTCAGGCTGTTGCTTAACTAATCTGAGGGATAGGCCTCACCATTTTGACAGAAGTCCCTTGATATTAGTGAAGAGAATTTTACAAGGTCAAATACGGGGAGTATCTTTTTTTTTGTTTCCCACGTAGATGCCAGATGGTCTGTCTAGCTTCATTCTGATTTTACATTTATGTAGCAGTAGATCCAACTCAGTGGCGAGGTGATTTTGGAGAGCAGTTAAGATTCAATCACAAATGTAAGCCCAGAGTGAGTGAGGAGCCCAAACTTCCTTCAAGAACATTCATAAGCAAATGATGTTTTTTTTCTTTTACTGACAATCCAGTAACTTTACGATCGCCATTATTGAGATGAACTTTTTGTTTCAGGTTAGATAATTGAATATTAATTCCTCCTGCTCCAGTAAAGGGATTTCAATTCATGTCTCCAGATCCTTCGATGGGGCACCCCTATTGCTGCTCAGTTGACATAAGCATTCCTATTGTATTTCTAGGAGAACTGAATGGGGAGTTGAAAAATCTTGTCAATTGAAATATTAGTTTTTAGGAGCATCAGAAGGACTGCATAGTCTTTTCCGACATTAAAACAAAATTGTGGGACATAGTCAGCAGGTCTGTTAACAGAGTTAATGTTTCAAGCTCAGATGACCTTTCAGCAGAATTGAAGAAAGGAATGTGATGGTGTGTGGTGTAGTGGGATGGGATGGGATGGGATGGGAAGTCTTTTCTGATTCTTCTCTTTTAGTGAACACAATCACAGTGTGAGACTGGCAATAATGAAGCAATTAGATTAGATTGGATTCCCTACAAAAACAGGCCGTTCGGCCCAACCAGTTCACACCGACCCTCTGAAAAGTAACCCACCCAGACCCATTTCCCTCTGACTAACACTATGGGCAATTTAGCATGGCTAATTCACCTGACCTGCACATCTTTGGATTGTGGGAGGAAACTGAAGCACCCAGAGGAAACCCACACAGACACGGGGAGAATGCGCAAACTCCACACAGACAGTCGCTTGAGGCTGGAATCAAACTTGGAACCCTGGTGTTGTGAACCAGCAGTGCTAACCACTGAGCCACTGTGCCACCTGAGCTCCTCAAAAGGTTATTGAGAAATAAGTTATATTGATGGATGATCATGTTTAAAGTACAGTATAAGGTAGACATTTCAATGTCAGTGCCTAGTTCAGGGATTTGACAGACTGTCTTCATGATCCATAGATAGAAGGATAACTCTATATCAATAATTGTGTGTATCATTACAAAGTAACCATTGCTTAGGCTGGCTGATAGGTAGCTTTGGGAGTAGGTGATGGTCAGTATGGGAACAGTCCATTCTATTTTAGTGAAGCTTTGAGATGCAATACTGGTCTTCTTCGGCTTAGATTTCCAAATAATTTTTCACTCACCTTTTTGGACCAGGTTTCACAGTCTGCAGCACCACATTGTTACCCGAAATCCATCATTTCCTCTTCTGTCACATCCTTTTTTAGATGTTTTAGTCTGATTTCTATGTTATCCAGAGTCTATTCTATTGAATGTGACTGATATGTTGGATTATGAGTAGATTTCTGTACATTTATACACAATATTGATCTTTGACACTGCCTTCTGGAAACTCTTAATTTCAGTTGCTTCTTTGTCTGTCTCTGTCTCTTATTTCATTTCTTCCTACCTCCCCGCCTGAAAGTAAGCTGGTAGTTATGGTTCACCTTAATTTCAGAGATAGAGGCTTGTGGTCCAAAGACTTGAACACAAACTCTTAACTTCAATGCCATGGAGTGCTCACAGAGTGTTCTCCTGTCAGAAATGCTGCCCCTTGGATGGGATGTTAAACAGATCCCTTGTCCTCCTCCCAGGTGAATGTAAGAAATCCCATGACACGGTGTTGAAGAATATCTTCTCGTGACCTGGCCATTATTCGTTCCTCAACTAACACTATCAAGAGACAAATGGGCCCAGAGTTTGGAGCAATAATCATAGAACAGAACAGCACAACACAGTTCAGGCCCTTCGGCCTTCGATATTGTGCTGATGTTTTATACTACTCCAAGATCAAACCAACCGACATGCCCTATATTTTACTATCATCCATGTCCCTATCCAAGAGTCGCTTAAATGTCCCTCATGTATCTGCCTCTACCACCACTGCTGGCAGTGCATTCCACATACCCACCACTCTCTGTGTAAAGAAGCTACCTCTGACATCTCCCTTAAGTCTTCCTCCAACCAACTTAAAACTATGCCCCCTCATGATAGACATTTCCACCCTGGGAAAGAGTCTCTGGCTATCCACTATCCACTTCATCTGTGCCTCATCATCTTGTACACTTCTACCAAGTCACCTCACATCCTCCCTCACTTCAATGAGAAAAGTCCTAGTTTCCTCAACCTTTCTTCATAAGACATGCCCTCCAGTTCAAGCTGCATCCTGGTAAATCTCCTCTGCACCCTCTAAAGCTTCCACATCCTTCCTATAATAAGGCGATCAGAACTGAACACAATGCTCCAAGTGTGGTCTAATCACGGCTTTATAGGGCTGCAGCATAACTTTGTGGCTCTTTAAACTCAATCCCCCCGTTAATGAAAGCCAACACCATAGGCCTTCTCAACAACCCTATCAACTTGGGTGGCAACTTTGAGGGATCTATGGACATGGACCCCAAGATGCCTCTGTTAATTGTGCCTTTAACTCTGTAATCTGCATTCAAATTTGACCTTCCAAAATGAATTATTGCACACTTTTCCAAGTTAAACTCCATCTGCCACTTCTCAGCACAGTTCTACATCCTGTCAATGTCCTGTTGCAATCTACAACAGCCGTCCACACTATCCCCGACTCCACTGACCTTTGTGTCATCAGCAAACTTACTAACCCCCCTTCCACTTCTTCATCCAAGTCATTTATAAAAATCACAAAGAGCAGAGGTCCCAGGACAAATCCCTGTGGAACACCAGTGATCAGCAAGCTCCAGGCTGAATACTTTCCATCTCCTATGTCCCCTAATTTGAGACCCCCCCACTAGTGGAAATATCTTCTCAACATTTATCTTTTAAGCCCCACAGAAACTTGTGTGTTCCAATAAGATCATCCCTCAGTTTTCTAAACTTTAATGAACGAAGGCTTAACCTGTTTAGCCATTCTTGATAAATTAATTCCTTCATCTCAGGAATCAGTCTGATGAAGCTCTTTTGAACTGTTTCCAATGCCATTTCATACTTTTTTAAACATAGAGTCAAACATTGCACACAGTTCTCCTGGTATGACCTCACTAACACCCTGTACTGTTGCGACAAGACATCCCTATTTTTATGCCACAGTAATAAATATCAAAATTCTATGGGACCATTGACACCTATCTACAGAGCATGGCTTTATTCCACATTATCAACCATACAGCCAATCTTTGTATCATCTGCAAACATCTCAGTCATGCTTTTTATATCAATAATTTCAATTTGGATGTATGTCACAAAGGGCAAAAGACTAAATACTGAATGCTACAAAACTTCACTTCAAATAGCTTCCAGTCACAAAAACACTTCTCAATAATTACCCTTCACTTCTAAGCCAATTTTCAATCCAACTTGAAAGTTTGCCTTGGGTCCTCAGGGCATTTAATCTCTTGACCATCTGCAGCATGGGACCTTATGAAAGCGTTACAAAAATTCATATGGATTACATGAAACAGACTATGCTCAGATTTGTTGTAACCTCCCCAAAAGTGTAATAATTTTCATCAAACATAATATTCCCTTCATAAATCCACGCTGACTGTCTTTGATTATTCCGTATTCTTCAGAACGAAGATTTATCCTTTCCCTTAGCATTTCTTCCAATAATTCCACCTCACCTCCCCCCCCCCCCCCCCATCCCCCCCCCTCATCCCCCGAGCCTATTCCTTTCTCCACATTTAAAGATTGGCACAATTTTAGTTGTTCCTCATCCTTTTGGAACCATGCGTTACGCTGCCCCCTGATTTTAATGGTAGTAATGTGCAGCTCAGCGTTAAGTGCTTTGTGAGCATTTGAATGCCTCTGAGGGGATCCCAGGTTTGTGTGGAAGCTACCTCCACTTAAAGCTAGTTTGTTTCACTGAAAGCAAGCCTGCACCTTTTAAAGGAGAGATACTTTCTTTTTGTTTTTAAATTTTTTTTTAAAAAAAGGAATGATTTTTTCTTTTGAATATTGCAACAAATACAAAACCAAACAATTCAAACCAAATGTTACAAAACAAACCTACTAATTATATAGATAAATAAATAATAACTGCTAACTAAACTAAAAAAGGAAAAATCTTAATAATATTAATAACCATAACAGCTCAGCAAAATAAAGCAATAGTCCTCAATCATCATGTGCATAAATTTATACATATTCATATGTTCGTAGTTCCTCCTCTCTGGATATCAGATTCATTACATGGAATTGCCATGGTTATATAAAAAACGCTTATTTGTGTGAAAGACAAACCTGTATCCAGATAGTCCAAAAAGGGCAGCTGCGTCTTATAGAAATTCTCAGTTTTATGGCGCACCATATTCATATGGGATGTGCTCAGTGATTCATATCAAGGGGATGTGCTCCATGACTAGCTTACACCGGCCCACCAGCCCCAGGGGATTTTCCGACACCCACCCTAATAGAATGTTCTTTCTGGCACAAAAAGTGTGGATACTGAAAAGCCTTTTGTGTGTGCATCTAATGAAAGAGAATTGACAAAGCCAAGAAGAAGAGATACCAGATCAATCTCCACCTCCATCCCCAAGGCCTTCTGTATTTCACCTACCACAGCACTCCAGTATGTCCACAAAGACAATGGGTAAGTGTGCCCATGCTCACTTTACACTTAGGACATGTTAGAGATGCTCCCACTTTAAATTTAGTGAGGCAGTCTGGGGCCAAATGGACCCAGTGGAGGATCTACAATTGCAAGGTGTGGGTCCTGTTGCAAATTGAGATCCTTCTTGCATTTTCCCAGATATCCTCCCATATTTCAGAAGAGATCGCAATATCCAATTCCCCCTCCCATACTTTACAGAGCTGTTCAGTCTCATCCAAGGGACCTTCTCCCAATAGAAGATAAGCATTGCTAACAGATAATGTACCTTCAGCACTCAACACCCTCTTCTCCATGTCAGACCTATAAGGATCAGTTAGAAGTGTGGTCTCTTTTTGGATGAAGTTTCTAATTTGAAAGAAATTAAAGAGGTCCCTACTGGGCAGTTCAAAAGACATCAATATATCCCTTTTGAATAAATCACCCAGGCAAGACACACCCCTAGTTGCCCACAGTTTAAACCCAGAGTCCATCATCCCTGGCTGAAAGCCCGGCATACCAACTATGGGTGTCAAAAATGATGTTTTGGCAATATTGCCCTCACTCTAACGCATTGCCCTCCATGCCTTGACAGTATTGATGACTATTGGGCTATGGCAGTATTCCTTAACTGTTCTCATTTTGTCTAAGAACAGCAGGCTAATAAGGGGCCATCTTGCCTGAGGTACTTCAATGTCCCCCAGGCCTAATCATTCACGGATGATAGCAATAAGCTGAATTGATAGTTTTTTGACATCTGGGAGGCCAACTCCTCCCAGTCTGTAAGGTAACTGCAGTTTAGTCAATTTAATTCGGGGCCGCTTGCGATACCAGATAAAGGAACTGAATCAGCCGTTCAGTCTTCTGAATATTTGCTCAGTGAAAAGCAGAGGAAGCATTTGCATAGGATTCAACAGGCAGGACAGTACATTCATTTTAATGAGAACTATCCAACCTAATGAAAAGATCAAGCGCCTCCCATCTGCAAACGTCCTGCTTGATTCTGTCAAATAAATGGGCAAAATTGCCTTTAAATAGCTGATCAAAAATGAGAGAAATAAATATACCTTTGTAGAGAAAGCCCTCCTGCGAACATCTAAGGGAGAACAGAGATCCACCCTCAGGATCAGGCACTCTCAGGAGACCACTCACTGGCATGGCCTCTGATTTCACAAAATTGATCTTATAACCCGACAAGCCACCAAATAGATTGATGTATTGTATCAGGTGTGGCACTGAGATTGTTGAGTTTGATAAGAAGACTAGAACATCATTCACATGCAGTGTGGCATCTTACATGACTTCGTACCCACTTCTGGAACAGTTATATTGGGATTCCTACGTGTTGACTCCACCAGCGGTCCAATCACCAATGTGAAAAGCCCTGTCGACTGCCCCTACAAATATTAAAATTGCTAATCGTACACCATTAGTGAGGACCACAGCAAGAGGATCACTAGACAAACCCTTCACACACCTGAAGAAGGTCTCTCCCAGGCCAAACTGCTTCAAAGTATGAAAATGATATGGCCACCCGACCCTGTCAAATATCTTTTCCACATCTAAGGACATAATCAATCCCTGTACTGATGCTGTTGACATACTCGGATCATGTTGAGTAATCTCCTGACATTATCCATCAATCTGCGACCTTTTATGAACCCAGTCTGGTCCTCTTTAATGATGAAGGGCAGTACAGTTTCTAACCTTAATGCCAGGGTCTTAGATAGGATTTTGAAGTTGACATTCAGGAATGAGATGGGCCTACAGGAAGTACTGTCCTCCAGGGCCTTCCTGTTTTTTTTAAAAGGATGAGAGAGATGTTCGCCTCTCTTAGAGATGGTGGGCGGAGGCCATGACTATGTGAGTCATTAAACATACTAAGCATCATTCCTGACAATATACTTATAAATTCCTTATAGTACTCAGTGAGGAGCCCGTCAGGACCCGGCGTCTCGCCATTCTGGAGCTGCCTCACAGCCTCCTACACCTCTTGCTCTGACAGTGGGATATTGAGAAGAGAGTTTTGTTCAGGGATCACTCCCAGAAGGTCCAAGTTCTCAAAAAAAAAGACTCCATTCTCCATTCTAACCTGCCCACTCTCTCAGCTTTCAGGTTGGTATAATTCAGAGTAAAATTTCCAGAATGCTGCATTAATCCTTTTAGAATTGCAGGTTAAATTTCCAGTGTCCTCTCTGATCGAGGTATTGGCTTGGGAGGCACTTCTTTGACGAGCAAAGTACGCAAGGTAATTGCCCGGCTTATCCCCATGCTCTAACAGCCTTTGACTTGCAAATTGCAGGCTCCCTCTTGGCTGTCCCTGTGAGCATGGAGTTCAGCATACACCAAAGCACTATGATCCTCTGCAGTCTAACCATCGAGGACCTGTCAAAGTATGCCTTTTCAGATGCGTCTCAAGCAAGCATTGCTGCTCACCTGTCTGCCGCTACTTACTGACTGAATAGGAAATAATCAAGTCCCTAGCATAGGCTTGAGCTGTTTCTAAAGAATGGATGGGCTCTGGCTGAGCCTGAATGTTTAAGAAAGCCCTGAACTCAGTAGAAAAGAATTCAATAAACTTGCTATCCTTGAGGATGAAGGAGTCCAGTCACCAGTGCCTCAAGCCTACCACAGTACTCTTACTCTTAACCATTAAATACACTGGGGAGTGATCGAAAACAGTGATATTGCTAATTATACATGAGCCCAGATGTGCTGCGGGGGTCAGAACAATATTCAATCCTGGTTTGGAATTTATGTGGGTTCAAGAAGGATGTGAAGTTCCTGCCAGTGGGGTGAAGGTGCCTCCAAGTATCTACCAATCCCAATGCAGTATACAATTCCCTTAATTGTATAGATCGCAAAGAAGATATCGGCGGGCCTTTGGGTAATCTGTTTACCGTAGGGTCTAGAGACAATTGAACTCCCCTCCTACGATAATAATATGTTGCAATGCAAGGTTAACCAAGTGAGAAAGTGCGTCTGTCAAGAACTTAAGGGGATGGGCCAGGAGACAGTTAACATTTAAGATTCCGTATTCTTCCCCACGTACTAAAACTTTAAGGATTACAAATCTCCCGTGTGTATCTTTAATGCACTCTAATAACTTAAATGGGAGATTCTTTCTAACTAAAACGGCCATCCCTCTACTCCTTATATTGAAAGATGAAAAATACACCCAGTCATACCCATTCTGTTACAGCTTCAAATACTCTGCATCACCCAAGTGTGTCTCTTGTAATAACGCAACATCCACCCTCTCCCTTAAGGCTGGAAAGTACCTTCTTCCTCTTGACAGGTGAATGACTCCCCTTAATATTCTAGGTGCACCACTTAAACACATCCGTAGCCATAACCTTCTATAGCATCATTAAGATTCCAGAGAGGAAGAGTCCAAACTACAGATCGCTGAGCTTTAATGCAAAAGAATCCACAACACCTTAAAACTACACAGAATAAAATAAGTACAGCCAACAAATCTACAAAACTCACAAAAACTATATACAGCAAAAACAGAAAATCAAAAATAAAATCACCAAAGGCACTGACTGGAGGAATTTACCCTCCATTCAAAGGGGTAACCTAACATCCTACAACCCTACTAACCATCCCAAACTCCCTCTCAACTCCTACCAGCTAGCGTCGCACCACATACACCGATCATCCGGTAGAAATAAAACTCCAAGAGCAAGGTTAGTACTATAGACAAGTAAACTAAAAATAAATATGTCACCCATCCCTTAACATAACTTAGAGATTAAAGATAAATACTCTATCCATCTTGGACATCATTTCATGCAACTTATTACCAGAAAGGAGACTCCACCAAGTCCTTTTTAACAGCTCTGTCCTCTATGGGTTCCAGTTCTGTCGGGTCAGTGTTGCAGCACGGAGCCCAGCAAACGCAATCCTAGCAGGACACCGCCATCTTGGATCCCCAAAAGGAGAGATACTTTCCACCTGCAGCGGGTACAGCAAATGACAGGGAAGAGTGTCAAAGCAAATTGAGAATAATGGCCCAACAGGGCAGCGAATGTGCTCCAAGATTATCTGACACAGAACTTAAAACCTTGGAACAACGAGGTCTTCAATCATCAAGAGGCCAGGAGGCCCTCCAGAAAGAGAAGGCAGTGGATACAGATAGCTAGGTACATCAGTCGAGAAAGATAGCTATTGGGAGCCATGAGGAGCTGGACATAGCATTGGGAGAGGTTTAATCACTTGATACAAGTGGTCAAGAGCATTAAATTATCTTCAAATGTCATTTCCCTTTAAATGTGCCACTGGCCTCATAGTTTGCAATTCACCAACCTCCCTAATAACATATCAAAAACTCCTACCAGTCATCATTCATAGCTTCACCTCACTTTCTTCCTCCTAGCACTGACACAAGCCTCATTTTCACAATGGGCGCAACCTGCCAGTTTTTTGGCTAGAATGCAAACAGACAAGATTCCCTCTCTCTTGTTAGAGCATGATATATTAATGGAAGCTAAATGGAAGAGTAAAGTTGCATATTCTCAGAGGACCATAGGCTGCTCTCTCATCAGAGAGACAAAACTGGTGGTGGTTCAACCTGCTGCTCACTGCACCTCAAGTGAGGGGAGAGGTTGAGAACAAAGAACAGTACAGCACAGGAACAGGCCCTTTGGTCCACCAAGCCTACATCAATACATGATACCTTTCTAAATTAAAATCCTTTTCCCCCTACACAATCCATATCCCTCTATTCCCTGCCTATTCATGTATCTGTCAAGACACTTCTTAAAACTTTGCAACTATGTATGCTTCTATCACCTTCTCTCGCAGTGCATTCCAGGCACTTAACCCTGTGTGTGAAGAATTTACCTCTCACATCTCCGTTAAACCCCCTGCCCCTTTTACTTAAACCTATCCCCCTGTAACTGACATTTCAACTCTAGAAAAAAACTGACTATCCATTCCATCCATGCCTCTCATAATTTCGTAAACTTCTATCATGTCGCCCCTCAGTCTCCAAAGATCAGCTGAAAGCACACCAAGTTTGTCCATCTCTCCTTACAGCTAACACCCTCCAAATCAGGCAACACCCTGGTAAACCTTTTCTATACTTTTTCCAAAGCCTCCACATCCTTCTGGTAGCAGAACTGTGTGCAATATTCCAAATGCAGCCCAACTAAAAATCTATACCACTGCAATGTGACTTGCCAATCTTTATACTCTCTGCTTGAACCAATGAAAACAAGGATGCCATACATGTTCTTGACAAAGTAATGCACTTGTGTCGTCACTTCCAGGCAACTGCGAACCTGTATGCCTAGATCTCTCTATGTTAATGGTTCTAATTTTCTCTATACTTCCCTCTTGCATTAGTCCTTCCAAAATGCATTACCTTGCATTTGCCTGGATTAAATTTTATCTGCCATTTCTCCAGCCTATTTATATCCTGCTTCATCATCTGGCAACTATCTGCAACTCCTCCAATCTTTGTTCATCTGCAAACTTCCCAAAAAGACTACTTTCATTCTCCTCCAAATCATGTCTATATAGTGCAAATAATAGGAGTCCCAACACTCCACTCAGAAAAGCACCGTTCCACTACTACTCTCGGTCTTCCATGGCCAAACCACTTCAGTATCATCAAACCTCCTCACCACAGATCACAACTGCCATGAGCGGCCTTGTCAAAGGCCTTGCTAAAGTTCATGAAGACAACATCCATTAGCCTTACCTCAATTATCTTTGTCACTTTCTCCAAAAAACTCAAGTTTGCGAGGCATGATGATTCCAATATGAAGCCACACTGCCTGCCTATCTCTAATAAATCCATATTTTTCCAAATGCATGCCAATCCTATCAACAATCTTTTCCAATAATTTTCCTACCCACTGACATAAGACTCGGTGATCTATAATTTCCTGGATTATCCCTGTCACCCTTCTTAGGCAAAAGGAACAACACTGGCTATTCTCAAATCCTCTTTGAGTCTACCTGAATGGCTTTCCAAACAACCAACACCACCTCCATTTTTTATATCAACATGTCTAAGAATTTCAATGTATGCTCCCCTCCCATCCCCAGCAAACCCATTCTTTTTATTTGTGAATAACAACAGTATGTTGATATTCTAATACAGGTTGATATAAACAATGAGGTGATGTTGGTTGTTTTGAAAAGCATTAAGGGAGACATGCCTCCAGGACCTGATGGGATCAATCCTAAGATACTGAAGGAGGAAATTGCTGAGGCCTTGCACAAAATTTTTGTATCCTCTTTAATTCCAAAGGACTGAGGTCTTTTTGGTGTTGAAGGTAATTTTCTTAAATTCCAGGAGCAGCAATTACTGTTGTATGCTGTTGCATTGTGTTGGAATTTTCAAGACAACAGCACTTTTAAAAGGGGGAGAGACAGACAAAGGCAGCATATGGTCAGGTCAGTGCAGGAGAGGAGAAGAGACAGACAGACAGACAGAGAGAGAGTGTCACAGAAAGAGAGAGAGAGAGACAGAGAGACACACAGAGAGAGAGAGACACACACACACACACACAGAGAGACAGAGAGAGAGACACAGAGAGAGAGAGAGAGAGAGACAGACAGAGAGAGAGACACACAGACAGAGAGAGAGACACACAGACAGAGAGAGAGACAGACAGACAGAGAGAGACAGAGACAGAGAGACAGAGAGAGAGAGAGAGAGAGACCCACACTGCTAACTGACACTGCAGTGAACTTGTGCAGTTACTGTCTTTGCTGTTGAACTCATGTACTGCTAGCATCTAGGAAAACTTAAACATCAAAATTCACAACTGATCCTGGAGGAACCTGTTTGGGAGCGGTCACAGCACAGAAACAGATAGAGTCAGAGAGTCATAGAGATGTACAACATGGAAACTGACCCTTCGGTCCAACCCGTCCATGCCGACCAGATATCCCAACCTCATCTAGTCCCACCTGCCAGCACCCGGCCCATATCCCTC
This sequence comes from Chiloscyllium punctatum, assembly GCF_047496795.1. Lineage (NCBI taxonomy): Eukaryota > Metazoa > Chordata > Chondrichthyes > Orectolobiformes > Hemiscylliidae > Chiloscyllium > Chiloscyllium punctatum. The sequence continues at coordinate 50,089,480 of NC_092750.1, read as the reverse complement.
CAAACCCTTCCTATTCACATACCCATCCAAATGCCTCTTAAATGTTGCAATTGTACCAGCCTCCACCACATCCTCTGGCAGCTCATTCCATACATGTACCACCCTCTGCATAAAAACGTGGCCCCTTAGGTTTCCTTCATATCTTTCCCCTCTCACCCTAAACCTATGCCTTCTAGTTCTGGACTCTCCTACCCCGGGGAAAGACTTTGTCTATTTATCCTATCCATGCCTCTCATAATTTTGTAAACCTCTATAAGGTCACCCCTCAGCCTCCGATGCTCCAGGGAAAACAGCCCCAGCCTGTTCAGCCTCTCCCTGTATCTCAGGTCCTCCAACCCTGGCAACATCCTTGTAAATCTTTTCTGAACCCTTTCAAGTTTCACAACATCTTTCTGATAGGAAGGAGACCAGAATTGCACGCAATATTCCAACAGAGGCCTAATCAATATCCTGTACAGCTGCAACATGACCTCCCAACTCCTGTACTCAATACTCCGACCAATAAAGGAAAGCATACCAATCGCCTTCTTCACTATCCTATCTACCTGCGACTCCATTTTCAAGGAGCTATGAACCTGCACTCCAAGTTCTTTGCTCAGCAACACTCCCTAGGACATTACCATTAAGTGTATAAGTCCTGCTAAGATTTGCTTTTCCAAAATGCTGCACCTCGCATTTATCTGAATTAAACTCCATCTGCCACTTCTCAGCCCATTGGCCCATCTAGTCCAGATCCTGTTGTAATCTGAGTTAACCCTCTTCACTGTCCACTACACCTCCAATCTTGGTGTCATCTGCAAACTTCCTCACTGTACCTCTTATGCTCGCACCCAAATCATTTATTTAAATGACAAAAAGTAGAGGACACAACATCGATCTTTGTGGCACTCCACTGGTCACAGGCCTAGATAAGTGAACAGTTTTAAGTGTGGCCCTGTAGTTAGGTCTGTAGTAGTGAGTAGAGTATATGTTTTATTGAGATATGTCTCTTGATTAAAATTAAAAATATACACCATAAGTATTAAGTTAGCCTGGAGCAGTGTTTTGTAGAGAAAGAAAACAGTGCTATTTTCTGGGTCTACAGATTGGAAGAAGCAAAAATGGCCTTTAGTAGAGTGATAGGCTCTTTTTGTCGGAGGTGGGAGCTTAGGGAGAGTTTATGTGTTGCTGAGGATTATATCTGCAATAAAAGCCATTAGTTGCGAATCCGATCAGATTGAATGGATTAATTGGAGTGACAGTTAGAGGCAATAAGGAATTTACAAGACCAAGTGGGTGTGATGGATGACAGTTATAGGAAGGGAGAAATGTCACAGAGACAGTGACATAGATGGGTTAACTCCAGGAAAGGTAAGAGAGGTAGGCAGGTAGTGCAGGAGTCTTCTGTGGCTATCCCCATTTCAAACAAGTGTGCTGTTTTGGAAAATGTAGGGGGTGATGGATTCTCAGGGGAATGTAGCACAAACAGCCAAGTTTCTGGTATTGAGACTGGCTCTAATGCAATGAGGGTTACATCGGGTTCCAAAAGATCAATTGTGTTTTGGGACTCTCTAGTCTGATGCACAGGTAGATGTTTCTGTGGCCAGCAGCAAAAAATCAGAATGGTGTGTTGCCTCCCTCAGGCCAGGATGTCTCAGAGAGGGTGCAGAATGTTTTCAAGGGCAAGGGGGACCAGCAGGAGGTCATTGTACACATTGGAACCAAATCACATAGGAAGGGAAAAGGATGAGATTCTGAAGGGAGAATACAGAAAGTTAGGCAGGAATTTAAAAAGGAGATCCTGGAGAGTAGTAATATCTGGATTTCTCCCAGTGCTACGAGCTATTGAGGGTAGGAAAAGGAGGATAGAGCAGATGAATGTATGGCTGAGGAGTTGGTGTATGGAGAAGGATTCACATTTTTGGATCATTAGAATCTCTTCTGGGGTAGAAGTGATCTGTCCAAGAATAACAGACTGCACCTGAATTGAAAGAGCCACTCGGGAGGAAAGGACAGAAAGGGAGGCAAGAGAGGAGGGGGAATGAAGTTTTTGATAAGGGATAGCATTACAGCTGTGCTGAGGGAGAATATTCCTGAAAATACAACCAGGGAATTTTTGGATGGAACTGAGAAATAAGAAAAGGATGATCATCTTATTGGGATTGTATTATAGACCCCCCCCTAATAGTCAGTGGGAAATTGAGAAACAAATTTGTAAGGAGATGCAATTATTTGTAAGAATAGAGTAGTTATGACAGGGGATTTTAACCTTCCAATCATAGACTGGGACTGCCATAGTGTTCAGGGTTTAGATGGAGAGGAATTTGTTAAGTGCGTGCAAGACAAGTTTCTGATTCAGTATGTGGATGTACCTACTAGAGAAGGGGCAAAACTTGACCTACTCTTGGGAAATAAGGCAGGGCAGGTGACTGAGGAGTCAGTGGGGGAGCACTTTTGGGCCAGTGACTGTAATTCTATTTGTTTTAAAATAGTGATGGAAAAGGATAGACCAGATCTAAAAGTTGAAGTTCTAAATTGAAGAAAGGTCAATTTTGATAGTATTAGCAAGAACTTTCAAAAGCTGATTGGAGGCAGATGTTCAGAAGTAAAGGGACAGCTGGAAAATGGGAAGCCTTCAAAAATGAGATTATGAAAATCTAGAGAAAGTGTATTCCTGTCAGGGTGAAAGGAAAGGCTAGTAGGTATAGGGAATGCTGGATGACTAAAGAAGTTGAGGTCTTTTGCCCGATACGTCGATTTCGAAGCTCCTTGGATGCTGCCTGAACTGCTGTGCTCTTCCAGCACCACTAATCCAGAAAGAAATTGAGGGTTTGGTTAAGAAAAGGAAGGAAGCATATGTCATGTATAGACAGGATAGATCAAGTGAATCCTTATAGTATGAAGGCAGTAGGAGTATACTTAAGAGGGAAACCAGGGAGGGCAAAAAGGGGATATGAGACAGCTTTGGCAAATAGAGTGAAGGAGAATCCAAAGGATTTTTACAAATACATTAAGGACAAAAGGGTAACTAGGGAGAGTATAAGGCCCCTCAAAGATCAGCAAAGTGGCCTTTGTGTTGAGCCACAGGAGATGGAGAGATACTAAACGAGTATTTTGCATCAGTTGAGATGGACATAGAAGATATAGACTGTAGGAAAATAAATGGTAACATCTTGAAAAATGTCCACATTATAGAGGAGGAAGTGCTGGATGTCTTGAAATGCATAAAAATGGATAAAACCCCAGGATCTGATCAGGTGTAATCTGGAACTCTGTGGGAAGCTAGGGAGAAGTGATTGCTGGGCCGCTTGCTGAGATATTTGTATCAGCAATAATCACAGATGAGGATCCGGAGAACTGGAGGTTGGCAAACATAGTGCCACTATTTAAGAAAGGTGGGAAGGACAAACCAGGGAACTATAGACCAGTGAGCATGACAGGCAGTTTGTTTTAGGGAATCCTGAGGGACAGGATGTACATGTATTTGGAAAGGCAAGGACTGATTCGGGATAGTCAATATGGCTTTGTGCATGGGAAATCATGTCTCACAAACTTGATTGAGTTTTTTGAAGAAGTAACAAAGACGATTGATGAGGGCAGAGCAGTAAATGTGATCTATATGGACTTCAGTAAAGCGTTCGACAAGGTTTCCCATGGGAGACTGGTTAGCAGGGTTAAATCTCATGGAATACAGGGAGAACTAGCCATTTGGATACAGAACTGGCTCAAAGGTAGAAGACAGAGGGTGGTGGTCGAGGGTTGTTTTTCAGACTGGAGGCCTGTGACCAGTGGAGTGCCACAAGGATCGGTGCTGGGTCCACTACTTTTTGTCATTTACATAAATTTGGATATGAGCATAAGAGGTACAGTTAGTAAGTTTGCAGACGACACCAAAATTGGAGGTGTAGTGGGCAGCAAAGAAGGTGACCTCAGATTACAACATGATCTTGATCAGATGGGCCAATATGCTGAGAAGTGGCAGATGGAGTTATTTTCAATAAATGCAATGTGCTGCATTTTGGGAAAGCAAATCTTAGCAAGACCTATACACTTAATGGTAAGGTCCTAGGGAGTGTTGCTGAACAAAGAGACCTTGAAATGCAGGTTCATAGCTTCTTGATGGAATGCTTTCCTTTATCGGTCAGAGTATTGAGTATAGAGGTTGAGAGGTCACATTGCGGCTGTACGGGACATTGGTTAGGCCAATTTTGGAATATTGTGTGCAATTCTGGTCTCTTTCCAACATGTTGCAAAACTTGAAAGGGTTCAGAGAAGTTTTACAAGTATGTTGCCAGGGTTTGAGGACTTGAGCTATAGGGAGAAGTTGAATGTACTAGGGCTGTTTTCCCTGGAGCGTCAGACGCTGGAGGGATTTATTGAGGTTATAGAGATTTATAAAATCATGAGGGGCAAGGATAGGATAAATAGGTAAAATCTTTTCCCTGTGGTGGGGGCATTCAGAACGAGAGGGCATAGGTTTAGGGTGAGAAGGGAAAGATACAAAAGAGACCTCAGGGCAACTTTTTCATACAGAGTGTGGTATGTGTATGGAATGAGCTGCCAGAAAATGTGGTGGAGGCTAGTATGATTCCAACATTTAAAGGGCATCTGGATGGGTATATGAATAGGAAGGGTTTGGAGGGATATGGGCTGGGTGCTGGCAGGTGGCACCAGTGGCAGCACGGTGGCTCAGTGGTTAGCACTGCTGCCTCACAGCACCAGGGTCCCAGGTTCGATTCCAGCCTCGGGTGACTGTCTGTGTGAAGTTTGCACATTCTCCATGTGCCTGTGTGGGTTTCCTCCGGGTGCTCCAGTTTCCTCCCACAGTCCAAATATGCGCAGGTCAGGTGAATTGGCCATCCTAAATTGCTTAGAGAGTGTTTGGTGCATTAGTCAGAGGGAAATGGGTCTGGATGGGTTACTCTTCGGAGGGTCAGTGTGGCCTGGTTGGGCTGAAGCGCCTGTTTCCACACTGTAGGGGATCTAATCTAATCATTAAGTTGAGTTCGCTGGTCGGCATGGATGTGTTGGACCAAAGGGTCTGTTATATGACTATGACTTTATGACTGGAGAATAGCAAGTATTGTTCCTTTGTTTAACAAAGACAACAGGGGTAATCCAGAAAATTACAAGTCATTGAGCCTTAAGTCAGTGGGTAGAAAGAGTGTTCATGGCAACCTCCCCAGTGCAGGAATTGAACCCACACTGTTGGTATCACTCTGCATTGTAAACCAACTGTCCAGCCAAGTGACCTCACTGACAGCCCTTCCACTTTACTTTAAGGAGAAGCTAACTGACAGAACAAACACAACTGCACTGCCCCATGTCAGTGGAGCAAAAGATTTGGTATGGCTGCAGCTGCTGCCGTGGTCAGTCAGGGCTAAAATCATTGGAGGTGATGTCATTCCCTTACTTCATCCTCCTTCCCACATCCCACCTCCCCTTCCGCCCACAGTCTTTTCTGATATACAAGCAGAAGCTGGTTTAAGCATGCACATCTAGCTTTTCCCCTCCAAGTGAGACAATCAATTCTACTCCACAATTCCAATGTGCCACTCAAGAAGAAAAAAAATTATTTGAAAAATCTTCAATGGGAAAATGTGAAGTTATTCACATGTGCAGGAAGAATAAAAAGTTAGCGCATTATTTAAGCAGAAAATGATTGCAGAATTCTGGGGTGCAGAAGGATCTAGATGTTCTCGTGCATGAGTCACAAGAAATGTTCGTATACAGGCAGAGCAATTGATTAAGAAGGCTCATGTAATGCTACCCTTAATTACAAGAAGAATTGAACATAAGAGTAAAGAGGTTAGGCAATTATGCACATTTAAAATACTGTGTGCAGTTTCAGTCATCTTATTTAAGGAAGGATGTAAATGCATTGGCAGTGGTTAAAGAGTTTCTTAGATTGATACCTGGAATGAGCGAGGTGTCTTCTGAGGAAAGACTGGGGAGACGGATTGAATGCGCAAGAGGCTTAAGGAGCCAAAAGGCATACCCCTGCTCCTACCACATATGTTCATATGCTGTTCATGTTTGATTGGGCTATATACTTGAGTCATACATATAGTGGGTTCCGAGTGGGTACATAGACTTGGTCTCCCAGGAGTCACTCTGATTTGGTATGGTGATAGTACAATAGAAAGCACACAACAACCTACTGTAGGAGTAGCTGTCATTGATCAATGCTAAACATGGTCCAGCTGCATGATAAAGGTTCACAACTGCTGTACATGTCAGCATTTCGAAGCATCACCATAAAACCATATTTGTTCAGTCATTGGGACTCTATGTCTACAACCTGCTAACCATTTAATGGCATTTACTCACCCAACACCCAAATAGTTTACAAGTTAGATCATAGGCAGGAGTAATTTGGCTGAGTTCAAGTTTATAGAGTAGAAAATAGGAGGCCAGCCATAAGGAAGAGAGGGGATAAAGGCATGCATGATGATTTCAGTAGCAGACTAGTTAAGGCAGGAACCACTTTATGATTTAGTCTGCCAACTAAACTCATTTGGTTCAACAGACTATTACTTTATAAACTAATTTATGCTCAGTTAATTAACGTGAAAAACTGCAGTATTGAAAACAGGGAACATTAGGAAATGATCATTCTCATAACTAGTTTATCTCATTCAGTAATCCAATTTTAGTGGTTTGTGGTTGTTCCAGTTTAAAAATAATGTATGTGTGTTCCTGAAACAATTTTGTTGATTTTTGTTATAACAGGACCGAAGATGTTTTTCTACAATCTCTGAACTTCTGTGAGATAGTTTCACCCTCTTAAAGAAGTGGCTATGGTTACTTTTGAAATCCTCTAGGTCAAAACATTGATTAAAAATCTAAAATTGTATTGTCTAAAAACATTAACAATTTGGTTTAATGGATACCTCTCATGCATTTGTAACAACCCCGTGGCACTCGGTATGTTTCAAACCCCAGTCTGTCAGCAAGATTCTATCATCTTACAGGTTTTGCAGCACAGGTCAACTCAGTCAGCCACCAACACTATCATGTTAAACTACGCATGCATGGCCATAAATGTTACTGGCTGATTTACTCTTTATTAGCCGCGCATACTCACAGCCTCAGCCTTATTTTTAACAAAAAATTCAGGTCAACTTCCCAAATAAGATCTGCAGGAATCTTTAGAATTTATGTCACAGATTTGGAAAGGGCAAATAGAAAATACTGGAGGTTTGTATTAAAGTGTGGCAAGGTAGATCTGTTTCTTACATTCTCTATTCATAGAATAAAATACCAACGTTGCAAATTGGGGACGCAATGTTGACTGAGATAGCAATAGCTCATTTAGGGAAATGAATGATATGCAGGTTGCAGCTAATGGTGATTGAGAGGCAGGTAAGACTTTCTGAAAAGATAATGGAGAAAAGTTCTCAATTCCCAACATACCATCAAATTAGTCATATGCTCAATATTGGATCTTGTGAATACTTGAAAAGGCAAGACAACTCAATTGGAAATTTATAAAAATCTTGGCTAAGACTTATTAAGCCCAGATGGATTCTCAGCGGTGAAGTTGGCAAGCTTAAATCAAGATTCAATAATGTATTTGGGAACAGTGCAGGATTGAAATATGTGGAGGGTACCCAAATAGATCAGTATTCTGAAATGTCAGAGATGTGTGGAGTTGCGCCTCTAATGTTCAGTAAATTCAAGTAGAAGTGATGAAAATGTGTAGTCTGTAGCTAAAACGGAAAGAACAAAGAGAAGAAGTGAACTCAATTGAAAATAAAGTGAGCCGACAATAAGTAGGAACTTCAACCAGACAAGAACTGGTCACCTCTCCCTTCATCCAAGTGGAATGACATTGAAGAAAGAGGACAGGAGGCTGACTCAGATATGCAAAGAAAACAAATCACACTGCAGTATGTAGATGCACACATTGATCCAAAAGCAGCAATGAACAGACAGACAATAACTAGTCTGCAACCCCATTCATTGAACTCTCAGCTCAGTGTTAAGCTATTCCTTAAGCTACCCATATAATTGTCAGAGAATTAAAACCCTCAATTCAAAACGATGCCTAGGTTCAAAAGAAAAGCCAGACAACAGCAATATATAAGACTCCTAATTAACTTTCTGCTTGACACCTCAGTAATTATCGTCCTGCTGGGACCCAGCAAATACAACAGTTTCTTTTTATTAAGGAGGCTGCATCTCGAAAATAATTAGGCATCTTCCATTTGAAATAAGAGAATAAACAACTAAGCTTATGTACTTGATGAAAAATTTTAAAAATTAAATCGCTGCTTGTGAGTTTCTGCGAAACTAAAAAGGGTGGGTTAATGTTTGGGTGGGTCCTTCAATAAAAGAGTATTAATTTTCACACAATTGCATAAGTCAAGGCGCTGTTTGCTCTTTATTTGTTGACAGCAAAGCAGATATTTGCTGAAATATTGAATATGTCTGAATTTAATTTTTTAATCACTTGATCGATTTATTACCAACTAAACTACTTACTGAATTTGGCATGGCAGCACAGAAAAGCAGAAAAAATACTGTAATGCTAAGGTTATCATTCCTTTCAAAGTTAGAGTCATTTTCAGACTCAGGAACAGTGCAAGAGAAAGAGTAACAAAAGTGAAAAATGTTTGCAGCTGTTTAGTACTAATGAGACTTAATTATACATAATCAATAGACGAACTGTACACAATGTTGCAGCAATTGGAAACTGTACTGAACAGGAGACTTAATTCAACTTGAAATCTTAACTATATCTCTCTCCACATATAGTACCAAACCCAGTGTGTATTTCCAGTATTTTTTGCTCTTACTTCAAATTTCCAATATATGAAGTGTTTTGCTTTTATATTACTGTACTTTTCAAATTTAATTGGAAATTAATTGCAAATGAATTCTGAATCTTATTTGGAAATAAATTAAACAATATTCCAACAACTCAGCTAAAATATTCATGGAATATCCTGCAGAAAACCAGACTCCCTAAAATAGCACTGTATAGTGCTTGCAGCAATAGGAAATGGATTGTTTGTGCAGACAGTAGGGAATCCATTAATATCAATTCTGCAATTTGACAACAGGTTGTACCTCAAAACATGAGAGCTGAGATGTTAGACCAACTGCAAGCTCTGTTGGCATGTTAGCATCTAGTTATCTGGAAAATGGACAGAATTATGAAGCAACTATTCCAAAGTCACAGTATCTAATGCCTCAGCTTACATTTGTATAGAACCTGTAAAAAATACAACCCAAAATGCTCCACACAAATGGAATCACAAACTGATACTGAGTCAAAGAAGGTATTGTAAATGTTAGCCAAAAGGCATGTCAGAAGTAGTTTCACAATAACTTTGAAGGAAGAAAGGTAGGAGTAGAGGTGAAGAGATTTAAAATAAGAATTCCAAAGCATAGGCCACATATAACTAAATGCACATTCAGAGATAAGGTAACACAAAAGAATGATACATAGGAGTGAGCAATTATAGGAGCGGGAATTCTTTGGGAAAGAGGATGAAGGTGCTGTAAAACCTTGGTCATGTTATTCAAATAAGATCAGGTATGAAGATAAGAAAGGTTGAGGACACTACTGAAGATGTTTTGCCCATACTACAATGGAATCAAGCAAGGGCAATACTACAAGTTATACAACCAAGGAAGGATGCTTAAGGACAATAGTGTGACCACATTAGAAGTTACAGAGAGGTCGAGGCAGATGAAAAGGGATAATGCCATCGTCAAAGAGGATTTCAATTGTGACATTGCATATACCATTTTACTGCTTGGTTGGAGAAGCATTCAAACAGAGAAATGTTGAAGCAATAGAGGCCATGTTTCCAGACACCACCATCAACCTGTGGTAATCTAGTTTGGTTAGTTTGTTCATACTAAGCCTCCTTTCTCTACATTGAGTAGAAGGACCTGTCCATGATGATATATTTCCAAGTCAAGATGGAGAGTAGCTTAGAGGGTAACTTGCAGATGGTTGTGTTCCCATGTATCCCCTGCACTTGACTTTCCAGATAGAAGGTGCTGTCTAAGGAGCCTTGGTGAATTTCTGAAGTGTATCTCGTCGATAGTACACAAGTGCCAGTAGTGGAGGGAATGGATGTTTATGGACACAGTGTCAATTTTGTCACTATAAAATTTGCCAGATTAAAGCAAGGTTGCAGTAATTTCCTTAGTTGCCAGTGTTTTTAAACTTTGCATTGATTTATTACTGCGTTAAATTTAGCAACAAAGCTTTAAATTCTATTAACTGGCCATTCAGCAGTGATTTACTGCTTCAGAGCTGTCAACTTCTGTTCCACCAGAATATTGCGTTGGTGTACTGCTTTCTGGGTGTTGTAGCCTTTTGCAACAATCAAAATGGTAGCTTCCTATGTTTTCGAGCATGTTCCCTCCTTCTGCAGCCAAGATGGAGTTCCCAAGCAAACTAGGGAGATTTTCTTGCCTTTAAATGATGCAAAACATAATAAATGTTTTTAAATAAAGTTGCCTGGTTACAGACTTTATAAATCTTCTCCCAGAAATCTTGGCTTAATTACTGAACCTTGGTCCTTTGAAATGCTATGCTTTTTTCTGATTTTCCTTTTTGCTGTAGACTATTTCCAAATATTTCTCTAAATTTGTTCTTTTCCAACTTAAATAAATTTTGAGGCCTTCCTGAAACTGCAACCCAGACAAAATTACTTTTGACTGTTCACTGCCCCTCTCAGGTGGGCCTGTAGAGCCTACTCGCGATGGTGACAGTGTTCATTTTTGGAAGATAAGCACTTCTTTATTACTCTTCTTACTCCATTGCCTTTTCTTTCTGGTCTCTGCACTATTTGCATAAAGCTTTTCACCATTTCCATTTAGGATACCTAAATCCAGGAACCTTCCTTCATTCAGACCTCTGTCTTTTTCTTAATGTGGCTGGTTTTTTGACTTTACCCGAGCCCAATATGTTCTCTCTGAACCTCTTACCAGTTTCTTAGTGAATATTTGACACCACTGATCACCACGTCATATTATCCCACATCAGCCTGTGGTATTCTGGCTTGGCCAGTTTACTGCGGTCAATCATTCTCTCTCAATGCTGAGTGCAGAGGATGTCTACATATCAATGGTAGCCAACAGAATTGGTGAGTCTCAACAGAATAAGCACTTACCTTACTTAAAAAAAAACTTTTTGAGATAGGTACGCACAGCAATTGGTACAGTTTACGTTAACTTGCTCAGCATAATTACTAAAAACTCTCAGGAACTGTACAGAATTCATCTGCTCTGAGTACTCATGCAAATTTAACTGTATCCATACAAAGATTCTGTGAAGTGAGCAGATTGGGTGGAGCTTAATGCAACATGAACATTAACTCCTTGAGAACCATTATTCCATACAACAAAAGACATTACTTTTGACGATGTTGATACATCCATGAACTTTGAAGAGAAAAATGTATCTGAAGGTCAGCCTAAGGATATGTTTACTGAGCAGGAACAAGCAGTTTTAAAAGGGAAAGAGTCAAGAGTCAATATTTAAGAATTCTTATCCAGATTTCTGCTTGAAGGCAGGTCCAATGCATTGCACTGACTTTACATCATGGACAGGAAAACCATGCAGATCACAAATCTCTCCTTGCCTGAATGAGAGTTGAATGGAGTTTCATTCAATTTGTTCTACAATGTCTATTCAGCCAGCTGAGGCAATGGGTCTATGAAGGAGTTGATTTGCTGTGGCAACATGTACTTTTCCACATGTATTTTAGTCTTGAGCCAAGAATAGTGATGGTACAGGCTTCAAATCACATGGCCAACTAGGAATTGCTCCCAGTTTTACAAGATGCCATTGCAGTAAATTGGAAGGACTTGCAGCTTTGTACTCAACCTATTTGGTCACAGCATAAATGTACATTCCTTGGTCATCAGGTCCTAGAGTTAGACTTGAGTACTTGACAATACAGAATCATTTATAATGTCAACTTACTTAGGAATTATGAAAAGAAGATCAGCTGGTCGAAAAAGGGAACATAGGATATTAGAAAGAGAAATAGGATTAGACAATCAGCCCTGGACCTTGATCCATAACTGAATCCAATCAAAGTAAATTTTCTGTCTCAACTCCAACTTCCAGCTTGCTCCCCAAACCCCTTGGCATGCTGATATTAAAAACTGTAAACAATACATGACATGCGATCTCAAAGACCTATGAAAATATGAGAAGATTTTATAATTCTAATACTACAATGCCGTTGCAATAAAAGCCAATATGTCATTTGCTTTCAGCATGATCCTAAGCACTACCGCATAGCAAATTAACATTTGCAGCTGTATTAGTTGCTATAATATTAGTTTCCACCACTATCTTGGACACAGGAGACCAATTGACCATTTCACAAGCACTGTGGCAACCTTTTGGCCTACAGACAGTTCTACCACACAGAGGAACCCAGATCATTCAGGAGTCTTAGGTTGCACATATGTTATGACACCAGGTACAGGGCGAAATGAAGGATGCTGTTAGTGGGGTTGCCACCAATGGATCCCACCTTTAGCTGGCACCAATCTGCATAGCTACAGCTGCTGATGTCTGACATGGAATGGGCCTTCACCTGCCACGGGTGATGTAGGGTCAGTAGTGAGACAGGACCATTAAGAGGGACTCCATTGACCTATGAGACGCCCAACATGTACCCTACTTCCCAACACATTTCAGAAAAGTCAGGAACTGGACTTGATGTGCCCACAATTTTAAAACCCAATGATAAGGCAGCACAAAATCCAATCTCAGCTGCACTACATCTCTTGGCTCTCCTTTACCTACCCTACTAGTTACATCCTCAAAAACTTGAATAAGTTTGTTGAACTGGAATTTCCTTTCATGTTGATGTTGCTTGAACAAACTACTATGGATTTTCTCAGTGCATCATTAAATATTAAGCAGGTTCCAGCACTTTCTTGACGAATGATGTAAAATGAATTGGCCTGTAGTTTTCTCTTTCCCATCTCTCTCCCTTCTTGTGTGGCAGCATTACATTTTCTGACTTCAAACCTGTATTGGCAATTACATCAAAATTATCATCTCTATTTATGCTGTTAGTTTATCTGTCTTGTTACAAATTCTTCATGTATTCAGACTAAGAAACTACAATTTTATTTTCTGCAACTATTATTTACAGGATATTGTTTGCTGATATAGTATTGCTATTAATTTTTACATTTACCCAAATCTGAACATGCAGTATTGCACTGAAATTGCTCTTTAGAGTTCCAAATTTCCTTTCACTGAATCCTTTCCCACTCTCTAGGCGATTTGTCTCACAAATGAGATCATTTTAGTGAGTCTTGGGGATTGAAGAAACATTAGATAGAGAGATTCACATCCTGGAAATATGGAAAAACATGGGCTTGGTGGGCAAAAGGATGGATGAAGCAGCAGAAAGAGTTGAACGTGTATTCCCAGTTGTGGTAACAATAGAATCGTTGAGTTCCTTGTCTTTGCATACAAGCGGAATCTGGCTATAGAGAAAGTAATGGATTCAGAATGTGATGGAGAAAATCATCCCAAACTGATCATTGTTTTTTGGGATAATCCTAAACTAGTTGACAATGTTGATTGGCAGGATGGATTGAGACTCAGAAGTGCTTGATGTGGTCCAACCAAGTTTTGTGATTTAGCAGCTGAACTGGGTCTATGTCATATATGCCTGAACACCTTAGGCTTGAAAGACAGAGATTGTGACCATTTTGGATGGGGTGACTGAGACAAAAACAACAAAAGCCTTACTGATTACCAGTTCCAGTTAAAATCAAGTGATGAGCCATTGACCAGGATGATAGTGCAAGGCTCATAACTTAGAACCAAAGAAGAAACCATGAATGACCATTTCAAAAAATGAACATAGGCCTATCCTGTCATTTTTGAGTTAAATATAAAAGGTTTAATTTAATTGTGTTTTGAAATAGGCATTTGTTGAGTTGCCATTGATGTGTTGAAGTTAAACTTATTAAGATAAGTTTTGTAAAGTTCTAGCAAGTTTATTTATCCAGTCAGCTTGTAACTTCAACCTCTGTACTCCATGTCAATCTCAGTCCTCTAATTTCAGTAGACATAAAATATGACTCTGCAAAGAAAAAGTGTAGGCAAACAATTACATACTCAAATTGTGGTGTTCAATTTTATTCTCCCTTTATTCAGCACACTGCTTGGCATTATTCAGAAACCTCATTCCTTACCATAAATCTACTACAATGTGTATCAGTGAGCACATTGAAGGAATGCCGATGCATTATAAACATCATGGCTTACGAAAGCTTGGAGAATACTGCTACCTGTTGTAGTGGTATTTCATCAAGCTCACCCAAATTTCTTCAAATGTGATAATGGATGTACTGAAAAAGGCAGATCACTTATTCAATGATAACAGCCAGTTAGGCAAAAACAATAGCAGAGCTATCTTAAAATTCAGCTCAAGGAGGCTGTGCACCCCAAGGCCCAGTAACTAGACATTAGATTTATTCCCGCCCGAAAAGAAATTCTAGTTCAGGAATTAGAAAACATGCTACATTAGCCATGAATAAAAACATTTGGATTTCTAAAGCAATTGTTGGGTAATAAACTAGATACACTGGATTTGATCATTGTCCAAAGGGACCAGAATAGTAAACAGTTGTATTAATGTCAATTGTTTAAGAGGAGAGGACAGCATTTATATTGCAGCTTTAGTTACTCTATGTTCAGGTGGACAACAAATGTCTTGAAATGACCATTCAAGATATTTCATGTGTGTATTTTGTACATGTTACACTGGAGCTGTATAAATATTTAAGCAACGTATTATTGTACATATTGTTTCATTTGCAAGTTGACCATCGCCTGCAGAGTTATGCATTGGGTTGCAGACTGCTGCAGCATGCTGTTAAATACCCCCGATTTGTAGTGACATTTAGAGCAATGCTTCAAAATGAAACTGTAAACTGTGTAATGGCCCTTATCGTGCATGAACCTAATTATATTAATGGCCTACTTCTGTCTGGAGATGCAAAAGAATATCATTAGCCAGGACAAAAAAGAATTTGCTTTCTTTCTGTGAATCTATTCTTTAAATTCTCATTCTGTTGAGTGACCATCTTAAAATTAGAGAAAGCTTGTATCTATAAAGCATGTTTCATGAGCTCTGGATATCTCAAAGTACTTTACAGACATTGGAATACTTGAAGTGAATTCTTTGTGGTAATAGTGGAAAAGCAGCAGCTAATTTTCCTTAAGCAAACTTGTAACAAAGCATTATAATAATAATCAGATAATCTGTTTTATTTGTAAGGTTGATTGAGGGATAAAATTTGGCCATGGAATCTTTTACATCCACTCAGGAAGATGGTAGGGAGTGATGGGCTTAAGGCCTAACTAGACTTTTATAATGCTGTCAAAATATGTGAAACTGGGGCCAAAGTTTGCAGGATTCCAGAAGATCTCCACTCTAAACATTCCCTGGATAAATCTAACTTTAATAAAGCATGTTAATATTCACGAACAAAAGAGTGTAGACCTGATCTTACTACACAGTGGCAGAAGGTGACCGGATCCATGGAACCAGAAGGAAATAATAAGGAGTGCATAAAGTAAAGCCCAGAAACAACAGTGCTACAGCTGAAGGATGAGGCAACTCCGTGATCTGACCTGAGCAATGGAGAAACCATCTGAAGGGAAACACAGCAGCAAAACACAGCAGCAACAGCAAATAGCAAGCAACAGACTTCAAGGCCTAACTGGTCACCAAAACATGGATGGGGAAAGTCTGTGCAAAAGCTGGAACAAAATAGGCAAAAGCCCACAGCACATAACATGGCAAGCAAGAAGAAAATTAGTCACTCAATTTTTAAGACATTACTGTGAATTGAAAGTCTTTGCAAGGATGCAAAATAAAATGGCCCGTGGAGAACCCACCCACAAAAAGTATGCTAGGAAACAGTGTATGGTTGACACGATTAAGGGACCACACTGGTGGCAGCTAGGCCCAGCCAGTAGTAGAGATGGTAATGAGTGCTGAGAGAGAGAGACAGACAGACAGACAGACAGACAGACAGTACTGTAACATCCAGAGAGGGAAAACCACAGACAATACTGAGGAGCCAATTAATTTTTCTTGGGGCATATAGCTGGTCCAGAGGAGGCATTCACCTCCTTTAATGTTACAGACCCACAAGGCAAATGCTGTTTCAGGGTTTACGATACGAAAACCAATTTTAAAATGGAGATCAGGCAGATGTATCTACTGTTTATGACGCTACATTATGGTTGAGGTAAGACATTCTCCTAGGGCACAGGAGGTATTAAATCAGAATAACACAGCAGAAGCACAGTAAAATTTGTGACACTGCTAGACAACTAACATAGACCATATATTTCATTCTAATTATTACACTTATTCATTAACTGGAGTTACTTCAGTAGCTATAGAAATTAAAGATACCGGCATTAGCTCAGTATTTCAGGAATCACTACAGGCTGTCCAGTACAAGGACGACAGAAAAGATAATATAGACCGCTCATTAATATTAAAAGAGAAGCCACAATTTTTGAGGGGTGGGGAGTGATGGAGATGGATGCCAAAAGTGAACACAATTAGCCTGAAGGTGGCTTTCTAAGCCTTAGTCTGCTTTTTCATGACAATGTGACAAAGGAGAAACCCACTAATCATGTTGTTCCTTCAGTTGATACAAAAGCTTTAGACTTCTCTGGGTTATTGGACTTGGACAGAGGTAGTACTGTTCAATAAGTCTCTGCTGTCTCTTTTGAGGAGAGTTATCCCTCTGTTGATAAAAGTAACAAAGAAGTAAAGTTGTTTACTTTTTGCATAGAGCTAAAAATGTGTTGCTGGAAAATATGTTGCTGGAAAAGTGCAGCAGGTCAGGCAGCATCCAAGGAACAGGAGAATCGACGTTTCGGGCATCAGCCCTTCTTCAGGAATGAGGAAAGTGTGTCCAGCAGGCTAAGATAAAAAGGTAGGGAGGGACTTGGGGGAGGGGCATTAGGAATGTGACAGGTAGAGGGAGGTTAAGGTGAGGGTGATAGGCTGGAGTGGGGTGGGGCGGAGAGGTCAGGAAGAAGATTGCAGGTTAGGAAGGCGGTGTTGAGTTCGAGGGGTTTGACTGAGACAAGGTGGGGGGAGGGGAAATGAGGAAACTGGAGAAATCTGAGTTCATCTCTTGTGGTTGGAGGGTTCCCAGGCAGAAGATGAGGCGCTCTTCCTCCAACCGTCGTGTTGCCATGGTCTGGCGATGGAGGAGTCCAAGGACCTGCATGTCCTTGGTGGAGTGGGAGGGGGAGTTGAAGTGTTGGGCTACGAGGTGTTTAGGTTGGTTGGTCCGGGTGTCCCAGAGGTGTTCTCTGAAACGTTCCGCAAGTAGGCGGCCTGTCTCCCCAATATAGAGGAGGCCACATCAGGTGCAGCGGATGCAGTAAATGATGTGTGTGGAGGTGCAGGTGAATTTGTGGTGGATATGGAAGTGTCCCTTGGGGCCTTGGAGGGAGGTAAGGGGGTAGGTGTGGGCGCAAGTTTTGCATTTCTTGCGGTTGCAGGGGAAGGTGCCGGGAGTGGAGGTTGGGTTGGTGGGGGGTGTGGACCTGACGAGGGAGTCACGGAGGGAGTGGTCTTTTCGGAACGCTGATAGGGGAGGGGAGGGAAATATATCCCTGGTGGTGGGGTCCGTTTGGAGGTGGCGGAAATGATGATGGATGATACGATGAATATGGAGGTTGGTGGGGTGGTAGGTGAGGACCAGTTGGGTTCTGTCCTGGTGGCGGTTGGAGGAACGGGGCTCAAGGGCAGAGGAGCGGGAAGTGGAAGAGATGCAGTGGAGGGCATCGTCGACTATGTCTGGGGGGAAATTGCGGTCCTTTTTGCATAGAACCCACCAAGGGCAGGCAGCAACTGCAAACAGTTAGGTGAAGAAATTACTCCATTTGGAGAAGATCAGTAAAGCAGGAAGATGACCTTAGTGTATGATTGAACTAGTATAATAAATTACACACTGGGTGGCATGGTGGCTCAGTGGTTAGCACTGCTACCTCACAGCTCCACAGTCTGAGACATCTCAGATAACTTGTTGCAGAAATTAGGAAGCTTCATGTAGAATAATTGAATGTCTACATTCAGCCATTCAGCCCTCACCATCCCTCCAAAGAGCATCCTACTCAGACCCACACCCCTATTGAGTTCAATTCCAGCTTCAATTCTCCCCCTGTCTGCGTTGGTTTCCTCCCACAGTCCAAAGATGTGCAGGATTGCTGGATTGACTTTGGTAAATTGCCTATAGTGTCCAGGGTTGTGCAGGCTGGGTGGATTAGCCATGGGAAATGCAGGATTATAGGGTAGGGATTTGGGATGCTCTTTGGAGGGATGATGTGAGCTGAATGACCTGCTTCCATACTGTAAAGATTCAATTATTCTATGTGAAGCTCCCTAATTTCTGCAACAAGCAAAGCTATCTGAGATGTCTCAGACTGTGGAGTTCGAAAAGGATTTTCAATCATACTGCAAGAACTGTCGCAGCTCCAACACGGAATCATAGACTTTGATGTTTTTGAGGAGCATGTCTATCTGCTGTGGTAGAAGCTAACTGTACATTACAGATCTTTATAATCATGTGCAGAGACCATCAACATAAAATTAACACACAAAAAAAAATCAAAACTGAGAAACAGCTCATCAAGTGGTTGCTCAACAACATTAAAAAAAATTACCCAAGAAAAGGATGTATTTCAATCCAAGTTTAATCACTCCAGTATTCAACATTCTGAAACTGTCGAGCTGCTTAAGTAGAGACCAAAGGCTCCAATGGAATCTTATCGGCAGGCTGTGGATAAACTCAAGGATTTTTTTCAGTCAGAAACAAAGGGATAAATTTATAGGGCTTCGAGAAACACAGCAGATCTTGGCAAAGCTTAAAATTAAACATTTTAAAAAAGGACCTCAATTAGATGGAAATTTAACAATTGAAGCAGTCTAATTACCTTAAAGAAAACTTTGATTTAGAAGTCCAGCTATTCGCAATCACACAATGTTATCGAGCCTTGAAAAAGAACAAATCACAAATGCTTTCCAAAAATCTTGTGCAAGTAAGCCTCCAGCCCACTCCACACCAATGATGATCTCCCATCAACAATAAGGAACACACATGTCTGCTTCATTGTCCAAAACAACTGAAAATGCTTTCAAGTGACTAGGGGGTGGGGGGAGGTGGAGTTGGGGGGGGGGGGGGGCGGTGGTGGAAGGGACAGCAAAGAATTAAATGCTTATGGTTGCATCTTTTAAAGGAGCACTGTGAACCAAAACATGGAGGACGTGTGCAGCAAAGGTTTGACTACATCTTACTCTACGAAACAGGGGGTTTGTTAGCTTGGATGGCTGGTGAGTCATGCCAAAAGCATGGGTTCAATTCCCACCCTGAGTGGAAGGATTCTCATTCTTAACCTCTCCCCTCACCTGAGGCATGGTGACTGTTAAGCCATCTCTCTCTGACAAGGATGCAGCCCTATTCTCCAGTAGAACTATGGCAACTTTACCCTCTACCTACTCTAAGAATAGCTATCTGGATGTGCATATGGATCTATTTTATAGTGATATCAGAACGTATGGAATTGGAGCCTGAGTCTGTAGGGTTCCAGAAAATCTCCACTCTTAAGATCTCTTGGATATAGTTATGTTTAATAAAGCCTGTTACTGTTTGTGATAGGAGTATAGATCTATCTTACTACATGCCTTGGTTTAACATCTGTAAGATGGCCTGTCTAACAGTGCAATCCTCCCTCAGTATTGTACTGGATTGTCAGCTTTGACCTTTGTACTCAAGACCTATATTGGGAGCAACCAAAGAGCAGGAAAATCCATGTTTTGGGCAAAAATATTTATTCCTGATGAAGGGATTTTGCCCAAAACATGGATTTTCCTGCTCCTCTTATGCTACCTGACCTGCTGAGCTTTTCGAGCACCACTCTAATCTAGACTCTGATGATTTCCAGCATCTGCAGTCCTCAATTCTACCTATATTGGGACTCAAACCTTGGAAACTTGTGATTCAGAGGGTGAGTGTGCTACCAACTGAACAATGGTTGACAGAAATAAAACAAAGTAAAATTAATTGTGTTGTAACTGCTGGAATAATGCACATCTAAAAATTATTATGAACACAAATAATGATGTAAACATTTTGGCAGCCTTTAAATAATTTATAACTATCATCTGAAATTTGAAGTTGAGATTGCCCCAGGGTCTCTATTCTCCTCACAATATAAATTGTGGAAATTATTTCTTTTCTGGCTTGGTTCATTTCTTGGTATCAATGCTCCTTCTAAAGTGACATGTGATGAATCCACCTTGAGCAATGAATGATCAGATGTGGCCATTGGACAAGAATATGTTAATAACAAACAATAGACAATAGGTGTAGGAGTAAGCCATTCTGCCCTTCGAGCCAGCACCACCATTCATTATGATCATGGCTGATCATCCTCAATCAGTATCCTGTTCCTGCCTTATCCCCATAACCCTTGATTCCACTATCCTTAAGAGCTCTATCGAACTATTTCTTGAAAGTATCCAGAGATTTGGTCTCCACAGCCTTCTGGGACACAGCATTCCACACACCATCACTCTCTGGATGAAGAAGTTTCTCCTCAACTCTGTTCTAAATGGCCTACCCCTTATTTTTAAACTGTGTCCTCTGGTTTGGGACTCACCCATCAGCGGAAACATGCTTCCTGCCTCCAGAGTGTCCAATCCTTTAATAATCTTATACGTCTTAATCAGATCCCCTCTCAGCCTTCTAAACTCAAGCAGATACAAGCCCAGTCGCTTGAATCTTTCAACACAAGATAGTCCCGCCATTCAGGGAATTGACCTCATGAACCTACGCTGCACTCCCTCAATAAGAAAATAATACAACTTGTCATGAACATTGGACTTTATGTTTTACATTATTCCCATAACTTAAGGTGAAGCAGAAAATTTTGAAAATAAGGTGATTGTGAATTTCAGATTAGTGCCTCCTCAATGATAGGCCCAAGTCATTCTGCTATTGGAGAAACTCAATTTGAAACACATTGAAGTAATGGTTTCTGTTTTAACATCTTTACTCAGTATCTCATAAGAAAAGAAACTGCTGTTTTAGAATGGGGAGACAACAAAATGACTCCGAAAGGGAAGTAGGTGAATTGTTTCTTATTAACAACTAAGCAGAATGGTTGTGAGAATTCAGTCTTGTTAAAAAGGAAGGAAGGAAGAGAACAAATGGGACTCTTGGAGATTTAATGAATGGAAAATGGTCTTGCTGGTGGTAACTGATCTGGAAACCTCAGGCTGAAATGAATGGCTATCAGAAGACACTGGATGTTTCAATCTGGTGCGGCAGTGAAAATTGAGCTTGCTGGAGAGTTACACATGACTGTGCAACTGTTTCCTATGGCTACATAACTGCCAGAAGCAATGTATTGCTTAAATTTGTTTTGTAAGGTGTATTTTAATTGTGTTATTTAAAGTGAAAGTATCTTTACATTATTTTGATATATTATTAACAATTTTAATTATGTTTAATTTATGTTGACATTAGTTGATTTGTTTCAGTATAGGTCTTAAAATGTGAAATCTTTTCCTTTAGTTCTTTCCATCAGTGGCTCAGGAAATAATATCTTTTTAAAAATCAACAATGTTTATGGGGAGTTTAGCAATTTGCATATGCAAAAACTGTTTAATACAAGATCTTTAAAAAGTAAACACAATGGTTAATATACCCCAAACCATGATGGGATACATTGGATGAAATCTTCCATTCTGGAGTACAAGCTCACCATTGGGTAAGGAACTAGGAGCTACTTCTGCTTAAGGACAGGGCAGTCTTTCTCACCCAATCATGGCCTTTTAAAAAGGAGAAAGACAGACAAAAGGCTGCAACCACATTGTCAGTGAGGGAGAGAGAGAGAAAGAAACCTACACTGCTAACTGACAGCAGTGAATCTGCACCGTTACTGCCTTATCTGTTTGAATTCATGTATCGTTGTACATTGGATTACGTCAAGGAAAAATTAACAAATAGTGAAATTCACAGCTGACCTTGGAGGAACCTGAGTGGGAGAGTTCACAGCACAGGAACAGATAAGTATGTAGTTTTTAAGTGTAACATGCTGTAAATTTACAGTAGTGAGTAGAGTGGATTCTTTCTTAATTACATGTTTTATGGAGACCATAAGTATTAAGTTAACCTGGTGCACTTTTTTTAGAGCAAAGACAGGTGGTATTTTCTGGGTCTGTGGAGTAAGGATGGTCTTCACTAGAGTGATATGCTCTTCCTGTTGGATGTGGGAGTTTAGGGAGAGTTTTCATGTTACTGATAATTATGTCTGAAAGAAGTGTCTTTAGTAGCAGTCCTACTGGATCGCATGGATCGGTTGGAGCAGCAGTTAGAGGCAGTAAGGAAGTTACAAGAGCTAACGGGTGTGATGGATGGCAGTTATAGAAGGAGAAAAGCTGCAGATACAATCACCTGGATAAATTAACACCAGGAAAGGTAGGAGGGGTAAATAGGTAGTGCAGGAGTCTCCTGTGGCTATCTCTGTTTCCGACATATTTCAAAAATATGCTGTTTTGGAAATGTAAGGGGTGATGGATTCTCAGGGGAATAAAGCACGAACAGTCAAGTTTCTGGTACCAAGACTGACTCTAATGTAAAAAGAGGTATGTCGGGTTCTAAGTGATCACTTGTGATAGAGGACTCTCTAGTCAGAGGCACAGACAGACGTGTCTGTAACCAGCAACGAAAAATCAGAATGGTGTGTTGCATCCTTGGTGCCAGGATCAAGGATATCTCAGAGAGGGTGCAGAATGTTCTCAAGGGGAAGAGGGACCAGCAGGAGGTCATTGTACACGTTGGAACTAACAATATAGGAGGAGAAAAGGATGAGATTCTGAAGAGAGAGTATAGAAAGTTAGACAGGAATTTTACAATGGAGGTCCACGAGGGTAGTTATATCTGGATTACTCAAGCTAGCAAGGGTAGGAATAGGAGGATAAAGCAGAGGAATGAGTGGCTGAGGAGCTGCTCAGGGGAGAAAGGTTCACATTTATGGATCATTGGAATCTCTTCTGGGGTAGAAGTGACCTATACAAGGGTGGATTGCAGCTGAATTGGAAGGGAACTAATATACTGGCAGGAAGATTTGCTAGAGCTGTTCAGGATGATTTAAATGAGTAAGGTTGGGGGTGGAGGTGGGGGGATCCAGGGAGATAGTGAGGAAAGAGATCAATCTGAGACTGATACAGTTGGGAAAAGGAGCAAGTCAAACAGTCAGAGCTGGCAGGGACAAAGCAGAGAGCAAGGTAGGACTGATAAATTAAACTGCATTTATTTTAATGCAAGGGGTGTAAAGAGGGAATGCGGCTGAACTCAGATCATAGTTAGGAACATGGGACTGGGATATCATAGCAATTATAGAAACATGGCTCAGGGATGGGCAGGACTGGCAGCTTAATGCTACAGGAAGGATTGAAAGGGGGGCAAGAGACGAGGGGGAGTGGCATTTTTGATAAAGGATAGCATTTAGTAGTGAGGGAGGATATTCTGGGAATATATCCAGGGAGGTTATTTGGGTGGAACTGAGAAATAAGAAAGGGATAATTATCTTATTGGGATTGTATTATGCAAAACAAATTTGTGTGAGGAGATTTCAGTTATTTGTAAGAATAATAGGGTGGTTACAGTAGGGGATTTTAACTTTCTAAACAGACTGGAATGGCGAAGAGTTAAGGGTTTCGATGGAGAGGAATTTGTTAAGCGTGCAGGAGAAAATTTTCTGATTCAATATGTGGATGTACCTACTAGATTAGATTTTAGATTAGATTCCCCTACAGTGTAGAAACAGCTCCTTTGGCCAACAAGTCCACACTGACCCTCCAAAGAGTAACCCACCCAGACCCATTTCCCTCTGACTAATGTCCCGTACACTATGGGCAATTTAACATGGCCAATTCACCTGACCTGCACATCTTCAGACTAGAGAGGGTGCAAAACTTGACCTACTCTTGGGAAATAAGGCAGGGCAGGTGACTGAGGTGTCAGTGGGGGAGCACTTTGGGGTTAGCGACCATAATTCTGTTAGTTTTAAAATAGCGATGGAAAAGGATAGACCAGATCTAAAAGTTGAAGTTCTAAATTGGTGAAAGGCCAATTTGACGGTATTAGGCAAGAGCTTTCAAAAGCTGATTGGGGGCAGATGTTCACAGGTGAAGGAATGACTGGAAAATGGGAAGCCTTCAGAAATGAGATAACTAGAATCCAGAGAATGTATATTCCTGTCAGGGTGAAAGGAAAGGCTGGTAGGTATAGGGAATGCTGAATGACTAAAGAAATTTAGGGTTTGGTTAAGAAAAAGAAGGAAGCATATGTCAGGTATAGACAGTATAGATCAAGTGAATCCTTAGAAGAGTATAAAGGCAGTAGGAGTATACTTAAGAGGGAAATCAGGAGGGCAAAAAGAGGACATGAGATAGCTTTGGCAAATGCAGTTAAGGAGAATCCAAAGGGTTTTTACAAATACATTAAGGACAAAAGGGCAACTGGGGAGACAATAGGACCGCTCAGAGATCAGCAAGGCAGCCCATGTGTGGAGCCACAGGAGATGGGGGAGATACTGAATGAGTATTTTGCATTAGTGTTTACTGTGGAAAAGGACATGGAAGATATAGACTGTGGGGAAATAGATGGTGACACCTTGAAAAATGTCCATATTACAGAAGAGGAGGTGCTGGATGTCTTGAAATGTGTAAAAGTGGATAAATCCCAGGAACTGATCAGGTGTACCCTAGAACTCTATGGGAAGCTAGGGAAGTGATTGCTGGGCCCCTTGCGGAGATATTTGTATTATCAATAGTCACAGGTGAGGTGCCAAAAGATTGGAGGTTGGCTAATGTGGTGCCACTATTTAAGAAAGTGGCAAGGACAAGCCAGGGAAATATAGGCCAGTAAGCATGATCTCAGTGGTGGGAGAGTTGTTGGAGGGAGTCCTGAGGGACAGGATGTACATGTATTTGGAAAGGCAAGGACTGATTAGGGAGGGTCAACATGGCTTTGTGCATGGAAAATCATGTCTCACAAACTTGATTGAATTTTTTGAAGAAGTAGCAAAGGGGATTGATGAGGGCAGAGCAGTGGACGTGATCTCTATGGATTTCAATAAGGTGTTCAACAAGGGTCCTCATGGGAGATTGTTTAGCAAGATTAGATCTCATGGAATACATGGAGAACGAGCCATTTGTATACAGAACTGGCTCGAAGGTAGAAGTCAGAGGGTACTGGTGGCAGGGGATTGTTTTTCAGACTGGAGGCCTGTGACCAGTGAAGTGCCACAGGATTGATGCTGGGTCCACTGCTTTTCATAATTTATATAAATGATTTGGATATGAACATAGGAGGTATAGTTAGTAAGTTTGCAGATGACAGCAAAATTAGAGGTGTAGTGGACAGCGAAGAAGGTTACCTAAGAATAGAATGGGATCTTGATCAAATGAGCCAAAAGGCTGAGGAGTGACAAATGGAGTTTAATTCAGATAAATGTGAGGTGCTGCATTTTGGAAAGCAAGTCAGAGCAGGACTTATACACTTAATGGTAAAGCCCTGGGGAGTGTTGCTGAACAAAGAAACCTTGGAGTGCAGGACCATAATTCCTTGAAAGTAGACTCGCAGGTAGCTAGGATAGTGAAGAAGGTGTTTGGTATGCTTTCCTTTATTAGTCAGAGTATTAGAGTACAGGAGTTGGGAGGTCATGCTGCGGCTGTACAGGACATTGGTTAGGCCACTGTTGGAGTATTGTGTGCAATTCTGGTCTCCTTCCTATTGAAAGGATGTTGTGAAATTTGAAAGGGATCAGAAAAGATTTACAAGGGTGTTGGCAGGGTTGGAGGTTTTGAGCTATAGAGAAAGGTTGAACAGGCTGGGGTTGTTTTCCCTGGAGAGTCGGAAGCTGAGGGATGACATTATAGAGGTTTATAAAATCATAAGGCGCACAGATAGGATAAATAGACAAGGTCTTTTCCCTGGGGTGAGGAGTTCAGAACTAGAGGGCATAGGTTTAGAGTGAGAGGGGAAAGATATAAAAGGGACCTAAGGGGCAACTTTTTCACACAGAGGGTGGTCCATGTATAGAATGAGCTGCCAGAGGAAGTGTTGGATACTGGTACAACAATAGCATTTAAAAGACATCTGGATGTGTATAAAAATAGGAAGGGTTTAGAGCGATCTGGGCCAAGTGCTGGCAAATGGAACGAGATTAAGATAGGATATCTGGTTGGCATGGATGAGTTGGACCAATGGGTCTGTTTCCATGCTGTGATTGGTTTGATTCTATGTCATTTTCATGTATGCAAGCATGCTGAGCAAATCGTGTGATGGGGATGGAGAGTAAGTTAATCATTAGCTAATGGGGTCAAAGGTGTCAATCTATTTGATGAGCTCCAAAACAGGCTTTCATTCTTTGTAACCAAGAAGTATTCCCCAGTGGATGTTAACAGCTAAATATTCAGGATCTTCCATCCTGCCCTGATCATCCTACCTCCCTTCCCCTAGTGGTTATCCACACTGGTCTAGACAGACTTTCACCTTGGCCAGTCTCCTTGGCCTAGGATATTTACACTCCAGCCTCCCTCCCACAATCATCTTCTGTACCCGGTGAGACAGAGTACTGCCACATAATTTCAATCGTGGCATGGAAAATACAAATGCTCTCCAAACAGTGACTACTCACATCAAAATCTGGAAGAATGACTTCGTTGCCTGGTGCAATCCACGCCGATGCAGTTGTGAATGCAGAGGACATATTTCTCACTCACGTAATTGTGAAGTGGAACTTCACTCTGCCAAGCTAACCATGTAATTAGTACACAAGAGGTGCGAATGCAGGCAAGAGGTGTTGAAAATGTGTGCCATCAGCAAGCTCAAAAGATTTTACAATCCTGAGAACTTAATTGAAAAGTTTAATTCTTTATTTATTGCGCGAGTTGGAGTCATACCTAGCACAAAGGAAGACGGTTTTGGTGGTTTGAGGTCAGTTATCTCAGGTCTAGAATATCTCTGCAGGAGTTCCACAGGGGAGTGGCCCAACCATGTTCTGCAGTTTCATCACTGACCTTCCCTCCATCATAAGGTCAGAAATGGCGATGTTCACCTGATGATTGTCAAGCACCATTTGCATTTCCTCTGTTACTGAAGCAGTTCATGCAGCAAGACCTGGGCAATTTCCAGATTTGGGCTGGCAACTGGCAAGTAACATTTGTGCCACACAAGTACTGGGCAATAACCATCTCCAGTAGGAGAGAGTAACAAATGCTCCTTGACAGTCAATAGTATTACCCACCATCAATATCCTAGAGGTTATCATTGACCAGAACCTGGACTGGAATAACCATATAAATATGTGGCTACAAGTGTAGGCCAGAGGTTAGGAATCCTGCAGCAAATACGTTTGGCAGATAGAGTTTAGCATCGGGTTATTCACTTCGATCAGAAGAATAGAAAGGCAACTTATTATCTGAATGTAGTGTGCTTCAGTGCAGAGGGATCTGGCCAACCAGGTTAATTATTAATCTGCAAACCTTCCTGAGAAAAACAAATGACAGAGATCACAGCCATTCAGGCAGCATCCATGGAGAGGGAGCAAGTGAACCTTTTGAGTCTCAATGACTCTTCATAAACAGCCATCTAGATTCAAAATGCTAGTTTGCTGTCTCCATGGATGCTGCCTGACTCACTGTCATCTCTATCATTTGTTGTTTTCAGTGCAGATTCCAGCATCTACAGTAATTTGCTCCTGTAAATCTTCCCACCAGCCTATGCTAAAACATGAGAGACAGAGATTCCTAAACAAAAATCACATTTGCCGAGAGAGAGAGAGAGAGAGAAAGAAAAAAAAGAGAGAGAGAGAGAGAAAGAGAAAGAGAGAGAGAAAGAGAGAGAGAGAGAGAGAGAGAAAGAGAGAGAGAAACTTTGTCATTTCTACTATATACAACAGGGTTACAGTAATAAACGAGACAGTGTTCCTCCAGTACCAAGGGTACTACATGGACAACACAAACTACACAATCATACACAGCATAAAGTGCATAAGAAGTGCAAAACATGCAAGTTACAGTGCAACAGAAAAATGATGGATAATAGACATTTTTCTAGCTGCAATTCGAAAGAATTTTAGACTGGAAAGAGTCCGATTATGCTGTGTTAAGGAACTTGATAGCTTGGGGGAAGAAACTGTTGCACAGTCTGGCTGTGAGAGACATATGCTCTGGTATTTTCTGCCAGATGGCAGGAGGGAGAAGAGTTTGAGTGAGGGGTGTGTGGGGTCTTCCACAATGCACTTAGCCTTTCGGATGCAGCGTGTGGTGTAAATATCTGTATTGCAGCGAAGAGAGACCCAGATGATCTTCTCAGTTAAAGGTTCAGGCTAGAAACCTTCCAAGAAAATAAACTTTCAGGAAGCAGACATGAGCATGTGCTCTGTCTGCCTACTGCATCTCTAGACACAGGAAGATTCTAAGTTTATAACACAATTAGTAATTTCACTGAGAAATTTTGTTAGCTGATTAATTTAATAAGCTTAACTTTGGATTGCCTTTATCATTTTATCAACATAAGTCAGCTTCCGCTGGCTTACCGTTAGTTCACTTTGACATTGCACTCATTGTTCAAGACTGCATCTGTGCCAACAGGGATCATTTATGGAAATCTGACGGAAATCCCCTGAATGCTGGAGAAACTCAGCAAGGCTTGCAGCATCATGGAGAGAGGAATAGAGTTATTGTAATGATTCTTCTTCAGAGCTAAAGATGTTGGAAAATGTTTATTTTTGACAGATGCAGAGGAGGAAAAAGATGACATATGGTGTAGAGGCCTAGTGCAAAAACCCAATGGGGTTCTTAATAACATAACGTTAAACTCCAGTTGTGTTCCATTTCAATAAAACCACCCTGACCTAATTTCTGCCTTGGTCTTGCTGCAATGATCCCAGGAAACACAATGCAAATTCCCTTTAATTGAAGTGTCAGTAATGATGGGGCATCATTTTAAAGTGAAAGGCGGAAGATTTAGAGGGGATTTGAGGATTTTCTTTTTCACCCAGAGGGTGGTGGGAATCCAGAATCTGTTACTTGGGAGGGTAGTTGAGGCAGGAAACCTGGCAACGTTTCAAAAGTATGTAGATGAACACTTTAATTGTCAAGGTTAATGTATAAGTGGCACAGTGGTTAGTACTGCTGCCTCACAGTACCAGAGACCCGGGTTCAATTCCTGCCTCAGGCAACTTTCTGTGTGGAGTTTGCACATTCTCCCCATGTCTTCCTGGCTTTCCTCCGGGTGCTCCAGTTTCCTCCCACAGTCCAAAAAATGTGCAGGTTAGGTGAATTGGCCATGCTAAATTGCCCATAGTGTTAGGCAAAGGGGTAAATGTAGGTGAATGGGTCTGAATGGGTTGCGGGTCGGTGTGGACTTGTTGGGCCGAAGGGCCTGTTTCCACACTGTAAGTAATCTAATCTAAAAGCGGCAGTAGTATAGATAGTGCTGACTCAATGGGCCGAAGAGCCTCTTCGTGCTGTGTGTATGAATCTATGACTCTATTTCCATATAGGGATTTTACAGCCTCAATACCATGTCAGTGTCTTGCTTACTTTGGTCTTAGTAGAGGGAACCCACTGTCTCACTTTCACACCTTAAATTACACCTATTTTATATCTCTTTTTCTCAGTCAACACTGTTAACAACAATTTTGTCTTTTGTACTGGGCCTCTAGACCATCTGTCCCTTTCTCCTCCTCTGTCGCTGTCAAAGGTATATTAAAAAAGAAATCCCAATGCCTTTCAGTTTTGAAGACATCATACTTTGCTCGAAACGTTAACTCTGTTTCTCTCTCCACATACGTCAGACCTGCTGGGGTACTCCAGCTTCCTCGGAGTTTCTTGCACGTTCAGTGAGATTTCTTCGTCATACGAGACAGTCTGCCTGAATTAACAAGTCCCCATGTTACCATCCATATCAGCACTTTGTAACAGTGTGAATCCTGACATTATGTAAACTACATACTATAGTACTACACTATACTATACTAGTACTATACTATAGTACTACATACTATCTGGTCATTTACGTTTCCTAAAAGTACATCACTTTGGTGAATCTTTGACAATAGATTTAGGTGAGACAATTGTTTCTCACCTGGATTGTCTGTATTTTGTTGACAGATCCACGTTGCATGTTAATAGCAGTATTTGGACTGCAGCCATTTCATATTTTGGTCATATAATGATCCGTGAAAATTAATACTTATTACATATATACATGATACACTCAAAGCTTAACCTTAAAGCTCTTGGTCTTGACCATCTCTTCTTTCTATTTGCCTAGTGGGAATGGTGGGAGTGAGAGGTTAACATAAAGTGGAGTTGAATTATCAACCTGAGGGAATTCTGTGGTCCAGGGCCATTTCATGTTCACTGAAGTTCAAATTAGTTGAGGGTCCTGAAGCTACAGTTATATTATGAAAAAAACATGATAGGACCACATCATGACACTGGTGAAATAAAACTAAAGTCAGGGACATTTCCATACTACATGCAGCCTGACAGATGAACCATGGCAGGAGACAACAACTGGCCAAAATAGGCTAAGAACCTGAGCTCTAAAAGCCTAATTTTATCAAAACCCTTTGTGGAGTAGGAGGAACAGAAATGTGACCAGCAGGCTCCGTAACAGGGAGTAGGGTATTCTCAAACCTTACCTGCCCCCTTTTCCCAGGGTCATTAGCAATGGAAACATCCCCCATGTGTCTCTGTATCACAATTTTCCCCCGCCTACCCCTCCCTTAAATCACTATCACTTCCACATTCTCCTGTCCCTACTAACTGTTCCAGGATTCGTTCCCACTGTTCCTGCAATCAAGTTACCCATCCAGTGACTTGGTTGTGGATCTGATTGGGTTTGAGCAAGGCCATCAGAGAATTTTTAAAAATGGAAGATCATTTTCATCATAGCACTTCAACGTGAAGCAGTAATGCTAGCAAGAATCAAAGTATTAATCATGCAAATACACGCAAAGATAAACGCTATATACAGTGGAAGAAGGCACACAAATTTTGAAGGACCCTATACTCTAAAAAGAGTTCCAGAACTTATACATTTACAATCTTTACTTATAACTCATTTATTGTACAGAAAGCTTTCTTCAACTCATTATTACACTGGTCGATATCTGACAGACAATATGGAAAATGGAGGCCACTTTATTTGTTTACTTTTACCCTGAAGTATGCATATTGGTAAGCATTAAACTTTTTAAGCTCATTCTTAAGAATGCAAATAGACTTTGTGCAAAACTGTCAAACATGCTGTTAGAACAGTTCAGCATGTATGGTATGACTGGTGTTAATTAAACATTGTTTAATCCAACAAATGTACACAGTTAAATGTAGATAATATTTTCAGTGCTCTTATTCTGCTGCTTTATGTATTTGGTTCCAGGCTTGTGACAGAGACCAACAGTGTGGAGGAGGCATGTGCTGTGCTGTCACTCTGTGGCTTAGGAGTCTACGAATATGCACACCAATGGGCAATGAAGGGGACGAATGCCATCCTCTGAGTCACAAAGTTAGCATTTTATATGCTTTGTATACTAAATAGGAGTTAACAAGTTAGAGAAATAATGCATAGCTACCAGTATAAAGTCAACTCTGCCATAATCATTGCATTTTTCGTTAGTTTACTTGCATCTTATATTTAACTGTAAATATCTCATGTACAGCACATTAGAATAAATGCTGGTTTTAAATAACTGTAAGAAAAACAAGTTAAAATAGTTATGAATGTATGTCATTATTTATCTTAGACAAACTTTTGCATTGCTTTTAACCCTTGGACAACCAAGAAATTCTTGTATCTTTGGATTGACCTGCTCTGTAAATGGTTTTACCTCAATTACATCTTGCTGAACAAAATATTAAGATTGTAGCAAGAAAGCTACCAGGAATTGCTTTACTGCTGTGGTATTAAAACTAAAGATGAAAAATACCATCTGATAACATTAAACATCTTGTATGCAGCTCGTACTTCATGCAATTTTAACACTGTCACATTTGTGCTCTCCTACTTCCAACCCACCTTCTTCTTGACTCACAGTGAACAATGCTTCAGAAGAGTCTGCTAGTTATCATTCACCATATAAACACTCAAGTTCGATTGCTCCACTCCATTTACTTCCAATTCTCTCTATCCTTTCACTTTTCAAGTTTAGCTTTACTCGCCTTTTGTTAATTTTAACTTGTCTTTGTTTAGTTATTCAGGGATGTGGGTATCATTGACTAGACAGCATTTATTGGCCACCCCTAATTGTCCTTGAGAAGGTGGTGGTGAGCTGCCTTCTTAAACCACTCTAATGCATCTGCTGTAGCTTGACCCCAGTACTGTAAGGAAGTGAGTTCCAGGATTTTTACTATGAAGGAATGATGTTATTTCAAATCAGGATGGCATGTGGCTTGGAGGGGAAATTTGCAGGGGGTGATGTATCCATACATCTGTTAACATGTCCTTTTAAGTAATAGGAGGTCACAACTTTGGTGATCCATACATGGAGCTCATTGTCAGCATCCAAAAACATATGGAACAGAGAAAGCTGTTCCATGAATTAAATCTTATATAATCATCTTTTGGCATTTGATAGTGCAAGATCCTTACTTCAAACATAAACATTTTTTCATACAATTTTAAATGACATGAAATAATTTATGTAAATACTTTCAATTTTGTCATTATTAAGCAGTGTGTCCAAAATGCTCCTTGCATTGTCAGTAAAGAACATGAAGTACTTCAAATTTGGCCAGGTTTATACACCAATTTGGACTATTTAAGGCCACAAGAGAAAAGAGCCAGAACTCAAAAGAAAGAAGATCGGAAAGGAGAGAAAATTGTTTAACAAAGAAATTTCTTTCTCTCCCTGAGTGCAATCATGAATTTAAATACAGAGGTTTACAGTGACACATGCATGAAGACAAATGCTGGGAGCTGTTTTGTAATTCTCACCATCTTAAGTGAATCATTCAGCTATTGTGTAGGAGGAAAGCTCAAATTTATTTTAACAGCTCCAGAATAAATGTAGGATTATTTGCACCATTCCAAACAAATGCGTGCAAAACTCCAGTACATCTGTAATTCAAATTTTTTTTAAATTTCTAATGATTTGTTTGAAACTTTACTAACCTGAATAAATTCTAAAATCTGTTCCATAACTTTAATCAAGATGCTTTCATTTAACCCAGATTTAGGTGTGCGATTGTTGCTTGTTACTTACTTCAAGCATTTGTCTCCAGTGACTCATAGGAAAGTGGCAAAGAGAAATGAGGAGAGGACAAGAATCCTAAGACCTAGGTCACTGCAATTTTCTGCATTATTCATGGATGGCATTTCTCTATCAAGAGTTGCATATAATCCCAAGGCTATCCATAATAATTGATTGGCTGGCAGATTTACTTTTGTAGGAAGGCCCTGCAAAGCCCAATGCAGCACAAAGTACAACAACGCTGCGTTGACAGAATGGTGACACTTACAATCCACTGACAGCTTTCTCCAACAGTCTTCTCACATCTTGCCCCATTTGCTTTCAATGCACTGCCACTTCTGACAGTTATCCTTTGAACACATTTTTACTTCCTACAGCGGTGGAGCATACCTGATGCAGTTCGCAGTTTGCATAGGTTGAGAGATAACGCATCAAAGGACCTTAGGGAACTTTAGTGGGATTAAAATTTAAATTTGTT
Source organism: Chiloscyllium punctatum (assembly GCF_047496795.1). NCBI lineage: Eukaryota > Metazoa > Chordata > Chondrichthyes > Orectolobiformes > Hemiscylliidae > Chiloscyllium > Chiloscyllium punctatum. The sequence continues at coordinate 50,055,698 of NC_092750.1, read as the reverse complement.
TCATTAATTAGATACTAAGGACCAAATCCTGACAAAAGAAGAAAGTCGTGGTTGATCCCACCAGCAGCCTGGCCAGTTTCTCAAGCTGTTCAGGTCCATCACCGTGAAATCAGCACATTTAAAATTACTGTGATGCCTGTCACCATTCTTTTATGTTAGGCAATTTCTTTCAGTCACAAGCTGGATCATTCATCCAACTGAAGGCAACATATTAATTTCTCCCATTCTCATAATACTCTGCTAAATTTTCAGTAATAGTCATTATAAACATGTAGGAATGGATACATAATATAGTATGAAGTTTTACTTATGGTAATGCTACCTAAATGTTCCTATTGTGTACTCTCAGCAGGGAGTCATGCTCAAAGACAATGTCAAATATGATGACCACTCTGTCGTACTGATCCCTTTGACCATGATTTTTTGAACCTATGTTTTGAGTGCCCCTAATAGCTCATCTTTAGGCTCTCTTTCTTAAGAAGTGCTACACCAAAGCCTCCTGTGCTTATTTATCCTACCAAGTAATTCTCAATACAATATCCATCATCACAAACTTGGTTTCACCAAATTAATTTACTTTTTAACTTGTGAACACAGATTGCATTTCTACAAGGGACGTCTTTAATGATAAATAAGTGTGAATCACACATATTATCCAGAAGATAGCTTTAGCAGCAGAATATTAAGCACCTCAACTAAAACAAGCTGTTAGCAATTAGTTTCAATTTCAGGTGCTGCCCTTAACAGCCTCTTTGTAATTTGAATAATTTCCATAAGAACTTAGATGAAAGCACGTGGTCAGTAATCGGATATACTCATTTTGTAGCAGAGCTGACTACCCAGTCGTGTTTTTCTCTTACTGCCTTTGCTAAAATATACAATCATAGCCCTTCAAGTTCACATCAACCCTCCAAAGAACATCCCATCCAGACACACCCTATCCCTATAACCCTGTATTTTCCATGGCTAATCCACCTAGCCTGCAGATCTCTGGACACTATGGGCAATTTAGCACACCTAACCTGTGTATGTTTGGACTGTGGGGGGAAATTCGAGCACCCAGAGGAAATCCATGCAAACATACCTGAGGGTGGAATGAAACTTGGGTCCCTGGCGCTGTGAGACATCAGTGCTAGCTACTGAGCCACTGTGTAGCCCTGCTACAATATTATCTGCTATACCTACAGTCCAGGTTATAAATTATTTACTAATAAACAGGAGGCAAGTAAATACTAAACTTATTGAGCTAATAAATACCATCTCAAAAGTCTGTTATAACCTTTGGGAGGATGATTTATATATCCTCCTTTACTAGAAAACTTATCTAAATTAACTTCACTTTTTTTATAAAGCTAAAGATTTGTTTAATAGGATAATGCAAAATAAACAACATACTTAATCATTTCTGAAATAGCAACAGTAGATCTTTTGCCGAACATAATATTTCTGGAAGCATTTTGAATGATATCTTAGGGAAAACAAAGAAAAATCACTTTTCATGCATAGAGAGTTAAAGATTAATACTTTACTTCACACTTAAAAGGATGACCTAACAGTAATGCTATTATTTTTACCTGGATCACTGAGATGATTCTTTTGCTTGCCAGAATTTTCTGTTCTGTTCTTCAATCTCTTGTTTTTGGGCATTTTTCACTTCCTCATAGGAGACACTGGCGATGGTGCATTAATTCCAAAGCCTCTTAGAATCTGATTAAAGGCCACAGCTTACAACAAATGGTGAGGAAAATAAATTATCTTTCTTTAGGCCTTAGATATTTTACTGAGAGAAAGATACACCCTCTGCCCCTTGCAACAGTCTGCCAAGTGACTCAACTACCCAGGAACCAATTAGATAGTTGTTGTCAGGCTGATGACCTTCATTACCCACAACTGGTCACAACTTTACAAATCAATCAGCTACCTGTTACTGGCCAAATCTTACTTTGTATATATCCCCAAGGGCTAGCCACTCTAAAACCCAGCTCTTCCACTATTTGAACTTGACTTCCATAGTTTCATCAACATTCCTTTTAAGAATGCATCAATTCTTTCCAAATTCCTTGGTTCTAAAACAGTCCTCTTCCCATTTCAGTCTTCAGTTAAAATTCACAGAAAGATAAAAGGATATCATCTTTGCAAATGATATAGGACTTCTTTACTTTTCAATTCTATTCTTCTGAAAATAATCCCAAGTGCATGGTTTTCTTTTTAAAGATTTCCTTAATGTTTGTAAATACTATTATTCATATTCCCAGATCCCTCGAACAAATTTAGACTTCGATTCCTGAGTAACATGCAACCTCTTCATTTTTATAATCAAAATGTAATGCTTCATATTCATACATCTTGAAACGCTCTCGATGATTGTAAACTAATCTGCAAATCAGTAAGTATTTTTCTCTGTGCAGTCTGGAGTTGCCCCATATGACTGCTGATTATGAAGAATGCTCCAGAGGTGACCAATAGAAACAAATTAGCTCCCCACTGAAGGATGGAGTGATGTGGAACAGAGCTGACCATTTTCCATAGGATCTGCAAAGGAGACCATGGCACTGCACCCTGCTCGTCTGGTCTGAGATTGCCACCCAGGTTAGTTCCACAGCCCAGAGTCATGCTCAACATTGCCACACTAAGGTTAATAACCTACTGCAGTCCATGAGGATAAGTGCCAAATTCTTCTCTTTGCCATGTCCCACTCAAGCTCTGCTATTGCACCCACCTCCTATCAAGGTTCATGATCCTACTGTTGTAAGCAACTTCCTCCCTCAGTTGTTCTCATCCATCCCATCCCCTTAAAATGCTAAGCCTGCATAACCTCTTCTCTAGCTACTTAATGAGGATGCCTCGCCTCATATCCCTCACCTGAACAAACTCTAAAAGCAATGCCAGCCATGTTTGCCTAACTACTCCCTCTCTTTGTGGGCCAATAGGCATCTGACCAGAAGAGGGCCTCCAGAGAACTCCTTTCAGGCTTCTCCAGAGGTGAACTCAGCCTGCACCATCAGCCCACTGGAAGCTGGAGCTAATAAATATAAACCCGCTTCTGGGCAAAACACACTCAGCATGTTTGGGCCTTCTCGTCACAAATCCTTCCAGGGTCCTGTAGCTAAAACTCTACCGTAAGGTCTACTGCAGATCCTGGGACCAGATTTTGACATGGAGGGAAAGGAATAGCAAAGTTTTCTGATGACTCACAAGTCCAAAAACGAAGGCAAGGCAGCAGTACCATGAACATCCAAGTGGATACAATGTGAGTGAGCAAACAAGCAGCCCTGGGGTGCACCCTGGTCCAAGCCAAGAGATGGGTGTGCCAAGAGCCCTGTGTGCCAAGTGTCCAGCAACAGTATTAAGATGTCAGCACATTGCAAAGTGCAGCTTTAAATTGGGCAACTGTATTAAGTGGATCAGAGATCTGCCATTAAAATACAAGAAGGCTGGTACATGATCAATACCAACCTCTGTGACTGGGTGGTCATGAGATGTTGGTGACTGTTGTCCAAGATCGAGACCTGGAGGAGCAAGTGTTAAGCTGGATTGTTGTAATCTACCTTCTCTCTGGTGTGTGGGAAAAAATAAAAATGCAAGTCAATGAAGGGGATTAAATATCAATGGCCTGCTAATAAACCTCTTGTCACTCACTAGTGAGATTCTCAAAACTTGGTGGAAGAAACTGATTATTTTTCTCCCCATGAGAATAATGTCTGCTGATCTCACCATCTTTTCCATTGAATTTGCCATTGCACAAATATTCATTGGATGCGAAGATGCTGCACACGATGATTAATTTAAATTGTTGATGAAAACAGTTCCAGCTTTGACCCTTGTGAAGCATGACTTCCCACTTTCTGTTTGCAGAATAACCAGCCCTCAATCCTACATTCTGCCTTAGTCTTGAAGCTAGTGAGTGAGCCATTGTTCTACTTGGCCTGAACTCTGCGATCTCTGCCTTTATTCATTAGTCTATTGCACGATTCCATATTTTGAAGATTACATCGATAATGCTGCATTAAGGTTGTTTACACTTTTTGATACCTCTTCAAAACAATTCAACCAGGTGGGACAAGCAAGGCTTTTGATTTTAAAATTCATGGTGATTACTCATTTTACTACTTTTGGTTTCTATACATTCTTCTATTGTCTCCAACAATAATAATTCCATTATTTTGTCTTTCAATCAATGTTAAACTGATTGATCAATTATTTCCTTGATGTATCCCCCTCCTTAAATTTGATATAAACTTATTATCTACTATTTTTTCTCAAACACACTTTTCCCAAGTGGATTATTTAAAATGTGTGATAATACCTGCACTATTTCTTACCTGGCTTCTTCGAAAATATGTGAATGAAATCTTCTTGACCAGATATTTTATTCTGTTTAAGTGACACTTAGGTACTTTATACTTCGCTTCATTCTATCCCAGAGCACCATTTTGAATACAAGCAGGAGAGTTTTTCCATGTGTCCATGGCAAAAATTAGCTGTTAAACAACATTACAAAAACAGATCTTCAAGTCGTTATTATATTGTGTTTTGAGCTTATTATATTTTGAACCACAGAAGCAGTCATATTTCAAAATGCTTCATTATCTGTAAAGCATTTTGAAAGTTCTGATGGTCAGGTAAGATGGTATATAAATGCATATCTTTCTTTTCTCATTATTTTCTCATTAAATATATTATTATACAGTCTATAATTGCATAGCCCTATTCCCAATACATCCTTTTCTATTTATATTCACAAACAATGGTATATTATTTTGTTTTAAATTACATAAAAATATACAAGTAAATTTCAAAGTTTCTCTTTTCAGTCTTAATATTTTATTTCCTTTCTAATTGCTTTTGATGATCGTTTGTCATGTTTTCACTTGCTGTCCATGTTAATGTTTTATGTGTCATCACTTACCTTCAATTTCTTCCTAATATCTTTCATTACTCAAGGTGACTCATTGATGTTTAACATATTTATGTTAGCTTAACAGAGGGCTTATGCCTGAAACGTTGATTCTCCTGCTCCTTGGATGCTGCCTGACCTGCTGCGCTTTTCTAGCAACACATTTTTCAGCTCTGATCTCCAGCATCTGCAGTCCTCACTTTCTCCTAGAGTATATTTTTATGGACACTTTTGGCACAGTTTTAATGATTCATATTATTGTTCTATATCATTGTCTGCTAATATGTTTCATTGTTTGCTAATATTGTTATCCATTTTTGTTCCCAAATTCTATTCTGAGTTCCTCAAAGTCACTTTTCTTTCAATCCATTTCCCTTGTCTTCAAACTGATGTTCTCCCCAATTCTTATACTAAAATACAGCCTAGAAGGTGATAGCTGAGTAGTATTATTGCCTGGTAAATTTCTGGAGACTGGGATTTGAATTCCATCATGTCAGATGGTGGAATTTGAATTCAATAAACATCTGGAGGGAGGACTTTAATGATGACCATAAAGCTATTGTCAATTGTCGGAAAAACCGTTCTAATTTATTAATGTCCTGAAGGGAAGGAAACTACTGTCTTTATCTGGTCTGGCCTATATGTGACTCCAGACCCCAACAATGTGGTGGATACTTAATTGCCTTCTTAGCGATTGGGGATGAGTAATAAATGCTGGCCTGGTCAGTGATGCCTACATCCTGTGACTGAAGAAAAAAAATTGGTGATCTCTATTGCCAAGATGTTCACCTACTTTTATTTCTTTTACCTGCTCTTTCTTATTCTCCTTTACTTGAATTTTCCCTCATTGGACTTCTTACTTCATGGATTATATGTACACACTGCAGAATTTTCATTCTTTATCTTTTCCCTCTTCTGCCAATTTAACATCATGTTTACTGAAATTGCACATATTATTACTTTATGCTTTTTACTCTTTTCCCTCACTTGTTTATGCATTTCTTCTTTCACTGTAAGGCATCTATTCGACTATCCCCATTTGTATTCTTGTTTCTTCCTTTTTACCTCTATTGATGTGGATCCTATTTCTATCTTTCTGATCGCTGAGTCACTTTTTCCAGCCACCATTATATTATTCCCAATAAGTGCAGCAACTCCAACTTACCGTTTTTCTTCCCTATATGTTGTAAACTACTACATTTAATTCTCAGTCCAGCTTTTCTTGTAGACATGTATCAGTCACCCTTGCAGTTGTTTCTAAACTCTCACAATGATTGATTGTCTCTGTTATCCTGCTTTATTACAGACATGCCATTCCATTGTTCATCAGAAAGCTACAAACTGTTTAACTCAATTTTATTAACAATTCCTTACAATTTTGCTGTTTTGTTCCTTTTTTAAATTCATTTGTGGGACTTGGGTGTCACTGGCTGGCCAGCTTTGATAGCCTATCACTATTTGCCTTTGAGCTGCCTTCTTGAATCGCTGCAGTCCACTTGCTGTAGGTTGACCTACAATATCAGTAGGGAGGGAATTCCAGCATTTTGACCCAACAACTGTGAAGGAATGGTGGTATATTTCCAAGCCAGGGTGGTAAGTGGCTTGGAGGGGAACTTGCAAGTGGTGGTGTTCCCAAGTACCTGCTGCCCTTGTCCTTCGAGATTGAACTGGTCGTGGGTTTGGAAGGTGTCGTCTAAGGATCTTTTGTGAATTTCTGCAGTGCATCTTGTGGATAGTACACACAGCTGCTCCAGAGTACTGGTGATGGAAGGATTGAATGTTTGTAGATGTGGTATCAATCGAGCGGGTTACTTTGTCCTGGATGGTGTCAAGCTTCTTGAGTGTTGTTAGAGCTGTACCCATCCAGGCAAGTGGGAAGTATTCCATCACACTCCTGACTTGTGCCTTGTAGATGGTGGATAGACATTGGGGTGTCAGGAGATGAGTTCCTCGACTCTGACCTGCACTTGGAGCCAATGTATTTACGTGGTGAGTGCAGTTGAGTTTCTGATCAATGGTAACCCCAAGGCTGTTGACAGTGGGGGATTCAGTAATGGTAATACCTTTGAATGTTAAGGTGTGGTGGTTAGAGTGTCTCTTATTGGTGATGGTCATTGTTTAGCATTTGTGTGACGTGAATGTTACTTGCCACTTGTCAGCCCAAGCCTGGATATTGTCCAAATCTTGTTGCATTTGAGCACGGACTACTTCAGCGTCTGAGGAGTCTCAAATGGTGCTGGACACTGTACAATCATCGGCAAACGTCCTCACTTCTGACCTTGTCAGAGGGAAGGTTGTTGATGAAGCAGCTGAAGACTGTTGGGCCTAGGACACTACCCCGAAGGACTCCTGCAGAGATGTCCTGGAGCTGAGATGACTGACCTCCACAACCACAACTATCTTCCTTTGTGCCAGGTATGACTCTAAACAGCGGAGTGTTTGCCCCCTGATACCCATTGATTTAAGTTTTGCCAGGGGTCCTTGATGCCATACTTGGTCAAATTCAGCCTTGATATCAAGGACTGTCACTTTCACCTCCCCTCTGGAATTCAGCTCTTTTGTCCGTGTTTGAACCAAGGCTGTAATGAGATCAGGAGCTGAGTGACCTTGGCGAAACTCAAACTGGATGTCACTGAGCAGTTGTTGCTGAGCAGTGCTGCTTGATAGCACTGTTGATAACACCTTCCATCACTTTACTGATGATCGAGAGTAGACTGATGGGGCAGGAATTGGCCGGGCTGGATTTGTCCTGCTTTTTGTGTACAGGACGTACCTGGGCAATTTTCCACATAGACTGCTAGATGCAAGTGTTGTAACTGTACTGTAAGAGTTTGGCTAGAGCATTGGCAAGTTCTGGAGCACATGTCTTCAGTACTTTTGCCGAAACGTTATCAGGGCCCATTGCCTTTGCAGTATCCAATGCCACCAGCCGTTTCTTGATATTACGTGGAGTGAATCGAATTGGCTGGAGACTGGTATCTGTGATGCTGGGGACCATCGGAGAAGCCTGAGTCATCCACTCAGTGCCTCTGATGGAAGATTGTTGCGAATGCATCAGCCTTATCCTTTGTATTGATGTGCTGAGTTCCTCTATCATTGAGGATGGTGATATTTATTGAGGAGAAACTTCTTCACCCAGAGAGTGGTGGGTGTGTGGAATGCTCTGCCCCAGAAGGCTGTGGAGGCCAAGTCTCTGGATACTTTCAAAAAAGAGTTGGATACAGCTCTTAAGGATAGTGGAATCAAGGGTTATGGGGATAAGGCAGGAACAGGATACTGATTGAGGATGATCAGCCATGATCATAATGAATGGTAGTGCTGGCTCGAAGGGCAGAATGGCCTACTCCTGCACCTATTGTCTATTGTCTATTGTCTATTGTGGAGCCTTCTTCTCCAGTTTAATTGTCCAACACCATTCACGACTGGATGTGGAAGGACTGCACAGCTTAGAACTGATCCGTTTGATGTGGGTTTGCTTAGCTCTGTTTATCACTTGCTGTTTATGCTGTTTGGAACACAAATAGTCCTGGTTGATAGCTTCACCAAGTTGACATCTCATTTTTAAGTACGCCTGATGCTGCTCCTAGCATGCCCTCATGGAGTCTCCATTTTCTCCACTCTTTCCCTCAATTCTATTTACCCCAAGCCACCTAAAACATCATCTAGTTTTTTTTTCCTTTCTATACACTTGTTTCATTTTTTATTTGCATTCAGCTGATCTCATTTCCTGTACCAGTCATGGGACCTGATCAGGTGTATCCCAGAAATTTGTGGGAATTTAGGGAAGGGATTGCGGAACCCCTTGCTGAAATACTTGTATCATCAATAACCGTGGGTGAGGTGCCAGGAGACTGGAGGTTGGCTAATGTGGTGCCATTATTTAAGAAAGGTGTTAAGGAAAAGCCAGGGAACTGTAGAACTGTGAGCCTGATATCAGTGGTGGGTAAATTATTGGAGGGGGACAGGATGTACATGCATTTGGAAAGGCAAGGACTGATTAGGGATAGTCAACATTACTTTGTGCATGGGAAATCGTGTCTCACTGAACTTGACTGAGTTTTTTAAAGAAGTGACAAACAAGATTTATGAAGGCAGTACAATGCAAGGCAGCAAGGGATTCATTAAAGTTCCATCAGGTTACCAAGGTTAGATCACATGAAATCTGGGGGAGATAGCCAATTGGGTACAATATTAGCTTGAAGGTATGAGACAGAGGGAGGTGGTGGAGGGTTGTTTTTCAGACAAGAGGCCTGTGACCAATGGCATGCCACAAGAATCAGTGCTGAGCTTACTGCTTTTCATCATTTATATAACTGATTTGGATGTGAATATAAGAGCTATGGTTAGGAAGGCTGCAGATGACACCAAAATTGGCGGTGTAGTGGACAGAGAAAAGGGTTTTCTCAGAGTACAACAGGACCTTGGTCAGATGAGCCATTGGGCCGAGGAGTGGCAGATGGAGTTTAATTTAGATAAATGTGAGGTGTTGCATTGATCAAGGGCTTTTGCCTGAAAAGACAACACTCCTGCTCCACGGATGCTGCCTGAACTGCTGTGCTTTTCCAGTACCACACTTTTTGACACTAATCTCCAGCACCTGCAATCCTCACTTTCTCCTAATGTTGCATTTTGGTAAATCAAACCAGGGCATATACACCTAATGATAGAGTCCTGGGGAGTGTTGCTGAGCAAAGAGTCCTTGTTCATAGTTTGTTGAAAGTGGAGTCACAGGTAGACAGGGTAGTGAAGAAGGCATTTGGTACGCTTTCCTTTCCTGGACAGAGCATTGAGTATAGAAGTTGGGAGGTCATGTTACAGCAGTACAGGACATTGGTTAGGCCACTTTTGGAATACTGCATTCAATTATTGGTGACTGATGCATTCCCAAACTTTTCTAAAGTAAAATTTATACTTCTCATTTATGTTTAACCTTTGAGCATGATCTCATATTTTATTTGCTCTGTCTGTCTGAGCAGCATTGATATCATATCTCGTTGTCTTGGACCTCTCTGTTCACCTGTCCGGGAATCCAATTTTTCCCTAGATTTTGAGTGTAGGAGCCCAAATAAAAGCAAGGTTGGTTATTTCAGAAAAACAAATGCCCTTAAAAAATGTCCAGTTTCAGAATAATTTCAGAATCAGGTAAGTTTGCTGTTTTCTGGCAATATACTAATCCACAAATCTGAATACAGGAAACATACTGTAATAATCCATGATTATGGTAAATCACAATATTCATTTGTTAAGTGGAATGAATGTAAATGAGTCTGTTTAGGCAGATCTTTGATTTTCCATGTGCTAACTCTGGGATTTCTCTTGTCAGAGAATTTGTTAATCAATCAATAATGCCAAATCCACTGACAGATAAAAGTGAACAATGATCATAGGAATTTAACGATAGCATTGAAAGTAAAAGCCAAAGAAATTTTCAATTAGAAATGTTTGCAAGTAATGACAATAGATTTAATCAAGAATCATTTTGCCTTAAGTAAAAAAAAACTGATTAACTGATTTAAAAAAATAATTGTTCTTTTCCCTGATCAAGCATAATCTTTTCCTTGTCGAGTCATAATTCTGCCAGATAGAGTCAAACATTGCTCAAGATAGGGAAAACTGAGTCATTCTATGCTGCTCTCCATCCTACAGACTTACAATTTTACCAAATTCTACTTTATATCTTTCAGATTATATCTTCCTTTTTTAGTGAGCTTCAGGAAACTTGATCCAATTCCTAATAGGTATGGGCATGTAGTATAAGAGTCCCACAGAGAGGTGAGAATATGGTTAGAAATGTAAAAATGTAAAAGGTGCTGTTTTGAGGTTGGGGTGAAATAGAATACAAAGTGGTTCCACTTTACTGTGTGGATTAATATCTGATCTTGACACTGATGCCATAAAATGGCACGGTGGCACAGTGGTTAGCACTGCTGCCTCACAGCGCCAGAGACTCGGGTTCAATTCCTGCCTCAGGCGACTGACTGCGTGGAGTTTGCACATTCACCCCGTGTCTGTGTGGGTTTCCTCCGGGTGCTCTGGTTTCCGCCCACAATTCAAAAATGTGCAGGTTAGGTAAATTGGCCATGTTAAATTGCCAGTCGTGTTAGGTGTAGGGGAATGGGTCTGGGTGGGTTGCGCTTTGGCGGGTCGGTGTGGACTTGTTGGGCTGAAGGGCCTGTTTCCACACTGTAAGTAACCCAGTAAAACAATGCAAATGTTTGAGCCCAACTCAAGGCATTATATTATCAGATTTACTTCATTATGTTTCCAAATAAACTGGACCAAGCTGCACGTTCTATTTCTCATCATTGATTTTTCACACTGACCAAATTGAAAATGTAAGTAAAAATGCCTTTCAAAAATTCTAAGGACTCATTCTTTAGTTGAACCAAGCTTGACTGAAACATAACTGGGGATATAGTATATGCTTTTATTGTAAGAGTTATCTTTTCAAGGCAAGTTACATTGAAGAGTTGGCTACTGCATATGACAGTATTGTTTCAATGATCTAATACTTAGTCATTGTTGTGTTTTCTAGGTACCGTACTTTGGAAAACGGATGCACCACACATGCCCTTGTTTGCCAAATCTCATTTGTGTGAGGTTTGGAGATGGCTACTACAGATGTTTACCACAGTTCAAAATTGAAAATGTCTTCTTTTAGTAAATATAAACATCATTGTCACATTCATTTTGTGAAATGATAATCAAGCTGATTGTTTGAATTTAAATAAAGACGTTGTGTTGGAGTATTTTATGCATTTCTCCATCGCCTTTTGGTGAGTGTCTTTAAATGTACCTGCTGTTATAAACTTCTGCTCAGAATAGGAGCAGCTTTTCCTTTGTTTGTCATATAAAGCAATCATTAATACAAAGTAAAACATTCTTTGGGATTCTCTGGGAAAGAGGGCATCAATAACACACTGCTATGTGATTAGCTCATGTGCCCAAAACAGCCGCACTCCCAGATCAACATTGTGAGTTTGCCATTTGACAAGGGCACTTTAACTGCTTTTAGTTTCATAGCCTATAGATATTAGTACACAAGTTGTCAAAGCTTTTCCATTTCAAAGTGTATTCACTAAGAAACTATTTTGCAATCAGTGTAGTCTTTTACTTATTTTTCATTGATTTGAAATGAAATTACCACACCGGTGGAAAACTGGACATTCTTATTAAAAATACATATTTTGATAATTCACTCATTATTAATAAAACTAGACAAAGTTAAAGCATCTAAATACATCACCAATTACTTGGTAGTAAAATAAATAAGATGAAGCAATCAATTACATTTTATTACACCACCTGGTCAGTCTGGCTCAGAGAAGACTTCAAATTGTGCAAATGGTTTTTATCAAAAACCTGTACTGTAACGTAACCTGCAGAATTTTGAATACATTTTCGGTGGTCAATTTGAAATATGTCTGAAGTGGAAACTGTACCCCTGTCAATAATAATTTCCTGCAAGAGATGGAGGGGCAGTATTCCTTACCTCCAAACAGGAGGTTCCATTGGAAGGGCTCCTGATAGTACCTTAGTCTACTTGCTTAAGAAACAAACACAAAGACATAGTCAAAACTTATGTTCAATTGGAAGAGGACACTACTCTGCTTCTACTTTTCAGTCACAATTTACAGTCACATTTCTATGCTGGTGAGTGATGCCTATGAAGAAAGAGGATTTTCCTGTTCCAAATACCCACAGACCTTTCGTTTAAAAAATAGTTCCCATCATAAATACTAGTTACAAATGATGACCTTGCCTTTTTACATCACTAATTTAGTAAATTTGGTCAAATCCCACATAGTATTCAATGGCTTATTTTCTTGATAATTATTCTGACAAAATTGTTTTGAATGACAATGCTTGCAGAAGATCCAATATTCAAGTTAAAACAAGCGTTCTTGTCAGTTTTAGCTTTTTAGTGTTGTCAGGGGCAGGAAGCTGTAATTGTGATTGGGGCAGTGTAGGGATTAACAGGGTGAAGGTAGAGGAGCCTCAGGCTTTGAAATCGTCCAACAGGTGAGGGGCTCTTGTAGCTGTTAGGGAGGAAAGCTAGCTGCAAGATGAATGAGCAAACTGACCATGGCACGATGGTGCAAAAAGCAAGGAGAATCGAGATGTATGTTTTGGAATGTACAGGGTTTTAGGAATTCCTGCAAAAGTAGTAGGAGGGGACAAAGCAGTCAGTGGGATATACAGAATCCATTGCAATCGAACGCAAGAACCTGAAGAACTGCATTGCTCTCCAGTGCCAAGATCCAAGACATCTGTCCTATGTTGGGTTGAAGAAAAGTGGGTGGGGGAGGATCTAGTTGTCATGATTCACAGAATACCAATGGAACAATGTAATTTTAGGAAAGATGTCTTGATTAAGGAATATGAGTGACTGAGGGCTAAATCAAAAAGAAACACTTCAAAGAATTATCAACCAATCCACAAGAAAATTTGTAAAGGGTAAATATGATTAGAAAGTTAAATGTGTGTCTCAAAGACTAATAAAGCATGAATGGCTTTCAGTTAATACCATGGTCAGTGGGAACTGTAGTGTTGGGATGTGAACCATAGTGGGCCATTGTTCTGTCAAGTCACCAAAACAGAGTCGTAGGGAGACTCATTGTTGGGATCAAGTGAGGAAGAATGTGGCAAATTAAAGAGAGGGGACACAGCACAAGAATGAAGCAACAGAGTGAAGAGGTTTCTAGGTAACAGTAATCATAACATGATTGAATTACAAATTTATTTTGATGGAGAGAACAATGATTCTAAGACTTGTCTTTCAAACTGAGCTAAAGGTAATTTTCAGAACACAAAGGCAGAGTTGGCTGAAGAGAACAACATAATTATGTTAAACAATATGTCAGTCAAGATACATTTGCAGATGCTTAAGGAGATATTTCAGAGCAATTAGGAAAGATACTTTCCAGTGATAAAGAAAGAGTCCAAGCCAAGACATCCAATCTGTAGTTAACTAAGGCAGTTAAAGATAATATCACATTGAAGGAAAAAGAAAATGTGTAAACATTTGCAAATTAGTATCAGGTCAGAAGATTTGTCAGAATTTGAAAAAACTGTGAAGAATGAGTGAAAGTAATGAGTGAGGAAAACTTAAGTACAAAGAAAGCCAGCCAGAAATATATTTTAGAAAGTAAGAATCTTTGAAAATATTTAAAAAAGAAAAGAAAGAACTGAATAAAAACTGAAAGAACTGCAGTTGCTGTAAATCAGAAACAAAAACATAAATTGCTGAAAAAGATCAACAGGTCTAGCTGCATCTGTGAAGAGAAACCAGAAACAAAGTGTCGCGTTCTGAGGAAGGGTCACTGGACCTGAAATGTTAATCCTGAATTCTCTCTGCAGATACTGCCAAACCTGCTGAACATTTCCAGTAATTTCTGTTTTTGTTTAAGAGAAAGATGAACTTTGGCCCTTCAGAGAGGGGATTTATGAGTGGCAAGTAAGGAAATGGCAGATAAATGGAACAGATATCTTAAATTTGTATTCATGTAGAGGATGCAAATAACATCCCAGAAATTTTATAACCAGTCGTGAAAAGGTGGGAGAAACTTAAAACATTTACTAGCATCAGGGAAAGGATACTGACATCTTCTAAACTCCAGTGAGTAGAGTCCTCATCTATTTAGTCTATGTTTATAATCAGGGATCGTGCTAGTCAAACTTCTCTGAACTGCCTCCAATGAAATTATATCTTTCCTTAAACAAGGAGACCAAAACTGCACAAAGTGTTTCAGATGGGTACACTGTCTTTTGTCATTTATATAAATGATTTGGAATGTGAACATAGGAAGTATAGTTAATAAGTGTGCTGGTGACACCAAAATTGGTGGTGTAGGTTACCTCTGAGTACCTCTGAGTACAATAGGACATTGATTGGATTGGTTGGTGGTTAGAGGAATAGCAGATGGCGTTTAGTATAGATAAATGTTAGCTGCTGCATTTTGGAAAGGCAAATCAGGGGATGACACTTAATGTTAGGTTGCTGAAGAGTGTGGCTGAACACTCCTTGAAGTGCAGGTTCATAGTTTCTTGAAAGTGGAGTCACAGGTAGAAAAGATAGTGAAGAAGGCATTTGGTAAACTTACCTTTATTGGTCAGAGTATTGAGTACAGGATTTTGGAGGTCATGTTGCGGCTGTACAGGACATTGGTTAGGCCACTTTTGGATTACTGCATTCAGTTCTGGCCTCCTTCCTATAGGAAAGAGGTTGTGAAACTTGAAAGGGTCCAGAGAAGATTTACAAGAATGTTGCCAGGGTTGGAGGATATGAGGTATGGGGAGAGGTTGAATATATTGGTGTTATTTTCCCTGGAGCATTGGATGCTGAGGGGGTGACCTTATAGAAGTTAATAAAATCATGAGGGGCATAGATAGGATGAACAGCCAAGGTATTTTATCCAGGGTAAGAGAGTCCAAAGCTAGAGGGCTTAGGTTTAAGATGAGAGAGGCGAGATTTAAAAGTGATCCAAGGGGCAACTTCTTCATGCATAGGGTGGTGAGTTTATAGAATGAGCTGCCAGAGGAAGTGGTGGAGGCTGGTACAATTACAGCATTTAAAAGGTGGATGGATACATGAAAACGAAGGGTTTAGAGGGATAAGGGTCAAATGCTGGCAAATGGAACTAGATTAATTTAGGATATCTGGTCAGCAGAGATGAGTTGGACCGAAGGATCTGTACAGCTCTATCACTCTATATAGTCTCACCAACACCTTGTAAAGATGCAGTAAAAACTTCCCTCCTCTCATATACTAACCCTTTGAAATAAGGGCCAACATTCCATTAGCTTTCCAGATTACCTACCTTCTTGCACAAGTTCTTTTGTGTTGCAGTTTTCTGCAGTTTCTCTCAATTTAAATAATATTCTCTTCTTTTGTTCTCCCTGTCAAAATGAAAACCTTTGCATTTTCCTACATTACAGTCCCATTTGCCAACTTTTTTGCCCACTGACTTAACCTATCTGTATCTTTCTGTAAACTGTTTGTATCCCTCTCACTTATTTTTGTGTTGTTTGTAGATTTGACTAAAGTACCTTCACCTCCAAGCTATTAATATATATTGCAAACAATTGCAGTCCCAACACTGGTCCCAGTGGAACCCCACAGGTCATGGGTCACCAGCCTGGAAAAGAATACCTTATCCCTACTTGCTGTTTCCTGCCCATGAGCCAATTCTCTATTCATACTATCTCCAATACAATGGGCTCTTACATTATGACTTAACCTTTTGTGAGGTTCTTTGTTAAGCAACTTCTGGAAGTCCAAAGGCAACACATCTACTGGCTGAGATTTCATCGAAAAACTAATAAATTTGTCAGATACAATTTTACTTTCATGACGACATGTACTTGACCGGATTGTGATGTTCCAAATGTTCCTTAATAATTGATACCAATAATTATCGAACAATTGATGTCAGCCTAACATCTAATGCCATGGAAATACTCCATAGTCATATTATATCCACTCAAGCTTAATGATAAAGCCATTACTAAACTGCCTGATGATTTTCAAGTTTTTAACACCATAACAGCTAACTTCTATTGTACAAGGGCAATCAGTAATTCCCTTAATGTCAGTTTGCACATGTGCATTTTAGATATTAATTGTTTATTAAGGGAAAACTAGATAAACCAAGTAAGTTTGCTGGTGCAAGTTGAAACTTGGCTGAATGAAAATTTGTGCACAATCATCATTAATTATTATAACATCTCAGTAGGGTGCCAACTAAATAGAAAATCACTCTAATTTACTGTCTCAAATGCTGTAAAGCTGTTTACATGCAACTTAATAGTAAAATTTATTTGCACCAACGAATAAATCACATCCCAAATCTTACAACTCATGAAATTCCAAATTAATGTGCAACATAAAGTGAGTATTTTATGTTCTGATTTGAAGTTGAAAGTTTTTTTTAATCCTAAATCTCATGTATGCAGTAGGTCTTGTTCAATTTATTACGAGGCCCAGAGTGGATTTTGAGAATTCTTGAGAAACTCACAGTCCTTTGCTGGATGTAAGTAAAAACAAAAAGAGGAGAAAATTGGAACTAAGGTTAATAGTGATAGCAAGTGTCTTGTTGACAGGAGCCCTGATTTTACTCATCCTTTCTTTAATTCAATCTTGGAGGGAGAGAGTCATTGAAAAGAATGGCTTGAATGTTACTGCCCACTTGGCATCCCATTGAGGGGAGTCTGATGGGGTTAAAACTGATTGGATTCAATTTGTCCTGTTCATTCTTGACATGAGCCCTGTTTAATTTCCCACATTATTGGATAGAGTTGCCTACATTAAAAAAATGGAGACGAGATGTATGTATTAATTTAACACAATTTGACTACAAACAACTTGGTAATAATAAGGCAACTCATTAAGACATAAAACAAGTTCTAATACTCTATAATAATATAACCTGATATATTTCCAAATAAAATTTTCAAAGCTAAAAATTATTTTCCTAGAAAACTGTTTATTTCACTCAAGTAGAATATATCCAGGCAAAAAATATATATGATTACTAGTTTTTATTTTCCTTTTTGCTTGCAAATACATCCTTAAATAATTGTGAAAAACTGACTAATATATCATTATGACACAACGTGATTTAATTTGATATTATGGAATAATTTCCAAAAATATCCATAATTCCAATTGTCTCTCTTGATTTAAGAAGAATCAAAATGATGTAAATTACTTTGGCCATAATGAATGTTTCAAAATTCTTTATGGTACAAAATTGGACATACTACTCATAAAACATGTGGCACAGCTGGATGCTGTACTTGGCTTGTAATTCTCGATGAAAGAACAATACACTTGAATAAAAAGTAGAACAAAAAATGAACAATTGCTTTGAGTCTTTTGCTGCTTATTAACACACGCTCTTTAAACAAGCAGAATTTGACTAATTACATAACGTACCCACGAGCTTTCATTAGCACATGATTGAGTGAAACATGAGACCATGATTGGCTGAACATCAGTAATTAATTTCTAATAAGAAGAGTCACAGAGCCATAGGAAGAATTTTGAAGAAATTTGAATTGGGTTGAACAATGCAGGAACAGACGGTATGAAAATATGAGAAAAAATATAACATTTTTCATAAGCGAAACTTTTGAAATTGAGATCCAGTTCATGTCTGTCTTCCAAAACTGAGGAGATTTTTTTTTGGAATGAGTGGATATTGCCAAATTGGGACTAGGCACTCAGTCATGCAAATGTTGTTGGATTAGCTCTCTTTTACAATTCCGAACTCACACAAGGACATACTCAGCTGCTGACTGCAGATAAATATTTTATTCTGTCCCAGGGAATGTCTACTATGCTTTGCATTGAGTGAAAATGTTATTCAGGACATCAAATGCCACAAAAAAAATCTATCAAATCTTTTCAGAACGATGTTGTATGTCATTTTGAGTGATCTGGACATGCAAAATGCATTTTTAGCATTCCAAGTCATTTCTATTGTATGTCAAGATGATCAATGAATTTGATTGCAGTGTTTCTTAACAGCATAGCAGCTAGGTTTAAGCAGAACAGTCATCATCAGTCATAGTTTCAGACCGTGAGCACTGTTGGTTTGTCATGTTTGTCTGAGTCTGCCAAATATGAAATGAATCACTTGACAGAAACTTACTAATTGTCAAAAGGCTTATGCAAATACTCTGTGCAAATTGTTTGATTCATAGACAGTGTAATGTAGCTGTTGCAGAAAGTGGACAGTAAACTATGACAGTGGTGGAAGCATCATCAACACTGCATTGGGAAAAGAAATCAGCCACAATAGTCCTACTACGGCACCTTCCTATCTTCATCACTATTGAAGCAATTTTGGCAAGGAATTCTGTTCTCCTATTTAACAACTTCATTTCAGTGGAAGATAGGCTTGATATAAAAAAAATTAAAATCATACTTTTCAGAAACAAAGAGAAATTTGGATTAGATATATACTGTTTGGCATGTGCACTTCATATTCTAACTTTTCACCACATTACCAAAGAGAGATTGGATAAGAGTAATTTGTTTTTTTTAAAATAAAGATGCATATCCGCATTACAGTAAGGGTGAGAATTTGAGGAACTGAAGCAGATAGAACACAGCCAGCCTAATTGCAGGTTTGCATACACTCTGTCTAATTCTGGTTGCTGAAATTAAGCTTTTCATTAAAAATTATAAACACTGTTAAGATTCAAGAAGCTGTCTTGAATGTAATCATACTTTTTAAATAGATTCCGAGCATGTTAGCGTGTGCACATTAAATGGTCTACTGTAAATTGCCTTGCTACTAAAATGTGGGACAAACATTGTCAAATTGTTTCTATCCTTTAAATTTTAACATAAAATGAAGCCAAAGTTCTTATTTGTAGTATTTAAGGTTTTTTGTTGCTTTTTCATGATATGGGCATCCCTAATAAGAACAGTTAGTAGTCAACCACATTGCTGTGGACCTTCAGTCACATGTTAGGCCAGACCTGATAAGGATGGTGGATTTCACCCCCTAAAGGACATTAGTGAACGAGAGGTGCATTTACAATAATTATAACTTAATCATTTCAAAGATCTTTGTCTTTAAATAAGAATATGAGTATATTTATTGAACCAGGTTGCAATGGTTAAATTTAGTCAGGTTCAAATATATAATTGAAGACCCTTAAGAAATTGAAACAGAACTCCTATCCAAAATATTAACTTCAAAGTTTGTGAGAAGATTTGTAGCTCGGGTGCTCGTTGTTGTGATTCTGTTCACTGAGCTGGGAAATTCTGTTGCAGACGTTTCATCCCCTGTCTAGGTGACATCCTCAGTGCTTGGGAGCCTCCTGTGAAGCGCTTCTGTGATGTTTCCTCCGGCATTTATAGTGGTTTGTATCTGCCGCTTCCGGTGTCAGTTCCAGCTGTCCGCTGCAGTGGCCGGTATATTGGGTCTAGGTCGATATGCTTATTGATTAAATCTGTGGATGAGTGCCATGTCCCTAGGAATTCCCTGGCTGTTCTCTGTTTGGCTTGCCCTATAATAGTGGTGTTGTCCCAGTCGAACACATATTGCTTTTCATCTGCGTGTGTGGCTACGAAGGATAGCTGGTCGTGTCGTTGCGTGGCTAGTTGGTGTCCATGGATATGGATCGTTAGCTGTCTTCCTGCTTGTCCTATGTAGTGTTTTGTGCAGTCCTTGCATGGGATTTTGTACACTACGTTGTCAGAAAAACAAGAAGCAAAGAACCAGAAGGAGACTGGAATAATTCCATAGGCATGCAATCCCTTTTGACACAAGGAGCAGGTGAGCTATCTGTTGGAGGGTTTCCCCTCCAAGGTGGTGACCCAGCAACTGTAGCAATGTTTCAATGATAAGATTTAAAAGTGTGGAGAAGATTTCAAGTTGGAGACACCCTCTCCTTCTCTGTTAATTGAATTGCAGACTGGGGCTCATGCTGGGTGGCTTCCCACTAGTCCTTGGATGACAACCACAAGCTCTTCCAGCAACACTGTGTATCAAGTCTTTACAATTTGAGCTGAGACAGTAAGTGTCGACAGATGCTCAGAGGCATTATGCCTGAATTTAATATACCCTTGTGCAATGTACTCACATTTACATTCAATAAGGAATCATTAGATAATAATCAGGAATTCAAAATTTGCAACATATAGTACCTTTAATTGTAACATGACATCTCACGTTCTTCCAGACATAACCAGAGATCAAGCAACAGTTGAAGAATGATTATAGGTGGCATCCAAGGCAGGTCAAAGAGATCAATTTAAGGAGAGAGCAAGAGATCAAAAATGCAGGGAGAACGTTCCAGAGACAAACGTTGAGAATGCTTAAGAAACTCAGCAGGTCTGACAGCATCGATGTGGAGAGAAATAGAGTTCACACTTCGAGACCAGTATGACTTCTTCAGAACTGAAAACAGTGTTGAAAATTGGTTTCTTTTATATTTTAAAAGAGGGGGATGAGAGGCAAGAAGGGGATATGGTGCAAAGGTACAGTGCAAAAGACTCATCTTCTCTTTCATCCCCATTAGCAACTCATAACAGCACAATCTCAGTCATGATGCTAAAATGGGATCGCACAAAGGTCAGGCAACACGTAGTTTGTTGCTGAAAAGCAATGCATCTACTACTGTAGAATTGTATTTGTAATGAGTTGTTAGCCATGCTACTAGTGTGCTCTCGCAAGCATTTCTTTCTGCTTCTCCTCCTACTATATGTATAGTGATGGGCAACTCCTGGCTGATAGTGTTTGACAGGGTGCATAGCTGAGCTTTAAAACTGACACTGGTGTTAGGAATCCAGGGAGATACCAACAGTGACAAATACTTCCATTGCAGTATGAACGTAGCTAGGCAAGTGGGGTGCCCGAGAGGTGTTTGGTGTAGATAATGAGACAAGTTGTAGAGAATACAGTGAGAAATCTCCCTTGGGCTCACAATGAAACCTCTCCGTGATATGTGCCAAAATTGACAATAGCTCATTTGTGGTAAAATTCAAACACTTAATCAAGCTTCTCTCTCCTTCACATCATGCCTCACTGGTAGCGCACTGGAAATTAAGGCCTTGTTATTCCTGGAGTTATCACAGAAGTTAAAAACATTTATCAAAATATGCAAAGTGCACAGTTTACCTCCCAGATTGAACTAGATTAACAGAAAACAACGACCAGTATTCTGTTCTTAACAAGAACTATTATTTATTACAATTAAATAAGTTCTAACTAAGGGTAAGCAACTACATGTAAGAACTCTTCACATATAACTTGACTAGTTAAAACACTACACCCACTTTCTAAAGCCCCCTCTACACACAAACAGACTTGCAATTGTAAAGCAGTCACTACATCTCCTGTATGGAAGTGAAAAGTGCATTGAGGAGAGAGATCAGAAAACAACAAGTCTTGATGAGCAAAAATATCGTCCCAGCAAACCCTGTGGACAGGAGCCATTGACCTGCGTTCCTGATTGTATTTGCAACATTTGAGCCAAACAGTAAACCACGTTACCAAAAAGAACTTATATTTATATAGCATCTTACATTATTGCAGGACTTCCAAAGAAATGTATAGCCAATGAAGTATTTCTGAAATTGAATCATTGTTGTAATATAGGCAAAATGATAGTCAATTTGTGCACACAAAAACAATTATATTGTAATGACCATATAATCTGGTTTAAGTAATCTGGTCTAAAGGATAAGTATTTCCAAGGATATTGGGAACTAATATTTTATTCTTCTTCAAAATACTTCAATGGGTCTTTTACATTGCAAATATGGTACTACTTGCACAGCTGTTCTCCCTAAATGTTGCATTGAAATGTCAGTTTAGTTTTCTATATTCAGATCTCTGGAGTGGGACTGGAACCCACAGTGTGAGCAGCAACTGCAGCCAGAATGGCAGCACAGTGGCTCAGTGGTTAGCACTGCTACCTCACAGCACCAGGGACCTGAGTTCAATTTCAGGCTTGGATGACTGTCTGTGTGAAGTTTGCATGTTCTCCCCATGTTAGCATGGGTTACCTCCGGGTGTTCTGATAGTCCAAAGTTTTACAGGTTAAGTGGGGTAGCCAAAGACAGTGTGGAGTTACAGGGACAGTGTGAGGGGAGCTGAATCTGGATGGGATGCTCTTCAGAGGGTCGGTGCAGACTTAATGGGCCTCCTTCAAACTGAAGGGATTTTATGGTTCTAGAAGTGCCAGATGCATTCCCCATCTCAGCAACACCTTCCTTATTAATTCATTAATTTTCTTCACTCTATGAGAAACACAAGAACTTACTATAAGGGCTCTGGATCCTGCTAACATCCAAACTGTCGTGCTGAGGATATATACTCCAGTATGTGCCACACCTTTTAGCCAAGCTGTTCTAGTCAATCTATAACACTGGCATCTAACTGACAAAGTGAAAAATTAACCCAGGTATGTCCAGAACAGAAAGCTGAGCAAATCTAAGGTAATTATTTACTACCTCATGGTAAATTCTCTTGATAATGAGCATACCTTAAGAAGTGTCATTGACAGTCGCTACACACTGATACTCAGTTTGGATTCCGCTAGGATCACTGAGATGCAGGCTTCATTATGTGGACTAAGGATTTGAATTCCAGAGTTCAGGGAAGTGATAAACGTTGCCATTAAGACAACATCTGACCTTGTGTAACATCAAGGAGACCTAGTAGGTCTGGCATATAAATTATGTGACAACAACAGCAGGTCAGGGGCTGGAATTACTTATTCCCAAGGCCTATCCAGCACCTATAAGGCATGAGTCAGGACTGTGCTGGAATACCCTCCACTTCCCAATTGTGCACAGTTCCAACAACATTCAAGAAGTTATGCACCATGCAGGAAAAAGCAGCCAACTTGTCCAGCACTTCACTCACCACCATAAGTGGTCATTCACTCCACTAGGGAAGCAACATAGCTCCAATGAGTACCATCTACAAGGTGCACTGCAGCAACTCATCAAGACTTCTTTGACCTCACCTTTCAAAATCGTGATTTCTACCATATTTTACCTTAGGAATATCAGCACTTGTAAGATTCCCTTTCACCTCACACCTTGATTTGAAAATATTTCTTAATTAGAATCATGAAATCCCTACAGTGCAGAAACAGGCCATTTGAACCAACAAATCCATACCAAGCTTACAAAGAATATCCCACTTAGACCCATTCCCTACCCTTATTATTCTACATTTCCCCTGACTAATGCACCTAGCCTACACATCCTGAACACTATGGGCAAGTTAGCATGGCCAGTTCACCTGACCTGCACACCTTTGGATTGTGGGAGGAAACTAGAGCACCCAAAGGAAACACAGACAGACACGGGGAGAACATACAAACTCCAGTGTTGAGTAAAGTTACTTGAGCTCCCTGTCTAACAGTGCTGTGGATGTACTTATAGCACAATGACTGCCATAGTTCAAGAAGGACAAGGTCAGAAGTAACATGACACCAGGTTATGGTCCAACGGGTTTATTTGAAATCACATGCTTTTGGAGAGCTACTCCTTCATTAGGTGAAGTGAGCTCATTTCACCTGTCAAAGGAACAGCTCTCCGAAAGCTTGTGATTTCAAATAAACCTGTTGGATTAGACCTGGTGTTGTGTTACTTCTGACTTTGTCCATCCCATCCAACACCAGCACCTCCACATCACAGTTCAAGAAGGCAGCTCACCAGTCTAGCCTCAAGGTCAAGACAGCGTGACAATCAATTTCAGAAACACTCAGATCCCACAAATACATAAGGAAGAATCTATTTGCCTTGAAAAGATAACACTGTAATTTGAGATGTGGTTATACTTAATAATGCATCAATAACACATTGAGTCAGAGAGTCATAGAGATGCACAGCACGGATACAGACCCTTCACTCCAACGCATTCATGTCGACCAGATATTCCAACCTAATCTAGTCCCAATTGCAAGCACTTTGCCTATATCCATCTAAACCCATTCTATTCATATACCCATCCATGTCTTTTAAATGTTGTAATTGTACCAGCCTCCACCACTTCCTCTGGCAGCTCATTCCATACACGTACCACCCTCTGTGTGAAAACATTGCCCCTTAGGTCCCTTTTATATTTTTCCTTTTTCACCCTAAAATTTTGGCCCTCTCGTTCTGGACTTTCCCACCCCAGGGGAAGGAATTTGTCTATTTATCCTATCCATGCCCCTCAGGATTTTATAAACCTCTATTGAAAACTACTAATCATACAGTACTGAAGAGCTATGAATATGCAATGATAGAATCCTTACAGTGCAAAAGCAGGCTATTTGGTCCATTGGGTTTGCCTCGACCCCCCGAAGAGCATTCCACCCAAACACATTTCCCCCTAACTTTATTGCCTGTAGCCCCGCATTTCCCATGATTAATTTGCCTAGCCTACACATCCCTTGGCACTATGGGCAATTTAACATAGCCAATCCACCTAATCTGCACACCTTTGTACAGTGCAAGGAGGAAACCCATGCAGACATGGACAGAATGTGCAAACTCCATACAGTCGCCCAAGGGTTGAATCGAACCCAGGTTCCTGGCATTGTGAGGCAGTAGCGCTAATCACTGAGCCACCATGCTGCCCTATAAAGTTGCCAAATGACAAGAATCTGAAAACTGTAGAGAAGTTGAGATTAAAAAGGACAAAAATTACTGATGTACAGAAATATCTTGAAAGACAAATAGAATGTTAGCTATTATTTCAAGAAGTTTGGAATACAAAAGAGTAAAAGCTATTTACAGTTATGTAAAACTCAATTAATGTTTCATCTAAACAAGTCCTTTTAATTTTGGACACAATACCTCATCTTAAAGATGTTAAAGTGGTCTTATGGCTCACTGGTAGCAATCTGCCTCTGAAGCAGAAGTTCTGGTTTCAAGTCTCATTCCAGGATTCAACCAAATAACATTGTGACTAAAATCCCTCCATCTGCAAAACCATTAGAGTCATAGCGATGTACAGCATGGAAACAGACCCTTTTGTCCAACTCGTCCATGCCAACCAACTTAACCTAGTCCCATTTGCCAGCACTTGGCAGCATATATCCCTCTAAACCATTCCTACTCATATACCCATCCAGATGCCTTTTTAAATGTTGTAATTGTACCAGCCTCCACCATTTCTTCTGGCAGCTCATTCCATACATGCACCACCCTCTGCATGAAAAAGTTGCCCCTTAGGTCTCTTTTATATCTTTCCCCTCTCACCCTTAATCTATGTCCTCTAATTCTGGACTCCCCCACCCAGGGAAAATACTTTGTCTATTTACCCTATCTGTGAGCCTCATGATTTTATAAATCTCCTTGAGGTCACCCCTCAGCCTCCGAAGCTCCAGGGAAAACAGCCCAACCCGATCAGCCTCTCCCTATAGCTCAATTTTCCAACCCTGGCAACATGCTTACAAATCTTTTCTGAACTCCTTCAAGTTTCACAACATCCTTCATTAAGGAAGGAGACCAGAATTGCACGCAGTATTCCAAAAATGGCCAAACCAATGTCGTGTACAGCCACAACATGACCTCCCAACTCTTATACTCAATAAAGAAAGGCATACTAAAAGCCTTCTTCACCATCCTATCTACCTATAACTCCACTTTCAAGGAACTATGAACATACACTCCAAGGTCTCTTTGTTCAGTGACACTCCCCATTCTGGGAAATGTCCTTTGCACCCTCTCAAGGCGCTTCACATTCTTTATAAAAATGGAGTGAACTGGATGCAATATTCCTAGCTATGACCTAACCAGAATGTTGTACAGATTAAGCATATTCTCCCAGCCTTTGCACTTAATACTAAGATTGATGAATCCCATGATCCCAAATACCTTGCTAATTCCTCTCTCAATATATCCGGCCATCTTCAAAGATCAATTCACATTGATCCCCAATCTCTTTGTCCCTACCCACTATTTCAAAGTATATCATTTAGTCTATACTTTGATATCTTGTACCTTTTCCTTCTGCAAAGAACTATCCGATTAGGCTCACAGGCATCCCCTTTCCCCATAGCCATGTAAAATTTATCCAAGTAACTACTTCTATAAACCTTCCTTAAAAGTTGATCTTTATCATCGGGTTGAAATAGAAACTAAATGGCCAATGATTCATCACTTTCCAAAAAGAAAACAACTTTGAAGCCCCTATGATTTGAACATAAAATGTTAGGGAACAAATGTATCTCATACCACACAAGAGGTTATTATACAAAATTAGGAATCAACATTGCTTGTGCATAATACACATAAAACAGCTAGGCTGTATAAACAGACATTTTCAAGGCAGTCACAACCAGCAAGGTAACCACATGGATTTCAGACTGATCTTAGCTATTTGCAATCTTTATCTTTAATTTATACAAGGAGATTGTGTGAAAGTATACCAGGTTTTCAGATGCTCTAAAGTTAAATGGGAAAACAACTGTGAGGAGGGTGCAAAGCATTTAGAAACAGGTTAGTGAGTGTGCAAAATGATGGCATGGAGAACTGTGAAGTTACTTCCTTTGGAAGGAATAAAATAAAGAAGTACAAGATATATTTAATGATGAGAAACTGGGAAAGGTTGACATTCACAGGGACCTGAATGTCCTTGTCTGTGTATCATAGATGTTAATGCAGGTGCAGTGAGCAATTTGGAAAAGAAGTAGTATTTTAGATTTTATTGCAAAGAAATACAACTCTAAGTGTGAATAAGTCATAGAGTCATACAGCACGCAAACAGACCTTTTGGTCCACAAACTAAATGCTCACTGCAATTCAAAATTATGGGGGAAACACACTTGAAGGATTACATGTAGTCATGGCATTCTTTCCAAAAGAAGGATGTACTAACTTTGAAGGAAGGAGTGAAGACTCACTCGATGATTCCTGAAATGAGAGGTATATCATATGATGAGAGCTTCATAAACTGAAACTAAAACTCCTGGAATTTGGAAGAGTGAGAGATCATCACGTTGAAATACACACATGAAAGATTTAAAGGGTGTGATATGATATATTCTCAGGTTTTTTTTCCCTTGGCTGGGGATTCTAGAACTAGGGGTCATTGCTTCTCAATAGTGATCGTATCAACCATTTAAGATTGATATGAGGAAAATTTCTTTGCTTAAAATATTGTCAATCTTTGCAATTCTCTATCCTAGAGAGCTGTGGATGCTCAACTGTTAAATAGTGTGAATCACCGAGATCAAAAGACTTTTAGACACCAAGAGAATCAAAGGGTATGGGGATAGTGGAAGAAGATGAATTGTAATAGGATGTCAGTGATGATCTTTATTGATAGCAGAGTAAGTCAAAAGGTGGAATAGCCTAGTCCCCTTTCAATTTCATGTCCTCTTATGTCTGTTGCATTCTGTATACTTTAGGCAAATGTGTTGAATTTGCTAATTAGCTGTCACTTGCATTTTACAGTGACCAGTACAGTAAAATACAATGAAAAGTTCAACAGTTGCCACAATCCAACACCATTTTGAATAGTTTAAGAATGGAAAAGGTAAAAAGATCTAACTGAAAGAGATTCTATCTTCGTTCCACTGCCCCCACTATGAGTCCTGAGTCAGCTCACCAACAACTTGACACCAGAACTGCATCCCCTCCTCCACTGGCTTGCCGTCTGCGCTGGACTCACAATGGACAGAGTTGCCCCACTTCAGGCACCTTCTCTTCACCTGTGAGCCCACCTCACCAATGCTGCCAATGGATCCCTGCTGAGTGCACACTCGCCCCACAACCAAGAGACTATAGCTCTGCTGCTGCCACTGTCTTGCCAATAGCCATGAGTTCCTGTTCTGGGCCTACAATGATTGCAACCAGGAGTCCCCGGCTCCACTGCTGCCTCTATGAAGCCAGGATTCCTCAGTCGATGTGTACCACGCTGCAGCCATTCCCTCACTAATACCAGGAGTCCTCAATCTGGGCCTACTGCAATCGGGACAGCCAGGCTCTGCTGCCAGGCTAGGTCGTTGCCACATCAAGTGTCCTGCTCCGGCCACCCTCCTCCAAGATGTAGTCTTGCTGGCGCAGCCATCTAGAACAGTCCACTGTCACAGCCACCGCCTCTGATCACCAAAGGAGCTTTGCTGCCTCCAATCACCAGGAGGTGGGGCCTCCACTGCTGCTGCTGTCAGGAGACCGCAGGTACGGCCCACTCTCACTGCTACGCTGATGCTGCTGACCAACCGACCAAAGGGAAAAAGAAGAGAGAGAAAGAGCAGATGTGAAAAACATAAAAAAGAAAGAGAGCAGATGAGGCTTGGGCAAGAGCCTGCACGTAGCCACCCTCTTGGTCAGTCTTGTGTGTGATCCTATCATGTTATAACTCCACTATATTCTGCTTGTTCTGTCTATCCACAAAATCATTGTAATTCTGAGAAAAAAGGAGTGGCAAAGTGATTTCATTTTCCATCTGTAAGGCCATGGGCATTTGTGAATTATAGTTTCCTTTACAAACCTTCAGCTATTATTACTCCAATTTGCTTTGGCTGGTACGCATGATCCTGCTGAGAATGGTTAGGATAAGTTCATTTCCCCAAAGCACAGCAGTGTAAGTATTAATGTGGATCTCTGATTTTGTGTCACCAATATTTGCTTTGTGACATGGATTAGGAATTGATGGCATTGCATAAATGTTGAAACATTGATAAATTATAGAAATGTTCTGCTCTGGTAATTTACTCGGACCTATGGGAAAGAAGGTGTCTAAATGACAACGTACTTTAAAGCTCGGAATATCTAGCTCATAGCTTGTTCAGAAAATTTAAAACAAAATTTTGCTATCAGTTAAAAAAATTTCCAACATCCTATTTTACACATACATATATAATACAGTGCTTGGTAAGCATGATATTAGATAATATTTATAGATCATGCTGCTAATACCATTGAGTGATGGTAAGTCAAGGATAAAACTCTAATCATATCCATTATATCAGCAGTCACTGTTCTGGCCAATTGATACTCAAATAAGTTGTGATCTTTAATGTGATATCCCATATGACTTTTGCTGACTGAACAGGCAGAATTTTCTCAGCTTGGTGGAATCAAGTGCGGGCAGTGTGGGCAAGTCCCTGAAATTAACATTGGGTAATATGGTCATGCAAATCCTTTCCCTTTATAGCTTTTCCTGGGGCATGTTAGTCATGGATCTGGTGAGAATGCAATTGAGTCAATTAAGAGGAAATTAAGAGATCATTTTAATCATGCATTTCTTCTTTCCTAACAGCAAGTGTACTCCATGCTGTGCAAGACTCACAGTGCACAGTGTGAAGATCTTCTTTCGTGAGGCTAGCAAGATAGTAAGGATTTGACCACTGAAGAGCTCCAGGCATGTCCAGGTAAGTGATAGATGTTCAAAGCACACTTGTTCTCAAAGATGCTTATCCATGCTCAAAGGAGATTGTCAACTCCTTTGAAGATACTTCAGCTAACACTTCACTCACACTTGCATGCCTCTGCTGCCTGCCTTCACTACAACATGACAGCAGATTCTGCAGCTTCACCTTCTATGTCTGAGAAGAGAAATGATACCACTGCCACCAACCCCAGCAGCCACACCAGTCTTCTCTTCAGTCACAATCCCCTCCTGAGGGCAGATGAGATAGACATTAAGATTCACACTGGCTGGAGGTGACGCCGCTGAGACATGGTCTATAGTAAAGGAATTATCCCTCTCGGCATACCTGGGCCCCACAGTCTCAGGGAGTTCAGGATTACATAGCAGGTTATTGTTGACAACTGGAGCCTCCTTGACTGAAATCCTCCCTTTGTAGTGCAGCAGCTGGACCTGCATTGCCAGTGGCTGACAAAATGACTAGGGGGCTCATCACTAATACTGTTCCCTTTAACAGCACCCAGGAATCTCTGACTCTTACCACATTATGTGTTCTTTTTCTTCTCTAGGGAGAGAAAGCAGTGACATTTGAGTGAGCACATAGTCACAAAATAGTTATGGTGCAGAAGGAAGCCATCTGCCCCATTGTGCCTGGTCTCCGAGTGAGCAATTCACTTAGTACCATTCACCAAACTTCTCACCTTCACTCTGCACATTCTTCCTTTACAGAAAATAATCTATTTTCCTTTTCGATTGCTTTGATTGAACATTCCTTCACTACAGTCTCAGGCAATGCATTCCACTGTGTAAAAAAGAGATTTCTCATGTCACTGTGCCCTCTCATTCTCGATCTTTTCATGATTGGCAACAGTATCTGTCTATCTAAATCCATACCGCTAGCACTTTGAATTGTCCTTCAAATGTCTATCAAATCACTTCCCAGTTTTCTTTTTTGCTTGGAAAAGAGTCCCAACCTCTCCAATATGTCTTCCTAGAATTGAACACCTAATGGCTTATGTGGAAATGAGGGAATGACAACATTTGAGAAGGTTAATCATGAAGCCTGTGAGAAGGCAAAAGGCTGAGAGTGAATTTGAGAGCTGGCTATTTAGGTGGGTTGCCTGATGCCTTCAGAAAGAGGACTGAATGGAGCTGCAAGGTATGTTGAACTGATTGTGTAAGTCAGAATGTGGCATCTCAGAGGGCAATGCCACTCACGTGTCCTATGTTCCTGTGGATCATAATCCTCTTAATTCACTATGACCAGGCTGTATTGAGTGCATTTCTGATACTGGCCTCTTTGTCCTCTTCCATCTATCTCAGTTTTGTTTGAGAAGCTGGACTGTTCCTCTCATCTTTGGACATCTTATCTTACATCCGCCCCTTTGACTGTACAGCAGGATCTCAGATAATTGTACAAGAAAGATCAGAGACCAGCCTTTCTTGGTTTTCTTTCCATTCCAAACACATGACATTGTCCCTTTGGCAGAAATGACATGTCACCCCACAAACCCTTCTTAGTTGTTCAGGAAGCCTATAGCTTAATTGTTAACATTGTGACTCTAGGAAAGAGCCTTGGCAAAGCCCATCCATCATTAAATTGAGTTCGCGACCAGAAAATGGTTCCACCAGCCCAGCAGGGATTAAATCCATAAGATTCCAAGCAACACATCAAACAGCTACCAAAGGTTTGAACTCTGGTTGCTTAGAGACTATTTGTTGTCTAATTTTGGATTTTTAAAAATTCCCTCAGGGGATGTAAGTGTCACTGACTGGGCCAGCAAATGTTGCCTGTCCCCTGGTTGCCCTTGAGCAGGTGCTGGTGAGCTGCCTTCTTGAACTCTGTAGACCATGTGCTGTAGGTAGACCCACAAGGCATTAGGAAGGGAATTCCAGGACTTTGACCCAACCACACTGATGGAACAGTTGTATATTTCCAAGTCAGGATAATGAGTGGCTTGGAAGGGAATTATAGGTGGCGTTCCCATGTACTTACTGTCCTTGTCTTCCAGACGGAAGTAGTCAAGAGATCTATACTAACTTTGGTGTTTGAATACACTTGCAGTAAAACAAGCACTTCTAAAACCATGAAGTGTCTCAAAGACTTCAATGCATATAGCACATTCTTTACACTAATCTCAGTGTTACATGTCATTATAATTGTAGCAGTGATACTGCATCACCGCCTCCACGCTTGGTATGAGCCATTGTTTCTGGATTAGTGCATTGTTTAGTGATCGTGACAAATGAAAGCATCCCAGAGGCCTATACCAGGTGCACAGAAGTGTGATAGTTCAGATCCTTCTAGGCCAATACTGATTTTAGGAAGAAAAAATATTTGAACAACTCCGACTGAACAACATATTCTTATTACATTGAGAGAAGACCAGATTAAAGCTGATCCCTCGATTACTTTCACAACGCATTGTAGCATCTAATTGTATTCTAACTACCAGAGATGACTATGTTTTTCTATACTTCCTGGATTTGTAGATATACTCATCGTGTTACATCTTTGGATAGAAAAGTCTTTAGAAAAGAAAAATCATCCTACTGAAAAGAGATTTAGCCAGTACCTGCTGCCAGAGTTCTAAGACACATTATGTTGAATTCAATTGTTACATAACATTCTTACCAGAAAATACAAATTACTAAGCACCCTGCTTCCTTTAAAAAGCAGTTTAGCTTTTCCTAGAACTTTGCAATGTCTCAAGATTGAAAAATGAAATGATATTTTGTAATGTAAAGAATCACTAGGATCAACCCACTTCTTTCTCCATGGTATTGTGAAGCACAATGCCACAGACCACTTCACTTTCCGTATCATCATTGCCTGGTATTTCACCTGGAACAGGTCAAAATGTATTTCCTTTTTGATGTTTTTCTTGGATGGTAGTATGCCCTTTATAAGCATCCACATGCAATAAGACCCTCCGAAGAGCAACCCACCCAGACCCACTCCCCTACATCTAACACTACGGGCAATTTAGCAATTCCTGTGGGAGGAAACCGGAGCACCTGGAGGAAACCCATGTCTGCGTGGATTTCCTCCGGGTGCTCCGGTTTCATCCCACAGTCCAAAAATGTGCAGGTTATACGAATTGGCCATGCTAAATTGCCCATAGTGTTAGATGTAGGGGAATGGGTCTGGGTGGGTTACTCTTTGGAGGGTCATTGTGGACTTGTTGGGCCATAGGACCTGTTTCCACACTGTAAGTAATCTAATCTAAAAACCTGATCTACTCTGTTTTCTTGAATGATTTTCATTGACTGTTAATAAATGTTCAAAAAGACATGCACATTTCGGCTCAACTGGTTCTATTGAACAACCACATCTGAACTAAAGTTAGCCTTTAGTTTCCATGGCTACATACCTGTTTAATTTACTGAGGTATTAAGTATTGCATCTTAATCATGAATATATTGTCAGTCTATAAATCTACCCACTTAAGATGTTATATTTTACCCATGTTCAATTATAGGGAATACTTAAACTCAAGTAAATATAATATCACCTGAATTTTAACAATATTCATTCTGAAGTATAAACACCCAACATCCCAGATGTACCCAAAAGGCAAGCACAAGCAAAATGGTGAGATATCTGAGGATCTGTTTCTCTCAGTTGGCCTTTAATAACAGAGAAAAATAGGTATTATCCTTCTTTAAATGAAATTGGATTTCATCTGTTATGTTCCTTTTAACTGTTTCTATTGTCTCCTTTCGATTCAATCTATTTGTATTCTATTATACATGGTAGTAGTTCATGTATCTTTCACTATTGCCTTTTCTGACTGTTGTTCTCAAAGGAATACCCATGAAGTGGAATATGTTTACTGCTAATTCCAAGCTATTCTTTCATTATCCCTGATATTTGCTCTCTGTCTAACTAATATATGGCAGGAGAATCACTACATATGAGATTCATATATTTCTTAAGAGGCCTGGAATATATATAACAATTACAGAATATATCAAGGTTAAGAGGAATGTGGAGCAGGAGTGCAATTGCTCTCTTGATCTTGATTTTCAATACGAGTACAAACTGTGAAAGCATGGCATTTTGAACCTTTTGGATTCTAAGCAGGATTTTCTCTCTAATTCTAAAATCTGTACTAAAATTTTGGACTTTAGAACATTTCATTTTGCAGACTATGATATTAATTCGGCAAAAATGTGAATTCACCTTTTTATTAACAGGAACTTCATCTACGTCTCTGACATCTTTATTGTTTATCTTTTGGAATTGCACATTTTTATGAAATGTCTTTCGTTCATTTAGCTCTAGGTTGACATAATTGTAAGCCAGAATTAAACTAGATCTGACGCTGCATCATCTGTCAGGCTGATACCAAAGATGTGCACAACACTGCTATTGAACTATATCACATCTGTCACATTTTGTGTTTTCTCAATAGAGCGTAGAAAATGTTGCGGCCTACATCAAACAGTGGAAGATAAAACAGGCATGCATACCGTTGCCACCGTTCTTTGATAAAACCTATAATGCCTGTTCCCTCAAGGAAAATACCAGAAATGCACCAGCACACACAGTTGTATCTCTGTAATCTGGTAGGATTTCATATGGACCTTTGCCAGACCATAAAATTTGTCAGGCAGTGGGAGGTCACCTGTCAGGATCAGCATAGAGATTTCTTTTAACCATTTAAAAGTCACTTTGCAGCATAAAATGATAAGCAAAGCAAGTTATGTTAGAATGTAGATATCGCTTTGCCTGTCAGTATAATTTCAGGAAACTGAAAGTGCTGCAGGGTTCATGCCAGCAAGACTACAGAGTTTGTCAGATCAGAGGGTGCTGGATTTGCAAGGTGCAATCTGTAGTTTGTTATTTTAATGTCAATCCTTCGATAGGTTTGAATTTTATTGTCAACTTTTTCATATACCTCAGAGATTAAACCTTATGCATTATGTATCACATCAATGTCATTTGGCTTACTTAATGTATTTTACTGCAAAAGAGATTGCACTTAAGACAGCATGGTTTAATTTCATGCAATATACTTCATGGCTCACGGATTTAATTTATCACCTCAGAATATTTCTGCCACTACATTTAATAGACAGTGAATTATCACTCTTGCTTGTTACATGGGACTGAATTTTCCAAGGAGTGGCAATAGTACATTGCTACTCCATTTCTTCTTTTCTGTTAAGAAAGTGCTTCATAGTTCCAGTGGGAGGTTAAGATTACAAATCCTGCAGAAGTGCAGAGTGTGGGTGAACTGTGAATGTGTGCTTGTAGTGTAGTATAGAGGCAAAAAAACTGCAGATGTTGGAATCCAAGGTAGGCAGCATCAGGAGGTGGAAAGGCCAATGATTCAGGTGTAACCCTTCTTCAGGACTGCAATGGGTATAAGGGGAGCTTTAGATAAAGGGGGTCAGGGCAGGGGGGGGGTAGGTGGAGACAGGTAGAGGGTACAATCTGGTTGGTCGATGGGAGGGATGAATCCAGTAGGTGGCTGGGAAAATGGAAGGAGGTGGGAGGGGCTGGAAAGGGAGTCAGGATGGAAAAAGAGATTATTTGAAATTGGAGAACTCAATGTTGAGTCCTCCAGGCTGCAGGCTGCCCAAGTGGAAGGTGAGGTGTTGTTCCTCCAATTGCCATTTTGGTTCTTTGTGGCAATGGAGGAGGCCAAGGATGGTCATGTCGGAAAGGAAGTGGGAAGGGGAATTAAAATGGGCAGTGACTGGGAGGTCCAGTCGGCCCCTGTGGGCCCAGCTGAGATGCTTGGCAAAATGTTCACATAGTTTACATTTGGTCTTCCCGATGTAGAGAAGATCACATCAGGAGCACCTGATACAGTAAACCAGGTTGGAGGAGAGGCAGGTGAACCTCTGTCTCACCTGGAAGGACTGTTTGGGGCCCTGGATGGAAGTGAGGAGGATTGTGTACCGGCATGTTTTGCATCTTTTCGGGTTGCAGGAGAAGGTACCTGGGGTTCAGTGGGATGGGGGTGTGAGGGTTAGTGGGTAGAGTGGCACAAACCAAGGACTGGCGAAGGGAACGGTCCTTTCAGAAGGCAGAGAGGGGTGGGGAGGGAAAGATATTCTTGGTGGTGGGGTCTAGTTGGAGTTGGCGAAGGTATATAAAGATGATGCATTTGATGCAGAGACTGGTGGGGTAGTAGGTGAGAACAAGGGGAACCCTGTCTTTATTGCATTTGGGTGGAGATTTACGGCAGTGGACAGGGAATGGAGGTGGCGCGGCGGAGGGCTGTCTGGTTGGCAGAGGGGGGAAAAGCACTTTGTTCAAAATAGTTGGACAACTGGGATACGTAAAGAGTGGAATATCTCCTTATCTGAGCAGAAACGGTAGAGGAAGAGGAATTGCGAGAATGGAATGGAGTTCTTGCAGGATACTAAGTGGGAGGAGGTGTAGTCCAGGTAGTTGTGAGAGTCTGTGAGTTTGTAGTAAATGTCCATCTGGAGACTGTCACCAGCGATGGAATGGAGAGGTCAACAAAGGGGAGGGAGGTGTCTGAAATGGACAAAGTGAATTTGAGGGCAGAGTGGAAGTTGTGGGCGGAATCAGTGAGCTGCTGCAGTTCAGCCTGGGTGCAGGACGCTGCCCTGATGCAGTCATCGATGGAACAGCAGAAGAGGTGGGGCACAGTGCCTGTGTAGGTACTGAGGAGGGACTGTTCGATGAGGCCAACAAAGAGGCAGGTTAGCCGGGGCTCACCCGAGTGCCCCAGGCCACCCCTGGATTTGGAGGAAATGGGAGGAGTTAAAGGCAAAGTTATGAAGGGTGAGGACTAGTTTGTCGAGGTGGAGGAGGGTATTGATGGAGAGGGACTGGATGGGTCCATTGGAAAGGAAGAAGCTGAGGGCCTGAAGGCCATCCTTATGTGTATGGATGTGTATAAGGACTGCACGTCCATGGTGGAGGATAAAGGGCTGGTGTCCGGGGAACTGGAAGTCACTGAAGAGATAATGCAGGATAATCAGGGAGAGACAAGCCATGTGCCTTTATTCATGATAACAATTGCTATATTTAGAGATTTAAGTAGCAGCGACAGCAACTTTGATGGCTCCTGTGAAAGGCTAAATTTGAAAGGTAAGTGTGAGGTTAGACAACCAGGTAAGTAGCAGGCCAGGTTACCAGGTGGAGAGGGTGTCAGGTAAGTAGCATGCTAGGTTGCTCGGTGGAAAGCCTGCCAGGTAAGTGGCCAAGTGATTAGAAAAGGTTGAGGTAAATGGAGGTATTGGCTCTGGCAGGGAGGTGATAGCAATGTGCATATCAAGGGGAAGTGGATCGTGGGTTTGACAGAGAGAGAGGAGTATCAGATACTGTGGGAAAGGATAGGTATTGGATCCAACAGCAAGAGGTTGTCTCAGATTGCAGAGGGGTGAGATGTGGGTTTTGGGTCCTTGAGGTGAGGGAGAGTGTTGAATCCCAGAGGGGAGAAGGAGTGTGTTGGGTCTCAAGAGAAAGGAGAATGTGTTGGGTCTGGAAAAGAGAGCTACCAGTTGTCGGGTCCAGTGGTGAGGAGGCAGAGTGTCAGGTCAAATGCAACAAGATCTGGGCAATATCCAGACTTGGGCTGACAAGTGGCAAGGAACATTTGCACCACATAAATGTCAGGCAATCACCATCTCCAATAAGAGATAATCTAACCACCACCCCTTGTCATTCAATGGTATTACCATTACACAGGACAAAGGTTTCACAGAGCAAAATGTGCAGAGGACTGTGAAACTTTGCAGAGGAACTTCGATACTTTAAGTGAGTGGATGAAGGTCTAGCCGATGGAATACAATGTTAATAAATGGGAAGTCATCCATTTTGGTTGGAATAACAGTAAATAGGATAATTACTTCGAACGGTAAAAACTTGTGGCATGCCGTTATGCAGAGGGAGCTGGGTGTCCGTGTGCAAGAGTCACAGAGAGTTGGTCTGCAGATACAACAGGTAATTAGGAAGGCAAATAGAATTTTGTCCTTCATTGCTAAAAGGATTGAGTTTAAATGCAGGGAGGTAATGTTGCAGCTGTATAGAGTGCTGGTGAGGCCAAACCTGGAGTACTGTGGGCAGTTTTGGTCTCCTTACTTGAGAAAGGATGTACTGCCACTGGAAGGAATACAGAAGAGATTCACTTGGTTGATTCTGGAGTGGAGGGGGTTGGCCTATGAGGAGAGACTGAGTAGACTGGGATTATATTCATTGTAATTTATTTGGGGGGGGGATCTTATAGAAACATATAAATTTATGAAGGGAATAGATAAGATAGAAGTAGAGAGGATGTTTCCACTGGCAGGTAAAACTAGGACAAGAGGGCATAGCCTCAAAATTAGGGGGAGCAGATTTAGGACTGAATTGAGAAGGAACTTCTTTATCCAGAGGGTTGTAAATCGATGAAATTCCTTACCCAGTGAAGTAGTTGACGCTACTTCAGTAAATGTTGTTAAAGCCAAGGTAGATATTTTTTGAACAATAAAGGTATTAATGGATACGGTGAGAGGGTGGGTAAGTGGAGCAGAGTCCATGAAGAGATTAGCCATGATCTTATTGAATGGCAGAGCAGGCTCAAAGGGTCAGACGGACTACTCCTGCCCCTAGTTCTTATGTTTACATTCTTGGGGTTACCACTGACCAGAAGCTCCACTGGATTCACTACATAAGCACAGTATAGTTACAAAAATAGGTCAGAGGCTAGGAACATTGCAGCAAGTAACTCACCTCCTGACTCCCCAAAGACTGTCCACCATAGACAAGGCACAAGTTAGGAGTGTGATGGAGTACTCCCCATTTCCCTGGTTGAGTGCAGCTCCAACAACACCCAAGAAGCTTGAAATCATCCAGGACAAAACAGCCCACTTGACTGGCACCACATCCACAAGCATCCTTTCTCTCTACCACCAACACTTAGTAGCAGCACTGTGTACTATCTGCATTGATGTACTGCAGAAATTCACCAAAGATCCTTAGACAGAAGCTTCCAAACCCACGGTCAAGGGTATCAGAGACAAGGGAACACAACCAAATGCAAGTTCTCCTCCAAGCGATTCAGCATCCTGACGAGGAAATATATCGCTGTTTCTTCACTGTTGCTGGGTCAAATTCCTGGAGTTCCTTCCTGGATTAACCCACAGCAAGTAGACTGCAACAGTACAGGAAGGTAGCTCATCACCATCTTCTCAATGGCAGCTGGGGACAGGCAATAAATGTTGGCCAGCCAGTGATACCCATGTCCCATGAGTGAATGTAAAAAAGGGCAGGAACAGGAGAGGATGTAGTTGAGAGGGGAGGGGAATGTGGTAAGTTAGTCGATTGTTTTAACAGCCACTGAGATTTAGACTCACTTTTTTATCATTTAATCTTTCCTGGGTAACAACAGCAGAACGCTCCGAATTCTCCAGTTAATTTGGATACCTTTGGAGAGTTCGGGATGAAGGGTTTTGCCCATTGGAGTCATCAATTTCCTGGGCACTTCCCTGAGACTCTATTACAGTCGGGATTCCACACAGTTCCAACGTGCAATTTCCAGTTACACTGCAGAAACTATTATCTGGCCATTGGAAAATCTGTACCAATGTAACAAACCAGAGTTTTATGTTATTTTATTCTTCTGCTTTAGAAATATGTCTTTAGGGTAAAACTGAGGCATGAGGTATTTGCTCTGAATTCTGCTGACAAGAAAACTGGGTGGCTTGAATGTTAAGCAATAATGGGAGCTCATAGTGTTTTGCTGGAAAAAACATTGAAACGTATTCACATCTGTAACCAATGATCTGAGCAGCTCTCTTGATTCTGGACAGACTGTAAGCCCCCAGATCTGAGGAAGGTGTTGGAAATATCGAGTTTTATAGATATTTAGACTTCAAACTGCACTTAATTCCAAAAGAGAATAGAGTTGGGGCTTGTAGGATAGCTAATATATATACTCAGTATAAGGGCCTGTAATGGACATTGCCAGGCTTTGAGAAGGGAAGAACTCACAGAAAGCCATTACATAACTGGGATGCTGATCTTTTCTAAAACACCACTAACCCTCAAAGGTAAGGTCACTTTACAAAAATTTGGATGTTAGAGAGACAAAGAGTAATAAAGACAGCAAGTCTCAAAAGTCTACTTTGCAGGAGGCACATGGGAGCTCATGCTTAGAGTGAAGAGGCATGGTTTGTCAAGGTTTAAATAAAGCTGGAAGCTTTACCTGTTTTCATTTGCCAATGAATCTCCAATTCATCATTCACAGGAAAAGTCAGTTCAGGGAATAAATGTTGGCCTGCTGAAAAAGGAAAAACATACAGGGAATAGTCTTGGATTGTTTCCTGGGGAATTTAATGCCCAATTAAAGTGCAGAGTGAAGTAGAATGGTGGAGGGAAGATTTTCAGCCATTTTAAATGCTAAATTGAGGATCTGTTCTATGATCTGGATTATACATAACCTAACGAATGTTGACCTAATATTGCTTTTAGCTTGTTTGCTAAAATAAAATTTGTAAGACTTGACATTTTGTCATATGATCTTTTCATTCATTGAAAGCTCATATTTAGAATCATAGAGATGTACAGCATGGAAACAGACCCTTCGGTCCAACCCATCCATGCCGACCAGATATCCCAATCCAATCTATTCTCACCTGCCAGCACCCGGCCCATATCCCTCCAAACTCTTCCTATTCATATACCCATCCAAATGCCTCTTAAATGTTGCAATTGCACCAGCCTCCACCACATCCTCTGGCAGCTCATTCCATAACCATACCACCCTCTGCGTGAAAAAGTTGCCCCATAGGTCTCTTTTATATCTTTCCCCTCTCAACCTAAACCTATGCCCTCTAGTTCTGGACTCCCCGACCCCAATGAAAAGGCTTTGCCTATTTATCCTATCCATGCCCCTCATAATTTTGTAAACCTCCTCTACCTCCGATGCTCCAGGGAAACCAGTCCCAGCCTGTTCTTTGGAAGTTGTCTGTCCATCCAAGAATCTTGACAGTAATGTATAAAGCTTTGTGTACATATTATCTGATTAAGAAAATAAGTCCAAAGCTGTTTCTCCTGACACTCCAAAAAGATCACATTGCACACACATCTAAATGTCAAATTCTCAGCATCAAAATAAATGTTAGAAACTAATTTCACTGACTTCAAAAGGAGACTTAGAAATCTAATATGCTTGCATTTGCATCTCATTATTGTACAGCTCAATGGAATTCATTCACCATTTGAATTCTGCTCATTTGAGATGCTCAATGCTTCAGATCATCAACCATACAAAGCAAACACTTAGCTGACAGTTTTGGTTTTGGTCTCTGGGTAAGTTCCAGCATCTTGTGAAGCATTGTCAATGTTGGCTATAGGGTCATTGAGTCATACAGCACAGAAACAGACCCATTGGCCCAACTAGTCCATGCTGACCATAATCCCAAAATAAATTAGTCCCACCTGTCAGCGCTTTGCCCATCTCCTTCCAAACATTTCTTATTCATGCATACATAATGCATGTATTCATACATAAATGATTTGGATGTGAGCATAGAAAGATACAGTTAGTACGTTTATAGATGACACCAAAATTGGAGGTGTAGTGGACAGCGAAGAGGGTTACCTCAGATTACAACAAGATCTGGACCAGATGGGCCAATGGGCTGAGAAGTGGCAGATGGAGTTTAATTCAGATAAATGCGAGGTGCTGCATTTTGGGAAAGCAAATCTTAACAGGACTTATACACTTAATGGTAAGGTCCTGGGGAGTGTTGCTGAACAAAGAGAACTTGGAGTGCAGGTTCATAGCTCCCTGAAAGTGGAGTCGCAGGTAGATAGGATAGTGAAGAAGGCATTTAGTATGCTTTCCATTATTGGTCAGAGTATTGAGTACAGGAGTTGGGAGGTCATGTTGCGGCTGTACAGGATATTGGCTAGGCCACTGTTGGAATATTGCGTGCAATTCTGGTTTCCATCCTATCGGAAAGAAGTTGCGAAATGTGAAAGGGTTCAGAAAAGATTTACAAGGATGTTGCCAGGGTTGGAGGATTTGAGCTATAGAGAGGCTGAACAGGCTGGGTCTGTTTTCCCTGGAGCGTCGCAGGCTGACGGGTAACCTTATAGAGGTTTACAAAATTATGAGGGGCATGGATAGGATAAATGGACAAAGTCTTTTCCCTGGGGTCCGGGAGTCCAGAACTAGAGGGCATAGGTTTAGGGTGAGAGGGGAAAGTTATAAAAGAGACCTAAGGCCCAAGTTCCAGACTGAATTTGCAAGATGTGCTTGACTGACTGATCAGTGAAGCCTGGAATAATTATGCTTGACTTCCAAGACTGACTGTGGCCCAATCCTCAGACTAAAAGGGTGACGGCCCCAGGACTTGCATCAGTTTGTACTTACCTGACTGACCATGGCCTTACACCCTGAACCAGAAATGGCCCAGCACCTGGACTGATTGTGGTTGTAACCCGTGACTGAGGGAGTTGATCCTTGCCCACTGGTCATACCCTCCTTTCCTGTATACACATCTCCACACTCTTCATCCACATTCTCTGTTTGCTGCATATGCTGCAACACCATGTACCCATGTTTCCATGTTGATGCTTCAATGCTCCCTGCAGTCACAACCTGCTGCATTACTTTCTGCGCTCCTCTGTTCTCCTGAGGCACAAGCTGCTGGCTGACTCTGCACACAAAGCTGATGCTGGAGTGTTCCCATTTTCTAATTGGGTTCAATGAATGGTCCAGGTGCTCACTGTGCCTTGGTCCCTTTGAGTGTACCAACTGCAGTTTTGGAGTTTACAGCAAAATTGAAGACAATCGATTGGGCTGGCTGGGGCTTTTCTGAATGGAGTGTAAGAGGT
This sequence comes from Chiloscyllium punctatum, assembly GCF_047496795.1. Classification (NCBI taxonomy): domain Eukaryota; kingdom Metazoa; phylum Chordata; class Chondrichthyes; order Orectolobiformes; family Hemiscylliidae; genus Chiloscyllium; species Chiloscyllium punctatum. The sequence goes on along the minus strand of NC_092750.1, from coordinate 50,013,148 downwards.
TGATGGGTGACCTGAGAGTAGTTTATAAAATCAGGTTGGGTGTAGATAAGGTGATTGGGAGATGTTTTTTTCCCACGGGTGGGGAATTTCAAGACTAGGGGATATATTTTTAAGGTAAAAGGAGAAAGATTTTAAAAAGACATGACAGGCAACTTTTTTACACAGAGAGTGGTCCATGTGTTGGATGAGGGAATGATAGATGCGGCTACAGTTATAATGTTTAAAACATTTTCGGATAGGTACACAGGGTCATAGATAGAGTCATGGAGATGTACAGCATGGAAACAGACCCTTCGGTCCAACCCATCCATGCCGACCAGATATCCCAATCCAATCTATTCTCACCTGCCAGCACCCGGCCCATATCCCTCCAAACCCTTCCTATTCATATACCCATCCAAATGCCTCTTAAATGTTGCAATTGTACCAATCTCCACCACATCCTTTGGCAGCTCATTCCATACATGTACCACCCTCTGCATGAAAAAGTTGCCCCTGAGAAAAGGAGATTTCAGTTATCTGTAAGAATTATAGGCTGGTTATGGTAGCGGTTTTAACTTTCTAAACATGGACTGGGACTGCTATAGTGTTAAGGGTTTAGATGGAGAGGAATTTGTTAAGAGTGTACCAAAAATTTTTCTGTGTCAGTATGTGGATGTACCTACTACAGAAGGTGCAAAACTTGACCTACTCTTGAGAAATAAGGCAGGGCAGGTGACTGAGGTGTCAGTGGGGAAGCACTTTGGGGCCAGCTACCATAATGCTATTAGATTTAAAATAGTGGTGGAAAAGAATAGACCAGATCTAACAGTTGATGTTCTGAATTGGAGGAAGGCTAATTTTGATGGTATTAGGCAAGAACTTTCAAAAGCTGATTGGAAGTAGATGTTTGCAGGTAAAGGGATGGCTGGAAAATGGGAAGCCTTCACAATTGAGATAACAAGGGTCCAGAGGCAGTATATTCCTGTTAGGATGAAAGGAAAGGCTGGTAGCTATAGGGATTGCTGGATGACTAAAGAGCTTGAGGGTTTGGTTGAGAAAAAGAAAGAAGCATATGTCAGGTATAAACAGGAGAGATTGAGTGAATCCTTAGAAGCCTATAACGGCAGAAGGAGTGTGTTTAAGAGGGAAATCAGGAGGGCAAAAAGGGGACATGCGATAGCTTTGGCAAATAAGGTTAAGGAGAACCTGAAGAGTCTTTACAAATACATTAAAAACAAAAGGGTAACTAGGGAGACAATAGGGCCCCTCAAAGATCAGCAAGGCAGTGTTTGTGTGGAGCTGCAAGAGATGGGAGAGATATTAAAGGAGTATTTTGCATCAGTGTTTACTGTGGAGAAGGACATGGAAGATATAGATGTGGTGAAATAGATGGTGACATCTTGAAAAATGTCTATATTACGGAAGAGGAGGTGCTGGATGTCTTGAAATGCATAAAGGCGGATAAATCCCCAGGACCTGATTGGTGTACCCTAGAACTCTGTAGGAAGTAAAGGAAGTGATTGCTGGGCCTCTTGCTGAGATATTTGTATCATCGATAGTCACAGGTGAGGTGCCGGACTACTAGAGGTTGGCTAACGTGGTACCATTATTTAAGAAAGGTGATAAGGGCAAGCCAGGGAACTATAGACCAGTGAGCCTGACGTCAGTGGTGGGGAAGTTGTTGGAGGGAACCCTGAGGGACATGTATTTGAAAAGGCAAGGACTGATTAGGGATAGTCAACATGGCTTTGTGTGTGGGAAATCATGGTTCACAAACTTGATTGAGTTTTTTGAAAAAGTAACAAAGAGAATTAATGATGGCAGAGCAGTGGATGTGATCTGTATGGACTTCAGTAAGGCATTCGTCAAGGTTCCCCAAGGGAGACTGATTAGCAAGGTTAGATCTCATGGAATACAGGGAGAACTAGCCATTTGGATACAGAACTGGCTTGAAGGTAGAAGACAGAGGATGGTGGTGGAGGGTTGTTTTTTTCAGACAGGAGGCCTGTGACCAGTGGAGTGCCACAAGGATCGGTGCTGGATCTGCTACTTTTCATCTGTTATATAAATGAACATAAGAGGTATAGTTAGTATCCCAACCTAATCTTGTCCCATTTGCCAGTACTTGGCCCATATCCCTCTAAACCCTTCCTATTCATATACCGATCCAGCTGCCTTTTAAATGTTGCAATTATACCAGCTTCCACCACGTCCTCTGGCAGCTCATTCCATACACGTACCACCCTCTGTGTGAAAACGTTGCCCCTGAGATCTCTTTTAAATCTTTCACCTCTCACCTTAAACCTGTGGCCTCTAGTTCTGGGCTCCCCCACCCCAGAGAAATGACTTTGTCTATTTACTCTATCCTTGCCCCTTTTGATTTTATAAACCTCTGTAAGGTCACCCCTCAACCTCCGATACTCCAGGGAAAACATCCCCAGCCTATTTACTATTTCCCTATTGCTCAAAACCGCCAACCCTGACAACCTCCTTGTTAATTTTTTCTGAACCCTTGCATCCAAGACAAATGAGTCATATTAAAACATGTACTCTTGAGTTGTCCTACATCCTGAGACAGCTGTTAATGTACCTTACATCCTCACTATTTCTGCAGTGTCACACAATGCAATGAGCCTTCAGTGTACCCTTAGAACCGTTAAGCAACTTGACTGATAATATCTCCTGAATAATGGGTTATGTAGTTTTGAGCTCTTCTCTTCATTCAGCTCCATAATTATGAGGCTTTGATGTGTGTTATAGCCATTGCAATACCACACCCATAAATTTCTTAGCTTTGTTTTGAGAACCTAGACATTAGGCAGGCCCATAGATACATGACAGATTCTGCCATCACTCCCATAAAGTGCATGTACCCTGTCCTCCAATTGGCAATCCCCTTAGCCTCATTATTGACATAAATGTTTCCGAATATAACCTGAAGCATCTTGACTCCAATACCCTCCTGACATGTGAATGTTTAAATGATAGATGAAGTAACCTATTTTTCTGATTGTGAGAGAGGCACCAAGCTGTGGAAATACATAAAGCAGCAGATTTTTTTTCTGATGGAAGATGCCCTGTATCTTTAATTTCCAACAATCTTCTCACCTCATATTAGTATAATAAGTCTATACAGACATTGGAACACTGCAAGTGAGTACATATTTATGGAAGTGCATTTTATATCTAATGCATGAACCTATACCACTGATGTGCCTTTAGAAAGATTTGTTTTCCCTCATTCTTCCAATATGTCTAAGTTCAAGTTCAACATTGACACTGGGGTAGAGAGATCCTGTTAATTTGTAGGGTCTCGTGACTTTGAAGACTTTTGCAGCATCCTGTGGGGCTCCTGAACCTGGATGGCTCTGGCCGACTGAAAGTGTCCCAAACAGGTAACACCTTCCTTGTCCTCAGTCACTGGAGACAACAGAGTAATTGCCAGAGAGACAGAGAACCCATCACGTGTCCTGAGAAGAAGTACATGTGCTTGTTGCTCCTCCTCCCTGCTGCTGTTATCCTGTCTTCCCATGAGAGGAAGGGCCATCTGCAATGGGGTTGAGGTGGCTTGCTCCCCCTTGCCATCCCATAAATACTGAGCATCCACTACTCCAGTGATGAAGTGCAGATCTGAGTGCATATCCAACAGTTACTGAACATTCTGCTGGACATAGATCTCGAAAGCAGTGATCATCCATTCTGAAGTGGCAGGCACGTGCTCAAATGCTGGAGTCATTACAGCAACAAGAACACAGACAGATTCTTATATCTTTCAGTCCAGTCTACTGACAGCCTCTGTTGTGGACATATGCCAGTGATATGTTCACCAGATTTTGGGGGCTATTGAATCTAATCTAGACAAAGAAAGAGGGTGAGAAAATGATCACATAATCTAATTGATGGATAAATACTAGCCAGGACACCCTGGATAATTTTCTTACTCTTACTCAAAATACTTCCATAAGACCTTTTACAATATTCCTCTCAAACAAATCCTGTCCTCAGTTTAAACTCTCATCTGAATTTCAACGCTTCCAGCTATGCAGTACACCTTTAGTACTGAATTGGACTGCCAGAATAAAATTTGTTATCAAGTCTGTACTGGGCATTATCACATTGCTGTTTGTGTGAGTCTTCCTGCGCACAAATAGGATGCCGTGTTTCCTACATTTCAATCAATATGGTGAGTATGAGTTTGAGATAGGCTAAAGCCCAGAGTCTTTCACTTGCTACTCTTCTTCAAAGGTGGACCAAATGGATTTGTAACAGACCTTAATTCTCCAGAAAGGTTCACTTTTTTAAAGAATACCTAATAAAATGTCAAGCTTTTAGCCAAAACATTGGGGTGATAGTAGTACACCTTTCATGTCATCTGTCTACAATTTACTTCAGAGACTCTTTTTAAATTGTCTTCCAGCTTTGACCAATCCAGTCTGTATATCGTTCTTCCTTATCTCATTTATGCTGTACCTTATGACTTCTTTAGCCATCTCTTCACTTGTTTTCAACTAACTTCAGGTTATTGGTCCGTTATAATTTATGTCTATTGTTCATAAAGTCTGTAAATGCCTGTCCATAATGGTAATCTGAGCTAAGTAGTCTAAATCCTTATTAGACTATTGTACTAAAGGATTGTTCATTTAATTTACTTCCATTCTACTTTCACAAATTGATTAACTTCCTCACTTCAGCAAGTATTTTGATTAAGCGGGGTTAACTGAATGTCCTAGCACAGTTTTGTAGTACAGTTTTAAGTGTGTACTCTGTTGCTCTCACATGACTACAGAGACTTCATATGACAATGACCCCTCTTCAGGTTAACTACACTGTCCTAACTAAAGAATAATCACTCTATTAGTTTGTCTTTTAAAGAAGTATCACCCTAAACACTTTCCAGTTAAAAACAACTAAAGTATGCCTTTGAGGTAAAAACAATGACTGCAGATGCTGGAAACCAGATTCTGGATTAGTGGTGCTGGAAGAGCACAGCAGTTCAGGCAGCATCCGATTTCGAAGCTACTTGGATGCTGCCTGAACTGCTGTGCTCTTCCAGCACCACTAATCCAGAATAAAGTATGCCTTTACCTATTTAAAACTGACCATTAACCATGATGTTAATTTTAAACATATTCATATTTTTAACAGTTTTGGTCACCTCCCCCAACTCCCATTCTGGTCTCTGCATCCTCGATAGTTCAATCTTACAACTCTTACCCACATAGAGTTTGTGGTTTCCCATTCCCACAACCTAGCCTTGCCAGGAAAGTTTGCAGTCACCATAACACTAACCTTTGCCAATCTCATTTGTCTGACTTGCTTTACGTTATTCAGTTGTCTTGGAATATTTATGTTATTAGTGTAAATAATTAGGGTTAATTCATCTTTAAAAATGTAACTTGGCCATACAGTTTAAGGTATTCATGTTTGCTTTTGAAATGTTCGATAGTTTATTTTTGGATGGTAATATTTTTTAGTTGCTGTATCAAAACAACAAATTCATATTTGTCAAAAATGTTATGCATGTGAACATAATAATAGATGTCACTACTAGAAAATGTCTCTTAATCCACTGACACCCACACACTCTTAACAGTTTATGCTGTTGTCTAGCACTTGCATTGCTATAAATTTGCCCTTCCAGCGTATTTAAAAGTGTTTCTGCTCATTACAGTGTGTTAATTAAAGTGTGAAAATATGGACTAATTTATGCTACCTAATGTGTGGCATTCCAAACTTCATAAAGTGGCACATTGTGGGTTCATGCTAGATCTCACTTATCAGCTTGGTTTGTAAATAGTTTATCAGACAAAGTCTGACAACAATATAAGAACATAAAATTTAGTAGATGTAAAGAAAAATAGGTTTGACGAGAAACTTGAAGAGAACATCGTAAAAGTGCAAAATATTATAAGTACAGCAGATAAGAGGAAATAAATTGGCAATTTTCAGTCCTGTACTAATCTTCCCCATTTGACAAGCTGTTATTTTAAACTCCTATTCAGATTATCTTCTTATTCCAGGGGCAGACCTTTATGGGATCTGCCAAAAGGTTTGGGGTAGAGCCTGAAAAGCTCATCAGGTGACTTTCCTTCCATCTCTCAATCTGCCCCAACCTCTCTGTAATTTTCGGGGCACAGTTTTTGTGTGGTGGGTAAGGACTAGGGCCGCCCAACCCACCAGATTGTTGACTGAAGTCCTTAAACAGCCAGATAAAGAATGTTTCCAACCCAGCTACAATTCTGCAGTCAGCAGGACAAAGTCAGGGACATGGGAATCACAGTGGGTTTCCCCACTCAGGTATTGGGTAGGAAAGGAGTAATAGCACCTCCTCACCTCCATCACAAACCTCTTTTCCCAACAACAATAAATCAAGCTCAAACTCAAACAACAAGGTCTGCCACACATCTTTACCTAACCATCACCACTCCCCCAATTCTCAAACTTCTCTGTAGGTTCTCTCTGTTGTCCTTTATGCCTTGGAGTTAAGTATATCTGACACTAATTTCTATTTCTAAACAAGGTTTTAATTAATGCTTTAAAATGCCTTCTTTCGTGTTTATCCTTGACTTTAGCCATTTCTCTAATCCCACTCAAACTTGACTAACAGCACAAAGGGCAGAGAAGATTCAATAGATACACAGAAGTAAAACTGTGAATAATTGAACAGCCTATCCCCTAGCCTTTTCAGCCCACATCCCATGCTCCTATGACCTCTTCTAGGTCCCACAAGACCACTGCATCTATTCTAGTTCTGGCCTCCCCCCACGCTTAGGTTTCATGGCTTTCCATCTGATCTTTGTAGTGGGCACTACTTTTAATGGGGCTGCTGAGACTACAGAGCTGACAGCCAATCAGATTAGCCAGCTACTTTCTGTGGTGGGATTTCCTCCTGAAAGGTGTCCCGCCACCTGCAAATTGCTCCTTCAGGTATCTATTGTCTGAGGTTCAGGCCATTGTTTCTCCTTTCTAGTTTTACTTCAGGCAATAGGTTTGTCCTAGTGCTGTACTTTAGCTTAACACGCAATAGTTGGCATCTGGTCATTCTTCACAACTGGAACTGTCAAGTGTACTATGTGTTGAGGCTATCCTGTCCTTGCACACTAGTGCATTGTGTGGTTCCAGAGTTTGAACCCATTATTTGGGGCTCTTTGCAGATTAATATAAGATGCCACCAATTCACTGACCTGTTCTGCCCTGCAATTATCTCAGACCACTAAAACATCAAAAAAATGATTTATGTATTTCATTATTGCTGAACTATCCATATAACAACAACAATGCCAGTGAAAAGAGGATTTGGGATATCTGTCTCAGGATGTCCTTTTGCTAAAATCCCTTTCCCACCAGCAAACAGTGAGGCTGAAGCATTTGCAACAATCTTCAGTCAGAACTGTTGAGTGGATGATCAACCTCAGTCTAAAACACTCATCAGCCAATTCAATTACCTTCATGCAGTTTCAAGAAATAACTGAGCGCAGTAGGTAGAGCGAAGGCACTAGGCCCCCAAACTTTCCCAGCTGCAGTAATTGTGCTCCAGACTAGCTAAATCTCTTGGCAAGCTGCTCCATTACAGTTACAACACTGGCATCTACATGACAATGTAGAAAGCTTTCCAGATATATCTCATTCACAAAAAGTACAAAAAGTCCAATCTGATCAATTACTGTCTCATCAACTTACTCTCAATTATTGACAAAGTGATGGATCGCATCAAATCAACATAATCTGCTCAATAATGCTCTTTCTGGATTCCACCAAAATCATCTGGCTTAAAATCTCTTCACAGTTTTGGTCCGAACATAGATAAATTAGTTGAATTCCAGAAGTGAGTACTTTTGCTTCATTATAGTATCCAGATGTTTGAGTTACATTGAAGTCAATGGAAAGAGGGGGAAATCTCGCCAATGGACGGAATGATAGCTAACACGAAGAAGGTTGATCGTGATTATAGGAGGCCAACACCTCATCCTGAGGACATTGCTGCAAGAATTCAACACAATAGTGACCAAGGCTATCCATCTTCAGATGTTTTATCAGTGATTTTCTTCTATCATAAGGTAAGAAAAGAGAACATTCACTGATGATGGAACGCTGTCTCATTTCTTTTGAAATAATTTAGATAATGAAGCACTTGTGCCCACTACAGCAAGACTTAGACAATTTTTTTTTAGATTAGATTACTTACAGTGTGGAAACAGGCCCTTCGGCCCAACAAGTCCACACCGACCGGCCGAAGCACAACTCACCCATACCCCGACATTTGCCCCTTAGCTAACACTATAGGCAATTTAGCATGGCCAATTCACCTGACCTGCACATTTTTGGACTGTGGGAGGAAACCCACACAGACACGGGGAGAATGTGCAAACTCCACACAGTCAGTCGCCTGAGGCGGGGATTGAACCCAGGTCTCTGGTGCTGTGAGGCAGCAGTGCTAACCACTGTGCCACCATGCCACCCAAGGCTTAGACTAGTAAGTGATAACTGATATTCATGCCACACAACTGCGGAACAATGATAATCTCCAACAAAAGAAATCTTAACCACATCTTGTTAATATCAATGGTATTACTATGATATTTTATACCATCACCATCCTCGGAATCTACATTGACCAGAAACATGCGATAGAAACTAGACATAAACACGATTGCTATGAGAACAGGTCAGATGCTGTATACTTTGTGATAAGAAATGGACCTTCTGACTTTCCAGAGTCATTTGACCATCTGCAAGGCATAAATCATAGTGGAATGAAATACTATCCATTTGCCTGCATTGCTAAAGCTTCAACAACAATTATTGGGCTCAAAACCATCAAAGATAGCCTCTACCAATAGAAGATCAAAGACAGCAGGCACAAGAAAATATCATTACCTGTAAGTTCCCCTCCCAGTCACTCACAATCCAGGCTTTGCAATGTATCACCTTTCCTTCATCAACCCTGTGTTAAAAGCCTGCAAGCTCCTCTCTACTGGCACTGCTGAGAAACCTTCTTTGCACAGACTGTAACAGTTTGTGAAAGCAATTCATCACTACCATCTGAAAGAAAATTGGGGATGGGCAAGAAATGTTGGCCTTCCTAACGATAGCCAAATCTTGTGAATGAAGTAATAAATTCAGTGAAAACACTGATACAGGGTCCTAAAACTTCAAGAATATAACTCACTTCATCATACAAAGTAAATATTCTGACCCCAGTTTAACAAAGCATATTTCATTAAAGCTATTCATTTGTTTAAAATACATTACGTCAATATGAGTGACAAGTTTAAAAACCCATTTAATCCAACCAGGCATAACTATGGAATATTATGCACACAAACTAAAGACAATTACTGCATTTCTTGAGAGTAAGCTTATTCTATATTGAATGGTGTGTACTCAGCAGATCTTATGTGAGGTGGTGGGAGCAGTGTAATGATTAGCCTCTGTAGTTTTCATGGGAAGGAAAAGGAATGAAAGCAAATAAGGAAAACAAGGGAGTTCCTACCCCTAGTTACTTAGCTTTTCTTCCTGGTGGAATTCAGACTGTGAATGCTGGGCCTTGTGTAATATCCCAAGAATGCCCTGGAGTAGAGTATCCTGAAGGTATCTGTAGCCGATAGACCCATCCCTAACTATGGTCAATGGCTTCAGAATATGAAAAGGAAGTTAAATTGAGAAGAAAGTACAATAAAGAAAATACGTCAATATCTTTGGGTATGAAGCAGGATGCCATCAGTGATGTAATGTGATTGTGGAACTGCTGTTGTGTATTTGATGGTTTCCACAAATTCTAGCAGATACAGTGATACAGTCGGCCTGCACAGAATTCATATACCTCAGCCTGGCATTTTTCAGTCAAAGAAATGTGGGCTAGTTCTCCTTGATGTCCTGATCAATATCATCCCTGAAAGAACATCACTAAAATAAAAGAGATTACCTAGAGATCATCCAATTGCCCTTTCTTGTTGCCTTACTGTGTGCAATTTGCCTTCTGCCTTTTTACAATGTAACACTGTTTCATTAGATGTAAAGCCACTTGGGAATATCCTGAAGTCAGGAAAGGTGCTAAATAAATGGAAGTGTTTTCATGTGCTCTTTGTTGGGTTACTGAAAAGAAAACAAAAATGTACACTGTTGTGTAAGGATTGTTTTCTTTAGAGTGGTAATAAACTATATCTGTGAGGGGGGATGGGGAGATCAGTGCTCTCAACTTAGTTTCTCCAGTATCTGACTTGGGAGTTAGGGAAGGATTTTCTTCTGGGTAGGTCATATTGACACCTTTGTTGTGGTAGGCATTCACCTAAGTATATATATTTAAAAACAAAGCAAATTAAAAAATCATATTGCAAACACACAGCTGAAGCAGAAGAAATGTTCCCTGCAGTTAGGCAGACAGTCATCCAGCAGGATTTTCAGAGAGAAGGCCACACATTTTCAATGTTATTCTTCAGCATGGTGATCTTACCTTTCCAATTAAAATAAAACATATCAAGTTTATTGGCTTCCACACAATTTTGCAATGAAACTGGGAATCTGTTCTCTGGAAGTTTGTTGTTTTAAACAGCTTAGGAAACAAAAAAATGTCAAGATAAGCACACCTTTTTTTTTGGATTTTTCTGAACACTAAGAAACATGTTAGTTTGAGTGGGGAAACTGTCAGCAAATCATCAGAACATTGCACAGTGCGTTATTTATCATGCGCAAATATCAGCAGGAATATTTAGTCTGGTCTTCACTGGGCACAGAGGAAGAAAGTGTGTTGTGTTTTTTATTGGGATACACAGATGAGCAAGTGCTGAATGGTAAAGGCAGGGAGTGATGAACATGATTTTGTCACCACTTCCTGACCACAACACAGCCAGACTGCAAGGTCATAGAGTCATAGAGATATACAGCACGGAAACAGACGCTTCAGTTCAACTCTTCCAATTCAATCAGATAGCCCAAATAAATCTAGTTCCATTTGCCATATTTGGCCCATATCCCTCTGAACCTTTCCTATTCATGTACCCATTCAGATGCCTTTTAGTCTAACCCTGAGCGACTGTCTGTGTTGACTTTGCACATTTGCCCCATGTCTGCCTGGGTTCCCTCTGGGTGCTCTGGTTTCCTGTCACAATCCAAAGATGTGTAGGTTAGGTGAATTGCCCATGTCAAATTGCCCATAGTGTTCAGGGATGTGTAGGTTAGGCGCATTAGTCAGGGGTAAATATAGGGTGATTGGGTAAGGGAATGGGTCTGGGTGGACTACTCTTCAGAGGGTCTTGTTGGGCCAAAAGGCCTGTTTCCACACTGTAGGGATTCAATAAAAAAAAGTGTTGTAATCATACCAGCCTCCACCAATTCCTCTGTCAGCTCATTCCATGCACACACCACCCTCCACCTTTCATACTTTCTCCTCTGAACTTAAACCTATGACCTCTTGTTCTGGACTCCCCCACCTTAGGAATAAGACCATGCCTATTTACCCTATCCATGCCCCTCATGATTTTATAAACCTCTATAAGGTCACCCCTCAGCCTCTGATGTGCCAAGGAAAATAACCCCAGCCTATTCAGCCTCTCCCTATAACTCAAATCATCCAACCCTGGCAACATCTTTGTAAATCTTTTCTGAACCCTTTCAAGTTTCACAACATCCTTTTGATAGGAAGACCAGAATTGCATGTAATACTCCAAAGGTGGCCAACCAATGTCATGTACAGCCGCAACATAACCTTCCAACATCTATACTCGATACTCTGACTAATAAAGGAAAGCATACCAAACGCCTTCTTCACTATCTTACCTACCTGCAAATCCACTTTCAAGGAGCCATGAACCTGCACTCCAAGATGTCTTGTTCAGAAATACTCCCCAGGACCTTACCGTTAAGTGTATAAGTCCTGCTCTGATTTGCTTTTCCATAATGCAGCACCTCGCATTTATCTAAATTAAACTCCATCTGCCAATGCCTTGGCCCATTGGCCCATCTGATCAAGATCCCATTGTACTCTGAGGTAACCTTCATCGCTGTCCACTATCTCCAACTCTAGTGTCATCTGCAAACTTACTCACCACACCTTCCATGTTCACATCCAGATCATTCACATCAATGACAAAAAGCAGCTGACCCAGCACTGATCCTTGTGCTGGCTGTGGGAAAGTTAGACCTCTAACACCAGGGGAGCATAAAGGGGAGAGGAAGAGCCTGAGTCATGATGGTCAGATGACCCAGTGTCTGGAAGTATTGTGTTGAATGGGTGACATCAGCTGCTGGAGATATCAGGCACCAGAGACACCATGAAAACATGAAAGAGCCAGGCTGGTGATATCAGATAGTCAGGGTATTTGGAATAATTAGAGGGTGACTGGATTCACTGGGGTAAAAGGATAGATATCAGTGACTGGAAACACTAGTAAGCAAAGGAAACATCAATGTGTCAATGAAATTAGAAAGCCAAAGACATTCAGGAGTCAGAAATATTATTAAGTCATCGAAATTGGATGTAGAATACTTTAGGGAGGTACCAGACATTCGAGGTACTGGTTGTAGCTGGAGACCGGAAAATCAGCAGGTGATCATAGTCATTGGAAAGGCAGCAGCAGTAGGAATGGAACAGAGTCTGGAAAATCAGAGCTATAAGTGATGTGTTAAAGGATGTTGGATCAGTGAAAGGGCTATAATTATTTACAATGTGTATTCATGGATGGGGAAAGGGAATGTTCTGTAGCCAAGTTTGCATATTACATGGAAATAGGTGGGAAAGAAAGCTGTCAGGGTGACACAAAGTGTTCTGCAAACAGGTTAAGCAGTGGACAAGGACTTGGCAGATGGAATATTATGTGGGAAAATGTGAGGCTGTGTACTTTGGCAGGAAGAAGAGGAACTGAATATTATTTGAATGGAGAAAACTACAGAATGACACAGAACAAAGGGATTGGGAGTCCTCGTGCATGAACCACGAAAGTTAGCATCAAAGTTCAGTGGGCAATGGGGAAGGCAAATGGAATGTTGGCCTTTATTTCAAAGCTACTGAAATATAAATGCTAAAACTACACAACCTCTCCTCATAAAACAGTACCCCATGCCTGCGATCAGCCACATGAATCTATTCTGGACTGCCTCCAATATCATACATCTTTCCTTTGATAGGCAGTTCTAAACCCTTCACAGTATTCCAACTGCGATGTGACTAGTGCTGACCTTATTGAAATTTGCAAGATTATTATTGGGTTTAACAGATTCAACAAGAAAGGTTGTTTCCTCTTATAGGAGAACCAAAAGGTATATTCCCAGAATAAAGGATTATGCATTTAAAACTGAGATGAAAAGAAATTTCTTCTTTCAGAGGGTAATGAACCTGTGGAAATCTTTACTGCAGAGGGCTGTCAAGTTGTATCATTAAGTATATTCAAGACTCAGATAGAGAGAAGGGAATCAGGGTTTATGGGGAAAAGGCAAGAATGAGGATTACCACATCAGCCATGATATTATTGAATAGTGGAGCAGATTGGATGGATTGAATAGCCTTCGCTCCTACAAAGATCAGAGGTGTTGGTGGATGGCAGGTTCAGGATTAGAGGGATTATGTTGATGAGAAATCAGGGTGTGGCTGGTGTTTTGTGCTGAACTGCAGAACAGGTAAGGTGCACCTAGCAGATAATCAATGAACATTTATCAAATATTGGAAAATAAATCTGACAAATGTGAAATATAATATGGAGATTACATCCTGGTTACAATAATTAAATGACCAAGCCAATTCCTGGGAATGTTTTGGTTGTTGACTTGTTGTCCATCCTCCATCACTACTAGAAGTGAACAGTTTGGAGAAGGGTTGTAGTTGATTTTGAGATTTTTAAGATTTTAAATCCTGTCCAAATCCAACTCAATCATTTTGGTGGTTAAAATACCCCCCATTTTGTTTTTTTCTTATCAATCAATGGGAATTTATCTTGCTTCATTTAGAAATGTTGAATTTTTAAAAACAAAAACACAATTATTTATTAATTGGGCAACAATTACAAATGACCTATTTTCAGCTGATTCGTTGACATGAAATTGAGAGTGTTTTTTTAAGTAAAACAGTATGTTCTATTGTACAAAATTGTTTTGCTACAGGTATTAATATAATGGCCAGTTGAAATGTAATTTATCAGCTTTAAGTTAAAAAAAAGCAGTAGTGACAGCACAGAATAAAGTCCTTAACTTGACAAGTTGTAAGTTAACTGACAGCTAGTATTTAAACTTTGAAGATTCCCGTAGGAAAGAAAGAATGAACGAATGAAGTCTCACACATCTGATATCCGAGAAAAGAATAATTTTGAGCAGATTGATGTAGATTGAGTCTGTAATTTTGCACAGAGAGAATAGAAAGTTAGCATGACGCATCCAAATAATCAGTTTTTATCTGTAGTTCATGGAAATTCTATGGTATATATCTCATTGGCCCAGAATAACAACAAAGCTAAAGTATTTGCTTTGTAATTCTGATACTTTATCATACAGTTTATATTAATGCTTTTAAACATCTTTATTACTTACAATGTTAATATTTTACTGTTTTAGAACAAAATGGTAAATATACAGGAAAACTGCTCAAACTTTGGTCTGTTTCACAATTCAAAAGCAGTTATACCAAACTTTATTACTCAGCAATGAAATTACTGAACCTATTTCAAATCAAGTGAGATTCACAAAAATCAGTGGTATAAAAATGGTTTCATCTCTTGAGCTCACTGCAGAAAACTCAGTAAATGCAAAGGAGCTAATATGGTGTTGCTTTCAAAAAGATTTCTCTAAATAAAATAGCCCAATTACAATTATATTAGGCAATTGACATTGCCTATAATAAATTACTGTGAGAGTGACAAGACTGGATCTCTAAAGGCCTAATTTGATTCAAGCTCAGGGATGATGGTCACAAATCAGCAAAGGCTGTTACATGACACAAGATAAATGAGTTGTGGCAAATCCAGTCTACTCCCAGCAGATCCAAGCACATCACACAAATATGTTCCTCATTTAGCACATCAGCACTGAAGATGTACACTGGTAGTCTCCCGAAGTACAATGCCTGTTTGAAGATGTGATTCAGGAATTAATGTCTGTAGCTGACCTACTTGCACTTTACCTGTGCATAACTAAAGCAAAAGGAAAAACAACAAATCTGTTCACTAACAACTTTGTCTCCTACTCCATTATGCAAAAATAATTAACAATTTTAAAATTTTTCAACTTGTTTACAAGAAGCAGACCTTATGCCAGAATATTCTGTCTATACGCACACTCACATGCTATGCTGACATAGTATCAATAAAACCTCTCCATCATGTGACTCTTAAATAGGCTACATAAGAAAGATTTAATCTTGCAAGAGTTATGTCATTATTTCATTAAACCAAAGTAGATACAGTAAAATGAGGATAAAATTCTGTACAATACATAAGGAAAATCTTCATTGACAATGAAAAGAGAACTAATGAGGTTGCATTGATAGATTACATTGGGTCTAATGTGCCATGTTTATTGGTGATTGTAATGTAAGATCATATTGTATGATCACTGGATAAATAGCAGTAAAAAAAACCCTGAAATTACACAGTGCTTTCATGACCCCAAGATATAACAAAGCACTCTACAGGCAATAATATTTTTGAAATGTAGTCATTTTTGTGTGAAAGGCAATAACTAATATGTAAGAACCCACAATCATCAATATAATAATAACTTGATCATCCATTTCTAGTGAAGTTGGTTGAAGAATTTACATGTACATCTGGAAGAACTTCCATGATGTTCTTCAAAATACTGCCAAGAAATCCCTAATGTCCACCAGAAGAGCCTTGATTTAACATCTCATCCAAAGGACAAAATAAAAACTGATCAATATTCTGTGTAGAGATTAAGGATTTCTTGACTATTGTATTAGTGGCAAATTATTTTTTAAGTGGAAATAAATGGACCCAAGAAGTTGTATGTAAGAAACTTTGTAATATATCTGATTGAAAAATGAGAAGTTTAATCATTCCTTTCATGTTTTACTTAGTTTGAATGATCAAAGTACACATATATTCAGTTAAAAATTAATATGTATCAAAAATTTAACATTTAAGAAAAGGTTTCTTAATGCAAATTGGGAAAGGTAAACAGTTTGTGGTGTCTATTGTTGGACCAATATAAAAAATAAATGGTACATTTTTTTCAGGATTACATTTACTCATTGAGGCTCCCATATGCCCATTGTCACTTCGACTATACAATTGAATGTAGGCAAAAAAAAATGCCTAACACTAGTTTTATCATTCATCTTAGACATATTGAAAACGCTTAGTTAGAAAATTGGATTTGTTTTCAAACATGAGTTTCATATTTCATATTACGGTGTACAGTTTCCGAATTAGACACATAATCACTTAACTCCCAACAATCTAACAACAAATGCCTTCATCTGTACCAACAGTCAAAGAAAGTCAGCCCCAAATAGAGTTTTCATTAACTGTCCTAAAATATAGAAATAAAAGAGAATACTTCAAGACGAATATGCTTAAAATGAGAGGTTGCAAATCTCAGATGCAAAGGCCACAAATATCATCGTCACATTTGTTGGGATTGACTCTAAAAAATGTCACTTTTTTTTAATCATGTTCAGTTTCTTTCTAACGAAAAGTTGAAATTTTGTGGGGAACCACTAACCATGTAGCATGTCTATTTTTAAAATCAGTTCTAAAATAAATTGACAACTCAACATTAATCCTATAATGAGCTGTAGAATGAGGTTAGTGAAGATAAAATGAATGAGAATTCTATTTCTGTAAATAGCAAGGTATAAGTTTTGATGTTTATAAGCCCAAATAAGAGAAGGAAATTTTAAAAAGTTATTTCAGGTTATTTTCCTCTCAGTTTTAATTCATAAGTCAACGATTGGAGAAATATGGAGATTTACCTGAAGATAGAGGCAAATGTTTAAATGTAAGAGAAGTTTGTGCTAAGAATAAAGAAATGAAGATCTGAATTAGAGGTGCACCAGTTTGCTATCTCAGGTAGCCAGAAATGATACCATCATCTGTGTTAGGCTGTTCTGGAAGAATGAGGTTGTATGACACCCAAGACTTATTGCTATGGTTGCAAACTCATCAACAATGAGCTAAATAAACCAGAGTTCAAATACATCAAGTAGGCTTCTTATTGAAAACTCTTAATTTGTCAGCTGTAACATCAAATCAATATAATTGATTAGCATTATTTCAGACTTGGCAATTGTGTTTAACATCAGCTTACAATAACTAAGGCCCAGTTTGGTGTTGAGTTTGGTACAGTTGTCATCTTCACAAACTAAAGTTATTTGCATCCATACATTATCTTGTTTGCTCTGTGTAGGACAAAAATGTTGTAAATTGTTGCCATAAGTCTTAAATAAGAAACAATAGTTCACAGATGAGGTTGTGCTGTTGTAGTAATTTCACTAAATTGAAATTTACAGACTTAGGCCAATGCTTTGTGAACCTGGACTTCAAATCTCATTGTGGTAGTTGATGAAATTTTAATTAAATTGATAATATCTGGAATATATAGTTAGTTATTAACTGCTTTGGGGAAGGCAATCCGTCATCTTGATTTGTTTGACCCATATGTGACTCCAGATTCTTAGCAATATGGTTGATTCTTAAATGCCCACATAAACTACGGTGCAAGGACAATTAGGGGTGAGCAAAAAATGTTGGTTTTGCCAGTAACACCCTCAATACATGAAAGGAGAATAAATGATTTTGTTTGACTTACTTTCTTTAATAATTTGACAAGAAGTTAGCTTATTAGAGAAGGATGATTTATTGTGTAATAGTTGATAAAATCTTATCTATGAACTACAGACAAGAGTAGGTCATTTGGCTTCTGAAGCCCACTCTGCCTTCAATAAGTTCATGGCTGATCTAATCGCAGTCATAACTCCATGTTCTAATTTACCTTGATACACTTTGGCTCCCTTGTTAGTCAAGAATACAAAATGTTTCAGTATATAATAATCCTTTGCAGATAGCAGTGAATCCCCAGATGATTCTTTGATGAGAAGGTAAAGTGCAAGAGTTAAAGACTCTTCTGAATTTTTTTTTCGATAACAAATTATAGGATTATAGGTTTATAGGCTTGCCAACCATTGCATTCTTCTTACAACATAATTTGTTTTAACCATTTCTATACCAGCAGCCTAGTGGCCTAAGTAAGTTAACCAGTTGATGCTAAAATAACGCTGACAGGTTCACACTCATGAATGCACCATTCCCACAGTCAGGAACACAGTCATTTCACATTGAAACACTGCAGTCACAAAAAAATGATAAAATTCCTGTTTGGGTAGGATTTGTTTCGATGAAAGAATGATGTTGTAATCCATTGTAAAACCCAGTCTCGAGAAAAGCAAAATTCACTTTTTCAAAACTGGTCAATTCTTGATGTTAGTCATGATTTGAGTTTAAATGATTTATACATTTAGCATTGGGATCACTGAGATGAGCTGCACTGAAACACTCATAAATACTCTTGCAAATGCAGATCAGAAACGTAACATTCATTATTGAGCAAAATCTACTATGACACAAGAAGTTCAGTTTATAATCATCAACGATGTTGTCATTTTATTTTTGCTTCAGTGTTTAATATTCCAAAATTTGCAATTACCTGAGGCTGCTGAATTTTCAAGTCACTAAGTCCATCCTTTTTAAAATCTTTTTAGTGCATTTTCAGTCTAGTCATCAAACAATTTCAAGGAAAGTGAAAGCTGTTTGGTGTAACCAATGAAAGTATTGAAGTTTTCTACATGATGCTGATGGTTCTCAGACAGCAGTTATTACATTTTTATTTAAAATTATACAAATAACTTGCTCATGTATAAATGTGGAACACAATTTTAATCCTGTTTGGGAAGAATGCATTTATAATTCACTCTTGGCATATGTAGATACCCTCATTTAAGACCAGAATTACACAATCATTCATTAAAATTCTCCCATTTCTTAAGCTTCAAGTTAATCTATTGAGTTTTGGATACCTGAAATAGAAACTATGCTGGTCATTTCACATTGGATCATAAAGGACCTTACCAATCATCATACATATTTGACCATATTCAAATTATATAATTCCAAAAACAATAAACAATTATTCCTTTAGATCGTTTTTATTGTATCAAATCTAGTACCACATTAATACCAATTTACATCACAGGTGTGATTCAAATGCCTCTTTGTGAGAACTAATGTTAATTTGAAGTTCAAACACATCTGCAGCTTTTCACTTTAACCCTTTAATCAAATTGCATGGTTTATATTTCAGCAGTTCTACACGGTCTCATTCTTTCTTGCTGTCCTTTTTATTTATTTTTGTTCTTCCATTTATTCCATTTATTTATGTCCTTTCCAAACCATCACAATGTCGTAGTCCACTTTATAGTCAAAACATAGCTAGCAAATTGGATGGGTAATAAAAGGCCTCAAGTATATTTAAAATTTATTTTCATAACCTTTATTTTTTTTTCAACTTTGTGACAGGGTTCCAACATGCCAAATAAAGAATTATAGTTTTCATTTTAAAAGTGTTGCCTCTCATTTTCACATTAACAAAAGCAAATAATGAATTGTTCTAACTTTTGGGAAAGAGTTGTATCATTCCAGAATAAGTTACACTGCTGTTTAGTAGGTTATATACCCTAAGTAAATACAGTACATCTTATTTCAAAAACAAAAACAGAAATCACTGGAAAAGCTCAGTAGATCTGGCAGCATCTGTGGAGAGAATCAGCGTTAACGTTTTGAGTTAAATGACCCTTCCTTAGAATTGATGGTTGCTAGGAAAATGTTGGTTTATATGCAGAAGATAGGGTGGGGGAGGGGGTACGGTGTAAATGATAGGTGGGGATAGAGCCCAAAGAGGGAGAAGAACTGATGGACAAAGGAGTGGGTAACGATCTGGCCAGGAAGGTGAATAGCTGTTAATGTCTGTTGTACCACATCTTGAAGTATTTGTAAAATGTTAATCCAAGTCATTTGTTCAATAAAGCATTTGTATTACAATGTGAGCAACAGGCTAAACAAAGTAACTATATTCTGGTAACATTTACCTGATATGTGGAGACATTTTTGGCAGTCATTTCTTGCATAATAGTGTGAAAATGGTGAGAAAATTTAGTAGGATTTAAGTTGCACTTCAACAACCTTGCCAGTTTCTATCCTAGTTGGAAAGTTTTAGGAACAAGAGTTGGCTATTCTGTCCCTCGTCAATTCTGCCATTCAACTAAATCTTTGCTGACAAAAACTGAAATAATGTGTCAGCTCCAGTCTGATGTTTGACAAAGTTTCTTGGATATTGCACCTTTCTTTCTGCAATTGCCATCTTTACTCAATGTTGTCATTCCTTATGAATCAAGACAGAAAACTGGGCCCTCAGCTTTGTCTTTTCAGTATAAATTATATAAATTATCAAATGTAATCTTTACTAAAATGCACCCCAAAGTACATTTAATTTGAATACCTGTTAATTTAATTCTCACTGTGGAGAGAAAAAAATGTTCTTCTGCTCAATAAATTTATTTTCAAGTAAAAACCGTGGAAATGTACAAGAGGAATAAAAGCTACCATCTTGAATCAATTATGAGCACAGTATAACTTGCTAAGTTGTTAACTTGTATGACAATAACTACAGCTAACACTGAACCATCAGACTGTTATTTACATTTAGCTAGAGAAAGTAATTTAAAATTGACATCTGTTTTTCAAAGACAGTTTGTAAAACGCACATTAAGATATGAAATTGCAAAAAAGTAACGTTTAAAGGTCAAAACATTTTTTTCCAATATATTACAATGCAGATAAACAAGCTAAGAAAATATCAAAAGGGAAAGTACATCAGACAGAGTTCTTAAACTGGAAAGGGGGAAACGTGTCACTGAAATTATGATTTGTACATTTTTTTACATTCCAGTTCGATTTAGTCTTCTGGATATTTGTGAATAATCTGCCGAGTTTAAAGGGCAGCGCAGCTAGCGAACAAACTTTAAATTCGTTTGTTGTAAAACGTCACTCTGAGATTGGGGAAAGTGCTTATTTGTGTTTTAATTCCCTGATCTATACGTTTTCGAACACTCGGTAATAATTCTACGAAATTTGGGCCAGCGATGCTAGAGATCCCAATAATAAGTGGCCTAATTAAATTCGTATTCCAGAGAGATTAACTTGTCCTGGTAACACTCCACTCAGCTCTCCCACCTCTTCAATGTAAACAGAAACCATTGGACGTGACTGTCCTCTGACTAAGGTTAATCCGCCAAACGACTGCATGTACATCATTAAGATTAAATTGGATTTTCCTGTGTTGTGCGCAGTGCGTGGGTTTTCAAGCTGTGGGAAGAAAGGGGGATGGGTCCCTTCTCTTCCCATGTCTTTAAATAACGCAGTAAGCTTCCCTAGGCGTCTGTGTGCTTTGAAAACAAGGGAAGTGGGTTCTGAAGCAAATCCTCAGCTCTTTGTTGAAGATAAAGCATAAAATGGGGTTGACCCCCGCCTGGGCGAATGTCATCCACACTGCAGCGGTCAGGTAGACCTGTGGGATGGTGCTGGCTTTGACAAAGACCCGCAGGTAGCAGGCGACAATGTAGGGGGACCAGAGCAGCAGAAAGAGCACGGTGATGATGTAGAACATCCTGCCTATCCTCTTTTCCATCTTGAATTCGTCCAGGACGAGCAGTCGCTTGTTCTGGTTGTGGGCGGTCTGCCTGATGCCCACCAGGGTCGGTGGGGTGGGCCCTCTGCCGAAGCCGGCGATCCAGTTGGCAGCCGCTTGGCCGGTCGCCCCGGGCCCGTGGAACGTCCAGTTCTGGCTGATGGCGGGGACCAGCTGCGCGGGCTTCATCTTGCGGTGGTCGTAGACGAAGAAGATGAGCTTGACGTAGACCAGGTGGGTGGCGGCGATGATGACCGCCAGCATCAGCATGAAGCCCAGGGTGTCGTTCGCCTTCACGTAGCGGTGCTCGAAGATGCACTGCTCCTCCTCCCGGATAAATTTGTAGGTGCCCACGTCGAAGACGGGCGGAAAGGCCATGGCCACCGACAGGGTCCACACCATGCAGATGACCGCCACGCAAGTCCACACGCTCATCCTCTTGGAGTAGAAGCGGTGGTGGGCGATCGCCATGTAGCGGGTGATGCTGATGCAGAACATCATGAAGGCGGCGTGGAAGCAGAAGAGCACGGCGGCGAACGCGATGATCTTGCAGCTCAGCAAGCTGTAGGTCCAGGCCGAGCCGCTGCTGATGGAGATCATCACGAAGGGGAAGCAGAGCAGCGAGCGCACGATGTCGGCCAGGCACAGGTCCAGCAGGAAGTAGTAGGGAGCGCGGTGGAGGCTCGGCTCTCTGAAGATGAGGAAGGAGAGCAGCAGGTTCCCGGTCAGGCTGATGCAGATGATCAATCCCAGGGAAGCCAGTTTGACGGCGGAGGCGGTGATGGCGTAATTCTGAAGAGAACTGTTGGTCTCTTCGAGCTCACTGGCGTTCGCCATCGAGGTGGCGGCGGGCAGTGTTCGATCCCCCCTCCCCTCCTCCTCCTCCTCCTCGAGTCAGTGCCTCAAGCTTTCCATTTCCATCGGAAAACCACAAAGTTCCTTTTCATCCTCATCATCAGCGCCGCCGCCGCCGCCCAGGGACGGACTGAACCGAAGCGATGCCTCTCACTCTCTCTGTCTCCTTTTGTTGTTGTTCTTCAGTGTTTGTGTGTGTGTGTTTTTTTGGGGGGGGGAAGGTGGGGGGTAGGAGAGTGTAATTTCTTCATCCACCCTGAAGACCGATCATCTCTGAAACAGGAACAGGAGACATTTGTTTAACGGGATCGATCTGCTTTCTTCAAACGCCCCCAATCTCCCCACCCCAGTTTCCCATCCACACCCCAACCCAACCAGCAGCAGCTAACACCCCCCCCCCCCCCCCCACCACCACCACGTACCGTGTTTACCAAACGATGTGCGGTTAAGCCACAACACACACTCTTCCCTCTCTCTCTCTCTCTCTCTCTCACACACACACACACACTCCAGAAGGTAACACTAGGTTAAAATCATCATCAATACTAATACCTCTTCTTTCCCAGTCATGGCAGGGAGCTGAACTTCCGGTGAGTGCTCACAGAATGACTTTAGGGTTAGTGTGAGACTGCGCAGAAGAGAAGGTGCCAGCGTTTTTTCTCCGGCTCTTTTCCCCCTTTTGTTGGAAAAACATCCCTTTTGTTTCCAGCCCAGAACATCCCTGACCCTGCCATCTGGCCAGCCCGGGCTCCGAGCTTTCTCTCGCAGAACGGGAGAGAGAGAAAAAAAAATCCACTCCTCGTAGTCCCAACTGCGCAAGTTCCCTGCTGCACCGTGCAAGAATATCATCCCTCAGCTTTTCCCCCTCCCTCCTTCCCACCCCCAAGGCAAAGCAGGGTCGCTCTCTTTCGTGATGCTCTCTCTATACGGTAGCCCAGAGTGACTGGGTTCTAACCAGTGTGGGTAAACACAAAGAGATAACAGGCTGTTGCCTCCTGTACTTTAATTTGCAGCCATTCTCATTATAAGCCGTTCCCAGACTGATGACAGCAGAGTCCATTGTGCACTAATGGAAATGTGAAATCCTCTTTTGTCGCTGATTTCAATTCAAAACCATGTGGATTTGTTCTTTTGGATACATTATTCAGTTGTACCGTCCGTGTGAGGATTCCAGAGGTGAAAGAATGCTCCTGAACCTTTTCTGCTCCACATTTTCCAGAGTAGCTCAATAAACACAGATACACACCCACAATTAAAAGCTCGGATATGTATTCTCCGGGTGACAAGAAAAACACATTTATTTCAGTCAGAATGTCGCTATCATTCCGCTCGTTTCCAATCGGGACGGAGGAGGTGGGGTGGAATTAAATTTTCCCCAAAAAATCGTAAGTCACTGCCCACCTTATGTTAAACCCGACGCACGTTTTACACCGTACTCTCCTGGATTACAAAATATTGATGCAACAAAGAATCCATTTTACATTATTGCGACAAAACAGGTTATGTTTTTTTTTATTGTTTAGGCTCTGCAGCTGCCACTACAGAAGCAATATCAGAAGCAAATGAAAGGAAGAAGGATATGTCATCTGCTCGCTCTGACACAAGCAATTGGACCAAACCAGCCTATTCAATGCCAGCTTGGAAGAAGCTGTGACTCTCCTCTGCTTGCCTGTCATGTAGTTAATACACATGCACCCCCTATGGACACGTTCGCTATAGCTCTGATCCTGTCTTCATAGAAGTCCAAACAGAGAAAGCTCTGGGCAGACACACTTAGACGCGAATGGCATTTTCCCCGTTAAACTAATAGGTTACTATTATTGATTAGATACTCAGACATGGTGATTGCCAAATGAGCATGTCACATAATAAATCCCTGTAGTAGGCAGTGTTTTGCGCGCACAAATATATTTGGTACTTCAACGCGGTCTTTAAATGTGTCTCATTGAGGTTGATCTTTGTTTGTTGCCAGGCTGGGCGGCTGTGCCCCAATCTCAACGTCAGTACCTACATAAATCCCTGTAGTTAAAATAGCAAGATCTTCAGGAACAGTAGAGTTAGTCTAATTTAATTCATCACACGCCCATCAGCATTCTAACATTCCAAGGCACGTCACTGAGCACAGGTCATCGGACCCCACACGTTAACTCTGGATTTATCTCCACAGACGCTGCCAGACCTGCTGAGCTTTTCCAGCAATTTCTGTGCTTCTTACTGATTTGTAGCACCCGCAGTTCTTTCGGTTTTATTTACAGCAGGTTTAGCGAGAGGCAGGATTTAAGGAGAGAGGTTTTAGAGAAGGAATTCTGGAGTTGAGAGATTTAACAGCGAATTGTGGACTTTTAAAATTCGACAATGCTCAAAAGGGCAGAGGTGGAACAGCACAGATACGAGGGAGGGTGAGTGGTAGAGCTGCAGGTTACAGAGCTGGGCCGGGAGAAGTTTACATAGTTGCAATATTATTACAACTCGTATTTGTAGTTGAACCGTGAGACCAACTTTGTTTTGTATACACAGCATAAAGGTGGTCATGACGATTTGTGCATATCGGCCTGGAGCTCCCATTTGATTTCTGCTCATGTCTGCAGAAATTAGGTGTAACCCAATTAAATAACGCAAACATTGGTCACCTTGAACTTTTACAGCATTTCAAAAGTCCTGTAACCCACCTGCCCACGAAGCTGGTAATGCGTCCAAAGCAGACTGATGGGATACTACTGATTGCCCCATGTCAGAATTCTCTTCACATAGTGCTGACATTCTCCTGTACACAGACTCGAGTATTCATCACGTTTCCCTGGAGTTCAGCAGTCAATTGAAGCCTGGCTGCAGTTTGTTTCGTTTTTAGTGCTGCTGCAATCACTTTCATTTCAATTAAAGTTAATCTAAGTTCAGTCAATAAAGCAGCACAGGATACACCTATTTGACTTCAATTAAGTGCAGATCACAGTTTTTATGTACTGCATTTTTCCCTTTTAACAATTGTTTAAAAAAGACAAAACATTTCAACTTGAATATTACATACTTTTTATCAAAACTCAGTTTACCTTCATACTGAATGTCCTACTCTCAATAACAGTTTTGATGTTTGCAGTAGGCATGCCACGTTAGGTTTACAGCCCATCAGGAAAGCATTCCAAATGGAAATTCATGAAAGCGCAATTTCAATAACCTTTTCCTCTCCATGTTCCACTCATTAAAAGGTGTCTACACTACAATTTTAGTACTCCTGATCTTCATAATGTACATTCTTTGCAAGGCATACAGCCCAAGGGGTTCTTCTGTATCTCTCTCAAGACATCCTTTTAACAATTGTTTAAAAAAAGGCAAAAACACATTCTACAAAGAGGAGGACAGCAGTCTTTCCCCCAACGCAACAACTTAAGGAGCAACATGCAAGAGGGGGTAGCAGTTGAGGTTCTTGGTCGATAAGCTGGACCTGATGGAAAAAGCCTTCCTCACCACTAGTCAAGCTAAGTCTTGTGCTTGTTTTTTTTTGGTTCTGTCAAAGCATTCTGTCAAATTACTTTGACAGTTTGTTGTCAAATGGAGCCATCCAATTTGACCTACCATTTCATTTATCTGCAGGACCCCTAGGACATTATTTGTTGACCATTGTATGATGGACTTATGGTCAAGAGTGCATTTCTGTCTTAATTTCTCCATGATGGACAGGTGATACAACATTATGCAACTATTTGGAACATTCCATGGCAATGTGGTCAGACCCATCCTTTACAAAGGGTGACACAGTACTTTATTGGTTTGCACTGCTGTTTCTTAGTGCCAGGGATCTGGATTAATTCCACCCTCAGGTGACTATACGTGTGGAGTTTGTACATTCTCGCTGTGTCTGTATGGGTTTCCTCCCACAGTCCAAAAACATGCAAGTTAAGTGGATTGGCTAAGCCCACAATGTCTAGGGGTGTACAGGCTAGGTGGGTTAGCATGGGAAATGCAGCAAGAGAGTCGGGGGGTGGAATGGATCTCTGTTGGATGGTCTTCAGAGGTTTGGTATGGATTTGGTGGATCAAATGGCCTGTTTCCACACTGTAAGAATTCTATAAACTGAGGAAAAGTCACCTGAAACTTTAACTCTGATTTCTGTCCACAGATGCTGCCAGACCTGCTGATATTTTCCAGCAATTTTTGTTTTTGTCCCAACCTTTACAACACTGGGAATAAATAGAATCTCAACATTTAGTGACATTTGGTATTATACACTGAGGGTCTATGGACAAAGGTGGCCATCAGGAGAAGGCAACATTGGGTACATTTCTTCCCCCTTCACCTAATTGTCAGTACAGTGTATATGTGCACCTGTGAATCCAATCAGGTTTTGACCTCCAGGCAAAATTAATTTTGACTTAGGTGATTGTCGTAGTGCAGGAGTGAAGAATGGACCACATCAATCTACCATGTCAAGCAATGCTTCACACCAATGACCAGTTTCTTATCTGGAATAGAGAAGAAATAAGTTTTTGTTTTATAATTCTCCGTCTGGTTTTTAGCAAGCACACTGGACCCAGCACCTTCAAATAATCTGACCTGGCAGTGAAGCTGATAAAGGATCAGTTAGTCCAGTTCTTACGTAATATTCAGCTGCAATTTAGCTTGGTTCTGGAGGCCCATGCAAACTGGTTGCAGGTGCTCATCAGTTGGTTAGACTGTAGCTGGAGTGTTGTGTACACCCTAATCACCACTCTAATCACAGGCACGATTTAATTGCTGTAGACAAAGTACAGAGGAGATGTACAAGAATGCTGCCAAGCTTGAAATTTGCAGGTATGGGCAAAGATTGGATAGCCTAGGATTGTTTTACTTAAAACAGAGGAGGGGACATGAGGATGTGTAGAGTTTGCTGCCCAAGTTGGGGGCTGAGTCAGAAACCATCAAGGCACTTGCAAGAAACCTCGATTGGCACTGGAAGCACTGTAATCTGCAAAGCCATGAACCAGGTACTGGAAAGAAGGTTTAGAATTAGCGACCAGTGCAGCCAATGCAGACACATGGAGTGGAAGTCCACATTCGGTGCCATCACGTTTCTATTGTTCAATGGTTCTGTGACTGACCCAACCAAACAGAAGACGATGACATCATCCCTGCATTGGGAAGCTTTAACCTGAATGGATGCCATGCCTGGAATAGTCATCCCTCTTATCCCACATATTTCCTGATGGACTCAGCAAGAGCGTTCTACACAATACACAAACAGGATGAGGGTGAGAGAGCAGCCATACCTGACTCTGGATTTGTTGGAAAGGTTTTCTCATTTCCACTCATTGATTGAAACTATACTACTCATGCTTGTGTACAGTATTTTGATCCAGCTGTGGATTCCTCCCCCAACTCCATTCTGGAGAGCTCATTCATCATGTAAGTGTGCAATATTCTGCCCTAGTTTTGTACTGCTGATAGATCAAAGACGACAAGTGAAATCAAATAGAAAGTAAGGCTGAGTATTAAATCAGTCGGTTCCTGGCAAGACACGCTTCTGAGATACTAGTAAATGCAGAGTTCAAGCTCCTTACTTGTTTGCAATAATTCAGAGG
Organism: Chiloscyllium punctatum; assembly: GCF_047496795.1. NCBI lineage: Eukaryota > Metazoa > Chordata > Chondrichthyes > Orectolobiformes > Hemiscylliidae > Chiloscyllium > Chiloscyllium punctatum. The sequence continues at coordinate 49,985,078 of NC_092750.1, read as the reverse complement.
AGATGTTAGGTTTATGTTAAAATGTTTAGTTGGAAACATGCATGTAAATTTACTTCAGCAAAAGTGACAGTTTAAAATGCATTCTGGGCAGAAAGAAACTCCATGCCATTTTTTTTTAGTCATTATTTCATGTGGTCCATGTATTTGCTTTGTATCTAGATTGCAAGAATCTCTGGATCCCAGGCAGATTCAGTGAAGGAAAGCCACCTGAAGGTGATCTCATGCTACCTGACTTCAATTGACTCTAAAATCAGATTTGGACCTATATTTGATATCAATGCACATCTGAAGAAAAACACGTAATGCTTATGTTGCAAAAGTGGAAGCATAACTATAGATTTAATTTAAATCATTTTACAAAGGAGCAAATAATGTACAAATTCAAAAAGCAAGATTCTGACTGCGACTTTTTGTTTGTTCTCCAATTCAGTTCCCCAACCTCTGACTTCTAGTTTGTTTAAAATCATTTTTCCATTTTGCAAAAAGTAATTTTCTTTAGATCTTTTGTTTACAAAATTTTACGGCTAGGTTTGTTCTTCCTGTGTTCTCTGGGGTAAAATGGCTGACTTCATTGAAAAATACTGATATAAAGTTCTTAAGATCTGAACCATGGTCCAATCTGTCTTTAAGGCTCAGCTTTTCCCTGCCTCCTACAGTGTTGAACTGGTTGGTTGTCTTATCTGCTGCAGTTTACCAATAATGTGGGTTCAGTAAAATGATTCCAACTACTTATTCACACTGTACATATTACTATAGTCTAATTCAGAATGCTGCTTCTACTGCATCTCCATCTCAGACTCACTCTCATATTATCCTTTCTATGTTTTGATGACATCATTAGTTAAATTACTGACCATTTACATTAACCCCTTACATTTGCACTGAAACAATTTAAGCACAAGTACAAACAATAGTTGTAGGATTGAATAAAAATTAAATGCAAGCATTTAATCCAGTTCCTCATGTATGAATTAATGTGGGTTCCACCACAGCTTTAAGCCATCATAAATGTCCATTTCTGTGGGTTTTTTTTTAAATTAGAAACTGAAAACTGAGTTTTTTTTTCATAACGAGCTTGATTTTGTTTTGGTAGAGCAAATATAATGCTTCTACTCACTGCTCAATTTCTTCATATTCATTACTTCACCAAAGAATATATTAAAAAATAGAATAAACCTTTGAAATCAACTTTCTGAATAAAATTTCAGTTTTATATTGAAATGCAAAGTAAATTTAGAACACATTGTAAGAATCTCAACCATTAGAATAATTAAATATATATAACTATATGTTGACAGTTTTTGGTATTTGCATCTCAGTAATTGTGCACATTCAACCTTTTATCGACATGGAGAAGCTCAAAAATAAATATCTATTTGCCACTTCACCCTGTTGTCCATTTACTAAGATTACATTATTCGCCATCATGTACAGTATTGCAAAGGTAGGGCGGAATCAACTCTATCCAGATTTAATATTTCATTATGTGCTGATGTTAAATATTCTCCAGAGTATAATTCACTCATCCTTTTCATTAGCTGTTAAGGTCCCACAGAGCACATTTATTATAAATGTGGATTCTTACTCATGTTGAAAGCTCAGAGAGGCCATGTAGTAGGATTTAAAAGACTGCACTGTACAGACCTAATCTTCATCGAAAGTGCAGAAATATACATCAGCTCTACCTTAAAAAATACTTGATTAGGATTGGACTTTTGGGCATCTGTGTAAGAATAAAACTATGGTTGTATATAAGCAGACAACGTTGACATATAACTTTGGGGTCTAGCTTGAAATTTTTAAAACACTTTATATGAAATTCCAAATGCATAGAACTTGAAAAAAAACATTGTCTTTATATTCTGTAATCTACAAAATAACAATTTCATTAAAAAAGTCTCATAAAAATTTACCAAGTATAGTTTTTCATTTCATGGTTTTGCATTTGTATGATTAGGTTACAAATTGTATATATAGGATCATTTTTCTGTTCAAATATGCTGACATATTTAATTTAAGGTACAGTTTTAATACTGTGTAAAGTGATTTCAGGTTCCCCACAATCATAAGACCATAAGATATAAGAATAGAATTGGCCCATCAAGTCTGCTCCACTATTCGATCAAGGCTGAAATGCTTCTCAATCACATTCTCCTGCCTTCTCCCCATTACTTTTGATCCCCATATTAATCAACAACCTGTCTGTCTCCATCTTAAATTCAATGCCCTCGCCTTCGTAGCTTTTTGCAGCAATGTATTCCACAGATTTACCATTCTCTGGCTGAAAACATTACTCCTCATCTCAGTTCTCTCGAGTCATCCCTTCACTCAAAGGATATACTGTCAGGTCCTAATTATTCTTACTAATGGAAACATCTTCTTCATGTCCACTCTATCCAGAACTCTCAGTATTCTGTAAATTGATCACATAAATCTAGAATTCTAGGTCCAACGTGACTCTGGGAAGAAGTGAAATGAAGCTCCCCAGAGGCAATAATGTATGGGATGACGTTGCATGGAGGGTTATTGCCACTTAATGTCACACGTTGTCTGCAAAGTGCACAAGAGACTTTTAAACTTAATTTAAGTATTGAGAGATCAACTGCAGGCCTCTTCTCACCCTGGAAACATTGGCGTATGTAACTTCTGGGAAACAGTCCTGTGGTTGCATGTATCCAGACATGCCTGAAGTTGGTCTGAAACAAATAAACTAAAAGTTGTCAGGCAGGTGTTCCACAATGTGACCAGAATTTTGTCTGCCTGGAACTGAATTCAATCCTGTAATTGCAGAACAAATGCATCTTTGAACACTTTTTTTGTCTTCCTTTAAAACTGTAGCAGTTGTAGATACTTGTCTTAAAATTAGATAACCGTGGCTAATCTATGTAGAAAAGTGTTACTGTTGTTGCTTGTACCTGTTGGGCAAATTGGCCCAAACTAAAGTAGGTAACATTTGACACTAACAAGTAGAATAATCTACTGGAAAAAGTATTCAGACTTTAAGTGAAAGATGCTAGAGCAGAGATTTCCTGTAAGAGCTTTTCTATGTGAATAAATAACAGGAGTATTTACAATACAGTCCACTAAGTCCGGCTTGTATTCAGTACTCATTCCATTCAGTTGAATAATGGTGAAAAGGCATCCGTAACATTATCTGTTATATCCCAAGGTTCGAAACATTGCCATGACAATTTGCACTATATAGTTCTTTACCATGCAATAATGTCTCAAAAGTACTCCACACAGACATAACCAAAAATAACTGGCATCAAGTTAAAGAAAAAGCTATCATGTGGAGGAACCAAAATGTGTGGTCAGAGGTCGGTTTTAAAGAATGTCTTCAAACAGGACAGGAATGTAGAGAAGCAATGGTTTGATAGACGATTTCAGTGTGTTCATTGTATCTTGGAATCACATGGATTGAATCGAATTGGCTGAAAGCTGGTATTTGTGAAACTGAGGAACCTTAAGAAGCAAAGATGGACCATTCACTTCTGGCTAACGATTATTGTAAATTATTCAATCTTGTCTTTTAATTTCACCTGCTAACTCCCCCATCTTGAGGATGGATGTCTTCATTGAGCTCCCTTCTCTTGGTTCTTTAAGTGTTCATCACCATTCGCTGCTGGACACATCAGGAAGTGCAGAGTTCTGATCTGGTCCAGTGGATGTGCAATCACTTTGTTCTGTGTATTTCATGCTGCTTCACTGTTTTGCATGCATATTTTTCCATATTATAGTCTCACAAGGCTCTCATCTCATTTTTAGGTTGTATGATGACGCTCGTGACACACTCTCCTGCACACTTCTAATTGAATTGGGATTCTCCATCTGGATTGATAGTAATTGTATAATGATGGATGGGTTGGACCATGTGGTTAATGATTGTGGTTGAATAGAGTTCTACTGCTCATAGCCCAAAAATCTCATGGATGCCCAGTTTAGGCTTCTATATCTGCTCTGAATCCAGTTAGCTAAGTATGTTTGATTATATGTTCCAAGAAATTCAATGAAAATAAATGACATATATTTTGCACAATGGTCTGTATCATTTAAGAATATCTGAAAAGTGTTGAGTCTAAGGACATGTTTAAAAATTATTTGTTTGAAACATGCACGAGCCAAGCAACTGCAATTAGCAGACACATAAAATTACGTAGACAGGCCTGAATTTTGTAATGATGGATAAGGGTTCCAAGTCAGCCATATTCCAGTTCCCAAACCCAAACCTATCATTTTATCTGGGAGGTGGGAAGAGTGTTAAGTTGTATTTTGCACATCTGTGGTTCATGGAGATAGCTACACACAGATTCAGCTTTTGCATGGGTAATATGGGAGGAGGCAAGTGGGGGTAGCAACGAAGTGCTGGATGAATGAGACAGGCTTTCCCACAGCTGACCTCCACACATACTACCATGTCAATCCATGCCAACTTATGCCACTTCATAATTCCCACAACCCCCTGCCTCCTCAGTCTCTGTGCGTGTCTCTTGAACTCTTTTGAGGTGGTGGGAGTGGAGGGAGAGAAATAGAGAGAGAGAGAATTCTTTCCAATGGCAGTGTCTTAACTATGTTCACAGATGACAATTGCCTGGGAATGAAAATTAGGCACTTCCTCCTGTATTAAGTTTGCAAAGCTGGGAATTTTCCCAACACAGCATTCTTGACCCGGGTGCAAAAATTCAAGCTGGAATGCTGTAAAAAGATTTTGACATGCTTTGCATCAAACTATTATCCAAACTGTGAATAATATAATAATTGTAATGTCTATTGAGATCATCATTTTCAATCTGTCATTAAATTCTCTGATTGGGATTAACATTTATAGGAAGGTAGTGGACCTATAGATTAAACAATTAGGAAGCTGCCTTCAGATTACTGAGATAGCAATGTTCAATTTTCTGTAACATTTTTCAAATGTTGTAATATTAAAGGCTAAAATTATAAAATGATGACATTGAACAAATTGTTTCAATGTCCAAAAAATGTGGCAGCTCATCCAGAAAGCAAATTATTTAGCAATTTCAACATAACTGGTAATGTAAAGTACTCTGTTACCCATGACTGGGATAGTATGTTAGAAATCAAGCACTACTATTCCTGGAGTCATCACAAAATTTAAAGACTGTGCCAAAGTGTGCAAAAATTCTCCAATTTACCTATCTGTTTAGACCCAGGTTAACATACAGCAGGCTTCTATACTTAACAAGAGTTACTATTGATTACAAATAAATACATCCTAATTAACGGTAAAATGGTTATGAACTGTCAACGTATAACCCCAATAACTTAAAACTCTAACTTGCTTATAAAACCTTCCCTACATATACATACAGCAAGGCACAGTCAGGGAGTGAAATAAACACTGGTGTTATTGCTGGAGGTAAATAACTGGGAGGCAGATCATTGGCCCCTATCCACAGGGTTTGCTGAGATGTCAGGACTAGCTGTTCTTCAATTTCTCATCTCCAGGTACTTTTCACTTGCTTGCAAAAGGCACAGAGCAACTGAATTACAAATTACAAAATATTTGACTTATTGATTAAAAGCATCATCTTATAGCAAATGGTGAGGGAAGATAAACTGGCTTTCTTCAGATTCAAGTATTTTTGACTGTAGAGGAATACATTACCTCCTCTTTCAGACATCTTACAACGTCCGCCAATATTGGTCATTTTAAGCGACTGGTTCATAAATGATAAACCATCTGCCATATTGGCTAAAAACATCAGTTTTACTGACAATGATGAGAGAAAATAAATTGGCTTTCTACCTCCCCTCTGGCAGTCAGTGGTTTATGGCAATATTATTTGCATCCACAAGCCAAGAGCCAACCACAATGTTGTTGCCAGGCTGATGACCTTTGTCAACAATAGCTGATTACCAATCCACGAACAGATCTGCTACTTGCTTTCAGATGAAGAGGCAGCACTCTGAAAGCTTGTAATTTCAAATAAACCTGTTGGACTATAACCTGGTGTCATGTGACGTCTGACTTTGTCCATCCCAGCACAACACCAGCACATCCACATCTTGATTTACTGAGGTCAGGCATAGTTGGATCAGAAGCAATGCAATGTACTGCACAACTTCAGAGAAATCGGGGTGTGAAAGTTATTCTGAGACAGTAGAAAATATCACATACAGGCTCCATAAGAAACCGTGTACAAAAAGGTAAAAGAGAATAAAAATGTCAAACAGAGATAGTAGAATCATGATAAAGCCATTCAGCCTGTTGTAACTAGTTAATTAGTCCTACTATTTTACTATTTCCCCACAGAGAGTGGTGGTAGATGGTAAATATTCAGCATGGAGTCCAGTTACAAGTGGAGTTCCGCAGGGATCAGTTCTGGGTCCTCTGCTGTTTGTAATTTTTATTAATGACTTAGAGGAGGGAGTCGAAGGGTGGGTCAGTAAATTTGCAGATGATACAAAGATAGGTGGAGTTGTGGACAGTGAGGAGGGCTGTTGTCGGCTGCAGAGGGACTTAGATATGATGCAGAGCTGGGCTGAGGAGTGGCAGATGGAGTTCAACCCTGCCAAGTGTGAGGTTGTCCATTTTGGAAGAACAAATAAGAATGCGGAATACAGGGTTAATGGTAGGGTTCTTGGTCAGGTGGAGGAACAGAGGGATCTTGGGGTCTATGTACATAGATCTTTGAAGGTTGCCACTCAGGTGGATAGAGTTTGTAAGAAGGCCTATGGAGTATTATCGTTCATTAGCAGAGGGATTGAATTCAAGAGTCGTGAGGTGATGTTGCAGCTGTACAGGACTTTGGTTAGGCCACATTTGGAGTACTGTGTGCAGTTCTGGTCGCCTCACTTTAGGAAAGATGTGGAAGCTTTGGAGAGGGTGCAGAGAAGATTTACCAGGATGTTGCCTGGAATGGAGAGCAGGTCGTACGAGGATAGGTTGAGAGTTCTCGGCCTTTTCTCGTTGGAACGGCGAAGGATGAGGGGTGACTTGATCGAGGTTTATAAGATGATCAGAGGAATAGATAGAGTAGACAGTCAGAAACTTTTTCCCCGGGTACAACAGAGTGTTACAAGGGGACATAAATTTAAGGTGAAGGGTGGAAGGTATAGGGGAGATGTCAGGGGTGGGTTCTTTACCCAGAGAGTGGTGGGGGCATGGAATGCGCTGCCCGAGGGAGTGGTAGAGTCAGATTCATTGGCGACCTTTAAGCGGCATTTGGATAGGTACATGGATGGGTGCTTAATCTAGGATAGAAGTTCGGCACAACATCGTGGGCCGAAGGGCCTGTTCTGTGCTGTATTGTTCTATGTTCTATGTTCTATGTTCTAACTTAGCCTTATTTTTCCTTCTGACCTATTTTCTAATCAACCTGTTCAGAGAGGTTATTACACACCTCGGGAACAGATAGAACTTGAACCCAGGCCTCCAAGTCCATGGGGTAGAGACACTAGCACTGTACCACACAAGGGCTAAATGAATGCTTCTTATTTTGCCAAAGCCCAGCATTGAACCACACACCTTTAGATCTTTAGTCTAACACTCTTCCCAACTGAGCTATTTGAGCTTGGTTCATTTTCAAATGTTACCATTGAAACTGTTTCCACCCGCTGTGGATTCTGGATCATGACAACAAGCTGCTTAAACAAATATTATTTTATGTTGTTTTGTCAATTATTTTAAATCTCTGGTCACTGTCACCATTTCCAGTAGAAACAGTTTCTCACCAATCATCAAAACCTGCAATAATTCTGCATATACAAAAACAATTACATGAAGTTATTGAGCTGTGCAGAAGAGATGAAAGGGGTGGGCAATGAATTAAGACAGAGACAAGGAAAGAACTAGAGAGTGAAAGACAAACACACAAATTCCTAATGACGGAAATCTTAGGCTTTTGGTACACTTCCTGTGAGATCAATGGCTGCCTTGCCATAGGGTTCACATTGCTGTCTGTTGGTCATTGTTATTCTCTGCATTTTCTTGCAGTGTTTGACTTAATGTGTGAGATGTTAAAAGTGCTGTAAACACAATTGTTGCAAATGAGAATTTAAACCGAGGATTAAAATAGTGTCAGGTGTTAAACAGCTAGACGGTTATCAACTGTAAGCATGCTACCTGAGTGTAATTTTGAATGATATTCTTTCTAACTGAAAAATGTAACCTCTAATGATGCATGGCACACTGGAAAATCAACACAGTTCCTCTCTGCACTGTTAACCAGATATTACTTAAAATTGTTTTACAAATCAGGGTGAAATCGAATTCTCAGTTCTCTAATTTGGGCCTGAACAACAATCAAAGTGGGAAAGGACATCAAGACTGCTCCACTAACACCAAAGTTCCACCTGTGCTTTGGTGAGTAGGCAGCATATCTGAAACAGATCTAAGCCTGTGAGGAAAAGGGGCTGCTTTTCGAAAGATTGGATTATAATCTGATGTCGTGTGACTTCTGACTTTGTCCACTCCTGTCCAACACCAGAATCTCCACGTCATAATTTAAAATTCTAATCTTCTACTGCCCTTAGCTAAGCCTAATTTATAATCAACATGTTCAGGCACATCATGGGAGATCTTTGGGACAGGAGGTACTTGAACCCTAGAGACCCGTGGCTGAGCCTAATGCTAACACAGATTTCGAACACATCTCTAATGGAAATCACCATGTGCTTGTTAATGAGCATGCAAGAAACCTGACTAGAAATCCTGTTGCTTAACATGTCACCTCAGTGATAATCTCTTGTAATAATACTTGGCAATTGTGATATTCACAGCAGCTGAGTGATTCCATGAAATACATCAGCTTTAGACTGGTCTCAGTGGATATTTAACACTATTCACTGTCATTCATTTTGTTTCGTTCTTTATTATTCTTCCCGATGTGTTTTTTGATCAGATTATTACTCTGCTTTATTTTTTTTCCTCAAATACCTCTACCTTTCTCAAATTCACTGGCTAATCAGCCCAGCTTCGTGAAAGAGTGGGGAGAACAGAACAGGCAATGGTCGCAGTCTACTGGAATTAAATTCCACTTTAGGTAAATGTATTCAGTGATTCCACATCCAGTGTGTGTATGGATGTCACAACAGCATTAATATGTCCAATAGCAGCTATTCATGAGGCTGCAACTATATAGAGTCATAGAGTCATAGAGATGTACAGCATGGAAACAGACCCTTCGATCCAACCTGTCCATGCCAACCAGATATCCCAAACCAATCTAGTTCCACCTGCCAGCACCCGGCCCATATCCCTCCAAATCCTTCCTATTCATATACCCATCCAAATGCCTCTTAAATATTGCAATTGTACCAGCTTCCACCACATCCTCTGGCAGCTCATAGCATACACGTACCACGCCCTGCGTGAAAAGGATGCCCCTCAGCTCTCTTTTATATCTTTCCCCTCTCACCCTAAACCTATGCCCTCTACTTCTGGACTCCCCAACCCCAGGGAAAAGACTTTGTCTATTTATCCTATCCTATTTTGTAAACCTCGATAAGGTCACCTCTCAGCCTCCAATGCTCCAGGGAAAACAGCCCCAGCCTGTTCGGCCTCTCCCTATAGCTCAGATCTGCCAACCCTGGCAACATCCTTGTCAATCTTATCTGAACCCTTTCGAGTTTCACAACATCTTTCCGATAGGAAGGAGACCAGAATTGCATGCAATATTCCAACAGTGGCCTAACCAGTGTCCTGTACAGCCGCAACATAACCTCCCAACTCCTGTACTCAATACTCTGACCAATAAAGGAAAGCATACCAAATGCCTTCTTCACTATCCTATCTACCTGCGACTCCACTTTCAAGGAGCTATGAACCTGCACTCCAAGGTCATTTTGTTCAGCAACAGTCCCTAGGACCTTACCATTAAGTGTATAAGTCCTGCTAAGATTTGCTTTTCCAAAATGCAGCACCTCGCATTTATCTGAATTAAACTCCATCTGCCACTTCTCAGCCCATTGGCCCATCTGGTCAAGATCCTGTTGTAATCTGAGGTATCCCTCTTCGCTGTCCACTATACCTCCAATTCTGGTGTCATCTACAAACTTACTAACTGTACCTCATTAGAGGACTCAGAACCGATCCTTGTGGCACTCCACTAGTCACAGGCCTCCAGTCTGAAAAACAACACTCCACCACCACCCTCTGTCTTCTATTTTTGAGCCAGTTCTGTATCAAAATGGCTGGTTGTCCCTTTATTCCATGAGATCTAACCTTGCTAATCAGTCTCCCATGGGGAACCTTGTCGAACGCCTTACTGAAGCCCTTATAGATCACATCTACTGCTCTGCCCTCATCAATCCTCTTTGTTACTCCTTCAAAAAACTCAATCAAGTTTGTGAGACATGATTTCCCACACACAAAGCCATGTTGACTATCCCTAATCAGTCCTTGCCTTTCCAAATACATGTACATCCACTCCCTCAGGATTCCCTCCATCAACTTGCCCACCACCGAGGTCAGGTTCACCGGTCTATAGTTCCCTAGCTTGTCTTTACCGCCCTTCTTAATGAAAACCTCCCAACATATACTTCTGTATGGATGGTGCTACCAGCAATCACTGTAGTAGATTTAAATCATTGGTAGTTTACAGTCCCCATATCAACACATGCAACATTCGAGAATTAGTCGCCTACCATTATACTGAGTTATTTACTGATTACATTTCCATTATTATCCTTCACCATTTCCTTGATTTCCCTTTTATCCTGAAGCAAAAAAAAACTTTCTTTACCTCTCTGGTTTTCTGAAAGTAACATTGACATTGCAATATCAGTTTTGCACCTTTCCAAACTTTCGAATATCTGTGTTGGGTTCTATCTTTTACTTTTAATTACAATTTCATGCAATGGTTTCCAAAGTTTATCTTTAATGACAACATTTTACTATTAAAATGCACTGAAGCAAGAACATAATGTTTGGTTGAATAAATTGATAGAACCACATCAAAAAATAAGAACAATGATCAGTGTATTTAATAAATTTATCGTGCTGCTTTACTGTGCAGAAGTGTCACGTTGTTTCCCTTTTGCTTAACATGTCATTTAGCAGCAGGATTTATAGCCAGAAACAAAGCCTGCATCCTTCTTTAATCTCAGAGATGGGTGCGGTTGTTGCATTTACCTGATTTCAACAAGATAACATCTGTAGATGTTGAGATGTCCTCGTGTGGCTGAAGAGTTAGCTTCAGCATCTGTTGTACAAATGCTGTGCACTTAATTCTGCAAAGGCTCATTATTGTACCATTATGCTGGTCATGTGAGATAATCAGATACCATATACCTTTGTCGCACACCAAACCAAAAAAGGGTTTTTAACTCACTGAATGAAATTTTAGATAATTACGAAGCAACTTGTTCAGAGATGTTCTTACACACCTCTGGAGCAGGTGGGACTTGAACATGAGTTATAAAACTTAACATCCTTACTTTTCTCACCTTAGCCCTGGTTAGTATTACAATGCCACTTGTCTTAGTCTCATGTAGTCCTGATTTTTTTTTTGTCAGTTGCTAATGCTATAATTGAATCTGCCTCCTTTCGAAAGCTACAACTGAATCTGCCTCCAAAACATTATTGGGCAGTGCACCCCAAATTTTAAGAAATCAGTAAATAAGAAATGTTTTTGCATGTCACCTTTGGTCTTTTGTCAATCACCTTAAGTCTGTGCCCTCAATTTTTGATTTCTCCATCAAAGGCAATGTTTCTCTCTATCTAATCTGTTAAGGCATTTTAGATTTTGAACACGATATCAAATCCCCCTTGTACCTTCTTTAAAGTGAAGAATCTCAGCTTCTGCAATCAGTCATAATGGAAGTCTCTCATCTCTGGTACTACTTTTCTGAATATTTTCTACATAATCTTTAAAATCTTCACACCTTTCCTAAAGTACAGTGGCCAGCATTGGACATAATACTCTAGTTGAGACTGAATAAGTGTTTTATAAATGTTCATTATAACTGTCTTGTTTTTGTACCCTATGCCTTGATTTATGATGTGCATACTGCATGTTTTCTTTTAATAACATCAAGCTTCTCTGCATCATTTCAACATTGATGTCAGAAAAATAAAATCCAAACTGCCAAAGCACAGATGTCCCCAGGGTGGTCTGAGCACACTTCCAGAGCCAACAGAATCTGCCATCAAGTAAGCTGTCTTGTGGTGCAGTGGTAGTATTCCTACCTTTGAAGTAGGAGGCTTGGGTTCAAGTTCCACCTGCTCAGACATGTGTAATAACAAATCTGGTTTGGATAGAAAACACCCTTCATCCCAACTGTGGAACTTGAGACAAGACTAATAAGTAAGGGGAAGGAAGTAAAGTTCAAAAGCCTTTTGAGCGCATTTTGGTGGTACAGGTGACAGAGTACCCTAATGAAATATCACATTTGGGCTAATTCAAATGATTTTACAATACACTTCATTGAGTGAGTCTCTATCTAGCCTGAATGTAATTGTGTGCCACTGAGATATTGAATTTCATGTCTATTTGGGATATACAGTGGATCAATATCTGTAGTGACAGTTTGCTGTTGTATGTGGAACCAAGATGAACAAAACATAGTTCGACTGCCACATTACCCTTCTTGGTCAAACATCTCTATACTTTCTCTGGTCTCTGTGTATAAGAATTTTGTTGTGAATTAAGTGGTCACCAATGTCTGGGGCAGGGACGTGAGCTGCACACAGGGAGCCAATGCTGTGATCACCAGTGATGAGGGACCTCACAGGTGTGTAGTTGCCCTCTGAAGGCTACCTTTGGTAGGTTTGCAGGCTGCTCCCTCACATATCAAGTCACCTACCCCCCCGCCATTCTGGGTATGGTTGCAGCCATCTTCTTTCACACTGCATAGTTTCAATTTTCAGCATGATGGAAAGCAACAGTGAACATCTTTTGGCCATTGCCTTATTGCGTCCACCTTCATATGTTGATGAGACACCAAACGAACAAACTTCCTTTCTGATAGCCCTTCCGATAAACACCATGGGCTTTGCAACTCCCCTCACCTGCATCCACCTATCACCATCCCACCTACCTTTCCCCTAGCCCCACCCCCAGGCCTCATTATTTATCTCTCAGTCCCCTTCCCCTCCACATTCCTGATGGTCTTATGCACAAAACGTCGACTCTCCTACTTCCCAGATGTTGCTTGACCTGCTGTGCTTTTTCCAGCGCCACACTTTTCAACTCTGACTCTTCAGCATCTGCAGTCCTCGCTTTCTCCTACATGAGCCTGCAACTACCTAAACTTCTCCCCCTCCCACACCCCAGCACGTGGCATATTGAGATGGCCATGCTGGGTATAGTCATACACTGTACCCCTCTTGAAAACAGGTTGCTCCTCTGGACAAATCCCCTCCTTCATGACAACCTTCCCATCCATGTGTTACTTTATTCCCCCTTTTACAAACACAGTTGTGCCCCCTCTTCACACTTATCATCTCCCTATTCCCCACCCCCTCCCACCCCTCACCCCAGTTCCTCCTTCAGTGGCCGTCCACCCTTGCTCCCCCCAAACATTCCTTTCTACATCATTTTTCTGGATAGACCAGATAGACTGACCCATCATTCCAAGCCCCTACTTGCCAGATTGACTGCTTTGGAGCTCCAGGACTGACAGTAACCCCCTTCCCTGGACTGCAGAGGTATATCTCTTGACTGAGAACACCCTGATCGGATTCCTGACCATGACCAATCTCATGAATTGATATGGAAAGCTGCCCGTGACCTACTGTACCGGGTATCTCTCACTGACTTCCATGAGGAGTACTCCCCTAAGACATCGAGACATGACTGCTTGCTTGCTGCACATTCAGTGCGTTTGCCATATAAGCAGCTGGCTCATGGTGCAGGTGGGATACTGAAATAGCTGCCTAGTTGTTTAGCTGAACTATTAGGCATTCAAGGCAAAGCAAAGCAATGCAGGGACGCAGCAAGTATGAAGGCAAGCACCAGGTGAGTAAATGCTATGAGAGCTAGCGAGATGTTTGAGATGCAGCATAGTCCAACCTATAGAAGGGTGCCTGTTTTTGTGTACAAAATGTACTTGCAGCAGCCTTTCAATGCCAGTTGCTGGTTTGTCCTGAAATGCAGATCTGAGCTTCATAAGTAGTTCGAAGTGGGTCAGAGAGGATCCTGAGTAGTTGGCAAATGTCCATAGTTGAAGGCTGCCTATTGATCATGCCCTGAGATGCCGTTTAGTATTGAGCAAAATGAAAGCTCTTCACAGCCACGAGTAAGCTGAGGACACCAGGTACATTCCCTGATTTCCATTTCAAGAATTCCCAGTGTCTAGCTGGTTTAGTAAAATAGGAGCTGCATATTAATGATGTGTGATGTGCACTTAAGAACATTAACAAACAATAATCTCCCATAATGGACAACTCTCACTGCCTAGTGAAATTTGCCTTGATGCACAACAGTTGTATCTAAGATGCAGTGAGTTGCTCACAACATCAAGATAACCCTCGCTGAATTTCTCAGATGATTCTGATGCTAACCTAACCATAGTCCATGCCGTTCAGGACCAAAGAAGGTTCTACCCATAGTTCCTTTATTCAGTCAGAGCAAATAACTTCAAACTGAAGGCACATCATAATTTTCATAGGGAATCTGAGATAGCAAGAATGCAGTTCTGCCTGCATTCCAAAAATGAAAGATGAAGTAATTTGTGCACGTACATGTACACCTCCCTGCAGAGATGGTCTATAAGGCCAGAAACGAAAAAAAAATTGGATGTAAATATTTAGAATATCCATACTGAAGGTGTATAGCATTCTTCTGGTACCAACAACTCACCTTTACCACCAGTAATATTTGTTTCACTTCTTCTCCAATTCTTCACGATGCAAATTCACTTCTCTTTTTTTCTGGGCATGTATATCACTAGAGGAGGATAACATGAACAAATAGATCCCAGTTTTCCTATTGTGCATTTCAGCCCCAAACCAAAAAAAAGCCCTACTCCACCAACTACACTTAGCCTTGTGTGGATGATATTGCCATTTAATGTCAATTGTTTACAAGGCTTAAAGGCATGAACAAATTGGTGAAACAGGAAATAGTTCAGACATTCGAAGGATTTAAAATTATAGAGGCGATATCGATATGTTGGTGAAATGGGCAAACATGACAGATTAAATTTAACAAAATCTAAGGTAGGAAGAACATATCAGGGCAATATAAATGGTATCTTGTAATTATAAAGCTGTGAAGGTATGAATATATATGTACCTGAGTGTCAATGTGCATATATCATTGTAGGTAGCAGGATAAATTGAGAGAATGCTTGATAAAGCATCTTGGGCTTTATGAATAAGGGTATAGAGCATAAAAGCAAGGAAGTTATGGAAAAATTTTATAAAGCACTGGTTTAGCCTCAACTGAGGCATATAATCCAGTTTGACCATCTGCATTTGACAGGATGTAAGAATGTTTGAAAGGGTGCAACAAAATCATGAATTTGGTTCCAGGGATGACAGTTTCATAATGTTGGGAGAAGTTGGCGTTGTGCTGTTCTGAGAAGTTATTCCTGGAAAAGAGGAATGTACAGGGCTGTAGAGTTAAAAATCACACAACACCAGTTTTTTTGTCCAACAGGTTTATTTGGAAGTACAAGCTTTCAGAGCACTGCTCCTTCGTCAAGTAGCTAGAGGAGTAGGATCGTAGGACAGAATTTATAGCACATGATGATAGTAACATACACTGATGCAATATATTGAACAAACATCAATTTCTGTGGAGTATTTCATCTTTTAGAATGGGTTACAGGTTTTGATTCATTAATATGTAAATTCTAGTCACATTCCTGAGATAACTTAAGGTCTTATATAAAAAAAGGTGACATTTCAGTTCAGACTATGCATTAAAGATGTGAGGTCAGACTCTGTATGTATTCCAATCTTAAGTCAGACTGGTTCTATTTCCAAAGTAGGAATTTATAAAATGCCATAGAGTCATAGAGATGTACAGCATGGAAACAGACCCTTCGATCCAAGCTGTCCACGCCGACCAGATATCCCAACCCAATCTAGTCCCACCTGCCAGCACCCGGCCCATATCCCTCCAAACCATTCCTATTCATATACCATCCAAATGCCTCTTAAATGTTGCAATTGTACCAGCTTCCACCACATCCTCTGGCAGCTCATACATGTACCACCCCCTGTGTGAAAAGGTTGCCCCTGAGCTCTCTTTTATATCTTTCCCCTCTCACCCTAAACCTATGCCCTCTGGTTCTGGACTCCCCGACCCCAGGGAAAAGACTTTGTCTATTTATCCTATCCTATTTTGCAAACCTCTATAAGGTCACCCCCTCAGCCTCCAACGCTCCAGGGAAAGCAGCCCCAGCTTTGTCTATTTATCCTATCCATGCCTCTCTCACATGGGTTATAAAATAAAAATTGACTGTCTACAGATTGTGTGCTTTTTGACTAAATTAGAATGTATCTTCAAATACAATTCTGCAAATGCAAATTCACCCCATAGACTTATGTGTGTGTGCATGCATGTGAGGGAGTGAGAGAGAAATTTTGTGTGTGTGTGGGAGAGAGAGGGAACGATTGTGTGTGTGCGCGCATGTGTATGCATGCATGTGTGCTTGGTAATGTGTGTGCGAGTGTGCATGGGTGTGAGTGTGGGGTGTGTGTGTGCCTGAGAGAGTGTGTGCATGAAAAGGTCTGCGAATCTCTCTCTCTCACACACACACACACCCTTACTCACACCCAAGCACACACCCTCTCATAAGCATATACTCCATCACACTCACGCACACTCTATCATTCACACATACACACACGCAAACTCACACCCTCTTCTGCCCCCCCCCCCCACCATATACACACTCTCTTTCTCACTCTCTCACATGCAAGCACACACATATATAAGTCTCTGGGGTTAATTTGCATTTGGAAAATTGAATTTGAAAATACATTCTATTTTGTTCAAAAGCACACAATCTGTAGGCAGTCAATATTTTTAATAATCCATGTGACATTTTATAAATAGAACCAGTCTGACTCAAGATTGGAATATATACAGACTCTAACCTCATACCTTTAATGCATTACCTGAGCTGAGGTGTCACTTTCTTTCATAGAAACTTTAGTTATCTCAGAAATGTGACTTGAAAGAAGTTCTGGGATTTACATATTAATGAATCGAAACCTGTAACCAATTCTAAAAGATGAAAGACAACACTATGATCTATTGCAATAAATTCTGCGTACTGGGATCCTTCTCCAGTAGCTACCTGATGAAGGAGCAGCGCTTCGAAAGCTTGTACTTCCAAATAACCCTGTTGGACTATAAACTGGTGTGGTTTGATTTTTAACATTGTACACCCAAGTCTAAAAGCGGCACCTCCACATCGGGGCTGCAGAGACAGGGTAGAGGAGTGGCGCTGGCATTAACTTTTCGGGGGCTGTTTTGGGCGAATTGCTCCTTCGGGGAGCCAGCACAAGCCACGACGGGCTGAACGGCATCATACAGCTCCCCCGCCGTTCCTTCCTGGGATTCCATTCATTCCGCGCGGAGGGTTCCCCCCGCAACAACGCCCGCCCTAACCATGACGTAATCCGAGTGACGCCATCAGCCCAGGTGGCTGGCGCTGCGCATGCGCCTCGGTCGGCTGCTGTTGTTGTTGTTGTTGAAAATGGCGATCCCGGCGAGTGAGGATTTACAGCAGCGGCTGGAGAAGCAGAGGGAGAGCGCGGTTACCCCGCCGGCCGCCGAGCACGACACCATTCACCTCAACCAGGAGGAGATCAACAATCACGACAAGTCCGGCGTCCCCCTCAACTCGCCGTGGACTTTTTGGCTCGATCGGTGAGTGAGTGAGTGAGTGAGTGAGTGGGCGGGCTGCGGTGGCCGAGGAGGGCCTGGATTGTAAACTAACGCCGGGGAGCGGCCTGGGGGGGGGGTGGGGGAGGAGCGAGGACCTGCAGCAGCCCTCACTCCCACACCGGGGGGGGGGAGGCAAAGAGACCTGATTCCCGTCAGGGTCACCAGTTTTAAGAAAAAAGGTGAGCCCCAGAGATTAAGTTCAGGACGGGTTTGTGGTGCTGGTGGTGGTGGGATTGCACCCTGCCATGAATGTTCCTGGGCGCTAATAAACCAGGATACTCGATAATCTGCTAAATAAGTAGTGTTGCACTTTCCACCGTCAGCTTTCTTGATTCCAGTGGTCTGTCCCCGGACAGGCGTCTCATCACGGTTTTATATGGGCAGCAAAATACTTTGACAAACTTGATTTTTTTTTGCTGTGTTAATAGGGCTAAAAGTAGATTGAAAGCAACCATGGGTGTTGAAGGGTGTCTTTCAGCACTACTTTCAGGCACTTTATGGGTATGTTGCGGCGTGTGCCGCTTCTGCATCGAGTTTGTGTACAAACAGCTTTGTAACTGTAGAGAGAGCTGCTCGAAGTAAATATTAACAACATGGTAGTTTTCTTGCACCTGAGGTCAGAAGGTTGTGAATTCAATTCCTAGTTGACAATTGAGGACATAATCGACACTGGCACTTAAAGTGTGTTTTGCATTACTAGGCGTGCTGTCTCTCAGATGAGACATTAAACCGAAATTCCATCCATCCGTTCAGGTGGATGTAAGAAATCCGATGGTGCTAGTTGAATAAAAGGGCAGAAGTCAACATTTATTTGCTAACCAGTATCACTGGAAATGTAGAAAATTTAGTCACATGATGGGCCAAATGGCTTCATTCTGTCGGTGACAGCAAGAAAACAAAAACTCCCAGTCTAATTTCACCTTCCTCTCCCGGTCCATAGCCTTGCGGGCTATGGCACTTCAAAGAATGAATAACTTAAAACACTCTTGACTCTTTTCTAATCTGTTACCAGTTATGTTCAGTCCTTGTCCCTGGTTATTGATGATCTGCTAATGGAAGTTGTTGCCAATCCACTTCAACTAGCCCTTTCATAATGTTACATACTTCAGTTAAATTTCCCTTCTGCTGCTTCTTTACCAAAGAAAACAACTTCATCCTGTTCGATCTTTCCTCCTGGTTACTAACAATCTCCTTTACAGTCTGTCTCAACCTTATTGTAGTGCAGGCTGTCCTCTTCACTTCAGCTGAACTAGTGGTTTACGAACTAGCATTAAAAATGTGTTGCTGGAAAAGCACAGCAGCTCAGGCAGCATCAAAGGAGCAGGAGAATTGACGTTTTGGGCATAAGCCCTTCTTCTTTGATTCCTGAAGAAGGGCTTATGCCCAAAACGTCGATTCTCCTGCTCCTTGGATGCTGCCTGACCTGTGCTTTTCCAGCAACACATTTTCAGCTCTGATCTCCAGTATCTGATATCCAGAGCAGTCCTCACTTTCTCCTACAAACTAGCATATACTTGAGCCCTTGATAAAGGAAATAAAACTGTGTATCTTCTGTCCTGTCCTGTCCTGTCCTGCCCTGCCATTTTCACCTTACCCGACCAGTCTGTAGATATTTTCTTGCAGTCTGCAGATTTTCTTCTTACTGTCAATCTCTTGGTTGGTTTTTGTACCAAATGCAATATTCTTAATCATGCTTCCAACATGCGTTGGTATTTATCATGAGCAAAAAACTCGGTACGGAGTCCTGTGGGATTCCACTTGTGGTATTCTAGATTAGAGTGGTGTTGGAAAAACACAGCAGGTCAGGCAGCATCCGAGGAGCAGGAAAATCGATGTTTTGGGCAAAAGCCCTTCATCAGGAATATCCCACTTGCAGTCAAATAAAGCCAGCGATAACACATTCAGTTTTCTGCTACTGACCCAATTTTGGATCCAGTTTGCGCTTTCACTTTGATTCCATGAGCTTTTAATGATCTGAGCAGTCTGCCACGTGAGACTTATGAAATCCTTGCAAAAAACCACATAGACTATATCAACCATGGTATCCTCAACCCTCCTCGTTACCTCCTCAAAAATTTTAACTAAGTAGACACAGTTTTAATTTAAATCCCTGCTGTCTTTGGTGAAACCATTCCTCTCTAAATTGCACTTTATACTGAAATGTTTCTGCTTATTTGCTCAGCACCAACTTTAGGTTGACTGGCCTATAATACCAAGGCAAATGAAGGGCTTTTGCCCGAAACGTCGATTTTCCTGCTCCTCGGATGCTGCCTGACCTGTTGTGCTTTTCCAGCACCACTCTGATCTAAACTCTGGCCTATAATACCGTTTTAATAGTATTTGTCTGGTATCATGCCTGCAGCCAGATAGAATTGGAGATTATCTGAACGACCACTATTTCTTGCCTGCTTTCCTTAGCATTTGGGATACATTTCAACTTAATCTGATCCCCTTTCCATGGGTATCTGAAAGTATGTCAATGTGCCTTAGTTGGTAGATGCTCTCCTCTGAATCAGAGGTTTCAAAGTTTAAATCTCACTCCAGGACCTGAGCACAAAAATCTATGCCAGAACCCCAGTGCAGTAGTAATGGGGTCCTGCATTGTTTCAGTTGAAAAATGAAAGAAAGTATGTGCAAGATCCCATGGCAATATTTTTGACCAAGAACAGGGAAGTTTTTCCTGGTCTCTGGTTAATATTTATTCCCCCCCCCCCTCTTCCAGCATCAAAAAAAAAAGAAAAGATGATCTGTTCACAATCACATTGGTGGGAATCTTGTAGTGTGCTACTTAGCTCCCTGATTTCCACAATTTATAGATGTGATTTCCTCAATTATAGATGTGACTTTATTTCCAAGAAAATTTTCATTTTGAACTGTAAAGTGCTTTGAGATGTCTGGTGGGATGAAATTTGCTTTCAAAATGCAAGCTTTTTTTTAACTTCAAGCATCTTTTCAGTAATAGCTAGGATATGCATCTGAGTATCTATCTGTGCCATCCACTCATCTAGCTAATTCACTAGAGTCCTGAAATTGATGAATTATATCACCAGACACTGAGCAACTCTTATTTCCTAGTTTTTGCTCCTTCTAGGCATACTTCATTAATAATTTTTTGCCTTCTAGTTCCAGTTTTGGTTCTCTCCCTCTAGAATCTTCACTTGTATCCCAACCTGATGTCAGCTAGGTTAAAGCCTCCCTGCAGACTTCTCTATAAAGACCGTAAGATGTCAGAATAGAAGTAAGCCGTTTGGCCCATTGAGTCTGCTCTGCAAACCATGCAGGTCATAGCTGAACTGAGAGTTCTCAATCCTACATTCTGCCTTTTCCTGTAGCCCTTGATTTCTTTACTGATTAATCTGGCTCTCTGTCTTGAATATGCTTAACAATTAGCCATTACAGTCCTCTGAGGCAAAGAATTCCAGCAACTCACTTCCCTCTGAGAGATTAAACTCCTGCTCAATTCTATCTTAACTAGGCGATGTTTTATTCTAAGATTACACCCTTTGGTTCTTGACAATCCCATAAGGGGAAACAACCATTACAGCTCCCCTGTCAAGTCCTCAAAGAATGTTCTATACTTTAATCAGGTCACCTTTCCTTCTTCTAAACTCCATTGAGTATGAGTCAAACCTTTGCATCAGAAAGTTGATCCCTCCAAACTTTGGATCAACCTAGTAAACCTTCTTGGGACTGCCTATAATGTCAGTATATCTTTGCTTGGGAACAGGAAACCAAAGTTGTTGATAGAATGAGTGCCTTGTATAGTTTAGCAAGACTTCCTTTGTTTTTTACATACTCCATTCCCTTCGAAATGACGGCCAGCATTCCATTTGCCTTATTACCTGTTGAAATTAGATTTATGCACAAGGATTTTGTGATTTATGCGAAAGGATCCCTAATTCCACTATGCAGCTTTGGCGATTACCACTTAAATAATGTACAGTTCTTCTAGTTGTCTTTACATGAGGTTAGGGTGCATATTATCACATTTTCCAACATATTCCAGTTTTGCCGACATTCATAACCCTGTATATCCCTCTGTAGACTCTATCATCCTCACCACTTGCCATCCCATGTATTTTTGTTATTTGCATATTTGACCATAGTGCATTCACTTTCCTTATCCAAGCCACTAATATACAGAGGAATCTCGATTATCCAGCATTCAATTATCTGAATTTCGTATTATCCAGACAAGATCACAAGGTTCCGATGCTTGGCTAAACTGTTATCAGGCATTCGATTATCCAAACATTCGATTTATCCGAACAATTTATCCTGCCTACATTGTTCGGATAATCAAGGTTCCTTTGTATATTGTAAATAATTGTTGTCCCAGCACTGTCCCTGGGCTCTGCACTAGTTATAGGTTGCCATTTTGAAAATGCCTCCTTATCCCAACTAACTTCTATTAGTTAGCCAGCCTTCTGTCTTTCTACTACTCTCCAAAACTATGGACTCTTGTCTTACAAATAATATCTTTTTTATTCAATGCCTTTAGGAAGCCCAAATAAATTACATCTACATGTTCTTCTTTACCTCTTCTGCTTGTTAGTACCTAAACAAATTTCACTAAATTTGGTGAGTCTAGAGCCAGAGTGTACAACTTTAAACATAAGAGGATGCCACTTAACTCAGGAGTGTTTTGTATACTCTGAGGGCTATGAACTTCTGGAATTCTCTACCACAGGGGGCTGTGGAAGCTCAATCTTCAGGTTTATTTAAGGTAAAGCTGAATAGATTTCTGTCTTACCGGTGAGTTACGGGGTGAATAAAATGCATTGTGTTCATTCGGCCATGATCATATTGAATCTCTGAGCACGCTTTCCAGGCTGAATGGCCAACTCCTGCTTCTGACTTGGAGTTTTCATGTGACATACAATGGGCACAGCAATGTCCTACCTATAGTTTTAGATTAACTAAACTTGATAGAGAAGCTAAAAACTTATTGGATTTTTTTAGTTTGGGGAAAAGAAGTTCACCAGCTACATACCAATCAGCAGCATCCCCTGTGCTGATGCCACTTAGATTTTTGTTTACCTCACTTTGAGATTTCCTCTGAAATTGAACTTAAACTTAACTCCAATATACCTGTGTTCTTGCGTTCAGACTCTCTGATTTAATAAAATGATAAATACTGTCACAAGCTCTTTCTGTGCAACTGCCTTAGATTCAAGCAACAAAAAGACTGTAATGTTCACCAACCAATCACTCATTCACCTACTGTATTGTGACATCACTGATTTCCTTTTTGATTTCTCTCCCCTCATTGTCTTTACCTCTCAGTTATAGTCCCATTCTTACTACTGATGTTACCTTTGGGCCTGAGTCACTACTGCTCTGTATTTTCTACCTCTGATTCAGGTCTCTTCTGCTGCTACGCTGAAAGTGAGATCCTTTATCCTTATTGTTGCATTTAGTCCCATACACTCGGGTCTTGTTTTGTCTCTTCTTTTTATCCACATTCTGGTTCAGTTCTCATTAATTTTTGAATAAAAATATACTTATGTGCACCTATTCACTGTTTTAGTTCTATACAATAACATTTTAAGCAAACAAAAAAATTGGAATTTGACTCTATCCAACATACAAGCATCTATTTACATGCATTTGAAGCACTGGGAGGGTCTAATAACTGAAAATTTAACTTTGGCAGAAAGATCTCAGATACTGGTCTTTCCCCATTGCTCCTTGGTGACAGCTGCCCCAAGCTTTAGTGCATCCTTTACCATGTAATCCTGGATCTTGGAATGTGCCAGTCTGCCACACTCAGTTGGGATCGACTCTTTGTTCTGGGAGACCATCAAGTTTTGAGCAGACTAAAGAGCATTTTTCATTGAGTTGATGGTCCTGCAGGTGCAGTTGATGTTTGTCACCATGTTCTAGTTCTTGCCTTGATTTATCTTGGCCCCCAAGGCCAGTTTGAACTGACACGACTCTCTACTATTACAACAAGAGATAATGTGATTTGTGTTCAAATTGGATACAGTTCCCTCCGTATAATAGTGACTACACTTTTCAGAAGTGCTTCATTAGCTGTGAAGATTCCTCGTCACCCCGAGGATGTGAAAGGCACAATGCAATTGCAAATTCTTGTGTTGTCCCACAATTTAATCATAAATGAAAGCTCATGCAGAAAGTTGGAATTTGTGTTCTCTAACAATTTTATGGGTGTGTGAATGCCAGCATATGAAGTGGCATGCCTGCATTGTGCGCACAATTTGCTTGCTTATTGATTCAATGAGGGAACACACACAAATAAGCCATTGTGCTTTAATCTGAGTTATTTTCATACAAATAATTTAATTTTTTCTGGTTTGAAACAATACTTTTTGGAAAAAAATCAAATGGAAAATAATAGCAGATATTAATATTCCCTACACATTATAATACAGTGCCACACTGTAGTGCAATTCAATAGCCAAATCTTATTGAACCATTTGTTATTTAAATGAAAAATCTCCTTGCCCATATCCACATTGATTGTCAAAGTGCCATTAGACTAAACTGAAGCTTTGAATCTTCTGGATTGGTACAATAATTCATAGTTAACTAAGTGCTTTATTGAGAATAATCAATTGAAATTAAACCTGTTAGTATGAGGCAAGGGATTCATAACAGGATAGATGCTAAAGTGTACACACTGCGAAATGCTTGAGAATGAATTTTATGTTTTAATCAATGAAACTTGCATTTAAGCTATACACTTTCCAGTTGTAATAGTTGATATGTATTTGAGTGACAATCTTGTGAGTGCTTAACTTTAAAGTGGAATTTTTTTCCTGAATTGTACCTAACAATTGCTACATAGACTAAAAATTCAGATGGTTGAAATTTAAACAATTTTTCTTTCCTTGATTCTGAAACCTCTCATGAGTCTCTTTATTTCAATGCAATTTAAGTACAGTGTCTAGCTTGTTAAATCAGTGAAATATCAGTGTTGCTTAAACGAAAGAAAGGACTGATGCTGACTTTGGATTACCGCTAGCAAGTTATTCAAAGATTCAAACCATTGAGGTTTTTTTGTAGAAGTTGCTAACTTTAGTGTGGTTAACTAACATTTGTATTCAGCCTGAATTGTACTGAACATTTCTTCCTCAATGTCTCTCTCCTAATCGCGTAGATTTTGGTACAGACACATATGGGTAGAATCATCAAATCCCTACAGGGCAGATAGAGGCTAGTCAGCCCATCCAGTCTGCACCAACCCTCCAAAGAGCATCTACCTAACCTAACTTACACATCTTTGGCCAGTGGGAGAAAGCCAGAGCACCCGGAGGAAACCTACAGAGACACGAGGAGCCCATGCACATTCCGCACAGTCAGTCAAGGCTGGAATCAAATCTGGGTTCCTGGCGCTCTGAGGCAACAGTGCTAACCACTGAGCTGCCTACTGGTTCCAAAGGAATGTGGTACAAATTCATTTGTATGCATTCCTAAAAACAACAACTGTCCATTTTTCAAATGTGGAACAAATGCTTTTTTGATAAATGTTATATAAATAGCACATCTGTTGACATTGTTAGTTACAATATTTGTTCAACAAGCACCCCTGATATAATCACTGATGTTATTTTGTCAAGCCTGATCAAGACTTAAGTAAATAGTGTCATTTGTGTCTTTGACGTAGCCTGTGGGTTCTGATCTCTGAAACAGCTTCCGTTAGCAGGGAAATCCTGTAGTAATGGACACTTAGGCTCTTCTCATTCCTCCTTTGATTTAAATTTACTTAATGTCCTTTTCTATCTGAATTAGTTAGTAGAGTTCAATGGCAGAGTTTATTGTACAAAGAAATACTGGAGCACCAGGGGGAGAGAGAGAGAGAGAGAGAGAGAGAGAGATCAACAGCACAGTGGTCAACTGCGAGTCTTTTCTCAACCCGGAGCACATGTCAAGATACTTTTATAATTTTGTGATATAATAGATCAGTGATGAGGTTATTGTCTCTGTTACATAGTTGTTGTAAACATTGCAGAATCATTGATAGTTTCGATGCAGTCGTTGATAGTTCCAGCGCAGCCTTTGTTAATTTCAGCGCGGTCATTGTCCGTTTCAGTACAGACATTCAGTTTAAATGACAGCGCGGAAGTCCATTGCTGTAGTAATGGGTGCTAATCGCTCTTCCTGAGAAGGTATTAGCACTTTGTATTGAGTCTGTATCAAAGGTGTTCGCTGGACCCAGACACTTCAGTGGGCAGTGTTCGTAACTCATGTGTATTCTCTTCCCCCACCTGTCTTAAACTAATCAACTAGGTTGTGAGTGCATTGTGGTGGCCCCAGGCAGTATCTGTGTTTGTTCTGCTGTCTTTCTCCATATTGTGGTCCGGCAGCCATCTTGTGTGTCCATGTGCCTGGTGTCATCCTGCCCTGTGCTATCTCCCACTTCACTTCCCCTCCCTTTGTGGTCAAGAAGGCGACTTTGGCGATCTCCTGCAGACCACCCAATTTACATGTAGAAGTGGTCCTCTCTAGGAGGTCCTCCTCCAGAGGTATCATGGAGTGCCAATTTTGTTGGGGGCTCTTCCATAGTAAGACTCGCTGCTGGTAGTTCTCGTCAGTAGTGCCTTAAGGCAGAGCTTTAAACATCCAAGGTCCACACACAAGGAGGACTATCCCGTAAGCCAAATAGGGTTCCCAAGATTTACCCATCAATGTTGGGGAATGGGTCTGGGTGGGTCGGTGTGGACTTGTTGGGCTGAAGGACCTGTTTCCACACTGTAAGTAATCTAATCTAATCTAAACAATTTAGCCAGCTGTCTGTAATTGTGGCTCCCTGTTGAAAATTATGTAGCTGGTCTCTGATATTCTTGATGGCTTCTGAAATGTTACAATAACATGGGTGATACAATTGTCACCAATAATTGTGCAAACTCCCCCTTGCTGTGCATAATCCACTGCATGATGTGTCTGCTGTGTGTAGAGTTCAGCCAACTCTGTGTATTAGTTGCTTCGAGTTTTTGAGGTGTTATTGCCGAAGGTAGTCAAGCCACATACAAGGTAATTTTGGCTTTTAGCACTGACGACCCCTCCAACTCCCAAAGATACAGAGACCCCAAGAATCCTTCACCTAGGATCTCTCTCACTCTCTCTCTCTCTCTCTCTCTCTCTCTCTCTCTCTCTCTCTCTCTCTCTCTCTCTCTCTCTCTCTCTCTCTCTCTCTCTCTCTTTCCCCCTCCCCCCCCCGGTGCTCCAGTATTTCTTTGTACAATAAACTCTGTCATTGAACTCTACTAACTAATTCAGATAGAAAAGGACATTAAGTAAATTTAAATCAAAGGAGGAATGAGAAGAGCCTAAGTGTCCATTACTACAGGATTTCCCTGCTAATGGAAGCTGTTTCAGAGATCAGAACCCACAGGCTACGTCAAAGACACAAATGACACTATTTACTTAAGTCTTGATCAGGCTTGACAAAATAACATCAGTGATGACCACAAAGTGGTGGAGACCTGACAGTCAGCACAGAACTCCTGATGATGGAATGGGTCCCTTTTAAATAGAAAATCAAATCCCTTTGCTGCTCGGTAACATACATCGTCCTGTCCTTCCATCTGTCTGTCCACCCATATTGCCTCAATCCCCTGGAGTACCCCCCCAACCCCAAACTGGAAAGTGTCAAATGGGTGCATCCATGTGGCAGAGCTGGCCTGGGTGCCATTGCACTGACCACGTATAAATTGTCTGCCCTCGGTCACATTCGAG
Source organism: Chiloscyllium punctatum (assembly GCF_047496795.1). Taxonomy (NCBI): domain Eukaryota; kingdom Metazoa; phylum Chordata; class Chondrichthyes; order Orectolobiformes; family Hemiscylliidae; genus Chiloscyllium; species Chiloscyllium punctatum. The sequence goes on along the minus strand of NC_092750.1, from coordinate 49,957,560 downwards.
CATGTCTGCTTGCTGCAGGTGCAGGTAAACTGTCCCCTGGTGACTGTACCGTGCTGATAAGTGCACTGTCTCTGGACGCATGAATCATTTTTGATGACCAAGGCATAAACTCATCCCCATCCCTGCCCTGTGAAACAGCTTGGGTAATTACCAAGTTTTAAATGGGTTTTCCCTTCCCTAGGCTGGGGGACCAGGCCCCACGGGCCGGTGGTCCTAACCAGCTGCACATATCTACCCTCGACTCCCTACTTATATTTCCCTATGTGCCCCTTGCACGACGCTCTCGAGATGTCTACTATATACAGGTTGCAATGGGCCCATACTGGTGTGGCTACAAATAGGGAATTCTACTGATCATGCCAGTGGGTAGCAGACAGTTCGGTTGGGTTTATAAAAGAGGTTATCTTCAAATCCTGATGTGCTCCTGACAGTCGCAACACTTAAACACAGTAAAATACACACAGGTATATACATTTTTGCAGTTAAATAAAGTTGAGTCAAAGTCTTTGTTTTCGTCAGGAGGTGCAGTCGTGCTTCTGTGTGGTTTGTTCTGTTGTGTTTCACTGCCCCCCTCCCCTGGGGTGACCATCTTGTCCACCGTTCCTGTCTGCACCTGGGGAATGGTCAATGACATCAGTTTGGTCACAGAAGTCTTGAAATGGTTTTAGTTGGGTCCAGTGCTTCCATGTTCCTTTCCCTTTAATATCTGTGCAGGCACAGGTGTCCCCACTTATTACCATGTCATATGGCCCATTCCATTTTGGGGCAAAGCCTGGTTTGTCGGGCAGAGCTCTTTCCAGGACACGGCTTCCTGCTGCTGGGACCTGAGGGAAGATTTCAAGTTCCCCTGCCTTGTCCTTTTTCGTCCTGTTTATCAATTACAGATTTCTGCATCCCTTTCAATTGGGCATTTAATTCTATTACATACCATCTAATTTTGTCGTTTTGTGGACCCACATCGGTGCCATCTGTGATTGTCTCTGTCTCTGTCTCTGTCTCTGTCTCTGGCAATTGCATTGCTCGCCTGGTCATTAATTCATGTGGTGTTAGCCTAGTTGCCTGATTTGTGGTGGCTCTTAATTTCATTTGTATGGCTGGCAGCACTTCAGTCCATGTTATGCCTGAGATTTGCATAGCCTCAGCTAAAGTACTGAGGGGGGGAGAGAGAGGGGGGCGGGGAGAGGGAGAGAATTGCCTCCCACTTTGCCTGTCTCATTTTGGAAATCGCCCTCAGTTTCCCTGTGTTTAGCATCTCTACTAGCATGTGTTTAGTGTGGAGGATGACATTCCCTGTCATTACTATGGGCTTGCTAACCCCATCAGCTCAAGCAGCACAGTCTAAGGTTGTTATGCAACTGGGCAACCCAGTGACTACTGGCCCTTCTGTAGTTGAGTAGTACCCTACGGGCCTCTCCTACTACTGAGGTCTTGTGGAGTAAAATTCTCCCTCATTGTTACAGCAGATGTGAAAGTCCTTGCTGGGATCTGGCAGCCCTAGCCTGGGGGCCGATGGGAGTCGAGTTTTAAGCTGACTGTGTGCCTCCTCCTGTTCTGGCCCCCAGATTACAGGTTCCAAGGCGGGCTTACCTCCTTTAATTGATCTCTGGATCGGTTCAGCCAATTTTGTGGACTCTGGTATAAAACTCTGACTGTAGTTGAATAGCCCCAAGACCTTTCTGACTCCCTGACCATGTCAGGTCGTGGCATCTATTGGATTGCCTTCTTCTGGTCGTTGGGCATTTCTTTGAGTCCCTAGGTATAAGGTGTCCTGGGTATAAGACTCGTGATTTGCCAATCTCATGCCTTTGTGGGACTAACGTTTAACCCTGTGGTTGCCAGTTCCTGTAATACTAGACAAAGCTTCTTGGTGTCCTGACTCGGACCTGAAGCAATTAAGATATCATCGACATATTGGAGGGCAGTGCTACCCTCTGGTAAATCTATTCTCTTCAGAATGTCACTTGTCTCCCTGTGAAAAATAGTGGGGCTGCTGTGGAAACCTTGTGGCAGGCGAGTCCATGTATACTGACTGTCCCTTACTGTAAAAGCAAATTTATTCTGGGACTTGGGCTGTAACGGGATAGACCAGAATCCGTTGGCTATGCCTAAAATAGTAAACATCTTGTGTTTGGGGGCCAAGCCATTTAAAATGGTGGAGAGGTCTGCTACAATGTTGTGCAATTTGGGGTGACCTTATTTAATTCTGTATAATCAATGGTGAGCCTGTAGCTTTCATTTAAGCTTTAGTACTGGCCACATTGGGGAATTAGTTGTACTTGCGGTTTCTTTCAGGATTCTCTGTTTCACTAGTCCTTTCACTATTTCCGTAACTGCTTGTTCTGCTTCGGGGTTTATTGGGTATTGCAGGTGGGGCTTATGCTCCGTTCTGGGGACCCTTATCGAGTCTATGTTAACTAGACCTGTGACTAACTTTGTTTCTGCCCATGCTCCCAGGATGGAGTTGCAGATGGCTCTGAATCCCCCTTTTCGAGGTTCCAGTCCCTACTGATGACTGCAGCCACTTTAATAGTTTTAAGGTGACTTGTATGGTGGCACAGTGGTTAGCACTGCTGCCTCACAGCGCCAAAGACCCAGGTTCAATTCCTGCCTCAGGTAACTATCTGCGTGGAGTTTGCACATTCTCCCTGTTTCTGCGTGGGTTTCCTCCGGGTGCTCAGGTTTCTTCCTACAGTCCAAAAATGTGCAGGTTAGGTGAATTGGCCATGCTAAATTGTCCGTAGTGTCAGGTGAAGGGGTAAATGTAGGGGAATGGGTCTGGGTGGGTTACTCTTCAGAGGGTTGGTGTGGAATTGTTGGGCCGAAGGGTCTGTTTCCACACTAAGTAATCTAAATCTGTAATCTATTGTAAGTTTCCCAATCTTGGTCTTTCGGCTGTCCTGTCTGGGCCGAATCAATTTCCCTTTTGCACAATCAGTTAGAACATTATATTCTCTCGTGAGGTCATTGCCCATTATGGTGTCCTTGTTATTTTGGCATACATAGAATTTCATGGGGATATAGTTTATTTCTAGGAGGTTAGTTTCGCTTAGGTAAGATGGTGTTTTATCCCCTCCTACCCCAGTTAAGTGAACCATTTTATTTGTATGGGGTAAAGGTAAGTTTGTGATGGATACAGCCGCTCCTGTGTCTTCTGGCATTTCACATTTCCTCCCTCCCATTACTGTGGGCACATAAATTCTCCCCTCCCTTACCGTCATGAATGGGGCAGCTGGTTGTCAGCTCTGTTGACCTTGGGATTTCCGCAGTGTTCTGGGTGATGTTTGGGGATGCCCCATGCTTTTCCCAGCACACTGCTTCTACGTGTCCTATTCTGTTGCAGTGGCTACAGTATTTTATATTGTTCCCTGCTCGTGTGGCCCTACATTCTCAAGCAAAGGGTCCCTGTCGGCCACAGTTGTGGCAGGATAGTTTTATTCTACTCTCTCCTCCATTCCGATCGGCTGCTTTGTCAGGTCTTGCCTTTATTGCAGGAGCTTCTGCATCCTGCTAGCCCACTCAACTAGATCATCATAATCCTGGGACATTATTACTTCCATTTTCAGGACAATATAGAGCAATATATTGGTGGGCAATATAGAGCCCATCCCTAAAAGCTTGGGTGAATGCGCCGTCCCCTCCAATCTGGGTTTGCTTGCCCAGAGCATTCCTGGTAGACCCTAAATAATCATTCCCCATATTCAGAGGCTCCTTCCCCTTTTAAGTTGCTTAGTGGTCGTGATCTTGCTCTAGTTCGTGGGAGCATTTCCCAGCACCCTCTGATTTCCTCTTTAAAATCAGCAAAGGGGACCCGTTGGGCATCTAAGGGCAACAACATGTGTCCACCGTCCTCCCTTAAAGTCTCAGGCTGCTGTGGCATCCGATCCACCAGCTACCTGTCTCCACTTGTCCGCTGGGCAAGCTGCCCGGACCACCTGGTGTATGTTTCTTCCCAGAACCTAGTGTTTGTGCTCCCGGACTGTAATTTGCCCAGGGAGGCCATCATTTGCTGCCTCTCCCCTGGGGTGAAGGCTTTGGGCTGTGAGTCTGCTCCCCCTCCAGTAACAGGCGTTAAGTTATACTCTTGCACTGTTTGCCCAAGAGAGGGAGCAGTTGGTCCCTGCTGGACGGTTTCGTAGGAGAAGAGAGAGTCAATCTCCCTTTCCTCCTGTACTTTTTCTAATCTTTGCTCCAGCTCCTTTATCCTATCCTCCAGCTCCTCAATTCGTTCTTGGCCTTTTCTCCACCTGCTAGCGGAGGCACCTGTTCAATTAGGCCTGCTAATTGGTACACTAACATTACCCCTATCTTTGTGGTTCTATTTCATTTTTGTTTATCTATCCACTCTCTCTGTGTGCTAATGTCTGGAACCACTTTTTTCTTCATTTGCTTTGTCAACCATTGTCTGTCTGCCTTGTATTTCTCATTCAGGGAACCTGCAGTATCCCCATTAAAACTTGGATCTGCCATTTAACAGATTGTGTACCCCCGGATACCACCAACAGTAAAGTGTTCCTAACTCGTGGGGACTTCTCTACCCTCGGCCCATAATACTATCCTAGCACTGTCCGTACGGCCATAGCAGCCTCCTAGCAAGGTGTGCTCTCCCCCGGTGGGACTCCTCTACCCTCCCAGCCGCCACCACTAGTCGGTACCTACTGGTTGGCTGGGAATACTGGCTCAATGGGGTGTGCTTTGTACTGGGATTCCCCTACCCTCCTGGCCATCTCTACTGACCCAACACCTCCCGATAGGCCCAGAAATCTACCTCTAGCCTGATGTGCTCTTTACCCTCCTGGCCACCGCCACTATTCAAGCTCTGTCGTTCTACTACGGACTGACTGCATCACTGTTGCACAGTTATGCTCCACTGGGGTTTGGCTCTTTAGTCAGTGATCAGCTCCTCTTCCTCACCACATTGGAAATTACAAATACAAACGGCATCCAATTTTAACTTAAACTCTAACCGGACTCTGTGCCGTTCACCCCTACAGTCCAACGTTACCTGACTTTGCCACTTGTGCTTCACAACTCTTAGTGCCCTTAGTGCCTCAATTCTCACTTTAAATCTCAACCTTCGCATGGGGGTGGGGGGTACCTTCGATCAGGGCACCAGTAATAAGAACCCTGCTCGCAGCGAAAATCACCAGCCTCGGAGTCAGAGTCGTTGTCAGTTTCAGTGTCTGCGCAGAGTCCATTGCTGTAGTAATGGGCGCTAATCGTTCTTCCTGAGAAAGACCATTACTGTAGCCCTGGCTATAAGCACTTGATACTAAGTCTGTATCAAAGTGTTAGCATTTCTATCAAAGGTGTTGGCTGGACCCAGAAACTTCAGCAGGCAGTATAAGCTCCTCACCTGTATTCTCTTCCCCCACCCGCCTTAAACTAATCAACTAGGTTGTGAGTGCATTTTGCTGGCATTCTGGTAGCGCCAGGCAGTATCTGTGTTTGCTCTGTTGTCTCTCTCCATATTGTGGTCTGGTGGCCATCATGTGTGTCAAGTGGTCAACTTGTGGTTCAGCAGCTATCTTAGTGCCTAGTGTCACGTTTCCCCATGCCATCTCCCACTTCACCATAATATTTATAATTTTAAAAATAGGCAAAGATCAGCATGGACAACTGGGGTGAAATTTCAATACTTCATTTGTTTATTTAAAAAATTGTTTCAAGCCAAAAATTAATTACTAATGCACATTAGGCACATGATCCATATTTAAGTGTTTGTGCTGTTGCTATAAAAGGTTCCTTGCTTCTGTGCTTTGATTTATGTAAAAGTAAAGTTAGTCAGTTTCAGTGAGTCTTCTTTAAACTTCAAGACACCAGAAAACTGTTTTGATTCATAATGCATGCAAACTTTGGTGTCTAAATTTACATCAGTAGTTTTAAACCACCATAGTTGCAGGAGATGTTCATGTGTAGCTCTTTCCTTATATTCAAGGCAGAGCTACAATACTGATGTATCAGGACCCAAAACCTCTCATCCAATTATTTGTCACATGTTTATGCTTTTGCTTGATGATGCCTTAATGTGATACACACATCACACACCTTGTGTTACACAGATCTTTTATGGTAGCTTCAAATCGTCATATACTGCAAAGTTATATATTAAAATAAACTTTTACTGGACAGCAGTACTCAAACTTCTCACTTGTCGGAGATGCAAGATGTATCAAATAACTTTTTGTATATTATTGAAGGAATTGCACACCCACATTAATTGTGAGCAAATAGTGCTAACTATTTGCCAGTGTTGCAGTAGTCCATTACAAAATTCCCATTTATAATGTTGAATGCATACTTCAGGTATTTCAGTTTTACTTTTATATTGAATTCTTTCCCATTTTAAGATCAGGGTCTCATATTAGCAATCACACCTGTTCAGTTGCCAGTAATTGCTTCAAAGGTTTAAGGAATCGAATATATACCTCGTCTTTTTGTTTCAGGCAGTAAATTAGCAACATTGAAAAACACCTCATTTGGAATAGTGCGCAAGATATCCTGATGCCTTTTTGTACTGAATTAACCGGAACCTTGCTCCTGAATTTAAATTCATCAGTCATTTGTTCAAAATATGATTGAGCCAAATCCCTTACATTGCATAGAATTCCTACAGTGTGAAAGCAGACCATTTGGTTAATCAAGTCCACACTGATCCTCTGAAGAGCATCACCACCCAGACTTAACCCCCCTACCCTGTCCATGTAACTCTACATTTCCCATGACTAATCAACCTAACCTACATATTTTTGGACATTATGGGCAATTTAGCAATGCCAGTCTACCTAACCTGCACATTTTGGACTTTGAGATGAAACTGGAGCACCTGGAGGAAACCCACGTAGTCATGTGGAGAAAATGCAAACTCCACACACATTGCTTGAGGGTGGAATTGGACTTGGGTCCCTGGTGCTGTGAGGCAGCATTGCTAACTACTGAGCCAACTTGCTGCCCTGACTACATGTTGGATATATACCATGGGGGCTGCAAATTACTCAAACCTATGATATTCAGGAGATGACATCAGTACTGTAAACAAAGGTAATAAGCTGATTAGAATATCATTACTTGGGTGAAGATCTACCTCAAAGTCCTTAATGTAAAATTCTTACTTCAGTCATTTGGTATTGGCAGTCCAGTTTTACATCACTATATTACATTCAAATTAATTGTCAAAGATGCATAATTTCTGCTGGAATAGTTGTAAAGACAACATACTTTTAACATGCTGCTGTAATGGTATGATTGCATGCTGTGCATTATAGGACTGGAATTGTGGTTTCAAACTGTGAAATATAAATTCAAGGTTATATAGAAATACCTTTGCACAATCTAGTGGCTTGATTGTATTTCATAAATTCCATTAAACTACTCAGCTAGGAGAGGAAATAAATAAAGCTACACTGCATTCTGAGCATGTACACTCTGTAGGATTAACAGTACTAATTCATAGCTTACTTTAATGTCATACCTCAGCAGTGTGACATCGATCTCTTAAAAGCTCCAGGGATGTGTCTTTAAAGCTCCCCTCCCAGCAGTTCTCAACATTCCAACTTGAATATATCTTCAACATTCCTGCTTTGTGGCTGGGTCAAAGATCTTAAGAGTTCCTTGCCTAGACCCATCATGGAGGGTTGCACAAAGCATTTACTTAGGTTCAAGAAGAAAGCCTGCTACATTTTGTTTCAAGCCCCTAGACTGGGCATTGAAATTTAACCTTGCAGTATTGTTGACTTCTTAAAAACATAATTTTGAACAATTCCAATATCTGTTCCTTTTATAAAATAAATGGAATGTAAAAAGTGTTTCCTTGTCTGTCTTATGCAGAAACATCTGACAGATTGCATAAACTTGAGGACCTGTAAAATAGGGAATTTAACTCTGACAATTTCTTTCTTTATAGTGTTGTCATTGTCACATATCTTAGATGGGCCTTTTTTTAATTGTTTCATGTAGCCTCGAGTCAACGTATTTTCCATGAGTATGTTGTCTTCTTAGCAAAATTTAACACCAACTGCTGCATTTTAAGAAAGTAAGTCTTAACAGGACTTATACACTTAATGGTAAGGTCTTAGGGAGTGTTGCTGAATAAAGAGACCGTGGAGTGCAGATTCATAGCTCCTTGAAAATAGAGCCACAGGTAGAAAAGATAGTGAAGAAGGCATTTGGTATGCTTTCCTCTATTGGTCAGAGTATTGAGTACAGGAGTTGGGAGGTCATGTTGCGGCTGTACAGAACATCGGTTAGGCCACTGTTGGAATATTATGCGCAATTCTGGTCTCCTTCCTATCGGAAAAATGTTGTGAAACTTGAATGGGTTCAGGAAAGATTGACAAGGATGTTGCCAGGGTTGGAGAGGTTGAATAGACTAGGGCTGTTTTCCCTGGAGCATTGGAGGCTCAGAGGTGACTTTAGAGAGGTTTATAAAATCACAAGGGGCAAGGATAGAGAAGTCGACAAAGTCTTATCCTGGGGTGGGAAAGTCCAGAGCTAGAGGGCATAGGTTTAGGGTGAGAGGGGAAAGATATAAAAGAGACCTATGGGGGTAATGTTTTCACACAAAGGGTGGTGCATGTGTGGAATGAGCTGCCAGAGGAAGTGGCTGGTACAATTGCAACATTTAAAAGAATCTGGATGGGTATATGAATAAGAAGGGTAGAAAGGGATATGGGCAGGTGGAGCTAGATATCTGGTCAGCATCGACAGGTTGGACCAAAGGATCTGTTTCCATGCTGTACATCTCTATGACTCTTGGGTCATGTAGAGAGTTTGGGGCAGGTGCCAAAATTTGACCAACGAGTCAGCTTTTAAGCAAGGAAATTGGTGTCCCGCTTCTCCCCACCTCTTTTCTCCCCACCTCTTTTCTCCCCCCCCCCCCCTCAGAAAAAAAAACTTTGTTCACCTAGCATTCCATATTTGATGTTTTTGGTCTGACGCGAAACCTCATTTTAACTGTTACATTAGTAACTAACCCTCCACAAACATAAACAAAGATTTATCAAGCATCACACTACCCCACTGCGTGGCATGTTTTTGGAAACAAGGTTTTGTTTGTGGAAGAAATGAAAATTAACCTTCGAGTAGATAGACAAGGGAAAATAATCATCCAGGCATCATGGGTCCATGGCCATTGGCTAAGAGGGTTTAGATGTAATTGACACAGCGACGTTCAGCTGCCAAAATAATGTACATAAATAGGAATAGGTGGGGCGAGCGAGGTAAAAGCATGTGCAGGGCCCCAGCACGTTTCCATCTTCTTGAGTCAAAATAAGGAGTCCCCAACATGAGCCCAAATGAACAAAGACAGCGGCCACCAAAGAATACTATGAAAGACTACAAAATATCTGGGCTTTGGAGTTTGCTGCCTCTCTTTTTTTTGCAGAATGGGATTGGTGAATTTTTTTCATCTGTCACTGTTCATATGTTTCACCTAATTAACTAGTGTGCTATATCAAAATTGTTGCTTCTTAATAAACTATCAGAAAATGGCTATAAACCATCAACTGAAAATGTGTTGCTGGAAAAGCACAGCAGATCAGGCAGCATCCAAGGAACAGGAGAATCGACGTTTCGGGCATCAGCCCTTCTTCAGGAATGAGGAAAATGTGTCCAGCAGGCTAAGATAAAAGTTAGGGAGGAGGGACTTGGGGGAGGGGCGTTGGGAATGCAGTAGGTGGAGGGAGGTCAACGTGAGGGTGATAGGCCGGAGTGGGGTGGGGGCGGAGAGGTCAGGAAGAAGATTGCAGGTTAGGAAGGCGGTGCTGAGTTCGAGGGATTTGACTGAGACAAGATGGGGGGAGGGGAAATGAGGAAACTGGAGAAATCTGAGTTCATCTCTTGTGGTTGGAGGGTTCCCAGGCGGAAGATGAGGCGCTCTTCCTCCAACTGTCGGGTTGCCATGGTCTGGCGATGGAGGAGTCCAAGGACCTGCATGTCCTTGGTGCAGTGGGAGGGGGAGTTGAAGTGTTGGGCTACGGGGTGTTTGGGTTGGTTGGTCCGGGTGTCCCAGAGGTGTTCTCTGAAACGTTCCGCAAGTAGGCGGCCTGTCTCCCCAATATAGAGGAGGCCACATTGGGTTTAGCGGATGCAATAGATGATGTGTGTGGAGGTGCAGGTGAATTTGTGGCGGATATGGAAGTGTCCCTTGGGGCCTTGGAGGGAGGTAAGGGGGGAGGTGTGGGCGCAAGTTTTGCATTTCTTGCGGTTGCAGGGGAAGGTGCCGGGAGTGGAGGTTGGGTTGGTGGGGGTGTGGACCTGACGAGGGAGTCACGGAGGGAGTGGTCTTTTCGGGACGCTGATAGGGGAGGGGAGGGGAGGGAAATATGTCCCTGGTGGTGGGGTCTGTTTGGAGGTGGCGGAAATGACGGCGGATGATACGCTGGACATGGAGGTTGGTGGGGTGGTAGGTGAGGACCAGTGGGGTTCTGTCCTGGTGGCGGTTGGAGGAACGGGGCTCAAGGGCGGAGGAGCGGGAAGTGGAAGAGATGCGGTGGAGGGCATCGTCGACTACGTCTGGGGGGAAATTGCGGTCCTTGAAGAAGGAGGCCATCTGGGTTGTACGGTTTTGGCACTGGTCCTCCTGGGAGCAGATGCGGCGGAGACAAAGGAATTGGGAATATGGGATGGTGTTTTTACAGGGGGCAGGGTGGGAGGAGGTGTAGTCTAGGTAGCTGTGGGAGTCTGTCGGTTTATAGTAAATGTCCGTGTCGATTCGGTCACCCGAGATGGAAATGGAAAGGTCTAGGAAGGGGAGGGAGGAGTCTGAGACGGTCCAGGTGAATTTGAGGTCAGGGTGGAAAGTGTTGGTAAAGTGGATGAACTGTTCAACCTCCTCGTGGGAGCACGAGGCAGCGCCAATACAGTCATCGATGTAGCGGAGGAAAAGGTGGGGGGTGGGGCCAGTGTAGCTGCAGAAGATGGACTATTCCACATAGCCTACGAAGAGGCAGGCATAGCTGGGCCCCATGCGGGTGCCCATGGCTATCAACCATCAACTGCCTATATTAAATTACTGATTGCAAAGCAACCAAAATCAACATCTTTGAAGAGAGGATAACAAGGAAGTGAGCTTCAGGACATAAATCCCAGGGCTGGGGGCAGACACAATTGAAGCCATGGCCACCAGTCATGGAGCAGTCGGATGTGCAAGAGGTCAGAATTGGAGAGAAATTGAGATCCAAGGAGTGGCAGATGATGTTTGCCATGGATGTTGCCAAGGTTGGACGGGTTGAGCTAGAGGGAGCCTTTAGAAAGGTGCTTGATAATATTCCCTGTGGTAGGCTGATGGAGGAGGTGAAGTTGTACAGCATCCAGGGTGTACTAGCTAGATGGATAGAGAACTGGCTGGGCAACAGGAGACAGAGAAATAGTGGAAGGGAGTTCCTCAAAATGGAGACCTGTGACCAGTGGTATTCCACAAGGATCTGTGCTGGGAGCACTGTTGTTTGTGATATACAAAAATGATTTGGTGGAAGGTATAGGTGGTCTGATTAGCAAGTTAGCAGTTGACACAAAGATAGGTGAAGTAGCAGACAGTGAAGGGGACTGTTGGAGAATACAGCAGAATATAAATAGATTGGAGAGTTGGGGACAGAAATGGCAGGTGGAGTTCAATCCAGGCAAATGTGCGGTGATACATTTTGGCAGATCCAATTCAAGAGTGAACTTTCAAGTAAATGGAAAAGTCCTGGGGAAAATTGATGTACAGAGAGTTCTGGGTATTCAGGTCCATTGTTCCCAGAAGGTGGCAACGCAGGTTAATAGAATGATCAAGAAGGCACATGCTTTCTTTCGTTGGAAAGGTATCGAGTACAAGAGTTGGCAGGTCATGTTACAGTTGTTAGGATTTTGGTTCAGCCACATTTGGAATACTGCATCCAGTTCTAGTCGCCGCATTACCAAAAGGATGTGGACCCTTTGGAGAGGGTATAGAGGAGGTTCACTAGGATGTTGCCTGATATGGAAGGTGCTTGCTATGAAGAGAGGTTGAGTAGATTAGGATTAGTTTTATTAGAAAGATGGAGGTTGAGAGGGGACTGGATTGAGGTCTACAAAGTCATGAGTTATAGACAAGGTGGCTAGCAAGGAACTTTTTCCCAGAGTGGACAACTCTATTACTAGGGATTACGCGTTCAAAGTGAGAGGAGAAAAGTTTAGGGGCGACATGCTTGGAAAGTTCTTTACACAGAGCCTGCAACGCATTGCCAGCAAAGGTGGTAGAGGCGAGCACAATAGCTTCATTTGAGATGTATCTAGACAGATACATGAATGAGCAAGGTGCAAAGGGATACAGGCCCTTAGCAAATAGACCACAGAGGATCTGGACCAGCGCAGTCTTGGAAGGCTGAAGGGCTTGTTCTGTGTTGTAATTTTCTTTAAGAGGCTGAATAGGCTTTAGCTATTTGCTTTGGAGGCTGAGGGGTGACATTATAGAGGTTTATAAAATTCAGGGATATGGATAGGATGAATAGACAAGGCTGGGGGTGTCCAAAACTGGAGGACGTAGGTTTAAGGTGAGAGTGGAAAGTTCAAAAGGGACCTAAGGGGTAATTTTTTTCATGCAGAGGGTAGTGTTTGTATAGAGTGAGCTGCCAGAGGAAGTGGTGGAGGCTGGTACAGTTACAGCATTTAAAAGCTATCTGAATGGGGATATGAATAGGAAGGCATTAGATGGATATGAGCCAAATGGGACTAGATTTATTTTGGTTATCTGGTTGACATGGACAAGTTGGACTGAAGAGTCTGTTTCCATGCTGTAACTGTACCAGTTTTATAATTCTATCTCTTCAGCCTGAAAGAGATTGCAGAACAGGGAGGCATAAATATTTGAAAGTCACAGTTAGAAGTTTTGAAATTTGGGCATTGCTGGACAGAAATGGTTTGAATAAATTGAAGTTTAGAGGGTTTGAAATTAGATTGGGCTGTGCATTAGTAGAGTCAAATCTCGAGATAAGTGAGGTAAGCCCGACTGCTACCTCAGCCCAATGTTAGAGGTGAAACCAGACTGTTCGGTGATGGAGAGATCTTGCTTTTAAATCTCCGTTTGGTCTGGTTCAATCTTAGACAGTGACTTGTGGGAATGGTGGAATTGGTGACAAGGGATCTGAGGTCTACAGTTAAAAGAATCTTGCCTTTCCATTATTGTTAGATTTATCTTATGTTGTGAACCATAAATTAACTCTTTTGGCGGCTGTTATAGCTTTGTTTTTGATATTTCAGACTTTTTCATAAGTTTGTTGTTTGTAAGTATTTGAACAAAAAAATTAATAAAACTTCAGTAGGTATAAGCCTAGAATGCTTTGAAAGCAACGAGCGTACTGATTTGAGTAAATAAAGTATGAATGCTCAGAAAGCAAGAGACACAACTCTAACTTTGGGTGGGCCGGCACAAGGCATGGCAGATGAGTATTGGCTCAGTGATAAAAATGGGGTCTGAGGTTCAGTGACTTCAGTGTTGATTGAGTCTGGTGTAGATAGCGGAATGGTAGCAGAAAGATAGCACAAGCATCGTTGAAGATGATCTGTCTGAGGACTGATGGTTTCTCTTCAAGCTATATCTATCTTTTCCTTATTCTTAAATTATTAAAAATGGTGCCATATTGTGGCGACAAGTGAGAGCTTTTCACTGCATTTTATTGTATTTCTGTAAAATACACATGGCAATAAAATCAAAATCATGTTGCAAGGCAACAAAGTTTACTTTGTCTCCCTAAACAGGCAAGATCATTAAAATGCCATTATACCAGAAAGAACTGGTGTTAAACCTTCCATCAAGTTGCCATGTGGTGACACTGATTTTCTTCCATTTATCAAGTTTAAACCCAATTTTGGAATTCATTCAAGCTTATCTGTTAAATTTTTAAAGAAATTGGAGAGTCCTTTGCATTGCAATGTTTCTTATTGAATTTTAGTTAGCCTTGAGTCATTCTGCATGGAAACAGACCCTCTGTCCAACTCATTCATGTTGACCAGAGATCACAATCTAACCTAGTTCCATTTGCCGGCATTTAGTCCATATCCCTCTAAATCCCTCTTATTCATATACCCATCCAGATGTTTTTTTAAACGTTGAAATTATACTACCTTCACCACTTCTTCTGACAGCTTGTTTCATACATGCAGCAACCTCTGTGTGAAAAAATCACCTCTCAAGTCCTTTTTAAATCTTTGCCCTCTCACAATAAGCCTATGCCCTCTAGTTTTGGACTCTTTCTTCCTGCCCACCCGAGGAAAAAGATCTTGGCTATTCATCCTCTCCATGACCCTTTTATGATTTTATAAATCTTTAAAGTCGTCCCTCAGTGTCCGATACTCCAGGGGAAAAAAAAACTCCAGCTTGTTCAGCCTCTCCCAATAACTCAAACCCTCCAATCCTATCCTGACAACATGCTTGTACATCTTTACTGAACCCTCAAGTTTGACATTCTTCTTATAGAAGGTTAGAGAAAAATAAACCTTCTCATGAGTTTTCATTATTTAATTCAAACGATGAGAACAAAATTAAAAAGAGAATATTCACTCATTTGTAAAATTCTGTAGCTGAGGATTAAATTGTGCATGAACTCAATTCCAAGTATTCGTTATCATTTTCAAGTCTGAACCAATGTAATTGAATGACAACTTAGAAATGGTGTGAATTACAAAATTACTTTTGTGTATGAATTGCTATGTTTAAAACAATGTGTTTGGCAATATGTTATTTATTAGTGATTGTTCTGATGTTACTCAAGGGCAGTTTGTAAAGAACTTTTAATCCTGATACTGTCTGTTTTTATGTAATTCTGTGAACTTGATGGCATGTGAGGTCAAGGATGTGTATAAATGAGAAGGCAAAATTATGGTTAAAAGTGATGTTTGAAAAACAGTCAGAAATACTTTCAGCCTTCTTGAATGAATTGTATGTTCAAATACGAGTTAAGGAGAAAACAGTTAAACATGCTACATTATTTCTATCATTATTATTGGCACTGCTGTGTGCTCATTGGGCATCAGCAAACAAGATAATTTATAGAACATCAACATGGAACCAGGTGAGCTAAAATTGAGTTATGCAGCATGTGCAACAGGTAAAGGTTCCATTATGGCAAAGGGGATGTCCTCTGCAGAATGTGAGACTAGTTGTTTGTAGGTATGTTTGCAGAAGTCAACTCCTAAAGAGACAAGGCAGCATTAGCCAGTTGACAGCTTCTGAGGATGCATCTTCTGAATCTGGTAACCTTGAAATCCTATTGCTTTGTATTTGAAGCATAAATGCTTATTTTTTATTAATCCTTAAAAATGTAAAAGAATTTCTTTGATCTTACTAGTTGGTTGTAATTTTGATTTTTGTTTCATTTTGCTTAAGTTTAACATGGCAATGTTACAAAGACTGAAACGAGCCAATTACAATAAAACTGTTTAAAATAAAGCATTAATAAAGTCAGGTAAGTTGTTAACACTTTGCAGGGCAATATCACAAAAAAAGTTATATATTCAAAATATAAATTCATTTCAAAATGCAAAAATCCCATAAAGTATTATGGTCACCAACAAAGAAGCAAAAGTAATGAAGCTATATAAAATTATGTCACATTATGCCCTGGTCTATTTCGTACAGTTAAACTGGTTAAAAAACTCGCATTTCTATTTGTGCATTTTTTGCTTGGATGACTGCACACATATTAAATTCAGATTCCTGTGTCAATCTGTGATGTGGTTTATTTTTGACATTTGTGCTCCAGTGTTGTGATTGATATTACAACCTGTTTATCTTCACAACCACTGGAAATGGGCTTATTAATAAATGCCTGTTCAGTTGCTGCTGAAATCATCCTATTAATAACGCAGGGCGTATTAAACATTTGAATAACTACGTGTGGTTGCTGGCATATACAATTTTGCTTTCCAGAGATTGATTTATTTCTTTTCCTCATTGTTGGAGGAAATATTATAAGAAGTGTATATTTAGCAGTCTTCAACACTCCTGCTAAAATCAGAGGGTTAACTCACTGAAAATCCCATTCTTCGGCCTACATTAACCTTTTGCATTGGAGAACCAATGAATTGGAATGAATCCTGATTAATAAATTTGTGCTAGCAGCCATTCTCATGTTGAATGCTTGAATTAGATTTGCGAAAACCAACATCCATCAGTAGATTTCTGATCAGAATACTAAATTTGGCTCCCATATCCTTGTGATGGAATCCATTTAAGTGCCAGTGTCTGTGAAGTTTGCCTATCTAAAACTGGAGCAGTATAAAAATGGCTCCTGCGTTTCATGATCTATTTTCATTTTTGTTCTCTTAATTACACAAATCTGTATTTCTTTAAATTCTTGTCAGCACCAGTTTTACCATTACAATGTGTAATTCTGAGATTTAAGATCAGTTTTGTATGAAAAGTCAAGTTGAGGGGGTTAATTGGTCGGATATATAGCTATGCACACACTGTAGTTAGAAGGTATCTGGGATCAGACATTTTTGGCACTCTAGAGATTGAGCTCCATGTCATCTTGATGGTAACAGAAAATTGTGACATGCTGGTGAAGACATAAAGCAGGAGTGCAGGGTTCTTGTGGTGCAGTGATTACTGTTTCCACCTCTGGACTGGAGACCTAGGTTTAAGTCTCATCTACTTCTGGAATGTGTAATATCATCTGTGAACAGGTTGATGTAGAAAATCACTAAAAAGAAGTAGTACTAATGAAACATAGATTTTTATATAATTCCCTATTTAGTATGTAATTAGCTCAGTTTGAATGAAAACTTACAATACTGGAAAGCAGCATTACAGGCACATTTTCTGTAGTCTCTTCTGGTCTGTTATTTGTTACAAATTTTCAAAAGCAACTTAGACTTGGCTGTAAGAGATAGTAAAATAAAGTCTGCATTATCATACAAATCCTGATAAAGTAATCGTAATGACACTAATGACCAATTACAAGCTTGAAGATGACAGGATGATGAAATAAACAGAAACAAGGCAGATGGAGTTCATGCAGAGACGTGTGATGTGATATACTTTGGGAGGGTTATCATGAAAAGAAATAGAAATGGCAGGGTTTTGGAAACTACAGATGAGCATGTCTATATTTCTAATCCTTAAATAACATGGTAACCTAAGGTGAGAGTAAAGAGGGATGTGGTGGCATGACTGTATTGTCATTGGCCTGGTAGTCCAGTGTCCTAAGCTAATAGTCATACAGGTAGACAACACAGAAACAGGCCCTTTGGCCCAACTCATCTAAACCAACCAAGTTTCTTAAACTTAACTAGTCCCATTTGCATGCGTTTCGCTCAGATCTCTCTAAAACTTTCCTGTCCACATACTTATCCAAATGTCTTTTAACTATTGTAATTGTAACAGCCTCTACCACTTTCTCTGACAGCTCGTTCCCATATATTCTATGCATCACCCTCTGAGTGAAAAAAATTGTCCATGGGTCTTTTTAAAAATCTTACCCCTCACCTAAAATCTGTGCCCTCAAGTTTTGGACTCCCCTATGTTGGGGAAAAGACCATGTTAATGGAAATGGGTTTGAATCCCACAATGGCAGATTGTGAAATTGAAATTCGGTAAAATCTGGAACTAAAAGGTCTAATGATGACGACTAATTATTGTTTAAAAACCAATTTGCTTCAGTCATGTCCTTTTGTTGCCTGGTTTGACTTGTATGTGACATTGGATATAATATGTGTTTTAAATAACTTGAATTGACCTTTATTGTACTCATTTTACTGCTGCTTTCCTTGTTTCTAATGCTTACATTTTCTCTTTATTCTGTACATTTCAGATTATTTGAATTTTACTTGGAGAGCTGTAATTAATTGTCAATTCTGAATTGTCAACAATTCCAGTGCATCAGTTAGGTTTTCTTACACTGGGCTAGAGTACAAAAGCTGATACTACAGTTATTTCAATTTGTTGAATTTAGTAAATGGACTAAATTACCTTTTTAAGCATTTTTAAACAGCGTTAATCTTATTTGAACAGCGGAAGTGCCAGCTGAGTCATATCATTATGTCCAAAGAGTTTGATTGGTTTTGAAAATAAATTCAAAGTTTTCAGTGGCTGAAAATATCACATGACAAGGTTTAAAGTTAAGATTTTTGCAGTATCAAATTAATGAAAAAACACATTGAGTAAACACTTTCAATCAACAGAAAACTACTGAAAAGATCCTTCATTCAACATGTAAAAATAACTGAAATTCTCCCTCCATATTATGTGTTGCACCTTCAGGAGGGATCCTTTATTCTCTAGGGACCTGTCCCTCGTTTGGATATCAATGGAAAATTTTGAGATCCTGCCCTGCCTCCCAAGTTGTTAAATCTTCCACTTTGGATAGACCAAATCTAAAAGTTTGAGTTGTAAATTGGAGGAAGGTTAATTTTGATGGTATTAGGCAAGAACTTTCCAGGGTTGATTAGGGACAGATGTTCGCAGGTTAAGCAACAGCTGGAAAATGGGAAGCCTTCAAAAATGAGATGACAAGAGTCCAGAGACAGTATACTCCTGTTACAGGGTGAAAGGCAAGGATGATAACTGTAGGGAATCTGGGCGACTAGAAAAAATAAGATTTTGGTTAAGAAAAAGAAGGAAGCAGATGTCAGGTATGGACAGAAGAGATCGAGTGAATTCTTAAGGGTATGAAGGCAGTAGGAGTATACGTAGGAGGGAAATCAACAGGGCAAAAAGAGGACATGAGATAGCTTTGGCAAATAGAGTTAAGGAGAATCCAAAGGGATTTTATAAATACATTTAAGGACAAAAGGCTAACTAAAGACAGAATAGGGCCCCTCAAAGATCAGCATAGCAGCCAATGTGCGGAACCACAGGAGATGGGGGAGATACTAAATGAGTATTTTGCATCAGTGTTTACTGTAAAGAAGGACATAGAAGATAAAGAATGTGGGGAAATTGATGGTGACATCTTGAAAAATCTCCATATTACAGAGGAGGCAGTGCTGGATGTCTTGAAACGCTTAAACGTGGATAAATGCCCAGGACCTGATTAGGTGTACTCTGGAACTCTATGGGAAGCTAGGGAAGTGATTGCTGGGCCCCTTGCCCGAGATATTTGTATCATTCGTAGTCACAGGTGAGGTGCTAGAAGACTGGATGTTGACTAACGTGGTGCCGCTATTTACAAAAGGTGATAAGGAAAAGCCAGGAAACTGTAGACTGGTGAGCCTGACATTGGTCATGGGCAAGTTGTTGGAAGGAATCCAGAGGAATAGGGTTTGTATGTATTTGGAAAGGCAAGGACTGATTAGGGATAGCCAACATAGCTTTGTAAGTAGAAAATCATGTCTCAAACTTGATTCAGTTTTTTTTTGAAGAAATAACGAAGAAGATTAATGAGGGCAGAATGGTGAACGTGATCAATATGGACTTCAGTAAGGCATTCAACAAGGTTCCCCATAGAGTCACAGAGATGTACAGAATGGAAACAGACCCTTCAGTCCAACCCGTCCATGCCGACCAGATATCCCAAACTAATCTAGTCCCACCTGCCAGCACCCGGCCCATATCCCTCCAAACCCTTCCTATTCCTATACCCATCCAAATGCCTCTTAAATGTTGCAATTGTACCAGCCTCCACCACTTCCTCTGGCAGCTCATTCCATACACATACCACCCTCTGCATAAAAAAAGTTGCCCCTTAGGTCTCTTTTATATCTTTCCCCTCTCACCCTAAACCTAAGCCCTCTAGTTCTAGACTCCCCAACCCCAGGGAAAAGACTTTGTCAATTTATCCTTTCCATGCCCCTCATAATTTTGTAAACCTCTATAAGGTCACCCCTCAGCCTCCAACGCTCCAGGGAAAATAGCCCCAGCCTGTTCAGCCTCTCCCTGTAGCTCAAATCCTCCAACCCTGGCAACATCCTTGTCAATCTTTTCTGAACCCTTTCAAGTTTCACAACATCTTTCCAATAGGAAGGAGACCAGAATTGCATGCAATATTCCAACAGTGGCCTAACCAATGTCCTGTACAGCCGCAACATGACCTCCCAACTCCTGTACTCTATACTCTGACCAATAAAGGAAAGCATACCAAACGCCGCCTTCACTATCCTATCTACCTGCAACTCCACTTTCAAGGAGCTATGAACCTGCACTCCAAGGTCTCTTTGTTCAGCAACACTCCCTAGGACCTTAACCATTAAGTGTATAAGTCCTGCTAAGATTTGCTTTTCCAAAATGCAGCACCTCGCATTTATCTGAATTAAACTCCATGTGCCACTTCTCAGCCTATTGGCCCATCTTGTCCAGATCCTTTTGTAATCTGAGGTAACTCTCTTCGCTGTCCACTACACCTCCAAGTTTGGTGTCATCTGCAAACTTCCTCACTGTACCTCTTATGCTTGCATCCAAATCATTGATGTAAATGACAAAAAGTAGAGGGCCCAGCACCGATCCTTGTGTCACTCCACTGGTCAGAGGCCTCCAGTCTGAAAAACGACCCTCCACCACCACCCTCTGTCTTCTACCTTTGAGCCAGTTCTGTATCCAAATGGCTAGTTCTCCCTTTATTCCATGAGATCTAACCTTGCTATTCAGTCTCCCATGGGGAACCTTATCGAACGCCTTACTGAAGTCCATACAGATCACATCTACTGCTCTGTCCTCATCAATCCTCTTTGTTACTTCTTCAAAAAACTTAATCAAGTTTGTGAGACTTGATTTCCCACACACAAAGCCATGTTGGCAATCCCTAATCAGTCCTAACCTTTCCATATACATGTGAATCCTGTCCCTCAGGATTCCCTCCAACAACTTGCCCACCACTGAGGTCAGGCTCACCGGTCTAAACTTCCTGGCTTGCCTTTACAACCCTTCTTAAATAGTGGCACCACGTTTGCCAACCTCCAGTCTTCCGGCACCTCACCTGTGACTATCGATGATACAAATATCTTAGCAAGAGGCCCAGCAATCACTTCTCTAGCTTCCCATCGAGTTCTCGGGTACACCTGATCAGGTCCTGGGGATTTATCCACCTTTAACCGTTTCAACTGTACTACCTCCTCTGTGATCTGGACATTTTGCAAGATGTCACCATCTATTTCCCTACAGTCTATATCTTCAATATCCTTTTCCACAGTAAATACTGATGCAAAATACTCATTTAGTATCTCCCCCATTTTCTGTGGCTCCACACAAAGGCCGCCTTGCTGATCTTTGAGAGGCCCTATTTTCTCCCTAGTTACCCTTTTGTCCTTAATGTATTTGTAAAAACCCTTTTGGAATCTCCTTAATTCTATTTCCCATTTTGCCCTCCTGATTTCCTCTTAAGTATACTCCTACTTTCTTTAGGAGTGAATCTTCTAAGGATTCACTCGATCTATACCTGATACATGCTTCCTTCTTTTTCTTAACCAAACCCTCAATTTCTTTAGTCATCCAGCATTCCCTATACCTACCAGCCTTTCCTTTCACCCTAACAGGAATATACTTTCTCTGGATTCTTGTTATCTCATTTCTGAAGGCTTCCCATTTTCCAGCCTCTCCTTTACCTGTGAACATCTGCCTCCAATCAACTTTCGAAGGTTCTTGCCTAATACCGTCAAAATTGGCCTTTCTCCAATTTAGAACTTCAACTTTTCGATCTGGTCTATCCTTTTCCATCACTATTTTAAAATGAATAGAATTATGGTCGCTGGCCCCAAAGTGCTGCCCCACTGACACCTCAGTCGCCTGCCCTGCCTTATTTCCCAAGAGTAGGTCAAGTCTTGCACTTCTCTTGTAGGTACATCCACATACTGAATCAGAAAATTGTCTTGTACACACTTAAGAAATTCCTCTCCATCTAAAACTTTAACACTATGGCAGTCCCAGTCGATGTTTGGAAAGTTAAAATCCCCTACCATAACTACCCTATTATTCTTACAGATAGCTGAGCTCTCCTTTCCAGTTTGTTTCTCAATTTCCCTCTGACTATTGGGGGGTCTATAATACAATCCCAATAAGGTCTATAATACAATCCCAATATGGTCTATAATACAATCCCTTTCTTATTTCTCAGTTCCACTTCCCTGGATGTATTTCTGGGAATATCCTCCCTTTGCACAGCTGTAATGCTATCCTTTATCAAAAATGCCACTCCCCCTCCTCTTTTGCCTCCCTTTCTATCCTTCCTGTAGTATTTGTATCCTGGAACATTAAGCTGCCAGTCCTGCCCATCCCTGAGTCATGTGTCCGTAATTGCTATGATATCCGAGTCCCATGTTCCTAACCATGCCCTGAGTTCATCTGCCTTCCCTGTTAGGCCCCTTGCAATGAAATAAATGCAGTTTAATTTATTAGTCCTACCTTGTTCCTGTCTGCCCTGACTGTTTGACTCCCTTCTGTTCTCAGCTGTACCTGTCTCAGATCGATCTCTTTCCTCACTATCTCCCTGGGTCCCACACCCCCATTGTACCAGTTTAAATCCTCCCAAGCAATTCTAGCAAATATCCCTGTCAGTACATTAGTTCCCTTCCAATTTAGGTGCAATCCGTCCTTCTTGTACAGGTCACTTCTACCCCAAAAGAGATTCCAATGATTCAAAAACATAAATCCTTCTCCCATACACCAGCTCCTCAGCCATGCATTCATTTGCTCTATCCTCCTATTCCTGCCCTCACTAGCTCGTAGCACTGGGCGTAATTCAGAAGTTACTACCCTTGAGGACCTCCTTTTTAAATTTTTGCCTAACTCTCTGTCATCTCCCTTCAGAGTCTCAACCTTTTCCCTTCCTATATTGTTGGTTCCAATGTGGACAATGACCACCTGCTGGCCCCTCTCCCCCGTGAGAACATTCTGCACCCTCTCTGAGACATCCTTGATCCTGGCACCAGGGAAACAACACACCATTCTGCTTTTTCTCTGCTGGGCACAGAAACATCTGTCTGTACATCTGACTAAAGAATCTCCTAACACAATTGATCTCTTGGAAGCCGACGTACCCCTCGTTGCATCAGAGCCAGTCTCAATACCAGGAACTTGGCTGTTTGTGCTACGTTCCCCTGAGAATCCATCACCCCCTACATTTTCCAAACCAGCATACCTGTTTGAAATGGGTATATCCACAAAAGACTCCTGCCCTAGGTGCCGACCTCTCTCCCACCCTTCCTGTAGTTAACCCATCTATGTGATTGTACCTGAGACTTTCCCCCCCTTCCTATAACTGCCATCCATCACATACTGTTGCTGTTGCAAATTCCTCATCCCTTCTATCTGTCTCTCCAACCGATCCACTCAATTTGATAAGATTCGCATCCAACAGCATTTATGGCAGATATAATCTGCAGTAACCCTTAAATTCTCTTTAAACTCCCACATCTGACAAGAAGTACATATCACTACAAAGGCCATTTTTGCTCCTTCACGATCTACAGACCCAGAAATTAACGCCGTCTTATTCGTCTACAAACACTGCCCCAGGTTGAATTAATAGCTATGGCTTATATTTTAAGTTTAATCAAGAGACTTATCTCCAAAAACATATAATCAAGAAAGAACCCACTGCTGCAGCCTTTCTCTTCGACAGACTTAAAACAACAATTAACTTATCTGATTCTGTGTTGTGAACTTCACCCAACAGTTCCTCCAAGATTAGTTGTGAGTTTCACTGTTTGTTAATTTTCCCAGATGCACTCCGATGTCCTGCAATACACTAATTCAAACAGCAAAGGGTCTATCAATCTAATCTAATCTAATCTAATCTAATCTATCTTGAAGTGTCTAGGGCTGCTTTCTCTGGAGCATCGGAGGCTGAGGGGTGGTTTATAAAATCATGAGGGGCATGGGTAGGGTAAATAGACAGGTCTTTTGCCTGGGATGCGAAGGTCCCAAACTGGAGGGCATAGATTTAGAGTGAGAGGGGAAACATTTTAAAAGGGACCTAAGAAGCAACATTTTCACACACCGGGTAGGTGTATGTATGTAATGAGCTGCCAGAGGAAGTGGTGAAGGCTGGTACAATTGCAACATTTAACAGACATCCGGATGGGTATATGAATAGGAAGGGTTTAGACTGATATGGGCCAAGTGCTGGCAAATGGGTCTAGCTAAGGATATCTTGTCAGCATGAATGGGTTGGAATAAAAAGTTTGTTTCCTTTATGTCCATCTCGATTACTCTCTTATAACACTCACAAACACAATTTGTCTATCCTGGTATAAGCTGCCATCTACATTCTGCCTGGTGAACAGGTATGCTGCCCTCTTTCTAGTTAATTTTAATCCACCTGTTCAGACATGCTATGATAAACATCTGATCTGGATGGAACTTGAACATGGACCTTGTGCTTGAGGCAGGGACACTCACTGTGCCCCAAGATGCCACCATTTGTGTTTGATTCAAGGCAGCACTATTGATCAATAAATCCCCTAAAGCACCTATCTTGCAATTTTTAAATTGTAATCACCTACAAAACCTGATATTCCTAAAACAGTACTTCACTGGAACTCTGAGACTGTTATCTACAGCTAGCATTGTTATTGGGCAGAATTCAGAAAAATGTCACATGATTCCCTCCATTATTTTCCCATCTTAAATTTTAGACCCTGTCCTGCACAACAATTTTAAAACTTTGTAACAGCCAGAAGTGTATTGATTCAAGCCTTTTTCTAGAATTGACATTTGATACAATCTGGGCTGGTGAATCAATGAGAGAGATGCACTGAGAGGTCTGTCTTTTAAATTATATTAGCATTGAAAGACGCTTTACTTCTTTACTGTTCTTTGAATCATGTCAAGTCCTCCTGGTCTAATAGTTAACTATTATCCTTCAACTGATGTAACTAGAAACAGATTAGAAACAAACTGGAAACTTGTCTTTTTCAGATCCTGTGCGCACACATTAGTTAGTCTACAACAATGACTACTTTATATTTTGTCAGCTGTGAGGCACTTTGAATGACCAGAAATGTCTGTTCTTGTTTTGTTTTCTTTTTGATTTTCTTTTTGTGACACTTCATCTAAAACAATAACATTATCTCCAAGACATTTTGGCATTTTTAAAGAGTCCTTAGCAAATTGCCGATGATTGCTGGTAGAATGCATAATTTGTTTAAGTTAAAAATATATTTATTAAATTTGTAAAGTGTAGAAAATGCATCAAGCTAATTCAGATTTCTTACTTTTCTTTACTTAGAGTTATAAAGATATACAGCATGGAAACAGACCCATCCATGCCGACCAGATATCCCAACCCAACCTAGTCCCACCTGCCAGCATCCGGCCCATATCCCTCCAAACCCTTCCTATTCATATACCCATCCAAATGCCTCTTAAATGTTGCAATTGTACCAGCCTCCACCACTTGCTCTGGCAGCTCATTCCATACACGTACCACCCTCTGTATTATTAGAGTTTTGTGAAGATTAAGAGAGTCTTCACAAAATAGCTGAAAATTATTTTACTGTCATTTTAATTTAGTGTCTGAAATGGGAAAATATCTGAATTTAAAATCAATGATTGTGGAAGAAATTGAGCTTTTTTAAATAAATCCTTCTCAGTCATGTTTACACTGCTTCATTCAAGCAGTGGGGAAGACTGTTAGTTTGGCCGGTGTGTTTAAGTTACCACAAGCTACCTTTAATTTGGCCACTTATTAAGAAATAGCACAATCAAATACTGAAAGCGTTATTTAACATTTATTGCATGTAGCAGCCAAAATAAGACCCCTCAAGTCAGCAAGTTAAGCCTCTCGAAACCACTATCAGATTTAAAGGAGCAATTTAGCTATGATTCCAACCAACACTGTCCATCTCTGGATATGTCCAGGATTCAATCCTTGTGCAATGTAGTTCTCTGGAGTTATGCTGCTGAAGAATCCTGAAATTGAAATTGAATTCTGAAGATTTCCTTTCTTATTAAGCTCATAATGTGACATTATTTACAATACTTCAGGAGTCACCAGTTCTGTAGTTTTTGTGTCGGGAATGAAATACAGCTGCTCGCATCCTCACTTCTCTGTTCCTTGTTATTTTCAGAGTTAGCTGTCTGTTCGAAATACTGTCTGTCCAGCCATCTACTCCATTTGACCTTCTGGCATATGGAAGCCTGTTTTCAAGCAGTTGTTAAAACTGTTTGAATAAAAAACATAAACATTCACAGGATGAGGACATTGTTGGCTAGGCCAAGATTGAATCAAACTATTCTCTGGGCAATCAATCAGATTGCTGTGGGTCCAGGGTCGTATGTAGGCCAGATCAAATAAAGCCAATTTCCTTAAGGGGCATTACTGAACCAGGTGGGCTTTTCCAACAATCAGCCACGATTTCACAATTATCATTAAACTCCTAATTCCAGATTTCTTTTCCTTGTTGAATTCAAATTCCATCATCCGCCATGGTGGGATTGAACCCAGGTCCCCAACACATTACTTCGGTCTTTAGGATTAATAACCTAGTGATAATGCCACTAGCTCACTGCCTCTCTTTGACTCCTTTTCCCAGGGAGGTTAATTAACACTGACAACAAGTAGCTTATTGGTTTGTGGGGTTGTGACTTGCTATGGATGCAGAGGGCCATCAGCCTGACTACATCTATCTCATTACCTCCTGGGATGTTGAACAGTGAGTGTGAACAATACCAACAGAAGTCTTTGGTCACCTGTTAGGGCTGTTGGTGTGGTCCTCTGCAGCAAAATACCTAAACTTTGAAGAAAGCCTACCTATTTTCCCTCACCATAACAGGAAGCCGTGGTCTTTAACCAGTAGCTAAGATAGTTTAAAATTTATATCCTGATCTGTATTCTGCAAGAGGTGAAAAGTAACGTGGCAAGAAAGAGGTTGAAGAGCAGCAACTGCTGGCATACAAGAGGACAAACTCCGTGAAACCTGTGCACTGGGGCATTGAACTCAGCTTGTTTTCTTTCCCTCCAGCTGCAATGCCAATTTTTTTCTTTGTATTTATGTGATGCAACTACCTATCAAATTCTGTGTCCACTATGCATAGTTGTTTACTTATAGTTAGAATATTTATTTATATTACTTCGTAATAATTAAGTACAGAAACCTAGTCTGCATTGTCTATTGACCTCAGTAGCTAAAATGGTTAGATTGGGGAATTTTGTGTCGTTTGATTAAAATCTTTAAGCTTTGTGTGTACTCTGGCAATAGTGGAGTGGATTGACTTCCAGCCTGCAACTTTATTGAGGGGTGAACAATTTATTCTGACAGTTTCAAAAAGAAATCTTCTCGTAGCCTATTTCAGAATATCATCTTGGCTCGTTTGGAAACAATGGCCACAATCATGAATCTTCTTTCTCAAATCAAAGGCATTGTTTTTAATTGTGACGGTCCCACACGTCAGTTTAGAATGTATTACTGCTTCATTGAAATTATAATTTCAAATTTAAGTGCAGTTTAATGATTAAGTTTCTACACGCGCACAGACATATTCCTTTGTTTTAAAGGCTTTTTAAAAATGTTAATACAGTCTAACTAAAAAAGATTGGCGGCTGCAAATGAGATGTATTGTTGCAGGCCCCTCAACTAAGTGGTGTTTCAAAAGACACCAGCTGTGTTATTTTGTTACTTATGGATATTTGAAAACACTAATGAAGTACCATCCAGACACCGTTCCAGCATACACTGAACAGAAGCATATTTATCTAGGCAGAAGTGAGGACTGCAGATGCTGGAAACCAGAGTTTAGATTAGAGTGGTGCTGGAAAAGCATAGCAGGTCAGGCAGCATCCGAGGAGCAGGAAAATTGACATTTCGGGCAAAAGCCCTTCATTAAACTTGTTCCCTTTTCTAGATATTGGTAGAACTAAGACTACTTTGTTAGTTCCATGATCACTGTTACCCATAGGTTCATAGAAGTCTACATCACAAAGGCCCATTGAATCTGTGCTAGTCAAAAGCAATTACCTAACTATTCTAATCCCATTTTCCAGTGCTTGGACTAGCATCATAAATATACAGCTAAATAATTATTAAATATTATGAGAATTGCTACTTCTACAACTTTACAGGTAGTGAGTTCCAGATTCCCACTATCTTCTGGGTGAAGAAATATTTCCTCACATTTCCTCTAAACATCCTGTCCCCCTTTCCTCAAATTTATAACTCTTGGTCACTGACCCCTCCACCAAGGGGAAGGTTTCTTCCTATCTTGAAACTAATGTATCTTTGACCCTTAAGAAGCTTATGAAGAGTGATCATTGAAGTACTTTTTCCCAAATCCTGTATCTGTTGTTTGATTTTGTCAAAGTTGTGTGTAAGTTTAAGGAAGTGCAAGTTTCTATTTGGAAGTTCTGCATGATGTTCAGTGACAATGATGCATCCTTCTATGATGTGGCATTCATGTATGCCGTCCTGTTTGATCTGCTGTTGGAAAGGAGTGTTTAGGGCATTCAAGATATCGCATTAAGAATGTTTCTGTTCTCCCTTCCTCTTCTTGACTTGCATCTTGATTTTAGAAAGTTTGTGGTCTTGTAGCTTGTAAGTTAAAATTTCTGATCCTTTTTGATTTTGATTATTTTAGTATTGTAATTGAGCAAGAAAAATTAGTTTGTTTCCTGCCTTAAACTGACTTTGGTGTGCTAGTATGTTGTTAGCAAAGCAGCCAAGGTTACTGATAGGTTGAGATAATTAATTAATGTGCTAATCACAATGTATTAATGCGTTCTACATGGTGGGGGTTAATTAGGTTGCAGGAATGAGAAATATTAAAGAGATATCTTAATATACCACGGTGGCACAGTGGTTAGCACTGCTGCTTCACAGCGCCAGAGGCCCTGGTTCAATTCCTGCCTCAGACAACTGACTGTGTGGAGTTTGCACATTCTCCCCGTGTCTGCATGGGTTTCCTCCGGGTGCTCCGGTTTCCACCCACAATCCAAAAATGTGCAGGTTAGGTGAATTGGCCATGCTAAATTGCCCCATAGTGTTAGGTGAAGAGGGGAATGGGTCTGGGTGGGTTGCGTTTTGGCGGGTCGGTGTGGACTTGTTGGGCCGAAGAGCCTGTTTCCACACTGTACGTAATCTAATCTAATTTGCAATCCCGAAGGGGCTTCCAAGTATGTTATTCGCCAAGGAATCATGCCACTACTCTCATTCATTTGCCTCATGGGAGCAAGTTTTAATGTAGCCTTTCATCCTCACTTCCAATGTATTGAGTCAAGGGTGAAGACTTCAGCAAACTGGAAACTGTTTTAATGCCCAGGCTAACTTGACATATGCAGAGGATCAAATTTACTGAGTTCAGTTCTCTCTACTCACTACTTTAGCGAGCTGAGTAGGGGAACCTTGACCAATAGTTGGACTGGTTCTTGTCATTTGTGGCGTTATTGCTTAAGGAAAAGGAAATGTTTGTCAAAGACTTCAATTGTCTAGCTGTAAATGGGATTTCTAATCCTTTTTATATTAACTGTACAAAAGTCTGTCCTGAAATATTTGACTGAAATTCGCTTATTTTGTCCCTTCCCAGCTTGATGTTGAATATTGCAATGTGATCACTTGGAATATTACATCAAAGTCATTGTTTTTACCTACATGCCAGTTCCACACAATGACTGCAGATGCTGGAAACCAGATTCTGGATTAGTGGTGCTGGAAGAGCACAGCAGTTCAGGCAGCATCCGAGCTGCTCCTCGGATGCTGCCTGAACTGCTGTGCTCTTCCAGCACCGCTAATCCTGAAACTGGCATGTAGCAACATGGAAAACCTGCTCAGCAGTAGAGGTCTGCTGCCACCTAGTGTCAGTTTGATTCTGTCCATTCAATTTGTAGTTTCACATTTGAGTTTCAAGAAACATTCAAACTGAGCTCTGAAGCAAACTACTTGTAATTAAACTAATATTGCCAGATTTTAATATGTGCTAGATACCATCTAAAGCTATTTTACACTTCTACAGGCAAAAGTTTGTTTTTCATTTAGTTTATTAAGTGTCACTTCCTAAGTATTCTGGAAATTGCTTGATCTGTTATCAAAAGCTGAAAAATGTGTTGCTGGAAAAGCGCAGCAGGTCAGGCAGCATCCAAGGAGCAGGAGAATCGACATTTCGGGCATGAGCCCTTCTGTTATCAAAAGGTCAATTGTTTACAAATTCAGTCTGACTGAAGAGCTGAAATGCAACCTTTGTTTGTAATTTTGATGGGTGTACTTAAAATAGTAGTTAAGTATACATTATTTACACATTTTCCTGTCCTTGATTGTGGGTCCCAGCTGAGAAAGTTGAGTACTCATGATGGGGATTAAGTAGCAGCTAATGGCCAGAGTTGGCATATGATCAGGCTCAAAGCAAGTAACAATCAGATCGAGAGAGATCACATTGTCCCAAACTTGTACAGTATTAGATTGCTAGGCATGTGAATTGATATGCCTGAGTTGTGGCTAAACCTGAGACATTACATGTGTAGTGTCTCCCAGCCATCTGTGTGTGTGTGTGTGTGTGTGTGTGTGTGTGTGTTGGTACGGTAAGGCTTTTTTCCATTTTACATTCTCCTCCTTCCCCTTTGCCCCCTCCATCCTCTCACCTCCATCATCTTCCCCCTTCTCCCTCTTCCCCCTGCCCCCCCCCTCCACATCCGTCCTTCCCCTCCCCCTTTCCTTCCTTTCTCTCCCCCTCCCCAAAGGTTAGTGGAATTGTCGATAGTGTGGAGGGCTATTGTGGGTTGCAATGGGAAATTGACGGGATGCAGAACTGTGCTGAGAAGTGACAGATTGAATTCAATCTGGAAAAGTGTGAAGTGAATCATTTTGGAGGGTTGAATTTGAATGTAGAATATAGGGTTAAAGGTGGGATTCTTGACAGTGTGGAAGAACAGAGGGATCTTGGGGTCCATGTCCATCGATCCCTCAAAATTGCCATACAAGTTGGTTGGGTTGTTAAGGCGTATGGCATGTTGGCTTTCATTAGCAGGGGGATTGCGTTTAAGAGTCACAAGGTTATGCTGCAGCACAACCTCACTTAGTCCACACTTGGAATATTGTGTTTAGTTTTGGTCACCTCATTATAGGAAGGATGTAGAGGAGATTTACCAGGATGCTATCCAGACTGAAGGGCATGTCTTATTAAAGGCTGAGGGAGCTCGGGCTTTTCTCATTAGAGGGAAGAAGGATGAAAGGTGACTTGAAAGAGGTGTATAAGATGATGAGGGGCATAGATAGAGTGGATAGCCAGAGAATTTTCCCCAGGCAGAAATGGCTATCACGAGGCAACATAATTGTAAGGTGATTGGTGGAAGGTTTAAGGGAGATGTCAGAGATAGATTTTTTTTATACAGAGAGCGGTGGTGCATGGAATGCATGGGCAATGGTAGAACCAGATACATGAGGGACATTTATGCGACTCTTGGATAGGCACATCAAAGATAGTACAATGAAGGGTATGTAGGTTAGTTTGATTTTAGAGTAGGATAAATGGTCAGCACAGCATCAAGAGCTGAAGGACCTGTATTGTGCTGTAATGTTCTATCTTCACCTGTAAACTTAGCCAGAATGCCCACAGTTCCTACGTCTGAGTCATTAATGTATAAAGTGAAAAGTTGTGGTCCCAGAACTGAGCCTTGCAGAACACCACTTGTCATCGACTGCCATCCTGAGAAGGAACCATTTATCCCTACTCTCTGCTATCCATGCGAGCACCTTGGGCCCTTCTGTTACTCAGTAGTGTCCTGTGCAGCACCTTGTCAAAGGCCTTCTTCAAGTCTAGGTCGATAACATCCATTGGCTCACCTTGGTCTCACCTGCTCATTACTTCTTCAAAGAATTCTAGCAGATTTGTCAGGCATGACCTCCCCTTGATGAAACCATGCTGACTTTGTACTGGATTAGTGGTGCTGGAAGAGCACAGCAGTTCAGGTAGCATCCAACGAGCAGCGAAATCGACGTTTCAGATCCAGTATTTGGTTTTCAGCATCTGCAGTCATTGTTTTTACCATGCTGACTTTGCCCTATTTTACTGTACACTTTCAAGTATTCAGAAATCCCATCCTTCACAATGGATTCTAAGATCTTACCCACCACCGAGGTTAGGCTAATCGGTCTGTAATTTTCCATCTTTTGCTTTACTCGCTTTTTAAACAGAGGTTTCTGTTAGCAATTTTCCAGCCCTCTGGGACCTCTCCCAATTCTATTGATTCCTGAAAGATCACCACTAGCTCTTCCACAATCTCTTCAACATCTCCCTTAGAACTCTGGGTGTAGTTTATCTGGCCCTGGTGATTTATCCACCTTCAGGCCTTTTTAATTTTTCTAGCACCTTCTCCTTCTTCCTCTCTGTACCCTGCTTCTTTTTCCTCATAATGAATGTGTGCTGTGTCTCCTGAAATATTCCCAGAAATTCTTGCCATTGCCATTTCTCTTACTTTGCTGGTAGGCTCCTCTCTCAGTCAATTCTACCCAGCTCCTCCCTCATGCTTCTGTAGTTGCCTTTATTCAGCTGTGAAACCGTTACCTCTGATTCTATCTTCTCCCTCTCAAATTGCAGAGTAAATTCAACCATATAACTATCACTGCCTCCTAAGGGTTCCTTCACCTGAAGCTCTTTATGGTTCCTCAATTCTACCAACGCAGATTTTACACCACCTGACATTTAGAGACTGCACTATAGTGTCCAGATCTTTCTTCCTTCCCCTTTAGCTGCCTGTAGCAGGTACATATATTTAGCATTAGGTCTGCAAAAATGCAGATAGTTTTCCACATATCCATAGTTCACCAAGCACAATTCCCAGTGTATTAAGATTCTGCTGGAAGTGAGTGGTATAGTGTTCTCTACATTATGGCTGACACAATGTTGTGTTAGCAAAGTTGCAGAACATTTCCTCTTCAGCCTATATCTAGGTCAATAATAAAGGTGGTGGCAGTATAAACACATTCACTGAGGGACAACAATCAAACAAATCAGTCAGTTGACAATTTTCTGCCCACCCTGGTGCACTCCTTAATTACCAACAACACCTCACAGCCCCAGAACACCCTCCCATGCAATTCAAAAGGTGGAACACTTACCTGTTTACCTACTCTATCCTCACTATCCAAGGGCTCCAGTCTCACCTATTGTCATTCCCCACCCATCGCAGCAAAACGGTTAGAGACATTGTATAGTTTTACCTCCTTCATCTTTATTCCAGGCCCTGGAGGGAGAGAGAGCGATCGCCCATGTGCACAGAGGCATGAGTTCACGGTCTTCTCTGGAACTGCAGTTTCTCAATGAACTATATAGTTATTTTACAGGGAGAAGCACCCAGATAAGGCAACATATGTATCAATTGGGTGACCGTTATAATCAGCAAGTATCAATAGTAAAGATTAAGCCATCTGCTATTACAAAATGAATAACTGGCTTTACATAATTAATGCTTTTGTTACACTGACCTCACATACTGATGAATGCTTGCAATATTGTTAAATGGCTCTATGTAATGAATGCTTTTCCACCTTGTTAACCTATTACCCTTGCCTCCAGCACCCCATTGTTAACTGTAAGTTCTAATCTGATCTGAATCATACTTAGCTGAGCCTCTTGTTTCACAAAACTCAGAACTTAACTCTTTCTCTGCCTGCTTATATCCTATACACATTCTCACACTGACCAAATGAAGTAGCAATTTACTCTCACCTCACTCAATCTGGTCTCCTGTATTCATGGCAAAATGTTGTCTGCTCTACACTGGGTATACAGAATACAGATTCAGTGACCATTTTGCAGAAGTTATCTACAAGAATAATAGGGTGGTTATGGTAGGGAATTTTAACTTTCAAATATAGACTAGGACTGTCATAGTGTTAAGGGTTTAGATGGAGAGGGATTTGTTAAGCATGTACAAGAAAATTTTCTGATTCAGTATGTGGATGTGCCTACTAGAGAAAGTGCAAAACTTGGCCTCCTCTTGGGAAATAAGGCAGGGCAGATGACTGAGGTGTCAGTGGGGGAGCACTTTGAGGCCAAGGACAATATATTTTATTAGTTTTAAAATAGTGCTGGAAAAGGATAGACCAGATCTAAAAGTTGGAGTTTTCCATTGGAGAAAGATCAATTTTGATGGTATTAGGCAAGAACTTTCAAAAGTTGATTGGGGGCAGCTGTTTGCAGGTTAAGGAACGGCTGGAAAATGGGAAGCCTTTGAATAGTCCAGAGACAGTATACTCCTGTTAGGGTGAAAGGCAAGGATGATAGGTGTAGGAAATGCTGGATGACTAGAGAAATTAAGGTTTTGGTTTTAAAAAACAAGAAAGCATATGTCAGGTATGGACAGGAGAGATGAGTGAATCCTTAGACTATGAAAGCAGTAGGAGTATACTTAAGCGGGAAATCAACAGGGCCAAAAGAGGACGTGAATAGCTATGGAAAATAGAGTTAAGGAGAATCCAAAGGGATTTTATAAATAATTTTAAGGACAAAAGGGTAACTAGGGAGAGAATAGGGCCCCTCAAAGATCAGCAAGGCAGCCTATGTACGGAACCACAGGCGATGAGGGAGATACTAAACGGATATTTCGCATCAGTGTTTACCATGGAGAAAGACATGGAAGATATGGAATGTGGGGAAATAGACAGTGACATCTTGAAAAATGTTGATATTACAGAGGAGGAGGTGCTGGATGTCTTGAAAGTGGATAAAAACACAAATCCCCAGGACCTGATCAGGTGTAACCTGGAACTCTGTGAGAAGCTAGGGAAGTGATTGCTGGGCCGCTTACTGAGGCATTTGTATCAGCGATTAGTCACCAGTGAGGTGTTGGAAGACTGGACGATAGTTAACGTGGTGCTGTTATTTAAGGAAAGTGGTAAGGACAAGCTAGGGAACTATAGACTGGTGAGCATGACATCAGTGGTGAGCAATTTGTTGGATGGAATCCTGAGGAATAGGATGTACGTGACTTTGGAAAGACAAGGACTGATTAGGGATAATCAGCATGGCTTTGTGTGGTAAATCATGTCACATGAACCTGATTGAGTTATTTGAAGAAGTAACAAAGAGGATCAATGAGTGCAAAGCAGTAAAGTGTTCACCAAGGTTCCCCATGGGAGACTGGTTAGATCTTATGGAATATAGGAAGAACTAGCCATTTGGACACAGAACTAGACTCAAAGGTTGAAGACAGAGGGTGGTGGTGGAGGGTTGCTTTTCAGACTGGAGGCCTGTGACCAGCGGTGTGCTACTGGGTTCACTGTTTTTTGTCACTTATGTAAATAATTTGCATGGGACCGTAGGAAGTATAGTTAGAAAGTTTGCAGATGACACCAAAATTGGAAGTATAGGGGACAGCGAAGAAGGACACCTCAGATTACAATGGGATCTTGCTTGGATGGGCCAATGAGCTGAGGAGTGGCAGATGGACTAGATAAATGCGAAGTGCTGCATTTTGGAAAAGCAAATCAGAGCAGGACTTATACACTTAATGGTAAGGTCCTGGGGAGTATTTCTGAACAAAGAGACCTTGGAATGCACATTCATCGTTCTTTCGAAAGTGGAGTCACTGGTAGATAGGATAGTGAAGAAGGTGTTTGGTATGTTTTCTTTTTTTTTTGGTCAGAGCGTTGAATGTAGGAGTTGGGAGTTCATGTTGCAGCTGTACAGGACATTGGTTAGGCTACTTCTGGAATATTACATGCCATTCTGGTAGCCTTCCTATTGGAAGGATGTTGTGAAACTTGAAAGGGTTCAGAAAAGATTTACAAGGATGTTCAAGGTTGAAGGATTTGAGCTATAGGAAGAGGCTGAATAGGCTGGGGCTGTTTTTTCCCTGGAGCGTCTGAGGCTGAGGGGTGATCTTATAGAGGTTTATAAAATCATGAGGGACACGGATAGGATAAATAAATAAGGTCTTTCCCTGGGGTGAGAGGGGAAAGATCTGAAAGAGACTTGAGGAGCAACGTTTTCACCGAGAGGGTTGCGTGTGTGTGGAATGAGCTGCCAGAGGAAGTGGTATCTGGATGGGTATATGAATAGGAAGGGTTTAAGAGGGATATGGGCCAAGTGCTGGGAAATGGGACTAGATTAGGTTGGGATATTTGGTTGGCATGAACAGTTTGGACTGAAAGGTCTGTTTCTGTCCTGTACTTCCCTACGACTTGATGATCTGCATTCCATCAGTTTCATAATACCTGGGTTTCCAATTGTCTACCAGTTCAACACCACAAGTGTTATCTGGCCAACGCTTCCATCCCATGCCTGTTGCAGTGCTGTACTTAGACACTGCATAAGCTGGAAGAATAATATGTCATTTTCCCTGTGTCTGCCCTATTTTCTGCATGAAAAGACATTTTCCTTGTATTAGTTCTGAAGACTGGTCACTGGATCTGAAACATTAACTTTGATTTGTCTTCACAGATGCTGCTTGACTTCCAGAGGTTTTCCAGCAATTGGCGTTTTTCTATGTCATTTTCAATTTGTGGAATCTGTAGCCTTTAGCTCTTAATATCACGCTCAATCGTTTAGAACCTGAACTCTGTTAAGAATACCCATCCATTAACCCTAATGTTGTAAACTAACCGGACCATCTTTTCTAACATCCTCAATATATAAAGATATAAATACTTTTTCAGTCTGTTCGTACGTATAATGACATACTTCTGGAGCAATTGAGACTTGAACCCAGACCTTCCAGCCCACAGGTAGGACAAATACAACTGTACCAAGTGCCTTGTTTAGATCTTGAAATGCTCTTTCATTGGCTATTCATGTTCAGATTTCTTTTGTCACATCACTTGGTTAAAGAAAAATCTATTACAGTAAGAGACAAAGTTGACCACTGATCCCTTCACTGCCTGTTTCAAGGACTGAAATGACAAAGTTATAAGCTTTAATGAGAGCCTATATTTAACCCCCCGCCCCCGCCCCGTCAGTGAAAGCTGACGTTTGTCTTGTTCGGTCCCTTTTATAATCCATAGAATACATTCTCACTTAATATCACAGAGATGAACTGCAGACTCCTTCTGAACGTGCACCAGCTGTTCCACTACTCAAAAACCAATCATTATTTATCAAGCTTATAATCTCTGGCATTCACAACGGGACCTAATTGCACAAGCTAATGAGCAATCTGTTGCTGGCCAAATTTTATTTTGCACAGGCACGTTGGTGTTGTACTGTCTTATTTTCTTTTGCCACTGCTTGTATACAACAGTGTAAACTCAAATCTCGCAATGAATACCATGTTTTTTGTAAAAATGTGCAGTATTTCTTTTCGCAGTCCTTGGTTCTGACAAAGGTCTTGTTTCTATTTCAGTTCACAATCAAGATCGAGGTGCCAGTGTAAAAAAAACACTTGCACTTCTGCCTAAGTAGTGCTTCCTCAATGTCAACCTTGTCTAAGGGTTCAAGTCTGTGGCATGGGCTTTGCAGCTCCAATATTTGAGTCATCCTATTCCGCCTTATACAGGGAGTGAATGATAGCATTTTTTAGACTAAAATCTGAAAATTATTGCTACTCCCATGGCACCTAAATAAAAGGAGTAAAAAGTAGGGAATGCTGCTGCAACTGTAATACACACTAGTGAGACCTCATGTGGAGTACTGTGTACAGTTTTGGTCCCCTTTTATATGAGGGGCAAATGCAGTTGTATTGGAGGCAGTTAAGAGAAGATTCACTACTTAGTTCCAGCAATATGGGATTTAGCTTATCCCAAGTGATTGAGCAGTTTAGGTCTATGCTCTCCTAGAGTTTAGAAGAACGAGCAGAGATCCAATTAGAAATATGTGATGCTAAAGGAGATGGTAAAGTTGATGGAAAAAATGTTTCCTCATGGGGCAATCGAGACCGAGATACTCATGCTTCTAGTGCCTATTATGCGGCAGCCTCCTGATTCCTAGGGATTATCCCCAGAATGTGCTGTTTTTCCAACACTTTTTTTCCAATCTGACTGTTTCAGTATGCTTTAATATGATACAATTTGAGGAATGGGAGATTTCATAAATTTTCAGATTAAAACTGAAATTGAGCATGCATTCATGGACTTTGGTTATCTGACTAACATTACCAGATCCATCTCAAATCTAGTTAATTAAAAATCAACAAATTATTACTTTGATCAAGCTGGTTGTGTGCCCTACTGTATAGTCATTAGCTTGTCAAAGGAGACAGCTGCTTGTCTGGTTTGAATCTCCTGGCCTATTGCTTTTCATTCATTTCAGTGTCTTCCACAACATACCCAAGTTAACCAGTATTTATAGATCTGATCTTTTCAAGGTTTGCGTAAAGAATGATTTTGCATAGCTAGGGAAAAAATCTCTTCCCATTTGTGAAAAGATTGAAAACAATAGAGCACCGATACAAAGTAATTGGTAAAAGAGGCAAAAGTGGTATGCGAGAAAGCTTTTTCACACAGCACAGTCAGTATCTGGAATCCACTGCCTGAATCTGTGGTAGAGGCTTGTTCAATCAGGGTGTTCACAAAGCATGTCATTCTGATGTTGGAATTAGTTTATTGAATAATCCATACTGTGCTAAGAGTTACACTGGGAGTAATTTCAGGATCATAAAAGTTGGGCTTGCAATGTGAAGCATTTACTTGTGCTTGAAGCTACATATTAATATACAGGACCCTGTTTTCTGTTAGCATGAGGAAATTATACAATGGTCATGGCAACACTTTGACTAATCAAAATCTGCTGGTTTAATCTGAGCTAAAGATTGTTCTTCCTCCATCTCTGTCAATGAAGGCCCAAATAATCAACACCCTTTTCTCATGCTTTATAAATTGCCTTTTTTTTAAGTCTACCTCTTGCATTCCACTGCTGTTGAGCGCAAGGTGAAAGGTTTCAACTCTTTGTTTCTTTGTAGCAATATTCAAAAAGGGCTTGAGCTGCAGTTTGACCAGGAACAATGTGCAAACAGAATCCTTATTGAGAGAATGGGTGCAGACCTGATAGGCTAAATGTATACTAATAATTCAGTAATTCTGTGATTTGAGAATTTTAAATAGCCCCTCCCAACAAATATGTATTGCACAGTTTGAAGGTTTTTTTTTGTAACTAACCATGAAAAACGTCATTGTTGAATCTTGGCATTTTGTTTTTAGCCTCCGTTCGACATGAACAGGAAGTTGTGGTGCAAGCTGTATTGTTCTATGTTCTATGTTCTAAACCTTGACAGTAAAGCTATTATGAGACTTCCTCTGAGCTATCTAAGTAATATAGCATCCTCCAGTGTCAAAACATTGTATTGCAAGACAGGACATTTTGGATTTACGGTATTAACAACATTTAGTTTTTGTATTTTATTTGCACATCGTAAAACTGAAGTGGAAACTACTTTTAATAATAGGGTTAAAGTTTCTCAGGGAACTAAATTTGATCTGGACTGAAAAAAATCCCAGCTTGGTAGTATATTGCTGGTCCAGAAGCTACACCACCTGAGTTCATACCAGCAATTTGTTGAATTAAAATGTGTGATGTAAATCAGAAATGTTAATCTTCTTTTAACGAAAACAGTTTTCTGAGTCGAGACACTGGTGTTTAGTTTTCCTTGTGTTTGTTTTTAGGTCAGTTCCTGGAACAACTGCAGCAGAGTGTGAATCCAACTTGAAAAAAATTTACACTGTGCAAACTGTCCAGGTGAGGAGAAAACATTGATATATGGAAGAAGCTGATGAAGTGCTATCATTTTGAAATTAATCTAAAGTTAGCCAAAATTACCCTTCTCTGTACTGTTTCAAAAAGTTAAACAATATATCTTAACAGTGTGCACCATTGGTTTCACTGAGTTTGGCGAACGTTAGCTTCATTAGGATCTGTGAATGACTCCAGCTGATAGTTTTGTGGGAGTTTATATTTCTGTTTCCTGTATAGATATATTAATAGTTCGTCCCAGTTATGCCACACTGAGCAGTGAAAGTAATTAGCCACAATTATAAAGCAGATACCTTCCTCTGAAATTAGGAGAAATAGAGTTTCATGCATTCAAACTGTGCAGATAAAACTTTACCATTGTTGTCTTTAATTGCTGGTAGAGTTGCTAATGTTAGAATAGAAAGTAGTTATTTCTGATGGGAGCAGACCTAGTGAGTTCTGAGAAGATTTGTAGCTCAGGTTGAGGTTTTGGATGTGGGTTTGCTCACTGAGCTGGAAGGTTGATTTCCAAAAATTTCATTACCTTGCTAGGTAACATCTTCAGTGGGCCTCAGGTGAAGCAATGCTGAAAATTCCTGCTTTCTGTTTATATGTTTGGGTTCTGCTAGTAGCAGAACTAGCAACAGCAGTCATTAGTGTTAAAAAGCTAGGAGGAGGAAGAGTGCTCTTGTTGGTTAAATATTGTCTCTTTTGGGGGGAAAAATACCTTTTTGTGGCAACTTTCAAAAATCTTTCAAGAAATGCTGATTTAAGCCACATATGTACCACATCATGGGCAGACCAGACCCAGTGCTTGCACCATTAAGTACAATCAAATTATCAAAATAGATCCTATGAGATGCATAGGATAATTGGGTGCTGGCAGAAATTGTATCATCACCAGAACCAAAGAGTTCCCAAAGCTGATTAGACAAGAGACATTTGCTCCCATTGTTTTCTCTCTCTTTCCAAAGGGAGTAGATTTAATGTGATTTGATAAATTTCATTCTTTTAAATGTTCACTTAGCCTTTTTCCTTATTGACAAAGCATACTCCTTATCTTTAAATCATGCTCCTCAATTTTAGTGCTTAAACTGAAAATTGTATTCAATGTCTACTAGATCATCCCTTTGTGTATCTGCCTGTACTTTTGCATTAAATTTGTGCTGTCAACAGTGTAAAATATTTTAAACATTAATGCTAACAGCTGATTTAAAACAAACAGCCATCCTGTATAATTAATTGTCTATTTAAAATGCTATTGTAATCCTCAGATTTCCTTTGTCTATTGATTCTCTGTTCTTCTCCATCCTGCCTTGGTCTCTACCAACAATATTCTTGTTCCTTATCCCACAATACCCTCTCTGTTTCTGAATCCACTTTCTACAAATCCTCTGCTCATCTCTTGCTGCCGTTACAGGCCTGAAACTCACTGTCTTAAAATGGCCACTCCCTTGATAACCAGGTTTGCCTCATCCATTACATATTTGTAGATGACTGCTGATCTACTGAACCTGGCTTGGGTATACACCTTTGCTAATGCTGAGGCAATCTTGGCTAAAAAGGCAATGATAGTTTAGCTGAGCATGAATATAGGTTGGTACTGTTCTGATTCCCAGTTTTTAAATTCCTGTGGCAGAGACTTTAATCGTTAGCTGAAAAATGTGTTGCTGGAAAAGCGCAGCAGGTCATGCAGCATCCAAGGAGCAGGAGAATCGACGTTTCGGGCATAAGCCCTTCTCAGGAATCATTAGGTCAAGAAGTAAACTTTGGACTTTTTAGCAAAGTGAAAATAATTTGTATGTTTTTCTCTGGATTATTACAGTTAATTAAAATTTGTTACGGGAATGAAACCATGTTGATTAAGGTTATCTGGATTGTTGCAATCTCTATGCTAAACCAATTATTTTTCAAACCTTTCTCAAAGTTGTGTATTTGCAATCCCAGTTAAACCAAAAAAAAACACTTTTTCTCACATGACATGTGGACATTGCTGGCAGGACCATCATTCGCTACCGATCCTTAATTGGGATTGAACTGATTGGCTCTCTAGGCCATTTGAAAACAGTTAAGAGTCGACCACGTTTCTGTGAATCTGAAGCCACATGTAGTCCAGATGAGGTAAGGATGATGGAACTCCTTCGGAAGAGCATTACTGAACCAGATGGATTATTACAATGGTAGATTTAGTTATGTTCTACCTATGACACTACCTTTTAATTCCAGATTTATTATGTTTAAATTTTATTATTTGCAATCAGGGTGAAGGGTTCCAGCCCAAAACGTTGATTTTTCCTGTTCCTCGGATGCTGCCTGGCCTGCTGAGACTTTCCAGCACCACACTGTTGGCTCTGGATTGCGAGTCCAATAACTTTAACACTTCGCCACTCCTTCCCAAGTGCAAGCTAATTTATTTGAACAGTAATCACATTTAAGACAAGAACATGCACAGACAACCACAGTAGCAGATATACTTGGTTTTAAATGACACATGACCTGTTCAAGATTAGGTAATTGTTACTGTGGGTTTGGGCCTCTTTAGTTCAAGCTTAGTAGGTTTAGAAATTGATTCCCAGGACTAGCTCAGTCACATGAGAATCCATACCTCCTGGATGCAGTAGTACAAAAGCATTGTATTGAGATTGTTTCATCTAGATGGCCAGAAGGTTTAATTTAGCAGACTTAAAATGATTTGATGTTTTAATTGGTAGCCCTTAGGAAAACAAACCTTGAACAAGTACCTGGTGCATTTGGTAAAGGAAGAGGCTAATGGAGGATAATTTAGCAACTGGGAAATTTTAGATATGAGAACAGATTAGAATCAGTAGTTTTATCACCTTCTCTGACTCTTATCTCAAATTTTATTAAGCAAAAGGCAATGTGTTTGAAACCAAATTTGAAATCAATTTGATGTCTTTCTTAAAAAAAACGTTTTTTCTTCATTTTGTAATATCCAATATATAGAAAATTATGAGAGGATAATTTTCTAAAACATTCTATTATTCATAGTTTAGTAAAGGAGCTCAACCTACAGAACGGGTGTAATAATATTGGGAGTTGACTATCATTCCTATGTCATGACATGTAAAATCCTTAAGCAAGTAAAGCAGTATGAGAAAGCAAAAAAGGTATTGTTGCGGGTGATTTTGTGTTTGTATATTCAGATGTACTTCCAGAAAACCCCTATGCCCTCAGCAACCATAGAATTGTTTAACCTGTAACTGGCACAGACTCCACCTTTTTGACAACTCATCAAACTGGGATCAAATCTGATTTAAATATAAACTGCAAAGGAGAGTATTGTGGTTGCACTGGGTATCATTCTGATCAATCTATGCTGTATACCCTTCAGGGCTAGTATATTCTTCCCAGTGTCTGGTGTCCAGATCTGTGCATCATACTTCACATGTGGTCTAATCCAGGATTTCTATATTGTGATATTAACTGTCTGATTTATATATATATTTTAAGTTTGGATTTTGAATTATGTGTAAGTAACATGTGTTTTGAGTCTCAAGTTAGTTTTTACTTTTATCAGTATTTATTTTAAAACAGTTGTGGTGATTTCTTTTAAAATGGATTGAGGGTTACTTTGGCAGCCTAATGGGTTTTTGTTTACTTTAGGATTTTATTACCTAACAAGGGAGACAGTTGCACCACAAAGTTTCTGTGAGGAATTCGTGGACTGGGGCTGTACTTTTACTGTGTTTTAAATCATTTGGAATTTGTCTTAATTTCCTTTTGCTTAATGAACTTCTGTTTTATTGTTAAAACTGCATAGAAACAAATTCATAATTAAAATGCATAATATTTCTTTTGACTTCACACTGAAAATATAAAGATGATCAAAATACTTACCTGTTCTTATGGTATCTGTGGAGCTATTATTTAAAACAAATCTTGTCTAGTAGCTGAGTTTTTAAATATGCAAGTTACATTGTAGAAACAGAGATGCCAGGTTCTATTACTGCTCTGGGCTGAGTTAGCTGATCTGAACATGCTGACAGTTTAGGTTGCTCAGTTGACCTCAGAACTCTCAGTTCCTGATTTCTTTCTGATCGCTGGCCAATGAGATCTCCTTGTGCTAACATCTCATGAGGTGAGCATGATGCTTCACCATTTAATATTTTACCAGCATTGTCATGCTGAATTTATTCTTTCCTAATGATTTTCTGTCTTTTGTTCTGCTTTCATAATTTGCTGACAACATGCAAAATATTTCTTTCTTCCATTGCAGATTTTTGTTGCGTTACATCAAAATGAAATTTTTGCCATCACATTTCAGCAAGGAGAAATTTTCAAGTTTCAACACTCGTGATGCACCCCTAAAATAACATTTCATATGATATAAATAAAAATCAAATCTACCCATAAGCATCCAACTATCCAAATTTCCCTGACACTTCATGAGACTTCACATTGAGGGATGTTATCATCCCTCAAAACTAGGATTCACTTTGACTGCACATTGCTCCAGTGAAAGAATTCTTTAAAATTAGCACAAAAATAATATGAGAATTAAAGTGGTATGTTTATTGTTTTCTCCCTGCATTTTCCTTTACTTCTTACTTTATTTTTTGAACTGGACAAACTAAAGTATGAAGTTAACTAATCAATCTTGTTGTGGGGAAAGAAATGCAATCATAAGAAGTACTGTATTTTGGAAGTATGGTAGCGACTTGCATACAGCAAGGTTGAAGGATAAGTGATGGCTAAGATAACAGATTGAACTCCTTTGCTCTGAATAGTGCCCTGCGTTATTTTACAAACATGTAGGAGGGCAAAATTTATTGGTGCTTTTTAGTTTCAGTTGCAATAGCAGCAATGCTGCTGACCAGGCTGATCACTCACCTGAATAAAATTTTACATAGCTTCTGTCAATAATGCAAATGGCACTTTGGTCTCCTTGCTATTGGAAAGATGTTGTTAAATTTGAAAAGGTTCAGAAAAAAAATTTACAAGGATGTTGCCAGGGTCGGAGGGTTTGAGCTATAGGGAGAGGCTGAACAGTGTGGGGTTATTTTCTCGAGAATGTTGAAGGCTGAGGGGTGTCCTTGCAGAAGTTTATAAACTTCTTATATGAGGGGCATAGGGTGAATAGCCAAGGTCTTTTTTCCACAGGGTAGAAGAGTCCAACCTAAAGGGCCTATGTCAAAGATACAGGTGAAAGATGTAAAAGGGACCTAAGGGCAACTTTTTCTGTGTGTGTGTGTGGAGTGAGCTGCCAGAAGAAGTTGTAGAGGATGATACAATTACAACATTTTAAAA
Source organism: Chiloscyllium punctatum (assembly GCF_047496795.1). Lineage (NCBI taxonomy): Eukaryota > Metazoa > Chordata > Chondrichthyes > Orectolobiformes > Hemiscylliidae > Chiloscyllium > Chiloscyllium punctatum. The sequence goes on along the minus strand of NC_092750.1, from coordinate 49,912,820 downwards.
GACATCTGGATAGCTATATGAATAGGAAGGGTTTGGAGGGATATGGGCCAGTGCTGTCAGATGGGACTAAAATTGGGTTGGGATAGCTGGTCAGCATGGACAGGTTGGACCGAAGGATCTGTTTCCATGCTGTACATCTCTGTGACTCTAAATAGGGAATTAACTTTAATATTCTGTTCAAGAGTCGACCGTGTTTCAGTTTGTACTATATTTTAGCATAGATTATGTACTAGGGTATCTACAATCAATATTCTTCTGGTGCCAAGGGAGAATGTTACCATTGAACCAATATTCAGCATTCAGTGGATCATAGAAAATAAGTTGTTTGCTCTGTGGCCAAGTCATTAGTGTCTGAAGGTTCAGCCCTTGACAATTAGTCCCAGAAAGATGACTGCATTGGCACCACCTCATACTTCCGCGAGGAGATTGAGCAATTCATCAACTTTACCAACACATTCCACCCTGACCTTAAATTTACCTGGACCATCTCTGACACCTCCCTCCCCTTCCTGGACCTCTCCATCTCCATTAATGACGACCGACTTGACACTGACATTTTTTTTACAAACCCAGCAACTCCCACAGCTACCTGGATTATACCTCTTCCCAGCCTACCTTCTGCAAAAATGGCATCCCGTATTCCCAATTCCTCCGCCTCTGCCGTATATGCTCCCAGGAGGACCAGTTCCACCACAGAACACACCAGATGGCCGCCTCTTTTAGAGATCGCAATTTCCCTTCTCATGTGGTTAAAGCTGCCCTCCAATGCATCTCGTCCACATCCCGCACCTCTGCCCTCAGACCCCACCCCTCCAACCATAACAAGGACAGAACGCCCCTGGTGCTCACCCTACCAACCTTCGCATAAACCAAATCATCCGCCCACATTTCCATCACCTCCAAACAGACCCCAGCACCAGGGATATATTTCCCTCCCCACCCCGTTCCGCTTTCCGCAAAGACCATTCCCTCCGTGACTCACCTGGTCAGGTCCACGCTCCCCATTTCTCCCCCCCCCCACAACCCACCCTCCCGTCCTGGCACCTTCCCCAGCCACCGCATGAATTGCAAAACCTGCGCCCACACCACCTCCCTCACCTCCATCCAAGGCCCTAAAGGAGCCTTCCACATCCATCAAAGTTTTATCTGCACATCCACCTATATCATTTATTGTATCCCTTGCTCCTGATGCGGTCTCCTCTACATTGGGGAAACTGGACGCCTCCTAGCAGAGCGCTTTAGGGAACATCTCAGGGACACCCGCACCAATCAACCACACTGCCCTATGGCCCAACATTTCAGTTCTCCCTCCCACTCTGCCGAGGACATGGAGGTCCTGGGCCTGCTTCACCGCGGCTCCCTCACCACCAGGCACCTGGAGGAAGAACGCCTCATCTTCCGCCTCGGAACACTTCAACCCCAGGGCATCAATGTGGACTTCAACAGTTTGCTCATTTCCCCTTCCCCCGCCTCACCACAGTTCCAAACCTCCACCTCAGCATTGTCCCCATGACTTGTCCTACCTGCCTATCTTCTTTTCCACCTATCCACTCCACCCCCCCCCCCCCGACCTATCACCTTCATCCCCTCCCCCACTCACCTATTGTACTCTATGCTACTTTCTCCCCACCCCCTCCCTCCTCTCATTTATCTCTCCACCCTTCAGGCTCTCTGCCTGTATTTCTAATGAAGGGCTTTTACCCGAAATGTTGATTTTACTGCTCCTCGGATGCTGCCTGAACTGCTGTGCTCTTCCAGCACCATTCTAATCTAGACTCTGGTTTCCAGCATCTGCAGTCATTGTTTTTACCTAATTAATCCTAGAAATCCAGACTCAGAGTTCTCATACCAGATAATTATTTTTTTTTGGGACCAATTGTAATGGAGCTCGTGATAAGAGACCGTTATTGGAGAATAATGGGTTATTACTTATGTTAGAGCACCTCTCTGTGGGAAATGAATTGGGCCAGGTTGGTGCTTAGAAGATTAACTGCCAATAAACTGGCAGGCTGCACAGCCCAGTTTCTAACCAGTCCTTTTTTTTAATTCCTCTGCATACTCACCAATTTGCCTATCCAATTCAACTAGTTACAAATTTGCTCTGTATGCTTTAATGGAACAATTGGGAAAGTAGATGCAAAATCAAACTTTCAGACTGATTATAAACTAATTTATAATAAACTGTTTTATTAGCACTGATATTCTTCCATAAAGTATAATTTTGATTGCAAAGTGTGCCTTGAGTTTTATAGCAATGTTTTTGAATATTGAATGTGAATTGCAAGAAGCACAGAAAATTTTAATAGGTTAGTTAATTTGTAATTACTTCATCCTATTGGAGACAGAGATTTTCTTAAAGATGTTTCTATTGGTTTATTAAAATTAATGGTTTAATAAAGTTGTGTATGTGAAAACGAAATTTCTTAACGATTTGCTTCCTAACAACCAGTTAGTTGCTTAAAAATGTACTGATGGCAGATCTGGCATCTGAGTAATGTAGTATCAGTAAACTGCTGGTGTTTTGTTATTTGATTTCTGATAAAAAAAAGTGTTGATAACTGACAAGTATCAAAAAGTAGACATCTGCTTATTGTCTGTCTAATGGAGGAAACTGCAATTATAACAAAATATTTGGGAGGCTTTGTGAACCTGCACATTAATTGATCAGTTGTAATTGGTGACATCCATTTTCGTAAAATAAGGTACTGCACACAGCTTAGAGCCATCTGCTGCATATCTAGGTTTCCACAAAACAGTGTGATCTAGACTCAGACATGTATCATTATGGATTCACAAAGCTATATGTGGATTTTTGCGTTTTCTAGCTGAGGCAGCAGTGAGGAAGCACAAATACCTTGAGGTCCCAGGCTAGGAGAGAAAAAGTACTGGTTGAGGTTCCTTCTCTCTCGTCCTGATTTCACAAACGATCAGTGAAAAGCAAAGCTTCTGTGTATGAGAAGAACCATTGGTTAGACTACAGTGTTCCCAATAAACTAGGAATATTTGGGAACCATGTCCAATTTATGAACACTTGTGTTTACAAATGCAATTCTATTCAGGGGTCTAATTTTTAAAGATCCAAGATACAAATGTTTCCACTGAGTGGCTGTTTTATATTGTCCTGCTTTGTATTTGGACTTGAGTACAGATTGAATCTTGAATAGACTTGAACTGAACCCATTCTCAACCTGGGGCTGACTGTAATCTTTTTTTAGTTTGGCATGTGAAAATGCTTCTCAAGTTATCTGGTAGTTATTGCTACTTTCAAGATTGGTAGGTGAGAATAAATGGAAGAAACCACTCAAAACTATTTTAGGAGGGCGACTTGAGTTAAAATGTATGTCTACTAAATATGACTTTATAATTAAGACTAGGCCAAGCTCTGATGAAAAGTTATCTAATCTTGAAACTTACTCTCTCTCTGTGGATGCTGCCTTATCCATTGTTAGTTCCAGTATTTTTGTTTTGTTTTCAGTACAGATTCCAGCATCTGCAATATGTTCCAAAATTATAGTCTTATCATCTTTGATTCCCACTGCTGGTCTCAGGATGGTGAGGGTGATGCAGTTAAAATCACACAATGCCAAGTTATAGTCCAACAAGTATATTTGGAGGTACTAGCTTTCAAAGCACTGCTGCTTCATCAGGTGGTTGTGAAGCCGATCACAAGGCGCAGAATTTATAGCAAAAGATTAGAGTCTTGCAGCTGAAATGATATATTGAACAAACCTAGTTATATCAGTTAAGCTGCATGACACTATAATCTTTTACTATATATTTTGTCTTATGAGCCTGCGTCACAACCACCTGAAGAAGCAGTGCTTCGAAAGCTAGTGCCTCCAAGTAAACCTGTTGGACTATTACCTGGTGTTATGTGACTTTTAATTTTGTCCATCCCAGTCCAACACCAGCTCTTCCACATCGGGGATGATGTAACACAACAATGCTGCTTCATTCTCTATCCATGCAATTCCAAAATTGACTCTACCTAGAGTTTTGCAAAGCAATATGAAATACTAACTTGCCCAAAATGACTTGCCGAAGACCAATGGATTTTGTCCCCTTGAAAGATCTACTCAAATGTTGTAATAAAATTTGTTCCCAATTTCAAGATTAGTATACTGATGCTCATGGATCTTTTAACAGTGACAACATTTCATCAGTGGCTATGTGAAAAGGAATATTAACTCAGTATTTTTGTTTCATCTCTTAGCATGTCAATATTTAAAATTTGAATACCAAAACCGTATATGAAAAATTCCAGATTGTGTTTAAGACAGTAGATACTTGCATTGAGGTTCTGTTTTCTTACCATATCTCATGTTGACCATCTGTTCAGTTTCCAACCACTGAGTATTTCCTCGCTGCTGGTTATCTATATTACATAGGTTGTGCTGAAATGCATGGTTTACAAGACCTATGAATTTCAGATTTTCATGCTTCACTGAATATTAAAGTGTTGTAAAATCAGCCTTTCTTTTTAACAGTATGTTAGCATTTCCTGTTCCCCTACTGTAAAGAATAGACAGGTGGGCCTACATGACAATCATATTTAAGTTTAAGTTTGCAGAAGCTCAAGAGGCACAGTGGATTTAATTACATGCTTCATTTGCTTATACTGAGATTAATGCACAAAAGCCCCTGTATGGAATTTGTTTGTTTATTTTTTTGGGGTATTTTCCACTTAATAACACAGATCTGTCATTTTAATCCTTCATCTGTATACCAGTGAATAACCAGAGGCATTTCGCTAAGGTATGCAAACTTTCTCTTTGGAAAGAATTCTTAGAAGAATCCGATTGGTGGCAATTAAGTATTGGATTTTGTTTGTTGAGCGGGAAAAATGTTGTGAAATAGATTATTAAAATGCACTGAAATGGTTGATTGTTTCATTTCCATCCAAAAACTGTTGATGTATTTAATTGCTAAAGAGGTGTTTCGCCTTCTTTATTTTTCATTGCTTGACCCTTTGTGCCACCTTTGTTTAATAGTGAGATGTCTTTCTAAATTTGTTATGAAAATGCAGCAGTAGGGTGAAAGCAGCCAAAAGTACATTTTATGGTGCCTGCAACAGCATACCTTTCTTGCTTAATTGCCAGAGCTGGCAGGAGCAAGCCCACTTTTATAATGGAGTAAATTTATGAGCCCAATGTAGTCTCCAGCTTGGAAGATGAATCAAGAGATGATAAACTGGCAAGATAAGTATTAGATACTTTGGTTACCAATGTGGCAAGCTATGTGCTGCTATCCTTAACCTGCAGTTTCAGCATCACCAGTCATTTAACGTTATTGCTGCCAATAAAAGTCAATGGCAACCTGCCTCAAGTTCAGATTTCAAACCGTTAAGTGAATGTAATTGTAAAAGCCAAACTTCTATGAATAGATCCAACGGGAGTTGGTTTGTCAACCATGGTTGTACTTGTGGCTTGAAAAAGAAGTTATTGTATTTACTGCTATTTTGATCTCTAAAGATGTGAGAAAAGATGTTTGACAAGATGAATGAGCACCCCTTGTTCTAATGGCAACCTTTAGCCGATGTTATTTGTTCTTTATCTTTGATGGTCATCATTTCAGCTTTCTAGTGTATAACTAAGTTCGCTGTTGTACATGTTCCCTGATTTTGAGAAGAGAGATTTGCTGTCTAATATGTATAATAATGTGTAATGGTAAAAAGCCCACCGGTATCTGACAACTTAGAATTACTGCTCAGTGGTGCAGCGCTGACTCTATGGTCCAATGTATAAATAATCGTCTTATTATTTTAAGTTATTTTCTTGGCACTTTTTTAAAATTCTGTGTTTGCTAGTAGGTTTGTATGTGCTTTCTCACTCTAAATAGACAGCTGTCAATTGATTCTGGGATATTTTATTTATTTTCTCTTTTATGTGTGCTAAACTATATCTTTGAATGTTTGAAAAAGTCTGAAGTAATACATCGATGATTTAAATGAGTAATAAAAGTGGCTATCAAAAGAGCAGACCTAATGAATAAAGCATTTTCTTTCCATCATCTTTGAGCAGAAGAAGAACGAGACAGTGACAGATGAGGTGTAGAGGTACAAAAAGGGCACGTGTGTTTTTTTTTAATACTCTTGTTATTTGTGTCCTGGTCATGGATCTACTCATTGCTAGGATGTGAGCATCACTAATGAGGCAAGAATTTGTTGCCCATCCTAATTAACTTTGAAGATTGGTGAGCTGCCTTCTTGAATTGTTGCAATCCATTTGGTGTGGATATATCTACAGTGCTGTTAAGGAGTGTTACAGAATTTTGACACAGCAAAACCAACCAGGGATGCCCTAATTCTGTGTGAATAAAAATAAATTAAAGTGTAATATTGTTTTTAATTTGACATTAACTTGAGGGCACTTCATAGAGAGCTTTATCATAGAGTTTTTCACATTTAGTGCTGTTTATTTTAAAATAAATTATCAATTGATATGGAAACTATGATACAATTGGTACTTTGCATAAATGGCTTTTAAAATGTTTAGGTATCCAGGCTGTTCTAAAAGAAAAATGATCACCTGATAATACTAAATCTGTTTCCACAGTGTTGTCTCTGTTCTTCGGCACCCTGTAGAAACTGTTGCATAAACTCTAAAACTGGAATATAATCATTAGAGATTAAAGTCAAATGAACTGCATATATGTATTGGATTCTAAATTGTATGTAGCTTCGTGATATTTTAATCAGTGTGATCAAATTCTGTTGTATAGAAGCTGGGGACATGAAACTTTTTAATCTGAGTCTCTTCAAACAATGATTTTAAATGCTAAAATAAAGTGTAGCATGAATGCCTGAAATGTTATTTTTTGAATTGGCCAATTATTAATGCGCAGGTACTCAGGAAATCCACAAACAAGGGAGATAAGCGTGATATACTGAGATTTTGGTACACAGAAGAGCCAGACAATGAAAAGTCTGAAATTGGCTGAAATTGATGCAAATAAAACTGCTACAGTGTGAATAAGCTGTATCGTATATTGTCCCAAATCATTAGCGTCTAATTAGTTTCTGTAACTGAACTCTCCATCTACCTCTAAGTTTTCATGAAATATCTTCATCCCAACCATTTATCATTTTGAACAGTAGTTGAAATAAATCAATCTAATCTGTATTTCATATTTTCTGTCTTAATTTTTTTAAAAAAAAAGCTTCAATGAATTCATCTGTGCTTAATGCTTCTGAAAATGTTGCAAGCTCTGACATCTGATAATATATCGTCCCTTTTTAAGAGACGTTGCATGGAATAAATTGGAATTTCCACAAGGTGTTCTTATAGCTAAAGTGCATCCATGGTGTCACATTTATCAGTTTTTAAATGTGTAAGTCTAAATCTGTTTTGTTATACCAAAACCTTGTTTTCCTTTCAGTGCATCAAATTTTCTTTTTACAAGAATCCGTATATGTTCACAATCATTTATTTTCATGACTAGCCTCCAAAGTTTTCTGACAGTACTAATCTTAAAAATTTTAAGTAGAATATAGAATGATTAATCTTTTATATCCTTACAAGTTTTTTTGCTGGCTTGACTGTTTCCACACATTGGACACGCCCATCCTAAAGATGTGAATAGCTTTGAAGTAAAAGAAACTTAACAGGTTGTTGCTGGAGCTAACTTAAATGTTTTTAGGGACACTGAGTTTGACTAAATGTGTTATATTACTGAAGTATAATCTAATCATACACTTAGTATTACCTTTATTTAGATCTTTAAAGTTATCTATGTGTATGCAGTTAAAGCCATAACATCAAACACTTTTTCTAGACTTACTAATTTGATTAAATTTTTTTACTTGCATAAAACCAAATTACTTCTGAGTTATGATCCATTTGTGATTTAGGTAACTAATAAAGCTATACTTATGATCTAAATTAAATATTTAGTAAAATAAGTTTAAGATTATTTTCCCAATTATCCAGACCTTTAGATATTTAAATTAAAGTGGCAATTATGTGGCTATGTATTAAAAGAACTATTAATATTGCTGTAAAGTTTAGCTGCTTACCTGTAGGATATACAATATTTTATCTTAAAAAAAATTCTTGATGCATTAAAATCAATATTGCCCAGTACTTGTGATTTTCCTTTGTATCACTTTTTTAGAAGAAAAGTTGTACCTATTCATTAAAATACTTGCCTTTGCTCAAACCATACTGTTTAAACATGATTTTAAAGTTTAAAAACAGTTCTACAGTCATTCCATGTGTGATGAATACATTAACAACAGTGATGTATAATTTTATATAACTCCTTTTAATCATAGTAAACATTCTAAGGCACTCTGCAGTAATGGTGCCAAAATTTGGGAGAAATTTGGTGATGTGACAACAGATTACCAAAAATTTTGTCAAGGAGATTGATTTTGCTGACCTTGTTGGAAGAGGAAAGAGAGGTAAGAATGTTGAAGCAGCACAGTTTTGAGGTTTGGGTTTTGGAAGCTAAAGGTATGACCATCGAGGAAGGAGTGATTTGAAATCTGGGATAGTCAAGAGACCAACATTAGAGGAACGCAGCTATCTCAGCATGTGTAGGGATGGAGATTATTGGATCAGGGTGGGGCAAGAGATGGAAAGCAATGATGGAAATCTTTTAGACAATGCTAAACAGGGACTTGCTTAGCAAGTCAGTGAGCAAAGGGTTGATGGGCAAGATGGATTTGGTCTAAGTTGTGTCACAGGCCAAAGCATTTTGGATGAGTATCTCAACATGTAGGAATGCAGAGAGGCAATATAACATTGGTGAAAATAACCATTTCTATTCATGGTGTGGATATGCTGTTGGAAGCTCACCTGTGTCACAAAGTTCACGAATAGTTTGGTTCAGTTTTCTTGGGAAGATGGATTGAATCACTGACCAGGGAACATTGTTTTTCAATACCACTAAACTATGGTTTCAGTCTGCCCGATATTTAGTCAGACGAAATTACTGTTGATCCAGTGCTAGATGTTGGACAGGCATTCTGATTTGGGACAGTGAAGGAGTAAAGAAAGGTGGTGGTGGTGCTTTACAGCTGGGTGTGATCAACAGACATGAGAAACATGCCCAACACACTCTTTATTTTTCTTTGTCTTGATTGAGCAAGACAATTGCTCACAGGGTTTTTAGGCATGTATTCATTGCTAATTATGTGGTTTTCTACCCTGGGAACTTTATATATCTCCAGTGTATAGAGTTTTTCTGTACTGGTGTTTTACACTTTATAAAGGTCACTTTGTTTTATTGTGGTTTCAGCTATTCCATAGCATGCGCCTCCTGGTTTCCAGATTTCATCTTTCCAGATATTAATTTTCATTGTGTAATTTAACTGCGCTTGATCTAGAAATAGTGTAAAGAGTATTAGTAAAAGTATGTTTCTTCCAAGAAGTTATCTTTGCTTCATATATAGTGCAATTTCTGGATGACAGATGTGAAGGTGATGCAATAATAAGTACTAATTATTGCCATCCTTAAGTCATTGAGTTAGATATTTTCCCAGTCTTTCTTCTCCTTGTGACACTGCTGACAAAAGTTCTGTAGATGGGGTCATTTTTGCACTAATTCAGCAAAATTACCATGCTTCATTTGGCTGAACATGTAACTAACATGAGTAGCCTTTTTGAAAGGTGTAGCATTAAAAGCTGTAGCATTGACAACTTTTTTTTCCCTTTACACACGCAAGATCTTGAGGTGATTGATGCCAGTCAAATTGCTGGATGTCAGCTTGTAATTCAAAACCAAAACTCATGTCTATATTCACTAATTCCAAAGGTGTTTGAGCCCTTCACCATTTTGGATGGGTATACGATCATCCAAGTTAAAAGCTTGTTCTCAATACTATGAGGAGCTAAGAGAATCTGTTAGTGTAATTGTATGGCTAGGAAGAGCTCCTAACCTAATGAATTAGATTTGTCTTTGTATAAATAATTTTTCACTTGTTGAAGTTCCAGTAACAGGTGATTAGTAAAACCCTAAGACTACAAGTGTTCGCTGCCCCTAGACATTGATATTAGACATCATTGACACCAGATAAACCAAAAGGGGGAAAGAAAAGAATTGGAGGAAATTGGAAGAAATTCTTTGTCCTCTTTTTTCCACCTTTTGCAATTAGAAGTCCTGAAGTCAAGAATTCAACATTCTGAGGCATCTGCTCTGTTTTCAGAGTACTGTATTTCTGGTATCATGACGCATGATGCAATTAGTCTTGTACCACAACAGTTTTAACACTCTTAGGTGTTTTTAAATAGTTTTCTCTTATCTTCTCACATTCAAGCATTTCTAAATCTTAAAAGTATTCTTCAGTTAATGTTCATGCATGCAATCTTCCCTTAGTCTATGCCCAGAACGCCATGTTCTTGCTCATAAGTGCAGTAAGTCATATATAACTTGAATATGTATACAAGTAAAAAGGGATCTTGCAGACTTTGAAGATATCAGTTCTGTTTGACTATCTAAGAAGCATGATGCTGCCTGAACTGCTGTGCTCTTCCAGCACCACTAATCCAGAATCTGGTTTCCAGCATCTGCAGTTATTGTTTTTACCTATCTAAGAAGCAGTCCACTGAAAATGCAAAGATTAAGTGCTGCATGTTTGGAAAGAGTTCAAAATATAGATTCTCTTGGACCTGAATGTCTGTGTTTTACCTCAGGAATATGGAGTGTCATCATTATCTAAATGATGAATTAAAATGTTTTTAGTATGGTATTATTAAAACTTTTTATGCTTGAATAATGTGTTTTAAAATGTTATAAGGATAAAGTGCATTCATTTTGAATATGTGCTAACAAGCAGTTTAGGATTAGAAGTTATTTACCGTTGCTTTTCCTGTGCAAACATTACATTTTAACTTAGTTGTATTTCCCCTTCTCCCACTAGAGTTTTTGGAGTGTCTACAACAATATTCCTGCAGTGACCAGCTTGCCCCTCCGTTGTAGTTACCACCTAATGAGAGGAGAGAGACGACCATTGTGGTAAGTAACTGGGTGTGGTATGACACATCTATAGAAGTGCAGATATCTAAAAGGTGTGCCTACAACTTATCACTATTTTGAATTTGCATTTACTGCTTTCTATAGGGAAGATGAGAGTAATGCCAAAGGAGGATTGTGGAAAATGAAAATCTCAAAAGAGCACACTGTAAGTATTTTTAAAAACAATAAATTAAGAATATTATTGGCCGTGCTTAAAAATACATGGTTTTGTACTGTTTTCTTTTAAATGTGTAAGATTGTGATGGAATTGTGAGGCAGACTTCAGAAACTTTGATATAGTCAGTAACTTCAACTATTTTCCTGACTAGATGAATTGAATTTTTGTATCATATTATACCCTCGTGAATGTCAGCAGTTTGATCAAAGGTGATTATTACAGAAATTAAGTTTATGGACATCAAGTTGATCATACATGGTATTGTATGCATGACATGAGCACTAAATCTAATTCTCATAATTTTTAAAATAAATTAGAGGATAAGTGATTGAAGGATGTTATACAAATATATTTGAAAGATACACTTTTGGTCTAATACATTTGAGCTACTTCCGAGGACAAACTGGGCTTGTTTTCACTGGAGTTTAGAAGTTGTAAAGTGTGACTTGACACAAGATCATGAATGGCCAGGATGAGTCCAGGGGGTGTCCTGTTTTAAAGTTAGGGGTCACCCTTTTGGGATATAGATTAGGAGAATTTAAAGTAAATTGCATTCAGATCTTTCTATAGTACTAGCTAAGCCAATGGAATGTAAACTAGGCCCTACAATGGTACAACCAGCTAAAGGATGTAATTATATCATTACAAATTTGTGTAGAAACTGTACGTCATAAAGATAGGCATTTAAATAAAGCTTGTTTCCCCTCTTGGGCAGAGGTAAAAGAGACACTGGAGAAGATTTGAAGAAAAGCAGGAAATTTTTACCAGTGGCCCAGCTAATAATTATCCTGCAACCAGAATCTTGAATCATAGTATCTGATTATCCTCACATTCCTGGCTGTGACACCTTGCTGTACAACCATTGGCTGCACAGTTCCTATTTAAAAATGTATCTATGTTTCAAAAGTATTTCATCAACTGCAGAGAACATCAGGACATTAGAAATAAGAGCAGGAATAGGCTATTCAGCCACTAAAGCCTGATCAGCCATTCAACAAGGCTCATGGCTGATTTGTCCTGGGCCACAACGTTTTATTTCATATCAACTCATCATAGCCCTCAACTTCTCCATTTTGAAAATATACCTACATTCTTTTTAAATACTTCCAATGATCTAGCCTCTACATCTCTCGTGGTAGAAAATACCAGACATTTACTACCCATTGGGAGAGAAATCCCTTTGCCCCTCACTTTTAAAAGAGTGTTCCCTTATTCCATAACTGTGTCCCCTTGTCCAAGATTTCCCCATTCATGGAAACATCTTGTCAAAATCCACCCTGCAAACCCCTTCAGAATCGTATATCCTATTAGGATCATGCCTCGTTCTTTTAAATTTAATGAATGAGGTTTAATCGGTTTAGCCGTTCTTGGTAACACAACCCTTATGGAATGTCTCTCCACTTTATTAATAGTCTGCCTTTTGATTCTTCCTACCAGTGTGTTACCTTGTATTTTCATACACTAAATTCCATCTGTCAAGATATAGTCACTCATTCAACTTAACTACATTCCTTATGGCCTCATCACAACATCCCTCTTTACTTTTATCATCAAATTTGGATACATTACACACTGCCCCCAACTCCAAACCATTAATATGGGTACTTAATAATTGTTACCTGAGGACCAAACCCTCTGATATATCTTTATCTTTCCAACCTGAGAAAGATCCATTAATTCCCAACTCTTTTTTTTTTCCCCTGTGTGTTAATCAATCCATGCTCATAAGTTATCACTAAATCTGTGAGCCCCTATTTTGTAAGAATTCTTCAAATTGTATTTGCAAGACTTGTAAACTATGAGGAGAACCGTATGAATCTCCAAAAGGAATTATATTATCTTGTCTTTCAAAGGGTACAATCTTAGTGTTTGCAAAAGAAGCAAGGATGATCGAAGGAAAATCTTTCTCTCATTGTGTGTAGTTAAAGTATTGAATGCAGAGTCAAGAAATGTGGTGGAAGCAGGTTCAATTGAGCATTCAAGAGTGCAGTAGGTAATTATTTGAATAGAAATAATGTGTAATGGTATGGATGGAGAAAGGAAAACATTGGCACTAGGTAATGATGCTCATTTGAACAGTCAGTGCATGTACTGAAGGAGGCTGAATGGCCTCCGTCTACACCATAACCATTTTGATTGTGTGACAACCTTTTGTGTGGTACATAAGCAAATATTTTCTGGAAATGCATATCTGCTATATCTACCAGTTCCCCTTTGTCATCTCTGCTTGTTAATGAGCTCAAAATACTCGAGACCAAATTTGTCAAACATGACTTATAGAGTCATAGAGATGTACAGCATAGAAACAGAGCCTTCGACTTCCTTTTCACAAAGCTGCATTGATTCGTTTGGTTACAATAAGCTTTCTTCCTTAATAACAGATGGTTGCATTTTCCTAATGACAAAAATTGGCCTGTAGTTTCTTGCTTTCTGAACCACCCGCTAATCTCATTGAACCAGGAGTGCATCATCACAAAATATGTGATACACAAACAGCAGCCTACAAGATTTACATCTGTTGATTCTTCCTTCCACCTTAGGCATCCTTGTACTTTCTTAAGCCTTTAATTTATTCCAAGATATTGTGCTTGAGGCAATGCATCTCCAAATGTGTTATCTTTTCCAGCAATGTGAATAACATTTACATCAAATATTTGAAACGAGATTCCATCAGAATCGACTTGGTTTTTAAGTTTTGAACTTTGCAAAGAAGGCCAATGGATTATGATGTGTAAATTAGCATTTTCTTGTTACTATTGTCAAACATAGACTTAAAATAATAATCCCAAAGGATCTTTCTGTATGTTGTGTAGTATTTGTGATAATTTATTTGATTTATTTGAGAATTACCCAATTACTTCCAACTCCTAATCCTGGAATAAGATTGTATTTACTTCCAAAGCTTTTCAAAGGCTGATTTTTTAAAAATCATTGTTAGGATTATAGGTTTTGCTTGCTAGACCAGCATTTTTTGCCCATCCCTAATTACCCAGAGGGCAGTTAAAGATCACCCCTTGCTATTGATCTGGTGTCACATGTAGGTCAGACCAGGGTAGGGACATTTAGTGAACCAAATAGGTTATTCCAACAATTGGCAATGTTTTTGTGGTCATCATTAGATTTTTAATTCCAGGTTTTTTTTTAAAGTGATGTCAAATTCTACCATCTACTATGGCAGAACTTGAACCTGGTTCCCCAGAACATTATTTGGGTCTTTTAGATTAATATGCAATAGTGATACCTTTACCTTCCCGATCTGATATTCTGCTGATCGCAACACTTTTGCCTGTATCTGTAACAAGTACATTAAAGGTTCAGCTACCATGCTGAAATTACGAACAAATTTCCAGTAAAATCCATACATTCCTAAAAATCTCATGATTTTTCATTTAGTTTTAGGAACAGGGAATTCTATTAGAGTGTTTACTTGCACTTTCATTGGTAGCTGTTGTCATTGTCACATGGTATGTCTGAGCTAAGTTACACTTGTTCAGCAATTTACTTTTGGCTAAATTTATTACTTAAGACAGCAACTGTAATTGCTTAAACAGAACTTCTACTGATCTCACATGCTGTTCCCATGTATTACTATATAATACATTATAAATGTCGCTGAGGTGTTCTTTAATCCAAATGACATTACTTGCAATTGGTATAACCCATTTAGTGTAACAAAGCATATATTTCTTTATACCTTGATAATGGCACATGCCAGTACTCTTTCATTAGCTCAATGCTGAAAAGCAATGAGGCACAACTAACCCTTTCAATACGGGATTCGAACCGTTGAGTAACAACCGAAAGAACTGCAGATGCTGTAAATCAGAGACAAAAATACAAATTGCTAGAAAAAACTCGGCAGGTCTGCCAGCATCTGAAGAGAAATCAGAGTTAATGATTCGGGTCCACTGACCCTTCAGAACTTCTGGCCGTTTCCTTAAGTCTCAGAAATATTGCTTATATATATCAGGCCCTAACTCCATATAGTTTTGTTTAAAACAACATCGTAATCTTAAGAAACTCTTCCACTGACGGTGAAGCATAAACCTCCTGTGCTTTTCCTGCTTAGTCTGCATGAGCAGTGTCCAGTCGTCTTTTGCCCAATTAATTTGTCTAGCCACTTTTTCTCAAACACAGAAGAATTCCTCCACAACTCTTTTCCTCAAATTTTAGTCAGGCCTGGGCAAACCTAAACGTTTTCTGAATGGACTTCAGTTCAGATTTTCCATACTTTGGAGTAGTGAATTCCACAGATTTACGAACCTTTGAGAGATGTAATTTCTCCTTATCTCAGCGTTAGGATAAAGGGTAGCAGATTTAAAACAATTACCTCTTGTCCCACAATAGGAAATATTCTCTGTCTACTTTGTTAATCCCCTTTTGCATTTGTATATACCTCCATTAGATCTCATCCTTCTAAACTCTAAAGCATAGGCCTAAACTGCTTAGTCTTTCTTTATAAGACAAACCCTCATCTTGGAATGAAACTAGTACATCTCCTCTGAACTTCCTCCAATGCAATTGCATTCCTCAAGTAAGGGAACCAAGATTGTACACACTATTCCAGATGCGTTCTTGTACGATGCCAAAATTCCATTTGCCTTCCTTATTACCTTCTGTACCTGCACACCAGTTTTCTGTGATTCATATATGAGGGCCACCCAAATCCCTCTGCATTGAAGCACCCTGAAGTTTTTCTCCATTTAGATAAAAAATTGCCTTTCTAATCTTCCAACAAAAATGAATGCCTTCACTTATCCACGTTCAATTACATCTCCCAAATTTTGGCCTGTTCATCTAACCTGTTCTTATCTATTTGTAATTTTCTTACATTTGTATTACAATTTACTTTCCCAATTATTTAGTTTCATAGAACACATAGAAATGTAGAATTTATGCAGATGGTTTTATTTTACGAATACTAACCTTATTAATATGATCTTTATTTTGAATGTCTTGTATTCAATCTGACTAAATGCATTTATTTAAAATTTGTGCAGTCCAAAGAAATTCAAATGGCATTGTAAATCTTTGCGATTTTCGCATCCTACTTAAAAATAAATATCAGCTTAACATTGTCTCACATAGCTAAGCATGTTTATGCAAGTTCCTTCATATTAGGGCACAACTAATAACTCTTTATTTGTTTCTGATGATAGTCCGCTGTTTGGAAAGAACTACTACTGGCCACAATAGGTGAACAGTTTGTAGATTGTTGTACAGCAGGTAAGACTAATCTTAATGTGTTTTTTTTTAATTTGGTGTTTTTAATCACTGTTTCTTTAGGAATAGCAACAGGCATTTGAAATTTTGCATTTCAGGGACCAACCTTCTTCCTTCTACTTCAGCTAATGTTTTGTATGCCTTGAGAAAGGAATATTTTTCAATAAAAAAACTGAAAATAGTAACTGGAATGGTTTCCATAAATGTTCATGGATCACTTTGCTTGGATATTGGCAGGAAATGTAAAAAAATGTATGGTTCTACCTATTTTGCCCAGTTATTCTCCCCAACTTCCCCTCCCCCCCCAAAAAAAAAGTTAAACAGCTACAGTTCCTACTTCTGCTTTCCTCCATCAGTCTGTTACCACCCAATCTGTCTTCCCCACCCCACCCTGTTACCAACTTAGCTTCCCCATCCAAACCAGTACCTCTACCTGTCTGACCCACTGACACAACTGCACATTCATCTATTTACCCATCCATTCACTGGCACAGTCATTTACTAACACATTGAAAATCTGTTTAAATATCCTTGCGTTTGTCATTATATTGGGAAACATAGCAGATAGCTTAAAAATGTGTTGCTGGAAAAGCACAGCAGGTCAGGCAGCATCCAAGGAGCAGGAGAATCGACGTTTCGGGCATGATCCCTTCTTCAGGATCATATCAGATAGGTCAACTAGTGCTGTAAGAAGGG
This sequence comes from Chiloscyllium punctatum, assembly GCF_047496795.1. Classification (NCBI taxonomy): domain Eukaryota; kingdom Metazoa; phylum Chordata; class Chondrichthyes; order Orectolobiformes; family Hemiscylliidae; genus Chiloscyllium; species Chiloscyllium punctatum. The sequence continues at coordinate 49,895,767 of NC_092750.1, read as the reverse complement.
AGCATGTGTTCTGTGTGCATTCTCTTCACTGATGTCTCCAAGATTTTATGATCTTTGGAGGATCCTTCTTTAGAAAATTTGCAGTAAAAATTAGAGGAAGTCCTAATGTATATTTTTGTCCAACCAACATTGGTGAAAAAGGTTCAAACTCTAATTGGTAGACCTTCAACCTCTATCTCATACATTTCTTTGGGTTTGTAAATATATCTAACTGTAGATATCTTTCATTTGTGACGAGGTTCCTATGAACACTACTTCTAGTTGGCTTGAAAATACTGATGATATGACCTAGTATGATGACAAAACGTCTGAAAACAAGACTTCCAGCTCAGAGAGCTAATGTACATACTTAGCATATTCTCAAGAAATAGAAGCAGTTGCCTGTCTTCAGATTGCCGTGTGAGATATATAACAAAGTACCCTGCACGATGAAATAAAAAAAGTTTATTCTGAGCAGCCTCCCTCTCTTTCCCACTCACCTAGAACCTTCCAGTCTTCCTCCATTATTTCCATCAGGAACATGCATAAAAACACATCGGCTTCATGGCCCCTCCTGTTCCTGATGCAAGCCTCCGGCCCACACTCTCGAAGTCTCCTGGCCCCAGCCTTGCACCACCAGACTGCCATTCCCAGTCTCTGTCCCTGCTCCTGTTTGTGGCTTCCGGCCTCTGTCTAGCCTCCCAACCCCTTGTTCGCGACATATAAGCTGATGATGACCTCACCACTCATGAAAGATGGTGGTGCCTTCAGCGCGTTTGCAGCTGCTTCCTCCATTCTGTCCTGTCACTGCAGGTGACTTGCTGGGCCATGTCAGCTTGTGCATGGCAGCCACATTGCATTATTGATAATTGCTTTGTTCTGGTTCAGTCTGCAATCATTTCTGATTTGTGATTAACATAGTTTATCAACTGTGAAAGCAAAGGTAAATTTTCTCCATCCTTTTGTATAATAGCTGTTGATCTCATAACAAATACATTAAATTTGTGCCGATGTCTGATTTAACTCCCCTTTGTAGACAGCATTTTCAAAAGAGGACCATTTGCACAGAATGAAAAAAATTTAGTCTCTAAGTGCTCCCCATATAAAATCCAGCAAAAGTACAAAAGCAAACAGTATAGTCATTGCGTAGCTTTTATAATGTTGCATGACATGCTGTCAACTCCGTTGCCAGCAGCACCATCTGCTGTTCCATACTTGGGTATCCCACTGCTGTCTTTCTGCTCCTTTGCTGCTCTATTATGTGTGTTGGTTGTTGACTACTATTTATCCCCCATTTGATTTCATCCCACACTCTCTCTTGTCAAGTCTGTTCCTTTCCCTCACTCCCTACATTTACCTTGACTGATTAGTCTGACCCTTAACAATTTCTCCTTTGAATCCTCCCACTTACCCTTAATAATTTCTCCTTTGAATCCTCCCACTTTCGCCCCACACTTGATTACTCAGCTATTTCCATTCATGGCCAATGATGAAACAGTATAGTGTTCATACCAGTCAATTATTTTAAATCATTTATTTGCAAGACCAATTTAAATTTTAGCATTAGTTTTGTACACTGTGTGGAAATCTTGAAATAGCTCATCTAAGATCAGTTATGGGTGATGTGACAAACAGGCTAATTTTAAAAAAGATCTTCATTATAGAGCCGTTGTCATCAAGATGATCAAGATGCTTTTGTTTTTGCTTTTGGCTGGCTGAGAGGATTATCAACTTTGCCTGCATGTCACTTACTAACATTAGTTTGAAATCTCATGGACCACATTCCAATGATGGCAACGATGTTCTATGTTCAAGTAACATGCATTCTCCATGCTACATATTCTTATGTCTTCTATGTACTTTAATTAAAAAGCTTTCAGATATATATGAATGCAAGCTTTAACTTATTGTAGTCAATTTTTTCTGACCAGATGATGAGGTAGTCGGTGTCAGTGTCAGTGTCCGGGATCGTGAAGATATTGTTCAAGTTTGGAATGTAAATGCTGCTAGAACAAATGAAGTAACTATTATACAGAAGATTTATGAACTTCTCCCAAAAGTAACTTTTAAGGCAGTTTTTTACAAACGTAAGTATAAATGTCTAAGTTCCTATTTATGAATCTCTACTTGTAAGCTGATACATGATGGCTTTTTACAGCTTGCTTAGTAAAGTAAGTGATGATTTGAGTTTCAAGTTATACAGGTACAATTATTTTCAATCATCTGAACATTTTTAAATTTTTCTTCACACAGTTAATTATTTTAAATTGCTTAAATAGGTATTACTCAGAAAACATTTTGGGCTGCACTGTACTGACTTTTAATGAAAATAAGTATTAAGAGACACTATTAGCATCCCAAAAGTCATTACTTCAGATCCTGTCAAAAATACATTGTAGACTGTGAAAGAAAATGGTTTGTTCACTAACTTCCTTCAGGGAAGAAACCTGCCACCTCTATGTGTACAGAAAAGCATAATACTACAGATACTGAAATAAAAATAGAAGATGAGAATAAATACTCAGCAGATCAGGCAGCATCTGTGCAAATGACCTTTCAGAGATCTGAAATGATGGGCTGAAGCTTCCACCTCTGAACAGTATGGGCAGTGTTGATTCAATTGATGACATCAGAAAAATTAGATTCTTGATGTTCAAAAAAAAGACCCTGTTTTACACAAAGTTTTAGCAGCAAAGCAAGACTTTGGCTAGTATTGGTCTATTTCCATGTCATTGTTACCTAATCTGGCCTCTCTTATGTGCAGTTCGCTAATTTCTTAGGCAGTGGAGAGAAGCTATTCAGCAGCAATTCCGAACATAACGATTTGAGTACCTGGTGGCTGCAGTTTGTCACTTGGTCCTCCGGGACTCCACCTTGGTCAGCGTTCCCCAACAACTCCAGGGTGCACTTCATGGACAGTGACTACCTTCATCCATTGTCCAAGGACATTGGCATATATGACACACATCAGCCTCTCCACATCATCATGGCACATTTCTGACTCATTTATAATATGGTTTACCACTTCACACTTCAGAGCACACTGACACCTTGTAGTGCTGCCTCTAGGCCATTTTGCATGCACAGAGATGTACTAAGCTAATATATGTTGTGGCTCGAGGCTTGTTCTTTTCGTGTTTGCTTACTCTAGCATCTCAGCCTTGCCTTTTTGTTCATTACTGAATCATTCATCATTCGTGCTCAAGGGGGACTGTCAACAGTCAAAGCCCGATGTTACAGTTCAGTCAACAAGATCATTTGGTTTCAGTCCAGGAGCTTGGACATGGTCAGGAGTTCCCTGTGATTACAATTCTCAGGGTGTAGTACACAGTCAGTCCTACAGGTCTGCTAGAGTGCACCTACTCCAAGGATAGCGCAAGTCCGTTAGAGAGCTATGTATAGATCAGACAGGAGTCCTGTCACTTATCAAATATTGTTATTTCAGTAAGTCCAAGTTGGGCACTTAGCTTGGCCCTAGGAATCTGAAAGTCAAGACAGGATTATCAGAGGCTCTACTGTGGGAAAGTAAGTGGGCAAGTAAAATATGAGGATTGAAGCAAGATGTTGGGATACAATGCGAACAATACTTGTCAAAGAGGAGGGTTGGGGGGAAGAGGTAACTCAACAGGAAGTGACAGTGCATTGAGAACATAGTCAAAAATCACATGACACCTGGTTATAGTCCAACAGGCTTATTTGAAACTACACATTTGGTTTAGTTTGGTGGGGAGCTGATTTCATGGAAGTATTTATCAAATGCTCTTGTAAGCAATATTGCCCTTAGTAATCATACCGCACTTAGTCTTTTGGTTCAATCAATAGCTTCTCTTTTTCAACCAGCCTTGCCTTGATTGATCAGTTGGGTACCCAATCAACTGTCCATCCTTGAGCATTACACATCCTGGTGCCAAAATGTCTGCAGTGTTCTTACAAGGATAATTAACTTGCAGTTATATTTCCAGGCCAGTTCCCATACGCAAACCTCAGTTTGTGTTTTTTTTTGTTGAAAAAGCTGCCATTCAAAATTTAATAATGAACTTCTGTTCTCACTTCCAAACCAACAGTAAGAAAAGAAAATCATGGTCTGAACAATACCTTGTGTTGACAGTGTCTTAACATGGCAGATTTCATCAATAGAAAAAGATTCCATTTGGTAAATGTATCATCATTTATCAAATAATTATATCTGTTATCATCAATACCAATACTACTACATCAATACCACATCATAGAGGTCTGCTCTAGGCACTTTGGAAACAACCATGATAGCAGTACTCATGTTGACTCTCCTGTTCCCATTTCTCAAGTGCTGGATGCCTTACAAGAATGGCTGTTGGAACGTATCCTCCACAACCATGATTGATGATTCAATTACTGAGACCAAATGTGGATACATGCAGCCCATTTTTCCACATGGGCCATGATGGAACTGACAACGAGTCTCTTGAAGCTGTGACTCCCTTGGTTCAATCTGTCTGAAGGGGCCTGACAGTACATTCCAGACAGTGAGTCATACAATCCTTGCATACTGTGCCCTGTGCAACTAGAGCAGATAAAGAGACGATATGATGAATCCTGAACAGCTAAGAGAGCCGCAGCTATCTTCTGAAGAGAAAGATTAAAATATTGAGCAGGAGATTTATCACTGTCATGGTGCAGTGCAACATTGGGTGCAACAAAATGAACAGGACATGAACACAGAGGTCCAGTAGATTTGGTTTGAATGGAGTCATCACTCACTGACTGACTGCAAATTTATTGCTGTTCAAAAGGCCCCTGCTTGCTTCCAGAAGCAAATGCAGATTTTTTTTTTGTTTGTTTCTGAACTGTTATTGATCAAAAGGCAAAGTGAACATAAACAACTCTCTGAATGCTTTCCAACATGTGATGTTCCATTTTGAACAATGACAAAAGGTTATTCTATGCCAGGCGTTAGGAAAAGAGCAGCGCTGTTTCAAATAGGGTTTTGTCATGCTGCTAAGGATGGGTAGCCTCTAGCTTCATTTCATATAACAGTCAGTTAAACAGGTGATTTTTAAACAAGGCAATGTATTCATGAATGTGATGTTTTATTTTCAATAAAGTGTCACCTGTGCCATCTAGGTGACCCTTAGAAGCTTTTGTTTTGTTTCCCTTTGTGTACTGTGAAGGGATATTCCTGGCTGGCAATGTTTATTTTGGTCTACAGCTAGGCTTTAAATATGGCACCTCTGATGTGAATCCCAGCGTGCCGAGTACTTCCTTCACTGGGAAGCACAGTTGCACAGAGCAATGGAGAATTGTGAGAAAGGACTGACTGGAGTTCATGGAGAAACTCTATGAAATTCCCCAAAGTTGATCGTTAGCTGATATCTGGTAAAATTCTGCCTGTTAACTCTGTTTCGATTTCTACAAATGCCATGTGACATGTTGAGTATTTCCTGTACTCAGTTTTTGTCACCCGTATTCAATCTAGCCTGTATGTGACTGTGTGAATTATGCTTAATGCTTTAAGGACAACTAGAAACTAATAATAAATGCTAAATTTTGTGTTATCCATATACCAACAGTGCAATAAAAATATATTAAAGTAAGCAACAATACATCCAATCCCTATAATTTGCAAATGTTTAATGATTTATTTACAAAAAAAAGACCTTAATGAACTTCATATGTAAGGCATTTTTTCTGCCTGAATGATCCATATTTCTTTATGAGCAACTTAAATAATTCATGAATATTTCAAAATCATAAAGCTGGAAGATTAGAACTAGGGTGAGGTGAGGGAAGGGGAAATGAGGAAACTGTTGAAGTCCACATTGATGCCCTGGGGTTGAAGTGTTCCGAGGCAGAAGATGAGGCGTTCTTCCTCCAGGCGTCTGGTGGTGAGGGAGCGGCGGTGAAGGTGGCCCAGGACCTCCATGTCCTCGGCAGAGTGGGAGGGGGAGTTGAAATGTTGGGCGACGGGGCAGTGTGGTTAATTGGTGCGGGTGTCCCAGAGATGTTCCCTAAAGCGCTCTGCTAGGAGGCGCCCAGTCTCCCCAATGTAGAGGAGACCGCATCGGGAGCAACGGATACAATAAATGATATTAGTGGATGTGCAAGTAAAACTTTGATGGATGTGGAAGGCTCCTTTAGGACCTTGGATAGAGGTGAGGGAGGAGGTGTGGGCGCAGGTTTTACAGTTCCTGTGGTGGCAGGGGAAAGTGCCAGGATTGGAGGGTGGGTTGTTTGGGGGCATGGACCTGACCAGGTAGTCGCGGAGGGAACGGACTTTGCGGAAGGCGGAAAGGGGTGGGAGGGAAATATATCCCTGGTGGTGGGGTCTGTTTGGAGGTGGCGGAAATGTCGGCGGATGATTTGGTTTAAGCGAAGGTTGGTAGGGTGGAAGGTGAGCACCAGGGGCGTTCTGTCCTTGTTACAGTGGAGGGGTGGGGTCTGAGGGCGGAGGTACGGGATGTAGACGAGATGCGTTGGAGGGCATCTTTAACCACGTGGGAAGGGAAATTGCGGTCTCTAAAGAAGGAGGCCATCTGGTGTGTTCTGTGGTGGAACTGGTCCTCCTGGGAGCAGATCCGGCGGAGGCGGAGGAATTGGGAATACGGGATGGCATTTTTGCAAGAGGTTGGGTGGGAAGAGGTCTGACACCTCCCTCCCTTCCTGGACCTCTCCATCTCCATTAATGACGACCGACTTGACACTGACATTTTTTACAAACCCACCGACTCCCACAGCTACCTGGATTACACCTCTTCCCACCCTACCTCTTGCAAAAATGGTAACTATGGTGTTCACCAGGTCAAATTGTGAGCAAATCTCATTATGATATCCCCTCAAACCACTTAATTTATTTATAGACAAATAAATAGTATTTTGCTATTGATCTACACTTCTTTGGAAATTTGAGCCCTAAAGTCTTAATGTCCCTTTACTGAGTTGCATTGTCTTAGACAATGTTCCTTTTCCCTGATCATTGACGATATATATTTATTGCCTACAGTAGAAAATAAGGAGTAATTGTGTTTAAGGTAACTTCTTGCAGTCTCAGACCTCGCAGATTTTCTATGCAAATTCTCAAGCTTTTTTTGGTCTCAGCAGTGCCATTTTGAAGAACAATTCTGAGGCCTATTACAGCTGAATTGGTCTTTGTCAGTTTGTTTCCCCTCTCCACACATGATAAAAGGCCAATGCTAATTACCTCCTTTCAAAATTGTATGGAGTCGCACATTTTTCATTGCTAAACTATTTTGGAAGCACAATCCTTGTTCTAAATTCATTCAGGACTTAATCAGTCATTTAATGAAAGTGATTCTGGCTGTAAGAATGCTGAAACTAGATTAAAAAATCACACAACACCAGGTTATAGTCCAACAGGTTTATTTGGAAGCACTAGCTTTTGGAGCGCTGCTCCTTCATCAGGTGGTTGTGGAATTTAAGATTGTAAGACACCGAATTGAAAGCAAAAGTTTACAGTGTGATGTAACTGAAATTATATATTGAAAAAGACTCTGATTGTTTGCTAAGTCTCTCATCTTTTAGAATGACCATGTTGGCTCCAGTTCTTTCATATGTAAATCGCAAAATCATTTTTTTAAAGTTACATTCTCAAATGCACTTTTAACAATTTCAGCCATTGGCAACTATGTCAGCCATTGGCAAGACCAAACAGAGGCTACAGCAACAAATGAATGGACATCACAGAAAAATCAACAGACAGGAGCATTCCCTTCCAGTCAGAGAACACTTCAGTGGTCCGGGACATTCAACCTCGGACTTTCTGGTGACCATCCTCCAAGTTAGACTTCGGGACAGGCAACAATGCAAAGTGGCCGAGCAGAGGCTGATAGCCAAGATCGGTACCCTTGGGGATGGCCTCAACCGGGACTTTGGGTTCATGTCACACCCCCCATTGCACTACACAGACACACACTCTCTCTCAGACCCCCTCTCATATACTCATACACACCACCTCATAGACTTAAGCCCCTTTACACTCTCACTCTCAACACACACACACCCTCTCACAGACACTCATAACCTCACCCCTCCCACACGCGCACACTCAAATTTGTGGTGAATTTGTATTTGCAGATTTGCATTCATACAGTTTTTGAAAGCAAGATTCTGTTAAATCCATTTTTTACATTAGAATCAGTCTGACCATTGTGGCACAGACTGCCTCACAGGCAGTTAACACCTTCAATACTTTGCTGAGCCAACATAACGCCGATTGTTAAAGTGCACTTGAGAATATAACATTTTTTTAAAAAAGCTTTGCGATTTACATATGAAAGAACTGAAACCAACATGGTCATTCTAAAAGAAGAGACTTAACAAACGATCCGGATCTTTTCAATATATAATTTCAGTTACATCACACTGTAAACTTTTGCTATAAATTCTGTGTCTTACAATCTTATTCTCCACAATCACCTGATGAAGGAGCAGCACTCCAAAAGAGAGTGCTTCCAAATAAACCTGTTGGACTATAACCTGGTGTTGTTATTTTTAACTTTGTACACCCAGTCCAACATCGGCATCTCCGAATTGAAACCAGATTACTTTTCAACCAATAAAATATTCAGGTTTTGCTCAGTTTCTCTACTCCAGCAAGAGGTATAGAATATAGAGTGAGCATAAAACATTTCTGATATAATTCCCAAAGCATGCCCATCTATCCACAATCCACAAGTATTCACATAGCTGGGTAGAAAATATTGTGTGAACCCAGATGTCCTCCACCCCTGTTCCTACAGCACTCCTTGATCAGTTCAATCTGTAGACTCGGGCTTTAACCAAATTTGGCCTTTATTGCTCACCAACACTATCCAAAAATGTTCATAACAGTTTGAAGTATTGATCCAGGTCAACTCGTAACCCAAGTATGATTAAGAAAATTGGATGGAAATATCAAGCTACCAATTAAGGAACTTTTTTAAAAAGGATTTTCAAATGAATGCTTTAACTCTGTGTCATCAGCAATCAAAGCTTGTTGCCAATTTGAAAATTATCTTGTTTTCTTCCAGTTCTGCTCACAGAACTACTTTAAACAGAGCTTCCACCTGATCGGGTTATTGATCAGTATCAGCCAAAGTAATGAGACTTAGAGCTTCATCCAGAGTTTAAGGGAGCCCTCACAGCAGATACCAAGCATAAGATCAACATTCAAGACCAAATGCAAAATGACTCAATTTTCAAATAGTGTGTCTATCAGGAAGCACTTCAAAAGCTAAATATAAACTATTGCAGACATATAGGCAAATACCCACACTGGGACCATATACATTTAAACAGGTTTTAACTTGCTCTGTGAATGCATTTATTGATGGAAGGTTGTGGTCAATATTGCATTTGCTTGTCAACCCAATAGATAGTGACCTTTTAAAACAAAATTAGAATTGTTGTTCAGCCACAAGAGGACCTGTAGCCAGAGTAATCCAGTTGATATTTAGTCACTTAATTAGTTTCAGAGCTAAGTCTCTCAACAACATTCAGAATAAGAGACCTCAAAGTTCAAGGCTTCACACAAATGCAGTGCACTTCTTAGTTTCTTTTTGCTCAGGATCATCAAACAGAGTTCACGCTCACTCCTTTATGCCACATCTGGCCTTTATTATTTCTGTTTCACTGTTCTTTCTTGCATTGTGATTCCAAAGCTGCAATCTTCAGAAGGGTATTTTCCACAAAGCTGCCTTGCGTGTCGTGTAACATTATGGGTGAATATTACCTGACTGTTCAGAGCTTATGGCTTAACATCGTATGTTATTTATAGGTGAAGGTTGAACTTCATGAAATATAAGATCGTGATTACTTGGGTATCTAATATTTAAATTTTTACTTTATTGTATGTCTTAATGAAGTTAGCATTAAGAAGTGGAATTAATACTGTCCACATCTTTTTGCAGCTCATGAAGAACATCATGCTTTTGAAGGTGGTCGTGCAAAGCCATAGTGATTCACAACAAGCACTTTGTGTGGAGAGCTGAGAATTTGTATGTAAGATTAGAGAGTTGGACTCTAACCACCAAAATGGTGAATTCAACAAGAAATTTAACATTTTAAAAAGAATCAGGTGACTAATTCTCAAAGGAAAGCAAGTGAAATGTTGCCATCTTTGTATATTAGTTGTTTTGTGACTTGCATTAATATCTCTATTTGGAAAAATCTTTCTCTAACGGCAGGAATGTTGTTCACCATTGATTAGATATTCTTAATTTTAATATTAGATAACTTTACTTTTGCTTTTGACTGCATTCCTGTTCTTTCAGTCTTGAAGTTTCTAACTGTGATTTAAGTATTACTTAGCAAGTGGTTGCTAATATGTTCATAAGACCTGGTGTTTAATCTGAAAAAAACAATCAAAGTAGGAATATTGATTCACACCATAGTAAAACGTGGTTAATGGTAGCATATTTCTAGTTGATCATGGTTTTTTAAAATAAAAGTGATTGTATTATGTAATCATGTAAGTCACTGTAGTTTTTGGTCTTGTGGATGCTTGCACTGATATACAAATATTTCCATCAGCAGAAAATGCAGCAGATTGTCTGAAAGAACTGTCGAGTTTGTGTTCTCCTTCATTACCTTGTATTATACAACTTTATTCGGTAATAATTAGAATTTTAGGCCATTCATTTGCAATGTATTGACCTACTTCTCTTCATTGCTAGTTATCTACTTCACTTGTTTAAAAGTCTTACTTGAATTCAGGAGTTTTTGAAATTTCTTATTATGGCACCTTAAACTAGTTTTCATTCTGTCTGTAGAGAAAGAGCATGCAGTAAGTAGTGTTGCAGTAGGTTTTTATTCTGTTACAGTACTTGCTGTATAAGTGCAGTGGTGTTATGTGATGTGACTTATACGTTTCATTGCTACAGAACCAAAGAAATCTGTTGTAAAGTTTAGAGAAACTGAAGAAAAGTAAGGAGAAAGCTGTGAATGTACACATGCCATGCCAAAATAAGATTAACATCCAAATATTATTTTGGAATTGCACAAAATGTAACTTGTAAATTTGAGTGTTTACTGCTATGAATTCACTGTGTGTATGTATATAAAGAAATACAGAAAACGTTTTTTCCTGCCTTCATACTAAATGCAATCATGATAATTGTAACTGCCCAGCATGAAAAGTGTTGAAAAAGTTATCTGGGCTATATATGCAGGACATTCTGATTGCCAAACTACCTGGAACTTGTTCTGTAAAATCAAAACAACTTTTTATCAGGATTTATAAATTAGGATTCAGTTGTTCTGAGAGGTACATTCAGTTCTCAGAATTGGAAGTTGTCTCTCTCTAACAAATAATTTGCTATACATTTCTCTGACCAGACTATCAGTAATTACTTCTCTATTAAAACTATCATACATCAAGTTCTGTAGCATCCATTGCACAGGTGTTACTCCTAATTTACAGTAGTTTAAATAAAAAGGCTAAACTACACCTCAAATGACTAGGAAAAATAGTTTTGCAAAAGTAAGCCCTTTTCTTTGCATCAAATAAATCTAAAACAGACTTGGGAAAACTGCAATGGTTTCCTACATCTTGCGTAATCCATATCACACAGCATCAAATTATTGACCATTGCATCTTAATTATTATTGTATTTTACTTGTTTTGAGAACGCCAAGTTCTTGGAGGTTTCTACACTTTGTGCTGTGTTTTTATTTTCTGTGCACTGATTGATTGATTGTTTTCTGGAAATAAAAAGCAGATATTTTATCTCCACTAACCAGGTTTCTGTGGATAATGGGTTAAAGCACAAATGCTTCTGTAACGATCAAAGCAAACTGGTAATTCATAACTGTGAAAACGTACATTTAAATATCATCAAAACACAATTCTGTCTTTTTTCATGAATGAATGGATCAGTAAAAGTATTTTGTACTTTCCTATCCTTTCATGCACCCATAAGAAAGTTCTGTAACAGTCGGATATGTGAATGTTAATATAATATTTTTAGTGTTTTGGATATTAAACTTGCTCAAAATTTGAAACCAGATCTGCTGGGACTCTGGTAAGCGAACAACCAGTTTTAAATTGTATTTTCTTATGATTTGAAAATAAAACATATTTTTTTTATTTCTTAGTCATGGTTAATTTTTGTAATCTCACCATAAATCAGTTTGAAAACATCCATTGCTCAAATTTTTAAAAATATTTGCTTTTAAGGTCCCATTTGATCATTTGTGTATTGATAAGCAGAGATCACAACTAGAAATGCTAGATAATATTCAAGTGTAGCCTGTGAGGGAATTTAGAAAATATTTTTAAAACTTTTCTAGGATTAGTTGGTAATAACTTCAGTTTAAGAAATTAATTTTAGTTTAATTACATAAACATAGGAATCAGAAAATATAACTTCAGATTGTTGAAAGGTGTTGTAAGAGCTCAAGGTTAATCAAGTCTACTCTAAATTTGATATTTATATTTCATAAATCCAATTGTGCTACTCTCTTCAATGTATCAGTTTGTTCTTTTGACAACTACTGAATAAAAGAAAATATGTACAATATATTGCAGTGTTTCATTTACCTTGCAACAATTTCCTTATTTAAAAAAAAGGTAATCATGGCTTGACAGTTTTTCAGTAGCTGAAGCTATTATGTTTGGTTCTAACTGTACAACATTTAGAGTCAGAGATATTTCTTGGCATTCCTGTAAAATCTAGGTAGCAGTCACAGTTAAGTTTGCAGACTCATTTTTTAAAAAACAGATTATTCTCAGGATTTCAAGACTGGGAGCACATTTTGAAGGTGAGAGGAGAGAGACTTTAAAAAGATATGAGGGGAAATTTATTTTTTACCAAGAGGCTGTTTCATGTGTGGAATGAACTTTGAGGAAGTGGTGAATGTGGGTACTATTACAACATTTAAAAGACATTTGATTCAAGTCCATGAATAGGAAAGTTTTGGAGGGAAATGGGCCAAGAGCAGACCGGTAGGACGAGTTTAGTTTGAGATTATGTTTGGCATGGACTGGTTGGACTGAAGTGTCTGTTTCTATACTGTGTGATTCTGACTAGTTAAATGCTTTTGCTAAACTGTTTGATGCCTGTAGTCAAAGAAACAAGTGGGCTTTGAGTTGCTTTACCATTCAATTAGCTGGTTTGTACCTCCAGCTCATCTAGCTGCCATTGCTCCATCTCCATTTGTCCCATAGCCATTTTAAAGAAGACTATCTCAGATTTCCAGTATCTGTATGGAAAAGGTTGCCCTCATTTTGCTGTTAAATGGCCTAGTTCCAATTTTAATGTCCCATCACTCATTGTTTCTACCACTATAAGTAATAGTTCTCTGCATCTTTTTTGATCCTTTTAACATTTTGAAAACCTTGATTAGATCATGTCTGTCTTCTAAACTCAAATCTCTAAGCCCTACAGTTTTAAAAGTGTATTTATGTTTAGATTTCTAAAACTCTTCTAATCCATCAAGAAAAGCACCTTGATTGTTATCTGAAGGTTGATTTGATAATATCGGTAGATTAAGGCAGTGATTGTTAAAATTTCTTTGGGGGGTTAGGGAGGTGAGGGAGAAGAAGTTGACATTGATAAGCAATAGGTTAGAGTCATACAGAATGGTGGTATAGTGGACAGTAAAAATTATCTAAGAATACAATGGGATCTTGATCAACTGGGCCAGTGGGCTGAGTAATAGCAGATGGAGTTTAATTTAGCCCAACTTCTTCTGAGACTCAAACCTTCCAGTCTTAGTAACATGCTTGTAAATCTTTTTTATACTCTTTTTCAAGTTTAATAACATTCTTCCCACAGCAGGGCAACTAGAAGTGTACACAGTACTCCAAATATGCCCTTACCATAGTCTTGTACTGTTTTAACATGAGTTACTCAGTACTCTGACCAATGAAGGTAAGAGTGCCAAACACTACCTTCAACACCCTGTCTACTCTGTGACACCACTTTCAAGGAACTGTGTATCTGAATCTCTAGGTCTGTCTGTCGACAACGCTCCCCACAGCCCTCCCACTAACTGTACAAGTCCTGCCATGGTTTGTCTTACCAAAATGTAATGACACTCATTTATCTAAATTAAGCTCTATCAGCTATTCTTCAGCCCACTGGCCCACTTGATTAAGGCTCCATTGTATACTTAGATAATCTTTAATGTCCACTATACCACCAATTTTGGTGTCATCCACAAACTTACCATGCCTCCCAATTTCTCATCCAAATCATTTGTATAAATGATAAACAACAATGGACTCGGCACCAATTCTTGCTGCACCAGTTCTTGACTGTTGGCCACAGGCCTCCAGTCTGAACAACAACCTTCTGTCACTTCCACCTGTCTCCCACCATCAAGTTAATTTTGTATCCAATTGGCTAGCTTTCCCTGGATCCCATGCGATCTAAAATTACTAGCCAATCTACCATGTGGAACTTTGTTAAAAGCCTTGCTAAAGGCCATATAGATAACATTCACCGCTCTCCCTTAAACCATCTTCAAAAACTTCCCACATGCAAAGCCATGCTGACTATCCCTAATCAGTCCTTTGTCCAAATGTATGTAGATCCTGTCTCTGCATCCCGTCCAACAACTTAGCCACCACTGACGTCAGGCTCACCAGTCTATAGTTTCCTGGCTTTTCCTTGCAGCCTTTCTTAAATAATAGTGCAACATTAGCCACCCATCAGTCTTCTGGCACCTCACTCATGGCTGTTGGTGATATAAATTACTAGCAGCCCTGCAGTTTCTTTCCAAGCTTCCCACAATGTCTTGGGATGTACTTGACCAGGTCCTGGGGATTTATCAACCTTTTGTGTTTAAGATCTGAAGAACCACCTTTTCTGTAATGTGCACTCTTTTCAAGGCATCACCGTTTATTTCCTCGAGTTTTCTGGCCTCTATGCCGTTCTCCACGATAAATACTGACAAGAAATATTCATTTAGGATCTCACCTATTTCCTATTCCATTCAGTGTTGATCTTTATGGGGAACTATTCTCTCTATTTACTCTTTTGTCCTTAATGTGCTTGTGGAATCTCTGGATTCTTCTTTATCTTATCTGCCAAAGCTATCTCATGTCCTCGTTTTGCCTTCCTCATTTCCCTCAAGTGAACTCCTACTCCTCCCTATGCTCCTCTAGGAATTCAATCTCTACCTGACATGTGCTTCCGTTTTCTTGACCAGAGCCTCACTATTCTAGTCATTCAGTGTTCCCTACTCCTACTTGCCCTTCACGCTAACAGGAACATGTTGGCCCTGAACACTCATTATCTTGCTGTTTGAAAGCCTCCCACTTGCCAGATGTCCTTTTGCTTGTGAACAGTCTCCACCAGTCAATTTTTGAAAGTTCCTGTCTCATACCATCAAAATTGGCCTTGACCCAATTTAGAACTTTTAACTTTTGGGCCAGGCCTATCATTTTGAATAACTCTTTTAAAACTAACAGAATTATGATAATTGATCCCAAAGTATTTCCTGACTAACATCTCAGTCATTTGCCCTGTCTTGCTTCCAAGCGGAGGTTGAGTATTGCCTCTTCTGTAGTCAGGTCATCTACATATTGATTGATAAAGTTTTCCTGAACACACTTAAATTTTATCCCATCCATGCCCTTAGCACGACAACAGTCCCAGTCTACATCTGGAAAGTTAAAATCTCCTACTATTACAATACTAATACATTTACATTTGAGATCTCCTGACATATTTGCTCCTCAACTTCTTGCTGCCTATTGGGCAGGGCCTATCAGATAATCCCATCAAAGTGATCACCCCCTTCTTATTTCTCAGTTTCAGTCCTAAAGGTTCACTGGACAATCCTGTAGGAATATCCTCTCAAGTACTGCCTTGCTGCTTTCCCTAATCAAGGATGCCAGTTCCTCTCCTCTCTTGCCTCTCCTTCTATCCCTCCTAAAGCATTGGTACATTGAGCAGCCAGTCCATCAATCATATTTCTTAATGGTTATGATATCCCAGTTCCATGCCTTGAGTTCATTTGCCTGACCTGTCCGGCATCTTGCATTGAAATAAGTGCAGTTTTTTTTCCCCTCTTTTACAAGGATGAAGATGTCACTGACTAGGCCTTCATTTATTGCCTATAATTGCTCAGAGGGCAGTTAAGAGTCAACCACATTGTTGTGGATCTGGACTCGTGTGAAGTCCAGACCAGGTAAGTTTCCTTCCATAAAGGACATTGGTGAACACTAATTCATCAGTCCTCCCTTGTTTCCCAATGTGCTCTTGTGTGGCTGGTCTATTTAACTTGTTCTCTTTTAACGTCTGCAGTAGCCTCAACTTCTCTTTTGCCTCACTGCTGTTCAGGGTCCTACCCACCCCTGCCAGACTACTTTAACATCTCCTGAGTATTTCTAGCAAATCTCCCCACCAGAATATTGATCCCCCTCCAGTACAGATGCAACCTATCCCTCTTGTATAGGTCACCTCTGCTCCAGAAGAGATCCCAATGATCCAAAAACCTAAGTCCCTGCACCAGCTCCTCAACCACACATTCATCTGCCCTATCCTCCTATACCTACTTTCACGAGAATGTGGCACCATGAGTATTTCGGAGATTACTATCCTCGAGATCCTACTTTTTAACCTGTCTAACTCCCTATATTCACTCCTGTGAACCTCATCCCTTTTTCTGCCTATGTCATTGATATCAATGTGTACAATATCCTCTGACTGCTCACACTCCTCTTTGAAAATGTCCTGCAACCACTCTGAGATATCCTTGCCGCAGGCAGGCATCACACCATCCTGAAGTCTCACTCGTGCCTTCAAAAATATCTGTCTGTGTCCCAAATTAATTAAGAAATGCGTGTCAGAAATTGTCTGTGCCCATATTTAGCTAGTTTAAAAGTAATGTGATTGGTTCAGAACCAAGATGCTGCCCCATTCAAGTTATAGAATGATATCGGCTGCATTGCGATCTTATAAATAGTTATTTACTTGCATCTGCTAACATTTATATTTATATAGCACCATTAACGTAAATAACCCAAGGCTCTTCTAGTAGGATTGTAATCAGCCAAAAGCTGATGTTAACCCTCCTGAAATGTTTGAAAGGGTATGTGAAACATTGAGATTGACGTTGGGGTTTTTGAAGACGTGGCACAATCATGCACAACCTTGCAATAGAGAGAAGTTCTTTAATGAAACAGACCACTACAAGAACTCTTCAGGGCAGTATCCTTAATCTTGTGGAGCTGTGTTTAACGCTTGCAACAACATTTGAGTTGGTTGGTACTCAAGCCATGGAGGGCTTTCCTTTGACTTTTCCTGCATTCACCTATCTGAAAATTCTAGTTTTTCACAGTCTTTTCCCCAAGTACCCCAAAAAACCGAAGGTAAACTTTATTAAAATTATAGATTTAAGCTTTTGTAATATTTGAATTTTGCATTTCATTCTAGTACACACCTGAATAAAGTTCCACGTGAGACAATGCAGTAGTGAGTTGAGTGACATATCAGCTTCCCTGGCTATATGCCGCCTTCTCAATTGTCCTGGTTTTAGCATTAAAATCTTAGGTGACTATAGTCCTTTATAACTGGAATATTGTATTTTAACTTACACTGTGAATTTTGTTACATTTACCAAGAATAGGGAAATACAACAATCATTTGTTCCACTACATTGTTTCATTTTGGACCTTAAAAAAAATAAAATTTCTGTTTTAAAAAGAATGTTATGTGAAAGACTTTTCTTTTTCACGTGTTGGTCTATGCTACTTAACCATGCTGAGTTAATGTTTTGTGTTGTAATAGTGCAATTTCATAGATTTCACTCCATACTTTCAGTCCCTGGGTATCTGTAATAACAGAGAAATCTACAAATGTTAAAATCTGTGGTTCAATAAATTTGCACAAACTTCAAATTGTATACTTTTTAAAATTCACTTGCTAAATATGGACTTTGCTAACCTGGAAAGTATTTATTGCCCATCTCTCTAATAACCGTGAGGATGTACCGATGATGGATTACGCATGCCAATTCGAAGCAGGCTTGAGTTTACACCACTGTTGTGATATAGTCATCAATGTGAGTACAATACTAAAAACTTCCCTTTCCAAACCAAAGATACTATAAGTTGAAAGTAAATCTTGATTACTATTTAGGAACTGAATTTCCAGGGCTGAGAGCTCCAGGTTGAATACTTGTAAAATAATGAATGAGCATCCTATAAGACAAAAAGACTGCAATGGATGCTGCAAATCTGAAATAGACTGTTAAGATGTACTAGCAGAAAAAAGCCTTTCAGCCCATTGTGTCTGCTCTGCCATTCCCTGAGATCATGGTTGATCCAATAATCAACTTCACTTGCCTGCCTTTTCTCTATAACTGCTGATTCCCTTACTAATTAAGTCTGTCTATCTTTGCTCTGAATGTAGTGAACGACGAAATATCGACAGGTCAAGAATTTTACAAATTCACTATCCTCTGAGAAGAATCTCATCTCTGTCTTAGTGGGTGACCTCTTATTTGACATTTGTACTGGATGGTTCTCGAATGTCTCACAATGGGAAATGGTGTCTCCCCATTTAGCCTATCAAGTCCCTGAAGAATCTTGTGTTTCAATTAGATCTCCTCATTCTTCTAAATCCCAGTGATAACAGACGCAGTCTACATTCATTTTTACTTCATCCTGCTGTCAGTGTAGTCAACCTTGTCTGGACTGCCTCTGAAACCAATATATCTTTCCTCATATAAGGGGTCTAAAGCTGTTAAAGTATTCCAACTGCGGTCTGACTTGTCACTTGTATGGTTTTAGCTTTTGAAATAAGGGCCAAAATTTCATTTATCACCCCCTGAACTTGGATGCTAGCTTTTTGTGATTCACGTTCTGTAGCTCCCCGCAGTCTTTTTCTGTTTAACTAATATTCTGCTCCTCTTCTCTTCCTGACAAAGTGGATAACCTCACACATCTATACTATATTCTGTTGTATTAAAAATAAATTAGTATTTCCAGTGTTTGTGGAGACAAATAATATTTGAGGTGGATGTTTTTTCATCAAACTGATCTGCTTACATTTAACATATTTATTTAATTGTCTGCTACAGCGCCAAAGACCCGGGTTCAATTCCCACCTCAGGTGACTGTGTGGAGTTTGCACATTCTCCCCGTGTCTGCGTGGGTTTCCTCCGGGTGCTCTGGTTTCCTCCCACAATCCTAAGATGTGCAGGTTAGGTAATTGGCCATGCTAAATTGCCCGTAGTGTTAGGTGAAGGGATAAACGTAGGGGAATGGGTCTGGGTGGATTGCGCTTCAGCGGGTCGGAGTGGACTTGTTGGGCCGAAGGGTCTGTTTACACACTCTAAGTAATCTAATCTAATCTAACTGTATGACATTATGTAAAGAAGGCAAAAGGATGAGATTCTGAAGGGAGAATATGGAGAGGTAGGATTTTAAAAAGGAGATCCTCAAGTATAGTAATATCTGGATTACTCCCGGTGCTACAAGGTAGTGAGGTTAGGAATAGTAGGATAGCGCAGATGAATGCATGGCTGAGGAGCTGGTTTATGGGAGAAGGATTCACATTTTTGGATCATTGGAATCTCTTCTGGAGTAGAAGTGACTGCATGAAGGATGGATTGCACCTGAATTGGAAGGGGACTAATATACTGGTAGGGAGATTTGCTTGAGTTGTTCAGGGTGATTTAAATGTGTAAGGTTGGGGGGCACCAAGGGATATGGTGAGGAAAGAGATCAATCTGACACTGGTACAATTGAGAAAAGAAGTGAGTCAAACAGTCAGGGCAGGAAGGGACAAAGCAGAGAGCAAGATGGGACTGATAAATTAAACTGCATTTATTTCAATGCACGAGGCCTAACAGGGAAGGCAGAAGAATTCAGGGCATGGTTAGGAACATGGGACTGGGATATCATAGCAATTGCAGAAACGTGGCTCAGGGATGGACAGGATTGGCAGCTTAATGTTCTAGGATAAAAATGCGACAGGAAGGATAGAAAGGGAGGCAAGAGAGGAAGGGGAGTGGTGTTTTTGATAAGGGATAGCATTACAGCTGTACGTAGGGAGGATATTCATGGAAATACATCCAGGGAAGTTATTTGGGTGGAACTGAGAAGTAAGAAAGGGATGATCACCTTTTATTGGGATTGTATTATAGACCCCCTAATACTCAGAGAAATTGAGAAACAGATTTGTAAGGGGATCTCAGTTATCTGTTAAGAAAAATAGAGTTGTTATGATAGGGGATTTTAACTTTCCAAACATAGACTGGGACTGCCATAGTGTTAAAAGGTTCAGATGGAGAGGAATTTAAGTGTATACAAGAAACTTTTCTGATTCAGTATCTGGATGTACCTACTAGAGAAGGTGCAAAACTTGACCTACTCTTGGGAAATAAGGCAGGGCAGGTGACTGAGGTGTCAGTGGGGAAGCACTGTAGGGCCAGCAACCATAATTCTATTAGATTTAAAATAGTGATTGAAAAGGACAGACCAGATCTAAAAGTTGAAGTTCTAAATTGGAGAAAGGCCAATTTTGATGATATTAGGCAAGAACTTTCAAAAGCTGATTGGGGACAGCTGTTCGCAGGTAAAGGGGCGGCTGGAAAATGGGAAGCCTTCAGAAATGAACATAACTAGAATCCAGAGAAAGTATATTCCTGTCAGGGTGAAAGGGAAGGCTGGTAGGTATAGGGAATGCTGGATGACTAAAGAAATTGAGGGTTTGTTTAAGAAACAGAAGGAAGCATATGTCAGGTATAGACAGGATAGATCGAGTGAATCCTTAGAGTGTAAAGGCAATAGGAATATAATTAAGAGGGAAATCAGGAGAGCAAAACGGGGACATGAGATAGCTTTGGCAAATAGAAGTAAGGATAATCCAAAGGGTTTACACAAATACATTAAGGACAAAATGATAACTAGGGAGAGAATAGGGCCCCTCAAAGGTCAACAAGGCAACCTTTGTGTGGAGCCACAAGAGATGGAGGAGATATTAATTGGGTATTTTGCATTAGTGTTTACTGTGGAAAAAGACATGGAAGATATAGACTGTGGGGAAATAGTTGGTGACACCTTGCAAAATGTCCAGATTACAGAGGAGGAAGTGCTAGATGTCTTGAAACGCATAAAAGTGGATAAATCCCCAGGACCTGCTCAGGTGTACCCTACAACTCTGTGGGAAGTGATTGCTGGGCCCCTTGCTGAGATATTTTTATCATCGATAGTCACAGGTGAGGTGCCAGAAGACTGGTGGTTGGCTAATGTGGTGCCACTGTTTAAGAAGGGTGGTAAGGACAAGCCAGTGAGCCTGACGTGGTTGGTGGGCATGCTGTTGGAGAGAATCCATAGGGACAGGATGTACATGTATTTGGAAAGGCAAGGACTGATTTGGGGATAGTCAACATGGCTTTGTGCATGAGAAATTGTCTCTCAAACTTGATTGAGTTTTTTGAAAAAGTAATAAAGAGGATTGATGAGGGCAGAGTGGTGGATGCGATCTATATGGACTACAGTAAGACATTCAACAAGGTTTCCCATGGTTAACAAGGTTAGATCTCATGGAATACAGGGAGAACTAGCCATTTGGATACAGAACTGGCTCAAAGGTAGAAGACAGAGGGTGGTGCTGGAGGGTTGTTTTTCAGACTGGAGGCCTGTGACCAGTGGAGTGCCACTAGGATTGGTGCTGGGTCCACTACTTTTCGTCATTATTTTGAATGATTTGGATGTGAGCACAAGCGGTATAGTTAGTAAGTTTGCAGATGACACCAAAATTGGAAGTGTAGTGGACAACGAAGAAGGTTACCTCAGAATACAATGGGATCTTGATCAGATAGGCCAATGGGCTGAGGAGTTTAATTTAGATAAATGTGAGGTGCTGCATTTTGGGAACGCAAATCTTAGCAGAGCTTATACACTTAACGGTAAGGTCCTGGGGAGTGTTGCTGAACAAAGAAACCTTGGAGTGAAGGTTCATAACTCCTTGAAAGTGGAGTTGCACTTATGGGATAGTGAAGAAGGCTTTTGGTATGTTTTCCTTTATTGGTCAGAATATTGAGTACAGGAATTGGGAGGTCATGTTGCTGCTGTACAGGACACTGGTTTGGCCACTTCCAGCATATTACGTGCAATTCTGGTCTCCTTCCTATCGAAAGGATATTGTGAAACTTGAATGGGTTCAGGAAAGATTTACAAAGATGTTGCCACAGTTGGAGGATTTGAGCTAAAGGGATACGTTGAATCGGCCGGGTCTGTTTTTCCTGGAGCGTCGGAAGCTGAGGGATGACCTTATAGAGGTTTATAAAATCATAACAGGCATGGATAGGAAAAATAGACAAAGTCTTTTCCTGGGATGGGGGAGTGCAGAACTAGAGGGCATAGGTTTAGGGTGAGAGGGGAAAGATATAAAAGATACCTACAGGGCAACTTTTTCAAGCATGGTGCGTGTATGGAATGAGCTGCCAGAGGAAGTGGTGGAGGCTAGTACAATTGCAGCATTTAAAAGGCATCTGGATGGGTATACGAATAGGAAGGGTTTAGAGGGCAATGGGCCGGGTGCTGACAGGTGAGACTAGATTGGGTCGGGATATCATGTTGGCTTGGATGAGTTGGACTGAAGGTTCTGTTTCCGTACTGTACAACTTTACAACTCTATAAATGCAACAAAAAGCAATTGCAAATCACTGCAAAGGGCTAATTGAGCGTGATTGGTATTTCGGGTGTATGCATTCTGGTGGACATAATTAACAAGACCGTAATGATCAGTTTGATCATTACATTTTATATAACCATTGATGGGTATGTTTTCAACTTTTGTCATGGAGTCTTTGAGAGTAAAGTTTACATAGCTGTGCTTAACTAAGTGGGATGTAACATATTAGATTTGGCTCTCTCTCTGCTATAAATACATTCAATACAATACATACGTGAATGTGTCTCACATGACCGTCTCACCCTTCAGCCAACATTATCGATACATCCAATTTTTTTTCCCTCGCATTTGTTCAGCTATCCTTTTAAATGTATCAGTCTAAATACTTGTGATAGCAAGTTACACATTCTAGTCAAACTCTGGGTAAAACAGTTAAAGGGTCACTGGATCTGAACGTTAACTTTGTTTTCTCTCCAAAGATGCTGCCATACCTGTTGTGTTTTTCTAGCAATGTCTGTTGTTTCTAATTTTTAACATCTGCAGTTTTAATTTTCCTTAAAATAGACAAAAGTGAGGGTTGAATTAGGTGATGTAAATAAAAATTAGAGCGCTTGAATAGAATGGCAGAGAAGACCTGTTTTCCCCTAGCAGAGAGGTCAGTTACCAAGGGCTCAGATTTAAAGAGATATGAGGGAAAAAAATGTTTAGACAGAGGATGGTGGGTGTCTGGAACTTCTGTCCAGTTTTGATGGTTGAGATGTAAACCATCTACTCGTTCAAAGGGAGTCTGGATCTGCACCTGTAACTCTGCAACCTGCAAGGCTACAGACCAGGTGATGGAAAGTGGGATGAGCATGGGCAGCTAGTGTATTCAGCTAAAACAGATACAGGGGGCAGAAATGCTTTTTACTGTCTTTCTATGGTTAAATGTCGTAAATACCATGTTAGTTTCAGTGGTAAATGCTGTAGTGAAATAATGTAATGTTAATTGACATTACTTAAAGTATAATATGGCTTGATAGATGAATGTTTATTGAATAAACATGTTGGAATGAAATAACATTTGAACAAGAGCTGGAACTAAAACCAATCTCATTTTCTTTGGCCAACGGTATGCAATCCAAAGGAACTTTGAGTCGGTATGGGAGACCATATTATTTTACTGAAAGGGTGTCTATGATTAATTTCAATTGGCTGGTCTCAAATATCATAAATACACTCTGCTTGTTTCCTAATGATGATCTAATTAACTAATTATATCTGGCTTGGGTTTGTACTTGTGAAACCACTGTTTTAAAAGCTCAAGATGCAGGTATTGTTTGATGAATTAGGAGCTATCTTAACAGCAAGACTTTCCTTCCTAGTGTGTTGACCAATATTTATGTATTAAATAATTTCAATGACACAGTGGCTCAGTGGTTAGCACTGCTGCCTCACAGCGCCAGAGACCTGGGTTCGACTCCTGCATCAAGCGACTATCTGTGTGGAGTTTGCACATTCTCCCCGTGGGTTTCCTCCGGGTGCTCCGGTTTCCTCCCACAGTCCAAAGATGTGCAGGTCAGGTGAATTGGCCATACTAAATTGCCCATAATGTTAGGTGCATCAGTCAGAGGGAAATGGGTCTGGGTGGGTTACTCTTCGGAGGGTCAGTGTGGACCAACATTAGATTCCACAATGTAGGGAATCTGATCTAAAATTCTCTGGGGCCATGGTTCCTACGCTGCAATAGACACCCTTCAAAACTGGCTGGAAAGCACTTTGGGATGACCTAAACATGTGCAAGGCGCTTTTTAAATGCAAACTGTTTACCTATGTGGCGCACCACGCCCTATATTGACCCCAGCCCCTTTACGAAAGACGCTCCGCTGCAGGGAAATCGGAGTACTTCGGAGTGCAACTTCTATGCCCTCTAATGTGAAGGGTTTTGTTGATGGTTTAGTTAAAGGGGATATGTAATTAATTGCTTGCTCGGTTGGGAAGTTGCCAGGTGTAATTTTGTCGGAATTTTCGTTTGTTTTCAGCTCTTTCTATCGTCTGAATTGAGTCAGAAGCAATATATTTTGTGGTAGCTATTATTAAAATGCTGGTCTAAACTGTTGAATTTATTCGTAATAATGGAATTGTCGAGCGCGGTACATTTGGTGCTCCTTATAAGCAAAGTCGTTGGGAATACCTGAGATTAAAAGTTCCGCTTGGCCCTTTATTTCACCTCCCGATTACAACTTCTGAATGAGGTACACGGGTGGTTCCCCAACTAAACTGGAAAGTAACATAAAATCCAACGGAGATCCATCCAAACTCTCCCCTACCATAGAACAACTTCTCGTAGTTGGCTTGTGTGTATTAGTACAATTTGTCTCGTGTGTCCAAAATCCCAAACAATTACAGCTGGCTTAATCGGCGCGATGTAGATATTTGGTGTTGAATACACAGGGAGTGAAGCAAGTTTAAACTGTAACTAACCCTGGTGCATTCTGAATCACCTGCAGAGCTTTATTGGTGTCACTG
Source organism: Chiloscyllium punctatum (assembly GCF_047496795.1). Classification (NCBI taxonomy): domain Eukaryota; kingdom Metazoa; phylum Chordata; class Chondrichthyes; order Orectolobiformes; family Hemiscylliidae; genus Chiloscyllium; species Chiloscyllium punctatum. The sequence goes on along the minus strand of NC_092750.1, from coordinate 49,870,709 downwards.
ACAGCAAGTAAACGCGAAACATTGTCCTTTACCTGTTTGATGTTAGAAAGAAATGATCTGGGCTAATGTGAGAGATAAATGAGAGGTTAGATTTCGAAGGACGAGATGCTGATTGGACTTGCTGTTGTTTGTACCTGTTCGGGGCTAAACGGGGCGGTTCCTGGGTGATCTCTAGTGCTCCTAAGAGCTACCTTCTGACCCGCCTTCCTGCAGCAATCTAACCCCCAAGGCAAACTCCAACGCACTCTGGAGGTGCCAGGTGACCAGCTTGAGGAGCGAGCAGGATGACCTCTGTGAATGTGAGCAGCAAGCCACCGTTCTTCAGACCGTTTGCAGAAGCAGCCCCGGGGCAGCAGGACAGAGGCAGTGTAGAGGGACACGTGGTTGGGAGCTGTCCTTCGGCACTGGACATGGCCCAGCCTGAAGTGACCGAGAAGAAAGGCAATCCGAGCTGGGAAAGGGAGCCGGAGGACCGAAGTTACCTGCATCCAACTGAGGGCTTCCCCCATGAAGGGCTGAGAGCCAGGCCAGGCCAGGAGCAGAAACCAGCCATGTCTTACATCGCGTTGATCGCCAACGCGATTCTAACTTCCCCCAACAAGAAACTCAACCTGGGCTCCATTTATAAATACATCGAAGACACGTTCCCCTACTACAAAGGTCGCGGCCAAGGTTGGAGAAACAGCGTTCGTCACAATCTCTCTCTCAATGAGTGTTTCATTAAAGCAGGGAGGTGTGAGGATGGCAAAGGGAACTACTGGAGCATCCATCCCTCCAACCTCGACGATTTCTCCAAAGGAGATTTCAGACAGCGCCGCAGGTGCCGGAGGAGGGGGCGAGCAAAGGAGCTGCCCGTGATTTACCCGAGCTGTCCGTTCCCGGTGGAGCCCCTGGCCCTGAATTCGCTGTACTCTCCGTACACCGAGCAGGAGCGCAGGGCGTACCGGCTGGATGAGGTCTTGTACAGGCAGTACATCAGCAATCCCTTCTGGAGGTGGTACCACAGCTGCAGGAATCCTGCGGGCTCTGGCTGCGATACTGGCCTCAACACAGGGGCTCAGTGGCAGGGTTTGGGGGAGAATGGTCCCCCTCCAAACTTCTTCAAAACTCTCAACAACTGACCAGTGGAGAAAGCCCAGACTTCCTTGGACCCTTCAGCCCATCGGCACAGAGGCCGCATTAATAGCTCTGTAACTAACTCCAAGATTTCTCGGTGTGTGTGTGTGTATGTATAAATGTGAGAATGAAGTTCTATATTGTGACTGCTCACTCGATGTTGGGAATGAGTAAGGGCAGCAATCTCCCATACTAACACCCAGGGCTTCCCTGGCGAGTGCGGTCACATCAACTTAAACAGTTCAAGCCGAGGCACTGAGCTCCTGTCCACAAAGTGAGAAAGATTTGACAAGGAGCTCCGTGACAAACTGTCGGTTCAGTTTATTTTTCCGAACACTTGCTCTCCAATGAATTCAGTGAAATGAACTGTTAAGTGTTCCATCCAAACGAAACTGCCGTTTTCCTATCCATGTCCAAAGGGATGCGCCACTCGATTGTTCCTGAACGATTCCGCAGCTCCGCTCTGTAACCTGTTGATTGATTGTTACTGGGGAATTGACGTGTTGTTGCTTTTGTGGTTAAAGTCCTTTTTTCTGTGAAATAAACTATACAATGAAATAAAATCTGTTAGATTGCACGCAGTCCAATGTCCTTTTTTTCCAATTTACATCGTTGAATATTACTATATTTAATAGATGGATTGTAAAAACACTTACTGTGAATTATATCCCAATAATTAACTAAGACCCTGCCAGTACAGTGCCTGAAAAATAGAACCAATCCTGTAAATGATGAAATAAGTGTCCGTTTCCAGCCCTCAGCTGTACTCAGACTGGATGATCGATGTGACTAGAAAGCACATCTCAATTCATACACTGTTCTTGCCTTCACGAATCCCAAAATGAAGCCTCACCAGGCAAACTCCACCTCATTCCCACTCCAATATCTGAAGTTCTTGTGAATCTAGAAGGAACGATCGCCCCAGATTGGAAATAGTCACAAACTTGCAAAACAAAAATCTCGAGAAACAAATGACCAGAAGCAAATGTTCGATGGCCTCTAACAGAGTGGGGTTATTATAGAAAACACCCACGCTGTATCCTAGCAAGCGCCGTAATGCCGAAGTTGAGACTTATATGAGTAAGTGATACCTTTCGTTTGACTGGTAACCTCTGATTCCATCCCCATTGTGCTGGTCACGTTCAAAAGTTATCATTCATTGTGAATGGTAAATAAACTGGGCTAAATTACTTGCAGTCGTGAAAACATCTAACATACAACTAGAAGCCTGCTTTTCTTACAGTTAAGTTTTATTGGTATCCCTGCAATTTTTACACTTGCCTCTCTGTGTAGGTTAAGACTCGAGAATCAATGCACACCCAGTTGCATTTTACAAAGGAACCATTTTTCCTCCGATTGCCCGCTTTAAGTCGGTGATGTGAGGGGACATTTCTAGGAAAAGTTGCCGGTTGTCGGCACACGTGTTTAAAAACTGTCCTATAAACTCTAACAGCACCATTATCAACCTTTGCAAAGTTTATAACCTTTTTAAAATTTCTTTATGAGGGTCTCCATATATCTTCAAGCTTTTCTATTGGGTCAGAAAGCAAGGACGTTCCTCAAAATGAGTCATTTTGTTCAGTTTTATGCCAGCACAGTGCTCCCCCTGACCAAGGACACCTGTCAACACTGGGGCCAGCTGACCTCAACACAACTCAGGTCAGGAGAAGGATTTTTTTTTTGTTACTAAAATATTGCAAATCCGCAATCTAACACCCACGCACAAAAAAAACTCTCGAAGAAACTGGTTGACCGTAAACATTTTAATAGAAAAGTGAACAGAAACAAACAAATGATCAGTTTACATTTACCTATTTGTTTCAAAGTTCTAATGTTAAACATTGCCAAAATATATGACTTAGTTTCGTTAGAATAAAACACTATTGACAAACACTTGGAATGGAAGTCTAATGTAGTTTAATGGAAAACATATCTTTATGGCAACCATCGTGTGTGATCTCCAGTAAATATTGCTCTGCCAGGCTCCATCAGCGAGCTTGGGGTCAGCTTTGCAAGTCTAACAAGGTCGAGTTGGGGCGCTGGTCCTTCAGATACAGCCTCCAGTCCCAGTCAATCATTCATTTTATTGTTTCCTGCCTGAAGCCAACGGTTTGTGTAATGTTCAGCAAAAGAGGGAAAACAAAGCATTAACTCTCATCACCTGAAGTTACATCTCGTGTCTAATGATGGAGGCGCTGTGATAAAACGGTAGCTGGCAGGAAGCGGAACTGCTGCTAACAGAGTTCGGGTCCTTGGCAATGCTTGTTATCAGCGGTGGCATTACTGCACGGGGACAATCAATCGGACTGCAGTAACCATCAGATAAATGCCTCAGTAACAACACGAAGCCATCAGTTGCTGACCGTTTCATTGGTCTCTCTTTCTTTCCCCCAGCTTCATGTGTTTCCACCATTTTACAACCGATACTGGCTTCCAACCGATTAACTCAAAGTTTCTACACTTTTAAAATGTTCAGAACAATGGCGCAAATACGTTTAGTTGTTGAAAAAATCTATTGTTTAAAGGCGATCACACGCCAAGATATTATCCGCATCAGGCGAAGGAAAACGACAGATATGTTTTGGAGGTGTGTTGGTGATGGGTACCTTCAGCCTGAAATGGTATGTACCTGGGGTATTGCTAACAGATGAGATCTTCGTGGGCTCTATCTCGGCAACGAACTATTCGTTCCCTGGCAAAGTTCCCAACGTGTTTTACCCTGTTGTAAATTACCTTCTATTTCGGTCAGAGTGGCGCTGGACAAGCACAGCAGGTCAGGTAGTATCCGAGGAGCAGGAAAATCGACGTTTCGGGCAAAAGCCCTTCATCAGGACTTTCCTGCTCCTCGGATGCTGCCTGACCTGCTGTGCTTTTCCGGCACCACTCGAATCTAGACTCTGATTTCCAGCATCCGCAGTCCTCACTTTTGCCTAGTAAATTACCTTCTGCAGATTACACGATTGTGCCACTGTTAGAGTTGACAGAAGGTGGTATTTTTCCTTTTTCTCTTTTCCCATTCCTCCTTTGACCAGAACAAAGGTTTTGATTTCTTATAAAGTATACTGTATCGCCAAGTTCAGTATATACTTGACCGTATGGAGTCTTTTTAAAGAAATGTCAGGTAATCCCAAGTTACACAAAGACTTCATTTTATTGATAAAGTTCATTCAAAGTTAAAACAAATTAATAAATGTTAAAAGTGTACAAATCCATTAATGAATTCAAATACACAAAGCATGTAGAAAGACTGGAGGTTGGCTAATGTGGTGCCACTGTTTAAGAAGGGTGGCAAGGACAAGCCAGGGAACTATAGACCGGTGAGCCTGACCTCGGTGGTGGGCAAATTGTTGGAGGGAATCCTGAGAGACACGATGTATATGTATTTGGAAAGGCAAGGACTGATTAGGGATAGTTAACATGGCTTTGTGCTTAGGAAATCATGTCTCACGCACTTAATTGAGTTTTTTGAAGAAGTAACAAAGAGGATTGATGAGGGCAGAGCAGTGGACGTGGTCTATATGGACTTCAGTGAGGTGTTTGACAAGGTTCCCCATGGAAGACCGGTGAGCAAAGTTAGATCTCATGGAATACAGGGAGATCTAGCCATTTGGATACAGAACTGGCTCAAAGGTAGAAGATAGAGGGTGGTGGTGGAGGGTTGTTTTTCAGACTGGAGGCCTGTGACCAGTGGAGTGCCACAAGGATCGGTGCAGGGTCCATTACTTTTTATCATTTACATAAATGATTTGGATGCGAGCATAAGAGGTACAGTTAGTAAGTTTGCAGATGACACCAAAATTGGAGGTGTAGTGGACAGTGGGTTACCTCAGATTACAACATGATCTGGATCAGATGGGCCAATGGGCTGAGGAGTGGCAGATGGCGTTTAATTTAGATAAATGTGAGGTGCTGCATTTTGAGAAAGCAAATCTTAGCAGGACTTATACACTTAATGGTAAGGTCCAAGGGAGTGTTGCTGAACCAAGAAACCGTGAAGTTCAGGTTCATTGCTCCTTGAAAGTGGAGTCACAGATAGATAGGATAGTGAAGAAGGCGTTTGGTATGCTTTCCTTTATTGGTCAGAGTATTGAGTACAGGAATTGGGAGGTCATGTTGCGGCTATACAGGATATTGGTTCGGCCACTGTTGGAATATTGCGTGCAATTCTGGTCTCCTTCCTATCAGAAAGATGTTGTGAAACTTAAAAGGGTTCAGAAAAGTTTTACAAGGAGATTGCCAGGGTTGGAGGATTTAAGCTGTAGGGAGAGGCTGAACAGGCTGGGGCTGTTTTCCCTGGAGCATCAGAGGCTGTGGGGTGACCCTAGAAGTTTATAAAATCATGAGGGGTATGGATAGGGTAAATAAACAAAGTCTTTTCCTGGGGTGGGGAGTGCAGAACTAGAAGGCATAGGTTCAGGGTGAGAGGGGAAAGGTATAAAAGAGACCTAAGGGGCAACTTCTTCACTCAGAGGGTGATACGTGTGCAGTCCTCACTTTTGCCTAGCAGCAGAATTGCACTCCAGCATAATCTGTAACCTCATAGCCTTGCATATCCCTAATTCAATGGAGAGTGGAGGAGGGCATGCCAGGAGCAGCACCAGGCATACTTGAATATAAGGTGTCAACTGGGTGAAGCAACCAAACAGGAAACTTGCATGTTAAATAGCATAGGAAGTGATAGACAGAGATAAGCAATCTGGCATCCAACAGATAAGATCTAAACTCTGAAGTCCTGACACATCCCAGTTGTGAATGGTAATGGACAATTAAATAACTCGCTGGAAGAGAAGGCTCCACTAATATCCCGCCCTCAATGATGGATGAGCCCAACACATCAGTGCAAAAGATAAGGCTAAAATATTCACAGCAATCTTCAGCCGGAAGTCCTGAGTGGTTGATCTATCTCAGCCTCCTCCAGCACTACAGATATCAATCTTCAAGCAATTCAATTCGCTGCATGTAATATCAAGGAACAGTTGAAGACACTGGAAACTGTGAAGTCTATGGGCTTTGATAACATTCTGGCAATAGTACTGTAAGTTTGTGCTCCAGAACTTATCACTTCACTAGTCAAGCCCTCCCAATACAGTTACAACACTAGCATCTACCCAACAATGTGGCAAATTGCCCAGTTATGTTTTGCACATAAAAAGCAGAACAAATCCAACCCAGCCAATTACCATCCCCCACCACCACCACCACCACCCCCATGCATCTATTGTCGATCAACAGTACTATTAAGCAGCACCTGCTCAGCAATAACCAGCTCACTGATATCCAGTTTGGGTTCCACCAGGACCACTCTGCTCCTGACTTCATTACAGCTCATTGATTCAAACATGGACAAAAGAGTTGAATTCCAGAGGTGAGGTGATAGTGACAGCCCTTGACATCAAGGCTGCATTCGACCAAGTGTGAAAGTGCAGCATCAAGGAGCCCTAGCAAAACTGGAATCAATGGGTATCAGGGGCAAGCTCTCCACTGGTTGGAGTCATACTTGGCACATAGGAAGATGGTTGTGGTTGGTGGAGATCAGTCATCTCAGCTCCAGGGCATCTCTGCAGGAGTTCCTCAGAGCAGTGTCCGAGGCCTAGCATCTTCAGCTGCTTCACCAATGACTTTCCCTCCATCATAAAGTCAGAAGTGGAGATATTCACCAATGATTGCACAATGTTCAGCACCATTCGTGACTCCTCAGATACTGTTCAAATGCAACAAGATCTGTACATTATCCAGGCTTGGGCTGAGAAGTGGCAAATAACATTCATTTCACACAAATGCCAGGCTATCACCATCACCAATAAGAGCCAATCTAACCACCACCTCTTAACATTCAATGCTGTTATCATTATTGAATCCCCACCATCAACATCCTTGGGGTTACCATTGACCAGAAACTCAACTGGATTCACCACATAAAAACAGTGACTACGACAGCACATCGTAGGCTTGGAATACTGTAGCGAGGAACTCACCTCCTGAATCCCCAAAGCCTGTCCATCATTTATAAGGAGGAGAAAGTGAGGACTGCAGATGCTGGAGATCAGAGCTGAAAAGTGTGTTGCTGGAAAGGTGCAGCAGGTCAGGCAGCATCAAAGAAACAGGAGAATCGATGTTTCGGGCATAAGTCCTTCTTCAGGAATCCTTCTTCATCATTTATAAGGCACAAGACAGGAATCTGATGGAATATTCTCCACTTGTCTAAATGGCTGCAGCTCCAACAATACTCAAGCAACTTGACACCATCCTGGACAAAGCAGCCTGCTTGATTAGCACCACATCGAGAAGCACCAACTCCCTTCACCACCATTGCTCATTAACAGTGTTTAAATCTACAAGATGCGTTGTAGTAATTCACCAAAAATCCTCATACAGCAACCTCCAAACACATGGCCACTTCCATTTGGAAGGACATGGGCAGCAGATATATGGGAATACTGCCACTTTCAAGTTCCCCTCAAGCCAGTCACCATCCTGACTTGGAAATATATCAGTGTTCCTTCACTGTTGCTGGGTCAAAATCCTGGAATTCCATCCCTAATGTCATTGTGGATCAACCCACAGCAAGTAGAACTGCAGCAGTTCAAGAAGGCAGCTCACCACCACCTTCTCAAGAACATCCAGGGATGAGCAATAAATGGACAAAAGAGCCACAAATGAATAAAAAATGAACTCTGCCTCATTATTCAATTCTAGATTTAAGAAAGTGTTCTCCCAAACTGGCTCCACAACAAACTATTCAAAAATGATCTCATGATACAAATTAATAAGCTTACCTTTGAGAAGTTCTTTGTTAAAATTTAATTTATCATCTATAATCTGGTTTTGAGTGGAATTATTTCTTGTGGCGAATCTTCATAAGTGAACAGTTTTAATGACTATACTTATGATTTTCCAGCTAAGTTAGTGTCTTTTTCATGTTTCTTTTGCATGTAATTCAATTTACTTATTTTAATTCACTTATTTAATTAATTCATTACTTATCATCATCTTCATTTTCATGTCTTTCCAGCGCTTCACTGTATTTCTGTAGCTTTTTCCAGCCCTATATCTATCAGATATCCATTGTCTCCAGACTTTTCTATATCATTGTTCCCTTCCCAGCAGTATTATTAGCTTAACATTCAATTAAATTTTCCCAAATCTCAAGAACTCACTCCTTAATGTCCTCACATCTTCATTTCTCTCACCACCTCCAGTAGCCTTGTGGGAGATCCAGTTTTCATCTAAACCTTTAGTCACCCCCCTCACATCTTGCCCCTCCCCATCCCATAGACTCAGCATTTTATTCCTGCCTTGGAAAGTTTTATCTGGTCAAGATACTGTTGTCACAACCAGGTTAGAAGGTGCTGAATTGGTTCCCTTCTTCTATTTCTCTGCTTGGTTGTGAGAAAGATGAACTTTTTTTTTGAGCAGGAAGCTGCACCGCTCTCAAATTCAAATGTAGTTGCCCAATGTCTATCATTATCAGTAAGAAACCAATTACAAAGTTTTTCTTAGAGCAATAAAAACGATGTAATGTCAAGCTTACGAATGCACAGGCACAAAGACAAGATGATGTAGATAGTTTATAGTCTTTAGGGTGTTATTGAGGCTTAAATATGAAACTTAAGTCTGAGTTTGTTTAACTATTGTCCTGAATCCTCAGCAGCGATGCGTTTTTCAGATCTCTTTAAGTTCTCTGCTTTCCACGAGCCCTTTTTATCAACGAAACTTAATAGATATGTTACAACCAGGTGAGGAGGTGTGTATCAGGGTCCCTCTTTTCAAACTCTCCAGTTAGTCAAAACAAAGGTTTGAATTATCTCATAAGATACAGCCATATTTTAATCTAGTTAAAACATATTTAACTGATTTTTACTATAGCAGTAAGGAGCCAGTCAAAAGTTTCCTTCGGTTCCAAAAGAGCAGATTTATTACGAACCCCGAGAAAATTAGTAGACATGATGTCAAGTATACATCATCATGCAGTCTCTCACATTGCAAGTACATACTTAGAGGGAGATATTATCCAGCAGAAAATAAACTTAGAAGATTTTACAATTTAGAGTCATTTGGATGTCCTTGAAGTGAATTGGTTTTACCTGAGTTTAATTAGATGGTTATTTGATTTCCGATACCACTAATTGCACAGAATATTGCATTTACCTTTTCAAATTCTGTTTTCTGGTCTTTCTTTCCAGAAAGTGTCAAAATCGGGCTTTCTTTCTTGTGAGGCAGAGACAGTGTTAAAAAAAACATAGGTGGAAGTGGGTGCCGCAGATGCTGGAGATTAGAGTCAGGATCAGAGTGGTGCTGCAAAAGCACAGCAGGTCAGGCAGCATCCAAGGAGCAGGAAAATCGATGTTTCAGGCAAAAGCCTTTCATTAGGAATTCCTGCTCCTCAGCTGCAGCCTGACCTGCTGTGCTTTTCCAGTACCTCTCTAATCTAGACTGTAAAAAAGAGCATGCCTTTTCCAACGAGTTTCAGGTCTACAGTCAACATTTATGTCTTCTGCTTCTTCAAAAAAAAATTCCTTGAAATGTTATCTGATTGTATCTTCTGTTTGCTGAAGGTTTTCTTTTTTGTTTTTTGGGGTTGATAACTGTTGGTGATGAATTCATCTCCAAAATGTGAAGAACAGTGGGGAGAGGTGGGATGGTGGTTGATTGATTTTGTTGCCCTGAAAAGAAATGGTAATTTCAGCTCAAACGGTCTCTTATACATGTTGCTTTTATGCCACTCAGCCAACCTATGTGATCAGATAGGCATTTTAAAGTGAGTATTTCTGGACCCTTTTAATGTATTTTAGTACATGAAAGTCCCAGACATTAAATCAGATGATGAATTCAAATCTAATAGAGTCATAGAGTCATACGACATGGAAACAGACCCTTCAGTCCAACCAGTACATGCTGTCATGATTTGGAGATGCCGGTGTTGGACTGGGGTGTACAAAGTTAAAAATCACACAACACCAGGTTATAGTCCAACAGGTTTAATTGGAAGCACACTAGCTTTCGGAGCATCGCTCCTTCATTAGGTGACAGTGAAGGGCTCAATCCTATATCGACATATCAACACAGACATCAAGTTTCTACATATAAATTCTGTTGTTAGGATTGAGCCCTCCACTACCACCTGATGAAGGAGCGATGCTCCGAAAGCGAGTGTGTTTCCAAATAAACCTGTTGGACTATAACCTGGTGTTGTATGATTTTTAACTCAGTCCATGCTGAACATAATTCCAAACCAAACCAGTTCCCCCTGCCTGCTCCTTGTCCATATCCCTCCAAAGCTTTCCTATTCATGTACTTATCCAAACGTCATAATTATACCTGCATCCACCACTTATTCCGGAAGTTCATTCCACATGAAACCACCCTCTGAATAAAAAGAATTACCCTATATGTCTTTATTAAATCTCTCTCCTCTCATCTTAAAAATGTGCCCCATAGTCTTGAAACTCTCCCATCCCAGGGAAAGAACTACTACCATTAATTCTGTCTAAACCCTCATTATTTTATAAACTTCGATCAGGTCACCTGTCAACCTCTTACCTTCCAGTGAAAAAGTCCCAGCCTATCCAGCCTTTGTTTATAACTCAAACCTTCCACACCCAGCAACATCCTGGTAAATCTCTTCTCAACCTTTTCCAGCTTAATAATATCCTTCCTATAACTGGGTGACCACAAGTGGACACAGTATTATTCCAGAAGAGGCCTCACCAGTGTCCAGTACACTAACTCCTATGCTCAAAGGACTGAGCTATGAAAGCCAGCATGCCAAATGCCTTTTCAACCATCCTGTCTATGTGTGATGCAAACTTCAAAGAATTATGTATATATTCTACAACCCTACTCAAGGTAGTAGAAAGTGAGGACTGCAGATGCTGGAGATCAGAGTTGAGAGTGTGGTGCTGGAAAAGCACAGCAGGTCAGGCAGCATCCAAGGAGCAGGAAAATCAACGTTTCAGGCGTAAGCCTTTCATCAGGAATGAGGCCTTCATCCTCATTCCTGATGAAGGGCTTATGTCCGAAATTTAGAATCTCCTGCTCTTCAGATACTGCCTGACCTGCTGTGATTTTCCAGGACAACACTCTCAACACTACCATTCATTGTATAAGCCATACCCTTGTTTACTGTACCAAAGTACAATACCTCACACTTATCCAAATTGAACTTCATCTGCCAATTTTCAGCCTATTGACCAATTTGATCAAGATCTCTTCGTAATTTTAGAAACCCTTCTTCACTGTCTACCATGCCACCAATTTTGAAGTCATCTGCAAATGTACAATAGCCCATATGTTATATCATTGTGACACTATCTAATTGAAGGGTGTTATTTGTTGTTATGAATGTTAGTTTCTTGAAATAAAATTGTGTGCTTGTAACTTTATTAACATTCCATGTCTGTGTTGGTAAAGACATATTCATGTCTAGTCACATCAATGTGGTGAATCCAAACTCTACAGGCCATGCAAAACAGAAACAGATAGCATCGATGCAATTAATAAACTATACATATTTACAAAGCATGGAAGAACATTTTTAAGAAGGAAGACCCTGAATTAACAAACTCAGTTCTTTTTTTCTGTTATAGGAGTAAATAGAAGTCAAATTAACTGAGATAATTAAATGTAATTAGCAGTGTGAACATTTCCCATGTTTGGATCCATTTATTCTCAACATTGTAAAGTTGGATGTCTTGCCTGTACAAGTACTTCAGAACCTGACAATAAAAACTGAATCATCTTAATTCTCAATCACTTGTTGCCCAACATTTAAGTAACTATAACATAGCTTATTTATGATTTAACCTTTCCAGTAATGCTTCTATATCAGTACATGATGGACCCTTTCTACAACTGTTAGTTTCTTATTTGATATTTGCCAGTAGTAACCAGTGTGCAGTAAATCCTATTATCCAGTTGTGGTCAGGACCAAAGAGGAAAGCCAAGAAGTTGTAATCCTGTATCTCTTCCTTCTGTCAATGAAAGCAACTACTTGTAAATAGAAGTTAAAGTAATTTAGCCACCTTCAGAGGAGAATTAACTTTTCGCCTTAATGTTTAAGGCGAAAAGTTAATTACCAAGACACTTATCTTTAATAGTAGCTTAAACAAGGAGCAGAGTGAAGAACAGTAAGCGAAGAGCAAAAATGTTTCCAGGCTTTTGTGTGCCTTCATTAGGTGAGAATACATTTTATGTTTCATTCCAGTGTGCGGTAGCAAAAAACTGACAGGCAGACAAACGAGCATCACTGGTAACTTTACTCATTAGTTTTCAGGCCAAACTTTACAATCTTCACCAATCTATACCACCAATTCTCATCTTCTCATATACAATACCTACTTCATTAGTCCATTGTCTTAGCCTCTGAAGTTGAAATTATAGCTGAGGAAGAGGCCATTTAGTCCATCGTGTGTGTATTGGTTCTACCCTTGGAAGTTAATCCCATTGATTTACTGTCTAACTATAGCCTGATTGCTTCTCATGGTTCAGTGTGAAATTTCCTTTAAAATGCACAATACCTCCTGTCATCCTACTTGGCAAAACATTTCATGTTATTATCAATCCTATTTTTAAGGAATTTCTCCTCACTATCTTGATAATTTGAAATCGTTGAGTTCTTGTCACCGATTTCCCAGCCAGAGTCAATAGTCTTTAGAATAGAATCCCTGGAAGCAGGCCATTCATCCCATTGGGTCAACACAGACCCACCGAAGAGCATCCCACCAATCCCTGCAACTCTGCATTTCCCATACCTAATCTACTTAGCCTGCACATCTTTGGATTGTGGGAGGAAACCCATGCAGACACGGGGAGAACATGGAAACTCCACACAGACAGTCACCGGAGGTTGGAATCGAACCTCAGTCCCTGGCTCTGTCAAGCAGGAATGCGAACCACTGAGTCACCATGTCACCTTTTTTTAGTCACTCTTTCTAAACTTTTTATATGTTGTAACTACTTTCTATTAAATCTCCAATGATGGAGTAGAAATAGTCCTAGAAGTTTCTCCTTACAGCATTAATTCTCCATTCTTGTCAGTATCCTATTGAATTTACCCCTATAGCTTGAATATCTTTTCTATAATGTGATATATTAAACTGCGTATGATATTCTGAGAGCCACAACCAGTATTTTGTATAAAAGTATAATTGTTTCTTTACTCTTTTACTCTATACCCTCATTTTTTTGTACCCATGTTCTCGTTTATTGGCTTTACCAACCTTCATTGTCTGTAAAATGCTTTAGGATGCCTTGAGATCACTTTGGGCACTACATAAATGTAGTTTCTTTTTTCTCTCTATTTATGGTTTAAAGACATTATTTATTTGACCTCTGTTTGCCAGAATCTTTCAGCTTCATTTCACCAGCTGGTTATTCCTTTCAAAAATCTTTTCCATCACAATTATCTTCATCTATGATTTTTCTGCCTTTCCATGAATTAATTCATATCTTCCCAAAGTCTTTCATTTTTGAGTTAGATTTCTCATGCTTGTGACATTAACAAATTTGAAAACTGTATTCCCTACACTTCAATCCAAATCATCTGCATACATTCAGATTAAAAGTGGACAAATTGTACTGACTCCTGGGGAAAGCTTCTTTCATCTCTTCCTATTTTCAAACTACTCCTAATTATTGAATCACATTGTTACCTGTTCCCCAATAGAAGCTGCTGCGTATCCTCTTACAACTTGCACCGAAATTTTCCAACAAGCCACTTGTGAGAGATGTTATCAAATATCTTCTGAAATTTCAAATATACGTACTGAAAATTCATATAAATCGCACCTGTAACATTTCTCTATTATTAACAATTCCAGTATAACTTCTGTCCTTTTAAAAAAAAGGCTCCCTGTCTTTGCTTATTAAATTCTTATTTATTATCAGTTGTAATAAAGACTTGATTTTAATCAAACAACAAGTGGGCAGGAAGGGATTGAGTTTGAGTGTTTAGGGTGCAGGGGTAGTTATTAAAATAACAGAATAGCACAACCAGACCATAATCTGTCACCTTCCCAGTTGGTGTGATACCTTCTCAATGACTCAGATCCTGGCCATGGTTTCTTCAAAGGTAATGGCTACAAATGTAATAAGTTCAATGCAAATGCAAAGCCCACGTTGATTGACACTCGCCCCATTAATACTTTCAGCGATCCCAAAATTGTAACCCAGGCACAGTAATAATACAATGACACTCTCCAACACCATCATACACCATAAAATTAATTTGGAAACTTCCAAAAAGTAATTTGTTGTGTATAACTACAAATTTGAAATTTTAAAATGCTTAGGGTATATGTGCTTAAGTAGATAAAAAATTTAAAGTTTTGGAATTCAGAGCTAAGTGATAAACATGTATAGACTGATTTTTACATTGAGAAAACCCTGAATGATGATCTGACCAAGAAAAACAGGTAATTACCCAGATGGATTTTCTATCACCTCTTGTCCTTCCTAAACCCTCTGCAATTTTATGGTGGGTTGGCTGCAGCCGAAGCTAGCCCACCCAGTGTCTTGCTGCAGTTGAGGGCATTTCCCAGGCTTAATTTCAGGGTGCCGGGAAGAGTTCAGGAGCATGAGGATGAAGTATGGAAATGCACCTTGCTCAGACTTTGAGCAGGAAGAAAGGCGATGACCTCTAACAGCAGCCTCTTCAACATCGGACAAACCCTTACAAGTTATATTTTCTACATTCCAATCTACCCAGATTGTTTGCAGCATCTCAGGAATTTTGGAAAGTCATGTCTAGTACATTGCTAGCTACTTCCACAATCATAAGAAATAAGAAATAGGAACAGCAGTATGCTATGCAGCTTTTGAAACTTCTGTATTCGGAAAGCTCACGGCTGATCTGCCTGTGGCTTCACTCCACATTTGTGCCTGTGCTCCTACCCATTATAACTCCTGACCATGTATAGATCAGAAATCTTTCTAACTCAGCTTTGAATTACACTCAATGATCAATTTCCAATAATCCCTGGGACACTGAATTTCAAAGATTACCAATTCTCTGAATTAAGAAGTTTCTTTATCTTAAATTGGAAGTTCCTTATATTGATAAAGTGCTCCCTATTTCTAGACACCTCCAAGAGTGCAGGGATCTGCAATTCCTCTCATGTAATGTCAGGATTAGCCCATATGTTGAAGTCCGTGAGACCATGAGACATGGGAATGTAAGTAAACCATCAAGTCTACTTCGCCTTTCATCAAGGTCAGGGCTGATCAGATAATCAACTCCATATTCCTGCCTTTTTCCGTATTACCCTTGATGTCCTTACAGGTTAAAAATCTGTCTATCTCAGCCTTGAATATACAATGACCCAACTTCAACAACCCTTTGAAGTAAAGAATTCCATAGCCTCACTAACCTGAGTGAAGAAGTTTCTCCTCATCTCTGTCTTAAATATATGACCTCTCATTCTGAGATAGTGTCCTCTTATCCTAGATTCTATCGTAGAGAAAACAACCTTTCCATATCTACCCTGTCAAGGCCCCTAAAAATCTTGCATGATTCAAAAAGGGTGCCACCATTCATTCTTCTGAACTCAACTAAGCTTCACTCAGCTATTTTGAGGGTCTGTGCATGTACGCCCCTGCCAATAATGCATTGACTTTCAGATCCAAATGCATGACACTCACAAACCTCGTAGATCCACGCAGCAGCAAAATTTAGACGAAGTGTATGTCAAAACATGAGCAGAATGGGATGTTCGGGGCAAGAAACAGGGAACAGCAAAACTGAGTGGTAGAACAAGAAGAAAGAGAATTGGCTAGCACAATTATAGCAAGCAACCTCCTGAAGTCAGGACAAATCAGGAACAGAATGTAGAATCTTCATTATCAGTGGAACAAATCTTAACTCACACAAAAACTATTCATTGACAGAGTTAAAATCATGCCCAGTTACTGATTAAATCCACAGAGCTTTCAGGAAAGTACACATCGTTTACCTTTAACATCCAACAATTATTTTATACCAATTTAAACAGAATTGCAAATAGATGTACACAGACTTCCCCCTAGTGGTGAACATTTAAAACAGTTTCTTTCCTTTTGACTGCGCTGCCCTGTGAATGGTGCCCAAGGTCCCCGTTTAAAGCAGTGTTCTGGTTGTGAGATGCTACAGGCACATACTTCATATAAATGGCCAATCTGAAACATAACTCTGTATCTCTTCTGCCTGACGTGCTGAGGATTTACAGCATTTTCTATTTTTATT
This sequence comes from Chiloscyllium punctatum, assembly GCF_047496795.1. NCBI lineage: Eukaryota > Metazoa > Chordata > Chondrichthyes > Orectolobiformes > Hemiscylliidae > Chiloscyllium > Chiloscyllium punctatum. The sequence continues at coordinate 49,854,376 of NC_092750.1, read as the reverse complement.
TCAGACTTCCAACATCCTGGTGAAAAATTGTGCAGGATTACCTTAGGTTTAATATATTTTTATCAGCTTAAAACATGCTTACACCAATAGTTGGCACAATTTGACTCAATTCTTTTCTAGGAATAGGCAATGACATTAATGTCAGATCAATATTGCCACTGCTTTCTGAACGGGGCAAGTGAGTAACTGACATCAAACAAGCATTTGACTGTGTGGGCCATCAAGAAGCTAGCGAAAACAAGAGTAACTGGGCATCGGGCAAAACTCTCTATTAGTTAGAGTCAGAGCTGGCATAAAGAAAGGACTGATGGTTGTAGGGGGTCAGTCGTAGAGTCATAGAGATGTACAGCGTGGAAACAGATCCTTTGGTCCAACTTGTCCATGCCAAGCAGATATCCCAACCCAATCTAGTCCCATCTGGCAAAACCCAGCCCATATCCCTCCAAATCCTTCCTATTCATATACCCATCCAGATGCCTTTTAAATGTTACAATTGTACCAGCCTCCACCACTTCCTCTGGCAGCTCATTCCATACCCTCTGTGTGAAAAAAGTTGCCCCTTAGGTCTCTTTTATATCGTTCCCCTCTCACCCTAAACCTATGCCCTCTAGTTCTGGACTCCCCGACCCCAGGGAAAAGACTTTGTCTATTTATCCTATCCATGCTCCTCACAATTGTGTAAATCTCTATAAGGTCACCCTTCAGCCTCCGATGCTCCAGGGAAAACAGCCCCAGCCTGTTCAGACTCTCCCTGTAGCTCAAATCCTCCAACTCTGGCAACATCCTTGTAAATCTTTTCTGAACCCTTTCAAGTTTCGCAACATCTTTCCGATAGGAAGGAGACCAGAACTGCACGCAATATTCCAATAGTGGCCTAACCAATGTCCCGTACAGCCGCAACATGACTTCCCAACTCCTGTACTCAATACTCTGACCAATAAAGGAAAGCATACCAAATGCCTTCTTCACTATCCTATCTACCTGTAACTCCACTTTCAAGGAGCTATGAACCTGCACTCCAAGGTCTCTTTGTTCAGCAACACTCCCTAGAACCTTACCATTAAGTGTATACGTGCTGCTAAAATTTGCTTTCACAAAATGTAGCACTTTGCATTTATCTAAATTAAACTCCATCTGACACTCCTCAGTCCATTGGCCCATCTGATTACCGTTGTAATCTGAGGTAACCTTCTTCACTGTCCACTACACCTCCAATTTTGGTATCATTTGCAAACTTACTAACTATACCTCTTATGCTCACATCCAAATCATTTACATAAATGACGAAAAGTAGAGGACCCACCACCGATCCTTGTGGCACTCAACTGCTCACAGGACTCCAGTATGAAAAATAACCCTCCACCACCAGCCTCTGTCTTCTACCTTTGCACCAGTTCTGTATCCAAATGGAAAATTCACCCTGTATTCCATGAGATCTAACCTTACTGAAGTCCACACAGATCATGTCCACCACTCTGCCCTCATTAATCCCCTTTGTTACTTCTTCAAAAAACTCAATCAAGTGCAACAGGAAGGACAGAAAGGGAGGCAAGAGGGGAGGGGGAGTGGCATTTTTGATAAGGGATAGCATTCCAGCTGTACTGTGGGAGGATATTCCCGGAAATACATCCAGGAAGATTATTTGGGTGAAACTGAGAAATAAGATAGGGATGATCACCTTATTGGGATTGTATTATAGACACCCTAATAGTCAGAGGGAAATTGAGAAACAAATTTGTAAGAGATCTCAGCCATCTGTAAGAATACTAGGGTGGTTATGGGAGGCGATTTTAACTTTCCAAACATAGACTGGGACTGCTGTAATGTTAAGGGTTCAGATGGAGAGGAATGTGTTAAGCATGTACAAGAACATTTTCTGATTCAGTATGGGGATGTACCTATTGGAGAGGTGCAAAACTTGACCTACTCTTGGGAAATAAGGCAGGGCAGGTGACTGAGGTGTCAGTGGGGGAGCACTTTGTGGCCAGTGACCACAATTCTATTAGATTTAAAATAGTGATGGAAAAGGATAGACCAGATCTAAAAGTTGAAGTTCTATTTATTTCCGGGAATATCCTCCCTCAGCACAGCTGTAATGCTATCCCTTTTCAAAAATGCCACTCCCCCTCTTTTGCCTCCCTTTCTATCCTTCCTGTAGCATTTGTATCCTGGAACATTAAGCTGCCAGACCTGTCCATCCCTCAGCCATATTTCTATAATTGCTATGATATCCCAGTCCCATGTTCCTAACCATGCCCTGAGTTCATCTACCTTCCCTGTTATGCCTCATACTTTGAAATATATGCATTTAATGTATCAGTCCTACCTTGTTCTCTGTTTTGTCCCTGCCTGCCCTGACTGTTTGACTCGCTTCTTTTCTCAACTGTACCAGTCTCAGATTGATCTCTTTCCTCACTATCTCCCACCCCTCTCCCTACCTTACTCATTTAAATTCTCCCAAGCAGCTCTAGCAAATCTCTCTGCCAGTATCTTAGCCCCCTTCCAATTCAGTTGCAATCTATCCTTCTTGTACAAGTCACTTCTACCCCAGAAGAGAGTCCAATGATCAAAAAAATGTGAATCCTTCTCCCATACACCAGCTCCTCAGCTATGCATCCATCTGCTCTATCCTCCTAGTCCTGCCCTCACTAGCTCGTAGCACTGGGAGTTATCCAGATATTACTACTCTTGAGGAACCTCCTTTTTAAATTCCTCCCTAACTCTCTATATTCAGAATCTCATCCTTTTCCCTTCCTATGTTCTTGGTTCCAATGTGTACAATATCCTCCTGCAGGGTCATCTCTCCTTTGAGAACATTCTGCATCCTCTCTGAGACATTCTTGATCCTGGCATTAGGGAGGCAACACACCATTCTGATTTTTCGCTGCTGGCCACAGAAACGTCTGTCTGTACCTTGGACTAGTGAGTCCCTAACACAATCGATCTCTTGGAACCCGACCTACCCCTCATTGCATTAGAGCCAGTCTCAATATCAGAAACTTGGCTGCTCGTGCTACAAGTCATCTCAGCACCAGGACATCTCAAGAAGATTTCCTCAGGATAGTGTCCTCGCCAGTGCCAATCATCTTCAGTTGTTTCATCAATGACCTTCCTTCCATCATAAGGTCAGAAGTGAGAATGTTCCTGAATGATTGCACAATGTTCAGCACTGTTCCCGACTCCTCAGATACTGAAGCAGTCCATATTCAAATGCAACAAGCTCTCAACAATATCCAGAGGTATATATGTTCTTGATTAATAAGGGGATCAAGGATTATGGGAAGGAGGCAGGAGAATTGGGTTGAAAAACATATCAGCCATGATCAAATGATGAAACAGACTTAGAGTCATAGAGTCATAGAGATGTATAGCTTGGAAACAGACCCTTCGGTCCAACCTGGGACACACCGACCAGTTATTCCAACCCAATCTAGTCCCATCTGCCAGCACCCGGCCCATATCCCTCCAAACCCTTCCTATTCATATAGACATCCAAATGCCTCTTAAATGTACCAAATGCAATTGTACCAGCCTCCACCACATCCTCTGGCAGCTCATTCCATACGTGTACCACCCTCTGCATGAAAAAGTTGCCCCTTAGGTCTCTTTTATATCTTTCCCTCTCACCCTAATCCTATGCCCTCTAGTTCTGGACTCCCTGACCCCAGGGAAAAGACTTTGTCTATTTATCCTATCAAAGCCCCTCATAATTTTGTAAACCTCGATAAGGTCAGCCTCTGATGCTCCAGGGAAAACAGCCCCAGCCTGTTCAGACTCTCCCTGTAGCTCAAATCCTCCAACTCTGGCAACATCCTTGTAAATCTTTTCTGAACCCTTTCAAGTTTCGCAACATCTTTCCGATAGGAAGGAGACCAGAATTGCATGCAATATTCCAAAAGTGGCCTAACCAATGTCCTGTACAGCCGCAACATGACCTCCCAACTCCTGTACTCAATACTCTGACCAATAAAGGAAAGCATACCAAATGCCTTCTTCAATAGCCTATCTACCTGCGATTCCACTTTCAAGGAGCTATGAACTTGTACTCCAAGTCTCTTTGTTCAGCAATACTCCCTAGGACCTTACCATTAAGTGTATAAGTCCTGCTAAGATTTGCTTTCCCAAAATGCAGCACCTCACATTTATCTGAATTAAACTCCATCTGCCACTTCTCAGCCCATTGGCCCATCTGGTCCAGATCCTGTTGTAATCTGAGGTAACCCTCTTCGTTGTCCACTACACCTCCAAGTTTGGTGGCATCTGCAAACTTACTAACTGTACCTCTTATGCTTGCACCCAAATCATTTATGTAAATGACAAAAAGTAGAGGACCCAACTGATTCTTATGGCACTCCACTTGATGGGTCAAATGGCTTAATTCTGTTTTTATATCTTATGGTCTTATAGTTTGGACTTACAAGTGGCAAGTAACATTCATGCTATATGAATGCCAAGTTATGACCATTTCCAATGAGAGACAATCTAATGACTGCCCCTTGAAATTCAATGGTGCTACCATCACAGAATCCCCACTAACAACACTTGGAGTTATCAATGACCAGAAACTCAACTGTTACAAAAACAGGTCAGAGGCTAGGAATACTGTGGGAATAACTCACTTCTTGACTCCTCAAAGCCTATCCACCATCTACAAGGCACAAGTCAGGATTGTGATGGAATATCACCACTTGCCTGGATGGGTGCAGCTCCAACAACACTCAAGAGGCTTGACATCATTCAGGACAAAGAAGCCCACTCTACTGGCCCCACATCCACAAAAATCCAATCCCTCCACCACTAATGCTCTCTCGCAGCACTGTGTGCTATCTATAAGAAGCACTGAAGAAATTTACCAAAGATCCTCAGACAGCACTTTCCAAGCCAATGACTACTTCCATCCAGAAAGGACAAGAGTAGCATATACAAGGGAATATCACCACCTTCACATTCCTCTCCAAGCCCTTGACCATCATGACTTGCAATCATATCACCGTGCCTTCACTGGGTCAAAATTCGAAACTCCATCCCTAATGGCATTATGGGTCATAGAGTCATACTCATAGAGTCATAGAGATGAACAGAATGCAAACAGACCCTTCAATGCAACTTGTCCATACTGGCCAGATATCCTAACCTAATCTAGTCCCATTTGCCAGCACTTGGCCCATATCCCTCTCAACCCTTCCTATTCATATACCCAACTAGATGCCTTTTAAATGCTGTAATTGTGTCAACCTCCATCACTTCCTCTGGCAGCTCATTCCATACACGCACTACCCACTGTGTGAAAAAGTTGTCCCTTAGTTGTTTTTTTTTCTCACCCTAAACCTATGCCCTCCAGTTCTGGACTCCCCAGTCCCAGGAAAAAGATCTTGTTAATTTACCCAATCCATGCCCCTCATGATTTTATAAACCTCTATCAGGTCACCCTTCAGCCTCTGACCAAGAAGGCAGCTCACCACCACCTTCTTAAGGGCAACTAGGGATGGGTGAAAAATGCCATCCAGCCAGTGACATCCACGCACCATGAGTAAATAAAACAAAATACCGCAAGAAATGTTTGTTGTTTGATTTCCGCTCTCAGTATGTGCATAGTTAAAAGCAGCTTCTGGCTGGCAGTGCTTGCTCAGCTACGTATCTGGGCGTTAACAATAGCACCAGCACCAGAATCCTGGAAGATCTCAATGATAGTAAGTAGTTCGCCTGCGGCAAGAGGGAAGATAGGACAGGCAGGTTTCCATAGCTGGAATGCAAAGGTATTGAAGTGAATTTTGAGAGACAGAATGAGAAATTCCGCTAGGCCTCGTGGAGAAAGATCCTCCATGAGTCTTGCCAAAATTGGTCCAACTTATCCAGTTTCTGATAAAATTTTTCCCTTAATATTTTTAGGTATCCTACCTAATTACTAATACTTATCATTAATCAAGTCTATATTTATAAGTAAATATCATTGTAACGCGATTTCACCTCTAAGCCAGACACCATCCTGAATTGATGCTACAGATGGAAACTGATAGGGACTTTGGTGGTGACATTAACCCAAGCTGGCAAGGTTCAATGGCATGGCCTCCTCTGCACCACTCTATTGACCAAGTCATCCATCTCTCTCTCTTGGCCAAGTGGGATGCTATTTCCCTTGTCTGCCATTTGGGGGCAAAAATTATGTAAGACACCTTTGGAATAGCTTGTACAAGTGCACAATAGCCTTTCCAATATGGCACAGGATCAGGAATGCTGGTCCATTCTGGAATACCTATTGAGTCACGGCAACCTTTGGCTATGACGGGTGGGAGAATCGGGCTAGTGCTGAACAAAGGGTCACCATAGGGGTATTGGAGATAGTTAATGCAGTGAGGTTTGGCTGATAGAGTGAGAAATCTCGTCAGGCCTCATGGAAAGAAACCCTCCATGAAATTTAACAAAACTGACACAGCCAAAATATTCTGCCCAATATTGCTGTTACTTCACGGTTACTGGTTCAAAATCCTGGAACTCTGTTGAGTGTCATCCCTCTATTCCCTCATCTCAATTGCAGCATCTCAAGTGACAGCTCACCACCAATTTGCCACTTTCTCAGGGGCAATTAGTGATGGAAATACATCCACATCCTGTGAATGAATAAATAAAAACAAAACTCAGTCACTTCCCCTTTCCCCTGCCTCGATATATTGTGGCAAAGCTACAATCAACCCTAATTATAAGAAAATGATCCATTCAAACTTATTTCTACACAGTCTAGCGTCCTCTTCCATATTGTACTGGTGGGATGCCCTGATGGAATAATTAGCAAATACTTGTTTCCAGAAGACATTAAGTAGGTCAATTCCAATAGGTACTTGTTATTTACGAGGACAAGAATTCTATGATGTTGCTGCAAATAAAACCAGTACCCTTGAGGGTCACACTTGCCTGTTGCTGTACATCTTTGGAGCCTGTAGAAGCTCTGAAGGCATAGATGTGATGCTCACCAGAGATGTTTTCTTTACCGACAGTGACCCAGAGTTATGGCTCCTAGGATTTCAAAACCATTCAACTTTGCATTAGTCATTGGGGTAGCTGAGTGGCTCAGCGGTTGGCACTGCTGCCTCACAGTGTCAGGGACCCAGGTTTGATTCCAGCCTTGAGTGACTGTCTGTGTGGAATTTACATGTTCTCCCTGTGTCTGTGTGGGTTCTCTCCAAGTGCTCCAGTTTCCTCCCACAATCCAAAGATGTGCAGGTTAGGTCATGGTACAATTGTCCATAGTGTTTAGGGATGTGCAAAATAAATGGATTAGTCATGGAAATACAGGGTTACAGGGAGAAGATAGGGGATGGATCTGGCTTCGGATGCTCTTTGGCGGATTGGTGTGGATTCGATGGGCTAAATGTCCTGCTTCCACACTGTAGAGATTCTTTGTATGAGAGTCTCCAGTGAGAAGGTGGCACACTCTTTGTTTCCTTCAAATCTTCTGGCTCCACCATCTGTATTTGTACATGTATCTGCATTGATCCAGGAGCGTGTACAAGTACAGTCATAGAGTCATAGAGATGTACAGCATGGAAACAGACCCTTTGGTCCAACCTGTCCATGCCAACCAGATATTCCAACCCAATCTAGTCCCACCTGGCAGCACTTGGCCCATATCCCTCACAACCTTTCTATTCCTATACCCATTCAGATGCCTTTTAAATGTTGCAATTGTACCAGCCTCCACCACTTGCTCTGGCAGCTCATTCCATACACGTACCACCCTCTGTGTGAAAACGTTGCCCCTTAGATCTCTTTTATATCTTTCCCCTCTCACCCTAAACCTGTGTCCTCTAGTTCTGGACATCCCTATCCCAGGGAAAATACTTTGTCTATTTATCCTATCCATGCCCCTCATGATTTTATAAACCTCTATAAGGTCACCCCTCAGCCTCCGATGCTCCAGGGAAAACAGTTCTAGCCCACTCAACCTCTCCCTAGAGCTCAAATCCTCCAACCCTGGCAACATCCTTGTAAACCTTTTCTGAACCTTTCAATTGCAGCTATAATTGATGCACTAAGGCAGAGGAAAATAATGTTCATACCTCAAACCCAAGCATGAGATTTTTGCAAGAATTCATGCATGGGTTTGAGGTAAGAACAGCTTCTGTGTTTAGTTGTTCACCTTCGTCATCACCAAATTGTATATAAAAAGGTAGTTGTGTCCCTGTTCTTCCTCTTCTTCACTAACATCATTTGCCTTTTCACATACTCCCTGCTGCTCCAATGAATGTACAGAAAGGGAGGATAGACTCAGAATATGTGACATGATACCCTTAGGTACTGTGGAGGTGATTGCTTTCACTGCAATGGTGTCAACAGAGCGACAGCGTTGCTGGGTTCGACACTCTCCCAGCATGCCCTGGCCAAGCCACAGTTGGAAATACCTGCTCTGGTGGCTCAAGGGCAATGAGTAAATGAAAGGACAAAATTAAAAATCACACAATACCAGGTTATAGTCCAACAGGTTTATTTGGAAGCACTAGCTTCCAGTGTGGTGGTCCTTCATCAGGTAGCTAGTGGGACAGAATCATAGGACAAAGAATTTATTGCAAAAGGTCATAGTGTCATACAATTTACTTAATACTTTGTGTGATTGAATTGGCTGCTCCCATATAAAATCAAAGTACTGCAAATGCTGGAGAAATGAAAGAAATATAGAAAGAGTTGGAGTGTCAGAAGATCTGGCAGCATTTGTGGAGAGAGAGAGAGAGAGAGAGAGACAGAGTTAATGTTTCAAGTCCAGTATGACTCAAAATGAATGACAATATGTCTGTTTCTCTCTCCACAGAAATAAAACAAAGAACTGCAGATGCTAGAGATAGCTGGAGAAACCAGGCAGGTCTGGCAGCATCAATTGAGAGAAAGCAGAGTTAACTTTTCCAGTCTGATGACTCTTCATCAGAACTGACAGCAGCTGAGAAAAAGTGGTAATTATGGTGAAGACAGGTTTGGGTGTATGTGGGAGTTGGTAGGAGAAGATGGAGCTTAGAGAGAGTTTACTGTAGAGGATTTGTTATAAGTTGAACTCTCAATCGACATTAAAAATCCCTTCTTAAGGAATCATTTCCACAGGTTAGTCTATACTTCCAATGAAACGAAACAAGATCTCATGCCCAGGATTAATCATAACCCTTTATTGTTGATAAGCTCATACATGCATTGCCTTATACTCGTTAATAGATATGCTCATAGCCCACTCTGTCATAAGTAATCTCTTCAGAAACATCCTAAAGCAATGTTATTGAAAAGTAAATCAAAACAGCAATGTCTGATCGAACAAATTTCATTGGATGACAATGTGTCACGTCTTCTCATTTTGTCTTTCAAAACAAAAAAAGTAATGCTTTAGTCATCTTCTACATTTATTTAAACAACCGATATTGGATGAAAGAATGATAGATTCGCGAGTACAAAAATTCAATTAGGCTGTGCATGTTTCTCAGGCACAAAACAAGTGCCAACAATCCAATATGATGGGTATACACACATTACGTGATAGAAGTGTGTCACCCACCATATTGGTAAGGGCAGATAAAAGGTATCATGGGCCAATTTCTGAATGAGACATGCATTCTTACACAAGTTCTAATGTGAGTTTTAGATTGCCTTCCCTCCAGTTTACTTGTCCACACCCCCCACCCCTGACTTTTTAACTGGTTCCTCCTAACCACCTTGGCTTCTCCCTCCCACTCCTCTTAAAGAATCGAAGTGAAAGCTGCTACTGGAGATGCACTGATCTGAATGTTGAAATCCTCTTTTGTCAATGAGCTCTACAAGAACATAGATGTTTTCTTCATGCATGCTATGTTGAAATAAAGCCTGAGTCATGGGTGTGCATTTGGCCTATCCTTTGAGGGAGAAAAAGATTAGCTCATAAAATCTCCTCTTTCTCCCTGTCCACATAATTAATAATAATCTTGGAAAATCAAGATATATTTATATCAAGAACAAGAAATTTCAAAATGTTAATGTCAGGCTTCAAAGGCAGCTGCACTGTATCTTTAGAGGGCAGTTCCAGGTTTAACCAAATCAGTGTAGTTATTAAGACATTATCATTACTTCAAAGCTGCAAACCTGAGAAAATCACATCTCTCAATTGACCTATAGTAATTACTTCTATCCCCTATGTGGTTTTTCTTGAATCTTCCCTCATTTACTCAATAACAAACTAATGAAGCTTCCATTTTATCCATATGGCACCGTCAAATATAATTCCTTGGACAAAATTAACGAAGAGACTCAAATCAAAATGAGCTGGGATATTGTGTATTACAAGTGATTATCCTGTACTCAGTCACTGGTTCTGCTGTAATGCACGTTTGTTCAACACGAATTGGCTATAACACGATTGAAGGATTTAGACCATTATTTGTAGAACGTGAAGTTTCCTGACTTATATTGGCTATAATGCGATTCCAGTCCATTGGTTTAAATGGCACTGTTCATACGCAATTTTCTTATAATGTGCAATCACATGGGAACTGAACTATCGTGTTATATCAGAACAGACTGTAGTTGGTTAAATGCTTGTTCATTATCAAATCCCATGAAGATATATTAAATGGTTCCAGAAAAACCTCAGAGGCATATTCCTCACTGGGCTTTCAGTATTGTGCAGGTGTATCTTAAGGTTAGAACGGGTGATTGTGTCTAGTCCGCTCATTTACATTCTCTTAGACTCCATACAGTGTGGAATCAGGCCATTCAGCCCATCGTCCCCCTGAAGATCATCCCACCACTCCCCCACCCTATCCCTATACTCCTGCAGTTTATGGCTCATTTCCTCACTATTTACCACCCTACCAATTTCCATAAGAACTGTGAACCTCTTGGTCATACCCCTTACCTGTTAGGTCCAAATCATTCATGTACACAAACCCCCAGCACTGTGCCCTGACAAACCCCACTGGAAACCAAAGGTGACACTCATTCTTTGCTTCATTTTTGAGGGGAAAGTCTCAAAACAAATCAGAATCAGCCTGCCATGTTGAAAAATTAAATACAGCTTGGCAATTAACAGTTAGTCATTATCTAGCTGATGCATTCTTCACAGTAGGGACTAATCTGAATATTCCTGCCAACCTATCAGCACTCAATTTTCATATGGTATAAGAAGATTTCCTTAATTCATTTGTGGATATGGGCATTGCTGGCTGGCCAGTATTTATTGTCCATCCCTAACTACGCAGTTAAGAGTCAACCAGATCACTGTGGCTCTGGAGTCACATTTAGACCAGACCAGGTAAGGATAGCAGTTTCCTTCCCCAAAGAATATTCGTGAACCAGATGGGATTTTTTTCCCCTGATTATCGGCAATAGTTTCAGGGTCATCATTAGACTCTTATTTCCAGATTTTTATTGAATTCAAATTCTACCATCGTCCATGGCAGGATTTTTAACCAGGTCCCTAAAACATTATCTGGGTCTCTGGATTACAGTCCAGCCATAATACCACTAGGACGTTCCCTCTTCTTCTAGATGGAGGTGGTTGTGGGTTTGGAAGGTGATGTCTTTGGTGGATTTTGGCATTGCATTTCATAATACACACTGCTGTTACTATATGTTGGTTGTGGAGGGAGTGGATGCTTGCAAATATGGTGCCAATCAAGTGGACTGCTTTGTTCTGGATGATGTCAAGCTTCTGGGGTGATTGTTGGAGCTCTGCCCACATAGGCAAGTGGGTAGTATTCCAACACACTCCTGACTTGTGCCTTATAAATGGTGGGGAGTCAGGAGGTGAGTTACTTGCCACAATATTCCTAGCCTCTGACATGCTCTTGTAGTCACTATGTTTATATGGTGAGTCCAGTTGAGTTTTTGGTCAATGATAATCCCCAGGGTGTTAATCATGGGGAGTTCAGTGATAGCAACACCATTGAATGCCAAGCACTGGTGGTGAGATTGTCTCTTATTGGTGATGGTCATAGCCTGGCATTTGTGTGGTGCAATTGTTATTTGCCACTTGTTAGTCCAAGCGTGAATATTGTCCGGATCTTGTTGTATTTGACCAGAGAGTGCTTTACTCTCTGAGGAGTCATGAATGTTGCAGAGCATTGTGCAATTACAGGCAAACATCTCCACTTCTGATCTTACGGTTGATTGAAGATCATTGATGAAGCAGCTGAAGATTGTTGGTGGAGGACACTACCCTGAGGAACTCCTGCAGAGATGTCCTGGAGCTGAGATGACTGACCTCCACCAACCACAACCATCTTCTCATGTGTCAGGTATAACTCCAACCAGTGGAGAGTTTGCCCCCAATACCAACTGATTCCAGTTTTGCTAGGGCTCCTTGATGCCATAGTTGGGTTGAATGCAGTCTTGGTGTACTCGCCTTGTACTCTCACCTCACCTTGACATTGGTGTTTTTGCCATTGACATTGTTATTCCTTGCGAATTGTCCTAATGAGTGCAAATGTAAAGATACAACAATTTTTTTTTCAGCAATACCCAAGTTCTCTACTATTGAACAATTTCACATAAATTTGAATTTTGCCTGTAGGTGTTTACAATGAAAAGAACACTTTTATATTTCAGCTGTCAGAAGTTACATTTGATCTTACTTAGGATAAACTGATGCATTAAAAACATGATAGAATATCTCCCAACTGAACAACCCCTTGTCTAATGTTGTTGAATACTTATACATAGTTCCTAGGTATACCGGAAGCCCCCAGGTTCCAAACGAGCTCTGTTTTTTCTGTTGTGCGTAAGCTGAATTTGTATGTAAGTGGGAGCGGAAACGGGCAAATTAGTCCACCCGTTCATTAGGATGAAACATTGTACGTAACTCGGATTTTTAAAAATGAGAAACCAGAGGTCAGTTTATGAGTACGGGATGTTCGGAACCTGGGAACTTCATTTGGCTTCCTAGCTGTTGCACTCCAATTTTTTGCGAAGACCAGAGTAGGTCACAGAGTATTAACCAGGTACCTTGCTGAGGAAGGCAGTAAAAATCAGAGAATGAGAAAGGAAGGCTGAGGTTAGACACCTTTTCTATAGGTTAGTATTACACTGGCTAAGAGTGGGGAAAGTGATGTTGGACTTAAAGCACATCATGACTCAATAGACACAACCAGGTACAGCTGTGAAGGTCATGTTCAGGAATTAAAATTGTTTGAGAAGTTATATTTGGAAAAATGCCTCCGAATTTTTTTTTGAAAAGTGTATAAGATTACCTATTAACTACGATTCTGTTTATAATGTATTCATGTGACTCCATCTACTGTCAGTGTGGAATACTGCCATAAGGCAGCACCTCTTATGCGAACCGCTGAACCTTAAAATAACAGCATCAGTATGCAGGTAACCGAAAATGTTCATAGCTTCCTTATAATGATGACATTTTAGTGCATTAGTGGGTGCGATCTTTGAAAAAAAAACCCAGCATTTTCTCTGAAATATACGAGAAATGAATACAAATTAAAATCAGCTTTTGTTGATTAGTTGACTTTCACTTAAAGAACGAACATTTTAAAATCTAAACCTGCTTACAATAGTGCTCTGCAGCTTACTTTTTAATAGATTGTGCATATAAAACATAGGTTAAAGCTCAAGTATGTCAGAGAGAACGCAATGGAAACTGTGCAGGAAATTGCCTATTGGGAGCATTTTTACTGGGTAGCTTACCATCATTGGTCTAATTAACTAATTAGTGAGACGCTAATTACTGTCCTGGATGCATGAATGCAGGAGTAGGGGGAGTTATGTAACAGGTTTAATCTTCAATTAATATAATTTCACAGGAGGAAGAGCTATGTCAAGAGACAAAACTTTAGCCCTTGGGTACTAGATTTGCTGTAATCTTTTATAGTGTGGCACATTTTTGTTCTAAAATAAATTATAATATGCAACGGTATTTATTACACAGTGAAACACAGTTCAAAACAAACCATCTTTTCACAGTAAGTATCATTTCAAGCTTGAAGCACATAATTCTGGATAAAGAATTGATAGTACCTGTGGATAATTATACTCCAGTCAGTAAATTTTCCTTTAATCTGTTGTAGAAAAAGGAATAGTCTGGTGATAGTTCTGATCCTAATCCCAAAATCCAAATGTCTTCAGATCTTATACCATTTTACCAGTGATATTCTTTTCAAAGCTATAAGTAAAACACTCTCACATGACCTTATCAATTTGAGAAAAAAACTATTTTATACGCTCACCTCGATATCCATTATAAACAATAAAGTTACCTGTAGTTGAAGTGAAGGCAACAATTCAATCCAAAACTTTTGACGGGAAATAGTAAATGCAGTATTTTATAATGTTGTGCAAATTCTTAATCTGGCTTACTGCACTTGAATTCTTTTTCAGGCCCTTCTTAGCCTCAGCTAACTTATATGCTTTTTAAAAACACATTTAACAGTAATTCAACTTGCTGGTGTTCCATGTTTCATAAGTTTCATTGTAGGTGTGTTTTCTTTTATAAATGTGCATCTTGTTCACTTGAAAATACAATTGTCCATCCAGCAACAAAGAGAATTGGACAACAAGGTCTGTGGAATATAGACACAGAAATAGACCAGGCAGTTCTTCAAGCCTGAGCAACCATTCAATTAGATGATGGGCGACCTGCACTTCAGCGTGTAAGACGAAACCAAATCAACATAACCTCAAACTTCTGTGTTGGGCATAACATCACCTCTTGTACAAAACAGCAAGTTTCCCAATTCTGAAATGAAGAGATCTCAGAATTTAAAAATGTTCTGACTCTGTTTACCTGCTGTTATCATTGATCAGGGTTCCGAATGGGATCAGTGGTAACATTGTACATTTAATCCTTAACATTTTTAAATTTGTGAAAGCTCTTGGTGTTTAAATCTTCAATTATCATTTGGACTTTAATATTTAGAAAGGATTAGCAGGCTGTTCTTAAATAGTATTTTACTGCTATTTAGATCACATCTTTGAGTTCAGATGTCCATACAGGGTTCTGTCTCCTCATTTTGCGTGTTGATAGTTTCCATTGCTCTGAAAGCAAGGCCTGTGCTCTCAAATTGTATAAACACAGCTTCAAAAATAGTATTATTAAATAGTGTTAGGATCCAAAATTTACAAAGGTAACTGTTAAATGGTGGAATTCCATTCAGATAGTTAAATATTTAAACATTTGTTTAGAAATGTTTTGCATTTGAACATACAGCCACCACATAAATCATTCCCAGATAACTGCCTAAAATGGTCATTTTTAAACTTGGGACGAACTTTTGTTCACTCCAAGCATTTATTTTTTGAACTGTACATGTGTAATTTACTTTGGAATGCTGATGCAATTCCAAATGAGTGATCTGTGAACCAGACAAAAGGAAGGCATTTATTTTAAGGTCTAGTATAAACATGGTAGATTTGTTATAATTTTTTAAAAATGCATTCACAATATAATTAGCAATAAATTAGATTAGTAAGATGTCTTTTTACTATTTCTATGCTGTATAATATCAGTTATCATCCTCCTTGCCTGTACTGATCATATCTTTTTTATACATTGTCCAGATGGCGTAGAGCAATGCAGTGAAGAGGAGGAAATCATAGGTCAAATCCACATGCTATCATATTAAAAATAAAGTAAATAAAATACGTTTCTAAAATCTTTTCTCTCCCTGCCTCAGTCCCCTAGCTTTGCACATTAATTCTAACTTTGTTTGTATTCATTCACAGGATGAGGGCATCGCTGACAAGACCAGCATTTATTGCCCATCCCTAATTGCACAGAGGACAGTTCAGAGTCAACCACATTGCTGTGGGTCTGGTGTCACATGTGGGCCAGACCAGGTAAGGATGGCAGTTTCCTGCCCTAAAGGACGTTAGTGAACCAGATGGGTTTTGTACCTGGGTCCTCAGGATATTATCTGGGTCTCTGGAGGAACAATCCAGCGATAATACCACTCAGCCATTGCCTCCCCTCAAGAGCCTAAGCAACCATGTTGATCCAAAAGCTACACCTTTGGATCTCTGAACCAGAGTTGTAAGGAGCAGATTCAAATATAACATGGTTATGACTTTTCAAACCCTTGGCTTATGGGAAAGAGTTAAGGTCCAGTCTGGCATTTACCCACAGTCATCTGATAGAGAATAAACTTGAAAAATCATACACAAAAATCTGCAAATTGACAATTCCGTTCATATTGCTCATGTAACTTTATTCTATTTGTGCTTATTTGCCTTGCTCACAAATTAATACCATGAGTCTGTGTAATGATGTTCTTATTATGGCATTGGGTAGGCAGTTCTAGGATTCTAAAATAGTCCCAATGAAGAAATAGTGATGTATAACAACTTAGACTCTGGTAATGGTGCCCCTGTGATTTTTCTGTTGATATAACCCTAATATGTGAATTATGGTAATTACTCAAATTAGCTTTATTAAACAGTGTACTGTTTCACCCTAAGTTTTGATTGTTTTGGTTCCACAATAAATTTTCCAACTTGAGGCTCGCTGTGATTCTTTCAAATTGCAATCTTTAAGTGAACTTAAAGGCAGCACCAAAAATTATCAGATTTGAGGACTGGTCAAACTAGGAAGATTTGATTAAGAGATGAAAACTGAATTTATCACATCACAACTGGCAAACAATAAATGGTGAGTTGTTTATGCCAACTGAAATGGGCATAAAATCAGTGACATGACTGGAATCAGAAGTATGTTTTCAGTTGGATGTTTAAGTGCTGTGCATAACTTTTGGATTTACTGCTTTAATCTCCTCATTTTGATCTGCTGGGAGAAGTGAAGATGACCAATGCAATGTTTGTGATAAACTCACCTGATTTAAAACTCTCTGATGTTAGAAGATTGCTCCCAGTCCAGGTGGGGTCAATATAAAACACTGCTTAATCTATTTATCAAAATAAAGCAAAGTCATTAGCAACCTTTTACCATGCAGTAATAAATTCTGTGCATTTCTGATAAGAAGGTCAGGCTCAGAAACATGAAAGGACACCCAAAGCTGTAAATTACTGAGATGCAAACATTGCAGGTGCTGAGGCCTAACTTGGAATAAAATGCTCAATCTATACTTCAATAAAAATGATTACAACAGAATAAGTGAAATAAATAATATTAAACACCTCATTGAATCATAAAATGAAATAGAAGGACTTCAGTCATCCCATCACGCTTTCACAGTTTTCAAATAAAGTTTCAGTTTGCTGTTGTTTTTAGATCTAAATCAGTTCTATTTATCATCTGTGAGTCACTTCCTTATAGCACACGTACCTTGCAATCATTACAACAATATTAAAGGTAGAAGGGCTGATTTTACAAATGTTTGCTAGATGGGAATCCTTAACTATCAGATGGAGTTATTGGAAAGTGATGGTCACTTGACTCTCATTATACCCGTCATAGAATTATACAACACAGAATGTTGCCATCTCTTTGGAATGTTCACATAAAGAGTATTCACATAAAAAGCTTTTACTTGGATATACTAAACTGACAACTCTAAACATAAAAAAGACACAAAAGTATTAAAAGGAGAAATTAAAAGGAAGAAACAAGATTCATATTTGTATAGTTCTCTTCATGATGTCCCTAAGACATTTACAACCAACAAAGTAGTTTAGAAGTGTAGACCAAATGCTAATTTGCAGGCAACAAACTCTCACAAACCAAAGTCGAACAAAACAACCTGATCATTTTGTTTCAAGTATTGATTTTGTTACCCAGAACTTTGAGACTACGCCTCTATTCTTGAGTAGTGTTTTGGGTCTCATGGCACTGAATGACAACAGCTCTCACTCTGCAGTGCTCACTCAATCTGTATTTTAAAACTCATTGTAAAGTGAGGTGTGAAGATTTTGGCATATAAACAAGTAATCTGTTTATGTTATATTTGACTATTTTAACATATGTGTTACATGATTTGATTGAATTAGCAAAAGCTATTAAAGCTACAAATATCTTATATTGAATAGCAAACTTTCTCAGATGAGAGAGTATTTGCTAAGTTATTTTTATTTGCTTACTAGCAGGTATTTACATTTGAGCATCATATTGGAATATAACTGCATTTCCTTTGCATAATGTATTGTTCAGAAAGTGATTTGCAGCTTATCTGAATGTTTTCTTGCACTCTTCAAATATTTTGTTGACAATATTTTTGTAAATATTGTGACCTTTAAAGTTGTTTGTAAAGCTTGTTTGTTCTAATTGGTTATGACACAGCAGAAGTAAAATTGATTATTCCTTATAACAAGGGTGTGAGAATATGGATATGAATGCCTATATGCAGCTTGGTTGAACACAAAACGGCAGATAATGGACAAATGACTAGTAAAGAAAATGATTGCACAGAATATCCAAGGCATAAATATGGATTATGTATGTAAGATACTTGTATTTTGAAAATATTAGCCTTTCCCTGATTGCATTGTATTAACAGAATGAAATAAAACTTGTTATTGCTAAATAAATGCAATCTCTTTCTAACAATGTTATAGCTACTGGTGTGCAGAAGAACCTGATTAGCCTGGAAGTATAATTTGTTCATATCTCAATAGCGTACATTTCAACCAATGGCTTTGAGCCAAAATCATGATGTCACATTGCCAAGGAACTGATGTCAGTATTTGAAAAGCTTCTTACAGCAGTGCAGTGTAATATCACAGCAAGCAGACTGGAACCTTTCAAAGCAATGTAATTATAGTTCTGGACTGATACTCCAAACCCAGAACAAATCTGGGTTATGTTCGTGAAATTAAATTAGCATTGGTGAAACAGTAAGATGTGAATCATAACAGGAAGCAGTTTATTTCACCTTAATCCTCACCCATTTTTACTGTTGATTAATCAAATGGCCTAATTTGGATTCCAGCAAATTAGTCCTGGAGCTAGGTGCAGACATATCATCCCAACAGGCAATGGCCTGATGGAAGGAACAGATTTAACTTATTCCTGTGGGAAGCTACTAGAAGACAAGACTAACTTAGATCATGACAAAGGCTGTTCAAAATTAATTATTACTTTTAAAGTGAGGGCTTTGTATTTAACCAGTCCAAGGATTAAATGGAAATAGTGATTCATGTTAGCTCATTGAAAATACACTATTGAGTGACCAAGCCAAAACTATGTTATTTTATTATTCTATTAATGGATGAACAACTGGCGATATTTTATATTATGCTTTTTCATTATTAAAATTTAGTACAGGTATATGGATTAAGGCATAAATTGGCACAGAATTTCTGTTTTTTGAGAGCTGACCAGTTGGACTGAATTCTCAGTATTACATGTCAGATGTGCAGGTACATTTCTGATTGGTGATCTGCCTGTCCCAATTTTGGTTAAAGCAGATGCACTGACAGCTGCAATGACAATGACATCATCAGCACAATTGAAAATGTAATCTAATTAGAAACAAAGTTTACAGCACAAAAGGAGACCATTCTGTCAATCACGTCTTTGCCAGTCTAATACCATTCTCCATCTCGAATGGTTTACAGAACTAAGTGCCTGTCCAGGTACATTTTTAGAATGTGATGAATGTTTCTACCTCTCCCGTTTTTTCCAATAGTCCGATCCTGCAACCCACAAAATTCTGGCATTTGCAAGCCACATTTCTGATTTCCAATGTCTCAGCAACTCACTCACCATGTGGTAATTTTGCACAACACTACATGGTGCTAACGGGCAGCAAAGTCCCATATCAATTTGTTCCTTTATCAAACAAAAAGGACTTTAATCAGTCAATGCAAACCTGGTCTTTCACAATGGATACTGTAGGCTTGGCATTGATCATGGCCGGTTTGCAATGTAGAGCAATGCCAACAGTGTGGGTTCAATTCCCACACCGCCTGAGGTTACCATTAAGGACTCTCTTTCTCAAATTCTTCCCTCACCTGAGGCATGGTGACACTCAGGTTAGCTCACCACCAGTCATCTCTCTCCAATGAGAGAGCAGCCCTATGGTCTGCTAGGACTA
Organism: Chiloscyllium punctatum; assembly: GCF_047496795.1. Taxonomy (NCBI): domain Eukaryota; kingdom Metazoa; phylum Chordata; class Chondrichthyes; order Orectolobiformes; family Hemiscylliidae; genus Chiloscyllium; species Chiloscyllium punctatum. Next base: position 49,834,439 of record NC_092750.1, on the reverse strand, counting down.
TGGCAACTTATACCTTTATCGGTCATCTTTAGTGCTCTTATTCCAACCAGGCTACTAATATGCAGATGGTGACGAGATGACAATGCTTGTCGGTCCCAAATATGGCTTATGACTCCTGTCAGGATTTGAACACTGCTACAGAGTAAGCTGACTATGAGAACAATGCCATCATTACCAAGCGACCATTAGTGTATTTCAAGCAATACTTCCAGTGCCTGGACTGTTCTTAAAAAGGCTTGCTATGAATCCCTTGAGTAGATATCCAGTTTTGTCATCATCCGTTGCATGCCCTATTACTTTGTCATCATGAAGGACTACCTTTCGCCACCATTTAGTAAACAACAATTGCAGGAGAAAGAGGTAGAAAAGGAAGAGGGAAAGGAATGGGTAGAGGAGTGAAGATAGCAATCATTAATGATTTTACTTGGTTGAGTTCTGACACTGGTTCATTGAGGATGATGTCATCTGAATAGGCCATCCCATTCCCTATTCACCACCAATTCCACAATATTTACAACTTTCCTCACAACCACCATCTGATTGCTACTTTCACTTCAGTTTTGGACATCTTGATCTCATTTCATGTCAAAGGTAAGCACCAAAATCAAAGCTAGAGTAAATTACCAAACGAATATTCTGATGTCATGTCACCACTCACAAAATAAGTCACAAGTAAGCCTAGTGTTATGTCAGCCCAGGTTCAGTCAGTAATAAAGAGAAATAAATTGACCATTTTTGGTGACTAAGTAAGATATTCCACTGGTAGGGCTCATGGAGTAGTGGGGCTTGATTTCCAACACACTCCTCCTGATAGATTAATCACTCTCCTTTGGGGACAGTTCAGATCACTGGCAGGATCCCTTGATAATCTCAGGGCCTGGAAGGTCCAGCTATGCATGGCTGCATCTGAGTGTAAAAGGCAAAAAAACTGCAAATGCTGGAATCCAAGGCAGGAGGCTGGAAGAGCATAGCAAGCCAGGTGACATCAGGAGGTGGAGAAGTCAATGTTTCGTGTGTAACCATTCTTCAGGACTGGGGTGGGGGGTGGGGTGTAAGGGGAGCTGCAGATAAAGGGGGGTGTATTGGAGGAGGGTTTTGGGTGGGGAGAGGGGCAGATTGGTGAGGTGGTGATAGGTGAACACAGGCAGAGGGTACAATCCTGGCTGGTCGATGGGAGGAATGAACCCGTTTGGTAGCTGGAAGGAAGAGTCGGTCAGAGGAATGGAAGGGAGAGGGAGGGGCTGGGAAGGGAGTGTAAGCTTCAGACTTCTGGCCTGTTAGACTGTGAAGCATTACCAAAGGCATGAGCTGAGTGACTGGCAAGAAAGCAGCCATCACATCATCCTGAGAGCAGCTCACAGACAACTTGTGACATTGTGCTCATTTACTCAATTACCTCGACAAACCAGTCTTACCAGCCATTGTGTGAAAATATTGTCTGCCCATCATTGTTTTTTCGGTGAGATGGTAATTGTTTTAAAAGACCTGCCGCACAAGGTCAGTAATCCCAAGTTCTAAGTGGGCCTTCTTCTCAAAAAAGGTTGATTAAAATATTCAAATTGTGGCCCACTCCATGTGTACTCTACAGTGGAACAAGGTACAGTATTGTGTAGCTGAAGCACAGATTCGTAAAGATCACCACTGGAAGGTACAATCATGGACCCTTCAGAAGCTATGCCACTGATTTTGGTGTGGCCAGGAGGGGCCTGAATATTTCTTCAGGCTTGACAGAAATGTTCCCTCCTGCTGATGGTTCTTTATCACCACTCAACACAGCCTCCACATCATCACACTCTCACCAGTCTTCTGATCGCACATTTCAGCCTGGGTCCGTGTAAGCAGCCATTGGATTTCTGTGGCTTTTAATCAGCAAGTTTGCTAACAGTATACTTTAGTACCAGCAACTTGCTAAAGTTAGTGTCATGAGGTGCACCAATTAACTTCCACAAAATGAGTTCCCCCACTTAGCACATGTTGAATATGTACCCAAAATGAAAATCAGTCTCGTGCTTTCTCATTTTCAGAAATCAGAACATATCAGGACTTCTCTGGACTTCCACTAGCTGGATTTTATTTTCCCAAATCAACATACTGCCCCACAACCCCATAGCCACATTGAAACATTTACAGTTAGTAAAAGATTCAGTTCCATTAAAAGCAGTTGTCAAGCAAATCCTGTCTGGATTGGTGCAGATGATATGCCTGTACTGTAGGAGGGTGAATGATTCACCTGATGAATGTTCATGCTTTCCTACTCAGTACAATGCTACAGCTCTCACAGACCCTCATCATCCATCAGACAGCCTTGTTGCAAGGATTAAGTGGTGCCCATTGTCTGCCTGATCGAAACTGAAATGAAATCGTAAGCCTGAACAAACATGGGCACCTGAGGCTAAGGAGACAGCATAAAGCCCTCATTGGCCCCAGGGAAAAAGGCAGTTGCATTGCATACATGCATGACACGGTGATCTGTCCCATACCTCTGGACAGGGTAGAGTACCGCTGCCTCTCTTCCATCTCCATGCAAACCCATGGGAGATCAGCAACGGTGGGTCTCCTGCATCTTCACCACATCATGAGAGTACCTTTCATTGGAAACTCTGCCATTAGGAAGCTGTTTTACATTCTCTGATGCTGCTCCTGAGCTTCCAGATACACATGTTCTTCACCCATCCCTATGAACACTCATAGTGCAGCAGCCACAGGGATGGCCACAGCTTCTGGGCCTGGATCCACTCAGGATGGTTCCATTGAGCCAAAGCAGGGACTGTCAGAAACTAACCACACTCCCCAGTAAAGTGGTCAGTTAGCGGCTGCAGTGCAGACTAATTCCATTTAAACATTGTCCTCCAAACACTGGGACATAGGAATGTCTGAGGACTATGGGGTGCCTCAATATGGTCTTTTCACATTGAAGATCTGATTTAGAAGCATGCAGTACAAGTCACATAGCACTTACACAGTGGGAGTTAGTAAGTGTGATAGGAAGAATAAGATCTTCACCCCTCCCCCACGCATACATTACCCAAAAACGGCAGCATTCCATGTAGAATAATGCCATTCACATTTTATAGTCCAAGGTGTGAGGTGACCTGGAGTAGGTTAAAAGCCTGTGGAATTTGTAAACATTTGTGAACTGTGAAACTTGGGTGAATCTTTATAGCTCACCAAGAATCCCCAATGCTTCACTGTCATTACCAGGATTAGTTTGCATTTATCATTGACATTGTCAACTTTCCAGCCCCACTTTATTAGTTCTCATTCCCAAAACAACTCACTACTCAACAGATCTGTTAGAATTCACTGGTGTCTCTTGCAACTGCACCATCTTTAAAAGTCTGGTGGGCATCCAGACAAGCAATGTCAATCTGCAGCTGCCCTGCACAGCTCCTGATATTTTCCTTGGACATGGTTTGCAGGGGAAAATTCATGCTCTACTTTTCTGGCAAGGACCTGGAGTTCCTGCTGGATAGGGTGGTGCAGATACTGGTCAACCACTTCCCCAAGGACCAGCAACAGAGGCCATGGCACCAAACCATGCCAGCAGGTTGCCACCTTCATCAATGCAGCCTCAACCATCTGGAAGAATGCCCAGCACTGTAAGAAAAATGTTAATGGCCTTCTCCATTCCGTCAGCGTTAAGTGTCACCATACATTTCCCGAAACCTCACACTTACTCTGTCTCTGTTACTGAACACACCTCCCACCAAGGTTCATGCATTACAATTCTCACTATTTCCTGCAACATCTTTCTTCACTGGCTCTTGCCCACTCTAACCCAATACCACCAACACCTTTGCGTTACCTACTCAACCACTCGATACACCTCTCTACCTGCACCAAAAATAGCAGTTGTGCCATGCACTTAATATCTGCCTTTCTCTCAATCAAGGAGGAAGTCGACTGCCATCAGGGCAGAAAGGTTTTAGGGTGAGAGGGGAAAGATATAAAAGAGACTTAAGGGACAACTTTTTCACACAGAGGGTGGTACGTGCATGGAATGAGCTGCCAGAGGAAGTGGTGGAGGATGGTACAAGTGCAACACTTAAAAGGCATCTGGATGGGTATATGAATAGGAAGGGTTTGAAGGGATATGGGCCAGGTGCTGGCAGGTGGGACTAGATTGGGTTGGGATATCTAGTTGGCATGGACGGGTTGGATCAAAGGGTCTGTTTTCGTACTGTACATCTCTATCACTCTATGACTCGAGACAACTGGTGAGCTGCTCGACATTCGGCTCCTCAGCCTTCCATGGAGAGCATCCTGGATCTGATTGCCCCAACTGGCTGATGGACCATTTCCAAGCTCCAGGGGCTGATTTCAAAAGCTTCCCTTGACTTACTGTGAAAGGAACCCTGAACAAAGATTCTCCCTCTTGACCTAATTGGAGCCTGTTGGTAACTATAACACGCCTTCTTCCTTTGTGTCTACATGAAACAGAAAGGCAAGGCAGAAGAAATAGGGGCTTGGTATTTCTGTATTTCAGATTGGCCTTCTGGCACCAGGAATGAGGGCTTATTCTGGGACATCCTAACAGTGATGAGTTCTAGCTGTGCCAAGTGTTAGAATCTAGCTAGTATCAGACAAGTGTGTTGCCATAGGGAAGGGGTAGGTAGTCAATGGTGCAGGTGTTCATGTGAGAGCCGCTGGACCTTCTTCTCACTCACACAGGTCACCTCACCACCTTTCCCCTGCTGCACCAGCAATAACAGCTCTACCACCCGCCTTCATCTCACTCAATTCCTCCCTTTCTACCAGTGCTGGAAGAGTCAAGATGAGATGAGATGACCAACATTGAGTTCCTCATCCCCTTCAAGGTCAATATTCTGCACATAACTGCCCCAAGCAACTAGACAACCATGTCTAAGATATCAAATGCTTCCCTTGACTTACTTGGACCCCACACTGTCTGAAGGGGTTGATGTAACTGAGCACGTTTTCACCTAATTCAAGCTCTCTGGTTGAAGTACATGTAATGTGTCTGCCACATACACTGTTGGCACATGGCACAGGTATAACACTGACATATTCTTCCCTTGACATGACAAACTTGCTGGCTTTGTATTTATGCTGAAAGGCAAGGTGGGGCAAGGCAGTGTGAACACCCATATTGGCAGTGAGTCAGTGCTTAGAGAGCAAGCAAGCAACCCTGAGATGCAGCCTGTTTCAGTCTGTGAGCCTGATGCCTGTCCCTGAGAGCAAAATGGCCTTGCAGCAGCATGTGATGATAGTTCCTGTGTGCCCAAAGTGCAGCAGTGTACACTAAGCAGATCAGAGGTGTGCCATGATAATGCTGAGAGGCTGGCAGATGTCAGATGCCAATGTACATGGGCATGAGGTGCCTGCAGATGCTGTCTATGGAGCTCTGAGATGCTGGTGCTAGGTGTACAAGATCGTGATCCAGAGGAACAAACAGCCAGTTGGAATCACCTGCTCTGACTTTCAGGTCAGGAATTCTTGGCATTGAGTTTCTGTCTGACCCATGGTTCAATAGGAAGCTGCACATTAATAATGTGTGATTTGATATTAATAGTAATAGTCCCCATTAATAGGCCTGTCACCATTCTCTGATAAGAATTTCGTCTCAAAGTATGGAATTATATCGAAACATGTTACTAGTTGTTCCCAAGATCAAGAAAGACCTCACTGGACTTCTTAAGTGATTGTCCCAGATCTTTCACCATAGTCCATGTCATTCAGGGCCCTATAAGATCCCAGCAAGGTATTTGAGTGACAGACTTGATTTATTTACACAAGTAAAGAGGATTCAGCTGCAGTTCCTTGGATGAACAGATTAATTTAGATTGAAAAATGAGGAAAAAATACATCTGGAGAGTGAAATCACAAACAAAAATCAAGTGGCCTATATAACAGAAAGAGGAAAACAAAACCAAAGGTTACAGAAGCTAAAGAGAGGTATAAAGAGCAGTGAGCTGATAACAAAAGACATCATAAGACATTTTGTACATGTATAGAAAGTAGGACAGATTGGAGATGAAGAAGGGAAATTTTAATTTTTTAGATTAGATTCCCTACAGTGTGGAAACAGGCCCTTCAGCCCAACAAGTCCACACCAACCCTCTGAAGAGTAACCCACCCAGACCCATCTCCCTCTAACTAATGAACCTTACGCTATGGGCAATTTTGCATGGCCAATTCACCTGAGCTGCACATCTTTGTGGCTGTGGGAGGAATGTGCAAACACGGGGAAAATGTGCAAACTCCACACAGACAGTCAGCCAAGGCTGGGATTGAACCTGGGACCCTGGTGTTGTGAGGCAGCAGTACTAACCACTGAGCCACCGTGCCGCCCTAAATAATATACAACATGAAAGAATAATGACAGTAAACTTGTACTACTCTACGGTTTTCAAAGAATACAATAGAATGAAAATTTACTCCGGAAAGGAAGGATTACTTATATTATAAATAAGAAACCGAACTGAAAAATTTGGTGGAAAAGAAGATCAAAAGATAGGTTCAGGTGGCTTCTAGAATGCTCAGAAAAGAAATAGTTTACGCTGTGACTATATTTTAAAAAATATCTTTCAATTTTGAAGCTACATTGAAAATGTCTGTACAAAAGTTGGTATGGATAAACACAGTAAAAAATGTCTAACCTTCTTAAAGGCTACAATGGGAGTTTCAAATTAATTCTCACTTGGTAAACGCAGCTTAATCAATGACAAGTACCACCTACTGATAAAGGAAATGCCATGTTTGACAAATTGAGCTCTTTGAAGAAATAATGGAATGTGTAAAGGAAAGAAAGGCAGTGGATTTTATGTGTATTTATTTTTAAAAGCTATTTGTTAAACTGTTGCATAGGGATGGATGGATAAAATTAAGGCATATGGTTTTCAAGGGAATGTGACAGCATGGGAGCTACTTAAAGGAAAGAAAACAGAGAGTATAGCTTAAGAAAATTATTTGGAGTAGGAGGGATGTAAATAATGGAATCTCCCAGGGGTCAGTTTTGAGGCCATTATATTTTTCAATGCACAGGATAATCTGGATGTGTGAACAGGAAAAGGCGGGGAGTCAATGGCCTAATGGTATTATCTTGCGATTTATAACCAGAGAGTGAGATTCTGGTGAAATTGATGTGGATGCCATGTGGTTGGAGGGTCCCAAAGCAGAAGATGAGACATTCTTCCTGCAGGCATCGTGTGGCTTGGATTTGGTGGCGGAGGGGGCCCAGGACTTGCATGTACTTTGTAGTCTGGGAGGGGGCATTGAAGTGGTTGGCCACAGGACAATGGGGTTGTTTAGTGCGTGTGTCCCAGAGACCCAGGTAATATCCTGGGAACCTGAATTTGAATCTTGCCATGGCAGATGGTGGAATTTGAATTCACTAAAAAACATCTAGAATTAAGAGTCTACTGATGACCATGAATCCATTGCCAATTGTTGGAAAACCCATCTGGTTCACTAATGTCCTTAAGCGAAGGAAGCTTCCATCCTTACCTGGTCTAGCCGACATGTGACTCTAGACCCACAAAGCAACATCCTTCTAGGTAGTTAGGGAAGGGCAATGATTACTGGCCTACCTAGTGACACCTAGTAAGGCATAAAAGAAACAAATATATTGGCAAAGAGAAGGGACAGTGTTAACTAAGAAAAATAGTTTAAAAAGATCAGAAAAGGACATGGACAGTTGAGCAGATTTGGTAGTTAGATGTCAAATACAAATTTAAAGTGGAAAAATATGAATGGCTATGTTGTGAGAAATAGTGAAGATATAAATACATATTAAATGATAAAATTCCAAAAGCGGTAGGAGATTTAGAGATTCAGGTATACAATCATTTAAAAATGGGAGGGCAAATTGGTAAACCAGCATAATAAAAATCATATTGGATCCCAAAATTTCTGACAATGGCTGAAGCTACTTACATACTCCGCAAGGAGGCGATAGAAATTACTGAGCTTCTGCAGTGTCCATCGATGACCTAGTTAATATTCGGAGGCTTGCGCACTGATTGTCACAAAAATGTAAATGTAAATGCACTCAAGTTGATGTAATCCAGACATTGGAATCACTTTGGGTCTATAGTTGCTTTTCCTTCAAAGTACTCAATCGCACGTTGCTGTGAATTGTCGATGGTGCAAACAATCCTGTGCCGCTAATAGTACATTCTGCCAATTCTATGTTTAGGCTTCCTGAACTTGGTATGAGACTGCCTCTTTGATCCAGAGTTGTAGACTTCTACAATTACTTGAAAAATTGAGGAGCCAATCAGCAAGATGGTAATGTCATTGCAGAAGATATCTTTCTCCTTGCTTAGAATATATTCCATTAGTCATTGGGGTGGCATGGTGGCTCAGTGGTTGGCACTGCTGTCTCACAGCGTCAGGGACACAGGGTCGGTTTCAGCCTTGGGCGACTGACTGTGTGGAGTTTGCTCATTTTCCCCGTATCTGTGTGGATTTCCTCCCACATTCCAAAGATGTGCAGGTTAGGTGGATTGGCCATGTTAAATTGCCCATAGCATTAAGTACATTAGTCAGAGGGAAATAGGTCTGGGTGGGTTACTCTTTGGAGGGTCAGTGTGGACTTGTTGGGCCTGTTTCCGTACTGTAGGTAATCTAATCATATACCAGAAGAAGGTAGTGCTGGTAGAATGCACAAGGGAGTAGTATGAAAGCCCATAACCTGGATTCACTTATAGTACATCATCTGTGTTTTGATAGAAAGTGAAAAATGACGTTTGAAGGCTTTCTACTGAGTAGCCTCTGATCTACAATGTCAATATCCCTACTAATAATGACAGATCTAGCCAATTCTTCGATTCAGAAACTGAATAACTGCTTGACATTTCCTGACCATGTATGTAGTCAATGGCAGCTCCTTCTATCAAACTAGAGTCGAGAACTATGGAGGACACTCTATACTTTGTGTTGGTTTTCCATTCACTTTAATTGGCATTATATATAGAGGGATTTCTCTTTGGTTTGTGCAAGGCCCATCAACACTCTCAGTGCCAAATGGAAATACCCTGCCATGACCCTTGCTAGCTTCTACAACTCATCCCACTTGACTACAATTAGAACAACCAAACTCCCCACTGAAATGTGTCATACTAATGACACTAGCCTTTGCGGGTATATCAATTTCTACACAGGGAATACCTGTACATTGATTTCTCCTTTGCAATAATTAGAATTAATATCAGAACCAAATGTGTCTATATTTCTGAATATATCATGAAATGGCTTCAGGTAGGAATTCATTCATGGTTTTCTTTCACAAAACTAGAAACCACCCAAGGATAATACTATCTGCATGTTATCCCCTCGCATGAGGGAGTTCATCGTTAGTGCAATAAATCACCAGGAGCTCTCTTTCGAAGACGTAACCAGCTGTGCCCCATCAACATTGCACATGTAATAAATGTGGTGCAGATTGCATAAGAGATCATGATCTGGGAATTTCACAGGTACAGAGTGCTGTCATAAACGTCATTTATGATCGACAAGCTTATTTTCCTAGTAGTGAACCTATGCAGTAGACCCTAATGAAAATTAAGTCTCCTGATAATGACCCTTGGCAGTTCCTCTACTTGTACTTCAATAAAGAATGGCAGCTGCTCACCATTTTAACACACTGTCCCACAGCTAGGACTTGTGCACTGACTAAAATCTCTGTGTCACCTATGTACATGTCACCATAATTACAGAGCCTATGAAACCTAAGCAGAGATTTCAGTCAATTGAGGTGCTTCCATAACAGTTACAGGGAACTATTGTGAGAGTTCAGGCAATCAATGAGGCAGACATTCCTAAGGAAGTCCGTGTCTCAGTACAAGAGTGAATGTTCATAATGCACTTTCTGAGATTTAATGGGAGAACATGTAGAAAGAAGCAGGTCGTCTTCATCAATTGTACGATTAGAGAACCTTCCAGCTGCCAGATTCGGTTCTTCTTCTTGCAAGACGGAGTTGTCTCATATTTCACTTATCGTCAGTGTCAACTGCTAAAAATCAATTGTGAGTAAGCACATGAACATGTCTACTTCTTAAAGAAGAACTGTGTGGGTCAACAACAGCCATGTTTCCTTCAGTGACACGGGGATGAATTTGACCAAAAATCAGCTGTAAATTTCTGGGCATTTCATGGAAAGTATGTCTCCATGAACTCTCGTGAGTTTTCCCTCGCACTTCTCTGTTGCTCATCTCCTTGCATATGTATCATGGTGATATGAAACCAGCTTTACAATTATCTTGCACTCAGCAGCAGTGGAAATACTCACCAGGACTCATGCCAAAAGCTCCATATTTAAAGTCAATCGCTGCTCACCAAGAATAGCCCTTCACAGTCATATAGTTGAAGGGAAGTGAAAACAAACAGTTTTTGACGGCAAATAGATACCACAAGTGACACTTCATTGGAAATAGAAGCTCACTTTCGGTAATGTTACTACTTTACATCGTCATCTGTTTGCTATGGAAGGTGCTAGCTATGAAGAAAGGTTGAGTAGGTTAGGATTGTTTTCATTAGAAAAAAGGAGATTGAGGGTTTACAAAATCATGAAGGCTATAGACAGGTTAGATAGAGATAAGTTTTTTTTCCCCAGGGTGAAGGATTCAATAACGAGAGGTCACACTTTAAAGGTGAGAGGTGAAAAGTTTAAGGGGAATACACGCACTAAATACTTTACATAGAGGGTGGTGGGTGTCTGGAACGCATTGCCAGCAGAGGTGGTAGAGGCAGGTATGGTAGATTCATTTAAGGTGCGTCTGGACAGATGCATGAGTAGGTGGGGAGTAGAGGGATACAGATGCTTAGGAATTGGACAACAGGGTTTAGACAGTAGACTTGGATCAGCTCACGCTAGGAGGGCTGAAGGGCCTGTTCCTGGGCTGTAAATTTTCTTTGTTCTTTATATTCATGAGACATGATTTCCCATGCACAAAGCCATGTTAACTATCCTTAATCAGTCCTTGCCTTTCCAAATACATGAAAACCCATCCCTCAGGATTCTTTCCAACAACTTGCCCACCACCAACGTCAGGCTCACTGCTCCATAGCTCCCTGGCTTTGCCTCACCACCTTTCTTAAACAGTGGCACCACGTTAGCCAACCTTCAGTCTTCCGGCACCTTACCTGTGACTATCGATGATACAAATATCTCAGCAAAGGGCCCAGTAATCATTTCCTTAGCTTCCCAGAGAGTTCGAGGGTACACCTGATCAGGTCCTGGGGACTTATCTACCTTTATACATTCAAGAAATCTCGATGTAGAAATCAGAGTGGGCACCTGGTGAGTTTAACTCACCACTTGCTCCTGTTAGTTAGATCACTTGAGAAGGTAGGTCATGGTCAGTCTTTCATGGGACTGAATGGAAGCTAAGAGGGAAGGGGGATTGGAGGTAAATGCATAGGCCACTGCTGCAGCTACTTGGCAAGCTAATGTTTGAGATTGGGCCATGGGAAGTTGGGTAAACAGTTGTGAAGAGGAAAACACAATGTCTGCATTGGAGGGATGGGGATTCAGCAAAGTGTGGATAGGAATGGGGTTCATGTTGGGGAGAATGAGGGGCAGTTTTTTGATGGTCAGAAGTACCCTGGCTTCAAGGTGTGTGTGTGTGTGTGTGTGTGTGTGAGAGAGAGAGAGGAGAGTGGATAATGGCAGGGGAGTCACTGAGCTGTATATAACCACACCTCCCATGGTCACTTCATACATCAGTGTGTGAGCGGTAAAAGTGGGAAGGTGCAAGCTCATGTAGACAAAGTGGGTAATGACCTGGTAAGGTGTGAAACCTGGGGGTGAGGGGAGTCACAGGAAGGGGATTTGGATGTTTGGGGCATCATCGACTTATTGTGGTCGAAGTTGGAATCCATTGGCTGACGAGCACTCAGTGTCACCTTCCATCGAAGTACTAAAATGGGAAAGAAAATGGCTCCAACCACACTCAAAATGGGCAGGTTAAGATGACTCACCTGGGAGGGAAGGGAACTGCAGGACACACTGATGTGAGACCCTTTAAAGGGAAACAACATTACACACAGGCCCATGCACTGTACAGGACACAGACATGTGGACTGTCTAATCCCTGGCCATCCTAATGCATTTGTGTCCTGTGTGTGGTGCACTTCCCAGCCCTGGACATTGCTGGCCATCTCATTCACACCAACATTTATGGACACCAAAGCCAGGGAAAGCGTGGGGATATTCTCGGATGAGTGTAATGAGCAGAACCCATTGCCCTATCCAAAATGTGTTCACCTTGCTTCCACAGGTTACTGTAGCCTCCCAACATGGACACCAATTCATTGTATATTCTGTGTGGACAAGATGTTGGGGATCATGCTGGCACAGTTACGTTTGGGGCTACACAGACACAAACAACCACCCATATGGTGCAATTTGTAGGAACATTCCAAATAACATTCAGTGTATTGCCACCCATGCATCAAAGTGCCTTCAATCAGTTTTCCTCTTCCTCTCCCTCCCATGATAGTATAGTCCGCAGTTCTGCTGTTGGCCCCCTCAGACACTGTTGTTGGCCATGGAACCATTGGCCTCGGAGGTTTGATTGGGTGACTGCAGAAACCTTTAGGGTCTGAGCATGCTGAGACTTCCCTTGCCACATGCAGTGAAGCCCTTTCAGTATGAACTTCCAAGGGATGGAGGAAGGCAGGCATGGTGGAGGTGGAGAGGCTTCTGGAGTGGCCTCCTGAGGGAGCTGCATGTGATTCCTCTTCCGTCTGAGTGATTCTTGTCTTTTTGTGAAGATGGGAAATCTGGAGTGATTGCCAGATTTCCCAACCCTCTTTAGGCCTGAGGATTAATGGCTCAAGCAATTGTTCTCATTGTTTTTATACTTTATGGTTTTATTCTTGTTAAGATTTTATAGATTTTATGGCATGTAGAGTGAAAAGATTGTTTACACAAAGTGAAAAGATCAATAAATGCAGTTCTTATTTGCTATTAATTGTGTTGTAATTAGCTAATGTGTGGGTTGTTGGTTGCACTGCTGTCACGTTGATGCCTTTGACAGTTTCCATTGATGTGTTCAAGAATCTCCTTTAAGTACCTTTGAGAATTTCATTTTGATACCTTGAAGAGCTTTAATTCAATACCCTTTTGAGAGTTTTGACATCAATTAGACAGTTCCATTTTGACGCCTTACGATGCCATCTGACATGTTGATAACTTCGAGCCTTTCCCTTGTTCCAATTGTTCCAAATGTGAACATAAATGATGTTAAAGTTTTCTGGTCGGGCAATAACCTCAGATTCCTGAAGAAGGGCTCATGCCCGAAACGTCGATTCTCCTGCTCCTTGGATGCTGCCTGACCTGCTGCGCTTTTCCAGCAACACATTTTCAGCTCTGATCTCCAGCATCTGCAGTCCTCACTTTCTCCTAAAAGACAATAACCTCAGAGGTAAAGATTAGTGAATGCATCCTGGCATGCCATTTCTACCCAACTAGCTTCAAGCACTGATCCAATCCCTTCACTTGTATACCAACAATCTTTATTGGCTCAAACATCCTATACACATGCTTCACCCCACACTCACACTATTAGCACTGCTAGAAAGGACACACCCAGAGATCACTATCTGCACACACTGCAGTTGTGACAGGGATGTTGTCTAAAATCATTGCACCATGCTCACTGAAACACTTCCCTCTCCCTGGAAAGACAATGTGACTAAACATACAGCAGCAACAGCAGCAGGTAATTCACTCTGTGGCAGGCATAGCTGCTTATATTAATTCCCAAGGAAGAGATGGTGCTTAGATAATTGGAATGACTATCACTGTGGCCAGTCTGAAACCATCAAGGATGGTTTGTGTTATGTTATTGTTGAATGTGACTTCACACATCTGATCTCATTCTCATCTGTAATCTGCACATAGAGTCATAGAGATGTACAGCATGGAAACAGACCCTTCAGTCCAACCTGTCCATGCCGACCAGATATCCCAACCCAATCTAGTCCCACCTGCCAGCGCCCGGCCCATATCCCTCCAAACCCATCCTAATCATATACCTATCCAAATGCCTCTTAAATGTTGCAATTGTACCAGCCTCCACCACTTCCTCTGGCAGCTCATTCCATACACGTACCATCCTCTGCGTGAAAAAGTTGACCCTTAGGTCCCTTTTATATCTTTCCCCTTTCGCCCTAAACTTATGCCCTCTAGTTCTGGACTCCCCAACCCCAGGGAAAAGACTTTGCCTATTTATCCTATCCATGCCCCTCATAATTTTATAAACCTCTATAAGGTCACCACTCAGCCTCCGTCGCTCCAGGGAAAACAGCCCCAGCCTGTTCAGCCTCTCCCTGTTGCTCAAATCCTCCAACCCTAGCAACATCCTTGTAAATCTTTTCTGAACCCTTTCAAGTTTCACACCATCTTTTCATGCTGAAGATTGCATAAGTGTGCACCCCTTCCATTAATAAAGCCCCTTCCCTCATCCTAATCTTATCTTTGTGTTGTTATACTTTCAGATACCAAGAACCTGATCAGCCAGTGATGAGGACATTTTGGAGGGCACAGACAATGATGAGAAAACAACCGTCATTACTTGACCTGAAACTCAAAGACGTCAGTTTAAACATTTGCACTGAGCATACTTTAATGGAAAACTTAGAGGTTGTATCAACATGCTGAGAGTCACTGGAGCTGAGCTGCCTGTAACCAGAGCAGAGGGAAAGAATATGTGGGTATCAGATGACTTTATGTTGAATCTATAAGAGTTTGATTGTACAGAACACATGTGAGGTCTTCAATGGGGTGGCCTACAGGAAAATGCTAATGGGCACACACACAGAAATACTTGGTGCAATGGCTTTCCTTTAGAAAATACATTATCATTGTATGTTATTTATTCTAAAATAGCGTCCAATGACAAATATAATAAAATGAGGGACACCATTAACAAAGAGAAAACAGAAATCTTTGCTTTTTAACAGTCAATTCATTCTGGGCAATCTAAGCCAAAATGACAGTCAACATGGGCCATATTCTTTGCATTAGCATAATTAAATATATTACACGAGTAATGAAAAGCATTGGACAGCTTTAACACTGTTAATTAAAGAATAAAGATCACAAGGGAAAAATGCAATTCTAAATTTCAAAATCCAACAGGAATTTTATGTGTACATTTCCAGCATATCCCTACTGATTTTCCATTAAAAATAATGTTCGTGGTGAGGTGGCAAGTGGTCTGGAAACATTTATAAGTACATTTATTTTTTCTTAGCTCTCAACAAATTTCTTTGTTCTCCATTTGATGAGACTTCTCAACGATTATCTCCTGATGTCCTGCTCAAGTGATCAGTATTAACATGTTGGCAATACTACCAGTGATACAGTGAGTATCATCAGGCCACCTAGATTAGATTAGATTACTTACAGTGTGGAAATAGGCCCTTCGGCCCAACAAGTCCACACCGCCCCGCAGAGGCGCAACCCACCCATACCCCTACATCTACCCCTTACCTAACACTACGGGCAATTTAGCATGGCCAATTCACCTGACCTGCACATCTTTGGACTGTGGGAGGAAACCGGAGCACCCGGAGGAAACCCACGCAGACACGGGGAGAATGTGCAAACTCCACACAGTCAGTCGTCAGAGGCGGGAATTGAACCCAGGTCTCTGGCGCTGTGAGGCAGCAGTGCTAACCACTGTGCCACCATGCCGCCCACTAATTACAAAATATTCCAGTGATCAATTATGGTCTCACTTGGATCTAGAATTTTAACAATGCTGCATCTGTTTTATAGATGGATAATGCACACAAGAACGCCCAAGGTGATTTACAGTATGCACATTTGTATTGGATGAAACTTACTTTACCACTCAGGAGCTGGCTCAAAGCTGGGGAGCTGTGGCCACAGAATTGTGAAGCAAAGTAAAGATGCATTACTGTCAATTTCCCAACTGTCACAACAAACCCCTCCAACTTCACTGAGGCACGGTAAGGAAGGTTGAAGAAAGCCTTCCCACCTGGA
Source organism: Chiloscyllium punctatum (assembly GCF_047496795.1). NCBI lineage: Eukaryota > Metazoa > Chordata > Chondrichthyes > Orectolobiformes > Hemiscylliidae > Chiloscyllium > Chiloscyllium punctatum. The sequence goes on along the minus strand of NC_092750.1, from coordinate 49,818,460 downwards.
GACCAATTGAGTCAGCACCAGTTTAAGGTGAAGTGTAGTGGACTAGAGAAGATTTGAGGAAAGATTTCAGCCAGAGGATGATACAAATATAGATTGCACTGATGTTGGAGGCAGCACTCTCTCAACATTTAAGAACCATCTGGATGAGTACATAAAATGCCATGGCATAAAAGGCAGGTAAATAAAAGACCAACAGCAGGTAAATTAGGTTAATGTAGTTTGGTGTTTGTTGGTCAGTATAAACATGGTAGGTGGCAGGGCCTGTTTCTATGCCTTTTGATTCTATGACTTGATAATTCATGGCCGCTTAACACATGACCATCAAAACATAAGAAATAAGACAAACAGTAAGCCTGTCAGTCCCTCAAGCTTGTCCTGCCATTCAATAACATCTGATCTGCCCAAGGCCTAACTCCTATTTCAAGTCAGCTCCTCAAACCCCTCAACTTCCCAATATTTTGTAAATTCATCTCTCTCCTTTTTTTAAAACACTTAGTAATCTAGCATCCACGAATGTTCTGAGGTAGTGCTCCAAACACTTACTACCTGCTAAGAGAAGTTCCTTTACACCTCAGTCTTAAAGGTGAGAGCCCTTATTCTGTAACTATGTTCCCTTCTTTCAGATTCTTGCACTAGTAGATACATCTACCCTGTGAAGGCCCCTCTTTTTTTTCAATGAGATCACCTCTCATTTTCCGAAACCTTAATGAATAGAGGTCTAATCTGCCTAGGTGTTCTTGATAAGACAGTTCCTCCATGTCAGGAAACAGCCTTGTGAATCTCCTTTGAACAACCTCCAATGCCAGTATATTCTTTTTCTAAATACAGGGACCAAAACTATACATATTACTCCAGTTGCAACTTCACCAACACCATATACAAGGCGGTAACAAGATTTTTAAATGGCAACCACAACACCCTGCCCCCAGCACTACCGGCCAAAATTCAAATTAAATTCTTAATTTCTTGCTGCACCTGATGCTAACTTTCTGTGTTCCATGTTTTCATCACCTACCAATTAAGGACCTCATCCTGCCACTGCTGATATTCATCTGTGACTTTGTTACCTTGCTGTTTGACTATTCTAAAGCATCCTGCTGATCTCCAATTTTCTGTCTTCCATGAGTCTGAGATCATCCAAAACTATGCTTTCCATGAAGCATAGGCAGCACAGTGGTATCAATGGTTAACACTGCTGCCTCACAGCACCAGTGACCTGGGTTCGAGTCCAGCCTTGGGTGACTGTCTGTGTGGGTTTTCTCCCACAGTCCAAACATGTGCAGGTTAAGTAGCAAATATGAGAGTGGATCTGGATGGGATGCTCTTTGGAGGGTTGGCATATGCTGAATAGCTTGCTTCCATAGTGTAGGTAATTCTATGTGTTAGCTGTAGAAAGTCCCATTCACAAATCACCCATGTTCTCACTGATGCTCATTAACTCCTGTTCAAAGTCCTTGTTTTAAAATTCTCTTCCTTGTTCTTATCTTGCACTTCCTTATTCCTGTGATTCTTTTAAAAATTCATTTGTGGGATATGAATGGCTAAGCCAGCATTTATTGCCCATCCCTGATTAACTAGAAGACACTTACGAGTCAACCATTTTTTTGTGTCTGGAGTCACATCTAGATCAGACCAGACAAAGATGGCAGATTTCCTTCCCTAAATGACATTAGTGAACCAAAGGAACTTTTACAACAATCAACAATGTTTATGTGGTCAACATTGGGCCAACTATTTATTCCAGATTTTTTAGAACATAGAACATTACAGCGCAGACCAGGCCATTCGGCCCTCAATGTTGTGCCGACCTGTGGAACCTGTGACACCCATCTATCCTACACTATTCCATTTTCATCCACATGTTTATCCAATAACTATTTAAATGCGCTTAAAGTTGGCGAGTCTACTACTGTTGCAGGCAGTATGTTCCACGGCCCTACTACTCTGAGTAAAGAAACTACCGCTGACATCTGTCCTATATCTATCACCCCTCAATTTAATGCTATATTTCCTTGTGCTACTGTCCACCCTATCTAACCCTCTGATTATCTTATATGTCTCAATTAAGTTACCTCTCAACCTTCTCTCTAACAAAAACTGCCTCAAGTCCCTCAGCCTTTCTTCATAAGACCTTCCCTCCATACCAGACAACATCCTTGTAAATCTCCTCTGAACCCTTTTCAAAGCTTCCACATTCTTCCTATAATGCGGTGACTGGAACTGTACGCAATACTCCAAGTGTGGCTGTACCAGAGATTTGTACAGCTGCAGAATGACCTCATGTCTCCGAAACTCAATCTCTCTACCAATAAAAGCTAACGCACCATATGCCTTTTTAACAACCCTATCAACCTGGGTGGCAACTTTCAGGGATCTATGTTCATGGACACTGAGATCTCTCTGCTCCTCTATACTAACAAGAATCTTACCATTCACCCAGTATTCTGTATTCCTGCTGCTCCTTCCATTTTTATTGAATTCAAATTTTTCCACCTGCATCAAACCCATGACCCTAGATCATTAACCTAGGGTTCTGAATTAGTGGTCATAACCACCATAACCACCTTCTCCAGTCCTATAACCCTCCGAGAAATCTGCACTCCTGAAATTCTGTCATCTTGAGCATCAATTTTAGTCGCTGCACCGTGTGGCCATGCCTTCAGTTTCCTCGGCCCCAAGTTTGGACTATCTTCCCTGCAGCTGTCTGCCTCTCCAGTTTGGGTGTTATCCTTTCGATTCTCCTTATGACCTCCTCTTTTACCAAGTTTTTGGGATCTGACCTGCTATCACTTTAAATGGCGCAGTGCCATGTTTTGTTTTACAATGCACTTGTGAAACACTTCGGAACATTTCACTGCATTAAAGGCACTATGTAAATACAAGTTGTTGTTGTGTTGGGACTGCCCAGTGAAATCTGGCAATCTCCCTGTGGCCATAGGATGGGGGAGCATACCCCCCTCTAATTTGTAACCTTCCAAGTGGCAAAAGCCCACTGCTGTTACGATAGTGTGCCTGTGAAGTGGGGTACCCTTTGCCATAGCTGAAATCCCAGTAGTAGCCACCAGGGGCAATGCAGTTGTTGATTAAATGGAAACTCATGGAGATCGAGCCTACATTCTTAAATGGGCAGAAGGCCTCACTGCAGATAGTTAACTGCCAGATTGACATTAAGTTTAGCTGGGACTTTCAAAAATGCCTTGAGATCACCACCTTGCTATTGAATTCATCCCATTCACATAAACAAGAACCTGATCCATGATTCTTTGCATGTGCAAATATGGCCCTAACACCAGTTTGCCTTCTTTGCCCTGAAAGCTCCTTCAGGGAAATTTGTTCTACATGAGTCATAACAGTATTCTTTAAAGAGAGCACTGCTGGACTATCCCAAAATTAACATCAAATTACTATCATTCTAAATGTAGATCTGGAAAAGGCCAAAATATTATTCACCTTCAACTCACAGGTCCCTTCTGAACTCTGATCGCTCCTCTTCCAATCACAACCACTCCCTTTCCTGGTTTTCCTTTTTCCAGGACTGGGAACACCCAGAAGCTGCCTGCAGTTCACTGATCTGATATAAATAAAGCTAGAGGCTGTTTATTGGGCGTGCCTTGGACCTACCCATTCCAGTACAGACATTGGGCATTGTTCTTGGTCTACATAAATATATATAAATGACTCAGTTGCTGACTGAATAGTTTTGTTAAGCAATCAAGACGATGGTGGTAGTGTCTTACAGATCACTCATGAAGTCTGAGTGCTTGTGGCAACATCTATCTTTACATGTATAGTGTAGCCTGGAATGATGGTACTGGTTCCAATTGTTTTCCATCACATGAATGGCTAGGAATCTTTCCCACTCTTAACCAAATGCCATTGCCATAAGTTGGGAAGATTTGTAGGATGATAATCAACCTGTCAGACCAGAAGGAACAGGTATGTGCTTTCAGACCCTACAGGGAAAGTTTTGACCTCCACAGTTTCAGACATTCCTTGCGCCATTTTCTATAATAAGAGACTCCCTCTGAGATCCTGATCCCCACAATGCACTGGCAGGCAGCCAAATGCTGTTTAGTTTTCTGTAAGTTGACAGCTAATTTCCACCATTTCATGTTAATGAGGCTCAGCATTAAAATCACCATGGCTGCATTCTGCTGCACCCGGGAAATTAATGGAAACAAATGGTTCTGTCCCCGGGAAACCCACGGAACAGTTAAAATCCCCCACCCACTGATTTGAGACTTTTGTTCCAGTCTCTTCCTGACACAGCAATTCCAGTCAGAGACACTAGATGTCAGTCCGGTGCCTTCAATTGGAATTCTTCGCAGGCCAGTCTGAGCACATACTCAGAATAATTCATGCTGAATATGTTGTTTGCACATGCCTTGGATTTGTAATAATTACATTTTCGGACGCAATTTTCTATGCACAGAACTTGCACTGGCTTCAAAACAGAAATCTAACTGCAAATAAACCTTTAATGGATTTTAATTCTATTATACTACGCACACGCGAACTCTTAGCTACTAAATAGGATGTATAGGATAATAGGATAAAGTAAATATAAGACTGAACCATTGAAAGGACATTTTGTTCAGATCTGGAAAGAGTTTGCACAATTGAAATAGCAGCTTCATTGTCTCCTTAACTAACGACATTTTATGGTGTTAATGTTACACTTTGATATGAAACTAAATTTCTATTAAACATTGGTCCTGGCATAAAGAGCCATAAAAAACATAATTTTCTGTTCAAACACTTGAAGCTTTATCTTTGCAGATGCCTTTTACATTTACCTTTGTCAAACATCCTTGACAAGATCTCACAAACCCCGGAGAGTGTTGTTGCTCTTTATGAGTGTCCAATCAGTATTCACCAGGATGGGGACCTGTAGCTGTGATTAGAAACCTGAGATACTGGGGCTATTTTGACTGAGGCAGAGAGGTCTGAGATGAGATTTAATCCAAGTTTTAAAATTATGAGGTAATTTGATAGAATGAATAGAGTGAGGCTGATTTTTCTAGTTGGGTAATCAGTGATGATAGGCCACTGATTGCCAAACCAGAGGAAAGATAGAAATATCATCAATAATGAGAATAGAAAATCTGTCCTTAAAAAAGAGTCCATTGGAACGTTTAAGGAAAAACTGGATAGATATTTGAAGCCAGACAAGATTCAAAGTTATATTGAGAAAGTGAGGCAGTCATTAGTGTTTGAGTGCTTCAGCAAGAAAACAATGGGTTCATTGACCCTACTACTTTCCGTCCTGCAAACGTCTTTAGATTTGTTATATCATGAATGTTGGCTATGCAGGGAAATATTCAGCAGTTTACTGCTAACAATTTCTAAAGGAATGTATGAGTACATATTTTGGATTGATATTTAATTTAATTGATATTGGTAGCTTTTTTTCAGAGATATGATAAAATAAAGACTTTTTTTAGTAAAGAAGTTTTACAGTGCAGTAAACTATGATTCATAAGGATTCAGTTCAGCCAGCATTAGAGTCATAGAGTCACAGAGATGTACAGCAGGAAACAGACCCTTCGGTCGAACTCCTCCATGCTGACCAGATATCCTAACCTACTCTAGTCCCATTTGTTAGCATTTGGCCCATATCCCTCTAAACCCTTCCTATTCATATACCCATCCAGATGCCTTTTAAATGCTGCAACTGTACCAGTGCCGAAAATGTGTTGCTGGAAAAGCGCAGCAGGTCAGGCAGCATCCAAGGAGCAGGAGAATCGACGTTTTGGGCATGAGACCTTCTTCAGGAATGAGGACAGAGTGCCAAGCAGGCTAAGATAAAAGGTAGGGAGGAGGGACTTGGGGTGGGGTGTTGGAAATGCGATAGGTGGAAGGAGGTTAAGGTGAGGGTGGTAGGCCGGAGTGGAGGTGGGGCGGAGAGGTCAGGAAGAAGATTGCAGGTTAGGAAGGTGGTGCTGAGTTCGAGGGTTGGGACTGAGACAAGGTGGGGGGAGGGGAAATGAGGAAACTGGAGAAATCTGAGTTCATCCCTTGTGGTTGGAGGGTTCCTAGGCGGAAGATGAGGTGCGCTTCCTCCAGCCTTCGTGTTGCTATGGTCTGGCGATGGAGGAGTCCAAGGACCTGCATGTCCTTGATGGAGTGGGAGGGGGAGTTGAAGTATTGAGCCACGGGGTAGTTGGGTTGGTTGGTCTGGGTGTCCCAGAGGTGTTCTCTGAAACGTTCCGTAAGTAGGCGGCCTGTCTCCCCAATATAGAGGAAGCCACATCGGGTGCAGCGGATACAGTAAATGATGTGTGTGGAGGTGCAGGTGTACCAGTCCCCACCACATCCTCTGGCAGCTCATTCCATACACACACCACCCTCTGCATGAAATTGTTGCCCCTTAGGTCCCTTTTATGTCTTCCCCTCTCATCCTAAACCTTGCCCTCTAGTTCTGAACTCCCCACCCCAGGGAAAAGATCTTGTCTATTTATCTTATCCATGCCCCTCATGATTTTATAAACCTCTATAAGGTCACCCCTCAGCCTCCATTGCTCCAGGGAAAACAGCCCCAGCCTATCCTGCCTCTCCCTGTAGCTCAAATCCTCCAACCCTGGCAACATCTTTGTAAATCTTTTCTGAACCCTTTCAAGTTTCACAACATCCTTCCAATAGGAAGGAGATCTGAATTGCACGCAATATTCCAAAAGTGGCCTGTACAGCTGCAACATGACCTCCCAACTCCTGTACTCAATGTTCTCACCAATAAAGGAAAGTATACCAAACACCTTCTTCACTATCCTATCTACCTGTGACTCTACTTTCAATGAACTATGAACCTGCAGTCCAAGGCCACTTTTGTTCAGCAACACTCCCCAGGACCTTACCATTCAGTGTATAAGTCCTGCTCTGATTTGCTTTACCAAAATGCAGCACCTTGCATTTAGCTAACAATCTTCAAAAAAAAGGTTTAATAATGGAGCTATGTGCTGTGATTTACTAAGATATATCAATGTCAAAACTGACATCAGCCAACAAGGGTTATGTGGCATTCAAGCAGCGACCATACTGGTTTACTAAACAAGTAACTAAAATTTGTTTAAGAAACAAGCACTTCAAGTCCATCATCAGTAATTGAACATTCTGTGAGTGAGAAAGATTAATTGAGGCCCTAATGTAAATTTCACCGATCTAAACTACCGAAGGCAAATGTTGTAAATTCTGAAAGGTAATGACTTTTTTTATTCTTAAAACTACATGAGGTTGGGATTTCATATAGCAACAAACACATTAAAATGCTTGTATGAAATTTCTCTTTCTGCCATTGTAATAAAGGCATTAATCAGTCTATTATAAATGAGGTAGCACCTTTGTTAAGTCATATGAACGTGCTAATGTGCTCCTTATGAATATCGTTAAGTGCAATTCAACACCCCCTCCCCAATGATAAAAGATTCTGAATAATTCACTTCTAATTCATAACTAGTTTACAATGCTCTTATTCCTGTCACTAATCATCGAGAATTCATGTGTTGAATCTCAATCATGCTTCTTGCGATATCATAACCACATTCAGTGAAACAGTTTCCATAAAAACAAGATGTAGCAGACATTTGGCAATAAAATGTCTGATATGGTTTAGACTTCTGAACACTTGGTTTAAATAAGAAACATACTATCAAAAATGCAAAATTATGTTGTTAGGACGTGAATTTAAATATAAATAACTTTATTAAAAAAGACAGTAAACACCACTGCAAGAAAAGCAGAAAATGTCTGTGTTTTCTTCCCATAAAGTGAAGTGTTGAAAATCTAATAATGAAAGGGCTCATTTTGCTTTGATTTTCTGAAATGCCTTACTTCCACATTCTCTATTTGCACATTATTACAGCCTTGATAATTTTTGTTTCCTTCTCTAATTTGAATTGAAACTGCACTGGAACCCATGCATATTCCATGGACATGATTACTAAATTTTTAATCAATTTATTATTACTATACGCATTCAAAAGTTAAAATTCACACAGCGTAATCATACTGAATGGTTAGGTAAGATGTGGAAATTTGACTTTTCACTTAACTTTTTTTTAATTGCTAATGATAATTCTCCCTGTGATAGCTCCTACCTACTGTATTTGACCTCTTATTTAAACAAGAACTCTTTCAATGTGGGAAAGCATCCAAAGACTGGAGCACCTAATGAGCATGTCCCTGTTGAAGTTACAAGAGGACACAGGAAATTGTCTTAAATACAACAAAGAACTGCAGATGCTGAACATCTGAAATCAAAACAGGGATTGCTGGAGAAAATGAAGAAGGGAGACTAGACTTGAAACATTAACACTGCTTTCTCTCCAGATGCCACTGCCTGCTGAGTTTCTCCAGCAATTTATGTTTTTGTTAAGGAATTGTCTTGATCCTTCTCAATTAAAGACCATCTCAATTACTTTTCTGTACTGATGAATTAGCCCCTCAAAGTCGACATTTTCAAACAAATACCAACCTCATCTCTTGAACTTTCACCTATTATTCTGGGTCTGTTACCCTTAATATGTTTTTAAAAGTGATTTGAGATATTAAATGTGAGCTGATGGCATGGTCAATAATATGTGCCATGAAACATTTTTCAGGATATTGCTATAAGAGAAATGATGGAAAATTGAGTTCAGGCATTGGAAAACTATTGCTCCTCCAGTAGCACAATTGATAAAGCCCATTGTGTAAAGAAGGGAGGAAGAATTTTAATAACAACTACTGTGCAAGTGAATCATCCAAACCAGAAACCTACATTAGCAGATAGCAACAGACTGTACTCCTTCAAAAAGTGTCCACTTTTGAATTGAAGAAAACAAACTGACTACAATTTAGCTATGGTTCTTCTATAACATGATGGTTGCGTTCATGTGCAACCCCACATTATAGAAAAATTGCACTTTAGAAACAGTGGTTAAAATGTTGGCTCTGTAATCACATTACAGCCACCACATGTTTCAAAAGTTTACACTTTAGAAACAGCGTCCCAATTTGTCAATCACATTACAGTGAATTTGCTTTGACGAAACGGGTTTTACAACAGAATGGCCTGTATTCAGTCACACTCAACAGGACTGTGATGGTTCCCATGATGAACTGGATTTTAACTTGACCAATAGGCATTTATGAAAATTATCCATTTGAATTAAATATCAAACTGTGAAAAGCCTTCTTTGGGCTCCATTTCAGAAATAGTTCATAGTTTTTGACAGTGAGACAAACACAGGTGAACATTAGTTTTGGTTTGGAGCCAAGAAAATATTGTCCTTTAGCTATTGCTGAATATTGATAGAAGCATTAACTTGCTTGGCCAGGGTTTCTTTTTCTGATTGCTATTCAAGCATCCTCACAAAATGTGTGGATCTGAAAGCATAAAACACAGACAGCATTTGACTTTACTGTTCAGTCTCTTACAATCAAATAACTAGCTAATACTTACAGTGTAGGCAGCAATGTAAGGAACCATATTTTTAATCATGCAACAAAACACTGACCCCACTGGATTTGTGGACCTAGAAAATTCACAAATGGAGAGTAGAAAAATTGCTGTTAAGAGCCAGGGAGTATGCAAGTCAAACAACTTAGTAAGTTCTTACAAAATCAATATTTAAAAAACAAGGCTTTTTATCCTTAATTGCTCCAAGTGTGAAAGACAAAGTATGCAAAGGGGATTTTATCCACTGAGTTTCAGTTGGAAGCATTTCTGGTTCTACAGAAAATCTAAGTGATTGTCTAAAGAAAGATGCATTAGATTCTTCAAGTCAATTTTATTCTTGTTTGGTATGATGATTGACCTGTCAAAAGTATTAGGTACATTCAGATCATTCCCGTAACACTATTGAAGTAAAAAAGGTAATCTCCAGTTCAAAAATGGAAAAATATGACTACCACATAAAATTAGGTCATTTTTTCCATCCTTTTGAATATCTTGAACAAAATAAAAAATTTAGTTTGTTGGTGGATGAGATGAACTTGTGAACAAAAGGTAGATAAAACACAAGACCAAGTGAAGAGTTAAATTAGTATTTGGTTGATATTTAGTTAGTATTAATGCAGATGCAATTTCCAGAGCTCACCAGGTTCAGGGATTGTGCCTTTGGATTAGAAAATTGCAAATGTCACTCCATTATTTAAGATAACCCTGGTATCTAGAGAGCTGTTGGTTTAACATCAATTATGGAGAAGTTACTGTAATCTATCAACAGAGACAGAATGAACACTTGAACAAGTGTGAGCTGATCAAGAAGTGTCAACATGATTTCTGAACAGTAGATCATGTCTGTGTGACTTGACTGAATTTTTTGAGTTGCGTCTTACCATAGATGAATAGGGGAGTGTTGATATATGATATCTATATGCACTTTCACAAAATATTAATAGCAAGAATATCAGTTCAAAACTTGGAGATAATCGTATGGCAAGTGGATAGCAATTTGATAAGAAACGGAAGACTAAGAGCATGGATAAAATGCATGTATTCTGATGGATGGGATGTCATATGTGATGTTGTGGAGAGATCTTTACAGATTGAAGCTTTGTCGATAAATTTGATGGAGGAATAGAGAGTTGCATATTGAAAATTGCCAATGGCTCTTAGTTAGGAGTTACAGTAAATAGTTTAGATAGCAGGAGAAAGCCACAAAGTGATACATACAATTAAGCAGGGTGGCAATAGTTTGAAAAAATGAAATTCAGTGTGGGGATTTGGATCCAAAAGGGTCAGATCAATATATTTTTTTAAAGAGTGAACTGAAATGAGAAGGAAAGTAACATTGGATGCCAATGTACACATACCACTAAAAACTCATGAAAAGGTACAAACTGCAATCAAAAAGCTCTAATGGCCTTTGCCTCAGAGGTTTGAAGTGCACAATTTCAGCAGATTACGTCTGCAATACTGTATTCTGGGATACATCATTACCTTTCACAAAAGGTATTTAACCAATCACCCATCTGCCTGGTAAGTAAACAATCCCATGGCACTACTTCAAGGTGAACTAGGTTTTCAGCTTCCCCAATAGTTATTTCTCAATTAAAGCTTGTTACCAGTCAACTCATTGTTCTGTGCATGTCATGTATATGATTGCCATGCTTTCCTGCATAAAAACAGAAGAGACCACATCTTGAAAAGTTTGAATTTGCTATGAAGTATTACAGAATATCCCGTGGGTATAAAATACATGGCCATAACCCCCACCTTCATTTATGATATGCCTGAAGCAGTGGCCAAGGACATTGCGCCCAAAATGGGTCTGAAGAGAGCAATAACCATGCGTGTCAAAGGTGAGTAGAAGCATAAAAAGAGGCAGGAGGAGAGCGATAGCATCTACATGTACAAGGTGCTAAACCAGGTCCACCCAGACGTTGGCACCTTCTCCTCCGCTATGAGTGTTATCAACTCGTTCATCAAAAACATTTTTGGGCTCATCGCCTGCAATGCCTCCAACCTCATCTGCTACAGCAAGCAGCAGACTATCTCCTCCCAGGAGGTAGAGACCACGTCTGCCTGTTGCTGCCCAAGGAGCTGGCCAGACACACTGTCTCTGAGGGTACTGAGGTAGTCACGGAGTAAACTAGCTGCAAATGAAACATCTCATCAGACAGTACTCAGACAGAGAATAAAATAACTAAAATACACTATAGATATTTCAGACAGCTATTGTAGCAGATGGTACTGGTGTGATTTGTTTATTTCTACCTCAGCAGTGCTTAAAACCCAATAATTTAATTCTTGTAAATTTTACCTCAGTGTGAAGCCTCCGCATTTTGTTGCTGTAATGAAGGTTGAAACTAGACCCTCTGTGACTATCTGGTCAGGTCCATGCCCCCCCAACAGCTCTGGACAATGAAAGTGCTTGTGACAATAATTGCAAGTCTTTTCTTTAAACATTGTGAATCTAGAGTAGTTTCTCTGCCAGAATAGTTCTTGGATTTTTCTTTCCATATGGCCAATGCTGACATTATCCTGTTTAATTGCATGGGACGAAAGTATTTAGGACAAAAACTAAACAGTCAAAGGATGACCTCCTTCTTTCCTAAAAGAATAAATTAATGACAAATTATATAAGAATGATGTTGTTAGAGGTACTTAGAATACAAGGACTAAGTGGAGATTTTTATGTGCACAGTAAGCAAAGCACAGAATCATTATTCTCGATGTTGACAGTCAACTGAACTCGTGCATTCCCTCTGCCAAATACTTTTCCTGTACAAGGCTAAAAATGGCTAGGATTGAAGGCAAAATACTGTTGATGCTGGAATACAGAGAACGGAAAGAAATTCAGCAGGTTATATTGGACACAAATAGTTAACTTTTTCTCTCTCCACAGATTCTGATAGATCTCCAGATTTCTCCAGAATTTTGTATTTTTTTTAGAATGGGCAGGAATGGTCTATAATTTCAACTATTTTTTCTATTTGCTACTATTTATGATAGTTTGACATGACTCGCTCTCATCTTGCCACTACTTGGTTACAGACTAGTCTTTTAGAATAGAATAGAATTGGATTGGCTTTAATGTCATGTACACTCGAATGGGTGCAGTGAAAAGTTTGCAATGTCATCTATCAGTGCTATCTTAGGTACAGGGTACCGATGTACAGATATGTCAAGTGTTTCACAGAATTGAAGTAGGAAAAGCATAGATGATCATGAGAATCCAGAGTTTAAAAATCCAGAATGAGAATGAGAAGTGTCTATAAAATATTCAGTCATAGTCCTCATAATCCTTTTCCAACATGAGTACATGCCCAGCGGGGCTTTAGAACATGAGGTCATATTGCCTCTACACTCTGTGCTCTGGGCTCCGGCAGTGACTTGCTTTGCACACCACTCTGGGACTTGGACTGTGAGCTCTACACCCCACTCTGGGACTAGAACTGTGAGCTCTACACGCCACTCTGGGACTCGGACTGTGAGCTCTACACCCCACTCTGGGACTCGGACTGTGAGCTCTACACCCCACTCTGGGACTCGGACTGTGAGCTCTACACCCCACTCTGGGACTAGAACTGTGAGCTCTACACCCCACTCTGGGACTAGAACTGTGAGCTCTACACCCCACTCTGGGACTAGAACTGTGAGCTCTACACCCCACTCTGGGACTAGAACTGTGAGCTCTACACCCCACTCTGGGACTCGAACTGTGAGCTCTACACCCCACTCTGGGACTCGGACTGTGAGCTCTACACCCCACTCTGGGACTAGAACTGTGAGCTCTACACCCCACTCTGGGACTAGAACTGTGAGCTCTACACCCCACTCTGGGACTCGAACTGTGAGCTCTACACCCCACTCTGGGACTAGAACTGTGAGCTCTACACCCCACTCTGGGACTCGGACTGTGAGCTCTACACCCCACTCTGGGACTCGGACTGTGAGCTCTACACCCCACTCTGGGACTCGCACTGTGAGCTCTACACCCCACTCTGGGACTCGCACTGTGAGCTCTACACCCCACTCTGGGACTAGAACTGTGAGCTCTACACCCCACTCTGGGACTAGAACTGTGAGCTCTACACCCCACTCTGGGACTAGAACTGTGAGCTCTACACACCACTCTGGGACTAGAACTGTGAGCTCTACACCCCACTCTGGGACTCGGACTGTGAGCTCTACACCCCACTCTGGGACTCGGACTGTGAGCTCTACACCCCACTCTGGGACTAGAACTGTGAGCTCTACACCCCACTCTGGGACTCGGACTGTGAGCTCTACACCCCACTCTGGGACTAGAACTGTGAGCTCTACACCCCACTCTGGGACTCGAACTGTGAGCTCTACACCCCACTCTGGGACTCGAACTGTGAGCTCTACACCCCACTCTAGGACTCGAACTGTGAGCTCTACACCCCACTCTGGGACTCGAACTGTGAGCTCTACACCCCACTCTGGGACTCGGACTGTGAGCTCTACACCCCACTCTGGGACTCGGACTGTGAGCTCTACACCCCACTCTGGGACTCGGACTGTGAGCTCTACACCCCACTCTGGGACTCAGACTGTGAGCTCTACACCCCACTCTGGGACTCGGACTGTGAGCTCTACACCCCACTCTGGGACTCGGACTGTGAGCTCTACACCCTGTTCTGGAGCTTGGCCTGCACTCTCTTCTCCCTTGACTTCCATGGTATGATTTGCCTCTTCCTGCATTGCTTAAATATTTGTTGAGGAATTTATCTTTTATATTTTTATCATTTTTTTAATTGTATAATTTCTCTTCTTTCACAAAGTGATGGACAGCATCTTTTCTCTCTACACTGACTGCAGAGGGGCCCCTTCTTCTACTTTAGGCAAATAGACAGTTCAGGGATTGCCCTGGAAGTTTAAACTTGCCACGGGTAATTATCTGGCATCTGGAAGACTCCAGCGAGGTCCCCACACTGAGTTAGAGTCAGATAGTTCAAAGGGTTCTGATTGCCTTAACCTAATAATTACCCAGGAATTAAACCCTGCTCAAACTCCTGGTTAACTATTAAAAATGACAACCCGCTCTGAACTAGTAATGACACCCAACTCCAGACTAACCCTTGACTCCCACCTGAATCCATAAATTCCTAACCTGATCCAATTCCTGATTTCCTGATCCACATCCAGGACCCCAGCTCCTCCCGACCTCAGAGAATCCCCATAAAATCCCCATTACCACTCACCCCCAACTCTTCACAGGTCCAAACCTCCTGATAGATCCCTCGTGGACTGACTTTTCCCATGCACCAACCCAGAATACTGCCAGCCAACCTGCTCCACCCTGCATCCGTGATGAGACCAGTCTCGACCTACCATAGCACTTACCCACTTATCTGCCGCCCTGAATCCCATTCACTGGGCAATCAGTACACTCCAACTACTACCCACATGTTACTAAAACAGTTCATACAGTTGGGACTGTAACCCTTACCTACCTTATTCCCTCAGCTACTTGGCACCCTACTGCCAACCATTCCCCAACCTTAAACCCTCACCCATTGATGTTGGCATGGACCAGGTGAATTGGAGATCAGGTTACATGGGATTGTGTCAGGTCCAAGGAAATAGGTGTTAGGGAGCTGGAGGCACCGAGGTGGTGGTCCAGTATCAATTTGAGGTGAGTCCTGGTGGGAGTTGTGAATCAGGGCTGACCAGGAATTTCTCCCTTGGAGCTTCTGATTTCACTAGACCACAAGACCTCCTTGTCATCCTGTATCTCACTTTTAAATCCTAGCAAAGTACAAGAGCCTAGCTCAGAGACAAAGCTAAATCCTCAATGCTTACTCTCTAAAATAGTGTACCACCACACCTTTCAAGAATTCCTCTAATGTTAATAAGCAATTTTAAGTCCATCAATCATATTTCAGATGTCACTCGTTGAAATCAGTTTCAGTGCCAGCAAATGGTAATCGACATTCCTTTTTCATAATTAGATTAGATTAGATTAGATTACTTACAGTGTAGAAACAGGCCCTTCAGCCCAACAAGTCCACACCGCCCCGCCGAAGCGAAATCCACCCATACCCCTGCACCTAACACTACGGGCAATTTAGCATGGCCAATTCACCTGACCTGCACATCTTTGGACTGTGGGAGGAAACCGGAGCACCCGGAGGAAACCCACGCAGACACGGGGAGAATGTACAAACTCCACACAGTCAGTCGCCTGAGGCAGGAATTGAACCCAGGTCTCTGGCGCTGTGAGGCAGCAGTGCTAACCACTGTGCCACCATGCCATAATAAACAGGCAAAATGAGAAGAGGTTGCTAGTTACAATAAAAAACAAAAGTACTGCAAGTGCTGTAAATCAGAAACAAAAACAAAAACAGAAATTGTTGGAAAACTCAACAGGTCTGGCAGTATCTGCAGTTAGAAAGCAGAGTTTTGAGTTCAGTGACCCTTTAGAATAATAATTCTTTGACTTCCATGAGACCTGCCCAATATCCGAGAGGAGGAACTGAGGAGCTGAAAAACCACTAAAGAAACTTCATTCATTCACATTAATTAGCCTTTCATTGACCACTGGATTGGTTGGAGAAATCTGGAAAGTTTAAGTAAAAGAACTAGACAGAACTCCAGGGCAGCAATATGTCTAGTGATAACCAAAGTGTCACAGGAGGTAATGGCGTGTACAAACCCCAAAAAGGTAGGATCTGGGTGTCTTAGTACATGAATCACAAAATGTTGGAATGCAAATGTAAGAGGTGAGTCAGCAGGAAAAAGGAATATTGTCATATGTTGCGGGGGAATAGAATATATAAGTAGAAATATTTTGCTACAGTTCCACAAGGCATTAACGAAACCTCATCTAGAGTGTTAGGTATCATTTTAGTTTTTTTATTTCAGAAAAGACATAATTGCATTAGAAGTAGTTCATAGAGGATTCACTCGACCAATTCCCAGGATGAAAAGTTATCTTATGAAGAAAGCTTGTAACATTTAGACCTCTATCCATAAGAATTTAGAAGATTGAGGGGTGGTCTTATTGAAATATTATTACTCAAAACATATTGTAAAGATAAGGCCAACAATTACAGACCAGTCAGTTAACTTTAGTGATAGGGAAACTTTTATAAACAATAAACCACAGCAGTGTGGTTGATTCTTAACTGGGATGGGCAATAAATGCTGGCCTAGTCAGCAACAAACTCATTCCATGTATAACCACACAGAGAAATGTTGGTTAATTTGGAAGAACCTGCATGGATTTATTAAGGGAAAATCATGTCTAACTAATTTGCTGAAGTTTTTTTGAAAAGCCTGTTCATGATCACAGTACTGTTGATATAGCTCAAAAAGGCATTCAAAACAATGCCCATGGAATAAAAGGGACAGTAGCAATGTGGATACAAAATTGGCTGAGAGATGGGAAACAGGGAGCATTGGTTAATGGGTATTTTCGGGATTGGAGGAAGATTTGTATTGGAGTTCCCCAGTTTTAGTATTGGACCCTTACTTTGTCTGATGTAAGCATATAAATCATCTAGATTTTAGAATGCAGCCCACAATTTTAAAATTTGCAAATACAAACCTTGGGAGTATTGTAAATTGTGTGGAGGACAGTGTAGAACGTTAAAAGGACATTGACAAGTTGGTGGCAGATGTGAAGTGATATATTTTGGTACAAAAAATGTGGGGAGACATTATGAAATAAAAGCCACTATTCTAAACACTGTGCAGGAGCAGAGGGACCTGCGTGTATTTGTGCTTAAGTCATTGAAGATGGCATTAAAGAGACAGCAGTAAATAAAGCATTCATTATTTTAGCTTTCAAAAATAGGGCATAGAGTACAAGAGTGGGAGGTGATGCTGAACTTAAATAGGTACAAGCCACACCTTATCTGGAGCATCGTGTATGGTTTTGGATGCACACGAGCGGAAGGTATTGGAGAGATGCTAAAGAGGTTTATGAGAATGATTCCAAGGATGAGGAAAGATTGGACAAGTTGGACAGTTTTTTTTGACTGTGAGAAGGTAAAGATGAGATCATGTACAGAGTAGATGGGGAGATCAAGAAACAGATCCAAGAACCAAAGGACCCAAACTTAAAATATTTTGGACAAGAAGCAAATACAAGATGAAAAAGGTTCACTCAGTGAGTAGTCAGAGAATGGAAAGGACTATCTGCAAGAGTGATTGCGGGAGGTTAAATTGAATCATTCAAAACAACATTAGATGATATTTAAATAAAAACAATGTATTGCTTTATGACAAATGAGCAGGAGATTGGCTAAAGGCCAAAATGCTCAAAGGGTTGTTGCAAGATTGACGGCTGAAGGCCTCCTTCTGCACCATAACAGTTCTGTGATTCTGTGATAACATCCTGAGAGGACTCAACAACTTGGATACTTAAATAATGTTTCCACTTTTGGGAGAGACTAGAACTGGGAGACACAAGATGGAAATAAAAGATTCGCCCATTTAGGATGAATTTGAGGAGAATTTCTTTTCTCAGATAGGTATCAGTTTGTGGAATTCTCTTATACAGAGAGCCATAAGGGAGACAAAGGGTTTAGGGATAAAGCCAAAAATGGAGCTGAGGTACAACCAAACATTCATGATCTTATCAAATGCCAGGGCAGACTTGAGGGGCCTATTCTGCACCTAATTTGTATTCTCACATGTAAGAGTGGACTAGCAAATGTGGTCAAAGTGACAAAAACTGACTTTAAACTAGCAAGAAGAGGGTTTGGGTCAAAAGAAATTTCCAAGAACAAAAAGTTGAGACAATGGGAATGTAAAGACAAGCTGGTTAAGACAGAAAGAAACAGAGTTTAACAACACCAGTCCATCAAAGAGTAAGATACATACAGGGATCAGTAGTTGAAAAAAGGCATTTTTCTGTATACATGGAGCATCCACTGGGCTGGGTGCTGGCAGGTGGGACTAGATTGGGTTGGGATATCTGGTCGGCGTGGACAGATTGGACCAAAGGGTCTGTTTCCATACAGTACATCTCTATGACTATGACTCTATGACTGATGATACAAATAAAAATAATTGGTTTACACTTAATTGACATTATAGAGACATGATTAAAGATAACCAAGGTTGAGAAATGAATAGTTGGGGTACACAAAAAGACAGAGAGAATGGAAAAGAAGATGCAGTAGCTATGATAATAATGTTTGATGTAAAAAAGGATCTTGGCTCAGAAAAGCAGGAAGTATAACCAGTATGGCTGGGGGACCAGGAATAGCTAGGGTCAGAAAACCAAATACAGTACATAGAGGATTTTATAAATTATTGGAAATTAAAACCAAGGCGATGGAATGATGTGGGAGACCTTAATCTTCATATAGATTGGACCTATCAAATTGACTAAGGTGGTCTGAAAGATGAGTTTGTACTGTTTTCAAGACAGTTTACTGCAGATTATATTGTGGAACCACTAGGGATAAAGTTCTTTTAGATCTAGTATTGTGCAATGACATGATAATCAGTAACGTCCACTGGGAACAAGGGATCAAAATATACTTAAATTACATATTAAGTTTGAAAATGACATCCTCCAATCATAAGCAAGGATCATAATTTTAAAGCCAATTAAATAGGCATGAGGGGAGAACTGACTTAGGTTGTTGGGGTCAATAGACTGAAAGGTATGCATTTTTTTTTAAAAATCGGAAAATATAAAGAAACAATTTAAATGTTCAACAAAAATGCGTTTCATTCAAAGATAACACCTCAATGAGAAAGATCCAAATGTGCCTTACAAAACAGTTTAAGGACAATATTAATTTAAAAGAAGAGGCCTTTGAACATTGTAAAGAATAGTTGTCAGTCTGAGAATTTAAGTGTTTTAGAAGGAGAATTCAAAGGGTTTTTACAGATACATTATGGACAGAATGATAACTAGGGAGAGAATAGGGCCCCTCAAAAATCAGCAAAGCGGCCTTTGTGTGGAGCCACAGAAAATGGGGGAGATACTTAATGAGTATTTTGCATCAGTATTTACTGTGGAAAAGGATATGGAAGATATAGATTGTAGGGAAATAAATGGTGACATCTTGAAAAATGTCCATAATACAGAGGAGGAAGTGCTGGATGTCTTGAAACGGGTAAATCCCCAGGACCTGACCCTAGAACTCTATGGGAAGCTAGAGAAGTGATTGCTGGGCCTCTTGCTGAGATATTTGTATCATCGATAGTAACAGGTGAGGTGCCGGAAGACTGGAGGTTGGCTAACGTGGTGCCACTGTTTAAGAAGGGTGGTAAGGACAAGCCAGGGAACTATAGACCAGTGAGCCAGACGTCGGTGGTGGGAAAGTTGTTGGAGGGAATCTTGAGGGACTGAATGTACATGTATTTGGAAAGGCAAGGACTGATTAGGGATAGTCAACATGGCTTTGTGGGAGGGAAATCATGTCTCACAAACTTGATTGAGTTTTTTGAGGAAGTAACAAAGAGGATTGATGAGGGCAGAGTGGTAGATGTGATCTATATGGACTTCAGTAAGGCGTTTGACAAGGTTGCCCATGGGAGACAGATTAGCAAGGTTAGATCTCATGGAATACAGGGAGAATTAGCCATTTGGATACAGAACTGGCTCAAAGGTAGAAGACAGAGGGTGGTGATGCAGGGTTGTTTTTCAGACTGGAGGCCTGTGACTAGTGGAGTGCCACAAGGATCGGTGCTGGGTCCTCTACTTTTTGTCATTTACATAAATGATTTGGATGCGAGCATAAGAAGTACAGTTAGTAAGTTTGCAGATGGCACCAAAATTGGAGGTGTAGTGGACAGTGAAGAAGGTTACCTCAGATTACAATAGGATCTTGACCAGATGGGTCAATGGGCTGAGAAGTGGCAGATGGAGTTTAAAAGCTGCTGCATTTTGGGAAAGAAAATCTTAGCAGGACTTATACACTTAATGGTAAGGTCCTAGGGAGTGTTGCTAAATAAAGAGACCTTGGAGAGCAGATTCATAGCTCCTTGAAAGTGGAGTCACAGGTATTAGGAAAGTGAAGAAGGCGTTTGGTATGCTTTCCTTTATTGGTCAGAGTATTGAGTACAGGAGTTGGGAGGTCATGTTGCAGCTGTACAGGACACTGGTTAGGCCATTGTTGGAATATTGCGTGCAATTCTGGTCTCCTTCCTATCGGAAAGATGTTGTGAAACTCGAAAGGGTTCAGAAAAGATTTACAAGGATGTTGCCAGGGTTGGAGGATTTGAGCTATAGGGAGAGGCTAAACAGGCTGGGGCTGTTTTCCCTGAAGCGTCGGAGGCTGAGGGGTGACCTTATAGACGTTTTCCAAATTATAAGGAGCATGGATAGGATAAATAGGCAATGTCTTTTCCCTAGGGTTTGGGGAGTCCAGAACTAGAGGGCATAGGTTTAGGGTGAGAGGGAAAGATATAAAAGAGACCTAAGGGGCAACTTTTTCATGCAGAGAGTGGTATGTGTATGGAATGAGCTGCCAGAGGATGTGGTGGAGGCTGGTACAATTGCAACATTTAAGAGGCATTTGGATGGGTATATGAATAGGAAGGGTTTGGAGGGATATGGGCCGGGTGCTGGCAGGTGGGATTAGATTGGATTGAGATATCTGGTCGGCGTGGACGGGTTGGACCGAAGGGTCTGTTTCCATGCTGTACATCTCTATGACTCTAAAACAGCAGAAGGAATGCTAAAGTGTTGACAATTATTGAAAAAGTAGAATATAAGAGTTAAATCATCAGGAATACGTTTGTCTGTTCGAGGCAGAGGCAGGAGAGATTGTTACGGTGTTGAGGGGATGGCAGTGACATTGAACAAATATTTTTGTCTGTCTTCACAATGGAAGACAGGAGTCAGCAGAGTAAAACTCAATGGATTACAATCCAACATCTCCAGGACCTGATGGCCTACATTCCAGGGTTCTAAATAAGAAATGGTCCCCACAAATTGACGCTAGCAAATGTAACACAGCTATTCAAAAAAAAAGAGGGAGAGCAACAAAAGGGAAGTGCAGGCTAGTAATCCTGATATCAATCATCAGGTAAGTGCTGGAATCTATCATTAAGGAAGTCTTAACAATGCACACATAAAGCACAGTTTATGTTGAACAAGTCAGCATCGTTTTACAAAACAGAAATCCTGTTTGACAAATGTATTACAGGCTTAGATGTATTGAGTAGGATGGATAACAGTGAATACAATCTGGAAAAGTTTGATTTCTAAAAGTTGTTTAATAAGGATAATACACAATATAAGGGCTCAAGAAATTGTGAATGTTATATTAACATGGATAGAAGACAGAAGTAGTTATCAGCTAAACATTACAAATGTATGCTTAATCTTCAGGTCATAGGGTAGTCAGAGACTAGACATACCCTGAAAGATGTGTGTGGACCCTAATGCACTGACTACAAGTTAATTGCCTGCAAAGTTTAAGTTTTCAAAAGACTTTCTACTGCTGTAAAAAAAGATGCAATTTGGCATTTAATGTTGATGCTGTGCTGAGTGAATTCCTAGCGGTTTCTCAATCCAGGACAAGCCAGACTGGCTGTAAACATTGCTGACAGGCAGGGGGCAATCTTTAATCGGATCAGCATCAATTGGATCTGTTCTGACAATAACTGGAAGATTTTGGTCATGCTGCTCATTCTAGAGTGGAGAATGGCACTATTTCAAATCATTTGTGCCATAGTGCTAAGCATTTCAGCCACACTCCAAAATGGCAGTCTCCACTGCATTTATTGCAGAGGAAGACAGTGAGCTGAGGAGGTGTACAATTCACTTGTCTGTTTTCTCTGGGTCCTCTTCTCACCCAGCTGAGCTTTTTATAACTGTTCACTTTATCCATTGTCTTTCTGATCAATCATGCTCTGGACAATAGAGTAATGGCCTCCCAGTTGTCAGTGTCAATGTCCGCTATCTTCATATTTTGCTTGCAGATCTAGTTATAGCAGAGATATGGATACTTAGGAAGTCACCTCACAGTTACCACTTCAGTTTGAATCTTTGGGTATTCAGCCATATTATACTGCACAACCATCTGATGAAGGAGCAGCGGTCCGAAAGCTAGTGCTTCCAAATAAACCTCTTTGACTATAACCTCGCACTGTGTAATTTTTAATTTTGTACTCTCCAGTCCAACACTGGGACTTCCAAATCCATCTGATGAATGTGACTGAGCCAGCATAAATAAATTGGCTTTGTAATAAGTCAATGCTGATGAAATAGAGATGCTCTGGGATCTTTGAATCAGTGATCCTGTCCTGTCAAAAGATGCCAGGAATGCATTTGAGACAACAAAGGTGAAAGCTGCACAGGCCTCTCTCCTGCCTAGCACATGATGTCAATGTCTGATTACTACAGAAGAGTATGCTGAGGACACAGTTTGATAGATTTACAGTTTGGTATTGTCGGTCATCTTGACCTTGCTTCATGCTGTCTACTCAGTTTGTACATAATAGCTGCAGCTTTTCCAATGTGCGTTTCCGATGTAGTTGTCAAGTAATTGATTGGTAACGATTGTTGAACCTAGGTGTATGAAGCTATCAAACCATCAACAACTTCCAGTCTCACATTATCAATGCTGATCATGACTGGTAATATCCTGGTCCATTGCATGTACCATCCTAATGCTTATGGTAAAACTAAATTCTTTACAGGCACATCAGAGATTGTCTGTTTGCTACTGGAAGTATTCCTCAACTTGGAATGCTAATCTGGCATCATCAGTGAGGAGCAATTCTTTGATGAAAACTCAGTATACCTTTGAGATACATCTTCAGTGCACAAGTGTAAACAGCTGTCTGTCAGTTCTGCTATCTAAGTAGGCACTCTCTGTATCTGACTTGGAAGCATATGGCAGCAGCAAAGAGAAGAAAATGCCAAAGTGTGTCCATACCAGAATGCAACCCTATTTAGCCCCATTGCTGATCTCAAAGGGTTCTGATCTGGTCCTCCCATAGCTGATTTATTCATCCTGTTGTCACAGACAGAGGTGATCACATTGAACAGCTTCAGTGGGCAGGCAGGTTTCTTTAGGAGCTTAAGCAGACAACCTCTGCTCACATAGTTTAATGTTGTTGAGATTAATGAAGTCAATATAAACTGATCTTGAGACAGAAAAGTGTGGGAAGATCTCAGCAGGCCAGGCAGGATCTGTGGAGAGAGAAACAATGTTAACATTTTGAATCTTTGGCTTCCAAAGAACCACATACTAGATTTGAAATGTTAATGCTGTTTCTCTTTCTGAAGACCTGCTGGGTTGCTTCGTCACTTTCTTTTTTTAGTTCAAATCTCCAGTATCTGCAGTATTTTGCTTTGATATTGTGGTGTCCTTTGTTTGGCATTTCTCTTGCAGGTATCTGACTAAGATGATTATGTCAAAAAGCAAATCAGAGCAGGACTAAAGCAAATCAGAGCAGGACTTACACACTTAATGGTAAGGTCCTGGGGAATGTTGTTGAAGAAAAAGTCCTTGGGGTACAGGTTCATAGCTCCTTGAAAGTAGAGTAGCAGGTTGATAGGATAGTGAAAAAGGCATTTGGTATGCTTTCCTTTATTGGTCAGAGTATTGAGTACAGGAGTTGGGAGGTCATGTTGCGGCTGTACAGGACATTGGTTAGGCCACTTTTGGAATATTGCATGCAATTTTGGTCTCCTTCCTAACAAAAGGATGTTGTGAAACTTGAAAGTGTTCAGAAAAGATTTACAAGGGTGCTGCCAGGGTTGGAGGATTCAGGGAGAGATTGAGTAGGCTGGGCTGTTTTCCCTGGAGTGTCAGAGGTTGAGGGGTGACACTATAGAGGTTTATAAAATCAGAGGGGCATGGATAGAATAAATAGACAAGGTCATTTCCCTAGGTTGGGGTGTCTAGAACTAGAGGGCATAGGTTAGGGTGAGAGACAAAAGATATAAAACGAACCTAAGGGGCAATTTTTTTCACACAGAAGGTGGTGCGTGTATGGAATGAGCTGACAGAGGAAGTGGTGGAGGCTGATACAATTACAGCATTTAAAAGACATCTGGATGGGTATATGAATAGGAAGGATTTAGAGTGATATGAACCAAGTGTTGGCAAATGGGACTAGATTAGGTTAGGATATCTGGTTGGCATGGACAAATTGGAATGTAGGGTCTGTTTCCATGCTATACATCTCTATGACTCTAATTGCCTTTGAATAGCTAAGACTAATGTCATGAAGAAACAGCTATCAGTTAATATGTACACATATCCATCAAGAATTAACAATAGCACCTTTGATAATTCATAGTCCTTTACAACTATCATTAGTAGTTATCAGACTTTTTTACCACTGCATGGTGACTACAATCACTCAACCAAATGCTAATTAGATATTGGCTGCCTTTATAACTTTAATGGGAGTTGAGTGGTACCGTGATAATTTCACTTGTCGTAGCATTATACCCAGATTGATATTCTGGGGATATGTGTTCTAATCCACCATGGCAGATGGTGACCTTTGAATTCAATTTTTGCAAAGCAAGAACTAAAAGCTAGCAAAATGGTGACCATGTACCTATTGTCATTTGTCATAAAAACCCATCTGGTTCACTAATGTCCTTTCGGGTAAATCTGTTGTCCTTAACTGGTCTGATCTACAGGTGACTCCAGATCCATAGCAATCTGTTTGGTTCTTAACTGTCCTCTGGGATGGACAATAAAAGCTGGTCAAGCCTGTGAGGCTCACATCTCTGGAATAAACAAAGAAAATTGATAAATTTATCATCTTTACTTAAGCTCACAGTTGTTATAGAAAAAGAAAGTTGAATTTACACTGGTGAATATATTGTACAGCTTGTATTTGTTAGAAATCTATTTATTTCTGTATTTCTATCCAGATCAGTTTCTACTAAAAAATTACTTTTCTAATAGACCCATATTGTAAATATATTTCCTGCAAATCTGCTACTATAAATATAAACTGAGATAAATGCTGGAAAAATAATTTAACAGTCAATTCAAAATAGTCTTGATCAGGATTTTAGAGCTAGCAGGTAATCTATTTCCCTCAGTTGCACTCAATATTTGCTTCATGCATTAGATAACACTTCTAAAGTTCACCTGAGAACAATAGTTTTAGGGTACATCAAGGCATTCATTTTTAAATAGCTTGATAGTAAAATCACAAATGTCGTCTTTGTCAACCTTAACAGTATAAGAACTATAAAACATTGAAGCTATGATTAGTTTTTTTTATGATTAAAAAGTACTATATTCTACAGGGAATAGTAAAATTCTAGTTTCAGACTCAAATCAATCCTATAATGTATGTGGTACCACTGGGGGCTGTGAGACAGTGAAAAGATCCACCGGGAACTGCGCTGTAATAGAATAATCAACATATCTCACTTCCAGGCGTCTTGTCACTTGTGAGTACTGCACTCTGAAGTGTTCTGATTATGGGAGGGTGCAGCAACTGAAACAATGTGGTGTTTTATTGTTTTCCTTGGCTTGTCGGAGAAGGGAAAGATATTTTTTACTGTTAAACAGTTAGCAGGCCAACTTTTTTTTCACCGTGTGTATTTAAATATGCTGTCAATAATCATGACAGAATTAATGCAAATCTGTTTTATTAATATTGTGTCTGATCAAATCACACAGTTTGAAATGAACTCTAATAAATTATCCAAGGTCATTTGATAGCTGAAGACCAACATAAACAGACTGGTACAGAGATTGATATATTTGGTGTCCATAAACTATCAATAAGTAGATGAATTAGAGAGCTAAATAAATAATAGCATGAAGAAAATTATACAATATTTTAATAGTCTCCAGATTGGGCAGCACAATGTCGACAAAGAACAAAAAAGTGGTTTTTGATTAAAGTGCAGTATTCAGCTGAGGTATTTGTAATTTTTCCTTGAGATCTTATTTCATCTCTGATTCAGTTTAGGTTCAGTAATGTGAAACCACAAATGCATATTTAGCAGAACAATAGCATATTTAGAGGTTGTGGTCAAGCAAGAAATACGATTTATATTCTTTGAATCTGTTACTGTGTAAAATGATTTTCCCATCAGTTGCACTAATTTACTTTGGTATTTAACAATGCATTTGTAAGTAAAGAATAATATCAAAAATACTCAAATAGAATTCATAGGAGGTACACTTCAGAATACATTAACTCCTTTAGGATGCAAAGGTTGCAGTGCATTTCATTAGTATTCTGGTATTTTTTATTTGGTCTTGATCTAACAGCTTTAAAATTCACTTGATGGATGGTGCATTTAGACACAATATTTTACTAAGACTGATTCAAACTGCAAGGGATCTCTAAATTTATTTTATTTACCAAATTTGATCACTGATCTTTCAAGGTACGTACATGTTTGACGAACTGTAACAACCTGGTTTTCTTTCAATGCGATGAAATGTTTTATTCATTTTACAATAAACATGAAGAATTCATAATATTGGTCATAATTCAAGCATAATTAGCCATCAAATACTTAATTAATCTGTTTAGTTTGAAATAAAATGTTTGTTCCGAATATTGTTCCATCCAGTATGATTGAAGTCCACAACATTGTCTGGTTTTCTAATGTTATCTTTGCTGCCAAATCTTAGTTATATTGAATAAATTCTAAGCTTTAAAGTCAAAAAGCTTCATTCCACCTCCAGTATCATAGCATTAAACCTTAATGCCTTAAGGGTGACAATAAGAGAAGTTAATGAGATAGTAGAACCAGTGCCAACTTCCCAATCATAAGGACAATTATCATATTGTTGTACCGCCTAAAGATAAGTCACTGGTTTTAGTGGGGAAATTAATGGTATAATCATCGACAATCACTGCTGAGAATACCATAGAAAACTCACTTTGAACAAAATGAGTTTTAAACACTTAGAATGGTTCAGCTATATGTACTTCAAATCATTTATCTTCCTTATGTTGATGTTATAGGACCTGCCACATCTAAGCACTCTTCCATAACATTAAATATGAGAATCTCATATCTTGTCATGAGGGAACAAGACCCAGATTTTAGTCATTCACTTGGATACCTGTGTCTGTTTACAGAATATACTGAAGCGCATCAAAGTATGGTGACAAGGAACTGTGTTTCAGACCAAAATGTTCCTTATCAATGATTCTATTCTAATGTCATGCTGTGTATTAGATAGTAAAAACTGACTGTACAAAATTAAGATTTACATAATTGAAGGTCTTGTTTTTATAGCCTAATACAAAATAATAGTCAACTGGCCATCATTCGGCAAAGTGTCTGCTTTTTGCATATCAGAAAAGGGAAAAACTTAATTTAAATTCTGATTCTAATATTGGAATTAATTCAATACATTTATATTTCGTGCACGCAACCTAAAAAAGTAAAAGTTTAATCAACTTTTAAATTTGTTCTTAATCTTGTTTTAGTTTTCTACTGTGTTTTGCCTCAACGATAGAGACAAATGCTCATTGATGCAAAGAGACATTCATCTGTCTCCATGTTTTACAAATACCCAGATATAAGAAAATATGGTGAGCAACATCCAGTTAAAAAATGCAACTAATCTATAAAAACTAAATCTTCAGATTCCTTTATCTCTGAAATCAGACTCCTTTCACATATCCACCATAGGTATGCTTAGGTAGGATACAGTTTGGTTCAGCTAAAAACATATAACTATATCTCTGTAGTTGGCTACCAGGATCATGGGGATAGCTTATTGCATAAGTTATAAAAAGCTCAAAAGAAGTCTCTAAGTATCCTGCTAAGCAGTATGGTATGACAAAAAAAAACATAATAGTTGCATCCTGAGGCATTTTATTCTCTTTGTAGGTGGAAAGGTGATGGAGGTTTGCATGTACAGTTTTGTTTGTGGTTGGCTGTATGATCAATAGGAACATTTGCACAGCTGCAAAATTGTAAAGAAGGCTTTAGGCTGTGAATTTGTTGATAAAGCAATAGATGAAATTAACAAATTAAAGATGTAACAGGGAAACTAATGAGGATAAAATTGATAAAATAAATTTAAAAGAAATAAAACATAAACAAGAAATGTATAATGACATTGACAGAAAAAGGAAACACTAAACTAAAATACTTTTTTCAACTTTTTTAAAGTATAGAATTAGAAGTAATATTAAGTCTACTAGCTTCTGGAAAGAAATGAGGAAAGTTTACAATAAATTATTAACAAATTGTGGATTTCCATCATTTAGATGGCTATATCAGAATTTACAATGTGTTAGCCTCCAAATTCTATTGTCGATTGTATATCTATGTGAAAGTTTTTATTTTTAAACATTGAATAAACTTTATGAAGCGAGGAGAATGTTTCTTTTCAAATTCAGTGGTGATATTGCCACACAGATAAAATACCCTACTAGGTCTGTGAAATTGTTATCTCTAGATTTTCACTGATATGAACACGGCATGCCTTCAGTTGGCCACTTTAGTTGTATATATGAGTTTCTTTTCAGACAATGAGAAATGTTTTATTTGGATAAGAGATTTACATTTTGTTTGTACATTGTTGGTTTACCTCTGCTAAACAAGCAAGAAACAATGGAAGAGACCTGGGATAGGACTGAAGGAAAACTGAGAGAATATGGGAAGAAACAAGCGTTGTAAGGTGATTCAGAAATCCTGAGGAATATGCCCTTCATGGACATCAAATGATATGAAGTCATATTGGTTTATATTGTGTCCTCACAGTCCCACTTATTCACGGAAATATGAAGAAAACCAGAATTCACCAGGCCTCAGGAATCCCAAATTCTACATTTAACCTTTAAGCAGTCCAGCACTTATTAATTCTTTATGTGCTGTCAATTGGTTGCAAGACCGAATGAGACACAAACATGGAGAAATGAATGTTTTAGCTACAATGGCACATTCCCTGAATAGATTTAAGGAAAATCCTGGACTTACCCAATTTGCCAGAGCACCTGGAATGGTGTATTGTTATCCACCGAGATAAAATACAGGAAGTAAACAATCTGACCGACCCATAACCTACAGGCATTGGCGAGACCGCGGAAGCGTGTTCAAAGTGTAAATTGTTAAAGGGTAAAAATGGAGTGTAAGAAAACCCAAATGACATATTTGAAAAAAAAACGATTTTGAAAAACGTTAAACAAATTGATAGAATGGAAAAGAATAAGTTGGCGCATGAGTCAGGAGGGTGTCCAGCGATAAAACTTATTTTGTCCACTCGCCATCTGCCTTTAGTTACAAATATGAATGCCCACAGCTTGGACAGGTTTCCTACGTGTTGATATATCCAAGGACCAAGATCATACGTGACAGCGAATAGTTTTGAGCAATGATTCCAGTCCGAATGTAAAACCATCTTTGGTGTAATATGAACGTCATTTGGTAAGCACGGGATGGAGAACAAATACATCGGTTGACCATACAGTTGCGAGTCCATACAATATCCACATATGCCAGCCTAAATTGATACCTGACCATGCAGGTACAGTGTAAGTACAAATGACAACCTTGTTGAGAATTAGGGTATGCCACTACTGGAGCTTATACCTACAAAAGGTTAACATATGTGGACGTCAATCACGGAGATAGTCTACAGAGGTCAATATTCACAAACCCGATTGAGTATCGATACAGTTTGAAGAACTGTATGCTTTATAGTTGGACGTCCACATGGGTAATAATCACAATAAGTTAACGCTAATTTACAAGACACCGTCGATACCCCTTCAGAAAAGTGAAAATGCTCCGTGCGATGTACCTGGGCAATTTGGTCAAAGCGCGCTATTCTTCATAATCATTTTAAAGAGGGTATAAGCATTAAGGGAGCCAGAGGGCTCAGGGAAATTCGGACGGCACAAGGTTATTCCGAACGATTTACTCCCCGAGATGCAGACCATATGGTTAACATCTCCAGAACACTACAGATGTGGCAGACTGAATGGACACCAACATGCTTAGTATATGAATTAATCTTTCCATAAAATCTTTACAACATTCGCGGCTGAAACAAAACTCAATTACTTTGCAACCGTAAGTACCATGGAGACCAGAACAATTGAAATGAAATGTCGCGAAACCCTCTTTGTCCGATGTTAAAATAGTTTTCACTGGAATTTTAGGGTTTTGGAATAAAAATACAGTTATTTTAGGAGGAAAAGCCCTCCGTGTTAATAAGATACAATCTGCGAATCCATCCATCACAGATGTTTGGTTGATCTAAATGTTGTAAAACCAAAAACACAGAGTCCGTATCAGTTTCATTGCGAATTAAATAAAATATCATTCAAAGATAGAATTAAAGACAACAATGAAAAAGAATCTCATTACGTAACGATGAAATGAGTTGAAAATGGGTTTATTAAATCAGGCATGTGCTTTTTTGAGAAAAGATTTTGAGTCGAAACGCGCACGGAGTGTTGAGAAATGATAGCTGGATTAACTTTGCAATAAAGTTTAACAGTTAGCTTGCATGCCGATTTGCTTGTTGTTATCTCGTTGTTTGTTGACGCTCCGTGTTGGTGCTTTGCATTTCAACAACAAAAAGCAATCGGCGACCAGGTAAGTCCAACAGGCTGAATTTAAAACCACCAAATCTCCACACAGTTATCCGAAATATACAGGGACGGTCACAGTTTGATGGAATTCGGAATAAAACGTCGGCGCATTCCTCCCCGTTCGGAGACGGAGATCGCAGAGTTCAGAAACGGTGTTAGGAACATGCTCGGAAAGGGATCAGAAAAGTGCAGGCTGTTCAAACGAACTGGGTTACGTTCTGCTATTCGAAGCTATTCGTTAGGAGGGGGAAAAGATCCCAACGATTTTCGGTTTCCACTTTGTTGGCGAAAAGCGAATTTAGTTTATTTTGTGTACAATGGGCTAGTATTTACACAGCTGGGGAGAACTGTGGGGTTCGCGAGAAGCTTCATGACTCACGGTTTTAACAGTTGTGCAGGTATTTGATGTGATAAACACGTGTGGATTGGCTTCAGCCGGTTCTATAATTGCATCTAAACTATTAACTTTAATTTTAAAAAAGCGTTCATTGTATAATTGGAATGAAACCTAAATATGACAGTTATCATTGATTCTAAGAATTCTGACATTTTGTTATTTTCAATCATTTTGATTATGACGCCTACACGCACTAAATGTTTATAACATTCCTAACTTTGTACCATTGCATTCTGCATCGAATCGTGCTCAAATAATACTGCCATTGTATATGCATTATTTCCTCCTTGGCGTTTCCCGATTATTTTTGTAACCAGGGGATGGCGTTCCAAGCTCTCCATTTGCACAAATCCATCTCTGAGCAGAACGGAGACTTGAGATAAATCCGCCACTCTTCAGCACGGCCTCTGATGGTCCCTGTAATAAATTAAGCGTGATTTATAAATAAATTTATACCTCTGCATTTTAGTCCTTGATCAAGGACGGACAAGGTTTCAGAAAGATTTCAGTTAAATTGCAGATTAATGTTACGTTCTAGAAGTGTTAATTGGACTACTGAACCGATTCGCAAGCATTTTTCAAGAAAAGAAAAATCGCCCTATCGGGTTTGTAATTAATGTTTTTATTATAAGGCTATCAAGGAAAAAAAATCTCTCGCAGTTTGGTGTGCTCGATTGTTTCGGGAAGAGTTATATATCAATTCCAGTCATCAGTAGAGTCACAATGTATCAGAGGATGGGTCTTGAAAGGATAGTGAAGGTTTAGAGGACTCTCTCCTACTCCGCTTTGGTGGAGTTCAGGGCTGATCACACCCAATCATATCAAAGAGGATCCTCTCCGCTCGCCAAACAGCCTAAACGTTAGCTACCAGAGAGTGCACAACAGATCGTGAATAAGAAACGACATACGTTACAAGTTACAAACTTTACCCTCCACGTCTTACCCCTTGCAACATAACTTTACTTTGTTATTCCTTTCGGGCAAAATAATAAATAAACGCTTCTGGCCGTGGTGACTGAATGGGAGAGAGAGAGAGAAATGACACGTGTGGACCGGCACTTTGCAGCTTGTCCTCGTTTTGCTTTGAAATGGTCAGTGGAGTCAGATAACAGTAAGGTTTGGCACTCTGCAGATTGACACTTTCTACTTCCTGACAGGGTTGTCCTCTTGCTGAACTTTCACCTCCCGAACCCAGCTGCCTTCATTGGCCAGAGAGCACCAAGCGAGCCGAGCCGAGCCGAATTGGTGTGGGGATGGGGGGAGGGAGGAGGTGAAGAGGAGCTCAGCGCTGCGTCTCCCGGACTCGGCTTGAGCTGCTTGGCCCGGCAGCTGTCTGTGACCAGAGGAGCGCTCACACACATACACACGCACACTTTCAACATTTCCACAATCACTTTCACTGCTTCTTCAGAGCCCAGAAAAGAGAGAGACGGGTGAGGTTTTTTATTTGGTGATTAGAGGAAGGTGGAGGGGGCAGTGACTGCTTTATTTGCGGTGTTCACGCCAAAGTTGGAGTGGCCGCTCTGTGCCGCAAGCAGAGATCCTGAAGCAGCAGCAGCGTCCACACCCCCCCCCTTCTCTGTCTGAAAAGCTCTGATACATGTTGTTTACACAGCAGGTGGATATGACGTCAGGGGCCAGCTTACAGCAAAAAATAACAACATCCAACTCCGCGATTTGTATCTTCCAACCTTCCCCCCCTCCCCACCCACCCCATGCACACACACAGACACACAAACCACCACTCCAACAAAAAAAAACTCATTAAGTTCGCTAGAATTGTGAATAATGAAAAGTGGAAGGGGAAAGCGCTGCGGGAGCATAGGGAAGGATCTGATCAAGTGTTGAGCTCGGTCCCGGCTTTCTAGTTGGTGCTAAAGGGATTTTTGTGTCTTTGGAAAGCGGCTGCTCCACAACGTAGTGCCCGAGCGGAGTAATATATTGTTATTTATTGTGTGCTTGTTGCATGCTTTCTCGTACACAATCGCATGTGTGTTGCAGGGTCAAATTATCTCCTGGTTGCCCAACAACCTAAAAGCAGCACCAACTGGTAAGTTTGAATTTCATTCTTCTGTCTTGTCCTCTCTCCCCCCCACCTCCCCCTTGCCCTCCTCGCTTTCAGGTTTAAC
Organism: Chiloscyllium punctatum; assembly: GCF_047496795.1. NCBI lineage: Eukaryota > Metazoa > Chordata > Chondrichthyes > Orectolobiformes > Hemiscylliidae > Chiloscyllium > Chiloscyllium punctatum. The sequence goes on along the minus strand of NC_092750.1, from coordinate 49,785,009 downwards.
TCTTTCTGCTTGGCTTAACTCAAATTTCCTGCAAAGCCCCACGTGCAGTTTGGGGTGTTTTACAGAGAGAAAGAAAACAGCTTTGTCGTTCGTCAAAGTGGGTTTCGGCAAATAATTTGCATTGGCAACACAGGCACACACAAAACTGCTGCTGGGGTGGTTGTTGGGGGTGGGGTGGGGGGGGGGGGGAGGAGGCTATGGGTTGTAAGTTGAGGTGTGGGAGTCCCCGGGGCTTGATGTAGCTTGAGGTTATTCATCAGAGTGGGTCAGTTTGAAGGAGTTGAGTTGCGCGAGATATATCTGACCCCTTTTTTTTCTCCTCTCCCTGTAATTTCGCTGTTGTTTCCCGAGGACTAAATCGGCGGAGACTTGACAGACTGGAGGAGACCGAAGGGATCTCGCTTCTAGGATCACACCATTCCTGTAGGGGGACATTGGCACACAGTGTGCGAACCGCACGGGGAGAGGGGAACTCCTGAAACTTGTCACTTTTTTTTTGTCACCGTCCTGCGCTTTTCAGAAAGAGCCACGCGGAGTTTGGATGGGTTAGGGTTAGCATGTCAACATGGGATTACCTAGGAAGTCATCGAAGTTACGGGGGGGGGGGGGGGGGAGGGAAGGTAATTGAGGTTCCGCTGTATCATTTAGTCATAGTTTGTGCAATCTGTACTGCATTCTACGGAGTTTTCTCTGCCAGATGTGTATCGATTTGAGGTGGAAGGGTGGTTGCTGGGGAGGGAGGATTAGCAACTTAGTGCAATGCCTGGCTCTGATCGCCAGCTTTTGCAGTGCGGCCCGAACACACATCATCGCCACTTTCTCCTATTCGCGGGCCGCTGGGAGCTCCAATACTGGAAGCAAAGAAACCCACAGCCAAATCAAAAAGGTGCTGCTGATTTGTTTTTAGACGTCCTTTAAAAGTTCGATCGAGCAAGGAACGCGCTGCTGTTAAGCCCGGGCAAGTTGCAATTCACACGGCCTCCGGGGTGAGAGAGAGAGAGAGAAAGCGAGCAAGTCTCCTGCACCTAACCTCTATTACCGAAACAAGTAGCAGGGTTTTTTGTTTGTTTGTGTGTCTGTGACACAGAGACACACAACACGCAACCTCCCACCTCCCACCCCCCCCCAAAAAAAAACTCCACCTCTCACTGGGAGGTGACTTCTCCCCACGGGAACTGGAGTCCACTCCTCATTGTCCCTGGGACTTGGGGAGGATGAGGTGAGGTGTCAAACACTGTGGTTGTGGTAGTGGTGGGTATGTGGGACCCAACAAGGGGGTCGGAGGGGGTGAAGGAAATGGGGTGTTTTTTTTTCCTCCAGATGAACCCGAACTTCCCAAATCCAGACAAACTGTTTAGATAGAGATAGGGAGTTCTCCACCCCCCCCCCCCCCCCACCTCCGCCCACCTTCCTCCCACCAACCTCCCCCCAACCTTCCAGCTGCATCTGGCGCCTCCGCGACTTTGTTGTTAACTTGGTGTTTGTTTAACTTTTTCTTGTTGATGAAAGGACGGAGCTGCGGCTGTACGAGTAGCCGCCGAGTCTTTTGTTATGGTAATGCCGGTGTTTAGTCAGATCTTTTCCTGGCGAAAACTTTCCTGTCAGAACTGCTCGCCTCACGTCAGACGCTCTCGATCGCCTCACACACAGAATGGAACATACCTCACTTTTCCACCCCCACCCCAAAAACAAATCCCACGCGGATCCCCAATAAAACAAAAATAATAATTTTTGCATTCGGTCCTATGTTTATTCGGCAGCTTTGCTCCCTGACTGAGTTCAGCCTGCTCCCCTGGAAGTTTGCTCGCTTGACTTCGCCGAGTTTTGGCGGCTGCTGGGCGGACAATGAGTTTTTTGTGTCTGACGGGCAGGGAAGGTGGGGGGTGCGGGCGGTGTTTAACCTCGGTATAGAAGCAAGGTACTGCTTTTTATCAAAGGCAATTCTTGACAAAACAAAAGTGTGGAAAAGGCAAAGTCAAGCAAGGTCCTTCTAACACCCCCACCCCCCCCCCCCCCCCCCCCCCCCCAACTCCCCGGTCAGATTTAGGACCACCCTCTGTTTTTGCAGCTCCTCTTGGAATTAGTTTAGTTTTGGTCGTCTCACATCTCCTCCAAAGTTGCAGGGTCTCTAAAGTTGTGTTGAGGGGTGGGGGGGGGGGGGGGGGGTAGTGGGTGGGTGGAGAGGGAGATGTTTAATGTTAAGTCACAAAAGAAAAGAAAATGCACAAGAGTGGAATTTAGCTTCCCCGCCCACCCACCCCCATCACCCCCAATCTTGGATTACCCAGTGTCTGAGAAAATTGCACTAAAGCAAACAGCCCAGCGAGAAGCGATCCTTGACAACCGCAGAGCAAAGTCAAGCGGCGCGCACATCAAACAAAGTCCGTGCTGGGCCGTTGTCAAGGGTCCGCTCCTCGGGAGGCTTTCAACCGTGCGCCCAGGCGCTGCACACCAAATACTCGCACACACAATCGGAAGATCGGAAAAAGGGAGAGGCTGTGAGTGGAGGCTCCCCACCAGCCCCATAACTTCCACTGGTCCAGAGGAACTTTATATAAAGTTTCTGTGTTAAGACAAGATTCAACCACCTCAGATTTGAGTCATCAGAATCACGTCTGCTGAAGTCCATTCTTAACAAGTTGGGGCACAAAGAATGATCATTTTAGACCGGGATTTCGTCTAAGCGTGTAGGCGCACACATAACTTTTATGTCATGAATAGTTCTTTTTGAATTAAAAAATCCGCGTTATAATTTTAGTGATAAAATTATATTTATTACCGACCTTGTAGTTTGGCTGGTTCAGGAGCGATGATCCAAGCCCTGACGGTAGATTTTCGTTGGATTATGCATTTCGTTGAGGTGCATTTTTGTTATCAGTTGCCAAATAATGGATGGAATAAAATCAAGCAATACTCCGCTGATACAGACTTTAGCACGGCCAAAAATGACTGGTGCTACACCTCAATTATTTATCTCCAGACTTAACCTACATTGATAGGTAGCACTAGTGTGAACAGATTGGGACTTTGTTCAGTTTTAGTTATAGCAGGGATTTGGCAGAACTTTTATTGAGTTGACGGAACAGGATTCAATTAGTGTTTATCTACAAGTTAGTTATAAAGAGACTGAGTCAAAACTTAATACCAGTTAAGCTTCAATCTGTAAATACTGTACAGTGTGATTAAGAAATGTAAAATTAAATATCAATATTTGTAGATACTAATTTTTGTATTTCATACAAATGATCCCATTTTCATCAGAGAAACTGTAATAAGACAACATATTTTAATACATGTAATATCTGTATTTTAGTGAAACCCACAGAAGCATGTTGTGGTTGTAATTTACTTAAGTATATACAATTCACTGAATGATGCCTTTACATTGACGCCATTTGTAAATCACATGAAATGTAAACAATTTCAACACCCAACCTAATTTCCTGTCTATTGTCATTACATCAATATATCTCTATATTGGTTTATTATATGACAAGATTATACAGAAACATTTTTATTTGTAGCTCTTAGTACATATATAATTATTAAAAACAGATGATTTATAAGAATAGATGATAGTAATGAAAAAAAGTTGACAGATATTAAAAAGTGGCAGCTGACCAAAATAGAATAATTTAGTACACGCTAACTTTAAGGGGAATGTAATGATGTTAGAACATCTTAAATGTATTTTTCATATGTTTTTAAAACTATAAAGTTGACAAAGAAGAGAATGCTGTGTTTTTGTTAGGCAACATTGGGGAGAGTATATTGAACCTGTCAGTCAGTAATAATCTTCCTTCTTGTGGTAGTTGAGTCACTTACTTGCTTTGCACTGTTGTGGCAGTAGATTTGAGTCACAGCACAAGCTGACATTTGAAAATATCAACTGTGAGGGCTATACTAACGACTGGGACCCTATCAGGCTGTATGAGCAGTTGACCGTTCTTACAACTAAATAATGCTTATGGAATTGATGATCAATGTTTAAGTAAAGAAGTTAGAGATTCAAAGTCTTACAAGTTGCATATTGTCTAAGAAACTCATCAGTCTGGCTATACCAGTGGCAAATCCTGACACTTTACATTAAACTAAATTAAATATTATAATCAAACAAAATATACATTTTAAATAGTATAAGCCGTAGGCAAGTTTAAAAACCTGTTTGTTATACTATTATGTTATTTCATATATGGTTATCTTCGTGGATGATAGTCAGAACTGTTAGGAAATTAGGATTTTCCATTTTTAATAATTAATCAAATTCCTTAATTTCAATTAATATGGATTCATAATAATGAGTATCAATGCATTAATGTTTGCCAAAAATGCTTAGTGAATATGGATTGTCGTGCTGTATGTACATTAACAGCTATTTGCCGTTTTATGGCAAATAATCAGTATTCATACCTGTACATAAATTCACAAAAATTGCTGGACAAGCAATCCATAGTAAAAAAGTAATTGGCTGTTAATGAATAAAGTTGGCATTACGTATTGGAGAATTAATGATTTTTGAGAACAGTACATTAGCAGAGTGCTGACAGACCTAATTACATATAAAGTAAGATATAGATATATGGTTTTGTATCTGCAGATCAATATACTTCCCAAAAGAATACCAGATTCTCTAGAGAATTTTTATAAAATGGTTCAGTTTGACTGTTTGCCAATGGCCTTTGTCAACCAGCAATAACATTATGAATAGGCTTTAAACTACTTTCAAGTGCTGACCAAATCTGTATACATTTTCTTTTGTTTCTTAAATATCTGAATTTTTTTTCTAAGTTTATTTCCTTCAAAATTTCAATAGTTTATCACTTTGCTATCTAAAAGTTTATTTTTGCATACCACATGGATGGTGTTTAGATGTGAATGCAAATGTGAAAAGAAATCACTTCTCAGATTTTGCAGGCAAGCTGAACTGATAGAGAAAGGGCTAATGAAGCATGACTCCTGAATACCAGCAACACATTCTGTGCAAACTAACAAGCCCACATGAGTGCAGTTGCAGCTAAAGTACTATTTGATTACTTTCTATAAGATAGTTGTTTATTGAGATCAGACTATAGTTTTTTATATGTTTAGGTGTGCATAGATTTTTGAGATTATTGGAATGGTATATCTTAACTCTGCAAGTGATATTGATTAATTTGTTTGCTTTCCCCCATTCCATTGAATATGTATTCATTTATGATCAACTTAATTTTGATTTCTTCTTTTAATTTGCCTGATCAAAAATAATTAATATTTGGTTGTGAGCGTCTCAATATTTTCACATAATATTTAGTTGATTACATGTAAGGCTTCTTGGTCTGAAAACTGAGGATTCTGCATTGAAATTAAACTAAAAATGGGTTTGTTCCACCTTTGATTATAGTGTTCTTTCACTCTAACTACAAGCTAAAAGCTTATTTCTGTCAAATTTTATGACTTACCAAAATCATCTCCAGTAGTATAGCAAATAAAGCACTTAAAATTGTGATTCAAATCCTCTTTTAAACTCTAATGAGTTTTAATTTACATGTTTGTAAGCATAACACTATTTGTTTACACTATGTCCAGAAGGCCTGCTGCCAGTCCATTTATGATAATATGCCATAATAACTTTTTTCCATATATAGTTTAAAGACAGAAGTATTATTGCGGTTTGTCATTATCTTTGATTGACAGCCAGCTTTACAGATCCAATGTAAACAGTGAATGTCATTTGCTACAATGATTGAAGTTTTAACAGCTTCAAAATGGAAAGAATTGAAATTGTGTTCTTTTTCCACTTTAAGAGACTACATCATTTTGTGCGGACTGTTGATAAACTAGAGTTACAGTTGTGTGGGCGATGCAGTTTTAAGGAGCTCAAAAATGATAATAAAATCTTACCATATTAAGGGTGGTCCACATAAGCAGATTCAGAAATTTAACACTTTATTTCTATGCATTTATTGAAACAAGCTCAAAGGTTAAATACTTGGATAGTTTTTGAGGAAATAAAAACTGAAATATTATATTCTTGCAAGCAGTATTCTTTAATTTGAATAAAATATTTATAATTAATAACATTGTAGAACTTTCAAATATGTGAATTTAATTCTAGTTTTTTTTTAGAAAGTGAAATTGAGATTAGGATACTCCATATCACAAATGACAAGGAAATGGATTTAATTAGCTATTAATTAACAGGACCAAAGATATTGCATTGCAGTGATGCAGACAGAAAGTATACTGTTTAAATGGTTTGCATGATACTTTGACATGTTGGAATGTCTTCATAGAAATGTTGAAACGTACCTGTGGGAATTGCTGCGATTGCTATATCTGCCAAGGTCACCTAACATTTCTCCCTAGTGACCTAAAATCTTGTTGTCAGGCCATCAGGCAACAAAAAGTAACAGATGACATTTGAAACTGAAAGTTTGCTTAGCTTTTACACAGTTTTCTTTTGGAGGCAAAAAGAAAACTGCCAAAAAATATTAGCAGTATTGTAATATAATGTAATGAGCATTCATGATTTTGGTAGTGAGATATTATTGTGTCACTGAGTCAGTCACATTTCCAGAGCTGGTGGCTTTCATCTCGTGCATCAGTGTCAATTACTGTATATTTGTCTTAGTTTAAATTTTCAATATCTGAGGAAACTAAGAATCAAATTTTGAAAGAAACAGTCAACTTTGGTATTATCCAATCACAGAATGTGTGGACAGTTGTAAATCCCCAATAGTTTATTGTTTAATTAGAATTTTCAACTGGAATATTATTTAGGGGATGGTATTTAGTGTTTTAAAATGAACAAATCTTTATCTTAAGTAATGAAACAAAAAATGTTAGTTGTTCATGCAGACTACTTATATGTTGTAGGGTAGGACATTCCAGGCTTTGAAAAGCTCTGAAGAATCTTTGCCTGGCAGCTTCGAAGCAAGGAGGATCTATATATTGCAGTAATTTTATTAGTAATCTCTGCAGCCTTTATTACACGTGCTCTTTATTTGGACTTCGCATTGCAGTGGATAGATTCATGCTTAACCTGGTGAAGAAATCTACACTGAGGTTTTAATATTTAACACACTCTCTGTTCTTGCTAACAACTAACTTGATAGATAAAATTGGCACCTGATTTAAGAAAAAGCTAGCGAGTGTACTTATAAAAAATTGCTAAATGCTTGTAATTCAAAAAGCACCTTTATGCTTGAAAAGGCTGTTTAGCTGCAAGCAAAATCTAAAGGTTAGAAACAGGGGAACAAATAGACACGGTTAATCTAACAATGCGTTTAACTATTTTAAAGCTCATTTAACACCAGTGGATTCATTTTGGTTTAGTTTAGTTTTGAATCAATTTTTACGCACACTTGTCATGGGGAATTCATCCCCCTCCCTTCGTGAAAAAGAATGCAACACTCCTATTACAATTTATAATAAACTTTTAAGCTACATTGTACTGCAATTAGTTGTATGTGCCTCTTTACTAAAAACTTCACTTGAAACCAAGTTTGTTTTTAAAAGTTCAGGACTGTAGAAATGAAATTCTGATCTGCACAGGTATAGATTCTGTTTTCAGCCTTCCAAAGGGCTGCACATTGTAGTACAGAATATATCATAGTCTCAGAGGTGCTTGATTTTCTTCCAACTATGGCATGACATGCTTTTTGGGAATTAGGCCATTCCGTGTCTTGAGAGGATTCTCCCAAGCCTCCTGACCTGGACAGCCATCATGGGTGCATCCTTGGTGTTAATGAACATCCCTTTGTATGTCTCTGCAATTCTGGATGTAAAGGCTCCCTGGGTATCTGGAAGTTCCTCTTTATAGCATCAGAACTTTGATTTTCCACATGTTTATTTATTTGCTTTAATTGCTTCATAATAAATTGAAGGAAGACTAAATGTAGTTATACAATTGGATATACAATTTATGTTCTAAAACAAAGCTCAAAGTTGAGACAAAAATAAAAAAAATTCCTGTCACCTTGCTAGGTTATGGTTTTACTGACACTGATTGACCTTTACTTCTGGTGGCAACTGATAGTATGTAAGCTTCAACAGTAAGAATTTACAGTCTGCTCCACTGGGGAGAGGGGAAGATGTCAGAGCAGAGCCCAGTCTAGTTTCAACTGACTTCCAACAGGGGTCATTGCTCAGTTGTAATTTCCTGAGCAGATTTTCCCCTCCCTTGTCCAGGGACAGTGAGGCCGATTATCAAATGCTGTTGTTTCCTAGCTGAGGTACAGTATTGTAGCACAGACTGAGGGCTTGAGTCCTTCACTAGACTGTAAGACGCAACTACTTATTGGATAAGTGCACTGACTGATCAGGAGAGCCCACATAAATGACTTAAACACAGATTGCATTGGAAATGGGATTGCTGGCAGGTTGCTTTCATTATGAAGTTTCCTTTGGAAAAGTCAATTTGTGGGACAGCTCAGCTTAATAAAAATGCTGTTTGCATGTGTGTAATGTATTAGCTTTTGCCACATTGTCTGTTGTGGTTCCTTGCTAGTCATAGTGTGTTAATTCAACAAGCACAGTATTCGATAGATATCTGTCCAGAATAAATGTGCACATTCAGTTTAAAGCTCAGTAAATGGACAACTTAAATTTTTGACTACGGTATATAAATAATGAAACCAAGGTGCAATTTTAGATTAAATCATCCCCAATAATCAGTCACGTAATGTATTGCAGTTCTTGAACAACAAACCTAATTATACACAGGTAACAAAATGTATCATTGTATATCAAATGAGGTGCTATCATTCAGTGATACAATGGTTGTATTCTGTATTATGGTGTATAAGATATGCACATCTCCTATCTCTGCCTGCGCTGATCTTTTCCTTGCGATAATATATTTACAAAAACAAGATACATCCTGTTTAACCAGTTCTTTTATTTTGGTAAAAGTGAACCAGTTTACAAGCTGTAATGATTGAAATGTTAACTAGAAAAATCGACAAAGTACAGTCATTAATAAAAAATATAGTCTTCAACATTGGACTGTTGTGCCTATTGAGAGAAAATGTAAACTGGCCTCTGAAGTGACATGAATTTAGATTTCACATAAGTTGCACTGTATGTATTTAATAAGTATCTGATAGGAATCCCACTTCCAGCATTTAATATACCCTCCTGAATTACCTGAACATAGCAATGAGCAAGTTAATTTATTTTTACTGGTCACTATGTTTAAGATTAGCGTAGATTTTTGGAATTTCTCAGGAAATTTCCTTTACACAGTTGCTTGTCTTTCTTGACTAAACCTTTGAATATGAGGTGCAGTGGAATAAGTTAGGTTTACCAGAAGAAATGCTGAAAGACAGAAGAGGAAGATTATTCTTAGATTGGTGATGTAACAAAATTGAAGAGCAAAAGAGTGAGAGCAATATTTAATGTTGGAACTAGTAATGGGAGCATTATTCTTGTGTCAAGAGTTATAGTGCAGGAGGCTGCTAATTTAAATATCATCACTTTGGCAGAATTGTAAAATTGTTTTGAAGATTAAATGGGCAAAATGCAATGTTTGTGACTTTGCGATAATCTTTTTAAAAAGCATCTTAATGCTCAGTTGTGTGAATCTTTGAAAATTGCAACAATTGAATACAGAAAAGAATCCTGAATTGAAGGAATAGAGAGGCACAAAAAGTGACCTGAGAAAGAAAGTACTCTCCTACAAGACACTATGGAATTAGACTGATGTGAAAAATGTCAAGAAGGTTACTGAGCTTGGGCTGAATTTTACAAAGAATCGGCTGTGTCAATTTCAGGGAGTTTCTTAGAGGAATTTTCTCTGTGAGCTATTGCAAATGATCTCATGCAGTTCTCTGCCGCTCACCTCATTGTCATCACATCTCTATGACACCATGCTCGTATTATCATGTGCTCATCAGTGGTGGAATTATTTGCCAGTGGCAGGAGTTCCCTGCTTTTCTCATATTGGGGCCATATTTAAAGCACAGTCATGCAACAGATCATTCATTACCAGCCAGGACCTACCTTTCACAGTGCACGGAAGGGGAGAGAATGTTAAAGAAGAACTGAGGGCACATAGTTGGCATGTGTGACACTTGACTGTAAATACAAACTTTCATTTGTGAATGCATTGTAATTTTACATTACATCTCTAATGAACTGTCAGCATGACTGCAGCTGCAAGAATCAAACCACAAAACTTACCTATCCTTAGTGTCAACCCATTATGGAGCCCTGTCTCGGTGAGTTCTCCCCTAATGCCCACAGAAGCGCACTGCCTTCATCATGTTCTGGAAAGCCTTCAGACGGTTGAAAATGTTCACTTTTATTCAACAACAATAATTGGATATTTACTGTGGAGAAGCAAATGGAAGCTAGAGAACTTGGAGAAATAAATAGTGATATCTTGAAAAGTGTCCATATTACAGAGGAGGAGGTGCTGGTTGTCTTAAAATGCATAAAGTTGGATAAATCCCCAGGACCTAATGAAGTGTATTCCAGAACATTATGGGAAGTTAGGGAAGTAATTGCTGGGCTTCTTGCTGAGATATTTGAATCATTTATAGCCATGGGTTAAGTACCAGAGGACTGCAGGTTGGCTAATGTGGTGCCATTATTTAAGATGGATGGTAAAGAAAAGCTGGGAACTATAGACCGGTTAGCCTGACGTCGGTGGCGGGAAAGTTGTTGGAGAGGATTCTGAGGGACAGGATTTACATTGCTTTGGAAAGGCAGAGTCTAATTAGGGACAGTCAATGTGGCTTTGTGCATGGAAAATCATGTGTCACTAACTTGATTGAGCTTTTTGAAAAGGTGATAAAGAAGATTGATGAAGGCAGAGTGGTGGAGGTTGTTTATACGGACTTGCAAAATGTTTGGGAAAGTTCCATGTGGTAGACTGGTTAGCAAGGTTAGAGCACATGGAATCTAGGGAGCGCTAGCTATTTGAATACAAAATTAGCTTGAAGGTATGAGATAGAGGGTGGTGGTGGAGGGTTGTTTTTCAGATTGGAGGACTGTGACCAGTAATGTGCTGCAAAGATCAACGCTGGGTCCACTGCCTTTTGTCATTTATATAAATGATTTGGATGTGAATATGGAAGGTATGGTTAGTAAGTTTGCAGATGACACCAAAACTGCACAGTGAAGAAGATTATCTCGGAGTACAATGGGACCTTGATCAGATGGGCCGAGGAGTGGAAGATGGAGTTTAATTTAGATAAATGCGAGGTGTTGTATTTTGGCAAGGCAAATCAGGGCAAAACGTAGGGGCCTGGAGAGTGTTGCCAAACAAAGAGACCTTGGGAAACGGGTTTACAGTTCCTTGAAAGTGGAGTTGGAGGTTGATAGGATAGTGAAGAAAGCATTTGGTATACTTGCCTTTATTGGTCAGTGCATTGAGTAGAGGAGTTGGGGTGTCATGTTGCGGCTGTACAGGACGTTGATTAGGTCACTTTTGGAATACTGCAGTCACTTCTGATCTTCCTGTTGTAGAAAAGATGTTGTTAAACTTGAGAGGGTTCCGGAAAGGCTTACAAGGATGTTGGAGGCTTTGAGCTATAAGGAGGGGCTGAACAGTCTGGGGATATTTTCCCTGGAGCATCAGAGGCTGAGGGGGTGGCCTTATAAAGGTTTATAAAATCTTGAGGAGCATGGATAGGGTGAACAGCCAAAGTCTTTTTCCTAGGGTACAGGAGTCCAAACTAGAGGGAATAGAGGAGAGAGGAAAGATTGAAAAGAGACCTAAGAGGCAACTTTTTTTATGCAGAGAGTGGTGCATATATGGATTGAACTGTCAGAGGAAGTGGTGGAAGCTAGTATAACTGCAATATTTAAAAGACATCTGGATGGGTATATGAATAGGAAACTTTTAGAGGGATATGGGCTGAATGCTGGCAAATGGGACTAAATTAATTAGGATATCTGGTCGACATGGACGAGTTTGACTGAAAGGTCTTTTTCTGTGTTGTACAATTCTATGACTATGAACAGCAGAAAAAAGAAAAAGACAGACAAAAGAGCAAGCTTTATTTGCATCTGAGAACAGATAACGATCAATTGCCTTTTAAGCACCAACAAATTTATGGTCAATATCAGATCACTGCATTCAACTCACAGCTTTTGGAATGAGGTTTCAGTTAGGTCCTGTCTGATTTTGGAGCCGACCTTATGCTGCTTTGTCGTGCTAAATGTGAGTTCCTCCCACTTGAAGACTATAAGTCCTGCTTAGAAGACTGCTGCCACTTTTCAGTGCCTGTCATATCCGTTCACTGCGCCAGTTGTGCAGAACATTTCATGCTAGCCATATGCAGCACATTTTGTCTGGATTGTATTGTTTGGTTCCCAAAGACAGATATATGCATTGGAGTCTCATCTTCAGGAAGCCTGATAGCTCTGGTCAAAGAATGGGCTGCATCATATCAATTACTGGATTAGTGGTGCTGGAAGAGCACAGCAGTTCAGGCAGCATCCAACGAGCAGCGAAATCAACGTTTCGGGCAAAAGCCCTTCATCAGGATGAGAAGGGCTTTTGCCCGAAACGTTGATTTCGCTGCTCGTTGGATGCTGCCTGAACTGCTGTGCTCTTCCAGCACCACTAATCCAGTATTTGATTTTCAGCATCTGCAGTCATTGTTTTTACCTTGCATCATATCAATGCTAAGCCTCTAAGTGTAACAGAGTCACCAGACATAATTGCAGAGGGTAGACCTTGTCTCTTCTTAACAATCCTTGCAAGTCAATTAGTCCTTGGTACAGAGCAGGAATATGATAATTCTTGAACATATAGGAATCATAGCAGCTGCTGGAGTATCTGGTGCAAAATGGTAAGATGCAGTACCTGTAGTCACAGATGACTTGTACATTAATGGAATGGATCCTTTGTCTGTTGATGAAGTCAGCCATGTTTTGATATGACCCTCTCAACCTACAGTGCCTTGCACTTGGGCGAAGGAAGATACTATCTAGCTACAGTATAGACCCTATCACCAATGAGATGAAGTAGTGTGACCTGGCATCAGAACAGTTTTGATACATTCATAAGTTTAAGGTTGTGAGATCCTACACAGGTCACAGTTAATCCTTGGAAGCAGCCACTTGTATAAAAAAAAGTTATCACAGTTGTCAACTTGATTGCTATTGGGATAGGATGGCCTCCCACCCCTTCAGGCCACAGGTCCTGCTTGTGTAGATGACATAGTTCAGGGCCTTTATCAGCTTTTCAGAGGTGATGTGCCTTGCTGGTTCGGAGAAAATGACATTGAGGATGAAAGACTCTGACCTTCCTGTACCACCTTTGCATTCTAATCAGACCTTAATCTGCAACTCCTTCCTGTAGAGGCTGTTCAGCAACTACTGGATTTTGCTGCTGGCTCTGTGAGACTGGTGCTAGTTCAGTCCTTCCTTCTTTTCTTTGTGCCTTCATCGCACCACACAGCAATGATAACATCTGCTATGACTGGACCCATTGTTTATGGTTGCAAAGGACCTGTGCAGGGAACATCAGGAACAGAACTGGCTCTTTGTGATGTGAACAGTCAGTATTCGCATCACACACAAATGGCAGTTAGTGTAGTGTACCATGTCTAACTGTATGGAGTACTGTGGCAAGGGTGCTGGTAGCAATCAGCTCCATGCCTTTCTGAGATCTTGGATTGTCTTTGCGAATTGTGGCTGGAAGGCAAGATGTTTAAGACTTTACAGTCCCTTGATTATTTCTGCTTCACAGAGATGACTATGATCAATCTGTAACGACCAGTGACATGTCAAGGTTGCTTGTGACCAGGATCGACCAAGGTTGGACACTTATCTGTTATTAAAGATATGGTTAGCCTGCACTCTTAAGTGCCTACTTGATGCATTTGCCCCTTGAAGAGCCTCTCATCATTGACAAGTAGAACCTGTGTATGCAGACTGAATAAACACTACCCACTTCAGTTTTGGTTGAGTTAATCTCCATTTCCATTCGGTGTTAACAATTTGCATAAGGATGGAAGGGAATGCAGACTTGGCAAAGTGAGTCATAGGCTGACCCTGGTAATAAAGGCCTCATCCTGCCTCCTTAAACTTCTATGTTTCTTTTTTCATTGTTTGAATTGTTCAGCAGTGTTCCCTGTAAGTTGGACGGGTGCACAGTTGCTTGGAGGATCCGCACATGCCAACGCATTGAATTCCAGTTGCAGAGACTGCTTCCATTGCCAGATCCTGGAGGTCTGTGCGGTGGCAGGAAAAAGGTGAGGGGATGTATTGCTTCAAAATGGAGCTTCAGCGCATTCCCACCCAACGCCATGTATGCCTCCATTTTCCATCATGCCAATCACTCCAGTACACTGTTCCCCTGATTTGAAGCAAGGGTGATAGGGACTGTTGATGACTACCACCCTGCAGTATCCCAGACTGTAGTGATATGGATTCCCTAACTGAACCCTGACCCTGACCACCCCAAGTGCTGACTGACTTCAACTGAGAATGGATGCTGCCTTTGACTAACTGTGGTAGGATCTCATGACTGAAGACAGTTCTCCTTGATGACTGAGGGCTAATCTCATTAGATTTGGTTGAAACACATTTAGTGTGTTTACCTGGTGAGTTGCTGCTAAGTGGTGTAGATGTCACATCTTTGACTCAGCATTACTGTAGACCATGACAAATTCCCTGGCTTAGTGTCTGGACTAAACGGCAAGTCAAGTATTGTGAGCCTTTACCTTGTGTATGAGCTGGCAAAACGTCAAAGGATTAGTGAAAACCTATGGCTTTAGTACTTAGGAGGCAGCTCCTCACTTCAGCTGATTTGATTGCACCTTGAAATCTAGAAATATTTTTGTCGATTTTAATTTCTGCAATGGTTGGAAGGTCTGCTTACAGTGCAAAATAATAGATTCACAATGCCATGTTTGTGTGCTTGAGTTTATAAGGCATCTAAATAATTATGATAAACACCACTCAGTTGTATTTATCTATGAATGGCAGTGTAAAAGTATACATTCACATGAGCCTTGTTTCTGGAAGATTCTGTTCTGCTAGTGGTTATATATCTTAAATTTCATGATAAGCTTTTTGGAAAGGTGTGCAAAGAAGAGTCACATATTTTATTATGGAAGGACAACAGTAGAAGGCTGCAATTATTAGTAGGGGCTCACAATTTCACAGGGAACACTTTGGAGAAAAAAACATATACTTTTGCAGCATGATCAGACTTCTGCACATTTTGATCCATGAAATGTGAAGTTAAATCTGAGGAACCAGATCACTTGTATTATTGGAGATATGTTCTGATTGATTGATAGATATAGTTGTACATTAGTTCTCAATTGTGTTGCAGAACTGGCACTGAATAAAGTTGTGTGTTCCTCCACTTGTGTTATAAAGGGGAAAAAAAATGAAATGAAGAGTAAAATAGAAAAGAGAGAAATTAGAAAAATATGAGGAAAGTGGAAACTAGGGTCTGGATTCTATGTTTTCCATTGGGGTGAGGGAGACAGAATAGAAACGGAATGGTCCACTTGTTCTTGCTACTGCTGTCCAAGCTTTGTCAGTCAAGCATTTGATGGCCAATTGGTAGCTGTCTGATGGGAAGAAAGCCAATTAAAGTTGCAAAAGGGGTGCTCAGCAGATAATTGGGACTGCAGGCAAGGACATCATGCAGAAGGGGTGTAATGTTGCAAGCAGGAAATTAGTCATAGTTAAAGGCATCAGGTTCTCTTCATCCCTCTTTATGTTGTATTGGAAGCTGTAAGAAGCCCAAAAATGAGTTTTTAAAAAAAAAACCCAACTTGGTACCTTCACCAGCAGAATCTGCTGCTACATTGAAAGGGTGATCCCACTGGCATGCCTTTTGCTACCTTGTGCTACCTTGGCATAGCTACTGTAAAACACTCCCAAACATTTACATGTCCAACGCCAAAATGTTCAACTAAAATTTTTATACAATTGGGTCATCAACAAGCTTACTAGCTTGTTAATTAATTTCAAATTCAATTTTGACACCTGCTTGCCTTCACTAATTTTGGAAGCTGGCATGATGATATTGAATTGCCAACCTGACAAAATTACACCCTATTTAATGTTTGCATGGTGATGGTAGTGGAGGGTGGGGCTGTGCCCCACCCAATTTGCTGATGCAAGTTTAAAATCCAGCCCTAGGAGATATGAAACATGGTTTTGTTTCAATTTAAAGTAGCTCTTCCCAGCCTGGCCTTCAGGCAGCGGCGCCTTGGATCTTGTGCTGCTGGGTTCCTTGTTAATTCCTAGGAAATACTGACAGTCTTACTCCACTAACACAAAACAAGTCAAGTTCCAAGGATGTACCAGTCTTCAGCATTCATGGCCAGTGCTGTCAAGACATGCTTATTGATTTGTGCACACTCAGCAGAACAGAAACAATAGCAGATTTAACTTCTTTGCTGGGATGATGGACAGTTGCCAATCAGTGTAACTGCATTTTTCCAATGCTTATAATACTGCTTTTGTGTAATTTATTGTTAGGATGTTAGTCATTAAAGATTTTTGAGTCATTGTGTGGGTCATTCTTTATATTGCAGTGATTTAGATTCATTCTAATATCTGATCATCACAAGCCTAGATCAACATTGAAGGTCCTTGAAGGTATGATGTTCCAGGTCAGCGTTCCAGTCAATGAGTTACTAAGAATTTGATTTTAATTCAAGTGCAGATCTCAGGTCAGCATGATCATGTTTGGAGAAAATCATTAAATTACATTAACAAAAGCTTGTATATATGAAAGTTTTTGTATACAATATCAGAAATAAATACAAAATATAATGCTGCTACACTGTAACCTTATATTTCTTCTACTTGCCTGTAGTCAACTTAATAAAATGCACATTAACATTTATCTGGATTTGTAATTTGATAAAACAAATGAATTTTTATACCATTTGTTTACTTCCTGGATTGTTAGGTGTGAACTAAATGACTGTCTTGACATTGCAACTTGCATATGCTGTGAGATTGAAAAGTTGCAAGGACTCAATAGAAAAGATGTGCATTCAGTAGCAATTGTGAAAATGTATGCCCTTTCTTTCTGATACTTTGTTTCCACATTTTAGTTCTCTATCTTGTCACACACCAATTCCTGTTCAAGAAACATGAATGACCAGGAAAAGCAACGGTTTCTTATATTTCTGTAAGTGTGCTTTTGAACTGACTGCTGAATATTGTACATGTTTCTGCTTTGTTTTGCGTAATAACAGCAGTATAACATAAAATATTCCCTCTTTCAACTAATACGTGTATTACTTTGGCACCATTCAAAATCTGAGTTGGAATTTTACACAAACCTGGTAAATCTGCCCACCCCTTCGGTTGAAAAGGGGGCATTAGGTCCATGCCGCACTGCATTGTCTGTCACTGCTGTGGATTGAACAATGGTCGGGGAACAGTTAGACCAGGCAGTTCACCTGGGAGCAGTGGCCACTGCTGGGGCCACAGGTGATACCTAATATTGAAAAGGAATGGAACCGAAACCTGATTTTGGATTTTGTCAGATTAGCAGGCCCTGACAATGGGGTGTGGGGGTTGGTTCAGGAGGGCAGCAGTGGGGACCATGTAGAGTGTGCAGGTGGCTATGCCAGTGGTTTTGGAGGGTGGGCGTGGCTAGCTTTTGCTGGAGTGGCATGGTAGCTCAGTGGTTCGACCTGGGTTCGATTCCCACATTCCTGATGAAGGGCCTATGCCCAAAACGTCAACTCTCCTGCTCCTCGGATGCTGCCTGACATGTTGTGCTTTTCTAGACCCACACTTTTCAACTTTGATTCCACCCTCGGGCAACTGTCTGTGTGGAGTTCACACATTCTTCCCCGTATCTGTGTGGGTTTCCTCTGGTTGCTCCGATTTTGTCCCACAGTCCAAAGGTGTGCACGTTAGGTGGATTGTCCATGCTAGATTGCCAGTTGTATTCCGCAATGTCCTGTCGAGGTGGAAAATGCAGAGTTACAGGGATGGAGTTTGGGGGGGGTGGGTTGGAGTGCATGTGGTGATGTTTGGGTCTGGGTGGGATGCCCTTCGCAGGGTTAGTGTGGATTAGGGCTGAATGGCCTGCTTCCACACTGTGGGGTTTCTATGATCTTATCCAATCCTGAGACACCTCTTCTTCAACTTGTGAAAAGACTGAGGGTTTTCACCTCCCTCCTCTGGTATTTTATTGGCAGCAAGGATGCTTACGCTTTCATTTATTGGCTGCTATAAGATTGTGGTAGGCCAAAGGGTGGGGAGACTGCCAAAGCCTCCACCTCCACTGGTAAAATATTAAAGAGTGACAGAGGAACAGACTTTCACATTAGTTGTGAAAGTAAGAAAGCTGGAAATCAACTGTCTCATCAATCAGTGGATTGATACATTACATCACCATGGCCTAAATTTCAAGCCTGTTCAATAATTTCATTATCATTCTCCTCTTTTCTTACTATCAACAACTACTCAGTAATAATACTACCATGAAATATTACTAGGTAAGCGTTTCAATTGGGGCGGCATGGTGGTTCAGTGGTTAGCACTGGAGCTGGATCCAATTCCAGCCTCAGGCAAGTGTCTGTGTGGAGTTTGCACATTCTCCCAGTGTCTCCGTGGGTTTCCTCTGGGTGCTCCAGTTTCCTCCCACAATCCAAAGATGCACTGGTTAAGTGAATTGGCCATGCTAAGTTGCCCATAGCGTTCAGGGATGTGTAGATTAGGTACATTAGTCGGGTAAATGGAGGGGAGTGGGTCTGGGTGGGTTACTCTTCGGAGGGTCCGTGTAGGCTTGTTGGGCCAAATGGTCTGTTTCCATACTGTAAGAATTCTGTAATTCTAATTTTCTCTTGCATGTTATCAGCTTGGTATAGTTCTACCTGTCTTTTTGTGCTACTGCAATAAATAGGGTAAATGTGCCAATTTGAATTGAGTTATTTAGTGACATTTGAAGCTAAGAAGCCAAACTTCAGTGTTCCCAATCTTGGGACTTGTTGCATTCCTTAACAAGAATGAATCCTCTTTCACTCGGGTAAATGCAGTCATATGCCATTAGGAATAAACAGCTGGATTGCACAATGTTGTGAGGAAAAGCATGTTTTTAAATTTTTAATCAATATCCATCAGATAACAGAACTGTCTCTTAATGCCATATTTTGCTAATTATTCCCCTTCTCTCCTGAAGGCATTAAATCTGGAATCTAGCTCTGTCAGTGCTGGGTTTTAAGTGCCTCATCTAAGGAACTGTTCCTCATGTGACTGTGAATGGTAGCATAATGGTGAATTGTGGCATTACCACATCTGTCCTTGATTCTGTTCTCACCTGATATCCATGCAAGTGTATTTTTCAGTGGGGGGTCAGTAACAATCTGGAGTATAACCCTAAGCTGACTCCCACCTTGACATCATCCTTTCCTAATCCTGAATTTATCATCATATTATTGCAGCTAAAATCATCTAACTTGGTGTCGTCTGATAATCTTCCTTATGTTGGTCATGCCCATGCTAGGCAATGCATACGTGCACTAAGCCATCAGTGAAGTTTCTTCACGTTCTGATAGCCATTATTTATCTTAATTCAGGATATTTTTGCAATTTTGTATTTCTTTCAACTTTATACGTTAAAGGTTGACTGGAGGTAACTATGCAAACTGCTCAATATTGTGACAAAGTAAACCAAAACTAATCAAAGTCTCAAATCTTTAAGCTGTATCAGAGTGCTTAGAATTAACTTCTAAAGTTAGAGAAACAGTCTCTGCCGTTGCTGTGATCTTGTTGAGCCTAACCTCAGTTTCAAAAGACAGTCCACCTGCATGTTCATTCTTGCTTAATAGGTTACAAGATTGGTACACAATTGCTGCATTGTGTGCTCTATTTTCAAGATATGAATGCATCATTATAAATGTGTTACATGGGCAGGTTTAAGTGTATTCTGTTGGGCAGTGCCATGCTATTCTTTCCCGTTTGCAAAATCTATTGCTTCTATGAATAGTTACTTAAAGAGAATCGCCGTATATGACTAATTATTTAGACAAATTTTTATATGTATTTTCAACCACCAAGCAGAGGACATCTGGAAAATGTTTTAAAATATAACAACTATGATGTAGATTGTTTTTAAAAGTGCATTAGTAAGCTTAGCTGAGCTATCTCAAATGCTGAATTATGCTGAGTATAACTGCTCAATCACACAAAAAAAATCAATAGATTTGGCCTTATTTATACACAAGGAACTTACACTGTTGGTCTCTGACTTTCATTTATGCACATCTACTGTGACCATGTATTATAATGGCTCTGATAGTACACCCCTGCAGTGTGACGATTCAGTGAAGATAGATGTTCTTGGGATGTAACATTCAGCTTGGAATTCAGAGACAATTTTCTGCCTCTGAATTACTGTTGGCTTGAAATATACTCCTGAATTGGCATGCCTTGAATCTCAGAATTTATACTCAGTGCGAAGCACAACCTCTTAGGGATACTTAGATTAGATTAGATTCCCTACAGTGTGGAAGCAGGCCCTATGGCCCAACCAGTCCACACCGACCCTCCGAAGAGTAACCCACCCAGATCCATTTCCCTCTGACTAATGCACCTAATGCTATGGGCAATTTAGCACGGCCAATTGACCTAACCTGCACATCTTTGTGATTGTGGGAGGAAACCGGAGCACCCAGAGGAAACCCACGCAGACACGGGGAGAATGTGAAAACTCCACACAGACAGTCGTCCAAGGCTGGAATCGATCCTGGGTCCCTGGTGCTGTGAGGCAGCAGTGCTGACCACTGAGTCACTGTGCCGCCCCGCATTAGTTAAGTCAAATCAACATGCTTAATAGGGTATAAGTCAGAAAAAAACAGATTAGAAAGGAGTTTCTGTACCCTTTCTCAAGATGTCACCAAAAGGCTGTGATAATTCAGAGACTGCCCGCAATGTGCTGTTGAAACACGGAGCTCTGTGTCAGCGTGCACCAAATGTAGTAGTCATACTAACCCTTCAACCAACCTGAAATGTCCCACTCTTCTCTCATATTGTGTAGTCAAAGCACATTTGTAAAGATCTTATTACTTGAATGAATATTACAGATATTTCATGCTGTGCTGCAATGAGTAAGACGTTACTTTGTTTCATTTTGGAAGAGAGAGTGAAAGAATTTTCTCTAGAAGGAAAGAAAAACGAAATCTCCCGTCTCAGTTATGCATTAGGGATTTGAGGATTCATATTTTGATGCAGACCTGACAGGCTGCGGTTGAATTGTTGAAAATATGAAAGTGTCTGATACAAAGCAGGTTATAGATACCAGCGATGGTCTCACTGACTTGATGCTTCACAGAATTGTAGGCCCAGTGAAACCCACTTCAAAAGAAGTATTGGTTTTAAAAAGGATGTAACTACTCAGGTCATGGTGGTCTGCAAGATTACTGTGTCTTTCACATGCAAGGGACCAAGTTGGAATGAAATCACGGCTGACATTTCACTATGAATCCACAGTCTTGTTATATTGCTGTTTATAGCCTAAACTGTGAAAGATTATTTGGATGACACAGTAAAAACAATGAAACTGATTTTCTTTCGTGTTTTACATACAATCTTCAAGAATGTTAAGTAAATGATGCAGTTTATTTCCCTACATTTTCATTCCAGTCTGTTGCAGGAAAGCTGCCAGATTTAAATAAGTGGTACCCAGATGGTATTCTTACGCCTTTGAGTTGGTTCAGAATCTGTGAGGGAATAGCTATGCTGCCAACAACAGCGCCTACATGCTGTAGGTCAATTGGGGGGAACGCCTGTTGCTTCTGTGTTTTGCATATGTAAATCTTCTGTTTTGTCATTTTAATAAACACAAGAAGCTGCTTTCTCTAGGGGCTGTAAATGAATTTGGATTGGAGCCCAGTTAATGAGGAGTTAGGAGAGGTGTTGTGGTTTGTGAAATGCTGCCACAGCTTACTTCCTCTGTGCAAACACATTGCTTCCTGGATGCTCTCATTTTCTGTCCCATACATAACACACAGCTTAAGTTGTATTGAGGAAGTCACATTGATAGGCTGCTTCTAAATGGCATAGACAGAGTGGTTAGCAAGTAGAAGGTTGTAGAAAATGATTTTTTTTTAGGGCAGAGTGGAATACAATTCTGTGGACAGGCTGTCTGCCACACTTCTGCGCTCCCAGTCTCATCAGCTGCAGATGTGGCTAGCAGCCGTCTCAGTGAAGTTGTGAACTGTGTCGTCTGTGGAGTTTAACAGCCAACATCTGCTGCAACAGCCTGATGGAAACTACAATGTGGAAATGATTTTTTTTTAAGAAAGGGGAATGAGGTCTGAGATCGTGGGCCAGCATACGTTGTCATTCTCCATATTTAAGACATTTTTGCAGGAACTTATTGCATCATGCTCAATTGTTACTAATCACAAGTTTCACATTGAAGGTTTAAGCAGTTAAAATTCAAATATGCATTTGTCAGGAATTATGAATGTGTTACATTTGACTTGGTTGTTCTACGCAGGTCTAATGGCATAATCCTGAGGAGTACAGTGATTTGATTAGCACTGTTCTTCACATCAATTCAAGCAGATATTTGTTCTTGCTAGATGTACTTCACTTTTGGGCATTTTCAACACACAGAACTTTTTTCATTTATTGCCTGTTATTTTGTAATGTAAAGCTGGATTACTAGAGATCAATAAATATTGTATTCTGGAGCAAACTTATAGTTCATTGGCTGTAAACCCAACTTGAGACATCCTGCCACCCTGAAAGGTGCTATATAAATGCAAGTTATTTTATACTCCTATGTTTCAGCCCATTATTCATACAACAGATTCTTTCTAGTTTGCCATTGTAGTAACTGCCAATCAATAAACTTTGAAGGTCATACGAAACTTCTGGAGACCTGCATCAACAAGAGTTTTCAAGTGCTGCAATGAGGTGCACATCTTTTGCTGATCAATTGCACACCAGTTTCTACATTTACAAGCATAGGAAACCAAAGATTAGGGCACCAGATTTGTTATAAATTCAGTACCAAGTTGAGGAAATTGGAGTGATGTCTGTATTGATTGATCCATTAACTGTTTCTTACTGTCAGTTAAAGACATTGTTTCTATCAGTTTAATGTGTAAGCTATTATAAACATTTAAGAAATGTATTGTGATCTTAAATAAGATTCCAGTGTCACTGACTTGTCCCTACTCTAAGCGAAGGATTGGAAACAATGGAATAGATAAGGTGCTTAATTTTAGTAATACATAAGAACTGTGCCTGCCTATGCTTGGTATGTTTGTTCAGTTATTATCATGCATGAATAAAAGGTCCTAGCATTTTATTCAAACTGAAAAATACAAAAGAGAAATTTTACATTTTCTTAGTGTAATATACCATTGGTGTGCAAAGAATGGGCAGATAAACTGAAAATGTTGAAGTACGTTTATCGATTTCCTGTAGTTTGTTTTGACTTTGCTTATTTTTGTACTGCGAATAAACCTCATAGCATGAGATTTCTGTGGTTTGTTTCGTTCTGGGTCTGCATCTTTTTTTTCTGTCTTTTACTGTGTGTGCCCCACAAGTGGGATAAGGCTGCCATGACATTTTTGAAATCTGATGATCTCTGATGCAGCAGCATATTTTAGAATTGAAGGTCCGGTATGTGTACTATTATAAATATTATTGTCTTGGATTTTGCATTTTGAATGAAGCAAGCACTTTTCATAAATTAAGTTGTTTAGTCTGCACCCATGCTGTTGTAATGAAACACATTGGTACTGTCAGTTGTGGGTGACTCCCATGAATACTGGATGATGTTTGAAGGATAGAAGTTTTGTCAGAAGCTGAAACTGCAGTGATCACATTCCATGAAGCCAAAAATAGGACATACCTGAAACTATTCTAATCTGATGAGTTTCTGTTAACTCTTTGCCTGCTCCCTCACTGCACATTTATTAGTTTAATAAAACAATAAATCAATTTTACAAATAAATCTCTTAAATAAATTGTAGGAAGTACTATTTTGACACAGACCTTAATAGGAAGAGGCTCTTGTTAAAACAAAGCATTTGAACAATCTTGCTGTTCATGCAAAGTGTTCTAAGGGAGGAGAACTTTAAGGGATAGCAATTTAAAGGTTTCTAAGATGTCTTTTTATTCTCCTTTTAGAGGCCTCAGGACATTTTTTTGGCCAACTTTTGGTATATTTACAACGAGACCGTTGACATGATACCTTCACTGTATAAATCATCCATTTGCAGTCATAGGGTTGTACAGCATGGAAATAGACACTTTGATCCAACTCACCCCTCCCAAAAGAAATTCCTGTTGTGGCGCTGATCCATGAGAATGTTTTGCTCAAATTGTTCTTGGTACGAGTTTAGTACGTAGTAACATGAGGCTATTCAGCTATGGGTGCAATCGCAATTTAGCTGTATCCCAGTCAATGGTTTTGAAGTTAGCACAGAAAAATTGTTGGAATCATGAAATTCAAACTCTGGAACGCTGGCAAAAGTCCCAGACTCCCATTTTTGGAATCCCATGCAATAAAAATAGAACTTGACTTATTTGGTCACCATAAACCAGCATACCTAATTATAAACAGATGTAATTTTGGAATGTGAGCCCAAAACACTGGTCAATATCCTGGAATTTCATGTGTGAAAATCTGAAATTGATTCAGTCACTTTATCTCAATGCCACTGCTCCTAAACCATCCTCACTAATGACCATTTTCTAGCAGGTACCCCTTGGTAGAGCGAAGGATGCATGATTTTTTTTTCACCCACTGCTGCTATTTTAGGCTAACATCTCTGACATCAACCAATGTAGCGCAAGGAAGAATCTTCCTGATCCAAGTATGGCTTACTCACAAGGTGCATATAATCAACAAAACATCAAGGAGACAACTGAAGAATATTAATGAAACATTCTGTTCCTTATCAGACGGGTATGGTTATGTTAAGGGATATCATGGTACTTGAAAACTGAAACAATGATTCAGGGTGAAATTGATAAAGTCATGCAAATCTGACTTTTCCTGCTAGTGTTGAGAATCTAATTGGAAAGAAAAATTTCTTCCCAAGCCTTTCCCCAATTGGATTCTTTTCTCAAAAAACTTTTTTTTCCATAGTAGGAGTTTGGGTTGTTTGAAGATGAAATTCTTTCTTTTGAGTTTTTTTTTGGACTGTTTTTGAGGGGAGCTTTTGTCATGTGTTGTCATGTAGACAAAGAGGGAAAACTGACTCCTGAACTTGAATTATTTATGGAACAGTAACATAGCCTAACATTTATACATTATAAGTTGTAAGTTTAAAACTCACTATGGAAAATTGTGAAATTGCATTAAATACATTTGTGATTTTTATCACCTAGCAGCAAAAAGTGAGTATGAAAAATATTGTCATAAAAATGTAACTGACACACAGGTCCTTTAGTAACCTGCCTCCTCTACTGAGGTTGGCTTGTATGTTATTCCTATTTCACATTAAACAGTTGACTCTTAATGCCTTTAGGACAACCAAACATCGGATAGTGAATCCTGGCTTGGCAGAATCACCTACATTCAAAGAACAAATATAAAAATACAATCGAAATGTTTTGCAGACTAGACAATCCTGTATACAGTTAAAATGTATCAATTATTAACTAAGTGTATACTCATTCACAAGATGTCAGTCCTGCTCATGTGACCAACATTTAATGCCAATCCCAAATTAAAAATGGTGCGAATTGTCTTATTGAACTGCTGCAGCCTATGTGCTGTACTATAATTTGTTCAACTAAAGGCGTTGGCTTGGAAACCATTTTGAAGGTGTGACCTTAATGGGAAATACCTTAGTGAATGTTAAACATGAATTTTTTTTTAGATGTAAGGCAGATAGAGTTGTG
Source organism: Chiloscyllium punctatum (assembly GCF_047496795.1). NCBI lineage: Eukaryota > Metazoa > Chordata > Chondrichthyes > Orectolobiformes > Hemiscylliidae > Chiloscyllium > Chiloscyllium punctatum. The sequence goes on along the minus strand of NC_092750.1, from coordinate 49,759,212 downwards.
TGTCACTGGACTTAATTCTTGAGATTTACTGCTGGTGGAGCATGTGTATTTTGGCATGGAAGCTGAAAATTTGTGATGGCTCTGTAACAGTTAAAATTTAAAAAGGAACTCTCAAGTTATATTTCAGTGGTTATTTGTGCAGTAAGTTAGATTGTGAAACTTCATAGGCATCTGTTTTTATTGAGTAATACCACTTGTGTCACGGAACAAGGCCTAAGAACAACACAATTTAAAAAACAATCCAAGTTACTTTGGCATTAAAACTGTGAAAATAGATTTAGTAGGTCAAATTGTCTCTTCACACATTCATATTAAATGGTCTGAGCTGACAATCTAACAACTAGAGAAATGTATTTTTGTAGCTAAAAGCCCATTATTTTGGACAACATGCAAATAACTTTGTGAAGTTAGGAGGATGAACTGGCTTTGTAGAAACTGTGACTTTTGATATGGAGAGCTTAGTCCACAACTATAAATCCATTGAGATGCCATGCATACATGCACACATATCATTTACAATCTATATTCTTATTGATTGTGGTGTGACTGACAACTTATTTATCACAACGTATATGTTGTGTGACTGATAACCCAATTGTTCATTCAGTAATGGTGCTTGAGTTGTGAAATAAGGTTTTAATAAATGCCATTTTCAGTTCCTTCAAAATAACCAAGCACAAATTTTCATATTTATTCTTAAACAGCCTGAACTGCAGTAACACCAATGAATACAGACTCTACCTTTCTCCTACATTAAACATCTGCTGCTTTCACCTCATTGTGTCTCCCCCTGCTTCTTTATATATTAGTCTTTTTTCCTCCTTTTAGTATATTTTCTCCTTGTTCATCTGATTCACGTCTTGCTGCTTACATCACATTTTATCTCTTATTCCCATTGTGTGCAATCTGTTTATGTTTCTTTGTAGTTCTTACATATATGAACAAGTCTCATGAGAACTGTATCACGAACCAAATGCCTGTAAATGTGAAACCTTTTACAACTAGTGTGGTATCAGAATCAAATTAGTTGCCAACATAGTAATGAGGAATTTATTCCTTCCAGGTTTGCAAGCATTGGGTGTAATTAAGTTCTGACACAAGGTTTCTAGATCTTAGTTATTACTCTTCTATGCCCACCCATCTCTTATTGAAGAAGTCAATGCATAATGGAATGTAGCAGCTATCTTCCCCTGCCTCAATCTAAACAAGCATTCTTATGTAAACCTGGACAAATGGAATTTAATTTGGATAAATGTGAGATATTGCATTTTGGTAAAGTTAAAAGTAGGGCCTTGGATAGTGTTGTTGAACAGAAAGACCTAGAGGTTCAGGTACATAATTCTTTGAACTTTGCATCACATGTAAATAGGACAGTTAAGAAGACACACTTAGTGCACTTGCCTTCATTGGTCAGATCTTTGAGCATAGGAGTTGGGATGTCATGTTGAGGTTGTACAGAATGTTGGTGAGCTTAAAAATGTGTTGCTGGTAAAGCGCAGCAGGTCAGGCAGCATCAAAGGAAGAGGAGAATCGATGTTTCGGGCATAAGCCCTTCTTCAGGAAAGCAGCATCAAAGGAACAGGAGAATCGACGTTTCGGGCATAAGCCCTTTGCCCGAAACGTCGATTCTTCTGTTCCTTTGATGCTGCCTGACCTGCTGCGCTTTTCCAGCAACACATTTTTAAGCTCTGATCTCCAGCATCTGCAGTCCTCACTTTCTCCCAGAATGTTGGTAAGGCCTCTTCTGGAATACTGTGTCCAGTTCTGGGATAGGAAAGATATTATTAAGCTGGAGAGGGTTCAGAAAAGATTTACCAGGGTGTTGTCAGGAATGGAGGATTTGAGTTATAAGGGGAGGTTGGATAGGCTGGGACATTTTTCACTGGAGCTTTGAGGTTGAGGGGTAACCTTATAGAGGTCTATAAACTCATGAGGGATAAAGATAAGGACATTTTCCCTAGGATGAGGGATTTTAAGACGGGGGCATAATTTTAAGATGAGAGGAGAAAGATTTAAAAAAAGGGCAACCTTTTTATGCAGAATGGTTCATGTATGGAATGAATGAACTTCCAGAGGAAATGGTGGATGTGGGTACAGTTACAATGTTTAAAAGACATTTGGATAAGTACATGAATAAGAAAAGTTTGGAGGGAGATAGGCCATGTGCAGGCAGGTGGGGTTAGTTCAGTTTGGGATTATGGTTGGCATGGATTGGTTGCCCAAAGGGCCTGTTTCCGTGCTTTAAGACCATATAACATATATGAGTTGAACTATGTGACGATTGGCTGTTAGAGCTGAACCTGTATTCCTAGTCTTACCAAGTGTCCAGTACAGTTTTATGAATTGTGATCAAGAGTGATAATGTGAGATAATTTTACACCTCTAGTCCAAGGATTGAGAAGCCACTTGTGGAACTCCCAACATCATCCTGGCTGACTTTCACCAACTTAGGTTAACTTTGGAACTTCCTTCAACAGGAATGAGGAAGGTGTGCCAAGCAGGCTAAGATAAAAGGGAGGAGGGACTTGGGGGAGGGGTGTTGGAATGCGATAGGTAGAAGGAGGTTAAGGTGAGGGTGATAGGCCGGAGAGGGGGTGGGGGCGGAGAGGTCAGGAAGAAGATTGCAGGTCAAGAAGGCAATGCTGAGTCCGAGGGTTGGGACTGAGATAAGGTGGGGGGAGGGGAAATGAGGAAGCTGGAAAAATCTGCATTCATCCCTTGTGGTTGGAGGGTTCCTAGGAGGAAGATGAGGCGCTCTTCCTCCAGGCGTCGTGTTGCCACGGTCTGGCGATGGAGGAGGCCAAGGACCTGTATGTCCTTGGCGGAGTGGGAGGGGGAGTTGAAGTGTTCAGCCACGGGGGTGGTTGGATTGGTTGGTGCGGGTGTCCCAGAGGTGTTCTCTGAATGCACCTGCACCTCCACACACATCATTTACTGCATCCGCTGCACCTGATGTGGCCCCCTCTACATTGGGGAGACAGGCTGCCTACTTGCGGAATGTTTCAGATGTGTTTCCTGTGTTCTGTCTCATCATTGTTTGAGATCCGGCCTACAACAGTGTATTGTCATCAGGAAATTTCAATTTTTTTGTCACGTCACTTAGCAGAAAACAACTTGCTGTAAATCACTTTAATGACCATATATAACATATCAAAAAACTGATGTGAACTAGTAATTTCATGTATTGCATTGTCCTTTAGATCTCAAGTATACATGCTAGATCTCCCTCTATGAATAGGTCAGGCCTTGACAAATATTACCCATTCTTTGTGGATTTTATTATATTCTAAATAAAATTATGCAATGTGGTTTTGTTTGGGATTAGACTATTTCTATTGAATGGTTTCTATGAAACCATGAATACACCATTTCCAATGAATCAGTGAAAAGGGTTTTGCAAAAATTTGTGAGACATTTGGAAAATTGATAACATGAAGTCTGAGAGGATTTTAAATTTAATGACGTTGACCTGTCATCATTGTAGAAAATATGATATTTTCTCAAAAATGAGGCAGTAATGCACCTGAACATAAAACAAACTAAAAATGTAAAATGGCAAAATGCAAGATTGTATTTATGTCTCATTTTACCATTCACCATTACTTAGTTTTGAATTTGATGTATTATAGTTCATACGAATGACCTTGCAGTAGTGTGCACAAACTTCACAGCTGGACAACCAGACAAATAGACAAATGTAAGGTGCCATACAGTTTCTTGCAGGTTATTTAAGGGATAACTAATGGTACTGTGGAATGTTCAGAGGAGTAATCCCCAAGCAATGAAGTAAACACAACAAACAGCAGGGTTCAACTGGCTGGAAGATGTGACTGTTATAGAAGTATCACTTGAATCAAGCCTATATAAATTCATTGTTTAATCATACTTACTGAGCCATTGATTGTATACAGAATAATTTATGAAGAGACAGAATCCCATAGGTTTGATTAAGTTAAATCTGCCTGATTCAGTTTTGTTTTACATTTTTCAACTCAGTCACAGTCGTACAAAAGGTAGAACACAGTGCAATTTTTATGGAACCTTATACAAATCATTTGTGATGATATCACTTTAGTCTTCATTTTGCGGCAGTTTATTTCCTGACTCTATAAGTTTCCACTTTTGATTAAAATACTTAAATTTTCATTGTTCAGACAAATTAAGGCCTTTTTGTTTTGACATTAATTGGACATAGATAGTTTTAGTTAAGTTAAAGTATCTGTGCTGATCTTTATCTTTAATAGCAACTGGTGTTAACTTCTTTGTATGAATGAAACTGAGTGAAAAAAAATCACATATTTCTGGGCTGTAAGTTGTGTAATTACAGCATCTAATTGTAGATTGCAAACATTAGTTTGACTTGAAAGGCATTCTGATTTTTTTTGTGTGGCATTGCAGTCAAGCAAGCCTATAAATTACAGTTGGTGGTTTTGGTAACACATTTGCATGGCAATTCTCTGTCCACGAGTGGAGAGAGAAACTGCTAATTTCACAATGTTATTGTGTACATGTGTGATGCAAATGTATAACATTTCTATCTCTGGTATTTGAATAGAGACATTAATCTATTTCAAGCAAATACATAAGGAATGTTTTTTAAAAGATAGGTAGATGTATTTCATCCTAGACTTGCATCCTTTAACTGGTGCAATGACAGGCTTGGCCTTTTAAAACATCCTATTTGATTTTTGTTTCAAACTAAATTTTAAAATTATCATTAGACTTGGGAGTTCACCAATCATACCTGTTCTGTCATGCTCATCCCTCCACCGCAATGTTCACAGACACCGGAAATCCACTAATGAGGCTTTCCAGTTTTGCCAGACTCTAGGTTCCCCTTTGTAGTGATGCCAGATTAAAGCATTCTCCTATATTACTGAATTCTAGGAGCTCTACTGCAGCTTTGAAAACTTCCAAAGCCATAGCCTTTACTCCCACAGCCCGACGCAATCCCCTAATTCTACTGAAGTATGGGACTTCACTGTGTGGTTAACTCTCTTTATCCAGTATAGCTAAGTACCAAACATCCAACTCCAACTGAACAAGTATTTGTTATTTTAATAAAAGCAAAATATGCAAATACAGGAAATCTGAAACAAAGAAAGGGAGTACTGGAGAAACTCAGCAAGTCGAGCAGTGTCTTTTGAGAGAGAGAGACAGAGAGAGAGAGAGAGAGTGGAGTCCAGTGTAACTTTTCTTCAGAAAAACACTTGATTGAGAGTAAAATTACAACTCGTGTTCCCAAGAAAAGTCATACCGGACTCGAAATATGAACTCTCCACAGATGCTGAGTTTCTCCAGCATCTGTAATTTTAAAACGGGGAAGAGGAGATCTTGTGCACTGAGTAATGTCCATGTCTTTGTGCATGAAGCTCCAAGTTCAGGTTGCACTCCATGGTTAGTGGAGCTTTTGGCTGTGGAATGTGTATTCGTAACACAGCAACACACAGGTTGATTGCCAGTCTGTAGGATCTTCCAATACCTGTGTGACAGGGAGAGACCTCTGGTCAACCATGCTTGATACAAAGCAGTGCCCCTCAGGCTTCAGGTTAGTGACCTATGCATGGAAAGATCACCATGAAAAACAGATATAAGCATGTGGGTTTTTCTTTTGGCTGTGTGTGTCTTTGGTTTCATGTACCCAAGTTTAAGGAATTAGAATATAACAGCTATAGGAAAAACTTTGAGAAATAAAAGACTCTCATTTATGGTTTTCATGGAATAATGGATGGAACAATAAAATTTGATCCCTGAGCCACCAATAAAACTCAAGAAACACCACATAATAAAATTGGAATTTGATTTGTTCAGTCATTATAAATCAGTTGCTCAGATGTTATCTCTGGCATGTCACAAACATTTCTACTGTAATAAAGCATTGTAACCTCAGACTCACTGTGAGCAACATCATAGGCGAGCTGTTAGATTTGTGGCATATTTCAATAATCCATATTTGGTTTAAAGGAAGTGCACAGAGGACTATCGGACCAATAGGAAGTACATTTTACTGCTGTACCAAGCCTTACCTTCTCTTTATATTCGCTTCTTATTTTTCTTAACTGCTGGTTCCGCTTCTCTTTTTCCTGTCATCCAGTCATGCAATCCCCAGCTAAGAATTGTTTTTCCCCAGCTAATAATTACCTACTGCTCTCTTTCCTTCATCTGCTTCCCTAGACTTTAACCCCCCCCCCCCTCCCCCCCAAAGAAGTCCATATTTCCCCCAGTGATTTTCATGGGATTCCTTGACCTGATCATCAAGACATCCCCTTAACTTGCAATCCCAACTGATCAATATTTCTGCGTTGATTGCTCAGTTTGACCCTTGGGCATTAACTTGATCAACTTCTTTCCTATCCCACACATTCCAGCCACTATTACACCATCATAGTCTTTTCAGTGGAGTCACCAACAATGTCACTGCCTTTCTCTTACCTAGAGCATCCTTTACTTTCACATCATGACCTTTGCTATATATCATGTGAATTATACTATTGAAGTGACTTCCCTCATATCTTTCCTTAGCTTCCCTCGACATAAAACTCTTCTACCCAAATTTGCACCTACCGTTTCTGCCTTTCCATCTCATTTGCCTTCTCTGCTTCCATTTCCTTGGTGACAGAAAAGCTGCTTCAAATTTTGTTGTACCTTTTGCCTCCTTTATCCCTGTCCACTGGTGAATTGGTTCACTCCTGAATAAAGAAAATCTTGAAGCTGTTCACAACTGACCTTTTAAATAGGCAGCTATCTAACCTTTACTCGTTATACATCAAAGGTGGATGCGCAACCATAAACTAGAAGGAACCTAAGCCTATTCAAGAAGAGTGGACAAATTAGAAAAATATTTCAAAAAAATTAAAATACATTTATGTTCTAACTTCAAGATGAACATTTTCTTAGGCAAGTCTGAGACGCACTGAGAAGACTATCACTGTAAACTTTAATGAGTGAAATTAATGACACAATGGAACAGCACAGTGAAAAATTATTTTAATTTCTATTGGGAACAGAGTAGAAAAACCCAGTGGGTTTATACCACACTAACTAGTTGTAATTGAGATCTGGAAGGTGTTCTAATCTCATTCAGTTTGTGTTTTGGCAAGCACATTTTGCTGGATTGTGAATATCATATTTTTCTGTGTTGTTTTTGTGACATCCCCATTTGCCATGAGCATTTATTTTGTAAAATGCCACCAGGGATGGGTAAAGATAAGTTGTGGAGCCATTGACATGGGATTATATTTGAATTTAGCTTTTATGTTTTGTGTAAATGTTGTGTTCTATTTTGCGAGTCTGCAGCAAATATACAATAAAACATATTTTTAAATTGAAAGCAAATTTTGCTTATATTTCTCTTCAGTGATAACATGCCTTAATGATACCAGCAATTCATTAGAAGACATATGGATCACAATATTTACAGTTTTCAATCCTGTATTAGTTGATCTCAACTGCAGACTATCAGTTAACTGCAGATTATCACAATGGCACTGAATTAGTGAAACATGGAGAAGTCAATTCGGGTTCTCATTCCTGACCATTATGTGGTGGCCCCTCTCTGTGTGAGTTGATGTGGATGTTGAATGGAATAAACTGTGATGTGTTTCTTGGTGGAATAGCCTGCTAAAGCATAGTACAGTTTCACACATGAAGGATAAACTCATAGGTGCACGAATGGAAGCTTTAGGTATCTGTGGCCAAATCCAAACCACAGCATCATCTGTTAAAATAGGGTGAAATTAAACTGGGGAAAAAAATATCTAATTAAATTGACCCAGAAGTTCTTATTGGGTAATGTGAAATGATAATGTGCATCATTGGTAAACTGGGTAAAACAATCTTCAGTTTGTTGCAAGGCTTAGACACAGCAAAGATTATAAGTGGAATCTTCCTAGGTCGTGAATGATGTGGGTTATGGTGTGAAATTTAGGAGCAGTTGAGTGACGCCTTTCATGATGCCGAGAGAAGCAAGTTCCATTTTCTAATCAGGTTTTGTCCACAAAGATGAGATTCTTGCTAGTGAGCAGCAGGAGGCATATTAACAGGGACTGTTATTAATTATCATTCTCATCATAACTTAATCTTGCACTTCCCTATTCTACCTCCTGCCAAACAGCAAGAATTCCCAAAATTTGGAAAGAGACCTGGCAGCACCAGTTTGCTCCTCTAGACCTCCATCTTGGACACCCAGTACCCAAATTTCAGGTTATCTCCATGGACAGCAGCCAAACACTAACATATCCATGGATGCTGGTATCTTGATACATCTCACTATACCCATGTGGCACAACTCTGGCCAATGAACAGTATGCTTCTACACTGTAATGCTGTGCTTCAGAGCATGCCAGCAACTATGATTGGGATGCTGCTGCAAGTATACTTTGTGTACAGGGTAGACACCCAGAATGGACCAGGCTGCATCTCAGGGCTGCTAGGTAGCTCTCTCAGTGTTCATTCACTTCCACACCAGCATGTGTTCAAACATATGGCTCAGTCTTCGGGATCAAGTCCCCAGTCATGTGACAGGAGATGCTCTTCAGTTAGAAGGCATTCTCAGTAAGTCAAGGGTAACCTCTGATATCAGCCCAAGAATTTGATTATGGGCAGTCAGGATTTGGATCTTCTCTTTCATAGTGGGTGAGGAGCTAAATGTCAGGCTCACCATCACCTGTTTTGGCTCTTTCTGCCCTGTTGTGGGCCATTCTCCTCTGCACTGAGAGAGAGAGAGGGAGTGTGTAGCATTGGTGCTTGTGCAGGTGAAGGAAAGTCGTGAGGTATCATGAGGGAATGAGTCGGTGGTGCAGAGGCCATATATGGTTAGTAGGGTGGAATTTGGGGTGGGACAGAGTGAGTGAGAGAAGATATTGCATGCCATATTGAAAGTAATAGAGGAAGATTGTTTGTGGGCAGTAGGCTAAAGTAGAAGAATTAGAGTGGGTGTGAGGTAGCATTTACCGCTGTGGAGTGGAGAAGTTCATTGACTGACTTCCTCCAGATATTGCACTGACTCAGGTGCCAACCTCTGATTGGGCTGGCAGGGTCTGGTGTTCTCGCTTTCTCTCTCAGCCTGTAGAATGAGGATGTCCCTTCTCTGTACCACCCTGTCCAGCACAATCTTCCGGAACCTGTTTGCAAAGCAGGGCACCAATTTCCCCTGATCTGATGTGTCTAAATTTGTGTGGGACAGACTCAGTATTAAGCTGGGTAGAAAACAGCATTTTAAAGATGGTGCTAGTATCAGGGATCTTGGGATATCCTGGCAGTGGTGAGTACATCCTCTATCAAATGGGAGAATTGAGCTACATCAAGCAGGAGAGGTGTCATAAGTGAGTGGTAGATAGTTAATGAGGCAGGTTTAGGTTAATAGACCTCACAGAGAGAAACCCTTGGTGAAACTCAATATAAATGACACTTTCGGTAAAAACAATGACTGCAGATGCTGGAAACCAGATTCTGGATTAGTGGTGCTGGAAGAACACAGCAGTTCAGGCAGCATCCAAGTAGCTTCGAAATCGACGTTTCGGGCAAAAGCCCTTCATCAGGAATGTCGATTTCGAAGCTACTTGGATGCTGCCTGAACTGCTGTGCTCTTCCAGCACCACTAATCCAGAATAAATGACACTTTGCCAAAGTATTGTAAGGTTCAGCCCATAAACGTAAACACTTTTGACTACGGTGATACTATGAGAAATTGTACTAGTTAATCCACATTAATAGACGGTTGCTAGATTCCAGTGATATAACTGGTTGACTTAAGGCACTAACTCCTGCTTTGTTTTCCTTTTCACGGCTCCCAACATACCAGTTATCCCTGAGCACCATGCTTGCTCAGTTACTTACTATCAACCCAACCAAGAAGTAATAAAACGTGCATGCCTTCAAGAATATGTCAGCCTAAGCCTTAATTAACTTCTAAGTATATTGGATGCCAGTCTCACATCAATTGTTCAAGATATTTGGTTTTACCAGTGGTAGTTGTCTTTTAATAGATACCTATTTTACATTCAGTTGACACCATGTAGTCTTAATCTAGCAATTCTTGGTCATATTGATTTGGGGACTGGGTTTTGTTCTAAAATAGGAAGACTACTTTTTGGTTCATTACATTGAGTAATTAGAGGCTAGAAGATTGGAATATTTTGGTAGTCTTTGTTTTAATTTTTATTATTATTTAAAACACAACTGCACTAAGTGAAGTTTACTATGTTGCATGGCACCTAACATTTTATTTGAATTCCAAGTCATAATCCATCGTGCAGTAAATGTCACTTTGGGGCCTTAAATGAATGGGTCAGACGTTAGGATTTATAAGTGGCTCCTGTGTCCGCATCTAAACATGATTTTATGAAAATAAAACCTGAACTGAAGCAGGAGAGGGAGCATTTTTTTCAATGGTACAGTCTTTGCTATCAAACCCTTCAGCACCCCCACTCACCTTTTGCCTGCTTCAATCCCTCCACCCAAAAATTCTTTCTGAGTACGCCCAGTGTTAAAGAACTGCATTGCTCTCCTGCAGAGTTTAATTAAATCATTATTCCAGTTCCTGGATTAAGATTTAACTTAAAATAATTTATTACAAGAAAAGTCTTTAGCAGCAATTCTACTAAAACTCCCAAAATAAAGTTGTATTCCCTATTTAATGAAATATTTCTCAAGCCCTCCAAATCACAGTTAAAGAGAAAATAAGTGCTGCTGCTGAGTGGCACAAATTTTTAAAATCCTATCGTGGTGTTAGAATTATTTTTGCTGATTCCAAAAGGTAGGTGCAATCATTTCAAATTGAATATAGTGTTATTCACCGAGTCTTAAGTAAAATATACCACGACTGAACATTGTACTGGTAGTGACTCACAGCCATCTAAATACTTTGACAAAAGGTGAAAAAGACCTTGATTGTTATTGCTGTGTTTTGATAGTCTATAAAATAATTATTCCTTATTAGGCATTATTCTTATAGAATTAAGTGATGTAATATGAAAAATGCTTTCACTACTTTTCACGTTGTGATAATGGCAAATGTTTTAAAAACATTGTTATTTTTCACTTTGCCAATTTTTATTAAGTCACTTATACACAGTTTTGATCCCGTAAAGTGGCAATTGTGCAGCTTAAATGTTGCAAGATATTTGCATGGGATTCAATTTGGATAAAATTATATAATTTTCCTTCATTCCTTACAATAAAATACCATAGTGGTTCTTTGAATAGAATATTTCATTTGTAACAATTGTAGAATGAGGTAGTTTTAATTCTTAATTACTGGAATGATTGTTATCTGTGAGATGTGAGCAGATTTGGTCAATCAAGTGTCCATTTAGCCATGACCAGCCATAAATGTTCTCAAGTAGGTTGCACAATGACCTATTAATACTTGGTTTGACCTCATGACCTTTTCTACCTATTTTCAGAGAGTTTACTTATGTTGTTTTAGATTGTTGTTGGATTAAATTAAAATCTTTGAATTGTCCTCTATTTTTTCTCAATCAGCGAGTATGCTAGAACTTAAATGTTTTATCTTAAAGCGAGAATAACATTATTAAAAATCTGTAATCAGTCAAAATGTACTGAACTAGACAGGATAATGTTTACATTGTTTGAGTACATAAGCTACACAAAATATCATTTAGGACTTGCTCATCCGAGCAGGAATACCGTGTGCCAAATTTTATTCCTCATCGTAGCTCAATAGTTTTACTCGCTGGAAAGAGGCATAAAGAGGTTCTTTATAGCTAACTTGTTTTGTCACTAAATTGTGGGTAAATTGAACTATAAGATTAAGTTTATTAAAGCTTTATTAGATTGTAGGTTTAGAGCTTAGTTGTTTATTTAGAATGATAGACTTGTCCTTAACAAAATAAGATGACCATTGCTCCCCTGAAAAAATCACCTTTTGTATGAGTAGAGGAATGGTAATGTACTCGAGATCAAGCTTGTGTAGCATATTTTCACAAGCTAACTTAGCTACAGATATTATTTTCAAAGCATTGTGTATATACCTTATATATGGCTTTAATATTTTACCAAAGATATGGCAGTTCTTCATTACATTTGCAGTTCTAAATAGAGTCACAAGAATGTGGAAGTAATCTCTACAGGATAACATTAAGAGGAAGGGTGTGAAAACAAAAGGCAGAATTGTGGAGTGTCTCATCGGGATTACACTAAAGTGTAATGTTATGTGTGACTTTTTGTACTAAGTTCACCTGTCCTGTAAGAACTAATTCAACAATTATTATCTTCCATATCTATCAAGTGCATATTGAGCTAAATGATGCCAAGATGGTGCTTACAGGGTTGCCACTAGTAATGGGAATAAGATAGTCTATGCTAAATTGTATTGGCATAAGTATAACTTTTCATGTAGCTATTGTTACCAACATACTAATTAAACCTAATGACAACACTTAGGTACACTTGTGTATCAGCACACACATGGGAGTAGGTTGCCTGCCTGGTATCTATTGGGCTATTGTGTAATGTATGGAAGTATAGAGAATAACAAATAACTTATTTTTGCAGCAAATTCATTATGGAGCAAATTAGATAACATTCTCAGCTGTACGATTTGAACCTAGTCAGAACAATAATTTGGCTGTCACAATTGGGCTTTGGAACTTCCGCCAATATAGGGAGAATTCAGGGTTCCACCTTTGGATCACTATGCTGGTAAATACAGCGCACATATATGCTTGTTGAAGAAAACTAAACTAGGCTTACTAGCCCATTTTTGTTACTTTTCACAGATAACGAATCTGCAAACACTTGATCAAAGTTCAATCATGAAGCATAGTTAATTGGTCAAGGAATTGGGGGAGTTGATTGTTCTTGCAGAACAGTATCACAATGAGCTTCAGCATTTTCAGTGACAGTAAAAGTAAAGAAGGAACATAAGCTGCTCTGTTTTTTTCAAGAAAATATGCCAAATGAAAAAGTCGGTAAAAAAGACTTTGTATTAGTTTTCTAGTGTTTCTTTAATGACTATTAAAACAGTTAACGCCAAGACTAAAGCTAAAAAACATTGTCATTATTCTTTATTCTTTATTCCATGTCCTAAGTTGACCTATTTTCTGCGTGTTGTTCCCTCCCATCATCTTTGCTGGAAGTAATCTTGTGTTTGCTAAACATGCCAGAGGATGGCTTGCCACATGGATTCTACTTCGTACATTAGGACATTAATATTTACTTTGTAATTCCTAAAAGATGATATGAAATTAATATTTTGTACAAATACACAGAGAATGGGACTGCCTTCCCAGATTTGTGCATTAAAGTATAGAAACATGACATTTTTCTGATCTCTGTTAGAAAGAAAATGCTTTGATTATTCTTGTGAATTTATTTTGTCCATTTGTTTTCAGAAGATTGAGATTCAGTTAGGAGTCTCTGGTTTCCCCTTCAAGACAAAGATGTCCATAATCATCATCTGGATGTTCAGAAGGGTTCCATTGAAAACAGCTAAGGCTCAAGTTCAGAGATTTTGTTGCTAGTAGGTCTGGGTACCACAGTTCGATAAAGTGTGGAGCTAGAAAAAGCACAGCAGGTCAAGCAGCATCAAAGGAGCAGGGGAGTCAACGTTTCAGCTTGGAAGCTTTCAAAGGACTGATGAAAGGTTCCGACCTGAAAGCCAGTCCTGATGAAAGGTTCTGATCTGAAACATCAACACCCCATCTCGTCTGATGCTGCTTGACCTGCTGTGCTTTTTCCAGCTCCACTCTTTTTTTCAACACAGACTTACCAGCATCTGCAGTCCTATCTCCCGAGTACCACAGTTGACTGACGCTCGAATGAGTTACTGACTCAGGGTTTCCTCTCATTTTAATACCTTTGTGCCCCCGACCATTGCTTGATTTTGAAGAAGACTACTGTTTTTTATTTGGCTGTGTCAGATGTACCGATCCTCCCATTACTCTGTGTCAGTTTCAGTGGTTTCCTTATGCTGCCTCTTTTGATTGCCAAGAGAGTGCAGCCCATGAATGTAAGGCATTCTGGCTACATGACTAGCCAAACTTGGTTATGATCACATCAGTGTGGTGTGTGGTCTCGGAAGCACCTTGATGTCTGCTATTTTGCCCTTCCATTTGATGTCCAGAGCCTTCGGAAGGCAGGTTAAGCAGAAGTGGTTGAGCTTCTTTGCACGATGCTGGTACATAGTCTAATGTGGAGCAGATTGAGCTGTCTAGACTAGTGCAAATAAACGTTCACTAAAGCTTTAATAGATCTGGGAAATCGAAGGTAATTAATATCAGCAGAGCAAAAGTACTGGTGGAACTCATGTAACTAAAATCCAACAAATACTAAAACCCAACAAATTCATAGGACCCAAAAGGCTTTGTCCTAGGTTCAAAAAGAGATTTTCTAAAATAGCATAGATTCTACAATGGTCCCAGGATATTGGAAGTTACCAAACGTAGCACTGCAATTCAAAACAGGAAGGGAAGAATTCACAGGGTGTGAGCATCACTGGCTCGGCCAGCATTTGTTACCCATTCTTAAGTTGAAGTTCTAAGTTGGAGAAAGGCCAAGTTTGACGGTATTAGGCAAGAACTTTCAAAAACTGATTGGAGGCAGATGTTTGCAGGTAAAGGGATGGCTGGAAAATGGTAAGCCTTCAGAAATGAGATAATAAGAATCCAGAGAAAGAATATTCCTGTTAGGGTGAAAGGGAAGGCTGGTAGGTATAGGGAATGCTGGACGACTAAAGAAATTGAGAGTTTGGTTGAGAAAAAGAAGGAAGCATGTGTCAGGTGTAAACAGGATATATCAAGTGAATCCTTAGAAGAGTATAAAGAAAGTAGGAGTATACTTAAGAGGGAAATCAGGAGGTCAAAACGGGGACATGAGATAGCTTTGGCAAATAGAATTAAAGAGAATCCAAAGAGTTTTTACAAATATATTAAGGACAAAAGGGTAATGAGGGAGAGAATAGGGCCCCTTAAAGATCAGCAAAGCGGCCTTTGTGTGGAGCCACAGAAAATGGGGGAGACACTAAATGAATATTTTGCATCAGTATTTACTGTGGAAAAGGATATGGAAGATATAGTCTGTAAGGAAATAGATGGTGACATCTTGGAAAATGTCCAGATTATGGAGGAGGAAGTGCTGGATGTCTTGAAACGGTTAAAAATCGCCAGGACCTGATCAGGTGTACCCGAGCACTCTGTATGAAGCTAGAGAAGTGATTACTGGGCCTCTTGCTGAGATATTTGTATCATCAATAGTCACAGGTGAGGTGGCGGAAGACTGGAGGTTGGCAAACGTGGTGCCACTGTTTAAGAAGGGCGGTAAAGACAACCCAGGGAACTATAGACCGGTGAGCCTGACTTCAGTGGTGGGCAAGTTGTTGGAGGGAATCCTGAGGGACAGGATGTACATGTATTTGGAAAGGTAAGGACTGATTCAGGATAGTCAACATGGCTTTGTGCATGGGAAATCATGTCTCACAAACTTGATTGAGTTTTTTGAAGAAGTAACAAAGAAGATTGATGAGGGCAGAGCAGTAGATGTGGTCTATATGGACTTCAGTAAGGCATCCGACAAGGTTCTCCATGGGAGACTGATTAGCAAGGTTAGATCTCACGGAATACAGGGAGAACTAGCCATTTGGATACAGAACTGGCTCAAAGATAGATGACAGAGGGTGGCGGTGGAGTGTTGTTTTTCAGAGTGGAGGCCTGTGACCAGTGGAATGCCACAAGGATCGGTGCTGGGCCCCTCTAGTTTTTGTCATTTACATAAATGATTTGGATGCGAGCATAAGAGGTACAGTTAGTAAGTTTGCAGATGACACCAAAATTGGAGGTGTAGTGGACAGCGAAGAGGGTTACCTCAGATTACAATAGGATCTGGACCAGATGGGCCAATGGGCTGAGAAGTGGCAGATGGAGTTTAATTCAGATAAATGCGAGGTGCTGCATTTTGTGAAAGCAAATCTTAGCAGGACTTATACACTTAATGGTAAGGTCGTAGGGAGTGTTGCTGAACAAAGAGACCTTGGAGTGCAGGTTCATAGCTCCTTGAAAGTGGAGTCGCAGGTAGATAGGAAAGTGAAGAAGGTGTTTGGTATGCTTTCCTTTATTGGTCAGTGTATTGAGTACAGGAGTTGGGAGGTCATGTTGCGGCTGTACAGGACATTGGTTAGGCCACTGTTGGAATATTGCTTGCAATTCTGGTCTCCTTCCTATTGGAAAGATGTTGTGAAACTTGAAAGTGTTCAGAAAAGATTTACAAGGATGTTGCCAGGGATGGAGGATCTGGGCTACAGGGAGAGGCTGAACAGGCTGGGGCTGTGTTCCCTGGAGCGTCGGAGGATGAGGGGTGAGTTTATAGAGGTTTGCAAATTTTGAGGGATAGGATAATTAGGCAAAGTCTTTTCCCTGGTGTCGGGGAGTCCAGAACTAGAGGGCATAGGTTTACGGTGAACGAGGAGGGTGGTGTTTGTGGAATGAGCTGTCAGAGGATGTGGTGGAGGCTGGTACAATTACAACATTTAAGAGGCATTTGGATGGGTATATAAATAGGAAGGGTTTGGAGGAATATGGGCCGGGTGCTGGGACTAGATTGGGTTGGGATATCTGGTCGGCATGGACGGGTTGGACTGAAGGGTCTGTTTCTATGCTGTACATCTCTGTGACTCTATAATTGCTCATAGGTGGTGGTGGTGAGCCTTGTTCTTGAGCTGCTGCGTACATGTGCTGTAGGTACACTGTGCTCTTCGGAAAGGAGGTCACTGCCAATGAAGAAACAGCCATACATGAAGCCAGTATCTGGCTTGGGGAGGGACCTATAAGTGACAGGATTCCTCTGCCTTTAAGAGCACAAATAGTAGTTTGGTCTTATTGCAGATCAGACCACAGGTAGAATACTGTGGGCAGTTTTTGTCTCCCTATTTAAAGAGGGAAATATTTGCATTGGAGGCAGTAGTGTACAGCAAAGGTTCACTAGATTAGTCTTTGGAATGAGAGGGCTGTCCTCGGAGGAGAAAGTAAGCAAATGATTTCCACATTCTCTTTGGAAGAATATGAGGTAATTCAAGATTACGAAGGGTCTTGATGGGCTAGACCCTAAGAGATTGTTTACCCTGGTTGCGGATTCTAGAACAAGGTAGCACAGGTTCAGGGTTAACAGCTAAGATGAGGAGACACTTTTTCACCTTAAACCTTATGAATCTTTGGAATTGTCTGCACTATAGGATTCTAGTTGTTCCATCATTGAATATCAATCATTAAGGCTGAGATAGACTTTTAGTATTTCAGGGAATTAGGTAATATGGGAACAGATGGGAAAAGTGGCATTGAAATCCAATATCACCATGATTATATCAAATAGTAGGTCTAGTTGAAAAGATTATATGATATTTTCCAACTCCTCGTTCTTATGTTCTTAAGACCAAACAAACCCACCTAAACTTGACTAAGATAAACCAGCTAGTAATTTTCTGAATTAGATACTGTATATTAATCCCCTAAACATCACCATGACAAGTACTAGAATATTTCTCAAAAATCAGTTGTATGTTGTAAAGAGGATAGGATAGATGTTTTACTCTGTTGAGTTCATTCCCAGAGGAATTAATTGATTGCCATTCTCTTAAGAGTGCACCAATGAGGGAGGGGATGATTTCCAATTCCAGTGAGTTAGTAAGAGGATCAATCACAGTGGCCTGTTTCAATTCTGTTGGAAGAGCAAAATCTCAACAATTTAGCAATATACATCCTGTGTCCCATCACTTGAAATGTGATTGCATAAATTGAGATTAGATAGATAAAATTGACACATGTCAAGTGAAAATATTGTGAATACTCTTGTGATACAGTTAGAGATAAGTAATAAAGAAGCCTTTTCGAGTGTTACCAATGACCTCAGATCAATGAAACATAAACAATTGGTAACATAGTTCTCCCAACAAAGGCAGCTATATTCAATAGTCTCAGGAAATGTGGTTAATGTCAAGTCAAACTCATGATAGAGTAGATTGTATTTGCTAAATGGTAGGGTTGTGTCTGATCTGTTGAATGACTAATTCCTATTCTTGTTTTTGTTTTAGTCTTACAACCACAAGATTATTTTAAAACTGGATAGCTCAAATACCCTGTTATCCTGACTAAATGGAACTTAGACTGTATTGGTTCAGCCACCAGCTTCAACATTGACAGATTCAAGTTCAAGATAGTTGTGTTAATGCTATTCAAAGATCAGGTCCATAAGAGATATGAGAGTGTATGGAGAGACAACAAAACATAAGCATGTTGTAGGACAATTAATCTGCTCGGAGGACTCAGTCTTGACCTTGAAGTAAAGCCTGCCATATTCCTTTGATTATATGATTGTTTTGGTAAGAATATATACAGATTATTTCAACAGTATCTACAAGGTGTTGTGTTATGTGTTATGCTGACAATTTGACACTTTGGAAGTGCTCTGCTTCCAGCTGCCAAATCAAAATTAATGTTATACCAATGGTTTGTCCTGTGCAATATTTGTGCCACTTTTAATATTTTTCACCGTGATGGTGGTTCAATGAATAAGTATGTTGTATTTAATAATGTGGATAAAATATTTCTTGTCTATATATTTCAATAATTTAATATTTCATACATAAAATATTTCTGTTACGCTCCTGAAGCCACTGATTCACAGTCGACACTTGGCTTTTGGTATTTCTTATGAACAGATGTAATGAATTGTGGGCTATTTGGCTGCAGAGAGCATCAAACTTGAGCCCAATTTTATTGTCAAACAAACATCTACATGTATGTAATTTAGGGAAAGACATTGGCTGAAGGTTTGACCTGAACCCTGGCAGAGTTTTTTTTCCTCTCCTTCCTCATCCAAAGCCATTAGGACATTGTATCACCAAACATACTCCTTGTTCTGGATGAGTGCAGCTGTTGCAGCAATCTGGAGATTGAACCAGGGACCTTCCCAGTCTGTGTGACTAAGGATAATACTGGCAGCACAATTATTAACAGCTGGTGATGAAGGTTTCCAGAAAGTACCTGTTGGGTTTATCACTATCTGAGTAAAACACATGCATTGGAACTACTGACATATGTAACCCTTCCAAAACGAATGTAAAAATTACTATTGTCTTTATAATAGCAAAGTCAATACTTAGTTGCATATTGCTTCTCCATGGATGATTGTGATATTAGGGTATCCAATGCATCTTAGATTTGAAATAAACTGATCTTTTTTATCCAAGCTATATATTTCACATACTGATAGATAATCATATGCATTATATTTTTTAAAATATTCAAATTGAAAATATTTTTGGAAATGAAATCATTCTTTTCAGTCTTCATTGGTTGCCTCATTGTATGAGTTTCTCTACTTTTCCACTGTATAAAAAACATTGCTTGCATTCAAAGTAGAAAACAGTCTGTGGTGATTACTCAGTATAAAAATCTATTGGAAGGAGATGGCTCAGTGGTGAAGTACTAATTCACAATACTGAAAGCCTGATGATGTTCCTGGAAACACCAAATAATTTATATTCCAAAACATGATTATCAGTATGTAATAATATCAGGCGCCGTATGTTTTACAGATCAGTTATCAGGTTCCATTTATTCATGTGGTCAGAGAAAAAAGACCAGTTTATTTCAAATCTAAGATGTATTGAATACCCTAATATCACAATCATCCATGTAGAAACAACACGTAACTAATCATTGACTTTGCTATTATGAAGACAATAGTGATTTTAACATTCTATTTGGAAGGGTTGGTCTTTGCAGCACTCCAACTTCCATTTTAGGACTGAAGTGTGTGGTTTATTTCCATGCTGTGGCAGTATTGTGATTTCTTCAGAAAAAAGGAATGTTTCATCCCCACCATTGCCAAGTGAGGAACTTTGGCTGCCCCTATCATTCAGAGTTATTATGATGCCAAACTGAAAGGGACTGAAAGCAGGAGGTATCAGTGAATTGACATACAAAAGGACCTTGACAGATTGATAGACAAGCAGTCGATATTATATATACGCAGAGAAATGTAAAACTGAGTGTGGAACAGCGGTATTATATTACAGGCCTTAGAACAAGAGAAGGATTTGGGGGTCCAAACAGATTTCTGAAGTCAACAGTACATGGCATGTATTAGTACTGAAAAGAAAGGAATTAAAATCCTGGGGGCTGTATCGTCAGTGGAAAATTGTACGACTGTGAGGAATGATTCTGTGTTTGTAGAGAATGCAGATTTGACCTCAGCTGAAATAACGGTGGATGGCTCTGACCATTTCATTTTGAGAGAGGCATTCTGACATTGAAGAAGGTGCAGTGAAGGGTAACTCAATTGATAATTGGAATTAGGTATCTGACTCACAAAGGAAAGCTGAATATACTGAAGCAAAGATGACGTGGGCTAATTTTATTGAAGTGTTCAAGAATCCTAATGGCTATAGACAGGATAATTGTTAATATGCTTAATGTCAATTTCACATTAAAAGGTTGAGACAGTTTTGTTTAACTACTTTATTCAACATATGGAATGGATTGCAGAGGGAAGCATTGGGAGGTGATGGTATGATGGTATCATCAAATTCAAGAATGTTGGGTAAGTACCTGGAGAAAATAATTGATAGAGCATATTAGAGGCAATGTGGATTCTGATACTGTCACTTCAGTCACTGGAATTAGCCATTTGGACTGTAGTAGCTTTTATGATCCACTATGTTCCATTGTCTTTCTGAACTTGCAATAATCAAGATGATTTTAAAATAAACGTGGAACTTGAATATGTGCACTGCAGATTTTGATTTATCTCCCTGAATATTAGCACAAGTTTAATATTTTATTTGCTGTTCACGTTGCGGATCATAACGCTGCCTTGATTTCAACATTGTTGAGAGTTTGGTGTTGCAAGCAATGCTCATGTAAGCAAAAGGGGAGTTTTTTGGCAATTATGTTAATCTGTGCATAACCAAATAAGTATTAATGATTTACTGACTAGAATATTGAAAATATGCATATAGTTAAATAAGATATTATTATTACTTCAAGTAATTTTACATCTTACAAAAACTCTTACCACATACAAAGCAATTACAGTTAGCCCTGTCTGGCCTAATTTGAGTTAGAGCACTGTATGCACAGTAAATATTTTTACTTTCAACATTATTCTCCCAGTCACTCAGCTGTCTTGGCATCTAGACATGAGCTCTGTTCACCAGTCCCATTTTAGAACGTTTTAGATTAACTTTAGTTCTAAAGAAAGAAGCACTCTTTGCCGAGCAGTCTGCATAGGATTATGATTTCTAGTTACTAAGCACCTTTGTTTGTCACGAAAAGTGAGTACGATTTCCTTGTAAACTGCTTGAGAAGTTAGAACAAGTTCTTGATCAGGATAGTCACCTTTTCTTTTCACTTGCAACAAAAGTGTTACTTCTCTAGTGTCAGTTTAATAAATTGTTCAACCATGCAACACTGGATTCATTTGCATTATTTTTTGCTTTCTAGGCCTTGTTGAAAACAAGTGACCATTTTCTATTGATGCATAAGCTCCCATTTTCACCAAAACTACAGTGTGAATGGAATAATTTTGAGTCTTTGACCCACTTTACTCCGTGCTTAGTTTTATATGCCATTGTTTCAATGGGAGATGAAACTCAAATGGAGTACAACGTGACTGTATGACCTGATCCAGCCTGGTTAGGTCAAAATCAAGACAACAGTTTAGGCTGGTTTGCTATTGTCAAAATACATTTTAATTTGATTAAAAATCTGCTATTTTTAACCAGTGTGAAACTTACAGTGAATGGGCATCCGTTTGCAATGACCACATAAACACATGGATTTAAATTAAGCTGGTTTAAGAGGTCTAATTGAAATTCTGGTGTTATTTGTGCATGCTGGCTGGCATGTATGTCAGGCAGTAATGTGAAACTACTCATCTTTATTCTAATTAGGAACAAAAAACTGGTATAAACTCGGAAGTCACACTCAGTTTCCATCAGTGTGATTTTTTAAACTGAAGAAGCCCTTGCGTAAATTAAATGTGATCTAAAACTATTTAGGAATTTTTAAGCTTGGATCTGCTGCATGGGAATTTTAGTTAATTAGAGATTTTGCATGGTATCTTTAACTGTTGTCCACAAGCAAACATAAAGTGTATAGGGGAATTTGGCTGGATTCAAACAGAAATGGATAAGCTATCAGTAGCATCTTATCAAAAATTTTCAAAACCAAATGTTCTGGTAGGAATATACCACTGGTGGAAAGTTAGCTTTCAGTAAATGGTGTTACAGTTGAATTCCACTCCCATAAATTAGGTTGGCTGTTCTGTGGTTTGTTGTGTCTGGTTTGGTTCCTACTTTGAAAGTTGCCATTACATTTGGTCATTTGAGGCTTGTTTTCATAGTCTGGCCCTACCAGCAGGATCCCCATGCACAGCAGGGGAACAGACAAAGCAAATTTAAAGTCATGAATAGTTGAACTGTTGTTAATAACAAACAATGGTAAAATATGTACATTATATGCAGCTGGTGCTACCTTATCTTCACAGTTGTTTAAATGTGCAGCAAATCACTATGAAAAAATTGCCATGTTTTCCTAGACATGTAGTCTTGATATTCTCACTTTCATCTACCATCCAGCAAAGCTGCTGTCCCCACTTCTGCTCTAAAGGGGTGATTTTGATAAGTAGAATAAACAAGATAAATAGCTGCTGTTTGAGGGACAAAGAACTGTGGATAAGAAGACAGAATGTAGTGAATACAGTCTGTAAAATTAGCAGCATTCAGAAAGGAAAGAAACATAGTGGTAACACTTTAAAAATCCATCAGAGAGTTACAGATAATAATAGAATAATAATAAAATAGAAGTGCCAGCAGTAAAATCATCAGGCTGCCTGGCTGTTTCATTTATAACATTTACACCATCATTTTGAACACTGTTTAAGTTTTGTAAGAGAAACTCGTAGAATATACCTGCTTACACATTAACCAGCTTTATTGTCAGTTAGAGGAGACAGATAAATAGTTCATGTTTACCACATTCAGACAAGAGAATACACAAAGGATTAATTTTCAGTGAGCTACATCATCAGGGAGGTAAAATCATCCAGCAGAATGATGTGCAATTCCAGATTACAGACAGTTGCTCTAGTTATTTATAGTATGGTCGACATGAGAGATCTGAATAAAATGCCTTTTCTCTTGCATTGTCACTCATCTGTCTGGAATAGATGTCCAAACCTAAAGTTTAAATTCATGTATAAATGATGAGTAGAATGACATTTTGGAAATGAAAGAAATAATAGTAGTTTTTGGCACCCACATATCTTGTTTATTTGCATTTTACGTTTTAGTTTTATGTCAGAGAGAAAAAATGTTTCATATGTTCCAAGAAAATGGTAAATTTTTATTTGTTCTGATCTGTTTCAGGTACTTTCCCCACATCAGACTTTTTGTTTTTTGTGAGTTACATTTATTGGGAGGAAATTGTGGTTTTTCAAGATATTTCCCACTTAAGTCTTATCGATAACTTGTGATTTTATTTTGTTTCAGTGTCCTCATTGAGCACTTCCACCTTAAGAGTCACTTACAATGGTGACATTATCATCAGGAGGATTGGATCCGAAATTTTGAATGTATGGAATTGAAATTTGTCATCTGTAGAGGGGCAAAAAGGTAAACTATTATAACCTGTGCATATGTGTGTAGAAAATGGAAAAGGGGAAAGGTGGATGAGGTGGAAAATGCTTTGATTTCCTAGAAGTAAAAATAATCTATAAATTGCTATTAAAATAATTTCTCATAATTACAGTTAAGTGATTGTGCAAGCCCATGGATTCCATTTAATAACTATTAATACTGCAAATTTGCTGTTCTGTGTTGGACAATTGTTACTCCTAACCAGGTATGAACACTTTCAAAGATTCAGCTGAGTTCGAAAACATTTGAATGTCTAGTTTGGCTGGATAAACCAAGTAGAGACATGAAAGTTCTCCATGCTTGTGTATAGAACTTATATTAGACAACTAATCAAGGCAGTGGAGATTTTAAGTAAGTCAGAGAGAGTCATCACCTACGTGGGGAAAGATGGGAGTGCTTCAGTATTCATGTACTGCAATTAAGAAAATACTAGCTAAGAACCCGGCTTTTGAATGCTATCTAGTAACTCCTGCAGGTACAGTTGCCTAGGTAACAAATGAAAAGCAAAAAGTACTGCAAATACTTAGCAGGTCAGACAGCATCTGTGGAGAGAGAACAGTTAAAGTTTCAGGTTGGTGATCAGAGCTGCCCGACCTGAGTATTTCCAATGCTGTCTCTTCTATTCCAGCTTTTGGAGAGTTTTTTTTAGGATCAGGATGGCTATACTATCATGAAAAGTCAAATAATGTTCCAGCTCTCACAATTGAACATCACTTGGGATGAAATACTTGAGGGGTTCATGTCGATGTAGGAATTATGGTCTTGAGGGAGGTAAAAGGACAAGAGAGTCAAACAAATAAAAAATTCCATTTCCAACTTCAGAGGCTTGTCATTTTGGAAATCCTTGCATTATCCCAGCCAAATCAGAAGCATCTAATCCTAAAATATTGCTTCAGACTCGAAGAGTATGAAGGACTCCCAATATTTCTGTTGTTTATGTCCCATGCTGACTTGATGTGACAGCCTTAGTAATAGCGACCACAGCCACACTCTGGGACGCTTGGGACTTCGCCACACGATAAATACCTTACCATGACCAAGGAGAAAGAAGGCACAAAGTAGCACTTCTTTGAGGTGATATATTTGAATGATATTTCTGTCAGGTAACTTAAAGTTTTCTATCTACATAGCTTTTCAGAAAATAACGCTTGACATGTTTCCCAAAACCTCCTTAAGCTTCTTAAGTTGTCTCTTTGGTCTGAGCATATTGAAAGTTTCCTGAACCTCCAGTATTTTCTTCACTTAGTAAGCGTATTCCTTCAAATTTCTTCTCAAGAGTCAGTTTGTGCTCCACAAGCATTTACATAATTAGTTGATTATTTTAAATGTTAATTGTTTTAAATAGAGAGGTTTGTTTCTACCAGCAGAATTTTAATTTATAATTATTCTATCCACAGCATGTGTCATCATACTAAAGAATGGCTGTATTTTCAGGTGTTTAAAATTATTTTTCTAGTGTATTTAAATATTTTTGGCACAATGTAATTGTAAGTCAAAACATTAGTAGCAATCCATACCATTAATATATTAAATAATTTAAAAATGAACAACATTAAAATAACAAACCTATTTAAAACCTAATTTAAAATTATTGAGAAATTATGCTGTAAATATTTATGGTTGAGTTGGTACACTGATTATGAATTAGGTTTAAAAACTTCAAACACTAGACACGTATTGAGAGTGTCATCAAAACAAACCAATTCTTATAAGTGTTTCCCCTCCCCACCTTTCCTGACCATTTCTTTCTTGAAATAAGCAGGTTTTCTAAAAAGAATATAATGCCACTTGAGCATGGAACACAATGTTGAATTCATTATGCACATCCTTTGAGATAACTTTTCACAGTTCTAATTGCTCTGCAAAAAAAACTCTTCTGGTGAGAGAAAAAAATCTTCAGGAGGGTTATTTCCTCATTGACAGTCTGTTGGCCAATTTGAAATATGGCTGCTGCTTGCTGAGGAAATATTTGCATTATCTTTTCTTCATCAAGGTACTGTAGTAGGTAAATTTGTTACTCATTTGGTGGATAACTTCTTTATCTCTGCAAAGTCTATTGTTCAATGGTTCTAGATCGGCTTCGAATGTTGACAAATAAGGCAAAATAACAAACTGTGGGTCTGGCAGCATCCGTGGAGAGAGAAAAAGAGATATTGTTGTGAGCCCAGCATTACTGTTCTTCAGGAGCTCCCAGACTTCCTGAATTGCAACAGCATTTTATACGTTAGTTTTGGGTTTCCAGTGTCCACAGTATTTTGCTTTTAACAAACTGTGAGAGTAGGATTGATAATGAAAACAATAATTGAAAAGAATGTGAACCTTCAGCATTCTGAATCAAATCTCATCCTTCTCCTCTCCACTTTACATATATGCTGGATAATATTTCTATTGATTATTGAAGCTCCTTCCTAGTCATTTATTAGTCTTATTTTTCTCAGTTCCTGTGCATTTACAGTTACAGAACTTAGAGCATTAATATTTAGGTAGTAAGTGAGTTTTATCATTTTATGGTAAATGTTTTTTTTCCAATTCAGCAGGTCTAGAGTCATTTTTTATTCACTTCTTCATGTAATTACTATTAATTTCTGTGCTTCAAGAACTAATCAAAATGTCATAATAGTGGCCGAGTAGCAGATGTAAATCAGTTACCTCCCATAGGTGATCATGTTGACGGGGCGTCACATTTGTCTGTTGATTGAATTGGCCTGTCACTTGTGAGTTGCTTGAGTGTATTCTTAGGCTGGCTGCTTCAAGAAGTGACAGATATCGCATACCCCATTATTGGTGCAGCTTTATGAAGTGAATAGGTAGCAATAATCCATGGTGTAAACAGCCCTTTGGTCTTGATGGAAACCTACATTATTTTTGAGAATGTAAACAAGGAATAAAGATACAAGTTTTATTTAATTTTTAGATCATTTTGCTGCAAGTTTATATTGCCTAGGATTGAACAAACTAATTTTTTTAATATCGAAATAACTTTACACTTTGTCCTGTTCCTTTGCACTTTTTGAAGTATATGAGCTGTCACTGATTTTTATATTCAAAGATATCAAAGCTGTGCAGGTTATTAGGTTTGTGCTCAGACTAAACTCCCCTCATATATTTATACTTTAAACAAAATAAAGAACTGCAGATGCTGGAAATCTGAAATAAAAACAGAAATTGCTGGAAAAACCCAGCAGGCCTAGCAGAATCTGTGAGGAGAAAGCAGAGTTAATGTTCTGAAGAAGGGTCACTGGATTTGAAACATTAACTCTGCTTTCACAGATGATGCCAGACTTGCTAAGGTTCTCCAATAATTTCTGTTTTGGTTGAATATTAGATTTGTTAATTCTGCAATAATTAGGCCCTTTGATGTTTAACCATATAATGCTTGAGGAAGAATGAACACATATGTCAGTAAAATCTCAGATCCTGTGTTTGCATGTCAGTGTAAGTTAGTAGGTTTGTAGTCATAATGAAAGCTTCAAGGTGTTCTGATAACATTGCACGATCCTGTTTTAATATTTTAAATTTCATTAAATTTTTATTTAACATTGCTATTACTTTTCATGCTTGAAGGTATTACTTTGAAGTTATATTTCTTTAAAAATAAAAGTCGAATTTCACAGTGATTAAGACTGAATGTGTCAATTTGGCTAATGATGCTGGACTTTGTCATGAATGTCTACAAAGACAAACTAATGTAGCGAAAATTTGGTGCCGAGAAATGTAGTGCTGGAAAAGCACAGCAGGTCAGACAGCATCCGGGGAGCAGGAGAGTCAATATTTCGGATATAAGCCCTTTTCGACTCTGATCCCCAGCATCTGCAGTCTTCACTTTCTCCTGAAAATTTGGCGCACCTTATAAAGACTGGGACACTCAGCCTGTGAGTTACCACCCAAGAAATCAAATTGAGAATTTTTACTAGTGACTTCATTGTACCCCAAACTGGCATTTCTGAAAAAGTTTTTGATAAATGGATTGATTCCAGAAAATAACTTGAAGCTTCAACAGGGGTCATTTTAACACTGATTTTCAGTAACCTGGGAGAAATAATCAGCTGCCTGTTGCAGAATCTAATTTTCAGCTCATGGTATTGTTTACAATAGACAGGTGATCAGCTCTGTCAGGTTATCACTTAGAATCCCTACAGTGTGGAAGCAGCCCATCGAGTCCACATCGACCCTCCAAACAGCAGCCCACCCAGAAACCCCACCCGCCCAGCTTTTTCACGCAGAGCGTGGTATGTGTATGGAATGAGTTGCCAGTGGAAGTGGTGGAGGCTGGTACAATTGTAACATTTAAGAGTCATTTGGATGGGTATATGAATAGGAAGGGTTTAGAGGAATATGGGCCGGGTACTGGCAAGTGGGACTAGATTAGGTTGGGATATCTGGTCAGCATAGATGAGTTGGACCGAAGGGTCTGTTTCCTTGCTGTCCATCTCTATGACTCTATGACATCCCTGGATACTATGGGACAATTTAGCATGGCCAATCCACCTAACCTGCATATCTTTGGACTGTGGGGAGAAGCTGGAGCATCCAGAGGCAACCCATACAGACAAAGAGAGAATGTGCAAACTCCACACAGACAGGCTCCCGAAGCAGGAATCGAACCCTGGTCCTTTGTACTGTGAGGCAACAGTGCTAACCACTAAGCCACCATGTTACGTAGGCAGTAAAAATTAAAATTTGTCCCCAGGTAGTTTTATTCTTTTATATATGGCACAGATGTTTTATTATGTTCTGTTTCCATAGTAGTTGATGTGTGTCTCGTATCACAGTGGACATTACTTAGGGGTCAAAAACTATAATTGACTTGTACCAGCAATCTCAAGAAATGAATGCATCGATTTCCTGATGGCCTGGTAGCAAAGTGGACTGAATGGTGCGATACCACGCCATGCAGACTAAATGTTTGTGGATTCAGTTTCTGAATAACATTGAAACTTTACATGCCATTAGGCCATGTGACCACGGAGGTTATTGTCATTGACTCAACTGGCATCAACACATTGCATTGTGAGAAGGAATTGGGAGATACCAACTTGGATAATCTCTCTTTCCTCCTTTAATCCTTCTGTAGCTGAGGCCAACTGTGTAGTATCCCAGTAGCTGTACAGAAAGATCAACTGGATCAATATGTATTAGGATCATATATAAGCCCATGCTGCTTTACATGGCTCAGTACCATGCTAGCTGTAGAATTTACCTGTTAAGCTTGTCTTGCTTACACTTATGGTCCTGCCACACAGGCTATTCTATAGCTATGGAGTAACAGTCAACAACCTCTGTCAAGTTATATGCCTGTCATGATTGGTTTTTTGGCTTAGTTTGGCTTCCTGTGGGAATGATCTGGTTTTCTCCTCAATCCCTATGGGCTTGTTGATATTGGTAATGACTGTTGAAGAGCTATCACAGGGGAGAATCCACTGTGCATTTCACCAGAGCAGCATTGGGTATACACTGTGTCATAGTAATACTGTTAATAGGGTGGGAGGGAGGGGGAGAGGTGTGCTGGTTACCTGGATGGCCAGTGTCTGATGCAGAGTAATGCCAATAGCGTGTGTTCAATTCCAGCACCGGCTGAGGTTACCATGAAGGATTCTCCTTCACAACCTCTCCCCTCGCCTGAGGCATAGTGACCTTCAGTTTAAACCACCATCTGTTGTCTTTTTTCTAATGAGAGAGCAGACTAATGGCCTAGTTGGACTATGCCAATTTAGCCTTTACCTTTCTCAATGGAAGGGATTTTACTATACGCTAACCTTTTTTGCAGGTCTACTTGTTAATGTTGAAGACATTATTGGTATCATCCATTTTTAACTTGGGAATTATTTCAAAGCCACAATCTTTAATTTGTGATAAAAAATAGTTTAGCTCATCATAAAATAGAAAGGAAAACTTTAAATACTGGAAATCTGAAATAAAAGCAGTTTATAAAATAAAATAAGTTAGCATGGCCAGTCCACCTAACTTGCATATCTTTGGGCTGTGGGAAGAAGCCAGAGCATCCAGAGGAAACCCCCACAGGCAAGGGGAGAATGTGCAAACTCCACACAGACAGTCTCCCGAGGCTGGAATGGAACCCTGGTTAAAAGAAGGCAATCAGGCACTATCAGGTTCATGATAGTGCTAATGATAAGTTTTTTTTGTTAGATAATGCTGCTGCTTTTACACAAATACTGTAACTGTCATTACAGTTAAATAGAACAAAGAGCCGCAAAGATCTGAAACACAAATGGAAATTGCAGGCAAAACTCAGCAGGTCTGGCAGCATCTGTGTGGAGAAGGCAGAGTTAATGATGATGAAAAATCACTGAACTTGAAACATTAACTCTGCTTTCTCCCCACAGATGCTGCCAGACTTGCTGAGTTTTGCTAGCAGTTTCTGCTTTTGTTGTTGTTACAGTTAGTTGTATTTTAAATAAAAGCCTATTTCTAACATTCACTGCATTGAATGATCAGTAAAACTAAGGATCCACTCTTTAAGAAGTGACATTGTTCTCTTAATAAATGTGATTGAAAAGATTGTGAAAGTGATAGAAGCGGCAGGAGAACGCCATGTTCAGTTAGCTGTATTTGGTTCAAGATATGATTTGCAAGCCTCAGATCTGTGTTTAAAGTGTTTATTCCATGGTCGTTTAAGTGGCCAAATAATCAAGATAGCCATAAGATACATGATTTTTTTTTGCAGATGAGCTCCTGACAGCATTTAAGTAATGCAGGATGTTGCTCTCTTAGATGCCATATGTGAGTACAGTGATATGTTGAGAACTCTTTGAATAATACATTTGACTTAGAGCTCAAAGCATTATATTAAGCAAAGGTTTCAGACCACAAGTCTCTTATTATTTTATGAAGTGCATAGATACAGTGAACGTCAAAGAGTTTTTTTCCCTAGGGTGGGGGAGTTCAAAACTAGGTGATATATTTTTAAGCTGGGAGGAGAAAGATTTAGAAAGAACTTGAGGGGCAAATGTTTACACAGCGATTGGTTTGTGTGTAAAATGAACTGTCAGTGTAAATGCTGTGTGCATTTACAGGTACACATTTAAAAGATGTTTGGATAAGTTCATGAATGGGAAAGGTTTGGAGGGATATGGGCCAAAAGCAGGTACACTGTAGATGGGACTAGTTGAGTTTGGGAACACGGTTGGTGTGGACTAGTTGAACTAAAGAGTTCAATGCTGTATGACACTATGACTATCACTAGTTTAAAGACAAGAATAATAAAAAGAAATTGAAATCATTGTTTGCAGATTGTTTTTTAAAGTTTGATGCTTGCAGTGCTAATTTATTCCAGTGTGCTATATTGCAGTCTTTATAGATATTACAGTCACAATACTGCTTACAATTTGCTGCAGTGACTTTGATTAAAATAATTTTCAATTGCTGCTTCACTAAAACAAAATTAAATCCATCAAAGGTAAAACCTAATTGGGTCCCCCTAAAGAGCTGCTTTATTTACTAAAGCAGCATGCGTTCAGTAAAGCTGTCATTTAGCATTTGTAGACTCCTCTCTAGATCTCAAAATTTGCCTTGCCATAGTCCTAGCACTTATCTGCAAAGATACCTTATTTTAACATTTAACATTTGCTTCCCACTCTCATAGGTCTTCTTCCCATTTCAAGTCAAGTAATTGGCTGAGTTCTTCTTCTCATTTTAGCTGGCCAGCTGCCAGTGTGAAACCATTGTCTGAGTTGCTGATGATTGAAATTAACATGACATTTGTGCAGTGGTAATGGAATACGTTAGTAATTAATTTCATGACTCTGAGGAAGGTTCCATCATCCACCACCTCTGATCAGCAGGAGGGGAGGGGGAGATGATGAAACTCTCCCAGCAGGCACTGTACAGCAGTAGTTAGCCCAACTCAGTGTCAAATTTAGTTCTGAAACCTTCCAACAAAACTGAAACAATTGTTAATTTATTACAAAAAATGTCACTCATTTTTTTTCAAAACAATGCAGCAAATTCAAAATGTAATTATAAAAATTAGAAGTGGAGACAATAATGAGATTGGATTAATGAACACAATGCCACACTGTTAGACTTCACTGTCTTTTGAAAAGAAACTTGTAAAGTTACATTTTGTTTCATAATAATTTCTATGAAACTCATCTAACCTTTCAATGGCTACTTACTGCAGTGTAGTCTCCTACATGGCATCCTTGTATCCAACGGTCTTAAAACCATCCTTAAATAATCAGGATGTTTCTGTTCTGAAAATACAGATAATATTTGAAACAAAACCAGAAGTTGTTGCAAAAGTTTAGCAAGTCTGGCGGATCTGTGAAGAGAAACCAGTTACTGTTTCATGTCCCGTGACCTTCAGCTCTGGTGAAGAGTTATCTAGACTTGAAACGTTAGCTTGCTCTCTCTCCATGGATGCTGTCTGACCTGTTGTGATCTCCAGCATTTGTTGTTTTCAGTAGATTCCAACATCTGCAGTAATTTGCTCCTAAGATTTGTTTCATGTTTAGCTTTAGTTGCCCATTATTTTCTTTATGATAGATTTTAGAATCAAACAGGCTAAATTAAATTAGCTTTTTTAACGTCTTTCTTTTGGTCATATATGGGTGGGAAATTGGCTTGGAAATAGTGCAAAACAGACAATGGTGAATTGGCAGCTTATTTATACCTTGCCTGATTCTTTTATCCATTTAATCAGAGGTGTAAAAGAGTTAGCGATTCACATTCACCCTGTACATGCCCTTCAATACATTGTACGAGTTAAAGATCATTTGTTCACAGCACTCGAAAGTTACAGAGCAATTCAAATCCAAGTTATATGATAACTTCATATTTTGTTCCTTCACTCATCATGGCAAACATTTACATTGTATGTTGATCTTTTGAGAATTTTTGATAGGTCACAAATGATGTAGATGCACACGTCATTGAACTCCTGAATACCATACTATTAGATTGGTTGTTAAAATTCTACATAGGAAAAGTAACCCTATCCCCATTCTGTTATTTCCCCAGAAGGAGAGTTTGAAAATTGGAGAGTGAATCATTCAGGATTTGTACAGCAATTTGTAGCAATTGATTCGAAAACAGCATTGACTAAGGCACAAAGTACCAAACTGGGTGTTGCACACAACTGGGCTTCAAAATTTAAGACCGAAATATTTAGAGTCTTTTGTTTTAAAAAAAGAGATAAATTATCCACCTGTTCTGTTGAGTCATGCAGTTTTGAAGAATTGGAGTAGAAACCACTCTATTAGTATAGATTCAACGATATTTTCCTTGTCATTACGGAATCTATTCTTTTTTGGTGATGCAATTGTTAAACCAGTTGTTCTCTGCAATCTGAAATGGTTTACAGTATTAGTTCATTTTCCTTTAACTTAATTCATTATTTGTGACAATTTTCTTGCAACATTCAAATAACTCATCAAACAGTTTTGTTGATTTGGTGAGTGCGACACATATGGCAGGATTATATTTGTGAACTCATTTTAAAGAATGCTGGTGAATTTCAATTTGTATTTGGTTAAATTCTTTCAGTTTTATTTTAAAGGGAACGTGATTGAGATTATTGTGTGTGGATAAGCAGGCAATTTGTGAATTGATTTGGTAGTGTGAATGAACATGCTTGTGCTTGTAAATTTCTGTGTTTAAATCGTCAACTGTTGTCATACATGCATTCTAGCTGAAGTAAACCATTGACCTCTGGTATTTTCGTGTGTAGCAAATATCTTTTTAACTGAAATTAGTCAAGGACAGTGGTGAGGGTTATTTTAGTGAATTTGCTGTAGTAACGGCTTTGTTTTGCAATGATGTATCTGTTTAAATATCTTCATGCCTTTAGAGATATTTTTGGATTATTGCATTAGCTATTGCGGCAGTTATTGTATATTACTTCATGATGTTGCAATCAAGGAGCTCAGAAATTCTAGTTAGGTTACAAGTTGACTTTGCTGACAATGAAGTGTCGTAATTTGTTTCAGTGGTATTGTACAGAGTTAGTCTCTGTTCCTCTTTTACAACAGTATTGGGATTTTGCGCTTCAAGCAAGAGAAAGCAAGTTACACATGGTAGAATACACAATGGAGTCAATAGGGTTGGCAATTGAGAAGTGTTGGCGGAGAGGTTGAGAAGGGAAAACCTGAGACAAATTTTCACCCAGCCATGAATGATGTGTACAATGTTAAAAATCACACAACACCAGGTTATAGTCCAACAGGTTTAATTGGAAGCACACTAGCTTTCGGAGCGACGCTCCTTCATCAGGTGATTGTGTTGCTTCGAAAGCTAGTGTGCTTCCAATTAAACCTGTTGGACTATAACCTGGTGTTGTGTGATTTTTAACTTTGTACGCCCCAGTCCAACATCGGCATCTCCAAATCATGAATGTTGTGGGCAGTGGTAAGACTTTTGGGAAAGTACAAAGAGAAAGGAAAAACAAGATTCTCAACATTGAGAAAAAAGACCAGATTTTACACAGAAGGTTTCAGTGGTTAGATGAAACTCTCACTAGTGAGCGGTGAGAGACCCATATGAATGCAATGAATCATATTGTTACCTAATCTTTCCTATTATCCAAGGCAACAGAGAGAAACTAGACGGTGACAGTTTCTGACATGGAAATCAAAGTGGTTGTCTGCCATTTGAACATATCTGGACATCCATCCTGTGCAGCATTGCCCAGCCTTTCAGTGAATGCAGCATGGCTAGTGACCATGGAGGCAGGTGTCATCCAAAAAGCAGCAGCCCCATGTCACACCTTTACCCAGTTTACACTTCACCACTTCAATACTGCAATTTGACCTCGTCAACAGCTTTCATAAGTCATGTTGCTGCCAAAGTCTTTTGCAGGTGGGAACAGGTACACTCCTCATCCATTTGACCAGCATCTCCATTCTTAGTTTCCATTCTTAGTGCTCTGACACTTTGTGTTTGCCTGGATTTTCACAGTATCTCTGCCTTGCCTTGACTTGTTTTTTGTGCATTGCTGCCTTAATCCAAACATGCAGGCTCACAGTACTTTAGGCTTGGCTGGCCCCTCAGTGCAGACACACATTCAGGCAGCCTGTCAAGTTTGCCAGTGATGGTCAGTCAAGGCGTCAGGCATGTTGGTGTAAGGCGCCATGCGCTCAGCAATCAGCAATTTTCCTTGCGCTACTGCTACTTTGTGATATCACTCCACCACTGGGCTCACTGCAGTTATGCAGCGAGATCTTAGTCCCCTATCCCCTTCTGCTGGCTGTTGCTTCCTCTGTATCATATTGCTCAGCAGTAGAGGAAATTATGTCTGGAGGCATTCCTCTATTAATGACAAAGGCCATGTGGATGCTGTTTGTTGTCTGCAGAAGATAGGAGAGGGAATGAGTTATGAAATACAATAAGAAGCTTGGTCATGTTAAACGTACATATACAGTGGTATTAATGGAAGAGCAATGTAGACTTGAATTTTTACCTGATTGCCAAGGCATACAAATCTTGGCTTCACCACATGAGCAGTCATGGATAACATTAGCAGCATCTTGGAGTCATTTGCATAAAATAACCTGTACATTGTAACCACATATGTTGATCTGGTTAGAAAGCATGTTGAAATTAAATGAAACCATATTTAATTACTAAAGTCCTTGGGACAAAGTCTTCCCTTCTCTGGAGGTGCAAGAATTGGAAGTAGTTTGATGAGTTTGCCTTGGAGAGGGCCTGGAAAACTGCACCTCACCAATTAAGAGCTGGGAGAGAATCTCCATTGGGGCGCTGGAGGCAATAAAGGCCCCTTGGGCCTCCACTTACACCCTTCCTTATTGACATGCCTTTCTAGTAGATAAGAAAAGTGGCTGGTTACCCAAACAATAGCCACAGTTATTTACCTGCAGGTAGTGTAGGGTTGGGCATTTGCTCCAATCAGGTGTCATTAGGAGGCGTGGATGAGGATCAAGGGGACGACCTCTGAAGACTACCTCCCTGTCCTTGTCTCTGGTCTCCCTACCCATGCCCCCACCCACACACCTCGCCAATCACAAGAAGTAAAAAGAATGGATCTACCTTCTCCCTGTGGAATCCCCTGAAGGTGACAAGCGACAATCTTTGACCCCCAGAAGTAGTCACAGTTGAATTAGCTGATGCCATTTGGCAAGCTAGGATACCGTTATCGAGAGCTGTGATTCTCAGAGAAATGTGCTGGTCAGCTCTTAACCAGCTGTTTGGCACATAACCTGACATCTTTTCCCAGGAGTGGGCAAGTAAGTCACCATCCAGTAAGGGGAAATGGTGGTGCTAGGGTGAGAAAGTAGGCTTGTGGGCACTGGTTTTTGAATTTGTGATACCAGAAGTATCCTTAAAAGGTTAAAAATGAGAATCATGACACCCATGCGGATTTATCAAATGAATTACAGGTTGTGGATTTTATATTGATGTCCATATATGCATGTGGACAGAATATCCTCTCCAGAAGGATGTAAAGTAGTCAGATCATGTCTTATGTTATTTGCGCATGTGACACATCCAAAGGTGTTTTGACTGGAGTTTTCAAGATATGGATATGGTATCTCAAATCCAGTTATCTGAAAATGGACGTCCTCAAGCTGGACATTTCTCTCAGTTGTTGCTCCTGGATTAACAAAAGTGCAGGAATGAATTTTCCATTCCATTGGGTTTGGCCACAAGATGGAATCAGCAAGATTTGTGCACTCGTATTCTGGAGTCCATTTCAGCATTTTAAGATCTGCCTTGTTCTCATTCTCCCTCTTGTCTCAATACAGAGCCTGTTCCATAGGTGAGAACATTCTGATTGCAGGGAGGCTGCTTTCAGTGGTGAGAATCAGAAATCTGACATTTCTCTTTGTCCCATTACTACAGTTCCAGTGAATATGCTTTCCCTAAAGAATCATTTTAGTGTGAGATAATAGATTTTAAAAAAAAATGTCCAATCTAATTCTAATTCTTCAATGTTTCTCCACATAATGATAATGAGAATTTGTGGCATACAAGCATGTTCCACCCTGTGATCTATGACCTGGTTATTTTTGTGATGTTAATAATCATTACAGAGTGTGCTATAGAAATAGCCCGTGAGTTGATTTCAAAGTCTTTGAAAGTCTGTCAAGATCTTGGTCTAAAGCATGCTGGACTGCAGTCCATTTATCAGACACGCACAGATCCTGT
The DNA here is from genome assembly GCF_047496795.1 of Chiloscyllium punctatum. Classification (NCBI taxonomy): domain Eukaryota; kingdom Metazoa; phylum Chordata; class Chondrichthyes; order Orectolobiformes; family Hemiscylliidae; genus Chiloscyllium; species Chiloscyllium punctatum. The sequence goes on along the minus strand of NC_092750.1, from coordinate 49,722,440 downwards.
CTGTAATCTATCATTTAAAATTCATGCAGTATTCAAACTGAGCAACTGTGAAATCAAGTGATGTGTCTTTGTCTACATCATCATTTCTGACTTGGTCAGATTTGGCCTTTTGTTTATTGGAAATAAAAAGGATACAAGCATATTCTACATAGGAGCAGAAACATAGAGAATAAGTGTAGGTGTAGGCTATTCGGCCATTCAAGCCTGTTGTGCAATCCATCATGATCATGGCTCATCATCCAACTCAGTAGCCTGTTCCTGCTTTTCCCCCATATCTTTTAATGCCAAGTAGTATATCACTATATATGTGTGAAGTGGACAAAGTTAAGAAATACATGTTTATACCATCTGTACCTTGTAAATCTGAAGTGTGGATGAGGGGTAAGTGGGAAGTGAGAAGGCAGATTAGACATAAGGATTCCGTCATCTTTAATTGTTTCAGCCCCAATACTGGCCATAACCTCTGAAATGGTTGTTTAATTCTAATCATTACCTTCTGCATGGGGTAAAACATGCAGGCAAGCCTGAGATCTACAATGTGAATTGGTGCTGACAGTGTCCACAGTGAAGGCCTCGTTGTTGTCTTGTAGTACCTTGGTATGACTGCTGCTATGTAAAGAATCAGTGAATTTTTTTAAAAGGTTGGGCCATGTACTAATTAACAGCAAAACAGTTTTGAACATGCAACAAAATATTGTAGAGAAATGAGATGTGGGTAGATCTTCACTATTTAATGTATGGGACATTTCAAGTAAATTCCTTGTACCTGAAAGTAAAGCTTAGATGATTAGTTTCATTAGTAGCATCACCGACCCTAATCCTATCCTAAGAAAATATATACAAAGTCAATTTTTTTGAAGGAAGAGCTGACATAGCTAGATTTGGGATGGCATGGGTGGCACATTGGTTAGCACTGCTGCCTCACAGAGCCAGGGACCCAGGTTTGATTTCAGCCCTGGGTGACTCCTGTTTGGAGTTTGTACATTCTCCCCATTTCTGCTGGCTGGGTGCTTTGGTTCCTTCCTAGGTGGATTGGCCATGCTAAGTGTGGGGTTACAGAACGGGATGCTCTTCGGACAGTCAGTGCAGATGTGATGAGCTGAATGGCTTCTATCTGACGTACAGGAATTCTGTGATTCTAATATACTGCTATAGTGTAATTTTAATCCACCTGGACAGAGCTTCGATATTTTAAGACATCATTTAAGTTGAGTTGAGATAACAATCAGTGGTAAAACACTTCCAATATTTGGCTGGAATGTCAGAAAAACATCTAACAAAACAATTATATGAAATGTGTTGAGCTTGTTGGATGAATGATTAGCTTTTCTAAGTGTCTTTCTGTTTTTATAATTCAGGCATTGTGATCGCTGATGTTTGATGATTTCAAGAGTCCAAAAATTATCTCCATGATTTGTAATTATGTAACAAGCAATGTATGGAAGCCGCAGAGCCAAAGTTAAATTGTAAAGACAGCATGGAGTTCACATTTCAGGTCCGTGACCCTTTGGCTGATGAAAAGCCACAGATTTGAAATGCTAATTCTGTTGTTCCTTCAACAGATGCTACCTAACCTGTTGAATATTTCAAGCCTTTTCTGTTTGTATTTTATATTTTCAGGATCTGTATCATTTTACTTTTGTATAAAGATAATGTACCAGGTGTTACAAATCTGTGCAGCCTGATATTTTGAACTTGATCCCCTCAACATGCCTTTTCAATTCAAAGAACTGTCTTTTCACTTAACTAGATCTCCCAGTGAAGATAAAAGCATTAAGCGCAAATGTGTCATAAACGTGCAGCTCAGCACTTCCAAACTAATTTCCAATGTGACTTCAATTTAACACGTAAAAATTAATGTGACCCTCCAGACTCCAAGAAAAGCAAATCAGCAATAAAGTAACACTCATAGCATTCAGTATATAATGATTAAAAATTAGACATTATAGATCAATATAGAATATTTAATACAAATATAAAAATCTGTTTTCAAAGAACTTTTAAAAAATGTTCTTATTTTATATACTTACCAGTCTACTAATTCATCAAAGTTGCTCCAGTTCATGAACTTTGGCCAAGAAGTAGTGGAAGTGTAGATAAAGGAATTTAAGGTGACTAATGTTGGAACCAGCATCATTCTGCAGATCTAGGATGATGGGGCTGGATCAGACAGGCCGTGTCCCATCAGAGGATGCATTGCTGTAGGATTCATGCTTGGGATTAGGCTTTATGAGGAAAGTGGGGTGCTTCTGAATCAACATAGAGCTCTTGTGGCACTGTGATAGAGTTCTTACTTCTGAACATGGAGGCACGGGTTCAAGTTCCACTTACTCCAGAGATTTAATATAACATATCTGAACAGGTTGATTTAAAAAGGTCTAGAACATAGATGCACCAGCTTTAACCATTTTCCATAATCCCCAATGACAGAAGACGCAGAAGACAGAAGACATATAAAGAATCTATTAGACTAGAGAAAGATTCTGAGCGATGAGCAGTAAACACCATATGGATTATGATGCTAGGGTGCAATCTCAGAGGAAGGAGAGTTTGAGACCCTCATTACTTTTCCTCCAACCCCACTAGGTTTCAACCCATAGTTTTGGAATAGTTGCTGTACGACTAAGTACACAAATATCAAAGTTTATAGAGTTTATATGCAAGATTATAAGTGAGTCAAAATCAGGTATCTGATTGTACTTTTTTAACCTTGGATAGCTGTCTATGCTAAATTTAGAATGTGAAAGAACAAAGAAATACAATGATTCAAATACACTATATTTAGTGGTAGATGCGGATTAAGGTTGCAGTGAATGCATAATCTTAATTAACAAAAATAAAGTTATCAATAATTTATATTTAATGGAGGTATTTTCTGATGTTTTTAAATTTCTGTATTTGCAGTCAACATATGCTTCTAAAATTCCATGTAAAAAAGAGAGCTCGATTAAATCCTGTTTGCATTGAGTTATGATGTTAATAATATTATAACTTTGTATAAATCACATTTCCATTTGCTCAAGTGTAAAATAATCCAGATATAAATAAATTTCAGAAGATTAAAGTAGTTTAATATTAATGTATTTTAAATAATTTTACCCAATTCACTACTTTTCCATATAATAAAAATGTATTAATTCAACACAATGATTTGCTCATGTTTAGACCATTTGGCATTATAAATACTTGTCTTGTACTTCACTAGTTTTGGCAACAATATTTTCCTCAATGAATGCAATTTCAGACACAAAATGTAACTCCTGACTAATACAGTTGATAAGTTGCTTCCATCATCACTCTCCAAGTGATCTTTCAGTGCCATATCTAATCCTGATTCCCTGATTCTGTGTGGCAGATTCTTGCTCTCCTCACACATTGCAACTTTGTAAATGCCTCAGCATCGATTTCTTCATCCAAGCCTTGGTTACCCCTATTAGCACACTTATAATTACTTTATTTCACTCATTTTGTCTCCTGTGAAGTGTTTTGAAACATGTTCACTGTTAAAGCATTGTAGTTGTAAAAAAAACCTATTTAAAATGCTGTTATAGCCAGTATATGTCACAGGGTAAATGTATATTGCATTTCTATATCTATAGAAGATAACAGTGTGGAACACACCCTAGTGTAATGACTCTATTTATTCATAGTCATTATCATTTTGATTTTGAAGATAGAAATGGAGAATCTGCCTCTTTATAATAGTTGAATATAATATTCTGATTGTTTGATTTGCAACATCAGCAAAATCAATAAAAAGTGATTTTACACCTTCCCGACAGAGAGGGCAATATTACAAAATGCTCAGCTTTTGCATTGTATTATATTGCTTCCTATTTTAAGAAAAAAACTTATTCATTCAAATTTAAAATTATATCCAAATATAATTTATCAGAATACAACATGACGAAAGCAATATCAATAATCCCAGAAATTTAACAGATTGTGTTGCGTATTTATTTTAACTGTAATCATAACCAAAAGAAATGTTACCAAAATTACTGAATGCTTTTTTTTAACCACTCAATATGTCGAACAAAAATATTATCATTTGTAGATAATTAATAAAAAGAACATTTTTTCATGTTCCTTTCTACGTACTTCCAGTGATCCAATCTGGGTTCTTTCTCTTTCTGACTGGCTGTCTCATTCCATTTACATTAGTTTGACTCTACTCTCTCAACACGTCTATATTAGACCTCAATTTTGCCTTTGATGACAAGCTCTAGTTAATGTTTGAGATTGTCTTAATAAAAGAGTCTGACTAACTTTGCTGTCATGGTGGAGTCTTTGATACTGACAAACTTTCAGTTTGTTTGTGACTTTAACTTTCATTTGGGGATTTAAGAGTAATTTAGACTTTGGGAAGTTGAGCATGTTCTCCTTTTGTTAGATTTTCTCTTTCAAACAAATAGTCCTCATGTTTCTGGTGAAGTCGACTTTTGATTTTCACTAGTTATGTAAACACACCTAACCTCTGTACAACAACGTCAAATACATACATCTCATTCTCAAATTAGTTGTTTTTGTTCATAACATCTGACCAGAACTGAACTCTCTAAGTTTCGGTCATTCAGTTTCATGATGAGTCCTTATTTTGTCTTGTTTTTCTCTTAATGTCTTTCTATTGATGTCAGAATGAACTTTGCTAGGATTGCGTTTAAACACCAATTCTTAAGTGGTAGACTGTAAGCTTATTCTATAAAAGAACAGGAGATTGTCTAGCCTGTGTCAAAGGACATAGATGTAATTGACTGGTTTGTCACTGAGCATTAACTTCTGCAAAGACCTCTTCATAACCTGTACATTTCTTTCTGCCACACCATTTGATGCTGGGTTATGTAGTGGTGCGAAACTATATTTAACTCCATTCTCATTCAGAAATATTTCAGAATTGCATGATACGAACTGTGAACTAATATCTGATACTAATACCTCTGTGACCCATGAATTATAAGCAGATTTGCAGAACATTAGTAATTTTGGTATTTGTGCTACTGTGCAAAGATGTAAAGTTTTCCATTTGGTATAGCTACTGACCAAACAAGAACAAGAAAAACTCTTTTCCAATCACTTCAAAGAAATCAACATGTACTCATTCTCATGGTCTTCTTATGTTTGGCAATGGAATGAAAGGAACCTAAGATTATTTCTCATTCTGAGCGATAGTTCACAGATTTTCACCAACCATTCATATCTCTAGGTACTTTGGATATCAGAAGGTATATCTTGTTGCTACTTGCACATGGACCAACATTTGTACTTTTGATGGAAGTTTCTGAAACAATCTCTTCTAAATCTCAATGCTAATTTTGGCATTTTAAAAATTACTCATAATCTATCCCAAAGAGATAGCCTTGATCTGTATTCAGTTCATTTCTGTGTATGAAATAATCCTGTATTTTCTCTTGAATGCACTTTGGGGCAAGCATTCATGACATAATTGAGCACTTTACTGCGTATAACATCCTTAGGCGTTTCTTCACTTATTTCTCCAGGAGATGCTGATATTTCATTTGTCTATGTAAAGTAATTCCCAGATAACTCAATGGCAAAGTCTGATTCAATTTAATCTGAAAATTTTGGGAAATCTTGAAAGTAGATCTGCATTTGCATGATCTGCTGACTTATGACATTTAGTATTGTACTGCTATCTGATTTTATCATTTGGTCGTCCTTGGTCAAAGGGCACTTTGTTCTGTCCTAGTGCGTCCTTAATGTCAGATGTACTCACTGATACCTGTTGTAAATAAGTTGGTTCAGTTTAACCATTTTTGTTAAGCCAATTCCTTCCCATCAGGGACACTTTGTTCCCTCCTATTAACATGATAGGCAAATTTTAAGATGCATCATCATAATTAATTACACTAACTTCACCTAACATTATAATACAATTCGTGGTTCTCCTGCTTGATTACATTAACTTCTGTAATGTAATCTGTTTCATATATATGCTTTCAAGAATTTCCCAAATCCCGAACTAACTTTCAATTTACTATAACCTCAAGCCGGTGCATACCTGCAACGTAAAGCTTTTCAGTGACCTGGTGAATTATAGAATCCTTATAGTGTGGAAGCAGGCCATTCAACCCAAGGAGTCCACACCAATCTTCCAAAGAGCATCCCACCTGATGGACCGCTCCTATGCTATCCCTGTAACTTGCAAGGGCGCAAAAGGTGGTGCTGGAAAAGCACAGCAGGTCAGGCAACATCCGAGGAGCAGGGTAGTCGACGTTTCGGGCATAAGCCGTTCATTAAGAATGTGGAGGGGGAAGGGGGATGAGAGATATGTAGTGGCGTGGGTCGGTGGGGGGGGAGCTAGTTGGAAAGGTGGTAGGTGGGTGCAGATGGGGGTAATCATGATAGGTCAGTGGGGAATGTGGAGTGAATAGGTGTGAAGGAACATGTACAGGTCGGTCGGGTCAAGAGGGCAATGCATCATTGGAGGTTTGGATCTGGGATGAGATGAGATTTGGAAACTAGTGAAGTTGATATTGATGTCATTTGGATGAAGGATCCCAAAGTGGAATATGAAATATTCTTCCTCCATTTGGTGGGTGGCTTTGATTTAGTGGTGGAAGAGGTCCAGGACCTGCATGTCCTTGGATGAATGGGAGGGGGAGTCGCAATTTAGCATGGCCAGTCCATTTAATCTGCACATATTTGGACTGTGGGAGAAAACCGAGCACCCAGAGGAAACTCATGCAGACACGGGGAGTATGTGCAAAGTCCACACAGTTGCCCAAGGGTGGAATTGAGCCCAGGTCCCTGGCACTGTGAGACAGCAGTGTTAACCTAAAAATGCTGCCTGTTAATATTTCCTCTACTCTTGCTTGCTGACAGGATAAAAGTAACCTTTCCAGGCATATAACTTTGACTAGAAATGGGAGCATTTAAGTGGTTGGTGGCTATATGGCAAGGTTAGCATCTATATTTTTGACTCTTGAGACTGTGAACCTGGCTGTTGTTCTCACTGAAATCTGGTGCAGCTATTCTGCCCTTTCTTAAAAAGATTTCTTTGCAACCTGCACTCCATGACCTCATCACAGGCCTTCTTTTCGGCCAGCTTATTGCATTTTTTGAGTGTTTGACCTAGATTTTATTATTTGAGAATGCAATTTCCGAAGATTTCACTGGACAAATACTTCATTTTTATCAAATGCAACTCTCAGTTCAATCTCATTCTTAGTCTGCCATAATATGAGTCCAGAATCTCATTAGTATCACTATCGTCCATAGTATGAAGCACTATCAGCCTCATTAGGCAGACACTATTCAAATGTACCTGGCTCTATCGGGGTGAGGAAGACATTTACTTTGACCTCATCTTATATTTTATTCATTTCCATCTAAATACGTAACCTTTGTTTATAATTACACCCATCTTCTTTGTTAGGATTGATCTCCCCATTGTCCCCGAAGATGACTTTATTTGTTTTCAATTATGGACTGTGATGATTCACCATATACCTGAATATTTTGTGTGCACAGACAGAGTTGTGTCTTTAATCATTCCAGTCTCCTCAAAATCAACTTTTGAAGTTGGAAGAAAGGCCATAGCATTCTCCAGTCCTTAATCTCTCAAAAACTGTGAAAGAAGAGTTCCATCCTATTCTCTTTCCAACTTTCTGTTGTGTACTTCATTGAGTAAGACTAACACACAGTCAACTGTAGTCAGCCAGTGTTGTACAAATCTATGTATAGCCCTCCTTCAGAGAAGACGGGGAAGAAAGTATAACAAAATGCTCCTGCAATATACCATTGTCTTTTTTTAAAAACTTTTACTGTTAATTTGTGATATGGTGAATCATAAAGCTTTATTACTTTGTGAAGAAGGTATAGTTTGGGACTTCTTATTTCAGTCTTCTGACGAAGGTCTTGAGGCTTTCCAATTTCCATCAATTATTTTATGTATCCACTTTTCAATGCCCATTTTAAACTCATTTTAGACCTGTGTGTGGCAAACACTGTCGACCTGAGTTGTAATTGATGACTATTATGCTTGACCTTATGCGAAAGCATTTATTTTTTGACCTGATGATAGTACTGAAGTTTACTGTGGGCTTGGATGTATATTATTGATTAGCTGTTGCACTACCATATTGCCTTATACCAAGTTATATTTTGCATAAAAACAAAGCACTGTGAATGCTGGAAATCTGAAATAAAAACAGGAAGTGCTGGAGAAAGTCATCAAGTCTGACAGCATCTTGTGGAGAGAGAAACAATTAACATTTTGGGCCCAGTATGAATCATCTTCGGAAAGCATTTATTGTGTTGATGATACTTTCATATAATTCTTTGTAAAGTGTTTTGAGAGCAGACAATATATTTTGGACAGGGAGTTGCTTGCCACAATGAGACAATTTTGTAATCAACAAAAGGTAAATTTAACAAAAGGCAGTAGTCAATATTCCTGAGTTTAAATAGAGGTTGTATTCCACCAGCTCTAGCAGCTAAAGAAGGCTTGGAGTCACAATGCCTTCTTTTTTCTCTCCAGATGTCTTTTTCATTTATCCAAAACAAATCTCTTGTCTCTTTATTCTCTGTAGCCACAATTCTTTTCCATTGTTTGTATTTCTTCTTATTGTGCTTCAGTGTTTAAATCACCAAGCTCTAGCAGTAGAGATGACAGTTTTAAATTGTTACAGCATACCAATAGGGTCACAACTTCAAGATTGGCAGCAAGAGAGTGAGGAGCGAGGAGTGAGAAGCTAGGAGGGCAAACTTCTTTAAGTAGAGAGTTATTAGGATTTGGAATGTGCTTCCTGGAGGCAGTTTCCATACAAGGTTTCAAAAGAGAGTTAGATATATGAATTTATGAGGTTATGAATTTAGAGGGTTTTGGTGATGGGGCTGCACAGTGAGAACAGCTGGGAAGCTCTTCATGAACTGGTACAGACACAGTTGGTCCTTCTGTACTGTAAAATTCTGTTAAAAATCACAGAACACCAGATTATAGTCCATCAGGTTTATTTGGAAGCACTAGTTTTCAGAGAGCTGTCCTTCATCGGGTGGTTGTGGAGTATAAGATCATAAGACACAGAATTTATAGTGAAAGTTTACAGTGTGATGTAACTGAAATATTGAAAAAGACCAGGATTGTTCGTTAAGTCTCTCATCTTTTAGAATGAACATATTGGTTTCAGTTCTTTCATATGTAAATCACAGAACTTTTTTGAAGTTACATTCTCAAGTGAACTTTAACAATTGGTGTCATGTTGGCCCAGATAATACATTGAAGGTGTGAGCTGCCCTGTGTGAGACTGTCTGTGCCACAATGTTCGAACTGATTCTAATCTAAAAAAGGGATTTACAGAATCTTACATGGATTCTGATTACATAATTCAAGAATCCATGTAAAATTCTGTAAATCTGTCTGAACATTGTGGCACAGACAGTCTCACACAGGGCAGCTTATACCTTCAATGCATCATCTGGGCCGACATGAGATCAATTGTTCAAGTTTGCTTGAGAATGTAACTATAAAAAACGTTCTGCGATTTACATACTTTTGTATGTAAACTGAAACCAACATGTTCATTCTAAAAGATGAGACACTTAACGAACAATCCTGGTCTTTTTCAATATATAATTTCAGTTACATCTCACTGTAAACCTTTGCTATAAATTCTGGGTCTTATGATTTTATACTCCACAACCACCTGATGAAGGAGCAGCGCTCCGAAAGGTAGTGCTTCCAAATAAACCTGTTGGACTATAACCTGGTGTTCTGGGATTTTTAACTTTGTACTCCCCAGTCCAACACCGGCATATCCAAATCTTAAAATTCTGTGATTCTGCAAGTATCTTAATCTCCGAACTAAAATTGGAAAATTTAAGTTCCTGGCCTGTCAGGAACTTGTCAATGGTGCCAGCAGAAAAAAACCTGAATATTTACAGTGTGGCATTTCCAGAATTGTAAGAGTCTATTACATACCTACATTCAAGGGCAGACTGTATGTTTGGGAAATTATAAATCAGGTATTTGTAAGCGTGTAGATAAAACCATTTTGATGTATTTGATAGATATTCTACTGCTGATTTGACTTGTGTGGTTTTATAGGAAATGAGAGTATTGACTCAAAATTCATTCCAGTGGAAATTAAATTTTGAACAAGAGTACTACCAAAGGTTTCCACTTCCACAGAAGTAAAAATAGCGCAAAGCAACAAACAAAACAAACTTAATATTATCTGTTTGCCATCTTACTTTGATAAGGGTACAACTTTGCATTCTGATCTGAGGTAGCAACATTGTTGTCAAAACCACCCTCTGATGAATCGGTTAGGCTGCTGTTTCACAAACCTTCAACTAATTTGTAACTCTTATGACCTGTATCTTGTACAGTGCCCTTGACACCTATCAGGGGAAAGTGAGGATTGCAGATGCTGGAGATCGGAGCTTAAAAATGTGTTGCTGGAAAAGCGCAGCAGGTCAGGCAGCATCAAAGGAACAGGAGAATCGACGTTTCGGGCATAAGAAGGGCTTATGCCGGAAACGTCGATTCTCCTGTTCCTTTGATGCTGCCTGACCTGCTGCGCTTTTCCAGCAACACTTTTTTTAATCCTTGACACCTATTACCTCTTTCATCACAAATTCCAATGGCTTCCTATTCCCAGAAGATCAATTTGAAGATCCTTGTCATGATCTTCAAATCTCATTATCCTTCTTACTTCACCCATTGGAAATCTTCTTGAGTCTTAAGCTTTAATTGCATTCACCATTCAATTGCTCTGAATTCTACTTCTTAACTGTTTTGCCAGTAGCAACACTTTGCTGTTATACCTATAATCCTGTTTTAAAACAAATTGCTTTGCAACCTTTCTTCTTGCCTTTCAGACCTTTTCAAAGGCCATTTCTTCATAGTTTTAAAGTCACCCTTCAGAATTCTTTACTACCTGCTTGTTTCCCCTTCCATTTGTAAAGTGTTCTGAATATTTCCCTTGTGATGTATTGCAGAGCCTGGTGGTCTTGCTGCCTAATTCTTGCATTTCTATAAAGTATGTACAGCATGTTATCACTATGTCATCAAGCCTGTTATTCTTGCAGGATATCAAAAGTAAGTTCTGCAAAATTCTTCTCCGGTCATCACTGACTAAGTTAAATATGAGAAATAGCAGTTGATTTAATATAATCTTTTGAAGTGTTGGGACTTGCAAGCCTACATTCTGATTACTTCAAAATCCGTCAGTATCTTCAAAGTTGGACCAGCAAAAATATGCACCTGAGGTGTTTCAGGTGTTGGTGCCCCACTTGCATTTCTTGTGCTTGTTGTATGACTTTTCCCTGTCCACTGGTTTAGGATTTCAAATGACTTATAAAGTTGCTTAAATCAGCAGATATGATTCGTAATAGTAGTGGGTGCAGGGAAGAGTTTTTTTCACTGAACAGCCATATTTTATCAACTTCAAAGTGATGTTAGGTTACGTCTAGCAAAATCTAATAGTGGCATGTCAAGTGTTAAGATTGGTTGGTACAAGTATCATGTCCCAGACATATCCTGAAAATATATAAATAACTTTGGAGCTTCACATATGCATTGTTCACTCCTTTTCCCCGAGAACCTTTTATCATTTAAGGTCCACTTCTGGTAAACCTTTGCACTTTTTGTTGCACGTGCCACTGACTTTAGATTGCTGAGAGTTGCACAGCATGAAAAATGATCCCATTGCTGGGTAAAATCTATCCTTGAAAATCTATTGAAGTGTAATGTTATTGTATTATTTGAAGTCCTTTCATAGTTTGTAAATTTATTTCCTACCAGTGACAAAATGTTGGCTATTTGAGAAAGCAAGGCAAGTGTTTTCAGCTGTTCAAAATCTATATGTCAAAAGCATACTGATTTTTGTTACAGAATCCTTTGAATTTTTTTGCCATTGAATCTTTTTCAGACATTCATCTTAAAGACTAGATCACACTAACAGGAAGACTGACCAAATGTTTCCAATTGGGTATAAATTCCAGTAAAGCCTGAAATACATTATATAGTAAGTGCCAAGAAATGTGCTGCTACAGTAGTTGCACAAGTTTAGTGCAGTAAAACGGCTTAGCTACTTATGGCAATGAAATAAAGCAAAGCATTTTATTGGCAAGAAGTTAACATACACCAGATGATTCTGTACCACAGACAAATAAAAAACATGTTTGTTTGGTTGAATTTTTTTTTAAACTGTATGGTTAAATGTGAGAAGACAAGCTTGGTAATGAATTTTCAAGTAGTTCTGTTTGGTTTGTTAACAGGCAGAGCAGAACATTATGTTTGGTTTGCTTACACCATACCAGAATGACCGATGACAATAATGTTTCTAAATATACAGAATTAGTTTTATGTCTCTTCTAATTTTTCTTTGTTCAGTTAGTCTGTCCTAAATAATGAATCCAACTATTTCTCTTCCCCGTTCTAGTTTCAGATCTATATGGGTAGGCAAGGAGAGAAAGAAAATTCACCCGCAACACCTGGTCTCTGAGCAATTAAAAAAAAATTGAAGGAGGGAAAGGAAATTATTCACGTGTCAGTAAAATCTCTGCCAAGTATATTTTTTTTCTTTGTCAGTCTGAATTAATCATCTCCATATTAAATCAAGAGAAGAATATTTTCACCCAGTGTTAAATCTGCTAAATTGGCAGCTTAGTTTGATGTGGAACTGGCATAGCAATACATGATTAAACCCATAGATTTTGAGCAAAATTTATTTTTCTTATCATTATGCTTTCGTTGTTGGCTTTGATATTTTTAATGATTGGAAGCTGTACGTAAGATTCAGCTTGGAAAGTAGTGGAGGGCGGGTATGTTAGACGCAATATATTCGAGAAAAATAATTTTAAATCACTGACTCAGCAGAAATAGGACAGGGGTGACTTATAATTTGGCTCAAGCTTTACCATGTCACCAACTGGTTTGGTGCGAGGGGTATTGTGAATGGCTACGTCATGAACAATTGCTAGTCATTTTGATCTGGCTGGAACTACATAAAGAAAGTTTGCCAGCTGTCCTACTCCTTTTGGTCAAATTATTTCTTGACTTGGCATAGAGTTCCTCCTCTTTAATAGTTGCAGTCTTGCCTTCATCTGACGGATAACATTGGCAGCTTCATTAATTTGGATAATCTTTAGAGGATTCAGCTTGCTCCATGCTGGTGCCTTAGCCACTAAAGTACAGTGAGTATAGTTAAAGTGGCAAGTGGTGGAAACAGAGCAGCAAGCCTGAATAACCCATTTTAAAGTTTGTTCAATCACTTCCTGTCTAGCATTGGTTCATCATCTGGACACTGCATATTGCTTCCCTCTGAACAAATATTTCTGCCAAAGCATTCAGTTGTTTATTCAAATCCTCTGACACCACTATCCAGAGTCACAAGTGCTCCTTCTATATGAATGCTCAAGTTGCATGTGCAACATCCAATTTAATACCCTGCATCTGCTACTTACAGTGCAGCCCATGTTTCAGAAAATAAAACACAAGTTTTGCAGTTCCTTTGCTGAACTCCGTTATTCTGTCTGTGATTGCAACTTGGCTTCCTGCTAGCTGTTTCAGTTTTATAATGTAACTTCCACTCAGACCTCTGTAATTTGTCTTCTCCATTGTTCTGATGAACTCTATTGGATTAGGTGCTGGCAATGTGGATTAAGCAAATGTGCTTTTCTGGGTTGAGGGTCCATATTTGGGATGGGGACTTGCTTCAGAATACAATTGGTAGGGTAATCATCATTCACCACACTCCTAGGTTACTGGATCCTGTTTTTGCCTTCTCAAAAGTTCTTTGGCTTTTGACATTGTGTGACAGTTTTACATGTTTACTATTTCTTTAACTTCTTTCATGATGCTTTTTTTTCTCTTGCTTACATTTGATCATCCTATGTTTTTCTCACAAGCACTTCAGAGATTGTTCTGTTTATTTCCACGCATGTGTGGGTTTAGCCATTTCATTCCGTTTCTCTTGATCTGTTCCCCTTATAGTGTTGATTTAAATATCTTCAAGTCCTGAGAAAGAGACTTAGAATTTCAGTACAGATGTTGTCTGACTTTTGAGACTTTTTATTTCTTTTCTGCTTTCGTGTGCCATACCAAGTCTTTTGACTTCTACATTGTTTATTCTCTGTCTAATTCTCCACACAGGTTGTTGGCTTTACTTTCTAGTTTTGTCTTTTGTTCATCCTTTTCTATTTCCTCTTCAAGTTGGTGAACTAAACAGGAACAGGGTGCCTGCGTGTGACTGCGCAAATCAGAAAAAAAACGCTTTATCGTTCTGTATGGTTCTGTGTTGCATCATGTCATGTACTTATACATTGAACGCATGAGGAAAGACCCACAACTCTAAACAACCCTTGGTAGAGGGTTAGTTGTTTAACTTAACAATTGAATTTTTTTAGTTACTTGTGATTCTGTGTTATCATACATGTTAGTGTTCTCTGCTAGTAGAAGTTTATGCGTGTCTAATTGAGCAGAGAATGAATGAAAGGATGTTTCCTGAACTCTGGTGTAACTAATGCCAAATGTGCCTTTTGTCTACAGCTGGAAGGGTAATCCCCATGCTGTTCAGAGCCACTAACTGTATGTGATCAATAGCTCCAAACCTTTATAACAATAAATAATAGTATTTTGGAGTCCGAAGAGGGAGCAATGTCCCAACTCGTGTACGATGTTTCAGATCCTATTATACTTGCAGAGAGGATGATCTGAATCAAACTGCATCATACTTCACCCAATCAGCTTTTTAGCATAAAATAGATGGTTCATTATGGCAAAAATGTATTTCAAGGAAAACTTGAATGCTATAGGTCACTACTCATAAATCCTTATCTCAAACATGTGATTTCATTATAGCATTGCAAAAGCAAATTTAACCTCTACTTGAACCTGAAGCTTTGTCATGGAAAACTGTCTCACTGGATCAGGTCACTGAGAGCCTGAAAAGGAGGTGACTTGTGTTTAGCCACCGACCTACATGATCTAACATATGTGTGGGGAAACCATCTGATCTCATTCAATATCCTTATCCCACATTGTGAATGAATTCTGTCCAAGTTTAAGAAATCATTTCATCTATCTTTGAGTTACAAAATTGAACTAGAACATGAATCTGAAAAAACATCTACTATAGCACAGACAGAATAGAGATATCTGAATATCAATTCTGCGTTGTTTGAAGTGAAAAATTCATAAACCATTTTCTTTACAATATACCTTGTCATCCGTTCTACAAAAGTAGTACCAATTACATGGATTAGTCACATGGAGTAATCTTCTCACTGTCAACAAACACTAATTAAATTTTTAAAACATATTCATGGGATTGAGCATCATTGGCTGGGTCATTATTTATTGTCCATCCCTTGTTGTCCTTCAGAGGATGGTGGTGAGCTGACCCCTTGAACTGTTGCAGTCCATTGAATATATCCCGCTTGGTTTCTTGGTTGACTCAGTAAATTCAGAGCAAAATGTATTGATGTTGGTTTTTCCTTCCCTTTCAGCTATAGATTTAGGAAAACTGAGGTATTTTTTGGTAAAAGTTATTATACTATCTTCAAGTATATCCTTAACCATTAACTCAAAGCCAGATTAGAACTTCACCCCACTGTTTTGTCCATGTTTTTCAGGATCAGTTAATTGTTGTCATTGACATAATAGTCATCTTCACATGCTTGTAAATTATGATTGGTGATACTGCACACATGTACTATTCATGCATCGGGTCGAAATCATTTCAGAATTCTAGTAACACATTTAACCCATTGGTGTTGCACACAGCAAAGCAATGCATAGGACAGGTTTTATAAATCACAATGTAGAAAGAGCACGAGGTCAGTTATTCAAGCTTTTCATCCTAAAAATGGTGTCATTCTGATTTCTCTTCAGTATTCCTTTCCCAATGCATAATCCATTCCATTTTAAATAACAGATTAACTCCTGACTTAGTATCAGTAATTCCATGGTCTAACAACTTTAGACATTCTTAAATTTCACTTTTCTGACGATAATATCAGCCTAGAGCCCTTGTTATGGACTCAGTGGTTAAATTAAATAATTTTTGTTTATTTGCTCTCAAATTTCTCATGATTTTGATATCTCTGCTACATCCTTTGACCCTTTCTGCTTCAGTGAATAAGCCACATTTGATTTAAAAAAAAAGTCTCATATTTATGGTATTATTCTGTTGAATCTTCAGTCCAATTCTTTGTCCTTTTGTTTGGCAAGATTCACCACTGATTCTTCAAGAATCTGTTAAAGGCTTCATTTTCAATTGTAACACCAGACACATTGAGAAGATTAGAGGTTCCTTCAAAGAAGTATCGAAACTTAACCATTACCCAGCTGATCAATAATATTAGTGTAACAGGGAATACATTTCTAAAGGTCCTCTGGGTTCCAAAGAGACCAGAAAGTCACTGATTTTATGTGTATTGCTGGTCAAGCCCACATACCTTTTGTGTCCTTCATGAACCAGAAGAACATTTATTCCATCAGTGAATGGTTGTTAAGGGACACAGCACAGACAGCTGCAGGGACAGGCTAGATTTCTTGGAAATTTCTGGGACAGATAATAAAGTATTGTGTCTTAAGTAAGGCGGTGGCAAACTAAATCTTAAATCTGTCACAAAAGCTGGAAATCTGAAATTACAGAATATGCTTGAGATATTGAGATAGCAACAGAGTTAACATTTCAGATTGATGACCTTTTATTGTTCAGAAATATTAATTTTTCTCTCCACAAGTGCTACATGACCTACTGGGTATTTTAAGTTTCCATTCATGGAATACTGCACATGCAAAAGTCAAGTCTTACCTTTGTTCAAAGATGCTTCAGATTGTCACCAAATAAGTTACTAAAGGATGTGCCAAGTAACTGAATTCAGTCTTAAGCCTCTTTTGGGATTTTTTTTTCAGAGTTGAGTACAATAGGCATCTACTTGCTAAGTTTACTTTCAAATATTGAGTACCTAAATTATTTCGTTAGTGCACACAGTTGAAAAAAACATTTAAAAATTGTATTCTCCATATATTGCTATCACTACATGTTACAAGTAAGTCATTGCCTTGCTTCTCACATGACACTGCTATCTTTGTTACACCATTTTGTATGATGGAAGAGAAGTCTGATTTTCTTTGGAACTTGTTATGCATATTAACCGCTTTGACTCACCTTAGTGATTATTTTGCAGTCTGCCATTTTCTTTCTCACAGCCCACCAAATTCTCATTGCTGAGTTCTATCATTTCTTTCTATTCCAACTGAACCAGTCATTATTAGGGAATGGAAAATGGGAACATTCACACACACAAACATAAATATATATATATATTATATATATATATATAGTCTCCTTTTTGTGTAGAAAAGCCTCCAGTGCCTGGTCATCAATATAGCACTTCCTTTGATTAACATGTTTCATTTAACAAAAAAATCGCTTCAGTTGACTGCTGGTCTGCATTGGTGAGCAATATTTCACTGTTTTATTGGTTTGTTTAGTGCCATTTGGAGGTGATATGATTTGATTTGTTTTGATTTATTGTAGTCACATGTACTTAAGTCCAGTGGAAAGCTTTGTTTTGGGATCAGTACAGGCAGATCGTAACAAATAAGGACATGCAGAACATAAGGTGTTTAGAAAGAGCAAAGCATACAGGTTACAACTGCTCAAGAGGTGCACAATGAAAGATCAACATTATTTGAAGTTAGAGAGTCCTTTCAACAGTCTAATAATGGCAAGGAAGGAACTGTCTTTTATCTGTTTGTGCGTGTGTTCAAGTTCTATATTTTGTGCTTGATGGAAGAGGTTGGAGGAGAGCATTACTGGGGTGGGAGGGGTCTTTGATAATGTTGGCAGTCTTTCCGGAGCAATGAGAGGTGTAAGTGGAGTCCATGGATAAGAGGTTTGCTTCCATGCTGGACTGGGCTGCGCACACAACTTCCTGTAGTTTCTTACGGTCCCAGGCAGAGCAGTTGCTGTACCAGACTGTTATGCACCCGGATAGTATGTTTTCAGTGGTGCATCTATAAAAATTGGTGAGGGTCCTTATGGATGTGCCAAATTTCCAAAGCCACCTGATGAAGACGAGGTATTGCTGTGCCTTTTTGACCCTTGCATCCACGTGGGAAGTCCAGGACAGATTGTTGGTTATTGATGCTGGCAATGATTGCTGGCTTTGTTCCATTGGATGGTTGTTATAGTGTATGTTATATTGCCCTGAAGAATATTGTAAAATTGCACATTTATGATTGTGTTTAATAATGCTGAACTGACATAAACAGTGTTTCTTTAAACTTTCATTACTAAGAGACAAAAGTTTGTTCTGTTATGAGATTTTAATTGTTCCTTGTTGTTATGTTGTATCCTTTAAATATTGTCATAAATGCTGTTCTGGTTCTGTATGCAACTAACTCATCCACTTGAAGGGGTTTTGAGAGTTGCTGTGCAATTGTATGGAAAATGCTTCCATTGCCACCTATTCAGAAATGATACTATGCTGTACATTAGTTTAGCTTTTTTTGGGCATCTATCAATATGCTTACTGTTGGAGAAACCCTGTAAAATTTTGACGTGCATTGCATTTGCAAGTTACTCTAATCTGGCATGAATCTCTTGTTGTGTTTCAGACTGTACAGATAACTTAGTGCTTGCTGAATTACTTGTAAAGTGATCATTTAGCTGATAGAGTTATTATGGATTTTACAACTATATTTTCATGTTTTCCCAGGAGTTTTTTTTTGCTGGACAGTAATTTCATCTTAGAAAATGTTGTTTGTATCAATTAGTGTTTATTTTTGGTTTTTCTGTTTGGATTTGTTTGCTTAGAAAATGACACCTAAAAATGCAGAGAAAAACGGAAGAATCTTGATTGCAGTGTTATATGGTATATTTAGTAAATATTGGGTCTCCACATATAGATATCTTTCTTGGCAGGTCTTTATGGCAATATTGGCTGATAGAATGAAAGTTAGAGTTTGTTGAGGGAAGTTTTTGGTGTAAGTTGAATATTTCTTTTTAGAAAAGATAACTTGGTTCATTCCTGCTTCTGAATTTTTGACCATTTATTTGAAAGTAACTCCATGACAAGTGTAAAGATTATATACCACCTAACAGTGAGGGAATTATGATTTACTGAACTGGACAAATATTGATTAGAAGAATTCATAGAATCCCTGTAGTGTGGAAACAGGCCATTTGACTCATTGAGTCCACACCCACCCTCCAAAGAGCATCATACCTAGACCCAATCCCCTACCACCCTATCCTGTATCTCTGCATCTCCCATAGCAAATCCTCCTGGACACTGTTATCAATTTAACATGGCCAATCCACATAATCTGCACATTTTTGGATTGTGGGAGAAAACCAGAGCATCCAGAGAAAATACATGCAGACACGAGGAGAATATGCAAACACCACACAGACAGTCATCTGAGGGTAGAATCGAATGCCGGTCCCTGGCACTATGAGGCAGCAATGCTAACCACAGAGCCACTCTGCCACCTCCAATTCAGTTGTTAAATTCACCAATAATTAGGCATTGGTAATATGGAAGCTCAGTTCGGTGATCTTTAGATCAAAAGTTGGTTTAATTTGAACATATTTCTTCCAAAAGCAATTTGTGATCATTGTCCAGTGATATCACTGAAGGCAGAGCATGCATATTCATGGAAAATGATTACCGATTGGATCCAATTGTGATATGGCATTGAGGGTGAGTTGGAGGTTTGGATTAGGAATTGGCTCTCTGGAAGAAGACAGAGGGTAGTAGTTGATGGCAAAGATTCATCTTGGAGTGCCGTCACTAGTGGTGTTCCGCAAGGATCTGTTTTGGGACCATTGCTGTTTGTCATTTTTATAAATGACCTGGAGGAAGGGTTAGAAGGTTGGGTGAGCAAGTTTGCGGATGATACGAAAGTCGGAGGAGTTGTAGACAGTGAGGAAGGATATGGCAGGTTACAGCGGGATATAGAGAAGCTGCAGAGCTGGGCAGAAAGGTGGCAAATGGAGTTCAATGTAGCTAAGTGTGAAGTGATTCACTTTGGTAAGAGTAATAAAAAGATGGATTACTGGGCTAATGGTAGACTACTTGGTAGTGTGGAAGAGCAGAGGGATCTTGGTGTCCATGTACACAGATCTCTGAAAGTTGCCACCCAGGTAAATAGTGCAGTGAAGAAGGCATATGGCGTACTGGCTTTTATTGGTAGAGGAATTGAGTTCCGGAGTCCTGAGGTCATGCTGCAGTTGTATAAGACTCTGGTGCGGCCGCTTCTGGAATATTGTGTGCAGTTTTGGTCGCCATACTATAGGAAGGATGTGGAGGCACTGGAACGGGTGCAGAGGAAGTTTACCAGGATGTTGCCTGGTATGGTAGGAAGATCCTATGAGGAAAGGCTGAGGCACTTGGGGTTGTTTTCTTTGGAGAAAAGAAGGTTTAGGGGTGATTTGATAGAGGTGTACAAGATGATTAGGGGGTTAGATAGGGTTGACAGTGAGAACCTTTTTCCGCGTATGGAGTCAGCTATTACAAGGGGGCATAGCTTTAAATTAAGGGGGGGTAGATATAGGACTGATGTTAGGGGTAGGTTCTTCACTCAGCGAGTCGTAAGATCATAGAATGCCCTGCCAGTAGCAGTAGTGGACTCTCCCTCTTTATGGGTATTTAAGCGGGCATTGGATAGGTATATGGAGGATAGTGGGTTAGTGTAGGTTAGGTGGGCTTTGATCGGCGCAACATCGAGGGCCGAAGGGCCTGTACTGCGCTGTATTGTTCTATGTTCTATGTTCTATGTTCTATATAATTCATTGTTAAATAATCTGTCAACATTCACAGCCTGGATTTCCTGAATTATTTGTGATGGCGGTCATGTGGGTAAAGTACTGGAAGGTCGTGAATATTTACAAAGCTGTGCACATTTCAGAAAACATGAGAATGTTAGTGTGTACTAAAAGTCACATTGCTTGTTTTGAAATTGCCACTTGCTGCTGAGATGAAGTTGCTGTTTGTGACATATAAAATGTTCAATAATAGCAATATAGTTCTACACAGCTGTCTTACACTATTAAGTACAATTGCATGGGGTTGAATAGTTTGTGGCTGCTCAAATGAAGACTTGATAGGTGGTGGATGATAATTTGATCCACAACATTAAATATGTAATTCTGCACTCTCCTATTAGCCAGGTAGCACAGTTATTAGCAGATTTCTATTTAATCACTATACAGCACAAGGTCACAATAGTTTGTTAAATTGCTTTATATTTTGAAATCTACACATATTTCAACTTCTACTTAATGGAGGAGTTTTAATTTCCAAGATGGAAAGCTAACTGGGAGAGTGTGCAATCCATAATTGGCCCTTTTTTATATTTCAAATGGAATTTTAAAATATTTCATTCCATCTTTCTGTGCAGCTGTTGAAAATTGGATTAGCCTAGGCTGCTGCTGATACATAGGGAGGCAGGTAAACATTTCAGAAATCCAGGTATGCTACATCTACTGGATCTCCTTTATTTACGAAACTCAAAAAGGTTCCGACAAATTTGTCAGATATAATGTGCTTTTCATAAAACTTTGTTGGCTTTAACAAATGGTGTCCTGATTTTTCTAAGTGCATAGTTAAGAATTATGTGGTTTGTTTTTCACTATGTTGTATTTTCAATGTTCTGTTTCATCTAACTCTATGAAAGCACTGAAACTGCTCAGACAGATCTTCTTTTCACTGTTCTTGGCTGCACAGGTCCCCATGGTGCATCCTATGATTCCATTTACTATAAATTATCACCAACATGCTATTCTTTTGAGAAATTATCTGACAAAGTAAGGTCAACTTCTCATCTATAGTTGGTGATGTCCAAACTAATCTCTCTAACACCACCACTGACTCTTAAGAATACTACCATATTCACTGACCGTCTAATGATCAGAATGTCAAAATGGGCCTTTTGATGTTGCTGCAGTTTAATTTTGCAAAACAAAATTAGCCACTTTGTTTCTCAATAGTTTGACCCCTGTCTCAGGTTACACTCATCATCCTCTTGGCTCCGGTTGCCCCAAACATCCCAGCTGTAGGATCTTCTGAATCCTCATTTAATGTGCTATCAAAGATGACTTGCTCTTGACTGAGCCTTAACATTCTGTTAGCATGTTAAGAACTTTTTCTAATTATTTGTTTTGAATTTTTTAATTGAACTGATTTTAATTGCTACTTTGCATTTGTCGACTAATTTTTCAAAGTTACCTTAAAAGGGAGAGATACTGTTTCCACCCATGGATATCAACTTTGGATAATATTTATTTTGCACTGCTGGAAATCTGTAGATCTCATTTCTAAGCACAGAATATCAACTGCAGAGAACATTAATTCCATTTATTATGTGATAGCATTAACTCATAATAGCTTTGGAGGAACACAAATTCAAAGGTTTGCTTGCATTTGGAGTTAATATAGTGGGTCGAGAAAATGCACATGTGCTCTTAAGTGTAGAATTACAATGTGTCATTTATTTTTATTCCCAGTATGTAGAGATCCTGATTCAAGCATAATCCTAGCTGAAATATAATATTTCTTTGCAAAGTATTTAAAGTAATATTTATTTAACTTCAACTATAGCGCTCTTCTTTGTCCAAGCATAAGTTGCACAAAATAGAATCCACAAAAAATTTTCTGAACTTTTACAATCTGTGCTTTACTAATTCCAGATAATCAGAAAACATGTAGAATCAAAATATCACAAAGAGCTTATTCACCCCATTGTCCTTGTGCTGGCTCTTCCAGTTTGTCCTATCGCTTGCTGTCAGTTTATAATTCAGCAAGTTTTTCCTTTTCAAGCATATATCATCTTCCTTTTTTAAAAAAAATACTTTATCTAATCTGCTTTGGAGACAAATACCAGGCCATAACATGCCTTGATTTCTTGAATGTCAAAATTAAATCTCACTTTAATCATTTCTGTTCTAAAGCAATAATCCCAGCTTCTGTGTCTATTCATCTAACTAAAATCCCTCATCCTGCATATTATTCCAGTATATTTCCCATGTATTTTGTCCCAGGGCTTGACACGCTTCTTAAAGTGTGATGCCCAGAATTACATGCAGTGGGAGCAAGTACAACTCAGCAACCAAGCTGGAAACCCGTTTGATTGCAGGCACACAATAATACTCTAAATTGAATTCAATTGGGTGGGATGTAAAATGAGCATTGTTGCCCATTCTGTCAGACTTGCAATTAATTGAATAGGTTAAAATATACCCAATACTCTACCTGAAACCTAACCAGTGATTTATAAAGATTTGCTTTTGCATTCCATCCCTATTAAATCCATGTTTACCATATACAAGTTTAACAGCCTTATCAACTTGCCCCTCAGTAGTCAAAGATTAGTGTTTGTGAGACCTAGGATCTCTCTATTCCTTCATCCTCTTCAAAATTATACCTGTGCCTCCCCTCGTTCTTTCTTTTCAGAATCCATCATCCCACAGATACCTGCATTGAATTTTATGTGCCACTTCACGCCATTTCATCAGTCTCACCATGGTAATGGACCCTGGTACATGCTACTATTCTCCTCACCGTTTGCCATATTTTCAACAGTGAAGAAGCTAAAGTAGAGCAGTCTTGGTTTTCAATAGAGTAGGATAGCTACCTATGCTTGCTGACATCCAACAACTCTGGTTTCATGTGCAGGAACAAATATTGCCTAAGTTTCCCATTTTCATCGTCAAATTACACTTTGTCTGGTTGGATTAGGAAAGGCAGTCAGTTTCTAAATTAAATATATAATATCAAGCAGATAGCAAAAAAAAACTTGTATTTAGATATTGTGCCCTTTGTACTCATTAGACAGGTAATGAAGTACTTTTTAAAGTATGTTTGTTATTAATGTGTGAAATGCAGCAGCCAATTTACGCACAGTGAACTCCCACAACAATTTGATAATGATGATTAGAATATTCTGTGATGCTGGTTGAGGGACACATTTTGGTTAAAAAAGCTCGGGAAAGATCCACTGCTGTTCTTCAAAATAGTGTAATGAGATCTTTCATGTCCACTTGAGAAGATAGCTGCAGCTTAATTGTGCAGAAGTATTCGGTGTTTCATTCTGTGGATTTTTTTTGCAATCAATCGATTGAAATATACTGGCTTTCACTATGTTTAGTGACTTTTATGTTTAATATTACATTAGTTCTTTTTATGAGAAGATTAAGAGTGGACTTCTGGGTTAGCTTTTAAACGTGTAAAAGTAAATCTGCTAAGGCCACGAAATTGGTATAAAGGAATGCTTTCATGAATGTTGCCAAAGAGAGAAAGAATTTAATACTTATAAAAATACTTACGATGAATGGTAAGCATTGCATTTCATGGTCAGTTTATGGAGTCTTACATTTTCAGCATGTTAGTGTATAACCTACTGTGGACACCTTTGTACATTGGGTCTAAATTTTCTAATCAAATTTAAAGAAACCTGAAAATTCCTTGTTGCCATCATTGAATCCACTTCGTACCTGCTTTTTGTACCAGTTGAAAATTTCTGCGTATATTAACTGACATAGTGGGGGATGAAGCTCGACTGTGATGTGGGTCTAAATGACTGGTCATATTTCAGTCACTTTCTGAATACTCGTTCTAATCAATAGAGAGGAAGATCTTGCAGGACATTGAAGAGCTAGTTAACATCCTGCAGCCAGACTGCACGATCGCTGTAGTTAAGTTTCACCTCATCTGGTACAACATACGAAATGCAAGAAATGGCTATTGATTCTCTGTTGACTGCTATTCTTTAGGATCCCAAAATGCACAAAAAGGACTGCCTGGGCAGACTCATTGTTTCCGCCTGCTCCTGTCCCATGAAACTTATTTCTTCCTACTTTGACTCAATTTTTTTCTCCCTGTGTCCAGTCTCTTCAGCATGTATTCCACCTTTTCCTAGGTGCTACTGGTACTAATGAAGACTCACTAGATCCGAAAAGTTAACTCTGCCTGTGCAGGAAATTCCTGGACATTGGCTGAGAGGTTTGTGATTTTAAGAGTGCTCTTCCTTGTTCCTGCTGGCTTGAAAGATTTAATGTTGATTCATGTTGGTTTGGCACACACAATCTTTTTTTCCTGCAGTTACATACTTTTTCAGTCATGTTAAGTATAATGAAATTGCGCAATTTTACTTTATTTAAATTAACAGAATTTTTAAACACATTTTTCACAACTTTAGCTTTCCACCAGGGATATATGTGTTGTATGCTGTTACTTTACAATAACCTTCATGCCATACTCCTCATGTCATACTTTGGTGCTTTTCTGAGTTATGCAATGTTTTCTTGATTTTTCTTGATTTTTGCCAGCTCCTTCTGGTTGTTGGCACAACAACATATGCTACTTCTGGTCAATTATTCCCACACTTGCAACTCTCTGAAGAAAAGCATTTTTGAGATCTTTCTGCCCAGATTAGAATGTGCTTGCAATGTATTACATGGGTCACCTGGGCTAGCAGAAAACATTTTTTTTCTCTGCTGTGTTTGCTAGTACAGTTGTACACTTTGATTAACAAATTTTCTGCACTCATACTGGTTAAGTGCTTGATTAGCCGTTTGAGAAACATAAAAGGATCATTAATGAAGGTGCATCATAATTGCTATATTTTTGTGTGCAGTAATGAAATAATCATCTTTGTAATCACGTTACATCCGCTATTTTGTTAATGGTTAAATAATTTTTTTCAAAATAGGCATTTGCTCATTTTTTTGAAAACAGTAATGGCAATGGCAAAGCATGTGTCTAAAACTTGACTCAACAGTGTGACCTCTTTCCTCTCCTGACCATAAAATTTCGGTTCATGTGGCCATCTGTGGTTTGTTTTATTCCATTATCAGTTCAGTTGAATTCATACTATTCTAGCAAACAGAAATGGTCTTGTCTGAACGCGGGTTAGGAATCAACCAGCTTGTTATCCAGAATTTTATGGAGTCAAAAATCTATGTTGTGGAGAGTTTTGATGCTAAGCTATACATTTGAGATCTGCAAGAAAAGGCATTTTTTTTCTTTGTTTTGGAGATTGTCCCAGATATCCTGTTGAGAATTCTAGTCATCTTCTGTTCAACTTAATGCAGAAAGTTTACTGTTAATGAGCTCATGAAAAGCTGAAAAATAGTCCTGACAAAATATGCTGCTTACTCCATAGTTCATATGTAAGGTGAGCAATCTCCATAGAAAGTACAAGGTCATTCCAGTTTCAGGATCAGCCAAACTCCTTTTACAAAATCAAAAGGCACTGCTGCCCAGTCCCAAATAGAGATGTGCTAATTCAGAAAATTAGTAAAAGCTGTAAGCTGCAAAGTTAGTCTTGTTCTAACAAATTGTTAATATGGGCTTTCAGTTTGAACTAAACATATCCAAAATACTTTCACTTGTATTAGAGGCAACAGTGCCTTGCAATGTGACAGGAAGGTAAGTATTGAAATTATTGGACGTTTGGATCTTCAGGAAACCAACCAGTCATTTCATTCCCAAGAGATGGTTTAGTGTTCACTCTCTGATTTTCAGTCCCATCATCTCAGTATAGAAGCATGCTAGTCCATCTCGATTAAAAAATAATATATTGCATCTAACTTCCATCCTTTCACCGAGACAGTACTCCTTATCACTCATGGTCTCCTGTTTTCCTTTTCTTCCTAAATTGAACTTGCCACATTTCAGTCGATTTTCCAAGTTGACATTTTGCCACCAATCCCTTCTTTAACTCAAAATTGCTTCTACAATCCAGTTCACCCTCCAACTTCCTCATTTCAAGTTGTCACTTGGATCATATTTTAATCCTTTCATGGGATGTTGCTATCCATAATTGCCCTGAAGAAGGTGATGGTGGGCTGCTATTTTGAACTGCTGCAGCTTATATAGTGCAGCTACCCAATTCTCTAAAGGAGTGAGTTCCAAGATGTTGATCCAGTGACAGTACAGAAATGGCAACACAGTTTAAATTTAGATGTGGATTGGAGAAAAGCTTGCAGATGGTGTTCCCATGCATCTTCTGCCTTTGTCCTTCTGGTTTCTAGAGGTCATGGGTTTGAAAGTGTTGTGGAAGCAGGCTTAGTGAGTTCCCTGCATTACATCTTGTTTATGGCATATACAGCTATCACTGTTGGTTGGTGGGTGAGGGAATGAATGTTTAAGTTGGTAGATGGGTGCCCATCAAGTGGGTCCTTTGTCTTGTATGGTGTTGAGCTTCTTGAGTGTTATAGGAACTGCACACATTCAGGGAATTGAAGAGTATTCTAACACACTCCAGGGTTGTGTCTTGCTCATGGTAGATAGGCTTTGAGGAGTTAGGAGCTGAATTAATTACTGTAAATTTTCTGTCTCTGATCTGCTGTCATTGCCAGTTTTTGTATGGCCTCTGCAGTTAAGTTTCAAAGATAACACTCAGGATGTTGGTGATGGCATTTCTCTAATGGTAGTGACATTGAGTGCCATGGGCAGATGGTAACACTCGCTCTTGTTGAGGTAGGTATTGTCTGGTACATAAAAACTGATAAAAGCTTGAATCTGCTTCACACCTGTCAATGTTGAAAAACCCCAAAGAGAAAAGTAACTAAGTCCAAAATGTCACTGAGATAAAGCATAGTGTCAATCTTCAAGCTCAGCTGAGTTGTGTCCATTATCCATTCTTGGAGCAAAGCTTTCGTAATGAAATAACTAGTGTTGCGCATCTATTCAAACTACAGGTCATTATGCTATAACCTGCATACCACTAATGCAAATTCACTGTAACATGATTGATGAATTGGGCCCACTGTTATCAAAGCATGAATGTTTAAAATGTGTTTGATTGGAATACGATTCCATTGCCAACGCTTTAAGAGCTATTTGTAAATCGTGATTTTTCTGTAATGTGAAGTTGCACAAGAGCCACAAGAGTGTTATACATATACTTCCAAGAGATGTAAAAGCTGGAGGGCTGAGCAACCCAGAATTGAATGGATCAACAATCCAGTAAGCAGAGCTGGTCTTCTAATCTGCCCTCCACCCATTTGGCTTCCACTGCAGGTTTGTCTTCAGTGGTGGTAGTAGGTTGATCTCCAGCTGACCATTACCAGGTGATTGAAATACTAGCTGACTGGAATGAATCTTAGAACTTGGAACCATGATATTAGGAAATAGTGTGGTTTCTGAATTTGGGATGAAAACACAGCCCCTTTAAAGTTGTGTTCCTCAACTTGTTGAATTGAGCATTGTTCGCTCTACCCAGATAATTCACCATATCTGGGAACCGACCTGGGATAATTTATCCTCCTTCCTGAAAGATACCTGCCTAAAAGAGGTTATAGATTTTCAGGAACATATTTGCAAAGGAAAATTCTGCAAGGAAAATGATAGGTCTCCCAGAGTCACAGTAAACGAGTCATACAGCTAAGATGCAGGTGACAAACCCGTGTTTATGTGTGTACGTAATAATCTGTGTTTATATGTGTGTGTGTGTGTGTGTGTGTGTGTGTGTGTGTGTGTCAAGGTTTTCAGTTTTACACTGCCTGCTCAATGTATATATGAAATATCGATATGCATGAGATTCAATAAAACAAACTGTTGGTTTGTGCAGGGCCCTGATTTATTCAGGTATTAAATATGAAACATCGCACTTCATGCCATGTAGATATGTGCTACCAAACTAGTAAACCTGATACTTCTACAATGCTAAATCCTTGAAGCAGTCCATTACTGTTTAATGGCCCTGTGGTAATACATGGTTGAGCCAACACCCTCCTCAAGGCAGATTGTTTTGCATTGCTGCCCTCTAGGACAGCATTTTTGTACTCCAACAGAATAACTTTCACTTTTAGACATGTTATGGAGCAGCACATATGTTTCGCCACCATAGTGTAATGGATAACTTCTCAGCAACTTTATTACTATCCAACAAGCTTGGTTTTCCATCTCCTCGCGCTAGTTTTGATTGACTTATTTTTTTCTTGACATTTTTGCCCCCCCCCAACCCTTTCAGCTTTTGTCACTCTTTTGCTTTAAATGATAGCAGCATTGAATTCTGCTCCCCACTCCTTTAGATATCTCACTGTGTAAGGTCAAGGAAGAATATGGCATTATAAAGATGAGCCAATCCTGGACAATTCATTGAGTTCTTGGGAACAGTTACTAGCTCAACTCATTTTTAGGTCGATAGGAACAGGGATAGGCCATTCAGCCCATCAAGCCTGTTCTATCATGCAATATATTCGTGGCTTATTCAACTATGATTGGACCTCAGGCATCACACTCCTCATAATCTACATTTCTAGAGTGTGGATTTATCCTTGACTAGTATTTTAGTCCTTTCTGTTTTCATACTTTGAAAATCATCTGAATCTGCTTGTAGTTCCATGAGACTCAGCTGCTATCTTGTATCTTGTCTAACTGGCCAGACTTCACATGTAAGCGAGGAAAGTTACAACATCTCGGCAGTCCAACTCCAGATTTGCGCTTACCTGACATTTAAGAATGCATATCTCTGCTCATGAGCAGGAATGGAATCCTGCTTGTTTATCTTCCTTAGCCGAGGGATACTGATCCCAAATACAATGCTCCCTACCATCACAATGACTGAGATTGACAAGTTTGGCTGTGCATCAACGCTAGAATCTTCTTGTTTTGCAGCACAATAGCATATTATGTTGTACATTTGCATAATGAGTCACCTTGGCTGCAGCAAAAGACCAATGTAATACTTATTTAATAAAAATCAGGACATACTCACACTGGTGAGAAGCACTAAAGGGATGCAGTTTGGAATGAGTGCAATAATGCTGAATCTCCCACCCTTGCTTCTTTTCAGTGCGACAGTACTGGAAGCACAAGATTGCTGTTTTCTCTGTTTCATAAATTTGCAGTTGTGTACGGAGAAAAGGGTCAAGTGAACTTAAAAAAACCGCTACATGTAAAGATTCACTATTACTATGCTGAGGAGTAAAATGTTAGAACTTAGGGGAAGGATGATGATGTCACTTTGGCTTGTGAAAAAGGCATTTGAACACCAGTGTGAAAAATGATACTACTGTATCTACAAAGAGTGCAATTTCAACGTGTATTAACTAATTATGGACTCTAGATTATGTATACACTCCCTGGCCATGAACCATGGAACTGAGGGTGAGGTTAGGGAGGGAACCCTGATTGCTGTGGACACAATATTAAGCCATTCTTTTGTGACCCTCAAAGGGGTGGTAGCAATGTTTTTATATTGGATTTTGAGAGGCTAAGGAAAACATTAGTGATTAAGTGATTGACCATGACAACATTGAGAAGTAGGTTAGATTAGTGTTTGGTAGGAAGGAGAATAAAATGGTTTGGAACGAGAGTAGACAAAAGAGATTAATACTACTTATCTGGAGGTGGATAAGCATTTATGTAGACTGAGTGTTCGGGACAGCCTGTTTCCCATCCATGCTGTAATATTGTCAAATGTGTATGGAATATGCTGTTCTGAACTCTAAGCTGAAAATGTGCATGCAGATTTGCAAATATTGTGTTTTAATTGGCTTACATTTAAGAGAAATCTTTTTCAATCATCATAGCAGGAATATCACAAAAGCTAAGTAAAATATTAATTCCTCTTTCTTATGTTTAGTTACTTAAAGATAAAATTGCAGACCAGGCTAGTATTTATTATAAAGTGGAATTGATGTGTCTGCTTTAAAACTTTTGTAAGAAAAGAAAATGTCAGGTTCTTGATGAATTTTGCTTCAATTTTACATCATCATTCTAATTATTTTTAATTTAAAAATTTTAAAAATAATTCTAAATAAAATCTGTTTACCTTGAAGTTAAGAATTTAGTATTATGACATTATCAAATTAAGCAGGAGAAAGTCAGCTGATAAGCTAAATTTAATTATTACATTGAAAAAAAAGTGGTTATGTAGAAGACAACCTGTACAATCTACTTGAATCTCATAAAAATTAGTTTAAAATAATTCTGGATGAAATAAAATGAATTTATAGGCAAAGTAGTTTATTTTGATGAAAATTGCATTGTGAATAAAATAAGCCATCATTTTTTAAAGTAAAATGAGCCTGATTTAAAGAAAAAGATTTCTGCAAATCAGGAAAAAAATCCTTACTTTTTGAGATACTGGTATTTATTATGTTAAAATTGCTGATCATCTATATTCATTACAGCTCACATATAACTGAATTACAAATAGACTACCTGTATATCCAATGGTACAGTTATCACAGTTATCTACAATCTGACTATACAAATACTGACCACAGCAAAGCAGTTTCTTGGTCAACAACTACAAAGAAGGTAAGCCGTAACCCAATATCTGTTTGATTGAAATTCATTTTTAAATACAAAACGCCTTTTAAGCAGGGCTTTAATTCACAGTAGCACCTTGATTTGTGGTTGCCATGGTGAATCAAGTCTGTCATTTGACAAGAGATTCACCCATTTATGACAGCACTTTATCTTGTCTCTCCAGGGGAAGAAAAATGTCATAAGTGAGAGCAGGAAAAATTAAAGCTTTGAAATACCAAAATTCCTTGATTTCATTTTCATTATTCAGCTATCATTGCCTCCTGATAATGGCAACTCTATGGAAATAAATAATGTTTATTCTAAAAAAAAATTATCAAATGTTTTTGTGCTGAAACGGGCAAGGTTTTTTGATTGTCAGTCTTATGAAGTCTAGCAAGGAATAGTATTATTAGATAAACCTTCAGTGACCAAATCTCATTTCCTTTTCATTATGGTGTCAAAATAATTATACATAGGTAATTTGTGGTGGGAATTGTGGAATGAGCAGAAAGATCAATTGCTGACGACCACTTGCAGCTCATGTTCTTAACTGGGTTGAGTTAAACAGCAGAATGTGAATGCTGATAGAATAGGTGGCATACTACACTGGTGCGACACAGCATGCAGAACATTACCGATATACTGTATAATTGGAATCCTGCTATAATGAAAGCTTTCACACATGGAAAATATTATTGTATGTGTTACATTGTATGCAGTTAAAACTGTAGAATCTTCTTGCCATTCTGAGCTGGAATTGAAATCGAGAAATGTTCACAGTGTTTCCTCTCAAAAAATGCAGATATTTTGAAAACACTTGAGGTTTTTTTCAATTTGAACTAGTTAGTATTTGGATACATCTCTAACATTTAGAAATATCGTCTTTGCCGATTTGTTAGTAAAATGCACTCATAACTTTTTCAGTGTTTGTCAAGAAAATTTGGATAAATGTAACCATGTTTCTTTATATTGTATGTTGTTGAGCTTACAGAATTGTCTTAAATGGTATTAAACAGCATATCACAGCTAACTGATGAAGCAAATAAAACAAATCTTAAAATCATGCCTTTTTTTGATATTGTACTTGTTTAGGTATGTTGTGAAATGTGCATTTAAGCTTATTGGTTATAAGTACATTGTTTTGAGAAGTGGTGTAACAGAAGAACACTAATTTGGATTGTGCATTTTGAGCATAAGCAGGCATTTCTGCAGGAGTAAGTTGTGAGGGAAATCCAGCCTTACCATCTGTAGTATATGTATGCCAATACCCTTATCTGCTTGTATTTATATATTTAGTATAAACTCTTCAAAAAAAAAGTTAATCTAGCTCTTATATTTACCAGATAAAAATACATTCTGAGTCTTTTCCATTTTAAACTTCATATTATTTGAAGCTGAAAGCAAATTCTGACAAAGACTTTTTTTTCTGAATCCTAATATGCCTCATCATCTGCTGTTAAAGCTCCCTTAGATTGTGCATGGGTCTTGGAGTTTATTTTTGCATTTATGTGGGGTGGCCACATGTTTAACATTTAGCATTCTCAAGTGACATTTGATAGGACTTTCACAATCCTTTTATAAAGGAGCTGATCCATTAGCATCACCCGTTCCTGCTGTAGTATACAAGATGTTCTTCCTTCCAAGGAGCTGTACATAATCTTTTGTCAGGCCAGTAACTGAATGATTTTTTAAGCCCGGTGGGCAATACTTGTGTCCATGCGTAACACAGATAGACCGCAGTAGTCAGCAGCTGCATGCAATTTTAACTACACTCATTGAGCTGTAATAAAACAATATAAGCATCGCTCGGGGGAAAGATTGTATGCAGTTATCCTTAGACAACGCTTGAGCATATGAATGCAGAGCTGGATGACAAGAGGATTTTCAGATTGTGTTTTGATTGAATTGCAGAATTGAACAGGTCCAGAGTGTCAGTGGAGAGCTAATATTTGCAGTATTATAAAAGTTTTGCTCACCGAGTTTCTTATGGTAAAACATTCAGCAGTTTTTTTTGGTGGCTGAGAACAATAAAGGGGTGAGTCCACATTTGGACAGGAGCACACTTTGCTGGGCTCACCCATAATAATGCTGTTATGACAGAGAAATTATGAAGGTTAACAGGAAAGACCTAGGTCCAGGAGTGATTCCAGGCAGCTGGCAGCCAGAAGAATCGGAAACACACCACCAATGAAAACTGCAGTGAAAAGCAAATTAAATCCCGTATCTACCATCTCACTTGCTTTTCTGTACTTTCCTGTTTGGACTTGAAGGTGATTACAGTCAATGCAGTGACAGTTGACGGAAGCTCTGCTACAAGAGTATTTATTTACAGTGAATCGTGGTGATGCTGTGCAGGATGCGGTTTCACGCAGGATGTGCAGTCCCCACCCCCTGGTTTGATCATTTTTTTACAAGAAAGCAACCTGATTACTGAGGCCACAGCCTTTTTGGAGAAAGTATTGTGTAATATGCCTCTGCTTGGAATACACTTGTAGTGCAACATCATAGGAAGTTCCTTTATAGCACTGGAAGCTCAGGATCAGGGCACCTTCAGCTTTAGAAGTGAAATGTACCGAAGTTATTGTTAGGGCAGAGAAGTAGGAAGTGAGCATCTTGAATTTGCTACTGGCTATTAAAATTATAGTTGCAGAAAGTTTGAACTTTAAATTGGGTAGTTTCAGATATTCATAGCAGTAGTCAAAATAGTTCCTTTTCTCAGAAAAAGAACTACTTGAAATTGTAAATCAAGTAAATAAATGTGTTTAGCGCCTTTTTAAAAAACAAATAAGTAATTGAGCAATCATCTTACTTATCCTGGGCTTGTCAGAAGGGTTCTTCATGTGTCCTATATACTAAAGTTCCTGACAGTGCAGCAGACCCAGAAAGAACTGTAGACTGCATCCTGCTGAAAAGGAAAATGCTTTATTTTTTTTAACTGTGATAACAATGTTACTTGATAAAATTTGAACTTTGTCAATGTGAAAAATATTGCATTTTTTTAAGAAAAGTTTTACATATGGTCCTTTTTTCTTAACTTTATTTCACCTTTTTAACTTTGTTTTATAAAGCTGTGCACTGTTTCTGCATATTCAAATTTTTCACTGTAATATTTACGTTCATTCTGCAGTTGAAATGTACCTGAAAAGTTTTGTTGCAATGTGGTTCTTTATGTATTTGATACATATGTACAAAGAGTCTATTATGAGGCATTTAAAATCACTTTTGAAATTTTAGGATATTTCTGTTTTGTTCACTTTGCTGATCCTTATTAAGGACTAGTATTGATAGTATCTAGGCTGTCTTCACTATCTACTGAGCAGAAGTTTGAACTTTAAATTGATTTCATAGCAGTCTGTTAGTGAACTCGTGCTTTGATATCTAATACCTGCACAATTAAAAAACATTTTTATATGCAATAAAATCCACTGCTACAAACCTAAAAGTTATTGTTAGTATTGATTCCCGTTTGCTGAAGTGTTTTGTTTTAAATTGCCAATGCTCTCTCCTGTCTCACGTCTCGATGTTGACCCTTTGCTGGTACATGATTCCACAGTTTATTGTATACTCCAGTATTGCACAAGTGCTCTTTATTCATAATCTTGGTCCTATGTCTTGCCAAGTTTTTAGAATGTCTGTGTCGTTAACTCAAAGAAAAGCTAGATGTCTGTTTGCTTTTCACTTCTTTGTCCCAAAAGTATTAAGTTAAAATTGACACCACTCCCTCTTGGCTAAATCAACACAAATCCTGGATCATGGCTAAGGATCTTCCCGGTTTATAGATCTAACATATCTACTGAAGAAACTCATTGAGCTGTCAGAGGAGCCAGAGATAGTAGGAAGTAAAAGGTTTTAATTTAAGAGGCCGGCCTTGATTTGTTTCAGTTGGTTACATGCAAGGATAAATTTGCAATCCTATTTCAGAGCACTATGTTCCATCTCCCTACATCAAAGGGAACTTGGATGTGGACATTATCGGCCTCAACAAGAACTTGCATCTATTGAGATGAATGGATCTGAAAGCCTGTGGAATCCCATGACCTGCTAATGGGCTATGTTCTTCTGGTACACAGTCATAAAATCTCTCCTTTACTATACACATAGAAAAGTGTCATTGATGACATACTATCTAGCTGTTGAATCATTAGCATGGCCATGATCTGACTCAGTTGTTGCCCAACTTACTGCAACCTCCACTTCCAGATCTACCAGATGTATCTACATCCCTACCAGCACACGGGATTCATAGGTTAACCCTTGTATTTCCCAAGCATTATGTCAATGTCCAAATAATACGCCTACATGCATCTTTAAATGTTGGCTTTATAATATTATTTGCCATTAAGGTGATAACTGAGCCTGTTTATTCATGCATGAGTACATCATGTTTGAATAAGTGATAGTTTGACTTGTAAGATGTTCCCCAAAGGTGCTGGTGTAGCTTAATTTCACTTCACTACATGATGTGGATCCACTTTCATCCGGGTAAGTTGTAGCACAAATTAACCAAGTCTAACTGCCTGGGTTGGAATCTTTGAGCTATAGGAAGAGGCTGAACAGGCTGGGGCTGTTTGCCCTGGAGCATCGGAGGCTGAGGGGGTGACCTTATAGAGACTTATAAAATTATGAGGGGCATGGATAGGATAAATAGACAAAGTCTTTTCCCTCGGGTGGGAGAGTCCAGAACTAGAGGGCATAGGTTTAGGGTGAGAGGGGAAAGATATAAAGGAGACCTAAGCTGCAATATTTTCACGCAGAGGGTGGTACATATGTGGAATGAGCTTCCAGAGGGAGTGGTGGAGGCTGGTACAATTACAATACAAAAGCATCTGGATGGGTGTATGATAGTAAGGGTTTGGCAGCATGTGGGCCAGGTGCTGGCAGGTGGGACTATATTGAGTTTGGATATCTGGTCGGCATGGACGGGTTGGACTGAAGGATCTGTTTCCATGCTGTGTATCTCTATGACTCTATGACTTTTAACAACCCTGGCTGACAAATGAGGGAAATCTGTGTGCACTTGCACTCAAAATTCAGCAACTGCTCTTTGTTGGAACCCAAGTCTGCTGTGTGTTGAAATGCCTATGAAGTTCTCTTGATCTTTTATTGACAAGGGTAAGGTACCAACATCTGTGAAGGTGTAATGTGATTGACCTTGCTGCTAGCATTCCCATTGTTGGAAAGTGAAGTAATTCCACAGCAGCCATTATCACATCACCGAGTCGCGTGGACAGTCCTTGACACTGATCCAACTCCCTCAGAGCCAGCTCTCAGACTGTGAGGGTGTCTGACACTCCTGTTTATATCTGTCAGCCAGCACTTGCTGAGTGGACCAGATTAATAGCACCTATACAGTGTATTGAAAAAGAACGGGTACCCAATGAACACAGCCCGCAGATTTCTCATCAACAAACCCAAACAAGCAGACAAAATGTGTCCAGAAACCCTAGCCACTCTCCCCAATATCAAAGACATCTTGGAAATGACTGCCAGACTACTCAGACCCATTGGCATCATGGTAGCCCACAAACCCAACACATGAAAACAGCTGCTAATGAACTTAAATGACCCTATATAGACAACAAGCAAAACTAATGTCATTTACAAAATTTACACTACTGGAAAAATGGGCAGAAAATTAGCCACTAGGATATATTAACATCAACTAGCCACAAAACGGCATAACCGGTTCTCATTAGTATCCTTACATACAGATGAGGAAGGGCACCACTTCAATTGGGACAACACATCCATCCTAGCACAAGCCAGACAGAGACACACACGAGAATTTCTAGAAGCATGGCATTCCAACAGAAACTCTTACGAACAAACACATTGACTTGGACCCAATTTACCACTCCCTGAGAAAAAAGAACAGGAAATGACATCACCATAGGAAATAACATCACCAACCCAAAGAAACCCAAACATATAAATAGAAAGCAGGAATCATCTGCAATGCTTCGTCCGGAGGCTCATTGAAGATGTTACCTAGTGTGGTGATGAAATGTCTGAAAATGAATCTTCCAGCTCAGCGAGCAAACCTACTTCCAGAACCTCAACCTGAGCAACAAATCTTCTCAAAACTCGCTAACAGCACCAATTCAGGAACTTGTATTCCATGTGGTCCACCTGGCTGGCCTCGTTACAATCACTATGGAAAGCAGTAACGTTATTGCCTTGCAGGCTTCCCGAGATGTTATGTGATTCCATCGTTATCACTAGCATCTCAATGTTGCTCTCCTCATAGAGCCAGTGGTGCAGTTCATTTACCGTTGAGTCAATCTTGTCATGGACATTAAGAATAATTATACAAACCCCTTGAAGGCCTAAAAATAGATCATACAGGTGTTATGGACTAGGCCAGGCTCCCTCAAAATATTTCAAGAAGGTAGCCAAAACCTTAACTTTGCTAGTTCTTTTAAACAGGTGTAAAGTGGATATTTGAGGAGAGATGCCACTGGTCAAACCACTTAGTTTTAAACAAAGAAGAATTTATTTACAAGATCACCAGATGGAATACAACAAAACAGAATAGAGCACATAATAACTTAACCTTTCCAAAAGCGCAACAGATTATTCGAGCTTATTGATGGTGTTCCCAATATTTGCAACAGTCCCCATAAACACCCCTTGGCACAAAACGTGAAATCAAACCCAGGGTCTTACAGGAGAGAAGTCAGAGAGAGGGAGGGTCAGCAGGAACCTTCTTCTCTTGAGTCCAGCAGCTTCACAACACTACATTTGCGAACCAAACCAAACCAGAAAAAAGCTGAGCTGGGAGAACTGGCCGCCCCCTTTTGTTGTACAAGTGTTTTTTTTAAACCTGAAAACCTTTTGCCTGTGGCAGTATCGGTTAGCTATGATCAAATTGGCCCTAAAAGCCTTCGACTTAGAGTTTGTGGAGTCTTTGTCTTCGACGACCTCTTTGAAAAAAAAGCCAAGGACAGTATAACCTTGTTAAAGGAGCAGCATTGTCACACAGGGATATGAATGTGCCTAACAAATGGTTAAGTGATAAGGGTTAGACCAGGTTGTGCAGGCATTAGGATAGCAGGAATGCTTAGAAAAGATAAAAGGTGAAGAGTAATTTCACCTCAGGGTGAAGTTCAGGTTAACAAACCTCATCATGTGACTGTGGTCAAATCTTCATATGGAGTAACATATAAATGTGCTCACTTCCCATCTCATCACACATTCCTCTAGAATTTAAGGGGCACTCTTTTAAAAAAAAGTTTAAAATCACACAGCACCAGGTTATAGTCCAACAGGCTTATTTGGAAGTACAAGCTTTCAAGTAGCACCTGACAAAGGCGCAGGGCTCTGAAGGCTAATGCTTCCAAATAAACCTGTTGGACTATAACCTAGTGTTGTGCAATTATTAACTTTGTCCACCCCAGTCCAACACGAGCATCTCCACAACTTCAAAAAGTATGTTATCCTTGCACATTGTGTAGGAGCTCCTTCAAGCTGGTTGCCGAACTATTGCCAGTGCTACTCCATGTATATGACAGTACAGCCACATTGCTTTCAAAGTGGCTGTTCCGATATGTTTCTCTGCTTCTTTCAGTCACTGATTTTATTGTGCAGGTGCCAATATTTTGTAGCAGGTCTATCGGACTGAACCACAAAGCTGTTAAGCAACTAAAAATTCACCTTTACTATTGTTTCTACAGGAACCAAAAATATCTTCCTGCCTTGCATTTTCTTAAATATACTTCAAGAACAACAAAAGATGAATCAACCCTGTGATATCTGTGGATTTGAGAAAGTAGGGTTCATGGCATTCTCAGCAGGAATTGAACCTGTGTTGTTAGTATCATTCTGTATCACAAACCAATTGTCCAGCCAACTGGGCCAACTGATAATGAGTTAGGGCATCATTGTCTCATTAATCCAATGTCGTTTGATAATGGTATTGACAATTAATTTTGGGGTATTCTTTCGAGCATGATGCATGTCTCCAAAACAGGTAGTTGGATAGACAGTCCCAGGTTGTGAATGGGTTCTATTTCTGAGCCCATTTGGAAGTTAATTTGTACACAAATTGGACCACAATACAAGACAACATAAAGTAGCTGTTCATAAATGTAGGAAATGTTTGTATATAATTGGATTTTTAAAATTATACCCCGATGTGGGATTGCATTCATAAGGCTCATCAAGTTAGTAAGAAACTCTACACCAGTTAAAGCCTTCAGGAAGGCCTCTTCCTGGCAAGACAAAGGGCCACACCATTGACATATTGCTTGAGGATGGATGCAAGTCTGAAGCTATAATGGCAGACCAACAAAAATTACATGTTTTGGATGCATTTAGCGCGACTACTATGGTTAGCAAGGCACACCAAATCAATAATCTGTAACAATGTAGTTTGTCACATCTACTCAATAACTGTACAGCTGTTAATGTTCTTAAAGCACATGGCACCAGGGGACATTGGGCACATATGGGCTGGAAATCTGGTTTCAAGGGGCAAGCTAGATTCCAGAGCGAAGCAAAAATGACCAACAAGACAGTACAACAGCACAACACTGTTAAGGAGGTGCATAAACACAAATGACTGGAATTTGTTCCCAAAGGTATTGTGGGTCTACCTGCAGGAGAAAGTGAGTACTGCAGATGCTGGAGATCAGAACTGAGAGTGTGGTGCTGGAAAAGCGCAGCAGTTCAGGCAGCATCCGAGGGGCAGGAGATTCAACAGGAGGTGAAGGGCTTATGCGCGAAACATTGATTCTCTTGCTCCTAGGGTGATGACTGTGCTTTTCCAGCACCACACTCTCGACTCTGGGTCTACCTATAGCACTTGGATTGCAGTGGTTCAAGAAGGAAGCTCACCATCATCTTCTCAAGAACAACTAGGGACAGGAAATAAGTGCTGGCCATAACTATGTCCCATGAGTGGATAGAAGAAAGTATGAGCGTTTGTAAATCAGTCATTTTTAAATCAGGACCTACTTTGCTGTGGTGTGACATTTCCTGACTTTGCAGTTTTGCCATTCACTAAATGGATTCAAGGATCTGACTGTTGTCATCAACAGTAGATAAGTACCTACTAGTATTGTTCTTGTGTTCACTTGAAAAATTCTGGTTTATCTTTGTAGAATCATAGAATCCCTATAGTGTGGAAACACACTCTTCGGCCCAACAAGTCCACACTAGCCCTCTGAAGAGTAAACCACAGAACCACTTTCTCCTACATTTACCCCTGATTAATGCAGGTAATTTACACATCCCTGAACACTATGAGCAATTTAGCAAGGCCAATTCACCTAACCTGCACATCTTTGGATTGTGGGAGGAAACCCACACAGACACAGGGAGAATGTGTTAACTCCACACAGACAGGCACCTGAGGCTGGAATTGAACCTGGGTCCCTGGTGCTGTGAGGCAGCAGCAGCTAACCACGGAGCCACCGTGCTACCTGTCCATATTATGTTGTTCATATTTTGGTTCAAAGGGTCTGTTTTAGGGCAGGTTTAGTCTGTTACTTGACAGGACTTGACCACTAAATAGACACTGCAGCTGAGGGTGTTCAGTGGCTCCAGTTCAAGTAAAATTTAATCCACTGCATGTTTTAGTATAATTATATTTCTTTGATATAGATCCTGTTTTGTATGTGGCGGTAAAATATCATTCTGCTGGCTGAGGTTCGCTTACTGAGACAATAGTCATTTCCTCACCAGCAATTTTTGCCAATGTGCTGGGAATGACAAGCTAATTTACAAGCTATTTAACTTCTCATCCTTGATACTTTTTAAGTTCTTAACACTTACCCTGTTATTAGCTATTTTATAATATATCACTGTCATATTCCAGCTGATGTAGTTATGGTGCAAAATGTGCCGCAAAAGAGAAAGTGCCTAACTCCCAAACAAACATCAAGCCTCACAGGACTTTACAACTCTCTCCCGAGATCGAGCAAGGAGCTTCATTTTACTGAGAAATAGTGCACAATAAATGAATGAACAGCAGTAAAGAAAGCACAGGCAAGGAAAGGTGGAGGAAGTTTGGGAGAGAAAGATTGAGCTGTGGGGGCAGATGAATAGAAGGATTATGAAAGAAAAATCTATCATGACATGGATTCTCCTGCATCTCCATCAGAGAGGTTTTGGTTGATATTAGGAAGGGCTCATGCCCGAAACGTCGATTCTCCTGCTCCTTGCATACTGCCTGACCTGCTGCGCTTTTCCAGCAACACATTTTC
This sequence comes from Chiloscyllium punctatum, assembly GCF_047496795.1. Lineage (NCBI taxonomy): Eukaryota > Metazoa > Chordata > Chondrichthyes > Orectolobiformes > Hemiscylliidae > Chiloscyllium > Chiloscyllium punctatum. The sequence continues at coordinate 49,680,987 of NC_092750.1, read as the reverse complement.
AGCTCTGATATTAGGAACCCCCAATCTCACTGACGTAAACAGCATAAGGCTTGAGAATGATCTCCATCAATTTCAATTCATTATGTTAAGTGATATTTGCAAACCTGTGGTCCATTATTTGCAATAGTGCATCAACACATGCAGCATCCTTCATGTTTACCAATGTATTTGTTTCCTTGACATCCTGCAATTGGTTATTTCAGATTTTGAACAACATATTTTGTTCATTAATGCTAGTGAGCTGTGCTGGTTGTTAAGTAAATGTACTGTCATAAGCAAAGCCCCTGATACCGCACAGCTTCATTCTGTGATAAATAGCTCATTAACGACTGCGCAAAACAAGGGACTGCCCACAATGACTAAATTTTAATGGGAATACTGGTCATAATTTGGTAAATGGTAATCTGTTATTAAAATATATATATATAAGTAAATTCTAATTTTTGATTTTCTCTCTGTGCTAATTAGCTGATCTGAATTGGAAATATATTGCAATTGTCAGCACCATGCATTATGGCGAGGGAGAAAATCAGTTAGATCGTTGATTAGGATTGTCCAGTTAAGCACTTTTGTGGATTTAAAATAAGGGCAGTGTTAAGTCTCTACTGGGCAAATAACATGTCAATTTTCACTTCTCTAGCACTCCTCTAGCGTGTCCACATTAGTTAAATACTAGAGACATTCAGCACCAATGGACAAAATATACTAATATTAGTCAGCATTTTCAGGGAAGAAGGAGAGAAAATTAGTTTGTTAAAGGCTTCCTGGCTTATGTTTCAACTGTTGGCTTGTATTGTAATGTAAATATCGACACTATCTGGAAACTCAAATGTGCAATTCAGGAACTTATTCTGCAATAAAAATGTGAAAAACTGTGATTGCATTATATTTCAAGTATGCCTTTTGCAATCTTGGCAGTAGGCAGTATTTGAAGTTTATTGTTTTAGGAGAATAAGTTCTACCAAATGAAAATGGGCATCATTTTGGGGAAAATGGAAGCAAAGCGCATTCCTCCAATCTCAGCATTATAATCCTGCTATTTCAACATAAGTCGTGCATTGGAAGTGTGCAAAACTTTTCATGTGATAGGAATCAAACTCGAAGTATCCTAAATGATAGGAAACTTTCATTTGTAGAGTGGGTAAAGAGTGGGAGCTGGAAAAAGCACAGCAGGTCAGGCAGCATCAGAGGGGAGGGGAGTTGACTCCCCTTCTTCTCTGATGCTGCCTGACCAACAGTCCTTTTTCCAGCACTACTCTTGATCCAGTATGACTGTCCAGCATCTGCAGTCCTCACTATCTCCAACTTTAATTTGTAGCCAATATATAATCTATTGTTGATGAATAAGATACCTTAATAATAACTTCAAAGGTACCAGATAAAACTTGATTTAATAATCTGAAGTATGATGTTATTTGTGAGATTGTAAATGGCAGCATCATTACCTTTATGAATAAATGTAGATAGTTTGCAGATTAGTATTATTATTAGCAGTGTGTAGTAAGATACGGCACTTTAGGTTGGCATGCTGTCATTTACACCTTCGCTTTGCTAATTATGAAACTGAGACATAAAGTGAGCTTGAGTATAATGTACATAGAAATATTCCACTTGGTTTTGTCTAGACAGTTGTTGAGAATGTACGTGTTAGTGTATAAGTTGCATCTGTGCTGCAACTTGTTCCTGTTCTAAGATTTGTGATGTTTGTAATTTATGGATAGTGGTGATTCAAAATTTAGATTTAACAATGTAATAAAATGAGTATGTCCGGATGATCACAATATTACCAGTTCATGTGCGTACATGCTTCATTAGTGTTTAATCTAAGATGGCAGAATTGAGCTTAACATCCCTTTTAAGGCAGGCATTGGCTTTAAGTTCTGTTTTAGAACATTAATTTTACTTGATAGAATCAACAGTTGAAAACTCGAAGTCATAAAATGAGGCCTGTTGAAAAGCTGATTTCCCTTAATACATCTTGAACAGGTTGTTTACTGCATACTTATGCTTTTTCATTGAACAAACATGGTTTTGTGGTTTGATCTCAGGGTGTAACTATATTTTGATATTTGTTACAAAATATATTTGACTCTGGTAATAACAGTAGCATTGAAATGTCAGTATGACTACTGCCTGCATGTCGGCACTAGTCCAGTGACTTTGAAAGAGATGTTTTATTGATTCAGTAATTGCATACAGTAGAATGGACATATTCTCACTGCCCAAGGGCAAGGAAAGCCCCTGTATTGAATACATCTGCTATATCCACATATACAATCAAAACATTTGACATTTCTGGGTCGAAAATGCTGCACTTTGAACTGTTAACTACCCCATTAACCTTTCTTTTTCTGAACCAACATCTTATAGGAAGGGATAAGACACAGTAAAACTCGAATGCAAACTTGTCTCTGAATATTCACTACAGACAGTGCTTATTTACTGTCAGTGTAGCAGTGGTCTCTAGTCTACCCAATACTGTCTGAAGAGAACACTCATTGTCAAGGGACTCTTGTCTTCTCTGTTGGGGACTATAAAGTGATAAATAATAAATGTACAATTGTGTCCTGTACATTGTATTTCTGATACTACATAAATCCATTTTTTCCCTTGAGTGCATATGCATGTCTTTGGATCCTGCTGCTGTACCATTCCTTAACACAGTAGGCACAGCATTCTGGTGAAAACTGAAAAAAGCTTTCTCAAGGGGTTAGTCTGTGAGGTACCTCACTTGTTGTCACAAGAAACATGATTATATTCACAGTCTCTATCAAGGGATGCAGCAGTTCTTATTCAGAAGTGACTCTGTCAGGTAATTGAAAGAAAAGGAGAGACATCACATTTTATCCTCTGGTATACTCAGAGGGCCCAAGCCTGTTAAAGAGGGTTAGACATAAACAGTAATGAAGAGGAGTGTTATAATGAGGCAAGACAGACACCCTGTAAAATGGAAAGATTTATTCAGTCGATTATGAGCTTCATGCAGACCTCATTTGTCTTATTTACACAACATTACAATTGGTTCACCTTTACTGGGTGTTCTCCCTTCAGTAATTTTCACTTCAGTAGTCAACTTGCAGCAAAAGCAAATGTGTGCCCTTTATATTCTGGTTGTGCCTTTATCCTTTACCAGTGCCCAAATGTAAAACCTAACTAAAGGGTTGAAAAAAAAATCCATGACTCAATTCCAAACATTTTGAGATGCAAAAATCACTTCCTTTGATACTATCTAGCATGTAAGCGATATTCATTTAAAAGTGAAATTTATCATTAAATCCTGCAGTACCAGCATTTTCTGTCCCGTTTTAGCACACAAAGAAGACGAGTTTCAGTTTGATCATATCGTGAGAGATCAACAAGCTCAAAAAAACTAAATATAGCAAAAATATTTCCATCTGATTTGAGTGGGAATGTAATAAAATAGCAAACATATTTGTAGTTGGTTTATAATTTTCTATTCCTGTCCCCCTCAGCAAGGTCAACATTAAACTTTACCAGCTAAAGTATTCTCTGAAGTTTAGAAAAAAAGTCACAACCTTTTTAATTGGCACATTATAGTGTAAAAATATAAACTAGAAGTATGTCATGTTGATCTTATCCAGATTAAGATACTGAAATTTTAACTTTCAAACAAAAAATATTGACAAGTCATAATAGAAATTCATACAGGTATGATTTATTTCAGGACTCACTTGGTGAATAATCTTGTTGTTTTAAATTAACATTTCATTTCTTCAAGATGTCTTTGTAGTTAACAAATGAAATAATTTTGCAATCGGAAAAACTTGGGATCTATTTTTGCAAGTTTGAGATCTATTTTATACCATAATAATGAAGAAACTAAACAATATAATTCATTCAGCAAATTTAAAAGTCCAGTTGTTGATAAATTGCTACAGGTCGTTTTGCTATAAACATGCATTTTGTTAATGCAAATTTGTTGTAACATGATCGACGAATTGGGGACACTGTTTCTAAAGCGATAAGTTTTAAAGCAGTTTAAAGGTCCCATAATTCTGGTCCCATTAATTTAAATGGTGAGGTTTACACGATTGTCTTATAACACAGGGTTGAACGAGAACAGAATTACCACATTATAGCAGAACTGACTGTATATGACTGCTATGTAGAGTATATTGATCTGATGTCCAGCAGGCACACCGCGTGAAATCTTGGGAACTGCTGTGTATGGCAAAACCACAAAGAGAGTAGTTAAAGGGACAAGTGAACTAAAACAAAGAACTGCGGATGCTGGAGATCTGAAGCAATCAGAAATTATTGGCAAAACTCAGCAGGTCTGGCAGCATCTGTGGGAAGAAAGCAGAGTTAATATTTGGAGTCCTGTGACTCTTCATCAGAACTGTTATTAACTAGAAGAAAATGATATTTATGCTGAAGACGAAGTTGGGCTGGGTGGGTTGGGGATTGTGGTGAGAAGGGGAGTGTTGCATGGATAAGCGGTGATGGAGCTCAGACAGAGGGATATGAGATGGTTGATTATACAAGCAGATTCTGGATAGCAGGCCAGGACCAAAGAAAAGCTGAATAAGTGATAATAAGAGCTAACAGTAGGAGAGAATTTGTGAGCTGTACTGAAAACAACCCATTATAATGGGCCTAGGATGAGGTGAGAATGGATGACTGTGCTAAGAATGACCCATGCCATAACAGAACTGGGTGTACAGTGGATGAAAAACATGAAAAGGTGGAATCAGGCTCGAACGTTATTGAACTCGATGTTGAGTCCTAGAGGCTGCAGGGTCCCAAGTGGAAAGTGAGATGCTGTTCTTTGATCTTGTACTGAGCTTCACTGGAACACAGCAGCAGGCCTGTGTTGGCGTGGGAATATGGTGGTGTGTCGAAGTGGCAGGCAACTGGAAGGGCGGCATCATTTTTGCTGTCAGAACTGCAAACTGTTCTGCATACTGGTCACCTCCAAGTCTGTGTTTCATCTCCCCAACATAGGGGAAACCACACTGTGAACAGTGAATACAATGGACTAGATTGAATAGAATGATAGCAATAAAGCGGGCAGAAGTGGGTACAGCAGTTGCTGGAGATTAGAGTCAAGATTAGAGTGGTGCTGGAAAAGCACAGCAGGTCAGGCAGCATCGGAGGAGCAGGACAAAGAAAAATCCTGATGAAAGGCTTTTGCCCGAAATGCCGATTTTCCTGCTCCTCCGATGCTGCCTGACCTGCTGTGCTTTTCCAGCACCACTCTAACCTTGACACTGATACCAGTAAAGCGCTGCTTCACCTGGAAGGTATGTCTGAGGCCTTGGATGGTGAGGAGGGAGGAGATAAACAAGTAGGTGTTGCACCTTCTGTGATTGTGTGGGAAGGTGCTGTGGGAGTATGAAGAGGTGTTGGGAATAGAGGAGGAGTGGACCAGGATGTAATCACTGCTTCTCTCTCAGGTAGCAGTCTAATACAATAGGTTGTGAGAGTATAGGAAAAATCACTTAAGTTGTAGTGAAACAAAATCTCTTTTGTCTGATTTAGGGGGCATAATAAAATGCACAAAGATGAACCGAAAACGCATATTTTAATTCATTGCATTGCATCATTTTCAGGCTGTCAAACCTGTGTTGGCCTTGATTTTTGTTGTATTGGCCTAATTTGGGAGCCCCTTAAAAATGGCTGGTAGGTTCCAGCTCTTGAGATATCTGATTCCATTCTCAGCCTTGCTGATTTTCACCAAAGTATTTTAAGGGTGTTTCGTACTTGCACCCTGAAACCACAGTCTGGCTGACTCTATTGCATAGATGGACTTGTTCGACTCCTTTACAGTTATCATGAAGTCGGGCCAGCTTTTGAAAGAGTCATGTTTCAAGGCATTTCAGAGATATCAGAGGCTATGCTCGTCCACCCATCATTGATTCACTTTACACTGTGTAGAACAATGAACCTATAATGACAATAGGATGTGTTAAATTGCTTTAAAATGTCATTCATTCATAACATTTTGAAGAAAGGCTGTTGACAATCTGATAAACCTACAGTACAAGCCTTTGTAAGAGAATCCCAGAAAGTTAACATGGAGATACAGCAAGCAATTAGGAATGCAAAGGCTAAGTTAACCTTTATTACAAAATTATTGGAGATTCAAAGGAAAGTTATAATTTTATAGGGCAGTGGTTGGCAACCTTTCTCCCCCTTTTAAAAATTCTTAAATGAAAGTTTGTGGGAAGTGCAAAACAAAAAGAAAGAATGAAGCAAAGGCATAATAATACCTTACAGGTAAAAAATCATGAATTGAAGGAACACTATTCACCTATTTAAAGCTGTAAACGTCATTGCTTTACCTTCCCTCTGACACGCAAAGAATGGCTAGAGTTATTCCTGAGTTCATGTCATTTCACTCAGGTATGTGCAATGACAAAACATTAGTCATCCTACTGGTAAATGAAATTGCCGTGGTTTTCAAAGTTGAACCTTGTTGCTACTAACATTTTGTCATTTTTAAAATTTTTTCCTAAAGAATTATAGTGGTATTGTATTCACTCGTAAGTGTTTTTGTGCTTTGCTATCAAATCTCCTGTATGTGATAGTTTCCGTAATAGTTGTATAATTTACCAAGTTCTAGCATTAGGTGATAGTGGATGCTAAATTCTTTAGCATGAATTTACTGGCTCATGAAATAAATTTGATGGTTTGAGGTTTTAATTTATCTTTTTATGACCTCAATTCCCATTTATGCTCCATTAAAAATAACAATATATGATGTTGAACTTAACTGTATAGTCCATAAGTGTCCTGAGTTTATCTCTGGTCTGTACAATCTCAGTTTATGGTAAGAGTGCTGTGAGTGGCCTCAGTGGCTTTAATTAGTGACAGGGAAATTATCGGCATTGGTTCCTATTTCTGATTGCTGAGCAGTGATCCCATGCTAGGAAGCACATGCATATGAATCTGTCGGAGAGAGTTGAGCTCAGCACTGGTGCCCCATGGTAAAAATAGTTTACTAGCACATCATTGCCACTTGAACAAGGTACCAGAAGCTTGTCTGTATCCATGGACCTAACCCTCAATGTTCTCAGAAGAAAAGCACTTTGCAGTGGCAGGGTTGGGCAGAATCAGTGCTCAAGGGATGGGCAGAGTGCATTGTCAAACCGGAGGAATTTAACTCTTCAATAAAAAGGTATTTGTTCATATTTGATTATCTCTCTGGCACACCAAACTTCAATATTTTAGCATTTGACTTGGGTGTCTGTACTTTGGTTTGATCTTTTATGTACTTGCTTTACACTAATTTTATGCTGCAACTGAAAGCAATGTTGCAGACTTTAGTTCTGAATCTATGAAAATGAATATTAGCATTATGACTTCAGCCCCCCACATTAAAACACTCACAGAAACTAAAGGTTTGATGGAGAACATGAGATCAGGTTTCAAGTCACATCAAGATATATATTTTCATACTATTGAGTTAAAAGAGAAGTGTTCTATTGAAAGACTTGGCAAGAGATGCTGTCCTAATATTGTACATATTTATTTTCCTTCACTATATTGCGGGTGCAGTTTGGATGAAAATGCTGTGTCCAAAGTGTTTTATCCATCTGAAGTAAGTAAATGGTTGCCTTTTGTTTATGTATTCTTCAAACCACAAAGCAATCATGATAAAGATCTGGAGGTTAGCATCTTAAAGTGGAAAAAATACCAGAGGAGTTAGCAATCTGATTTTAGTAGCCTAACTATGGAGAGAAACTGGAAGAAAACAGAAGCACTGACAGCTCCCTTTTAATATCAAGAAGAAAAGAGCAGAAATGGAGTTTAGCTCCTCTAGGAATTCACTGAGGTCACCCAGCAGAATGAGTAATGGGTTACAGATGGGCAGGTTTGATCAAAAACAACAAAATGCCTGGTTTGTAGAAAGATAAATTAGTGTTACAGGTGCAATAATCTTGATCCCGAAAAGGTGCATCACGGAAAGATGTCAGTGAAGGCACTGTTAAGTTTAATGATGCTATGTTATTGCTCAAAAAATGCATGAATGTTAATTTTACTAGGAAAAATTAGCATCCTAAACAATTTTTCCTGTACTCAGTTTTTTATATGGTATAATAGAAGAAACATAATTTAAAGAACTACCTTAAGATTCAGAGTGAGACAGCAGCTGTCATGATAATGTTATTGTACATCCTTCTGGAGGAACTGATTAAAACCATTGCTTCATTCTCATTTAGATTTGACTGTCTTCAGTGGGAGAATTCTAGCAGCTTGCCACTGAGCAGCTAGACTGGAGACTTTGTATGAGCAAAATATGTGATTCTGAGAATATGCCATTAGAGGACCATTTTTCTATCTTTGGTGAAGACAACAACCCAGACTGTACTGCTTCCTAGCTGAAAGAGGAAGTGTATTGCTGGGGGACCAAAGGGGGAAATGAAGGGATGATTCACACTTAATTTCCATTTTTTATTTACCAAGATAATCATTTTTTTCTCTCTTTTTCTGGCAAACATAAAGGTCATCAAATGCTTTTCATTAAAAGATACTATCAAGCTGCAAATAGAAATGCTAATTTTTCCTACCCAGTGCCGCAGCAGATCAGTCTACTGACAGGATACACATATTTGTGTATTTCCACACAATGTTCACCAGCTGTTTGGGGGATATGTTGAGTAGAGCCTGGGAGCACTCTTAATGGCAGACAAAAATTGGACATGAGTTACCTTGAGTCAGTTTAGCACATTCTTTAGTTTCAGATTTAGCCTTTACTGTTCGGATATGACCAACCTTGACTCAAAAGTGGAAAGCAAGCAATTTATCCGTTTCATCTCCACGTTAAGTAATGGTATTGAAGTAGGAGAGCATAGAAATAGATTTTTGTAGAGGGTCTTTTGCAAATAATTTTAACAATAAGATTAGTACTATGATTCACCTCCACCATGCCACAAGTATATTTGTTTGAACAAAAAGAACAGCTATGTATTATTGAACTGCAAATATAGTGGGCAGTAAAGTGTTATTCAGCTTGGAGCACAGCATGAAATATTTGATTTTCATTTTTCCACAGTATCTCCCTGTGTTAATCATTCTTCTGCAGTGTCACTTTGCTCTTTTATTTTGTCCGTGTTTTGACTTCCTTTTCAAACACTGATAATGTTTTTGGGCTTCTTTGTTTTTTTTTTCACAGAATACGAGTATCACTGTGTAGGCCAGCATTATTGACCAATTCTAATTGTCCTTGAAAAGAACGTGGTGAGTTGCAGGGAAATAGATGGTGACATCTTGAAAAGTGTCCATATTACAGAGGAGGAAATGCTGGATGTCTTGAAATGCATAAAAGTGGATAAATCCCCAGGATCTGATCGGGTGTACCCTAGAACTCTATGGGAAGCCAGGGAAGTGATTACTGAGCCTCTTACTGAGATATTATATCATCGACAGTCACAGGTGAGGTGCCGGAAGACTGGAGGTTGGCTAATGTGGTGCTACTGTTTAAGAATGGCGGTAAGGACAAGCCAGGGAACTATAGACCAGTGAGCCTGACGTTTGTGGTGGGCAAGTTGTTGGAGGGAATCCTGAGGGACAGGATGTACATGTGTTTGGAAAGGCAAGGACTGATTAGGGATAGTCAAAATGGCTTTGTGCATGGGAAATCACAAACTTGATTGAGTGTTTTGAAGAAGTAACAAAGAGGATTGATGAGGGCAAAGTGGTAGATGTGATCTACATAGACTTCAGTAAGGCGTTCAAGAAGGTTTCACATGGGAAACTGGTGAGCAAGGTTAGATCTCATGGAACACAGGGAGAACTAGCCATTTGGATACCGAACTGGCTCAAAGGCAGAAGACAGAGGGTGGTGGTGGAGGGTTGTTTGTCAAACTGGAGGATTCTGACCAGTGGAGTGCGACAAGGATCGATGCTGGGTCCTCTACTTTTCGTCATTTATGTAAATGATTTGGATGTGAGCATGAGAGATATAGTTAGTAAGTTTACAAATGACACCAAAATTGGAGGTGTAGTGGATAACAAAGGTTACCTCAGGATACAACAGGATCTTGATCAGATGGGCCAACGAGCTGAGAAGTGCAGATGGAGTTTAATTTAGATAAATACGAGGTGCTGCATTTTGGGAAAGCAAATCTTAGCAGGATTTATACACTTAATGGTAAGGTCTAAGGAGTGTTGCTGAACACAGACACCTTGGAGTGTAGGTTCATAGCTCCTTGAATGTGGTAGGTAGAATAGTGAAGAAGGCGTTTGGTCAGAGTATTGAGTACAGGAGTTGGGAGGTCATGTTGCAGCTGTACAGGACACTGGTTAGGTCACTTTTGGAATATTGTGTGCAATTCTGGTCTCCTTCCTATCAGAAAGATGTTGTGAAACTTGAAAGGGTTTAGAAAAGATTTACAAGAATGTTGCCAGGGTTGGAGGACTTGAGCTGTAGGGAGAGGCTGAATAGGCTCGGGCTGTTTTCCCTGGAGCGTCAGAGGCTGAGGGGTGACCTTATAGAGGTTTGTAAAATCATGTGGGAAATGGATAGGAGAAATAGACAAGTCTTTCCCCTGGGGTGTGGGAGTCCAGAACTAGAGGGCATAGGTTTAGGGTGAGAGGGGAAAGATATAAAAGAGACTAAGGGGCAATGTTTTCATGCAGAGGATGGTGTGTGTATGGAATGAACTGCCAGAGGAAGTGTTGGAGGCTCATACAATTGCAACATTTAAAAGGCATCTGGATGGGTATATGAATAGGAAGAGTTTGGAGGGATATGGGCCAAGTGCTGGCAGGTGGGACTAGATTGCATTGGGATATCTGGTCGGCATGGACGAGTTGCACTGAAGGGTCTGTTTCTGTGCTGTGACTCTGTGAGTTGCCTCCTTGAAGCTTTGCAATCCATATGTTGATGATAAACTACCCAGTGCTGTTAAGGAGGGAGTTCCATGAGGACAGAGGTGGAATCCTATCAGGTTCTGAACAATGTGGGCTATGGAGAGATGAGCAGTAGAATTGGATGAGATGTTCAACGAGGCTAATCACATTGTCCACCAAACTTGACATTTTGCCAAAAACACATAAGATTCAGCTTTGTGGCTCAACTTCTTGTTTTGTACACAGATGTTGAGTCCCAAAAGAGATCTCAACTATGCACAGAATCACAATTATACAAGATCCTGTCCTCATGTATATTTTCATCACTTTGTATGGATAAGGAATGAAAGCTTCTGTCTGATTACAAACAGCTCATCACTAGAACATAGAAAAGTACAGCACAGTACAGGCCCTTTGGCCTACAATATTGTGCTGAGGAATAATGCTAATCTAAAAGAAAATAACCTAACCTATGCTTCCCTCAATTCACTGCTGTCAATGTGCATGTCCAGCAGTTGCTTAAATGTCCCTAATGACTCTACTTCCACCACTAGTGCTGGCAACACATTTCATGATTCACAACTCTCTGCGTAAAGAACCTACCTCTGACATCTCCTCTATACTTTCTTCCTAACATCTTAAAACTATGACCCCTCATGGAAGTCAGTCCTGCCCTGGGGAAAAGTCACTGGCTATCGACATTATCCATGCATCTCATTACCTTGCACACCTCGATCAGGTCACCTCTCTTCCTTTTTCTCTCCAGAGGGGAAAGTCAGAGCTCAGTCAACCCCTCCTCTTAAGGCAAGCCCTCCAGTCCAGGCAGCATCCTTTGCATCCTCTCCAAAGCCTCTAAGTCTTTGCTATAACAGGGTGACCAGAACTGCACACAATATTCCAAGTGTGGTCTCACCAGGATTTTGTAGAGCTGTAGCAAAACCTTGCAATTCTTAAACTCAATCCCCCTGTTAATGAAAGCCAAAACACCACATGCTTTCTTAACAACACTATTCACTTGGGTGGCAACTTTGAGGGATCCATATGCTTGCACACCCAGATCCCTCTGTTCCTCCACACTGCCAAGAAACCTGTCTTCAATCCTATATGCAGCATTCAAGTTCGACTTTCCAAAATGCATCACTTTGCATTTATTCAGGTTGAACTCCTTCTGTCATTTCTCAGCCCAGCTCTGCATCCTGTCCATGTCACGCTGAAGCCTGCAACAGCCCTCAATACTATCAATGGCACCTCCAACCTTTGTGTCATTGACAAATTTACTAACCCACCCCTCAACCTTCTCATCCAAGTTATTTATAAAAACTACAAAGAGCAGAGGCTCAAGAATCGAGCCCTGTGGGATACCCCTCACCACTGACTTCCAGGCAGAATACTTTCCATCTACAAACACTCTCTGCCTTCTGTCAGCCTACCAATTCTGAATCCAGATAGCCAAATCTCCCTGATTCCCATACCTCCTGACTTCATGAATGAGCCTACCTTGGGGAATCTTATCAAATGCTGAAGTGCACATACACCACATCCACTGCTTGACCTTCGTCATCCTGTCTCGTCACCTCCTCAAAGAACTCAATAAAATTAGTGAGGCATGACCTGCCCCTCACAAAGCCATGCTGACTGCCTTTAATCATGCTATGCTTTTCCAAATAGTCATAAATCCTATCCTTCAGAATTTTTTCCAAAACCTTGCTGACCACTGGCTGTATGTAATTGCCAGGGATTTCCCTATTCCTCTTCTTGAAAAGAGGAACAATATTTGCCTCCCTCCAATCCTCTGGTACGACTCCTGTGGAGAGTGAGGAAGCATAGATCTTCGCCAGTGGCAAGTAACCTCCTTTCTCTCTTCCCAGAGTAACCTAGCATAAATCTGGTAAGGCCCTGGGGACTCATCAACCTTAATGTTTGCCAAAATATCTTGCACCAACTTCCTCAATCTCGATCTGTTCAAGCCTGTTTCCCCACTTCTCAAAGTTCTCATTCACCACAAGGTCCCTTAGTGAAAACTGAAGCCAAAAACTCATTTAGGGCTTCCCCTATCTGCTCAGACTCCACGCACAAGTTCGCTACACTATCCCGGATCAGCCCTACCTTCTCCCTGATCATTCTCTTATTCCTCATGTATGAGTAAAATGCCTTTGGGTTCTCTCTAATACTTCCTGCCATGCCTTTTTTGTGCCCCCTCCTGGCTCTCCTCAGTCCATTTTTGAGCTCCTTCCTAGCAAGCCTGTAATTCTCTAAAGCTGTACCAGACCCTTGCTTCCTCTACCTTACGTAAGCAGCCTTCTTTCTTTTGACAAGAAGCTCCTCTGTTCTCGTCATCCAAGGTTCCGTAATCTTACCCCTTCTTGCCTGTCTCAGAGGAGCAAATTTATGTGTCACTCACAACAACTGCTCCTTAAACAGTCTTCATATGTCCGTTGTGTCCCTTCTGTGGAACAATTGCTCCCAATCTGTACTTCCCAAGTCATTGCTGACAACATCATAATTTCCTTTTCCACAATTAAATATTTTCCCTGGTAGCTGCTCCTTTTGCTCTCCATGGCTATGGTAAATGTGAGGCAGTTGTGGTCACTGTCATTGAAGCCGAGCACCAAATCCAAAATGGCCTCTCCCCTTGTTGGCCTGTCAACATACTGAGTAAGGAAACCCTTCTGAACATACATGACAAAAACGGCTCCATCCAAGCCATCTTCACTGAGGAGGTTCTGATCAATATTAGGAAAGTTGAAGTCACCCATAACAACAACCCTGCTACACCTGCAATTTTCCAAAATCTGCCAGCCTGTAAGTTCATCGATCTCCTTACTGCTATTAGGGGTCTGTAGAAGACCTGCAGTGAGGTGGTTGCTCCCTTGCTGTTCCTAACTTCCACCCATACTGACTCAGTAGACAAACCTTCCTCGATAACCTTCATTTCTGAACTGTAATGCACTCTCTGATTAGCAATGTTACACCACCACACACCGCCCCCACCCCACCCCACCCCACACACACACACACTTCTTTTTAAATGTTCTAAACCCTGGAACATCTAGCAACTATTCCTATCCCTGTGAAACCCACTTCTCCGTTATGGCCACAACATAATAGTCCCAAGTACTGATCCATGCTCTAAATTTGTCACTCGTATTTCTGATACTCCTTGAGTTAAAGCAGACACACTTTAACTGATTCCTCTATTCCCTCACATGAAAAACCTTCCTGATAGATTCACTACATACTGTCACTGCCTCATCTCGAACCCCACCCTCCCCTCCCCCAGATTTGTAGCTCTTGTTCCCACCCCCTACCAAGCTAGTTTAAACCCTCCCGGACCATTCGAGCAAATCAACCACCCAGAACATTTGTGCCCCTCCAGTTCAGGTACAGCCTGTTCTTCATGTACAGATCCGACCTTTCCCAGAAGGCATCCCAATGGTCTAAGTATCTGAAGCTCTCCCTCTTGCACCAGCTGTGCAGCCACATGTTAAGCAGCACTCGTTGACTCTTCCTCACCTCACTGTCTCGTGGCACCGGTAGCAAACCTGAGATCACTACTCTACTCATCCTGCTCTTCAGCTTCCATCCTAGCTCTCTGTAGTCACTTCAGATTCTCAATCCCTTTCCTGGCTATGCCATTGGTACCAATATAATCACCTGATTTCTGGCTGCTCACCCTCCCCCTTCAGAATTCTGTAAACCTGATTAGCGACATCCCGGACCCTGGCACCGGGGAGGCAACATATCTTCTGGGAGTCCCATTCCACAAAATCTCCTGTCAATCCATCTAACTGAGTCCCCTACCACTAGCTCTTTTCTATTCTTCCCCCTTCCCTTCTGAGCCACAGTGTCAGGCTCAGGGCCTTCCCCACCAGCAGTAACCAAAACGGTATACTTATTGCTGAGGAGAATGACCACAGGGGATCCCTGCTCTATGTGTCTGATACTTTTCCTCCCCTGATTGTAATCCAGCTGTCCTTATTCTGTGCCTGAGGAGTGACCACCCTCCTGTACATCCTCTCAATTTCCCCCTCAGCCTCCCAGATGATCTGCAGTTCATCCAGCTCCAGCTACAGTTCCCTAACTCGGTTTTCGAGGAGCTGGAAATAGGTTGCACTTCCCACAGCTGTGGTCAGCGGAGACATGTGTTGTGTCTCTCACTTGCCACATTCTGCAGGAGGAACATGCAGTTGCCCTAACATTCACTAGTCCAGAGACACTTGGTGGAATTGTATCAGGGGTCTGAGTGTTGAAGACTATGGTAAGATTTGTGACACAATGGGACGAGAAGTGTAACGAGGCCTGTCTCAACTTTGGGAACAGCTTGCTGTATCTTTTGAACTTCTGCTGAACAACAAAGCAAGTTTCTTGCTAGGTAACAGTGAGATGTCAACTAAGAAGGATTATAGCTTGTTAAATGGTCAATGAATGTGGTGATTTGTCTCATTAATATCCAGTTTCACACCTTACCAAACAGGCTGAGCAAATTTGACATTAGGAGTTCTCAACATGGAAGTGAAGAGTGGCAACTTCACCTCACCAAACAGCATCTCATGGCACAATCTGTGCGTACCAACTACAAGCACAATATCAAATGACACTTGCCAAACCCTTACGACTATTATGACATCTCTCTGATGCAGGCCGTTTAGGAAGCACAGACTTGCATTGTGGAGCGCATCAGTAACTGTCATTGAAAGTCTGTTGCAAGGACTCCTTGTACACAGTAACAGGCACCCAGCTGGCAGATTGGCTCAGACTGCATCTCAGGGCTGCTTGCTTGTTCTTTCAGCACTTGCTTATTGAGCACCTACCTGCATCCTTGCACCGTCCCTTGCACCAATTGGCATAGGGTCAAGATAAGGTTACACTAACCCTATCACATAACCAGGCATCTTGCCTTGCTGGTCAGCAGTCCTCAGTCATGGGCACAGACAGCTTGTCATATGGCAGTGTGCTCCATCAATCTGACAACTGCACCGTGTGCCAGCAGCTTTCTTTGGGGGAATAATTTTCACCGATGTCCATGGAGTCATCTATAATCAGGGATTCCTGGGAAAGTAAGTCAGAGATAGCCTTTGATACAGTCCAGGGAATTGGCCATGATCAGACATCTGGCCAGGGTCATCCGAGCCAAGAGGTCCATGTCTCTACAGTCTGAGGAGCGGGTCGCATTCACTCCTGTCTCTCCACAGTGGCTAGTCTTGGGGTGGAGGGCTACCGTGGTCCGGAAATATACAGGCATGGATCAGGGTTCTTGTCCACGGTTGCCTGGATAGGTCACTCAAAACAGTGGGCCACGCACAATCTATTGGATCCATCCACAGATACCAAGCAGAGCGGGGGAATGTTGGGGGGGGCAGGTACTGCTGTGGGAAGAAGAGTCAGGAACCTATTCTTCAGGATGGAGGCTGCTTGATAGGAAGAAGGAGGGTGACAGTTGTGAAGGGAAGGGGTAGATAGTAGAACATGGATTGGAAAGTGCTCATCTTTACTCCAGACATTGCTAACCATATCTTTCACACCAATTCTTTTGGACACAGAGGAAAGAGGAAGAATAGGAATGTTGTAGGATCAGGACCCATTGCCCTGTAAGCATCTTGTTTCTCTTGCTTCCAGTTGCTTCAGCAGGCTATTAGCACAGACATTGATCCTGTGTGGCTGTGAAGTTATGCATCATGCTGGTACAGTTGCGTTGAGGCCTATGGGGAAACTCAACCAAACAATGAAACTTACACAGAATTGATATAAACTGCACTGTCATCTGTAACACTAGAATGCCCTCAGTAAACTTTCTTTTTCTCTCTCCATCTCACTACATCTTAGTATAGACCATGGTTCCTGAGCAGGGGTGGAGGAGGCCTGGTCAGCAATGGAGTGCTTTAACCCTGTAAGTTTGGTCAGGTGGCTCTTGAGACGTTTATGTCTGGACGGCCTGGACGCATTGAGGATACACTTGCTAGAATCTTCAATTTTCAAGGGTTGGAGGGAAAGAAGGAGGTAGGGGAGAAGTGGAGGGCCTGACCACTGCAGGGTTGTCTTGAAAGAAGACTCCTGAGGGTGTGGACTCTCCTCTGGCTGGGTGCCCCTTGGCACAATCCTGCCTCCTTAACAGGAAGGGACATGTCGAGTGAGCGCCAGCATTTCTATACTCATGCCCTTGATTCTGAGGAATCTGTGGCTGAGGCAGTGGGAGTGCAGATGTCTGTGCCTGTCCAGCAGACCTTGAAAACGCTAGGCCTGGGTCTCCATGGCAGGTACCTAACCTCATTACTCCACAGTCACCGTGGATATTGGTCTTTCAGCAGATATCAGTGAGTGGTGAGTTGTTCTGGGAGCAGCGTGTGCTTAAATGGAGCTAGAATCGGACATGCAGGAGGCCGTAGGAGCAGAGTCTGTAGCTAATGAGGCACATTTGGTAAGATACTGTGAGAAATCTCACTCAATTGCATAGGTATGCTATCAGCACAAATGGAGTCAAACTCCGTATATTTTTGGCTTCATGCTGAATTGCAGAGTCACCTAATGGTTGATCATTAGTCCAGCTTGATCTCATGAAAATTAATTGTAGAAAACAATTCACTGAAAGTGCTTAACATACTGGTTGCTATAGTTGCCATTTCATTCCTTTCCACACTTTGCCATACCGTTTTAAAATTTATTTCTAATATTTCAATCCTGTCCAGCTAGGAATGATAAGAAGACCACCCAGGTTCAATTCTAGCTTCAGGCAACTGCTTATGTGGAGTTTGCACATTCTCCACATGTCTGTGTGTGTTTCCTCCGGGTGCTCCGGTTTCCTCCCACAATTCAAAGATGTGCAGGTCAGGTGAACTGGCCATGCTAAATTGCCCGTAGTGTTCAGGGATTAGTCAGGGGTAAATATAGGATAGGAGAATGGGTCTGGGTGGGTTATTCTTCTGGGCCAAGTGGCCTGTTTCCACACTGTAGATTCTAAAGGAGATGTGAAGAGTCCAAATTCTTGTTATTTTTGTTGAATAGTGTTTCTTAATATCAAGAGCTTCGACCTTCACATCCAAAATCTAAGTGGTGTGTTACTGTGACTTAAGTAAAATCCTTAGTCAGATTGAGCCCTCTCATTAACTTTAACTTCTGATCAGGACAGGAATCAAGAGTAAGCAGATATGTACTGAACAGAAGAAAAATGTAATTAGACATTTATTAAACATTGTAAAATAGGTGAGAAGAGATTAATGGATAACTTGATGATCAGGGCTGTTCAAAGGGTAATATTATTCATGGTTCAATTCTCACCTCGGCTAGGTGCATTTACATGTTGAATTTAGGCTAGTACGGTTTTGTTGAGATGGTTTATCTCAGATAATGGATGGTATGAGAAAAATTCTTATTGTGACATAAACAGTAGAAAATTATTTGGGAATATTAAATAGGAAGGTTGATGTTTCAAGATTTTGTCCTCATCAGATTTCAGATTTGAGCATGCAGAGATTAAATATTATAAATACTCCATTATACTTACAGTATGTTATTTGCCACAGTTGAACGAAGGTTTAAAAGCAGCTTATTTTTCCTCGTTCACTAAAAGCTGATATTGTTTTGTTTCAACTCTGCTTTATTCCAAAACACAAATTGGGATAAACAGTTGATTTTGATCTAGGTTTCTTGAGCTCCTTCTACACTGTTGGACTTAAAATCCATTGTCTCCATCAGCCACTGCTGGCACCATCCAATACATGTTTTATACCAACATCGTATCTGTGCGCCTGTGAACTTAAGTCATTTCACAAATTTATTTGAAAAGCTACTATTATTTTTGTTAAAGCTTTGAGTATTTGATCAAGGAGATCCTAGGTTACCTTGGCCTTTGGTAAGGTTATCTGCTCTGAGCTAGTGTGATAGAACAAGCACCTGGGAAACAAATGATTACTGTTCTTGATCACTATCTAGTGACTCCGTTGAATCACACTTGCCTATGGGCAGTAGTCAAAGACAAGATTTAGCATAATTGTAATTTCAGACAGTTGAATAGCTTGTTAGTATTGACTGGAAAGTTCACTTCTGATGAGTAGATGCTTGGGAAAGACACAAAATGCCAGTGTAAGCCAATGTGACTTGGTACGTTTGAAGGAAGGCAGCAGAAAGGGGGGAGGGGGGGCTGAGGATGAGAGCAGCTAAGGTAGGAGATTGTGTACCATATATTAATACAAAAATATTAGTTGAATTTGGCATTGGATTTCATTTTTTTCCCTCTTTCCCTAGTTATATTGTTTCTGATTCATTGTTGTTTGGTATGATTTCTGATTAATCTATCACAAAATGTCAATGGTTGAGTGTGTTATAGATTGATTTCTCTGCTTTATGGATAACACTGGCAGGCAAATGTGCTGTCTATAATTGGAGATAGACAGATTGTCAGGTTTTACTGTGGTTGGCAGTCTTACCTTGTGGATTAGTTGGGAGCTGATGAGAGGGCCTATATGTACTAATAAACTTGTAATACTAACAAACTGCTAACAAACATACTTTGTAGTTTGATCTTCAACAAGACTAATGCAACATTGCAACATCTTGGTTATAGTAAGTTCCTTGCCAGTTCACATAGCCATATGTTTTAATTTATTTATGAATGAGGCACTCATAGGAAGCACAGTTTATGTTTTGTGTTCAAATCCTGTCTTGCCACTTTTAGCTGGCAAAGATGAAAGATGGTGTTCCCAGGACTCCATCAGTGCCCTTCCCGACCTGAGCGTAAGTAGCTTGGCAACAAGAGGCTTGATATGTGCCTGTTAGTTTTGCCCTCCTTCTTGTTGACAGAGTTGCCTCTCTGCCTGCTGTTTGTTGTGAATTGCAGGCACAAACCTGAGACAAATTGGATGTGACAGAGTCTTTTCCTGTCTGTTTGTATGATCAAAAGTTTTTTTTAGACTAAGGTGCAAAGCTAGTTTCAACAATCTTTTTCTTTATTTTGAACCACTTATTCTGATTGATGAAACAAAATGTTTAGACTTTGAACTGCTTGCTGTAAATTCTGTATTGATGTAGATTAAAATCTTGAGATGGCTCAAAGCATTTCACAAAATGAATTACTTTTGAAGTACAATCGCTTTCTATTTAGGCACCTGCTAACGAATGTTTTTCACCTCAATTAAGAACTGTGAATGAAACAGAGTAATTTTAGAGAAAAGTTACTGTACTGACTAAAATAATGACAGTTTTGCATATTTTGTGGCTAAATTGGGAAGAGTGAATGATAATAATGCTTCACTGATACACAAGCCATCACAAAATGTATGAAATGCCGAATAGACCACCAATATTACCAATTTGCCTGACTGCTTTTCAGGACAAAGGCAATTCACGCCAGGTTCTACCATTAACAGAAAATCACACTATTTATTCTAATACATTACATTAACAAAAAGCAGGGAAAATGAAATATTTCTAATTTGCTACTATAAACCTTAAACTGTACCATTCAAAAGTCCCAAATGCACACACACCCATTTATGATGAAGATAGACAAAAGGTGGATAGCAGGACACAGAAACTCGATGGAAAGATAATATAGATGGGGTAAATAAAGCTCCAAAGATCACAAGTCCGGATATGGATAGGTTAAATTGTCTCACACTTGATTTTGAGAACTGATGACATTGGCATTACCCAGTTGGTTACTGCACTGGAGATCAAGCCCCACTATTCCTGGAGTCATCTGAGATTTAATTGGACTATCCAAAATCCCTAATTACCTAACCGACAATCATGTTCAAAAGAAAACAACTATTTTTGCAAACAATTTGTTTTTAACTGATGGCAGACAAGAAGCGTAAATTGCTGACTTCTTGCCCCCATAAATTCTACCTTTTTTACAAAATTCTCATGCACATGCAGAAACATAAAGAGACAAGACCAGACTCAAATATTGCGCGTGGGAAATGACTAAAAGAAATCTGTGAAATACAGTTCTGACACCATTCTGAATGGTAGGTGTCATTCAGATGTTTGCCCTCAGATTTCGTCCAGTTGCTTTGAAATGCTATATGAGAACGTGAGGTTGTGGACACACAATCTATCACTCGCCTATTGAACATTCACCCTTTCTGGAAGTGTTTCTTAAGGTACTTTTCCCCTTTTTCTTTCAAGAAGGAAATTTGTAGACAGAGAAAGAGAGAGTAGCCAGATGCTTTGAATTTTCTTTTACTTGTCCACTCAGAGAAGAAAGAGAGAAAGGAGAAATATTTTGTTTTGCGTGGCATGATGCTTCTGCTGTGCCAACACAAAGCTGTTGCCCCTTACCTAGGGCCAATCACAAAGTTCTTACAGTGTTAAGTAGTGCTGTACACACATATATACACACACACACACATACACACACACACACACACACACACACACACACACCGTCTACTTCTTCCACTGTCTTTGATCTAAAATAGTATTGTTTCCCATCTTTAGGTTCACTGTAGAAAAATTAAAATTGTTCTTCACAAAATGCCCCTGTCAGTGAAGTGATGGCCATTCTTTACTTCATTAGTAGATTTGACGTACATATGCCTTTTCTTTTTAGTGTTTTGCCTGCTAAACTTTCTTGGTTTTTCTGCCTTTTTTCTCCATGTGCAAGGAGACTGATGGAAAGATGGAGGCTTTCAATTTGCAGTCTCTGGATGTGACATTGTACGTACAGCTTTTTAACAAACTGCTGTTCGGCCAATTAGAGGGTTTGTCATCAAGCAGAATTTCCTTAACTTAAAGAGTGTTGGTGCCACTTTGTCTCAACTTATCTCCCTCACTGCTTCAAAATGCAGCATTGTATGGCTTTGCTGAAAATATGCTGTGCTTAATTTTTCCAAACTGTAAAACTCTGCAAGTATTTCAGTTATAGCAGTGCACCCACCACTTCAGTTTATTGTTCCAACATGCTGGTATGATGGCTCAGTGGTTAGTGCTGCTGCCTCACAGCTCAGGGGGCTCAAGTTCAATTCCAGCCTTAAGTGTCCACCTGTGTCGAGTTTGTGTGCTCACCCTGTGTCTGTGTGGGTTTCCATCAGTGCTCCAGTTTCCTCCCACAGTCCATAGATGTGCAGATTAGGTAGATTGGCCATGCTAAACTGGCCTGGAGCATCCAAGCATGTGCAGGCTAGGTGGGTTAGCATGAGAATATGGTGTTATGGGGATAGGTAGGAGTCTGGGACTGTGTGGGATGCTATTTGGAGGGTTGGTGTAGTCTCAGTGTGCTGAATCTTTCTGCACTCTAGGAATTTTATTAAAAGTATTTTTTTTTAACGCTGGGCTATTTTAAGACCTAAAATTGGTTGCTGCCCTAATCAAGATGCATGGCACCATAGTGATATTGGGAAAGGATCTTGTTAACATCATCTGGACAAACTGCTGGCATCTGATGCTCCTCCACAGGCACATTAACAACTTGAAGATGATATATTCACTTGGCATGCTGACAG
Source organism: Chiloscyllium punctatum (assembly GCF_047496795.1). Taxonomy (NCBI): domain Eukaryota; kingdom Metazoa; phylum Chordata; class Chondrichthyes; order Orectolobiformes; family Hemiscylliidae; genus Chiloscyllium; species Chiloscyllium punctatum. The sequence goes on along the minus strand of NC_092750.1, from coordinate 49,658,731 downwards.
TAGGTTGGAGTGTAGGCTATGGAGCTGGCTGGGATAAGGATCGTGTATGATGTGTTTCAGGGAAGCACGGCAGTCCCAAGTGGCTTCACAGGAACATTTAAAATTTAAAGAAAAAAGTCACCTTTGCTTGCAACGGGTGTGGAATCTTACACAATCAGGGTTGGGTTTTGCAATGGTAAGATAGATCTGATGTGGGTGTGAAGTCATTGTAGTGGTTACGTATTAGTGAAATAACTCCACAGAGGCAAGTATCCCATCACCAAGTCATCTTTTATGCACATGTCGAGACTTCTTGACACTGATCCAGTTCCCTTACAGCCGGCTGTCAGAATGAATAGGATGTCACTCCTTATCTGTCAGCCATGGCTCACTGATTAACAGGCCCAATCAGGGAACTCCTATGAGGTCGACGTTGCTGACCTTGTTACACTCACTACAATTAGGTTCTTGGTAAGGGGACCCAAAACTTTATTTGCACTCACATACCAACTGCAATTCTCAACTTTTCATAATTACAATCTCTTTCAAGCCTTGATCTTTTTCTCAGCTTATTGCGATAATGGCATAGTAATACACCACTACATCAATAATTCGGAGGTCCAGGTTCATGCTGTGGGCACACAGGATCAAATCCCATTATGGAAGCTGGAAGAATTTCAATTCGTTCCATAAATCTGAAGTATCTAGCTTGTCTCAGTGGTGGTGACTCCAGGAGCTAGAATTGACTGTTGGAAAAACCCCTGTGGTTTGGTCGTTTCCTTTTGGGAAGGAAATCTATCATGTTTACCTGGTCTATCCTACATGAGAGTCCTAACCCACAGTGAGGCAGTTGACTATAGAATGGTCAATGAGAAGCTGTCAGCTGTGTTACCAGGGAGGCGGTAGCTGCTACCAGATCAACAATCAACTGGGGCCTTGGATTATTGCTTTATGCCAGGCAAACAAGTGAGTGTCATAGAGGAGAGAGTCAACATAAGGGAAAGGGATGGCTCTTAGCCAGTCTCTTTCCCATCCTCCCATCCCCCACTTCCACCCCCCCCCCCCCCCCCCCGACGATGGGTCCCTATAACAGGCATGGAGTGCCTTTGGAAAAGGGCACCTTGGGATCCCACAAACAACTGTGTACAGATTTATTTGTCATCCTTCCTGCATAGTGATTCCCCAGCCCACCACTGGGTAAATACCAATGATGCCAGGTTAAAGCCATTATATGAACATTTATGCGCTTAATTGGGGATGGCATCCACCATCCTTGCAACTCGCCATGGGTATCACTTATTTCTGCCAGTGAGGTGGCGATGTGTTAAGGCAGCCATTCATACAGAGGTTTTCAAAAGCAGTGACTAAAAATCAATTCTGTCAATCAGTGGCATTTATTAAATATTAGGAAATTTTGCTTGGAGTTTATGTTGCCAGTTACTGAACAAAGAGTACAAAAAAAAGTAATGTACAACATTGTGTATTACATCCTCCACCAGGAAATTATCAACACTGCATGTCATCACGCCTTACAAACTTCTTGAAACAAATTGTGCAGGAAGAGTTTGGCAGGAATGCTATTAGTATAAAGTAAGGAATAGTATAATGTAAGCTATGAATGAAAAATATGCATTCCTTTTATGAATTCTTGGCTTTGATATGTTTCCATACAAAATTTATAGCTGAATTTCAGTTTTATTTTTGACCATAGAGTTCAGCATTTAGGTAAATACGTTTCCTTTGATCATAATAAGCACTATAACATTGGAAAGTTTAAGTGTTTTTTGTGCATAGGATGCATTAGAACATCTATTGTATAAAGTACTTACAGTTACAATAATTATAAATCCAAAAAGTACAGCGTAAAGAAGTATTGAACTGCACTTTTGTTGATCCTTAATGAGAAGTTAATTAATAGTTTCCTTTAGTACATTTTCATCTGTTTTATATACTAGTGTAATGTAAGACTCCTTGTTTGAGTATATCCGAGCAGTAAATGATTTTATCATCATACAGTTACAGAGATGTACAGCACGGAAACAGACCCTTTGGTCCAACTGGTCTGTGCTGACATATCCTAACTTAATCTAGTCCCATTTGCCAGCATTTGGCCCATACTCCTCTAAACTCTTCCTATTCATGTACCCATCCAGATGCCTTTTAAATGTTGGAACTGTACCCGCATTCACCACTTCCTCTAATAGCTTGTTCCATACACACACCACCCTCTGCAAGAAAAGGTACCCCTCAGGTCCCTTTTGAATTTTTCCCCTCTCACCCTAAACCTGTGCCCTCCCGTTTTAGACTCCCCTACCCTGGGAAAATGACCTTAGCTATTCATCCTATACTTGTCCCTCATGATTCTATAAACCTGTATAAGGTCACCTCTCAGACTCCGATGGTCCAGGGAAAATAGCCCTAGCCTATTCAGCCTCTCCCTCTAGCTCAAACCCTCCAGCATCCTTGTAAATCTTTTCTGAACCCTTTCAAGTTGAATGTCTGCCATGACAGAAGAGACCAATGTGAGATTGACAGAGATGTCTTAAGAACTAGCAGTTCATAATGTTATTTGTGCTTCAGCGATCTTCCAACACGGTGCTACCTGTAGCCTTTCTGTAGACACATGAATGCTGCAGCTTTTGTGCAGTTCCCATTGAAAACACGCTGAACCAAATTTCAGTGCTTGTCTGCAGTTTGGTCTGCAGTGCAGAACTTTGAAAGCCACTTTTTAAGAGTGTTTTTATATCACTTTCACTTGCTTCATGCGTCTTTTGGTTCATGTTCCACAAAGATTTACTTGAGGATTCCGTAGTCATCCACATATGAACTATGGCCTGTTCCACTAAATAAAGTTTTTGGAGAGTGGTTTCTGTATCACTGAGTCCAGCTTGATGAAGGACCTCATGGTTTGTGATTGTGTGCTGGCCTCAAATTGTCAAAATATATCTCTTCTATCTTGGGGGAGAGTTCCAGAAATTTGGTGCTGCACTTAGAGTAGACCAAGGATTCTGTATCATTCAGCAGTGTCCTAAAGAGAACAGCCCAATAGGGTACAATGTTTTCCCAGTAGAGTAGCAACCAATACTACTGACTAACTAGTAGTCATTGGCTGACATTTAGAGAAATCATAGAACAGTTTCAGCACAGAAGGAGTCCATTCAGTCCATTCTGTCAGTGCTGGTCCTCTGCAAGTGCAGTTCATCTTGTGTATTCCCTCTGCTTTTCCCTATAGCTAGGAATATTTTCTTCTGTGAACTTTCTTGAAAATATGATTGAATCTGCCACTGCTACTTTCTCAGCAGTGCATCCCTGATCCTCATCATTCACTGCATTAAAAAAACCCTTATTTTTATTGTTATTCACTCTTCTTGTGTTGTTTCTATTTTTGGATGTCTTCACTTTTAAATTCCCTGTAAGTTTAATTTTATTGTACACCCTTTTTTAACTCGGCATTAATTAAAGAAACACTTCAAGTGGTTGGTGCTGTAGCATGCCAAAGGAAAACAAGATGTGTGAATAAATATTCCTTCTAGACTAAAGTGCTGTTTCTGTACATCTACTCACCAATACACATTTAATTCATTCCTACTAACTGTAAGGATATGCTGCCATTTGGACTCCTGCCATATTGTACTTCAATGCTCTTTACTAGCAGACCACAAAGTGGCATTGACAGAGGCTCTAGAGGTTCCTGCTGTTGCCCACAAGTCCTCTTGGTCAATATTGAGGGTCAGTGGCGTAGAAGACTGTGAAAAGAAGAAACTGGACTGTGAAAAATAGTGTTGATTTACACGTTTAGACTCTAGATTTAATTTGAAAAACAAAATCCTGTAAATATTAGAAATAATTTAAAGGACTAAATTTCCAGAGTCATAGCTGACTCTATTTTTGCCATGATTGCTGATTAATCAAATATGACTTTGCCGCATTCCCAGTACTTGTACTTCCTTTCAGACCCTGGTCCTTATCCTTTGATCATTGAAGCTCTCTTTATTGAACACCTATTTCAATCTGTCTACCACTGTCCTTACAGGCTGATTTCTGCACAAGAATAGAAATAAGCCGTATTGCAAACATTCAGTAGGTCACAAGTCTCCAATGATTTTGGAATTAAAACATTTTTCCAAGTGTCAGCTGGCTGTGCAACCATGGGAATTACAGTTCAGCCAAGTGTCATTGCATCCAATATTGAGGCAGGTAAATTTTCCAGCAACAAATCATTGGGTACCAATCAGGAATATTAACTATTATTAACCTCTAATACCCATCCTTCTTAGACCAGGACATTGAGACGAAGTGTAATGCTTCTACCATTCAATTATTGATAACTGTCCACCTTACTATACTTTCTACCATCGACTCTGCCCAAATTGGTCACGGGAGAGATATTGCCTTCAGTACAACTTGAGTCTCTTTCACCTTTCTTTCATACCTTCCACTCCTTTGAGTGCTTCTCCATGTTTTACGTGTCCTTTTAAAAGCTTGTTTTTTGCTGAACCCCTAGCCCCACCCCTGGTTTCTCATGTAGCTATTTACATTTATTTTCTCAGCCACTGTGCTGCATGACTCTTTACCCATAATGAGATTAATTTCTACTTTATCTCATCTTGTCCTCTGTCCCTCAACTTTACAGATCTTCTGTTGTTGCTGAACCCTTTCCTTGCCACCTGTATATTTCCAGCCACCTCCTCAATCTTGCTCCCATTTCTGCCCTCTTCCTACTGTCTCAATAACAGACAATGCTATTTGACCACTTTCTTGCATGATTCATCACCTACATTCCACTATTCCCCATCCCATTTACATCAGTTCTACTTAGGGAATACTATTTCCCTATGACTGCAGCTGATAATTTGCTTATGGGAATATAGTAACAGTAGATCATTCTGCCCCTCGAACACATTTAGCCATTTAAGTAGATTGTGATTGATCTGAGCTTAACTCCATCTTTGTGACTTAGTATTGTAGCCTTTAATAACCTTATCCAGCAAAGAATAGTCAGTCTTAGATTTGAAATATTCAATTGATTTGAGTCACAGTGGATTTTTTGGGATAAGAAAGTTCCAGATGTTTCAGGTGCACAGATGATACTGAGTCCTATTGCTCTTGACAATTCTGCTGCATCTTTGTTGTCCAATTGCTAATCCAAAATTCAGACCAGAACAAGCTGAACTCCAACTTACTAGAAGCAAATAACATATTTTGCTTTACCTGGAATCAGCTGTTTACAAATGCTTCAACTTATGGCACAGCAGAATGGTTTGCTCGGTCATTGTCAGGTTTATAATGACAGGATTAGTTAAACTTTTATTATGTCCTGTTAAACTAATTTTCAAGGACAAGTGTAGTGAATGTAGCAGGATCCAATCTAAGGTCCCCCAGCAATTGGAGTGCAGCAGATCCCCTTTCAGCGCCAGCTGTTCTTGCGGATATAAATTGCTGCAGTGAAATTTTCTTAATATAATTCAGGAAGCTCAAGAGAATACTACAAAACAACTGTGCCAACAAGGAAAATGTTGAATTTTTCATCAAGAGCCCAGCACGGTTAGTTTGTAGCCTTTCTGATCATTCATGGCCAGATGTTCAGTGCTGTTCTACTCCACAGTCAGTTTGAACTTTGTGGCCTTAAGTACCATTGGCTACAAGGACATTTACAATCAGTTTGCACTGGAGAATTACGGGATTTAAACTCAAAGACTGAATGTGTTTGTGGGGCTCCTTAGTCTCATCTCATTCAGTAACTAGACAAGGTAAGAGGTGTTGAAAGAAAAATAACATTGCATCAATCATCAGGAACAGACATTGATGAAGTGTATTTAGCATTTGAGACTTGAGAGATTAGACTTTTTCATTTCCTTTGCATAATTTAGCTGTAGTCCAAAACTTTGAAAATTAGTATGTCAATCGATTAAAAAGAGCTTGTTTGTAAAAGTATAGTTCATAAAATGCCATAGTTTTTAATGCCATAATTTTACAATCCTTTAAGAATACCTTATTCCAACACTTTTGTATTGATTTTAGGTTGATATTTATTTATTTTAAAAGATATGCACAGTATTTGTTTTAGCATTTTTAGACACAAACAACATCTTTAGCATTGAGCAAACAGAAACCAAATTAAAGAATTACAGATGCAGAAAATCCAAAAGTGCTGGTAATATCTCTGGAGAGCAATTTGAATTTTTTGAGTTAACTTTATTTTGAGCAACCCTAACATAATAGTGGAATTTTTAATCTCCATTCTCTTACTGAACTAACACAATTAGGTTTGATACTTAAACAAAACAAAGAACCGTGGATGCCGGTGATCTGAAACAAAAACAGAAATTGCTGGAGAAACTCAGCCTCTGTGGGAAGAAAGCAGAGTTAGCATTACAAGTGACTGTTCAGTGCTGATGAAGAGTCAATGGACGCGAAACATTAATTTTGCTTTCCTCCCACAGATGCTGCCGGACCTGCTGAGTTTCTCCAGCGGTTTCTGTTTTTGTACTTGATACTCTTTTATAAACCAAGATCCTTTAATGCAACAGCAACAGTGTAGGTTCAATTACTGCGCTGGCTGGGGTTATGATGAAGGAGTCTCCTTCTCAACCTCCCCTCTTGCTTAAGGCGTGGTGACTGTCAGGTTAAACCACTACCAGTTGTCTGCCTGTCTCTCTCTCTCTCTCTCTCTCTCTCTCTCAAATGAGAGGGCAGTCCCATGGTTCTCTAGACTATGTCAGTTTGCCTTTAACAGAATGTCACTTTTAGAATCATGATCATTTAAATTATTAACTTATTAATTTTCCCATTATTGATTTGCTAATCAAAACGTAACGGCCTAAATATTGCCCCATATTTAATTTCTCAAGAGGTTTCCTTTATTCTAACATAATAGAAATGGGAGAAGCTTTAAATAAATTCAGGATGCAAAGTACTTCACTTGTGCATGTTCTTTTCACATAGTTTACATAGTTCATTTCTTTCTTTGGGAAGCAATTAAAAGAGAAACACAGGTGTAATTTTTAGAAATCCTGATTTTTTTTCATATGAAGGATGGCCAGCATCAGATATCCCATAAGGAACTTGCAGTTTTTAATCAAACCAGTAACACATGAGTTGCATACATCTAAAACACCTTTAATGTAGTAAAATGTCCCAAGTGCTTCACAGGAATTTTACCAAACAAAACTTAGGCACAAAATAGCAGTTCACAGTAGCACTGATGCTGCATTTACCTTTGTTCACATTGCTGCAGCTGCAATGAGCCCTCAGGAAGCCTTTGGTGTGCATGCAGTTTGTTCTTGGGTGTGAAAGAAAACTGTATTTGAGTTGGCAGTGACTTCCCTTTCAAAAGTTTGCTGCCTCTGCAAGAAACCACAGAAGTGGGCTTTCTGCCTTTGAATGTTTCCACTGGCAGTATGGAGTTTTTCCATGTTTCCTTGGTTTGAGGAAATGGATTTTGATTTTTTTTAGACAAATGCCATCATTTAACAGCTGTAGCAAACAGAACGCTGCGTTCTTAACTTTAGTTAATGTGAGAACTTCCTAACAAAACAAAAAGTACAACCACTGTTAGCTTTATTGTTCAGATCTAATTTACTTAAATAATGCATCTTGTTTATATAGTGCAGGAAAAAGGATTGGATTGTCTATTTCCAGCACTGAATGAATGTATTGTGTTAACTAGTTAGGGACTTCGCACACAATGCTTTTAAACCCTTTTCCACTCATTGGTGCCAAACTTTCAAAGAGTTTTACGTTAGTCCTCTCATTTGAATTCTGATTTGGAGGTGCTGGTGTTGGACTGGGGTGTACAAGGTTAAAAATTACACAACACCAGGTTATAATCCAACAGGTTTATTTGGAAGTAGTAGCTGAAGCATCAGCTGGTCTGGTGAAGGCGCAGCACTCAGAAAGCTAGTGTTTCCAAATAAACTTGTTGGATGATAACCTGGTGTTGTGTGATTTTTAAACTTTGAATCCTGAGCACCTAATATCCAGAGGTAGGTTTTAAATCCAACTTTCAGAATTTGACAAAGGTAAAACTGAGCCAGTTTGCAGAAACTTGATTGAACAGTATGAACTTGAGAAACTGGCTTCTATGTACTTGACTCACACAATCTAAAATACTAGAATGCCACATTAAATGTAGATTTTTGCCCAGTTTTTTTTTCTTGTCTGACCATCTGCCTTCCTTCAAAAGAGACAGCAGGATGATCTTCTAGACTGTGTGTTCTCAGTTCCTGGAGTGGTACTTAGCCCCCACAGCCTTGTGGTTCAGGGATACAAGTGCTATTGACTCAGCCATGGTTGACTGCATTACCTATCACAGTTTCAGAAGAGACATATCCAACAACATTATCGATGATTTCTTAATCACCTCCCATGCTCCAGTACAATTGCCTACCTTTACCCAAAGGGCAACAGTACTGGGAGCTACTGAGAATTGTTCAGTCAACGAGGCATTTCAAGTTTTAAATTCTCTGCATTCTAACCAATTGTTTTACTTATTACAGCTTATGGGTATGTTTTTTATGTTCATCAAAAAAAAGAGGATTAGTATATTATTCAATGTATTTTATATGTTAAACATTGATAATGCACATAGTAAGTGCTGGAGAAACTCAGTGGATCAGGCAGCATCCATGGAGAGAGAAATAAAGTTAACAGTTTGAGCTAAATATCACTAGTCTATGGAGCTTGATTATTGGTAATTTCTCTTCTGAAATGCACTCACCATCATTTGATTGTTGGCCATGGCTCAATTGGTAGCACTTGTAACTCTGAGCCGCAAGGTTGTGGGATCAAATTCCACCCCAGGACCTGAGGCAAGTCCTATTCCAGGATCTGAAGGCACACAGTGTAAACTGAGGTTCCAGTTCAGAACTAGGTTATGTTCCACAGTTAAGAGTTGCTGCTTTTTGGATGAGATGTGAAAACCAAAGTTCTGCCTATGCTTCTCAGTGCAGGTAAAAGATCTTATGGAACAATTTTGAAGAAGAACATAAAGTTATCCTCATGCCTTGACCATTATTTTTTCTTCAATCCATGTCACAAAATTACTAGGTCAATATCTACTGTTGTAGTTGGAACTTCCTTTGTATAAATTGGTTGCCGCATTTCTGTATTACAACAATTATTGAACTGTTATGCAGTTCATGATGTCCTGTGTTCAAGAAAGATAATAAATCAACACTGATACACTTTCAAAAGACCTTTGAGAAGGAACTTCACAGTGAACTCCTGACAAATGGTGGGAAATATGGAGCTGGGGCATACGGAGTCAGGACAAATAGCTGAATGGATATCAAATTTGGTAAAAACAAAGAAAATAGAATGTTGAAATAAAGACTTAGATTGGAGAATGCTGGATAGTGGTGTACCACAAAGCTCGGTGCTGGGGCTACATTTAGTCATAATTTACTTAATGATTTTGATTAAAGAAAATGTTGCTCAGTTTGCATTTTGTGTCAAACTGGAGAGGAAAAGAATGAGGTTATGTCTGACACTGAGGAAATATTCACCGTATGCAATTTGATCTTGCAGCTCGAAATTGTTGTTTCTGTAGAGTTTTTTTTTGTTTAAAATGTTTTTTTATATAAAAATGAATTACCAAACCTGACCTCAAGACAGTTAAAATGTGGAACTGTTTACTATAAGGAATAGCTAAGGTGAATGCCACAGATGCATTTAAGAGGAAGCTAGCTAATTAACATGAGAAAGAATAGAACAGAAGAATTCATTGAAGGGGTTACATAAAGAATGGTTTGTGTATAGCATAAATTCTGACATGGAATTGTTGAGCCAAATGGCCAGTTTATGATACTGTGTAATGAATTTCTTACTTATTTGCTTTACATATCTCTGTCAACTTGGCTTCAGCTAAGAGAACATAATTTAAAATAGTTACATTCACTCACTGTGATATACTCGAGGGAGAAAATCTACAAACAGGTGCTATGTAGGAACTGTTTTTGCAATTAATATTAGTTGACATTTTACATTGAAAAATTCTCAGTACCACCTACAGGTTTTGTGGACAGTTTTGTTCTAGATTTCAGCATTGACAGAACCTGATGGAAGAGCTTTGTAAACTGTCAGATGGCTGGAGCTTGAGAAATGCTGCAAAATTTAATGTTAGTACCAATATTTTTACCATTATGTGTGTTGCCCCAGTTCAACAATGGCAAAAGTTTTCTAGTATTGAGCATGGAAGGACCATTTTGGTGAGGCATCAGCTCTCCTTCGAAGAGCCAGTGTCAGCAATATGCAGATTTGTCAGACCATGATATCAGTCAGAGTATAATCCTGTTTTAGTATTTACATTCCCATATCCAAGTTCAACTCTCCAGCTAATGCCTTGTCTTAACTTTGTGCAGCTGAACACATGCATTCTGAAACAGGAATGACACCCTTCTTTCACCTCCCTTCTGCCCCCCACCACCCCCGGGCCGTCCTGCTTTGTTATTTAGAGGAATCTTCAACTTCTTTCAGGTTAGTTGATGATTGATGTTTGCCAGTGGTTGCTGAGTTAGTTGAAGTGATCAGTAGTTTGTATTGTCATTTAATGTTGGTGAAGTCTGCAGGGAGTGGTTTGACCTATGGCGAAGACCTTGGATTTCAGTTCAAGGATTCTGCTCAGACCGCTTGCTCCAAGACTATATCTGTGGTCTGCAGCATGACAAGGAGATTGTGCGAGGTAAGATAGAAGAGAATAAGCTGCTCAAAGAGGGAGGAGGACAATGAGATGGTAAAGAGCTCTCAGTGGGAGGCAGTATCTGCACAGGGTCACTTGGGAATAAATCTCCTACCTCAGCATCAGCACAAAGCAATGTTTGAAAATAATGTTTGAAACAAAAGTGCAGAACATGGCATCATTCTCAAATTATTCATTTTAGCAGCCCTGGGATGCTGTACTAGGATTTAATGTGACTTAAATGCTTGAAAGACTAAATGTAAGCAAGAAGTTCATTACTTGTCAAAATGCTACAGAGCAAAATCCTGGATGGAAATGCATGGAAAACAGTGAAACCTGCAACAACACATACAAAAACAGAGTTGCTCAAAACTGGTTAGAGAAAAGGAGGGAGATTCATGATTTACCTAACTCTGTGACATCAGAGATTGTGCTTTGGATGTTCCTGTCTATGTTGGAAAAGTGGTTAGGCGCACGCTCCCAATGTGACCTCTCAAACTCCTCTTGCTTACATTTTGTGCTGGCTAATTCAATGTTCCAATAAGGGTTAGATAGGGGATCTCACTCCGAATTAGTCTCTCCTGCTACAGAAGGAGATGCAGATCAGGCTCAGTTGCAGCAGTTGAAAAATCATTGCTGGTAAAGAGCCAGCAGACCCACAGATTGATGTGGAGAAAGAGGGAAAGAGGTAGGAAAACAGATTACACATTGATACTGGTTTAAAGGGTAGGATGTCAGAAGACAGGTTTGACTAGGAGTGGAGGAAGAAATGAAAGAACATGATAATGAACTCATTCAGGGCAGAGAAAGTCTTTGCAATATGGAAGTTGAAAAACATGAGTTAGCACAAATGTATTGATACTGTTGCACAAGTGAATATATTAATGCTAATAACCTTTCCGTGTAAGGCACTGATCTATAAGTATTTTATTTGCTTTGGTATTGACTGCTTCAGCTGGACAAATGCTGTTTCCATAACATCTGTGTGACACAGATTTTACTATCTTTGAATCACTTGGTCATAGTCGTTTAATCTTCTATGCATCCCTTTGTATCTGTATTCTGTGTTGGAACATGCACATTACTGACTTCACAAAAAATAGTGAGATAAATAACAGCACAATAGAGCTTTGAATTCTTGTGGCACCTGTGGATCTTTAATATTTCCAGAAGTCTGTGACCTTCTCTTGATCCTGCTTAAACCTTGATTACACACAGATGCATAATTAGCATAACTTTTGGAACATTAATTGAGTTTTATCTTGATTTAAGTTTAATTATTCACATGTGACATTTTTCATTAAGGGCTCTCGAGACTTTTGTTGTGGTCACTGCTTCTTCAATTGCATTACTTCCAGCATGAACCATTGTGTTACCTACTTTTACTCAGGTCATCCTATTAGTTAATGTTAACCTGTGTAACATTTCAGAGGTAATTGCCTGTGTGACATATGATGAATGGAAGTTATATTTACTGTCCTTTCTTCACTAGTGTATAACCATGACACTTATTAGCCTATTTAAAGTAATAGTAAACAACTTAGTGTCATCAATGTAAGAAAGCATTGTAAGACACTTCACAGGATCCTTATAAAACAAAGTATGACAATAAACAATGTAGAGAATATTCAATCAGAAGAGCAATAGTTTGTTGTAATGGTGTGTTTTAAGGACTATCTTAAAAGAGGAAAGTGAATAGCGACAAAGAGAGGTGCAGGGAGAAAATTCCTGAGTTTAGGGCCTGGGCAACTAAAAGCTGAAGTGAATAAACTGTGATGCTGAAGAGACTAGAGTGAGAGAAGTGCAGATATTTTGGAGGGTTGAGTGGCTGGGGGAGGTTACAGAAATAGGGAGAAAGGATATTCTCAACTTATCTAAATGATTTAATGTTGTACATATTTCCTTGAATAAATTTCCAGTCCTTTAACATAATTTGTCTCATTGAACGCTTTCAGCTTTTGCTTAAGTTTGATATTGTTAACAGTTGTTTTTTGATGTTTTATTATTAATGGTATGGCAAACTGAATTTCATAAAGTAGAAAAATAAAATCCCTACAGTGTGGAAACAGGCTATTCGGCCCAACAAGTCCACGCTAACCCCCTGAAGAGTAACGTGCCCAGACCCATTCTCCTACCCTATATTTACCCCTGACTAATGCACCTAACCTAGGCATCCCGAATACTATGGGCAATTTAGCATGGCCAGTGTACTTAACCTTCACATCTTTAGATTGTGGGAGGAAACCAGAGCACCCAACGGAAACTCAAGCAAACATGAGAAGAATGTGCAAACTCCACATAGACAGTTGCCTGAGGCTGGAATCAAATCCGGGTCCCTGGAGCTGTGCAGCAGCAGTGCTAATCACTGAGCCAGTACTTGACTTATTTTGATGAAAACATTTTCTGTGCTTCCTGCACAGGACCTTTTCCTTTTTGCTTTTATGGGTTCTGCCCAAAGTACTTACACTATATTAATACTGGCAACAGTTACTGTGTTCGCTTCTTGGATAGTTGCATCGTGTTTGGCTTCAGCCTCACTTTCTGCTTTAAGGTTTGAACTGTGACTATGCTCTAGATGCACAAATGTGCTCTTCAAAAAAGAAGCTCTAATTTGTGGCAGAATTTACTAAATCTGACTTTTGTTAAGAAATCTCTACCTAGTGTGAGTCTCTAACTTTACATAGGGTCTGATTGCTGGTTAAAACTCTCACAACTTTTGAAAATTGTCAGTTATTTAAAATTCCCAGCAATTGAACCTTTTTCTCCAATTGCTGCCCTACTTCACGTTGCAGGAAGAAAATGTTTGGTGTGTTCAGTTGTCTTGGAGAAAGCGAGGACTGCAGGATGCTGGAGATCAGAGTCAAAAAGTGTGGCACTGGAAAAGCACAGCTGGTCAGGCAGCATCCAAGAATCAGGAGAGTAGACATTTGGAGCGTAACCTCTTCATCAGGAATTCCTGATGATGTCTGCCTGGCTGTGTTTAAGAGTCTTGTCTTCTTAACTAATCTTAATTATCTTGTGCTAACGAAATGTTATAGAACATAGAATATAGAACAGTATAGCACAAGAATGGACCCTTCCGCCCACAATGTTGTGTTGAACATGACATCAAATTAAGTTAATCCCTTCTGTCTGCCATTGGTCCAAATCCCTCCATTCCTTGATTGTTTCTGTGTTTATCTACAAGTCCCTTAAATGCCGTATTATTTCTGCCTCTCCACTACCAACTAGAGGGCATAGGTTTAAGGTGAGAGGGGAAGAATTTAAAGGGACCTAAAGGGCAACATTTTCCAGCAGAGAGTGGTCCATGTGTGGAATGAGGTGCCAGAGGAAGTGGTGGAGGCTAGTACAATTGCAGCATTCAAAAGGCTTCTGGGTGGGTATATGAATAGGAAGGGTATGGAGGGATACGGGCCAAGTGCTGGAAAATGGGACTAGATTCGCTAGGATATCTGTTTGGCATTGGCAAACAAAGGGTTTGTTTTCATACTGTACATCTTGGATTCCATTTACCACGCCCTGAGAAAAAGAACAGGAAACTATATCACCACAGGAAATGACATCACCAACTGAAGGAAACCTAAACACATAAATTAAAAAGCGGGACATACCACCAGTGCTTCATCTGGAGGCTCACAGATGATATTACCTAGTATGGTGATGAAATGTCTGAAATCTAACCATCCAGCTCAGCGATCAAACTTACATCCAGAACTGTATGATTCTATGACTCTACCACCCCGGACAGCAAATTCCAGGCTCCTATCACTCTCTATGTAAAAATCTTGCCCCTTACAATCTCCTTTGAACTTTAGCTCTCTCACCTTAACTGCCTCCAGTTTTAGATGTTTCAACTCTGGGAAAAATGATTCTGACTGTTAACCCTATCTATGCATCTCATAGTTTTTTAAAGACTTCTATCAAGTCTCCCCTCAGCCTCCACTCCAGAGAAAACAACCCGATTTTTCCTAGCCTCTCTTTACAGCTCATACCCTCTAATCCAGGCAGCATCCTGGTATACGTCTTCTGCACCCTCTCCAAAAATGTAATACTCTCAGTGTAGCCAAACTAATGCCCTATAAAGCTGCATTAAAGAAAAGTTTAGGAAAATGCTTTGGCTACAAAGTTCAGCTCTGGAGCATTTTTTTTTATTCTGGCATCTGAACTACACATGTACACTTCAGAGGGGAGCAGGACTGATGTTGTCAGTGGGGCAGTACGTGGCTGTTAACTTCTCCATCATGAGGTCCTTCCAGGCTGGAGCAGATTAAACCTCTACCAACTGACATTTTAACTTCCACTGTTTGTCTAATGATCCATAATGATCCATATGCTAGGAGAGAGAAATACATTACATTCTGTCTTTCCAGAGGTAAACAGGTACAGCATGTACGTGACTTTATTCGGATAATGTCTTCCATATGATGCAGGATGCAATTGGCTGTAAACTGATTGCTTTGTACATGGCACATCAAAATGCTGAGGGGCACTGGTGCACCTGTCTGCTATTTATTTAATACATACACTATCACATAAAACTAGAGAGAGACTACTGGACACACGTTCTCCTTTTTCTTTTCAGAGCATATTGGTTCAGACTGAGACTAAAACCATCTCTAACACCATCATACAGACACATTCAGAGTCATCTTGGCCTCTAACAGCCCAACAATCTTGAGAGGCTTCACTGAAGCATATGTATGCAAAAAATAAACATTAAGCCAAAAATAGAAATCTTGTGAAAAAAGGGAAACAAAATCTGTAAAAATTCAATTATACTTAAGGAGGGTCAAAACTGAAAAAACTGAGGGAGCAATTTCAAAGTGCTGACCTAGACAACTGAAGGTGTGGCTTTGAATGATGGACAAAGGCAAGAAGAATAAAGAAGAGACCAAAGTTAGAAGATTTCCTCTGTTTTTAGGTTCTAACAGAGCTGGAGATGATGGAAATTAGACCTTGAGGAGATTAGTTCTGGGATGATCATCTATAAGTGTCCTAGCATGCGTGTCTCCCTCTAGGAAATAGGCAATATTTATATTACAGTTTTATTGCTGTCACAATTCCAATTCTCAACAAATACTTTGTCTCGGCAGAGGAATAAGGGATTTTTGAGTGGAAATTCTCAGATTTGTATATATGAAATTTTTTGATATTTGGTCATGGAATGTCCCTGTTTGAATTTCCATGTACACTTGATAAGGGCCTAGCAACACTCCACAGTCAACAATTAACCCATTAAGCAGGGGAGAAGTTTGATTATTTGTCCTTCAAAAACTTTAATATGTTTTCCACAGCTTGAGGCTTTTCTAGGTCCATGCAATTGCTATTTACCCTGCAATAAGCCAGATTTTTCCTTTGACATGTTGAAATTTTTTGTACTATATGTTCACCATTTTTTTGCTTCTTCTCCCCTGTAAGTGCCTATGAAATGCAAAATTTACTTACATTTAAAATTCAATTGTTACAGCTTCCTCCTCCTATCATTTTGACATTTGGAATTGAAAATGTCTGGGTGTGTAATTAGAAGCAGACTATCAATTTACGTGAGAGAGGCAGCAGAAAAATTTAGTGATTTTTCTGAACAGGATTTTAACGGAGAACTTTTCACCCCAATGTTCTTTATTTTCTGTCATTGGCATCCCCAGTGGCAAAGTGGCTTAGAGCTGCTGCCTCACAGCACAAGGGATCTGGGTTTGATTCTAGCTTTGGGTGACTGTGTGGAGTTTACACATTCTCCCCATGTCTTTGTGGATTTCCACCACAGGCTCTGGGTTCTTCCCACAGTCCAGAAATGTGTAGGGTAAGTGGATTAGGCATGGTAAATGTGACGTTATGGAGGTCGGGTAAGGCTTTGGGTGGGAGGCTCTTCAGAGGATTGATGCAGACTCAATGGGCCAAATGGCCTCTATCTGTATGGTAGGGATTCTATGATTCAGTGTTGCACAGAAATTTAAAAGAAAATTCACCTGCCTTGGTATTGTTAAGCAGGAACATGTATTAAACCCTTTGCTATATATATTACTTCCAATGATTCCTGGAGCTAAATACATGAGTCAGTACAGCTAATTGCTTAGTTGTTCCCCAGACAGAGACCTTCTAGAAATCACTAAATGAAATCTATATCATGAGATAATTATACATGAGAGGTCATTTGGCTTAATTCAACACAGAAATCTAGAATGAAGTATCCATCATCATTACAATGCTTAACTGATTCCCACAAATTATTCCAGGGTTTCCAGGCTGTTATTGTAGCCCATCCAAATGTTGATCACTGATACAAGAAAACTCCCCTGATATCTCTTCTAAATTTGCCTTGGTGGTGGCTTTTATTATTTCAATGATCTCCTGGCTGGCCTCCCATCTTCCATTCTTTGTAAAACTTAACTCATTCAAAACTCCACTGGCTAAATCATAGATAGCGCCAAGACTTTTTTACTCACTTTATTTGGACATTGCTGGCTAGACCTCAATCGCTTTAGAAAATGTAGGATCCCTACAGTGTGGAAGCAGGCCATTTGGCCCATCAATCCTCTGAAGAGCATCCCACCCAAACATACCCTGTTCCTGTAACCTTGCATTTCCCATTGCAAATCCACCTACTCTGTGCATCTTTGGACTGTGGGAGAAAACCAGAGCACTCAGAGGAACTCCACGCATACACGGGGAGAATGTGCAAACTCCGCACAGTCACCCGAAGGTGGGATTGAACCCAGGTCATTGGCGCCATGAGGTAGCAGTGCTAACTACTGACCCACCGTGCCACCCAATGCATGCATCTGCGGCCCCTGTTGTGCCAGGAGATAGAGATTGTGATTTTGGAAGATGCTAATGAAGTCATCTAGCTTAGTTGCTAATGTGTGTCTTGTGGATGGCACATACTCCTACTATTGTGTGTTGGTGCTGGGGTTGGGCTGAGGTAAATTATTATGTTGGGAATGGTGCCAAGCGAGCAGTTTTGTCATGAATGATATTGAATGAGCCTCTTTAGTATTGTTGGAGCTGCATTCATCCAGGCAAGTGGTGAATATTCTTTCACATTCCTTACTCATGCATTTTAGATGATCGACAGATTTTTGAGAGTTTGGAGGTGAGTTACTTGTTTAAGAGTACCCAGCCTCTGACCTGCTGTTGTAGTCATAGTATTCAGGCTTGAACTTACTTATAACTTATCAGCCCAAGCCTGAATACTGTCTGGTTTGCTGCATGTGAAGTTGGTTGTTTTAATATTTGACGAATTGCAAATGGTGCTGAACATTGTGCAATTATCAGAGAAATTCTGTGCCACTTCATTCTCTGCCTGTTGTACATTCGCAGTCTTAATCATGCCATCAAACGTGACTGGGCTTTCAGGTGCTGCGGTCTTTTATTCTGGAATTGTCTTTTCAAAGCTCTTCTTTTCCATACCTCTTTGTTCCTTAAGATGGTCTTCACCATAATATTTTCTTATATGGTTTGTTTTGAAACCAGTCCTGTGCTGTGATTTGTACATTTCATTGTGGTAAAGGTCTCCAACTTGCATTTCAGCTCAAACTCTCTGAGCTGGCACATCTTAAGACAAAGAATGCACTGCAGACATGACCATCTGGAACAATTTCACTGTGTTAAAACTCTCACATATTGAGTGCTGGTAAAGATAAGACTGTCATTTTTGTTTGTTTTTAATGATTAATTTAGTTCTCAATAAAATGAAATTGTTAAAACCTAAAACATCTTCAGTATATTTTCCGAGAAATGCTCAGTTCCATGATTTTCAGTGTATTATAGTCACGAAGAATTCAAAGAAATCATAACCTGAAGAATGGTAAAAAATATAGAACTTGTGAACACAGCAAATGATTGAAGTGGATGGTAAAGGTGCATTTAACAGGATGAGAGAGGGTAAACACAGGAAGGATGTTCCCAATGACTGGAAAGTTCAGAACCGGGGTCAGGGTCTAAAGATGCAGTGCAGACCTTTTAGGACTGAGATGAGCCTGAGAGTGGTAAGCCTGTGGAATTAGCTCAGAAAACAGTTAGGTTAAAACCTTGACTGTTTTCAAGAAGGAGGTAGATATAATTCTTAGCGTTAAAGGGATCAAGACGAAAGCGAAAACAGGGGACTGAATAAGGTGATCAGCTGTGTTCATATTGAATGGCATAGCAGGCTTGAAGGGCTGAAGGGCCTGCTTCTGTTTTTATTTTCTATATTCCTATGTTTAAAGTGCAGCTAGAAACACATGCACATGTGGAGGGAATACATGGTTAGAATGGTTAAATGGGGAAAGAGGAGAGAACGTACAAGTCAACCAAAAGCAGCTGAGAGGGCTGGTTGAGCCAAATGCCTCATTTCAGTACCGTAAGTCCCATGTAAATTTATTACTGCAGACCTTTTTAATGAAATTAGCATTGTCCACAAATATTTAAGTAGCATTTTAGATAATAGCCCCCAATAGAGAATTTTAACAAACCAAATACTCCAAAGCAGATCTTTACACTGAAATTCTATACTTAGAGAAGCTGGTACATTTTTAATGCAGTACTTGTGGTTCTCAGAATTTGCAGGTAACCCTCAAAACAAAGTTTTAAGACTTAAAATCCTCTGTCCTTTGTATTTATAAAAATCAGTTCTCTAGATTATTCATTCCTCAAATGTCAAACTTTCAGTTGAACTAAATAAAGTCCCTTCTAATTTGTTATGCTAGTGATGGACTGACTAAATCTGGAGCTGGTGGCTATTCACAGTTGTATGTTTCACAAGGGATTTAATGCAAAAATTACAAAGGAAAAACTTGCACCTCAATCGCACTATCATCAGTCCCAAATTCTTATACTGAATCAAGTCTTAGATGCTCTCAGGCCATGATCTTTTTAATGAACCAACATTAGAGCTGATGCCTTTTTACATGAAGCCTTGGTATCACACACATTAGGTAATATGAAAATAAGAGCTTCCTATGTACGGCACTATAATTGGATATGTGCTGTTCTCTCCTACTGGCTTCTATCTCTCGGGTCTCCCATTGTCTGATACAGATAATAGTGTTAGATTTTGTTAGACAAACAGCCTAACTGTGCTGGATGAATGCACTCCACACAGTGATGATGGAAACTAAACAAATCAGCTTGATGATATCATGATGTCATCATGTTATGCCCTTATTCAAAATGGGTTTTGCTTGCTGTGGTGTCATTGGTTATTGATATCATAATCTAACATGGGACACAATGTACTTTGGGTGAGTTCAAAATGACCACCCTGCACTTAGGCAAGAGGGCTTCTGCCATATTTTTAAAAAACCTTTTACTGAGGCCATTCTGTCCACAGCCCATAATATTAAAATGCTATATTTTGTTGTAGCAGCTAATTGGGAGACCAAGCTGAATTATTTTGTTAAATGGAGGGGAACGTTGCTTTTCTTTACCAATTTCAAATCAGTTTCAAAGTTTCAGTATTGTTACTACAAAATGTATTGATACAAAAAAAATCCCTCCTGCTAAAAAAAAAGTTTTAGTGTATTTGTAAATTTTGAAGTAAAGGTAAATTTCAGGAAAAGGTCGATTCTGTATTTCTCTTTGACCTTTGTATTTCTCCCCATAGTTCTCTGCATGTAAATAATTTACAGCAGATGTTTACTGATTGAGTACACAAGATGCAAGCTTTTGGTACAGCCTCTGTTGTACAAACTTAAATCTTTACTGAAGTTATCATACTTGTATAGAAAGCAGTTCCTCCAGTTGTACGTTGGAAAGAATAATGGTAACATTTTCTTTACTGCAGCTACACCATTCTATTAAATTTGGCTCAAAATTGTTACTTAGTAATTTTTGACATTTTTGGAAACTTTAAGTATTTGTGAATGTGTTAATAAATTCTTCACCTACTTATAATTTGAAATTTACTGAATTGGACTTATACTTCTATTGGTACAAATGATTTGTAGGCATTGAATTGCTTTCGTAAAATCTTGGAGGATGTCAATGGCAAAATATAATAACCTCATCTTAAGTTTAAGAGAAACAATGCGTTTTATTCATCAGCAATGTGCATGTATAATCATGTGAGAACACACCTTTATGTTGATTCTTGCTTATTCAATAAAGGAATGGGTAAGTTTTAAAATTGATTGCAATTTTTTTGAAGCATAGAATTAACTTAGGAATTTATGTCTGCATTGCACTAATGCAAGCTCAATTATTTCATCTTTGTATGAGTACACATAATGGATAGCAATTATCAACCAGTTCATTCTTTTTCTAATCATGATGTTAAAGGTATATGAATGTGTTTGCACTGCATATCACTTTATGGAAAATAGTTCATTGGCACAGTCATTTTCAGCTGGAAGAATGATCTGCAGCATAAATAATTTCAAGCCATTTTCTGTGCTACTCATTGATTGTCAGTCTGAGGATGAAGGGACTACTTTTAGATCCCTGCTAAATGGGAAGATTTTGTTCTGACAAGACATGCCGTCTAGTGGTCAGTTTGGGAATTGACACAACTTCTTGCTGGCTGGTTTGAATGACGGGCAACCTTTGATTGATATCAGGCAGCATTTTGGTTTGGAAGGTAGCTTTCCACATCACCATAACTTTATCTTTATTCAGATACTGCCAGTGCAATGGAAGTAGTTTCCCATGGGATGTTTGTGCAACCTATCCTGAAGGCAGCTGACATTCCCGCACAGATCAAATTAAAGTATTATTTCAAACACAGCTAGTTCTTTCATTTTCATAACATTGATGCTAAGAAATTTGTACTTTCATTTGTAGAAGGTCTGGCGTCAGCACACTCTTCTACTCACCCAAAGAAAACAATCACAAATGAGTACTGTAGAGGCAAAATTTAAGTCAAGTGTGATTACCATGTCAAACCACTTGTATTATTAAATATTGTAATATAAAATTTTCAGTCCATTAGCTATTCTAGCAAATCTGGAGCAAAGTAATTCTGGTAGTATTTTTTGTTTAACCAGGTTTCAACCTCCTATCATGGTATTAAAAATTTCCAATGGAAAAGGTGACATTTCTGGCATCACTCCATCCTAATCTTGCCTTTGTGATGGATCTGGTTGAGTTTTAGTTTTCTCTCAGACTCTCAGCTATGCCTTCTATAGCAGTAAGAATGTATGGATTCAAGAGTGCACCCACCGTACACATGTATGCTGCTCCAACCAGACCATATTCAAATAGAAATCAATTTCATTTAAGAAAATTGAATTCAGTTTAACCCTTATAGGAAATAAGCAGCAACACTGAAAATTTGAATCTTCTAGCTGACAAGCATGTTATCTCTGTGGCAGGTTCCTGCTCTAAAATCCTGTTGAGTCCATGTCCTGGTAGAACTTGGCATTAATATTTAAAATGTCTTCTCCCTGGGAAGGGTCATGGCATGGCCAGATGGACATGGCAACAGTGCAGTTGGAATTTCTCACCTCATTTCTTTCTAAAAAAACAAAATTAATCTAATGGTAATGGGTATTTTGAAATTGTAACTTTCAAAACAACTTGAGTCACTCTTGAAACAGAGCGAGCTTGCCAGGTTTGCTTGATAGTGTTAATGTGTCTCAATCAGAAAACTGTGAGAGACTGAGGCACTTTAAAGCTGGCATTCCAGCTCAAAACTGGGGGAATGCTTCATTATTTAATATCTGATTATCTGATATTTTCAAATAAAATCTTAGAGCAGTGTTCTACTTCAATATTCAGATGAATGTTAAACCTTCTACCCTGTTGATATTCCCCTCCTAAGTAGCATCAAAACAGATTAAAGTCGATTGTTTTGTTGTTGACACAACCTTTCAGTGCACAAAGTGACTAGTTTGTCTTTTGGCATTACAACAGTTATTGTACCTCAAAGAATAGTTGTGTGAAAAGTCCTTTAAGATGACTCTGAGATTTGGTATGGTGCTAAATAAATGAACATTCTAAAGAATTCTATAGGGTTAACTGTTGGATTGCAGAAAGAATGATCCTTGCATCCAGTTTTCTTTGGCAATAAAGCCACAAGTATCCAAAAAAAGGGCAACAGTTGTTGTGTTTTCATTTTTCTACTTATTCTGTATCCAAATTGTTATGATGAAGAGATAAATTCTTACTTACCCATATGCAAATCATATGTGTAGTTTAAGGCAGATCCAGCAATGGTGAACTATAATCTGTATAGTTAGGAACAATTTGTGATTCTGTCAGCTCGAGGCCTGGGCATTGTGGCACTGTCTCATTGTGGAATTTTTGGTATTGCTGCCAAATGAGAAATCCTAAAATGTCAGGAAATTTTGCCCTGTTTAGAATGGTAACTTAATCAACCTCAATTCATTGGAATGAAATAGTTTTGGAAACATTGGCAAGGTTAGCCTACATTTTCCAAACTGTAAAAGATTGTTTCCAAAACTTGTTAACTTAAATTTGGATTGAAAGTGAATGCACTCTATTGTGGCTATGGAGACCAGATGTTTACTTTAAATCTGCAAGAAAAGAAATGAATGTTACACCCAACTAAAACATCCATGCTTGCTTTTCTATATCAAATTTTGCTGTGTTGAATTCTGGAACAGCAATTATTGTTGACCGCATTCTAGTCAACTGTCAAGCTTGTAACTTTTGGATAAGTTGCACTTCACAAAATTGAACAGAACAGCTGCAGCAGAGCCTTACAAATCATAATGTCATAATGAGTTGCTGTAAAATTGTACATGCTTGGAATCCATTGTTCTGCATGTGAAAAAAAAGTGTTGAAATGCAATTATTCACAGGATAATTAAACATCTATTTGAGTAATTTCAGAATGGAAATGCGTAGATTTAAACCTCTTGTGTTTTAGTGCAGGTAAAATGAAATCGTAGTTCTGAAAGTGTAAATGTAGTGCTAAAATGGAGTTTGACTTCCATTCAACCCTGTTAAAAGCAGTGCTAATAGCCTTCAGAATCTAATTCCATTTTAATAAGAAAATATCAAAGAGTTTGTATTGGGTAGCAGTAGGGAAGATTAATACAATGTATGGCGCTACTGTAACAAAAACAAAATATTGCACATGTTGGAACTCTGACATAATAGCCTTTTTATTTTCATCATGGTGACAATTTGTGACTTGGATCTGGACTTTTACCATGGCGTAGGAAGCCTGAGTTGGCAAGTCTCCTGACATGGCAGAGCCATATCCAGGGAATAAACCCCACAAGTGCAGGTTTTGTTCAAGAATAAGTGAGTGTGGGAGGTTGGAGGGGCAGCAATGCTGGGTTAGGACTACAGAAAGTGAGTGAGTGAGCTGGCTCTCAATGACAGTTTGGAAGTGGCCATGGAGGAGATGGAGTGCTGAGTCAAGCTGCTTTGAGTCAAGTTTGGTTTCCTGAGACTTTAGCCCAGTTTCATAAAAATGGATTTGGCCCTTTATATTTCATTACCCCTTGACACTGTCGTAGTAACTTACCCATTATCCATTATGGCCAGTTCATAGAAACTACATGGAGATGCAAATCAGTTAAACTTCTGACAATACAGGAGAGCTCACAATCTTAGAGACATGATACTGGAAATCATGAAATTCAGACATCTTAAATCCCCTTATAATCATTTCGAATACAAACAAGCAAACATATTTTACTTGAGTAACCACATCTAAGATATATAATCCTTTAATACCCTCTTAAAGCTGGCAGTCAAAATGTGAACTCAGCCCTCAGCTGAAATATGTTGTGTTTTGGGCTTGTTGAAATCAATCAAGCATTCATAGTGTGTTCAGCGATTAATAACTGCCTTTGGGAATATCAACAATTAAATCTATTTAAACTACGGGAATATTTTCCTTACTTTTTCTAAAAGTGCACTAAATGTTCATCAACATTTTCAGCTTGACTTAATCATTAGTTCTTGATTGGGATTTCCATATGGATATGTGTACTGGTGCGTGAAAGGGTATTTTAAATCATGGCTTAATAGAAATGCTGCTCTTGGGGGTTCTTCCCATTATAAAAGTAATAACATTGTTAGTGTTGTACTTGTCCAACATTGCCAAAAATGACATTAATATTGATGCTCCATTTTTTTTCTCTGAACCTGGGGTACCTGTGAGATAGAATTCTGCTTTTACACATTTGTTTCTTTCGATTTCTATATCCTAATGGCTCAACTGTAAAATCACTGTAAAATATGTACGTAAAGACATATTATTCACATTTTTTGTGCAATTCTGTCTAATATTACATGTTTAAATAGCATTGTCTGGCTGTAATGTCCCTTGTTCCCTCATCAGATGAACTGCATGAGTATTTTGTACTGTTCTTCATTACAGCGATACGACTAATGCTCCAGAAATAGTTATAAAATTACAACTAGCAGGTAGGAGCACTGAACAAATAGTTGGAACTTTGTGCTGGGAAGTCCCTTGTTCAAAATAGACTGCACCCTAGGGTCTGAAAAAAAGTGGCAAGTAAAAAACTTACGGAGCAATTTCACTCCAGAACCCAGATGGCCTCCTACATCAAAGACTGCAATTTCCCCTCCCACATGGTCAACAATGCCCTCCCACTTATATATATAATATGTACAATCTCCCTCACTTATCGCACCTCCATCCCTGAGCCCCACCCCTCCAACTGCAACAAGGATAGAACCCCACTGGTCCTCACCTTCCACCCCACTGATCTCCAGATACAACACATCATCCCCTGTCATTTCCGCCACCTACAGTCAGATCCCACCAGCAGAGATCTATTTCCTTTCCCAACCCTATCAGCATTCCACAGAGACCATTCCCTCCGCAATTCCCTCGTTAGGTCTACAACAATCCACCCTCCGCTCCTGGCACCTTCCTTTGTCACTGCAAGAGGTGTAAAGCTTATGCCCACACTTTCCCCGTCACCTCCATCCAAGGCCCCAAAGGTTCATTAATACCTTATCTACTGTGTCCGTTGCTCTTGATGTGGTCTCATCTACACTGGGGAGACAGGATATCAACTTGTGGGCATTTCAGAGAATATCTCTGGAACACACATACCAAACAACCCCACCACCCTGTGGCTGACCACTTCAACCTCCCCTCCCATACCACCATGGACATTCAAGTCCTGGGCCTCCTCCACTGCTAAACCCAGCCATCCAATACCTGGAGAAAGAAAGCCTCATCTTCCGCCTTGGGATCCTCCAACCACATGGCATCAACATTGATTTCACCAGTTTCCTCATCTCCCTTCCTCCCACCTTATCCCAGATCCAACCCTCCCACTGGGCACTGCCATCTTGAGCTGTCCCACCTGTCCATCTTCCTTCCCACCTATCCACTGCACCCTCCGCTCTGACCTATTACCATCACCCCCATCTGCATCTACCTTTCCACAGCCACACCCTCCCCTCCTATTTTATTCTCAACACACACACACACACACTCTGTCTCTCTCTCTCTCTCTCCTGATGAAGGGCTTATGCCCAAAACATGGATTCTCCTGCTCCTCGAATGCTGCCTGACTTGCTGTGCTTTTCCAGTGCCACACTTTACGACCAAGAAATGTTATATGTTGGTTCTAATTATCCACAATTCACAAGATTTAGGAAAAGTTTTATTCGATTGGAAAATAGAAAATGTGACTTCTTTAATCAAAATGGAATACATAACACAGGAAACTGCAGGCTACTTAAAATAAGGAAGATGTTAAAAACTTCTATTAAAGACATTATAGTCAGGTACTTAGAAAACATCAAGGTAATTAAGCAAACTCACCATGGTTTACTGAAAGGGAAATCAAGTTTAACCAATTTATTGGAATTCTTTGAAGAAGTAATGTGCTGTGGATAAGGGGGAAACTGGTTGATCTACTATGTTTAGAATTTGTGAAGGCATTTGACAAGATATCACTTATAATGAAGATCAATGATATATTACCATTATTTTTAAACTTAAGTTCTGAAACTGAGAGACCCATTAATAGCTTTAAGTTTAATTTATATTTTTATATTGTTTATTAAGAAGGGAAATATATGGATTTAGTTTAATTTTAGATATTCTTCTGAATGGTATTGGGATGTAATAAGTTTCCATAGCAGTTTAATGGGGTCTTGCTTCCTTGTGGTTGAGTTTGAGGTGAATAGTTCAGTGCATTAGAAGCAAGAGAAGACCAGGAAAAATAGCTTTCACTTAGCAACAATGTATCCTATGACACAGGGAATAAGATTAATCAGTTCAGAAGGCAAGGTAGCGTGTGCAGATTCAGTCAGAGCCAAAAGGCACTGCAGTTTAGTAGTCTCCAAAATGTTTGGGCTGTGGATGAAGTCCTGAATAGCTTAGAAAAAACTGCTGGAAACTGAGGCTATGCAAAACCAGTAAATCTGTTCTACAAGTTTTAAGAAGTCAGTAAGAAGAAAGCTGCAGAAGTGAATGAGAAGCATGCCAACTGAACAAGTAAGTCTAAAGGTTCACTGATGTTTGAATATATATAAGATTGTTGTTGAGGGCAAAAGATTTGAACCTGTAATTTCTGATATTTAAAATAATCCCAATTCAACTAGTTCTTGTATATTGTAATATACTTCATTTTTTATTTTGTTTATAATAAACGTTTAATGCTCTTTCATTAAAAAAAAAGTAGCCTGTATGTATGTGTTCTGTAATTGACCTTCTTGGTCAACAAATAGCAAAAATAAAACTTATGGTCAATCAAGACAGGTTTCAGTCTCTGATCTGATTTTTCCAATATTGCCATCAGCTGGAATCACATATCAAATGTCCATGCAGAAAATGAAAGCTTACGATGTAGTGGGTAACATATTGGCACAGAGAGAAGATTGGCTAGCCAGCAGAAAACAGAGTAGGAGTACATGGATTTTTTTCCAGATATAACAAGTAGTGTGACACAGGGATCAGTGGAGGGATCTTAATATTTTGCAATTTTATATAAATGATTTGGGATGAAGGGACTGAAGGTCTGGTTGCTAAGTTTGCTGATGATACCAAGATAGGTAGACCAGAAAGTTGTTAAGAGGATATAGGGGACTGCAAAGTGATATAATCAGGTTAAGTGATTGGGCAAAGGTCTGACAAGTAGAGTGTAACGTGGGAAAATGGGAAATTGTCCACATTGGTTGACAGAATAATGAAGAAACGTATTGTCTAAATGGTGAGAAACTGCCAAGATCTGAGATGCAGAAGGGTTGCAGGTGTCTGAGTGCAAAAAAAGTTTATATTTATGGAGGTACAGCAAGTATTTAGGAAGCAGATATATTGTCATGATCCATTGTGAGGTAATTGGATACAAAACTATGGGGATTATGTTTCACTTGTACAGTTCATTAGCAAGACCACATCTAAAATACTGGGGGTGTTGGTAAGACCATATATGGAGTACTGTGGTCAATGGTGAGCCCTCATCTGGAGTAGCCTATACAACATCATTCTTCACATTTAGAGAATATTGTAAATGCATTAGGAACAGTTCAGAGGCTTACAAGACCCATAGTTGGAATGGTCTGGTTGCCATATGAAGAAGAATTGGACATGCTGAGTTGTACCTGCTAAAGTGTAAGAGGTAACTTAATTGAGATCCTGACAGGGTTGATATGGGAAAAAAAATGTTTCCTCTTGTCGGAATATCTAGAACAAGGGGCCACTGTTTAAAGGTAAGAGGTCACTCATTTAAGACAGAGATGAGAAACTTTATTCAGAATTGGCTGAGTCTTGCTCTGAACTCACACATATGGAGCCCAGTTACAAGTGGAGTTCTGCAGGGATCAGTTCTGGGTCCTCTGCTGTTTGTAATTTTTATTAATGACTTGGAAGAGGGAGTCGAAGGGTGGGTCACTAAATTTGCAGACGATATGAAGATTGGTGGAGTTGTGGATAGTGAGGAGGACTGTTGTCGGCTGCAAAGGGACTTAGATATGATGCAGAGCTGGGCTGAGGAGTGGCAGATGGAGTTCAACCCTGTCAAGTGTGAGGTTGTCCATTTTGGAAGGACAAATAAGAATGCGGAATACAGGGTTAACGGTAGGGTTCTTAGTAAGGTGGAGGAGCAGAGGGATCTTGGGGTCTATGTTCATAGATCTTTGAAAGTTGCCACTCAGGTGGATAGAGCTTGTAAGAAGGCCTATGGTGTATTCGCGTTCATTAGCAGAGGGATTGAATTCAAGAGTCATGAGGTGATGTTGCAGCTGCATAGGACCTTGGTAAGGCCACATTTGGAGTACTGTGTGCAGTTCTGGTCGCCTCATTTTAGGAAAGATGTGGAAGCTTTGGAGAGGATGCAGAGGAGATTTACCAGGATGTTGCCTGGAATGGAGAATAGGTCGTAAGAGGATAGGTTGAGAGTGCTAGGCCTTTTCTCATTGGAATGGTGAAGGATGAGGGGTGACTTGATAGAGGTTTAAAAGATGATCAGGGGAATAGATAGAGTAGACAGTCAGAGACTTTTTTCCCCGGGTACAACAGAGTGTTACAAGGGGACATAAATTTGAGGTGAAGGGTGGAAGGTATAGGGGGGATGTCAGGGGTGGGTTCTTTACCCAGAGAGTGGTGGGGGCATGGAATGCACTGCCTGTGGGAGTGGCAGAGTCAGAATCATTGGTGACCTTTAAGCGACAATTGGATAGGTACGTGGATAGGTGCTTAAGCTAGGACAAATGTTCGGCACAACATTGTGGGCTGAAGGGCCTGTTCTGTGCTGTATTGTTCTATATCCTCACAGAACACATATCAACTTCATTAAAATAATCTACAAAATAGCCTGTATCTACGGACTGGGTTCTCACTATTGCAAAGAACTGCGTCAAGGTTTTATCTCTTTCCCTCTCATGAACTACCTTGGCTCAGCTTGACTCACTGAGCCTGGTTGATTGAGCTCAGGAACACAGTCCAGTTGGTGGCGCTGCTACAAGGCGTTTCAAGAGGGCGAGGTGAGAGTTACTGTTCTTGACTTCCAGGCAGCATTTGACTGAATGAGGCATCAACAAGCCCGAGCAAAATTGAAGTCACTGGACTCAGAAGGAATAGTCTCCACTGGTTGGAGTCACAGGTTGCGCATAGGAAGGTACTTAAGTCTGTTGGAAGTCAATCATCTCAGTCCCAGGACATTGCTGCAGGTGTTTCTCAAGGTAATCATTGAGACCTAGTCATCTTCAGTTGCACCATCTATGACCGTCCACCCAGCTTGATGTCAGAAATGGATACTTGCTGATAATTGCACAATGCTCAATACCATTAATGGCTCCTCGGATACTGCAATAGTCTGTCTTGGGATGCAGCAGAGCCTGAACAATATTCCGGATTTGGCTGATAAGCAATCATGAAGATTGTAACCATTTCCCTTTGATATTCAATGGCATTTACCATCACTAAATCCCCCATCATTAACGTGCTGGGGTTTCCCATTTAACCAGAACCTGCACTTGACCAGTCATATAACTAGGTAAAAACAATGACTGCAGATGCTGGAAACCAGATTCTGGATTAGTGGTGCTGGAAGAGCACAGCAGTTCAGGCAGCATCCAAGTAGCGTCGAAGCTACTTGGATGCTGCCTGAACTGCTGTGCTCTTCCAGCACCACTAATCCAGTCATATAACTGTTGATACTGCAAGGATAGGACAGAGGCTGAGAATTCTATTGCAATTAATTCATCACCTGATTCCCTAAACCTATCCATCATTGGCAAGGCTCAAGTTAGGAGATTGGCAGGACACTGTCCAATTGCCTGGATGAGTAACTGGATGAGTGTACAACAACACTCAAGGGGTGTGGCCGACATGGTCCAGGACAAGGCAATCTGTTTAATTGGCACCTCATCTACTTTTTAAAGATTGATTTCCTACAACCAAAGCACAGTGGCTGTAGTGGGTATCATTTGCAAGTTTGACTGAAGCAACTCAATATAGCTTCTTTAACAACATCTTTGAAAAGAGCCATCCCCAATACAGCAGATACATGGCGATATCACTAAAAGCAAGTTTCCCTCAAGAACACCTGCTGACAGGACTATACCTCATGGGCTGTAGCAACTCAAGAAGGTTGCTCACCACCACCCTCTTCAGGGCATTTAGAGGTGGCCTACAAATGTTGGCCCAGCCAGTAACAACCATATCCTGTGAACAAAGAAAAAAAACTGCACTGACCATGACACACTATTTTGGATTGCATGATTGATTCAGACATGATAAAGTAAGTTTCCCTTGCTATGCACCTTGGGATTTCTCAACACATGGCTGTTGTTTGAAAAATTATTTGTAAGCTTGCTAAAATACGTTGTGGAAATGCCACTGT
Source organism: Chiloscyllium punctatum (assembly GCF_047496795.1). Taxonomy (NCBI): domain Eukaryota; kingdom Metazoa; phylum Chordata; class Chondrichthyes; order Orectolobiformes; family Hemiscylliidae; genus Chiloscyllium; species Chiloscyllium punctatum. Next base: position 49,627,852 of record NC_092750.1, on the reverse strand, counting down.
CCGGAGTCTTCTCAAGATTCTTAATGTATTTACAGAAATTTGTTCTGTATCAAAACTGCAAGAATGTTAAATATGGATTTTGGACCTTTCTTCATAACATGATTATCTTCTGTCACAAATGCTAGTTCATGCTAGTGTACATTAATATTAAGCTTAGTCTTGTAGTTTGTTGGGGTCATTAAGCCGAATTTTAGATTAAGTGCTTGTTATTTACATTAAACGTAGTTTAAATACTCTTAAAAGGTTTAATCATACATTGAATCTTTAAAATGTTTGCTATCAATCTGTAAACTAGGATTAAATATGGAGCTTTTCCATTGTTATTGTCACTTACAGTCAGCGCTAAACTGAATTCTGTGTGCCACTTTTGGTAAATGCCAGGCTATTTTAGAGAATATCCAAAGCGTTATCCTGGTAACCTCCTGATGAATGTGCATAAATTGGCCATCATATTCACTACATTGTAACATGAGAACACTTCAAAAATATTGCATTGTCTGCGAAGAACTTTGGTACATCCAGTGGTCATGAAAGTTGCAATGTAAATGGAAGCCTTTTTGTTTCAATGGTAAGCTAGACAGTGAGATACTGTTCTCGCAGAGCTAATGACTGAGAAGCACAACTTGTTTAGCATTTTTCGGATATTTGAGTTACCTGATGCTGTTGTAGCATCTATGCATAAATAACAATAAGTGACATCAGCCAAGCCATTATTTTGACAGAATTTTTTTCCCATATAAAAGAAGATAGGCAGGCGTTACCTCAGATGTATTATAGCACTGACAACTAGGTGTAATGAATACTATGTAATTGGCGGCACAAGTGCGGAATAGCCATATGTAATTACAAACTATGTACCTCTTTGCAGTGAGGTGGTTGATTTTTATAGTTGACATGTGCCCATAGTTTACCAGTTATTCTTCATGTAACCCAATGTAGCAAACCCCATGATAAAATAACGTTCTGACTCCATTCCTGAAAGTAACAAATATCAGTTAATCGGAAATTGTATACTAGAGTCACTTTGTTATTATTCTGTCCACCAGGTTCTTATTCAGTTGGCACGGTGGCACAGTGGTTAGCACTGCTGCCTCACAGCACCAGAGACCCGGGTTCAATTCCCACCTCAGGTGACTGACTGTGTGGAGTTTGCACGTTCTCCCCGTGTCTGCGTGGGTTTCCTCCGGGTGCTCCGGTTTCCTCCCACAGTCCAAAGATGTGCAGATCAGGTGAATTGGCCATGCTAAATTGCCCGTAGTGTTAGATAAGGGGTAGATGTAGAGGGGTATGGGTGGGTTGCGCTTCGGCGGGGCGGTGTGGACTTGTTGGGCCGAAGGGCCTATTTCCACACTGTAAGTAATCTAATCTAGCAGGAAAGAGTATAGCTCAGTATCTTAGGTACCCCACAAATATATCCTTGATTTTTGATGCCAAGACGTGAACATCCTTAAGTTCTTAACTGGTTGGCTTTTTGAGCTCCAATCAAATGTAAAAGTTTAATTATGGTTCAACTTGTGTAGCTTTACTCTTTTAATCCATTAATAGTTATAAGCTTGCAGATCCATTGCTATTTAAATTGGATTTATTTAACACAGTGTGCAATGGGTTACAGTTTTACATGTAAACAGAAGGAAGGAATAAAGGAATAAATATGCATGATTGAAAATATTAAAGTAAGATAGACTCGTGTGGTTATTCCTTAATGAAGTTTCAAGAAAATTTTTCTCCTCAATATCATTATAATTGTTTTTAACCTAGTATTCAGTAGAATCATTCTTGATTGTACATGATTGCAACAAAAAGGAAGGAAAATGCATTTTATAATTTGTATGGTTTAAATATCTTTATTTAAGTAATGGGCTTTCAGAATGTTAATTGTCTGCTAATAGCCATATTATTTGCATAAACTGAATGAAACAAAGCTGTGTGTGCTCAGATCTTTTCATTGTTGCCAGACCTCTTCAATTCTTGGCAAAACCACTTGCATGTAAAGTGATTAGGTAATGGGGCAACATCTGAACAGCAGCCTTCTACTTCCGGTGCCTATTATGTGAATTTTATTGATTGACATAAGAACCCTCTAAGGCATCATACACCTGAACAGTATTCATGATTCTCCATACAGACCTTTATTAGCTCTGGTTTAATTGATGGGAGGTAGAGAGATAAAAAAAATTAAGATTCCCTGTACATTAAGCATTGTAATTGCCTATTACTGATGTATGACAATCCTGCAATTAAAGTATCTTAGGTACACACAGCAATGCAAAATAGATAGTGTACAAGCTTGCCTTACAGTATTTCTTCAGCATTACAAATGGAGATAGAAATTTTCAAACTGCATTTTGTCCTAGAACTTGATTTTTAAAAAGGTCTATTTTGGTTCACAGATTCTTGAGACAGTTATTGATAAAATACTTGTATTTTTGTCAACCTTTTGTAGCCTTTTCCTGTAAACTGCTGCACATTATCTTTCAGTAAGTCATCCTGCAGTAATGATGTCACAAATGAGCGCAATACTTGTCTGTGACAGAACACATCATTGACCACTGCAGTGCGACACTAGAATGCTTGTGAAAATGGCAAGAAATGCCTGAAGCTCTCTCAAAAATCATAAACATTTTTGCTGTAGAACTCTATATTCCTTTATTTATGTTATAATCTGAATCATATATGGTTGTAGGACAAGCTAAAGTTAGTAACCTAATCGCAGAGTTCATGTGACCTCTATCTCTTTACTGTCATGGTTCATAATATCACCTGAACCCCTTGATTAGGTTATAGTCTTGTGGTGCACTGTGAGGTATCCATTATTCTTGAGCCTCACTGTTTATCAGATTTTGTGCTGTTTCATAGTTGAAAGATTGAAACTCGTCAAGGTCTCACCATCTTTCATTGTTGAACTGCTTCAGTGGTTGACAGGATTCTGTCATTGACTCTCACTGACACTTCACCAGCAACAGTCAAAGTTTTAATGCCAACGTTTGGATTGTGTGACATAGACATGTTTGAAGAGCTTTGAAATTAGACTTCAGTAGAACACGTATCTAACCAACAATAACATTTCAGCATTGGCTGTAATATGTAATTGATGGGATCAGCACTGTATCAAGGAAAAAATAGCTGCTTTTGTTCAGAATGTCTGTTTGCTTACTTTATTTGCATTTAAAAGAAGCATTTGCTGTAAAACAATTGTGGTAAAGTAATGGTTTACTGCCATTTAGTTACAGAGATATAAAGGTAACATTGTATTGCTTGGTATGCATTTAACAAACAGAACCTTTTCAACAAATATTTATTTTAGTAACACTTAGAAAATTGTATTGTTAACTTTTTTTTGAAGTATGTTGCCAAAGTTATTTGCTTTTGTACAGAAAAAGAAGAAGTAATTAAAGGCATTTTCACAATAGATTCTATTAATCTGGTAGCTGGCAACCTATAAACCAAATTTTCTCCTGTGGAATCAGTTGATTTTCTTTTACTTGAGTACGCTGAACTATTACTTATTTAAGCAATGTTCTTAGATGATAGCCCAACTAATATTAAAAGCAGTGGAGCACATACAAGCATTATTATATTTATTGGCCCTTGTACAGAAATACAGTTTCTGATGTGAAATGTAGTTTATGGATGTAGGGTTATGTGTGAATGAGAGATTATGCTGTATGCCATATCTCTGCAATCCTGCAAGTTCTGGCATTATTCTGACTCAGGTTAAAAAGTTAATTATGTTGCTTCATTGATTTCTACTGCTTCTGGAACCCCTCTTTCTCTCCATTTCTAACCCTTATGGTATGTATCTATCTCTGAACCCGTTCGTTGAAATATGGGTGTTCAGGACTCATTCATAATTCCAACAGAAGTTCCCATTGTGGTTTGTACTGTCCTTTGTGGGTTGAATAAGGGATAGCTGCCATAGATTAAAGCCTCGAGGGACCAAATCTGGCTTCTTTCTATCTTTGTACAGTTTAAATTACTACTAAGTAGCAGTTGCTCGGATGTGGCTGTTATGGCAAGAATTTCAGTCAAAACATTACTTACATTTGTTACAAAAGTTTTAAGACAAAGAAAATGTCACGCAGTTTCAATGGACTCTCACCATCTATGGTAAGTGGTTAGGTTCTCTTAAAGATCTGTGTGTATATTTCTCTAAAATTGCCTGAACTTTGTAACTTAGTTTATTTACTGTAATTATAAAGTGCACTCAATGCATAGTAGAAATGTGTTTGACATCATTCTGTAGCCTATGGCTCAATTAATTTATCAAATTCTAATTTGTTCCATTCTTAATTTTTTTTCTTTCAACAACAATACTTTAAGGATTCATCATACACAAGTAACTTGTGGCATTTTGGTTTTGAGTGGGAGGGGGCTGTTTTGCTGGCTAGGTAGGAGTAAAACTGGTTGTCTGTGTGACATTTGTTGCAGCTGCCCACCATTGAAAGCACACTCTTTAAAACACTCAAAAGATTACATATGGCAGAATCAAATCTGCTAAAATGACCCCATCTGTAGTCTGAGCCCTTGCACTGAGGACTGTTTGACTATTTGAGATGACTCTAGGATTTCATCATCTGTTGGACAGCAGTGGAGTGCATGAAATAAGTCAGCAACTCTCAATCCATCTGTTGTTATTATTTTCCACTGATAATTGGCTTCAACAATGGAATGCCTGTATCCCTTCCCTTTGAAATACTACACTCTGTTTATTTTTGAGAGGTCCCACTCTCTCCCTGCTTCTAGCAAGTAGAGCTTGCATGGAAATGACATCTTTGACTCCTTACATCAGTATGTATCAGTCAGTAGCCAAAGCTATGCAGCCGATTTTCTTCAGGGCTGTGTTTCTGTTCTGTTTGTTTCGATCCAGGCTTTTCAGACTGGCTGATTCAGACTGCCTGGATATTCTGGCTGGAATGTAGCATTCACATGTCTCTGGTCGTTGAGTTGCCACTCAGAAAACATTTTTTATGCATTGATGAAATTTAAAGGATGCATAAAAATTAAACTGGGGCATTGGGAGTGGGATCAAAGAGTGACTGGATTGTCAGAGAGAGAACAGTAAGTTACTGGTCAGGCAAAGAGCTTAGTTTACATTTAGGATAATCACAAACATTTCAGTGACTTTTCACCTCAAAAGTAGGACAGGTAGATAGTTCAGCCAGCAGCTGACTTGTACCAGTTGCTCATTTGCTGACTGTTTGTGTTTATGCAAAGGGGCCTCTTCCTGAATATTTAATGTAGAGCAAAGCAGTGGCTTTTGTTGTGTTTAGATCACATACCTTCAGTCCTTCATTATACTGCAGTGTGTTGGAGTTGATGTTGAATATTGAAGTAGTTAGTTTTAAAAAAAAACTCAGCGTCACAGCCCCTGGAGATTACAGTACGATCAAAAGGTTTTTCGCGTCATAGTTAATGGGTAAGCGCTGTTGCAGTTATATTTTCAGTACGTTTTTTGTTGTTTGGATAAAAGTGTGAAAAGATATTCATCAGCTTTATACTGCTAACAGATTGAAGTTTCTGAAGCGTACTTGAGTAGTTCTGTGTAGCTTATAGTCTCAGGAATGGACAGTGTGTACTTGTGTGCAGGTGGTTTCGAGGAATGCTTAAAAGCATATGTCCAAGTGTTTGTAGCCATTTAACATAAATGGGTAAACCAAACTGGTTCATTATTTTTCCATTGCTAAGTCCTGCTTCTGTAGTATCATTCATGATAAAGCTGCCTTTGTGCACTCTCCTTGAAAAGGATAATACACAGCAGTCTGAGGCAGTTAGAACCACCAGTTAATATTGTTTTCTGACTATGTTTCTTCAGTGGAATGACTACTGTAACATGAAGATTTTCTTACGTGGAAATGGAATCTGCTCTTCATTGATATTAATAGCACACTAGAGATGTTAGTCTGTGATGCAGTGAGTAGCAGGACCACAGTTTGGAAACCTGATATTATAGAACAGAACTGACAGAGCTGCTGCCTTGTTGTTGGGGAGACAGTCATCCATAAAAATAGTCTTTGCATAATGGCACTGTAGGTTATCCGTTTTGCATAGGGCATTTTGTGCAGTCTAGATCTGTTCTTTTCTGGGAGTGAACTCAGCTGTTACTTCGCTCATTTTGTATCTGCAGTTTCGATGGAAGATAATTTTTTTCATTGTCTAATTCTGAAAATGTCCTATAACATGAAATGAACCAAATTATTTTCAGTCTATGGATTCAATAATAGTACTATATTCTGTCAATTGACAGAGATTGCTCATATCAAAGTACTTAATGGCTTTATGATAATTATTTGCATCACTTTCATATTTCACACTCATACTAGTTGGGGGCTTGTTTTTGTTAACCATTGCATTGCACAATGTATCACATAGAAATGGGGCCGCTTTAAAATCCTTGCAGATGTAAATGTTTAAATGCCCAACAGCAAAGGTCAACAAAAGACACACCCAGCAGCTATATTCCAGTGGAATTAAGAAACAGACCAGTTTTTCAACCTTGTGTTCAAAACCATTCTGTATTGCACTGCTTGTGTTTCTGCTAGTGTTTCCAAAGTGTATTTATAGCTGAAAAACTCATCAATTTTGTAAATCAGCTAATCTGAACAAATTGAATGTAGTATGAAAACAGGGGAATGCTCTACAAATACCAAGGTTAATTAATAATCCCCAGGCACATATCTTCATAAATGATACAACTGCTGCTTGACTATTTGAGAAGAAAAAAAGGTCTGCATTTTTTACTTTGTAATCATTGGAATCGGATAATTAAAGTAGTTCCAGAGTTCAGTACTCACCAGAATTTGCGCAATGTAAACTCAGTTGCTGATTTGTGACTCAAGAAATAGTCAGACTATTAATATGGGATAGTGCATGTCCTACGATTGCCTTGGATTTTGTATGAATTTTAATGCATTTTTTTTCCGTTGGTGCTTTTCAAATGTCATATATAATTTTCTTTTTACAGGTACACTGTACATTTGAAGATAATACAGTAAAATACATTTTTGCTCTTTTTATGCATCATGTGAGAATTAACCCTTAAAGTGTTAGTTAAAAGAAAACATTTGCTCAGCCCAACCTTCAGGAGTTCCTGTTTGTTTGTTCATCAGGGTGAAACATCCATAGCTAGTTATGCTTCAGCCACTACATGGGCCTTGCAGCCAGCATCAAGTTCTTGTTTCTAATCAGAGTAGTGACAAAATGGATCTGTTTTTGCATTTTAAGTTTCCACTGAAAGGGGATTTGTGACTATTGCAAAAAAAAACTGTTTATAACAGTGAGGACAAATAAGATGTCCACACTTGAACTAAAGGAACCCATCCCCTCACGTACATATGTACTAAAGTTGCATATTTGTGGCTACTGTGTCATGACTTGGTTGCTGTCTGAAATTATAGGCCAACAGATGTTCAGAGATTGACTCAAATATCTCACGTGGTAGTGCACTTAGCAAAGTGCACATTAGGCGCTATGCAGAGTTTGAGGTTGTGAGTTTTTTGCAAGAAGCTTTTTTTTTCATTTTGATCACAGTGGCAGTTTTTTAAAAAAGTCATTGGTAGAGCAACCATGTCGTTATTTCAATGCCTATGTTGGACAATTTAATTCTTTGCTGTTTTGCTGCTGTGCATACTTACACTGTCTTTGCACTGCAGCTAATACAATTAGCTTCAAGTTCTACAAATGGGTTCCTATAAAACAAATCCTGCTCTGCTTGGATTGTAGGAGAAACAGAAAATGAAACAGCTGGTTGCCTTACATGTTGTTTAAGTTATTTGGTGATAACTGAAAATAGTTCTATTTTTACAAACACTACAATATTATTGATGGATTTTCAAACCATTTGTTTATACTCAGGAAGTATAAATCATCCAACTAGTCCCATTTGCTCTTGCTCATACCTTCAATCTGAAATCTTAAACAGCATGACATCTTTCTTCTACAAATCTACTTGTAGTCGAAGGAATAAGCTGCAAACAGAGTCTGAACTCGGAGGGACCCGAAATGAGAGAACTCCAATTAGTTCACAAATACCTGAGTTTTACCTAATTTGGATAACTTTAAACTTTGTTGGGCCCTCTTGATGGATGTAAGAATCTAAAATTTACATTTGTGCAACAGATGTGCAATGAGTTGGGAGTGGGGGGTGGGGGTTGGGGGGTGGGATTGGGGTGGGTGAGAAACTTAAGGAAGAAGCCTGGGATTTAGAACAGTTAAAAGGGTGGGACATAACCCTCGCCAAACATTTTTAGAGTGACTTGGGTCACGTTCTTTCTCAGTCATTACATTTATTCCCTTTCTGTTGCTGGAAGTAAAATAGGGATGAAGGGAAAACTTCATAGCCAAATCTTCCAAGATCACTAGAAAATCTACACTGTTCCTGCCACACTAACTGAATAACTAAGATAACTTTCATTCAGCTTGGTCTGTTCTTTGTATCGATGCAGAATTGAGCAAAACTTTGGATATGTGCGTAAGAACTCGAAGTTTATATTTAGGCATCAGCAATATAACGATTGAGTGAGAAACATTAAGGTTTAGGTGAAGGAGCAGAGTGGTGAAAGCAGCAGGCCAATATTTAGCTTTCTTTTGATCCCCTCCCTGACAGTAAGCTTTGTCAATACTCACAGGATAGCCCTAAGTTTGAATTACTAATCACTGAAGGTCTCTCCCTTCAGGATGACACATAAATGGCTGGGAAGTTAAATGTGACTTTTTTTTCTAATAATCTGACCTGTCCATTACTTAAGAAAATGTTTCCTTAATGAATGTTTGGAGTCACAGAGATGAGGAGCAGGCTATATGCAGATGCAGCAAAAGAGACCATATAGCTTTGTAGTAGAGCAGGCCTATATTATAACAGCCAGTTTGAATTTTGTGCAGTTCTTGCAGCTGCCTTATTAACTAATATGACTTCCTATAGCACAAATGTTTGCATATCTGCATATATCAATTAGCCAGTGATTATCAGCTCAGACCTCCACTTAAGTGAGAGTAATTTACCTTTCTTTGGTTAAGCCTGAATTGAGTTTAAGGTTTTGGAGGGTTTGTCGCCATGAGAACTAATCTTATCTTACCAAACTCACTCATTAATTAACCTATGGTGTCTTTCATGTCTGATCTCTGCCCTATCACCTGGAGATCGTGGTGGATAGGGTGGTGCCAACACAGGCCTTCCTCCTCTCCCAAGACCAGCAGTGTAGATGTGATGTCAGCCTGGTTAGAGTTTTCCATTAAAGTTAGAGTAGTCTCAGCCATCATGATGAATGTGTAGAATTGCAGGAAGAATGTCAGGGTAAGTTCCAGCATCTTCTCTCTGATTCTTCACACTAAGCCTGAATCTGCAACTGTACCAACCTCCTGGCAAGGTCCGTACTCTATACTGCTCACAACACCATATCCACTTGCTCTCACCCACCCAAACCCCCAAGACTACTAATCCTGCATGCCCTCTATGTGCTGCCTACTCACTTGCTCAGCACACCTTCCCATCTGCACAAACAGTAGTAGCTGTGCTATCTACTTTCATTGTCTGTAATACTTGCCTCTTCTCACTTCATGAAGAAGACAGCCCACAGTAGGGCAGAAGGAGTCAAGTGTGTGGCCCATCATTTGGCTCCTTGGCCATTATGAGGAGAGAATCCTGACTCTTGAGTGCCCAAGAGAGGACCTTAACTGGTATTGGAGGCTGTGTGAGTGCATTAATAGCAAGTGAAGAGCTCAGAAATGCAGTGCTGTCCACTATATGAGCTGGAGGCATGTTTCTGTATGCATAGTGTCCAGACTGCGACATTACAATGATAGTTACCAGTGCAGCTTGAGGTGCAGTATTAATGAGCAGAAACATCCTGCAAGTGAATCAGAGATGTATCTTGAGAGACCGCTGAGGCTGGGCACATCAGTTATCAATGCCTGTGAATATAGGGTGCATGTGGCCGGTGCCCATATTTTGTGTTCTGAGATGTTGGTGCCTGGTGTCCAATGTGTTGGCTGATTGTGTGAAGCAGAAAGGTAAATCTGTCAGGTGCTCGCTGTGGTCACGTTTTCCCTGTGTCTAGCTTGGTTGGCGAGTTTAGTAAGATGGGGGCCTGAATATTAATGAGGCGAGTTGGGCTGTTAACATGGTGGTTACGTCCTTCAGTTGGCAACTTACCTGGTGAGAATCTAGCCATGATGTCTGTGAAAAACATGAAAGATAGCACTTATTGCTCCTGATGTTGAGATCAGCCTCACTGGACTTATCATCCAGTTCTGCCACTCCAAGGCAAAGCCAGCCATCTCATTTGGGATAAAAGTTAAAAATTACCGTCTACATTTCTAACATTCTCCAGTTGGAGAGGAACACATTGTCGACCTAAAATGTTAACTCTGTTTTTGCACAGATGCTGCCAGACCTGTTGAGTATTTTCTGTTCTTACTCCATTTTTTCCAGCATCAGTAGTATTTTTCTATCAGCTCAATTTGAGGGTCTACACTTGGCCAATCAGACTGAGCTAACCTGTCCCATTTCCATAGCGCCCAGTCTGTCATGGTTCATGGTGACTTTTCTCACACAGAGTCCTGTGCTCATCATCTGAATATGTATCCAGTCTCTGTGGTGCCAGTCTCATTCAATCGTTTGGCAAGACAGATGGAAGTACTTGTCATTACCAGACATTCCAGAGTTCACACCGCTAGTGCTGTATTTTCATTCCGACTGCACACTACTTTGGATGCTGCTCGCAAAGAACTGCCTCTTACAATGTGTCAACAAGCCACTACATTCAGGACATGGCCCAAGAAGGTTCCTTAGTTCTGCTGTATGGTGGAAATAGTTAAAAGTTCTTAGGCCCAATTTTAGCTTTGCACCAGTGAAAGTATTGTGAGTGGGTTATAAATGCATTGAGATTAGAATTTAGCCCAGATCACATCTCTTCAGAAAAACAAAGATGCAGAATAGTCGCAGTATGTATTTATCAGGGAAATTTCCTCACATTTAACTGTGCAGGTGTCCACATATATGCAAGAGGCAAATTTTAACATGGAGACAGTGAGGACTGCAGATGCTGGAGATCAGAGTCGAAGAGTGTGGTGCTGGAAAAGCATAACCAGTCAGGCAGCATCTGAGGAGCAGGAGAATTGACGTTTCGAGCATAAGCTCTTCATCAGGAATCAGAAAGGGGGCTGAGCGATAAATGGGAGGGGATTGGGGCTGCGGGGGGGAGGGAGAGGGAGGGGGAAGGTAGCTGGGAATGCAATAGGTGGATGAAAGTGGGGTGAAGGTGATACGTCGGAGAGAAGGGTAGAGCAGATAGGTGGGAAGGAAGATGAACAGGTAGGACAGTTGAAGAGCACGGTGTCGAGTTGGTAGGTTGGATCTGGGATAAGGCAGAAAACGAGGCATTCTTCCTCTTTGACCCTCCAACCACATGGGATCAATGTGGATTTCACCAGTTACCCCATTTCCCCTCCCCTACCTTATCCCAGATCCAACCTTCCAACTCAACACCACTCTCTTGAACTGTCCTATCTGTCCAACTTCCTTCCCACTTAAACGCTCCGCCCTCCTCTCTGACGTATCACCTTTACCCCCACCTTCATCCACCTATCGCATTCCCAGTTACCTCCTTCCCCCTCCCATTTATCTTTCAGCCCCTTTGGGTCACCTCCTCATTCTTGGTGAAGAGTTTATGCTCGAAACAACGACTCTCCTGCTCCTCGGATGCTGCCTGACTGGCTGTGCTTTTCCAGCACCACACTTTTTGATGCCATTTTTAATATGTCTATTCAAAACAGTCAGTTGTGGCTTTAATAATGTAAACTACATTTTAATATGGCCTTCTTGTATACAAAGTTCAATCAATTCCATGCAAAGCAAATTGAAATGCAAAATACTATACTGTACCATATCTTGACGAGCCAGTCTCTTGCAGGGAGAAACAAAGTAAAGATGTCACAGGAATTGCATACAACACATCTTGGCTTCATATATATGCATATTAATAGAGACTGACGACTGAATCAGAGTGCTAAATGATATTTCATACATTCCATTTCACATTTACAACCATTTTCTATTTCTAAATTTTCTGTCCAATGTCAATAATCTGTGCTAGATATTTAATAAATGAGAGATAGTGTTGGGAAATACAGGCCTGAAAAGACAAGATTCCTGCCAGATTTTGTTTTATTTCACCTTGGATGCCTTTTCATGTCTCTTGAGATCTTAAAGTAGAAACAGTTGCTGTTACTAAACTTTGAAGTCAAAGAGAAAAGCAGTATGCAGTGAAAGCATTGCTTTTCAGGGCAGCTCGCTCAAGCATTGATGTTTCGTGTTTGAGGATTATACAGGGAGAAGAAGCTGTGGGCTTGTATACACAACTAGAAAAAAAGACAGATTTTCTTTCCTCCTTTCATTTTGCATTTTCATTTAATTTAATAAATATGGAAGCATGTAGCGTGAACCTTTACAGATGGCACCTGGTTCCACCCATTTTATTTTGCTACTGTGTTGCAGGATTTTACTCGTGTAATCTGTATGCATGGGTTTTACTTATAGTACAAGAAGAAAGGACTAAGTTCAGTGATACATGAAGTGATTTGCACTGTAAAGAAGTCCAGAGGCATCTGGAGTTAGAAAGCATAATCACATGAAAAATTGTTTCATCTGCTGTGTTTCTCACACATACACACACACACACACACACAGGCACAGCAGTTTGGACTTGTTGTGAGAATACCTGGCACTAGCTGGTACTGATAAGCAGCCGTCCTGTGACTTCATTGTTTCTATTAACTTTACTGCGAGTCATTTGCCATTAAGTACAATTGGAAGCGCTCTGTTTTATTTATATTTGTACGTTGCTGTGTGGTGCCAGTGAAAATGCTGAGACATGGTAACTGCAATCAAACAACCAATCAGACTCTATCATTTTTTGTCTCCAGGGTAAGAAGAGTTATTGCAAAGGTGGCAGTAACAGAAGATTGCTTTAAATAAGCAAGTACTACTAAAAAGAAGGTAAATAAGAGGTTTGTTCTTTATGGGAGATCCCTTGTATGGAATTTACAATGCTCGTTTAATGAGTAACTTTTGTACACTTGGTTTAGTAAAGCAAAGTATTGGAGAATTTTTTAATGTCTGTGTGTGTGCGCGCGTGTGTGTGTGTGTGTGTGTGTAAAATACCCATAATTATTCACCAGAAATATGCTTTAAAATAATTGGAAAACCTGTAGAGTCCATTTTTATTTTAAATGCTATACCCTCTAGCTGCACTGAGACATCTACTTGGAATTCAGCTGTCTGTTTTATAATCACCTTTTGTCAGAAATTAATAGTCAGTTAAGTGCCATAGCAACGGTGATGTAACCATCAAGCAGTGACTGCAGAAGCTTGTGATGTAGGCACCCATTAGTGCTGTTGTCCATCCGACCTTGCTAGACTAGAACATTAGAAACAAATTTACGTGATCTATTAATTTTAAAAGAATCTAAGATGCAAAAATACATCAAAACTAAATACTAGGAGAAACATTTTTAAAAAATTTGATAGAATAAATTGTGCTACCTGTTCTGTTTCATGTATTTATAATACTTTGATTCTTAAGAACTTTATTTAATCCCTTTGCCTGGCACAGAACATAATAAACAACTTGCTAGTGCTAAAGTGCCACATGGGGGTGGCTGCTAACAAGAGAGTTTAATGTTTCTGCCACTAGCAGTTTTGTCGCTGTATTTTTCATGAGTTGTAACTACCGGTAATGTACTTCGGTAGCTCCAGAGCAGTAGTTAAACATAGTGACAAGCTAAACAGCCCCCAGGCCCTTGCATTAGGAATAAGAGAACACATAGAATGTCACGTTGCTTCAGAATGATTGTAGGAAATAGAAAAAAAACTTTAGAATGTTTTGCGATCTGTCAAAATAGTCGTTGCTTTTTTTTTAGCAATAGCACAGGCAGGACTAATATATCATTAACTGCAGTACCTTTGAATTTTTATTGACACCAATTCAAGAAACTATTGGTGCTTTGGTGAAGGATGTGGGGAACAGATGGTGAGATGTTGTGGGAAGAATGGAGATTTTGCATTGGCTTCATTTTGTCACAGTGAAATTTGTGTATCTGTAACATGTACTTAGTTCTTATTGAAAGGAATTGAGAATATTAAAGGGATATGTACTTGATTGTGCACTTTCTCAATTTATTGCCAACCATCTGGGCAAAAGGCCGTTTAGGTTTAAAATCATTATGTTTTCAAGATTGTAGTGCAGTACATAATTCAATATTTCTAAATGATACATTAGTTCCCATTGAAACAATGTGATAGTTGTACGAATTCTCATTCTTTTTTTCAGATCTCCTCGTGGTCCTGCTCCTCCGTAACTCTGTAATTGCCACCAGCCCTAACACCCTCCAAATTATCTGCATTTCCTCAATTCAGGCCTCACGAACGTCTCAGATTTCAATCATTCTGCTATTGCCATTGTCTACAGTTAAAGCCCTCACCGTTAAAATTTCCTTATTAATTTTCTTTCTTTAAAACTGTCTTAAAACCTTCCACTGAGCCACTTTTTGTCATCCTTTCTTCTAATATCTATCTTTTGTTATTTGGTGTCAACGTTTGCTTTATACTGCCCCTGTGAAGTACCTCAGATTGTTTTGTTCTGTGAAGCTGCTATATGCATACAAGTTATTGTTGACATAGTTTTAAAAGAAAAGCTGGCGAGATTTTACGTGAACTTCAGTTAAATTAACACCAGTTGAGTGCTAAGCAAAGATAGAAGAATAAATGACTTTTAACTTAAAGGCAGACAAAAAGCTTCTTAAAAACCATAATACATCTGCACTACATTTAATCAAATATAAAAAATTGAAATGCTCATCTAAACAGACTGGAAGTTGGAACGGTGTGGTATCGTTTATTAGCTTAAAGAAATTGCCTTTTATGAGAATCTAAATGGTACAACAAAGTTCCAGCATGACATGATTCACTGTTTATATTTAAAGTCTTAACTTTGGAAAGCAGTATCTAGCTGTCTGACTCTTCTGATTTTGTTGGCTTGTTTAATATTTTTTGCTTGTAATTGCACAGCCAACTAAAAAAGGCTGGAGCATCCTGCACTGCATGTGTAAGAAAACATCTGCAAGATCCTAATGAAAAAAATGCCCTTTCCAAACCTGATCTTGTCTACAAAAAAAAGAGTCAAGGTAATGTTAGTTGAGTGTTAAGATGCAGAGAGTTGGCCATCATGCCTTTGAATTTGTGAACTGATACTTGTTACCTTGAGTTAATGATTCTGATATGTCTGCGTGGTGCATTAAGCTTTATTCCAGCACTCTGGTTGGGGTGTGCATTTTTAACTTAAAGTGACCAGTTTTTGTGCAACATCTTCCCTTCAAATCTGAAAGTGTATTTTTTGTGTGGTGGGAGTATGAGAAAATGAATGAATTTAGAATTTTTTTAACACTTACATTGATTAATAGAGCTACTGCATATGTAATTTAATGATCTAAACATATTTTTCTCTCACAGTAGAGTATTATTAAAATTGTACTTGTTTATTTTGCATAAAGGTTTGAAACTTGTCTTAAGTTGTCAAAAAATTTCCAACATAAACAAAGCATGTTTCAAAAAAGCTACACAGTGGGAAAGGCTAAAAGAAGACTGACAAACACCATTAGCTGGAAAAAATTCCATTTCATTGCAACAATGTTATTGTTTACTTTACCATACACATCCTAATATGGTTACCTCCCTGTAGAGGCAGTATGCAGGCTTTGGGGGCCCCCACAGGGAACATTTTCTAGCAGCTTGTGTTTAGAGAGCCGGCAGTGTGGACAATAAGAAACAAACTGTACAATTCCACAAAAGGCTGCCCGGAAAAAAGGTGTCATATAAATTCTAACCAACTCTCCTCCACTGGCATTGGGCACTGTGTGTGTAAACCTGTTATTCCATGCTGTCCAAGCATTACAGTTCCCTCTAGCTGCTGTAGTTTATATGTCTGGCCATGTGAATCACTTGTGTCTCTGTTGCACTATAGAGAGCTTTCAGCGATTGCCTTTTTCCTTGAGATGGAGCTCTGCTTACACCTCAGTTGAGTTATCAAGAGTAGTGGTTTGAAGGTTCCTTTTATTAGGAACATTAAGGTAAGCATGCTGATTTAGGCCTGAACCTCTGTCACCCCTCATGCTACTCACCAAAGACATATCACAGTGATTAAATACTGATTTTGTGTATCATTGTCCTCAGTCGCCAAAACAATCACAGAGCTGTGCGTTTTGTGTTAATTGCCAGTTGTGGAAAAAAAATGCCATTAGTTCTGAGCGTGATCGGGCTGAGGTGTACTCACTGTAGTGTAAATAGTGCTGTAAATACTTGCTTGTGTTGGCAGTGACTGTCAGCTAGTGCTGAGTTTATTCATGCCCATCTTTTCTCATCTGCTTGCAACTCATCTGAGACCTCACATCCGTTCCAAAATCCTCATGTTACTGAGGCTCGCAAGTTATCTGTACACAAGAACAAAGGTAGGTTGTTCCACAATGGGACACTGTGGGAGGGACAAGTGGTTTTTGGAGGGTTGTCTTCCTCGCGCTTGACGGTTCGACCCACAGTGAGAAAGGTTTAGAGAGAGGAATTAGCTACCAGGACCTGTATCAGTGGAAAGAAAGTGAATTAGACAACTGTATTTAACTATTGCCTGTGTGAAACTCCTTTTCACCTTTGCATTCTTCATAACATTTTACAGAATTATTGAATAGTACAAAATTAAGTTCAACTTTTTAATTTAACATTTATAGTCACATGTGTAAAACATGTGGTAATCTGTAAAACAGAAGGAAATAGAAGGTCGTGATTCCAAGGTCCAGTTTTGCAAAGTTATGCTGGACTTGGGTTTTGATTGTAAACTTGTTAATATAAATTTGAACAGATGTTCTGTAAAGAAGTGGCGCTTCATGTTGACTGTTTATGTGAAGGAATGTGATGTAGGGTGTTCCGTTGTGGTCATGCTTTTCAGCTGTACAGCTTGTAGATCCTGATAATCTGCAGTACAGAATACTAGGTTTCTTCTTTAATTACACTGTTTGATTACTGTGAAAAATTGACATTCAGATTAGAGCAGCTCCTGGCACTCGAATTATTGGTGCTTTAGTAAAATGTATTATAGAAAGATGTAACTGGTTGACAAGATACTTTCAGTTTATAAAAGTTAGTGTGGTTAAAATGAGATGGGTTTTACTGTAGTAATTATGCACCAATTATAGTAAAATATTTAAATAGATGCCAGTAATGATGTGACTGGCTCAGATATAAAATCTGTTTTTTTTCTCATACAATTATGCTTATTTCTGTGTCATTTTTGTTTTTGATTCGTATGATTATGAAAATGCGGTTTAATTACTCCAACCAGATATTTCTTTCCAGTGAAAATTTGGTTTTTAATACTGATTTTGAAGACTTTTGGATATTCAAATTCTTTATTCATTATTGTAAGACAAAGGTTTCATTTCTGTCAGTTGATTGCATTCTGTAGTCACCAAAAGCAGCAAGGAGGTAAAAACTGCAAATGCTCTTACATAAAAAAAAACTATGTATGTGGTGTTTGTGCAATGTACTATTAAAACAGAAATTTATTTTGCTACTTATTACCCATGAAGGCACATTTGGACTTGGTAGTCTCTAATTAGAAGTGAGATATTAACATTTCATAGGGATTTATGTTAGAATGTGGAATGGCGGGCGGCTGCTTCCTCATTATGAATACTCTCTGCATGTAATGAGGTCCATCATTAGTTGATGGAGTGGATTTGCCCCAGCTCTACCTTGAAAGGCAGATAATTTACATAGTTCTCCAGAGCTTATGGTTTAATGGGTTCTTTAGTGAATAAAATGAAAAGCTACATCTTTAAATTTTGTATCATCAGCCTTTTGGTAATTTACTGTTTCAATTTTGATTCTGGTAGCTTCTTCAGCATTAGAATTTTAAAAACTGATTCTTAAGCATATATTTGTTTAGGGTGTTTTCATTGGAGTGTACATGACAATTACAGCTGTTCATTAACAAAATTGGGTATTTGTTTTAAACTTTAACCAATCACTTTGATATGCTAATTATGGTGTAATTTAATTTGAGCCCTGTAATGATGATGCCGTTATTATGGACATAAATGATGCAGTTAAGCTGTGTAATCTCATTTGCATACTGTACACGCCAGTAAATTAAAGCCTTCCTAGACAGCTTCAGCTTTAATTTTCCACTTCTTTTCACACAGTGCCTTTTGAGTTGCTTTCTGATGAGCCCACTTTCTAGTAGTGGTGATGGTTGTTTGATGTGGAGAGTAGGCACACCACACTAAAGCTACAGACAATATGTAACAGATAAAGGAACTCATTATATACCAAGTGTTTATTTTGAGGATGTTTTAATAGGTGGAGGTGTCTTGAATTAAAACATTGCCGTCGCTGGTACAAAGAGGGGTTAAGTACTTTTTGCCAAATCATTTTCATATTCTCATCCATTCCTTATTTTTTTGTAGGGATCTGCCGGGAAAACAACATATTTTATGAAGTTGTTTTGTGTCCATGTCCTTTAGTGGGGGACTTTATTTGTTGTACCATAAAGAATATGATTTTTCTGCCAACCAATTTTCTCTGTTAGTCACTAATTGGCTACATAAATCTTGATGTTGAGAATGAGGAATGTTTCTGTGTCATAGAGTGTAATCTTCACCCTTATTTACCAATTCATTAAGATTCATTGATGCAGGATCGGTGAGAGGAAATGACAACATAAATCAGACCTCCAACATAATGACCCTAATCAGTTGGGAATAGCTAGAAATGTCATGATGAACTATGTCCTTGTATTACTGCCACTGTACATTGTCATTGGTGTGCTTTATGAGTTGGACGCATCCTCCTGACACCAGCTGTATTTAACAAAAAAGAGTTGTTAAAAACTGATTTCATTAAAGGTGGGAGCTCCAGACAGGGTACTTCTGTATTTAGCCTTGTGCCCTACAACTCCATTTCATCTGCTTAACAGATTGCAATTTAATATACGTTTAAATAGATGTAAACAGAAATCCCAACTAGTGACGATGTTGGTTCAAGGATTGCCATCTAAATAGCATAATAAGGGATCAGCAGAGTCCCTGCAAAACATCATTAAGACATTGCCATGTTCCTTTGTAAGTCAGCAATCAGCAAGTGAACATCCCAAAGCCAGGAACAATGGATTCCAGGTATAGATGTGTATTTGTTATGAACTGTTTTGTGCATTCAATTCTTGAAGAAATGATTTACAGATTTTCTGTCTTAAGTGCAGTGATGTTACACCAGAAGATGATTGTTGTTTGCATGTCTTGGGTAAAAAAAACTGATAATGTTTTGAAAGTGTTAACATGTTTTTCAGCGCTCAAAAAAAAAACTTTTAAAAGAAATTGAGACATTTTTTTCTGAAATATGAGATAGCTGTGCAAGATTTGATATGAATCTAACAATGTTACTGTTCCAGCAGAACAAGATAAGTTTTCCTAATCTTGACAGGTTTGGATGTATTCCTGGTTTTCATTTGACAGGCTAGACTCTGAGATTTATAACATATTAATCAACTAGCTGGAAATAACATACAAACATTTTGCCATAGAATATCCCGTGCTGTATGCGCCAATAAATATCTGTTCCATGATGAAAGCATGTTTTTAACA
Organism: Chiloscyllium punctatum; assembly: GCF_047496795.1. NCBI lineage: Eukaryota > Metazoa > Chordata > Chondrichthyes > Orectolobiformes > Hemiscylliidae > Chiloscyllium > Chiloscyllium punctatum. Next base: position 49,608,172 of record NC_092750.1, on the reverse strand, counting down.
TTTGTTGAGAACTTGTAGAGAAGGAGACTTAATCTAAATCAATTATTTTAGATATATTTTCACTGAACTAGGTTTTGTGTATGTAGGTATGTTTCCATGTGGTAGCTTTGTCTGTTCTGTCCTGTAATAACAAATAAAATAAGGTTGGTTTGGTTTGCTAGTTACAGAAGATAGGAATAGAATATATATCCACTGTTGAGGAGAAATAGCCTTTATACTAAGTAGCTTCTGATTGCAGCGTACATGTATAATTTTTTAAATATAATTTGGCTTGAGCATGTTACCACTGGGTTCTGTTTTTGCACTTCCAAGCTTGCACACTGCCAGCTTGCAAATTTCTTCTCATTCTCAGGCTGACTAGGTATATACTGCCATCGGTGTTTCTTTTAATTTTCTTTCCAGCTGTGCAAGTCTCTGAGATTCCTGCGCAGAGACGACTTCCAGAACCAGAAGTCAAAACTGCAGTCGGTATGCTGCTGCTGATCGCCTAGCTCAGAACTTTGGAGCTGCGCAGCTTAAGGGAATGCTGACTGTCACCTGCATGTTCCACTGTCAGCCACACATCAACCTGACCTGGAACTATCTCAGTATTCCTTTACTGTCACTGATTCGAAATCCTGAAACTGTGTTCTTACCAGGAATATGTGTACTACCCTGTGGACTGTAATGGTTCAAAAAGGCAACTTATCACCAGCTGAGGCACGTAGTGAAGGTTTTTGTCTTGTGATGATGCAATAGAATTTGCAAATGGACAGAATATGTTGCAATCATGAGTTTTTGATCTTGAATTACCCATGAGCTTTTATTTTGGGGGGGGAGGTGTGCGGCTATAGTTCACTGTTGCTTTCTCCGTCACAGCGTCTCCATTGACTTGCCAGCCAATCGTCATACTTTTCTACTGTACTTTGTGACATTTGGAGTTTGGTTTGTCCAGGAGTGCAAGATGGAAAACTTCATCAGCAAGTCTGCATTTTCAGCAATACATGTTTTAAATCGTCTTTACTAACTGGATCACAAAGGACCTTTTTACATCGTTAGTTTACCTGCAGTAAATAATTAATTTAAAAAAATCACATATGTGACTATATAGGCTGAACAACTGGTTTTTGTAATCCAGTTGATTTCCAGTTCCAATTTCCACGTGGTTTTAAATTGGCAATTTCTCTATTTGTTGAGCCAGTTTGCCAATAGTAGGTTTACAGTTTCGAGTTTTAATTGCCATTTCTGTTGTGCAAACATCACCAGTCTTGAGATTATCTGAAAACATGGCATGAACAAGCACTGTTGTTTATCTGATGCCGTAATGGTGATCATTGCTCATCTCACTGAGTTGCTGCTTGTACCATGTGTGCACTGATATGTTTTGATGCCAATTCTGTGAATATAAGTTATTTGACAGTTTTGGTGAACCAAATGTCAAGCTATTCAATTGGTAGCACTCTTGTCTCTGACTCGAAATGCTGTGAGTTCAAGTCTTACTATGGGTCTTGAACAAAAAAATCAAGATGACACTCCAGTACAAGACTGAGGGATGCTGCAGGTGTCACTGATCTGTCAAGTTTCCTGCAACACCACCATATTATCCAATACCTTTTCTCCAAAAATCACACAAAGTGCATTCTAAAATAACTTCAACTTACTTTTTATTTTCAGGTACTATTTTGTTTTTAATCCCTTTGTTAAATTTTATGCTTAAAGCCCTCAGCTTCTCCCAAAGATGTGCCTTGATATTTTTACCCATAACTGTAAGTGTCAGATGGATATACATTGACTACTTGAGTAGATGCAGTGTGGCCAACATCATTACAAATAACCAGTTGAAGAGATGAATTTTTTTGGTTTTGATCACTTTGTCTAATTATTTTTACAAAATTATTTGAGGTAAAATTGGAGGATAAAGTTAAAGAAGCTTTAGTCAATTCAGTTTATGAAATACTTTAAAAAAAAGAGTGAGAGTGTATGCATGAGAGACAGAGAAATTAATTCCACAGCCTTTATGGTTTTGCCTTGAGTACAATGATCAACAGTAAATATACTAAACAGAGAAGGGGAGAAAGAGAATAAGGACTTTCCTCTTGTTCATTTACATTAATTATTCAAAAGAAGAAGTTAAATTTTGAAGGTGGGGTAGCCATCTTATTCCTTCTGTCATCACATGAACTTGGAAAATGTAAAACTTGTCTTTTTGATAGTGACTGCTTCTTAGGTCATATCTATATCTGAAAAATAGGCAGGCCAGTCTAGTTTAAGTAGCTGTCCACGGGCAACATGGCTTTGCGTGTTTTGAGTCTGTCCTGTGATATTGATCTTTTTTTGTTGTTGCTGCTTTTATCCAGATCTAATACAGGGAGAGAGCCTTCAGCATTTTTTGTCTGTTCTGAGGTTTGATCTTCATTTCACAGAGTTTAATCTTTTTTCCTTCCTCTCCTTGTACTCTTCTCTTTTTTTAAGTAATTATGTAATATCGTTGTAGACTGCAGAGTTGAAAAAGCATATTTCTAATTATAGCAAAGTGTTCCACATTTTGATATGTTCCAATGAAAACAACAGTTCTAATTTTCACTTTATGCATCTTGTAGTTTTTTTTGGCAAGAAGCCTCTTTGATCATCTCCATTGTTATGTTAATCAATAAACCATAGCTGTTCTTTTTATGTCTCTGAACAGGGTTTCCCCTTATTATGATGGTTTCAAAACATACAACTCTTTTTGGTGTTGAGTTTCCTTATAACTCTAACTCTACCTCTCATTATGGTACATCTATTGTGGACTACTCTATTCTTTATACAGGGAGAAGTCTAATTCTATATTCCAGGTGTAGTCCAGCTAATATTAATACAGAGCCATTGTACATCATTCCATTTTGTATTCAATCCTCTTGATATAAAATTCTGAATCTTTATTTACCTTTTTAATTGACCGACCCTGAACTTCAATGATTCATGACATTGACTTAAATATAGTGCATCCATTGTAGAAGAACACTTCAGGTGAATGAACCACTTTGAATGTGTGGCTACTGATGTTGAGAGGTGTACCTTAGATTGCCTAGTGTGATTTCACATTCTGGGATTGAATTATCTTCAAACGTGATGAAACAAATTAGATGTAACACACGCACAAAGAAGAAAGTAGTCAATGAAAATATGTATGAACACCAGAGGAGTCAGTTTAAAACTTATATTTTGATGGTCTGTTCTCTGATCCCAGGCTGAAGGGGTATGTACAGCATGGAAACAAACCCTTTGGTCCAATCCGTCTATGCCGACCAGATATCCCAACCCAATCTAGTCCCACCTGCCAGCACCCGGCCCATATCCCTCCAAACCCTTCCTATTCATATACCCATCCAAATGCCTCTTAAATGTTGCAATTGTACCAGCCTCCACCACTTCCTCTGGCAGCTCATTCCATACCCGTACCACCCTCTGTGTGAAAAGTTACCCTTAGGTCTCTTTTATATCTTTCCCCTCTCACCCTAAACCTATGCCCTCTTGTTCTGGACTCCCCGACCCCAGGGAAAACACTTTGCCTATTTACCGTATACATACCCCTCATAATTTTGTAAACCTCTATAAGGTCACCCTTCAGCCTCCGATGCTCCAGGGAAAACAGTCCCAGCCTGTTCAGCCTCTCCCTACAGCTCAAATCCTCCAACCCTGGCAACATCCTTGTAAATCGTTTCTGAACACTTTCAAGTTTCACAACATCTTTCCAATAGGAAGGAGATCAGAATTGCACGCAGTATTCCAACAGTGGCCTAACCAATGTCCTGTACAGCCGCAACATGACCTCCTAACTCCTGTACTCAATACTCTGACTAATAAAGGAAAACATACCAAACGCCTTCTTCACTATCCTATCTACCTGCGATTCCACTTCCAAGGAGCTATGAACCTGCACTCCAAGGTCACTTTGTTCAGCAACACTCCCTAGGACCTTACCATTGAGTGTATACGATCAGCTAAGATTTGCTTTCCCAAAATGCAGCACCTCACATTTATCTGAATTAAACTCCATCTGCCACTTCTCAGCCCATTGGCCCATCTGGTCAAGATCCTGTTGTAATCTGAGGTAACCCTCTTCACTGTCCACTACACCTCCAATTTTGGTGTCACCTGCAAACTTACTAACTATACCTCTTATGCTCGCATCCAAATCATTTATGTAAATGGCAAAAAATGGCAAACCCAGCACCGATCCTTGTGGCAATAGTGTTTTATCTATGAAAGACAGGCTCCCTTGATGTTGCATTCAATGTCTGTGTTACATTAGATTCCCGACAGTATGGGGACAGGCCCTTCGGCCCAACAAATCCATACCAACCCTCCAAAGAGCAACCCAGCCAGATCCATTCCCTAACCTCACATTTACCTCTGACACTCTGGGCAATTTAGCATGGCCAATTTACCTGACTTGCACACCTTTGGATTGTAGGAGGAAACTGGAGCACCCGGAGGAAACCCACACAGACACAGGGAGAATATGCAAACTCCACTCACACAGTCCCCTGAGGTGGGAATCGAACCTGGGTCCCTGGTGCTGTGAGGCAGTATTGCTAACCACTGAGCCACCGTGCCACCCTAACCCTGCTTTTCTCTTGAAAGGTGCTGTTAGACCTGCTGAGTTTCTCCAGCACTTTCTGTTTTTGTTCTGGATTTCTAGCATCTGAAGTTCTTTGTTTTATCATTAATTAGGATGACTGGTGGCTCAGTGGCATAGGGGATGGAACTGGGCCATTTGAGAGCTTGACTCAGATCACCAACAACTGTTATTCATATGGATAACATCTTCCTGGGGTCAGAATTAAATAAGAGCCGGTAAATCCCTTATTTGTACCCATCAAATTTGAAAAAGTATGATCTAGATCCAGGGCCATATGTTTGTAGAATAATCATTATTGTTTTTTTTGCCGATGAAAGTTTTTTAGTAAGAAAGATAATGTCAAAACAAGTGAGTTAGGATGACCAAAAGCAATAACTACTGTGGATGCTGTAAATCTGAAAGAAAACAGATAATGTTGTAAATAGCAACAGGTCAAGTCACATCTGTTGAGAGAAAAAGAGTCAATGCTTTGGGTTAATAGTCTCTTGGTAGAGAAAGTTTGACATGCAACATGTTTTAAGCAAGTGAAAATGGAGGGGAAAAATCCAAAGAACAAAAAGGGTCTCAGAAATCAGCTAGGATTCAGTACCAAAGGAATTGAGGTGCAAAAGTAAAGGAGATGGTATTGGGACAAGCTAATAAATAAAATGTGGGACTAGAGATGGTGCTGATACAAATCACAAAGTAAACACTGACAGCTGCAATTTGAGAAAATGAGAACACTATTTACACTCTGAAATTGTTGCACCCAGTGCTGTGTCCGGGAAGCTATCAGGTGCCAAATTAATAGTTTCTGTTTCTAAACATTTTGTTTCCCTTTACTGGAACAGTGGAAGAGGCAATGGACAGAGAGATCAGACTAGTCATTGGAAGCCTGTGGTCATGACTGTAGATTGAACAAAGGTATTCTGCAAAGTAAATGCCTAATTACATTTTGTCTTCCCAGTATAGCTGAGACTACATTGAGAGCAAGGGAAAACAGAATATTAAATTGATTTACTTCTTTATTTAGTGTTTCACCTGAAGTATTATTTGGTGCTCTGGATAGTGGAGAGGGAGGAGATAAAGGGCAGGTCTTTCATCTCCTGCATTTGCAGGTGTTAAGGTTGAGTTTACTGGGCTCAGGTTTACTGGGGTGCAGAGGAATTGATGAGTATATCAAGGTATTATGAAGGGAGCAGTACCTTTGAAATACTAGAAGGGAAGACGTATTCAGTATTGGAATAGTAGAGACCGGTTGGATGGAAGATGACGGCAAGGGAAACCTACTGTAATTGTGGGAGAGTTTGAATGGGTAAGAACAGGATTGGTGAAAGTTGAACAGACATGGTTGGGCCTGAGAACCACAGTGGAGGGAACTCCTTTGTTGAGGCAAAAAGGAGCATTGGCGTGTAGTGAAAATGAGATCACCATAACAAATGAATCAGTCAGTGAAACTGTGATAATAGAATAGGCCCCTCACAGGAAGCTGGTGGGAGGATTTGACATCGGAAGAGTGGGAGGTAGACCATGCAAAAGTGAGAGAAAGGTGGAAACTGATGGATGTCGATGTCTACAGTTCAGGATGAGAACAGAAAATGGCACCTGCCATGGATGACCCATGAAGGATCCCTTAAAGAGGGAGAAAATAAACTATGGGAGAAAACTACCAAGTCATATAAAATAGACAGTGGAGCTTTTTCAAATAAACAAAAAGGAAGAGAGAGGTTAAATGAATATAGGTCTCTTAGAAAATGAGATTAGGAAATAGTGATGCTAGCCAGGAAACGGAAGAGGATTGAATAATACTTTATGCCAATCTTCACAATACCGGACACAAATACGTTCCAAAAATGCTAAAGAGAAATGGATAATATAATCAAGCAAAGCCAGCATGGCTTAATGAATAGGAAATCAAACCTGAAGTGTTTACGAAAATTATTTGATGAGGTAACAAGCAGGATAATAAAAGGGAATGTTAGATGTAATTAATGTAATACATTTAGATTTCCCAAAGCTTATTGGGCTGTTTAATAAGATGGTTTTGGGGTCAGTACATTAGTGTGGATAGAGGATTGGCTAAGTAACAAAGACAGATTTGGGATAAAGGTGCCATTTTCAGGATGGCAAGTTGTAACTAGTGAAGTGTCACAACTATTTACAATATATATTAATGACTAATGAGTTATGCAAGACTCTGCATTTGCATGGATGCATACAGCTCCAACAGTAATTAAGAAGCTTGATGTAATCTGGGAGAAAACAACCTGCTTGATTGGGATCCTGACCATCACCTTAAACGTTAACTTCCTTCAACACTGATGCACAATGGTGGCAGTGTGTGTCATCTACAATGTGTTATGCCCCAATTTGCCAATCCTATGACTGAACCGGTCCATTCCTATGGCCTCTATCATGTCAAAGACCAAGGGTACCAAATGCAGGTGAACACCAACTACTACCATCTTGACTTGCAACTGCGTAGGTCTCCAAACGCAGCAAGCAAGGATGCCCTGAGGCATGGTATATTGGTGAGAGCATGCAGATACTATGACAACAGATGAATGGATACAGCTCAACAATCACTAGGCAGGAATGCTCCCTCCCAGTTGGGGAACACATCAGTGGTCAAGAACAGCTTCTGATCTTCAAGGTAAGCATCCTCCAAGGCACCCTTTGAGATACATAACAATGCAGAATTGGCGAGCAGAAACTGATAACCAAGTTCCGTACTGATGAAGGTGGCCTCAACTGTGATCTTGGATTCAGCTTGTTGACACTTCACCCATATCATTTGTGCGATCTTTTGATCTCTTTGCCTATAAATTCTGTGCCCGTGTGCTTCTCTTCACTTTACCTGACGAAGGAGCAGCACTCTGAAAGCTTTGCCTTCAAATAAACCTGTTGGACTCTAACCTGTGTCATATAACTTCTGATCTCGTCCACCGCAGTCGAACACCGACACCTCCACAGCATTGCAGACCTTCATTACCAGACCTTCATTCTTGTTGTAAATGCACAATGTGTGGTGTACCCTTCTCCCCCCCCCTTCCTGGTCCTCCCTATCCATGCTCTGTAATGTTTTAAGAAGGCAGCTCATTGCATCTCCTCAAGGAAAATTGTCATGGGGAATAAATGCCAGCTTAGCCAGTAGCATCCATATCACACAATCAGTAAAAAAAGGTGTTCGATGTGTCACAGATGTGGTTGGGAAGAGACTGGACAAAGAGAAAAAAGGTAAAAACAATGACTGCAGATGCTGAAAACCAAATACTGGATTAGTGGTGCTGGAAGAGCACAGCAGTTCAGGCAGCATCCAACGAGCAGCGAAAAAAGGTCAGGCAAAGAAGAAATGAGTTCTGTGGGGCAGGATAGGTTATATGTTTCCTTTCAGATGCCTGTGTATATGGCCATACAACAATTGTAAAGAACTACGCAAGAAAAAAAACAGGCTCCACACCCCAAATAAAAATTAAAGGGAACATTGCTCCAGGTGCTCAAGGACAGCAAAGATCATCTTGGCTTAAATATCCAACAGCTGTTTTATTCAACTCTGCTGCCTGGAGTTAGAGATTATCTAGAAATAAAAACCCGCCTTTGCAGCCAGTCATTTTTACATCATGAGTTGACCTGTGGCCGTATGTCAGAAGAATAATTAGGTCTGTTTTTGGCATTAGAAGTTGTTCCCAATCTGTCATCTCTGCCCTCGGGTGGCTAAAGTAGAGTATTTGAAGGCCAGGATCTCAAACCCGAAACTAAGGCTATTATTTATTGGGCAGTGGTGATTTTCATGCACCTGAGTGCTTCAGGAGACTTTGATAGCTTACAGTAGGCACCTCAGAATGTACTTGTCTTATCAGTGCTCTCAGAGCTTGCTGAACCAAACTGGAAGCAAGTCAGCCTTGATCCCAAGACTGCCTAAGGGAAAGGTCACTGAAAAAAAGAGATAATGCAAACTATGATTCAGCCCACAAAAGAGACTGAGTGATGCTTTGTTATGATAATACTCAAGTTGCCCTGATATTTTGATAGCCAGATAGTCATTGGAGCAGCACAGTCTTAAGTGCATGCTGGAACCCTGTGAAATCCAAGATGCAACATACTGCATAAAATTATGAAAACTGAAGATTCAATGCGCAATTCCACTGTGTCTATCTGGAATCCTCTGTGCTAAGGTCACCAACCCACTTCCCTACCCCTTACACCTTTGGGTAGGCCTCATCTTCTGTCTTGGACACTCCAACCACACGGGATCAAACGTCGATTTCACCAGTTTCCTCATCTCCCTTCCCCCCACCTCATCCCAGATCCAACCCTCCAACTTGACATCACCCTCTTAAACTGTCTTACCTGTCCATCTTCCTTCCTGTCTATCCATTCCACCTTCCCCTCTGACCTATCACCATCACCCCGCAACTGCATCTACCTACGACCTTCTCAGCCATCTTTCCCCAGGCCTCATATTTAACTCTCAGACACCCCCAACATTCCTGATGAAGGGCTAATGCCCGAAACATTGATTCTCCTGCTCCTTGGATGCTGCTTGACCTGCTGTGTTTTTTTAGTGCCACACTTTTCAACCCTTAAGACTCCTGAGTACAGCACCGCCTCCCAAAACCCTGCTGCACCCACTCCCTTGTACCACCAACCCCCTTTTGGCTGCCTCATTTGGCCTCTTGTACTTTTGTAATAAATAGGTATCTTGATGATGGCTCTGGCAATAGCAGGAGTTCATTTCCTGTGCACCAACCCAGGATTGCACAACACTGCTTCCTATAGTGACAATGCCATTTCAATTCAGGCGAACATTGCTCTTTCAGTTAGACCTCTGCCTTTCTCTGAATTTGCTTCCAAGTGCCAAAAATCAGAAATCCCTTCTGTACCATTTCCTAAGCCTTACTGATGGCTTGAATCTATTTGCCCACAAATGGCTCAGCACAAAAGTTTCAGAAGAGGAGGGAAATGGGAAGAAAATAGTAGACATTATCTGCACAAAAATTGATAAAGTTAACAGCAAGCTTCTGAAGCCGTACAAGTTGCCTGTGGATGGAGCAGGTATCAACTGCTAAACCTAAATATTCCATTAGCAATAGCTTGTTGTAGGTTCTGTCTCACAGTTAGTGATCAATATATATTTAAGAGACATACTCATCATATCATCACTGTACCATGGCATGTGACCTGGTGGTATAAAGCTGTCAGTCTCCATCTTACAGGGGTCACTTGCTACAGGAAGAGCTGAGGGAAATGTGCACCAGTATATCCAAATTGCACCATTCTAATACAGCATGGCTGTGATCTATATAGATACCAGGATCTGTGAGAAGTGGCAGTGGAATCTTTTGGTACCGTGTTACCCATGTCTAATTCCAACGTTACAGGCGCTAACATAATTATTGCCTTATTGGATAAAGGTACCCTTCTGAAGGTAAAAAAGTACATCACTGCATCTTCCGCAGATTGTGAAGATAGCTTAAATCAATAGCTCCTTTTCTTGCTTACCACCCTGTATAAATTTCTGAAAAGCAGTTTCGTAAAAAACTTTTTGTTTTAACAATACAGCGCAGAACATTGGCCCTTGATGTTGTGCTGATTTGTGAACTATTCTCAGCTTGTCCACCTACACTATCCCATCATCATCCATGTGCATATCCAAGGATTGTTTAAATCTCTCTAATTTTCACCATCACCCTCAGTATATCGACAAATTCCTTCTTACCTTACATGATTCTGATAAGATCATAAAACTGATGTCTGAGATTTGCAATATCATGGTCATTAATTATAAAGTTGAAGCTATTTAAATGACAAAATGTTACAGTTAGTGTTTGGAACTCTGTGATGGCATTGAGGAAAAGATCCATCTTTAAGTTATACAGATTAACATTGATTCCACAATCTATGCTAAGTAAACTGGTCTGAATCGGGTTATAATTGGCTCATTGTCCACAGATTAACTATTGGCCAGTGAGCTTTTCCAGTGATATATATTTGTGCATATTTAAGACAGAAATAAACCTTGCTGGGTTTTCTAATATAATCCAATAGCCGTGTATGTGAGAAGAACAGCTAGAATGAGGGAGAGAAATTTTTAAAATGTGTCCTGTCCAGCTTCCATCTATTTTGAAGATTTTACCGTTTTTACAGCTTTTACAGTAGCCAATATGAAGAGTATGTGACTTGTATGCCACTTCAATTATTGGATGGAATCCAAGGGTGAAGAGTAGAGGTCAATTGTTTGAGTACTGTACAGTTTTCACAAAATTGATCTACATTGGTCTTGCAAATATACTTGCTTTTTTTTCAGTATAGCATCCTTATTTCCTCTCAGTATGTCAGACAAAATAATTACAGGACAGAAGGGGGGATGGAGTTGAAATCATGTAACATCCCTGTGGTAAGTGAAATGTCCTGGCTATTCCAATTAGGTAGATACAACAGACAGCAAGGCAGTGGAATCTGTGTAAGACCATGTCCATTAGCAGGATAGCAAAGGTCACCAGACATTTCTATAGGTGATTTTTGCATCTAATTTAAATTTTAAGTTCAGGAAAATGGGTGGTGTATTATGTTAGCACATATTACCGTAACCTCTGAGTTCAAATCACAGCCAGACTGACTGAGTAAAAGTTTCTTTTATCTATTAGCTATAAGGCCCCAAGTGAAATGAATTTTGACAGCTTCAGTCTTGTGGGCCTGTATCATGGAACTGTCCAGAATTTAGCACTAGTTTTGCAACTCCTTTTACAATTTGTTGCAAGTTTGACTTGTGGTGATCTTTTTTTTACTGGAAGGCTCTGCTGTGGACCATTTGTGCAGAGTTCTGCTTTTGCATTGTTGCTTCCTTCCAATACTACTTGTGCCACACTTGATCCAGCTAAAATTAGTAACCTATTAAATTCACTTCTTGCCTTTTGTTTAAGGAAGGAGAATTAAACTCTTCGGGTACCTAGCATTTCTAGTTTGTGTGTACTATGAACCAGATTCAAAACACAATTTCTGTTAATCTGTCTATAAAATGTGTGTAAGATTCTTTAAGATTTGTTCCCAGGATATGGATGCCACTGATACAGTTGAATATCTCTCATTGCCCTTGAGACTGTAATGGGCGAGACAGAGTGACAGTGAGGTAGCAGAGAGAAGATAGTGGGGCTCAGCCTTGTGGAATGTTCATTCACCTTCTTGAATCTTCTTCCTCCAGACCTTGGCATTGCATTGACCGAGATGGTTATTTCAGACCAGACTGGCAGCGTCTGAAGTGATGTGCAGCGAAGGTTTAGATACAGCACCTGCAGTGTGAATATCATAAAGCCCTGGGACTGGGCCTTCCCACTGCTGCTAAGTGTGAAATTGCATGAGAGCGGCATCATGAAGAGTTTAGCAGCATGATGTGAGGGATGAAGATACTGAAGATGATTGCGCCTGAGATACGAACATGAAGAACTCCAGCAGTGAGGTCCTGCGAGTAAAATGGATGATCTCCAACAACCACCTTCTTGCGTGCAGTGTGTAACTCCAGCCAGTAGAGAGTTACCTTCCAATTCCATTTGAGTTCAGTTTTATTAGGGCTTCTTGATGCAACAAATGCACACTTGATGTCTTGGGAAGTCACTGTCATTCACCATGAGAGCATTTGAATTTTGCTGTCTTGAGGTTTAGGGCTAAGTGATCCTGGCAGAACTCAGAAGCCTCGCATTAGTCAATCAGTGTCAGATAACAGCAATGTTGATGATACCTCTTATCACTTGTCTAATGCTTTGAGAATTTGAGAACAGACTGCAGGAGAAGCTGTAGCTTTCTGGACCATGCACTCACTACCAGTGGCAATCAAAGTGCTGGCTACTCTAGGGGTCATTTTGGTCTCCAATGGGGGACAGAACATATGTTAGTAGTTGGCAGCATCCATGCAGCAGAATGGATGAGATAATTTTCTTTTAGCTAAGACACTTAAGATCCTCATAAACAGGACAGAGCAGTGAGATTTGCAGTAGTTATTTGGTTTCCAAAAGCCCAGCCTCTTACTTTGAGCACAAGGAATTGAAGGTGGTTTCACATGAGCCAAAACTTTCATGATTTTGAAAGAGCACCAGTCATTGAATCTGCAGCTGTCATGTGACCTTTGTCTACAAATGCTGCTATTGTGATGTTCGGGATGATGTATTCATTTAGCATTAGTCCATGATTTTGATCAGTAGGTCGATGGCTAGTTATTAAGAGACAAAGTATATATGTCATCATCCTGACTGATAAATTCTGTATGTTACCCTTGAATGTAGTGGAAAAGTCATGATCTGAGAACTTTGGAGTCTCCAGAACGGTGATGGATCAAGTTTTAGTGTGCTGAAACAGCAAATTCAGGGATCTAGAGAAATTTCTGACTTTTATGGTGAAAAAGACATGCTTTTGTTCCTGCACTGTCCTCCAGTTGTATCTTTGCTATCACATCATTGAACCATGAAACTCTTCAAATTCTGTAAGCATATGGGGAAATGATACAAGTTTTTCTTCTTGGGGTCCTGAAATACAAAAATAAATCAGCAGAACTTTTTTTTCTCAGGGTGATTTGACACATTTCTTTAATTACTGCAAATCTCAGACTTATCCTGCAGTTGGGCTGGTTATGCCATTAGCAATCTGAGTGTTTGGGCAATCTGTCAATATCAGCTGAGCTTTCTGAAAGCATGAGTATGTGGCCAGAAGAATTGCTTCAGCTACTGAGCATTCGAATATATTGGGGAAGTGTAACTTAGTTAGTCTAGCCATTACTTTTTAATGGTTAAAATGGCTTGTCTTTATCTCGTGCCTTTCATAACCTGAGGACAGCCCAAAGCACTTTACAGCTAATTAAATACTTCTGCAGTGTAATTATGGTTATAATGTAAGAAACATGGAACCAATTTGCACATAGCAAGGTTTGACAAACAGCAGAGAGATAGTGATGAGATATCCTGTCTTACTGATGTTGGTTGAAGGATAAATATTGGCTAGAATGCTGGTAAAACATTTGTTTCTTTAATAATATGCTAAAGGATCCTATATTTCCAACTGACTCTTGTTTTACCATTCGATCAGAAAGTCAGCACTGTTGATGTTGCAGGACCCCCTCAATACTAAGTTAGTGTGTTGGCCTAGATCTTGAGCTCAAATATTCAGCTTGTGACTTGATTCCATACCTTTAGACTGAGCAGTGAGTGTGTGGATAATTCTGAGTCTCTCTGAGCCCTGAGCTACATCCACTCATCTGTACTTAATTCAAAAGAAATGAGTTTGGATAATTTGTTATGGCTTGAGAAGGTAGATTTCAGAATGAAATGCTGCTTTTGTTGTCAGTGAAGTGAGAAAGGTCACAAGCGATGTACTTTGGAGCTCAGAATAAGCCTGTGTTTGTGGAACAGTATCAGGGCAGTTTGCCCTAAATCTAACTCATGTTTACTTGATCTGGGATTACTTCATGTATTTACCAGTTGTCAACAGGCTCAATATGTTTATTCCTCTCTACTGACATCCTTCACTTTGATAACTAAATGAAACTCACGTTTTTGGATATGCTAGAACAAGCTAGCATATATTAAGTAGTTAAAACAGTTGTGACTACAAGCCTGTAAGGTAATGTAATGAAAATAATTAGACTTTTGTATGAAAAATGAGCAAGCATTGAGACTGCCGTACAGATTATCTTTGATCTTAGAGTCATAGAGATTTACAGCATGGAATTAGACCCTTCGGTCCAACTCGTCCATGCCAACCAGATATCCCAACCCAATGTAGTTCCACATGCCAGCATCTGGCCCAAATCCCTCCAAACCCTTCCTATTCATATACCCATCCAGATGCCTTTTAAATGTTGCAATTTTACTAGCCTCCACCACTTCCTGTGGCAGCTCATTCCATACACATACCACCTTCTAAGTGAAAGTCTCTTTTATATCTTTCCCCTCTCATCCTAAAACTACACCCTCTAGTTCTGGACTCCCCACCCCAGAGAAAAGACTTTGTCTATTTACCCTCCCCATATCCCTCATGATTTTGCAAACCTCTATAAGGTCACCCCTCAGCCTCCGAAGCTCCAGGGAAAACAGCCCCAGCCTATTCAACCTCTTCCCATAGCTCAAATCCTCCAACCCTGGCAACATCCTTGTAAATCTTTTCTGAACCCTTTCAAGTTTCACATCTTTCCAATAGGAAGGAGACCAGAATTGCACACAATATTACAACAGCAACCGAACCAATGTCCTGTACAGCTGCAAAATGACCTCCCAACTCCTGTACTCACAGTTTAGTTTGGCTGAGTTTTACCAAATATTTTCCTCCTTTAATATGTAGTGGGAGGAAACAGAAAATAAAAGCTTCTGAGGTCATGATGTGTCATAGGCAAAATAGAGTCTCGTGTCCATAAATATATTGCCATTTTAAATCTCCTGTCTGATTGACTGTCATGTTAACTGCAGTTATAGGGATGGAGCAACAGAGGCTCCTTATCCTTCAAAGCATACCGTGTTAGAACCCTTTCTGAGAGAGTGCCCCTTTGTTTCCTATTGCCCAGTGTAGCCTAATATCTTGCCTTTTTCCTATGTGGGAGCACCACATGTTGGAAATCCTTCAAACAGGTGAGATTGTTAACTTTTATAAAGCAACAGCAAAAGCAAAGGTAGAACAAATATTATATCTGCATTTATTTTTGTGAATAAACCGGGGCTGCAGCTTTTCAAGCAACAACAAATTTACAGTCAAATGATCGCTTCACCCAAGCCACCCAAGTGTCAGTTAAATCCATTGTTTTGCCCAATGCTGCATTGCTATATCATGGTAAAGGTGATACTCTTCCTGGTCGTTGCCTTCCTTCTTGAAGATCACTGTTACTGCCCCAGGGCCTCAGCATCAATCATAACCCTTCTCTGCCTGCTATAATTGTGTAGGGCACAGAAATAAAATATTGTATTACTCCCTCTGGCCTATACACCTTGAGACTGATTCAAGCCATAGAACCTCATTCCAAGAGCCCTATCATCTGCTCCATGATGGCCCTAGTGAGAGGATAGGCTGTTTTGTATCTACAGTCAGCCTCAGTGAGGATGTGCAGTGGAATTTCAAAGTGTAGCCCTTGTCGACCTGCAGCCAATCTTGGAAGTTATCCTGCTCTTGAAATGATGAAGGAGCACAAGGGTTCTCAGTGATATAGGCATTGTGGTAGCTTCCGGGTGGGTGCCTAGTGCAGACTTCAAAGATGTGGCATTGATGACTACAGATGACTTGTATGTTGATGGAATAGAACTTTTTTCTCTTGATGGAGTCAGCTTCTTTATGATATGGCACTTGCAATACAACGCCTGTACAGTCTATAATGCCCTGCACCTGCAGGGAGTCAGCTGTCTTGGCAAAGGCCTCTGCCCGGGGTACAACACTAACATAAATGTGGGGAAATGCGATGAAGAGATCAAATCTAGCATGAATTGTTTTGGTAACAGACTTAGTGCATTTGGGTTTCAGATTGTGAGAGCCCACCCAGTTCTCAGTGGATACTTAGGAGGGGCCAAAAACAGCTGTCACGTGGACAGCCAATAGGATAGGATGGCTCCCCACCTTTTCAAGTCACAGGTCACGCTGCAGCATTATCCTGTAATGGTGTTCTGAGACGTTCACACAGTCTGTCACTGAAACATGCCTTGCATATCTGCAGGAAATGGCATTCAGAGCGATTGACTCTGGGTCTCCTATAATTCCTCTGCATTCTGAGGGGACCACCAGCTGTGTCTTGTTCATGTGGAAGCTATTTGGCAGCCACTGGTGGTGCTACTGGTCCTGGGATTCCTGGAGGATTTGTTCCCCCTCATTTACCCTGCGCCTATGTTGCCCATGGCCTAGTGATGATGAGCCCTATTGTGGTTGGATCTATTGGGAACAATGCCAATGAACCTGTGTGGTGACTATAACAAACAGAACAGGTCCTTAGTAATGTGAGCAGTCCCATTTGCATCACTCACAAATAGCAGTTTACCATAGTCCTCCATGCAGTGGGACATGGATGATTCCAACAAAGAGAGCCATATCTGCCCATGAACCTTTGACATGAGAGGTCTTATTCTGATATATGCTGCACAAATTATGTCACACAAATAGAGTAGGAAATTGTGCATCTGGCAGGATTACTGAGACTGTGTCCCCCTGCATCACCCGAGAAAGTCTGCGTTGATATAAGTGCATGTTGGAAAATATTTAAAGCTCGAGGAGATGTGAAATCTGCTCCATGCCTCAGGGACATCTTTCTCAATTGTGGTCCATAGGTAACACTGTTAAGGTCATCTGTGATCTGCATTCATTCTAACTCTGATTTCTTCTGTGTGAACCCAGAAGATCCACACTGAGACTTCAAAAACTCAGCATCAGGCAGCTGAGAGCGAACTCTGCCTGTCACAACTTCTGCTCAATTTGTATGACCAGTGACATAGTCAAGACTGCTTGCAACCTGGATTTATATCGGTACAGTTGGTCATTGCATGCATTTCACATGTAAGGGATTATGATCTTTAACCTATACTGTGTAAGTGCTGGATTAATGCAATTGCCCCTTGAAGCAGGGCTCACATTGCTCACAAGTACCCACATTCTCGAAAAAAACCCAGCTATTCTGGGTATGGCGAAAGCCATTTTTGATTTCCATTGTGTATTAGCAATTCAGGTGAGGATGGAAGTCACCAAAGTGTATCATAGGCTCAAACTGTCATTTTAGATGATCTCACAAATCTTAATGCTTCTTTCTTCCTCTCACTCCCGTTGAACTTATCAGTTTCAATTTTCTCATGTTCCCAACCCACTCTATTATTTGAATTTTCATCCAGCTTTTCTCCCATGAGCCCCTGTC
This sequence comes from Chiloscyllium punctatum, assembly GCF_047496795.1. Taxonomy (NCBI): domain Eukaryota; kingdom Metazoa; phylum Chordata; class Chondrichthyes; order Orectolobiformes; family Hemiscylliidae; genus Chiloscyllium; species Chiloscyllium punctatum. The sequence continues at coordinate 49,590,731 of NC_092750.1, read as the reverse complement.
TCGAATGTAGTTATTCGAAGCATCATGATGTGCTACCCCACACGCTACCGTGGACACCAGGGTATTGGGATCTGTCAATGCTCCCAATCCTCCTGGTGTCCAATGCACTACTGACACTCACCCATTGTACTCTATGCTACTTTCTCCCCACTCCCACCCTCCTCTAGCTTATCTCTCCACGCTTCAGGCTCACTGCCTTTATTCCTGATGAAGGGCTTTTGCCCAAAACATCGATTTCGAAGCTCCTTAGATGCTGTGCTTTTACAGCACCACTAATCCAGAATCCAATCCTTATGTATTGAGTGCTCCTCCCCCCCCACCCCAGTGTAAAAATTAATAACCTCTCTGTGTCCCAATACCAACAATTGACTTTCCCAATTTCCTTTCCACAGCAGTGGCCCTTCATAACTCCCCTTGAGTTTCAGTGGACATTCCCCAAGGACCCACTTTAGCTCACCCTGACTGACCAGGATGGATCTGATTGATGAGGGGCCAGACCACTGTCTGATCTCTGTGAAACTCCTGAATTGACTTACTTCTCATCCCCAGAATGCACCTGCAGGACTGACCATATCTCAATCCTCAGACTGTAATGATATAGAATCCCTGACCCTGTGTGCCCCAAGCAGCCGATTGATTGTGCCCAAGTCCCAGGACTGATATTCAGCAAGTTCTTGATTTAGTGTCAACAGTAGCTTAAAAAAGCAGTCTCACTGGCTTTTATTGAGGCCTACTCCCCGTTGACCGTTGACTTTTGACAAGCAGATTTGGTGGAAACACATGCATGTGAGGGTATGACATTAATATAGCATTGTGCTACACAACGATATATGTGCTCACCACCCCCCCCCCCCCCCCAACTGACCATTGCTGGCAGATGTGACAGGCAATCTGTCTTTGTGTCTCTGCTGGTAGGCAATGCCAGGCAGAAGTACTGCAAGGCTATAAGTTCTGAAAGATGCAACAATGCGCAACAGCAAGACAAGGCAGAGATGCTGTGACCGTCTAAGTGGAACAGAATGAGTCAGTGCTAAGAGGCCTGAGATTCATCCTGCTCTGATGCATTAACAGTGTTGCCATGTGTTGGTAAGTTCGGAATGCATATTGAAGTGGTGAACTGTATCATATGTAACTCAGATATATACCATGCTAATATGGTGAGGCTGCTGCACGTCTAATGCAAACTTCTGTAGGCAGAGGATGCAAGCAGTTGCCCATGGAGTGTGGTTGAAGATGTTGAGGACTGGCCGCCAAGGTGGAGGCTCAGGGAATCATTCAGTGAGCTGGAATCGCCAGGTGCCTGCTTTTCTGTTAATGTTGAAAATTCGCTAGATTCTCTCTGCTGTGTGGGAGAATAAGAAATTGCACATAAATGAGGTATGATTGGTAATAAAAAGATATCGATGCATATCGGCACTCACTTGCAAGATTCTTATCTCATCATTCAAGCTTAGGTGGAAAATGGGATTTGTTTTTCCTGAATGTTGAGAATCCCACTTGCCAATCTTGCCATATTTTCCCAGCTAGCTCACCACTGACCATATATTTCAGGCATTGAGAAAATTCCACCCTTTGCGTTTGATATGCATTCACCAAAGCATTTTGTTTACCAGAAAGTTCACATTAAAGAGCATTTTAAACATTTTTTAAACTCAATGTGCATAGTGTGAAATATAGTTGGTGGAATTTGTCTTGTTTTGTGGTATAATTACTGTATCTCTAAACTTAAACATGTATATTGTGCAACATTGAGCACAGCAGGAATGGAAATCATTCAAACATTGATGGCAATCAGAACACTCAAAGACTTATTACGATATCGCAAGAAAAGGTCATGTATGCCAAATTGCAAAAAGGTAACTGAACAGTTGCATTTTACAGCTCAAATTAGTTGCAAATAGAACAATCCTTTGATGAGGTATGAGTAGAACAGAAATAACTTAATGATATATTTTTCTATGTTTGCCAACAAATTATGAACTGCAGTTCATAATGCAGGACTTGTAGCAAAAATGGTCTCTTTTGGTACAGTTAAAAACTGAATTTGTTTTCCTCAAATCCAGCCTCCTTGTGATATCTCAACACTGCAAGACTGCTATAATAGTTTGAACTACACATTTTCAGTAAGACCATTTTCCCACACGTTGACATTTGATGAAATGATTCAGTTTTGCCTGAAGCACATTGCTCTCCGTGAGTGTGTTTATTTCAAGCCAGTTTAAATGCACACTTAAATCATATTTGTGTCAGACAACTTAAAATGAAAATTCCATATTTAAAAAAAAATGTGTAATCTGTCATGCGCCCTAGCTGTGGCATCCATATTAAGGCTGCAGAAAGTACATGTGAATTAGAACAAAGGAACAGTGGAAGATTTATTTTAAGAAACAGTACATCTGAAGTAAAGAAATAGATCATGTTTCTGGGGTTAGCAATGGGTTGGTAAAGCTAAGTTGTTCATACGAATGATTCTTCCTTGTGAGTAAATAGAATCTTGTGTAAATAAGTTTGTCTGGTCTTTCACTTGACTGGTTTCATGGTGGGCAGCAGCTGATATATGTTAATATACAAAAATCACCACTTGTATAAATGTCAGTGGATGAAAGAAGACTTGACTAGTTGTTTGCCTTAAGTTCTTCCCACTGTTTACTCAAGCCACAATGCATTGCCTCGACCTTGATTCCCTAAGAATGGCCCCTTTCTCCTTCTCAATGTGTTTACATTGTCTTGGTTGAGTGTCACCTACAAAATCTCTCGATTATTTCACCTGGTTAATGTTAAATTGGTCTTGCAAGATGATGTGTTTGTTCATGAACACAAATGCAGGCAGGTTGTTTACTGTAGCTATGGCAGCAATCAGTTATTAAACAAATATACCTCTGTTTACGGGTGTGAGCAGCAGTTTATTCTGTATGGTTGAACAAAACTTAATGTGGTGTTTTGATAAAGCAGAAGGGAGCTTGTCTGTGGAATGCAACTCAAGCAGACTTGGGTTTGCTTTTTTTATCGGAGACTTGAGTGAAGGGGCTAGCAGATAAGCAAACTGTTTAGTTCTCCACTAGATTTCCTTAGAGTGGAATGGTATCTATGCAATTGTTTGCTTTCTTTTCCTTCCCCAACCCCCAATCTACCAGCTAACAAAAAGAGACATAGCTAAACAAGAGGAGCAGAGGCACATTGGGTACATGAGATGGACAGAAAGTGCTTTGTTCAACAAATGCTGACTTAACAGGGCTTTGTCAGAAATGGTGTAGTATTGTGCTTTAAGTGAAAGAGGCAGTTGCAGGTGACTGTTTGCTTAGTTTGTTCCTCGTGGTGTTTGGTAAACAAGTTAGAAACCTCCACAAGGACTCTTTATGTTATTGTACTGAGTGTTGTTGTTGTTGTTTCAGGATATTTGTTGTGCATTTAAACCTGACAGAACCTGTTAAATTGGCAACAGAATGCTACGACAGTTCAAAGATGAGGAAAAAAAACAGACATTGTGACCTTGACGAATCATATGTGTTTGTGAAGCAAGCCCTTTCCCCCTATTAATTAATGCACTTTTGCTCTAGATGAGTATTCAAAGAAAATCACATATTTTTATCTTCAATAATGCTGAAACTCGCATTATGCATTGGAAATGATAAAACATTTATCATTTTTACCAACAGGTAATATACATAATTTATGCTGTTTTAGTGCTACCCTTTTTTGATATTCATGATGGATAACACTTAAGGTTTCTTCTCGATATTGCAGCATGGTATTACACTACAGTAAAATTAATGAGAAGGTAGATTTATGAGTTTCATTTGTTTGTCGATTCAAAAATTAATTGAGTGTTAATTTTAGCTGTTCCTCATCAGAATAGGTACTTAGCATTTGGGCATTATTCTGCATTCATTGTGGGCTACCTTCAGTTTATTGTGGGTCAGTAGTTTTGCATACATTGAAATAGCCTTTAGGCTCATTCTCTTGATTACTTTTTAGCTGCTGTGCATTCGTAAATTTACTCCTCTTTTATAATTGTGAAAATTCATTATGGGGCGGCAGTGCATGTATAATATCAGTACAATGATACATAGTATTTTTAGGCTGCATTACAACCACATTATATTTGGATAATTTTGTTTCTCGTTTACAGATTTAGAAACACTCTTTACTATTTAGCATGTTCTGTCACACAGCATTTGAAATTGTTTTAATTTAGAATCTTTGTCAGTCGGCTTTTATTAGTCCCATTCTGGTTCCAGTGACTGAGCTTCCCACAGGAGTAAGCATGTGATATTATAAATCTGTGTTTAGTTCAATTTTCACTTCCTTTGATGATTAGGCAGAGTGTTTTAAGGGCATTTTTTCTGCTTCATATAAATAATTGATCAGTTAAGTTAATTTATTTCAGCCTGACTTGGTCAGCCTTCATTAACTGTCCTGGAATAAAGTCTCTCTTCTTGTGAGCAGAGCAACTTTCCCAAAAAAAGGTTAACTCATCAAAGCAGAGTTATTGTTGGGTTTGATCACACAAGTACATCACTATCAAGGTGTGAAATGAATTAAAAGCCTGCCAACTGCCAAAGGCAAACTAAAGTTAAGGAGGTGGTACTTCTTTTGTCAGACTGATTAGGTTTTATTTCTTAACTATCAGAAAAATTAAACCCACGTAACCTCCGGCATGTTTTCCATACCCAGTCAATTATCTGTAGTACTTCAAAATACAGATGTACTGATCCAGCAAAAAGCTAGTTTTTCTTAACAGTGATTCTAAAATTGGATATAACTGGATTTAAAGCTGCAGCAAAATTCGAAAGCACTGTCAAAACTCAGCTGGTCTGGCATCATTTGTGGGGAGAAAGCAGAGCTGGTGACTGTTCATCAGCTTCTGATAAAGAGTTACCGGACTAGAAATGTTAACTCTGCTGTATCCCTGTAGGTATTGCAGACTCGCTGAGTTTCGACAGCAATTTTTGTGTTTGCTTCAGACCTTCAGGATCTGCAGTTCTTTGTTTTGTTAAAACTGCAGCACCTATCCTCCAAATCTCCAAAAAGTTATAAAATAATTGTCAGCAAAGAAAGCTCTTCATATTGCTGTTTAACAAGTATGTGATTAGCAGCTAAGCAGAAGGATACTTAAGAGTCAGACCACTGTAGCTATTGGTAACTTGCTATTTTCACACTGAAGATACATTTTGCACTTTCACCTATTTTCCTTTATCACTTGAAGATACTATTTCTTGAAATATATATTTCCATAGACACCACCTGACCCACTGCACTTTGTCCACATGGTCATTCTACATGTGCCAGCCTAGAAGCACATCAGAAAGGTGCAAACTTGGGAAGGGAGGGGTTACATCAGAACTGTATTGAACCAGCCCACGGACAAAATTACATATCTTAAAAAATGCAATAGTATAATGCAACAGGAGTACAATCACGTGGCAAGTCTTGGATATGACAACTACAGCTTCCAAGCCAAATTAACTTTACCAGATTACCAGTATAATGCTGGATTTTATGTTAACGTCACATGATTGTTCACTGGGACATTTTTCCCTCCCTCACTAATTTGAGCAAAAAAGGTCAGCGCAAGGATGAAATAGGTTTCTGCCTTTTTTTGTTCGCGTTAGTTACTAAAGGGAAATGAACCTAATTGACTTTTTTCCTGTATTGTTGAATTTTAATTACGTTGTATAGCACTGACACAAAATAAAGCTAAATTAAACCCGTAGAAATCTTATTCATTTAATTTTATGATTGTTTTAACGCCACCTGTGAAATTAATTCTCACAAAAAATAGTATGATCCAATGAATAGAAAATAATGGTGTGTAGCATTAATTATCTAAAATTTCTAAAATCCATCCAGTGTGACTTTCTAAAATAGATTTTTTTTTGTGTTAGTAATCGAGTAACTGTAAAATCTGTATACAGCAATTTAAAAGAAAGGAATGGCTTTCAGTCACTATCTTTTCACGGTTTTGGCAACTCAGGATCTGAAGATGAAATCTCAGATTACTGTGTTAACAGCTGTTGTTCTGAATTATTTTTCAGGTTTTTGAGTCATGATGCAAGAATCTGGGATTGAGGCAGCAAGCAACGGTTCAGCCAATCAGAACGAAGTTAACAGTGGTAATCACTATCCAGACAGTAGCACAAGGGAAGGGAGATCAAACGGCGACTCATCCTCGATTGAAGTGACTGCTGCTGAATTGGTTCATCTCCAGCAACAACAGGTAAAGTTAATGCTGTGGCTTTTCTTGTTGATCCACTTTTCAGTTTGCCTCAGTCAACATAGATGTGCAGGTTGTTGCTTGAAATAAATGTGCCATAACTTAGAGAATTGCAGTCATGCTGAATTTATTACAGCTGTAGTCACACAAAACCATGGATAAAATTTCAATAACTGCAGGCCACAGTTGAGTAAACAGTTGCACTGAAACTTAATTCCTGTTGACTTTTCCTCATTCTTTGCCAGGGGCAGGTTTGATTCGCTGTGCAAAGACAACAGGGTATAGCTTTGATTAATGTGTAGCATAAAAACAGAATCTGAATTGTTCAAAAAATACTTTTTAAAAAAAATGTTACTTTGTCATCGAAAAGCAGTGATTGCTGCCCCTTTTGGAAATAACAAGAAATCGATATCAGGCTGTGAACTGTGAATTTATGGTGTGCTGTGAATTCCAGATTGTTACCATCATTAGTCCAATTTCTACTCATCACTTTTATTTTAGTCAAAAGTACTTAGAGATTCTTTTTAAAGAAAGAAACTTTTTTCTTTCAAAGTGCTGCAGTGTTAAATGGGGTCTTTCTAAGTGAAGACAAGGCATAGCAGTCATAATCAGTCAGTTTTTTTTTGCCAGTCTTTCTAAGTTTACAGTCACATATTGTATACCTTTTGAAAGGAAAAAGCCAGTTTTTTTCCCTGTCAGAGAAGTTTTCAATGGACATTAAATCATCAGAAAAGAAGTTGCAACAGTTTTAACATTGTAAGCAGCGCAATTTTGCTTCATACTAACTCACAAGACTGAAGCAAGACTTCGCAGATTCAAGAAAGTAAAAGGCTAAATTTTATTTCTCGTGTCAGGAAGCCCTTCACACAGAGTGATCAGCAGATGAAGTGAGCTTGAAGGTATGGCGGGGGCAGTGAAAATGTTCAGAATTACTTTTGCAGGGGACAGGATGTTTTTTTTTCTTGGGTGGATGAGATCTTCTGGGTTAAAGAATGTTCCTTATTTGAACTTGTGAACAAAGCAAGGCCATGGATCATCAGAATTTTGAGAGAAATATCTTGAGTATATGAATCTGCATGATGACACAAATTAATTAATTGAAATTCTTCATTCATCCTCCACACTGTTGTATGGGATATATATATGTACGCACATGGATAGAGCTGGATTTTGTTAGGCTTCCCATCTTCCCCACGTGCTCCTCTCCCCACCCCACACAAAATCCTAATGGCTGCCTGCAGAAAGTCAACACTGGGACCAGTCAGATTGGCTGGCGGATCTGTAGCTGACCAACTCCAGTGGTGGAACTTTTATTTTAGTCATTCACAGGATGAGATGTTATTGGCTCGGCCAGTACTTATGGCCCATCCCTAATTTCCCAGAGAGCAGCAAAGAGTTGACCACATTGTGGTGGCTCTGGAGTCATAATGTATGGCCAGACCAAGTAAGGACAATGGTTTCCTTCCCTAAAGGATGTCAATGACCCAGATGGGTCTTTCCAACTATCAACAATGGTTTCATGATCATCATTAGACTCTTAATTCCAGATTTTTAAATTAGATTCAAATTCCACCACCTGCCATCATGGGGTTTGAACTCACATCCCCAGAGAATTACCTGGGTCTCTGGACAAGGAGGAACCTGTGTAGATTTGGTGTCAGGGTTCTCAGGGAAGGATTTAGGTTCAAGAGAGTTAAAGAGGTGGAATGACATTTTTGTGTGCCGGTATCCTTGATGGTCTGGAAGCTTACAAAGGGGCCTCATCCCTCCACTTGTCTATACCAGACTACACAGCTGAAGCTGCCAGATAAAATGCTGGTGGTGATGGAATATGGCCCTTAATTTGTCATTAGTCAATTAATAGGTTCAAGGGTGGGCACGTTGTTCAGCACCCAGCCCCATCTCTGTAAAATCTCAGAAAATGTAGGGCTATATGAGAAAGTGAAGGGACGACCCATACTGGATATGATGTAACCCCATCACATCGGTTTTTGGGGAAGCATACAATCTAGCCTTTCATTTCACTATTATCATGAAAGAAGATTGATACTTCCTGGCGCTGCCACAGTGAAGCTTAAATTTTGTCAAAGGACGTTGATCCTGATAGCCATTTTGACAAGGGTATGTTGTACAGTATTCTGATACTTTGTATATGGAAAATTGTTTTGTCCCACATATGTACCTTATTTCACCTCACTTTATTTGACTAGTAATATGGTTTGGTTAATGTTTCAGTAGGCACTCTGGAAATAGTAACCATGTTTGATTCAGTTCAGAATGCCTGATCAACATATAATTCAAAAGGGATTTAATTGATAGTGACTATAAAGACCTTGAAAGATCAGAAAATTGCTACCATTTTTATTTAGTGGAGGAGTTTAAAGGGTTGTATTTTCTACCTAGATTTCTTTAGCATTTGTATCCATAAATATATTCACATCTTTTGAGTGTATGCCTAATATTGTTACTGTTTCTGTGGAAATCTTCTTTTAGTCTTGGCAGTTGAATTTAAGATGCTTTAGAAAGCTGAGAAATGTCGATGATATGGGAGGGAATATATGCTTTGGGATTGTGGAGATAGTGCTCATAAAATCCTGTCACAAGAAAGAATACTCTGAATAGATTTAACCTGATTTCATTAGAATTATTAAAGTGAGCAGTGGGAATGAATATAGACCAGAAACTAGTGCAAGAAGACCCTAGATTTATTTGGAATGTAATCATGGTACTGCCTGTGAAAACTGCCACAAGAGGGCCACAGAGAAGGGGCTTCATTCTGGTTCAGATACAGAAGATCTTAGTGATGTAGACGGTATTGCCAAATCCTCTCATAGTCATGGCATCAAGCAGCCAGTCTCATAAGACAGTTATGTATACCTCTTTTTGCAAAGGTACAGGAACATTTAAGAGGTATGATCATACTATTTTTATTTCAGCTTCTTGCTGAAAGTAGACGTGGATTTGTTCTGCAATGCTTTTGTATATGGCACCTTGCTCATATCAGTGTTCTATGTAAAATAAACACAGGTATTTTGCAATTGCTAGCATTTGTTGACAAATAGCGCTGAGTAGACTATATTCAAATGTTGGTAAAGTACACGTCTGATGGATCTGAAGTGTACTTGAGCTGGTACAGTACTTTTATTAATAGAACAGTATAATAGAATTAATATAACAGTATTAATAGAACAGTTTTGTGTAGAACAGTATAATACTGGTGTTGTACATGCTGGTTTACCCTGATGTATTCTTACAGGGCCGAAGAAAAGAAGTGTATGCAGCTGCTTGGGAGCTGCTAAATGGTAGAGAATTTCTTGCTTTGTGAACCAGCATTTTCTTTCACACAGGGGTACTAAATTCAATTTGGTTGTGTTGACCTGATCCAAATCCATTCTGCTAGTACTTGGAAGTTCTTTCTATTCAAAATAGCAGTGAGTTTATTAACACCTATCCAGTTCACACAACATTGCTTGGCAATTGGTAGATAGATTTGGTGCAAAAACAGAAGTTGCTGGAAAAGCTCAGTAGGCCTGGCAGCATCTGTGAAGAGAAATCAATGGTAACATTTCAGGTCTGGTAACCTTTCCTCAGAACTGTTCAGAGGAACATCAATTCTGAGGGAGTGCCACTGGACCCTAAACGCTAGCTCTGATTTCTCTTCCCAGATGCTGAGCTTTACCAGCAACTCCCATTTTTATTTCTGATTCACAGCATCCACAGTTCTTTATTTGGATAGATTTGGTAGTTGGGTGAGGGGTGTACGTGGTGAAATGAAAATGTGTTTCAGTTTTTAGCATGAGTTATCCCATGGCGCCAATGGTCAGGACTTCCAAGAGATCTAAAGATCTGCATCATTGCTTATATGGCCAATTTTTAAAAAAGTTAGAGATTTTGTGAACCAGTTAGTTTACCTTTGCAAAAGGTAGAAACCCTTTTTTAAAACTTTTTCTTAAAGTTGAGGAATGGATTACAATGAAGGCTATTCATTATGTGGGGGGGGGAGTGGGGTGGTGTAGTGATTGTTATGAGGTTAGCCAGGTGGACCTCGTAGAAGATGAGTTTCCTGATTGGGGCTGTTAACCTGGTCCAATCAGGGAGCCCTGGCTGACAGAAAAAAAGAGTCAGAGGTTCTGTTCATTCCATGAGTTGGCTCCAACTAAGCTGGATCAGTGTCAGGAGCTTTCCATGTGAAAATAAAGGGCAACTTGGTGATGGGATATCTGCCTCTATGAAGTTATTTCAGTGATGATGAGAGAAAAGCACATTCCTGATGAAATTCACTTGCAACAGTTTTCCTTGATTTGGAGTAAATTTCTGGCATCATGGCATTGTTTGGAAGGCTTGACTCGTTTGATTCTGCTGTTGAAGACTGGGCGCAGCAAGTGGAAAGAATGCGTTATTTTTTCCGGGCAAATGACATTGGTGCAGATGAAATGCAGTGAGTAATTCTCTTGACAGCTTGGGGACCCGCAGCTTTTTCAGTTATAAGTAACCTAACTTTCCCTGAGGCACCAGATAATAAAACCTATCAAGAGTTGACAGATTTAGTTAAGGAATATTCCAGTCCCAAGCCTCCTCTGATACTAAGATACGATCGGTTTAACTCGATAATTCACGAAACTTGGGGAGCTGTATTGGAATTTTTTACTTGGTTAAGATGACTGTGACATTGGCATAACCCTTAATGAGATGCTGAGAGACCATTTGGTATTTGCGATTAATGATATAACCATGCAAAAGCGCTTACTAGCTGAAGTCCGACTGAACTTCAAACAGGCATCACAACTGGCTTTATCATTGGAAAATGCAACAAGTGGAGCATGTGGAAGTAGACACTCTTGCCAATCCGACTGAACTTGGGGAACACCACTTGAGTGAAATCAATTGTATAGCCTCACTCGGGTCATAACCTGAACAGAGGGACACCAGGTCAGCCCACAGCAAAACCCCAAAACAAAACCAAACTTTGGCCAAGCAGTTCAAAATTTTCTGCAGGATCCTGTTGGCAAGCCATTGTGGTTGCTGCCAGTATGCGGACAGCAAACGAGTCCCACTAGACCTTAATTGAGTAAAAGAACTCATAGGCAGGTATCAAGGAGAGTGCACGCCCTGGAAAATACACCTTCATCTGTCTCAGAACAGTTAAATTGCTGAGCAATATCCAAACCAGACCCCAATCCAAATAAATGTCTGGTTAAGTGGTCACTTGGTTCTATTTGAGGTCGATGCTGGTGCAGTCATTTCAGTGAACGCAGAACCAGTCTTTAACAAAATTTGCTTTGGGCTCCAATCCTTAAGTTGAGGCACGACCATGGCTTGACTGAGAACCTGTATGGGGAACAGATTAAGAGTACAACTTCAATTCTGGTCTCTTATGAGACGCACATGGTTCAATTACAACTGATTGTAGTAAATGGCTCGGGCCCAAGCTTGATGAGGCAAAATTGGTTAAGAAAGATTCACCTAGATTGGCTTAACAATCCTGATGGCTGCCTGACTGAAGTCCTAATTAAATACCCGGAAGTCTTGTAGGAAAGTCTCGGGAAATGAAGGGAGCCAAGGCCATCTTGCATGTTGGCTGGGAAGCAATCCAATGATTCTGCAAGGCCTGCCCAGTATCATTTGCCTGACAGGCAAAAACAGGCAGAAATCAGAAGGCTGGAAAATGAAGGTATCATCAAACCAGTCCAGTTTGTGGAATGGGCAGCACTTGAGGCATGCGTGCTTGCAATTGCGGTTAGATGAGGATTTCCCCAAAGCTTGCTACAATTAATCAACATAAGGGTTTGTGCCAAAACTGCTATTTGGGGGTATCATTAGCCTGTGCAATGTTTCAGAGGACGATGGAGAACATTTCACAAAGTCTACCCAAGGAGGACATGTTAATAGCAGGGAAGACCAATAAGGAGCACTTACAGAATTTGGACATAATGATTAGATGCATCTCCCAGGCAAGTGTGTGCCTCAGAGGAGCGTGTGTTCCACACACCCCAAATGACCTACTTGGGCTACAGAGTTGACAAGGTCACATTACTCCCATTGGAAGATAAACTGAGGGCAATCAAAGGTGCCCTGGCTCCCACATTTGTACTGGAGCTTAGGTCTTTCCATGGGCTAGTGAATTATTGCGCAAAGTTCATACATAACCTGGCCTCCAGCTTGGCATGTTGAATCAACTCTTAAAAAGGGTCAGAGAGTCATAGAGATGTACAGCATGGAAACAGACTCTTTAGTCCAACTCATCCATGCTGACCAGGTGTTCCAACCTTATGTAGTCCCATTTGCCAGCACCTGGCCCATATCCCTCTAAACCTTTCCTATTCATAGACCCATCCAGATGTTTTTGAAATGTTGCAATTGTACCACCCTCCACCACTTCCTCTGGCAGCTCGTTCCATATACACACCACCCTCTGCGTGAAAAGGTTGCCCCTTAGGTCTCTTTTATATCTTTCTCCCCCTCACTCTAAACCTATGTCCTCTAGTTCTGGACTCCCCCTCTCCATGTCCTGCATAATTTTCTAAACCTCTATAAGGTCACCCTTCAGCCTCTGTTGCTCCAGGAAAACAGCCCCAGCCTGGTCAGCCTCTCGCTATAGCTCAAACCCTCCAACCCTGGCAACATCCTTGTAAATCTTTTCTGAACCTTTTCAAATTTCACAACAACTTTCCGATAGGAAGGAGACCAGAATTGCGCACGATATTCCAACAGTGGCCTAACCAATGTCCTGTACAGCCACAACATGACCTCCCAACTCCAACACTCAATACTCTAACCAATAAGTATACCAAAAGCCTTCTTCACTATACTATCCACCTGCGACTCTACTTTCAAGGAGCAGACTTGGAAATATTCAGGTAGCCAAGCCATACTTTCAGGGAAGTGAAGAAACAGCTATCATCCTCTAAGATGTTGATATACTGTAATCCCAAACAAGAACTGATATGGACATACAATACCTCCCCGTAAGGCATTGGGATCGTATTTGATCATAACTGGCTCAACAGAGAGGAAAGCCCAGTAGCATCCTGGACTTTGGCTAATGCAGATTGTAAATACGCTGAGGTAGAGAAGGAAGGTCAGTTGGTCATATTTGGAGTCAGGATGTAAATTTGTAATAATAACTGACCACAAACCCCTTCTAGGTCTACTTAAAGCGTACAAGGCAGTGCCACCCATAGCTTCAGTGGTAAGCTTGAATATGGAGTTCACTGAATTACAAGTTGGAACACTGTCCGATAGTTTAGATCAGAGTGGTGCTGGAAAAGCACAGCAGGTCAGGCAGCATCCAAGGAGCAGGAAAATCAATGTTTTGGGCAAAAGTCCTTCACTGTCCCGATAGGCCTAGTAACAAATGCAAATGTATTGAGCTGCCTCCCATTGGCAGATACACAACCGGTAGTACTGGTGGTTTTAAATTTTCTGGATACACTTCCAGCCCCAGCTGACAATATCAGACTTTGGATGCAGAAAGTTCCAGTCCTGGCAAAACTGAAACAGCTGGTGGTGATGAGGGAAACCAAAGGGCTCAACAATCAGAATTAAGTATGTTTGGACTCACAGAGACCAGATCACATCAGATGAAGATGTTGGTGAGAAGTTCTCTCTGTTGGCTAGGATTGGGTGCAGCATAAAGTGCTTTGGTAGGACAGTGCCCAGTGTGCCAACAAGAACAGAAATTACCACCAGCAGCTCCCTCGTATTCATGGGAACGGCCGAGTAAACTCTGGACTCGGTTACACATCAACTATGCAGGTCCTTTAAAGGGCTCAATGTTCTTAGTCATTGTGGAAGCCCACTGAAAATGGCTCGTCATGCATAGAGTTCATTCGTCAAACACAGGTCGATGATAGAAAAAGTGAGCACATCTTCTGCAATACACAGACTCCCCGAAGTGTTAGTCACAGATAATGGGCCATTGTTTACCAGCAGGGACCTTGAGTATTTCCTAAAGTCGAGGTCATACAAGGTCAGTTCCATACCATCCATCATTCAATGGGCTGGCAGAAAGAGCAGTCCAAACTTTGAAGGCAGGCTTAAAGAAACAGTCTACAGCTTCACACAATACCAAACTGTCCCAAGTTCCTATTTGATTATAGGACCACCATTCATGCAACTACAGTCATATCTCCAGGCAGAGTTGCTACTGGAGAGAAGACTGCACCAGGTTAAATCTGATCTTCCTGGACCCGAGAAGGGAGGGTGAAACAGCATCAGGAATGCAAATGCCAGACTCAAGACTCTGCTAAGTGAGAGAGAAAGAGTTTACTTTACAGGATGGAGTTTGGTGCAAGAAGTGTGGGAATGGCCCTGCATGAGGACAAAGCATGGCCATAGAGTGTGGGTACGCAAAACGGTCCTGAAGAAGCATGAGGACCATAAGAAAGCTGCAAACTTGCAAACGTTGTGGGTCCAAAATGTGCCAGCTCTTTGATTACCTTTCCCAATGTTCCAGAACCCATGGGTTCTCCCCCTCCATTCAGCATTCAATTTACCTTGGAATCTGAGATGGTCTTGGTGGATATCACTGTCTTGATGCCTTTGCTGCCTGAAGAAGAGAATGAATCTCTTCCAAGACGTTCTGAGTGCAAGTGGTGAGCTACTGTGTGTTACACATTGCCCGTATCAGTAACAGAATTGGAGGAAGCTCATCTGGTGCTAAATTGCCCCAGGAAGAGTTGCAACAGAAGAAGGGCCATTATGTCCTCAGACTCAGAACAGGAGTGATTGTTACATGGTCAGTCATATGGACCTCATAGAATAGAGTTAGTCCTGATTGGTCTTGTTAACCTGGATCAATCAGGGATCCTTGGCTGACAAATATAGACAGGAGTGTCTAGGCCCAGGTGTCCCAGGAGAGGGAGCACACGGTGTCTACGAACAGCCTCCAGGTTGTCAGGAAGAGGTGGGCACCGCGGGTTATTTCATTACCCCTCTGATTTTATTTTGATTTTGTCCCTGCCCTCCCCTCCCCTCCTTTTTTGATCAGTCATTGCATTGCCCTTTGAGAAAGGCACTGCTTGTCACTGGCCACTCAGGTGTTTCCTTTCTCCTTGGTGGTGGAATATAAATAAAGATTTCTAAATAAAAACATTTCTGAGTGTCAGAGGATCTGTTCACTCTGAGAGCTGGGCTCTGAGGAAGCTGGATCGTGTAAAGGACTGTCAATGTATAAATAAAAGATGACTTGGTGACAGGATACTGACCTCTATGGAATAATTTTCAGGGAATTTTTATATATTCGTATTTGAATGAACTGCTTGCATTCCTCTGAGCAATGTTGGGTGATATCTAATTGCACAGACAGTGCATGTGCTGAGGTATATTTTCCTATAGGAGATTTGAATTAGCCACTTAGACCAACCTGATGTTGAAACCCTGTTCACAGTCCAGGTCAGTTCTGAGGTCAAGAGGTGGGAGTTTTTACTCCAAAATAGAATCACTGGAAATAGCTGAGCACCATTGTCTGACCATATTTCTAGATTCAGCTGCAAATTTAAAACAAATGTGAATTTGATGCTGAAATATAAATGGTGCTTTCGATTTAAAACAGCTGTGAATCCGAAACCAATTTTACTGTCATAGTGTAAATGAGAGCTCAGTTACTTACAAATTCTGCAACACACTGATTGTCTTTATCTGATTTAAAGAGTTTGCACATAGTCTTTACAAGGATCCTGTTTACAATATTATATAATTAATACAGACAAATTGATGCAAAAACAGAACCTGAAAAGGCTATCATTATTTTCTAGTTGCATGAGTATTCATTTTCATAGGCTCATACCTTATTCAGTTAGTAAGCATCCTGATTTGTATTTCAAATATCAGTCTTTAAAATTCTCTCTCTCTGTTCGACAAAAAGGAGTTTTCTGCTATAATGTTGGTAGCCTTTATTTGGTTGGTTCAGCTGCACATTTTTTAACAATTTATTTTGCTGGAAGCTGTTAGAAAGCATGGTTTATATTTCCCTTTGTTTGGCCACTGCACCTAAACATAGTGGAACAATTGTGTTGCTTTGAAAGAGAGTTAACTTCAGCTTTGATAAGCAAATACAATGCAGTCTGATAGTATACAGTTTAACTTGGGACAATACAACAAAGGTATTCTGTGAATACAAGTATCACCTCTTTTTATGAGAGGGTCAACAAAGCAGTATTTGAATACTTTAGAAAGAGAAGTCCTGCATTAGAGTTTCTTTGAAGTGATACATTGATTTTTGCTTAGATAAATCTCAGAGATCATACTTCTACGTACTGTAATTGCACCTTATTCATGATACAGAACTTGCTCTGTAAATTGAATATTTGAATATTCCTTTTCCCATGATTGCTACAAATTCTGGAGGACAGATGGTAGAAAAATCCATCCAGTGGAACCTCCGTGATTACAAGTTACCTAAGAACTAAGAACCAGGAACTAAAAATCATAGGTAAATTCAAAATGTCACAATTATACATGAAGGACTACTTAATGCCATTTCATATGTGAAGAAAATCAACTAATGTATGGCCGTCTTGCATTGATGACCTAGAACCCACTACATCCTTTCAAGTGTGCTGAACATGTTTTTAATATTTCTATATAAACATTGGCCTGGATTTTGCTAATGGTGTTCAGTATTAATAAAACATACTGGTGTCCAAACTTATGCGTGTAAGCACAAAAATCAGAAGGTTACTGTCCACATTATTCTCATCTTCTGGACGTTTCACTATCATGATATCTTGCTCAGATAATCCACATTGAAACAGGTGAAATGGCGTGAAGCTGCAGTACTTGTGCTAGATTTCATCAGAAATACCAGTGTAAGAGCATTTTTAACGATAAGGTGGACTTTGATTGCTGCCAAACAACTTTCTGAACTGAAAACTCACTTTTACAATTGTGGCAACTCATTCTTTCAGATTTTAATTTTTGTTGCAGATTTCTGTTCCTCCCACTCTCTTCTTTCCATCTCTATTTCAAATTATATACTCAATTTGGCATCTTACGCTCTACAGAAGGCACTGGATACTATTACTAACTCTTAGTGTGATTGGTTAAGGAGATACACAGTTTGTTTCCCTGATTACATAGGTTCCAGTTTGCTTGAAATGGCTTGCTAATTATAGCAAGATCAATTTTAAAACCCTATTGAAAGTCATGTGGGCAAACATAAGTTTGATGAACAGCTGATGGCATTCATTTACCGTTCAGGTAAGTATCTTAGCCATTTAAGAATGTCAGTTACCCCAGATCAAATCCAACTAAATATAGAATTGCAATCACTGAGCTACTGAACCTTGCTTTTTTTTATAGATAGATGAGGTTGGGAAATTAGTGATAACACAGTTAGGAGTACATTAGTTTCCCTACAGTGTGGAAACAGGCCCTTCATCCCAACATGTTCACACCGAGCCTCCGAAGAGTAACCCACCCAGATCCATTCCCCTCTGACGAATACACCTAACACTATGGGCAATTTAGTATGGTCAGTTCACCTGGACTGTGCATCTTTAGACTGTGGGAGAAAACCAGAGCACTCAGGGGAAACCCACGCAGACACAGGGAGAAAGTGCAAACTCCACACAGACAGTCGCTCGAGGATGGAATCGAATCTTGTGAGGCAGCAGTGCTAACCACTGAGCCACCATGCCTCTACATTTTTTATTTGCTCAATTGATGTTCCAGTGTCTAGACTGGCAGTCTTTCTTATTTTTCTTCTGTATTCTTCTCCTGCAAACCCATAGCTTTCCTTTCTTGTGGCACCTTGTTGTGATCCCAGTTAATGGTAATACCGGATAAATCAGATCCCAGTGTGAAATTAGTTTTATCTTTGCTATTTGTTTATGGTGGTAGTCAGTCATTGTATATATTAAGAAGAGGCTGCCAGTGTACTTCTAACAAAATAATGTAAGTTTATTACAAAAAAAAGGAAACTAGACAATTTAGGAAAAACTTATCCCAAAAAGCGTAAAAAAAGATTTAGTCTTTCCCAAGCAATATCCTCAACAGACATTTAATCCTGACAAAATATCACTTCTATTTTCATTCTAAATTTTAGTACTCAATTGGCCAGAGTATGAATGATGTTCTTTCAGTGTAATTTTGCACATTAATTAAATGTGACTCACTTCATTGCTGTTTTTTCCTTGAGAAGCTAACTCACTGATTTTCCTTATTGACCTCGAAAAAATAGAAAGGAATTTTCCCAGCTACATTGACTACTTTTAGGCGGTTAAGTAGCACATCTGCGAATATGAACCTTTTTTTCAAACCTGTTGCTGGCCTTAATCTTAATTTGGTAAGCACTTGAACCATTATCTCAACAGGTAGCTTGCCTATTTATTTGGCTTAAGTCAGATGATTTCTTGGCAAAGCAATTTGACTTACTGCTAAAAAGTGAGTTTTTGACCCCTTTAAAAAAGGTCATCTTCCCAGACTTTTGAAACCAAAAACATATTTACCTTAACTTTAGAACTCAGGTTCTCTAATAACAATATGTTGTAGCCTTCATAACCATTTTTATATTTATAAGCATATTCTCTCTCAGAGTGATGTACTTTACGAGCTCTCTATGTAATCTTTCTTTGTCATATGTTTTCACTTTTTCAATCACTTTTCTCAATGTTTGGTAAGACATTCTGTTTCTACTTTTAATTCTGTTATATTTACAAGTATTTTCTCAGATACTCTTTCTCATGTTTGTCATGTATCTTTTAGATCTAGTTTTCATAGAATCTTCTGCTCATCTACATGCTTTCTTGTAGTCTTTATTGAGTTAATCTCTCTGTCCCTGTTGATAATTTCTTCCATAGCTTCATTGTTTGGCCATGTGAATCCTTTTCTGCAATATCTGCACATTTTGCTTCAGGCTATGATTTATGCCTTAGTTTGCTGATTCTTGAATGCACTTGATGAGTGTAACTGATAGCCTACTCTCAAATCTCAAGTCATACCTACTCTGTAAAAATACCATAAATTAATGTGCAGTATTGTATTGAAGGTAAAATCTATCTACTTCCAGTCTGTGCGTGTTGTTTAACCAGACTGTTTCATCACATATTTTGAGTTTGTTGAGTATGGTTGCCTATCTAGAATGTCCATACTCTTGAAATGGGTTTTAGTATAATCCTTAGGTTTCTATTGATCCTTGTGGTGGTTTGAGCCTCTCTTATTAGCGATAACGCCAATGAAAATTGCTAATGTTACGAAAGAATTTCAGTCTCCTGCAAGTATTTGAAGTCAAAGGCATGAGTCAAACCACATGAGAGACTTAAAGAAACAGAAAAAGGTGAAATACAAGGAAACCAAAATCAAATATTGAATACCAGAACAATTGTGTATTTTATTTTTATTTTCCCTTATGTCTTTACATTTCACTTCTTACTCAGCTGCCTCTTTCTCCTAAGTAAAGTGCGTTTATAGTCCAGTCGCACTTTGGAGCACTGGATAACGATAATGAAGGTTGTTATAATCAGAAAACCAGCTGGTTAAGAATAAAGCTGGAACCAATATTTTAATACCTTTTATAAGGATCTGTCTACTGGAGTATATGCGACCAACATCCATCTCCTTAACCATCAACTGCAGTTGCAATCTGGATCTATATACCGTACAGAGGAAGAAGTGAATTCCAAATTAATGTCCACCACCTATATAAAATTAAATATAATTAACATACAATTACTAAAATGTTCACTTCATACGACTGTAATCAGACTGTCAACAAATATTGGCATCAACCAAAAAAAGGAGATATTAAGACAGGTTTCCAAACGCTTACTCAGAGAGCAAAGTTTTGATGACGGATTTTAGAGGCAGAGTGATTTAGGAAAGGAATTCCAGAGTTAAGGGCCTAGAGAATTGAAAGCACAGCTACCAATGATGCCAGAGGGAATTTGAAGTTACATATGTGGCTGAAATTGGAGGACTGCAGAGAATTTTACCGAAAGAGATTCGAATTTTAAAGTTGAGGTGCTGCTAATCTAGGAGTCATTGTAGACAGTAGACATGGCTGATGTAAAACAGAAGGGTGCTAACAACATAACTTTAGGGGAACTCAGGTTTAGGGACCTAATTCCACCCCTTCTTTCTCATTTCCTAATGACTAGGCTTGCCTCCACCATGCTGCCACTCTTATGATCAGAGTCTGGGGCTATACTTCTTGGAATTTAGAAGATTGAGAGACAATGTTATTGAAACAAAGGAGATTCTTAAGGAAAGTGGCCGGGTGGATACAGAAAGGCTGTTTCTCCTTGTGAGAGTGTCTAGGACCAAAGGACATAACCTAATATAAGGTCACATACATAGGACAGAGATGAAAAGAAGTTTCTTCTCTCTGAGGGAAGTGAATCTGTGCAATTCATCATTGCAGAGGGCTCTCAAAACTGGGTTGTTAAGTATGTTTGATGCAAAGATAGAGAGAAAATGTAGGAAAGTGCAGTTGAGAGCTATGATCTCATTGACTGGCGGAGCATACATGATAAGTTGAATGGTCTACATTTGTTTTTACATGTTGTGGTTTTATGATCTTATGACATCACTTCCATTCCTTGACATAGATCCACATTGGTCCGTCTCCTTGGTCCAATTCTTGTTCATATTATCAAAAGCTCTCTTGCTTATACATCTTCCCAGCATTCAAAACTAATAGCTGTTACCTTCTTTGAAATACCCACTGTTTACCTCCATCCTCATCAGCTGTATTTTTATCTCATACTTTTGATTTGTTTCTAAGGTTTTTTGAATGTTGCGAGCATTCAGCTTTGTTCCCATTTCTGCATTTATTTTCTTTTAGTCCGATCAGATCAATTCAAAACACTTGATATGCCCCAGCATTTTCTGAGGCACAGTCTTCTGTCATACTTACCCTTGCAGACCTTAGTTTGCTTCTTTTCACCTACGACAATGAATTTTAAATGCTGGCCTATACCTTCATCGTCCTTCCCATCCTTCGTCTGCAATTTATTCTAGCTCAGATTTTTAATCAGTAAAGGAATCAAGGAATATGGGGAAAAGACAGGAAAGTGGAGCTGAGTGTTAATAAATCAACTGTGACTTCATTGAGTGGTGGGCTGAATGGCCTATTTCTTTTGACTTATTATTATCTTACCACGCCATAGTGTACTATCTCTTCTTCCTATTTTGTTTCTTTTGCTAAACTCACCTTTCATGCCTTACTCTTCAGTTACGTTGATACCACGCTCTTGAACATTCTTTCATAAACTGCAGCAGCTTGCTATTGATCTCCCTTAGCTTAGTTTATTTCCCAACCTCTTTCTTACACAATTATTTACTCTCTGTGAAGTTCAGGCTCATGTTTTAATATGTGTTGAGCACTGTGAGAATGCAGGGTGTTGTTGTTCTCCTCCTGTAGGGATGCACCTCACCTCTGCTGTTTCTGTGATACAGCCTGTCAGGAGTTAAGTACGCAGGGAAGTGCCAGTGTGCTTGGGCTGTATGCTGCTCTCATATGAACTGAATGAAATAGCAGCAGTATGCTTGGCTAGTGTTTTACAGGTTTGTTAGTTGTTTGGAGTAAATCTTTCAATTCATTTGTATTCTTAATGTTTTTTTAAATCATTTTGTTCAGTGAAAGCCTTTCATCGGAATTGGCCACTACTCCTGCCTCATTTCATCTAGTTTAACAAGTTATGGTTTCCTAATTAATTTGATTTAGTCTAGGTTAATCTGAGAGAATGGGGGCTATTGGGAGTTTTGTTGTGGAGGGAATGGTGGGGGAGCACATCACTTCCTCATGTAGGGTGTAAAGTAGTGGGAAATAGAGAATATAATTTGGTTAAAGTTGAAGAGTTTTTGTTCAGAATGGGAACAGTCAAACACTTTGGTTGTGCTTTTTACAATATTCCATAGGACACCTCAGCAAAACAATACTGCATAAACAAAAGCATTTAGCAAAAGTAACTAAGAATTCTCTAGGTGCAGAACTGAACAGAATGGCGATTAAAAGTTAATGATGAGAGAGGGGAAATGAAAGCTTAGGGCTGGAGGGGCAACTCAGGAGAGAGCACAGGATGACAGTTGAATATAAGGACTTTTAGGTGCCTCATGAAAGCAGGGTGCAAATTTAAAGTGAAGGTATTTGAGGAACAAATTTAAAAATGTGGAGGCAAAAAAAGAAAGGAACACAGAGCTTTGCTTTATGCAGAAGCTTAAGAAATCTGAATACAGCAGAAACAAACTGCCTCTGAATTATATTCGCTTTTGTTTTGTAGACAGGAGTGGCAACCATTTTACAATTGACATGGTCCCACTTTAGAAAATGAGATAAAAGAGAAGATTACTTGCCTTCAGTGGAGTTAGTACAGAGCAAGATGTTGATCAGCTTCTCCTTGAATATTGTTAAGAACCACAAACAAGCAACTGATAGTTGTTTAATAGCACATCCAAAAGGCGGCACAATAAAATGTCAGAATGATTTCCATTGACTCCAAGAGTAAAAGGAGAGGAATACGCTGGTTGTGGAGAAGGGAGGATCATGTGTATATGGAGGTTGGGGAGATCAAGAAGATGAGGTCTTGTGGGGTGATGAGTGAGCTGAAGGTGAGAAAGATTTGGAAATTGGTTCTTTGGGGATAACAGGAATAAGGAAATTTTATGCAGGTGAGTATGTCACACAAATATCGACATGGGTTTTGTTCTATGGCTGAGAGAAAGCCAGCAAGAGCAGCATTAGAGAAGTTGAGCCTTGAAATCACAAAACAAATTTGTAAGGTTTTTGCAATGGTGGAGTAAAGTAGGGAACATGATGGGCGATGTAAGTGCAAAAAAAAATTAATAATAAATTGGATATAAAGTCAGAATCTGTGCTCAGGGTCCAGCATATTTTGGACTTTGCTGCTGTGGCTAGAGTTTGTTAGAGATGGAAACAACCAGAAATACAAAAGAACTGCTTCACTATTTTTGAAAAATTCAAACTAGTGGTATGTTAACATTATTAGGCAGTGAGAAAATTTAGTCATATTCGTGTCATCTGAAAAACGATTGTCTAGATTTTCATAATGATACAGAGCATCAATCATCGTGAAAATGATAGGATTAACTTGGAAATTTTAAGTTCTGCCCTCAAACATTTCTCTGGGTAGGGGGAAATGGGTTTGGGTTGGGATTTACATATTGGAGGCAGGTGTCCATTTAAACCACTTAAACCTTGACTTCTTATCAATTTTGTTGGCCTAAACTTGTGATCTTCATAGTGTACAAGATAGAATAGATCTGGTAAGAGCAGATCATAACTTTGTGCATTTCTGTCATCTTGGATATTGATTTAGGATGTCAATGGGAAAGGTTAGATAACCTTTAGAAAAAATCAGTGCCCCTTGGGATTAGAAATATGCATGAACATGCATTTTTAAAAGGTACACAAACTCATTAATTGCCAAGCTCATTGGAAATGTCAATCGACCTGCCACAATCAACAATCAAGTGTGTCAAAAGCTACATTCATCCATGGAAATGGAGGGTGTTACATCACATTCCTGACTAGTTAGTGGACAGGCTTTGAGGAGTCATGATGTAACTAAATTGTCAGAGAAATCTCATTGTCTTGACCTGCTCTTGTAGTTGTAGTATTTCATGTGGCAGGTTCAGTTAATTTTCTGGTCAATAGTAATCCCCATGATGTTAACAGGGAATGCAGTGATGTGCATTGAATTTCAAGGGGAGATGTTTTGACTCTTTCTTGTTGGGAATGATGTTAATGTTGCTTGCCACCATCAGTCCAAGCCTTGAACTCGTACTATAAACATGAACTGCTTCTGAACTGCAGAAGTTGTGAATGGTGCTGAACATGATGCAACTCTTAGCACAAATCACTTTCTGATCATTTCATGGTTGTGCATAAGATATCGCCCCCTGGAACTCATGCAGCATTGTCTTGATGTTGAGATGATTTCCTGCACCAACCACCGCCATCTTTCTCTTTTTAGATACGACTCTAATCGGAGGGATATCTTTCCTCTAATTCATATTGAGTTCAATTTTGCTAGGGTTCCTTCATGCCACACTTAGTCAAACATTACTTTGATGTCAAGGATACCCACTTGCACTTCACCTGTTTAGTTCAGTTCCTTTGTCCTGTGTTTGGATCATGGCTAGGAAGAAGAATGGCCTTTTGGAACCTGAACTGAGCATCCTTCAGCTGGTTAATGCTGAGGAAATGTCACTAGATAGTATTGACACCTTCCATCATGTTGCTGGGGTGATAATTGACCAGATTATATTAGATTTACATTACAGTGTGGAAACAGGCCCTTCGGCCCAACAAGTCCACACCGACCCGCCGAAGCGCAACCTACCCATACCCCTACATTTACCCCTGGGCAATTTAGCATGGCCAATTCACCTGGCCTGCACATCTTTGGACTGTGGGAGGCAACCCACACAGACACGGGGAGGACATGCAAACTCCACACAGTCAGTCGCCTGAGGTGGGAATTGAACCCAGGTCTCCAGCACTGTGAGGTAGCAGTGCTAACCACTGTGCCACCATGCTGCCCACGTGTTGTGTCTTGCCTGTAATGGACAGAGCATAGCTGGGAAAGTTTTAACTTTATTGAGTGGTTTCCAGTGTTGTCACTGTGCTAGAAAATCTTGTTTACCAGTGCTGCTAGGTGAGGAGTGCATTCTTCAGTAATACAGCAGGAATGTTGGCAGGGTCCATAAAACTGTTGAATAAAATTTTTAAAATGCTGAATGCACATAAAATTTTGAAATAATGTAGAATATGCAGGAAAAATAATTGAACACAGTTGGAGGTTAATTATATTGATTGAAAAAAAATGTCAGCAGTACACTCTCATATTTGCAATCTGCTGTTATTGGAAAAACATCCAGGCTAGGATGCGTAAAATTACCTTTGTATAGTTACTGAAAGCTCTTGTTATAAACAAAAGTAGAATGCAAACATGTTCCAAGAAATGAATCATAAATTTGTTTTTGTAAAGAGTTTTCAACAAGTTGATAGAAGATGCTGGTGGCGATAGTTGTTGTGCAGAACAAATGTAAACTGAGTTGAAGGAGCCCATTTTCCATTTTAAAGCTTTCCCATTTATTGTCATTATCCATAAGTATGTGGAGCTTGAAGTTATGAAGTATAAACATTATCCAGGTGCCGGGGAACAGCTGCCAGTGAATGACATGCTGAGGGAATGCTTTTGTATGTTTGTTCAGTATTGTGTGGCTTGTTGAGCTCTTTTCACAGCGAGAAATATTTTGACTAAAATATTTCCGATTCGTTCTGTTCTAGGAATTCTTCACCAATTTTTCATATTAGCAGGGCAGTGAGTCCAAAATCTACTATTCATTCCAGCCTTTTCAAGTAATATTTCCAAAGAATGATACTGTGTTGGCCATAATTGGTTACATTTGTGGGTTGTTCCATTGTGTCTTGCTGTTTACACAATCAGTGCTTTTTGTTGCCTTGCTCAGATCATTGCAGACCACCTGGTTTATCTATTTCATTCAAAAATCTGGCAGAAAACTCCCTTCGCATAGACCAGTTGTGAGGGGCTATAAGCATTCTATCATTTACTCTTTTAGCAATGGATGATGACATTGCCGACTTCTGGATCTATTGAAAAGGCGATGATAGAAAGCGTATGCAAGTTTTTTTTTGTGTTCTTTAACAAGTAATTAATAAAAAAAAATGACATTTCCCCTCGGACTGCTCCCATCTGCAAGTAAATAGTGTCCATGCAGAAATACACAACAATAATGTTAAATGAAGTGCTTGAGTGATTTATCAAGAAGCTTTTGAGGAATTTTAAATTTTGCCAATTCCCTACAACATTATTGCATTCACTACTAAATTTTAGAAAATATTGCCACTCTGGAATCAGATTTTATTTATAGTAATTTGGCATTGTCTGAAGATTCTTGAAAATAATCATAATGGAATTCCTCAACATGTCCAGTTGTATTTATAGACACGTTCTTAGAGCAGTACTTTCATTAACTTTGTCATCATTCTTACCCTCATATTTCAAGTGCATTCAACTTCTGGGTTAGCTCTGTCCAGCACCTGGTAATTTGTGAACAGTACTCAACTGCTGAAACTAACTCAAAATTGCCATTGGTTTTATTACTGGATAAAACTGTAATGTAATCAGTCAAAGGAAACCAGAACTTAATTTAAAAAAAAAATGGTTTTGGACATTTGTTAAAGACTTAGTACCGTAGTAGAAAAAAACACATTTTTTCTCGTGGCACATCTGAACTGAGGATGTTGTAGTTGGAATGCTTTAGAGATCCAAAGCCTCACAGCAAAGGTCAGAGGCAGAATATTCCTGCATGATGTTCAAGATATTCTGTTCATTAATGGAGAAAATCACTTATTGTGTGTCTATGATTTCTTAAGATATTTCAATTTGATTTGATTTATTGTTGTCACATGTACCAAAATACATTGAAAAGTGTTGTTTTTGCATGCTATACAGGCAGATCATACCATAAAAAGTGTATTAGGGTAGCAGAACAGAGTGCAGAATACAGTATTATAACTTCAGAGAGAGAGAGAGAGAGGGATCAGTATTAACATTTGAGAAGGTCCGTTCAAAATTCTGATAACAGTGGGGAAAAGCTGTTCTTGGATCCATTTGTATGTGTATTCAAATGTTTGTATCTTCTGCCTGACAGGAGAATACAACTGGGGTAGAAAGGATCTTTGATTATTTTGGTTGCTTTCCGAAAGTAGTGGGAGGTATAGATGGAGTCAGTAGATGGAAGCATGCCTTTGGCCACACCCCAACATTTTATAGAATTAAAGAATCCGACAGACAGATGGAGGCCAATTCAATTATTTTACGATTGCCAGTTTGTGAATTTTATAGAACCACTCAATTAAACCCCATTCTCCAGCTATATGCCTGTCTCATATCTCCCCTTGGTAACTTCACTGTATGTATGATAGTAACAGCCCTGTTGCCACTAAGAACTTCTTGGAGTAAATGAGGGGTGACCTGGCTTTTGTATGAAGGAGGAAACAAATTTCAGTTTTCCTCTCCCTCTGGTTGGTCGGGAACATGAGCAAATTTCAGAAGGATATGGGTACCCACAACAGTAAACATGAACCTCATCACAAATAAAAGCAGTAAATAAATTGATAATTTAAATGAGTAATTAATAGAAATGACCATTTAAATAAGAAGTGACAAAGCAGCAACACTTGAAATCACCAAACTTTGGCTTTCTGTTTCAGAAGCAAAGGTAGAAAGCAGAGGAATCAGCCCCAATTTTTAATCACCAGAGAAGGGGCTGACTCCAAGCTGGTGGGTTAGGTTTAACTAATCTGACCGTGGTCACTTCTGGTGGGATACACACTGGTCTTGGAGGAGTTCTTGTGAAAGTGGGGGTCAGAATGCTTGCTACAGAAATGAGTACTTATGAGTGTACAAGCCTTGGCATCAGGCCTTCGGTGAGCACCTGAAGAGGAGGAAGGACACATTCAGGGCAATTATCAATCCCGACAGGCTGTCTGTGCGCAGCTCAATAAACTCTAGTTTCTCAAAGAAAATATCCCCACATCACCGCTGTTCCACAGTTTTCCAGGTTTCCAACACTCTTTTGTTGGAAGCCGCACTCACAGAACAAGTCCTAAACTATGAAAGCAACCACCCCAACACACACAAAAGAAGTTGCATCAAGACACTGTTCAAAAGGGCCACAAAACACTGCAGTACACCAGAACTGCAAAAAGAGGAAGAAGAACACCTATACAATGTATTCGCCAAAAACAGATACACCTGCAATTTCATCAACAGATGCCTAAGGGAAAGACAACGGAATAAGGACATGCCACAACCCAAAGGACTAGCTACACTACCATACATCAAAAACATTTCTGAACTGACAGCCAGACTACTGCGACCACTAGGACTCATAACAGGACACAAACCAACAGCCACTCTCAGACAACTCACCAGGACGAAGGACCCGATACCCAGCATGAGCAAAACCAACGTAGTGTACAAAATCCCATGCAAGGACTGCACAAAACACTACATAGGACCAAGAGGAAGACAGCTAACAATCCGCATCCATGAACACCAACTAGCCACGAAACGACATGACCAGCTATCCTTTGTAACCACACACTCAGATGACAAGCAACATGAATTCGACTGGGACAACACTACTATTATAGGACAAGCCAAACAGAGAACAGTCAGGGAATTCCTAGAGGCATGGCACTCATCCACTGATTCAATCAACAAGCACATCAACCTGGACCCAATATACTGGCCACTGCAGCGGACAGCTGGAACTGACAACCGGAAGTGGCAGATACAAATCACTATAAATGCCAGAGGAAACATCACAGAAGTGCTTCACAGAAGGCTCCCAAGCACTGAGGATGTCACCTAGGCAGGGGAATGAAACGTCTGCAACACAAATTCCCAGCTTGGCAAACAGAACCACAACAACGAGCACCCGAGCTACAAATCTTCTCCCAAACTTTGAACTCTTCTGTAGGACATTATAAATTCTTCTTAGCAGAGTCCTGAAATTAAGTGTGTTTCAAGAAAGCTAATGATTTTACCCACCAGTTATGGTGGCTCAGTGGTTAGCACTGCTACCTCACAGCACCAGGTTCCCAGGTTCAATTCCAGCCTCAGGTGACTTTGTGGAGTTTGCACGTTCTCTCCGTGTCTGCATGGGTTTCCTCCCCCAGTCCAACGATGTGCAGGTTAGCCAAATTGGCCATGCTAAATTGCTCATAGTGCTAGGTGCCATTAGTCAAGAGGGAAATGAGTCTGGGTGGGTTACTCTTTGGAGGGTCGGTGTGGACTGGTTGGGCTGAAGGGCCTGTTTCCACACTGTAGGAAATCTAATATAAACCAAAGAAACCTTCCAACAAAATGTGCAGAACTAAAATATTCACCCTGGTGCAAACTCTTAGTCCCTGTCTTGCAAATGCATGTCATACTTGGCCTCGTGTCCATATGCAGTGGCTGTAGTATGACTAGCAGAAAGCTGCTAACCTCTTTTGGGGGAGGTTCCAGATGACCTTGCAAAATGTTCTCAAGCAGCCCTGATGTTCGAGGACTTGGCTTTGGCTGTGTTACCTAAGCAGCAGCCTGTATTGGCCAACTGAGAAGCATTAACAGCAACGCTGATGGTATATAGTGATGGAATTCTGAAAGCTGTCTTCCCGAGAGAGGGCTACAACTCCATGCTCCATGGAATCCTATATGGTGGCACCTCCAAAAACCTGGTTATCTGTTGGCAGAATATTTGATAGACAGCCTGTATTATCCTAAATACTGGTATCTGTAACCATGATGGAAGCGGTCAGAGGCTGTAATATGCCTGGAGGCACTGTAAAGCTGAACTTTCATGGTAACAATCATGGAATCTGTAAACTGGGTCTGAGTTAAAATGCAGTGCTGAGATGTTGGGTGGTTTCAGCCTGTGCTGCAGTGAAAACTGGTATGTTGACCAGCTGGCTTGACATAATGAATGGGTCTTCAGTTGGTCATGACTTATTTCTGGAAAGGATAGGCTTTCAAGTTTTGACAGAGGACTGTGCCAATTTAGAGCAGCGCTCCACCTTGTTTGCTGACGGTGATGACAGGCTCTGTTAGAGAGCTTCAAATGCAGAAGGGATTTGTTTTGCATGCATGGCCATCTGCCTTCTCCTGTAAGCTCTCCCACCAAAGTCCTTATCTGAGTCCTTTGCAGAAGAAGTCATCTGTCACCTATGTTGATGCTTCATATTTAATTATTCTCATGGGCTTGAATTTGAAAGATTGTGGAGATTTTTTTTAAAAATGGTAACTGAAAAAACACATGAGAAACCTTTCTTAAAAAAAAGACATTTCTTGGAAACCACATTGTCTTGAATAATTGCTGGCCTTGATTGCTTGATCTCACTTCTCGGAAAACACTTGTCTGTTTTGCAACTGGGCTTTGTGACTTCTGTTTAAATAGTGTTAGCAGATTTGGCTTCTGTGTTTAGATATTTTCAGTGGAGGCAAGTCTGCTACAGAACAAGCTGCTCATTTTATGTCTCTTTTATCTGAGGCACCTTTGTGGTGAAATCTGATTGTTCATTTTGAAGAGTGATTGACAAAACTTTTAATGTTCTATTTCCTGAGCAAACTGTGTCTGCCAAGATGCCAGAGACAACGTGATTCATGTCTTGATTGCGTACAAGAACATTAGATTATCAGAGTTTGGAAAATTGTATGCCTTATTCTTTTTTTTTGAGAATATTCATTCTTGGGGAGAGAGTTTTATTTTAAAGTAAATTTCCTCAGAGAGAAATCTGTTTTTTTCTCCCTTTACCGGAAGAGTGTGTGTGTTATTTAGGAAGGTACGTATTTATATTTTCATATTACAAGTTTTGTGGATTAACTAATTGTGTATCTTCAATGAATGGGTTTTGTTTGATAATATTCCAAACAAAATTGCAAGAACCTGGGTGATCAATCTTTTCATTTTAGTTATGTACAGAAAGTAAACAATTAGCCAAAGAGTACTTGGGCAACTCGTGGAGACATGGGACTACAACAACAGCACACTCTTTCCATTTCAAATTCTGTGGAGCTGGCCCTCACGCTGTCCTTTCCTTTGGCTTGGCTACTGGCTTGTTTGTACCCATTGGCTCACCATGTGCCGATCCCACTGATGTACTATAAAATTTATGTGGTACGCATATCTGAACTAGTGGCTATGATTTCGAGATCAAAGACAATCTGCTTCATCATTGGATATATGCCTGTTTGCATCTTTTCTCATAAGACTGCTGTGAACTAGCCTGTGCCTACTTGCAATAGCAACAGGCTATTAATTCAGACTTCAGCTGATTAGTGGCAAAGAGCATGCAAGCGCCAATAAATTACTAAGTCCAATACCCTTCCATGACATTCAGTGTAAATAATCATTGCCAAATTTTGCACCAAAAACATTGTGTGGGTTACCATTGATTGAAAATTTGACAGTATTAGCATAAGATTATTTTGATTGCTGTGGAGGTCAGAGACTGGAAGTTCCATGGTAAGTGACTCATTTCCTGATTGTACAAAACCTGTCCACTATCTAGAACTTGCAAATTAAAAGTGATAGAATATTCTCCAGTTGCCTGAATGTTTGCAGTTCCAACAATACTTAAAAGAACTTCAATATCAACTGGAATATAGAAACTTACAACTTCCCATCTATGTGTGGGGTGGCACGGTGGCTCAGTGGTTAGCACTGCTGCCTCCCCGTGTTAGCATCCCAGGTTCAATTCCAGCCTTGGGTGACTGTGTGGAGTTTTTACATTCTTCCTATGTCTGTGCAGATTTCCTCTAGGTGCTCCGATTTCCTCCCACAGTCCAAAGGTGTGTTAAATTGTCCATAGTGTGAGGTGCATTAGTCAGAGTGGGGTGGGTTACTCTTTGGAGGATCAGTGTGTACTTGTTGGGCCAGGCAGCCTGTTTCCACACTGTAGGGGATCTAATCTATTCAATGCCTCCCACCTCAGGTAGACCTTAGTAGTTATGCATTACGATCCCTGCTTCCAGAATCAGAACTATCCAGTTTTTAATCCAATGCATGTAAAGTTCTACAGCCGTGGTAAATCCTGGAAGTGCTACAGATGGGTTAGAAGTAGTGGTAGTTATCTGTATAACTTAAAGCTTGCTCTTGAGCCACCCAACAATATTTATCCCTGTCACCTACAGGATTCTTTAATTGTATGGCATAATAATGAAGCATTCACAACACAGAAATGTGTGGGAAGAAATACATTAAACACTTACAAAAAATTAAATGCACAGCAGAATAAGTTAATTTGTAACACTAATTTTAGCAAGTATCTTTCCATGTCGAAAAAGACAGAAGAGCCTAATAATCAAAAAAATGGCACTGCTTTTAGTTTGTTTCTTCTGTATCCTTATTTGGAGGGATAAGAGTACTCACCATGGCAACTTTTTTCTGTAGGTTTTAAAAATGGGAATGTCAGGTACTGTGTAGACATTGTCAGTGCTTCCTACTCCTAGGTATGTGTACACTTATTGTGAAGATGCAGAAACCTTCTGAGTTTCAAAACAAAATCAATGTGTATTCAATGTTAGAAGCTGTTAATGCTATTGAAGTGTTTAAAAAATAATAGCAATTATATGTCAAATAGAATGGAGACAGAGAGAAAATATCAATAGAAATAACATATGTCCTGCCCTGAATCTTGATGATGCTGCTTGCATCTTTTCATTTACAGAACAAACTTGCTACTTGTTTCTTAAAAGTAAATTGCATTTTTTCTCTTCATTATAAGGTTTGATATATGTAAAGTATGCAGTTTATTGTCAAATTTCATTGGAACAATTTTATTAAGAAGAGGTTTGCAATTCTCAATCCATGTATCTTGCAAATGATGAAGGAATGAAAGGTCATGTTGTTCTCCCGCCATAGTGAAAAAAGGAAGTGTTTCAGAATAAAGCATTTTGTTTCCTAAGTTTTGTTTTTAAGATGTGAGATCAATTTGGTTTTCAAACACCAGTGTGAAGGAAGAATGAGTAATTTCCAACAAGGCAGAGTATACTGGCTGATATCACAATGACTTATGCAAATTCACATCTTTTGAATTACTTTCTCTGTTATCATATCGACATCTTAAGAGATTCATCAGATAGAAATTCATTCTAAGCTTATGGGATCATTTAATCTGCATTCCAAACAAGGTAGAAAGATTCGTAGACTAATAAACAGTAAACATTTCCAGAAAAAAATGTTAACAATTCATCATTGTTTTAGTTTTGTCTCCTTTATTTTTAATTGTTTAATACTCTGAGGTAAATAATGTCACATTTGGGTATAAAAAGCATGAATTGTGTGTTTTGAAAATAACACAGTGAATATGGCTATCACTTTGTTTTCTATTTAATTAATTTGAATCACAAAGAAAATTGAAAAATAATTATTCTCCAACTCAAAATGTTAGGACAAATAACATACATGACTGGTTTCATTTGCACCTAAAATGTGAATAAGGAATGGCTCAATTAACGAATAATACGTCTGTAACGTTGATTATTAAATGGTCAATTTCAACTGAGACCATGCCCAACTTAAATGCCTGTTTGTTTACCTATTTTGTATAATTCAACTGCTTACCCATTCTGTGGACAGAAAGCTTCATCAGTATTAATGGCAATGAGCAAAACCTAGAGATGGAGCAACAAAGAGAGAAGAAAGGCATTAATGTAGAAGTAGTGTTCTGAAAGCCACTTTTATTTCTTATTTATAATGTACATGAACAGTCTGGATTAAGGATGACACCACTTTAACTTCAGAGTTCTGGAAGGGAATGGATGACAGAACAGTGAGCTGGAGCACAAAGGTACTAACAAAAAGAAATAATGACTATTTATTGAAATACATTTTCCTTTGCATTAGCTTGTCTTCAGATATAGTTCCCATAGGAATGTGTGTGAAATATACTTTGAGAGCTAAGCTTTAACAACTGGAAACTAGTAGTTGAGAGTTTGGTGTCTTATTCAGTGATATAGTGTTGATAACTGCAAGGGCATTTTATTCTCACTGCTTTTAGGAATGGTTATAAACAAAACTTTTACAGGTTTCAATTAAGCAAGTCTTATACACTCATAAGCAACCTTAATGCAAGGCTTGCACACATATGCAGCTGGAGCACTTGTTGTTTGTCAAGTCTTTAACTTAAGAGACCAGTGGGAGTTTTTAATTAATGTCTGTGAGAAGTATATGCTAGTCTATTTAAACCATCTTGGCAAGTTTGACTCATCTCCCCTTGCAGTTGATGCAGTCACTTGAGCCTTTGGGGATTCACAAAATTAAAAGTTGTGTTGCATGCTGTTGTCTATATAACATACATCTCAAAATCTGATGCAAGTGGTTTACCAAAGAGATTAATTTGGTTAGGAGGAATCAAATGCTGGCATTGAAAAGCTCACCCTTTAAGTGCACGTTCAAGCTGCTTTCACTTAATCTAATGTCTGGGCTTATTGCTTGTGAAATAGAAGGCGAACAGGGTTATAGAAAAAAAACTTTAATTTTCAGTTTATGTTAAGTATTTCTTACATAGAAATCAACAATAATTAGATGGAACCAAATAAATGGAATTCTAAACTTTTGCATTTGAACTAATCAAACCAAACTATAATTTGAAGTTCATTACTGTGCACCGAGGTCATGCGTATGATTTATTTTACAATTTGCTTATACATAAATAAAGTCAAAACACTGCCAAAATTAATTATTCAAAGCTTCTCTTTTAGGATATAGACTAAGATATTAATTTAGTTGTTATTTTGTTGTTTGTATGTTACAGTATTTAAATTGCGCTATGTCTGAAATGGAAGAAAGGGACAGCCAAGAATTTATAGCAATGTTTGTAGACATCCATAAAGTGTATAATTTAGTAATGTTTAGACATTTCATTGTGACAAAATATGTACTTGGTCTAGGTTTTGGAGATTGTAAATGTTAAATGTTAAATACTATGTAAAAACTGCACACTTGTCATAAAGTATCAGGCATAGTTTATACTCGTAATCCAGTGCATGGTCAGTACCTGAAACAATCCAGATCATCAAGTGGAAGCATTTCCCTGCATGGAGACAAGAAAACTCAGTGGGTTAGCCACCTGTCCTAATGTGTCATGTTTTCTAAAAGTGCTTTTAAAATCACCATCATCTGTGAATGCGGTACTGATCACTTGCATCCACAAATTGAGAAACTAACAAAGTGCACTTTTAAAATCAAACCTGCAGAACCGAGTTACCAAAATGAAGCACTAACTTATAAAAAATCTATTTGTGTCATGTTTCAACCAAAAAACATGTAAATTGGATAAACTAACATTGAAGTATAAATCACTAGTTATATTTTCTTATTTGGTTTTGCTTATATTTACAAAAGCAATATAATGTGATGCTTATTTGGAAATGATAATGTATTGTATATAAAAGCCTGGAAAGCAACAATCTTGTGCTGTATTGCATTTTTGAGCTGAGAACTTGCTTTCCCTATTACCATAGGAACATGAGTCATGAATGTAAGTAACTGTTTTTTGCATTAGGTGCTCCCTGGAGGTATTAGAAAATATCATGTCCCTGCATGAAATGTAGATGTGAAATCTACCAGAAAGAAATATTTATGACCATTTTATGCTTGATTAGATTTGGATGACATCTGTTATAAGACAGGGACTGGACAAAGAGAAAAGCTGCTCCTGGGCAAATGTTAACAGAGTTGTTTAGATGGTGCAGGGGCAGAACCTTCCATTACGGCTAGGCAAAACATAAGAACACTGTTAGTGTGAATACAGTTGACAAGAATCTGCTGTGATGGGAGCAAAATAATCTGCCTTCTAACACTGAGATGCAACTGCTTAAAGCTAATACACTAGATACCACATAGAACCAGGTAATATATTTATCTCTTTTGTTCTTCTAGTTTGTTTAAGGGTCAATGTAATTCTTTTGCGTTTAAATAGTTTGATAATTCAATAAGACATGATATTTACATTTACTGGATTTGTTTATTTCTTTGTATGGAATGTCCTATTTTACAGCCTTCATTTTAATCGTCGCATAATTATTAATTAATCAAAGGACACATCATTTTTTGTCTAATAGGCTATCCTTTCTGGCTTTTTATTTAAAAAAAAGTCTAAATTTTTTTACCTGACAGGTAAACTCAACAAATATAATTGGAAATTTAATATTTGACAACAGAAACAATAAAAGCAGTCTAAAACTTCTACCCTTAACTTTGTGCTTCTGTGATCCTTTTAAATCTTTTCACTTTCATTTCCCGTTAGAGCAGTTAAAATATAGTTTGAAAGCTGAGATATCTCTTTCTAACTGTTTAGTATATGACCAAAAGAGCTGGATCAGCAGGTGGGTTCCCATTATGTAAAGTCGTTAAACCCACCATCTTTTCCAAAGAGTTAATTGTTTGGTCTTTATTGTTTTGAGGAGTTTAAAGCAAGGCACTGCTAAGTAAGAAAGTAGGTTTGATTATTTAGACCCCCCTCTATGTCTGTAAAGCTTGAAGAAGGGGATTACATAAGCTACTAAAGGTTCTGGCTCATACATATACTTCAGTAACGGTGAACAAAGAATGCAACTGAGACATTGATTTAAAACAAATTCAGCTGGGAATGATCGTAACTGCTATGATAAAGAAGTGCTTTGCTGGGACACTGGCAGACATTTTATATTGAGTAGTTGTAGTTTTTAAGTCTTTACACTGTCAAAATGTATTGTCAATAAGTAAAGAAATAATAAGGTTTAAAACTTTAGTTATGACTTCAGCAATGAAGCTGAAATGACTAACCAGTAATGGACAGAGCATTTCATTTGTTAAATGATTTGTAGCATCCAAACAGTAGAATGCATCCACAGTTCTGTTATTTGGAAATCTTTGATCTAGGATCCGATTGTTAAGTTATCTATAACAGATATTGCAGGGCTTTTCCTTCTTTTGTATTCATGTTTTGCCTTGCAATGAAAATGTTACAACAAAATCTGATTGATAAATGAATGAGTCTGACATGACTTGTAAGCAGTTGGGTAGCACAAATAACATATGGATGATTGGTTTGTTGATAAGTCTTTATTCAGATCTTTCACGTTACATTTAACCCTTCGAATACTTTGACAACTGAAATCTTTTAAAGCTTTAAAATATTGCTAGTTTCTTATTAGATATCTACTGCTCAAAATCAATGATAAAAATTCAGAATATTCCTGACTAAAATCAGAAGAAAATTTGTTGTAATTTAGTTTGAGTATGTGGATCTGTATCAAAAAATTCCAGAAGATCATCTTAAGAGCCATCTATGTGGTGGCTCTACCTTTGAGCAGGAGGCCCAGGTTTAAGTCCCACCTACTCCAGAGATATATCCTGAAGAGTAGTAGTATTCGGATCAGGTTGATTGGAAAACATCTGTAATAGTTAATTTCACATGGAGCTTTTTGCAAACTGTAATTAACTAATTATAAATGGAATAGTGAAGAACCTACACATTCAAAGCATAAAGGTGTAAAGCATTTGTTAGAAAGTCTAGGATATATGTAGTTGGAGGATGATGCTTAATTAAAGCAGAAAGTTTTATTTACTGTAATAAGTATTCAAGTTTTTGCTCTGCACTGCATAATGAAGACTAAACAACACCAAAGTGTTAGTATTGAGAGTGGTATTTCATTTGTTAAAAGTGCTGCCATTCTTGTAATGTTGTCACAGTACAGGAGGAATAAGGCAATCCCTGTTTTAAATTTGAAATGTTAAAAACCACAGTGGCAAAGCTTGAGAATTTAGTATGACCCTTTGAATATTAGGATGAGGCTTTCTTTTTACTTTTCAACATTTTCTGGTGAAGAAAGAAACAAAGCTGCAGAGTACGCCCTCTTTCTATATCTCCATACCGCGTACGGCCCTTCTTGAAGGAAGTCCAGCAGATCTCGCTGTCAACCTCCAGTATCTTCCTCTTGTAGCTCCAGCGAAAATGCCAATTGCACAAATGTACATTCAGATACCTCATAGTGATTTTATATACATGCACAGCTTTTATAAGGATGCACTTTCAGGAGACTAAGTTTAGAAAAGACAGAGCTCACTTGTACCAGTTCTCCACACTAATCTTTGCAAACCTACCATTTATCATTATTTGGGATGTGATTGTTTAATGTCTGCAGTAAAGCAACAGCTTGCATATCTACAATATCTTTAATAAAACAAAATATTTCAAATAGGGAAAATACATCATATTATGTTTATGATGAACAGAAACTTTTATTTATGTTTTTCCTCTGTTGCCAAATTTTCAGAATGCTTACTGAAATCCATTGAAGCATTTTCTAAATTCCCACCCACTTTCACACAGCAGGATAAGTTCAGCAGGCACATAGGAGCATCAACACCTTCAAATTCCCTTCTAAGCCACATTCCTTTATGACTTGGAGCTATCTTGCCATGATTGAACTATTTCAGGATTCCCTTCCCAGCACACTGTGGGTGTACTGCACCGATGGAGTATAGCAGTTCAAGAAAATCACAGAAGGTCTTGTGTCCCTGTCACCAGCCCCCTCCCATGCTTTCTGATCTACAATGGCTCCTGGTGAAGAATGTCTTAATTTTAAAATTGACATTATATTTTCATAATCCCTCAATGGCTCCGTTCCACCCTTCCTTTAATTTTATCTAGGCATGCAATCTTCTGAGATGTTTGTGTGATGGAGTCATCAGCCATGGTTGTAGTGGGTAGTCCTTATCTCCCAGTAATAAACCCTGTAGTCATCAGGCTCTTGAAATGAAGCAAGAACGTGAGAGTTCTCAAGAATATACATATCATGGCAGCTTCCAGGATACCTGGCACAGGCCTCTGCGATGATCACAGATGACTTGCACATCAATTGAATTTAACCTTTTATTGATGATCTTAGTGCAATGTCTTTGCAGTCTATACCGTGTGTATCCAGAGGAAGGCCACTATGTTGTCATAACCCCCATGTGCTCAGGCTGCTACTCTGACCTCGTCAAGGGGAGATGAGATGATCTGGCATCAATTGCATTGGTAACAGCCTTAATACATATGATTGTTGATCCCCAGTGGATCCTTGGAAGCAGCCACTTGCATAAAAATTTGGTACGGCTGTCACCTTGAGGA
Source organism: Chiloscyllium punctatum (assembly GCF_047496795.1). Classification (NCBI taxonomy): domain Eukaryota; kingdom Metazoa; phylum Chordata; class Chondrichthyes; order Orectolobiformes; family Hemiscylliidae; genus Chiloscyllium; species Chiloscyllium punctatum. Next base: position 49,551,879 of record NC_092750.1, on the reverse strand, counting down.
CCATTGGGATAGGATACCTCTGCTACCCCTTCAGGCCCCGGGTCCTGCTGCAGCATCTAGCATAGTTGTGTGGTTGCCTCCTGGGTCATTCTCAGTCTGTTGTTGCAACAACATGCCTTGCCCATCTGGAGCAAATGGTATCAAGGATATTGACTGTGAATGTTCGACACATCGTCCACCTTCAGTTGCAACCTCTTCATTAGAGGTTGTTGAGCAGTGGCTGCTGGATTTGTTGGTGCATTTGTTCCTGCTCCATTTCTGCCACAATGACGATGACCCTGCTGTAGCTGGATCCGTTGATCATGGTTCCAATGAACCTGCATGAGGAATATCATAAACAGAACAGGTTCTTAGCAATGTAAGCAGACAGCATTTGTATCACTCATAAATGACATTTTACCATAGTCCTCTCAGCAGTGCATCATGCAGACTCTGACAAAGAGGGCCATGAACTGTCTCTACATGGACTTTTGACACAATAAAGCTTATTCTGTTGTATGCTGCATAAGCCATATTGCACAAATGCAGTATGAGATAGTAGATGCAATATCGAAAACTTTCACCCCATCCTCCTTATCACACAAGAAAGCAGAATTACATATAAGAACAATTGTTACAATTCAAGGAAAGAAAAGCAGCTCTGCATCTTTGTGCTGCATATGAGCCTTTGTGAGTTGTGGCCTTCAGGTAACACTTCTGCTTCACAGAGAAGATTGTTATCAGTTTAGTGATCAGTCACATACTAAAGACTGCTTGTGGCCAGGATTTGTATCCCACACTGTTGGTCACTGCATGGAATCTATTCCACATGCAGGAATCTTTGAGAACAGATGTATTTAATCTGTACTGTGTAATTGCATGATCAATGCCTCCCAAAGAGTTTCACATCACATCCTCAGACAGATTTTAAAAAATCTGGGAGTAGTGGCAGCATCCTTTTGCGTTTCCACTGTGGCTTTGCAATTCAGATGAAAATGAAAAGCAACAGAGATCACGCTTTGCAGACTGAGCCTGTTAACCTGGTTGATTCTGGCCCCCCACCACACTTTCATGTTCCTTTCTTCCTTTCATTCTTCAGCTATCTCCTCAGTTCTGAGATTCCACATGTTGCTAACAAGGTCTTTTGTTTAAATCTTCATCTTCCAATATTAAGTTGTGAACTTTTATGATGCACTGGCCTTCCACCTTGCGCAGTAACCTTTCTCCTTCAGTGCACTATTGTCTCACACCCTTATTTGTTGAGTTGTCCCCATTGTATTGCAGCATGCTATTTGCACTCCCTAAGTTGACTGTTTTCATTTCTGTACTGAAAATGTGGACCACTAATACACCGCCCCCCCCCCCTTAAATTTCAGGGAACAGACCTCTATGACTAACCATGGCCCAGTCCCTCATCAAATTGGAGGGACAGCCCAAGATGTTGAATGACCATAACCTGGGCTAACGTTTCACCACTTCATCACAATTGACATACAGCTGTGGCTCTCGCTGATTGCCCTAAACTCAGAGACCCCATTCTCAGCCTGTAGTGGTTTGGAATCTCTCACCCTGACTGCTCCAAGAGACTGACTTAAATGTACAAGCGTGAACTGCAGTCAGACACTTCACTTGATTGGCTGTGCCAGGGCTTATGACTGGTCTTGAATGAGGACTACTTTCCTTAGACTTTGAGACATTGTCACTTGGTTGACATATTATGTTTGCTAAATAAATTGACATATTATGTTTGCTAAACAAGTTTTGAAGTGAATGTAAGGACAACTAGCACAGCAATATGTCTACATTGAACAAGCCAACTATATCATCATTGTGACATAATGTCTAATCATCTGAATTGCAAATCCACAATGGAAATGCAAAAGGATGCTGCCACCACTCCCAGATTTTTTAAAATCTCTCTGAGGATGTGATGTGAAACTCTTTGGGAGGCATTGATCATGCAATTACACAATACAGATTAAATACATCTGTTCTCAAAGATTCCTGCATGTGGAATAGATTCCATGCAGTGACGCATGCCTATGCTGTAACGCATGCCATTTAAGGAGCTGCCATTTATGGAACATGGTGCTGTATAGCAATAAGTCCACCCCCTTGACTGATTACTGCTGAGAAACATGGTCAGCTGCCTGATTGGGTGTCTGCACTAAAAGGCAAGGCAAGACAAATCACTGTGAATCTGTAAGTTCTGAATGATTCAGCAGAGCGCAAAAAGGTAAGGCAAAGTAGAGATACTGTGAGCATCTAAATTGGCACGAAGTGAGTCAGCACTAATAAAGCAAGCAAAGAGCCTTGAGGTGCACCCTGCTATGGTACATGAGATTAGTGCCTGTTCCTGTGAGCAAGGTGGCCTGGCACCAGCATCTATCCAAATGGCAAACTGTGATTTTGCTGGTGGGCTGTTCTATATGATCTCACTCTAGTGTTAGATGTCTAATCTCTATTTTGCTGTCATCCTTGGTGACGATAGTTTTCATATTCTCATAGCTATAGCACTCCCATGAAATATTGACTCTACACTTAAATAGCCATTGATCTGAAAACCTGCCACACTTTACCAATGGGGTTCTCTTTTCACTGCTGACTGCTTCTAGATGAAGTCTTCAGTGAAACAGTCTCAATATTGATCTGCCCAAATGCAAATACCAAATGAAGGAAACAATCCCGGACCATCAAGAACATGGTAAAGCAAAAACCGATACAAGTTTTGAAGTGAGTGTAAGGACAACTAGCACAGCAATATGTCTACCTTGAACAAGCCAACAATACCATCATTGAGACATATGGACAAAGGGGGTACAAGGAAAATTAATGACAAGTAAATAAGGAAGGCTCATAAGGAAGTGAAAACTAAAAACTGAGGAGATGCAACCAAGATACCTTGTGTTCTGAACCTAGATGGTTGCTTCCACCCATCACACATCACTATCATGCATGAATAACAAACTCTCAACCATTTTGCATTGGATTGAATTATTTTGCTTCCAAGCAGTGGAGAACAGAAATTTGGGCTCTGTGTAATAACCCATCTATTGTCAGATAATGAGTATTACAAATATATGTTTCTGACCAACATTAATCTAATACTCTTACAGATATAAAATTCTTTAATACTTCTATTTTATCTCCATGTAAAGTGTTTCATTCAGATTATATTGCAGGCATACAAGTATGTACAGTACACAAGTTTTCTATCTACATGAAGGCTATGTTGTGTATCTTTACAAATCATGAGTATCTTTCAGCCAGCCCTTTTCATTATAAATTCTTACAGACAAACCTAAAATGATAACTGCCAGTGTAAACATGTTATGCTGTAATTGCACCCTCTCACAGGTAAAAGGACAATAATGTCATCATAGTTGCATAAGTAAAATTACAGCATGACAAACTTACATTGACAATTTTCATTAACAACCGAGATGCCATACTACCGCTATGAGGAGAAACCTGAGTTCTGAATCACATGAAGCTGTTTCTGTGGAGCTGCAAGGGTATTTTTCAGATGTAATCTATCACACGTCCCTCCCTCCATCTTAATCACGGAAGGTTGCTAATCATGGCTCAAGCTAACTCAGTAGGATGTGAAGAAAGGTAGGTACCAGGGACCACTTCAACAAATTCAAAGATTCGTAAAATTCCTAGAGTGTGGAAGCAGGCCATTCAATCCACCAAGTCCATACCAGTCCTCCGAAGAGCATCCCACAGAGACTCACACCCCTACCCTGCAACCATCTATTTCCCATGTTTAACTCACCTGGCATACACATCTTTGGATTGTGGGAGGAGCAGGAAGAACGTGAAAACTCCACACAGTTGCCCCAGGGTGGAATTGAACCTGGGTCCCTGATGCTGTGAGGTAGCAGTACTAACCACTGTGCTGAATTGAGCACCCTCCTCCCTGCCCACTGGTGTGCCCAATATTGCTTTATTTCTGGAATTTATGGTCAGCTTGTTGTACTTGTTTGTTACAGTTTCTAGAGTCAAGTAACATGAATGAATTCAAAGCACACATAATAGTAATATTCTTGTCATATATTCTGGAACACAAATATAATTTGACTGAATCATCATAGCTCAGTGATTCCAAAATAATGTATATTATTTTTACATGGTGGAAAACAACACATTCCCTGAATCACAATGCCGTGCTGCAGGGGATATGCTAGTTATATATTAAAACTCTTGTGTTTACTGTGTGCTGCTGTGCACTTCCTGCAATGTTTCCACTTCACTAGGTTAGTCTAAAAATTGGGAAAACTTATTCAAAACTTGGTCAACTGTTTGGGGTATTCTTCTTTTAACTGACTGATGATCTATCAAAGCTGCAGTGCAAGTAGATTAAAACTGCCTTAAATTGCATTGCTTCAAATTATATGTAAGTCAGAACATTTAACTATTTTTAAACACCAGGTCTTACAATCAAAATAATTTACACTTTCTAGCTCCAGTTCTCACCTCTTGCAATTTTAAAACATATGGATTTCAGCCAGCTAAGTCCAAGTATAAACCGGTTCTAAACAATTTCATATTTGTTAATTGAACTGTCACACAATTCCAGATTCTTATTTGCAATATAACTTGCATGTGAACTGACCCAGCCTAAGAATTCTCTACATTTAAGCCTTTTACCCTTAGAGGGACACATTCAATTTAAATATTGTATAATATTGTTGTCTTTCTAGACCAAAGCGTGGAGGTGCCATTGTTGGACGGGATTGGGCAAGGTCAAAAATCACACCACACCAGGTTATAGGTGCTGCACCTGAAGAAGGAGCGAGGCTCCGAAAGCTTTTGTTTGCATATTAACCTGTTGGACTTTAACATGGTGCCATCTAATTTTTGACCTTGTTCAATCCAGTGGCACCTCCACATCATGGCCACCACCAACACCACCAATTGCCAGTTCAAAGTGGAGTGGATCTCCAAGATCACTTATCAACGCATACGTTAAGTTTCTACAGAAAGACAAGAAAGCATAAAAAATTTCAAAAGAACTATAGATCACAAATTAAGTAGGCCTACAATACAGATTAGGCTGAGAGACTTTGCTGTCACACCTCTTAGAAACTCCTCAATCATCTCACACACTAACTCTACAGCAGGAGCTGTAATCTTGAAATCGAAATAGTGTCCATATTCTCAGCTTGCCCTTGAGATACAGCAGTACAACTATTGAGACGCAGCCAAACAGATGAGGCAATGGAACTACATGAGCACCTGAAGAAGGAGTGAGGCTCTGAAAATTTAATTTCTAAATTTATGTTATGTATATCTTACAGTTAATTGAATGATATTTAAACTTTTCCCACTTAAGCATATTCTTGACAAGTAAAGGTAAAGTCTCACAGTCTTACCAGACCATTGGGCTGCTCTGTCATCAGAGAGAGGTTTAACCAGAGAGTTATCAAACCATCTGGCGCGGGGAGAGTCATAGAGTCATACAGAACAGAAACAGACCCTTTGGTCCAACCCATCCATGCCAAACATAATCGCAAACTAAACTAGTCCCACCGCCTGCTCGAGGCCTATATTGCTCTAAACCTTTCCTATTCATGTATCTACCCAAACGGCTTTCAAACATTGTAATTGTACCCACATCCACCACTTTCTTAGGAAGTTCATTCCACACGCGAACCAACCTATGTGTAAAAAAAAATTGCCCCGTATGTCTTTTTTAAATCTCTCTCCTCTCATTTTAAAAATGTGCCCCCTAGTCTTGAAATCCTCCATCCCAGGGAAAAGACAACTACCATGAACTCTCTCTATACCCCTCATTATTTCACAAACTTGTATCAGGTCATCTTTCAATCTCCTATGCTCCAGTGAAAAAATCCCAGCCTACCCAGCGTTTTTTTATAACTCAAACCTTCCAAACCTGGCAACATCCTGACAAATCTCTTCTTAACCCTCTCCAGCTTGATAATATCCTTCCCATAACTGAACAACCAGAACTGGACACAGTACTCCAGAAGAGACTTCACCAATGTCCTGTACATCCTCAGTTGGACTTCCCAACTCCCATACTCAAAGGATTGAGCAACAAAGGCAAGTGTGCCAAATGCCTTGGGAAGGAGACTCCTTCATGGTAACCTCAGCCAGTGCGGTTGGCATCACTCAGTATTGCAAACCAGCCATCCATCCAGTTGAGCTAGATGTAAATAAAAATATCTAGAAATTTAATGTTATGCAGAATTTAGCCTAATACTTTTACTTTGTGTATTTTAATTAAAGTTTGTTTTCTTCACATTAAGAATAATATTATCTGTGAAATAATATTATCTGTTTATTTTTGGTTTCCATGGAAATTTCCCAGAATCATGAGGCTGGATTTGTTTTTACTTGTGGGCCCCTAACAACTCGGAGTTAAAAGCTAGGGGTCACCAGTTGATGTCATTGGATCATGATATTGGTTTTTGTTTTTACCATTGGTTTGGCATATTAAAGTTGAATATGGCAGGATTTAGCTAGCTGTTTCTGGTATATCTGAGCTATTTTGTTTCATAGGTTGTGCACAATCACTCAAGGGGTATAATTCTAACTGTAAAATGAAAGTGGTTTTAAAGTGAAACAGTTGAGGGTTAAAGACCTCAAAAGTAGCTTCATATGGCCCAGTGTAATACCACCCAATTCAAGTACGTTTAACCCAGAATTTTGACCCTAATGGTCAGCACATAGATGTTTTAAGCGTGTGGAGAGAGCATAGTGGTAGTGCTACCTCAATGCAACTATGCAATTTTCAATGCATTTTCTCTCTTTGAAGTTTCTTGTCACCTTATCAAGTGTGACATTCCAGTCTTTATTGAAGCAGCCACTGAATTTACATCTGTGCTATGGTTCAGGAGAAGTTCCCTGCCCCTGTGCTAAGAGCAGGAGGAGCAGCAACACTAGCAGTAGCCTTCAACATTTAAAAGGTAAAAACAATGACTGCAGATGCTGGAAACCAGATTCTGGATTAGTGGTGCTGGAAGAGCACAGCAGTTCAGGCAGCATCCAAGTAGCTTCGAAATCGACGTTTCGGGCAAAAGCTCCTGATGAAGGGCTTTTGCCCGAAACGTCAATTTCAAAGCTACTTGGATGCTGCCTGAACTGCTGTGCTCTTCCAGCACCATTAATCCAGAATTCAACATTTAAAAGACATTTGGACTGGTACATGAATAGGAAAGATATAGGCCAAGCGCAGGCAAATGGCAAATGGGACTATATTAATTTAAAGATATATGGTTGGCATGGACAAGTTGGACCGAAGGGTTTATTTTCCGTGCTATACATCTCCATTACTCTACAAATGGGAATAGTTTAATTTGGGGAACTTGGTTGGCAAGGATGAATTGGACCAGAGGGCCTACTTCTATGCTTTATGACTATACAACATCACCTCAGTCACTGAGGTCCTGCTGGAAATTCTTTTGTTAATAGTTCAGGAGCTGGGGTTGACTGGAGCAGGCTTGTGTGATGACGCTTTCCCAACTTTGCGCTCTTGTGGTTTGCTGAGGCCACTAGATTCAATACACAGTTTAGCTCAATTTGACCCTTGCCTTAATTAGAATCCTTCATTTCCAAATTTGGCTCATCATTTCAGAAAAAAAGTGCAAGTGGCGCTCCATTGATGTAGTTGAGTTAGAGATCTGGCAGAGCCCAGTTAAATCAGGAACAGGTTCTTGACCTACAACTGGTATCCTTGCTGTGTGCAGGATCTAACTTTAGTGACAAGCAAGTATAACAAAATAGTTTGGATAGTAAATGTCACCATTCTTTAATCTTATACTTTTCTTATTTATTTAGAGCCTTCACCATAATTAAAAGCTGTGAGTTATAAACTAATGTACGACAACTTAGAGATGTTAGGATAAATGACTAAGAGCTTGGTATGAGAGGTATCTTTTTAAATCAACATACAGAGGTTGAGAGGTGCAGGAAGGAATTCCAGAGATTGGGGCCTGGATAGCTGAAGTAGTGGACTTCAAATGAGTAGAGTCACTTATAAGTAGGATCACAATGAGCTCAGAATCAGAGGTGTGCAGATATCTTGGAGGGACATGAGATTGGAGAAGATGACAGATTTCCTGCTATAATTAGTAGTGTGTTTATTTCTTATTAATTAATTCATATGCATGTGCTCAGAGTGGCCTTTTAATACAGCAATGTAGACTGTGCAATCTCTTATCAAATGAGCAATCTTTTCAGTCTCAATGTCTCTGTCTGCCACACTTGCATACTCATCTATAAACATTTTTTACTTGCCTCTCAAAAATTTCTTAATATAAAATTTTTGCAGCATACAGGATGATGCATGTTTACTGTTCTTATGCAGTAGGCGGTAGTATTCTGTTTTACATTTAATTTCTCTGATTGGCGAAACAGTTAATTTTATTTTAATTCAGTTGACTCTGACGTCTGACAAGTTTCACTCAGGATAATTAGTGAGGTTAATTTACGAACCATACTCACTGCTGTTCATATGACATTCTGATTTCCAAAATGTAAAGGCTATATATAGAATGTATTATGGTAACGGTAGAGATTGAAACCTATGATTAATTTACTGATTTTTGTCAGAAGATATGCAATTTTTTTTACCCACAGATCACTTAGGGCTGTCATTAAACATTTAAAATTTTAAAAAGTTAGGTTCAGAAGATGATAGTTTTGACTGAATAATGTAAAATGACTGTAGGGCAATGGAATAGCAAGGTTATTATGGAGAATAAGTTTCTGCTCTTTTTTTTAGCATGTACGACTACACTTCTGTAACAAAAGGCTTTATTGTTTCAGACTAGAAGTTCACAGGCTCTTCCTTCTCTCCACCTCCAGTAAGCATGCATGAACATGTTTGTGGTTATATACACAGATTATATTCCTCTGCCCATCTGTCTGTGTCATAGCATTGGTGGTTGGAACCAAAAGGAGGGAAGCTGAAATGGAATAAATACTAAACTGTCAGCCAAACAGGAATGTTAAACAAAAGTCAGAGGAGGTGTTGAAAGTGAAGTAAATTTTAATGAAACTATGTTACAGAATGAACTGATGTTTATTTGTAACGAAGCATGCATGGGGAGGCAGAATGACAGTGACAAAAGAGGAAAATAGAATGAGTGAATGCAAGATTGAATACTATTATAGTGACTGCAAGGTATATGGAAAAAAAAACACAAAACGTGATGCTGACTATAAGATAGGTTGCAACTGCAAGCAACAATGAGGTCCACAGAAGAAATGTCAAACAAAGGCAAATGGTGGAGTAAGTGATGGCAACAGTATAGGATGTAAGTTAGATAGATAAAAAGTTAGAGAAAGAATGAGTTAGAAGTTGTACAAATAGGGATCAACATAATTGATGGGAAATGTTCATCCTGGAATTCAGTTACTAGTGATGCACTGCAAAGATTTGTTCTAGGGCCACTGCTGTTGGTCATTTTTATAAACGACCTGGATAAGGGCTTAGAAGGATGGGTTAGTAAATTTGCAGATGACACTAGGAGTTGTGGACAATTTGCAGGTTACAGAAGGACATAGATAAGCTGCAGAGCTGGGCTGAGAGGTGGCAAATGGAGTTCAATGCAGAAAAATCTGAGATGTATCACTTTGGATGGAAAGTTCCTTGGTAGTGTGGATGAGCAGAAAGATCTCATTGTCCATGTACATAGATCTCTGAGAGTTGCCCCCCAGATTGATAGGGTTGTTAAGAAGGCGAACAGCGTGTTAGGTTTTATTGGTTGAGGGATTGAGTTATGGAGCCATGAGGTCATATTGCAGCTGTGCAAAACGCTGGTGCAGCCACACTTGGAGTACTGCTTACAATTCTGGTCGTTGCATTATAGGAAGGATGTGGAAGCATTGGAAAGGGTGCAGAGGAAATTTACCAGAATGATGCCTGTTATGGAGGGAAGGTCTTATGAGTAAAGGCTGACGGACTCAAGGCTGTTTTCTTTAGAGGAAGTTTGAGAATTACTTAATAGACACTAACAAGCTGATCAGAGAATTAGATAGGGTGGACACTGAGAGCCCTTTTCCTTGGATGGTGATGGCTAGCACGAGGGCACATAGCTTTAAATTGAGGGGTGATAGATATAGGACAGATATCAGAGGTATTTTCTTTACTCAGAGAGTAGTAGGGGCATGGAATGCCCTGCCTGCAATAGTAGTAGACTCGCCAACTTTAAGGGCATTTAAATGGTCATTGGGTAAACATTTGGATGATAATGGAATAGTGCAGGTTAGATGGGCTTCAGATTAGTTTCACAAATCGGCACAACTTCGAGGGCTAAAGGGACTGTACTGCACTGTAATGTTCCATGTTCACTGTTCAGGTCAGTATAGTTTGTGTTTATCATGGACTTTATATGAATCTTCTTTCTTATATATTGCCTTCAGTAAGAATGCTAAACAAAGAATATTATCTAGGTTTCTATTTAAAAACAAAAGGACTTGCATTAGACAACATTATTGTAAAGCATCATTATCATTGGACTCTTGGGCTGACCAGAGGTCGAAAGCTTCCTTATAACCAATGCAAAGAGGCAGGTTTGAAATGAGGTGAAATCTATCTCAGTTTCAGGAAAAAAATAACCCTTTTCACTGCCAAATTATAACTTTTGACCACGTGGAGTGACTGAAGCTTTATGCCAGAATATTCCAGATCTGCAAAGTATGTCCAACAATTGCCAGCAGAAATACTTTCAAGAACAGATTGTGATTTAGAATTTGTAAACCAGAAATGTTTCCAATATTCTTTTAGACTTGATTCTATTCCTGAGAAGTTCCTTTTATTGTTCAATGGATTTATTTGGAAGTTCTAGCTTTCAGACGCTGCTCCTTCATCAGGTGACAACTGGTCTGGTAAAACATGTAGAGTAACATACAGTCCAGGTAGGAATGGTAGATTTGTTTTCCTAAAGAATATTAGTGAGCCAGATGGATTTTTACGATGATCAATGCTAATAGCTGCCATTGGCTAGCTTTTATAATTTCATATTTTAATGAATTCACATTTCATCACCAGCCATGGTAGGATTTGTGGGTCTCCAGAACATGAGTATGAGGTTTTAGATTACTAGTTTAGTGACAGTACCACTACATTACCTTGTCCCTAAAAATAGAATATATTGTTTATTGAGTGCATAACAGTTTACAAAAATAGGGATGTTGTGCTTCAGTTGTACAGGGTATTAGTGAGACCATATCAGGAATACGGTGTACAGTAATGTTGCAATTGTTGCAGAGTGCCATTGAGCTGCTCTCTTATTAGAGACATGCAATAATATTAACTGCTGAAGAGTAAACGTCTCTAGTAAGTTGGCTCATTTGGAATGTTAAAACTGACAAAATAGTTTATTCTAATATTATCATCAATTTAGCATTTTAGTTCACTTTTACATTTACCAATGATGGTAATAGTGTTAGAAACAAACTTAGCATCCTTGGTCTTGCCACACCAGAATCTTCAGTTATCCTTAAAGCAGAACTTGATGGATGTTTCAGAGGAACAAGACATGTGGCATATTTGAGGCCATTAAGCTGACAATCTTGCAATTGCACTGTGTGCTGCGTGATGAGTTTTGCAGTGTGGGAACAAATGCAATACAGAGATGCACTTGGCTTTATCTTGCATACCATCAATTTATTGGAGGCATTTACCTTTGTATGGTTTTCAGATTAAAACAAACCATTAGATAATTTGTATATTATAGTAGAGAACAAGCAAATTATCAGTGTGTTGCACCCATCAGGCACTTAGTATCTAAAACATCTTTGCTTTGTCTGTCATGAAGGATGCCATTCTGGTCAATCTAAATTCCTGTGTTGTCCAGTAGTAGCAAATATATTCAGATAGGAAACATGTTTTTAGTTCCTGACACTGTTATCATAATACTGTGCTTCCTTATTCCTCAGGACTTTTTTCCTAACTATGCTCAAGAACAAAATGCCATGAACTCAGATGAGACTAGGAAGTGTCCAAGGAAGTTGAATTTAAATTGATTTGGGAGACTCAAGTTGAAAAAACTATTATCATTCATTGATTTTTAAGATGGAACGTTTGGTAGAGAATACTCTCTACATTGAAATTAAATAACTCCATTAAAATTAACAGAGTTAAACAGCATTCATACTGAACAATTAAAAGGTGATGTTCATTGTATATTAAAAAATATTGGATTGTTACACTAATTCTTTTCATTTTAGTGTTTACATATGCATTCTTTCTTATACAATTGATTAAGATATCTTCAAAGACTTATTAATAAATCATTAATTAATACAGTTGGAAATTCTAACTGAACCAATTCCTCTTAAGATAGTGGTATATCGTTGTAAGGGGTAAACAGCCTGAATGATGTACATGTAGGTATTGCGATCTTGCTGATTTTGTTTCCAACGAGCTCAACTGATGTTGGGAATATGACATTGGTAATCATTAATTAATAGCATGGAAACTATATTTTCTGTCAAATAAATGTTTGTCATTTTTGAATAATTTACAGAATTTGATTAATCATTAGGAAATTGTCAATGTATCATATTAATTCACTAATAAGATAGTTCAAACAGTAAGTAATTTGGTTCTGAAGTTAATTAAAAATTAAGATGTTAAAACAGACGGCCCTTTCACTTGTGTCACAAATTGGAATGTAATCTTGTAATAATTTGATATTCGATGTGAATATTTGTGCTCACTGAGGTTTAGCACTAAGGATTGGTATACTTCCAATTTGAGATACCCCATAATAATTATTAAGCACTTCCTGGCATGTTTATCAAAGCCAGCTGGAAACCATCTCCCAGACATGCCCCATCCTCACCCCCACAGTGTAGCAACAGTAGAACGATTCCAACCCCCTACTGTATTGCAACAATACTTTATGTGTCACATTTTGCTACCTTTTGAGATCCCCATAAGGAACTACTTTGAAACTGTTTTATTTCATGTAGAACCTTTCAGCCAGTAGATTGAAGGGTTCCTATTAATTTTAGGGTAGCTGGATAAGGTGATGGCTGGAAAATTCATCAATCTAAGGGTTTTTTTAAAATATAAAATTCTAGAACTACACTAGAAAAACACTGCTCCACAATTGGCAAATCAGTTGGAAGATCTTTCAGGGGAGAGTCATTAGTTTATAACTTAGACAGTTTTTCTTCCTGATAGGTGATATTCTGCATGGCTTTGGCTAGAATTAATGTTTACTTTCATTAAACATTATTAGTTAGCTTTGTCAACAAGCCTGGTGTTTTGTCAGGTAGTATGTTAAACATCTAGTTTCAAACAGCTTCAAATGCAGAACCACTTCACCTTCTTCGGTACCATTTTTGTATGAGCAATGATGTCTAAAAGTTAACAGCTATGTCAAGACAGAGGTAGGTTACTTTGCTATATGGCAACTCATTCTTCTGCAGATTTGAACATCTCCCATCCACACCACTTTATACATGCTTACCTTATGATCTAGAAGTAAAAATGTACACAACAAACTGCAGCTAAAGATAATGCTACGGTAGAAAGGCATGGACACAGAAATGAATTGCATCTTGTAGGAGATTATGATTTTCAATGCAAAATGTAAAGTAAGAGGTAAATGTTATATTTTCCATCAAAAGTCTTGCTAACAATGGGCTATGGTGAATGGGCAGGAATTATATTAGGTGAATAGATCAGTATACCATCAGTGAATAATCCATATTTTTTGTAATTTATTGCGCTGCTGAGTTGTGAAGTGGATTTAAGTTTAAATGGCAATTTATATAAAATATCTAGTAGAGCTCTCTTACATATCAGTCACCGTTTTTACTTTAGAGCTTTCAGTCTATCTCTAAGCCTGTATTTTACTTTCTATATTTGACACCTGCTGTTTGTAATCTTATCACTCTTGAACTACAGTTAAAAGAAATTCTGGAACAGAAAAGCTGACCTTTGGTAATATGAAAAAATATCCAGACAACTATAAATGCCCAGCTGTGCTTGTCTTTTTGTGTTCTGTCTTCATCACTTTGTTCAGTTTCACTTAATAGCATCTTCATCAGAGATCACTGTGGTGCAGGGAACTGCATTTACTGATCAAATTCAGTTGGCTAACGCTCTGATCCAGTAGCCTAAAACAGCAAAGATGTGCTTTGAATATAGAAGCATAATGCAGTGTGATTGATTCTACTTGTAACAGATAATGATAACTGCATCTATAAATACTGTGTACCATTCAGCACCATCCAAAAATCAAAGTTGAGGACAACACAGGGCTTCTCAGAACTGAGGAATGATGGGATGAAACGCCATCAGAATGATGGAACAAATTGTAACTGTGTGCCCAGGACATCTCAAACAAGATGCAGTAGGATTAAGATATATCCAAAGTAAACTATATGTCTAAATATATCTCTTTATAGGACAATAGATAAGTAGAAAGCACAGATTAGGGGGAAGAAAATGAAGACTCCAAAGAGCTATGGAGAAAATGCATATAATTAAGCTGATACATAATGCTGTGTGTGTATGGATGATGAACTTTACACGGATAGGGTGGAAAAAATGATGAACAATCGCATCCCGTATCCCCACACAATGTAGCTTCACCCAGCTTACAAATGATACAAAGTGTACGAAACTTGTCAGTGTTGAGTTGCATTGTTAAGTGCAGACAGTACCAGTAAAATGCTGCATAGTGTTCACATTGATGCAGGTTTCTTCACTAAAAGCTTATAATTAACATTGTATCATCTGAAAGAATCAGGTAAAACAATGGCTATTTATTTACAATGTAAGAGGAAAGTTTATATCGCATAACAGTGCTCTAGATGAGAAACAGAAAGGCTTTAATCATGGCATGGTGAGTATTTTTTAATGTAAATGTGTCAGATAATCAATAAAATTTCAAAGAGTTACCAAAATCCAGTTTAGTGGTGTGTGTTAAATTGAAATAGGTGCCATAGGGAATCAAGGCCCCCCCCCTTGTGCTCTGCTGGATGTAAGCCTATCCTAGTTCCTGTCCTTCTTTTTTTCTTATATCCTGCAGTGCTGCTAGATGATTAGAAGTACTGTCTTGGGTAATCTTTATAATACAGGTATTGTTTTGTGAGAAAATTCTTACATTTGAATGAAATGCATAAAGTGGAAGAGTTCAGCTTTAATGATAACAGTACACCCCTCCACTGTACAACTTGTTTTCATTGGCAGGGCTTCCTGGATAAGAATGACATATTTATGCAGAAAGCTGGTATTCAGTTTGGAATTTATATGTATGGATGATGAACTAAACAGAACCCAGTTGTTTCTTTCGCTCCCTTGCCTATGGAAATGTGAAGTTATTGCAGACAAGTCTGAACCCATCTACACAGCACTTGGTCACCAGAATTAATAAATAGCTGAATTCTTGGATGATTCCAATGGGACCAAAAGCGGTGCTACTCTGTTTGCAATGCCAGGAAGTTAATAAAAAAAATCATTGCTGGAATAAAGTTTATGCACAGTAGTCTGTTTGTCCTGTATTTCAAACACCTGAATATGAGCCAAAAATACAATTGGCTGCTGTGTATTTCAAACTGATGCAGAGGGAAACATTCAAATAATGGAAATAAATTTAAACTACTTAAACTGTTTACCCCTTTTTTTAGTGTTATTTATAGCTATATCTGAGTACTGGTTAATGGCTTTTATATTGCAGCTCACAGAAAAGTAATGTATAATACCTCTTTTTTTCCAAATGATAACTTGCCTCTGTTCATTATTACAATGTAATAAATCATATTTCTTCATACTGTAGTTATCTTTGCATTTTTCCCACTTTCTGTATTATACATCAGTACCAAGTATGACACCTGGAACTAAATGGGTATTTCCATTGTGAACCAAAAGTAAAGGAGAAACAAACGATTACTCAGCATTTTCAATGTATCAAAAATGAGTGTTGTAATGGAGCAAAGACAAAATGGCATGATAGACATTTGTGACAGCTGTAAAGTGATAGACTTTTCCATGTCATTCATTCATTGAAATTTTCATCTTTGACAACATATGCCTGTTTGTTACCTGAGAGGAAATCTGTAACACTGATTTCATATGGACATTACTGCATTTTCAATGTCATTAGATGTGTAAGAAATAAAAGACCAGTTTCAAAGATTCAGCTATTTCCAGAAAAGATGTAATTATTTATATATTTTTAGAACCACAATACTTTTGCAGTCTTAAACTAATTTAGTGCTAAGAATGACCAACAAACCCAACTAATACAACAATTTTCAAAGAAGTAAATATTTAAAATACCTGGATACTTGAAAAATGTATCATATCATCAAAAGATTTAAGATTTGGATAAACATACTTTCTGAAAAGCACCCAAGGTATGCATTTGTGGTGCCATTTTATTTTCCAATAACATACACCTCTTCTGGACAGGCTGTTGATTGTTAGATGTGACTGTAAAGGCATTATTTTCCATTTATCATGATTCTGTTTTCTTGGTATTTTACTCAGCATGTACTCAGTTATTTTCTTACAAGTAGCTTATTTCTGGTTTCCATAATGGTAGAGACTGTTCTTACTTTTTCTACTAGTTTAGCGGTTTTATCTCCGATGTTCCAGGCATTTTGATACATATGTGGAATATGCCTGGTTTCCTTGTTGGTTTCATGGAAATATGCTGCTTTTACGGTGGTTGTGACTATATTTCTGGAGTTCCTGGTGATTTAGTGAGTTGAGTGTGTGATGTGTATCATACTGTCGTGATACATATTTGGTTAGCAAAAATAAATTTGGATTTCTTGTATAAGTGGGGATGTCTCTGAGTTTCTTGATACATATTGGCTACGCTTCCTGGTTTATGGTTTTCTAGGCATGGTATCCATTGGTAAATCTTTGGTGGATAGGCATTTGTTCTCACAGAGGTTCATCCGCTTTATGTCAATTTGATAAGTTTGCACCCAGTTGTCATGCAGGTTTAGTAACTGCTTTGTTAGTCATGAGTTCTGTTTTTGAGGTTGTATAATCAGTGTAAATATGACTTTCTTATTGACTGGAGGATACATGAGTGGTTTAAAGAAGGAGCAAATGAAAATACATTGATATCGTTCTTGCACAACTGCATGAAATGGCAAAGGGCATCATGTAAGTGGTTAGTTAATCGGTTCTGATTGTGTGAGAGAGGGCTAAATGTTGGTCAGGAAGCTAGGAGAAGTTTCCCACTCTTTGAAAAGTGCTACAGTTGTGGCCATCTCAGCCCTTGCTGTATGCAGTGCATTTCCTATACCTTCGAGATGTGATGATGCGTGTATTCTGATTTTTCATGATGAATGTTCCTTTGGAGTTCTTTTGCAGTTTAGTGATGTGTGAGTTTCCTGGTGATTGCTCAATGTTTATTAAATTTAGATTCAAGAAATGAGGACTTTGGATGATGTATTGGTACCGTTTTGATGAATTGTATTTTGCATTTAGAATTTGCAAAGTTTTAACCTGTCAAGATTATTTTACAGAGGCTGCAAATGTTTTTTGGAAAGTTACAATTTCAGTTTTGTGAGAATTCGGGAGAATCACAGTGTTAGCTTATGCTGCATATAAAATATTTGCAGCATTTCTATTGAAAATGTATTAACTAATTGTATCAAAATTATCTCTTTATACTAATTTAGTAAAATGATGAGTTGCATTTGTTACCTATTTGAAATTGCACTTTGAAGGGTCGTAAACTGAATTGATCATCAGCAAATCTTTGGAAATTGAGCCTTTCTTTCCAGAAGACTGCTTTATGCCTCTCAGCTATACTGCTTGAATAAAAACTATTTCTGTAAATCAGTACAAGTAATCTGTAAATATAATAAAGTATTCCTGACTTTCAGGTATGGCTTTGGCTATCGCAGGGTTAATGAGTTATTGAGTGACTTCTTGCTGGAGGAAATCTATGTTGTTACTTGTTTTGCTGCCATGACAATGTCATTCTTCATGCTTTATAAATAACACACAGTAATATAGAAAAACATTAATAGGAGTCTAGGTTCATCACAAGGCCAGAATTGAAGTCCACTCATGTTGTTATAATGCCCCCAACTGCTTGTAGAGGAGGTTAACCTTTGTCTTCCTGGAACACACTCTGTGTTTAGAGTATTGACTGCAGGGAATTTAAAAAATTGTGCATTGGATCATCCGCGGCTGTACTTTATGGGACTTTGATCATGTTCAGTTTTGCTTGAATCTTTTTTCAGTTTTGTGTCAATTACCATATCTGGAAATAGTTCACATATCATTTTTGGGGAATTATAAATATATTGCAGTTTCATTATCAAGAATTTAGATGTCTACTTACTCGTCCATCTCATTTTTTTCTCACACAATATTGTAATAGAAAAGAAATTTTCCAATATGGATAGCAATAGCTTGCAATTAATTAAAGAGGATAAATGTTGAAATTGTATGAGAGAATAATAATGGATTAAACTAATTTTTTAATCAAGGAATGGATTATCAGCAAATGTTAACTCCAAACATAATCATCAAAAACTGAATATATTCTCCTCTACTAATGCCACACTATGTAAATACACTATTAGAGTCATAGAGTCATGGAGATGTACAGCATGGAAACAGACCCTTCGGTCCAACCCACCCAGGCCAACCAGATATCCCAACCCAATCTAGTCCCACCTGCCAGCACCCGGCCCATACCCCTCCAAATCCTTCCTATTCATATACCCATCCAAATGCCTCTTAAATGTTGCAATTGTACCAGCCTCCACCACTTCCTCTGGTAGCTCATTCCATACACGTACCACCCTCTGTGTAAAAAAGTTGCCCCGTAGATGTCTTTTATATCTTTCCTCTCTCACCCTAAACCTGACCCCAGGGAAAAGACTTTGCCTATTTACCCTATCCATGCCCCTCATAATTTTGTAAACCTCAATAAGGTCAAGTGAGCCAATGTGATCTTGATAAAAGCGTTTGACTGCGAACACTTAGCACCACCTGGCAGAATGCAAGGCTCGCATATTCTGATGTTAATTGCACAATTGTGGAATGTTGGTTTAAAGGCAGGATAGCAATTGGAGCCCTACATTTCAGTTTATGCTATGCCCCACCCTTGCAAAGCTGAACATGTGCTCAGCAAAATAAAGGCCTCCTACCCATTCTATTTATAAGGATTAAGAGCAATTTCTAGTATAGTTACTGGTTATTTCTTCTGATTGGTGGTGTGAGTCCAAGCTTTGCCAGACTTGTTTGAAGTTTAAATGCTCTGCTAGAAATTGTCTGGTATATTTTTATTACAGGGTAAAAACAAGGGCTGCAGATGCTGGAAACCAGATTCTAGATTAGAGTGGTGCTGGAAAAGCACAGCAGTTCAGACAACATCCGAGGAGCAGGAAAATATTTTTATTACATTAAAGCAGCTGTGTAAATGAATTTGTTGTTGAGTAGTTTTTTTGTTGATTTAAGAGTTTGCGCTCAAACAATTTGCTTCCAGAATGCGAGTGACCTGGCAAGTTTTTCTTTGATAATTGAACATGACTGGGAGAATGAGAGAGGACATGCAGAATAAGTTGCTAAAGATGGAAGGGGAACTAGAACGATGGGCCACGAGCAGGAAGCCATATCCAGTGAAGAACTTTAGGGGTCAATTCTCTTAACCTTAATTTCAGTGAGGATTCAAAATGTCTTCACTTCATAAAAAGGTTGTGACTGAAATTTCCTGATTGCTACACCACAATTGAAGACTCAGTAGAACAAGGATTACATTGTCGGATCCTGTGAAGATGCCCATTGCCGTTAAGCTCTACTAGCTGCATTAATTCTTCCAGTTGCTATTTATAAGCAATCATTGGCAGTCTGATGTACAACACAAGAGACTTGTGTTATTCAGTGAAGCTGGGGTGGGGGTATGCTGCGAAATATGTTGGGTTACTATCTGGACCAATCTAGAGGAGCTCTACATGACTGAGCAATATCACGATTGGTTGGTGTGATGAAGTTACAGCTTGTGCCATTAACAAATCAGATGAGAAGCTAAGGAGCAGAAGCATGTGAAGAAAGAAGTGCAGAAGAAGACTAAAAAATTAAAAGAGGAAGAGAAAATGGCAGACTCTTTGTGCCTAGGCTATGTGTGATGAAAAAATGTGACACCTGGGTTTACCTGAATCAAACCTTCTCATCAACAAAGTTTCTTATCTTTCTTCTGTCACTGACCTCTTGCTAGCATGGTAGTTAGTACTGCTGTGTTGTAACACTAAGAACCCAAGTTCAGTTGCAGCTTCGGGTGACTGTCTGTTTGCACATTCTCCATGTGCTTGTGTGGGTTTCCTGTGGGTGCTCCAGTTTCCTCCCACTGTCCAAAACATGCAGGTTTAGTGGATTGGCCATTGCTAACTTGCCAATAGTGTCCAGAGTTGTGCAGGCTAGATGGATTAGCCATGGGAAATGCAGGGTTACAGGAATAGGCTGGGGAGGGTGTGGGACCGGATGGGGTGGTTTGTGGAGGGTGGGTGTGAACTCGATGAGTTGAATAGTCTGCTTCCACACTGTAGGGGATCTATGATTGCCAACAACATAAACTTGATTTTAAAATATCATTATACATTTAAGTCAGATTTTATATAATAAGTCATAACACAGTGCATTACAAAAATAAAACTCAGTTGCTCTGTGAATTCCTTTTATACCTGCCTTTTTGTGAGTTTTTACCTGTCTTGTTTGTGCTGGTTTGTCTTGCCTCCCGAGTGGTTGCACTACAGGCGGTGAAAGGTTGCTGACCTTCACTTCAGAAATGCCCCTGATTGCTCTCCTAATTAATGAAACTGCTACCAGTATTGCTCTTCTGACCATCTTCCTACTGTTGCTCCACCTGGCCACCACCTCCTCCCACTCATACACTCATACACCATAGCACTTTGTTAAGTTAGGTTTATAAGTTGAGACGTGGCAGGACACCTCAACTCTGAAAAAGACATGACAAGATGCTTCTGTGTAAGCTATGTCATCAGTTGGAGGATCTTCAGCTTATGCTGCAGCTATTATCACTGTAGTGCATCACCAAAGCTAAGAGCTACTTTCGAATGGAAAAATGCCACAGCTTCAGGTTATTCAGGAAGAAACAGAATGAGTGATTTCCACACAGTCATGAAGACAAGGCAAAAGGTGCTATGGTTCCCTGGAGCATCTCAAACATGGGTGAGGGGGATTGTTCCTTCTGGATATACAGCCAGAGCAAAGTCAGTAACTGGCTCAAGTTTGAGTGGATGAGTGGGAGGAGGTGATGGCCAGATGGAGCAGCAGTAGGAAGAAGCTCAGAAGAGCAATACTGGTCGCAGTTTCATTAGTCAGGAGAGCAAACAGGGGTGTTTCTGTGGCTGACATCAGGATATTAGAACTGAATGTTGTCATGATCAAAAATGTCCGCAAGTTGAGAGAGGAGAATAAATAGCCAGAGATCATTGTCAGTTGGTACCAATGACATGGCTTGAAAGAAAGATGAGGTGCTGCCAGTATATCTCAGGTGACTGGGAAAGAATTAAGTCATAGGACTTTGAAGACAGTAATGCCTCGGTTAACTCCTTGTATCATGCAGTAGTGAGTGAAGACATTGGACAATAGTGCAGCTGATTCTTTGTTTGGCTGGGGAGATGAAACTGACTGGATAGCTTTAGGTTCCCAGGGAATTGTGATGGACTTTTGGCAGACTGGATCCTGTTCATGGGGCCAGGAGCAAATTGTTTGCAGAGAGATTTGCTAGTGCTGTTTGAAAGCATGTAAATTGCCTTGCTGTTGAATGGTAACCAGAGGATAGATTAAGAAGTTAGAAGCAAAACTAGAAATAGCTGAAATAAGGAGGAATTTCTCCTGCCAGCGTGTGGTGAATGTGTGGAATTCATTGCCATGGAAGACTGTGGAGGTTGTTATTGTGTGTATTTGAGATAGAGACAGATAGGTCCTTGATGAGTTAGGGGATCAAAGGTTATGTGGAGAAGGCAGGAGAATAGGGGTTGAGAAATACATCAGTCATGATCAAGTGGTGGAGCAGACTTTATGGGTTGATTACCCTAATTCTGCTTCTATATCTAATGGTCTTAATAAACGGCAAGAATTAATAAGCAAGAATAGAAGGGTGAAGGAACAATGGAAGTTTGAGCGCTCGAAAATCAAAGGAAGTGTTCAATACTAGTGGCATACACTTCAGTACAAAGAGACTAGCAAATAAGATAGATAAGCTGAAAACAGAATAACCATGTGAAAGTATAATACTATTCTGCAACAAAATAGATTCAAGAAGTACAGGATGGTGAGTCACTTTTCCTGGTTCCATGACTTTCAGATGGGATAGAGCAGGATAAAAAGAAGAGGTATGCTATGCCAGGCAGAGGATCAAAGGAAGCTGAACTGAGGAACAGACCAGGGACAGTCACACACTACTGGGAAAATATTATGGGCTCCCTAACAGTTAGAAGGAGATAGAACAGTAAAATGTAGGTAAATTGCTAAAAAGTACAGAAATAGATGTAATATTACAGGATTTAAACTCCTTAATATTAACTGGAATAAATTCACTGTAAAAGGTACTGAATTTTTAAAATGTATTGAGGAGAATGCGTTCTTTTTATCTTGTACTAGAACCTGCAAGAGAAAGGTCAGTTTTGGACTTAATTTTAGGGAATGAAACTGACCTAATGGATGGTGTGTCGGTGACAAAACATTTTAGTGACAGTGATCATAATTCAGCTTGATTATGAAGTTATCATTGAATCTGTGATGTCAAAGTTTATATTTGTTGAATTCAGAAAATATAAAAGGGAAACAAAAATAGGAACTGATCCTCACAAGTTCCATGGAAATGAAAACTGAAACGAAGTTTAAAAGCCAAAACCGTTGGGCAGGCTAAAACTGGTTGACTCTGTGAAGTGATGTAGAAGTTGTCCATGCTCTGTCTAAACAGCTGACAAGTGCAGTGGTACAGTTCAAACAAGCAGAATATCACAGAGCGCAGATCCAGAAACTGCAACTAAGTTGCTGCAGCTGTTTCTGTTAATCGAAGACCACACTGGTGGATGTATAACCATCAGATCAAGTTACTGAGGCTGTGCAGACACTTGCTGGTTTTGGCGAAGGCAATGCCTATAGAATTTGGGTTGGTTGTGCACTGCTATTGACTGAGAATCAGTCTGCCTTCAAGGACCTGAAATGCCCTGTGAGGAAGACAGACCTTTGCAACTTGGTTTAATGACCTAAATGCTGTAGGCTGTTGAGCCAATTTACACAAATCTGTGTTATGATATCTGCCATTAAAGCGCTGTTTCTAGTTTATATAATCCACTCTAACTTGCTTATTAATTCATATTTATCTTACTAGTGGAATATTGTGGCTTCATTCCTTTTTTGTAAATAACTGGGATTTTAGATTTCTTTTAAGAAATACATATTAATCTGTAGCAAGGTTACAACAATGGCAAAGAATAAAGATAACCAAGAATAAGATTTTGAGGGAAGTCCAATTTTACTGAGCTGAGATGTGAGTTGTCAGAATTGTACTGGAGCAGCTACTCGAAGGTTAATCTGGGAAAATGCAATGGGAAGTTTTCAAAGAAGAGCTGTAAAGGGCTAAGAACAAATATGGTCCAACAAATAAAAAAAGGGTAAGAATAATTAATCTGAAAATCTTTGAATGTTAAAGAAAATTTGAATGCTAAAGAAAATATTGGATAAATCACCAGGCTCAGACTAAATGTAAGGGAAACAAAAGAAGAAAGAACGGAGATTTTGATCTTTATATGTAGATCTTCTCTAACTGAAGACATTGTCTGTAGTCACATGACACTAGGTTATAGTCCAACAGGTTTATTTGGAATCAGAGGCTTTCAGAGCGCTGCCCCTTTCTCAGGTGAAGAAATTCCACCTTCACCTGATAAAAGAGCAACACTCCGAAAGCTTGTGATTTCAAACAAACCTGTTGGACTATAACCTGGTGTCATTTGATTTCTGCCTTTGTCCACCTCAGTCCAACACCGGCACCTCCACAAAGACATTGTGCTGCAATGTGCAGTTGTTTAAAATGGGAGGAAGGGAATGCCCAAATATTGGACACTTATCACCTGTACCTCATTGGTTGCCACATTATTGGAAAAAATGAATTAAGGACAGCCGGCCTGGATTTGTTACGTGGAGGTTGGGGTAGTGGTAATGTTAGTTGGTGGGACTGTCAGAACAGTGGCTAGAGCAAAAGATTATAGCTGACTAGTGTCTCTGTGTCTGAAAGGCAGCTTCCAAAAGGGTTACACAGCAGGCAGTATTGGATGCTGCTCGTGAGGTATATCAATTATTTAGATTAAAATGTAACAGCATAATTAAAAAGTTTTAAATGATTTGATAATTGATTGTCTCATTGACAGGAAGTAAACTGTAACCTGCTCAAAGAAGTGTTCATGTGGGCCAAGATAGTGTTCCTACCTCTGGTCCAGGACGCTCAAGTTCTCACCCTACCTGCCACAGAAATGCTTAATAAAATCTCTGAACAGGTTGATCAGAAAATATCTAAACTGCTCAAGAATATCATGGACTGGCTATGTGAACAGAAAAATGTCAAATGAAATTGAATCTGTAGAAGTGTATTTTAAGAGGACAAGAAGCCAAGATAGTGTGTGTAAAGTGGTAGGATTCTGAGAAACGAAGGGAAAAATGGGGATCCTGAAATGCATGTCTGTAAATTCTTCACGGTTGGGGGACATGGTCAAGAAGGCATAAGGGAGACTTTATTGACAGGCTTAGAATACAAGAAGAGGGAGTTATGCTAGAACTGTATAAACACTAGCTAACCCGTTGTTAAAGTCAGGGAGAATGTGATCACATTAGAAAAGCTGTAAAGAGATTTATAAATACCAGGAATGAAAATATCTTTGTTATATGGGTAGATTGGGCTAGCTCGGGTTGTTTGGAGTGTTGGAGGTTGAGGGCCGAATAACTAGGGTCTACATATTGAAAATATTTGTGGGAAAGGTTGAGCGGGAGTTGTGATTTTTTTTAACCAGAGGAGAAGGCTGGAACACACTACCTGAAAGGTAGTGGAAACGGACGTTATCACCACATTTAAGAACATACTTGGATATGCAATTGATCTGCCATGTTCTCAAGGGGCTATGGACTGAATGAGAGCAGGAATGTGGAATTAATCTGGATAAGCTTTTCAGATGGGATAAATGAAAGTGCTGTAAGTCTATTTCTATGTTTTATAATAGGGATACACTTGAATAAAAACAACAGAACATTTCTATTGATAATTGATAGACTTTCATTTTGAGTCATTAACCCAAAAGTAGACCTCAATAACTTTATGAGGTTAGTCAGGCTTTGTCAACCGGTTGTAAAACAACATTATTACTAGTGTAGGCATATGTTTCACAGGTGTTAATATAGATGTGAAGAGGGCTCCGTATTATTATAAACTAATTCAGGAGCAGTACAGAGAAACCTAAGGCATTAGGAAACTCATTGAAAAGATGCCTTAATTAGCAGGATTTCATTTTTTTTAAAGATTATAATGTCCTGTGAAATAACATAGTTTAAAGATGAATGTCAAATGTGTCACTGATTTAAATTGCTGTGCAACAAGCAGAATGCTAACCGTGCACATGATTCAGAAGGATGAAATGTGAATACATATGTAGATCAGTTGTTCACAGTATAGTTGACATTAAAAATATTAATGTCAAGAACACTACCCTAAAAGCATATGAATCCTACAGGTGATATATTCTTTACAACAATCGATGATCATTTTCACGAAGATTTACTGAATTTTTTGCACATATTGATCAGGTGAAGTAAGTTGGGATTCTGACTTATTCATTTTTGTATCAGTGAAAATCATGGTGAAATTATTTTCTGGTGCATTGCAAAATGCATAGATCTGTCTTACCATTGCTTTTATTTCTTCTGAACTCCTTACCCTGCAGTATTCCTTAACTAAGATTGATGAGGTACTCTGCTTTTAAACATCTACCATTTCCTTTTGAGCAACATTAGAAATTTATATTGTACGTTTGCAAAAATTGAAATCAAATAGTTAATTTTTAAAATATGCTGCATCCTTAAATGCCACCTTAGAATAAACCTAAGTAATTGCATTCTTCAATGTGGACCTGTGTTGAGGGCTTTCATAAACCTTGTGTTGGTGACATCATTTGAAGGCTGGATGAAGATTGCTGGATATAAAACCTCTATTGTATTTGGTACATTTTACTACACAGGCAATTCAGCATAAAAATTGTCTTCATTCAGTCTATTAAGCTTCATGAAATTGCTTTAAAAAATAAAGTCTCCTAAAAGCTAGTGATGTCTTACTAACATAATACCTTTCACTTGAATATTTTCAATTTCAAGTCGGAACAAGAAATGTGTGCTGCATTACTCTGTGTCACAGGATATTGGATAATTTATTTTGAAAATACAGTGATATGAGAAGCTAATACTGTCACTTTATATTCTGTGGCATAGGCAGATATCTATCAAATACATTTCTGTAATTTTTTAAGTTTTGCTTTCTTGATTTACTGAGTTCTCAAATGTTCCAACCATATTGTGCAACCAAATTTTCATGCTATTCCTTTTTCACATTCACGCAAAGATTTCATATAATAGAACTGAAATATTTGCACAGTGCAGTAAAACACAACTTACTAGTTACATGAAGTACAAATAGTAATAGCTAAATGATGCTGATTCCCCCCTCCCTTTGCTTATTACAGAGGCAGATTTTTTTCTATCATTAATGAAGGTAATTTGCTGTGGTTGAGGGATTGCAATTCAAAAGAATTAATTCAGCATTCCCACTCCAAGATTTAAACACATCTTAGACTTTTTCACAGGTCGTCTGTTTAGTGGATGGTGTTACTCTCGCATAGCAGCTAATGGGCTTGAACCACAGCCTGTCATTTATTGTTACCTAAGTGTGTAGGTCCTTTGCCCTTGATAGTGTCTGTGCTTTCCTAACAGAACAATTGTGTTTAGTACAGCATTGCACATATATGTTGAATTTTAAGTACACTTTATTAAGTACTAAAGTGACTTCTATCTAGTGTGGTCACTGAATTATGTTAAATATCTAAAGTGGGATTTTTGAGGTAGGTGCAACATGTAACTCTTTGAAATTAAAGTTGATATTATATTTTTATACTATATCCTTTTGTTGGAACCATAGATAGCAGCAGTTTGCTTGTGCAGATAATGAGCAATATAACCAACACAAAAATGAGAAATCAAAGGAGCATTTTACACGTAATAGGTTTCCAGACCATTTTCATGAACAAATAGCAGCCAGAGAAGCTCTCTGCCACACTAAAGAGCGCTTCCTTTTTAAATCTACTATTTATCATCTGTAAGATTTCTAACATTGTTGAAATAAGATGCTTACTCATTCTCAATTAACTTAAAGCAGGGGTGTTAAAGATACAGAAAGCAACTTTAGGTGATTACAATATATAAAAATGCAGTACTTTAATGGTACATATTTTCATGTGGCAGCTCTGTTGCCTTTCATTTTGCAGCTAATATGTCTATTCTTATGAGTCATTTACTTCTTTAATTACCTTTTGGAACCGAGGCACCGTAATGTATTAATGTGAATGATTTTTACAGCCAGTTTATCATACAATGCCCCTGAAGTTGAAAGATATAATTGACTTGGAAGAGCAACTCATGAATGAAACAATATTTAGTTGACAGTTTCCTTGTATCTCAGATGAAATTTAACAAATATATACAATGCAGAAAGAAGTAATGGAGTCAATTAAAGGAAAAAGAAACAGGATCAGAATCCCAAGTAAATTAGCAGAAGTGAATTACTTTGCACATTATCTTACTTAAAGAAAGAGAAAATATTCATTACGGTTTGACATGTTTAGCATTGTGTATGCTTTGACCTTCTTAACCCTGCAGTACATTTTCTATGTACAATAAATGCGTCAAGTAAATTAACAGATTATAGGCAGTAAAGGCATTTATATTCAAATCTTTATTAACCCATGGAGCACTGATCTTAGCTATTCTCACATTATGTGGAAATGTTGTTGTCAATTTTCCAATATAAGACGGTTGAATTCAAAGCATGTTAAAATAAAACACGTAGGATATTTACTGTTACTTTGCTTTTTCAAAGAGAGTTAACATTCATACTTTCAATTATATCCAATGTAATTCAGCTAACATAATGGAACTTTTCTTGCCATATATTTCAAGATAGTGGTGAACAAGGTCACGATATCCAAACAAAGTACTGGTCTCCTGTAAACTGAACCTGTCAACTAGACATAGCTTTGCTGACCTACCCAGTGTGCAGGGCATTAGCTGGTACCAGGCACTGGCTTCATTTATAGCTTACAGCTTATAGCTTACAGCAGGGGACCACTGAAGGGGAAGATGTTTACTTGTTTTAGATTCCTTTCTCTAACTGCAAATAATTTGCACAAAACTCTTAAACAGACAGTTAATCATATTACCTTGCAATTAGGAAGTACAACTGTTAAAAATACAGTTTTTTTCTAGTGTTATTTATCCAGAACTTTCAAGATTTTGAGTAGTGTAGCTTGCTTATATTTTACTCTTTATAGTACAGAAACACTTTGCGTAAGAGGATAGAGAGAGCCCCATGGAGTGTCTTTAAATGGTTTACTAACAAAACACTGGAAAAGGTGAAGAATGACCAGTCCTTGTAAATATAACAGTTTATCAATAAAAGGGGTGAATGTTTGGATTATTTGGACTCCAGAATTTAAGACCAAAAAATAGAATCCAATCACAAAAAAAGAAAAAAAAGATTTTTAATGGAAATTAGTGAGGAATAACGTTTTGATATCTAATGTCTTATTGTCTTCGTTGCCAATCAGGAAATGTATTAGCTTTGTGATACAATATGAACACAATTACCAGGAAAATGGCATCTAGTTATGAGTATGATGAAGAAAGTTAACTGATTTGATACATGGGGTGGATACAGTTTACATATAAATGAAAAAAAGACAAAAACGTACCCAGTTCTTGAACCTGGTGATAGGGAAAGTCCATTGCATTATTAGCAGCACAGATATTTGATGTACTATAGTTAATGTGCAACAGTCCAAAGATGTTCCCATTGACCATGCCTGGTATTATTGACTTTTCTTGTTAATATACTCGTGTTCAGTTATTCATCACAAACCACGCACTTGTTAATTTCTTTCTGGTTTTATTCGTCAGTGTTGGCCTTGCTGTAATATTGAGAAGTGCACAGGACACGTTTTCTTTCTAGCATTTGGACTCTGGTTACTTCTCCATCTGAGATTAGAAACATTATTCATGCACAACATGTAATATATTGTTTTTGTTTGTTGCAGTAGGCTACACATTTGATATTATGTTAAAGAATAAGCTTATGTTTATGATACATTTTAGATTTTTTTTCTCAAATCTATATTGACGAGATGGTAAAATATCATCAAGAATATGGTGCTGGAAGAGCATAGCATTCCTGATGAAGGGCTGTTGCTTGAAACATTGATTCTCCTGCTCCTTGGATGCTGACTGACCTGCTGTGCTTTTCCAGCACCACACTCTCGACTCTGATCTCCAGCATCTGCAGTCCTCACTTTCTCCCGGTAAGATATAATAGCTTGTTAATGAGTGTGATGGGTTTTCAATATCAATAATACTTTGCCTAATTCCTCAAACATTGACTTTTATGATAAGCTTCTGTTTTTACCGAGTTTTTTTTCCCCATTTTTAAAGTCTTTCCTTGGAGTTTACTTGGTTGTTGGTATTATGAGCGTGGGGCAGGATTACTGGACCAGCTAGTTTTTTGATGTCTTTTTATTCTTTGTACATTTATAAATGGTAGTGTAAGGTTTCCATCAGTAATGTACAATATGAGCTGTCCCTGAAGTTGGTCTAGTTTTTAATTATTGGAAGTTGAAAATGATTTGAAAATGATGGTCAGCATTTTGAAGATTAAAATTGTGGTGATTTTGTTTGTAAAGATTGGTGAACAACAATGCCTTTGACGGATTTAAATACGTTTCATTCAAATTCTTTGGTTTAAACCATAATCTTTAAATGAAAGTAAGATAGGATTTCTGATCTAAATGTCAGGTTCCCTTAAGTGCTGAAGAAGTGTGAAACCCCTCAGAAAGTCAAGCAGATAACCTTGACATTTGGGACACAGGCTGCCAAGATGCAAAGCCGTACTTTTAAAAAGAGCCACATTAAGAGGTCACCTATTAGTGATGTTTTTGCTGACTGTCTGAAAGCTAGGCTTGCCTGTCTATTAAACTCCAACCATTGTGTAAACATTCCTCTGTTGTTCCTGGTCTCGACAATGGCCTGTGGGATCAGGTTTCACCTGCCTGCACATCTTCAAGCAATTATATCAATTAGTTTCAAGTCCATTTTCACATTCGAGGTCTAAAGTGGTATTCAAAATGAGGCAGTTATTATTAGGAAATTCAGAACAACCTTTAGTTCATACACAGAACATTTTATAGAAACAAGATGTCGGTTGATATGCTGTCTTTTAAAAATATTTATCCCAGTTGTATGAAACAATATTACAATAGTATCTGAATGCAAAATTATGATCTATATGAATAATTATATGTGGAAACAGCTTTTAAGAGAAATGTGCTTTTCCAATTAGTCTTGTAGTTAAAAAACATTGTTGCATTCTACTACACTGCATTCTTGGTTCAATGGGATTATTATATTTCCAGGAACTAAGTTAGTAAATGAAGACTATTTAATTCATATTTTGTGTTAAATAAAATTATTTCATTGCGATAATGGATGTTATTGAAGTAGAATACTTTAGCATTTCAAATCTCTTATTTCCAATAAATATGTTTTAGTAAAAGCAACCTGCACTTATAACCCCTTCCACACCCCCAGGATGTCCAAAGTGCTTCTTTTAAAAGTAGTCACTTCTAATGTAGACAACTATAGCACTTGATTTACACACAATAAGATTCCACAATTACCAGTGAGCTAATTAACCAAATAGTTTATTTGATGTGTTTGTTCCTGTATACTTATTCCAGAAAGGTCACCAATTTTAATCATTTCTGTTACTTGATTTTACAAGGGGCTTTGTAAGAAAGCACAGTAAGCGAATTGTGATTTGGAATCCTTGTGCTCTTTAACCTAAAACCACTCAGTTGATTCCAGGTGTGCTAAATCACAACTGTCTAAGTAACATAGATAACTGTTGAATACAGTTACATCTATTTAATTTAGTGTCAGTACAATGTTTTGTGGAGGGTACTTTGAAAGTTTTAAACCAAAGTGATCAGAAGGTGAGATTTCTATCTAGGTTGGATTTTTAAGAGAGGTACAGATTGATTTAGAGCTTTGTTACAAGGAGGGAAAGACTATTAGAGACTTGGGTTATCCTGGTCAATATCAGTTACCTATTACTCATTGTTTACAGGGAAATATTAGAAGGTATCTGTGAGAAGGTAGCCTGTCTATTCTAATGACCGGAAAATGTTAAACTGAACTAATTTTAAAAAGAAAGGATGGCAATGAAACTCACAAAGGGTCTTCCACTGGCGTTAGTATTTACTGTTCACAATATTTTATGGGTAAACATAATGATCCAGATTTCCAGATTAGCTAATATATGGGTGTTGGCCATGGGAATCTGTACATTCGCCAGCATAGCATTCGCTAAAGGGATTGCCTGGGAAACAGACAATTTCACTGGGCAATTCTCCTACTTCTCAAGAACTGTCCAAAAATCTCCTTTTAAGTTGGAGAATTCAAATTGAGTAGTTAAATACATAATCTCACTCTTGCTCCCACACTCACGTACACCAAACTGCACCTTCCCAGGTCCCTTGCATTCCCAGACTCTGAACTGACACTCCTCAGGAACTAATGCTCTTCTTCACCTAGCCACTCTATGCCTTCATGTACCAGACACTTCAAACTTCTGGAGCTAGCCTATCACTTACCCCTTCACATGCTCTGGATGTCGTCTTTCTACCCGGTTTTACAATTCCCTCCACTTGCACCAGACCCAAACTCTTTCACCTGCTCCAGACACCACCACTCCATCAGACATGGGAACTGACCCCGTTTCTTACTCTTCCCCCTGTTTGGGCAATTCCAGGTCTTTTGCTGATGGTTAGTTTAATTTAACTGACACTGCTCTTGGGTTTTTTAAGCCTCAGTATTTGTCAAGTGGACCAAACAAATAGTGCATGTGAGCTTCCTCCACTCTCACTCTTAAGTGCAGTGAATTATCAATGGGTCCCTGGTCTTATTCTTAGCCATAATTCTGTTTGGCACAGTCAATGATATTCCACCACCCCTCAACTTTTCAGAGCTTCTCCTAGATCCTGACTTCTAACAAGTAGCACCACTGCTGGGCAGGATCCTCCTTGTTCTATGTGTGAAATGTGTGATTGACAAGCAGCCCAAAGGCTTTTTGCTTTGCCTGCCATCCAGCCAACTGCCTGGTTCTCATTGGCTCCCTTTCTGAGCACTCCTTGGCCTCTTTCCATCCTAGTCTCCACAGTGCAGGTGTGTTTGATGTTATTAATATGACATTACTTCACATGTGCCAGAACTCCCGAGTCATGTTGAAAATTGGAGATCACAGCCACCACGGCAACACCATGGTGAAGCATTTGCCACAGCCTCCCAAAAAATGTTATCATTTCTTCACAAGGCATTTTTTCCAATCCCACTCCTTGCTCTTGTTATAATAATGATCTTAGATTACTTACAGTGTGGAAACAGGCCCTTCGGCTCAACAAGTCTACACCAACCCTCCAAAGAGCAACCCACACCCCCCCTACATTTGCCCCTTCACCTAAGACTACGGGCAATTTAGCATGGCCAATTTACCTAACCTGCACATCTTTGGACTGTGGGAGATAACTGGAGCCCCCAGAGGAAACCCATGCAGACACTGGGAGAATGTACAAACTCCATACAGACAGTTGCCCGAGGTGGGAATTGAACCTGTGTCTCTGGCACTATGAGGCAGCAGTGCTAACCACTGAGCCACCGCGCCGCCCTACCTGTGAGCAAAAAAAAGGTAAAAATGGAACGTACAATCTCTTGACAACATTCTATCAAAGTTTTCATTATGTTAAAAAAACTATGTTAAAGTTGCCTTTTCAACTCCAACAGAAATTTCCGTGTGTCCCAAGTTTTTTTAAAAATCAAAACTATCGTTTACTATTTCTAACGTCATTTTGGTGAATTTAGCTGTATACTCCCTACTGGTCTTACTAGTGGGGCATCCAAACAACACATGCAAGTTAAATTGTAGCCTAACCAATGTTTTGTATAAATGTTGATTTCTATATTTACTCTTATGCTTTAATAATAAAATCCAAAACGTTGGTCCTTGTAGCCATTTTTAAAATCATGCCACTAATTTGTCTACATCTTCCTCATACCTTTTACAATCTTTTAAACTATTTACTGAATCTTTACTTTCATGTTATCAGAAAATTTGAAAATTATATTCCTGTACTCAAAAGCTTTATGCACGTGAGCAAAAGTAAGTAAAAATGGAACATGTAATAATCCCCTAATATACACTACGTCTTTCAATTCAAGCCAGTTACAGTATTCATAATTTTTCATTATTCAGTTTTCAATTGTGCTGATATATCTCTTGTGCTATACACCTAGGTTTTTCTGACAATCTTCTTGTGAGATGCCTTACTGAGTAGCTTCAGAGGCATCTGTGCACTGATTAGTTTTATTTCTCTTTCTTCATTAATGTTATTTAAGAAATTAGCAAGAGTATAAAGGTTGTGAAGTCTGCCTTATACTCTGACTGACATTTTTATAAACATTAGTAAATGGTGAAAATAAAACGAGAGCAAAATACCTTGCATATTTCTGTGATGCTAGTTATTAATTGAAGTAAGTGTAGTAGGTAATGATCGCTCAGTTTGTGTATTAATGCTATAGTGATGTTGGCTGTTGTTTTTGGTAATATTCCAATGTGGTGTGATGTTTGTAGTAAAACAGCAGATACTGAATTGGTGGAAGCAGTGTGCATATTCTGGAGAGGCACATTTTAATGTGTCTTTTGCATCAGTGGGAATACCTGTATACACAAATGCTGCTAACATGCAGTAATTCTGAGTTAATAAGTTATTT
The DNA here is from genome assembly GCF_047496795.1 of Chiloscyllium punctatum. NCBI lineage: Eukaryota > Metazoa > Chordata > Chondrichthyes > Orectolobiformes > Hemiscylliidae > Chiloscyllium > Chiloscyllium punctatum. Next base: position 49,517,780 of record NC_092750.1, on the reverse strand, counting down.
CCTCCTTCCTTTCTCATTCTGTGGTTAAGGTACAGACATGCACTCACTCAAACTGTTTTTAACAGTTGCTGCTTAATTCAAGCAAAGGCTAGTATGGCACTTGGCAAACATCTTCAATTTTGTTCCCTCCCTCAGAGGAACTTTCTCCTTTGGTATCTGAAACATTGACTCAGTGTGAAGGATGGCAACGTAAGTTCAGCATCCGTTGGCCTACTTGTATTCTGTTGTATTTTTTTCAGTGGGCTACAATATGATCAGTAAAGCTAACGGTTGGCATGTGCTTGGAGTCACAAGAATTGGGTTTGAGATTTTTATATTTTGGGATTGTGTTTTTAATTTAGGCTAAGGTAAAAGGAGTTATGTGAACTGTTTTGAAGTTAGCCCGACTACAGGGCTCAGCGGTATGGCTATTTAAAAATTAATGGGACAGCCAGCTTGTTTAACTGGGCAGAAGGTTCAAGGTTGGAAACAAAGACACTTTTGCTTATAGTGGTGTGACCATTCATTTCCAAAGTCTCAGCAGCACGATGAGAATGGCAAATTGCAAAGATTTTTGCATTAACTTGTCTTTTTGGGTCCAATAGCATGTTGGGTTCTAATCGAGAACTAAATAATATTTCAACAGGATATATGGCCCATGTGATGGGCTAGCACAGAGAGTGGATGGTTTCTCAGATATTCCTGAACTCAGCCAGACCAGTCAACCTGTCAGGATTTGGGGAGGAGAGAGAGAGAGAGAGAGAGAGAGAGAGAGGCACTTAAAGACCACAAGCCTCTGTTATTCACCGTGTAAGTCTGCAGGTGGATACTTGTGTTTGGGTTGAAATGCCCAGTTTCACAAGGAAGTAAAAGAACGCTGAAAGATTTACCTAATCTGTGTAGAGGAAGAATCTGTGGAAAAGAAAGTTCACAAAAAAGCCAATTCTGAGATTTAAAGTTCACAGGCTGAGAAAGGAAAGGACCAGAAGCAAACTCCCAGGATCCAAGACTCACCCTGCGCTGGTTCCAGCAGAACCGCATGTCTAAAGACTCTATAAAGTATGTTTGTACAGTGTGTTTTTGCTAAAATAAAGAAAAGGGGACTGCTCTGTTTTATGGTGTTGTGCATAAATTGCACACACAAATTGCCTTTGGACAGAAGTGCTTTGAATGTTTTGTGAATCTAAAAGTCTTAAATCAAGAAATTATGTGGCATCACCCTTTCACAATTAACTGGAAGTCTTTTTTTTTAAGAAGCTACGAATCTTTACATTCGCAGCCGCAGATGCACTAGATGCACGTGTGCATGAGTGTTCCTGCAGCAAAGCGACCTGGAAGAAGCAGGCAAGGCATAAGTGTTCCTGAGCTTCAAAATGACACTGTGAAGGGCTGCAGTGGTGTGTGAGATTGCCCGAAGGCAGCCGTGAGGATGTGGTGCCAGTGGTGGTTTGCCAAGTCCTACCCGTGTGGTCAAAGAGTTGAAAAGCACAGTGTACATGGAGCATGCAGTGAAATGGTGGTGAAGGTGTAACTATAAGAAGGGCTGAAGAAGCAAGTGGCAAGTTGTTGCCCACCAGGTAACTGACCTGTTGGAAATTGTCTGGAATTTGGATTTTCAGGGAAGAAGGGAAGAATTAGAAGCTGAATAGAAACAAAGGGGAATGAGCTAATAATGAGTTTCAAATACAATGGAAGTAAGGCAGCCAATGCTTAGTAGCAAGATTCAGAACTTTCAATTTAAATCCTAAGAGGAATGTCAGAAATAAGGAATCATTTTTGAAAAAAGTTTTATTTTTTAAAAACTAGTTTTCTGCCATTGCCTTTGCTGCTCAAGGGTGAAAACTTGCTCAAGAAAATTTCTTCCTTGAAGTTTGTTTATTTCTCACTGGAATGTGCTTTCTCTGACTAATCTGAAATACCTCATACATTGCATCTCTATTCATGTATTCAATAACCTAATTTCCCAGTTCACTTTAACCAGCTTAGCCTTCATGCCTTTATAATGGCCCCGACTTAAGTTTAAAACACCAGTCTTAAATCAACTTTTGTCCCCCTTTTATCTGAATGTAGAATTCAAACATATCATGACCACTATTACATTGGGGTGCCTTCATTGTTAGGTTATTAATTAATCCTTTCCCATTAAGCATTACTATGTCCAGTATAGCCTAGATACCTGTCATCCATGACAATTGCTGGACCTGTCTCACAAGTACCCATTAGTTTTTCCTGTACCCCATCGTACCTTGTGCTTACTACAAAAGGTGGAGAGTGTGGTGCTGGAAAAGCACAACAGGTCAGGCAGCATCCGAGGAGCAGGAGAATCGATGTTTCGGGTAAGAGCCCTTCATCAGGAGTGAGGCTTGTGAGCAAAGGGGGCTGAGAGATAAATGGGAGAGGGGGTGGGTCAGGGAGGAAGGTAATTGAGATGTTAGGTAAATGGAGGTGGGGATAATGGTGATAAGTCAGAGAGGAGGGTGGAGCAGCTAGGTGGGAAGGAAGATGGAATTGTAGGACAGTTCAGGAGGGCGGTGCCAAGTTGGAAGATTGGAACTGGGATAAAGTAGGGGAGGGGAAATGAGGACACTGGTGAAGTCCAAATTTTTGCCTTGTGTTGGGGGGTCCCAAGGCGGAAGATGAGGTGTTCTTCCTCCTAGCAGTCCTCACTTTCGTCGTACTACAAAGAGGTCTATATATGATTAGACAAGTAACTTTTTAATCATTGTTATTTCTTACTCTACACAAATTAAGTTTACAACTTGATCTCTGAGCTATGTTAATTTTCTTGGTTAATTAAGGATGATATTGGTGCAATAAAGGTATGCTCCACTGCTTCTAGATTCCTGTCTCTTCTGATGTCTTCTACTCTTGAGTATTCCAATCCCATTCTGTCATCTTGGAGCCATGTTTGTGTAATGGCTACATGGTCATACGTATTCAGTTCTCTTTGTAATGAATGCTGTGTGCTTTCTGTCTTTTTACTATTTTTTGAAATCTGTAGCTTATCTACTGGTGCACTCTTAGGTTTGTATACTTTGTCCCTTCAATTTCCTGATCTTAACTGACTTATAGTTACTTTAGTTTCCTTGCCTTGTCCTCTGTATTGAATTTATCACAAATTACCAAATTTGATCTCTTGCCATACTATTGGGGGGGGGGGGGGGTTAAGAGTTCTCTTTACTGCTCTTGTTGTACAATTCACCAGAATATTGGTTCCATCATGTTTTAAAAGAAGATCCTCCTGACAGTACATCTTCTACTTGCCCCAGTTCTGATGCCAGTGCCCCATGAATTGAAACCCATTTATCCTACATCAATATTTGATCCATGTATTTAACTCTCATTATATTTGGCTTAGGCTAATTTCGATTATTAGCTGAGCAATGAGCAAAGATTTGACATTATGCTTTTTAATGTAGCCTTTGGGCTGCTCATACCCCTTCAGCCGAATCTGTTTTTTTGTTCTGCCTATGTCATTTGTATCTATATGGACCATGGTAATTGGGTTTTTCCCTTCCAATGCAAGTTGCCATTAACTCCCGAGCAGATGCCCCAAAACCTGATACCAAGCAGACAACATGTGTATTGGGATTACAGCTCTTGGCTACAGAAAACTGTGTCATTTCCCTGATTGTCTTAGTCCCTACTGCCACTACATTTCTAATTGTATAGCAACTACTGCAGTTTCCTGTATCATGGTGCCATGGTCATTTTACTTATTCAGCCTGAAGCCACTGCTTTCAACCATATGGGCTACAAGAACTTCAAACTTGTTGAACAGTTACAAAGACTTGAAGCTGCTGTCTTTCTATCTGCTGGGACCCTTACCTGCCTCACGTGCAGTCACATCCTGCTGTCGCTGGCCACTGATCAAATCAGAAGACCATAAGATATACGAGCAGAATCATTTGGCCCATTGAGTCAGCTTCACCAATCGATAATAAGAAGGTGCTTTTGAAGACTTGTGTCTGCTGTTTGGAAGAACGTGTCCAAAAGCAAGCACATTGCCAGGATTGCTAAGCATCCACATGTTTGATTCAGTATTGCTTCAAATGTATTTTTTTAATTTCAATAGCTGTGTTTGCTGCAGTTTAATACATGATTTATTGCAGCTAATACATCACCTTGAATACGTACTTCAGCAGTGATATTGCTGTAACTTTATAATTATATAAAAATATACATTGTTGGTAAAGTATTATTCTGAAGTGTTAAAAATATGATTTGATATGTGCTCATATGTGTTCAATGTGCTCATTGAAATCTTGGCACATCAGCAATTTTGAAAACATCTGAATAATTACAGAATCGTGTTAAGGCAATAATTAGAAAACACAGTAAGGAGATTGGAATCATTTTCTACATCCACAACACACACCTGTGAATCTCAACCATATCAATTATAATACTGAAATTCTCTCAGAAAGTGATTTTCCTTGAAAATGTTTTCATGTTAGAAAAGTGGTGTCTTGTTTCCATAGACAAAACTTGACTCACTTTAGAGTATTTGTGTGAACACCCACAATTGTGAGTAATCAAATGCACTACATTGTAGTTGCATGGTTGCACATATCGAAGAGCTGCTGACTTAAACATGAATTTGTTTTGAATTAACTGAGTCAGTGACAAGGATGGACGATTGGGTCAGGACAGAGAAAATTGGCTAGTGTTTTCATTCCTGACTACCAGAAAGCAGACATTAGAGTACCAGTATTTGCAGTTGAGAAATAAAGTATTTCTGGGAAATATTTATCAGGGATTGCTTAAATTGGGATGGAATCCACCACTTTATGCAAATATGCCCCAATTTTGAACTGCTGAGAAACTTGACCCAAATTTATGTTGGCGTCAGATGCACAATGAGTGGAACACTTTCCATATTCGCATGTGCAACATCACTTCCTATTTTTGAGACAAACTTTTGGCATTTCCATCATAGTTGTGGATGCATATTCAAGCAAGTTAAATGGAAAGGCTTATGATTTTTGTTAGTGCTGATTTAGTATTTGGCTCCTTTTTATGGAATATCAGTTTCTATTGGATTCAAGATTAGAGTGGTGCTGAAAATGCACAGCAGGTCAGGCAGCATCCGAGGAGCAGGAAAATCGACGTTTCGGGCAGGAGCCCTTCATCGGGAATGATGCTGTGAGCCTGGGGAAGGAGAGATAAATGGGAGGGGGTGGGGCTGGGGAGAAGATAAGTGTATGGAGGAAGGGGTAAAGGTGATAGGTTGGAGAGGAGGGTGGAGCGGATAGGTGCGAAGGAAGATTGATAGGGGGGACAGGTCATGAGGATGTTGCTGAGCTGGAAGGTTGGAACAGGGGTGAGGTGGGGGTACAGGAAATGAGGAAACTGGTGAAGTCCACATTGATGCCTTGGGGTTGAAGGGTTCTGAAGCAGAAGATGAGGCGTTCTTCCTCTAGGCGTCGGTGGTGGAGGAGGCCCAGGACCTCGGCAGAATGGGAGGAGGAGCTGAAACGTTCGATCATGGGGAGCTGGGGTTGATTGGTGCGGGTGTCACGGAGATGTTCCCTGAAGCACTATGCGAGAAGGCATCCAATCTCCCCCAGGGCATCACCAGTTTCCTCCAGCATCTGCAGTCCTCACTTTTGCCTCGTTCCTATTGAATGTCTAGTGATAGATATTCATCAAAATTACTGAGAAAGCATGACCAACTCTCTAAAAATGACCTCATTAGTAGTAATGTGTATCTGTCTATAGAAGTATTAACCTGTTATGAGGTATGCATGCATTTAGTCCCTGGCACTGTGTACAAATCTACCCTGTAATTTTGTGATGAGTGTGCAGCTCAGTTATGCAGCATGTGTCCAAATGCCTATGAACATTGTGGCAAATTTGCCGGAAGCTGCATTTGCTTCTGTAACAGAAATGTACTGCTTGTCTTGTAAGCAAAAACAAACCATCAGTCACTGATTGATCACTCGACACAGCTTTCATCTATTGGAGCTAGGTGTCAATTAAGACCTGTCTGACTTTTAGTGTATGATGCTGCTGCTGTGCTCTATAATGCTGAAGGCGATTCTTGCTCAATGTGCTCATCCTTCTCATTGGAAAACTGCTCATGCTCACCCAGCTTGTCCATCTCCATCAAATGGCATCTTTGCTTGTTCCAGTTGTGCAATGCAGAGCAAGCAAGGATAATTTGGCAGCCTCTGTAGGAAGTGCACTGTAGGCACCACCTCACCCAGCCCTCATCAGAGTCTCATCTTCAACAGTTCTGGTTGAAGAATGGGCTGCATTGAATTGATGCTTGACTTCAGACATGGGCTGTATATTGAAGTCAACAGCTGTGGTCACAGAGTGTAGCCCTTGACCCCCGTAACCATCCCTGCATGACATCTGGCTTTCAAATGCAGCAGGAAAAGGAGTTCTCAAGGATAAAGGAACGATGGCAGCTCCCTGGCATCGATTTCCAAGATTGTGATAGCAACGATCACAGATGATTTGTACATTGATAGAATTGAATCCATTTCTATTGATGAAATTGGACCTATACTCCAATGTGTCCCATGGAAGTGTAGAATCATACTGTAATTGGACCAGAGATGTGCCATGATAATGCCGTGAGGCTGGTATGTATTGAACACCAAGTTCTGTGGATGGTGGGTGTGCCCATGGAGCATATCCTAAGGTGATGATGCCAGGCTTCCAAGATGGAGGTTCAGAGCAACAGGGGCTGAGCTGGAGACTCCAGGTTCCCACACTGATTTTTCATGTTGGGAATTCTTGGCATCTACTTTCTGTCTGGTAGTTAGGAGAATGGGAAGCTGCATATCAATGAGGTAAGAGTAGGTAGTACTAAGAGTGATAAATAAACAGTAATCAATGCAAAATAGGCTTCTCTAATCAGAACCTCATTGGTTAGGTCCTTGCTTGACATCCCAAATGGATGTTCACAAATTTTTCACCATGGTCCATGTAATTCAGGGCTGTGAGAATTCCACCCATTACTTCTTAGAAACGTAAAGGAGAAAGAAATAGGTTTAGGAAGGGAATTCTAGAGCCTAAAGCTAAAGCAGACTGAACCATGGCAGTCAGTAATAATTGGGGATGTGAAAGAAAACAGAAAAGCACAGGGATCTCAAACGATTATAGAGCTGGAAGACGTTACAGAGATTGGGTGGGATGACACCATGGTAGAATTTGAAAAGAATAATTAAGACCTAAAAGCTAACTCCAAAATGAACACGTGACAGCTGGATAAAGTACTTAATCATCTCATATCCTTGATTTGAGATTCTTTCATCACCTTTGGCTTGCTTAACATCTTGTATTTACTTAAGTGTAGCTTTAATTTTTTATTTAGCTTGTGTTTCTCCCTTTTAGATTTCATTGCTTCCTTAAATAAATTGTCCAGTTTTTCTGCTGTTTTCTTTCTTCCTGCTTTGGTTTGTAAAAAGCAGTTTGAGTATTTTAGAGGAGCTTAGTAATAGGAACCAGTGACCTATTTATTTTTTCTCTCCTGGGAAAGTATCTTGCCTCAACTTTGCACACCTTTGTAAGCACTAGATCAAGAGCCCAGTAATGGGAGTTCTAAGTAAGATCTTGCATGTTATCACTTATTTCTTTGGGTTATTTTTTAATTGTTTACTGTTTTTCACTTTACATGATGTAAAAGCAATCAGTATTCACACTCAAGAAAACAGTTCAGGCTGTATTATCTCTTCAGTGATAATGTTGCAGGTTTGCCTCTCTGTCTAGTACAGACTGTCTGAAGTCAGGAATTTGTCACTTTTCCGATTGCATATCTGCCCCACCCCATGTTTTACTAGATTGTGACACCGACCATGATGTACACACCGTTATCTTATCCTGCTTTTTAAAGCAAGAGGAAAAATGAGATATTCCAAATGTATTTTGTATTCAAATTGGAACCACTCACTAAAAAATGGTGAAACACCATTATTGTAATAAAAAAGTAGTTACCTTATTACAAAATAATAACTTTTATTTAATTAAATTTTCGAGAGAGCTTGTAAAAAATTTCAATATTGATTGTTTTATGATAGCATTTAATTTTGCTGATCTTTGCATCATCATAAAGCAATACAGTGGTTGATCCTGGGCACCTATTGAATATGTATTCAAGGTTGTAACCTATTCAGTATAAAGGCGTTCTGTCAATATAGACACAACAGCAAATTGTGAGTTAGATTTACATCGTTTGAGAATATCTATTTAAAATTATGAAGGTTATTTCAAGTCGAAGACTGAAAGTGCTGATGCTGATGCTGAAGGATGACCATCAGGCTGCTGTAGGTGGGGATTCAAACTATTACTTATTTCCTGCATCAGAAAAACATACATGCATGTTTATTGTCAGCAGTTTTTATTCAGTATTAACAATGAAAGAAAATAAAGTCAAGTAGCCTTCACAAATGTTTGTCCAGCCACCCTTGATGTTTCAATGGGCGTAAACTGTGTGTTGTGCAATAAACATTTGAGAAAAGTAACTCAGTTTGATCCCTTGGCCCAAGCTAAATTTGCTAATATTAAAGAGGAATAGCAACAAAACATTATAATTGAGCTTAAGCACTCCAATTTAGTATGGGGGTAAAAGAGGTTCCTACTCTTGACTGACGTCCAGTTATGTCTGTTTATAGATATGTGTGTGGACATGTACGTAGAATGAGGGCAAAATGCCTCTTGGCTGATGAACAGCTGTCTAGGTTTAGAAGTAAGTTGGCTGAGCAATGCTGAGATCCATGAAGAATTGTCTATTGTGACTCAGTGCCTTCAAGAGTCAACTAGAGAGAATTAATTTGTTCATTTTGCATACTGTTGAGTTAGGTTATAAGGTTCGCTTCAACTCTAGATTTTGGATCTGTAATTTGTTTTATGCATTCACAGTCAAACCACTAGATGGCACGTCCAACTAGGGAAAATACTAACTGCTGAAAGAACAGACTTCCTGATTACCAAATTAGAAACCAACGTTGGCATCAGATGTTATGGGGAAAGCCTGTGGCCTTCTCACATCCATTTCCAGATGGATGAGAATCTATTTATGACAAGTTGGTGTGAGAAGGTTTAATAAGATAAACTATGTCAGTAATCTTCATAACCAGCATTACAATGTGTCACCTGTGCACTGCAGTTTCTATTTGACCTTTTCAGAATCCCTTGTACATAGATTATCAGTTGGGAGAACAAAACTTCTTTCGTTATGATACAGTGACTTTGCCTTATGCTCCCTCTGCTTTTCTAAGCTGATACACTGCTAATATAATCACTTTCTTGAACTTTAGTACATAGACAGTCAGCTTCATCTAATATATGTCTTTCTTTTGCCATAATACATATTCAGGCAACATGCTGTTACCCCCATTTGTGAGCTTTAGATGCTGCTGTCTGTCAGCCTCTGGTGGTTTATCTCTAGTGTCTGGATTTGCTTTAAGACTTGTACGTCTATCACAGTGGTGTTGCTTTGAATGTGAGATCAAAAGAAGATGAATTCCAGAAAAATTTTCCTTGTATGAAGAAAGGAACAGTCTTGTGTAAACATCCCCATGACAGCTCCCAATGAGTTATTTTACTGGAGCATTAGCACCCAGGATGACAGACAGGCAGAGACTACGTGCAAAATAGCAAATCACTCCCTGTGTGCCAGCAGGCAGTTGCCACAACAGAAATAAGATTTCTAAAGGAATTTTGTTCCATTTTATTGTAAATGTTTGTGTGGCAGCTCATCCTTTTACAAGCTGTCTTTCCTTGGAGTCTTGCAAAGCAGGCATTGGATTTTTTTAAGAGGAGCTGTTTGTATTGAGGCACTCACCTGACAGAAAGCAGCAGTATCATGAATAGAATCAAAGATAAATTTGAGAACAAAGTCAAGATGGCTTATTGCACACTTATGTTTGTCATTTACTTATATGGGCATCGCTACTGTGGAAACAGGCCTTTTTGCTGGCTAAAAAGGGCAGCCTTCCAGTTTATTTTCATTTCAGAGTGCTTCAGCTGCATAGCACTTCCTGTTTATTCAACATCTTTACACCATTCTTCAGCCCCCGCTTTACAGCAACAGCCAAAGAACAACTGCAAGCCAACGGAAATTTAGAGGCATTAAGATCTTTCGGTAAACTTCCCCACTCTGTAATTATTTGTGTCATATCCAGAATTAAATCTGCCAATTAAACTGTCCCAAAGAGCTGAACAGGGGAGTTGTCGAAAGATGCAAATATTATGATTTAACCTTAAATTGATGGCAAATTAGGTCATGCTGATGAATAAGGAAAATGTTACAAAGAATCAAATTTATATTTAATCATTCATTTTGTATGTAAATAATGGAGATGACTGTACAACCAAAAAAAGTCTGCTTACTAGAATCAAATAACAGGTAGTGAAAGAAGAGCCAGTCTGCCAAAGCACACACAATAAATGTTTGCAAAATAAAATTTAACTCCATAAAAGTTGTCTTTTGTGATTAACAGTGGTCAGACGTTTGGAATTGGTCTAAACTATTTGTTTAATAGTAGGGGAGTAATCACATGGGGGAGGGGAATGGAAAGAGTGACTGAATTTATTTACTCAGATGTTATGCTGATGTAGGTGTGGAACTGAAAGTCACTGTGGGAACTGTGGGTTGTTTTTTGTTGGTATCTTCATAGTTCTGATGGTCATCGAATTTCCCAGCTTGTTGGTTTTGTTTATTCTGGACAGTGTATGTTTGATTATTTATCAGAAGGAAAAGGGAGTAGCTGGGCATAAAACTGACTGTGCTAGGTTTTATTTTTCCAGCAGTGTATAGTTTAGTACGTCGCAAATCTTTTAAAACCAGCATTCTATGGTATGATTTCTTTTGCTGAAATCTTGAATTCAGTTCTAATTATTCCCAAGTATCATTGTATTTGTAAGTAACCATTCAATGATCTGACCATTAATTTTCTTTAAATCCAACCGTTTGTATCATTAAGGTTGGCTCTCATGTTTTTTTTTTGATTTGTAAGATATTTTAATATATCCCATTTTATTATTCTCCCACTCACAGCCACGAGGGATTCTTGGGTTTAGCTATTTTGTAACATGCTAGCCAGCTCTTTATAATGCATTGTTCCTTTGGAAAATTTGATATCTACTGACAACCATCCATCAATATAGTCTGAAAATGGAATACTCTTTTCGTGGAGAAAAGAGACAGTGGCATGCAAAATTTTTTGTTGATATACCTTTATGTTGAAGAAAAGCATTGTTTAAGCTTAAAGAGACTTACAGAATGTAATGTGGCATAATTATATGTGGCACTGACATCAATCGAAATAAATTTAATGTATCTATTTTAAAAAAAGGGTGTTAGCTTGTTGGTTTAAGCAGCAAGACAAACCATATGAAGTGCCAGTTGTGGTAACCCTTCTTTGTGTGATGGAGTCGTAAACTGTCCCATTGGGTCCATTTATGGTTAAAAGGTGAATGTTATTCTCTTTTTTATGTAGGCTTTTCAAGTTGCACGACAGCTCCTGCTGCAGCAACAAGCCAGTGGGTTAAAGTCTCCCAAGGGAAATGACAAGCAACCAACCTTACAGGTAAGTGTGTATTTATAGATTATATATAGTGTGTGTCGAATCATTATGGGAAGAATATGTCAGTGTACAACTGCCATGTACCATATTTATTAGAATAATGCAACATAATTAGTATAAAAGATTGATATAAACTCAATCTAATGTTAGGTACTGAGGAAGTGGTTTGTTGTGTTGTTGATATTTTATTTTCCAAGGGAATTTTTAAAATTTGAACTGTTTTGACCACCGATTTGTGCAAATTCAAATCATTTGAAAGAAACAAACCAGCCACAATTCATAGTCAAACTAAGAACGCTGTTATCGAAGACACTTTTATAGTGGATTCTGTTACAGAACCAATGTCAATTCTTATCAAGGTTGGACACCCCCGCACTGAGATCATTATTGATATAGGTTTTAATAATGCATTCAAGAAGAATTAAATGTGTACTATGTTTATTCTAATATTTTCTTAGATCTTTGGTTTTTATATTTTCATCTATACTATATTAATGATTTTTGTTCATTGCATTGTCCCATTCACAATCTACATTGTGAAATGCACTCCACTTGTATGAATTGACCATTTTATTGGCCTCAGTAAAATCATAGACTTTTAAAAAATCTGCATTTCGCTAAGCCCAGTCTAGGATTACAACATTTTATTGATAATGAAAGATCACATCAGCTACTATGCTTTCACTCTTAAGAAAGGCTAAATATCATGTTTCAGTTATATGTTTGGATATTTGTTCTCACTTGAACAATGTGCATCTCCAGTAACCTGTCCTGTTCTCCACTGACATCCGCGCACAATGGGCTGAACTTTCTGGACTAGGCAAGTTTGAGCACAGAGGTGACAGAGTTCAAAGATACAAGTACTGGCTGACTTGCCAAATGCTCCCTATTCTAGACACCACCATTTGTGTTGAAATAGTTTTGGGCTTCATTAGATTCACTAAAGGCCTTGTCAGCCAGGTCAAAGAAGGCTAATTAGGATTTCCCGTTGGCTTCCAACTTCCTGATATGTTAGGAAGCGGTTTGACTGCTTGGAGACATGCAGCCATGGGCTGACAGACCAGGAATACTCTGGACAAACCTCCCTGCATGCCTCAGTGTAGGTAAAGGATAAGGCCATTCTGGAAAGCTCACTCGCAGTGGTGGCCTGGCTGCTTTTTCTCTTCCATAATTAAACTTCTAGGATGAACAGTGAGTGTTACCTCCAGGTTGAAGTATCCTCTTAGTTACTTTGCTGTTGCTGGGTGTTCTTTTCAGGCTTAACAGCATCTGATTGACCCTCCAGCTTTGAGAACTTGCTTGCTACCCTTAGCTGGGCAGGCAGCATGACTCCATACGATTAGGTGAAGCCATTGTCAAAATCCCAAAGAGTGACAGCCTCCTCTCTTCCCCCATCGCCCCCATTCCTCCATCACCATTCAGAGTTTAGAACAAGACCTAACTCCTGTTTACCAACCCTAAAGGTCAGAGATCAGGTAGCTTTCACAGAGACCAGCAGTTGGGCTTGGACCATTCTTAAATTCTCATTGGGTTAACTCTCCAGATCTTTTTTAGGAAGATTAAATTTCATTTATAATCTCTGCACCACTCTCGATAGTGGGAATGATGCATGTTAGGAAAAGATTTTTACTTAAAATCAGATTTCTTATTCAGAGGACTCAAACTTCAGGTTGTCAGCTGCTGAAGGGCTAATATTGAGACTGTTTATGAGTGGGTAGCAAACTTTGAGTGGCTGTTGCAAAATATCTCACATCACTGACAGATGCCATCCTTCACTGAAGCACTGAAAAGAATTAGTAACTTAAGTGACGGCAAAGAAACTTGTCTTTGCAATTAATTGATTGGCACAATTGAAACTGAATTTGGACATTACTTCCCTCCTCCAATACCAGAAGCACCTCACCAGCTGAAACAAGATGATCCATACAAATATTCTGTCAGAAACTATAGCTGCATTCATTTTTGCACACAATGAATTATCTTTGATATCTTTACCACCAGCACCCTCCCACAATCAAGAATGGCAGGAATAGTAATCTTACAAGTTCAGCTCTATCTGTGAAAGTGAGCCGATCATTTAGGGAACGCTTCTGTATTGATTTGCAAAAAAATGTTATTCACAGTAAACTAATAAAATTGTCAATTGTTGAAGGGTGTAGGAATATTCATTCTCTAGCATGAATTGGATCAACAAATTCCTGTTTGGTGGACTGAGTTTTTTGATCCACGTTGACCCGACTTTAGCTTAAAACCTGGGCCTATCTTCCTTTAAGTGAATAAAGTATCATTCATCTTTTGCCATCATTAGTTTTCAAATGTTGCTTGCAGAAATAAATTTGAATGCTCTTTGTGGATTACATGAAGCAGATATTGTGGAAAATGTTATCAGCTTTTCATATTGGAATGCAAAATATTGCCTGGAGATGTATAACATAATTCTCCCAAGTTGATGTACAGCATAACATTTCAAGGAGGGACAAAAGACAAACTAAATGTACTGGGCCGGTCATAAGTGTGCAAATTGCTTACAATTTTCCTCAAATGTCACGTGTAATTATGGACATCCCTTCCCCCATTACTAGGTTTACCCATAGAATCTTACAAAAGAGACTCCCACCTAGCTAATTAACATTATCACTGAAATGGTAGGGTTGAGTCATTAGTTCCATGTGCATTTAATTAGAGGCAGACTGAAATTGGATTTAACTTATTACTTTTCATGGATCACTTTCTTGTCATCACTTCAAATTGGATTGCAGCCCCAGGTAACTAATTATAGGAGCCACAGGATCAAGAGTGAAGAAGAAGGTAATTAGGAACCACAGCGTTGGACCCTTGCTGATAGTCCACTAGTACTGTGGAAAAAATATAGTTTTATTTTGTAGCACTGCTACAAGCAGGGGCATTAAAATTGTGGAAATAATATTCTGCTGTGTCTGGAATCACGGGAAGGCTGCTGCCACCTATTGCGGTTTATGTGATGTGCAGCTGTGTTGAAGATGTTATGTCCACATGGTTCCACAATGAACTTCTTAATGCGTAGTTTAAACAAGTGAAGTCAACATATTGCATGTAGGCATGAGGTAATGCAAGAACTATGTACTCTGAGCCTTTTTCATTTGTGTGAAAACAAAAAAGCTATCAAACAACACTGGGTAGCAGGATGTGGAACAAAATCTCATATTTTGGACTAGGTTACGTGAGAATTGTCTGTACATTGAGACGTAACTGATAACTGTTGTCTGTTTAAAGTACTCTTCATTTGTGTAATTTTCTTACTGAATAGAAAGTGTCTGCTGTTCGAGAATTATAAAACACATGTAAAGGCAGCAGTGAAAACATCATGATGTGATCTTTTCAAGCAGTGCTCATTGTTTCCAGAATAATATTAGTGGATTTAAGAACTAAACTGAGTTCAAAATTAGCCTTCGGTATTGTATAATTTTTCTTTAATGATCAGGAACCCACAAGATTATTTTTTAAAAATCTGAAAACATGTTTCATATTTTAATAATAATTTATGTAAAATCTTTGTGTGGTTTAAAGGGCTTCACATTAAGGTCAAATGGTGTAGTGGTTTTGTCTTTGCTGACTGAATGAAGATCACAGTGGGCAATGAAAGCTGATCTTTCTTCGAAATTGGAGGCTTTTTCTGTTGAGAGCTCAGGGTCCTTTTCCTTTAGTTTATGTAGGCAGTATTTGAACTACTGTGCTGTACACATCATAGCAAAGTCCCAGCATATACACACCAAACGGCTCAAATCTGCAACTCATTACTGCACAGCACTGGAGCCCATCCAGTGGTTAGAATATTTCCTGAAGCCTACAATAACAGCAGTTAGTGCAAGCGCCACACTATAGAAGTGACAATGAGGGGTGGTCTACCCCTGTTGGCGTCCTGCCCAGTGAAGAAAGCTAGTTGAGATAGCAAGACAGTAGGATTGCTGCCATCCATATGTGTCGAACTTGGATGAAGCTGAGGGTTTGTTTAGAAAGAGAGTGCAGTTTAAGCAATGCAACAGCATCAGTCTGCTCCATTTCTTGCTTCTGGAGTGTAGACCTTAGTTCACAAATATGTATTTTTATGATTTCTCTCAAGTGCTATGCATAGCTTTTTTTTTAAATGACTTATGTTGATTATTATGGATATACAGTTACTTTGCAAAGCCTGCATACATTTTCACAATTATATGAGACCAGTAAAGATTGGGGACTTAAAAAATGTTTTTCTGTCAGAAATAATTTGCTACATATATCAGATATTAGAAACAGATTTTAGAAGGTCTGTCTGAATTAAAGAGATTTTATTGTTTGTATGTTTTCTTTTAGAATTATGGACAATCAATGAAGTTATGGTTTGTCCCCTTCCCCAAACCTTCCCATCTCTAACTAGAGGTGTAAATTAAGTTTTTGCCCTTTCTGAGCTATTTTGATGTTTGTGTTAACAGCTGTTGTCCATTACATAAACAGACTGGGGAAAGGGTGTGGTTCACATCTGTATGTTTTGCCATTTTGAAAGCTTTAGGATTTTTCCTGAGACTTTCGAATTATGTCACTCAAAGTAAGGCTATTTTAATAAAAATGATTAACATTGGAGAATCTTAGGTCTGCAAATTTTTGTCTGCAAAAACACATTTCTGCATCTTTTGCACATTTCTGTTCCCTCATTTACAGCTAAAATTGGACAGCAATAAAGCACAGAGTTGCTGTCGCTAAATGATCACAGTTGCCCTGTGACTTGTGAATGAAGTTCCCATTGGAAAGGAGATTTTTGATAAAGTGCTTTATTATTGTTTTGTGACAGGTTAGGATTATCCAGAAGTGTGAGCAATGTATTGTTTTCATTATCTTTCACAATGATGTAAAATAGGAACTATTGATCTTGAAGCACATTGTATGATTTAATACCTGGGATTTTCATGGACATAGGAACATAAGAACAGATGAAATATGAACAGGAGTAAGGCACTCTGAGCCTGTTCTACCATTTGCTGATCTGATGTGTCCACATTCCTGCCTGCCGCAATAACATTCCACACCCATTCTTATCAAGAATCTATCTACCTTTGTCTTAAAAAATTTCAAATACTCTACCTCCACTGTTTGAGGAAGAGACTTATGACACCCTGTGAGAAACCTGAAATGGTTGCCCTTTATTTTTAAACAATGATCCCTTGTTCTAGATTATCTAGATTATAGCGAACACACCCATTCCACACTCACATTGCTAAGACCGCTCAAGATTTTTATATTTCAACCAGGATGCCTCTTCTAAATTTCAGCAAATATAACACTAGCCTGTCCAATCTTTACTCATAAAATAACCTTCTTAATTCAAGGTGTTAATTCATTAACCCTTCTGTCAACTGTTTCCAATATATTTACATGTCCTTTAAATAAGAAGGCCAGTACGGTACACAGTATTTCAGATGTGGTTTCACCATTACCTTGAAGCATAACGTCCCTACTTTTGTTTTCAACTCCTCGCATGATAAAACAATTTTATAAAACTTGGTAATTAGTTACTATATCCCAACCTTCTGTAATTCATGAATTAGATCACCCAGATCCCTCTGCATTTCATAGCTCTGCAATCTCTCACCAGATAATTTGCTTATTTTTGGATCCTTTCTACCAAAATGGATAATTTCAATTTTCACACACAGTATTCCAACTATCAAATCTTTGGCCACTTAGCTGACCTATCTACAGCCCACTGTGGTCTCCTTATGCACTCTTCACAACTTACTTTCCTAACTATACTTGTGTGTGTTCAGCAAACTTAGCAACCATACATTTGTTTTTTTCATCCAAATCATTTACATAAAAGTGTTTAAAAGGTTGAGTACCAGCACTGATTTATGTGGTAGATTTTGCCAATCAGAAACTGCCTCATTTATACCTGCTTGCTTTCCTGATAGCCAACCAATCTTCTGTCTATACCAAGACCATGGGTTTTTGTTTTCCACAAAAACCTTTGATCTGATACCTTATCAAATGCCTTCTGGAAATCTATGTAAGCACAATCACTGGTTCTCCCTTATCCATAGCACATGTTGTTCAGAGAACTCCAATAAATTGGTTAAGCATGAACTTCCCTTCACAAAACCTTCATTCTGGACTATTACCTTGAAATTTTATAAGTTTCGGCTATAGCATGTTTAATAATAGCTTCTACCAATTTCCCTAAGACTGTTTTTCAACTAACTGGCCCATAGATCCTTGTGTTCTGTCTCCCTTCCTTTTTGAGTAAAAGAGTCAGATTTACCATTTTCCAATTCAACAGAACCTTCCCCGACTCTACAAAATACTCAAAATTTAAAACCAACACTGTAGCAGACACTGAAAACAGCAAGTGCTGGAAATCAAGGCAGGTAAGGCAGCATCCATAAAGAGAGAGCAACCTAACATTTCAAGTTTAGATGACTGTTGATGAGTTCTGTTGAAGAATCATCTTAGCTTGCTCTCTCTCCACAGAAGCTGCCATCCCACTGTGATTTCCAGCACTTTTTGTTTTAAGTACAGACTCCAGTATCTGAAGTAATTTGCTCTTACCATATTAGACACACTGCATTTAAGACTTTAGGAGGAAGTCCATCAGAATCACAGATTTATCAGTCTGCAGCTTCAACAGTTTGTTCAATATCCAATTTCATGATTATCGTAATTTTATTGAATTCTTACCTCCTTTTTTGTTTGCTGATTCATTGCTATTTTGGGGGTGTTACTTTTACCTTCAGTAGCGAAGATCACTGCAAAAATCCTGTTCAGTTTTTCTGCCATTATCTAATTTTCCATTATTAATTTCCCAAAATCACGTTTATATGGCATCAATGCTCACTTTGTTAACTCTTTTTTTTATAAATACCTATAAACGTTTACTATCTGTTGAAATATTCCTAGCTAGCTTTCTCTTATACTCCATTTTCCCATCGTTATTGATCTTTTTGTAATTTTATTTGCTTTTTTAGATGTTCTGTCTAATCTTCTGATCTGCCACCCATCTTTGTGCAAATATGTGATTTCTCCTCAATTTGAAATTCTTCAGTAAATGAGGCATTGTGGGTTTGCCAATGGAATGTTTCTTTCTGGTTGGAATGTATCTATTCTCGATATTCTTAAGTGTTCCCTTAAATGTTTGTTGCAGCATCTTTATTGTCTGGATTTCTTAACAGAGTTTGCCAGTTTAACTTCAGCTAGCTCTGCTTGCGTACTGCCATGCAATTCTTTAGGTTTTAAACACTAATCTTAGATCCACTTTTCTCTCCCTCAAACTGAACATAAAATTCAGTCATATCATGATTGCTGTTACTTAGGATCGCCTTCAGTATGAGGCCATGAATTAATGAATTATCAGTTCGAGATAGTTCTGAAGCCAAGCAGAAATCAAGCTATCTGTTTTAAAAGAACTGTCCCTCATACACTCTATGAACTCCTTAGCAGGGCCAATCTTTGCCCATCTTTTCCAATCTATATTCTAACTCCAATTGTACCTTTCTCACAATCTGTCTCTGTTTCTTCCTTTGTACTACATCATGCTATGTGATTTCTCTCGGAGGGTCTGTGTACCACTCCCACAGTGACTTCTTGCCTTTACCATCCCTCATCTCTACTCAAACTGCTTCTACATTTTGATTATTTGAACTGATCTCATCCCTCTTGATTGTGCAGATACTATGGTTAATCAACACAGCTGTTCCCTCACCAGTTTCTATCTTTCATTCCACTATAAATACCATAAACCCTTCAATATTCTGGTCCCAATCTGTATTAGCCTGTGTTAGCCTGCAGCAATGATTATCCAGTCGTACTTCTATTTATGCCATCAGTTCATCTGTTTTGTTTCACATGGTATGTGCATTCAAGTGTAGAGCCTTTAGCTTTGTCCTATGTTATTTTTGTGAGGCTGAATTTTCCAATGACCTGAACAATGTGAATTATGGTGAGTCAGTTGGTAAAATAAAGCAGAAATGGACAAATGATGCTCTTGTGTTGAGGAAAAACATGTCCGATTTTCTGCTGGACCTTGTAACAGCCAGATGAGAATTTTGTTAGTGAGCACCAAGGGATGATGATTCATGCATTTGCATCTCTTTATTCCTTAATTGTGCCTCGTTTATATTTAGATAGCTCTTTTCCAGGCAGTGGACAGAAACTAGATGGCAACCGTTCTCAACGTGAAAGTCTGAGCAGGCAGTTGGTAGGTGCAGTTGGTTGGCATCTTTTCCAGGCCCCTATTTTGGACATCTTTCCCATTCACATCAGGTCACATACTCCATCATCAGCGATCGCCTGCACCTGCCACCCGTGGAGGTTAGCACAGGCAAAACACCAGCCTCACTAAATCATCATGGCATATTTGCTGCTCACTTATAACACGATTCAACACTTCAGTGCTGTATTTTAGAGCCCAGCAACACCTTCCATTATTGTGCTGCTGCCAGACAGCTCAGTGCACAGGGACAGGCATCTATTTCATACAAAGGAACTCTGGTCTCTTAGCTTGCCTTTTTGGTGCAGTCATATTGTGTTTACATGGGTGCTTGCAACATCTCTGCCATGCTTTGCGTTGCCTTTTGGCACAGACAGAAAACCAGGCAACTCGTCATGTTTGATAGCGATGACCAGTCAAGGTGGCCTACTGTCACTTACGAGCTGGTCTGTTGTAAGCCAGCAAATGTGGCAAGACCCATTAAGGGAAGATACTGCTTGGAATATTGAGAGTGATAGGCCATCAGCCTTAGTGGGAGATTGGTGCAGTGTTGGGGACAGAGTGAGTGTAAAGTAGCAAAAGGAAGATGGTCGCACTCACCCTTATGGAGTGCCAATGATCATTAATCTTCTAGCACCATTGCTGCACATTCCCTCAGCCTATGGATGCTGCCCTGACCCAGGTAGCTACTTCAGACCTAGCTGGCAATGTTTTGACGTAGTACGCAGCATGGATTTAAATCTGGTGCTCAGGGTATGAATGCCAGAAAATCCAGGCATTGGTCAACATTTGGTGCTATTGAGGGCAAGATAACATGAGAGTGGCACCACAGAGGCAGGATGCTTACATTATAAGGTGAACAGTGCAAAAGCTGTGTTTTTTTAAGAAATGGGGCTAACCGAGGGAAAACCTTCAAGAGTCTCTTCAAAATTGCCTGAACTGATTTTTGGAAAAATTCAGCCCAAAGACTGTAAGATGTTGATTTGCTCCTAGACTTATCTCTATTCCTTCCTGGCATGGTCTGTCTATAATTACACATAGTAACACCATTCTCTCATATCTCTTTGTTTTGGTTTAACACAGCTTCCCACACTTGATTCCTTCATAGAATCATAGCTTGCTTCAAACTGTATAGATTCTATTTGGCCCGAGTCCATACCAGCCTTCCAAAGAGCATCCTACCCAGAACCACCCTCCTACTCTATCCCTGTAACCCTGCATTTCCAAAACCTGGACACTGGAAAATTTAGTATGGCAAATCCATCTAACCTGCACATTCTTGATCCCCTATAAAAATCCTTCTCTACTGCTCTAGTTATTCAATCCTTCAGAACACCCGTCACAGAGGACTGAGATGCTTTTTTAAAAAGAAATTAACCAAAAATGTCATATTAAAATTGCCACAAGAATCACCTGATATGGATGGAACCCACGTGGATTAGACAAGGGCAGCTTGTACTGAAGTTACATTTTCCCCAGACAAGGAAACTAGTCAACTCTTTCTCTGGGGTGGGGCATGAAAACAGCCTGATGACCTATCTAACTTGCACCATCATGAGAATAATCATATGTTGGAGATGAAATTTCAAGTAGAATTTTGGAAAAAGTCAGTGGAGATGATTTTTGCAGAACTGAACCAAGCTAAAAAAGGCTCTCTCTATCTCTCTCCCAGGAGTAGAAGCCTGTTGACCACAGCAACTGTAAAGAAACACCATGTAAGTGAGATATTAAAAGATAGCCTTAATGTTCACTACCACCGGTGGTTCCAGAAATCAGTTCACAAATGGAGGTCTCAAGGTGAACGTTTATGCCTTAAGGAGACCCAAAAGGCTCTAGACTACATATTCTTTTATCCTCCTTTGTACTTAATACTATGTCCTTTTTACTTGGTACTGGTGTTTTCGTGTGCGTGTGTCTTTATTATTTTTCTTGGCGTTAGCAAGTAACAAACTTACTCTGTTTAAATTGAAGAAATCCTTGTGATTGGCCCCTTACTGTTACTGTAAAATTTAATTAACTACATTTTCCTTGGTGGGGGATGTAACCACGTGCAAAAAAAAGCCTTAAACCTTTATCCTGAGCAAACAGGGAGGTCAAATAAAGGGGAGCCAAATCAGCATGCTCACCTGATTGTGACATATCTTTTAATTGAGGGAAATTTCAAAAGGATGCATCAGTGTTTGCATTAAAAAGGACAGATTAAAAAGGCTTAAGAAGAAGTCCATGTGAAGTTCCACACTTAGAAATAAGAATTTCTCCCACCTGTACCAAAACCAGGAACAAAAAGCTGTTTTGCCTGGAACAGTATTTGTTAAAGAAAACAGCTGTCCATGAGAGCAGAACATCTCCATTGCCATTTGCAAATGTCAGGTGGGTCCACTTACATAAACATAAGCAGAACCCTTTTAAAATGCAGCAATCAAAAATGGAGAGGAATTATAAACTTAAACAACCTTACCCAAATATGTCTGTTGTCATGTGTGTGTTGCTGAGGGAATTGAGGCAGAATGCTTAAATCTTAAAGTGGAATTCCCAACCCAAATCTATTAACTTTCTCACAATGGCTTTAATTCCCAACACAAACCTTCTATTAACTTTCTTGCAATGGGTTTTAACTAAGGTGCAGTGTTGAATGAGCAGCTGACAGGCAGCTTGGCGCTTTAATTGTTTAACAAGCATATGAAGAAGGAACAAGAGTAGGCTGCTTGGCTCTTTGAGCATGCTGTACCATTCAATAAGTTTATGACTGAACTGATTTTAAAAACCTCAACTCGACATTCCTGTATATCCCCGATAATCTTTCATCCCCTTGGTAATGAAGAAACTATCTACCTCTGCCTTAAAAAAAAGATTTTGCATCCACTGCCTTTTCAGGGCAGGAATTCCAAAGACTCTCAATCCTCGGAGAGAAAAAGAAGCTTCCTATCTCTTTTTAAGTTATTCCCCCTCTTCTACCCACCACCTCTTCTCCTCTCCCCGCCCACCCTTTTTTCTTTAAACTTTGACAACTATTGTGAACTATTTTCACCGAGATTTCAAGCTCATTTTTTAAATTCAGTTTTTCCACTTTGATAGAATGGCTAAGCTTCCTGGATCCATGTTGCCACATTCAGGTGACATAGCAGATCAATAACATCTACTTCCTTGATCTATTCTGCGTGTCTTAACAATACTTGAATAAGGCACCCCCACTCTTCCCCAACACTGTATGCCATTGCTGTACTGTAACTTGCTCAGAGTCTGGTCTGACAGCCAAGCCAGGGACTCCTGGTTGCATTAGGCCCAGCATGGGCACTCCCGCTGTTGGTGACGTGGCGTCTCCAGTGGTGGCAGCAAAGTATGCCCAGAGTGGGGACTCCAGATTATCGGCGAGACAGCAGCAAAGCCAGAGACTTCTGGTTGCAGGCTGAGTATGGGACCTGGCATCGGCGAGGTGGGTGTCACGGTGAAAAGGTGGCACCTGAAGAGTGGTGACTCCGATGTTGTTGGGTCTGGCACAAGTGGCAGTAATGAAGTGGAGGAGGGCTGGCAGTGCAGGTGGCATTGGTGAGCTGGCTCAGGACTCAATTGCAGAGGCGGTAGAATGAAGATAAACCTTCTTTCAGTTTTATTCTTAAGTATTCAAAAGGGTGCCGTATTGTGGTGACAGTTGAAGCTTTTCATTGTATTTTACTGTATTACTCACTGTTAGTAACAAATCATTCAAATCAAATACATTTAGCTATAATATACATTTACTACAACTAAACAGGAAGTGATACTTTTCTTCTATCTTTATGACATCTGTTTTCCTGCACTTTTAGTTTCTGGTCACAGCTGATTTATCCAGAGAAAGTATGTGTGTGATATTGTTCCTCAAGTAAGTGGGGGAGAAGGTTGATGTGAACTCACTATCTAGATCTCTTAGCACTGGTGGAGAAGTAATAATAACTTCAGTGTTCACTTCAGAATCTAGCACCCATATTGTGACACAGTTCTCCATGATGCTGTTGATGGGGTTGATTGCCCAATGGCATTCTGTAAGAGTAAGCTAAGAGTAATTGACTATTCAATCCCCTCGGCTTGTTCCATCTTCAGTCAAGACTTTTGTTCATTTATAGTTTACCTCCATTTACCCGCCTTTGTCTCATTGCTTCTAGAGCTTTGAATTTTTCAGGCATCAAAAATTACTATTAGAATGAGTCAAATGCAGTTGAGGAAAATAAAATTTTTACATGAAAATAGTGCAAAGGGAATTTGAGAAAGAAAACTGGAGAGAAGGGACAAAATTGACAAATTTGAACATTTATGTATTTTAACTTTATTTAAGTTGTGTAAGGTTATTACATTAATAAAGTTACAGCTGACATTTAACCAGCAATGGTTTATTCTGTATTTGTTTATTTTCAGGATTTAAAAAAAAATTAAAACAAATGCATATTTTGGAATTATTCAGTTTTAAATGTTTACAACAACAACTTGTACTTACACAAAATTTACAGCATAGTAATTCATTTGATTATACAGAGGACAAGGAAAAATGAATGGCAAGTTAAAAAAGGAGCTGTTAGGTGTGTCTTCAAAGGTTTGGTCACATACTAGGGTTTTAAGGATGATCTTAACACAGGAGAGTGAGACAGAGAGGTGTAGGGCTTTAGAGACAGAATTCCAATCTGTAAGGTATCGGTAGCTGATACTGATAACCCTCAATTAATTTGCACAGTTTGGGATAACTGTTCCAAGTAGTCTTAAAAAAAATTGAAAATTCTTAGGATAATACTTTACTCATATATATCAATCACTCTTAGAACTAGTGAATTGTTAGTTACTAGGCCAATGTTTGTGAGGGTGAGAACAGAGACCATTAAGTTCAAAACTAAAAATGCATTTTATTGTATGTTGTCACAATCATACAGTTAAGTGAGTTTCACCTTGATCATATTTTTAACAGTGAATGTTTGACGGAAATGAATGAAAAGAAATATTGTTTGAGTAACTTAACATTTCAACAAATAAATAAATTCAAAATACACATGCTGACGATCTGAGCAAAAAACAAAGTGCTGGAGAAACATAGCAGATCTGGCAGCATCTTCTGGAGAGACAGAAGAGTTAAATTTTGAATTTGGCATGCCTCTTCTTTGCATCAATACTGTCACATGAGATTCAAAACAGTGCCTCTGTTTCTCTCTCCACAGATGCAGCCAGATCTGCGTTCATTCAGCACTTTCCGCTTTTATAATGTTTAAACAAGATGTGCTTGGCCTATAAATTTCCTCAGGTTGTGGCCACATGACTGCTGTATCTCTGGCAATAGTTTGACATAAATTAGGTTGGTTTCCACCAGACTTACAGTCAAATTATGGAGATGGAGCAAGGAGCAACACTGAGGAAATTCCAGACTTGCAGCCTCAAATTTAACTTAATGCCAGAATGGAATGCTTTGAGTTTGAACGCTCAGTTTACATGCCATTCAATTTTTGGCTTCATTGAATTCAATGGAGTGTGAAATCATATTGGTGTAAATCAAGCTCCCACCTACATCTTTTTCCCAGATGTTTTGGACTAAAATTGGTTCATCGGTCTTTTCATATGCGTGGTGAATTGGAATCTACATAAGCAGTCCCTTTTTCATTTACTGTTATGTAGTATTGTGACAAAACCACTTATTTGCTTTTAAATTCAGACCTCCACTAAAGTTTTTATGTGCCGCTAGGAGGCATACTGCCTTCTCTCCTCCAAGTTTATTCAGGAATTTCCCAAATGGGTACAACCGAGTTTTCTCACTTGACACAATTTACACTTGATCAGATACTGTAGTACAGTTAGATTACTGAACTGACAATCCAGAGAATGAGAGTTCATTTCCACCATGGCAGTTTCAGAGCTGTTAGATCCTGTAGGAACCAACTAGTTCACTGAGTGCAAAATCATCTTTAGCCAAATCTGTCAAGATACAGATTCTTCTCAGTACCCACTTGACTTTCCCACTGTCACCATGCCTGTTTTTAGCTTCACTGTACTTGAATCTTTTAGCTTCCCTCCCCTTGACATCAAGAAATGACTAAGTACATTGAATACAGCAAAACTTGTCGCAGACATTGCTGCATCTCTAACCAAACTGTTCCCATATAACAAAAACACTGAACCAACTTTCAGGTACTTCCTGTCCTCAAAAAAAACAAAGCAAATCTCACTCAAATAATTATTACCCTTTTCTACCCAGTCTACTCTGAATTGTTAGCAAAATGATATGAGGAGTTGTCAATAGCATTATCAAATGAGAGTTAATTATCAACAATCTGCTTAGTTCAGTTCTGTCAGCTACACCCAACACAAAGATTTCATTACAGTCTTCATCCAAACATGGATATAACCAGGCAAATTAACTCAGTGACGTGAGAGGGCCTTCTTTTAACATGATGCAGCATTCAACAAAGTGTAAGCCTGAAGAGTCTTGAGTAAAACTGAACTCAGTGGTGATGATGGGGTAAACTCTGCATTGTCTAGCATCATACCAGATACGTGAATAGGCTTTGGTCATTGGAGAACAACCATTTTAACAGCATTGGATTTTCTCCAGGCAGTGTCCTTGACCTGACTATCTTCAACTGCGTTATCAATAATTGTTCATTGCAAGATCTAACCTGGATTTGTCTACTAATGTTTGCTGTGTTCAGTTCTGTTTATAGTTCTTCAAGCAATGAAACCTTCCAGTAATTAAATCTCAACAAGATTCTGGAAATTGGCTAATGACTGGCAAGTACAGTATCCACCATGAAACTTCCAGCAATAATCATAAAAAGCAAGAAAGAGTATAACCATCTCCCAATGACATTTAGCAATATTCTCAATACTGAGTCTTGTATTATCCAAATTCTAGGAGCATTATTCACTGTGGGCACAATTGGTTCAGCCATACGAATACCAATGCTATTCGGAGAGATCGTAGGCTGGCAGTTTTTATTGTGAATTGGTGACTTTCTGACACCTAAAGTCTCTTCACCACCTGCAAAATAAAATCAGGAACTTCCAAAACAAGAGTTTTAAATTGTAGTCATTATCTTATGCCACCTCTCGGGAAAATGGACGCAGGAATGTTAAGTGAACAAAGAATTGTAATATTCCTCCAGTGAAACATCCGGCTGGCCCTATCTAAGCTCTCACAGAAAGAATGACCACTTCTGTGAAATACTGGAAAGGTCAACCAGCTCTTTGGATATGTGCCACAGCATGAATCAGTGCCTTAGGGATTGTAGACTCCAGTCCCACTGAACCCAGGAATTTGCTTGGGGCTCTCCTGATTGGTTACTTTAGATGTGGTGAGAGATTGGTATAAACCACAGAAACGTACATCTACAAAATGCCCATTGAAATTAGAGCAACTGATTGGGTGAACGTCTGAAAAAATTTCCAGCAAAAACATGAGTTAATAGTATGACAGTAAGGGAGCTTGTCATTTTCCAAGACACAGTCTTTCAGACCAAGGATCCTTGTGTTTAGTTGTATAAACATAAAAGATGCCTTTACAATTTGTTTGTAGAAATCAGAGAGGTTGCCCACTGACTTTGCAAAGATCTTTATTCCTTATTCAACATCACCAAATCGGTAAACAGACATATATCTCCATGCTGTTTGCTGGTTAGGGGCAATTGGCTATTTTCCTAACAAACAATAATGACTACAGTGGAAAATAATTAATTAGCTGTGAAATACTTGGGGACATTCTGAGGGAATATAAGGTTCTTTCTTTCAATTGAGGAGTGGGGCAAGTTATAGTTGATTGAATTGTCATTAGATGTCCCGTTTTGAAAATAATCTGTGTTAAAATGCGACTGCTAACTGCCTTAAGACTCAGGTTTTTGAATAATGATTATTTGCAAATTTGCTGATCCTAGTTTTGACTGTAGCCCTGGGAGGTTTGCAAGAGCAACCAAGAAACCATCCAGTTTTCCCCAGTTTCTGATTTCTGCTCAGTACTTCCCTCCTGATAGCATGATTAATGGAAGGAAACCCCTGAGTTGGTTACCATGTGGGTTGGTTAGCTCATTTGATTGCACCACTGGTTTTCGATGCAGTGAAGGTTCACTTCATCTTCTCAGCCTCACCTCTTATCTGAGGCATGCTGACCATCAGGCTAAACCACCACTGGTCCTTTCTGTCTGATGAGAGAGCAGCCCTATGATCCTCTGGGATTATGGTGACTTTACCTTTTAGTATAAAGCATGTTCAGGCATAAAACCCATATGGTACAAAATCCAACACCCAAGAATAAAATAACTGATTCTAAAATATATTCAAATCTGATAGTTTATATCAAATTGCAAAGAGGAATGGTTAAGTCTGTAAGACAATATCTAAACTTGGAAGTGATTTAATGAGAGGTTTTGTAAATTTAGTGCCTTTTGCATCTCAACCTTCTGTGCCA
This sequence comes from Chiloscyllium punctatum, assembly GCF_047496795.1. Lineage (NCBI taxonomy): Eukaryota > Metazoa > Chordata > Chondrichthyes > Orectolobiformes > Hemiscylliidae > Chiloscyllium > Chiloscyllium punctatum. The sequence goes on along the minus strand of NC_092750.1, from coordinate 49,489,642 downwards.
ATTTCTCTCCTCACATTAGAGCTTTGTCTTTTATGCTCTGATATGGTTCTGAAGACATGGCTCTCACTTCTTCATCAATTCATGAGTGAATACTGACAGGCAAATTTTAAAGGATATTTATCAGAGGAGTCATAGCTGAACCTAGCCTATTCCCGCTGATAATCCACATGGGTTATTTTCTTCTAACAATTAGGTAATCACACTCAAGATACTAGAACTATGGCAAAACTTCCTCTTGTTAGAAGTATGGGGGGAAGTGACCAAGGTTGCTTGTAATGTCTTTGCTGTAATCTTGGTTGAGAACATCAAACTTAGCATTGTCTTGATCTGTATGGCTCAGTTACACATTGGCTAAGCTTTCAGGGGAGTTGAATTTAATCATGATGAACTTAAATGTGTGCTGCACTGTTCTTGGTTTTCCATCATAAAGTAAATTAACCCATTATTAAGTTTTGATTGAACAATATGAAGGCTTTGCTTTGTGTGCCATTACTTGAGCGATCTGTAATTGAAACAAACAAAACAAAAAAATTTAATCAGGCCATTAATTTTTCATACTTGGCAGCAGTTCAAAAAGCCTAATGAAATAATGTTAGCAGCATTTAGCTAATGTAAAATGCAAGGGTTTAAATTTGATCCCCCCCCCACCCTGCCAGAAGACAGGTCCAAGCATCATGATGCACAGTTAACCAGTGCCATAGACTGCAGTGCAGACAAAGACAAAAGTTGTACTATTTTATACCACTGCATATCCAGCCAGTATTAGCTATGCTGTTGGTTGGCTTGGTGCCTAAGCAGGAGGTCAGTACTGTGTGTAGCTAATGCTGATTTGAACAAGCCTGCAAGCTTCATTGTAGCATGAGCAGTGATGGAAGTACTTTGAGCTGCATCTGACCTGGAGATGACAGGAGAATGGCACACACACAAGCAGGCTCCTTCCTGGAGGTTTTGCAAAGTGAGAATTTTTTTTGTTTTTGTAGCAGAAGATCTTCCAGCCACAAATATGTAAAGCATAGGCAGCATATTGCTTGAAGGCCAAAGCCAGGATTCAGGTCTTGAGGATCTGGATACAATGCCTCCCGACACTGAATGGCCTCACATAAGCAGTTAAAGTCAATGGATGCATTTTCAAGTGCTGTATCTTGCCACCTGCTCCAGTCATTGTTCAATTCACTCCTCAATCAGTTTACCAACAATCTCTGCTAAAACTTATTATTAACTAGCATTCATATACTTCACTAGAATTCTAAGTTGGTACTAAATCACAGTCGCACTCACATTCACAACATAATGCACTGCCTTTCTCTACCCTCTTCTCCCCCCATTTTTCAAAAATGGAAGTTACCACAGTGAAGTAGATTGAATAATAATTATTGACACAGTCACACTATCTTTCTAGACAAGGTGATGTATAAACTGGAGATAGCAGATGTACCTGTTTGGTTTTATTTCGAAGGAAAGAGATGGTAATGACTTGTTAGAATATTTATTGCTGAGACCATGGACAGCAGAAGGGCTGAAATAACTGAAAGTGGGGACATCTTCATATTTCATTCTACCTCTCATATCCTGCACCTCCGATCCCACAGACACTTTGATTTAGAAGTTACAGATGATAGAAGCATGCCTATCCTACTTTCTCCTTTTTCCAATTTTATTTATGTGCCTGTTTGTTCCTATTAGATGCCTGAAAAGTGGTGGCTTTTCCTCCATCAGCAGTGGAGGAATAACAAGGCAATAGTGATGATAAAGATCTAAATGTCCACATAACTTTTGCACAACAGCCACTCCGAAACTGGCACTGTCTCTAATGAAGAGGATGATTTTGATTTGGGAGCTGCACACGCAAGATAGTTTGGTTTTGGCTACAAATAGGGCAGGAGCAAGGATATTGCTTGTGCCAACTCACTGGAGGATGAGGCCACACAAAATCTGTTGAAACCCTGAGTGGGAGTACAAGGCCAGGCAAAGGCGCCCACGATACTTGTCATTATGCGCAAGAGATTTTTTTTTGCCTTTCCTATACAACTTGAAATTATATGAGTAGAAGGTTCATTTTATCGTGGTTTTTAATTCTCATATTTTAGTCACAAACAGATGCTGTGAGTTTGGGCATAAAAAAGGTAACCTGTGGATCACTTGGTTAATTGGGAATTGGAATTGTTTTTATTGCTGTTAATTTTGGATAGTTCTTTATGGGCAGGCCAGAGAGAGAAAGGGCCACTCTAGATTTCTTTCATTCTTCTTCTTTCTTCTGGTTAGCCTCCTCCACTTGCATTGTTGCCAAGGGCTGTCCCTTTATGGTGGGAGGCTCTGCAGCATGCAGCAGAATTGAATGGATCCAGGCCAGGTGGTGAAATAGGTACCAAGATCATTGTTTTCCTTAGTAGTATATTCATTCACAGAATGCATCCTCACCGTTCACAACCTCCTAATACTATCCCAGTGTGTTACTTGTGATTCTCTTTGTACTGTTTGAAACTGAATCTCTTTACATGTGATCCTAGTCCTTAACCAATGCCCATTGCTTCAATATATTTAACAACGTAGTCAATAATCATTCCCAGAGCAGGATTTTTACACCTTCTTTACTGGGACGTAGTTGTTGCTGGCAAGGCCAGCATTTGCTGACAATCCCAGATTATCCTTGGAATGAGTAGCCATTTCAGCTATGTTAAGAGTCAACACATTGTTGTGGGTCTGGAGTCCCATGTATGCTCGACTGGGGAGGACGGCAGATCTCCTTACCGAGAGGCAAACCAAGTTGGTTTTTAACAACAATTAATGATAGCTCCTCGTATTGTTTTAAGGATAGAGAGTCATACAGCATGGAAACAGACCCTTCGGTCTAACTCATCCATGCCAACCAGACATCTCAATCTGACCTAGTCCCGTTTACCAACATTTGGCTCTTATCTGTATTCCTGTTCATATACCCATCCAGATGCCTTTTAAATATTGTAATTCTACCTTTCTCCACCATTCCCTCTGGCAGCACGTTCAATACACACACCACACTCTGCATGAAAAGTTACCCTTCAGGTCCTTTTTAAATCTTTTCCTTCTCACCTTAAACCTTTGCCCTCTAGTTTTGGACTCCCCCACTCTAGGAGAAAGATGTTGGCTATTATGCATCTCATGATTTCCTATACCTCTATAAGGTCAGCCCTCAGCCTCTGTTGTTATTCACCCCAGTCTATTCAGCCTCTCCTAGTTCAATCTTCCAGTCCTGGCAACATCACTGTAAATCCTTTCTGCATCCTCTCAAGTTTAAAAGCGTCCTTCCTATAGATCAGAATTGTATGCCGTATTCCAAAAGTGGCCTCACTAATGTCCTATACAACCACAACATAACATCCCAACTCATATACTCAGCGTTATGACCATTGAAGGCAAGCATGCAAAATGCCTTCTTCACCACCCTGGCTACCTGTAACTCCACTTTAAAGGAACTATTTCACTGCCGAGATGCTCTTATCTGAAATCCTATAGGTTTTGGAGTTCCTGAGTGTATTGCCAGAAACTACATCACCAGTGCACGCACAGACTTGGTATTTGGAACAAGTGGCAGTGTGTGGAAGACTGCCTGTGGCAGTGGGTGAGAAGTGGAAGTATTGCGATCAGTGTTCCCTTTAAGCTTTGTGCATGCACACAGTAGTTGACATCAGTACGCCAATCATGACATTGTCCCTACCACGCACAACCCTCAGAGGCCCAGGCACCTGGGAATAAAATCAGACAAATTGTGACTTAACCCTCCACTTCCATGGTTCTCTTTCGCAACCATCAGCCTGTTAAGCCCACCCATTCATCCCTGCTAGGAATGAGCGAGAGACCAGTTTACTGCAGATCAGTGGGATGATAAATAGCCAAGGCTTCATTAGTCGTGTTTAAGATGTTATTTACTGTGTGCAAACTATCGATTAGGGTCAGTGTAGGACTCACTTGCCATTTTTGGTGCTCCATGCACTCTTTTAATGGAAGGGGGCCACTGTCGCTGATGCTCATGATACCAGCACACTTGAATTGCAATGGTACTGCTCTAGGATTATCCCCCTCTCCGCCCACCCATGACCTTCAGAATCTGCGTCCAGATGAGCAGAACTTGGAGCTTCCTGTGCCATGCTGAGACTTGCCTACTGTCCAATGTGACCTCATCTGCTGTTGAGAGATGGATGGTGGTCCACTTTTGGTTCTCTGCTTCTTCCTTTGTGCTTTGTCCTGAATGGAGGCGAGAAGAGATCTATGATGGAGAATAGTGGCATATCCGAACAGATGAATACACAGCACCTGTTGAGGGTGACATGTCATAACCAAGAGGCTTAAATACAATGGTGGTTGACATATGGGGATGTGAGGAAGTGCATAGACAGAATATCATTCAGTCCAACTGTAAGATAAGTTAGCATAAGGAATAATGTCCTGGAATAAGCTTGTGAAGACACATTGAGTGGAATTTAATGAGATGTGTATTTGATTGGATGGGAGGGTACAGAGTCGATAATCTACACCATCTCCCTACCTCTAGGTGCAGACAGGAAGACACATGGATGGCTTCTGGAAGCTAATTAAAATTTTTGAATGGTTAATTAATACAGATTTAAGGGCCTAATCCCATTTCTGTTTTTAGTCAACCATGGGGCTACTCTTTGAAGTTTATTAGGAGCTGTGGAGTTTATTGTATTGCCTTAGTTATGGGCTAGAAATAGCTACCAAGCATGTATAAAGGATTTATGCCACAGTGATGTATGATCGCAAGGAACTGGAGTCTGAGTCTACAAGACTCAAGAAAGGATGTCCTTTCTTATTGTCCTGTCTATATGATTATATGCAATAACACCCGTTGCAGTTAATTCACCAGAATGTAGAATTCACATTACTTCATGCTGAAGGCAGTGACTAGACAGAGCCGGGAGTAAAGGCAGCAGTCAGCACTAAGTGACAGACGTCGAGACTCATCTAGATACTGAACAATGGAGGGGAAAGCCCCATAGAAGTCCACAGCAAGGAGCATGGCATTAGAAACAGCAGACTGGGCCTTTAAGAAGGCCTGAATCCCCAGATCAAGTTGCTGATTATCAGGAACAGAACTGTGTGTTATCGACTATCCTGGGGCAAGCTGCAGGTTCTTTCTTAACCTAATGACAGTCTTACTGGACATTGTAGGACTCCAAGCAGGCTGGGCAGCACCATAAAGAATGCAGAATTGAACTCATGCTGTAACAAAAACCAAGGGAATTATACAGAAAAGGTGCCATTTGCTTTTGTAAACCTTGCAAAGTGGCATGAAGAAGTTCCAGAGATGGGAAGAAGGCTCTGCCCAAATTACAGAAAGCCATGAATGCAGTTCCATCGTTTCCCATTCATCATAGGAGATCTTTTTAGAAGAAAAAAAGGCAAATATTTTAAAAGGCACATCTGCACAGCAAATGTTCATTCGTGGGCACATTCTGGACAGGATAATCACTACAAGAGTCTGGACAGTTTTGCCATCTGCCACTGCACACACTTTAATTTGGGTACAGGGATTGCAGTCCCTGTTTTGACAGACAGCCCTAAATGGCTGAGGGACATTACCCTGTAATCTTCACATGTCCATCTGTATGATCCAGGAAGAACTAACCTCATGTTAAAGGCCAGCCTTCATGAAGATTACAATATAAAGATAATGTATTGTCATAACACTGTCGACAAGCACAGTGTTCACTGCGCAGCAGGGGAGCCCACACAGCCTCAACTTCCTTCTTAAAGTCATCTGCGTAAATGAGTGAGCGTAGACAATAGCCCCTAGACTCATTAGAGGACAAGGAAAGCTGAGCTCTGCATACCATCAAGGAAGATACCAACACATATCTGCTTGTAAAAGAGAAGATTGAGGCATGTTAGTTCAAATGTCACGCAGCCAACTATGTAGTGTGCTGCTGTTGTGCCAGTTACCAAACCAAATGGAATCATTAAATTTGTAATGTTGAAAAATTCTAAACAGATTTCCTGCATAATACACGCCACTGCTCCACTTGAGCCTGTTTAATTCTTTCTGTTATATGGATCTATACGTGCAGGGTGTGCAAATGTGTTGTTCAATGGAGCCATCAACTGTGTAGACAGCATTTCCACATTCAGTTGAGTCTCTACAATGGTCTTAGTCACCTTCCATATCAGCCCACATTTTACTTTGAATTTGGCATGTGGTATTACAGCTAGAAATCCTTTTTGCTACCAACCTCTCCACCCTTCCCATTTATCCAGTCTGGGAACCAACACATGTATACTTAAGAGAGAAATCAGGAGTTCTAAAAGGGGACATTAGATAGGTTTGGCAAATAGAGTGAAGCAGAATCCAAAGGGTTTTTACAAATACATTAAGGACAAAGGGTAACTAGGGAGAGAATAGGGCCCCTTAAAGATCAACAAGAGGGCCTTTGTGTGGAGCCGCTGGAGATACTAAATGAGTATTTTGCATCAGCATTCACTGTGGAAAAGGACATGGGAGATATAGAATATAGGGAAATAGATGGTGACATCTTGAAAAATGCCCATATCACAGAGGAGGAGGTGCTAGAAGTCTTGTAATGCATAAAAGTTGATAAATCCCCAGGACCTGATTAGGTCTCCCCTTGAACTCTGTGCAAAACTGGGGAAGTGATTGCTGGGCCTGTTACTGAGATATTTGTATCATCGATAGTCACAGGTGAGGTGCTGGAAGATGGAGATTGGCTAATATGGTGCCACTGTTAAGAAAGATGGTAAGGACAAGCCAGGGAATTATAGACCAGTGAGCCTGACATCAGTGGTGGGCACATTGTTGGAGGGAATCCTGAGGGACAGGATATACATGTATTTGGAAAGGCAAGGACTGAATAGGGATAGTCACCATGGCTTTATGCATGGGAAATCATGTCTCACAAATGTTATTGAGCTTTTTGAAGAAGTAACAAAGAGGATTGATGAGGGCAGAATGGTGGACATGATTTATATGGACTTCAGTAAGGCATTTGGCAAGGTTCCCCATGGGAGACTAGTTAGCAAGATTAGGTCTCATGGAATACAGGGAGAACTAGCCATTTGGATACAGAACTGGCTCAAAGGTAGAAGACAGAGTGGTGGAGGAGGGTTGTTTTCAGACTGGAGACCTGTGACCAGTGGAGTGCCACAATGATTGGTGCTGGGTCCACTACTTTTCATCATATATATAAATGATTTGGATGTGAGCATAAGAGATACCTTAAGTTAGTAAGTTTGGAGATGACACCAAAATTGGTGGTGTAGTGGACAGCGAAGGTGGTTACCTCAGATTACAACAGGATCTTGACTAGATGGGCCAATGGGCTGAGAAGTGGCAGATGGAGTTTAATTTAGATAAATGCGAGGTTCTGCATTTTGGGAAAGCAAATCTTAGCAGAACGTAGTCACTTAATGGTAAGGTCCTAGGGAGTTTTACTGAACAAAGAGACCTTAGAGTGCAGGTTCATAGCTCCTTGAAAGTGGAGTCACAGGTAGATAGGGTAGTGAAGAAGGCGTTTGGTATGCTTTCCTTTATTGGTCAGAGTATTGAGTACAGGAGTTTGGAGGTCATGTTGCGGCTGTACAGGACATTGGTTAGACCACTTTCGGAATATTGCGTGCAATTCTGGTTTCCTTCCTATCAGAAAGATGTTGTGAAACTTGAAAGGGTTCAGAAAAGATTTACAAGGATGTTGCCAGGGTTGGAGGATTTGAGCTATAGGGAGAGGCTGAACAGGCTGGGGCTGTTTTCCTTGGAGCGTCAGAGGCTGAGGGGTGACCTTATAGAGGTTTACAAAATCATGAGATAAGTCTTTTCCTTGGGGTGGGGGAGTGCAGAACTAGAGGGCATAGAATTAGGGTGAGAGGGGAAAGATATAAAAGAGACCTAAGGGGCAACCCTTTCACACAAAGGGTGGTACATGTATGGAATGAGCTTTCAGTGGAAGTGTTGGAGGCTGGTACAATTGCAATTAAAAGGCATCTGAATGGGTATATGAATAGGAAGGGTTGAGAGGGATATGGGCCAGGTGCTGGCAGGTGGGACTAGATTGAGTTGGGATATCTGGTCAGTATAGACAAGTTGGACCGAAGGGTCTGTTTCCATGCTGTACATCTCTGTGACTCTGTGACTGCATGACCATTGCATACTGGCTTGCCTTCATCAGCTGGGTTCCTCCATGGAGGATAAGTCCTGAAGTGCAACTTGAAACTGGACTGTTTTAGTTCAGCGACAGGAGTTTTAGCCACAGAGCCATTCCAGTGTAGAACTTACAATTTTAGCAACTTTTATTAAGTGGCATTTAACAATCAAAACCATTATCATGATGAAGTGAACTGGTGTAAGACGGTAAATCAGACAAACATTGAGCTTCTTATAATAGGTTCTATCTATGGCATGATCTGACAAAAGAATTTCAATGTATTTTGATTGTATTGTTGCATCCCACTTAGCATTTTTATTATGCATTATATTGTATAAAAATACTGCATAAAAGGAGATACAAAAATCCCAAAAAAACATTCATTTATGGCTTACAATTTCTAGGCTATGCTTAGATTTTACTTTCATATCCAAAATCATAAACCTTTTCTCTAAGCAAGTCTTTGTTCTTTGCAGTGTCTGTAATATTTGGTAAGATAGTGAATAGAGCAAAACACTTCAGTTTCTGTCACCTGATCATTGGAAATGGCATGAGCTTTATGTCAGGTTCTTTCTTTGATAACTGAAGAATGATTATTTTATTCGGTTGTAATGTTTTGGTTTATAATCAGCTATCAACTTTTTAAGATTAAAAACAAAGGAATAGTAAAACATTAACCATGGCATATTCCACTAGGTTACATTTAATTTATAGCAATTATTTCATAAAAATAAGATACAGCTATCCCTATAACTCTGGACTTGAGCTGACTTGTGAACTATAAACTTTATGCATCACACTAACATCTCAAGAAGCATTTGTTTGCTCATCTCGTTGCAGCTTATAGCAAAGGAGAACTGTATGAGTGACTTAGATAAAAAATGCTGAGTATGTTTCTGTGCCTCAATATGCAGCTTGTCATCACCAGCAGATTGTCATCACCAGCAAACGTTCTCTGCCATATGGAGCTGGTTATTGTGACCTGATTTTTTAATAAGTAATTGAGGTTGCCCCTAATTAAACATAAATAAACATTTACATGGAATAGCAAACAATTTTTTTCGAGGCTTTCGGCCTTTTAAGTATGAGGCTTTTCCATTTCATTCACAGGGTATGAGCATTCCTGGCAAGGCAAACATCCTTTAACCGTCTCTGATGTCCCTAACTAAGTGGTTTGCAAAGATATTTCAGAGGAAAGGTAGTAGTTAGCCATGTTACAATAAGTCTGGAGTCACATATAGGCCAGGCTGGATCAGCACAACAGATTTCTTTTTTCTAAGTGACATTAATAAACCCGGTAGATCTTTACACCCATCTGGAACATACATTTCACAAATACCCATTGAACGATTTTGTTTTAAATCTTCTGAATATAAATTGTTCAGATACCATGGTAAATTTCTGTCTCCAAATCTCTAGGAAAGATTTTGGGATTACTTGTCTAGTAACATTACCTCAACACTATCATTCCCTGTAAACTATTTCCTTATTTCATTACAGTTCAGTGCTAATGCTCCACCAACTCAACTCTGGCATCATTTGAATCTAACAAAGTGAGGCTAGTGGAGAAGCAATTGTAGGTTTCTTGATTTGGGCCACTGCAACATTTAGGGCGGGTTACAATCAGGAAGTGCTGTTGAAGGAAAAAATGAGGAGTTCTTTGAATTCATATTTCTGTTGAGAGAAATACAGAAAAATGTTAAGATTTTAAGATTTCCTTTTCCAATTGTACCCATGGGCACCTTAAATCTGACTTTTTCAGCATAAGACCATAAGACATAGGAGCGGAAGTAAGGCCATTCGGCCCATCGAGTCCACTCCGCCATTCAATCATGGCTGATGGGCATTTCAACTCCACTTACCCGCATTCTCCCCGTAGCCCTTAATTCCTGGTGACATCAAGAATTTATCAATCTCTGCCTTGAAGACATTTAGCGTCCCAGCCTCCACTGCACTCTGCGGCAGTGAATACCACAGGCCCACCACTCTCTGGCTGAAGAAATGTCTCCGTATTTCTGTTCTGAATTTACCCCCTCTAATTCTAAGGCTGTGTCCATGGGTCCTAGTCTCCTCGCCTAACGGAAACAATTTCCTAGCGTCCACCCTCTCCAAGCCATGTATTATCTTGTAAGTTTCTATTAGATCTCCCCTTAATCTTCTAAACTCCAATGAATACGATCCCAGGATCCTCAGCCGTTCCTCATATGTTAGACCTACCATTCCAGGGATCATCCGTGTGAATCTCCGCTGGACACGCTCCAGTGCCAATATGTCCTTCCTAAGGTGTGGGGACCAAAACTGGACACAGTACTCCAAATGGGGCCTAATCAGAGCTTTATAAAGTCTCAGTAGCACAACGGTGCTTTTATATTCCAACCCTCTTGAGATAATTGACAACATTGCATTCGCTTTCTTAATCACGGACTCAACCTGCATGTTTACCTTTAGAGAATCCTTAACTAGCACTCTCAGATCCCTCTCTACTTTGGCTTTACGAATTTTCTCACCGTTTAGAAAGTAGTCCATGCTTGTGTTCTTTTTTCCAAAGTGCAAGACCTCGCATTTGCTCACATTGAATTCCATCAGCCATTTCCTGGACCACTCGTCCAAACTGTCTAGATCTTTCTGCAGCCTCCCCACTTCCTCAGTACTACCTGCCTGTCCACCTAACTTTGTATCATCGGCAAACTTCGCTAGAATTCCCCCAGTCCCTTCATCCAGATCATTAATATATAATGTGAACAGCTGCAGCCCCAACACTGAACCCTGCGGGACACCGCTTGTCACCGACTGCCATTCCGAAAAAGAACCTTTTATCCCAACTCTCTGCCTTCTGTCAGACAGCCAATCCTCAAGCTATACCAGTAGCTCACTCGAACACCATGGGCCCTCATCTTGCTCAGCAGCCTCCCGTGTGGCACCTTATCAAAGGCCTTTTGGAAGTCTAGGTAGACCACATCCACTGGGTTTCCCTGGTCTAACCTACTTGTTACCTCTTCAAAGAACTCCAACAGGTTTGTCAGGCACGACCTCCCCTTACTAAATCCATGTTGACTTGTTCTAATCCGACCCTGCTCTTCCAAGAATTTAGAAACCTCATCCTTAATGATGGATTCTAGAATTTTACCAACAACCGAGGTTAGGCTAATTGGCCTATAATTTTCCATCTTTTGCCTTGATCCTTTCTTGAACAAGGGGGTTACAACAGCGATCTTCCAATCATCCGGGACTTTCCCTGACTCCAGTGACTTTTGAAAGATCTCAACCAATGCCTCCGCTATTTCCTCAGCCACCTTCCTCAGAACTCTAGGATGTAGCCCATCGGGGCCAGGAGATTTATCAATTTTAAGACCTTTTAGCTTTTCTAGCATTTTCTCTTTTGTAATGGCAACCATACTCAACTCAGCCCCCTGACTCCCTTTAATTCAGCTTGATTTTGAGCCTTCCCCATCCCTTACCCACGTGAACAGGGCATTTATTCTTGACTTCAAGATGCCACCTGGGAGTCAGATTTACAGGACTTGGTTGGCTGCTCACATTATACACAAAATATTTATCTTCACTTGCTTCTTGGTAGCTTGATATTGCTTTCAGTATTGTACTAGTGTAATAGTATGAGATGTCCATCTCAGCTGACAGATGACGTTATCATGTAGCTGCAGTTCCTGACCAGTATATTCTTAATTATCCTCCTCAATATTATGATCATTAGCTTCCTCCTCGTGTTGCCTATTGTTGTGGTGGATCTGTAGGCAAGAGGAGATAAATGATAATTACCAATCCTTATCTTTGGGATTAAGGAAAATTCAAGGCTGTGGAAGTTGGAATATTATACAGCTGCTGTTTTACAACCAGCTGGTGCTCACATGTGGAAAGAAGAAAAGAGAGAATTGTTACTTGACTGCTTTTCTGAGACTTGAGGACTCCTCCACTCAGGGATTAATCTGTTCTGTCTTCAAAACCTGCCACTAATCTTGTAGAAAGTTTCATTTATCATCTCCATTTTGATGCCCACACCTTCTGCCATTTGATCCCAAATGATTCTCAGTGGTTACTATTTTGTACATGTGTAATACAAATGTAATTTTTGATAATTATTGTTTTTACAAATATTGCTTGGCCCTTCCACCTGTCTCTAATTTGTTATTAGAGTTAAGTGAAAGAACGAAGTAGTATTCTTCTTGTGCCTGTTTGACCCCTGTTAGCTACAGAAGACTGCCACTCAGCTGTCGTCTTGAAGACTACAAAGAAATTTCCAAGTAGTTCTGAGATTTTAGTGTGGTTTACATTAATTCTTGCACAAATGGGAATGTAAATGACTCGACCAGGAAGCTCATGTGCATTGATCTCTAGAGGCTAACTATGAGTACAACACGTTTATTAGTCTCATTGCCAATTAGAGATATACTTTTGAATTAATGCATCATCCAGGTCACTGTGAGAAAGCCTTTTCTACAATTCTAGGAAATAGATGGAATTAATGCTTACCCATTCTCCCTGCTCTCTGATCCAATCCATCTATGTCTACTGTTCTAGTCTACAAAGCTTATTCTTTCTCTCCCCTCAACCCTGCTGACTAGCACCCTCCCAATTTAAAAAAAAGGCCTAATTACTGCTTTTGTCACCCAAAATCTTGCATTTCAATGTACTCACAAGAAAGTTGAATTTTGAAGCATTGAACATTTCGTGCAGTTTGGAGAAGAAAGAGAACACAACCACAGTGAGAGGAATGAGGTGTTGTTGAATATAAAGGTTGAGGCAATAACGGTGGAATAAATAGTAGGAGAGGATACAGGTATTTAGAGGTGGAGAGATTGAGCAGTAATGGAAGTTGGGTGAATTTAGGGAGAGAAAGTACTGGTAGAACAGTGGATGGAGAAATAGTAAAACTAAGGTGACAAGTAATAGTTATTTTATTCTTTCATTTATCATGATTCCAGCATCACAACAGATTTGCTGTTGTAAATATCAGTATATCTTGTGCACAATTTGTTACTCCTCAGTTTCACAGTTCCTTGAGTGATAATCATTATGGGCAAAGTTATTCCAATTTAGAAAAATACGTCCCAGATGATTGATTAATATGCTTGTTTATTAATTATCATTAACTGTAATTTAATCATGTCATTTTCTTATGAGAAGACAGTTCAGAATCACAAAATACTTGTCAGAAGACTTTTTTTTACCTGTTAGTGGTCTTTCTAGCATAAAAGTTTCTTAACACAAGGCAATATGTTAAAAAAAATTTTACCATTACCTTTTTAACAATACAATTGTCCTTTGTGTTTTTGCAGACTTTTATTATGGTATTTACGTGCAGGCCTCAGCATCTCTCTAAAGGCTAGTGTTGGAGTTCCTCTTCATTCCATACCTATCAATCATGCTTGTCAGGCAAAGTAAATTATCAGCTGCTTCACACTCCCCTCTTCGGTGCCTTCCTAAACATTCCTCCCAAAAGCTGTCAGACCCTGACACTTGCCTAAGTGACACTTGTCATTTTCAAATATTCCTCTGCTATTATAACCCTTCCTACAGTGCTGAAAGATTCCAGAAATCCTCCACTGAACAAAACTCGCAACCTCACATCCAATTGCCTGTTTTACCAAACACCCCCAACCCCACACCCCCCAAATTCTCTCTGTCCAATGTTGTCAGTGACAGACTCAATGTTTTCAAGCTCATGTGCTTTCTTTGGAGTGTTGTTAAATTGCATGAATTACCTGTTATTCTACTAAACTACGAAATATGTGATATTAGACCTGTAAAACATAAAAAAGTTGTAGTGTCTGGTGTATACAAACTCAGTTTCTTGGGTGCTTTAAGTGCCATCAGAACTCCAAAATAGTGTACATGTCATGTTCACTGAGGAATGACAAGTGCCACGTTGAGCTTTTTTGTGCAGTGGACATCACTAGAGATGTGCAGGGCAGCGGTGCCATTTTGGAACTCAACACTCTATAGTCAATGCAATCTCGTAATATTGCATAAAGAAAGATTTTCAGTAAGAAAACCCCCTCTTCACTAATATTATTGAAATCACACTTACGGGTTAGTTGCTAGCTGATTCCTTTTGGATAAAGTTATGATTCTATGATTGTTTACTGCTTTCTGTGATTGCTTCAAATTACAAAATGCTACAGTGAAAGACTATAAGTTAAACTATGCGGATGCTGATTATGTTTTTGCTGATGTCATGGCCTCGGCTTAGACCAGTTACCCCCAGATTTGAGGATAGTATTAGTGATTCTCGTTTGAATACAATTTAAGTTGGTGAATAAAAACAGGATAAACAGAGCAGAGTGAGATGCTTGGCACTGAACAAGTAGCAGAAGGAAGACAAGTAAAAGCAGGGGAGGTTCCCAGTTTCACCAGTCTGCCTGTGAAGAATACATCTGAGGGTGATATTAGAAAAATCAATTCTAATTTTTCACTCAGCAGCATTCCATACCTTCCCCGCTCTCTGCCACTAACTATCCCACATAATTACTTAAACCACGATGGAAAAATATAAATCACTGCACAATGAGCAGTACAAACCAAATTTATAAATAAATTAAATCATACCATATTACATGCAAGCATTAATGAATAATTTCTCTGTGTCTTTGCATGGCCCTCACATTGCTACCTACATGGCTGATGGAAGACTCGAACTGGAGGTCACCTTTAAGGACAATCTCTAGCAGCTCTATTTTGCCTGTATTGCCTATGGTCAATGTACTTCACCTTGGCATGGAAGGCAGCAATCTCCCCAAACTGTCTGACTGATATCTATAAATGTACTGGCAGTGGATAGTAGAATGAATGACGGGCTCATGCTCAAGGTGTCACTGCCACTCCCCCTTGGCGGTGCATCAAGTTTCCTAGTATTCTGTTGGAGAATAAGTTGTTGGCTTGCTCTCCGAGACAATGCAAGCTCCTTTGTACATTGGAACCCACAGCCATGTTGACAGTAAACTGACTTTGCATTGCAGCAATTTGATCTTTCAGTGCAACCCTGAGTTGTCAGATGTCTTCAGCTGTTGCTGCAGTGGAAGCTGCAATATCAGTCAGCAGATGTGGAATAGTGGAATATTCACAAATTGTGGCCTGAAACAGGAAAATAATGTGTAAAAGTCAGGGATACCAGTGTGTTTTGAAAACAAGTAACCCAGTCACTCATGGAAGAGTTCCTTGTACAAGCAGTGGTTTAAATTTAAAGGCTAAGAGCTCAGCACAGATGGAGCTTTGGTTGGCAACATATAACAGATTAGTTTGTGACTAATGACCAGTTCCCAAAGGTAAAGTCCTTCTGCCTGCCAGGAACTCTGCCATTGATTCTCAGGTAGCTGAGGCTGTGAAGAAGGTATAAGAAATCTTCAGTCCATTTTCAGTTTAGGTGTTCTCTCTTGGTTCTCTGCAATAAGCTATGTAAAGCTGAAGGGAACCAGTTTATTGTTTCTTCAGCAATTGCTATATTGACAAGTGTGTGTGTAATTTCGCAATTGTTTGCTAGTACTTGGAATAAGTGACAGTGTGGTGCTGGAAAAGCACAGCAAGTCAGGCAGCATCCGAGAAGCAGGAGAATCAATGTTTCGGGCATAAGCCCTTCATGTGGAATGATTCTCCTGCTCCGCGGATGCTACCTGACCTGCTGTGCTTTTCCAGCACCACACTCTGATCTCCAGCATCTGCAGTCCTCACTTTCTCCTGGTAATAAATGGTTTGTTAAGTACAAAATCCTGTGTGCTTTCTGTCAACTTTGGTCTGAAAATCAGATAAATTGGGAAACTTTGGATCCCTTTTCAAAATCTTTAACTTTTGTGATGACTGTGGGAATAGCGGGGCTTGATTTTCAGTGCGTTACCCCAGTGTACCCATCAAGTCAATCAATGTGGTCTTTGAAATTGCCATTAAGAATGCCAGGGACAACTCTGCCACCTGCAGGAAATTCTATGCCATTTCCGTGCCCTGTGTTGAATGCAGCATGGAACCTGGTGTTTCCTTCACCTGTTTCATTCACTAATCCCAAACCCAATCCTTGTTGCATCTGTTTCAAATCAATCTATCCTGGATGAGCCCCAAATTTTGTCATGAAACACTAGGGTGGTGCATTGGAAACCAAGCCCTGCTACCCCTTTTACTTAGAGTCAGAATAATTTAGCACAGAAACAGAGGGTTCCATTCAACTCATCAATACCAAGCATATATCCCAAAATAATCTCATCCCATTTGCCAGCAGTTGGCCTGTATCTCTCTAAAACTCTTTGTATTCATATACCCATTCAGATGCCTTTTAAACGTTGTAATTATACCAGCCTCCATCACTTCCTCTGGCAGCTCAATCCATACACGTACTACCCTCTGCGTGAAAAGGTTGCTCCTTAGATCCCTTTTATATCTTGCTGCTCTCACCTTAAACCTATGCCCTCTAGTTATGGACTCCCCTACCTAGGGAAAAAGACATTAACTTTTCACCCTATCCATGACTTTCATGATTTTATAAACCTCTGTAAGGTTAACCCTCAACCTCCAGCACTCCATGAAAAATAGCTCAAGCCAGTTCAGCCTGTCCCTATGACTCGAACCCTCTAATCCTGGCAACATCCTTGAACGTTTTTTCTGCATCCTTTCAAATTTAATAGGATCTTTCCTATAGAAGGGTGATCAGAGTTTAACACAGTATTCCAAAAGTGGTTGAACTAATGTCCTATACTGCTGCAACATGACATCTCAACTTCTATGCTCAATGCACTGACCAATGACAGCAAGTGTACCAAACACTTATTTCACAGTCATGACATCAGTCTACAGCAAACCTATGAACAGCTTCTCACATTTGCAGATTGTGTGTTTAGCTTACCCTATGAAGTGAAGGCAGCATCACTATCTGGGATGAAGTCTGCAAGTGCCAAAATCAAGTAATTAGCACTGTGCCTTCATCATAACTCGCTTCTTGTTGTTCTTCCCCTGCCAGTCAAAGTGGCACCTCAAGGGTATTTGAAAGGTATAGGATTACAGCTATGATGTGTGAATGTATGGAAAATCATAAGTACATGATAGCTTCTACTTCAACTTGCAAATCAGAAAATAGTGTGATGGTCATGAATGGCTGGAGGTGGGTAGCTGTAATGAGAAGGATGATTAGGCTTGAAAATACCTTTTGTCTTCCATGTTTTCAGCTCTGGTGTTGGCCAGAGCCTCAGAATATGGATGTCTCACTAATGGCCAGCATGGTCGCCCTAGTGGTGGAGAACATGTCATTTCTACATGCAGGTATGTAGAAGATTCTTGCCCCCCATATCTCCTGCTGTCACTATATCAGTAAGTGCCATGCATCCTGCCCTGTCCTGTTTGAATAGCTGGTTGTGTGTACAACCTATCAGTTAAGGATATGAGGCTTGCAGCAGTGCTGTGTCAAGGTAGGAACCAATGAATGTTGGTTTGACTCCTGTTTGATAGAGATTGATAATGGTGTATGGTGTTTTGACGAGTATCTGGTGTTATTGGCTCATATGATAGCAAATTGCATTTCAATATTCATTCACTGGCATGGCTGGCTGTATGAGGTTATTGAACCTTTGGCAGCATTGTATCCACATCAGCTGGTCTTGACTCCTGGCATCGACCTCCACATCTTCCTTTTGCCTGTGTCTTTTGGGCCTCTTGGTCCCTTAAAGGTACAGACTGCCTCTCTTACTTTCCACCTCCTCCACCAAACCTCCAGTTCACATTAGCCGACCATGCTGTCTGCCATATTGGGTCATTCTTTGCTGATTCTGAAGTCATGTTCACTTCCTGCATGACTGCTAGCACCCGTGCTGACCACAGTATACCTCCTTTTTAAAGGCTGCAGGCTAGCTTTAAGTGATGCTAGGAAATTAAGCTTCTGGCCACCTGCCGGTATGTGCAGTCAGTGAAGAACACAATTAGTGCTGGCTGTGCCTTGGCAATCATTTTAATGAGCACGCTGCACATTGCTGGTGTGGAGCCTGCTTTTCAATCAGTTGCTAAGGGTTAATGTCATTGTGAACACCAGATCCTCTTTTCAGGGGCTGTCCAATCTAGTGCTGTATGTATTTATTTTTTTTCAAATCCAGTCTATAAGAAATGCCTGATTGTTGCACAACCAATTTTTTTCAAACTTTTTTCTCAGTTGTTTCTGTGCAGGTGAATTTCTTCACCAAATTCATTTACAGACCTCCTTCCTGCACAGCATGTAAATTCCAGTTCTCACCAAACAATACTGTAGGAAGGCTACTGGTTAAAATAAGAAAAGCTTCCAGCAGGTCACATAAGGCTTTTAATGATTTCTTAGAAGTATCTACCATAACGTCCAAGTAGTGGTTATCACAGTGTCTCATCTGGCCTTGTAGTAACCCAGGATGGCATTGATGACATTCGTACCTGAGTGCTAAGAACTCTTAATTACCCGCATTAATGAAAACCTGCACACTGTGTTTCATAGAAGTGAAAATGCACAGGCTATGTAGGTTCATCTCAGCATAAGAGCTTTGCAATTAACACTGCCAAAGTTTGAAGGGTCAGTAGGATGCCCATGGATTAACCTGCTACTGCACAACTATATTGCACCTAATGCTCCTTTCCAATCAAGAACCCACATGTGGCATCAGAACTTTTGCTTCCAGGTGGGACTTGGTGTCACAACTTCCCAAAATGGCTAATGAACTGCATTGTTAGTTCTATTTGAAAAGAGTCATCTTCAAAAATAGACATGTCTTACCAAAAAACGAACAAAGATTTCAAGATGGGTTTGTCCATAATCATTTAGTGGCCTGCAATGACTGGTTTCACCATCACCAGTGATGCCCAGGCTCTCGGTGAGTTTATGGAACTCCAGTTGGTTGGTGTTCTTTCCTTTAGTCACATTGTGAACAATGCTTTACATGTAGAATCTGGCACACTTAATGCCACATGGAATTCCAAACATAAAGCTGAGGTCTGGCTTTGACTATCTGAATCCATGCACTTCTGACACACAGTTTATGGAGTTAGGCTGGGGCAAATGAATGGCTCCAGATTTTCAGTCCCAGCATTTATTTGACTCAACATTTTATTACTCTATGTTTCATTAATTTAGAATTGGATCCTATGGCCTGTTTGTAGTACAAAATTCTCTACCCTTTTGAACTGTAAATTAATTTCATTTTCAGGATCACAATTAATAAACAAATAACACACTCAAACCTTGACCCATAGTTGTTAAATGCAATGTATCATTTTAAATGAATAAAGGAAATGTCGATTGTGATCTCAGCATAATAATAATTTGAAAAGATCACTTGTCATTTTGCATTGGATGTTAAGCTACTGCTAGGTAGTCTAGACATAAGGAAAATGATGCCAATATCTTTCATCCTGCACATTTTCTGTCCTAACTCAAAACTAAGATAAACAAACTTGGTGTACAGTCGAGGGAAACTGATATCATTGACAGAGATTAGTTTCTGAGCGATCTATGAGAGACAGAGACAGTTTTGAACATCTGTGTATTGGATTGGATCGATACCATAAACAGGTGAGATCAGCAGACTAAAATGAATCAAATTGTTTTCCAAAAAAAAAAGTTGTGTATTTAGTTATGTAACTCTGTGTCATTCAGAGGCATATTTTATAATGGGTTCTGAGATGGGTCACAGTTGTCATTCTAAAAAGTTAAAAATGAAAAGCAGCTGTTATGGATTTTATGATACATAACCCTGCTCTTTAAAATACAACTGTTGTCCTGTTGGCATACCATTGAGGGCTGTGGCAGGTTAAGGGATGGGGGGAGGGATACCAGCCACTTCTCTTTTTGTTTAGTGTGCACACCTGACAAAGACTTGTATGCAATTAGACTTACCATCGAACCATTAAAAATCATTATAAATTTGGCTGAACAGCTTACAAAGCATATTGTCTTAAAAACCACATTGTACATCAACAAGATTACAGTACAATGACTGAGGTGCTCCACTCTGAATACTGCCAGTGGAACATGTCCCCAGTGAAGGATTTCCATTGTCTCTTTGCTTACACTAGACTTCCTTTGTCATCAAAAACACAAAAGTGAATGCAGTTGAAGATTTTTCATAAGCACAAATGATTTGCCAAGTGATATTAACAGTTTGAGCTATGGTTTTGAGTTTAGATTTTTATATTTAATTTCTTTCTACAATTATGCATTAGATTATTTGTAAAGAGCCAGGAGCTAATTGTTATCTGAGTAAATATTCCAAAGTGCCATACTCACTGTTCCATTGCAATCATATGTCAAGTAATGTATTGCTCCATCAGTCCACCAGCCCCATGGAGAGCTGAAAGAAATACATTCAATGAAGACGATAATATTGAATTAAAAGTGTGATGATTTCTAAGGAATGGAAACCAAAAGCCAAAGTGCAGTGGTGATAGGTGTCTGTCAGGAAAACAACATTTTAAATTATACCAGCATAGTAACAGATGGAAAAATCAACACAGAAAAAAATTGAAAAATTTCAGCATACATCTTCAGCCAAAATCAAATAATCAGATCTATCAATTTGAACTTTAGGGCTTGAGGGAGGAATTAGGTGAAATTGTTAATAATTTTAAAACAAGACAAAAAATGTAAACAAAAATTCAGGGGCACAAATGAAAAGCTTCTCGATCACATGGGGTTTGCAGACCGTAGAAATGTCCTGTTTACAGATCTATTTGCAAAGATTGTCAAAAGTTACAAGATTAGGAAAAGCTGGGCAAACCAAAGAAAACTGATAATAAATAAGTCACATGATGCCTTTATTCAAAAAATGTTGTTAAGATAAAGCTGGCAATTACAGACCAATCAAAGTGGCAGGGTAACTATTAGAAACAGCTATTCGGAATAGGATTAGTTGCATGGAAAAATATGGCTTAATTTGAAAGAGCCAGCATGGATTTGTTAAGGAAAAATCATGTCTAAATAATTTGCTGGAGTTTTTTGAAGAAAGAAGGGACGGTTGATGAGGGTACTGCTGTTGATGTGATTGACTTGGACATCCAAAAGGCATTTGAAAAATTCCAGACAACAAACTTATGAAAAAAGCTGTAGTCAATGGCATAAGTAGCAACATCAGTACAAAATTGGCTGAGGGATAGGATACTGTAATATTGGTTAATGGGTATTTTTCAAGCTGGAGGAACACTTGGACTGGAAATCTACAGGTTCAGTATTGAATTCATGCTTTTTCTACACATATAAATGATCTAGATCTTGGTGTGCTGTGGATGATTTGTAAGTTTATGGATGCTACTAAACTTAGGAGCATTGTAAACTATGAGGAGAATGGTGTAGAACTTCAAAAAGGCACAGACAAATTGGTGGACAGCTAGGTGGCAAGTGAAGTTCGATGTGGAGAAATATGCGATGATATGTTTCAATACTTAGAAATGGAGAGACAGTATAAAATAAAAGGTACTATTCTAAAGGGTGCAAAGAAGCAGAGGAACCTTGGTGTATACGTGAATAGGTGACTAATGGTGACAAGACATGTACAGAGGGCAGTTAATAAAGCAGTCAATAGGGGAATAATATAAATTAGCAGGGAGGTATGTCGAACCTACAGAGGGATACTATTTAGACTTTAGCTGGAGTATTGTATACACTTCTGGCCAGCATACTTTAGGAATGTTGCAAATGCATTGAAGAGAGTGCAAACGCGGTTTAGAGGCATGGTACAGAATTGGGAAATGTCAATTATGGGAATAGATTGGAGAATTCAAAGAGATTTTATACGAGCTTTCAAATCATGAGGGACAGAATAATTAGGAAGAAACTGTCCCCACTATAAGAGGATCAAGAAACAGAGGACATAAATCTAAAGTGTTTTGTTTTAAATATGAATAAGATGTGAACAAACTTATAGGCAGTGTGTATTTAGGGTCTTAAATGCATTTCCTGGACATGTGATGGAGGCAGACTCAGTTGAGGAATTCATGAGGATATTGGATAATTATTTCAATAGAAACAAAGTGAAGGATTGCAGGAGATTGCCAAAAATGCACAGACAGCCAGTGCAGATATGATAGCCCCAATGGCCTCCTTTTGCAACGTAACAGTTCTCTAGTTCTGAGTAACAATGTACTAATCCACCAGCAACATGAGGAGTGAGAGATACACCCTTGTATTAGTCCAGCCTTTTAAGTCTAAAGTGTGATTTTTTCTTCAGTAGGAACCAGAAAACTTAACGCTCCAACCTCCATTTGAGTGTTGCTTCTATTTAAATAACTTGTGACATTTGTGACCAAGAACTCCAGATGTCACTTTTCCCTGTTTATACTACTGTTCTGTTCAGGTCCTGGTTGACACCAATTCAGGGAGTTGCCTATGAGTTCAACATTTATGTTGCGTATTAATTATTTTGAAACAGCTTTTGATATGGCCAGAGTTATTGGAGTGGCTTGCAATCTTAAAAATAGAGATTCATACAAAGTTTGTTTCCACACCACTAGGTTTATAGCATGGACCTTCAATTAATTCACTTGTGGACCAAAAGTGAAATATTACGGATGTTGTAAATCTGAAATAAAAACGGAATATGCTGGTAATAATTAGTAGGTAAGGTGACATGTGTAGGTGGAAGAGCAAAGTTAATGGCTCATAAGAAAGTTTCTTGACCTGAAATGTTAACTTCTTTTTCGCTTTACGTATGTTGCCTATCCTGCTGAATAATTCCAGCATTTTTTTTTTGTTTCACTTGTGAATCACTTTGACAAGTCTCCAGACACATGATCTCGCTTGACCTGTTTACTATGCTGGACATGGGCATCTTAATACCACATCAGATTCGTATTTTCATGGGCTTGTACTATTGCCAGTGCTATTTGTTGTTGCTTCGGAGCTAGCAATGGGAAATTTGTGGTTTATAACATTTCTATAAATGTTCTGTTAGATTTTCAGCACAGACTTCAATGGTGTCAAAGGCTATGAGTGATTTTCCAAGGTTGATCTTTAGTATTGCCACTCCTGAGCTGATATTGGATATCGCTGGGATATAAGCACTTAGAGCTACAGAAATCTACAGCACAGAAACAAGGTCCTTTGAGTTTGCACAAGTCTAAAACAGCTAGCTACCTATTTAATCCCATTTTCCAGCACTGGATCCATTGCCTTGTGTGCCTTGACATCACAAGTGCACATCAAAATACTTCTTAAATGTTATGAGGGTTTCTGTCTCTGTCACTCTGACAGGCAGTGAATTCCAGATTTCCACCACCTCCTGCCCTTACCTTAAATCTATGCCCCTCTGTCAAGGGGAAAAGTTTCTCCTGTCTACCCTATCTGTGCCCCTCATAATTTTGTACATCTCATGTCCTGCCTCAACTCCAACTGCTCCAAAGAAAACAACCCTAGTCTGTCTAATCTCTTTTGATAATTAAACAGTTCGCGCCCAGGTAACACTTCAGTAAATCTCTTCTGCACCCTGTTATGACCCAAACCAAACCCCCTCAAAATCTCTTAAGTTTGCCTAGACCTAACTTGTTCTTATTTTACAGGTAAGTGTGAGGTGTTGCATTCCAGATACAATTTGATTGATCAAACTACTTGACATTAAGCACAACACAATATCTAAAAGGAGGCTGAGGGGTGACCTTATTGAAGTTTACAAAATTATGAGGGGCATGGATAGGATAAATAGGCAAAATCTTTTTCCTGGGGTCGGGGAGTCCAGGACAAGAGGGCATAGGTTTAGGGTGAGAGGGGAAAGATATAAAAGAGACCTAAGGGACAACTTTTTCACGCAAAGGGTGGTGTGTGTATGGAATGAGCTGCCAGAGGAAGTGGTGGAGGCTGGTACAATTGCAACATTTAAGAGGCATTTGAATGGGTATATGAATAGGAAGGGTTTGGAGGGATATGGGCCAGGTGCTGGCAGGTGGGACTAGATTGGGTTGGGATATCTGGTCGGCATGGACAGGTTGGACCGAAGGGTCTGTTTCCATGCTGTACATCTCTATGACTCTATGACTCTAAATAAAAGCAAATAAATGGTTTACCTGTAACTCTACCAAAATGCTCAACAAAATAACATAAACATTAACTACTACTAATTAACTGTTCCAATATAATAACATTTCATAAACACACCCCTGGCAAAGGCAAATTCAGTAAAATAGGCAATTGTAGCAGCAAGAAGAGAACCTTAGTTTTTAACTGTAACAAAAAGAGAAATAAGAGTTTCCACATGCACCTTCATGACCCCAGTAACTGCTGAAAGCTAAAACTAAAACTCCTGGTTCTCTGGGCGCTTGACCCCACCAATGCAACTGCTTCAGTTGCTCCAGCTTTTAAATTAAAAACCTAAGGCTTCAGAGGCTGTTTACTTTATTGGCTTTGAACAGACCATGGTTAACCTCTGTCTCAACCTTTCTTGGTTAAAACGAAGGACAAAATGCACTTCCCAAAGCCATGATATCATCACACATATCGGAACACTTCAACCCCAGGGCATCAATGTGGACTTCAACAGCTTCCTCATTTCCCCTTCCCCCACCTCATCCTAGTTTCAAACTTCCAGCTCAGTTACTGTCTCCTTGACTTGTCCGACCTGCCTATCTTCTTTTCCACCTATCCACTCCACCCTCTCCTCCTTGACCTATCACCTTCATCTCCTCCCCCACTCACCCATTGTACTCTATGCTACTCTCTCCCCACCCCACCCTCCTCTAGCTTATCTCTCCATGCTTCAGGCTCACTGCCTTTATTCCTGATGAAGGGCTTTTGCCCGAAACGTTGATTTCGCTGCTCGTTGGATGCTGCCTGAACTGCTGTGATCTTCCAGCACCACTAATCCAGTATATATCATCACACTATCACATTCCTTCTATAACTTAGATTCCAGAACCTCACACCATATCCTCGCTGTGGCCTAATTAACTTTTTCGCCAGTTGAAGCATTACCTTCCTGTTCTTAACCTAGTAAGCTTGGCCAATGAAGGCATATTTGTAGCACATAACTATTTGGTATTGAGAAGGAGGTGATGAGTTGCCTTTTTGAACTACAGGAATACCCAAGATAATGTTGGGAGTGGAGCTCCAGGAACAGTGAAGGAACAGCGATATATTTCCAAGTCAGGATGGTTTGCGGTTTGGAGGGGGAACTTTCACTTGGTACTGTTGCCATATATCTGCTTCACCTGTCCTTGCAGGGGCAGAGATTGTTAGTTTGGAAGGTGCTGTCAAATGAAGCTTGGTGAGTTACTGCAGTACAACTTGTAGCTGGTACAAAATGCTTCCATTGATAGTGGAGGGAGGGAGTGTTTAAGGTGGTGTATGGGGTATCAATCAAAGGGGCAAATTTGTCCTTTATGCTGTCAAGCTTTGGGTATTGTTGGAGCTGCACTAATCTGGGCAAGTGGAGATCACTGCTTTCACTCTTGACTTGTTCTATATCAGGCTTTGAGGAGTCAACAGCTGAGTTATTCAACACAGAATTCCAACCCTCTTACCAACCAATGCAGTGACAATATTTATGTGGTTAGTCCAGTTAAATTTCTGGTCAGTTGTAGCCCCTAGGATATTGATTGTGGCTGTTTCAGCCATGCTAATGTCATTGATTGTCTTGGGGAGATAATTAAATTATCTCCTGTCGTGGATGATCATTGTGTTTGGCACTTGTGTTTTGCCAAAATCTTACTTGTCACTTATTATCCCAAGCCTGAATATTGTCCAGAACTTGCTGCATATGGAGACAGACTGCTTCAGTCGCTGAGGAATCATAGATGAACACTGTGCAGCCAATGGAGAGTTTTTTCCCAAATTTCTATTGAGTCCAGTTTTTATTGTGGTCCTTGGTGCCCTACTGAATCAAATACTGCCTGGATATCAAGAGAAATGTCTTGGACCTCACCTCTTGAAGTCAGTCATTTTGTCCATGTTTGGACCAAGGTTTTATTGAAATCAGGAGATGAGTGACTATAGCAGAACTGAAATTAGTGTTAGTGAGCAGGTTATTGCTTTGTAAATGCAACATTGATAATGAAGTGATCTTCTGTCACTTTATTGATGACTGAAAATGGACTGATGGGCAGGGTTGGATTGGTCCTGCATTTTTTGAACAGGACGTACCTGGGTAGTTTTTCACATTGCCTGGTAGATGCCAGTTCTGTAGCTAGGCTGGAGCAGCATGCCTCGGACCACCACTGGTTCTGCAACATAAGTCTTGAGTATTACTGCCAGAATAGTGGCAGGATCTGTAGCGGTTGTGGTATTGCCACCTACAGACATTTCTTGATATCACGTAGCTGAATTGGCTCAATACTGACATCTGTGACTCTGGGACCTCAGTTCAGGCCAACACAGTTCTTCTGCTTGGCATTTCTGGAGGAACAAGGTAGCAAATGCTTCAGCTTTGTCTTTTGATGTGCTGGGTCCTCACATCTTTGAGGATGAAGATACCTGTGGAGTCTCCTTGTCCCCCTGTAGATTAATTGTTGAACATCATTCACACCTGGATGGCAGGCCGGAAGAGCTTGGATTCGATCAATTAATTGCTTTTAGAAAATGAATGCAAGTAGCCCAGGAGGACTGAATTTTTCCCCTTTGCTCAGAAAGGTGGACTGAGATAGCAATTTTGCAGTGTGGGAACCAAGAACATAAATATATATTCCTTTAACATGCAACACAGCAAATTTGTCTGAATTGGACCCTCAGTAGGACATGAGAGAACTGAGTTGATATGTTAGAATCCCTTGTCTAAGTCCGTTATATATTTATCAAGATTTCACACAAGTTGAAAGGCTGGGACATCCTACCCAGGGAAATCTGAGGGAAGCAAAGAAAATAAAATGATGTCAACAAAGAAATGTGATAACCAACAATTTAGCTGTTGCTTTGCTTGTGCAAGTATCATAAATCATATAACAAATGATCATTTAGGAGTTGCACTTCAACAGTGGAGAAAAAAATCAGCAAAGAATAATTTCTAAACATTAGCTTTGTACTGTTGCTGTGTTTGTACTGTTTGCTGTGTTGAAACACCAAATAAAGTTTTAAAATTCCATTGAAGCATACATTCATGAAACCTGTTCTTTTCACGCTTGTGTGCAAGTTGGGCATGCAAAACAATATATTTGGCGCAAAAAAGACAATTTGTTTTTAGCAAATACTCATTCAGAAAATTATTTACAAAACAGGAAGTGGGAACAGTTTGACATTAGAAATGCAGTGCTGATTACTTTTAATAAAAATGGTTGTACTTCAGTTTTCAGTACATCGTTCTCATTAAATTGTTAAGCTCTAACTCTAGTAACACTTGGAGCTGGTTGATATTAATAGATAAAACTACAATGCAGCATTTTTCTGTGCAAAAACAAACTGGAATTCATACAGTAAATAATTGGTCATGAAATCTCAATTACGCAAGGACTTTGTTTTACCTGTCATCTCAAAAGAGGAGGGCTGCTACAAAAGGCATCGGAATCTCAAGGATTGATTCTGGTGAGTAGTTAACTATGATTGGTGAGCAGGGTGTGGCTGATTGGCTTTCTACCATGTCAGTCTGTGCTCACCCTTGCGAGTGTAATCTGTCTGTATCTGCAGAAAGCTGAGTTTATACAGGAGGCTTATTAGTGTTTCATGGCCCACCACTCTGTTTACTACGGCAGCTAAATGGAGTTTGTCAGGTTTGTCAATATGATTGATTCTGCAATTTTAGTACCTTTCCTCGGTAAAACTGACAATTTAATTTATCTAGGAGAAAAGAAGCAGCATAACTTGCTTTGTGCAATATTTTACCATTGTTGCTACTTTATTCATCAGCTTCCTTTAAGAGTTCTTTTCATCACTGAAACCATTGTCATTTACTGTGTCTTTCAATAGTAGGAACAGGTTTTGTGAGAATTTGTTTACGCTGCATTTAATGGCAATTTATAACATGTCTGAATCATAAAATGGAAACAAACAAGAATATTCTTTGTTGCTAGCCATAATCTTCTTAATCTATTTCAATATTTTTATATGGTCATGCAGAAGCCAACTGCCCATGTATCAAGTATATTGAGACAGTAGAGAAAATCAGTGGATTAAGTTAAAATGATACGGAATTAAATGAGTACAGAATTTATATCAACAACTGTCTGTTGTAAAGTGTTCACTAGTGACTATACACAGTCACATTCCTGCATAGTCCAATAGGGTGTGAGATGCAAAGAACCTGAATGTCAATGTTGCAATGTTTAGAACTACTGGGATGTTGTCATAGTTAAGGAAGCTTTCAGGAAATGAAGTAATGGGAGGATGGTATTTTTAAAAATTGTATAGACAGTTTAAATGATGCTGCTATTTAACTGCAAAAGCACTCTTACAGCTCCATTTGTTCGTACAAAAGGGAGTTTCCACATTTATGTCATTTTACCTTGAGTTATCAGCAGTGGTTTTAAAAGTCACATCAAAAGGTATTAATTTGGAGACAAATGAGTGGCATGTTCTCTAGTGTCCAAACTCTATACTTACTGTAAGGAAATGGGATAATCATATTTTGACCATTTGAATTATCATTTGCAGGAGAGATTTCTTAAATGTTGTTTGTTTTTAGTTCTTATCCACTGTGTGCTTTGTTAGCTCAGTTTTATCTTTTGAAGTGGGTTTTGACTTTCAAATTTCTATCACTTTTTTATCTGAAACCAAATACAGTGTTAAGTTACAAGTTGCTGTATGCACTAACTCTGTCTAGAGTGGCTTGTGATTGATATGAGGAGCTTAAAGCACCACTTAGATGATAAAGACATTGCTTTTATGTTGTGGAGCACTGTGGTTAAAGGATTTACATGAGCCCCCAATTCACAGCTGGACTGAAGCAGACAAATTCTACTGTCTACGGGGCAAAACTGTTTGTTTTGATTTTCAGTTTCTACTTTCAGTTTGAAATTTCATTGTCGTATTGTGTGAACAAAACTAAATGTTGATGATGTATTCCAGCAATGTGCAGCCGACTTGGCATAGAATCTCAGAGTGCTGAACTGAGAACTGATTTGTCTGACAGTTTATAATCAAAGTTGATTTATTGTTCATTAGTAGTGCATTAGCCCTTTCAGGAAAGGCAGTTATTTGTGCAGTGGCCTGTCAACCAAAGAGACTGCTAGCACCTGTCATTTCTTTACCATGACATTGGCAGCTATATATTATAATACTGAGTGGTACATTGGCATAGTAGGACTGAGTTTGATATTTTCTTTGGCTATTGTTTTGCGTGCATATTTTAATTGATGACGCTGTAAGCAACAACAACAGAATGTTAAACAAAACAAAATTTGACAACCTGTTGTCATGGAAATGAGGATTAACTTGTGTTGTTACAAAGGATAGAATCAAAACAAAATGTGATGTTTCACCAGGGTGCATTGTCTTTTATGAATTTTCATGGGGGAAGGATTTTAAGGGCTGTGATCTTAATTAAATCTCAACTGATTCAAATAATACTTCTGAAGGCATTCAGTGTTGCATAACCTTTATTGAGCAGATAAACCATAAATCATCTGCCTACATGATAGGAAGAGGTGTTGTACATGACTTTTCCTTAATTTTAAGGTATAATTTTAAGATAGTGAATGCCAAAGAAATCAACCTGATTCACAATATAAAAATCCACCTTGATGTGTGAAAAGAGGGTTATTCAAAACAGACTCATAAGCAAAAGGAAAGGAAAGACTGAAAAGAAAACTGCTGTGTTGCCTCATATTATGTTGGTTTTAGTATACATTTTGTCTGCAGCCTTTGAGCCTCCAAACATCTGAGTGCTGAGATAAGATGTTAAACCAACTGTAGCTTGTGTTTTCCCTTTCAAAATTGCTAGTGCTGGAGCTGTAAACACCTGTGGGTAACAAGAGCTGACTGTGGGAAAGTCCTGACACCGCTAACTACATTTGTTGTTTTTAGGTGAAAGGCTTAGCTAGTTCCTTTTTAGTGGTTTGCTTGTTCAAAAGAAAACAAAAATGACCTTCAGAGGAAAATTATTTGTTTATTTTGGGAGATTATTAAATGCATGCATATGACCATTCACACTGAAGCTCCATGCTAACATGATTTTGTTGTCAATCTGAACTGAAATTAAAATCTAAATCTATTGTCTAAGCTACATATCTATGCATATGGCTTCCTGTTTGTAAAATACTATCAACTGAAAAGTTAAATGAAACAAATTTAGGCATCCTGTTTTATTTATCCTAAAGTCTGAAGCAGGTAGTTGCAATCTTCAGTTTTGGAACCATAAAATAATGCAAGCAAATGAATAAAAACCCTTTTAAAAATAATGTATTTCTGATGATTTTGAGTCTGAGCAATAAGGGTGTGGAACACTTGTGCTTTAAAATGGCATGGTGTTCTTCACAGAAATAAAGGTAGTTACTTTATTATACAAACATTGCACAGTTGCTATCACCTTGATATATTTAGCCATGAGTTGGTGTGTTACCATTAAGAATTTGTGAAAATGCTGTAATCGCTGTTTCAGGTTTGTAATTTTTAATGTTGCGCTTTCATGGAATTTCACGAGTTGTTGTAAGCATGCCTTGACTTAAGGAAAGATTTTTTTTAAAGAGATGAGACATGATTTGTTTGCATGACTTACCCTTGCTACTGAAGTCAACTTCATTATTATTAAAATATTTCTGAACATGGTAAACCAACAATATCAGAAAGGTCAGCCTCTCTGATTTTCTCTGGGGCTTGTTATTTTGTACTTTTCAATTTTATTTGATGTCCTGACAAAACAAGATGACATGAGGAAGCATACATTAAAATCTGATTTTCATCTAACCTGTTACAACATTGGCAGCTTAATTTCTGCTGCCATTGATAGAAGTTGTCTCTTTGTGCAATTACTTTAATTGCCACACCACTCTGAAAAAGGTTTCTTTCAATGCTTCCGATTTGTCTTGATTTGCTTTTGGCTTTTTGAATTCATTTTGACCTCTGACAGTTCAAGAGCATTCTGGATAGAGTGTGTCTTCATTAGGAGTGAATCAGTGAATAGTGAAATCATCAGAGGAGCGACTGATGTTTTCTCATTAGAATCTAATTTGCACCCTTTTGCTTAGAAGTGATGTATAGCCTATCTACCCAAAGGATATGTCTGGTGCAGGCTGCGTGCTGCACTCTCTGTGTTTAAACTAAATAAAAGTTTAAAAGTGTTCAATACAGAACCTGAAATGTTCAGCTTTCTAATGTCAGAATGACTGAAATGAGCAAACTGTTATGCTAAAATTCTGGTTGGAATGTAATAATTCAGATGCATGCATGAGTACATATCTGAGATTTGTAGCTTCTGACTGCACATCTTGGTCGTCCTGATTTGATTACCAGTCTTCTTGTACTTTGTGCTTTGAATACTCCTCCCAGGATATTCTCTAGCAGCCTTTCTATTAAAACCTAAAACAGTGCATAATTATTTGTAGAAAACCTTTTGGTTTTTGTTGCACTTCTTCAAATTAAGATTGACATCTTATCAAAGTAGACAGATACATACCATTTCCTCTGCAATGTAGTGTTGAATAGTAACTTTAAACATCGAAACTTCCCTTGCAGTAACAGCTAGAAATATGCATTTTATATGTTGCTGTAACCAATTAACTAAAAATTATAGCCCCGTATCTACGCTTCCAACCATTGATTTTGTCCCATAACTTGTAAATCAATACTGTCGGCGTATTCTATTAATTACATCATTTACCTTGTCTTCAGAAATATATGTAATATATTTTCCTTATTATAATGGAGGCTATTTTCAATTAAATCTTCTGCAGGCGTGTAGAGCAATGCAAGGCACATGCATAGGCTACTGTGTACATGGCCCATTAACTGTTCTCCATTTAATGATGATTGAATGAAAATTAAAAATTTAAGAGACTGATTAAACAGCTGGGGTAAACTTTCCTTCATCAAGGAGCAGTATACTGCTTTTACTGTTGTGATGCTAAAATATTTCAGAAAGGTCTGAACTATGACTCCAGCAGAATAATGGAGTGAATGTCCAGCATTAAAAGAGATGTCGATGAACTAGCTTTTCACTCTAGGCTGATGTTGCTTGTATTGTTCTTACAATACATTTAGGATATGTACTGTTTTTAATATGATGTTTTGTGGTGTTTGGGATAAATGTTGCATCTTTTTTTAAGTTTGCATTTCGCTACAAATCTGCATTCCTATTTGTTTTTCATTGTTTCTTTTGATCGACTATTTGACTTTTCCACTTTTACAAATCTGCATAGTATAATGTTTGTGCTGATACGTAATTACTATTTAGTATTATAACGAAAGTCAATATTATATAATATATATATATCATATATATCACTCTCTTGTGGCATTTACATTAGCTGCCAGCTGTGAGTAAAGTGCGCTTGAGCCTATATGAAGAGATTACCTGGCTGTAAATATCACCAGAAATCATTCTGATGTGAGGTCATTTTAGATGATCATTGCTGTCAATATAACATGTTTAACAGCAATTTCAATACATCTTCCCAGACATGAAAAACATACCCCCATTCTACAAATGCCTAAAGATCCATCATGGCAGGTGATGTGTGTGCATTCCTTCTGTTCTCGAAGTGCTCTAACTGACCTATTTGTTCACACTGCTCTGTGTCCAGTGGCTCATGCCTGAGAAAGGGTTTAGGTTCCCAGAATGCATGTGCAATGGACACAATGCCTACTTGTGTTCCCTTTGTGAAAATGTCCTACAACTAACTACAGTATGCACAGTATGCTTACCATACTTAATTTTTCTACAGATGCAGCAAAGCCAAATCAGTGGTCCTGAAAGGGAACGCTGAATATTGCCAACCACAACAAAAAATTATTTTACTGGCCCTTATTGTGAGTCAAAGAAAACAAGAGCCTATGTCTTGGCTGCATATTTAAACTCCTGATGAAGGGCTTTTGCCTGAAACATGGATTTTTCCTGCTCCTCGGATGTTGCCTGACCTTCTGTGCTTTTCCAGCACCACTCTAATCTTGACTCTGATCTCCAGCATCTGCAGTACCCACTTCCGCCCTGCATATTTAAACTGTCTTTCACCACTCCCCTCCAACTTGAGTGCCCTCTGCCTTGTCCAATCTCGCTTGGATGCTCCAGCTGCCACCTGAACTGATTGAACTTGCTGGACTCTGTCACCAGCGAAATGGCCCTAGAAGTGTGACTGCAAGCTGCAGATGGCCAGTGCTTCCTTAGTGAAGCTGGCATGCCACTTTGCTGGGGCTGTAGTAGGATGTAGTAGTATGCGGGTCCATGCCCCAAATTGGACACAGTCCGATATTTCTTTTAATGGCAGTGTTAGAATGCATAAAAACCAAGCTAAAAATCTGTAAACCGCCTTGTGAATTGTTAAAGCTTTCATGGACAATATAATATTTTAATTTAATTTGCTGAAAGATTTGAATAATGTTTTTCTCGTCACTTGAAAAAAGCTGCTGAAAGGGCACTTTCTGCTGCCGTAGTAAAACATTTGGCACGCATTCACCTTCTTTTAATGGTGTCATTTTTTCAGAATCTATATTTTGTCTTTTATAGATGGCTACATTCTGCAAAAATGTGATTGATCAGCACATGTGTACAGCTAATCTCCCCTGTAACAAAATATAGTATGGTGGCATCAAGGCTTTTTTTTTAGTGGGACAGGTAAAATAAATATGCTTTGTGTAGTCAGAGAGATCTTCGATTTTTGATCACATTCCTAGGTAATGAGTTTTATATTTTCTCTTTAAAAACAAACCTGCAAGCTAAATATCATTTGCTTCATTATACAGGATTTGTAAATGTCAAGATTGCACATTGCATTTTCTTTTTTTATATAATAAAGTCATTTCAGTAAGGTCATTTTAAAAAGTTTATTGCCTTTGTAAATAATTTCTATGTCTGACCTAGCGCAGATTATTTAAAGCAAAAGCCTGAAAAATATCTCTTGCATATTGAATAGGTAATTATTGATTGCATATTAATATTTCCTGGTTTCCAATAGTAATAGAATCTACTGTTGCTCTGATTGTCTTGAATGTTAATGCGATTAGCATTTTACCTGGCACAAAAACATGTTGTGTACTTTATTTACATAGAAATAACTTTGATTCTAGATTAGGTCAGTTTTGTTTTTTTATTTAAACTTGACTTCATGCAAAAAAATCTTAAGTTTCATCTTATGTAATTGCAGTGACATTGAAACCTCAGACTGACATAAATTGCAGTGACCAAGTCATTGCTTGAATTATTGAAAAAGCAGATGCAAGTAAAATTTTCAGTTTCTTTGTTAAATCTATTCCAATGTAAGCCTTGTACTTGCTTTAAATGTAAGCATTCAACAATGGCATCTATTTGTTAATTAATAATCTGAAAAATGATTTTTGATAAAATACTTTTGAATCTTGGAATATGGCCATTTGAAAGGCAGTGAAATCTCCAAATGAAATGGTGTTTATGCTTTTAGTATGATAGAGAAAAGGATTTCAATGTTGATTCACTTTTGAAGTAAATCTCTTCTGTTCTTGTATTGGAGCTTTGCAGCTATGAATGGAAACAAGAATAACACATTTGTGGAGAGCATGAATATTGTTGAAAGAAAATCACACACTTCAGATCAGTTGTGGAAGAGGCCATAATAAGTTAAGCAGTTCTCCATAGGCAAGCAGGGAGGGGAAAAACAGGAGCAAGTCCCTCTAAGCCAATTTTATGTACTAGTTGTTACCTAGATGAAGATGGCATCCACAGATGAGCAGGTTGTCTAAAAGGCCTATTAGAATAATACTTAAAAGTTCATGTAAAAGCTTAACTCTTGGCTGTAAATATTACCAAATATCTTTAAAGTCCCACTTCAGCTGTGTCATTCCAATAAGAAAGAAAGTTTGATCACTGTTCTGTTATTAATATCCTCCTCAGAGCAGTACAGCAATAGGTTTTGCAGGGTTAATTATTATGCAGTGCTAATACTATCTAAGAAACTGCAAGAGTTTAATTGTTATTTGGATAGGAAGGGTTATCTATTGGTGCAGGATTTGGAAAATCCAGTTATGTTCCTTTTCAATAGAAAAAGTAGTGAAGATAAGTCTTGCTCTCTTCCAAATATTACTTTAGATCAAGGTGTAGTTACTCCCATACGTCTCAATTGTATGGTCAATAAATATGGTAAAAACAAAAAGAACTTTCACTTCCCCTCGTTCCCTTTTATGTTGTGAATTCCAGAATAAGTGTTCTTTTTGTTGTCTTTCTCTTGCAATTTCGGTACATGCAAATAAATATATTAAACTTTTAGGAAAGATGTGTAATCCAGATTCAATGACGGGCAAACAAATCCAATCTGGTTGTGCAATGGTGTAATTCTTCCCTCATTTTTATCAGAAATTGATCGAGTATAACTTTTTCTTGTGTATCAGGATTTAACTTTTAATTGCTGAAAGATTATGAGAACTGGAATTAGCACAGAATAATTGGATACATATTTTTGCAAAATACGTCTACAGAGCCTCAGTCAAGTATTAATATTTTACCTGATTAGGTATTCACAGACTACATAAATATAACTAGCAATAAACTTACTGTAATTTCTAATTCATTGTAAATTAGTCCGGTCACTTGAACTGCATTGGTGTTTGCACTTTGTGACTAAGAATGGCACTAAAACTAATAATTTATGTAGAGCAAGCTTCTTCTTTGTGTTCGATAGTATGAATAATGAATGTAAAAAAGCTACTTATTGTTAAAGATGAACACGGCTCTAAAAGCTTTAATTGCTTCTGTTTCTGTTTTTGGAGAACTGAAGAAAATAAACTCATGTTGAAGGTCCAAAAAAAAAATCTGACCATCAGACCCAACAGTGACAAAAGTGATTCCTTGATCTTATTATGAATATGGACGTATGATTAGGAAATGTTTGCAGGCTTCACAATAAAACGAAAGCTGTAGAAAATAATTTCTGCAGTATTTAAGAAACTAAATATGATGTCAGTGTTCTCCATGAAGTCTCACAATCTGAAGATTTTGGCAAGGTTTCATAATGTGATAAGTACCTCATAACACCTGTTGTAGTTCTCTGTTATTTTACGTTTTTATCTATTTCTTCCAACATTACTAAATTAATGGCCTATTAGCTTCCCATCAGAAGGAAGTTATATCTTATGTCTGGGGCTGTTTGTAATTCTCTTAAGATTAGAGTGGTGCTGGAAAAGCACAGCAGGTCAGGTAGCATCCGATGAACAGGAAAAATTGATGTTGGAGGCATCAGGAGTCTGATGAAGGGCTTTTGCCCGAAACATCGATTTTCCTGCTCCTCAGATGCTGTCAGACCTGCTGTGTTTTTTCCAGTGCTACTCTAATCTTGACTCTAATTTCCAGCATCTGCAGTACCCACTTCTGCCTGTAATTCTCTTAATATCACTCTCGAAATCTAGGAATTTATGAAATGGCACCATTTATCATGTGCATCTAGCAAACACATTCTTTGTCACATATTTTACCTAGTGGCACTTTGCATAAAGCATTCACGTAAAACTTGGGAAGCAACTTTATATCATTAACCCCTTTGGTTTCATTTTATGTCATTTGAGTTGTCATCACCCTCATCAAATATGATATTTTTGGCCATTTCCTGTAATAATATTCTGCTTACTTATTAAAGATGTCCGCCCATTAATCCATTGATTTTAAATCTTTTACTGTGCACCTTAATCAATCTGAACAGATTTTCACAAAGTCACACGTGATTTTCATGTATGCATGTGATGTCCCCAAGCTGTCAAATTTCCAGTGCTGAAACTTTCAGTTCTGAAGAAGTCATATCAGACTCAAAATGTTAATTCTGATTCTCTTTCCACAGATGCTGCTAGACCTGTTGAGTTTTTCAAACACTTTCTGTTTTCACTTATGATCTGTCTCTGCTTGGTAGGTTTTGGTTGCTGGACATGTGCACATATACCTGTGGGCTGAAATTTAAGATCAAATTTGTTGCAAAATGTAAATAGAAAACAGGTTAAGTAGTGAAGTTAATCTATGGTTTAGTTTTAAAAATAGAGTTGATTTATCTCACGATCCAATTTGTAGCTTTGTTCAAAAGTTGCATTCTCTGAATGGTGAAGTGCAGTTTATTAAAGTTTAAAGGGTGAGCAGGATATGTTTTAAATTTTAATGTATTAATTTATAAGTCAAGTAAAATATTTGAATCTTTAAACAGTATCAGCTAAAGTTCATTAGGACTTTGCTCAGCTCTGAGTCAGAAGATCTTGGGGTCAAGACCATAAACCAGGCTAGCACATCACAGCAGTATTGATGGAGGTTGTTTCATCAACAATATGGAATTAATTCATGGTCCAGTTACTTGTCACGTGAATGTGGAAGATCTCACAATGTTATTTGAAATTAAGCAGGGAGTTCTGGTACCTTGACCAGCTTTCTTCCTTCAATCTCAACACTAAATTTAATTTGTTAGTTGTTTATATCTTTTGTAGTTTGTGATATCTTGCTTTATAGATTCCCTGTTGTGTTTGTCAGAAAGAAAATGTTAATTACATTTCAAAAGTAATTGGTTGGCTTTGATGCACTTAGTGTGTTTTCAGGGGCTTAAAACTGTATTTTTCTCTTTGGCTGTGGCTTTAAAATTAAAACTTAAAATAGTATTTATACATCAAGGTGTTTAGTTATTCATATTCCGCACACACAAGGCTTTAGGCACGAGTGCGACTATTCACTTGAGGCAAGTTATTATTTGTAGTTTCGGAAATCCATTGGGTTTTTTTATTGGAGATGTGAGTGTAGTTACAACCAAGTGTCAGTCAGCACTTTTAATTTTTGAACATCCAATACACAATCCATGTATAAAGCGCCCACAAATACAGGTTGTTCTCTCTCATAAATGTGATAGTATTTATGAACTTGTGATGGATTAAGTATATGATTGATAGATGATAACTGCCTGGTGGATTGAGCAACTCATCCAATTAATGAAGTCATATCTGGGCTTGTTAACAAGTGAGTAGACCTTTTTGGAATGAACAACTTAGTTCTATCACATAACTTTCATTATCTTAAAAGCAAATTGATTTTTATGTTTCTTAAGGAAGTAGCAGTATAAGTTTGCAAGGCAGCAGATGAAAGGTCTGTGTTTTTAATGGATGTATGCCTTTGGATTCTGTTGCACCACTTACTGCATGATATAAATTACTCTTGAAAAACTCATAAGGTCACAAATAAAATTTCATACAGGAAAATACATCACACTGTGGTTGTTCTTTTAACTTCAAATCATCTTTTACCTCTCGAGTTAACTCGTTATTATCTGTCTCTGCTTTTTAAACTGGTTTTATCAGAATCCGATCTTGCTTATCTGACTATCACCAGCCATGAACTTAAGGTATGATGTATTTTAGCATACAAAATTGAAGCATTTTATTTCACTTTGTGAAATGAAATTTTTTTTTTCAAAATCAAGAGCAGGTCTTTGAAACAAATGTTAACAATTTATCTAAACTGTTCTTTACCAAATTATGATGAAGTAAGTTTATTCAGTCATTTATTGCAATATATTTTATACGTACATAATGCAGTTCATAAATATCATGTTAAATTTAAAATCTTGTAAAAGAAATATTACTTTGGTTAACTTTTTAATTCAGTATTTGTTTTGTTTAGTTTCACTTCGTAAGCTGGAATTTTTTTACAGTGTCTTGAGTGTAGCATTATGTTGGTGAATGGTTCGTAACAGATTTGTATATTTTGTTTATCTTTTGCATAAACGTACCTTCTGTTACAGCTTCTATACACTTGTTTATAATGTCCAAAGCTTGGGTTATATGTTGTCGTGTTAAAGGATTCCCTACAGTGTGCCTTATAGCAGTTTTCAGTCACTCAACAAGGGATTAAATGGCAGTAGTTGGAGTGATCAATAGGTTAAGAACAATACAATCATTCTTGCTGCTAATGACCTCTGTAGTAGTGTGTAATAAAGTGTATGTTATAATAGCCTACTGCCAATGCTGCATGCTCTTTGATTTCTGACATTAGTTATTGCAGAAAAGACAATAGGATAGCACTTGTACATTTAAAGTGTGAACTTCTATTACCCCTCCACCTAGAAAGTAGCTAGTAAACTTGGCAAGTCCAGATATTTTAATAGAAATGAATTAGTATGATGGAGAAAGAAAGCTCTGTGTGGAGTTTAGAATGTGCCTTCATCTGTCTGACCTTCATCAGTGATTTAAGTTCGTCGAGATTAGTGATGCTGAGAAAT
Organism: Chiloscyllium punctatum; assembly: GCF_047496795.1. Classification (NCBI taxonomy): domain Eukaryota; kingdom Metazoa; phylum Chordata; class Chondrichthyes; order Orectolobiformes; family Hemiscylliidae; genus Chiloscyllium; species Chiloscyllium punctatum. Next base: position 49,450,289 of record NC_092750.1, on the reverse strand, counting down.
CAGGACATCAGTGCATAATGACTGTAAAATTAGGAAAGTGAATGCGCTATGCAAATGGAAGAAGAAATCAGTGATAAAATAGAATAAGAGCTCTTAACTACAGAAATACTGAAATGCATCATCACAGCATCAAGATGCAGGAGTTTGTTTGCTGGATCCTGTACTAGGGTTTGTTATTCAATACCTTTTTAAATCCTTTCACTGGCACTAACCTATTTTTAGGTTCGAAAATATCCCCCCAGGATGATATAAAGCAATAGATCAGATTACACTTTCATATTTCTACTATTGTGTGATCAATGGAAATTTTCATTTGTGTATGAATGCATGGAAACCAAATAGAATTTAGGAATAGTATCCAAACATTAAGCTATATATCTTTGAAATAATTGTGACATTTAAATAAATTTTACAAGGAATCAAATGTATTTTAATCAGAGATAATATTAATACTTTCCATCTGATAAAACATTTTTAAAAATTCTGCGTTCAGTTTTATAAAAAGCATTGAAAAAGCTTTGTATTTTGATAAGCTTGAAATTTATATCCGATATCCCAACATTTCAACAAACCGTAATGATTGATTTAAAAACTGAGTTTCATTCTACTAACATGCAAAATTTATGATACTGTTATGAAATGTTAGCATGAAAATAACAATGCAATGTTGTTTGAGACAGACTGTCATTTTAATGTCGGCTTCATTATCAGAACAAGACATCATCCTTCATACACAATGTGCAGGTTTTACTCCGTTTCAGTTCAGAAGGACGTCCATGCACTTGGACACATTAATAGTTGCAAATGTGAAATGCTATCAGGTTCATCACTGTAACTGTTTGTCACTGAAATGTCAGTGAGAAAGCTGCTTTGGGTATGTCAGCAATATGAAATATCTGGCTCTATCAACAACCACATAGTTTGAATCAGTATATGAACAATTGAGATCATACTGGAGCCTTCTTTTAAGAAATGGCAATGTTCACATTCAAAACTAGCATTTGTGTTAGTGATAGATTGATATTAGTCATAGAAATATAAACACTTTTTCTCATTTCTACTTTATGTAGTAAGTCTGCATTTTTCATAGTATGTTTTTTTTTAAATAAAGCTGCCGTGCTCCATACAGGATTTCATATTTTGAAATGCTATAAGTATTGAACCGTACTAATTGCTAAAACTCTGTTTCAGTCATGGGATTGGAAAGTTTTTTTTTATGCCATGTACTTAAGAGCGACCAACCTCTGTTCTTTGGTCCAATTCCTGTCAATCACTGACCCAGAAAATAAGGACAAAGAGTACATGTCAGTGCCTTCATAAAAAGAAAATACATAACTTTTGGATTCAATCTTTGCTAAGATAAAAAGAAAAAAAAATGTTAATATACCATTTCATTGCAGTTTTTGATTGAATCATGTTGGGATACAGCTTGAAACTGATATGACAATCTCAGCACTTCACTCAGCAATTTTCTGCTAGATGATAATTGTTATAAGTCCATGTACAGCTTTAGAAATATTTTGTTCCTTATTCTCATGTGTTGTGTCTTTAGGTTCCAGTATCAGTGGCTATGATGACACCTCAAGTGATAACTCCCCAGCAAATGCAACAGATTTTACAGCAACAAGTACTGACTCCTCAGCAACTCCAGGCTTTGCTTCAGCAGCAACAGGCTATCATGCTACAGCAGGTAACTTTACTGTGGGCTGTTAAATCAGGTTTACAATCACATTACCTGAAAGAACCCAGTTCAGTTTCAGTCAAAACTGAATAGCATCATTTATGTAACTCTTCTCACTTATTTAAAATCAGACAGGCAAGCAAATTTTCACATCTAAATAGTGACAAATATTATGTGTAGCTGCCTGCTTCCACCTCTGTAACCTTGCCTGTCTCCACACCTGCCTTAGCCCATCTGCTGCAGAAATTCTCTTCTGTGCCTTTGTCACCTCCTACTCTTAACTGTTCCACTCCTTTCCTGGCTAACCTCCATAACCTTCAGCTCAACAAAATGCTACTACCCATAACCTATCTGGAGGAAGTCCTACTCATCCACCAGCTGTTTCCCTATTGGCTTACATTGGTTCCCAGCCACCAACACGTTTGATATATAATTATCATCCTTATGTTTATTCACGTGTAAGGCCTTTTTCTTGAACTTTGTAACTAGCTTCTATCCAGACCACTACTCTTATTCCCACAGAATTCTGTGTTTTTATGAATCTAACTCCATCTGCATCCTTTTTATTGACAGCTAATATCTTCTGTACTCTGTACTCTGGGTTCAATTTCAAATCCTTCCTGTTTCTCATTTCTGTTTCCTCTTTAAGACAATATTTAATGCTCACTTCTTTTACTATCTCTCCTCTAACTTCATTGGCTTGGTATCCATTTTTTTCTGATTACAGTACTGTGAAATGCCTTTGATTTGTTTTCCCATCTTGAAGGTACAATGCATGCCAGATCATTGGCATGGTTTTCTTATTGAGAGGAACATTTCAAGCAAGATGGAACTTCTACCTAGTACCTATCTACCTCTCTGAGTTCAGTTTCAAGATCATCTGCACATTAGGCGCAGATTTCCCAGTGTCTAATCTGTCATCACGCCAAGCAGCTGAAACAATGGGCCAACCACACCATGAGGCAGAGCCATTTAATCCAACTGCCTGAAAGATTGAAGTCGTTTTTAAAATAACATTGGCTGCAACTCTTGGAAATTGTACATTGCAAGACTAATGCCACAAGTTCCAATATCAAAAACAACCTAATGTCTTTTCTATTTACTTTTAAATGTTTCGCACCAGAGCCTTACAAACACTCCCACTGTTCCATGCTCAGCATTATAAAGCTGCACTGACCGTTTTAAAATTTGATTTACGTTTCATTGCCCTCTACAAATCTAGCAAAGAAAAACTTGGTTAAGAGGGTGGGGAATATCTAAACAATTGTCTTTCATCCAGGATGAAAAGTCTTCTGTAACAAGTATATAAATTGTGTAGGAGAAAGTGAGGACTGCAGATGCTGGAGATCAGAGCTGAAAATGTGTTGCTGGAAAAGCGCAGCAGGTCAGGCAGCACCCAAGGAGCAGGAGAATCGACGTTTCGAGCATGAGCCCTTCTTCATGCCCCAAACATCGATTCTCCTGCTCCTTGGATGCTGCCTGACCTGCTGCGCTTTTCCAGCAACACATTTTCAGATATAAATTGTGTATAAAATCTACATCAGGGTGTTACTTATGTACACTACTTTGGATGACAATACTATCCAATTCATACCACATCAACATACAACTCTGCTGTGTTCCTTTACTGATTCAAGTGCTTTTCTGAACTGATGAGCTTTTGCAGCTATTCTGCATGAATATCTTGACAGGTATTATGGTTAAATCACGTGCTATGCAACTATTCATGTGGAAGAGATGCTTTAGACTTTGATAGCATTCTGTACAATAGCTACTTTTTACCTTTACCTGGTTCAATTCCTACATTGCTTTTTAATCACTTATAATCCAAAAATAACCAGCATGTTCTCATTATAACTCCACATGATACATCATTATCTTTACCAGAATGCATTTTTAATAATTCGTTTATTGATAAAGTAATAAGTAAAATACCAATAATCACATTTTGTCCATAGAATGACTGTTGGTTGCATTTGGCAGAAATGTAGCGGTATGCATTTAGCGAAATGTTGGTTATAACTTTACATGTAGTAATAGAGGGAGAGAGTATTCATTGCAGTTGTACTTCTATCCTTTTCAAGACATGATATAGTCTCGTCCAAGCACCATCTGGCAATGAGCTGAACAAAAAATACACTCCATAGATTCCTTTACACTGTACATACTATAGGATTCTCCTTCAACCCATGATCAGGTTTTCCTCTTACTACCCTGTTCTAACATTTGATATTATGATATACCTTAGATAATTCACTTATGTAGATGTGGCACAGGCCAGATTTCTCAGTGGAATTTCAGTGTATTCTTGGCAGAAGATAGCAAGGTTTTTTTAAAGAGTTATTGACATCCTATTCCTTGTTGTCCTCAAGCACTAAGCCTAACTAACAATGGACATTGCATTCTTGTTTCCATAGTGTGTCACATACCAATTTCCATATAATGAGCCCTGTTGTGTTAATCCTGATTTCTTTAAACTTTGTTTGTTGTGTTTTTATTTTGTAATTTTGTTTAGGCAGTTCCTTGACATTTCCAGGCATAGAGGATAGTTTATTATGCCAGCGCTATCACATAACAGGTCACTAGAAGACAATTTTGAACTGTCTGGCCTGTTCATCAAAAAAAAAATCATGGTGTCACAATAACTTAGCTGCAAAGTTCAGCTCCATCACCTTGGTAGCATTGACATCATGGTGACAACGTTGGTGTGAGCACTAATGTGCATGTAGCAACAGTATGCAGAGTTGGCTGATCATGACATCAGGCAGCATGTAGTACTAATTTGATATCAGATTGGTAACTTTTTGGGCCCTCAAACCTACTTAGCAATCAGCCCTAAGCGTGCATGACTGAACATGTATTCTACAGCTTGCCAAACCCCAACATGCATGATTTAACAGGATTATTTGCTGCTTACATTCTGCTGGCTCTCTTTGAGTTTGTGTAAGTACTAGGCATTTGGAGGAGTTGACGGTGCTTGGTAGAGTATACAGAGAGTGGTGTGGTATGTGAGAAAGACATTGCTTGTGACTGCACCACTTGCTCTCAATCGTAGGATCTGTAGGGGCAGTTCCCCTTGGGATGATCATTAGAATCAGTTGGTGCAGAGTCAGAGACCAAGAAAACCAGCTGCTCACAGAAGGAAGAGGATGGGTGAAGCACTCTTCAGAGGAACTCTTACCTACTGTGTCTTCGAAGAACAGTTCCCATTCTCTAGTTCGTGTTTGTGATTCATTAAGAAAATAGTTAAGAAGTACTGTGCAACTTCTTCGGACCAGATCTGCAGTGTTAGAATGGGCAAGGATGGCTCTGCCATTGACTGTGAAGGGGATTGTAGCCATCGATTTCTTTGTAACGGTATGTTTTGAAACTGTAACAGGCAATATGACTATTATCTCATCAGTTTATCAATTTTTGCTACTTTAGCACAGTGACAAGAGTTTCTTCAGAAGAAGCAACTTTAGTGTTTTCTTTGAGCAGAAAGAATGAGGAAGACTGCACAAAGAGCTTTGCCAGTATAGCAGACTTCCCTGTGTTGTCAAATGCCATTGAATGGACCCTTCTGGCTTTGTGGATATTACATCTCAATGTTAAAATGTATGAAAATCACAATGGGGCAAATGCTCATTGAATGTGCAGTTGGTGACTGTGTTTGGCACATTATGTTGGGGCATGCTCACTATCCTGGCAGTAGTCATGCGTTCATGCTACTCCGGTCCATTTCAGTCTTTTAACAGGTCAAAGCAATGCAGACTACCTTTAAATATTGTCTTGCTGAGACATGTTCGGTTGTATGCCACAACCATTATAATTAGCAGACAGTATAAGGTTTCCAGTTATTTGGGTTATTGAATTTAGACCTTCCTTACCCATTCTCCCCCTCCCACTCTTCCTCCCTGTTCTCTGTCTGTTGCCTACAGAGATTTAACAATGTATGATTGGGAGCACTCTGCTAGCAGATTGGTGAACTTTACCTCTCCACTCCTGCATTTGTCACACAGTACTTTAATTTACTAACAAGCCATGTCACCAAGCTATTCAAATAACACATTTATGTATAGATCCATGACAAGCTGAATTAAGAGGGTTTATTGTAGTAATTAGACAAACATTTTAAATCAGCTAATAATTTGAATACTACCCTGGAGACTCTTGTTAGGCCCAATTAGTAGTACAATGTATTCTGAATTAGTAATCACTTGCATGAATCTGTACCAAATAAATATCACAAATTACCTTGAGTTTTTTTAAAGTGAGTCGCAATCACAAGTTTAGCATCCTCTATTTTGTCTCCGTACACTGCTGTTACTCCGTGAAAATGCTTTTTATCATGCAAGTTCAAGAATTGGCACCTGTTTTCACTGTGCTGTCTGTATCTTTTCCAAAATGGCATTCACAGAGCCTGTGGACACTTAGCGAATGATGCCAGGTGCCTTTTTTGTCTTATTGAATATAAACCAAAGTATACAGAGCAGCCAGACCACTATATCAATCAGCAATGCCATTTTGGACCTCAACATACAAATAGGTGGTAACCCTGAACACATGCTTAGCACCTGTGCTACATACAGGGATCAGCTTCTGACTGGTTAATTGCTGATTGAGTTCTTCTCATTCTATGATTTTGCAAATGTTTAGTGTTGTCTTTAATTGCTACAAGATACAAAAGCAATCAGAGAACGTCTTGCAGACTTTCAAGGATTCTGCACAAACCACTAGACGTGAGTAGTGTAGTAGCCATTCTCCTTGGTCGAGATTGTGGCACTGGAAAAGCACAGCGGTCAGGAGCATCCGAGGAGCAAGGGAATTGATGTTTCGAGCATAAGCTCTTCATCAGAATCAAGCTTATGCCCAAAATGTCAATTCTTCTCCTTGGATGCTGCCTGACTGGCTGTGTTTTTTCCGGCACCAAACTCTCAACTCTAGTATCCAGCTTCTGCAGTCCTCACTTTCTCCCATTCCTCTTGATATATAATGTGACTTGGAGAACGAACTGTTGGTCTAGCACGGCAGCAGGACAAACTTTTGGAGGATGAGACGGTGGTGGAGAGAAGGGCAGTCACCTGGATGGCATATTTGACAAAGTGTTCAAGGAGCAATTCCCTTCCCTGAACATCATCAAGGAACAAAGTGTAAGGTGTCTGCACTTCACTGAAACCTGACATTTTCTGCACCCACAATTGCAACCTCAGGACCTCATTGCTAGTGACTTATGCTAACTGTGGTGATGCATTTTTATGTGTGTGGCTCCTTGCAAAAACTGGAGCTGAAGATATTTGACACAGTTGCAGTTTTCTGTGTAATGTGGAATAAAAGAGGTCCGAAGGCTCCCTATTTAAACACAGCAAAATATTTCATTTCTTCTTGCCAGATACTAGTAAGCAGAGCAAAATTACAATGTTGCTGAGCTTGCAAGCATCTTCACAATGCCAAGTGCTATTGACTGCACGCTCATCACTTTTTGCAGATGATGCATATACTGGAAATGAAGGGGTTCCACCCCCTCAACACCTAGCTAATGTATGACGATAGGCATTGAATCATCCAGGACAATGCCTTGTATCTTGGCAGTAGTCATGATACCTGCACTGTGTGACAGCCCACAATGCTGATTACATTAAAACCACCACAGCAAACCAAAAGTTAGTTCCTAGGCCTCAAACATTATCTATTGAGAGGTTGAACAATTAAAAAAAAACTGCCTAAGAGTAGACTGTCTGGCCTGTAATGTCCCTGCCAACAGTGAAGGAGCTATCCAGTCTATATCCCACTTTCTAACTCTCAGTCTAGAAACCTACAGTGTACGGTATATGAGATGTACATTAAAGTGTTTTATAATGTGATGAGGGTTTTACCTCTACAATCCCTTCAACAACCTTCTGGATGAAAAACGATTGTTCCTCAATTTATCCCTAAACCTTTGACTGATCATTTTGAATGTATTCTATCTGATTATTGACCTCTCTGCGAATTGAAATAGATCCTTCTTATCTACTCTACCTATATGCCTTGTAATTTTATGCACCTCAATTAATAGGCTCCTCTGTTCCAAGTAAAGCAGCTTTAACCTAACCATGCTTGCTTCATCACTCAACTTCTAATCTTGGCGTCCTTCATTATGAACTTCTAGAGTGATCACATACTTCTAGTAATACAGTAACTAGAACACGACATAGCAGTCTAACTGTGGTCGAAAGAATGTTTATACAGTTCTATTATAACTTATTATAATAAAGGCAAAAATGAAAAGAATCCCATATGCTTCCTTGACCACCTCATACCTTAAGGGTTATGTAGACGCACTCCAAAGTCTTTCAGCTCTTCTGCAATTTTTGGAATGTAAATTTTTTGGGTGTTATTGGCATTTGACCTCCCCATATTCCTCATCTCCCATATCTGCAGTTTGAATTCCATTTGACACTTTTCTACCCATTTGGCCTGTTTGTATTATTCTGCATTTTTCAGCTTTCATGCACACTAAGTTTCTTATTATCTGCAAACTTCTTCGCCATGCCCTCTGTATTTAAGGCTAAATTATTGATATACAATATACTCAAAGGGACACTAAAATGTGCTCTGTGGAACCCCTATGGAAACAACTTGCCAATCACAAAAATGCACAAGCATAACTCTTTGCTTTCTGCTACTGAATTGGTTTTGGGTCGGCCTCACTGCTTATCCTTGGAATCGCTAAGATTTTTAAAATCCTGATCAATCTCGTATAAGAACTTGTTACAAACTGTGATAATATCCATGTAAAATGCAATCTCTTCCATCTTCTGAATTAACTTGTCTCAAAATTCAAACAAATCAGTCAGATATAAGATTCCCTTCATAAAATCCAATTGCTTGATTAATTCAAGGCACCCTAAATGATAATTTATACCATCATTGTTTATTTTCTTTTTAAGATTAGCCTTTTGGACCTGTAGTTATTCAGGATGCCCTTTCTCCCATTTAGGACAATGATACAATGTTAGCAGTCCTCTAGTCTTCAAGTACATGGAGACTGATAGCCAGAACTTCCACTATTTTTGCTTGGTTTCCCTGTGCAGAGGTACGGTTCATGTGAGCCTGATAATCAACCACTTTCAAGTACACTGAAGCTTTTAATGTTTCCCTTCTCATTAAGTTGATCTCATCCAACGCTTCACATTCCTCCTCCCTAACCTTATCCTTCTCTCTTAAACAAATGCAAAATATTAATTGAGAATCATGTCCATGTTTTGTGCTTCCACACACAAGTCACCTTTTGAGGTCTTTTAATGGCCCTTTTCGGTCTTTACTTATTTCATTGCTCTTTATCTATTTATAAAACACCTTTGGACTTACCTTGATTTTACTTGCTGTTACTTTTTCAGGCCTTCTCTCTGCTTTGATGATTTTATTTTCACCTTTATTCCTGAATTTTCATTACTTCTCCAGGTTTCTTGCAGTATTAAACTCTTTAGATCTAACACAAACTTTCTCTGTATGCCTTACCTACCCACAGTATACTTTTCAAAATCCAGTGGGAGGTTCTAGATTTCAGTTTATGGGAACATATCCGTTCTGAATCCTGATGTGTCCTGTTGCTGTGACATTCATCTCCCTTCAACTGCTTTCTATATGCTTTTTGCCAAATCACATCACAGTTGAGTAAAATTCATCTATCCCTAATTTAAAACTTTTATTCTTGTGTTGTGTTTCTTCTTTTGCATTAGTTATGATTGCTACCATTACATTTATGCCTGTGGCTGTAGAAAGGCCGCCCTGCCCCAATAATTATTCAGTTCCCTTCTGTCATTGTTTTTCTGACCTTCTACTCTTCCCCATGTCCCCACCCCCCAAAAAAGCTGCAAAGTTAAGTCACCCTGATACATATACTTGACTTTGGCTGTATTGCAAAGAGGCCATGGCTAATGACTCTAGTGCACAATACATGCACATCTGTGCACTATCCATAAAATAAAAGTCAAGCCCCCACATACAATGTGCCATAATCCCTGGCACTAAATGGCAGAGCAGATGTTGGATTTTCTGTTGTTCTGCTGGAGCTGCCCAATCTCATCATCATGAGGGAACAGCCCTGATGATAAAGGGTAAGGAAGTAAAGAGCATGAATACACATAGATGTGAGGCAAAAAAGGGTTAGAGGAAGACAAAAGACCATTGAGACAGTTTCTGTCTGACCGGATCATCTGCACATAACATACCCGAGTGCAATTCCAGTGACTGTAACACCAGTTCCCCATTCAGCACCATTAGCAGGTCTTCTCTTCATTTTTTCCATTGGCTGCCACCATGCAAAAATAAATAAGCCATTAAATCAACTTTCTAATTCAAGCTTATAATTGAAATCATACCATATTATCTGAAAAGATCAACTCATCACCTTTGTACATTCCCTTGCTGTTTATCATTGTTTGGCCTAGTGCCCCAGATTCTATGATATATCATAATAGCTGCAACAAAGCTGCCTAGTAGAGGAATCTGTAGTTGGCTTTGGAGGAGGGCCTTGATATGCTTACAGCCTAGAGACCAGGCTATGATCTGTGTTATCTCACATGGGTTTGTTCACCTGATGAAGGAGCAGTGCTCCAAAAGCTTGTACTTCCGCATAAACCTGTTGGATTATCACCTGGTGTTGTGTGATTTTTAACTCCGCATGGCTGTATGATCAAACTGCAAAGGTACAGATGGAGAGGCACTGGTGAGAGAATGAAACTTGTCTTCCAGAGAAATGAAGAATCTTCATTGTCTGTGATGATATAGATATAGAATCTCTACAGTGTGGAAACAGGCCTACAGCCCAACAAGTCTACACCGACCTTCCAAAGAGTAATCCACCCAGACCCATTCCGCTACTGCTGTACATTTACCCAGGCTAATCCACCTAACCTACACATCCCTGAACACTATGGGCAATTGTAACAGGGCCAATTCACCTAACCTGCACATCTTTGGATCGTGGGAGGACACTGGTGCAAACCCACACATGGGCAGGATGTGCAAGCTCCACACAGACAGTCGCCCGAAGTGGGAATTGAGCCTGGGTCCCTGGTGTTGGGAGGCAGCAGTGCTAACCGCTGAACCACCATGCCACCCCATGATGTCCCAGCAATCCCAGCAAATTGTTTGATGGACATGGATTGCTGTGACAAGTTGCAAACCCCTTTGTGTGCTAGAGTTCACAGTCATGATCTGATAGCAACAAGGTGACCTCGCATAACACTATTCTGACCCTCCCCTGTAGCACTCCGATATTGGGTGGGTTTTGCTTTTGGCTCAGTAGAAACTGGCCATGGCCATCGGATGTTGTATCATGATTGGGTCCACAATCGTAACAATGGAATTGCCCATTATTTCATTTCTTTTGGATGAGTTTTAAGCTGTGTGCATGCCCTGTGTGCACCTGGTGTTGGGAATTCTCCATGCTGTTTGAAATTGGCCACAAGCTTTCTGGCAGGTTTTCCATTGCACCATTCGTACGTATCAGCATTTCTCTGTAGGCATACCAGTCAATGTGCTCAGGAGAAAGTGAGGACTGCAGATGCTGGAGATCAGAGTCAAGAGTGTGTTGCTGGGAAAGCACAGCAGGTCAGGCAGCATCCGAGGAGCAGGAGAATTGACGTTTCGGGCATAAGCCCTTCATCAGTCAACGTCCTCAGCTGAGTTGTTTGCTGCTGAACTTATGGTCTTCTCCCTGACAAGTTGGCACCTGCACTATCCTTGTCTCCTACCTGGACTGTCATTCATGCCTAATATTTCACCACATGTGGATCCTGCCTGTAATATATCCTCCAAGTTATATGCAGTGTCAGTATCTCAGCTAGTGCGTGCAAGTGTCACTACCACTTCTGCATCATCATCACTCATTCCTTAGAGTTCTTCATTAACTGGCATTTATTGATATCTGAAAATTAATAAGCATAATGAGAATGCTGTGTGGCAGCAACTTGCATATTTACATCACTTGCAGCTTTTAAATCAGAAGAGAGTGGAGTTGAGGGAGAGGTTGGACGTGAGGAATTAGATTAGGTATGAGGATGCTGACATCTTCATTGGTTTTGGTATTGAGTACAGCTTGAACACTGGCCTGATGCTGGCTAAACCTGTCTCCTTTTGGATTTAGGACATGCAGATGTGCTGGTCCCCTTCAATTACTGGCTACCTCCAGTTACCCACTTGTTCAAAATTGTGATGTGGGTGTGGGGTTTACAATGGCACTGTAATTTTTATACATGAGATGAATCATATGAATATTGGAGTTAGTATGATTTGGTGAAGATTTCGATAAGTGCCCAATAAGCAGGTGAAGATGTTGAACAGTAGCTGCATCTACTTGTGCATTTAGCAGCACATGGGATTTGACGATGGATTTGTTAACTTTGAAAATTTCTTGCAGCAGTCCTCAAGCTCCTCACGGTTCAGCTCCTGTTCTTGACTTCCAAGCCCAATGCTCTTTTGATGCATGTCAGGAAGGCTTCTATGGATATAGAACTTCGCTCTGTGGATATAGAACTTAGCTCTTCCGTTCCCCTCTTGCACCAAGAATTCCAATGCAACTTCTGAAAATCTTGGAGCCCCCGTCCTCCGTTTTTTCAAAATGAAATTTACTTAGTGTAGCAATTGCTGCAATCACATTACACCTCATCTTTAAGCAGAGCAGGCCAACTCCTAATTGATGTTTGTTATGAACAATACCAGACTTTTACTGATCTTTCCAAACAGTGAAAAGCATGATCTGCTATGATAACGCCTGTGTTGCAGTCAATGTGTAGTTGCACTCCATAGGCAGAATATTATGCATTGTCAAGGCCAGTTGGTCAGATGGGAAGGGCGAGTAAAATCAGATATAACAACAGGTGTCCCACTCTTGGTACCTTGCCTCAATCCCACTGCATTTTTTCATATGATGGGGGAGGAGTTGGCAGCCTTGACCAGTCCAACCCTTTAAGTGGCCAGTATCCTTTATTCATTCGTGGTATGTGGGCATTGCTAGCTTTGCCGGCATTAATTGCTCACCCCTACTTGTTCAGAGGACAGTTAAGAATCAACCGCATGATTATTAGTAATATGTAGGCCAAACCAGATAAGGAGGGGGAGGGGCTTTCCTTCCCTAAAAACTATTAATCAGCCAGATGGGTTTTACACCAATCAACAATAGTACATGACTGTCATTAGGCTAATTTTATGGGGTGTAGGTTCGCTCGCTGAGCTGTAGGTTTGATATCCAGATGTTACATTACCTGGCTCGGTAACATCAGTGGCGACCTCCAAGTGAAGCGAAGCTGTTGTCTCCTGCTTTCTATTTATATGTTTGTCCTGGATGGGCGTCCTGGGGTTTGTGGTTCTTCAAGAAGAACGGATACTCAAAAAACACAGTCCGCAGATTCCTCCAGAACAAACCATGACAAGCAGACCAAACACAGCCAGAAACCCTAGCCACCTTACCATACATCAAAAAAGTTTCAGAAATGACCCCCCAGACTACTAAGACCCCTCGGAATCCTAGTAGCACACAAACCCACCAACACTCTCAAACAAAAACTAACAAACTTAAAAAACCCAGTACATCCCATGGACAAAACCAACGTCATCTACAAAATTCCATGCAAGGACTGCCACAGACACTACGTAGGACAAACAGGAAGAAAGTTAGCCTCCAGGATACACGAACACCAACTATCCACAAAAAGACATGACCCTCTCTCCCTCGTAGCCCTACACACAGAGGAAAAAAAACACTATTTCGACTGGGACAACACATCTATCCTGGGACAGGCTAAGCAAAGACATGCCAGAGAGTTCCTAGAGGCCTGGCACTCCAACCACAACACCATAAACAAACACATAGATGGTATCTAAATCTATCAACCTCTCAGAAAACCAACAGGAAATGACATCACCACAAACCCCAGGAACCCCATCCAGGACAAACATATAAATAGAAAGCAGGAGACAACAGCTTCACTTCACTTGGAGGTTGCCACTGATGATGTTACCTAGCCAGGTAATGAAACATCTGGATATCAAACCTACAGCTCAGCGAGCAAACCTACACCCTAAACCTCAACCTGAGCTACAAACCTTCACAAACCTTGCAAAAAAGCTAATTTTATTTTGTATTCAAATTTGTAAAATAAACTTAAATTTCACCATCTGCCATGGTTCAATTGAAACCTATTCCCCATGTGCCTGGGATACAAGGATATTAGTTCAGTGTTATTACCACTACACCACCTCCTCCCATGGTTCATCTGCAGAGAAGGGGGTAGCTCCTTTGCAGATGCTCACTCCCAGGCCCATTAAGAGTTCGGGACTGGTGCAGTTCTTTCAATGGCCATTGCTTCCACAGTCATTTGATGAGTGAACTTCTTTCAGGTGGATTTCCTTCTGAGATATAAATGAGTGTCTTGCATTTAGCCAAACAGAATGTGTATGGAGAAATTCCTGGGAGCAGGACAGGCTCATTGCCGACTTTCACATGGGGGTGGTGGTGTTGGTGGGTGCAGATATCCTAGCACAATTACAGTTTTACCTCATAATCCCATGGTTGCAGTTAGGAACTACAGAGAAAACTAGGACAGAGGTTTTGCTCAGGGAGTATGAACAGCTTGGAGCTAAATAAAAAAGCAGAACCAAAAAGGTAATGATCTCTGGATTGCTACCTGAACCCACAAGGTAATTGGCAGAGGGCCAATAAGGTTCAGAAGGTAAATGCGTAGTTCAAAGATTTGTGTGGGAGAAATGGGTTTGAATTCATGGGACATTGGAGAGTACTGGGGACCAGTACTGGGGAAGAAGGGACCTGTTCAGTTGGATGGTCTTCATCTGAGCCCAGAGTCATAGCGAATCACACAACAAGGGCTATAGACAAGACTTTAAACTAAATGGGAGGGGAAGGGTACAGTTATTGGGGAAATTAGAAAACCTGAATTAAAAGAGGAGATAAGACCGCAGAACTCAGTAGAGGTTACTGAAATCTCCAGCACAAACACAAATAGGACAGAGTGTTTGGAAAGGATTAGCAGTCAAACTTCAAGCACACTGAACAAATGAATGACAGCGAAAAGAGAGATGGTTAACACAGGAGTGAAAGTGTTATATCTGATTGCACGCAATAGAAGAAATAAGGTAAATTAACCTTGTGACGAGGATCGAAATTGGTAGATATGATGTGGTAGGCTGTCAGGGGATCAGGATTGGGAGCTGAATATTCAAGAATATACATGCTATTGAAAAGATAGGCGGGTGGGCAGAGGGAGTGGGGTTGCCTTATTAGTAAGAAATTAAATTGAATCAATAGCAAGAAATGAAGTAGGGTCAGATGGTGTAGAATCTGTGTGGGTAAAATTGAGGAACCACATAGATTAAAAATAACTTAGGTGGAGTCATGTATAGGCCTCAAAACAGTCATCAGGAGCTAAGGCACAAGATACATCAGGACTTAGAAAAGATGTGTAGGAAAGGCAAAGTTGCAACGATCATGGGGGATTTCAGTATGCAGGTGGACTGTGAAAATCAAGTTGGTAGTGGTTCACAAGAAAAGGAATTTGTGGAATGTCTACAAGATGGCTTTTTGAAGCAGCTTCTGGAGGAGCCCACTCGGGAACAGGCAATACTGGATTAAGTGTTATGCAATAAGGCAGACTTGATAAGGGAGCTGAAGGTGAAGGAACCCTTAGGAAACGCTGATCATAACATGATTGAATTCACTCTGCAATTTGAGAGGAAGAAGATAGAATCAGAGGTAACAATATTTCAGCTGAATAAAGGCCACTACAAAGGCATAAAGGAAGAGCTGGATAGAATTGACTGGAAGAGGAGCCTAGCAGGAAAGACTGTGAACCAGCAATGTCAGGAGTTTCTGGGAGTAACTCAGGAGACACAGCAGAGATTCATCCCAAGGTAAAAGAAGCATGGTACAGGGAGGATGAAGCAACCATGGCTCACTAGGGAAGTCAGGGATAGCATAAAAGCAAAAGAGAAAGCATATAAAGTAGCGAAGAACAATGGAAAACCAGAGGATTGGGAAGCTTACAAAGATGAACAGAAGGCAGCAAGAAAAGAAACAAGGAGGGAAAAGATTAAATATGAGGGTAAGTTAGCCAGTAATATAAAGGAAGACTAAGAGTTTCTTTTGATATATAATGGGGGAAAAATAAGGCAAAAGTGAGCATTGGACTGCTGGAAAATGATGCTGGAGAAATAGTAGTGGGGAACAAAGAAATGGCTGAAGAGCTGAATAATTACTTTGTGTCAGTCTTCACGGTGGAAGACACGAGTAATTTCCCAAAACTTCAAGCATGATGGGGCAAAGCTGAGTATGCTGGCCATCACCAAGGAGGAAATGGCAACTGAGTAAGATCAGGGCTCATGGTGTTAGAGGCAAGCTGCTAGCATGGTTAGAAGCTTGGCTACCTGGCAGAAAACAGAGTGGGGGTAAAAGGGTCCTTCTCAGGATGGCAGCCAGTGACAAGTGGTGTTCTGCAAGGATCAGTATTGGGACCACAGCTTTTCACTTTATACATTAACAATCGAAATTACAGAGCTGAGGGCATCTGGCTAAGTTTGCAGATGATACAAAGATAGTTAGAGGAACAGGTAACACTGAGCAGTCTGGGAGGCTGCAGAAGGAGTTGAACAGGTTAAAGGAGTGTGCAAGGAAGTGGCAGATGAAGTACAGCATGGCAAAGTTTGAGGTCATGCACCTTAGTAGGAAGAATAGAGGCATGAACTACTTTCTAAATGAGGAGAAAGTTCAGAAGTCTGAAGTGCAGAGAGACTTGGGAGTTCTAATCCAGGATTCTATCAAGATCAACTTTTAGGTTGAGTCAATAGTTAGGAAGGCAAATGCAGTGATGGCATTTATTGCGAGAGGACTTGAATATAAAAGCAGAGATGTACTTCTGAGGCTCTATAGGGCTCTGGTCAGACCATATTTGGAATATTATGCGCAGTTTTGGGCCCCATATGTCAGAAAGGATGTACTGGCCCTGGAGCATGTTCAGAGGAGGTTCACGAGAATGGTCCCAGGAGTGCACAGCTTAACATATGAGGGGCATTTGAGGACTCTGAGACTATACTTGATGGAGTTTAGAAGGATGGGGGGAAGAGAATCTAATTGAAACTTACAGCGTACTGAATGGCCTGGACACAGTGGATTTTGGGAAGATGTTTCCATTGGTAGGAGAGACTAGGACCTGAGGGTGCAGCCTTAGAGTAAAAGGATAAGGAGAAATGTCTTTCAGCCAGAGAGCGGTGAATCTATGGAATTCGCTGCCACAAAAAGCAGTGGACACCAGGTCATTGAGTATCTTTAAGACTGAACTAAATAGGTTCTTGATTGTAAAGGGGATCAAGGATTACAGTGAGAAAGCAAGAGAATGGGGTTGAAAAATGTATCTGTCATGATTGAATAGCGGAGCAGACTCAGTGGGTTGAATGGTCTAATTTCTGCCCCTATGTCTTGTCATCTTATGGTCTTATCCAGTTTAGTCCTCCAGATTGATTGATTTATTGTTGTTACATGTGCCAAGATACAGTGAAAAGTGTTGTTTTGCATGCTATATGGCAGATAGTATCATATCAAGTGCATAAGGGTAGCAAAACAGTGTGCAGAATACAGTGTTACAACTGCAGAGAGAGAGCGATCAGAATTAGTATTTGAGAGGTCTATTCAAAAGTCTGACAACAACATGGAAGAAGCTGTTCTTGAATCTGTTCATACATGCATTCAAACTTTTCTATCTTCTGCCCAATAAGACGGTGGAAGGAGAGTGTAACGGGGAGGAGAGGGATCGTTGATTGTGCTGGATGCTTTTCCAGTGCAGTGGGAAGTATAACTGGAGTCAATGGATGGAGGCTGGTTTGTATGAAGGACTGAACTTGCTCTGTTGCGTTGCAAGACCTGCATTGTGTTCTCTTGCGCAACATTACAGAATACAACACAAGAGGTAGCTTCCCTAGTCGTCATTCATGTTTCAGTTTGCCTCAGTCCCTAATGTATATCAAGAGCTCCCCTGAAGAAAATGTTTTCTCTGCAGCACATATAGGGATAAGAATTATAGTGAGTGAGACTGGGCCATGCTGATCAAAACTGGATAACTGCTATTAACTCCGTCTGAAAATGGAGCCTTTGTCAAATTCGGATTTTAATTGAATTCACATTTTTTTTCAGCAAGTCTGCTGCTGAAATAACGCCTCTAGTTCTCGTGTTATGCCCTTGTGCCAGATATATTAGAGGAGGTTGACTGCTCTTGCTTACAGATCACTTTTGAGTGACCTGTTTAGAAAATTGCTAATAATTACTCCTATGAATTATTACGTTGACTGCTCCGTATATAACCATGTATTCTCAGCAAGGGCATATTTTGGCTTTCTTCAGACAGACAAAGGTCATTTCTTGCCATATTTTAATTAGTTAGTGTGGAAAATGGCATGTTTTCATCAGTTCATTTTGAAGATTAGTTCTGAAATGATAATGCTAAGAATAGTTCATACACTGAGGGATTTATTGGCAAGTTTTGATTCAAAAGGTCGTTCAAGTGTTGATAAGAGAACGTGACTGCATATCTCTTTTCAAATTGCAAGCCTGTGTGTCACGACATTAAAAAAAAGTTTTAAATGTTTATTTTGTCCTAATGTAATTATTTTATAACCTTTTTCACAACAGCAACAGCTTCAGGAGTTTTATAAGAAACAGCAAGAGCAGTTGCATCTTCAGCTTCTGCAGCAACAACATGCTGGGAAACCAACTAAAGAGGTATGTACATGTATTGAAAAGAGTAATATTCTATAATTAAAATGGAAATGGCAGAAAAAAGAAGAGGCATGATGTTGTGAGATATATCTGTAATGAAGGTTTCTTTTTCTATGGTCTCTCATCTTTGTTTCCTTTCTGTTTGCTAATTCAGAAAGGCTTACTCATCAGCTGCAGTTCGATGTGTATTAATGACATGGGGATGCAGTCTTTATAAAGGACAAAGAAATGATTATTGTATAGTCCAAAAGAAGTTCAAAGACAGACGGGGAATTTTCAGTTTTTCCTTAGAGATACACATTTCAGACCACATAAATTAAGGCAAATGTTAAAACCCCACAGTCTGAGTGTAGTCTTCAAAGTCACAATGCTCTAATTAATGAACTGTGAGCTTCAATTTGGACAAGTTGCAGTTTGATGCACTCATAAATCAACATGACAAGCTGACTTCTCATGCCCAGACAGACTTGTCATTGAGTCACATCAGATGTAAACATGATAGAAAAAAGAGAGTCTGAAGAAGGTGCAATTGATCAACTGAATTGGTAGAAAACCAACATTTGAAGCACATTATGCCTGATCATAGGAAATGGCTGTAACCTCAAGAGGGTTTCTCCTTCTGGTGATTTTTTTTAAAATAGAATTTCTAACAGCCATCAAAAGTGGATGGGAATTATTTAGCGTTTCTCCCATGGTTTACAAGTGATAGCCCCCTGTTGTTACTTTGTATAGCTTTCTTTTAAAGGCATCAGATTTTTCTTTTCAGATCCTAACCATTGTATTTGAAGCTGAATAATAAAAAGACTGTTGATGTTATTTGTCTCAAATGTAAGGCATTGTAGACTTGAAATTCAGCTCAGTAGCACCTGATGGTTAGGCTACTGGTGTCATTTTGAGTGCAAAATGACACCCAATGTTTGTAGATTCAGCTGTAGTTGAATTTGTGCTGAATGTATTCTTAGTAAATGCATTAGTGTGCAACTAGTTCAAAGTATGTAGAGAAGGCAGTTTGTGATAGTTGTCAGTTGTAACATGCAACACTGATTTGACGTCAATCTACAGTGTCACTTTATCTCTTAATGCTCCAACCAATATCATCACTGTACTTCACAGATTGAACATGAGTAAAGTAGCAGGAAGAACCCCCACCAATGCTATTTAAAGAAATCATTAATTAGTTGCTGGTTGTTTTTTTTTTTGCCTTGGCTATTGGTACAATTCTGCAAATGTTTCCTGCCTTCTATAGTTGTTGTAAGTTGCAAAGGTACACAGGCAATGATTTGTAAGATGCTGTAAGATTTTTGTTTGAATTCCAAGCTTCTGCACAAATCAGGTGGACTAGACGACTGTCTTTCTATAAGAGTGCTGGAGTGGGAGAATGAGCAAGGCTGATATAAAACAGGATACATTGCAAGAAGAGATGAAGGTAGAAGAGTGTGGGAAATAACCTAGAGTGCTTCTTTCACTATTGCTGTACATGAAAATGTACTCTAAGTGAGATACCAGTAACCACAATCCCAATTGTTCACTCATGAGTAGTCCGTCATTTTTCCATTTCTGCATCAAACTATCAAATCACATTCTTGGTTTGCAAATTAAAATTAAAGATGTTCATAAAATAAATATTCCTAATCAAATTTAGAAAGTAAATCCGGACGTGCATAGAGACATAGAGAAACACAGCACATAAACAGACCCTTCGGTCCAACTCATCCATGCCAACCAGATATCCTAACCTAGTCTAGTCCCAATTGTCAGGACTTGGCCCAAATTCCTTCAAACCCTTCCTATTCATATACGCATCCAGATGCCCTTTAAATGTTGCAATTGTACTAGCACTTCCTCTGGTAGCCCATTCCACACACGTACCACCCTCTGTGTGACAAAGTTGCCCCTTAGTTCTTATTTATATCTTTCCCCTCTCACCCTAAACCTATGCCCTCTAGTTCTGGACTCTCCCACCCCAGGGAAGAGACTTTGTCTATTTAACCTATCCATGCCCCTCAGCCTCCAGGGAAAACAGCCCCAGCCTATTCAACCTATAGCTCAAATCCTCCAACCCTGGCATCATCCTTGTAAATCTCTTCTGAACCCTTTCAAGTTCCACAACATCCTTCCAATAGGAAGGAGACCAGAATTGCACACAATATTCCAAAAGTGGCCTAACTAATGTCCTGTACAGTCACAACATCACCTCCCAAGTCATGCATATAAACTAATCACCATTGTGATTTCCATGGTGCCTTCTAGGTGGAACAATGTCTTGGTGGTTAGCACCACTGCCTCACAATGCCAGGGATCTGGGTTCGATTCTAGCCACAGGTGACTGTCTCTGTGGAGTTTACATATTCTCTCCAAGTCTGTGTGGGTTTTCTCCCCACACGCTCAAGATATGCAGGTCAGGTGAACTGGCTCTTTTAAATTGCCCATAGTGTACAAGGATGTGCAGGCTAGGTGGATTAACCATGGGATATGCAGGTCTATAAGGATAGGGTACAGATGGCCTGGGTGGGGTGCTCTTCGGAGGTTTAGTGTGGACTCGATGCACCGAATGGCCTATCTATCTACACTGGAGGGATTCTATGATTCTAGTATCCCTCCAGAGTGCCTATTCATGTGCCTACAAGTCCTCCACTGAGCTGGCACATGCACTATGTATCACCATGTGCACATCTTGTCCCCATGCTATCCCATACAAGTGACTATCTGTGCGAGTGAGAGTTTGAAATTGAGTAATGCTCTCTTCATCATCACTGTCTCATTGATGTTCCTCCACTGCCTGCTGAGGTTGCATTTTGTGATTTAAACTAAAGGAGAAAGGTACAAGAAGGGAGGTTGCGGGCATATAAGAATTGTACACTTGTGTTAAATGTGTATTGGCTGAGATCACGTGGGATGTGAGGAGGAGGATTCAGTAAAGTAGCTTTATGTTGAATTGATTATTTTTAAGTAATTCCTGTTCCAATACGCTTTTCTTCATGAGGGTTGAAACATGCAGACATGCTTAATTCTGGCTGGTTAGCTCTTCTTGCCCGAGGTTGATGGATGATGTGATTGTTAAATTGAATGGTGTGTTTAACATTCTAGGATGTTAATAAGAGGCTGCTATTTGTGTGACTGTGAAACTCATTTGAGTGTTCGGTATGTGACCCCAGTTGATGCAGGTATTTGGTATTTGAGTAATGGAGGCATGGTGAAGTAAGGAGTGTCTCAGGCTAGAGGTGGAGTTAGGAGGACATGCTATTTCAAGATGCTTCAATGACATGAACTACTCATTTGAGTTAATTGAATTTTTTGCAGAATCCAGATATCTAGACTGCTTGCACTGACCTTTACTGCAGCAGTCTGACCCAGTTTGACCAAGTGACTGGTGGCCTCTTGATCCCCTGTGGATATGGGACACTTCTCCTACATCCCTCTCCTTCAATATGCAAAGTGGGGAAATTATCAGTTATGTATTTCATTCTTTCCCAGGTCTTATTCATTTCCTGCATGACTGCCAGTGCACATTGTAGCCACGTTGCAACTTTCCATTTAGAAGTACAGGCTAACTTTAAGAAGTGCTAGGAGGAAGTTGCTGAATGTGCATCCAGTGAGCAGCTTGCACACAGCAGCGTGGACCCAAAACTGAGGTTGGCATATTGCCAGCAGTTCAATTAACAGGCAAGGGTTAATTGTGTACCATTACCCCAAGCCCGTTTTTGGGAGCCATCCAGTTTAGCGGCCTGCATTTTTCTTGATAATACCACATCTTATTTGCTTACACTTTGGTCTGTTGTAATTAGTACCATGTAAATATGAATGTGCTGTCTGGAACACATGCCTGTGCAATATTCAGATGGCATTGAAAAAAAATCAAAAAATTGAAAGAGTTTAAAATACAATTGTAAATCCAAATAAAGGGTTATTATTGCAAGCCTCTTGAAGCCTTTGCAAACTAACAGTTTACAAAACACGAATGGTAAGTAACTCAAGCAAGAAAGTAGACCTATGACAAGTATTTGAGAGAGGGAAGTAAGGTACAATTTTATCTGGATCTTTCAGTATTTCAACACTGATTATTGACCTGACAACAGAGCTGTGCAAGGACCTTTTTTGTATGGATTCAATTGTAAGAAGTAAACAAACTCTGTTGTATCCTGTGTTTGATAACTGGGTGGGGAGTACAGTTTGGCAGCATGTTTGGTGCTTTTAAATTCTTTCTCTTACAATGGGTCCTGTACATTTTATATCCTGACCTTAAATAAAAATGGTTTAAGTTTACTAATAGAAAAATGTATTAAACGAGAATAGAGTATATGAATTAATATAGAATTGAAGCATGTAATTTGTCTAATGGTGTATAATGCAAGATAGCCAAAAAAAAAGTTTAACTATTGCAGCTAATTAACTTTCCAGAATTGTTAGGCGTGATTTAGATAACATTGTCATTGCCTGTTGTGAATTAAGTTAGATTATGCATGTTAGATAATTTCCTTCCATTCTTTGTAGTTGCAGCACTCTATTATCTTTATATCAATCAGATAATTATTATAGGAAATCTGTATAAAAGTTCTGTCTGTATTGTAGCCAGCATTGTGACTTATTATCCTTGGACAATTGTTCTGCTGTTTCTTCGCTTGTCTTCCAAATCTCGCCACCTCTCCCTAAATGGTATCCTCACCTCTCTACTGAAGAGTATGAATGTAAGTCTACCCACCCAATGCATTCTCCACTAGGGCTGTCCTAACTGAGTTTGCATGGGTAATGGGAAATTGGAAAAGGGATGTGCTCCATTTGTTTAAATTGTACATTTGATAAAGGGGCGATGAAAAAGTTTACTGATTTTACATTGGTTCATTTTTCAAGCAATTTGTGGAAAGAATTCATAGATAGTGGGCGGCACGGTGGGTGGCACAGTGGCACAGTGGTTAGCACTGCTGCCTCGCAGCGCCAGAGACCCGGGTTCAATTCCCACCTCAGGTGACTGACTGTGTGGAGTTTGCACGTCCTCCCCGTGTCTGCGTGGGTTTCCTCCGGGTACTCCGGTTTCCTCCCACAGTCCAAAGATGTGCAGGTCAGGTGAATTGGCCATGCTAAATTGCCCGTAGTGTTAGGTAAGGGACAAATGTAGGGGTATGGGTGGGTTGCGCTTCGGCGGATCGGTGTGGACTTGTTGGACTGAAGGGCCTGTTTCCACACTGTAATGTAATGTAATCAAATCAAATCTAATCTAATCAAATAAGACTACAGGTGTTCTTCTAGAACATGATGGTTATGTTCTTGTGCAATCCCATTTTATAGAAGACTCGGAATTTAGAAACAGTGCTTAAAATATTGATGTAATTGTATTATAGCCAACACACATTTTAAAAGTTCACGCTTTAAAGATAGTGTCCCCAGTTCATCAATCGCATTACAGCAGAACAACCTGTACTTCATAAAATAATGGTAGTAGATTAGCATGGATAGAAGATTTACTAATAGAAGACAGAAGATAAAGGGGCATTTTCAGGATGGCATCCTGTAACGAATGTAGAGCCACAGGTATCAGTGCTGGGGACACATATATTAACAACAATGACTTGGATGAGGAAAGTGAATGTATTACCCCCAAGTTTACGGATGACACAAGAAGACTGTAGATGGGAATGGACAGGTTTAGTGAAGCGTTTAAGGACTTAGCACATGGAATATAATGTGGGAAAATGTGAATTTATATACTTTGGCAGGAAGAATAGAAGAGCTGAATATTATATAAGTGGGAGAAAGGTGCTGCACAGATGGATTTGAGGGTCCTATTGCATGAATCACAAAACAAAGTGAGCAGCCAAATTCAGCAGATAATAGGGAACTTGAATGTTGGCCTATATTTCAATGAGACTGGAGTCTAAAATTAGGGAGGTCTTGCTAAAACTGTACAAAGCACAAGTTTGACCACTGCTGAAATATTGTGTACAGTTTTGGTCCTCTTGTCTAAATAAAGATACACTCGCATTGGAGGCTGTCCAGAGAATGTTCATTTGGTTGATCCTATGCATAGAGGAATTCTCACAAAGAGAGTTTGAGCTTGTACTCATTGGAGTTTAGAAGAAAGAGAGGTGACTTTATTTAAATATACAAGATTCTTAGGGGGTCTGACAAGTGTGAAGAAGCTGTTCCCTCTTGTGGAGAGATCAGAATGTATTATCTCAGAATCACCCATTTAAGGCAGAGATGAGGAGAAACTGTCTGAGGGTTGTGAATCAGTGATTTTATTTTACCAAGAGGGCTGTAAAAGCTGGGTTGTTAAGTATATTCAAGGCAGAGGTGGACAGATCATGAAGGGAATCGAGGGTTCTAGGGAAAAGGCAGGTAACTGGACTTGACGATTATCAGATCAGTCATGATCCAATTGAAAGGGCCAAATAAGCTAATTCTTCTCCTATGTTTTATGCTTTAATACTAACTTGTTATATCACCATTCCTGTTTAAGCTATTGCATAACCAATTACTTTTTCTTTCATAGACTGTTCAGAAGTAGAATCCCTACTGTGTGGAAACAAGCCCTTAGGCACAACAAGTCCACACCAACCTTCCGAAGAGTATACCACCCAGACCCATTCCCCTATGTTTATCCCTGGTGCACCTAACCTATACATCCCTGAACACTACGGGCAATTTAGCATGGCCAATTCACCTAACCTGCACATCTTTGGATTGTGGGAGGAAACCCACGCAGACACGGGGATAATGTGTAAACTTCACACAGACAGTGGCCTGAGGCTGGAATCGAATCTGGGTCCCTGGTGTTGTGAGGCAGCAGTGTTAACTACTTTGCCACCATGCCATGCCATGTGATTTAATACATGCTAATTCAAAATAAAGTCCAGGGTCATAACATCAAATTTGTAAACAAAGTTTCCTCAAAACGTAAAGTTGGGAAGGGAAATAATTGCCAATTATGGTAATGAGATTCAATAATTTGCTTAGTCTTCGAGTTCACAAGCTTGCCTTTACATTGTTGGGAGAGAGAGGTAAATCAGTACTGACATTGTTTATTCTTTTATCAGAAATGCATCATTAAGACAATTCAGTTCCTTTTGAAAAACGTTAATAAATGTGATTACAGTCCTTTTAATCAAATTTGTTTAAGGTTATCACCTTCGAAGCGGTCACCAATTTCAAAAGCAATACTTTAATCAGCAGCTTAATTTCTTACCATTGAGAGTCGGAAAGCGTGAGTTTTTACTAATATAGTTGTTTTTTTCCTTGTTTTGACTCACTACCAAGAATTTTGTTTGTAATATATGGTCAAATAATGAAACCTTCAGCAAATATTCAACCAAAAGATCATCAGTTTACTGTTGTATTTGCATGTGGCTGTATTTGGTTTTTTGATTATTAATAGTTCCCACAAGCACCACTGTTGAGTACACCATTTCTCTACATGTGGGGGAAGGTTGTTTGTGGGTGTTACTTTTGATAGGTTTGACGTAGCTAATAGGTCTTAGCAAATATGTTTCTCTTTAAATTGATGTACTATCTTACTGTTTTTGTCACAAATTTCTTATTATGTTGAATGATAAATCATTCCATGATATCATTCAGTGCACACACCTTAACATATTTAATAGCTACACAATTTCGTTATGGTGTTGGTAACTTTTCAGGTCTGTTTGATTATTTACTCTTGAAGCACTTCAACAATATTTAATTGTACTTCTGATCCAAACAATTAAAAATACTCAATGTTAGGGTAAAGCCCATTCTATTTTTTTAAGATTTTCAGTAAGAAATTTGAAATTGATTTTAAGCTGCTGCAAATTTCCATACTTTTTATGTCTCTTTCACATAAGCAATTAAACTTAAGGGCAATTCAGTAAATACAAGAAACCATATACTTGTTAGGTAAGAGTTTACTTTGGAATGTTCTTGGTAGTTTATATATTTAACTTCCTAAATTTGCTCACTTAGTGCCTTAGGAGAAAGTGAGACCAGCAGATGCTGGGAATCAGAGTGAAAAAGTGTGGTGCTGGAAAAGCACAGCCAGTCAGGCAGCATCCAAGAAGCAGGAGAGTTGGTATTTTGAGCATAAGCTCTTCATCAGGAATGTGGGGGGGGGTCCCAAGGGTGCTGACAGATAAATGGGTGAGGGAGGCTGACCCCTCTCCCATTTATCTCTGTGCCCCCTTGGCACACCTTCCCCCCCCCCCCCCCCCCCCTCCTATTACTGATGACAAACCTATGCTCGAAACGCCGACTCTCCTGCTCCTCAGATGCTGACTGACTGGCTGTGCTTTTCCAGCACCACACTTTTCGACTCAGTGTGTCTCCCATTTATTTCATTCCTGCTGTTATTTAAAGATTGGTTTAAAAAGTGGTGTTAGGCTTATTTTATTTAATTGAAGAGAACCTTGGATAAAATAACACTGAATGAGGTCATTCAGCTCATTGTGCTAGCCCTTCATTAGAAATCCCCAATTAATTCCAGCCCCCTGTTATGTCCTCATATAATTTTGTTTCCTTCAATTAGTTATTCAATTCTCTTTTAAATGCTACTGTTGGATTTGCTTCCATTACCAGCTCAGGGAATGAATTCCAAAGAGAAATAACTCGCTGTTTCCTCCTGACACCTCTATTTTAACTTTTGTCCCTTTGACTACTTCTGCCACCTGGCATAGTTTCCCTTCTCTACTCGAGGGAAACCATATATGAGAAAAGAAATCTCTTCCCATCTCTCTTAAATGGGTGATGCCCTATTTTTAAACAGTGACCCCTAGTGCTATATTCTCCCACAAAAGTAATCATCTTTTCCACATGCACCCTTATCAAGACCTTCAAGAACTTAAATATTTTAGTCCTGTCACCTTCTATTGTAAACTTCCAATCTTTTCTTATGTGACAACCTGCACATTCTAGGTATTAGTGACTCCTCTTTGAACTGTTTCCAATGCTTTCCATCCTTCCTTAAGTGAGGAGATCAAAGTGGTACGCAATATTCCAGATATTGTCTCAGTAATGCCCTATAACTGACCGTAACCTCCCTGTTTTTGTGTCCCATTTCAGTCACAATGAACACTAACTTTCTGTTAGTTTTCTGAATTAAACTATTGTTGTACCTGCATACTAACCTTTCGTGATTCACACATGAAGACACCCAGGTTTCTCTGCATCTCAGACCTCTGCAATCTCTCACCATTTTAATATTATGTTTATTTTTATTTCTTCCTACCAAAGTGGATGATTTCAAATTCCCCCATGTAATAGTCAATTTGCAAGATCTTTGCCCACCCACATAGCAGATTTGAATTCCTTAGGTCACCTTTACAAATGACTTTCCAACCTATCTTTGAATCATCGGCAAACTTGACATTAGCCCCACAACTCATTTTGCATCTTGTCAGTAAGAATGTGGCTCGGTTACACTAGTTCTGTTTCACATGAGTGAGCCAAACTTCTGACCACGCCAGTACTTTGGTCCCAATGCCATGAACTTGTATTTGCTGCAAAATCCTTTTGAGGCACCTTATCAAATATCTTCTGGAAATCTAAATATAATACACCCACTAGTTTCCCTTTATCCAGACCACTCCAATAAATTGATTAAACAATATGTTCTGTTTAAAAAAATGTTAACTCTGCTTGTGAACTGTGACCTTTCTAAGTGCCCTTTAATCTTAAATAATTGCTTCTAACAATTCCTCAATGACCAATGTTAAGCTAACTGGCCTATAGTTTTCTGCTTTCTGTCATTTGTGAAGAAGAGAGTTATACACATTATTTTTGCACTGAACAGAATCTTTTCCACATCTATGGAATCTTGGAAAGTTAAAATAAATACATCTTTTCTTTTAAGACCTAGCTGATTGGTGCAAAAGCTAATGCTTAACCGGCATTTTATAAAGTTTCAGCATAACTTCCTTTTCTTTTAGTGGAAGAACTCAGCAGTTCTGGCAGCAGCTGTGGAGAGAAAGCAAAGTTAACATTTCAGGTCCAGTGATGTCACGGTGACTCAGCGGTTAGTACTGCTGCCTCATAGCAGTTCCCTCGGGGACCTGGTCTCAGGCAATAGTCTGTGTGGAGTTTACACATCCAACCCTTGTCTGTGTGGGTTTCCTTCAAGTGCTCCAGTTTTCTCCCACAGTCTAAAGATGTGCAGTTCAGGTGAATTGGCCACTAAATTGCCCATGTTGTCCCGAAATGTGTAGGCTAGGTGAGTTAGCTGTGGGGGTTACAGGCTAGATGGGTGGGTTTGAGTGGGATACTTTCCAGAGGTTTGGTGTAGACTCCATGGACAGAATGGCCTGCTTCTACACTGTAGTGATTCAATGACCATTCTTTAGAATTGATTGTAGCAAGGTAATGGTTGGTATGTATGCTAAAGATTGGGAGGGGAAGGAGTAAACAATAGGCAGAGATGGAGCTGAGAGAGAGAAAACAGCAGTTGGGCAAACAAGGAATGGGTAAAGGTCAGCCTGGGAGAAACAGTAGCTGTTAAAGGGAACCATTAGTAGCTGACAACGGGTGGTCCTGGCAGCGGCCTATATGATGACAAGATGATTCCTGATGAAGGGCTCTTGCCCAAAACATCGATTCGCCTCCTTTTCGGATGCTGCCTGATCTGCTGTGCTTTTCCAGTACCATACTCTCGACTATATGATGACAAGACCTGGTGTGTCCGAGTTAGGATAAGGAGATGGGGAACAGTGCTCAAGCCCAAATGATGTGCTTTAATAACTTACAGTTACTTACTAATGCTTCTCCAAATACCAGTGAATTCCCAGATTATCATATGACAGCTTCGCCCATCACTCTGCTATTACACTGAAAGGTTGATGTTCTGCCAAACTTTTTTTAAACAGGAGTGCGACACTTGCGATCACCCAGTCCTCTGGCAGCCCAGCACCTGAAATTACCCACTCTCACAATTCCCTAAGTTGGTTTAGGAAATTGTGACAGAGGCTCCAACATTTCCAGTTATTTCCCACTGTAAATTAGGATGCATCCCATCTACTGTGAGGTTTACCAACCTTTCAAAAATATTGTGGTAGAAATTTATCATGGCCAGTTGTACAAAATGGGCAATGTTAGATTGCTGGCTGTTGTATGCAATGCCTAACACTATATTCCATTTACTCCAGTGGAACTGAATAACAAATGCTGTATATAACTGGTGTCCAAGCAGATGTCATCCACTTTATACCACTGACCTCTGAATTTCAACCGCATTGTGTTTATTTGTATTTTATCCAACATCTTTACTTCCTCCGAGTTGCTGTTAAATTGGCAGCATCCTGCACTTCGATAAATACCTCAACCATGTCTTCTCCCTCCACAAAAATAAAATCAGTTCTTACATGATTTCACTATTCTCTTGATTACTGTCTTTCTGTTTGTGTTTCTAAATGCATCACAGTATTTTCTCTGGTTCAAATGCAAATGGCCCTGAAGGAATTTTTGTAGCTATCTGGCTTTCATGAGCTGCAGAAAAGACCATTTCATTTGCATATCAAATTTCAGATTTCAGACCCAATTAAGCCCATGGTGGCAAGAGCTATGGGCATTCTTTTTTTTTCCAACAATAAGCAGTTTATTTACAGTTGGTACATTACATGATCAAGCCCAGGACAGTGAGCTACTTCTACAAGCTTCAGTTTCTATAGATCTCATTCATAGAATAAACATGAAGACTT
Organism: Chiloscyllium punctatum; assembly: GCF_047496795.1. Classification (NCBI taxonomy): domain Eukaryota; kingdom Metazoa; phylum Chordata; class Chondrichthyes; order Orectolobiformes; family Hemiscylliidae; genus Chiloscyllium; species Chiloscyllium punctatum. The sequence goes on along the minus strand of NC_092750.1, from coordinate 49,420,207 downwards.
GCTCCCTGCAGTCAGTTCACTCACTCTTGCCAAGGCTGAGCCTGTGCTATGGGCATTCTTCCCAGCTCGTTGTCAATTGAGGCTCCTTTGAAGTTAATGTCCAATTAAAGGTATTGTCCCACAACATTGTTAACACCAATGTGCAAACCTCTATAGTTTGCTTGAGTTGACCTAGTTGGCTTGGCCATGCTAAATTAGCCATAGTGGTGGGTGCATTAGTCAGGAGTAAATATCGGGTAGGGGAATGGGTCTGGGTGGGCTGGTCTTTGGAGGGTCAATGTGGACATGTTGGGCCGAAGGGCCTGTTTCCGTACTGTAGGGAATCTAATCTAGTGCACCCCTTGGTCAAAAGCACAGTGCCTCATTAAGGTATGCAGCAACTGATAGTGTAAATCCGCTGAGAACTGCTCCCCCTGTCATTGCTGAAACAACAGCTATTGCCAGTTCCCCTTCTACAACCACCTCGGTGCCATTTGATTTGCCCATGGCCAACACTGTTAGAATATCATTTGCTTCTGATGAAGGACTCAAGCTTATCATTTTCTCTGCATCAGAGAATGACTGCCAGAATGTGAGTTATTGTGATGGTTTCAAAATTCTGTCTCATCAGTCTGCGAACTAAGCAACTCTTGCCCATTTTGAGGGTTTGGGGTCATTTTCTATTCAGTATTGAGGAATATAACCATGTGCATTTACATTATTTTGGGCTGTTGTAAAACTTTCACAGTTAATATCATCAATTTATGCACAGAGCAGGAAATGTCACTGCCACTGGTCCAATATCAAGCAGGATAGTAGAAGAAAATCTGGCTTGGGTAGACTCATATTTCAGTCATGCTATGTTTCTCTAAGAGGTATGTGTGAGAAATAAGAATTGCTGTTGAACCTTGTATAGAATACTTGGTAATAATAACAACAGTACCTTGTCCAGCAGTGTCCAATCAGCAGTTCTCTTTAGAACACACTGTTGTGTCATGTCACAGGCCAGAATGTCAGTATGCTTTGAGGAGATATGCTACTGCTAATATCACTCTATCAACCTATGAGCTGATACTTATGCTCCATTTTATTGTGGATCATGTGAGCATGGTACTCTACTGGAAACATAGTCCTCTGTTGCAAATTAATTGCTTACTATTAGCCTAGACACGTCTGTGCATGAGGAATGTAATAGGTGGTTGTAATAAATGTCTTTTGGGTTCTTCAATGCCACCATATCCATGTCCACGTTCTTATTTAACATCAATATTGCTGCAGCAGGAAAATGCACCGTTGGAGGCAAGCTTACAGCGCAAACAAGACAAACTTTGTGAAACTGATTCAGGGAGATGCTTTGAAGGCATTTCAAGTTCGATAAAGCTATTTTATAATCAACCCATTCGGAGATATTATTACCTCTGGAACAGGTGGATCTAGAGCCTGGGTGTCTTGGCACTGCACACCATAATAGCCCTAATCTATACTTTGGTCAATGACTCTAATGAGGAGATACCTTCTAATTGAGCATGGAACCCTGGGCGCCATGGTGGATCTAGAGCCTGGGTGTCTTGGCACTGCACACCATAATAGCCCTAATCTATACTTTGGTCAATGACTCTAATGAGGAGATACCTTCTAATTGAGCATGGAACCCTGGGCACCATGAATTATTTTAAATCTTACTCTTATCTAAATTTTCCCCAAGCAGGGTAAATCCTGAAATGTGGACTTCAAAGTGACCACAGTGTTCGAGCAACATTTACAGGAAATGTGCTGTTCTTGTGTAATTGAGATCAACACTGCAGGTGCCACTGACATTGCCAGTGGCAGATTTCAGTGTAGACAACCATTGTTGTGCGTCCTTGAAATCTTTACTGAAACATCTGGGCTAATTACAAATAAAGATATCCACCAGTGGATCCTTCAACTAGAGAAACATTTAAAGCCAGTACTCAAGCAGAACCACTAGTAAAGTCCACAACACACAAGGGGCAGTCTCAGCAGCAAAGCACATAACACACTCGCCTGCCATGCAGAATCCAATAAAATTAATTAAATAACAATAATACTTCTATCTTATATAAGCACCTTTAAATGTCTCATATAATGGGCTGTTGTCATGTAGGGAAACTTCTAAATCCTATTAAAATATCAAATAAAATTTTGCAGTCTTTTTGTGTTGAAAATAAAGAATTAAAGGGACAATTTTGCTAAATCTTAGCAGCCATCTTTTTTCTGACCGTAAAGTCCTTGTTCTGAGTATATTGAATCCAAAATTTATTTTGAGGAATGAACAAAAGTAATAATCAGACTCATTTTTTTGCAAAACCTGATTAATAACCTAAGAAAATAAAAACTGCAGAGAAAATGCAACATAAATATTCCAAAACCAGTCTCCCTTGCTGCTCTACATATGGAGCTTTTCTTCCTCCCATTTGAAATTAGTATACCAAAGAAAACATTTAAACAAGCACAAATAGCATGGAATTCTTCTGAATGTTCATTGAATAGTTTTGCATTACATCTGTGGATTTAATGAGGCTTGGGTTGAAAAATTAGTGTAATTGCTTTAGTTCACTAAAAAGAGAAAAGCATAGAATTACAAGCCAGAAACAGCTGAAGAATATTCGTGGAAAAACCGCTGACTATTGCAGTCATTACTCCTTGGCAAAAAGAAAGTTGAGGTTAACTGTACTAATTCCAGTCTAATTGTCTACTACTCTTATATTGTACCAGTGCTTGCATTGCACTGGTGCTACTTGTGTGTCCTCTGTTTCCTGTTTATCATGTCCTGTAAAACCCTTCTTCTCCAACTGCTGGTGCGCTTCAGGTGTCAAGTTGTCCACCAGAAAGCAGGAACAATTGGGTGTATTTTCAGCCCTGTGCCTTCAATACCGACAAACTGATAATTAATATATAATAATTTTAATTGACTAATAGTCCATATTTTCTCAAGAAGCTGGCAGTAATGCAGGTGTGAGTAAATGGCAGAGCAGATGTGGAATCAATCAGTAACTAAAAGGGTGCAAAATCCTTCCATAATGCAGCAACACTACATGGATATGGCATCTATACACACAGGAGAATAAGCTTTCAAATACACAGAGACTACCAGATCACCTACATGTGAATGACTGACATTAATAAAAATGCTTTAGTTCCAGGTCCCTGGATCCCAGAGCTGTCAATCTGTTTGTAAAGAGATCTGTTTGTATGTATATTTCCAATTCATTTTATTCCGCTGGTTTTCTAGGCTAGTGAATGTTAATAATCCTCATTGCTACAAAGTGAAGGACATATATTCTGGCCTTGTTTTTGAACTTAGGTGGGTTGCTAGCATTTTTTTCCTCAGAAATATGTATCTACTCAATGTTTGAAGGGTGAAAAGATATTTGATGCCCAAATGTTCTCAAAATCAGGGGTTGGCGGAGAGGTGTGACTGTTGAACCCAACAGAATCCCAGTACTTTATCTGCTGTTACGTGAGTAAGACTGTTGTATCCATAATCCTCCATTCACTTGGTTAATTGATAAGAGTAAGTAGAATATTTATCCCCATTATTATGCAAGTTATTATGCTAGTTCACTATCTTTGAATTTGAATGATTCTAACTCATTTGCTTCATTCAGTTCAGTAAAGGTCTTTTCAACAGTCATTTCAAGCTTCATTACAGGATCACCTGAAAGTGGTTTTGGTCATGTTTGAACTTCTTTCAACTAAAATTAAAATGACTTGGACCACTGCTACAATTATGACTAAAGATAGTTCAGAAGATACAAAATTGACAGACAGCAAAAGATCAACTTGTCTATCAAGCTTACCCCACAATGTATCTGGCTGGAACTGCAGGACTAATCGCTTGTTTCTTCCTTCTTTCATGCGCTCCCATCCCACCATATCTTTATAGTGAACAGGGAGAGACAAACAAAAGAAAGACTATGGGCCAATAATGGAAAACATACTCTGGAAATTATTTTCCCAACCTACTGGGTGATTAAAGCTAATCCAGGCGATTTCTCTCTTACCAATCTAAATATTAGCCTTTTAAGCCATTAGTTTTTTTTTTGATTTTGTATTTCCTATTTTAACATTAGTATCGGTGTTGACTAAACAAGTCTTTAATGTTGTGATGTAAGATGGGTAGACTTATACTTTGGGTGATATTGTGAAATAGATTGTAGCGCATCTGCAGCTAGCTTTACGTCTCTCCTAAATTTCATTTCCATTTCGGGAGTGGTTCAAAGTAGACTGGACCATCACTCAACTCTCTCACTGCCTGCACTCCTCCACAACCTTTTCCACCAATCTGAAATATGTGTTGCTTTTACCTAAATATAAATAGTTTTTCACAGAGATGGTAGCAAACTATGAGCAACAAACCAGTGATTATATGCTTGGCTCTTTTTTTTATTGTTCCAATTAATGGATGGACATGTCCCTTTCAAGCTTTAATATATTTACCTCTCATGACTTGGAATGGCTGAGCAAGCTTATCTTCACTGATTGCGACCTTCAAATGGAGAGAGTTTCTTTTTACTACAGGGGTAATCCTGCTGAGATTCAAGGAAACAATGATTTAAAACAGTGAAATTATTTACGTCAGGTACTCTCCTTATTAATGTCTCCTCAGCCAAGTATCAGTCTTCATTTCTAGACAAACCAACTAGTCAGATGACAGGGCATCTTCCTTTGTTCTTTAATGAATGTTTGCTCCTTAACTATTTATATGAGCACAAAACTGCATAATAGCTTTCAATTAGAGTGCTGAGCTAGAAAATTAAATAATGTAGAGAATGAAAATGATTGATTTTGATGACGATCTAGAAATTGTTTTTTTACACGTTAAATTGGTTAACTTTTTTTAAAAATCTCTATTAAGATACAATATTAGCCCACCAGCATTTTGAGCTACTTAAAATACTTTGATGCGCAAAAATACATAAAGATAAATCTCAAATTATGCTACATTCTCTCTATTACAACTTGACACCATTTTGTAAATGATTCCAAGGCCTTTGAATCAATATTTTATCCAATAGTCTTTTGTGTATATGGATTACTCTTCATGAAGATAACCTTATTGGCATCAGTCATGAGTTAATAGTTGACTCTCACATCCCCACTCAGACATATGCAAAATTCTATATCATTTTTGCATCTGGTTCACATTGCTATTCTTAATGCATTGACATCTTGCTGAAACAATAATATTTATGTATAAATAAAACAATGAAATCTGATAGGAAAATTACAAATGTGACCGAATGAATCCAGCATTAATACTTACCTTTATGGAATAGCTTATCCTTTGACTGACCAAAGCAGTGACAAGGTGTGTTAAATGGAAATACAGTAGGAACAGAAGTTTGCAAAACACAGGTTCTGAGGATATTTGTTCTATTTTTCATTTTGGCTTCAACAATATTTTGCACTAAATCGACATATTTAACCTTCATTCAATTGGCTTATTACACTTACTACTTGCTTCAACCAGGACTTCTGTATAATTTTCACCGTGCCACATAATATTTCAACATAAATTCATATTGCATTATTATAAAAATGAGGTAGATGTGAAAAATGATTCAAGAAAACATAAATTCTACATTATTAACACAGTTTTCAAGTATATTTATATATCACTGTAATTACCTGTTAAACCTGTTGCATGTGTCTTTCACTAACGAAAATCTGGTATAGATTAGTTTAACAGTGTACATATTGATTTTTTTTTAATCAGTTGCATAGTTAAATCAATTAATGGAGGTGGCGGGGGGAGTGGAAAAATAGACTCTGAAAAGTAAAATTAATAAATATGAGTATATTACTATCCGCAGAATCAATATAAGAGCTTTGAGAAACTGAATGACATATTGGGATACCAATATTCAAGTCAGATGCTGTTTGCTAAATTATAAATGTCTGTAATTAAAATCCAGAGGCTGTTTCTATAAATGATTTAGTAAGTTATTTCATGTTTTGTCATGGCTGATTAACAACATTAAATTAACTTTTTCTTATTCAAGTCTTTGACTTTTCTATTTATTTAAAGGACCATTGTCACAGGAATTTTGTCTCGCAGACCCCTCATTCATGTAGATAAAATGTTAGTGAAGGTCATATATGTACATCATAAATATGCAGAAAATTTGAAAGATAATTTGTTTAAGGCAATCTTCTCCTTTTAGTGGCATGGGCAATAGCAAGATATTGGAAACATTTGGCGAAAATGGAAAAACTAGTTTCTTGTGTCAAGAAAAAATGTTCTGATTTTCTCCTTGGGATGAACATGGCGAGTTCTAAATCTTGCAAATGAGTGACAACTATCTTATTTCCATGCATGTGCATCTGATTTAAACTCCCCTCATTTCTATGCCTCTCCCAATTCTGCTCTTCTTCCCTGAAAAACTAGCTGCTGCCAATTCCCAACATGAAATTCAGAGCAGGAACCTGACGGCTGTAACTTGCCACTTGCACCTCCCAAGTTTTCATCCAACTCTGTTAATCACTACAGCTCCTGCATGCTCCAATAACACTGTTTCCTTTCATCCTTCTTCCAAGCAAATTGGCAATGGCAAACCACCAGCCTCAACCACATCATCATGGCTGTTTTCAGACCAACTCTCTCACCATTCATCCTTTAAGGATTTCCCTTGGAGTCTCATGACATTTATGACATGCATAGTTCATCCAGGTTGCTTTGCAAGCAAGGACAAATATCCATCCACCCACCCTTGGGGTTCTCAGCTTTATTTCTTAGTGCCCATTCATTTTGCACTTACCTAGAGGCTGCCAACTCTGTGGCTTCCATTGCTTCTTATTACATAGGGAGAGGCAGTAGCTTGTTAATGTTTGGTGCACTGAACAGTCAGGCAGATGGACATATTGGTTTGCAACACTGTATTAATTCAATGTCACACTTGCAGTATGTGCTAGCAGCTTACATAGCCAACATAGGATTCACCCAAATGGCCAAGTGTGAAGGTTAATGGGAAACATTTCATAATGGGGTCAAGGCAGATTTCAGTTGGTCAGGGAGATCTACCACAGTCAGCCAAGGGGTTTGTCAAATCCAGTCCAATAGGTTGGCCACAGTCAGTTTGCAGTCAGGTACAACCAGTCCTGGATCGCGGGTATGTCTTTGAGGGTGTTATGGAAACGTTAGCCCTGGGACTAGGCTAGTCTTTCCTGCAGTGAGACAACAGGAGGGTCTGAGTCTGATGATAGTGGATAGAAGAGAAGTTAGTGGTGATGTGCGAGCAAGAGAAATGGTAGTGTCCTCAGTGAGTGAGTTGGAAGTGCAGAGGGCAGGAAGGGTTAGTGGGATGAGGAGCTCTTGAGTGGACATGATGCATGCCACAGTGAGAGTCGTAGATTATGAGCAGTGGTGAATTGTGTGTGCAGTGTCAGAGTTACAGTGAATGGTGGTCCTGTGTTTATAGCTAACAGAGTAACACTTTCCCTTGTACAGCATAGGTGGTCATTCTTCCTGCATTGCTTTGCCTTGTGTTTCACCCAGAACACTACACTGACCTGAAGTGCTATTTCGTCAAGCTGGCTGAATATGATGATGGGCCTCCTTTTGCCAATCAGCATGATACAGCAATGCATTCCTCACTGACAAACCTAGGAGCTAGCTTGCCTTTTTGGGCCAGTCCCTCAGGGATAAAACTGAAACATCAAAGTGTAAAGGGTACTTCCTGGCTGCCGAATTGATTCAGAGTTGGGGTTTGAATATGGTGCCAATGGTTAACTGTCACAGAGTCCTGACAGTAGTGAGTATTTTGCCTCTCCTACTACAGATCATATGAGACAGGTACTGAAGAGGCCAGCTGTGTGAATTTGAGTTGAAGAGTGGAAGATTGTATGAGAAAAGTTGCTGTGGTTCATGACATATTGGGTGCCATGAATCATACTCAAGAAAGCTCAAACAAAAAATGGGCGAATTCAGCTCCCAGTGATATTGAAGGCTGTTGTTAGTGTGGATGTTATTGATGATTTTGGGTGGCCATTTTTATTTTCAGCTCAACAGCTCTTTTAAATAGAACACATTTTTATTAGCAGATATTAGCATACTATCTAAGTGAGCACATACAGAATCAAGGAATTATAGTTGGATCAAAGTGATATGAAAGGCCATCCATTTCTAGGACAGAATTATTTTGATTTCGATCAAGAGCAGTAGTACTTAAAAAATGAGTCGGGAAAACTGCTGTGACGTATCTAGTTTCTTTAATTCAGAATCTTTAATTTTTCTTTTTATTTTAGCAACAACAGCCACTAGCTGCCCACCACTTAGCCCTTCAGCAGCAGCTTCTACAGGTGCAGCAGCTTCAACAGCAACACATCATGACTATGCAGCGTTGTGGCTTGCTCACTGTGCAGTCCGGACAGCCAGGTCTTTCTCTGCAAACGCTGGCACAAGGTAAGTGTCAAACCTGGAGAAAGGCTCTTTTAAACTGGCCTCTAAGTTTGGCTGTGCAAATGGGAACTGCTGAGCCACAGCAGTTAAGTTGTTCAGGAGAGGGCAATTGAGCAGTGACAGGACACACCAGCGTATAATATGAAAGCTGTGAATGAGACGATGCATGAAGTGTAATCTGTGCAGCAACACATCAGGGACACCCTTAGGTAATTCAACAGCCATGTCATTGATTGATTTGAATAGTTGTATGTTACAACTAGCTTGCTCCTTTGGTGTTTAAGAAGCATGTTTAAAGCCTAAGGGTGTCTATCTGCAAGCTATTGACCAAAGAACCTACTGAGTGACTTCAGAGTTACAGTTTTGCTGGTGCAGTAAACTAATAGCAGTGACATTTCTCCCTGTGGAACTGGGATTCTTTGCAAAGCAACTGAGAGTTTGGACAGGCAGAAATACAAAGCAATTTTTTATCACTGCGATAATAGCCCAAAACTGATGTCGTTATGGACCTTAAATCAACTTTATGCTTGCTTGAACATGGTCACCTGAGTATAGAGGTACAAGGACGAAAAAGGTTGAGCAACTATGTTTGTCTTTCAGCCAGTACTACCTGGAATTGAGAAATTGAGTTCTATGAACAGTAATCAATCACATTTTCCAACAACATACATTTTTCAAAGTAGTGCCCTTTTGTTTATAATGAGGAACACTAGTGAATGTGTTTATAACTAAATGAAATAAATATAGAATAAAATCCATCATAGTGAATCCTTTTCAGGGTAATCCAATGAAAGATAAATGTGGCAATCTACTTTCTCGGACTGTACAGTAGTATGTTATCGTCAAGCATGAGTTTTAGCTTCTGTTTTCACCAGATAAATAGTGGTTTTGTGGTCAGTTGTGGCAGTAATTATTACTAGAAAAGCATAATATTCAGCATATTTGTTAAAACAAATCTAATGATGGAAACTTAAAGGACTGTGCAAAGAAATAGGGCAATCTGTAGTGTGACCTTCCTAGTTGATTTGCTGGGTTGTTATTACTTGGCTAATGCTTAGAAGGTTGTTCTACTGTCCTGTTGTAATTTACTATTCTTTGATATGCAAAATATCTGCCCAGAACATGTAAAAATCCTATCAGTCTCATTTCACACTTCTTTACCACTTAGACTCTCAGGAGTCTATTGCCTTATTAGACCTACACTCTCCAGTGCTACCGTAATTAAAATCTTTAGCAGTAGTTTAGTAAAGTAAAGATATTTTGGCTGATCACTTTGAGATTATTATCCAATCCTTGCACCCAAAATGAAAGTAATAAATTAGATTCTGACCTGGTATTCTTCCTGATCTGAAGTGCTTGAATATTTAATTGTGATTTGTAATTAAAATATAGTTGGAACCATAGGTTTTTTTTTTGCTTTCCGCTTTCAAATTTGCACATTGGTTTTTGAATGAAATCAAATTTTAATGATAAAGACAGGTGATTAAAAAATAATTACTGACATAATATTCTAATTTTGTAGTAAAATTATAAAAGGCCTTTGAAAATGGTGCACATGAATTGGTTACATTTACAGCACATTATTTTCAATTATACTTTTCATATTTAAAGAGGAATGCATTTGCCATCAATGTATTGCAAAATATCTATGATAATAGGTGGTTTGATTTCAAAAAGAGAGTAGTTATGCTGAGCAGTCTGGTTGTGTTGCAATTTGAACAGGTCAATTATTGCATACATGTGAAGAATTTACTTTTAATTACCAACATTAAATTAACATACGGTGGGTTACAGTGTAACTTGTTAGAAGTATTGCAGCTTACAGTTAGGAATTGTCTAATTAAAATCAGATCTTGTTTACATACACTTTGGTTTGGTAATTAGTGTGTGAAGAAGGATAAGTCTACTATTCATGAATCTAATTATACAATATGAGGCTATTATTGTTTGATACAGGCATGACTCCAACAGAACTACAGCAGCTATGGAAAGAAGTCACTGGCGCTCATACAGTGGAAGAAAGTGTAACCAAAAATGGCAGTCTCGACCTTTCTACTAGTTCACTTTGCTCTCCCGCTGCACCACATAAGACCTCACTACCAGTAACCCTGATGAACGGACAGTCTACGGGTCACACTCCAAAAAGGGAATGGTAGGTATTGATCAGACATTGTTTAATGTTTGGCACTAATTTATCTGTTTTATATTATAAGTCCGTTTATAACTCGCAACTTGTCTAACTGGTGGTATGTCCATTCATTCATCATAATCTATGATGTGTAATGATGCTTGATTATCCTGCTAGTATTTCTTTTTTATATGAAAAAAATGAGATCTCAGAAGGATTGTCTAGGTAAGTAGCCACGCAGTGTTAATGGGATTCTGCACAAAGTAATGTTCTAGGACAAGGAATGCAGTTTGTTGCTGCCCTGTTTTCTTACAGCAATAGCATGACCATTCACAAATTGACTTCCACTAATCTCATGTTTTGAAAGATTATCTGAATTATGTTGTGATGCTTAATAATTTACCTTTCATTACAAATATTTAGAATCGTGTTAAATTATATTTCAATACCTTTCACCTTCTCTTCACCTCTCACTCCATAGGTCCCCATACATAAAGTTGAGAGAGCCTTTTATTATATGAATAAGTAAATGCAAGTGTAATTGTTTAGCATTATATCGCCACTCCATGATATCTACAGGTACTTTGCAGTGCATTAAAATGCAGTGATAATTGTCTGATAGACAAACACGGTGGATGATTTGTTCACAGTAAGATGCCACAACAGCAATTGATTGGATGACCGGGCCATCCAATTTTGGTGATGGTGGCTTGAACGAAGGACGTAGAGGCATAGGTGAAAATCAGATAGTGATAAGTGATTATTGAAGTCACTCACTGCTCAGATCTCTGCTGGTTAAGCAAGAAAGAAAGCAGAGCTCTACCCTTTGGAGGCATTTAGAGTAATTTTGGAAGGGTTGAGATACATGGCATAAATTTGACCAAATCCTGTGCCATTTGCAATGCAATTATTTGGAAAAAAAATTGAACAGTGCAGAGCTACTGCGATATGTAACACTTACATTACCATATCCTAGTCAGACAGGCTTTCAGAACTGTCAGATCCAACTGTCAATTTTTTTTTTTGAAAGACTCAAACCAATTGCAATTATAAATTTAATTCTCAAAATGTCCTTCAGTCTTGATTACCTACAAGATAGTTACAAACATTTTTTCATAAGTTTCATGGAATTGATTATTAATAGTAATTATTAAGTACAAAAGAATGATTCTTAATACATATATTGTTTTAATCTGCCCACCTCAGTTTTTCCAGCTTGTGACTGACTGGATGCTTGTCTCTTGCTGTGCTCTTTTGACCAAGGTCAATTTTTTCTGCAATGTTTCTTTCTATTATGCATTAGACTGCTAAAGATTTACTGCTTATTAGCCCTTGCTAGCCACTACTTCTGTAAATGCTCAGTTGGGAGTCAGCTTAGTTGGCTGAACAGCTAGCTTGCGATGCAGATTGATGCCAACAGTGGGAATTCAGTTCCCATACTGTGTGAGATTATTGTAAAGGTTTTACTTTCTCAACCTTGCCTGTCACCTGAGGTGTGGTGACCCTCAGAAATCCTATGATAATGACCACCACAATCAGTTTTCGCACTGTGGTCAAGTGCCGCTGCTCTCTTTGTCTCTCAGCTTTCGCACTAAGCTGATGTTTCAGACAAAGTTGTGGGCATTTAAAGCCTGTGTGGTTTGCAGTGTGTTGGTACACATCTTTTTTCTGCAAACTTATCCTTATCTTTGTTTTGAGAAAATCTTGAGGTAAATAACATAATTTCTAATGCTTCATTTGGCTTCAGGACCATGCTGCTTACAAATATGCACCAATTTATGGAGAACTGCATCTTCTACAAATAGCCTCTTCTTCTAGAATCAAGTATGCATTTTTGAATATATGAATTCTGGCAAATCTCATAACTTGATAAATCCTGGTTCACTACAACAGAGCTAGTCTACTTTTTTTCAGCAAAATAATCACAATTTTGGGGCATTAGATAATTTTGCATAACTGAAGCACAAAAACAATTTACAGTGTCAAGGTTTGAATGAGTTTTTTTTTAGAAGCAAAATAACAATTTGTTTATCCTTATCTTATTTGAGCTCCTGGCAAAATGAATGTTCCTGAGATTTTATTGACTTTAAATTCTTCATCTTTTAGCTCAATTTGATCATTACTGAACGGAAGTATAGATTGTTCCTAGTTGGATCCTAGCCTCCTCTCGGGAAAACAAATAATATTTATCCTCCTATCAATTTTTGTTTTTTTTATAATGTGTAGTTAGCTGATTTTTTTCTCCTTTTTTACTTTGTACATGGTAGGTGTATGCTATCTATTTGCTCAAAGTGTTGAATTACGGCTACGTTCATGAGTAGTGCTAGGGAGCAACAGGAAAGCTGCCCACAGTTGTATTTAAGACATGAGTTGTGTTTTTGTCAAGCATTCCAGTGCCTGACAGATTTCACATGAGACCTGGAACTTGCATGTTTGGCTGATTAGTGCTCTGTTCTCTTATCAATGAAGACATGTCCAGGGGTAAACACCTTATCAGCAGGAAGGTTGTTTTTTGTTGCCTTGAAAAATGTAACTGTGATGAAGTTTGCAAGATGGTTATGTATTGGGGACTGTCTTTAATTTAGGGTAAAGTGGTGGAGTTGTGTGACCTTTTCCAAAATCTACTTGACAACAAGTCTAGATGACAGGGCTAGTAAATATTCAAGGAAAGCCCAGTTTGTATTGCTGGAAAGAAGGTATAGGGTACTCACAGTTGGAGACAATGCCAACATCATTTGAGTTTACAGTGGCTACACTGATAGTAGGTGTCCCCAAAGCTGTTGATAATGGAATTGAAATTTAAAGGATTGTTAATCAGCATTTCCACCTTGAGACAAGGCCTTTGTAATTCACACTGCCATGGAAAGTAATATTGACAGTGGAAGGTTTTCTAAGATATCCCCTGGGAACTCTCAGATAAGTAAGACAGGTTTCAGTAGAGAGATAGTAGCTAGAGTCTAAAATTCCAAATGGTTCAATGTTTAGGAATTCACATGGGAGCTTGCACTCAATTGGAAGGGCCAATTGTTGGAAGAAGGTGCTCAGTGGATAAACATCTAACTGTGAATGACATTTCTGAGATTGCAAGATGGAGAAAGGAAGAGAATAGTCACCTTTGGAAGCTAAGAATTGTCTTAAACTGGCTCCAGAAAAGATGAATGTATGCTTATAGGACCCTGTAAAAGTATATTTGTGAAATGTTTTCTCGTTGTGTTGAAAGAAAAATGGAAATGTGGATGCAAGTATAAGTTGCCTACAAACATGGTATTTAGACAATAGTGCTTTGAACCTGTCTGTTACAGTAAAAGTTTTAAAATACAAAATTTTGCTATGTTATCCTTTCAGTTATCACTGGAGGTTCATACTTGTTTTTTTTAAAATGTCATCAGTATCTGCAGGGATTATAATAAAAAGGACAAACCTGAAGAGCATCTTTGATGTATTCTTAGCGGATGTATCTATCTAAAAAAATCATTTTTATTCAATTGTGGACTGAGTAAGAAAATATTTTTGTCCCTTGTTCCATCCAGTTACTTACGTGTTTAGGGCTCTTGAAATCTGTTACGAGTCAAATAATCTGATTTGGCCTAACCATCCTACTCTTCTTTTTAGTTTGTCTCACACAAGGAAAATTATAATTGAATGATTCAATGTAAAACCCTTCGGAGTATGGTAGGAAAACATTTTGATGGACATTGCTGGTAAAAACTGGTATCCATATTTTGTTACAAAGATATTTATTTACTTGTAATATTAAAATTTTAATATTTCTATGTTAAAAGGAATTATTCAATTCAAAACCTTTAAAAATAAGTAATGAAAGTGGTTGGTTGATATGCAAAAGGTAACAGGAGAGCAGAAACAAATGTTATTGAATTGCACAGTCTGTGTTTTTCACCGAAAACTACATTTTTTATTATAGGTATTATTTTGCTTATAAAGAAGGAAAAACATTGTAAAGTTATTTATATCAGTTCTATCAAGCATACTGGGATGGCACTGGGCATTGGTGGGTGATTTTACTGTATTACTGTTGACTGAACAAAGCTGTTATTTGATCACAACAGCTGTTGAAATAAGAATAGTGAATAGGAAAATAGTACACATTCAATATTGCAGATAGGAGCATTTGAAAATATACTATGACAGAAGAGATAAAATAATCTTCTATTGAAATTGATCTTCTACATGTTTTACCTCAAGAGGTCAGATATGACCATTTTGCAATGCATGTCTTGAATAGCTGATAGTATAAGCTGATTAAAATTTAGTGTGTACACATTGCGGTCCACACAGATTAATTCTGCATAGCTTTTCTGACATTTCTACAGTTAATTCTATATTCCTGTTCTGCATAGTCTAGTTAAATTTGTCCTAATTCGATTTCATTAATGCTTTTTTTTTAAAGTTTGGATACACTTAACAGTGGTATGTTTAGTGTGAATCAACAACAATAATTTATATTTATATAGCACCATTAACACAATAAAATATTCCAAGGTGCTCCACTGGAAAAGAATTAATAAATTGTGATACTGAGCCATTTAATTTGATGTCAGAACAAATAACCCAAAGCCTTGATCAAAGCAATTGGTGTGAAGAATCTCTTAACAGGGGAATGTAAGGTCGGTAGGCAGAGAGCTGAAGGGAGGACATTCGAGAGCATTGAGGAAATTCCAGAGCATTGAGATTAGGGAGCTGAAGGTATGGCAACCAATAACAGGACAGTTGAAATTGTGGACACTCAAGGGGCTGAGTGCAACTATTGTGGAAGAGTGTGGGGATGCAGGAGAGGCCAGAAGTAGGAGTAGGTGAGGCTGTGGAGGATTAGAATTTTAAAATTAAAATGAAACTTGACTGGGAGCCAGTCTAGGTCAGTGAGCACACAGGTGATAGATGGTTGGAAAATAGGTGTGAGTTAAAATCTGGACAGCAGAGTTTTGAATGAACCCATCCTTCTCACTATCGTTAAAAACTGTTCCAACTCAAAAGAATATTGTAAAATTCATTGAATAATGCACAGAATAAGGCTGCTTAGACAATCCAGTGCCACCTCTTCAAAATAGTTATCCAATTAGTCTGACGCTCCCAATCCTTCGCATAAGTATTCTCCCATTAAGGCTTTAACTCATTGATTAAGGATAATTTTCTTAAAATATTTAAAAATGATATTCCTATTTCTACCAATTTTATGTAATGTGCAAAATATTATAGTGAATTTAATATTTGTCTTCTTGCAGCTCTATTTACTAAATCACAATATTCATTCTTAATATCTAATTGTCATTTTAGAAATGATTCTCTTGGAAAAGTATGGTTGAATACTTTTGTGAATGCTTCAGCAGTTTTTGATTGCACTGCAGTTATGACTTGTTATGCAATATATCTAAAAGTAATTATACATTTTGTAGCAAAGCTGTTACAACACCTTCAATTAAATACTCATACAGCTTTATCTAGAGTAAATTTTATTTTGGCGAATTCATGCAGTTTCAGTTAGCAAATCAAAATAAATTTGTTGTTGTTAAAGTCTGGCAGTCTGTGTGCATTTGACCTAGCTGAAAACATGAAATATGTTCTTGAGACCCCAGTGGCCAGTTCAGAATCTCAGAGTGATTTGATAGCACAGGTGGTGTTAATATAGGACAGACCCCTAGGCATTTGTAGTCCAGAGTTGTACAGATTGTAAGCTGTCTGAGCCCATATGGCAATATGTCCCACTCTGCAAAAGGCACTGAAGTTCTGCCTGCAGGTGGAATGGCCAGTCTAGTATATGCAAAAAAAAATCTTTAATGATTATTACCCTAGCTGAGAAAAGGCAAAATAGGTTATGAGTGCTCAGTTTAATTTATTTTAGTATTTATTTCCTTTTTAGATATCAGCAGTTTCAATTTGTCTTTTTTGTTCAAAGTGTGATCTCTTTAAGTTTCTGTATAGAAAGATTTTCAGTTGTGTTTTCAGAATGTGAGATGCCGAATATAATCTGTTGCTAAAATATCAGGCTAAAATTTAATGTTGCCAATCATGGTCCTGCCAACTGGTGGGAAACCATCTTGCTTCTGTGGGAAAGGTCTGACAGAATTTGTAGGTTGCAGTTGTGCTTTCCCTAGGATTTATGACAACTGCAAGTGCAGAAATCCTACCCATTAGAGGTACCAACCAATCAGAGGTACGTGCTGAGGATTTTGCCGGGGATTGTCAGTGATCTCTGGATTTGGGTAAGCTTTACATAAGGTATAGGTGGATCTGAAACAAAGGCAGGGTGTTAGCTTTCAGCAAGCACCTCCCTTCCCAATCCCAACTCCCTCGATGGGATAGTAAATACCTTTGGAAGAAAGGTGGCCCCTGGAAAGCCACAATCAGATTTAATTCACATTTAATTCCTGAGCCACCACTAAATTCCAGTAGAGCTGGGGAATTTGTTTGGTCAATTGGCTCAATTATGAGGCTAATTTGGACTCTGCTGCAGGCCACATTGGCTTGGTCCCACCTTCAGCTTAATCCCAGGAGGTTTTGTTGCTGTTAGAAAATGGAGATTTGGCCACTCTTGCAATGAAGTGGACCCAGCTGCCATGTTTCCTGATGTGAAAGACAAGTTTAAATTCTGCCAGTACTGTGCAAAACTGTTACACACAAAGTTCACTAAGTTGATCCACCTGTTGTCTTTTATCCTCCCAAATGGAATTAAGTCAGATTTGAATTTAACAATCATTTCATTTTCATTATTTGAGAATGTAAAGAATTACATGTGATAAACAAATCTGTTACTTATGAATGTGTAGATGAAACTGTTTTGGCTCAGAGTCTTATCCTAGTTTTAACTATTACTGATAATTCTTCAGTTTTATTTGATTGCATTTTGAACTATACTTTCAGCTTAAACTTTATTTTGCAAAAAAATTGTGGATCTTTACTTGATTGGCAGTTTCTGAGTAGCTTAAAAATGTGTTACTGGAAAAGCGCAGCAGGTCATGCAACATCAAAGGAGAAGGAGAATCGATGTTTTGGGCATAAGCTCTTCTTCAGAAATGAATGTTTCTGAGTAGTGTGGTCTCACTGCAACTGTACAAGGTGCTAATGAGACCACTTCTAGATTACTGGGAGCAGTTTTGGTTCCCTAATTTAAGAAAAAGATATCATTTCGTTGGAGGGAGTTCAGAGGGGATTCACTTGGATGGTCTCTGGTATGAAGGGATTGTCCATGGAGCAAAGGCTAAACAGATTGGGATTCTACACACTGGAGTTTAGAAGAATTAGAGGTGATCTCATTGACATATATCGGATTCTTAAGGGACTTGACACAGTGAACGTTAAGGGGATGTTTTCCCTCCCAGAAAAGTCTAGGACTAGAGGGCATAGTCTCTGAATTAAGGGACACCAATTTAAGACTGAGAGAAGGAGGAATTCCTTCTCAGAGGGTTGTGGGTCTACAGAACTCCTTGCCACTGAGTCATGGGGGAAGAGTCCTTGTGTATATTTTAAGATTGCGATAGATACTTGATCAGTAGGGGAATCAAAAGTTAATAGACAGGAAGTAGACGTGAGGAATGTCAGATCAGCCACAATCCTATTGACTCAAGTGGCCAAATGGTCTATTCTGATTCCAATTTCTTAGCCTTATAGTCTGAGTAAAGTAACAGCACTGATTTCACAATACTCATGAATTTAATACTTTCTTTTCTCCTCTAATCAGTATTCAGTAACATACATGGTGCCATCTTTCATATGATGCTGATGACACCCAGCTTTATGTCCTCTACTTTTATCAACTCACTGTCCATTATGTCAGTCTTGCTATTTCACATCAATGCTGACTTTCAACTTGCTTCACTTGCACATGGGAAGACAAAAACACTAACTTTGTTCCCCATCAAGAACTTTGACTCTTCCTCCAAACACAGTCTGAACAATGTCATGCAAAGCTTCCATCATCAGATTCAACTAAGCTGAGCTTCAAGTCATACTTTCTATTATTACTGGCATCATCACATCTGTATCTTTGCTTGCCTTAATTCCTAAAACAGCCCTTTTGTTTCTTTTTTTTAAGTTAAACATTCTAAAGGTAGCCTTACCAACCCCCCCGTCCTCCGTAAGCTCCAGCATGCGAATAACTTCCTGTTGTAACTGCTCCTTCATTAATTAAAGTTACCAAACTTGCATACATGCATTTTTAACCTTGAAAACATAGAATGTATGCAACTTACCCCTGCCACAGTAATGGAACTGGTCTGATCAGTATCACAAATTATATCCTATATGATTCCATGCTTCTCAGCCTGCTTGCAGCTTTTGAGCACAGGTCATTCTCCTGCATCTATCTGCACAGCTGCCCAGTTTGGTGGCACTGCACACACTTGTTTCCATTCTACTCATAGCCAGAGAACCACCTGCAACCGTTTCTCTTCCCACTCTTACATCGTGAGCTTGAGTGTTTCCAATGGATCAATCTTGGGTTGCTATCTATCACCAATGCTGTCTTTCTGCAACATCATCTAAGCTCAGTGTCAGTTTCCACATTTACACTGAGGCTGCCTGGCTTTGCACCTCTCTAGCCTTCTCCACTGTATTGTCATAATTATCAAAACGAACTGAAAGCTTCTCCATCTAAATACGAGGAAGGCTGAATTTTTTTTAAATTACTATTCATTGAAGAGATACAAGCATTACTGGCAAGACCAATATTTATTAGCCACCCCTAATTGTCCTTGAAAAGGATATGGTGGGCTGGTCTCACTAAGAACTGGCTAGGCCATTTCAGAGAGCAGTTAAAGTTTGTCCAACTACTGGAGTCACATGTGGGTCAGAACAGGTAAGGACAATAGTGAACTTCATAGGTTTCACAGCTATCTGGTAGTTCAGTGGTTACTGTTACTTATTCCTGCTTATTATTCCATATATGTTAAATAGGTAAATAATTTCCAGTTATTGCCATAAGTTGTCCTGAACCCATTGACTCCATTCCACTCTCAGATTAAGTCAAATTACTTGAACTCATTGTGTCTTATTTTTCCTGTGATGAGTTTCTGACTATATGCCCATATCTTCTGTAAAGCCATCCATTTCCACCTCCATCTTCACATCTGGCTCTGCCTAGCCTCAACTTAATTGTTGTTGGAAACCTTGTTTACATCTGGAGTCAACTATTTTAATCTATTCCTGGGCTCCCTCCCACATTCAAACCTCTGCAGTTTTGAGATTACCAAAACTCATCTCTCTGTGTCATAATTCACCCTAATTAACCTGGTCTTTGCTGACCCACATTGGCTCCCATTAAAGCAATATCTCAATTGATATTCATGTTTTCAAATCATTCATGGCCCCGCTTCCTTATCTGTATAATCACCTCCAGCCCTACGCTATATTTACTAATCTTGTCTCTTTCTCAAGATCACCAATTTGAGCTGCTTCTTGAACAGAGATCATGCACTCAGCTGCCAAGGTTCAAATTCTGGAGTTACCTCTCTTTATCTCTTTTTTTGTTTTTCAAAGTGTTCTTTTAAATCCTACTCCTTCAGCCAAGCTTTTGGACATCTGGTCCAAAAGCTCCTTATGTGTTGTGATGACAATATCTTTTTGATCATGCTCTGATGAAGTACCTTGAGTTATCTTATTACTTTTCAGGCACTATATAAATGCATGTTGTTGGTGCAGGTCTGATGTAAGGGCAAGAGGCTTGTTTCCTCTGCTCACTTGGGCTGATTAATTTTCTGATTTGATTTTTTTAAAATTCATTCATGGGATGAGGGCCACAGTCATCATTAGACTCTTCCTTCCAGATTTTACTGAGTTTAAATTACACCATCTGCTATGGTGGGATTTGAACCTGAGTTCCTAGAACATTACCTGGGTCTCTGGATTAACAGTCAAGCAATAATAGTACTAGGCTGTTGCCTTCCCCCACTGGTTGGCAAGGTTGTACAATGTCAAGATATACTCAGAAAATTAGCCTTTGATGCCAGTTTTCATTTTTGAAATGCAGTTCAGATGTAAAGTCATCAAGGTATGGGCATTTTACTGAGTGCTATTCAGTTTTGTTTGAGCAAAAACAGTCTGAATCTCTTGGGAATTTCCCCTGATATTTTAGTGTCACTCTCTGCTCTCCAAAAGCAGAAGGTTGACTTAAAACTCCAGTCCTCAGATGAACCTAAGTAGGGACTTCAGTACAGTACTAAAGGGGTGGTACACTGTTTGAGATAAGAAATTAAACTAATTCTTATCAGAATTCTTTCTGATAAGAAATTAAACTAACACCCTGTCAGAACTCAGGTGGACACAACTGGCACTTTATAAAGGAGAATAGGGCAGTTCTCCATATGCAGAGTCTTGTGTCCCTCAACCAGCACCAAAAAGCAGATGAGCTTGTAAGACCATGAAGAATGCTATATAAATGGAAGTTTTTGTTTTATGTTTATTTTCTTGCACTGACTAGGAACTCTTAGATGAGTGAAGGAGGGTTCTAAATGGTTGATTACATTATGTTCTGAGGAGTTCTGCTATAGTTATTATGGCAGACAAAAAGGATGTCTGGGGAATTTGATATCATAATACTCATAAGATCATGATGCAGTAATCCAGAGACCTAGGCCAATAGTCTGGGGACATGCATTTGAATATCTCTACAGTGAAATTTGAATTCATTAAAATTTCGAATTAAAAAGTAGTTGAGTAGTGAACTTGTCAATTACCATAAAAGCCCATTTATTTGATTTAATAATGTCCTTTCAGGAAGGAAATCTGTCATCCATAGATAGTCTGGCCCATATGTCAGTCCAGACCTAAATAATGTAGTTGACTCTTAATTTCCCTCTAAAAATGACCCAAAAAGCCACTCAGTTATAGTGTACCTCTACTAAGTCTAAAGAAAGAAATAAACTCAGACTGCCTGGCATCAACCCGGGCATTTGGGCAATGATAGCAGCAAACTCAACCCTGATGACCCTGCAAAGTCCTCTTACTAATGTCTCAGGCCTTGTGCCAAAATTAGGAGATCTGTCCCACAGGCTAATCAGCAACTGACTATCATAATCATACTGATGGAATCCTGCCTGACAGTTAATGGCTTGGATTTTCTGGTGGCCAGACAGACATTATTGCAGTGTGTATATGGGGAACACTGCAGAATCTCCAAGGGAATTGCCAAAGGATTTGAATTTTCTGTTAGGCAATTCCACTACTCCTGGACCCCTCTGAAAGTCTCCATTTAATTCAGAGACTTTGGAGGATTTCCTAGCACCCTAATATCACACTTAGCTTCTGTACTTATGGGTTCTCAACAGCTGTCAAAGTGGCTAACAGGCATTTTAAAATTTAGGTAACAATGGCTGACTGTTGTAAAAAGTGTCATGACTTGCCGTCCCATGACAGTTCTGTACTACAAGACCTCTCTGCTGGTTGTGGTCATACCAATCTTAAAAGGAAGAAGGTTATGGTTTGTGGTAAGTCAGTCACCTCAGTCCAAACCTATTACAATAGGAGGTTATTCAGGGTGGTATCCTAGGCATGACCATCTTCAGTGTTTCAACAATGACCTTCTTCTAACATAAGGTCAGAAGTTTGCTGTTGTTATACAGTGTTCAGCATCATTTATGACTCATCAGATATGGGAGCAGTGTGTGTCTAGATGTAGCAAGACCTGGTCAACTTTCAGGCTTTGTCTAATACATGGCAAACAATATTCATGCCACATAAGTGCCAAACACTGACTATGTCCAACAGTAGGGAATCTGTTACTTATTGACGTTTGTTGGCATTACCATCACTGAATTGCCCCAGTGCCAAAATCCTGGGTTTTATGATTGACCAGAAACTGAACTAGACCAATCATATCAGAAAACCTTTTCGCTGAATGTTTAGAAAAATTGGGAATTTGAGTGGGATGGTGGCTCAGTGCTGCCTCATATCGCCAGGGATGTGGGTTTGATTCCACCCTCTGGCAATTGTGCAAACTGCACTCAGACATTCTCCCCACGTCTGTGTCAGTTTCCTCCGGGTGCGCCAGTTTTCCTGCCACAGTCCAAAGGTGCAGGTCGTGTGGATTGTCCATGCTAAATTGTCCAAGGTAGCCTGCATTTCCCATGGCTAACCTAAGGGTGTGGGTCTGGGTGGGATGCTGTTCGGAGGGTCACTGTGGAATAGATAGGCTGAATGGCCTGCTGCCACAGGGATTCTATGATTCTATATAAATAGTGTCTACAGGTCAGAGTCTAGGAATTTTGTAGTATGTAACTCACCTCCTGACTCTCCAAAGACTGTCCACTATCTCTAAGATGCAAGTCAGGCATGTGTTGGAATATTCTTCACTTGATTAGGTGGAGCAGCTCCAACAATGCTCAAGAAGCATAACATCATCCAAGTCAAAGCATCTGTTATTGCAATTGATGCTATCCAGTGGTTTCAAATATGGGATTTGAACACCAAAAGAAAATGTTTTCTCTGCAGGTATAGAAAAATCAGGAATTTGTTCTTCATAGTGGCTGATGTATAAAGGAAATTGTTTACAGACAGCCAAGTGTTGATTCAAAGAGGAAACATATAAAAAATAGATAGCACCAATTGCAATAATTAATGTTTTCTGCAGATGACATAACAGTGAAAAGGAGGTGGAGGACGAAATATGAAGACAATTTGGAGAGCTTATATTCATTGGAGAGAAGATTAGGCAGTGGGTAAAGGGGATAAGGGAATAGAGTTCCCTCAATCTGTATGCAATTCCCATTGAACCAGAATGTAAGAGTCTGAACAAGAGCAGATTTTTTTTATTGGATGGAATAATAGAGCATGAACTAGAATTGATCAGAGTACTAAAAAGAGGGAAGTATCTAAGTAATAGTGACTTTAGTGTAATAGGCTTTAAGATGATAATAGAGATGCACCTAAGTATGACGGAAACCAAATAAATAGGTTGGACAGAATCTGATTTTGAGGGCTTGAACATAGAATTTGTGAAAATGTAATCGGCAACGATGTAAGCAAACACTAATGTCGAGCTGCATTGGGAACATTTTAAAACAAAAAGTCTGCTAGAAAGAAATTATAAACCAAATGCTAGTACTACTTTGGATGAGTAAAGACATAAGGAACAGTTGAGGGTTACAAACGAATATGTGAAGTATTTTGACAGCAGAACAGTACATTATGAGAGGAGGTATGAGGATAGAGTCATAGAGATGTACAGCACGCAAACAGACTATTCGATCCAACTCATCCATGCTGACCAGATATCCCAATCCAATCTAGTCCCACCTGCCAGCACCCGGCCCATATCCCTCCAATACTTTCCTGTTCATATATCCATCCAAATGCCTTTTAAATGTTGCAATCATACTAGCATCCACCACATCCTCTGGCAGCTCATTCCATACACATACCACCCTTTGCATGAAAACGTTGCCCCTTATGTCTGCCCCCTCTACCCTAAAACTATGCCCTCTAGTTCTGCACTCCCCCACCCCATGGAAGAGACTTTGCCTATTTACCCTAACCATGCCCTTCATGATTTTGTAAACCTCTATAAGGTCACCCACAGCCTCTGACACAGCAGAGAAAACAGCCCCAACCTATTCAACCTCTCCCTATAGCTCAAATCCTCCAACCCTGGCAACATACTAGTAAATCTTTTCTGAACCCTTTCAAGTTTCACAATATCCATCCAAAAGGAAGGAGTACAGAATTGCACTCAATATTCCAACAGTGGCCCAACCAATGTCCTGCACAGCCACAATATGACCTCCCTACTCCATACTCAATACTCTGACCAATAAAGAAAACTATACCAAACGCCACCTTCACTATCCTACCGACCTGCGACTCTACTTTCAAGGAGCTATGAACTTGTACTCCAAGGTCTCTTTGTTCAGCCACACTCCCTAGGACCTTACCATTAAGTGTTTAAGTCCTGCCAAGATTTGTTTTTCCAAAATGCAGCACTTTGCATTTATCTAAATTAAACTCCATCTGCCACTGCTCAGCTCATTGGCCCATCTGTTCAAGATCCCATTGTAATCTGAGGTAACCTTCATTATCCACTACACCTCCAATTCTGGTATCATCTGCAAACATCAGGAATCTAGACCTCTTATGCTCACATCCAAATCATTTATATGAATGATGAAAAGTAATGGACCTAGCACTGATCCTTGTGGCACTCTACTGGTCACAGGCCTACAGTCTGAAAAACAACCCTCTATCACCACTCTCTGTCTTCTACCTTTGAGCCAGTTCTGTATCCAAATTGCTAGTTCTCCCTGTATTCCGTGAGATCTAACTTTGCTAACCATCTCTCATGGGGAACCTTGTCGAACGCCTTACTGAAGTCGATATAGATCACGTCTGCCGCTCTGCCCTCATCAGTCCTCTTTGTTACTTCTTCAAAAAACCCAAATCAAGTTTGTGAGGCATGATTTCCCACGCACAAAGCCATGTTGAGTATCCCTAATCAGTCCTTGCCTTTCCAAATACGTGTACATCCTGTCCCTCAGGATTCCCTCCAACAACTTGCCCACTGCCAAAGTCAGACTCACCGGTCTATAGTTCCCTGGCCTCTCCTTATCGCCCTTCTTAAACAGTGGCACCACATTTGCCAACCTCCAGTCTTCTGAAACCTCATGTTTGACTATCGATGACACAAATCAAGGATATTTTCAGGAAGATAA
Organism: Chiloscyllium punctatum; assembly: GCF_047496795.1. Lineage (NCBI taxonomy): Eukaryota > Metazoa > Chordata > Chondrichthyes > Orectolobiformes > Hemiscylliidae > Chiloscyllium > Chiloscyllium punctatum. The sequence continues at coordinate 49,395,027 of NC_092750.1, read as the reverse complement.
GAAAAAAATCAGAGGCCACAGTGAACTTAAAATAGTAAAATATTTCATGTGCACAATAATATTGAAAGCAAAAACTAGGTTGGGAATATGACTATTAGGGGGTAGACAGGATCATACCACAGGCAATGATAAAGAAGGGGCAGTATTATTAAATCATTATTTTGCTGATTTACAGTGAAGTAAATGAAACATTGCATAATGAGGTGAATACGAAGACAAGTTCATTAGAAGAAACCAGATGTACTGAACAATTTAATCAAATTTAAAGAGGAAAAATCCCCTGGCCTGGATGGATTGCATATATACACTATAAAAACAGCTAGGAAATAGATAGCAGAGGTATTACAACATATATTTTACAATTTATTAGATAATTCAATAATGGTCCAGATGACTGGTGGATAGCGAATATTATTCCTGTACTCAAAAAGAAGGGCATAACATTTTCAGTGAATTATACACCACTCTGACTAAAATGAGTGATCAGCAAAGTAATGAAATTTCCACTAAAGAATAGGAGAACCTCAATAAAAGTAAAAATATAATACCTGTAATGAATGGTCAGCATGGACTTTTGAAAATAAAGATAGTCTTGCTTGGTGAGTCTTGTTGAGTTTTTTTAGAGTGGACAACAGAAAGAGTAGAAAACTGAAATGTACTGGTATATCTGTAATTTTAAAAGGCCTTCAATAAGGTGTCCAGGAACAGACAAATGAATGAAGTTAGAGAATGTGGTGCAAGGAGACTTGTAGAGAAATGGTTTGCTGGTTGGCTTCAGACAGAAAACAGAGTGGCCATAAATTCAGAGTGGCAGAAGTTGGGATGTGGTGTTCCACAAGGATCGACGTTCAGAACAATGCTATTTACAATTTGCACTAACTTCAAAATCACAAACACAAGTTTTAAACTTGCAAATAGCAACAAATTGAACACAATATTATTGATAAACTGGCAAAATAGGGAGATCAGTGACAAATGAAGTTCAACGGAATGAGATGACTATTTTGGTTGGAAAAGTATTTATAATTTTGAAGTTCAGGTGGGATAGAGGAACAAATGGATCTTAGAGCCAGTTACTAAAGGTTGGATCACAGGTTAGCAAGATCCTTGGAAACAAAACCCACTAAGTCCTCAATTTTATTTCCAAAGGGATCACATTAAAAAGTTAGCTGTATAATTTTCAAAGCAAATATGCAAAAAGGCATTTCTATCAGGTGGTTAAAATGTAAACCTTCAGCCAACACTTCAGTCATTTCCAATGTGTTTTGAAATTTGAATGATGCTCATATCTACATTGGTCAATCAAAAGTTGGCGTTAACTTTACAAGAAGACTACAGGTAAGATAAACTGAAGCAGTATTCTTGAATGTTGTGAAATGCTTAGGGTGGTCAGGCTCAGGATCTGTTCTGCACAAAGTGTGAGTTGCCAAAATACAAGCTGCAGATCACTCTTCTCTACTCTTTCTGAGCTGTTTACCTGCCTCTCTTTCATTTCATGAGGAAATGCTGGAGTGGTATCCTGACTGTCATTGTTGGTGCAGTTGGGATGGTGTCCAGAGTGAATGAATTGGCAATGCAGAGGGCATGCAGGGTTAGTGGTGTCGGGAACTGAGGTTAGTGAGAGCAAGTGGGGAAGATGTTGCTGGCAATAATGAGTGTGCTAGAGAATGACTTTGTTGGGGTTTGGAAACCGTAGCCAGCATTGATTGTGAGATATTGGAAAAAAAGGATTTAAATTACTTTTATGGCAGTGAGGAGGGCATTGACCTTCTTCCTATGGTGCTGGGCAATCCTCCAAACAGCTCAGAGATTATTTTTAACTAAAGTGGGGGAAGGAAATAAACACAACAACTATCACTAGAGAAATAAAAGTTCCAGGGAAGCTAATGGGGCTAAAGGTCTATATATCCACTGATCTGATGGGTTGCATCCTAAGATTTTTAAAGATAATAGCTTCATGGTTAATGGACAATAACTTTTCAGTAATCGTTAGATTCTGGAAAAGTATCGGAAAATTGGAAAACTGCCAGGGTAACACCCTTATTTAATAAGTAGATAACTGCCATTAGCTTAATATCTGTCTTTGTGAAAAGGTTGCAGTGAAAATGATAGGGTCTATTATATAGGATGTAATAACAGAGCATTTATAAACACAATATAATCAAGTCTAACCCAAGTGGAAACATCGAACCAGACTGGCATGATCTGCTGACATGGCCATCTCTGCTGGTTTTGGCAGAGATGGAAGTCCTGCATCTGCATTATTCTATCAATCAGGGCTTCCATGTTCCTTCCCAAAAAGTCTAACATCGGTTTCCCCCTATCTGCCACGTCTGAGCAAATCACAGGAGCCATTTGAGGAAGCTATTGATTTGCAATGCTTGTCTGGGTGCACAGCATGCTTTTAAATATGTTGGCACGGAATGCAAGTGATACTGTTGAATTCTGGTATATCTGCTGAGGGGTGAGTTGTTCTAGGAACAGTATATGTAAAGATGGGGCAGAATTCAGATGTAAGCACCTCCACTGGGGTATGGTAGGTAATTAATGAGGTGAGTTTGCTTAGTTAAAGCGAGAACTCTCAGTGAAAAAAAAACCCAGAGACCTTTATCATCATTTGCATTTAAAACTTAACTCTAGAAAGATCTGTGTGTCAGTTTTCAGCTGTGTCCCTGAGTCCTAATCCAACCCCAGCAACTGGCGGAAATAGTGTCTTTTTATCTAATTTGTCGATTCCTCTTGATGTTCTGAAAACCTTGGTCAGATACTTGTTTGTAAATACCACCTGTTCGTTCCATCTCTTGGAAACCCATTAAGCACAGTCTGTGAACATAAAACCTATCTTTATCAACCTGAAATTGTCTGCTGTAACACTGAGAGATAGTGCTTATACTATTGTGCTTGAATTCCAGTGTTCTGTGTCACAGTCGAGTTAGTCACCGTTTATAATAAATAGTTTTGACATTGAGTTATCATTCTTAATCTTGCCCTTGCAGGGTGGTGTTGGGAGTGGTCAGCTTTCATCACTAAATGAAGTTAGAGATCAGAAAGTTTAATTTACTTGTGGCCCCTTGAATATTCCACAACTGATTATAAAGCAATATTGGCTTGAACCTGGGAACAATTCATTGGCTTAATGCATTAAACCTACAAGAGAATAATAGTTCAATCAGGATTTATTGTATTGTCTATATCATGAGCAGACAGAGGGGTTGTCATTCCAGTTGCAAATGTTAGCCTGGCTTTGATTGAAAGTTCAACTGAATTTCATGTTTTAACTTGAAAGCAAAACCTACAATTCTGATTTGTCAGTTATGCGGCTGACATTATAGTTGAGCTGCACTTTCTGTATAAGACATTCAACTAGAATTCTGGAATACATTTTACTAATCAAAGTCCTGATGGCATTGAAATACATGAAAGGGAATGTAGTTTATTACTCACTTGAACAGAGATAACATCTGACCATTCACCACATGACCTGGATCAGTTGTGCTTTGTGACAGGTGAAGTCAAATCGTTCTTTCAGATTGGGTATAAGAAAATGAGCAATATACATAATTGTACTTCATATTAAGTTATAAGTAGAAGTTTATTTTTACAGCCACACTCATTTATTTTAACTTGCCCATGATTTCCTGAGTGTTTCACATCCTAGAATAATTGTCCAATATGAGGGGAAGCTAACAAATATGTGAGTATTCATTCTGTTGCTGATCTGTAGTAGAATTCATGATAAAATCGCATCCACTGTAAACTGGCCAGAGCTTTACAGAATTTTTCCCACAGTTGTCAAACAAAAACAACTCAACCTACAACTATCAGAGATAGATGAAATTCACTACAATTGTTTTAGCCTGAATAGATGATTTACCAAGACCTCATCCGGTGATATTACCAAGCCATTGCTTCTTCAGTGTCAGTATCGTGCTTTGTTTATGGAAAAATGGATAACTTAATATTTAGAATATGGCAGACCTTGTCTTTTATCTTCACTATATTTAAAATAGTCCTAAGTTATGTACTGTATTAATAGCCTTGCAAACGTTAACTTTCAGTAGTAAATAATTGCTTCTTGGCTTGAATGCCTTTGTAGTAAATACAACTGTGAACTATTCTGAGAAATCACTGAAGTTCAAGATCAACAATGAGTGAAAGGGTCCAGAAGAACTTCAATCCAGTGATCTGGGGAGACAGACTGCCTTAAATACTTGACCAACACTGATTTTTTTTTTGTTTGGGGTGAAAGTGTTAAGCATGCATTGGAATGATATGGCCCTTATTACAGTCACAAAGCCAATTTTTCATAATCAACCTTTTACCAATTTCTGAATTTCTCAGAGTGCACCTATTTCATAAATGTGACAGTAATTTTAACTACTAAAAGTAGATTAAACGCTAATAATTTATAAGCATCTAAAAAACTGAACAAGCATAATGTGTGGACCACTTTTATGAAACTCTTTAATGTACCACATTATTGCATTCATATCAGATTTCTGACTGAGAAACAATGTAAATGCGTAAACTATTAAAACCCTGGTACAACATAATCTTGGGTACATTATTTTATAGCACTATTGCCTATTTTAAAATTTCTTTGGTGCAGTATCACTTTTGTATGACTCTAGTGCATTTAAGCCTGATAAAGAGACTACTGTTTATATAGTATTAGCTGTAGCTAAAATGGACATATTCTGCTTTCTTCTCTTCAGCTTATCCCATGAGGAGCACGGATGCAATCACCCTTTATATGGTCATGGTGTGTGTAAATGGCCTGGTTGTGAAGCAGTCTGTGAAGATTTTGGACAGTTTCTAAAGTAAGTCCAGACTTGTTTTTTGTTCATGATTGATTGATGTTTGATTAACTTGGGAATCGAGGAGAGAATGTCATTGATCCAAATGAAATACCATCTACAGTGTCGAGAATTGGAGTAAACGAGCTCGTAAACTAGAAAGGCAGTCATGGAAATGATGGTCAGAATCAAACTGATAGCCCCATGTTTGTACTAAATAGAGTATAAATTGGAGCGAGGTGTTAAGAAGTAAGGTATAGTATACTTAGCCATGTTAGTTAATTTATGCATTTAGGCTAATATAAACTTAAACCAGTTGAAAAGAAAATGAACATGTGCAATTCTATATCTGTCAGTAATGGATGATATATCAGAAAAAGAAAAGCAGATTTTGTCAGCAGCATGCATATTTATTTCCTTATTTGTTTTTTGACCTAGTTGAAGTGCTGGTTCATAAACTCCTGGTTATTAATTAACTGCTAAACATAATTGACCAACTGTTGTTTCAGTTTGTGGTACTCAGTACAGTGCTAGTAGGAACCCTTATTTTATATGATAATCAGCATTGCTTGAAAACAACTTCACAGGAATTAAAACATGGCATTCAACAGATCAATTACTAAAGCTCAAGTATTATTAATTCTTACATTAAATTAGTTTTTTAATGCTACCATTGTAAAAATGCACTTGCAGACAGTCAACAAAAATTATAGTGTTTAACTATTTGTGAACTACATTCATACATAAAAGGGGTGCTTGGTAGTCACAGAAAGTGTTCACAGTATCCAAATGGTGTCCCTATTCTTGTGTTGAGAAATTCTGTGACTTTATTTAATAATTGTTACTTGATATTTACAAAAATTATACCAGTTGAGTAATCAGATTACTGTCTCATTTTGGATACTGAAAATGTTTCAGTACTGAAATGGCTAAGAGATTAGGTCATTTTGCAGACAGTGATACAATCCCATCTGTTTTTAATACTGAAGTATACAAACAGCTTTAGAGAATGGAATGTAACACTTAAAAACAAATTACTGACACTTAACTTTTGTATTTTTACATCAGCTTCTTTTAATAAAATTTCACATAAAATGGATCCAAACAAGATTTAAGCTGTATGGAAAATGAAAGAAAGACTTATTATGAGTGATTTTTTGAACTTGTTTTTATTAGCTCACTATGGTGTAGTTCAGTTGTTTGTCTAGACTATTCAAACTCAGCAAGCATTTAAAGAAAAACTTTAATTATAAAGAGACTTCTATTTAATATGTTCCATGAGTACAAAATTCTCTGTAGATTCAAAACACTTCCGTGTGAGTTTTTGCAGCATTGGTGTTTTTAATTTGAAGAAGACCTTGTTAAACTGTTATGTGTGTGGAAAAAGTCAGTCGCTTTAATAAATTCGAAACTTGTTCAACATTTCTTGAGAATCTGATTGAGGGTCAACTGAATAATTTGTTTCTATGTTTCCCTTTGTTTACACAGCATGTTTTTTTTCCTTTCCCCATCATTTCCCCCCCCCCCATAAGTTATTTTAAGTCAAGTACTTAAGATCCGAAGCTTCATTAGGTATATTGGTATTAGTTAAGATCTTGCTGTAAACGAAACCAAATGTTGATTGGTAATGTTAACACCTTTGACAGAACGGTCTAAAGGGGTCAGAATGACCCATATGCCACAGTGCCCTCTAGTGATATCAAACTTAAAAGGAAGATAATTTACTTCTCAATTGACAATTGATAGGTTTTCTCAATATTCTAAAAAAAATTATGTTCTTTTTATTTAGAAATCTGTAGATTTTGTCAAGGAAGATGGAATGTTGCAAAAAAACTAACTCATTTACCTTCTTTATCTGTTTCTTTTTAAATGAAATGTTTTGTTATTTTAAGGAAAATTTGGTGAAATATCAAACCGTGTTGGTTGGACGAAAAGTCATTTAATACGTTATTATGTTTGCTTAAAAACAATATTCTCTTGGATTCGAGCTCTTGGGATCTGGGGAGCACAAGCTTTCATTGGCACCCAGCTGATGGTGCAGCTTGGTTAGGTACAGTAGAACAATGCAAGCAACAGGGAAGAAGAGATTTCATGAAATGTGCAAGGAAAAATGGTGGAGGAAAGTAAGAAGGGAGGGTTTTGAAGGTCCAGGGCTCAACAGGGAACTTGGCATTTCGCCACTGGCTAGGTAGTAAAGAAGTATAAATAGAAATATAGGTTCTGTGATGCACATTTTCATAGTCTTGAGAGGAAATTTAAAAAAAAAGACTTTGCCAGGTGCTAACTTCGCTTGCAACAGAAAAAGGCCAACATAAGCAAGTCTCCTGAGATGCACAGAAATCAAGAGACTTTTGGAAATTACAACTGGTTGAAAGCTGATGATCTTTTAAAATGACAAATGAATTATTTTAAGAGCTGCATATATATGCATCAAAATTAAAAATTTACTGTAATAAGCTACCAGCTTTGTACTGAAAATATGTGGAAGTGAAAATTCAGTTCAGTTTAATATGCTGTAAAGTACTGCATCTGTTAATTTAAGATTAATAGATTATTCTAACGTTCACAGATTTGTTTATTTTTGTAACATTTTGGTGACTTTTAAAATCTCGTTTAAATTCTTTTAAAGCATAAGTGTAGCCATTCAGTGTCACCTAAATACTGTGTAGTCATTTATCAGCACAACATAAATATACTTACAAATGAAGATTCTGCGCAAGGTTTTCATCTCCCAGTTGAGATCTGAATTGACTAGAAAATGCTGAACTTAATTTTATTGTGCGAAAAACATTTTTCCCTGTCTCCTGTTCCCACACCATATTCATCTGGATTTATCTTGGGTTAGGAAAGTCTTGAGTACAAATGCTCAAGCACCTCTTCTGATATCAGTTTCCCAATGTAGGGACAGCAGGAAAATTATATTTTCTCCTGAATGCAATTTTCATGTGTTCATGTGGGTTCAGGAAGCCCTAAAATGTTTCTGTTTGGAGAGTTCATAGCCAGTGGGCAAGTGCCTGCTGAAGGGTCAAAAACATCCTGAAAGGCAAGTAAAGTTTTTGACGCCTTCACATATCACCATGCGCTTTTATAATATAGATTTGTTAACAATTTAGGGTGATTCAACATAGGTATCTTTGCCATGGTGTTAATGACCACCATTGTGTAAGCATTGCAGCACATTTTCCATCAGAGAATGCTTTACACTTCTGTTAAAAAGTTCCTGCAAGCCTGTGTTGTCAAGCTTTGTGCCATAATTTAAATAGTTCTAGCTGTTAGTAAGGGTTAGTTGAGGGTTAGAGAAAATCTGACTGCCTGCACTTCTCTATTGATTAACAGGAACTGTGCTTTGAAATAGGAATGTGACCCCATTCTATTCTTCAATTCTTCCAGCTTTGCTGCCTGAAACAATGTTCTGTCTAAGCTGTGTGGCCAGTCTGAGGGTCTGTGCATGCCAATCAGCATGCCAACTCTGTCCTCAGCACTGACTTCTGCTTTCACACTGAAGAAAATAAGGATGGAGGCAATATAAGCTGCAGGCTTCTATCATGGCAGCTGTAGTATTGTGAGACCTTGGTTGGGTTTCAAGTTCTAATGGCTTTAGTTCAGCAGGTGGTATATTGATCCAAGAATGTTTGAAACTTGTAGGAGACCGTAATAACCGAATAGTCCAGTTCAATTCTGAAGAAGGATCACTGGAACTAAAACATTAACTCTGCTTTCTCTGCACAGATGCTGCCAGACTGACTGAGTTTCTCCAGCAAAATACATTTTTCAGATTTCTAGCATCTGCATTTTTTTTTTAATATAACAGAATATGTGTGTGATGTGGTTAGCTGTTTATGTGCGAACTTCTTAGGTATTTAAAGGATTACAATATTTTTATTAATATGGTGGTCATTTGCTGAAACATAATCACACCGCCTGCAGCGTTTCTTTAACAGCAGAACAGAAATTCATTACACAAGAGAAAAAAACACAAATAAAATACAAAGCAAGCAATCTAGATGTGGAACACCGTTAAAGAAATTCTTAAAACACCCAGCAAAATAACATTTCAATCTATTCCCCAATGATCACTTTACAGTGATTCAAATCTGTAGAAATTACAATTCTATATCAAATGCCATATCTTTAAATCTGATTTAAGTGATTCCAGTCTTTAACTGCTGAGATGTTGAGTCTTCTTACCAGAATACTCTCAAAGCTCAGCATTCACAGCTTTTCTAAAATTGAAGTAGTTTGTGTCACTATGCAATAACGGCTGTGTAACATTCATGTTTGCACTGATAAGTGGTAACCATATATGTGCCAACCAATGACCATCTACTTGAAGAGAAAATCAAATAATTTCTCCTTGCCTTCCATGACATTTCCACAATTGAATCTTGAGATTTACCATTAATCAAAAACTTAACTGGACCAGCCATATAAATACTGTGGCTACAAGAGCAGATCAGTTGCAGGGAATTCTCTGCTGACTAACTCATCTGACGTCCTAGACCTGGCCATCCTCTGTATGGCACAAAGTCAATAGTGTATTCCCCAGTTGCATGCACAAGTGCAGCTCTAACAATGCTTGAAACTCAATATAATCCAGGACCTTGATCAGCACCTCGTCTATCATCTTCCCTCTATCGCTAATGCATAGTAGCAGCTGTATGTGCTATCTACAAGATGCACTGCAGCAACTCATCTTGGTTTCTTTGGCAGCACCTTTCAAACTTAACAAAGGCAATTAGGGTAGAGCAATGAGTTTTGTCAGTTGATGCTTACATCTCACAAAAAAGGGTAGAATTGTAATTTCAACCAAAGAAACAAGTTGTTGCTGAAGACAATATGACAATATTAATGACTTTACTATCAACTGGTTGTGAATGGAGAAGGCATAATTTGTAAGTTTGCAGATGACATGAAAATCTCATGTTGTTGCTACCGAGAAGGGTGATCTCCGACTGGAGACTGATTATTTGTTGGCTGGGAAATTGGGTAGAGCAGTAGTAGAGGGAATTTAATCCCAATGAGTGCGATGTGATACATGTTGGGAGCTCTAATAAGGGAAGGGTATACAAATGAATGGTAGGTCCCCAGGGAGTACTGAGGAACAAAGGGATCTTGGTGTACAAGTCCATAGATCCCTGAAGGTAAGAAGACATATTGTATATTTACCTTCATTAGCTAGGGCAGAGAGTATAGGAGAAGGGAAGTTTTACAACTTTATGAAACATTGGTTAAGCCTCAGATGGAATACTGTGTGCAGTTCTGCTCACTACACTATCAGAAGCACATGATTTCACTGGAGTGGGTGAAGAGAAGATTCATCAATATGTTTCCTGAGGTGAAAAGTCTTGGTTATGAGGAGAGACCGGATAGGCTGGGTTTGTTTTCTATGGAAAAAACAATTGTTTTCTATGGAGCAGAGGAGAGATTCAGTTTGAGGTAAACAAAACTATGAGAGGCATGGCAGACATGTCTAAGACCAGAAGTCATAAGTTTAAGTTGAAGAGCTGGTGGTTTAGAGGTGATATCTGAAATAACCTTTTCACCCAGAGGTACTGGAAATATGGAATGTGCTGCCAGAGAGAGTGATGGAGGCAGGTACTCGCTCAACATTTAAGAAGCATCTGGATGAGCACTTAAAATACCAAGGCAGAGTAGGCTGTGGACCAAGTGTAGGTAAATGGGATTACTGTAGTCTGGTGTTTGTTGGTCATCATAGCTATGGTGGGCTGAAGGGCTTGTTTCTATGCTGTGTGACTGTATAACAATCAATAGATTTGTACTTCAAATATACGACCTATAAATAAATGTACATCTCAGTATGAAACAAATTATGCAGTGTTGCTGTATAATACTCAGAAATTTGAGAGTCAAACTTGGGGATGTAAAAGCTAAAAGGGGGCCCTCCCTCTTTACCATATTTGAGTCATATCCGAAGTATTTGAAATTGCATGATGAGTCTTCCATCTAGTTCTTCAAAACCACAATTTTTGCATCTATTATCAGAAATGTATAACTGGAAAATTTTAACTGGTTTCCTGAAGGTTTTAAAAGCATCTTACAACAGTTAGCCTTATTAAAGTGAGGCCTAAAGTTTTACCAGGACACCAGACAAGGTCAGGAAGACAGCAGGTTAAAAAGGGGAAAACTCTTTTTAATATCCCTGGGTGGTAAGAACTCAGTAGTTAATGTTGATGTCACCAGCTTTCTACTTGTTGCCCTCCTGTCTACAACCTATAAATACAGTTCAGCCAAAATAAACAGAGCAGTATCAATCAGTGCTCAGGAAAACCTTTTTCTTGCTTTAGATTTCAACTGCTATTCTTGCCTAATTTGTAATTAAAAACAATCATGCTGTAATTATTAAATTGGAATTGTTTCCTATTTTAATAAATTACATTGGTTGTTTGTGGATATTAGCTGATGGGAAATCCACATTATTTTTCAGAATCCAAAAGACACATTATATCTGCCACTGAGCAAAGATACATACAGCATTTTGTATGTATGTTAACATTGGTATCTGTATTTAGCTAACATTATAGGAAAGCCTTGGTGATAGTGGTAAACTGAAGAATGGAAGAAAACCCAGCTTTGTGCCATGAAAGGGTCTTCATTTAGTTGGTTGTTTTATTGTAGCAATTTACATTAGCAACTGTCATTTCACTAGAAAGCTTTTGCATACACTTCATCTGAGGTCTAAAAAGTGACACATGCCAACATTCATAGTCTCTCTTTATGTCAGTTCCACTCTTTTATTGCCTTTTTATTTGAACCACATTTCACTGAGCTGCATTAGAGCATATTTGAATATTTCATTTCCTATTAATTATGTACTGTGACCCATGCTGTCATTACGGGAAGAGAGTGACCCATCTAATGTAACAAAGTCCATAAAGAATTGTTGGACATTCCTGCTGATGGGAGAAAATTCCTGAATGGTACTGCAACTATGGCCAGGTGTGGTCAGTCCACTGCTGTGATGTGTAGTAAATGACAGAAATGAATTTTAGAAAGCAAGCACAAACGACATTTTGCTAAACTGACGAGCTGAGCATGAAGGCATGCTTAGTGACAGTGACCTACATGGTCATTGAAGATCTGATATAATTTATGATATATATAATATATTGGATCCATTAGTGAGCATAATGAAGTAGTGAAATGAAAGGGTATTTGTGAAATCAGTTCAAACATCCTGCTAGGATTATGATTAAATGATTAATGAAATGCTACTGCATAAGCATTTTCAAACAGTAATTCATGCAGAGGCTGATAAAAATCCTCCAATCATATTTCCTTCACATGCGAACCTTATCTAGACCATTTTATATAAATCATGAAATATGCTGTCTGCTGGCAAGGTACTTATTTAGATTAGTTATAAACGTGCAGAAAAAGGGAACATCTTTGCAGTATAAAATAATCATGCATAATTATATTCATAATTCAAGCTTGTGACAGATTCCATCTTTCTTATTCTTGTTGTCCTTTGCCTTCATTCTGGCTTCATTTGATTTCTGTTATCTTGATGACATAATTAACTGTTAAAGCTCAGAAAATAAGGAGACCTTCGAGAAGAAAAAGGTTGGTTGCTTTTTAATGGCACCAAAAGCTTTATGTGCCATACATATTCAGTCAGACATTTCTGGAAGAAAATCATTTTGTGTCATTTTAGTGAATTACAAAACAGTACTTTCACAGGTTGATGGGATTTTACCTTCTTTTCACATTAAAATGTTGATTCCAGCTCACTTTTGTTGTCAGTTTTTGGCTTGTTAGCTTTTTTTGGCAAATTGTAAAGACCCTTTATGATCAAGTTTGAAATATTAAATGCTTGTCTTAAAATAAAAGTATTAAATATGTACAACAGTGTATGAGATTTTCTGTCTCAGCAGCTTTTCTGTATTTTTAAAGTGTTGATTATCTGAATATTTCAATTTCGTCTCTTCGCAGACACCTCAATAATGAGCATGCACTGGATGACAGAAGTACAGCACAGTGTCGAGTACAGATGCAGGTTGTACAACAGCTGGAACTTCAGGTTGGTTTTCTTTTGAAATAGATGCATTGACCGAATTATCCAACTGGTTTACTATCATCAAAAGTTGAGCCATTAACAAGCATACAGCACTCACCAACTGTCTTTAAGTTCATCACCATAGTTGGGCGCTCGATGCTGTTGTGGCACAGTGGTAGTGTCTCTACCTGTGAACCAGGAGACCCAGTTTCAAGCCCCATCTGCTCTAGAGTTGTGTAGCAACATCTCTGAACAGGTTGATTAGGAAATATCTATAGACTAGTACAAAGAGATATTAAGAAGAGATATTAAGAAGAGAGATTCAGGAGCTAGAGTTCTCTTGACACAGAGATAGTATTGTCACCTTAGGCCAAATGGCCCAGGTTCAAATCCTACCCACACCAGAGCTATATTCTTACGTGCCCCTCAAAAGATTGATTAAAATAATATCAGTAATTGAATAGTCAGAGGGAGGAGGGGCTCCTGGGCAAGAATGTCAGTGTTCAACTCCCACCTACTGCAACTTGTGTGCCATAACATCTCTGAACAGGTCACGTAGAAAATATCTACTGGTTAGGAGCTGGGGTTCTTGTGGTGCAGTTGTAGTGTCCCATCACTTAACCAGTAGGTTCAGTTAGGCTTAGTCATTAAGTATATTCAAAGTTGAGATAAACAGATTTTTAAAGAACTCAGGGGTTTTTGGGAAAGGCAGGAAAATGAAGTTGAGGATTGTCAGATCAGCCATGATGTCATTGAATGGCAAAGCAGACTCAATGGGCTCAGTGGCCTACTTATGCTTCTATACTTCAGAAGTGTATAATATAAAGTCAGGGCTAAAGAGGGATTTTGTGGTGCAATGGAAATGTTCCTACCTCTGAACCAGGAGGCCCTGGTTAAAGACCTACCTTCTCCAGAGGTGTTTGGTAACATTTCTGAACAGGTTGATTAGACAATATTTAGTCAAGGGTTATTATTATCATTGTGATTACGTATCTTTATTGTGTCCTTCCACCCTGCAGGAGTATGAACCATTAACCACTCTTCAAATCATGTACTTGACTGAAGTCTTTTTAATCATGACATATATATCTATTCAATTTACTATCAAGAATTTGTAGAAGAACAGAAAACCTACTGTTCCTCAGTACTTCACCTTCCACTTTAACATTTGTGTTTCCTTTTCCTGGCCTCCTTGAGTTCCATACAATCCCTACAGTGTGGAAACATGACATTTGGCCCACACAGCCCCTCCGAAGTGCATCCCACGCAGATCCCTGCCCTCTACAACCCTGCATTTCCCATGGCTAATGCACTTTCGCCCAAGGGTGGAATCGAATGCAGGTCCCTGGTGCTGTGAGGCAGCAGTGCTGACCACTGCGTCACCGTGCTTCCAATGTCAGTTACTTGTTCCTCTTTTTCTCTTGTTCAACAGAAAAAGAAAGTAAGGAATTCATTATCCTTCGTAGTGTGAATGAAGAAGTTGTATTTAAGCTATATCATGTTGAGTAACATTCTTTTCATTTGCACTGTGTAGATTGAAGAGGCTTTGAACAGGAACAGGGCAGAAGCAAACAGGAAAAATGGGTTGGGTAGAGGCACAGAGGATTAGTTGGTCAAGACATTAAATATTAACTTGGAGGGGCTGATTTGAATTCCAGCTTAGCCAGTGCTGGAATAAAATTCAACGTTCTTGATAAGTAAACAATTTGAAAATTACTTCTTGAGGGGAAAAAAAACTGTACAGAAAAATTTGCTAGTCACATTGATGTACAATATCACTTTTAAAACATTTAAAACTTATAAATGCCTTTAAGGACCATGCACCCAAAAGAAACAGTTTAATTTTAAGAGCTTTCTCAAAAGACCACAAATGTGAGCATTTAGCAGAAACTCTCAATGGTGATTAATTCAGATGGGTGGGGCATCTTCGAGCAGAGTAATTTATAAACTAATGAAAGATTGTGCGAATTTCTGCCATATTTTTTCACTGCTGTGGATAATTGTGGACTAATTGCATTAGGAATAATAGCATATTCCAACTGAAACTTTACCTGTATGAATCTCAAGAGGTTCTGAGTACAGCTGTTTCACAAAATGTATGAACACAACAGGCAAAAGCACACTTTGCAATAAGACTGTGTATCAGTAAATTTAGTATTAGAATAATACCGTGCTTTAAGTGGAGAACAGCTGACTAATATGTGAAGAAGATGCAAGCAATGTATTAGATCAGAAATACCCTTTGTATATCTGGCACTCTGAGGGTCTTAAAGAAGCTACAAAAGAAAATTAATGACAATGAAGAATCCAGTGGTAAGTGGTATTGTGTTTTAAGGATGGTACTCCTGACAGGATACCAATATATCTTCCGTGTCAGCCTTTGTTCTGTTGAAGCTTCTAGCATAGGATTTGAAACCATTCCTTCTAACTCCGAGGTGAGAGAGTATCCCATTGAGATGTGGCTGAATCTTAACAGAAGTTCTACAAAGATCTCTGCAGTTCTGATTGAAAGTAGTATGTAAAAGCTTGTGCATTTTGAGATGCATCTTGTAGTTTGGAGCTGTCAGTAGTGATTGATAATGATGCTAACACTCTTAATGTTACATGACTGACCAGGAATCTATTCCATTCTTGCCACCTGCCATTGTTGTGTGCTAGAAGAACTTGTAGGTTGGTACTGAATGTGTTTGACTTCATTGTTATTATTTAGCCATTAGATCTGGACATTGTTGACTGGACAAGAATTTATTGTCCATTCCTTGATATCCTTGAGAAGGTGATGGTGATTTGCCATCTTGAGCTGCTATGGTCCATGTGCTGTAGATAGACCCACAATGCTTTAGGAAGATAATTTGAAGATTTTGACCTAGTATCACTGAAGGAATGACACCATTTTTCCAAGACTGGATGCTGAGTGGCTTGGAGGGACATTTGCAGGTGCTCCCATGTATCTGCTGTCCTTGTCCTTCTAAATAGAACCGGTCAGAAGTGTTGGAAGGTGTTTGGAAAGTGCTCTTTAAGGAGCTTTGGTGAATTTCTGCAGTCCATCTTGTAGATAGTACACTGCTGCTACTGAGCGTCAGTAGTGGAGAGAGTGAATGTTTATGCCAATCAAGTGTGCTCTTCGTCCTGTATGATGTCAAACTTGTGTGTTGTTGGAACTGCATTGGTCCAAGCAATGTGGAATATTCTTGACTTCTATCTTATAGAGCTGTTAGGCTTTGGGGAGTCAGAAGATGAGTTATTCGCTGCAGTATTTCTAGCCTCTGACCTGCTTTTGTAGCCTTTGTATTTATGTGGCTAGTCCAGTTCAGTGTCTGGTCAATGAACACGCCTAAGATGATGGTAGTGGGGATAATACCATTGAATGTCAAAGGACGATGCTTAGATTGTTTCTATTAAGAGATGGTCATTGCCTGGGTATTTGTGTGCTGCGTATGTTATTTGCCACTTTTCAGCTCTGATGTTCTCCAAGTTTTCCTGCATTTGGATGTGGAATGTTTCAATTTCTGAGGAGTGGTGAATGGTGCAGTCATCAGCAAACATTCCCATTCCTGACCTTATGATGGAGCAAAGCTGCTGAAGATGTTTAGGCTTAGGAACTAAGGCTACCCTGAGGATCTCCCGCAGACATGTCCTGAAACTGAGATGACTAACCTCCAACATCCACAACCATCTTCCTGTGTGCCAGTAAATCTCCAAGAAGTGGAGAGTTTATACCTGATTCCCACTGACTTCAATTTTGCTAGTACTCATTGATGGCAGTATCTCTCTTGAGGGCAGTATCTGTCACCTCATTTCTCCAATTCAGCACTTTTGCCCATGTTTGAACCAAAGTTGTAATGAACTCTTGGCCATCAGTTTCTAGGGTGTGTCTTGAACCAGAGTTTCTGGCACAGAGGCAAGGCCATTATCCACTGTGCCACAAAACAGCAAGTGGTTTCATTTGTGGCTATGATTGAGCTGCCAGTCTTCAGGTTGGCAGCAGAATGGATTAACCACAGAGAGTTCCATTAAATCTAAGCTGGCACGTATTCAGCTAAAGGTGTTTGCTGAAGTGCCTGAAACTTTGGCAGTGGTGAGACTCAAACTCAAACCTCTGCAGAAACTGGAATCTGAATTTGCCTCGTCAATACTTGGGCATGCTATACTTCCTTATATGTGCATAAGTGCAAACAGCAGCTTAGAAAAAAAACAAACAAAAATTGAATCCCGAAATGAGACAAAAACAGAAAATAGTTTAAGTACTGAGCAGGAGAGAAGCTATCCATGGAGCATGTGATGTGGAGGGAAGGGAGAGAACCAAAGGAAATGTCAATGATAAGCTGGAGGGCAGGAAAACAGGAGAGATTTAATGAGACAAGCTTCCTTTTGTATGAACAGTGAGTAAAGAAAGAAAGATATTTCCAGATGGGGTGTGAATGTCTAGCTAGCAGCCATCTAATTGTAAAATGAAAAAATAATGAAAGAAATGAAAAAAAATCAAACCAGCATTAAGAGTAAAGATTCAAAAACATTTTTAAAGAAGTAAAATTTGAAGCAGAAGTTACATTCTTGCAAAATACTGGAGTCAGGTTAAAAGGTTCATTGTGTCAAGCTTCTTTGGAATATTGGAGGAGATCAAGAAAAGAAAAATCAGAGTGGGAACAAGGTCGAGAATTGAATTGACAAGCAACAGGAAGCTCAGTCATGTTTATGGATATAATAGCAGCAATGGTAGATTTTTCCGAGGGAGAGCTTATAGTGCAGTAAAACTGTAGAGATTGAAATTCCTACTTCACCATGTTTGTGCTAAAACTCTTAGCCACGTCCTTTGTCACCTCCAGACTTGATGACCTCAATGTTCTACTTGCCAAGGCCTAAGTCCCTTTACATATTGCAACTTCTCCAAAAATGTGTCCACATGCTCTAATAGCTACAGGATTTATGCTGTTGTTCCACGTACATGTGTCCTATATATGTGAGGAAGCAAAAAGGAAAGTGACCTTTGTAGGGGAGAGGGAGAATGATCAGTGCGGTAGGAATCATGCAACAATATCTTGTGCTGCAAGTTCAAGTCAAAAGTGCAATATAAGTCTGCTATTTATGCCCAGTCAGCAGTAACTCATCCGTAGATAATACTGAGTTCAAGTCAATTTCAGGTATGGCTGAAATATTGGAGAGCAGTAGCATTATTGACCTCACGCGTAACCAGAAAGTACATTGTGTAAGTTACTGAACAACTCAAATAGCTCTACCTTCGGAGGTAAATACAAAGAAGTTGTATGGTGAAAATGCCACAATACAATCTCAATGTCTTTTATAGCTGGTAACAAAATAGTTACATTTTATGTATGACAGTTAAAAAGGAGGAGATGTTTGGAAGACCTTGCATTAATTCAGACAGAAGTGACACACTTTAGGGCTGTTTAAATGCTTCTATTCTGATTAGTGGCTGAAAAAAAATTGCTTATGAAAACATAGACTGAAGTATTTCCTCTGAAGCATTTTATCAGATATGTATTTTAACCTGATGGCTTACTAATGGACCATAAAAAATTTGCTTCCAGGACTGTTTATGGTGTTTTGTGTTTGATGTCTGTCATAATCACTGTGTCCTCTGTATTTCTTCACAGTTAGGCAAAGGTATATGTACCTATGAGTTTGAATATCTAGTTTCCTGGCGACAGGCTTGATCCATTTGTTCTGAACTATCAGAATTTCAGCCGCCATGCCAAATCAGAGTGGCTGCTGGGGGACAAACTATTCACTGATATCTAGCTCATAACTCCCTTTCAGTGCCATACCTCACTTGGACAGCATGCATGTATTGAAAGTCATATTACTATATGAAATATCATCAAGCACACCATTGTGGTGGTCAATCAGTGATTTTGCTACCTAATGGGAGGAGCCCTGTAATTCCTGCCAGAGCATGGCACAGTTCATCATGATTGTTGTATCCTGC
This sequence comes from Chiloscyllium punctatum, assembly GCF_047496795.1. NCBI lineage: Eukaryota > Metazoa > Chordata > Chondrichthyes > Orectolobiformes > Hemiscylliidae > Chiloscyllium > Chiloscyllium punctatum. Next base: position 49,376,267 of record NC_092750.1, on the reverse strand, counting down.
ACAAGGGCATTATCCTGAGGCCATAGCACTCAAAACAAGCAGCACAGAAAGAAATAAAAAGGTCACCAATAACCCCCATTCTGCCCAGGGTTCCTGTGACCAACTGATCTGTCTGTGCTCGCAGTGATCACAACAGCAATTTCACATTCTGAAACAGTCCTATGCCTTCCCTGTGTCTGGCATTGATCTTCACAATATCCTCTTGGCCACAGTGCTAAAAGGCCACTGCAAAGCAAACACATACTGACTTTCTCAAATAAGCCATCCAATATATTTCCTGCAAAGCTCAACCAGTGAATCGGTGTGGACTTGTTGGGCCAAAGGGCCTGTTTCCATGCCATAGGTAATCTAATCGAATCTAATTTAATCAATCACCTTTTAATAAAAGCATAAATACTGGGAATGCTGGAGATCCAAAATAAAGACAGAAAGTGCTGGAGAAACTCAGCCAGTCTGGCAGCATCTGTGGAAAAAGAAAACAAAGTTAATGTTACGAGTTCAACATGACTTCTTCAGAACTCAAGAACTCGAAACATTAATTCTACTTGTGAGAGATGCTGCCAGACTTTGAGTTTCTCCAACATGTTGGTTTTATAAACAAAGTCACCTTTGTTTGCTTCTTACTTGTCTTTCTGATGTCTTTGCGTGACCTAATGCTGCCCAGGGACTGGACGATGGGAGGCAGAAGGCTGCTGGCTACAGATGTCCTTGTAGATGAGTTCATGCAGTCCTGGCATGAGAATAACTGGAACAAATGGGCTGGCTGACAGGTAATTCCGAGGCCAGAGATGTGCAGGTTAGATGGATTGGCCATCGTACATTGCCCCATCATGACAAAAGATGTGTAGGCTACGCAGATTAGCTGCAGTAAATATGGGGTTACAGGGATAGGGTGAAGGAACTGCTTCCGGGTGGGATGCTATTTTAAGGTCAGTGCAGATACAATGAGTTGAATGGCCTTCTGCACTGTAGAGATTCTGTGAGGGCATTGGTAGTAACAACAGGAGGATGCACGCTGAGGGCGGAGAGCAGTTTTGTGTTTTGAGAAGCCACAGCCAGATTCCTGGGACAGTGTCTCAGCATTTCTAGTAACTTGTTTGGAAAGCAGATTGCTAGATGGCTATACAATCTTGCAAAACATTTGAACATTGGCAAAGGAGCCATGATCGCAGCCATCTGTGCCTGCCAGACAACATGCTGAAATTGCACAACCATGCTCAGAGGTTGGGTGGTTTCTGCCTGTGCTGCAATGAAAACTGATACATCAGCCATCTGACACTATAGCATGGCTGCGATAGCAACTGATTTTGGAAAATTGGGTTCCTTAACATGTTTTCTGATAGGCTTGCCAGTGCACTTAGCACATCATGGTGCAAGACAATTAGCCCATTTCCAAACACTACCCATCAAGCACTTCACCTGAGGTCTTTGTAACAGAGCTGGTATGTAGATTTTCTCTCTGCGGAGTAGGCAATTATGCTACCTTCTGCATGGACCTTGTTTTCAAGCCACTAATGCCTGGTGACTCACCACATTCAGGCTTAGTGTCAGTAACTGAGCTACTGACAGTATGTATGTTTTATTAAGAGACAGTGCTTTTCCTCTTGCACTTGATGTTCCTGTGCTATTGTTATGCGAGGTGGCAGTTCTTGGGTATCTGAAAGGAGAAAGGCAGTTCCAAAGAGGGAAAAGAGGAAAGCATGAGGTACTTTTCATTATCTGAAAGCAGTATGTCAGTAGAGTTTGCGGGATCAGGGATCAGTGGGTTACGAGAATAAAAATTAAGTAGGAATATACCAACATCTTCAATAGTTTCAACCATGCCCTTGCCTCTCTTGTGCTGCTCCAATGAAACCAAGTACTGTTTTCTTTATCGCAGTCAGGAAATTCAGTTTTATCTGTCCCCCAGACCAGCTAATCCTGCAACAGAGAGAAGAATTGTTAGTGAGTTTGCAGTAATCTGTTTCGGTGATGTGGCTGCCATATTGAATGCTGGTAATATGTGCGAAGCTGGACTGTGAGGTTTGCAGTAGTGCTAAACATAGGGCGGTCCTTACCTCTTAGGAACAGGGAACCTCTCTCTTCTTTCCCATCCCCTCCACGAATAGGCTTCCAGTGCAGCATTAGGAAATCTCAGAAGTATGCTCTCTGCCCAGTTGCACAATTATTTAGTGTTCTTCCTGGTCAGGATGTCTTTCCCAACCATTTTCTGCAGCTGTTGCAGCCTGAAAGTAACGCGCCTTTAAGGGGTGTATGCTGGCTTTCAGAGCACAGGGTTAGTTTTAAATTATGCACATCTCACATAAACCCAGACTCTGCTGAAGCATATATCCAATCAACATTCAGTTTAGTACTGGGTGACTTGTTATTGGTCTTTAACTGTTGCCTGCATTGGAAGCGGAGGATGCTGGTTAATCATGCATCATGAACATTTTTGGCCCTTATCCAATTTTCCCTCTTCACATCCAAAACAATTCCTGAGAGCTTTGGGAAAGCATTGAGCAATTGTTTTATTTTGCAAACTGTGTGAACTTTAGACTGAGAGTGTCATTGCTCATCAGCTATTTTGTATCATCTTCACAATAGAAAATGAAAAGTATCCCAAGAATAGAAGAAAACTAAGAGGCAAAACCAGAGAAAGGAACTTAAAACACTCACTAGCACTAGAGAAAAAGTAATGGCAATACGAATGAGCAATGAAAGAGATGAAAAGTAGGGGATCTTAGGACCGTTTGTTTAACATCTGTCCTTGGAAAAAAAAACTGGAGGTTGTTTGGTTTTGTAAAAAGGAAATCGTGTTTAACATACTTATCCAATTTCTTTGAGAATGTAAAGCAGGGTGGATACAAAGTTTGAATTAGCAGCACGAGTAGGCCATTTGACTCCATAGGTCTGCTCTGGCATTCAGTAAGAACATGGTTGATCTGATTCTAGTCTGCATTCCGCATTTATGCCTATGCCAAATAACTATTCATACCTCTGCTCACCAGTCAAAATATACTTTACTCTGCCCTAAATTTATTCAAAGATAGAGGGAAGCCAGTAGATGTAATTTATCTGGATTTCCAGAACTCCACCATATTGGATGCTTTTTGGAAATAGCATTCAGTATGGAGCCAGATGAAAAATTATCACACAAAATAAGAGTTCATAGTATTGGCGGTAATATATTAGCAATTATAGAGAACTTGCTAATTAACAGGAAACAATAACTCAGGATAAATGGGTCATTTTCAGCTTGACAAACTGTATCTATTGGAATGCCACAGGGATTAGTGCTGTGCCTCAACTATTTATTATCTCTTACTGACTTGGATGAAGGGACCAGTTATGTGAATGTATAGTTTGACAGGAAGAATTTTAAAAGGGTAGAATATTATTTAAATAGAGAAGGGCAGAGACAGTAAAAATTCTGCAGTACAGAGGGATCTGAATATCCTTGTGTGTCAATCACAAAACACAAGAATGCAGATACAACAAATATTTAGGAAGGTAAGCTAAATGTTGGTCTTTGCAAGGCACTCAAGTATAGAAGTAGGGAAGCTTTGGTCCAACTGTACAAGTGCATTGGTGTGACCAATTCCCATGTACAGTTTTTCTCACCTAACCTAAAAAGAGAGAGATTTTCATTCGAAGCAGTTAAGAAAAGGTTCACTCAACTGATTCTTCGGTTGAATTTCTATTATGTATAAGATTTGGGCATATAGTCATTGAATTCTGGAAGAAAGATAAACCAGTTGAAATGTATAAGATTCTGAATGGGCTGAGAGGATGTTTCCCTTCATGAGGGTCTCCATAACTCAGAAGCATAGTTTCAAAGTACCCTGCCTTTTAAAAGTAAATGAGGGTGAATTTATTTTCCCAGAAGGCTGGTACTGTTTGGTATTCTCTTCCCCAATGAGCAATGGATGCTGGATCATTGTGTATTTTCAGGATTGCGTTAGACAGGTTTTGATCTACAAGTCCAGGGTTAAGGGAGACAGGCAGTAAAGTGGAGTCAAGGCAGCCATCAGATCAGCTGTCACCTTATTGAATGGCGGAGATATCTAGATGTATCAAATGGCCTACTTTTGCTCCTAATGCTCATATTACATTGTAACCTTTCTTACAACTTTTAAGATATTTTACTCTTTTCAGAGGTTTGATTCATTCTTGGAATTGATGTAAATTGGGTAGTAATAGATATTCCTTACCCAATTCTGTAGAAAGTTTTGTATGATGTTCTTGCTCAATTAGTATACTCATCAGTGTTGAATTTAATCTGCACCTAAAATCACCTTTTGATGTTTGATATTCTGGTGCTTTGCAAATGAATTACATAAAGTGATCCATATCTGTACGTATTTTGTCATGCAAATAGCCAAATGACCGATTCCTGCTCTTATTTCTTATGGTTATGCCCAAGGTGTAAATTGGAAAGTAGAACATCTCAAATCTCAGCTTCCATTAAGCAACCATTGATTAATTGTTGACATAAAGGAATATGCAGCAGATGTCAAAGAAAAAAATTGGGTTTGACACAGAGGCTGAAAGTTTTACTAAGGATGATTCATAAGTCCTCATTTTTCTTGATTGTTGTGGTTTTACTTCAGAAGCTAAAATGTTTTATTTCTTCAGCTTGCAAAAGACAAAGAACGCCTGCAAGCAATGATGACACACCTGCACGTGAAGTCAACTGAACCAAAATCTACTCCTCAGCCTGTAAGTAGTGATCTAAGAGCAAGGTGACAAATGCTTAGAATGATCAACCTACACACTTGCACCACAATTATTTTATTCTTTTCCTGAATATGTTTTAGACTAACTCTCCTGCTAACTTACTGTAACCTTTATTTTTGTTTTCTGTTAATATTTTCTTCATGAATACCACTGACTCACGGTTGTAGACAGATTCAAATGCTCATTCTGGAAAAAAATGTTCTAACTCTGGTCAGGAGTGTCAATCCTGCTGTAAATGATTTATACTCAACTAGTTTAGTAATATAGAAATATGAGCATACAGGATGATTTAGCAAGTTTTGTCGTACTATACGTAGTTCCCAACCAGAAGCTACTTTAATTACATACCTACTCATTTGGCATTAAAACATATCTGCTTTCAATACATGAATTGTATCTCCTCTTTCCTGTATTGCTATGTGGTGTGGTAAGCATTAAATCCTGCTGTTGCTCTCAATTTAAGTGATAAGTACTGATTCCATCCATAGTGGATTGTGGATGGTAATCTTAGGAAAAAAGCATTCAACCCTCCTAGCTGAAGGAAACAAACATATTAACAGAACATTCTTGTGGGGGAAGGGAGAAATTAAGACATTTAGAAGGGAAAAAAAGGTGAAAATACTATTGTTCACTCTTTTTTTTCTAAGATTTTTCTGATGCCTAAAATCAAGGAACTATGTTTGACCATTCCAAAGAATAAGGTAAATGAATAATGTGTAATCTAATAGCTATATATATTATTGCTGTGCACTAGCATTCACATACACAAGCAGATGGAAAGAACCTCTGTTTGGCCTAGATCAGGAAGGAAAACAAAAGACAGAAAGACCTAATAAGAATTTAGATAGAGTTCAATAAACTTCTAATAATGTTCATACAAAAATGTCATTCCACTTAACGTTAACAGGTAACAGTTTACATCATAATCATTATTCTGCTACAGTCCTGTAATTCTTTAAACGAACTAATCAATTATAATGGAAAGATTACCTTATTTCTTGCTTGAAACATGTATTATTCAGTCTCTGAAGGTACCCAGCCAACAGTATCATTCAACATCAATATGTGAGAATTAATTGAGCATGACTGGGCCTTTAGTTGCCACTTGCAACTTCAGTCAATATGTGTTGATGCAAGATAAGCTAGTGGCTCATCTGCACAGAGTAGTTGTTTCATAAATAACAGACTAAAATGATACACAGTGTATTCTTATATTAGTTATAATTAGAAAAAAAACATTCTGTTAATAATCAAAGATTTAATAACAAAATGTTGCACTGTTAGAAATAATCTGTTAAATGTGTTTTTTTTAAACATGAAAATCTGAAAGCTGTAAGGTGACAATTCATCATTAAATGTACATGTATTGAAAAAAACTACAAGAAAAAACAAATCAGCAGTAAAACTTGCCTTCCGCAATCATTGTTCCTTTTGTCAAATTCTTGCACCATAGATTAATTATGCTTACTTAGGTCTAACCATTCGAGAGAAAGCTGAAACGATTGGAAAACCAAGAATAGCCAAGAACAAAGTAAATACCCCAGATCAGAAGCGAGGCATCACAACAGACATTCCTTCCAACACACATAACCTTTGTGCTACTTACTCATTACCATGATTATTGCATGTGGGCCGGACCAAATGCACTGTTGAGTGCCTATAGGCCTGTACAGGATTTAAGTTTATCCAAGATGAGAAGGGTTAAATCTTGCCTGCAGTGCATAAAGCTGTGGAAGATGCTGGATGTGACTGGGAAGGATTTTGAGCCAGATTATTTAATAATTGTGGAAAAGGGCAAAGAACATTCTCCAAAGCTACACAGGTGCCATGGTACCAGAGGAGAATGGGAGGAGAGAAGCCTTCTACCCACGGAAATCAGGAATAGTGAAGTGGATATTGAGAGTTGGTACACACTATGGTGGTAACAACCAATGTAGCCCCAAGAATCTAAATGTAGTGTGCAAGGTCAGTGATCTCACAGGTAGTCACAGTGAATAGATGCATCTTCAGATGTGCACACATGGCTGAATTCACCACACCTACCTATTCCACTTTACTCATGTACTAACGTTATCTGTTGACCATGACCAACCTAGCTTCTCCTCATCTCCAGGCTTAACACAACCTCATACATCACAGCCTGGAACCTTGCAAACATTTCCAGCTGTAACACCATGACAGGCATATCACCCAAACAGATTTGATCTTCAGCACACTTGCCCACAGGGTGATGTGGCGTTCAAGTGCAGGCAGCTGCTGAGACAGGAATAGGTAAATGCTTTTATGCCGATGGAGGAGACCATGCTTTTTATAAATGAAGTGACAATGTATTATCCTGTGGTTGGTGATGTTATTGAAAAAAAATTAAAATTGGTGGTGTACTCCTACCTAATCCTCTTGCCCAAATCCCACTCCCCCATCTCATTCCATAGTCTTTTTCTGATTTACAAGTTAGAGTTGGTCTAAATACGCACCTTCTACTTTTCCCCTTCTCCACTTATCACAAGAACATGAAGAGGAACAGGCTCTAGAGGGTAGTGGTGATGAAGAATCACTATTTGGTCTCACACTTAGTTACTAATATACTCTCCTTTCATGTACTTCAGACAATACTGAAACACAACATTTGATCAGTCACCAGGTATTAGTAGACTTCAGTTGGAACAGAGGGAAGGAATATGGTATGTGTGACAGAAGTCCAATGAAGACTTTGATATGACATAGAGTACATGAAAAAGCTGATGGGTGCATTCAGAAATAAATGATAGGAGCATTGGTAGCCAACAGTTAAAGAACTTGGGAGGAGTCCCACAGCCCTTGCACGAGGCCTTCCACAGAGCTTGGATCCCATCCTTTTTTATCGCGGTGGAATTTCTTTAATGAATTTGTGTTTGGTGCTAATTGAGAGGGTTAACTGATGTGTTTAGGTTTGCAAAGCATGGGGTCAGTTCCCTAGTTCAATTGACTTTACCATGAAGAACTCCTATCGACCTCTCCCCTTGCCTGAGGTGTGGTGACCATTAGGTTAATGGTTGTCTGTCTCTAATGAGAGACCAGTACTATGGTCTGGTAAGACTATGGCAACCTGACTTGACTTGAGTCATTCCCTGGCATTTGTGTGGAGTGAATATTACTTGCCACTTGTCAGCCCAGACCTGGATATTGTCTGGATCTTCCTGTATTTGAATGTGGACTGCATCAGTGAATACTGCAGTAATCGACAAACATCCCTACTCTGACCTTATGATGGAGGGAAAGTCATTGATGAAGCAGATGAAGATGGTTGGGCCTTGGACACTACACTGAGAAACTCCTGCAGAGATGCCCTGGAGCCAAGAGTGTCTCCAACCAGCCAAGAGTTTGCCCCCTGATTCCCATTTACTCCATTTTTGCTTGTGCTCCTTGATGTCAGCCTTCATCATATGCAGTTCTGATGTCAAGGGCAGTCACTCACTTCTCCTCTAGAATTCAACTCTTTTGTCCATGTTTGTAATGTGACCTTATTAGAATCCAAATTGGGTGTCGGTGAGCACATTATTGCTGAGTACGTGCTGATGGCACTGTTCGAGAGTGTGGTGCTGGAAACGCACAGCAGATCAGGCAACATCCGAGGAGCAGGAGAATCGATGTTTTGGGCATAAGCCCTTCATCAGGAATGAGGATTTCCCTCATTCCTAATGAAGGGTTTATGCCCGAAACATCAAGTCTCCTGCTGCTCGGACACTGCCTGACCTGCTGTGCTTTTCCAGCACCACACTCTCGACTCTGATCTCCAGCATCTGCAGTCCTCACTTGCTACTGATGGCACTGTTGTTGACACCTTCTACTCTCTTCCCAATGATGAAAGGCTTTTCCGAGATGAAAGGCTCTATTTTTGAGGAAAGTTTGAGTGGTTTAGACCTATGCTCACTAGAGTTGAGAAGGAGGAGAGGAGATCTAATTGAGGTATAAAAGATGCTAAAGTGGTTTGTTGTGATAAGCATGGAGATGATATTTCCCTTTGTGGGGCAACCTAGAAGGAGAGGTCATACTTTTAGACTAAAGGGTGGCAGATTTTTAAATAGCGATGAGGAGGAATTACTACTCTTAAAGGATCACGAAGCTACGGAAGATTGTACTGGGTGTTGGCACACTGCATAAATTTAAGGAGATGATTGACAGAATTTTAATCAGGAAAGAGTTATGGTGAGTGAGTGGGAAAATGGAGTTGAGGCCATAGTGAAATTAGCAATGAACTGAGTATCAGCTGACCCTTGCAGCCTCACCCAAGAAATATACCACTATTTGGTATGGAAATTATTGCAATGATTAGTTGGTAAATAGATGTGAACTTAACTTTGTATATATTTTAAACATCAAAATACTCTGCCCCCTTCCCTCCCCCCACAAGAAGACTATTAGCATACATCAAAAGTATTACCAAAATAGCAAATTCAGAACAATTTTTAATGAAATTCTAATAGTATCTTTCTGTGTAGATTTGAAATTTCAGTGGGCATGTTCAGTATAAATTTTAAATACCTTAGAAAATGTAAGAGACAAGCTATCAAAAACTTCATTAATCCAGTTCAGCATTGTGCAAGGGGACCCTAACAAAGAGCTTGGTACATAGAAAGTTGTGGAAGAACCTTTGACAAAGTCAATCGCATACTGATGTATGCTGCACAAGTCAGGCCATGCAGGTACAGTAGGAGATTGTAAATGTGGTAGGATTCCTGAAACCTTGCCCCTTCACCCCCACAGCACCCGTGAATGTCTACGTTTAGCTGAAGGACCTGCAGTGTTTGCTGTGTAAGCTGTTGGCACGTAATGTAGGTGCAAGATTGACAGAGCATGGTTCTGTACAGCAAGATGTCTGCGTCCTTAACTGACCACTACTGAACAGTAACGTGCAGCTTGGCTTTGTGTCTGTACTAAAAGGCGAGGTGAAAGTGAAGACTTGAGCCTGTAATTTCTGAATGGGGCAGCAAAGGAAGGTAGTGACACTTGCAGTGAGCATCCAAGTATTGCAAAGTGACTAAATGTTACAAAAGGCAAGCGAATAACCCTGAGGTGCATGATGCAGGAGATGAGTAACTGCCCCTGTGCATGAACGGCCTGGCAGCAGCATTGCAATACAAGATCTCCATGCATTCAGAAGTGCAGCACTGAAGTGGATAACTGTATTCTAAGTGAGTTGGAGATATTCCATGATGGTGTGGTGAGACTGCTGCATATCCGCTAGTAAACTCCATCCTTGAGGGTGGGGTGCAGGCAATTGCTGCCCATGAAACGTGCCTAAGGTGTTGGTGACTGCTAACCAAAATTGGTGCCCAGGAGAGCAAAGTATTGAGCCAGTTACCAACTCTGACTTTCGCTTCAGGAACGGTCGCTGTCTAGTTTTTATCTGCCATGTGATAGAATTGCAAACTGCACATAAATGAAGTGAGAAAAGTATGAATGAGACATTAATTAATGCAAATATGCCTATCATCACTAGGAGGAAAAAGTGAGAACTGAAGATGCTGGAGATCAGAGTCAAAAAGTGGGTGCTGGAAAAACACTGCAGGTCAGATAGCATTTGAGGAGCAAGAGAGTTAGCGTTTTGGGCATTAGCCCTTCATTAGGAATTCCACTCAGGCCTCTCATCACTCCCTAGTCAGATCCTCATCTTGCCACTCCAACTTTGGGTGGAAAATTGAAATCTTATTTCAACGACCAAGAATCTAATTTTTTCGATCTCACCATATTTTCCCATGCTATGACTTGCTATGCTCATGTTGTTCAGGGGTTGGAAGAGTTCCACCCTTTGGGACTTAACAGTTTTGATGCTGATTTTTAAAATTCCCCATCAGGAAATGACTGAATAAATGAGACACTAAGGGGTTAAGATTTTATTAAACTAAAGAAGGTTCAGAAAAGATTTACCAGGAACTTGCCAGTGCTAGAGAATTTGAGTTATGAGGAGAGGCTGGTTAGGCTGAGGCTTTTTTTCTCTGGAGCATAGATGATTGAGGGGTGACCTTAGAGAGGTTTGTAAAATCATGAGGGGCATAGATAAGGTGAATAGCAAAGGTCTTTTCCCCAGAATGGGAGAGTTCAAAACTAGGGAGCATATTTCTAAGGTGAGAGGAGAAAGATTTAAAAGGGACCGGAGGGGCAACTTTTTCACAGAGTTGGTTCTTATGTGGAATGAACTGCCAGAGGAATTGGTGACTGCAGGTACAGTTACAACATTTAAAAGACATTTGGACAGGCACATGAATAGGAAAGGTTTAGAGGGATATAGGTCAAATGAGGGCAAGTGGAACTCGTTTAGTTTGGGAAACTTGGTTGTTATGGACTAGTTGAACCAGAGGGTCTGCTTCTGTGATGTATGAATCTTTGACTGTATGACTTAATTGTACAGGGTGAAAGAAAACCAACTTGCATGTAACATTTCAAAAATAACTAAAAGCTATTGTGAATTGCAACATGCTATCTCAGAATATGTGGAGAAGTTCTGTGAAGTTCACTTTGAAAAGTATGTAATTAAAAAAAAAATGTGGATGCATCAGATCCAGGACATGATAATTTTTTTCATAAAATGGACTTTGCTTTGATAGGCAGTGACTTTCAAAATGATATTTTCCACTCCATTACACATGAATCAAATGCTCAAACTCCAATCAGAAACGTAAGACGGTTTACAGAGTAACTTTCCTGACACAGTTTGTCAATGCAACTGCATGAGCAGCTACTATATGTTTTGAATTGGGAAAGTGAGGCAGTTTCTCCCCTTATACCAACCCTGTTCCCATGAAAAATCAAGTAGTCTTGTATATTGTCGTGCTCTTTCTCACATTTGCCTCAGAGATGTTGTTAGCTCACCCAACCAAGCCAAGTGAATTTGAGAAAGAGACCATACTCAAGATTCAGAACTGTCCTGGCTCTGCTTATGAATTAAGCAGTGCTTTGAATGACAGCCTTTTAATGAAAAATGACACGAGTGTTGAAAAAGTAGTTTGGGCAAGAATAATGCAGTGCAAGTCATACACCACTCGAACTAAACAGCCACATATGTTGTATTATAATGTTACAATCATTTTATAGTTCTCAAAATGGAACTTCTAAAGTAGAGAAACAATAGCCTCACAGTCTAAGGTATTCCAGTGTCCAAAGCATAAATTTTGTACCATTGTACATTTTTACAGATCACACCCATGTACAAAAATGATTTGGTTTTTAAATCTGTATTTCAAGTCAGAGTAAGGATTAAACTCTCAACTTTATATATTCTATTAAAAGAAAGCTTTTTAAAAACAAACATGAAATATAACTGTCCAGATTTTGATGCCATTTTATGTCAACAGGCTGAAATGTCTTTGTAAATAGGAGTGCAGAATACTTGGCAGTTACAGTTCAGAGTATCAATTGAGCACACATTGTTTTGTTATAAATATTTTGCTTTATAAAATTAAAATTTATGTGGCAATTTCAATTGGCATCTCAACACAAAATATCCTGATAGTTAACCTATATTCCATAATCAGTGAGTTTGAGCTTGCACACTTGGTAACTTAGTAATTATTTTCCGATGACGAACAGAATAACCCATGCAATTGATAAATATTAATATTGTCTTATTACCAAGGAGAAGTGGGCTCTGATGATTAATCATTGTGCTGGGTAACAGATGTCAGAATGTGAGCATACTGTTTATTAGCAGAATTATGCATCATTAAGTGTTACCTTTAAAGCAAGCTGAGAATACCAATTTTTGTTGTTGAGAGATTTCAGTTTGCAAATTACTGCTTCATTCAAATCTGGCAGGTTACAGACAGACAAGCATTAATGTTGAAAATTGTAGCATGTTTCCATTAGCTGTTGTACATTTCTTATTTCACATAGTTAATCATAAAAATAATATCTATGGCAACAGTAAAAATAAATACTTGCCAGGGATTTATGAACAGTTCAAGGCACTTCTAAACCTGTTCAACACCACCTAGCAGGTGATCAATATAAAAATTAATATGTTTGCCTTACAGAACTGTTTCAGTTGCAAAAAGAAATATGCAGTGTCTGTTGTCTGAAGGTTAATAGATTTCCAAATTAAATTTGCTAAACTAGTGGAAAAAGGTATGGTATGATAAATACCCGATTTTAAGTTGACTTATATAATTCTAATGGAAAATGCAGTCCAAGATACACCCTAAAGATGCTAAATTTGAAAAGGTTTTCAATTTTTTAAAAAAGTGTGACCAGTTTTGTGTCAAAAGGTCTCATTTTAAAAGCTTGTTAAGGATAGTGTATTAGAAAAAATACAAATGTCAAATCCAAAGAAAAAAGTGGTGTTGCTCACTGTCTTGGAAATAGCAAGAGGATGAGGCCATGCTTCAGTTTCCTGGCTGTCTGTAATGACTTTATTTTTTAACCTTGGCACATAATCAGCAGCTGGTTGAAATAAAAAAAACAAGTATTCTTAAGTATTGTTGGATCATATATTTAGATATTCAGCATTGGGCATTTAGGATCCTAGACTTTTATGTCACTGAACACAACAGCATCATATTGTACTAACGACACATTAACTATTCTTTTACTGGGGTATGTAGCTATTATTAAAAAATTACAGCTTTTGTCCTTATTTAAATATGTATTAGTCTTTTTAAAGCCATGTTATGAAGACTATTTTTATTTGTTTTTGTAGATAACAAATTTCAAGTTTATATAATTACATCATGCTTCCATAATCTTAATATTTGATAGAGGACAAGGCTTGTGATTAAAATTTTATTTACTGTGCAATGAACCAAGTGATCTAAAAGAAAGCCAAATAGTCTGAAAATTACAAGACTAAACCATGTCTGTTTGCCTTTATAGTTCTTCACTTGTGTTTGGAAAGGTTATTTAATAGACCTGATCTGTGATGGAATTCTGTAATTTTGTGGTGTTTTAAAGTAAGCAAGTGCGTAACCTCCAGATAATGACTATTAGCAGGACTCTGGTAATTGGAGAACTTGTGAACAAGGAGGTGCAGAAAGGTGAGGTGTTAAACATGGGTGATACACTTTTCACCTGAACCCTTCTGCCTCCATTGCTACAGCAGGCTGAGTCTCATCAGCAGTAATTGATGCCAGTATCAAAAAAAATTTTGAGAAGTGACACTTCCAAAGCAATTGACAGAGTTGACATTCCATTAATTTGTTAACACAATTCACAAGTGATTGTCACAGATGAAACACCTTTCCCCATGATGCCCGTATTGGTGCTTTCCTATTTCACTGACTTCAGTCATATTTAATTTGGAAACACTTCCTTTGGCAAATTAGCAATTAGAACAATTTTGTGGAAATACGTATATGTGTCATTAGTTTTCTCAAAATTAATAGCAAGTACAGAGGTCAGTCTGAAATTTTCCAGTTGACTGGAGTGCCTCTGTTGAGATTTGGAGCTGGTTTGGAATGGCTGCAGCTGCAAGCTAGGACAGAACAGCTGCTTACAGCCACTGTGGCTTCAGAGCTCCACTTTAATTAGTTTACCTCATAGCTATTATTGCTAATATCACTGCCTCCTCCTCAAAAAAATTACTGTTTCGATAAGAATTCTTCAGACATCTTGTGTCACTATAAGTTGATGATGGGGTCAGTTTGATGTAGCGCTTAATCATTAGATCACCTCTATAAGCATCTCCTAATTAGAGTCCTTTCAATACAATTTCATCTTTTAATTAGCTCTGAGATTGTCTGCTTCCTCTGTAGCTTATTAGTAGCAGCACAGTGGTAGGTGTGATTCACACTGTTATTTGTCAAGCCTATTAAAGGTTTCCCCTTTTATTTCCTTTTTTTTCCACCATTACCCAAATCTTATCCTCAATCTATCTTTGTAGCTGAACCTGGTATCGAATGTCACGTTATCAAAGACTGTATCTGAGGCATCTCCACAGAGTTTACCTCACACCCCTACAACACCAACAACCCCCATTACCCCCGTCACACAAGGACCCTCTGTTATTACCCCAACCAGCATGCATAGCATGGGACCCATCCGGAGACGGTACCCTGACAAGTACAATGTGCCAATATCATCAGGTAGGACCTTTTTGTTCCTGTAGTCATTGGTGCTTTTGGCTTTGGCATTGTAATTATTATCTGATGCAAGGCTGCTTTTAAAGTTCTAATGGAAATGTGTCAACTGTAGTTTTTTTTTGTAATGCAACTTTAAAACCTTTTCTCAGTATATCAAACTTTAATAAACATCTATGGCTATCTACAGACATTGCTCAGAATCAAGAGTTCTACAAGAATGCAGATGTTAGACCTCCTTTCACATATGCTTCATTAATAAGGCAGGTGAGTATAACTCTTTTTAATTTTGAAAACAGTCTTGATATTCAGATACTTAACTAAGAGCTCAATTTTGTCACATACTTAAAGCCCACGAAAGCTGATGTGTAAATTGACAAGCAACAAATAGTAAATTATGACTGTAGTCAAAATGTTGAAGCATTCTAAATATTATGCATCTTTCTGTAGTTACTGTTTCACTTTAATAGAAATGCATGATTAAAGGAAATTAATTTAGTCACTATGAAAATAATCCAGTCGAGGTCTCTTAAAGCTAAAGTCACCATAGTCCCAAAGGACCATCGCGCTTTTCTCACCTCAGAGGGAGATGGCTGGTGGTGACTTTAACCTTAGGGTCACCACATCTCAAGCGAGGGGAGAGATTGTGAATGTGGGACCTTCATAGTAATCTGAGCTGGTGCAGAAATTAAACTTGTGCTGTTGCCATTACTCTGCATAATAAATCATCCAACTGAGCTAATTGACCCCTAATATCTTTAATATAACTCACTTTTTTTATTTATCTGTGTTAAAACACATTGTGTTGAAATCAGGTCATTTAAGAATATGAATTTATTTGTATTATGTTCATATAATTCTGTTGATTAATAGAAACATCAATCATTATCATATCACCAACTGTATTTTTGTCTCAGGCAATTCTTGAATCTCCAGAAAAGCAGCTAACACTAAATGAAATATATAACTGGTTTACACGAATGTTTGCCTACTTCAGACGCAATGCAGCTACATGGAAGGTAATTAATTATAGTTTAAAAAAACTCTAAAAGAATTTCTTGTTTTAAAATCTCAGTATTCCAGGTACTCTGTTGTTCAAAGCAAACAAAACGTTGCTTCTGACTTTAGGGTATTTATCTCACATTTTCAGCTATCTAAACACATATTCTGTGACTCATAATTGAATTCCTGTCTTCTATAGAAGATGATGAAAGAAATGCAATGGATGTTGTCGCCACAGTCTTTATTATATTTTATTTATAATAAACATGTAACACTGCTAGTATTCCACAATACTGGATATTCATGCTGTCACCTGAACTAAATGTTCAGGCATGATCGACTAATTAGATGAAAGAATGGCTGTTTGCCTTGCAATGCAAACAGAAGATGCAGTATTTGTCCTTGTGCTTCACGTCCTCTCCACATGCCATAGTTCATTTCCATAGTCTGTACTTGCACAAGTGTTGCAGCTGTGCCTGCTCATCTGGAACCTGTAGAATGACGGAAGAAGATATCAGCCCAGACCTTCCAGTCAGTGGTGATGCTGCGGCCAATGCTGCCAACTGTGCAAATCACTACCCCTTTATTTTGTTGTGTCCTCCAAGTGCAGACCTCCTGGCCGGTCTGCAGTAGTGACGCATCAGCACAGCCATCCATGGAGGATGGGGTACGTGTTTAAACACCTCAGATATTTTCAATGCATTAGTATCTTGATGGGTGTTGTGAGTGGTCTGGGGCAGTTAGGGTTTGGCAGTCGGGTCAGGGATTTGTAGGCATTTGTGCTAGGTTGGGGTGGATAGTTGGGTCAGGGATATCGGGGGATGGATACTCAGATCTAGGGGGTAGTTTGGGTGTGCAGTATGGTCGGTTGAGACAAGCTGTTAATCACTGACTTGTATCTTAAATAACATAACAGTTCTATCTGGGTGAATTATATCTATCTAGCCCAAAGCCCCAGCACTGAGATCAATGAAAGAGGCATACATAGAGGATCCTGGGTAGTCCAAATCAGCCTATCAGAATTTTAAGCTTCCCAGCAATTACAGCACTTGTATATGCATTAGGATTTCTGAACCGCTCTGAACTGAGTTCTTCAGCATTCACCACTGTTCTACCAGAAAGTCTGGCTTATTAGGTTAGTGCAGAACATAGTTTTTTGGAAGAAGCTTTAAGCAATCTCTGTAAACACATAACTTACCAGCTGCATAAGGTCAACAGAAAGGGGACCTTTGTAATATTTTCACAAGTAGTGGAGCTTTGGGATTGCCAACTTAAAGTAGAGTGACTTGGTAACTTTAGTATTCCAATATACAGAGGAACCTTGATTATCCGAAGGACATGGATGTGCAGTATTTCGTTTGGATAATCGAATGCCAGATAACATAGTTTAGCCAAACTTTGGGACCTTGCAATCTTGCTGGATAGTCTGATATTCAGATAATCAAATGCCGAATAATTGAGGTTCCTTTGTATTAACATTGTTCCATTCTATTTTAAAATAAGAGTATAATGCTACTCTTGGACCACTGCTTACGCTGACTCTGGAATCCATGACTCCAGGAATGCGCATATGAAAACATATAAGGACACAAGAAGCAGAAGTACTCCGTCTGGCCCTTCAAGCCTGGTCCGCCATTCAGTAAGATCATGGCTGATCTTTTTGTGGCCTCAGCTCCCCTTACCCACCCTCTCACCTTAACCCTGAATGCCTCTGCTGTTCAAAAAATTATCCAGCTCAGCTTTAAAACATTTACTAAGGAAGCCTCAACTACTGGGCAGGGAATTCTGTAGATTCATAACCCTCTGAGTGAAGAAGTTCCTTCTCAATTCAGTCTTAAATCTGCTTCCCCTAATTTTGAGGCTATGCCCTCTTGTCATAGTTTCACCCACCAGTGGAAACGTCCTCTCTATTTCTATCTTATCTAGTCCCTTCATAATTTTATAATTTGTATCATTCTTCTAAATTCCAATGAATACAATCCCAGTCTCGTCAATCTCTCATCGAGTTATTCCCCTCAGCTCTGGAATCAACCTAGTGAACCTCCTCTGCACCCCCTCCAGTGCCAGTACATCCTTTCTCAAATAAAGAGACCACAACTGCAAGCAGTACTACAGGTGTGGCCTCACCAGCATCCTATACAGCTGCAACATTACCTCTCTGCTTTTAAGCTCAATCCCTTAAGCAATGAAGGACAAAATTCCAATTGCCTTCATATTGTTCACAGAAAGGGCTCAAGATAAACTGATATAATAAACAGTTCCACTATATTTTTCTATGTTATTACTAATAATTTCATTGCCCTACATTCATAACCTAAAGCATCAGAGCTCATCCCTCCAGTCTGCTGAGAGTGAATGAGTGATTAACCATTGTTAGTAATTGGTTAGCTCCCTGTGGTTGATGGACAGTTGTGGTTAAGTGGCTTTTCAAGACTGAATGGCTTTTGATACCTGGCTGATTGCAAATTGGCTGGTTGACTCGCCTTCCAGGTGTTCGCAGTTCAGTTATTTCTCACTGATCCAACAAAACTGCTGGTTCTGATGTATTATGTGGTTTTTTTTGCATGTCATGAACTAATGTATATTCCAAACACTGGGAATGCAAGTAATCCCTTTTTGAAGGGATGTGCTCCCAGCTCTCTCGGAAGCTAAATTTCAGTATGGCAAATATTATATATTTACTTGTACCAGCACTGGCTCTATCTATTTTTCTTTTTGTCTGCAATTGCTAATTCTTTGATTTTACATGTTCTCTAGTATCTTTGTTTTTTTTTAAGTACCTTCTCTGTTAACTCTACATTCCTCTTTTTTTTTTGAGCATATCTTTCAGAAAAATACTAACTACCATTCTGTAAAGCTTTAGTTCTGGTTTTCTTTCCCTTATTTTTGCACGCCTGATTTCTGCGAGAGGCCACCTGATTTCTCTACATCATACATATTGTCTCTGTTTCCTTTTCTCCATCTGTTTCGTGATTCACTTTCCTTTACACTTTGTGGAGAACTTGAAGCCAGTTTGAGTTTAGGATGCACTTGATCCCTAATCGAAGTCAGGTCCAAACTCTGTGCTGTTAACCCATTGCAAACTCACTTGCTGCTGCAGCTAGTGCTCAATGCAGAATAAACTTAATGCTTCACCCTACATCTGATTCCGTTAGGCCATAAGGTCAATTCTATTATTTGAACAAAGTGCAAAATTACAGCAAAAAAAAACACAATTCATCATTCAGAAACTGTTCCCATTTCCAATTATAGAGAATCTAGCCATAAGTTTAGTGGTCTCCAGCATACGTCTAGCCTAAAAGGTGATTGTCACAAATAATGGCTCAGAAATTTTTATCACAAATAAATAATAATGTTGCATAACAAATACATAGTTCTTACACAATTATAATTGGAAAATAATGGATTGATAATAGGAATTGACTATTATGTGAAAATAAAGGCATCACTCATATTTGTGGAATATTTTGCTCAGTTATATGAATATCTACATTGCAATCAGATCTTTTGCTTCATAATAGAAGTAAAATCAAATAAATATGTTTTTAAAAATCAGAATAGATAATGGAATTTTTTAAAAAAATAACTGTAGGGTAAGTCCCTATTTTGTTTCACAAGACCTGGAAAGTTTTTGTTTACATCCTACATGACCAAACAACTAATTTCAGGAGCTCCACTTAATTCACTTGACATATTTAAAGGCCAGAATTTCTTTTGTTCCTTCAAAATTATACAAAGGAAGTCATTATTGCATGCCATAGAGCAGATGAGTTCAGCTGCATTCATTTTCCTGCATTGAGTTAGTAAACAAATGAGTAATTAAATGTTAGATACTGTGCTTGCAATTTACATGCATTTTCAGGAGGTAAGATTATTTTACAAGTTTCTGAAGCTACCTGAGAGCAAGTGTTTAGCTTCTCTTTCAGAAGGAAGACTTATCTTGAGCATACATAGTTTTTCAGATACCTCTTTGAATGTCTTTACTGTAATTCTTTGTCAGCCTGCTACACAGTGCATCTTAACATTACAGGAAATGGCCCTGACCATTTTCATACATTGTTACCCAGTGGCCATGGACACATGATAGAAAAGAAGTTGAACAATTCCAGCTTCAATATCTGCAAGGTGTTATAGATATGGCTTGGCAGGACACAATCACAAAAGATGTAATCCCCTCCGAATGAAAATCTCCAACTTTGTTAGCATTCGTCAAACAGAGGTGATGTGATTGGCTTCTGTACACCCACAGGATAGACAACAGATACATACAAAGGGATCTTCAGTGTCGTGAGCTAGATACAGCCAGGTGACCTCTGGGGTGCCCGAACCTCCACTTCAAGGATATTTGCAAGAGTGACATGATCCAAAAACTTTCATCATTGCCTTTGGGATGACTGTTGGCATCAGAAGTAAATGCAGACACCTATGGATTGGCATGCACCACCATGACTACCGGTGGCTTTACATCACATGTGAGCATGAAATAAAACCCCATAATGTCACCTGACAGCTTCATATTCAATTCTTTTTTGCAGAACCTGCAGCTTTAAAGTTTGGCCTCCTTCAGCAATCAGCAAAGGTGTTCCACGTAAAGCCACACATTGTGAATTGGATTTGTTTGCTTTGTGTTGATCATCTTTCATAGATATAATGAGCCAGAAAACAGAATGGCTATAACACATCCTCTAGGGAAAGGATGAGTTTGACTGACAATTAAAATTCAGATCTTTAACTAAGTAGCTGGTCATCCCTGACTTTTAATATTAATTAAAACTGTGATGAAACTACCCTTCAGTAATTATTTTGTGCCCTCACACATGCAGTGCTGTCAATTTAGTTGTTTCTTAAATATTGCTTATACAAAAAAATGTAGCCCCATTTTTACTTTGTATTTTTGCAGCCTGCCTATTTGTGTAAAAATGCCACTTGTATCATGTAAAGGTTGTATACCTTATTTAAATGACATGGCAGATTTAGTCCATCTTCAACTTGTCAGATCTACAGCTGTGACTTTGACAAGTATCAGCTCAGTAGATTCATTCAACTCTTTAACAGAATGCTCCACCAACTGCTGACAGTCCTTCTGTGGGGCACATTTTAGTGATGAACATTCATCTTCCCTACTGTGACTCAGTCCTGCATGGCAGCAGGCAGCATTGCAAAAACACAGAATTGGTTAGTTATGTATAAAAGTGGCTTCCATCTATTTATGAATAGCTAGCCTGAATATAAATAGTCTGTGAAAAGAAAATATATATATACACATATACATACACTCCTTCAGTAATAACTTGTGATCCTTTCCTTGACTTTTCTTTAAACACACTGCTATAGGGAAGAAGCCCCAACTGGTTCTGACAAGTCAGAAGCAACCTCTGTTTACTTTAGTCATGTATTATTTAATTAAGAGTGGAATATGGCCTAACAATTAGGTTGTAGTGCTGCAAGGTTATGCGTAAGGTTTTTGTAGGACAACTCGAAATGAGTGATGTGACAGTTATTCTGAAGCAATAACTTGGGATGTAAAGAACTGAGACTTTTTGAGTCATTTCATTTTGTTTTAAGTCTTCGGTAAGTGAATAAAATTTACTAAATAGATTGACAAAAAGAGATTGCAGAACATTGCTACATTTTCAAACTATAAATCACACTATGACTGTGTAATGCACACTTACTGATCTTAACATTAGATGTATGAACAAATGACAATGCTTTTACTTTATCCATCAACAGTAAGAGCTTTGTCTATCTAGGCATGTTTTGAATATTAATATATTGGCTTTATAGTCAACTTTGGGTGATATGGTACATAAACATTGCTTCCCAATATGGTGAGCAACATTAAAGTCCAGTTCAGACAACCTTTGAAGGCTATTGGATCTTGAGTAAAATTAGTCTGGCCAAGTTAATTATCTGCTCACAATGATCTTGAATTCTGCTCTAAATTGGTAAGAGTTGTTCAGTACTTAATAAAAACCAAAAGAACTGCGGATGCTGTAAATCCGAGACAAAAACAAGAAATTGCTGGATAAGCTCAGCAGGTCTGGTAGCATCTTGTGCAGAGAAATCAAAGTTAACGTTTCAGGTCAAGTGACCTTTCCTCAGAACCTGATGTTTCTCTCCACATGTGCTGCCAGACCTGCTGAGTTTATCCAACAATTTCTGTTTTTGTCACCAGTTGTTCAACATTTGCAAGGATAGACCACTTGGTTAATGCAATTTGAAAAGAAAAGCATTTCTTCAAATTGTTATTTAAGTTGCATTATTGGAACAATAATAGGGACCCATAATGCAGTTTGAATGACTTGCCACTTAGGTGTCAGCTCCCGAAGAGCTCCGAAATTAGTCTGAATTAGTAAATTAAGATAAGTTCATGATTCTTCTACCTTTACAAGTTTCCTGAGTTCATACATCATTTTGCTTATCCCGAAGAGGTGAAGTAGTATATGTTGTGACCACCAATGCTATAAATAATCAGAAATACTAATTTAAACTGCATATTCAGATTCCCCTTTACATGCTGATTCCTAATCCCAGACATTGAATGGAAACTATTGCTGTCTCATGCATTGTCATTTCTTTTGAATTTGATAAAAACATGTACAGGAAAAATAGATTGTCTGTTACAGCATTTGGAATTGTCACAGTGGTTAACAATGAACCATGTAAGCTTTACTTTTTGGCTCTAGGGAAATGGCACATATACATACTTTTTCCATAAATTATCCAATTAAAGACCAAAGACTTAATTTTTAATGAAATATGGTTGCTTGGCAAGAGACTGCCATTATTGATACATTTTCATCAGAATTGAATTCAATGCTTTTTTTTTTAGCCTGGCCTTGGCAACATTTACAATTTATACTTCCTTCCTTTTAGATACAATATTGAATGTTCTCTTCTTTGTACTTACTATAGAATGCAGTGCGCCATAATCTTAGTCTTCACAAGTGTTTTGTTCGAGTAGAAAATGTTAAAGGGGCAGTGTGGACAGTGGACGAAGTAGAATTCCAAAAACGAAGGCCACAAAAGATCAGTGGGTATGTCCACCATGTTTGATTGCTTGAAACTCCTAGCATAGCTAGCTCCCATGTAGTTTAACCTACAGCTAATGGCTGCTTGCAGGTGATGGAGGGGAGGGTGTCGCTTGGTTATATTCTTGCTATCTAGGAAATGTGGGGCATGGAAAGCAAGTGCTTTGTCACAGGGTCCTTTCCCCTTGTTTTCCAGTCTGTGTATGCCATGGTGCCCACCCTGTGTCCTTTCCATCTGCTTGCCTAGTGTTCTGCATCATATGCTTCTGCTTGCAGGCTACACATATTAACCCCACAAACCATTTGCTTATTTCATTTTTTTTTCTCCTTTCCCTTACCCAACCCTTGTGTGTGATTTTTGTTGTCTCCCAAATCCTATTACCCTTGTTTGTCTTTTCCATCGCATCTGCTTGACTGCTGCTATAATCCCAGGGTGCCATACGCACCAATTTGTCACTACATAAGTGCTTTATCAGAGTAGAGGATGAGTTTGGGTCCTTTTGGACTGTTGATGATGAAGAATTTAAACGCGGTCGCCACATTCAACGAGGCCGTCCTCGAAAATACTACCCTGATGAAAGCTTTGATGAACAGTTTGCACAGTAAGAGCTTTTGCTTGCTACTATTTTGCTTCTGCTTTGCATTGCATGGTTACCATCTATCAGATTGCCCTGAGTTAAATATGAATAACTGTTTCTGTACTGTAGTGTATGTTGTTGCATTAAATTTGACAATCCTGTTATTGACCAAGTTGCAGTATATTCAAAGTGCAGTACCTCTGTAATAAACCAGGCTCTATTTTAGAAAATCTTTCCAGTAATTGGTTAAAGGGAAGGTTCAGGTTACATCATGAAATTTTCTTCCAAACTCAGCTCATTATTAATACTGTTCCCCATTATTATTTACACAGTATGATCTCAAGATTCTAAACAACAAGAAGCCATTCTTATGAGAAGCTGTTAAGGATCCTAACAACTGAGTTTTGGGATAGAAGGAATTTAGCTTTTTGGCTTTTATGGGCAAGACAAAATAGTCATCTGAATGGCTGTTGACAAATGATCAGATCAGGGCTATGTAGATGAAGCAAGACATTAAATTATCAAAAGATATCATGAGTGCGATGTACTTCACACATTTCAACAGGTACCAAATACTCATCATGTAAAATGCTGCACAAAGCTTTCAATTTTTGTATTATTCCACTTCAAATGTGAAAAGTAACTATATTATGCAGTGTCACTTTCACCCAGTGCCAGGTTCAACAATGGTATAATTCAAACGTAGATCAAAGAGACATAGCCTTTATCCGTGTTACCCACCATAATGTACGAGGTAAAAAAAGGATTCAAATACTAAATTTACCAACTAGTCATGATGGAAATTCAACAATTCATGAAGCAGAGACTTTCCCATTACCATACATGCGCATCCATTGATCTGCACTTATACACAACTTTGTACATTAGAACTGTAAGTCTTAAAGTAAATTCTGTACAAGTTCATTAATTTCATTGCAATAAAGAGCAGATTATACACAAGAATTTCCAATCAAAGTTTTAACATATTGTGGGAAATAACATGTTTCAGCTGTTTGCCCCATGCAGCTACATATCATTCAATACATTAGTGCTTTATTTCCAGAACAGCTGGTTGGGAGAAAGGGAGAAATTGTGGAAAGATTGAATCTCGGAATAATCTGGTATTTAAAATATTCAAGTCCTAATCAAGTGTATTCCTCCAAATTGCTGCAGGATGCAGTAACATTTATTGTCAGTTACACCAGATTCTAATCCAGCTATTGCTGAAGCTGTTTAGGATAGTGGAGGACTTCACTTTGAAGGAAGACAAACTGTTAATGGAAGATCTACTATTACATTTTGTTATGTATCTGTAAGATTCCACAACACACATACTGCTGGGTGAGTAATGTGGTCACAGTAGCAGAAGGTCTAAATAAAGTAGGCAGGGGGATCTAGGATGTGGTATAAATTGATGGTGACCGAGGAATAAATTCTTATTTGAATAGATGATTAGAGTAAGATGATAACATGAACCTTCTCTTTAATAGTTTTAAATTTTTATTATGTACAATCAGTCCATTCCAGACAGTGAAAAAATACTCTGCCTCTGCACATATTTCAACTATGAACATAAAAATGTTTTGTGACCAGTCAATTACAAATGAGGCTGTTGTGATAATCTAATTGTTTCAAACTTGAAGAGAGGCTTCTTATTATCTGACCACTTTTATCTGTATTCATTTTTTTGAAGTTGTAATTCTGGCTCAGTAGTAAATTCACTGCATGATACACCAATCAGACAAAGACGGCCCTGAATCAGCTGCTTAGTCTCTACATTGCAGCTGATAATTAGGTATTGGTCTGCATACCCAATGCTGCTTAGTTTACGGTATAGTTAATTGAGGGCATGTGTATGAACATCATTGTTACCAGATGAGAGTCATTCTTCCACCTCATGCTTCTGCCATGTCTCAGGACCCTCTTCTCACTTTGTATTTTGAGGCTTCAGAACTTCTCTACTTCTAAGTACCACAACAGCTTCATGCCTGAAAAATTTCTGCACCTCCACCAAAATGCTTCCATTTTCTACTTCTTTACACAATGTTATCAAGCTTGAGCTACATCCATTATTACCTAAATTCAGGAACTCCCCCATCTTTGGCCTGACATATTTCCAAACTCCAATGCAATCCACCACTCTAGAGCTGCTAGATGCCTGGTAGATACATGCAATCTGCAATATCTGGTGAAATATCATGACTTCTAAGGGAAGAATACCATTTCTAGATATGAACAGAAGTCAGCCCCTCCAGTACAATATTCCTGGAGGTGATAGTCTGACCAGTTGCTTTGTGTGTGCATTCTCATGAAGGATGAAATATGCAGGTACCTGAGCTTTTATGGCCCAAACCTAGGGCCTAGAGATAACAACAGTTGGCAGCCTTGCCAGGAGAGGAGGATGCTGGTCCAGTCAGAAAGCGAGCATGAGTGTACCTCAAAAATGAAGTTGTTCTCAGGATATCAATGCAATTCAAAAAATAGAGACCCAACTCTGTGAGGACATTGCAGTGGAGGGATAATTTTTCTTGTCCATGCCTACAGCATTTCCTCCACACAACTCCTGTCATTGAATGACAGAGCCTCCAGTTCCAACATCCTTGCAGACTCTTGATGGGAGGTGCTTTCAAGGAGCTCAATCAGCAGGCTGGAAACTCGGCAACACGGGTGGCCAGAGCTGGGCTGCAGCTGCCGGTTGAGGACACATTGGCTGTCATTCAAAGATTCATAAATGATAAAATGGAGCTGATGATAGCACTCAGTGCCAGTGATGTGGAGCAGCCCTTGACCCCAGATGGCACCTCTTTTGGATATAGAGTACCCAAAAAGGAGTCTTCTCCTGACCGTGAAAGTGGCTCGATTGGACTTTGAGTAAGTAGCACGTCTACGGACCTTCCCACATTAACGAAATAGCACAGGAAAGGAACGTGTACGATGTGTTACCTGATGTCTTCCGCACCATTTTATAATCTATCTTTGCCATTATCTCAGGTACAAAGGACTGATAATATCCACTTGAAGATATTCTACGATATAAAATACCTGAAATTTTAAAAAACCAGCATTTTTCCGAACTGATCATGAGTAATGTCATGGAAAATTAATTTGTGCATTGTGAAAGTATATATTTCACATCTATATCAGCACACATTCCTCCAAACAAGTCAGGTTTTCTTTGATCATTGCACCTTAGCAAACTTCTAATGAAGCAATGATGATGGATAGTATTACAATAAACTAGCCTACCCAATTCCACACAATCTTAATCTTAACATCCCAATTCTAGCATTTATCTACTATTCATATTGCATTTATTTTCTGCCAGTCATCTTGCAAAACTTTACCTGCTTAATACCTGTATCTAGCAGTATACTTTCTCATTTTGTGTAACTTTTCTCATTTCACTTTTATAAGCTTGGTTAATCTAACACTCTCCTTAATCTTATTAATTTGTTTGGCAAAAGGTCAAGATAATAAAATGGGCTTCAGCATGTATCCTTTGCACTCAATAAAAAGGTGTCCAGCAGCTTTACACTCCGGGCTGTTAAGACTAAAATCATTCATCTCCAAACTTTTTTTTCTGAATAGTTGCAAAATCTAGAAACTGTACATTGTTTCTGTGAGTCATATCTTTGAACAATATCAGCAGGAATTCTTGCTAACATTACATAAGCAGCTACTTTTACTTTGAATTGTATGCATTTGGATAGAATGCCACTTTACTCCTGGCACATTACTTTGAATCAAATTATATAGAGATTAAATAGGATTATGTTTTTGTTCTCTGTCTACATCAAAGATCTACAGAGACGAATCCATTTGCTGAATGATATCCAAATAAGTTAATAAATAAATATAGTTTGCAGTTTAGTTTAAAAGATATTTAAAAGCTTTTTTTAAATATAAATTGTGCTTTAAATGGAACCACAACCATTACGGTAACTTTAAATTCAAATTAATTGGTTAAAAAATTGGCAGTGTCAGTTAAAGAGCTTCTTTCAATTTTGAGGCCATTATAAAAGTATTTTTTCTCTGTTAGAAGAATGGAACCTAATACACTAATACCTACAGTACATCAGTTACTTATCCAAAATGAATTGTGAATATTACTAACCTTTTTGTTTCCTTATACACAGCAACCCTTCTATTATAAAAAATATACAGACCAGCCTTGCATATGGATCACCTCTTAATGCTGCTTTACAGGTAAGATCAACAAATGCCTTCAGTCTGTAAAGTCCACAGTACCCATAGCCTTTGCTCCACATTGAATCTTTCACTAATTAGATATTAAAATTTAATTTCTTTAAAACTTTTTAAGTGTATAAAGCAATAAGCCCCAGGGCAAATGTGTTGTAAGCCACTAGAGAATTAGCTGGTTGTTTCACATTTTGAATATTGTGGCAAAAATTAAAAGTTCACTTATTAATATTTATCAGTGGTATCATAATTTCCACCATCTTATTTCAGAAATTTGCTAGAGGGAAAAGAACCATAAGTGTAATTACTCCAGCACAACTATTAATGACTCAATGATGGGATGCAGTGTCACATGACCCCCTATTGTTACTGGTGCTATGGAGGAAACACAAAGACAGCTTGAATTCTGCTCAGTCTCTGTTATCATTAACATAGTTTGTAGTTTCTAAAATCAGACAGTTTCATTTAGGAATTTTTGCACTTACATCTTTTTCTTCCACCACTGTGATTGATTCAGCCACTTTTGGCTATAGGTAATGTATCTTCTTCACAGTAGTGATCATTTGTGACATGAGGTGCAATTGCAGTAGGGACAGTTCATGACCTGCTACATGTTCCTTCCTCTATATTGGAACACATCACCATTGTACAAGGCTAAATGCTAACAACCCAACTAAGGCAAATGATATAAGAAAGCAAGCAAAGGAGCATTTCAAGTGGTAACTTTTTGTTGCAATTTTAAAGGATTAGCCAAACTGCTAATATTTGTAAAGAAGCGTTTATTATTGTACTGTTTTCTAAGTGTTACAATCTTGCAGCTGTCACAACTGCATTGGGGCCACGAGTGAGCTGGGGGCTCGAGTAGATCTGACTAGCTTTCAGTTTGGAGTGCTGATGCATTAATGCCCTTAGCCTATGAATCTGTAATTTGTACAGCCCAAAGGACAATCCTTAGTTTGCTTACACATTTCATCCTGTGTTGCACAGCACACATATCCACAGCATTCTTTCCCACTGGCAGGCATGACAATGCCACATGGTTGTGTGACTCATCTGTTGGGTTTCCAAAATAAACTTTTGAAATTCAAACACTGCTGCTGCCTCTAAACATGTGTGTTATAGTCAGTTACATACATTTGGGTAAGCATCACTTTTGACTACAAATGCCATCAGAAATGTACAGAATGATTCTTTGGTGTTTTGATTACCAAAGCATGTGTTGACCTCTCACATCAGAAAAATGAGAAAAAATGTTAATAGATGCCTTGAAGAACAATAGTAAATACTGTCAGCTTGCAATCTCTGGAGACATATGAAACAGCTTTAAAGCTTGTTTTATCTTGCAGAAGATATTAAAAATTGCAAGCAGTTTCGTAGCTTTTTATATATATGAGCCGTAGAGGCATAAAATAAAGCTGTTAGCAATCACCAACCTGCATGCATGTCATCTTGATATTTAACCCATGGATAATCGTAGCATTTAACATACTTGCTATATTGCCAAAGTGCAAATATATCTACAATTGGGTGCTGTCCCACTGATGCAAATAGTAAAATAGTTATGTGGTTTAAAACACTCAATAAAATATGCATATTTAATAGGCATACAAGTTGAAACTGTTGAAAAAGAAAATACTCAGTAATAAAAATGGGTTGCTGACCACAAAGTACCACATTGAAACTGGATTTAGATTTTCCAAAAAGCAATAGGCCATGTTTCAGATCATATTTGCATACATGATAAGTTCCTAATTTCTGCCTCTTCATGTTGGCTGGCACATATCTGCCTGACAGGCAAAATTCAATTCAAGATGAGACATTTCTAGAATTGGCCCTTAAATGTGTGTATAGCCTATTATTATAAATCAGTTTGAAGCCAGTGAAAAAGACAGATTTATCTGTATATAGATCCAAAAGAAAATGCAAGCCCAGGTTCATTGCATGAGAACAAGACCGTTCATCCTTTCATACTAAACGGTCAATGGTTGTGAAAGTGAAGGAAGGACTTGTGTCTAAAAAAAACCTTACTTGACCATTTTGTCAGTTTGTACTGAAGCCATGATATGGAGAATGTTGAACTGATCGCATTAGGGGATCAATCTGAATCTTGACATCCTGAGCACTGTGACATTTATTGATTTGTTGTGCATAACATAACCTCTGCATATTGTGCAGGTACATTCAAAATGGAGTGTGACCATTAATCAAGATGATACTAGAGTGAAATAATGCAGATGCTGGCCATCTGAAATCTAAGCAGGAAAGTGTTGGAAATACTCAGCTGGTCTGAAAGTCTCTGCAGAGAGGGAGAGACAGTTAATGTTACCTTTTATTGAGTAGAACTGGAACTTAAGGGCAAATTAATCTGACTTTCGTGTTGGTACTCACTTATGAGTGTTGCAACCAAAACTAAGAAATGGAAAATTTCAAAGTTTTAGTTGATTAATTTTTGCTGGGAATGCGATCATTTCAATCTTCTGCTGGAATTAGGCAAATGATGGAGAGAAATTCTGGTGAAATTCACCTCAAAGATTAGGTGGAGCTAAATTTCCAAATTGCAGTTAGCTGGTGCCAACTTTGGATTATAAAAGAGTAACTATTGTAGGAAGAATAAAATGTTGAGTTTTCAGTCTTAAGGACTGAAAATAATTTATGCGAAATGCACTGTGCTCTGAACCTTGACCTTAGTGGGGCTGTAGATCATGTATATAAATGTTTAAAGAAAAGGCAATCGCTTGACATTTCTTATGGAGGTGATTAGTTTATCTACCATTCTTGGCCTTAATCTATTACAGTAATAAGCTGCAGACAATAACCTTAAACTGCTTCTTATGTTTTCGGCAGAAACACATCAGTAATTTGAAGCTACAAATTTGTGGCAAGTGAAGGCTGGGCTGGAACAAGGGGTACTTTTTCTTCAGTTCAGTTGAAAGGAGCCAGTTGCTTAATTGTCTTTAAACACCATGATAGAGGACTACAGTGATAAGATGCAGCCATTCAATTTACAGGGAAGTCTGTCATCTCTGTTTAGACTTTCTGTAATCATATTTTGCAAATGTTAATGGCATTAAGTCTCAAAAATCAGTTTCTAAATCCTTAGTTTATGTATATGACAGTCAGATTTATGTTTGAGATAAGCTATATATTTTTGAAGTATTTTCTCTGCAATTTCCCAAAGAGATATTGATTCATATGTGACATATTTCCTTATCTATAGGTGACTAGCTAGTTCCTAACCTCACTCTTTATCAGTGAAGACAAGTTTTAATAGGTAATTCAAACATAATGGATACCTCCCACATCAAAAGTAATATTTTATTTTGCTATGGGCTTTTATTTCTGATTTGTGATTCTAACAAAAAGTGTAGACTACCAATCCAAAAATAAATTCACGAAACTTTATAAAATATGAGAGGAAAGTTAAATTATTACTCATTAATGCCTATTAATGAAAAATCTGTACATTTGAACAATGTGAAAAATATTCCTCGCAGGCATTACTCTCTTTCAAAATACTGTCTTCATGAAGGAGACGGAGTTTTCGATCTGCAACTCAAGAAGCCACCATTGCTGAGTATCTCTGTGGGTTACCACCAGGCACGGAGAGAAAAGGACATATTAGGTACAATAGCAATGCAATTAGCTACTAGACATTACAATGAACTAATGGTTATTGCAATCCGGTTCAGTTGTGAGACTGTCTGAGAATTGCTATCTGACTGAAGAAAACTTTCCAAAGCCTCTTTTAAGAACATCTATAGGATATCTCACCCATCTTTCTCATTCAGGCACTTCATTAATGCAAAAACTTAAACCCTATATTGGTGCATGGCTATTTTAATAAACTTGAGTATCACAAGCACAGTTAGCTAATGTGTTACTAGATTAGATTAGATTACTTACAGTGTGGAAACATGTCCTTCGGCCCAACAAGTCCACACAGACCCACCAAAGCGCAACCCACCCAGACCCATTCCCCTTCACCTAACACTACAGGCAATTTAGCATGGCCAATGCACCTAACCTGCACATTTTTGGATTGTGGGAGGAAACCTGAGCACCCGGAGGAAACCCACGCAGACATGGGGAGAATGCGCAAACTTCACACAGAGTCGCCTGAGGCGGGAATTGAACCTGGGTCTCTGACGCTGTGAGACAGCAGTACTAACCACTGTGCCGCCCACTAATTAGGGCCTTCGCAAAGTGAAGTGCATTGATTGTGTACGTGTAGCCACTTTTACATCCATTCTATCATGTTCCTAAATGGGAAAGACTTTTACCTATTTTCAAAAAATGTGCAACCCATAGAAAAAAATGCCTTAATGCCTGGTGCTTTGAAAATACACCTAGTAATTTCATTCTTGAGGTTGTAAAGCATCTAAAGCACTTTATAAAAATGCATTTAACATTGTGGCATAGTCACTGATACCTCTGCACAGCTCTTACATCCCTCATATCCCAGAAAAACAAATATGTTGCCAGGGAGACAATGGCATGGTGGTACTATCACTGGACTGTTAATCCAGAGACCCAGGTAATGTTCTGGGGCCCCAAGTTTGAATTCAATTTAAAAATCTGGAATTAAGTGTCTGATGATGGCAATCAATCTAATGCCAATTGTCAGGAAAAACTCATCTAGTTCACTAATGTCTTTTACGGAAGGAAATCTATCATCCTTACCTGGTCTAGCTTACATGTGAATCCAGACCCACACCTAATGTGGTTGACTCCTAACTGCCCGCTGGATAATCACGAATGGCAATAAATGCTAGCGATGCCCATATCCCATGAAAGAAAAAAAATTGGATAAACCTGGGAACACCAGTTTTGCCAAAAACAGTAATAGCATACAAACTGACAGTGATAAGTTTCATAATAGATAATGTTGCCATTGAAAAATGCCTCACAAAGAACTAATTGAATAAATTTGAACACAAGAAATATTATGGCACACAATTGCAATCAGACAAATTCCCATTCTAGTTAGGGGCATAGTTGTGTGAATTGCTGATTACACCGTTCCTCCAGAAAACTTGTTGTTGTGAGACTGTTGTCTTTGAATCTCTACACAGTCACCACATTTCTGAATCTGTTACATGGAGCTACTTATGCAGCCTTGGGTTTGCCTTTGAACAGTTGACTTACTTTCTGTACGATAGAGGAAAATTATCTGCAAGATCTAAAGAGTGAATTCATTTCATGTTATCTTTAGTATTGTGTTTAACAAATTTTATTTGGTGTGTGTTGTGTTGCTTGTTGATATGACCCCTTGTCATGTGTCTCTCTGGCTAAATGAATAACACTGTTGGCTAACCAGATGGCCAGCTTTAAGAGATACCTAAGGTTTGTACCTTTTAACTAACACACACTTGTATCAGTCTCCTTTGCTGGAATCACTGTTAGCTCTTATTTTCTGACTTGACACCTGTGTGATAACCTTGAGGTTCTGTATTATGAAGGATAGGCAGCAATGTGGAGTTGAGGCCATAATCCGATCAATCAGGATCTTACTAAATGGCCAGACAGGCTCACCGAGCCAAATGGTTCAGCTTCTCTTTCTTTTCTAACTGCTGGAGACCAACTGTGTTGTCACTGAATCCTTTCTTCACAGTGATCTGTGATCCATGTGAGTTTACATTTGCTGTAACTGTCTCTCTGAACCCTGAAGTTTCATAGCAGTAGGCTCAATATTATTAAGAGACACCCTGTGTGTCAGGCTGTATTACTGCAGTTAATATATCAGGTGCTCAACAGCAGGTGGCTAGATAAATAGTCCAGACAATATCTCTGCCATTTTTATGAAGATAATCTGGACAGTTTATATACTTGCACTCATTAGAAAACAGTCCCATTAAACACTATTGAGTTCGTTTTTGACTTGGGCTTTCCCAGTGTCCATTCTATCCACTGGCAGTCATATTTTTTTTTGTGGGGACAGTTGGAAATTGTGAACTTTACATTTCTTCATATATGCTTGTACTAGGTCAGCCTCTGTAATCTGAGTTTAGAAGCAAAAATGCTTCCATCCCAGACATTCAAGAAAGATCATCAAAAGAGTGTTGCCATGAATAATAAAGTAAGGGAACATGTCAACTTTTTCACTAGTATTAATAAACCAAGGAAAATATATTTCTATGAAGAGAGAAATTCATGCCAATTTGAGCAGTGTATTTCCAATTTTTTAAAAACTTGTTACATACCATCTGTATATATTGACACATTGATATAATTTACATGATATATCAGAGATAATGTGACAAGTGTTAGGTGGTGTCAACAGTCGTCCCATATTTGTAGCTTCACATAGTAAATCTGCTTTTCCTTTCTTCTGTTTAGTGTGATTCTTTTTGTTGTTGATAGACATCACTATGTGTTATAGTCTGTGCCTGACAGTCTCTTGTAAGTTTTGCTTTTGATAGACAAGCAGTGTAAATTCAGATAATAGGGTGATTTGTCCTTTTGGAGTTTCTTCCTGCAGGATATTTGTTTGCCATACTGTTTAATATTATGTGATTTACATAAGCCTGTGATTTGCATTTGTACAATCTTTCTTGCTACATCCTTGTGAACATTTCTTGAGATGAATACCTTACATTTCTTGCATATGACGTTTATAAACATCTATCTCTATTTCCATATGTGTGTTGTGTTGATGCTTCACAGCTATATTCATGCCTGATTTTTTTAGGTTGTGCAGATCTGCTGTCAGATACACTCAGTATTTTGTATAAAGGCATGTATTCTCTACATTGTAATATTCTGTAGCACATTTGGTACTGCCCTACTATAACTTAGAAGTTGTGTTACATACTTGTAGTTAACAAGTGCATGTTGAACATCATAGGGGAAGAAGAAGTTTGAAGAATGTGCTCAGCAATGTTTTAAAAAAATTGTGATCAAGTGTTCTGGATTTTCTGTAATTCATCCTATAATTTGCTTCATCTTGTGTTCTGAATTGTATTCTGTTGAGAGGGGCTTTATGATTTGTGTTCCGGGGAAGGCTACATGCTAGAATTATCAATGCCAGGTTGGGCTACACAAATTCAGGCTAGTACGCATGTGAGGTACGACTGTTGGATTGGGATTGATAAGGTCAGAAGTCGCACAGCATCAAGTTATAGTCCAACAGGTCTGTTTGAAATTCCACGCTTTTGAAACATAGTCAAGAAGAGGCTACAAACCCTCACCCGCGATACCACAACCGACTGTACACTTTATTTATACAAGAACATGCAAATTTGGCCATTTGGCTTCTTCAGCGTGCTCCAGCATTTAATAAGATCTTGAATGATCTGATTATAACCTTTGCTCCACATTCTCACTTGCCCTCAATATTCTTTCACCCCTTGTTTACCAAGAATCTACCCACCTCTGTCTAAAGATATTCAGAGGATATTTTACTCGTCATACCAGTTCAGTAAGTTACTAGTTACTTTATAATTGCTAAAGGTTCATTATTTAAAAGTGTATTGTAGGTTATGCATTTTTGCTCACATTAACAAAAGTTGTGTTCAATAAAATTGGACACTTTTAGTCCAGCTACTTGTGCTTTTCCAAAATACAAATAGCCATAAGTAGCAGTGAGAAGGGCATAAATCTTTTTTTAACAAAAGAGAAAACTATAATTCCATGCGTTTATTTTTCTCTGCAGTTTTAAAGAAAAGAGAATAAACCCGAATACACTGCAGTGTTCTCATTTTAATAATCTTTGAATTTCAAGTAGTTTTTATATGATCCATTGTTGAAATGGGAGATGTGCCAATTTTTAAAAGAGCAGTTTTATGAAATATAATTTAGTTAGCAGTACAGCAAAAATAGCAGTCAATCACAAAGCACCTACAATAATGATCCATTAACGCTTTTCAAGCAGCTAACGAGCCACTTTACTGGTAAAAATGACGAGATGATCATGAATCCAGTGGTAGAGTGTGAAAGCTGTTGAGGAATGACTGAACAGCAAGGTTATGAAGCCCACTTTGCAGAATGGGCATAATGGAAAATCTGGCAGTGTAACATAGTGCAAGATCTGTGCATTTTGATACATTGCCCTCTCTGGTAGGGAGGTATGCATAAAGTTGACGCAGGCTGCCATTACTGAACTAATCCTAATCAGTGTAATTTGCAAGAGAAAGATGGTGATGAGATAGGATGGAACTTTCGTCTGCATTTCATTTGCAAAAGTTAAGGAATGAAGAATGTTGACAATTCTTTCTAACTCTTAGAATTCCTACCATGTGAAAGCAGGCCACTTAGCCCACCAATTCCACACCAACTCTCTGGAAAGCATCCCACCCAGACCCACCTCCCTATCCTGTCCCTGTAACCCTGCGTTTCCCATGGCGAATCCAGCTAGCCGGCACAAATCTTGGAAGCTATAGCACGGCCAATGTATCTAACCCTCACATCTTTGGGCTGCGGGAGGAAAGAGCAAACCAAAGCAGACACAGGGAGAATGTGCAAACTCTACACAGGCTGTCACCCAAGTCTGGAATCGAACTCAGCTACCTGGTGCTGTGAGGCAGCAGCACTAACCACTGAGCCACTGTGCTGCCCTTCATGATGAATTTATTCCAAATTTGGCCAAGTGTCAATTTTGCGAAGTTTTGTGGTGGCTTTACCTCTGTGGTGCCTAGAATGTTTTCTCACGCTGTCTCCTTAAGCTTCCCTCATTACTTCTGCATCATGGCCATATGGTGCCCAGCCCACTATATTCTGAAACAAGGCATAAAAGCCAGCACTCACCACTGCAAGGATATCTGGGGACCTGTGGTACTGCCGTCATCTTTGGACCTCAGCCATGTACCCAATCAAGCGTTCGCAGTCCAGAGTTCCACTTCACAGTGCTCATAGACCGAGAGAAACTACAAACCAATGCTTCTCGGGCACAGAAATGGCATGCTGACACTCAGTTGCGCTTACATGTGCACATTTGTACATCTGTTGTAATTTAAGAACCAAGCCACACAGTTTACGTTGGCCTCATCCTACCTTTCGACCCTATTTCACTCAGATCTACTCATTCCCCAATGTCCAATGAGCATCTTCTGCATGGTTAGTATGAGATCGTAACATGCAGAAAAGTCTTCCAGTGGTTCATAATGCTCACTTCCCATTCAGCAACTACAAAATAGAACAAAAAAAACCAAACACACAGAAACTGTTTGTCTCTGGTAACAGCAATTGACTGCCCTTTGACTGTGACTGTGAATTTGTTGTAAGTTGATCAGTGATCAATGCATCCAGCTCTCAGATACTGGAGCTGGATGGCAGTTAAATCCTGTCAGGCTATTGCACTTGATATTGAACTGATGTATCATACTGAAGGTGATGCCCCTCCTGCCCAATGTCCTCATTCCCCTCCTTGGAAGACTGCTGCTGCTGCCCCACTCTTCAGCATCCATCGCATCCACTCATGTCCTGCCCCTGTTGTGCAGGGCAGACCATACTAGGCTAATCAGAATCTCAGCTTGGGAGGCTAATTGCCTGCTCCATCAATGCCCTAGTCAAAGGATAGGTTGCTTTGCATCTACCTGTGGTCTCGGTCAGGAAGTTGTGATGTAGTCTCATCAGCCTTGGTCACTGAGTACAACCCCTATCTCCCAGTTGGTCCTTGCATGCGTCCTGTCCTTGAAGTGAAGCAAGATCATAAGAGTTTTCAAATTTTCAGCATCATAGCAGCTCCCAAGTACATGATGCACATTTCTAAGATGTGGTGCTGATGATCACAGGTGCATCGCACATGGACAGAATGGAATCCTTTTCACTGGATGAACTCAGCTGTGTTATTTGTAGATCCCTCTCAAGGTAACACAGAGTTTATCAGGCTTTGCATCTGGGGGAATTCCCCATGTTGGCAAAGCACTGAATCCATCAATCGGGAAATGAGATGAAGTAGTGTATTCTGGTGCAATTCACATCACTATCAGCCTGGTCACATTTGTGGGTTAAGGATTTCAAGATCCCACTCAGGTCTTAATGGGTTCTCAGAGGGAGCTGATTATGTAAAGATTTAGTGCAGCTGTCACCTTGATTGCCAATACCCTGATGCCCCCATCCCCAACCCTTTATATTGCAGGTCCTGCTCCAGCACTTGGCACAGTTCTGTGATAGTGTGCTAGGATGTCGTCTGTCTGTGACAACACTGCATCTCATTCATCTGCAGGAAATAGCATCAAGGCTGATAGACTATGGCCTTTCTAAACTTTGTCTGCATCCTGAGAGGATCTTCAGATGTGAAGTCTTCATGTGGAGGCTATCTAGTATCTGCTAGAGTTTACTGTTGGCCTTTGGTTTGCTGGCTTATCTGTTTCTCCTCCATCTCTCTGTGACTTTGTAGAATGTCAGCAACAGCAGCAATAACCTCTGCTGAGGCTGGATGCAGTGGTCATGTTTCCAATGAAGTTGTGTAGGATTGGAAGAAACAGAACAACTGCTTAGTTAAAACAGCAATCAGCACTCATTATTCTCAAATGATAGTTTAGCATCAACCACATGGAGCACTTCAACAAGGAATGGCCCTTAGTGGACCTTTTATTCTGAATAAATGCAGGTGTCATGTTACAAAGAGACTGTAGTTGATGGATGAGTGCTGAGACTTCCTTCCAGCCCAAATCATCTGAGGAAAGACGTTATAGCATGTGAAGGCATGATGGTGAATACCTACAGATCAAGGTGAGAAGGAATCTGTTATGTGACCATGTGCAGCCTATGAGATCTCACGTTATCATTGTGAATTTTGCTCCACAAATGTCTCTTTTAAGGTCATGTGCGGTTACATGTGCTTCAGAGAATACAATCTTCAGTCTTCATTGACCAGAGACATGCTCACAATTGCTTGTGACCACCATTTGTACCCCACTCAATTGGGCAGTGTGCATTTCACATGCTAGTACTATGATTAATGATGACTTCACCCTATGCTGAGTAAGTACCTGGTTAATGAACTTTGGTACCATCCAGTATGAGTGTGGTGGCTATCATTTTCCATTTCCAGTGCGCCATTACCAGTCACATGAGCATGGTATGCAATGCTGGTGCCTCATAATTGAGAGAGTCTCGGGATCAGCCTCTGACCATCAAACGATCTCAAAGTTCCTTTCTTGCTGGTACTCCCTAGCAAACTCACTAGTTTTCCTCCACACATTTCCACCTACAACACTTTGAATTATGTCTTCAGCTCTTGCCATGACACCTTGAGACCTGAGCCTCTGATTTACTTATAGCCACCGTTATGCTGTGAAGGTCATAGTGCTTGTGATTTGTTGATAATTGTCCCTCCCACAGAAGCTCATGCTGCTTATTGCGCTGTTGTCACCCTCCATTTATTCATAGAATACCTACAATGTAGAAACAGGTCATTTGGCCCAACAAGTTCACACTGACCCTCCGAAGAGTATCCCATCCACACCCATTCCCCTACCCTATTACTCTACATTTTCCCTGACTAATGTACGTAACGTATACATCCCTGAACATTATGGGCACCTTAGCATGGCCAATTCACTTAACCTCAGACTGTAGTGATACATCACCTTCCTCAAACCTAACTATCCAAGCAGATGAGTGACTGTGTCTAAGCCCTTGGAGTGAAATTGAACAATGTGTTTTGGATTACTGTACCAGAACCCCCAATCAATGACAACCCCTCTTAACTGAGGACTATTCTCTTTAGCCTTTAAGACATGCACATTTGTTTGATGTCCAGGCATTGTGCTTGCCTTGTTCTCTGCTAGCACATGGTGCAGGTTTGGCATGAACATTAGTATGATACCATACAGCAATTGTATACATCTGCCTGGATGAATCACTGCTGATAACCATGATGAGCTGTTTGGCTTTGTGTCTGCTTCTGTAAAGCAAGGCAAGACAGAAGTACTGTCAGCCTTTGACCTCTGTCTGAGGGGACAAAGTGCAAAAAGGCAAGGCAAAACAGAGATCTGGTGAGCATCGAAGCAGGTACAAAGTGAGTGAGCTTTAAAAAAGCAAGCAAACAGCACTGGTCAAATCCATTAGTTGGGTGCCTATCCTTGCATGTAATGAGTCCTGCCAGTAGCATTACAATTAAAGGTGCCAGTGTGCTCCAAAGTGCAGCACAGAAGTGAAGTACAGAATGAAAATGCATGCAGATTGGAGATCTGCTGTGATGGTGTGGCGAGGCTGGCACATGTCTGTGGTCAATGGGTCCATGTGGTCGCTGCCCATGGACACTATCCTGAGATGTTGGTGTCCATGATGGAGGTGGAAGAGCAAGAGGCAAGGCTGAGTAACCATTCTGACTTGCTTGTTGGGAATTGTCACCATCTAGTTTCAATCCAGCGGATGGAAGAGGCATATTAAGGCAAGGTCAGGTAATAATGGGAAGTTCACAAATGCAAATAGGTCTGTCA
This sequence comes from Chiloscyllium punctatum, assembly GCF_047496795.1. Taxonomy (NCBI): domain Eukaryota; kingdom Metazoa; phylum Chordata; class Chondrichthyes; order Orectolobiformes; family Hemiscylliidae; genus Chiloscyllium; species Chiloscyllium punctatum. The sequence goes on along the minus strand of NC_092750.1, from coordinate 49,336,302 downwards.
CTGCTCACTAGGGAAAATCTTGTCTCAGTGTTCAACAGTTGATTGGAAAATTGGAATTTTTGCTATCAACATCAAAAACATTCTTGCTGGCTGTCTTCCACAATTTCCCCAGCTTTCTCAATAATGCCCATGTCAGTCAGTGCCTGGGAAGATGCCACCGTCACCATTGATTCTTGAGTAAGTTTGAGCAATCTGAAAGATTACTTCCTATGCACATCTTATTCAGGCATCTAGTGGATTAGCATGGTTTGAAATTGGGGAAAAAATGACAGACTTGTGTAAGAGCAATCAGAGAATCCAACTTAAAGGGAAACTGATGTAATTACAAACCATGGTTACATATTTAATTGAAGGTAAGTAAAATTGGAGATGAGGTTAAAGTAAATGTTTTCTACACTATGATGGGGCCATATCCCTTTGCTGTATGTTATTAACTAATGGTGTCAAAGATGCCATTGATGCAAAGTAGTGAAGCAAATGAAATTCTGAACTCCCATTGGAGCATGTCAAAGATCAAGAGTTCATTGAGACTGCATTTTGTAAAAGGAGGCAGTTGCTAAGTTCAATGGTACATTCTCGAGTAAAGGAACTCTCGTCACTGCATATTATGAAATGTAGAAATCAATCATTGATGCCTAGAGAGCAATTAAATCCATGTCAAGCTTTTTAGCAAAAGCAGTAAATTGACATGAAAGGTCTTTGAGACCATAACTATGAAAATGGAAGAGAGAGCAAGAGTTACAAATCATCGTGAACTCCACCAGATTTGAGGGGGATCAAAGCCATGACGGCCAAGTTCAGATTTTCCAAGCCCAAAATGTAATTGCTAGCTTTCCTATTGTAACCATCAACAATTAATATGTCCACATTTTCTGCCTGGCCTGGTGTGCTTTTCCAGCACGACAATTTTCAACTCTAATCTCCAGCATCTCAGTCCTCACTTTCTCCACATTTCCGGTCAGGCTACCATGTGTATGGGAAGGCCGGAGATATGCAAGCATCATGCGGGGTAGAAGAACCAGTAATGCCTAGTTTTCAGTTATGCATCAGGTTACGGTAATGATAAATCTAAAGTTATTTGTGGAGTTAAAACATTCTTGAATGTACATTTGATAAATGTGGAAGGACAAGTTATAGAGTCAAAGAGTCATATAGCATGACACAGACCCTTCAGTCCAACCTGACCACACCAACCATGTTCCCAAACTAAGCTAATTCCACCTGCATACGTTTGGCCCAAATACTTCCAAACCTTTCCTGTTCATGTACTTATTCAAATGTCTTTTAAATGTTGTAACTGTACCTGCAACCACCACTTCCTCTGGCAGTTCATTCCCCACACTAGTCAGTTGTTAAAAAAAATCTACCCTGAGTGTCCTTTTTTAATCTTTCTCCTCTCACCTTAAAAATGTGCCCTCTAGTTTTGAACTCCCCCACCTTTTGATTCTCATCTTTTCTATGCCCCTCATGATTTTAGAATCCTCTATAAGGTCACCCCTCAATCTCCTATGCTCCAGTGAAAAAAGTTCCAACCTATTTTGGGGCAGCATTGTGGCTCAGTGTTTAGCACTGCTGCCTCACAGCACCAGGGACCTGGGTTCGATTCCAGCTCTGGCGACTGTCTGTGTGGAGTTTGCACACCTCCCCGTGTCTGCGTGGGTTTCCTTTGGGTGCTCCAGTTTCCTCCCACAATCCAAAGATGTACAGGTCAGGTGAATTGGATGTGGTAAATTGTCCATAGTATTCAGAGATGTGTAGGTTAGGTGCGTTAATCAGGGGGAATGTAGGATAATAGGGGAAGGGAATGGGCCTGGGTAGGTTGCTCTACGGAGGGTTCAGTGTGGACCTGTTGGGCCAAAGGGCCTGTTTCCACGCTGCAGGGATTCTATGACCGATCCAGCCTGTATAACTCAAACACTCCATTCCTGGCAACATCCTGGTAAAGATTTTCTGAACCCTCTCCAGTTTAATAATATCCTTCTTATAACAGGGTGACCAGAACTGCACACAGTACTCCAGAAGAAGCCTCACCAACGTTCTGTACAACCTCAACATGACGTCCCAACTCCTATACTCAAAGGTCTGTGCAATGAAGGCAAGCATGCTAAATGCCCTCTTAACCACCCTGTTTACGTGCGACACAAATTTCTAAATAATTATGTATCTCAGCCCCTGGGTCTCTCAGTTCTACAACACTACCCAATGCCTTACAATTAATTGTATAAGTCCTCCCCTTGTTTGTTTTACCAAAATGCAATACCATGCATTTATTCACGTTAACCTCCATCTGCCACTCTTCAGTCAATTAACCCAATTATTCAAGATCTCTTTGTAATCAAAGATAATCTTCTTCACTGTCCATTATGTCTCCTGTTTTGCTGTCATCCTCAAATTTACTAACCTATATTCTCATCCAAATCATTTATATAATTTGCAAACAAAAATGGATCTAGTACTGGTCCCTATAGAACACTGCTCTTTATAGGCCTCCAGTCTGAAAAACCACCCTCTCTCTCCTATCTTAAAGGCAATTGGCAAGGTCACCCTGAATATTATGTAATCTAACTGTACTAATTAGTCTATTGTGTGGAACATTATCAAAGGCTTTACTAAAGTCCAAGTAAAAGATGTCTACCGCTCTACTCTCATCAATCTTCTTAGTTACTTCCTCAAAATATTCCACCAAGTTTGTGAGACACTAGTTCCCTCACATAAATCCATGCTGACTATCCCTAATCATTCTTTGCCTCTCCAAATGTATGTAAGTCCTATCTTTCAGAATCACTTCTAACAGCTTATCCAACTTTGATGTGAGACTCACAGGTCAATAATTCCCAGGTTTATCTTTGCATCCTTTCTTCAATAATGGCATAATGTTTGCTGTCCTCCAACACTTCACCTATAGTTTATAGGTGATACAAATGTTTCTGCTAGGGACCCCACAATTTCCTCCTTAACTTCCTACAACATCCTGAGATACCCTTGATTAGGTCCTGGAGATTTATCTACTGTCATGTTTTCTAAGACATCCGGTATTTCCTCTTCTGAAATGTGGAACTGTTTTCAAAATATCAATATCGATGAAGTTGAGTAAGAATATCAAAAGGGTTATATTCAGCCATGGAGCAAGAAAGAAAACAGTAAAAGACGTGCCCAGATTAAAAATGAAAATCGAAGGTTCACAACTTTCTTTAGCCGTAGGAACAATGGAACAGGAGTAGACCATTGAGCCCACCGAATCTGGAAATATCAGTATTCCAGTGTTTGGTGAAGTTATTGTTTGTGTTGAATACAATGTCAACAGATCATGCAAGCCCAAATATTTTTGAGGATGATTCATTTTTGCTCCTCAATTAATGGAGGACAATACAATGAGAAATTGCAGGAGCATTTACATGTAGAAATAAACTGAATCCTGCAGGGTTTAAGAGTCACTATTCTGCCAACATTTAGAGGGAGATATCAGAAGAACATCATCGTCAAGAGCACATAGTGAATAAGTAAGCCATAGCAAGAAGCTATTTTTGATGCTCAAAGCTAGGTAGAGTCAAGTTTCTCAGAATGAGAAATCATCCAAGCAAAGTTCCTTTCATTCCATGGTCAAAAAGACAAAAACTATGGGAATGCAGTCAATTTCTTTGAAGTGAAAGGGAATAAATGCCTTATTTTGGTCAGTAGCTTTAACAAGTAGGTGAATCTCTATCTGCTCAATACCACCGGTACCAAAAGTACTGTGGTTTCTAGAAGCAACAAATGATGCTGCAGAAAGAAGCTTACAGTTGTGAAAAGGTCTTTGCTGATGTGTTTGATAGGTGATGAGATAAATGGGAATGTTCATGTTTATCTTCAGTGCAGACGAGATAATTTTCTGTTTTTGCAGAATAATCCCACAGTGTGCAACAGGTTTCACATTTTACAAATTAAACATGCTCCTAGGACAGGTTTAGTGTGCGTAAGTTTGACATCAATAGCAAGGTAGACCAAAAGCAAGATGAGGGAAGATGAATCATGATACTTGAGGTGTGAAATGTAAGAGTTCAATGCTGGTTATGATAAACCACCAAGTTAATGATGACATTATGTAATTGGAGTTGTTGTAAAGAGACCTATGTGCAGATTGGCGAGAGGTTCCGTTAATGTTGTGCAGATCATTTGCTTGAAAGAAGATATCTGACAAAGCCAAAGCATTAGAAACCTATAATCGAAATTCCTCACACAGCCCAAAATGAAAGTCAACAAGAGTCTGAATCAGGATCTTTGATTAAGACAATCAACATCCCAGTTCCAGTCATTGACTATCACCTCCACTCAATGTTTAGGTGTAACATAGTCAGCAGAGATAAGAAGAGAAAGAAACCAGATAAATAATTGAAAGATTATCAGATAAAAGAAGAAAAAGAATGTTATTTTCATTATTTCTTGTCAAACAATCATTCTTGTTAAGTAACCTTTTTTAAACATGTATATTGTTCCAGTAACTCTGTTCATGTGTGTTTTGGTTGTGATTATAGTAAAAATAAGTATCTAGTCCAGCTTATTTGTTTTTATTTTCACAAGATGATGTTGGTTTAGTAATTCTGAGAACTTATATACATGTAACATTTTAAATTTTAATGTACAGGCTTTTTTAAATGGAGAAAGAGTTAGTGTAATTTAAGATCTGAGCAATTTGCTCAAGCAGAATGTTTAATTGGAAAAATTTAATGGTGGAGGGACAATGGTGAAAAATATCATGGGTGATTGCATGATTGCAAAAAAAAAATGTAAGAACACTGATACACATTTTTAAGAAAGGCAGAATGTTGAGGACTGGTGTGGTAAAGTGGTAGTGTCCTTAATTCTGAAGCAGGAAGCCTGGGTTCAAGTCCTACCTGCGCTAGAGGCGCATAATAACATCTCTGAATAGGTTGCTTCAAAAATATCAATCAGCAGGGTATTGGGGACTCTTGTGGAGTGGTGAAAGTGTCTCTACCTCTAAACCAGGGGGCTTGGATTGAAGGCCCATCTGCTCCAAATGTGTATCGTACCATGTTTGATGAGGTTAATTTAAAAAACCATACACAGACAGGATATTTGACACCTTCACAGAGAGCTAGGCACCACAGGGGCTGGTGCATATTATTTCGCTTTGCAACTCCAGTTTAGACTCTTCCCCATCTTCCAACCCTCCTGTTTTCATTGTTGCCCTGGTGGGCAGGGCTTGTTCATCAATGAGACAAAAAGTAAAATTATGTGGTGCTGGTGTATTTAATAAAAATAAACAGGCAGGATGTTATTAATGGGTCCCCAATGAAGCGCTGGAATGCATGCAGACACGCCTGAGCAAGTGACCACAGTGCACCAAGTGGAAAATCTTGAAGTTGTACGTTCTGACAGAGCAAAAGCACAAAGCAAAAGTATTCCTATCAAGTAGAAATGCAGTGCAATACATAGAAGATAAAAGAAAATTATAAAGCAATGTATAAATATGCTGTTGCAGAAAAAAGACAGACAAGTGCAATTTATTTCATGCATAGAATGCCAAAGATTAATGTAGAAAGGAATAAATGCATTTTGCCCTTAAAGACAGATTAAAATTAGGGCATAGAGTTGGACATTTGATTGGCATTCTACTGCAAGAAAGTGAGCTAAGATCTTTTTTAAGAAAGAGGTTTCACAATATCAGGGTGTATCAAACCGTATCATAGGTAAATAATTGATAAGAAAACTGCAAGCAGTTTTATTTCATGGTAAGGATTCTAAACTGACCCCTCCCTAACCTGAAAATCTGTCCTCCTACACAAACTGTACAAAAAATAAATGATCTATTTTGGTGAGATTGTTTGGTGAGAAATATCTCAGACATTAAAGTGAACAAATTGTACCAAGAAACCTCTTAAATACACGGTTCTGATCAATACAAGACTCAAATGACACCACCACTGGCACGACAATGTTCCTCCAACGCTACATTCCAAAGGCTCTTAGTTTAATGAGCAGAAAATAACAACACTGTACCACCCATAACACCCCAATCTGGCAATAAGTACCAGAACATGCATAAACATTTTGCAACAGTTATATATGGCGTAGCTAAGTAAGCATGAGGCACTGGAAAACCATTACAGATGGCTTTGAAAATGAATTCAAACAGCATACAATTTGCCCAGTGTTCTCTGCTCAGTCAGATCAATCCCCTAGTAAGATGTTCAGACAGATCATCCCCTAAGATGATGTTCTTCAGTCATACAATTACAAAAAAACACTGGAATAGTCAGCCGACCGTGAGTTACTATACATGTGTTCCTCATATGGGTGCAGGCATCATTTCCAAAAGCTATGATGTTATGACAGGACAGATTCATGTGAACTCGTGTAACTGCATCAGATTTAGGTATTTCAAAAGTTGGTGAGCTTTCTGTATCCATACAGTTTGCCCGTTGGTCAAGTAACAACCAGACATAGTTATTCCTTAACAAAAAAAAGGAGAGACTTCTCTACAACACCTTTCATGGCTTCAGATTGTCTACATGTCATCACTGTAAATCATAATAGGACAATGTTGAGAAAATGCTTAGAGCAGAATCCTGCAAAGAGTGATGTGTGAAATTACCAGATGATCTGATTTGTTAAAGTAGTGTTGATTGAGTGAGTAGTGTTAACTAGAACATCAGGAGAATTCTCAACTCTTCACTGTACAGCATATTTCATGCCTACATACTAGGGCACAAAGAGCTTAAATTTAATTTCTTGTCAACAATACAATGCTCTCAAATGTACATCTAAGTGTCAGCCATTGCTCAGTGAACAGACTCTGAATCTTGGAGTCTGATTATTGCAGTTTCACGGCCTGCACCAGAGAATCCCCACATGATCTGGATTGAGTTAAGTAATATGTTAATCAATGCTAGCCTTGTGCTGTAATTCATGATATAAAGAGAATGAATTTTAACATGCAAGCAATTTTCAGATAGCAAGGTTGGGAATAATGCAGCGAGTGCCTGCCTTCTCTCCATGTTGGATTACAGGAAGTTCCCAAACCCATCCCAACAGCAGCTGTTATTTTAGTATTGCAGTTGTCTGAAGTGCAGATGTAAGGATCACCAAGAGGTACTTTGCACCAAATGTGAAAGAAGCATTGCTATAGAGAATGAACCAGTGAGATGATGACAGCTAGTTAACTGCTAAGTTTGATTCAGTGTAAATTAGGCAGTTTAACTCTGGTCTGAGAAATTAACCAGAGAATGGTTGTCACCTGTTTTGTTCAGTTGAATTGGGCACACATTCTGGATGCAAATAACAGTATTGTATGTCCCAAAGTGTTCAATGTGAGTTTTGTCTCAAAACCTGCACTTGGAAGGAAGGCACAGAGCAGGGAAAATTAGACCAGACACAGTATGAAGGCAATACAATAACTGCAAGGAAAGTGGACACAGAATTGCATGAGTCGCTGAACATGAATAGAATGAAAACTGTTATGATTCTTGATAGTTGTTGGCTTGCTGGTATTGACATTGCATACATACAATTACTATCGATCCATACGTATGGAAAACAAGCAATTCTGCATTGAGGGAAATCAGGAGAGCAAAAAGGGGACATGAGATAGCTTGAGCAAATAGAATCAAGGAAAATCCAAAGGGTTTTTACAAATACATTAAGGACAAAAGGGTAACTAGGGAGAGAATAGGGCCCCTCAAAGATCAGCAAGGCAGCCTAAATGTGGAGCCACAGAAAATGGGGGAGATACTGAAATGAGTATTTTGCATCAGTATTTACTGTGGATATGGAAGATATAGACTGTAGAGAAATAGGTGGTGATACCTTGCAAAATGTCCATATTACAGAGGAGGAAGTGCGGGATGTCTTGGAATGCATAAAGGTGGATAAATCAGGTGTACCTAGAACTCTGTGGGAAGCTAGAGATTAGATTACTTACAGCGTGGAAACAGGCCCTTCGGCCCAACAAGTCCACACCGACCCGCCGAAGCACAACCCACCCAGACCCATTCCCCTACATTTACCCCTTCGCCTAACACTACTGGCAATTTAGCATGGCCAATTACCTAACCTGCACATCTTTGGACTGTGGGAGGAAACCGGAGCACCCGGAGGAAACCCACGCAAACTCCACACAGTCAGTCACCTGAGGCGGGAATTGAACCCGGGTCTCGAGCACTGTGAGGCAGCAGTGCTAACCACTGTGCCACCGTGCTGCCCTGATTGCTGGGCCTCTTGCTGAGACATTTGTATCATCGATAGTCACAGGTGAGGTGCCGGAAGACTGGAGGTTGGCTAACGTGGTGCCACTGTTTAAGAAGGGTGGTAAGGACAAACCAGGGAACTACAGACCACCGAGCCTGACGTCAGTGGTGGGCAAGTTGTTGGAGGGAATCCTGAGGGACAGGATGTACATGTATTTGGAAAGGCAAGGACTGGTTAGGGATAGTCAACATGTCTTTGTGCATGGGAAATCATGACTCTTGATTTGGGTTTTTTGAAGAAGTAACAAAGAGGATTGATGAGGGCAGAGCAGTAGCCGTGATCTATATCAACTTCAGTAAGGAGTTCAACAAGGTTCCCCATGGGAGACAGTTAGCAAAGTTAGATTTCATGGAATACAGGGAGAACTAGCAACTTGGATACAGAACTGACTCAAAGGTAGAAGACAGAGGGTGGTGGTGAAGGGTTGTTTTTCAGACTGGAGGCCTGTGACCAGTGGAGTGCCACAGGGATCAATGCTGGGTCCTCTACTTCCTAATGAATGTCTTTTGCCCGAAATGTCGATTTTCCTGCTCCTTGGATGCTGCCTGACCTGCTGTGCTTTTCCAGCACCACTCTAATCTAGACTCTGGTTTCCAGCATCTGCAACCCTTGTTTATTCCTCTACTTTTTGTCATTTACATAAATGATTTGGATACGAGCATAAGAGGTACAGTTAGTAAGTTTGCAGATGACACCAAAATTGGAGGTGTAGTGGGCAGCAAAGAGGATTACCTGAGATTACAACAGGATCTTGACCAGATGGGCCAATGGGAGATGGAGTTTAATTCAGATAAATGCGAGGTGCTGCATTTTGGGAAAGCAAATCTTAGCAGGACTTATACACTTAATGGTAAGGTCCTTGGGAGTGTTGTTGAACAAAGAGACCTTGGAGTGCAGGTTCATAGCTCCTTGAAAGTGGAGTCGCAGGTAGATAGGATAGTGAAGAAGGTACTTGGTATGTTTTCTTTTATTGGTCAGAGTTTGAGTACAGGAGTTGGGAGGTCATGTTGCAGCTGTACAGGACAGTGATTAGGCCTCTGTTGGAATATTGCATGTAATTCTAGTCTTCCTATCGGAAAGATGTTGTGAAACTTGAAAGGGTTCGGAAAAGATTTACAAGGATGTTGCCAGGATTGGAGGATTTGAGCTACAGGGAGAGGCTGAACAGGCTGGGGCTGTTTTCCCTGGAGCGTCGGAGGCTGAGCAGGGAGTCCAGAACTAGAGGGCACAGGGTTAGGGTAAGAGGGGAAAGACATAAAAGCGACCTCAGGGGCAACTTTTTCACCTACAGGGTGGTACGTGAATGGAATGAGCTGCCAGAGGAAGTGGTGGAAGCTGGTACAATTGCAACATTTAAGAGGTATTTGGATGGGCATATGAATAGGAAGGGTTTGGAGGGATATGGGCCGGGTGCTGGCAGATGGGACTAGATTGGGTTGGGATATCTGGTTGGCATGGACGAGTTGGACCGAAGGGTCTGTTTCCATGCTGTACATCTCTGACTCTATGACTATGAGTACTTTCTTATTGGTTCAGCATGATCCTTTGGGAATGTTATGAGTTGGATGGGGTTTTTTTTTGTCAGCATGAACTGCGGACTGGCTAATACCGCTATCACTTGAAGAATGCGGTGATGATTGTGACAGTGGATTTTATTCTTTAAGACGCAGCTGGAACAAATGCCAGCTACCTTAAACACTTCTTTAGAAAAGAAGTAAATGGCAAAACTGACTGTTGATGTATCAAATCTATGATCTAGTTAAGTAGGTCTCCGAGCTGACCTCACCTTTTTAAGAACGGACTACAACTTGATGAAGCCTATCATTGTTATCATAGCAATTCATTTTCTCCTCTTTCCAATGCTGGAATGGAGTGACAAAGATGATTCCCATCATCTGCAGTAGCCAGCATCTCACTGAGTTTGCAGAAAGTTCAAACAGAAGTACAAAGGTTTCTTTTCCTCACATCCCTGTCATTCTCAACTTTGATTCCTCAGAGGTCAGGGTTGACTGCTTGGCCTTCAAATGATCTCCTAGCAAGTGTAATCAAAATGATCTCCAAAATAAATCCCCATTGATGCATATTGTTTCAAATATTAATGGCTGATTGGCCCTGTACAGGCAATAGCCACATCCCTGGACTGTTTTGTATCAAAGTGGCACCAGCTTCTGAACAGCATCGTACAATCAGCATTTACATTGCTTATTGGTGCACCTTCTTGTAGCTGGCTGAACTGAGGCTCTTTAGTGAGGATGGCAGGCTAGCATTGGGCAGTTGTGCATGTCCTTGTGTAACTTCTGCCTCACTGCCTCACCCCTTTGCTGCTGGAAATGTCAATCATAACATCAAAATTTCGGTAGTGGGATAATCTGAACAGAAAATACATTGAATATGTATAACACATGCCTTCAAATGCTGAATTAAAATATATTTATTGCAATCGATCATGCTGGCTTTCTCTGTAGTTAATTTAAAAGTCAGTTAGCCATTTGGTACGATATAAATTGAGCACATCTGAAAAAAGAAATATTTGTCAAATCTTTTCATCATAATTCGCAAGGATGCCAACGTAAAGAGGCAGTATTTTCATAGACAGCTTGAGAGCATGTTGAATCTACAGCTGCATGCAAGAATTTTCTTACATACCTTAATGACTGCATCCTGTGATTAAATTCACCTTTTGAAATGGAGCAGTCAATTGAGTTCCCTTTCCTTGATATGCTTATTGCAAAACCTGCTGGCGGGTTCTCTAACACTGTCTGCTGTAAACCTGCCTTCACTGAGCAACACTTGCATTTGGATTCTCACAGTCCCACCTTTATCAGCAGTCTCCTAAATAAGGCTATTTGCTTAATGCTCCAAGCTTGATGCTGAATTAGGACACATCAGAGTCATATTACAAGGTAATGGCTACTTTATGTAATGAAAACTCAAGGTATCTCAAAAATCTGAGTTACAACTGAAGCTACCCGCTGCTACTGGGCAATAGCAACAAGAGTGACATCATGCAACCATCAAGTCAAATGCACACTTTGCCTGTCACACCAATGAGCAATCTTGTGCATCAATTTTAGTGCCAGTGTGGCGCTAGGTATTTGGACCATGCATCTGAAAGATTGGCAGATCATATGAAACAGCATGTTCCTTCACTGTTCGAAAGTAACATTCAAAATACTTACCATATCTAACCTTCCGGTGTTTGAAAGACAGTGTACAACATTTGATTCTGATTCTGTGATTGGTAAATAATCCAGATTGTGCTAAGAATTACGCTAGCAACCAATTTTAAGTTGTCACTTGAAATCTGTGTTGTCCTGTGCTTGAGTGTACTGAAAGACGCATGTTTTTTAATATACAAGACTTAATTGCATCTAGAATATGTGCCCAATTCAAATGAACAAAATGGGTGACAGCCATTTTCTGTTTCATTTCTCAGATCAATCCGAGTTAAACTGTCTGAAATTTGTTTTAATGTAAGACACAGTTAACTACCTGTCATAATCTCTCTGGTTCCTTCTCTATAGCAATGTTTCAACCAGATAGAGGCTACTTGCCAACCAGTCTACACACTTTAAATTATAGTGAAAAATGTTGTTCACCTTTACTATGGGTGACATGGTGGCTCAGTGGTTAGCACTGCTGGCCCACAGTGCCAGCGACCTGCATTTGATTCCAGCCTCAGGTGATTGACCCTGTGGAGTTTGCACATTCTCCCCGTGTCTGCGTGGGTTTCCTCCGGGTGCTCCATTTTCCTCCCACGTGCCAAAGCTATGCAAATCAGGTGAATTGGCCATGCTAAATTGCCCATAGTGTTCAGGGATGTGTAGGTTAGGTGCATTAATCAGGGGTAAATCGTAGAGTAACAAGGTAGGGGAATGGATCTGGGTGGGTTACTCCTTGGAGGGTTGGTGTGGACTTGGGCAAAATGGCCTGTTCCCATACTGTGGGGATTCTATGATTCTATGATTTTGGTATATGTGAATGGTGTCAAGGTGAAAAGCTTTAACAAAAGTTTTTTTTTTCATAATACTCTAGTCAGTTCAAAAGCAAAGTTAATATACAATACAGAGCCTTTAGCACAAAGTAATAAAGTGCAATAACAGGACTGACCAGTACTGAGCTAGCACTGAGGATTTCACACATCTACAACTCAAGTGCCTGAGCTCCATAGCTGGTGGTTACTTGGAATTTGCATATTTTTTATCAACATTTTACAAGATCTCCACTCACAATTTCAAACACCTGTAGTCTTAGCAGCTTCAAAATTAGAACCCTAAGATGATACCTTGTGTTTGTCTTTCTCTGCTTTCCTCACCTAGAAACTGCCTATAAATCACAGGCATTATTCTCGGTCATTACTTTTGTATAATATGCATATAAATGATGCAATGGTTGGTCCGGTTGAGATTTCCCACAGGACGTTTGAGACGAATGCGACTTCTTCAAGTGCTATGAATTAGAAAGCTCAAAGTACTTTCCTTGCTGCTGCTTGTGGGTGTTCACCTCTGCCATATATGCTGTTGAGTACCTCAAAATACAGAGCTTCAATTTCATGAAAGAGGATGGCTCTGATCTGCACCAACCCATGCTCGTGGACATCCAGGTCACACTAATTTGTCTCCATTGGCCATCTTTGGGGAACTTCTTTCCACACTTAAACCTTGAAGAGCTATTCCTGGCTTGCAGACGTTAACTGGTGCACCTTTGGTCTTTAAATTTAGTGCCAGCAGCATTGAGCACTTCTACCATTGGTGAGCTCAAGATAAGTGTGAGATTGATGCTTTTGAGATGCAGTGCATGGAAGAGATCACAGGTGTTGGAAAGTGCTGTTGGAGGAACCTTGGTGAGTTACTGCAGTGCATCTTGTAGAGTATGCACCACTTGTGATGGTAATGAACATTTTGAAGGTGATGCATGGGATGCCAGTCAAATGAACTGCTTTGTCCTCGATGGTGTCAAATGTCTTGAATGTCAAATGTCTTGAATGGAGCTGGACTCATCCAGGTACATGGAGTGTGTTCCATCAGCTAGTGCTCCTTAATACCATTCTTGTCAAATGCTATCTTGGTGACAAGAGTAGTCTCTCTCACCCCACCTCCGGAGTTCAGCTCTTTTGTCCATATTCAGTCCAAGGTTGTGGCAGATATTCCATTGCAAGTGCTGTTGGTAGCCCTGTCAATGACCATTTTCCATAACTTTGCTGATGATTGAGAGTAGAATGATGGCTGGGTTGGAATTGTCCACCTTTTCTTGTACACATGTTGTATTAGGGCCGTTTTCCATATTGTTAGGTAGGTGTCAGTGTTAGAGTCCTAAAGATTCATGGCATTTTTATAGTGTGAAAAGAGGCCATTTGTCCCATTATGTCCATACTAGTCATCAAACATCCATCTATTCTAATCCTGTTTTCCAACCCTCAGCCTTTATCTGTGAATGCTGTGGCATTTCAGTTTATCATCAAAATAGTAATGAAATGTCTTGAGGGGTCCTGCCTCTTCCAATCTTTCAGGCAATGAGTTTGAGACACCCAACCCTTTGGGTGAAAAACATTTTCCTCAAGTTCCCTTTAGACATCCTGCTTCTTATCTTAAAACTATGCCCCCCACCCCCCCGCCCGATTATTGACCTCCCTACAAAGGGATAAAATTTATCCCTATATACCCTGTCTATGCCCTCAGAGTTTCGTATACCTCAATCATACCCCCCCTCCCAGCCTTCTCAGGTCTAAGGAAAACAACCCCAGCCTAACTACTGTGTCTTAATAGCTGAATCACTCCCGGCAGGCAGCAAGCTAATGAATCTCTTTTGCACCTTCTCTAGTGCAATCACATTTCTTCTGTAGTGTGGCAGCTAGAACCTTACACAGTATTCCATCTGTGGCCTTACTAATGATGTATATCCAGCTCTGCATGTCTTGAGTAATAAAGGCAAATCTCCATATGCTACGTTAATCACCCTATCTACCTGTCCTACTGCCTTCAAGGATCTATGGACTTAAACACAAAGGGTGTCCCCCTGATCCTCTGTACTTCCTAAGATCCTACCATTCAACATATACTCTCTTGCCTTGTTCGTCCTCCCAAAATGCATCACCTCACATTTTTCAGGATTAAATTCCATTTGCCACTGTTTAGCTCATCTGAGCAGCCCATCTATATCATCCTGTAGTCGAAGGTCTTCCTCTTCCCTATTTACCACACTGAAATTTTCAGTTTTCAAACCTCCTACATTATATCTAGATCATAACACACCTCATAAACAGTAAGGAGCACAGCACCAAACCCCATGGTGTGCCACCGAACCCAGGCTGGGTCACAAAAACACCATTTGGCCATCTCCCTCTGCTTCCTGCCACGAAGCGAAGTTTTGATCCACATTGTTCTGGATCCCGCTTGCCAAACTAATAACTGTTGAGAAAACTCGAAATGGAAACCAGAGTGGGTTCTTCACGGGATCAGCTGGCCACCTTCTCCATTTTGTCCATGGCCAAACTGCAGATCAGGGCACAATCTACGAATAGCAGTCACATGTCACTGTCACCATGGGCATTAGCACCTGATGTTCAGAGAACCATCACCACCATCTTGGCATTCTTCATTACACTTGTAGTGTGCTCTGCAAGGCCAGACATAGCTAGCAGGACACACTGACAGCCAGAAGTGTCTCACTACACTGGGTACAGATACCATGCAAAGACAGGCACCTGTGCTATGCTATACAATAATGTTCAGTCAAAGGCTTGTATATTTTGTATGCCAGTGCACCACATTGCTTTAGCACCTGTAGTTGGTTTAACAGGAGGGACTTGAGGCATTGGGGTAGAGGAGCCTGGATCCAGACCCATGACTGAGCTAGAAGTGGGAGCTGTACCCTAGCCCATCTCACTTTATTGAAATAAGACTATAAAATGAATGTTATTGTTTTATTTTCTGGATTTATATTCTGTGTTTTGGTTTATTTTCTGTTTTTTTTTAAGATGGCGCCAGAGTGGCGACACACTAAACAACACTTTTCACTGTATTTGTAATAAATACATGTGACAATAAATTAAATCA
Source organism: Chiloscyllium punctatum (assembly GCF_047496795.1). NCBI lineage: Eukaryota > Metazoa > Chordata > Chondrichthyes > Orectolobiformes > Hemiscylliidae > Chiloscyllium > Chiloscyllium punctatum. The sequence goes on along the minus strand of NC_092750.1, from coordinate 49,321,003 downwards.
AGTCATAAAAATCCCTACAGTGTGGAAGCAGGCCATTCGGCCCATTCGGGTCCACACCACCCTTACGATGGGCATGCCATCCAAGCCCACCACTCTACCCTATAACCCTGCATTTTCATTGCTAATCCAGCTAGTCTGCACATTCCCTGCATACTACGGGCAATTTAGCATGGCCAATCCACCTAACCTGCATATCTTTGAACTGTGGGGAGAAACCGGAACACTTGGAAGAAACCCACGCAGGCACGGGGAGAATGTGCAAATTCCACACAGACAGTCACCTGAGGGTGGAATCGAACCTGGATCCCTGGTGATGTGCAGCAGCAGCGCTAACCATTCAGCTGCTGTGCCATCCAAAAGTGATTGTGTCAGACTGTATCAACAGCAAGCAGTAGGATATGTCTGAAAGTTCTAAGGGACTAGTCAATGGAGCAAAATCTATGGAGGGATTGCCAGTCAGGGAGGCTCAGCACTATCAGTCTTCCATATCAGTCCCAGGCTTTGGCCAAAGTCAGGGGTCCAGTTAAAGTGACTCTGCACAGGGGATCCCTGCCTGCATTCCAGGGAGTGTGTTCTGGTCAGACCTGTAGAGGCCAGTCCAGGTATGGGGAAGTTATGCCAAAAACCTCCAAAATGGCACTACTTGTGTCACATCACCTTAGCACACAGATTTATGTCATGACCTGCCTTCTCTGTGTAGTTCCTGTGGGCATTCACTGCAGTTCATCAATCAAGTATACATAACATGATGTGCAAACACCATGTTGAAACAGTAAGGGGACATGCAACACCAAAAAAGCATCCACAAATCTATGCAAATTTCTCACCCACTGCATTTAGTTTGTCCTAATATTGCAGTCTGTGTAGGTAGCTATTGTTTACATTGTAAAGTAGTTCCTAAATCTCCTTTCATTGCCTCTCAACAGAAATATAATTTAGGGGTGAACTTATTGTCTACATTTTTTTTATATTTGTTCTTGCCTACAGCACCGACAAGAGCAGCTTTTGTTGGCCATTCCTAATTACCCTTGAGAAAATAGTGGTGAGCCTTTGTCTTGAACTATTGTAGTTCACTTGGTATAGATACATCTACAGTGCTGTTAAAGAATGAGTTCCAGGACTTCCTCTATTACAGTGAAGGAACAACAATATGATTCTAAGTCAGCACCGTGAATGGCTTGGTACTGCTGATGTCTGCTGTCATTGTTCTTCCAGTTATTAGAGCTTGTGATTTTAGAAGGTGGTGTCAAAACGAAAAACTGTACAGCCTAAAAATAAATAATTAACTGTCTGAAGGTACTACACACTTGTAAGATTTATTATAATTGGGGTGATAATGAAATTCTTGAATATTGTATGAATACATTTCGCAAATCGAACTAAGGAAACTTAATTGTTTCTAAAACAGAAGCCAAGAATGTCAGAGAACATCTATAAGGTTCAGTCGAACCTGTTTTTAAGCTTATTTTCATTGTGTGTTTCAATAGGCTTCAATGACTGAGAATAACATACCTCTATACACTACTGCTTCCATGGGAAATCCCACTGTAGCCACCATGGTGGGTGCTATTCATGAGGAGCTAAATGGTGCAGTGGAGCATTCAAATAGCAATGAAAGTGACAGCAGTCCAGGACGTTCTCCATTGCAAACAATGTGAGTACTGAAGCATTGATTTCTGCTTTCCTCTTTGCCTTAATTGTGTTTTTCAGTAATTTTCTCTGGGATGGTCATGATTGTGGAATGTCTGGACTTTGCTGCGAAGAACTGAAGATTTATGTGGAACCATTTTCTCCCAATGACCATATGCTACCCCTCACCCTTTCTGGCAGAGCATCAAAATTTCAAAATATTAAGTGTTCAAATCTTTGTCACCACCCCTTGGAAGTTTGTTGATATTTGTTCAAAGGTTCTTAATTGAATATTAGTCCTGAGCAATTGAGGCATCTAGGCAATGCAGTGTATACTAGACGACTCAGCAACGACTCAGATACTGCCAGAGTTCTGAGTATTACCAACTTTTTTTCTGCTTTGACTCAGCTTCTTACTAGCTGTCTACTCAGCTCTGCTAAAACCAGATGTTTATTTACACTTTCCTTGCATTGCCTGTTGAAAGTGTTGAACGCTTGAGAAAACGGCCTCAGCTACTTCACCTAAGTAACCATTTCCATATGTCGACTGGATGCGAATGGCATCATAGTTAAGCCAGTCTGTTTTCACCTGCAATCCACACACTGCACTTTTCAGCAGAGTTTGCAACATAGTAATTAGGATGGGGAATGTTCGCTTATTTTTTCCTTCTCTATTCCAGAGATACTGAGGTCAGTTTTAACACTACAAAGGCTGCTGTGGTTTAAATTCTCTTAACGAGCCAGGAGCATCTGATAGTCTGGGTCAGTGCTGTACTAGGCCATTGAAGAACTCAAACAGCATTTATTGCTAAAGGTCACCCATTAAACTCTGTCAACCAGTAGTAATAAATCTGATTTTAAATAATATGGAAGATGCACTCTCATAAACTTAAATGATAGGGGCTTAAGTACTTATCAAGATAATTTTTCCCCAAACAGTGAATTTAGTGTTTGCCATTTTATTTGCAGTACTGATTTAAAAATATATATATACTTCTAATTACTATAGAAATACTCATCTCTAGTGATCAGACTCTTTTGACATTTTCACAATTATTTCAGATCTAAGTGCATGCCATTACTCCGACCCTCATCTTGTGTTATAAGGCCCAGCCAGTGATGTTCATAAAACTTGCCATTTCCTAGATTTTCTCTCACCTGGGATGCCAAAATCAATTTTTAATGTTATTTTTGGCAGGCTTTCTTTAGTCTAATTTTCTATATTATGGTACATGGTTTTCAGTCTGCAACACTTTTCAAATAGGAGGCAATTATTTTATTATCTCTGTAGATTGCACTCATGACTGTGCGAAAGGGAGGACTGCCGATGCTGGAAACCAGAGTTTAGATTAGAGTGGTGCTGGAAAAGCACAGCAGGTCAGGCAGCATCCGAGGAGCAGGAAAATCGACATTGATGAAGGGTTTTTGCCCGAAACGTCGATTTTCCTGCTCCTTGGATGCTGTCTGACCTGCTGTGCTTTTCTAGCACCACTCTAATCTAAACTCGTGACTGACTGTACCTATCTGTGAAACTCTGCATGTCCAATCATTGTTTTCAGCTCACAAAGCAAGTTTATTTTTCTGGCAGTAGGCTCATCAAGTCCGAAAGGTAGTCTCCTTAAAATTAGACCTGCCCCAAATAATTGAGAACAGTTGTTATGTCTTGGAAAACAAAGTGCAGGATTTTGTACTTTGTCCTATGAATTCTTGTCTTATGAAACCTCTTAAAGTCTGAGTGACTCAATTCTTTCTGCTGCAAGTGTGAATATTTAAGTTTCAAATTGGCAGAGCACTGGTTTATTTTTTAATGCATGAGCATTCATATTCATTATTGTGTTCTGTGTAAGTTTCCCTAGGAAGCTTTGACAGAAGTTAAATCAGATTATTTTTGACAACTGTCAATTAAAAAAAAAATTTGTAAAGTACGTTGCTGTGCAAGCACTTTTCTGAGTGCATCATTTAAAATCTAAAAACATTCTGAATGTATTTGCAACACCACCACTTTAGTTTCTCAATTTCTAGGTCCTGTTTCTGAGTTCAGGGGGACGGTTAGAAAACATTGGCCCGATCACCACTGATGTGTCACATAAATGTCCACTAGAAAGTGTATTAATGCTGCTTGGCTGATAATTGTTCCTTGCCGTTTGTCAGGAAGGCCTTGACCTCCATTCACCAACTCCCCTGACAATGAAGCTGAGATCAGGAAGCCAGCATGTGGGGAACTTCCAAGTATAAAACCATATCCTACCGCACCCTTAGCAAGGCCTGTTTGGTGTTCGATTGCACTGCACCACCCGACATGAAATTCTTTGAAAAAAAACACACCTGTTGGTAGAAATAAACTCACCATATGTTAGTGCTGAAGTTGATATTTGCAAATGCTGTCAGGCAAGTTTAATTTTCTACAAAGGGCATCAATATGGATGTTAAGTGATTTTTCTTTGTCATTTCCCTACTGCAACTGTACTAACTAACTATAATGCAGGAAAAAAAAGGCATCAGTGTCTTAGCTGGCTTCTAATCAAATTCCCTTCTATTAGGTATGAAATTTGTGCTGGACTTTTACTGTAGCAAGAAGCACCAAAGAACACTTGATGGATTTTTCAATTTTGTTATTCAAGTGATATAAATATAACTTTGTCCTGTTGACAATCAAATTGCTAACATTTATGCTATTTTCATTGCAACATTGTCTACCTTTGTTAAAAAATAGGTCAGATCACTAGCCCTGGCTATTGGTGCTATCATTCATTCATTACCTATCACTAATGCCTTTACTAGACATCATAATCTTGTGTCATTACAGCTGCGGCAGAACAATGAATGAATCTGTCAGTAAATGCAAGGAAACATTTTTTTCTTTATTAATCTCCTTCTTGATGTTGCTTGTAGGTGATCTTAGGATCAAATCAAGTTGGAAAAACCTCAGATTATTTTAAGCTGTACTGTAGAATTCTTTAAAAGGTGTCATGCTTTGAGCAGTGGTTGCATAAACAAAATGTGTTGAACTTGACAGAAGATGAACAACTGTCGTGTTAGCACGTGCCACTCTGTAATGAGCACTTTATGTGGCAGTGTGTCTATGTATTCCATAGATACAGGTCCTGTGATCTAGCTGAAAAATAACCATTCCAACAAGGTTGAGTACACAAGTTCAAAAGTGGGATGATTGGATTCAACACAGCCTACAGCAAAGCCCTTTTTTCTCATTTTTAATAGAACTTGGTGAGAGTATGATCCTTTGCATCATTTTGCATAGCAAATTTTATCAAATGATGTTGATAACAAAACAAGCACTAAAACAAAGGTGTTGAATAAATTTGCCTGTAGCCACTGTAAACCTAAAAGTTGTAATAAATTCTGCAGAATAAAACCACTCATTCACTTGCTTACATTATAAGCTTAAAATAATATGCTGCAGACAGCATCATTGCCAGACATTAATGGTGGCTCATATGAAAGGCTACATGATTTATAGATCACTCTTAAAATATCAAAAGGAAAATTAATAGGAGCATTATAGTACCAGACGGCAGTATAATGAGCGCATATATAACAGTATGAAGTAATGGGAGATTGCTGTCCATGCTAAGTATGGATGGTGTTGAGGGCAGAATGCTGTAACAGGAAGGGTAAGGCAGGATGGGTGGGTGTGCAGTCCCTCTGGATGTACAGTATTTATGGGGATTATTGAGCAAATTCCCCTAGCTGACTATGGAAAAATGTATCTTAATGTAATCTTTAAAACTGCCAATGTAAGAGGAAGGTTCCACGTATATGAGATTAGATTCTGTGATTAATTGGTTTTCTTTGTTACATCGCATGCATCTGCTTTATATCCAATTTTTTGTATCCCATGCAGAAATTAATCCAGTAACTACATTCAAATGTAAAATTAGTCTTTAATGATATTTTGATACTAAGTTGAGTGATGATGTCCAGTGTGCAAAGCTTGGCTTTCTGTGGGGAATTGTTATCAGGCATTTGATATTGGTTAGCATTTGCAGAAGCACTTTAAACTGTACATATCTTGTTTACTGTGTCACATCTGGTATGTTGTGCATGAACGGTAGCTTAGATAAAATCAACATAGCTTTGTACCTAATGTGAAAAATACACAGGTGAAGTATTGTGTGAAGAATATGAACACAGCAATCGTTATGTCAAACCACTTGCTGGTATTGCAGCACTTTTTTAAACACACCCCCCCCCCCCTCACATGCTGTTAAAAGCTTTGCATCCTTCTTCAAACACATCAGTAACAAAGTAGATATTGTCAATCGCGACATTTGCTCATTGTGGCTACAAACCACTGAAGCTTTTTGTTTGTTTGAAATACTGGAAAGTATACTTGCAGTAGAATAATCACTGCTCCAGGATAGCACTTTCATCCTGACATGCTCCAAAGTTAGCTACAAAGCAAATAAGCACAGTGTGCAATGGGGTAGCACAATATATGGGCACCAAGCAGAGTTCCATTGAAAGTCATTCCCTTCTTAGACTGAAGAAATAAGTGAAAGATTATTATGCAGAAGATAAGGATTGGAAGTGTAGTCTGGGTGGGGGGATTATTATTACTTGAATTGAAGAACAGAAAGATCCATGGGTAGTGGAAGTCGGTCAACAAGTAGTGAAGGGAAAGAGACAAAGTTACTGCAGCTTTAAAGAAAACAATGAATGCCTTTAAAAAGTGAATTGTTTTGAAAGCAGCAAGGGCGTTCTCTGCTTTTCCACTTTACTTCCTGTTTCAGTGCATGATAGTTAAGCAAAAGAAACAAAGTTATTTGACTATACTGTCTTTTTTTAAAATTCTGGTCACTCAGGAAAGCACTGTTTGCTCATTGGCGTGTTTACACGAGCTTCCTGACAAAGCCACCCCAAAATCTATTTGTGTTTCTGACTAGATTGTTGTAAATGTGATTTACACAGGACATTTTTCAATTGTTATCACTGTGGTTTCATAAAATCAACCCACATTCCCCCCATGGGTTATTCATGTGCTATTCAGTAATGAGAATTTGGCAGATCTCATCTCCTCAGTGCATCCCTTGCCCAGTCCAAGGGCTGGGATCATGTTCTGCCTTGTTTACAACTGACAGCATTATTATTCTCGTTAGGAATGCAGTTTCTTATCACACTGTTATGTTTAGCAGGCTTTTTACCCTCAGCCTGTGTTTCCTGGCAGTGCTTTTCTTCCATTATTGACAGTTTGTAAAAATATGCATTAATTTGGAGTTTAAAACATGTATCATGGTGTCTAGTTGCTGTGTTTGGTTGAAGTTGATTAATGATAGAACCTCACTCAGGGTCATCCTCTAGAGAGAAGGCTCACAGGTTCTGCATGTTAACTAGAGCAGCAGTACTCAGTGTTCAGTGATCAGCCTCCGCAAGGTGCTTGACAAACAGCTGCTTTGTTGTATTTATTTTCATTTATTTTATGTTTTCTGAATGTTGCAAATCTGTTGTTTTATGAGTTCAAGAATTGTAGTCAGTGCTAATATTTGTGTTTATTGGTTCATAAGCAGTTTGTTGGCACTCTTACTTTGAATCAACTTTTTATTTCTAAAATGCTGTGATGATTACTTTCCTAATCGGTTATAAAGTACCTAAAATATGTGCCCTTTTTTTGCTTTCTAACTGTAAAATGACTTTGTTCTAGGTATCCTATCCATGTTAAAGAGGAGCCAGTGGACCCAGAAGAAATGGAAGGACCCCTGTCTTTAGTGACAACAGCAAATCATAGTCCAGAGCTCGACAATGACAGAGAATTTGAAGAGGATCCAAGCAATGAAGACATGGAATGAGCATGTTTCTCATCTTTTCCTGAGATGAAGATTCATATACGAAAAGAGCTCGTCAGACTTACCTGTGAAATCTCTCCATGATGCGGAAGTTTGGAGGAATTTTCAGCCCTTTTTGACAAAGTAATGAGATGTTTTAAATGACTTTTAGTGCCATTAAGAATCCCATTGGGGAATGTTTCTGATTTTTTTCTACTTTTTGTTGGAAAAATGGAATTTGTATTCTACGTACATTGGATGGACTTGTTTGGTACTTGGGATTTTCCTCTCCTGAAGTCAACATCAGTGTTGAAAGTTACTGAACTGTACAGTCATACACACAGACTTTGCAGCAGATTTTGGACTGCAGTCCTGCCAAGTTGGACTCATGGGTCTGATCGAAACTGTTCATAGTTCAAACTGCAGGTAGAGCTCTTCCCAGAACTTGCATATTCAAATGGAAGACTGAGGCTAAAACTGATTTGCACAGTACTGGAAGTGGATTATTCAAATATCACTGCCTTTAATCCACATTTGTTTCCATGGGGCAGGGGAGAAGGGAAATAATTTGTGAAAAATAATTAGCCGAAATTTTATTGTGTCACTGTTTGCTTCTGCTGCACCCAAGCAGTTTTATAATCGTAGGCCACAGGCCTCTGGAGGACCTCATTAAGCTCTATGTTCAGCAGTAGTGGTTGAATGTTAAAGTCTTTTTTAACCAATGGGACAAAATGCCTGACATCAGTTTGTAACACACATGGTAGATTTTCTGTCATTCATTCCCCTTAACTTCATTGCTTTTTTTTAATTTTATAAAAAGAAATTAAACCTCAGACCAGCTTTTATTCTGTTTACTGATACTGCTTTATTTCATTTGCTTTCAGTCAGCAATCAACAGGCCCAACTTTTAATATCAACTGGCGGAATCAATGTTCCATGACTCCAGAGAAAGGTTCACTTTTAGGAAGGCTGCAGTAATGAACCAGGGGACAGAATGACAGAAAAAAAAGATGATATTAGTAACTCGCTCTTGTCTCCTGCATAATGTCATTGAATGATTCCTGTTTTTCAGGTTCAGCAAGTAGTAGGGAGACACAGGAGTTGAGTCAAAGAAAGTAGAACACAAAAAAAAGTCTGTACAAATAATAATTCACACTGCAGCTAAGCTTTTCAGTTAAGGTTTATGTCTAGTGCTGTGTTAAGTAGTTCTATAGGTAGAAATTTGTTATTTCAGCAAACTTAAACTTCACAATAGATGACAAAATCAAAAGCAATGTCACTAGAGCTTATCTTGCAAGCTTATAGTGATTCTGAAGCAAACTTTACATACAGAAAGTAATTCTGTTAATAGAAGTCATTGAATTATTTTCCAAAACACTTAACATCTTTGCTGTTTCAAGACTGCGACTTGGTCACTTTTCTGTCACTCCCCTCTCCCCCATTGTATTTATTTAGGACTATATAGTTTGGCAGTTGAAGAAGCTTTCAGAGCTTTATTTATTTTTACTTTTTTTTAAAAAGCCAGATAATTTTTTCTGAGATTACCAAAGATGATCTAAAAGGTAAATTATATGTTCTCTGTTTGATGCTTTATCTGATGAAGCCAAATATCCTCTTATTGTTGATCAAAGGAGGTAGCAGAATCAAGAGGGGGGAAATGGCTAAAAATGGACTGATGCACAGACAGTAACCTGTGATGTTTAAGTCTCCTTTTAACAGTGTCTGCAGCAGGCCAGGTGGATGTTTGAACCAAAGGTATTATCTCTGAAAATTCAGCTTTCTCCTTCCTATAATGACCAAGTTTGCTCACTGTAGGAAGATGTAATTGGAGACCAAACCAAGGAGCTATATCACTGAGGCCACAAAAAAAGGGAGCATTCCATCAAGGGAAGGTGAATGTAGATCCTTTCTGTGCTGGTAAGAGTAAGATGAAAAGGTGAAAATGCAAGATTCCAATGGTAATACAGAGAGAAAAGGAATAGCTTCCATGATGGAACTGGACCACATAATAGTGTTTTAGGATAATGCTTGTTATGGAAGCTGTAATTGAAAGATGGTGTGCCACTTTTGTTTGGAGACCAATTTATTTGTTGTGCCAAGATTACTTATTTTTGGTTTGCTTTGGCACACATCTTCAAATTTGTTCAGTTTTGTTCCAACATTCTTCATACAAAAGCACTCATAAGCTTGGTACAAGAGACATTGCAGAAGTTTTTTTTTAAGGTTAATCCAACTTTCTGTTAAATGGGCAGTCTGTGGTCTTTTGAAATATATATTTGTAATGGCATTCCAGGCAGCTTCATGAGGATGTGCAGGCAGTAGCTAAATGGGATCATGAGAAGAGATCCCATGCTTTCAAACTGAGTGGCCTGTTGGTTAACTCTGTATTTGAGGGAATAGAAGATGGTTAGATTAGTTCATTCTCAGCATGTGTAGCTAGACATGACTAAAGTTAACAGCATGAGAAACTGTTAGTACGCATACCTCAGTTCAAACTTTTAGGGAATGATAAATAAAACATTTCACTCAGTTGCACTTAGTTGTATGTCTTGCATGTTTAGTCTAAAGACTAGCAAAATTAGAGCTTGCATATCTAGCAGGTGCCACAGCCTTTCAGCAGAATCAACTCTGAACCTCAGGCTCTTTATGTACAGGATTTCAATGATCGAACATTGTCATCATATCCATTTGGATATGTGGTTGCTTCTAAAGGGTGGGGGTTTGTTACATTGTACATAAGTATCCCAATGTGTTGGTGCAAGCCTTTGTCTTTTTCTGTTTCTTTTTAAACACTGTTCTTTTAAAAAACAAAAAATCTCTGTTAAATCACATTTGCTTTTGAGCAACTGCTTTGTATTGACTATATTAAAAGAAAGCTTTGAAAACTACTGTATGTATTGAAACTGCAAATGTTCTGCACATGTATTTTACTTATTAATCCTTGCTTTAAGAATAACAGAAGTTATTTGCTGACATTGGGGAGAGAATCCCCTTTTTTTGCTTTAACTGTAGTACAGTTGACAGAATTTTAAGTTACCATTGAACGAAGCATTTTGTACAGTTTTGTTTGTGTTAGGCTGTTTTGATACTTCCCGCTTACAAAGGTCCAACCACTGCCCTCTGCAGCTGTCTTAAAAGTTTGAAGGATTTGGAGAAGACAGTTTAAAAAGTCATTTCTCTTCCTGCTGTCGTGAATACTTAGCATGATGAATTCCAGGGCCAGTTGCAGTGAAGTAATGATTATTAAAACTTGGGAGTGTCAACCTGTTGAATATTTTTTTTAAAAATAAGAACTTTACAAGGTGCCAAGATGTAAAGATAATTTGTTACATGCTTTTTCTTTAAGAAAAGCGTACATTATCATGATCGAAGTACCATGATTCAGGTAACTTCAATGTCAGGAATGAGAGTCACAGCCTTCTATACTGTCAAAAGCCAGTGAATAAAAAAATCTGATTGTTTCTCAAAGGTTGTTTGGAAATGGTACAGAATGAGGACATTGTGTTATCATGGTGCTTTGAACGTTGTTGCTGCCAGTTAAGAGATTATTGTAGAGGCATACAGGAACTCATTCCTTACATCAGTGTAATCCATCATTCCATGTCTGTTGATGCAGACAATAAAAAAATTCATGTGTGTAGTCAGTACTAATTACTGACATTAGCATTCTCAAATGCAATAAAAATGCTGGTTGTTCACACCGTTTGCAGTGTTGTCATTTTCAGGGTGATGTTGATCTCCCAAGCCCAAAGTCATCATTTTCTAGTATTGTTCCCATTTTCATCACACATCGTTTAAAATTCCTCTGTAACAGATGAAATGGCTAGTTATCAAGCACTATTCTGACACTTTCCTGACCCAACTATAAAGATGACCAATACAAGTGCCAGTACTTAAACATTAAATTCTCCCATAATTAATAATGGTGGTTAAACTGTCTCCTTGTAACAGCAATTTAGGTAACTGCATTTGATCAGCTATAAATTCTAACTGCATTAGAATTCTAGAAATATTAGTAATATGGATTTCTTGATGGAAATTATTGCTGATCACAAGTGGTTTGTTTTAACGACCAATGCACAGGTCATGTTGGGCACAAAACTGAGTACACAGGTCAGGTCTGGACACTTTTAATCTTGTGAAACAAGCAATTACAAATAGTTGCATTGATTTGTTAAAAAGCTTTAGGTGACATGAATTGTTTCCAGTTTATCTTATTGCTTAGTATTATGAATGTCAGGGGGTATAATTTTAATTTGGGTCACAGAACGATCAGGGTCACTACAGGAAATGTGCAATCAAATATATGATTAGCTCACTAATGTTAAAAACCCCCTCCGCGGAATCTGTACTTTGCTGGATTGGCAGGTTGCTTGAAAAAATATCTTTAGATGTTTTCCACAAATGTTCAGAAAATTTGTTTAGCAAATATTAGCACATGTTGTAATAGGATATAGAAGTAACTCTATACTTCGTGCATTCCTCATTAAGTTGACCCCTTTTTTAAAATACACATGTTTCTTATTATTCTGAGCCCAAGTAGAAAATCCACATTTAGAGAATTTCCATTCAGTGCGGAATGTTTCTGGCACATGCACAGCTGAATAATTCAAAATACTTGAGCTGAAAGAGAACAAACAATTCAAGACTCTCAACAGCTGCTACGTGTCTTATTGAAAAGATCTGTTTTCAAATGGAATTTAATCAGTTTTGAAATTAAAAATATTATACAACACAAGAAGAGGGTTATTAAATTGTGTGTTTTGAAATAAGTCCTTATAAACATCTGTTGCACTATAACTGCAATAATTGTTAATAAAATTTGATGTGAAACTATTTTTCTTCTATTTTATTTGCATCTATTCAGTGAATGGTGATTATATGGCAGCAGTATTGGCCAACATTCCAGATGAAAACACACTAAATTCACTAGACTGCACCTGTCAAAGCAATTAGAAAATATATATATTTAGACCAGTTTTCTGTACCTTAAATAGACTACAAACACCCAATTTAATAAATTGAGGTGAACAGGACTAAAAAGGAAATCTATGTTGCCTATTAGCTATAAAATTGTTTGATATACATATAAATTTCACCTAGAATGGATTGAAGTGCTGTACTGGTGGATTGTAAACTTCTGCCAAGTTGTTGGATATCCTTTTTATACTTAATGCAGCCAATACTGCTAATTTTAGTTTTCATTTATGTTGAAAAATCACTTAATATACATTACTTATAAATGTAGAAATAACTCAGTGATATCAACAAACACCTACCATCTACATTTTGAATTCCTCTCCGCCTGCTATTTTAATAGCACTGTTAAAGGAAAGTGGCTAATATGCGCATTAAAATTGCAAACAATGGACTTTTATGTGGACTTGAAAAATAGTCAATCACTAATCAGCAGTAGTAACTTATAGCATTTACAATACATATTGATAAAACCTGACATGACACAGATGATGGGATTAAGTGATGCTGTGTTTTAAGAGTGTAAATTAATGTTGAAAAATCCTTTAATTAGAAAGTGCAAGAGTGGTTTTCAAAAGTTAAAATCCATTCTCACTTCATTACTTTTTGTAATTGTTCTCTTATGAAGGCCAGTGTGGCACAGCTGCTCCTTGGTTATGAACCTTATGCCGAACAGTTTACATATGTGCATGGAGAGTTATGCTTACCAAAAGTTTAAAAGGTATAGGCTGTTTAGAAATGGTTATTAGTTTAGTTTAATGCCTGTGATGCTTACATTGCATCAAGTTCGGGTAAAATTCTTCAGGAATTATTAGTCTTTATTTGGTCAAAAGTGTTTAATCAAAAGTCGAATTCATAATTGGCTCAACAATTATTTTTTGCAATTTGGAATGAAACATAAAAAGAAACGTTTTGAAATTTCTTGTAAAAAGAAATCCATCTAAAATAACAAGTTCCTTGGAGACTTAGAACTTCCAATAACCAGTTTTACTAGTTTACTGATTGTACTTGCAATCTTTAATATTTGTTTTCATGATATGGCAGCATTTTGCAAATGCTATTACTTGTTGACTATGCTTTATCTTAAGGTTCCAGGTTAAACTCGGGATGTTTTTTTCGAGAACAGCATGTTACCGTCCGGGTGAGGTGAGTTCTTGAGTATGCAGGATGGTTAAGGTCTGGAAATTGACATCAAGTCAGGAATCCAACATCTACCCACCCTCTGCCGTCTGGCGAGAAAGCAATTGAAATAATTGAAAACATAATGAATCCCTTCCATTGAAGCATTTCTACGCTTCATCGGCATAGGGTCACCAAGGTAAGTACTTTGTCCAGTTACACTGAAGAGCTCTGGCCACTCTCTGATTAACAATTGCTTTTCAAAGTACTTCTGTCTGAAATTGCAATCCCTGCTTGATAAGTAACCAGTAACTTTGTGGGAGGCACTTCGTTTATGCAACAGTTAATTGGTGCCAGCTTTCACAGTATGGTAGCAGTGTACCCAAGCCATGCCTTCTACCTCTGATGATGTGGAAGAGCACTAACCACTTGACTGCCTGCCCAGCCAATGACACCAGCTGTCTGCTTCTAATTTTCATGCTCCTGCACAGCCAGAGTGTGTAGACGTCGAAGGTTAGCTCTCTTGAAATGCCTCAGAACCCTCAGGCTCCTCGGTTAAGAAATAGCCAAAATTTGCAGTTTCTTGCAAAAAGACCTTCAAGTAAAGCAGAGGGACATGCATTGCCAGTGACCAACACAATCTTGATGGACCTACCACTCTTCCACTCCTAGATTGTATCTCTCCTCAAGTTGTGGCCATCTACAAGAAGATAAAATAGTAAGGCGTGAGTGATCAGAGAAGGAGATACCACTTGTAAAGGGCGACTGAATCATGGGAGCAAGAGACTAAGAGATTGGGTGTGAGAGTTGGCTATTTCTTTGGGGATGTGAGGATGGGGGTGGAGTAGACCTTAAAGTGATGACCTGAGGTGTATGCACAAGTGAATGCCTAGCAAATTAGAGAACAAACCTGACAGAACAACTGCCTGAGATTCACGAGAAAAGTATCTTTGAGGGAAGTCAGCAAAAGGGAGAGAGAATAGTTAGAGCAAATCAGAAACGAAGGGGTGGCATCCCAGGGGACTGTGTAACTGGTTGGTTATTCAGAGAGCTTTGAGGTGAGTTTATAGCTACAAGCATTCAGGGATTAAGCATCAAAATGGAATAAATATGGAAAGTGATGGTAAGTGAATTAATAAGTGTAAGCACAGAGCAGATCTAGATGCATGAATTGAAATTACTTGAATTCCTGTTGAAAGTTTCTGAACTTCGAGGGCAGCTAGACTTACTGCAGAGTATCAGGAAGGTTGACAGTTTCCTGGATTGGACATTCCAGCTAGAGGTGATTGTCCCATAGATACTGGAAGTTTAGAATGGTGGATGGCTTGCTACATATCAGGCAGTAAGTGCAGGATTCTTTGGAGTATGGACTACTGTCAAAACAGCACTGGCATCAGCTGAGAATGATGACCCTTGAAGGACTGCATCCAGAATGTTATACTATTACAAGAGACTGCACGGGGTTGGGGGGGATGTAAAAATGCAGTCATTATATAGAACACATTTAGGGCCAAACAAGTAACTTGGTAACCAATGTCATGAGTCTTGCATGAAACGTTGCTACCCTAGTGACGGGTATGTAGAAATATTCGGTAAAGGCAAAAGAGTAAGCCAAACATTTTGATGCATTTTAGTACCAACAACAGATATAGGGAAGTTATTCAGGTGTTTCAGTCAAATTACCAGAGTAGAAAGGGAGTTCAAATGTAGGAGCACAGTGACTTCTGGATTCCTCCCAATGCCACCTATTGGAAAATTAGAAATTGGAGGATTGGGAGGATCAATGAATAGCTTGAAGAATGATGCTGAGGAAATTATTTCAGATTCTTGGGGCATTGAGATCAGTTCTGGCACAAGGAGGATTTAAGTAAAAGGGGCAGGTTGGATCATTCCTCAGTAGGAATGGAACAAATGTCTTTGTGTGGAATTTCATTAGCATACTTGATCTTACAATCACAGAGAACTTTCAGAAAGAGATTTGAATTTCCAGTTGACAGCTGAAAGAATTATACAACTGGATTTCAAATTTCAAAACATTTTATTGTAACAAATGAATAAAAAGGCACTAAACACTTCTTTTTGTTGGCATTTTATACTTGACAAAAATGACAATATCCTTTTATACATACCACATGTTGTTAAAATGACTGTCATCCCATAGAGAGTGTAAATACTCCACTGTTCCTTCAATCCTAATTAACTACCAAATCCTAGATTTGTCAAATACTGACTTTGAAGGTCCATCTTTAGGTGCTCCCCTCAGTTTTCAGAGCATTGCTTCTATTAATCACTGGCACTAAAGCCTGCTTGAAAAATATGTCTTGCCATTGACCATGCTGTAACAAATTTTCTGGAATCCATCAAAGGCTGCAGTGTGCATTACTTAGCTCAGTGACTTTTTCCTTTACCTCTACAAGCTTACTGTCAGCCAGACTTCACAGCAGATCACTCTCTTCATATACCCCAAATTCAAAGCTACAATTAAAAAATAATAATTTCATAAATATTGTAAGTGTACCATTAGGAGATTTTAAAGTAAGTTGTCAAAGTGATAGGCACCAGCATATGGAAGAAGAAATGAGAAATACTATGCATAAAGTAAGAGCACTCAAGAAAGAGGTGGTCTATTAGAATTGGATTTAGCAGGACTACGATAAAATCAAAGGAAGCTTTAGAACGCATGTATGTAGTGCGTACATGGTGAATGCATATAAAGTGTATGCGTGTACTTTGTTGAATAAGCTATGTATGAAAATGATATCATGGCAGTAATGGAAATGTACGTAAAAATTGTGAGGTTTGTGTACTTAATATTTAAGGCTGGATTTAGTGACAAGGCTACAGGTCCCAGTAGCCACACTGGGAAAGGGTGACAATTCTGACTTGAGCATTCAGGGGTCAGCTGTACATGATCTTTTGGCAGCCAGTGAACTAACTCACATGGGGATGGGGACTATCCAATCACAGGCCCAGTAGGCAGTCAGAGATGGAAGTTAGTGTCAGATGATGCCATGAGAGATGCTGGATATATATTTAAAGAGCAGCCCACCCTGCATTTACTGCCGCTTGCAGAGGTGCTGCAATGCTCTGGTGCCTGTAACTGTCATGTGCTCTCGCCTGATTGCTGTCTGGACAACTAACCTGCTCAGAAGAAGCCTGCAGCAAGATGAGAAGGGATATCCCAGATGATGCCAGAGTTCAGAGACAGCTCCCTGCATGTTCTACTCCAGACACCCAAGGCAAGGGGAGGATATCCTCTTCCACAGTGACTGGAGGAGATGACGGGCCTATCTTTTTTACTCCTATGTCTTATGGTATTATGATTAGATTAGATTAGATTCCCTACAGTGTGGAAACAGGCCCTTCGGCCCAACAAGTCCACACCGGCCCTCTGAAGAGTAACCCACTCAGATCCATTTCCCTCTGATTAATCCACCTAACACTATGGGCAATTTCACATGGCCAATACACTTAACCTGCACATCTGTGGACTGTGGGAGGAAACCAGAGCACCCGGAGTAAACCCACGCAGACATGGGGAGAATGTGCAAACTCCACACAGTCAAGTCGTACGAGACCAGAATTGAACCTGGGACCCTGGTGCTGTGAGGCAGCAATGCTAACCACTGAGCCACCGTGCCACCCTTAACAAAAATGTTTTTCTAACCAAACAAGTCCCCTGATGGTGACAGAAGAGTTTGGTAGCAATGGGTTTCCTCCCTGCATCACCACCACGCCGAAACCTGGGTCCAGTAGCACAGTGCATTAATGACCATATTTGGATTGCCAGGCACAATACTCCATGGCGCTTTACATTTGGTAATGTAAGACGGTGCACTTTGTGGAGATGGATTCATCACCCAGTTGGTGGCCACAGTGGGGTCAGGCTACAGCATATTACTCAGTGGCATGGCTGGATTATATTAAGAAGCATCCATCTGTTTAATTCTTTGGCAGAAGAGAGCTTGAGTTTTGCTAAAAAAGAATGACAGATTTTGTTGAAACCTTTCATTCTGCACTGATTGGGACATTTTGCAAGAACACCAGTTCAAGAGAAAACCATAATACCATAAGACATAGGAGTGGAAGTAAGGCCATTTGGCCCATCGAGTCCACTCCGCCATTCAATCATGGCTGATGGGCATTTCAACTCCACTTACCCGCAGTCTCCCCGTAGCCCTTAATTCCTTGTGACATCAAGAATTTATCAATCTCTGCCTTGAAGACATTTAGCGTCCCGGCCTCCACTGCACTCTGCGGCAATGAATTCCACAGGCCCTCCACTCTCTGGCTGAAGAAATATCTCAGCATTTCTGTTCTGAATTTACCCCCTCTAATTCTAAGGCTGTGTCCACGGGTCCTAGTCTCCTCGCCTAACGGAAACAATTTCCTAGTGTCCACCCTTTCCAAGCCATATTATGATTGCTGCTTCCTAAGTGTTCCCTAACTTTAAGGTTTTTTATAAAGTTTGGTTCATTACATAGCACTAGGTCCAAAATAGCCTGCTCCCTTGTGGGCTCCATGACAAGTTGTTGCAAAAAGCCATCCTATAAGCATTCCATGAATTCCCTTTCTTTGGATCCACTGGCAACATTATTTACCCAGTCCACCTGAATATTGAAGTCTCCCATGATCACCGTGACCTTGCCTTTGTGACATGCCTTCTCTATTTCCCGGCACATGTTGCACCCCTGGTCCTGACCACTGTTAGGAGGTCTGTACATAACTCCCATTATGGGAATTATGCTAACATTTATACTGCCTGTGAGAGCAATGCTGGTTGGTTGGCAAGTGGGCTTTGATTGATAGAGATGTTGTCATGGTCAATGCAACCACTAATGATGATCGGCAATTAACAGTCAAGTTTGTATAAATTTTAAACTTGGCATGTTGACTCAGATTGCTCAGTGTATTGCCTGAGAAAGGAATCAGCAAATGGCAAATCTATTTTATTGAGTTAAAACCAGCACAGTGTGTGCATATTTTCTTTCTATCTGCAAGGAACAGGGCCTCTGACATGAGGGCACATAATATTCTCCATGGAGAGATTGGTGTTTCTGATGTGAATGTAGATCCAGCAACATAGATAACCAGTGGATACTGCAGATGTGCATAGACCTGTTGGTCATCACCTCATCCATAAGTTGAATACAACTAGGCACCTGGAGTCATCCCTAGTTCCTCATCCATCTTAAATTAGCAGGAAAGTTCAAATGAACACAAGCATCTACCTATTTCTTCTGGGACTCTTCAGGGGCTTTCCTGTTTTGGGCAGTTCCATAACCTCTCTGCCAGTGCCTCAAATTGACATGACAACAGAACAGGGTGAAGTTAGTGCAAGACCAAGAGTTTCCAAACCCTCAGGCAGCTCGAGGATAATTACCATCCCAAGCCACAAAGCAGCCTGATCAGCAACCTCCCTGCAAGCACAGACAGAGCACTATGTAGGAAAATCAGTGAGAGTTAAGAAGAGACTCAGCCTATATTTGGCTTTTACTGGTGGCAATGTGAGTGTGAAGATTTGGTTCCATTGTTCATCTCAATAAATCTTTAATTCATACTAACTCCTCTTTCCCATTCTTGCTCCCCAATGATGTCTCAGCTACAGCTTTGGACTGATACAATGGATTAAATCATGTCCACTCAATGTTTAAGGATCTTGCCATTGTGTGCTACGCATTTGGATATTGAGCACTGGAGCACAAAATGAAAAAGGCAAGAGTAGAACTGATTAAATGTGAGGTTTAGCTGGGTATGCCAAGCCTTTCTTGCACATCTTCATTGCACCTTGCACCATCAGAACACAGCAGGCCACCACAATATGTGAGCTGGGAAGTACAAAAGAACTTCATCAAATTGGTCCAAGGAACTGATCGCACTTGAAGCACCACAATAGCCTGCTGTCTGGTCTTACAGATATTGTGTTCTCCCTCTGTGTCTGTGTATGTTCTCCTCATGGACTTCAGTGACCATGTCCTCAGAGAGTAGTCTTTGTCTCTGACTATGTATGCCAGAAAGCATGGGGGAGGGTTTCCTGAAAAGCTGTGGCACTTGCATTTGCTGCAATATGTGGGTCGCCATGCTGCTTCTTGAGTAGGGGGTGCACATCTGAGGAATCTAATTCTGATGGTTGTAGATCAGTAGAACATTAATGGATTGGGAAGGTCTTCCTGTTGATGAAAGCCTCTTGGTTGATCATTGGGAGCTTTTGGCTATATGTATGCAGTTGGTGACACTTTGCACCTGGAGATCCTGTGATAGTCCCAAAGATAATCAATCTTTTCACCTGACTGGCCAGATTGGTGCTATCTCCTCCATATCAATGATCAATGTCAATCAACTCTATGATAGATAACCTCAGACATCCCCTCACCAATTCCTAGTGGATTGCTAGTAAGAGCTGACGGTGTAGCATTTGAGTGGTATGGTGATCATCAACAATGTTGCCATTGTGTGCCCACTAATTCACATGGGTCTCAGATCATCTTGCCAATTGGCACAGAGATAAGCAACAATCTGCCTGGGCAACTGCAATCTTAGCTCACACTGCTGCTCAGATATTTGAAGGGAGTTCCACCTCAGGTAATACCTTCTTGGAGACCATCTCTGCAGTAGACAGTTGGCATGCTCCTTATACCCTTCTCTACTGGGCAACCCCTAGGCCGGCCCTTTTGCTCCTTCTAAGGTAATGATGTGCTCCTACTGGACCTCTCTCACTTTGAATGGCCCCTCTTTCTCAAATGGGTGGAGCCCCAAAACCTTGGTGGATAAAGCCCTGGCTAAACAACTTCACCAAAGAAACCGAGTTTATGTCACAGAGCCACAGATTGGACAATTGGACAAATAAGCACCTTGCATATGAGAAAAATAGATAGCAGCAATTGTAGACCATGTGAGTCAAGGTCAAAGCTTGTACCTGATATAGGGATGCATTGTGTCTATGTATGCTATTGTATGATAATTGAATCCAAGTTATCTATTTGTCTTAATCATAAAAATAGGGCATAAAATAGGCAATAACAGAAGAGACCATTCTCTATTGAGAACACACCAGATGTATGAAAGAGCAATACAGTTAATCCTACTATTCTAATAGCTCTTCCTCTTATAAGCAATTGTCCCATCCTTTGCTGAAGTTACTAATGAATCAAAACCAACCAATTATGAAGTAGTACATTAAAAAATGTCACCTAGTCTGGGCATAAGCATATTTTCCTCACATCGTATCAAATTCTTATGCCTGTAAATTTAATGCTGTGCTCTTTGGTTGTCAACTCTCCAAATTCTGAAAATAATTTCTCTCTATTAATTTTATTTTCACCTTTCCTGATGTAAACACCACTTTCAAAGATCTTCTCAGTCTTCCTATCTGTGAGAAGAGCATGTCTGTTCATGCGATTTAATCCTTTATGCCTAGAGCCAATCTATGGAAATCAACCACTCGTTATAAATTTCTTTGATACTCCCTTTCCCAATCCTTCATGTCTTTCCTAAAGTGTGGTACCCAGAATTGGCAAATGCCCCAACTGGGGCTACTATTTTACTACTGTTTTATATTGGTTTAGCATAGCTTCCTGACTTTGATAGTTTATACTCCTTGTTATAAACCCCAAATCCCATTTGCTTTATCAACTGCATTGTTAACACCTCCAAAGATTTGTACACACTCACTCTCAGGCCCTGCTCTACTTGCACATCTTGTTAAGTTGTACTATTTAATTTGTATTGCCTCTGTTCATTCATCCTACAAAATAAATCACCTCATGATTTCTGTTTCAAGTGCTTTTTCAGGTTTGAATATACCTATGTGTACTGAGTGAAGTCTAGAAGATGAAGTGATGATTTGATTGAAACTGATAAGATCCTGAGGGGGCTTGACAGGATGTATGTGGCAAGGATAGTTCCTCGAGTGGGAGAATACAAAACAAGAGGTCACCATTGAAAAACAGTTACCATTTAAGACAGAAATTAGGACTTCTTTTGTTGTCTCTCAGAGGATAGTAAGTCTATTGGAACTCTCTTCCTCAAAAGGTGGAAGCAGAGTCTTTGGACATTTGTCAGGTAGAGGAAGGTAGAATCTTTGTTGGCAAAGGGCAAAAGATTATCAGGAAAGTGGAGTTGAGGCTGCGGTCAGATAAATCACGATCTTATTAAATGGTGGAGCAGGCTCGGTGAGCCAAGTGGCCAATCCCTAACTCAAATGTTCATGTACAACTCCATTCCATCACGCTATCTATATCATCTTGCAATCTATTAGTATCTTTCTTATTGTTGCTACGTTTACAACTTTTATGCAAGGTGCAAATTTCAAAATTGTACTCTGTGTGTCCAAGTCCATGACATTGATTTGTATCAAAGACAGCAGCGGTCTAAGTACTGAATCTTGGGGAATGCTACTGTTATCTCCCACTAGTCTGAAACAAAAAAACAGCTATCTTCCACAGCTTTGTTTTCTCTCCAAAGTTAATTTTACAGTACTCTGCTGCTGCCTCTTGTATCCTATAGGCTTGAATTTAGCTAAAAACCCTAATGTGTCATACGCCAACAATTTTCTGTATTCTTTCACAGGATGTGAGTTTCACTGGCTTGGACAGCATTCATTGCCAATCCCTAGTTGCCTTGAATAAGGTGGTAATGAGCTGCCTTCCTGAACCACCTCAGTCCATGCGTTATTGCCACAGTTCCAGAATTTTGTCTCAGTGACATTGAAGGAATGGCAATATATTTCTAAATCAGGCTGCTGAATGGCTTGGAGTGGAACTTATAGGTGGTGATGTTCCCATGCATCTGCTGCCCTTGTCTTTCTCATATTGGAGGCTGCAGGTTTGGACGGTACTGTTAAAGGAAGTTGCTGCATTGCACAATAGCAACATGATTTGTCTTTAACAAGTGAGTGCTAGCTTGCCTTTATTGGTCCATACATCTCTAAGTGGCAGTCAATGTTCTCATGGTTAGGTATTTTCTAACCCCTTCCACTTTGTCAATGGTAACCTGACTGACCTGTTCGCACAGCTTTGTGTTTCACCCTTTTTTGAACAAGGTTATAACATACTTTCTGCTTTTGGTACCACATCTGTGTCTCAGAATGTTTTGAAGATTTGTGGCCAGTACCTTCCTGATTTCTACCCTTACTAAAGATAAATCCTAAGACTTGAAGTTTTGCCTAATTTTCTAGTATCTTCTTTGTTAAACTATTTTATCTCCTCCTGTATTCTGGTGGCCTTTCTATTGGCCATGATTGTCTTCCTAATACATATCAGTGCAAGATAATTACTTGGAATGCTAACCATAGTTTCAACCTCCAAAAGATCTTCATTTAGGTCCCTAACTGACCCACCACTCCCCTGGCAATTTTTTAACTGCCAGTATTGGGCTTCCTCTATATGTTTGTAGCAACCTATTCTCCCAGTGCCTAATCTCCATTTCTATTTCCTTTTACACTTCTCAATTTTTTTAAAATATTCTTCCTGATTCTGTTTATTTTATTACCAAGCTGACATTTGTCAAATGGTCCCATTTTCTGCTTCATCCTATTATTGAGCTCTTTTGTCATCAAAGTGGCTCTGACTTTGGTTGCCATCCCTTACCTCCTTCTGGGTCTTTTATTGTTCCCTACCTGTCTTTGACTCCAAATTATTTGGCCAGATTCCCGCTGAACTTGGGAAATTAACATTTGTCCATGTGGTAGTTTTATTCTGGATTGCTTCCTGGTCCTTCTGCTTAACTTTGATGTTATGATCCCTATTCCCGATATGCTCTTGATTATGACATTCTCAAATTGACCCACTTAATTTCTTCAGAATAGATCTTGTTGCACTTTCTTTCTCATTGGGTTGGAAACATACTAATCAAGAAAATTCTCTTGATTCTTTTGGAACTAGGGGAGGAAACTTTGTTCACAATCCTGGAACACCCTGGCTTCAAAGAGGATATCATATAAGATGACACGTGGGATGAAATTCTATGGCAGAACTTGGGATTGGGGGGGCTGGAAATGTGGGCAAGTGAAGACTCATGTAGATGGCTTGGGTAGAGACTTAGGGAGGTGCAAAACCTATGGGAAAGGCTATCAGGAATGGGTTCCGGATGTTCAGGATCTCACTTATATAGGTGTAGGCTGGAAGCCATTGCCCATAAAGAACTCACTATTTCCTTCCATCGTGCTGAAAATCATAGATATACATTGGAAGGAAAATGGCTGCAATCACTCCTGGATGAGTGTCTTTACTTGTGAGGGAGAGGCCTGCAAAACCCAATGGTAAGGGCCTTTTCGAGGGAAACAACAATACACACACAGACTCAAGCACTGTACAGAACACAGACCTATGGGGTTCCTAGTCCCAAGTTTGCAGCTAGTGGTTAGGACATGGATTGCACTGCTTGAGAACTTTGTTTTATTCATTCAGGAAACATGGGAGTCACTGGCTGGCCCAGCATTTATTGCTCATCCCTAACTGACCTTGATAAGATGCTGGTGAGCTGCAGTCTATTTGGTGTAGGTGTATGGAGTTTTGTCGGGAGTTCCAGGATTTTAACCCAGCGACACTGAAGGAATGCAATGTATTTCCAAGTCTTGATGCTTGGAGGGGAACTTCCAGGTGGTAGTATTTCCATATATCTGCTGTCCCTGTCCTTCTAGATGGATTTGGAGGGTGCTTGCTGAATTTTAGCAGTGCTTACTGCTACTAGTAAGCATTGATGGTGGACAGAATGGATGGTTGTGGATATGGTGTCAATCTAGCAGACTGCTTTGTCCAGGCAAATGGGAAGTATTCCACCATACTCTAAAAAAAGGGGCGATATATGCCACCAGTATGCCTGTTTAGCCTTTGGCCATCGAGGAACAGAATGATTGAAGGCAATGACCTCAAACCTTGCCCAAGCCCATGGTCTACAAGCAGTAATGCTGCTTGCCCATCTATATGCACCAAAGACAATATATAACAGACATCTCAAATTCCAAGAAAAGTATCTCCACTGATGCTCTACAAAATCCTGCAAATCCACTGTCAAGACAGGCAATCCAATATCAATGTTATCTCTCATGCCCACATCCTTGGTGTTGAGGCAATTGTTTCTGTAAATGGGTGTTCACATCCCCCATATGTCAGACATAAGTCTTCCAAAATATGGCCTGTATTCTGAGTTCAGTCATGGTAAATGGTTACCAGGAGAGCAACAAAACTGTTTCAATGTCTCAATGCCACTTATACAAAATTCAACCTTCTAACCAACACAAGAGATTCTCTGCCCCAAAGCTGCCCAGCCTGGAAAAGGAACACCTATGAAGTTGCCAAACACCTCCGACATACCAGGTGGATGCCAAGAGCAAATGGCGTTTTGCAAAATGCCGAGCAGCCCACCCACCCACCCATAACTTGCAGCACCACCTGCCTCACATGTGGCAGGGTGGAAGGAGCCTGCACTTAGTTCCCTGGGGTCCTGCAACTTCAGAGTGGAATGAACTCACCTTCAATCCTGAGGGGTAACAGAAGAAGAATACTTATACTAAACTTTGTTCAAGCATACAGTGGATGAAACGAACATTTTCGGAACTATTATTGTGTAAAAATGCTAAATTGACCAGTGCAACAGATAGAGTCCCCCATT
Source organism: Chiloscyllium punctatum (assembly GCF_047496795.1). Classification (NCBI taxonomy): domain Eukaryota; kingdom Metazoa; phylum Chordata; class Chondrichthyes; order Orectolobiformes; family Hemiscylliidae; genus Chiloscyllium; species Chiloscyllium punctatum. The sequence continues at coordinate 49,295,888 of NC_092750.1, read as the reverse complement.
CTATCTGCGTTCATCAAATATATCTTTCTGTGCATCTTCAGTGCATCTTTTGTTCTGTCTGTAAACCAAACTTTTCGAAAAACTTTCACAAGTGTATTACATAAACAAGTTAGGATGTTGTTTAGTCAGCGTTACACTGATTATTTGGTATATAAAGGGACTTTCTGTTATTATATCAGGCTTAAATTTTACATTTGATTCTAAATTGATTTTTTAAAAATCTTTCATAACTGGAATAAGTCAAGTTACAACATTGTGGGGTTTGAAACAGCTACTGTGCCTAGTGGAATCATTACTGTTGTCACAAACCACATCCTTAGAACAAGAGTGAGATGAGTAGCATAAAATCCCCTGTCAAGTATACATTTATATTTAGAATGCAAAGCAGGAAAAGCAAAGAGTTTAAGGTTATGAGCCATAAGTACTACAAAATAAGCCTATAATGTGCCTACTCAACAGCTCTTGTTGCTTTAGCTCCTATAATTTTGGTAACACGTGCTGCACAACTACTTCCCCTTCACAGACCCAGTGCTACTGATCCTCCTTTTAAACTCATGTGCAGTCCTGTAGGGAGGGAGTGAGTGAGGAATAGGGCAGGAGCAGAGGAGGATGGAGAAGGCTGTTGGGGAGAAGTTAGTTAATCATAAGAGCATTTGAGAATAGCCTCTGCTGTTACCATGGTGATGACAACAGCTAGGGACAAGCAAAAAAAATGCAAATCCTTTATAATTTTGACAGTGAAACTTTCAGATTTCCTTTGTTCTCCTGTATGTATCTATCCACAGAACAAAAGTTTTGTATTTTCATTGCATTTTGTAACTGTCATGCAGGCTAATCAATATTGTCTGCCAATGGTTACATGTCCTCACCTCTGCTTCAATATCAGGTAGCCTCATCTTGTACAATGTAAATAGTGAGGCCACATTCTAAGTCTCCCCATTTTCAGAGGACCTCCTGGGCCCAGCTCCTGCTGGCTTTCATTCACAGTCTTTTATGACTTCTAATTTAAACCTGTGTATCTGTCACCACAATGGGCTGACTCAGTACTGTAGTTCTTCTCTGGCTGGTAAATGCCATTTCCAACATGCCTCATGGTAATATAACACACAATTTTATAGAGCAACATGGGTAGTAGAATTTAATGGGTAATATTCATGTACAAATCTTTACCTAAGAGCTTCAAAATAGGGCAGTAGTAACAGTGGAGTCTTACTGAATGCCTGGAATAATATTACTACTTACAAAAGACACCTTTGGGTATGACTCCATACAATGCCTTAACAGTACACTACATTATTCTATTTTTTATTATTTTATTCTTAGGAAATGGATGCTGCTAGCTAGGCAGGTATCCATCATCCTTCCCTAACTGCCTTTGAGAAGGTGATGGTGAGCTGCTTCTTAACTTGTTGTGGTTCATAGAGGATAGGTACTCATCCTGACATCTCCTTAACTTACATAAATACTCTTATATTTTTCATCACCATATTCACCATCATTGGCATCAGTCCTCTAACACTCCATCATGAATGAAGAAGGACAATACTTTGAACAAGATGTCTGTGTTTATTTAATAGATGTGAATTTTATAATTTTTATAGCTTTCTTTTCAGCAACGTTCATCAGTTTGTACTTATCCTCCGTTTAAACGATGACTCCTTTTTAAATTATATTCCTAAGGCATTTGGAATCCTACTTGGATTATCAATTTCTCAGTGATTTACACATCACAATTTAATGATTCTGCATTTGGCAGTGTCTCAATTTAAGATAAAAGCATCAACAATGTCACAAAGTAAAATATGACTGATACTGGAAATTTGAAATGCAGAAAATCTTGGCAATACTCATCTAGTCAGACAGAATCTTTGAAGAAGCAGAGTTAACATTTCAGATCAACGATTCCATAAAAGTTTGGAAAAGCTATAAATGGAATAAGTTTTAAGCAGGATGGAAAAACGAACAAAAGGTCTGGTCAATGATAGTTGGAAAACAGGAAAGACCAGATAACCGAAAGAGAAGATGGTGCTGAGACAAGATGGGAATGGCAGAATAAAGAACAGCTACCATCAGAAAACAAAAACAAAGGACAATTCTGAGGCTTGAAACTTGCTTCATTTGAGGCTAATGGAAATGAAAATTATAAATGACTTTGAGAAGAAATTGAGTGGACACTTAGGGAAATAAACTTACAAGGTTATAGAGTCAAAGAATTGGACTGACTGATTGCTTTGTCATACAGAAACCTAACGAAACAAGTGACATCCTGGGCCCAGATTTTCAAATGATTATGGTGCCACACTCTGATGTGACCACGATTTTCAAATTACAGTCCTAGAGGTCATCTCCAGACACCTCTAGGAGAGTTACAAATTCTCAAGGTGCTACCAGGGTGGGTAAGGGTGCTTGTTACGAACTAATGGGTTCATTAAGCTCCTTAAAGAACTTATTAAGGGGCAAAGGCATTTGGGAATGCAGTTTTAAAACCTTACTTGGTGGAGTTGACCAGTCTGACTATAAGGATTGTTGACGGTCCAAAGTAAACATCATTTTGTGATAAGGTGACTGGACCCTGAGGTAATCAGTGCAAGATGATGTGGATCACCACAGTTTGGCAATCATTTATCTTTCATTGCCTTCTGATCAGCTGCCATCCCTATTTGCCAGGCTGCCTTAGGCTCCAACATAGCTGTGATCCTTTTGCTGCTGGCACCTGGTAAGGAGCTGACAAATCCTGGATGCACCAGATGCAGCCAGAACCATTTACTTACCAATGAGTTTGCATCTAGCAGAATTGTGGCATTTACTTTTCAAAATAGAAAAGCAACATAATTACAGTATGGCGTTGGGTCTCTGACACTGATCAAAAGATCCACTTCAATAACTCAATGATCCTTTGAAAGATTCATTAACCTGAAATATTGACCCTGTTTCTGCCTCCACAAAAGTTGCCAGGGCTGCTGAGTATTTCCAATATTTCTAGTTTTCATTTTGAATTTGACAATTCACAGTCATTGTGGTTTAACCAGCTGAGCCAAGAAAGTTATTGCAAAGTGCGACTTTGTTTAATAAAGTGCAAATTTATGAATCAGCACAATTAGTCATTCATACCTTTCAATTGTGAATAGGTTCATACTACGTGAGAACAAAAACAGAAATTGCTGGGAAACTCAACAGGTCCAGCAGCATCTATGGAGACAAAGCTGAGTCAATGTCTCAGATCCAGTGACCCTTCTTTAGAACGACTTTTCATACTATGTGGGCAGTAGCTGCTTATTAAACTGCTTTCTTTCCCATTATCTAGCCCTCGCAACTTGTTATTTTGATTCTCACTTGCTAATTTTTGCTGAGCTTTGTTTCACCATGGGCTGTCAGCCTTCTAATACTTTTTCAAACAGTTATTCTTCATGTGAATGTTTAGATAGTGAGTGTTGGCTGTGTGTTCAATTACAGAGGACAGTAAGCTGCCAGCAAGCCTTCTGATTTCTAGGACATTGCAGCATCTTGTATATTACATTTAGCAATTAAGTCATCATTGGGGGCACTGCAGCCAAAATATTTATGCATATGTAAAGTATTCATATAAGGACATACTTAATTCACAGATTACTGAAACATTGAGTTTATATTTAACATTACATTAAACAACATCCCACCTTATTTCAACCTCAAGAAGAATTATTTTGAAACAGCAAACAGCTATCAAGGTTAAAGTATCCTTTGGAGACAGCACATTATAGTTGTCAATCTGCACTGAGGTGTTCTCACTGACTAAAGTGGATGATTACATTGATTTGGAGTAGGATCATCAGTTTTAACATAAGCATTTCTGAAAAAAAAGTGCATTGGCGATATATGTCCTTCATGTCTTTTGGACCATGTGAGATCATATACATGAAAGATAAATTCATCAGTGCTTACAAACAGTGCACTCGGCTGATGAATTCCTGGCTCTAGCACTGAGTATATTTTCTGATTGGAGAATTCCAGTGATTTAGGGGATAACTATCATAAAAACATTCTGATTTATAAACTCACACTGATAACCCCATTACCTATTGTATCAGGAAGTACACCAGTTGAAGCAGTGAAAAAAAAACTGAAAGAATTGCGGATGCTCTAAATCAGACACAAAAACAGTGGTTTCTGGAAAAGCTGAGCAGGTCTGGCAGCACGTGTGATGACTCTTCGGGTCTGATGATCCTTCCTTAGAACTGCTCCAAGTGCTCCCCAACGATCCAGGTGCTCATGCAAAATCTGCTGAATATAAAGCAAACTCATGCAGCTGATGCAAACTATCTGTGAAATATATTTCATACACACCCAGCTCGTATAATCAGTTATCTAGTAAGATGTAACTAATATGATGGATATTTTGGTACTGTCAGATTGAATCAAATCAAAACTACCCCAGAGCTTTATGAGGTGTGGCTTCTAACATTACTGTTTTCTTCTGGCCAAATATCTACACCATTTCAGTCCAGCCTAAACAAACTCTTAACAGGAAAAATGTTGATTCTGTTCACCATCTTGCAAGCAGTGTGCCTGAGGGAGTAGTTGTACCTCATATATTTGAAAATGTATACTTCCACATAGTCATCAGAGAAACCCACAGGAAATCCCTTTGCTTCTAAGTAGCACGCAGCAGACATGCTACCAAGTCTTACCTTTAGAGATGGCTTCTGTGAGACTTCTCAATTGCCAAGGAGAACTGTGCAACATAACTCTTAGGTTCAGGCAATGCTCTTACCTGAATGAGCCCCAGATCGAACATCCCATTGCACCGATTTCATAGAGCACAGATTTAGACGATTGTAGGGATAAAGTTCTTGCCAAAATATTTTTTTTGGAGATTCAGAAGCTGGCAGCTTTCATTGCTGGGATTAGGATCAGAGAGAGGGAAACAAAGCTACTTTGGGAGTTTGGAATTAATGACAGCAGCCATTTTTATACGTAAACACACTAGTTTTTTCATGGGGCCTTTCTGCCAATGCTTGTAGTCATTTGAGCATTGTACATCGTTACAAACAGTGAGAATGGAAACAAAAAAGGTACAAAATGTCTCAAATTTAATTCACAGTTGAAAAAGAGTACTGAAATGCTCTCCAGCATTCTGGGAAGAGACTAAACAAATTAAAATTCCTTAAACTTGAAGCAAAATTCTTTGCATATTGACTTCTCTAAGAATTTGATTCTTATGTTTCCCCTATGTAACAATAATAACTGACTGAAAATCAGGGCTTTTTATTTCCAAACAAAGAAACAGCACACTTCTGAAAAACAAAAATACAGTTCAAAAATTAAGTAAGGTTGGGAAAAAAAATTAATATTTCAGCATGGAGGAATGATGCTTTGGATTTAGCTCAAAAAGAATTTGATGACGAATGATTTGGGGATGCTTATGAGGGCATGGGAAGGGAACATTATGTGATTGGCTAAAACTATGCATTCTTGAAAGTCAACCCTCCTGGAAAAACTACTGCTATGGAATTTGCTGTCTTTGAATCATTCCCACACTATGTGGAAATGACCACTGGAAAAATAGAACTACAGTGCGATCGGTTTAGTGATTAATCAGCCACTTTGGAGATTTTCCAAATAGCATCTCTTTGAATCTTTTGTATGAAATTGTTACAATTCTCCAAAATGATCTTAACACTGAGCATTTAACTGAACTTGCGTATCCTGGACCATCTCTGTCAAGCCAAATCCATTTTGTGAGAAAGAAAGAGCTGTTTTCACAAATGGAAATCTTATTATCACATATGGCCGTTAAACTGGAGATCTGCAATCTCTATTCGGCATTAAAGGAGTGGTATGGCTATTATTTGTGATTTTTATTTAATGAGAAAAAGGCACTCCTCAATCTCCAGATGGCATTTTAAAAAAAGTACTCTTGCAACTTTAAAAAAAATCAAAGTAGTTACTTCAGCACGTGGTGGAATTAGCAAGCCCCAGTTCCTTCCACAAAAGCTAGAGTTAATGATGGGATAGTGGTTAAACTACACATGCTGGTATCTGATAGCCTTTCTGGGTAAAAGTCTCAAGCTACAATATCAGCCTTGACAAGGTTGCAGAGACCCATTATCTGAAATTATTTAAAATAATAATTTAAAAATTGGATATTTTTGATTGCATGTCGTTGATGGTGAAACTTGAAGTTATCTGTTCTACTTATTTCAATGTTGAGGAGAATTTTATTGGTTATTGCTGCTAAGAATTTGGCAGGATGTTCCCATATACTTTGACCTGGTGAAATTGTTTATTGGTAGGGAGAATCATTTTCTGCACATATGTTAAAGCACTTCTAGTAGTAAATACGAATAAGCCTCTCATGCTTGCCACCAATCCCTGAGTATATTTACCATTTCCATAGGATAATTTTATGTGGATAGTAAATTACTCAACTAAATCACACATTTTCCATTGATAGTAAAGTAACCTGATGGTACAATAAGCTTAAAATAAAGAGTATGATTCCTGACCATCATTCCCAATAACTTACTGCACAGTAATGCCAACAATTCAAGTTAGTGTGAAATGACATATTTATAGAAGCAGAGATTGGATGAATAATGAGATTCTGAAAAGCCAACTTGCATTTGAAACTATTTGCAGGTGCTCATAACCTTAGCTGCTGGCATTGACTAACTAATCCTCTGTGTGCCTCCACCCAACCCATTTTTCCTGTTTGCTTCTGTCCTGTTCCTGTTCAAACCTCTTCAATCTACACAGTGCAAATGAAAAGAATGTTACTCAACATGATATAGCTTAAATACAACTTCTTCATTCACACTCCGAAGGATAATGAATTCCTTACTTTGTTTTTTTTTGTTGAACAAGAGAAAAAGAAGAACAAGTAACTGACATTTGAAGCACAGTGGCTCGGTGGGGTTAGCACTGCTGCCTCACAGCGCCAGGAACCCAGGTTCAATTCCGGCCTCGGGCGACTGTCTGTGTGGAGTTTGCACATTCTCCCCGTGTCTGTGTGGGTTTCATCTGGGTGCTCTGGTTTCCTCACACAGTCCAAAGGTGTGCAAGTTAAGTGTATTGGCCATTCTAGATTGCCCATAGTGTTAGGTGCATTAGTCAGAGGGAAATGGGTCTGAGTAATTTACTCTTTGCGGTTTGGTGTGGACTTCTTGGGCCGAAGGGCCTGTTTTCACACTGTTGGGAATCTAATATAATCATAGCAGTAGAACCTATCCACTACCCATGACTATTCAAGCCACCAACTGACTGTGCTCAGACCTCTGGAATGATATCAGATGTTGCCCTTGACTTACTGCAGCAGGAGAACCCTGACTGAAGGCTGTCTCTCTTGGCTCGACTGAGGACTATTCTTAGTCTTTGAAACATGGCCATTTTGGTTGAAGAAAATGAAATATGTTGCTTATGATGCAGGTGTAAGACGAAAGTAGCACAGAGCTGCACAGCAACACATCCATCCTCTTCACAAGTGATAGTTGACAAGCCTCCTGAACACACAAAACAGCAATTGCTGGAGAACCTCAGCATATCTGACAGTATTTGTGAGATGCTTCATGAGATGACTATTTTTAATCTGCAAAGACCAATGACATAGTGAAGTTTACTTGTGATCAACGTTTATACCCCACACATATGGAGACTGCCGCATTTCCCACATGCAGAATTCGATGATTACTATTGTCATACTTGCACTGTATAAGTGCCTGATTAATGTAATTTCTACATGAAATACCCCTCTCATTGATTGCAAGTAAAGCCCATATGCTCCAACAGGAAAAAAAGTACTTTCTCTATTCATCTACAGGCATTCTCCATTTCCAGCAGGCATTGACAAATTCCATGAAGATAGAAGACAATACAGATCACACTTCGCAGAGTCAGTCAAAGGCTTGATATTTTGTGTTCAAACGTCTTTCTTCAGCACCCCTCCTGGATTCGTGTCTGCATGAAACTGCAAATCAGGATACAATTACTGTGAGCTTTTAGGCTCTGGTTGAGGGTAAAGCGAAAAAAGACAAGGCGAGGCAGAGACACTCTGAGCATCCGAGTAGATGCAAAGTGAGTCAGCAGCAAGAGAGCCCACAGGTGACGCGCCATACAGGTGACGTGTGTAGTCTGTGCCAGTGGTGATCCATCTCCAGGAAGATTGCCAGGAAGTGGCATTGTCCCAATCCATTGGCTTGATACCATTCCAGTTACCTTTACCAAGCAATTTCCTTTCCTCTTGTGAGACCAGACGATTTTGGTCTATATGTCCAAGACATACACACCAAATATTTATATATATAAATATATTTGTTTATTGAGCCTTCATTTTTGCTTTTTGTAGATCTATTCATCAATCATATACTGACACACATCATCTCCTGTACAGAGTCTGGGTACAATAACAGAGAAAAGTAACACTACACAATCAACACAAGCATTGGCTTTGGAACAAACAAAATGGCAAGACCATAAGTGTAACTCATGACATTTTTGACCCAACATGTATTTGCTACTATTTGGTGCCCCTCTTCCAGGAAAGGAAGCAGCCACTGAACAAAATATTGCCCAAAATCAAAGTCTTTCTTAAGATGCTATGTACTGGTGATGAGATGCTTTGTTCAAATTAATGCAAGTTGCTTTATCACTAGCTGCCTTAATGGTACCACTCCTTCCTGATTTAATAAGCAGTGAGTTCAAGTCCAGAGATTTATGCACGTGATCTAGGTTGACACTTCACTGCAGTACTGAGGGAGTCCTTCATTGTTGGAAGTGCCATCATTAGAATGAGATATTGACTAGAGATTTCACATGCCCTCTATAGCAAAACCACATGAGAAGCCATGATATTATGTTAAAGAGAACAGAAGGATTTCCCTAGTGTCCTGGGTAACAGCTCTCTAACCATCACAGCAATAGATTATCCATTCATTATTGTTTGTAGGACATAGTTGTGCGAAAACTTGCTAATGACTGGTTGAAGCATTAAAGCAATGAGTGTAATTCAAAGAATCTCATCTCCTCGAAAAAGCTTCAGGCTGTTTTAAGATTATGAAAGGTGCTAAGGTGCTTTGTATAAGGAGCTATTTTTTTCCAGCTTTCATACACTTGATTCACAAAGCATCTTGTTTGATTTTAATAAGAAGCAAATTGAACAGGTTCTACAACAGAAAATCTGCTCGATCACATTACCTCCCAGGCTGTGAAACTTAAAAATTATCCCCAAAGCGTCTCACTTTAAGAGCAAGCAACAGGCATTAAGTTCTGAATACTTTCCAGATTTTGCAATTGGCAGCTAGTATATTTACAGGCTTGACTCTCTGTGAATTTTCCAAGACAGACTGAGCAAACATAACAGTCAGTGTTTGATTGTAAACTTAGTGTGGCTGCCCACCTACTCCACTAGTTCACACCCACCCCTGCACCACCATAACTTTTCCAGAATCTCAAAATTAAAGCTGCAGCTGTTTTGCACCAGTGTAGATCTTGAGGCTTAAAATCTGAAACCATTGAGAACATCTATGTCAATTGGTTAGAGGATGCATTATTAGACTTGAAGGTATTTCTAAAAATATTTTGTTAAAATGTCAAAATATTTTTAATTGCCAGGTATTTTATGATAAGATTGAAGCATTTAAGAGCTCTACTGCCAACAACAACAATTAAAACACAACACTAAAAGTTAATAACATTTTCTGTTAACTTGACAGAAATATTACTTCATATTTTTTGACTGGATGTAACATTTATTGGGAGAATTATTATTTGTGTAGATAATAATGGTAAATTAAGAAATAATTCCTTTAAGGATGATGTACCATGTCTGAAAGAATAGTATTGAGTAAGAACAAGAGATCTAAGGTTGATTTTCTGTATATTTTGGAATTATTTTAAATGAAATGAAATGAGATTATTTTTCTATATTTTACTGGCTAATGATACAGTATCCTTTCTTGCTGTAGCCATTCAGAGTTGACATCTGCTGTCATCCTTTGCATTTAGACATGTAATGTTTCGTATGGCTGAAGAAAATAACTTTAAACCAAACAAAACTGTTTATAGAATCACACAGCACAGAACAAATCCATTCAACTCACTGCACCCGTTCTTTGAAAGAGCTACCTGGTTTATTTTTGTTGATTCATGGGATGAGACCATATCTAGCTGAGTCAGAATTTAGTGTTTGTCCCTCATTGCCCCGAGTGCAGTTAAGAGTCAACCACGTTGTTTTGGGGTCGGAGTCACATGAATGCCAGAACAGGTAAGATGACAGATTTCCTTCCCTAAACATTAATGAGCTAATGGGTCTTTATGGCAATGGCTTTTATGACAATGGTTACATGTTTGCCATCAGGCTAACTTTTTAATTTCAGACTTTTATTGAATTCAAATGATACCACCTGCTAAGGTGGGATTTGAACAGCAGCCCAGAATACTAATTCTGTGATGTTACAACTATACCTTCACCTCAGTGCTTTGCACATAGTGCTGCAAATTGTTTTCATGCATTTATCCAATTCCCTTCTGAAAGTTTACATTGAATCTCTTTCTAGCATACTTTCAAATAGCCCATTGTGCAAAAACAGTTATCCTCACCTTGTTGCAATTATAAAGTTTGCAAAGATTGTTATGCTTTAGCAATGTGTCTTTTATTTAGAGTAAAGTGAGAGGAGTTATGCATCTTTTTGCTTTTTTAGACAACAAACTTGAGGGATTCATTATCAGAGATTAAAGGAACCAACATGGTTTTATTGGGAAGAAGGTGCAATGACGGTGGCCTATTTATTTACAGCGGATAAGCTGTGAGCCTCCATGTCCCAGCAAAATCTGTTGCCAATGTCAGATTGGAAACAGTTGTGCTTTAAAATGAACCTTTAGTTCTAAACTTAAAATGATTTGGTCTCTTAAGAATATCTATTCAGCATCTCTATCTGGTTACAAGGCCCATATGATTTGCACTGCCATTGTGATAGAATTTAGGATGGGAAGGATACAGATTAAACTATTGTGAGATTGGATTATAGGTTTTCCTGACATTTTACAGAATATTGTGTTTAGATTAGTCTGTCAGGATCCAGAAGAGGAAGGAAGCTTATTGGCAGCAGCATACTGTGGTTTCCCTTGTAGAAATGTAGTAAAGAGCTTGCTCTCAAATTGGAAACAGCAAATTAATGCAGAGCTAAAATGAGCCTGAAAATTTGTCTAGCATTAAGTAGAGGAATAGATCTGAATGAAAACGTGCCCATGAAAGTTCAGGAAATGAAACGCTTGGAAGTTAACTTTGGACTGATTTGAGGAGAATTAAGGGTCTACTTAGAGTACAATGTAACAAATGCTGGTAAAGTTTCTTGTTTGCATTAAAGTAAAAAAAGGGGTTTTCAATTCTGTGTTTTAAATTTTACATTAGCGATAAAGATATTTTTCGGTCTTTTGTTAAGACGAATGCCTTAAGTCTTGTCATTCTTTCAACCAAAGACTGGAAATTCTTTTAAAAGTTATCACCCTCTTTTCTGTACGTGTCCGTGGGCATGGACTTTGCTGGCTAAGCCAGCATTTATTGCCCATTCCTAATTTTCCTGGAGAAAGTGGTGGTAAGATGCTTTTTTGAATCACAGAATTCCTGGGATGTAGGGATGCCCACAGTGCAGTTAGGAAAGGAGTTCTGGGATGCAGCAACAGTGAAAGATTTTGACATATTTCCAAGTTAGAATGCTGTGTGTCTTGGAGTGGAACCTGCAGGTGGTGGTGTTCCCATGTATCTGCTGCCCTTCTATCTATGGAGATCATAACAATCTGAAGTAATGAAGTTGTTACTAATGAGGATAATTACAAATCAGCATTCAGTCTGTCACAGATGCCTGACTTTGTCAAGACCAAGGTATAATTCTTGCTTGATTAACCTTTCATTGTCCTAAATGCAATGGGCATTCTATTCTCCAAAGATCTCTGGTATTTGTGAAGGTCAATGTAACTGAAATGTGCAAGTGTTTATGATTTGCAAAGAACATTACATCAATTTGAATCCAGCACCATGATCAGTCAGGAGTCAGCCACGTAGTCTGGTATCTCACAGTTAAACAAATGCACCACTGTCATTGAGTCACATGACAACATAAAGCCTAATATCTGCAAGTCAATGACTACTGTGTGGTTTCAGGTGAACATTGTTTGGAATAATTGACCAGGAAAAGTACAGAAGACCAAGGCAAATATAAAAATAGAATAAATAGCTAGACCACTATGCATTTTTACTTGAGTGCATTAGGCAAATAATTACTAGAGGGAATTAAACATGTAATGGGTTTTAAAATGCAATTGGATTCTACATCACTGAATTTATGTGCTTCAATGGGCAGATTTGCCTTTTTTTTTCATTCCTTGCTGTCCTCATGCAGTGGTTTCTAGCTCTTTAGATTTTGACATGGCTGAGTCTTAAATTCAACTGTGGAAGATAGCTCTGCACTTGACTGACTGTAAGAGGCCAATGTACTCTCCCTCATGATAGGAAGGAACCTGGGTCACAAAAATTTATTGCTGCTATTCCCTTCACATGTGCAGGCAATGACGTTGCTACTAATGAGGGTGATTACAAATCAGCATTTAGTATTGAATGTGACAGATGCCAATGAGAGTGTCCCTCCTGAGACCAAACCAGACTTTGTCAAGGCCAAAAAGTGCTTGTCTGATCAAGGAAAATCTCTCTTCCTCCAGATAACCATTATCCTTTTTACCTTCTGTCTTCTTTTGCATGTTTCAGTGAGCACAAGTTCTTCATTCAATTCTTTTTGAGTGACTGTCTTAATATAAAAGCCAACCTTGATTGTACCTAGTATTGTCATAAGTTTACCAGGATACATTGAAAACAACAGCCTGTTTTGTTTTAGTCGGATCCACCCTGGCAGTTGGGCTTTCAGTGTTTGAGTTATGGTGTACTAATCCAACTAGAGTGGATAATTACAATGTGGAAAAGCTGGATTTGCAGTGACTTTTGAATATGTTGCATTATCACTAATGTAAACAAAGATGTTTGCAGTAAGCATCTGATATTATTTTTACATTCCAGGATGATTCAGCAGTTTTTTTACAAAGATACTGGAAAAGAACATCCCGTCCTCTTCTACAACCACCAAGAAAATGCAAAACCCTTATTGGCCTGACAAAAGAAGTTTTCAATACAATTAATTTGAGATAATGACCAATCTTTGCAAAATAGTAGATGGCTGAACCTTAATTATCCATCAAACACCATTGCCAGGATATGAGAAGAAAATACAAGTTAGTTTTATTAGTCTTTGGAGAAGAATTGATGGATCATATCATTTTGTATTTAACCAGGCTAAAAGGACAGCTCTACATTTCAGGAAATTTGTCAACTGAACCTGAAAGTTTTCAAGAGTTTGCGGTCAGTGTTATAAAATTCATTTCAGTGGCTATAATACTTCATCTGGGTTGTTTTACTCTTGCATGTTTCTCCCACACGTTCTGGGTAGGGCACCATAATTGTGGTCTGACCTGTTTTTAAACAAAACATCCAAGGAATTTTATGTTTACTGTTATTCTAAGAAGTTAATATATTTTCACGGGTAAGAAATGAAATTCTTTTAAAAAGTGCAAAGCAATATTCCATATCAGCCCTTTTTTTGTTGCTGACCATTCACTTAATATGCAATGTACAAAAACACCAATTCCCCTCTAAGTGAAGAAATGAGAATTTTCTGGAATTTCCCATCTAGATTTAAACTTGTTGCTGAGCAAGTTTACATTTTGCCTCAGGAAAATGGATCTGAATGAAAAAGCAGTAATTCACATCCAGATTCTACCTCTCACTGGTTTAGCTGAATTAAAGTTGTTAAGAACGTACACTGGACTCTGCGATAAGTGATTTTATAAAGCTGTTTCTCAACGTGGCTGACAAAACTGTTGAGTATAGACTATTTGAGGGATTTTTTCACTTAACTGAACTATAAATAATGTTGCATTAATAAGGCTTGCCACCTTTAACTTCACGTTCGTAATTAAACAATTTCATCTTAGATTTGGATGAAATCATTTTTAAGTTGATTTGCACGGCTACGTTCACACATAAACTCAGCATAGGAACTCAATAGACAGAAGATGGATTTGTAAATGAGTGCGAGGAAATATAATGGAACTGCAAATGTTGTTTAACTGGATGGCTGATATGTGTAGAATCTTTGCACAGTGACAAACTATTGCCAAACAAATCATATGAGTTTGTCTCATGGGCAAAGCATAACCATTAGGAAAATTATATAGTACCACAATCCAAATGAAAAATGGCAGCACAAATTATAGGGGACCATTTTTATTGATCAGCTAAGTAAATCCCAGTTAAGTATAATTTAAATGCCTTTCCACACAGATTGGGCTATGATTGAACTTTAGTAGAAGATGTTAAACAGACACACATTGGAATGCTCAATATTCACTGGTAATGTACACAATTCATAGTAATACTATAGTAGGCTCTTAAATGCTCAACCTTCCACTGCTTGTATGAATAGCTTTCATTACTCTCTGGCATTTATGTCAAGGCCCTCATGTCCCGTAAGGGATTTTTTTTTCACCATGTACTTGTATGAAAGGTTGTTTCTATCTCAGCAGCTGAAAAATTACAACAAAGAACATTAAATTCCTTTTCAATTTTCAAGAAAAACAAATGACTCACACCCATAGTTATTTGTTAGTAAATTAAAATGAACTTCAAATATGATTAATTTAGCCACTGCTTTTGAGAAAAATATGGTCTGGAGATACACAAAGATAATATCTGATACAGAAGCTTCTTTTTTTTTCCGGAGATTGTCTCTGCTAATGTTCTAACCTCTAAGGAATGCTCTTGAGCCAGCATTTAATTTCCACTTACAGTTTTATGGTAGAAAATGAAATGGTATAACAATGTAATGCCAGAACGCCCCCTCCTCCATAGTTTACACACAGTTCATTACATTTATACGGCAGCTTTTTAATTATATTTTATACCATACCATTGTTAAGCAACTGACACAGCCTTATCAGCCAAGTGGCATTCATATTTATGCATCATCAAGTATCCCTTCTTAATGAAGCTTGACATGTTGTTTAATTCAAAGTATACAATATTTATTATGTACTTCTACATTTTAAAAACACTTTGTTTGCAAGAATTGCAGATTTTTGTCTGTTTTATATCAATTTCTCCAATTAAACAGGAAATCCAGTGTGCAGAACTGACACAATGTGAAATATTAATAATATGAAGCAATCTCTGCACATTATTAACAGCTTTTGATTTCTTTAATTAAATGGCCTTAAATGCTAATTTGTCATTTGAAAAGGTTCCCTCACATTCTGAGAAGTTTACTATTAAAATTAAATTGTATTTGGGGACATGCTTGGTAATTCCAGTATCTGATGCAAAAAATACATACAGCATGAAATACAAGTATAGGCTCCAGGGCTTGTTGTCACATAACCTTAGTAGGTAAACTCACTGTAAGGCTGGGAGATGGAGATGCCATAGCTGACTCACTGCATTGAAACTGCCTCCTATTGGCGTATCATGTAGCGACACTGAGTCATTGATGGAGACATCTAGTTTATGTAGGATTCAGGATGTGAAGAGCTCATGGAAAGAATTTAATGTGGAAGAAAAACTTAAGTAGGAATTCAAAATAATCCATCGGATATTGTGTCACATATCCTAATTTACAAAACAATCTATATGATAAACTAATTCAGGTTATGGAGGTGACAGATAATTGAGTCAAATGTTAATATAACTGGCAAATAAAGGCATGGCCTGCTAGTTAGATTTGCCTTTGTTCATTCAATCCTTGTAACATTTTGTATTGGAATCTGCTGTAAGTTATGGATCCATAGCTTCTACTTGTGTGAGCATCTGAGATTTGTGTGAACAAGTAAATAATTGTATGACTCTTTAAACAATTAGTTTGAAATATCCTCAATGAGCAGCATAGACTTTGTACCTGGAAATGTTAATTTGAATATCTATTTGGTCATGATGAAGATTTATCATGTTACTAAACTGGCTGAAATAGGCAAGCCAGCATTGGTGCCCATCCTTTGTGAGGGTGCTTTGAGAGGCTGGTCATGGCCCACATCAACTCTACTCTCCCAACCTGCATTGATCTCCAGTAATTTGCCTACCGATGTAACAGGTTCACAGTGGACATCATTCCCTAGCCCTGCACTTATCCCTGGAATGTCTGAACAACAAGGACACCTACGTCAGATTCCTGCTCATCGACTACAGCTCCAACTTCAACACTATTATCGCCTCCAAATTGATCTCAAAGCTTTGAGACCTAAGTCTCGGTTCTGCCCTCTGCAACTGGATCCTCAGCTTTCTGACCCACAGACAGCTATCAGGGAAGATAAGAAACTGCACTTCCTCCACAATAACACTCAGCACTGGAGCCGCCTGCATATGCATCCTCAGTCCTGTACTTTACTCCCTATACATCCATCCATGACTGTGTTGTCAAATTCCGAACAAACGTCATCTATAAGTTTGCTAATGACACCACTATGGCAGGACAGATATCAAACAATGAATACCGAAAGAAGATACCGGGCTTGGTATAATGGTGCAATGATAACAACCTCTCTCTCAATGTCTGCGAAACAAAAGAACTGATCAATGACTTCGGAACAAAAAAAGAGAACACTCCCTCACCTAGATCAATTGAGTGGAGGTGAGTGGGTTGAGAGTCATAGAGTCATGGAGTCATAGAGATGTACAGCATGGAAACAGGCCCTTCGGTCCAACCTGTCTATGCTGACCAGATATCCCAACCCAGTCTAGTCCCACCTGCCAGCACCCGGCCCATATCCCTCCAAACTCTTTCTATTCATATACCCATCCAAATGCCTCTCAAATGTTGCAATTGTACCAGCCTCCACCACTTCTTCTGGCAGCTCATTCAATACACGTTCCACCTTCTGTGTGAAAAAGTTAACCCATAGGTCTCTTTTATGTCTTTCCCCTCTCACCCTAAACCTATGCCCTCTAGTTCTGGACTCCCCCACCCCAGGGAAGAGACTTTGTCTATTTATCCTATCCATGCCCCTCAGGATTTTATAAAACTCTAGAAGTTCACCCCTTGGCCTCCAACACTCCAGGGAAAATAGCCCCAACATATTCATCATCTCCCTATGGCTCAAATTCTCCAATCCTGGCAACATCCTTGTAAATCTTTTCTGAACCCTTTCAAGTTTCATAACATCCTTCCAATAGGAAGGAGACCAGAATTGCACACAATATTCCAAAAGTGGCCTAACCAATGTCCTGTACAGGCACAACATGACCATCACGTTCCTAGGAGTGATAATAACCAACAAACTCTCCTGGACTTCCCATGTCGATGCAACGACCAAGAGTGCACAGCAACACCTCTTCTTCCTCAAGCAGCTCAGGAAATTTGGTATGTCCATAAGGTCCCTCACCAACTTTTGCAGCTGCACTTTAGAAGATGTATTGTCTGGGTACATAATGGCCTTGTACAGCAACTGCTGTGCCCAGGACCGTAAGAAGCTGCAGAAGACTATCACGGAGGCCAACCTCCCATCCATAGACTCCACTCATATGTCTCATTGCCATAGAATAGCTGCCAACATCATCAAAGACCCCCCCCCGCCCCCCACCCGGTAATCTCTCCTGCAACCTCTTCAGTCATGCAGAAGATACAAAAGGCTGAACACACACACCAACAGGTTCAAGAGCAGCTTCTTTCCTGCCATTATTAGACTGATGAATGGTCTCTATAATTTCAAATGATGCTGATCTTGTTAAGATCTCTGTCCACATTTTTTTTCACTCTATGATCTGTATGTCCTTGCTTACTATGATCTGCTTGAATGCTTGCAAACAAAGCTTTTCACTGTAATCAGGTACATGTGACAATAACTGAAATCAAATCAAATCCTTAATTGCTCTTGAATTGATTAGAACTCTGAGCCATTTCACAGGGTAGATAAGAGACAACTACATTGCTATTGGTCTGGAATTACTGGTAGGCCAGACTAGGTAAAGACGGTCGACTTCCTTCTTCGGATGATATTAGTGAACTAGATAAGATTTTACAACTATGAACAAAAGTTACATGGTCCACATTATACTCGTTTTTAATTCCAGATTTTATTAAATTTTAATCACCTGCCATTTTGAGATTAAAGCCCATGTCCCCAGGCTCTAGCCAGGATTCCAGATTATTAGTCCAGTGCTACTACCACTATACCACTGCCATTAACTCTGGAGGACTACTGCATCTTGAACAGCAACTCCTTGATTCTTTTTCACTTAACTGTGTATCTGTGATTGCATGAAGTGGCTGTCCAATCTGTACATAAATAATGGTCAGCACTGTTAGCCTCACCATTATTTAACAGTAAATTCTGACCCATTATGTTCGATTATTCCTTATACTGATACAATTTAAGTGCATTTAAAAGAGCAGGAGCAATTCTATTAGGCTTGCTGAGTATTAAATTCATGAATATTTTACTTAAGAAAATAACCTGATTTTATCCTTCTGACAGCCCCATAGCATAATTTTATAGGGGCATCAAGATGTATTTGTTAGCTTTGACAACATCCAATTGATTCCGTGGATAATTGCTATCAAGACAATTAGTCAAACTGAACCATTGATGAGAAACAGCAACAAGCAAAATACTCCTTCGAAAGGTCACAGAACAACTTAAACAATATCTATTATGTAAAAGAACAGAGGGAGTTGTATATCCTTTTGGTTATTAAATGGAACTTTCATTAACCCCTATTTCTCCCTAGAGCAGGTTTGTGTTTTAAATCTCCAGAATTAGAAAATTGTCCCATTAACACAGTAAATTCTACATCATTGCATCAGGTCTCTTAATTAGCTAGTTTGACAAATGCAACAATAATCCAATCAGCTGTCCCATGTGACAGGGTCAGGTTGTGAATGGATAAGGACATAAGATGAATTCTAGTTGGCTGCCCCATTTCAAAAGTGACCTGAAATAATTTTATTATTTTAAAGCTGTTTTTGACAGATTGGCAGCAGCAGAATTACAACATTGACAAATCAAGCAACATTTTGATCCGACCAACAACATTGTAAAATTTGGGAATATTATTGCAATATTCAGCCTCAAGAATTCTGTCAATGTTTGTAAATTGTCATGGTTTGAAAGATCATAATGGTCCATTGAATTATAGTAATTTTATTTTGCAGTTATATTTACTATTCAATACATTTAGTTTGAATATAATGTAAAATTATGTGCAAATTAGAAATATTATATTTATGCTACCTAACTAAATATAGTTATATAGAACAGTTTCCTAATTAACCTTTAATGCTTTTTTCTATGTCTTTTGAATTAACAGCGCTTCAGATTTTAAATCTTTAAAATGTCTTTGTTCACTTCATAATATTCAATTTTTAATGAATCAAAGTTTGCTCATAAATGTGTATTCCAATGCCCAATAACATATCAGGAATATTTAAAAGCATTCAGATTATTCAAAAGTATAAATTTCTGTTAAAGCACCAAATAAGAGTTCTATAGATAAAATAACATTCTTAATTAAATGCAATTTTTTTTTCTGCTTTTCTTCCAGGATAAACAGAGTAGACCACAACAGCAGACGACTTTAACCTTGTAAAGATTATCACCTGGGTTAGAGCAGTCTCAGCCATCCGGATGGATACCCAATACTGTAAGAAGAAGATCAATGACCTTCTCCACTTCAGTCCACTAGTAAAGTGCCATCATCATCTCTCTGGTACCTCACGTTCACTCTATCTCTGCCACTGCACCCACTCCCACTACGGCTCATGATCGACAACTCTCACTATTGCCTGTTGCATTTTCCTTCATTTGCTGTCACCCATAACAATCCCCAACATCACTTACTATGTAGGCCTCCTGTGTTGCCTACTCACTCGTTCAGGAGACCTCGCCAACTGCACTAAAAGTGACAGCTGTGCCACCCACTTTGATCTCTCTTAATACTGCTCAATCTCTACAGATTCCCTACAGTGTGGAAACAGGCCCTTTGGCCCAACAAATCTACATTGGCCCTCTGAACAGCAACCCACCCAGACCCATTTACCCCTGCACCTAATACTACGGGCAATTTAGCATGGCCAATTCACCTAACCTGCACATTTTTGTGACTGTGGGAGGAAGCCAGAGCACTCAGAGAAAACCCACGCAGACACGGGGAGAATGTGTCAACTCCACACAGACAGTCACACGAGGCTGGAATTGAACCCGGGTCCCTGGCGCTGTAATACAGCACTGCTAACCACTGAGCTACCATGCCATCTAGCCAGTGAACTTGAATGAGATGCTGCCCTTGGCTTGCTGTGCCAGTAAGTCAAGGGGAGAAAGCAGGATTAGGTATTGAGTTGGACAATCAGCCATGATTGTGATGAATGCTGGAGTAGACCCAAAGGGCTGAATGGCCTCCTCTTTCTCCTATCTTCTTTGTTTCTCTGTTTGTATGTAACCTTTTGAAGAAAGGCTACATTTCTTGACTAGACTGAGGTCTGATGAGAACATTGACAAGCTTCCTTCCTTTGTATCTGTGCTAAACAGCCAGGCAAAAACAGGAGTAATGTGAACTTGGTAGCTTTGGCTGATGGGTCAAAGTGCAGAGACACTGTGTACATCAGCTAGTGTTAAACTGAGTGTGTACGCTGTGATAGTGAGCAAAAATGCCTGGCAGTGGAACATGGTCCAGTCTGAGATGCATGTGCGTCCTTGAGCACATAGTGCCCTTACTACAACATTACAAAGAGAGTCTGAAGAAACATCATATTGGAATCAAGGTGTTAACTCTGTTTTTATCTTTAAAGATGGTGCTGCGGTTCTCTGTCATTTTTCTTTTTGTTTCAGATTTCCAGCATCTGCAGTGTTTTACTTTTACTACAATGAGAGTTGCCAGATCAGCCCAAGGTGCAGCATTGAAGTGCAGAAGTGGCCTGTACCATGAGGGTCTCTTTGATGTTGATATATGGTCCATGGTCATGAGCTACATACAGCAGGAACCCATGGAGGCATGCCTCGAGGTGTTGGTGTCCACTCCCCGAAACAGGGGTCATTCAGAGCATGGGGTGAGCTGAATTAATCAGTTACCTGCTTTGACTTTCGTACTGCATTTCCTCAATGTTTCGTTTGCTTGGTGCATTTGATAGGAAGCTGAATATTTCTGAAAACATTAATTTTTAATTTTAAAATATCCTGAAAAGCCGAATGAAGCGAGTGGGCAACTAACAGGGTCTTTAATATGCGATAATACTCCTAGATTTGGCAATTTGCCAACTGGCCACACCAGTTTTCAAATCCATAAAAGGTGCAGCAAGATGTTTCTGACGTCAAGATAGGCCTCGCCAGACTTTTCATCCAATTCTGCCACAAATCTCACCATAGCATACATCACTCAGATCCCTATAAGTTTGGCTATCTCTGGATGTATGCATTTAACTCCTTGTTAACTTATAGAACACAATCACAGACAATTTTTCAGACCACTTGTTCTGCACTTTACATAAATAGTAACTCATCATTTAACAAATATATGTGAAATTCAATTAATTGGATGGAAAAGCACCAGCTATTAATCCAATTATCATAATACACTTTTCTAAAATGCAATGAAATACCTTTAATTCAAGTCATACAGCTGACTTTAAAAGTTTAATTAAAAATAATAATAAAAGCCCTTGAAATATGAATAGTTTAACATAAGTTCACTGCAAATTCTTTTCTCCACAATCGAAATTTCACAATATATCTTGCAATAATGCAGGCCACCTTAATAGCCATTGTAAACACCTACGCGTGGAAGGAAGCTATTATCTCTAAATCTTTCCTATAATCTCAGCTGTTGGTTTACCTTCTTTTATGGCTCACTACTGAATAGTGAATTGTGGATTGTGTTGAAAAATGAAATTGTCTGTACTATTCAAAAGAGCATGTGAATAGAGTGTATTTGATCAGATCTATGTTTTGAATGCTTCGTTCATTATACTCCAAAGGCAATATACAGATTTCCAACAGTATATACTTCACCTGGGACTCAAGAATTTTACATCCAGTGCGTGCAGTTAAAATGGTAATGAGTACAGCTATATTTTAATGTCATAGAAAAATGACTGCTAATGATATGGATAGGACAGGGATTTCAAAGGAATGAAAAATCAATTTCTATAGTATTCCAAACTCCTTACCTCAGAAATTTATGCTAAGATAATTACAATATAAACCGGTTGTAAATTATAATATATTTCATTTTATTATTTAATATCAAACTCAATTTATTAACACATTTTTGCATACATTCTGTTGCTTACTGAATCATTTTTGACATTAATTATCATATAAAAGATTTTTATTGTGCTTTCTCTGACGGTGCAAAGTGGCAGCATAAGATGTAAACTAAATTTTAAATTGCAGTATTTAATGCTTGAATACATATCCAGGTATATTCTAGATGTGTGTGCAATTATAGATCATCCTCCAGACCCAACATGGGACTTCAATCCTTAATTTTCTGTGTTATGTTGGGAGATTCATAGACTGGCGTGAGATGTTTGCTTAGTGCCTGTCATATAAGATGCTAAGAAGAAGTATGCTATGTTCTTGATATAATTTGGCATTCATGTTGAATGATTAGTGATTAGTTTGGAGAATGATCTCTAACTGTTACAATACATACAGAGCAAAGTTTGGTTGTCATCACTCCATGTTATATATTTCTATTTTCTCAGGTTTCTTTCATGAGTTTTAAATCTGTTTCTTATTTCTTTTGTTTCATTCAATACTGCAAATCATATATCCACATTAAGTGCAACCTGGAAATATATGGAGGGATCGCCATGCTTCCATGATGACGCTGCCTATTCAGATGGTATGCCATTAATGGGCGATAGTGGATTTAGCTCAATCTTCAATTTCACTTACTTTCTCTAATACAAATGGCAAGATTTTACTTGATGAGCAACATTATATCGTGCACTGCAATACAATAAATCTGCTTTACTTAAGATATCAAGATTACTGATTAAAACATGTTATGCTCAGTGCAAACGATGCTTTCAGGGCACCATTGCAATATTAAAATATAGGGAAACATAATTTAAACGTGCACTATGCACCTTTGTAGAAAAGACGTGCTGTATTATACTTTGATGCATCATTAAAGCAGAGCAAAGTTTACTTTACTTATTTTAAATCCCCATCTCAGTGTACTAACTGTAATTAGATTTTCTAATTTATTATTGGAACATTAGAATGAATGATTTCGTTTTGTACTTTTAATTTATATTTTGTAATGGGAGCTTGCCCATTACATTACAGTGACAGTCTCTGCTGCAGATTCCCTCTGTCAGGTTGATTAGGTGTTAATTGAATGGAGGAGGTGGATGTCTAATTTCAGATTTAACAGCCATCAGCACCAATGTGTTTGATCAGTCTACTTTGCAGGTTAGTATATATGTGTATACATAAACATATATGTTTGCATCTATCTCTCTCTCTGTATATAAGTATATTATATATTGCACTCTTGACTGACAAGTTCTGATGGATTGGTACTAATTAATAAGGAAGCAAACTATGCAGACAAAGGAATCTTAAAGGAGTTTTTGCTTTAGGGTGTGTGCTGAGCAACATGTGGATGAGCAGGGTATAAACAGAGGGCTAAACCAATAAACACTACTGGCGAATTGAATTCATCGAGCCAGTGATCTGAGCCGTTAGTCAAAACAATCATTTCATCATAAAATCAGGAGCTTTAAGAAAAACACTTCCTTTACAACCAGGCAACATCCATCTTAAGACAAGTCTTGTTCTGAAAGCTCACCCAAAAAATATTTAACACTTTATATATACACTTTCAATGCCAAGGCATACAAGGTGTCGGGTCAAGTGCTGGCAAATGGGATTAGAATGGTTAAGTGGTTGTTTTGACCAGCACAGACTCAATGGGCCAAAGGGCTTTTTCCTGTGCTGTAGACCTCTATGGCTCTGTGGCAATGACTGGCTTGTGGACTTTGTCTGATGCACTACCTTTTGACAAGGTCAATCATTTGTCTTTGTTTGAAATTAAACAAAATCCACTAATCCAACCCTGCTTCCCATCAGAATAAGGCATTTCTTCCCTAAACAGTCAATAAATCTTGAACCTCAGTTTTGAGGATGCATGTTTATGGATCTTGTTTGTTTGCTTTACTAAAAATCTGTACAGTATCATCATTCGACATACAAGGGCAGCATTCTTCCATTTGTCGCCATGTGATTGAATATTTTCAGGTGTTTTCGGTTAAATTTGTCCTTCACCCTCATATGTTTTGAACACCAGTACTGGGCCAATGAACCCAGGTCCCCTTAGAGGATGGTACTAGTAACTAGCATTGTCTATCCCCCTAGACCACTTTTCCAGGGCCCTGCATTGAACACACTAAGCATACCTAGGTAATTTTACAAGTTATAGAGGGGTTAAAATCAGCCAAGGTTTCTGTTAATAGACAATATCTTGGAAAGCTGCAGTGAAAAGTTTGCAAACAATTTGATGGTGGACTATTTGTGATTGTCTCCATTGTTGGATATGCTGCTGACAGTCACTATCTGGTTTACAGGCACCAGAAAGTCAATGTCATCCCATTGTTGCTGGAGGACAAAAAAGAACTGATGAAGTAAATTGGAACACATACTTTTCCCACGCTACTTTTGACAAGCCTTTACTATGATGTCTTAGTTCAGCATCTTGACCTGTTTTTTCCCTTTCAAATCCATTATCAGTTTGTCTATCCTCCTTTGCTCGAATTAATGTTAGTGTACTGGGATATAGCAGTGAGTTTATTGCTGACTTAACTGGAAATACTGAGCGCACTGACAGTTCTGCAGTTCAAATTTCAATCCACATTGTGTGAAGTGTGACAAGGGGAAACTGCTATTGACTGTCAGCTCAAGGTGAACAGGTAGATAGCAGCTGGTTTAAGCAATAAGAGGCTGCAGGAAATGTGATAATCACAAGGGAATTTTAATTCCCCAGAGGAAAAGTGAGGACATATGAGAGGGAGAGGGAAAAGTGCTATTTCATTGTCAAAACAAAGGAAAGCTTCGAAATACAACATGTGAAGGAGTGTACAGTGAAGGTCTTGAATTAATATTTAGCAGTGCACAAGAAATAATTAATAACATGGAAGGTGGGTGAGCTCGTAGATTCTAGTAATGATCAGATAGTTCAATTTGATATTGCAATTAAGATTTTAACAGTGCAGATATGTCAGCCTTTAAAAGAGCAAACTTTTGGGCAATGAAGAAGGTTCTAGGGAGGAATAAGTGAGAGGTGGTGTAAGAAAATAAAATGAATGTAGTAAAATGAAGAATTTTAATGACTAATTTAAGGGATGTGAAAAGGAAGTGTATCCCTAAGAGAAAATGGGGGAAAGTATCATTGTGTCTGAATGAAAAGGTTCAGAATAACCTAAAGGCTGAGAAAAATTATTTTAAAAGATTCAAGTCATCAAAAAGTAATTAGGACTGGGAATCAGAGTCAGTGGAGGATAACTGTATATTAGAACAAGTAAAGCATAAAGAGAAAAAAACAAATTGTGAATTTCAGCAAGAGGGTTAACAGGAATATTTTGGCTACATGAGAAGACAGGGGAATGTTAAATGACTGGAATAATCCTTTCAAAGAATTAGTTAGAGAAACATATCCTGGGTAACCCAAGAAATGAGTAATGTATCTGCCAGGGTTTTTATATCACTCAAGTTTGCTTGAGAACGTGTATAGATTAGCACATCATGTCTAATGAAAGCAAATCAAGAAATGTAAAGGTAAACTTATTAATGGAGCAGGGATCTATGCTAGAAAAAAAAGTGTGTATCAGGGATAAGGCTTCAGCATTGTAATAGCAATTATGTAATTGTACTAGTGCAGTGATTTGCTGGCAGTGGAGGATAAATGATATTCCAATCACAGAGAAAACTATCAATATTCAACTTTCAACATTGGCTTCAGTACATGAGACATTCGTTGACTAAAAATGGTTTTATAGAAGACACTGCTAACCTGAAATGGCAAGCTGACAAAATGCTGGCAAGCCCAGGTAACCTATATGCAATATAGGAAAATGGCGGCCTTGGAATTACCATTTTTAATCTCTGGACAGTAAAACTCAGTGAGATGTCAAGAAATCCCCCACATCTTGTTTTATTCACACTTGCATGATAACTGCACGAATTGAAAAATTAAAGTTTATCGAGAACTATTCAGCTTGAAATAAGACAATTAATCAGAATCTGCAGGTACATAGTATAAAACAGCATACTGAGAGTAAAAAGAGAGAGGAAGCAAAATGAACTGATAACAGCAAGGATATTGGAAACTCCTCTCTCTCTCTCTCTCTCTCTCTCTCTCTCTCAACCTCCCTCAAGGTCAAAAACTAGCAAATAAGAAGCAACTTGGTGCAACACCAGTTCAATGAGAAAACCAGGATATCTGCATCTTCACCATTAGGGAGGACATGAGACAGCAGCTAAACATATTGACTCTGGTATTTTCATTCTTGCAACCCAAGGGACTCTTAACACTCGTGACTGCACTTACCTTAACCTTTCTGTCTCTTCTAGACTTCCACCCCTACTACTTACTTTTGTAAGTTAGTCACTGTATTTGACTGTGTTGTTCTGTTTAATTACTTTTTCACAGTAGTATGTTTTAAAACCTCACTCTCTTTCATCTAGAAAGCCTTGGAATTGGCCTTTCTTCAGTTTTGATCTGGTTGCCTCACAGAGAGGCATTAAACAGACACTAAGACCTATTCACAAAGTGGGGAGGGAGTGACAGTGTTCAATGTCTACTCTGTGGATCTTCCATTATTATTCATAGAGCTAATTTAGTGGAAGTCTTGGCAATGCATTCATTGTTGGAAGCTACCAATTCCATAATGAGAAAACTCAAAGTGGGATAAAATATTGGCCCTGATTATTACTCTTATTTCAAACACTTTTGGCTTTTTTTTAAAACAAAAGAGCCAAAGAACAATGGATACTAGAAATCAGAAACAAAAACAGAAATTGCTGGAAAAGCTCAGCAGGTCTGGCAACACCTGTGGAGAAGAATCAGAGTTAATCTTTTGGGAAGGATCACTTGACCTGAAATATTAACTCTGATTTCTCTTCAAAGATGCTGCCAGAGCTGCTGTGTTTTTCCAGTAATTTCTGTTTTTGGTGGCTCTTTATATGTCTTTTTGGAGATCTTACTGGTGCTGTTATCATTTCTAATGATGTGTAACTTTCATTTGTCTCAGTCGTAGACATAACGCTTATGAAACACTACTTCCTTTCCGTCGGTTTCAAAATAAAACTAAACTAAGGCTGTGCAAAGCAAAACTAAATTAACCAAATCTAGCAGCGTAAAGGCAAATGGGTAATCATCAACTGATTAAGACTACAGCAAGGAACTTAAATGGTGTTACTGTTTTCACACTGGACTTTCAAACACGAACCAATGCACAACAGCCCAACATTGGCAGCATTTCTCTCTCAGGACAGATTGTTTCCAGCACATAAGCCAGTTAAACAGCAATGAGAATAAAAATCAATAAACAACAAATGTTGCCTTAACTTGAAATCCAGCACTAACCTACACAGTGGATTTAATTTGGTTCAGTGGAATCAAAAATCAGTAATGTACAGCTCAATAATTACATATTCCACAACTTTAAGCATCATCTCCTGCACTTGACAAGTCCATTGTACCAGGTGGAATACAATTTCTCAGACACATAATCGAAGATGTAGGACAAGGTTTACCGATAAGTGAAAACATATTTCAAAGTGTGGCTTCTCTTTGGATGGTTATTGAGATCAAAATGGTGCTGCCTGAAATGCCTGCAAAAAGAGTTAACATTCAGCAGCACTCCACAACTCCACATCAGAATATCCCTTCACATGTGAAAATGTTTGCATGAAAGTCACAGTTATCATTACAGAAGACGGCATAGCTTAGCTTCTGCCACTCTGGTGTTACAAACACTGAGAAGGAAACTTCTCACAATTGTTTCCAAAATTTGCGAAGCCCTTCAGAAATGGTTGCTAGTTTCATGATATGTTTTGGCTAAACAATCTCCTGATCATCATGGGCAGGCTATTTTGTTTAATGAAGCAGCATGACCTCATGTGAACAAACAGCCTCTGAGCTAAGATCTTCCAATTATTGAATTATTATTATACTGTAAACTGCCCATTTATTTCTAAGGTGAAAGGAAATTGAGAGAACTAGCTAGCATTTATAGTCATACAAGGCTACTGCATTTCCCATTCACACAGAAAGAGGATTGAGGAAGCAATTTGATATCAGGTTATGGACTTCCCGGTAATATATGAGTATCACAAGTAGGCAGCAGTTTTGTCTTGTGCTGACTTCAGCAATTTAAGAGGTAGAAAGAATGAAATGGAAACAGCCAAAGCACTTTAAGTAGAGGAGACACCGACACTAGCAGATTAAAACATTTGTCCCTGGGTTTCATTGAGCATGCTAAGGACCATCTGATATAGTACACCCTTTGAATTGAAACTGGCATAAAATCCATCCTGGTCAGTCTGACATATGCTAATGTGGATATTAACTGCTTCAGGCAGAACTTCCATGTCTCATCCATAACATGGCCAGAAGATCCAAGGGGTTTTGAAATGAGCAGGAATCTGACAGGACTTGCTTCTATTCTCCCGTCCAATTAGAGTAATAATTTTCAGGAGTAGAAGTTGGTATGCAATACAATGATTTTAAGAACTATAAATGATCCTTGAATCATTTAATTTTAATTCTTATCCAATCAGTGTCTGTTGGACAGAAGGAATTAAATTCCTCAAGTTCACATTCTGCGTGATGGTGCTTGTGTGCCTACTGAGAGAGACATTTTAACATTATTTAAAATTCAATCAAACAAGTATTTGATAATCTTAAATATAAACAAATATTTAAAAACAGTAGAGTGATGGGTCTTGATCAAGAGCCAGCGCCAGCGTACGCACAATGTGATAAAATGTATAGTTTTGTTTTGTAATACTCAGGACTTCTTTGAATGTGCATTGATTCTGTCCCCAGAATGGTGACCTCAGTGGATTATATGTGGCATAGGTGTGTAATTATTATAGTTGTACATTGAGGTGGAGACAACCTATAATAAACTAAAGAATTGCAGATCCTGAAGATCCAAAATAAAACAGAAACACAAAACAGCCAGCAATTTCTCCAGCAATTTCTGTTTTTGTTTGTTGGAGAGAACCTATGTTAGATAAACTGAATGTATGCTATCGTGATTACAGAATTAATTTGCTGGGGCTTTAGTGGTAAAGATTTTGTTTTTAAACACAGCCATTACAGAATCATGTAAATTTAATCTCCCAGATTGTAAGGAGTATTTTGTAGTGCACAACTTGTTTGGTGACAAAAAAAAGGGAAATGAATATTTTGCCAAAATATCTGACAAGAAACACTTACAGTGAATTTATACCAGCTATTATAATAATATAGGCTCTTAATTTTGTGAAAAGCAGGCCTGACCCAAGAGACACTCATTAAGACTGGAATTCAAACTACACAAGATAATCAGTAGAAGATGGCTGTTGTCATGGTCATTTTCAAAAACGTACCTCTGGGGGCAGCAGATAAATGGCACAACATGGAGACAATGAGCTTCTTGTCATTACTTTAAATCCTGTTAACTGTCAGCAAATAGTTACAGTGATTGAAACACTATCTTCCAAGCAGTAAAGGCTAAGAGCCTACATTTTTAATGCTCTGCCTTTGGGTAGTCAGTGTAATTTTACATTTTAATTACCAAGCCAGTTTTGAGTTTACAGATTGCAGACATTACAAACTGCACAGTACACAAAGGTGAATAACCAAAATTTTGTAATTGAAATTCAGGTACTTTATTTCCTTTCCAGCGAAAGAGGACCTCCCTGATACTGCCATTAAGGTGGATAATGAAAAGAATTTTTAAAAAACATTCAAGCCTTTAAAAAAATGAAGACCACAACCATTACTGCCATTCTGACTCTGATGGATTTTATTTAACATGTCAATTGAACAAATGCTGGAAATAGATGTTGTCAGAGTGCAAGGGAACTACTGTTAATGATAATAGCTGTAACAACATAAATGCAACAAAAATTACAGAAGGGGAGATCGCTTATTTGGGTAAGCACTTAAGAAACCAAGAAGAAATGCTATAGGTCAGTACCCCAGCAACCTCTCCCTTTAAGAGGAAACAGTAAGTAATTTCAAACATTTGGCTTACTACTAAAAGGTGAAAGAATTCAGAACTTGTGTTCTTCTTTGAGCAGTTTGTTCCATTGCTTTTACTTTAATAATGCTGGAAATAACCCAGGGGAGGAAAGGACTTTGTTTTCCTGAAAATAGAAACAACGCAGGTGGCATGATTTCTATGAGTGAAAAGATACTTAAAAAGAAATGTGTAGTTCATTGATTGGTCTGAAAGACTTTAATACAAAAGTATCACAGCAATTTGAATTAAGAAGTCTTTCTGCATATATACTGATGTTGACAGCTGTTAAAGTATTATGTAGATTATGTTGATACTACAAACAGAGGTCTGGCATATTGTCAACAGCAATTCCTGTAAAATAACAATATGAATTAGTTATGCTAAAGGCGAAGACATTTGCTGTCTGAAAGGAAACCATCCAGTAATTAACTCACAAAATATGTGGAAGTTCCTTTCTCCAGTAAATATAATGACAAGACTTGAGCTCTGACCCACAAAAACCATTAACAGCCAGTAACTAGTGAGAAGGGAGGAGGGACACAAAAGGGGAGAAAGATGTTCTGGCATACATATTTTACCATTAATTCGGGTCTTACAAATAATGCATTATATTTTAATAATGCAATCATGCAGTCAGTACAGTCCACTGGTTGCCCATCTATTGGGATAGCAATTGTTTTGATGCCACGTAAAGGTAGGCAACACCTCTTAAAGAAATGGTGAAACTTAACTTTGGAAAAAGGAAAACAATCAACAATAATGGAATGGCTGTCTAAGTGCTGAGAGGCTAGTAAGTTTCTCAAGAGTTGTATTTTCCCCCTAACCAGTTTTACTTCCCCAAAACACTGCTGTTTTAAGGTGGATATACAGTTTCTGCCATGCTCTTCTGTGGCTCTTCTACGAAGTGAGACTTTCCCTTCACTTTCTCTAGACCTGCTGGAATCATCCTCAGGTTTTGTGTTAGGCTCACCATGAAAATATCTGCCATCCAACTGACAGCACTATCCTGTCATCTTTTGTCACTTTCACTGACCCTTCTTTTGCTGGGCTGACCTAACTCCTCTGGGCAATGTCCTGACCTTTTCTAATATTGATAGCTAGACTTCAGTTTCTTTGATCTGAGTGCCCCACCCCCCACCCCCCACCCCTTCCCCGGGTCACCTAAAACCTCAGGTTTTATTGCCCCTTATGGGACTTGCCAACTTCTTTCTTTTCCTATTCTTTCTGCTGCTGGCTCTCTCTATTCTTCCCAGCTTCTCTGGACTGCTCTATTGTATTTAGGGGGAAATATCATACTGCCACAATCATTTCCCAATGAAGCATCTATCCCTGATATCCCTGAGCTATCAGCATCGGGTCCCTTGTTATTCGTCACATACGTAAATGATATCAAAGAAAATGTGGAGGGTGTGGGGGATGATAAGTTTGTGGATGATGCAAAGATTAGTTGGTGGTTAATAATAAGGAAATAGGTCTTTAGATTACAGCAAGATATAGCTGGGTTGGTTAGATGGGCAGATCAGTGGCAGATCAAATTTAACCCTGAAAAATGTGACGTGATGCTCTTTGGAAGAAGTAACAAGACAAGGAAGTACCCAATGGCTGGGACACCAGGCAGCTCAGAGGAACAGAGAGATCTTGGGATCAGATCCTTCAATGTGGCAGGACATCTTAACTAGGGTGGTAGATTGTAGATTATAAGAACAGGAGGTTATGATAATGTTGTACAAAATGTTGCTTCAGCCACAGATGGAGACTGTGTGCAGACTGACTGCACTGAGGGGGTGTAAAGATGGTTTGTCAGGATGTTGCCTGGATTTCAACATTTTTAATTCTGAAGAGAATTTGGATAGTCTCATCCTGTCTTTTTTTAAACAGAGATGGCTGATGGGAGACCTGATTGAGGTGTATAAAATTAGAGGGGCATGGACAGAGTGGATAGGAAACAGCTGTTTCCCTTAGTTGAGGGGTCGATAACAAGGGGGGCATAATTTTAAGTTGAAAGGCAGGAGATTTAGAGGGGATTTAAGGAGCTTTTTTTTAATCGGGGGTTAGGGGGTGTGTGGCGGTGGTGATGATGGGAATCGCAAGGCACTGCCTGGGAAGGTAGATGAAACAGGAAATCTCACAATCATTAAAAGGCGCATTTGAGATGTTATAATGTTCAAGAGGGTTGCCACAGTTACAATAGACCAAAGAGCCTCTTCTGTGCTGTGTGACTATAACTTTTGGCTCCTCATCCCTTATTTGGAGAAGAGCATGTCTTGACTACCCTGAGCTGGTGGTGTCCAAAGTCCATGTATTGGAGCAGGGACTGCTCTTGACTTGTTGGTGCCAGGATACCCTCTCATGATGAGACCGAGGAGGGCTCACAACCATGA
Organism: Chiloscyllium punctatum; assembly: GCF_047496795.1. NCBI lineage: Eukaryota > Metazoa > Chordata > Chondrichthyes > Orectolobiformes > Hemiscylliidae > Chiloscyllium > Chiloscyllium punctatum. The sequence goes on along the minus strand of NC_092750.1, from coordinate 49,263,211 downwards.
CACATTTCTTGGCTATATATGAAGGCATGTCAATATATGAATACAGTGATCCTGGTATCTCTGGCTGAGGGACAAGATGCAAAATGGTAAAACAAAGCAAGGCACTGAGATTTAAGAATCCGGGAGAGCTCAAAACAAGAGAGCAAGCAAATAGCCTGAAGGTTCAGGCCAGTTCAGAGCACAAAAAGTCCTTGTTGCAGCATTCCAACAATAGTTTGGTTGCAGCCCGAGGTGCAGCATTGAAGTGCGGAAGTGTAATGTAAATAGATCAGAGATGTTCAATTAGAGGCTAGCAAATGTTGGATACAATGCCCCTGTACATATGACTGTTGCCAATGGAGTGTGCCCTGAGATGTTGCTGCCTGGTGTCCTACTTGGAGGTCCTTTGGAACAAACTAAAGTTACCAACCAACATCTCTGGTTTCTATATCAAGAATTCTCAGCATCTGGTTTGCTCACAGTTGATGTGAGGATCGGAAGTTGCACCATTAATGAAGTAAAACGTGCAGTTAATAGATGGTGAACAAACAATAACCCCCTTAATTGGCAACGTGCCACTGACTAACAAGAATCTTGCCTTGATGCTCAGCACTTAGTTACAAGATGGCGTGAGTTGCTCCTGACATCGAGATAAGCCTCGTCAGATTTCTCACATGATTCTGTCAAATTCCTCAGCGTCAGGCATGTCATTCAGGCTGCAGTTTCTCTCATTCTGTGCAGAGACACCTGTCAGTATTTTCCCATCCTCTCTATTGTTTGTTCTGGCACTAAAACCACTGCCAATGACAGTTTTGCACCACCCCTACCAAGGGAATACAGAGCAGGAAGTGAAAGCAGAAATTGTGCATGCACACAGATTATGTGCTGCTGCTCATTTCCTACTCCACGTAATCCCTCCCTGCTCTCTTTGACCTCAACAACCGATTTGACTCACATTTAGCTTGCTAACTTCACTGCAGCTAGGATGAGACACACCTCTTCAAATTGTGAAATTTGGTTTTTATTAAAGAAGGAAGCAAATCAAGTGCTTCCAGCCTAATTAGGATTACACTGCAGCCCTAACTTCTATTAAAGTGAACTACCTTATTTTTATTGTCTGGAAGAGCTGCTAAATTTAACAAAATCATAGCTGCTAAACCTCTGTTGGTAAAACTAATGAACAAACCTTTAATGAGTTTGAATGGTATTTCATTGTCCATTATTTTAATGGAGGTGTTAACTTTTTTCATATAAACAGTTTAACACCTCCAGACAGCCTAATGTCATGACCATATAAATATACATTCTGGAACAGAAGTGGGCTGTTCTAGTTAGCTCCTCCATTCAGTAGGATTATGGCTGATCTATTTGTGTCTAGAATACCACAGTATCAACCCCTCTAACAGTCCACATCTATCTTTGCCTGAAAGAAAATTCAATAACACCACCTCCCTGTATTCTGAGGCAGTGTTTTGAAGCTGCACACCCATCTGAGAGAAAGAAAATTTTTATCGTCTCCATCCTGAGTGGTGACTACTTATTGTATAACAGTGCCCCCCTAGTTCTGGACTGACCCACAAGAGGAAACATCCCTGTCACAACCACATTGCCAGGATCTCAAACACTTCAATGAGGTTGGCCCTGACTTCTACTTAATGGAAATAAGCCCAACTTGTCCAATCAGCTTGTCACAGGGCAACCTGCTCTGTCCAGCTATCAATTATGTCAGCCTCCACTGAACTACATATACTGCATTTACATTCTTCTATAAACTAAATTCAAGATCTGGTTTTCTCCCATGCCCTGAGGCATAAGATCCATACTTTTTAAAAAATTAAGTACTGTGGATGCTGGAGACCTGAAATAAAGGCAGAACATGCTGGAGAAACGCAGGAGATTTGGCAATATTTTGGAGAGAGAAAGAGAGTTAACTTTTTGTCTTCAGTAAGAGTCTTCTTCAGAATCGAAGGTGCTGGAACATGTTGGTTTTTATGCTGTTGACCAAAGAGGAGGAGGAGTGAGTGGGACAGATGCTGAGGGTACCTAGAACAAAAGTCAAAGTGAGTAGTAATGGTTGTATAGGAGAGATGTAACTGCAGAACAGGTGTTTGTGACAGGTACAAATAGTAGAATACAGGTTAATTCTACTGAGAGTAAACTCAGATAAATAAGACATGGAGTTAGTTGGGAAGAGGGGATGTAATCAAAATGGAACACAGTGTTCATAATCTGAAGTTGGTGCATTCAGTGTTGGGTCCGGAAAGTGATGTTTAAGCACCCAAGTGGAAAATGAAGAGCTATTCCCCCAGCTTGCATTAGGCTTTATTGGAACAATGTAGCAGGCCCAAGGCCGGAAATGCTAGTATGAGATGGTGATGCTGTTTTGAAATGGCAGGTTACTGGGAGGGTCAAGTTCATTCTTACATAGAGTGGAAATGTTTCTATAAAGCAGCCATTTAGTCTGCATTCAGTCTCACCAAGGTAGCAGAGACCACACTGTGAGCAGTTAATATGGTAGACTAGATTAAAAGAGATACAAGTAAAATGCTGCTTCATCTGGATGGAGCGTCTGGGACCTTAGGCAGTGAGAAGGGATGAGGCAAAAGGGCAGCTGCTACAACTTCTGTGATTTCATGGTAAGAATTCATAGGGTATGGTGAATGGGTGTTATGAGAAATGAAGGAGTGGACCAGGGTGTCACGGAGGGAATGATCTCTTAAGATTACTGACAAGGGAGGGAAAGGGGAGATTCGTTTGGGTGTGACATTCTGCTGGAGATAACAGAAAGGCCAAAAATGATCCTTTGATTGCGAAGCTGGTAGAGTGGAAAATGCAGAAAAGGGAAACTCTATTGTGGCTCATGGATGAAGGGGAAGGGGTTGGGTTAGAAGTTCAGGAAATGTTGGAGGGTCCTGTCAATCACAAAGTTGGGGAGGAAGGGCAAGGGTATTCCTCGGCTGAGGAAAAAGGAAGACATGTGGAAAACATCCCTGTGGACGTTGACATAATTGTAACAGATGCAAAGGAAACCATGAAACGAGGAGAATGGGATGGAGTATTTCCAGGGAGCATGTGAGGAAATGTTTAGTTCCTCTCATAATAAAGGATAGCATCCCATTAGCCTTCTTGATTACATGTTGTAAATATACACAGACTTTTTGCAACTCCTGCATCAGAACACCTAAATCCCTTTGCATCTCAGAATTTTGCAGATATTCTCTATTTAATTTTTATAATTTTGTGACAAATGAATAAGTTCACATTTATCCTCACTATATTCTATCTGCCAGATTTTGCCGACTGACTCAACCTGTTTTCATCTGCAACTTCCTCTTATCCCTTCACAATGCACTTTCTTACTTACCTCATTGTCTTCTGTGACTTTAACTGCTTTGCCTTCATCATAATCATTGATGTAAATTGTAAGCATTTGATGCCCCAACACAGACCCCTGTTGGACTGCACTCATCACACCCTGCCAATCAAACAAAAAACATTTAATGGATGCTCTATATTTTCTGCTAGCTAGACAATTTTCTCTCCATGCTAATATGCTAACCCCTACAACATCAGCTTTCATTTTCTGCTGTAACCTGTGGCACCCTATCATATGACTTCAACAAATTCAATATAGTATGTATACACGCTCCTCTTTATCCACAATATATACAAATAACTCCAGTAAATTAATTGAATGTTATTTCCTTTTGATGCAAATATGCTGACTCTTCCTAAATACTTAGAGCTATTCCAAATGCATAGCCAGAACCTCTTTTGTGCTCAAATCTAAGACCTTCCCCTGACAGCCATCAAGCTAGTAGACAATAGCTTCCTGTTTATCATCTGCCTCTCTTCTTGAATAGAAAACTTATAATTGCTACGTCTGAGTATGATGGGAAACTTTCCTGAATCTTGAGAATTTTGGAAATTAATACCAACTGATCTATTGCCAGTGTCACCAACCTCTTTTTAGGCACTAAGATGAGATCGCAACATTCTGTCACAGAGCGCTCTTGGTTTCTAGTACGTGAATTAGACAAGAAGTTACACCAAGCTAAGGGAATGTTGATATATATCAGAAGGGAACTCAAGCTTAAAGGTAAGCAAGTGTTGCTGTAGCTGTACAGGGCCTTAAAGACAGTTTCTGGACTTATTCTTTCATAGTATGTAAATGACCCTCACTAGACCAGTATTTGTTGCCCAACTATTTCCTTTTCAGAAGGTGATGGCTGAGCTGCCTTCTTGAACCACCACACTGTATTTGGGGAATATATTCTCAAAGTGCTATTAGGGAGAGTTGCATGATTTTGGCTTGTCAACAGTGGAATAACAGCAATGTAGTTTCAAATCAGGATAATATGAGACCTGGAGGGGAACTTACAGGTGATGGTTCTTCTACACATCTGCAGATTGTGTCTTTCTAGGTGACAGAGGTCCCAGATTTGGAAGATACTGTTGAAGGAGCCTTCAGTAGTTGCATTAGTGCATCTTGTAGATGGTATGCACTGCTGTCACTGTGCTTCTGTGGTGGATGGGGTGCCAATCAAGCAGGCTGTTTTGTCCTGGATGATGTCAGGCTTCTTTGCTTGTTGTTGGAGCGGCACCCATTCAAGCAAATGGATATTATCCCATGCCACTCTTGACTTGTGCCTAGTAGATCATGGACAGGTCAGGGGCTAAGTTACTTGTCACCAAATTCCCAGCCTCTGATCTGCTTTAGTCCTGGGGGCACTTGACTGGGTGAATGCTGAAAGGATGCTTCCTTTGATGGGAAGATGAGAACTTAGAGACACAGTTTAAAAATGAATGGTCTCCCATTTAAGGCAGAGGTGAGAATCCAATGCCCTGGGTGTTGCCTGTGGAATTCTCTTCCTTAGAGAGTGTGAAATATATTCAAGGTTGAATTAAATAGAATTTCGATTGACAGGGGAGTCCAAGACTTTGGTGGCAAATAGGAAAGTGAAGCTGTAATGAAATGAACAAGGACCTTATTGAATGCAAAGTTGACTTGAATGTTGTTCCGAATTCTTATGTAATGCTGAGAACCTGGTTGCAGCAACTTCAGCCCAGTCAGAAAACCAACATGTTTCTTTCGCACAATACCTTCAAAGATAGAGGTGAGATGGACCAGTAAAATTCAGTGGTCATTGAAAAATGTGGAACGTGTAATATTTGACTGTAAATGATGTTTACTGGTTTCCCTCAGACTTGTCGTGATATTGCTTCATTTCAAGTTTTGGAATATTCTGTCTAGGAGAATATCAACCTTCAGATTTAGTACTCCTTTTACATGTTATTAATCAATATAATGGTTCAAAGGCTGAGGCAGAATAATTGGAATGGAAGGAGACTCAAGTACAATATAAACACGAGCAAGCTCTAGTTGGAGCTGAATGTCCAACCATGTTATGTATTCTATGCAATAATGTCAAGAGTTTATCAAATATTGAACCATTAATCTCCCAGTATAATTAGCAAGCTGGTGGTTGTTAAGCAAAGCTTATGGTGTTCACAGATATTTTCCACTACCAGCAGAAGCCATATCTGTTTTCTTTGTCCCTAACTCAGGAGGAATAAAACAATTGAAAGTAGTGTCAATGCTGCTCAAACTGAAAGCAACTAAATCAGCTGAAAGCAGGGATCAAATCTGCATCTTAGTGATGTGTGTGTGTGATTCAGCTACTCACTGACTAAACTCTATGAGACACCAGGGATTCATTGCACGAACACAATTTAAGAGTCAGGAACATTCATTACTATCACAATGTCTATTCATAATTCAACTGCTAATGTGGATACTTCTGACACTATTGACAATAACTGGGGAGGTTGTTGCAATCAGTGTGCTGATTAAAAACAGCAAATTGGCCTTTATAAAAGCATCTGAAAAAGGAAGATGTGAAAGAAAAGGTGAATCAAGATTAATTTTCCCATCCCTCAATGATTCCATGTGTAACTTACTTGGCTGTGTCCTCACCATCTAGTTTAAAATATCAACTTTTTCTTGGTCTATCATTCAAGAGATGCCAGGAATTTATTGACAGTCCAAGCAGCTATTCTTCCTGACATCCAGACATGTAGGGCAGAATATTCCCAACCACTGGAAGTGGCTTTTGGAGTATATAGGGTGGAAAAGTCCCAGAAATTGATGTCAGGTTGGGGTCACACTATTTTCCCACATTTTTCCAACTTTCTCCAGGGCAGGATTAAAGATTGCAGAAAAGCCCCTTGGACCTGTCAGGTCAGTAATGAGGAGGTTGTTAGGAAACTAGAAATCCTCCATGTGGTTCCTGTTTCCTGACCTATCAGTAGATCCTCAGGGTCACCAGCTTTCTCAATCAAAAGTTGGCGCAGAGGCAGAGCGGAAGAGTCGGACATCGCACAGAGCCGTGGTAATAGGGGACTCCATAGTGAGAGGAACTGACTGGGGTTTTTGTGGCAGCAGATGGGATTTAAGGATGGTGTGTTGCCTTCCTGGTGCCAGGGTGAAAGACATCGTGGACAGAGTGCAGGAAGTCCTCAAGGACGAGGGTGAAGAGCCAGAGGTGGTGGTACATGTCGGCACGAATGATGTTGGGAAGAAGAGGAGGAACATACTACAGCAGGACTTTGAAGAACTCGGAAGAAGGCTGAAAAGCAGGACGTCCAGGGTGGTTATCTCCAGTTTGCTTCCAGTTCCTCGGGCAGGTGTGGCCAGAAACAGGGAGATAATGGACTTGAACGTGTGGTTGGGGAACTGGTGCAGGAAGCAAGGATTTAAGTTCTTGGATCACTGGGGTATATTTTGTGGCAAGCATAAATTCTACAAGAGAGACGGTTTGCACCTTAATAGGTTAGGGACCAGCATTCTGGCAGGCAGGTTTTTTACCGCAACACTGCTACATTTAAACTAAGTAGCGGGGGGAGGGGACAAACTGTTTAAAAAGGAAATTGAAGGGAAAGTTAGAACAAGAGAAGTCAAGAAAGACAACTGTATCAATGACGCAGAAAACTTGGAAAGGGATCATGCTGTCAGGTTGAGTGAAATAGGGGTTGATGGGAAGGGTGAGGGCAGTAACAAATTAAAAAATATTATACATGAATGCACGAAGCATTAGACATAAGATGGATGAGCTTGAGGCTCTTTCAGAAATTGGCAGATACAATATTGTAGGGATAACTGAGATGTGGCTTCAAGTGGACAGGGCCTGGGAAATGAATATTCAAGGCTACACGTGCTATCGTAAGGACAGACTGACGGGCAGAGGGGGTGGGGTGGCCTTGTTAGTAAGGGAGGATATTCAGTCCCTTGCGCGGGGGGACCTAGAGTCAGGGGATGTAGAGTCAGTGTGGATAGAGCTGCGAAATACTAAGGGTAAAAAGACCCTCTTGGGAGTCATCTACAGGCCCCCAAACAGTAGTCTGGATGTTGGATGTAAGTTGAATCAGGAGCTGAAATTGGCCTTTCGCAAAGATGTTACTACAGTTGTTATGGGGGATTTTAACATGCAGGTAGACTGGGAGAATCAGGATGGTATTGGACCTCAAGAAAGAGACTTTGTGGAGTGCCTCAGAGATGGATTCTTAGAGCAGCTGATGCTGGAGCCGACCAGGGAGAAGGCAATTCTGGATCTGGTATTGTGTAACGAACCAGAATTGGTCAGAGACCTCGAAGTGAAGGAGCCATTGGGAAGTAATGACCATAATACATTAAGCTTCAATCTGCAATTTGAGAGGGAGAGGGTACAGTCGTAAGTGACAGTACTTCTGTTGAATAAAAGGAACTATGGAGCTATGAGGGAGGAGCTGGCCAAAGTTCAATGGTGCAATACCTTAGCAGGGATGACCGGGGAGGAACAATGGCGGATATTTCTTTGTATAATGCAGAAGACAGCAGGATCAGTTCATTCCTAAAAGGAAGAAAGATCCCAGGAGGATGCATGGGCGGCTGTGGCTGACGAGGGAAGTTAAGAAACATATAAAGTTAAAAGAGAAAAAGTATAACATAGCAAAGATAAGTGGGAAAACTGAGGACTGGGAAGCTTTTAAAGAGCAACAGAGGATTACTAAGAAGGAAATACGCAGAGGAAAAATGAGGTACGAAGGTAAACTGGCCAATAATATAAAGGAGGATAGTAAAAGCTTTTTTAGGTATGTGCAAGGCAAAAAAATGGTTAGGACTAAAATTGGGCCCTTGAAGACAGACACAAGGGAATATATTACGGGGAACAAAGAAATGACAGAAGAATTAAATGGGTACTTCAGATCTGTGTTCACTGGGGAAGACACAAGCAATCTCCCTGAGGTAACAGTGGCTGAAGGACCTGAACTTACGGGAATTTATATTTGCCAGGATTTGGTGTTGGAGAGACTGTTAGGTCTGAAGGTTGATAAGTCCCCGGGGCCTGATGGTTTACATCCCAGGATACTGAAGGAGGTGGCTCGGGAAATCATGGATGCATTGGTGATTAGTTTCCAGAGTTCGATAGATTCGGGGTCGGTTCCTGAGGATTGGAGGGTGGCTAATATTATACCACTTTTTAAGAAAGGTCGGAGAGAGAAAGCAGGAAATTATAGACCAGTTAGTCTGACCTCATTTGTGGGAAAGATGCTGGAGTCTATTACAAAGGATGAAATTACGGCACATCTGGATAGTAGTAACAGGATAGGACAGAGTCAGCATGGATTTATGAAGGGGAAATCATGCTTGACTAATCTTCTTGAATTTTTTGAGGATGTAACTCTGAAGATGGACGAGGGAGATCCAGTAGATGTAGTGTACCTGGACTTTCAGAAAGCTTTTGATAAAGTCCCACACGGGGGGTTAGTGAGTAAAATTAGGGCGCATGGTATTGGGGGCAAAGTACTAGATTGGATTGAAAATTGGTTGGCTGATAGGAAACAAAGGGTAGTGATAAACGGCTCCATTTCAGAATGGCAGGCAGTGACCAGTGGGGTACTGCAGGGATCCATGCTGGGACCGCAGCTTTTTACAATATATGCTAGTGATATAGAAGATGGTATCAGCAATAACATTAGCAAATTTGCTGATGATACAAAGCTGGGTGGCAGGGTGAAATGTGATGAGGATGTTAGGAGATTACAGGCTGACCTGGACAAGTTAGGTGAGTGGGCAGATGCATGGCAGATGCAGTTTAATGTGGATAAATGTATGGTTATCCACTTTGGTGGCAAGAACAGGAAGGCAGATTACTACCTCAATGGAATCAATTTAGTCAATGAAGGCAAGCATGCAGGTACAGCAGGTATTGAAGAAGGCTAATAGCATGCTGGCCTGCATAACAAGAGGAATTGAGTATAGAAGCAAAGAGGTGCTTCTGCAGCTGTACAGGGCCCTGGTGAGACTACACCTGGAGTACTGTGTGCAGTTCTGGTCTCCAAATTTGAGGAAAGACATTCTGGCTATTGAGGGAGTGCTGTGTAGGTTCACGAGGTCAATTCCTGGAATGGCGGGATTACCTTACACTGAAAGGCTGAAGCGACTGGGTTTGTATACCCTTGAGTCTAGAAGACTGAGAGGGGATCTGATTGAGACATATAAGATAATAAAAGGATTGGACACTCTGGCAGCAGGAAACATGTTTCTGCTGATGGGTGAGTGCCAAATCAGAGGACACAGCTTAAAAATATGGGGTAGACCATTTAGGACAGAGATGAGGAGAAACTTCTTCACCCAGAGAGTGGTGGCTGTATGGAATGCTCTGCCCCAGAGGGCAGTGGAGGCCCAGTCTCTGGATTCATTTAAGAAAGAGTTGGATAGAGCTCTCAAAGTTAGTGGAATCAAGGGTTATGGAGATAAGGCAGGAAGAGGATACTGATTAAGGATGATCAGCCATGATCATATTGAATGGCGGTGCAGGCTCGAAGGGCAGAATGGCCGACTCCTGCACCTATTGTCTATTGTCTAAATTCAAAAATAAGGTATGATGATTCGCAAATGAATAATGGTCCGCTATCATGGAAAACTCAAGATCAGATCAGTTCCCTGCAAGAAAATCTTTTGAAATTGCAAAAAATGGCAAGACAAATGGGAGATAGCATTCAATTTCAAAAATTGCTATTTCATGTGCATCACCAACAAAATAACATCCAATGGCAGACAGCTTTAAATTCTGTCATCAAATTCTCCAACAGGTAGAACTGGACCTGATGGTTTATCTTAAAAATAAGCTTCAATGGAGATTCCACATCCAGCAGGTAATATCCAAAACAAACAGAGTTTTTGGCTTTCTGGGTAGTAACCTTTGATATTACAACAAAAATAATAGAGTTATAGTTTCCCAAACATTTAGTTATCCAATCCTGGACTGTGAAAACTGTGTATAAGATATTTAGCTGACAAAAGTTATAAATAAGATTGAAACAATCCAAAGATGCGCTACACCAATCGGAAGAGGAAGTACACTAGTGTCACATCCTAAATTAGGAATTAGCAAGACAGCAAAAGAAGGAAGTAAAAATAGGTCGATCACATTTGACAAAATATACAGTGGATGAATGGCAAGTGACAGAAAGGAATACCTAGTGCTCTTTAGTAATGACAGAATATGATACAACTATCAGATAAATTCCAAAACATATATCGACAATCTTTCCTGACAATGAGAGCCACATAGCTGAATAAGCTCACAAAATTAATTTCCTCAGCCATTTATGTCCAACCCTGGTTGGTTGGAAAGGTTTCCTTATTCCTCCTATTGTTGAGAGAGAGATCACCTGTTACAGTTCCTGGGCAGCCTTCACAGGTGTCCTCTATTTCTGTGGTTGCTGTAATCCAAGTTGGTCAGCCCTTTGTAAACTATCTTGTCGTCCCTTTATTTAGAAATTTCTCCTTGACAAAGTAGATGAATTCTTCAAGTACCACCTTTGGACTCTCTCCATTTAAAAGTTTTTCATTTCAGGACTATTCCCTCAGCAAGTCATACCTGGTTTAGCTTGCACTTGCCATACAAATGTTGGAAAAAGTGAGGACTGCAGATGTTGGAGATCAGAGTTGACAGTGTAGTGCTGGAAAAGCACAGCAGGTCAGACAGCATCTGAGGAACAGGAGAATCAATGTTTTGGGCATATTCTTCTGCTCCTTGGATGCTGCCTGAACTGCTGTGCTTTTTCAGCAACATACAAATGTTGGCAGAATATGGATGGAAATCAGAATTAGAGTTCACAGGGACGGGTTTCTTCAGTCAAACTGACAATGAGTAAAGGTTTTGATCCATTACAATGAGGATTTCTAGCCACGCTGTTATGAGAAACAAAATCACAAATTGCTGGAAAAACTCAGCAAGTCTGGCAGCATTTGTGGAGAGAAAGCAGAGTTAACATTTGAGGTCCAGTGATCCTTCTTCAGAATGGCCTTCCTAGTGGCTCTCACCTCCCATGAATGAAAAAAAGAGAGAAACAGCAGCAGTTGTAGCCACCTTCTCCTTGGCCACATGTGCCTCTCACGGGGCAAAGACAGTGGACGTTAAAGCAGCTTGAAGGATGTGTGATACCAACATAGGGTTTATAGAGCAAGGAACTGCTGTCGTGAATAAAGTGATCACCAGTTCAAGTCATCTTGACAGATGGTAGCTGACATCTGCGGTCTCCTGGAACAAGATCTCCTTCCAATTGGAGTATATGTGTGTTTCCATTGACCTAATTGTGCCTGTCTATACTGTTATTCCCCTATGTGCCAACATAGAGGAATCTATGTGCCAACCTCCACCCAACCTCATCTGCCCATTCTGGGTTTCTGTCTCTCACCAAGTAATATCCTTTCTGCATGGATAGAAAACAAAGAGTGCTAATAATGGCTTGAATGGACAGGTCACTATTTGTGAAGGCTGACTGTGAGGCATGGGAGAGAAAAAAACTGGACTGACTGTGAGTGCAAGTGTTGTCTGCACAGCTATATTAGGAATCTGGAGAATAGCAGAAAAATGAATGGAGTGTTTATCAGAGATGACCCATTGCAATTGAAGCTGTGCAAATTAGAACATCTTTGACCCCTCTCTCCATTTTAACACTCCTGAGGTGACAGTCTGCAGTATGGAGGGACCAACCACAATTCTGCATAAAATTTCCTCAGCTATTTACATCCATCACTGTTTGGTTAGAAAGGTTTCCTTCTTCCTCCTATTGTTGAGAGAGCGATCACCTTGTTACAGTTCCTGCGCAGCCTTCTCAGGTGTCCTCTATTTCTAAGGTTGCTGTAACCTGAAAGATCCAAGTTGGTCAGCCCTTTGTAAACAATCTTGTGGTCTCTTTATTTAGAAATCTCCCTTTTACAAAATAGATGAATTTTCCCATCCTCCCTAATGGGGTGGGTGACAAATGGTTTTGCCTTGATAAAAAGCAATTGTTGGGTGTGCCAGTCAGTGGGTTGTGTATCAGACCTGATAATGGTCATTCTGGCAAGGTCAAAGTGAAGTGATTTAGCCCTGAATATCAGCAAATTTTTCTCTATAAGGCTCTGTTCTCACTCAACATGTGCTTATAGAGTCATAGAGATATACAGCATGGAAACAGACCCTTCGGTCCAACTCGTCCATGCTGACTAGATATCCTAATCTAATCTTGTCCCAGTTGCCAGGACTTGGCCCATATCCTTTCAAATCCTTCCTATTCATATACCCATCCAGATGCTTTTTAAATGTTACAATTGTACTAGCCTCCACCAGTTCCTCTGGCAGCTCATTCAATACACACACCAGCTTCTGTGTGAAAAGTTGCCCCTTAGGTCTCTTATATATCTTTTTCTTCTCACCCTAAACCCATGCCCTCTAGTTCTGGACTCCCCCACCCCAGGGAAAGGACTTTGTCTATTTACCCTATTCGTGCCCATCATGATTTTATAAACCTCTGTCAGGTCACCCCTCAGCCTTCGACATTCCAGGAAAACAGACCCAGCCTATTCAGCCTCTCCCTATAGCTCAAATCGTTCAACCCTGGAAACATCCTTGTAAATCTTTTCTTAACCCTTTCAAGTTTCACAACATTCTTTCAATAGGAAGGAGACCAGAATTGCATGCAATGATATAAAAGTGGCCTAACCAGTGTCCTGTACAGCCGCAACATGACCTCTCAACTCCTGTACTCAATGCTCTGATCAATAAAGGAAAGCATACCAAATGCCTTCTTCACTATCCTATCTACCTGCGACTCGACTTTCAAAGAGCTATGAACCTGCACTCCAAGGTCTCTTTGTTCAGCAACACTCCCCAGGACCATACCATTAAGTGTATAAGTCCTGCTGAGATTTGCTTTCCCAAAATGCAGCACCTCACATTTATCTAATTAGCCAGTCAAAGTGCTTTGGTTGAATTTTCTGCCCCTTAGCCCAGAGCAGGAGTGCAATATGTAATATCACAGTAAGATAAATAGACCTAGTACATGATCAAACCTCTATTTGAATGCCTCTGCTTTATACTGCTTTTCTTTAACCGATTAAACAATCACAGACTGTAAATCTAACTTTAAGTGAAGTTACAGAAAGCAAATTCCAGGTCAGGAAATGCTCATTATCTCTGAATCTTATATTTCTATTCATTGTATCAATTGGAGAAGGAAACCTTGCAAACCAGCAAAAACCTTTCAAGTCCCTTGAAACAACGTTTTTTTCTCCCCCTCTGTATTCATGAGCAGTCATAACTCTTTGGTTCAATTTTTTTCGATAATTGATATTTTAAATACCCTTTGGGAGTTAGCTGTTTGAAGACTGGTGATAATTTGGAAAATGGATGGAGAATCCTGGAAACATGTAACATGAAAACTTCAAATGATTATTACTACAGAATTATTCAGACGAAACCTTTAAAAATTAAAGTGTAATCAGTCAGTAATCAGCAAGAGTAGAGAATTGTTAGCAATTGAGAAGAATTGAAAGATACAAATAATCTGCAGGAAAACAAATAATGAAACATTTGCAGAGAAAATAAATATGTTCTAATGTGTCACCATTTCAGGAATGTTTTATCAATGAGTGTTTTCCTCTTGATTGTCTCGTTGTAATGAATCTTGAGCTTTTATTTACTGTAGTATGTTACATAAAAGTGACTTGGAAATAAATCTACTGGTCAAGTCTTGAGCTTATTCATTATAGAATTACCAAATGTGAAACCACATGCATTCTATGATATAGATAACTACAAACACGGGAAATGAAATATAAAGTAATCCATTTATTGCAACACAAGGATTGCAGCAAAGGAGTTTCTACTTGTGGATGAAAAGATCAACAAAAAATCAAAAGTACAAGTGTGAAACAATTTCAGTGGAAATGATTAAGGCAAAGAATAGAATTGTGTAACAGTTCTGGAATGAATGCCTGATCATTGAAACTGAACCTTGCGAGATGGGCATTGGGATTGCTTGATATATCTTTGTTTGAAATTCCTTCTCCTTCAATTTTAGCATTTACTGCTGCACTTTAAACTAGTTATCCAACAATAAAAGTAGCAAAGAAGGAAATTCCAGGCTAGTGCATGAAAATATTTGCATAATAGGATCCCACAGCTTTATTTCAGGGCACCAGAAAGAATCCTGAAGAATTAACATAAAATCAGCTGGACTCTTACAAACTCAACAAGGAGACTTAGATATGAAATCCTTTTTTAAAAGTTAACAGAGCAGTCAGCTGCCAATAGAAATATTACCTGCAAGAACAATTGAGTTTGCTCACTACATTGGAAGGTGACAATCAAGATCTAGAAACTACTTCAGACCATCAATATTTAAAATACTTCATTTTAAGGCTAAAGAATTCAGAAGCTTCGAAAAGAAGGAATTACCTTTGGGAATAAGAGAAAAAAAAAATCTCATGTCCTGACTGTTCAGCAGACCTGGAAAGGCAGTGCACATTTGTAAATTAAAAGAGGTAACATTTCAGTATTACAATTCTGCTCATCGTATATTAGTCATTAGTTGAGTACCAAAAAGGTTTATAGCTCTGAAAATGGTACCCTGTCTTTTTATAGACAAACACCTTTCTCCAACAGTCTAAACATACAAATAAAAATTAATGACCACACATTTAATGTTTAAATTTTAACATTAAAATGAAGTTAACGGACGTATATAGCCAAATAAAGGCTTCGGTAGACATTCATTTGTGGCAGTCAACCCATTAAAGTCACATGAAAGCACCATGACCTTTCTTCAAAGTTGATCATTCAGTTAGATTATACTACAAAATGACGCTAGTTACATTCTTCTTGTCAAAGATAATTCTAGTTTCAAGGAAAATAAAATACACTAGAAGCCAATCATCTTTTGTCACTTATTTTGAGGAAGGGAGCAGAATTGTGAATGGAAAGAAAAGATAAAAGAATATGCAAGACAAATGCTGGGAAGTCCTCATGTTAACATAGAAATTTAGAATCATAAAAATTTATGACACAGAGAGAGGCCAATTGTCCCATTGTGCCTGTGTCTACTCTCTACCTTTCAGCCCTTGGTATGTCGCAAAGTAAATTACAACCCTTCTACTGTATATCCAAGCACTTTTTAAATGCAATATGATTTTCTATCTCTAACATGCTTTTGGTTAGTGAGTTTGGTGCTCCCATAATCCTCCAGGAGATAAAACTTCACAATTTCTCTTTAACCTTACCTCCAGCTACTTTAAATCTATGCCCTCTGCTTATGGACCTTACTGCTAAGGTTCATTAGTCCTTCCTCGGCACTCTATTAAAGACCCTCATAATTTTATACACTTCAGTTAGGTACGACTTCAATTCCTTCTGTTTCAAACAATCTCTCCTTGTAAGTTCCTAGCTTCATAGCTGGTAACATCTCTTTACCCTGTCAAGTGTGATCACAAGCATTCTATGATACGTGTCCAGGATTGTGCACAATACCATAGCTGTGTCTCATTTACACTACAGTGGCAGTCAACACTAATAGCTCTACTATGATTATATTATGAAGTCTAGGCCATTCTGTTTCATTATATAAAGAGAATAATCTACTGGCTAAGATGGACTAAAAATCATTTGATCCAAGGATGAGAAATTGCAGCTAGATGAAATGACAACGCCCATTAGTAGAATATAATTGTCTTATTAGGGAACTGTTGTCTTGTAAAACAGTTTATTTTAGCTTGGCTGGGGGCTGTGATAAATAGTGGAGGTATGATGGGTGTAGGGATGGGGCGGATGTAATGATGCACAGGCAAGTACAGAAGAAAAACTAAGACATAGCCAAGTTAAGGAACGAAGGAGCATTCAGTGAGATCAATGACATTTATTTCAATTCAAAATCAGGCAGATGAATTGATGCTGCTGATAAACACATGGGAATATGACTTCAGTGCTATTACAAAGACCTGGTAAATACTGAATCAAGCAGTTAATTGTACATCATGCAAATCCATGAAAGCAATTATGTATTTGAAATATAAAGTTCAGTCTCTTACAAAACTGTATAACACAAAGCAGCTCCTTCCAAATATGCTTAAACTATTAGAAATCTTCTGAACAAATGAAATATTTGTCTAGGAAGGGGCAAGACTGGCAACTCAGTGTTATAGGCACGATGTTGATATTGATCAAGGAATCAAGTTCTGCACAAAGGAGGCATGGCATTTTAGACAGTTCCTCAACTGAGGCCATACGGTAGAACTTCAGAGCAAAAGGGGCTCAGCAATCAGATTGTTTAGAAAGCACTATAGACCCCAAACAGTCAGGAAGAGTTAGAAACTCTGATAGTAGGCATATTTTAGAGAAAAAATTAAAATAAAAGTACAATAATATTAGGGGATTTCCACCACCCCAATATTAATGAGGATAGCAAAATGTGAAAGACTTAAAGGGGGTGTCATTCTTAAAATATATTCATTGGAGCTCTCAAGCCAACACATAAAAAGTTCTATAGAGAGAGGACAAGTGATGGACCTAATTTTAGGGAATGAAATCTGGCAAGTTGTAAAAGTATCAGTGAAAGAGCATTTCGGTGACAGTGACCATAACTCAGTAAGATTTAAGGTATCCATGATAAAAAGGATAAAGATACACTGGAAGCAAGGGTTCTGAATTTGAGGAAGGTTGACATTAATAATCAATTCAGAATCTAGCCAAGTGGATAGAGAGCACCAACTTGTCAGCAAATTTGTTTCAGAGCAGTGAGAACATATCAAAAATAAAATAGTGAAAGGGCAGTGACTACGTATTGCCATAAAGGAGAAGAAAAGGACAAACAGTCCAGAGAACCCTGGATGTTAAGCAATGTATAGGATTAGATAACGAATAAAAGATGGTAAATCCTGAGGATTTAAAACAGAAGCCCTTGAGGCATATAGAAAGTACAGGTGATTCCTTTTAAAAAATTAGGAAACCAAAGAAGCATAAAAAAGGACGTGGGTAAAATAAAGAAAAATACAAAGGAACTATAAGTTTATTAGGTGCGAGAGGATAACCACGGTAAAATACAGAGCCAACTTGGGGACCAAAGTGACAAACTGTGTGTGCAGCTGGAAGATGTAAATGAAGTTTAACATGGCTATTTTAAAACCTGTATTTAATACACATAAGGATAATGTAGCGATTGAGATTAGAGAGGGGAACTGTGATATATAAATTGCGACTGAAGAAAAGGAGGTACTAGTGGATTTAAAGGATTTAAAGTTGGACAAATACCAGGCAAGGGTGAAATGTATCTCAGGCTGCAGTGGAAAGCAATGGAGAAGGTTGAACAGTCTCTGATAGCAATTTTCAGATCATTTTTGGTGCCAGGAGAGGTGTCAGAGCGTTGAAGGACAGTTATTGTGGTATCATTATTCAAGAAGAGTGGCAGGGATAAACCAAGGAACAAGAGGCCAGTGAGCTTAACCTTCATGTCAAGGAAATGTTTGTAAAACAATTCTGAGGAAAAGAATTAATCTTGACTCAAAGAGTCAAGGATTAATCAATTAATTAGTCAGCGCGGCTTTGTCAGGGGAAATTCGTATTTGACAGGTTTGATTCAAATTTGTGAGGAGGTGACTAGGTGCATGGGTGACAGTAGTGTAGTGAATGTAGACCCTAGGAATTACAGAAGATCAGAGGGACATTGGTGTACAAGTCCACAAATCCTGGAAGGCAACAGAACATTGTATAAGATGGTTAAGAAGACAAGTGGGATACTTGCTTCATTTGTCAAGGTATTGAGTACAAGAGCAAGGAGGTTTTGACAGAACTGCAGAGGACATTAGTTAGGCTACAGCTGGAGTATAATGCACAGTTCTAGTTGCCACACTATAGGAAATGATGTGATTGCACTAGAGAGGGTGCAGAGATTCATCATTATGTTACCTGGGCTAGTGTTTTAGTTTTCAAGAGAGACTAGATAAACTAGATTTACCTTCCATTGAGCAGTGAAGGTTGATTAAGGTGTAAAATTACAAAGGACATACAGACATTAGATGGGGAAAAAAAAATTAGAGGAGATTTCAGGAGAAGTGTTTTTACCTAGTAGCTGGTGTGTATCTGGAATTCACTGCCTCAGAGGATGCTACAAGGCAGGAAACATCACAACATTTAAGAAAGATTTTGATGAATGCTTGAAGCACCATAAAATGTGATGGAAAATTTGACTAGGGTAGATAGGTACTTGATCATCAGTGTGGACATAAAGGGCTGAAACGCCTCATTCTGCACTGTACAACTTTATGATGCTCTGAGTACAGCAATGACAATTCAAAACCTGCAGATACTGAACAAGATTGCCAAGAGACTGAAGACTTTGATCAGCTAAGATTTATCATGAATGTGCATATCTCAATAATCAGAAGTTGAAAAAGCACATCTTCAGGATGACACTGGCTGTAAAGAAAGCTAGGAGACTAACAATAGGTTTTATAAATCAATTATTCAGCTTCAGCACACAAAACTGTGCATCTGATCTTTTAACTCAATCAATTGTGAAGCTTACCAGCTACTTCTCAAATTTTCTCTTGGACCAGAGCTAATAACAAGGAGGGAGAAAGGGCCATATAATTAAAGGGGAGGATAACTGTGTGACTAGTTTATGAGTATACATATAGTAGAATTTAGATTAGAGTGGTGCTGGAAAAGCACAACAGGTCAGGCAGAATCCGAGGATCCTCGGATGCTGCCTGACTTGCTGTGCTTTTCCAGCACCACTCTAATCTAGACTCTGATTTCCAGCATCTGCAGTCCTCACTTTTGCCTATATAATATAATTTATTTAGATATATATACTCACATCACAATAAAGGCACCTTACAACTTTTTTGATAATTATTACGATTTTTTCTTTCATTTGAAGCAGTTTCTGCAATACGGTCTCCATTGCTGTTGTTGCATTATGGCACAGAGGGTCAGAAGGTGGCCTTTGAACTCATCATGGCTGTACTGAGTTCTGAGAAAGGGTCACTGAACCTGAAACATTAACTCTGATTTCTCTCAACAAATGTTGTCAGACCTGCTGAGCCAAACCAGCAATTTCTGTTTCCTTTCTGATTTCCAGCATCTGCAGTTCTATCATTTTATTATTCTTTATGGCTGTTCTGTCATTCAGTCAGATAATGGCTGATTGTACTTTAACGATAATTATCCCTTTTTGTTCCATACCCTTGGTTAACAAAAATATACAGATTTCAGTATGAACCTTTCAATGGTTTGGTCACTCATAGGGTTTTCAGCAAGGCAGTCCCAGACTTCCACCACAATTTTTGTGTGACAGAAGTGATATCACTCATCCATTGTTTACCTCTAACATTCAAATTGTCTTCTTTCTGTGATGAGATCCCCAATCAAAAGAAATAGTTCTCTGTATCTGTGCTGATGAACCAATCATTACCAGCTAATGGTTAAGGTAGAGCAAGCCATTAATCCTCCTTTGAAGGTATTTTAATCAACATGTTCAGACACAAGTTTCAGACGAGTGGCACTTAGACCCAGATCTGCTAAACTAAAGGTAGGGATACTGGTTATTGTGCTACAAGGACCCTCAATCCTCCTTTGTAGATGTTTTGAATTAACATGTTCTTGAGAGGAGGGAGTGCATTCTGGATGAGCTCATGGAGATCTGGTCAACTGAATTAGGGTTAAAGCATAAACACTGATTGGAGTTGCATGCTGCTGGTCTTGAAGTAGAAGATGCAGGGACAGGATGTATTCAGAATGGTCGATTGGCAGGATTGAAAGTTTACTAGTGATAGTATCAGCTTCATGGTATTGTTCACCTTAAGACCTACCTGCCCAATAAAGGATGTATCAGTGCTGTGTTCCTACCCAGGGAGATAGGAAAGAGATCAATCTGAGAGTGGTACAGTTGAGAACAGAAGTGAGTCAAACAGCCAGGGCAGGCAGGGACAAGATAGGACTAATAAATTAAACTGCATTTATTTCAATGCAAGGGAAGGCATGGTTAGAAACATGGGACTGGGATATCATAGCAATTACAGAAACATGGCTCAGGGATGGGCAGGACTGGCAGCTTAATGTTCCAGGATACAAATACTACAGGAAGGATAGAAAGGGAGGCAAGAGAGGAGGGGAGTGGCACTTTTGATAAGGGATAGCATTACAGCTGTGCTGAGGGAGGATATTCCCGGAAATACATCCAGGGAAGTTATTTGGGTGGAACTGAGAAATAAGAAAGGGATGATCACCTTATTGGGATTGTATTATAGACCCCCTAATAGTCAGAGGGAAATTGAGAAACAAACTTGTAAGGAGATCTCAGCTATCTGTAAGAATAATAGGGTAGTTATGGTAGAGGATTATAACTTTCCAAACACCGACTGGGACTGCCATAGTGTTAAAGGTTTAGATGGAGAGGAATTTCTTAAGTGTGTACAAGACAATTTTCTGATTCAGTATGTAGATGTACCTACTAGAGAAGGTGCAAAACTTGACCTACTCTTGGGAAATAAGGCAGGGCAGGTGACTGAGGTGTCAGTGGGGGAGCACTTTGGGGCCAGCGGCCATAATTCTATTTGTTTTAAAATAGTGATGGAAAAGGATAGAGCAGATCTAAAAGTTGATATTCTAAATTGGAGAAAGGCCAATTTTGACGGTATTAGGCAAGAACTTTCGAAAGCTGATTGGAGGTAGATGTTCGCAGGTAAAGGGATGGCTGGAAAATGGGAAGCCTTCAGAAATGAGATAACGAGAATCCAGAGAAAGTATATTCCTGTCAGGGTGAAAGGGAAGGCTGGTAGGTATAGGGAATGCTGGATGACTAAAGAAATTGAGGGTTTGGTTAAGAAAAAGAAGGAAGCATATGTTAGGTATAGACAGGATAGATCGAGTGAATCCTTAGAAGAGTAAAAAGGAAGTAGGAGTTTACTTAAGAGGGAAATCATGAGAGCAAAAAGGGGACATGAGATAGTTTTGGCAAATAGAATTAAGGAGAATCCAAAGTGTTTTTACAAATATATTAAGGACAGAAGGGTAACAAGGGAGAGAATAGGGCCCCTCAAAGATCAGCAAGGCGGCCTTTGTGTGGAGCCACAGAAAATGGGGGAGATACTAAATGAGTATTTTGCATCGGTATTTACTGTGGAAAAGGATATGGAAGATATAGACTGTAGGGAAATAGATGGTGACATCTTGCAAATGTCCAGATTACAGAGGAGGAAGTGCTGGATGTCTTGAAATGGTTAAAGGTGGATAAATCCCCAGGACTTGATCAGGTGTACCCGAGAACTCTGTGGGAAGCTAGAGAAGTGATTGCTGGGCCTCTTGCTGAGGTATTTGTGCCATCAATAGTCACAGGTGAGGTGCCAGAAGACTGGAGGTTGGCAAACATGGTGCCACTGTTTAAGAAGGGCAGTAAAGACAAGCCAGGGAGCTATAGACTGGTGAGCCTGACCTCAGTGGTGGGCTAAAGCTGAGAAACCAGTTACCATTACACAAATAATATGGTACAGCACACCTTACGTTGAGAAACTAGTGACCAATGTTCGTCATCTGGACTGCTATTGATTGTTCGGCCCTGACCATTGTCTTTACAAAGGAAGGAGTCTGTTCAGGTGATGTAATGTTAATAATTTGTTCCCAATTACATTTTGCCCATCAGCTAAGGTGGTGTTCTTGGAGTCAGTAGTGAGAGTTGGATGGAAATAAGGACCAATCCATCTGATGTAGGATGCAGATGGGTACTGCCTGGACCTGAACACCCCATATGTATGGCTCCTTAAAATTGTGGCCTATTCTGTCATGTGCACCTTTGGACAGCAATAGAACTGGATCTGCAGCTATTCTACCCATTTTCTTTTACAAATCTGTAATCCTTTAGTTTTGAGCATTTTGGTTGTTAGAGTCCAGTATTCACCCTATGTTTTAATCTTGTTGAAACTTCAGAGTTTCAGCTCAGCACCCCCCAGCACAATTCTACATATTTTACACAAGGTTAGGTCTTCCTGTACACACATGTGGCTTGGGAACAAGAGGAGCTCTGTGTATGGAAGGAATTTATAAAATTTGACAGGCTTTGCAAAATTACAATGCCCTTTTAAAATAGTGTTTTTATAAGACATTCTTTGTAGTTAATACCTTTTTGAGAAAACTATCAAAAGCCTTTTTTAAAACTGCTTAGGATAGTTTGTTTTTAAAGTGAAACAAATCCTGTATTTCATGGTGCAGATGGCTCAAGCTGAAATAAAAAGAATGCTCGGTAAAGCTTCAAACCATAAATGTGTATCTTGGCACACTTACCTGTCGATGATTAAGAACCACTACTTCAATTTTATCCAGGTCATCGGGCAACCAATTGTGGAGGTTTGACAGCTAAAAGCAAGGACATCTGCAGCCAACTTGCAACAGGGGGCTGACACTGCTGATTGTTAACAAGGTTATTAGTACTGTCAACTGAAATGACAATTGTCATTCATTGTCAGCACTGCAATATTCGAGTGTTTGTGCACTCACAGTGGTTATTGATGGAGTCTTAGATTCAGCAGCATGAGCTACACCATTTCCTTGATGCTGGGTGGAGTTTCACTGAAGCTGATACAATTTGTTAGCTTGTCTGTGTATTTATTATGATACATGCATCACTGAGGTCTACCTTAACTTTTATGGATTCACCTTGCCCTGGATCTTTTTTCTATGATATTATTGCCCAAGACTGTAACAATAACATGTCCCTCACGTTTATCAGCAAATTACTGCAGATGCTGGAATCTGTACTGAAAACAGCAAATATTGGAGACTACAGTGGGTCAACAGCATCCATGGAGAGAGAGCAAGCTGACGTTTCAAGTCTAGATGACTCTTCATCAGAGCTGACGTGTATCTCCTTTTAATTACTAAGGAATAGATATGACCGAAGTTACATCATTGAATTGATTCAATTTCATCTAATTAAACAAAATAAAGCAGATATCTTGCTGCTCACACTTTGGTGGGTTGGCATATTTAACTTCAATGAAAAAAAAACCCTCATCCTGCTCTTCAGAGCACAACCACTTTCACTACAATACCCTTTCGTTTTAAGCCTTTTATCACATTGTGTGCAGCACCCCTTCTTCAAAATACTGACTGTTCTTAACACATCTGTGTTCTGAAGTTTAATACTTTTATTTGCTGTGTCAAGAAGCTATGTTTTTTTTTACACCTCACAAATCAATGGAGAGGAGAAGATTATTTAACATAATGGGGACAAGTATCATTCTAAATACACAGACAAACTAACGAATCATATCAACTTCAATGATTCTCCACCCAGCAGCAAAGTAGGGCTTGCCTAGTACATCAGCTTAATTTCCATCACATTACAGGAAAGACCCATCTTTATTTCTACACAACAATACAGCATTAGGTTTTTGTACAACTACAACATGGTAGGCCTGTTTGACTGACACAGTTAGAAATGAAGACCGGAAGAGCATAAGACAGAAACTGTTGAACTAGAACAAGCAGCAAAAAATATATATTTGTACATTTATAATTGAGGATTTTCAATCAAAAGACACAAAAGCCATTCAATTATTTTCCACCCTTGAAAGGAGGATGTACCAAGATAGTTTATATTAGTCTCATAGGGGTGATGAAGTGCACACGCATTACCCATTCCACACATAACACAATCCAGACCTCTTGTTCCAGAGGAAAAACAAAAACAGAAAGTGTTTAAGAATCTCAGCAGATCTGACAGTGTCTGCAGAGAGAGAGGGAAAGAGAGAAGAGTTAATATGAAGATGCATTGATTATAGAACAAGTCTGCCAGTATCTGAGGGAGAAGGTCCAATAGCTGTTTCCATTAAATCGTCCAAGAGGTTTTATTTTAGTGGTCTACAGTTTTGAATTGCTAATTTCTCTTTGACTATTTGGGAGTTTGCTGTGTAGACATTCTCCCTATGTCTGTGTGGGTTTCCTCTGGGTGCTCTGGTTTCCTCTGACAATCCAAAGACATGCAGACCAGGTGTATTGGCCATGCTAAATTGCCCATAATGTTAGGTACATTAGTCAGGAGTAAATGTAGCGGACTGTGTCTGGGTGAGTTACTCTTCAGAGGGTTGGTGTTGACTTGTTGGGCCGAAGGGTCTGTTTCCACTCTGTAAGGAATCTAATCTAATCTGGACAATAAAACACGAGGCTTAGGAATCTAGTTAGATTCTAAACTAGATAGTTTAGTTCGATACTAAAACCAGTTAGTATCCAATGCAGTTTTAAAACTAATATCTTCAAATACAGGAAAACCCTACTGAAAGACCCCCCAGTGATTGAGAGAGTAAGTGATTCAGAACCGAAAGATCATAACTTGTCTCACCCAGAACCCTCTAAAATATAGTGATTAATCCAAGCCCTAAAGTCCGATACACACATTTCTTCAATCACGCAGGTACAGTGTCTGGTTTTCCAAAGGTCTGAATTGCATGCAACTCTAAATTAAAAGTGTTTTGTTTTGAAACAAGGGGCCCAGGCTCAGGGAGGAACTAAAGAAATAAAAGAAACATGTAGCTAACAGTGCTGAGAAAACATTCAAAAAGTATGAGATCTGCTTGTGTTTCAAATAGCAAATATCAAACAGCTGTTTTCCTTTCTGAATGCCAATAATTTGCCACTGGTTTCAAAGCTTTCTTCCCAATTTTTCCCTCGTTTTTGTCAAATTGCCATTCTTCCTGTGTAAGTCCCAGTAATGACGGCTGTCAAGCTACTCAATCATGAGGACATCACAGCAAAGCCCAATCTGTCTTTGCCTGCCAGAGTTTTGAGAAGAAGCCATTCACTGGCAGTCAGATGTGTAAACCTTAGCTCATTGTTTCCCTCTGCTGCACCAAGGGTGAAGAGTGCACAGGGTGTGCAATGGGCTGTAGAATTCCTACTGCCTGCTTTGCACTACCTCTAAAGTTGAATTTCACACCAACAGGGTTCAATCTCTGATCTCAATGCTGCTGCAGCCCTCTCTTTTCTCATCACTTTCCTGGTCTGTGTGGCTCAGTTCCACCTTGGACGGTTTATGTACCAGCAGAGTCATTATTGGCACAGATCTGTATCATCTTAAATGAATATTGTGTAATTTGTTTTAAAAGAGGAAGGAGACCTTAGGAGTTGTAATCCAGAATCAAAATTATCTACAGAAGTTGATCTTCTAAGCAGAAGGTTTACATGACTGTAGTTAGCACAGTTTACATCTCTGGGTCCACATTATATGGTGATGTTCAGACACGTACAAAGGTATCAAGATTGCTGGAGCCCCAACCTGGCTGCATATGCATGACAGACCAGTACATGATTCTGTCATATGAACAGCTGATGTCAACCATTGCCAACAAATAATTGGATAAATGGCTGCCAACATCCTCACCTTCTGTCTATGTCTCCTGGGCCTACTTGGTGTACCGTGCCACAGGAGTGCCATTAGATAATCTAATGAAGGGGGGGCTCTTATTTCAGACAAGATATAGTTCATTCCATGTTAGGATTCAGGTGAAATTTACTTTAGTTTGACAGATATTGTTACTAAGATGTTTTGAAGACCTAGGATAAACCAATCTATCATCAGTAAGATCCTAAGATGTACTGATTGATTGAATTATTGTTATCTCATGTACCATGATACAGTGAAAAGTATTGTTTTGCATGCTATACAGGCAGATTATATCATACAAAGTGCATCAGGGTAGCAGAACAGAGTGCAGAATACAATGTTACAGCCGCAGAGAAGGTGCAGGGAGCAAGAGATCAGTATCAGCATTTGAGAGGTCTGATTAAAAGTCGGATAATATTGGGGAAAAAGCTGTTCTTGAATCAATTTGTACATGTTTTAAAACCTTTATATCTCCTGCCCAATGGATTAGATAGAAGAATGTATAACTGGGGTAGGAGGGGTCTTTGATTATGTTGGTTTCTTCTCTGAGGTAGTGGGAAGTATAGATGGAGTCAATGGATGGAAGGCTCGTTTGTGTGATGGACTGAGCTGTGTTCACGACTGACTTTTCCTGTGGTCTTAGGAAGATCAGTTGCCAAACCACACTGTGATGCACCCAGATAGGATGTTTTCTAAAGTGCATCTATAAAACTTGGTAAGAGTCCTTGTGGACATGTGAAATTCCTTTAGCCTCCTGAGGAAGTAGAGATATTGTTGTTCTTTCTTGACTATGACAAATTGTTGGTGATCAGGAACATAACACTCTCGACCATCTCCACCTTAGCAACATTAATGCAGACAGAGGTGTGCCCTCTGCTCTGCTTCCTGAAACCAATGACCAGCTCCTTCGCTTTGCTGATGTTGATGGAGTGATTTTTGTCTTTACACAATGCCGCTAAGCACTTAATCTCTTTCTTGTATTCTGTCTCGTCGTTGTATGAGATCCAACCTACAACAGTGGTGTCATCAGCAAACTTGGAACTGGAGTTGGTTGGCATTTAGCCACACAGTCATGTGTATGTAAGGAGTACAGTGGAAGTCTTAGCACATAGCCTTGCAGGGCATCAGTGTTGAGGAATATGACCGAGGAGGCGTTGTCGCCTATTCTTACTGATAGCTGTCTATGTTCTGCCTGTCTCCACTCCAGTCCTTTTAACATCAGCTTTGGTGGAGATTAGTTTTCAGTATTAATCCTTTTGGAATCTTTAGCTTATACAATAGCATCTTTTCTGTCAAACAACAGAAATGTCTGAGGTTTAACGATAATGTCTTATTCCTATGAGTAAAATCATAGGAGCATTAAAAGTAATTGTGCATTGATTTTACACTAAGTATATTTTGTTCATGACTGAAATAAAGTTTATAGGTGTGGTGTAAGAAAACACCAGCTGGGCTGAGCAGTTGGAGACAGGACGTGATGTGATGAAGCCTCCAAGAATACAAATCTTACTGATGTTGGCAACTATAACCCAGTCCCAAATTCCATAGATACTTGCTTGATTAAAATGAGGTACTGGCATCTCCAAGAGCACATCAGCAATTGGTACTCTGGCCAACGATGTGAATTTCACAGGGATTGATTTTTGAACTGTATTTTTTTCTGTAAAATTCATCGAATCATAAGAGACTGCACCAAGCAATCCACAGCAGAGGAAGGTTGTGTGGAGAAGCCCACTATAGCACCAAGACAGTGATGAAGATCGATTTGCAAAAACACTGTCCACCAGCAAGTTTGTACTAATGCATGAGCACCAACAGTAGAATCAATCAAAACTTTTTTTTTAATGAATGGTCAGATTGCTGCCACAGATGCTTCCAGTTCCATTGTGGAGCAAAATGCTTTGTTTTAGATTGCAGATACTTATGGAGGACATTAAAATTAGTATGGGCTTATTTGGTATGGCGATGCAGTGCTCAGCAACAGGGCCATGGCTCAAATTAGCATGAATGAAAGAGCAATCTCACAGGATAGCACTAAATATAGAGATCCCGCCATCTGTTTAAGTATCTGTACATGAAAGAAGATGTTCAGACCAGATAAACAGATAGTTAATTTATTTTAAGGCATCAGCAGGTCGTCCCAGTCCCAGTCTAACAATATGTTGAGCAAGATTTTTGCCATTGACTTCTGCAATCCAGTTTAAATGGGGTTAGCAAATGTACTATGTGGGGTCAGTTAGAACCTACCACAAATTGGCCAATGAATGGCCAGAGACTGAACTTTCTATCCAACTCTAAAAGCTGGAGAACCAATAAAAAACAGTTTAGCATTAAAGGAACAGAAGCTGATCCTTTCAAGTTGGTGAAAGAGAGCCATTAGCCTCCGTCCAATTTCTATCAATTTTAACTATAAAATGCTCTAAGCATCTAGAAAACCATTCCTCAGACCTGGAGATAGGTGGGCCTGACAGAAAAACAAGCCTCCCAGGCCACAATCAAGCACCCTCTGAACTCTCTGGTGATCCAGAGGTCAACTGGAAATTTCTAGACTGCTTCTGAAAATAGATCTTACTTAGGGTCATTTTGCCACCTGAATTGGCTACCTGTCACCTGTGGGTGAATAGCCGTGCCACCATGAGCAACCCCATCCTACCTCTGAGAATGTGGCTCATGAGTGGATGGACCCAGGAAAACAGCACTCTAGCTCACAGTGAAAGATTCTGCATCCACCCATCCACTTCTGTTGACAAGTGCATGTTGGTTGTGTGATACAGGTCAGTGCAACCTCTGTTCCCTAACATACGTCTTCTTCCTTTAAAGCAGTGCTTTCAATTTAAACAGCATCAAATTCAAGTGAATATCAAAATGTTTTAGTACAATGAACTAGGAAGCAAAGTGAGGCAAAACAAAACCAGAAAAAAGACATCAATAATGCTATGTCACAAGCTCAATAATTCAAAATTCACAAATGACACTTTACTGTTAAACCCTGACAATATAGCAGACAGAATAGGAACTTTGAATGTGAATTTTATATAGCTATGAAACATAGGGAATTGCATGGCCTTATCATTATTTAAATGTCATGATAATATTAATATAAAGCTCCCATCTGTTTTCAACAGGAATTTTCTGCCCTCGAAACCTGCCCCGTCTCAAGTGTGACAGGGAACGCATCCAGAAATCTGGAGAGCATGATCTCTAGCCCGTCTGCTCTTTCTGCTTGTGCTACCACTGATGGCAT
This sequence comes from Chiloscyllium punctatum, assembly GCF_047496795.1. Taxonomy (NCBI): domain Eukaryota; kingdom Metazoa; phylum Chordata; class Chondrichthyes; order Orectolobiformes; family Hemiscylliidae; genus Chiloscyllium; species Chiloscyllium punctatum. The sequence goes on along the minus strand of NC_092750.1, from coordinate 49,234,248 downwards.
AAGCCATTAGAAAACCCTTGCCATATTACCAGCAGACCTAATAGTTTCTCTCAGTAACTCACTGTTAATACTGTTTAGTGTACAATGCATTAAACAGGATGTGTTTTTAAGAAGACAAGTCCACTTGAGTCTACAAGGTCTACTACCTAACTAACTTTACCAGCCCCAAGACAGTCAAAGATTACTGTTGGAACTTTTCAGGTTTACATGTGTTGCTCAGTTTCAGAATCATCCAATTATTTAAGATTTAAAACAAGGTATGATGACTGGTACGTAACACATATAGAAGTGAGGGCTTCTATGTCACATTTGTTTTCAAACTATTGGCCCAAGCCTTCTGGACCTTGGAGACTGGATGTATTCTGAAAGGTCATGATTTGGATATGCCGGTCTTTGACTAGGGTGTACAAAGTTAAAAATCACACAACACCAGGCTATAGTCCAACAGATTTAATTGGAAGCACTAGCTTTCAGAATGCCACTCCTTCATCAGGTACTCCACAATCACCTGTTGAAGGAGCTGCACTCCAAAAGCTAATGCTTTCAATTAAACCTGTTGGACTATAACCTAGTGTTGTGTGATTTTTTATTCTGAAAGGTGTGTGTAAAGATCTCTTGGAAATCCCAATGCATTGAGTGGTAGTTGCCCAGGAGGTTGAGAGTTCTGATGGGCAATTGTCTGGCATCTGGAGCCCTCCAAAGCGTCCATAACATCACTGACTTTGCAGAGTTCTGATTTGCTTATCTTAATAGCTAGCTAGAAAATGATTAAAACCTTCTGTAATTCTTGGCTAACTATGAGATTGACCTCTCAACCCCTCCTCTGTCAATAACTCACACTGACCACAGCTCCCCTCTCCCACACATGCACCATATCCCTCTCTACCATGGACAACAAATACTTGACACCCCCATTCTTCCTTTCAACAGATACCCAGACCATCCCCTGCACCTCCAAAGACTCTCAATCCCCACACTAACTGAACAGCTGACTTAGGTTATTGTTGTCAGTGATAAAGCAACAGCGCCCACCTCTGATCTTGAAGAAAACTGCCCACACCAAGATTTAGTGTTCTCTGTGGTATGCATCTCACTTCCTAATGCCAACTTAAATCTTGCACCAAGTCAAAGGGATTTCCAGGGTTCCAAGAACAATGATATCATGCAAAGTAAGCAGTCAATACACTGAAGAAGTCTAACAGACACCAAATCTGGAAGCAAAACACACTGATCATTTTTATATTTTTCGGAGATTGAATACAGATTGTGAGAGATATTACAATCTGCAGTATTGTAAACAAACTTTAAAAAGTACAGATATGTTTTATCAATGTGGAAAACATTGATAGCATGAAGTTCAGTGGGTAGTAGAGAAGGCAAGTGCAATGTTGGTCTTTACTTCAAAGGTAATGAAGGACAAAGACTGGGAGGTTTTGCTAAATCTATACAAGGAACTAAATAGATGACAACTGAAATGCCGTGAGCAGTTTTGGGCACTTACTGAAGGAAAGATGTCGAGTTTTTGAGCAGTCCAATGAATGTTTCTGGTCGCCCTGCTATAGGGAGAATAATACTGAATTGGAGTGCGTTCAGAGAAGATTTATAAGGATGTTGCTGGGACTGGAAGGCTTGCTTTATAAGGATGAGCTTGTGAGCAGCACAGTGGTTAGCACTGATGCCTCACAACACCAAGGAGCCAGGTTTGATTCCAGCCTTGAGCGACTGTCTGCGTGGAGTTTGCAGATTCTCCCCGTGTCTGTGTGGGTTTCCCTCCAGTGCTCCGTTTTCCTCCCTCAGTGTAAACATGTGCAGGTTAGGTGGATTAGCCATACTAAATTGCCCCAAATGTCCAGGGATGTGCAGGCTAGATGGATTAGGCATAGGAAGTGCAAGTTACAGGGATGGAGTGGATCTGGCTGGGATGCTCTTTGGAAGGTTGGTGGGGACTCATTATGCTGAATGGCCTGCTTCTATACTGCAGGGATTCTATAAAATAAAGTTCCCTCAGCTGATATCTGGTAAGGAAGGGCCCTCTTATGGCGAAGGTTATGTCAGATGGACATGTTCTCATTGGAATTTAGAAGCATGAGAGACACCTTAATTGAAACATACAAAATTCTTAGGGGGGTGCTTGACGGGGTAGATTTGGAGAGGTTGTTTCCCCTTGTGGGGTGTCTAGGACCAGAGGACACAGTCTCAGAATAATGAGTCACCCACTTAAGACAAAGACTAGGAGGAATATATTCTCTCAGAAGGTCGTGAATCTGTAGCAGTTTTTAATGTAGAACACAGTCTCAGCTGGGTTGTTATGTATATTCAAGGCTGAAATAGATGGAGTTTTAATCAGTAAGGGAATCAAGAATTACAGTGAAAATGCAGGAAAGTGGGATTGAGAGTTATCAGATCAGTCATGATCCCATTGAATAACCAAGCAGACTCGATGACTGAATGGTCTGCTTCTGACCCTTTTGGCCTTTTGGTCTTATGGTCTGAGGTGTAAAAGGGGAATTTCTTATCAATCCTGTACTTTCCCAAGGTTGTCATCTGCAATACATTCCATGGAGGAACAGTGAATTTCCGACAACAACTCTGCATTTAGCCATAGTGGAAGCAGTTTCATTATATTCACAAAATCCAGGCAATTATTCTGTAGAAGTTTGACAATGTCCCTGTAAAGCCACAAATTCTAAATGATATCAAGCAAGCATAGGCTCAGACTGCAGAGAATTAAATTACTATTTGGACAAGGAGCCTTGAGATTCAGTTGGACTCTTTAACTTTGGAGTTAAATATGGCATGTGCATCCAATTACTGCAGGTCAAGTCCAGAAAGAAATTTCTGGATTTTTGTAACCATTAAAAATGTTATAATGAACAACACGGTCTGAAATTTGTGGAGCAATTTTTATTTCCTGTGTGGGTTGAGTAGTTGCTGAGCAGTGTGATCATCTACCTGTCTGGTGACAATGACAAGATGACCAATTGTCATTGTCAGTGTCCATTTTTATTGAAGAGCTAAAAAGGTAACAGATGAGGCCACCATAGCCCTACTGCTGTCTCATTAGGGAGAGATGACTGGTGGTGGTTTAACCAGAGCGTCACCATGCAGCAGATGAGGGGAGAGGTTGAGAAGGTTACCTTATGGTAACCTCTGCCAGTGATGGGAATTGAACCAACTGTTGATCGTACTCTGCATTGCAATCCAGCTATCCAGCTAACTGACCTCATACATGAGATAAGGGGTCTGTGTAATCATTCTGTTTAGGACAGTGTAAAGTCTGGTGGGACTGATCCTACTTAACTGTTGAGTAAGTCAGGAGGAGGATGGAAATCTTCTCTCTCTGATGAAGGAGGGGTTCCCCTTGCCCAAGAAAGGATATGCGTTTTTGTAGGGAGAATGCAGCATAATTTAATCAGACTGATTCCTTGGATGATGGGACAGTCCTACGAGGAGAGATTGAGGAGGTGGTGCTGTGTTCCCTGGAGTTCATAGGAGTGACTATGACACAAATCTTAAAGGAATTGATGGAATAGATGCAGAAAGGATGTTTCCCATCGTGGTGGGCTCTACAACAAGGAACACAGATTCAGAATAAAAGGAAAACCATTTTGCACTGAGGTGAGGAGGAATTTTTTCATTTGAGCAGAGGGTATTGAATCTTTGGAATTCAAGACAGGTATTGATAGATTTCTATTTAGTAGCAATATCAAACAATATCAAATCATGGTGGCTCAGTGGTTAGCACTGCTGCCCCACAGCACCAGGGACCCAGGTTCAATCCTAGTCTTGGGCGATTGTCTATGTGGTGTTTGCACATCCTCCCCGCGTCTGCGTGGGTTTCCTCTGGCTGCATCAGTTTCCTCCCACAGTCCAAAGATGTGCAGGTTAGGTGAATTGTCTATGCTAAATCGCCCATAGTGTTCAGGTTAGGTGCATTATTTAAAGATAAAATATAAGGTAGGGGGAATGGGTTACGCTTCGGAGGATCAATGTGGACTTGTTGGGGAGAATGTGCAAACTCCACACAGACTGTCGCCCAAGGATGGAATTGAACTGAGGTTCCTGTGCTATATAGCACTGAGTGCTCACCACTGAGCTATGATGTGTGGGCTCAAACATTGGGTACAAATGGAAGTTTTTCTGATTGGTGCACAGGTCTGCATGATGTGCTATTCATTATCATAAATCAGTTGTTTACACATTCAAATAGTGGGAACCTTTGTCATTCATGAATATGATGAGGTTTTTGACAGAGCACAGAGAATATTGTATACAGTGGACTTGGGGAAATCCTGTAAATTTATACAAATTCCCAGGCCCTCTCCTGCTGTTTCCAAGTTTCATTGGGAAAAGCAGTGAATGAACTAATATACCATCACTTATGTGCTTAATTCAAACATGGACTGCTGCATGACCAACTGGTGGTACTACTGTCCTCAGTTTCAACCTGTATGAAGCTGGAGAAAAGAGGTTCAGGTCATATTGACCTTGACTGTAAAGCCAGGCTTTGTTAATTCACTGCAGGTCCTGCTGGGATTAGAATTGACAGGACTCTATAGAGAAATATAGACTTGTTGTATACTCGTTCACATCAATAAGGACCCAGATTTTGCAGTCAGAAGTAAAGAAATGGAATTCTTATTGAGCTCGAGAAAGATGTTCACAAATCTTTAGTAGATTTGATATGATTGCTCTTTTTATGATTTTTTTTTGAATCAGTTGCCATTAAGAGTGATCTGTGGCAGAAACGTAATTGAGCAGGCTAATCAACCAATCAAATAGAAGAATTCTCACAGACAGCAAATCAAGAAGTAAAAGTATGGTTTATAATTCACTTTTTAAAAACTTCACACAAAAGCAAACTAAAGATTGGGATACATCCATAGGATTGAGCTAGAAACATGAACTTGATGAAAAATAAGGTTAAAATTGTGCAGCTTTGCATTAATTTTGATCTATTCTGCAGGAAAATTCATTTTTCAGAGATGGAGACGATGTTCAGCAGTTGTTACCATTTAGTGCACTATTTAAACTTCAGCTACAACTCAATAATATTCTATTTTCTTCTTACATCAAAATTTATACTTAAAAAATCAAAATTCAAGTGAAATTACAAATTACTGATTTGTGGCAATTTAATAAGCTGCAACAATGTGTCCTGAAAAGGAACAGGGCAACACCAACAGCAACTTCGATATTTTCATGTCTAACTGCAAAATGTGAACACCAGATGCAGTCGTCAATTTTATGCATTTCTGTTAAAATAGCAACCATAAACTCCAGGCTAATACTGAAAATTTGGGGAATGTTAGGGAGTGGGCGGGGGTAAGTTAAAAAGAACAGGTTTTTTTATTACTTCATTCTGAAAGATTTTTGATTAACAAATAGATGGAATTTCATTGGGGAGTAGGAATAAAGTAGAGAATATGGAATAATCAGGCCAGCCATGATCTTTTTGAATGGTGGAGCAGGTTCGAGGCGTTGATTGTCCTATTTCTGCTCCTTTGTAGAAATGATACTCTGAAAGCTCGGAAGTTTGATGACTGAAAAAAAAAGTGTGTGTTGAGGCTTTTGAACTTATTTGTGCATTGATTTTATAATTTGGGTTCTGTTTTGCTTTAAGAGTAAGTTTTTGCTTGCTGCTTATAACTAATTTGCCATCCTTTTGAGATGGATTTTTACAAGATACTAAGATCCAATTTGCTGTCACTTCATGAATTTGAAATGTAAATAAATCAAAAAGATTGATTACAATGTGTGTTGTCACTTACAATTGTAATGTTTTAAAACAATCCACAGTGGATTCCATATGACAGTGTGCATGGTCAGTTGGGAGGATCCATTTCCTTGTTCCCTTTCTGTTGATAGACTACTGCTCTTTCTCACCTGCTGTTATGTATGTCCTACTCTATGTTGTCTCTTTTTACTTTGGACAGGTAATTGGTCAACTGTGAAACACAAAGTATATCAACAAAGATATATCAGACCGTGATTGATTCTGTGATATAATTATAACCTTAGAACTGAAGTAAATTATTTTTTATTGCAGTTAACCCTTAAAGTGCCACTCAGGATCGCTGGTGAGTTACTGACTTGACGTTGTCATTTCTTGTACTCATACATCAATTATTAAGAAAAATTTCAATTTCTGCCTGAACACTACTTACATTTAAATTACTGTTTTATGCCCAATCAACCCTACAGTAAATGTAATAGTGAAATAAGCTCATAATATTGATCCAATACTTATGGACTTGATGATCAGATATTTACTTTGGAAGATGGAGGTTGGTTGTGGAGAGCTCAGCCATGTCTCCTGAAGATTAATGATACATCTTCAGTATGGTCTGAGAGAGTACCAAGAGGGTGTTGCAGGTGGACTTAATTTGTGTGTCACCTCCTGCAGAAAAAAACCTTGGTTGCAACTTCAGCAATCCTCCCACAATTATTGCTGTTATCAAACCTCGTATAAATGTGAATATCGCTCACCTGACAGGCCAATATCACATTTATACCATCTATTCAAATGTTAGGTTGGATATAGAATCAACCTCTATAGCTCAACATTATCCAGATGAATTAAATGGACTAAAATAATATTTGTTCAAACAAGATCCAGCTTCTAAGAAAGTTGTATTCTATGGTTGACTTGGAATATCTACTAAAAACAGGCCACAGGTTCATGATTTAATTTTTCCATTTACTTTCTGTACATACAATACGCCTACTTTTCCTGTCATCTATCCAATCTATCTCATCCTCACTACTGAAGTAATTGAAGGGGAACTGGAGATATAGTGGTATTGTTACTGAACTAGTAATCCAAAGACCAGGTATTGTTTGGGGACCTGAGTCTAAATCCCTTCATAGAGTGGATAGTGGGATTGGAATTATTTGTTTAATAAATGAAAAGATCTCTGATCATCATGCAACCATTACTGCATGAATCTATCTACTTCACTAACATCTTTTTTTTATGGTAGGGAAATTGCCAACCTTACCTGGTAGGGCCCACGTGTGACTCTAGATCCACATTATTCTGTAATCTGAAAGAAAATAATTGGCCATTCAGTTGTGTCAAAATGGCAAAAAAGGAGTGAAACCAGGTAGAGCATCTGGCACAGATGAACACACTGGAAATACCAAAGGCATTAACCTTGCAAAATCCTCATTACCAGCATTCGGAGGCCAGTGTCAGAGATGGGAGAGCTATCTCACAGCCTGATATAATCATATTCACAGAATCTTAACTCACATACAATGACATTGCAATCCCTGGGTTTTTTTTTGTCCCACTGACAGGATAGAGCCTGGAGAGATGGCATCACTGGTGGGAAGAAATTACTCTTGGAGTACTCAGCATTGATTCAGGACTCTATAAAGTTTCATGGTCTCAGATCAAACATGGGTATGGAAAGCTCCTGGTGATTACTACTCTACAGGTTTCCTGACTACACCACCATAGTGGGATGAATATCAAAGATGAGTCAGAAAATAGAAAAGCGGAACAGGGCTTGATGTCGTGATGCAATGACAATAAGCTTTTTCTCAATGTCAGTAAAACTAAAGAACTTATCATTGACTTCAGAAAGAAAGGAGGAGAACATGCCTCCATCTACATCGGTGGAGTGAAGATTGAGAGTGTCAAATTTCTAGGAGAGACAATAACCAACAACCTGAGCTAGACTTCACATGTAGATGTGACAGTCAAAAAGGCACAATAATGCTTCTTCTTCCTCAGGTGGCTCAGGACCCTCAAAAGCTTTTCAGATGCACCACAGAAAGCATTCTACCTGGGTGCATCTGGCAACTGCTCTACCCAGCAGCTGAAACTACAGAAGGTTATGTGCACTGCCCAGTCCATCACAGAAACCAACCTTCCATCCATGGACACTCCACTTATATTTCTTGGTGCACAGAAAGACTGCCAACATCATCAAAGACCACTCCCACCCTGATAATGCTCTCTTACAACCTCTTCCATCAGGCAGAAGATGCAGAAGCTTGAACACATGCACATAGAGGTTCAAAAACAGCTTCCTCCCTGCTGCTATTAGACTGATCTATGGGCTCTCTAACCTCAAATAATGTTGATCTTGTTAATGCTGATCTTGCTTCCCACACCTCCTGTGCAGTGTAACCTGTACACCTCACTCTGTCCAAGCACCCTATGATCTGTATGTCCTTGCTTATATTGATCTGCCTATAATGCTCTTAAACAAATCTTTTCACTGTGCTTAGGTACATGTGACAAGTCAAATCAAATCAAATGTACTGCACCTCCTAGATTGCTAAATTAGGACTACTCCTTCATGTTGAGCATCACTTGACATCACTAAGCATTGCAAGTTCCTAGAATGTACTCTGTGTGGAGTACTTCAATGTCCATCACTAAGAGTGACTCAGCAGCACCACTACTGATGTAGCTGGTCAAGTCCTAAAGGACGTAGGTGCCCAACTGTTTGTGGCAAGTGGTGAAGGAACCTACAGAAGGAAATAAATACTTGACCACTTCCTCACCAATCTGCTTGCTACTGATGCATCTGTTCATGATAGGAGTGACCACCACAGAGTTTATAAGGAAATAAAGTACCATCTCCACATTGAAGATATCCTGCATTGTGTTGTATGGCACTCCTGCTGTGCTAAATGGGACAGAATTTGAATAGATCCAACAACTCAAGACTGAGCAACAATGAGGCTCTGTGGGCCATCAGCGGCAGCAGAATTCTACTTCAGTGTAATCTGTAATCTCATGCCCAGCATATCCCTCACTCGACTATTACCATCAAGCCAGGGGATGAATCCTGGTTCAGTGAACAGTGCAGTTGTGCAACACCAGGCATACCTGAAGATGAAATGTCAACCTGGTGAAACTACAAACTAGGATTACCTATGGGCCAAATGGCAGAGGCAATAAATGATTGACAGAGCTAAGCGATTCCACAACCAACTGATCAAAAGTAACCTCTGCAGAGGCAGCTCCACAAATATCCTCATCCTTAATGATGAGGGGCCCAACACATCAGTGCCAAAGATGAATCATCCACTTGGCACCTCTGGCTGATTTCGCAGCAATCTTCAGTCAGAAGTGCCGAGTGGATGATCCATCTCGGCTTCCTCCAATGATACTCAGCATCACAGATGTCAGTCTTCAACCAATTCAATTCATTCCAGGGTAGAGGCACTGAATATCACAAAGGCTATGGGCCCTGACAGCATTCTGGCAATCGTACTGAAGACTTGTGCTCCAAATTAAGCTGTTCCAGTACAGTTACAACACCGGGGTGTACCTAAAGACATGGGAAATTGCCCAGGTTTGTCATGTACACTGAAAGCAGGACAAATCTCTGACCAATTGCTGTCCTACCAGTCCAATCTCAATCATCAGTAAAATGATGAAGGTGTCATCAACAGTGATATCAAGCAGCACCTGCTCAGCAATAACCTGTTCAGTGACACACATTTGGGTTCTAGCCAGTGCCGGACTTCATTTCCGCACTGTTTCTAACGTGGCTGAATTGCTGAGGTAAGGGTAAATGCCCCTGACATCCTGGCAACATTTCACTGAGTGTGCCATCAAGGGCCCTGGTAAAAAGAGTGTCAATGAAAATCAGGGGGCTATCTCACTGGTTGGTGTCATACCTGGCACAAATGAAAATGGTTGTGGCTGTTGGAGGTCAGTCATTTTAGTTTCAGAATCTCTCTGCAGGAGTTCCTCAGGCTAATGCTGTCAGTCTAACCATCTTCAGTTGCTTCACCCATGACCTTCTGACCATCATAAGGGGATGTTAACTGATGATTGCACAACATTCAGCACTATTCACAACTCTTCAGAAGCAGTGCCTACCCAAATGCAGCAAGATCTGGATGACATTCAGGCTTGGGCTGAATGAATAGAAATGAAACTAGATGTGGCAAAAAAAACCTAAGATGCATACACACAGATTGGAAATGAGTATAAAAAAAGTAAAAGTTAAAAGATATGCAGATCAGTATCTGGATTGTTCAGGAAGAGTAGATAGTGGAACATTGATAGTTGAGTAATCAATTATGAGATTCTTGATTTTGCAGACTAGCTGAAATTCTTTTATCCTGTTTCCTTTGGATTTGCTACCATCAGAACAAAGGAGTCCATTATCTCCTGGACAAGGGTAACTAGAAAATGGTTTGCAACTTTCATAACACAAAGGTACGCATGACTCCTCAGCAAAACTGCAGAAACAAGCACCTTAGCTCACTTCCACACACAGACCAGAGTTGAGGTTGGTATATAAATCCTGACACTATGAATTCTTAAAAGGAGAAAATACAAAGTCTCTTGCTCAGAGGTCCCACCTATCTGCTCCACTCTCTTGACTGACCTATCACAACCACCTTTTACCTGCAGCCACCTATCGCCTTCCCACCTACCTCCACTGCAGCCCCAACCCCACCTCTCCCAATTTATCTCCTATCCCCTTCTTCCTCCACATTCCTGATGAAGGAAACATTGATTCTCCTGCTCTTTGAATGCTGCTGGATCTGCTGTGCATTTCCAGCGCCACCCTTTTCAACTCTGACTCTCCAGCATCTGCAGTCCTCACTTTCTCCTTCTGTCTTTTCTTGTGCTGTGTTCACAATCTGACAGGAAATTACAGTTCCATTTTTACTCCATTTCTCCCTTTGAATCTTCCTTGACATCTTCAGGTGTCAACATTCCAGGGTTCTGCTCCAGTCAGTGACAGAATGTACACCCACAATTATCTGTTGGCTGTCTCTCTCTCTCTCACACTCTTTCTAAAAAAGAATCACATGTTACAATTGGAAGTTCATTGTGCCCATTAGTGATCTGGGATCATGATAATATATGGACACATTTGCACGCATACCACATATGTTAAAGGAACCACCATTCAAATATAAACCACTAAGTAAGGAGTTTATTGTGACAATGGACTAAAGCTTTATAACATAACAGAACCCCGCTGTGTACTTAATTTATACCATGGTTCTGTTTGGGCACCCATGTTAAGTAAGGACAGATATGACTTAAATATAATTACAGGTCAAGACCGAGCAGACACTTCCAGTTGGTGAATTTGAATGATGTGATGTGTTGTGTGGGCTGTACAAATATGCATAAGCAGGGCATAGCAGTTCAACGTTTAGTTGTCATGACATGCGATCTTCAGTTCAAGGTCTAAGGATCATGATGTGGGTTCTGCAGTTTACGAAAATGGTTTTTTTTGTACTTTGTGGTTAGATTCATTTTATATTTTGACTGAATTACTACATTTTTAGTTCATGTTCTGTGTGTATCAGTTAAGTAACTCTCTGAAAATGATTCACATATAATAAATAAGTTTAAAATGCAAAGACTTCTGTATCATTAATGATGAGGAACAAAGACACAATATCTTGAAGGTAATTCTATATATTCCATTGCCAGATGACATTAGAACCTTTATATGGTTCTCTTGGCACAGGCATGTCAATAATCTTGTTGTTATACCAGTTACCAAAGAGGCAGTGTCAGGTTGCCATTACATTGTGATAAGATCTGCATTCTTTCTCTGATTCTTAAACTGACAGGTCATGATTTTACAAACTCATCTGGTCAGCTAACTGTGTGTGAGGAAGTAAGAGAGACTGTGTGGGATCTAAGTAGTTTCAGTGTTTAGAAAAGAGTAGGTGAAATTATGTGACAATATGAGTGTGTACAGTGGGCTAGATTTGAATATGTGTCACTGGTGGTTAACTGCGTCTCTGGTGCTTTCAATCATACTCATCCAACACTTTCCGTACTCGGAATGAAAGTAGGGTCATTTAAAAATATATATATTTATTATTGTGCTTTACAAAGTCTGTGTGTTCTCACACACTGTACATTTTACAATACATGCTAGATGTGACAGATTATACAATACATATATTTACAGAAAGATTGTTCAGTGTTTTTGGCAGCCTGTTTTGCCGTGGCAAAGGCAAAAAAGCAGAAAAGAACACTTCTTTCCAGTCATCGATTGCAATAAGCTGAGAAGAGAGTCAGCTGTCTTCAAAATTTCTTTACAATAAATAAACTAGGAATATATTCTGCAATGTCAACCAGAAATGAAGCATGATCATATATTAAATATGCTCTTTGTTCTTTTTCTCATCAAAAATCAGTATTGATGGCTTCATTTGGTGCTAAGATGCTGAAAAATCTCCGAAAGTGCAGTACAAAAACAGAATTACACCAGAATTATTTTCAGGCTCCAGAAAGACTTCAGTTAGCAGGTCAAATGTATGTTGAAGAAATGTGTCCTTTTTTAAAATCAAGTTAAAGAATTTGATGCATGAATATTCTATGTCTTCCCCTGCCTGCAGTTAAAATGGCAATCAGAGAACTACTGAGTATAGATCTATCCATGTCTTGTCAAGGCTTGATCAATTTACTGCCTTGAATAAAGATGGGCCTTACTTTAGTTAAGGAAACAGAGCCTGACCTTCTGGTTCCATAGAAACCTAGGAAAATCTCCATACTAATAGGAGTGATAGACAGCTCTGAAGGAACATGTAACCAGTGACTGTTCACTTGTAATTATCAAGAATCAAATGTCAAAACCTATTCATGGAGTTTTCATTGCCTCTCTTTGGTGTCGGATTTAGGGCTAATGCTGAAAAATATGCAGAAGAACATACAATCTTCATAAGACTAATGAAGTAATATCAGTACGATAATTTTAAAATTACATCTTTCAAATCTTTACGTCTTTCTGTATCTTATTGAGACAAAGCATAGAACAGTAGTCCTTGCTGGGAAACTGAATTTTTTTTGCATGTCACTGAGAGTTCATAAAATCTCTACAGTGTGGAAACAGACCATTCAGCCTAACAAGTCCACACAACCCACTGAAGCGTAATCTACCCAGTCCCATTCCCGATATTCACCTCTGACTGATGCACCTAACCTACACATCCCTGAATGCTATGGGCAACTTAGCAAAGCCTAACCTGAACATCTTTGGATTGTGGGAGGGAACCGGAGGACCCAGAGGAAACCCATGCAGACACAGGGAGAATGTGCAAACTCCACACACACACAATCGCCCGAGGCTGGAATTGCACTCAGGCCCCTGGCGCTGTGAGGCAGCAGTTCTAACTACTGAGCCACCGTGCTGCAGTGGCTAAGGGAACAAACTTACCAAATCTAAATGCAGCGCCACAGACTCAAGCAAAGGCTTTCAGGAGTACAATTCAGGACCCCAAATAGTCATATTTTTGAGCATATAAGGATTAGAATTGGCCAAAAATAATATTTCTCTAATGCTTGTGCCATCCAAGTGACACTGCATATCCAATAGATGCTTGACAGTATAGACATACACACAGGCTAATTTGGAGTCACGTATTTACACACATTAATAAAGGACTGATAAAAGACTAAGAAATAATGCACCAATAGCGCAATGAGAACTAAGAAATAAGGCACTGATAATAAATAGAGTCAGAGGAATGAAGTCATTCAATGAGGTCACAGTAATTCTGTGACTTAGCTCCAAAAGCTTGTGAACTCAAATTTAATCATAGCTTCCTAAAAGGGAACTGGATAAAAGCCCGAATGGAAACAATTTGCAGGGCTACAGAAAAAAAGAGGGGTGGAGTGTTTTTAAAAGTTAATTTTTAGGATTTGGGCATTGTTGGCTGGGCCAACATATATTAGCTGCCTCTTAGGAAGGTGGTAGTGGGCTGTTTTCTTGAACTACTACAGTCCATGTACTGTAGGTACACCCACAATGTGTTAGGGAGGGAATTCCAGGATTTTGACTTGACAACAGTGAATGAACAATAACATAATTGCAAGTCAAGATGATGAGTGCCGTGGAGGAGATCTTGCAAGTTGTGGTGTTCCCATGTATTCGGAGTTAGGTACATAGCTTTTGCAGTGGGACAGCATAGAGTTGAATCAATTATGAGTTTTTTAAATGAACTTCAAATTTAAAATTAATAATTGACATTTGCTGATTAGAAGTCCAAACCTCTCAGTATGTGGTGTTCACTAATTTCACTCCTGAAAGTTTTAGCTCTCATTCTAAGATTATGTCTTCATCTTCTATACTTTCCAGTCAACAAAATACTTTCTATCTACCCTATTAGATCCCTTTAGTACTTTGAAATTTTTGATCAAAACACTGCTAAATCTTTTAAATTTAAAAAGATACAACTTGAGTTTGTGTACTTTCTCCCTATAATTTAACACTTTGAGTCTAACTGTAATAACTTCTCTTCCCATATTTGACTTATTATTCCTGGGATTCCCCAAGGATCTATCCTTGTCTGCTTCTTACTTCTTGTCTGCATGCTGTGCTTTTGTGACATTATTCAAAAGCAGAGGGTTTGTTTTCATATGTCCACGGATGACACCAAGGACTACCTCACCATCACCTCTCAATTCCAACACTGTTGCTGAATTATCAGGCTGCTTCTCCAATGTATTGCCTATTGAGCATCCTTAATTTCACTTGTTTCACAATTAGTGGCAGTACCTTCAGCTGCCCAGATCCAAAGTTTTAGAATTCCATTTCAACAAATCTCTGCCTCCCTACCTCACTATTCTCCTTTAAGTGAGACCTTGAAACCTATCTCTTTGATCAAGGTTTTGGAAAATTGACCTAGCATCTCCTTTTGGAGCGCAGTGGCATATTTTGTTTTATACTATTCCTGTGATGTTCCTTAGGAACATGTAAAATGTGCTATTTAAATGTATGTTGGTGTTGCTTTATAAAAGGAAACAGATTTACTTGGTTTAAAAGGTAGTTTCAACACAGGAGTGTTTCTGGGTCATAATGTTATAGTTATATAGCATGGAAACAGCTCCTCTGGTGCCAACTCATCCATGCTGACCAGATATTCTAAACTGATGTACTCCCATTTACCAGCATTTTGCCCATTTCTCTCTCAGCCCTTCCTACTTATGTACTCATTCAGATGCCTTTAGATATTGCAACTATACCAGCATCCACCACTTCCTATGGCAGCTCATTCCATACACACACCACGCTCTGCATGAAAATGTTAGGGCCTCAGGTCCTTTTTTAAATTTTCCCCTCTCACTTTAAACTTATGCCCTCTAGCCTTACCCTGGGGAAAAAGGTATTTGTTATTCACCCTATCCCTGCCTCCCACGATTTTATAAACCTATATAAAGTTACCCCTCAGCCTCTGATGCCCCATGGAAAAAAGCCATAGCATATTCAACCCCTCCCTAGAGCTCAAACCTTCCAATCCTGGCAACATCCTTGTAAATCTTTTTTGCACCCTTTCAAGTTTCACTTCTTTCCTATAAGCAGGGAGACCAGCAGTGAGCATATTATTCCAAAAGTGGCCTCATCAACGTCCTGTACAATTCACAGCTGGGGAAACCAGCTCGGAGATCTTTCTGGAGGCATTTGACTCTTTTCTCAGCTTACAGAAGATGAAGTGTTTACTTCTGCTTTCTTCTTTTGGCCACAGCAATATAAGCTGCCAACTGTTGAGAAGCTGTTTCCTGGTCCACCATCCAATTAAGGACAATGTTGTGTTCCTGAGGCTGCAGGCCCAATGCAGGATGGCAGCAACATTGGCAGAGGTTGGCACTGCCACTGCATTTCATGCTGCCAGGTATCTTTATCTTCAGACATCCTGCGAACTGATATTGAATGTAATTGAATGAACAACATCCACAACTACCTCTAGAAAGAGTCAAGAAGAGAGATCATGCACCATGGTGATTTTTGTTCCTTTACTCCCCTCACCATCCCCCCCCCTCCCCCCCCCCTCCCCCCCCCCCCCTCCCCCCACACCCAATCTCTCACAACCTGATAGTCACAGTTAGAATGAACTGTTGCAATATAGGTTTAATGAAACTTTTTTTTTAACGTATGCTTCTATTTATAAAGCCCATCAAATGCTCAGGTTGGCTAAGCAACAGCGAAAGCAGAAACTCGGGATGAATTAGAATAGTTTTCTATTTGGCAAAATATAACTAGTGGGGTGCTGCAGGGTTCGGTGCTTGGGCCGCAAGCGTCTACAATCTATATTACTGACTTGGATTACAGGGATAGAAAATCCTACAGCCAATTTGCAGATGACACTAAAATAGGTGGGAAAGTAAGATACAATAGAAAAATAAGAAATTTATAAGTGTATTAGATTAAGTGAATGAGCTGAAACTTTGCAGACAAAGTTGAAAATGGATGAATATTGAGGTTATCTATTTTGTTCTGAGGAATAGAAAAACAACTTGTTCTCTAAACAGTGATAGACTTGAGAGTTCTTTGGTACAGAGGGATCTGGACATCCTTGTGTATGAACCACAGAAAACTAATATGCAGGTACAACGGGTAATAAGGAAGGCAAGTAGAATTTTGCCATTCATTCGCAAAGCGATAGAGAATAAAAGTAGTAAAATGCTGCTGCAACTGTACAAGGTGTTAGTGAGAAAACATCTGGAGTATTACATAGAGGTTTGGTCCCCTTACTTGTGGACAGATGTAGTTGTATTGGAGCAAGTTCAGAGGAGGTATACTTGGTTGATTACAGAGATGAGAGGTTTGTAAAATGAAGATTGGCCTACACTGCTTAACCTATGTTCTCTGGAGTTCAGAAGAATTAGAGACATCTAATTAGAGCTATATAAGATGCGAAAGGGGATTGACAAAGACATAGAAAGGATGCTTCCTCAGATGAGTCAATCTAGAATGAGAGGTCATAATCTTAGGACAAGGGGTAGCAGCATTAACACAAAGATAAAGAGAAACTACTTCTCCCATAAGGTCATGAATCTGTGGAAGTCACTACCCCAGAGTGCAGTGAGTAAATTCAAAGGAAGAGATAGATTTTTAATTAGGAATGGGTTGAAGGGTTATGGAAAATGGAGGAAAGTGGAATTGAGGCCAACATGAGATCAGCCATGATCATATTAAATAGTTGAGCAGACTTGAGGAGCTGAATTGCCTACTGTTGTTTTTAGTTTGAATGTTTTCATTATGAGACACTTCGACAGCTTTTTCAGACAATTGCACACAACTTTATCATTCAGAGTCATAGAGTTATCCAGCACGGAAAGAGACCCTTCAATCCAACTCAACTGCACCAACTGGATATCCTAAACTCCCATTTACCAGCATTTGGCCCATATCTCTCTAAGCCCTTCCTATTCATGTACCCATCCAGATCCTTAATAAATGTGTGAAACTGGCCCTATGGAATATCCAGAATATATATTTTCTCATTTTAAATTGAAACCCACCACATTTACAAATATCCAGCATGGAGCAAAAAAAGAGGAAAACAAAATGTTGTAGATGAGGGAAGCATGAGATATAAAGAGACGGTACTGGAATACTCTACAGGCCAGGTAGATCCATACAGAGCAAAAGAGAGTCCGTTTTTTTCAGGTCACGCTCTTGGGCGATTGACCTTTGCTCCTCTCTACACAGAAGCTGCTGAGCGTTTCCAAGACTTCCCATGTCCAATGGGGTATGACAATTACTTTCCAATATTTTAAAAATCAGAACTCCTGAAAATAAGTTAAGTTATGAAGAAAACACAACATACTAAACTGAAAACAAATCAATGGGCAAACAATAAACTGATCATTTAAAAGAATTAGTAATGAATAGGAATAATTAAGAAGTGTCAAGCAGCAGAGATAACTAATAAAATATTTACTTTATATTTTCACTTATAAAGTGGCATTGTAAAGAGTTAGAAGAGGTCCCATATCCTTGTCAATGGAAGGGATCTAAGTGAGGGTACTTTTAACTAATATCGATCTTGCATATAGTCTGAGCTGGTTTGATGGATTTCATATACAAATGGTGATCAGAAGAGAGCTGTTTTTTAGCCAGAGTTTAAAAACAGGTCTTGATTTTCATGACTCATTGTATGTGTATGATTTTGGTCAGGAGAGAGGATGTGTGTCTGTCCACAGTTGAGCTCCATGTGTGCATCCAGTTCACTGAATCTCAGTGTTCTCACCTCTCACTCACCTGTCACACCATCAAGAAACAGGAGGCCGCACACAACCAAGAGACAACTTATTTGGATTTTTGTTTTGAAATAGTGTCCATTTGGCCAGTTAAAATGAAAAAGAAGTTAGAAAGAAATGAAATTGAACTTAAGAATAGTTTCTAAAAACATTCCCTCTAAAAGCACATGTACTGTATATAGAAAAGATAATTAACATTTAATGGGCAAAAGGATTGAGAGAAATATGAACAATGATTGAATAGCGATATTCAATTATTGTATACAAATGATCATGCGCGAGTAAAAATGAACAATGCTAAAACCATTGTAATAAAAATGATCAGACCCTTCTGGTGTTCAAACGTTTGAGTAAGTTTGTTTGTTCTACATATGTAAAGACTGCATACAGAAGCGAACTGCTGTAGTAACTATGTACATATATAAAGATTCCTACAAATAAAGTATATTTTTGAAATTAAAAAAAAGGCTCTACCAGGATGAGGCATTCTGCCATCCCACTTTGAAAGTCTGTTCAGGGAACAACTGGACAGAATCAAGACACTTCTCACCATCAGCCAAGCTGTGAGATCCTTCATGTATGCTCAGAATGCTGCCCTCAAAGTGGCTGTCGGGGTAGGGACTGCCGCACACCTCCTTCTGAAATGTGCCCCTGCAAAGGAAGTCTGGAGACAGTTTTGCATTGATTCTTATTGAGGTTTGTCTGAAGCAGCTCTATGCGTCAATGGTCTACAGTCTATTCACGGGAGGCATACGGAGTCAATTATCAACTGCACCTGGAAGACAATCAACTCGGTGAAAGATGTTCTTTGGTCTGCCGAAAATGATTGGTTATCCAGAGTGAGGAATCCACCTCAACAAATTGTTGCAAACTGCACATTCCAAGGTTCAGGACTACGTGCTGAAGGACACATTGCTTTTATGGAATTTAAATATGTAGGACATTGATCACATCTTTTTCCATGACAGTGATTGTCATCCAAATTGTTTCTGACTAATTTGAAAGGCCATTAATAAAAATACTGCACCCACTACCATAATTTGAAATGCCCTCCATATCCCACCCTGCCCTAACATTGCCACAAACTCAGCACAACTGAATTACAGCTAGGGTAAGGCACACATCCATTATGTGTATTACAATAGAAGTGGTGACACTATAAAACCAGTATCAGAAAAGGAATGTCCACTGGTGCCACACATTGTGTACCCAATGAGACACAATATTTGATTGATATCCCTCATCACATGAAAGGTTTGGGGTCAATGGCTAAACAGTCACAATAAATCTCAGACAATTGAGACACACAATCCTATCACAATCCTAATTTTGATTTGGCTCTGAGCTTTGATCACAGAAATCTAGAAGATTTCAATCATACCAAAGTGGAGTTGCTGAACTTTTTGCTGTATCACTATGTCTTTCCTACTCCTTTTCCTGCCCACACTTACAACAAATATCTGTCACTTTCTTTCTCAGACTAGCTTCACAGACCATACCAAAGAGCTATTTCACAAGCATTTTGCACTTAACTCACCTAAATTACTGATTTATTCTTCTCTAGAAAAATTTGAATGCAATTCAGCAAACATAATTTATCTTTAACAGAGTGCATTGGGAAAAAGAAAACTTTATTTGGCTGCATTCATGGAATGTAGGGTTTAAACTGAGTGAGTCTCTGAAATCTTGGTAGACTTTATGAGAGTGTTTGGGCCAAAGATCCAACCAGGGCACTGAAAGGTTAACCATCAGAGAAGCAAGAAGCTCTCCCATGCCAAACAAGTCAGAGAATGAAAATATCAGTATCTTGAAAGAAGCTGAGAGTACAGCCAAGTGTGGACAATAACCATATCACCATAATGGCTCTCCAAACAAATTGCCACTGCTGTGCTTTTCCAGCACAAAGCTCTCAACATTTCTGTTTGGATTAGTCAATGGGGAACTTTACATGAAACTGAAATCTCATGATGTCCTTCATTAAGCTATACCTTCAGAGCAGATAACTAATTGTGAGCTAGTAGAAACATGCGATACTTAACCCCAATTTCAGACAAGCTTCTGTTTAAAGAAGCATCAAAAGTGACTTCAAATCTACCATAACAATCCATCAAAAGTCTGTTTCAAACTATTTACCAAGCTTCAGGATGAAACAGATTCACCAAAGGTGAACAAGACTTTTGTCTTAAGTCATATTCTTTTCAAATGTCTGGTATAGTCACTAATCAAATTGTCTCAAATCAAGATGACTGATGATCAGCATTAATGATTTCTGCTTGGGTGATGCTGATCTCTTAGCTGTTGAACAATATGGTGAGAGAACTTCCATCCTACGCTTCTTGGTTTAACAACTAACTGGAAGATGATATCCCTTAAAATGCATAATTTCCCAATAATGCACATAAATATAGATTAGTTGGGTCAAATGACTGTTTCTGTGTTGATAGGTCCAGGTAAGTCTCTGTAACCCTAGTATGTGAACTCAGTCCTGGCATGGGGTTTAAATTTACAATCCTTTGACTCATATGTGAGAAGCTTACCAACTGAGTGAAGCTAACAGTACAGAACAGTACAGAAAGTGGCCTGTAGAGAAATGAATAGCCAGATTGAAAGGGATATTTCACCTTACTCCCAATAAATAGCACAATAGAGATTATCTAATCCACATCTCAATTTGTATCCTGCTAGTGCCCAGCCATTCTACATCTTGTGTACGGCTGCAAGTCCCTCAGATGCTACACTATGCCAAGCCATATTTTCATATTTCTCAGATTCAATGCATGCTTTTTAGAGCTGAGTGAGCCAAATTGAAGACAATTTTGTGCTGTGGGCTCGGGGGACTGGAGAAAGAGTGCCAGATCACATTTCACTCATGCTGTTCAACAGACATGAGAAAAAGGCCATTTACTTCATCTATCCCTGAGCTGGAATAAAAAAAGTCCTTCAAATGCCCATGGAATGCTTTTGTACAGTTTGTCTATTTTGCATCAAGTACAGACTGGTTGCTTATTGTCAAAGCTAAACTGCCATTTGCAAGTAGGCTGAGATATAAAATAAAAATGACCCAGTTATCTTATTTACATATTGAGTTGTAGTAATACACCCAATTTCTGCCTCTCATTTCATTCCTATTAAAGCGTAGCAGAGCAACTCCAATTCACACAAGAGCTTACTTTAATAGTCAAAGCTGGCAAATTCCCAATATCCAATGTAGCAATTAGCAGCCCTGCTGTATTTGCTATTCATGGTTTGATGTAAAAACTTGTTTATTAAGATGGGCTTGAGGCACTGGTGTGCAATAGACCTGGATGTAATTAGATTGCAATTATTTGTCTGTTTCTGATATTGTAAACTGGCACTTAGCACATCAGTTAATTTGACACTGCACTGCATGGTTTACTCTGTAATTAAAACATGTTCTGTTAATTAGATGATGACCACTTTATTTCAAGCTCTTCTGTTTTGGTTTTGTTCTGCGGTGTATTTGTATCATAGGCAACCAGACGCTGCACTAATGAGTTCTTGTTTTGTTTCAATTACCACCTGCTATGTAAAGCAAAGGCTTTTCCTCACCCCTATACCCCCTACCTCCTGGTTTTTTTTGGTTGCTTTGCTTTATATTAATGAGGCAACATTTCTCTATGAGAATGCTAACATTAAACAGATTAATTGGTACATTTATGTATACTGTAGCTTTATGCATACTGTAGCTTTAAATACAGATTTGCAATTGAAAGAAACAGTTTAAAAGTTGCCAAATATGGTCATGAAGCATAAAATTCCCAATTGTAAACTATCTCTGAGCTGGAGGTGCTGTGTTGAACTGTGGTGAACAAAGTTAAAAATCACACAACACCAGGTTTTTATCTTAGTAATGATGGATCATAGATCAATTACTTCTTGTACAAGTTGGCACTAATGAGAATACACAAAAAGGACCAATGTTTTTATCTGATTTTGAAAGATTCTTCAATTGATATTGTTTTCAGAACACTTTTTGAGTTAGAATTCCAGATTATACATGATGCTTAAAAATTAACAAGGCAAAATGGTACATAGAACATCCATCATAAAATTCTGCAATTTGTGTAGTTATTAATTTACATATATGATTTTATTTTTGCAGCAGTAAGCTCTTCAATAAAACATTCACACATCAGATGTCCAATAAATTCTTCTTGAGATAAAAACATGTCAGATATAATATGTATGTTATTTTGACATAACCTTGGGGCTAAAACACCTATTGCTTTCTGATGAACAGGCTCTGGTTCCTAGAGCAAATTTTACGTAAAAAAGAATTTTCAAAAATTCTGCAAAGAACCCACCAAATAACCTTCAGAAATAGGATAACAATTTTAGGGTTAAAGTTGTGGAAGAATCCACAAATCTTAAAATAACCCTCAAAAGCAGGCTAACAGTCTTGGGGTTAAAGTTATTCTACAATTGTGAAATTAAGTTAATAACATAAAATAGACAATAGCCAAGTAATTTTCAGTAGTAATGCTTGGATAATATTGCCCACTCCATTGAACTGGCAGGTTAGACTCTACCTACACCATTTTTATTGGTGTTAGATTATTTTAGTGTTAATATATTTTCAGGTTAGTTTAAGGTTTTTAATTTTTGGAATGGTTCAATTCTAATTGATAGGTCCTAGAAGATAAATATAACAAAAATAGAAAACATGTTTCCATTAGAGAAATGTTCTCAGTTTTTTTACAAGGCCTTTGTACATAGAGAGCAAGATAAATATCCAAATCTTAAGTATTAAAGGAACAGAATTATAATGATGTTAGACTGGATTCCTCTAGCATCACAAGAGGACAAGGCTTTTCTTATTTCTTTAACAATCAGAAGATGACTAAATGGTTGCAGGTGGTGATGAAAATAAGAGCCATCCATCATTATTTATTAACCATGAAAAAATACACAATAATGTAATTTAATCTCAAAGAAAAAGACAATTATTTGCACATATTGATAATATAACTTGAAAACTGTCGAAATATTAGCGGTCTAATATGATGTTTGAGTTTTTATTGCTTTAGCACCATTAGGTACAAAAAATAATGTAATTTCATCAGAAAGAGAAAATTCACAATTATTCAGATATGCTAACAACATGAAGACCACATTGTTTTGAATAATTGCATTCTGATATCCTATCTCGTTGCATGTTGTTACACTGTTATAAATTCATTCATAACGCCTAACTGTGTAGGTTAGGGAATTTTAACAAAATGCATTGGAAACTTTTGCTTTAAATTAAACTAACTTGTCTGGGCAAGTTAGCAAAAAGAACATTTAATGTTTGACTGTTTGCAATATCCCCTTTCTTGGATCTTTTTATAGGTCCATTTTGGACTCTTTAAAAATATCTCCACTTACGTTTCTAAAATGATTTCATACTGATCACTTTTCCTTTAAAAGGCAATTAAATGTTAATGCAGTAATGTTGTTCCTGACAGTCCTGCTTTTAGATCAGCCTGAATATCCACTGATCCCTGCTTGGATGACTTTGAACTGTCGTAACTGATCTGTGATTGACAGGCAGTGCATTAGAATTGGGACAGTGCAGTTTTGAAAAAAGAAAACATAACCTTTTCCATATTTTATACTTGCTAACATCTAGCAAAATATCACCATATCGTTCATGGCATTTTTTTTTAGTTTTCTCATTAAAATGTTTCATAATAATAATGGCATGTGAAATTAAAGCTGTTTCAAAAAAAAGTTATTTGTAGACACTGGAGTCTATTATGCACAGATGTGTATTTTTTTTCTCAATGTTTTATTAAAATGATTTGCTTGGAATGGTATTAATAAAGACTGAGTGAATGACCAGGGTATGCATGTACAAATATGCAGAGTTGACGATGCAGCTATATTGTGGCTAAAGTATACATAGCAGAGGAAGAGTTGCAGATCCTGCGTTTATCCACTAACAGATGTTGCTTTCCCTTATTTCCCCCTTTTTACAATAACTTGTAATTGTATGGTTGCTTTATGGTAGAAAAACATCTCAAGGTCTTCACAGGAGCTTCCCTTCCTCATCTACTTCATCCAGCTGTGCTGTTTCACATATTTTTCCCTTAAAGTGGCAGGGATGAAGTTGCTCTCCCCACTCTATTCCAGCCAAAGGTATGCTCGCCACAAGATAGTCCATCATAATTTGTAGCTTATTTTTAACCATAGCCCCACGGTAATGATTCATTACAGTTTATCCTGTGCAGTCTGACTTGGAGACAAAAAGCCCAAAATGCTTACCATAGTTGCGCTTGTTATGCATGATGCAAATAAAACCTGAAACTATTATCACTGTAATCCAGGCCCAGACCTAGAAATCTCAAAGTTTCTTAATGTTCGAGATACTCTACAGTCTAAAACAGACAGCTAACTTTCCAAAATAACAGATGCAATGCAAACACATATTCTGTGCTGAAAGTGTGTACCTTCCATATTAGTAAAGGTTCTTGTATAGGCATCCAGGGTCCACTGTCTGAGGGAGTACAGCAGATATATACAGCTTGCTGATTTGATTTAAAATGATACCCAAATTCCAATTTAAATTAGACCTTGGGCTCACCTTTCCAGGTGCAGGGAAATTGCCCTTCACTTGCACTAGCAAATTAATATTGTCCGAATTCTCCCGCCAATAAATTCTTGCAAAACAAACCAACTGAATGATAGATAATCATTTACTGCCTTACAGGATGGCAATGTGCACTATCAGCTTGCTACATTTCAAGACTCTCCATTAAATTCAAGACATTTGTTCATGTGGGATAGTAACTACAGTTCCACGGTATACTTGACATGGTTACTCTGGAAATAATTGGTCATAAATTGCATGACAGATTAGAAGAGAGTGAAGTTGAAAGCCACTCACAAGCCTAAACCTTGTGCATCGTAAAATCACCTGGATGTAAAAAATAAATCAAGATCCATCAATCATCTTGGTAACTCTCTTACACAATAATGTAATTGATAACTAATCCCTATCACAACAGACTTGGGCATGAGTAAAGGAAAATCTCAAATGAGATCCTATGCCCAAAGTCACCTTGTCCTCTCAAATATTTTGTACTTATATCATTTCTTAAATTCCTCATTTATTTTGTATCCCAAAACATTATTTTCTGAATTGAAATCAATCTAGTTTGCCTGTGAATTAATTATCATTCCCTGCTTTCATTTGCTTCATAAGGAATCTCGTTTCATAGATTTTCCATTTACCGATTTAAAAATATTATTCAGCAGCTTAACTTTCTAACTTACACTTGTATAAGGAGAGAGTCTGCTCCCTTGTTCACTGTCATGTATGAGGTAAAACATGAACTATATTATCCAACCAGAGAGTGGTGAAGAAGCTCAACAAGTCTGGCAGTATCTGTGGAGAGAGAAACAGAGTTAACATTTTTGTCCCCAAGCTGATGGATTTGACCCATTCTGAAGAAGAGTCATATCGGACTGGAAACGTTCGATCTGCTTCAGTCTTCACAAATAATGCCAGAGTGGCTGAGGTTCTCTATCACTTTCTGCTTTTATTTCATATTTCAGCATCCACTGTGTTTTATTTTTGTTCTATATTGTCCAGTCCCCTTTGAATCTTAATATCAGGAATCCATCTTTCTTTTTTCCCCAGTAAGACAACTTCCATGTTATTTAATCACTTGGCATAATGCAACTTCTCCATTCCTGTGATGATCCTAAGTATGCTCTTTTTTAGCCATTTAATGACTTTCTGTCTCTATGGTGCTAATAAGAACCGTACATAGTATTCTCAGTGTGGTTGCACTCCAATTTATAAAATGGTAGGATTAACTTGATAATTTTTGGTTCAATATTGTCATTTTAATGCATCTCGGTATTTGATCTATTTTACTCACTTCAACTGACCATTCATGTGATAACTTCAATTTATTGTCAATCAAGATCTTCAAACACTTCTAAGCATGTGATTTACTTTCCATCTAAAGAATAGTACCTTTCTGGATTTCTTTGGTCACTGTGTGAAACACTGTATTTCACAGTGCTGATTTTAAATTAGCAGACTAAATTCTTAAGTACATCCAAACGCCTCTATAGCTTGTTCTGCCCAGTTTGGCAACTTATCACCGACATTAGCTTTGTGTCATCTAACAATTTGGCCACTGCATGTGGTTCCAGAAGATTTATGAAGATATTAAGTAAAAAAAAATTCAAAATCAGAGCATCACAGATCGCACTGCCAACATTTTCATAAACTGAGAACAATCAGTGCATCAATTACAAATATATTGTAAAATATGCCAGCTCCTTCCCTGTTTTCAGCAATTGCTTTTCCAGAGAAATAGCAGAGTTGAACTCAGTGCGATCCAAATACAGCATGCCCATTGACTTATCCAGGTCAGGCTTTTTTAAATTACACCTTCGAAGAAAAAGAACAGTGAAGATTTCTCCTTTTCTTGAGCCATGTTCATTATATTTTGAGGTTTTATTTCTATTTAAATATTCTATGCTATTGTCTTTATTTACACAATTATTATTCCCCGCTTTCATTACTTTCATAAGGAATCGTGTTTCATTGATTTTACACTTACTGATTTAAAAATATTATTCAACAGCTTAAGTTTCAAACTTATACCTTTATAAGGAGAAAGTCTGGTCCCTTGTTCACAGCCATGTATGAGGTAAAACATGAACTATATTATCCAACCAGAGAGTGGTGAAGAAGCTCAGCAGGTCTGGCAGTATCTGTGGAGAGAGAAACAGATTTAACATTTTCATCCCAAGGCACCATTGGTACTTCGTTTTGTTTTTAATCATTTTTGGTATCTTTTGCATAAAAAGTGGAATAACATCTGCCTTTCTTCAGTAAGTGCTCAGTCTTTAGTGCTCGGAATGTTTTGAAAGATTTGTGACAGAGTTCCTGCAATTGCATCCTTTACTTATTTAATGACCTTGAATGCACATAATGCAGCCCACAGGATTTATATATTTAAGTTTGCACAGCTGTTTAGCAACTAAACTGGTATAATATGAATAGTGCCACAACTTATCTCTGCAATACATGCTTGTTCCTTTTCCAGATCAAATAAATGACTTTTATCTTCCTTGGTGCAAACAGAAACAAACAGATTATTTAACATATCTCCAAACTGTGTAGTTTCAGTTAACAGGCCCTCACCCAACCCCATTTCCAGTGTTCCCACTCCACCTCTTATTTCTATTATATACAAAAAACAATTTTCCTTTATATCCTTGTCCTGTCTAATGCAAAAAAAAACTTTCTTTTGCCATTCTGATGCATGTTTTATAATCCTGGCATGGCTTTTGGTATGACATCCATGTTAATTTTTTTCTGTTTTCTTCATGATCTTTCTGAATGTGAGGTTGAGTAATATTTCGAGTGTATACCACAGCAGTGTGTTCAATATGAGACCTTTTTTCAAGTGAGCTCAAGGTGACTGCCTGCAGTGTGTGCCTTCTTGTAGAGGTCACACAACAACAGCATACAAGGAGGGATATTTGTACATGATTACATGTGAGGAAAGCGAGGACTGCAGATGCTGGAGATCAGAGTCGAAGAATGTGGTGCTGCAAAAACATAGCCGGTCAGGCAGCATCCAAGGAGCAGGAGAGTCAACGTTTATCATTAGGAAATTCATCAGGAAATGAGTATATGTCAGTCCATGCAAGTCATGCCAATCAACCAAGAGGCTTTAGGTTTCCAGCATTTCTTACCCCTCAGTCAATTAACTAACACATCTGTACATATTTAATGCACATATCAATCTCAGAACCATTTGAAGTGAGCTCTTGGAGATAGCATTGTGGCTGCATCTTTTGACTAGAAACGCCAATGTCACTAATCAAGCTGGGTGGGTATAAAAAAGGTGATATTATTAAAGCATAAGATTCTATTGAGTCCATTAGGGTAGATACTGAGATGTTTCTCCTCTTTGGAGAACCTAGAGCTAGAGAAGACAGTTTCAAACCATGGGGTCTCCCATTTAAGATGGTAATGGGGAAAATCGTCTACTCTCAGAGGGTATTTGCATTTGGAATTCTCCACCACAGAGATCCATGGTGGCTTAGCCATTGAATTTAAAGTTAGATTCTTGGTCTACAAGGCCATAATGCAAATAAGGCTGTAATTATATTAGCCATGATTATTACTGAGTAGTGGATCAGGTTCCAAGGGGCAAATAGCCTACTTCTATTTGTGTCTCTTATGCTTGAATTGTTTGAAACTATAATACAAATTGGTTATCAACTCCCAAAACATTGAAATTAGATAATCATTTAATCAATTCTGATATATCTGCCAAATTAAACTTCCACCTAAATGGAATCTAGAGCAGGAAAACATCCATTCAACACAACTGGTCCATGTCAATATTCATCTACTGGTAAGGCTTCCTCCTATCCTTCAGCTAACTCGATCAGCATTACACAGTATGCCTTTCTCTCTCATACCCTTATATAATTTCCCTTTAAATATATCCGTATTATTCACCTCAACCAAGTGAGTTTCACATTCACAGATTCCTTTCTGGACAAACAAGTTTTTTTATCTGAATTCCCTGTTTGATTTTTTTCGGTGGCTATTTTCTATTGATACTTTCTATGTTTTGCTCTTCACACAAGTGGAGGAACTCCTTAATATCAAAACTCCCAGTTTCAGCTTTGGCTGAGAACAGAGACACCTGGCAGTGTGTGAAAACATCAGAAATCTTGCATGACATTGCCAGTCTGAGAACTGAGTAATTTAATTGGCTAAACCCCATTTTAACATGAGCTACACAGGAGCATAGAGAATCTATTGCACTATAGGAAATTATTCGTGCCTGTTCCAGAAACCAAGCATATTGAAAATTAGATAATCCATTCACTTGCACTGTGCAATTTTCAGGAAATTTCCAAAGTTCTATTTACACTGGCAGTGCATTTCAAAATGCAGTGACATTCCTGCTTCCATAATTTGCAAGAAAGGGAATCTCAGAAATGAGTCGTTGGGAATCCCTAAGTTTGTGATGCCTTCCAGAGTTGTTGTAGAGAAGATCAAGGCTACTTTCCCGTACAATCTGAAGTAGCTTACGTGGGGCTGCCATTCAGTAGGCTAGGTCAAGGGTCAATATGATTAGCACTATGAATACACAATATATTCCATTTCCAAGAAGCATGCAACACACCTCTCTTAAAAAAAGGACATGACTCAAGCTAGAACTGTGACATTGTATTAAATGCCTTAATTTATTAAGTGTAGAATGATATTGGAAGGAAGGATTACACTTTACCTGGTCATTTACAGAAGAACAGAAGTGTTCCATTCTACATTTGTCATTGTAAGTCATGATCAGTGCTTGGGATATTGATCTGCATTACTACCCTGTATATTAGTGGTTAACAAAGTGTAGATCCAGGGCTTGGATTTGATAGTTTTATATGGCCTAACACCACATTGCTTGGTTCACCCCTGATTCAGATCTGACAACTGGATATGGGTCATTGCTGGATATTGCTGACACACTGCCATCACTAATTATCGGAACATTGGAAATACAGGGCATGACCTGTATTATGATCTCTCTCTCTCTCTCTCTCTCTCTCTCTCTCTCCCCGCCCCCCCTCCCCACCCCCCGCCTCTCTTTCTAATAGACACATAATTCCATGAATTATAAAGATGGTGGTGGAAGCAGGGTAGGACGAAGTGTTTGGACTCTGTGCTTGTACACTCCCACTCAAACTGCCAGCCAGGTTTTTCTTTGCTTTTTTTTTGGTTTTGTTTCTTCATTTCTCTTTTGCAGCAAAATTCACCTTTCCTTCTTTTCTGTGGCTGAAATGGAGGAAGGTGGATGTGAGGGGCTGGTGCAGCAGAAAGGGTGTGGTGGATCCAGATGTCTATTCCTTGTGGCCATAGTGGCCGCGGCTTTATCGAAGGCTTCATGGTTGGCGGGTCTGGTCCATTCCTCCTGGCAGCAGTCTCAGCAGTGGCACCATAGTGGTTCTGGTTTGTTGCTTATGGCAATGGCGGCAATGTGGTAACATTTAAGTAACGATGGCTTGAGCAAAGACTTTAGCCTCAGCCACTTGGTGCATCTGGTCTGTCCCTCCTTGCTACGGCAACATACAGTGGTTCAGGGTCAGCTTTGACAGTGGCAGTGTGATGGTTCTGATCTGGAAATCCTTGCTTTGGCAGCTTCAAGGGTGGCTTTGGCATCCCATAACCACTCCAGAAATCCAGGAGCCATGGAAGGAACTTTGCCCCAACATTGTCTCAATTATTTCTTTTTATAATTTCTGTAATTACAATGGCAATGAATTGTGGCAACTTACACACATCACAGTGTATTTTCATGAATACTAGTGACAATAAATTGTGATTCTGTTCTTTCCTGAACATTGAATCTGGTCCCAGTATCAAGCATCTAAGTTGGTTGATTAGGGATAGGAGAGAAATATTGCAAAATATGTACATAATACTATGTATACATAATCTTGGGTGAATCTTTATTATTAGACTGTCCATGAGAGGAATGAACTCTATTTTTATAAATATTTTATTAAAATCTTCAAACATTTTACAAAAGCAACTATATATAAAACAAAATACCAAAATACAAAAAAGAAATGAACTCATATGTTGTAAATGTATCTATACCTGCTAAACGTCAGATAGCTGCATATTGATGTTACACAGGCAGGAAAGAAAATGAACTGAAATAAAATCGCTACAGATTTAAAATATTCCATGTGACTCCCATCATTCATCACACATTGGATGCTGTGTCTTGATGAGCTTTTCCTTTTATTGGTTTATTAAATCGTCATCAGCAATATGTGAGGAACGCCTTCCTCATATACGATTTCTTGGCCATCAGCAATTAAAAAGGAATGTAAAATATGTGGTGTAAAATAAGTTTTCAAACCAAGACCACCTGGCCTTTGGTACATATAACTCGATCCCTGTGGTGTGAGGTCCTCAGATTTCTGTCAGTCTATGACATGATTTGTGTGCATGCCTTTTAAGCAGGATATTATTTTCATTGCCGTGCATTAATGAAAAAAACACTCTCTGCAATGATAACACTATTCCCCTTTCAAATGTGGACCCTGTTTTTTGGAAGTTAAGATAGGAAATCCCCAAGAGTATGCCAACCTTTGGAGGGGTGGCAAAGAATAACTAATATAAGTTCATGGGGTATGTTTTAAGACAATATCATTTTTTTTCAGAATTACAAAGCTATTAATACACTATTTCAGCTTGCTTAGCCAGTTTAGAAATCATCTTATCTCTTGAGATCAGACCTTGTGTTAGGTTCCCAAGATCATTTCAGTCCCAGATGCAATACACCAAACTGTAAAGCTCATGGATGTGGAGGGATGACCTGGCTCCTTTTCTGTATTCACTACTGTGGGCAGTGGCAATAAGGTTAATTTGAAAAGGATCTCTATTTTTCTAGATACCGATCTCCCAGACCCAAATGAACCTATTTTTAAAAGAAATCAATTTAACTAGTCTTTCCAGAATTAACAAAAATGATCAAATAATTAGATGATGTGAAATGAATTAGTAATGCAACACATACTCACCGATTAGAGATAAGGAATGAGTTCCCAGGTTACACATTAAACATAAAAAAAAGGTTGAATTGTTTCTGAAGAGAAAATAGTTGAAATTTCTGACCATTTCAATGGAGGTTACTGTTAACATTAACGTTGGGAGTTGAACAGCTTTGTTTGGAATTTCTTAGTTTTGTAGGCTGATTCACATTTCTTTGTCTTGATTTTTAAAATTTGCAGTTTGAGCGAGAGGATTCGTGTATCACAGGGATAACTATGGGATAGTTATTGGACTATGACCTTCACAGCATGTTAACATTCAAATACAGTTGGGTGCACATGAGAGCATTCAGTCCACTCCAGTTGAGTTGAGACTGACTTTTTAAGCCCTGTGGTTTTATAATCTTCAAAGACACACACACCAATATAGAATAAAAGTTTTAAAACATGATTGTACTGCTTCATGCAAGATTTAGCATTGTCAAAATGTAAGTGATTGAGCAGAATTCTGGGGAAATAGGACTTCTCAAAAAGCATGTAACCCAGTTATGATGTTCTGCTTTCTGTCTTGGTTCTTGAAAGTGTTACATGACTATAATAAGTATGTTAATTTATTTCTCATAACATCAAGTAATCTAGGGAGCTGAATCTAAGGAATACAGTTTAGAACATTATCACATGATGTTTCACAAGTTCAGAAATAATCCACTGCAATGAGCATAGTCCAAATAGGTGATATAAGAATTGTTTCCAAGATTGTGAAATACTTTTGAACGGGTCATTGAGCTATTCTCCTTCTTTCAAGATATAGTGTTTGCCAACATGAAAATCTCCTTGATAAGTATGCTGAGTTAAATTTACAAAGTCTGCATGCCCAAATGCACCAAGTCACATAGTTCAGAATAGGTTATAATTCTGTGACTCAAAAAACAACCAAAAGGTACAATATTCTTTTTTTTTAAATGACGTTTACTCAACAGTGCAAATTGAGTAATAATATTTTTCTGGTTATATTGAATCACAAAAACCTCATTCTACTTTTGTGACTCATCTGAAGAGAAGAACATACAACTGTTTTTTTGAAAAACAAAACCAGAGTTCAATCATTTTGTCTGAATTGCAGTGGTGGGGTATCTCTTTACTGATATTGATTCACAAAGATTCTAGCTCAGTAATTCAGAAATACATTGGTTTTCCTTTGAAAATATGATGACAAAAGAGCTCCCTGTGAGGCATGTTTGGTCTCTTTATGTAGCACTTTATTAACAGTAAGTTATTCAATGGCCTGAATCTTCCCAAGATTTGGCTAAATGTTGATTCCAAGAAGTTTCATGGAGTGTTTCCCTCCATGACCCTAATGAATGTCTCACACAATTTAACATTGCTCACCTCATTAGGTATGTACCTTGCTTCCTTGGTGCTGCTTTTTGTGTACTGAGCTGTGGCAAAATTGCCATTGCCAGAACCTTATGATGCTTGTGCTGTATTTATTTCCAACTCTGTGCACACCAGCAGCCTGGTCTGAAGTAATCACCCAGGTCAGTGCTGTGTCCCAGTCTGGAGGAATGTGCAACGGAGCCCCAAGAAGGTCAATGGCTTTCTCTACTCCACCAGAGGCTCTCTCTTCTCTCTCTTACCTCACACTCACTTTAGCTCTGCTACTGCAATCCTTTCCCATCAAAACTCATGTTCCACCTCTCTCAATATTCCTTGCAGCATCTTCCCTCAATGGCTCTGACTCACCCCATCCACCTATGTTACTAGCTTTTCCTGCCATCTGCACTTCCTCACTGTCTTCGGACACCTTGCCATCTTTCCTTCCCTGAATGGATAGACCAACACCTTGACTGAGCATAGTGTCCCTTGACTGAACTAAGAACTGCTCCCCTTGGACTTTGATTGAAGCACATGCAGTGTGTTTGGAGGTATGTGCTGCTGACTCATGCTGCCAGTGATATAGGGCAGTGCCGTATAATGTATTATTCACATCCTTGACTGTGAACTGTGTGGCAGAATCAAGCTACAAAGGCTCATTGTGACGTTATAATTACCTCATGCATTTCACAAGTGGCATGGCAATATTCTTATTAGGTAATGGTGAAATGCCAGATGACAGGGATTACCTGCTTGTTAAATGTCTTGTTAATAACACAATCTGCCTCATGAACAGTCACACTCCCATCTTACCAAGCTCAGAAAACAAGTTGGATGCCAGAAAAACTCAACAAGGAAACCAAAGCAAGCATCTGCCAGATTTAGCTCTCCACTGCTCTGAACAATATTCACGTTGGAAACCAGCTACTAACATCTCAGGACATGCTCCATCGACACCATCCATTTCCACCCCATGATTAGATTAGATTACTTACAGTGTGGAAACAGGCCCTTTGGCCCAACAAGTCCACACCGCCCTGCCGAAGCGCAACCCACCCATACCCCTACATTTAGCCCTTACCTACCACTACGGGCAATTTAGCATGGCCAATTCACCTGACCTGCACATCTTTGGACTGTGGGAGGAAACCGGAGCACCCGGAGGAAACCCACGCATACACGGGGAGAACGTGCAAATTCCACACAGTCAGTCGCCTGAGGCGGGAATTGAACCCGGGTCTCTGGCGCTGTGAGGCAGCAGTGCTAACCACCGTGCCGCCGTGCCGCCCATGTCCACGGACATTGGCAACTGACACGCACCAGTCCAAAACAGCGCTCAAGGCATATCTCTGATCCACTTATAGGATGCTTCTGCACTTCAATGTTGTATCAGTGTGACGTTGCAGCAAGGACACAGTGTGTTCAGGAACACACACCCAGATATGGACTGGACCAACTGTACCTCTGGGCTCTCCGCTTGCTCGCATAACACTCACTCACTCACTCTGAGTCTACCTGGATGCTTACAGCATTCCTACCCTACATTACAGTGATTTGCCATTTTGCACTTTGCCCCCTCAGCCAGAGATACCAGACTTATATTGCTGCTGTCTGGTCTTGCCATTTAACTCAGACACAAAGTCGTGAAGGTTGACATGTTTTTCAGAAGGCCTCTGACAAATTAAGTGGGATAGCCTTTGCTTGGGGTTCCTTGCATAATAAGTCAAGGGCAACCTTCGATACAAGTCCAGCTCCAGGTCAGAGTCAGAATCTTCTCCTCTATAAGAGAGGAAAAGCTGAGTCACAGACACTTGTCCTGACTGTTTCTGATCCATTATGAGTTGTTCTGATTTTGGAATGAAAGGTAGGCAGGTATTAAGATAAAAGTAGATGGAACAGTCATTGCTATTGGTGCAGCTGGGGAGGTTTCCTGAGCAAATGAGTAGGTAGCACAGAGGGTATGCAGGGTTAGTGGTGTTGGGGCTTCTGGTGCCTAAAGGACTGGGGACAGTATATTACTGGCAATAATGAGAGTGGTAGAACATGAACCTTGGTGGAAGGTGGATACAGCAACAGAGATAGAGAGATTGTGAAGTATCAGAGAGAAGGTGGTGCAACTTATCCTTTCAGAATGATTACCATCTTTCTACATGACTGGTTCCAGATGGACTACTCCATTTGGCTGAGCCTGCTTTAACCCAGATGGCAGCCTCAAGACCAGGCTGGTATGGTGTTGACACCGCCACTTCTCCTCCCAGGAATGGAGAAAGTCTCATGCTGGCACCACCCAGCTCAGCTAACCCTCCAGGGCACTGCCTAAAAAGTCTCCCTTAAGATGGCCAAATGACAGGAACTGTGCAGAGCGGCTCTGGGCTGACAATCTTTACTGTGTGCACAACAGACTTTTTAAAATGGTGCATGCACAATGGGTGCTGATGAATTCTAGGCTGTCCATTGAGTGGCGAGTTTTTCTGGGAACAGTACATGGTCAGATGGAGTGGAAATCGGACATGAGAATTGCCACAAGTCTGGGACAGGTGATTAATGTGGAAAGTTTGATAAAATACAGTGAAAGAATTTGCTCAATCCCATGGTGAAAAATCCTCCAAAAAACTTGAAGTAATTGAGGCTTAGCTAAAAATTACATAAGATTCAGCTTATGAAGTTGAAGCTCATCTTTGAAACTTTCAATTTAGTCAGTGAAACTTTAATCTAATAATTTGCTCAGAATTATGGTAGTAGTTTAGTTTGAGTTTAAGGAAACCTTTGTGTCAAAAATGTTTTTGTTTTCTGTGCATTTGCTTCAGAGCTTCTAGGAGTTTTTATTTTTAAAATTTAGATTCACAATGGTGTCATAATTGCTATTTCTCTTCTCACAGCACAGACGAGACCACAGGAAATTTGAGAAGTAATA
This sequence comes from Chiloscyllium punctatum, assembly GCF_047496795.1. Lineage (NCBI taxonomy): Eukaryota > Metazoa > Chordata > Chondrichthyes > Orectolobiformes > Hemiscylliidae > Chiloscyllium > Chiloscyllium punctatum. Next base: position 49,198,417 of record NC_092750.1, on the reverse strand, counting down.
AACTGGTGCTTGAATGACAACCAAAACTTTATCTTTCTGTTTCAATTTTCAATGTCTAATCCAAAAAGTTGTGACGATGTAGTTTCAGTCTTGGTTGTCAGTGGCTTCACCTTTTACAATGAATTTCAAGTTGAATCTTAGTGAGTTAGGGTTGCAATAATGACATGACATGCTTTAAGTGAATGCTTTTAGATAAAATAACAAGTAATACAAGAAATTTAGCTGCAAACCTGCACACAGCTAGGCCAACAAGTAAGAATAATGACCAGAGAATCTGTTTTTTGGTAATGTTGATTGACATAGAAATGTTGGCTGGGACATCAAGAAAGTCTCTCCTTGTTCATTGAATAGTACCTTGGTCTATTGTCCCATCCAGTAGACAGCATTTTCACAGTGCAGCACGCACTCTGTGACCCAGACGCAAAAGTGCTACCGATGGAGCCAAGGCTCACACCTATTTGGATAGATGAAGACATTGCTATAATCAAAATGAAACATTTCCCTTGAATTTCACACACCTACTAGTTATCTGAACACACAGTATTGTTCTTCAAAGTGATCCAAAATCCCACGAGCCAAAGTATAAGACAACACTGTCAGTTCAGAAAATTCAAAAGAACTTTTAATGCGAGTCACTTTTTTTTCCGAATGTGTTTTATTGTTTTTCTGTTTTGCTGACTAATATCGATAGCTTTGAATAGGCGTTTGTGATCCATTATGTTGATAAAACACAAGTTATCTTCCTGCTGAAACATCATTTGTCAGCGCGAAATAACACTTAATGTTGCAATGTAATTGTGTTGTCCATACATGCATCTGTTAAATTCAACTGTGAACATTCCCAACCCAGTGTTTCACATTTTCTGTTGCTTTACTGTTATTTCTGCAAGGTATTATATGCAAAAAGAGAAGGAAAGAAGAGAAAGGGGTAGAATTAAAATCAAAGTTAGGTAAAGTCATGGCTCAGCTTGGTCCTATTAGTAACAAATGTTCCTTGTCATGTTGATGATGACTTACTTATAAAAAGCCTGATATAAAAGGCACAAAATAAAGTATTTTGTGTGTGCGTGTGTGTTTATATTGTTTTCTACTCAACAGAAATGTTCAGCTCATTGTGATTCCTGAACAGGGCAAATAATTTTTCACTTCTGTTGTTAGGTCTAGTAATTACACAGCAACAGTTTTATTACAACTTTATTTAAGAGACAAATTCTATTTGCTATCAAGCAACAAATGGGCCCTATATTGATTAAAGTGTGGGAATTGTGTATTGCAACGATGCTGTAGATAAATAGAAATTATTGATACTATAGTAGAAAAGAAATTGGTATGGGAAATAAATATGGCATTGGGTCAAGTGAAGGTTATTTACATTTTTTACTGCAAAGTTGCAATATATCTTGGTCTTTTCAATGCTTATGGAAACATTAATATATTTTGAAACTAGAGTCAGTTCTCAGTGCATGAGTTCTTTGTCAGTTAAAAATGCTCCTGCTGCAGATTGAGAGAGACCTGAGCCATTACAACTCCCAAACCTCATTTAAATGGCCCTGGCTGACTTCCCACATTCTGGCAAGCAGCAGAAGATTGCACAGCTTGAAAGTGGTGCACTAAGCAGGTAACTGCATGGGACTGGCTGTAGGGAGTCCATGTCTTCTAGGAGATGGGCTATGAGATAGTAGCAGGTAAAATCTAAAACATTTCCAGGGCATGCGGGAACCCGAGAAGAATGAAATATTCTTTTTCAGCTCACTTCTACTGCTATGTCCAATAGGTAGGCCTAGGGTTTGCCTCTATGCTTTTCTCCACCTGGGTTCCCCAGTAAAAATGAAAACATGGATCCCAATAATGCAATTGGATCCTGACATAAATGTCTTAAAAAAGGAACTTGTTGGGTTTGGACAATGTCCTCAAAGCCTTGCCAAGAAAACAGACTAAACATGTTATCTCAAAATAGGGCCTGGAAAGGTGAGTCACTTGGGTAAGGTTTTCCAAAGGTGTAACATTTGGTTTAAAATCCCGAGTTGTAAGGACAACTATTATAGAAATTCTTTAAGGAAGTATAAAGGATTTGAAAAAGATCATCTAAAGAAGGCAATGAACACTTGCTTTAGTTAGACTTCTACCTGTTAACAAGTCTTCTTTTGTGTTTTTGTGTAATGCCTGTGAAAGGGTTAATGTTGGAGGCTGCAATAAACTTCATTCAATCTGTCAATGTCACACAGTATTTGGTGGGAAAAGAGGCGTCTAACTGGAGATAGTCTTAGTAATTATGCATAACTGGCCAATGTAACTTGAAACTATTGCTACAATGCAATAAACTACACCTTGCTAAGATAAGTCCTCCTTCTTGTTCTCACTAATGGTTCATCCTCAACCACTGCTAGCCAAAAAGTCCTTTGAACCGCATACTGAAAGGAGGATTGCCCATGTGCCTAATCTATGGGTAATCAAGGCAAAGGGGGCAGGCAGATTGCAAGGCCTCCTTATGGGCCATTCTCTGAGTCTGACTAATGTAGGCATCAACAGGTCTAGGCAGAGGGGTGTGGAGAGATCATAGTATCCAACTGTGGTGTCCATGCTCAGGTATCCATTCAGAAGGAGCAAGAGATGTCCATCAGTACTGCAGAAGATTTTAAAGAAGAGGGGCACCACAACAAGTCAGGTGTATTATTGCCTCTCATAACAACATTGTGTTTTAATTTTGATACATTTCTGTATGTTTTCATTGATTATTTGATTGGTTACAGTTCCCCATCGGGAGTTGTCTAACTTGTTCAAGAGTTTGTTTAAAAAATCAGAAAGGATTCCCCATGCTCCTAATCTCTGAGCACCCCATCCAAATGGTGGGAAAAACAGGCAAATTGGAGGACCTCCTCAGGGGCCTTCTCCTGGAGATGTCCAAGGTGGCCACCAACAGGTCCAAACTATGGAAAGAGAGCATGCAAGGTCCACTGACACAATAGTGGCCTTTAGGTAATGTGGGCAATGCATGGACATGGGGGCAGTGTATCTTCAGCCCTAGTAATGACACTCTGATTCAATTTTAAAAAGTTTCTGTTGACCTCTTGAGTTTTTTGTTACGGTGCCCCACCAGTGGTTGTTCACTTAATATCTGGGGTGACCTAATAGAGGTTTATAAAATCATGATGGGCATGGGTAAGGGAAAAAAGCCAAGGTCTTTTTCCCAGGGTAGAGGAGTCCAAAACTAGAGAGCATAGGTTTAAGGTGAGAGGGAAAAGATTTAAAAGGGACCTGTGGGGCAGGTTTTTCACACAGTGGGTGGTACAAGCTGCAAGATGAGGTGGTAAGTGCGAGTAAAATTACAACATTTAAAAGACATCTGTATGGGTATATGAATAGGAAGGATTTAAAGGGATATGTGCCAAATACTGGCAAATAGGACTGGATCAGTTTAGGATATCGGGTTGGTATGGATAAGTCGACAAAACGGTCTATTTCCCTGCTGGATAACTCTATGACTCTCCAATAAAAGACTAGAAAGGAAGATTGGATTGGTGCTGTGGCGTAGTGAGTTAAAGGTCCTGCACTCAAATCTCTGTAGTGTCATTGTCCACTTTTCCAAATGGCTTTTCAATTAAGAGTCTTGTGGCACTGTGGTAGTGTTCCTACCACTAAACCAGAAGGTTTGGGTTCAAGTTCAACCCGCCAATATGGTATGTCATCACATGCCTGAGAAGGTTGATTAAATATATAGAAAGCAGGATTGGGAGCAGTGCCCACCTTCATCATTAGCATCATGGTGAATGTTAGCATCTGCAGCACATACAACCATCACCATTCCTGGGGAAATCCTGTTCAATCAATAAGACAGACCAACCAAAGGTGGAAGGACAGTTGGGAGGAAGTTGCTGTGGGAGTCCTCAACATTGACAGGCGACCGCGTGAAATCTCAAAGCATCAGGTCAGACATTGACAAAGAAATCCCAGGCTGATTATCCATAAACCTCCCCACATCAGGCTCCTCAGCTGATGAATAAGTACTGCTCCATTTGAAGGAAGCACTGAAAGTGGCAAACATCCTCTGGGTGTGAGATTCAATGTTCATTACCAAGAGTGGCTTGGCAGCACATTACTAACTGAGTTGGTTGGGTCCTAAATTGTATCACTGCTTAACTGGGTCTGTGGCAGGTGAGGAAGGAAACAACATGAGGAAAAAATCAACCTGACCTCACTCTCACTAATCCAGCTGTAGCAGATGCAACTGACAATGACAGAGTTGGTATGATTGGTCATTATACAGTCAATGTGGAGACATAGTCCTGTCTTCACTTTACAGATACCTTCCATCATGTTGTGTGGCACCAGTACAATGCTAAATAGGACACTTTGAATAGATCTAAAAGCTCAAAACCAGGACACCCATGAAGTGTAGTAAGTCATCAGCAGTAGCAGAATTGTTTTTCAACCATAATTTAAAACCTTAGCATCCAGCATACCAATGACCATCTCCAATAAAAGACAATCCAATCACTGCTCTTTGACATTCAATCATGTTACAATCATTGAGTCCCCCATTATCAACATCCTTAGGATTACCATTAGCAGAAACTTAACTGAACTCCCTACATAAACACTGTGGCTATAAGAACAGATTAGAGGCTAGGAATACTGTGGCATATAACTCACCTTCTGGCTCCCCAAAACTTGCCCATTATCAAGAAGGCACAAGTCAGGATTATGATGGAATACTCCATATTTTGCTTGGATGTGTGCAACTCCAACAAGACTCAAGAAGCTTGGTATTATTGGGGACAAAGCAGCTTGTTTGGCACCACATTGACAAATATACATTCCTTCCGTCACTGCCACCGGGTCACAGCAGTGTGTACTATCTATATGATGCACTGCAGAAATTCACCAAAGATCCTTAGAGATTCCAAACACTTCCATCTAGAACATCAAGGGAAGCAGAGACATTGGAACACCATCCAAGACACCCTGACCATCACCATCCTTCACTGTCACTGGGTCAAAATCCTGGAATTCCATCCCGAAAGGCATTGTGGGTCAACCTAAGCATGTGGACTGCAGCAATTCAAGAAATTAAAAATCACACAACACCAAGTTATAGTTCAACAGGTTTGTTTGGAAGTACAACACTGGCACCTCCACATTCCAGTTCAAGAAGGCAACTCACCACCACCTCCTCAAGTGCAATGAGGAATGGGCAATAAACAATGGGCCACTTGCAATGCTCACATTCCAGGAATTAATACTAAAAAATCTCCACTCAAATATTATCTTCAAGGTGGATGATCAACCCTAATTGAACGAAGAGTGCCAGAGGAAATGCCAGGAGCAGCACAAGGTGTATTTAAAAAAACAAGCAAGCTGTCAACTTGGAGAATCTACAATGCAGGACTACTTGCAGCAGAAGATATTGATTTGGCCAAGCGTGCTCACAACCAATAGATCAGATCTGAGCTCTAAGTCCTGCCACGTTCAGTTGTGATTGGTGTTGGAAAATTAAACAACTTACTGATGGAAGATGCTTTACAATGATTAAAAAAACCCCAGCACATCAGTGTCAAGACTGAAGTGTTTGTATCTATGTCCATCTCGTGAGGTCTTCAGTATCACATATCTTCAAACAATTTGATTCACTCCACATGGTATCAAGAAACAGCTGAAGACACTGGTAAAGGTCAGAGGCCTTGATACCATGCCAGCAAAAGTACTGAAAACTTATACTCCAGAATTAGTCACACCCCAGCCAAGCTTGTCTAGTATAGCTACAACATCGGTATTTATTCAACAATTTGAAAAATTATCCAGGTATTTTTTGCCACAAAAGCAGGACAAATCTAATCAGCTTATTGGTTTATTCTCAATCATCAGCAAAGTTGACAGTACTATCAAGCAACACTTGCAAAGGAATGACCTGTTTTGTTGAACTATTTAGGCCATTGAGCTCCTGACCTCATTCTACCTTGTTCCAAACATGGAGCAAAGAAGCTGAATTCTGAGGTGAAGTAAAATTGAATGCCTTTGACATTGAGGCATCATTTCTTAGATTAATGGGAATGAGAGGAAAAGCTCTCTGGTTGGAGTTACGCTGAGTACGAAGGAAGATGGTTGTGGCTATTAGATGTCAAACATTTCAGCTCCAGGATATCTCTGCAGGAGTTCCTCAGGGGAGTGTCCCAGGCCTAACCACCTTCACTGCTTCTTCAATGACCTTCCCTCCACCATAAGTGGGATGTTCACTGATGGTTGCAGTGTTCATGGCTCCTGACTGAAGTTATCCATGTCCATATGCAGCAAGATCTGGACAACATCAGGCTTAAGCTGATTAGTGGCAAATGAGAATGCTCCAATGACCATATCCAACAAGGCAGAATTTAACTATTGCCCCTTGACATTCAATGAGATTACCATTGCTGAACCCCTCTGCTATCACCAGATTACTGTTGATCAAAAGCTAAACTGGCAAAAGCAGGTCAGAGGCAAGGAATTCTGTGGTGAGTTACTCATCTCCTGTCTCCCCAGTCTGTGTCCAGAACCTACAAGACACAAGTTAAGAGGGCAATAGAATACTCTCCACTATAGAGAATGAGTACAGCCTCAACACAACATAGAAGCTTGATACCAAACAGGACAAAGGAGCCTGTTTGATTGGGAGCCCATTTACCACCTTCAATATTCACTCCCTTCACCATTAAGGCACAGTGGCACCAGTGTATACTACGTGCAAGATGCACTGAAGCAGCTCACCATGGTTCCTTTGACAGTACCTTCCAAAGGCGTGACTGGAAGGAGAAGGGCAGAAGGTGCGTGAGAACACTATCAGCTGCAAACTCCTCTTGACATCACACACTATTCTGATCTGGAAATAAATTACCTCCCGTTTCCTCATTGTTGCTAGCAAAGATACTTTATATCTCAAACATTTCACCTGTTTAAGAGAGCAGCTCATTATCACCTTTTCCAGGGTAAACAGGGACAGATAATATTTGCAGACCTAACCAGCATCACTCACATCTGATGAACAAACCTAACTCCAAACTTAGAATCATGTCCTCTAATGTCCTCTTATCCATGGTTCATATCGCTGATAATTAAGCATATTTCTAAATGGAGGGAAAGCTACATGACATGCACTACAGACTGCAAAAATATGAACTGTTCAGAACCCACCCTTGCAGAGCTAAGTGTTGTGGTAGAATGGCATGGCCCACATGCAGTCCTCAGTGTTCCATAAGTAGGCTTTTGAGTAGGTAGCCACATAAATTTGTATACCTGTAAGGTGCTAACCAGTATAAACTGTATCCCATACGGCATTACTATAAAGAGAGGTATCATTCTATACTCACACATAATTGGCAGGTATAGAAAATGGGGTGGATGAGGAAGGGGAAGACTAGCTCAGAGGAAGATGAACAATTAGCAACTACAGGAACAAGAGTAACTGATTTGGGGTGCACGGTGGCTCAGTGGTTAATTGCTGCTTCAAAGCACCAGAGCCAATGTTTGATTGCAGCCTTGGTTGACTGTCTGTGTGGAGATTGCACATTTTTCTTGTGTCTGCATGGGTTTCCTCTGGGAGCTCCAGTTTCCTTCTACAGTACAAACATGTGGAGGCTTGATGGATTGGCCATGCTAAATGGTCCATGGTATCCACAGATGTGCAGGCTAGGTGGGTTAGCCAGGGGAAATGTAGGAATAAGGAGATGGGGTAGGGGGCTTGTCTGGATGGGATGGTCTGTGGGGGAGTCAGTGCAGGCTCAATTGACCAAATGGCCTCTTTGTGCACTGTAGGGATGCTATAATTGATGGCTTCTTTGCCTCAGCTGTGACACACTGCTGCGATATTTGTTTTGTGTTGGCTGCAATAAAGTCTACCTTATCTGCTTGGCCACAGTTGTTGTATGTTTTACCAGTAACTCATCAACATGAGCATATGTTGAATATTTACAGAAGAGGCAAATGCAGCATGATTTAATTATTGGAAACTTTTGTCGAAGTGTGCTATGCTTCTGCACAAATATATTTGGTAAGAATATATTTGGTCATCTCTGGTGCTTTGAAAGGACTGTACATATCCAACTGTGGAATGTAAAATTATGTTAACATGCAATATGCAGCAAAAAGAAAATTGATGCCACTAAGTAAATAGGTGAAATTAATTTGTATTTTGGGCTGGAGTTACCTTTGTGTGGATTGTATCACTCTGGTTATTGGAGCTTTTGTTGTATAAGGCTGAATAAATGGGACAGCAGCAATGTGGATATAAAATCAGCAAGTAATAGGAAACAGAGAGTAGTCATTAATAGATAGTTTTCAAGCTAGAAGAAGATTTGTAGTGGGTTTTTCCAGGGGTTGTAATTGCAACCTTTGATTTTCCTGATTTACATTAATGATCTAGAAGCTGGAGTGTAGAAGATAATTTCAAAGTGTGCAGATGATACAAAACTTGGAAACAGTGGACACTGTGAGGAAGACACTGAAGAACTTCAAAAGAAAATTGACAAGTTGGTGGTTTATGTGGATATTTGGCAGATTAATTGCAACGTAGAGCAATGTGAGCTGATACATTTTGGTGGAAAGAATGTGGAGAAACAATACCAAATAAAGGGGTTTAGACTAAAGGGTACAGAAGAGCAGAGAAACCTGGGTGTACATGTGGATAGATCATTAAAGGTGGTAGGACATGTGGAAAGCATAGAATATCATAGAATAATTAATAAAGGTATAAAATAATAGGGGTGTAGAGTACAAGAGCAGGGAGGTTATGTTTAACTTGCATAAACAACAGCTAGACCTCTGCAGGGTATTGTCCATAGTTCTGGGCTCTACACTTCAGCAATGATGTGAACCTATTGGAAGCGCAGATGAAATTTACAAGAATAGTTCCAGGGATGTGAAACTTCAGTTACGAAGATAGGTTGGAAAAGTTGGGGCTATTTTCCTTGGGGAGGAGAAGGTTTAGAGGAGATTTGATTGAAGTTTTCAAAATAATGGGAGCTCTGGACAGAGTCACTGTTTCTGATTATCAAAGGATCAAGAACGCAAGGGCACAGATTTAAGATGATTTGCAAAAGGAGTAAACCTGATATGAATAAAGCTTTTATCACTTAGCAAGTGGTTTGGTTCTGGAATGCAATATTTGAAAGTATGGTGGAAACAGGTTCAGTTGAGGTATTCAAGAGGATATGAGATGATTATTTAAATAGAAATAAGGGGCAGGGGTAAGAGGAAAGGGCAGGGGAATGGCATTAAGTCGTGACATCCATGTCAGGTGTAGGTGCAGACACAATGGGCAGAATTTTGTCCTTTTGCACCATAACAATCCTTTGATTTTGTGATAGAAACGGTTATGAAAAAATATAATGTTTGTGTCATGCAATAAACTTCACCTTGTTATGAAAGTCAACTGTCTGTTTTGTTTAAGACTCTCTGGTGGTTTGTTGTCGACCAAGGATAATTAGACAGGCATACAGTCTCAGCACAGAAATAAGGATTGTTCACAGCAAACTATCGCAACCACAAGCTACTAATGACTAATACCCAAATGAAGTTTCAAAAGCCTTGGATAATTCTTTCAATCTGAGAACAAATGAAAATCTTCAATGAGCAAGATTCAAAAGTCTAGTTAAGTTTCCAGGGGAGTATTGAAAAAAAAAGTTAAATATCTCTACAGGTTATTGGAAAGCTGTGGAGATTCAAAATCAGAATATTTAAGAGACAGAATTATTGTTGGAATTATTGATGAGATGTATAAACAATATCTCAATGCAACAACAACCCAAACTCATGAACCCTGAGTTCTCTGTGTCAAAGTATATATACCATACAACTTCTCTGCCGTTCCCCCCACCCCTGTTCTCTCCATGCCACCCTCTGCCTATCCCTGGTCCTTCATACCCTCCATGACCTTATGCACTCCTGCCACCACTCCTGGCTCTTTATAACTGCCATGCCAGCCATTGCACATCCCCTTGTCATTCATGATCTATGCCAAATGAATAGTAGTCAATATGAATCTACACTCTTCCCCCCAGCCACCAACTTTTGCCTTTCTATCTACCATAATGACTCACTGAGAATCCACCATGATCAAACCTCAGGACCTATGCTGAGATGAGATAAAATAAAGACCAGAGTTCCTATTGTAAGCTTCACTGCATTTTTGTCTTCTACCCAGAAGTGTTATCACACACAACTGAGCACCTTCCCACCACCACAAAGACCGTGACATTTTTTTTTTCATTTAGATTAGATTCTCTACAGTGTGGAAACAGGCCCTTCAGCCCAACAAGTCCACACTGCACCTGGCCTGCATATCTTTGGATTGCGGGAGGAAACCGGAGTACCTGGAAGAAACCCACGCAGACACAGGGAGGATGTGCAAACTCCACACAGACAGGCAGGAATGGAACCCAGGACCATGGTGTTATGAGGCAGCAGTGCTAACCACTTAGCCACCGTGCCGCCCTGAGCAATGGGTGTATCCAAATGAATGTTTACAAGCAAAACCCATTATGGGTAGTGCAAACCATCAAAGGTGAGGGAAGTTGGGGTTGTGGAGTTTATAAAGAGCAGGAAGGAGCTAAATCAAAATAGAGTTTGGGGGGAGGCTTCACTACATTAAGCAAAACAATCTAACTCATTAAAATCAATTAATAAATTAACATTCACAAAGCTTTATAACTACAAGCATTTCATTCAAGCTGACAAGCAATTCATGCGTCATTCCACTTTAAAGAGTCTACAATCTCACGTGGCCATGAATGAAACTGTGAAATGAAAGACGTTCCACGTGATAATGGATAGTTGTGAAACAAATCACACAGCACTAATCCATGAATTGTAACCTTCAAACTCATGTCAACAGATAATATGAAATAGCAAGCATTCTTTTAACACTCCACATACTTTTTCAAAGATTTAAAGGGCAGGACTTTTGAATGCCCTGACAGCTTGACAATTTCACTTGAGTGGTGGTTTTAAGAGATCATCTTGACACTTATGGTGTCTTTTTGACAGCTTACCTTTGACACATCTTCTCCTGACATTTTTCAATAGGTCCTCTTGATAGCTTCCTTTACCAGGAATTTTTGACAATTTTGACATGTTCTTCCTGACAGGTGTTTTTGACAGTTGTTTTTGACAGATCCAATAAGCTTGACAGTAATGAACTTACGTACTTCTAATATGCATTTATGGTAACTTCTAATAATCCCAATGAAACTCTTCCTCAGCAAAAAGGCACCTGACTACCAACAAAGGTATAGAGCTTTATGCTATAACATGCGTTTCCTCAACACAAATTCACTGTAATACGATTGATGAATTGGGGACGCTATTTGTTAAGCTCAAACTTTAAGAAGATGCGCTGGCTGTATTTTCCTAGTAATGCGCTACTGCTGGAATCTTCTGGAAGTGCCAAGGTTATTAGTGGCAGGATAGTTGTGTGATCAGGTGGTAGTCAGCCAATAAGGTATTCAGTGTCCAAGAAGCATGTGATGGAGTGACAGCAAGTTTATGTTGATGGTATACGCATCTGATACTGAGTGTTGGTGGTGGAAGAAATAAATGCCTGCGGAAGAGTGCCAATCAACTGGGCTGCTTAGACAGGGGGTAGTATTCCCAACATTTGCACCATGTAGATAGTGGGCTTTTGGGAGTTACCACAGGATTTCTAGATTTTAACATGCTCATGTATTCTATTTATATGACTGGTCCAGTTCAGTTTCCAGGATGTTGACAGTTAGAGATTCAGTGATAGCAGCACCATTTAATATCAAGGGCATTGGTTTGATTCTGTCTTACTGAAGATGATTATTGCCTGGCACTTGTGTGGCAGGGAAGCTACTTGAAAATTATCAGGCCAAACTTGGATATTGTTCAGGCCTTGCTGAATGTGGTCATGGACTGTTTCAGTAGGTGAGGAGTCGCAAATAGTGTCGAACACAGTGCAATCATTGGCAACGTCCCAACATCTGACCTTATGATGGAGGGGAGGTCGTCAGTGAAGCAGCTGAAGATGATTGGGCTTTGAGGGACTCCTGCAGAGATGTCCTGGAGCTGAGATGACTGACCACCAATAACTAACCATCTTCCGATGTGCCAGGTCTGACTCCAATCAGTGAAGAATTTCTCCAAGTTTTCCATTGACTCCATATTTACTAAAGCTGATAGAAGGCACACTTGATCAAAATGGCCTTAACATCAAAGGCAGTCACTCTCCCCTACTCTCTAGAATTCATCTCCTTCTTCTATGTTTGGAACAAGGCTGTAATGAGGTCAGGAATTGAGTGGCCCTGACAAAGGTCAAACTGGGTGCCAGTGAGCGGGTTATTACTAAGCAAGTTCTACTTGATATCACTGTTGATGACACCTTTCACCACTTTGTTGATGGTCGAGAATAGACCAATGGGGTAGTAACTGGCCTGGTTGGGTTTATCCTTTTTTTGTGTATAGAACATACTTGGGCAATTTTTTTAACATTGCCAGGTAGATGCCAGAGTGGTAGCTGTATTGGAATAGCTTGGCTAAGGGTGCAGCAAGTTCTGGAGCACAAACCCTCATCACAATTGCTGAAACCTTGTCAGATCCGCATAGCCTTTGCAGTATCCGGTGCTTCCAAGAGTTTCTTGGTATAATGCGAAGTTAATCAAATTGGCTAAAGATTGGCATCTGTGATGCTGGGAACTCTGGAGGGGATCTAAAATGGATCATCCACTCAGTTCTTCTTGTTGAAGATTGTTGTGAATGCTTCAGCCTTATCTTTTGCACTAATATTCTGGGCTGTTCCATTATTGAGGACGAGGATATTTGTGGAGCCTCTTCCTCCAATGAGTTGTTTAATTTATCCAACACTATTCATGACTGCATGTGGCAGGATTGCAGAGCTTAGTTCTGACTTGTTGGTTGTGGAATTGGCCTATCAGGCCAATATAGGCCTATCAATCACTTCCTGCTTATGCTGTTTGTCACACACATAGTCCTGCATTGTCGTCCTTCACCAGATTGAGATTTTTTTTTAAAGTATGCCTGGTATTGCTCCTAGTATACTAACCCACCTTCACCCCTCCCCCTCAACCCCCGGGCCAATTCATCATTGAATCAAAGCTGGTTCCCTCACTTGATAATAATGATTGAGTGAGGCTTCAGATAGTGCTCGAGTATAATTCTGTTGCTGCTGATGAAAGCCCACAGCCCCTCAAGACGCCCTGTCTTAAGTTGCTAGACCTGTTCAAAGTCTATCCTTAGAACGGTGATAGTGTTGCACAGCACAATAGAACTGCAATAAGCAGATTGGTGAGGATGGTATTTCTTTTTCGTTTGTTCATTCCTACACCACCTGTTCAGATCTATTCTAGTGACTATGTCCTTAGGACTTAACGAATGTGATCAGTGGTGCTGCTGCTGAGCCACTCTTTGTGGTGGACTTTGAAATTCCACACCCAGAGAACATTCTGTACCATTGCCAACATAAGTGCTTCCTCCAAGAGCAGTCCAAAACGGATGACCACTGATTCTTCAGTTTAAGGGAGGATGGGGAATTGTCTGCAGTAGTAAGCAGGTGGCTTCCTTGGCCATGTTTGTGTTGATACTATGTGACATCATGGGGTCCAAAGTCGAAGTTGAGATCTCCTTGGTCAGCTCCCTCCTTATGTATCACTGTGCTGCCATGTCCGTTATATCTGTCCTTCCATTAGGATCTATAATCATCATTCCTTCACTGTCGCTGCCTCATAATTTTAGGCTTGTTACATAACACTTCCATTCCCTCCCAGCACCTCACTGTCACCACCCCTCCCCACCAAATCCAATCAACTACTCAAAAATAGACCTCACCATCAGTTTCTCAAGGGCAACTAGGGATGACCAATAATTGTTGGCTTGGCCAGTGAAACAAACATCTCAAGAATGAATAAAATTGGAAAAAATGTATGGTTTAAAACCTACTTTGCTTTCGACTTGAAGTCATTCCTGTCTTTCACAATGACACACAAAGCAAAATACTGGTACCTACATTACATTTCAGTGCCTGTCCAGCGAGTATAAGTAATCTCATTAAATTTGAATTAAAGATGCTGCTCTCTGTGGTATTTGTTATTGTCTTGTTATTATTTTAATTAATTATACATTAATTTGAAGTAGCTCTAGTAAATTAAATCAAGTTAATGCCTAATGTGAGTTGATGTTTTACTAGTTTGAGAAAACTTAATTGAAGGACTGAGGTAGTTTGTTTAAAAACACAATCAATATTAAAAAGAATTGTATGATGTCTCTTAAGCAGTGGTGATGGAACAATATTAAAAGACTATAGATTGTAAAAGGAATTTGCATATTGAAAAAGTTAAAATGTTCTGCATGTTTTGAGGTTCTGGATGAGAATGGGATGGTGTAATGAGCCTTGATTTCAACTGTAAGTTGGAAATCTCAAACAGATATATAGGATGGTGCATGAGATGCTAAGAAAGATTAAGAGGAGAAAGTTCAAAGGACTAAAAGTAATGCTATCAGTTAAGCAACCAGAGCGAGCTAAGAAAAACTACATTGGAAAAAAAGGTTACTCAAATGATGAACTTTCTTTCTTCTACTCTACTCAGAGAGGTAGAGGCAAGAATGGGGCATTAGAAGTGGCTTCCATACATACAATTCTGAAGTCTTTGGTAAATTTAGGATTGTTGTCCTGGTAATTAGGTAACTGTTAGACAAATCCAATCCAGGGCTTGCTGCAGCTACCTCATTAAGCTGACAGTAGAACTATGGTAAAAGGGTTCAAATAGGATGGTAACTTTTTTTTCTAGGTCACCAGTTATAGTGCTAGAGGCAGCTCATGCAGGTGAGGTTGTGGTGTAATGGGAATGTCACTAGATTTGTAATCCAGTTGTCAAGGCTAATGCACTGGGAGCATGGCTTCAAAACCCACTGTGGCAGCTGGTGGAATTTACATTTGAGGGTTCCTGTGGTTCAGATGTCCCTATCTCTGGGCTAGAAAGCCTGGGCTCACCTGCCCTAGAGCTGTGTCAGAGCAAGACAAAATGGTTGATTAAAAATATTTTGAGAAGGCCCACTTGTGGCAAAGAGGCAGTCAGTGGGGAGAGGTACAAGATAGATGGCCAAGGATGTCAGTGATTTCAGAAAATTGGAGACAGTCGAGAGCCCTTTTTCATTTTGCTGCTCCAAATTAAGGATTTACTTTGAAACATGCCTTTTTGAAGGTGGTCTCTTTCAAATGACAATGGGTTAGGCTGCATTTGAAGGAACAATTCAGATAGAGTAGGCCTGAAGCCTGATGGGCTTTTGATTAACAAATTTTACTTTGGATCTGAAAACAATGAATAAAAATCTTCATTATTTATTCAAAGTGGTTAATGCCTGTTCCAGACAGTTTCCTGGAATACTGTTGCAGCTCAGAAGCTGGCATAGTCTGACATTGATTTGTACAGGATATGCCCCTTGAATTGTTTTTTCCAGTTTACATATTTTGGCACAAAGTTCAAACTCAGGCCATTGAGTTAAAGTGTTGAAGAGAAAAGCATGTAACGAAAAGAAAATCATTCTTTTGGTGGGGTAGATTTAGGATTAAAGACATGGATGTTCATATTAAAATCAGGAGAATCAGTGAAGCGAAAGTCGAACAAAGAAGGATTACGATATGACAATGAAAAGGAATGACAGCTAGTGCAAATGTTTTAGCATGAAAAATATTGGTGGTTTTGTGAAAGAAATAGCAAGAATTGTCGGTGGATGTGCAGGATCATATTTTGCAACTGTAATAATTGTACCATCTTCAGATGTGAACATGATGAATTGCAGCACAGAGAACAAAGTTGTTTGGACCATAATTTCTCACACAGAAACAGCATAAACATAGCGATACTGCCATCACTAAGCAAAGCTCTCAGCTGCATTGGCAAGCCCAAAAATAGGTCAGTGTAATGCACTGATAAGTTGTCTATACACAATATAGCCCCCAAAATAGCACACAGGCACTTGGAGCGAGTGATTGGAGCCAAATTGTCTGGAATTATTCAAAGGCTGTTCTTAGGTTTACGTTCTTTTTGTTGTTTGGGTGAAGCAGTCAGAGAGAGTTTAGTGCTTTCCAGAGTTGCTAATTAATAGAAATAAAAAAAATTGTGAGAGTGTAATAATTTTATATGTATATATAATATATACGCACATAATATATATAAAACACGTACTTGAGTGAAGTTCGATTGAAACTTTGAGGTGCTCTATAACGGAGATTTTAATCTGAATTTATTTTTATGAAGTTTTGCATTATGCTATTGTAGAAATAGGAACTTGAGCTGATATAATTAGTATTAGTATTTGCGTTAATACATCACAAAATTAAACAAGCAGCATCATATAACAGGACAGCTGTATGGAGCGTTATTTATCGTTATCTATTAATGAGAGGAAAGAAAATACCTAAAAGCACACTTTAGAGAAACAAAAAAAATTCCAGTTTTAAAGGGGGTGAGAAAAATTGTGTGAGAGCCTAAATTAGTGCCTAAGGACTAGTTTCTTCTGTTATGAAGGATAATATCTGAATGGCTGCATCAGTAATGCATCCTCGAGGCCAAAATCCATGTCCCTGCCTTTGGGGTTAGGAAGATTATCAATCTGCATTTGCCAGAATGAAGTGTCTCTTTACAATAAGATTCTATTGAATCAAGACACAGGCACCTCCAAAGACTTGACTGTATGTAAGAGGTCTATACCTATTCTGCCCAAACTGTCCAATTTAGGAGAGAAACCTGTAGTAATGGCCAGCCTTTCAACCTTGGATGGACAGTGCTCCACCCTTGTCCAGTTATTGCTCCTCCTTTCCCAATACACTATGACCCTTCCATGATACTTTCCAGTCAACCAGAACTCCTTTCCTGTTTCACTTCGAATCCACTTAAGAATCTACACCACAACTCAATCATTAACTTTGATTTAAATGTTATATCACTAGATGTGCAAAGCAGCAAGTACTTACTCCAAAGTCCAGGAAAAGGGCTGGCTCTCCAGGTACACAGTTGTATTAAAACTTTATTGAAATGGAGCAGAATATTATGTACAGGAAGGTACATGGGCAAGCTTCAGAAGAACCCAGCATTGTACAATGGCTCCATGATTTGCTGCAAGGAATGGCCATAGAATCTACAGTGTTGAACAAGCCATTCAGTGCATCGATTCCACACCAATCCTATAAAAAGCATTCCACCCAGATCCACACCCTATCCCTTTAACCATACCCTTACATTTCTCATGCCAATCCACCTAGCCTGCACAGCTTAGCACTGTGGGAGGAAACCCATGAAGACACAGGGAGAACGTGGAACTACATACAGACAGTCGTCTAAGGATGGAATTGAACCCAGGTCCCTGGCACTGTGAGGTAGCAGTGCTAACCACTGAGATACCATGCCATCCCAGTATCTGAAGTCCTCTGGAGTCACACTGGAATACCTCAGAGTGGGGGCTTGTTAGTTAGCGGGCATGATATGGGAAGAGAAATGATTGTTGAAAGGTTCACACGCATCAGGGAGACGGTTTAGAGGACAAAGCTGGACATTGGATAGCAGAGGAGGAATTGTGCAGAAAGATAAAAGGGCATCAATATCAGGCACAGGCCACAAACCAGTCTGCTGAGGTGCAGGATTTAGGAGAACAGGCTACATTGTGACAGTGTGTATTAGGCAGAACCAGAATCTCCAAGTGTTGAAGCTATTTTCCAACTAAAATGCAGAAAGTGCTTTGAGATGTCAGCAGAGGCAGTGTCATACATATGATAACTGTTGGATAAGGACCTGTGTCTGCAAGGCCTGGGAACAAATCCTATGCTGGTTGCCTTGTAGATAACAGCAACCCTGACCTTGATTATAAGTGACTTATTACAGAGTTGTAGCATAGAGCTCTGTAAAACCTACCAGTCAGTCCCTCTGGTGTATACGGGAGGACACTGATGCTTTCTTCCAGCCTAGCTCCAGGACAGCTGACTGATGCCACCTGACAGTGAAGAATGTCCAACACTGAGGCAAGATACAATGCTATATGTGGCTCCTTTAAGGTTATCATCACGAAGACCATAGGGCTACTGGTGTCATCAGTCAGTTCTTCTGGGGCTAGCCCTTGTCTCACAGAAGCCAAACTTGTAGCTGAAAAGGTCCAGGAGTGCCTCAGAATGTAGGAATCATAAACCTGTGCACAACTGGAGTATTGGCAGCTATTGTCACATAATATCTACACACTGAAGAGGCCAGCTCAACAGAGGCCTGGTCTTCAGCAGTCCTCCTTTATTTGAATAATCCTTTCCATTCTCTGCACGTCTGCCAATGGCAGATTGGAAACATCCTCACTTGCTTTCTGTGAGAACTCCATCTATCAATCTGTGCTGTTATGATCTCCCCAGCCAGATCTCAGAAGTGGTATGGTGCAGAAAGCCAGTGGCTATTGGTTCTACACTGGCTCTCCAGATGAGAATCTTGAGTTGGTGTCATTCTCTAGCCTTTATTCGCTGCACTCCATCGAAAAACCCCATCTGGTTCACTATTGTCCTTTAGGGAAGGAAACTTCCACCATCACATGGTCTGGCCTACATGTGACTGTAGACCCACAGCAATGTGGTTGACTCTCAACTGCCCTCTGGGCAATTAGGAATGGGTAATAAATGCTGACCCAACCCACAATGCCCTCATCCACTGAATGAATTAAAAAAATGACATTCTCCATTTAAAAAATGTGGTAGTGCTGTAAGGAAGCATATTGAAATGTCAGGAAAGGGAGTGGAAACCTGCAGCAATATTTTGCAACAAAGACAGTTCTGACAAGGTTACTTTCATTTCATTGAAGCAGTTTATATATTGATTTTGCACAAACTCTGTTACAGCCATTTGCAGAATGGAGTTGACCGTTACATTACTTTCAGATTTGAAGTTGAGTCAAATAGTTTATGTAGGAGGACAAAATGTGAGAGAATTGTGGAAAATATTTTGGTGCTCTATTCATTAGAACTCCTGTTGGATGAGCTCAGAAGCGATAGCCTTCTTGAGAAGGCAGAGATGGTATGTGAGAGGCTGGAAACCGCTAAAGAACTTGGCAAGATCTGAAACAGTGAGATATTTCAGAACTAAAGTTCAGGACCACATTAGCAGTGTTTTGTTCCATTTCCTGCCTGGCAGATTGTCAAATTGATATCCAGGCTACCAGCTGGTTTCATCAATGGGCAGTATGAGACCATAGCAGGCGACTCTCAGGGATAATACTTATTGAGATGGGGGAGGTATGGGAAAGGGGGGGAAGTTCAGCTAACGTGGTTGGCGTCAGATGCTGGCGCTGTTGGGGAGGGAGAAGAAGCAGAAGGAACGATCAGGGATGGAAAGGACGAGAGGCCTGTATGGTAGTGGGGATGGATTAGAGAGAGAAGGAGGGAGATTGCTTTTTGCAACATTGCATTGGGAAGTCTGAAGTCTTCATTAAATGTCCTATATGGACCAATCTTTCTTCTCCTGATTGATAAGAAGTGGTGAGTCTAGCAAGCAGAATTTGAAGCCAGCAGCTTTTGCCTCCAGTTCAATGCTGCTGCTGTGAATTTTAAATTTGCTTCCCAAGTGCACTGTGGGAGCCCTGTTTTTCATTCATTCATTTGTGGGATGTGAGGGTCTTTGACAAGCTTAGCATTTCTTGCCTATTGCTAATTGCCCTTGAGAAACTGGTGATGAACTGCCTTCTTGAACTACTGTAGTCCATCTGCTCTAGGACACTCAAAGTCCTATTAAGAAGAAAGCTGTAGAATTTGACAGTGACAGTGAAGGTGATGTGCTTCCAAGTCATGAGAATATGTGTCTTGAAAGGGAATATGCAAGTGATGTTCACAGCGCCAGAGACCTGGGTTCAATTCCTGTGTGCAGTTTGCACATTCTCCCCGTGTCTGCGTGGGTTTCCTCCGAATGCTCCGGTTTCCTCCCATAGTCCAAAGATGTGCAGGTCAGGTGAATTGGTCATGCTAAATTGTCTGTAGTGTTAGGTAAGGGGTAAATGTAGGGGTATGGGTGGGTTGCGCTTTGGCGGGTCGATGTGGACTTGTTGGGCCGAAGGGCCTGTTTCCACACTGTAAGTAATCTAATCTAATCTAATCTAATCTGTTCTGGTTTAGCTCTTGCAAGTGGTAGATGTCGTGGTTTTGGAAGGTACTGTTGAAGGACCCAATGACAAAATGCTACCTTGCATCTTATAGGTGGTACATTCTGCTGCCTATATATGTTAGTAGTCAAGTGAGTGAATATTTGAAGTGGTAGTTAGGGTGGCAATCAAGTAGCTTGCTTTGTTCTGGATGGTATCAATCTTCTTGAGTGTCATTGGGGCTGCATTCATCCAGTTAAGTGGGGACTATTCCATTAAATTGTGCCTTGTACATGGTGGAAAGGTTTTGTGGAGAGACTAGATGGGTTACTCGTTGTAGAATTCCTAGCCTTTGTCCAGATGTTTTAGCCACAGTATTTACATAGGCGGTCTAGTTAAATTTTTCACCAATTGTAACTCTCCAGGATGAGGGATTCAAGGACAGTAATGTCGTTGAAGGTCAAAGGGAGATATTTAGATTCCCTCTTATTGGAGATGGTCAATGTTTGTTTTTTGTGTGGAGTGAACGTTTGTGCCACTTATCAGCATAAATGTGGATATTGTTCACATCTTGCTACATGTGGGCAAGAACTACTTTAGTATATGAGGAGAAAACGTGGGACTGAACACTGCACACCATGATAATGAAACTGCCCATTTCTCCAGGATTGCTGCCATACACAAGCTTTTGTTTCAGGGATTCAATTCCACAGTTAATTCTTAATCCCTCCCAGTTGTCTTGGATCTATCATTTAGGATTAGGGCAGCAAGGGGCTAATATTAAGATCAAAAGTCATTTCTGAAAACCAATTCTATCTCAAGCATAGTTGTACCCATTGTACAATGCTGTATTCTTCCATGTTTAGTCGTGCTGGAAGGAATTTATTTGACTTTTGTGAAGAAGCAGTCAATGTCATATACAACTAATTACATCTCTTTAGATGACAATGATGTGAAGATTGAAATACATTGAATATGTATTTGTGGGTGGCATGGTGGCACAGTGGTTAGCACTGCTGCCTCACAGTGCCGGAGACCCGGGTTCAATTCCCACCTCAGGTGATTGACTGTGTGGAGTTTGCACATTCTCCCCGTGTCTGCGTGGGTTTCCTCCGGGTGCTCTGGTTTCCTCCCACAGTCCAAAGATGTGCAGGTTAGGTGAATTGCCCATGCTAAATTGCCTGTAGTGTTAGGTAAGGGGTAAATGTAGGGGTATGGGTGGGTTGCGCTTTGGCGGGTCGGTGTGGACTTGTTGGGCCGAAGGGCCTGTTTCCACACTGTAATGTAATGTCTTTTGTGACTTATAATGCATTAGTTAATCATGGGCAAAATCTTATCCCTTGGTCTGATCAGGGTTGTACTCAACTTGATTGTACTGAAGATTTGCAAGATCCCAATCAAAAATATTTTTAATTTAGCTTGTAACATTATAACTTCTGTGTTTCCATTACTATTATTCAGCTAAGAAAACATTTCTTTTACTTTTTCAGGTCATGGAGCAATACCAAGTGTGTTGCAGATAGTATAATTTTCAGGTAACTGCAATGTAAATTACAAAACATTAGTTTAAAATCTATTTCAGATTTAGACAATAAGCTCCCATACTCATACTTCTGATACCTCCTCCTTTTTCTTAAACTATTATTGCTCCCCTTTGCCGTTGTGATGGGCAGGGCCCCTCCATCATGTCCATTCGATTTCCCATTTTCTGCCTCCGACTCTTATCCCCCAGAGCTCCCTCTCCACATCCCATTTACTCTTTCACACTTAGTTCAGTTCCAAAGGCATATTTTTCTCCATACCACCTTGACCCACTCCTCTCAATGATCACATTGAAATGTCAGGAAAGGGAGAGAAAACCTGCAGCAATATTTTGCAACAAAAGACAGTTCTGACAAGGTTATTTTCATTTCATTGAAGCAGTTTATATATTGATTTTGCACAAACTTTGTTACAGCCATTTTCAGAATGGAGCTGACCGTTACAGCTAACAGTCCTCGTCTACAACCTTCCATCCAAGTTTGTAGTCTTTTTGTTTAAACTTTCTTTCTGCTTACATTCCAGAACCTGAACAGTTCTGCTCATGTTGCAGATCCCTAACTAGTTCTGTACAAAGTCCAGAACCTGAAACAGGTCCTGTCATGTGAAATAATGGTTCATCTGCACCTTTTTCAATTTAGTACACAGTCTCCTCTGCATTGGGCACACCAAACACAGAATGTGTGATCAATTTGCAAAACACCTCCATTCAGCTTGCGTGTCATTGAGCTTCCGTTTGCTTGTTAATTTATTTCTGAGTTCCACTCCCACTCTGACCACTGCCTCCTACACTGTTCTGATGAATAAGCTCGAGGAACAACAACTCATCTTTCGATTAGGCACTCTTCAGCCTTATGGAGTCAACACTGAGTTCAACAATTTCACTGTATTTTGTGTGCTATGCCCTGTATGTATATTTACGTTTATATATGTGCATGCATGTAAATATGCCAATTCACATTTATTTGACGAAATTGCAAATCTGTTAGAAAACACTACGGTATAAATTACCAATTTATTCACCACTATTTACTCCACACTATAACAGCATAAAACATGGCATTACATAGAAAGGGTTGTTTTTCATAGATGGCAAATGGGTATCAATGGCACTGCCATGGGTGAGTTTGTAGAAAGAGAATTGTCTCTCAGGATTTACAGATGTCACATTAGCTTTACAGATTGGACTGACATGCACTATTTACAGAGATTTACATTCAATAAGAAAATGCTTTGACCCATGTGAGGAGTTAAAAGAGGATCTGGGATGTTGTACTTCCATGAATTATTGATGCCTAGTGTTAGTGAATGTGTCCACTGTTCACCTATTTACCATTATCTTTCCAACTCCCAGTGGAATAGCTATAGGCAACAGTCAGTCAAGATTATTCAAGGTATTACTGCTTTTCTTACCTCATTGTGCTAAAAACAAACAGCCATCCTTTCCCATTAATGCTTATCTTGACATCCTGGTTGCTGGAAATTGTACTCATTGATGCACAGTTATTCAGAAACCATAAATGGATCACAACAGGAAAGATTTCTGTTGTTATATGCGTTTTGTGATTTCACAGATGTTTATCCCAATTAATCAACTAGCAGCCTTAATTTACTTATTCCTTCAAATTTAAAGTTAGCAAGCTGTGCAGAAGGTGATGTAATGGTAATATTGCTGCACTAGTCTGGAGGCCCAAGCTAATATTCTGGAGATATGGTTCAAATGGCAGCTTATGGAATTTAAATGCATTTAAACAATCGAGTTAAATAAAAGCAAACGTGAATCCAAAAATGATTGACTCTAAACTGTTCTCTGAGATAGACTGGAAAGCCTATGGGCAATTACAGATGGCTATTAAGTCCCGACCTAGTCAGTGATGTCCATATTCCATCAAAGAATAAACGTTTTAAAAAGAGATTAATAGTTTGTAGCTTAAAATCGAGTCTTGTATCACATACACTGTGATGTTCCTCTTTGTACTTTCAGAACCAAAGAGGTCCAGTGTTAATGGAGAAAACCAAAATTATTTGCAATTGGAATTCTAAACTCAGTTTCACAAGATGGCTATAGTCCCTTCTAATTGGAAAGATTTTTCTTCCCTGTAAGCCCCTTCAGGAAAAGTACTGCAGCCTATGAACTTGTGAATGAAAGTAAACAAATGGCAACTGCAAAATGGTAGCCAAGACAAGAATTTAGCCTATCTCTGAAATTCTCATAAAAATTCAGACCATTTAAAGACATGAAGAATATGAGGTGATTTTTCTTATCACTACAGTCAAATTCAGTATTCAGAACTGAAATTGAACAGGAAAATGTGTGTCCTCTGCTTTATAACATACGCATATAATGTCAATTTCTCAATGGTGACAATGGGTGCGATCTGAAATTATGCTTCATGATTCAGAGTAATTCTCTAAAATGTGTAATTAATTGTACAAGACATTTTGACCAGAGGCAAATGTATGAAAGGAATTCTTTTAGCTCATTCTTTTCTAGAATCTCAAAATGGCAGAAATTGTCCTATTGTCATGCTGAGTGAATCCATGTCCTATTCATAACTTCAAAGGTGGACTGAATTCTTGTGGAAGCTTCTGGAACCCTGTTCTTTATATAGACACTGATGAAATTATAAGATAACTGTCAAGAGTCAGGTAATCTTTGTTTAAGATCCAGAAATTTTCAAATGAATCATTCTGGGCATGGAACTCAACTTAAGATGAACATACAATGTGAAAAGGTATCAGTGGAATTTATTGCAAGATTTCCTCAAAATGGGCACCCAGTCTCGAAGGGTAGAACCTTTTCGGGATCTGAATGACATGTGGTATGGTGAGATTTATGGCGGAGGCAGACCGCAGGTCTGGCAAGGCCCATCTCAAAGTTGGAAGCATCTCGCTCCATCTTTATGTTTACACATTTGGCATGGTGAGTTTCTCACTAGGCAGCAGGAGCTGACAAGTAAGGGGGAGATAAGTATAAAACTAAGAGAAATGACTTAAAAATGCAAACAACAGCACAGATCCTGCCAAATGGGAAAAATACAAAGATCAGCAAAGGGCTGCAACGCAGCTTATTAAAGCTTCTTAAAGGGATTATGAAAAAAAAATTTGCAGGGGATGTCAAAATCAATAAGGAGAAATTTTACAGCTACATAAAGGGAAGGCTGGTTGTTTGGAGCAATATTGCACCACTAAAACTGAAAGTGGGGATATTGCCAATGACTATGGGGAAATGGCATACATGTTGAATAATTCATTCACCCCAATATTTACAATAGAAAAGGGGGTTAGCTTGCTGGAAGTAATAATGGATCAGGGTAGGAACTGAATATAATTAATGTAAATAAAACTTTGTTAATGAGGAAATTAAAAGAACTAAAGAGTGACAAATATTCAGTTCTGACAGTTCCCTTTTGAGGATGTTAAAGGAAGTAAGAGAACACTTTATATATTGTAGATGCCCTGAATATTATCTTTCAGAGTTCTATAGACACAGATGTTGTCTTTCTGGAAAATTGGAAAATTGCAGATGTCACTTCAATATTTAAGAAGGACGAAAGAGGAAAACCAAGGAATCACCACTTAGCTGAACCCCTGTATTTTCAGTTAATCAGGAAAGCCAGCATGGATTCAAGGCAAGGAGGTCATGCCTCGCAAAATCTCATTGAACTTTTTGAAGAGATTATGAGGATGGGGTAAAATTATACAAATTATACAAAGTCTGTTTTCGCTAAAGTTTAGAAGGTTAAGGGGCGATCTAATCAGTCTTAAGATATTAACAGGAAAGACAGGATAGGTAAAGATAAACTATTTCCGCTGGTTAGGGATTCTAGGAATAAGGGTGATAGTCTAAAAATTCAGGAGAGATATTAAGAAGCACTTCTACACACAAAGGATGGGTAGATGTTTGGAACTCTCTTCCATAAATAGAAGTTGATGCTAAGTCTGTTGTTAATTTTAAATCTGAAATAGGTAGACTTCTGCTAAGCAAAAAAAAAAGGGATCTGGACCAAGGCAGAAGTTAGGCTTCAAGTCAGTCAGAATCTCATTGAATAGCAGAACAGATTCGATGGGCACAATGGTTTACTCCTATTCCTATGTTCCATGCTTTTTGTTAAACACCTTGTTGATGGCCTCATTAATATTCAGCCTTTTGTTTTATTAAACTTCTCAAAACTAGATTTTATTAAACTCACTAAATGAGCTAGACAGTGAGAAAACTCGACATGGAAACCAGATTGGGTACCTAGCAGATTCAGCTTGCTGCTTGCTGCAAACCACTTCATGTTGGCACCAACAGATCAGGCTCCAAGGGCAACAGCCATATGTTCCCCCTTACCACACACATTTGACTGCTGACATATATCGGCCTCATGACACAGCTCTGATTCATTTACAGGATGCTTCTGCACCCCAATCCTGCACGTCAGGGTGCAACTGTAATTCTCTTTGTAATGCTGCAGTAAAGGCATTGCGCCCTCAGAGACACATATTCAGCTCTTGCTATATCCCAAAGCTCTTTGCTTGGTGCCATAAATGTTCACTTACCCTGCTTTGTATTACTTTGCCTTACAGTGTGTTACATTATCTTTTTTGCACTTTGCCCCCACAATCAGAGATAGAGGCTGATATTAGTGGCAATTATACAGAGAATGGAAGAATCCTTAGGAGTACTGATATGCAGAAGGATCTGGGTGTGCTGATCCACTGATCACTGAAGGTGACAGCGCAGGTAGTAATAAAGGCCTATGGCATGCTTGCCTTTGGAAGGAGCACTGAGTATAAGGATAGGCAAGTTATGCTGCAGCTTTAAAGAGCTTCAGTTAGGTCACACTTGGAATATTGCTTACAGCTCTGGACACTACATTACCAGAAGGATGTGGTTGCTTTGGAGAGGGTACAGAAAAGGTTTACCGTGATGTTGGCTGGTATGGGGAGTTTAGCTCTGAAGAAAGCTTGGATAGACTGGGTTTCTTTTCACTGGAACACAAGAGGTTGAGAGGCGACATGATAGAAGCTTAGAAGATTGTGAATGGCATGGAAAGTATGAGGCCTTTTCCCAGGATGGAGGACTCAATTACTAAGGGGCACAGCTTCAAGCTGTGGGGGGCATGCGGGTGGGGTATGGGGGGTGGAGGGCGACGTTTAAAAGAGATGTGTGAGGCAGGTTTTTACATGAAGGGTGGTGAGTGTCTGGAACATACTATCAGAGGAGGTGGTAGAAACAGACACAATAGCAGGACCTGGAGGAATACATGAATAGGAATGGAAGGATACGGATCCTGTAAGTGGAGACAGTTTCAGTATGGAAGGGCAAAGTGTGTCAGTGCAGACTTGGATGGCCAAAGGGCCTACTCCTGTGCTGTATGTTCTTTGTTCTTTATTGTTTATTACTTCTGTCTTGCCTTGTCAATTAGCAATAAATACTAAGAAAGGAAGCTTGTCTTTGTTGTCAGCAAGTTTCAGATAAATCAGGGAAGATTAGCCTTCGCTCATAAGGTTCTGCCACAGTAAGTTAAGGGCAGCCTCCAACACCAGCCCATGGCTTGGAAATGGTCTGTCAGTCACTTGGGACAGTCAATCTGTATGCTCTACAGTAAGGAGTGAGGAGCTGAATATTGGGCAGCACATTATCCTGAGTCTTTTTGTTGTTTTGGGAGCTGCTTTCCTGCTGAAATGAAATCGGTGTAGGCATTAAAGAGAAAAAAAAGTGGTTGGCACAGCTGTTACTTTTGCAGAGAAGTGTCAAAGTGAATGAGCAGACAGCGCAGAGGGAATGTAGGAGTAGTGCTGCTGGGAGTTAACTGGTTGATAGTGAGTGCAGGAAGATTTTGCAGACAATAATGAGAGTGGTAGCATATTAGTATTGGTGAGTGGTGGGTGGTGGCGAGGGCAAAGCCATTGACCGTCTTCCTAGACTGCTGTGCATTGGTCTAGATGTCAAAGACTGCATTGGCCTAGATGGCGAAGACTGGCTGGCAAAGGTGGCTTTGTGCGTGGGAAATCATGTCTCACAAACTTGATTGAGTTTTTTGAGGAAGTAACAAAGAGGATTGATGAGGGAAGAGGGGTAGATGTGATCTATATGGACTTCAGTAAGGCGTTCGACAAGGTTTCCCATGGGAGACTGATTAGCAAGGTTAGATCTCACGGAATACAGGGAGAACTAGCCATTTGGATACAGAACTGGCTCAAAGGTAGAAGACAGAGGGTGGTGATGGAAGGTTATTTTTCAGACTGGAGGCCTGTGAGCAGTGGAGTGTCACAAGGATCGGTGCTGGGTCCACTACTTTTTGTCATTTACATAAATGATTTGGATGCGATCATAAGAGGTACAGTTACTAAATTTGCAGATGACACCAAAATTGGAGGTGTAGTGGACAGCGAAGAGTGTTACCTCAGATTACAACAGGATCTTGACCAGATGGGCCAATGGGCTGAGAAGTGGCAGATGGAGTTTAATTCAGATAAATGCGAGGTGCTGCATTTTGGGAAAGCAAATCTTAGCAGGACTTATAC
This sequence comes from Chiloscyllium punctatum, assembly GCF_047496795.1. Taxonomy (NCBI): domain Eukaryota; kingdom Metazoa; phylum Chordata; class Chondrichthyes; order Orectolobiformes; family Hemiscylliidae; genus Chiloscyllium; species Chiloscyllium punctatum. Next base: position 49,170,265 of record NC_092750.1, on the reverse strand, counting down.
ACTTAATGGTAAGGTCGTAGGGAGTGTTGCTGAACAAAGAGACCTTGGAGTGCAGGTTCATAGCTCCTTGAAAGTGGAGACGCAGGTAGATAGGATAGTGAAGTAGGCGTTTGGTATGCTTTCCTTTATTGGTCAGAGTATTGAGTACAGGAGTTGGGCGGTCATGTTGCGGCTGTACAGGACATTGGTTAGGCCACTGTTAGAATATTGCATGCAATTCTGGTCTCTTTCCTATCGGAAAGATGTTGTAAAACTTGAAAGGATTCAGAAACGATTTACAAGGATGTTGCCAGGGTTGGAGGATTTGAGCTGTAGGGAGAGGCTGAACGGGCTGGAGCTTTTTTCCCTGGAGTGTCGGAGGCTGAGAGGTGACCTTAATAAAGGTTAATAAAATTATGAGGGGCATGGATAGGGTAAATAGGCAAAGTCTTTTCCCTGGGTCAGGGAGTCCAGAACTAGAGGGCATAGGTTTAGGGTGAGAGGGGAAAGATATAAAAGAGACCTAAGGGGCAACCTTTTCATGCAGAGGGTGGTATGTTATGGAATGAGCTGCCAGAGGAAGTGATGGAGACTGGTATAATTGCAATATTTAAGAGGCATTTGGATGGGTATATGAATAGGAAGGGTTTGGAGGGATATGGGCCGGGTGCTGGCAGGTGGGACTAGATTGGGTTGCGATATCAGGTCGGCATGGATGGGTTGGACTGAAGGGTCTGTTTCCATGCTGTACATCTCTGTGACTCTATAACTTTGAAGTAGGCTGGTATGGTTTGATGCTGTGACCTCTCTGTTGGGATCTCCTTAATCTGCACCACCCATCGTAATCTGCTGAGCATTTGCCTCCTCAATAGACAAGAGACAATAGACAATAGGTGCAGGAGTAGGCCATTCTGCCCTTTGAGCCTGCACCACTAGAAACCAATAGCAATCCATTAGCTGACTCCTATTATCTGAACTAATCTAAACTACAATTCAACAGCAGAAATGCCGTGCTTCTTCACTAGATCTACACAGATAGCTTTTCTCTCCAATGAACTAACCACATGTACAGTTACCATTTTAACCCTTCTGGGAGTTTCATGGAACTGTACTGTGATCTTCAATTGTATCATTTTGAGTGTGTGGTGCGTGACCTCTATAGAATTTAGAGTTTTAGAGTGTGTGTGAACAAACAATCCTCTTAATTTTAACCCATGAAAGTTTCCTGCTGTCATTTAAATTGGCCACACACTCAGGGGTTAAGAAGCACATACATCCAGCTTTCCAAAAAGATAAACGCGTTCCATAGAAAAGAAGTTAATCATTATTGCCTGACATATATTGTTCTCTTTAGTTTGTTTTCACCCTTGCTGTTGCCTTGCACTAAGAGCCTTGGACATTGACATTGATTTCATAGCAATAAAAGCACATATAATGGAAGTCAAGCAATTGTGCTGGAATAACAAAGGTAGCTATTGCTTCCCAGGGATATGTGTTAGCCATTATTTGTAAGGGAAATCCAGCACAATTGGAAAATGCTCACACAGCAGCTTGGTGGAAGACACAGGTCATGGCCACCTATGTGCATGATTCTATTCTCATTGGAGCTCCTGGACAACTGTCTGCAAAAATCTACCCATATCCTTGAACATAACTGTAAAGAAAGATCCTGCAACCAATGAGGAATATTTGGCAGAATTAACACAGCCTGGAACCAGAACAACATTTTTATTTTATTGCAAAAGGTTGCAGGTACATCTTTTACACTTTTAACATTATTAATGTTGCTGATGTAGATTTAAAATCTGAGCTCATGTAAAAGCAAAGGGATTTATGTAATCAATTACTGTTGTGCCACAGGACTTAACAAGTATTTATTTCTGGAAGTAATTAATGAGCTTGATTTACACATAAAGAATGGTATTTGTGAAAACAGTGCATAATCTCTTCAGACAAAGCATCATATTAAGAAAATTATCCTTCGGTTTTATTTCTCAGTCTGGGGAACTCTCCCTTCTGCTGGAGCGTTGTGACATCTTCATCAGTGTTCAGTGGCCTGGTACATCAGGTAAGAACATAAATGCTAGCTGGACCATGTAAATATGAGGAAGTTGGGGGCTACATGATAGTTAAAACTTTAATATCTAGTACCTTCTTGTCCCTCATGAACCAACCTCTAATCTCTCATAATTAACAGCTAACTACTATTAGCACTATTACCAAGCTGAGTAGCCCAGAGTTGACTGAAGTACCTGACTGCTTGAGGAGCAGAATGACTTACAGCTGTTCAACAATTTCTATGGTACCACTGATGCTTTTCCAGACATTGCCAGAAAACCTACATAAGACCTGATAAAGAGTATGGGGATCATGAACTTTGTACTGCTGCCTCATTGTAATGATAGTGCCATTGCATCCCCATACTATATACTATATGTCAATCTTGTACCACACCCATCTAAAAGAATTAAAAATAGGCACTAAATGCTCTGCTTGTGAATGTCTTAGTAGGATGCCCAAGTCCAATGCATTTAGCACCACCTAAACATTGCTGCATTGCTTAAAGCCAGATTGCACCTCTGAAAGAACAGGTGCATTCTCGTTGCTGTAGATAGTAAAAGTCTTTGGTTAAAAAAAAACAATCCTGAGCTTGAGGAACCTTACAAATGATGCTTTGGACAGAAAGCATGCTCCAAGTTTCTCTGATGCAGCACTGGGAGCCTTGCTGCAAGAGTCCAGCGAGAGGAGTATTTGGAAATCAGCATGGAGGTGGTATTTGTATGTCGTATCATTGGGCAAAAGTTGCCTGCAGTTACACCAGCTGGAAATGATAGGACAGATGCCAATTCCCAGAAGATTATGTTATACAAATGCTAACCTGAAAGGGCTCAGCTGAGAAATTAAATGGAGTGTGGAAAAGGCTGACATGCATCAAGAAATGGCAGATCAGCTAGAGAGCCTAATATTATTTTCAAGAAGTATAGAAGTGTTGAACATCAACTTCCTGCATATCTCAGAGCTCATTGTTTTCGAACATGAAAATACTGATCACTTAATGACCCAAGGTCGGTACAGACTCTGATTGGCAATGGCTCAGTTTGCATAGCAGAATAAGCAGCAGCCAGTGAAACTCTGGGCCTCCTAGTGGAAGGTTAGATGTTGGACATGTCAGTGTAGCTTGTTGTTATGCAGTCTCAGATAGCTGTCATCATGGGTGGTGCAGGTTCTCACAGCAGCCCAGCAATTTGTCTCCAGCAGAGTATTAGGGTTGTTGAGGCACCTCCCAGTGATCAGTGGCACCAGATATATGGAGCACATGGTTGCAATCTTCTCTCAGAATGCTAGTGCTTGTCCTTTTATCTATGATATTGTGCTAGTCTCCTTACTGTCAGCCAGCCTGCAGACTACTGTTGCTCATACTGTGGCAGTGCATATTGAAACTGCAAGGTCAGTTGTGGTCTGCCGCACTGAAAATCTTCACTCTTTCACCAGCTATTGGGGTAACTCCAAACAAGCAATAGGACACTCAAAGGCACATGGCAGACAAACACTAAAAGATTATAGAAGGTGATTGGTTAATCCTTGTTGAAAAATCTTGATTTTTTTTCCTTTGTTAAGGGTGCTTTGGTGGCTTTTACTGTGACAATGTGTTCAAGAGGATGCCATGTTATTCAATAATGTGGCATTTTTCCAGGTGACCAATCCAAGTAACTTGTAAAATTTGCCATCTCTACCGATATTGGGTCAGGGTTATTTGAGATAGTTTGCTGCCACAAATCCTGTTTTGACTTTGCAGAGCCTTGGGCCTATCTAGTGATTAGGGATAAGGGATGTGGCACATTAAAATATCTACAGAAAGGCACTGCTTTTAGATATGAAGAGTGGGGTGCTGGAAAAGCACAGCCGGTCAGGCAGCATTTGAGGAGCAGGAGAGTCGATGTTTCGAGCATCTTCATCAGGAGTTTAGATACTTTTAGATAGTAAGATTTACTGCTTTTGGATAACAAGGTTTATTGCTTGATAGCAATAATATTTGTATTATTAGGACATTAGGGAGCTGATTCTGAAATGTCTGCTTCCTCCAAAAGTTGGAATAAAACTCCTTGTCTCCACCCATAGACTGTGTGTGCATGTCATCAGTAAAATGGGAGGAGCCAATGTAAGATGAAGGTGAGCATCTTCAGAACCCATTACCTTATACAATAAGTGATGAGATGAGGGAAAGTGAATGACTGCTCTAGAGTTTGAGATGTGGTCAGTGAAATCCTCTTTGAGCTGTAATGAAGGGCAACCTGATTGGAAATCTGTGTGATGGCTTTTTCTTTTCTCCTCCTCCTTGTTTATGCAAGAGGTTAAAGCATTAGATAGACTGGATCGAGACAAATACTTTTCTGGTTTGAGTATTATTTCATCTCACAACACACAAAGGTCAAACACACTGATCACTTCAGCCACACATATTTACATGAATTCTCATTCAACTACCTTTAATAAATATATTAGCATCACCAGTTCTCTGTTCCACTGGGTCCCAGGGATCCTTCCAGACCTGACTAGATGATAACATGTGTCTTCAGCCTCGCCTTACATTCAGTGACACAATTTTTACTCGCTTGATGGTGAGGTTTTGCTGAATATGACAGACTACAATAATCTGGATACAGCTCTAGTGACTATTGAACAGCCACTGGCTAAAGGTGATCTAAGTAAAAGAACTACTCCTTCAGCATGCCATTCTAAATTGTATGGTGTTGCACACTGGCAGCACGGCTCTCAATGCATACATGCTGCCCAGGTATGGTTATGTCTTGGAGCAGAATCTAAGTAAGGTACTTAACTGAAAGCTGTTATGATGCAGCTGGCACTCTGTGGCATGGCTTAGTGGATCAACTGCTAAGGAAACAGTTGACTGGCATAGAATTACTGTATTAGGACTATTACCAGAAAGTGGACAATCACCAGCATGCTGCACTAATCATCATACACACAGAGTTCACAGAGTGATTGTGGTATGTCTCAGCATTTAGATGCAACACTGGCAAAGCCATATGTTTACAGTCCATGGTACCCTGCATTGTGAGGAAGTCTGTTCTGGAAAAGGCATCTAGACATCCTGCATGCTTCACTCTGGTTATAGAGAATACCATGTATTCCACTGTATTGGCATTAAGGGCTTCACCTTCTTTGTACAGCAGTAGATGAAACATTGGAAGATGTTGCATTTGTTTTCCGCATTGCCTAGAAGTATCTCAACTCAAACCAAATCAGAGACATGACCATCCTTCACGGTAAATGGCTGTGCTATTATCACTCTGCTCTTAGGTCTGGTAACAAGAAGAGAAATATTTCCATGAGCCAAATGGAACACACTGCTCTTGCTTAAGTGAAGGGAAGAGAGTTCCTCACTAATCTCTAAAGTGGATCTGCCTTATGAACACACCTTTCCTTCATCCTCCTCCCTCTTTGAGCATCATTTCCTTCTCTTTTCTACCTCTGCTCTATCTCTCTGCCATTCTGCAAGCCAAGAAGGATGATGCCACTGGATTATTAACTGTCTGGAAGTGCTCTGACCAGAAGCTGTGAAGTCAACACCAAAATCGTTTCTACATGCAGCACCATCCCTTGTTACTTTCACCAGATTTAAGTGACTCTGTCAGCTACCAAACACTTTTAGAAAGTCAGACAGAGCCAAAAGAAATCAATCAGCAACTAACCTGAAAGTAGATTATGATCCCCTTAAATAGGACTGGTTATTGGAGGGGAGAATCTTGCTGACAAACATTTAGCATTGCATGTTTAGAAAATGCAAGATTGAAGATGTCAGCACAACCAAGTCAGTATTACCTGCTGCCTGATCTCACCGTATACCTCAACTACGTACATCAGTGTGCAGTCCTGATGCCTGTGCTACTGATCATCCCAAACAGAAGTATATGCATGCTGTGTAAATGCCATTATAAAATGAATACAACAGTCATTGTATTGAAACTGCAGGATCACAATTTCTACTCTCACCTGAATGTTCGCTTCCAATGATTATTATCTCACAGTTATTTGTGATTTGATCTCACCAGTTTAATGAAAGTTGTCAATATTTGTTTTCTCTGGATCTACATATCCACTTTCCTAAAGCTTCTCCTTCATTTTATGTTGAAGGGCAGATTGTGTACTTGACAATTATGTGGTGATGATCAGTCAACCAAGTTTTATCCTGGGAATCATCATTGAGATATTTCCAATGGGTGGCACGGTGGCACAGTGGTTAGCACTGCCGCCTCACAGTGCCAAGAGACCCGGGTTCAATTCCCACCTCAGGCGACTGACTGTGTGGAGTTTGCACATTCTCCCCGTGTCTGCGTGGGTTTCCTCCGGGTGCTCCGGTTTCCTCCCACAGTCCAAAAATGTGCAGGTTAGGTGAATTGGCTATGCTAAATTGCCCCTAGTATTAGCTGCAGGGTAAATGTAGGGGAATGGGTGTGGGTGGGTGCGCTTCGGCGGGTTGGTGTGGACTTGTTGGGCCGAAGGGCCTGTTTCCACGCTGTAAGTAATCTAATCTAATCTAATTGTAACTCCGCTTATTCCATTGCAATAGCAAGCTGTATTTTAATCAATAAATATTAGTAAGAAAGGAGATTGACTGTTGGTTTATTTGACAATAGAGGTTTTGCTGGCTTCTAGTCAGCTCCATGTAAATATGAATTGGTTCCAACCCCTTCAAATTTGATTGAGCAAAAATACACAACTTTTGCTTCTTCTTTAACCAGAACACTTGCATATATTACAAACTTCTATTTAAAGAATTATTTCAAGTTATTCCAACTATTCAACATGCCTTTGTTTCTTTTGGTTTTGTGAGACTAATTGATTGGCTGAGAAATGAAATTGCACCACTCCACATTTTTGTGATGCTAAACAGGTGCACAGTGTGTTGGGTATTGTGTTTAGGCATTAGGAAGGGTGTTGTATTAGTTAGAGCTTCAACAAACCTTGAACTATGTGGAGAAATAAAGCACACATACAAATAAAATTGCTATGCTATCGTAACATCTCAACAAACATGGTTATTGGCTTAATGCACTAACAAGCTGGATAGACCTTTCCCAGATCCATTCAAATAGTTCATACGGCTGTGACAGATTAATTTCGAGTTTGCTATTTTAACTGCTACTTCAATATTACCTGACTATGAATGGTTAATTTTCACTGCCAAGAAGAAGATATTGCTGGTATCGCTGTTTTTGTCAGCCTTGTCAGGAGTTTGACTGGAGTCATGGGTGGTCCGTGTGTGGAGTCTGTGGACAACAAGAATGTCCCACATTGCCACATCTACAGGAAATGTCTCCACTTTGAGTCACTTAGGCTGACAGTCATTGGTCTGGCATGCAAGTAAACAGTCTCTGCAAGTGGGAGAAATTCCTGGATACCTTAGTCTATAAAACACAGGCAAAGGAAGGTGACTAACACAGCAGTGTGGAGAGTACTAAGGAGACTTAAAGGAAGGCCTTCAGGTATATAGCCAGTACAATAAATACATTATCTGTGAAGCTAACAAAAAGTATTGGAAGGTTAATTGCAAAAACTGTTGACAAAGGAGCAGAGAGATGTCCAAAAGGTGGAGGGGCAGATCAGAAATGTAGCCGCTATGGTGTAGCCATTTCTTTCCAGTGAAGGCATGACTGTCAGGGTTTCCAAAGCATTTGCAATAGTGACTGCAGCAAAAGTACTTCATTTGGTCTAAAGTGTCGATGTAAGGTGCTACATAAATGCAAGATTTTCTTTCTTGTTTGCTCTCTTTCTGTATTGCTTTCTTTCTCAAAATTCTCCTGTCACAGTTAGATCAAGTAGATGATCACTTTGGGAGTATGTCAGCGATTGATGTTATTAAGTCAATATTCATTTTAAATATCACTGGATAATCAATTAAGAATTGCGTAGCATGAAACAAAGAGTCTGGAGAATCTCAGCAAATCACTAGTATAGTCGTTTGTATGTCTACTTCTACAATTATATATATTCTGTGAAATACAATACTGCAGAACATTTCCACTCAAAACTTATGATGAATTTTTGTGGCCTTCTATCCTCTGCTAATGTTAAGACTAGAAACAGCCATTTTGATTGTATCCCATTTTGATGGCCAATGGCCAAATCTATTTATTATGTTATGTCTGCCATTGCCATGCAATAAATCTTATTTCCAATCTATTTACATGTCATGCATGATTGACAGGGTATGTTGCCAGGTGCACAGTTGGACAATAAAGTGCATGCATACACTATGATGAAAGGTTTACACATAGTAGATTTATCTTTTGCATTGACTGCTGATCCACCAAAATATGTCTGATCTACGTATTAGCATTGCACAGAATTAAAAACTGTGAAAATAACATTAATTATACGATGTTAAACTCCATCAAATTAATTTTAAATTATGTGAATAATATTTCCTTCCATCTTTGCCCTCTCCCCCCATTTCACATTGTTCACCTGATAACATCCAAATATTCCATTGTTAGATGACACCCAGTTCAGCCTCACTCATGCCTGTCTTGACCCATCTACTGTCATCTTTCTCCCCATAACCACTGATGGCTGCAGCCTGACCATGATTGGGCCTTCCCAATTGATCTCTCCTTCTTTCAGAACCAACACCAGTGAGAGTGGCAAACTGGAATTAACTTCTCCAGTCTGATAAACCACCAGTGAAGGACAGGTCTGTGATGATATTTGACTTTCCTCTTCAAAGCCAATCTGAGCTAAGTTCTTGGGAATGGTATCTTACATCAAATTAGCAGTTATTTCAATGATTGCTATTTATATCTGTTGGAAAATAAGTCATGATGGCATAGTGGTTATTCTAGTTATAGAAGTAAAAATATTGTTGCTAATGAATAAGTGTGTTTGAATGTCACTAGTGTGCACTGTGTACAGTTACAGAGATGTTGAGCATTAGCTTGATGAGTTCTGACTAAGTAATATCAAAGTGTAAACCAAAATTGTTCCTATTTGGTTAATCCAATTCTCTTCTTTTTACATTTCTCTTTGAAAAGCGAAAATGCTTCCTGCAATTACAGAGTTAAAAATCACACAACACCAGGTTATAGTCCAACAGGTTTAATTGGAAGCACACTAGCTTTCGGAGCGCTGCTCCTTCATCAGGTGATAGTGACACCCCAGTCAAACACCGGCATCTCCAAATCCTGCAATTACTTTTCTTGAATCTAACCTATTACCCAAGGGTTTCTTTTCATTCTATTTCTCACATATAGCCATCTGCCATTCCCCAAGATGATAGATAGACTTGTTTCAGTATTTCTGAACTTGGTATAATGATTTCATGATATACAAGCTCTACATATCCTTTGATGTTCTAGCCCAATGCCTATGGCCTTCTTCAGGGGTGTCAGGTCAGTTTAAGAATCGGAAGAGTCACAAACATTGCTAAACAATGTTTAGTCATCAGTGAACATCTTCACTTCTGACCTTGTAATGATAGTTGGGCCTATGAGACTACCTGAGGAGCTCCTGCAGAGACATCCTGGAGTGAAGACGACTGTAGTCTAACAACCATAATAATTTTCATTTGTGCCAGATAATACTCCAATCAACAGAGAGCTTCCCCCTGCAATTCTATTAATTCTAATTTTGCTCGGTCTGTTTGGTGCCACACTCAGTCAAATATGGCCTAGATGTCAAGGTCATTTAGTCCTACCTCGCCTCTGGAATTTAGTTTTTATATCCATGTTTATACTAAGTATGTAATAAGGCCAGGAGCTGAATGCCTCTGGTGGAACCAAAACTAAGCCGGATAATGTCGATCAAGTACTGTATGGTATCACTGTTGAAAACACATTCCATCATTTCGCTCATGATTTGAGAACAGACTTATGGAGCAGTGACTGGCTGTGTTAGACTTGTTCTGCTTTTCGTTCAATGGATGTGTGGACAATTTTCCATATTATTGGGTAGGTGCCAGCATCAACACTGTACTGGAACAGATTGGCTAGGGGCATGGCAAATTCAAGAACACAAATCTTCAATACAATTACCAGAATATTGTCAGGATCTATAGCTTTTGCAGTATCCAATTTCATCAGGCATTTCATGATGTAATGTTGAGCGAATTGAATTATTTGAAGACTGGTATCTGTGATGCTGGAGTCCTCCAGGGGAAATCGAGATGGATTATCCATTACTTGTGGCTGAAGACATACAAATGTTTGCACTGACGAGCTGGGCTCTCCCATCATTGAAGATGGGGATATTTGTGGAGCCTCCTCTTCCAGTGAGTTGTTTAATTTTACATCACCATTCATTACTAGGTTTAGCTGGACTACAGAACTTAAATCAGATCCACTAGCTGTGGTATTCCTTATCTCTGCCTATTACCTGCGAGTTATGTTGTTTGGCATGCCAGTAGTTCTGTGCTATAGATTCACTTAAAGTTGATGCTTTATTTTTAGGTATGCAAGGTGCTGTTTTTGGCATACCCTCCTGCCCTCCTCACTGAACTAGGCATGATCCCCTGGCTTGATGGTAATGATAGAGGGTAGATCATGCTGGGTAATGAGATCGCAGATTATGTTTCAATACAGTTCTGCTGCTTTTGATGCAACTGCCTATTCTTGTGTCTCTAGATCTGTTTTTAAATATATCTGTATAGCATGGTGATAGTACCACACATCATAATGGAATGCATTGTCAATATACAGTATGGATTTTTTCTCCACCAGAATTGTGTGGTAGTCTCTGCTACTAAAGTTGTCATGGATGGATGTATCTGCAGCAGGCAGGTAGGTGAGGCTGAGGTCAAGTATATTTTTTCTCCCTGTTGCTTCCCTCAGCGCTTGCCAAATACCCTTTCAAGCAGTTACATCTTTACAGACTTGATTAGCAGAGGTGCTGCTGAGGTTATCTTGTGCTGGACATTAAAGAGCTGAAAATGTGTTGCTGGAAAAGCACAGCAGGTCAGGCAGCATCCAAGGAACAGGAGAATCGACATTTCAGGCATAAGCCCTTCTTCCTGAGGAAGGGCTTATGCCCGAAACGTCGATTCTCCTGTTCCTTGGATGCTGCCTGACCTGCTGCGCTTTTCCAGCAACACATTTTCAGCTCTGATCTCCAGCATCTGTAGTCCTCACTTTCTCCTGGACATTAAAGACCCCACACAAAATACAGTTGGTGCCCTCGCTAACCTCAGTGCTTCCTCGAAGTTGTATTCATCATGGAGGAGTTCTAATCCATCAGCTGAGGAACTGAAATAGACAGTAATAGTAATTAGCAGGTGTTTTCTGGCTCTTGCTTGACCTGATGCCATGAAACTTCATGTGTTCTGGACTTAGTGTTGTGGATTCCCAGGGCAACACACTCCTGACTGCAAACCTCTGCTGCTGGGACAGAACATATGCAGGAATGGCAACGGCACTGTCTGGGACATTGTTTGTAAGGCATGATTTTGTGATGCTTGATTTAATTGTTTCAGAATCTCCCATTTTACACTTCATGGTCATTGGAGTTTCAATTGGAGTTTCAATTCCAAGTCGTTTTTTTTTGTACCCAGAATTCAAATTCACCATATGCCATCGTGGAAACCCTGGTGCCCAATGCTTTACCAGGGTTACTGGTCCAGCCACAATGCCATTATCTCCCTTCGAGAAGCTCAGAAATTACGCTGCATTATTGAAGCTTATCAGACCTTTATGTGACACTATTGTGGTTGCTATTTAAATAGAGGCACTCGTTCACTTTAAATAAAAACTTCCATAAAATGGCATGAAAGGTAACTTAAAATACATTAAGCATTTCCATGCTAAAAGTAGACAGCATGGAGATGGCATGGTGGCTCAGTGGTTAGCAGTGCTGCCTCACAGTGCCAGGGTCCTGGGTCCAATTCCAACCTTGGGTGACAGTCTATGTGGAGGTTTTCATGGTCTCCCTGTATCAGGTTTCTTGCTACTGTCCAAAGAAATGCAGCTTAGTTGGATTGGCCATGCTAATTAAATTGCCCTGTAGTGTGCAGGTTATGTGGGTAGCCATGTTAAATGTAGGGTTACACAAATGGGGATGGGTCTGGCTGGGATGTTCTTCAGAGAGACAGTGCAGACTCGATGGTCTGAATGGCCTCTTTCTGCACTGTAGGGATTCTATGATAATTTCTAAATCAGGTTCTTCCTTGACCTCACTTATGGATATGACCTAGCTACATTTAACGTAACCCATTGTAGGGGGTTGAAACATGGAGACTACATTTAGTAGCCCCTAAAAACAAATGTGGTGATTGTGATATAGGATTAAACCGCACCCAATAGTGTTGATACAGACAGTACAGCAAATTCCTGCTTCCTGCTAAATCACGTGGTTGCAGCAGAAAGCAAGCCCTACTACTGAGTGACAGTGGGCTGAATCTCACCATATTTTGACCTTGTGTCTTTTTTGTCAAGTCTTATGGAGAGTTTCTCTGTGGATTGGAGATATGTCATGATAGGGCAGAGACTGGCATACGTTGAATGGATATTGTCTGAGGGGGTGTGTGGCCTGTGCTCTGAATTGTGTCCTGAGACATTGCTACCAAGGTGGCACTCCAGAGGATTTAGTGGCAAGCTAGAGTCACCAGGTCCCGCTCTGACTTTCCTGTTGAGAGTTCTTGCCAACTATATTCTATCCATTGTGTGGTATTATAGGAAGTTGCACATTAATGAGGTTAAATTTGCAGTGTAGGAGGGTGATAACAAGTAATAATCCCCATTAGTATGCCTTATGTTCCTCCTGAGTGAGAATCTTGTCCCAAGGTCCAGAAATATCATTTCATTGGAGGAATTTCAGAGAAGGTTCACGAGGACGATCTCTGGTATGAAGAGGTTGCTTTGTGAGCAAAGGTTAAACCAGTTGCCACCCTAATACTAAAGTTTAGAAGAAAGAGAAATATATAGGATTCTTTTGGGGCTTAACAGGGTAAATGCTGAGAGAATGTTTCCCTTCATGGGAGAGTCTAGGAAAAGAGGGCACAGACACAGAATTAAGAATGCCAATTTCACACTAAGATGAGGAAGAATTTCTTCTTTCAGAGTGTAGGGAGTCTTTGGAACTCCTTGCCACAAAGATCTGTGAAGGTACAATTCTTGTGCGTAATTGAGGCTGAACTAGGTAGATTCTTAATCAGTAAGGGAATCATGGGTTATGGGAGAAGGCAGAAAGGTGGACGTGAGGAATGTTGGGTCAGCCATGATCCAATTGAATGGCAGAGCAGGCTCAAGGAGCCAAATGGCCTACTCCAGTTCCTATTTCTTATGGTCTTATGGCCTTACCTCTTTTAGAAATTGGTACTGCTTAAATCGAGCCTTGGTTTATTTGAGGACAGGGGCATTGTGGCTGAGTAGGTGCTGGCAGTCATTCCAGAAATAATACTGACCTGGGAAAGAGATGAGAGTGGACAAAATAGGAGAGAGCATATTTTAAGGATTTCTGACAAAGTACTTAATTCAGGAGTTGCAAAAGAGAGGCACTGCATTTATGTATAAAGTCTAAGCAATTCCCAAGCAGAAAACCATGGCAGCTCATAACCATGGAGTTAAACACCAGGAGTCCATTCCTGAGCACCTGAAAGCAGCATCTCAAGAAGGTCAAGGATTTCATATGAGTGGACAAGGTCAGTGAATGCATCTCCACATGCCATATCCAACCAACTGCACTAGCGATCTGCTCAATGCACCACATCGTCATTGATTACATGTCAACATCTCTGTGAATGAAGACTCATACTTAACATTTATAGCTTCATTTCATCCTCACACACTTAACACTAATGCAATCCTCACATCCACAGCTTGCAACTTGAACATATCAGGAGAAAGTGAGGACTGCAGATGCTGGAGATAAGAGTCAAAAAGTGTGGTGCTGGGAAAGCACAGCAGGTCAGGCAGCATACGAGGAGCAGGAGAGTTTCAAGCATAAGGTCTTCATCAGGAATGTGAGGGGGAGGGGCACCCAAATGGGCTGAGACATAAATGGGAATGGGGTGGGGTTGGGGGGAGGGTATCCCGGAATGCGATAGGTGTATGAAGATGGGGGTAATCGTGATAGGTTGAAGCAGAGGGTGGAGCAGACAAGTGGGAAAGAAGATGGACAGGTAGGACAGTTCAAGAGGGCAGTGCTGAGTTGGAGGGTTGGGTCTGGGATAAGGTGGGAGGAGAGGAGATGAAGAAACTGATGAAATCCACATTGACGCCATGTGGTTGAAAGGCCTGAAGATGGAAGATGAGGTGTTCTTCCTCCAGTCACTGGGTGGCTAGGATTTGGCAGTGGAGGAGGTCCAGGACTTGCATATCCTTGGTGGAGTGGGAGGGTTGTTGAAGTGGCCAGCCACAGGGTTGTGGGTTTCTTTAGTGCGTGTGTCCCAGAGATGTTCTCTAAAATGTTCTGCAAGTTGGCTTCCTGTCTTCCCAATGTATTGTCAGCTTTTCAACCATAATGAGCACATCACCTCAACACATTGCACCACACACATTCTTCTAATTTTCTCTCTCTTGTGGGACAAAGTGTACGCAATGATAGTGCTATTTAGTGGGTGTTAGGCTTCACCTCCTTAACAAAATAGAGGGGCCAATGGCTGGTATTATTCTTGTAGGGATTGGTTAGATCAATTGACTGGATGCCTAGTTTGCAATGCAGAGTGACACCAAAAATGTGGGTTAAATTCCTGCACCACCTGAGGTTACCATGAAGGACTTTCCTTCTCAACCTCTCACCTCAACAGAGGTGTGGTGACCCTTAGGTTTAACTGCAACCAGTCCACTCCCTCTCATGACAGAGCAACCCTATGCTCAAGTATTGTCCTGAAGGCCATCTGCCATCCCTTTCATTATAAGTCTGCAGACCTGCTGCAGATATTAAGCTACCACTATTTAGGGGACAAGGACAGGTAAAACTACATGCAAGATAGTCACTGAGGGAAATGAAATGACTCTTATTTCTTCTCCTCTGCAGAAGCTTGAAGTTAGGAGCAGTTCCTTCAACATCTGTGAAACCATTCGCTGAACCTTTTAGCAACTTTAAAAATCTGGAGGCCTCTGAAAGCTTGTATAATCAAGCAATGACCAATAGAAATAAATCAACAAAAACTATAATCCCTTGAATTCACATTGGTGGATGAAAGGGAGAGTCTTTCTGCTATTGAATGTAGCCATGTGCGGTGAAGAGATAGCTTTGGCTTGAGAACAAATCTCCAAAGTAGGTTAATAGATGAGCACTGCTAGAATGTGGAAGCTGGTTGTTTGGCCCATCAAGTCCACACTGCACATTCAAAGAGCATCCTACCCAGACCAGCCACCCCACCCTACGTCTGTAACTCTTCATTTTCCATGGCTAGTTCATCTAATCTAATCGAACCCAGGTCCCTGGTGCTGTGAGACAGCAGTGCTAACCACTGAGCCACCATGCTGATCTCAAATCAATTTTACACCTTTGCTGATGTCATGATATATGTATATCATGATACATGTATTCTGCATATTTCAAATCAGAGATAATTCATTCACAGATCCAGATGGCAGCTTGGTTGCTGAACCCTGTAGTCATCTGTCCAGCAAAGTCTGAGGGACCACATGGAGAAGTTGAATTCCCAGTCTCCTCCAATGGAGCTGAGAATGAATTTGTGCAGACTAATAAAACCGCCACAGTGGTTGTCCTATTAAATCAGAGACTTAAGAGCATAGAGGGTGGGTGGGTGGGGAGGGGAGTGTAATATAATGAGTGGGATGAGAGCCTTCAGTGAGATGTAGTCAAAGAAGTTGTATCTGACTATGTCATAAACAGTAATAATCATCATAGGAAGTTACCACAGCAATTTTACATGATCTTTCTCTCTTGCAGATGCAAGATGAAGTCACAGTAAGAGGCTTCTTGAATAAAGTTAATATTTCCTTACCTCGACAGGTTTTGTAAATGTTCTTCAATAGCATGAGACCAGATATTTCTCTCTTAATGGTTAGATAGACTTGTTGGAAAATTAACGTCACGTGTATTAATAATTGCTCATTTTAACATAACTTTTTCCTTTGTACTTTCTTTGGTTTTTATATTCCATGTCTGTTTAGTTGATTTGTTACAATTTGATGAATGCAAGTTTTGAGCTAAAATTTTGAGAAATTTGAATGTTTGTACATACATGAACAATATTTAAGTGTGACATCAGAAATGTGACCAGAACACACTTGATACAAAATATATTATTAAAAGCATACACACACATATATACAAAGCAGGATACAGAGAGGGGAAAGAGAGAGATAGCGAGAGAGGAAGAGGGCAAAGATAAGTTATAAAAGACTAAAAATTCCAAACAGCAAGGGGATCTAAGCGTTCTAATGCATGAGTCATAAAAGGTTAATAAATTGGTACAATACATGATCAAGAGAACAAGTGGGATGCTATGATTTATTATGAGAGGAATTGAACATAAAAGTAAGAGTCAAAAAGTGTGGTGCTGGAAAAGCACAGCAGCTCAAGCAGCATTTGAGAAGCAGGAGAATCAACTTTTCAGGCATAAGCCTTTCATCAGACATTCCTGACGATGGCTTGTCTCTAGTGAGGTATGATTTGACTGAAATCCATTAGATTCCAAATGGTTTGAAAAAGTAAATGCAAAAAAGATGTTTCCCTTTGTAGTCTGTCTAGAACTGTGGACACTATTTTAAAATTAGGGTTCACCCCTTTAGGACTGAGATGAGAATTTCGTTTTCTCTCTTGAAGCAGAGTCATTGAATACTTATAAGAAGTGAATAGATTCTTGTTAGGTAGGAGAATCAAAGGTCATTGAGGCAAATGGGAATGTGAAACATAAAAATATCAGCCACAATCTTATAAAAAGGGGCCGATTGGCCCACTTTTATTCTTATTTCTACATTCATATTGGTAATCTCAGTTTAATGAAGTCATTTTTCACAAGGGCAAAAGGATCACATCTTGTAACCCGTAAGGTACTATTCTACTTTTAAGGTGGCGCTGCATTCTTTAAGGTTACAAAGTGCAATTGTTGTAAAGTAAACACAGGGTCAATCAGAGCTTAATTATTGTTTGGTATGGGAACTTTGCAGATAGTTATTATGTGTTTCAGATTGCACATTAGAATCACCCAGCATTAAATGACTGCCCTTTTTTCCCTTCTTTTTAAAGTATGACTGCTAAGGTCAGTCAGAGGATATCGACATTCTGACTGTTCTCTCAGTGAAGTATTTCTATTTATATTGAAAATGATTAGTTTTCCTCCCTCTTTTAATGGTTCTTTGAAGTGTGACACAGGAAAGAAAAACGTGACAGTAAAAACTAGATGTGCTATACATGTAGACTCATAGGAATTATTTGGGTCAGTGGAAAGCTTTGTTAAATGCATTACAATATTTCTCCTCAGAATGTTAACTGGTCGCTTGAATTTTTCAAGTAAAGTTTGACAGTTCTAGCAAAATTCAAACAAAACCTTTTAAAATATGGTACTTACTCAGCAGGCATTTCCTTTCTTCATCAATGAAAACTACTCAACATTATTCAAATTTCATGAATACAGTATAGATGTGTTGCATGAAATATCATTTCTCACTATGAAATTTAACTATAGCTTTTGAAGGGCAAATGATCAGCAAAATAATATCTGTGGAGAACTGATTTCTTCAAAATATGAGCAGTATAGCACATTGTCTTAATTGCAGCAGGGTTTATAAAAAGAAAATGGAACATTTAAAATAATTTGACATGCTTGCCACAACAGCTTTCTTTGCTGGAGAGATGCAAAAATTGAACGGAATTAAAAATCTTGGAAGCAATAAATCAAATTTGAGTGACGTCTGGTTGTACATATTTGCAAAAAAAAGCCACAAAGTCCAGCACATGAATGCTACAGTTTATAAAAACCTCATCATGCATTGTGTTGAAGTGCAGTGTTTCATGGGCTACATCTTGTCATGTATAAAATTGTGAACTTTTTGAAGCTTTCAGAAAAGCTGTAAGATTGTATTTGTATCTGTGCCATTTTGTTCAAAGCATCAAGCTAATTTGTTGTAGAGTGGTAGCTTTTATCTTCATGTAGGATACACTGTGAAATATTTATCTGTTTTTCATTTTAACACAATGAACGCTTAGACAGAAAAGAAAACGCTCAAAGCTGCAGCAACCCTACACAGTAAAGCTGAATAAACAAACTCTATTTAGACTGGTCATCAATCATGTCATTTGATTCACTGTTTATTGTATGTGGGACAGTTGTTTTATCTAAAGCCTCTGTCCATAAAAATCCAAAACAATAAAGCTGTTTACTTGACACATGTTTTGAACCCTGAATTTTAGCTTTTAATGTATGTTGATATACATTCCCTTTGAGGTTACAAGGAAAACATTTCTACAAAAGATTCAGTTATATTCATCCACCCGAAAAAACACTCAAATGAAGCATGAGTTAAAATAGTAATGCTGCTTAGGTAATGGACAAAATTAGTTCAATAGCTAATAGTAACCATGATGGCAATATGCCCCCAAAGATAATAAAGATAATGATATAAGAAGTTTCATTACAAATACAATTGATAAAAGGTAGGTATCTATGGCATCAGCTTGTAATCATGTGAGCAGATCGATGCCCTGAACAAATTATTGGTTCCCACTGAAACATGGGACATAACCAATTTCTAAGCCAATAACAAATGTAATAGAAAAGAAAAATATTGTGGATCCTAGAAATCTGAAATACATCTGGAAATTGCTGAAAATACTCAGCACATCACACTCTGCAGAGAAAAACAGAGTTAACAGAAATGATGACTATCTTTCTCGCTTTCTCCAAAGATGAAGCCTGACGAGCTGAGTATTTTCAAAGTATAAAATCTTGTTTATGAATCATCGACTCTTTGACAAATTTCTAGTTTCAAAACTATCTCTTAGAACTACCTCGATGGAGGAGAACATGGTATTGTTATGACCGACTCTGAGGGGCTGAATATTTTCTTTTGTTTCCACTCTGAGTTGGCATAACAGTTTGAATTTTTAAGAAGTCTTCTTCTTCAATTTAAGATTTAGTGACCGTATGTAAAACTATGAAGGTGCAGGCCAGTCAGATCTCTCAAGGTGGTCAAAATGAGGGAGCTTGCTTTATGGTAAATTCACTCAGTGGAAAATACAGACATTATTTAAAAGGGAAACCCTGCCCAAATTCCAAAAGTGTGTACGTATGCAAGCAAACTTAACAAGTTGCAGCTAAGAGGGGATGGGCTTGATAGAGAACTAATTTTGCAAGTGAATGAATTAAAAATTCTGATGTTAATCTTTAAGTTCCAGTAAGGCATGTGGTTGAGCTGGTTGTTCCTCTGAAGACAGTCTGTCTAAACTGCAAACAGTCCTTTATTCAGAATGGGTGCCAGTGTACTTGAAGTTCCTTTTATTTTTCAAAATTCTCAATAAAGAATTTCAAATTGTAATAGAGATAAGATGTCCAAAGATAGGTAGGTTAGGTAGATTGGCCATGCTAAATTGCCCATAGTGTCCAGGGATGTGCAGGCCTGGTGAGTGAGTACAGGTCATTCTGCTATAACGTGACAGTTGTGTTCCTCTGCAACCTTGCATTGTACAAAATCACGCTATGGAAAACTGCTATAGAAAATCACACTATTGATGATTGCTATAGAAAATTGCTATTCCTGTTCAGTGGAAAGTTTGCATTATTCAAACAGCATCCACAATTCGTCAATCTTGTTATAGCCAATTTGTGTTGACAAAACGTGCGATATATAAAATGACCCATAATGGGAACTGCAGGGCTACAGGGATAGGGGTTGGGTTTGAGTGCTCTTCGGAAGGGTGGTATGGACTCAATGAGCCAAATAGCTATGTCCACACTGTAGGGTTTCAATGATTCTACAATAAGGTCTCAAATTGAGAATTGTTGGGATAGACACAAGCAATGTTACATTCTACAAGGAGATGTTACTGCTTTCTGTGGTAAAAGTACAAATTTATAATCTTAGCTTCTCAAAGGAGGGTGCTTTGAACATGTGATTATTGGCAGTTGACCTGCAATGAGGATGATCCACATTTAACAAAGAATTTTGACAGTCAATTGGCAGAGTCCCCACTTGTCCTTCGTATTGATGTGGGAGTAGAGGTTTTCAATTCTCAATGGCTGTACTTATACTCAAGAAATCTCATTCCCAAAAATGTTTGAAGGTGTTGGTGTGAGCTATTTATTCCAGATTATGATTTTTAATGTATATAAAAACATAGAAATTAGGAGCAAGAATAGGATATTCAGCCTACTGAGCCCACTCCACCATTCTACATCATGAACATAGTTGATCCTCTATCGCAATGCCATACTCGTGCAGTCTCCTCATACCACCTTGACAATTTTAGCCTCTAGAAATCAATCAATTTATTCCTTAAACATACTCCATGACTTGACCTCCACTGACTTCTGTGGAAGAGAATTTCCCTTTTCTTAGGTAAGGAGACCAAAACTGGATGCAACACTCCATGTGTGGTCTCACCATGATCCTGTATAACTACAATTAATACTTCCTTGTCCTGTACTAAAACCTTCTTGCAATGAAGTCTCATATATTATTTACATCCCTAACTGCTTCATGCACCTCCATGCTTTTTTTCAATGACGAGTATAGAAGGACACCACATTCCTTTTGTGCATCAACATTCCCCAATTTATCGCTACTTAAGTTATATGCTGTTATTCTGTTTGCTGACCAAAGTGGAAAATTTTACACTTCTGTATGTTATACTGCATTTGCTATGCATTTATCACTCACTCAATTTGTCTAAGTTTCCTTAATGACTCCCTACTTCCATTTCATCACTCGCAGTTCCATCCAGTTTTATGTTGTCTAGAAACTTGGAAATATTACACCTGATTCCCTCATCCAAATTGTTGATACATACTGTGATTAGCTGGTTAGAAAATACTGTTCCTGTCAAATCCCACTTGATACCACCTTCCACTCCATTTATTTCTACACTTTTTTTTCTATTTTCGAACTGATTCTCAATGTATGACAGTACATTACCACCAAACTTATGTACTTTGATTTCACACATTCACTTCTTATGTGGGACTATATAAATATCTTTCTGAAATTCCAAGTACACCACATTCACTTATTACCCCATATCTAGTCTACTTGAAACATCTTCAAAACAAATCTCCAAAACATTTCTCTTTCCTAAATCTATGTTGACTTTGTGTAACTCTATTGGTGTTTCTTGAGTATTTTATTACCTCACCTTTTGTAACCGAGTCCAACATTATCCAAACCATAGAATGTAGACCGTCTATAATTCCCTTTCTCCCTCCCTCCTCTTTTTTTAAATAGAGGAGTTACATTTGCCACCCTCCAATTTGCATCTATGATCTCCATGGACATCTCTTTCGTACTCTGGGATGTAGATCCTGAGATTTATAAGCTTTCAGTCCCATTAACTTCCTTCAATTGCTCCTTCGCAATTGACCCATGCTTCCCCAACATTTCTATTATTTTATTTATGCCTTCTTCTGTAAAGACTAAATTAAAGTAGCTGCTAAATTGTTCTATCATTTCTTTGTTCACCATTATCATTTCTCCCATTTCAGGCTTAAGGCATCCATCTTTTTTCAAACATGGTCTTGCAGTCCACTTTTATGTTTATTGCAAATTTACTCTCATACTCTATTTTTCCCCTTTTAACCAACTCTTAGTCCTCCTTTGTCCAGTCATTTATTCCTGGATGGCACTTTCAGTATGTGATAGACGGTTCTAAGGCAGTGACAAGTTTCAACAATTTGCATATAACCATTTTTTGTTGCCATTTTTATTTAGAAATTCCTTTTTAAATTCCTGTTGAATGTGGCTCCTTTTGGTCTAAATGACTTTGAAGGCCATTTCAAAGTGTCCCAATTTTTTCTCTAACCAAAGTCCAAGACTTTTCAGTTGGTCAATAAGGTTTAAAGATAAAATAGTCCGTATCTTATTTTACCCTATATTGGAGTTATTCCTCTATGCTTTCCTTCTCCAAATAAAAAAAAATGAAAGTTCCATTTTTTTCTCAGAAATCTGTGGCATTTTTAAGCCAGGCTGTTAAATTCATTCGAAATCACGTGTAGGCTTGTGCTGAAAGCTTATGCCCACTGAAAATTGAATTCCATATGCCTAAATTCGAAAGGAAAATTTCATCTCCTTAGTTTAGTCAGATTGTAACAGACTCAAGATACAAAAGGATATTCCAATCCATTGTGTCTGCAATTGCCATTAACATGAATAACGGGTAGGAAGAAGAAAATCCCAGGTTTCAATATATTCAGATTGTCATAAAGAACAAGCTCAAATCTTTTAAAATCAAAAGCATTAATTAGATTGTACCCATACCTGACTTCAGCCCCAAACTCAGTGGGGCATGGGATCCAACTGTGATTTGTTCTAATCATTAAAGTTATCAGAAATTCTCTTAGCCCTCTTCACGAAAGCAGAACAGTGGTTACCTAAAATATACAAGGTCTTTAAGAGATGTTTCAATTTCTAAGCTGAGCTTCAGCAGGAAATTCGATGTAACTTATTTTAATTGAGGGTCAGATAAATTCTCTCTGACTGTCTTACTTAGCTTTGCGTTCTGTTGGACTTAGCTGAAAATGAAAACAACCCAAATTACAAATTAATTGCATATGTTTTGAGGTGGTAATGATAGTGAAAATGATAATGCCATTGTCATTATTTTTCTAAACTTTTGGAGGCCACACATATAAATTTAATGCAGAAATCTAGAAGCTGTTATCAGTGAGTCTACACTTCCCCAAATGATGCATTGTTGAAATCCTCCAGAATATAACGAAGTAGAAAGCTGAACTGCAGTTTCATTTTCATGCTACTAAGTCTTGCTGAAAAAGTCCTTTAAAATGTTATACTTTGTTGAACATGGTAAAGCTGGAATTTTAAGCACCAAGTTCATAATTAATACTTAGTAGTTTCAGTAACCCTGGAAGAATAATTGCATATTCTGGGGAATGATAGATAACTTCCCTATGATTAAAAATAAATCACATGTCTTTTTTAAAAAAATGTAAAATGGTTCTCCCTGTCCTAATCTTCTTTTTGCAATTTGTAATTTGTAAAAGTATAATTTTGAATAAAGATCATCAGTGTTTTCTTTATTTCTGAGTTTGTTGTCTGTGAGAATGCTTCGAATTGATAGGTTGCTAGTCTTCCATGATGACATCTTTGTTGCTAGGTTAAAAATCACAACACCAGGTTATAGTCCAACAGGTTTAATTGGAAGCAGTGTGTTTCCAATTAAACCCGTTGGACTGTAACCTGGTGTTGTGTGATTTTTAACTTTGTACACCCCAGTCCAGCACCGGCATCTCCCAATCTTTGTTGCTGAATGCCTGCTGACCCCTTGATTTGATGTTAGCTTCAATCAGGAAAAGGGAAATCTGTAATACAAAATTGCCAGTTCTTTGTGGGCATCTTTCTGCAGTGAACACTATTACTCACGATCCAGGACCTTATTTCTTAAACTGATATCAAAGGTGCTGTTGCTTTTGGTTGGATACTGTAGTATAAACTTTGATCATAAGGTCAGCTGTGGCGCAGAGGTTGATTGTGGAGGATAGAAAATTCACACTCTATTGTTTTGTTTGACTATTAAAAATTTGATGTTTGACAATGTTTTTGAAAAGAAAACATTAATGTTTTAAAATTATACCTCACCTTCCTCTGGTGAAATGTAGAGAGCTGAATTTCACAAGACGCCATATTCACTGGTGCTCTGGCTAAAATGCTAAAGGGTGATGTCACTGAGGGAAACTCTTTTTACTGCAGCTAGTTGATTTGCAATGGGAATGGAGTCCTACCTAAAAGAACTCCTGAGCATTCAGAGGACAACAATTCCATAGTTATTGAGGCACGGAGGTGTGTGGCACTGGATTGGGAGCTAGATAAGTCTATGAACATCCGGTTGGGTTCTCAGCTGGTATACCCAGCAAGATAAGGGTGAGAGAGGCGACATGGTAAGGTTTGAATGGCTGATGGGTGGGTGGCAATTTGGAGGAGGTGGTTTAAAACATTAAGTGAGGCTTTGGATGGGCCCACTGGGTCTTTTAAAGAAGTACACCAGTCACTTAATGGTGACAGGTGAATAAAGTGGTTAAGATGGCATATGGAATACTTGCCTTTATTAGCGGATACATAGAGTTTAAGAACAGTGAGGTTGTGCAAGAAATGTATAAAATACAGTTAAGTTATAGCTAGGGTATTGTGTGTATTTCTGGAATCCACTTTATAGGAGGCATGTGATAACACCAGAAATGGTGCAGAGGAGATTTACCAGGATGTTGCCTGGTTTGGGAGTTTGAGTTGTGGAGGGAGATTAGATAAACTGGGATTGTGTTCCTTAGAGCAGAAGAGATTGAGAAGGGTTTGACTGAAATGTAGAAAATTATGAGGGGCATAGACAGGAAGAAACATTTCCCCTTGATGGAAGTATCAATGACCAGGGGCATAGATTTAAGGTAAGGGACAGAAAGTTTAGAGGAAATGTGAGAAGCTTTTTTTTCACCCAGAATATAGTAAGAATCTGGAAGTCACTGCTGGTTAGAATGGGTAGAGTTTAAGAAGCATTTAGACATATATTTGCAATGCCAACGAGTACAAGGCTATGGGTGAAGAGCTGGAAAAGGGGATTAGAATGGTTAGGTTGTTTTTGGCTAGCACAACCACAATGGGATGAAGGGCCCTTGTCTATACTGTAGATCTCTATGATTCCCCTCCTTGCTTACTGCCAGCTGAACAGGGAATTCTGTTAAGTTGGTTGCTTAATATAGGCCTCTCCCACCTTTGATGGGATGATCCTCTTAAAGAGGGGCATAACTGTCTACTTTAAGGGCCTCAAAAGACTATACACTCCTCACTGTGGTGGGGGCTTGTAGGTGCACTCAAGCTGTCTACTAGATTTTACAAGCCCTTACTGCCTTCAAATCCGTCAGTAAGGAGTGAGTGCAATTCAGTCAACGGATGTTTTTCACAGACATCCAATGACTCCAAAGAGCCTTACAGTATGGAAACAGACTCTTCAGTCCAACCGGTCCAATCCGACCATGTTCCCAAACTAAACTAATCCCACCTGCCGAGCTTGGCCCATATCACTACAAATTTATGAACTGATCCAAAAATCTTTTAAACATGTTAACTGTTGCAAACGTTGCATCCACCACTTTCTCTGGCAGTTCATTCCATACACAAATCACTCTCTGTGTAAAAACGCTGCCCCTCTTGTCCTTATTAAATCTTTCTCCTCTCACCTTAAAAAATGGTTTTGAACTTCCCACCCTATGGAAAAGACTTGTCATTCACCTTTTCAAGCCTATCATGATTTTATAAACCTCTAGAAGGTCACCCCTCAACCCCCGATGAAAACTTTCCAGTTTATTTTTAAAACCCCTCATTCCCAGCAACAACCAAGTAAATCTTTTCTGAATCCTCTCCAGTTTAATAATATCCTTCCTATAACAGAGTGACCAGAACTGCACACACCAGAAGAGGCCTCACCAATGTTCTGTACAACCTCAACATGACAACACAACTCCTATATTCAAGGTCTGAGCAATGAAGATAAGCATGCTAACAACTTCTTAACCATTCTGTCTACCTGTACCAGAAACAGTAGGCCTCTCTGTTCTACATCACCACCCAAGGCACTACCATTAATTATATAAGTGGTGTCCTTGTTTGTATCACCAAAACGCAATGCCTCAAACTTATACAAATTAAACTTCACCTGCTACTCCTCAGCCCATTAACCAAATTGATTAAAATTTCTTTGTAATCTTACAAAACTTCATTGCCCACTATACTACCAATTTTGGTTCACTTGCAACCTTACTAACATGTCTTCTCTATTCCTGTCTAAATTATTTATATAAATGACAAAAAAAAGTTAATCAATCAATATTCCCTTCTGATGCATTCACAGAAATACAGAATGGCCAATAGAGTAAGTCGTATCTAATGAGCTCAGTATGAGCATCCTCCACTTTGTTTATTCCAAGTCCTCAGTTTACATGAGTGAGAATGATCAACTGCAAGAAGAATCCCATTTTATTACTGGATTTCAAGTCTAAGACACTCACTATTCCTGCACAGATAATGAGGTGTACACTACCAAAAACAATCGGATCTTAACAGTTTAACTTAACATTTTTAGATAAATGCAAATATGCTGAAACCTCACACATAGAGTTTTAAAAGGAAAGAACTTCAGTCAGGTGTGTTAAAATCCATCACATCATTTTTTATTGATTATGGTGGAGATAGCGAGCACAATTCGTTTGTTTACTTTAGTGATAGAAAGGGATAGGTATATACTGCAGAGAAAGAGTTATAGCTGGGGGAAAAGCAATTATGAGGCAGTTAGGCAAGATTTAGGATGCATAGGATGGGGAAGGAAACTGCAGGGGATGGGCACAACTGAAATGTGGAGATTGTTCAAGGAACAGCTACTGCATGTCTTGATAAGTATGTACCTGTCAGGCAGGGAGGAAGTGATCAACTGAGGGAACCATGGTTTATTAAAGAAGTTGAATCTCTTGTCAAAAGGAAGAAAGAGGTTTGTGTTTAGATGAGTCGGAAGGTTCAACTAGGGGGCTTAAGGGATACAAGTTCACCAAGAAGGACCTGAAGAGTGAGCTAAGACGAGTCAGAAGTGGAAATGAGAAGTCTGGCAGGTAGGATCAAATAAATCCCTAAAGCTTTCCATAGGGATGTCAGGAATAAAAGAATGACTAGAGTAAGATTAGGGCCAATCAAGGATAGTAATGGGAAGTTGTGCATGGAGTCCAAAGAGATAGGAGAGGCACTAAGTGAATTTTTCATTAGTATTCACACAGGAAAAAGACAATGTTGTCGAGGAGAATACTGAGATACAGGCTTTAGACTAGATGGGATTAAGTTTCATATGGAGGAGGTGTTTGCAATTTTGAAAAGTGTGAAAATAGTTAAGTCCACTGGGCCAGATGGGATTTATCCTAGAATTCTCTGGGAAGCTAGGGAGGAGATTGCAGAACCTTTGGCTTTGATCTATATATCGTCATTGTCTACAGGAATAGTGCCAGAAGACTGCACTTTAGCAAATGTTATCCCCTTGTTCAAGAAGGGGAGTAGAGACAACCCTGGTAATTACAGACCAGTGAGCCTTACTTCCATTATGGGTAAAGTATTGGAAAGGATTATAAGAGATAGGATTTATAATCATCTAGAAAGGAAAAATTTGATTAGGGATAGCCAACACAGTTTTGTGAAGAGTAAATCGTGCCTCACAAACCTTATTGAGTTCTTTGAGAAGGGGACCAAACAGGTAGATGAAGGTAAAGTGGTTGCTGTTGTGTATATGGATTTCAGTCAGATTTTTGATAAAGTTCCCCATGGTAGGCTATTACAGAAATTACGGAGGCATGGGTTTGAGGGTGACTTAATGGTTTAGATCAGAAATTGGTCAGCTGAAAGAAGACAGAAGGTGGTGGTTGATGGGAAATGGTCATCCCGGAGTTCAGTTATTAATAGTGTACTGCAAGGATCTGTTTTGGGACCACTGCTGTTTGTCAATTTTATAAATGACCTAGATGAGGGCATCAAAGGATGGGTTAGTAAATTCGCAGATGACTAATGTCAGTGGAGCTGTAGATAGTGCAGAAGGATGTTACAGGTTACAGAGGGATATAGATAAGCTGCAGAGCTGGGCTGAGAGGTGGCAAATGAAGTTTAATGCAGAAATGTGTGAGGTAATTCATTTTGGAAGGAGTAACAGGAATGCAGAGTACTGGGCTAATGGTCAAATTCTTGGTAGTGTGGATGAGCAGAGAGATCTCGGTATCGATGTGCATGGATCCCTGAAGGTTGCACCCAGGTTGATAGGGTTGTCAAGATGGCATATGGTGTGTCCAGCTTTATTGGTAAAGGGACTGAGTTTTGGAGACATGAGGTCATGCTGCAGCTGTACAAAACAGTATTGCATACAGTTCTGGTTGCCGCAATATAGGAAGGATGTGGAAGCATTGAAAAGGGTGTATAGGAGATTTACCAGGATGTTGCATGGTATTGGAGGGAAGGTCTTATGAGGAAAGGCTGAGGTATTTGAGGCTGTTTTCATTAGAGAGAAGAAGGTTAAGAGTTGATTTAATAGAGACATACAAGATGATCAGATAGGGTGGACAATGAGAGCCTTTTTCCTTGGATGGTGATGGCTAGCACGAGGGGAGTGATAGATATAAGACAGACGTCAGAGGTTGGTTCTTTACTCAGAGATTACTAAAGGCATGGAATGCACTGCCTGCAACAGTAGTAGACTTGCCAACCTTAAGGACATTTAAAAGGTCATTGGATAAGCATGTGGATTAATGGAATAGTGTAGGTTAGATGGGCTTCAGATTGGTTTCACAGGTCGGCGCACATCGAGGCCCAAAGGCCCTGTACTGCACTGTAATGTTCTATGTTCTATGATGGATGGCCTACTGAAAGCTAATCATTAAAACACTGCCAGAACCCATGTGAGGTAGATACTCTGCTGGGTTACAAGAACAACAGTATCAAGAAAATATTCTTTTCCCTTTCCTATACCTGCCAATTTCTTAGGCATCCTTTTTTCCACATAATTCTGATATAATTGTGTCTTATTTTAAGATGGAGGAGAACCTACTTTAGGATCTTTGCCAATAGTGGAACAAAAAGATGCCTGATTTAATAACAAAAATACTTATATTTTCTGAAGGCCCTTGAGGACATATCTACCTCTGTAATCCTAAGCAATGTGGATGTATGTTCCACATGGGAAACAAACGTTTGTTTCAACTGGAGACATTCTAATAGGATTTGCCATCTTGTTGAAATGATCTAAAGACAGCACTCCCCCCAACTCACTCACTGAAGGTTTGAGGGGAGGTTCCTTGCCTTTCAAAAAAAACAACTCATTGTTCATTGAATCAAAGGTGAAGCATCTCAGGCATTTTAAAAGGGAGCAGATGAATCTGAAAAATGTTTCCAAAAGCATGGGAAAAATAAATTAAAGAAAATCACTCAAATTCGTATATACTTGTACCATATATATGGGGTAGATCTCACAAAGCAGGAACCCATTGGTGAAATACCAAAGCATCATGTGCAAAGCAAGGATTAAGGCATTCAACACTGTGAAAGCTGGAAAATAAATGTCAGTTGGGTCAAATTACATTGTATGCTGCATCTGGTGCAAATAAAATATTTTTAATGCTGCTGTTAACTATACCCATTCCTTGTATTTTGCACTTTCTCACACTCAGTCTGCACCATCAAGAGCAGTCATCTCTTGAGAAATTATCTATCCGTCAAGTGCTCTGCTTTAAGCTATGCTTGTTCCTGACTAAGTATATTGGTAAATATTAAGAATATTGCCTTGTAGAATAAATCCATTTAAATGTGGTATTAAATGAAAAAAGGAATGCTAGAGATACTCAACAGGCAAGATAGTGTCTGCAGAGAGAGAAAAAACTTCAAGCTAATAATTTTTTATCAGAACTGAGGAAAGGTAGAAATATGAACATTTTAAGGCAGCAGAAAGGGGCGGGGCAGGAAGAATAAAAGAAAGCTCTGTATTTGAGCGATCAGGCTAGGCTTTTGGGAGAAAATTTCAGTGGTGTTTATTTGACAGCTTTATGTGTTCCTAAGAGAAAAGAAGGTTTGAATGATTCTTTTTCTTAAATTTTATGAGAATTTCATTGAATTTCCAGTGAAGTTATTTGGCTCAAGAGTTTTGTACATAGAAGATACTGGATGAATAGATATGGAAGAGTTATGGAGGAGGCAGGACAGACATGAAGGGCTATGCAGGGGCAGGGTGGATATGAGAGTATGAAGAGGATATGAGGAGGGTATGAGGATGTGGAAAATATGAAGGGGCATTTGGCATTGAGAAAACATCATTGGAGGGAGCATGGGTTGGCCTAGTCTGAGCTGGAAGGCCTTACAAGCCTAATAACCATGTAGAGAACTGAGCTGATGTCCCAGTGAATAGAGGTGTGCTTTCAAACCTGATGGCCTCACCATCCATGTACCTCTGCTTCTGCCTCAGGCCTGTTTTTGGTGGCTATGAAAATTGGAAGATGGAAATTCCAGCTGAATGGGCTGACTTCAAAAAGGCAGGAATATAATGTTGGAAAGTGACCAGATTCATGCTTCCCCACTTGAAGAGGCAAGCCTAACTTTCCCAATCCCAAAAAATGCAAAAAAATTGGCCCAGATTTTCTGCTCTTAAAAGCAGTGGACACAAATTTTGCCAATATGACAGCATGGTGTGCTCAAGTAAACCTCTATTCCCAGTACAACCAACAACCAAGGCTGCGTTCACCCCTACATCGCCTGATACACTAGTTTTGCTCACAACCCACCTTCTTGCTCTGATCACCCAATTTCATCCCCTACCACTGCTCACACTCTCTAGCCACCTCCCCCCTCGCCCCCCCATCCTGACTCAGTGCACTCCACATCCACACATAGTGCCCCAAGTGGGGGTGAACAGGCCTTTTGGATGGGAGTGGTTGTGAATGAAGATGGATGCAAGATGAAGAGGTTGTGTCTTTTCTTCATCCACCTTCTCCTCCTCAGCTGCTTTCCTTCTACTTGGTGACAAGGTTATACTTTCATAATGATGAGGGTATGCAGGATACAGAAAAAAATGTAACTCGATGGCTGGACAGTATTGGAAGAAGAGGTCCAGGAGTATGGCTTAAGCATTTCATTGGTCCACTGGATGAAATGCTCAGTTAATCTGCTTCTTCCCAGAAAAGGAATAGTTATGTGTTTTTCTCTCTATGTTGAGGGGACAAGGGACCACCTTCACCAGTTGATAGAAAACTGAGGAATGCAGGAGGTATTTACCTGCGCCATGGTGGATGGATGAACTGACCACAAAGTTGGAGTTGGGTCAAAGATTTAGCTGCACACTTTATGAGTGAAATGGAACTGGTACAATCACTGGGCATAATTTGAAACTCTTAGACTATAGACAAACAGTAGTGTCATTACCACATTGAGAACCTACTGAATTCTGCACCAGGTTTTGCTGAGGCTGTTTAACCTAGATACTGCATTGCTGTTCTGCCTTCAGGATAGCTGATCAGTCAAAGCAAGTGAACAGTATATGCGCTGATTCTGTCAGAGGAAGTATTTGCAATCAAAAGGACAACAATATGGGTGGAGGACGCCTAAGAATGGCTGACACTTTCATTTTTATGTGGGATATTGCTGTCGGCTCTGAAGGGCAACTCTCCCAAGGATGAGAAGAAGAGACCAACCTACCACACCAAGAATTCAAGTGTCTGAGGAAGTCAGCAGCTTATGTATTGCCTCTCCAGCTTGGAGACATACACTGAGATGATCCAGGACATCAGGGAAATTGCATGACACAAAACTTCCACATACCAGGTCAAAATAATCTAAACTTCCTAGCATTCTCCTGCTCAACCTGCCTCAGGCTAATACACCTTGCAGATCCAATAATTCCTCTTTCCACTGCCACCTCACATCTTCATCTAAGTAGTCAGCACCCACTCTCACACATAGTCTAATTCCCCCTCATGCCCAATGCCTCACCAACACCCTTCGAAAATGTTGCACTTTCCTCTTTTCTACACCAACCATTTTGAACACTCGTATAGCTCTGTCTCCTTGTAAAGGAAAATGCAAAATTTTGAGGAAAGGCAGAAATTTGGGGAATGACTTTCTCATGACATGGACCTCAAAAGACTGCTGATGCTTGTCTACATAAGGAAGGCAATCCTGTTCTGGGATGCCAAAGAGGTCAGCATTGTGCAGCTTGAGACATTAGTGCTCAAGAGATTTGATCCTCTAACTGTCAATGTGTTTGGACGATCTCACCTCCTTGGATCTAGAAATCTGTGACTATCCCCTCTTTTTTCTGTGGGACGATATGACTTTTTAAAATTTGACTTGATTTATTGTTGTCATGTGAGTACAGTGAAAAGTTTTGTTTTGTGAGCAGTACACGCAGATCATAACATACAAGGACACACAGATCACAGGGTGTTTCGACTGAGCGAGGCACACAAGGTGACAGCTGCACAGGGGGTGCACAAAGAATAGAAATTAGAGAGGCCCATTCAACAGCCTAATAACAGCAGAAAAGAAGCTGTTCTTGAACCCTGTTGATACATGTGTTTAAGTTTCTGTATCTTCTGCCTGCCAGAAGAGGTTGGAAGTGAGTATAACCAGTATGGGAAGAGTCTTTGATGATGATGGCTGTGTTTCAGCGGCAACAAGAAGCGTAGATGGAGTCCGTGGATTTGAGGTTGGCTTGTGTGATGGTCAGGGCTGTGTTCACAACTTTCTGTAGTTTGTTATGGTCCTGGGCATTTGTCTTAGCAATCCTTGATGCACCAGATAGCATGCTTTCCATAGTGCAAGTGCATCTATAAAAGTTGGTGAAGGTCCTTATGGACATGTCAAGCTTCCTAAGCCTCCTGAAGAAGAAGAGGCATTGTTGTGTCTTCTTGACCATCGTGTCTACGTGGAGGGAACCAGGACAGATTGTCGGTTATTGTCACTTGATGCTCTTGACCCTCACCACCTCAGTTCCATTGATGTAGATAGGCTGAGGTAAAGATGGCTGATGTTAGTGCTGGGGCTGATATTGCTCCTGCAGATGTTGTTGGTGTGAGTGTTGGTGTTTTGGCCCACTTGTTCCTCAGCAGAGGTGCAAGGAGGAGTCGTATAAGTTGCTTCCTTGCCATGGTGAAGACTGACAGCAGAGAATACAGCTTTTGATAAATAAAATGCAAGACTAGTGAATTGACTAATAGGAATTGACATATTACCTATCAAACACTAAAACATACTGTTAGATGAAGTGCCATGAGGAATAATCTCTCAGGTGGCCATGGCTGCAGACATTCCTCCTCTGTGTTGCCTCTGCTCTACCTCTCTGCTTTGTTGCAGGCTATTGGGAAATGAAGCCAAACATCCATACCTGACAACAAGGGTCATCAGCTGAGCCCTTGGAGTCAGAATCAAGGCTTTCAGTTTATGACACACCATTCCGTGTTGACTCCAAGAACTCTGAGAAGCAATACAACTGGCAAGCATGCCCACAAGCACAGCAATAGCAAGTAGGAATCAATGGAAATTCCCATGAAAACATTTAATGACCCTTCTTAACTGTGGGGAAGTGAATGCAAAATCAGCAATGCAAAGTTAAGAGAGGGCATTGATTAAAATGTTGAGTTTAAGAGTGGACATTTGCCTCAACTTGATGCCACACTGTATGAAAGCACGCTGTGCCTATTCCACATATTCCCTACAAAGTCTCCCTGTGTAACCATTAAATATCCATTCAGAATGACATCCTGCACAGTAAACACAAAAATCTGTGCACGTGATATAGATGTCACGTTTCATCCAAAGCAACACTCTTAATGCTAAAAATATAATTGTATTGCAATAAAGTTTTGAGGCTACACTTCTGCATCTAGCTTCAACTTCATTGATTTTGAAAAGTTTTAATTAACCTAAGGATCTGGATTTGAAATGAATCCCCTGACTAGTTTTCTTTGGACTTTGATCTTTATTGGACAAGTGAAACCAGCAGTGCTAGCAAATGTCTGGCTATATGCATTAAACCCATGCAGCCACATTTACACCATTAACTGTAATCTCTAAACAATTCTGTCGTAATGCGAACAAAGCCTGAATGCTGTTATATTTATGACCTCCAATAAAACTTTTTATTTTTTAATAGTTCATAATTACATTATTAGCACCTCTCTGACACTAGTGTAGGTTGGTAGTTGTTGCCCGGCAACCTCAAGATGCCAGTAAAGTTCCCTGAAGCAAAAGAGAACTCTTGCTGCCCAGTGATGGCAAATACATTTAGTTTCAGGCCAATATATACACTTGTCTGGTGAGACTAATGAGTTAACAGAAATTGAATTGAAACAAAGAGCACTGAATATATATAAAGGGGTAATATATCCATATTTGCTTTGCTTGTGTTGTACCTGAAACCAAACATTGAGATAAAATAAACTCATGCATCTCTGTTAATTATTGTTGTTGTCTGTTTTCAGGTCTGTTGTTTGTTATGTGACACTAATTTCTAAGCAGAATTGAATGCGACGTAAGATGAATGAATTCTACCTAATGTCATATCAGCTATTTGCTGAGGTTTAGTGGGTTATTTGAAGGTGTGCATCAGCTTCCTAATATTTTCCTCTTGACTAAATACTGGAGAAAAGATTAGATTATGTCTTCTCCCTTTCTCCTTGAAGGTAAATTTTAGAAAATGCCTTTGAAATTGTGAGTGATTTTTAATCTATATCTGAAAACAGTGAAGATTGCTTATTTATATGATGTATAGAAGACAAAGTAATATCAAACAACCATTAAAAAACACAGACCTAAAGCTTCATGGAGGTAGAAACTACTGGCTGCTAGAGTACGTCACATTTACATTTACAGTAACAGCTGCAATAAACTGCATAAGCTTGGCAGCAAACACAATTTTCAAAACAAAAAATAATGGACGAATATTTATTTTAACATTCTGACAATCTTTAAAGTTGCATAAATCAAAGCATTTATCTTTGTGCTGGGAACCTGACAGACAGTTGATTTACTTATTGTATTCTTCAGGGAGAACAGTAGCACTAAAGGTAAAAGAAGTAGAATAATCAAGCCCTCCACCAATTATTTTATTTTTCTGTTTTGCAACTGCACTTGAGCATATGCTGGCTCAATGGAATATTTAATAGACATTTATAGGAAATAAATTAAAGAAACGAATGTAAAACATATGGGTTCTAGGGGTTTATTTGTAAAACTCAGCATCAAAGCTTTTCCAGATCTCACCATATTAGCTATGTTTTTCCAGTCCAGTGGAATCATGAAGGTAACCACAGACTTCCTTGATGGAAAACACATGAACAAGATGCCAGAATGTAATATGAACACTTATAGAGATTGGCCAACTGTGTACGTAGCATCAGTTAAAATGAGAATAAGAGAAATAATTGGACTTTACTTGAACCAACAACACTTTTAACTTCAAAAGTAATGTCAACTGTTATTCTCCAACTTTTGAAATAAAGCAGCATTCTCTTTTTAATAATAGATAGCTGCAAGCACATCTGGAAAGTACTTGTTCTTTCACAAATGTCCAGTAGTAAAATGATTTATAGATATTAAAAATTTCCTGATAGTTTTATGCACTTTGAAAAGGAATCTGAATAAAAGCTATATTCACAGTCCAATAAAAACTGTCTGCTTGTAAAATAGCGCTGAACACCAAGGAATCCATAAAAATATAAAGAGATTAGCTCGTGGCACATGAAGGAACCACAAGACACAAGAATGTCCCAAGAGATCGTTTGGTCCAGACAACACTGGCATATTTCTTTCTAACCCACAGAGTGGAAGGGGTGGTTTACATTCCAAATTGTATAATTTCTGATCAGCTGGTGCCCAGGAGTGTGAATTTGCTTTTGGTTTGCCACTTTAGAGCCAGTAGCAACTTGTCCCATGGACACACTGCCAAAGAAAATGTTTTTTTTCTGGGATTGCACCAAGCTTTCTTTAGTTTGACCAAAAGAATGCTAACGTTTCAAATATAGGTTTTAGATTTTAAAGCATGGTTGACCTTGAGTATTAATATTCATGACTTCTCAAGCATGTCTGTCTTTTAAAATGCTCTACTTTTTTTAAAGGATGCTACATAGCTTTAACTTCTAATTCGTAAGAGAATAAAGAATCCACATTCAAAGCTGTAACTGATTGAAATGGACACAAATCACCATTTGTTTACTGCCCTGTATCAAATAAACGAACAAAAATAAATTCAACAGTACCCGCGGTGAATTGGAAGGTAGAATTTGTTATTCTGTTTATTTATAAATGGGTAACAACTAGATTCTTTTGCATTAACTTGACGAGACAGTAATTATAAACACACATTGCCTGGTTTCTCTGCACTGTATCAAAGGAAATGAGTTTCTCTCTTTTCTAAACATTGTCATTTGTTTATTGAGTCTTGCATGGGCTTGACTTCATTAAACTGTGTGAGACCACATCGGCAACAGAAAACAATATCACCCTTGTTAAGCTGATTCATAAGACTCATTATAAAAATAAAATCTGCAGGCAATATTGCCAGGTGTTTTTGACAGCTTCCGCTGAAACAGGGGGCAAAGAATTCATATTTTGTGTGTGTATGTGTGTGTGCTTCATTAAAGTAACTACAATGCAATGGACTTGAACACAAAACAGTAACCGCCTTGCTGATTTTGAGTTATGAGGTTTTTAAATTCCTTCAAGGTGGAAACTATTCACTTTATAGACAAAATATTGTTGAATATTTTTTCCATCATCCAGATTTTCTATGCTTTATTATCTGAATTTGAAGTAATATGTGTTCACCCAACTCTAAATAATCAGTGTTCTCTCCCCTTTCCCTCTTCACCCCCTACTCAACTGTTCCCAATGATATGCACAAAGGTAAAGATTTGTGATATAACTGCAAAACAATTTACTTCTCTATCTTCTTTTTTTTCTAGAGGTGCTAGTTTGCACTGGCCTTTGTCACCTTGCACATGTGTGGGGCCAAGAGAGCAAGTTTCAGCACGTCGTTCAAGATGGGGGGAGACGGATTGCAACCACACCTGTTCCAGCCCTCACTTGCCTTTCATACATTCATACATTCCAGCTGGATAACAATTAGAATGGTAACTTATGTGGGTTCCTTAACTTCCAAGGTCAAGAGTGCTGAGAAAATTTGTAATTCCCTGACTGCTTTGGGTGAAATGAGCTAATTCAGCACAGACCGAAGATCTATCCTCGCCTGTTCTATATGACTCAGTTCTACGTTGGGTAATGTAATTGCTAATACCGCATTTGGCAGCTTAAAAGAAACATTTATGATGTTTGCTTCTCACTTAGTTGACAGGAAAGGCCACACATAAAAATAACAAAAGGGTGGAGTATCACAGGTTAGCAGATTCCCAAACATTCTGTTTGAGTGTAAATTGACTTGTTTGAAAAAGGCAAACAAAAACTAATAAGTGTATAAGCAATCCTTTTCTTTTGGAAAGTTAATTATTTTGGATTTATTCTGTGGATGAAAAGACAACTTTGCCTGGCAGCCTGATCCTAACCTCAATATTACAGTTGATGGTGAACATAGATCCAAGTGATGGAAATCCAGATGTTGGAATTGAAAATGTGAGTATTAAGAAGCAAGAGAAAAAAAGGTTTAAAAAAGAACTCAATACCTAAAATGTACACAACATAACCAAATATTATGGAGTTATATTCTGATAAAGAATGAAGAGCAACTGTAGAAAGAATAAGAAACAAATTCTCCCTATAATAATGCAAGAGTGATTATGAATAGCTTGACTGGATGCTATTCCTGGTAATCTCAATCACATCCTAAAATGGTTAAGCAATCCAGGATTTAGAGGAGAAAATTATCAAAATTTCCTAGTTGATGTGTCCATATAGCCAGATGTCAAAACAATCAGGCTCTTTCAAGTGCTTTTCCTTCCTACTTCATCCATATTCTCCCACTCTTGCCATTATCTGCCTCCTTTCAGCTCTTCACTGTCTACCATGCTTCTATCCCTACACTATACCTCCCCCCCTCCATCAATCCTCTCTTCATCCTACTTATCAAGGTGTTGCGCTGTCTTCTACCTCTCCTTTTACTACCTCCCTCCATCATGGCTCCCCCTCCATTATCTCTGTCCCCTCCATCCATTCATCCACTCCAACTCAATTCCCCCACAACCCCCTCTACCAATCCTCTCCAGCCACTATCCCTTCCTTCCATCAGTTCCTCCCTTTTCCATCCTTGCCTCTGCCTACTACCCTCCAGCACTGCTCTTTTCCAACTGCTGCATGCTTCCCCTCCTCCAATAATACCTCTCCAACCTACCCTGCTCTACATTGCTATCCATCCACCTTCCTGTGTATGAATCCACTCACACTATTGGCTACTCTCGTATCAGAGAGTGGTCACAAATAATGAAATCATAATTTAACATGACAAAAAAAGCATGTGTCTTGACATTTATAATATTAATCAACTGTGACAACTTGCAGTTAGATCCAAAAGATAATCAACATGTGCACAAATACATTTTCATATTGTTCAAAAGGGAAGGGGTGATGAAGCAATGGAATATTCTTGATTTTGAAATCAAGATGATTGAGTCATTAAAGAGAGTGTGAGAGGAAGATAAATATTAGAGAAAGTGTTATTAAAATACTGAAGACATTGGGAGCAGATAAGGTAGTATGACCTGATGGCATGCATCTGGGGAGTGGTAAGGAAATAAGGAAGGAAGTAAAGGAGATTTCAATGAAATATTCAACAGCTCATTGGAAACAAGGGAGATATCTGAAGAGTTGAAACTGCATAATATGCTAGCAGAGAGATATGGCCTGGGGAATCAAGGAGTGGTTAGCTTGAATCATTACTAATTAAAAAATACCTGAGAGCATTAAAAGGGACACAATTCAGCATCATCTATCAAAAACAAATGTGATTAACGAAAGCTAGCATAGATTCATAAATGTGAAAACATACTCTACAAATTTTCTGGACTTTGAGGATGTGACCAAATTAGGAGATGGGACACCCAGCAAATATTATGGATCTTGACTTTTAAAATATGTTTAATAAAGTATCCCTTAAGAAATTGAAAGTGATGTAAGGATGTAATTAGAAGAAAAGTAGCAAAGTGAATCAGAAACTGGCTGGAAAATAAGAAACAGAAGTTAATTATAAATGGATATGATTTGTGCCAGGAGAGGTGACTAGTGGGATGCCCTGGGGATCTGTACTTGGATCACTACCTTCTCAATCTACATAAATTACTTAAATAAGGGATTAAAAGAAGAAATTCTGAATTTGCTGATGAAATAATATTTTTGTGGGATTGCAAAATACATCAGTGTCTGATATTATTTAAAGGTGACGGAAAAGATTTGCACCACAAACTAACAGAGGAAATTAAATTTAGTGAGGAAAAGTTCAGAGTTATCAATATAGGGTGCAAACAATTATCTTTAATTTGAAAACTAACAGTTATTTATTAATGAAGGATTTAAGAGTGGCTGCATTTTTTTAATACTGTATTGAGAAATATTAAAGAAAAAGTAAATTTACGTTGGTGCTATTAACAACTGCTTCCTTCTATGAGTCCTGACCTGGTTACAATATTGCCCCTTCCTCTGCGTAAGACACAAGATATGAGAGCAGAATTGGGCCATTCAGTCTCATGGGTCTGTTCTGCAACTTGATCACGCTGATATGTTTCTCAACCCCATTCTCCTGCCTTCTCCCCATAACCCTTGATCCCCTTAACAATAAAGAGCCTACCTCTGCCTTAAATACAATGACTTGGTCTCCACTGTCCTCTGTGGCAATGAGTTCCACAGATTAACCGCCCTCTGGCTGAAGACATTTCACTTCACCTCAGTTCTTAAAGGATCATCCTTTCAGTCTGAGATGGGCCTTCGGTTCTTGTCCCTTTTACTTGTGGAAACATCTTCTCCACATCCACTCTATATAAGCCTCTCGGTATACTGTAAGTTTCAATCAGAATCTACCCGCTCCCCCCCCCCCCCCCTTCTAAACTCCATGGAGTACAGACCCACAGTCTTCAACCACTCCTCATATGACAAGCTCTTCATCTTCATGATCATTCTTGCAAATCTCCTCTAGACTCTATTCAATGCTAGCACATCCCTCTCGAGATACAGAGCTCCAACCACTCGCAATATTCCAAATGCAATCTGCCCAGAGCCTTTTACAGCCTCAGCAGCACATCCCTGTTCTTGTATTCTAGCCCTCTTGAAATGAATGCTAACATTGCATCTGCCTTCCTAACAATGGTTTTTGGAGCATTCTTTAATTGCGGTCACTGGTCAGGTGCTTAATTTAGAAGTTTCCACTTCCTGCAATTGACAGAATCAGCTGAAAGACATGCAGAAGATTTCAATTATTGTTCTAAGGCCATCATTACATCATGCTTCAGCAAGCCAGCTAATAACTAGCTGAAATACTAGATGAGATTTTTTGAGTTTTGTTGAAATGGCCCGAGACATGGGAAACCTTGTAAAATAGCAGTGGGAAGGAAGAAGAGAAGGACTGCTGAACAAAAGGAATGGCAGTGGCTTAATTAATCGGACCTTTCTCCTACTCTTGTCAGAATTTGTTGTAAAAAGCTTTTGCTTCAGACTATTTGGTTAATTTATGGAGTAAATTGTTGCTCTGTTCACTGAATGTGAAATCTGTCTGATTCAAAAAGGAGTAGGATAGATTTTTTTTAAGAATATATCAAATCCTTACAGTGTGGAAGAAGGCCATTTGGCTCATCAAGTCCATGCCAACCCTCTGATGAAGATCCCAGACCCATTCCTATACTTGTAACCCTGCATTTCCCATAACTAATCCACCTAGCCTCCGTGTTCCTGGACACTATGGACAATTTAGCGTGGCTCTTCCATCCAACCTGGACATCTTTGGCCTGTGGGAGGGAACCAGAGCACCAGGGGAAACTCACAGAAACACATGGAAAATGTACAAACTCCATACAGTCAGTTGCCCAGGAGTGGAACCACACACAGTCCTTGGAGCCATGAAGCAGCAATGCTAACCAGTGAGTCATTGTGCTGCCTTATGTTTGTCTCAGGCAATATAGAGATCAATCAGAAGTATGATTTTTTTAATTGACAAATATATTGCCTCAATGGATCTGAAAAGGACAAATGGAAAGAATGGCCTATGAGTCAGTGGGGTTGATGGTCCTGCTAGCTCTTTCCTCTTCCTAAGAATTGAGGCTTTCTTGCATTGCCACACCACGATTTTCACACGGAAAAACATTTTCTTTAATAATGCCATTATTACAGTGGGCATGCAGAAAATGGTGGGCTGATTTACCAAGACTGGACCTTTTTAAAATGTCAAGGTAGAATATGTGATGGGACTAGAAATGGGACCGTTCCAGAAATAAAGCAAGAATGTGAGACCATCTGCTCTATTAATGCTAACCCACCCAACACCGTGGGAATGGTTTGTATAAGTGCATATTTAAAAATGTTTCTTTAATATTTCACTGGCTGAATCAGAATAAAGATTGCACTAGCAATGGAAGTTATTAGTTTTTTTTAAATGATTGCTGCCCCCTTTCTTTTATTAGATTGGGACTGGATCTCAGATGTTTGTTTTTCCTCAAGGTTGAACACTTTACTTCTGTGAGGCATCCTACCCAGTGGCCTGGATCCGATTCAATCATTACACATGTGGCTGGCAGATTTGGGTACCAGCCAGCACTGGGCCTCTAGCCCATAACCACATGGGGGAAAGGTTGATATCTTGATTGCAAAGCCACTTCATTTCAACCTGTTTTTAACAAATCCAGTTACTTCAAATAACTGTTTGAAACAATTCTATTTATGTTAAATTATATTTTGAGCATTTGTACTTGATCAGATTTTCTTTAGGTATTCCTAGACTGGCTGTCTTCTGAGGTGCAAAGCAGTGTTGTAGAGATTATAATACTTAGTGCAACATTTTAAAAGTAATGGTCGTTAAACTAGGATTGAAACACAGGAGTGGCATTCCTGACCTCAGAAATACAAAGGTCATCTCCATTTGCAGGATAAAGCAATTTTCTGAAAATATCTTACAAACATTGACGGAACCTTTAAGGTCTCTTCAAACACGTTTTGACTGGTCTACCTCTTGTGAATTACCGAAAGCATTAGAGGTGGAAAAAGAGCAGATTTAATTTATGAAATTTAATTGACAAAATGTTTTTCAAGTACTATTTGTTTCCTCATTTTAATTGGATTTTTAAGATTTGGCCAGAATTGCAGACATATTGCACAACTGCCTGAATCATAGAAAATAAGACAAATCACATATTTTCTCTTTGTACGCAGCTGTCATTACAATACTGCTCGACTTCACTCACTAACAACAAAGGTCTTTGTTGTGGCCTGCTTTCTAACTGAGAAGGACTGACTAACCACTGAAGTCAAATCTCACCCCAGTGCTTTCAGATTATTCATTTTTTTAAAAACTTGCACTATTTTATATAAGTTATTTCCCAAAAGATCACTTGTTCTGTGGGAATTGTTCATTTCACTTAAGAGCTGTACTACACCCAAAAGCAGACGAGTGAGCTGAGCAGTACTGAAATAAATGCCAACTATTCTGACCCTGGGGCCATACTTGAGGTACCATTCCCATGTCGCAGCTTTGCCGTAATCTAGCAAAATGCTCTGGAGCTGATTTGTCCTCTGCTGTAGCAAACAAACTACAGGTGTATAAATAGCCTTCATAACTATTCCAAGGAACATAAGTATCACACAGCCTGGAGGAGCTGCAGCATGAAAAGTTTCTGGTAATAACCTCTAACTAGATTTTGTTCTTTTTTCAATTTACCAGAAGGTACTGTTGTTCTAGGAACCATTCCAACTATAATCACAACTCTATAATCCAACCACATTTGTCATAGGTAAATTGTGTTGGATAAACAAGGCGGCAGGAATATGGTCTACATTTGCAGATGTGACTCTGTAATATAAGCCTTATTTATTTTTGTCTAAGTATGGCTTGTATGGAAGCAGACTAAAAAGCGCCTGCCTTTCTATGTTTAAAAGGATAAAAGTCAGCATGCTGTAGAGCTGGGGGCAGGGGAAAGGATTATGAATATAGTACTTGTAAAATAATAACTTAAATGGAGCCTGCCAAGAGTATTAACATAGCTTCAAGTTTCTTTATAAATTAGCTTATAGCTTTTGTTTTAAATTTCCAAATAATATAAAGGAACAGGATATATTCTATTCATGGAACCATTAACTATAATTTTAGTGTGAATTAGGTACATTTTTATAGTCCGGTGCTGTTGGTATTTTTGTGAATATATTACAATCAGTTCACAGATCACACTAGGGATCAATCTCTTCGCTAAGTGTCAGAATAGGAATTGAGATGTGTTAACGTGGAGTGGTCCAAATTCATTTTCCATTTGCAGCAAACTTCACAGATCTTAATTTAACAATCCTGAAAGAAATTCTGACTCTACAGTGCATTGTCTTTGTAGGCTAGGTTAAAGTGAGCACCAAAGACATCAGTTCTAAACATGCAAGCAATATGCTTGTATTTCATTATGACATTAGGGAATTGATTAAAAAGCTAGATGACTAGAGAGAGAAATGGGACTGTAATGATTATTCACATTAATAATGAATAAAAACCAAACATGATGTTCTTTCAGGGTTTTTGGCAAGGCAAGGGCAATAATCAATAACAAAAATAATATAATACAATAGTGATGCAAGTAATGTCTTGTTGTAGCCAGCTGAATTGTGAAATGCTTCAAACAATAATTAGCTAATAAATTCAGCAGTAATGAATATGAACTTCTAGTTTCTTTGGTCTGGGTAAAATCATTAACATGTCAATTCTGCCAGAATACAGAAGAACAGAAGATAGAACTAATAAAATTAAAGACCTAAATAAAAAGTGTGCAGTATCTGTATTGAGTTATTAATTAACACTCATTACTCCAGAATGAAGACAAAGTTAGGAGTAATCTCAAGTGGTTAACACATGTGCTGCGTGGAATGTGAAACTTTTGTAGGGTATAAAACTGGCCAGATTAGAGTCTCTACTCACATTACACCCTGTACAATAGATGTATACCAGGCAGCCTATTCACTTCTGTCTGTTAATTGTTATTTTTGGTATATTGTTTTAACAATGAATGACTTTTTTATGGTAGATGCATTGTATTGAAGAAGTCTATCTAACAGTGTTTAAAGTTGTTTAAAAATTCCAACAGAGTGTAAGTTCAAATTATTGAACATGCAAAATAATTTGCCAGAGATCATTGCCAGCAGTTAGTAGCAAGTCCCACCAGATCTAGGTGACATGGTTAACATAGTACAAGGACAGGAAGTTACTTTCATTTATCCCTGTCTACTTAGTTACAAAAAGTATATGAAGGGTCAACGTAGGAGAGAAAATATTTGAAGGAAGTAATTGATCAGCTGTAAAGCATTTTGGGACATCCAGAGGATGCTAAATGTACTATATAAATTTACATCTCTTCTCTCAAAGGATCCTGAATCTGTGGAATTCACTAAGCCAGAGTGTGGAGGATGCCATGACATGGAGGACATTAACAGATTTTTGAATTAGTAGTAGGTTGAAGGGTTATGGACAGCAGACAGGAAAGTTGAGGCTGAGATGAAATCAGCCATGATTGTACTGAATGGCGGACAAAGCTGGAGGGGCTGAATTGCCTACTCATGCTGTCAGTTCATATATTATTATCTACATCTTT
This sequence comes from Chiloscyllium punctatum, assembly GCF_047496795.1. Taxonomy (NCBI): domain Eukaryota; kingdom Metazoa; phylum Chordata; class Chondrichthyes; order Orectolobiformes; family Hemiscylliidae; genus Chiloscyllium; species Chiloscyllium punctatum. Next base: position 49,125,876 of record NC_092750.1, on the reverse strand, counting down.
CTTCTAAATATTCAATGTGCTGTCAGGAAGACTGTAAGCTGATTGAGTAGCACTAATGTGAGAACTTGATTACTCTGAATTACCCAAAATTGGTCATGTTGGAACATCTGTACAGGACAAAAAAAATTCTAAATGCTTCGTCGAAGACCGTAAGTTTCAAACTATATTTCAAACTTTTTATTAGATATGCCATTTATTAAAAGTGTTTCTAAAAAAGAAGGTTTTGTCTCTGGAAAGCTCCAGCTTCAGATTAAGACAGGATGTGTTCTAAGTATAAACTCTAATTTATCATTTTTACTGCCAGCTGCTGCTCGCTGACTTTTAGCATAACCAGCCTATACAAGTCCAGCAGGGGATTCAGACCCAATAAGATCATATACAGTAAAAGAAAGTGATGAATTTTATCTCAGTTATGACTGGTAGAGGTTACTTAGGTTTGTCTCAATGTTATCAGGATGTACTTTGAGAACCATAGGTATTTCAGGGGAATTAGATGTTGAAGGTTGTGTAGCACTAACCTGTTCAATAGCATCAATAGCAAAAATTCTTATTTTGATACCACACTTTATGTTACGGAACCTTATGTTATGGAAATGACTTTATGAATTTATGAGCTGGAAACCAATAATTTTGTTTTGAAAGAAAGATTAAAGCTATTATCCAGTGACTTGAATTCATAGCCATAGATGGCTGCATATTTGCATCACTGTCCTCTACATTCCAAGGCCAATAAGTGGAGACTTCCAGGCTGTAAAGTTTCATCAGGAATGATTGCCTTGAAGAAATATGAATGGCACCCATTAGCAACAGCAATGCAGACAAGCACCTTGGTACTGAACACGCGGTTGACAAATCATTTGGCATAATTGCGTTGGTAATGGGACTCTATGAAAGAAATTTAATGATCTAATCATATAAGTCATGCACATAGAGTCATAGAGTCATGGGGGTTTACCGCATGGAAAGAGGCCCTTCGGTCCAACTTGTCAATGCCGCCCAGTTTTCACAATTAATCTAGTTCCATTTGCCTCCATTTGGCTCATAATCCACCATACTTCTTCCATCCATGTACCTGTCCAAATGCCTCCTAAATGACAAAATTGTATTCGACTCCAACACAACCTCCAACAGCCTGTTCTAGACACTCACCATCCTTTGTGTGAAAAAAAATGGCCCTCTGGACATTTTCTTTTCTTTCCCCTCTCACCTTAAACCTATGCACTCTAGTTTTAGACTCCCCTACAATGGTGAATAGCTGTTGGTTATCTACCTTATCTGTGCCTCTCATGATTTTATGGACATCTATAAGATGGAATTCACTAAATGACAACCATATTTTGGACAAAGGGCAGTTAGAGGGAATCAGTCAAGTTACAGCTCAGCTAACTATTTGTGTACATAAGCACATGTTTTTGCTGTGAACCAGAAGAAGCACATAAAAAACTGATGAAACAATAATCCTCTGTGGGTCTCTTTATCCCTTGTTCACTCTCTCTCGATACAACTTGTAAATTTTGAATTCTGCTTCTTGTATTTTGATTATCCAAGGATATCAGAAATAGATCTGAAAAAAGCTCAACCCAGCAGCTGCAATCTTTAAATTAACAGATAAATCATTTATTTATGTCTTTAAACTGCCTTGATGCTGAACTCAGGAGGACCACTGAGCTCAAATGAAGCCATGCAAAGGGTTACACCCGAAACATCGACTTCTCCACCTACTGTTGCTGCCTGGCTTGCTGTGTTCTGTCAGCCTCCTGCCTGTCTACTTTGGATTCCAGCATCTGCAGTTTTTTTTTGTCTCTAACCAAGTTACCCCCATTCAACAGCAATATAACATTTTACTTTCCTAGACTTTAAACTGCTTAATCTATCATCCTGTTCTGCAATCTATTTGTATCTGTGTGAACTGTGATTGTGTTTGTGAAAGTTGGAACATTTTATTATTTTTCATAGACTGGTTTGAGTAAAATAAATATTATTCTCTATGTTAAAAATACTCAAGTAAATCTGTGTGTCTTTAATTGTCACAGCATAAAAACGGTTAAACATTTATTGAATTGACTAGCATTTTGTCTTAAAGGAAAAAAAAAATCTGTGGTCAAATGAAGAATGGAAAATGAGAGAAACCATCTTGCTTCTCTTCACCTAGTGAATTTTCTTAGAATCTGGAAGGCAGAAAGATTAGAAACTAAAGTCCATGCACAAATTAAAACTCACAGGGTCCCAGAGTTTATAGGATGGTCTGCTGCAGTTTCAGTCACAATCCATTAGACCCCATAAAGAATCTTTGGTTAGCCACTGATTCCATGGGTTTCTGGATGGTGTTAAAAAAATGTTTCTGTGTATCCAGAAATAGGCTACTTTCCAATGTGATAGGCCTTAGAGGTGGGGATCCTCACATCAGAGGTTTCCACTTCCCTGGTGTGGTTCTGGCATGGATGCCATACCATCTATACTAATGCAAGTATAAAAAGGATATCGAGTTGCAAGAATGATAGAGAAGTCATTAGAAATTGGCTTTGGGCTCATAGAAGGCACATTTGATGCAGCCATTATTAAACTTGTGGGAGATTTAGGGATCAATTGCTTTGACTTGTTGGTAATATTGGGCCTTGGGTCTCATTTCAGATGAACTAAGCACAGCAACAATTCACTGGCAAAGTTGCATTGATGTTCAAGCTGCAGAGTGACCCATAGGTTAATAAGAGATAACTGAGTCAGGGTGGATTAGAAAAGTAGTGGGGTTTGTGACTGAAGCGGGGAAAATTCAAGTGAGAAGGAAGTGGGGGCCAAGTGTCAATGCCAGGGTCAGGGAAGGGCTGGAGAATGGTGGCTGGGCAGTAGTTGGTGGCTTTATCTCTATAGCTAAGAGGAGGTACTGGCAGTAATGCAATGGCTGCATTAATTGAATATGGCTCAAGACTCACCTTCAGGTTGATATATTGTGAAATTCCACCTTGTAGGTTGCAGCTTGTATTTATTCTTTTAAGGACCATATGTTTTCAGCATTCTGACCTAGATTTTCAGAGTGCAGTCTCATGCTTCTGGCTCAATACAAACCAACCATACAATCTGAGCATTGCAAATGGCTGATGTCTATTTTGGGATTGAGACTGCATGATGTTTTTAAAACTTGACCAATATGACAAGTGACTCATTTGCAACACACAATGAGCTTCTTCTCTGACGTATCAGTGCCTTAGGAGGATACTCGACCCATTGAGTCTGCTCTGCCATTCGATCAGGGTTGATAGTTTTCTAAACCCCATTCTCCTGCCTAACCCTTGATCCCCTTACCAATCAAGAAGCTATCTATCTCTGTGTTAAATGGCTCAATGACTTGGCCTCCACAGCCCTCTGTGGCTATGTGTTCTACAGGTTTACCACCCTCTGTCTGAAGGAATTCAATTCATGTCATTTTGAAAGGCTTGTCCCTTCACTCTGCAGCTGTGCCCTTGGGTCTTTATCTCTCCTACTAGAGAAAACATCTTCTCTACGTCCACTGTATCCAAGCCTCTAGTACTATGTAAGTTTCAATCAGATCCCCCATCATCTTTCTGTGCAGATCCAGAGTCCTCAACTGTTCCCATATGACAAGGCAGGATCATTCTTGTAAACTTCCTGTGGATTCCTCAAACATCAGTGCATCCTTCCTTAGATGTGGGTTCCAAAACTGATCACAATATTCCATATGCAGTCTGACCAGAGCCTTATACAGAGTCAACAGTACACCTGTGCTCGTTAATTCGAGCCTGCTTGAAATGAATGCTAACATTGTGTTTTTTTCCTAACTGTTATCTGAACCTCCACGTTAAGCAAAGGAAAATCCTGCACTAGGACTCCCAAGTCCCTTTGTGTTTCAGATTTCTGACACATCTCCTTGTTTAGAAAATAATCTGGTTTCTAATCTTCCTACCAAGCCTCACACTTCCTCACATTGTATTCAATCTGCCACTATCTTGCCTAGTCACCTCGCCTGATGAAGGGCTTTCGCCCAAAATGTCGACTTTCTTGATCCTCGGACGCTGCCTGACCTGCTGTGCTTTTCCAGAACCACTCTAATCTTGACTCTAACCTCCAGCATCTGCAGTCCTCACTTTTGTCTCGTCCCCTAGCCTGTCCAAGTTTCCACAGCCTCCCTGCTTCCTCAAAATTACCTGTCCCTTCATGTTATTTTGTGTCATCTGCAACTTAGCACCCAAAAAACAAGTTCTGCATGGCCAAATCTTTAGATCATGGTTTATAAATCCAGGTAACACTTTGCTTCTTGCAAATTGTGTTTTATACTTGTACTTTTGCCAATTATTTTATCTTTTTTTAGTTCAATTGCTGAGGGACTGCCAATTCCCCATCTCATTCTTTATTTGAAACAGTGCAAAATGTTGAAAATCATACCTTGACTATTGCTACTTGGAAGAAAAGAAGGTGAAACAATGCCATAATGCCAGGCTGGTGAGGTTGTGCCCATGTTTCAGGACACCTAGTCACTGGTTCGGCACATTATAGTATACAGGGAAGAGGCGTTACCTGTCTGGACTTGAAGGTGCAGCAGCGCCCTTTTGACGGTTATATATTCAAAAGAAATCCATCATTGAACAATATCATAAACTGCAAGAACAACAGCTTATCTGCACCACAGGCAATGACCTGTGTATGAAAATCACCATCACCCTTCAGTTCTATGCTGCAGGGTGATTTTAGACTAACACTGGCTGCATCTGTGTGAAAATCCAAACTAACAGAATTTAAATTGCAAGGTGTGGGAAATGGATGGAACAAAGCTGGAAGATAAGAAAAACAGCCTCAAGCTGCTATAATTGTTTGTAGCCCTTGAAATGCTAATCATTTATGACTCTACAAATGTATAACTATATTTGAACTGTTATTTTTATATACTGTTGACACCGTGAGGAGGGGAAATTTGGTTCCCTTCTCTATAACCACCTCTCTGTTGGTCACAATAATCATCTAATATTTTTATTTTGGCATACAACTTTCCCACACCCATTAATCAGATCAAAATGAAAGAATCAATTCTAATTCTAGAGTGAAAGAAAGGAGTTTTTTTATTATTTACTAAACATAGGGGAAAAAAAACAATAAACTAAGATATCAAACACAGCTACAGTTTGTCGCTCCATTACTGGCAATCTCGGGGCAGGGCTTTTGCTGGACAAGAGAATTTCCCAGACCACAGGAGATCACATGCCATGTCAGGAAATTTTAAATATTCTTCTCTCTATTCCTGAAGGCGTTGACCCATACCAAAGTATTTCTCTTGTGTGTAATTCTGATGGTGAGTCTTGATGGGCTATTCAACTGTGTTGTTATCACATTTTTACAGGCACATGTCGAGGGAAATCTAGAAGTACTGCAGATGCTGGGTCACCACAGGTTGCTGGACCAGAGAGAGCCTCATTAGAGAGGCACAATGTGTAATAAGTTCAAAAGGAAGTGGGAGTGGGAGAGGGAGCAGGAAGGTAACAGCAGATGCAGTTTAAAGTTCTTAGAGTCCTGGAGTGGTGTGAAACCTGAGAGTACAGCTATTCTTTCGTTTCCCAAGTTGTGTTTTCATCAAGTGCTTCTTTCATCTTAGTTCCTCCCCTTAAATTGGCAAACAGACAGACAACACTTTTTTAACCACTGGGATAGGCTGCAATTGTAGAACTGGCCTGACGAAGTCCTTATATAGTCATCAATTAACCACAAAAGAACATCAATTGGAGCTGGGCGTTTCTATCTAGAACTTCAGTTTTGTGGTAACTGGTGTGTATCACCCAATGACAAAATTCCAGGTTATCTTTCCTATCTGTTACCTTCCCTGCTGCTTTTTGAGCGGGAAAAGTTCTGACCAAAATATGGGAATTCTGTGCAGCATGAACCGATAATTTGATAAGCTTTGTGTTGATCTACTTATGTTATATTTGAACATCTTTTATAATCTGCATGTAATTGCACCAGCTCTCATATTCATGTCAAATTTAGTGCAACTGTGTATTTAGGAATGTCCTAATTAAAATTGCAACAAATAACAATTATAGTGTGAATTACAATTACTTAATTAAAAAGGGATTTCTGGCTTTTGAGTTATGGAGAAAGTATTTTTCTGTGATTGATGCAATAAGTGTTTGCAAATTATATCTAATTACTATACTAATAATGTTACTCCTCATTTCATTGTGGACACCATATAGCATTCCAAATTAGAAATGAAACTGTGGGAATATTTGCAACAATGCATGAATTTTCTCGCCTATTCCCATACTAGCATCTGCTACAGATATATGGTATGAATGGATGCTGGCTCTGATCCTGATTTGTAGTGCAATTATTGCATAACTGGCAAGCTGGACTTGAATAGTACAGAAACAAAATAACTTTGTTCATTCAGCAGAGCACAAATTGTAATTTTTCAAAAGTAAAGCTCTCAATTGTGATTTTGCAGCAGCTGTTTTTTGTCAAACGCGATTGATTTTAACTAATAACTAATTGTACCTTTAAGATGATGCTTTTTTTTGAAAGCATTTACTATAAATTTGTATAATTTATCAATAGATTAACAATAATTGCCCATATTTGGTGTAATTCTCCTAGCTTTTGTACTTCTCTATGGAGTCTCTTGAACTGATCCAAACTTCAATGTGCAGTTTTATACCAATTCACAATAATAGACTGGAACAGATTGAAGCAGGCAGCTGTTTGTCTGCTGTGTGCTACATGACATGAACTGATGGGATATGCAGTGGCCTTTTACTTGCAGCAACAATTTTGCTTGGCAGCCATGCAAAGAATATATAATATTTCTCACCAGTATTGTAAACTTACTAGATAATATGTTGTGTTGGAAGACTGTTCCTTTGCTGCTAAGTTATGGAATAGAATTGAGACTGTATTGAAGCATTATCCAGAGAGCTGAGTACGACACACAATTTGTGATTGCTTTTAGTACTGAACGAAAGCGCTTAATAGAAATGTTATGGAACAAAATTTGATACTGAGTCATGTAAGGAGATGTTGGTCCACATGACCAAATATTCACCAAGAAAGCAGGCTTGAAGAAAATTGTTAAAGGAGGGAGTGAGGCAGAGAGATTTCGGAAGAATTCTGGATTTTTTATGTATGATAGGAATTACAGAGGCTAGTTAGATATGATAAAAGCTTAATCACATATACCAACAGATTCTATAACAGCATCTTCCCTGTTGTTATTTGACTTCTGAATACACGTTAAAATATCAGATTTAATGTTCGTCTTGCTCTTTGTGCAGTCCTAACATTGTAGTCTTTGCTCTGTTCTATTACCTTAATGCACTTTGTATGGTGTGATCTGCCTGTACTACATGCAAAACAAAACAAAACTTTTCACTGTTCCTTGGTGCATGTGACAATAAAAAATCAAATCAAGTCAAATCAAAATGATAATTCAGAATATCAGAGGACAATACTTCCAACAATACTTCCAATACTTCTTGAGTTTGACTCCTCTTCTCCATACTCAAGACATCATCAGATTGGGTGGAGCTTAAAATAGCCTCAAACAGAACCTTCCCTTTTAACACTGACCCCCTATCCAACCCCTACCAACTATGAATTGCCTCCAAAGTATTTATATTCTTCCTTAAATAAGATGATCACTTTACAGTGCTCACCCTCACTATTCCCTCAACCATGAACAATCCTCACCCCTTCATTCCTCAACATGATCTCCTAAATCACCTTTTGGAATTCCCATCTCCTGCACATTTGGAGTCAGAATACTTAGTATTATCATGATCACTGAGGTTATGACTGTGAGGGTGGAAGGCACTGAAAGTTATACCAACTGGTTGCACCATTAACATAAACATGTTTAATTAAATCAAAATGATCTGTTTATTACAAACAAAAGTCACTCCAAAATAAAAATTGGCAACATCCAACACAGACTTGATATTTAAAAAAAAATCAGAAGATATAAAATATGCTTCGAATGGAGATGAAGTCCTATTTTCACACTTAGGTGCTTCCATTGTGTTCTGTGACACCATTACTGAGGTACGTAGCAAAGATTCAAACCAAACTGTGGAACTCTAGACTGAGCATCTTAGAGTCATAGTCAGAGAGATGTACAGCATTGAAACAGACCCTTCGATCCAACCCTTCCATGCCGACCAGATATCCCAACCCAATCTAGTCCCACCTGCCAGCACCTGGCCCATATCCCTCCAAACCCTTCCTATTCAAATATCCATCCAAATGCCTCTTAAATGTTGCAATTGTACCAGCCTCCACCACATCCTCTGGCAGCTCATTCCATACATGTACCACCCTCTGTGTGAAAAAGTTTCCTCTTTGGTCTCTTTTATATCTTTCCCCTCTCACCCTAAACCTATGCCCTCTAGTTCTGGACTCCCCAACCCCAGGGAAAAGACTTTGTCTATTTATCCTATCCATGCCCCTCATAATTTTGTAAACCTCTATAAGGACACCCCTCAGCCTCCGACGCTCCAGGGAAAACAGCCCCAGCCTGTTCAGCCTCTCCCTGTAGCTCAGATCCTTCAACCCTGGCATCATCCTTGTAAATTGTTTCTGAACCCTTTCAAGTTTCACAACATCTTTCCGATAGGAAGGAGACCAGAATTGCACGCAGAATTCCAACAGTGGCCTAACCAATGTCCTGTACAGCCACAACATGACCTCCCAACTCCTGTACTCAATACTCTGACCAATAAAGGAAAGCATGCCAAATGCCTTCTTCATTATCCTATCTACCTGCGATTCCACTTTCAAGGAGCTATGAACCTGCACTCCAAGGTCTCTCTCTGTTCAGCAACACTCCCTAGGACTTTACCATTAGGTGTATAAGTCCTGCTAAGGCACTCAGGATGGTGAGTACCTTAGAGGGGACTTGCAGACGGTAGTGTTCTCATGTATCTGCTGCCCTGTCCTTCTAAATGAAAATGGCCATGGGTTTGGATGATGCTGTATAAAGTGTCTTGGTAAATTTCTGTAATGCATCTTGTAATTTGTACCCAATGCTGCTAATCAACATCAGTGTTAGAGGGAGTGGATGTGCTCTCAATTAATATTTGGAAGGTGCTACCTAAGTAGCCTTGGTAATTTCTGCATCAATCAAGAGGACTGCTTTGTCCTGGATGGTGTCAAGCTTCTTGAATGTTGTTGGAGCTGCACCCATCCAGGCAAATGTGGAGTATTCCATCAAAACCCTGACTTGTGCCTGGTATATGGTAGACAGAACTTGGAGAGTCAGAAGGTGAGTTACTTGCTACAAGATCCTAGCCTCTGCCTCTGCTGATAACCACTGACCTTATATGGCCAGTCCAGTTCAATTTCTGGTCAATGGCAATTCCCAGAATGTTGATAGTGTGGGAATTTAGTGAGAGTAACAACATTGAATGTTAAGGTTTGATGGTTAGATTCTCTCTTGTTGGAGATGGACATTGCCTGACACTTTTGTGTTGCGAAAGTCACTTGCCAGTTTTCAGCCCAAGCCTGCTTTGTTTCAAAACTGCTTCAGTTCTGCAGTTGCAAGGATGTTCTGTCCCTTTAAGTTGTCACAGCTCCTTAAGTGCTACTGCAGCTTCCAATTTTTATCACTGCCAATAGTGAGTCCCTGTGGTAGGCAGAAATACTGGGATCCTACCCAAGACAAACAAATGAGGCTGCCCTTGAAAAATGAAACAAGGTTGTGGAAGGGTCATTCTGGCAGGTAGAAGCCCTGCTCTGATGCACTTCCAGTGGGAACCTTCTTGAATCAGAAAATTTGGACCCAGGTCTTTGCACAACTGTAAATGGATGCAGTGCACAACAAACTTTTCTTAATTCAGTGCAATTTGGCAGAAAATTGCTCTCTCATCATGAAAAGCCACATGAATGACTTGCATAGGAAGTGGAAAGGTTGTACCCTCTTCCAATACTGAGGTTAGAAGTATATAATCTTTATCTCCTGTGGGATCCATATTATATCTGAGGTATGAACACTGTATAAGTGAAATTGTGCAAAAGGTGGAAAATGTTTGGATTGAACAGACAACCTATGCATTCATGTGCTTCAACTTAACCCAAGTGAGAAAAAACACAGTTTTTATACTCTCAAAAAGAAGAGAAAAAAATGAGCATTAGGAAAGGGTGGAAATGCTTTAACAGATGAATACTTCATGTCAAAAATCCAGGAGTAAACTGAACCAAACACTTGTGTCAACAAGCCGGGTGCCACAAATATTTTTCTGCTGAGCAAACACATTTTGATGTGTTGAAAGTTGCCACTATGAAAATATTCAAGTGTTTATACTGGATAGAATATGCCAATAATGTAGTAAAGGTTTATGTACATGAGGCCAAGAACTGAAATTAGGAAATGGAAATCCAAACATCTGACAAGGATATATGAATCCAGCAGATTGCAATGTCTGAAAAAACCTTTAAAAATGGCTAATTAATATCCTTAAATAGATGGTGGCGACTTTATGATTCCAAACATCACAACTCACATTCATGCAAATATAAACAAGCGATTTTCTGTGGAGTAATCTATTGTTGGACCATGGCTTGGTCACATTCTCCACAATAGTTTTATTGTGTAATCTTGTTGGCAGAAGCCACATGAGGTATGGTTTCAGCTTACATTTATCAAATTTTGAAAATAAAACATTACATTACGAGCAAGTGTGGGTCAGATAGAATTGCAATGTAGAGAAGGAAGTGTTTATGCATTTGTTTGAGGGACAATGTATACATTTGTCTGAGAAATAAAATGTTTAACAATTATTCACCAATTAGCATTCCTCATTTCCAGGTCATGAATAGTGTGAAGCAGGTACAAACCTATTACGTGTACTTCACTACATAATAATATAGACATAACATGAAAATTTTGCAAGGGATACTTCACATCCACAAACGTTATTTCTTATCATGATTTTGTGTCACATTTTCCATGTAAACTGGAATGATTTATTAACATGCAAGCGGGTGTGTGTTGCAATGTATACATATCTATATTTCTATAGTGCAATAATGTTCGGAGTGCTGATCTCACTAATTTCTCTGGTAAATGGAATTTACATAATGTGGGTGAGTTTCAGGCAAAGGAAAAGTCTGTAATTGACAGCATACCTATTTAAGGTCAGAAAACATCAAGGTTCTGTAGGAGCTTAGACATTTCTTTACAGAGATAACAACTTTTTTTTCCATCTGAGATTATCAGAGAAAACCTGTAGTGGTTATACCTGTTTGCAGTTGATGGTAATGAAATGCTGCTTTTGATTTGTTCTCAGCAAAGATACACTCTTCAGAATGGTCAGAAATGGAGCCCTGAATAGAACTGCAGCAGATGTGGGGAAGTAGGTGGCCAAAAAGACTTGATACTTGATAGCTTGAAAATTTTAACAACCGTACCAGGTCAAGTAAGTCAAGACTATCAACCACATTTTCTGCGAATGCAATATACTGATGAAACGAACAACATATATTGACTTCCTTCTTTAAGTGCTGGAGGAAATAATGAACTTCCTGTTACCTTGTCAAACCCTTGGTCTGAAAATGTTTCTTCACTCATTTCAACGCATAGATTGATTCTACAAGGTTGCTTGTTTGTATGTACACACAGATAACTGAAATAAAAATAGAGATTGCGAGAGAAACACAGCAGGTCTGGCAGTTTCTGTGGAGAGAAAGCAGCGTCAAGGTTTTGGGTCCAGTGGCCCCTCTTCAGAACTGATTGCAGCTAGGAAAGGATGATATGTATGCTGAAGATTTTGGGGAGGGGAGGGGAGGGGTCAAAACAAGGAAGTGGTAGGTGAATATGGAGCCCAGAGAGAAACAATAGGAGTTGGGCAGACAAAGAAATGTGTAATGGTAAGCCAGAGTGAAAGAAAAACTGACATTAGGGACCATCAGTGGTTGAGAATGAGTTAGCTGTGCTGAAAGCTGTCCATGTGATGACAAGGCCTGGGTTGTGGGGTAGGTAAAAGATGATCACATTATTGGGTTTATATTATAGGCCCCCTAATAGCCAGCAGGAAATTGAGAAACAAATTTACAAGGACATTTCAGTTGTCTGTAAGAATAATAGGATGATTATGCTAGGGAATTTTAACTTTCTAAACATCGACTGGGAGTACCATAGTGTTCAGGGTTTAAATAGAAAGGAATTTATTAAGTATGTACAAGAAAATTTTCTGATTTAGTGTGTGGAAATATGTACTAGAGAAGGTGCAAATCTTGACCTACCCTTGGGAAATAAGGCAGGGCAGGTGACTGAGGTTCAGTCGGGGAGCACTTTGGGGCCAGCGATCATAATTCCATTAATTTTAAAATAGTGATGGAAAAGGTCTAACAGTTGAAGTTCTCAATTGGGGGAAGGCCAATTTTGATGTATTTGGCAAGAACTTTCAAAGGCTGATTGGGGACAGATGTTTGCAGGTAAAGGGATGGCTGGAAAATGGGAAGCCTTCAGAAATGAAGCAATGAGCGTCCAGCGACAGTATATTCCTGTTAGAGTGAAAGCAAAGGCTGGTAGATGTAGGGAATGCTGGATGACTAAAGAGATCGAAAGTTTGGTTAAGAAAAAGAAAGAAGCATATGTCAGGTATAGACAGGAGAGATCGAGAGAGTCCTTGGAAGAGTATAAAAGCAGTAGGAGTATACTTAAGAGGGAAATCAGGGGGGCAAAAAGGGGACATGAGATAGCTTTGGCAAATAGAGTTAAGGATAATCCAAAGGGTTTTTAAAAATACATTAAGGACAAAAGGGCAACTAGGGAGGGAATAGGGCCCCTCAAAGGTCAGCAAGGCAGCCTTTGTGTGGAGCCACAGGAGATGGGGGAGATACTAAACACATATTTTGCATCAGTATTTACTGTGGAAAAGGACATGGAAGATTAAGAATGTGGGAATTCAGATGGTGACATCTTGAAAAATGTCCATATTACAGAGAATGAGGTGTTAGATTTCTCGAAATGCATAAAAGCGGTTAAATCTCCAGGACCTGATCAGGTGCACCCTAGAACTCTGTGGGAAGCTAGGGAAGTGATTGCTGGGCCCCTTGCTGAGATATTTATATCATCAATAATCACAGGTGAGGTGCTGGAAGATGGAAGTTGGCTAACGTGGTACCATTATTTAAGAAAGGTGGTCAGGAAAAGCCAGGGAACTACAGACTGGTGACCCTGTGATTGATGGTGGGCAAGTTGGAGAGAGTGCTGAGGGACAGGATTTACCTGTATTTGGCAAGGCAAGGAATGATTAGGGATAGTCGGAATGGCTTTGTGCATGGGAAATCATGTCTCACGAACTTGATTGAGTTTTTTGAAAAAGTAACAAAGAGGATTGATGAGGGCAGAGTGGTAGATGTGATCTATATGGACATCAGTAAGGTGTTCGACAAGGTTCACCATGGGAGACTGGTTAGTAAAGTTAGATCTCATGGAATACAGGGAGAACTAGCTATCTGGATACAGAACTGGCTCTAAGGTAGAATGCAGAGGGTGGTGGTGGAGGGTTGTTTTTCAGATTGGAGGCTTGTGACAAGTGGAGTGCAACAAGGATTGGTGCTCGGTCCACTACTTTTTGTCATTTCTATAAATGATTGGGATGTGAGCATAGGAGGTATAGTTAGTAAGTTTGTAGGTGACAGCTTAATTTGGATAAGGGTCCCAGGGTGTGTTGCTGAAAAAAGAGACCTTGGAGTGCAGGTTCATAGTTCCTTGAAAGTGGAGTTGCAGGTAGATAGGATAGTGAAGAAGGCGTTTGGTATGCTTTCCTTTATTGGTTAGAGAATTGGGTACAGGAGTTGGGAGGTCATGTTGCGGCTGTACAGTACATTGGTTCAGCCAATTTTGGAATACTGCATGCAATTCTGGTCTCCTTCCTATCGGAAGGCTGTTGTGAAACTTGACAGGGTTCAGAAAAGATTTGCAAGGATATTGCTAGGGTTGGAGGATTTGAGCTATAGGGAGAGGCTGAATAGGCTGAGGCTGTTTTCCATGGAATGTCAGAGGCTGAGGGGTGACCTTATAGAGGTTTATAAAATGGTGAAGGGCATGGATAAGATAAATTTTCCCTGGGGTGGGGGAGTCCAGAACTAAAGGGCATAGGTTTAAGGTGAGAGGGGAAAGATATAAAAGGGACCTAAGGGGCAACTGTTTCACACAGAGGGTGGTGCATATATGGAATGTGCTGCCAGAGGATGTGGTGGAGGCTGGTACAATTGCAGCATTTAAAAGACATCTGGATGGGTATATGAATAGGATGGGTTTAGAGGGGTATGGTGGCAAATGAGATTAGATTAGCCTAGGTTATCTGGTTGGCATGGATGAGTTGGACTGAAGGGTCTGTTCCGTGCTGTATTTCTCCTTGACTCTACGACTCTATGACATAGTAGAAGGTGTTCATGTCCTAAAATGATTGAACTTGATGTTGAATTCTGAAATCTCCAAGCGGAAAATTAGATGCTGCCCTTCCAAATTGCTCTGAACCTCACTGGAGCACTGCAGGAGGCCCAAGACAAAGATATTGGCCACGGAACACAATGGTGTGTTGACTCAGAAGGCAACAGGAAGGTCAGGGTCATTTTTATAGATAGAAGACAGGTACTCTGCAGAGCAGTCGCCCAGTCTGCATTTCGTCTCCCTGATGTAGAGCAACCATGTTGTGAGCAAAAAGTCAGCAGACCAGATTGAGTGACGTTCGGATAACTTGCTGCTTAAACTGGAAGGTGTACCTAGGGCCTTGGATAGTGTGGATGGAGGAAATAAACAGGCAGGAGGTACACCTTCTGCGATTACATGACGAGGTGTCGTGGGATGGGGAGGTGTTGGGAGTGGAGGATGACTGGACCAAGATGTCCTGGAGGGAAAGGTCCCTGCAGAAGACTGACAAGACAGGGAAGGGAAATAAGCATCTGGTTCTGGCATCATGCTGGAGGTGATGGACTTGACAGTTTATAATTCTTTGGATGTGGATTCTGCTGGGATGGAGAGTGAGGACTAGGGGAACCCTATCGATGTAATGGGAAGGAATAAAATGGGTGAGGGCAGAAGTACGGAAGATGGATCCAATATGGCTAAGGGCTCTGTCAACCATGCTTGTGCTTCGGCTGCCGAAAACAGTGGACAGTTTTGAGTCTATTCCTGTAGAAGATAGCATGATTAGAACAGATGCGATGGAGATGGAGATGGAGAAACTGGGAGAATGGAATGGAGTCTTTCCAGGAAGCAAGATGTAGGAATGTCGCCCAGGGAACTGTGCGAGTCGGTATGTCTATAGGGGGAATAATGAACAGATGCCTGGGTTGACTACATGTCATAAGGATAAAGCCTACGTTTTTCCTTTTGTATTATTTCTTCAAGGAGATAATGGTGCTTCTCCAATTGGTTTGATAGATTGATATCAATTAATGAATTCCCAATCTACAAGGTCTTGCTCCTCATGAGGAAGAAACCACTCACTTATTGGATGGTGTAGACCAAAGAAGCAGCATAGTTTCCAGCTCTATCATCAAGGAACGTTTCATGACGTCCTACCTCTCTTCAGAGTCACTAATGGTTCAGTGATATTTCAGAGTCAGAAGCCATGCTTCCTGCACTTGAACATAAAATCTAAGTTGATACTTCAGCAAGGTGCTGCAGGAGTGCCACCCAACAACAACAACAGCATTAAAACAGTGAGGTGCTTCAAAGCAGTGATTAGGAGTAATGGGTAGAATCCTCCAAGCCTCTGAACAATGTGGACCTTGGTGAAAAAGTTGAAAAACATCTTGTGAGATGGCTAGCTCAATGTTAAGAACAAAGAAGCCCCATTTTCCAGCCAATGATCGAACAGTGAGACAAGATTCTGGTTAGCGAGCAGCAGGAGGTCTGTTTGTATGCATTAGTCTGTATTATCGTGCATGAACATCCTCATAACCTCATCATCCTGCCTCCTTGATATGTAGTTTCATATTTTCTCACCCCACACATAAAAATCGGACAGTGATAATTCTTGATGTGAAAAGTCGGCTGCTGTGGACCTCCAACAGTCATCACCATCGCATAGCACATTCCATGGGCAGCAACTGTATGCAGATTCTTGTTCGCAAATAGAGTGCCACTAACGCACTGTTCAATGTATCTGAGGCAAATAAATCAAAGCATGCAGGACTTCCGTGTCTGTGTGGGTTTCCTCCGGGTGCTCCAGTTTCCTCCCTCAATCCAAAGATGAGCAAGTTAGTGGATTGGCCATGCTAAATTGCTCATAGTGTTCAGGGATGTTTATGCACATTAATTAGGGGTAAATATAAGGTAAGGGTCTGGGTGGGTTACTCTTCAGAGCATCGGTGTGGACTTGTTGAGCCAAAGGGCCTGTTTCCACGCTGTCAGAATTTTATTCTGTTCTATGAGAAATGCAGTGTCCTTAAAGGATTGGAAAAGGTTCCTGAGGTTGGGAGGATGAAGGCCAAGGTTAGATTTGAAAACTGATAAGAATTTTAATTTCAAGCTGTTGAGCTGAGGATCATGGTAGGTCAGTGAACACAAGAATGATGGATTAGCAGGTCTTTGTGTGAATTATTTTAAGGCCAGCACTGACTCCGATGAACTAGTCTGTAGAGGGTGCAATGTTACCTGAACAACATTAGAATAATCACGTGTAAAAGTAAAATTCCCATATTTGTATGGAGATGCTGTGTGGACTGAGAGTGGATTAGCAAGAGATCTCACGTAACAATGTGAAGAAAAATAAGTTCTTCATTCCTGGTCTATATTCATCCCTTCACAAACAACTAAACAGGTTCTTAAGTTAATTACGTCAATCCAGCTTATGGCACCTTGTACAGTGTAGCTTGGCAACCTTTTTTTGTCTATGTTGCAACAGTGACTTTACTTCATTTACATTTAATTGACCACAAGTCACTTTGGAAGGTTTCAGGTCATGCAAATATTTTCACTCCTCTATCTGATTGTCCTTTGCTTTGATACAATTAGAGATTTATCCTCTGCACATCAATGTTATGCAGTACCCTGCAGTACCAGTGTTTTTGTAAGAGTGTGCTCAGATGATGGACTCTCAGGAAGACAATATATTGCTCCATTCTATTTACATCTGGGTGAAAGAATGCATGCTAGGGTGTAGACTATAGCTGATCCGTCTGAGAAGCTAAATGAAAGGAAAATATTGCAGGCGCTGGAAATCTGAAATAAAAGAAACAGATATTGCTAGAGAAACTCAGCCGGTCTATGGATAAAGAAACATAATTAATGCTTTGAGTCTGGTATGACTGCTATTTGGAGTTCAAATTCCACAACTTCTGCTATGGTGGAATTTTAACCCACGGCCCCAGGGCATTAGCCTGTGACACTGAATTACTAGTTCATTGATGTTAACACGGCACTAACTGCCCAAAATGGGTGACATTGCCACAGCAAAAGACTGTTCTTTGCTGTTCAGGAAAATGCAGACAGGAACAAAGTTAACTCCATAATTCAGTGTGATTGTTACAGCATGTGGATGTCATAAATCTCAATACAGCCTTAGAAACCTGGGCTCATTTTGTTGTATCCATTTTATTTTCACAGAAAGTGAGCTGGTTAGGAATGGGAAATTGTCCTTGATCTCTGTATTGGGGGTGACTGGTTGGGTGGAAAGCTAATGTTAATGGAGGTGGGGGTAGAGTAGGGGATGCATTGTAATAACAGAAAAGCAGATGCTCAGAAGTTTGGTATGTGCTATGAAAAATGCTCTAATATCATTGGAGAACTAAGCAATTCAGTAAAACTTTCAAATACTTGTGTTTGGCCTTTTACATTTATTTTTGACTTTGCCATAGAATATACATGTCACACAGGTCTGATTATTGCTGAACTCACTAAGTATAACAGAGAAAGCATTACAGGAAACCATCACAGGAATTGCACATATTACTTGTAACTTTTCAGACATCACCACCAGATCATGAAATGGTATTACCAACAGTGAGTCAGAAGATAAACTCATCTTTAACATAAAGGATGTAGTGAATAATGAATGATGGAAATATTGGTAGAAATAAATGTGATACTTACAAGAAATGCTGGTTATGTGGAAAATACTGATACATTATACATAGATACTGCACACCCATATTGTGTATATACTCATGTTGTGAATAACTAGATATTGTGATGAAAAATGTATCATTAAATAACTATTCTCGATGCAATTTTTAGTAGAAAGGATTTAGTAAATGTAGTGAAAATAATTGCACAATTATGAGTTTGAAGTTAAAAATACCAAAGTTTCTGGTTGTGACAGTTAATGGCTTCTTGATCTAAATGAAACATTTAGCTAAGCAGATAATTTATTGATCACTCACTATGCTTCAATATTAAGCACATTTTAAGTATGTTGGTATTTATGTTAACGGCATTGTTCCAAACTGGAGGGTTCTGTTATAAAAGAATATTAATGAGCAGCTTGTTGTTCTGCACAAACTTTTCACAGATGTAAGCAATTCATGAAAGAAGAAACATTTTGGAATATAAAATATGATTTGTTTAAACACAGGTGGATTTTGAGCTATACTATATTAAAGCAAACAAGATAAAACAAAGAAGCTGGTCACTACATTGATTTTTGTGCCAAATATAGTTTTTGCCATCATAAATCTGAAGCTGACATATGCACAAAGCAGTTCCACCTAAACACTGCCAAGCAAGGGTGTTTATTCACAGATTGGCTGATAGTTTCCATAGCAACCAATACCACAATTAGACAAGTACAATCCTGCGTTCAAACATGGACACAATTCATTAATTCAGCAGCTATTGTTGACAAAATGGTATAAGGGGAAATATTAATACAAGGATCAGAGGATTCCACTACCTGTAATAAAATAAATTACAGGAACTGTTGAAAACAGTGGTTCTAATTCTGTGTTGGAGCTACGCTGCTTGAGAGGTATTATACACTGTATAAAGCCTGATAAACTTACGTCAGTTGTACAAAACAAACTTCATCTGATCTACGTTGAAAATTTTATAAAGGTTAATTTATGGCAAACGAATAGCCATCCTCAGGAATACTGAGAATAGAAATTATCCCAAAAGTGGAACATCTGTCATTCTCGTTGTGAGAAAAACCCTGCAATAAATTTTGCACTTCCATCATGCATTGCAGTCATTAATGATCACATTTACTTTGGCTTTATCCTGAAAAATATTTATACAACTATTAATGGATGACCAGCGAGGATAAAAGGGGTGATGAAGCACAAGATATTCTAATTATAGCCAAACGAAAGCAGACTGGTGGCATTTCCCGAAGTCAGTTATGAAGGGGTCTGGAAACAAATTCCTCAAACACAATCTCAGATTCAGAAATATTGAGTGACTAAAATGTGGAAAGAACTCAAAGAAAGTTAGTTTAGTAAGCCCCCAAAATAAGCTGTCAGCAGTTTTCAATAATTATAGCAATATTCAAGAATATATTCAGAAGATTCCAGCAGCGTTGACATTGAATCTTTGTTGTACTCTTCCATGAACCCATTCCTCCTAGGTCCCAGCACATTGTCTCTTTAGGTACTTTTTCTCAAAGGCATGATTATTTCAGTAAAGATACAGATCTATCAGACAAATGATGGCATTTAATGTAATAATGTTATTGCAATAGTAAACATAAATTAAAATAATGTATGTGCTAGTTATTATATAGTTTGGCATGTTTCACAAAAGTGTAAATGGATCATCTTTAACTGTATTCAGTGTGTATTCATAAATATGAGCTTTTATATCAGCTTAGTGTATTTTTCAGAATGCTTCTACTAACATTTTTGCATTAAAAAGTTCTATTTTTTCTGAAATACAAAATTGGTAAATATATGATTGCCTTGCACATTAAAAAATGTATTTTTTGCAAAATGATTTCCTGAGAGAAGATTATAATGATAAAGTGCGGTTTATCGTTATTGCACACAAGAAGCTACACTGAAATCCGCTAAAGGCATTATCATTATGTGTTTACAGTACAAAGGCCTGAGGCCAGCCCTCATTAGGAGGCGTGTCATTATTAAATGACTAATGAGACATAAGCACTGACCCTGCTGCCTTTATTAATGGATGTAGCTTGTGTTCTGTCATGAAAAAGACTTCTATGGCAACAGATAAACATAAAGCAGGGAAAATGATGCATTTAGGATCATGCCAAACAATTCTGGGTGTGCTTTTGAATTAATGAAAACACAAAGGAAAATATCTAACTCAGACCAAATAGTATCTTGAACGAAAAATGTGAAGTGTTCCTTGAAATTGCAAATCATGGTGGGGGAAGTTATTGAATAAGAATGAAGGAGTTGGAATAAATTCCCTGTGGTTAGTGATGAAATTAAAGCACCATGATGAAATTGTCGTATGGGACTACAGAATTAAAATCAATTAAGTCCAACGTTTTATGATCCCTCCTTCTAATAACCCTCTGTTTCGACTTTTAGCTATACCTATTATATGTATGATTTCAACATTTAAGCCACTGATGATGGACTGTAAATTGGTTCAATGCATTCAGGGATGAAACTTCCCACTACAGATTTTGGCAATAGAATGTTAAGAGATTCAGTGCTTATAAAATTGTTAGTATAAAAAGCAAAGCTTCTTACATTTTTATTTATTAACCAGATATATGAATTTAACAGCATTTCATTTAATATATTCAATTTCTGTCATTTTAATAGTAATATCTTTCTGCCAATCATAACTATGCTGGAACGAGATGCCATTACTGTAGCTATGGTACTTAGATTTTTCAACCTTCATTTCTTCTGATTCACTTGCAAGTGCAAAGGGACGTTGTCAAATAAATAAACAAGTTTAGACAGGAAGGCTCCTGAGCTAAGCTATTTAATCATATTCATGTACCAACCTAGAACCTATTAACAGATAGATGAATTGTAGATGATCAATGCAATGGTGATAGAGTTAGAAGTAGTAAATACAAAAGAAAAAGAAACACCATAAGCAAATTACATTCAAAAGTAAAATCTGAAATGTACACTAACTGTGCATAATTTGAACTCAAGACACTGGAATAAACAAATATTGCAACTTTTGTGCAGAATATTCCAGTTTGTTTGATGGTTGCTGAATTGGAAAATAGAATTTTTCTGGTTATCCTTTGTAGTAATATTTAAATATGCACTTCAAAATTCTTAAATTTGGCAATTACAATATGAAACAACACATGAGTAATAAGGGCACTTTTCTGTAGTTGTCAACCATTACTGATAACAAAGAGCTCATCTTGTGCTTGCCTTTCTTGTTTTGATGAATGAAAGTGGATCTAAATTGATCTAGTTATGTTAAGGATATAACTAGGTCAATCATTGCACATGAACAGATAAAATGAAAAAGCTTTTCTTAAGTTATATTTTAACGAACCAGCAGAAAACTTTTATTTATCACCTTTCCGTACAAAATGAGCAGTGGAACTCAAGAGGATAGAAATATCTAGATTTGATATGATATGTTACATAGAGATAATGGAAGAGTACGTAAAACAAATAGAGATAAATTATAATTAGATAATGGGAACCATGAAGAGAAAAGAGAAGACAGGGCTAGCAGAAATAAAATATTGCTCTCATCAGGAGAACTCATGAATTCTTGCCTGGAACATGACCTTATGGCTGCTCATATATGAGATAGCCTTACTTAGCTTTGGTGTTCCAGTCCTGAGATAGTGGTCTCGGATTATATACTGTGTACAAGTCTGCTGTGAGAACTTTCTGTATTAGCTTCCCTGTACAATGCGTGTTTTTCTTGCTGTGACATTTTACTTTTCTCAGAAATTGTATCATACCATTAATGCTAACCGAACATCCTTGAGACTATTTTAAAAGAGGTTCAAAAATGTGTGCTACATCATGATACTGCTAATTACATTGATTAATATTTCACCTTAGAATGGATATAAGATAAAACAGAATTGCATGGATTTGCTGTGGAATATGACATTATTTTTGCAATGTTCAAACTTACTGCAATCTTTAATAATCAGAGAAATCTTTTATTTTCAAGCATTGTTACTTGCAGGACAAATGGTGCAAATGCCTTGTGATAATGTTGGATAATTATCTCTTTAATTCCTTAATCTGAATACTGAAGTTATGTTGTCACTGGAATGTAAAGCATGCTGGCATTCAGCAGGTATTTGACAGCATGAAAAGCAGCTAAACCAGAAATCGCATCAACTGATACTTGATTTTGAGCCAGGAGATTGCAATCTGTTTCAAATAGCACTTTACGAAAATACATTTTTCATAACACTACAAGACAATTAATTGAATGATCAATAATGAATTGCTTAATAAATGTGGAGCATAACATGAAATTTTATCCTGAACAATAGATGCTATTGTGTGACATGAAAATGTGGTTAATAATGGTCAACAAACATCACATTCATGGGGTAAAGTATTGGTAAAATGCCGAAGTTCAATCTTTCCATTTTACTTCAACTTTCCTCCTAATTGTAGCCAGTTCTAACAATCAAATGATTACTTAAATGATTCACTACTGCACGCATTCTGACACTTCATGCTGCACTGTGGATTGTTTATCAAAAGGTATATAAAAAGATGGGAGACCGAATAAATCAAATTATCACCACTGATCCCTTTAGGAGCATCTTTGATTTGGAAGATCACCACTTCGAACGTGGCTAAATGCTGTTTTTAATTTTTGATCCCCATTAGAAACTATAGCAGAAATGAAAGATACTGAGACAAATCATGTAGACTGACATCAATTCTTCTAAAAATATTATTAGCACCAGCAACTAATCACGACATAACATCCAGTTGTGGTGTAGTTTTTTCAAAAATGTATTCATTTCTGGGATGTAGGCATCCTTGATCAGCATTTATTGCCATCCCCTGGTTGCCCTTGAGAAGGCGGTGGTGAACTGCCTTCTTGAACTGCTGATGTTCCTTTGCTGTGTGTTGACCCACAGTGCCATTAGGGAGGGAATTCCAGGATTTTAACCCAGCGGCGGTGAAGGAATGGCAACATATTTCCAAGTCAAGATGGTGAATGACTTGGAGGGGAACTTGAAGGTGGCAGTGTTCTCTTATACCTCCTGCATTTGTGCTTCTAGATGGAAGTGGTTGTGGGGTTTGAAGGTACTTTCTAAGGATCTTTGATGAATTTCTGCAGCACATCTTGTAGATAGTATACACTACTGCTACTGAGTATTAGTGGTGGAGGGTGTGGATGCTTGGGATGCAGTGCCAGTCAAGCGGGCTGCTTTGTCCTGGATGGTGTCAAGCTTCTTGAGTGTTGTTGGTGCTGCAACAGTGCTGATTAATGAGACAAATGGGAGCAATCTATCACAGTCCTGACGTGTGCCGTGTAGATGGTGAACTGGCTTTGGGGAGTCAAGAGGTGCGTTACTCAGTGCAATATTCCTCACCTCTGACTTGCTCTTGTAGCCACTGTGTTCATGTGGTGAGTCCAGTTGAGTTTCTGTTCATTGATAACCCCCAGATTATTTGGGGATTCAATAATGACAATACTACCGAATGTCAAGGGGCAGTGGTTAGATTGTCTCATATTAGTGACGATCATAGCCTGACATTTGCCTGGTTTTAAATGTAACTTGCCACCTGTCAGCCCAAGCCTGGATATTATCCATATCTTGTTGCACATAAACTTGTACTGCTTCAGTTCTGAGGAATTGTGAATGGTACTGAACATTGTGCAACTATCACCAAACAAGCGGCTCAAGATGTAACTAAAATGTTTCACTATTCTTTCACTTCCTTCAATGGGTGCCTCTTTAAACATACCTTAAGCTACATTTAATGTTAAGTTCTCTTTTCATCATTATTGAAGTGAATGTTTCATGAATTTTAAAATCCACAGTTCTTTGTCTAAGAAATAATTTGAAAAAAAGAAATGTTAATTACTTACCTGAGAGAGTAGTTTTGAAAAAAAAATGTTATGATGATCATCCATTCCACGCATTCTTTGCATCACTAAATGAGACTTGACTGAACATTTCCTGACAGGAGTAAACAAACAGCTTAAATATGAAGGATGCTGGTCATGAAATTGATTTTCAGTTTTCAATCAAAGAAAGCTGAGCAATTGGCACATAACTGTCATTTTATAACATTTTATCCTTGATAATGCCATCAAACATTTCCAGTAATGAACAATGTTTTCAGTAAAAATCAGGACAATTAAATTTGAGATAAAAATGTAGCTTTTCCATGAACACTGTATACAACTAGAACAAAGTATATGTCATTTCTGCAATGACTGGAAAAAAGCACTGGGACCAGTACAGACTGCACAGTTAAGACTGAATACAATGGGAATAGGAAATTGCTTGATACCAAAACATGACTAAAGAAAACATTTACTTCAGAAAAATATATATTTAATATAACTGAATGCACATTATTGGTCTAAAACAGTGGTTCATGAAGCGTGGCCCAGGGACCACTAGCATTCCTCATGGATTCGCCACAGGGGTCCAATGACTCGTCCAAAATGGAAGATACCAGTGCAAAATAGCGTGACTTAGGCAATGAAAGAACAAGCTAGAATGACAACCTCCCTGCCATCACAGCACCAAACCAGCACCAATATAAGAAGTTATCATAAGTACAAGAAACAACAAGATAGTTTTATAATCAAGGCTCATGTGACTTAGTATTTTGTGAATAACATAAGCATTCACTAAGTGTTACTTTTAGTTATTTGATGGTACTGAATTTCTGTATTATTGGAAAAAAATGTATTTGTCAAAGCTTATCATCTTGTACTTATCAGGGCAATTCATAAGAATGCTTTTTCAAGGAGAAAATCAACATTTATACAACACAAGAGGAGAATGCTGATTAGCTGGTACATAGACTCTGAGTGGGAAATGGACAAAGGGCACAATGCCACTGGAGCGAGAACTTAGTACTGAGATGCCTTGTGCAAACAACATAGAAAAAGCATTATGATGATTCTGACCAATGTATATCAGTCTGGGTGTCTTAAATTGAAAGTGATCTCTTCCTAAGCACTATATTTCCTCACTTTACTTAGCACAAAATTAATTGAAATAAATGTGGTTTTAATTAAGGACATTATTGTATTTTGCATCATTCAGATGTGGTCTAAAGCATGATGATGTTAACATTTGCCACACTCTCAGTTCTTGATCTCTGTACTTATAGGGAATAGCTTTAATATAACTCACTCAGTGATTAGATTAGACACCCATCTTGCCTGATGTTCTTGACTGTTCGCTGCATGTTGAATTCCATCGCCTAGAACTAATGAAACAAAATAAGAATTTGGAACGCTGGGATATTGTGTTTTTTGGAGGATTGAATTTAAATCAACTATGATCCTTAATCCCCATGAGAGTGAGTGGGAATGTTTGAACAATGGTAAGTATGTAGAGGATACTAATTTGCTGACTGATTTTGGGTGACCGACCAGTAGCCATCAGCAGATAAGAAAATCAATCCTCAATGGCCACAGGCCACTCACTTCCTGAGCCTTTAAAGGCTGTGGGTCATCGACAGGGTAATCTCAGGAGTACATTACACTTACCTGTGTGCAGCTCCAAAACTCAAGAATCACAACACCGCCCAAGACAAAGCACCACCTACAATATTCATTCCCTTTCACCACCAGGAAACCGGCAAGAGAGTTTGTATGCATATATTGTAGCAACTTACTGAGGATTTTTGCACCTTCTAAAGTCATGGCGTTTTCCACTTAGCAGAACAAAATCAATGGGACCATGGAAATCGAATTATCTGTCACCTTCAGGCTGCCCACCAAGTTATACACTTTCCTAACTTACAGCCATTTTCTTTTACTTATTCCCTCACTGGGTCAAATCCTGGAAGTTCCTCCAGATATCACTCTCAGTGTACCCTGCATTGTATGAATTGCTGGGGTTCCTGTATTCAGCTCACCATCACCTTGTAGAGGGCAGTTAGGGATGGGCAATAATGTTGGCTTTGCTAGTGATGCCCACATTCAATGAGAGAATTGTAAAGATAGTTGAGCATGAGAAAACCACTGAAGAATTAAAACAAATAAAGATGAACATGAATTAAGTTAAGTTATTGTGATATTGCTGCTCCCTCACTGGCATATTGTTCAACAGAGCAGGATTACATGATGCCATGGAAAAGCAAGAAAAGTTCAATGCCTCTTAGTTCCAATATGGCCTGTCTCTTTTCTGAACTGATTGAAATTTTATTTATTTTTCAGGAATAACCACAAGCTACAAAACAATTACGTGTACGAAAAGAGATTGATACCGATATTCTTCATTATCAGCCAATACTGTGAAAATGTTTCAAAAGAATTAATCTGCATTCTCCTTCCATCAAACTCTTTAAACAGAATAATAAGAGATTCAGAGATGAGACAGGGTATTTCCATGCAGAAAGTAAGAAAAATTTAAAGCTAAATAAGCTAATTGCAAGTTTTCTCTTATCTACACGCTACTGGACATGTCAAGAACAACAATTAATGTGGTCTAACAATCTATTTTCTTTAACTAAAGCTGTGAGAACCGAGGGAGAAAAATATAAATAGACAAATGTTTAGGCCCTTTTAATCATGTTGTACTGCTAATAGTTTTAACCAAAATATTGTTCATCCATTTAAGGCAATTCAGTAATTTGATCAATCAAAACATTTGCATTTGTTAGAAAGTGATTATACAAGAGAAAACAATATTTTTTGTGGGTAAACAACTGAAGGAAATGTGAGGCCGGTCAAATGCTGCGGACAAAAGTAATTAAAAGTGCTTCAGATTAATGAACAATCTAGGGGTATGCAGCTCAAACCAGTAACATGACTCATCAAACATCAGCTAATGTTCTTTTATTACAGAACACACCCTGATCTCATAAATCATAATATTTTAGACTTTCAGCTCCACATGCTGACATCTGCACTCAGTGGGGTGGGGTGGGAAAATGCAATCCATTTTTTTCTTTAGATATGAGTTGTTTATTTGCAGCCACTCCTTTGTTTTGACAAGAGGACGTTTCCTTAACAAAGCAGAAAGACCAAATTAATCCCTGTTCTTTAATTTTACAGTTCAGTAAAGAATCACTTCTAAGATTTTGCAATTGCATATTTTCCTTCTCTCTGCACTATAATTCTTCTTGAGGAGGGTGGTCTCCTGTTGCATCAGAGAATTGTGCTCCAAAGTTGATGGATATGCCAAAAGAATTGGATGGCTTGCTTCTCCAGTTGGGCACTTTTCTTTCCTTCCTGTCTAGCAATGTCAGAGCTCACCACCTGGAAGGCGGCACTGTTTGTTTCAAAGCTGGGTACATCATTTATACAAGAGTAAAACATTGAAGATACTACAAATGTGTAAAACAAATCAGAAACTGTTAAAAAAAAATCACATGGCAGGTCTGTCTGCATCTGTGGAGACAGAACCAGAGTTTAGCATTCCAAGTCTTGTGATCCGTTTCACAACTTGGGAGACAGAGGCTGTTTGGTAGTAATTGGGTAAAATGGCTTTTCTCCTAATTGTGGCTTCTCTTTCACTAGAAATTATTTTAACTCCTAACAGAGTCTATTTGAAACAAGAATGTATAGCTCTTTTGATTAGGTCTGTGATCTTTAAAAACATATGGTTAAATTTTCCCATTTTTGGCAGTGTTTTCCTCAGGGTGATTTATGATGGGTGGTTTGTCATGTTGGCATTTCTCACGCAAAATCATTCATTCTTTTGCTCATTAATTGCTGACCTGGTCAGGTGAGGGGGCAAGTGCTTGCCACCTGTTGGACTTGGTGACATTCACGTGGCTGGCGTGATGTTTAAACTCAGCTCCACAACAATTCAGGCATCACCAGTCACTTCATCCTGAACAAAATGGCCCCAAAAAAAGGCAAGTTAGCTCCTTAGAACCAAAACCAGAAATTGTTGGAAGAACTCAGCAAGTCTGGCAGCATCTATGGAGAGAAAGCAGCGTTAACGTTTCGTATCCAGTGACCTTTCTTTAGGACAGATTGTTGGTGGGAAAAGGTTGGCATGACAAAGAAGGAGTGGGCGGAGGAGTAAATGGTAGGTGGAGATGGAGCCCGGAGAGAGAGAAAAACAGTTGGAAAAACAAAAAGGTGGTGAAGGTCAGCCTAGGGGACTAAATAGCTGCTAATGGTTGTTTGTGGTAGCAGCACAAGTGATGACAAGGCCTGGTGAGGAGGTTGGGTTAAGGGTGTGGGGAAGGTGCTCAGGTTCTAAAATCATTAAACTCGACATTGAGTCCATAAGGATGCAGGGATCCCAAGAGGAAAATGAAAAACAAAAAAATAGAAATTGCTGGAAACATTCAGCAGGTCTAGCAGTATCTGTGAAGAGAAATCAGAGTTAACATTTTGGGTCTGGTGACCCTTCCTCAGAACTGTCCTTCTCGCTTGTGAGAAGCTTCACTGGAGCACTGCAGCAAACCTGAGGTGGAGACATTGGCCAGGGAACAGGGTGATGTGTTAAAGTGGCAGGCAACAGGAAGCTCATTTTTTTGTGGACAGAGCGTAGGTGTCCTGCAACACGATTGCCCAGTTTCCAGCTGGTTCTGTTTTTGTTTCCAACATTCAAAGTTCTTTGGTTTTTTTTTAAAGTTAGCTCCTCAATTTGCCAACAATGACCTGGAGCTGCTTGAGGATGGGGCTATGTGAAAGCAGGGCAGTGCTGTTTCCTGCCGATTGGCAAAGGAGGCCATCCCACCAGACACAGCCAGTCTAGATTGGGATAGCAGCTTGGATCAGTGCAATTCCCAAGGTTAAAAGAACTCCCGGCGGAACCCAAAGAATTTGTGCTCCCAAGCTGACAGATTTTCAAACAGAAATGGGGAGGATCCTCTTTGTCGGTTGAGCAGTTTTCTTCCCTTCTTTCCTGGCTGTGTCAGAAAGAATATGATCTTTTGTACTCCATCACAAAAGGTTATTGCTATCATTATTCACTCTGTTTCCTCACACACACAGACTGTCACTTCACACCCTTCTGACAACGCTCATCATAGAAGTACTGAGAAGGAGGATATTCAGCCCTTGCACTGCTACTTTGAATGAACAGTGCCAATCTCCTGCCCTTCCACAGTATTTTTTATCTAAATAATCTCTTGAATGCCTCCAGCACACTTCCAGGCAATGCATTCCATACTCTAGAAAAGAGTGAGCTGAATGGAAATGTTTATCCTCACTTCACCCCCTGTTGCTTTTGCCGATCACTTTGAATCTAGGCTTTATTGTTCTTGTTTTCTTTACGAGCAGAAGTAGTTTCTCCCTATCCACTCCATCCAGCCTGCTCATAATTTTGAAAATCTCTATTAGGTCTCCTCTTAGAAATCTTCTCTCCAAGAAGAACAGCCCCAACATCTTCAATCTATCCTCATAACTAAAGTTTCTCATTCCTGGAGCCATTCTTGTAAATCATTTCTGCCCTCTCTCCAATGCATACACGTACTTCCTATAACCTGATACCCAGAAATAAATACATTACTGCAACCAAGATCTATCAGGTGTCATATGCAAACTAAGTATCAGCTCCTTGCTCTTGTACTCTATGTCCCTATTAATAAAGCTAAGGACACTGTATGTTTTACCTACTGCTCTCTTCCTGTTCTGACACTTTCAATGATCTGTGCACATACACACCCAACTCCCTCTGCTCTGGCAACCTCTTTAGAAATTAATCCCTAATTTATGTTGTTTTCAATCCTCTTCCTATCAAGATGCATCATCACACACTTCTCTGCATTTGCCATCTATGTGCCCATTCTACCAATTTGTCAAGATCCTTCTGGAGTTCTACACTGTTCTCCTCACAGTTTACAACTATTCCAAATTGTGCCTCACCTGTAAACTTTGAAATTGCTCTCTGCACACCAAACTCCAAATCGTCAACATAAATCTGAACTCATGGACTGGACCTCTCAATACTAAATGCAATATATCTACTTCACAACTTTTACACACCTCATCCTCAAACTACTCACCGTGCCTACCCTCTGTGCTTCCTACTTATGTACTGGGGAAATCTCACCACTCCTACTGCCACTGCATTCACAAAAGTACCTCTCTCATCCACATCAATCCCATTCAATCCACTGTTTGTGCCATTGTAGCTTTAGAATGGAAGGGTAAAATGTGTCAGCGCAGGCTTGGAGGGCCTGTTCCTGTGCTGTATTGTTCTTTGTTCTGTGTTGGAATTTAAAAACATCTCACAACAAGACCAAGAAGATGAAAATTGGCAGCAGGGTGGTGGACATTAGGATCCTCAAGGAGAAAGTGAGGATTGCAGATGCTGGAGATCAGAGCTGAAAATGTGTTGCTGGAAAAGCGCAGCAGGTCAGGCAGCATCCAAGGAGTAGGAGAATCGACGTTTCGGGCATGAGGACATTCCTGAAGAAGGGCTCATGCCTGAAACGTCGATTCTCCTGCTCCTTGGATGCTGCCTGACCTGCTGCGCTTTTCCAGCAACACATTTTCAGCATTAGGATCTTCAATCCTGATGACAGAAATAGACTGAAGTTGGACAGGGAAGACTGCTCATGTGGGGAGACCAAAATCTCCTTTTCCAACAACTTGAGCTTCATTGTGCTGTGCTATGCCGCTCTTCTGTAATCAGGGCCAACTCATTTTGAAGCTTCACAAGTTTCTCGCCCATTTACACAATTAATTCTCTCTTTTCTCTTCTGCAGGTACTAGTCAGAAAGAGACTAACACGGGATACCTTGTATTCCACCTCCACTTCTGAGGAGAAACTCATCCAGTTTTCAGCAGAAGCATTGGCTAGGGTTTCATCTGCACCTTCCAATAGCTTAGAGACTTTGGGTACTATTTCTAGGTTAGACCACAGAGAACCACAGAGGCAGATGCTTACAGAGTGGCAGGCACCCTGCCTCTATTCCTGATGAAGGGCTTTTGCCCGAAACGTCGATTTTCCTGCTCCTCGGATGCTGCCTGACCTGCTGTGCTTTTCCAGCACTACTCTAATCTAGACTTTGGTTTCCAGCATCTGCAGTCCTTGTTTTTACCTAGCTCACTAAGACTTTCTGGCACCAGAGGGCTGCACCTGCTCAGTTCCAGGTAGATGACCTCATGGCCTTGGCCATTAGTGACTTTGTCAAACTGCACAGAGAGACACAGGAACATCGTGCAGGATTTTCAGAGCAGTTGCGAAACTGGATTGAAGGATGGAGAAGTCCACTGATGTTATCAGTATTTTGCTGTCTCAGACATAGATGCTCAACATCAATAGCAAGGCAAGAGTGGAAGATTAAGGAATTCCCTTTCTTCTAAGGAGACATGGCAATGTCAGCAGGCACTCAAAGGGAAGACTAGCAATACACATAATCCCCAGAAGCTTCTTCTCAGGACACTGAAGGGAGGCCCAGCCACTTCACCTCCCTTTACCTGCACATAGATCCAGGTCAAGAGGATGAGCTAACATCTGGGTAGAACATAGTCAGCAGATGTCAGCCCTCTGGGTCTAAACATTCCCCACAGACAACCAGCCCTGGTCAACAGGGTCAACTACAGAGCAAGATCTCTCCAGCCCAGCCTTGGACCCCAGGATTGTGCACTTAGACATTATAGGAGAGAAAGAAAGTTAAAGACTTACTGAGGGCACATAGGTGGGCTACACATTGTTGTCAATAACCTTATTACTGTTTTAAATACATGCTCACTTACACTCTTAAAATGACTGCTGTTGTCTGTTTGTATCTACTGAATCTGATATAGTTGCACTCATGTGAGAGATGAGCAGCTTCTTCAGACTTCCCCAGGATGAAATCAGTAAGAGCAGAGTATTGCTCATCTTCCATGAGCTTCTGACTCCTTGAGTGCAGATACCACCAGGGGTCCTTGAACCGTGATGCTAACAACTGCAACCTAGACATTACATTTTAATTTGGACAGCACTGAGGCCATAAGCAACTGAACATGGATTACTCCCAGTATTAGTGCGACCTTTCAATATGGATATTGATAACACCTACCTGTTCTTACACCCACCCTGTGAGTGAGAGGGTGGAACCAGCGATGATTCTGCACATCTCTGTAAGCAATGTTTCATCCAAATTTCAGATTTTCAAGAGAGTGTATCACCATTCAAGACGGGCTTGTGTAAAATGGGAAGTCCACATCTCCATCTCCCTCATAATTCAGTGCTACCAAGAGAAGCTGCACAAAGCACTGCCTCTTTCAGTTTAAACAATGTCTCATAGGATGTTTTAGGACACAGCCTGCTACAATGATGCAGCAGAACTATTTCTGCACTAGGCTCCCACCCCTACATCAAAATCTTATCTTCAGGTCAACTATGGTCACTTCCAACTGATTGAAGTGTGGGCATCATTGAATCTCTGTTGCATGTCAGTCTGAGTGGTTTGGAAAGATGTCCTTAGCCATGTTTGGAAGGGCCATCCTGATCTCCCAGAAACCATACCGTATGGCCTGAAGACTTTGGGAGAAGGATGGTGTTTTCCAGCATGTGTGTAGCATGCGTTATGGGCAGTTTGAATAGATGTGTGAGACTCTCACCCATGTAGGATAAGGGTCTTGATGAGATTTAAAGATTGAGGTCCGTTTTACTTCTCACAGTATTTTGACTGCTGGTTTTGGTGGTCTCATCAGAAACGTAGCTGCAAAGTGCAGAAGATGCAAAAGAAGAGTCATATTGGACTCTCTCCACAACTGCATTTTTTTTTGGAATTTCAGATTTCCAGCGTTTGCAATATTACTTGAGATGCAGGAGCAGGCCTGAAGGGTGGAGAATTAAAAACTTTCAAGATTTTATCATAGATGATGAGTAATTGGTATTTTCCTCTAGACCACACCATGAAACCTTGGGCCTCCCTTGCTTGGGCCCATCTTCTCCATCCCTTGGAGATGATTATGTTTGAAGCTGCTCAAATTACCAGACATGCTGAGACTGAAGCTTTCTGCTGTGTATGTCCAGTTAGTTCCCACCAACCAGCCTCTTTATTTCTGTTCGTACCAGGTGGGAGCCAAACCTAGGTGATGTTAATTAGGCCTGATGGTTATACTAACCCGAGTCTTACATTATTGAGTCAGCTTGAAAGGTCGCACTAATACTGGGAGTAATCCATGTTCAGTTAATTTAGGAAAAGGACTGTATTTGATTGTGCTTTAATATTTTTGGAAATTAAAATTAATACAAGAAAACTACAAAGGCTAAACCCCATTTTGTAAATCATGAGAGGCATCTTCTTCTACTATTTTTTGTGATGTAGAGAATTTACTATTTGCTTACTGATTTAAACATTTACCCAAAGGATATAATTTTTAAGGTGTGTAATTAGCCTTCCTTTTTCAAAAGGCACTAACAACAGTAGTGCTGCAAAAGGTTTTATGTTTTCACACTTAGTGTCAACATCAAGTAGAGGCAGCTAAACCAAGTTAGATGCAAGATAAAATGCATAAGGCATTGCCCAGAACAATATTCTTTAATCCCAACCTTAGAAGAGCTCTCTATTGCAAAACAATGAAATTTCAGTTTTCATTGTAGTTTCCCTTACAGTCCCCAAGTGTAATTTCGATTTTATGCCAATTTGTGATCAATTATGAATAGCTTTGCGCGCCAGCAATTGGTTGGAGATGGTCCTACTTAAGGATCTTTAGAGCAAGCAGAAGTAGAATTCTTTCATCACCTAAGTCTGAGCTAGATTTTAAAAGCACATTATTCTAATACTGCTCCTATCAAAGGCACACTTGAATACAATTAACATGCTAAAGAGAAGTACAAAAATGTGTAGAAATTTGCTGAAGATAGGACATTAGTGATGTGGTTACATACTTGTGTTTGTCAAAATTGTGAAGTTTTGGAAATCCAATAATATGCTTGTATGAACTGCAAATGCTTGTCACAGTTATGAGAGTCTGTTTCACATTCAGATATGGCTTTAGCACCAATAATTATTTATGCAGAGACAACTGTTTGGTTGTGCTGAACACAGAAGAGCTTCATAAATGTTGATTTTCAATTAAATTAATTTCAAATTGTTTCTAGATAAAGACAATAAAATGTGGAAATGTTGTGGCAATGTAAGGGTTCTGTTTTCACAAATCCAAAGAACATATTTCTGATCATAATGTTCATCACACATTTTCTGGAGCTGAAAGGCAGCAAGTTAAAATTTGTGGAAGCGGTGCACTGTTCAGCTTCTGAACACCATAATTTCAATATAGTAAAAGACATCTGTAATACCATACTTCCGTTAGTAGCACTAGAGATTAATTAAGGCTTTAATTATGATGCACTTTGGTCATTTCATTTTCTTTCCACTTCTGCCTGTATATTTTCATAGTTCTTTTCATTAACAAAGTAGCTCCCAGATGCCTCCACACTTTGATGAGCCAAGGGTTCCCTGTAGACCGGTCAACAGGACATTGGGACACTTATCTTCTTGGGGAGCTTTCTCCCCAATCAGCTTCAATCGCTTGAGCTGTGCATGCCAAAATCTTTAGAGTCAATGTGACTGGGAGCAGTTTGACGTGCAGTTTGTGCTACATCTGTTGCTGTCCAGATTGCTGTAAAACCATTCAGCTAGGTTTAATTAAAATATAAGTTAAATAATGTAAAAGGCTTACAGGATTTGCACTGTGACAGTCATGTTCCATAATGGTTAACAGTGCTACATGTTTCCAATCTACTTTATCAAGATGGCAATGTTAATTCAACTGGACAATTGTAGAAATGCAAACTTTGTCAATTTGCGAGAAATTCTGTTTATTTTTAATTCTTGATTTTTGTAAATTACTCATAATATTTTAATAAATGTTGCTGAAATTATATTTGCATCTAAATTCAGTCTATTTCTTTTTCATAATGTTGGAAAAGTTTGAAATTTTATTCTTTATTCCACATTTGTAGACACAATACAAACTCCGGCATAGATTAATGACATCTGGAGTAGAATTTGTTCAAATCTAAATGTAGGTTAGTATTTGTGAAAAGGTTAATTGTTATGCACATAGGCAGCTGTTTCTCTTTTTCAGTCTTCACTTCTTCCTCTTTTCCTCTCTTTCTCTCTCCCCTTTTCCACAGATGAAGTATGAAATTGTCCTGGAAACAATAACAAAACATTCTAGACAAAAATGTTCCTTTTTAGTAAAGTCCATACAGGGTAAAAGGATCAGACTACTTGAAATTTTGGAACCACCTGGTTTTAATTTGGGAAGGTAAATTTAGAAGAAAAATACAGAAAAATAAAGGATAACAGCAAAGCTGTGCAAAATAGACAGCACGTTTCTTATTAGTAGCCAAAATGATTTTCAGATTAATTGATTTTTGCAGAGGTTTTTCTAAGTTTTGAAGTTATGTTGTGTATTTTCCATTGAAATCTTCTAAAATACACTTAATTCTAGGCAGACTAGTTAAATTGCAGTTAACAGTTCATGCAGCACTCACAGAGATACAAAAATTTGGTTTTAATTATTGACAGTATACCATGAGGATTTCCACTTAATTTGTGATGCATCACGTGTTTTAACTTCTACTACTTTACAGTGCCAAGATGCATTACGAAATGATAAACAGTTCAACAAAATACACAGATTTAATTGTTTATTGGAATAATGCAATATTAATGGACTGCTGACCAGTTTTATTCCCATAAATTCTTATAACTTTTAATGTTGCAGAACTCTATCTCCCACAGAATAATGGCACATGATGCACCATCTTGTTTAGAAAATTCCTATCTACCATACACATGACACACAGCAAGTGGTTATCCATATTAGGAAGATATAAAATCAATAATTATTTATCACTGCTTGACATTTTACAGTGATGTCTGATGCATAAACAATATTTGCAAAACAGGCTTTAGGCTTTGATTAAGACGAGATCTAATGTTCTATGTTCAAGACAACATGTATCTTGATTAACACTAAGTGCCACATTTCGTTCTGTAATTGGTGGAAATGTAATCTCTTAGTATAACAGTTAAAGTTGTACTAGAAGGAAAAGTTATCAAAATGATTGGGATAATGTAAACAACTTACAACAATGTTCTGCATTTTCAGAACTTCTGAAATGGTTAGCAATCTCATGGATCCATTTAAGAGCTGGATCCATTCTGAGGGAACAATAATGTTCTGCTAATTTTCAATTTGGTATATTATTAGTTTATGTTACAACAAATATTTCCAATCTGACAACCTTTGCATTACTTATTCTTTAGGCCTTTCACCTCGGCAGCATTCATAAACCAAGAACACGAGCAGGCAAGTGGATTCTGAACCTGTACACCACTACTCTCTAACCTTTGCTCTAAAGTAGAACCACTTCTTTTTGAGTGATTCCCTCTCTAGTTTTCATTGTTTAAGGAAACAACAAACATTGACTTTGTTGCAACCAAAATAGAGAACTTACATTAACACATCTCTCCTCCTAGACTCATGATGCATTGGTAAACCAAATAGTTGAGTCACCATGTCGCATGGCTATACTATTTTAGTCAAATTAGCATTTGGTGGCAGAGTGGTTTCACAATGCAACTAAAAAGGTGTTTTTCACAAAGGTTGGGTGAATATTGTGATAAAATAGCTCTTTTGTTTCTTTATTCTTTGCTTCTAATCTTGCTATGCATCATAACATTTTTATGTTAATGCCTTTGTACCACATTGTGGCTAGCTCAACTATGACTTAAATTGATATATCTCCTTTAATTAAGAAAAATATCCCAAGGCACTTCACATAGATGGAAAGGAAATGGACGCTGAGCCAAAGAAAGTGCAAAAAGAGCAAATCAAAGTGCATTATGTGACAAGCATGGCCCATCGTCTTTTTGAATATTGCTTTATTGTGGTTAAAAAAAATCTAAATGTTACACACTGTGTCATCACAGTGAGTGCTTTTAAATCAGATAATTATTCTGGCTCCTTTCAAAAGCAGCAAAAAGCAACCTTTAGTGTTTGCATTTGAATTGTTCTGAACTTAGTTAATGTGGTCCAGTTTCACAATTTGTGGTTACATATCATTTGATTTAAAAGGAAAAACTTGTCATAATGCATTCACTTGTACAATAATGGTGGATTGTCTCCAGTAAGAAAATAAAGATCATTTGCTTCAAATTGAAATATAACAAAACTACAAAAGTGATGAATTGTTTGGCTGGAACCACACACAATTGTCTTTAATCCTTTATTTGTGAACAAGTGTAATTGTTTAGACATTTGATTTCACAATGCCCATTTCACGCTTGAATTGACAGTGAAGGATGTAACATGGCATATACATTTTTAGCCTGCACCAGAAATACATGGGTTGCAATATTCTAGATATGCATCGCCCATGCAATTCAGTGACCTAATGCCAGTTTTAGATCCCGTTTGCCAAGCTGAAATTAGAAAGAGTGGAGCAGGGTTACTCCGCTTAATTCCACATTAGAATTGTGAGCCATTCTCAGCCCAGCATCCTCAACATGATAATTTATCTCTTCACCTCTTTATCAGATTTATCTTCTGTCTTTATCACCGCCCTTGCCTCAGGGAAGTGTTGAACTGTCCCTGATACAGAGAATGCTGCTGCTTACAGGTATTTTCTTCTTACATGCTTCTGCAATATGAACATTGTTGACAAGGCTAGCACTGTTTCCCATCCCTCATTCTGCTTGAGGAGGTGATGCTAAGTCATTTTCTTGATTTGCAGCAGTCTATGACACGTAGATACACTTTCAGTGCTGTTAGGAAGGGAATGGTGACTGTAAACCAACATAATCAAATTCAACAGACAGCCCACAAGTGAAGGAATTACTATCAAGATTTCACTTTATGGTAACTTTAACATGACTCAGAACTAACATAAATTAAATTAACAGAAAAATCACAGCCAGTATGAAGCATAAATAACACTGAGAGATGCAGGCATATCACAAAGTATCTCCATAATTTAGTAGG
Organism: Chiloscyllium punctatum; assembly: GCF_047496795.1. Taxonomy (NCBI): domain Eukaryota; kingdom Metazoa; phylum Chordata; class Chondrichthyes; order Orectolobiformes; family Hemiscylliidae; genus Chiloscyllium; species Chiloscyllium punctatum. Next base: position 49,087,955 of record NC_092750.1, on the reverse strand, counting down.
CAGTCCACATCACAGATGGGTCCCTATCTCAGCAATACAGGAATTCCAAATTAATTTCCAGTTCCTTTCCTTAGAGGTGTCAGCTGATTCTACACAGGCAGCACCTTTTGTGTAAACAGTGGTCCACATTTGGTGTCTTTCATACATCATGAACTTTATTCCAGAAACTTCTCAACTCCCCTTCAGCTCTTGGGTTTTGCAACTCTCTTTTGTGTGTTTACATTATGTGCAACTCACCTTCTGCCTTCAGCTGTGCACACTTTCAGCTCTTCATTGTGCTTACTGGTTACATGACTTCCACACCTTAACTTGCTCTTGGTACTCCTTCCAGGTTAAGCATTGCCAGGTCATGTGGACCAATATTTCTTATTACCAAAAGAAAATTGAGCCTTTTTCAATCTCTGAAAACTCATAAAAGTGCTTTTCAAACTTCCTTAAAGATTTCTCTAAGATATTTGGAGTAATTACAAATTAAAGTCACTGTTTCTAGGTCAAAGGCCATCATAGGGATTTCCAGAATTTTGGCCCAGTGATTTGAGGTTAGGGCGATATAGTTCCAAGTTATGATGGTGTGTGGCTTGCAGATGAACTTGTGATGCTAGTTTACCTTTTTGGCTGCTGCTTGCCCTTAAAAGTAGAGATTGTGGGTTTGGAAACTGCTGTCTCAGGAAATTTGTGAGGTGTTTATGTGCACCTTGTCTTGGTTCATTTTGCTGCCATTGCGGTGGTGATTGAGGGAATGAATGTGTCAGGTGGCAGATGGCTGCAAAATAATTGGTAACATACAAATGAGAATGACAGACCAATTGCCTGTGATTTTAGCACCAAATGCTTTAGGTACTAAGACTACTCCTGACTTCAATCAATGCGTTTAATCCTTTAAAAATCAAAGAAAGAAGTAAAAAATGGATCTCATGTGATTTTTGCTGAATTCTAGTACTGTCAAATGACAGTAATCAGCATGATTGTTAAAACCAACCTGCCAAGAATATTGATAATCCAGCTAAAGTTTGGAGCGGTGATTCTTAGCAATGCTCACACTTAAAACACATGAAACTTATAATCTTTGAGACATAACTTTGCTTAAAAACCGATCCAGTTGCTGCAGAAACCCGACTGCAATGTAAAGAGATCTGTTTCTGCAGCACAGAGCCATGAACCACTTTTAGAGGACAACATCAGAGAGTGCCTCTCCAATAAAATGCAGCACTCATCACCCAATGTAAGTGCCTTAAAGGGCGAACGCTTTTATGAAAGAGCATTTGTCAAGCATTTATGTGTGGGGGTAGACATGCTGGAAGAGCTATGTGTCAAAGTCAGATGGAACATTGGCGACACAGTGATGTGTTTTCCCAAATTTTGTCAACAAAATAAAGGCATCACTTTACCAACACAGTGCCTGTTTACACACTATGCTTGTGGAAACTCTTAAAATTTGTAGATTGTAATAAAGCCATATGGCTATTGGAAAAATGTCCATCATGCTCTGTCCAATCTGCCCATTAATATGGTGTGGTGTACAGATCACTTCAGCAAAGTGCCCAGTTATGTACAAGACTAACATCAGTCAAAGCTGCATTATACTTGAAGGCACACACATTTTAAAAGGGAGGTACATTCAGCATGCAACATCCGGTGAAACTACCACTGGAGGTGTTTCAGTGAACTAATAAGAATATTAATGCAAGAAAAGGACAGGGAAAGTGAAGGCTGCCAGGTTTGCTGATGATATGCTGGAAGCCTTTGTTCACAGCATGGAAAGGAGGAGAGTGATTACATTTTTACAGGAGCTAGGGTCCTCCCAGCAACATGATCTTATAGGAATAGAAACAGGCAGGCATAGAAGTCATCTCAAGCAGCCTGGCCCAGACAACCTGGCTGCTTTGCAGCAAAAGGTTCAATGACCTCACACAGTGAGCAAGGTCACTGAATGTATTTTCAAAAGACACCTCCTTCCCATCATGCACCAAAACTTCACACACTGCTCAAAGCACCACACCACTGTATTTCCAGCATGCTGCCACCATACACAACACTGTTGTAACCCTCAACCACATGCAACATCACATACCACTCATTCATCAGCCATCTTTAGGAATCAGAACCCATACCTGACCATCATATGCACCATATTGCCCACACATTTATCATTGCTGCACATCTGAAATCCACATCTCTTTGAGCCACCTACTTCAAGTTGTCCATGTGAGGCAGGCACTTCAACTAGAAACCTCACAACACACTCACAGATGCTCTTTACCTTTCCACTTAACCTGTCACACCCCATTACTCACCCCAATCTCCCTTCCTTCTGAAGTGAAACTCTGATCTTATCAATATTTGCTATCTTCTTTTCAGATAACAGTTATTATACTCAGAGGTTAACCTTTTTGCTAGAACTATACAAATAAAAGAGGCCATCACATTTTAATATGTGGGAGATATTCTACCATCTAGTTCTCCTTGGGGACATATCATTTTCTCTTAGAGAAAGTGGACATGTGTTTTACCCTCTGTCAATGTCATGGCTAACCACAAACAGCTGCATATGAAATTCTTTGAATTAAAGCCTAGACTCTTCCCATTAAACATACATCCAAGGAGATCTCAGAAATGAATCACGTGGTGAAAAATGAGACACACGTTGTGTCCTGTCAGTCTGTTGTGTGGCACATCAAAGGCTTCTCTACATTTTATTGTACTCTGAGGTCAGGCACACCATTGTGCATCTTCACTTTGCACAGACCTTGAACACAGTTCAGAGAGGACACAAACCATAGCTATTTACTACTTCACTGATGAGAAAGAAAATATTTCAATTCATCCTTCAATCTTCACCGGCATGAGGAAAAAAAGCTACAACATTTTCTCACAATATAGCTTAAATGAAGGCAACATTGTTTGCCACAGTTTCAAGGATTTGAATGACTAAAGCCAGCCATAAGGTTATAAATTTTAAACCATTTAAAGACATAAACAACTCATACATAAGTGTAAACTGAGCTACTTAGGAAGATTTGTCAACAATAATGTTGGTGCTTTGAAAATAACTATTACCCTGATAATAATTCATGCTAAATTATACAAACATTTCAGCAATTATGCTAATTTGAACTGTAAAAGACAAAGCATATTGTTATAGCAACAAGGCAACAAATTGTGAAAGCGAACTGTTAAGCACTCATGAGCTGCATTGTGCTTACCGAAAGGTATTATGTCACACAGTCTCACATTTTACTGAAATAATACTGATACTAACTAAATTCCAACTATAATTTAATTATATGCAGAGGCCTTTGGATGGATGCTTATTCTAAACATACATATGTAGAGTGATTTAGTTCAATTATAATTTGCAATTCACTTTGCAATTTTTTTCAATCTGGTAGATTAATTCACGATTTTGGGTAATTAGGAGCAGGAATTCTAGTTCTGCTCACCTTATTGCAGTTATAACAAGAATAAAGTGCCAATCTGGCTAAGCTGTGATAAAACAATTCCAATCAGAAACTGAATCTAGAATTTGCCTCAGTGTGACTCAATGCGACATCTAAATGATCTAGGTAGTCCGCTTCAGCAGTACATATCACAACTGTTGATCATTGGGAAAGAAACAATTCAACAGTTCCAAATGTCTCATTTGTATATGACCACAGTTTGGTTTCTGTATGCAAACCTTCTTGACAGGTGCATTAATCGTATTGAACAGGTTGCTCTTTTTTTGTCAGACATTTTAGATCATTTGACTAGTTTTCCACTAAATGATTTTGTTTATTCTGTTTAATTTTCTATAATGAAGTAATTGAGTGAATGAAGATTAATCCAATGCACATTTTCAAAGCTTTTATTTCCATTGCTTTCAAATATTATTATTGCCTATTATTTAACATTCAAAACTGGATCTAACTCAAAAGCTGCATGTAATAAGGAAAGAACCTGTTTTAGATTAGTACACATACTAATAGGTATTTACTAGACAACTTCACGGCAGAATATTGGTCATGAAGATGTGAGCACATAAGAATGAAAAATGGTCTAAAATATAATGAACTCCTTCAGTAAATTTTGATTAAAATTTGTTTGCTCTCAAAATAAGCAAATTTAGACCGCCATTTCAATCAAACAGAGGTTCTATGGTCTCTTGAGAATATTAGTAGGTCTAGTAGGATCCACAATCAGACAGACACTCCCCTTAAATACGAAAGAACCTAACGAAGAATTCACCACAAAGGTATACAGGAAAGCCACTCACACAGACCAAGTCCTGAACTACGAAAGCAACCACCCCAATACAAAAGAATACCGAAAGAAACGAAAGAACCTACCGGATTTCTCCTAGATTATTTGTCAACTAATGACTCTTACTGCCTGCCCATCAAGATTACTTCCGTACAATCCACCATAAGTAAGTGGAAATAGATGAAATGTTGTATTCGTTTCTATTTTGCAACACTTTAATGCCAAGATGATGAAAAGATGTTGACACGTAAAAGATTACAACACTTGTAAATTCTTTAGAGATTTAGGGGAGTTGGAAAATGGCAGCCAAAGACACCAGGAGGAAAGCCTAGTGGCTTTACACCATGACCAGATATTACCAGAGCTACTGTATGTGATGTAGTGAGAAGTAGAACTAATGAGCAGCACAAAAAGCCATTGAAAGCAGTTGCAAAATTGCCTAGTGCAGTGAGAGCTAGTGTGCCCACTAGGACTTTGCATTTGTACTTAAAACACAAGTTTGGAGGCCCAGGTATGAACTGCATTTAGTTATTTGCTAAGAGCTTTAGTCACTCAGGATTTAAAACCTTTCGGTGAAAAGGAGCAGAGAAAGAGAGTTGCAGTACATCATTGCAGGCAAGTAGCAACTGAGGGATGTGGGACGGGTCACCAGGATCATGGGCTTGGAATGGGCAATGCAGAGGATAGGCAGAGAAGCACACAACCAGCCATGCACATGGAAAATAGATTCGTCCAGAAGCTTAATCTCTTACAATTATTGGCATGAAAGAATGTGACCTTTTAGGGAGGTGGTCACTGATCTATGAATGTGGATGAACTGGGCTTAATGGGAAGGGGCAGGCACCCAAAGACTAATGTTAAAGATCATAATGCATGCTTTGCCTCAGAATCATTCAGCCATTTTCTGGAGGGACCAATGGGATCTTGCAGTCTGTGGCTAACCATTGTTAAGAGAACCTAGACCACCTGAACTAGAACTTCTGCATGAACTTGGACAGTCTGATTGAGGGATACAGGATTTGAGAGCAGTGTGGGATTTCTCCTAGTGCCAGTCATCATTAATTGCACATATATAGCTATCACAGGTCAGATTTTCATCAAAAGGAGCTGTTTTCATTCACTTCATGTACAACTCAGCTGGGACCACTGCACACAGATCCTTCAGGTTTGTGCAAGTTTGCCGGAAGCTGTCACATTGTCTATGCAATCCCAGATGCCTAAACTTTTCAGAACCTCACATCTCATCAAGACTGGATACCATCTGAAAAGTGCTATCCATTAACTAGATGGCTATGGTTGAGAAACCCAAGCACAGCTGCAATGAGAGACCTAACAGCTATCACAGCATAACACAAGTGACCATTCAGCAGGCTATAGACCTTCTGAAGATGTGGCTAAGAATCTTGTATAAATCTGGTGGAGCCCTTCAATATATTCCAACAGAGGTTTCGCATCTGGTGTCAGTGTGCTGTGGTGCCATAGACTGCATTACGTCACCCACATGACTCTGCCATATGCTTGGGACTGTTGTCATGTTCAAGGGACTGAATATTTCTGGAAACAAATTAACCTAAAGAAGCTTGTGACTATGCGCATTGACCGAGACTTATAAAATATTGTAACTTTACTGGGAAGAGCATTGCTTTATTTGTTCATGGGACATCAGTGCTGCTGGCTCAGACACCATTTATCACCTATCCCTAATTGTCCTGGAGAAATTAGCGATGATCAGCCTTCTTGAAGTGTAGCAGTCCTCAGGATGTAGGGATGCCTGCTGTGCTCTTAGAAAAGGGGTTCTGGAATGTTGATTGTATGACAGTGAAGGAACTTTGATATAGTTGCTCTATGAGCAATCTTGAGTGGGGACGACCTGATTATATGAGTCTTTTTTCATTATTAATCACCATGAGGTAGTTTTGTGCTCACCCTTCTCTTTTGGACTAGAGAAAGAAACCACTTTGTCTGGTATGACAGATAAAAACCACTTGCTAGTCTAACATGATAACACTCCTGTCATAAAACAAAATGTAGCTTATTGCATTTTCACAGCAATGTACAAGTTAGACTGATGTGAGAGACACTGCTGCAGAGACAATGAAGAGGACCTCAACAGTAGGTCGCACTTTTTCAAGACCCTAAGCTATTGTCCACCAGATGTATGTGGTTTGATCATGTTATGTAGACCTTAAGGCACACCTCAGTATTAACTGTCTATAACCTATACACTCTTATTCAAAATCTCCCTTCAAGTCTTTATTCTCATTGTTAATATTGTATGTCTGTGCATATAATTACATTAAAAACCATATCCCCTCCACCCAAATTTCTGACTTCACAAATTCAGAAAGCTAACAGTAGTTCCTAAAATGCATTCTCTTTGAGATCAGAGATTGCTGGGTTGCTGGGTTGAAGGCTGTCAACTTTGATTCAGTTCATGATAATGCAAGACTTGGAGGTCGCTTTGAAACTGGAGGGCATTAAATCTCTTGCATTTCCCTCATCGAGAGTGTATTTGCAGCTGAAACAGGCAATTAGTCTGTTTCAAGATCTGCAGGGCCTTTGAGCTAATGCATTTTCTTCACACATGATGACTATGCTAATGAAACAGACAATTCCATTTGTGCACAATCCTGGATCTCTGAACCGGGTCATCTGTTTTTGAATGTGACAATACAATGGTTTTATGAGGTGCATTTTGTCCTTTTTTTAAATGCCGGGAGTTTGAGAGAGAGGTACAGAGTGGTCTGCTTCAAGCCAATAAAGTAAACAGATTATGAGGCCCTGAGGATGTTTTAAACGTTGGAACAGCAGATGCAGCCAGAATGGGTGGGGTCAAGCTCTATCAGAACCAAGAATTTTAGTTTAGTTTTTAGTAGCTGTTGGGGTTGTACTAGCTACTACAACTCTCTCTCTCTTTGCCATAGCTAAAAGCTTGGGTTCTCTTCCTGCTGATGGAATTGTGTGTGAGACAACCTCTGTTGACTTTGCTTTTGCCAAGAGTGTGCTTATGGCATGTTACTATATTGGAACAGTTAGTGAGTAGTTTACTCTTTTGTTAAGTTTTTTGATAGAGTTACAGTTAAATCAATCTTTTCTTTTCATTTTGTTTTGCCTGTATTTTAACTACAGTATATGAATAAAGTGTGTTTTGCTTCAAGCCTGATTTTTTGACAATTGAATTGCATCCAGTACACAAGGCCTCGCACTTGCCTTTAAAATAAGAAAAAGTTAGGATCTAGGCTATCTCCTTGACATGTTTTGAGAGGGTATGGTCCAGTCCATAACATGACCATATGCAGGATTTCTGACACTGGTCATGCTTCTCAGTGGTGGCTTCCATTGGTTTTGTGCACCACAACTTCAATCTGTGTCAGTAGATTTGTATTCCCAATATGCCAGTAAATCTGTATGGATGTGTGCAGATCCTTTACTACACATGTTACTTACCTTAGATGCTTTCATTTGGGCTCAGAGATTACAATGCTGGTAAAACAACCATGTCAACTTGCTCACTTGAGCTATTTGAACAATGCTTTATCCTTGACACAATGTCTACCACTGTTACAGAAGATTCCACCTGTGAAAAAAAGAAATGAAATTTTCATTTGAATTTCCATCTCTGAATTAACTCACACATGACTTTTAAGTGAAAAGATTGATCTTCTCCTCTTAAGATTGACATGTGTTGCTTCTAAACTTTGGCTTCGTTCATCATTTCAGTGAATTTCTCTTGAGTTAAAACTTCTTTTAATTGCAAATAGAGCTGACAGGTTCACCAACAATTCTAACAGTTCAGTCTCTTATGAATCATGACCTTATCTCCACCAATCTGTAGAGTTCAACAATGAACTCATTTATAGATTCCCCTGGATGCTGAACTCTTATTAAATCTTCCTTTTTCAAGGATTTTATTTGCTCTTATGTTTAGTCAATTGTCAAAGACTTTTTTAATGCTTCTTCAAAAGCGTCTGTTGTTTCTTTCCTACTTGGTAAGTTATACTGTCATCAGCTATACTCCTAGATGTAAATAAAAGTGTACTAACTTGTTCAGTTTCTGTTGTAGAGTTGAATTTAGAAGCTATTCTATATCTTAAGAATTGTTTTCTTTAAGATGTCCAATGCTATGTTCTATTTGGCACATCCTGAAAATTAAAGTCTTCCTGGCAATGTTGTTTCCTACTGTGATTAGTGTTGTCTCTATTCAAAAGGCTTTTAATTTTGTATATAAAACAGTACTGCTGGGCTTTCAAACAAGATGGAAAATTCCCTCTTTCTATGAGTAAAATGGAGCATTCCCACTTTTTTTGTGACTTTTCAGAGTGAATTCCACTATTTGTGACTTAAAAAATAATTTCCATTTCCTTATCAGCATTACTGAATGATTCCCAGTGCATCTAATCATAATCCAATTCATTTAGCAGTTGTTCTGCATGGTTTCTCTTGTTTGAGGCTTAAATTGATGCTCTGTATTTTTTAATAAATCCTATGGATTTAATAATGGAGTTCTTTTTCTTGGTTTTCCTAGTAAAATCACCTAAATTTCTTCTTCTTCCAAACCTTTTCAGCTTCGCTTTCATGCTTTAATTCTGACTTTGTGACATCTCCAGGTCTGTGACTTCAGTTTTAATTGCTTCTGTCGTCCTTGCTTTCTCTTACCATTGCTGTGTCTATTTGTATCATTTTGCTATGGGGAAACACTGAATCTGAGCTGGAAATACATTTTACTTCCAGTTTTCTCAGCCTGTAACTCTGCATCATTATAGAAAAGTTTCCCATCGCCATCTGAGAGTTAAAACTTACTTATGGAGCCTCTGATATCAGTTCACTATCTGACTGAGCCCTGACTTGGACTGTTTCTGCAAATCATTAGCACCCACCCAATGCAATCTGTAGCAGTCTTGGAGTGACTAACATTCCAACTCCAGGGAGTTCTTAACTGTTCTGCTTCTGCCAGATATAAAATGCTTTAACCCTTGATTGTAGATTCTACTGTGTTGAATCTTGCCATGTTCAGCTGAATGTTCAGCTCTTTCTGCAGCTGACTCTTTGCATGAGCAAGATTATTAAAGCCGTGTTTGTAAAAAATGTACCGATCTGCATTGCTACGAGCATGTGGTGTGAGGCAGCTAAAGGAGTTTGCATCGCTTCATACTATGTTGCATCAGAAATACCCGGAAATATATTTCAAAAGAACTTGAGAGGTGAGGGCAGGCCAAATGTAGAGAGGATATTTCATCTTAAAGGTATATTAAAAACTAGGGGCAGCATTTAAAAATCAGAAATCACCCCATTAAAACAGAGGTGATTTTATTTTGCTCAGAGGGAGGTGAGTCTTTGGAACTGAAAAGATGGTGGAACAGGTACTTGAATATTTTTAAGGCGGTAGTGGATAGATTCTTATTAACCAAGAGGGTAGTAGGCTATCAGAGGTAAGTGAGTGTGGGTTCAAGGTTAAAATTAGATCAGCCATGTTCTTATTGAATGTGGAGCAAATTGCAGGGCCTGAATAGCCTACTCCTGCTCCTTGATGGTAGGTAAATCCTGAGTGTAGATCACCTTGAAGTATGTGGCTACCTGTACTATTGATCACCATCAGGTAGACTTACAGTCACTGTTCTCTGATAGGATAGCAGCTTTGTTGGGTGTGGTAGAGGAACACCATTTGCTAATTGAATGAGCAGAGGCTCTTCATTTAAGCAAGGTAATTTATTGCATATTAGCAACTTTGCACAAGTTACATTGATATGATAGACCTAGAGACAGTGAGGAAGACCTGGATGGTACATCCCTTTGATCCTAAATTTTTCTTCCACCAGGTCCATATTGGTTAAGTTAACGCTTTCATACCTTTACACCCTTTACAACATCCTTACAAATTCTTTGTTCCATTAAACTACATTTTACAATTAGGAAACAATTCCAAGACCTTTTTCTGCTTTCCCATTTTCATTATGCCTGTGATACCAATGACTCATTGGTACAACATAAGGAATAAGTTTGGGTTGACCTCAATTTATGTGATGCAAAATAAAGACTTGTTATTTAGTTTATGATTTCCAATCGTTGCAAAGCAAAGAGCAGCAGGTTTTGATTCACCATCAATTATTACCACAGTATTGGAGGGAGCAGCAGCTGTCAATGTGACAATGTGAAACAGGGATACAGTTAAAGTGCATGGAACAGCATTGGAATGGTGCAAAGTGACTAATGGAGTGACACAAGGATTGTTGATGAGACCTTTGCTGTTCACGTTGTATATTAATTGCTTGAAAGTGAGAATAGAGACAAAGCTGTCAAAGTTTACTGGGTACCGAGGTGAGGGAACGGGGCTTGCTAACAATCAAGAGCAGGTTTAGCAGGTGTCAAGAGTTTTAGATAGATTGGAATGTCACACTGAGAAATGACAAATTAAATTCAATGGTGACAAGTGCAATCCGATGAGAATAGGGAAGGAGAATAAACATCAAAATTGTAAGCTAAATGGTACAGGAAAGTAAATTGAGGATATTGAGAGGCACGTTGTTGTAATTGTTGCAAAACGGCGGTAGAGGAGGGAAATTGGACTTTGATTGGTATATTGCCGGAATAGATTACAAATCACATGATGCGATGTTAAGCCAAGATGGCAAAAAGAGTCATACCACATGTAGTACCATATTACTGTTAAAAATGCAGCAAAGGTACATCTTTTAAGACCTGGCATTTGATATTAAAGTTTCAAGAAATGGAGAATCTTAAATTGCTTATAGAATTCCAGTCTGAGTCAAGGTTGTTGAGGAGATTAACATGTTCAATCTTGAGAAACTGTTTATCATGGCCTTGTGAATGACAATGGAGATCCATGAGCCAAATCTCAGAAGAGGGAGAATGGATGTTGAAATCGCATTTAATTAGTTCACATAGATTGTGGTGAATGTTTAGAATGGACTGTTCGAAGAGTGAATCAATGCTTCAAGCAGCAGTAATTGTTAACAGGGTGTGAGATAGACATTCGGCAAGAAAATCAACAAGCTATACATTGTGGCAACTGTGCATTCAGATTGAAAACTTTAGTGCTAGTCAGATGAATTGAAATGATTATTTTTATGCATGGAAAACTGCTAAGACATTCCGTAAGTTCAGATGTTTTGAGGAAGAAAAGCAACTGTATGTGTCTTTTGACATAGAAGAGGTGTAAGTTAATGAGCCAAGGTGGAACAGAATAGAACCACACTTGCATGGAAGTAGAGCAAAGTGAGGGAGTGTGAAAGAAACCAATGACACTGACATTAAAAAATGGTCTCAGTATGAGAGCGTTTAATTTACCTTGTTCCAACAGTTAGATCAGGAACATTCGTATTGGAGCTAAAACTTGAGGCAAAACTGAAGTTCTATTAAATCGAATAATCATTACAGGTTCATCTCAGCTAGAAGATAGCAAAGATTTAAATCAAAGATAATCCAAGCATTTCCAAAATGCAAACTAAAAAGAAATTACAATTTCAGAGGAAATAGTGATTTCAATTTCAGTGTTTTTGGGAGAAGATACTACTTATGTTTCTAGAAGCTGAGTCTATCCGATACAAATAAAACATTCTTCTGTGATCACACCAAGCAATTCAAACTCTGAAAAATTAATTAGTTGGTTATATACTGCATAAAATGAAACGAATAAAAGAGATGACCACTGCGACAGTATATTGTGCCCTTGTATTTGCTAAAGTTTAAATAAAGGTAACAAAAACTTATATGATATAGTATCTTATCTCAGTGTGTTCATTTAGATATAAGTAAAAGAGGGAAATGATTCAATGTCTACCTAGAGTCTGGAAACACTCAATAATAAAAAAAATTGCTGTGCCTATGAAACTTAAAGAAACAACTGGAGTCTCCCCTCCAATATCTAGAAGCAATCAACAGCATACATCAGACATTAGCAATGTTAAAGATGGACTGCAATCAGCACAGCACTAGCTGCATGGACCTGCTAATGAATGCTACTGGCAGAACTGAGGGATTCTAATTCCAGGAACCCACTGCAGCCTGCAGCAAATCGGTATCCTACTGGGAGGCTGGACTTGTAGACTGCATTAGTGAACCTGAAACTAATAGGGAGTTATTTTAAAAAGCACTCTGAGCAGAGAGATGAATAGAAATTTAAAATTAAATATATTCATAATAAGCAACTAAACATGCCGTCATTGAAATGCCTGTGTCTCTCTGTGCATGATATACTGCTTGCCATGTAAAATAACTTTCCATTATACAAGTTGGATACATGCCTGCAGCATTTCCCATAGTTCAAAGACCTATCTATCTGTAGGAACTCTACTGATGGGAAGCAGCTATAGGTGCAAAGGGCTCATTGTTCTTCTTTTTTTTGGCGATAATGTTAATTTCAAGAAACCTTAATACTCCTTATGAGAACCGAGAAACCAAAGTACAATCATTGCTTGGTATTTAAATATATTGACATTATCTCTTTAAGATTGAGCTCGTCCACTTCTTGTTAAGATAGGTCTTTAATTTAGCGATGACTTTCAATGCAAATTTGTGGCCATTAAAAAGTTGTTGGTTCAGTAATTAATGTACCTCAGGAACTGAGGTAAAATAAAAATAAATAATTGGCTAGCAGTTTCTATTCACAAAATGCAAAGGTAAAATTTGGAGATGCGAATGATTAATAAAGATCCATGTAAGGGTTCTGGTTTTTTAGTTTGTCTTCCAACCTACTGGGGCTAAATTGGATAGTGCCCAAAAATGGGTGAGGGAATTCTGATGTGCGATTAACTGTTGATTGAAATCCAGGCAGCACGCCAACTTCATGCTGTCTGTTCATTAGAATGATTGCTGCATGCAGCCAGAGCTAACCACATTGTTGATTGGCTTTATGCATCAGCAGGGAATCCAACATTGTAACTTTTTGGGAACTCATGAAGGTAGACTGCCCCTTTCAAAATAGAGGTGCAATGTGACTGAAGCAGATGTTGGGAGTTAATCCGACTGGGGAAACAGTGGGAAATGAGCACTGGGGATGAAAGCAAATGTTGAGATTTATTGGATGCTGCACTAGAGCTCTTAATCATAGAATCATAGAACCCTACATTGCAGAAGCATGCCATTTGGCCCCAAGGAGCATTTCATCCACACTCACCTCACCTACCCTTTCCCCACAACCCTGCATTTCCCATGGCTAATCCAGCTAATCTGCACATTCCTGGACACTATGGTGCAATTCAGCATAGCCTATCCACCTAACCTGCACATCGTTGGTCTGTGGGAGGTAACTGGAGGACCCAGAGGAAACCCATGCAGACATGGGGAGAATGTGCAAACTCCACGCAGAGAGTCACCCAAGGCTGGAATCGAACCTTGCACTATGAGGCAGTAGTGCTATCCTTCGCTGCCCATCTCGGTGGAGAGAAAGAGCAATATTTCAGAGGATTCGAATGTTGCTGTCAGGCTCAAATATTAGAAGTCGGCAATATGTGGAAAGCAATCTTTCATTTCCCTTTGCCCAATTAATGATCATGGGCATGTTTAACATCTAATTAAGAATAGTAGATGAGCTCTCAAAACTGAATGATGATGCAGAGCCCTTCAAGAACCAGGGAACCAACTGCCAAAATCCCACTCAACCATTTTTAATTGGCTTGAAATGGTTAGAAGTAGTTAGATTGGCTTCCCTTGCAGCACTCTCTCTACAACTGCTCACTAATCTCAGCTCCCCAAAAATAGCGAGGGTAAGACACAGTGGGGTCACTGGGAGCAATAGTTTTAGAAGCACCTGCTTCAGTACCCAATCCTGGCAGGGATTAAGTACAGAGCACATCTGTATCTGAAGGCTAGGATCATAGGGTCCTCCAAGCAATGAGAGGAGATAGCTGTGAGGGCCAGTGCCAGAAATCATACCCTAAAGATTTAAATGCAGTACAGCAAGGAGTTCAATGACCTCACAAAAGTAATCAAGGTCAATAAACGCATCGTCAAATGCCATGTCAAACCAACAGCATCACTAGCCTCACTTACGGTTTAATACATCACACCATCTTTGCAAACCTTCAAGCTCTATTGATCAGACTCCATATCTAACATTCATAGTTCCATTTTATATTCACACATACAGCCTTGCTGCAAACCCTATCGCCACATATTAAGCTTGCGCACATTCAAACTTGATAGCTGCACCAAAACAAAATGCTTGACATTCACCAACACACTTCCTCTTCAGTTGCAGAGCAAGTGGTATGCAACTGGGAAAAGCAGGAACTATCCAGAGAGAACATGCATAGATGCACATCCTAACTCGCTGGAGGAGCTAGCACTGGCCATTATAGGGAAGCCCATTGTTGAGGTTGTGGCTAGCTGTGGGGTCAAAACCATCAACGTTGATCAGGTTCTTGAAATCAATTCCCCGTCATACATCCAGCTCCTCCATCCTCTCATAACCTCTTTTGCTTGGTCGACGATAGTGTCAACATGCACCTTTTACATTCTCCCTGACCTACTCTTACCATAACATTGTTCTTGAGCTTTCTCACTTTTGGAAAACCAGGAGTACATCCTGGTCAGGCAGTGAAATCACCAAGAAGAAAGTAAGGATAAGGATATAGTAGCATCGTTATCTTTCATATTAACTGCCACGAGCTCGGATACTGACCCTGTGTCTACCTTGGAGAGTAATTTAGTGGCAGAATGTACATATGATTGGACACTGGATAAAAGTCCACATAGCTAGGGTAAGGAACATGAATAGCACAGATGCCTATTCACCAGAGATAACATACAATTGTCTTAAAGACTCAGAAAAGGATTTTGATGGGATAGCCTACAGAAAAACCATGATTAATGAAATGCTTAGTGCATTGAGAAGCCTGCCAGAAAATCAGCACTCAATGTCAAGGACAATGTAGGGATCTAGCACTCGGGGTTTCAATGGAGATTGAAGCCTGTCCTTTTAGCATGGGAGTGATGGCCATCTCTATGAGCAGCCTTGTGCCTTTTACCATGTTGAACTGTGTGATGGTCAAAGCTTAACTTTCATTGCAGTACAGGCAGCAAGTTATGTGTTATGGTGGAAGCTCAGATTGCCATTGTCAATGCTGTAGGTTTGACTGTTCAAAGCAATGTGAGGGATACAACAACAATCCAGCAATCAGTTTTCTAACAGGTAAGTAAAGTTGTTGAGCCACTGATCAGGGATGGTCAGTTGCTCCCTGGAGAACAAACCTTTCAAGATGTCAGCATTCAACCTCCCACCTTGCCTGTCTATTGATAATCTTTCTGTACCTTGTCAGCCACTTGATCCAGAGTGCTGCTACTCATGACAAGATGATGGTCTCCACTTCCAAACTTTTTGCAGGTCAAAGCTGTTTGAAGTTGTCTTGCAAGTTGATCTGCAGTCTTTCACATTGAAAGTCAGCAGCCTACCATCCATGTTGGAGCGAGTGGAGTAGCACTGGGTAGATCCACTGGGTAGATCCAGGAACTAGGAGAACAGCATAGAATGATTTCGTTTATGAACCTTTTTTGAAGTATTAATTTTGTGTTAGATTCATTGTTTGCATTGTGGCCAGTGGATGCTCCCATTCTCAGTGATAGTGGAAGGTAAGTCGTATGCAGTTGGTGAATGGAGAACCAGGGCTAAGGTTACTGGAATTACACTTGAATGAATGGCCCACAGACAGCTTTCATGAAGAAGGACTGTCCTCCTTTCCTTTTCTTTCTCCTTCTGTTCATGCTGCTGCTGTTGATTATTGAAGGAGTCGAATTCTTTGGAGTTCCGAAATCAGTTCAGAGTCGAGATGGAACATCCAGAAAACCATGCGCTTGCATCATAGGAAGCCCAAAAAACACATGCTTTCCATAACTGCTGGTGTCCAACAGGATAGAAGGAAATGTAGTCAGTGATCTTTAAATAGAGAGAGCTTTGGGAACTGCTGTTCTGATGTCAAACTATGACATGTTGCAAGCATCCCTCACTCCATCCTGGCGATGCCAAGTGCATAACATTTGTCACCATGGTCATCTTCCCAGCCACTTGCATAGTAGTCCTTGGCTTGATATTGCAATTGTAGCTGCAGAGGTGTGTGTGCCAGTGGTGGTGGTGATGGTGGTGGGGAAGGGGGTTGGTGTGCAGAGAGGATTCAGTGAATATGTGTTTTTCGAAATGTTGACATCTCATATATTGTTCCTTGTTGAGATTTGGTCAGGGGAATTGCTTCTTGAATGTCCTGCATCACTATAGTCTCTTGTTGAGACCTCTATTTTTGTTTTTATACGTTTGCATGTGTCATTGTGATCTACATACTCTGCAGACTATCAGAGACTGACTGCTTCTTAGATGAAAACACCCTCACTGAATGGTTTCTGGCGTTTATTGTTACTGTGATGTATGCACCTACCAGGTGCCATTTTGAACTATAAATGTCACCCAGAACTCAAACAATGGATGCTAAAGAGCCCAATTGAGTGCTATGTATGTTTAGAGTAAGTGAAGGGAGTAGGCATCCAGTGACAATGACCGTGTTCCTGGTTCTTGCTTAATTGCACATGAAACAGATGACAATGAGTTGATTGTTTAATGGCAATATGCTAAACTGAGAACCTGTCTGCATGCTCAGATGAATATGAAATATAGCACTTCATTTTTAGAATAAGAGCATGGGATTTCTCCTGGTATTATGGTCAACCTTTATCTTTCGATGAACATTATTCACACAGCAATCTGGCACTGAATCCAAGATGAGTTAGTGTTACATTGTCAGAATAATTATTCTTTGTGGACCTACATGGCTCTTTCAGGCATGTTTACCAAATCCAATGGTTCAACTAGAAGAACTGAGAGATTCTGTTGGTATCTGACTAATGATTATTCTTGAAACATAATCATTGGCTAATCATTTTTACAGCTGCTGGGGATTCTTGCTGTTCACATATTGAATGCCACATTTACCCGCATTTTAATGGAAACTACATTCCATTGATTGTGAAGCATTGTCAAGTCATACAAGGCTGTATATAACTTTAGATTATTTTATTATTTCTTGATACATTACATATTTAAAAGAAGTATAAACTTCTAATCTAGACAAGCCCTTGCCCACAATAATGTTGGCCGCTGTCACTTCTCCTTAGACCCTGTTTACTTCTGCACGATTTCTTAGTTCCCTCCTCCTGAATTGCACATCTGACTCAGACTCCCCATTTGAATTACTACAACACTATCAGCTGTAGTTCCTGTGGATCACATGGATTTTAAATGTTCCTTCCTGATTTATCCATATCAAAAATGGCCAACCATACTGTTAAGTGATTCAAAGATGAGAAACCACTTTTAGCTCAATGCAGTATTGGATACTTTTATAGTTACTGTGATATATGGGTATTGATATTTAATCAGTCCATTTGGTCTTTGTTAAAAAACACTGAAGGCCTTGTGTCTAAGATTGTTTATTTTAAAGACTAAGAAAAACAAATGCAAAAAGAAAGAGAGGAGGGTTGAGAACCACAGCAACTACTACTTACACTGCTTCTTTCGGTGTGATTGGAGGTTCTGGAACCAACACTACTGCCCTGCAACTTTCATCATTTTCTGATCTTCCTTTGCATAATGAAACACTGTTCTAGTTTCACAGGTTTTCAATTGTAAGATCTTTAACTTGGTATGTTATTCTTCGTAGTTGGGGCGTGAAAGGGTTAGGGGGAGAAGGAGATCTCAGTGGGGGTGATGAGGGAGCAGAGCTGAATTATTGGCTCCTGTTTCCCTAGTAGTGTGGTTTATTGCTCATTGCTATTGTGAAATTTGTTAATGTGTTGTAAATGGCACTTGGCAATGCTTCTGCTTTGCATTATAATTCTCCTGTGGTCAGGTCTCTGGTGTTCTAATCTTCCTAAAGTCCATATCACCATTTTTGGTTCAATTCTGGAAGGAACCATCATAGTCTTTAGCGGATGTCCTTAAACCTTTCTCTATGATTAAAAGTGTAAAGAACTTTATGATGGCTCTCTTGATTTAACTGGCATATCCTGAATTAATGAGACTGACCACACAATCATTAGCAAGCTCCATGCTAAAATTAACTAATGTTCCATTTCTCTCATTGAGAAACCAGCCAGCTTTTCCTAAAATGGAACAACTAGTCGTGCTTTCAGAATTCTAGGCATGCTGTGCAGCATATATCTTTTTGCAAATACTACCTGTTACAAAACTTATAGATACTAAAGACCATTATGCTACAGCGGAAAAAAATAACATCAGCCTCCAGTAAAAACTCAAAGTTGCCATAAATGTATTGTAGCTACATCCACCATAATTGTGAAGTAAGCAGAATCAGAATATAAAGTCGCCTGATACACACTTGTGGAACTTTCGTATCACTAATTTCAGTTAACCTGGGACTTTGCATGACAAAAATGTAAATGTGCAAACAAAACATGTTATGATTAAAAAGATATGCAAATATGAAACTTAAATTATTTTATAATGCAGCCCAATGGCCTGGGCTCAGAGGGTACAAAATCTTCTACTGCCCCCTTGTGGCACGTAACATATCTGAAGATGTCTGAGTTGCTCACTTTGAACATTCCTTGAATGTATTGTATCAACATAAAACAAAAGGGAAGAAAACTGAGAAAGAAGTTATGCCACTGCTTTTGTCGACTGGAGTCATGGACGACTCTACAATTTGCTGACAGTTTGAAATACTCTTCAATTTCAAATAAATGATTCAGTTGACATCTCCAGTTTTAGTGCTCACATTTAGAAAATAAAAATTTGTCTCTATTGCTGTTCTGTGCATTTTGCCATTTACAATATTTCAGCCCAAACTACAAAGGATGTTGCATTTAACAATTCAAGAGCCCTTGAGACTTGGCTAATAATGTGCATCAGGTTTATTTAAAATATATTACATGTGTAGCTTTAGAGTAACACATACCATTTATTTTACAATGCTGCAGTTTACTGAATTGGCAGCTGAGGAAGGTGACAAAAAAAAATTGTGAATATTTCTACACAAAGCGTGAAATGTTGTTGTCTTTTTCATATCATTTGCACCAGTGAAGCAACAAAACTGTAGAAAGCTTGTTTGGAGACCACATTCCAACATTAACATTTTGGCTAAACTACTGCTGTAATCAAGATGGCTGACAGCTTCAATCAGTCTGGAAAATTAAGGTGATTACATTTTCAAATGTAATCAAACTTTATTTCTGTTTCATGATTGGAGGTACTGCTTTATTTTAAACATTCTGTGCAGAATGACCAATTGTGCACAATTACAGTCGGCATTTATTATTCAGCCTCTGCCATCACAAATAGTTCAGATGCTTTTGATACTACCATTATCTTGTGTATACTAATGGGAAAGTAAACTACATTTGGGCAGTTGGAGTTTTTAATGGAAGAAAGGAAAAACATTTTCAGGGAATGTCTGGTAAAAATGAGTGTGGGTTTCCATAAATGAAAGTTGGGGGTTAAGCAGCTACCTAGTCATTTAGTCTTATATCTGCTAATAATGATTTGAAGATTGGTCTGCAGCAAATTTCCAATTCACTTGGGTTGCAAATATTAAGGAGCAATTCACTGCCAGGGACTTAACGGTGATTTTAATTATTTTTCATCTTTTTGGGGTGTTTGTACTGCACATGCCAAGAGATTGAATGTGCCAGAAAGCTGATCTCTTCATGTTATTACAGAAAAGAAGTAGCTGTTCTGTAGCAAAGAGGCATAATTATGAAACCAAGCATGTACAGACATTTAAAAATGTTAACATTATTTTTAATAAGCTGAGGGGTAGAAATCAATCCAGGCCCGCTTTTATGTGTGGAAGGTGCTTGCACAGAAAGGTCTGAGGCAGACTCAAAATTGAGCTACAGGCTCTATCTAAATAGTCCAGGTGGGTTGCCAGCACTTGTCGAGTTTCCACAGGCTGCTGGTCCTTCCATGAGTGAGGCATTGGTCATTCAGGTAAATCCTAGCAGATGTGAGCAGAGGAAGGTGATTGTTGATAATGCGACCGTGTTTGATTGTGACTGCCAGAAGTGCTGCCAAGCCTCAATGCGCCTCCCCCAATGCACTGAAATATCTAAATTCAGGCGGCGCAGGTTGAAGGTCTTGAACAAGAGATGAAGCAAATGTGTGGGGAGATGTTTTCTACACAAGGCGGGCTACTGATCTGGGACATGTGAGTTATGAATGAAATCAGTGTGGAATTAAATGGGTACCAGAGAGAAATAAACTTGCAGGGATACAGGCGAAGAAATGGGAATTACTTGATTCCTCTCCAGGGAGCCACCATTAACTCAACAACCTGAAAGTGCACCTCCTCTAATGTAAATGACTGAATGATTAAGATAACTTTTATTTCATTTATCTCTTGGGTGGTTAGGCTGAATCCACATTAAGAAGAACTAAGTGGAGTAGCCCAAGAAAATGCCCCTTTAACAAACGCTAAGCTCCCAATTACCATATTCAAGAGGCTTACCACGTAATTTAGCCAACTGCCTGAAATGTCTAAAATAGAGTCACCTTGAATTTAACAGTCAGACCAATGTCAGCTTCAGTAAGGCATGGCTATTCCACTGATAAATTGCTGTGCTTTGAGTATAATAATATATACTAATATTCCCCCCAGAATATCAACTACAGGGTTATGATTATTTGTTGCTTTTCTTTAACACTTGTTAACAAAAATGGCCCCAAATCTTGCAAGCTTCTATTTAAAGCATATGTTTGCTTTTATTTTGACCCTCCAACTGAGGGTACATTTGGACAGAAGAAGTGTTGCTGTGGGCAGAAAGTGCTGCTGTTATTTTTGGGAAAAGTTGGTCTTAATTTAGTAGGGTATTCAGGTCACATCTCTGAGGCTGCAAGTTCAAATGAGAGGTGAAAGCCCACTATATAAACCTTATGGTGCGGAACACAATTTATGTTCAGTAACAGCATAAAATGTATTCCTACAGTTTTGTGGAGGCTAAAAATGGCAGTGAAATTGTTTTATGAAACTAACATTAAAGGGTTTGAAAGTGAATTAATTTGAAGGTATATAGCCATATGCTGAATGTAGTCATCCGGGTCTTGAGTACAAGAATCAAGGCTGAAACTCTAATTGAGTACTGAGTGATACTATCTTTCAGGTATGATATTTAACTGAAACCCTACGTGACTGCTCGGGGAATGTAAAAGATGCCATACGACTAATTCGAAGAAGAGCTTTGTGAGTCAAACCTGGTGTCCTAGCCATTATTTGCTCATGTCACAAAAATAAACAGATTATCCAGTCATCACATTGGTGTTTGTGGGATTTTGTTGTGCACATATTTGCTGATATGGTCCCTTGACCACAACAATGACTAACCTTCTCAATGTGCTTCATTGGCTGTGAGGTGCTCTGCAGGGAAGGTCATGTTTTACCAACTTAATAGAATTCTTTGAGGAAGTGACAAATTTGATTGATGGGAGAAGGGCTGTAGATGTCATATACATGGACTTCAGGCATTTGATAAGGTTCCCTATGGTAGGCTGATGGAGAAGATGAAGTTGCATGGGGTCTAGTGTGTACTAGCTAGATGAATAAAGAACTGGTTGGGCAACAGGAGACAGACAGTAGTAGTGGAAGGGACTTTCTCAAAATGGAGGACTGTGACCAGAAGTGTTCCACAGGGATCCGTGCTGGGACCACTGTTGTTTGTGATATATATATAAATGATTTGGAGGAAGTATAGGTGGTACGATTAGCAAGTTTACAGGTGACACTAAAATTGGTGGAGTAGCAGATAGTGAAGGGGTCTGTCAGAGAATACAGCAGAATATAGACAGATTATAAATTTGGGCAGAGAAATAGCAGATGGAGTTCAATCTGGGCAAGTGCGAGGTACTGCCTTTTGGAAGAACCAATTCAAGAGTGATATACACAGTAAATGGAAACATCCTGGGGAAAATCGATATACAGAGAGATCTGGGTGGTTAGGTCCACTGTTCCCTGAAGGTGGTAATGCATGTCAATAGAGTGGTCGGGAAGGCATGCAAAATGCTTTCTTTCATCTGATGGGGTATTGGGGTACAAGACTTGGCAGGTTATGTTACAGTTGTATGGGACTTTGGTTTGGCCATATTTGGAGTATTGTGTACAGTTCTGGTTGCTACATTACCAAAAGGATATGGAGAGGGTACAGAGCAGGTTCAATAAGATGTTGCCTGATATGGAGGGCACTAGCTATGAAGAGAGGTTGAGTAGATTAGAATTATTTCCATGAGAAAGATGGAGGTTGAGGGAAGACCTGATTGAAGTCTGCAAAATCATGAGAGATACAGACAGGTGGATAGCAAGAAGCTTTTTCCTCAAAGTGAGAGGGCAGAAGTTTAAGGGAGATATGCACGGAAAGTTTTTCACGCAGAGGATGGTGGGTGCCTGGAAAGTGTTGCCAGCAGAGGTGGTAGAGGGGGACACGATAGCATCATTTAGGATGCATTTAGACTGATACATGAATGGGGGCAGGGAGCAGAGGGATATAGATGCTTAGAAAATAAGCAACAGGTTTAGATAGAGGATCTGGAACGGCGCAGGCTTGGAGCGCCGAAAGGCCCGTTCCTATGCTGTAATTTTCATTGTTCTTTTGTTCTTTGAGATGTCCAGTAGTTATGCAAAGTATTATATGAACACCAGTCTATCTTTTCCTCATTATTTCTTTATCAAAAATAATGACTTAATGACCTATAGCTATTTGATTAGATTAGATTACTTACAGTGTGGAAACAGGCCCTTCAGCCCAACAAGTCCACACCAACCTGCCCCCACCCAGACCCACTCCCCTACATTTACCCCTGCACCGAACACTACAGGCAATTTAGCATGACCAATTCACCTAACCTGCACTTTTCCTTTGACTGTGGGAGGAAACCGGAGCACCTGGAGAAAACCCACGCAGACACGGGGAGAATGTGCAAACTCCACACAGTCAGTCGCCTGAGGTGGGAATTGAACCTGGGTCTCTGGTGCTATGAGGCAGCAGTGTTAACCACTGTGCCACCGTGCCACCCAACTGACAAATTGCATTTGCTAAATGTACTAAAGTTAAGCAGGTCATCATTTGATTTCTCGTAACTCACTGACCAGTTTATCAATCACAACATCATCACATAACATTAGAGGTATTAACCAGCACCCATTTCCTTTAGAAGTGGACTAAGCGCCATGTGCAAGACTTTAATAGCTTAAAAACTAGCTTCATTTATGATCAGTATTGTTTTGTGTTTAATAGTGTTGATGAATACTGCTTTAAAGCTCCAGATTAATTTAGTTTTACAAAGGTTCCCTTCCAAACTTTTTTAATTTGTACAGTTCATGACTGCCATCCTGTTGTAAACATCAGGACATTCCTGCTGAATGAATAAATGCAAAATGCTTTTGTGCCACTGAAGTGAATGCTTATGGGAGCTGTAAACGCAGGGCAGATATCAAAACACCTTAAATACATGGGCCTGATTTTTATCAAAGAGCATGTGGCATTTCCCTCTGGGAGATTAAAAAAAAATAGGTTGTGCTCTTTTCCCAACTGACCACTCTGTGTCATGTGATATTTGTCAGTTTCACCAGTGTGTGATCAAGGATAAGAACTGTTTATGGTAGTTTGCTGTCACAACCTCTTTGCCTTTGCTTTCAATTGAGCCTTTCTGTTGATTATTGGTAGGGGATTGATTGAAAATGAATTGTTCTTAGAAAATGAGAAAATATATTGAATGATACCAATAAATACGACTACAATCGGTCAGGCATAATAACTAGAACCTTAGGAAGCCTGTATGGATTCATCTACTCCCTGTGAAAGCAAGAGTAGAGCTCCTTGTCTCCATCCATAGACTATTTGCTATTGGTAGAATGGGTGCAGGCAACGAACATGAACTCCTTTCCAATTACACAAACTTATTCCTTATACAAGCTACAACCCTCATTGATAGGTTATTCCTCTACCAGCACAACTGTTAGGAAATTACTCCCAGAAAACCTAGATGAGAACAGATCAGGATGAATCAGCATTCCAAGTAGGCTTTTAATTTTCTTGTGGCACTAGACTACAACAGCTTAATTCTAGTGCTAAGTTCTATTAAAATAGCTCACCTGATCTTGAATCATCATTTCATGTCCTTGAAATCTGTAACATAAGTGAAAGAACATGTATATCTATAGTATGATAAATGTGTTAATCATTATAAGATGTTTATTGAAAACATTTTTAAGAAAAGGTATCAGCAAGTACTAATAGTTTGCTCAACTTAAGGATTTATGGTATTGAAATAACTCTAAAATAAAGAACCTAAAAGCCTTGGAGGTAGTAAAAGTCTGCCAGTGATCTATTGAAATTACAAACAGATCACCAGATATGCCTTTTAACCCATTTAGAATCATCTTTTCAAAACAACCTGACAGAGTCTAATAGTTTC
The DNA here is from genome assembly GCF_047496795.1 of Chiloscyllium punctatum. Lineage (NCBI taxonomy): Eukaryota > Metazoa > Chordata > Chondrichthyes > Orectolobiformes > Hemiscylliidae > Chiloscyllium > Chiloscyllium punctatum. The sequence goes on along the minus strand of NC_092750.1, from coordinate 49,063,294 downwards.
TGCAGAGATTCTAGTATCCTGGGCATAAAAATCCTGCCATGTTGTTGATCAACTGTATGAAGAAATATTTTCTGGGGTCTGTACTAAATTTGCCTTTTTGAAGCAAATTTAGCAATAATGAATAGTTGTCACCTTGTCGTGAACCTGGAATCTCTGCTCAGTTGCAGCCCAAGTCATGTCAGTTGACATTTGGTAATGGTTTCGCGAATATCTTGAGAGTATACTTTCACCTGGATTTGTAATTCAAGCAGCACAAAGTAAAAACTTTAAGAAAAACACCGGCAATTACAGGGAAAAGAACAATTTCACTTGTAAAAATCTTATTAATGGCAAGTCATAAAGAACAATTGTGTAGAAATTTGAAGCCATAGAGCATGAGTAAAATGTAACTATTTTGCTTCAGCTCAAACTTGTTATTAATGAGTTTAATGAAAGGGTGTTGTTAAGTATCATCACAGCAGTGACGGAAGTATAATACATAGGAGTTTATTTTTCTCCCCTAAGGGCATGGGTATAACAAGCATTGGCAGGTATTGCATAGAAGATGTAAAGAGGGCCAAGCAACTGTAGAAGCTGTGTGGATTATGCATATTAAGCTTTGTTATAAGTCCCCATAAAGAGGAGTGGTGCACAATCTTCTTCAGACTCAGCAGGGTTCAATGCACAGTACAGCCAACTATCATTTAATGTTACTGATACAAACTTGTTCGCACTCAACAAAGCCATAAAACATTTCTGCTCATTGTTTATCTGTTTTGCAATCAATGCTATCTTTGTACAACCATATCAAGCAGAGTCTGTAAATCACGTGAGATAGTATTTCAAAGTTCTCATGATAATTTGATTTTCTTCTATCTTGAATTGGAAAACAATACTTTCACTTCCATGACTACAAAGGCCACAAATAGTTAACCTGAACTAGTATGCAATTAATTAAGATGTCTGTGTTATTTCCTGCAACAGTGTAACATTTTATTTTCTCTCAAGAATGTCATCGCCATTGACATGCATCAAAACTAACAATGTATTTTTAAAAATTGCTTCATTTTCAGTTTTAAAAAAAATGTCTAAAGCATGTTCATGTTTGGAATATTGGTGTTGCTTAAAAATACATATATGAGCATCTTATTACAATCATAGTGAAAATGGATGAGCAATATTCAACTTTCATCTTTTGACTTTAGTACCTGTGACTTTCATTGGCTAAACATGTTCTAAAAAGGTCACTGCTGACCTAAAATGGCTGCTGAGATCACCTGACAGATCCAAGCAACCCACATAGAATATACAAAACTGGGGAGCTGCTTTGGAATTAAAGTCTTAATTAAGAGGCATTGAAACTCAGCGAGACAGCAATAAATTCCTATTTCTTGTTTTACTCACACTTTCATGATAATTGCACATATTGAGAGTTGAAAGGTTGTCTAAAACTATCCAGCTTGAAATGAAACAATGACACAGACACCAGACTTTGCAAAGGAATAAAATATCAACAACATTATTTAAGCAAAAAGAGAGAGACGACAACATGGACTGACAGCAGCAAGGATAATGGAAGCTGTTCTCTGTCTGTCTCTCTCCCTCTCTCTTGCTTTCTCAGTCTCAATTCCAATCTCACAAACCAGGTCTAGTCAGAAAGCAACCTGGAAAATCAATGAAATGATTGAATTGATCAATAACTCAAGATCTGCAAGCTTTGCCATTGATAAAGAATGAGACAACAGCTAATCAGTTGAACTTAGGTCCTTTCATGCTCATAATCCAAAGGACTTTCAAGATACATAATTGCATTTGTATTTACCTTCCTGCCTTGACTGGACAGTTTTTGTGGTGCAGTGGTAATGTCACTACCTCTGAGCTGGGAAACCTGGGTTTGATTCTCACCTGCCCCAGAGGTCTGTAACAATATCTCTAATCAGACTGATTTTGTTTTTAGTAAAGAGAAAACCTCCCCACCTCTAATTTTGTGTTTGATGCCACATTTTGTTATTTCTTTTCAGTGTGGTTGGTAATAAAATGTTGCTCTCTTTCACTCAGGAAAGCCTTGAAAGTGGCTCTTCTTCAGTTTTCATCTGGTTAACTAAGTTTAATTGTGATGTGACAGCGATATGGTAAGAAAAGAAACATTAAGAAAAATTATGGTGACTGAGCAAGAGGGTGTAAAAATGATTGGACATGTGGTTCCTCCTTGCCAGGCAGCAATGATATGTAGAGAAAAAAAGGTGACAGCAATACTAAGTATTTATATATCTGTAATCACTGACTGTAAAATATTGTACTTTGAACACATAGAAAGCAAGATGGGCCAAAAATATAGTAGTATTTTAAAAAATTCAAGGAAAGGTGGTCTGCACTGGTTGGACCAACATTTATTACCCATCCCAATTTGCCCTGGTGGTGGTGAGCTGCTTTCTTGAAATACTGTAGTAACTCCTGTAGTGTTGTTTGGAATGATGTTCCAGAATTTTGACCCAGTGATCGTGAAGGAATGATGATACGGTTTCATGCCAAGATGGTACTTCTGGATGGTGGTGTTCCCATGTATCTGCTGTCTTGACCCTTTAGATGGTAATGGTTACGTGTTTGGAAGGACCTGTTGAAAAAGCAATGGTGAATTTCTGCAGAACAACTTATTGATGGCACACACTGCTGCTTCTGAACGTCAGTGGTGAAAGGAGTGAATGTATAAGGTGGTGGATGAGATGCCAGTCAAGTAGCTATCATTGTCTCGGATGGTGCAAAGCTAATCGAGTGTAGTAGGAGCTGCACTCATTCAGATGAATGCAACTATCCCATCACAATGTTGACTGTTGTCTTGTTGATTATGGATAGGTTTCAAATGGTCACGTGGTGTGGGACTTAGTGATGCTAATGTCCAGGGGAAATGGTTAATTCACTCTCGCCAGAGAATGCTATTGCCTGATCTTTGTGTGATATAAGTGTTACTTTCCATCTATCAGCTAAGCCTGATTCTTGTCAAGGTCTTGTTAGGTGGGATTGCTTCAGTATTTAAGGAGTTGTGAATGGTACTAAACATTGTTCCGTTATTAATTTCCCCTTCTGACCTCATGATGGAAGGAGGAGCATTGACAAAACTGAGGGTCTAAAATACTAACCTGAGGAACTCCTGCATAGATGTCCTGGAGCTGAGATGACTGACCTCAAGCAAACACAACCATCTTCATTCACTCCAACCAGTGGTGAATTTTCCCTCTGATTCCCATTGTCTTCAGTTTTACTAGCATTCTTTAATGCCACACCTGGTCAAATGTGGCTTTGATGTCAAGGGCAGTCACTTGCACTTAATCTCTGGAGTTAAGATCATTTGCTCATGTTTGAACCAAGGCTGTAATGATGTTAGGAGCCAAACGGCCCTGTCAGAACACAAACAGAGAATCAGTGAGTGAGTTGATGCTTTGCAGGTGCTACTTGACAGCACAAAACATCCTTCCATCACTTCACTGATGATCAAGAGTAGACTGATGGGGTGGTAATTGGTCACCTTAGGTTGGACTTGCTTTTTGTGTACAGGATATACCTAAAGATTTACTACATTTGTGGGGAGCTTCCAGTGTTGTAGTTGTACTGGAGCAGCTTAGCAAGGGATGTGATTAGCTCTGGAAATTACATCTTCAATTCTCTTGCTGCAACGTTGTCAGTGTGCATAGCTTTTATAGTATCCTGTGTCTCCAGCCATTTCTTGATCTCATATGGACTGAATCAAACTGTTTGAAGACTGGCATTTGTGATCCTGGGAACTCTGGAGGTGGCCAAGATGGAGCATCCAGTTGGCATTTCTGGTTCGATATTTCTGCAAACACTTCAGTTTTATCTTTTGCTCTGTTGTGCTGGGTTCTACTCTCATTGAGGATGGAGATATTGGTGAATCCTCCTCTTCCAGTGAGTTGTTTAATTGTGCACAGCTATTTATGATTGGATGTGACAGGACTGCACAGTTCATACTTGATCCATTGGTTTTGGGATCGCTTAGCCCTGTCTATTGCATGCTGCTACTGTTGTTTGATATGTAAGATCCTGTTTTGAAACTTTGTGAGGTTGATAACTCATTTATGGTATGTTTGGTTCTGCTCCTGACACAATCTCCTGTACTCTTCATTGGACTAGGGTTGATTTCCTGACCCGATGGTCATGCTAGAATAAGGGATGTGCCAAACCGTAAGGTTACAGATCATGGTTGACTAAAATTATGCTGTTGCCAGTGGCACACATCACTCTGTAGTTTGCTAGAGCCATTCAAAGTCTGTCCCCTTTAGCACGGTGGTGATATCTCACAACATGACGGATGGATGGAGGCTTTGTCAATGTGAAGACAGGACTTTATCTCCACAATCTCTGTGTGGCAGATACTCCTACCATGGACAGATTCATCTGTGGCAGGCACATTGCTAAGCACAAAAGGTCAAGTAGAACTGAATCAAAAACAGAAATTGCTGGAAAAGGTCTGGCATTATCAGTGAAGAGAAATCAAAGGGAACATTTCGGGTCCGGTGACCCTTCCTCAGAACAGATGGTAGCTAGGAAAATGTTGATTCCCTGCAGGAATTACGGTGGGGGGGACGGGGTAATGAGTAACCAATAGGTGGAGATAGAGCCCAAAGAGAGAGAACAGTTGGAGAAAGGAATGGATAATGATCTGGCTGGGAGGGTGAATGGCCATTAATGGAGACTGTTAGTGGCTAACAATAGGTAGTGTGTAATGGGAGATTAGGTGATAACAAAGCCTGGTGTGTGGGGTAGGGGGCTAGGACATGGGAGAGTTCAGGCCCTAAAGTTATTGAACTTGGTATTGAGTCTGGAGAGCTGCAGGGTTCTTAAGCAGAAACTGAGGTGTTGTTCTTCCAGCTTGTGCTGAGCTTCACTGGAACACTGCAGCAAGCCTGAAATGGAGATGTTGGCCAGGGACCAGGGTGGTGTGTTAAAATGGCAGGCAACTGGAAGCTCAGGGTCTTTTTTGCTGGCCGTCACCCAGTCTATGCTTCGTTTCCACATTGTGAGCAGTGAATGTAGTTGACGAGATTCTGAGAAATGCAGGTAACATACTGCTTCATCTGGAAGGTATGTTTGGGCCCTTTCTCTCTTGTTGGTGCCGTCACCACCTGCCACAGACCTAGTCTATCAGCAAGATCGTTTAGAAGTTGACCAGCTCAGTCAGTAGTTGTGTTACCAAACCATTCCTGGTCATGGACATTAAAGTTCCCCAACCAGAGTATATTCTGTGCCGTTGCAACTCTCAGCACTTTCTCTAAATGGTGTTTGACATAGAATTGTGGTGATTCATCAACAAAGTTAGTCAGTCGGGGATAATTAGCTCAAGATTTGCTTGCACGTGTTTGATCTGAATTCATGAGGTTTCATACGGTCCAGAGTCAATTTGAGGATTCCCAGGAGCAATTTCCTCCCAATTGTATATCCCTCTGCATAATTTTGACTCAAATGGCACTATAGATGTGGGTTACAGCTGCTGAATTTCTACATGGCCCAAGCAACATTTACAAGAGGAGTGTGTGCCCACAGGCATGGCCCCCTGGGTGTTCTGAAAGGCCTTGAATTGAAATTTTCTTGATTCCAAACAGGCTAATGGCTACGTATTTTGTCCTGCATGAGTATTCCTTGAACGTCTATGTCCTCAAATTTGCAGTAAAGTGAATTTTGTCAACCCTTCCTCTTGCAAAGTGTCTGGAAATACACTCGAGAGTTACTTGAGGTTTTCTGTGTTGTGATCTTAGATTTGTTGCAGAGTGTTGCCGCATCCTTCCAGTCAGAGTGGAGGAGGACAGAAGAATAGATGACCACAAAAAAGGCCGTGGTCGACAGTGTTGAGCAGTGGAAATGCCTCAACTGTTTCTTTCAACTTAAAACAGGTCTTCTTCTTGCTCCTTGTCAATGACAGGAGATCACTGGCAGGCTAATCAATGGTCTTGATATCTTGATGTGCAACACCATCTGTGTACTTCTGTATCCTGTTTCATTGAACCTTAAACTGAGTCCTTTAGTTCTAGTGCAATTGCAGTCTTCCCTTCTGAGGAAATGCTGGTGGATTAGTTTTGCATAAAAGTGAACTTTAGAAGTTGCTGTCTAGAGCTGATGTCTTACAGGCAACAGCCACCCGAATGAAATGCTCAGTTCAACAATATGTGCCATAACAAGGACAAGCACCATGATTTCTCAGAAGCTCAGACACCTGCATGAATAAAATGTTGGCTACAGTTTCAACACAGTCAAAGTCTTCGAAAATGACCTCTCAGAGAAAATGAAAGGCCATGACATTTTTACACTGCTAACAGATGGTACAAGATATGAAGTCATTGCAGCCAGACAACAATTTCGACAAGCATTAGGTTAAAAATCACACAACACCAGGTTATAGTCCAATAGTTTTAATTGGAAGCACTAGCTTTCGGAGTGTCGCTCCTTCATCAGATGATCAGACACAACCACCTGATGAAGGAGGGATGCTCCGAAAGCTAGTGTGCTTCCAATTAAACCTGTTGGACTATAACCTGGTGTTGTGTGATTTTTAACTTTGTACACCCCAGTCCAACACCGGCATCTCCAAATCATGACTACAAGCATTAGGTACAGTTACCAATGTCAGAATAGTAAAATGCACAGAAAGCAAGTGAGCTGTATGGAAAGTGCAGTCTGGTGTACAGACTAGGAAGCTGCCCTGCATTCCAAGATCTTTGCAAGTTACAGGATGCATAAATGTAAGAAATCTCATTCTAAAGATGAAGCTAGAGGCTATGGTAGAGCATAACACAAATAAGCATATGTGGCATGCTGGAACACCAGTGATCAAAGACTGCATGACCCCATCCTACCAGTTAATATTCTGAAAGATAAGTTTCTGGATCATTAGAAGTCAAAGATACAACTACAACAGCAAAGTTGACTGCATTTAGTGGACCAAACCTACCATGCATTGATACATTCATTGGTGCTCTATCTGGCTTGGGACGATATCACCATTCCTTTAATGTCATCAGGTCAAATGCTTCAAACTCCCCTCTCAACAGCATTGTGGGTGTGCCTACACCAACTGGACTGTAGCTTTTCAAGAAAACAGCTCACCAGTTCCTTTTCAAGGACAATTAGGTTAGTCAATAAATGCTGGCCCAGGCAGTAAAACACATATCCATTGAATGAATTTTAAAAAAGCCAATTGCTGCTTAGAGATTGATTATTAAACTATTATCATGAACCAGACACTTGGACCATTAATTTGGAGCATTATGGCCAGGGGCTCTGATAACGCTCTCAGTGTCCAGGACCTTATCAGGTCCTGATCTTTATTGACTTTCAGTACAAACTATGACTTCTGCTCATTATGTTTTAACCTATCTTGTGTTCAATATCCTCTTCTTTCACTATCAAGAGGAAGTGAGGAAGTGAGATCAGAGTTGAAAAGTGTGGTGCGAGAAAAGCATAGCCAGTCAGGCAGATTCCAAGGAGGAGAGTCAACGTTTCAGACATAAGCCCTTCATCAGGGCTCTTTCACTTTGACTTAGACATTATCTCAATCTGAGTAAACAGAGATTTTTAAAAACTCGCAAAGTACTATATCCCTTTCCCCTGCTTCTGCACATAAATTCCTTTTTAGTTCTGTAATTGTTCCCTGTAATTGTTCCCTGTATCTCCTTTTACTATTGTTTTTAACTATTTGTGAGCCTATAGTAGCCTTTTAGGTTCTCTTTTGCGTTATCTGCCGAGCTCTCCTCATACTCTCTCTTTGCTGTCCTTAATTTTTTTTAACTTCTCATTTGAACTTTCTATAATCAGGTGTGCTCTTAAATGTAGCTACTACCTGACATTTTCATTTCCACCTTTCCTTCAATTTATTACTGGACTTTACCTCTTCTGTCATCAAGGGGACTTCAGTTTACAGGGTGACATCAATTGTCTAACCTTGAATAAACGGAAAAAAATCCATCTGTCAATCTCGTGATTCTAATTCTTTTTGTGCCAGATCTTTCTCTCCTCACTGAAATTGGACCTCTCCTAATCAATTATCCATACTGTATTGTTTCTAGTCTTTTCTATACCTAAATTAAGCATTGTGATATTATGATTGCTGTTCCCTAAATGATTTCCTACTGAGCCTCAATCTACTTGATTCTCAGAATTCCCTGTTGGGCCAAAACATTCTGATCAAGAAAATTCTTGTGAACAAATTTCAGAAGCTCTTCTCCTTTCTACCCTTTGCATTGTTAATATTCTACTCAGCACGAGAATAATTAAAGCATCCCATAATAATGACTTGATGGTTAGTCATTTGGTAGTACCAGAACCTGCACAATGCTGAAAGAAAGACACATTTTGTTAAAGGTTATTTTCCTTGCCCTGATTGGGCAATTTACAAAAGCAACAAAATAAAGGGTAACAACATCCCTATGCTGTATGTTGATTATTTGGCAAGCGTACCTTGTTGGTATAGACATTGGTACAGACACTCGAGATTCATAGATCAGGGGACCTGAAGTGGCAGAGAATACTTAAAAAGAGAAGAAGGAAATTAGGAAATCAGAGGTGACTGTCGCCATGAGTATTGTGCATTTTGATGCAAGTGTTTCCAATGAAAGGAAGAACAGGAGAAGGAAAGAAAGGTGGACAGTAGTCCAGTGATAGATAGATTCTACTGAGCAGATGAATGATGTGCCTGATGTTGATGAAGGGACAGAAGGCTGAAGAGAACAACATCATTGAGGTATAGTGCAAGACCAATACTTTACTTTGCAGGAAAAGTCTACAGATAGTGGTCAAACTAGTTGCAGTTGTCTGAGTGACAGTGCCATCACTGATTGCATCTCTGTGTGAGATGCTGGCAAAGGACTCAAGTTCATATTGCAATGGTAACTGCATAATGGCTGTGGCACTGAAATTGATGGTAACCTTGAGGTTTTATATCTTGGGTCCTTTCAGGCAGCAGAAGAACATCTATGCCACATCTCCTAGTCATCACAATGGTAATTGATGCACTTAGTATGTGAGCACAGACTTCATTAACTACTTAATGGATGAGGTCAGTTGGATTGAGGGAGCCAGAGGATTTGGGGTCAAAGCATAACTTCCAGTCACATGCTGCACAAATGTGGACATCAAATAGGTCAGCAGAAAGCATCCATGAAACTGAAATGGATTCACTCCCTGACTTGACAACTTGCTTGAGACCACTGCCATAAGATCATGCATAGTAGCCTAGATGTAGCCAAATGTCAAATCTTCAGGCCCTCCCTAATCACACGGCTATGTACACCAACATTGTCATTGCAGAGATGGATATTTGATATTGAGGGCTATCCTCTCAATAGCTGGTTCCTGATTCCAGTAAGGAATTTGTGAACAGACTGAGCATACTTTAAAACACAGGTCATTCACTCACTAGGCCACCACTGAGTAGATCACTGCTCTGCTCAAAATGAGATTCAAACACCTAAATGGAACTGGAGGCAATTGCAGTATGTATTGGCTTGGATCTTCTGTAGTTTACTTTGCATTTCACAAATGTATTCCAGAGCAAAAGAGGTCATGGCAGGAGGATTTAGTTGATTGATACACATCCTCATGTGACATGGGAGAAAAGGATTAGGAGAATAATCTAAGAGATCCAGACAGACACCCCTTTCCACATTTGGGCCAACATGGATTACTTGTAATGATTCATTAGTCAGATAGGTGGTGGGTTTTATAAAGAAAAGGACCTGTGAGTCCCAAATTGCCTGTTTCTGCAGCATATCAGTGTTAGAGCCTGCGCAATACCATAATCAGCCTGTTCCTTTTGTTTCGTTTGGTCCACCCAAGCTGAACGCTATCACTCTGGGTTTAATGGAAGTATCTGCAAACATGTGATTTGTCATTTGTGTTCTGAGTTTCAATAGCTAGGTGCTGGTGCTGCTCTAGGGATGAAATATGTGGTCATAAGCATTTCAGGTGTTCAAGCCTTTTAATATTTAATATGTGGATTTAAATTGTATTCTAATGAAGCCAGCAACAAAATTCTCACTAATTTAATGAAAATGTAACAAAGCACTTCAAATCTGCAATAGGAAAGATAAACACAGATTAGGGGCCCACAATATTTGGTTTAAAATGTCATCTGCACAACAGATTGGGAGAATGAGGGAACAGGATATCAAATATTTGACAAATTTTATTACCCAACAATTTAACAAAGTCACATTTACCTCAGTCATACAGAACTTGAATATTTTTGCAAATTAGCACTTCTCACTCCCATAGCAATAATTTGAAATTTGACATTCATGCATTTGTCCTGATGAGTGTAAGACAAAACACCACGAAAACATGTTATAATATTTAAACATTAAAAACACTACTATAGTATGTTATGATAGTGATGCTGAGGCCTGGCTAGCTTAGATTGAATGCTGCCACCAGTTTTTCTTCTGATGCTATGCTAGGGGCTTTCTAATAGTTTTTGAAAAATGAACCACAATAAGTGTCAGCAAAAAAGGCACTTACCTTAGGTAACAGGAAAAATATTGGGTTTAGGTGTTGGGAGGTCATATTGCAAAGTTTACAGGACATTGGTTAGGCCACTTTTGGAATATTGCATGCAATTCTGGTCTATCAGAAGGATGTTGTGAAACTTGAAATGGTTCAGAAAACATTTTCAAGGATATTGCAAGGGTTAGAGGATTTTGATTAAAGGGAGAGGCTCTTTTCCTTGCGTCAGAAGCTGAGGGGTGACCATATGGAGATTGATAAAATCATGAGGTGCATGGATAGGATAAATAGATAAGTTTTTTTCCCTGGGGTGGGGAAGTCCAGAACTAGAGGGCATAGTTTGAGGGTGAGAGGAGAAATATATACAAAAGGGACCTAATGGGTAACTTTTTCACACAGAGGATGGTGTGTGTATGGAATGAACTGTCAGAGGGCGTGGTGGAGGCTGGTACAATTGCAGCATTTAAAAGACGTCTGCACCGGAATGAATAGGAAGGGTTTAGAGGGTTATGGACCAAGTGCTGGCAAATGGGACGAGATTAGGTCAGGATATCTGGTCGGCATGGATGAGTTGGACCGAAGAGTCTGTTTCCATGCTGTACTTCTCCATGACTCCATGACTGTATAAGTTTTATTACATCTTAGTAATTATATCCAAGTTCCTCTATAGTAGCATGAGGAGTAAAAGGCAAGATTGTCTCCAAATGCAACTGCTCAGAATTGCCAAGACTCCAGAAGACTCCCCAAATACTCCCCGGTGTCTGTGTTGTATATTAGAGTAGGCAGAGCTCGACATTAACTCTTTCATATCCATTACCATCTACACACTTTTTTCAACAACATCATTTTTACGATAAAACACTTGTTTGGATACAATGTATGTGCAGTAAACTAAAAAAAGTATAGTAATAACAGATATTGGTGTTATTTAGCTTTTTGTTACAGCATCCTGCTGTTCCAAAGGAGGTTGTAAATTAGGTTTTTTTTACACAACATTTTCTTATTGTAGTCGGAATGCAATGTAATTGATTTGACCTTTCACAGTGTTTTTAATTTTCAATTGCAGTTTCATTACTCCATCTGGCACTTTAAGAAGACATCTGGCTCATCGTACATTACCAGCTGATTGCTGCACCGTTATTTTTAACATTAATGTACGCTTAAGCAGATGTTGTTTTTATAGAAATATAAGCAGAATTCTGTATGTAATTGTGATGTTCCTCAACAGAAATTTGGACTCGCACTGGCTATGATCTGTGCTATCATAGCAATAGTTGTTTTATATGGAACTTGTTAGGTAAACATTAATTCAGTCATGTTTCCCTTTATCAGCATGCATTAATAAAACATTAGCCTGTAGTTTATAATATGATAAACAGTTTGCAGTTGGGGATTTCATTTCAACTTATAATGCCTGTCAGCAAGGATGAGGAAATCCTTACTGAATAAGAAATATTAGAAATAAAAGAAAAATGTGTAGAGTGTGCTGTCAACTGATAGGTCATTGGAGGATCATAATTCAATCACGTGTACACAGTTTCCATTTTGCCAAGAGATAGCTTACTGACAATAATTGTACACTGAGTCCTTTTATAATACTTGAGCTAAAAATTCATTAAACTTGGTGTTTAGATGCAGGAGTCATAATTTGTGATCTGCCGACTCCTGTTCGTGTTGGTGCTGGTGGTGGTGTGTGTATTTGCTGCTGCCCCCTTGTTTGCATGGTTGGAGAGTGTTTTGAGCAGGGCTCATGTTGTTGCCTGCCTGAAGGCTCAGGAGGAGGCCGAGCAGACATTGCATGTTGCAACCAGCCTACCCGTCGGAAATGGCAGCTGCGCTCAGTGGTAGGAAGCTATTGCCGACAGTCTATATTGACATTGGCTGCTAATAGGAGCTACACAAATGGTATCCAGAGGAGAGAGAGAGTACGACTGAGAGAGACAGCGAGAGAGAGAGCACTTACATTTGTGAATGTAGCATTGGAAATACTAGTGGCAGAGGCTGGCAGGAAAAAAAAGAGAAGGCGTGTTTGCACAGATGATCCTCAAGACAAGCTGTCAGACTGAAATGGGAGTAGGTGACCAGCAAGATCAGTGCACAGAGTCTGGTTCTTATGATCTGCAATGCTGCAGGAAATTGAATGACCTCAAATAAGTTACTGAGGTCAGTGAATAGATATCTCCCACATATCACCTTCTTAAACTGTTATGAAGTGAAATGCACCACATTTTAACACACAACTCATAACAGTCCCGGGCACCCAGGACTCATAGCTGACATCCAGACAGTCCACCTCATCCCTCACATACATTACAATGATGCCAACCTCACACATCCAGCTGCTGCTGCTTCCACATACCCCCAGCATCATAGCTGTGGCAGACACACGGCTAAACATAGTGCAGTACCATTGCTACAATTCTTATAGTTTCCCTCGTAAGGTAGGCTATCACAGAGTAGAAACGAGTAGAGCTGAGCCAGCATTAGGCAAGGATGACTGTAGCTGATGAGCACTATAGAGGAGATGGTTCTCTACATCCTTGGGCCCTGCTGTGAGAACATTCCCAAAAACATTCAGGATGGAAATACATTCCTACCTTACTCCTACTTCACCGTCATTCTGTTGTCTGGCATGAGGTGCAAATTGCTGATAATATAACTATAGATAGCTTCCCTCCCACAACTGTCTTTCCTCACTGCAACCTTTCATTCTCTAATTTGCTGCTTTTGAAACCCAAGTGTTGTCACATGCCTGGCCCCAAAATTGCCAAGGAGAGAAGCAGAATCAATGGTACAGAAACGATAGGGATGCCCCATCATTTAGTCTTGACAACCTCAGCCACTGGCTCAGATATTAGCATAGCATCTACTTTAGAGAACAAGCATTGTATCTCCCTGTCATGAGTTACAGGGTGTGTGGAGTTTAGCCCAGCCAGAGAAATGTCTAGTTTCTGCTAGGTCATTAAAAGGTGAGGTTACAGACAAGTTCTGCTACGGAGATGATTTAGATGAGATGGAATACTGAAGAATGCTGATGAAGGTGTTCATCAGGATACTGCTTCTATACTGTTGTAGAAGCCTAATGTCACTCTAAGATCACAGAGGAGTCCAGTTTCAATTTGACAGAACACATGGCCCAGAGCATCACCTCTCTTTAGCAGATCAGAGGAACTGCCACTGTTTCCCTTATTCCTCCCTAATTGTTACCAATCAAATCCTTATCCTCCCTGTGAGGATGCAGAAGGACTAAATCAAGAAACTCACCACAACACCTCCAAAAACACTCCTTAATACTTCTACAAACCTTGTTAGAGCTAGCCAAAATCACCTTACCCACAAGTTGGGTTGCTGTCGTTTTCACTAACATTCCTTCTTATGATGGAACACATCATCTTTCATGATTGACAGTTCAATACATTGAGTCCAAGTTTTGGAATGTGGATAATAAATCAGCTGGAATACCTAAAAGATGCTACTATCTAGCCATTAATGAAACCTCTGGCATGTGGACGAGTGTCACGTAAGAATGCCCTTGCCAACATGGGACACAGTATGGACTGCGTCAGGAAAGGACAGAATCATTGAGTGCATCATTTCAGAGGCCTTTGGTTTCTGAAGCACCAGCTTCTGTAATATAACTGAAGCCATATTATTCAGCCTTTAGTTCTTTTCAAAATGCAGTTGGTAAAATATATATGTACGCCACAAGAAATGGCAAATCAATATCAGCAAATATGGGTCCTGACTATTTTAAATAATACAAATGAAGCTCAGCAGTTTAGTTCTTGAAGTTCTGCACAGAAGGGCACAAACTGAACTCTCAGGATTTCTTGCCTTTCGACCGAAAATGGATCATCACACTTGAGAGATGATGAGGCATTTTGGGGTCAAGTCAAGACTGACTAGTTCAGCAAGCTTGAGCTGAACCTACTTCTTGTCAGATAAGGGTAATATTGATGTTAATCATGGAGAATTCCCTTCCTAAGAATATTCTGTTTTCGATACATAATGATGAGCAACTGGCAAGAGGGAAACATAGAATAAAATAAGAAAAATAACATACAGAAAAGATATGTGGCAGCACTGAAACTGAATTTTTATGTTAACTGTATGGAATCTTTTCAGTGAGCAGCAGTATTTAAATAAGGTATTGTGGGAAAATTTGATTCTTGACAGTTTGGAATTTCAGTCCAGCTACCAGACTGTGTAATATATTCACTTTTTTTTATTTTATCATCTTTTTCTAACTTAAAATTGGAAAATATATTGCATGGTCCAATTAAGATATTCACTTTGCACCACTTCAGTGGAGGCTTGAAGTGGCAGCAGTGACAGATGCTGAAATCTTCCAGCTACCTTCCAGTTCTGCCTGATGTCCACTGAGCCTCCAACTTGGAAGGCTGACAGAAGTGGAATGGGAAACCCTGACACTTCATTAGCAAGTACAAACCTTTATTGGCTAATCGTCAAGAGGCAGTAGGATTGGAATTACAAAGGGTTGTATAAATCAAATGCCTACTTTCTCAGCTGAACAAGGGCAGTAATGGCAGAAGGTGAAAAAAATTGGGAAACAGCTCTTTAAAAAAAAGTCCTAATTAATCAATCAAATTATAAAGTGAGTGCACTCATAGCGTTGTGCAATAATTCAAAGTCAGTAATTTGGTAATTTGATGGCATGGTAGTGACATCCAGGATCATATTTTTCATCTCCTATCAGTTGGGTCCTCCTTGTTTTCACTGTGTGCCTTCACAATACAGATTTGAAAACTTTTGCTTTGACAAAGAAAGAGAAACAAAATTATTGATTTTTGAATTTTGTCACATACATAATGAAAAAAAAACACTGAATTTTTCAATGGAATCTGGACTTTTATTTCACTTGAGGGCAGAGCTCATGAAATTTCACTGCAGGCTGTATATTATCTTGCTTGGTTGATGCTGCCAGTGTCACTTATATTTTCTTCCTGAAGAGATATGAGATTTTTAGAACAAGTGAAGTACAACGGTGGTTACATTCTCCAAGGCTGAATCAACAATTGGAAGTTTGTTTGGGAGAAAACGGAAATAGAATTCATTAGCCATCAAACTGACTACACTTAAGATATTATATCATCACTATAGTATCTTAATTAGAAGGAGCCTTTCAGTTTAATCTATTCATATCCTGTTCCTGATGGCTTTACCATTAATATAATAAATAAAAATAACCTATTCAACGTAATTGAATTACTGGTGAAGCTCAGAAAGAATTCTAATTGGCTGGAATAATGCTAGTAGACTCAAACATATTCAGATTGTTATTAAGCAGATTTCCCAATGTTTTTCCTTGGTTTCTCTATATTCATGTGTAGTAATTGTTCCTATAAGGAATTTTTGATATAAGAACAATTTGCCGTTTCTCTCTATCTGTACTGTATGTAAAATATACCGTCTGATTTCAAGAACAATGGGAAACTAAATACAGACAACTACAGCCATCTTGGACTTAGGATAATTCCATTTGATTAGAGTCATAGAGATATACAGTACGGAAACAGACCCTTTGGTCCATCTCATCCATGCCAACCAGATGTCCTAACCTAGTCTAGTCTCAATTGGCCCACATCCCTCCAAACCCTTCCTATTCATGTACCCATCCAGATGCCTTTCAAATGTTGCAATTGTACTAGCCTCCACCACTTCCTCTGGCAGCTTATTCCATACACGTACCACTCTTTGTGTGAATAGTTGCCCCTTAGGTCCCTTTTATATCTTGCCCCTCTCACCCTAAACCTATGCCCTCTAGCTCTGGACTCCCCCACCCCAGGGAAAAGACTGTCTGCTTAGCCTATCCATGACCCTCATGATTTTATTAACCTCTATGAGGTCACCCCTCAGCCTTCAATGCTCCAGGGAAAACAGCCCCAGCCTATTCAGCCTCTCCCTACAGCTCAAATCCTCCAACCCTGGCAACAGCATTGTAAATCTTTTCTTAACCCTTTCAAGTTTCACAACATCCTTCCGATAGGAAGGAGACCAGAATTGCACACAATATTCCAGAAGTGGCCTAACCAATGTCCTGTACAGCGGCAACATGAACCTCCCAACTCCAATATTCAATGTTCTAACCATTAAAGGAAAGCATACCAAATGCCATCTTCATTATTCTGTCTACCTGTGACTTTACTTTCAAGGAGCTGTGAACCTGCACTCCAAGGTCTCTTTGTTCAGCAACACTCCCTAGGACCTTACCATTAAGTGATTATTGTCAGGAATTAACTCAAAGATTATCTGTCAAACAACGCAATCCAGTAAAGAACAGTCAACACAGCTTTCAAAGGTGAAGGTCTTGCCTAAACTATCCTCTTGATCTCTTTTAGGATGAAGACATAGATTAAGACTCTTATCAAATTCTTTGTAGTCTGAAGTTTCATTTGCGCAGTTACCAATTACAATGAAAGTTGTAAGGATATAGTGAACAATTTGTGAATGGACAAGTGGCTAAATTGCATATGATAAGGTGTACTTGTTAGGGGAAATCATGCAGCAGATTTGAATGGGGTCCTGGGGTTGTTTATTTTGGCCTGGTACTGTTTCTAATTTATACCCATGGTTTGGATTCAGAAAATCAAGGCAAATTTATCAACTTTATAAATACTTAAGGTGTGTTCTGACATTGTGAGCATGCTCACAGTGTACTAAGTTAATTAAGATGTGATCTGACTACCTCAGTATCTGCCTCAGAGAAAGGAGCAGTCAAATTCACAGGAGGTGGTACCTGTGCCATTGGGTTTGCACACATGGCCACATCCTTTTGGAAACCTCTGAGAAGAGCATTGCTTCTCTGGACAGTGAGGCTGTCATGACAGATAGTTGCTGATATCAATAACTTCTTTCTGAGGTTATCATCTTATTTAACAAGGCTATTTTTGTCATGATGGTTAGTATTGAATTCAGTCTCCCGGTTGCTGGGTGATCTTCATTTTCCTGGCTCTGACTAGAATCATAAAATCCCTACAGTGTGGAAACAGGCCATTTGGCCCAACAAGTCCACACCAACCCTCTGAAGAGTAACCCACCCAAACTCATTCTCATACCCTATTACTCCACATTTATCCATGACTGATGGACCTAATCTACACAATCCTGAACACTATGGGCAATTTAGCATGGCCAATTCAGCTAACCTGCACATCTTTGGATTATGGGAGGAAACCGGAGCACCCAGAGGAAACCCATGCATACACAGGGAGAATGTACAAATTCCACACAGACAGTCACCTGAGGCTGGAATCGAACCTGGGTCCCTGGCGCTGTGTGGCAGCAGTGCTAACCACTGAGCCTCTGATCCCCAGGGCTTCCTCCACCAGGGTTGTCAATTGGGAAATCTGAAAGGTCATCTCAATTTTCACCCATCTCACTTGTGTTTTGAACTTTCTTCTTTTAATGGTAAAGAGGAAAGAACAGGTCTGTGAATGACTGCAACAGCATATGTTCACCCAATGGATATAATGTATTTGCTAATGAGAGATATCAGTGAAAAGAAACAATATGTGTGAGCGCTGGGTGGATGGATACATTGGAATATGAGGAAGTGCATTGAAAGAGGGTATGAGGTGGGATTTTATTAAGTAGGTTTTATAATTAAGCCAGAATTAAGGAATGGGAAATAATGAGCACAGCAGAATGTAAGTGAATGTGCAATTGTATGTAATGTTTTTGGCTCGGTCAGGCACATGCTACTTCAGAACCTGAAGTTGAATGCTAATGAGGGGGCTTCATTAATACGTTTTTGGGCAATTCTTGATGGCAATGCAAAGAAAGAAAGCAAGCTCCAAATGTTGAGTGAAAACTACTTTGCTTTCCGGTTTGTAAAGAAGGCATCAAAGAAATAGGCAATATAGAGGTATAAAAGATAGCATGGATGGATGTAAATAACACAGGTTATGCATGTTAATTATACCCATTGAATCAGTCATTGGGAAGCATACAAACAAAAATGATGATTTGAACTAGACATCAGAAGTTGGTACAAGTGATTCCATACACCACCATAAATCAGTCTGTTCAGAAAAGATAGGGAAGAAGCTGGATAGAGTCTATTTCAGAAGGATTAATGCATCTGCTGAAACAGAAGGGAATTTGGGATGAATTGTATGAAGAATTTATATGTTGTTATTCCATAATGTAATTACAAGGTCATGTTTCAGTAATGGTTGTTACTTTAATTGCTTATATCTGCCTTTGGTTTAGCATTTCCCACTAAATATACAGGCTTGATGTTCTGCAGCCCAGCAATTGTACATCCCGCAACAAATGCAAACAATTCTACTTTGCTGTGGCAGAACTATACTGTGAAGCCAAGAGAAATCACAACTACAAAGAAATGAAAGCTCCTTCAATGAATGAGTTAGTGCAGTCACGATTCAAAGTATGACATACAGATCTGAAGGTTCTAGGTTCAATTCCAGATTTATAGATGATCTGATCTCAGTTGGAGTGACACAACAGGAACTATAATTGGCTGCAGTGACATGCAGAGAATCTATAATTGGCTATCTCATACCTGAGCTGGGAAAAGAGGGGCAGAACTATCAACCAAGTCTCCTCTTCCTAACTGATATCCAGTGAGTTCTGGCAAAGGCATATATGTAACTTTAGTTAAGGCAGTATCAAGTTAGACACTGATACTCCCAATGGCTGATTATTTTTGACTCAGTCGGGAAGAACTAATAATTAATTAGAGTAGCCAAGAATAACTGACACCTGTGGTACAGAACTCAACTGAGGTAAACTTCCTTGTTAGTGGAAGATGGAAGATATTGTTGAGAGACAATAAAGAGCACCTTATGCAGATCCAAGTATAATAGACAAATGAGAACTTAAGAGAATGATAACAGACAACAGGCGGGAGGTGGAAGACCTGGAAAAATGGCACACTGAGAACAACCTAGCTCTCAATGCTGGCAAAACCAAGGAACTCATTATTGACTTTTGGTGAGATGTTACTCATGCACCCCTACACATTAACAGCACAGAGGTGGAATGAGTGGAGAGTGTTAAGCTCCTGGGAGTGGTCATCCACAACAAGCTTTCTTGGACTCTTCATGTGTACGCACTGGTTACAAAGGCCCAACAACATCTCTTCTTCCTCAGGCAGCTGAGGAAATTTGGCATGAGGGTGAATACCCTTGCCAACTTTTACCTAGTATGGCAACTGTACCATTCAAGAATGGAGATGGTTGCAGAGAGGGGTGAACTTGACCCGAACAATCACAAAGGCCAACCTCCCATCTATAGAATCCATCTACCAGGCCCGCTGTCAAGGAAAGGCCGCCAGCATTCTCAAAGATCCATCCTACCCTGGCTTTCTACAACCTCTACCATCGGGAAGAAGGTACAGAAGCCTGAACACATGTACCAGCCGGTTTTGAAACACTTTCTATCCTACTGTTTTTAGAATACTGAGTGGACTCACAAACTCTTAACATTTGCCTGTGTTCTTGTTTTTGCCACTTTTTACCAATTATTTACTTATCTATGCTACATAACTCTGTGATCTGTCTGTATTGCTCGCAAGACAAAGCTTTTCACTGTGCCTCAGTACACGTGACAATAAATTCAATTCAGTTTTATTCAATTCAATTCAATAATGGTTGTTTTTATCAAGAACTTATCATGCCATTGTTCCTTAAGCCACTATAAACTATCTCATGATGATTCCTCTCACCTTTCTCCTTTTATCTTTCCAAGGTATTCAACAACTCCCTTCACCATGTCACTTTGCTTATTACTCATCAAAAGCTTCTACTCCCCATTGCGGTCTTCCTATTTCTCTCATATTTCCTATGCTCTGTGCTTACCATATTTTCTCAATATAAAATACTAACAGGCTTCTTTTTGCAAATGGAGTGCAGTTGTTGTTATTTTTTCTTAATCCAAAGCCTTATAAACTTTATCTCTCCTCTACCTCAAATTATTTTGAAATTAAGACCCATTGTAATGTTTACTAATCTATTTCATTTTCTTCCAGTGTGGAAAGAGAAAGTGTGTGCAATTCTTTCTCATTGTTGAAGCTGCTGCTTCTCTTGCATTTATATTTTATTGTGATTATGCTCTGTTGTGTTTATGCTCTTTTGTGTTTGAGCTCAGAAAACTAGCACATAAAGAAAATTATACATTTAGAAGTGGGATGTAGGTACTGAAAAGATTTGAGCTTGGAGAGGAAATTATGATCAAAACTCTTGAATTCAAACATGTTATATGAGTAAAAGCCTTTAGTAATATTTAGTACTGTTGAAACAATAATTGTTAAATTAGAGGAGATGTAACCTAAGCTGTTTCACGTTAGTTTTTTTTAAAACAAAACTCAAGGAAACAGATGTCTTGTTAAGAAAGAAATCAGTTTCTAAACGGCCTTCTTATATGATTTAGCAGCTCACAGCATAGCTCTGGCTTTGGTGAAACAATGTTAAATAAAATTTGTTGTTTTAACCAAACATGACTGATTTTACTTTCTTATTATGAGCATATGTATTAGAGTTGGAAAAGGGCTTTAATATGAGCAGGATACAAAACTAGCTACAGGAATCATCTGGTCCTCGAGGTGGCAGGCATGGAGGTGGGAAAGCAATTTAATTAGATGGAATAGTGATGTCCCAGAATCCCACTACCTCCAACTGGCTTAAACTTTGGATGGAAAGGTCCAAGCTTGTACATCCCAATTCATGAACAGCTGAGGCCCTTAAGTGGTCGATTATTGAACACTTGAGGGTTTATTCCTTGCTGGCTTGAAATTATCTCAGCTCCTGGCAGGATGATTTAGAGCTGGCATACTGGGATACTAAGGGGGAACCACGCAACATATAAGGGTAAACATTTAGAGGCCATCTGTTTGCGGGTGAGAAGTGCATCATGATGTTTAAATAACTCAGCTTTAGCTCTGGGGTCAGGGTAAAGTGATGAAATAAAGAAAATTGTGAAGGAATTTGTGGAAACTCAAACCTCTTGGGGTTCACAAGGAGTTCAAGACAGAATGGAAGATGAGGTTTGGGAGATCACCTAGATTTTTTTGTTAAGCCTGTGATTCATGCTGTGAAGTGTCTGCCATTATCATCTGAACAGCAAAAGGACAATGAAAATGAAAAATGGGAGCCACCATACCCAGAGTGGACGTAGTAAGTGTTTTATTTTTCCCTATATAAAGCTGTAGGCTCTATTTGTGAGTGATGTGAGGCCCTCCAAGGGGCAAACAGATCCATCTGTCACTTATGCAACACGCATTAAGATAGACAGCATTGACCTCGAATTCAAATGAACATCTGTGAATTCCACATGTGCACCTCATTCAGGGGTCAAATATTTCAAATACAAATCCTGGTAACAAAAAAACAGTGGCCATATCAGTGGTCATTACAAATTAATCACAGTCATCTCTGTGAAACAGATGGAATTACAGGTAACCTTTCAAGAATCATTTGCGGCTCTTAATTCACAATCATAATCCAAGGTCGCATAGGCTGCACAAGGACACAGAGCGATCTTACTTTCACATTGAACTGTAAGTACTTGGTGACATGCTTTTAGATGCAATGCTTGTTTAGAGACAAAAAAAACTGCACATGCTGGAATCTTTGCAATGCAATGCTACTTTCTTGGGGTAATGTGTTGGTGGAGCTGTTGGTGGAGGGAGCAGCAACAAGGTTTCAGTTATCAGGCCGAACTTACACAGTCCTACTGCATTTGCATTTAACTTGGCTTGTGCAGCATCCACAAGAAAAGGAGCTAATATATTAGAACTCCATGCAGAGATCTACTTTGGCAGGACTCCCATATTCCACTATATTGAAAAGTATGTTAAATTGTCATTTGTGTGTGATGCAGATACCGACTGTTTGTTTCTGATATTCCCCACACAGGTTCATTGGAACTCAGACCAAAGGACTCAGCGTCAGCAGATGTTATTATTGCTGTGGCTGCTGCACGAGGAAGGCTCTGAGAAATTAAAGAGGAACAGATGCATCAATGAGCCTAGGACTAAGAACGGTTTGTGCACCTCCACATGGAGAGGTCATAATTGAAAGTCCATTCATGCTTCAAAGAAGGTACAGGAGGCCAAGAGTATACAGATCTTGCCGTTATTTCCACCAGAGTACTGAAGTGCAGTGTCACCGCTGAAACAGAACACTGGGGCATTCTGAACTGTCTCACATGTTGGAGCAGGACATGAGAAGTGAGGGGGCAGAGCATCCTATCCGTGGTTGTCAAGATGACAGCCGCACTTAATTTTACGTGACTGGCTACTTCCAAGAATCTGCTGGGGCCCTATGTGGGATCTCTCAATCCCGAATCCATAGATCACGCTATTTCATCTAGGTTCCCCATTGATGAGGTTAGTCTACTACAGAACAGGTGGTGGACTTTGCCAACAAAGCTGGTTCTCCCAACTGCAGAGTGCTATAGACTGTGCACACATTGTGTTGAGAGAGCCATATCTTAATGTAGCTGACCCCATTGACAGGAATTGATTTAGTTCCATCAATGTACTTGTCATCTGTGATCAATGGTACCAGAGAATGTATCACGTATCTTGAGAGCTGTCATGACATCTTTAACTTTGGGAATTCTCTTGACCCTGCTTCATTTTGAGGGCTGGAAGCTATATAAAGATGGCTACTGAGAGATAAGGGTTATCTCTGAGTTATGACTGTTATGACTGAGCTGAGCATAGATGTAATACAGCCTGTTCTTCCACCAGGACCATCGTAGGTCAAGTGATTATCCTGAAGATGAGGTTCCAAGGCTTTGGTTGATGCGGGGTGATAAGATGTGCTGCTTGCAACACAGTCCAGACAGAGTGTGCTGCATAATCCATGCATGCTGTTGCTCTGCACAATTGGGATCAGGCAAGGAGGAGATGAGATGGACATTGAAGAGCGGGGAGAGCAGTAGCAGCCTTTGAGGAGGATGATCAGGACATTGAGTAGGAGCTTCTGAACGATCGAGCTTTGGAACGTCATGTGCAATGCACCAGATAGGACAGAATTGACATTTGTTTCCTCTAAGTGTGATCTGGGTGGAGACCCATTGTTCATTGGCTGTAATTTTGTTGCTGTTTTGAAGGCAAACAGCCTTTGTGAATTCCCAGAAGTAAATGCAGCTCTTCTGTAGGTACTTTCTTTAAGGGCGACTGTTGGCTGTGTTTGACTAGGTACACAGTCAGAATATGGTACTGGTGGCAGGAAACAAAGGTGATTCTGGCAATAATGAACATTGGCACCACCAGTGAGCATGAGAATAGTGCCATGTTGACATGGTGTATAACTAATGAGATGAGCAGCAGGGAACTGTGTAACATTACTCGTGATAATTCATGGAGGAAATCCCTCTCTGAAACTTCCTGAAAATAACATTTAGCTCACTGATTTGGGAAAATTCAACTCCATGTTTCAACAGCGCGTGCTGTTTTGATTCGGAATGTTTAACAATACTTTCTCTTCCTCAAATTTTTAAAGCTATATAAGTCCAGTGGAGGTAAGATGCTGATGGAAATCCATAAAACCTTCCAAAGCTGGCAAACATTCACAATGAAGCCTGTCAACCAGTTAATCCAGACAGCAAATTCAGGAGAAACTCAGCAGGTCTGGCACCATCTATGGAGAGAGAACAAGAGTATGATTCTCCTTCAGAAATTCTATTTTGTTCTTAGTCTCATTTGATGCTTTAACAAGAAGCAGATATTCAGAATGTTAAGGAATACAAGCTCCAAAACCTCATGGCACTGACACCCCTCTGGATTCTTCATCCTCTCCCTCCCCTTCCCTCTGACTCTCTCCCTCCTTCTAATCTCACCTCTTGCTGTGTATTCACTGTAACCTCTGAAACCTCTGATCTGTGCTTAGTAAATGACTAGTTTTAACCCTTTACCCCCCCCTCCCAACCTCAATGAAATTAAGGGTTGACATGATGTTAAAGTCTTCTTCCAATGGTTTCACCTCTGTGCCATTTCTTTGCCACACAGATCCTTTTACCTGTCTCTAATACTCTCCCTCTATCTGAACACTTTCTTCTGGCCTTTTACCTGTACTTGATATCATCATAGAGAACTGTTTTTGTGACAGCAGCCACCTTAATACCTCTCCTCCTCTCACCCACGCTAACCTTTCTCCCTCTGAACTTGCTGCACTCTGTTCTCTCAGGTCCAACCCTGGCTATATTATCAAACCTGCTGATAAAGAGTGTGCTATTGTTGTCTGGCATATGATCTCTACCTTGTACTAAATCTCAGACACTTCCTTCTTAAAAAAATGTTTAAAGATTCCAAGGACGAGTCTTATCAGACTTGAAACATTTACTCTGTTTTCTCTCTCTACAGGTATTGCCAGACCTCCTGAGTTTCTCCAGTATTTTGCTTTAAATTTCAGATTTCCAGTATCTGCAGTATTTTGCTTTTATATTACAGAACAACCTTGATTATCTGAGCATCAATTATCTGGATTTCAGATTATCCAAACAAGATCTCAAGGTCCCATAAAAGCATCACATCAAAGAGGTGTTACCGACATTGGTGCAACGATCACGTCTTTTGTTTACAGTTCTCTAGTTTGATCTCAGTCAGTCACTTTAACCAGTGTTAAAATAATTTTAACACATAAAAATGAATGACATGCTGAAGGATTTAAAAGCATGGCATAAAATGTCATGAATTTTTAAACCATGTCTAGTGTTTGTACACATTTTATCGACTGAATGGAATAAAAACTCTGCAAACATGCTTTTTTAACGTAATTATGTTGGTATGGCTTCCTTAGTTTTCGATCAGATCAGTTATCCGAACAATCAGTTATCTGAACAAAATACTCCCCGCCCATCTCATTTGGATAATCGAGGTTGTTCTGTAATTGATTAATCTGTGAATCCTTCCATTCTGTAATCCTGATGTGTGCCAAACCTGCTTCTGCTTTAACCCTTCTTCCAGGTTTCTCAATAAGAATGACCAACTTCATGTTCACTTCTTCCAAGTTATTTATACTCTTATCAAACATTAAAAGATATACTTTATTTGCAATAGTTGCTCTCATGATACAAAAACAGCACTCTTTCAACTTGAGGTATTAAACAATATTTTAGAGAAAAATGATACTTTCTTCCTGGGATATCATTTGAAGTTGCTGTAAAGTCTCTTTTAAAGCTCTTTGAACTTTAACATCTCCATTACGTCTGTCAGATGTGCATTTACATTTTTTAAAAGACACTCCTCCCACTCGCTTCTGTGTATACTGTTTGATAAACTCCACTGGTTTTGTGTCTTCATTTCCTTTTGCTGATTTCAAATGAATTTTCGAGTATTATAAATTCCTTGTCAACAATAAGTATGAAAATATGGTTCGATAAAGTTAACTCTCAAGTTAAATATGACCACAGACAGATAGAATGTTGAATCCTAAGTTTAAACATATTACTTAATATGAAAGAGGAATATTTATTTATTTGATCTTGTTCTACATGTTAGGTATAAGAGAATAATGGATTTCTCAGATCTGTTTTTGTATCTTGGGATTCAGATGATTCATAAACCACAAAAGCAAAGCACTTGCAGATTGAAATTTTCCTCTAAGGAATTTTATAGTAGGCAGTTTTGTAATATTTTTGTTCTTTTTTTTGTCAGTGATGAATTTGACAGCAGACATAAATGCCATGCTGTTACGAGTAACTAATATATGATGACATCCATACTGAAGGATTAATGATTGTGACATTATTCACTGCAAGCTCATTGATTGACAGCCAACAGTTTGTTACAGGGAAGTAACACTGTTAGCATTTTTTTAACAAATTGTCCTTAAATCTGTATTCTCATATTGTATTAGCATGAAGCAAATAAAAACAAACATGATTCAGAACTGCCATCATCCTCAAGGTCAAATACTGCTGTTACAAATACCGTTACAGTCACTAATGAATACATTTAGCCTCCAGAGCAATTTGGCTCCATACAAAGAGCGCATAACATCTGTTCTTAAATACAGCTTCTCTGGGAAACACTGACATAGGCCTCAGGCTTTCACCTGTACACCTCCCTGTTGCCATCCCATGTCCAGATGGCATATTTGTACCTCATGCTTAGTACACAGGCCCAAATGTAGCCTGCTGGTTAGTCTTCAGGCAAGAATATGATGTTATTATGCCTCCCTGTCTCCAATGAATTCAATATATCTTTAAGCAAAGAGATAATTCAAATAAGCTTCAGAACCATTTAAATACAAAAGTAGCAGTTCATACTTTCTTACCCCAGTATTTAATGTAGCTGTTCGAATATTTATATTTATAAAGCACGTGGTAAGTACTCAAAGTTTCTGATTAGCAGACAATTCCAGAACAATTCATTGAGTATGATTAATGTAATGTTGGAATAAGATCCAAATGCAACTGCTGTGATGAGCAATATAGAGTTTAGTGATATGTACGATGGCATAGAATTGGGAACTATTAAAGATGATTGTGGCTGATCTTATAATTGGTCAGAACAGTGCTGCTGATGGAGATGAAATGATGAGGGATAGTGTCAGGTAAGCAAGTCTCGCCCTATTATCAGCTGATGCATGGAAAAAATCATTCTATAAAAAGACCATTTTTAACACTACTTCTACATAATGACTGTGAAATATGTTACTTGTTGTTGTCATCTCACATATTTCAAGTCAAGAGTGTGTTGAATTTCATCAGAAAGCTTTAAGTATGACGCTAAAAGGAGCAGTGCACCAATGTATACATACACATGTTTTGTAGTCCAAGGCTAACTAGCATTCACATGAAAAGATATATTTGAGTGAGTCAACAATAACTTTTTCCTAGTTAAAGGTTTCCCTAAAATGCAGACCAAGACTAATGGGCTTTATGCATTCTCTGCTTAGAGCAGAAAAGCATCCTGTATCCATGCTGACTCCTGTAAAGGCAACTCACTAGTTCCCATTCCCTGCCCTCTACCTAAAGCTCTGCCTTTTCTTTTTCACATCAGATATCTCTAATGTTCACTTTTTAAAGCTTGGAGCCTATTTGCTTCATGATACCCTTGGGTAGTATATTCTGGATCCTTACCACCCACTATACGAATATAGTATTCGTCATGTCACTCTTACAAATTACTGTTTCCCAGTTCTCAACCCTCGCCCATGGAATAACTTCTCCCTATTTACTCTGTTGAGACTAACCAACATTTTGAGCTGCTCAATCAAATTTCATCTCACCTTCTCTTCTGCAATGGGAACAACACTTTTCCAATCTATTCTCATAATGTCTCATTCCCAAAACTATTTTTATTTACGTCCTGTCTAAATACTTCATATATTTGCAGAAGTGCAGTGCCCAGAATTGGAGACAATAATCTAAATGAGGCCAAAGTAATAATCTTATAAAGGTTCATCATAACTTCCCCTTTTTTCACTCTATGCCTCTCTTTATAAGGGTCAGAATCTCATATGTCTTATCAAGCACTTTCTCAAACGGATCTATATTCTGTGCACTTATACCTTCAAGTCTATCTATTCCTGCATCCCCTTTAGCATTGCATTCTTAATTTTATATCCACCTTCTTGTTCTTCCTATTCAAATGTTCACAATTTCACACTCCACTGTATTAACTTTTATCTGTTATATGTTTGTCTATTCCAGCATGATGTTGATGTCCTTTTGAATTCTATCACTAACTTTTTATTTAATGGTGCGTATATGGAATGAGCTGCCAGAGGAAGTAGTGGAATTGGGAACAATTATGACATTTAAAAGGCATCTGGATGGGCAATGAATAACTAGGGTTTAGAAGGATATGGGCCGGACACTGACAAATTAGCTGAGATCAGTTTAGGATATCTGGTCGGCATGGATGAGTTGGACAGAGGGATCTGCTTCTGTACTGTATAACTTCATGGCTCTATCTAAAATTTTAATCTTGAGCCTAGCATACCTAGTCCTAGGTCCTTAACATAGAACAAGAAATACCTGGGGACATTTTGCCTCCCATCCTCAATCCTGTCACCTTCTTGAACCAAAAAGAGATTGATTTGCCATTCATGCAAAATCTGTGACCATAGTTTGAAAATCATGCATATCATTGTCTATTTTCATGATTGCAGTGATGGTTGGTTTCATTGTACAGTAAACTTTGCCACTACAGTTAGCGTAGCTAGCAAGGAGATTAGATTCTCTTTCAAAAATCTCATAAGGAATCTCATAAGGTATAGTCTTGTTCCTTTTCATCGTTGCTGCTAAAATAAAAATGAGAAATCATAGCTTTTGGATGATGGTAGAAAGGACTATTTGAAGTTCCTAATCTTTGCATTAACCTGGACGTTTTGCATTAATATCACAATATGTCAATGATTGCTATACTCTTCCGACTAATGTGTGACTCTGCTATTCAAAGGCAAACGGGTAAGTGGAAGAAAAAGCTCAGTTAGGGTTATCATAGGAAGGTGTTGAAATTGAATCTGAAGGCACACTTGCAAGCAAGCAAGCAAATCCAGTCTTCAGGCAGACCATCATTAGACCAACATTAATGTCTTTGTTACTCAACTTACAAACATGAATCTATACATATTTACAATAAAATGGACCCATACTGTATTCTCATTATTGTCCTCCATCCTACTACATCCTTTCTCATTGTTATCTTACTTTGTTGCATCCAAACAATCAGTTAATTCAAATAAAGCCCATGCATCCCAGCCATTTATGAGTGACCCAAATGCCTTGACCTGCTGCTGTTTGTTTGGGAAAGCTAATAGTGTCTTGTCTTCTATTTCTTCACCTAGGGCTCTATTCAGATGATTCTCCTGTGGTGGCTAGTGGTCAGTCCATGCCTCCTGGACAGAAGTGTCTTAGATCTTTTTTGCATTGGGTCCTAATAAAACTCTTTGACTGCTAGTTCCGTGTTGTGGGCGTGGCCTGGGTGTAAATATGATCCAGCAGAGCAAGTCATAATTGGATGGGTGAAATAGAGTGATATTACTTCGAGATGGAAGTCAATCATCTCCAGCGACTATTCTCCTGCAATTGAATATCCATTTAAACACTGTGTGGAGCAAGCCACTAGGCAACCTGAGTTCAGTGTTTTGCCTTTCTCAGTTTGATTCAGCAATATTTTGAACATTGTCTGAAGCACAAGGTGAACTTTCAAATTCAGAGCATTTCAAACAGAAATTCTGCCTTAGATTAACGCCTATGTCACTGAAATCTGCATTGCAGATTGCTCTGCATTAGAGATTGCACCTCTGTTTCAAAGATATCAATTGTTTTTTCCATAATCTCACTGAGCAGAACCTCATAAGGAATAGTCTTGTTCCTTTTCATGATTGCTGCTATAATCATATGCTCACAATAGTACATTGAAATTCTACCTTACATAATAATTGCATGCAACAGCCCTTAAAACAAATGCTAACATGTCAGAACTCTCATAGTCTACGTCAGTAAGGCTATATGAAGGAGACCCGCCATTGAACTAAATTGTTAGTCCAACGGTTGCTGAATGGAGAATTCCCAGTTTAGTCAAAAGTCCCAAAAATAAATATATGGCACACAGTTGTGGATATTGTACAACAAAAGAAGGATGACTTGGACAATTTTGGTTTTTATATTTTTGTAGTCATCATATTTAGAATAGTTTGGCTGATCTTTTATGGATATGATTTAAACCTTCATAATTTATTTATATAAGAATTATTATTGGGTATTTAAAAAGTTACTAAACAAAAACAATACAATTATTCAAAAAAAGGTGACAACCTATTTCTTAAAAAAAAATAGTGGTAGAAATAGCTAGAGAAAGTCAGCAGGCCTGACAACACCTGTAGAGAAAAAAAACTACAAATTTTGAATCCAGTGACTATTTTTCAAAACATTTCTTAAATATTGTTTGCAATAGCACTTTCTTGGACATTTTCCTGAAGTGGTTTTGCTGAGAACCACTTAGCACTGGTAAGAGTTTCCAGGAAAGAATTGAGAAATTGAGAAACAATGTTTTAAAGTAACACACTTGATTTGGATCTGTTCTGTGCCTGTGCAAGGCTAAAATGATTAATACTGCTGAAAATGTGTTGCTGGAAAAGCGCAGCAGGTCAGGCAGCATCAAGGAACAGGAGAATCGACATTTCGGGCATAAGCCCTTCTTCAGGAATGAGGAAAGTGTATCCAGCAGGCTAAGATAAAAGGTAGGGAGGAGGGACTTGGGGGAGACATACAAGCAATACTGAAATAATTATTGATTGTTTAAAGTCACTCAGCAAACTTGCTGTATTAATATCACCAAGACAAAATATCATCAATTTAATATTTCTGCTGGAGTTAATTTTGCAGAATCCTGGGACTATTAGATTCCCTATGCCAAGAATCATTATTTGAGCTGACAGGGTAAGCAGATGGGCCCTTTTACACATTCAGCCAGTGGTAGGATGGGTACAGATGCAGTTGTGGTCAACTGAACTTCCAATTAAACCTTTCTCTATCTCCCCCTCAGAGAACATACTCTTCATTTCATAACCACCAACTCAGATTTGGAATGTTGTGTAGAAACCACAAGTGTCGACACATAACCTATCACAGAAAAAAGTGTCATGCATTAGATGCACCAGATGCAAACAGATTCCTTTGTGGATCAGATAAAATTACATATATGTCTAAAGTATATTACATTGAAAAAAAATTAGTGCAAATTGGGAAGAGATAAGTTAATCAACAAAGGGAGGCACAAATTAACTTAAACCAAATGGAATAGAGAATATCTAAAAGCTCCCTGGACCTGGGACCTGAGTGGCATGATTTGCCCTCAGTTCTAACACTGTTTATCAGTCAATAACTAATTACCCTCTCAGGTCCTAGAAATGTTCCTGGCAAAGTCCCAGTTTACACAGCTAATGATCAAAATTGTTCCCAGAACTGTTTCTGGAAAGTTGCCAAATCCCTGCGATAATTGAGACTAATATTATGCCTCTTCAGAAATATTCTAAACATAAGGCAACACAACAGACATGCTTTCAAACTCACGTACTGAATTTTTTTAATTGCATAAAATTAGTACATGTTAAATGGATAAAGCTTCATTTCAAATCCCTCATAACTCCAATCTAAACAAAATTCTTCCCACTTGCACCACAGTCACCTGTAAAAGCTGACTTTGGCTCTTTGGAAAAATAAAGAATGTGTTCCTGCAAAGTATTTGTTTTTAAGAGCTCTGGAAGGATACAATATTATTTGAATATTTTAGTGTTTTCGTGCTGTTGACTTCACTTGGCAGAGGTGCATAATGGGCACAAGTTTTTAAGAGGAACCATGTGTTGTTTATATTTGTTAATAATGCTTTAAGAGTTCCCAAAGCAAACAGGATATTGCCATTTTTAAAAAAGCAGCAGTTTACAAAAGTCACCACATGTGAAATGCAGGTGCTGCCCCATTAAGAATCCTTTCTCATTGCCAAATTGGCTGCTGAGATTGCAAGCAGAGTGAAGTTTGAAAAACCATTGAGACATCTTTAAACAAACAATTTCTTGCAATTCTGTATTCAATACCTATCCATTATATTACCAGTCATCAACATTTTTAATTTAGTAAAATGTCCAACCTGAAGTACAGAAACTATAAATTGTGCAATGAATGTTTGATCTAGAAAATAGTTTCTAATCTTCATCAATTTAAGGTTCATCTGGGGTTCAAACGAAAACAAGGAAAAAAGTAGGATATATTATACCTTTCATTACTTATAGAGCATAAATGATGTAGATTATACACACATACACATATCTATATAGTAATTCCTTGCCTACAATACAGTGCCAATACTAACACCAACATTTTGCCACTCTAATATTGCTTGATTAGTTGGACATTACTGTTTCCTCTTTATTGAATTGTTTTGTGTTCCATTAGTTACCCTCAACTAACAAATCAGTTTACCTTTGAACGAAGGGAACGGAAAAATAGGTTATAGGCATGAAAATATACCACGGAACAAATAAAGCAACCTGCAGATAGGTCATGGGCACTGTATAGCTGTCAAGGTAAATGCTGTTTTGTGTACTGCCCACAGGAGACTGCAGGGCAGATGGAAGGCTAGCTCTTCATGAAGACAGACATACTACTTCTGTGGTCTCCCACCAAGCTGCCTGTTCATTGTCCTTTACTACTGTAAGCAGTTAAACTGGTACAGCTGTGGTATCCAGACTGTCAAATTACCCAAGGCACTCAGGTCTAACCTGAGAAATTGTGTAGGATTCACAAAGAATGTATTAAACATGGGAAGACAAAGCTTCAGAGTCCCTATTGCAGTGACTTTATAATGGGAAAACACCAGTGAACCTTATGTATTCTAGCCACTGCTGGAATTTATTAAAATGAGATACAGATAACAGCAGACTGAATTATTTTATTTAATAGAAACATTGTTTTAAGGATATCAACACAAAAGGCAAACTGCAGATTTCCATTAGGTAAATGACAATTTGATATGAATTCAGTGTGGTTCTCACCTCGCCTTCATCGCTTCCAATTAATGTTCACAGCTGCTCCAGACTTGCAATCAACAGATTGTTAGACAAGCATTTTCTGTAGCCATGACAAACCTTGAATTATGAGGTCAAACCAAGCATTCCTAATACATCCAATAGCTATAATTTACTGTCTGATTATAATAGTACACACAAACATTTTAATGATTTAAGTGACATAGTGTAAAGATGAAATCCCTTTATTTTAAAAGGGTTGATAACCCCTGAAATATGTTGCTTTTAACAACAATATTACAAAGTTTTATTGATCAGTATTTTATTGCAAATTTGACGTCTGTTATATATAGGTTGTTAATCGAAGTTGAGGTAGATTTTCTGCAAATGTAGCACCGCAGTATGCACGCAATTTATTATTTTGAATATTATAGTGCAGATTACTCCAGTGCTTACAGATATATGCACGGTCATCAGTGTATCGTAACATATAATTATAATGTGGACTATCAAAGGGAGATGGCGGAAAGGATTTTGTTGCAATCATTTCATTCATGTCCATTACTGAGTGACAAAATGGTTGTGAATCTGAGTATCCTTGCTAAAAATTGTTTCATTGTCCTTTTGCTGTATTGCACATACATGACAGCACAATGGAAGGTCACTTTTCAGCTGCAGTGACTTTAATAAGTTTGTTGAAGTTCACCTAATTTTACATGATCTCTTCTGGAGTATAGAATGATGTGTAGAGGTTTAATTAATTAAATTATGGTTTACATGGGGCTGAAACTCTTGCATTCCAAAATGTTTTACAAAATGCATTACTAAGCACTGAAATTAGGAATCTCAATGCCTGACAACTTTACATTAGTGGGACTGATATGTTATAAGTTATAATGTTGGAAAATCAGATTGAATTAACATAATTCATTGCTATGCTTTTCCTATCTACACAATGATCTCATTCTTGTTTTTAAATCTCAGTACAGCTTCACATCACCCTATCTCTGCAATCTCTTCCAACTTTCCAATCCTCTGAGTAAATCTGTGGTTTTCTATTTCCAAGTTCTTGCACATCCTTGATTTTAACCACTTCAGCATTAGCAGCCATGCTTTCAGCTCCCAAGGCCCTAAACTCTGGAATTTCCTTCATAAATATTTCTGCCTCTCTTTCCTCTTTAAGAGACTGCTTAAAATCTACCTCTTTAACCAAATATTTGATCCTTCTTGTATCTCTTCATGTGGTTTGGCGCAATATTTTGTTTTACGTCCTCTGAACTCCCATGAGATGTTTTACAACAGTAAAGTTGCGACCTAAATACAACTTTATTTCTTAATTATATCTAACAATTTACATAAAATAGGACTTACAGTTTAAATCGAAAGAGAATGTATTTTCTGTCATAAATAATTTGCACATAGAAGTAAAAATGCAATTAGTGCAATTCCTACTAGCATAACGATTAAACAATCCAAAATAATGTGGCTTCCTTATTTTAATTTAAATTTCTTCTACTAATATTTTATTGTCTCATAATTGTACTTAATTAGACTTTATTAAAATTAAAAGTCTGCTGGCAAACTTTTACCAAAAGAATCAGCAATGTGTCAATTTCAGGGGATTTTCATGGAGGGTTTCTCTCTATGAATTTGAGTTAGTCCTTTCAATTAATTCCCTGCTGTTCACCTCATTGTGCATGAACCATGTCTCTATGGTGTCGTTATTGTGTTTACATGTGCTCACCGATGGTGGAAGTACTTTTCACTTGCTTTAAAGTTAATGATTGATTACTTCACCCAAAACAGATCAATTGGAACTAGATGTCAATCAGGTTCTGTGCCCCATGCTGCACCCCTCTATCATGCTAAGGGTGGTGTTCCTCCTTCTGAACATCCTTTTCCCTCCTCAGAAAACTGCTGCCACTCTACCAGCTCTTCTGAGTGCACCACTTCCCCTCTTTGCCTCCTCCAGTTGAGTAGAGCGCAGCGTGGAAGGAGTGTGCAGCAACACCATGCCTGGTGGATCCTAACATTGGATTCTTATCTTCAGCACATCACTGTATGTTCCACCAATGCCCCATTGTAACAATCCCCAGCTTCAGTCAGCAATGTTTGAAAGTGTAGTCTTTGTTTCTCCACATTCATCTTTGTAGGGCATCCAGTCCTTGACATGAAGTGGGAACCTGAGAGTTCTCAAGAGTGTAGGTGTCATGACAGCTTGCCAGGTACATGGTGCAGACTTCTAAGATACATTACCAGTGATCACCAATGCAATCCTTTTTTATTGATGAAGATTCCCACATTATTATATGGCACTCTCTACACAGTGTGCATACAGTCTATAGCATCCTGTGTCTGAGGGATGCCAGCTACATTGGCAAAGCCTATTGCCCAGACTGAGCTCATCATGAGGAAACAAGATGTAAAGGTGTGATTTGTCATGAATATCATTGGCAACAACTTTAGTGTATTTGTGGTTTGCAGGTTGTGAGATCCCACACAGGTCCCAGTGGAATCTTGGAAGCAGTTAGTAGCATAAACATTTAGTGCAACTAACACCTTGATGGCCACTAGGATAGGATGACCCTGTCCCCAACCCTCCCACCCCAACCCCAACCCCTTCAGGTTGCAAGTCCTGCTCCTGCAGATGGCATAGTTCTATAATTACATCCAAAGGACATTGCTAGTCTGTGATGGCAATGTGCCTCACTAGTCTAGAGGAAATGGCATTGAGAACAATGGGCTCTGTTCCTCCTGTACATCCTCTTTACCCTGATCAGACCCTTTAATGCAACTTCTTCATGTGGAGGCTGTTCAACAGCAGCTGGAGGTTGCTGTTTGTTCTGGGCTCACTGAAGCATTCCTTCCTCCTCAATTTCTTTGTGGCTTCCTTATAACACCAGTCACAGTGACACCAACCTGTGTCATTGAACACAGTTCCAATGTGCCTATTTGGAAGGATCAGAAACCAAACAGGTCCTCAGGCAGCATTTGTATCACGCAATAATGACAGTTTAACATAATCCACATTACAGTGAGACATAGGGGGATCCCGATAAGGAGAATCATGGAGTACTTATACACAGATCTCTAACATAACAGACCTTTCAGCAATGTATGTAGCACAAGCCTATTGTAGGACTAGGAGATTAAAGATGTGGGAGGTCTACTGAAGTATGATCCCAGCTTCATCCCCCCACACACTCATATGATCTATTGAAAACAGTTTAACATAGGAGAACATATCGGAAAATACTTACAGCTCAAGGTGAAGGAAAATCAGCTCTTTGCCCTTGATGAGACAATGATGGTTTACTACAGAAATTGCATCTCTTGTTAAGCGGAAGAAGGAGGCTTATGTGACAATGAGACAAGATGGCTCAAATGAGGCGATGGAGAGTTACAGATTAGCTAGGAAGGATTTAAAGAGAGAATTAAGAAGAGCAAAGAGAGGACATGAGCAGTCTTTAGCTGGTAGAATAAAGGAGAACCCTAAAGCTTTCTGTAGGTATGTGAGGAATAAAAGGATGAGTAGGATAGGAATAGGGCCAGTCAAAGACAGAAGTAGGAAGCTGTGTGTGGACCCTGTAGAGATCGGAGATGTGCTAACTGAATATTTCTCAGCGGTTTTCACTTAGGAAAAGGAGAACATTATAGAGGAGAAGACTGAGATATGAGAAATTAGACTAGAAAGGATGAGTTTAGTAAGGAAGAGGTGTTATCAATTCTAGAAAGAGTGAAAGTAGACAAGTCCCCTGGGCCAGATGGGATTTATGTAAGGATTCTCTGGGAATCTAGGGAGGAGATGACAGAGCCTTTGGCTTTGATTTTTATGTCATCATTGTCTACAGGTTTAGTACCAGAGGACTGTTCAAGAAGGGCAGTAGAGATGACCCAGGTAATTATAGACCAGTGAGCCTTACGTCTGTTGTAGGAAAAGTTTTGGAAAGGATTATAAGAGATAGGATTTATAATTATCTAGCAAGCAACAATTTGATTTCAGATAGTCAACATGGTTTCATCAAGGGCAGGTCATGTCTCACAAACCTCATTGAGTTTTTTGAGAAAGTGACCAAGCATGGAGATGAGGGTAGGGCAGTTGACGTGGTATACATGGACTTCAGTAAAGCCTTTGATAAGATTCCACATGGTAGGCTGCTGGAGAAAATGCAGAGGCATGGATTGAGGGTGATTTAGCAGTTTGGATTCGAAACTAACTTTCTGTAAGAAGACAGTGATTGGTGGTTGATGGAAAATATTCAGCCTGGAGTCCAAATACTAGTGGTGTGCCACAAGGATCTGTTTTGGGACAATGACTTAGACATAGGCATAGGTGGATGGGTTAGTAAGTTTGCAGCTGACACTAAAGTCGGTGGAGTAGTGGACAGTGTGGAAAAATGTTGCAGGTTGCAGGGGGACTTGAATAAACTGCAGAATTGGGCTGAGAAATGATGGAAAATATTCAGCCTGGAGTCCGGTTACTAGTGGTTTGCCACAAGGATCTGTTTTGGGGCCACTGCTATTTGTCATTTTTATAAATAACTTAGACGCAGGCATAGGTGGATGGGTTAGTAACTTTGCAGATGACACTAAGGTCAGTGGAGTAGTGGATAGTGTGGAAAAATGCTGCAGGTTGCAGGTTGCAGGGGGATTTGAAGAAAATGCAGAATTGGACTGAGAGGTAGCAAATGGAGTTCAATGTAGCTAAATGTGGGGTGGTTCACTTTGGGAAGAATAACTGGAAGGCAGAATACTGGGTCAATGGAAAGATTCTTGGTAGTGTGGACATGCAGAGGGATCTTGGTGTCCATGAACATAGATCCCTGAAAGTTGCTACCCAGGTTGATAGTGCTGTTATGAAGGCATACAGTGTGTTAGGTTTTACTCGTAGAGGGATTGAGTTCCGGAGCCGTAATGTCATGCTGCAACTGTACAAAACACTAGTGTGGCAGCACTTGGAATATTGTGTACAGTTCTGGTCACCTCATTGGAAGGATGTGGAAGCATTGGAAAAGCTGCAGAGGAGATTTACCAGGATGTTGCCTGGTCTGGAGGGAAGATCTTATGAGGAAAGGCTGAGATACTTGGATCTGTTCTCATTGGAAAGAAGAAGGCTAAGAGGGAGTTTGATAGAGACATACAGGATGATCAGAGGATTAGATAGAGTAGACAGTGAAGGCCTTTTTCCTAGGATGATGATGTCAACTTGTACGATGTGGCATAGGTAATGCTATCTTTAATGCCAAGCATTTATATTCAAGGGAACATTGAGTCATAGAGTCATAGAGATGTACAGAACAGAAACAGACTCTTCACTCCAACACGTCCATGCCAACCAGATATCCTCACCTAATCTAGTCCCATTTGCTAACACTTGCCGCAAATCCCTCTAAACCCTTCAAATCCCTCTAAACCCCTCCTATTCATATAACCATCCAGTGCCTTTTAAATGTTGTAATTGCAGCAGCCTTTGATGTTATGGAGTGAATAATGAGCCTATTTCTGAGCCAGAAGCTCTGGATTTCAGTTAAACTTAAAGACTTGATGACCATGCAAGATATGTCCACAAAATAGTTAAGCAGGTTGATTGTTAATCTGACGATATTTCCAACATACTTCTGGTAAATGGAAACAACGTAGAAGCCCTATAGTGTGGAAGCAGACTATTTGGTCCATCGGGTCCACACTGACCCTCTGAAGACCATCCCACCCTGACCAATCCCCTACTCTGTCCTTGTAACCCTGAATTTGCCATGGCTCATCCATCTAGCCAGCACATCCCTGGACACTATGGGCTATTTAGCATGGTTAATCCATCAAACCTGCAAATCGTTGGACTGTGGGAGGAAACCAAAGCACCTGGAGGAAACTCACACCGACACAGACAATTGCGCAAGGTTGGAATGAAACCCAGGACACTGAGGCAGCAGTGCTAACCACCGAGCATCATGCTACCCCAATAGGAGTATTTAGTCAGCCTTGATTTTTGTGGAGTGGTAACACTATAGCTACAGCCTTTGGTTCAGGCTCCTACTTGTTCCAGGAAAATAAGCTAAGGAAAAAGACACATAAGCATGTGCTTTGTCTGCTTCATACATCTGTAGACACAGTAGGTTTTCTATTCTAGTAACTTTCCCCTACTTAGAAATGTAGGTTTGGGAGTTAATTGCAATGTGAAACATTTTGAACAAGAAAACTGACAATATAGATATTGTTCTTTGCTCTTCCAGTCCAATATATTTACTAATGATTTATGAAACATTTGTCAAATAAAATGAGTTATTCCCATTGGCAGTAAACAAGATAAACAGCACCTTCTTTGACTTGTCTGAACCAATAAAACTTATGTAAAAATAAAATATTCTGGGTGCTCAAAACCTGAAGTAAAAGTTGAAAATGTTGGAAATGCTCAACAGGTCAGACAACATATGGACTGCTTGAAACAGAATTAACACGCCTTTCATCAATCTGAAATATAAGGTAGAATTTTCCCAATATGTGATCATTGTGGGGAATGGTGAGAAAATTGGAAAGACATGACAAAAATGTAAAACGTAAGATTTTTATTGTTGAGAAAGAATTCTGATTTCTCCCTTAAGGTTTCAATAGCTAGATGAGAATCTCACTAAGGGCCCTACTTGACATGAATTGACATCTCATTATGAGATAATGCCACCCCATTTATGTGCACATTGCTATTCTCACAGGTACCAGTTAAAAATTAGTTGGCACTAAATCCTGATTTGAAACTCATATTGGTTACCTAGTAGCTGACTGCTGTCTTCTCTGGGTCTTCAACTTGGCCAGCATTCCTCAACATCTCAGTGTATAGTCCATGCACAGTGACCACATGCACCTTGCAACCACAAATATTGGAATTGCCAAAGCACCATCCTCACAACCACATCATGGCAGACCTCAAATGAACTTATAATGCAGATCAGCATCTCACTACAGTAATTTCAGCTCACCAACTCCTTACATACCAATGCTGTTGCAAGGCCTCTTTACACACAGTGGAAGACACAGATTTTCTGTATCAGAATAGGATTCATCCAAGAGTTCTTTACTTGCTTCCTTAGTACTCAATCACATTGTGCCTGCTTTCTTCCTTGCCTTTTTTAGCATTGCTGCTTCATTACAGGCTCACAGTAGTTTTCTTGCCTTCTCAGGTAGACAGAACGTCAGGCTGTTTGTCATGGTTTCCACATGCACAGTCAAGGGGCAGATGTGTTGGTGAATGGTACCATGCTAAATCAATGCCACACATGTGCCAGATGCTTATGTGGCAAACACATTGCATGTGCTTCAACCAAATGGCTATATCTTAAAGTCTAAAAGGAATAGTTATTACAATAGATACAGGGAATATAATTAGTCAGGGAACACTAACATTGGAAGTCCTGGGCATAGTTTGATCTCAGTCCAGGGGGTTAGCCATAGTCAAACAGGCGCATGGTTCAATGAGGTTCTAGGATCTGTCCTTATAGTCCAGGGATTGGGTCATGGTCAGTCCTGTAGATCAATTCCAACGTGACCGAGCACTGCTGTTACATCAGTCTGTGGCAGTACAGAAACCAACCAGAACTCTGAGCTGACCACAGCAAGTAAGTCTGGGGGTGGGCCATGATCACTCCTGTGGTTTGGGCAAGTAAATGTCAAGTGGGGTTATCAGGAGAGTGCTATATTGGGGAAAGTGGGCAACCTGAGTTGGGGATTGGAGTCAGAACACTGGAAAACAGAGAAGATAATCACCATGAAAGGGCAAGTCTAGGGATAGAGATGGGAGCTGATATACCATGGGAGAGCATAGATTACTGCAAGGGACAGTGTCTTCAGAAATCACTCTGGCTTTCATAGGGCACTGTGGATAATGATATCAGACATGGCGCTGCACTAGGCGTGGGGTTCAAGGGGAGGATTGTGATTATTAATATCTAAACAAAAGGATTTAGTGGGAATGTATAGATACTCAAAACTGATGGTTCATTGTAACTATCCTGAATGAATCCATCATCAGCAAGCATTAATGTTGCTGCAGTCGCTGTTCAATGAAGGTGCAGAAAAATTGAAGATGCAGAAAAATATCAGTAAGGCTAGGATCAGGAGCAATGCCAGTGGCTGTAGAACAGCCTCCACATGGAGAGATCACAGTAGAATGTGCCATCAGGCTGAAGAAGAGGTACACAATGCCAAGAGTGGACCAGCACAGTGTTGTTGCTGAAAAAGAATGTCCTGAGACAATATATCAGAAGTTGCAGCAGGACATGTGAAGTGAAAGTGGATGGCCACCCAATCCTGATAGATAAAAAGATGACAGTTGCACTTAATTTGATGTGAGTGGCTGCTTCCAAGGATCCACTAGGGACCAGTATAGGATTTCTCAAGCTTCAACACACAAATGTATCAAGGCTATTACAAATGCAAATTATGCCAGATCACACCAGTCCATCTAGTTTCCCATGAGGAGATCAGTGCTGTACCCTGCGCTTTGTTGACATTGCTGGTTTCCATCCCAAGTACAGAGGAATGTCACACATTGTGTGATTCGCCGTATCACAACATAGGTTAATTTCATTCATAGGGAAGAATTTCTTTCAGTTCACGTTCAAGTCTTTTGTGATCATTGCCAGCACATCCAGGGAGTCTGTGCCAGGTACCCGGGAGTTGCCTTGACACCTACTTCCTTCATAACTCAAGTTCTTGCCTCATTTCAAGAGCTAGATATTTTACAAAGGTAGCTGTTGAAAGATTGGGGCCATCTTTTCCAATTAGTGCTGAAAAATCCATCACGTAACCCTGACTGAGGATGAGTGCAGATACAATTCAGCTTTCTCCTCAACCGGACCACCATGGGGTAGAAGCTCGGTTCACTGAAGATGAGTTTCCGATACTTGGATTGGTCAGGGCGGGCCTTGAGTCATACTGTGGATAGAGTGTGCCATATAATCCTTACATGCCTTGCTCTAACAACTG
Organism: Chiloscyllium punctatum; assembly: GCF_047496795.1. Taxonomy (NCBI): domain Eukaryota; kingdom Metazoa; phylum Chordata; class Chondrichthyes; order Orectolobiformes; family Hemiscylliidae; genus Chiloscyllium; species Chiloscyllium punctatum. Next base: position 49,021,364 of record NC_092750.1, on the reverse strand, counting down.
CAGGGGTAAAAGTGGAGATTTAATGAATTTTGTCGAGGAAGGAGAATGGCAGCAATCTTCTGAGGAGGAAGGTGAGGACATTGAACAGGAGGAACATTGCCACACCATGTTAGAGCACTGCAGCATCGGGCAAAACAAGCTGAACATGAAATAAGTAACGCTCAATCAATATGAATTACATGAAGAATCACTCATTAACTGTAAATTTATTACTGCTCCAAAGGCAATCTGCCTGGAAGGAGGTGCAACATTTTGTTTCTTTCTTTGCTTTTCCTGTTGTTCAATAAATGTTAGCAGCAACAACTGTTTGAACATTTCACAACATCTGATGCTCCTCTATTCAAGAATGACAACATGTCATGTTACGGCGGGTGCTAGGAGGAGGTGAGCACACCTTTAAGTTTGAACAGCATATGGTGCTAAGGAAGAATAGTTTCTGTCATTTATTTCATATTCTAACAATTAAAATGACATTCATTCAGACAGGTCATGATTTAAGTGTAAAAATATCGCTGTAAAGTGATATTCTATTTACAATGAATTGTCACCCCTGCTACCTTTGTGGCCTCAGTCTGTTTTCATCTTTGTTTTTCTCCCATTACATCTAGACACAGTCCTGAGGACAACAGTTGGGATGGAGGAGGCCTGCCCTACAGAGGAGCCTGGTAACCTTGAACATTTGTGCGGATGTTCTCAGAGTATTTGTGACTTGAAAACCCATGATTCCACTGCCCAGATGCAGGCTCATCCAAGTTTCTTCAACATGCACATGGTTGGGGTTCATAGGCAGTGTGGAACTGGCTGAGCACCTCTGGAGTTCCCTGAGAGGAGATTTTGGAGGGATGTTTATGAGGTTCCTCCTCTGTCTGTGTGCCTACTAGAACCATCTTGTCGCCTTAAGAGGAAGGAGTGTGAAGCAAGATATTGAACATACCATTTATGTTCCACTTCAGATTTTTCAACTTGTGGCAGATAGATTCTGAATGTAAGAGTTTAATGATTAATTTGTCAGGATTTCTGGAGCCATTTTTTTCAATCATTGTGAGAGAGATAGATCCTAGAGAGCTCATGGGAATTTGTTTGGATGAGAATAGTTTTACGAGTGGACAAAATAAATATTGAAAAGCATTAGCTTAAAGGATCAGATTTTTTTTGTTTGGGGTAAAGAACCATGCCTTTGAAAGTTTTTGGTATAGTTCACAGCTGTGCTGGTTGAAGTTTGATGTTAGCGCACAATTTTCCCAGAGCAAGGATATCATTCAGATAAGTTAGAAATTATTAACTGCAGTGTAAAGGCTCTAGTTTGAACGTTCCAGTTCAGGAGTATTTGGTTAGAGCTCTGAAGGGGCTTTTTGAAGCTGAGCAAATCTAATCTTTGTATGTGAATACTAAAGGAAGAGACTACTGAACTTTCAACTGCAGGAATTGGAAGAACAGTTAAGTTAAACCTATAGAGATGATAGCGATCTAAATTATTTATGGTGATTGTGTCCTGTAAAAGTTTGCTGTGTAATAAAGAACCTATGAGATATTAAGTAGACAGACAGACAGACTGCACTGTGTTCCAAAATTGTTCAAATTATGTTATATCTAAATAGTTTATTCTATTTTATCATATTTTCATTTGAATAATAAATATCTATATTCTTGTTCAAACCAAATCTGCGGTATTACATGCTTATCTTTAAATGAGAGACAATGTTGTTAATAAAAAGGAAGTAATGATCCATTAGGTTGGTAGCTGACTTGGTCAATATGCTAGAATCATAAAAGTTACATGTGGAGTGACATTAAGCTTCCTCCCCAACCCACTTTTGCCCTAAAGTTGATATTGAGCAATAATGACTAAAATGATGGAGGGTAGCTCTATGTGCATTTCCAGCAGCCACTGCATAGTCAGCCTGTCCTGGCTTTATGTGGCTGCTACCAACCTGTTCACAGAGACAGCCAGATGCTTATGTTCCAGACCCAGCATGTGTCCCAGACTCCAAACTCCTCAAGGTCCTGGCAACACCACGTATTCCTGTTTCTGCCGACTGCACACTTTGTGGAGGTCAGATGTATAATTAGCAGCGAAGAATTGTGTAAAAAATGTTGCCAGACCTCATGAAGGGAAATCCTTTCATGAAACTCTACAAAAATGACACTTCACCAAAACATGGGAAAATTTAGCACATTAAATCTGCTTGTCTCTCCCCAGATACTGCCTGACCTGTTGAGCATTTCTATTATATTTTGCTTTATTTGCAGTAAAATACTATTTTCAGATATTTCTTCTCAGCAGCAAGTGATTATGAGTTAACAGCGGGAAGGGGAAATTCTTATTGTCTGATTTTGTTGCAAGTGTTGGTCAGAGCTGGCTTTATCCCTGACATTGTTAGCTTACAGGATGGCCTAGGTGCTTCTCCCTATTGTACAATAGTGCCACTGACAGCATTTTCTAAAGAAAAATTATAGTCCATCATGTATCTTACTACACTGCTCAGTAGCAGCAACTAAGCAAAGCGCTGACTGTGATGTGTGAAAGTTCACTGAGTGAATATTGTTATATGCTTCCCTATGTAGCAATGAGTCAAAAATTGTGGAATTAGCCAGTAACAGATCGTATATTAGTAAAGCCACTTATGTTGACCAAGGCAAAAACAATACACCATAATATCCTTTAGCTAAAAAAGTGCCAGTTTGAGCAATCAGGCTTGCCTGGCATCAAGCTCAATGAAAGTCATGATGAGCAACCTATTTTTCTAAAATTTTAAATAGAGCATTTTCATTAACTATTCCATTCTAAATGAACAAATTCCTGGTCTAATTCCATGAGCCATTTTGCAGCAGTCTTACACAGTGACTGTTAAGAACTGAATAGCTCCCTGTACAGAAGCAACTTGCATTTTGTTATACTCCAAATGTAGTTCATATTATCAGATGAAAATTTAAATTGATTTTGCACATCACAGGGTTTAGAATATCAAATCTATCCATATACAAGCCACTCCACTTGTAAAATTACACCTATAGCATCTTTGCTGATAACTGATTGTGTGTAACATTTTACATTAAAATGCAACATAGTAATATGGAGACAAACTTCAAAGGCATACAATGTTTCATGAAGATTACATGAAAAAAGTGTAGCTAAGAAAACTGCTGAAAAACATAGTTAAAATACAAATCTAAATCCAATTGGATATGTGAATGTAGTCATTCAGGGGAAAAAAAAACCTCATTTTTACTTATTCATGCCACAGCTGTGAGGTTAGAAAGTCACATCCTAACCCATTATTGTTTTGCTAAGAAATATCTGTCAGTGAAATTAGACAATGTTTTGGCAATATTCCGTGTCCTTACTATGAAGAATATAAGTAATTGGGGAAGATTTTATGCTTGGATGAATATTATGCATCAGTTATGCCTGGATCAAGAATAGCACATAATAGGAATGAAAAGGAAATCATTTGGTCTAATGGAATTCTATGCTTGGATCAGGTACGCATTTGTCTGAAGTCAATAGAAATTTGTTTTATATTAAGAGATGTTTAGATTCAGCTGTTTTAAAATTATGGTGGAAATTTTATTTTAACTGCCTGTAAAATCAATTTAAGATGCAGAAAGTAAAGGAAAATCCATAGCTGCTATTACTTTCAGGGTAATCGTGGCAAAATAGAAACATGGAATGGACACAAACTAAGGATTAGTATGGGCATCATTGGATTGATATTAGTATTTGTTGAATTTTCCCAAACTACTGTAAATTGAATAGATAATTTCTGATTTCCAAATGTAAATGTATTAATTTTGTTATCCTGAATACAATACGTAAATCTAAGCATTCTGCTGAGCTAGATTTTTCTAATTCTATTTCATTGTATTTTAAATCAGCAGTTAATCATCATGAAATACAATGGATATTAGTAATTTATTGTTAATAATCCTTCTCATCTCCAATCACAGCAAATGTATGAAGATCCTATGGCACAAGAACAGGAAACTTTAAGAGAATGCACTTCCAAATTTTAAGGGTAGGTCAATGTTGCGTTGAAACAAATCCCAGCCATTAAACAGTTCTTACCAATAATGAAACTTGGAAAGTTAGCCCTGCTGGAATTTAATTTGGCATCAGAATTTATAGAATTAAATTTTAAAACAACTGCAAAGGAAAAAGGATAAAAAGCAATCAACATAATTAGAAAATTAAATCACAGCATCTGTGCCAGTTTTGTGAATTGAAAACAATTAGCTTCCTACACAAAGAGCTAGAGTTTAAAAAAAGTTATTGGTATCTATATTACAGCTTTGTTTATATGGTTAAAGTGTGGTAACAATAACTTCCAGATGTTATGCTGTTGAACCACGCCTAATTACAGCCCACTGGGGTCCTGTTTCCTGAAACCCTGTGCAACTGCATACATAGTTTGACAATTAAGACATGATGTCATTATGTTGTTGAATGGAACTACATGGTACTAAGAATGATTTGTTTTCAATCAGTCAAAGATCTGTCTTACTAACTCTCAGATACAAAGCATACACATTCATTTTACAGTTGGAAAGTACGCATTTCACTAAAAACACAGAGCAACATATTTCTTTACCAATTTTAACAGCCATTTATAAATATTTTAACATTATTTATTGAAATTTAAGATAAAATCACTGCAATTTAGCTACTTTGCATTTCAATGATTTCATCTCAGCTCCCACCCTTTGAAAGTTCTGCATGTATTAATGGTTTCATTTACTTACAGATATCTCTGAATTCAGTTCAACTGCCCAGAAAATCAGATCTACATAAATTGTTAGCTTCTGGGACGCTAACCTAAAATTGGCAAACAGCTCATTGTAACATGTTCGTTGTGCGGTTAAAAGTTACAAATTTCATCCAAATCTTAAAAATAGCAAATAAAATGCACCACTTAAAAATATTTTTCCAAGCAGTTCCTTTTATTTGATTTTCTCCTGATGCTTCTAATTGGTTTGTGAAGCTGAATGTAAAAGGGAGATAACATAATTTAAGACTAAATGAACAGTTTATTTCCTGACCCTATAAATGGTGCATGAATTTTAAAGTTGTGGTAAAAATGGAAGCTGATCGCTTAAACAGAATTGGATTTAGAATAGCAAAGCCTCCTAATTAGCCAAATTAAACTCATAATAGATTATGGGCAAAACATTATATGATAAAATTGGAAGCAAAAATTGACAATATGTTAATTTCACAGACTTTAATTTCTCAGGTTCAACTGTTTTTAAGATAGAAAGGTGTGGCTTTAAAATATCATTTGCAATTAATGAGTGCAATAATGTGTAAGGCATTGGGTTACTATGTCCCTCACAAGAAGGAGGGGGTGTAGGCAGTGAGAAAATATATTTATTGAAGGGGATGGATTTTAGATTTGTCCCAATTAACCTTGTAACGAGATGTATTGGAGCACTATTTAATGACAGTAATGAGATGCAGAAGAGAGGCAGATAGATTGACAATGTATAAAAACATCATTGGCATATAAATTAAATTTATGTGCAGTGGATGAAAAGCAGATACCTTGAATAATGGGACAGAGATGGCTAAGGGTTGCAAGAGCTTAATAGCAAGGACAAATAAAGGGAGGAAAATAGGGCATTCCTGTATTGTACTTCCAGTGTTAAAAGTGCCAATCAATCATACCACTTCTGACCAGTGACATGTTCAGAGGATTCTTAGACATAGCACATTTTCAAATATTCACAGTTGACTGTCAGTTTAAAAGATAAAGACTAGAAATTAAAATGTGAAAAAATTACTCCTTTCGAAAGGCTCTTCTACATAAATTGTATAATGTTGTGTTCATTGAAATTTACTGCAGAAAAATAAGCATATCAGGTATATCAAAGGGTCAGCTAAAGCACAAGGTAATGTTACTAGCAGATTGGTACCATATGCTTTATTGAAGCCTAGTAAAAGACTTGCCAGTTTTGCAAGATAATTCTCGCATTCAGCAGGGCAACTTGGGAAGCATCGCTTTTTCCAATCTGTTATTGCTATCTATACATCCGATAACCCTGCAGAGACAACCATTCATCAAGCTTCTCTTAATGTTTTATTTTTAGAACATTAACACTTTAGCGAGGAATTAATTTTCTACATGGAGTCCAATTGCTGTGGCGCAGGTCCCCACGGCAGACTTGGAAGTTGGGGGCACTTCCATTCTTCAAGAGTGGAATGACAGCCGACTGTAATTCATTTGCACTTGGCTAATAAATGTGGTGAAGCTGGGGGCCCTGCCAATTATATAATGGGGTTGTGAAGGAAGTCGCCTAAACTCACCATCAGCTGATGGGGTCAGAGTTCCCAGTGTGATTTTTAAGTGACTCTCAACACACTGCCAATGCATCCAAACCATCGATTGTGGTGTGTCAGAGTCTGACATAGAATGCCAGGTTCATCATCTTGACCTCCAGACTCAGGTGGTATGGGGCTCAGAGCTAAAAATGCAAGGCTCTATTGCCTCTCTGCATATTCTCCTCCAGAGTGCTTTGACTGGAATCGTCTGGGAGGAAGTCTTTCTTATTAACAGCCTCAGGAGAAGTGCCCTTCTGACCAAGGATGTATGGAGGGAGATTGGAGTGAAGGTGTTCCAAAGTCCAATGCAGGATGAAGGAAAATGACCTCCTCCAGTGACGAGAACAGTGGCTTCATTGTGAGCTGGTCTCAGCAGTAGTGCTACGAAACTTCAATTGATTGTTGTTAAAATCACATCTGGTTCACTTTAGGGAAGGAAACCTTAACATGATCTGGACTACATGTAATTCCAAACTGACACCAATGTGGTTGCTCTTAACTACTCTCTGAATTGATCGAGCAAATGACTCAATTCAAGGGTGGTTAGGGATAGGTTACAACTGCTGGCCTTGTCAGTGGAATGGCACTGTGGTTCAGTAGTCAGCATTGCTGCCTAACAAGTGCCAGGGACCCAACCTCGGGTGACTATCTGTGTGGAGTTTGCACACTCTCCCCGTGTCTGTGGAGGTTTCCTCCAGGTGCTCCAGTTTCCCCCCAAATCCAAAAATGTGCAGGTCAGGTGAATTGCCAATGCTAAATTGCCCGTAGTGTTATGGGGTAAATATAGGGTAGGGAAATGGGTCTGGGTAAGTTACTCTTTAGCAGGTCGGTGTGGACTTGTTGGGCCAAATGGCCTGTTTCCATAATGTAGGGAATTTAATCTAATGCTTACATCTGTGCAACTAGAATAAAAAGTGTTAGATTAAAATAGTTCTCATGAAGACTGCATTACACAGGGAGGCCTGCTCCATCTTCTGTGATGCTGCAGTCAACCTGAAGTAGGGCATTGCAGTTTTAGGGATGGACCATTACACCTTTTCCCTTCAGCCTCCACCAGTGCAGAAACAGCCACCTCGCTGATTGCACATCGCAGTTAGAATTGAAGTTCAGACTTAGGGAACATGCTATAGTCACGCCAAAGCAGCTAATGGAACATGTGATGGTCGAAGGGCAGTTGGAGGACATACCCAGGCTGAGGCACTTATGATGGGGCCTTTTCTTAATGGTTGTACAAAACCTGCAGGAGTGGCAGTGACTGATGGAGGCATACCAGGCAGAGTTGCCACAACTTGTATGGACACATGTGCACAAAGGAGGACTACATCCTGAACAGTTCACAGCAGGGCTTTCTCCAGGCAGAGCACAGCAATGGTGAGCCAGATTCAGGTGACAACTCAGTGGCTTCAGGGATATGCACTCAGAGCTGTGTTCCTTTGTTCTAGCTATTGACCCTATACAGGAGTACCTGGTGAAAGAGGTAAGGGGCGCTTGACTTTCATCCAGGAATCCTGCCCCCTCACATAGTCAGGGAGGTGCATTGCACAAGAATAAGGAGGAGGAACTCAATAGTTGCCTATTCTGGGAGCTCGTCTCTGAGCATGAGCAGTCACTCCTCACTCCTTGCCCAGTAACAACAGTGTTTTCACCAAAGTTAAAAGTTACGCAACACCATGTACAAGCTTTCAGAGTGCTCCTGACAAAGGAGCAGTGCTCTGATAGCTTGTGATTTGAAATAAACTGGTTGGACTATAACCTGGTGCTACTGAACGTAGCACCCATCAGCTGGAGATGAAGGGTTTCCATCCAGTGGCATTGGTCAGATCTTGAGGAGATCACATGTTGTAATGGTCAGCCAATTGTTGGAGATTTCAAATTTTCTCTTCCTACTGCTTATCCTTTATCATTAAATTTGTCTTTAGGTACCAGCCTTCAGATGCTGAAATGCTGCCTTTTTGGTTTGTTCTCCCAGGCAATTATGGCTGGTTAACCCAGTAGAACTTTTCCCCTGGCTATCTGCATCTGACCTGAACTTCATAAACTCTCTAACCCCTTTAAGTTGTGCATTCATCCCTCCTTTGGTGCAGTGATGTGGAACTGCTTGTGAAATATCAACACCTCGGTACCTCCGAAATGCTGTAAGGAGCTGCTGTTGCAGAAGTTCAACGTCACTGTGACTTTTAAAGTCACTGCCGTTGGATTCCTCCCAGTCTAATGGCCCACAGGCCATGTTGAAGGAAACCACATAGGTCAATGACTATCTCTCTAGAAGTATTCAGCCATTGTCAGTGCTGCCTTTCCAATATTCGCACATATTTGAGGCAGAGGTGTGGTAAAATCTGGAACAGAGCAGCATTGGACTGACCCTTGGTTGCTTTCCTCTTGATCCTCTCAAAGTCTGGTCCTACCAGTGACCTGATCGAGGTATACAAGATAATAAGTGGAATAGATAGAGTCAATAGCCAGACACTTTTCCCCATGGCTGGATTGACTGGCACGAGGACTCATAGTTTGAAGATATTTGGAGGAAAGTATAAAGGAGTCGTCAGAGGTAGGTTCTTTACGCAGAGAGTTGTGAATGCATGGAGTGTGTTGCCAGCTGTGGTGGTGGAAGCAGAGTCAGTAGGGATATTTAAGCAACTGCTAGACATGCACATGGATTGCAGTGAGTTGAGGGGTACGTAGGTTAAGTTATTATATTTTCCATTAGGATTAAACCTCGGCACAACATTGTGTGTCAAAGGGCCTGTTCTGTGCTGTACTTTTCTATGTTCTATGTTCTATTATACCATGCAGGCCTTTTAGCCTTTCTTCTGATACATATAGTTCCATCTTTCCTCTGCACTGTTACTCCTCTACTGATCCTCTGCGACCACTGGTATACAAGATCAATTTTATTTGCATGAGTTCAACAGAGGACAGAACTTTTGTAAGGCTGTGTTTGTCAATGGTATCACAAACTTTTAAACACCTTGTGCCTATGGCAGAATTGTGTTCACTCTGGCCTCAGCATGGTCTTGCTTTCAGACAATCTGGAACTCCCTTCAGTGATCTGTGACTTCCCTTCAGTCATGTTCAACCTTCCCTCCAAACTTCCTCTGGTGATTTTTGACCTTGATGCATCACAGCTTCTTTTCCTCGCTTCAAACAAAATCTCTGGGAGATGGCCATGAGCACCAACTGGCTCAGACTCCACCTCAAGAATTGGTTCACCCTTATCATCACCTTTAGCCAATTGTGAAAGGCCCATTATTCCTGTACACTACAGCTTATTTGCTCATGGAGCTTAAATGCAAAAATTTGCGGTTTATATGCATGCATTGCATGCAAAATCATAAAAGTTATCTTTTAGCTGCATGCAGTCAGCATTGCTGTTGCCACTGGGATAATTCAATGTTTCCATCCCAACCTCAAGAACCTGACACCCTTGCTTCTTACACTATTTAGTGCTCCATTCCTCATGCATCCAATTCTTCCCTATGTATCTAGAACTTTACAGGATTAAAATCCTTTTCTTTTCATTTTACAAGCTAGTATTGTTTGATTTGTACAGAAACATTGTTAAGAATGTTGAGATTCTTACATAGATTATTTATATAAATACAATAAGTTATCAGTATCTCTTCCTTGCCATAAGTGAATTTTCTTTGTTGTATCTAAGACATTGGATTGTATTTGACTGTTTTTCTTTCCTGGTCTCCCATATCAAACACATTTCCTAGCAAAACAATAGGCTCAGCATAGCATTTTACCATTTTATTAGACAAATGAAGGCAGTTAGAGGAGGCTAGAGGGCGAGAGCATTCAGATATATCCTCGTTAAAAGAAAATGTATGGTTTCTGAATCTACTTTTAAAAGATAAGTGGTTAGGCCAAGGGTCAAATCAGTTCAGTATGTAAAATAACCCTGTTTTCATGCATACATGAAGAAAAGAGAACAACTTAAGTCCCTTATGCAAGAAGATCACTAGCTATGGGAGTCTATTTTAAAATTAAAGCAAAGTAATGATTGCAAATTAAGTCTAATTTGGATAATTTAGATACTGAAAACACCACAATATTGAAGAATATCAGAGCTGTAGAGAAGTTTCAAAAATGATTTACTAAGATGTTATTAAAAATATGAAGAAACAACCATCAAACAAGTTTGAGAAGTCAGGTCTTTATTTCTTTGGAGACACAGAAAATCAAGAGGAAATCCGATAAAGGGCTTTGAAATTACAAATAAGCTTAGCAGGATGGATAATGAGAAACTCTTTCCACTTCTGGTTCACAGTATATGTTGTGGTAATGTCAATTTGTAAATTCTGAAGTGCTTTGTGTGGATTCACTGCCACCAATTCATCCTGTTGGTATTAGTCTAAGTTGCTCATATCAAGTGGGAAGGGATGCGCATTCTTTTTGGCAAAAGTGACAATTGGTCTTGTTGAACAAAGCAGATTTATTTCATAGTACTTAATAGCTAATTACGTCTTAGCTACACAAAATTCTTTTGCGAGATCTTGCAAAAATGGCCTTTTTATTTTAAACATAGTGGTTAGCACTGTTGCCTTACAGCGCTGAGACCTGGGTTCGATTCCACCCTCAGGTGACTGTCTGTGTGGAGTTTGCACATTCTCCCCGTGTCTGTGTCAATCTCTTGTTGGTGCTCCAGTTTCCTTCCACAGTCCAAAGATGTGCAGGTTAGGTGGATTAGCCATGGGAAGTGCAGGGTCCGAGGGATAGGGATAAGGGGATGGGTCTGGGTGGGCTGCTCTTTGGAGGTTCGATGTGGACTCAATGTGCCGAATGGCCTGTTTGTGCATTGTAGAGATTCTGTGATTCTAGATTTGTCAGCAGAGATTCAGGATAAACCCCTAGGGCAACAAATTCAACACTGTCAATAATTGAACAACAGCCTTTAAAACAAGGCAGTGAAAAACTAGGGCTGCAAAGCATTTTAATCTTTCCATTGATGTCCAAAACGTGTTTGCTGCTATATTCAGGCAGCCCCACTAAGAGAGCAATAAGACAGACTACTTCATATCCCATGTCAGCATGAAAGTCAGGCTCTTTTGTTTCACTTGCTCAGGGGAAATGATTGTCACTAGCTGGGTCAGCAATAATTGCCCATCCCTGGTTGGCCTTGAAAAGGTGCTTGCGATTTGCTTTCCTGAACCATCGCTGTCTATTTGGTGAAGGTATTTTCACAATGCTGTCAGGAAGATAGTTCCATGGTTTTGGTCCAGTGACACTGAAAAAATGGGGATATATTTCCAAGTCAGGATGGTGAATACTTTGCAGAGGAACTTCCTAGTTGTGGTGTTCCCACCTATCTTTTGCCTTTAACTTTCTAGATGGTGGTAGTCATGGTTTTGTCCTGCTGTTTGTACACAGATCATTATTGGGCAAGCTTTCTTATTGGGAGAAAGTGAGGACTGCAGATGCTGGAGATCAGAGCTGAAAAATGTGTTGTTGGAAAAGCACAGCAGGTCAGCTTTCTTATTGCTGAGTAGATCGTTGTGTTTTACAATACTGGAACAACCTGGCTAGCAATGTGGCTAGTTCTAGTGCCTTTATTACTATGACCAGAATGTACTCATGCCTATAACCTTTGCTGTTTTCAGTGGCTTCAGCCATTTTTGATATCACATGAAGTGACTCAAATTGGCTGAAGACTGGAATCTGTAATACTGGGGGCCTCTGGAGGACACCAAGGTGAAGCATTCATTTGAGAACCTACTACCAGAAGAAAATTGATGCAAATGATTCAACCTTATCTTTCCCACTGATTAATTGCCTAACAACATTCCTGACTGAATGTGGCAGGACTACAGAGTGCATCTGATTCACAGGCCGTGGAAAAAATTAGCCCTGTCTGTTACTTGCTGCTATGCTGTTTGACTCACAAGTAGTCAAGCATCATATCTTCACCAGGTTGGCTCTTCAATTTTAGGTATACCTGGTGCTGCTCCTGGATTGCCCTACTACACTGTCCATTGAACCATCCCATAGCTTGATAGCAATTGTAGAATGAAGGTATATGTCAGACCATCAGGTTGCTAATTGTGTTTGTGTACAATTCCTCTGCTGTTAACCCATAGCGCTTCATGAATGCCAAGTTTTGAGTTGCTAGGTCCATTTGAATCTATTTCATTTAGCACAATGGTGGGGGTGACACAATTTACTGAACTGTACCCTCAATGTGAAGATGGAGCTTCATCTCTGCAAAGGTAGTTCTTTGTCTCTCCTACCAATACAGTCATGGGTGGCTATCTCTGTGGTGACCAACTGATGAGGATTAGATCAAATATAAAAACAAAAATTGCTGGAGAAACTCAGCATCTCTGGAGAGAAAAACAGACCCTTTGCTCTAACAAAAATCTCTTGACTCAAAACATTAACTCAATTTTTAAGAACATAAGAAATAGGGGCATGAGTAAGCCTGCCCCACTACTCAATAAGATCATAGCTGATCTTTTTGGGGACTCAGCTCCACTTTTTCTCTTCACAGATGCTGCCAGATATATTGAGGTTCTCCAATAGTTGCTGTTGTTGTTTTGGATCTCCAGCACCCGCAGTTCTTTGTTTTATATTATTATTATAACCTCAAATGTGCTTTTCCATTTTGTTGATTTCTTCAGCATCTGCCACAGACTCAATCATGCAGCTACATCCTTCAGGACTCAACCAGCTTGGTCAGGAGTGCCACTATGCCACAGTTGGTGATGAACTTTAATATTTCTGACACCATAACTGATGGCAGATGGTTTGTTCAGTTTCATTCCTTTTTTGACACTTCAAAGCAGTTCAATACCAGCACAGTAGCTTACTAGGCCATTTAAGAAGCCAGTTATAAGTCAACTGGGTTGCTGTAGATATGGAGCTGCATGTAGGTCAGACCAGGTAAGGATGGCAATTTTCCTTCTCTAAAGGTGTGGATGAATGAGGTGTGTTTGTATGATAATCTACAATGGTTCCATGGCAATCACTAGACTTTTCTCTTGAAGAATTTTTAACAATGAAATTCAAACCCAGGTCCTCAGAGTCCTAAATCTCTGGATTACCAATCGAATGATGATAACACTACACCATCACCTCCTGCACTTGTTGTAGGTTCCTGGTTATAAAACTTTTTGGTGAATGGACGAATCGTGTGCTATGAATACTCCATTTGGCTATGAATACTCCATCAGCTTGTGAGGAGGAGAAGGCCTTAAAAGATTAAGTGAGAAAGTAATTTTTTTACGATCAAGAATGGCAGAGGTGTTCTCCACAAGCAGGTCTGAAGCACTTCCATCTTAAGATTCACTCTATACAATTTGCTGTGCTTGTCTAGACAGCCATCCCATAGTGTTCACTCCAGTAATCACTGGAGTGAAGCTGTCATTAGCCAGTTGTAGTTTACTTTTGGATTAATAATCAGACTGATCCTTCATTTGGATGAGGGCTGCAACTTGCATGAACAGGCAAGAAGAACAATCAACCATTGCACAGCTACTTTTGTGTTTCTTTCTGAACAATCTAACTCATTTACGACCCTTTCTATCAGGATCATTATCATTAAAGTCTAGAAGCGATCAGAAATGCTTGTCACCAATTGGCTCAGCAACACAAGTAAATAAATCTTTGATTCAGAAACTGGGCGAAACATTTTTATGGCGTAACCTTTCTGATATTTCACTCCATGAATTCTTCATCCCCCAAGGACATTTGGAGTAATTGAGTTTCACAAGTGGACCATTCAAATTATACCGACTTATTAATGTCGAACTCAGGAGTGGGTTCTTCATTACAGAACATAGCCCCAATTGGATAGAGTCACGCTGTGTTCCCAATTGTGTGCTAAGAGCAGTTGAATCAGATGGAGGTAATTGATGTGAAGGAAATGCTAGATTATGTTTCTGACTCGGTTGTTCGTCTGGATGTGTTTACAGGTAAAGAGATAATATTCAGAAGTTGAATTCTTGCAGTGTTAGAGTGAAACCAGAGGATTGAATATGCTCATACAAAAATATCTCTTGGCATTTTTGTGCTTTATTTACCTGCATTGAACAATTACCTTTAAGATCCAAGATTGAAATAAATTGGAGCTACTGCAAAATTGCAGGGCTGAGCTAATACCATTCATGCAAAAATAAAGAACAGAATGCGTATCTGGTCCCCAAACTTTACATGTTGAACAGTGTAAATAACAAGTTGAGCCAGGATAATGGGAATGTCCAACAGGGAAATCAATATTATTTGTGCGGTACTGAAGAACTATTTGTTAATTATACAGTCAAGGCTTTCAGTTTGTTTGAGGAGTGGTAAAACTATTGTGATAGAACATCAACACTTTGTATCATGGTATAGTAGGAAAAGGATCAAATCAATGTGGAGGTCACTTGGAAATCATTCTGCATAATATGGGATTAAACTGGACACCTCGGGGTTAAGAAATGACACAACAAATAAATTGGAAGCAGAAACAACAGCATGATAAAGATCTGATTCAGTTTTCTGCGGCGTGCAGTGGAAAATAGTTTGAACAATTAGATTAGAATAATACAGACGGTTATATTATACATGCCTGCCTAGCAAACAATCAATGTTATTTAAATTAATAGTAACTTAATCCTTACCTCTTTTTAGATAAGTGATTTCATCTGGGTGTGATTTAGCACCTGGACATGAGGAGTCAAAGTTAAATTGGTGGAGACGGATGGTGCAATGTGAGGTGGGGCTGAGTCAGCCTTCAGACCAATAAAGTGCTCGCTAAAATCTGCCAAACCAAGTTCAACTCTGCAGATGATTTTGACAATATTGATTATACATTTTAATTCTGAGCCAATCTCGATGTTTGGCTAGACTGGCACATGTAACAGCTATCCTGTGGATTCTGTCAAAGCATCCTCTGTGGAATGGCGAGAACTGCAGAATAAAAGCATATGTCTTACACAACAGAGATGAAATCCCACTTGACATTCTTTAAGGCTTACCCTTATGGTGTTTTCTTTTTGGAAAGACTATTGGGCATATTGGAATCCTTACCTGTCATTTCACCAGGCAGTATCCTCCATACAGTGTAAGGTCTGCTCAGAGGGAATGAAAGTAGGATTTAAACATTATAAACATTACACAGAACAACATGCTTTGGGAAAATTTTAGTGTCTGAAATTAATAAAGAAAGCATAATTTGATAATCAAATCTGGCTGACACTTACATGCATGTCCAGAGAAAAGAAAGATTGACAGATCATTTGAAATGATGTTTAGCAAATAGTTTATATGGATAAATTTGCCCTTCTTTCAGCATGGCACATATTGTAGTCATGCTTACCGGTAGATATACTGCCAGCAATTCTTATTAATGTTAATCTAACTTACTGATGCCAAGAGGGGAAGGATGCCCACATAAAGTCTTTGGCATAAGCTCGTCTTAATCTTGATTAACAGTAGAATTATTGCAGAACACTTAATATCTGGTTCCGTAGATATATGATAATTTCTTGTGAGAGGTCAGGCACAAGTTATGAATAACTATACATCACTGTTAGCTCCATGGACTCAGGACTTCAAAAACAACTAAGAGCAGATGCAAAGTGCCAGTTAAATCCTCCCAGGACTGAACCCCTACAGATGTTTCCTAACCAACCTGTTCAGAGATTACACATTTCTGAAACAGTCTCCTGACCCAGAAATAGGGACACTTATCATAACACCAGAATAGCCCTCAGAGTTAGGTTCTCCTATAATTACTCCAGTCTTATTCAGTGCAGTACTTATTGAGAGGGTTTGCTCCAGTTTCCTCCCACAGTCCAAAGATGTGCAGATTAGGTGAATTGGCCATGTTAAATTGTCCATAGTGTTGAATGCATTAGTCAGAGGGAAATGGGTCTGGGTGGGTTACTCTTCGGAGGATCGGTGTGGACAGGTCGGTGTCGGTCAAAGGGCCTGTTTCCACACTGTAGGGAATCTAAAAAAAAAGTATTCAATGGTGGCAGCTCATTTACTTAGATATTTCACTCAACCTGTTCTGATCCGTTATCACACACTTCTGAAGCAGGTGGAACTTGAATCCAGGCCTCCTGTCACAGAGGTAAGGACACTACCAGTGGAGTACAGCAATCCCATCAGACCTTTATATCTCAATGGCTGGAGCTCATCTCATGTCGGTAAATGATTTCAGGTACAAACTGCCTTCTATATTATCTCCTTCAAGATTAATTCTGGTTATTAAATTCTTTTTACAATTGTATCAAATAAATAAAGTAGGTTTACCATAATCCCATTACTGTCCACCATCCAACCCTGTGACTTGATACATGATTGATGATTGTGATTAGAGTAAAACTCTGCTGTGGAGGATGAACATTCAAATATATTTCATTAATATATTGGCTCCTTGAACGAGCTTTAATTTCTCGAAAGACCTTTGCAGAGGGGTTTCCCTGACATTGGCATCACTGTTGTGAAGATTCTTGATCTATTGTTGTTACTTGGAATGTTGAATTCTATAGTAGACACAATTGTACATATCTTAAAGTTTGATTTGTATTTCCATATTGGCTGGATTTTTTGATAGCCAGATAATGATTTCTGAAGTGTAGATGGGAATAGTATGTAGAGATCCTTCTGAAATTCCTATTAAAGTAAGCTCCAAAGGAATTTCCTGGGAAACTGAAGATTCCACTGTGCAATTCCCCTACCCCTGGAATAGCCCAAATGTATTCATTTAAATTGGACAATTCTGAGGGTTTGGGCTAAGTAAACAGTTACTCAGGAAAATTAGATTACAATTTGCATAGTCTAAATCCAGAATAACTATTCAATTGACTGCTACTTACTTCACATGCCCCCAACTAAAACTCCCCCAGATCCCCACACCCTGACCTGACATCCACTACCATCCCTGGAAGCACCACTGAACTCACCACATCTGCTCTATGACTGGGAGCTAACCCCCCTGCCTCTGGACTGACACCCATGCCCTGTGGCCAGACCTGATCGCTTTCTCTCACTGCCAGACCCAAACCCCACTGCCCTAGTGCTGGAGTCAGTTCCCCTTTCGTCATCACCAGATTCCACCTCATTTCAATTGACACTGAATCTGACCCTTACCGACCCCCATGTTCTGGATCTAACATTTCTCCTTGGATCCGATCTGTCCTTGGAAGTTCCATATAGTTTTGGTATTTTAAGAATTACTCAGCAATACTTGATTTTGAGTGTGTTCTGTCTACATCATGCAATTTTTATTCAGAAGGTTGCTGTTTCATTCTCTTCATGCATGTTTTGTTCTTGACTAATATAGTAACATTTGCTCAAGTTCCAAGTTTGAAATTAATTTGATAACCATTAACGTGTATGATTTCTGTCATATCTAGCTCATATCCATCACCTATAGCCCTAAGTTGATTCACATCTTCTTATAAAGATGGCATATCATCAAATGAACGAATGACTTGATGTTCTGAGTTTTCTTCCAAAGCTGATTTTTGTAAGATATTATACTTCATGTGCAAGCAAATATTTTTAATTCTGTTGCTCAAAGGTTTTGATTTCTATATTTTTTTGTTTTCTTAGAAAAGTTGGAATGGTGTTATAAAGCTGGATATTATTTCTGTTTGCGTTTATTTTTTATTCCACATCCAGTATCAAAGACTGTCAAGGTATTTTCTGTTACTCTCTCAAAAGTATTTTACTGTTTTTGTACCTTGGAAAGTTAATGTTTGTCTTGAGCCAGACTGGCTTTGTGTTTTAGGAGGAGAAAGTGAGGACTGCAGATGCTGGAGGGAAGAGAGCTTCTTCAAGGAAGGCATCCTTGTAAGAGGATTCACAGTAGGTTAAAATCTTCGAGGAGAAAGTGAGGACTGCAGATGCTGGAGAGGAAGCCCTTCCTGAAGAAGGGCTTCTGCCCGAAACATCGATTCTCCTGTTTCTTGGATGCTGCCTGACCTGCTGCGCTTTTCCAGCAACACATTTTCAGCTTGGCTTTGTGTTTTCACAAGTCTCTTGTGTTTTTTTCTTCAATTTGCAACTTATTTCACTATTTGACACTCATTTCAATGAGAGATTGCTTTTGATTGTAACACATCTGAAAGAGATATATCAGAAATTCCAATGACAATTCTGCTTCAAATTAGCTCTTGTTGTAAATCACCATATTACAAAATTCTGACAATGTATAAAGTTTATTAGCAAAATTGTCAACAGATGTTCTCCTAGAAGCTATATTCCTCTACTAAATCTTGCTCTTCCTATTGTACAACTGGTACCCTGTTGTAAATTTATCAATTTCTGTTCTTACATTCTGTCATTTTAAAACATTCTCTTCTTCCAGACCTGCAGAATAATGAAATGTGTTCATTTGTATTTCTTTCTGCTTGTTCTGTGATCCAGAAGCAATTCTATATCACATAAATTCTCTTCCTTCAAATCCCTGAATGAAGTATTTGAGATTTTAAATCCACTTAGAGGTGTTATATCTTTCTTTATTTTCATTGTATTTAGCTGTTCTCTTTCTAAGTTGACAGCTATAACAAGAATTTTTTAATTGTTCATATATCTAGCAGGTTTTATTGTTCAGTGTTTAATTTCCTGGACAAGTTTTTTAAATGTTAAAATTGTTTTCTTTAATTATTGGATAACAAAGAGTAATTGCTAAAAACAAACCCTCTCCAAACCCTCTATCTAGATTGTACCACTACAAAGTTCAAGGTGTACAGTGAGCAGCTCCAGCATCATGTGCAACCTATGAGATCTTGGAAGGTGATTGCTAATTTGACAACCATGGTGATGATTTCCATCCCAGTAGACATTGCTTTGATCGGTGTATGTTTAGCATGGCTAAGCTGCAGACCTGGAGCTCGTGGGTAGGTTAGAGAGACGGATATTTAAATAAATGGTTGGGGTAAAAACATGGGGAAAATAAAAGCCAATGGGATTGACGGGGCCAGCAAGGAAGAAAGGAATATAAAGATTTGGGAGTGGTCAGAGATGCCGAGCCTGTGATTCATTCCATGAAGTGTGACCTGTGTTGCCTTCCATCCTTATCCAGATGTGTAATGGAAATGAAAATAGCTGTCACCACATCCAGAGTGGGCAGAGTAATTGTTTTTTTCTCTCTGGTGGAGAGTTGTCTACGTTTGTACCACATGAGGCCCTTCAAAGAGCAATATCATTAAACAGACATCTAATTAAAAATCACACAACACCAGGTTATAGTCCAACAGGTTTATTTGGAAGCACTAGTTTTCGGAGCGCTGTTCCTTCATCAGGTGGTTGTAGACTATAAGATCATAAGACACAGAATTTATAGTAAATGTTTACAATGTGGTACAACTGAAATTATATATTGAAAAAGACCTGAATTGTTTGTTAAATCTCTCATCTTTTAGAATGACCATGTTGGTTTCAGTTCTTTCATATGTAAATACCAGAACTTTTTTTAAAGTTACATTCTCAAGTGAAGTTTAACAATAGGTGCCATGTCATCTCAGATAATACATTGAAGGTGTGAGGTGCCCTGTGTGAGACTGTCTGTGACCCAATATTTAGACTGATTTTATTTCTAAAAAAGAGATTTACAGAATCTTACATAGATGCATGCAGTTTTTGAGAAAAATGAGCTATAACTCTGCAAATATAAACTCACCTCACAAACTTATATGTGTTTGCGTGTATCTGGGTGTGTGTGTGTGTGAGAGAGAGAGAGAGAGAGAGAGAGACAGAGTGTGTAGTGCAGTGGAGTCACCTGTATTACCACATAATGTGGCGTTTGGGCAAACTGTGTTGACTAAATATCCTGGTCGCAAGCACTCTTGACCCAATCAATCAACATTGCAACTCAACTCAAATAGCGTGGCCAACTGATCGCAGCAAATGTAATACTTAAGCTCCTGTTGCATGGTATCTGTATAATACTGATGTCGCACAGGTCTTATAGCAATACACACATGCCTTGACTGATCATTGTTGACAATTAGGACAAGCTGTTTGACTTTGTGTCTGCATTAAAAGGTAAGACATGACAGAAGAACTATGAATGTAAGTTCCAAATGAAGCAACAAAGTGCAAAAAGCAAGTCGAAGTGCAAAGTGAATGGGCACTTAGAAAGCACCCTGTTCAAATCCATAAATTGTCCTAGCAGCAGCATGACATTGAAATGGGGAGCTAAAAGTGCAGGATTGAAAAGCCAAACTGAGTCAGAGACATGCTATGATGATGTGATCAGGTTGGTGCATGTGTGATGCCAACCTTTGCCGATGAGTGTGGTGCAGGCCGTTACTTTCCACGGAGTGGGACATGAGGTGTTGAAGATTGCTGTCCACAATGAAAGCTCAGTGGAGTGTTGAGCCAGAGCTGCTAGGTACTCATTCTGACTTTAATGTTAGAAATTGTGACTGTCTAGTTTCTGTCTAGTATATGGGGGTATAGGAACGTGTCAATCACGTAAGATCCAGTAATAAAGGTTTATACATTAATGCAAATAGGCCCCTTATTGCTCACTGGTGAGATTCTCGTATCACTGTTCAAAACGTGCTTGGCAAAATCAATTGGATTTATTTTTCACAATGTCAAGGATTTCATTCTTCTAAACTTCTTCACTTTCCCAACTGACTCATCATTGCCCATATCATCAAAAACTTGGAAAATTATGCCTTTTGTGTTCTTTTTTAGGCATAATGGGTGTAAATATACTGCTCACCCTCTAAAATCAGCAAATCAGAATTACTTCTCTAATCTACACTTGAGTCAAGGAGGTATTAACTCAGGAGCTTACAAAATTCTCTTTCCATCTCTGTTAGTAGCTTATAAGCAGAGCCTAGAGACCTCTTTAACATGGTGTTGGCTTTTAATTCCATGCATTAGTTGTCCAATGCCAGAAGTGAGATATAAATGTAGGAACATGAGTAGGTCATTTGACACCTTGATCTAAATCATAACATAATGGACAATTTGTGCCTTAACTCCATTTACCCATATCCAGTGGTACTCTTATCTCACAAGAATCCATCAAACTTTGCCTTATCACAGTCCTGCATTCATAATCTTTTGGGGAGTGAATTTTAGATTTGTACTATATGTTATGTGAAAAATTGCTTTGTGTTTCTCTACTAAATAGCTTAGCTATAAATTTAAGACTATATCCCGTCATTCCTGATGTCCCAGGCAGAGGAAACTTTTCCTCAATATTTATTGTATAAAATGCTTTGAATGTTATTTTGATCAGATTACCCTTATTTTCTGTATGTAGTGGAATTTCAGCCATATGTATGCAATCTGTCCTCACTATTTAACCCCATAAACTTTATATATTTGTAATTAATCTGTGCTGCATCTCCTCCAAGGGCAGTATATCCTTTCTTGAGATGCAAACTAATGCTTGTCATAATTTATTTAGTTGTGTGTGACCTGTTCATTTGAACTGTGTCCAGCAATAGAGTTAAATATATTTTGGTGTGGCACCTTATTCAGGTCATAGAAAAACTTTTCCAGTCATTATCTGACCAAGATTCTATAAAATGAGCACCCTTGAATTACGAGCATCGCCTAATTTTTGTTGCAAAAGAATTTTGCACATGAAGGAGATGACATAAGGAAGATCAGCACTTTGATCTTCAGATGGAAATGGGCAGGGGACAATTTTCCAAGTGAAAATCAGGCTGCAGACTGAAAATCAAAAATTATTTCTGCACCACGGAAGCACCAAAAGTGCTGAGCAGCTTCAAGGCCACGGTGGTTTATAATTGAATGCCTTTATTAAATGTATTTAAGCTGCAAGAAGCCTGAACTAAAATAAAAAAAACATTAATAAGTTAGATTTATGGAATCTTAATGGGACCTGAAATTCAGCTGAATGTAATGCAGCTAGAAGTTAAAAACACAGAAATAGGAGACTGATTTAGGCTTTTATCTATTCAAACTCAATATGGTTCATTTTATTTTTATATTTCTTATCTTTAATTACAAGAGAACAAATAAAACTGTGGCATATAATAAATCACAGAGCACGAAAGAGATTATACTATAAAGGCATTGCTGTTTTGCTAACTCAGTGACATCCTCATAAACAAAGCACTAATGCATTTTGGTGCAATCTCCTCTCTGCTCTATAACATTAACTATGTGTGGAGTTGAGAGCAGTAAATATATAATTGAGGCCAGCTAAATTGATTAATAACTGAGCTGCTCTAGATCCACCTCTGTGCATGTAATTTACTTGAACTTTAATTAAGAAATCAGAATTGAAAATTAGTTGTTGATTCATTACTGGCTGTAATGAGTAAAATAGAAAAAAATATCTGCTAGTGTACAGAAAGTCAAGGTGAAACGACAATATGGATCCCTTGACATATATAGCAGTGAAGAGGAATGATCTTGGATAGCAGGATCTGACTCTAGCTTGATGACTCAACAATGAATGTCTTACACATTAATGATAGCTAATATTTTAAAATATAACAGCTACAGGTTAATGTTGGAAACACAAATTATGGCAATGGTGAGGAACAAGGTTATTATATAAAATGCTTTAATGCAATATTACACACAATTTGTACTTACTATAAATGACCACTTGTCTAACTATTACTATTTAGACTATTACTTGAATATGTACTGTCTTTATTCACATCAGTATTTAACAATACTAAATTACATAGAAGTGAAATTTTGTACACATTTACATTATTGTTATTTTCAAATTTTTAGTAGTTATTTTATTTACATCACGTTCATAAAATGAAAAGATTGTGAAACATAGTGCTTTTAATATTGAAAGATAACTCAATTTATTTGAAAGTAACACGATGAGACACAAACAAAGGTAGATTTTATGGAGTACTTTTAAGCAAGCTAGAGACAAAGGCGGAGGAAAAGTTTAGGGAGGAAATTACAGAGTTTAGGATTTAGGTGACTTAAGACATAAACATCAATGAGGAGGCAAAAAATTGAGAATACAAAAGTGGCCAGAATTCTCAGAAGGGTGCTCGTGTGGAAATGCTATAAAGGTAGTGTAAAGACTGTGGCTCAATCTTATGTATTTTGGGCGAGGTTCATGTTGTGCTGGGCTTTTTTGGAGATTTTTTTTGCCATGATGCCAAATGAGGTTTCTCATCTTACCAAACGTGCTGCATTAATTTCTTACACCCTACCTATAGTATCTCTCATGTCTTATTTCTACACCACCTTACCCAGCATCCTTCACACAGCAACTCACCACTCAGCAGATATCTGTAAAAGACTGGCATCCCTTGCACCGTGGCATCTTTCAGAGGCCAGTATGCATCTGAACAAGTATTGGCAATAGGTGTTGCCCTTCACCAGCATTTATTCCAACTTTATCTAATCTGTTGGCTTTATGCTAGGATATCAATAACTCAAATGCTCTCTATGAAAGCAAAGTACATGACAAAGTGTACTGCAAAAGTCTTACTCATACAATGCTTACTATCACGGGTGAATCTGTTTACATGGACTTGTCTGAATATCAGACCAGAACAGACAATCAGCCTGTTTTGTTCCAACTTCCAGCCATTGATCAGATGACCTCCTACCCGAGCTAGCTAATTGTGCTGTGAGGCAAGCTTTTGTTTACACTGTTTCTGTACAACAAAGCCATGCATTCAAACTCTCACACTCTCCAGTCTCCAGCAATTAGTTTGACCACTGGCAAACGTTACAAATATGTTATGTTTTCCATGCTGTTTTGATCATTAAGATTCATTAGGATTTACCAAGTCTCCCTGGAAAGGGGCTTATCTCATGCGTTTAATGAACTTTAACCTCAGCTTTAGCTTGTCCATGCATTTTGCTATTTTATATCATCTGATGAACAGGATGACAATCAACTACAAGCACAACTTCAGCTAATAAATAGTCCACGTTATCACATCTGATTTACTGCATCTGTTTTTAAAGAAAACACCAATTTTTCCTGGGTTACTGTGATAGTTAGTCCATTACTCGTGAGTTATAATACTTGGTGTAAACAGAAGCACATTCCTACAGCAAACCATAGGAACACTTTGAAACCAATAGCTTTTTCAAGCATGAGGTCAACACCAGATTTCATATCTTTTCTTCTACATTTCATTCAATTTCATTTAACTTTATTTCTGCTAACCCAACAAATTTTATTTTAATATCTACAGGACATACACACCAAGGTTCCTCCGATCCTTTGTACTTACCAGAATCCTACCATTCAATGTGTAGGATTGCTTTATTATGCCTCCTATCATCTCACACTTTTCTGGATTAAATTCCATTTGTCACTGTTCAACCCATCTGACCAACGCATCTATATTGTCCTGTGGTGTGAAGTTCAAAACATCTCAATATTTATCTGATAATCAATGTTCATGTCATTAGTGAACATATAGGTGATAGCTCCTACATTCATGTCTAGGCCATAAATCTACACAACAAATAGCAAGGGATCTAGCGCTGAGCTCTGTAGTTTGTCACTGGATGCAGGGTTCCTTACCCTCCTCTTCAGAAAACTACTCCTGTTCCTCCAGTTCCTCAGAATCGAGGAGATCACCTTATTGCCTGCTCTAATCATCCTACCAAGCCAGGATGATGTAGCACATATTTTCTGAATGATACTGGAGGACTCTAAACTGAGCCAAGCAGTGGAACCATATCTTCAGCAGTCCTATCATCTGCTTCACCACAGTCCTGGCTGTGGCATGAAACCTGTGCTCAGTATCAGTCAGGGGTTTGTGTTATGTATTATGAGCCATGATTATACTGGATAGGCCTCATCACCCAGGACTCAGCCTTGTTAGACCTGTGCACACTTGAATGCAACAGACACACAAGTGTGCTCCGGAATGTGGGAGTCATGACAGCTGCCTGCATAGGGAGCACACACTGCCAGCAAGTGGTAAAAAGCGATCGCAGCTCGCCTGAACATTATTCGAGTGGAACCCCTTCCTGTTAGCGAATCCTGTAGTATTGTGAAATGGCCTTCTCAATACTGTCTGTGCAGGAAGGAGCTAATCATGTAGAAGCTCAGAGTCGCTGTCACCTTCACAGCCTCCAGCAGAGGATGTCCTTTGTGAAGACAATTGAAGACGGAAGTCGGGAGGTTATGCTTCAGTTATATAGGGCATAGTTGAAGCCAGACGTAGGGCATTATGTACAGGCTCTTCTTTATTTAAGGAAGGATGTAAGTGCATTTCAGAGAAGATTTACTAAACTAATTCCTGAAATTAACAGGTCATCTTATGAGGAGCATTTGGAAAGACTGGACTAGTATTCACTGGAGTTGGTGATGATTGAAACGTAAAAGATACCGAGGGGTGTTAACAGGGGGTTAACAGGAAGAATATGAAGAGGATGTTCCCTTTTGTGGGAGAGCCTAGGACTAGGGCTCGCCATGGGGGTTTATTGAATTAAGACAGTGATAAGGTGGATCTCATTTCTCATTGAGAGTTGTAAAACTTTGGAATTCTCTTTCTCAAAAGGCAGGGATGCAGAGTTGGAAATATTCTTGTGACAGTCATAAATAGGTTTTTGCTAAGCAAGTTGTTAGGTGAAAGTTTATCACGTGTAAACAGAAATGTGGTGTAATCAGATCAGCCCAAATCATATTGAATGGTGGCACAGACTGAGAGGCCAGATGGCCTTAATTTGTACATTTGGAAGAAAAAAGAAAGACATTGAAGCAATGTCAGTTTACACGTACAGAGGCTACAGGATGTAATTTTCATTGTGCCATGTTGAGGCACTGTACTGTAGCAGTTACGTTATTGGATAAGGCATCCCTGAGGCCTGCACTATTATTGAATGTGAGTTTAACTTCAGCCATGTCAGATTGAGAAGTCAAACTCAATTTCAAAAAAAAAGTTCTGGGAATAAAAAAACTGGCATGAGTAATGCCATTTCATTCTTGTAAAAATCCAAATACTTCACTCGCGATCTTGAGGGAATGAAACCTGCTGATTTTATGCAGTCTGATTTATACGTGACTTAGGTCTGGCATCCGATGTAGCTGTGTCTTACTTGGCCTGTGAAGTGACCAAGAAAATGAAGCAGTGATAAAGAAGCACCAAAAATAATTAAGAACATTGTCTGATTATATTCACTATCCTGTGTTCAAGAAGGCCAACCAACTTCTGAGGTAATATCCAGATTCCAAGAATATGCTTTTAAAATGTTTCTGCAGTAAATGAGCTATTATGTTGTGTGATGCAATTCTGATGATTTTCAATGTCTGAGTTCTACCTTGTTGCTTATATTCCTTTGAAACACAAGTGACGCAGGCTACTATTATTTTGGCATATTATTTTGCTGATTTATTTTGATGATTTTGCATTGACAGTTGGTATTGGCAGCACTAGTGTACTTGATCGAGAGTGAAAAAACATCCCTCAGGATTTATAGATGTCGGTTTATAGGTTCCCTTTACACACAACAGGTGGAATCGTGTTGATGCATTAGGGATCTCAGCTGCTGACAGAAGAACCAGCAAGAAGTCCTCACTACATCTTTCAGGGAAGGCCTCCAAACCAATCAGGAAGTGGCAAAGCCATGAGCAGGTCTTCCCTTCCAGCCAAGCAGTCACAACCCTTAAGAGCTAGTGGCCAATCAGTTTCTGGCAGCTCCTGCATTCTGCAGGGCAATGTGGGAGGCTGTGGTTGCTGTTTGAAAAGCACCCCTGGAGTGCAAGGATCATGAAAGACCCAGCACAGAGGGAAGTAATCTAGGGACTTGGATGAGAGGACTAGGGTGGGGTGGGGCGTGGTCTTTTCAGGTCCATGCTCATGGGGAGAGGGACTGTAGGGGGTCAGAAGAAAGGGTAGTAGGTGTCTCCCCTCCCAGTGTCCAGTCCCTTCAGCAGCCACTGATTGAAGGACCTTTTCCCACCCCAAGCAGCTCAAGCTGCCCACATGGTAGCAGCTATTGAGAATGCAACATGATGGTAGGCCCTGTACAGCTGGGATACTTCAAGGAGCGGCAGACTGAGACAGTTTTGTAGTCTCTAACTGGTCATTTAAAAACCTCAATTGCCAGTTGAGCAAATTGGTTAACCTCAGGCCTTCCCATTCATACATTATTTCTGCTGGAGGTAGGCCACTGCGCACTCTCATTAAATACCCTCCCTGCCTCAAATCTTGCCACTTCTGGGAGCAGTAGAGGATGCTCACAGTGCTTTTGAAGATTTCTATTTAACAATTACAATTTGGTTTTGAGTGACTGAAAACGAAATATATTCACCATCAATTTTAGAACATTTTCAGGTTGAGGGAGAAGTGAATAGGAGTACAGATACCATCCTTTATACTAACAAGACCTGGTGTACCCAGCCAATCAATAACAGGAAAGCTGGGTGTTCAAATCAGCTTTGCTTTGCTCAAACTGTGTCCTTTGGCATTCTTTGCCGTTAATTAGTGTCTGTCTACTTGCTGAGAGTGTAAATATCTATAATTTGTGTAAGTTGTATGATTCTAGGAATTTTATGACACTCATGTGTCATTTATCCTTGCAGCATCCATATCTTCCTTCATCTTACTGAGTTAAGATTTTGAAGTTTTATGGAGGAACACTAGTGCGTCTGGACCTGCAGGGTTGGGTTTCAATCCTTGTGCTAAATCCATATGGCACTCTTTTCACTCTCTTATAAGTAGAAGCACTTAAGGAAAAGTAGACAAGTATATGGTGATAAATAAATTTATATTTAGGGTGGAGTGAAGTAAGAGTTAAGAATCTAAAATTCTGTGCAATTATTTGCTACTGAAAGCAGGTACACTCCAAAACTGAGAGTCTTGATTAAAGTCTACATTATTAGCACAGAATTGGGCTGTGGGAGAATACTGTGATCCTTGCCAAACAATGTCAATGCAGATCAGATGTAAGCAACTCAGATTACCAGTTGCTGAAGTTGCAGTTGCCATCTGTCCATTAGTATGGAGTGGTGTAGCGCCTGATGACCCAAACCGTCTTGTTAGATGTTTAAAACAATGATCTAGATAGCCTTTGGCCTCCATTAAAGATGCAGCACTTGGAAAATGCAGGTGAAGCATAATTGCACATCAGTTAGTATATTCAGCCATGTTGGGGAATCTGCTTGATTGTTGTATCCAATTGCTGCACATTCACTCTGTGATGCCATTGTTCTTTTTATCATGATGTTCTGCAGCTGTTCACTAGGCTTTACGCCCAGCTTCGAAATGGCAGGCCAAGCTCCAGGTGGACAGAAGAAACTGCTTCAGGGATACCCTCAAGGCTTTCGCTGGCTAAGTGCAGCATTCCCACAGACACCTAGGAACCACTGGCCCAAGACTGTCCAAAGTGGAGGAGGAGCATCCAGGAAGGCACCGAGACTCGCCATCAGGAGAGAGTGGAAGCCAGGCGAAAGCAGCAAAAGGAGCGTGCTGCCACATCAATGCCCCACCCACCCCCTTCCCATGACCACCACCTGCCCCAAGTGTAGCAGAGTCTGCGGTAGCCACATTGGTCTGTACAGCCACCTAGGGACTCACCCTGAGGGTGCAAGAGATTCATCCTCAACTGCAAGGTATCGCCAATGAACGAATGACACCTTTTGTAAAACTGCATCCTATGTGACATTTAGTTGAAAGGATTGTAATCAAACCATCTCAGTGTGATATATTTATAAATTAATGAGGATGATGGATAAGGTCTTTTCCCTGAGTTAATAGAGTCCAAAACTAGAGGACATAGGTTTACAGTGAGAAGGGAAAGATTTGAAAGGGACTTAAGGGGTAACTTTTTCACCCAAAGGGTGGTGCGTGTATGGAATGAGCTGCCAGAGGAAGTGTTGGAGGCTGGTCCTTTTACAACATTTAAAAGGCATCTGGATGTGTATATGAATAGGAAGAGTTTAGACTGATATGGGCCAAGTGCTGGCAAGTGGGACTAGATTAATTTAGGATATCTGGTCAGCATGGACAAGTTGGACTAAAGGGTCTGTTTCCATGCTAAATATCTCTCTGACTCTATGATTATCTCCTGGCCACCTCTTTTTATCAGCTGGTTCAGAAGGAGAATGGATGGAAATAGAAGAAAAGAGCCAGTTTTTGCTATCCAAGGTGGATCCAACCCAATGAGATACAGAGGGATTTAAGATTTACATCACCAATTTTGTGAACCACTGAGATCTGTTCCACAGCAACTGTGGTGGTCTATACATGCTGCCCTAGACCTTTCAGGGGAAAGAAAAATCATCGAACTAAGAACTTCATTGGTTTAGTCTTTATAATTAAATGAGAAGGAGCATAGTTGGAAAGGTCTCTTGCAAAGAGTGAAAACTCACAGCAGCAGCAGTACTGCATGCTAAAACTAATAAGAGATGAATTAAATAATGGGAACTTAACTGAAATATAACTTTTAAATAAGATCTCCTTTCATTTTTCTAAACTCCCATGAAAATAGTCCTAACCAATTCAGTCACTCTTTATACGTCAGTCCTGCCATCCCAGGAGTCAGTCTGGTACACCTTTGTTGTCCATGGTCAATCATCCTTCCTAAGATAAGGAGACCAAAACTGCACATGATTCTCCAAATGTAGTCTTGTAAAAAAGCTGTTTAATTTCAGAAAGATCTCCCTGCTCCTGTACTCAAATCCTCATTAGTTATCAAACATTACATCATGGCTGTATTCGATGGATTTTACCGTCACTCCTGTGCTGGAAAGGTTTGGCTTCAATCTTTACATAAAACCTGGGGCCAAATTATTGGATATGTACTCTATCCATTTTGATATTGTGCGCAGGTTTTCTATTACTTCTCTGCATGTACCTGGTACCCTCCAGTGAGCTGGTACCTGTGCTACCATGAGCTCTCACACTTGAGCACTGCACTTGCATCCTGTATCTAACTATGAGAGTATCTCACCTCTAAGACATACACAGATTTTTGACAGTTTTGACCATCCTCTGACACTTTGGCAAACCCAATGAACTTATCACTTCTTATGTATAGGAATTTTGACTTTTAACAATCCCAAAGGTACCCTACCTCTCCAAAGGTATCCTTCCTCTCCAAAACATTACCCTCATGGAACGGGACTTTATCAAAGATATATCATGACTATCTTGTCATATGTGAGTTTTGGGGGAATGAAAGAAGTTATGTCATGAGGGAAAGTTTGGACAGGTTGGGACAGGTTTCAGATTAAAAGAATAAAATGTGATTTTTTTGAAGCCTATTCAATTCTGAGGTGATCTGATGCACCTGACAGGATGTTTCATTGCTGGAGAGACTAGACACTAGTTAGAAATATTGGGTCCTGCCATTTCAAATGGAAATGAGGAGAAATTTTATTTCTTGAAGTGTCATTAGTATGTGGAATCATCTTCACCAGAGACAAGTGGAGGCAAGTCACCAAATATTTTTAAGAATGAGTTAGATTGAATCCTTTGTCAATCAAAAATCTAAGGTTATGGGTGTGAGGCAGAAAAGTAGAGTTGAGGCCACAATCATAGCAGCCATGATACCAAATAGCAGACCAAATTTGAGGGGTTGAATGGCATATCCCACTTATAATTTGCAGATATTTTTAATTACATTTTTCTGCCAAATTATGACATATCTGGGTCAGTCAAATCCAACCCTTCCAGCCCAAAGATATGGACACTATCTCTGCACTGAAAATTTGCAGTGAATAAAAGATGTACACTTGTGTCACTTGAAGAGTATAAATTGGGGGAGATTGTAGGATGAGGAGGAAGTGAGATGTAAGAATAAGAATTAGGAATGTGTATACTGTCGTCTTCAAAGATATCAGCTCCACTGCTGGCTATAATCGAAGCAATGGCCATTTTAATAATGGTGTGTGTGTGTGTGTGTGTGTGTGTGTGTGTATCTGTATGTACCTGTGCATGTGTCTGTGTCTGTGCACTGTTTTTGGGTGATGTGGTGGTTATATGTGTGCAATCTGTGAGATGTGGGTGTAAGCCTTGCAATAATCTTAAGTCTGAGAGGGGGGAATGAAGCATACAAATGTCAGGTCAGAATTCTGATTAATAGAGATTACTGACAGATGATTGTGGGGTTGGGATGTATGGTGAATTAAACTGTATCTGACGTTAATGATGCAGTTGGTAGAATATTGTATTTTAAGCTACTTTCACTGATCCTAACCATGCATTTGAGATAGATTATCTTAATACAGTTTTTGTTTGGTTTCTTAAAGTTAGTGTCTTTGTATTGGATTCTACACCTTTCTGTTCCCACAGTCCTGTTTCCTCCCTGAAGAGCCTGCTAGTCCTTTAGGGACACAGGATTCTCTCCTTTCCCAAGCCAATGATCTCAAATGCAGCATTTGAAAACTCTCTCCTTCATCTGTATTCAGATATTCTCCTGCATTTTCCAATTCAGAACCAATACCCACAGACTCCCAGAATTTTCTTGATGACTCCAGGAAGCCACCATAATACTGTAATCAATTCCCTGATATCAGAGTTGCTTGAGTTCACCCACAGTGGCCAAATGAAGTGTTCTCCTGGAAATAAAATGGCATGCAAATACACACCTACATCTGTTGTGCTCACCTTTTATGAGCTTTTAGGATAGGAAGAAAGAACACTCCCTAAGCCCAACACAAAGGGTCTGGCAATAGGGTGATTCTTAATCATTATTTGTATGAATTGTTAAGAGTTAAATGTACTTCAATTGACTTGTCTTCTTGATTTGCTGTTGGTATCGATCTTGTGGTGTGCTTAGGATAAAACCAAAATGGCTGGACTGTAGAAAGGTGTCAGGTGGTGATTGTAAGCAACGTTGTAAGGATTGTGGAGCTGTGAAAGGCAAGTGGGAAGAAGAATTTAGGTGAAGCACTTCTAAATAGGTTGGTCCAACAGCTTGAAGCATTTTCCCCCGGCAATCTTCTTCCAACTCCCTCTGCTCCCTGAATGTTATCCTGTTCCTGTTGCTGCCTGGGGGTGGTAACGGCTACTCTCTCACCTCATATTATGGAACATGCAGAAGATATGATCAAATCGGGAAACGTGTTGAGGCTGCACTGCAAAGCGGATCTGGAATAGGCCCTGGAAGTAATTGTCCGCTCAATGAGGTTTTGTGGTCACATGACTTAGAGGCAAACTGGCGTAGGTTCATGATAGGAACTCGGTAGCCTCTTTTAAAATGCCCCATTTTCTCCTCCTCGTGGTAGCTATTCCTGTTGCTCCCCCTTCATCCTCGAGTCTGAAAGCTGCCCCATGAGATAATCCAGGATTTCTAAGGCAGTTAGTGACACCAGCAAAATATTTGCGAGTGTGAATTTGCCAGAGTGAACTAACATGCCCGAAAACATTGAGCACATTGCGAAATGACAAACCAGCAATATACTTGTAGGGACACCAAACAGGTTGCTTATCAATTTGTAAATCTTCTGATATGCCTATGGCAGGAGTGAAAAACGGGAGTTTTGTAAATCATCCAGGACTGCAAAGGATCTTTATATTAAAATGTTTCCATGTGCAGGCTCTTGCCATGTATCAACATCATCCTTATTCCAAGGGATTAGCACATGCACACACAGATCCACATACATGTAAGCTTGATTTTTTAAAAAATCATGCTTGTGACAGTTGGGGAAGGAGGGATTGTGTTGCCACTTAGTTACATATTGTATTGGGACTTTTCCTCAGCTCATCTACACTGGGTGAGCTTCAGGGTCCTGCATTTCAATGTGTCTTCATTCCCCATTCCTAACCAGCCTGACAGTTTCGATTACTTCTTGAAAAGTGAACAGTGCATTGCAAAATCTGCAGGTCCTACATTTTCAAAGATGGATATCTTCTGTATCCATCCAATGAAGTTATAAATCATAACTTAATAAATACAGTCATACAGTACAGAAACAAACCCTTGGTCCAACTCGTCCATGCTGACCAAGTTGGCCAAACTAAACTATATCTGAAAACAATTTGAAATTTGACTTCTATCCAAATTGGTGTAGTCAGCAGAGCAGCTATTCTTCAGCTATGTCAGGAGAGACCTGACCTAGAATATCTTTTGATCCTCACTTAAACACTGGTAGTAAAATGTGGACAGAAAAGAAAGTCAATCTTCAGAATTTGGGAAATTGACAGACTCCTATGGGTCTCATCGTTTGCTAGTTTATTTTTTGGAGTAAGATTCGGAAATTCTTTTAAGAATTCCAGTTTGCTCAATGCTTGGTATAACTTGGTGACTATTTCACATCTGGGTTTTTTCATAGGGACCCCACAACCAGTGTTGCAATTTGAAATAGCCTTGCAATCTGTTTGATGCAAGAACCATTCACTGGCCTTCTGAAAAGTTGCATTATGTAGCCTTTATCCAAAACTCTACCCTAATTTCTAACTGGAGGCGATCCGTTTGTCAGGCCCAAATGGGTCGTTCTGAGTTGAGCATTCCCCGCCTCCACCCCAGTATGTATTTGAAGAAAGTTATTGCTGATCATAAATTCCGTATCTCGTCTCATATCTCATAACTTTAATCAATTTGAAGTAGCACAAATGGGTACTTATGAAGCAACAGGAAATCAATGTCACTCCACAGTCAAGGTTCTGATTTTATAGGGGTGAAAAGATTTAGTACAGCCATATTGGTCCAGAAAAATATCCTGTATTGATCCAATGAGAAAGTATCATACATCCTACTTAATCTCTCCTTTTATAGATGTTAGGTTTTAGACATAGACATTCTGCATCAGAACATACAAGCCTAATGAAGAAATAAAAACTCACAGTAAATAGTAATGGCAGCTATCAAAAAAAAACAAGAGGAAAAATTCACATAGATGGCCACAGGAGGAGACGGGGAAATAGACATAATAAAAAATGAATGTTCACTGAATCAAATTAGTGATGGAAGCCACAATAAGTCAAAGAATATCAAAATAAACCACAGTTAATCGAAGCATGAAGTCACCAGTCGCAACTTGAACAAAAGTTCACAATCTGAAACACCCATGTTATTTTCCCAGTCTAGCATGCTCCCGGTTAGTAGCATTATCAATGGGGTCTGTGTAGCACCCAGTGATTAAATATGTAAATTTACACTAAAGTTTAGAGCACAGTGGATCTACATTGGATTCGTCTTCAGATCAAACCCTGTAATATAAGCTACTCATGTTGGTGTTATGCATCTGCAAATGTTCACCCTGAGTGCACAGTTTATATTACTGTAATTCTAGTAAATGCACAATCTAAATGGTGTGACATTTGAGCCAGCCTTTGATATGTCCCCAGACAACACAAAACAGCAGTGTGATAACCTGACATTACTCTGGAGGCATTTTACTCTGTACTTAAATGGTTAGACTTAAAATGTTCAAGACTTTGTAAAGATTTCCTAGGAGGGTGACAGGCCATTGGCCTGAGTGACCTGCAATACTTTGACTGCACACTGTAGGGAACATGGTACAGACTTGAAACATGTATAAAGCAACAAGAATCAAATTTATTTTGCAGATCCACATTGATATACAACATAGAGCAGAAGATTAAGTTGTATCATCCTTTATGTAGTTATGAGCAATAGCATTCCACACCTAATATTACAGTAAATGCTGATACAATGATTCCCTGACTGGTACTGACATCAACTGGCTATAACTGGGTCAGTACAATTCTATTCAGTTGGAGAGGTTGAGTCATGAGCCAAAGGCAATTGTATGATGTTCCTCTAATTTTTATTCCTTTAAAGGTACACTATGATATCAATGTTATTAGTCACAAAATCATTATAATTCAATTCTATGGATATGTGCAAGACAAGTGCTGTTATGTCATTCTTGGCTTTGTGCTTTTTTTATCGACAACCCCCCATATAAAGGGCCATTAAAACCAATTGAGGTTCTACTGGTTTCTCACTAACAGTGAGAGGAGACTTTCAGAAAACAGCAGTGGCACAAATCTGCGTCTCCACAGGTTACATAAAATTCTAACTTGTTTTATGAGGGATGGAATCACCATCATGTCTTACGTGGTGAACATCACTGTAGGAAGTTTCAAAGATGGAAGTTGGAAATTTTCTAGGCTGGTGGAGGTAGGCTTTTTTTAAAGAATGTGCCAAGTTGGGAAAATTGCAGAAAATTATGTGATCCTTCCCCTTTCTGGTTTTCCCAGAGGTGGTATGTAGAATGCTTGGAAAGCACACTTGTGTTCAGCAGCAGCTCCCTTCTGCCAGCCTACACAGCACAGAAGTATCTTATGCAGATCCACCTTACACTCCAAAAGTACAAACCACAACACCACCAACAGCTCCAGCAATAGCAAGAGCAGCAGCTGCCTTCTCCTCAGCTGCATGCAGCTCCACAGTACAGATGGAATAGAGATTCAGCTAGGGAGAGAGACCTCAGAGGATAGACAGAGGATCAGCTCTCTCAACAGACTGCTATTGATTGCAATTGCTATTGAAATCTGTAGCTTCCTGGAACAAGAACCAGTAGTAGAAATTGGGCACACATTGCAGTGGTATCCTATGGTGACCAAACTTTAGATTTGCCATCCACATTGATCTGGATGCTGAAGGTGAGCTGTTGTACCATCTGTGGCTATCTCCGTTATAAGCCTTCAATTTCCTCCTGTTGACCCCATAAATACTGGACTGGATTCTGAGGAATCTCAAGGCCGAAGTATTTTCTGAGACATGGATCGTATTTATATATCATGCTGCCTTTTGTTGGTTTCCTTTCTTTCACAGGTTTAGTTCTATCATATGTGGACTCCATAATTAAGTCAACAGTAAAGTCACCATTTCCCGGACTCCCAGAAATAATGCTGTGTAACAGAATGTAAGGCAGTTTTGATTCTTTCTTTGCTAAGTAAGATGTGACAAGACATATGTATATCTTAGGTCAATCTGATTTTTTTCCTTTGTTTTATATATCTGTGTATTAGCCCACATCTACTGGTGGAATTTTACAATAAAGAAAGTGAACTAACAATGTTAAATGTTATTCAGTGCTCTATATAAAGTCTTCAACATGAACTCATCATGAGGAGTAAAGTCTGTTGGAACAAATAGGCCTGAGGCCTACCCGTTACTGGGCCTCAGGCCTCATTACCATCAGAACAGCAAGCTGAAGACACCTGTTGGGAGGCCCCAGGCAGCCTTTCTGTGGCCGGGGCTGAGACAAATTGTTGGAACAGATGAGGGGAAGCGTCAGCATCCCTGTAATGGTTATATCTGGTCTGGAACTATTTAATGCTAATGCTAAATTGGAAAAGGAGTTTCATGGTCAAGCAGTATATCCTTTTGTTGATGAACATAAAATTTGTGGAAGAAAACAGAATAAATGCCTTAAATATTCAAAGTGCATCATTAACCTTTTTTTAAGAAATGGCATCTTCTACTTACATAGCTGTAAAAAGTAAAGTGTAATTTTACTTTGCTTCTGGCTTGGTTCTTTGATTGTAATTCTGCACATAGTCATGAAGAAAATAATGGGCAGAACTTTACCTTGTTTTCGACAAATGCGAGTCATGTCAGGTTTGGTTCTTGCCAAGACCAATCAAGTTTGAGTGTTAGAACTTATCAAACTT
This sequence comes from Chiloscyllium punctatum, assembly GCF_047496795.1. NCBI lineage: Eukaryota > Metazoa > Chordata > Chondrichthyes > Orectolobiformes > Hemiscylliidae > Chiloscyllium > Chiloscyllium punctatum. Next base: position 48,984,578 of record NC_092750.1, on the reverse strand, counting down.
ACTGCTTCATTGCCATTTAAGTCCCTATGGTGAGCATCATGCCCTATTTCTGCCCTATCTCACCCACTGATCAGTGGGAGTCCTCTCTAAGACTAGCATCCCTTGGGGTTGTGCCATCTTTCAAAGTTCACTGTGCACCTGTAAGAGTGTTACCATCTACAAGTTTTGCTGCTCGGATGTCTTTGACATCAGAAGAGTGAGCAGAGTAAGGAGAAGCTGTCATCACACTTCTCAGAGAGGTACCTGGAGGATTTCTTTGGATAAGGTAGTAGAGAGAAGAGGAGTCCTCTTCAAATAGGACCAGTAGAGGAGGCCACACCACCAAACAGTGTCAGCCTGGTCAGAGCTCATCACCCAGATCTGTGCCATCCCCAGGGTGAGGAGGACTGGGCTGCAGAGCAGGAATAAGATAAATGATCTTATCTACTTGACCAAGGTACTTGCAATCTTCTGATACATCACACCTTTCTGTGCCCCTGCACCCACCTCTCCCCGATTCTTATGCTCTAACATCCACTGTATTTCTTGCAACACCCTCTATCATTCACTCTCACTATTCTGCATCCCTCCACTTCACTAAATCTGCATTCCCACAGTGCTGTCTCCACACTACCTCAGAACGTAACAACATTGTTCCCCCAAATGCACCAGCCCTAGCAGTAGTGTCACCCTGTTACACCTTACTCATTCAACCCTTTGTTATCTTGCGAGGAGAAGGCATCCAATAAGAGGGCAGAGAGATATCAGACAGGTGGGGGTGGTGGTTGTTGTAGGTTGGGGTAAGAGTGTTTTGTCAGACATTCATGTCCTCACTCCTTCCAAGTAAATGATTCTTTTCCTGGGAGAGATGACTCCTGTGGAGATGCTGAGATATCCATGTCCCAACAATGGAGTCATCCCACTGCAATGGTCACATTAATACCATGACTAACCAGTAGTTATGAAGTCTGCTGCCTTTTACAACTTTGTTACAAGTGCACCCATCCTCACAAGGATGACCTATCTCCGACAGAGGAGACATCTGTCATCTATCCAGCTAATTGTGCGGAAGCACTGGTAGGACCATTGTGTTCAATGCTTGCTTCCAGTTCCCCCTTCCCTCTGGTTCCCTTTCCCCCTTAACCCCCAAAGACAGAGGCAGCATGAGAACCATGGCTCACTTCCTTGAGTGGCTTGACCTGCCAGCATAGGCCCACAACTACTCAGTCCCCTGGCCTTTGAACATGTGTTCCCAACAGTGAAAGCTTCCCACTGGATTGGCCCCTCTGGAGACAAGGGATTGACTGTGACTCCCAACTGCAGAGAGGCGGGGGCCCCTGGCAACACCACCCTGAGTGGATGCCTGACTGAGACCAAAACCCAAGACTGGTTGGGGAGGATGCATTTAACTAATCATGTCAAGCCCCTCTGACTGATGAATGCTCCTATGGATTTCACTGCTGACTACTCCTTGAAGACTTACAGATATGTCTGATTGTTTGCTGCAGTTGTGCAGAGTCAGTATGGTGCAGGTGTGAGAGTGTCACGGCACACTGACCTACAACAAGAAATACATGTCCTTTACTGGCGATTGCTGCACTGCATGGTCATCTGCCTGATTGACAGACTATGGCAATTCAATGCATGGCAGGGAAAAGAAAGCCATGCACACTAAGGGCATACCAGTCAGCACCAGGTGAATGTGTACTGAGAGAGCACGGGAGGAGTCTTGATAGAAAACTTGGTAACAGCCATGTAACGGGTCCTTTCCACATGGCATCTGTATCCGAAACTGCCGTACATTGCTGACTACTTGAGTGCGTCATAGATCAGTCTGCCCTTGAGAGGCGCTGTGCTACCTGAATGTGGAGTACCATTGTCTGTGGCATAAGGGTGTGTATAGCTGGTGCTGTTGATCCTGCCCTGTTTCCCAACTTGTTCACGACAAACCTAGGTCTCCTGGAACCAGCAACAATATTGAATCCGCCAAGAATGGATCTTGGTTTCCATGTCACAATTTTTTGAAGACTGTTTCATATGGCTAGTTTGCTAATATCACCACCCATGGTGAATTGGGCTGTTAACAAACACTTTAATAATAAATAAAGCATGACAATTCAGAACTCACTGCTCCTTGGTGAGAATCTCCCAACATCACTTGAGCAAAGGGAGTAGATTGATTATCTCAACACTAAGACAAATATCTCACCCAATTCTACCACTAATCTTGTCCAATTTTAATGCCCATGTCCCATAGCCCACATTGTTCAGAACCTGGTCAGATTCTGCCCAGTGTACTTTTCATTATTACAAGGGCTTTGGATTTGAAAGGAAGTTGTAAAGTTTCTTTGAAAGTGATGTTAAAAGGTTAAGCAAAAAAAGCCTTTTTGTTCTTAAAATATGAATTCTGAGTACATCCCAGAAAAAACAACAGGCACTAAATATCATTCAGAAATCTTAGAAATTTTTATTATTCAGAAATGCTTCAGTGAGCTGTCTTACATTGTGATAAAACCAGACACAGTATACCAGTGATGTCATTCTTGTCCTGAACCATGAAATGCAGTACAGCATCAACTAGGAACTGTCAGTATAAATCCCAGCAGACTTGTTGCACATCAGAAAACAATTAGGAATATTCAGCAACACTAGGAAGGTCTAGTCTGATGTCAAGTTAATTTGAGGAGTCTGGGGAGAAGATGGATAACATCATACACAGTGCTGTATGTAAAAGAAACAAAGACAAAGATGAGGCATCCATAAGGTATTAGTACAATAAAATGTTATTGAGTATTAGTCCACATGTTTTCATTTTAAATCTGTCAAAAATAATCTGTTTTGCAGATCAATTTTCAGTGTTGATTCATTCGACAACGGTAAAGATAGAGACAAGCAAAAAATGTTTTCCCGAACTTCCCCATCCTGTCAAAGATTACGAAATTTGATCTTCAATCATTAGTTGAACACACATTTCACTAAACACTGTTTATAGTATATTAAATGTGCCTTAATCAATTCAACAAAGGGCGCATTCAACAATTCTACCTTATTTGCTGCTGACATACATTATACTAAATCATTTTGTAAATGATAAAAGATTGTGCATATTTGATATTGTAATTGGCATTATTATTTTATCAAACGTTCTCTTTATTCAGTTAGAAGTTGTTGTCCTAAAAAGTCCATCATCAGGGATTCTGATGTGTGTTGTTACTGATTGACAGTGATTTTTTTGGCTTAGACTGGCCCATACACACAAGTGCTGCTGCTTTGAAAGTAGAAAATTAGAAATGTAAGCAACTGGAGGGCTGATGGACTATTTCATGTTGCAAGGCCACTTGAAATTTCGCTGAGTTACTGACTATATTCTCAGATTGTCCTCTGCCCAAAAAATACACACACTAGATTGTAAATACCGGATTTGCAGTTGATGGTAACATATTGAATTGAAAATGTGACATTTTCTGAGTATAAATAATTAGGACTTTATAATACATCTGTTTTACCTCAATGGTGATTCTGAACTATGTGATTTTAGTAACTTTAACCAACCTGTCTGAAACAGATTTAAGTTTTATAGACGTTAAAAGAAGTGAATATACATATACCAGCAAAACGAAACTGCCCTTTTTTGAGGCAGTGCTGACAGTAATAGAGATATGCATGTTCTCTTAGAAACCAGAAAATATAATGATGCCAAAAGTATGAAGAAATCAAATGAGAAGTCCAAATAAAGCTTAAAAAGCTAACTCACTTAATGGAGGTCAAAAATTTTGGAGGACAATTTTAACCTCACCTGCTAGGCAATTCAAATTGCATATGAAAGTCTTTTGCCCCTCGTTTCTCAATTTCTACCAAACTAAAGACTGAATCACATGCATTCTTTTTTTTGGTGATCGAGTGCCCACAGAAATATATGCAAATTGGTTTTCTAATGAAGCCCTCTACCTGCTCAGTAAAATCTTGGAAGATTAGTTTCACAGGCACTGGAAGCATTATTGAAAGAGGCACCCAGATTACAGGGGTATTGTGCTTTTCAGTTTTCAAACACTCCTTTGGGATTAGAGATGGTAACGATGTGATGTGTATGAATTTGAACCAGTTATGTTGTCAGCCAACCAAGTGTAAATACCAAACAGATCTCAAATTGATGACACTGGGTTATTTTGACATTGAATTCATCCCTAAGTCTCACATAAAACCCACAGATACTATCACTGAATCATGGAATCCCTACAGTGCAGAAATAGGCCACTTGGCACACGGAGTCTGTGCAGACTCTCCGAAGATCCTCCCACCACCCCCAACCTTATCCCCGTAATCCTGCATTACCATGGCAAATCCAACTAGCCTGCACATCCTTCGACTGTGGGAGGAAACTGGAGCACACATGCAGACCTGAGTAGAACATGCAGACTCCACACAGATAGTCACCCAAGGCAGGAATCGAACCCAGGTCCCCAGTGCTGTGAGACAGCAGTGCCAACCACTGAGCTAATGTGCTGTCCATTCAGTATTACAATTTCTTACTTTTGAGTCTGAACAATTCAGATCTAAAATAAATCAGTAACCAGAATGAACTTAATCTATGCCATGCCATAAGGTATCTTCTGTATTATTAGCAGATGACCATGTTGTTAATCAACAGGACAATAGCATGGCCAGCAGCATAAAGACTTCTAAATAAGCCTGCATTCATGCTTTTTGCTGTGACAAGTCCAGTTTAACCTATAAATTCAAAAATTCATGACTATGGCAAATGTCATACAACATTTCTGTTTACCGATCATTTTCAAGGCAAAACCTTTGGACCGAATTTTTGTTGATTGACAGGCTTTCTATATATTGTTGAGAAAAGTGAGCCGCTGGCACACACAGATAGCTAATGGGACACCTCTCTCAATTTTATGGATGGTAGTCAGTTAAGTGGTTCATACTGGGGTTGATTCAGAATGGCAACCTGCCCCCAAGAACTGTTGCCCTAATCGCAGGCTCAGCATCTCTGGAAACTGCGCAGTACCAGGAACCCTGCAAACACAGGCTGGAGACTTGTTTCTTTCGGCAGGTAAGGAAAGAAAAATTAAATGGTTGGGAAGCTTATTGCTGGAGGGGAAACCTGTCTGGGAAAATCACTTTGTTTGCAAGGGCTGCTTTCCTCATTTGCAGATCCCTCACTGATCACTAAAAGCAATTGCTGGGAGACTGCAACCATTTAGCAGCTTACCCCTCCCATACTATAGGGGATAGTTCTGCCATTGGAAGAAGGTTGATGGGCTGGACAGAGACTACATGGAGATGATCAGGTATTAGAGTAGTTTTTTCTGGAAAAGGTTTCTTCAGAAATCAGTTGTTCCCATGCACGAGTGTAATAGTGGATGATACAGAGTCATAGAGATGTACAACACAGAAACAGACCCTCTGTCCACTCGTCCATGCCAACAGATATCCTAAATTAATCTACTCCCATTTGCCAGAATTTGGCCTATATCTCTCTCAACCCTCTATTCATTTACCCATCTTTTAAATATTGTAAGTTTAACAGCTTCCACCTTTACCTCTGGCAGCTCTTTCCATACATGCACCACCCTCTGCACGAAAACGTTGCCCCTAGGTCCCTTTTAAATCTTTTCGCTCTCATGTTTAACCTATGTCCTCTTGTTTTGGACTCCCCTACACTGGGAAAACAACATTGGCTATTTGATCTATCCATGCCCCTCGTGATTTTAGAAATGTTTACAAAGTCACCCCTCAGCCTCCGAGATTCCAGGGATAATAGCTCCAGGCTATTCAGCCTCTCTCTATAGCTAAAACCCTCCTACCTGGGGACATCCTTGTAAATCCTTTCTGTGACTTTTCAAGTTTAAGAACATCTTTCCTCCAACAAAGAGACCAGAATTGAACACAATACCCCAAAAGTGGCCTAACCAATGTCCTGTACAGCTGTAACATGACATCCCAACTCCTATACTCAATGCACTGTCCAATAAAGGCAAACATACCAAATGCCTTCTTCACTGCCCTATCTGTGACTCTACTTTCAAGAAACTATGAACGTGCACTCTGAGGTCTCTTTGTTCAGCAACACTCCCCAGGAACTTACCATTAAGATATAAGTCCTGCTCTGATTTGCCTTGCCAAAATGCAGCACCTCGCATTTATCTAAATTAAACTCCTTCTGCCACTCCTCAGCCCATATTGTCAGGGTCCCGCTGTACTCTGAAATAACTTTCTTCACTGTCCACTACATCTCCATTTTGGAGAGTGGGCAAATGAACAGAGGCCATGCAGAGCAGAAAAGGAACAAGAAGGAGGATGAAGAGGAAAGAAGGGCTTTCAACAGCAGGTCATATCCATCCAGAGAACAGCTCTCTTACCTGAACATCTGTGCTTCAACAAATACTTACTCATTGCATTAATCTGCCAGCAGCCCAGCCACAATAGCACACTTGTAATAGGATTGCATTGCCAGTTTATGTGATAGTGACCGTGGTGATGATCTTTCCTGAGTCCTGCTTCTTCTAGGCTAGAGCTGAGATTTTAGAAACATCTCATCTACACCATTGGATAAGGCTGTCTTCAAAAAAAAGTTACTAATTACATTGTGGGCGGCACAGTGGCTCAGTGGTTAGTACTGCTGCCTCATAGCTCCAGGGACCCAGGTTGTGATTCCTGCCAATGGCAACTGTCTGTGTGGAGTTTGCACATTCTCTCTGTGTCTGCATGTGTCCCCAGGTGCTCCAGTTTCCTCCCACGCTCCAAAGATGTGGAGGTTAGGTGAATTAGCCATGCTAAGTTGCCCATAGTGTTCAGGGACACGTAGGCTCCATGCATAGTTAGGGGAAGTGTAGAGTAATAAGATAAGGGAATGGGCCCGGGTGGGTTACTCATCAGAGGGTGAGTGTAGACTTGCTGGGCCTAATAGCCTGTTTCCACACTACGATTACCAGAAACAAGCAGTCAAAGTGAGCGTACAGCCTGGCTAAAATTATAGGCCTCACCATACTATAGAACATCAGTGGCCAAACACATATCTCTTTATGGACAGTGCATAACTTTGTGAAAATGTCAACATTGTGCTAGTGCTGGCAGTGAATCTTGAAGTGCTTGGTATGGGAGCAATCATGATGTCTTCATTCTGTGGTAATCTAGTGTTCGAGCTGTAGTTAACCCACCACTGAAAATCAACATGATTCCATGGTTGATGCCTCTGCTGTACAATCCCTATATATGAGCGCAGCATATTTAAAATGAAAACCATGCTGCAAAGTGAGGGTTGACAGTAAAGACAATTCAGGATCGAAGAGTGTGATGCTGGAAAAGCACAGCTGATCAGGCAGCATCTAAGGTTCCATCAGTTTGATTACTTGGGAGGAGCTTGACTGTAGCTAGTAGAGTGACTGTCAAGATCTGAGGTGGTCAGTTCCATTTTACACAATCTTACCATCATGAAGGGATAACCATGGCACAAACTGTGTGCTGAGCAGCTAAGGAGCAGGGACATAATGGAGAGGAGGAAGAAGAGAAGTGACAACCTCAACAGCCTAATTCTGTTTTGGTTCTACAGAAACAAATAGCTTGAATATGTTACTAGTAACCAGGATGCCAATTTTTACATTCATCATCAATTTCACACTTTAACTTCCCTGTCATTGACCATTGCAGTTGGCTACAACATAAAACAAAAGTCTACACAAAACAAACATTCCAAACCAAAATCATATATCAACATATGCCAAATAGTATGTTATTGTCAACTGATCATCCTGCATATTCCCTTAGTGGCTGTCTTCTACGTGCCTTTTCATCCTAGTGTTCTGGCACAGTGCCATCATAGACACTGCTGTATGACTGGGGAAGGTTGATAACTTTCAGAGGGAGAGACTGCAGATTGCCTTGAAGGATAACTTCAAAAAACCCTCAGTAAACAAAACCTCTTTGAACTGCACAGTCTCAGCATGGTTAGCAGCAACAGTCTAGCCTGGCTAGCTGACGGGTGACTGGGCAAGTGGCAGTGGTCAGAAGATGAACACTGTTGTCCTGAGAAATAACAACAGTTTAGTGCTCCATGGAGCCACTGGCATTCCCCTGGGCTGGAGCCTCAGTAATCTTATAATCTGCTGGAGCATCTGCATCAACAGTGGCAACAATTTGTGTTTGCCAGGAGCTCACTGCCTAGGAGAATGGTGGAGCAGAGATGAAGAATGTTTTCAAAAGGAAATTTGATTTGCATGTTAAGGAAACAAAGCTGCAGAAGTAGAATTCAGGAATGGAACTGATTGGATTGCTCAACAGACAGCATGAATTTGAGGGGATGAAAGTTAATTACTCTATAGGTTGGATTTTATGCACTTTTACTGATATTTTGGAAGGCAAAGGATGCTCACGAAAAGGAGTGTGCATCCTGCCTGATGCTTCCTGTCTGCCATGTACAGGAAGCAGTGGAGATGTCAGACATCCAGCCTAACCTTGGACCTGTTAAGACAATTATGTCACCAAGGACCACCTTTTGGAGACCCCTGTGCCATTGGAGACATCCCCAAACTACACATTCTTAACAAGTTCATATTTCTTCCTTAACTCTGCACCCCCTACCCCCAGCCTTTCAGGGTTGGCCACCACACCCTGTCAGCCTTCTTGCTGGGCCTTCTGCCATGTGCCAACAATGCTTTGCATTTAGTTTCACTCTAGCCTCTTCATCTTCCTCTTCTTTGGATACTGGCTTAATTCCAGCAGCGGCCACTGTTTGAAGTTAGCACTTCCAGGAATACAGATCTGCCAGCCATCAACATTCACTGATTTTGGAATCATTGCCATGTGAATGCTAATAGCATGCACTTCCACTTTTCCATTACATCACTTCACATTTCTACTAGAACCTCAGATTATACTAACTTTTCTCATTAAAAGTTGGGACAATGAAGTCCTCATCTCCAACCACCACCATTATCTCCATATTGATGTTACAAATTGCACCTCTGTCTGTTACCATCCCATGTTGAATAGGCTTTCTGCAACATTGGTATTTCATTTGACACTGAACTAAACTTCTTATACTGAGCACTCTCCATCACACATAATGCACTCCCAGGTAGAGGTAATTGATTCCATGCCACTATTTTAAAGAAGGCTAAGTGGATTCTCTCCAGGGTCCTGCCAATATTTATTCCCTCAATCAATATCTCAACAAACACATTACTTGTTCATTATCTCTTGCTGTTAATTGAACATGTGTACAAATTGACTCATGTTTGCAATAATTACTACAGTGATTACCTTTCAAAAAAAAATCTTAATTGAATCTAAAGCACTTGGGGGAGGGTGTTTGTAAATCATGAAAAGTGATTAAAATTTAAATTTTTAGTTGGTTGCGAAGATGAAAGGTGTGTGATTTATACGTCTTCACTTTTAAAGATCTGATTTCAAATTAGTGGCATGTGTTTATTGTTTTTTTTGTGAAGGAGTTTAAAGTTAACTAGATCAGTTTTATCAGAATTTTAAACCATATATGTGTCAGAGAATGGCCTCTGAAGGCCTCCTGCAGTGCCATTGGAAGTACATTTATATTATGGTGTTTTGTGACAGGAGAAGATAAACATTAAAATTTAACTTAGCAGAAGCTAGGATGAGCAGAATTTCTAGACAAAAATTATTTAAAAGCTTCTGAATTTAGTATGAGGAAGGTAACTGAAGTCAATCGTACAAATAGTTTTCTTTGAGAAAAAAGGTGGTTGTGCAGAAAGTAAGGTTTTTAAGTTTGTAAAAATTCCAGACCAGTCCAGAAGTAGATTGTGAGAAATGTTTATTGTTTATTCAAAGCCGAGAAAATTATAGGCCGATTAGCAGAACCTCGGTTGTAGGTAAAATTCTACAATCTATCGTTAAGGATACGATTTCAAAATTCTTGGAAATATCGGGTCAGATTAGAACAAGTCAGCATGAATTTAGTAAGGGGAGATCATGACAAACCTGTTAGAATTCTTTGAAGAGATAACAAGTAGGTTAGACCAGGGAAACCCAGTGGATGTTATCTATCTAGACTTCCAAAAGGCCTTTGGTAATGTGCTTGCTGAGTAAGGTGAGGACCCATGACATTCAAGATGAGCTACTGGCATGGATTGAGGATTGGCTGTCTGACAGAAGGCAGAGAGTTTGGATAAAAGAATGGCAGCTGGTGACACGTGGTGTCCTGCAGGGTTCAGTGTTGGGGCCGCAACTTTCACTTTATATATTAATGATCGGATAAAGGGGCATTCTGGTGAAGTTCACTGATGATACAAAGTTAGGGGGACAGGCACATTGTACTGAGGAGGTGGGGAGGCTGCAGAAAGATTTAGATAGTCTAGGAAAGTGGTTCAGGAAATGGCTGATGAAATTCAACTTGAGCAAGTGTGAGGTCTTGCACTTTGGAAAAAAAGAATACAAACATGGACTATTTTCTAAACAGTGAGAAAATTCATAAAGCCAAAGTACAAAGGGATCTGGGAGTGTTACTTCAGGATTCTCTAAAGGTTGACTTGCAGGTTGAGTCCGTTAAGAAAGCAAATTTAATGTTGTCATTTCTCTCAAGAGGGTTTGAATACAAAAGCAGCAGTGTGCTTCTGAGACTTTATAAAGCTCTAGCTAGGCCCCATGTGGAATATTGTGCCCAATTTTGGGCCCCACACCTCAGAAAGGACATACTGGTACTGGAGCGTGTCCAGCGGAGATTCACACAGATGATCCCTGGAATGGTAGGCCTTACATACGATGAACGGCTGAGGATCCTGGGATTGTATTCATTAGAGTTTAGAAGGTTGAGGGGAGATCTAATAGAAACTTACAAGATAATGCATGACTTAGAAAGGGTGGACACTGGGAATTTGTTTCCATTAGGTAGAGAGACTAGGACCCGTCAGCACAACCTTAGTTAATTAGTCAATTTAGGATGGAAATGAGGAAACATTTCTTCAGCCAGAGAGTGGTGGACCTGTGGAATTCACTGCCATGGAGTGTAGCAGAGGCCGGGATGTTAAGTGTCTTCAGGGCAAAGATTGATAAATTCTTGATCTCACAAGGAATTAAGGGCGACGGGGAGAGTGTGGGTAAGTGGAGTTGAAATGCCCATCAGCCATGATTAAATGGCAGAATGGACTCGATGGGCTGAATGGCCTTACTTTCACTCCTATATCTTATGATCTTATGGAGAAAGTCTTAGATCTGAGTGGCGTAATGATTCAAAGGAAAAAATACATAGCTTATAGGACAGGAGTAGAGGAAAATAACCAATGAAGTCAAACCTACAGATTGGGCAGGGAAGGAAAATTTCTTTTTACTTGAGTAACTTTAAAACAGTGATATTGGGAAATAGATGAAACTTTATTTTGCATTTGATTTGAAAGCATTCAAACTGTGTTATGTTAAATTCAGATAGCTTTATTTGTCTTTTTTTAAGAAGAAGAATCTCTACTCTGTGGAAACAGACCCTCAGTCCCACAAATCCACACGTCCCCTCTGAAGAGTAAACCCACCCACACCCATTCCCCCTATCCTATATTTACCCCTGACTAAAGCAGCTTCCCTCCATTTCCCTGAACACTATTGGTAATTTAGCATGGCCAATTCGCCTAACCTGTACATCTTTGGATTGTGGGAGCACCCAGAGGAAACCCATGCAGACATGGGGAGAATGTGCCAACTCCACACAAACAGTCGCTCAATACTGGAATTGAACCCATCTCCCTGGCGCTGTGAGCCAGCAGTGCTAACACTGAGCCACTGTACCGCCCCAATTAATTGCATAATTAATTATTGTTTTATATGTCTATGTTCCAGTGAAAGCCTGCCATGTTAAATAAAAAACGAATATGAACTATCAAGCCAGATTCACTCTGGTTTCTGAATTATCCAACAGCAAGGACAACTGAAATCATAACATTGAACAGAGCTTGAATAATCCAGAAAAATAAGACTCTTTTCCAAAGCTTGTGTTACCTACAAAGCATGCATCTCTATAAACAATTCCTACCAATGTTCACTGCCCCTTCCTGTTTCATATCTCCACACAAATTGATTCTATATCTTGATCCTTTAATTGACGATCCTCTCCTATTTGGGATGCTTCCTATCTCTTTTTCATTTTTTGCTTATCCCTTCTAAATTCAGGATATCTTTGAATATTCAGTTTCCAATCTTGGACAAACAGTAACCACTGTTTTGTATCGCAATAAAATCATACCCATTTCCTGCAGTATGTGCATTCAAACATCAACTCTTTTGCAAATGCCATATGCATTCCAAATAGAGTGCCTTAAATTTGGCTTTTATTCGTATAATTCTCTATTTTGATCCTACTGACTAGTTGTCATTGCTTTGTCTGTCTTCTAATTTTGTTTCCTACTCTTCTACTTTATTTTACTGCTTATGCTTCCCTTGAACTTGATTAGAACCCTCAGATTCCCATTCTCCTGCTAATCTAATTTGAACCCTCCTCAATGGCATATCTCCCTGTGAGGATGTTCGTCCCAGTCCAGCTAGGATGAAGCTCATCCACAGCCCCAGAAATGGTACCAATGCTTCAGAAATCTGATGCCATCGCTCATTCACCAGTTTTGCAGCTGCATGTTCAGTCACTCAGTTCTCTTGTTTCTATTCTCATCAGTGTGTGGGCTTGACGCAATCTTAAGACTTTGCTTTGTAGGTGCAACTTTTCAATCTCCTTCCAAGCTGCCTTATATATACTTTCAATCTAAGTGATTGGTACCTGTGTTGACTATGACCTGTGGCTTCCTCCTCGAGGGACATACTGTTTGTTTTTATCAGCCATTCACAAGGATATATGGCCAATGTACCTGGTATCAAACTGGTATTGAAACTCATACACCATGCTGCTAAATTTTGAGGGATGGATGGAATATCCTTTTGGTCTGAAGTTAGTAATTCAAATAGCCACTGTATAGTGGCATGAAACAACTTTAATTTGTTGTTTAATCTTATTTAGCTACTTTGCCTTTTCAGGGCACCATCTTAGTGAAAATGCGCAATGCATGTTTGAGAAATAGCACCTCAAATTTCAAATAAGCAGTTTGAAGCCTTCAGGATTCAACACTTAGTTCAAAAAATGTGGATGATAACCTCAGTGCACATTTTGTTTCCTTCTCCTTGCATATTTCAGTTTTTCTCCTGTTCTTTTGATTGCAGTCCACACCAAATCCTCCCTATTGGTTCTTTATTATTTTCCCTGTCCCACTGTCCATCCCTTTGTGCTGGAAGACTCATTCTTCTTTCCTTCAATTTCCCACGTCTCTCACTCTATCACCGATCAACCTTTTGACCTTGTCTCATTCACCCTTCACTCAAAAATTATTACATCGTCAATTTTTCCCAGTTCTGATTCAAGGTCTCAGACTTGAAACATTAACTCTTTCTCTCTCCACAAATGCTGTCATAACTTTCTGCTGAAAACTTCCAGCACTTTCAGTTTTAGGCTCAGATTTCTAGCATCTGATTTTTAACTATTTTATTAAATGGTCACTTGGACAGTCTTCCAGCCTGCAACTTCAATAAATTTCAATTCTTTCAAATATCTTATTTCTTCCATCAAATTCTGCATGATGTCCAGCTGACATATCACACTTCTTGTCACCCATTTACGTTTGAAGCTTCAATGTCTGAAATTAAAAATTTGTATCCTCATGTTTAAGTTCATTATTCATCACTGATCACTTTGACTAAGTATTCCCAATGCAGCATTGTTGGTTCAATGTGTTTTTTAAGGCTTTTCCTCCGTAAATACCTTCTAATATTTATGCTAAAATATTAGATTTACTGGGATGTTATCTGGGATGGAGCAGTTCCTCTATGGAAAGAAGGTATTATCGGCTTGGGTTGTTTAGAGCAAAGAAGGGAGAGGTACAAAAGATTTTGCAGGAGGTGGACAGGGTGGATAGGAATTAGCCCTGCAACTCTTAGTTGAAGGATCAATATGCGGTGACATAATCTTAAGGTGAAAGAGCAAGGGATTTAGAGGGGATCTAAGGAAAACATTTTTTCAACCTGAGGATGGGAGAAATTTGGAATGCACTGCCTGGGGGGAGGGTAATAGAGGCAGGAAACCTCACAGCCTTTAAAAGGTACATGGAAGAGGACTTCAAATATCCTAATTTTCAAGGCTGTGGGTCAAGTGCTGGAAAGTGGGATTAGCATAGATAGGTTTGTGCAGACTCAATGGACCAAAGGGTCTCTTCTGTATTAGAATGTATCTATGACTTTGAACTTTTTCATCTCTACACTCAAAGGTTTTGGCTCTTTTGTTTCTGACCCATTATGGACTCCTCCTTTTACTCACCTTACTATTGGTGACCTTGTTTCATGCTTAGGAATCCTTTCCAAAATTCCTCTCCGTCTGAAACTGCTGCTACTTCTCTTCTAAGATACTTTTTAAAAGTTTAAAAATAAGGGGTAAGCCACTTAGAACAGAGTTGAGGAGAAACTTCTTCACCCAGAGAGTGATGGGTGTATGAAATGCTCTGCCCCAGAAGGTTATGGAGGCCAAGTCTCTGGATACTTTCAAGAAAGAGTTGGATACAGCTCTTAAGGATAGTGGAATCAAGGGTTATGGGGATAAGGCAGGAACAGGATACTGATTGAGGATGATCAGCCATGATCATAATGAATGGTGGTGCTGGCTCAAAGGGCAGAATGGCCTACTCCTGCATCTGTTGTCTATTGTCTATTAAAACTGATTTTGACTAAGAATTTCTCATGTAACAACGTGAGTGTCGGTTTTTTAAAGTTTTTCCTCTGCAAATGCCTTGGAAAGTTTATATTAAAATGCTGTAAATTGCAAATTGTTAATTGTTCTGGTGTTTGTAAATTTGTTCATGGGACTTAGGTATTCTTGACTATGCCAGCATTTACTGCTCATCCTTAGACCATAGGGCAGTTATGTGTCAAAGACATTGCTGGATGTCCTAGAGTCACATGTAAATCAGGCCAGATAGAGATGGCACATTTCCTTTACTGTAGGATATTCGTGAACCAGATGGAGTTTGACAGTGATTATATGTTTGCCATCAGGCTAGCTTTTTATGGCACAGTGGCACAGTGGGGGGCAGCACGGTGGCACAGTGGTTAGCACTGCTGCCTCACAGCGCCAGAGACCTGGGTTCAGTTCCCGCCTCAGGCAACTGACTGTGTGGAGTTTGCACATTCTCCCCGTGTCTGTGTGGATTTCCTCCGGGTGCCCCGGTTTCCTCCCACAGTCCAAAAATGTGCAGGTTAGGTGAATTGGCCATGTTAAATTGCCCGTAGTGCTAGGTGAAGGGGTAAATGTAGGGGAATAGGTCTGGGTGGGTTGCGCTGTGGCGGGTTGGTGTGGACTTGTGGGGCTGAAGGGCCTGTTTCCACACTGTAAGTAATCTAATCTAAGTAAGTAATCTAATTATTGAATTCAGATTTTCCCATATTCCATAGTAGGTTTGAAACAATGTGCTCAAAACATTAATAATAAATAAAAAACACAAATGCTGGAGAAACACAGCAGGTCCGGCAGCATGTGTAAAGAGAAGCAGTGTTAATGTTTTCAGTCTGATATGACTTCTTCAGAATGGTACCATCAAATGTAAAAAAATGCTGTTTGGACTTATCAAAAAGCCAAAAGATACCTCTTTGGCTACAAGTCCTTTGAGGAAATTTCTTTTCACACTAAGTTTTTATTCAGAAAATAAACCAGAATTTAATAATGATTTTTTAGTCAGTGCAATTCCTATAAATACTAGAGAATTTGACAAATATACACACTTACTTCATAATGAAGGAGTAAAATGCCTGGAAATATGACTTCTTTTCTGTAGACACATTCATTGGTAGTAGAATTGTACAATTATGTTAGAACCCACTGAAAGTATCAGAAATTCAGTCTATAAACTGGCATAAAATAATTTATATTTTAACTACGAAGAGCAATCAAAGGTCGAAGAATTCTATCTATTTCACTTACATTTTGAATGCTATATTTTCTGAGTATTAACAGCAATAAACCGCAACATATTACTGTAAAAACAAGATTTCATTTGATTACAGTTCATGTACAATTTGTATTCTGAACCGAAACATTTAATAGTGAGCTTCAAATATTGTTGGCTTGCATAACGGCATTTATATTGCAGATTAACTACTTGTGCCCATATTTTCATATAGTGGTGTCATTTGTTGCAAGAAATGGATGGATTTTTAGTGCAGCTGGTGCAGCTGGTGCTGGAGCCGACCAGGGATAAGGCGATTCTGGATCTGGTATTGTGTAACGAACCAGAATTGGTCAGTGACCTCGAAGTGAAGGAGCCATTGGGAAGTAGTGACCATAATACAATAAGCTTCAATCTGCAATTTGAGAGGGAGTGGGTACAATCTGAAGTGACAATATTTCAGTTGAATAAAGGGAAATATGGAGCTATGAGGGAGCAACTGGCCAAAGTTCAATGGTTTAATACCTTAACAGGGAAGACCGTGGAGGAACAATGGCGGATATTTCTGTGTATAATGCAGAAGATGCAGGACCAGTTCATTCCTAAAAGGAAGAAAGATCCCAGGAGGAGACATGGGCGGCCGTGGCTGACAAGGGAAGTAAAGAAACATATAAGGTTAAAAGAGAAAAAGTATAACTTAGCGAAGATAAGCGGGAAAACGGAGGACTGGGAAGCTTTTAAAGAACAACAGAGGATTAGTAAGAAGGAAATACGCAGAGAAAAAATGAGGTACGAAGGTAAACTGGCCAAGAATATAAAGGAGGATAGTAAAAGCTTTTTTAGGTATGTCCAAGGCAAAAAAATGGTTAGGACAAAAATTGGGCCCTTGAAGACAGAAGCAGGGGAATATATTACTGGGAACGAAGAAATGGCAGAGGAATTAAATGGGTACTTCAGATCTGTGTTCACTGGGGAAGACACGAGCAATCTCCCTGAGGTAACAGTGGCTGAAGGACCTGAACTTAAGGGAATTTCTATTTGCCAGGATTTGGTGTTGGAGAGACTGTTAGGTCTGAAGGTTGATAAGTCTCCGGGACCTGATGGCCTGCATCCCAGGGTACTGAAGGAGGTGGCTCGGGAAATCGTGGATGCGCTGGTGATTATTTTCCAGAGTTCAATAGAATCGGGGTTGGTTCCTGAGGATTGGAGGGCGGCTAATGTTGTGCCACTTTTTAAGAAGGGTGGGCGGGAGAAAGCAGGAAATTATAGACCAGTTAGTCTGACCTCAGTGGTGGGAAAGATGCTGGAGTCTATTATAAAGGATGAAATTACGGCACATCTGGATAATAGTAACAGGATAGGACAGAGTCAGCATGGATTTATGAAGGGGAAATCATGCTTGACTAATCTTCTTGAATTTTTTGAGGATGTAACTCGGAAGATGGACGAGGGAGATCCAGTGGATGTAGTGTACCTGGACTTTCAGAAAGCTTTTGATAAAGTCCCACACAAGAGGTTAGTGAGTAAAATTAGGGCGCACGGGATTGGGGGCAAAGTACTAGATTGGATAGAGAATTGGTTGGCTAACAGGAAACAAAGGGTAGTGATTAACGGCTCCATTTCGAAATGGCAGGCAGTGACCAGTGGGGTACCGCAGGGATCCGTGCTGGGACCGCAGCTTTTTACAATATATGTAAATGATATAGAAGATGGTATCAGCAATAACATTAGCAAATTTGCTGATGACACAAAGCTAGGTGGTAGGGTGAAATGTGATGAGGATGTTAGGGGATTACAGGGTGACCTGGACAAGTTAGGTGAGTGGGCAGATGCATGGCAGATGCAGTTTAATGTGGATAAATGTCTGGTTATCCACTTTGGTGGCAAGAACAGGAAGGCAGATTACTACCTCAATGGTATCAAATTAGGTAAAGGGGCTGTTCAGAGAGATCTGGGTGTTCTTGTCCACCAGTCAATGAAGGCAAGCATGCAGGTACAGCAGGTCGTGAAGAAGGCTAATAGCATGCTGGCCTTCATAACAAGAGGGATTGAGTATAGAAGCAAAGAGGTGCTTCTGCAGCTGTACAGGGCCCTGGTGAGACCACACCTGGAGTACTGTGTACAGTTCTGGTCTCCAAATTTGAGGAAAGACATTCTGGCTATTGAGGGAGTGCAGCGTAGGTTCACGAGGTCAATTCCTGGAATGGCAGGATTGCCTTACACGGAAAGACTGAAGCGACTGGGCTTGTATACCCTTGAGTTTAGAAGACTGAGAGGGGATCTGATTGAAACGTATAGGCTTATGAAAGGACTGGACACTCTGGCAGGAGGGAACATATTTCCGTTGATGGGGGAGTGCCGAACCAGAGGACACAACTTAAAAATACGGGGTAGACCATTTAGGACAGAGATGAGGAGAAACTACTTCACACAGAGAGTGGTGGCTGTGTGGAATGCTCTGCCCCAGAGGGCAGTGGAGGCCCAGTCTCTGGATTCTTTTAAGAAAGAATTGGATAGAGCTCTTAAAGATAGTGGAGTCAAGGGGTATGGAGATAAGGCTGGAACAGGATACTAATTAGGAATGATCAGCCATGATCATATTGAATGGCGGTGCAGGCTCGAAGGGCAGAATGGCCTACTCCTGCATCTATTGTCTATTGTCTATTGTCTATTGTCTAATTGGAAAGAAGCTTCAAAGCCAAAAAAAGTGTTTTTGTTTCATTTCTTTTTGTTAATAACAAGCATTAGTGGGGACTATATAAACTTGCTGCTTATTGAGCTCATTGAGAGCTGGGCATTTCAAATGGTAATTAAGTACTTGCCTTTTAGATGCAGAGTGGCTGGAGTCTTGAGGGTGGAGATCTGATGCCTGAGTTCTGTAGCGTGATGGGATAATATATATTATGGCAATTAGTGGACTATATCACCAGTGATGTAGTGACAAAGATAGATCAAATGGAACTGGGAGCCCAGGATGTGTGGGTCCCAGAAATATCCAAACTTATTCTTTCTTGTATATGATATTTAATAAAGTTTATTGGTCTCAACTTACTTGGGAATGACTAGCTCCCATTAACAACCCAGACAAGATTTTTCTACAGGCTCTGGGTCCCTGTGGGATTTTTCAAATTTGGGAGAATTTTATCACCATAAATTTGCAACAATGTCGAAACAGGAGCAGAAATTGAATCAAAATAAAAATACTGCAAATGCTGGAAATCTGAAATTTAAAAAAAGAAAGATTTGGAGAAGCTCAGAAGGTCAGCCTGTATTTGTGAAGGAAGAAACAGAGTAAAAATTTTGAGTTCAGTATGACTCTTTGTCATTGAAAGGAATTGAAAATTGGTGTCTTTTATGCTATTTGACACAGAGGTCAGAGGAGTAAGTGGAATAGAGTGTGAGAGCACCCGGAGCAAAAGGCAAATACAGAGGCAATGTGGTAAGGGAGAGATAGATGTCTAAAATAGGTGTAAATGTCAGATGTGAAAAGGAGAACATGGATCCACTTTGCAGTGTAAAACCATAAGAAATAGGAACATGAGGAGTCTATGTGGCCCATTGAGCCTGCTCTGCCATTTAATATCATCGTGGCTGATCTGATAAACTTCATGTCCACATTCCTGCCATAACCCTTGATTCCCCTACTGATCAAGAATCTATCTTAGCCTTAAATATAGACAAGGAATCTACCCCCACAACTCTCTGTGGCAAAGAGTTCCAAAGATTTACAACCCTCTGAGAAGTTCTTTCTCAGCTCAGGTGAAATTGGTGCCCCTAAACTGTGAGACTATGCCTTCTGATCCAAGAATCTCCCATGAGGGGAAACATCCCTCAGCATTCACCCTGTCAAGCCCTTTAAAGAACCTATATATTACAATGAATATTAAATAGCTGACTCTGTAAAGTCTTACTTTATGGATAACTCAGACAGGAGATGCTTCTTTGTTTCTACTTACTGTCCCTTTAGGAGGTTGGAAAGTTAAATACCATAGGCGTGGTGGGGTTAAGAGTTCTTCAAGTAACTCTGCCAGACAGAAATCATAAATCGGCTTTTATTACTGTTTTAACTTACTTTTGAAGTACCACTACCACAGCAGTCGAGGTGTAACCTGTGATCAGGTAAGACAACACACACTATTAGTATTGCTCAATCTGATTTAAAGCTTTCATTGCCAATTTTATTTGTCTCCTCTATGGATCTAATACTATCCCCAATTTACATTGTAAACCATAGCTTAGCTACCTTTCCTCTTTCATTTTTGCACCAGAAATGAATGAATTATTGTTATTCATTCACACGTCTTTTAATATGAATCATTGCCAACCTGAAGTCGACTGCTTTAGAAAGGTCCCCCAAGACATCTTGTCTATTCACACCTAATACCTTACAATATAATACAATACAGCACAGGGTTAGGCCCTTTGGTCCACTAAGCCTGTGCCAATTCCTAGTCCTGATTTAGACTTATTGCCCATATGCAGTTTCTATCTCTTTGTTTGCCTCCTCGTGTTCCTATTTCTTATGGTTTTACACTGCAAGATACACCTTAAATATTGCTAACATGCCTGCTTCCACCACCTTCACTGGTCAGGCACCCACCAGTGAAAAAAATTTCCCTGCACTTTTCCTTTGAACTTTCCCCTTCTCACCTTTAATCTGTGCCTTATTGTAATTGACCTTTCCACCCAGAGAAAAAGCTTCTGACTATCCAACCTATCTGTGCCTCTCATAATTTTGTAGACCTCTATCAGGTCTTTCCAATGATAACAATCCAAGTTAATCCAACCTCTCCTCATAACTAAAAACCTCCAGACCAGGCAGCATCCTGGTAAACATTATCTGCACCCTCTCCAAAGCATCCACATCATTCTGGCAGTGTGGTGACCAGAACTCCACACAAATGTGTCCCAACTAATGTTTTATACAACTGTAACTGTAACTCATGAATATTTATAATTGATGCCCTGGACAATGAAGGCAAGGATGCTGTACACCTTATTGACCACCTTATCCACCTGTGTTGCCACTTCAGGGATCTGTAGACCTGTTTGACTAGATCCCTCTGCATGTCAATGCTCCTAAGGGTCCTGCCATTTATTGTGCAAATCACACCTGAATTTGATCTTCCAAAATGTATCACCTCACATTAATTTGGATAAAAACCCATCTGCCATTACTCTGTCCAAATCTGCAATCTATCTACATCCTCTAAGTCCATTGAGAATCCTCCTCACTATCTGCAATTCTGCCAAGTTTGGTGTCATCCACAAATTTACTAACCAGACCAATTACTTTTGCCTCCAGATCATTTTTATATATTACAAGCAACAAAGGTCCCAGCACTGATCCATGTGGAATACCATTAGTTACTAATCTCTATTCCAAAAAGCACCCTTTTCTCTGCTACCATGTGTATTCTATAACCAAGCCAGTTTTGCATCCATCCACCGGCTCACCCAGAATCCCATGAGACTTTATCTTTTGTATCTTATCAGCCTTGAGATACCTTATCAAATGCCTTACTAAAGTCCATATAGACATCCACTGCCCTTCCCTTAACAAACATTCTTGTCACCTCCTTAAAGAGCTCCAAGAGCTAAAGAGCTCCAACAAATTGGTAAGACATGGCCTTCCCCACACAAACTCATGCTGCCTATCGCTAACAAGTCCATTCACTTCCAAATGTGAATAATTCCTATATCTCAGTATCTTCTCCAACAGCTTCCCCACCATTGATATCAGGCTCACTGGCCTATAATTACTTGTTTCCCTTCTTAAACAAAGGAACAACGGCGACCATTTTCCAGTCCTCTGGAACCTTGCCTGAGGCCATCAAGGATGTAAATATATTTGTTAAGGCCACAGCTATTTCCTTCCTTGCCTCCCACAGTATCATAGAATAGGTCCCATCTGGTCCTGGGGACTTGTCTTTCTTAATACATTTCAAGATGCTGAACAAATCCTCCTGCCCAAGAGTATTCACACGCCTTTCCCTAACATCAACATCCCTCACGTCCTTCTCTTTGGTGAATACCGATGTAAAGTACTCATTAAGGATCTCACCTATTTCCTCTGTTTCCACGGATAACCTCCCTTCTTTATCCTTGAGTGGGCCTACTCTATGCTGAAAATGTGTTGCTGAAAAGCATAGCAGGTCAGGCAGCATCCAAGAAACAGGAGAATCGACGTTTCGGGCATACGCCCTTCTTCAAGATTCCTCAAGAAGGGCTTATGTCCGAAACGTCGATTCTCCTGTTCCTTGGATGCTGCCTGACCTGCTGCACTTTTCCAGCAACACATTTTCAGCTCTGATCTCCAGCATCTGAAATCCTCACTTTCTCCTGGGCCTACTCTATCTCTAGCTATCCTTTTGCTCCTAATATATGTATAAAATGCCTTGGGATTTTTCTTAACCCTGCTGGCGCTAAGGACATTTCTTAGTCCCTTTTAGCCCTCCTAACTCCCTGTTTGACTTCCTTCCTATTTTCTATATATCTTCAAGGACTTTGTCTGTTTTTAGTTGTCAAGACCATGGATGGATATTCTATTTTTCTTTATTTAGATTGAGAACCCTAGTTTCAGAGCCTACTTCATTCTCCATCTTATTAAAGAATTCTATTTTATTAGACTTACTCCTTCTCAAGAGATCCAGACAGCAAGATTGTGAATTAATCCTTTCTCATTGCACAGTATCGAGTCTGGCATGGCCTAATTTTTGCTTGGTTCCTCAATATATTTTGTCCTATTTCTGATTTCTTGTTTAATGTTTTCCTTTATGTTAAGAAACTATTAAAATCTACATTTGTCTATGCAATGAAGGGGGTATCCGCAGACTGAACACGTCAGATCTGCCAAAAGACAATATTAAAAATTTGGACATAATATGGTCAATATTCAAAGATGAATTAAGATTGAAGGTGAACATGAGAAATACTATCTGGTATTCATGTTATTCCAGCAAAATCCAACAAAGATGATTAATCAAGGCATAAGTAGTTGCATAGTTAAGAAATTTGATAGCAACTACACAGCTGAAGAGCTCACTTATGGAATAGTTGAGCTTGTAACAACTGGAATGAAAGTATTCCAAAAAGACAGAGTCACAGACGTGTACAGCACAGAAACAGACCCTTCGGTCCAATTCGTCCATGCCGACCAGATTTCCGAAATTAGTCCAATCTCACTTAGCCCACATCCCTCTAAACTCTTACTATTCATATACCCATCCAGATTGCTTTTAAATGTTGTAACTGTACCAGCCTCCACACTTCCTCTTGCAACTCATTCCATATATGCAACACAGTCTATGTGGAAAAGTTGTCCCTTAGGTTCCTTTTAAATTTTTTTTCCCTCTCACCCTAAAGCTATGCCTTATAGTTCTGGACTCCCCCAACCCAGGGAAAAGACCTTGTCTACCCTATCCATGCCCCTTATGATTTTATAAATTTGTATAAGGTCACCCCTCAGCCTCTGAACCTCCAGGGAAAACAGCCCCAGCGTATTCAGCTCTTCCTATAGCTCAAATTCTCCAAACCTGACAACATTCTTGTAGATCTTTTCTTTACGCTTTTAAGTTTCACAACATCATTTCTAATAAGAGGAAGACCAGAATTGCGCATAATATTCCAAAAGTGGCCAAACCAAAGTCCTCCCCGGCCACAGTATGATCTCCCAACTTTATACCTCAATGTTCTAACCAATGAAGGAAAGCATACCAAACACCTTCTTTACTATCCTATCTACCTGTGACTCCACTTTCAAGGAACTATGAACCTGCACTCCAAGGTCTCTTTGTTCAGCAACACTCCTCAGGACCATCTTGGATCAATTCAAAGGTTACACCATGGAAACACTACAAAGAGCAGATTCAAGTACAAAGCTATACTACTGGGTAGACAGATTCTTCAGGTTGTTCATATATTGTCCAACATTGATATGATAAGTAATGCAGGGAAGCCTGGTTAACAACGTGGGCTGACTGGCCTCATACATGTACCCAGAAAAAGACTGGCTTTTAATGCTGTCTGCAAGGCATGTGGCATTAGATGACATTATTTTCATCATGGTGCTTCAAAAGACGAAAGCAAATGAGCCAGAAAAAAGTTTAGCAAACAGTGTTGAGACAAGAACCACAAAGTTGACGTACAAAGTACATGGTTAGATGATGAGGATGACCAGTACATTGATACACAAAGAGAGCTGAAATTCATCAAACAATATATTGCTACAGTAGTACCAACGGAATCCTTTGTCATGGTGCAGATCAGCATAACGTTTATGCAAAATTGGATATCAATGTAGTGCAAAATCTTTCCAAATTTCACAATGAAAATAAATGCAGGTATATACAGAAGTGGCAAGTGAAGATTTGATCAACCACTGCCAATGCATTACATACAATGGTTTGGGGATTCCATCTTTGAGGTCTGTTACATTGAAATGTTACTGTAAAAACTCACCTTGGTCAACCAGATGCTTTATATTGTGAACATATAAAGCTCACCGGCATTCAGGAATATCTCCTTGGTCACCATTCATAGCAACATCAAGTCCATGACAATGACCACACGCCTGAAGGAGCACTATTAGAAATTCTGTACTTACACTTAAGGGAAGATCACTTAACTCTGCAATGCAGATTATCCACTGACAGGCGACATGGCATAATTTGAATCAAATATGTATACATGTTCCAAATGTGCATACTTAAGCACACTGCAGAACTAATGCAGAATTACTATTCAGAAGCCAAGTGCAGATAACCCTCTTCAGTTAGCACTTGTCAATACTTCCAGGAGTACAAGATGCATTACTTGAGGAAGGTGAAAGACATATATGACTCAAATGCAGGCAATGATTTATCCAATCTGAACATCAAACAGAAGGTTTGAGTATAACATGGCACATGGATTCCAATAGAAATCATAAGTATATTTTCAAAACCAAGTCTGTACCTAGTACAAACACCAAGTGCTTGACAGCAACATGATGAAACATATGGCAAATCAAATGAATACAACTACAGAAATTCAGACTAATAATTCAATAGTGAAAAAAACACTGTCTAAGGTACAATACAATGAGAGCATCCTTGAGCAGTATTCTGAATATTGTGATGTATTGTTTGTGATTTATCTATATTTTAATGTCACTTATTTTAGAGTTTGCATTTGATCTAGTGGCATGTGAGTTTTGATCTAAAGGTGCTTAATGATTAATTGTAAATATTTCTGTAGCCACATTGATTTTAAAATGCATTATTAGAGTGAGACTCCTGGATCTAATTTAGATTCTGAATGGGACACCAATAAAGCTTAACAATAGTTGTCAGGGTCCTAAGTTATAGCATTCACACATTGCCTTTTTATCTTGTTTTCCTGTTTTGAGGCACCACCAAACACTTGCTGATCTAATCTATTATTGTCTTACGTGACTGTGTGTCATACTTCCCTTCTTAGTACTTCTGCAAAGTGCCTTGGGATGCTATGTAAAGGTGTTGGTGTTATAATATTCATAACTTGTCTAATAATGGATCAGAAATGACTCCTGCGTATGGCAAAATACAAAATGGTTGGAAGCAACTACGAAAAGAGAATTTATATGCTCTGTTTATCTAATCTTATTAATTAAATCAAATATATCCTTTTAACCCTTCCCCAGTATAGTTATTTTCTCCATTTTAATAGGAACAAATTCTTATCCTGAACTTGGAGTAAGTACGAAAGCTGAAAGTTCAACAGCAAAATATATGCATTGTTTACATTGTTACCTAATGGTACATGTGTTGATGCAAAATGCAAATATACAGTACATTCTAGTCACAATATTCATTAGTATGTGATATTCCAGAAACTTTCTTTACTGATTAATATATGGTTTTGAAGTAAAATGGTCAGTGATTACCATGCTTTTTTTTGGAATGGGTGTTTAATTCGTTTGTCTTCATCCGCAATGTCTGCAATCCAAGTCAAACATCCCCCAGTAAGATGACCAAACTCAAAACATCATAATCACAAAACAAAACATCCAATCCATCACAATAGCCTCTCCTGGGCAGCAGGTTAATGAAATTACCTGGAGTTTTATGAATAGATTACTGAGCATCTGGAATAGGGTGACAGCTAAATTGACCCAATTTAGATTCTGAATGGGGCATCAATAAAGCCTGGCACAATGGATAGGACATGAAGTTAGGATTAGTACTTCCAGCAAGACAGTCCTTATCTTACTTTAATGCAGAAATAATATTATTAGGCAAATACCAAAATACATTTGCATTCTTGTTCTCCTGTCAATTAATTTATAATCAAGAAATATTTAGCTTTCAAACTAATTGCTTAGTATTTTTGTGACTTTAATTATATAATGTGACTCAGAATTCTGTGAAAATCTGATTTTATAGCGCTGTAATATTTTAATCCATTCTGACAACAGTTATATTATATACCAGTATAACAAGCTTTAAGAAAACAGTATTTTAAAAGCCTTCGATGTTTAATGGTGATTATACAAGAATGTTGAGTTCAGGCCATTAAAGGCAAAAAGTGAGTTGGACTCCTAAATGAAGAAATGTGCATATTCATCCATTTTAGATATGTTCAGACCTTTTGCTTTTTATATGCTGCATAGATTAGGAGTGTTGTATGGAACGTGTCTTGGTCTTTTATTTTAACGGTTGATTCTTCCAAGTCCCGGGTATCCTGTTAGGTACTTAAGTCATATACTTTCTTGGAAATGACATCTTTAATTAGATGTTTCAAATGCTTTTTCAACCACTTTAAAAAAATTACCTTCACAGAACTGAAATGACAAATTTATTTTACTTCTACTTTAAAGTACAAATGATCAAATATTAATATCTATCACCTCTTTGTGTTTTACATAATGAGGTGATAGATATAATCGAATGAGGTGGAGCACCTTATCGAATGAGGTGGAGCAGTAAAAGAGGGGCCAAAGCTTTTCTAGGGAAAATTGGTGTTGCAGATCAAAGATTTTGGTAAACTAACATGTATGTCAAAAGGCATCTCAAAGGGTGGCACGGTGGCACAGTGGTTAGCACTGCTGCCTCACAGCGCCAGAGACCTGAGTTCAATTCCCGCCTCAGGCGACTGACTGTATGGAGTTTGCACATTCTCTCGCGTCTGTGTGGGTTTTCTCCGGGTGCTCCGGTTTCCTCCCACAGTCCAAAAATGTGTAGGTTAGGTGAACTGGCCATGCTAAATTGCCCGTAGTGTTAGGTGAAGGTGTAAATGTAGGGGAATGGATCTGGGTGGGTTGCGCTTCAGCGGGTTGGTGTGGACTTGTTGGGCCGAAGAGCCTGTTTCCACACTGTATGTAATCTAATCTAATCTAATCAAACTTCAATGGAATCAAGATTCACATCATTATCAGATAGTAAGCTTTGTTTTACAGAGCACTGTAAGCAGCATGCAGAGATTCAACTACACAGTCTCAGGTGTACCACACTTAAGGTTAAAGAAGCACTAAAAGCAATTCTCAAACATAGGAGCTATCAAAAGTTAGCAAATCTATACATAATTCACTTGGAATTCTCACCCCGTATGGAATCACATATGTTAATCTCATTCTTATTCAAAAATTGATAAGGTTAAGCAAAACAATGGGAAGAGTTCTTAGGAAAGGAATATTTCTATTTCAATGACAAACTTATGCCTGTATTGACTCAATGCAAGTATAGCTATAGTTATGCTCCTGATGGTATTTCCTGTGTAATGTGCATCGTTGCACTGAAAATATCGGGTTAAAAATGAATTAGTTGGACAGGCACCATCACTCCCACTCATTGTCATTTGTCAATTTTGGACTTTAGCAAAATGTTACAAAAATATAGGAAAGAAAAAGATAATTATTCTGTATATTCCAACCTATAATAGCATCCCCTTGTTGAACAAGTATACTTACTTAAGCAGAGCTTGCAATAGTTTTAAGTAAATTGGTGAATTTCAGGTTGGGAACCCTAGTTTAGAATGTTACTGTAGTGATTCGAACTGGATGGATCTCATTGACTATGAGATCCTTGATTGGGTTTGTTAACCTCGGCCAACCAGTGGTGACTTCCCTCGAAGTGCCTATTCTGGTTTTAAACTCTCTGGCCACTCTTCCAGTCATCGCTGACAATATCCGAATGTGAACACAAAAAGATCCCATCTTGGCAACACTAAAACAGCTGGTAGGGATGGGGGAAACAAGAAGGGCATAGCAACCAGGATTGAAATCTCTCTGGACGTGGTGAGACAAGATCACTGTAGCAGACAGTATGTTACTATGGGTAGCAAGGGTGATTGTCCTGAGTCAAGGCTAGGTACTGGCTGAACTTCTCCAGGGTCTTCCAGAGGTTTCTAAAATGAAGATATTGGCAAGATGTTAGGTCTGGTGGCCAGGATTTGGATGCCAACATAGCTGTGTTGGTGGGGGGCAGTGCACAGAGTGCCAACAAAGACAATATTCGCAGCTGCCAGCTCTCCCACATTCGTGGGAATGACTGGGTAAACCTGGATTTAGTTACATGTCAACTATGCAAGTCCTTTCATGGACTCAATGTTCCTCATCATCATAGATGCCCATTCAAAGTGGTTGGACGTGCAGAGGGTTCATTTGGCAAACTCAGAGGTGACAGTTGAAAATCTGCAAGCATCGTTTACGACACACTAACTCCCAGAAGTATTGGTCACAGACAATGGAATGTTATTTACCAGCAGGGAATTTGAATATTTTCTAAAGTTGAATGGCAATTGGCATGTTTGGATAGCTCCATACCACCCATCACCCGATGGTCTGGTGGAAACAGGAGTCCAAACATTAAAGGCAGGCTTAAGGAAACAGCCTTCAACTTCACTTGATACAAACTGTCCTGGCTCCTATCTGATTATAGGACCACCCCTCACACAACTACAACAGCTCCGCAGAGTTGCTGATGGGGAGAAGACTCCATGCCAGGTTAAACCTGATATTCCCGGACCAAGGGTGGCAGCAGGAATGTCAGTGCCTGACACATGCCTCCTCAAAGCAAGAGAGATAGTCTACTTAATGGGATGATGTTGGTGACAGGACCATAGAAATGGTCCTGTATGGGCACAAGGCAACATTGGCATGAGGTCAGCTCCCATGACTTACAAAGTTCAGGTAGGTGAGGTGGTCCTGACCAAACATGTGGATCACCTGAAAGACGCTATCTCGCAAACGAGGCAGGAACAAACATACCTGCCCCATCAGACCGGCCAGAAGGCCTGTCAGAAACCGTAGGTTCTCCCTCTCTTTCTGGTGTCAAGGAAATCTCATAATATGAAATGGATTCAACCTCAACCCTGTTACCACTGGGAGAAGAGGAGGAAACTCTCCTGAGATGCTTTGGACAGAAGAGACGGGCTACAGTGACCAAGTCTAAGCCAGAGGAACTGGATCTGGGGTGAAAACATACCAGGAGAATCTACCAGAGAAAGATCAGGTCTATATCCATGGGGGAAGGGATGCAGTGATTGAAACCAGGTGGATTGCATTGACGATGAGATCATTGATTGGAGTTGTTAACCTGGACCAGTAAGGAAGCCCTGACTGACCAAAATAAATAGGGGATTCAGAGAGTGTCCTCAGTCTAAGGACTGACTCTGAGCTGGCTATCCCCAGCCCCAGCCCCAGCCCCAGCCCCAGCCCCAGCCCCAGCCCCAGCCCCAGCCCCAGCCCCAGCCCCAGCCCCAGCCCCAGCCCCAGCCCCAGCCCCAGCCTGGGTTCTTGATGACAGGATACCAGCCTCTGTGCAGCTATTTCAGTTACCTTGATTACTGATTTTATAACTAGCATCAGCTCATGATTAAACAGTATATTGTATGCTGTTATCTATCTAACTGTAATTTTATTGAGTGACGAAGAGTAAAGATTTTCGCCAAATTAGCATTCAAAAAAATTTCTGACGTAATCTGTACTAACTTCTTCCTTCTTTTGAGGAATTCTGAAATTTAGCCAAATTGTTGCTGTATTATCTCAAAGCTAACTAGAGCAGTTACATCAGTGCAATTTTTGCAAGATGATTTCTGACCATTGTACAG
Organism: Chiloscyllium punctatum; assembly: GCF_047496795.1. Classification (NCBI taxonomy): domain Eukaryota; kingdom Metazoa; phylum Chordata; class Chondrichthyes; order Orectolobiformes; family Hemiscylliidae; genus Chiloscyllium; species Chiloscyllium punctatum. Next base: position 48,954,591 of record NC_092750.1, on the reverse strand, counting down.
ACACAATATATCTGAACAGCATCTCAATAATATTTGCTGAGAGTCCCTGGGTTCTGACTAATACATGTCAGAAACCTTACAATGATCACCCTTTCCCTTCTTCTACTTGCCATTAAAAATACAGAGAATTAACATTTTGACAAAAAAAGGCAAGAAAGTGCAATATTTTAGCATTATGACATGAAAGTTTGATTAAATCACAGTTAGGCAACATAACAATATTAAAAAGACAGTATTTTCTATAAAAAAGAAAGCAACGATTAACAGCTGTAACCATTTGCATTTACAAAATTAACAAACTGGCTTCATTAAATTATTTAAATTAAATAATTTTAATTGTGGGGAGGGGTAAGTGTCTGTGGAGAATTCTGCTCAGTTTCATTTCAGAGGAAGAAAGGATGTTTTTTAATAGAAGATAAAAGATTAAAAACATTTTCTAACGAGTTGCCGTGAACCACAGCAGATCTATCCCTTACACAATCTCCAGTGATTGATGCTAATGTTACTTAAAAGCAAACAGCAAGGAGCATTAATTGGCCTCCTATTCTGGAGATATTTCAACTATGAGAAATGAATAAGCAACATCAAATGAAAGTAGAAATTATTTTCTCAATCTGCCCTTCACAAATAACATCCAAATAATAATTATACAACAGATATAAACCCTGAGACATGTTTTCCATCAGCTTTATAGATTTGTAATTAAATGCTTTTCGTTAAGAAATGGTGGTGGGGGGAAAGGAAGGTTGGGAGGGGTCAGTGTATCACATAAAATCCCAATAAATAAACTTCTGATGCACTTAGGGTATAATAAAAGTTTTTTTTGGCAGGAGACTCAGCTGTAAATAGCTCTGGTTCACATATGTAGGTGATTATTTTCTTCAGTAAGAAGTTAGTTAGGTTATGTCACAAGGCCTTGGGTAATCTGGGGTTATGAGCATCTCAACTACCATTAATGTGATTACTGAGTACAATAAATTAGGGAACCAATTTCCAGGCATGGGGTCAGTTGAACTCACTTCATAGTCTTATGATTCAATGAGTTTATTTCAAGATGAAACTGGGGAAGAGTCAATGAAACAAAAACTGAAAGAGTTGAGATACAAGTCTAAAATTACTGATTGGTCAAAAGCTTGTCCTGAGATAAAAGCAAAATACTGCAGATATTGGAATCTGAAACAAACACACAGAATACTGGAGAAACACGTGACATCTGGCAGCATCTGTGGAAGTGAAACTGAGTTTATCTCCAACAATCACCAACACCAAATCATGGGCATAAGATCATTTGCTTAAAAGGGACATATGCCCCTGTTATTTATGGTGTTCCGAATCAATCCATCACACATGATTCACCGAATTTCAGGCTGGTTCCTTCTCCAGGGAGGAACTTCCAATACTGCAGCCTCTGACTAAAGCATCCAAAATTCATTTGTTTATCCTGGAGATATTCTTCTGATGAATTTCCACATGCTTCATTCATATTAGTCTCTCATAAGTCATTGGGAAATAACAACATGTGTATACTAAGGGGACTTGAACAGTAATTTTATTTGTATTGTCTAGGCATGTGTTCTGTTGGTCATGTACAGGTCAGAATTGGAAGCACATTGTTTGCTCTTAGCTGATATAGTACTGACCTCAGAATGAACTTGGCTTAACAGATCATATGTTTAATTTTTGTAGTCATTTACTGTAGCTGTTAGTCATAAAACGTGTTCACAAAGACTGTAGATGTTCTTTAAGAAGAGTACTTTAACTTATTGCACAAAAGAAGGGAAAAAAGAAGAAACAAAGCTAAATGTGACAGTTAAAAAGATCGTAATACAAACAGCAAAACAAAGTTTCAACCAGTTTCCCAACACAATCTCACAGAATGCTGGAGAAAGTCAGCAAGTCAGCTCAGCATCGGTGGACAGAGAAACTAAGTTAATGATCTGTGTTTGCTATGGCTCATGGAATCTCAACGTGACTCAAGGAATCATACTGAATTCAAAATGTCAACACTATTTCTCTCTCCATTGATCTTGCCAGACCTGCTGAACTTCTCCAGCATTTTCAGTGTTTGTTTCAGATATCCAGCATTGGCAGTACTTCATGATCCTCATATAATCTTTTAACAGATCTTCAATTTCAGAGAAATGGTCCTCCTCTCTCAACTCTTTCAGCTTTTTTTAATTGCTTTCTCTTAGTTTCTGCTCCTTGGATTGTGGGGTCAATTACACGATTCCTTCCTGAGTCCACTGCAATGCTCCTTTCACAATTGTGATTGCCCAAACTTTGTCAGTTACTAAAGTTGAAGATTTCTATCCACACTGTTCCAGCTTAGAAACTCCACAAACTAAAACAGTTCAGCTAGGACGATTGGTTTCCCTGAACAAAGCATGTGATTCTCTTACTATCAGAAACTTTCTCCCTCCAAAATTGAAACCCTGATTATTCTGAAGTGGATGCCAAAGCTAAAACCAATGGCTTGCTTGTTGTAAGCTCGGCAGTATACGCATTCCATCCATTAATACTAAGAGCAACGTTTTCACGCAAATGGTAGTGCATGTATGGAATAAACTGCCAGAAGAAGTGGTGGAGGCTGGTACACCTACAAAATCTTGAATAGGATACATGAATAGGAAGGGTTTAGAGGCTATGGGTCAAGTGCTGGTAAATGGGACTAGATGAATTTAGAAAATCTGGTCGGCATGGACGAGTTGGACCAAAGGATCTGTTTCCCTGCTGTACACCTCTATGACTTTACAGGAATTTTCTCAGTTAACTACATTCACATGCTTTCTTGGAATTCATTCATTTTGGTCACTGTTCCAAATTACTTTCTGATCTGTTTAAAATAAAATCTTTACAGAATTGACACGCATCCATCTGCCTCTATTTTGATACCCAGATACCAAAATGAAAATAATAGATATTATACACCTTTTTTATATCACAATATACAGTAGTAAGAGAGGAGACTGTCATCCTTTAGTTTACTATGGCATGACAGACAGAACAATTAGGGGAGAGAGGTTTCTCTTGATTCTTATTGAATTTTTGTCAAAGTGTGGAAGTGCATTGGACTCAAGTTTCACATCCTCTCCCAATTCTGTCGCTAGTTTTCCCTTCTTCCTTTACATCACAAGTTAGGATTTCAATGGAATGTTCTATTGGTTTTGAGAACAATTTAACATAATTTAATTAAACAAATCAACTGTAATTAATTTTACTTTGGTAGATATAGGAATGAGCAGCCGTATAAAAGCTCACACACAGAAGCAAACATTATTTTTCTATCCTTTCGCTTCCCAAAAATTATGTTGATTTTACAAATCAAGTAACTTTCAACTCTAACAGATTTCAAAGAAATGTATGTTAGCTTTCTCAGCATTACTGCTTTCTTGAACCTCTTTAAATAACCAGATCAGAAGTGATAACTGCAATAATAAAAATGGTTTTGAAAGGTGTTATAAACTACAGGACATTGTTACAGAGTGTGACTTGATACAAGGAGAATCTTGTCAACACAAGCAGAAGCAGAAACCTGAAAAGATGATCACTGGCTAAATCTGCAAATACTCCTAACCAGCACAATATAGGAAGGATATGTTTCTAATTTATTTCAAGTAAACACAATAACTACTGGAAATTCATGACAGAACATTCAGCCACTAAGAGAGAAAATTAGTTTCACATTTTTAAACTTCATCGTCAACCACATGTAATTCCAGCAGTTCTGTTTTATATTTCTAGTACTTTATTCTTAAATCTTGGTTTGCTTACTTAATATTTTAAATCACCCACTTTATTAACAATTCTATAATTATGAAGGACTATTGCTCAGATTGAGTGTGACAGACAACTAACAAGAACTTTCTTCATAAGTACTGTTTGGATTCCAACTGGGAAGCTTTACATTCTCAAACAATTTGCTGAAATTAGTTTAGAATGAATATTGTGTGCCAGGCCTCTCCATCTTAGAATTCTTTAGAGATCAATGTAGTTATCAATAATGTGCTGTTAAATCTTGGTAAAAAAACTAGGAGTGTTTCCTCTGACTCTACAGAAGATCCAAATACCTTACTAATTCCATAGTCTACTCCAACTCTACTCCCTAACTTACCCAAGACCTGCTGCCAACAAGGCTAGTAGCCCAAAATTAGTTTTCCCTGTCTGGCATGCCATTTGAGGAGGAACAGCATATGCTGCTAGGATGTCCTGAATACATTGATTGGTCGAATAACCCAATTCTGATGATTCTCATATCTCCTGATCCAGGGATTGCTGTTTCTGCATTGCTAACACTGGATCAGGCAATTGCTGAAAATCTACCCCACTGACTCCCAATTAACTCTAAAGAGCATCAAAACAGAAGTGGCTGTTCAGCTTCCTGGACCTTTTCTGCATCCAATCATACCATACCTAATTAAACAGAAGTTGGTTTAAAATGATCAACATGCTTTTGGGGGAAAGAGTTAGCTTGGTTTCCAATACACTATGTATGAAGGAGTGCATGGTGAAGTAATTAACTTTAGTCTTAAGATTATGCTGGATTCCCACACCAGAGAAAATAAATTGATCTCCTTCAACTTCTTAAATAATTGTTTATGTACATTCTTGGGATTTGGGTGTCTCTGGCTGGACCAGCATTTATTGTCCATCCCTAGTTGCCCTTGACAAGGTGGTGATGAGCTTCCTTTTTGAATTGCTGCAGTCTGTTTTCTATAGACAGACCCACCATGCCTTTAGGGATGGAATTCCATGATTTGTCCCAGTGACATTCAAGTAACAGCGATATATTTCCAAGTCAGGATTGCATGGGGCTTAGAGGGAAATTTGCAGTGCGTGGTGTTGTTCCCTTGTCCTTCTAGACGATAGGAGTAATGGGTTTGGAAGGTGCTGTCTGAGGAGTCTTGTTGAATTCTGCAGTATCTCCGACATATGGCACACACCGCTGCTATTGTGTGTTGGTACTGGAGGAAATGGATGGTTGCGGGTATGGTACAAATGAATAGTCTGTTTTGTCCTGGATTGTGTTCTCTGAGTGTTGTTGGAGCAGCAGGCAAATGGGGAGCATTCCATCATATTCCTGACTTATGCTTTGTAATTGGTGACACGCTTTGCAGTCAGGAGATGAGTTTCTCACTGCAAACATCCTAGATTCTGACCTGCTCCTGTAGCCATAGTATTTATGTGACTAATCCTGCTCAGTTTCCGGTCAATGTAATCCTCAGGATGTTGACAGTGGGGGATTCAGTGATGGTAATGCCTTTGAATATCAAGGGGCAAAGGTTAGATCCTCCCTTGTTGAAAATGGTCATTACCTGGCACTTTTGAGGCATGTATGTTATTTGCAACTTGTCAATCCAGAAATAGGTATTGTCCAGATCTTGGTGCCATGGACTGCTTCAATATATGAGGAGTTGCAGCTGAAGCTGAACATTGTGTAATCATCTACTAAGATGTCCACTTCTGACTGCATGGTGAAGAGAAGATCAATGGTGAAGTAGCGGAAGATGGTTGGGTCAAGAATGCTATCCTAAGGAGGTTGCCCGGAGCTGAGATGACAACCACAACCATATTCCTATCTGTTAGGTATGACATTGAGTGGTGTTTTCCCCAATTCCCATTGGCTCCAGTTTTGCTAAGGCTCCTTATGCCCCACTCAGTCAAGGGCTATCTCACCTCTGGACTTTAGCTTCTTTGCCCATTTTTGGACCAAGGCTGGAATGAGTTCAGCATCTGAGCAGGCCTGGTAGGACCTAAACTGAGCACAACTTAACTGTTTATTGCTGAGCAGTTGCTGATTAATAGCAATTTTGAAGACACCTTCCATCACCTTACTGATGATTGAGAGTAGATGGATTGGGTGGTAATTAGCTGTGTTGGATATATCCTGCTGTGTGTTTACAGGGCATACCTGGGCAATTTTCCACATTGTCAGGTAGATACACCTCAATCAGATCTTCACAATCCACTGTGGTGCAAGAGGCATGAATTCCTGGTACATGAAGACCTTTATCCTGGATCTGTCCTCACCACCATAGGCATTGTAAAATGTAGATGGATGTCAGCTTCCTGACAAAACAAGCAGAAACCCCTGGAAAACAGAGATCCAGTGAAATTCTGAAGAATTTCAGAGGCAGTATGTTATCTAAGGGTCATGTTTAATTTGAGATGTTGATTCAAAAAGTCCTCTTAGAAGGTTTTGGACCATTTGTACAAAGTGATTATATAACTAATTGTAACTTTTATTAAGAACCAGCAACTAACCATACATTTAAACAACAGCTACAACCCGAGAAAATATAAATAGGAAATGACAGAGATCCAGGAAATGACAGAGATCCAGGAAATGACAGAGATCCAGCAAATTTCTGAGTAGATTCGGACCCTGAGACTGAAAGAGTCTCACTGTCACATTCCAATTTTCAACCACTTGGTATCTTACTTCTGCTATTTGATTTCTCCTCTTCATTCTCCTCGTCAGAATAGAGCACAAAATATCCAATCTCTCATTATGTAGAAATTAACTGTGGTCAAATTTAAAGCCGCTGAAGAGTTTTTTGACACAAGTGTGCTATTTGATCAGATGCCAATTTTAAACCCAATGAACTTGGGACACTCATGAATTTTCACACTACTCGCCTCTGTTTAAAAAAATACTTTGAGGGGATTTGAAAGTCACCTGATTTGCTGTCCATCCTAATTGCGAGGTGCTGCATTTTGGGAAAGCATCGGGAGTATTGCTGAACAGAGAGACCTTGGAGTGCAGGTTCATAGCTCCTTGAAAGTGGAATCGCAGGTAGATAGGATAGTGAAGAAGGCGTTTGGTATGCTTTCCTTTATTGGTCAGAGTATTGAGTACAGGGGTTGGGAGGTCATGTTGCAGCTGTACAGGACATTGGTTAGGCCACTGTTGGAATATTGCGTGCAATTCCGGTCTCCTTCCTATCGGAAAGATGTTGTGAAACTTGAAAGAGTTCAGAAAAGATTTACAAGGATGTTGCCAGGGTTGGAGGATTTGAGCTATAGGGAGAGACTGAACAGGCTGGGGCTGTTCTCCCTGGAGCATCGGAGGCTGAGGGGTGATCTTACAGAGGTTTACAAAATTATGAGGAGCACGGATAGGGTAAATGGGCAAAGTCTTTTCCCTGGGGTCGGGGAGTCCAGAACTAGAGGGTGAGAGGGGAAAGATATAAAAGAGACCTAAGGGGCAACTTTTTCCACACAGAGGGTAGTACGGGTATGGAATGAGCTGTCAGAGGAAGTGGTGGAGGCTGGTACGATTGCAACATTTAAAAGGCATTTGGATGGGTATATGAATAGGAAGGGTTGGAGGGATATGGGCCAGGTGCTGGCAGGTGGGACTAGATTGGGGTGAGATATCTGGTCAGCATGGACGGGTTGGACCGAAGGGTCTGTTTCCATGCTGTACATCTCTATGACTCTATGACTTTATAATTATCCTTGAATAAATAGTGTCCTCGAACCACTGCAGTTCATTTGGAGTGGGTACACCACAGTACTGTTTCACCTTGGGATTTGATCCAATACTAATGAAGGAAGAGTGATATTGTTCCAAGTCATAAACTGATTGGACGGGAAGGAAATGTTTTGGCATGATGGAGGAATCAATGACAGGAACATAGATTTTAATGCAAGGAACAGGAGGTTTTGAGAGGATGAGGGGGTGAGTGGAATTTTTTTCACTCAGAGATTGGTGGAGTCTGGAACTCACTGCCAGAAGACATAGTAGAGACAGAAATGCTCATAACATTTAAGTAGCATTTAGATGTGCACATGTGATGTCAAGGTATATGAGGCTATGGGAAATGAGATTGAATTCCAGCAGAAGCTGGAAATGGGATTAGAATAGTTAAGTGGTTTTTCTTTTGACCAGTGCAGACTCAATGGGACAAAGATCCCTTTTAGAACATAGAACATAGAACAATACAGCACAGAACAGGCCCTTCGGCCCACGATGTTGTGCCGAACTTCTATCCTAGATTAAGCACCCATCCATGTACCTATCCAAATGCCGCTTAAAGGTCGCCAATGAATCTGACTCTACCACTCCCTCGGGCAGCGCATTCCATGCCCCCACCACTCTCTGGGTAAAGAACCCACCCCTGACATCTCCCCTATACCTTCCACCCTTCACCTTAAATTTATGTCCCCTTGTAACACTCTGTTGTACCCGGGGAAAAAGTTTCTGACTGTCTACTCTATCTATTCCGCTGATCATCTTATAAACCTCTATCAAGTCACCCCTCATCCTTCGCCGTTCCAACGAGAAAAGGCCGAGAACTCTCAACCTATCCTCGTACGACCTACTCTCCATTCCAGGCAACATCCTGGTAAATCTTCTCTGCACCCTCTCCAAAGCTTCCACATCTTTCCTAAAGTGAGGCGACCAGAACTGCACACAGTACTCCAAATGTGGCCTAACCAAAGTCCTGTACAGCTGCAACATCACCTCACGACTCTTGAATTCAATCCCTCTGCTAATGAACGATAATACTCCATAGGCCTTCTTACAAACTCTATCCACCTGAGTGGCAACCTTCAAAGATCTATGTACATAGACCCCAAGATCCCTCTGTTCCTCCACCTGACCAAGAACCCTACCATTAACCCTGTATTCCGCATTCTTATTTGTTCTTCCAAAATGGACAACCTCACACTTGGCAGGGTTGAACTCCATCTGCCACTCCTCAGCCCAGCTCTGCATCCTATCTAAGTCCCTCTGCAGCCGACAACAGCCCTCCTCACTGTCCACAACTCCACCTATCTTTGTATCATCTATAGACTTTGATGACTCTAAGTCAAGATAGTGTATGGCTTTGAAATGATAGTGTTCTGAAGCATTGGTTCTTCTCAGCCTTCTCGGTAGGTGAATTTGGGGGTTTGGAAGGTGCTGACGTAACTTTGGTGATTTGCTGAAGAGTCTCTCGAATGTAACACACACTGTTACCACCCTGCATGAGTGGTAGAGGGAGTGAATGTTTACATTAGTGGATTGGTGCTGATGAAGCAGATTACTTTGTCTGGCTGCTGTTGACCTGGATGAGTGTTGTTACAACTGTACCGTTGTAGGCAAGTGGCGAGTTACAGTCCTAACTTGTGCCTTGGAGATGGTACAGGTCATTCTGTTGTAATGACGTTTCATTAATGCAAATTTGCTATAATGCAATTGACAAATTGGAGATACTGTTTCTAAAGGACGAATTTGTAAAACATGTTTTGGCTGTAAAGCGATTACATCACCAACACTTTGAGCACTGTTTCTAAAGTGTGATTTTTCTATAACACAGGGTTGCATAATACCGCAACCGCTGAGTTACAGAAGAACTATTTGTACACAGATTTTGATGGGGAGAAGGGAACTTGAGGAGAAGAGTTACTTCTCTCAAAATTCCCAGTCTCTGGCCTGCTCTTGTAGTCATAGTATTTATATATAGAGACAAAAAGTACAGATGCTGGAATCCAAGGAAGACAAATGGAGGCTGGAAGAACACAATAAACCAGGCAACGTCAGGAGGTGGAGAAGTCAATGTTTCAGGTGTAACCCTTCTTCAGGACTGGGGGTGGGTGTTGGGGGAGCTGCTGATAAAGGGGTGGGGGCAGGGTGGCGAAGTAGGGATAGTTGAAGACAGGTAGAGTGTATGACCTGGTTGGTCAATGGGAGGAATGTAATTGGTTGGTAGTTGGAAGGAAGGGTCGATAAGAGGAATGGAAGGGAGAGGAAGGAGCTGGGAAAGGAGTTGGGGGATGGGAAGGGAGGTTATTTGAAATTGGAGAACTCAATGTTGAGTCCTCCAGGCTGTAGGCTGCCCAGGCGGAAGATGAGGTGTTGTTCCTCCACTAGGCACTGTGTTTTGTTTTGTCAATGGAGGCAGCTGAGGATGGTCATGTTGGAAAGGGAGTGGTTGGGGGGATTTAAGTGGGTGCTGTCAGCCCCTGTGGAGTTGGCTGTGATGCTCGGTGAGCCTCTCCCTCAGTATACATTAGGTATCCCTGATATAGAGAAGACCACATCAGGAGCACCTGATACAGTAAACTATGTTGGAGGAGAGGCAGGTGAACCTCTGTCTCACCTGAAAAGACTGTTTGGGGCTCTGGATGGAGGTGAGGGGGGTGGTTTGCCTTCTGCAAGGACTGTTCCCTTCGCCAAACTCCCCACCAACACCCCAAAACCCACAGGTACCTACCCCTGCAACCGGAGAAGATGCAAAATTTGCCAGCACACCACCCCCTTCACCTCCACCCAGGGCCCCAAACAGTCCTCCCCTGAGGAAGTCCTGAAATGCTGTACTGGGGCTGAGAAAATTGGTCTCCACCCAACTACAATCTACATATTTTTTGCTAGGTATGTCTCTCCGAATCAATGGAAAATCTTGCCGTGGTTCCTATTGACTTCAGTTCTACCAGGCTCTTTGATGCCAAACATATGTTGACTTAATCAAGGGCATATATCCTTTTTTTCTTGGGTTCAGGGCTTTGGTCCATGTTTTAAGGTACAGAGAAATAGTGGAGGCACTGAAATGCCAACAAATCCAGCAGCAGTAACAACCTCCAGCAGGTGCCCAACAGCCTCTGCATGAAGACGTCACAACAGAAAGTCCCCCCAGGAAGCCCAGGAAGTACGGGAGAGCTAGAGGCTTTCATTTCTTGGTAGATTAGTGAGGCTGAGGGTGACCTAGGACACTATCATTGAACTCTTCCAACTGATGAAGCAGGGCCTGTGACACGAAGGAATCAGTGGTCATGCTATCACGGTGGATGCCGATGTGGCAGCTGTGTTGAAACGTTATGTAACCCACTATTTCCAATGAGACTTGGGTGGGACTCATCCACCACAATTACAGCAAGGCTATGACAGATGCCAGGAGAAAAATGCTGGCATCGGTACTGAGAACAACTAATCCTCGAGATCACAGCGGGTCAGACAGCATCTGTGGAGAGTAAGGACGCTAACATTTCGAGTCTAGATGACTTTTCTTAAGAGATGAAGAGATGAAGAGTCATCTAGACATGAACCATTAACCTACTCTCTCTCCAAGGATGATGTTAACCCGTTGTGACCTCCAGTGCTGGTTGTTTCCAGTATGACTGATGCCATTTGTGCCAGATTACACCACTTTATTCAAGTCCCTGTGATGAGGTCAGTGTTACAGCCTGGGCAGTAGGCTTAATTAATACTGAGCTGATTTCTCCCAGCTATAAGGGATGATGAACCGCGCATATGTTGTGTTGAGAGGCCTATACTATAGATTAGAATGGTGCTGGAAAAGCACAGCAGTAAAATCGATGTTTGTTGGCCCATATTATAGAGTATCTTAAGCTGAGTCCAATAATAGGAAAAGGTTCCAGTCTATCAGTGCACAATTGAGCTGTGATTGGTTCCTAGTTGGAAATGGTCCTGGAAGGCAATACTACCTATTGTGACCATGGCTGACAGGTCCATTAAACCATTCACTGACTGAAGTGCATGTAGTTACAAAGCAGCCCATTCTTCAACTAGGGCCAGCATTCAACAGATGGAAAGCCTCCTGAAGGTACTGTTCTGGTGTTTGGACCAGGCTGCCCAGACAAGGAGTGCTGCATATTCTGAGCATGCTGTGCACAGCTCAGCTGGAACATGCAACGATATGATGAATGGAGACTGGGAGAGTGGGTGCAGCCTTCCTAGGATGAAGAGGTGGAGATTGAGCATGAGGAACAAGGTTATGTGGAAGAAAAAGGTCAACTGATCAAAGTGTGGTGGCAGTAGGAGGAGAAAAATCTCTCTGTTGAGGGCAGACAAAGCTTACAATTTTCAGTGGAAAATTAATGAAGGGACTTAACTGTGTTGCAAAGTACTTGTAATGCAAAAGTTTCAGTTCAAACCAATCCACTCAGCAAATTACCATGCACCTCTTACATGTGCACATTAAATAGTCCATTGACTCCAATAAGCATTAGCAGTGACTTTATTAAATGCCCAGCTGCCTATCAGCTTGTAAATCATTAAAACCATATTAAAGATCTCATTGTGACTGCATTATAACCTATTTATTTATTTCACTGTTAATAACTGTTGCGGTGATTCCTCTGGGTAAATTCAATGGTTTGATTTTTTTTTGTCTATTAAGTTAAAAACTTCAATATAATTATATACATATATAAAATCCTGACAGAAGAAATAATTTCCTTTTAAAAAATCTCTTATCCACTGAAAAAAGTCACTACCTTGACGAGCATTGAAAAATTAAATTGCACTTGACAAAACCACGTCGGACAGTACATTACAACAGATTGACTGATATCTGTTGCTTGCTGAATGTGATGATATCGTAACCACAGATGCAGAGGAGTTAGGGGAGATGATCTCCTGCAAAGTATTTTTGTGTGCGACAGGTTTTCCTGTTAGCCATATCCACTCCAAAGCCCAGAATTACATTGATAACCCACAACGATTGCACCTCAAGATTTCTTTTTGTGAACATTATTGTAACTGATAATAAATTTGACTGAGTACTATTCGCCTTTCTGGGCACGAATTGGTCTGCTGCCATGTTATTTTCCACTTTCAAAGGTGACAGCAGTATACATATTGGGCAACTTGAATTAATGGTCACTTATTAAAACTGAGCAACACTATTTCATACTCAGCATAGAATGAAGGCATGAGCTTTAGTTCACAAGAGGCCCAGCCTGACTGAGGAAGCTGTAGGCATTGCTGTCATCATCAATTTCCCTTGATTAGAGGATGATTCCTACACAGTTCATGAAGTTCTGCTCTGAGCTTTCATGTGATGGCACAATTCATGACCTACATATCTTTGGGCACATAGGAGGATACCCCATGACGTATGAATTTCGGAATGCAGAACTCACTTCTTTTTCATTTCTTCTATCCTGGTGCTTTGGGGACATGATGCCTCCATCTGGATGACTGATGTCATGGAGAGCCTCAATGTGTCTTTATTTGTTCCTTTCTCCTCCTTTCCAATGCTGTCTCTTTGAAAATCGAGAAAGCACAATGCAATAGGAGAGATACTTCACCGGCCAGCCAGAGGCAGCGTGCAGTCCATTGTAGTTATTTTCATAGGAGTTTTGTCTGAATGCTTGTGGAACTGGTCTCAACACTGGCCTTCCTGTTGAATACAGTGGCATTGCTGGCCAAAAGTTCTGTACTGCTCTTATGATAGCATTGAGGTATTACATTATAGGAGCTAGGTGACAAAAATTGATCTGAACACTAGAACTCTTATTGACTTGAGAAGGTTTTTGTTGTCACATACTTGCAGTCAAAAGGTGAGCTGATGCAAATAATCCATTGTTGCATGCCTTGGTCAATGGTGACCTTTTTAGCAAAGTAGCTGCTTAGTATGGGATTAGATTACTTAGAGTGTGGAAACAGGCCCTTCGGCCCAACAAGTCCACACCGACCTGCCGAAGCGCAACCCACCCATACCCCTACATTTACCCCTTTACCTAACACTACGGGCAATTTAGCATGGCCAATTCACCTGACCTGCACATCTTTGGACTGTGGGAGGAAACCGGAGCACCCGGAGGAAACCCACGCAGACACGGGGAGAATGTGCAAACTCCACACAGTCAGTCGCCTGAGTCGGGAATTGAACCCGGGTCTCTGGCGCTGTGAGGCAGCAGTGCTAACCACTGTGCCAGCATGCCGCTCAACACATTCCATTCAACACATTCCAGACCTCCCTTTAACATATATGTATCTAGTTGGTAAGCTCACTGTGAATCTCATTTTGTCAAGTCATAGAGTAATACAGCACAGAAACAGACCTTCTCAGTCCAACCACTCCATCTAAATCAGGTTCCATCTGCCTGTGCTTGGTTTATATCCTCAAACATTTCCTATTCAGTGGCTCAGTGGTTAGCATCTGCTGCCTCACAGTGCCAGGGACCCGGGTTCGATTCTTCCCTCGGGTGACTGTCTGTGTGGAGTTTGCACATTCTCCACGTGTCTGTGTGGATTTCCTCCAGGTGCTCCAGTTTCCTCCCACAATTCAAAGATGTGCAGGTCAGGTGAATTGGCCATGATAAATTGGCCATGGTGTTAGGTGTGTTAGTCAGGGGCAAATATAGGGTAGGGGAATGGGTCTGGGTGGGTTACTCTTCAGAGGGGTGGTGTGGATTTGTTGGGGCCTGTTTCCACACTGTAGGGAATCTAATCTACTTATCCAAATGTCTCTTAAATGTTGTAACTGTAGCCACATCCACCACTTCCTATGAAAGTTCATTTCACACACTAACCACTCTCTGTGTAAAAATGATTGCCTTTCACGTCTTTTTGAAAGCTTTCTCCTCTGACCTTAAAAATATGCCCCATAGTCTTGAAATCCCCCACCCTAGGGAAAAGACACATGTCATTCACCTTACCTATAAACTTTTACCAACAGTGTGGGTTCAATTCCCATCACTGGTTTGAGGTTACCATGAGGGACTCTCCTTCTCAACCTCTTCCCTCATCTGAGGTCTGGTGGCCCTCGGGTTAAATCATCACCAGTCGCTTCTCTCTAAGAAGAGAGCAGCCCCTATGGTCTGGTAAGACTATGGTGACACATCAATAAATCTTGGAGGTCCTCTCTCAACATCCTATGATCCAGTGAAAAAAGTCCCAGCCCCATCTTATAACTCAAACCCATTGATATAATTGATCAAGGTCTCTTTGTAATCTTACATAATCTTCTTCACTGTCACCTTGGTGTCATCCACAAACTTACTGACCATGCCATCTATATTCAAACCTAAGTATGATCTAACTTTACATACTGTTAAAAAAAAGTTTCCAATATTGTAAACAATTATGAATTTTAGGGACAGATAAAAAGAATTTCAATGGAGTTTGTTTTCTAGTTGTACATAAATGTTTAACTATTTCATAAGTTCATTAATTGTTTGGTTGCAAAAGTAATTGATTGGCGGCTGTCTAACAGCTCAAGGCATTTTATAAATATTTTTGGAGAACCTATGGTAAGATCTCATTTCCTAGGGGACATTAATTTTCACAAATATGTATAGTAATAGACAGAAGTTTGGTTCTATTAATTACAGGATTATTTTGGTACAGAGAGCTCACGAAATAAAGTGAAAAGAAAACAAGCCACATGATCAGGCATTATAAACCACAGGAACTTTCACAACTAATTAAGCATTGGCTTTTATTAAAACTCAAAATTGTGTTTTATGATAAATGCCAATGTCTAATCGTGTAATTTTGTCTTCTATTGCACAGCTTTGGCTCTTCACAAACTTGTCTGAAACTACTGTTCAACTCATTGTCACATCCTCCTTTATTATGCGGAGGATCAATTTGTATATGAAAGAGATTAGAGACAAAGAAAGTGACAAGACAAAAACGATAAGGAATCAAGATAAAATGGCAAGGGTGAGATAAAAGATGATGACAAGGTGAAACAAGGAGAAAATGGATTAGCGTCAAGAATCAACAAAGCAAAGAGGTAGAAAATGAACAGTGTAATTGTGTTCACATTATTGTCGATATATTTCACTATAAACATTCTACAGCAATCGATTTGCTCAACACCTTTGTCCCACCTGGTACCCCTTCCCCATTGCAACTGATCCCATAGTCTGCACAAAAACCATAATCTCTTTCATTTTGATTATTCCCAGTTACAGCCATTATTTCCTCTACCTTAATCCCGAGGGATTCTTCAGATTGAAATGGATGAAGTTGACAAATGATTTAGCCATTCACTACCATATCTGGCTAAGATTTGGAGATGCCGGTGTTGGACTGGGGTGTACAAAGTTAAAAATCACACAACACCAGGTTATAGTCCAACAGGTTTAATTGGAAGTACACTAGCTTTCGGAGCGACGCTCCTTCATCAGGTGATTGTGGAGGGCTCAAACGTAACACAGAATTTATAGCAAAACTTGCAGTGTGATGTAACTGAAATTATACATTGAAAAATTGATTGTCTGTTAAGCTGGCTAAAACAGTTAAAACAATTTTGGGTCTTGCTGTCATCTGCCTAAACTATTCACCAGTCTAGGATTATTCTGAAAATCACAGACAACCCCCCCACATTTATTTTTTGTACTGTAAAACATAATCTTAAACTTCTCTGCCCAGCCTCATTTACCGTCACCAGCATAAAGTGTCAGGAACGTATGAATTTCTTGGAAAGGTTTCTGTCATTCTCTCCACTCTCCTATCTGAACATCTTCTGAACTTTTCTGCCTTTGACCTCACCTCTAGAGTCTCTCCTTTCTCTCCATATGTTAAGTTCACATTGTCAATGAGACACAGTTCCTGCCCCGTCATCATCATTCTCCACAGGCTGCTCATTACTCAACTTGCTCTTGTGGGGCTCCCATGTTAGTTGATATTATTAATGGCACTCTCTCTCTCTCTCTTCTTGTGTCACTCCTTCAAACCTACTTTCCCTTCAAAAAAAGCAACCTTTGGCATAAACATCCTGTCAAATTGCTGTTCCATCTTCAATCTCACTTGACTCTCCAAATATCTTGTTTTCATCTTCCAAATCCATGTCCATCTTTTCTGGAACTCAGTTTGAATTCACCAATCAGTTTTCCACACCTGAAAAAAGATGGTCTTAGTCATTAAAATGACAAAGCTGTGGATGCATTAAATCAAACGAACTGTAGAAATTGCTGGTAAACCTCAGCAGGTCTGGAGCAAAATCAGAGCTAATGTTTCGGGTTAAGTGACCCTTCCTCAGGACTTCTGCAGGGTTCAGTTTGATTTCTCTCCCACAGATACCTGAGTTTTTCCAAGCAATTTCTATTTTTGTTTCTGACTGACAGCATCCGCAGTTTTTTCGGTTTTAATTACTCAGACCATCCTGTTTCTTCAGGTGTGGAAACCTGATTGGTGAATTCAGACTGAGTAATGGCATGTTTCTGTGGTGAGAAGCTTATCTTGGGTCAAGAACCAAAATACAAAATCACAAATGACATCCGAGAAGACAGGGAACACGGCACACTTTCCTGCATCATCCTTCTTGATTCATCAGCTGCCTTTGATACAGTTGATTTCTTAATTCTCATGCAACATCTGTCTATGATCTTCCTGTTTAGCTCCAGTGTCTTAGTCATAGTGAAATCTTCCATTTAATCCTTGCTCTTTTCCTTTGAGTTTCCTTTTTGGACTCCAAAACACCTCGTGGATCAAGCATTGCAACTTCAAGCATTTCAAGTAAATGTTCCACCTGGTTATAATGGAAATATCTCAGCTTCTGGTTTTCGCTCCACGATCAATACCCTTCACTCTGAGAAGGAGAACTTGAGGTCTTCCCAGCTATTCATTCTTTACCTTGGCATCTGTCTTCCTTTCACTTTCTTATTTGTTACCCCTCTTGAATTTATGAGGGCTGCAGAAAGAAAAACATTTTAGGTTTATAGATTAGCTTGATCAATAGTCACTATGATTGCACATTTAGCAATTTGAACCTTTTGCCATGGAAGGTTGTGAGCTTCTAAACTCCTCCAGGAGAATAATCCCTCTAAGAGCTTCTTGCTTGATATATAATTTAACTGCTTTTAGAATACTGAACTTGAAATTTTTAGCTAAAATGAGGACACAACCTTTACAAACAAAATGCTTCAATTGACAATAAGCATGAAGATCTTCACTGTGGTTTCAGCTCCTAATGCTCATATCCACTTGTCAAAATTACTTTGTTTAACCCTTTCAAATTCAATATCGGTTTACCCTGGCAGTATCCTTACATTGCAGAATGTATGCTTATATGCTTCAGGCATAACACATGCGCAGCCATATATTGTCCACTGTAAAGTGTCACAATGCCTAAAAATCTCTTCTGACAATGAAGCATAAATTTCCAATCCGTTACTTGTCAAATTATTCTGCATGAGCAATATCCCATCTTCTGTTGCCCAATTCATCACTCTTGCTAGTTCATTGAATGGCATGAAGGATAGCCTTCATTTTTTTTGTCCCTCACATTGCGCAAGAACCTGTGGAAACCTAAACATTTCCTTACTGTATTGCAAATTATGACTCAGACTCTCCTGACCAAGACCAGCATCAGTGTCTCTGCACTATATTTAACAACCCAGCTTCCACAGCCTATCACAGTAAAGAAGTTCATAGATTCAACACCCTCAGAAAAGAAATTCCTCAACTCAGCCTTAAATGAGCAACCCCTTGCTCTGAGATTACACCTTAAAGTCCTAGACTCTCTCAGAAAGGAAAACAACCGACAGTGTTAAGCCTAAGAATCTTACATGGTTCAATAAGATTGTATCTGATTCTTCTATACTCTAATGAGTACGGGGACAACCTACTCAAATCTCCACATAAAGCCCTCCATACCTGTGATCAAACTGGTTAAGTTTCTCTGAACTGCCTCCAATGGTGGTATATATTTCCTTAGGTAAAGAAACCAAAACTGTTCACAATATTCTTCATGTGGTCTAACTCGTGTCTTATATAGATTTAGCAAGGCTTCCCTGCATGTATACACCATTCTATTTGAAATAAAACCAACATGCCACTTGCCTTCCTTATTACCTGCTGAGCTTGTATTTGTGCTTTTCATAAATTGTGCATGAGGACTTCCAAGATCACCTTTGCAGCTTTCTGCAATCTTCTCCCATTTAAATAATTTCCTGCTAGAGTGCATAACCTCATATTTTCCCAAATTATATTCCATTGCCAAGTTTTTTGCTCACTCAAATAATCTCTGTATAACCCTCTGCTGACTCTATGTGCCATGCTCACCACTTGCCTCCTCACCTACTTTTGTGTCATCCACAAACTTGGTTATAGTACATTCATCTTCAAAAAGCAAGTTATTCATATATATTGTAAATAATTGCATCCCAGCACTGATTCCTGTGGCACTCTTATAGCTACAAGTTGTCAGCCTGAGAATGTGGCCTTATTCTAACTGTCTGTTTTCTATTAGTTGGCCAATCTGCTATCAATCCTGAAGAAGGGCTTATGCCCGAAACGTCGATTCTCCTGCTCCTTGGATGTTGCCTGACCTGCTGCGCTTTACCAGCAACACATTTTTCAGCTCAGAATTTGCTATCAATGCTGATATAATTACCCCAAACACAATGAGCTCTTATCTTACCAAGTCACCTAATTGTGGTACTTGATCAAATGTCTTTTGAAAATCCAAGTATATTACATCCGCTACTTGCCCTCGATCTATCCTGTTTGTGATTTCTTCAAAAAAATATTGGTAAATTTGTCAGGCTTGATTGCTTCTTCATAAAGTCTTTGACAATGCTTGATTAAATTATGCATTACTAAATGCTCCATATTCTTTGAAATTGAGGATCACTTTTCTAATGAGAGGCATTAAGCTAACTTGCCTAGAGTTACCTATTTTTAGTCTCCTTCCTTTTTTGAACAGAGGTTTCAGGAATTGAAAATTGCCAATTCTTCAGCACTTTTCCTGATTCTGAGGATTCATCAAGGAATCAAGTACAGCAGTCAGTGTGCTTGATAGATGGAAGCCATGATTTCATTAATTTCATCTAATCACCGAAACACTGGAGCTCTTAGAGTCAAACTTCCTTATCTTTATACCTGATTCACTGCTTCATGTATTCTTCAAGCAAGGCCTGGCAATTAAAATCTGATTCTGAAAATTTAAACCTCTTATTTGAGGGAGCCCTAAAATTTTTAGTGAAATAGATTGAGCAATTTCAACACAGTTCTCATTGGCCCTAAGCCACAGTATAAAATAACGCATAATTTGATTTTGTTTAGCATGTACTTAGCTAGGTTTCTCATACTGCTGTAAAACGTTGTGCTACTGAAGATAATCCCTATCTGTATCAAAAGTAACGGTACATGAAAGAAATTGTGTCAATTTCAAATTGGTTTTCTCTATGCCAAATAGCACAGCCAACTGTAACCATTGTTGGACAATTCAAACTGCAAACAATTCCGCTGAAGACACAATCAAGACTCCCAGGCTGAAAAATAAAGCCACTCCTTAAAAATTGTGAAAACACACACACACACATACACTTTCCTTTTTGTCTCCATTTTGCTGAATTCTGCAATGTACTGTCAATGGGATGAAACTGGTTCCATTACCTCTGTCTACAACCTAAACCTAGCATGATTAACCTGATAAGCCCTTCAAGCATTTTTTCATTACTCTTGGATAACATTCCAAGAAATAAGCTCATTAACAGATTGGCAGTTCCATTGCGACTTGCCTCCAATCTTATTCCCCACTGCAACCTTTCTACCTCTATGTTATCAGTTTTATTGTGATCTTTGTTAATATGTTAATGCATCTGCAAGTGTTAATGCTGGAGAAAATATTAAGCTCCACACAATCTGATGATGTGGTAAAGACCTGGGTGGGGAAAGCCAAAACATCTTTGGATTTCAAAGGCAGACACTGCTGTAACATTAGATGTCATCATCTCCTTGGTAACAATGTCATGCAATCAATATAATATAATAAGTGGCATATTATACAAGACAACAGCCTCTTCTCATTCTGACTCACTGGCAGTTTTCCTCTATGAATGAAGTAAAGTCTTAAATGCAGTCAGGATAGGGAATGATGGCAACTAACATCCCCAACCACAGCTGGTAGCAGTCAGTGTGGCAACAACATGCAACATGGTGATTAACAATAGATTCAATTTATCTATGCCATACAGCAGTCGGTGCCATTACTTAATACAACCAGGTACAATAGTGCAAATTTCAGTGAAACCAAAAAGCAGAGAAATCTTTCAGATCCAGGAGCAGAACTAGAGATTTTATCTCTTTAAGAGCTACTCAAGCAGACAATAAACAGCTGCAACAGCAGAACAATCAAACAGCCTGCAGACAAACTTGTGGAAAGATCAACAAAGCAGAAATAGCGCTTTTACTTCATACATGCTTTTAAGAGCAGAAACAAGTGTTAGCTGGAAGTTCATCAGACCAGGCAATTACAAATTCCAATGGAAAGTGAGGATCTGTAGGAGCAGTCTCAATTAGCGTTTAAAATGGGAAGCAATCAGACATCAGAGCCAAATGTTCTATTGCACTTAAGTTGCAATAGTCTGATACACTGGGTAGCTGAGTATCAGTTCCAGTCAGCCAGTGCATCAATCTGCAAAGCCCTGCTTTAGCCTCTAACTGTCCATGCAAAATTCCTCTTTCCATGTTTAGAACCGAAATATTTTGAAAGAAGAGTTTGAAAACTATACATTCAGTAAACTTTTGATTTCACTGATTTCCAAGCAATATTTAAACTAGGTTGAACATTGTATTGTGTTTACATCACAGATGGTGTCAAATCAACTGGTGTAAGCTATCCTGTCCTATGAATTACACAATGATTCTCTCTGGATAAGTGCTATAATGTTAGTGTCATGCTGAAATAGAAAATACACCTAACTGTATTTTGACTGAGAATAAGGTTTTAGTCTTCAGTACATGACCCTGGCAGACCGTTTTGAGTATTGGTCCCACTTAATTGTCCTTTCACCAATTTTATCTCAAATCTTCTGTCTTGAGGAAAGATTTCCCTGAGCTACTGAGTGCAATGAATATCTAAAAAAATGACATAGTTTGGAATGTATTCCTGTCTGTATCAGGCATAGTTCAGTTGTCAGCACTCTTGTCGCTGCACCAGAAGATAATAGGAGCCCTCATCCAGGAACTGGAGACAAAAGTTAGGTTAAAACTCTGGTGCAGTTCAGAAGGAGTGTTGTCAGACTGTTAAACAGGTGGAGATTCATAGTGCACACAAATTAGGAAAAGCAAGACATTTGCAAGACAGCAATGATGTTCATGAATATGAACCCATGTAGGATGTAGAGAAAACCAACCAACTACTGAAGCAATAAGTGAAAGAAGACCACACTTCAAAAGAAAACAAACATTAAAATAAGTTGCTGAAAGCTATTAGAGCAAATCATGAAGGAGAAAATATATTGGACCAAAAGAAAGCCAAAACCTTGATAGATTTAGGTGAATCCAATGTGTTAAACTAAAAGCTTCAGAGTGAAGTGAAAGCTCTTAAGGAACAAAGCAGTAAACGTCAAGAGATTTGAACAACTTGAAATGGCTTGAGGAACAAGATCAAACAGTGGCTAAATTGAACAAAACTTGGCTACAGGGCAACAGGATAAAGTAAAACTTGAAAACTTGACAGTACAAACAGGAAGGACTGACAATATTACTGATGAATGTGGGCAACCACTGGCACCTTCCGATAAAGCAAAATTCAGGAGATCTGAACATATCAGCAAATTAGTTATCGAAACTCACAAGTTCTCTTTTTATCCTAAATAGTTTACCTTTCTTTTCAAAATGAGGGGATGCTATACCTGCACTTTGGCTTGAATTGAGTTCATCAAGGACTCCATGTGCAGTGTGTACAGAACATTGCAACTCTTCCTGTCTGTTAGTCTGCTGTTGATTTGCAAACTACACATACAGAAATCAGTTGTTGTGCCGTAATATCTGCTTCATAACGTATGATGTGTTCTTCTGTTAACCTACACATGGGGTTAAATCAATCCTTAATCATTAATAATCATTAGACCATGACTATGGACATGATGGAGAGATTGGTCAGTCACAAAAGGCAAGCTAGGACAATGGGCACAAGACCTGCCCCAAAGGAAGTACCACCTTCCTTCCAACTGTTCACCTGAGATTATGTAGTAATGGGCTGCCCTGTTCCGTCTGCCTACACTCCTTGCTTGTATTATTCTAGCAGACCTTCAATAGGCCAAAGAATGGGCGAGCTGGCTGTTGCCTTACCTACCCAACATATTTGGAAAACAGGTCAGAGGTAGGCAGAAAGACAGTGGTGTGAACTCTCATCTGCAAGTATGCCAGCTTAAGGGTTGGGGGCATAAAACTCCTGATCATTTGTGACAAGTGAGTATAATATTGAACACCCCAGCCCTTTATATTTTTGTAATGGTGCCTTCCATTTCTACTCTGCTCATATAACATAATTGTGCAATTTTAAAATTTATGCTCTATAGTGATTTGACATGTTAAATGCCAAAACCACTCTCAGCACAGATCCTTTTCATAGTGACTATTAGCCATTTCAGTACCAGCCAGAGTATAAATGGACAGCTATGGCCTCTTGTGCAGTTCTTTGCATTTATCCATGTTGAATTCCACCTACCAGTGTTTTGTCCACCTTCTGATTTTACCTTATATTTTCGTAGATACCTGGCTGCTGCTATTGCACCCATTGTCTGCCCACTTGCCCCCACTGCAGTTTAACATCCTTATTTTGGGCCATTTTGTTTTTTTTAATGATAAACTTTGACATAAATTTGGAGCTCAAAGTTGATTCCTGAGAAAACCAAAGTAATTATTGCTAGCTGACATAAGTAACAATTGTTTCATTTTTTTTCTGTTTATTTTTTCATATATCCATTTTATTTTGAATATTTACCATTTTTAGTTAGAGTTGAAGAAACAGCCAGTTCACAAATGCCCAAGAGCTGTCATGGAACCAGAAGGTGAATATGCCATTTCTTCTTTGAAAAAATAAATACTTTTTTTTAAGGAAAGAGAGAAAAATAACAAATCCTACATCACTATCATCTCCAGTGCCTGCAGCATTTTGAGGCCCAGCAAGTTCTCCACAAGTTTGACTAACCTGCCTTGCTGCCAACAACTTAATTTTCTTGTCTATTCCGGTGACACTAGGTCAAAACCGCAGACGCACAGTCATTAACAGATGTGATGATTACAACTCCCAGCGTCTCATGCTTGCATGGGCACACATCAGGAATGTCTCTACTTGACACATCACTTTTAAAAGTTACAAATACCAAAATATTCAGGATGAATGATTTTCAGCAGTCGCAATTAATGTTCATCTTCAGCTTAGATTGCAGGCATTTCCTGCAGTTAAAACTTTCCCCATAAGCATAGAACCCCTCCCCTGAACTCACAAAAAAAAGCATTTGAAAGTAAATCAAAGACAAATGCAAAAAATGGAATTAAACATTGACTTCTTTACTGTTCAAAATTGAATATTTAAAAGCATGAAATCAGGCAGAGGTACGCAGTTGCTGGATTTGAAGTTCTACCGAACATTGTTTTTAACACTATAATAAAAAGAGAAAATGCTGGAGAAACTCAGCAGGTCCGACAGCATCTGTGGAGACTGAAATGGAGTGAATGTTTCAAATTCAATATGACCCCTCTTCAGAACTCAAGGACTCAAAAGGTTAACTTTGTTTCTCTCTCCACCACTAATCTTAGTCCTTCATCACATTCTGTTTTTATTTTAGATTTTTAGTACCAGTGCACTGGTTAAACTGCTTTCAAAAATGCTATGTGTACTCGATGACAAAATCATTAACTTGAACCTCTATCCCACTATTGCTTACCATTGGATGGGAGGACATATTCAGATCGATGTGCCCATATGTTGTACTCACCTCCTGAACGGCAGGGTTGACATTGATAAAGGTCTGAGAGCAGATTCCTGTTTATTTTTACAGTAGTAAGGTGACATGGAATAGGTCACTGAAAAGAGGGCATGAAGATAAATAACTTTAAAACAGGGAAAGGATGTTGTGTACTTTACAGTATTTTTGTTTTATAAAGTTGATGTTATCAGATAATGTCATTGGAGTAGTTATGGAGTCTGAGTATTTGATATATTTGAACTATTATTTGTAGATTTAATCTGTAACTGAATGATTGCCATTTCATGTTAACTCTGACTCATTACACTGCTAGGGTCAATAATTTCTCAAAGTTGAGCCATCAAAACTGAATGTTTAATCAAAATAATATTGAATATTAAAAATAAAGCACAAAAAGATGTTAATTCTGCTAGTTTCTACCATAGCATAGAAAATTTATCTTGACTGGCAGCAATTAGGTTCATGGGGATATCAATGACACAACCTGGCTCTTAGCAACATTTTTTTTACAAAATAAAGGGTGACTTTGTCATGTCTACTGCATAACCAGGATAATCTTCATGTTTTTAATATTCTACTCCCGAAAATCTAGATCCAAATATTCTTGCCTGTCAAATTACAACTTAAGAAAGTTGTATCTGCTTCTAAAGTAGAAACAAAGAAATTAATAAAGAAATAAATGCAGTATTTGTATTTATATAACATTAGACCATGTTCTCAGTATGTTCCAAAGCATGTCATAAGTACATTAGGTACTTTTAAAGTATTGTCATTGTTGTCATGTAGGGACATACAGCATTAATTTACACACAGTAGGGTCTCATTTATGGTAATAAAAATCAAATTTCATAAACTGTTTGGGTGGTGCAAGCTGAGTGATAAATGCATAGCACCGGAAGGGTCATCTGATTTTTTCTATTGGACATTTTACATCCAACCAAGACAGTAGGCGGGATTTCAGTTTAACATCTCATCTAAACCAATTTTGAAAGTGCAGCACTCCATTACTGCACTGAAGTGTCAACCTAGATTATGTGCTCTAGTTTCTGGAGTGGAGCTTGAACCTATGACCTTATAACTAATAGGCTATGGTGTTAGTACTTAGCCAAAGCTGATATATACAACAGCCAGCGAAAGAGATTTAAAGCACTCTTTTAGAGGGTAAAGATTCGACTAAGTGGATTGTGTGTATCAGATAGCAAAAAATCTAAACAAATAAAGATAAAAGGACAACTGCAGGAGAGAAAATAGGCAAAGGGAAAGTAAGACAGAAGACATTTTTAAAAATACTTGCAGCTTAATGTTAATGATTCAAATTATAAAATTAATCCTGACAGTTTACTGGCTTTTATTACTGTAATATTAGAGATTGCATTTTTGCTAAGATTTATAAAATGGCTGCAGAGATCCCGGAACCTCCCCTGCCCTCCCAAAAATCAAAAAGCTGAATCTGTGAAAACAATCAAGGTCACATTGACAACTACCTCTGAAGTTGCTCTTGGTTAATAAGTATTTAAATAAATAGGATTTTAAAAGTTTTTGAAACAGAAGAATACACAAATAGAGAAAAGTGCATGTATCATGCAAATATACATCAAACTGTTAATTCGAAATGTTAATGTTAGAACAAAATTACACTTCATAATGATGCATTTGTGCATTCCCGTTGAGAGAATTCAATGACATGGTTATTGGGATCTGGGCTGTGCTCCAAGATTCTACCAAGGATTGCTTAAGGCAGGACTAGAAAGGGAATACCCTCGGAGAGAATTTCCTAGTCCACCAGGCTTGAGTTATGCTGACTTGTTGTTAAAATGAACTTAACCACAGTTCCTATACACAGCTTGGTGTTTTTGGCCTGGACCCCATTGGAAATTGCCAGTTCTTTATAAAAGGAGCCATTTTGCATGTCCAAGATCATTACTGTGCCTGACAATGTCATAAACCACTGCCTAACACCCTTTTACTTGGACAGACTTTTGTTGTGAGCATTGAAATGCATCTTTTGCAGTGAGTAAATAAGCCACCACTTTTAGAAGTGGGTAGCCTGCCCTCATCCCCAACACTTCATGAAATTAGAAATCAGTCAAACATGAGTGAACTCTTAGAAATTATGCTACTAGAGAACTCCTGTTAACTTTCAGATTCAGTGTCAGTGAGAATGAGACACTTGGGGGAAAAAAAACAATGCATTTTCTTAAACAAAAACAAAAACAAATATTGCTGGAAAAACTCACCAGGTTTTGGCAGCATCTGTGGAAAGAAATCAGAGTTATTTTTGAGGTCCAGCATCCTTTCTTCAAAACTGATGGTAGCTAGGAAAAGGTTGATATTTATGCAGTTTTCTAAACTAACTTTCTGCAAAGCAAAGGTAAATAGTCCACCTAAAATGGGAGAAAGTGTAAGGCTTGTGGTGGAGTGGGTCACACTTCTGCTTGAGTCAGAAACTCTAGATTCAAGCATCGATCCAGGACTTGAAGGTCCAGGATGATAATGTGGTCAAACAATTTGAATATCAACTTATAAGTCCTTCAAATATATGCAAATAGCAGGCAGTAAGAGTGTAAGAGTTCCCTGGTCAGCCATATGGTGGAAGGAAACTGAAGCCTTTACCATCATTAACCATTACTCCAGGCTATCACATGCACAAAAATGTAGTCTATGGTTCAATAACATCTCACATTTCCTTTTTGGAGGTTGATGGCTGTAGTTGGACAGGTCCTCAGGCAGAGAACGACAGAACAAGAATATTAAAAGTGTAATGGGAAGTGATTCCCCATCATAGCAGTGTTCAGTCTGAAGTACCTTTTTGACCTGCTCTCTATTCCTAACCCACATTTGGTTCTTTTCCCATATTTGGAGAATATGAAGTATGGATTATGGTCTCTCAACAGGATTCCCACAATTCTGTGGGAGCCCATCAACAAATAGGAGGTGAATCCTGGTTGTGCTAACCAGGAGCATCCAGTTGGAAGTAACATAGCCTGGCAGAACTGACGTATAAAGAGAGACATTTTTAATTTATTCATTTGTGGGATGTGGGTATCACTGGCTGGCTAACAGTCCATGTGCTGTTGGCTGATCCACAATGCCATTAGGGGTTTAATTCCAGGATTTTAATCCAGTGACAGCGAAGGAATGGCAATATATTTGCAAGTCAGGATGGCTTGGAGGAGACCTTGAAGGTGATGGTGTTCTCATATATCTGCTGCCCTTGTCATTCAATTTAGAAGTGGTTGTCGGTTTGGAAGGTGCTGTCCAAGGATCTTTGGCAAATTTCTGCAGTGCATCGTGTAGATAGTAAACACTGCTGCTACTGAGCATCGGTGGTGGTGGGAGTGGATATTTGTGGATGTGGTGCCAATCAAGTGGGCTGCTTTGTCCTGGATGGTGTCAAGCTTCTTGAGTGTTGTTGGAGCTGCACTCATCCAAGCAAGTGGAGAGTATTCCATTACACTCCTGATTTGTGCCTTGCAGATGGTGGACAAGAGTTAAGGAATCAGGAAGTGAGTTACTCACCTAAGTATTCCTAGCTTCTGACCTGCTCTTGTAGCCACTGTGTTTATGTGGTGAGTCCAGTTTAGTTTGTGGTCAATGATAACTCCCAGGATGTTAATAGTGGGGCATGCAGTGATGGTAGCACCATTGAATGTGAAGAGACAGGGGTTAGATAGTCTCTTATTGGTGATGGTCATTAGCCTGGCATTTATGTGGAGCAAATGCTACTTGCCACTTGTCAGCCCAAGCCTGGATATTGTCCTGATCTTGTTGCATTTGAACATGGACTACATCAGTATTTGAGGTGTCATGAATGGTGTAATCATCGGCAAATATTCCTATTTCTGACCTTAGATGGAGGGAAGGTCAATGATGAAGCAGCTGATGTTTGAACCTAGGACACTGTCCTGAGGAATTCCTGCAGAGATGTCCCGGATCAGTTGGGGCAATTCATCACACTTTTGAAGAATAGTAGGGGTAGGGACTGGAATCTCATTGAAACATATGAAATTCTAACAGAACTAAATTGGATTCCCAACAGTGTGGAAACAGGCCATCTGGCCCAACAAGTCCACACCAACCCTCCAAAGAGTTACCCACCCAGACCCGTTCCCCTACATTTACTTCTGTCTAATGCACCTAACACTATGGGCAATTTAGCATAGCCAATTCACCTGGCATAGACATCTTTGGATCATGGGAGGAAACCAGACACCTGGAAGAAATCCACACAGACATGGGGAGAATGTGCAAACTCCACACAGACAGTGGCCCAAGGCTGGAATCGAACCCAGGTTCCTGGTGCCATGAGGCAGCAGTGCTAACCACTGAGCCACCATGCCACCCATTAACTAGAACTAGGTAATGTAAACACAGGAAGGATTTCCCAAAGAGAGTCTAAGGGTCTGGGGTAGACCATGTTGAACTTGTTGAGAAATTTATTGACCCAGAGCATGGTGAGCCTGTGGAATTCTTTGCTACAGAAAACAGTTGGGTCAAACACTGAATATTTTCAAGAAGGATGAAATAGTTCTTAAGCCTAAAGAGTATGGGGAGAATGTGTGAAGCAAACTGAGTTGCATGATCAGCCACGATCAAATTGAATGACAGAACAAGCTTGAAGGGCCTATTTCCTATTTCTCTGTCTCTAAGCTGTTAGGGACCCAGGGACTGCAGCTCAGTTGTTATGTGCAGGTGCCAGATAGGGATGGATTACTGTTTGGTGATCTCAGTGAGGCCAGGCGGTGCCAAGCTGTGTGATATAAGACAATGGAAGCATAACCATTTCTGCTTTAATTTGAGATGGTATTGCAGAGATGCTAATTCTTCTATAGTTAGGAGACCTGCATTCTCCAGAAACAGCAAATCATAAAATGTTGATGTGCTTCCATATCTTCTGGCAGAAGTCTCATATTCTTTGGCATCAGTGCATTGAGTCACACTTCTGCACAGCAACTGACTTGGTCAATCCATAACATCCCTTCATGAATGTGCTGCAGGATTTTAGTAGACTCAATAAAAAAAATGGCTTACCCCTTCCTTGGCCAAATACTTTGAAACAGATGTTAAATTACACCAAATTGTGGTCTAGAAGAATCTGGGATGTGTAAGGAAAGAGTTATTTTCCCCCAGTTTTCCTTCCTGCACTCTCAAGTGCACTGACTCATGCTGGAGTACAATTCACAGTAAAAACAAAACAGAAATTGCTGGAAAACACTCAGCAGGTCTGGCAGCATCTGTGCAGAGAAATCAATATTACTGTTTCAGGTTCAGTGACCCTTCCTCAGAACTAGATCTGAAATGGTAATTCTTATTTCTCTCCATAGATACTGCCAGACATGCTGAGTTTATCCGGCAATTTCTGTTTTGTTTCTGATTTCCAGCATCCGCAGTTCATTTGCTTTTTACATTTCACAAGATATCTTTCACACCTTGCCAAATCAGCATTGTTCATTTGTGAAACTCAACAGTAAAAATGACGACAGATCATTAATTAGTGGTGACTGTAACAAATTTTTGGCTTTGGTTCAGGATAAGTTTATTCAATGTAAAACAATGGTCAGTTCTTCAGTTTCAGGTTGTACATACCTTAAAAGCCACAGGAGATGATGTCAATTTTTAAAATCTGTATATTTATTGTAATATCACCTCTCCACTGCAGCTACATCTGACTCCATTGTCCTGAGAAGTAAAAGTGTGGAATTTAATTAGAACACTGATGCTATAAAAAAACAAAAGAAAAACATGCATTTATATTGAGCTTCTCATGACCACAGGACATCCCAAAGAATTTTACAGACAGAGAAGTACTCTTGAAAAGTAATCATTGTTCTAACGAAAGAAACATAGCACCCAATATGGACTCAACAAGCTTTTACAAATAGTAGTGGGACCAAGGGCAAAGATCTGCTTTATGATACTGATTGAGAGGAAAAAGTATTATCCAAAACACCAGGGATAACTCCACTCATCATCTTTGGAATAGTATTATGGAATATACATCCTTGAGTCCTCATTTAGAGATGACATGATCAGGGCAGCACTCCATAATACTGCACGAGAGTTTCAGCTTGGAGTTTTGTGCTTAAGTCTTGGAATGGGAATTGAACCAAGAACCATTCAATGCCAAATTCAAAATGTTGCCCACTGAAACAAGCTGACTCTCTAAGAAGTAAAGTTTGTACAATTTAGCCATGTACTTCCTATTGCTTAAATGCAGTGAAGGGAAACAATAATCCCATTTTATTCAATGACTATTGAATATGCATCATAAAAGCTTCTTCCATACTCTTAGAAGTTCATTTCTTGCCTTAATATAAGGGTTTCAGCTGCATTATAAAACATCTCTGCTCGAACACATTGAAGGTTCAGTATTCAGATGTTTCTTTGGAATATTTGTCCTGTGTTTTGCAACATTTACAATATCAAGCATGATGTCTCTCATTATAATTTACAAGTATTTAGCTTCCAGATAGTATAGTACTTCAAAATGCAGTTGGAGGATAACAAGGACACTTCAGTGCTTTATATGCCATTTCACTCTTACTGGCCTACGGATAGATTATATCCATTTGACTTATGTCAGAATGCAACACATCTGCCAAAATTGACTTCCATAATTTTCTGTCAGAATTAAGGTCAAATGTTATATTTTGTCAATACCTTAAATTCCTTTAAAAGGCTGTTATATGCGATCTTACATTAAAAGATTTATTCTGTGATATAGATAATTCCTGTAGAGGGCAGTCATACAAGGATCATAATAAGCAGGTCTGCATTGAAGCTATAGAAGTAAAACAGATAATGGAACATCAGATCATTATGGAACAAAAGTTGCTTCTCAGTTTGTAGCATATTAAACTGCCCATTTGAGCGTTCTGAACCATTGGTCCAACTATTTTCTGAAGTCTGAAGACTAAACTGGACCTGACATGAAAGACATGAAGAAGGGCTCATGCCCGAAATGTCGATTCTCCTGCTCCTTGGATGCTGCCTGACCTGCTGCGCTTTTCCAGCAACACATTTTCAGCTCTGATCTCCAGCATCTGCAGTCCTCACTTTCTCCTCGAAGATTTTAACCTACTGTGGCATGGGCCCCAGCTATGCCTGCCTCTTTGTAGGATATGTGGAACAGTCCATCTTCCGCAGCTACACTGGCACCACCCCCCACCTTTTCCTCCACTACATCGATGACTGTATCGGGGCTGCCTCGTGCTCCCATGAGGAGGTTGAACAGTTCATCCACTTTACCAACACCTTCCACCCCGACCTCAAATTCACCTGGACCGTCTCAGATTCCTCCCTCCCCTTCCTAGACCTTTCCATTTCTATCCTGGGCGACCGAATCAACACGGACATTTACTATAAACCGACCGACTCCCACAGCTACCTACACTACACCTCCTCCCACCCTGCCCCCTGTAAAAACGCCATCTCATATTCCAAATTCCTTCGTCTCCGCCGCATCTGCTCCCAGAAGGACCAGTTCCAATACCGTACAACCCAGATGGCCTTCTTCTTCAAAGACTGCAACTTCCCCCCAGACGTGATCGACAATGCTCTCCACTGCATCTCCTCCACTTCCCGCTCCTCCACCCTTGAGCCCCGCCCCTCCAATCACCACCAGGACAGAACCCCACTGGTCCTCACCTACCACCCCACCAACCTCCATATAAATCGTATCATCTGTCATCACTTCCGCCACCTCCAAACGGACCCCACCACCAGGGATATATTTCCCTCCCCTCCCCTATCAGCGTTCCGAAAAAAGCACTCCCTCCGTGACTCCCTCATCAGGTCCACACCCCCCACCAACCCAACCTCCACTCCCGGCCCCTTCCCCTGCAACCGCAAGAAATGCAAAACTTGCGCCCACACCTCCCTCCTTACTTCCCTCCAAGGCCCCAAGGGATCCTTCCATATCTGCTACAAGTTCACCTGCACCTCCACACACATCATTTACTGCATCCGCTGCACCCGATGTGGCCTCCTCTATATCGGGGAGACAGGCCACCTACTTGCGGAACGTTTCAGAGAACAACTCTAGACACCCAGACCAACCAACCCAACCACCCCGTGGCTCAACACTTCAACTCCCCCTCCCACCCTACCAAGGACATGTAGGTCCTTGGACTCCTCCATCGCCAGACCATAGCAACATGACGGTTGGAGGAAGAGTGCCTCATCTTCTGCCTAGGAACCTTCCAACCACAAGGGGTGAACTCAGATTTCTCCAGTTTCCGCATTTCCCCTCCCCCCACCTTGTCTCAGTCCCAACCCTCGAACTCAGCACCGCCTTCCTAACCTGCAATCTTCTTTCTACCCTCTCCGCCCTCACCCCCACTCCGGCCTATCACCCTCACCTTGACCTCCTTCCACCTATCGCATTTCCAACGCCCCTCCCCCAAGTCCCTCCTCCCTACCTTTTATCTTAGCCTGCTGGACACACTTTCCTCATTCCTGAAGAAGGGCTCATGCCCGAAACATCGATTCTCCTGCTCCTTGAATGCTGCCTGACCTGCTGCGCTTTTCCAGCAACACATTTTCAGCTCTGACATGAAAGACTCCAATTTTTCTTTTAGGGTTCCAGTAAAAATGGATACACTAAAACTCTAGGTGCATTATTAGTCTGAAAACTTTCACATGACAGTTGAAGGAATGTTGCTATTTCAGATCTTCACTTCAGATTTAGAGAAGATTATGTGGAATCAACGCAAACAGCACTCAGGGCAAACACATATGAACGTATGAATTAGGAGTAGAAATAGACCATTTGGTGTCCACTCCTGAATTGCCACTCAATTAGATCATGGCTGATCTGAGTACTCTATTTTCCAGCTTATCCTGAGAATCTTTCACCTATGTTACTTATCCAAGAATCTATCCACCTCTGCTATAAAAGAACTTGAGGATTCTACTTCCACTATCAATTGAGCAACAACCTTAACAAAAATTGTTCTTCAGTCTTAAAGTGCAATCTCTGATTTTTGCACAGTGATCTCTAGTTCAAGATTTTCCCATAAAAAGAAACACTATCTCAATAACTATCGTGTCAAGGTCCTTCAGGCTCTTATATAGTTCAATCAAATTATCTCATCTTTCTAAACTCCAGCAAATACAAAACTAACCAGTCAAATCTTTCCTCATAAGACAATCCATTCTATTTATACATTAGTCTAGAAGTCCTCCTTGATGTCCTTCCAACTCACATATGCCCTTTCTTAAGGAGACCAAATACTGTACACATTTCTCCAGAAATAGCGTTACTAATGCACTTATAATTGAAAGGCTACTTCCTTGTTTTTGTATTTAAATCCTCTCAAAATAAACAATAACCTTCTATTTGCTTTACTAATTAGTTGCTGCATGTGTAGATGAGTCTTTTGCAATTCATGTACTAAGACACCCAGATCCCACTCTACCTGAACTCTGCTTTCAATGATTCCTTTGTCCACAGACGTTGCTTCCTCGAAAAACTCCAATAAATTAATTAAACATTATTTCCTTTTCATGAAACCATGTTGTCCATCTGATTTTCTCGACTATGCATAGATTAAAATGCTCCTTGATCATCGCTGTACTTTTCTGGTCAACTCCTATTAATTTTTTCATTTGTACATCATCCTGCCATAACATTATTATTGAAGTGCCAGCATTTCTGGAAGTAACTTCTTGCCTTTATCCTTTTTCATCGCTAACCAAACTGCTTCTATATCTTGGTTTATGGAACTTGAATCATTGCTGTCTAGTGTGTTAAGTTCATAATTAATTCACAGAAACATCCCCACAGCTTTTCCTATCAGCCTATCCTTTATAAAATGCCTGTAGACATCAATATTCAGGTCCCAGTCCCTGTCATGGTCTACCCCAATAATCTCTGGATACAGTGCATTATTTTCTGCCATACAGTCAGAACTGACCACCAAAGATATATTTCCCCTCACCCATATTTGTGTTCAGCAGAGTTCCCTCCGCAACTCACGGGTTAGGTCCACACCCCCCACCAAACCACCCTCCATTCCCAGCACCTTCCCTTGCCACTACTCAAGGTGTAAAACTTGTGTCCACACCTCCCCCCTCACCTCCATCCATGGCTTTCAAAAGATCTCTTCACATCCAGCAGAAAATTTCCCGCACATCCATCCACTTTGTTGACTCTGTCCATTGCTCTCAAGGTGTTCTCTTCTACATTGGTGAGACAGGATGCCAACTCATGGAACGTTTCAGGGAACATTTCTGGGCCACATGCACCAAACAACCCCACCATCCTGTTACCAACAACTTCATCTCCCCCTCCCACTCCACCAAGGACATGCAAGTCTTGGGCCTCCTCCACCACCAAATCAAAGCCACCCAACATCTTCTACTTTGAGATTCTTCAACCACACAGCATCAATACTGACTTCACCAGTTTCCAAATCTCGCCTCCCCCTACCATATCCCAGATCCAACCCTCCAATTCAACACTGCCCTCTTGACCTGCCCTACCTGTCCATCTTCCCTCCCACTAATCCACTCTACCCTCCCCACTGACCTATCATAATTACCTTCCACCTGCACCTCCTTAACTACCTTACCCCATGCCCCATACCTACCCCCGTATTTATCTCTCAGCCCCCTTCCCATTCCACATTCCTGATGACAGATTTATGGCCGAAACATTCAATATCCTGCTCCTCGGATGCTGCCTGACCTGCTGTGCTTTTCCAGTGTCACACTTCTTTAATTTAGATAAATCTGAGCGGCTGCATTTTGGAAAGGCAAATCAGAGCGGGACTTATACATATAATGGTAAGGTCCTGGGGAGTGTTGCTGAACAAAGAGACCTTGGAGTAGAGATTCATAGTTCCTTGAAAGTGAAGACGCAGGTAGATAGGATAATGAAGAAGGCATTTGGTATGCTTTTGTTTATTGGTCAGAGCATTGAGTATAGGGGTTATGAGGTCATGTTGCGGTGTACAGGACATTGGTTAGGCCACTGTTGGAATATCGCATACAGTTCTAGTCTCCTTCCTATTGGAAGGATGTTGTGAAACTTGAAAGGGTTCAGAAGATTTACAAGGATGTTGCCAGGGTTGAAGGATTTGACCTACAGGGAGAGGCTGAATAGGCCGGAGCTATTTTCCCTGGAGTGTTGGAGGCTGAGCGGTGACTGTATAGAGGTTTATAAAATCATGAGGGGCACAGTTAGGATAAATAGACAAGGTCTTTTCCCTGGGATGGGGGAGTCCAGAACTAGAAGAGGGGAACGATTTAAAATGGACGTAAGGGGCAATTTTTTCACGCAGAGGTTGATGTGTGTATGGAATGAGCTCCCAGAAAAAGTGGTGGAGGCTAGTACAATTGCAACATTTAAAAGACATCTTGATGAGTATATGTATAGTAAGTGTTTAGACGGATATGGGCCAAGTGCTGGCAAATTGTACTGGATTTAGGTTGGGATATCTGGTCGGCATGGATGAGTTGGACCGAAGGGTCAGTTTCCGTCCTTTACATCTGTATGACATTTCGACTATGTCATTCTGCAGCCAAGTCTGTGCAATTGTGTTTGATTATACATTTGATTCTATATTTTTACTATCTTTCTTGTTCCAAATTAACAGAATTGCAGCAGAAAGACCACTGAGAATCAACCCAGGCACCAGAAACAAACTCAGCTCTGTTGACCCTGTGAAGTTTTCCTTCCAACATCTGGGGGTTCAACCCAAAATTGAGAGGTCTACCCCACAAACTATTTAAGCACCAACCTGACATGGTCATATTCATGAAAGCATATCTGACATATAATACCCCAAACTTCCACCCACATCCTCACGTATATCCTATAGCAGAACAATTCTCATGGAGGTGGTAGTGCAGCAATAAAACGGTCAGGAGAGAATCATCCTGGGAGTCCTCGCCACTGGCTCTGAAATCTGTGAAAATGCTTGGCATCAAGTCAAACATGAGCAAGAAACCCTCCTGCTGGTTCATAACTCTTCTTCTGTTTCCCTCTCTCTATCTACTCCTTCTTCATTGTCCTTTGCCCACGACTTCTAACTGTACTCTATTCCCCCACTTTGCCAAAGACACACTGTCTTGCAGGAAAATGCATATAGGAGCTCATGCTGTCCCCACCATCGCCACCTATTGTTGGAGGCTTTGCTATAACTGTCACAAAGCAAGTGGGCGATCATTGCTGGAGGCCACTCATTTCACACCCACAATTTTACTGCAGGAGTTCCTTGGGGGTAGTGTCCTAGCTCAATCATCTTCAATGAGCTTCCCTCTATCAAATTCTTAGAAGTATTTTTTTTTGATGATTACACGATGTTTAGCACCATTTGTGATTCTTCAACTGCAGAAGCAGTTTGTCTCCAAATGCTGTAGGACTCTGGACAATATCCAAGTTTGGACTAATAAAGGGCAAATTGTATTCACAACGTACAACAGCCAGTCAATGATCATTTCCAACAAGTGAGAACCTAGCGATATTACCATTGCTGAATCCCTTACTGTGAACATCCTGAGTTTTAGAATTGACCACAAATTAAACAGGACATCTCCATAAAATCAGGTCAGATTCCAGTGAGTAACTCACTTTCCTCTCTCCACAATCCCTGTCCACCAGTTACAAGGCATAAATCACAACTGAGATGGAACACAGTCATTGTCTGTTTCCACAAGGGTTCCATTTCTGAGAATCCCTGCTAATGATGTATTTCACCAGTGCAGACCCCATTTAAAATACAGGTTAAAATAGATTAAAACTCACAAATATGCGAGTTTTTTCCACGGATGTTGAATTTTGTTTTTAATTATTTTTGGCGTAGATATGAGAATTCGCGAGTTGTGATCTCACAGATACAGAGGATCTGCTGTACTTTCCATTTGTCTAGAGGAGTGCAGTTCTAAGAATACCCAATAATCTCAACATCATTCAGGACAAAGCAACCTGTTTGATAGGCAATCCCACCCCGCCTTCATGGGCCAAAATGGGACTAGATGTATATAGAGTATTTGGTCAATATGGATGAGTTGGATCGAAAGGTCTGTTTCAGTGTTGTACTGACTGTGGCTTGTACACAACTTAATATTTTATTAGCCTGTGATGTCCAGAAGAAAGTTCCAGCCATGAATACCAATTGTAGGTGGGAAAATTCAATTTCACCAGCAGTTTGACGGTCAAAAAGACCTGCCACCCCACTGAGGTCTTCAGCAGAGTGGATAATAAGAAGCTGACCCTCGCTCATACATTTTGTGACAACTACTTTTGGTGAACCTCAGTGTGTTCCAGTTTCCTCCCACTGACCAACATGTGCAGGTTAAGTGAATAAGCCAGGCTAAATTGCCCATAGTGTTCAGGGATATATTGATTAGGTGCATTAGTCAGGGGAAATGTAGGGTCATAGGGAGGTGAATGGGTGTGTTACTCTTTGGAAGGTCAGTGTAGACTTGTTGGGCCAAACATACTGTTTTCATACAGTAGGGATTCTATGATCATTACTTCATATTCCTCACATTCCCAGCACTTGTTTCACATTCATTAGCATTCCAACTATGACAAATTAATAATTAGCTCTAAACATTGAGTAATAGAAAGTTTGATTAAAAAATTAGGTATCTGTATTAGCACAAGTTCTCTGATAATTCTCTCTTCCTCTTACCTTTGATATTTAATATTTTTCTGAGATGTCTACCAATCCTTTATTTTTGATAGAAGATTTTGGCTCCAATGGCAACTTCTGACAGTAGCATTGCATATTACATTTAGAAAAACAATCCCACCAACCATCCATTTAAGATTGATATAAAAAAATGAGTGTGTTGTTTAAAACTGTTGGGAAGTTTTCTTTATTTGTGTATAATATGGATTATAGTTGAAGATTCTCAAATAAGCAACAGTTATCAGAGTTGACAGCAATACACTAAGTCACAAAAATAAACAACTAATTGATAAACGTTAAGTAAAATTTCACTTTATTTCCTGATGTGAAAAGTGCTTTTCAGCTAATTAACTTGTTTAGAAATGCAGGATGTAATGTTCACTCAATAACCTCCTTCAAACAGTAAAAATAATGACCCCACAGCCTATTTTCTTTATTGAGAAATAGACCATTCCTAAAATGTCAGGTAGAATTTCTTTGCTTTTCTTTGAAATAGTGCTCTGGGATTTTGCATGTCCACCCAAGGTGGCAGATAAGCCTTTAGCTTAATATCTCAATTGAAATATAATATTTCGATGAGTATTGCACTGAATTGTCACCCTAAAGTTACAGACCTAAGTCTCAGGAATGGGATTGACCCCATAACTCTCTATTCACATACACAAGTGCTATCACTGAACCACAGCTGAAGGCATCTTCCAAATTTCAGGTTATGACATTTTGAATGTTAATATGCTCATGGATGACCACATTTCTCATTATCTTAAATTTAAAATCTTTACTATTATTGCCGGGAGGATGGTCACAAATTCTATTAGAGGTTTAGTATATTGCGTGATGTATCCCATAATATTTATACCATAGAGTTTCAGAGAAAATAAAACAAACAAGTTTAAAATCTGAAGAAAGATGGTTTTTGGAAAAGGACAAGCTGAGTGATGTGTGTAGTATTCCCGGAACATTTTAAAAAATTTGGATTTAGCATGGCTAATAAAGTTCTATAACAACATAAGTATAGGCATGTGAAATAGAAACCACTGCTGTAAACAATTGCATGGCATAAATTAGAAGAAAATTATTCACATTGTGAATTATAGTCTTTTATCTATTTTACAGTTCTATATTCACTGCTCCTTCTTTGGGATAGAATTAATTTGATGGCAGTCACTAAAATATTAAATCAGCACAATTAAAACAGCTGTTTGGATATTCAAAAGATTGTTAAAGCTTGTCATAATGATTATGCAAGATGCAGTTTATAGTCCATGATTTATTACTGCTGTGAGGAGAGACAACAAGAAAAATATGTTTCAAGGTTATTTTCCATTGAGTAAATCGAGCACCAAGTTGTAATGTTATCTGTGGCATACTGTATATTATTGCTGCATATTGCTGTAAAATCAGATAAGACAAATTTGATATGAAGCAAATTGAGATCTAAAGCAATTTTTGATTGCAGCTACTTGACAATGTTAGTCTCTCTCCCTACAACTGCCCTTTGAGGTTTTGGGTAATGTTTAAAAAGGTTTTACACCAACACAGTTGTAGGCTCTAAATTTTGCCTTAGCAATAACAACACAGAAACAGTTTTAAGTTATGAAGAGTACAATTTCTTTTTTAATTAAGCATTATTGGTGTTATTTAGGGGGAGAGATTGAAAAATACATGAAGTGGGTATTGTACTAATTTGGCATGCTGGGTAAAAGTCTAATTTTAGTTAGCAACATCGGAGTTTATTGGTTTTTAGAACAAGTTAACCATCCTCGAGGCATAAAACTAGAAGTTTAGACATTTAGTACTCAAGTGTTGATCAGGAGTGTTTCTCATGTAATGATTGTATGTAACCTTGATCCTTATTTTTAAAAAGTGTGGAGTAAAATAGCTGACTGAAAACAGCATCTACTGGGATTAAGGAAGAATGTTTGCAGGTTCTAATACATCACATTGTAAGCCTTAGTAGAGGAGAGATGTCCTGCACTAAGAGGGGTGAAGAAAGACAGAGGCAAATAATACTGTGGATATGGGAGGAGATAGCTGAAATGGTGAAAGCCAGAAATTTCCTTTCTATTATATGACTCCAAATGCACCAGAACTGTAATGATTAGACATGAGTGGTCAAGGGACGAGCTCTCTCACAAGTAAACTTCCTAATAACTGCATTTACATCACAACCTCAACATATTTGTTGAACTATATAGTGACATTCATACATCCCTCTCTATTGCATCCTTTAAACCTCAGGCACATCTCATAGATCTTAAAACCATGCAGGATATTACATTGAAATTGACTCGTCTGCCAATGCATTTATTGACAATCACAAGTCTTTTTCTTCCAGGACAGGGTGACAGTAGGACAGTAAGACTAAAGACAAATTTTTGTGTACAGTGACTCTTCTTCAGAATAGTCATTGGATCCAAAATGTTAACTCTGCTTTCTCTCCACAGACACTGCTGTACCTGTTGAACTTTTTTCACAATCTCGGTTTGGTTGTTGGTAGTTTGTAATTTGTTTTAATTTGGCGATTTAGTGGTAGATTTTCAAAATTAATAAAAATGTGCTGGATTTTTGCCTGGGTGTTCACTAGGACCTGCAAAGCTTTCAGAAGTGGGCGTTGTGGGCATTGGAATGAATTATTTCCCTCTCTGACACCATTCTGGTATAGTCACATCCCTTATTTCCTCTCCATCTTTTACTTTTTATTATTGTTATTATTACTTTTTTATTATTGTTATACCCTGCTCCTAGTGAGCAATGTTTGTTCATTTTCTTTTCTCTTTGGTGTCTTCTTTTCTTTTTTTTTCAATCCAGAAATGCTCTTACACACAGCTGAATGTTTTTTTCCCATCACCAAATCACCCAGAGTAATTTTTTCACCTATTGACCACCGCCAGTAAATTAGCAGTGTTTCCAATTGAATGATGTACAAGCAAAGCCCAGCAGGGGCAATATAAGGGGAGGGATAGGGGAGGGGACTAAATCAGAATTGAATTGGAAGGGGAGATAAAGCACTATACCCTGTGGTTCCCACTTATCTCTAAAGGTATCGAGAGCATTGATGGACATCCCTATTGCAAAGGAAACTGGGCATGGACACTGTAGTGATTATAATGAGATCAGCCAGATGGATCTCATAGCATATGAGTTCTCTGATTGGGGCTGTTAATCTGGTCCAATCAGGGAGCTCTGGCTGACCGATA
Organism: Chiloscyllium punctatum; assembly: GCF_047496795.1. Taxonomy (NCBI): domain Eukaryota; kingdom Metazoa; phylum Chordata; class Chondrichthyes; order Orectolobiformes; family Hemiscylliidae; genus Chiloscyllium; species Chiloscyllium punctatum. Next base: position 48,913,340 of record NC_092750.1, on the reverse strand, counting down.
AGAATAGGGACGTCAGTCATTACAGTGAATTGCCTGCCCCTCTTCCATGGTTATATCAGAGCCCAGGTGACACTGGAGAAGGAGCACTTGGTGTTGACTAACACCCTTGAGATTTTCAGGGAAAAGTGGGCACCACAGGGAGTGGAGTGTATTATTTCCCCCTCCAACTCTATTTTGATTTAATCCTTGCCCTCTCCTTCACTGTTTGATCATGCAGCATTGCCCTTTGAGAAGGGCATTGCTTGTCACTGGCCACTCGGGTGTTTCCTTTCTTCCTGGTAGTGGACTATAAATAAAGATTTACACACTTGTTGTTTTTCACTGTGTCCAACACCCACGCATACACAACATGGGTGTTGGGGAAAAATAAGCACTACCACTGTCCGGCAGTAGTGTGGGAATAAAAGAAAGAAGAAAAAGAAGAAAACAGAAGAACAGGGATGTCAGAGGCTTTGCTCACTCTGAAGGAGCTGGATTGGTGTCAAGGACTGTCTATGTGTAAATAAAGGGTGATTTGGTGGCTGGCCTCTGTGGAGTTATTTCAGAAGTAACAACAGAACAGGGACAGGCAGACAATAGCTGTGAACCCCCTCCACAACCCATTGTCTGGACCTATTTATAGCCAACCAAGTTGGGCCTAAAAGTAGATACACAAGAAGGTATTCTCATTTGCCTACACCCCTCCGTATCAGGTGCCCAAAGATTAGGAGCATGGGATTGAAGTTCAGCCAAAAGCATAACAAAAGATTTCTCCAATAACTGAAATGGGGGCATAATCACCCACCACCAACGTATTCCTGGTCCACAGACTCAATGGCACCCCAAAATGAACAGCTAAGCTGGGAGTCTGCAAACTGCTGCAATCTGCGATTATATCAGACTGCTGCATACAATATCCTCTACCCAGATCCCTCCTACATAGAGAGCCCTTCACTCAGATCTCCACCAGTATCTCAGGCAGTAAATAGGCATGACAAGGTGTGCCGAGGTGGCTGAAAGAACAGTCAAAGTGAATGATATGCAGCAGTAGGGTGTACAAAAATCACCTTCGGACCAGGCAGAAAGAAACATCGGGCATTCCAATGAGATGTCTGAGGTTGTGGAGTGCATGCTCCTGAGAGAGGTTCAGAAACCCAATGCTGATGTGAAATTCCATCTGAGCAGCGATACACACAGACAGTATCCCACCACACAGCTCAGCATGCTCCAACCAGTGCACAATATTGGGGCTGAGCACTGCCATTTTCATTGATGGATGGCATCAATGGACATCTACCACCACCCTGTTTTGCAATGCTTGTTTATTGGTTAATTGGGTGATGATTAGATTAGATTACTTACAGTGTGGAAACAGGCCCTTCGGCCCAACAAGTCCACACCGCCCCGCCGAAGCGTAACCCACCCATACCCCTACCTCTACATCTACCCCTTACCTAACACTACGGGCAAGTTAGCATGGCCAATTCACCTGACCTGCACATCTTTGGAGTGTGGGAGGAAACCGGAGCACCCGGAGGAAACCCACGCAGACACGGGGAGAACGTGCAAACTCCACACAGTCAGTCGCCTGAGGCGGGAATTGAACCCGGGTCTCTGGCGCTGTGAGGCAGCAGTGCTAACCACTGTGCCACTGTGCCGCCCAATGAATTAAATTAATGATAAAATTACCACACCAGCTGGGTTCTTGCTTTAAGAGAGGGCTGGAGCGTATTATCCTGTCCTCCATCACTATTTTGATTTCATTCCCTCCTTTGTTTTCCCTGCCTTTCTGCATTTTTTTAAATTGTCATGCTGCTCCTGGTGAGCGGTGTTCATTGTTAATTGTTAATTGGATAATTTGACAAATTGGTGGTGAGGTTTTAAAAACAAGGAGCTAGGTTCTGAGGCCTGCTCAAGTAATGATGAAGAAATGAAGAAGTCCAGGCAGCATGCTGTAGGAGGAGGTTGTAGTTTTCAATTGCCTTTCTCTCTTTTGCACACACCCAGGTGTCTTTGGAGAAGTGGCATGCAGTGTCCACTGGTACCTTAAAGCTTTTGAAGATAAGTAGGCACTTTGGCTGCATTTTGTGATATTTTGACTTGGTTTCTCTCATTTTCTCCTTCAGATTTTTTTTAGTTGTTACATTGTTGAGGATGGGGGTGTTGTTTTCCTTTTATTTGTTTTAGTTGGTTTATTTAAGAAAAAAAGCACAGCTAGGCTGTTCCCAGTTGAGGTTGACATCTGGACCAGGCAAGGATCCAGAAGGGAAATTTGGAAGCTGGTGTTTTTTGCTAAACTGTAGACTTATAATAAAATCTTTATAAAACTCTGAAAGTCTTATGTTATTTAATTCCACAAAGGGACAGTGGTCTGTGAAAACAATAGTACAATGTGAACAAATTTAAAAATGTAGACTTTCTCAAATATTTACTGTGCTCCCATTTTTTATATATACATAGAATATATTTGTCAGCAAACAGGGGCTTCCTTGGTTATCTCAAAGTTCACTTAACACAAATTTGTGAATAGGTTCCCTGCATTTTGGCTTACTGTGATTTTACTGTAGTTCCACCGTGTATATTAGATTAGATCCCCTACAGAGTGGAAACAGGCCCTTCGGCCCAACAAGCCCACACCGACCCTCCGAAGAGTAACCCACCCAGACCCATTTCCCTCTGACTAATACACCTAACACGATGGGCAATTTAGCATGGCCAATTCACCTGACCTGTGGGAGGAAACCAGAGCACCCGGAGGAAACCCGCACAGACACGGGGAGAATGTGCAAGCTCCACACAGAGACTCAGCTGAGGATGGAATCGAACCTGGGACCCTGGTGCTGTGAGGCAGCAGTGCTAACCACTGAGCCACTATGCCACCCTACACTATCTCAAATCCCATTATAATTTTAAACAAAAAACAACAAACTGCAGGCACTCAAATCAGAAACATAAATCAGAAATTGCTGAAAGAACTCAGGTGCTCTGAAAAAGGGTCACTGGACCCAAAACATTAACTCTATTTTCTCCCATAGATATTGCCTGACCTGCTAGGTTTTTCCAGCAATTTCTGATTTTGTTTATAATTTTAAATACTAATCAGATAATCTCTCACCTTCTAAATTCAAGTGAGTACAAACCAAGTTTATGTAACCTGTCTCAACCAACATTCTAGGAATTCTGCACTATTCCTCCTTTGAAGCCAACGTATCTTTCCTGATTGTGATAGTCTTTAGTCTTCGGTGGCCTGCTTTTCTTAATCGTTCCCTGTTGAAGTTGATGTCCCTGGTGGCAATTAAGAAATTCATATTGTAATAAGTTCATTTTGATACGTCACTGACATTACTAAATTGAGGATTCAGGCTGGAGTGTAAGGATAAACCTAACAATCCTACATACTTAAGCAAAGTACTTTACTCTCTAACTCATCTTCCATTCAAATGCAGCTCTCGACCAGGAGCCCATTCCTTTCAGTTGACATTTTCATTGCTATTACTCCCTTATGGTCATTCTTCATGCGAGTCCAGATAGTGAAATGGTGGCAGGCTACTTGAAGATAAAGAGGCAACACTTTCACAGTTGATTCTCTCCATATCCAGCAGGGGTCACTGAATAACAATTAAATGTGAGAAATTATGATTGCTTTTTTCCCCTTTCACTTCTGGGGAGATTGGGGCCAACATCTTGTGGCTCCTGATACTCTGAGTCTGACTGTAAGCTCATCTCAAATTGAAAATCAAACTCAAGATCTTCCTATTCTGTGTCACTCAGTGCCACATACATCACACTTCAGACAACAATTACAATTTGGATTTATATAGCAGCTTTAACACAACAACAAAAAATCCCTAACTTCACAGAGTTCTTGGTCAAAGAGGTACATTTTAAAGACCTTCTTGAAAGAAAAAATGAATGCTAGTGAGATGGAGATATTTAGGGAGTGAGTTCTAGAGAAGTGCACAGAAAATTAATCTCTCTGGATAGACCATGTATTTCAACACTTGCTTTACAAAATGTATTTAAAAATCTGTGTTATAATGCCTGAAGACAATTTAGAATTTGGCTGTATAATTCAAACAGGATCTGCACATTACTAATTATTGTAATTAGTGTTTTAGTTAAAATCTATTCAATTACAGCTGTATTTAATATTATATGGACATTGTGAGTAACTCAAATTACTGTAAGTGTTTGATTACCGCTAATTGCAAGAAACTACAAGTGGTAGTAAATTTGTGCTAACATTATTCACATAAGTTGTTTTGATAGCATCATTAAAGATATTTACATTATTAATTAGGTTGAATTTATTATAGATGTAAATTAAACAACTTCATTATCAGTAACATTCAAGGAAATATTCAATACTGAAATATTTACAATATAATTTATTTTATGCATGTATTTACAATATAAATTAAAAGAGAAAGTAGCACTGCTCAGACTTCATACAAATAAATAACTTGATAGAAATAAATAAGTGAGCTTCTTTGCTGTGTAGACAACTGACCAATACAAAAAGTAACTTCTGCATTTAATTTACTGTACTTGTGCATCACTGATAATCATTGAACCTGATGAATACAGCATAAAAGATATTGAATGAGAAAGAAGTGCAAGATGCTGTTTTTGCTTCCATGCTCCATATCTAAACTATGTTGCAGATTGCAGGTACATTTTCTGAAGATCTGTAAGACCAGAGTTTAAAAATAAACTTCGTCAAAGCAGTCAGGAAAGAACATGATGTAAATACTTTTACAAATTTGCTAAAATGAAAGTCAATCCCTAGAACTTGCAAGCAACAATGAATGAAGATTTTCTTTTAGTATTTCTTTCTTTCCACATATAATTACATGAAAAAATTAAACAATTATGATTTGTGAATAGATTAAGTAACACGAGTATATGTCAGGATGCTGCTGCACTATGATAGCCTGGGCTTTACCACTGAACTGACGTATCTCCCGAGGTATGTCACAATTCCCTCTGTACTTGTATATGTAATGATAATCTGTCTTCTTGTAATGCAGGTGCATTGAATATGATTAATTTAAACCATATTTTACCTTCCAGGCACCCAGAAAACTACATGGGAGTTTCTGTCCCACTTCAACTCCTTCATGATTTGACCTATACTCTCCTTGCATAGATAATAGGAGTATTTCCTGGGGGTTGCTTACCTTGTAATAAAGATTAATTCAAAAATCATCACCAGGAGGATCTGTATTGTTGCATATATAACTTCTGGATACCTTGAGGCAATGCAAAGAATTTTGCTAAAGTGCATTGAGCTGTGCTATTTATTTGTGCCACATGTTGTAGCCATGTGCGCCATCCTCTGTGGTCTTTAACAGTAAAGTAGAGGCATTGAGAATCTATTCAGCTTTAAAACAGACAAGTGTGAGGTGATGCACTTTGAAAGGATTGACAATTCAAGGGAGTATTCAATAAATAGCAGGACACTAGCAAGCTCAGAAGAACAGAGGATCTTCAAGTGCTTGTTGAGAGATCCTGAAGGCAGCAGGACAGATTAGTAGGATGGTTAAGAATACATAAGTGACACCTATCTTTATTTGACTGGCATAGATTATAAGAGCAAGGAGGTTATATTGGAGCTATACAGGATTTTGGTTAGACCACAGCCGTGTGTAGTTCTGGTCATTGCATTACAGGAAGGATGTGAATACGTTGGAGTGGGTGTAGGTCAGATTGACCAGGATGTTGCTTGGGATAATGCAGATTTCTTTACAGCAGCTGGAAGGGGACCTGATTGCAGTCAATAAGATTATAAGGGGCATGGACAAAGTGGATATGAAGCAGTTGTTCCCCTCAGGTGAAGGATCAATAACAAGCAGGAAAGGCAGTGGGTTTAGAGGGGAGTTTTCACTCAGACCATGGTGGGAATCTGCAGAGCACTGCCTGGGAGGTTCGATGAGGCAGGAAACCTCACAACCTTTAAAAAGTACTTGGATGAACACTTGAAATGTCACAACATTCAAGGCTGTGTGTCAAGTACTGAAAAGTGGGACAAGTGGAGTACATTTTGTCGGGGCAGACTTGATCAGTTAAATAGCCTCTTCTGTTCAGCATGATTCAATAATTCTAGGAATGTGGTGGCAGCAAAAATGTGGAATATTATTTTTCCATTTTTTTAAATGGGAAAACTGCCATAATTCTGTGGTTAGGACTACTTTTTAACCAACCATTAAAATGGCAAACTACTACTCATTTCAAACTTAATATTATGTTTATTCTGTGCTATATTTTGGTCAAGTTATGAACCATATAAGAACATCTGAAGGCACCTTGCTCTCTTTGATCACAGAAGATAAGTCATACAGTTCAGGAATATGCTGCTACGACAGACATGCAAATATACATATGCATCTGGCAGCTTAAATCAAATATTCTTCTCAAAATCTACAGGCATTCTCAATGACTTACATGAAAAACAATTAAGATGTTTAAAAAATACACAACTGTGGATCAAAAAGGAATGTTTAAAATTAAAAAGCAAACTCCTTATATGGAGTTAAGAATAAGGTAATCTCAAGAGAGGGGGCATGAATTTATTTGGAGTGTTTTTGGAGCTGTTTTTGTGTTTCTAGATGTGGCAGTGTTGCTGTTGGTTATTCAAAGGGGGGAGAGTGGAGTAGGCAACAAGCCTACACAAAGGTTGCTGTCAGGATGAGCAAAACAGCAGGGAAATAGAGCAGAGGCTGCTGAGGGAGAAAGCTCAGCACAATACCCTTTGTCAAGTTGGAGTCCGACTCCTCCATGCTTTCTGACAGTGACAAGAGGCTGAGCAATAGGTCAGCAAAAGGCTCTGTATCATGATATTTGATATTCATGATCCCCCCCCCCGACCCTCCCAACCATCAACACTCCACTCCTGCACCCTGCCACATTATCAATGTCTTCATCTGAACTTCCTGAAATAAAAACACACTTACGATGCCATCCTCTGATGAGATGGCAAACAAACCATTCATTATCCCTGAACTGACTGCAGCCAACTTGTGCCTGGTGACTCATTGCAGACTGATCCTATCGAAGCCTTTAAGGTACCTGGAGTATGTGTGTTGGTGGCTGTCAGTGTCAGATTTAGTGACGGGGCATCTTTATCAGTGACAAGCTGTTGCTCTCTTCATCCTCCTAAAACTGCTGTTCCAATTATTGGGTGTCTGAAGGCAGTAAATCAGGAAAAGGATGATGTGAGGAATGGGAGTGTGGGCTGAAAAGCAATAGATCCATCAACATTTTGCTTATCATGCTAAATAACAAAATCAGTATGTGTCAGGAGTTGAGAAGAGAGTAATTGAGAGAAATATAGTATCATCCTTTAGGTTCTCAGCTACACTAGGTACTACGGACTCTGTTGTAGGCAGTCTGAAGATGGGAAGAACCATCACCCATAGATCTCAGGAGATACAGACATTTTTGCTGCCCACTGATGTTATGGGGTTTTTTTCTGTTTTGCATCAACTTGTCCTACAAAACAGAGAGGAGAATGCCAATCATTGTGTTGGACCATGTTTGGGAGATATGCCTATCATAGATGAGCAGTCAGAGGGTATGTGAAGGCAATGAGATGTCTACCATCTTCCAACTTTATAACACTGCTGTCTACAGGTGATTCATCCATACTGAAATGGAATTGTGTGCAAAACTTATACTTGTGGAATATCACTGCAGACCAACCCTCAGTCTGAAAAACATCTACCCTTCACAATTTGTTTTCTATGCTGCATTTTTATGTCCATATAGTCTTTTGCTCCCTGAGTTTCCTCGGATTCCAAATTTTTAATAAGCCTCTTTCATGGCACTTTTTTGGCTACCATTTACACAATTTACTTCATAGCCTGGATCAAATATTTCTATATCTTCAAAAAAATGAACTCAGTTAGCCAGATGCAATTTGCCTTTTAATAAAACAATTTTTTGGACAAACCAAATAGCGGACTAAATATTCATAAGTGTCCATTACAGTCATTGTCTGCATTGTCTTACACAAACTGATCTTGAAGAGAGGGGAAACCCTAGCAATGGAGGATTGATAGGAACAGCACTGTCCTATGATGAAGGAAAGGGTGAGTCATGACAATCAGGTTACATGCTGATCCACAGGAGGTTCTGGATACCTGGGCAAGATAAATTCTCTTCCCTTCTCATGAGAAGATTCCAATGGTGAGGTCTCAGCAGCTCAGTTACACCATCATGATCCTTTTCACCTTCGTCTTTCATCTCCTTCCCATAAACATCTGGGCTGTTTGTTAATGTTAATGCTGTGCACACATGGACATGATCTCTCACATTAGTAGCTAATATGTCTGATTAAAAATCACCACATAAAGATAGTACATGAATTCAAAACATCAGAAGCTGCTAGATCTGAGTTCTGCTGACTGCGATGTTTGTTCACCAGAGTGTTAATTACTTGCAGCCAATTGACACTTACCTGCCAAGTTGTGTGTGTCTGTACTGATGTTAAATACCGTGTAAGAATGTGATACTGCATCCTCAAATGTTACTTCTTGCTCCTCAAAATCTACTGTTAGCCCTTTGAGGCTACTGTCTAAACTGCAACATGTCACCCGGAAGAAAAACAAAAGCAATGAGAACGAGGGGTGTCATCATCACTTGAGGTAAGCTTGGAGAATCATGCTATTTTAAAACTTAAACTGGCACCACTGGGAGGTGGTAACCACACTTTCCTCTTTAAATTCTGCAAGCCTTCATTCTCAAAATCCATGAAAGCTGTCTTTCCGACACTTCCCACCACAGTTTCCTCCCCTATACTGTTGGCAGGTTTTATCTTTATGTGTCTTTGGTATTTCATCACCTTGAGCTTTCTCCCATCTTGCTGCAACTAATGGCTCTACTCCAATCTTTTGCTGCCAATTCCAAACCCTCCTCCAGAATGAGGTTAGACTGTCCCGGGTTTACCTACGCACAGTCTGGTCCCGATCCTTACTCAGGCATTGTATGTCCTCTTCTGCAAGTAGAGCAAAATTTCAATGATACTGTGCTATAAATATGCCTTTAAAATGTGGCCAATATATACTATATTCAAGGCTACCTCTTCTGAGTGCTCCTTATCAGTGAATTGGTTCAAACACCACGAACCCACTCCCCAAGAAACCGCATTGCCATGCAGAGTGACATGTCTGTATCATGTCACTTTCCACATTTGAGAAATACACAAAACATCTCATTCATTAACGCCCCTCACTTATATATGTATATCTGTCTTTAGAATGGTTACACACTCATGTTTTCATATTTCAAGAGGCTGTTGAATCTTTTTTGGCACTGAAGCCACATTTGTTGGATGACCTTAAGGTTGCTGACTTCCACTCAGTCCGGTGGCTCTTGTCTGATAGGAGATTTCCTCTTTCTACCAGTGGGCATGAGGACTTAGAGCCAGGAGGAGGAATTGCAAGGAGTCATTGTCAAATCATTAGTTTGTCCTTGATCTGGGAACCTTTCCAGCTCTTTACTCCATTTTCTCTGCTGTTTGTGGAGAGACAAAGAGTTAATCTGTCAATTTAGAATGTTTCCCTAAATTCTTGCTACTTATAATGGGAGTGGGTCAGCTGCATTCCAATGTTCTTTTCCTCCTGACAAAGGAACTGAATACTTCAAGACCAGCTCTGAAGTCATCCACACTTAAAAGCAAGCTCTAACCAGCTGCAATAGGTCAGTGCCATTTAAATTCTCCTTCGGAAACACCCTGCAATTTCAAAGCTGCACTCTCTGATTCAGGTGACAAAGATATGTGCCAGGAGTTATTATAAACCGGTGGCCATGACTAACTTCTGGTTCATGGCTTGACTATCCCTAGATACCTGCCATCTGATCAGTGACTGGGTGTTGAATATAACTCCTGAATGGAATTGGCTGGTGTCCCATCAGGAGAGCATTAATTGGCCACTACATATATTATCAGCCATCTTTCAAAAATGTGTGGAGAGGGGTGGGAGCTGGTGATCCAAGCACTTCCAATCAGACTCTCACCCAATGCCAAGCAGTGTAAAATCCAGCTCATTGTTTTAAATCCATTTCTTTTCAATATTATGTTAATTTTGGCATAGTAAATGTAACTTATTGACTTCCTACTTAATCGTCAATAAGCAGTGAATACAGATATGTGGGCTATAATCAAAATGATCATGAACTATACCAGTGCTTGAGCATAATTGATTCCCCCCTTGCAAGTCAAAAGTTCCATTAGATGGGGCGGCACAGTGGCACAGTGTTTAGCACTGCTGCCTCACAGCGCCAGAGATCTGGGTTCAATTCCCGCCTCAGGCGACTGACAGTGTGGAGTTTGCACATTCTCCCTGTGTCTGTGTGGGTTTCCTCTGGATGCTCTGGTTTCCTCCCACAGTCCAAAGATGTGCAGGTCAGGTGAATTGGCCATGTTAAATTGCCCATAGTGTTAGGTGAAGGGGTATGGGTGGGTTGCGCTTTGGTGGGTCGGTGTGGACTTGTTGGGCTGAAGGGCCTGTTTCCACACTGTAAGAAATCTAATCTAACATAAAATGATTCGCTTCACATTTGCAGAGTCATTTATGCAAGGAAGATAATAGGCGGTTTCTCAAGAAATCAGATGACTTTGAGTAGCCCCAACTGATCTCCTGTGACACTGCTTATAGACAATCCAGACACTGCAGCATATTTGTTTTGTTCAGCTGAAAGCCTGGCCAATTCCATTAAGGACACTGGTCAGGGATTTCCTGTGGAGAAGTGGTCTGAGGAGATGCCAAAATCAATTTTAGTCCAATTACTATGTGGTGAGCAATGCTTGCAAATTGCTAGGCACTTATAATTTTCTCAATGCAATTAGAAAAAATGGCATGTCACCAAAATTTCACTGCGGTCAATTGCCAGTATTGTGCTGGTGAGCTGAGACTGTCAGTACCCTTCAGCAATCTTCACTTCTTTTGGAGGAAGGGGTGCCATGAATTTTTAAAATATATAACCTTTTCATTTTGTTTTTGTGCAGTTGTACACTTGTGGCAATTTCAAAGGACTGATAAACGTATGGCCTGATGTGCTTTTTGTAGAGAATGATAACCTTTAAAAGAGAAACAAAACTTCTAGTTCTTTGAGAGGAAGACATGTCAAGGTTTGATCTTTTAATAGGACCTTTGCTGAATCAAAAATTAATGACAAAACTAAGCAACATGTTTTTTTCTCATAGACAACTTATATTTAAAACTACTGAACAGGACTTATACCTTTCTACTTCCAATGCAAATCAAAACCTCAATTTTGTTACATTAGTCTCTTTAATAGATATCTAATCTCTTGGAACCAGTTCAAAATGTTTTGCAGTTTCCAAGGGTTTTCTTATGTTCATTTTCTTTCCTAACTATAAACATTTTCCTGAGTTTCTCCCTTATACTTTAGCTAGGCAAACCCTTCAAACATGTTTAAACTCCTCACAATCAGTCTTCAAGCTAAGTTCGAACTCCTGTTCTGATGCCATGTGGTGAATGATAGAGTCTACACTTTCTCTGCTTCATATGATTCTTAGATATCTATCTCTTTTTGTCCCCATTTCCCAGTCAACTTTGGAACACACAGATTAAAGCTGCAAATCACCTGTCAATATGATACAATTGGATTTATAGGACATCCAAAAACCTGACCTCAAATTCGCTTTTTCTGTACATTTTCCATGGCAACAGGAAACACATTAGCTTTGTATACTGTAGAAATGTTCATCTATGGTGATTACTACCTGACATCTTAGAAACAAAGGGATAGATTCCAGCTGTGACAGGTTAATCACTGTGGTTTACATAAGCAATTGAAGGTTGCATTAACTCAAAGGAAGTTGACCATAAGGATGCCAGTAAAAATGGAAAACCTGGGGATTTGGTCAATTTAGAATCCAGCAAAGGAAGACCAAAATGATTAAAATAGGGAAAAGCATAAAAGTAAATTTAGTGAGTAACTTAAAGGTAGACATAAAAATTTAGATATGTCTATAGGAAAAGATTAGGTGGGATAAACATATGAAAGAAAATTGATAGTGGAAAACAGGGAAATGTCACTCTTTGTTAGTCTTCGCAAAAGAAGATGTAGAAAGTCTCCCAAAAACACTATGTGACCAAGAGACTTGTGAAACTGAGGAACCATAATATATTGGCATTAATAAAGAGGTAGTACTTGAAAAGTAAACTGGACTTAAGTTGTTAAGATGTTTTAAAATTTTCAGATTTTCATCCCAAGTGTTGAAGTGATGGCTGGAGATATAATTGATGCATCGGTTTAGGAAAGTAGCAAATGTAGTCCACTAAGAAAGTAATGAGGAAGAGGGAGAATGTAGATCCACATACCTGATTTCAGTAGTAAGGAAAATGTTATATTCTATGATAAAGGGTGTCATAACTGAGCATTTAGAAAAGTAAAACTGGGCAGAGTTAATGTCAATTTATTAAAAGACAATCATGATTGACAAACTTGTTGGAGTGTTTTGAGGATATTATTTGGAGTATTTATAAAGAAGGACTAGTGGATTTTCAGAAGGCTTAGTGAGACCTCAGCTAGAGCATTGTGTACAGTTTTTGTTCCCATCTCTCAGGAGGGATGGACTTGACATGGAGGGAGTACAACAGGTATTCAACAGATTAATCTCTGGGATGGCAGTACTGAGAAGAGATTGAGGATTCTTGGTTTGTATTCCTTAGAGCTTTGAAAGATAAGGAATGACTTCATTCGAACTTGGAAAATTCTTACATGGCATGACAGGGTGGATGTAGATAAGATTATTCCCAAAGTTATTGGGTCTAAAACCAGGCAATATAATTTCAGGATAAGGGACAGGCCATTTAAGACTGAGATGAGGAAGAAGTTCATCACTTAGAGGATGGTGAGTCTTTGGAATTCTCTGCCCCAGAGGACTGTGGAACCTCAATTACCGAGCAGGTAGAAGATGGAAATTGATTGGCTTTGAAGTGTTACCTAAATTGGATACATGTGCTCTCCATGCAGTTTGTAAATCCTTTTACTTAAAATAAATTTAATTCAATGCATTGCTTAAAGGTTTGTGTGTTATCTCCCTGCCTGTACTATTGTAATGTTATGGTTCACTTACTTAAAATAAATAGCATCTATGCTTAAGTAGTACAGATTAGAACTTAATGCAAACATGTTAATCGCTGTGCTAAAAATAGCAGATGAAGGAAGTGAACCCCTTTGTGTATTAAGTGTTATGGCAAGTCTCTCCTATTTTCTCCAGCTGCATCCAGACATAATGGCATTTAAAATATTGTTTAAAAAAAATGAATGTAGATCTTTTAGCATAAATTTTAGACATTATATGATGGATATGCTGCTTAAGTAAATCCAATTTTGCTCCCCTGATGGCTTAGTAAGCAAATAGGCCACAGTGGAATGAAGCCATTCGCACATTGGGTGGCACAGTGGCTCAGTGGTTAGCACTGCCGCCTCACAGTGCCAGAGGGTTCAACTCCAGCCTTGGGTGACTGTCTGTGCACATTCTCCCTGTGTCTGTGTGGGTTTCCTCTGTGTGCTCTGGTTTCCTCCCACCATCCAAAGATGTGCAGGATAGATGAATTGACTGCGTTAAATTGCCATGGTGTTAGGTACGTTAGTCAGGGGTAAATGTAGAGGAATGGGTCTGGTTGGGTTACTCCTCAGAAGGTCAATGTGGAATTGTTGGGCCAAAGGGCCTGTTTTCATACTGTAGGGAATCTAATCCAAACTAAACATAAAAAAATACATAAAACGTGAATCTACATTTATATGGTATCTTTCATGATCTCATTACTTCCTAGTTTGCAACCAACATATTGTATTACAAAATAAATCCACTGTTGCGAAAAACAGTTGTCAACTTGTAAACAACAACAATGAGGTGAATGATCAGCATGGCAAATTGTTTTACTTTCAAACCCTGACGAATCATCTGCCTATTTTAGAACTAAACTAGTTGTCAACTAATTGACTCAAATGGGATTAAAATTGGATGGGGTCCGCGCTCACCCCAGCCCGGACGGAATTTCACATTGGCCCCAAGGTCCCGTACTTCCCGCGGGAGCCTGTGCCCCACAACCTGAGCCACCTCCGGAATTTTAATTTTGTTTCTTTCAGGGATATAAAAAGGAAGGACCTGTATAGACTGCTGCTGCACACCGTCCACCTCTTCTCCCTCATCCACCGTCCGGACACGCCTTGGCGTGCCCATTTGCCACCGGGCGGTGGAGATCCCCAGTGGAGGGCTCTTTACGCAGGAGTCCTTCCCCTTTCTCTCGGGGATCTGGGGTGGAGGGTGCTGCATGCAGCAGTCCCCTGCAACCATAGATTGCGGTGGTTCACGGACTCCCAGCCCAACTGCTTGTTCTGTGGCGCTGTGGAGTCCGTGGACCATGTATATATTGGGTGTGGGCGTTTGCACTCCCTTTTTGATTTTCTTAAAAACCTTCTCCTCTGATTTTGGCTGCACTTCAGTCCCACGCTCCTGATCTTCGGGCACCCGGTACGGAGGAGGGAGGCAGGTCCGAAGACCTCCTCGTGGGTCTGCTCCTGGGCCTGGCCAAACTGGCCATCAACAGGTCCAGGCAGCGGGCTGTGGAGGGGGTCGTTCGGGCCGACTGCCTGCCCCTCTTCCGCGGTTACGTTAGAGCCCGGGTGTCCTTGGAGAAGGAGCACGCGGTGTCCACCAAAACCCTGGAGTTGTTCAGGGAGAGGTGGGTGCCGCAGGGAGTGGAGTGCATTATTTCTCCCTCCAACTCTATTTTGATTTAGTCCCTACCCTCCCCTTCACCTTTTTGATCACACAGCATTGCCCTGTGGTTTGAAGGGCAGTGCTTGCCACTGGCCACTCGGGTGTTTTTCATATCTTCCTGGTGGTGGAAATTGAATAAAGATTCATGCACTTTGTGTCTGTCACTGTGTCTCACAACTGCACACACACACCATGGGTGCTGGGGAAAAAATAAGCACTACTGCAGTTAGGCGGTAGTGTGGGGGGTTTTAAAAAAGAAAAGAGAGAAAAAAAAAGAAGAAAAAAAATAAACAGAAGTGTGTGATCACACAGCATAGATTAAAAAAAAAGAAAAAAAAATAAAATTGGATGGGTTCTGTCATGAATGAGTGATCTCTTCAACTAGATAACCATTCAGATCATGAAAGTGAAAATGAATGGAAATCTCTTTCGATGGAGTTAAATATTAAATACTGGTCATGGCCCTGAAGAACTTTCCTTCATTGATTGTACATGAATTTGAGAGCAAAATATAAACTTTAGAAAATTTAAGCACTGTTTCTCCTGAGATGTGTGATACCATTAAAAAGAATGTTGTAGTTCCACATTTTGAATATGCATCACTCTGCCATTACCATCCTTCAAGTCTACATTTTTATATGTCAATGCTTCCCATTCATGTGTGTGATATATTTGCTGCAAAATGGAAATATTGGGTTGAACTTTACCATTTATTTGGGAAAGATACATGCATGGCAGCAGATCCACCATGACCTTGTTGCTTTTCCTCATGCAATCTTCCACTCTTCATTGCATTATTGTGCAACTGGCCTCTTTATTGCCCATCTCATGGAAGTGTGCAGCAGGAGAGGTTCACTACTCCTGGATCATTGCACTGATCATGCTACTGGTTCATTACTCTGCCCAACGGCAGAGTACTTTAGATGCTGCAAGCCAGGAACTGCCCCTCTGACTGTGATGTTTTAGCATTATCCCTGAGGAATTGTCCTAGTAAAACAAGTTAGCTCCCTGAAGTATTGCCTGGAACCTCAAAGGGGTGCTGCTGGATGGGATGAGAAGGGCCAGCTGATTGGCAATGGTGTCAGCGCCACCAGACTAAGCCAACCTGGACTGAGATAACAGCCCGGGTCAGTATGGTGACATCCACTGCAGTGCAGAATAAGTGCCCATCAGTGAAGGAAGGAGCATTCCACAAGGATAAGCACCACTCTTTTCTCTCTGCTTCCTCACTCTCACAGGATTGCCACTCATTCAAACTCTGCCAATGGACAAACCTTTTATTGTGGGCTGCTTCCCATATAAGTAACACAATGAAATGAAGTCCAAACCATTCTTTCATCGTGGATGTGCATTTCAGTGAGGCTGTGTCTGGTTTCTTGTACTCAACAGAGCATAACTCTATCTCTTTGACATCCCTCCTGGTCAATGTTCTGATTCTCATCCTCATTTTCATCCCTAGAAGACTGATGTCAGTCTCTCATCTCCTCTACATCCAAGACAAGCCCACGTGTTGACCAGTTGTGAAGGGCATAACATATCATTAAGATATGGCACATCCTTCTGGGCTACATTGCAGGTCAGCATGGTCCAGGCATCAAAGCAATGTATTAAGGAGGTCGATGATCTGTTTCCCTCTGCCCCCGATGGAAGCAGGAACAGAGAAATGCCACAAGGAATTCCCCCAACTACAAAGATAGTATTAAATATGGGGAATGTCAGAAATAGAACAGTACTTCAGTAACAGTACTCTTGAGCCCTCACATTAATTACAATGAATCAATAACATTATGCCCTGACACAATGTGCCATTGAGCTTTGAAAGGAGGTCAGTGTCTTGTGCTTATTAACAACATGGATCTATATAACCTTATCTCGGTGCAATCTGTAAAGCTAAAGTGATAATGCTACACAGGGGGTGTCAAATTCTGGCACTAACCCAGCAATCTGTCTCAAAAATAGCCATCTTTGAACATAACAGACCATGTCCTTGCATACTTACAGTTCAGTATGCAAATATGGCAGCTTCAAAGTGTTGTCTTCCTGTATTAGGTGTGAATTTTTACTTACATTTGAGATTTTCATTTGCAGATACATTTTATTTTGTTCAAAAAGCATACAAACTGTAGACAGTCAGTCAATGTGGCATTTTTAAAATTCCTACTTTGGAAATAAAACTAGTCTGACTCCAGGTTGAGACACAAACAAGCTTGAAACAAGGGCTCACACCTAAAATGTATTGTCTGACTGGGATAACACTTTTATACTGATAAAACCTTAAGTTATTTTGGTGCAGTGACTTCAAAGAAATTCTGGGATTTACAAATTAATAAATCAAAACCTACATCTCCATTCTAACTGATTAAAGATTTAATAGCCATCTAGGTTTGATCAATACATTTGCACCAGTTGTATGATCTTTTTATCTTTTACTTGTAAATTCTGTGTCCAATGTATTCTCCCTCATTACCTGCTTGAGGAAGAAGGGGGACTCCGAAAGCTTGTGATTTCAAATAAACCTGTTAGACCTTATAGATGTTTATAAAATCATGAGGGGGATGAATAGGATGAATAGACAAGGTCTTTTCCCTGGAGTGGAGGAGTCCAGAATTAGAAGGCATAGGTTTAGGGTGAAAGGGGAAAGATATAAAAGAGGCTTAAGGGGCAACTTTTTCACGTCGAGGGTGGTGCATGTGTGGAATGGGCTGCCAGAGGAAGTGGTAGAGGCTGGTTTAATTGCAACATTTAAAAGGCATCTAGATGGGTATATGAATAGGAAGGGTTTGGAGGATTATGGGCCAAATGCTGGCAAATGGGATTAGACTATGTTGGGATATCTGGTCAGCATGGATGAGTTGGACTGAAGTGTCTGTTTCCGTGCTGCACATCTCTATGATTCTATGACTCTATAAACCAATGTAGTGTGATTTTTGACTCTGTCAACCCCAGTCCAACACTGGCACCTCCACATCATGTATTAGGTATGTAATATGATTCAGAAATAGAAAACCCAGATGAGACATTTAAGTTGACATCTGAATAAATAGGCTTATCTGACATAAGAATGATATTTTGAGGCCATCATTAGAAATGCCATTCTTTGAATTGCATTTTGATGTCATAAGGCTGACATTGCTGAATCAGTGGATGCACAGTGGAAGCAAGATTAACACAATTACCTCCAACAAGGACTCACATTCAAAGGATTTAACTTCATTTCTGAAATACAGTGACTTACTCCACACACTCTGCAAGTTGTGAAAGAGATTCTGTCTCATTATTGCAGTTTGATGTCAAGATAGCAAGTTTTCAACTTTATGTGCTCATGACTGATTTTCAGAATAATCTTTCCATCCTTCAAGTTTCCTTTTTGTCCCTGTGTCCCTGTTAACCTTTTAGCCTTCCCTATTTTCTACTTACCTCCTCCATATAACACTAAAGTCTCCACTTGACCCCTGAGCCCGTGGTTTTGTGATTTTTCAACCCAAATTTGGCTATAAATTCTTTGTATATTGAGGAGAGAGTGATTGTGATTTGTAAAATACTTCCACTCATCTCTTATATACTATGAGATTTCACATTTCTATCTAGTTTCACTGTAATAATTCTCTCAGTGAACCAGCACAATGAACCCAACTCAAGACTTGAGCTTCTCACTTTTCACAGAACTGCATGCTCCCTGACCATCAGTTGCTAAGCATCCACGACTGATCATGGCCCATCATCTGGACTGTCGTGCTGAACAGACCTGACCAAGGACAATCCAGCCTCCAGACTTATATCTCCACACCACTCAGAAAAATGTAGCTGTCATCCCTGAACTCATTGTACTTGACCTGCAGGACTGATCATTGCCAAACCTGAACTGGAATCCTGGCTTTGCCTTCTACATCAGAAATTATTGCAGGATGTAGGTTTGCTCATTGAGCTAGAATGTTCATGTTCAGACCTTTCATAACCATACTGGGTACCATCTTCAGTGAGCCTACGGATGAAGCATTGCTGACGATTCCTGCTTTTTATTTATATGTTTGGGTTTCCTTGGGTTGGTGATGTCATTTCCTGTGGTGATGTCATTTCCTATGGTGATGTCATTTCCTGTTCTTTTTCTCAGAGAGTGGTAAATCGGAGAGAATGACACGCAGGAGAATTTCTAGAAGCATATCATTCCAACCAGAATTCTATCAACAAACACATTGACTTGGACCTGATTTATCAACCCCTGAGAAAAAGAACAGGAAATGTTACCTAGTATGGAGACAAAACATCTGAACATGAACCTTCCAGCACGATGAGCAAACCTACATCCAGAACCTCAACCTGAGTTACAAATCTTCTCAGAATTCACTAAGGCATTAGTGCAGTCTAGTTTCTCAGGGAAGTAAAGGGGAATTGAGAACTGCAAAGCCATGAGGTGAATTTACCTAATAATGAGATGTAAATGCATATAAATAAGGTAGTCACTGCTCATTAGTAAGATTCAGAACTCGCTACACAAAATTTTTCTTGACTTGTTAATCAAACTTTTCATTTTAATTGTATTTTTCCAACTTTCTCACCATTGCCCATACCACTTAAAGATGTGGAAAAATCTGCCCAACATTATCCTTCTCTTTCATAAAACTGTGAAGGCTGTGAATGTTAATTTTTGACTTGTGTTGGTGAACTTCACTATGCTTTAAAATTTGTTTTGTGTTTATTCTCCTGAAGGAAAACCTTCTTGAAATTTGTTTCCAAAACTGGAAAAAAATATGAATGTTGATAGTTTATTTTAGTGGGCACTTCATTATTAATATGTAAAATAGCTCAAAGTTCAGTGTTTGGGGAGACAATTGCTAGTTTTATATCTATAGCTATTTCCCCATAGTTTTGAATGCTTTAACTGAGTTGTCAGCATCTGCCTTTGGAGCAAAATGTCTTCAAGGAAACACATGAGGCTTGCGATTTATCCAATGATTTAATTACATTTAAAACTAGCTATTTTTGATTATATGTATGTCTCTCACCTAAATATTGTGTTCAGTTTTTGGATTGAATTGAATACTATAAAAAATGCTTTTATTCTATAACAAATACCGAGAGGACTAAGCACTGTGCTTTGGAACACTGTTGTGAAATGTCTCCTTAAAAGCCTACAAACGTATCCACCATGCAACATTAAGTGTTAACACTGGATAACAAAAAAAAACAATTCACAGGAGTAGTAAAGTTTGCTGGCTAACTCAACTTAATTGTTTTCATCTCAGAACCTAAAATATCACCATATCTTTTCCATAGTGGAATGGAAATGCAAAGCATGAACTACCTTAACTGTGAACTTCAACCAGGCTCCAACCAAGCAGCTAAGTTAAGAATGATACAGTAATCACTACAGATAATTGAATAATTAACACTGTCCTAGGTTAGGGCAGGTCTGGTACTGAAAGACTGAGGCCCTAAGCTTTGTCAAACGTAAGAGGACTCATAACATTACAAAAAAATATATTTTGTTCTGGCAGAAAGGAAAAGAAAACAGAAATATCAAAGTTTTACATTTGCATTATATTTCTGTGTGTCTGTGAAGGCACAACAAATGTCTAATAATTTAATTAAACTATATATCTTGCATTACGTTTATTTGCAATATGAAATACATTCAATTGAAATAACCTCATGATTTCTTAGTGTATATAAAAACTTTTAATCAACAACAACATAAGGCTAGCACTTACTAGATGGTAGCAGCAATACAACCTGCATTACATTACATTACATGAATTTTTGGATAACAAAGTCACTGATGATGTCCTCAAATAGTGAGCTGTAAGGTTTCTCACCTTCTATACACATAACACTCACTGCAAGCAGCTTTTCTTACACCTTCTTTTTCCTGCAGTTCATTTTTGATGTTTCTCAGCTGCAAAAATGACATTTCTCCTGAGCAGTTTGTTAGCATTATACTCAATAACAGCTGCAGAATTGCTTCTACTTTAGCAAAAGGTAACTGAATCTTATCTTAGATGACAACTTGATTCAGGTTCTGGTAGCATTAATGCCCTTTATCTGAACAACTTCGCTTGATATAAGCTTGGAAATGCTTTATTACTGTAGTACAGTTAACATCAACATCACCAGGATAATCCTTTATCAAAAGCTTTACACCTTCACACAGCTGTTTTTTTTTTCCCTAGGCATCTAAATCAAAAATGAAAAACTGTTTGCAACACTTTCATACATGATTGCTCTTTTCTTCAAGTTGGTTTCAAGTGCATCAATCAGAGCAATATAAAAGATTCATCAGAACTTTCTCACTTTGCTTTCAAGAATTGAGAATGATGTGTAAGTCTTTGCACATATACTAAGCGCTATCTATACATCCTGCAGGGTATTGCTGATTTTGTGGAATGGTCTAACAAGCAATCCCAATGTTTTAACATGAATACAAACTTTAATTCCTCCATCTCTTCCTGCAGAATGCCAGCTTCTCACCTTGAATTACCTTTTTCACTGTCATCAGTATGAAGATGAATGGAAGCACTAATAATGGAGCCATTATTCTTAGAATATGGCTGAGGTAGTCTTTGCATGTGCTTGCCACCTCATGTCAGAAAGATGTTTGATACTGTGGAAACAGGACCTAAAATTATTTATGTACTGGTCAGCATTTCGCAGAAGCAAAGAAAGGTTTATCTAATTTTTGAAATTGTAGTGTCTAAATGGATCATGTGGCTTTTTAAGTTCAAGGGAAAGAGCTTGTACTGCAGATGTGCTGTTAACCTGCATATATTGGACTACAGTTCATCACTTGGAGACACATAAACCTGAAAGACTGAGTGATGCATTTGTTGAATGGAGTCTGGGAGTAAATCAAAGCATTTGGATCATGTTTAGTGTCAAAGCAGGATTTGTTATATAATTATTGCCCAGTCACATCAGTACATTTTTGTCATATCAGGGTGGAGATGTTCATCATAAGGAGTCTTCTTTTTTCCTATGTGTTTCATTTTGCAACTGATTGTGTCAAACTTGAAATGTAATCTTTTGTTTAATATTTAGAAGGCCCTCATAATGTGAGGTGTAGGTTGTGTCTTCCAGCAATGGATCCAGGCATTAAGGAAAAAAGCATATGATTTGTAGGGATTTTCCCATTGCCTCTAACAAACAACGGGTCACAGAGAATGAAAGAAGGCACATGGAAATGGACAGCTCTAATCCACAGCAAGAATCCAAAATGGCAGTTTGTCTCTGAAACCTTGACATCATTCAATATATGAACTAAGTATATGAGATGGTTCTTAGTAAGAAAACTTAAATGCTTTCCATTGGAACATAGCATCAACAAGGGTCAGTCTTATGTGAACACAAGCTGACAAGATTCAAACATTATATAAGAGACAAATATTCCATTTTGATTTGAGCATTGAAGCGAAGATTTGTTTAGTGTGGTAGGCACCCAATATAAATGGGAATAAAACAACTTGAAGTAGGGAACATGAAAGTACATGGACTGGTCACATTTACTGCAGATGTTTGTCTTCAAAGAAATTATACCAGAGATTGTAGATCATTCGGCCCATCATGTTCATACCAAACCTCTGAAGAACATCCCACCCAGAACAAATCTGTATCCTATCTCTGTTAACCTGCATTTCCTATGGGTAATCTACCTAGCCTGTACATCTTTGGACTGTGGGAGGAAACTGGAGTACTTGAAGGGGTCCCATGCAGACACAGGGAGAATGTATAAACTCCACACAGTCGCCCAAGTGTGAATCAAACCCAGGTCCCTGGCACTGCGAAGTAGCAGTGCTAACCAAGGAGCCACCATGCCATCATATTTTATTTTTAAGTGATTGCCATTCCTTTCTGCTCCCCAATGTTTGCTTCCACCTTACATTTTCCTTCATCACTTTGCAGTGATAAAACTTAAAAGGCATATAAAATTAATCATTGGTACATTTTTGATCCACTGACATGTATTTTTTGGAATTTTAAACGTCTTTCCCCAGCTGGTTTTGCAATTCTAATGATCAATTTGGAGAATGATGACTCTTTTCAGAGAAAACTCACAGCAGACAATAAGTAACCCTCAAGATAAATTTATGCTGCAAGGCTTCTGCTTGTCAGTTCTTCTTCCACTCATGTTTTGTTGCTTAGAGTAGACTTGGTCTTCCAACAGACATTGGTTTGTTCATTATTGTCCTTCAAATGAAGGTGGCAGTGATTACTGTATCAAAACAAGGAGGCTGTGGATATTTTGGAAAAGTAACTATTTACCTACATGATTCTGTGCTAATAACAAAATGCCATGCATACACAGTACAAACAAATATTCTTTGGCCTACTTTTGTGAACATAGCAGCACAAATGATAACTTGTGTTTTGCTGATGACAGTTGAAACGAAGGAAAAATGCTGGAAAATTATGCTGCCTCTTCACTTTGCCTGTTAACGTTGAGGTTGTTTATTTGAAGTCATTTGCTTTACTGAATGGTGCATTTTAGCCTCCTTGGTAGGTACATCTGTGGATAGCAAACAGGATGGCATTACTATTGAAGTAGGACAGAGGAGCCCAGGCGTTTCCTTATTCATTATCTCACATTTTGTCCGCAATGAACGGTACCTAATAACTATCACCTAAATGATTCCTCAGCTCTATTCTAGCTAAGAAAATTGGTTGATTATTCAGTTGAGTGTATCGATGCAACAACGCTGTTCAGGCAAGTGAGAAGGCTGAATGACTTTCGATTGTGCTGTAACAGTGGTGGAAAAGTGCCACCACTGGGCAAAATTTTAGCAGCAAGGAAAATTATACTTTCCCTGTGCACGTTTCACAAAACACCTCAACATTTCAGAAGAGACAGAACTAAATGACTGTGATTTCAAGTTCAACTGTAACAACTCAAGGATTCTAAGCAGAATTTTGATTGTTATATTGTTTTGGAGATTTTCTGCTTTTTATGTGTTCACACTCTTGTCTTCCTTTCAACTCAGGAACACCCTGTAATTTGATTCTTAATTTTGATTAGCTCTATATTTTATTTGAAGAGTGATATAGCTGTGTACTAAAAGAAACTTCAAGAAAACTTTTGCTGTGACCAAGTTAGGGCGTTAAAATGAAGAGAACCTCCTCACGTGATTGTAATACCTTTATTAGGATGATTGTTCCTTCCTCTTTGACTGTTTTGCTTATTTAATGCAAGTTTGCCACAGCTATCAACATTCTCTCAGAGCCAAAGGAGGACTTTGAGGTAGGAATCCTGCTGTGTGTCCACGTGAATCATAGAAACCCTACATTGCACATACAGGCCATTCGGTCTGTTGAGTCTGCACTGACCCTGCAAAGAGGATCCCACCCAGACTCACCTTGATGCTAACCCTGTAATCCTGCATACCCCATGACATCCACAAAACCTGCACACCCTTGGACACTATGGACAATTTAGTATGGTCAATCCACCCAACCATCATATCTTTGGACTAAGGGAGGAAACTGGAGCACCAGACAGAAACTCACGAAGACACGGGGAGAATGTGCAAACTCAAGGCTGGAATTGAACATAGGTCCATGGCGCTGTGAGTCAGCAGTGCTAGCCAATGTGGTATCGTCCCGCTCTGAATAGCTAATAAATCTCAATCCTGCAAAATTGTCAGGACACATGGCAGGAGAAAGAAATTCCTGCCATCAAATCCAAGCCCAGGCATTTACATGAGACTGAGTGCTTCAAGCAAAATCTCTAATGAAGGCATTAAAGATTTTAAAGATTGATACATTTTATCATGCTACTATGAAATATTTAATTTGTTGAATCTTTGATTTTATTTAAACTGTTATTAGATTACTTACAGTGTGGAAACAGGCCCTTCGGCCCAACAAGTCCACACCGCCCCGCCGAAGCGTAACCCACCCATACCCCTACATCTACATTTACCCCTTACCTAACACTATGGGCAATTTAGCATGGCCAATTCACCTGACCTGCACATCTTTGGACTGTGGGAGGAAACCGGAGCACCCGGAGGAAACCCACGCAGACACGGGGAGAACGTGCAAACTCCACACAGTCAGTCGCCTGAGGCGGGAATTGAACCCGGGTCTCAGGCCATGTGAGGCAGCAGTGCTAACCACTGTGCCACCGTGGCTATTAGAAAATTCTCGTAGAGAGAAAATAAAAGACTGCAAAATCTCAGGACAATATGGTCTTACATAAAATATCAGTCATTGTGTGTCAAGCAGAATGACACCTTTAACATTGAAAATAGCTACCTACAAAAGTAACAGTTACCAGACAATGATAATCAGTTTTTAATGAAACTCATGTTTAAGATATCCAATTTAAGATAGATGGAATGCTAGATGGCCGTCAGCAAAATGTTAACGTAATATAAATTGGAAAACAGTGAATTATTTTCTTTGGCTTGTACTAAAATATACTGTTGGATCAGACTTATAGAACTGAATATTACATTGCTCAATATGGGCAGGAGTCTGACCTGCACACACAAGGATCACCTATTCTGCCCACTGTCTTTGAAAGCCTGTGACAATATCAGTTAATGGCCACCTGGTAAGGAGTCAGCTGACATCAGCAAGTAAAGGAATCATAGAATCCTTACAGTGTGGAATCAGGCAATTTGGCCCATTGAATCCACACTGAACTTCTAAAGAGCATTCCACACAGACCCAACCCTTATCCTATCCTGCAACTCTGCATTTTCCTTGGCTATTCCGCCTAACCTGCATATCCCTGGACACTATTGACAATTACCTAACCTGCACATCTTTGGACTGAGAGAGAATACTGAAGCACCCGGAGGAATCCCATGCAGGCACAGGGAGAATGTGCAAATTCCACATGGACAGTCATCCAAGGGTGGCATTGATTCCATGTCCCTGGTGCTGCAAGGCAGCAGTGCTAACTACTGAGTGACTGTGCCAACTGAGTACAACTGAGCGGTGAGGAAAGGCAGAATACCTGGGTGCAGAAGCTGCAGGGCATGTACCAAGCATCAATCTCTGATATTTGGTTAAGCAGAACTGTGGCGATAAAACTTGGAGCCTGGAGCCTGAAACATTTCCTCAAGAAGATGATTAAATGTATTGAATATCTGCAGCAGGGAAGTTCATGGTTTTAAATGTGCTAATAGTAAAGCATTCAGGATCCATGCCAGGGAGGAAAGGTGATTTGAATACATTTAATCCATTCACCTTGTGAATAACAAACAAACAGCAAAAAACTCAAAGTGCAATCATTTTCTCTCTTTATCTTCCCACAGATAGCGGAAGGAGTGGAGTCACCAGCTATTGAAGGACCAGGCCAAGGTTCCCTGTCTGTCGTCCTGCAGACTAGGAATGATAAGTACAGGTCCTCATGCCAGCAGATGGGCAGAGGAAAATTACAGCCAAATTAGCCTAGGTAGAGGTTCCAGTCGAGAATGTGGTGCTGGAAAAGCACAGCCAGTCAGGCAGCATCTGAGAGTCAACGTTTCGAGCATAAGCTCTTCATCAGCCTCATTCCTGAAGAGCTTATTCTCAAAAAGTTGATTCTCTTCTTCCTCGGATGCTGCCTGACCAGTTGTGTTTTTCCAGCACCATACTCTTCGACTCTGATCTCCAGCATCTGCAGTTCTCACTTTCTCCCTGGGTAGAAGTTCCAGTAGAGTTAAAAAGCCATGGGTTTGCCAGGAGGGCTGCAGTGTCAGAAGAGACTCAATAATGTCTTGAGGTCTTCCAGGGTGAGTATGCAACATCTTGGAGTTGAACCTGCATGGATGGGTGTGAGGGTGTGACGTGTTTCCAATATTGGATGGTGTATTGACCAACTATAAATGGTGACTTGATGCAAACATGTCATTCTGCATTGCTGGAGTGGTTTGGGGATGGGCTGCAGTTCAACGACAACATTTGTCCATTGGCAAAGAAATGCTAGCCGCTGACAAAACAGAAGTTGGTCATACAATTGAAGGCAATGATTGCAGCACAGCATCACCATTATTTTCATCAGAAGAGGTACAAAATGCTCCTTGGGCACTACTGACGGTGGGTATTCTCTGGCACCTTGGTGGGTATGCATGAGAGCTCCATACACCAGTGAGAGCAGATCATAGTCAGAAGAATGGCTGTCAGAGATTGATATTGTGCAAGTCTCTGTCACATTCAAAGAGTACTGGAGGTGACCTAGGTGCTTAGCTTCAGGCATATGACAAACTTTGGAGTCATCCACCAGGCAGTGGATGAACATACAGCAAGACATTCATGGAGATGTGGCATAGGTACCAGTGAGGTTGTGGAATGGTATGGATGATGGAGGACTCCATCCACTCTCAGAATTCAGAATCTTCCTCAATGGCAAACCAGTGACTATTATGATGGACTGGACCCAGCAGCTCACTGATAGGATACTGAATATAAGTTCTGACCTGAACTCTATTGCCTTATGACTTGGTTTCAGGGTCCAGAACCTGGTGAGGGGGGTGGGGAGTTGTAAGGGCGGAGGGAAGGTGGAGTAGGACGAAGAGCATGGAGTCACATTCGGTTTTTGCATTGTCCCAGAAAAGTTGGGAGGGAAATTATCCTCATAGAGAGATTAAGCAGTTGCTAGTATCATCAGGGGGCGCTCCGAGGAGGCCATTTGTGATGGGGAAAGCCTCAACTTGCCTCTGTGCCAATAGCATAAATACTCCAAAGTGTTGCAACAATAAATGGCCTCATGCCATTATGTAGGATTCTCTCAGCATTGCCAGGGTCCTCATAGCTTCAGGCAACCAGCAGACAGCTGTCAAAGTCATTCCAAGAAAGTGGACATTTGAATTAGCAGCCCATCTCCAACACCGTCAGCAGACCACAGAATTAACAAGAGAAGTAAAGACACATTAGTCACACATGGGTTCACATGGACACTTTATATATTTCAGACTAATGCAGAATGTTAATTCATTTTATAATTAAATTAATGGTAATCTGGCTGCATTCATGCATTGTGTGTTTCTGCGGTGGTGAATTTTTAATCAGACGTATTTGTTGCTATTGTGAGAGTTTGTGTCCGTGTGGGTCCCTATGCACAAGATTATTCAGCGATTTCACATTAACATTAGCAGGTGCACAGGAAGAAGATGAAAGGTGAAGGTGAGAAGGGTCATGATGGTGTTATTGAGCTGCTGAGACTTCACCATTGGAATCTTCTCATGAGAAGGGAAGAGAATCTATTTTGACCAGGTATCCAGAGCCTCCTGAGGACTAGCATGTAATCTGGTTGGCATGACTCACCCTTTCCTTCATCATAGGACAGTGCTGTCCCCTTTGCCAGGGCTTCCCCTCTCTTCAAGGTCAGGTTGGTAACCTACTGTGGACAATGACCATAGCGGACACACTAGCCAAATCGGTGCCCTGTGTAATGACAGGCTTTCATTATAGTGACTCTCAGGCTTCATCTGTGGTGGCCACCTCCTTAAAAAGGTATTTTTTGTTCTCTAGAAGCCAACCCAATTAACATCCTAAACCCCTGGGTATTGGCATTGTGGCTATTGTCTGAACTGTATGTACATACCTGCATTATCCCATGCTTCTGGCCATATACAAGCTGAATTTGAATGGAGAAATATCCCTTTCTGTTGATGGATGCTTTAATGGCCATATGTATGCCATCTATTAAGCCTTGGATTGTACATATTCAGCAATGTTACTGATGCCTCAGGCTCCTTCTTCTGTTTTCATTGCTAAACAAAATGATCTCAAGGGCACAATGGAACACTGCACCCATGAACAGCTTGGTGCACAGATGTCTGAGTGACTTTACAATCATCTCCAGGATGCCTGGAAGACTTTGTGGTGAAAAAATGTAGCATCGGGTGTCGACTGACACAATTTGATAATATCTCCACAGTCAGCCTGTCACAGAGTAATGGTCCTGTCCCCTCAGGCACAGGAGCTCTGACATTTGAAGGTATCTCAGCCTCGGCCAGAATACTTAATTAATACCACTGTGCCTTCTCCCCAGTCTGCCTGCTGCTATTGTTTCCCCTCCACAAAACCTTGCTTAGAGACAGGTGACTGGGGTTCCTGTACCATATGCTGCACATGTCCTTAGCCAGCAAAGCCCCTCTACCACCTTGTGTCCCTATTGGAATGTACATTTCTTGTTGGGGGCATTAATGGACAGCAGGAATGCCATAGAACTCAGTGCTTTTTGCAGCACTATCTATTTGATACCCCACTCCCCTACTTCCCAAAGAAATCCCTCATGTAGATCGAAATTGACAATGATCAGCAATAGCAAAGTCAACCAGCAAAGTCAACCAGCCCTGGGCCACTAAAGTCAGCCATAGAGCTCAGTGTTGTTTGCAGCACTATCTATTCGATACCCCACTCCCCTACTTCCCGAAGAAATTCCTAATGTAGATCGAAATGGACAATGATCAGCAATAGCAAAGTCAACCAGCCCTTGGCCACTCAAGTCAGCCATAGTCCCACTGGCAGTTTTTAGATGCACCGTTGCAACATATGCTGATTAAAAAAAAACTGACTTGTACCAGTTGAGTTTCCTATTGGGCATTCTGGCATGAGTGTCATATTATTTGGGTCAATTACCAGGTGCACAAGCTTAAAAGCTCAGTAATCAGATTTTTATTTAAATCATAATGTGACTTCCACATAATGGGAGACAGGGATGATAATGTTGAGTTCACAACTTAATGTTACCATGCCAAAATTTATGAATGCGTGAGGTGGCCACAGTTCTGATTTCTACACCTAGTTTGCAGTCCATGATAAAGAATCAGATTAGATTTTAGATTTAGATTTAGATTTATTGTCACATGTATTCATGTACAGAAGTACATGAAAAGTGCATAGTGTTGTCAAACATGGCGGTATCTTAAGTACAAAAGATACCCAGTTTCAAAAAAACTTAGGTACAAAATAGTAAGTGAAACAAACTCAAAAAATTTTACCGTCATAGAAACAGTCAAAAAATAAAGAAGTAAGGTAATAGTTCACATTAATATCCTTCTTAATTTAAACTAGAAAAATTTAATAATTAAATTAAAAGTTCAGTAGTCTTTGATGAGTCCTCAGCTTAGCTCCATTTCAGAGACGTCAGCTGCCTGTTCTCAACACTGCCACTGGCTTTATTCTCAATTGTTTCAATTTGATAAGTATAATGGAAACTTGTTTATCCAGGGACGACATGAAGGCAACATTTTCAGCTTTTAATCTTGAAAACTCCCCTAAATCAAATGCATCAAATCAAATTGGTTTGTGCAATCTGTTTTGAACACTCAGCATTTCTACCTGGCATGCCAGCACATTGTTTGATATTGTCTGATGCATGTGCAGGTTTGATGGAGGATTGAAAACTGAGGTTTTAATTATTGAATACCATTTGAGTCAACAGAACCAAACTGAGTAAAGAATCTCAAATGTTTTTTAAAAAAATAAGGTCTTTGATCCAGTTGCTTTAGGGCACATCCTTTTAAAATTAGAAAAGCAGACATCATACATGAAGACAGCTATCAGAGTGCAAATCAGCAATTATAACATAGCCAGGTATGACATGCCAAAGATGAGTGACAACACAATAGTACTGGCAAGCAGGCTAGAATGAATTAAACAACGTTACTAAACATTCCTTAATTCAATTTGTGAAGAATTCTTATTCATGATACGTGAAAGGCACTGTTCCTAAACTGCTGTAGACTGCCTGTCTCTGTGCCATTATTTTATGAAATTGTTCAATAAATGACATTTTAAAACAAAGGATTAATTTGAAAATTTTTCTCAGGATAAGCAATGCATAAATTTTATATTAATGTTTTGTAGTTTCAAATGGTAATTTCAACCTTATTTTAATTGTATATGCAATGGGGGAGTGCTGGGTTGGCATTTCATGGTCTACCTTAGTTCAAAAAGGTAGCTCACTCCCATATTCTCAAAAGCCCAGTTAGTATTGCCCATAACCCATGAGTGAATTTAAAAGGCAACTATATGTGCACATGTATGCCTGAGCGATAGTTATAGCACCTGAATGAAGATAATGGTTAAAATTTCCAACCAATGTTTATGATTATCCAAAGTAACCTTGGGTGGCATGGTGGTAAAAACAATGACTGCAGATGCTGGAAACCAGATTCTGGATTAGTGGTGCTGGAAGAGCACAGCAGTTCAGGCAACATCCAAGTAGCTTTGAAATCGACATTTCGGGCAAAAGCCCTTCATCAGGAATAATGTGATAGGTCAGGGAGGAGAAGGTGGAGTGGAAAGGTGGAAAAGGAGATAGGCAGGTAGGACAAGTCCGGAGAAGTCCCGGAGATGTTCCCTAAAGCGCTCTGCTAGGAGGCGCCCAGTCTCCCCAATGTAGAGGAGACCGCATCAGGAGCAATGGATACAATAAATTATATTAGTGGATGTGCAAATAAAACTTTGATGGATGTGGAAGGCTCCTTTAGGACCTTGGATAGAGGTGAGGGAGGAGGTGTGGGTGCAGGTTTTACAGTTGCCTTCCACATCCATCAACCACACCGCCCCGTGGCCCAACATTTCAACTCCCCCTCCCACTCTGCCGAGGACATGGAGGTCCTGGGCCTCCTTCACTGCCGCTCCCTCACCACCAGACACCTGGAGGAAGAACGCCTCATCTTCCGCCTCGGAACACTTCAACCCCAGGGCATCAATGTGGACTTCAACAGTTTCCTCATTTCCCCTTCCTCCACCTCACCCTAGTTCTAAACTTGCAGCGCAGCAATGTCCCCAAGACTTGTCCGGACTTGTCCTACCTGCCTATCTCCTTTTCCATCTATCCACTCCACCCTCTCCTCCCTGACATATCACCTTCATCCCCTCCCCCACTCACCCATTGTAGTCTATGCTACTTTCTCCCCACCCCCACCCTCCTCTAGCTTATCTCTCCACGCTTCAGGCTCACTGCCTTTATTCCTGTTGAAGGGCTTTTGCCCGAAACGTCGATTTTGAAGCTACTTGGATGCTGCCTGAACTGCTGTGCTCTTCCAGCACCACTAATCCAGAATTGGGTGGCATGGTGGCTCAGTGATTAGCACTGCCCCACAGTGCCAGGGACCCAGGTTCAATTCCAGCCTCAGGCCGTATGGAGTTTGCATGTTCTCCCCATATTTGCATGCATTTGCTCCGTTTTCCTCCTGCAGTTCAAAGATGTGCAGGTTAGGTGAATTGGCTGTGCTAAATTACCCATAGTGTTCAGTGATGTGTAAGTTAACTGTATTAGTCAGGGGTAACTATAGGGTAGAGGGAATGGGTCTGTGGGTTACTCTTCAGAGGGTTGGTGTAGACTTGTTGGGCCAAAGGGCCTGTTTCCACACTGTAGGGATTCTAACCCATATTGTTATGACTGAGGAGCATAACGCTATGGATATAATATTTAACTTTAATTACAACAAATTTTTTAACTAAGATAACACAGCCAAGATAACTGCCAACATAAATTCAATGGCTGCCTGGATAGAGATTCAGAAATACAGATTCAGGGAAGCTTCAAATTGAAAGCCTAGAAAGGAAGAGATATAAGAGAGATTGAGTACTCAAAACGTCTCAGCAGGGAGCCATCTCTGGTGACATGTTTCTGATTTACCCCTCCAGAGGTGATAAAAAAAACGCCTAAAAGGAAGCTTCAATCCTGGTCTGCGCATGTTAGCGATCTGACATCCGAGACATGTGCCGTGAGAGTCATAGCTCTGGGAACAGCTGTCTAAGCATTCCAGCATGACAGGAAATGATAAAGGATCAGACTCTCACTCACTCTGAGTGCTGCTGGTTGGCTACTACTGAAAGGAACCAGGACAAGTATTTCAAAGCCAAGACTCTAAAAAGAGACTTAGAAAAAGACAATTACCAACACCAACTCGGCCAGTAACCTTTACTTCATCAGCCGCAATATTGAAGCTATTCCAACAATGCCTTTAAATAGGGGGTTCCAGAATTCGATGAAGGAAAGGTTACACATTTCAACATTAATTAAGATGGTGTTTAACTTGGAAGGAATCTGGCACTTGTTGATGGTCCCATCCATCTAGATCGTTGAGGTGGCCAGATTGAGATGTGAGGTCAAAGAATGAATTTCTGAAATGCAATGTTTATGGATTGTTTACACCACAAATAATTTGCACATATAATGCAGACAATAAATATTGAAGGTGGTGGATGCAATAATTAACATTTGTGACATTGTTGTTATTTTATATTCATGTCCTTTTATGTTATATTATAAAATCTCTTGATATTATAAATTATTATATTTGTTACAATCACAACTGAAATGTTTATTGGACAATTCAGATCCCAATATGAAATCTGGCTTGATACATCCTTTTTTTTAATTAACATGGTAGTCATTCACTGAAAAATAGACACACAGTAATGAAGATTTCTCCATCCGTTCCCCTATACCATCTTTTTACAACAAGTTAGATCCTGAAAAATTATGCTTTGATTAAAAAAAACTTTAGATTTGACTTAATTGCTTCTCCCAGTTCTGTCCTGTTGCCTTACATAAATACACAGAAAATCAAAAACCTAGACTTTCTCATTATTTTAAAAATCTGCTGATTTCTAACCAACCTCCTGGTCTGGAAGTTCACAAATAAAACAGCTACATTAGCATAACTGTATTCTTCCTTAACTACCCTATACTTCTTTGCAGGAGAGAATCTATATTTGTTTCAGAGACTAGTCAGTGTGAAACTGTTCTAAATTCTTTCAGTATCTCAGTTTCTCTAAGCTAAAATCAATATCTGACCATTCTAAACCAAAAGCAAACTAATATCTTTCAATGTGTAATCCCTGTTATAAACAATTTTTCATTAACACTTCAGGGGGCTTGCAATCCTCAGCGCTTTGGAACATATTGGATTAGGTCACAGTTCTGGAAGGACTTTCTGATCATTACCAAAATAACCATCACCAAAATGCCACTAGTTTGAAATCCAAACTCTAGAAATGATATATAACACATCTCTTATCATATATTTCTCAGCAAAAATGAAACTTGAAAGGAATTAAAAGTTACATGTGTTTGAGTACAGCTTTTTCTCTAACCCTTATAGGTATTTTCTAATCAACCTGTTCAGGGATGTTATTGTACATCTCTGGAACAGGTAGAACTTGAACCTGGGCCCAGAGGTAGGGATACTATAGGAGCCCTTGTTCCTAATATGCTTAACCTGGGATCAGTTTAGTGGAAGCATAAATTATTGAGTGTAATTTGTTTCTGTAAGTGCATCAGGTGAGTTATATGTAAAGATTAATGTTGAATCTCCATGTGAAATGATCATGTGAAGGTAATGAAAGCAATCATACTGCTGAATTGCTGCAGGCAATGAAATTTCATGTGCTGCATTGCCCTGTATAAAAGATATGTCGATATCCCCTAAAAGAAATTGGTAACTGCTGGGATTACCCTAACAATGCCTTCAACACTAAGCCCAACAGAGTTTTCTGAATCCATTATTAGACAAATTGGACAAGGGCCAGGTGGGCCATATTTCAGGTAACTGTCATCACATGATAGTCAGAAAATCCAACACCCACTTTATTAGCACTGTCCTCCAAAGCCCAGCCCAACCTACAATTCCAGAGCAAGCACCAAATCTATTTCAAGAACTAACTCATAATTTTCTTCCAGGGTCCAGGCTGCTTACATTGGTTTTAACAACACAGGTGGAAGATAAAATCAAGGGGCAGAAGTAGGCAATTCAGCCCCTCTAGCCAACTCCACTGTTTAATACTATTATGGCGAATCTCATCTTGGCGTCAACTGTAATTTCCTGCCCACTCTCCATAACTCTTCAACCCATTACTGATTAAAATCTGTCTATCTCCTTCTTAGGGCTAACAACTGACTAAGACATGATTGATGTCTCCTTACTGTTGGTAGCATTCTTGCATTTGAATCAAGAAGTTCTGCGTTTAAGTCCCCCTCCAATATCAAAAATTCAGTGCAGTAAAGGTGCCATCTTTTGGATAACTGATAACACCATCTGCCTATTTGGATGGATGTAAAAGATCCCATGGCTCTATTTTGAAGAAGTGAAAGGAGTTATCCATGGTGCTCTCGGCAATATCTAACCCACAATGATAATCACAAAACAGATTGTCTATCATATCTAAATACTATTTCTGGATTTTTGCTTTGAACAGGTTAGTTGCTGTGTTTCCTATATTACAACAGTGACATCCTTCAAAAAGCAGTTTATTGGCTATAAAATGTCTTGAAACATTCACTGGTTATAAAGAGCTCACTATGTAAGTATAAGTCTTTTATATTTTTTCTTCTACCAGGTATGCTGTCCAGTACTCATACACTGGATCCTGACTGAAACAAACTCCCAGTTTAAGTTCCCAAGCACCACTGGGTCACTGTTTCTCGGAGGGATTCTGCTAGACGACGGTTGAGAGACTGATGGAATGCCAGAGGAATTTCTGCGCCATTTTGTTTTCACATGGCAGGACAACAAAACGTGAGGACTGAGATGCTAGAGACCAGAGTCAACAAAGAGAGGCAACTACAAATTGGAAAATGTGAAACTGTAGCAAAAATAATAGAGAAAACAGCATATAGTAAATGTGGGCCAAGAAACAATGTCATGTATGATTGCAGCTTGCTTAGTTTCTTTATAAGGCATTTCCTAATTTTATATTGCAATGAATAAATTACAATATATTACTTGTATGTTAAGCGCAACATAAGTGTATAGCAATGCAATTTTTTTATTAAAAGATTGCATGAGGGAATGAAAGTGAAAGATTAAGTTTAAAATTCTATCTAAGCCACTATAGTTTAGAAACAACAGTTATTTCACAGCAAGAGGTTTAGAAATAAAATAGATGTCAGAATTATTGCATTTTGAACTCTGACCTTTTATAACAGCCCTCTTTGCCTAGTTGTTAGCACGATAGATATACCCGAGAGTCCAATTGTTCTATCAGCTACTGCAGTAACATTTAAAGCATCTGCATTTCACA
Source organism: Chiloscyllium punctatum (assembly GCF_047496795.1). Lineage (NCBI taxonomy): Eukaryota > Metazoa > Chordata > Chondrichthyes > Orectolobiformes > Hemiscylliidae > Chiloscyllium > Chiloscyllium punctatum. The sequence goes on along the minus strand of NC_092750.1, from coordinate 48,877,636 downwards.
GTTCCTTTCACTGTTTTAAAATACCCTTTTAAATAATAGATGTGAGAACAAAAAGTGACACAAATCTAAGAGGTTCTCCAAAGAGTTTTCCAAAGCAGAGAAATGTAACTTCTCTTATGAGCACTGTAAATGGCTAATTTTGAAACAATGGGTCTCCAGAGTACACATTTAGTAAAGTACTAACAATTATGTATGTGTGGAATATGGAATAAAGGGAACAGAAAGGTCTAAATATTGTAATTCTGTCTGTCACTTCATTCCTTACATAATATGTTTGAGCTATATGGAGTCTATGTATGGCAATAGGGCAGTTTCAAATGGATTTTTGTCATTCTACAGCTTAATTTCACCTTAAATGGAAATCAGAAAAAGGAACTGTGTATTTGTCTTACTTGTTATATATTCAATCATTTTAACTGCCTAGAAATTACTGTTGCCAGCATCAAAAGACAAACATTGAACATGCTCGTGTGGCATTTTTCCATCCACTACTTTAATAGTGGCCAACAGTAAAAACAGTGGACAGAGGAATGTCATACAAGCAAATTAAACAATTGAAAGCCAAATACTACAGAGCTCATTGTGTATATGTTTGATCTGCTGGGAAATAGTATATGTTAGAGGCAATCTAAAAAAGAATAGAAATATTGCAACAATGTAATGAAAGTATAAATCACCTTAAAAGCAGTTGATTAACAGACAAGATAAATCAGCAAATTGACTTATGTTTAAAAAGAATGATATAGTCATTCTAGCATCTCAATACATCTTTTATAATCTCTTGATCCAGTCTTTTTAACAGCTAAGGTTGGGGAAGCATTTAATCAATAACTGAGTGTGGAATGAGCAATTAGTCAATCAAGAGCTATGAGTCACAGAATAGCAATGAGATCCATACATTTTACACTTTACCTAATGTGTTTGAGCTATATGGATTTCGCAAATGCTGATTTTTTCCAAAATGCGTTCATGCAACTTAAATACTATAAAATTAATTATTAACTGAAAACCCAAAGAATTTACAGGTATATAATCAATAATTAAATCAAGATAACTCAATAAATCCAAAACAATTGTTGCAAATGAAAGAAAATGTGACAATAAAACAATGAGTAAATATTAAGTTGATGGCCATTCAGTTGATGCTAACTAATTTATTGTTGGTTGTCTCTGTGTTACTAATTTGTTTTGTAATGTGTAAGTTTCTAAAATGTTTTTACCGCAGGAATTTATGATTCTGTTTGTAATCCTGATGTTAGTTGGAGTGTGAGTAGACCCAGAGGGGTGAGCTCACTGAAATAATAGTCTGGTAACTTTTACTCACAAGTTAGGGCCACTCCTGCTTCAATCTAGAGTTGATGACATAGAACTGTCGGGTAAGAGTGAGTGCAGGTTGCCAACAGCGACCCATGGGAACAGGCACTGGCAAAGGTAGGTCTAGAATGTTGTGAGAGGGGTGCACAGAGATCCCAATGATCCTACAATTCTGTGCAAGGTTAATAGTAGTATTCTTTCTCTTGCTGGCCACAAAAAAAATTGATTTAAAAAAATTACCTTTATGATTAGGTTTGCTGAATATTGGTACTCATAAATGTTATGACATGTGGAACAGTCCATCTTAAGGATATGTGGAATAGTCCATCTATCCAAACCAAAGGAGTAGCCATGTGCACCCGTATGGGCCCCAGCTATGCCTGCCTCTTCGTAGGATATGTGGAACAGTCCATCTTCCAAACCAAAGGAGTAGCCTTGGGCACCTGTATGGGCCCCAGCTATGCCTGCCTCTTTGTAGGATATGTGGAACAGTCCATCTCTGCAGCTACATTGGCCCCACCCCCCACCTTTTCCTCTGCTACATCGATGACTGTATCGGCGCTGCCTCGTGCTCCCACGAGGAGGTTGAACAGTTCATCCACTTTACCAACACTTTCCACCCCGACCTCAAATTCACCTGGACCGTCTCAGACTCCTCCCTCCCCTTCCTAGACCTTTCCATTTCCATCTCGGGTGACCGAATCGACACGGACATTTACTATAAACCGACCGACTCCCACAGCTACCTAGACTACACCTCCTCCCACCCTGCCCCCTGTAAAAATGCCATCCCATATTCCCAATTCCTTCGTATCCACCGCATCTGCTCCCAGGAGGACCAGTTCCAAAACCGTACCACCCAGATTGCCTCCTTCTTCAAGGACCGCAATGTCCCCCCGGACGTAGTCGACGATGCCCTCCACCGCATCTCTTCCACTTCCCACTCCTCCGCCCTTGAGCCCCGCCTCTCCAACCGCCACCAGGACAGAACCCCACTGGTCCTCACCTACCACCCCACCAACCTCCATGTCCAACGTATCATCCGCTGTCATTTTCGCCACCTCCAAACGGGCCCACCACCAGGGACATATTTCCCTCCCCTCCCCTATCAGCGTTTCAAAAATACCACTCCCTCCGTGACTCCCTCGTCAGGTCCACACCTCCCACTAACCCAACCTCCACTCCCGGCACCTTCCCCTGCAACCGCAAGAAATGCAAAACTTGCGCCCACACCTCCCCCCTTACCTCCCTCCAAGGCTCCAAGGGACACTTCCATATCTGCCACAAATTCACCTGCACCTCCACACACATCATCTATTGCATCCACTGCACCCGATGTGGCCTCCTCTATATTGGGGAGACAGGCCACCTACTTGCGGAACATTTCAGAGAACACCTCTGGGACACCTGGACCAACCAACTCAACCACCCCGTAGCCCAACACTTCAACTCCCCCTCCCACTCCACCAAGGACATGTAGGTCCTTGGACTCCTCCATCGCCAGACCATGGCAACACGACGGTTGGAGGAAGAGCGCCTCATCTTCCGCCTGGGAACCCTCCAACCACAAGGGATGAACTCAGATTTCTCCAGTTTTCTCATTTAACCCTCCCCCCACCTTGTCTCAGTCAAATCCCTTGAACTCAGCACCACCTTCCTAACCTGCAATCTTCTTCCTGACCTCTCCGCCCCCACCCCACTCCGGCCTATCACCCTCACCTTGACCTCCCTCCACCTATCGCATTCCCAATGCCACTCCCCCAAGTCCCTCCTGCCTACCTTTTATCTTAGCCTGCTGGACACACTTTCCTCATTCCTGAAGAAGGGCTGATGCCTGAAACGTTGATTCTCCAGTTCCTTGGATGCTGCCTGACCTGCTGCACTTTTCCAGCAACACATTTTCAACCCATAAATGTTGGCAAGTCTGGCATCTGCTGCTAAGGACTTCATCAGGCCAAAATAATTAGGTCCTTGTCCACTTTGGGCACGGGATAAAATCCCAACCTAAATTGTGCTGACAATAATGATCGCAAATTGACTGCAAGTTCAGGTGTGTATTATGTGGCCGTCATTTTAATCCTTCTGTACAATGACCCTATATGGTGGGACAAAGAGGTGAATGGGGTGGGGTGGGGGGTGGTGGGGGTGTTGTTATCGTGTCATCGTGACCTGTAATTCCAGCTTGAAATCTAAAATAAACCATTTGACTTAGTCCCTGCTGAGCATTTGCCATGCTGTTGCCAAAAAGGAACAGATAGGTAAGGACCCCATGGTAGTCAGTCAGTCACAGAAAGAGCTAGAATCATGGGAGCTAACTGAAATTGATCCTTGGTTATTACAGCAAAAGGAGTTAGCTGTTTGATGAATCTCTGGTATGTGATTCAGGTCTTTTCTATTCTCAATGTATACATATTGATGGTAAAATTATAAAAAGCAACATAAGCAAGTGAATAATTATAGCATATTAACAGACAGTTCAGGGAATGTACTAGGAGAAAGTGAGGACTACAGATGATGGAGGTCTGAGTCAAGAATGTGGTGGTGGAAAAGCACAGCAGGTCCAGCAGCTTCAGAGGACCAGGAGAATTGACATTTCAGGAATGAGGCTTGTGGGCCAAGGGGGCTGAGAGATAAATAGGAGGGGGATGGTGCTGCTGGGGGCAAGGTAGCTGAGAGTGAGATTGGTAGAGGAAGATGGGGGTAAAAGTGAAAGGTTGGAGAGGAGTGTGGAGTGGATAGGTGGGAAGGAAGATGGGCAGGTAGGACAGGTCAAGAGGGCAGTGCCTATTTGGAAAGTTGGATTTGGGATTCAAGCTTTAGATTACTTACAGCGTGGAAACAGGCCCTTCAGCCCAATGAGTCCACACTGACCTACCGCAGCACAACCCACCCAGACCCACTCCCCTACACCTAACACTACGGGCAATTTAGCATGGCTAATTCACCTAACCTGCACATTTTTGGACTGTGGGAGGAAACCGGAGCACCTGGAGGAAACCCACGCAGACACGTGGAGAATGTGCAAACTCCACACAGTCAGTCGTCTGAGACGGGAATTGAACCTGGGTCTCTGGGGCTGCATGGCAGCAGTGCTAATCACTGTGCCACCGTGCCGCCCACAAAGGATAAGGTGGAGGGAGGGGAAATGAGGAAATTGGTGAAATCCACATTGATCCCATGTGGTTGGTGGTTCCCAAGGTGGAAGATAAGGCATCCTTCCTCCAGACAGTGGGTGGTAAGGGTTTGGCAATGGAGGACGCCCAGGATCTGCATGCCCTTGAGTGAGTGGGAGGGTAAGTTAAAGTGTTCAGCCACGGGGTGGTGGGGTTGCTTCATGTGTGTGTGACACCTAACCACCTATTGCACTCTCTGCTACCTTCCCCCCCAGCCCACCTCCCTCCCATTTATCTCTCAACCCTCTTGGCCCACAAGCCTCATTCCTGATGAAGGGCTTATGCCTGAAACACTGATTCTCCTGCACCTTGAATGCTGCCTGACTGGCTATGCTTTTCCGACACCAAATGCTCAAGTTCAGGGAATGTGTCAAGACTGCAGCAAGACTGCAGCAAGGCAAACAGATCTTCAGTAATTGTGTGAAGTAGCTTTGGCTCATCTGGTCATTTCCATTCATCACATATGATTGAGATGACAACTGTTTAACACAGGTAGTGAGTTGCCATGTGGGCTGACTCTTTTTCAAAGCAATAAACATTTACACTTTGGTTGCCTTTCCAGTGCTTACTCCTGGCAATAACATAACAGTTTTATTCAAGTAAAATTTGACTTTCTGTCATTTCACTTTGATTTGTCACTCAGGTTCCTTACTACTTCTGTTTCCTGTAGTCTTTTTCACCATTCAAAGTTTGAGAGCGGCATGACATTAGCCTTTCAATGGAACCACTTACCATGCCTTCAGCATATCAGTTCCTTCACTCAAGCATTGCCCTTCAGAAGATCATGTTAAATTTGCTCAATTTCCTTATTATCCATTTGATAGAATATGTTGCCTTCTCAGTGTTTTAATTTGACTGGGGATTGTGTGGAGACTAATAATGGTGGTGAATTTCCCAACCCTTTATCTAGCAGCTCCATCCTTCACTCACAAAATGAGGACTATTGTCATTCATCACAAGCTTTGCAGTTACGTATCAACACAAGTACCATACCAGTACATTTTCATTGGTATTAGTTAACATCAGCTGGTTTCACTCCCAGTATATGGAGGTGCCGGTGTTGAACTGGGATGGACAAAGTTAAAAATCAAACAACACCAGGTCATAGTCTAACAGGTTTATTTGGAAGTACTAGCTTTTGGAGTGCTGCTTCTTCTGTGCAGCAGGATCATAAGGCACAGAATTTATAGCAAAAGACCACAGTATCATGCAATTGAAATGATATATTGAACAAACCTAGATTGCTGTTAAGTCTTTCATCTTTTAGAATCGGTTGCAGGTTTTGCTATGTAAATCCCAGAACTTCTTTCAAGACACATTCTCGAGATAACCTCAGGCTTTACAAAAAAAAGGTGACATCTCAGCTCAGACAATGTATTAAAGGTGTGAGGTTAGAATCTGTCTGTATCCCAATGTTGAGTCAGACTGGTCCTATTTCCAAAGTAGGAATTTGTAAAATGTTACATGGATTGATTGCCTACATTGACTGCCTGCAGATTGTGTGCTTTTTGAACAAAATAGAGTGTGTCTGCAAATGCAAATTCACCCCATAGATTTACATGGGTGTTGAGGGGGGAGAGAGAGAGAGAGAGAATGAGTGTGACTGTGTGTGTGTGTGTGTGTTGGTGGTGGTGGGGGGGCGGTTTGGGCAAGAGTATGCATGTGAGTGCGTGTTTGCATGTGTGCGTGCTTGGTAGAGTGTGTGAATGAGTATGATGGATTATTAGCCTGTGAGAGGGTATGTGCATGGATGTGAGTGTGGGGAGTGTATATGTGTGTGTCTGAGAGAGGGTCTGCATGAGTGTGTGTGTGTGAGTGTGTGTGTGTGTGTGCATATCGTGTAGTGTGGTCACCTGCAGTGTGACATGAACCCTTGGTCCCAGGTGAGGCTATCCTCATGGGTACCGAACTTGGCTCTCAGCTTCTGTTTGGCCGCTTTGCATCATTGCATATCCTGAAGTGATCCTAGCTCTAGCCGGGCAGATGGAAGAAATGGAGGAGGAGGAGGTAATCAAGCAGGCAGAGGAGTGGATACCTGTTAAAAACAGGAAGAGGAAATCTTGCCAAGCCCCCAAAGCCTCCCAGCAAAAAGGGAAAAGACAGCTGCATGAGGGAGGGACGGCCAGCTCTTCGGAGGGGGAAGATGGACGCAAAGAAGGCCATCACCACCAGAAGAAGAGACAGAGCACCGTCGGTAAAGAGGAGGGCATTTCCTCCCAACCAGGAAACAACAGACCCCCCGAAGTCCACCCTCCACCCAGTGACAACCAGGGGGTACCCACTGCCCCACAACTACAGGCAACCGAGAGCTGTGATCCTCTGACAGTCCCACTGTCAGACACAGAACTGGACAGTGAGGACCCTTGCCTTGGCTCAATGACACCAGAGCGGGTAAATGACCCCAGTGAGGAGCTGGATAGCTACCTCAGCCCAGCGAAGGTCCAGCAGTTCGTGCTTACCATGGGGATGTAGACAAGCTACCCCAGAAACAGGACAGTCAAATGGACAATGGTAACCCCCATAAACTGGGGGTTAAAGAAGTTGCATCTGCTTTCATATAACAGGGCACCCACTCAGTAGATGGGTTCCGCTGAAGCCACAGCCAAATACCAAAAGACTGGATAGTTAATAAAGGTAACTGTTAATAGGATAACTGTGAATTCGATTAATTCAATTTGTTCTTTGTAATGTTAAGACATGCAATGTATATAACTATGAATGACATGGAAAATTGTACAAGTACCAGAGATTTATTTACATGAATAAAGTATATTTTGAAATTAAAAAAAAATATCCTGAAGTCTGCCTTGGAGGATGGTCACCTGAAGATTTGAGGCCGAATGCCCTTGACTGCTGAAGTGTTCCACGATTGGGAGGGAACATCCCTGCCCGTCAATTGGTGTGCAGTGTCCATTCATTTGTTGTCGTAGCACCTGCTTGGTCTCGCAAATGTACCATGCCTTGGGGCATTCTTGCCTGCAGCATATGAGATAGACAACGTTGGCCAAGTCACATGAGTATCTTCGCGTACATGGTGGGTGGCATCCCCACATGTAATGGTAGTATCCATGTTGATCCTATCCCTGTAATCCTACATTTCCAATGCATAGTCCACCTAATTTACACATCCCTGGACACTGCAGGCAATAGCGAATTCACCTGACCTACACGTCTTTGTACTGTGGGAGGAAAGCCACACTGACATGGGGAGAATGTGCAAACTCCACATAGTTGCCCAAGGCTGGAATTGAACCCAGGTCCCTGGTGTTGTGAAGCAGTAGTGCTAACCACTGAACTACCAAACTAATGTAACAGGCTATCCTTGCTACAAAAGAGTTCCTCCAAGTCCTGTCCCACTGGCACCAAAGTACAAGGTGATTTAACAATTGACATTGTAGCAGCTATGCACTACATTGTCATCACTAGATGCTTGATTATAGTGAAAATTGCTTCTTGTTCTATGCCTGATATCACTGCATGTCCTTAGCAGTAAGCTTCCAAAGACATCTGTTGGTCGCTACACATGTGCTACAGCTCTCACCTTGTCAAAAATCTTTGTAATTTGTTTTGCTGCTGTCACATGACTGATGTATTTTACTTGGGCAAGAGTAGGCATGTGAGTGCGTGTTTGCATGTGTGCGTGCTTGGTAGAGTGTGTGCTTGAGTATGATGGATTATAAGCCTGTGAGAGGGTATGTGCATGGATTTGAGTGTGTGTGTGTGCCTGAGAGAGGGTCTGCATGTTCAATTACATTTTTTTTGTTTACTTTCAGATCCTTTTGATGAAATCTCTCTCTAGAAGTCACACTTGATTTTGATCATGGTCTGTGATAGCTTCTTCCATTGTGTCTCAACATCTATAGACCAGCAAATTATTCACAATAGCTTCCACTCTGGGAAGATTATGATCTCATGCTATCTGTGATGATATTTCTCCAGAGCAGAGGAATACCAGATGGCATGTGCGATCATCATTACATCCAAACACATCCAGAATGTAGTTAGCAAACTATAGCTTCCATCAAGCTTTATTTGCCAGCAACCATTCTTTGTACTAATGGTATTAAAAGTCTTTTAACTTGGCAAGTACTGATGATATTTCATCAATGATTGGCATGGGGGAGTGCATCTCTTCAAATCTTCCAACTCTTCTGTCTTGCCTTGAGGGCGAGCCGAATCTCTGCTCATAAGAAATGTAGCCTCACATTTTCATCTATTTCAAAATGATATTCACCAGGAAGACAGGCAAGGAATGTAAAGCATATTTGTCATCTTCTTTGATCTGTTTGGCAGTCATTGATTTCTGGCACCCTTAGTGTGACTCGTCCAAGTTTTAGAACTTGCCTCAGTTGAGATGAGTGGATTTTCCTTATGTCTACCATCTGGAACTTCAGATCTTCAGTCTTCCCGTTGCTTTGAGCTTGCAGCTTTATTTGTTCTCCTGAGATGAGCATCCATTCCATTCAACAACCACAACTTTACCTTTGAATGCTTTGGGTCACGACCTTGTATCATTTCTTTACAGGTCTGCGAAGCTCATGTTGTTGTATGAAACATCAGTGTTTATTGAATATTTTGCATTTATTTGGCGCTCTTCTTCTACAGTCATCATTATAACAGTCATAAACCATTTTCTACTTCTAGACCTGAAGCTGCTAACCTATTCTACCATGTAAAGTGATTTGACAGATTTAACAGTTTACATCTCTCCAGCAGCTATCTATAAAGGCTTGCCTTACTTCTTTCTACTTAAGAGCTTGTTTGCAAAGTGAATTCAGCCACTTGTAGCTAGAGCCCTGCTTTCACCATGATTTATTTCTTCTGTGTGATGTCCTCCAGAATATTTATATCCCATGCGCTGGCCTTGATCATTCTGCTAGCCTTTCTGCAAACACTTATTTTGTTATTTTTAGTCTGTTTTTCTCATTCAGCCTCAAATATCTCTCAGCATAATGCAAAACTGTATCTGTTTCCCCACTAATGCACTCCAGTTAGTTACCTCAGAGCTTCTGAACGTATTGGTAGCTTTCTTGAGAGGAAGGGTCTCCGTTCTCAGCAGATATGTTGTCATGGCAGGATCTCTTCAGCATATCTCAGATTAAACTACATTTCAGTTGTCCAAACTCAGAGCATTCAGCTAGATATATCAGTGTAAGCCCATTATTATCAATAGTCTCCATTTACCCTTGAGCTCTGATGTCAACATGAGCTTCAACGACCTGTAAAAAAATGATACAAGGTCGTGACCCAAAGCACTCAAAGGTAAAGTTGTGGTTGTTGAATGGAATGGATGCTCATCTCAGGAGAACAAATAAAGTTGCAAGCTCAAAGCAATGGGAAGAATGAAGATCTGAAGTTCCAGATGGTAGACATAAGGAAAATCTCATCTCAACCGAGGCAAGTTCTATAGAGTGTTCATATGTAATAATAATTTAGGGTTCAAAACGAGTCTTAAATCTATGAAAATTTCTCATTGCGATCCAGGCTCTAATATTAGTTAAAACACTTTTTGGACCCCCAGCACTGATATCTTTGTTACAAGTCTAGTATGCTCAAGTTCTCGAATTAATTATGTAGCTATTTCATACTTTTGCCACTCAGAGTCGAAAATAATCCCATTCTGTTTTATATCTCCTTTCATTTCTCTCCCACCATGGAATGGAAAATGTATAGCCATTTTGACCTACCCAGTAATTCAAAGCTGCAGGCTGTTTTCTTTAAATTTTTTTTTGTTCAGTAATTGGCTCACTTACAGCTCTGAAAATACATACATTCTTACACCATGTTCCAACTGCCCTTTATTTAAAAGCTGCTACTGATTGTGCACAGACACTAACAGCAGAGGTAGATATCACATGACTCCAGCAAGCCAGCCAGTAGATTAAGAGTACAATTTCTTCCAATCATACGCAGATCTTAAACAGGCCTGCCATTTCAGGCAGTAAAATTAATAAAAGAAAAGTGGTTAACATGAAATAATAAAGAAACAAGTGTTGCACTTGATATAATTGAATATAATGAAAGCCATCAATGAAGGTCTAAAGATAGTTGTCAGCTGAAATTCCATACATGTGAAAAAAAGCTGCAATCTGGAAGAATAAAATAATCACATTTTCCATTGTCCCACTGCAGGAGGTAGAGATTAGGTTGTCATTATTCAACCATTGTATTGTGAAAGGAATAAGGGCTGTGTGCAATGAGGGCATGTGCTCAGAAAGAACTTGATGAATATAAAATAAAAATAGGCGGGTAGAGATTTTTGCAGACTGGAAGAATACATTGATACAGAAAAGAACAAAATGGGAACTAGAACAAAACTTTAGGGTAGTCCCAAGGTGATTGAACATCATCACTTGAATCACTATTAACCACAGTACAAATAAAATGATTTGAAAGGACCATCCAACGCATAATTCCAATGCCTAATCTGAAACTCGGGTAATTTTCTTTACAAAATTGGATTTATTATACCTTTAATTTAAATCCTTATTGCCATGTTTAGGTCTAGTTCATCATGGGCTAGCTTTCCTTCCAATGGAGCAATGCAGTGAGTCATAATTTCTGCCCACCCTCCAAACTCACTACAAAGCGGCTATATTTCTCTTAGGAGGCGGAGCTTTGGAGGGGTGAGATGGTTTACAAGCAAAATGTCCACTGTCCAGAATGAGCCCACTCAGGAAGAAGTCAAAGTGCAGTAGTGCTGCAGCACGACACAGAGCAGTCTGCATCTTTAATGAGTCCTGAAGAAGGGTTTGGCCTGAAACATTGACTCTCTTGCTCCTTGGATGCTGCCTGACCATGTGTGCCTTTTCGAGCACCATGCTTTATCAACTCTGATTTCTCCAACATCTGTGGTCCCCACTGTCTCCTAATGGGGCACAGAACCCTATGCAAGTAAATTGCTGCAGATTTATACTCTTTGGTTTTTGTTGAGGCCTTGTATAATCAGGAATGAATGAATCTCACATTAGGTCCTCTCCCTTCATTTCTATTTCTCCACTTCAAGAATAATATCACCATCACATGTCTGTCCATAGTGGCAGCCTTGATGCTTAAAACAAAAATAGGTTCATTGGGATCATGGTGAACTTCTCCAATCTTGGTTTTGTGACTCCAATGTATTAACCAAAGATAAAGGGAGAGAAGAATTATATTGAGGTTGTTGGATTATATCAGAGTAGACGATTGGTATTCTGAAGTAGCAGTGCCTGGATAAATCCAATAGAGCTCTGGAGGACAATCCAGGAAAAGTGTCCAATACCAAAGTAGCTTGTAGAACATAGAACATAGAACATTACAGTGCAATACAGGCCCTTCAGCCCTCGATGTTGCATCGATCTGTGGAACCAATCTGAAGCCCATCTAACCTACACTATTCCATTCTCGTCCATGTGCCTATCCAATGACCATTTAAATGCTCTTAAAATCAGAGAGTCTACCACTGTTGCAGGCAATGTGTTCCACGCCCCTACTACTCTCTCAGTAAAGAAACTACCTCTGACATCTATCCTATATCTATCACCTTTCAATTAAAGCTATATCCCCTCGTGCTAGCCATCACCATCTGAGGAAAAAGACTCTCACTGTCCAACCTATCTAAACCTCTGATTATCTTGTATGTCTCAATTAAGTCGCCTTTCAACCTTCTTCTCTCTAATGAAAACAGTCTCAAGTCCTTCAGCTTTTTCTTGTAAGACCTTCCCTCTATACCAGACAACATCCTAATTAATTCTTCTCAACCCTTTCCAAAGCTTCCACATCCTTCCTATAATGTGGTAACCAGAACTGTACACAATACTCCAAATGTGGCCACACCAGAGTTTTGTACACCTGCAGCATGATCTCATGGTTCCAAAGCTCAATCCCTTTACCAATAAAGAGGGGATTGCTACCAATAGAATGGTGGGATAATGATAATGATAATATCACTGGACGAGTGATCCAAAGGACCAGGTCCATGCCTCAGGAACCAGGGTTCAAATCCCAGTACAGCAGCTGGTGGAATTTCTACTCTATGAATTAATACCTGGTCTGAGTAATGGTGATTATGAAACAACTTTTTATTGGTGTAAAAATTCATTTTCTTCCTTCACAGAAGGAAATATGCTGTTTTTACCTTGTTTCATTTATATGTAACTCTAAATTCATTGCAGTGAGCTTGACTTTTAAATGTCCTTTGAAGAGGCTGATGAAACCACTCCGTTGTATCAAGCCACTACAAAATGCAGAAAGAGGAATGAAATGGAATGATCACACAGAATCATCTTAGCCATTGTAAATCGCAAGCGTAAAACCAACCTTATTGATCCTACAAAATCCTCCCTACCAAATTCTTGAAGTATGTGACAAAATTGGAAGAGCTGTCCTAGCAACTATCTGCACATCATCCTCACCTGGAAATACATCACTAATCCTTTGTTATTGCAAATACTGGAACTCACTCCCTATAAGCATGATAGGTTAACTGCATTACATGGATCACAACTGTTCAAGAGGTCAGTGAACCACCATCTTTTCAGGAGTCATGAGGAATGGGTAACAAATGCTGGCATTACCAGCAATGCATACATCTCACTAATGAATATAAAGTGAAATCTCCAGCAGCAACCTTAAGGGAATCACATACAGCAGTGTTAAGAGTGATGGTCATCTTGCCTGTCACAGACTATAATGTCCTTGTCCTGTTTCAGTATTGCCGATATGACTACAGAATTTGGCATGTATCAGCCACAATTGTGTGAAGCAAACATGTCTCATGTTTTTTTTTTCTTGACGTTTAATTAAAAGAATAGCCCTTGAAAGATCGCTAATGGATATGTCTCCATGTGGAGTGTTCTTCACTTTCTCCTCCTCCCTGTTCAAATATCCTTTCCTGCCCTGCATTGTCTTTCTACATTCTCCAATCATCTTCAACTCCCAAAGGAAGACCTCCTACACTATCCATGTCAGAAGGGAAGTTGCTTCGTCAAAATCTGTTAAATCAACAAAAAGATACTTGAATGCTAGCCAAATCACAGCCTGGACTTTTCAAACATTAACCAAATGTAGGGAAACTCCAGAAATGCATATAAATATACCTGCAGCCAAATGAAATAATTGTTAACAGCTAATTTGCATGTAGCTCATTATCCCTTTAAATATAAATCTAATGGAGTCCTGTTGTGTTCAGTCATGCAAACATAGGATAGGGCATTGGGTAGAGGCAGGGTTTTGACAATGTCAGCACTGGCAACAAATCAGCAGCATCTTTAGAAATCACTTTGCGAAGTTGGTGCCTGACACATTTCCTGATTGGAAGAATGCGGGTATATTTCATACACTATTTTTTAAGGGTTTTTAGGCCACATGTTGTCTAAAATACAGGCACTGTAAGTCCAATTTCTACCCTGACCCTCATTTCCCATCCCATTATAATTCTTTGGTTTCCTGGCATGCTGTTTTATCTCAGGACAACTGGCCTCAATGGCTGGCAACTTATCTCAAGTTTACTTACCTTTAATACAGCCAGTCAGAGCTAATCTAATGATAGAATTAATATAGATTTGCTTGGCTTTCTTCTGCCATCATAATAAATTACTGAAAAAAAATAGCTTTTCTATTCCTGCATTTACTTTCACACCATCATTTTGGCGCTTTCCTGGAATAATGTGATTTAGTTCACCGTAGATTATTGTGCTCACGTTCTTAACTAGACACTAAAGCAAATCCCAGTCTCTTCGTTTTCTACAAAGGCTTAGTAAATAATTTATTCATGAATTTTCCCCTATACCTCATTCCCCAGTCTTTATGAACAGTTCATCCTTTCTGTAACTTAGTGTTTCCTCAATAAATACTATATAATTTTATCTCACAATTGTTGTTACTTAAATTAAATGCAGCCTGCCATCATTGCATCTTCTAGGAGCAAGTGAGAACTGCAGATGCTGGGGATCAGAGCTGAAAATGTGTTGCTGGAAAAGCGCAGCAGGGCAGGTAGCATCCAAGGAGCAGGAGAATCGACATTTCGGGCATCAGCCCTTCTTCAGGAATGAGGAGAGTGTGCCAAGCAGCCTAAGGGAGGAGGGACTTGGGGGAGGGGCGTTGGAAATGTGATACGTGGAAGGAGGTTAAGGGGAGGGTGATAGGCTGGAGTGGGGGTGGGGGCGGAGAGGTCAGGAAGAAGATTGCAGGTTAGGAAAGTGGTGCTGAGTTCGAGGGTTGGGACTGAGACAAGGTGGGGGGAGAGGAAATGAGGAAACTGGAGAAATCTGAGTTCATCCCTTGTGGTTGGAGGGCTCCTAGGTGGAAGATGAGGCGTTCTTCCTCTAGCCATCGTGTTGCTATGGTCTGGCGATGGAGGAGTCCAAGGACCTGCATGTCCTTGGTGGAGTGGGAGGGGGAGTTGAAGTGTTGAGCCACGGGGTGGTTGGGTTGGTTGGTCCGGGTGTCCCAGAGGTGTTCTCTGAAACGTTCCGCAAGTAGGCGGCCTGTCTTCCCAATATAGAGGAGGCCACAGCAGGTGCAGCGGATGCAGTAAATGATGTATGTAGAGATGCAGGTGAATTTGTGGTGGATATGGAAGGATCCCTTGGGACCTTGGAGGGAAGTAAGGGGGGAGGTGTGGGCGCAGGTTTTGCATTTCGTGCGGTTGCAGGGGAAGATGCCGGGAGTGGAGGTTGGGTTGGCAAGGGGTGTGGACCTGACGAGGGAGTCATGGAGGGAGTGGTCTTTTCAGAATGCTGATAGGGGAGGGGAGGGAAATATATCCCTGGTGGTGTGGTCCATTTGGAGGTGGTGGAAATGACGACGGATGATATGATGTGTATGGAGGTTGGTCGCCACCAGGACAGAACCCCACTGAACCTCACTTCCCTCCAAGGCCCCAAGAGATCCTTCCATGTCCGTCACAAATTCACCTGCACCCCTACACACATCATTTACTGTATCCGCTGCACCCGATGTGGCTTCCTCTACATTGGGGAGACAGGTCGCCTTCTTGCAGAACATTTCAGAGAACATCTCTGGGATACTCGCACCAACCAACCCAACCGCCCCGTGGCTGTACACTTTAACTTCCCCTCCCACTCCGCTAAGGACATGCAGGTCATTGGCCTCCTCCATCGCCAGACAATGGCAACACAACGCCTGGAGGAAGAGCGCCTCATCTTCCACCTAGGAACCCTCCAACCACAAGGGATGAATGCAGATTTCTCCAGCTTCCTCATTTCCCCTCCCCCCACTTTATCTCAGTCCCAACCCTCAGACTCAGCCCCGCCTTCTTGATGGGCAATCTTCTTCCCGACTTCTCTGCCCCCACCCCTTCTCCGGCCTATCACCCTCACCTTAACCGCCTTCCACCTATCGCATTCCCAACACCCCTCCCCCAAGTCCCTCCTCCCCACCTTTTATCTTAGCCTGCTTGGCACACCCTCCTCATTCCTGAAGAAGGGCTTATGCCCGAAACATCGATTCTCCTGCTCCTTGGATGCTGCCTGACCTGCTGCGCTTTTCCAGCAACACATTTTTCAGCTCATGAGTAGTAAAACAACTGTCAACATGAGTACAACTTTAAAAAAAACATAATCCAGTCAGATGTTTAGTTAAATTGCTAATCGATCAGTGTAGCTGCAATTGAGTTGCTGATCTGAATAATGACATAATCCAAGTATGTTGCATTTCTTAATGAGTGATGAAAACACCTGCATCTTGCTTTTGATAGTGTTATTACAAATTAGCCCAGAAGAAAGCATAAATACTAAGCTTTGAAACTATAATAAATGTTAGGTTGAACTGCCTACAATGTTGTTTAGAACCGTTTGGAAGCATTATATTGTTGAGCGTAATCTTACTTGCAGTATTACAACATGTTTGTTTACAATATGTTTGTCAACCAATTATTTACCAGTTGTGGCATTCAGACTTAAAAGCACCAAGGGCCAATGTTTGGCAGTGGAGACTGAAAAAGAAGAGAGTTGTGGCTGCCGTTCTGATCCTGCTGATACAGACTCACTTTCCTACACTGGGACTCAATGATTGTGAAGCAAAGGTTCTGAAAAAAAAGTCCACAAACAAGAGAGAACTTAGTGTGTTAACGGGAGCAAAACTCAGCACTGGTCCAAAAGGACAGCCTAAAAATTTCATAATGCCCTTTCTCTCCAAAGGTTACAGAGAGGTAATCGTGAACAATTTGTACAAAAGAACTGATGCATCTCGAGAAATGTTCACAACTATTCATTCTTCCTCCATTACTGTCCACAGCATCCAAGGTATGCTGTCCTCTCCACATTATAAACTCGAGTGTTAGCCACAGCTGATCTGGGAAGCAAAGATGCCCATTGATTTTCCTGAACTCCAACAACTCCACTGGCATTTGACTGCAGTGAGACAATCGCTCTCACCTTCTTTTCCTGTTCGTCTTGTTGCTCACACACTTCATTAGCCGAGGACATGGAGGACCTGGGCCTCCTTCACCGCCGCTCCCTCACCACCAGACACCTGGAAGAAGAACGCCTCATCTTCCACCTCGGAACACTTCAACCCCAGGGCATCAATGTGGACTTCAACAGTTTCCTCATTTCCCCTTCCCCCACCTCACCCTAGTTCCAAACTTCCAGCTCAGCCCTATCCTCATGACTTGCCCTACCTGCCTATCTTCTTTTCCACCTGTCCACTCCACCCTCCTCCCTGACCTATCACCTTCATCTCCTCCCCCACTCACCTATTGTACTCTATGCTACCTTCTCCCTACCCCCACCCTCCTCTAGCTTATCTCTCCACCCTTCAGGCTCACTGCCTTTATTCCTGATGAAGGGCTTTTGCCCGAAACATCAATTTTACTGCTCCTCGGATGCTGCCTGAATTGCTGTGCTCTTCCAGCACCACTCATCCAGAATCCATGCTCAAAACAAATGTCCTATGTGCCTTTCTAACTCGTCTATTCACCTCACCTGTCATCTTCAGGGATTTGAAACAATCACCTGCTGAATCCTGTTCCTCTGAGCTTCCTAGTGTCTGCCAATTATTGAATAATACCTTGGCTTACTAGTTCTTCCAAAGTGCATCACCACACACTTACTAAGGTTAAATTAATTTGCCAATTACCTGTCCATCTAACCAATCTGTCTATATCCTCCTTCAACCTAAGACTTTCTTCCTCACTGTCAATCAGCTGGTCAATTCTTGTGTCATCCATAAACTTATTTAACATCCACCCACATTCCCATTTGTAAATATCACAAACAACAAAGGACCTTGTACTGATCTCTGTGGTACACCACTTAACATCAGTCTCCAGTCACACAAACTACCTTCTACCACCACCCTCAGTCTCTGTCACTAAGCTGATTTTGGATTCAACTTGCCAAGTGTTTGTGGATCCCATGTGCTTCTACATTCTTTATCAGTCTCCCACTTGGAACCTTGTTGAAGCCAAATTCCAAAGTATTGCAGGTTAACAGGGATAAAACAGTAACTCAGTGAGATCATGACCGACATGACAACCATTAAATACACTTTCCTACATTTTCTCCAAAATACTTGATGCTCTTAATGGTTAACTCTGTCTATTTTGCCTTAAATATATATAACGTCTACAGCCCTCAGTGGAGAGGGATTCCACAAACTCATTACCCACAGAGAAGAAATTTCTCATCTTTGTCTTAAATGTGGGATCCTTCATTTGGAAATAAAGCCCTCTGGTCTTAGACTCTCCCACAAGGAAAAAGACAAACTTTCTACACCGACCTTGTCAAGTCCCCTAAAATCTTGAATGTTTCAGTAAGGCTGCCTGTCATTTTTCAAAACTCCAATGAATGCCTACTCCAACCTACTCAATCACTCCTCATAAGAAAAATCCCCTAGTTATCAACCTAATGAATCTCATCCGTGCAGCCGCCAATGTCATAATTTGTCCTTCCTATTCCCTGTTGATTTTGTGCACTTGCTTTTTGTGATTCATTCAGAGGACCTCAAAATCCCTCTGTTCTGTATTTTCTGCAGTCTTCCTCCATTTAAATAATATTTAGTTCCTCTACTTTTGCTGCCAAAGTGCATAACCTCACATCTTCACACATTGCATCCCACCTGCTGAGTAAAAGGTGGAGCAGAAAAGTTTTAAGGAATGTTCCAAGCTAAGTCATGTTAAAAGTCAGTGATCAGGTAGAATATAAACTGTAGCAAGAGCAGGAGTACATCCAGACCTGTGCTGATAAGTGGTAAAAATTGTACTTGCCAATTAAATGCCAGGCAGTGGCCATAAAGTCATAGAGTCATAGAGATGTACAGCATAGAAACAGACCCTTTGGTCCAACCCATCCATGCCGACCAGATATCCTAACCTAATCTAGTCCCATTTGCCAGCACTTGGCCCATATCCCTCTAAACCCTTCCTATTCAAATGCTCATCCAGATGCCTTTTAAATATTGTAATTGTACCAGCCTCCACCACTTCCTCTGGCAGCTCATTCCATACACATACCACCCTCTGTCTGAAAACGTTGCCTCTTACGTCTCTTTTATATCTTTTCCCTCTAATTCTGGACTCCCTGACCCCAGGGAAAAGATTTTGTCTATTTATCCTATCCATGCCCCTTATAATTTTGTAAACCCCTATAAGATCACCCCTCAGCCTCCGGCGCTACTGGGAAAACAGCCCCAGCCTGTTCAGCCTCTCCCTATAGCTCAAATCCTCCAACCCTGGCAACATCCTTGTAAATCATTTCTGAACCCTTTCAAGTTTCACAACATCTTTCCGATAGGAAGGAGACCAGAATTGCATGCAAATTCCAACAGTGGCCTAACCAATGTCCTGTACAGCCGCAACATGACCTTCCAACTCCTGTACTCAATACTCTGACCAATAAAGGAAAGCATATCAAACGCTGTCTTCACTAGTCTATCTATCTGCGACTCCACTTTCAAGGAGCTATGAACCTGCACTCCAAGGTCTCTTTGTTCAGCAACACTCCCTAGGACCCCACCAGTAAGTGTATAAGTCCTGCTTTCCCAAAATGCAGCACCTCACTTTAGCTGAATTAAACTCCATCTGCCATTTCTCAGCCCATTGGCCCATCTGGTCCAGATCCTGTTGTAATCTGAGGTAACCCTCTTTGCTGTCCATTACACTCCAATTTTGGTGTCATCTGCAAACTTACTAACTGTACTTCTTATGCTCGCATCCAAATCATTTATGTAAATGACAAAAAGTAGAGGATCCAGCACCGACCCTTGTGGCACTCCACTGGTCACAGGCCTCCAGTCTGAAAAACAGCCCTCCATCACCACCCTCTGTCTTCTACCTTTGAGCCAGTTTTGTATCCAAATGGCTAGTTCTCCCTGTATTCCGTGAGATCTAACCTTGCTAATCAGTCTCCGTGGGGAAACTTGTTGAGCGCCTTACTGAAATCCACATAGATCACATCTACTGCTCTGTCCTCATCAATCCTCTTTGTTACTTCTTCAAAAAACTCAATTAAGTTTATAGTACATGATTTCCCACGCACAAAGCCATGTTGACTATCCATAATCAGTCCTTGCCTTTCCAAATACATGTACACCCTGTCCCTCAGGATTCTTTCCAACAACTTGCCCACCACCGAGGTCAGGCTCACTGGTCTATAGTTCCCTGGCTTGTCTTTACCACCCTTCTTAAACAGTGGCACCACGTTAGCCAATCTCTAGTCTTCCGGCACCTTACCTGTGACTATCGATGATACAAATATCTCAGCAAGAAGTCCAGAGATAATCCAACCATCTCTACTTGACATTCAATTACAATGATATCTCTGAACTTCCCACTACCAATATCCTGCGAGTTACCATTGACCAGAACCTGAATGGAACCATATCATATAAATACTGTGACTACGCGAGGCGGGGTGGTGGTGCAGTGGCAGTGTCACTGTATTAACAATCCACACCACCAGGCCAATACTTGGATACAGACTCCAATCCCATCCAGGCAAATGGTGCAATTTGAATTCACTAAAACTTGGACGCTGACCAGGCAACTATTGTCAACTGTCATAAAAAGCATCAGTTTCATTAAGGCCCTGTAGGGGAATTGCTTGTCCTCTATCTAATGCTGCAGCCCTCTGAAATGGTTAAAAAACCCAATCGTTTCAAAATTAATTCAGGATCGACTGCAAATGTTGACCTTTCCAGTGATGCCAATATCCCCTACATGAATAAAGGAAGAGTGGGTCAGGGGCTAGTTGATGACACCCTTACTCTCAGAATAATTAAAAATGTGGACAGAAAGCTGAGGCAGCCAACTTGAGAATATACCAATTTATTTCAGAGTGAAGACATGTTCCTTCATATTATGAAAGCTGCTCTCATAACATTGGATTATACAAGTCATCAGTATAGGCTGATATTTATGCTTCACTCATGTCAAAAGTACTTGGATATGCCCTTAAAAGAATTGTAACCAACAAGGCTATGGAACAGAAGGTAAACAACTGCAATAGTGAAAATAAGCAATGTTAGGAAGACAGAAGATCAAAGCCTAGGCAAGCAGGAATGTTGCGTCCAAGGAATTTCAATAAGATGATGACTGTAAGCCAATGATTGACTTAATGAAATGTAGTAGTTTTGAATTACAGAAAAGGGTACATGAAGGTATCTGAATAGACAGGAATTTGTGAAGATTTCAGACGGAATTCAGGAGACACCAGAGCACAGACCAGGGGTTAGAGCCAGAGAGTGGAATTCTAAATAATCCAACTTTTATTCAAATGCCAGCATTATTCCTTGAAAGCCGCTACCCAGATACTGTACATGTCCCTGAGCTGAATAAAATGTAATTGCTGTAACCAATACAGGTCAACATCACAGCAAGGGGGGTTTTATCAGGGTTAATTAAACCTAAGAAAATTGTGCAAAAATGTATAAGCACATAAATATAAACTGTCGGGCACAATTTCAGACACTGGGAAAATAATTTGATGCATCAAAAGAAAGCTATAAACAGTGACGACAGAAACTATAGTCCTCATCCCATGCAAAGGGAAGCCCTTTCCTGAATTTAAAAGATGAGTCTAAAGCAAATGCAAGCTTGGTGAAAGCCAACTTCCTGCCTGTCACAACAAACAGTTGGCTTTCTGCATTTTTCAATCCCAGAAATGTCATGTCTGTGATTCAAAGTTCCAACCGCACTGCATTTATATGTACCTCAAAAGTAATTTATCCTTGAACACAGCCACATCAGTGTAAGATGGCAAGTGTTGTGGAAATTACCATCACAAATACAAAAATGTCTTATCTGAAATTTAACCCGGCAACATCCTGGGCAAATTCATTTGTTCATCCTTGCATCAAGCACTGAAGTGTGAACTTTAATCAGAGGTAACAAAGCCTAGAAGACCTCTGACAAACAAGGTTAAAGCCTAATAAGCCACAAAATGAAGATGTGTCATGAGAAAGCAGTTGCATCAGACTCATGTGCGTAATTTCAGTGAAGGTGCCGATAAATGCATGAACTTTCACCACTGCATCATGAGACTACATTATTGTTAGTTACTTATCCAAAAACCCAATCTATACCGTAGGTACAAAGATAGTCTTAAAAAGAGCAAAAATGTAGACTGTACCTTGTAGAATGCCTTACCAATCATTGCATTATACATATGCTAAGCTCCAAAAATATAAACAAATATTGCTCCAAGAACAGTTCAGTTAGTACCACTCCTATCTTAATTGAAAGCTTTTGGATTCAGAATCCAGTCCACAGATGGACACAAGCTAGACTGACTCTCCTAGTGCAGTACTGATGAATTCTGCAATGGCAGAGTTGTCACCTTTCCAATGAGACACTAAACCTTAACTGATCTGCACTCCTGGGCACAGTTGAAGGATTCCCTGGCATTATTCGCATGGAAGCTCTTTCATGTCGCTGCACCTTGGCTTTACAATTAGTTATTCAATGCCTCTGCTTGATCCTGGCTGAAACCTTCTCCAGGTGATAACTTCATTCAGTATCCAAGTTTCTAGTCATTGCATCTATACCTTGGTTACTAACTCCTGTACTCTGCCTGAACTCTGGCTGTAACCTCTACTGAGTGCCTGCACCCTTCCCTATCAGTGTATCTTCACCATATCATGGTCAGTAACCATTTCCTTCCACACACCAAACCCCCCCCCCCCCAAATCATGGCAGTGCTCTTCCATGGTCTGTGTCCGTTCCATCCACATTCTCATGGTCAGTGACCATTCTCCCCATCCCCCATGGTCACTACCAATCCTCCCTATGGTCATTGCCCATTCCCCATGCACCATGCAAAGTGCAAATTCCCCTCCCTCCTCCCGTTCCTCAGCTCCCTTACCCTGCCAGTACTCCTGCCAATGATTGATAATGGTTACTTCAAAGACTTCAGCAAATGTTTCAGGGTCAATTAAAGGTTATAGAACTATGATACATTTTTGCAGCGTCAATACTACAATGCACACATTCTGTCTGATAGTACAAGGTGTTCAGCATCTCGCCACCTGTCATTTACGGGAGTCTGGCGGGCTGCTCAGAGATGTACAAATTTTCCAAGCTTGTGCAAATGTGTTGGGCTGCATTTAAGAACATGGATGGTCCTCCTCTTCACTCCTTAAAAGTCTTCAAATTTTTGCTGTGCCTTTCCTCCAGTTCATCCATGGTCACCCGTACCCCACTGCAATGAAAAATACATTCAGTCCGACTTTGCGCGTATCTGCCTGTGAGTGAACGCTGAACAGTGCTGACTGCTCACAAAGGTTAAGGAAGGGAGTTTTGGTCCTCAGAATCGTCCCTAAGTAAGAACTTTGGACTGAGAGCTTGAGAACCCTCTCACTATTCACCCAAGATCTGTCTGCAATCCCTGTCCACCTTGCTGGATTGCATATAGTCTCTATACTTTGATATCACTTCCTAAGGAATTAAACAATTAAGGTATTTATCTTCTGTAGTTGTTCTAAGGGCAAGTGAGATAATTAATTAACTTTAATGTTCAGCTGTTGATATTTTTGAAGATTGAACCAGCATTAGCACAATGAGAAACAAACACCATTGGGCAAACAAGCCCGAGATGACTGACATTTTTTTTCTTCTGTTTGGCCCTCAAAGGTCTGTAAGTGGCAGTGACTTCCGGAAGCAGAAGTTCATGCTGCAATCAGTGTTGGCACGCTGGTCGCAGTGTGTGGATTATCAGTGCATTGGCACGCTGATCGCAGTGTGTGGATTATCAGCGCGTTGGCATGCTGATCGCAGTGTGTGGATTATCAGTGCATTGGCATGCTGATCGCAGTGTGTGGATTATCAGCGCGTTGGCACGCTGATCGCAGTGTGTGGATTATCAGTGCATTGGCGCGCTGATCACAGTGTGTGGATTATCAGCGCATTGGCATGCTGATCACAGTGTGTGGATTATCAGCGCGTTGGCACGCTGATCGCAGTGTGTGGATTATCAGTGCATTGGCACGCTGATCACAGTGTGTGGATTATCAGTGCATTGGCGCGCTGATCACAGTGTGTGGATTATCAGTGCGTTGGCACGCTGATCACAGTGTGTGGATTATCAGTGCATTGGCACGCTGATCGCAGTGTGTGGATTATCAGTGCATTGGCACACTGATCACAGTGTGTGGATTATCAGCGCGTTGGCACGCTGATCGCAGTGTGTGGATTATCAGTGCATTGGCACGCTGATCACAGTGTGTGGATTATCAGCACATTGGCACGCTGATCAGAGTGTGTGGATTATCAGCGCGTTGGCACGCTGATCGCAGTGTGTGGATTTTCAGTACATTGCCTTAAAGGGAACACTGGTGAGTGGGTAGCTGAAAGAATAGCAGAGCGTAAGTCAGAACGGCTGCTCAATTCAGTCCTACTGCCAGCATGATTTCCCAGCAGTGGGGGCTGGCTATGTCTTAGTTCCCTGCAGAACTGGTGCAGGAAGTCAATTGGATAAATAAAGGCCTGGTTAAAGCTGATTTTTCCAAATCACTGGCATTTTACTAATGCCCTCCTCCATTGATCCAGCCTCACTATTGAATTCCAGCGGGAGAGGGGACTTGGTGAGATCAGAATTAGAAGCTCTAGGATCCAGGGTGCGGGCCATTGGCAACAAAATTCAAAAGGGCATTTACCTGATAATGCCATGAGAAACTAAGCATAGATATCATGGATTGAAAATAACACACATATTACAGTTGGATATTATTTACAAACTTTACATTTACAGGCATATCAACATCAGGGCTGACTATAAGCTATCAAGTTGCATCAAGCAGCAAGCTTCTTATAATGTGATCCCCAAGGTAAGATGGAATATGAGTTTGTTATACTTTCACGTCACATGCTATGACAGAGTAATGCTATCATGAGCATGTCTCTTAAAAGCATTCTGACCCTGATATATAACAGAGTTGAAAATGTGTTGCTGGAAAAGTGCAGCAGGTCAGGCAGCATCCAAGGAATAGGAGAATCGACGTTTCGGGCATCAGCCCTTCTTCAGGAAGGCTTATGCCCGAAACGCCGATTCTCCTGTTCCTTAGATGCTGCCTGACCAGCTGCGATTTTCCAGCAACACATTTTCAGCTCTGATCTCCAGCATCTGCAGTCCTCACTTTCTCCTGATATATAACAGAACAAGTAACTTCAGCTCAAGAGGGATTGCCTATCTGTTCACCAGGGCTTCCTGCTTGGTCCATCAAGAAAACAAAAGATATGGTCACCCTCCAGTCACATTCTCCCATTTCCCTCAGCTGAAGCTACCATTGTTGGTCTTGTTGACAAGGATCCAGAGCTATGAACTTCTCATGCACGAAGAAGGCCCATTTCCCTTCCTGGTAAAATTATGACCAAAGTCCACCCCATGTCCTTGGGATCTCTGATCTGAAACTATTCTAATGACAGAACTACTGCTATTTTGGAAACAACCTACCCAGTCTTTATCTTGCAATGCCACTCACCTTCTGAACTTTATAGTCATGAAAGAAAGGCTTGCACCAGTAACACGCTGAATCCATTATGATTTTTCTCATTCTGTCTCTTCCCCTCTCACATATACATTTAAATCCACTCCATGTGCTTGAAATCAAAGTAAAAACACTTGAACATAAGGTTTTCAAGATATGTCCCTTAGCATCTCCACAAATAATTCTGAAAATGGCTATGAAAATAAATACTAGAAATTGAAGAAAAACCGATGGAACATTCTGTTCAAACTGTACAGTCCAAATTCAGTTAAGCTCAGGACAAAAGTACAAACTTCAAACCAAAGATTGTGTAAAAAGCTAAAGCTTCAATTAAAATTTTAATTTTTAAAATTGATAAATTTAAACAGGTTATTGATACACCCATCCTCATAAATCCATATTTTGGTTTTCATCCTCCATAAAAATAAATTTTGGAATTGAGAAAATTCAATTGCTCAGAGAAAGATTTTTAAATTTTCAAATGATTTGTGTTTTGGAAAATATTTCAGCATTTTGTGTGGAGTGCTAACAGAACACCATCTATGGCTCTAATTTTCAATTAGAGGGTATAGGCTTACATAAGCAACTTTAAAAATAAATATAAACATATTCATTTTGTAGTTGATTCTAAAGTGCACAGAGAAGTGAAACCATACACTATGATTTGAAGATAGGAAGTCCACACACATGCAAAAGTATATTAGAATACAAAGAGCAGTTGTTTCAACAACGATTCTGAGGAAAAACACGTTATATTTCTACAGTCTGAAAACATCCACGAACTACCACTCTGTTTTATGTCTATTACCAACTTTCTATCTATACTGTCACATTCCTGAAGATACTGTAAGTCTTAATATAATCAACAACACTCCGACATGGTATCTTTTCAAATGTATTTTGAAAATCAGTGCAAACATCTATTGCAGTTCCTTTATCAATGCAGTCCATTATTTCCTCAAAGAACTCTATTAAATTTGTCAGACATGACTTGCCTTTTACAAATCCATGCTGACTGTCCTTAATTAACCTATGTCTTTCTCAGTGGGTATTAATTTTATCCCATATAATAGCCTGTAGAATCTTACTGACTATGGAACAGTATTGGGAATTAGCAGCATGCAGTGCTACAAAAAAGAACTCACTGTTTCACTGACAATTGATGTTCCTATATAATTTATAAGTATTATACAATATACTGAATACAGAAAATGGTTGCACTTCAGGTGGGTGAACTCGAATTTTCCAAACATTTAACGTCTAATTTTGACAGTCACGTTTTTTTTAAAATGTGTAAACAAACATTAGAAGGTCTCAACTTGACATCTGTAGACATAGATGGCAATGTTCTGGTGAAGCATGTCAGGCTTTGCATTTGTTTTTTAATTGCTTCTCCATGTTGCCATAACATTGAAAATAATGAACCTCCACGTGCTATTTCTAACTCCATCATTATGTATCTATGTCACATATTATTTCTTCCGATATGCAGTACATTGTAAACTTTAACATTACATTTTATTTGTCAATCATCTGCCCAATAAAATAAAGATTTAAATCCTTTTGTAGATTGTAGCTAGTTTTACAGCTCCCTCCATCATCATTAATGACACCTGCAAACTTGGCATTTCATGTTCAGTTTCAGAATCCAGCTATTATAAGAAGGAACACATGTCCTGTAGTAGTCCATTCAGCAACACCTCCCTGTATAGCTCATAATTATCATGTTTCTTATTTCTTGACCAAATCCACATTACCTTCCAGGTTTTCAAGAAGTCTTGGTTAAGCGGTGACCTTTCATATGGAACTTTGTCAAACAACTTAGAAAGACAAAACAAGTCATGCCGTGAGTGTTGAATATTTAAAGAATTTGACACTAAAGTGGGAGGCATAGTAAATATTCCAGCCAAGAGTAGAGAGTTACTCAGGTACATAGATAGATTAAACAAAAGGTCTGCAATGCAGCTCTATCTGAGGGAACACAAGCCATTTGCTTTAGGTCCAAGAAAGACAAAGTACAGTATTTACTAAATGTTGAGAAATCAAGAACTATGGAGGAACAAAGCAATAAAATGAGTCGTTTCTTCCGTCATCATCAGGTCTTCAAGTTTCACGAACAGAACTCAGTCTTTTGTAGACGTACTTTGTATACACTATAACAATGAAAGAATCAATAAGTAATTCAGCAGCTGTCAGTAATAATGTGGGAGGATTTTACTCCACAATGGTCAGCCAAGACGGTAGCAGGAGAAGGCCCGGAGAGTACTACTCAACTACAGAAGGGCCAGTAGTTGCCCAGGTGCATAGTAGCCTTAAACTGTGCTGCTTGAGCCATTAGGGTTAGCAAGCCCATAGTAATGACAGGGAATATCATCCTCCACATTAAACACACGCTAGTAGAGATGCTAAACACAGGGAAACTGAGGGCTGTCTCCAATATGAGAAGGGCAAAGTGGGAGGCAGCTCTTTTATCCTCCAAGTCGGTCCAAGGTAATACAGGAGAAAACCCAGCTGAGGGAATCTTAGACACAGAGAAACGGCACAGTTGTGGGGATATAGATGGGGATGAAGATAAGGGGAAAGTGATCGATACCTCCCCCTAGACACAGCTGAGGAAACCTTCACCATGGACAGGTCACAAACGTACGTAGCAGGGTCACCCCGAACAGGATGGGCTGTGGTAAATGATAAGTTAGAAACTGTTATGTCCGGGAGAATTGATGGAAGTCAGTCCACACAGGTCGCAGAACTGGTAGCACTCACCAAAGCACTGGAACCAGCAAAAGGTAAAACTGTGAATAGACAGTCAATATGCCTTCAGTGGTAGCATGGGGCAAAAGAGGGTTCACCACCACAGGGGGAGCCCCTATCACACACCAATTAAGAATTCCGGCACTATTGCATGCCAGTGAACAGCCAAAAGAGGCTGTAGTAATAAAAATAAAGGCCCATCAAAAGGAGCTAGCAAAAGAGAGTCCAAGTTGGCTAAAATTAAAAGGAAACTGAAAATATGTTGCTGGAAAAGCACAGCAGGTCAGGCAGCATCCAAGGAACAGGAGAATCGACGTTTCAGGCATAAGCCCTTCTTCAGGAATGAGGAAAGTGTGTCCAGCAGGCTAAGATAAAAGGTAGGGAGGAGGGACTTGGGGGAGGGACGTTGGAAATGCGATAGGTGGAAGGAGGTCAAGGTGAGGGTGATAGGCCAGAGTGGGGTGGGGGCGGAGAGGTCAGGAAGAAGATTGCAGGTTAGGAAGGCGGTGCTGAGCTTGAGGGATTCTTCCTGACCTCTCCGCCCCCACCCCACTCCGGCCTATCACCCTCACCTTGACCTCCTTCCACCTATCGCATTTCCAACGCCTCTCCCCCAAGTCCCTCCTCCCTACCTCTTATCTTAACCTGCTGGACACATTTTCCTCATTCCTGAAGAAGGGCTTATGCCCGAAACATCGATTCTCCTGCTCCTTGGATGCTGCCTGACCTGCTGCGCTTTTTCAGCAACACATTTTCAGCTCTGATCTCCAGCATCTGCAGTCCTCACTTTCTCCTCTAAAATTCAAAGGAAACCAGGTAGTAGACCGAGCAGCTCAGAAAGCCCTAGAACAAGTAGCCATTAACGAGACTGCAATAACCACTATTGATTTAGCAAAAGATGTGATCCAAATGCAGCAGCTGCAGGACAACACCCACAGGAAGAGAAAGAACAATGGAAACTACAGGGACCATTCAAAAATGGGGGGGCATGGTGTCTGGAGGCAAGCAGACAAGGTGTTAGCACCAGCGTGTATACACAACATATTGCTTGAACTGCACCATGGGCTCTCCCATATAGGTAGAGAGGCCATGATAGCAAGGCGAGGGAGAGAGTGGTGGTGGAAGGGAATGAGAAGAGATGTGGCCAAGTGCTGCTGCAGACGCATGATTTGTGCAGAGCATAACCCAGGGAGACCCATAAAAGTTAGGATGGGACACCAGCCCAGACCTATGTGACTCTGGAAACACCTTCAGATAGATTTTACGGGGTCACTACCACCTTCCAGTGGGAAAACATACTGCCTGGTCATCATACACCAATTCACTCAGTGGGTAGAGGCATTCCCGACCAAAAGCTGCACTGTAGCCAGAAAAGGAGGCAATCCCAAGGTGAGGGGGGTACCCCTCCAGATCGACTCCGACCAAGGGATGCATTTTACAGGCAAGGTCATGAAGACTATCTGCCAATTGCTTAGCATTAAATAAAAATTTCACATCCCCTATCACCCCCAGAGCTCCGGGATGGTAGAGAGAATTTATAGAAAGCTCAAAAATACTTTAGCTAAGGCTATGCAAACCTCAGGCAGAACATGGGTGGACGTGCTGCCGCCACATTAATGAAATTAAGAGCCACCACAAATCAGGCAACTGGGCTAACACCATACGAATTAATGTCAAGATTAGAGTGGAGCTGGAAAAGCACAGCAGGTCAGGCAGCATTCGAGGAGCAGGAAAATCGACATTTCGGGCAAAAGCCCTTCATCAGGAATGACCAACTGAATTAATGACCGGGTGAGCAATGCAATTGCCAGAGGCAACAATTACAGGAGGCACCGATGTGGGTCCACTAAAAGACAAACTTTGGCGGTATGTGATAGAATTAAATGCCCAATTGAAAGGGATGTGGAAATCTGTAATTGATAAACAAGACAAAAAAGGACAAGGCAGGGAAACTTGAAATCTTCCCTGAGGTCCCAGCAGCAGGAAGCCGTGTCCTGGTGTGAGCACTGTCTGACAAACCAGGCTTTGCCCCAAAATAGAATGGGCCATATGACATGGTAATAAGTGGGGACACCTGTGCCTGCACAGATGTTAAAGGGAAAGGCACATGGAAGCACTGGACCCAACTAAAACCATTTAAAGATTCCAGTGACCAAACTGATGTCGTTAACCATTCCACAGGTGCAGATGGGAACGGCAGACAAGACAATCATCCATGGCGGGGGTTGGCGGGGGGGGTGAAACACAACAGCACAAGCCACACAGAGGAAAGACTGCACCTCCTGACAAAAACAAAGACTTTGACTGATAACTTTATTTTAACTGCAAAATGTATATACCTGTATGTATTGTACTGTGTTTAAATGTCGCGATAGTCAGGAGCACATCAGGATTTGAAGATAACCTCTTTTATAAACCCCACCTAAGTTTACATGGGAACCGAACTGTCTGCTACCCACTGGCACTATCAGTAGAATCCTATTTGTGGCCACCCCGGTGTGGACCCATCGCGACCTTTACACAGTAGACATCTCGAGTGTGTCAACCCCAAATCTGACTCCAAGGCTGGTGATTTTTCCTGCAACACATCCAATCAATGACCCTACTCCCAACCTCAACTAAGGTACTTCGCCTCAATTGAAACAGTTAACAATATGTGCTATCTTCTCATCTATAGGATTGCATTATATTAATTGACTGCAGCAATTTCCAATTGAAATGTTAGCTAGAAAGCACAAAGGTCCTAGACATGAGAGTTAACTGTCCTAGTTTGTATTTTTGGGTACAAGACAGACTGCATCAATGAATGTCAGCTGCTTTTGGGGCAAGAAACAAGGCACTGTTCAATACTTCAAAAGACATTGCTTTAGTTCAGGGCAACAAACCTTCACTCAGCTTTCCTGTTAATCAGCTGACCACTACCTTTGTTATCCTTCTAAGGAGACCATTCAGCTGTCACTCACTGCCAGAGCTTCCTCTAGCCATCTTCCTATGAAGGCAATCCCTTCTTTACCATATTTCTGGCAGTAAAACATCAACATCAACTTCAAGAAGTTGTGTTGCTCTGTTACTTACCTGCATTCTCACACCATACCAATTGATATGTTTTTCTTTCTCTAAATTTTCTCAATCTTGAATTGTGGGAGACTATTGAGGTGTTGAGGTGCCTCTTATGCTTCTTCTCAATCTAGTTAATTTTTGTCTATTCATTGTGACACACAATTCAATTTTACTCACACACAATCTTCTTTTCCAACACTTGTCTGTCAGAATCAGTACTTTTATGCTGTGAATGACTGGAAAAATTACCTTGACCATTCAGGTAGGATGAACGGCCATTCTAAACCATGTTGAGGGATTGAATATATTCGAAAGGAAAGTAAATAGTTTTGCTGCTGGATCAGAGCTCACACTATGCAAAGAGGTAGATGCAATATTGAGTAATGCACACTATAGCTATCAATTTAGTTTTTGGGATCGTTTTGATTGCCCAAGGACTACAAGAAGGCATTTTCTAGAATTCAACTCTGACCTCAACAAACCACTGGAAATTGACCTTGAGTTTTTTTAAAATCTGACTTTCTTTATTTGCTGTGACAATATCTATAATGGGTGGAAGGGCAAAAGATGGAGATGAATTATGGTAAGCTGTTGTGAATCATGAATCTAAATAAAGGGAAATCACTATAGTCTTACCAGACCATGGGGCAGTTTCTTCATTAGGCAGAGATGACTGGTGTGGGTTTAACCTAAGGGTCACCGCACCTCAGGTGAGGGGAGAGATTGAGAAGGAGAATCCTTCATGGTAATCTCAGCCAGTGCCCAAATTGAACCCACACTTTTGGCATCCTTTTACATTGCAAGCTGGCCATCCAGCCAACTCATAGAATCCCTACAGTGTGGAAACAGGTCATTTTGGCCCAACAAGTCCACACTGACCCTCTGAAGAATAACCTACTGAGACCCATTTCCCTGCACTATTACTTCACATTTCCCCTGACTAATGCACCTTATCTACACACCTCTGAACACTATGGACAATTTAGCATGGCCAATTCACCTAACCTGCACATCTTTGGACTGTTGGAGGAAACCCACGCAGACAGAGGAAGAATGTGCAAACCCCATGCAGTCACCTGAGACTAGAATTGAACCCAGGTCCCTGGCGCTGTGAGGCAGCAGTGCTAACCACTGAGCCACTATGCCACCCAACTGAGCTAGAAGAGATCACAACTGTCTGGAGAATGTCTGGTAGTCTAACTTGTCTCCTTCTCCATCATTTTTCCAAGATGGTATTCATACGCAAATGTAATGGAAAGAAAATGTTCATTATATAATTTTCATATCATTGTTAGCATAGGTCTCATATGGTTGTGTCTATATATGTCCTGTGCACAAAAATGCAGGACAAATCCAACCCAACTATCTTCCCATCAGTCTACTCTCAATCCCGAATAAATCGATGGATCATGACATCAACAGTGATATCAAAAAGCAATAAATTGTTCACTGATGCCTAGTTTGGGTTCTGCCAGGTCCATTCAGTTCAGCCTAAGTTCAAACATGGACAAAGGAGCTGAATTCCAGAGGTGAGCCTGAATATCAAAGTCACATGACCAAGTGTGGCATCAATGAGCCCTGACAAAACTGGGCGGAGAAAACCACCTGGTTGGAGTCATATCTGGCACAAAGGAAAGATATTTGTGGTTTTTGGAAGTTAGTTATCTCACCTCCAAGACATCGCTGCAGGAGTTCCTGCGGATCATGTCAGAGGTCAAACCATCTTTAGCTGCTTCAACAATGGTGTTCTCTCCATCATAAAGTCAGAAGTGGGGGATGCTCGGGTGTTCACTGATGATTGCACAATACCCAGCACCATTCACAACTCCTTACATACTGAAGCAGCCAATGCCTAGATGCAAGGGTGGCATGGTGGCTCAGTGGTTAGCACTGCTGCCCCATGGTCCCACGTTCGATTACAACCTCGGGCAACTGACTGTGTGGAGTTTGCACATTGTCCCCAGGTCTGCGTGGGCTTCTCTGGGTGCTCTGGTTTCCTCTCACAGTCCAAACGTGTGCAAGACAGGTGAATTGGCCATGCTAAATTACCCATTGTTTTAGGTGCATTAGTCAGAGGGAAATGGGTCTGGGTGGGTTACTCTTCAGAAGGTCGGTGTGGACTTGTTGGGCCAAAGGGCCTGTTTCCACATTTTTAGGGAATCTAATCTAATCTAATTGTGCAAAAAGACTTGGACATTATCCATTTTCATTTGCCAGGTAATGAACATCTCCAATAAGAGACATCAACCATTGCCTCTTGACGTTCAAATCATTACCATCTTCCATTGTCAATATCCTGGTGGTTACTATTCACCAGAACTCAACTGGACTCGCCAAATATATATATACGTGTGTGTCTACAAGAGCAAGTCAGAGGCGAGAAATACAGCAACAAGTAGCTGACCTCCTGACTCCTTAAAGTCTGTCCACCACATACAAGGCACAGGTCAGGAATGTGATGGAATACATCTCAATTACCTGGATGAGTGCAGTTCCAACAGCAATCAAGGAGCTTGACACCATTATAGGACAAAGCAACCCATGTCATTGGCACCACATCCACAAGCATCCATTCCCTTCACCACTGATGGTCAGCAGCAGCAGTGTGTACTTTCTTCAACAACACCTTCCAAATCTGGGACCACTACCACTTAGAAAGACATGGTGAGCAGATACTTGGGAACACCATTTGTAATTTCCAAGCCACTCAGCATCCTGACTTGAAAATTTATCACCATACCTTCAGCTGTGTCAGAACCCTAGAGCTCCCTCCCTCGTAGAATTGGGCTCCAAGTCTGTTTTATACCTTTCTGCTAATCCTGTGGTATTCCATCAGTTTTGCTAAGTCTTAAAGTTATTTTTTCTCTCTTTTCTGAATCTCAAGTTCACCTCAATTGTTAATTTTGTGACTAATTTTTACCTTTCCCATTGCCATTAATTTTGTTATGTGTTTGGGGTCTAGCACTGTTTAGTCTTCCAAAGGTATGCTGCTTTCTGTAAGCTTTTACAGTTTGATCTATATACACATTAGCTTCATATTTGGTTATGACTTCTGCTCTCTTCCAGCATTCACCACTGAGTCATGTGACTTTGACATCTGGTTACACCATCACTGCAAGAAAGTTCTGATGTTCATCCTAATCTTCTGGGCTATGTAAATTAATTCAGAACAAATAGAATCAATGCATTTATTTTGGTTTAAAACCCAAGTTGAAATATTAACAGTTTTTTTTTCCCATAAAAACACAGAATGATACCGAAAACAAAACTATGGCTAGAAACATCAAAATGATTAGGAATGTTAAAACAAATCACTAAATGCATTCTGTTTATTGTTTTCTAATTGGTGTTTGCATTTTGAAATCATTTGTGTGCATGCTAATAATGTATTCTACTGAAAGTTAATAAAGTTTAGATACAGACTATGGTGTTTGGAAGATATTGAATCAAATGAAAACTGCAGTTATGTTACGTGTTTATCAAACTGATTCAAGTTTTAATGCAATGTCTGCCAAAACAGATCTTGCTATGTTTCTAGCACTGGCTGTAAAGCGAGAATTTAAGGGCTTCCAGGGACAACATACATAATTTGTCAGTATTCACACTGGAAAAGGACAATGTTAGTGAGAATATGGATATACAGACTACTAGATCAGATGGGATTGCAGTTGACAAAGAGGAGGTTTTAGCAATTTTGGAAGATCTAAAAATAGATAAGACCCCTCAGCCGGATGGGATCTATCCTCAGATACTCTGGAAAGCCAAGGAGGAGATTGCAGAGCCTTTGGCTTTGATCTTTATGTCACCATTGTTGACAGGAGTAGTGTCAGAAAACTGGAGGATAGCAAATGTTGTTCCCTTGTTTAAGAAGGGGGGTCAGGACAACCCTAGTAATTATAGGCTAGTGAGTCTTTCTTCGGTTCTGGGTACGGTGTTGGAAAAGGTTATAAGAGGTTGGATTTATAATCATCTGGAAAGGAATAATATAATTCGGGATAGTCAACACAGTTTTGTGAGGGGTAGGTCGTGCCTCACTAACCTTATTGAGTTCTTTCAGGAAGTGCCAAAACAGGTGGATGAAGGTAAAGTGGTTGATGTGGTGTATGTGGACTTCAGTAAGGCATTTGATCAGGTTCCACATGTAGGCTTTTGCACAAAATACAGAGTTTCGGGATTGAAGGTGCTTTAGTGGTTTGGATCAGAAATTGGCTAACTGAAAGCAAACAGTGGGTGGTGGTTGATAGGAAATGTTCATCCTGGAGCTCAGTTACCAGTGGTATACCGCAAAGATCTGTTTTGGGGCCACTGCTGCTTGTCATTTTTATAAATGATCTGGATGTGGGCATAGAAGGATGGTTTAGTAAATTTATAGATGACACTAAGGTAGGCAGAGTTGTGGATAGCGCTGAAGGATATTGTGAGTTACAGAGGGACATAGATAAGATGCAGAGCTGGGCAGAGAAGTGGAAAACGAAGTTTAATATGGAAAAATGGGAGGTAGTTCACTTCAGAAGAAGTAACTGGAATGCAGAGTACTGGGCTAATGGTAAAATTCTTGGCAGTGTAGAGAGATCTTGGTGTCCTGGTGCATAAATCCCTGAAAGTTGCCACTCTGGTTGATAGGGTTGTTAAGAAGGCATATGGTGTGTTGGCATTAATTGGTAGGGGTATTGAGTTTTGAAGCCATGAGATCATGCTTCAGCTATACAAGACACTGGTAAGGTCGCACCTGGAGCATTGTGTGCAGTTCTGGTCACCGCATTATAGGAAGTATGTGGAAGCTTTGGAAAAGGTTCAGAGGAGTTTTACTAGGACGTTATCTGGTATTGAAGGAAGAAACGCTGAGGGAACTAAGGCTGTTTTCGTTGGAGAGCAGAAAGTTGAGAGGTAACTCAATCGAGACATATAAGATAATTAGTGGGTGAGATAGGGTGGACAGTGAGAGCCTTTTTCCTCAGATGGTGAAGGCTAACACAACGGGACATAGATTTAAATTGAGGGGTGATAGATTTAGGACAGATATCAGGGGTAGTTTATTTACAGAGCGGGTTGTAGAGGCGTGGAACGGCCTGCCTGCAACAGTAGTAGACTCGCCAATGTTAAGGACATTTAAATGGGCATTGGACCTACAAATGGATAATAATGGAATGGTGAAGGTTGGATTAATTTTGCAGATTGGCGCAACTTTGAGGGTTGAAGAGCCTGTACTGCGCTGTAACATTCTATGTTCTTATGTTCTATTCCATTAAAATCTTGCATAAAAACAAAGAATTAGGGGGGAAAAGCCCAAAACAATCTGTATTAAAGTACAAATGACAGCTTGGAGAGTCGTATAACCTTTAGTAATTGTCAAACTGTCGGGGTTACAGTATCTTTAAAAGCAGATTTTGTTCCTGACTGTCCTAGGATAGCAGGCTTTCCAAAGTAACTGCTCAACCAGTTGGCAAAGTCACTTTAAATAAAGAATTTCAGAAGTAACTCTTTGTTTTAAGCTTGTTTTGGCCAGTACGAAACAATAGATCTCATTGCATAAAATCTGCAATCTACTATAATGAGCAATTTATGAAACATGTACCGACATTACTATGGTCATTTTCTACAATTAAAAAGATTAACTACCCTAAAATTGTCAATCAAGTCTTTTTCCATATTTTACCTGGGAGAGTATATGGTCATAAGAAATCTGTCCCACAGGAACTGTGGAAGTACAGCAGCTTAACTATTGGTTATCCTCCTGAGACTAGGTACAAAAGCTTCATACATTTAGAATGAAATTAAATAGTTATGAAAATAACATAATACTAAAGCAGCTGCAATGAATAACCATAAACAATGTGGAACAGCTCTATATTTTCAATTTATCATTGGTTAATGGCACTGAAAGGTCACCTACTATTGTAGTATTATTTGCCAACATTTAACTGAACAGTACTGCTGTTGTAAAAAATTTACAAGAATCACATAAGTTTTGAACAGAAGGAAATTGTTAATCTGGGGAACAATTTTAACTTGGAAGAGTGATTGAACTTTGGACTGGCTGACGTGGGATTAAATCTCAGAAAGTAACTTTATCAGGAAAGTAGCTCCACCTCCCCTTCAACTCTAGCCCTTAGACTTCATGTAAACAGCTCTCTCAGGGAAGATTGACGTTTAATTTCAAAACGTTTGTAGCTTATTAAGAGTGAGTTTCAAAGGGACTGGGGGATGGTCTCTTGTGGCACATTGGTTGTGTCTTTACCTCTGGACTGGGAGGCTTGGAATCAAGTCCCACCTGTTCCCAAGGTGTGTAACAACATCTCTGAACAGGTTGGTTAGAAAAATAAGTTAAATTTAAAACAAAAAAATAAGTTTGGGGATTTAACTCTGTGTGTCAGTATTTCCTGAGTTTCCTGGAATTGTCTTATGAAAGAAAGACGCAAACACAACTATCATTGAGGAGGCTGAATAATATCCAATCATGACTGAATCCTCAGAGTGGATTTCTTCTTTAATTAGATGAAATGCTTTTATTCACACTGCTTGTTCTGAGAGGTTACTTCACTACTTGACAGGTTAATTTCACATTTTGGGTGTGACTTTTAATGCTCATTAGAAATTTGCACATTAGATATCCATGTTGCATCTGCGATGTATCAGATCAACATGGATCTACGTTACATTGTATTAGTTTGAACCTCAGTTCACAATGAAGGTGGCCAGCAGAACTAACAGAACCAGCAGGCAGTGGGAGGAGGTCCACTAGTAGGAGTACCGTAAGCATAAACAGCCGAAAGTATACAGGAGGGGTGACGCTATATGATTAGCCATTGCTATTGGCGCCTATGTGGTCCACAAAGTGCCCAGTTAGGAGGGCCCTATTCCAAAGGTGGCCACCAGTGTTTATCTACCCAAGATGGTGCTCGGAGACCCTTAACTGGTCATTCACTTGAACATAAATGGAAGTGCATTTCCTTGACATTTTATAAGACTGTATTCCCAAAACTTTAGGCACCGAATCCAGGAGCACGATGCTCAGCTCCTGAAAAGAGAACTGCAGTCATACCTTCCTATTTTCTTTGGCAGGCTTCTTCATCCTATCGCACACCACAGATGCTTGAGTTCCTCCAAAATGGCATTCAGGGAGATGCCATTAAAGTGAGTTGCAGTATTGGAATGCTTTAATGCCAGTCTACCAATTCCATTTTTCTCCTTCCGCATCCAAAATCTGTTCATTTGTTTTTTTGCAATGTCGTTTTTAACCTCTGGAGGTGAAATCACCTCATTTGGGCAGGCCCTCGATCTAATTGTTTAAAAAGCCTAGAAACTTCTGACCTAATGCAATAGAGTTTTTCAGGATTTGTGTGCCCCTAGACCACTGCCAGTGCAAAGCACTGTTAATATTTCTGCATGGTCTTCATCTATAGACATGTACCCAGTTTGTAATCTTCCTTTGGTGGGCAAAAGATATTGCTGCTTCCAACTTTCTAACTTAATTTCCAAATTCCTGTACAAGTAAATATAAATATTAATATAACTGGTTTATATCATCTGAATATTCCTGATGGATTAGTGCAGTTGTAAGTATGCTCATCAGTCATTAACGGTTTGCAGCTAAAAAGTTTTTGGTCATATTAGATTTCAATTCTCAGTGTTCATAGATTCTTATAGTGCAGAATCAAACACTTCAACCCATCATATCTGTGTTGCAGTTTTGAAGGAACTGTTCAGATTAGGCCCACGAACTTGCTTTATTTTTCTATAGGTTTGCAAATTAGTTTTGTTTTTGAAATACACGTCTAGCTGATTTTTGAAAGTTCCTATGTAATCCTATTTCAGGCACCTTAAGAATGTGAGAAATAGGGACAGTAGCAAATCTTTTGACCCCTCAAAATTATTCCACATTCAATAAGTTCATGGCTCATCTGTTTGTGTATTCACTTTCCTGTCTGTCTTCCACAAGCCTTTGCATGTCCTTGTCTATCAAAAAAATCTGCCTTGCTCAGCCTTGAATACAATATACTCAATGACTGAGGCTCCACTGTTCTCTATGGCAGAAAATTCCAAAGTATAATAATCCTCTGAGAGCAGAAATTCCTCTTCATCTCCATCTTATGCCTTCCTATTTTGAAACACTGCTCTTTAGTTTTAAATATACCAGCAAAGACATCCTCTCAGCATCTATTCTGTCAAACCCCATAGAATCGACGCTGGTCACCAATCCCATTTCATCTAGTGATCTACCCCCATTGGCCTCCAAGCTGATAGTCTCCCAACTCCACACAGCTCGCTTCTACTTCCTTCCCAAAATCCATAAGAAGGACTATTTGGGTAGACCTATTATTTCTGCCTGCTCCTGCCTCACAGTATATATCTCTTCCTACTTTAACTCTGTCTTTTCTCACCTTATCCAGTCCCTGCCCACTTACACCCAAGATTCCTCTAAAGATCTACATCTGTTTCAGAATTTCCAGTTTGCAGGCTCCAGTCGTCTCCTCTTCATTATGGGGGTACAATCCGTTTTCATGGTCAACCCCACCAGGATGGTCTCAGGACTCTTGGCTTCTTCTTGGAACAAAGGCCTGAACTGTCCCCACCCACCACCACCCTCCTCCACCTGGCTGAGCTCATCTTCATCCTAAACAAGTTTTCTTTCAACTCATCTTATTTTCTTTGGGTCAAAGGGGTGGCCATGGGTACCCGCCTGGAACCCAGTTATGCATGTCTCTTTGTGGGCTATGTGGAACATTCCTTATCCTAATCCTAATGCAGTTCCCACCCACAACTCTTTCTCCAGTATATCAATAATATCATCGGTGCTGCTTCCCTCTCTCAAGCAGAATTGATTTCGTTTCCAATTTTTACCCCATCCTCACCTTCACCTGATCCATCTCTGAGACCCCACTTCTCTTCCTTGATATCTCTGTTTATATTTCTGGAGGTAGATTGGCCACCAATATCCACTATAAACCCACCGACTCTCACAGTTGCCTTGACTATGCATCCTCACACCCTGCTTCCTGGAAAGAATCTATCCCATTCTCTCAGTTCCTCCATCTTCTTCACATCTGTTCCGGTGATGCCAACTTTGACAAGAGAGCCTCCAAAATGTCTACCTTCTTCCTGAACTGAAGATTCCCCAGTCCTGTTATGATCGGGCCCTCAGATGGGTCTGACCCATCTCCCGCACTTCGGCCTTCACCTTCCTTTTTCCTCCCACAACAGCAGTAGGGCCTTCCTTGTCCTTACCTGCTTTCCCACCAGCTTCACCATGCAGAGGATCATTAACAACCATTTCTGCCACCTCCAGCGAGATGCCATCACCTGACACATATTCCCCTTGGCAGCCTCCCACAGGACTATTTCCTCTGGGACACCCTGGTCCACTCTTCCTTCACTCCCAACAGCTCCCCCGACAACATCACGGCACCTTTCCCTGCAACTACAGAAGGTGTAACACCTGTCTGTTTACTTCCTCCCTCCTCAGTATCCAAGAGCCCAAACACAACTTCCAGGTAAAGCTGCACTTTCACAGAATCTAGTCTGCTGCACTCGTTATTCACAATATAGTCTCCTCTACATTGGGTGAACAAAGCATAGACTGGGTGACTGTTTCACAGGACACCTACATTCTGCCCACAAAAAGGGCAGAAGGTTTCAGTTTCCTGCCACCTTAAGACACCACCCTGTTCCCTGGCCAATATCTCCATCTCAGGCTTGCTGCAGTGCTCCAGTGAAACTCAGTGTAGGCTGGAAGAAGAGCACCTTATTTTCCATTTGGGGACCCTGCAGCCTTCTGGACTGAACATTGAGTTCAACAATTTGGCTTGAGCTGTCCCACGTCCTTATCCCAATTCTCACACACCAGACCTTGTTATCACATCATCTGCAATTACACACCACCCATTGTTAGCCACTAACAGTCCCCATTAACAGCCAATCACCCTCCCAGCCAGATCGTTACCCACTCCTTTGTCTGTCCAACTGCTCTTCTCTCTCTTTGGGCTCTATCCCCACCCATCATTCACACCTTACCCCCTCCACCCACCCTAGCTTCTGCATTTAAACCGACATTTGCAAGCTACCATCAGTTCAGAGAAAGGGTCACTGCCAGATCTGCTGAGCTTTTCCAGCTATTCCTGTTTTTTGTTTTCCACAGAACCTTGAATGTTTCAATGAGATCATGTTTTATTTTCCATAC
The DNA here is from genome assembly GCF_047496795.1 of Chiloscyllium punctatum. Lineage (NCBI taxonomy): Eukaryota > Metazoa > Chordata > Chondrichthyes > Orectolobiformes > Hemiscylliidae > Chiloscyllium > Chiloscyllium punctatum. The sequence goes on along the minus strand of NC_092750.1, from coordinate 48,836,239 downwards.
ATCAATGAGTATAGACCGCAATGGCTCAACATTCAGTCATACAGCACATTTCTACTGAGAAGTCAATCTAATGAACATTCTCTGAGTTGCATCCAATGCAAATGTATCTGGCTTTAAAAAGGAGACAATTACTTTCTGCAGTACATTAGGTCTGGGCTCTAATACAGTTGCACAAAGACCTCCTTATTTTTATACCTCAACTCCCTTTCAATACGAGCTAATATTCCATTTGTTTTTACAATAACTTGCTGTGTTTGAATGCTAGGTTTTGTCTTTCAGGTATAAGGACGTCCAGGTCATTCCACATCAAAGCATTCTGTAATATCGCGTAATTTTAAAAAATCTGCTTTTCTATTCTAACCAACAAATTGAAAACTTCATTCTTTTAATTATTTGCTGTAGTGATTGGAACTAGGTGGATCTCGTTGACTATGAGATCCTCGATTGGAGTCATGAACCCGTGTCAAGAGAACCCTGGCTAACTAATATAAACTGGGGATTCACAGTCTCAGTTTAGAGACTAACTCTGAGCTGGCTGGCCACAGTCAGTGTACTGTGCACATGTAAATAAAGGGCGACTTGATGACGAGATCTGTGCATTTATTTTAATTCTCCATCTGCTAAATTTTGTTCACTGATTTTATGAATCCACATCCTTCTATGCACACTTTGGGTTGGAGTTTTCCAGTCTCTGAAAGACATCGACAATGGCAAGCCAGTTGGGAAAATGCGATCAAGGTGGAAAAATGTGATTCCTGATGTTGCAAAAAAAAGGTTAGATTTTCCACCCAAGGTTTTAACACCTGAACGAGAATCTTGATACTGAATGACAAGAGTCTATTCGCATTCAATAGCATCTCATTATTACTGAATCTTGCTTATTTATATCCAAGTTGCTATGTTCTAACGGAGTGGAGTGCCTTTTGGCACAGATACAAGGCCTTTTGTGGAAGTGTCAAATTGTTATGCTCTTGGTTAGTGTTATTGCCAGACAAGTCAAGACCATGGGCTTGGTGGTTCAGTGGTTAGCACTGCTGCCTTACAGCACCAGAGACCCAGGTTTGATTCCAGCCTCGCGCAACTGTCTGTGTGGAGTTTGCACATTCTCCCCGTGTCTGCATGTGTTTCCTCCCACAGTCCAAACACGTGCAGGGTAGGTGAGTTGGCCATACTAAATTGCCCATAGTGTTCAGGGATGTTTTAATTATGGGGTAAATGTAGGGGAATGGGTCTGGATGGATTATTCTTCGGAGGGTCAGTGTGGACCTGTTTGACCGAAGGGCCTGTTTCCACACTGTAGGGATTCTAAATCTAATAAAACAGAGGAGCAGAAATTAGGCCATTCAGCTAATTGAGTCTACTGAACCATTCAATCATAGCTGATAAGTTTCTCAAGGAGGCGAAAGTGGGTACTGCAGATGCTGGAGATCAGGGTCAAGATTAGCGTGGTGCTGGAAAAGCATTCCAGGTCAGGCAGCATCCGAGGAGCAGGAAAAGCATATATGTTTCTCAACCCAATTCTCCTGTTTTCCCCCTGTAACCCTTAATCCCCTTGATACTCAAGAATCTATCTATCTCAATCTTAAATATACTCAATGACCTGGCCTCCACAGCCTTCTGTGGCAATAAATTCCATAGAGTGACCACTCTCTGGCTGAAGAGGTTTCTCCTTATCTCCATTCTGAAAGTCTTCCCTTGACTCGAAAGTTGTGAGTCTCTCCTACCAATGGAAACATCTTCCCAATGCCAAATCTGTCCAGGTCATTCAGTATTTTGTATGTTTCAATTAGATCCCCTATCATTCTTCTAAATTCCTTTGAGTATAAACCCAGATCCAGACTGAAACATATCTGGATAGATCGTTGTGTGGTTTGTTTTGGTTTTCACAAAGTGGTCTTTCATGAAACAAGCAGACAATGTTACAGTTTTGCTTCAACAATAAAACAGGAGTTTATTAACAAAACAAATTCAAATTAAAAATATAATTAACTAAACTATCAATTTATAATGTAAACTGAAAGATTTGCAAACATGATTCAAGTATCATCCCATTAATTCCAAAACACTCCTTTACAACATAAAAGCAAAACAATGGCTTATCCAGAGTTTAGAAAATATATCCCTCATGGAGCACTCAAAAGCATACCTTGTATTCCTAAGAATACCATTTATACCACATCAGCATCCCGTCTCTAACTACTTGGTAGGGTTAAGTCACTTGCGGCTATAATTTTTAAACTGAAACTACAGATAGCTTATTCCTGGAACTTTCACACACCTGAGCCTAAAGATACTCAGCTTTAAGTAAACTCTTTGGCGTTTTATACCTACACTTCTGGCCTGGAACTAACACTGACTCTGGTATGCTTTCCTTTATTGATCAGAGTATTGAATACAGGAGTTGGCAGGTCATGTTGCGGCTGTACAGGACATCGGTTAGGCCACTGTTGGAATATTGCGTGCAATTCTGGTCTCCTTCCTATCAGAAAGATGTTGTGAAACTTGAAAGGGTTCAGTAAAGATTTACAAGGCTGTTGCCAGGGTTGGAGGATTTGGCCTACATGGAGAGGCTGAACAGGCTGGGGCTGTTTTCCCTGGAGTGTCGGAGGCTGAGGGTTGACCTTATAGAGGTTTACAAAATTATGAGGGGCATGGATAGGGTAAATAGACAAAGTCTTTTCCCTGGAGTTGGGGGGGTCCAGAATTAGAGGGCAAAGATATAAAAGAGACCTAAGGGGCAACCTTTTCTCGCAGAAGGTTGTACGTGTATGGAATGAGTTGCCAGAGGAAGTGGTGGAGGCTGGTACAATTGCAAGATTTAAGAGACATTTGGATGGGTGTATAAATAGGAGGTGTTTAAAGGGATATGGGCCGGGTGCTGGCAGGTGGGACTAGATTGGGTTGGGATATCTGGTTGGCATGGACGGGTTGGACCAAAGGGTCTGTTTCCAGGCTGTACATCTCTATGACTCATTGTTGATCTAGATCTATCATATCCTTCCCTTCTCAGAAGCTTTGGTCGATCCCGCCATCTTTATCCAAGGCCCTGAAAGTACTGCTCAAAATTCAAAATAATGTTAAAACAAAACTCTCTCTCCGAGTTATGTTTCCATGAAACTTAAAAACTCTCCTGAGACCTTCTAAACTGATGTTTGGTTTAGATTAGATTATTTACAGTGTGGAAACAGGCCCTTTGGCCCAACAAGTCTACACTGACCCGCCAAAGCACAACCCACCCAGACACATTGCCCTACATTTACCCCTGCACCTAACACTACAGGCAATTTAGCGTGGCCAATTCACCTGACTTGCACATGTTTGGACTGTGGGAGGAAACCGGAGCAAACCCACGCAGACACAGGGAGAATGTGCAAAATCCACACAGTCAGTCGCCTGAGGCAGGAATTGAACCCGGGTCTCGGGTGCTGTGAGGCAGCAGTGCTAACCACTGTGCCACCGTGCCACCCACTGATTATTTTGTTCAATCATAAAACCCTACAATGTATGTAAAAAGATATTAGTTCTGAAGCTAGGGCTTCAGAAATCATTACAAGTTCATTATTAACTTCAGACATGGGAGGAAAGAAAAATCACATGTTGCTCAAAAGCCAAGGCTCAAACTGACAATAACTTATAGTAAATTAATTTTCATTAATCACACGGATGACATGTCTGACTTGAAACATTAACACTTGCTTTTTTCTCCACAGATGTTGACAGAACTGCTGAGTTTCTCCAGCACTTTCTGGTTTTACTTTCTTGAAATAAATGAGTTGATTGGCAATGGAAGCTGAAAGAGGAATGGGGAAGGCAAATCCTATTCGGCTCAACAGGATAGAAAGGATCATGAGTGTTTGTGGGTTCACTTACACTGGCAGGCTAAGCCTGTGAGTCGTCACTCTGTGAAGTGCAAGCTATGTTGCCTTCTAACTCTTTCAGAATCATAAACATATAACGGAAATGACAAATAGCTGACACCACATCCAGAGGATGGAGTAAGTGATTTTGTTTCTCTCTGAAGGAGAGAGCCCCACTTGTGCCCTTCAAGAGGCAATTCACCAGACACTTGCACACTTCAAGAAACTGCAATCGAAGAATTTTGCATGTGTAACATTTGTAGCAGTTATATAGATTGATTCCTGACCATGAGTAATCTTAACCTTGTCCTTGGTCAATACAGATTAATCATAATCATATTTGTAACACAGACGCAACCACAGATTGCTGCTAAAGGATCACTTGAAGACCACAATTTATAAAGACAATCCCGGATCTCATGGGTTGCACAGGAATATGGAGCTGCTTTTTTCTCACTGCATGAGCTGTAAGTATTTGACAGCATATGCTTATATGCAAAGCCATCTTTATTGGCTGATGTGGAAGATGGGGTGGAACAAAGCTTTCAGTAATCATACCGCACTTACAATCTCCTCTACAGCATTTGCATAATATGGGATATCAAAATCAGGTCACTATGTCAAAGGACCATGCACAAGCATTCAATTGCCTCCTTGGTCCCCATATCCCACTGTTTGGAAGACTATTGTAAACTATCATATGTGGTACTCTGACTGTTGACATAATGAAGACCTGTGTTCTTTCTGATATTCCCCACTTAAGCTCATTGGATCCATTAATCAGTTTACCAGTTGTGGAGGTGTTATCATCACTGTGGTCAATACACAACAAGGGTGCACAGAATTTAAGGAGGAACTAATGTGTAAGACAAGCCCAGCACTAGCAGCAACTTTCAGCAACTGCCAAAATGCCTTTACATGAAGAGCTCACAGCATAAGGTCCCCTCAAGATATGGAGGAGGAGCTATGGGAGGCTCAGTGTCGTTTTTTTCCTTCCAATCATGTTCTCCAGGTGAATATAGCTCATCGGTATCACTGAATTAGGATTGACCATGACACTTTTACAGAACCATCATTTGTTGAAGCATAACTTTTGAACTAAAGAGGTATGTGATGATTCTACCCCGATGACCATCACCATGACAGCTGCACTGAATTTTAAGCAACTATCTGCTTCCAAAGTTCCACTGGGGAATTGAAGGATCTCTGAAATCTCAAACCATCCATTTATAAAGACTGTTACTGAGGTAATTTTTATCGATCTCACCACTTTATTTTATTTCCCTGTGACATGGTCTGTGCTGTAGTCCAGGCAGTATTGCTATGAGAGTTGTTATCCCAAAAGGCTTTTATTTCTACTTTCTCCAGCTATCAATAGCCCAAGGCAGTTCTAATATTGCATTAGCCCAAATTTTATTTATTAAAGCGAAGTACACCCCAAAAATTACTAGAAAAATCTTACCCATACATATTTACAATTTCAGGTGCATTTATATGGACTTACATTCCCTTTATCAGGACTTGTCCCGTGATCAGCCTGGTCCATCTCAATTTCTCATCATTAATCAATTAATCTTCTCCTAAGCTAGCTAAATTATTACTGTGAGGCAAACTGCTTTCTACACTTCCTACAATAAGAGGTTCTACATTTCACATTCTTGACACTGTCCAGTCTCCAGAAAATAATCAGTTGGATCGCGGGTAAACATCACAAACCTGCTATGCTTTCCATGATGGTTTGGTCAATTAACTGATTAAGACTCACTGTGTTTCCCTGAAAAAATGCTGTTCACTTGCCTTTAATGAACTTTGATAAGAAATTTTAAGCTCTTTGGCTGTGATGTGATCAAGTCAACTGCATGAGATTTACAATTCCATGATAATTAAAATTCAATTCTCTGATTGTTTTAAAGGAAACTTCAGTTTTTCTTGAGTTACGGTGACAGTTTGGTTCATTACTGCTTTACTTATGAGGCTTGATGTAAACAAACACCTACGTTCCTTTAGCCTCACTTTAGGAACTTATGGCCTTTCTAATTATTAGGTCATCATTGAGTTTTCTCTTTCTCATTTCATTCTAATTTAATTTAATCTTGGCTGACCCAGAAAATTGTAGCTTAACATTAACATCAGTCAGTTGCAAGGAGCTATAGACTGTACCCAAGTTGCACTGAGGGTGCCACATCATAATTAACAGACTGCATTAATAAAAAAAGAGCTCCATTCAGTCAATATCCAAGTCTTCTGTGGTCATCAGTTCATATTTTAGAAGTCTGCACCAAGTACTCTGCAGCTGCCATGACACTTGTATTGTTGAGAACTCTTCCATTCGTGCTTCATCTCAGATGCATGATGTCTTACAAGGATGGCTGATGGGAGACAAGAGCTACACTCTGTAACTATGTCTGATGTTTCTGTTATGCAACTGTAGTGACTGCAATAAAAAAGTTAAATATTACCAGGGGATTAGAATCTCATCAGGTCAGGTGACTACCTCCAAGCCAATTGGTCACAACCAATGTACTGTGCACTGGTAAATAAAAGGTGACTTGATGACAAGTTACCAGCCTCTGTTCAGTTACTTCAGTGGGAATGGAAGAAAACAGGATGTGCCTGAAGAATATTTGTTGGCAACAGTCATCTTGGAGTTGGGGGTAAGCATTTCTGGCATCAAGCCTTTATTTGGGAAGCTTGACTCGTTTGATCCTGCTGCTGAAGATTGGGCCCAGTATTTTGAAAAAAGTGATTTTTGTTTCAGGCAAATGGCATCGGAGCAGACGAAAAGCAATAAGTAATTCTTCTGACTTGTTGCAAACGTGCAGCACTTTCAGTTAGAAGGGGTTTAACTTTCCCAGAGGCACCAGACACTAAAATCTTCCAAGAGTTGTTGGAGTTGGTTAAGGAGTATTACGACCCCAAACCTCCTGTAATTGAGGGGATGTTATCAGTTTTATTCAGCTATTTGAGAGAAGGGGGAATCCACATCAGGATTTTTGATGAGTTTGAGATGACTGGCAGAGGTAACTCTGAAAAAGATGCTAGCAAGAAGTTATATCTGGTGGCCAGAGGGTTGGATGATGACATAACTGCATTGGTGGAGTAGTGCCCAGAGTGCCAACAAGTACAAAAATCGCCACCAGCGGCGTTTACACAATCGTGGAAATGGCTGGGTAAACCCTGGACTCGGTCGCATGTCAACTATGCTGGTCCTTTGATGGGCTTAATGTTCCTGGTCATTGTGGATACCCATTCAAAGTGGTTGGACATGCGTAAAGTTTGTTCAGCAAACTCAGGGATGACGATTGAGAAGCTGCGAGGATCGTTCACGTTACACTCTCTCCCAGAAGTATTGATCACGGACAATGGGGATCATTTACCAACAGCGAATTCAAATATTTCCTAAAGCTAAATGACATTTGGAATATTAGGTCTGCTCCATACCATCCATTGTCCAATGCTCTGACAGAGAGAGCAGTCCAAACATTGAAGGCAGTTTAAAGAAGTAGCCTACAGTGTCACTTGATAGAAGCTGTCCCGTTTCCTGTTCAATTATAGGACCACTTGCAACAATATGATAGCTCCAGCAGTTTGCTGATGGGGAGAAAATTCCACACCAGGTTAATCCTGATAGTTCCAGAGAGGGTGAAACGGCAGCAGAAACACCATTGTCAGCCACATGCCTCCTCTAAGTGAGAGAGATAATTTAATTCAAGGATGAAGTTTAGTGCCAGAACCATGGAAATGGCCTTGGATGGGTACAAGGTGAGGATAATCCAAGATCAGGTCCCTTCATTTACAAAGTTCAGGTAGGTGATACAGTCCTGAACAAATGTATGGATCACCTGAAAGCTTTTACCTCACAGGAGCAAAACATACCTGTCCGCTCAGAACAGCCAGAAGGCCTGTCGGAAACCATAGGTTCTCGTCCTCTGTGTGGTGTCGAAGAAACCTCAGAGTCTGAAATGGGTGAAGTCTTGATACCATTACCACCAAAAGAAAAGGAAACTCTCCTGAGATGTTCTGGATGCAAAAAAGAGATGACGGTCCAGTACATGCTGCCTGTGTCAGAGTCTGAGTCAGGTGTGAAAACATCACAAGAAAAGCGATGTTTAAAAAAAAAGAAAAAGAAGAAAAAAGAAAAAGAAAATACAACCAGGAGACCACCGGGTGGTGGGGATCCCCAGTGGAGGGCTCTCGACACGGGAGTCCTCCCCCTTTCTCTCGGGGATCTGGGGTGGAGGGTGCTGCACGCAGCAGTCCCCTCCAACCGCAGATTGCGGTGGTTCACGGACTCCCAGCCCAACTGCTTGTTCTGTGGCGCTGTGGAGTCTGTGGACCATATATATATTGGGTGTGGGCATTTGCACTCCCTTTTTGATTTTCTCAAAAACCTCCTCCTCTGCTTTTGGTTGCACTTCAGTCCCACGCTCCTGATCTTCGGGCACCCGGTACAGAGAAGGGAGGGCAGGTCTGAAGACCTCCTCGTGGGTCTGCTCCTGGGCCTGGCAAAACTGGCCATCAACAGGTCCAGGCAGCGGGCCATGGAGGGGGTCGTTAGGGCCGACTGCCTGCCCCTCTTCCGTGGTTACGTTAGAGCCCGGATGTCCTTGGAGAAGGAGCACGCGGTGTCCACCAACACCCTGGAGTTGTTCAGGGAGAGGTGGGTGCCACAGGGAGTGGGGTGCATTATTTCCCCCTCCAACTCTATTTTGATTTAGTCCCTACCCTCCCCTTCACTGTTTTGATCACACAGCATTACCCTTTGATGTGAAAGGCAGTGCTTGTCACTGGCTACCCGGGTGTTTTCCTATCTTCCTGGTGGTGGAAATTGAATAAAGATTCGTGCACTTTGTGTCTTTCACTGTGTCTCACACCTGCACACACACACCGTGGGTGCTGGGGAAAATATAAGCACTACCGCGGTTTGGCGGTAGCGTGGGGGTTAATTAAAAAATACAACCAGGAGATGCCCTCCAACACTATTTGATTTAATCCCTACCCTTCCCTTTGCTTTTTTTGATCATGCAACATTGCCCTTTGATGAGAAGGGCATTGCTTGTCACTGGCCACTCTGGTGTTTCCTTTCTGGTGGTGGAAATTGAATAAAGATTTGTACACCTGTTGTCTTTCACTGTGTCTCACACCGGACATATACAACATGGGTGCTGGGAAGAAAAAAATTAAAAACAGAAAAAGAAAAGGAAAAACAATACAACCAGGAGATTAGAATCCCCTCGGTTCCTGGGACTGACTCTGAGCTGGCTGGTCATGGGGTGAGCTAACCATTTGGATATAAAATTAGCTTGAAGGTAGGAGGACTGCTTTTCAGACTGGAGGCCTGTGACCAGTGGTTTGCTGCAAGGATCAGTGCTGGATCCATTGCTTTTTGTCAAATATATAAATGGTTTGGATGTGAACATAAGAAGTATGGTTAGTAAGTTTGCAGATGACACCAAAATTGGAGGTATAGTCGACAGCAAAGAAGGGTACCTTAGAATACAACAGGACCATGATCAGATGGGCTGATGGGCCAAGGACTGGCAGATGGCATTTAATTTAGATAAATGTGAAGTGCTGCATTTTGGAAAGGCAAATCAGTGCAGAACTTATGCACTTACTGGTAAGGTCCTGGGGAATGTTGCTGAACAAAGAGACCTTGGGTACAGATAGACAGGATAGTGAAGAGGGTGTTTGGTGCTTGCCTTTATTGGTCAGTGCACTGAGTATAGGAGTTGGGAAGTCATGTTGCAGCTGTATAGGACTTTGGTTAAGCCATTATTGGAATACTGAGTTCAATTCTAGTCTCCCTGTTGTGAAATTTGAAATGGTTCAGAAAAGATTTACAAGGATGTTGCCCAGATTGGAGGGGTTGAGCTATAGGGAGAAGCTGATGCCCTAACATCAACCTAATCTTACTTTCATATCATTGTTCCTACCTGAGTGCGGGAGGTCCCAAAGTATAGCAGCAGTGGTAAAATATGGTCAAGTTAGAGTAAGACAATATTAAAAAGTGTTTAATGATCTTGCTACTGCTCAGAAATTATCTACACTTGCCAAGAATATATTGTATTCATACTACCCACTTACATAATATTGAAAAGCCATTAATTTGATTACTGTGAATGTCTTGAAGGCCGCTGGTGCTCTTTACATATCTAGTCTTCACCTGTGAACCTTACATCACAATAAACATGCATTCACTCTGTTGAAAAATTAATATAACAAATAATTTGTAGAATATCTCTGGCTGCACTCCTATTATGACAGCAGATCATTGTGTCAACTGTGGTTCATGTGTATACAATGTAAGTTTGGGTTTCTGAATTTTGAATTTTGAATTGGTAACCATGAATTTTCTGTGTATTTGAATTTAATAATTAACTTGTAAGCATTTGTGTAGCCATGTGATATATTTTGAAAGCAATGTTCAAGGTCTGGCTTTAGATTTTGTCCATTACTAATGGTCTTCTGTTTATTTAGATTGGTTTGTGACTCAGAATGGTAAATAATGGGGTTCCAATGTTTATTAGAGAGTTCAATGTTTATTTAAGTTCAAGGGAAATGCCCTCGGTGAGAGGGGAAGATGCTTAATTTCATTTTTGATTTTGCGTGGGGCTATGCAGTGAAGCATTTGGAATAGAATGGTTATGTAGACAAGTGTAGAAGGGAGGGATATATAATGAACTACAGTGAAGAGTTAGTGTTATTTCCAAATTAGAAGAGTTCTAAACGGAATCTGATTTAATCCAACAATAACATCAACTGGGATCATACATAAGAACATCATTCTCTGAATACTCTTTTTTTAAAGGAGAAACTAGCACATGATAACAGAGAGAGATTGGTGCACTACTGCCCCACAGCCTCCCCACAAAATCTTCAACCCCTCATTCTCAGAGAAGAAAGTTTTTTTTTAGATTAAGAGGGAGAGGATCTTATGAATTGAGGAAGTGAAAGAGGTAGGCAAGTTCGAACTATAGGGTTGTAATGGCATCTGTTCCTTCCCTTCTCATCCGAATATATCATTATCATCTTTCAGCAAATCGAAATCGGGAAACTCTCCTGCCATTCTTTTAAATAAAAGAAACATTTTAATCTTTGTGTTTTTTCTATTGATATCCATGGAGGGGAAGAAGAAAAATAATAAAAACCAAAAGAACTGCGGATTCTGGAAACCAGAAGCAAAAACATGAATTGCTCGAAAAGCTTAGCAGGTTTGACAGCATTTGTGGAGAGAAATCAAAGTTAATGTTTCGTGTTTAGTGACCCTTCCTCAGAACTGATGAAAATTATCCCTCTTTGCTTGCAATCATAACTGAAAGACAAGTGAATTAGAGGGGACTACAGAGTAAGATGGCACATGGAAAGAAACATAGATCACAAGTGAGCAGTAGCATTGGCAATGAGCCCATGAGGAATATCCATAGACATTGTCCCTTGGCTGAAGAATCTCCAAGTATTACAGATCTCTTGAAAGTTTCAGTTTTTAATTGGGTAGTGGTATATTTCTTGTTTTCTGCTCTTCAGGTTGCACTTCTTCATTCTAATTCCTCATTTTCCTATCCAAGCCCTGATTCAGAACTTCAGTCTTGCTATCCTCCTGAATGCCTTCTCTCATTCTAGCTCCAGACCTGTGACCAAACCCATGCTCTGCTGCCTACTGTGGCCCCATCTCAATCCTGCCCCATCTGATCTTCCATGCTTTCCCCATATCATTACACTTTGCTTCCCTCTGTTCTATCATTGACTTGCTTCAGTCATCTTATCTAAAGCTAAATTAATCGCTGGCCTTGATACTTTACCAAATACTTATGCAGCTTGTGTTACACAAATATTTGTATTCCAGGTTTATTAGCTGGATCTGTTTTTTTTTCAATTATAATCCCATTACATATTCTACTCTTCCTTGCTCCTTGTTCTTTTACCTGATTGACATGCATTCTCTTTGGCTTTTTAATTTCATTGCTTCATTGTCTGCTGTCGCCAGGAATTACCGTACACTCCTAATTACCCTTGAAAAGGCAGTTGTGAGCGTCCTCCTCAAACCATTGTGGGGGACAGTATATAGTACTGGGGAATCACAGTGCTGTTAAGTAGGATCTTGACTCATTAACAAGGACTGAATGGAGTTTGAATTGGAGTTCTGTCAACTAGGTGGTGGAGAATGGATTTGAAGGTGCTTTGGACCAATTACTACATCTGAAGCCATGTGTGCGGGTGGGGGAGTGACGGTGGTGGATAGTCACTGCCACATCTTGAAAGTCAACTCTTCTGGCCATGTTTGGACAAAGGTAACTTTATTTCCTTATGCCCCTCCCCTTTCTCCACATCCACCTTTGTCTTTGCGATTCTTGTCTCTTTCTCCCCTGGCCCTTTCCCTCTCACACCTCCTTTATCCCGTCAAATCTTTCTTTTCATTCTCTCCTCTTCCTCCCTCTGCACTCCTCTCACTATTCCTGTTCTCCTCCTCGTCACTCCTCTCCATTCCTCACCCTCCTCCAATCTCATCAACACCCCCCTCAACCTTGTCTTCCTGATCGTCCTTCCCTTTCATTCCCCCAACCCCGTCCTTAATCTCTCTCTAACACAGTCCCCCTTCCTCCGCCTATCTCACAGTTCCTCACTGGCTCAACTTCTTCCTCCTCTCCTTCGCCCTGTCTCTCCTGCCCTTTCCCCTGTTCTGTTCCTCCGTCCGTCCGTCCGTCCTTCCCTCCCTCCTCCTCTGTTCGCTCCCCGCATCCTCAGTGTTCGCCGCAGCTCTGGCGGAGCTGTGTGGGCGCTCGGAGTAGCTGCACAGTGGAGCTTCCTCACTGACCATCGCTGGCAAGACTGCGGGAGGGGCTCGGCCAGGTACAGCAGGGCAGCCGGCGGGGCTGCTTCACTGAGTTGTTGCTTCGATCCATTGGGTCCTGCCCTATTTTACTGTGGATGTCTTTAGTTAATTTTGCAAGCTGAAATTTCTAATGGGGAAATTATGGCTAAAAATGCCCTGATAGTTGCTGACTTTTTTTTTGGAATAATTCTTTGCTATCTCAGCTATGTAACGGTGAGGTAAATATCCCAGTGGGAAAACAGTACATTTGCTTTCTTGTTGACAGACAGTAGGTGACAGCTCCCATTAATGTTCTGGATCTCTTGAGGTTCAGGTTATGTATCGTTTATATTTATAAATAGATGTAAATAACAGTTTTGACAGTGAATTGAGAGATGCAGTTTTTCAGTGCTGTATATTGTAAATGTGAAAATAGAACTTACCACAAGTATGCTGAAGAATAAACCTCAGATTCAACTTAAAAGTTACCAGATAGCATACAGCCAAGTAACTGGGGTAAAATGTGCTTTAATTCAGCTTTCATGTTTTGTCAATGACGAAGAAGGTTCTGAAGTTGAAACAAAAGTTATGGAGTTCTCAAAATAGTTTTGTTAATGAATATTTTTTATTTCTGTTGAATAAAGGAATCTTGCCATACAGCACCAAATGAAGGTTAAATGCTCCTTCTTTTGTAGATATTTGGATCAAGATGGACGGAGAGGGATCAAACCTCCCAGAAAACCAGGACACTGACAGTAAGTTTTAATATTGACCCAAGTCACACAAAGGCTGCTGAATTTTGATCGAAAGAATAAATGTTTACCATGCACATTAAATTTTAAAAGAGCAAAAAATGTGGGAACAAGTTTGTGTTTTGATCCTGCGCTTTTCCAGCAACACATTTTCAGCTCTGATCTCCAGCATCTGCAGTCCTCACTTTCTCCCGACTGAGTAAACTTTGATCCTACTGAGTAAACAGTTTAGGTATCACGAGTAGATATTTATGTGAGTTTGCACTGAGTAGTAATAGATATTGCAACAGCAAAAGTTAGACTGTGAATAACAATTGCATTCAAGTGAGCAACTTACAGGTTATTTCCCTCTTAGTACTTTGAAAAGATGATAACATTCACAAAGGAAGCAAAGAAGGAAAAGCTACAGAAACCTACACAATATTTCTTTTCATTTCTTTTCAATCAAATGCTATTATGTTTACAAGCTGTAAGTTCATTATATGTTGCATGAGTTTTACATTTCCTTTACTGTAAATCTTATAAATCTTCTTATTCAATATCTGATATGTATTAAATATATATGGATTGAATTTTATGACCACCCTACATACACAGATATATGAAAGTGGGGGGCACATGTGCTATCATTATTTGTTGCTAACCTGCTACCTTCCCACCCAAACCCAGTCTTTGCCACATTTTATGGGGTAGCAGGTGAGCCATCAAACAGCTCATCTGCAATTAGGCCTGATGGTCTAAAGCAGACAATTAACTGCCACGTTCATTCTGCTTCGACTGCCCTTTTGTGGTCTGCAGGTGAAGATGGGCACAGGGAACAGCCTGACGGCTTGGACTGCATGGACTGGTGACAGGCAGAAAGAATGTGTCTCATTTAGGGTTTCCTTATGTACCTGTTTTTGGGATGATCCAAATATTGCACATTCCCTTTTGACATATTGTTTGTTTTTGTTTCGAAAGATATAATGCATAGTATGCAGAAAATGTTACAGCACAAGGAAATGACTGAACTACATAATTACATAATCAAGACAAATTAAGTATTGTATTTTTAATTTTTGTAGCTATTTTGTGCACCACATTAACCAAGTGTTAACGTATGCAAAACAGTGGTAACAGCAGGCAATTGACGTGGTAAATGATCCCAAAACAAATGGATTAGATTTAACTCTACAGCCATGCAGAGTTTTGACTCGTGGGCAATTAAACAGCTCATAAGAGGTGAAGGTTCCACAAATAAACCTCATCTAGTACATCAGTTCAAAAGATAATGCTGAAAGATTTGTATCCTTCTTCAACCAGAAGTGCAAAGCGGATTGTTTATCTCAGTCCTTCTTCCTCCTGAACTCCCCACCCATCTCTAATCTTTAATCACTCTATTCACACTATAATATCAAGAAAAAACTGAAAGCATTGGATACTGCAAAATGTTATGGACCCTGACCACATTCTGGCAATAGTCTGAAAGAGTTGTGCTTCAGACTAGATGTGTGATAGCCAAGCTGTTCCAGTACAGCTGCAATACTGATGTCTACAATGCAATGTGAAAAATTGCCCTAGTATATTGTTCACAAAAAGCAGGACAAATCCAACCTGGTCAGTTACTGCCCTGTCAACAAAGTTATGTATGATCAAGCCAGCCAGCCAGTCAGAGAGATCATTGATGTATTACCCTCACAGTATCCAAAGTTTGTATTGAACGCAACATGTTGCAGTGTTCAATCTGAAAAGATACCTCTTCAAAAAGGGATAAAGAAAATCTATAATCCAAAGCTGATCAATAGGCTGAAACTTAAGATGAGAGAATAATGTGAACAATAGACTTGTATACTGCTAAATTAAATTTGGGAATTCTAGTCAGTCAAACTGAAACCACATAAAGGTTATGACTACAGAAAGATTTATTCCTCTGTTCCATCAGCTTTAGCATCACAGTTTTCCCTTATTTTATTCAGGTTGATGATGATCTTGCCCTGTTTTCTGATGAGCACAGTGGAAAAACTTATCTAATCCAATAGACCATTGAATATCTGCTGATAGTTCAATGAAGAAAAGTAAAGGAAGTTTATGTGAGGTATAAACATCAGCACAGACCAGTCAAACAACTGGTCTATTTCTGTGCTATAAATTTGATGGATTTATTTGTACAGAACTGTGTACGGTAATTTAAGAAAAGAAAAGCTATTCCTTGGTGGATAAATTCAGCATGGTGTACCTAGCCTGCCAATGAGAAACTCTCTGCTGGAAGTGCTTGCTGATCTTGTAGTGATCAAGGGAATCTCAAGCTTTATTCCTGGAAAGTCAGAGGGTGCTGAACATTGGCCAGCTGTGATCTAGACATAGGTATTGAATGGTTTGGGGCACTGTCATCAGGATGTTCATGTCATCAATATGGCAGCAAAGTAGGGCTCCTGAGCTGGGGCTTGCCTGCTCCAACTGCTTTTCTTTTTTATCATCTCTTGCCCTGAGCTCGGATGGCATTGGCAGAGGTGAGGAACCACAGCAGGAACAGATTCAAGGTGGACTCACCACCGACTTGAATGGGCCCAGTGTGGACCTATGGCAGAGGCAAGTGAGCTGTTACTTACTTTCCTGGAACACACACAGGAACGGGCACTGGAAGAGATGGCTGCTACATCGGTGGAGGTTGTCGTCAGTGAGGTAGGCCCAGCGATGAAAGAGGACACCTGAGGATCGGCGACTTTGTTGTCAGTTGGGTCTGGTGCTGGCAGCAGCTGAATGGCATCACAATGACATCATTGATGTATGCCCAATGGTGAGAGATGTGACTCTGATTTTGGTGGGTCCAGCACAGGCGGCAACAAGATGGCAGTGGAGCAGAAATGGTCCAGTAGCGAAAGATGACACTTATAGAGTAGCAACATTCATGTTGGGTTGGGTCTGGTGTAGACAGTGGTGAGGCGGTGAAGGAGTGATGGCAGTGCAGAAATTGATGATGAGTTAGCTCAAGATTGGTGGACTCTCCATCAGCTATATCTTTCCTTTTTTCTCTTGTTCTTAAAACTATTTAAAATGGCACTAAATTGTGGCGACAATGGAAAAGCTTTTATTGTATTTTATTGATTTTCTCAAGTAAAATACAGGCAACAATAATCATTCATTCATTGTTATGTCATCTGTGCAAAGACACATGATAACTCTCTTTCGATGTCAACATGAGAACATGAGAATTGACTGTTGGCTCCACAGCCTCCATCACCTCAACCTGACCGCAAGATTACTCAAGAGCAGAACTAAATCTTAGAACACCAATGCATCAATGGCAGAAATTTAATGATGACAGTCGGGGGCCTATTCACCATCTGGAAAAACCCCACTCTGCTCAATTTTGGAAGGCTCAATGGGATCGGCCTGATTGGGTACTGAACATCCCACCATCAGTTTTTCCAGCTCCTGCCAGGCATATTTCCCCCTAAGAAATCCTAGTGCAGAGCAGATCTCCCAGCTATTCCAGTATAGATTGACATCTTTACAGTGCTAGCAATACCACTCAGAGTGAGAGAGACAATTGATGATGAAGCTTGAGGAATAAGATCATTACGGTACATTTGCTGGGCCCTGCCAGAAGGAAGAGGGGAATGCTGTTTGAAGGCCAAAGTGTATCTTTGCTCTGGCTTCTTCCATTCCTGACAGTTGTGCCTCACTCAGGCATGGTGGCGGATGGATACCTACAGCCAAATGTTAACCCACAGCAAGCCCTACCACCCCTATACCCATTATCTTTCATTAGTTTTGAAGCAAAATGAACATTTAAAAAGTGTTATTCTTGCCAAATAATTCCATGGTCTTGCCAGTTACTGTCGACATAATTTCCTCTAGCTCCACAAATCTCTGATATATATGTTTCTCCAATTCTGACCAATTGTGCATCCTCCGCGCTTATTTCTTCAGTATTACTCTCTCTGCCTTCAGTTAACAAGATTCAAATTCTGGATTACCCTTCTTAATCTCTTTGGTCTTTGACCTTGTATCTAGTTTAGTTTATAATGCCCCTTTGAAGTGCCTTGGGACATTTGATTATACGCTAAAAAGCACTACATAATGATGCATTTGTAAATAATACATTAATTAGAATTTCCTGAATGTATTCTCCCTGTGGTACATATTCCTTGAATATTTTCTTGTAAACAATCCTGGAATACAACACTAAAGCAAGATCTAGTTATATACATTGCACTACTTGAAAACAAAATTACATTTTTTGTTTTGAATGGTTCAGTTCAAAATCTTGTCTTTCTGATTTCTAAAAATGTACAATATTTCCTAAGTTATCCATTGCCTCACACAAAGCATTTTTAAAGGAATGTATACATTTCACAATTCTAACTCACAGCTTCTGTAGTACTTGAATTAAGTAGCATTTTAAAAAGCACAGAAAGTACTGAAGCTGCACTCTAAACTAATGCTGGCACAAAGGCAATGATCGCAATTGTAGCAGTTAGATGTTCATATTTGCTAACTTCTAACTTTATCTTAAACTTTAAATCACAAATCTCCAAATGAAGCTTCCACATTGTAAAATATCAGTGTTGAAAATTAAAACATCCATTTTGGTAACTCTGGAGAAAGTGAGGACTGCAGATGCTGGAGATCAGAGCTGAAAAATGTGTTGCTGGAAAAGCGCAGCAGGTCAGGCAGCATCCAAGCAGCAGGAGAATTGACGTTTTGGGCATAAGCCCTTCTTCAGGATTTTGGTAACTGTCTTATCTGCTTGATTAATGCAAGAGTCAGGAAGAAGTTATGCAGTAAAAACCACTAATACTGCATTTAAAAATACAACACACACTGTTTTATCGATTAAAAAAACTTGAAAACTAAAATAGTTTAGACAAAATTTTTGCATTGATAAAATATGACTTAGAGGAGCCTATATAAAAAATGGCTTGTATATTTAATTTGCATAAACTAGTAGTCTTGCCTGATGTGCTTTCTCCAGACCAATACAGATGTATGCAGCAGTATTGAATGGTTGGATTAGATGTAACAGCATTGTACCATTACATAATGAATAGTAAATCATTCTGCCATTGTTGCATATAAGACACTGATGTATATAACTGTAGTGATTTCATTAGTGGTTTACTATATATATTTTACAATTAATGAAATGACTTGCTAGATATCTTTTATTTCTACTTTTGATTGGAGGAAGAACTTATGACAGGACACATATGGAGCTTCTTTGCACTTTATCAAAAGTAGCGCTGGAAGATTTTAATGCATACCTTTATAGGAAGATGAGGTCTTAGATTAATAAGTGATTCAAAATATGTTACATTTGACAAAGTCCAGTAGCACTCTGCATGCTGTATTGTCAGGGTGCAAGTTTGTAAAAATTGCTGAAGTGTTAGATTTCAGCATAATCCCATGACTTTCTGACATAGAGACAAGAGCACTAACTGTGAGCACCTGCTGCTAATTTAGAAACCAATACCTGTGCATTGACATTTTCACATCAATACACTTTTTAAGATTACTCATGTTTCCTAAAGTTATAGATTTCAAATTCACTTCATCTTTCATTGATCATAATGCTAAACTGCAAATTATTTTTGCGTACTTTCTAAGTTTACTTTTGATGTAGAAAAATGTTTTATGTTGAAGTAATGGAATCCTGAAATGTTTTATATTATTGTATAAAGATATATAGTCAGATAAAAGCACTGTGATAAAAATCAGGCAGTGTAGCATGGTTTGCATCTAAATTACACAGTGTTGATTTTACGTATTTAAATCTAAGTTGTTCCTTCAAGGCATGTGCAGATTGGAGACTATAAACTTTCTTCTACACTAAGGAGAAAAAAAAGAAGAAATCATGACTCATTCATATGCCCTCTATCATCCTTAAATCATAAAATTATAGAATGATTTGAATACAAAGGAGACCATTCAGAACATTATATCCATTCTGACTTTCTATAGGAGCAACTTACCTAATCACTTAACCAATTTTTCCCTGTGTATCTGCAAAATTTCCTCTAATTACTATATTCACTTTTGAAAATCAGGCCTGAATCTGTGTCTGCCAAATTCTCAGTCAGCACAATCTATGTCCGAGCTAATTACTGTATGAAAACATAGTTTCTCATGTCACTGTGCTATCTTATGCTAGTCATATTCAAATAGTATCCTTTCCTCTTGATCCGGCAATTTTCCTCATTGGGTTAGAACAAACTGATGTACACTTTAGAAACTCCTATCCTTCTCTGCACTTTACATTATTACTATGCAAGTCTATATGATGAGAATTAAAGACCCCATAATAACTGAAAAATAACTATGGCAGTGTCCAATCTGTTGTACTACCTGTTAATGTTATCAAGGAATAATGAATGCTGTAGTTGTAAAGAGTGGAATAAGATTACTAAAGATTGGCAGGGAAATTGTAGCTGAGCAAAGGGCAAAATGTTTCACACAGAGTCAAGGCCTGAATGGTATGGCTTTGAGGCCATACTCCATGAGCTCCCTGGATGAAAGGGGAAATAGAAATTAATATTAAATAAGTATGCTAATAACAGGTGTCAGGTAGAAAACACAAGTGAACACGAAGCTGGATGCAAATGATCAGAAGGGAAACAAAAATTCAAATAAGAGAAGTAAAGAGAGAATATAAATAAAGACTGGCAGCCAGCAAGGTGTGGAACACCAACATCTACTAAAAGCACTTAAATCATAAAAATCTGGTCAAAGGACGAGTAAAGGCCATTCAGATACAAAAAGAAGATTTGTACATGGAAGCTAGGGGCATAGCTGAGGTTTCAATTGAGTATCTTACACCTGCCTTTCCCAATGCAGCAGATGTTATGCAGGCCATGGTGGTAAAGGAGGAGACTCAGTTACTACAAGAGTTTAAAATTAAGGGTAATGCATTGGATAAGCTGTTGGCACTTAGATTTGACAAGGCATCTGAACCTAGATAAAATGCATACACAGGACATTGAAGGAAGTAGGAACATAAATTGCAGAGGCACTGGCCAAAATCTTTCAGTCTTCTGTGAACATAAGGATGGTGCCAGAAGACTGGGGAATTATAAACATGTTCTTCCTCACAAAAGATTGTAAAGGAAATCCCAGAAATGGCAGACCAGTCAGTTTAACTTCAGTAGTGAGGAAAACAATTCAGAAATACTGGCATGAATTTTACCACAAGCCAGCTAAGTGTCAATTTTGCAACATTTCATGGAGGGGTTCTCACTATGAGCTGAAGTGAGTCAGTTCATAATTATCTAGTATGCAGCCCATTATGTATGTTCAACAATTCTATACTATCATGATCACACGGTTGTGTGTTCCCCAAAGTTAAAAGGACTTGCTGCTGTAAGGACCTCTCAGGATTCATGTCACTGGTGCCATCTTGGGGCAGGACAGTGGCTCAGTGCAGCCTCACAGCACTAGGGATCTGGGTTCGATTGCACCCTCGGTCACTGTCTATGTGGAGTTTGCCCATTCTCCCTTTGTCTCTGTGTGGATTTCTTCCGGGTGCTCTGTTTTCCTCCGACTGCCCAAAGATGTGCGGATTAAGTGGATTTGCCATGCTAACTTACCCATAGTGTCCAGGGATGTGTAGGTTAGGTGGATAGCCATAGAAATGCAGAATTACAGGGGTGGTGTGAAGGGGTGGATTTGGGTGGGATGCTCTTCAAGGGGTCGGTGTAAACGCATGGGCTGAATGACCTGCTCCCACACTGTAGGGAATCTATGGTATTTAAGGCTCAGCCATGCACCAGCTCAAGTACTGCCCACCACAAATAACCCTTCATAGTACCCACAGTGGGAGGGAAATAAAAAGAAACCACTCTAGGGGACGGAAGTGGCATGAGTGACTTCACTAGAAACAGAATCTCACAATTATAAATTGCTACGTCAGCTGTCTGACTGAATGTCATAGTAACTGCAGCTATAAGAATGAAGCTACAGAGGTACCCATCCTTAGCATCATGTCATGTTAGAATCCGCCTAAAAAATTGAAACTCTTCCCTCTTCCCTGACACAGCATATCATCCTGTTGTTGTTCAATGTTGGAGCAGCGCATATTGGAAAGCCTTCAAAAGGTTGAAAACATTTAGTTTCACTAAATAGCATGAAAAGTGGTAAGTCTTTGGAACAACTGCAAACTCGGAGTCAATGAATGACCACGTCATCCAACTCGCATCTATTGGAAGCGAGTGTCAATTGAGTCCTCAGAAGATTGCTGTCACTTTCCCAGCACTTCAGTGTCCATCACTTCCCTGCTAGTCTGCTTGAGTTGTGCAACATTCATGGGAATTATGCTCTGTCTGGCAACCCCAATCAATCCAAGCATCAGAACATCATCTTCAAGAGGCCTACAATGTGCTCCGATTCAGCCTTAGTAGGTGAATGAACTGCATTGTATCTATGTTCAACTTCAGGTAGGAGTTTGTGGAACAGAGTTATCAGCCATGGTCGCAAAGGGTACCTTTTATCTTCCAGTAATCAGCGTTATAAGACATCTGCCCCTTGAAGAAAAGCAGGAACATGAGATTTCTTGCAGATATAAGCATCATGGCAGCTGCCAGAGAATGCGGACTTGTAAGATGTGGTATCAATGATCACACATGACTTGTGCATTGATGGAATGCTTTCCCACCAATGGAATGGTACTCAAGATTAATAGAGAAAGGGGATGAAGAGGAGCATTACTTTAATGATTAGTGTAAATAGATAAAGTGCTTTTCAAGACTAAGTTCAGATCAAATGTGTTAGGTAACAAATGACATACCACCTTTAGTGCAAGATAATTCACCCGATCATGTACCAGTCAGCTCACAAAGAGCTGACAAAAGAGTGAGGTGAATTTCTCAGCCTTTCAAGGCTTTGACACTGGTATTCCTGGTCACCAGAAACTGTCCATCAATCGGGGTACTGTTCTCCTTGGTCATGGCTTGTTCCTCAGGAGATCCAGCAGAAAGGAAATAATTCATTTTTATCTTCTTATTTTGGGGCAAGGGAGTCAACAGCATTATTAGGGGCTTGGAGAAGGAGTCAGAGAACAGTCCTCTCCACCCATCCATGCATCTGATTATCCCCAGGTTGGAGCAAAAGGATGCTCCCCCCAAACAGGCAAACAGTTCACTTTGGTTACCCAGTCACCTTTCTTACTCACCAGGAAGGTAGGTAATCAGGAGATGGCCAGTTCAGGTCCTTCACTGGCCATTAATAACCACTTAAGGGCTTAAGTTGGTGAAGGCCTGAGAAGGTCACCTCAAGACTATTTTGGAATATAATTATTTGGATGGCAAGAAAGTGACATTTAACACTGCAGGATAAAATGGGACAGAAAGGACATCACATTTGTGCGTCATGCAAAGCCCACACCTGAACTCAGGGCATGGTTCGGAACATGGGACTGGGATATCATAGCAATTACAGAAACATGGCTCAGGGATAGGCAGGACTGGCAGCTTAATGCTCCAGGAAAGATAGAAAGGGAGGCAAGAGAGGAGGGGGAGCGGCATTTTTGATAAGGGTTAGCATTACAGCTTTTTTTTTGATTAGATTAGATTAGATACAGTGTGGAAACAGGCCCTTCGGCCCAACAAGTCCACACCGCCCCGCTGAAGCGTAACCCACCCATACCCCTACATCTACCCCTTACCTAACACTATGGGCAATTTAGCATAGCTAATTCACCTGGCCTGCACATCTTTGGACTGTGGGAGGAAACCGGAGCACCCGGAGGAAACCCACGCAGACACGGGGAGAACGTGCAAACTCCACACAGTCAGTCGCCTGAGGCGGGAATTGAACCCGGATCTCAGGCGCTGTGAGGCAGCAGTGCTAACCACTGTGCCACCGTGCTGAGGGAGGGTTTTCCCGGAAATATATGCAGGGAAGTTATTTGGGTGGAACTGGGAAATAAGAAAGGGATGATCACCTTATTGGGATTGTATTATAGACCCCCTAATAGTCAGAGGAAAATTGAGAAACAAACTTGTAAGGAAATCTCAGCTATCTGTAAGAATATTAGGGTGGTTATGTTAGGGGATTTTAACTTTCCAAACATAGACTGGGACTGCCATAGTGTTAAAGGTTTAGGTGGAGAGGAATTTCTTAAGTTTGTACAAGACAATTTTCTGATTCAGTATCTGGATGTACCTACTAGAGAAGGAGCAAAACTTGACCTACTCTTGGGAAATAAGGCAGGGCAGGTGACTGAGGTGTCAGTGGGGGAGCACTTTGCGGCCAGCGACCATAATTTTATTAGATTTAAAATAGTGATGGAAAAGGATAGACCAGTTCTAAAAGTTCTAAATTGGAGAAAGGCCAATTTTGACGGTATTAAGCAAGAACATTCAAAAGCTGATTGGGGGCAGATGTTCGCAGGTAAAGGGACGGCTGGAAAATGGGAAGCTTTCAGAAATGAGATAATGAGAATCCAGAAAAAGTATATTCCTGTCAGGGTGAAAGGAAAGGCTGGTGGGTATAGGGAATGCTGGATGACTAAAGAAATTGAGGGTTTGGTTAAGAAAAAGAAGGAAGCATATGTAAGGTATAGACAGGATAGATCGAGTGAATTGTTAGAAGAGTACAAAGAAAGTAGGAGTATACTTAACAAGGAAATCAGGAGGGCAAAAAGGGGACATGAGATAGCTTTGCCAAATAGAATTAAAGAGAATCCAAAGGGTTTTTACAAATACGTTAAGGTCAAAAGGGTAACAAGGGAGAGAATAGGGCCCCTCAAAGATCAGCAAGGTGGCCTTTGTGTGGAGCCACAGAAAATGGGGGAGATACTAAATGAGTATTTTACATCAGTATTTACTGTGGAAAAGGATATGGAAGATATAGACTGTAGGGAAATAGATGGTGACATCTTGCAAAATGTCCAGATTACAAAGGTGGAAGTGCTGGATGTCTTGAAATGGTTAAAGATGGATAAATCCCCAGGACCTGATCATGCGTACCCAAGAACTCTGTGGGAAGCTATAGAAGTGATTGCTGGGCCTCTTGCTGAGATATTTGTATCATCGATTGTCACAGGTAAGGTGCCGGAAGACTGGAGGTTGGCAAACGTGGTGCCACTGTTTAAGAAGAGTGATAAGGACAAGCCAGGGAACTATAGACCAGTGAGCCTGACCTTGGTGGTGGGCAAGTTGTTGGAGGGAATCCTGAGGGACAGGGTGTACATGTATTTAGAAAGGCAAGGACTGATTAGGGATAGTCAACATGGCTTTGTGCATGGGAAATCATGTCTCACAAACTTGATTGAGTTTTTGAAGCAGTAACAAAGAGGATTGATGAGGGCAGAGCGGTAGATGTGATCTATATGGACTTCAGGAAGGCATTCAACAAGGATCCCCATGGGAGACTGATTAGCAAGGTTCGATCTCACGGAATACAGGGCGACACGGGGAGAACGTGCAAACTCCACACAAACAGTCACCCAAGGCTGGAATCGACCCTGAGACCCTGGTGTTCTGAGGCAGCAGTGCTAACCACTGAGCCACCATGCTGTTCATAACAGTACATTAACGAATGTAACTTAAGAACATGCTTAGAAGTGGGTCTAATGGATACAGGTACAAATCCATCATTAAGAACAGTGTGCAATTTGAGAATGTAGTCAGGCTTGTTGTCATTTCTGTTCCAATCCCTTTTTCAGGCTTGCAGATATGTATTTCTGTGTAAGCTTTGAGAATTTGCTGTGCCACCAAACTTCATGCTGAAATGAATATTTGACAGGTCAGTGGATATCCCACAACATTTGTGTCTAGATCATGTGTGTTCAAGAGTTCAGTATCTTCACTAATGATAGTTTTTGGCAAGATATCTTGGAAAAGAAGAGTCCATATTCAGCAAATACATCTTCTTGTTGAATGTGAGATAAAGGCACATCAAAGTTGAAATCATGTGTGAGGACAAGCTCTTCTATTACAGAGTATGTAATCAGACAGATTTATAGCATTTTTTGTTAGTTGTGCTGCTGAAACTTTAAAACTAGAAGTGTGAGGAGGAAGCATTAATAATTCTGCTATAAAATGATAAAAAATATGATGCTAAAGAAAGAAAATTCTTAAATGCATACTTAAGACCATTTTGGTCATTATATCTGTGATCCAGTTTTCTGTCTCCAATATGTGAAAGCTATTGTAATGGTGTAAATCAAAAATGAGATAAGGGGTTTCCCATGCCTCACTGAGTTGCCTAGATAGAGTATTGTTTTGCAAAAAATATTAATTTAAGTTCAGGTGATTTTGTTCCTCCATGTTAGTCTCCTGAAACTTAAAAATCACATAACACCAGGTTATAGTCTAACAGGTTTATTTGGAAGCACTAGCTTTCAGAGTGCTGCTTCTTCATCAGGTGGTTGTAGACTACAAGAAAATAAGACACAGAATTTATAGCAAATGTTTACAGTGTGATGTAACTGAAATTCTATATTGAAAAAGACTTGGCTTGTTTGTTAAGTCTTTCATCTTTTCGAACGAACATGTTGGTTTCAGTTCTTTCATATGTAAATCGCAGAACTTTTTAAAAGTTACATTCTCAAGTAAACTTTAACAATTGGTGTCATGTCAGCCCAGATAATGCATTGAAGGTGCAAGATGTCCTGTGTGAGACTGTCTGTGCTACAATGTTCAGACTGATTCTAGTCTAAAAAACAGATTTACAGAATCTTACATGGATTCATGCAGTTTTTGAGCATAATAAAATGTAATTCTGCAAGTATAAATTCTGATATGTATGTGTTTGCATATGGATGTGTGCGCGACGGGGGGGTTATAGAACATAGAACATAGAACAATACAGTGCAGAACAGGCCCTTCGGCCCTCGATGTTGCGCCACCCTGTGAACTAATCTAAGTCCATCCTCCTATATGATCCCATGTGCTCTTTCACTATCCCATCATCATCCATGTGCTTATCCAAGGATTATTTAAATCTCCCTAATGTGGCTGAGTTACATTGGCAGGCAGGGGATTCCACAACCATGCCACTCTCTGAGTAAAGAACCTGCCTCTGACATCTGCCTTAAATCTATCACCACTCAGTTTGTAGCTATGCCCCCTCATACAAGCGACGTAGTCACCCTAGGGAAAAGACTTTCACTGTTTACCCTATCTAATCCTCTGAGTATCTGTGACAAAGTGTGTGTATGTGTGTGAGTGTGAGTGTAAAGGAGTATAAGTCTGTGAAAGGATGCATGTGTACGTGTGAGTGTAGGAGTGTATGTGTGAGCATATGAGAGAGAGCTTGTGTATTAGAGAGGGTCTGCGTGAATGTATGGGTCTGTAGGAGTGTGTGTGTGGCTGTAGGAGTGTGTATGTGTGTTGAAGTGTGTGTGTAGGAGTATCTGTGACTGTGTGTAGAAGTGTGTGTGTGTGTGTCTGTCACTACATGTTTGCATCTGTCTGAGAGTGTGCATCTGTCTGTGTGTGTCTGTGTCTGTGTCTATTTCTGTGTGTAGTGCAGTGTGGTCACCTGCAGTGTGACATGAACCCAAGGTCCAGGGTGAGGCCATCGCCATGGGTACTGTGTATATGGCACAACCTTATTAGCATGAAAGACTTATTTTATACTTATGGATCCTCAAATTTCTGCATAATAATTACAAACCCCAAAGTTTTCTTCCTGTTAATGTATATTTTAACTTCTATCAATTTATCTTGTTAGTGGCAAATCTAATTTAAAATTACATTAAAATGTAAAACATCTTGGGAGGTACCATTGACCAGTAACTGAACTAAACAAGCCATATAAGTACTGTGATTACAACAGTAGTGCAAAGACTAGGTGTTCTAAGGCAAGTGGCTCATCTCCTGATCCCCAAATCCTGCTCACTATCTATAAAGTAAAAGTCAGGAGTGTGATCGAAAACCCTCCACCTGAAAGGACTTATGCCCAAAACATTTATTCTCCTGGGTCTTGGATGTTGCCTAACCTGCTGTGCTTTTCCAGCTCCACACTTTTCGACTCTACTCTCCATATCAGGATGAGTGCAATTTCAACAACACTCAAGAAGCTTGACATAATTCAGAATAAAGCAGCCTAATTGTTTGGCAACCAATCCGCCATCTTCAACATTCACTCCCTCCAGTATTGTTATGGACTGGGCCAGACTCCCTCAAAACATTTCAAGGAAGTAGCCCAGATCCTAACTTTACTAGTTGTTTTAAGCAGGTGTAATGTGGATATTCCAGGAGTGATGGAACTGGTCAAATCACTTGCTTTTAAACAAAACAGTCGCTATTTACAAGATTACAGAATAAAACACAAACAAAAGAGAACAGGAATACAGAATAGCTTAACCTCTCCGAAAACCCAATAGAGTATCTCAAATTAATGACGCTGTTCCAAATACCTGCAACAATCTCTTTGGCACAAAAGATAAAATCAAACACAGAGTTTTACATGAGAGAAGTCAGAGAGACATTACCACAATGGGCTTGCTTCTTTGGGTCCAGCAATTTCAGAAGACTGCTGTCCAAAAACCAAATCAAACCAGAGAAAAGCTGAGCTGGGAGATATGATCACTCCCCTTTCATTGTAAAGGGATTTTTTAAAATTTGAAAGCCTTTTTTTGAGGCAGTATCTGTTAGTTATAGTCAAACTGCCCCTAAAAATCTTCAACTTAGATTTTTCGGAGTCTATGTCTTTTATGATCTCTCTGAAAAAGAAAACCAAGGACAACATAACCTTGTTAAAGGCGCAGCGTCATCCCACCATTGACAACAACAATATGTACCACCTACAAAATGCGTCAAGTTTCTAAGACTCCTTCATTAATACCTTCCAAACCCATAACCTCTCCCACTGAGAAGGATGAGGGCAGGAGATCAATGGAAAAAACTCCACCTTTAGGTTCTTTTCCAAGTCACTCAACTTTCTGATTTGGAATTATGTCCTTTTCCTTCACTGTCACTGGTTCAAACCCCTGAAATTCCTGTCCTAACAACTGTGTGGGTATAACTACAACACATGACCTGAAGTGGTTTAAGAAGATGGCCTACCACTACCTGCTCAAGTGCAATTGGAATGGCAATTAATGCTAGGCAGAAGTGGGTACTGCAGATGCTGGAGATTAGAGTCAAGATTAGAGTGGTGCTGGAAAAGCACAGCAGGTCAGGCAGCATCCAAGGAGCAGGAAAATCAACATTTCGGGCAAAAGCCCTTCATCAGGAATGCTAGCTGAGCCAGTGAACTCACAGATTGTGAAAGAATAGATTGAAAAACAATTTCTGCTCTATTACCTTTTCAAAAACAAGTCTGGTCAATTGTGTTTTTCACTTTTGAATTTCATGCTGATTATTCATTCTATTTTTTAATCTCCTAACAGTTTTCTGTGGTCTCCTTCAGAATCTGTCTTTATAAAGAAATTCAATAGCGTTCAAGTTATTTGTAGGAGTTTGGTAGTTAGAGAATAGATACTGAAATAATGAGCAATAATGTGACATTGTAAGTCTAATGATGTGGATTGAACACATCCTAAGTTGATGAAAAAAAACTGGTAAAAATACAAAATACAAATAAAAATACAAAATAAATAATTTCCATCTTCATTGCATACACAAAAATGCCAAAGGACTGGAGGATTGTCTATGTTATAATATTATTTATAAAATAGATGACGGATAAACCAGGAATTTGTTGGTCTAATAACCTAACTTCAGTGCTGATATTATCAGGATGGGAATATTCAGATAGAGTTGAGGAAAGTTAATAGCGATAAACCTTGATTTCTCTTCTTTGAAGGACAAAGACATAATCATTCAGATTATGGAGAAAGATGAACTCCTAAGAGTGGCAAAGAGGCTTTATCAGACTGATTGCTGTACAGCAAATGCAGATCCAATCCTTACTGTGTTGTCTCCACTGTAAACCTCGTGGCTGATCCCACCCAGATATCACCGATCATAGCTACATCAAGCTTTCCCTATATTTACTCATTCACAATTTTCACACCCTGGAGTTTCTGGTAGTTTGTAACCCAATTGATACTTCAGTGGAAGTAAGGAAGTTGAGACTGCCTATATTTATCTTGGGAGTGAACACATTGAGAGATATCTGGGTTCCTTGGAAAGCATATACAATGTATATATTGCTGTGAGCAATACATTGCAATGTCAGCAGGTAGGACTCAGGAGTCTTTGACCTTGCTCCATGTGTTCTACGGGTTCAATCAGTGCAGGATCCTTGGTCTGGTCACATAGCGGAGAGTCAGGCTGTCCTTCTACTTGCCCACACCATCACTGTTCCTAAAGTCTCCAACTAGACAACATTTCAGGTCTTGCTAGAGTGTCTCATGTGCTAGAGCTCCCACTTGGTGTAACACTAGGAGCTGCTCACCTCACTGTGTGAGAAAAGAATTGGGTACCCGTGCAGATCATCACTGAAATTTCCAAAACTGTTTGCCTCCTACCAAGAACTTTCATAGGTAACTGTGACACTGCCATTGTCATGGACAATGGTCCAACTGGAGGAGATACCTATAACCCAGTTTCAAAGATGAGCATTAGCTTGTTGGAGGAGAACAAAGTAGGCGGCTTGTTTATACTTTCACCAGATGTTCAACTTTCAGTAAAGGCAATGCCTTCTTCAAATGCATGCAGGCCCTTACCAGCTATGACTAAAAGACCTCAGCTTGAACAAAAGCAAAATATTATGTAAACTAGAAATCTGAAGTAAAGAAAGAACGTGTTGGAGAAACTCAACAGGCCTTGCAACATCTGTGGAGAGAGAAATGGATTTAACATATCAAGTTCTGAAGTGAAATTATTTATGGTACATGAGATATATATTCTAACCAAGCTCAATTGCAATAAGGCTGTTCCACTCTTATGTTCTTTAGCATAGTAATCAGTGATATTTTTATATGATGTGGTCTGGTTGTATATGCAAGGAATGTTTTTGAATATCCAAGTACTTGTTTGTCTAATTCCCTCTCTCTGAAAAGTACACAGTTTTGCTAATTGTCTACCTGTTTACTAATTCTGTATCACTTTCATTTGCTTGTCTTTGGATAAGTGATCTTGAATTTCAGAATGATTAGATAATTCAGTGTTGGACAATATCATTAACATGATTTATAAAATTGATTCTGGGAATGGTAATCCCTTCTCCATTGGTGCTCTGTGAAAATGCAGAAATGCAATGCGAACATTTTGCTTTGTTTCTCAACACTTAGTAATCATTGATTCATAATATGTACAATACATCTGTTAGACTATTTGAGAATATAAAGTGTAGTGACGATGTGCCTTATATCATCCCCACTTGGTATACCTTGAAATGGTTTGCCATTTGCAGTTCCTTGTTTGACAATATCTGATCCAAAACATGAAATAAACTGTCAATGAGAGTTACACTCATCATGTTGCGAAACCATTGAACAGTAGATAACTTTGCGAAATAATCCATCACAAAGATAATCTTCTCTGTGTACTGTGAATAGGTCTCCTGCGACTTTCATTCAAGGAGTGGCTGTAGATGCTACCTCCATTGCTGGGATTAATACAATTTGTATGCCTCACATGCATATGAGAGTCATGGATTACCCTGATTCATGTTACTATAAAACAGCTTCTTGTTGACTGCGTTATGGTGTACCCCGTGCTGAGGCACTTAGCATTTGGAATGCATAGTTGGCACTAGCTTCTGTGTCAACTTCAGACTTTACTATGTTTTGTCCTGCCTTTTCTGGGAATATAGTATTAATGGTTGTGAAATATTCTGGTCATCTTAAAGCATCAATATGATTTATAAGATTAACAATGTGTAAAGTTTGATCATCTTCTGAAATTTGTCTTTCAGCTTGTCTGATTCTGAACCTCACTGATGGGTATAGTGATAATGCACCTTTTTAACAGTTGCCTTGCTACCAGTATCGTGCTGTTGCACTATCTTGTTGATCACCAGTGTTTTGGTCTAGGGCCTGGCTTGGCCTTCACAATCAGATTTCCTGCACGTAACTGCCCAATGTCCCTTGGTTCTCCATGCTTTACAGATCTCAAGAAAAGCTGAACCGTTTTTGAGTAGGTGTGACAAATCATATTTGTTGAAGAGTTTGATGGATTGATGCTCTTTGCTGATCAAAGCAACAGTGTTAGCTGCACCAAAAACATGTCATGGTTATTGGACTGCCAATATGCCTTATAAGCATGTCCATCTTGAAGTAATTCTTTTACTTCTCTAAATGATCCTTCCTGATGGCTTAAATTGGTCAGTGGTGATGATTAACTCAAAGAGTTTCTCTCCAGGATCCTCTGTCAAACTAGTCAATTGAGTCTTAGGTTTGCTCTCTGTATGAAATAGGTTGGAACCTATTCATCCTCAAATTAATTTAACTGAGACTGTTCTTTGATGGCATTCCAGATATTTACTTGATCATTCCCATCATCCTCAGATGGACCAGCTTTGTTAATTCAGCAAAATTCCTTCTTGCCAATTTTTTGTCTGTATTCTTGGGATCGTCTTTTAGTTGATCTGTGAAGTCAAAGTACATACATTGTTTGAATACACACACTATAATTCAGTAAGGATGTCACTGAGGCCCAATTCAGATTGATATTTCTGCTATGGTTCCATGTTAAAATGTTGCACTCTACCATCTTAAGATGTGTATCCCTACTTTGTGTCTGTGTAAATTACAGTCACTCCATTCTCCAGCTTTTGGCATCAGAGCATGTGTTACTTACAGATCAATTGTAAGGAACAGAACATCCTAGCCTTCCAGCTTTCTATACTGCACTGAGCTTGTCACCTACTTTAGAGCGCACTTCAACCTTATATTTTTCACTTTTTTGATTAAGGCAATCTTAGAAATAGCTTTTGTCATGAAAGAATTTACATTCTAATGAAAAAGTAATCAACTTTGTTTCCTTGATGCTGAATGCCCTACCAAGAAATCTGTACAGTTATCTTTACTAACAGAAACTCATGCTGTTTAAGGGTGAGTATCTCTGCCTTTGCTTGACTTCTTTGTTGTCCAAAGCTGCTTTCTGGTTGAGCTTCAATGAGTTGTCCAAGTATCTGTAACCAAGTTATTGGAGATCTTTTACAGATTCCCAAAGCTGCTACCATGGCATGAGTTGCTTCTGACAGGATTCTTTTTTGCTGATGTGGCAATGTTAATATTATATTTTATAACATAAGAAACTGGATGTGGATGTCTTAAATAATCTATTGAATAATCCAATCTACTACAACTAATAGCTAGAAAGAAATATTTCTTAGGCACCTAAGTACATTAATATTGAGCTACCACCTTTGGAAAGAGGAGGTTACTTCTCGTAGAATGTCATACTTTCAGTGATCTGAGGTAAGATGAAGTGTCTTACAGTGATGATGTCATGAGTGTGGTTCCTAAAGACATACTTACATATTTAGTCTGGGTTATGTTGTGTCTCACAATATCAGGCATTGTCTAAAACTAGACAACCTGATACCACCCATTTTCTGCTATGCCTTCAAATGAATTTCTACTGCTGAAACTTTGTACTGAAACTTTTACAAAAAGGATATTAAACTCTATTCTCATTAAGTCTGTATGTGTGGAAATGTTCTTCCTTTGAATAATTTCTTTCTAATTGTTTGCTATTTAGGCAGTGGTTTGTACGTATTACCTGCAGTACTTCTGAACCACAATAATATATTTTAACAACTTTTGCTGTGGAATCAGACAACTAATTAATTCACATAAACTTCATATTACAATCTATTTAAAATAAGATTGTAACAGCTAGATTTCCCATCATTAATTTTTGTGAAGTCTTTTTCCTCAAGGCAAATAATAATAGTAATTTTTGTATAATTGTGCAGTCCATCCACACTGTACACAATTAAATAGATTAATGGCCTTGTTTTTACCTTTCCAACTGTTAATCCATCATTCATTTAGAAATGTCTTAAAGACAGACAGAAATGTAAAATCTGCACTTGCTGTATTTGTATTTTAATCAACATTCAACATAGTGAGACTAATGTGGATGCATGTAGCAACACTTCAGTCAGGTAGGCCACTGAATTGCACATACATACTGAAGTAATGTTAGAATCATAGAATTGCACCACATAGAATTCATGGTCCAAGTGGCCTTCTATGTCAAATCTCTGTAAGATCAACTCAACTAGCACTACTCTGCTGACCATTCCCCATTTTCTTTACCTATTCGACATTTATACAATTGTCTTATGAAAATCAGAGTTTAATCTGCCCCTACGGTCCTTTCAAGATGCACTGCATAAAATAATTTTCTGATTTTCTTATTGTGTCCTTTGCTTGCCACTATGATTCTGTGATCTGTGATTCTCTATCCTTCTGCCAAAAGGGACAGTTTCTCTCTATTTACTTGTTCGAGATCCCTTCTGACTTTGAGTATCTTTATAAAATCTTCTCTCAGACTTCTCTCAGGACAAAATCTCAAACTTTACCATTCTATCCATGTAACAGAAATCCGTCATATCTGGAGATTTTCTCATAAATGTTTCAGAGCTCTCTTCAAGACCTTCTCATACCTGCTAAAGTAGCATAGGCATCATTAGATAAAATACTCCAAATGAGACAAAGCCAGTATTTTATAAAGTTTCAACATAACATTCTTGAATTTTTATTCTTGGCAGCAATTTTTAAAGCCTGGCATTTAGCCAATTTCTGAAACTGCCCTACCAATGCTATTTTGCCCATATATGATCTGGTCTCTCTGTTCATCTACGTCTTCAGAAGTATATCCGTTAAGTTATAATGTTTCACCTTATTCTTACCATTATCTCTCCATGTTAATTTTTTTCTGCCGCATTTTGTCCAGTCCATCAGCTGGCATCCTCTTGAAGTCAATAATTATCCTCCTCACAATGCACAATTCCTTCAAATTTTGTGTAACTTACAACTTTTGAAATTGTGTCCTGCATAGCCAAGTGTAGTCCATTAATAACTGACAGTAAAAGCGTTACTTAGTGGCTCAGGATGACCATTTTTGCTGTGTGGAAGTGCACTCATTTGAAATTTTACATGGTTTCTTTCTTACTATCAAGAAAAAAGAGATATGTTTTCCCATCAGCCTGGGCTGGATTCTTCCATATCTGTCAAGGAGATAACAATTTTCAGTATTCTGCTATTTTTAGTCAAATTTGCTGCCTTTATGTCAAATTTGATTTATCAGATTTGCCTGTCACCATCTCTTTGTTGTTGACTCCTTAGCCTATTTCTTTCCCTTTAGAATCCATTTTGCATTTCTTTGTTTCTTGATTGGGTTGATTGCTTTTGATTCTCTATGTCCAGCTCTCTGTTTTGTGTTCCTTCTGTTGCGGTCTCACCTTTGTTTCAATATCTACTGCTTTCCCTTTTTATTGATTTAGAGCAGGATGAATAATTCCTGAACTCATTTCAGGAAAGAGAGCCTGAAACCAAGTCGGTATCATTGTTCACACTTCAGAAATTGTAATCAACAAAAGGTAGTTCGAACTGAAAGTTAATGAGGACAGCATTTTCAGATTACATCCTGTGATTCTGGAAACTATACCAACTGATCAGGAATTCAACAACCTGTCTACTGAAATTTGTAATGGTTGCAAAATTGCATACAGAATTCTTCAAAATTTCTGACAAAGGGCAAAATTGTTGTGCTATTATAGGGCAAGAACATGTGGTTGCATAATTTCAAGTTGTCACCTGGTGTACTGGCACCCAACTGCCTTGGACTCATTTTCCTGGAGGCTGGATTGGTGGAATTAGGTAGCTGGTTAAAATAATTACAATGCCAGTTAATACCAAATTAGCAGATTGTTTGCAACATGCTGTGGAGCCAGGATGTCCATCTGCTCTTGAATTTAGGTTCCCAGTCAAAAATGCAAAAAGCTGTCCAAGGTTTCTCTCCACCAGCACTATCTTCAGAAGATTACTTCTGAACTGTTGGAAATTTACGACAACATTCCTTCAGAAAATAAATCTTCATTAAATATAGGGCATCATATCAAAATTGATGTATTGTCACATTATGACAGATTGCTAAGTCATAAATGTCCCAAATGAGGGCCTGCATTTAATTGGAAGAGATCCTGCTGGATTTAGTACTGATTACATTTGGATGATACTGTGCATGGTGGACCATTAAAAAATAATAATCATATGATGCTATATTTATTTACAATGTATTTAATGAGGCATTCCTCAAGCAAGATAATTATAATGAATGCTCTTAACATAAAATAATAAAACATTTTCATCAATTAACTTTAATCATTGTTGCATTATTTATCTATTCCTGGGCTGCAGCCAGTGTAAGCTTTCTACTTTTCTCTTTGTTGAGCCACCTATTCATATTTTCGGATCTAATTACAATTTCTACTGCCTTACTTTTAAGATCATGTTCCCTTTGAATGTTGAGTTACAAAACTATGCAACAAAATCAAACCATTTAACCATCCAAGGCTATACAATGTCAACTTCCACATGAACTGCCGGAATCTAATCCAACTCTCCTAATGACTCCCTACATCCATTAACTTTGCTCTTCTTCAAGGAACTATTAAATGTGTTTTAAACATAACTTATAAACGTGATTCCAGTTTGTGGTAGAGAACTGCTCATTCCATTGTCCATTTCCAGTAAAATGCTGTCCAAATTTTTCTTTTTAACTCTTCTTGTGAACATTGCAATTCTTTCTATCCAAGGAAACACACATAGCACCAATCAGTGAAAACAATCTATCACTATTTTCCCTCAATAGACTTGAAGGCTCCAATCAAGCCTGTGCTTAACAATGATGAAGCATTGAAAAGCAAAATGTAACACTGAGCCACAGAACTAGATATTAAGGCAGATAACCAGAAGTATGAATGGAACAGATAAGCTTTGAGAAGTGTATAAATGCAGCAGAGTAAGGTAGAAATATGGAAAGATTTGAAAAGGTGGAGTTGGAGACTGAGGAGACATTCCAAATCTCAGTGGTCACATCTGTAAAGAGGGCCAAATTAGATTTGCATTTGAAGAAGTTATGGATGGAGGAGATTGCAGAGATAGAGGAGGGAAAACAAATTACAGAGGGACTTGAAAACAAGGATGAGATTTTTGAAGTTAAGTTTATGATGATCACAAGGTGATATTAGGTGAGATGACCAAAGGCTTAGTATGTTTTAAAAGTGTATCAACGAGAAAAATTTGGTACTTCATGAAGGGTGGAGGGAAGGTCTTCCCAAGCTTGAGGCCTAGGAGGCTGAAGGTACCGCCATTGCTGCTGATTCTCAAGTATGACCAGATGTATAAGAATGGAACTGGAGTAGTGCATGCCCAGCCAGCCAGTCGATAGTTAAGAGATGTTTGAGGAGGATGGTGTGGTCAATTGTGTCAAAGTCTGTAGAAGGATGAGGTGAATTTTTACCAATGTCACAGTCACAAAGATGTTATTTTTGGCCTTGATTAGAGCTGCTTTGGTATTGTAACAGAGTCTAAATCTTACTGAATTGAGTCAAACATAAGTCTGTGAGAAAACACAAGTAAAAATTCCCCAAATTTCTTTTGAACCTACCACAATTTTCCTTTTCTAGAATTGATCAATTAGGCCATAAGACAATCTAATTGCCATCATGAAAATATGGAACAAATTTCCTTGTTTTGAACAGATTTGGAAGGTAAGGAACACTGTCCAGAACGGACACTTCCACAGACTCTAACTTGCATTCCCAGAAAGTATACGTTCTGCAAACTTAAACACTTAAGCAGAAATCTCAACTCTCGAATTTGGTTTCATACTAAATTTTATTGCCATATTCACTACACAAGCAGATCAATGTCATGCATGAATATTGTACTGGGTATAATTTACCATCAGATCATATCACTCAAATGTGTCATTCCAGTTGTCAGAACATGTAAAACTCTTAAAGCTTCTCTCAATTGATATGAAAATTATTTTGAAGAAGTTATAAGAATGCCAAGGTCTGAATCTTAGTTTATCAGTCTCAACCTTCATTTGAATTTTTTATATCCAAAATTTTCATATCCACTTCAACACAAAATGGGGATAAAACATTAATAAAATGTAAATTGTAGAAGGATTTTGTACTAATTTAGAAAATCCTGAAGCATTATGTTTAAATATGTCATTTCACTGGTTAGAGGTAGCAACTTGGGATATATGTATGTTTCTGAAAATAAATGTCCAGATTTTCCAATTTCCAGATAGTTAGGGACCACTCACACCCTGAAAGCTATCTCTCGAATGTCCCAATGCCCTGACTATGCGGTAATTGTCCAGGAACTTGAAACTCCAGTTGGCATTTATCTAGCATCTGGAACTCTCTGAAAAAGTCTCCATCTCTGAGTTTTGATCAAAGACTTTGGAATGTTCTGACTCACTTACCTGAATACGTACCCAGGAAAGAAATAGAGCAATTAAAGCCTGTTTGCGAAGGGATCTGTGGAGAGAGTGGCAATATGGCATTGAGATAGAGGATCAGTCATGGTCATGTTGAAATGCAGTGCAGGTTTTATGGACAGAATGGCCTAATTTTGTTTCATTTTTCTGTGTTTTGATGTGTGCTGCATTGTGTCTCAGGAATGGATCCTGCATCAGAGATCAGGTTTAAAAATTAGGCTGAAGATAACTTTTTGATCTAGACTTAGAATCGGGTTTCCGACCCAGATCAGAAGCTTTGTGCCATAGATCAAAATCATGGGATTTTCCTGGAGCTTATCCCAATCAGTTTCTGTCATTGTGTCACTTGAATGTTCAACAACACAGGACAGAAAATAATTTGCACAATAAGCGATGACTTTGGAGTAATAATGTGCTTCTAGTAATTTGACATCAATCAGCTGAGTTATTAGCATTTCGAGACTTCATTGTTTGAATCTCTAATTTGCAATTTATTTTGGAACCTTATTTTCATTAATAAATGCCAAACTGACTTCCTCTATTGTGAAATTTCATTAGGCAATAAATGCCTACTTTAACCCAACTAGCTTGATCATCAATTTATTTTTAACAAGCATTGCACGTTAAGAAAATCTGTTTTGCCATATTGGATCTCAGGTGTGAAAAAGTACCCTTCAAACTGAGTTCAAAGCAATAGCCTAACTAAGTCTGATGTGAAATCAAAGCAGTAAATGTTGGAAATATTCAACAAGTCTGGCAGCATCTTTAGAGACAGAAGCAAAATGGATATCTCAGATTGTTGATCTTTTGATAGTCTTAGGAAAAGGTAGAAAATGTGATAGACCTTATAACATGAGTGGGGCGGGGAGGGGGGAGCGTGGAAATAACAACAAAAAAAAGGAAGGTTTGTTGTATAACAGAAAATATTCAAGCTAAAAAGGGTGAATGGTGCAAGGCCAAGCGATTGATAATAGAACAAGTGATAAAAGAAACAAAGGCTTTGATTGAAAGAGTATCAAGTCGAAGAGTGTGGTGCTGGAAAAGCACAGCCAGTCAGGCAGCATCTGAGGAGCAGGAGAGTCGACATTTTGGGCATAAGCTCTTCATCAGGAAATTATATTCTTGAAGGAGTATGATTGGGAGCTATGTAAAAGCAAACAAAGAGAAAAGTAAAACAAACCAGCAAAGAATGAGGAAAGAACATTGGGACAGATCTTATACTCTAATGCTTTTGAGCTCAGTGTTGAGTTCTAAAGGCTTAAGGATTCCAAATCTAAAAATGAGGTGCTGCTGCTTAACATTGTTTGTTTTTGGAAGATTGCAGGAAACGATTTTTAAAAAAAGGTCAGAGTGTGAACAAGATGGAGAATGCAACTGACTATTTAAATTTACATCATCTATTCGACATTACTATTTGCTAAGTCTGATATGACTTCACTTTTTCCTGATGACAATATCAGTCTACTTATAGGCTGACGGCACCACTTGCATAACTTACAACAATGGCATAACTCAAACCTCTTTGCAACAGGGTCTGAAAGAAAGAAAAGTAATCAACTTGAAATATTAAGTTTGTTTTCATTCCTTTGGATATTTCCAGTATTTTCTGAGTTTATTTCAGACTTCCAACTTCCTAGTACTTTCCTTTCACAGAACTGTTCTTTGATGAGTTCACTTCAACAGCACATTTCTATTGATGCAAAAGCAGCAGTACAATTAGAGATTTAGAACCAGGAAAGCAGTGGTATGTGTAATTTATCATTAGAAAGTTATCATGAATATCTTGGGCTTCAAGTAACCCTAACCTAGTGAAACAAAATTTTAAAAAGGTATTTAAAAAATATGATGTGGAACCTTTCAAAGTTGAGAGGAAACACGAGCTTCAAATTGTTTAAATGCAGGCAGTCCCCCGGGTTGTGAATGGGTTCTGTTGTTCAGTCTGTTTGTGAGTCAATTGGTATATAAGTTGGAACACAATGCAGGATAATATAAAGGAGCCATTTGTACAGAAACCATTTGCATCTCAAACCTTTAAAGCTACATCCCTGTTGCATTTGTAAGCATGAGTATTTATAAATCAGGCTATCATAAATCAGGTACCCTCTGTAATAATAAATGAACATTGCATGTTTACACTGTTTTGAGTATTAAAGGCTGTTTACAGAGGCATCACTAGGTTGATTCAAAATTACATTTGTACTAAACATACAATAATCTGGTTTTTATGTTATTGATAAGTAGAAACCAATTAGTAGATCATATCTCAATTTCATTTTGATATCTAATACTGTAAAAGTACAGAAAAGAAACAGTGATA
The DNA here is from genome assembly GCF_047496795.1 of Chiloscyllium punctatum. Taxonomy (NCBI): domain Eukaryota; kingdom Metazoa; phylum Chordata; class Chondrichthyes; order Orectolobiformes; family Hemiscylliidae; genus Chiloscyllium; species Chiloscyllium punctatum. The sequence continues at coordinate 48,796,151 of NC_092750.1, read as the reverse complement.
CATATGACAGTCTGCCATCAGTTAGAAAGCTTTTATGCACTAAAGCTGAGTCATGAGGGAACTGATACAAAGATAACCTTACATAATTGGCAAGAAAATGGGAATCTTCAGAACCATATCAGCATTTGACGAAAGCCTCTTAGTGAAACTTAGAGTGACAGATAACAGTATACCTTAAAGATCATTACACTTAGCACATCTGGGGCTTTTAAGTGAACAGACAGTGAGAGCCCTAATACCTAATTGTATTAGGAGAATGTGTGTATGAAATCCTATTCCTGTTGTTTTGTACTGATCATAGACAAAAGGATTCATTTCAGAAGGCTTTTGCATTTAGAGTGAGGAAGAGTTTGACATGAACAGTTATCTTACTTTCGTGATCATTTGTAAATTTGATCTTGTTTTATGTCCAAAAACTGGTTTTGATGAAGAAAACTGCCCTATTCAGCTGAATATCTTTAAAAAATCAATATGGGAAATATGAACATTAAGACATCTTGAGGAATTCAATGCTGGATACGAATAGAATATTTAGTGTTTGGTCTTTAATTACCCTATTTGTTCAATGTATTTTTCATTTAATCATACAGATTACAGAACTAAGATGGAAAACAGCAAGTTTAGTGTTTAAAAAAAACTGTGATAAACTTTCATTTTTGGACATGACCTATTGGCTATACCAGCCAGTTGCCAAATCTGACAGCAAAGAGGTTCATTGGTTTTGATGGATGAATGTAGTGAACCCACTTCAGTAGACGGGAATATCAGCCAGCTAGGATAATGGAGTGAACCCCCTTCAGTAGACAGGAATATCAGCCAGCTAGGATAATGGAGTGAACCCCCTTCAGTAGACAGGAATATCAGCCAGCTAGGATAATGGAGTGAACCCACTTCAGTAGACAGGAATATCAGCCAGCTAGGATAATGGAGTGAACCCACTTCAGTAGACGGGAATATCAGCCAGCTAGGATAATGGAGTGAACCCACTTCAGTAGACGGGAATATCAGCCAGCTAGGATAATGGAGTGAACCCCCTTCAGTAGACAGGAATATCAACCAGCTAGGATAATGGAGTGAACCCACTTCAGTAGACGGGAATATCAGCCAGCTAGGATACTGCAGGCAGCTGCAGGTGGATTTGAGAGGCAGCAAAATAATTTCCTTCCAACCCCACAAAAAATAGAAAGACATAGTTGTGGGGTGTTCTTTAGATATAGTACGTGTTGCGCTGTTTTACGCAGTACTCTCCAAAACATAAATAACATTTGAAGTCCCTTATGCATCGTAGCCTTTACATTGCATTTTGATTTGGTGTCTTGATTGACTTGTGACAGGAAATAGCAAGTAACAATGGCCATAATAGCAGCAGCATTGGAATAAGTCATACCCAAATATTTTTTGTGTTACCAATATTTAATTTCAGATGATGTATGTCACAAAATACAGTGCACTACTTTGAATTTCCAAAGAAATCGTATAACCTCTATTAGGAAGTAAAAGTGGCACGCATTAATAAAATCCAACTATTGTAATGTCAGTCAGCTCAATTTGTTTTTTCAATGACCTCCAAATTAATAAAGAGCTTGCACATAAAAATGCCAAGTAGCCATTTGTACCCAGCTTCATAGGGCTTGCCTAACAAAATAGTCACATTAATGTTCTAAGTAAGGCAGAGCAGCTTTATGTCTGTTGTAATGAATTGTTTGTGGTCCTTTATTTATTGATGATGTTTCATTCAGTATGAAGGAATAGTTTATATAAACACTTATTGGGCAGTTTGTTTCTTCTCAATGTTTAGTCAGACCTCAGAGATTTCTTCTACAGCTGTATACCCCTTGGAAGGCATTTGTGAGGGGAGGTGAAAGTGACTGCTCTTGACATCAAGGCCACATTTGACTGAGTGTGATATTCAGGGGCCCTAACAAGACCAGAAAAATGAAACAAATTATAATGGGTTAAGGAGAAATCTGCAAAAACAAAAAAAAAATCTTTCCAGATGATTTACAAGCAATGTAATTGAAGCACAAAGATAATTCCCTGGCACTCTGTATGGCAAATATTCACAAAACAAAACATACTATGGACATTGAAGGAAATCGGTAATCACAATCCTCAGTCTTACTATACAGCATTAAACCAATGAACCATCATGACTTGTTATACAGAGCTTTGAGTGCTATATGATTTCCAACAATTATTTTCTACATCTGTGAGAATCCTTAGAGAATTGGTGAGCTCTTCCCTCTGCTCCTTTCCTCTCTGTTAGTCTGCTTTAATTGAGAAGGACATAAACTGTGCAGGGTTCCTAAAAATGTAAACAAGCAAAACTCTCCATGGGTTAGATCAATACGTTGGAGGTCAGTCTTCTCAGCTGCAAAACATCTGTGCAGAGTTCTCAGGGTAATGTCCTCGACCCAACCACATTCAACGGCTTCATCAATCACCTTCCCTCCATCATAAGTTCAGATGTGGAGATGTTCACTGATGACTGCACAATATTCAGAACCATTTGTGTCTCTTCAGATATTATGCATTCCATGTGCAAATAATGCAAGACCTAGACTGGGTGTGGACTGAAAAATGACGAGTACCATTTGTCTCATATAAGTGCCGACAATGGCTATCTTCAACAAGAGACAATTGAAAAGGACATAAACTGTGCAGGGTTCCTAACAATGTAAACAAGCAAAATATGCCTGAATATCTCTGTGCCTGGTTTCTTCAAACTGCTCCAGCTGACCTTTGCCACTTTAGTCAGGCAGATGCTTCTCACTACACCAAAAATATCATTGATGGTTTATTGGGAACCCTGCACAGTTTATGTCCTTCTCAATTAAAACAGATTAACAGAGAGAAAGGAATAGAGGGAAGAGCTCACCAATTCTCTTAGTGTTCTCACAGATGTAGAAAATAATTGTTGGAAATCATGTAGCACTCAAAGCGCTGTATAACAAGTCATGATGGTTCATTGATTTAATGCTGTAGAGTAAGACTGAGGATTGTGACTACTGATCTCCTTCAATGTCCATATTTTGTTTTGTTTTGTGGATATTTGTCATACAGAGTGCCAGGGAATTATCTTTGTGCTTCAATTACTTTGCTTGTAAATCATCTGGAAAGCTTTCTTTTTGTTTTTGCAGATTTCCCCTTTTTCCTTAACTCGTTATAATTTGCTTCATTTTTCATTTTATCGCACACGTTTACTTCTACACTTATGAAGTATTCAGTTGGGTGCAAGTTGAAATTTATGATACTGATTTCTAAAAATAATACCCCTTGCTCTTTTTTTGCTTCGATATTTAAGAGCTTAAATTATGGACTAGGCAATGCTCATAGCTACATGAAAAGAAAATGAAAAGAGAGAAAATCTCAATTATGAAACTCCTGTTTCTTTGTGGGGAGAAGACCCAGATCAATAGGCTGTTTAATTAAGGTTTGAGTATAGTCAGTCAGAAATCAAAAAGCTGCAATATTCCAGTAGAATTAAAGCTTTTCAATATATTGATATAAAGAAGCTTACTCATCTCCATGGTGAGTGTTTGTACTCTGCAGCTACATTAAATGTCTTTCTTTGTGCTATCTTTTCCCCTCCCTCAAACATCCCTTACCTCTTGCTTGCTGTTTTATGTCAGCTTCACTCTACTTTTCTGTCAATCTTTTATTCCCATTTTCAACATTCTGACATTGATCATTAAAAGCTTCTTTGCTCTTACAGTTGTAGCTGAATTTTTCAATGGCAGCTCAGCTGCCTATACTTTTGATAAGCTGGCTGAATCTTTGTCAGGCTGTCAAACTGGTTTTAAATTCTTCATGCAGGATAACATATACTTGCTGCATTTTGTTAAAGCTTTTAGATAAAATGTGTTTTAAAAGAACAAAAGAAACAGGAGCAAGCGCAGGCTGTATGGGGGCTCTCTGTTCTGCCATTTGATAAGATCCAGGATGATCTGATCGGCCTCAACTCTATTTTTCAGCCTGTTTCACATTGCCCTCTCTTTTAGAGATTAAAAATCTGCTCAAATCAATCTTGAATTATTTAATACCTAAGCCTCTACAGCTCTCAAATTCAGCTTTCTATACTTTGAGAGAAGAAATTTCTCCTCATTTCCATCTTAATTGAGCATCCCGTTGACCTAAAATAAAGATAACCAGTTCGAGATTATACAATTAGGGGAAACATACTCTCAACATCAACATAAAAGTATCTTAGAATTTTATGCGTTTTGATCAAATGACTTGTCAGCCTAAATTCCAAGGAATATAGTGTGATGTAAGGTGTGAGATTTATACATATATTAATGACATTTATTTTAATTCAAAGTTTAGGTCTTTGAATTTTGAAACTGTGACATATGGGGTTTATTCTGCGTTGGATGAGTGTAATCATTAACTGATAGGTATTTCTGTAACAATGGCAATTTCTTTTGAACCAACTTTAGGGGATAGCTTTCTGAACTAATGGTTTTTTAAAATTCCTTCAGGAGGGTTTATAACAACTGTACATCAGGTTTCTGTTCAAAAATTATGGAATTATTTTTAAGCTGCAGGGAAAACACCCATTGCTTGAGGAGAAAGTAGTTTGGGACAGGTCTTCAGAAGTCCTTGGATGAAGATAGATGTGTAAAGCTCCTGACAAGAGGAAAAGATAGTAAAGATAGATTACCTTAATGGAAGGGGTTGAGTTATAGTCCCAGAGCAGACGTGTTTGGACAGAACACTGAAGAGGTTATTTAAAGCTGAGAATTTTTAAACTCAGGGTATGAACTCCGTAGGAAAAAATGCGATTAGACTTTCCAGAATAGCAGTTGAAGTCACGGTAAACTTAAGCCAATCAAGGTATGAGAGAAACAGATTTCTGTTTTGCATATATATTGTAGTACTGCATGGAGTACTTTGTGGTACCATTAAGACAGTGTTTTGGAATTAATGGGATTATATTTCTAAAATGTATTTAAAAATGTTTAAAGATGTGTATGTACAAATAGTTTGCCTATGCTTCATTTCCTTTGCTTAATAAACTTCAATTTTATTGTAAAAATCAAATCTGCAACATTACGTCTCAATTTTCAGTGAGAGCCATCTTGTTAAAACTAAAACAAAGCAAAATATGATCTTTCAAGTCAAATTTCAGTCTAGGATGTGACTTGTCCAATAATAGCTTCATCTGGGATCATAATGACTCATGTAAACTATTCAACCTTGCTCCATAAGATCATCACTTCATCTCAGGAATCAATCTCATGCACATTTTTCTAAACTATCTCCAGTGCAAGTAAGTGCCTCCTTATATAAAGCAGTTGTGGTCTCAAGAATGCCCTTTCCTATGTTTAAACTTCAGCTTTGCAATTATAGCCAATGTTCATTTTTTTCTAATTCCTTGCTGCACCTGCATGTGAGGAGGATAGGAAGATAAAACTTAGGAGCAGCTATTTGCCCCTTTGAGCTTGCTCCACTATTTAATAACCTCACATTTTTCTACTAAGACTCCATCTTAAATAACATAACCTTCCTAAGTCCCTTTTTAGACAATCTTCATCTTCCTCACAGCTTGATTTCCTAGCTATCTTTGTATCATCAGAAAAATTCTATCCCTTCAACCAAGTCACAAATTTATATTGTAAGTACATGAGGTCCCAGCACTTATGGCTGTGACGCTCCGACTCAGTATAGATTTCCAATCTGAAAATGACCCATTTAGCCCAAATCACTTACCACCTATTAGTCAACCATTCCTAATAAATTATCCCCAATGTTACACGCTCTCATCTTGTGCAATAACCATTCATAAGGCCCCTAATCAAATGTCTTTTGGCAATCCAAATATTCTACACCTATTAGTTTTATGAAAGGGACACCATGTTTCTTTTCAGATTCTTTGAGGGTGGAATGGATAAGGTGATCCTAGCAGTTCAGGCAGCATCCAACGAGCAGCGAAATCGATGTTTCGGGCAAAATTTCCTGATGAAGGGCTTTTGCCCGAAACGTTGATTTCGCTGCTCGTTGGATGCTGCCTGAACTGCTGTGCTCTTCCAGCACCAATAATCCAGAATTTGGTTTCCAGCATCTGCAGTTATTGTTTTTACCCCTAAGGTGATCCTACTTGATTGCATTATGATTTCCTAAATGTCCTGCTGTTACTTTTTTAATAGCGATTCCAATATTTTCCTAATGACAGGCATTAAGTTATTTGGCCTATAATTTCCTTCTTTCTGCCTTCCTCCTTTCTTGAATACCTGTAAATAGAAACATAGCATATTTATGTGTACCTGAGAGGACAGAAAAGGCCTCTATTTAATGTCTTATCTGAAAGGCAACATCTCCAATAGTGTTTGGGACTGGATCTTGAGCTCAAGTATTTAGAATGTATTTGAAACCTCAATTTGTTGACTCAAAAATTAAAGTGTTAGCCCATACCATGATTGACACTCAGAAATCCTCTTATTACTTTAAATTTTGTAGAGGGATCACTGTCATAAACTTTGAATTTGAAAGAAATCATATGCAAAAAAGATATTAAATCACTAGATGTGATGAACTCAGAACAGTTCAAGTGTGACTTGTCTAGTAATATTGATAATTGCAATTTTCAACGTTATACAATTATGATCCACTCAAGGGCCACTAATAGTCAAAGCAAAATTTTAGTAATTTGTTTTAACGAAAATAGCCACACCACTAGTTTTCACATATTTTCAAACAAGGCAAAAACTTTATTGTATGTAGGACAATTAATCAAAGCCAATACGATTAATCAAAGTCAATCTCAATCTCAGAGAAATGCCACACTTAGCCAGCTGCTTCTGAAGTCTGAAACCCCAAATTCAAGTTGCTGCCAAATTCAAGTTGCTGCCACTGGTCACTCTTCTTGCACAACTGGTTATACAGGATGAAAATATCCTGAATTTCCCACATTGCAGAAGTTTGGAGATGTTTCTTGTTTATTAATTAATAACTCTGTACTGCCAATAAACCTTACTAATGCTGATAAAGATTATCAATATTAAAATACTATAGCAATACTCATTAAAGTTACTATCAATAAATCCCACAAATACTGATGAACCCTACTAATTTTTAAAACACCTTACTAGTAATAATAAAGCTCACTATTTATTGGTTATCTTATCTAAGTCAGCTGCAAACTAGACAAAATGGCATCTACTGCATGGATTAAGATTTGTCCTTTTACATCTTTCAGTCAGGTCCAGTCTGTCCAGATGTTTTGGTTTCCAAACTTCAGGTTCAGTTTTTGTCTCCTGAGAAACAGGGAGGGTCAGCTTCCTTTCTATGTTTCCCTTGTCTATTTACATTTCAGCTTCTGTTTTCATTTAGCTTATACATTATTTAAGTTTCTCCATTTTGTTTTACTGTATTAACTCTTCCATTCTGATCAAACATCATTCAGAATCACAAAGTTACATGTATTCTGAGTATTCTGATCAATATCGAGGAATCTGATTCAACTAATAATCTCTGGCTTCAAATAGTTTGAAGAAGTATCTAAATTAATAAAGCCAGAACCTTTGCCTTTCTAAACAACTACAGCCACTATCTCTGTTCCATCATCTCTATCATCTTCAGTTTGTTAAAAGTCACATTTTGGCTGGTTGTAGTTTAGATTTCAATCCTTCAATCTTTTCTATGAGAGAGATTGAGCAAATGTTGCACATAAGAGAACACAAAAAGCTAAGAATCATGGAGAATGGAAAGATTTAAAAGAAGAAAGTCAAATGAAAAAGATATGGAAGTGAAGTATCAAAAGAACACATTAAAATTACAGAAAGCTGGAAACAATTTCTGACCTTTTCAAAAACATAACATCTGATGAGGTTGCAAAAAATAGTAGGAGGAACAAAGTGCAAGAGAACAACACTCACTTCCTTAAACACGGGTTTACTTGTCACGTATGAGGTTTCCCTTTTGAAAAAATACAGAAAATGTGAAAGACAATATTTTATCCAGATCACATCACTGTAGATTACTCTCTCTATTAGTAGACGCAATGATAGAGTAAAACAACCAAATGGGCCCTGTATTTAAAGTTGCACGCTGAAATTTGAAACAGAAAAATGGTGAATTTGTATAGTGGTACGTTCATAAATCAGAAGTTGACAATATGAGAGATTTATTGGAGTCGTGGTTTATCCTGTACAGAGGCAAATATTTAATCTTACATTTGTATATTGTCTATAATGAGGAAAGTGCCACTTGAGGGTGTCAAAGACATGGATACAATTCTCAATACTAATGTGAATAAGGTGGTAAACAATCAAAAGGGACTTTTGTTTAAAGTTGTTACTTGGGAGTCAAACAGGCACTTAAATAGTTCAGATGTAATTTTTCAACACTAAGCAGCACGGTGGGCAGCACAGTGGCACAGTGGTTAGCACTGTTGCTTCACAACGCCAGAGACCCGGGCTCAATTCCTGCCTCAGGCAACTGTCTTTGTGGAGTTTGCACATTCTCCCCGTGTCTACGTGGGTTTCCTCCAGGTGCTCCGGTTTCCTCCCACAGTCCAAAAATGTGCAGGTTAGGCGAATTGGCCATGCTAAATTGCCCGTAGTGTTAGGTGAAGGGTAAATGTAGGGGAATGGGTCTAGGTGGGTTGCTCTTCGGAGGGTTGGTGTGGACTAGTTGGGCCGAAGGGCCTATTTCCACACTGTAAGTAATCTAATCCATGCATTAAGTCTCTTGCTTAATTGAGAAAACAAGAATATTGACACAAAATAATTTGAAACTAAAGATTACATGAGTTATGGATTTCACAGTGAGCAGAAAGCAGGAGCACTTGCTGCATGCAAGTGTACAACAATCACTATAGCATTGAGGTCTCCATTCTCAATGTTAGCATGATTCTGGTACCAAGTCAAAGGGACCATAAGTTTTATAGGGACAATGATGTCTTCAAACAGGGTAAGCAACCAGTCATATTGCAGTATTTTCACAAACAGTGGATCAGGAAGTAAAAACTGCTGAATCCATTAATTTTTAATTTTAGAATAATTTGAAGCCTCAATAATACCTGCAGTGTGTTTAGGTGTGGGAATATTAAATATCGAATGCACCATAAATCCTAAAGTTCAAATAATGAACCTACCTTAATGTGAGAGCATTAAATTATTTATATAGTGAGGCTTTCTTTACAACTATCAACACAGCAAAAACACATGCGTGACCCAATAATGTTACAAATCAACTTGTTGCTGTTAATTTTATGAGTACAACTGTAAGCATCTAATAACGTAATCTTAACAATCATAACCCATTGTCTCCTTCAATTCACAATGATGAAAGTTCAATTTTATTAGCTAAACAAGTCAGCTTCACTTGCATGCAGTTTGCAGACTGCTTTGAGATTTTAAATTAGCACAGGCAATTATAGTTTAAGTTTTTTTTTAATTCAATTCAAATTGCAAAGCATTGTTGAGAATAACTAATTTGCTGGTTGGGAAGCTTTAGCTGGAAAATGCTCAGGTCATAATAATACTTAAATCAAACATTAAGGATTATAGTAATATGTAGATGAGAGTTCTGCAGAAATTTATATCACATTATCATCTGACTTTGTAGAAATTGTTAAATGTTCATTGTTCAGAAAAATGAAACCCAAATTTATAGTTTCATCTCAAAGACAATTTAAAAAAAATTAAAATCAGGGCACTTTCACGTTGTCTGGAATTGCCACTATAATCACCAAACTGAAAACAAAACCCTCCTCCTTAGTTCCTATTCTGCTATTTGAAAGGCAACTATAAATGTTTGAGCATTTGGAAGAAATCGGGACCATTTGAGCTCTCTAAAACACAATCTCTTGATATTTATAATGAGCAGAATTATGCGGCTGAAGGTATGAGGTGTTGTGACTACTGCAAGTTTGCTTGATAACCTCAGTGAGTCAAAAAGGAATTCTCCAAATGTTTCCCTTAATTGGGTGTTAGTTTTTTTTTTAACCAGTTTTTGACTGTCACGGAGTACAACATAGTTAGGGAGTGGGAGAAAGTGAGGATTGCAGATGCTGGAGATCAGAGTCAAAAAGTGTGGCGCTGGAAAAGTACAGCCGGTCAGGCAGCATCCAAGGAGCAGGAGAGTCGATGTTTCAAGCATAAGCTCTTCATCAGGAATGTGAAGGAGGGGGTGCCGAAGGGGGCTGAGAGATAAATGGGAGTGGGGGGTAACTAGGGGAAGGTAGCTGAGAATGCAATAAGTACATGAAGGTGGGGGTTGATGGTGATAGGTCAGAGTGGGGGGTAGAGCGGATAGATAGGTGGGAAGGAAGAGTTAGGACAGTTCAAGAGGGCAGTATTAGGTTGGAGGGTTGGATTTAGGTTAAAAAGGGGGCAGAGGAGAAGAATAAATTGGTGAAATCGGCATTGATCCCGTGGGGTTGGAAGGTCCCAAGGCGGAAGATGAGGCATTCTTCCTCCAAGCATCAGGTGGCTAGAATTTGGCAGTGGAGGAGGCCCAGGGCTTGCATGTTCTTGGCAAAGTGGGAGGGGAAGTAGAAAAGAGACCTGGAAAGGTTGTTACATTATGTGTCTCCCTCTTACAAGGAGTTGCAGCTGAGGGAGGTGAGAAGCCGCTGCAAAGTGATCTTTTCCGAGGACAGACGGAAGAGGACCAAGCAGGTACAGACACAGGTGGCCAAGGAAGTCAGCAGCCGGAATGCCCTGGCACAATCCAGGCTTTCAAGAGGACACTGAAGGTGGAGGGCAAGCAATTTCAGGTGCCACCTCCCACACTCTGACTTTCACAGTATTCTGCTGCATATCATATGCATAATTAAAATCATTCTTACCCCTGCTAGCATTTCATATCCTCATCTCTAGGAGTTTGATCAGGATGTTACCAGGACTAAGCTATGAGAGAGGATTGGATAGACTGAGGTTGTTTCTGTTGGAGCAGCAAAGCTTGTGAGGAGTCCTCACAGAGGTATATAAGATAGGTTAAATAGGAAAGAGCTTCTTTTCTATTATTAGAGTGGTCAGTAACCAATGAGCATACATTAATGATAGGTAGAAAGCTTAGATGAGAGTTGAGGAGAATTTCTTTCACCAAAGGGTGGTGAGAGTCTGGAACTCATTGCATGAAACAGTGGTTAAGTCACCAACTTTTATAAAATTTAAATGATATTTAGATAGTCAGTTGCATTGTCAAAGCCTTCGGGCGATGAGTCATGGTCTTGAAAACAGGATTAGTATAGTCAAGTCTGTGTTGACTGGTGCAGATCCAATGGACCAAGTGACCTTTTTCTGTGCTGTAAATCTCTGTGAGCCTCATTTGAAGTAACATATCCATTTCTGGACATTGCAGTTATAGAATGATGTGAAAGCATTATCGAAGGTGCAGAAAGGCTTTACAAGAATTGTTTCAACAATTGGGGCTGCAGTTAAGTGAATAGATTGAACAAGGTTGCGAGAAGGTTTGATTAATATGTTCTAAGTCAGGAAGGTGCTAACAGAAAAGCAAAAAAGATGCTGTTCCCATTGATGAATGGATTAAGAATCAGGGGACACTGAGTTAAGGTGAATGGTAAAAGAATTAAAGGCAACATGAGTAATTTGTTTAGCAGAGAGTGGTTAGGACCTGAACATGCTGCCTGAGAGTTTCATGTAGACAGAGTCAATCATGGCTTTCAAAGAGAAAAGACATGCAGGAGAAAGACTGAGTTGTTCGTGCAGAGGTTTAGAGTGCACATGAAACCCACTCCAGGGAACACAATAACCACTTTTGCAAAATTCCCAGCCTTGTCCTGAACTCACCTTGAAGGCTGGTTGACTATTGCCTGCAGTATTACCTGCAGTACTTGAGCCTTGCATTTGGTGAAAAGTGAAAAAGAGCTCCTTTTACAAATTTCTTTGATTTTGTTTGGTGTTGTGAACAACTAATGTTCAAGTACAATGCTAGCTGACATTGCTATGACACTGCTATAGAAGCAAATGCTGATAGATTCTAAATACGTTCTTCAACAAGAAACTGAACAGAATACATGTACAGAGAGGAGTGAAGCACACTTAGAAGGGTCAGATAAGAAGGGAGAAAATAAGAAGGGAGATGGAGAAAATGAAGCAATTGTGGGACTTGTCCAGAATGTCGAAATAAATGACTGGAAAAGAAGCAAGGGGTGGCAAAATTGAGACAGCAGGAAGCAGGTACTCACCCAGTTATAGTGAGATATGTACATGTGGGATTACATATTGATATATTCACTATATGAACTAGACTACTATAACGAAGTCTGTAGTTGTGATGTGGAATTCTGACATTCTGGCTAAACTCTGACAGTGCATTTTGCAAATGTTTAAGATCCATTGTCAATGGCAATAACATATATAGGTTGCAAACTTCTTAAAAACTTGTTTGTTTTTCTGTTGTTCTAACTGAAGCTTTATAAACTGAAGGTGTCACGGAAACACTTTGCCTCAGATATTTATAACAGCAGGATCCAGTTGCAGTAACAGAGAGAATCACTTTAAACAATGAAAATACAAGTTATTGCAGTGTTATGCAAAATGCATGAGGCAGTTACCTAGCTATTTAAACGTTTGTCTGTCCCATGATTTTGGAAGCAATGTGTATGCCAACTCGATCTTGTTTCGGTATTTATTCTGGTCCCTTCGACAACTCTGCAATCTCTGTGCTATGTAAAATTGTAACCACATAATTAAAGAGACTTTGATTGATAGTTTTCTGTCATAATTCTTGATTGATATGTGTGAGAAGTGTTCACTTGAAACTTCTTGTTATCAAATGCCATGCACTTCATTATTACACTGCTCACGGCCTGCTGGTGAAATGAGGTGTATGACCACTCTTGCTCACAAGCAAAGCATCGGTCAACTCTACATGACAGGAAATGAATGGACAAAAGTGAAATTTGACATAGATTCACTCTTGTGCATTCCTAATGCCTGCAGCTGTGGTACTTGTCCTTCCTGCCTTGCACCTCCCTGACCCTCCCACTTACTACCTCCTTCCCCAACCCCAGCACTCACTGTCTCCCTCCTGACTCTTGTCCTCACTGTTAACTCTGCTGCCTCCACTCTCCTGTGACCCTCATGCTCACCACCTCCTGGATCCACTCCTGCTACATGCCCATTCTCTCCCCTACCCTCCCCACTCTTTGCTCCCTCCTCAACCTTCCCACTTACTGCTCTCTCATCAACCCTCACACAATCTCCTCAATTATCCCACTCCCTCCCAGGATATTTCACTCACCAGTCCCTTCCTGACCCTCCCACTCTCCACTCCCTCACGTTTGCCACGGTCCTTCCTGACCCATTCACCAGTTCCAGTTCCTGACTTTCCCACTCACAGTCCATCACTCACTTCCTCCGTCTCACATGCTGCAATGGCACAGGAATCCAGAAATGTGAGTGGGAGTGGGAGCCTCAGGAGGGAGAAATTGCTCTTTGAGGCCAAGTGTCATGGTGAGCCCAAGAAACAGGATGCTTCCGGATGGGATGGGTTTTCTTATATTCTTTAATACCTGTTAGATATGCATGAGCTGGTAAATTACCAGATTTACTGGAGGGTGGACAGGAAGTTCTGGCGCCTGCTGGCAATTTCGGCAATCCAACTCCAGGAGCCATATATAAAAGACAGTCAGCCAACGGTTCACTCTCTGAATCCCAGGACTTTGCAGAGGCTGCACCAATATTTTGTGTCGGCTCCCCAGAGATACTCCTGCATTGTGAACTTAGACAAGTGCTAGGTTCAGTGACTCCCACCTCTGGCAACATTAATGGGACATGCAGGCAAGTCTACGAGAAAATATAAAAACTGGCCGAGGGATAAGAAATGAGACCTATTATTTAGCAAGAGGGGATATGAGAGTGGAGAACCAGAAGAAATAGCTCCAGTAATGACTTGGGTCACAAACAGTAGCAATAACTTTTAACAGACATCCTGATAGAAGTATTCCAGAGAGATCTTAACATGAGAAAAGAGGCCTCAGTTGGACAAGGTGACAGACTAGCATGAGCAATGAGTAACCTCTTAGGCAATGGATAAGTCCCGCAAACAGGAAGCGTTTGTAGCTATTAATAGAATGCGAGGTGGGATGACAGAAGAAATTAAACAAAGAGCCTAAAAAAACAGATCACTTGGAGGACATTAAATGCCAGGCCGTTTGTGGGACTGTAATGTCTGACTGCCTGCTACAGCAACATTCATGTTCAGATAACCTCAGAGAGGGAGCATATGATGAACCAACATCCTCAAAGCCTTTAGAGAGAGGTGGGTACCACATGGGCTGGGTTGCATTATCTGCCACACCAAAAACCAATTTGGTTCACTATGCACCCTCCACCTTGTTTTACTCTCTTCTGTTTATTTTGCCTTTCAGTTTGTGTAACATTACTCCAGGTAGACATTATTTGTTATTTGATTATTTGGGCGATTTTTAAAAAATTAAATAATGCATTTACTTATATGAAAATAGAGCTGGGTTTTTCCCCTTTTGGGAGTTGCCTTCTGAATTGGCAAAATGGAATAGTGGAAATTGGTGTTTCTGCTAAACTACAGACATACAAAACTCCCTTATAAATCTTGAAAGTCTTTTGCTGCCTTATTAAATTTGTGGATCTCATCTGTTGAACATGAATACAACTGACCTGGTCATTATATTGAATTGGTTTTGTTGAATTACAAAAAGAAGGTTGAATCCAAAGATATTCAAGAGATTAAGAATACCAGGACATATCTAGGGAGTTGTAAAATGTTTTGGATTCCTAGTCTGGATCTCCAAATAGTAATAGAAATATTTTTGTGAAGTTATCTCATGTAACATGTTAAACTATGTGCACTTCCAAATATTATCTATCCCAGTTGCCATTTGCATGCATTGTGAGAGACAGTTTAGTTTAAAATGGTGAATTGATTTAAACCTTTATAATTTATAGTGTTTTTTTTTAATCTAAAAAAGTCTGGAGATAGAATATATGTTTCTACTTCTTCAAAATCCACCTCAACTGTATCCCTCCAGGGATTTAATTCAGTCTTCATCACAATGCTGTCTTACCCAGTTTCCAGAATTGTTCATCTTCATTTAATTTTAGGTACACTAAGTCTCCGATCTTCATTTCCAGTTCGCAAGTCACGCTCTCTCCGAATGCACAGAAGCACTTTTTGTTTCTGCCTGATTAGGTTGGTTGACGTGAAAAAATATTTAGGTATTTTTCTCACTAATCAGTGCAGCTTTAATTACTAAAAGTATTCAATAAACTTAAAAAATGTAAGTTGCATGTTACACATTTTCTATCGATTTAAAAGTCAAACCTCCTTACCTTTCTATTTTGTGCTTATCAATTTGACAGAAAGGATATCTTGCACCATTACCAACACTTTAACTTGTCAAATTGGTAAAGTACAAGCTATAGTATAAAAACAAACAAACACCAACATTTTGTCATGAGTGGTAGTGTAGCAGTTATGATAACTGAACTTAAAACCTAAAAGTTGTGAGTCGAAGTGTCATCATGGTAAATTTAAAACTGAATACAGTTAATCTGGTAATTTGTGAACTAACATGTTATCCTATCAGTGGCTGAGAGTAACATTCTTCTTCTTCCATATAATGAGCATGTTTGAAAAATATTTTAAATACAGATTTGTTTTTACTGGTGGTGCTATTTGCACATTAACTTGATATTGGTGCATGTATCAAAATACATTTCACACATGGATGGAAACAAATAGAATGAACATTGCCTGTGGGACTTGGTATATCCCACCTTTAGCTTGGATAAAGTTCTTCGGGAAGCCCTTAATAAAGGGTCCACAGTGTTTTGTTTATTTTGAATATTACACATCGTCAGCAAATTCCAAATGCAAATTAAAGTTCATGGCACATAAATTATTGATCCAAGCACTTTATTTTTCACGGTTGTAATTTTTTTACCTGTGCAACAGAAAGACTTCCTTTGACTCAAGTGCATAGGCCAGGAAAACCTGGCTATGGATCTGAATTTATGGCCAAATGAAGAAATGATTGCAGATAGCAACAGTTCCAACTTCTTTCTCAGAACCTGAGGAAGATCTACTTTCATAATGAGTACATCTGAATGCTTAGATCCTCACAGAAAGACTTATTTTTCTGAACCTTGTACTACTACTGAGATATAAACCTTTATAACATCAAGATGGCAGGCACTTCGGAAAGAATTTTGTACAGGCCTTCCCATATATGTCGAATAGATGTTGAAGTAATTCTCAGCATTGGCATACAGTGCCTGAAAGATGTTACCTGTGTGAGTTTCTAACTTTATTAGTGTCCTGATTGAGTTGGAAAACACAAGTTTATGCTGAGGTTTGGCAGTTTTACTTGGTGGAATTGAGTCAGCAGTTTTCTCTGCTGGCATTGCACTCAGACATTCACCATCACAATTGTAAGAAAAACATGATGGCTACTGAGGTTCAAATGCACATTATCTTAATTATCTACCATCCACCAACACTCTGTTGGTGTTCTCAGTATGAGCTCAAGTTGAGTCCAGGATAATGGGCTCTGGGCTTCAGGAGCAAGGCAATAGTGTTTTGGGAGGCAGTATCCTGACTGGCCACCTTGGAATTCAACATTCAATATCAACACTGAATGGGCTTTACCAGTCCCTGGAGCCTCATCCACCTCACCCGAAAGGTTGGGTGGTATTGAAGCAAATCAGTAAATAAGAGAGGCTGAAAATGAAGGCACACTCACAACAGTGCAGAAACAAACAAGGTCGAGACTGACAGGTCCATTGAGATGGGAAATAAAATGCTCCCTTGTGTCAAGATCAAATGCAATTGCAGCTTACATGTTCAAAGCCCCAACAATAGGGCATGGTGTTTCTGGCCATGTTCTCTCATCCCCTAATCCTCACCACTATCACCATCCTTCCAAAGAGAGAGAATTCTTATTAAACTGCGACCCATTGACGTATATGAAAGAGAGTTTCCACCAGCAGCAAAATACCAGGGAAGCCATGAAATTTCCCTTACTGGGCTCTCAATCACTGGAATAGATGGACTATTCTGTGAAGTGGACAGCTAATCCTCTTCCCAATCTGCCTCTGGAAAGTTTTTCCAATGGTGTAATAAACTAAAGAACCGACCTGATGCAGGTTGCTCCTATTTTCCTGCATCCAGCCCACAGGAGAAGGAAAACCCCACAAGCTGGAAAATTCAAATCCAGCCAACTCTCAGTGGTATACTCAAAATACAATTTCTGAGTCAGAGTGGTCAGTCGTATTCCTGGAGACTTGTAACCTCATCACTAAGCCTAGTTTTTTCATCAATCTAAAAAGATAAGACTGGCACTGGATGTTGGAATTCATCCCACATTACTCTAGTTATGATCTAGGTAATGCAATGTGATGTAAGGAAAGGACTTAAGAAAAAAATGTAAATAATTTATGTTAGGCGACAACCAATCAGAAGCTTGCCAATACTTTATGTATGTAACATGCGAGGTTTGAGTTTGTTTCACAAATATCTTACTGATGCACACTTAGCTAGGCATCAGTAGCTGTTGCATTCCATGCTATGCTTGCATTTTCTACACCTAAGTACCAAAGGATAGAAAACATGCACTCTATACCAGTGAATCAGAAACTATGGTGTCAGTTTCCTAGTAACTTGCTTTGGAAGCATCTTAAGATGGCATTGAGTTTCTGTGTTCATCAAATTCCTTTGTATTTGCATACTGGCTTATATTACTTTGGTTTTTAGCTTAGAGACTGATGCAATTAAATATGCCAAAATCTACCAAGTATCAAAATATCACTCCATTTCTTTCATCAGTTTCAAATTGGTTTCATTCCTGATATTTGTGTGGTTCTGAACCTCAGTTTGTTTATCTTTTATAAATCACTTTCTCTTTCTCACCTCTGTTGTTTATTTTCTTTGCAGTCCTTATCTGTGTTTTCATTATATAGTAGAAATAATGTGTAATTTTTTTCTCTGTCCATTGTCTGTCACTGCCCAACGTCCTGGTCTAGGAAAGGAAATATAGAGACACAAAAGTCTCACAATGTAATGATGAAGGTAGAGCCTCCCAGAAGGCGCTATGATCAAGATTCACTTAGTAGGAAGAGTCATGGTCATATGGCCTCTTTATTTTACCCCAAGTGCTACTAAAACAACCATTGAAACATTTCTTTTCTGACTGTAAGGTAATAGAGCTTGATGAAAATTATCTGGTTCATGGCAGTGTGTCCTATTAAAGTGGCTCCTGAGAGTACTAAATGTCGAGTCTGTGATGGCTTATCATTCTGTACAGCAGCAGTTATTCTGCTGTTGGCTTGTTTATTTAAATGTTGTTTCACAAACTAATAGGCAGCTAGTTTAAATTTAAAATACAATCACAACATATAATACTCTGCTTTTCAGCAACATCTAAGCATAAGTCAATGTTATTAGGCTTCATGAGTTTTGCTTGGGAAACAAAGAACAAATAAAGCAAGCTCCTTAAAAAATTCCAAGCTGTTGTGCCTGTAAAGTTGATGCCAACATTTTTTGGGCCTTAACACATATTTTGCACATTATGGTGCTTTAGAACTTTCCAATGGCTTCTGGGGATATTTGATATTAGATATGTAATTGGGACTGCAGGTCGACTGAACCAAGCACTCTCTACAATTGTTATTCTGTTGCAACTTAGCAAATATGAATGTGCATTGGGGATATTATAGGTGCAGTTGGCGGGTAAGTGGAGTGATAAGCATTTTCAATGACCTTCAAGGAGATGTAAGAGCTGATTTCGCAATCTTGTGACAATAGCAGCTGTATATCATTGGCTAAATAACATCTGAATTTCTGAGGTGCTCATTTACACGATACAAATATGTTTACTTGCACAATTCAGGATGTGTACTGATGGAAGGGGCAACAAACCCTTCTGGAAAAATTAAAAGGATGCGTCTTCTTACATGATGGGTGGTACTGAGGCAGGTCACTGCTTCCAAGATGATGATTCAGGGTGGATCAGGTGATGATGCAATGGGGAAAGTAAGTCCAACATTTACAATTGCGGAAAGTAATTTTTGAATATTAGCTTTTCCAAAAAGCTGTAGTAAAAGTGTCAAAGTATTTGGGGGTAATTGAACATGGGGCTGGGTGTTGAATAAGCTTAAAATAGCAGTAAGTGAAAGTAAATGTAAAGTTGCAGTCAGAATGAAGTAAATAGCACAGGACAGTAGTGCAATTTAATGGCTATTTGAGACAGTTAGGGCAAGCATTTGTTCTGTTTAGCCAGAAGGGGTAGAATCAGAATGGGAGGTGATGGCCTAAGTGATATTATCATTGGTCTATTAACCCAGAGACCCTGGTAATGTTCTGGGGATCCAGTTTAGAATCCCACTGGAATTTGAACTGTAACAAATCTGGAATTAAGAGTCTAATGATGGCCATGAATCCATTGGCAATTTTTGGAAAAACCCATCTGATTCACTAATGTCCTTTAGGGAATGAAACTGCCATTTCTTACCTTGTCTGGCCTACATATGACTCCAGATCCACAGCAATGTGGTTAACTCTTAATTGCCCCTGGTTAATTTGGGATAAGTTATAAACGCTGACTGAAATAATGGCTCAAAGGCTGGTATCTGTCACCAAGTCACCTTTTATTTTCATGCGAATCATCCTTGACACTGACCCAGCTCTCTCAGAACTAGATCTTTTAGAGCAAAAAGAACCTTTAACACTCCTGTTTATATCAGTCAGCCAGGGCTCCCTGATTGAACCAGGTTAACAGCCCCAGTCAGAGAACTCATTCTATGAGGTCGACTTGGCTGACCTCATTACAATTGCTACATTCCTTCCTCTCTGAGTCTGAGGACATAGGTCAATTATTTATTTTTTGTAGCTACTGAGGCTTTTTAGCACAGATGATCAGGTTCCTCCAACTGTCCCTGATACAGCAGTGTGTAACACACAGTAGATCACGTTTTGCGCCTGGAGCATCACAGAAGAAATTCATTCTCTTCTTCTGGGGTCATAGATTATGAGGTATTTTCCACACCTGATGGAGAGGGAGAAACCTCGGGTTCCAGAACATTAGGAAAGGAGGACCCGGGCCTCTGCACTTTTTGCCATTTTCATACAGTCCATGTTCTTCATCAGGACAGTCACATCTACCAAACGTTTATATATCACTGGACCTGACCTCATATCGACAATATCTCTTCCACATGCAGGGCCATTCCCGTGGTTCCTGCACCATAGTAAATGGACCCTCTCACTTAGCACAGCCTTGTGTCTGACATTGGCATTACTGATGTCATTCACCCTCCAAGTCAAGTCCAGAAAGATCAGATTTAACCTGGTGCAGTCTTCTCCCCCATTAGCAATTCTGCTGGAGCTATCCCTGAGATTACACGAGGGGTGGTCCGATAATCGAACAGGAACCGGGACTGTAGGCTGTTTCTTTAAGCCTGCTTTCAAAGTTTGGATTGCTGTTTCTGCCAGACCATTGGATGATGGATTGTATGGAACTCTCTTTCTATGACAAATAACATTCAATTCAAACTCCCCACTTGTAAGCTATGGCCCGTTAATTGTGATCTTGTATTGCAAAATATGCATGCAGTTTTCTATCACCATCCCTGTGTTTGATGAATGAACTCTTTATCCTTTCAGCCATTTTGAGCAGGCATCCACAATGACTAAGAACATTAAGCCCATAACAGGACCTCCATGTGTAACCAATTTTAGAGTTTATCCCGCCATTCCCTTGAATGTGGGGAAACTGCTGGTTGTATATTTTGTCCTTGTTGGCACCCTGGCCACTGCCCTACCAACACAGCTTGGTCTGCATCTAAACCTGGCCTCCAGACATAATTTCTTGCCATCATCTTCATTTTGGAAACCCTTGATGACTCTGTTGGAGCTCAGCCAGTACCTGGTGGCGCCCTGTGCTCAGGACAATCATTCTTGCTCCCCATAATAATATGCCATCCTCTACTGTGATATGGTCACTCTAGGTCCAAAAAGGTAGTTGTGATGAACCCATCACCACCAAATGTTTCAGTTTTGACAGGACTGGATCTTTCTGTGACCAAAGTCTGATATTATCAGCTGTGACTGGAAGTGTGTCCTGAAAATTTAAAACCATTACAGACTCTTCTCGTGGCGGTATCATGCGTGGTGTATCTGCCAACAGGAGGCAGCTTAATGTGTCCACACTCACTACTTGTCCTCACAGATGGTGTTTCCAAAATGAAGATGCTGGCGAGAAATTATGTCTGGAGGCCAGGTTTAGATGCAGACCAAGCTGCGTTGGTAGGGCAGTGGCCAGGGTGTCAACAAGGACAAAATATGCAGTTAATATTGGAGCCCAGTGCTGGGCAGCACTGCCTTGTCCTCTATAAGTAAACCTAGCAGGAGTTTGTGGTCCATTTTTATTACAAATTTACGTCTGTAAAGGTATTGGTGGAACTTTCTGACTCCAACTATGACTGCCAACCTTTCCTTCTCTATCTGGGTATACTTACACTGTGCATTAGCCAAAGTCATGGATGCACACATATTCATATTCCACTCCATTAGGCCCCCTATGAGATATTACTACTTTGATGGCATTGCATGTCAATACCAGATTTTGCTGGGATTATAATGTGCCTTAGAGGATAATTGCTGTTTGTTCCATGGCTGACCCTCTTTGAAGAGTTGATGCAAAGGTGCCAGATTGGAGGCTTGGTTATCTTTGAATTTTTAGTAATAATTCACCAGTCCTAGGAAAGGCTGAAGCTCCTGTACTGATGTGGAAACCAGGCCATCTTTGATCACTCTCATTTTATCTTCCAACAGGTATCACCAAGTCTTGTTGACTTTGTAGCCAAGTAGGTCACTTGGGAGGCCTGGAACACACATTTTTCCTATCTAAGGTGTATGTTTACCTGGGAGAAAGGACTATATCCAAGTTCTTTAAGTGCTCCTTATCGGTCTTCACTGTTATTAGCATGTCATCGAGATAAATGGTGAGCTGGGATAGACCTTGTCAAATATTCTCCATCTTCTGCTGAAAGATTTCACATGATGATGATACTGCAAATGACAGCGTAATGTATTGGTACTAACCATTATCGATACTAATTGTAACATATTTCTAGGAACTCTCATCTAACAACAACTGCAAGTAGACATGTCATTCACTTGGAAAAAATGATGCATTCTTTTCACATACTGGGCCCAGTCTTTGACGATAGGATTGAATAGGAGTCAAGCTTCCCAAATAACAGCATGATGCTAGAAATGCTTACCCCAACTCAAAGACAACTGTTGCGAGCAAATTTCATCAGGCGCGTGCTTTCTCTCATCGCCACTTAAGAAACTCCATAGAGGCCAGTATCCCATCACCGAGTCACACTTAATTTGCATATAGAGTGTCCTTGACACTGATCCAGCTCCCTCAGAGCCAGCTCTCAGAGTGAACCGAACCTCTAACACTCCTGTTCATATCTGTCAGCCAGGCCTCCCTGTTTGAACCAGATTGTCAGCCCCAGTCAGGGAACATGTATTCTGTGAGGTCCGCCTGTCTGACCTCGTTACTATATTGGCTGAGCAAGCAATGCCCTCATCCTGTGAATAAATGAATAAAATCCCACAAACCGGCAGGAAGCATTTTTTGTGGCCCAGATTTTTCCAATTAATGACAGAAAAAATCATAATGTCCCCAGTCCTTTCTGCTCTGAAACTGACAGCATTTAGAGGTTGTACATGCACAGCCTGATGTGGAAATCCAGAAATTGCTGTTTGTGTTTCTCTAAATGCTGATCTGCTGAAGTCTCCCAACACTACACTGAATTAGAAACCTACGCACTGATGAGAAATACCAGAGTTGTGATTTAGACCTTTGATAAAAAAACCTTGCAAAAGGTACATTTTGTTGAGTAGAGTATTACTGGGTCTGTAAGACGTATTGAAAGATGGCACTGAAAAATGTTCTATTTGTGGTAAGTCAAATATCTTTACCATAATAAAATTCCATCTATTTTAAATTATTTATACTTTGAAAATATCCTTATGAACTTGACGCTTCTAACTTAATCTATGTGTGAGGGAAAGCAAAGATAGCTTTTCTCTGAGAATAGTTTTGTAGCACGTGCTAAAGGAGTTAAGTTGTAGCAATATCAGATCACACCGATTTGAAGCCTGAGTCTTTCAGTTTCGAGTAGAACATCATCTCTTACTCTTCCTTATAAACAGTTATGTTTAATAAAAACTGTCAATATTCACTTAGACAAGTGTAGTCCTCATCTTACTGTATGGTGGCCATGCTGTCCAGGCCCTCAGGACCAGAGGTAAGTGGCAAGAAATGCTTCAGGTGAAGTCCAGTGACAGGGGAGTGTTACAGATGAAGAACGAATCCAACTCAGTCATTGGACTGCAGAGGTGTGGAAATAACTGAAGAGAAGCTCAGCAGTGGCAGGATACAGGAATTCAAGGTCCATCTAGGTATTGAACAATAGAGATAAAAGAATTATGCAAAAGCTGAAAAAGTGAAATGAAAAGCTCACAGTACATTGGCAATGCTTTTAACGAAAGCGGTTAACTTCAGACAACAAAATGCTATCAAAGATCTGAGAACATACAAGCATGGGGATGAAACACGCATGCAGGAAACTCACCAACAGCAAGCACCAACAGCAAGCACTTGATACCTTTAAGGAACTCTATTGACAGGAACTAAACCAGACCAGTTTTAGGGAGGGTCACAAATGCAAAGGGGCATCATGTCACAGCCATGTAAGCAGCACCAAAAATGAAAGCTAACCACAGTAGTGTGTAGATGTTCCAGCATTAGACCCTCAAATGGACATGATGAATCCTTCCTGCCAGATGTGGCAGGGCAGTTCTGAACCTAGGCTCCCCTGATTTTGCAAATACCACAAGGTAAATCTGGTACATAGAGGTAATGTTCAGTTACAAGCAAACACATTTTAAATTGGATACCAGCAGCATTAATTTTTCCAGATGATAAACTTTTCTTGAGACCAAAAGTCCTCAGACCATTCTAGGAATGAGGTGACAAATGCATGCTACACTTCACCATAACAAAGATCCTAGGAAGCCTGTAGATCATTTTTAATCAGAACTATCTTTTTTTTCTTAAATGGACCTGCATCTGAAGCTTTGAATATTCTTAAGTTAACAGACATGAGAGACGTAGATTTTCACTCAGTTAGGATGAATCATTCTCCACTACAAGCCCTAGGAAAACAAAAACATTTTGTAGACACTTCATCTCAAAACAGCAGGAAAATGAAGTCCCTAAAATGAAGATGACTAGCCACAAGAGGGAATTCTAGAACTTAGTTTTTTTTAAATTTAAGCTCAGAGAGACAGAGAGAAAACTCACGTTGATTATTTTTTGGTTGGACATTCTGTAATCTTGGGTTCAGACAGCTTTGTTTTGAGGTTCCTGTTTTTTTTGCAGACAGTCTGACAAGAGGTAAAATGGCCTACTTCTTTCACAGGTCTGCAATCTTTCACCACTTAAACAATACTTTTTTGGATTCTATCTGCCAAATCGGATAATTTCACATTTTACCTGATTGTAGTCCATTTTCTCAATCTTTGCATATTCGACTAATCGATCAATATCCCATTGTAACCTCATTGGATCCTCTTCACAAATTACTCTCTTACCTGTCTTTGAATCATCAGCAAATTTAACAACCGTAGCTTTGATTCCTTCATCCAAATTATTTATGTAAATTGTAAACTGAACTCCATCACTGATCCCTTTGGCACACCATTGCTAACCCAAAATGACCAAACTCCTGTTGGCTAGTCAATTTCATATTCATACCATGCTGTAAAACTCTATGACCCTATGACTGTTGCTTCATACTTGCAGCCATCCTCAAGCAATATGATAATAGTATAGTCTCTTGAGTTGCCTAAAAGATCCTTCCTAAAGGCTTTAATTGGTGTGGAGGTAATCACCCATTCAATGAGGTCATAGTCATTGAGTCATAGAGATGTACAGCACGGAAACAGACCCTTCAGTCCAACTGGTCCATGCCAACCAGATATCCCAACCCAATCTTGTCCCAGCTGCTAGAACCTGGCCCATATCCCTCCAAATCCTTCCTATTCATAAACCCATCCAGATGCCTTTTAAATGTTGCAATTGTGCTAGCCTCCACCACTTCCTCTAGCAGCTCATTCCACACATGTTCCATCCTCTGCATGAAAAAGTTTCCCCTTAGCTCTTTTTTATAGCTTTCCCCTCTCACCCTAAACCTACGCCCTCTAGTTCTGGGCCCCCACCCCAGGGAAAAGACTTTATCTATTTATCCTATCCATGCCCCTCATGATTTTGTAAACCACTATAAGGCCACCCCTCAGCCTCTGACACTCCAGAGAAAATAGAGTCTAGATTAGAGTGGTGCTGGAAAAGCACAGCAGGTCAGGCAGCATCTGGTTTCCAGCATCTGCAGTCCTCTCTTTTGCCTAATTCAGTAAAGGTATCATGGAGTGCCCAGTCCATAATTGTGTGGCTTCATTTTTCTCTGGAAATCTTCTTTTTAGAAGTAGAGCATGCAATGTTAATTTAGTTAATTTACTGGTTTTGCTTCTAGTTCCTTTTGTTTTTCCCTTTTATGCCTTTGTTTCTCTTGGCCTATTTATTTGTAAACTGCAGGCTTGTTGCCTAAAAATTGCAAGCATGTATTTTCAGGCTACTGCCTCTAAATGGTGCACATACTAAATAAGATTTATTATTTTGACTCTGATTTGAAAACAAAAATGGCGAAACTAAATGAGGTCTGGATATTGGCAAAACTTCTTAGTGTAGAAAACTGCTTTGAAACTTCTTTCTAAGCTGTACGTACTTTTAGGAGAACTGTGCTTTTAAGACTATTTAACTGCCTTTTTTTCAAAGAAAATTGGAATAGCAATTTTGTTATTATTTCTAATTTTTTTGCTAATCAGAGTAATTGCTCACTGCATCACCTTTAGCTTTGCTTGTATTTGTGACTTCCATCCTTTTATTTTCAAGTAAGGCACTGTTAGAAATGTCTTGTAACTTGCAAGATCTTAGATATCAATCGAAAAGAAATTAGCTCTGTCTTTTGGCTGGTAAATGCCATATTTAGATTGCTGTATGCCTGTATGTGTTAAAAGAAGCTGATGCCATTGATTATCCAAATTATTTGACATCTAGGACTGTTGCCAATTGATTTTCAATTAGTTTCCCAGATTTTGGAGTCTTTGCTTTATATGAGGCCATCACTGCTAAACATGATGTGATTATTGCCTCCAGTCAATATCTTTACCTCATGTGCTAATGTTTCATAACACAAAAGAAAGTATGGATAGTGCTGTGCTGAAGGATTGCCAACTGATATTAATTGCAGCTGGCCATTTTACACATATATTACAGACACATAAGTAACAAGGTTAGTATTAGGCTCTCCTAACTTATATGCTCTGATACCAAAAGCCTGCCTCTTAAATGTTTGTTGATATACTGACTGGGAGGCAGAACACAACAACCATGATATCGGCCATTTGTGTATCAGAAAATGCAAGAGTCCCAACACTGACTTCTACAAAATTCCAATACAGACCCCCCTCCGGTAAAAAAAATCCATTAACATTACTTTGTTTCATGACACTCAGCCAATTCCATACCCTTTTTTATTCATGAGCTATAACTTTTCTCACATGTCTATTACATGACAATGTAGCAAATACCTTTTAGAAAACCATGTGTCTGCACTGACGGCATTACTCTTGTAAATTCTCACTGCTACCTCTTCGAAAAATTCCAGAACGTCAGTTATATATGATTTTCCCTTAACAAGTCCATGTTGACTTTCCTTAACCTAATTTTGTCAAGGGATTGTTATTTTTGCTTTGAATTATTGTTTCTTGAAACTTTATCACCATGTATATTAAAGTGACTGGCCTACAGTTGCTGGGCTTATATTTTCACATAAGGGTGTAACATTGTAATACTCCAGTCATACAGTCATCCAGCATGGAAACAGATCCTTTTGTTCCAACTCCTCCATGCTGACCAGGTATCCTAAACCCGAATTAATCTCATTTGCCTGCATTTGGCCCATATCCATCTAAACCTTTCCTATTCATATACCCGTCCAAATATCTTTTAAATGTTGTAACTGTACCTGTACCTACCACCTTCTCTCGCAGTATATTCATACATGCACCACCCTCTGTGTGAAAAGTGTCCATTCAGGTCCCTTTTAAATCTTTATCCTCTCACCTTAAACCTACGCCCCTCTAGTTTTGGACTCCCTTATCCTTGGAACAAGACTTTGATTATTCACCTTATCGATGCCTCTCATGATTTTCTAAATCTCTATTAGGTCGGTCCTCAACCTCTGACTCTCCAGTGAAACAGGTCCCAGCCTATCCAGCCTTTCCTTATAACTCAACTCTTCCAGTCCTGGAAACATCCTTGTAATTTTTCTCCATACCCTGTCTAGTTTAACAAGAACAAATCTGCAGGAGCTGGTAGAACAGCTTCATGTGTTAAACAAATTTATAACAATTCTTTACTTCAAGGTTTGAATTCAATGATAGAAGTTCTAATCAGCAGGGAGCCCGTTTGTGATTAGAGATCACCCTTTTAGGGCAGAGAGAAAGGGTAATCCCTTTCTCTCAGAGGTTTGTACAACTTTGGAACTCACTATCTCAGAACACCTTGAATTTCAAACACAGACAGATCGTCAATGATCTTATTAAATTATGGAGCAGGCTTGAGGTGCTAAATGATCTAATTAAGACCATAAGATGCCTCTAGTGCCATCCTTGAGTCTCAGGAAAATTGGAAAATTATGGTCAGTGTCTTTTCACTCTCACTTCCTTCAGTATCCTTAGATGCAAATCATTTGGATTTTTTACTTTAAGAACAAACAACCTATCCAATGCTTTCTTATCAATTTTAAATACTTCGAGTCTCTGAAGAATCTCCTCCTTCACCACAACTCAGGAAACATCATCTTTCTTTGAAAAGACAGATGTAAAGTATCAATTTAATATCTTCAGCCATGTCACTGCTTTGATACATAAATCATAAAAATGTTATTCCATTTAGATTGACAGAATGGCATGAATGTTCTTCCCTAGTCTGCATAGTCAGGATAAATGGTACATAATTTTCTGAAGCACAGTTTGGGAAGAAAATTAGGTAAATTAACATAAAAGACTGAGGAAATGGTATACCAATGTGAATGTAATTAAAGGGATTGTGTAAAGGAATAAATATGCACCAAGAGAATGTTATATCTGGGTAACACCATTAAAAACTGATCTCAAAGGCAGTATGCATCAAGATTTTCCTTATTTAGACCCTGTTAAGTAGCATTACATTTTCCATTAGATTAAAAAATGGAAATCAAATATAAGTGTGGGATCAGTGTGTTATGCTAGGAAGCTTCACAAACAAATTGGTGTTGCTTTACGACTGTTCTTATTATAATATTGTTGCTATCTGCTGACAGTACTCTGACTATTTAAAGTGGAATCAATAGACTTATTCGAAAATGATACACATAAGGAATGAACTATCTGAAGATACTAGTTAAAGTAAATAAGGGAATCTAGAAAGCATATTGCTGATCTTGGTTAAATGGTGACTTCTGATGCATTACTACATGCTGCAGAGTTCACTACCACTATTCCGCTTCATGCAATATGATGAATTTCTTGCCTGTGCTGAACAGGATGAGTGATGGAAGTTAAAGGAATTACCATTCAGAGTGTGAACAATATTGCCTGATGGCAACAGAATCAAAAATGGACTGTGTAAGTTTGGAAATTAAACATTGACGCCTGGTAGGGCCCACAATTTCAGGGGCATTCAAGTAAATAAAGACCTATACACAGAAAGTCTCAAGGGTGGTATTTGACTAGAAAGTAAGTGTGAAAAATAAAGAACAACATAGCTTGAGCTCACTTAGTTGGTAGATGGTGTTTTATGTAGTATGGTAGTTCCAGCACTCTGGAATTACCACAAACCATACCAGCTGTTCTTTATAATGTGGTAGCTTTAGCACTCCTAAAATTAGCACCAACCTTTCTTGTGGTACAGCTAGTACCATTGCCCTTTGCCCCTCTTTTGGTGCATATGAGGTGGATATCATTGGACTGAGATTAACTTTTAGTTGGGAAGTGGTAATACAGAGTCATAGAGTCATAGAGATACACATCATGGAAACAGACTCTTTGGTCCAACCCGTCCATGCCGACCAGATATCCCAACCCAATCTAGTCCCACCTGCCAGCACCCGGCCTATATCCCTCCAAACCCTTCCTATTCATATACCCATCCAAATGCCTCTTAAATTTTGCAATTGTACCAGCCTCCACCACATCCTCTGGCAGCTCATTCCGAAAAATAATTTTAGGGCTATTGGAAAATAGTAGAGATTGGGACTAAATTAGCTTGCACTTCTGAAAACCCCATGTACTTGGATGATGTTTGTTCTCTATGACTCTAAAAACCCTCGCGCATGGTCACGGAATTCCCAGAGCTCACAGGACAGGAAAGGTATGTCAGCAGAAATCCTGTCATCGATTTTTAAATCAGATGGAGAGAGGAATTCCCAGACTTTCCTTTGTCGCTGTTGTGAGTGTTGATTGGGTGCCCCCACATAGATCAACCAGAAAGCCTCAAACATCCATTGATCAGAAGGTCCCAAAGATAGACTAAAGATTTCAAAATAAGTTGACTTCTGCGTTTCTGTGAAATCCTTGCCCTCCAAGATGTACAGTTGTAATCAAGATTTAATTAAGAAATGCCCAATATCCTGTGACCAACACACTACTGCAGTTCTGCAATGTCTGCCATTGCACAAGCAATTCCATGTGTAACTTTTACTGGTCTACAGCCCCCTAGGAATACGCCAGATCATAAAAATGCTCAATCGCAGTAAATTTTAATTCCCTTGTTTGACTTAGAACATCTGCTGTTAAAATGACCGTAATAGTAAATAGATAGTAACTACTGTATTACACTTACCATCAAAGAAAAGTGTAAAATTTATCTTAAAAATGCATTTTCATTCAAGAATAGAGGGAGAACTAGTTATTTGGACACAGAACTGGCTTGAACGTAGAAGACAGAGGGGTGATGGAGGGTTCCTTTTCAAACTGGAGGCCTGTGACCAATGGTGTGACACAAGGATCAGTGCTGGGTCCACTGCTTTTCATCATTTATATAAATTATTTGGATGTGAATAAAGGAGGTATAGTTAGTAAGTTTGCAGATGACACCAAATTTAGAGGTGTAGTGGACAGCGAAGAGGGTTACCTTAGATACAATCGAATCTTGATCAGATGGGCCATTGGGCTGAGGAGTGGCAGGTGGAGTTTAATTTAGATAACTGTGAGGTGCTGCATTTTGGAAAGGCAAATCAGGGCAGAACTTATACACTTAATGGTAAGGTCCTGGGGAGTGTTACTGAACAACGAGACCTTGAAGTGCAGGTTCATAGTTTCTTGAAAGTGGAGTACCTGGTAGACAGGATAGTGAAGAAGAGTTTGGTATGTTTGCTTTTATTGGTTAGCGCATTGAGCATGAGTTGGGAGGTCATATTGAGCTGTACTGGTCATTGGTTAGGCCACTATTGGAATATTGCATGCAATTCTAGTCTCCCTGCTATAGGAAGGATTTTGTGAAATTTGTAAGGGCTCATAAAAGATTTACAAGGATGTTGCCAGGGTTGGAGGGTTTAAGCTACAGGAAGAGGCTGAATAAGCTGGGGTTGTTCTCCCTGGAGCATTGAAGGCTGTGGGGGACCTTATAGAAGTTTATAAAATCATTTGGGGCATGGATAGGGTAAATAGACAAAGTCTTTCCCCAGGGTGGGGGAGTCCAAAACTAGAGGGCACAGGTTTAAGGTAAGAGGGGAAGGATTTAAAAGGTATCTAAGAGGCAACTTTTTCATGCAGAGGATGGTGCATGTATGAAATGTGCTGCCAAAGGAAGTGGCAGAGGCTGGTTCAATTACAACATTTAAAATACATCTGAATAGATATATGAACGGGAAAGATTTGGAGGGATATGAGCCAAATGCTGGCAAAGAGGACTAGATTTATTTAGTTGTTGGCATGGATGAGTTGGACTGAAGGGTCTATTTCCATGCTGCATATCTCAATGACTCTCTTCAAACTTCATCTTAAATTAATGCTAAGTCATACTTACAATAATTACATGTTAACATTATTTAACCCCAGATTTAAAAACAAATTGTTTTTACACATTTTACACACCACACAGGCTTTGGCATGAATGTCTTGACAAATTGTCCACAATGGTATTTTCCTTTCCAGGTGCATAGACAATTTTCAAGTCACAGTGCTAGAGAATTAAGCTCTGTCAAAAAATCATGGGTTCTTGGTCTGAAACTTTCCTAAGAAAATCAAATGATTGTGGTCCATAGAAATGACAGTTTCTTTCATGTTGTTGCTGATACATATTTCAACATTATGTAGAGCCAATACAAGATTCAATGGGTGGAAATGCATAAGGGCCTAAGCAACATGGGCGATGGCAGGAATAGGAAGAGAAGAAGGTGTCCATCCAAACATCAGGAGCAACTCACCCAACTTTTATGCATTTCACAAGCAGCATGGCAGAATTTTTGCTAGATGGTGGTGAGTTGTCACTTAAAGGCAATTATTACTTGTTAAGCAGTTCATTGATAGCATTGCTCAGTTAGCTGAGATGGTTAGAGCATGGTGCTAATAAGTCCAAGGTTGTGGGTTCAATCCCCACATTAACCAAGTGCAGTGCTGAGGTGGATAAGCCAGTGATGTTTGAAGTGCCTTATCAGGGTTGGTGTTTTCTTTAAGGTGGCTCAGTGGTTAGCACTACTGTCTCACAGTGCCAGAGGGTTCAATTCCTGCCTCAGGCAACTGTCTGTGTGGAGTTTGCACATTCTCCTTGTGTCTGTGTGAGTTTCCTCCTAGCACCGGTTTCCTCCCACAGTCTGAGAATGTGCATGTTAGTGAATTAGCCATGCTAAATTGCCTGTAGTGTTAGGTGTAGGGGAATGGGTCTGAGTGGGTTGCTCTTTGGAGGTCGGTGTGGACTTGTTGGGCCAAAGGGCCTGTTTCCACACTGTAAGTAATCTAATCTAACTCACCTCATTAATATCCATCTTTGTCTTTTACCTCCAATAGTCAGAGGGAAATTGAGAAACAAACTTGTAAGGAGATCTCAGCTATCTGTAAGAATAATAGGGTAGTTATGGTAGGCGATTTTAACTTTCCAAACATCGACAGGGACTGCCATAGTGTTAACGGTTTAGATGGAGAGTAATTTGTTAAGTGTGTACAAGAAAATTTTCTGATTCAGTATGTGGATGTATCTACAAGAGAAGGTACAAAACTTGACCTACTCTTGGGAAATAAGGCAGGGTAGGTGACAGAGGTGTCAGTGAGGGAGCACTTTGGGACCAGCGACCATAATTCTATTTGTTTTAAAATAGTGATGGAAAAGCATAGGCCAGATCTAAAAGTTGAAGTCCTAAATTGAAGAAAGGCCAATTTTGACGGTATTAGGCAAGAACTTTCGAAAGCTGATTAGAGGCAGATGTTCGTAGTTTAAGGGACAGCTGGAAAATGGGAAGCCTTCAAAAATGAGATAGCCAGAATCCAGAGAAAGTATATTCCTGTCAGGGTGAAAGGGAAGGCTGGTAGGTATAGGGAATGCTGGATGACTAAAGAAATTGAGGCTTTGGTTAAGAAAAAGAAGGAAGCATATGTCAGGTATAGACAGGATAGATCGAGTGAATCCTTAGAAGAGTAAAAAGAAAGTAAGAGTATACTTAAGAGGGAAATCTGGAGGGAAAAACAGGAACATGAGATAGCTTTGGCAAATAGAATTAAGGAGAATCCAAAGGGTTTTTACAAATATATTAAGGACAAAACGGTAACGGTAAGGGAGAGAATAGGGCCGCTCAAAGATCAGCAAGGTGGCCTTTGTGTGGAGCCACAGAAAATGGGGGAACAAAAAAATGAATAATTTGCATCAGTATTTACTGTAGAAAAGGGTATGGAAGACATAGACTGTAGGGAAATAGATGGTGACATCTTGAAAAATGTCCAGATTACAGAGGAGGAAGTGCTGGATGTCTTGAAACAATTAAAAGTGGATAAATCCCCAGGACCTGATCAGGTGTACCCGAGAACTCTGTGGGAAGCTAGAGAAGTGATTACTGGGCCTCTTGCTGAGATATTTGTATCATCGACAGTCACAGGTGAGGTGCCGGAAGATTGGAGGTTGGCAAACGTGGTGCCACTGTTTAAGAAGGGCGGTAAAGACAAACCAGGGAACTATAGACCAGTTAGCCTGACCACGGTGGTGGGAAAGTTGTTGGAGGGAATCCTGAGGGATAGGATGTACATGTATTTGGAAAGGCAAAGACTGATTCGGGATAGTCAACATGGCTTTGTGCGTGGGAAATCATGTCTCACAAACTTGATTGAGTTTTTTGAAGAAGTAATAAAGAGGATTGATGAGAGCAGAGCAGTAGATGAGACCTATATGGACTTCAGTAAGGTGTTCGACAAAGTTCCCCATGGGAGACTGATTAGCAAGGTTAGATCTCATGGAATACAGGGAGAACTAGCCATTTGGATACAGAACTGGCTCAAAGGTAGAAGACAGAGGGTGGTGATGGAGGGTTGTTTTTCAGACTGGAGGCCTGTGACCAGTGGAGTGACCACAAGGATTGGTGCAGGGCCCTCTACCTTTTGTAATTTACATAAATGATTTGGATGTGAGCGTAAAAGGTACAGTTAGTAAGTTTGCAGATGACACCAACATTGGAGGTGTAGTGGACAGTGAAGAGGGTTACCTCAGATTACAACAGGATCTGGACCAGATGGGCCAATGGGCTGAGAAGTGGCAGACGGAGTTTAATTCAGATAAATGCGAGGTGCTACATTTTGGGAAAGCAAATCTTAGCAGGATTTATACACTTAATGGTAAGGTCCTAGGGAGTGTTGCTGAACAAAGAGACCTTGGAGTGCAGGTTCATAGCTCATTGAAAGTGGAGTCACAGGTAGATAGGATAATGAAGAAGACGTTTGTATGCTTTCCTTGATTGGTCAGAGTATTGAGTACAAGAGTTGGGAGGTCATATTACAGCTGTACTGGACATTGGCGAGGCCACTTTTGGAATATTGCGTGCAATTCGGATCTCCTTCCTATTGGGAAGATGTTGTGAAACCTGAAAGGGTTCAGAATAGATTTACAAGGATGTTGCCCGGTTGGAGGATCTGAGCTACAGTGAGAGGCTGAATAGGCTGGGGCTGTTTTCTGTGGAGGGTCGGAGTCTGAGGGGTGACCTTATAGAGGTTTACAAAATTATGAGGGGCATGGATAGGATAAATTGACAAAGTCTTTTCCCTGGGGTCGGGGAGTCCAGAACTAGAAGGCATAGGTTTAGGGTGAGGGGGGAAAGATATAAAAGAGACCTAAGGGGCAACCTTTTCATGCAGAGTGTGGTACGTGTATGGAATGAGCTGCCAGAGGAAGTGGTGGAGGCTGGTACAATTTCAACATTTAAGAGGCATTTGGATGGGTATATAAATAGGAAGGGTTTGGAGGGATATGGGCCGGGTGCTGGCAGGTGGGACTAGATCGGGTTGGACTGAAGGGTCTGTTTCCATGCTGTACATCTCTATGTCTCTATGACTGTATAACTCACCAAACAAGGTTGACATGGAATCCAGAGTAGGATTCAGCTCAACATTTGCTCTTATTTGCATCCAACAATATTACATCTCAGGGCATGATTCACAGGCATCAGTTACTTGCAACCCTTATCCATGGACATTGGCATCCAGCATCTGCCAACCATCGTGATCATCATGGCACTTCTTGGCTACATTGGCAGACCTCAGATGAGCCATTGACTCACAATCAAAAATGTACTGGCAACAAAGGCACCCATGAAGTTGGCAGTCATTTGCAATGTCACGCCATATTAGTCACAAAGCAACATTGCCCTTAGTATGAGTTGGCAGGCCTGACACTCCCTCATACATGCAACCCCATTTCTCAATTATGTCACTATCTAACCACCATGCTGCACATTTTACCTGTCTGTGGCTGTATCTCATGTGAGCACCCTCTAAATCAGCACTATCTTGTCCCCAGTATTCATTGTAGAGCCACTGATTATCACTGTCCAGTAGGAGAATATCAAACATGTAGTCTTTGTAAATCACCTCAGTATCTCTGGAAGATAAGACTTGCTTGTAACTTGTACATTTTCCAATCTGATTGTTGAAACGTTAACTTACAAAATTTCCATTTTGGATTAATTCTCCCATTGCTCTCATGGTTCTATTTCACTCCCTACTTCCTTCACTACCATTTGTCCACTTTTCTCCTGACTTTCATCCCTAGAATAGTATCTTTTCAACATGTTAACATGATACATTTGCTAACTCCTTTTGTCTACAGTACCAACTATATGATTCACATCATTGTTTCTTCTTGATTGATAGGGTCATAATTTTCCTCATATTCTCATTCTTTCCTATAGCTTGAGGGACCTTTGATTTTCTCCCTTGAAATTTCCACAAGTGTCTAATTAGGTTTCAGTCTTTTAGCCCCAAACTTCAATAGAAAAGCTGCAGGCACAAGCTCATCAGCATTGAGTATTGCCTCTTTGACAGTTGCAGAATGTTCTTTTAACAAGTTGGTGTTCATACTCATAGCTGTCAAAACGCTTAGTAATATTAAGGTCTAACTCTCTTGCAGCCATGTCCAGTTACCTTCTCAAATGAAGTGAAATGCCTTTCAGCTCCATCCTCATTAAACTTAAGTATGAAGTATAGATTCTTAGTTAAGTCAAAACCCTCAGTGGAATCATAATCATTCTCTAGGCTACTACCATTCTTCCTTCTTTATTCTAAGCTTTGCTTTGGCTAACTCCAGCTGTTCAACCTTTCGGTTTCTTTGGAGTTTTCTTAATTTTATTTCTCTCTGCTCATCTCTGTCCTTTCCTTCCAATTCAAGTTTTGTTATTTCCAGTTACCTCTGATTTTGATTTTCCTCTTTTTTTGAATTTATGTCTTTTAATTTCTAACTTAATTTTCACTAATTCTTTCTCCCATTTCCAAATGTTGAATAATTACATGAAGCATCCTGTCCTTATGAGATTCTGCTTTTGCTTCTCCCTTCAAGTTATCCACTAGTGCCCTGAATTTGGCCTTTGCCAAAATTTAAAATAATCTATTGTTATGTCTTCCACTCTTAGAAACATTCAAGGCAGTCTAAAAGATTTTGGGCAATAATCTTCACCACAATATAGTTGCTTTATGCTTAGAACCTGTCTACAGCTCTTCCTTGAACAAAAAAGATACAGAGCCCCTTCAATCCCATGAATTCATACAATCTGCCAAGAGCCCCAACTGTTATGATCCAAGCTGATGTTATTGCTGGAGTAGTCAGAGTGAAACTGGGCTTGATAGATCATATTTTAAATTGCTTTGGTTTTTAACAAAGTGGTCATTTGCTGAAACATAAGTCCACAATGATGTAGCTTTTGCTTGCTATAGCAGTAAAATAGAAATGTATTAACAAAAAGAAACAAAAGCGTAAATCAAACTATCAACTTCATTTTTTGAACACATAGTAAAGCATAATCTCATCAAATCCCAAAAACTCATTTTGATATATCCTTTTCTTTTCAGGAGTATTGTTCTATTTAAGCATCTTCATCGAAAGACTTAATGGGACTGTCCAAACTTAAAATATTTATCTCTGAAAAAGTCTGCCCCTCTCCTTCTAAACTAAGACAATTTATCTTGTTTGGTCATAAAACCCTATCAATGTGCATTTAAAAAGTTGAAAAGCAAAACCTGAGAAACTGTTTTAAAAGAAGTAATTATGGCTACATGAATATTTACAAGCTAATTGTTAACTTCAGACCCATGGAAAACCCACCTGTTACTAACTGAAAAACCAAAAGCCAAACTCACAATAAATAATATTTAAATTTGTTATAAATAGCACAGTATATAACACAAAATAAAAATTGAATGAATTCAAACTAATGTTCTGTACTTGTGCAAAGATGTTTCTATTGGAGATGTCACTACTTTATTGTTAACTCCCACTAGGCAACCCATTTTTACCAACTCCTCCCTCCATGGATTACAGGCACACCTCTACCATGGAGCCTACAATGGAGATGCACCATGGTACGGTTTGGGCAAAGTTTGAATGTAGCTAGGCATTCTAGTCTTCCTGGTATTACTCCGCTAAAACTGTTGCCAATACAGTACTGAATGCAGTCCTCATAGTGCATCTTAAAGTGAGGATATAATATTGTACTTTTTCCAGCAATAACTATCATATTCGACCAATCAGTTGAGCTCTCCATTGCTACTGCAATATGGTAAATTTTTATTATTGATTCTTGAGTTTATTTGGGGTTATTACTTCTTTCAGTTTATTGTTAAAAGCATGTAAGCAGGCAAGAATGCTATACCAAACTTCTATGTTGCTCTCTGTTGTCTGACTATTACTGCTAGTTAAGACTAAAGCTGGCTGTCATTTGATACTGAAATCCCACATTGTTAGAGAAAATTTATGTATTTTATCATAATTGATACACAGATAATTGGCTTGACTTTAGAACACCAACCAATTATCTTCCAGAAATGTTTGTGAAGAAGCCTCAATGTTTTATGATTGCTGTGATAAGTCACTGACATGGGGGAATAGACTCCTAATTAGTGTGGCAGTCAAGGTTGATTGGGGCTGCAAATGGAAACAGCATGACTTGTTAAAAATATACATTCTGAAAAAATGTGGTTCATACTGGTCAAACTATCGGTGCCCTTCTAATTCACAATTGCCTGTCCATGAATGCTGTGTGCTTTGCTCTGCTAGAAGAAGTTTTAAAAACATTCAATACATACATTTTTGCTTAAAAAAAAATCCATGATAATATATAGTGCATTCTGTTGGGCTCTAGTTGCCCATTCTCTTTCTAAACATACTGAACCAATTATGTTGATTTTTGAAAATCGTTAGTAAACACACTAGCTTGCCAACAAACATATTACTTGTTATTCCTGTTCTGTTTGTAGGAAGCAGTATGCAATGTATAAATTATATTTGTTTTAATGTGAGATAATTTCAGGCATATCTGAAATGAAAAATATGAGGTTTGTGGAGGAAGGCACATTAAAATACATAATAGATTCAGCAAATGAGTGGAAACATAATGCATGCAGGAATCTGTCTAGACACTGTCTACTTCGCTAATTGTAGAAGCTTGTGAAGCTTAGAAATAAACCAGCATCAGATTTATATACAAAAGTATCAAATCAATGAATCTCATTAAATTTTATATAGCAATTGGATCCACAATTGAATTTTAAATGATGACTTAAGATTTGATTTTTTGAGGACTTCATGGCGTGAATATATTTATATTCTTACCCTTTGTTAAAAGAAAATGAATCAGTTTCCCTTCCCCTGAGAAGCAGGAAATTAAGAAACAAATAATAGAATGTATAAATAAGGTGTGATTCTACCCAGTGGCTGACACACAATCTGGTGCTCCATTGCAGCGCAGTTCTCAAATATGTGGAAAATCATGGATTGTACCCCTTCAGCTCCCCAAGGCACCCACCTCCCTGTGAACACTGTTTCCCACTGGGAATACCAGATTGTGAAATCATCCCTTTACGGTTTATTTCGTACTTCCTAAAGAAATATATCTGGTTACAATTTCAGTCCCTGAGGCTGCTACCATCAGAGCTGAACAGGTGGTGGGTAGCAAAAGTTTGGCTATGATGCATCATTTTCCCAACAAGCATGAATGGCCAAATAATCTTTCAGATTGACATGATGTGAAATTTTCAAAAAGCAGACAAAGCTTCATTCAAATGTCGTGATACATTCACTTGAAACTGAATCCACAGAAATCAAGACTGAGCTGTACACTATCTTTGTGTATCCAGAGTAGACCGAAGGGATGCCATAGAAACAATAGGGTCAAAGCCTTTCATATTATTTTGTTTTTCCGTTCATTGCTACCTTTAAAGGTTCAAAATAGATTTAGAAGAATTATTAGCCTTGGGAAGGGGTTTGCAGCTAAAATAAATAAGACAAACTCATTCTGATGGCTTGAAAAGCAATCTGTGCACAAATAGCACAGTAACACAATATTTGATCCTCACCACCTTGTCCAGCTCCACATTCCCTGCATAATAAGCTAGAGAAACTTATTTATGGCAATAGTACAGAAAACTTGTGCTGAAGAACTAAAAGCACCGGAGCCAATACAGCTACAACAACTACAATGTGGAAAATTGTTAAGATATGTTCTGAGCACACAAAAAAGGACTAATCCAACACCACCAGAAAAATTCCTATGATTCTATTGTCAATAATCCACGAAGCAATAGAAAGGTTTCACACTTGCAAAGGAATAACCTGCTCACATGTACTTGGGTTCTGCCAGGGCCACTGTGGCTGACCTCATTAAAGCCTTGGGTACAAAGGCACTGAGAAGAACTGAAGTCCAAATTTGAGATGCCCTGAGGCGTGGTACATTGGTGAAACCAAGCAGACGCTACAACTACAGATGAATGAACACCGCACAACAATCACCAGGCAGGAGTGTTCTCTCCCAGTCAGGGAACATTTCAGCAGTACAGGCCATTCAGCCTCGGACTTTCAGGTGACCATCCTCCAAGGCAGGCTTTGGGACAAGCAACAACGCAGAGTGGCTGAGCAGAAGCTGATAGCTTGGGTTCATATCACACTACAGATAACCCCACTACACTATAAACTCTCTCACACATACACACACTCCTACATATACATATCCATACAGAACCTCGATCATACATAAGCTCTCTCATATGCACACACATACACTCCCGCACTCTCACCCACACAAGCACCCTCTCACAGGCTTATACCCCATTTCTCTCTCTCTCTCTCTCTCTCTCAAACACACACACACACTTAACCAACCCTACACACATACACACACACTCTATCACATGCAGTCATACCCACAGGCACACACCCACATGAACACATTCATTCTGCCTCTCCTAAATGTGCAAACATATAAGTTTATGGGGTGAATTTGTTTTTGCAGAATTACAGTATACTTTACTCAAAAACTGCATGAATCCATATAAAAATCTGTAAATCCCACTTTAGAACTCAACATTGGGACACAGATAGACCTCGCATCTCTGAGCTGAGATGGCACCTATTGTTAGAAAAGCTAGACCTATCTTGAAAATGTAATTTAAAAGAAGTTCTGAGATTTACATGTCAAAGAAACCAACACATCCCATTTTAAAAGATGATCTAAAATTGTTTAATGTATCACCATATATCCATGATACTCATTTGGCTATAAATTCTATGTCTTATGATCTTATTCTTCACAACCACCTGATGAAGAAGCAGCGCTTCGAAAGCTAGTGCTTCCAAAGAAGCCTGTTGGACTATAACCTGGTGTTGTGTGATTTTTATTTTGGACACCCCAGTGCAACACCGGCTCCTCTAAGTCCAAACGTGAGGTGAGAGTGACTGTCCTTTACATCAAAACGACATATGGCTGTGCATGGCATCTTAGGGACCCTAAGAAAACTGGAGTCAATAGGAATTGGGAGAAAATCTCTCTTTTGGTTGGAGTCATGCCTGGCACAAATGAAAATGGTTGTTATTTTTCAACATCAGTCACCTCAGCTCCAGGACATCTCTGTAGAAGTTCTTTAGGATAATGTCCTAGGCCCAACCAGCTTCAATTGCTTCATTAATGACCTTCCCTCTGGCATGAAGTCAGATTGGTGATTCTTGCTGATGACTGCACAATATTCAGTACCCTTTGAAACCCCTCAGATACTGAAGCAAGCTATGTTCAACTGCAGCAAGACCTGGCCAATACTCTGTTTGGGATGACAAATGATTTTCATGTCACAGAACTGCCAGGCAATGATTCGCTCCAACAAATAAAAATCTGACCATCAAATATCTTGATGATCAGTGCCACTACGATTGCTCAATTCATCGCGATGAATAAAGAGGGAGTTAACATTGACCAGAAACTGAACTGTACTAACCATAAAAATATTACAGATGCAAGACCAAATCAGAAGCTGGGATCTCTGTGGTGAGTGAGATAACCACCCAATTCCTGTCTGCTGTCGACATGGCACAAATCAAGAATCACTCTCCTGGATTACTGCAGCTCCAATAACACTGAAGAAGTACAGAACAAGCTAGTACCAAGCATCCCACTTGGTTGGCATATCATCTACCACCTTCAATATTCACTCCCTTCACCAGCAATATGCAATAGGAGCAATATGTACCATTGACAAAAATTCACTGCAGTAATCCAATAAGCTTACTTAGCTTAATTAGTGCTCAATATAAGCTTTGTTTAGAGGTGTCTGTTTTGGTTGGTCCTTCTTTATTGTCATCTTGAGACAGCAGCCTATCATCACTGTGAGCAACCCAGACCAAGTTTAACTGCTATGGACATTAACCTGATGTCATTCCACCCATCTCAGCTCTCAACTGGTTATGCTCTGTTAAACTCAAGGTTTCAATATTCAACATGAAAAAAATAGGCTTAGCATGACCTTTATGTATGATGATGAAAACAAGATTGCATAAATAGCATCAAGACCAGGTTTTAAAATGATTAAATGTTGTTGTTGTAAGTTGGTGTTGACTAAATACTGAATAGTCATTACTGTTTTCTATTGCTTTCCTTTATGTTTTTATTGAAATTCACCTAGATATTTAGTCATAAGTTAAGTGTTGGAAAGTATATTTTCAACTGTCTAAGAATGAAAAAATAACCATCATGTATGATGAAGTCAATCAATCATAACAGTATGTCAATTCACTTTTGAAAAGAAAGTGTTTGAGAACTAAAAATAGATTGGAAACAGGAAGAAGCAATGGTAAATAGAACTTGCTATATTTATTAAGAATTTTAAAACTCACTTATATTTACTCACTAACAGAAAAGTTGTATGTCAAATCAATCTGTAAGAATGCAAGCCTATAAACGTTAAACATTTTTGCTAGGTTTCATTGGAGTTCTTGTAAACCATATTGTCAGTAAAAAGAGCAAAATTGTAATTCTGCTGGAAGAAATAATAAGCTAATCATAAACAGAAAATGTTCAGCAGCCTCTCAGTTCTTTTTATGATGAGGAATTGTATAATCTGATTAGTACTTACACATGAAATAAGGACCTTGCTGTGCTGGGAGTCACAGCTTCACACACATGGACATAGTGTTACCTACATCCTTAACTGTTTGCCATGTTTGGTGGTTCACTGAGCTTTACAGCTAAATATATATCTCATCGCCAAAGCTATTTGTGATAATTGTATATATTCCTTGTGTTTCTTAAAGTGAACATTAATGATTTGATGTAATTCTTGTCCTCAGAGACTTGTAGGTGTCAATTATCATCATTTATTCAGTTATTAGTAAGGCAGATGGGTTATGGATGAGGCCAGACCACTCAAAACATTCCTGAGCAGGCAAACCAGGCCATAACTTTGCAATATGTTGCAGTAAGTGTATGATGAAAGTTACCCGGATTTAGCTAACTAGTTTGACTACTAGGGTTTAAAACAGACAGAAATTTATTCACAAAATTACACAATGAAACACAAAGAATAGAAATAAAAACCCGTACAGAACTAAATCTATCCAAACTAGACCTAATTATGTTGTTCCAAGTATACACAACAGTCCCAATAAGAAAACCTTCTTGAAAAACAGGATAAAAATGGAACAGATGCTTACAGGTTGAAGTTAGAAGGGCAGAAAGAGAGAGAGTTCATTTTCACACAGCTCACTATTGAACTCCCAACTAGCTCTGGACTGAACTGCTCAGCTAGATAGCTGACCACTCCCCTTTCATTATACTGGTCACTTCTAAAACATGGAGAAAGTGAGGACTGCAGATGCTGGAGATCAGAGCTGAAAATGTGTTGCTGGAAAAGCGCAGCAGGTCAGGCAGCATCCAAGGAACAGAAGAATCGATGTTTCGGGCATCAGCCCTTCTTCAGGAATGAAGAAGGGCTGATGCCCAAAACATCGATTCTCCTGTTCCTTGGCTGCTGCCTGACCTGCTGCGCTTTTCCAGCAACACATTTTCACTTCTAAAACATGACCATTTTGGCCTGAAGTCTCATCTGTTTACATATAGGCAAAAAGACCTCTCGATACCCTTTAATCTCTCTACCAAACCAGTCTAATTGGCACCGGGAGTGGTTTACAATCTCTCTAAAAAAATCCAACAACACAGTATCCTTGAGAAAAAGATCAGCTTTTAGAAAGAAGGACCAGCTTTGTGACAGATGTTGAAATAATTTGATTGTGCATACGTTATGACCTGGGCTGAATCATATTTTGCAATCACAAAATCTAAATTATGAAAATACGTTAAAATGGTACTTTACAATTTTAAATTAATAAATGCCAAAAAGCTGTATTTTGTTTATTTTGTGGAACTTTCTGAGTATGTCTGTTTTTACTCTTTCCCCATACACCTAATGTGACTCACCACTTAGTGTTAGGCTATTAGATGGCTTTTCAAATGCAATGTTTGAAAGTGTATCCAAACATAAAATTGCAATGTT
Source organism: Chiloscyllium punctatum (assembly GCF_047496795.1). NCBI lineage: Eukaryota > Metazoa > Chordata > Chondrichthyes > Orectolobiformes > Hemiscylliidae > Chiloscyllium > Chiloscyllium punctatum. The sequence goes on along the minus strand of NC_092750.1, from coordinate 48,752,522 downwards.
TTAGAAGTTAATAGTACTTACTGTCTCATATCCACCACAGTCCTGTAATTTATTAAGTAAAGCATTCATTTCATGCATTTACTAATGAGCTAATACAAATGGACTGCCAGTCTCTGTGTGGCTAATTCTGTATGCATATGAAATCACACACATAAGTTCAACACACACTTGAGTGAATATGATTGATGTCATTTTTAAAAAAATAGGTTTTAGCCTGACCTTTATGTATTAAGATAAAAATAAGATTGCATAAATAGCATCAAGGCTAAAAAGCATCATTCTGCTTCATTTGACATGCTTCACACAATGTAAGAGTTAGGCCTAGCTTGATTGATTTTGGAAAAATGGCATGACTTAATATTCATAAACAAATGGGGTCTTGCATTAAAGTCATTGAGATCCTGCACTTGGTCTTCTCCTTCCATGTGCTGTCTACCTCCAGTGTCTCCAAGAGACAGATTGAGTCAATGCTCCCAATGTTGTGTTGTGTCAGATTGGACCAGTTCTTTGAATGTATACCAGCCTTTACATCAGTTTAGAGACGTCTCCACAGTTGTTGTATATTCCCGAGATTTTGATTACCAGACTACCAATTGTACAGTCCATGTCTTCAATCTGTCACAATAATATATAAAATAATGGCCTTGTTATGGCTACCCTTCAGCCTTCCCAATTTATAAACCAAAATAATGCAATTTTTAAAAAAAAACTTTACATGGTTGTATCAGACAACTTCATATATACTACTTCTATATGAAGTTATAGTTTTTGTACAAAAAAGGTAAATTCAAAATAATAAAAAAAATCAAAATAAGCAGCTTCAGGATGGCGCCAGATATGGTCAACTCCTTGTGTGCTCCTGCGTGCAGATCTAAGTGTCCTATTTCCTACAATCGTGCTACACTCTTTAACTTAATAGCATACTTTTAAAAATTACTAATAACTATGTTATATCTAGACTCACAGGTTTGAAGCTCCTCCAATCCTCAAATTCAACTTACTGGATGAAGGCAGCAGACCTCATGGTGCCCATGATCCATCCGAAAGGAAGAAGGCCAAGCCAGCCAGAGGCAGCATATGCAACCCAGGCTTGGGGCCTGCCGAAAAATGGAGGGACCTGAGAGACCTGTCCCAGGAAGGAGAACCGACACAAAATGCTCCTGGCCCCATAAGATGCCTGCCTGACATGCAATCTATCAGAACGTACCTGGAGAGCAGCCCAAACAATTGTGCAAAAAACATGGCTGAATCTGGTAAAAAAAATCATACAGTAAATTACCTGCTTCACTAGGTCCTAAGTAGATCCTCTGCAAAAATACACTAAACTGCAACCTACCTGCTCCACAGGGTCTGAGGAAGGACCACTTAACTGGAAGCAGTCACATGCTGGTCTGCTAGTAAGACTGAGACTACATGGTTTCAGTCTTATCTTACTCCCTAGCTTACTCCTGGTAAATGTACAATCTCTGGAGAACAAGATGGACGAACTCAGATCACAGCTCAGCTTCCAGCGTGAACTGAGGGACTGCTGCGTACTCTGCTTCACAGAAACCTGGTTCAACCCATCCATTCTTGACTGTGCACTTCAGGCTGATGCTTTCTCTATCCATCGTATGAGCCATACAGCATCCTCGGCTAAGAGAATGGCTGGAGGGAGTTGCCTTTTAATCAACAAATTGTGATGCATGGACATTGCAACTCTGGGCAGCCATTGCTGCCCAAACCTCAGATTCCCCTGCATCAAATGCCACCCCTTCTATCTACCATGGGAATTTACTGCTGCTATACTAGCTGCTGTTTACATACTGCCACAAGCAAAGGTTGAGGAAATTCTGGATGTGCTGTAGTCCACCACTAACACCCTGGAGACGGAACATCCCGAGGCCCTGTTTATTGTAACTGACAACTTCAATTAAGCCAATCTAAGGGAGGTATTGCCCAAGTACCACCAGAATATTACGCGCCCCACTAGGGGCTTGAACATTTTAGACCACTTCTACACCACTGTGAAAGATGCCTACTGCTTCATCCCCCACCCTCATTTTCGGAACTCCAACCACAATGCCGTTGTTCTTCTCCCAGCTTACAGGCAAAATCTCAAGCAGGAGGCACCCTCGCGGATACAGGTCCAGTACAGGTCAATAGAGGCAGAGGATCAACTCCAGTGCTGTCTGGAATCGGCTGATTGGGCCATGGTCAAACAGTCTGCAGGTATCTTGGACGAGTTTGCCACCACTGTCACAAACTTTATCAGCAAGTGTGTGGAGAACTGCATACCGAGGAAGACAATCTAGGTGTTTCCCAACAGGAAACCCTGGATGAATCAGAACATACAGAATCTGCTAAAAACCAAATGTGAGGCCTTCAGATTAAGAGACCCACTCAAATATAAGGAATCCAAGTATGACCTTCACAGAGTCATTAAGACAGCTAAGGACCAATACCAATTCAAACTAGAGACCCAGATAGACATCCTGCAACTATGGAAAGGACTGAATGACATTACAGGTTCTAAAAAGAGAAATGCAAGATAGCAGATGATAACAGATCCCTCCCAGATCATCTCAATGCCTTCTATGCTTGCTTTAAGTAGAATTTCAGTGCAGCGGTATCACCTATTCAAACAAGTCCTGACAAACCTATCCAAACAGTCACTGCATCAGAGTTCAGATCAGTTTTCCTTTGTGTGAACCCAAGGAAAGCAATGGGACCAGATGGAGTACCAGGCCATGCACTTGGAGCATGCGCAGATCAACTGGCAGAGGTCTTCTTGGACATCTTTAACCTCTCCCTTTAGCAGGCCTCTGTTCCTGCCTGTTTCAAGATGGCCAACATCATCCCTGGGCCCGAGAAGGCTCATGCAGCACGTCTCAATAAGTACCACCCAGTGGCCCTAACTTCAGTGGTCATGAAGTGCTTTAAAAAGCTGGTCATGGCATTAGTCAACTCTAGCCTCCCCACTACTATTGACCCACTCCAATTTGTCTATTGGACCAACAGATCCTCGTCAGATGCCATATCACTTGCCCTTCACTCCTCCCCAGAACACCTTGACACCAAGAACAGCTACGTAGGAATCCTACTCATTGACTATACTTCAGCCTTCAACACTTTTATCCCCTCGAGAATGATTACTAATCTTGGTGATCTCGGACTAAGCCCCACTCTCTGCAACTGGGACCTCAATTTCCTGACTCACAGGCCTCATTTAGCGAAGATTGGGACAATATTTCATCCTCACTAACACTCAACACTGGAGCCCCCCAGGGATGCATACTCAGCCCCCTACTGTACTCACTGTATACCAATGACTGCATCACCAAATACCAGATTAATGCCATTTACAAGTTCGCTGATGACACCAATTTAATCAGTTGTATCTCAGGTGGCGATGAAACAGACGACAGATGGGAGTTAGAAAACCTGGAAAAATGGTGCACTGAGAATAACCTAGCTCTCAATGCAGGCAAAACCAAGGAATTCATTATTGACTTTCAGCAGGATGTTACTCATGCCCTCTTACACATTAACAGCACAGAGATGGAATGAGTGGAGAGTGCCAAGCTCCTGAGAGTGGTAATCAACAACAAGCTTTCTTGGACTCTTCATGTGGACGCACTGATTACAAAGGCCCAACAACATCTCTTCTTCCTCAGGCAGCTGAGAAAATTTGGCATGACAGTGAATACCCTTGCCAACTTTTGTAGGTGCGCTATCAAGAGCATTCTGTCTGGATGTATCAGTACCTAGTATGGCAACTGTACCATTCAAAATCGGAGACTGTTACAGAGAGTGGTGAACTCGGCCCGGACAGTCACAAAGGCCAACCTCCCGTTTATAGAATCCATCTACCAGGCCCGCTGTCAAAGAAAGGCCACCGGCATTCTCAAAGATCTATCCCACTGTAGCAATGCTTTTCTACAACCTCTGCCATCGGAGAGAAGGTACAGAAGCATGAACACATGCACCAGCTGGTTTCAAAACAATTTTTACCCTACTGTTGTTCGAATACTGAATGGACTCACAAACTCTTAGCATTCACCTGTACCTGTATTTTTTTTTTGTTTTTGCCGTTGTTTACCTACTATTTAGTTATCTTTGGTATTTAACTCTGTGATCTGCCTGTATTGCTCGCAAGACAAAGCTTTTCACTGTGTTTCGGTACATGTAACAATAAATTCAATTCAATTCAATTCAAGGAATTAGTATCAAATTCCAGAGGTTTCTGCAAATGTTCATGTCATATGAGAGTGGAGTTTCCCTTTGTTTTGTTTTATGCATCACACACGTTATCCTTTACCACCTTGGCTTTCAGCAACCTGTGCTCAATGATTTACTGAATCTGTATTCCTATCTAATCTACACACTGTACCAAATCTGAACTTGTGACTAGTAATTTCTTATGACGATGGATCTTAGCATTCTTGAAAAGGAGGATGGTAAATATCACTCTTATCTTGAGTGATCTCCTGTTAAAGCTTGGCCTAAATATATCTGACTAATTTGTGAAATAATTAATTAAGTGGACCAATAATTCAAATTAGTAGAAGGTCTATTCATCCTGTACAATCATTAGTATCTGTTCAATGCCTGGTTTTCTTTTGTGTGGTCATATTGAATCTGTATTGGTGCTTTAGGATCTGATCTCCTTTTAGTTAGCAGCAGTTTCACCACTTCCATTAAGTTTCATTGAACAGTCATGACAAAAATAAAGGCTGTTTGAAGTCCATGCCAGTTCAATGCAAGAACAATTTAGTCAGTGCCATTGTTGACACTGCAAATTCAGGTACATACTCAATTCCCTTTTGTAAACCATAATTTAATCTGTCTTGACTATCTTCTCAGGATGGGCATTTAAGATTTGAAGCACTTGTTGCATTGAGAAGGATCATTATGTTGTTGTCAATCACCCTAAATTTATCTTCTCTGGTAACAATCTTTTCTCTGTGGTAACAATTTCTCTCTGTCTAGTGCATCAAGACTCTGAATGAACTTGAATACCTCTGTTAAATCTTCATCCAACTTTCTCCTCTCTAAGCAGAGCAACCATATAATCCATTAACTGAAGCTCCTTATCCATGGAATCATTCACATGAATTTTTATTGCATTCTCCCTCTCAAACTTTTACATCCTTCCTAAAGTATGGTGCCCATATTTACACAGAATACTCCAGGCCAAACCATGTTTTCTAAAGATTCATTCTAACTACCTTACTTTTCTCTGCTATATCATACCCGCTTTATAATTGTACCCTTCATTTTATATTGCCTGTCCATGTTCCTCCCACCACAATGTAACACTTCATAGTGCTAGTGGAAATAATTTATCTCTGTCTCCTCTGTTTGGACACCTCATGATCTTGAACATTTCTATGAAATCGCCTCTCAACTTACTCCCAAAGGAGAATGCTCCCCAGCTTCAAGTATTTGCTTAGCTTTGGACATTTTTGAACAAAAGTCATGTCCTTTCTCTATTTTCTGTTGAATTTGTCCATTGTCTTGACCAGTGTGCAAAGCAGATGATGTCAGCTCAGTTGCTCATTATGTGTAATGTTTGATACTCAATTCTATTGTGATCACAGTTCGAAACACAATTCTACCTCACTATGCCAAAAAAGAAATATTGCAGTAACTGGCACTGTTTTCTAATAAATATCATAGTCTCACAGACTTGTACAGCATGGAAGCAGACCCTTCAGTCTAACCAGTCTATGCCATGAACGTAATCCAAACTAAACTAGTCCCACCTGCCTCCTCCTGGTAAATCTTTCCTATTCATGTACTTGTCCAAATGACTTTTAAACATTGCAATCGTGCCTACATCAACCACTTCCTCAGGAAGTTTATTCCACACACAAACCACACTCTATGTGAAAAATGTGCCCCTTATATCTTTTTAAAATCTCTCATCTCTCACCTTAAAGTGTGCACCCTGTCTTGAAAGCCCCCATCCTAGGAAAAAGATACTACCATCAACTCTATCTATACCCATCATGATTTTATAAAGTCCAATAAGGTCGCATCTCAACCTCCTACACCCAGTGTAAAAAGTCCTGGCCTAACTGGCCTTTCGTTATAACTTAAACCCTCCATACCTGGCAGAATCCTGGTAAATCTTTTCTAAACCCTCTCTAGCTTAATATTATCCTTCCTATAACCGGGCGACCATAACTAGATACAGTATTCCAGAAGAGGCCTCACCAATGGGCTGTATAACCTCAACATGATTTCCCAACTCCTATACTCAAAGGACTGAGCAATGAAGGCAAGTGTGTTAAACGCCTTTTGAACCACTGCTCGTTTAACATGGTTATCCTGTCCTTGCCTTATTTTTTCAGAGAGGTCATAAAAGCAGCAATTCGGAAAAGTCTGATTTGGATTGGTTTTAGGGACAGTTTGATTATAGCTAGCAGATACTGCCACAGGAAAAAGGCTTTCAAGTTTAAAAATACACTTGAACAATGAAAGGAAAATGGCCAGTGCTCCCAGCTCAGTTTTTCTCTGGTTTGGCTAGTGTTTTAAGGCTGCTGATCCAAAAAACAGCTACATGGAAGAGAGTATTCGATGCTGCCTTCTCTCTGACTTTGCTCTTATAAGACTCTGTATTTGATTTTACCTTTTGTGCCAAGGGGTGTTTATGGGGATTGTTGCAAGTATATGGAACAGCATCATTAATTTAGGATAGTCCGTCAGGATTTTGGATAGGTTAAATTATTCAGTATTCACTTCTTGCTTATTTGTATTTTATTAAGCAATCTTGCAAATCAATTCTGTTTTGTTTTAAACTGAGTGGTTTGATCAGCTGCATCACTCCTGGAATATCCACATGCACCTACTGAAAACAACTAGCAAGATTAGAGTCTGGGCTACCTCCTTGAAATATTTTGAGGGGGTCTGGCCTGGTGCATATCACCACACTGTCTATATGTGGCGCAAATTTCAAAGAATTATGTACCTGAACCCCTGGCTTCCTCTACTCTACAACACTACCCAAGGCCTTACCATTAATTGTATAGGTCCTACCTCTGTTTGGTGTGCCAAAAATGTAATACCTTGCATTTATCCAGATTGAATTCCATCTGCCATTTTTCAGTCCATTGACCCATTTGATCATGATCCTTTGTAATCTGAGTAAACCTTCTTTGCTATCTACTCTGCTATTTCTTTTTGAAAAAAATCTGTTATTATCCATCTCTAATCGCACTGAAGAATGTGTGGTCCTTGTCCTTTAAAGTGGTAGAGTTTGAGGCTTCAGAATGTACTGCCAATTGTGCCATGGTGAGTTGCTTCAGTGCATCTTGTAAATAGTACACTATGCTGTCACTGTGCATTAGCGGTGAAGAGAACTGATGTGTCATATGGTAAATGGGATGCTGATGACTGGGTTACTTTGTCATTGATGATGTTGTTCTTCTGAAGTGTTGTTGGAACTGCACCCATCTATGCAAGTGGGACGTATTCCATTACACTCCTATCTTGTAGATGCATTCTATGTGGACTCCACTTCCTGTTTAGTTCATTTTGCCACCTGATTCAGGGAATCTCACGAGATCAATTTTTTTTTGTATCATTCTAGGTCAAATTTCCCCTTCACCAAGTGATCAGCCTACAGATGATGGAGCAAATAAAGGTATAAGAGCCATACCAGAACAGAGAAAAGATGCCACAGTATGTTCAGACTGCTTACCACAACCTTCAAATGAAACACCAAAAGAAGGTTCATGCATTCATTCATCTCCATTACAAAGCTCCTCAGACAGTAAGAAAAGTAAATTTGCTTGCCAATCAGCAAGCTCACAAGTCCATAGCAAAAACACTGAAGGTAAGATTATTAATGACTAAATTGTTGACCATAGCAGACTAAAATTGGAAATTGCATTCAATTTAATAAAAGTTTTGGAAATATTAATTTTAATATTTTACAGCTCTCCGTTGTAGCTTATCAATGTACAAAACACAATGTTTGAAAATTCACAGGGGCCTGTTCCACTGGTCCCAATCTGAGGTTTGGGCTGGAGACCTCCAACCCAAATCGCTGGGTCAAAGTTATTTTCAAACCTGGACTGGCTGCAAGTACCTGCATCAAGAACTCTGGGATGGATTTGAATGGTGATGTGCTTTTTGCAGTTCTATCTGAAGGGTCTCAATTAGGGCAAAGAAAGGAAAGGATATGTAATTTTTTTTGTCTCCTATGGCTCCTGGTAAGTTAAAGAGCATAGGGCTGAATCTAACGGTTCTTCAACCAAGTGCAAGTCACATTGGATGTGGTGAAGTGATTCCCACGACATGGTCAAGAAATTTATCTCAAAATATCTTGTCAAACTGCATTAATTGCTATTTTTACCCGTATGCTGATTTCCATTCCATCTTACCACATGCTATACCCAGAATAACTCGCCACCCACCAGAAATCTGTGTTAGACCAGCACCTTCTGTGTGCGTCATGTTTGAAAGCCCACTGACATCTGGCAGCTGCTCTGCTCACTGTCTGGGACAAATGAAAGATGGCTGAGAAGGAGCAGTTGGCAAATCAGTTCTAAAAAAGGGTCTTGGTCAATGAGGTTTTTCAGATTAAGACCATCAACCTCCTGGAAGACCAACAGGGGAGGCTTTGCCATTATATCATGCCATATTGACGATTGCCACCTAGACCAGTGCTGCCTCAAAGGTGTGTTGGACCATGCTGCATTAGCACAAGAAAGTCAATGACTTTCTTCACTCTGCCAGGATAAAGGGCCATATTCTGCTCTCTGCTCCCTCACATTCACTCAATCCAAGTCTTCGTACCCATCTCCCACAAAGGGAGATGTTCTAACACCTCCTCTGTTACACAGAACACCTTCTCTTACTTGTTCTCATTGTCCCCCCCACCCTCCCACACCAATAATTCTGCATCCCCTCTTTGCTGCCTCCTTGTTTCCACACAGCACCTCAACAAGATTCCTCCATATGCATCAGCGTTAACAGCCACCATCCATTTGTGTTTTACTTTGTCCTGCAACCATCCATATGCCTCCATGGACAGATTGGTAGCTGTCCTGAGAGGGAGAGAGGCCCACATCTTCAGTGTATTTCCCCTTACGTAGCTCCTCAGGACTGAAGAACAGGTGAGAGTGGGGCAGAGAGCCTTGAGGATAGTTCAGGCATTCCCCCTTCACAAAGAGACAGGGCATTAGCATGAGACACCCAGCTGGAGGAGCAACCACCCTCTGGCCTTCACCTCCATTCAGCCTGCCTTTCCCTCAAATCCCTGGAAATTCAGGCCAAGACTGTTCAAGACTGTTCAGGGGGAATGGGCTCCACTATAGAATAAGCTCCCTCCATCCCATCATTGGAACAAAGAGCTCAGTGTGGCACAGAGGAAGGGCAAGGTTAAGAAAAGTATACTGAGAGAGCACGGGCTTACAATGTCCTGTATATAGCTGGTTTTTCACCATTCTTATGACTTTTCCTTTCTCTGTATAGGGTTTAGATCCTTCAATGTGCCTATAGCATCTCTCCTAGGGCAGTGACAAGGTGCAATTATTGGGGGCCAGCAATAAGTGTTGATTGATTCATGTAGATACAGGGGTAACAATGTGCATCATCGGCACTGTGAGAGCATTCATGGCCATTCTCCTGAAGATTGCACACTTTCTGTGCATTTAACAATGGAAATAACAATGGCAGATCCCATACCACATGTTTTTAGCCTCTGCTGACATTCCCAGCATCACCTTCTCCTTCCTAAAGTTCATTCTGTGAAGCTGACACATTTCACTCAGGTCATTACCCAAGCCCTCCACCTGAGCCAGATGTACCACCCACTTTTATCTCCCTGTGAGATATTGTATTGTAGATTTCTTCGCTAACCTACTCACAAGTGCTTTACATTTACTCATTCATCACTTCTCACAAGAGAATACCGCATTCCTGTTTCATTCGTTCATAATTCCCCACTATAACACAGCTTCATTCATCCATTCATAAAACCATGGTTTTGTCGTAGATTTTACAATTCCAAGATAGACTAAAATTAAAGCATTACTTCCAGACCCATGACTGCTGCTTCACCCCTTATCAGACCTATTTACATCAAAAGCTACCTCTGAATAAGCATCAAAGTCTACAAAGTCTATTCGGAAAAATACCATCTTGCCATCATGTCTCTATGACCTACCCAAAACTATGCAAAGATTAATCCGCCCTTATCAACCATCTTTCAGATCTGACAAGATTACAGAACACCAAATATTTTCCCCAGTTAGAGTCATAGAGTCACCCCTCAGCCTCTGATGCTCCAGGGAAAACAGCCCCAGCCTATTCAACCTCTCCCTATAGCTCAAATCCTCCAACCCCAGCAACATTCTTGTAAATCTTTTCTGAACCCTTTCAAGTTTCACAACATTCTTCCAATAAGAAAGAGACCAGAATGCATCCAATATTCCAACAGTGACCTAATCAACATCCTGTACAGCTGAAACACGACCTCCCAAATCCTATACCCAATACTCTGACCAATAAAGGAAAGCATACCAAACGCCTTTTTCACTATCCTATTCACCTGTGACTCTACTTTCAAGGAGATATAAACATGCACTCCAATGTCTCTGTGTTCAGCAATACTCCCTTACCATTAAGTGTATAAGTCCTGCTAAGATTTGCTTTCCCAAAATGCCATCTTCCACTCCTCAGCCCATTGACCCATCTGATCAAGATCCCATTGTAATCTGAGGTAACCATCTTTGCTGTCCACTCCACCTCCGATTTTGGTGTCATCTGCAAACTTACTAACTATATCTCCTATGTTCATATTCAAATCCTTTATGCAAATGACAAAAATAGTGGATCCAACACCGATCCTTGTGGCACTCCGCTGGTCACAGGCCTCCAGTCTGAAAAACAACCCTCCACCATTACCCTCTGTCTTCTAGCCTTGAGCCAGCTCTGTGTCCAAATAGCTAATTCTCCATGTATTTCATGAGATCTAACCTTGCTAGCCAGTCTCTCATGGGGAACCTTGTCGAACACCTTACTGAAGTCCACATAGATCACGTCCACCTCTGCCCTCATCAATTATCTTTGTTACTTATTCAAAACATTCAATCAAGTGTGTGAGATATGATTTCCCAAAGCCATGTTGACTATCCCTAATCAGTCCTTGCCTTTCCAAATACATGTAAATCCTATCCCTCAGGATTTCCTCCAACAATTTGCCCACCACCGACATCAAGCTCACTGGTCTATAGTTCCCTGGCTTGTGCTTACCACTTTTCTTAAATAGTGGAACCACATTAGCCAATCTTCAGTCTTCCAGCACCTCAACTGTGTCTATCAAGGGGCCTAGCAATCACTTCACTCAATTCCCACAAAGCTGTAGGGTACACCTGATCAGGTCCTGGGGATTTATCCACCTTTATGTGTTTCACAACACCCAGCACTTCCTCCTCTGTAATATGGACATTTTTCAAGATGTAACCATCTATGTCCCCACATTCTGTATCTTCCATGTCCTTTTCCAGAGTAAACACTAATGCAAAATACTCGTTTAATATCTTCCCCATTTTCTGCGGCTCGACACAAAGGCCACCTTGTTGATCTTTGAGGGGTTCTATTCTCTCCCTAGTTACCCTTTGTCCTTAATGTATATGTAAAAATCCTTTGGATTCTCCGTAACTCTATTTGCCAAAGCTATCTCATGTCCCCTTTTTGCCCTCCTGATTTCCTTCTTAAGTATACTTCTACTGCCTTTATACTCTTCTAAGGATTCACTTAATCTATCCTGTCTATACCTGACATATGCTTCCTTCTTTTACTTAACCAAAACCTTATGTCCTCAAGTCATCCAGGATTCCTTATACCTATCATCCTTGCCTTTCACCCTAACAAGAATATACTGTCTCTGGACTCTCATTTCATTTCTGAAGGCTTCCCATTTTCCAGCCGTCCCTTTACTTCTGAACATTTGCCCCCAATCAGCTTTTGTAAGTTCTTGCCTAATACCATCAAAATGAGACTTTCTCCAGTTTAGAACTTCAATTTTTGGATCTGGTCTATCCTTTTCCATCACTGTTTTAAATCTAATAGAATTATGGTCCCTGGCCCCAAAGTGTTTCCCTACTTCCCCACCTCAGTCACCTGCCCTGCCTTATTTCCCAAGAGTAGGTCAAGTTTTGCACCTTCTCTAGTAGGTACATCCATATACGGATTCAGAAAATTTTCTTGTACACACTTAACAAATTCATCTCCAACCAAAGCCTTAACACTATAGCAGTCCCAGTCAATGTTCAGAAAGTTAAAATCCCCTGCCTTAACCACCCTATTATTCTTACAGATAGCTGAGATCTCCTTACAAACATGTATCTCAATTTCCTGCTGATTATTACAGGGTCTATAATACCATCCCAATAAGATGATCATCCCTTTCTTAATTATCAGTTACACCCTAATATCTTTCCTGGATGTATTTCTGGGAATATCCTCCCTCAGTATTGCTGTAATACTATCCTTTATCATAAGTGCCACTCCTCCTCCTCTCTCACCTCCCGTTTTGTCCTTCCTATAGCTTTTGTATCCTGGAACATTAAGCTGCCAGTCCTGTCCATCCCTGAGCCATGTTTCTATAATTGCTATGATATCCTAGTCCCATATCCCTAACCATGCCCTGAGTTCGTCTGCCTTCCCTGTGAGGCCTCTTGCATTGAAATACATGCAGTTTGATTTATCATTCCTACCTTGTTCTCTGCTTTGTCCTTGCCTGCCCTGACTGCTTGACTCGATTCTTTTCTCAACTGTACTAATCTCAGATTGATCTCTTTCCTCACTGTCTCCCTGGGTACCATACTAGTTTAAATCCTCTCGAGCAGCTCTTGCAAATCTCTCTGCCAGCATATTCTTGTACAGGTCACTTCTACCTCAGAAGAGATTCCAATGATCCAAAAATGTGAATCACTTTCCCATACACCAGCTCCTCAGCCATGCATTCATCTGCTCTAACTCCTATTCCTACCCTCACTAGCTAATTGCATCAGGAGTAATCTAGATATTACTACTCTCAAGAACCTCTTTTTTTTTATTCCTGCCTAACTCTCTATATTGTCCCTTCAGAATCTCATCCTTTTCCCTTTTCATGTTTTTGGTTCCCATGTGTACAATGACCTCTTGCTGGTCTATCCCCCCCTTGAGAACATTCTGCACCCTCTCTGAGACATCCTTGATCTTGGCACCAGGGGGGCATCATACCATTCTGATTTATTGTTGCTGGCCACAGAAATGTCTGTCTGTGCCTCTGACTAGAGAGTCCCCTCACACAATTGATCACTTGGAACCCAACATACCCCTCATTAAATTAGAGCTTATCTCAGTACCAGAAACTTAGCTGTTCGTGCTACATTCCCCTGAGAATCAACCACCCCCTACATTTTCCAAAACATGATACTTGTTTGAAATGGGGATAGCCACAGAAGACTCTTGCATTACATGCCTACCTCTCTTACCTTTCCTGGAGTTAACCCATCTATGTATCAGTGGCTTTTCTCCCTTCCTATAACTGCCATCCATCACATCCCCTTGCTCTTGTAATTTCCACATTGCCTCTAACTGTTGGTCCAACCAATCCGTTTGATCTGATAGGATTCGCAACCAATGGTATTTGTTGCAGATATAATCCTCAGTAACACATAAACTCTCCCTAAACTCCCACATCCGACAAGAAGAGTATATCACTCCACTAATATATTTATTGCTTCTTCCAATCTACCCACCCAGAAAATAGCACTGCCTTATCCCTCTACAAAATACTGCTCCAGGTTAATTTAATACTTCTGACTTCAGAGACATATCTCAGTAAAACATACAATCAATAAAGAACCCACTCTACTCACTATTGTAGATTTACAGCAAGGCTATACTTAAAACTGAAGAAGGGCTCATGTCCGAAACATCGATTCTCCTGCATTCCTGAAGAAGGGCTCATGCCCGAAACGTCAATTCTCCTGCTCCTTGGATGCTGCCTGACCTGCTGCGCTTTTCCAGCAACACATTTTCAGCTCTGATTTCCAGCATTTGCACTCCTCATTTTCTCCTATACTTAAAACTACTCACTTATCTGTTTCTGTGCTGTGACCTCTCCCAAACTGGTTCCTCTAAGATCAGTTGTGAATTTCACTGTTTGTTAATTTTCCCAGATGCACTCCGATGTCCAGCAATACATGAATTAAAACAGCAAAGGCAGTAACTGTGCAGGTTCACTGCTGTGTCAGTTAGCAGCGTGAGTTTCTTTCTCTTTTGCTCTCTCTCTCTCTCTCTCTCCCCACCTTTCACTGACCATGTACTTGCTGCCTGTAGTCTGTCCTTCTCCCTTTTAAAAGTGCTGTTGTTTTGACTTTTTTCCCAGAACAATACAACAGCATAAAAAACAGTAACTGCTGCTCCTGTGATTTGAGAAAATCACCTCCAACACCAAAAATACCTTTAAAAAGGAGCAGTCTGTTACAGTCAGGAATTTTTCCCATCCTCCACCTTGGAGTACTTATTAAATACCTTTCATTATCCCTTTCAGAAACTAACAGTCAAAGCGGCGCTTAAGTGAAATTGCTTGAATGAATGAAACTCACACCGGCAAATAGTAAACAAATCTCACAACTCAGTTGCTGTCATCAGTTTAATATCCTTTATTCTTTTATTAAGGGCAGGTGCTATTTCTAACTTATTTAGAGCATGTAGGCCTAGTATTTTTACTAATATTTTCTAACTTAAAGACAAAAGGACCAACACCTCTTAATTATGCAAGCAGACCGGACACACACTCCTAATTGCATCAGAAGTAATAGCCACCATTTAACAAATGTTCCATCTCCTGTCTCCCCAGAACAAAAGTTCCTTAAACCTTTGTGTACTATAGATAAAACAATGTAACACCATAGTACTGGAATTTTAATATATGTAAGAACTGTGTATAAAGAGGCTACTGTAAGAACTGTATTTTGGGATTCCATAGCTGTCTCGAACTTGTGCGACTGCACTTGCTGAAGGAAGAGGCTATTTTTGCCACTCAGCGATTTTGGTCGTTATTTGAACATGATCCCACATCCCTAAATACATGCCGTTCTGTAATTCCAGGCAGAAAACAGCCCCCAGTAGGCTATAAAAACTTGAGATAGGTGGTAGGCTGCCAACATTCAACTCCTCATCACTTACGTAATGAGCATCCTGATTCTGACTACCCTGAGGATGTTGAATTGTGTACATCCTCCTGGATTGATACTGTGGGCTGCTCTTGATTTACTGTGCTGGAACACCCTTGTCACTTCCCCTTGTCTTGACTGAAGCCTGCAGACAATCATGACAAGCTTCCTTCCTTAGTGTCTGCACTACGCACCTAGTCAGGACAGCAGTGAGCCTCATACCTCTGACTAAAGTTGGGCAAAGTGTAAAAAGAAAAGCCAGGAATGCTGTGAGCATCCAGGTAGACCCAGAATGAATGAACTGATAGCAGCAAGCTTTAAGCAAGTGTGATGGGCTTTCTTATAACACAACTGGCAATTTCAGATCAGGCTGCTAGAGTCTGGAGGCATGACCACCTCTGCCTGCCCTCTGTGATGATGATCCCTCTCCTCTACACTATGCTATCCCACTGGGACCACCACGGACCCTGTCTGGGAACTGTGGCACCACTTTCCTCTAATCAGACATCTTTGGAAAGGCTGCCGTTTAACAAGCAATTTTGAAATGCCAGTGCTTGTTTGGGTGCACAGCAGCTTTTTCAAGATGGCACGGGCTCCAGGCATACATATCTTTTGGCAAATACCTAGTGTTCGGCGAGGTATGGGAATGGTCAGTGGTAGGATAGGGATAAAATCATCTAAGACAGTACTATAATGATCAGGTATGTAGTTAATGAATTGAAAAATCCTCCATGCCAAAATATGACACTTAGCTAAAATTTAAGTAAGATTTGGTACCTAGTTTATTTAATCTCTCTTCTGAATTCAACTTTTGAGATACAGGTATCATTATGGAAAACATACACTGTATCCCCTCCAAGGCCAATATATAATTCCTGATGTGCAGCTGGCAAAACTGCTTGCAGTACTTCAGGTGTGGTCTAAACAGGGTTTGAAATAGCTGAAACATAATTTCTTACTCTCTTTTATTCCATCCTCAAGACATAAAGGGCAACATTTCATTATCCTATTTGATTGTTTTCTCTACCTGCTCATGGCATTCTAGTAGTTTTCTCAGTTACTTCATGCCTCCACCGTTGTTGACATTGACCCTTTTCCAAAATACCCTACTTGTGGACACCTCACTTCATTCTGCTTTGAAATCTTATCATTACTTTTGCTCATTAACTTACTTTGACAATATCCCTTCCTGTACCATCAGCTCATTAATAAATACAATGAATAACTCAGAGTGTTTGCAAATTAAAATACTTACTCATTATCCTGACTCCTATTGTTACAACATGGGATAAACCCCCTCTGTTAATTTAGACCAGTAACACATCTATGCCGTGCAGTAATCTGTGAAAATTTGTGAGGCCAAGAACTAGTTAAAGTAAAAAGTAACAATTTTATTTCTTAAGGTATAAAAGAGAATAATTAACTATTTACAACTCCTTCCTCTGACCTATCATTTATTTTCCCTTCTATAATACTAGTCCGATAAAACCCCTAATTAAGATTTACCAAAATTCAAATTTCAAAACCATCCAATTGTCGAAACTTATCTTGGTATCTTCCTCTGTAGAATTTCTTATTCTTAGGAGTTTCTGTTTCACAGGTCACTGATCGATAAAGATACCTTTAAGAGAGCTATTTTTGGCAGTCTGCACATGCTGGTGGCTTGGCAGTTCTCCCCCATTTGTTCAATGTTTCTTGGTCTTATACCCCCAAAGCACCAGATTGTGTCATTGGATTTTAATATTGTCAATATACTAAATTCAAACTTGATTGGAGTTTGGGGTTTTTTTGGGGGGGTTATAATTTAAACAGATTGGCCACATTCGAATTTGTTTTTGTCTCCAGGCAACCAGCTGCACTAGTGCTGGACCAAAAGGTTACATTGTTTCTTGTTCAGAACACTTGGTGCTGTCAGGTAGTTCTGCGAGCTCTTAATTTTCTTGAAGGTAGAATAGTTCATAATACTGTTGCTAAACCAATTTGCCTTCAATTCATTGAATTTCAATTTTACCTAACAGTCCCATTTGAGAGATTTTAGCAAATGCCATTTGGAATTCCATCCATAAAATCACATCCATTGACAGTTCACCATCCACTTAGTCACCTCTTCAAAACATTCAATCGAGTTAATCTGTCATGATCAGGAGAGAAAGCTGTGACTGCTTCTGCATTTCCAAAGGAACGGAAAGCCATTTGTAACATCTGCACTACAACCAGGAATCTAGTCAGATTCTCTGTGTCCTTTATGATACCGTTACTTAGTGGATTACTAGATCAGTGAGAGAAAAGCTAATTCAGTGAGATTTAGTATGAGTCCAATAACTATCGAGCATAAAAATATGATTAGCCCTGTGCCCATAAATCAGTTCAATGAGCAAAAAAGAGTCCCCCAAAATGAATCAAAAATTCATTGGATCATTTGGGATACAACAAAAAAATGCCTTGAGTAAAGTATGCTCCATTAAGTAATAGTTTGTCATTTGTGGCCATTTGCCATCTGTACAATTGTTAAAATCTCACCACAATGTTGTAAACAGTCATACAAATCACGCAGCATTACTGGATGCATGCTGAAGTACAAACGAATATTTTTCCCAACATGTGTATTCTGTTTTACGGGAGTGGATGTACAAAATGCTGTAATCGATATTAGAAATGTAATTTGGCAGTAAACTCTGCACTAGTCTTAATGTTGCAGTCAGTGTTTCCAGAAAAAAAGTCTCAACTAATGTTAATTCCCTTAAAGTTGAAATTTGTGAACTTGTACTCAAAATGGTGTTACCAATTCCATCCATTCTCTATCAAATTAGCAAAATTTGGAATTTTTAGTCAAAACATATTTAACTGAAACTTTATTACATTTACTGGTGCTCTGTGTTGCTAGTCCTATTACACTTTGAAATGCACCTTCCATTTAGTTGAGTTGTTAATGCTGTCATTTCCTCATTTTAATCACTAACCCTCCCCTGTCTCTTTATCATTTTCATCTTTCTTATCAGATTAAAATGCATCCCTCATACTGGCCTATCTGTTCTGTCAGTTTTACCATGTTCTGCTCACACTACCTCACATGTGCAAACCAAAAGAACCCCAGAGATGTGGTTATTATTGTCAGAAATACAGTCTGATGTGAAGCATAGCTTCCATGATTACAACTGGAAGTATGAGTTTGACTGTCGAAAACTTGACTCTTATCAGGAAACCAATGAGTGTTTAGAAATTTCTCAAGTATGCTACCATTGAGCTCCTTTATGAATATGGTGGGAATATTGCAGTAAAGCTAATAAGCATAGACTGGATAGACGATTACACAGTATCTCTTTGAATAAGGGCAAGCTACTTTGTGATTATATAATCTGCTTTTAATGGTTGCCGCATTCAGGCATCATTTTCTGCAAGTATCCAAAATAAACTTGAAGTGCAGCTTACTGTTACAATTTGTTCATCTATATTATAGCATAGATTTTTAAAATAAAGTTAGATCACATTTTTCCCTTTTCGCTTCCATTATATGCTTAAGACGATCGCTGTGCCCAATGCCTGCTCGCCTGCCTATTTTGTGAACTGCTGTTCCTGTGCAAATCCATCCTTAATACCACATCATGTGGTGGATTCAATACATGCAGTTGCTGTGCTGAAGATTTTGAAAACTACAGTCTGACTCGCTGCACGGATTGTGAGGACCTGGAAGAAAGTTGTGTAAATTCTGATTGTATGGGGATTTGTTCTGAATGCTGCGGTCTCTGTTTTCCATCATGACCACTGAGGAGAAAACCTTTGACCTGTACACTTAGTCCAGATGCTGAACCTCGAGCTTTTGTAATACAATTTTGAAAAATAAGAAGGCAGTACATTCACGTATACAAATAAAACAGAATACAAATACAAAGCTCATATAACTTTAATGAGATTAAACAGCAAAACAATGCCTTCCGTAAATATATTCCGTAAAAATAAATATATTAGTGCATGCTTTGATCTAATGTGCATTATTTATGCCTTTGTTTGTAAAGTCGTAAGAATACAGAAATTTAATGATGGTACATCAACAAATTAATATACTAATGTTTGAGCATTGAATTTGAGTATGCTTTGAAATATGCATTCCAATTAAAATTAATTAATTAACCCATGCAAATTTAGAATGATTTCAGTTGTAGCATGAAAGACATAATTTAGTTTACAAAAGTACAAATGATATTCAAAACCAGTGTAACAAATTTGTTTGCCATGTCTCTCTCAAGCTACACAGTTTTTAATATTATTATCAACTATATAAATAAATAAAAGATATACAGGATTGGATGAGTGATGGGTATTTTATATCTGATTGCTGAAGAGAAGTTTCCGAAATTGACTGATCAGACAATAATACAATGACTGCTTTGCCACATTACATTTGCAACAGAAATTGGAGTAATGCACAATTTTTTTAGAATTTCTATAATGCCTTTTTTTACAACAGCATTTTTGAACCATAGTCAAGATATTGTGTGATATTGAATAATACTTAAAGGTCTCTCTTCATACTTTAAAGGTATTTACGAAGTGCAGCAACCCCATTTTTCAGCTGAGATGTGAAATCAAAGTCCTGTCTGCCCTCTCAGATGGAAGTAAAATTATCCATTGTACTATTTGAAGAGCAGAGGAGTTCTCCTGGTGTTCTAGTCAACATTTATCCCCCAATAAACACCATTGAAAATAATTTAATTGGTTATTTATTTCATTGCTGTTTGTGGGACCCTGCTGTGCGTAAATTAACTGCTGCATTTCTCTATGTTACGACAGTTCACAAAGTAATTAATTGACTATGAATCACTTGGAGATGTCCTGCAGTCATGAAACATGCTTTATAAAGGCCAGTTCCTTTTGTTTTTATTTTTTCTTTCTTCCTTGCATTGCTTCTCGAAATTACAGCTGAAATTGTCTTGGTTAAAACTAAAATACTTGGTGGGGCAACTGGACTTCATTCGATTAAACCCAGAATACTAAAGAAAATGGGTAAAGCATATGTGAGCCGTGACCTGGGACTTATTAGCCTATGCATTTGATAAGAAAGTTTTAGATTAGATTACTTACAGTGTGGAAACATGCCCTTCGGCCCAACAAGTCCACATCAACCCGCTGAAGCATAACCCACCCAGACCCATTCCCTTACATTTACCCCTTCACCTAACACGACGGGCAATTTGGCATGGTCAATTCACCTAACCTGCACATTTTTGGATTTGTAGGAGGAAACCAGAGCACCTGAAGGAAACCCACGCAGACACGGGGAGAATGTGCAAACTCCACACAGAGAGTCGCCTGAGGCGGGAATTGAACCTGGGTCTCTGGCGCTGTGAGGCAGCAGTGCTAACTAGGCTGAAAAAGTTTGGGTGAAGGAGAGTTATGGGAGTGTGATGTGATACAGAACAAGAAAAGGAGCAGTGAGTAATTTCCAATGGGTCCTAATACATAAGAAGTGTCACACAGCTGTAAGAAAACACAATAAGACTTCACCATTGTACAGATGTGTCTATCGGATATAAATCAAATTTTGGCAATCCACAAATTTGGCATATTTATACCAAAAATGCCATTAACATTTGCTGTGAACTTAGTAAAGAATATCAAAGCCCCTGAATAAATGCTGAAGAGGGAGACTGAATGATACCTGGCTAAAAAACTCCTAATTATAAGAATGGGCACAATGAGAAAGGACAATTGGCACCAGGAAGCAAAAACTGAGTGTGGATTTGATCCATTTCTTTTTAATCAGATTGGATAAATTGACTGAGATACATATATATTAGTGTATTAGAAGACATTCTAATAAAATATTTAACCAAGGAGTTATGCAACCTGCCAGGGAGTATTTTGTATTGGAGAAAGTCAACTTTCTCTAGCAAAACCTACCGAAACAAAAAGAACTTGACAATTTCCCGAAGAAGAAAACACTTTCAGTAACTGAGGATACATTACTGCTAGTTGTGAGTCTGAGGATTTATGGAGCATTGTTGGATTTCTTTGGTGGTTGGAGAAGAAATTCATATGTTTTTCTAAACTGGCCATTGATTTCTTTTGCCCATCAAAAATGATTACATCATCAGGGGATGAGTTAAGTATGTAGAGGGCTGGCCACAGTGGTATGTAGAGAACTCTCCAATTGTCATTTCCCTTTTAACCCCTGGACTAGTCTTTTTTCCTGCTAACCTCCATGTGGCCAACCATTCTCAAGACGCTCAATGGCACTATCATCACTGAATCTCCATCATCAAAATCCTTGTTGCTTTCACTGGTCAGAAACTGAACTGGGCTAGCCATATAAATACTATGGCTACAGCAGCAAGTCAGATGCGAAGAACTCTAAACTAACTAACTCACTTCCTGTATCTCCAAAGTTGGAATTGCACTCATCCAGGCAACACTCAGTAAGCTTGACACCATCCAAAACAATGTAAGTTTTACACTGTGCACTTGATTACCTATGAACCACAGAGCCACAAGGCTGCTCTTGTGTTATCTTGTGCTCACCATCAACAACATTGTGGGTACAATTCCTCATGCATCACACGTGCACTCCCACAACCACTTGCACGCCTCACAATTCCTCATGCATCACACGTGACATCACTTCCGCCCCTCACATCATTGCTGATGCCACATGCTCAGTGACTTCCGCCACCCCTACTGCCGTTGTCACCACTACTTCCACCCCCACCAGCGCCACTCACCTGCATTCTGCTGACATGACCCCACAGACCCCACTGTCACTATCCCCACCCCCCAGAACCCCGAGGGGAACACTACCCCTGCTCATGACTCCACCCCCATTCCCCCCACCATCACACCCACTCCAGTTACAGGTTCCGCCCCCACTCCCAGCTCTACACCCACACCAGATCCCAGCTCCCAGCCCTGCCAAGTTTTCACCATCCTCCAAGACCTCCCCCTCACTGAGGATGAATGATCAGTCCTCAGCAAAGGACTCACCTTCATCCCCCTCCGTCCACGCATCAATGAATTTAATACACGCCTTGACGTCGAACAATTCTTCCATCACCTCCGCCTCCGAGCTTACTTTCACAATCAGAACTCCTGCCCACCTTCCGAGGACCCCTTCACCCACCTCCAACACACTGCATCCACCTGGACACCCCGCGCTGGCCTATTACCTGCCCTCGACCTCTTCATTTCCAACTGCCGCCGGGACATTAACCGCCTCAACCTGTCTACCTCCCTCCCCCACTCCAACCTCTCACCCTCACAACGTGCAGCACTCCAATCCCTCTGCTCCAATCCCAACCTCGCCATCAAGCCAGCGGATAAAGGGGGCGCACTGACCTCTACACGGCTGAAGCCAAACGTCAACTCGAGGACACCTCTTCCTACTGCCCCCTCAACCATGAACCCAACCCCCTTAACCAAACCATCCATCTGCCAGACCATACAGAACCTCATCACCTCAGGAGATCTCCCACCCATAGCTTCCAACCTCATAGTCCGGGAACGCTGCACTGCCCGGTTCTATCTCCTTCTCAAGATCCACAAGCCTGACCACCCTGGCCGACCCATTGTCTCAGCATGCTCCTGCCCCACTGAACTCATCTCTACCTACCTTGATGCTGTCCTATCCCCCCTAGTCCAGGAACACTCCACATACGTTCGAGACACCACCCACGCCCTCCACCTCCTCCAAGACTTCCGTTTCCCCGGCCCCCAATGCCTCATCTTCACCATGGATATCCAATCCCTCTACACCTCCATCCGCCATGACCAGGGCCTCCAAGCACTCCGTTTTTTCCTCTCCAGACGTCCCCATCAGTACCCTTCCACCGACACTCTCATTCGTTTGGCCGAACTGGTCCTCACCCTTAACAATTTCTCCTTTGAATCCTCCCACTTCCTCCAAACCAAAGGGGTAGCCATGGGCACACGTATGGGCCCCAGCTATGCCTGTCTCTTTGTTGGCTACGTAGAGCAGTTGATCTTCCGTAATTACACCGGCACCACTCCCCACCTCTTCCTCCGCTACATTGATGACTGCATTGGCATCGTGCTCCCGCGAGGAGGTTGAGCAATTCATCAACTTCACCAACACATTCCACCCTGACCTTAAATTTACCTGGACCATCTCTGACACCTCCCTCCCCTTCCTCGACCTCTCCATCTCCATTAATGATGACTGACTTGACACTGACTCCCAAACCCACCGACTCCCACAGCTACCTGGATTACACCTCTTCCCACCCTACCTCTTGCAAAAATGCCATCCCGTATTCCCAATTCCTCCGCCTCCGCTGGATCTGCTCCCAGGAGGACCAGTTCCACCACAGAACACACCAATGGCCCCCTTCTTTAGAGACCACAATTTCCCTTCCCACGTGGTTAAAGATGCCCTCCAACGCATCTCGTCCACATCCCGCACCTCCGCCCTCAGACCCCACCCCTCCAACCGTAACAAGGACAGAACGCCCCTGGTGCTCACCTTCCACCCTACCAACCTTCACATAAACCAAATTATCCGCCGACATTTCTGCCACCTCCAAACAGACCCCACCACCAGGGATATAATTCCATCCCCACCCCTTTCCACCTTCCGCAAAGACCGTTCCCTCCGTGACTACCTGGTCAGGTCCACGCCCCCCTACAACGCACCCTCCCATCCTGACATACCCCTGCCACCGCAGGAACTGTAAAACCTGCACCCACACCTCCTCCCTCACCTCTATCCAAGGCCCTAAATGAGCCTTCCACATCCATCAAAGTTTTACCTGCACATCCACTAATATCATTTATTGTATCCGTTGCTCCCGATGCAGTCTCCTCTACATTGGGGAGACTGGGCGCCTTCTAGCAGAGCGCTTTAGGGAACATCTCCAGGACACCCATACCAATCAACCACACCGCCCCGTGGCCCAACATTTCAACTCCCCCTCCCACTCTGCCGAGGACATGGAGGTCCTGGGCCTCCTTCACCGCCACTCCCTCACCACCAGACGCCTGGAGGAAGAATGCCTCATCTTCCGCCTCGGAACACTTCAACCCCAGGGCATCAATGTGGACTTCAACAGTTTCCTCATTTCCCCTTCCCCCACCTCACCCTAGTTCTAAACTTCTAGCTCAGCACTGTCCCCATGACCTGTCCGGACTTGTCCTACCTGCCTATCTCCTTTTCCACCTATCCACTCCACCCTCTCCTCCCTGGCCTATCACCTTCATCCCCTCCCCCACTCACCCATTGTGCTCTATGCTACTTTCTCCCCACCTCCACCCTCCTCTAGCTTATCTCTCCACGCTCCAGCCTCACTGCCTTTATTCCTGATGAAGGGCTGTTGCCCGAAACGTCGATTTCGAAGCTCCTTGGATGCTACCTGAACTGCTGTGCTCTTCCAGCATCACTAATCCAGAACATTGTGGGTGCACCTACACATCAAGGACTATAGCAGTTTAAGAAGGCAGCCAACCAGCTCTTCTCAAGGGTAAATAGGGAGGAACAATAAATGCTGGACCAGCCAGCAACGTTCACATCTCTTAAATTACATGCATCCAAAAATGGATTTGCATATTGAAATGGCATATAAATCAAACATAGGACTTAAGAGCAAGAATAGACAACTAAATCTGAGTGAATTATGAAATATGGGAACAGAGATTGTCCATTGCTTTACCTGTTTAGAAGGCCCAATATGAGGATTATGGAGCTTAATTTTGAGATGTGACCTTGCGCATTCAATTTGAATGAGAAATCAGCAACCTCGGTACTTGCAGGATATTCACTTTAGTTACCATACCAATGCAAAGAGAACCAAGTACAGGACCTTCAACAAAATTGATCAGAAGAAGTTGTAAGGCTTCAACTCGACACACTTAGCCCAGTTGTTCCTCAGTTTAATTTATATGAGCAATTGTTCTTAAATAGGCCGTTTGCTATCAGCCTTTTTTTGTTATCAGTGAAGAACACCACTTAGGTAATGAAGGTAATGATCCACAATGCAGCATTCTTTTTCGGAATTGGTATAAATTTACATTAGTGGCACAATGCTGAAATGGGACATAGGGTAGAGTGACTCTAGGCACACAGACACACAAGGCAAAAGTGAGGACTGCAGATGCTGGAGACTAGAGTCAAGAGTAGAGTGGTGCTGGCAAAGCACAGCAGGTCAGGCAGCATCCAAGGAGCAGGAAAATCGACGTTTTGGGCAAAAGCTGAATGGCCTTTGGGACGGTGCTGGGACAGTATTATGGGCCAGGAGGTACAGAAGTCCCCACTGGTTAGGAACACTTTACTGTTGGTGGTATCGGGGGTACACAATCTGTTAAATAGCACATCTAAGTTTTAACGGGGATACTGCAGGTTCCCTGATTGAGAGATACAAGGCAGACAGACAACGGTTGACAGAGCAAATGAAGAAAAATGAGTGCCTTCACAAGTAGGTGAAGAAAGGACCAAGAACAAGTTAAAGAGCTGGAGGATAGAATACAAGAGTTGGAGCAGGAGTTAAGAAGAGTCCACAAACATTCAGACGTGGATTCGCTTCTTCCTTACGAGACCGTCCAGCAGGGACCAACTGCTCCCTGTGTTGGACGAACAAGAGTATAACTTAGCACCAGTTACTTGAGGAGGAATAGACTTACAGCCCAAAGTGAATTATAAACCTTTCACCACAAGGGAGAGGCAGCAGATTATGGCCTCCCTGGGAATATTACAGACCTCGAGCACAAACACCAGATTCTGGGAACCGCTGGATAGTGTACGGGCAGGGCACCAACTACATCTGACAGATATACACCAGCTGGTCTGGGCAGCTTGCCCAGCGGACAAGTGGAGACAGGTAGCTGGTGGACCCGATGCCACAGCAGCCCGAAACTTTAGGGGAGGATGGTGGACACCTTACAGCTGAGATAGGTGTCCAACAGGTCCCATTCACCAATTTTAAAGAGGAAATCCAGAGTGTGCTAGGAAATGCTCACATGAGCTGGAGCAAGATCACTACCAACTTAAAGGGGAAGGAGCCTCTGAATATGGCGAACAATTATTTATGGTCTATCAGGAATGCTCAGGGCAAGCAAACCCAGATATGGGGGGACCGGACATTCATCCAAGCTTTTAGAAATGGGCTCTCTAGCGCCCACCAAGCCATCCTGAAAATGGGAGTAATAATGTCCCAGGATTATGATGATCTAGTTGAGTGGGCTAGCAGGATGCAGGAGGCAGAAGCTCCTGTGATAAAAGCTAGACCTGACAAAGCAACCTCCCGGGATAAAGGTGAGAGTACAATAAAACTATCCTGCCACAACTGTAACCAACAGGGACACTTTGTTAGAGAACATAGGGCCACATGAGCAGAGAATACTGCAGGTGGAGGCCCGTAGGGTACTACTCAACTACAGAAGGGCCAGTAGTCACCGGGTTGCCCAGGTGCATAGCAGCCTTAGACTGTGCTGCTTGAGCCATTAGGGTTAGCAAGCCCATAGCAATGACAGGGAATGTCATTCTCCACACTAATCACACCATAGTAGAGATGCTAAACACAGGGAAACTGAGGGCCGTTTCCAATATGAGAAGGGCAAAGTGGGAGGCAATTATTTTATCCCCCAAGTCGGTCCATGGTAATAGTTCAGGATACAGGAGAAAACCCAGCTGAGGGAATTCTAGACACAGCGAAACCACACAACAGTGGGGTTATAGATAGGGACGAAGATAGGGGGAGAGTAAAGGAAACCCCCTAGACACAGCTGAGGAGACCCTTTTCGTGGACGGGTCATGAAAATACGTAGCAGGATCACCCTGAACAGGATAGGCTGTGGTAAATGATAAGTTATGTCCAGGAGGATTGATGGAAGTTGGTCCACACAAGTAGCAGAACTGGTAGCACTCACCAAAGCACTGGAACCAGCAAAAGGAAAAATCGTGAATATATATACAAACAGTCAATATGCCTTCAGTGTAGTCCACAACTACATGGTGGCATGGGGTAGAAGACGGTTCACTGCTGCAAGGGGAACCCCTATCAGACACCAGTTAAGAACTCAGGGACTATTGCGTGCCAGTGAACAGCCAAAAGATGCTGCAGTAATAAAGATAAAGGCCCATCAAAAGGAGCCAGCAAAAGAGAGCCCATGTTGGCTAAAATTCAAAGGAAACTAGGCAGCAGACTGAGCAACTCAGAAAGCCCTAGAACAATCAGCCATTGAGGAGGCTGCAATAGCCACTATTGAATTAGCAAAAGATGCTATCCAAATTCAGCAGCTACAGAAGGACTCCCTGCAAGAAGAGAGAGAGAGAAATGGGAACAGCAGAGGGCATTCGAAGGAAAGGATGATGTCTGGAGGTGAACAGGCACAGTGGTAGCAAAAAGTGTGTATATAGAACACATTGCTTGACCTGTACCATGGACTCTCCCATAGAGGTAGAGAGGCAACGATAGCAAGGGAGAGAGTGGTGATGGAAGGGAATGGGAAGAGATGTGGCCAAGTACTGCTGCAGATGCATGGGTTTTGCACAACATAACCCAGGGAGACCCATAAAAGTTAGGATGGGACACCAGCCCAGACCTAGGGAACTCTAGGAACACCTTCAGATAGATTTTACAGGGCCACTACCACCTTCCTGTGGGAAAACATACTGCCTGGTCATCATAGACCAATTCACCCGGTGGGTCGAGGCATTCCCGATTTAAAAGCTGCACTGCGGCCACTGTAGCCAGTTGGGGGGGGGGGGGGGGGGGGGGGCGGTGTCCCTCCAGATCGAATCTGACCAAGGGACACATTTTACAGACAAATGCATGTAGACTGTCTGCCAATTAGTCAGCATTAGACAAAAATTTTACATCTCCTATCACCCCCAGAGCTCAGGGATGGCAGAGAGAATGAATAGAAGGCTTCAAAATACTTTAGCTAAGGCTATGCAAACCTCAGGCAGAACATGGGCCAAAGTGCTGCCAGCCATACTCATGAAATTAAGAGCCACCACAAATCAGGCAATTGGGCTAACACCATGTGAATTAATGACCGGGCAAGCAATGCAACTGCCAGAGACAATAACCACAGGTGGCACCGATGTGGGTCCACGAAAAGACAAAATTCAGCGGTATGTGATAGAATTAAACAACCAATTGAAAGGGATGCAGAAATCTGTAATTGATAAACAGGACAAAAAAGGACAAGGCAGGGGAACTTGAAATCTTCCCTCAGGTCCCAGCAGCAGGAAGCCGTGTCCTGGAAAGAGCTCTGCCCAACAAACCAGGCTTTGCCCCAAAATGGAATGGGCCATATGACATGGTAATAAGTGGGGACACCTGTGCCTGCACAGATATTAAAGGGAAAGGCACATGGAAGCACTGGACCCAACTAAAACCATTTCAAGACTTCTGTGACCAAACTGATGTCATTGACCATTCCACAGGTGCAGACAGGAACGGTGGACAAGATGGTCACCCCAGGGTAGGGGAGCAGTGAAACACAACAGAATAAACCACACAGAAGCACGACAGCACCTCCTGACGAAAACAAAGACTTTGACTGATAATTTTATTTAACTACTAAAATGTATATACCTGTATGTATTTTGCTGTGTTTAAGTATCGCGACTGTCAGGAGCACATCAGGATTTGAAGATAACTGCTTCTATAAACCCACCTAAGTTTGCATGGGAACCAAACTGTCTGCTACCCGCTGGCACAATCAGTAGGATCCCTATTTGTGGCCACCCCGATGTGGACCCCTCATGACCTGTATATAATAGACACCTCGAGGGGACTCCAGAGTCGATGTGTGCAGCTGGGCAGGACCACTGGCCGATGGGGCCAGGTTCCCCAACCAAGGGAAGGGAAGACCCATTTAAAACCCGGTAATTACCCAAGGTGTTTCACAGGGCAGGGATGGGGGATGAGTTTATGCCTTGGTTCCCAAAAATGATTCATGCACTTATCAGCACGGTACAGTCACCAGGGGACAGTTTACCTGCACCTGCAGCAAGCAGGCATGCTCGAATGTGACCGAGGGCAGACAATTCATATGTGGTCAGTGCAACGGCACCCAGGCCAGCTCTGCCACATGGATGTACCCGTTAGGCACTTACCAGCTAGAGGGGGCACCCCGGGGGATCAGGGGCAACATGGGTGGACAGACTGATGGAAGGACAGGACGATATATGTTACCAAGTGGCAAAGGGATTTGTTTTTCTATTTAAGGGGACTTAAGCGACAGGCACTCCTGACCTCCCAAACCTGTTCATGGTAGGGACAATTGCATCCCTTACTGTACCATGCCCCAGTGGGGGACACATTGGGAGGAGGATAGTGATCCGCTCCACTTGCCAGGTGTACTGTACTGACTGGCAGGTCCCCACCAATTTGAAGCCATCATTGGGATATGGATTCTTGGGATTTCTATCTTTGGGAGGCACAGCAGGGGGTTGTCAGTGCTAAAAAATGAAATTACCTTGTATATGGCCTGACTATCTTCGGCACAATACATCAAAAGCTCTGGAAGTGATAAATACACAGAGCCGGCTGAACTCAGTCTCTACTCACAGCAGACACGTTACGCAGTGGATTATCAATTGGCACAGCAAGGGGGAGTTTGTACAATTATTGGTGGCAATTGTATCATCCATGTTATTGATGTGTCTTGTAACATTACAGAAGCTATCAAAAATATCCGAGACCAGCGAGATAATTTTCGACAGTGAGCCACAATTACAGACAGCTGGCTAAATTGGTTGATAGGTAAATCATGGGAATCCTACTTGGCACACGGGATAGTTCTCCTCATTGCCCTCATGCTGGTATTCTGTATGGGCCTCAGGTGTTTGAAGCTCTGCCGGAAGGCACCACTGACGTGAACTGCACCAGCAGCGAGTGTCACCACAGAAGAGCCCCTAACGAAATTGGCACTCCATGAGCCCCCTCCAGAGGAGGAGCTCCTACAGATGACCCACCTCTACATGTAAATTGGGTGGTCTGCGAGAGATCACCAACGTTGCCTCCTTAACCACAAAGGGGAGGGTGTGAAGTGGGAGATGGCACAGGGCAGGGTGACACTCGACACTGGGACACACAGGATGGCTGCTGAGTCATAAGTTGGCCACTTGACACATGAGATGGCCGCCAGACCACAATATGGAGAGAGACAGCACAGCAAACACAGGGACCACCAGGATGCCAGCACAATGCACTCACAACCTAGTTGATTTGTTTAATGTGGGTGAGGGAGAGAATACACATGAGTAATGTATACTGTCTGCTGAAGTTTCTGGGTCCAGCCAACACCTTTGATAGAAATGCTAACACTTTGATACAGACTCAATACAAAGTACAAATAGTCAGGGCTGCAGTAATCATGCTCCTTAGGAAGAACGATTAGCACCCATTACTACAGCAATGGACTTCTGCGCAGATGCTGAAATTGACAATGTTTGCGCTGAAACTGACAATGACGACGCTGAAATTAACAAAGGCTGCGCTGGAACTGACAATGACTGCACCAAAATATCAACGATTTTGCAATGTTTACAACAAACAAGCAATGTCACAGAGACAGTAACCTCATCACTGATCTATTATATTACAAAATGTATAGAAGAATCTTGACATGTGCTCCGGGTGGAGATAAGACTCGCAGCTCCAGCATTTCATTGTCCAATAAACTCTGTCGCTGAACCCTGAACCTGATTCTAAAGCTGGTGACTTTCCCCACAACAATACCAACAAAAGTCTCTCCCATTAGCATTTTTTTTTAAAAAAACTTCCATTTCTACAAAACTAAAATGAACAGGTCATTTCTCCTTGCTCCATAATAAAGTAGTGGACCTTTGTGGATCCAGACTCATCATCGCTCATTTTACAACGCAATTTCACATTTTGTTACACCTTCTGAATCTGTCACCCTGGATTAAAATCAATCCGGATGTCTGCGTTTTCGAGAACAAATCACTATCCATTAGGTATCAGGCTCGAATCAATTTTCCAATTTACTGCAATTTTTTTTTTAGAAATGGATCATCCACAGTGCAAAATAAACTACTCGCAATAAGTGACTTTGCCAATTAGAGAATGCTAATGCGTAAAAGCCAGCCAATCAATCTCAGAAAGCAACTACACTGGCACATATCACATGGAAACTAAATTACTCCTTTAAGTAAACTCAGTGTAAACCTTTTCACTTATGTAACAGAAAAAGGAAAATACACAGTGGATAAAATCCACTGAGACTGATTTGTCTTCTGCTTTGCAGATAGCAATGATTATTTCCCAAATGAAAAGCAATGGAAAAATGTTCCAGAATCTTGTGATAGAAAGTTCTGCAATCTGAAAAAAAAAAGACAAGTCCTACACATTACTGTGCCAGCAGGGTCTGATATGGAGTTGGATGGCTTTAGTGTCTGTTTTTGTATAGGAACAAGAATGACCATAGCAGTCGCCATACATTTCATTCCAGATTTCATATTAGAAGCAGTTGGCTTTCATCATGACCTACTTTGCCAAGTATGACATTTGTAGTAGAAATGTGCTATCAATATCCAATTTTCATCATCTTAATGTCATATTTTCATGGACTAAAATGGTTTTAAAATAATCAGACACCGACCTAAAATGGTTGCTGTGATCACCTGATGACAAATTGAGGCAAACCCAGAATCCGTATGAAATAATTTAAACTGGCTGCATTAGATTAGCATATCATCAAAACACTGAAAGCAGTCAATTGAGTCAACAACAAGAAATTTACATACTTTCCTGATATATTCAAATACCAGGAAAGAAGAAGCTTGCTGCAGCGCATTCAGTTTGGAAGGACAATTGAACAGACTCAGGAATTCACAAATAGAGCAACATCAACAGCTGCTTCAAGCAGCAAAGCAAAACGAGGAAGGAAAATGAATCAATAAGAGACTGGACATTGCAAGCTTCTCTCTCCCTGTCTCTCCATCCTCAGGCATCAGCGCTCAGTGGAAAAGCGAGACATGACAGCAACTATTCACCTAGAACTCAAGAATATCTGCAAAATTTGCCAGTACTGAGAAAACAAGACAATAGTTAAGCAACAGTAATCTCAGGTTTTGTGCTCACAATTCAGGAACTCTAAGCACTTTAAACAATTACCTGTATTGCCTTTACCTTCTTTTTTTTACTCGACACCCTATCCTTTCCCTCATCTTTATAAACTTAATATTGCTGTGTGTTTTGGATTGTGCTTCTTTATAAATTTTCTTAGGATTAGTTTAATAAAGTTCCTTGTTCTTTCACTCTAGAAAAGCTTGTAATTTGTCTCCTGCATTGTGTTCTGGTTAATTATATTTTAATTAAAGTGTAATAGCTGTGTGTTAGGAAAAAAATTGGAACTGACCCGAGAAGGGTTTAGAAAGAAAGAAACCGATTGCCCCTGCTCACCTGATCATATTGTGGAAAGTTACATTAATGAAAAATAACCTACATGCAGAGATGAGGATGGATTAATTTCAGATGAACCAAATCAGAAAAAGCACTTTGCGTTTTACAAAATGACCTTGGGAAAGTCTTGTGTACTTTACTAGAATCACAGTCACAAAACTACAATGCATCTGCTATACGAGAATATATCTTTAACTTTACCAATCTGGGTAAAATGGCGAGCTAAAACTTGTTCAGGCTGTGATTTAAAATACAATCCATTTTAGTTTATTTTAATTCAATTATAGGAAGTGGGCACCACTTGCTGACCTAGCATTTATTGTCTGTCCCTGTATGCCCTTGAGAAGATTCAAGATGGCAGCAGGGGAGCAGGGCCATATGTGGGCACTTGCCCAGGGCTCATCCTCTCCCACATGCTTTTTTTTTCTTAAGAGGGAAATCAGCAGGTCAAAAAGGGACATGAGATAGTTTTGTCAAATAGAATTAAGGAGAATTCAAAGGGTTTTTACAAATACATTAAGGACAAAAGGGTAATTAGGGAGAGAATAGGGCCCCTCAAAGATCAGCAAGGCAACCTTTGAGTGGAGCCGCAGGAGATGGGGGAGATACTAAACGAGTATTTTGCATCAGAGTTTACTGTGGAAAAGGACATGAAAGATATAGAATGTAGGGAAATACTTGGTGACATCTCTAAAATGTCCATATTACAGAGGAGAAAGTACTGGATGTCTAGAAATGAATAAAAGTGGATAAATTCCCAGGACCTGATCAGGTGTACCTGAGAACTCTGTGGGAAGCTAGAGAAGTGATTGTTGGGCCCTTGCTGAGAGACTTGTATCATCGATAGTCACAGGTGAGGTGCTGGACGAGTGGAGGTTGCGTAAAATGGTGCCACTATTTAAGAAAGGTGGCAAGGACAAGCCAGGGAAATATAGACCAGTGAGCCTGACGTCGGTGGTGGGCAAGTTGTTGGAGGAAATCCTGAGGGACAGGATGTACATGTATTTGGAAAGGCAAGGACTAATTCAGAACAGTCAACATGGCTTTGTGCATGGGAAATCTTGTCTCACAAACTTGATTAAGTTTTTTGAACAAGTAACAAAGAGGATTGATGAGGTCAGAGTGGTAGACGTGATCTATATGGACTTCAGTAAGGCATTCAACAAAGTTCCCCATGGGAGACTAGTTAGAAAGATTAGATCTCATGGAATACAGGGAAAACTCACCATTTGGATATGGAACTGGCTCAAAGGTAGAAGACAGAGGATAGTGGTGGAGAGTTATTTTTTCAGACTGGAGGCCTGTGACCAGTGGAGTGCCACAAGGATCGGTGCTGGGCCCATTAATTTTTGTCATTTACATAAATGATTTGGATGTGAGTTTAACAGGTGAAGTTAGTAATTTTGCAGATGACACCAAAATTGGAGGTGTAGTGGACAGCTAAGAGGGTTACCTCAGATTACAACAGGATCTGGACCAGTTGGGCCAATGGGCTGAGAAGTGGCAGATGGAGTTTAATTCAGATAAATGCGAGGTGCTGCATTTTGGGAAAGCAAATCTTAATAGGACTTATACACTTAATGGTAAGGTCCAAGGGAGTGTTGCTGAACAAAGAGACCTTGGAGTGCAGGTTCATAGCTCCTTGAAAGTGGAGTCGCAGGTAGAAAGGAAAGTGAAGAAGGCGTTTGGTATGCTTTCCTTTATTGGTCAGAGTATTGAGTACAGGAGTTGGGAGGTCATGTTGCGGCTGTACAGGACATTGGTTATCACATTTGCAATCTTGCGTGCAATTCTAGTCTCCTTCCTATTGGAAGGATGTTGTGAAACTTGAAAGGGTTCAGAAAAGATTTACAAGGATGTTGCCAGGGTTGGAGGATTTGAACTACAGGGAGAGGCTGAACAGGCTGGGGCTGTTTTCCCTGGAGTGTTGGAGGCTGAGGGGTGACCTTTTAGAGGTTTATAAAACCATGAGGGGCATGGATAGGATAAATAGGCAAAGTCTGTTCCCTGGGATGAGGAGTCCAGAACTAGAGGGCATATGTTTAGGTTGAGAGGGGAAAAATATAAAAGAGACCTAAAGGGCAACTTTTTCACGCAGAGGGTGGTGTGTGTATAGGATGAACTGCCAGAGGATGTGGCGGAGGCTAGTACAATTGCAACATTTAAAAGGCATTTGGATGGGTATATGAATAGGAAGGGCTTGGAGGGATATGGGCTGGGTGCTGGCAGGTGGGACTAGATTGGGTTGAGATATCTGGTCAGCATGGATGAGTTGGACTGAAGGGTCTGTTTCCATGATGTGTATCTCTATGATTCTACTTCAGTTCATTTTCTTTCAGTGTTTCCTTATTTTCTTCTCTTTCCAGCTTTTTGCAGTGGGTTAGTCCGCAAAATCGGCCTGTCAGCCAGAGTGGGCTGTGGGCAGAATGCTGGCTCCTCCCGGTGGTCAGAGGCAGTGGCGGACATGGCTCCTCATGGCAGCAGCAGGATTGTCCTCCCAGCATTCAGGGCTGGTGGTGGCAAAGCTCCACCAGCGATCAGAGGCAGCATCAGCGGCAGATGTCACATTATTGCGGCACCGGCAGGGCGGCATCTCAGAGGAGAGCAGCCAGTGTGGGACTCTTGGTGAGATGGCAGCGCCAGACTGGTCTGGCAGTGGAGTGAGGGAGTCCTGGTTGTGGTAAGGCCCAGAGTGGATACTCCTGATATTGGTGAGGCAGCAGCGTGGTATGCCCGCAACTAGGACTCCTGGCATCATCGAGGTGACAGCAGAGTCTGGTTGTGGGTCTTTGTGAGCTCAGCATAAGACCGGGCATCGGCATCAGAGGTGGTATCAGTGAGGTGGGCCCAGTGGCAATGAGATGGTACCTAAAGACTGGCGACTCCCATGTTGGTGGGTTTGGCAAAGGCAGCGGTAAGGCTGGTCGCAGGGGTGGTCGCACCGGCGTCGTTACTGAGCCTGCTTAGGGCTCAGGGCTCTCTTTCCATTACATCTTTTATCTGTTTTATTCTTAAACTACTCAAAATGGTGCTAGATTGTGGTGATTGTTGAAGCTTTTCACTATACGTCACTGTATTTATTAGACAATAGACAATAGACAATAGACAATAGACAATAGACAATAGACAATAGACAATAGACAATAGACAATAGACAATAGATGCAGGAGTAGGCCATTCTGCCCTTCGAGCCTGCACCGCCATTCAATATGATCATGGCTGATCATTCCTAATTAGTATCCTGTTCCAGCCTTATCTCCATACCCCTTGACTCCACTATCTTTAAGAGCTCTATCCAATTCTTTCTTAAAAGAATCCAGAGACTGGGCCTCCACTGCCCTCTGGGGCAGAGCATTCCACACAGCCACCACTCTCTGTGTGAAGTAGTTTCTCCTCATCTCTGTCCTAAATGGTCTACCCCGTATTTTTAAGTTGTGTCCTCTGGTTCGGCACTCCCCCATCAACGGAAATATGTTCCCTCCTGCCAGAGTGTCCAGTCCTTTCATAAGCCTATACGTTTCAATCAGATCCCCTCTCAGTCTTCTAAACTCAAGGGTATACAAGCCCAGTCGCTTCAGTCTTTCCGTGTAAGGCAATCCTGCCATTCCAGGAATTGACCTCGTGAACCTACGCTGCACTCCCTCAATAGCCAGAATGTCTTTCCTCAAATTTGGAGACCAGAACTGTACACAGTACTCCAGGTGTGGTCTCACCAGGGCCCTGTACAGCTGCAGAAGCACCTCTTTGCTTCTATACTCAATCCCTCTTGTTATGAAGGCCAGCATGCTATTAGCCTTCTTCACGACCTGCTGTACCTGCATGCTTGCCTTCATTGACTGGTGGACAAGAACACCCAGATCTCTCTGAACAGCCCCTTTACCTAATTTGATACCATTGAGGTAGTAATCTGCCTTCCTGTTCTTGCCACCAAAGTGGATAACCAGACATTTATCCACATTAAACTGCATCTGCCATGCATCTGCCCACTCACCTAACTTGTCCAGGTCACCCTGTAATCCCCTAACATCCTCATCACATTTCACCCTACCACCTAGCTTTGTGTCATCAGCAAATTTGCTAATGTTATTGCTGATACCATCTTCTATATCATTTACATATATTGTAAAAAGCTGCGGTCCCAGCACGGATCCCTGCGGTACCCCACTGGTCACTGCCTGCCATTTCGAAATGGAGCCGTTAATCACTACCCTTTGTTTCCTGTTAGCCAACCAATTCTCTATCCAATCTAGTACTTTGCCCCCAATCCCGTGCGCCCTAATTTTACTCACTAACCTCTTGTGTGGGACTTTATCAAAAGCTTTCTGAAAGTCCAGGTACACTACATCCACTGGATCTCCCTCGTCCATCTTCCGAGTTACATCCTCAAAAAATTCAAGAAGATTAGTCAAGCATGATTTCCCCTTCATAAATCCATGCTGACTCTGTCCTATCCTGTTACTATTATCCAGATGTGCCGTAATTTCATCCTTTATAATAGACTCCAGCATCTTTCCCACCACTGAGGTCAGACTAACTGGTCTATAATTTCCTGCTTTCTCCCGCCCACCCTTCTTAAAAAGTGGCACAACATTAGCCGCCCTCCAATCCTCAGGAACCAACCCCGATTCTATTGAACTCTGGAAAATAATCACCAGCGCATCCACGATTTCCCGAGCCACCTCCTTCAGTACCCTGGGATGCAGGCCATCAGGTCCCGGAGACTTATCAACCTTCAGACCTAACAGTCTCTCCAACACCAAATCCTGGCAAATAGAAATTCCCTTAAGTTCAGGTCCTTCAGCCACTGTTACCTCAGGGAGATTGCTTGTGTCTTCCCCAGTGAACACAGATCTGAAGTACCCATTTAATTCCTCTGCCATTTCTTCGTTCCCAGTAATATATTCCCCTGCTTCTGTCTTCAAGGGCCCAATTTTTGTCCTAACCATTTTTTTGCCTTGGACATACCTAAAAAAGCTTTTACTATCCTCCTTTATATTCTTGGCCAGTTTACCTTCGTACCTCATTCACTGTAAAGTTGCGAGTGAGAATGAATAAACCATCCATTCAAAATTGCAGTGAGTCACCTTTTTGAACCACTGCAATCCTTGTATTCAGATAGTCCCACAATGCTATTAGGCTGGGAATTCTGGGATTTGAACCCAGTGACATTGAAGGAATGGTGATATATTTCCAAGTCAGGATAGTGAGTAGCTTGGAGGGGAACTTGCAGGTGGTGATGTCCCCCCTGTATCTGTGTCTTTCTGGATGGGAGTGGGTGTGGATTTGAAAGGTGCTGTCTGAAGAGCCTTGGTGAATTTGTGTAGTGCGTCTTGTTGTTAGTATACACTGCTGCCACTGAGCATTGATGGTGGAGGGAGTGGATGCTTGGGAATGTGATGCCAATTAATCGGGTTGCTTTGATCTGGATAGTGTCAAGCTTCTTGAGTGTTGTTGGAGTGCATCCATCTAGGCAAGTGGGGAGCATTCCTTCACACTTCTGACTTGTGCCTTGTAGATGGTGGACAGGTTTTTGGGAGTCAGGATACAGGTTACTCACTGCTGGATTCCTAGAAGTTTATACTTAAATATTATTGCGCCATTCCATTTGTTTATTGTTTTAATAAACATTTTTATAAATTGGCACCAGTGGGACCTGGATTATGATGTTTGATCAGATATTCCAATTGATCAGGAGGTCCACATAATCAATGTAAAAACACACATTAAGTAATAGAAAAGAATGGAGTGAGTATACACATCACTGTTACACTTTATTTACAGCATAAATCACTTAAATGATAATGCAACTTTGCCTTAGATAGAACTTAACAGCAAGAGCCTTTTCACTCATGGATATATGAATAGAAAGAGTTTGGAGGGATTTGGCCGGGTGCTGACAGGTGGGACCAAATTGGATTGGGATATCTAGTTGGCGTGGACAGGTTGGACCGAAGGGTCTGTTTCTATGCTGTATATCTCTATGACTCTATGACTATGACTATTTGGACATTGCAGAGATCACAATAGTACAGTAAACTTCTGGTATTGAGGGTTTTTTTTATTTGCCGGTTTATCAAGAGTACTGGTTCATTGTGTGCAGGTAAAACAAAGTTTGCCGTATTACTTATAGAAAATCTTCTGAAATTCAGAACTTCTTGGGAACTAGATGGTGCTTTGATCCCTGTCACAAAACATTGTGGTCCAGCAAGACTTTCTAAGTTGATTTGAAAGCTAACTTCTTATTTCCAATGATGATATACTTTAACCTCTGTACTCATAACAGTGAAATATTCCCTGTATCAGGAGATTTGAGCTCAATGTTGCCTCATTGAGATTAAAGACTTGTACAGGTTACACTGTGTCAAAAATTTGTTCCCTACAGCTTCATAAATCACAGATTGGAGCAGTTCAGCTGGGAAGAGGAGTATACCATTGTATCTGCTGTATCAAATTTGACACAGGAGGATACTTTATTTGCATGGAGTCAATACAACTTAAAAACAATTCAATTTGCTTTTAAAACTCAACCATTTATTTTTTTCTGAGATAATTGTTTACTAATGAACAAGAACTTTTCCTTGAATTCTTCACAATTGAATGCTTGCATCAAATTATATGAATATTTACAAAAGGAAATCCATTTTTTAGCTTGAAACCATTTTAGATTTCAGTGGACCATGACAAGTTAACCAACTGTCTATTAAATTTGGAATAGAAAATTCATATGACATTTAAATTCTCTTCCTAAACATTCACAAACAAGCTGCTATCCAGCTCATCAAGTCTTTCGTAAACTGAATGATATGGATTTTAATGCTGCTGAACGGCAATTTTTACATCAAGTAGTATTATGCAATCTAATACGAACCAGGGAAGCCCATTCAACATCAAATTTATTCTTTGAACTGCAGATTAGTACCTGGATTCTTACATGTCTTAGCCTCATGTCCCTTAATACCCCACAGTTTTCACAGTGGTTTATTCACGTTAGTCACCAGGATTAAGCCAATGATACATCATTGTCTGCGGCACATTATATAGGGAAAATAGAAGCCTGCAGTATTCTCATCATTTAAAGAAAATACAATAATATAAAAAATCTGGAAGGATGATTCATAACATCATAAATATTTACAGCCCACAAGGAGACCAC
Organism: Chiloscyllium punctatum; assembly: GCF_047496795.1. Taxonomy (NCBI): domain Eukaryota; kingdom Metazoa; phylum Chordata; class Chondrichthyes; order Orectolobiformes; family Hemiscylliidae; genus Chiloscyllium; species Chiloscyllium punctatum. The sequence goes on along the minus strand of NC_092750.1, from coordinate 48,712,827 downwards.
TCAATCCATTGTGACCATGCCAGTCAAAAAAAAAACTCACTACACTAATTGCATTTTCTAGCTTTTGACCCATAACTGTGGAGGTAATGCCAACACAAGTGAATATCTAAATACTGCTGAGATCTCTGACTCAACTACCCCTCAGGCAATGACTCAAACCACTCAGAGTGAAAAGATTTGCCTTAACTCTTCTCATAACTTAAATCTATGCCTCCTGGCTATTGGTCCTTCTAGTAATGGGGAAAGCCTCATCCTAGCCTTTCTATTTTTGACTCCCAAAATCATATACACATTATCAGGTTGCCTTTCAACCTTCACTGCTCTATGGAACACAACACAACCGTTTATAATCTTTCCTCTTATCTCAGACCCACCAGCCCAGGCATATTCCTGGTAAATGCTCTCTGCTCCATCTGTTGTATAATTATATCCTTTCCTTTAACGTGGTTACCACAACTACACACAGTGCTCCAGTTGTGGCCTAACCAGCATTTTTTGCAGTTCCAGCAGAACCTTATTGCTGTTGTATTCTATTCCTCAGCTAATAAAGGAAGGTATCCCATATACCTCCTTAACCACATTATCAATCTGTTTGCTACCTTCAGAGATCTGTAGATATGCACATCACGTTCCCTCTGATCTTCAGTACTTTCAGGGATTGCTATTCAGAGTGAAACTCCTTGCCTTGTTTGCCCTCCTCAAATGCATTGCCTCACACTTTCCCTTTAAATTCTATTTGCCACTGCTCTGCATTGCTGACCACTCTATTGACATCCTGCGGTTGACAGTTGTTCTCCTCACTATTTCCCATCTTACCAAATTTTGTGTCATCTGTGAACATTTTGATCATACCCCCTTCACCTAAGTTCAAATCATTAATACAGACCACAAACAGCACTGAGGCCTCTGAAATGCCATTAAAAACAGACTTCCCATCACAGAAACATCTCTTTACCATCAACCTCTGCTTCCTGCCTCAGTCAACTTTGTGTTACATTGCCTTGGATCCCATGTGCCCTTATTTTCTTGACAGGTCTGCCATAAGGGTTTTCATCAAGAACCTTGACAAAGACTATGAAGTCCACTATTTCTTTCCCCAGCTTTGCTCTAGCTCTTTAGAGACTTATAAAACTCTTTGGGTCTTTCTTTATTCTACCCACCAATGCTTTCTCATGCACTCTCTTGGCTTTCCTAATCTCCTTTTTAAGTTTCTCTTAGTTTCCTGGTCTTCAGTTTCTCTCAGACCTCTGCCATATTGGGTTCTTGGAGTCTTGCCATAAGCCTCTTTGTTTTTCTTCATCATGACCTTTACGTTCCTTGACATCCAGGGTTCTCTAGCATTAGCACCACCTTTTGTATTGATGGGAACATATTTGCCTTTTTTTGCCAAATTGGTTATTTCGTTCTTGAACACCTCCCATTGCTCTAACACAGTTTTATGTGCAAGTAGCCAGCCCACCTAGCCAAAGATAACTTAGATTCATAAAATTAATCTTTCCTAAATTTAGAAGCGTTAATTCCAGTTCATCCTTATAAGTCCACAAGAAATAGAAACAAGAGTAGCCCGTTTGGCCCTCAAGTCTGCTCTGGCATTCAGTATGATCATGGCTAATCTGACATTCCTCACATCCACTTTCCTGCATTGTCCCTGTAACCTTTGGTTCCCCTATCTTTTCCATAATGATCTTAAATCTGACTGAATTATGGTCACTATCTCCAAAATGCTCCCTATTTTTCCCTAGATCACTCAGCGGAAGAAGACATGGCTGGCTGGCCAGCATTAGAGAGGGAAATTCAGAACTTTGACCTCATGACATTGAAGTAAGAGTAACTTATTTCCAAGGCAGCATAGTGTGAGGCCTGGAGGAAAGTTTACTATGCATCTAGCCTGCTGAGGTTCATTTTGAAATTTTAGGTCCAGGAGTGCCCTCTCTCTTTGTTTGGCTTCTGGGCTTTCTAATATTAGCTTAAAAAGCTTTCCTGAATGCAATGTAAAAACATTGTTCCCTCCCTACCATGCACATTAAAATCATTCAAGTCAATATTTAAGTAGTTACATTCCACAAATATTATTGCATTATTATTCTTACACTTCTCTGAAATTGGATTACATGTTTGATCCTCCCTGACGGAACAGAATGATTTAAACAGAAGGATCTCCAAGAGTTCATATTGTCAGAGGAGAGGGCTTTCAGCTCAACAGAAAGCCTTTTCAAGAAAAGAACCAAAGTTCTGCTAAAAGAGTCCAGGCAATCTGCAAATGTGATAACTGCAAAACACTCTCTAATGCTTGTTCTGCCAGCTATTAGCAGAGGCTATTGCCAGCTTCAGTGGACTTTAGGACACAGAGGTACTGGCCTCTGATTGGCCTCTTACTGAGCTAATTAACAGGCAATCATTGCCTTATCTGACCAGTAGATATGGCGTGTTATAGAATCATAGATTCCCCCCAGTGAACAAGCGGGCCATTCATCCCATCGAGTCCATGCTGACCCTCTGAAGAGCATCCCACCCAGACCCACCCGCTACCCTATTCCCGTAACCCTCCATTTTCCATAGTCAATCCACCTAGCCTGCACATCTTTGGGCTGTGAGAGGAAACTGGAGCACCCAGAGAAAATGCACGCAGACACGGAGAGAATGCACAAACTCCACACAGTAATTTGCCTGAGACTGGAATCAAACCTGGCTTCCTGGTGCTGTAAGGCAGCAGCTACTGAGTCACCAGGCCAGCCTGTGCTAGTCACCAACTGTTTACACCCACTCTTGGAAAAAAATGGAATATCGTGTCCAATATTGTCTTACTTAATGTCACTTATGAATAGAGTACCTGCCCTCTAAACAGCAAAAATAGGGGAATGCTGGTCACGAATCTGACATTAATTAAAATAAAATAATAGATCTTCTTTCTGGCTTGCTGAGAGAAAATTTATGGGCTGTAAATGGTGCACAATGATCTGAGTGTTGGCCTCCACTCAGCTTTCCTGGACATTATACCCAAAACAGTAACTCTGTGTTAGTGATTTTTGAGAAGATTTGCAGCTCAGGTTGATGATAAGTATGTTAGTTAGTTCGTTGAGCTTGAAGGTTTGTTTTCAGATGTTTTGTCACCATACTAGGTAACATCATCAGTGAGAATCTCTGGTGAAGCGCTGGTGGTATGTCCCACCTCTCTATTTATAGGTCTTGGATTCTTAAGGTGGGTGAAGTCATTTCTGGTTCTTTTTTCGAAGGGAAGTTAGATAGGATCTAAAACGTTATGTTCATTGATGGAGTTCTGGTTAGAATGACATGCCTCTAAGAATTCTCAAGCATGTCTCTGTTTCGCCTGTCCTAGGACGTGTGTTGTCCCAGTCAAAGTGGTGTCCTTCTTTATCAGTATGTATAGAAACTAATGATAGTGGGTGTCTTTCAGTGGCCAGTTGGTATTCATGTATCCTGGTGGCAAGTTTCCTGCTGATGTAGAGTTTTTTTTACAGTTCTTGCATGGTATCTTGTAAATGATGTTATTTTTGCTGGTAGTATCTAATGGATCCTTCGGGTTCATTAGTTGCTGTTTAAGTGTGCTGGTAGGTTTGTGATCTACCATGATGCCAAGGGGTTTGAGTAGTCTGGAAGTCATTTCTGATAATTCTTTGATGTAAGATAATGTGGCTATAGCTTTTGGTTGTGTTGTGTCTGCTTGTGTGGTTTATTTCTGAGGAATCAGCAGATTGCTTTTATTGGGTACCCGTTTTCTTCTTCAAAACATTGTATAGATATTTTTCTTCAGCTTTTTGTAATTCTTGGGTGCTGCAGTGTGATGTAGGTCGTTGACTCTGTGTCTTAATTGTGACTACAAAGATGAATTCTGGAACTTCTTCTAAGTTTAAGATATACTAGTGTTACATAGTCCTTATTAATAGTGATACCTTGAATAAGTTACCAGAGGATGTGTGTTACAGCAATTTTATTCTAGCCTTGGTTCAGCAGTTTGAGAAGGGGATGGAGGTAATGGGATAATATTTTTGTTTAGAGCTGTTTTCAATGGAAGCCAATTAACTTAGTCTACATTGCTGTCATGACACCATCATTTTTAAGAGGTCTATTTTGTCCTTTTTTTTCAAGAAAGGTTTTAAGGCCAAGGTAGCGAGAGGTCTATTGAAAACTTGTAAAGCAAACACCTTATGAGACTTTGTATTGTTTTTAAAGTTGGAACAATAGAAGCAGCATGAATGGGTGTGGTCAAGCTCCCACCAAACTAGTACTTTTAACTTTCAGTAGTAACAGTTGTTGCTGGATCTGTCACTGCAATATATCTCTCCCTGCTATACTCTCTCGGAGTTCTCTTGATGTTCTTACTCTTGGGCTGCTGGAGTTGCACATGAGACAGTCTGTTTTCTGAATTTGCCTTTTGCCAAGGGCGTGTTTGTGGGATGCTACAACATTGGAACAGTTGCGGTTTAAGTGGCTAAATAAACTATTATTCTGATGAGTTACAACCAAGCCTGTTCTTTTCTTTATTCTTTCTTTTGTTGTATTTTAACTAGAGAGTATGAATAAACTGTGTTTTGCTTCAAATTTGTTTGACCAATCGAATATAACACCTTAGACTTGCCTTTATAATAAGAAAAAAGTTCAGATCCAGACTATCTTCATAATATATTTTGGGTGGTCTAGTCTGGTCCATAGCATTGCTACTTGCAGTCTTTCTTTGCCAGCAATGCATCCCTCATCAAGCTAATTAATCTAGGGTGATGTTTGTCCTCCAAACTGATTTTCAAAGGAGAAATACATTCTGCTAGCCTTCTTTACCCTTGAAAATAAGACTTATAGATTTTTTACAAAATGTTACTTTATTATAGGAACAAGAACAATGAATGTTTCCAAAACTTCTCTGCTCTGGTCCCTAGACCAGAATGCAACACCAGCTGTACCTCTCAACAGAAGCAATTCATAAGATCCACTTATATTGAACTAACCCAAACTGTAATAACAAGCAGGCTCCACTGGAGCTGTTGAATTCTCCAACTTAATTAACCTTTTGCCTAGATAGTGAAAAAAAGTCTCCTTGTTACTTTGGTTGCTTTTTACAGGACATCGCTTGTGATTGATTAGAGAATTCTGGACTTTTACACCATTCAAAAGCTACCTTCACTATTTTTGTAAAGGGATCATATTTTTACTGAGCTTTCTCGAGTTGTACAATGTTCAAGAAGGGAACCCACTGAACAAACGTTTCTCATGTTCTCGCTGAGATTCAAGTTCAGTTTATGCATTTTTAAAATTCCATGCTGGTACACATGCTTGAATACTTATACATGTTCAGCTCGCTCTTCGATAAATTAGAAATGGTTAGGCACTTCTCGCACGAAGACGAGCAAATCAGTTTTCGCAAATGTCTCAGGAATTATGTTGACAAAAAATTGTGGAATGCAATTGAAACAGCAACACCAACAGGAGGAAGCTCTGTACTTCTATCCATAGGTTTGGCAGAGCATTCAAAAGGTGTTTTCATATGAAATAAATAACTGAACAAAAATTGGTTTCCCACAAAGAAAATCATGCGTGTTTCAGAACAAGAACATTTGAATCATTTGCCATGTTACGTTTAGAGTTAGTGACTTCAAGCAATATGGAAGAGTCATTACTGAATCTGTCAATATCTGTACCTCGTGATAATCGACATTACGCCTTAACTGACAGAAAATGTGGCAAACTATGAAGGATGGAAAGCATGATGTCTTTTAGAATTGACTAATTGATATGAAGTTGTCCAGAAAACTGAGTTTACCAGCTGGGTACACAGCAGGATCCAGTCAGTTCTTGAAGGTTTGAATGTCCTCTAGGCTGACCTAAGTTACTGGTTGTGCCTGAAGTAAATCCTCCCATCGCTACTGGAAACTCCAGCAAGGAAAGGGATGGGTACAGAAGAGCCTAGGGCTGACAGTAAGAATTTTGAGCTTTATTTGTTTCAATGATGAAGTACTTTCCAATCTCCTTTGAATATCTTGATGCTGCTCAATTACCAAATTACCTGGTCAACACACATTTAAACTTCATTCAATATGCATCTAATTAACATTGTGGAGACAGAGATTTCCAAGTGGAGAGTATATACCTTTTAGCTGCTGTAGATGGTCAAAGACTATGGGAGGACTCTTAAGGGAACCTGAACAATGTGAGGTATGATGAGAATTGTGACAGGATTGTGTGAGACATCCAGCAACACTCATCTCAATGTTAAGAGCAACTCACCGCACTTTTTTCAACAAAATTCCAGACGTTGAGGCAAAATACTACACATTATGGTGACACAGTCACATCTGGGATCAGATCAAGACTCAAACAGATGTATTGCAAAGAAACAAACATTTATACGAGCATGGGACTTAATATAAAATATGTTGCCTGTGCCACCAGACCTCAAAAGGATTTTTTTTCTTTTTGTTCCATTACATCTCAGTGTAGTCTCAGTATCTACAGCTGGGGTGGATGAGGAATGCTCAGCAGTGGTGCCCTATGGCACTGGAGGTTTGATCAGGCATTTTCAGGAGCTTTTGTGTCATGATGGCCTAGATTTGCTGAGGGTGTCCTTGAGGCTCTCCTCAGCTTGAGTTTGATTTTATTGTCACATATATTTTAGAGTAAGTAATAAAACACAGTGAAGAGCTTTTATTTTTGGTCAAGAAACATCACCGTTTTGAATAATTTAAGAGTATGGGAAAAAAAAAGATAAAGCTTGAAGAGAGTCCATCAGTCCCATCACCATCACCATCAATGACATCGGCACCATCATCCCTCTACACTGGATCCAACGAACATTGAAGTTGCTGATCCTCAGGCGCCGTCTTTCGCTACAGGGCATACCTCGCCATGACATCTCCGCCAACGTAGCAGCCACCAATTCAGGTCCAGTGCTTGCTCCGAAAAAGGAAGGAAAGGCTCACTCTCCTCCATACTGGGCCTGCTTGAGGTCCACTGTAGGCCCACCCAGGGTCCATGCCCTGGGCCCGGCCAGAGAAATAAGTGTGTCACTTACAGTGGCACAGCAGAGAAGATCACAAAACTTCTTGCAGCTCTGTTACTCAACCATCCTGGCTGAAGATATAGCACTGACTCAGGTGCCAACCTTGGACCATTTTTGCTGCTTCTGGTGGCATGGTCTCATCTGTTGAATACCTCCCCTATGCACTAATTTGTCCCCCAAGACATCCATGACTCTGTCAGAGAACCATAGTCTCATTTTCCCCTTCTCAGACATGTTTGGAACATTGCGGGCATTGGAACACCAGTGGTGGGTAGAAAGTAGCCTTTTACAGATGGAGAGGCACCAGGGATGTCAGTCTGTCAATGCTTATTCAGTGAATGGTGAGTTTTTCCAGGTCACCATATTGGCAAGGTAGATAATTAATGGGGAAAGTTTGGAAAGATGCAATGAGAATTCTTAGGCAAATCAAATCATAAGACTCAGCTCTGTGTTCATTTTAGAAAGCTCAACTACCACAGCTAGGATGCCTTACACATAATGTAGGTCGAATAAGACATGTCATATTCGAAGAGATTTACCACTTCCCCACATAGTTTAGAATTTTGAGTGTTCCTATTGAACATGAAGTAATTTACTTTCCTTGGTACAATATTTTTAGAATTTAAAGGAATCCAGCAATCCCAACCACTTATTCCAGCTGTTGGTAACACAGCATTAATTTAAAAACAAGTCATTGCAAGTTATGTGTTATGTATGACTTTTCAAGTAACTGTGCATATATGATGCCATCTAGTGGAATATGATAATCTATGATATACTAATACAAGCTTTTTTATGAGACTATTTGTAGGAATTGTTATGACTTGCTCATCCTTCCTATCTGTGTCCTTTAAAATAAATAAGCAACATTTCAAAAGTGCTTAATATTCCAGTACTAATCACCGTTGCATGTTCCACAGAAAAGGCTTGATAACTACTCCAAACATATTTGAGTTGAGAACAAAGGGAATCACCAATTATTCAGATTAATTGCCACCACTCTTCATTACCACACACAGAGGAGTGGAACTTTCTTTGCCAATGAGTGAAATGTGACAGACAATTTGACAGACAAAGGGAAGAAGCCATATTTTTACAGATTCTCCCAGAAGGTTCTAATACAAGACCAATTCCAGGATTTGAATGTAGGCTCGCACAGCAGTCCTCTGCTGATGGAATGCTATACTGTTGGAGGTGCTTTCCTTCAGATAAAGTGTTCAACCAAAGTTCCGTATGCCTTCTCAACAGACCATAGAAGAACCCCTGGCACTAACTGATGAAAATCAGGGAGTTCTACTAGTTTGCTGAGTAGTATTTTCACTCAAACAGCACCACCAAAACAAATAAACTGCTTTTGGGAGCTTGCTGTGCACAAATTGGCCAGGACATTTGAATACATTGTAAAAGTGACGACACTGCAAAATTAATTAATTGGCTGTGAGTCACTATATTGTCTTGAAGGAATAAAAAGGGATTCGTTCATTGAAGGTGTTTATTTACTAATTATCTCATGTTATTTAAAGCACAAAGTTTTTTTGGTAAAAATGGTAAAACTTTAAAAAGACATTCAATTCTGAAAAAGCAATAATACTGCTAATAAATCAATGAATAGAAGTTAGTATTACCAAGGTCACAAGAATGGTAGGAGAGGAAAGCAAGATTATTTTTCATAATCAAACAAAAGCCTATTGAATTGATGCATTATATTATAATTTACTAGGCCTATATATTCAGCTATTGAATGGCTTTGAAATTTGCAAGTAGATGTGATAATATGTTAAAAAATCATCAGCATTTTGGAATACAGGCTTATCTTTAGGATTACTTGCTAAATTAGATTTCTGTAAAATGCCTCGATGTCTGTAAAGTTTCCTAACTGGTTTGTGACATTAGCAGAAATTGTCTTTGTCATGTCAAAGCATTTTTAACTCATCAATTGATTAAAGTTCAGTGACGTGATGTTAGGAAATTAAAAAGGAATCCAGATTTTTCTTTTACAGTGACCTCACATAACCCCAATCCTGCTGTTCTTCATTGAAATTTGCCTATTGGATTTCATTGCTCACTGTATCTCACATTTGTCAAATTTGAGTGCAAGCCTATTCCACGAAGGAAGGTATCACAATAAAAATCAGACTGTCCTCATCTCAACATCACGCTCATATTTGAATTTTCCACAAAGGTCATCAAAGAGCAATTGGGAGTAGGTTCCTACTTTAATTTGTAGGATTCAGTCAGATACATAGATAATGGTCAGGTGGGACAGTCATGGCTGAGATACTGGATTAGTGGTGCTGGAAGAGCACAGCAGTTCAGGCAGCATCCAACGAGCAGCGAAATCGACATTTCGGGCAAAAGCCCTTCAGCCCTGTGGCTATTCCCCCGTCAGACAAGTATATTGTTTTGATATTGTTAGGGGGCATGAACTCGTAGAGGAATGCTGCAGCAGCCAGATCAGAGGCATTGTGATTTGCTCTGTTATACAGCAGGGAGATCAAAGTGTAGGTGAATAGTAGTGATAAAGGACTATATAATCCAGGGCACATTGAAAGTTACTGTGGCTGTGAGCGAGACTCCAGGATGGTGTGTTACCTTCTTGGTGCCAAGGTCAAGGATGTCTTTAAATGGGTGCAGAGCATTCTGGAAGGAGATGGTGAGCAGTTACAGGTCATGGTCCATATTGGTACTAATGATGTAGGCAGAAAGAAAGATGAGGCCCTGGGAATTAGAAATTTGAAAAGCAGGACCTCGAAGGTCATAATCTCAAGATTACAGCCTGTGCCACATGCTTGTGAGGCCAGAAATTGGAAGATAATACAGTTGAATGTGAGGCTTAAAGCTGGTATAGGAGTGAGGGCCTCAGATATGATTAGATTAGATTCCCTACAGTGTGGAAACAGGCCCTTCAGCCCAACCAATCCACACTGACCCCATGAAGAGTATCCCACCCAGACCCATTTCCTTCTGACTAATGCACCTAACACTATGTGCAATTTACCATGGCCAATTCAACTGACCTGCACATCTTTGGACTGTGGGAGGAAACCAGAGCACCCAGAGGAAACCCACGTGGATGCGGGGAGAATGTGCAAACTCCACACAGACAGTCACCCGAGGCTGGAATTGAATCTGGGACTCTAGTGTTGTGAGGCAGCAGTGCTAACCACTGAGCCACCGTGCTACCCCATCTGGATCATTGGGATGGCTTCCAGGGCAGGATGGACCTATACAAGAAGGGCAGGTTGCATCTAAACTGGATGGGTACCAAGTTAATTGCCAGGAGGTTTGCTAGTGACCCTCATGAGGGTATAAATTAGTGTGGTAGGGCATGGGAGCTAGACCAGCAGGTCAGCCTATGGAGTGACTGAGGAGAAGGTGCAAGTTAATTCAATGAAGTCAAACAGGAAGAACAAACAAGGTTAATGAATGCAGCAGGACTGGCAGTCTGAAGTTTATTTAGACAATAGACAATAGACAATAGACAATAGATGCAGGAGTAGGCCATTCTGCCCTTCGAGCCTGCACCGCCATTCAATATGATCATGGCTGATCATTCCTAATTAGTATCCTGTTCCAGCCTTATCTCCATACCCCTTGACTCCACTACCTTTAAGAGCTCTATCCAATTCTTTCTTAAAAGAATCCAGAGACTGGGCCTCCACTGCCCTCTGGGGCAGAGCATTCCACACAGCCACCACTCTCTGTGTGAAGTAGTTTCTCCTCATCTCTGTCCTAAATGGTCTACCCCGTATTTTTAAGTTGTGTCCTCTGGTTCGGCACTCCCCCATCAACGGAAATATGTTCCCTCCTGCCAGAGTGTCCAGTCCTTTCATAAGCCTATACGTTTCAATCAGATCCCCTCTCAGTCTTCTAAACTCAAGGGTATACAAGCCCAGTCGCTTCAGTCTTTCCGTGTAAGGCAATCCTGCCATTCCAGGAATTGACCTCGTGAACCTACGCTGCACTCCCTCAATAGCCAGAATGTCTTTCCTCAAATTTGGAGACCAGAACTGTACACAGTACTCCAGGTGTGGTCTCACCAGGGCCCTGTACAGCTGCAGAAGCACCTCTTTGCTTCTATACTCAATCCCTCTTGTTATGAAGGCCAGCATGCTATTAGCCTTCTTCACGACCTGCTGTACCTGCATGCTTGCCTTCATTGACTGGTGGACAAGAACACCCAGATCTCTCTGAACAGCCCCTTTACCTAATTTGATACCATTGAGGTAGTAATCTGCCTTCCTGTTCTTGCCACCAAAGTGGATAACCAGACATTTATCCACATTAAACTGCATCTGCCATGCATCTGCCCACTCACCTAACTTGTCCAGGTCACCCTGTAATCCCCTAACATCCTCATCACATTTCACCCTACCACCTAGCTTTGTGTCATCAGCAAATTTGCTAATGTTATTGCTGATACCATCTTCTATATCATTTACATATATTGTAAAAAGCTGCGGTCCCAGCACGGATCCCTGCGGTACCCCACTGGTCACTGCCTGCCATTTCGAAATGGAGCCGTTAATCACTACCCTTTGTTTCCTGTTAGCCAACCAATTCTCTATCCAATCTAGTACTTTGCCCCCAATACCGTGCGCCCTAATTTTACTCACTAACCTCTTGTGTGGGACTTTATCAAAAGCTTTCTGAAAGTCCAGGTACACTACATCCACTGGATCTCCCTCGTCCATCTTCCGAGTTACATCCTCAAAAAATTCAAGAAGATTAGTCAAGCATGATTTCCCCTTCATAAATCCATGCTGACTCTGTCCTATCCTGTTACTATTATCCAGATGTGCCGTAATTTCATCCTTTATAATAGACTCCAGCATCTTTCCCACCACTGAGGTCAGACTAACTGGTCTATAATTTCCTGCTTTCTCCCGCCCACCCTTCTTAAAAAGTGGCACAACATTAGCCGCCCTCCAATCCTCAGGAACCAACCCCGATTCTATTGAACTCTGGAAAATAATCACCAGCGCATCCACGATTTCCCGAGCCACCTCCTTCAGTACCCTGGGATGCAGGCCATCAGGTCCCGGAGACTTATCAACCTTCAGACCTAACAGTCTCTCCAACACCAAATCCTGGCAAATAGAAATTCCCTTAAGTTCAGGTCCTTCAGCCACTGTTACCTCAGGGAGATTGCTTGTGTCTTCCCCAGTGAACACAGATCTGAAGTACCCATTTAATTCCTCTGCCATTTCTTCGTTCCCAGTAATATATTCCCCTGCTTCTGTCTTCAAGGGCCCAATTTTTGTCCTAACCATTTTTTTGCCTTGGACATACCTAAAAAAGCTTTTACTATCCTCCTTTATATTCTTGGCCAGTTTACCTTCGTACCTCATTTTTTCTCTGCGTATTTCCTTCTTACTAATCCTCTGTTGTTCTTTAAAAGCTTCCCAGTCCTCCGTTTTCCCGCTTATCTTCGCTAAGTTATACTTTTTCTCTTTTAACCTTATATGTTTCTTTACTTCCCTTGTCAGCCACGGCCGCCCATGTCTCCTCCTGGGATCTTTCTTCCTTTTAGGAATGAACTGATCCTGCATCTTCTGCATTATACACAGAAATATCTGCCATTGTTCCTCCACGGTCTTCCCTGTTAAGGTATTAAACCATTGAACTTTGGCCAGTTGCTCCCTCATAGCTCCATATTTCCCTTTATTCAACTGAAATATTGTCACTTCAGATTTTAATGCAAGGAATACAACAAGTAAAGCAGATGAACCTAGAGCCTGGATTAGTACGTGGAACTATGATGGTGCAACCATTCCAGAAACTGGGTTGAGACAAGGGCAGGACTGGCAGTCAACATTCCGGGGGCTAGATGTTCCAGGTCAGATAGAGAGGAATGTAAAAGCGGTGGGGGACTTGCATTACAGATTAAGGAGACTGTCACAGCTGCACTAAGAGCATTCAGTAGGGTCATAGAGCTATAACTCAGGAATAAGAAAGGTGTAAAAACAATGACTGCAGATGCTGGAAACCAGATTCTGGATTAGTGATGCTGGACGAGCATGGCAGTTCAGGCTGCTCCTTGGATGCTGCCTGAACTGCTGTGCTCTTCCAGCACCACTAATCCAGAATAAGAAAGGTGTGATCACTATGATGGGGTTATACTGTAGACCTCCCAATAGCCAGAGGAACAGATATGTTGGCAGATCATGAAAAGATGTCAAAACAACAGAGTTGTTGTGGTGGGTGATTTTAACTTCCCCAAAATTGCATGGAACTACCTTAATGCCAGGAGCTTAGATGGGACAGAATATTTTTTAGGTGCAACCAGGAGGATTTCTTGAAACAATATGTAGACGGTCCAAGTAGGGAATGGGCCATACTAGACATTGTATGGGGAATGAGCCTGGCCAGGTGATTGAGGTTTCAGTGGGGGAAGCGTTTTGGGAACAGCGATCATAGTGCCATAAGTTTTAAGATTGTTATGGATAAAGATAAGCCTGGCTCTTGGGTGAAAGTGCTAAACTGGAGGAACTCTCTTACAAAAGTATTACTCAGGAATTGAAAAAGGTAGATTGAGGGTGGCTGTTTTAGGGTAAATCTGTATCTAACATCTGGGAGTCTGTTAAAGACCAATCGATCAGAATTCAGGACCAGCATGTTTCTGTGAGGATGCAAGTTAAGGATGAAAGTTTTAGGAACCCTGAACGACAAGTGATATTGAAAGTCCAGTCAAAAGCAAAAGAAAAGTTTAAGGTTTAAGAAACTGAAATTAGACAAAGTCCTTGAAGAATGTAAAGAAATTAAAGGGAAGAAATTAAACAAGGAACTAAAAGGGCTAAAAGGGGTCATGAAGTGTATTTGGCAAACAGGAGTGAAGAAAGTACCCAAGGTCCTTTATACATATATAAAGAGCAAATGGGTAGTCAGACAAAAGATAGGTCCACTCAAGGACAAAGGAGGTAATTTATGCATGGAGCCAGAGCCAGAGGTCCTTAGTGAGTAGTTCACATTGTTATTCACTAAGGAGAAGGACATGGATGATGACAAGGAAGGGGCATGTTAATACTCTAGAGCATGTCAATATTAAGAGGGAGAACATGTTAGCTGTCCTCCTTGAAAAATAGCTGAAAATGTGTTGGTGGAAAAGCGCAGTAGGTCAGGCAGCATCCAAGGAGCAGGAGAATCGACGTTTCGGGCATGAACCCTTCTTCAGGAATGAGGAAAGTGTGCCCAGCAGGCTAAGATAAAAGGTAGGGAGTAGGGACTTGGGGGAGGGGCGTTGGGTATTCGATAGGTGGAAGGAGGTTAAAGTGAGGGTGATAGGCCGGAGTGGGGATGGGGGCGGAGAGTTCAGGAAGAAGATTGCAGGTTAGGAAGGTGGTGCTGAGTTTGAGGGTTGGGACTGAGACAAGGTGGGGGGAGGGGAAATGAGGAAACTGGAGAAATCTGAGTTCATCCCTTGTGGTTGGAGGGTTCCTAGGTGGAAGATGAGGTGCTCTTCCTCCAGCCGTCGTGTTGCTATGGTCTGGCGATGAAGGAGTCCAAGGACCTGCATGTCCTTGGTGGAGTGGGAGGGGGAGTTGAAGTGTTGAGCCACGGGGTGGTTGGGTTCATTGGTCCGGGTGTCCCAGAGGTGTTCTCTGAAACGTTCCGCAAGGAGGAGGCCACATCGGGTGCAGCGGATGCAGTAAATGATGTGTGTGGAGGTGCAGGTGAATTTGTGGTGGATATGGAAGGATCCTTTGGGGCCTTGGAGGGAAGTAAGGGGGGAGGTGTGGGCACATGTTTTGCATTTCTTGTGGTTGCAGGGGAAGGTGCCGGGAGTGGAGGTTGGGTTGGTGAGGGGGTTGGACCTGACAAGGGAGTCATAGAGGGAGTGGTCTTTTTGGAACGCTGATAGGGGAGGGGAAGGAAATATATCCCTGGTGGTGGGATCCGTTTGGAGGTGGCGGAAATGACGACGGATGATACGATGTATATGGAGGTTGGTGGGGTGGTAGGTGAGGACCAGTGGTGTTCAGTCCTGGTGGCAATTGGAGGGGTGGGGCTCAAGGGCAGAGGAGCGGGAAGTGGAGGAGATGTGGTGGGAGCATCGTTGATCACGTCTGGGGGGATATTGCGGTCTTTGAAGAAGGAGGCAATCTGGGTTGTACGGTATTGGAACTGGTCCTCCTGGGAGCAGATGCGGCAGAGATGAAGGAATTGGGAATATGGGATGGCGTTTTTACAGGGGGCAGGGTGGGAGGAGGTATAGTCTAGGTAGCTGTGGGAGTCGATCGGTTTATAGTAAATGTCTGTGTTGATTCGGTGTTGATTCGGTCGCCCGAGATAGAAATGGAGAGGTCTAGGAAGGGGAGGGAGGAGTCTGAGATGGTCCAGGTGAATTTGAGGTGGGGTGGAAGGTGTAAATATTAAGGTAGATAAGTCCCTAGGGATTGATGGGATTTATCCCATGACTCTGAGGGAGTCAAGGGAGGAGATTGCCGGGGCCTTGACTGAAATCTTTGTATCCTCTCTAGCCAAAAGTGAGGCCCCAGAACATTAAAACATAGCGAGTGTTGTTCCCTAGTTTAAGAAAGGAAACAGGGATTAACTAGGAAATTAAAGGCCGGTGATCCTTACATCAGTAGTAGGGAAATCATTGAAAATTCTCAGGAACAGGATTTCCTTGGATTTGGAAATAATGGACTTATTAGGGATAGACAGTGTGGCTTTTTCTGGGGGCTGTCTTTTTATTACACCAGTTTGATTGAGTTTTTGAAGAAATGACAGAGATGATTGATGAGGGTAGGGCAGTGGATGTTGTCTAAAGCATTTGACAAGGTGCCTCATGGTAAGTGGTCCTCAAGATTAAGACACATGGAACCAATTGTGTATTGGTAAGTTGGATACTAAATTATCTTTGTCATAGAAAAGGGAGGGTGGTTGTGGAGATTCTTTTACTAGATATCTGTGATCAATGGAGTCCCACTGGGATCAGTGCTGGGACCACTGTTATTTGTAATATATATAAATGATTTGGATGAAAATCATTAGTAAGTGGTCTGATTAGTAAGTTTGCAGATGATGCAAAACTTGGTGGGGTTGTGGATAGTGGGGAAGGTTATCAAAAGATGCAGCAGAATATAGATCAGCTGGAAAGTTGGGTGGAGAATGACAGATGGAGTTTAACCCAGATGAATATGAGGTGACGCACTTTGTGAGGTCAAGAGGAAAGTATATTCTGAACAGCGGGACCCTTAGGAGCATTGATTCCCAACATAATCTCAGGGTGCATGTCCATTGCTCCCTGAAAGTGGCAACATAAGTGTATAAGGTGGTTAAAAAGGATGGCAAGTCATGTTGCAGCTGTATAAAACCTTACAAAGGCCACATCTGGAGGATTGCATTTCTGGTTTCCACACTACAGGAAGGATGTAGAGGCCTTGGAGAGAGCACAAAAGAGATTTGCCAGGATGTTGTCTGGATTGGAGTGCATTAACTATAAGGAGAAGTTGGACAAACTTGAATTGTTTTTGCTAGAACATCAGAGACTGAGAAGCGACTTGATAGAAGTATATAAAATAATGAGAGGGATGGATAGTGCGAATAGTTGGAGTCTTTTTCCCAACTAAAATGTCAAATTCTTAGAGGCATATGTTTCAGGTGAGGGGGGAAATTTGAAGATGAGTAATGCACATTTTTCACACAGAGGGTGATTGATGCCTGGAACATGCTGATATGGGACGTGGCAGAAGCAGATATGATGGCAATGTTTAAGAGGCATCTAGACAGACACATGAACAGGCAGGGAAAAGAGGGATATGGACTATGTCCAGGCACATGGGATTAGTTTAGAATGCATTATGGTTGGCGCAGATATGGTGGGCCAAGGGATCTGTTCCTTTGCTGTACTGTTCTATGTTCTATTCCGAGATTTATGACAGGGTTACGTAATAACTGTGAGCCCTAGACAGTTACATACTCATCACTTTGTATCAAGTGAGAAGTTCCGTTAAATTATTTTAAAGATATTGTGACTGATGTTGAAATGCCAATTTTAATGTCAACAGGTAACAGCCTCAAAATGGAGTTCGTAACTTCACTACTACATTAATCCCAGAGAATAGCATGCTGTGCCTTTGCAGAGCTTTTCAATTAGAAAGCTGAAGACCCTGTTTGAATTATTGTTTATTTATTTGTTTGTGGGATGCGAGCATTGCTGGCAAGGCCAGCACTTATTGGTCATCTTTAATTGCCATGATTAGCCATTTTGAACCACTGCAGTCCATGTGGTATAGAGTGCACTTAGACAGGGAGTTCCTGGATTTTGACTTGGTGACTACATTGGTACACTGGAAAAAAGAATATCAATATATTTCCAAGTCAGGATGATGGGCTGACCCATAGAAGAAAAAGGGTGGTAGTATTCATCCTGGACTCAGTGACCAGTGGTGTTCTGCATGGATTGGTTCTGGGACCACTGTTTTTTATGATATTTATAAATGACTTGCATGAGGAAGTAGAAGGGGTTGGTTAATAAATTTGGTGAAGTGGTGGATAGTGTGGAGGGCTGTTGTAGGTTGTAATGGGATATTGACAGGATGCAGAACTGGGCTGATAAATGGCAGATGGAATTCAACCTGAAAAAGGGTGAAGTGATTCATTTTGGAAAGTTAAATTTGAATGCAGAATATAGGGTTAAAGGCAGGATTCTTGGCAGAGTTGAGGAACAGAGGGATCTTGGGGTCCATGTCCATTGATCCCTCAAAGTTGCCACCCAAGTTGATAGGATTGTTAAGAAGGCATATAGTGTGTTGGCTTTCATCAACAGGGGGATTGAGTTTAAGAGCTGCTAGGTTATGCTCAGCTGTAGAGAGCCCTGGTTAGACCACACTTGGAATATTGTGTTCAATTCAAGTCACCTCATTATGGGAAAGATGTGGAAGCTTTAGAGACGGTGCAGAGGGGGCTTACCAGGTTGCTGCCTGAACTGGAGGTCATGTCTTATGAAGTAAGATTGAGGGAGCTAGGGCTTTTCTCAGTGGACCAGAGAAGGATGAGAGGTGACTTGATAGAGGTGTACAAGATGATAAAAGACATAGATAGCATAGATAGTTAAGGACTTTTTTTCCCCAGGGTGAAAATAGTTATCACGAGGGGCACACTTTTAAGGTGATTAGAAGAAGATTTGGGGGGAGATGTCAGAGGTACATTCTTTACACAGAGAGTGCTGTGTGCATGGAATGCACTGCCAGCGGTGGTAGTAGAGTCAGATACATTACAGGTATTTAAGCGACTCTCGGATAGGCACATGGATGATAGTAAAATGAAGGGTATGTAGGTTAGTTTTATCTTCAAGTAGGATTAAAGGTCAGCACAACACTGAGGGCTGAAGGGCCTGTACTGTTCTATGTTCTATGTCTGCTACCTTTGCTTTTCTAGATGGTAAAGATCGTGAGTTTGGGAGATGCATTAAGGACTCTTGACAAGTTGCTAGTGTGCATCTTAATAATCACTGATGACATGGCCTTGGATGTTAATCCCTTTTCAACATATAGACTGGGGTGTTGTTGCAAAATAAAATTAGCTGGATCTTGGGCAACTCAGCCCAAACCAACAAACTACCCCAATAAACACATTTGGGACTACAGTGCTTCTAACGAGAGCTGGCCTTAAAATACTGCTTCTCTTCGACATAAAAACCAAAAGAATTGCGAATGCAGGTCTGGCAGCATCTGGAAAGAGAAATCAGAGTTAACATTTCAGGTCTGGAAGGGTCATCGGACCCGAAACATTAATTCGAATTTCTCTTCACAGATGCTACTAGACCTGCTGAACTTTTCAAGCAACTTCTGTTTTCGCTGCTCTTTTACCACTGAAATGAACCACAGGCTGGTCACCCAAAAGTTAAACTCTCTCCCATCATGCTAACAACCATCTGAACACAAATAAACGCATCGACACCTTTTGCAATAAACAGGCAAGACAGTTGATGTGATAAGGGAAAATTGAACTTTGACTTAATTTTAATTGATTGCATTACAAATATCTGTCAACAAATCAAATTGAGTTGATTATCCTAAGTTCTGGTAAATCAGCAATTTTAAGCTTTTAATTATTGTTTGTGAAAAAATGTAGAAACGGAACACCCTGTTTGACTGGAATGAGAAACCCAGACTCAGCAGACTTCTGGCGTGTGGCCATCAGTGTCTTCAGAAATCAGGAATGTGCAGATTTTCTGTCTTTAAAACTCATAAAACACAATATGGCATGAATTGAGAAAGTAAGATTGTATGCAAGTGAAAATCTTCAGCAAAAGAACTGCAAATATCACTTTTGTTAAGCTCGGCAAGAATACAGACTTACTTCTTCCTTCAATTGGGTTTAAAGTATAAACAGCAGCAACTGCCAGAAGCCTGAGGCTATTGGCTCACTGCCTACAAGAGTCTAAATAAACACTAAGGTGAAGTCCACAGTTTTACATTGCATAGTATCTGAAAAATAAGCTTCCAAAGTATGCAGAAACAATGAGAGTAGTGCCCTAGGGTAATGTTTGAGCACTGGCATGTTTTATTGATTTAAAATGAGTGTAGTTCTGTTAGTGTTAAATTGGGACACTTTAAAAAAAGTGTGAGGGAGTCACACCAAAAGAAAGGAAAATGCTGCTGCTACAGGTATGCTCTGTTGGCAATAATTTGCAGTGACAGAAATACACTCCCCTAAGTTCAATGCGACAATAGTTCATTGATAAAATGGTACTCGTTTGTCCTGTTATCCACGTTCACACCATTGTTACATTTAAGGCTGAAGTCCCTCTATAATTAGACCTTATTTGCTTTTTTGGGTGCAATTTGTCTTGATAGGTTTTGAAAGCAAAATGGAACCTTGTTGAAACCATTAGCCACATTTGAATCTATTTGAAGGAACAAAATTATAATTTCATAAATCATTTTGTATAATAACACTTTTTTTTAAGAAATCTTAGCCACTTTAGAGTAGCAAAATCTCCACAAACATCAATATTAAACACACTTGCGCATTGTGCATAATGCCAAAAAAATACAGCTTCTCCCTTGCAGTTGTTCCAGCTGCTTGAGGCCTTCTTTAAAGTGAAACCATGTGAGCAATTTATGCATTCTGGCAGGGTAAGCATTTTCAATTGTTTGTTTATGACAAGCCACCCACAAGAACAATCTGTGTAAAATAAATTTAATACATAAGGTCTTTGTTGTTCTCTTTGTAATGTCTGGGTGTATAACACATGGTGCACACCCTATCCAAGGCTGCATAGATACATCAAATGTGTTAATCAAAAAGAAAATTGTGCTACCAACATTTCAAAATGAGTTGCCTGATTTTTACACATAGACTACTTACCAAAATAGTGGCACACACAATCTTTTGACATCTTTGGAACAACAAAAACTGAAATATGACTTCAATACATTTATTCAGTTCCTACCCTTGTTCTACTCTAGATTTTGAATCTACTTAAGCATCAATATTGATCTTCAATATCTGGGAACTATCTGCATCCCACAGGGATTCAATTCACCTCATCCTCTCACCAAGCACATCTACATCTTCTTTTCAAGAACAATTAGCAAATATGCATGTCCTACCTCCACACTTCTGAAGGCTCACTTACTGATGCAACATCCCAAAAGGATGAAGTTACTTTTCTTATCATACCCTATTAACTTCAAATAGCTGTTCTACCTGGGAATAGCAATTTCCTGTTTCTCGGTTGCACATGCTTATGTAGCATTTGAATTTCAAGTGAATTTTTAATTTTGCTGATTTTTCTTTCTCACATCTGTTTTAATGAATGAAATAAATACATTAGATAACTCTTACAGATATTTTTCACAAGTGTGTGGTTAATATTGTATAATTGGGCAGAGGCAATAATAAAAAAAAGCCTTATTACAATAAACCACCACTTTGTATTTGCAAAGCATCCAAAATTAACTTTATAAGAAACTAAATTCGCTTCTGGTTGGTGGCTGGAATAAGAAGGCCTCATTCATATAATGACATTTTTGTAAATCACTGTGTTCCAGGTCAGACTTAAAGTACTGGGTGGATGGTTTATTGTTTTAAATCACAGGGAAATATTTTCTTTACACATTACAAGGGAAGTTGAAGCATAGGTTTAAAAAATAGAATAAACCTCAATTAAATGCAGCGATTAAACCATAATCAATCAAACAGTAATTGTTCACTGATGACCATAAATCAATCTGATGACTTTTCGGCTTCATTTATGCACATATGAATCAGTGCATAGAAGATGTAAAGCAATTAAATTATTGCTTAGTTGTACCTTTTTTTTAAAACCTTAGATATACAATTATGGAATCTAGTTGAATTTAGATGACTTACAACATGGGCATTGCTCCTTAATGTTGTTTCTTGAATTAATCATAATTCTGTTTGTTACTTGAATGGCCAAAGTTTGAATTATGTCTATCACATCTCATTGTGAGTGCAGAGGTGAATTTCTACAGGGCTTTTCCCACTGTCCACAGTAACATTTATGACAGATCGACAGAAACTGCAAGCAATGGTCTGAGTTGTATGTTATTGGGCTTTCTCCAAATTCTCCACCAATATTATGGCCTAGGAATGGGAGAACCATTGCAGAAAATTACTGCCTCAACTATGTTTGGTTTAACTACTTGGCTTTAATCTTCAGATATCTTTGATATTAAAAGGAGTTTTGTTTTAATTGATCTAGATTCCTTTGGCTTGAATTTCAGAGTTTTCCAGTGCTATAAGGAACAGGGTCATCATAATTCAGATGATGAATGAGGATAGGATTCACTTGTTTCTACCTAAATTAAGAAATCTATTTAGCTCAGGCATTATGCTCCAGGAGACAGACCAAGTACAGTGACCATACTTAAATCTGGTGACAGGGTGGACACAGGCCATTAGGATAACTAGTGGTAGAATCTTGTTTCTCTGAGACGAGTGTGGAGATGGATAGAAAAGCAGGAGGTCCTACCACTCAGTGCTCAGTATGATTGCATTCCTCTCAGCTAATGACATATCCAGGTGTGGGTAAAATGCCAGGTTTGGTGTATGGTCAGGCAGAAAGTTCTGAAGCCCAACAAGACTTTCTATGTCCCAATATTCTTACATCAATGCCCTTGAAGCATTGCTGCAGCATGCCCAGGACTGAAGGAATGTACTTTCTTTGAGACATGGCAACAAGAGATCATTCTGAGTGACAATGACTGCCCAAACTGCAGAATTCAGCAGCCGTGGATGTCTGAAGAGAGACAGGATGCAGGGTTACATGAGGACAAATGATCCGCTGCATTGGCTACTGAAAGTTTTCTGCTGCTATGTGTAAAAGGAGCTACTGCACTCAGCATGTCACATGCAGTCAGGTCACCGACCTTTCACCACAACTCAGAAACTGCATTTCTGAAAGTTTTACACCAAAGGCTTGTGTGAGACGAGATCACAAACACAAATGTGCCTTTGAGGTAAATACCTCACAGAAATATCAGGCACATATAATATTTGAAGCTTGATTCATTTCCATTAGCTCTTTGATAACACTTGTTAAAGAACACTTTAATGGCTAACTGCCCCCATATTTGATTTATTAGATTCCCTACAGTGTGGAAACAGGCCCTTCAGCCCGATAAGTCCACACCAACCCTCCAACCCTCCAAAGAGTAACCCACTCAGACCCATTCCCTCTGAATGATGCACCTAACACTATGGACAATTTAGCATGGCCCATTCACCCGACCTGCACATCTTTGGATTGTGGGAGGAAACCAGAGCACCCAGAAGAAACCCACGCAGACACAGGGACAATGTGCAAACACCACACAGTCACCCGAGGCTGGGATTGAACTCAGGTTCCTGGTGCTGTGAGGCAGCAGTGCTAACCACTGAGCCACCATGCCACCCATAAATATATATTGTGCTTATAAGAGAAGATGGTAAGACTATAACACAGAAGCAGAAGTAGTCCATTCAGCCTGTGTCCACCCTGAATGGCTGAATGCATTGCCTCACATTTTCCTCCATCTGCCAAAATTTTGTCAGCTCACTTAATCTTTCTATATTCCTCTGCAGATGTTATGTCATCCCAGCTTTTGCCGTCCCACCTATTTTTGTGTCATCTGCAAACCTGGCCATATGTCTTGTAATCCAGACTTTGAAAAAACCTAGTAACTCGAAACTGAGCATTCCTGAGGTGCTGTGTGGCATTGGTAGCAAGAATTGTATTCAACCACAATCAGTAACCTCATGACCCAGCATATTCTGCCCTCTACCATTATCATCAAGTCAGGAGATCGGCCCTCACTCAAAGAAGAATGGAGGAAAGCATCACAGATTCTTCAACTAATTTGATTCACTCCAGATTATATCAAGAAATGATTGAAGGCACTGCATACTAATGGAAGGTGTTGTTGACAATGCTATAATGTGGCACTTACTAAGGAATGAAAATGCTTATTGATACTCAGCTTTGTTCTACTAATCTACCTAGCTTCAGCCTACATTGCAAGTAAGATTAAGGAAGAGTTAAGCAGCAGAGGTGAGGTGAAAGTGATTGCTCTTGACATCAAGGTTGCGTCTGACCAAGTGTAACATTAAGGAGTCCAGCAAAACTGGAGTCAAAGTGTATCAAGGGAATATTCTCAATATATTTGAGTCAAGTCAAGCACAAAGGAACATGGTTGTGATGGTTGGAAGCCACCCACCTTAGCCCAAGTATACTTCTGCAGGAATTCCTCAGGGTAGTGTAATAGGTCCAACTGTCTTCAGCCGCTTCACCAGTGACCTATCCTCCATCATAACATCAGAACAAAGGGTGTTCGCTGATGATTACACAATATTCAGCATCATTTACGACTCAGATACTAAAACAGTTCTTGTCCAACAGTAAGACTTGGAAAGTAACCAGGTTTGGACTGGTGGAAAGTAACATTCATGCCAAATAGTTATCCTGTAATGGTAATCTCCAAAAAGAGAAAATCTAACTATTGCCTATATATGCATCTCTAATAACAGCCATTGAATCCTGACAGTGTGGAAGTAGGCTCATCAAGTCCACAATAACCATTCAAAGAGAATCCCACTCAGAAGCACCCCATCCCTGTTATGCTGAATTTCCCATGGTTAATCCACATCCCTGGATACTATGAGCAATTTAGCATGGCCAATCCACCAACATCTTTGGATTGTAGAAGGAAACTGGAGCACCCATAGGAAACCCACACAGGCACCAGGTGAACGTGCAAACTCTGCACAGACAGTTATCCAAGGCTGGGAGCAAACCTGGGACCCTGGTACTATGAGGCAGCCAAGTTAACCACTGAGCCACTATATAGCCTGAAAGTCAAGAGGCTTAACACCATGCAGGACATAGTAGCCTACTTAATTGATACTACATCCACAAACATTCATTCCTTTCACTTTTATCCCACAGGAGTAATAGTGTGTACTATCTAAAGGATGTGCTGTAGAAATTAGGTAAACCTCCTTAGACGGCACCTTCCAAACTCAATGCTACCATCATCTGAAAGGATAACACAGCAGATAAATGGGAACACCACGATCTGCAAGGTCCCCTCCTAGTAACTTACCATCCTGACTTGGAAATGTATCACCATTTCTCCACCATCACGCGATCAACCTCCTTTAAGTCCCTCCCTAAGAGCAGCTAGGGCCTCTCTAATGGACTGCAGTGGTTCAGAAAGGCATTTCACCATTACTTTCTTCAGAGCAATCAGGGGTGACCAATAAATGTTGGTCTGTCAGTGAAGCCCACAGCTGCTAAATTAATAGAAACAAATTGTCGATCCGTTCAGCATGAGCATGAGGATTTTCCACGGATGTCATTATTTTTGCTTTCTGGGAGTACCCCACATCGCTCACAAGCCAACCCTGGACAGAATGCAAGGGCAAATTTTCAAGGAACTGTTGAATATAGATATCCTAACATTGAGCTGTGCAGTTGGCCACCTAACAGCAACTAAATGGTGAGCCAGAATGTTAAAGAAAATGTGATGGGAGATTGTCAGAGGATTAACATGGTACTTTTTATCAATATATGGACTGGAAAATCTGATGCTGGATTAGTGGTGCTGGAAGAGCACAGCAGTTCAGGCAGCATCCAATGAGCAGCTGCTGCCTGAACTGCTGTGCTCTTCCAGCACCACTAATCCAGTATTTGGTTTTCAGCATCTGCAGTCATTGTTTTTACCTTGGAAAATCTGATGGGCAATGCAGGAGGAATTCATAGAATGTTTTCAATTTAGATTTTTACAACAACATATCCTAGCCCCATCCAGATAGCAGGCTGTACTTGATCTTGCATTGACCAAAGGGATAGGATTAATGAGCTCATGGTTAAGGTGGCCCTTTGTAGTAGTGATCATGATATAACTGAATTTTAAATACAGTTTGATGGAGAGATGAGTGGGCCTAAACTTAATATTTTAACATATGTACTGTAGCCAAATTTGCAGATGACTCAAAAACAGGTGGAAACACAGGTTGTGAGCTGGATACAGTTTACAGAGAGATATTGATAGACTAAATAAGTGAGCAAAACATGGGAAAATAAACCGAAATGTGAGAAAATGCGAGATTGTTCATTTTGGAAGGGAGAACAAAAGAACAGAGTAATACTTAAATGGAGAAAAACTGTAAAAAGCTGCAACACAAAAGGGACTTGGAGATATTTCTGCATGAAAGTTAATACATGCGAATCAGGAAGGCTAATGGAGCATTGGCCCTTCTTTCAATGGATTGGAGAATATGGGTAGGGAAGTCTTACTGCAACTGTATAAGGCACTGGTGAGATCACATCTGGAGTACTGGGAGCAGTTTTGGTGCCCTTGTTTAAGGAAAGATAATATTTCAATGGAAAAGGATTCACTAGAATGGTCCGTGGTATGGAGGGATTGTCTTAAGAGTAAAGGCTAAACAGGTTTGGACTCTACTCACTGGAATTTAGCAGAATGAGAAGTGATTTCGTTGAAACATAATATATTTTTAAGGAACTTGACAAGATAACTGCTGAGAAGATGGTTCCCCTCATGAGAGAGTCTAGGATCAGAGGACATAGTCTCAAAATTAAGGGGCGCCCACTTAAGACTGAGATGAGGAGGAATTTTTCCCAGCGAAGGTTTGCGAGTCTTTGGAATTCCTTGCCACAGAGAGATGTGGGAGCAGGAAACGTGTACTTTAAAGGCTAATGTAGATACTTGATCAGGAATGTAAGCAAGGGTCACGGGAAAAATGCAGGGAAGTGGACATGAGAAATGTTGGATCAGCCACGACCTTATTGAATGGTGGAGCAAGTTCAAGGGGCCAAACAGTATACAGCTGTGCTTATTTCTTATGGTCTTATAGCCTAAACGTAAGTAAGGACAAGGTGAGGGCATGAAAACAAAGCTAGCAAAAATGAACTGGCAATTTAGGTTAAGGAATAGATTGTGATGATAATACATAATTTGTATATGTATGTTTACAGACTGGTACCAGTTTTAGAGATAAAATTTTTTTAAGAAGTTGCATATGGGCATTGTTTAGTTTTATGAAGGGTTTTCTTTAAAAGTAACAAGGTCAGAGAGGCCTTCCAGAACTGTGACAAAATCCAGCATTGCTCAGGAAGCAAGTGGCTATAGATCATTTTGGCGTGTTAATGGAGAATTGTTTATAGTATGGTAGTTTACTACAGCTTTGAAGACCAGTTGCTTCTTTTCAGTTCAGGATAATTAAGGATTGATTTTAGTTCTGGAAACTCAGAGATTCAGACTTTTAGGGCTGCTCAGAGGAGACCTGACTGAGGTCGGAAACAAAAACAATATCCCCCCTAGAAAAAAAACCTTTCAGAGATGTTCAGGGAATAATTTGCCTCAGTGGATGTTTAATGTTTGCAGCTCCCAGACCAGAAATAAAGGCAATTACAGAGTTATGAAGAAAGTGATATCTAAAGCAGTCTGGGAAAATAGACTAAGGGATAAGTCAGTGCATGATCAATGTAGATATTAAACAGATATTTCATAATGCTCAGCAAAAATTTATTCCAGTCAAAGAGGATTTGACAAGAAGGATGAATCACAAAGGCAGTCAAAGAGAGAATACAATGAGAAACTAAGTTAAAAGTCACACAGCACCAGGTTATGGTCCAACAGGTTTTTTGGGGAGCATTGACTAAGGCATACAAAGTGACAAAAACTTGTGGTCGGTCAGAGAACTGGGATTTTTCCTTTTAGAAACTAGCAGCAGATGACTAAAAAACTAATAAAGTGAACAAAAGTTAATTATGAAGGTAAACTGGCAAGAAAAGTAAAAATTAACCACATTTATTTCTGTAGGCATATAGAAAGAAAGTGATTTGGAGGAGCTGGTGTGGACTGGGGTGGACAAAGTTAAAAATCACACAACACCAGGTTATAGTCCAACAGGGTTATTTAGAAACACTAGCTTTTGAAGCGCTGCTTCTTTACCAGGTGGTTGTCAGACCAGGTAAGGATGGCAGATTTCCTTCCCTAAAGGACATGAGTGAACCAGAGAGTAGCTAAAGTAAGTGTGGAACCCATGAAGGATCCAACTGGTGAATTGATAGCAGGAAAGAAGGAAATAGATGATAATTTAAACCAATTTTTGTATGGGTCTTTATAGTGGAACACTACAAATATCCCAAAGATATCAGATAAGCAAGTTGCTATTGGGAGGAAAGATCTTGTAACAATCTCTATCATGAGAGAATAAGTACAGAGGAATCTCGATTATCCACCATTTGATTATCCAAATATCAGATTATCCCACAAGATTGCAAGGTCCTGATGTTTGGCTAAACTATGTTATCTGACATTTGACTATCTGGAATATGATTAACCAAATGAAATACTCACCGCCGGTGTCCTTTCGGATAATTGAGGTTCCTCCTCATTTGGCAAATTAATAAGACTAATTTCAAGCAAGTCACTAGGACTTGATAGCCTGGCTTTAAAGAATAGGGGTGGAGAGATATTGGAGGCATTCATTGAGATATCCAAAAACTCCCGAGACTTTGAGAGGGTTCCAATGAATGGAAAACCGCTAATATGATGCCCTTTTGAAGAAGGGAATTCCAAAGGCTTATAACCCTCTGCTTGTCTGTATTGGTCAGGATTGCTGAAGTCAGTCTTGAACATGCTAGTGAACCTGGTCAACCTTCATTCCTAGCAATGTTAGCATTTAACTACAATAAGGTAATCTGCATTTAAGTGTGAATTTTCATGAACTGCTTCACCCTGAGCTGTCACCTCTTACATAGCTCACCTGAGCAAACCTGAAAACTTCCGACAGTGCAATAGCAACAGCAACATTTAAACTCCCTATTAGGAATTTCAATTTCTTCCTTCCACCCAATTAATCTCATTGACCTACCCACCCTCCTAAAAGGTTTTGTCCCATATCCTGAGTTTCCTTTCCATTTAAATTAATGGAATCTGTAATCTAGAACAGCGTAAGGTCCTGTAGGAGGTGGCAATGACCTAGTGGTATTATCACTAGAATTATTTAGAATAATTCATTAATCCAGAAACCTAGGCAATGTTCTGCAGACCCAGGTTCTAATCCTGTCATTGCAGAAGGTGGAATTTGAATTCAATAATAATCTGAAAATAAGAGTGCGATGATCACCATGAAGCCATGGTCAATTGTCAGGAGAAACCCATCTGGTTCACTCATGTCTTTAGGGAAGGAAATCTGCCATCCTTACCTGGTCTGGCCTACATGTGACTTCAGACCTGCAGCAATGTGGTTGACTCTCAACTGGGCAATTAGGGATGGGCAATAAATGCTGATCTAGCTAGTGATGCTCATGTCCTTTGAATGAATGAGAAATATGCATACAGTAACAATTTAATGAAAATTAATTCAGAAAGCAAAGATGCTTTGTTAGCTGCTTTGAGAAAATGACAATTTGAAGGAATTGTGGTTGGCCGTATGATGTGGTGTACTTGTCATTCCAATAATAAAGATCTGCATGAAAGCCTTTTAATTAATCTAAATGTGGTGGAGATTTAGTGCAAATCATTGGAATGGATAAGGAGTGGCTGCATTGGTTCAAACAATAAGCATCGATTAGAGCAGTTATGTCATCAGAATGAGGGAAAAGCATTAGTGTGGTGCCTCAGGGCTTGGTGTTGGCATCCTTGCTGGTGTGAATTTACATGAATGATTTGGATTCAGAACCTCAATGGAAAATTATCAAATTGTTATGTGATGAAACCAAAGTTGGAGATGCAGCGAAATAGGAAGACGCAGTTCAGAAATAGCAAAATATTTAAGTAGGCTAAATAAGAATAAATGGAAGCATAAAGTGGTGAGAGTAAGAAGGCAAAATGTGCACAAATATTGAACTAGCTAAGTTAAAAGCTGTGAAAGATGCAAGTGTCTTAGATTTGACACAAAAGATGTAGTAGCCTTGCAGAACAGCGAGCCAATAGAATGGTAAACTACACGATCAAAGTAGTAAAATGTAAATCAGAGAAGTTATCAAACTTTAAATGCAGCTCAGAGCACATGTTGGATTCTGCAGCAAGTGCCGATTCCCAGAGATACTTTCAAGTTCTGGAAACAATACAAAGGGAAACCACAAAGCTGAGTCACACTCTCTGATGTCTGAGACAGGAGTCTAGGGGAACTTGACTTTTCAGTTTACAAAGGGGACACCTGGCAGGCTTCTCCAGAAGAAGTTCACATTGTATGTCAAGAACATTTTGAAATAGAGGGACAGATCAAACTAAATTAGAAGCCACGTTCGTTTGGAGCAATTAATTAGCCATTGCTTGGTGATTATAATTATACTTTTTGCAATTTAGCATTTGCCATTTGTTCTGTTTTAATACACTATCAATGGAATGTCCTCTTCTTCTCTGCACTCTCTAATTTCTCCTGCCGCTGCATGGACCTTGGAGTAGATAGGTGGCTGCACAGCTTGGAGAAATGATTGCTCCTCACCTGCCCACAATGTCATTGCTAGTGGTTCAAAGGCCAGTGACTGTTCACCACTTCCTCATAATTTATAGCGTGTCCTTGAGCAAAAGCAACATGGAGTTGAATTTTTCCAGTTCTGAGTGATGGCAACACAGCTTATGGTGACCCAGTGACTAGAGTGTGGACCTGCATTAGGATAGCACCCCCCCCCCCCCCCCCCCCCCCTCACTGTCCCATGCTGGGGAAAATTCCTCATTACTGTCCCACTGCTGCGGAAGATTTGCTACATCCAGACCTCAGATGAGGTTCCTCAATCGTTTAGAAAAGATACAAGTGCTGCCTTGCCGTCTTTATTCACCCCACCTCTCAATTGGTCACAAGAAGGTTAATTTAAACAAATCAAAGAACTGCTGGTGCTGGAGATCTGAAACAAGCAAAACTAGATTTTTTTGGAGAAACTCAGCAGGCTAGGAGGCACCTGTGAAGAGAAAGCAGTGTTAACATTTTGAGTCCAGTGACTGAGTTCCAAGTCTGAGTTCTGAAGAAGGGCCACTGGACTCAAAACGTTAACTCAGTTTTCTCTTCACAAATGCTGCCAGACCTGCTGAGTATCCCAAGGTTAATTTAAAAATGGGTCCTTCCTCCTTGCAGATACATTATTTCCTGAACTCAAATGAACCTACTTTTAAAAGGTATCTATTTATCGTGGCTTTCTTGAGTTAACAAAGGGTTGGACACAGAATGGGAATCCTGACCAGTGGTGGGTTAGTTATGAGGAATCTACTCCAGCAGTTTTTAATTGAAGTATGATAGATCTGTGTACTAAAATTGAATTAAAACATTTGTTTTGACTGGCCAAGGTGGTTAAGAAGTGGGCTAATGATTCACCCATCTGCACTTAATCATAAGAAGATTGAAATCGATTGCAACCAATACGTAAACTTCTTTGATCCATTTAAAATCCAGAACAGATCAGCATTTCCAATGCAAATATATTTATCCATAATGGCCACTCTGCTTTATACAAAAGAATAATTGATTATTTTTAATCTGAAGAGGCTCACAGAATATTTTTTAACGATTTGATTAATTTCATTTTAAAGCAATGGTGAGAATTTTATTGTGAATTCTCAATAGCTTCACTATTAACACCCAGTGAAAGTGAGAGTAAGCAATGTTCATGGTGCAGTTCAAAAATAAAATTACCCCGTTGGTTTCTTTTATGAAATGCATATTGTTAGAATGAAAACTGTTGGCTCAAGATGTTTATGACAGTGGGATGGAAGTTAGGAAAATATTTTGGACACATGGTGCTACTCAGTTTAGTGTGGAAGAAGAAAGGAAACCAAGGACATTCAGGCATGATCATTCCCTATGAACTATACCAATGCACACTGTAGCCATAAAATAAATTACCATCTGAGTTAAATACTTTGCTAAGAATAACAGCATTATTTCCCATTCTTTGTTATTAGTGGCATGGGATATTTATCACCTATAAGCTACCACAGCTTGGTAAGACCTTAATGAATTTGAAAAACAGGGCGGCAAACAGGAATATGCATATGTGTGTTTCTTTCCAAATCTAAATGAGCATTAGTGTCCTGATTTAGCAATAAGGACAGTTTGTACCTGGTCTTCACTGATATTGGTACCATTGTTAGATTAGTAGTGATTGAGTGGGGGTCTGCAGGAGGAGATATGATGGTAGTTTAAGATCAAACCCTAAAACATTTGGAACCATTATCTCTCCTTGGACCCTATTAATTTGTCAGAAAGAAGTAGAGTGTGTTCTCACTAGTTTCTTTGACTGGGAAGTTATATTATTTGCAAAATATTTTTGGTGTAGCCAAGGTCTCTGCTTCAACCTCACCACACCATCACCCATCCCTGCCCCACTCCCACCTAACCATTACCTTCCCAGCAACTTCTACTGCTGTAGTCAGCAGTCAACTTATATCTCCTCATCTGGGCAAGCTACTCATGGAGATTGCATCAAGTATGCAGTTAAAATCTGAGAACAAATCTCCATCATTTTTTTGATTTCATTATTCAGGAACACAGTGCTTATGCAGCACTGAATCTGGGATTACTGGACTATTTCATGTGAGTGCTAATCAGTTATATCTGTATTAGAAACAAAAACAGCAGTTGTCACCAAAAACACTCAACTGATGAGATGGCACATGTGTTGAGAGAGAACGTCTTAGGTCTATGATGTTTCATTAGTTTTTATTTCAGATTTCTAAGCATCCACAGTATTTTGCTCGTTGACATCTATATTAGATATGTGCTGAGACTCCCCCAGAGAAATAAGTCCTAAAATGTAAACATATGGTATAAAGGCAACACCCCCACTTCGTGGCAACATTGTGGCTTGGTGGTAATGTTACTATGGCAGCTGGTGGAAGTTAAACTTAATAAATGAATCTGGAATTTAGTTTTTAGAAAGCTTGTCTAAGTAATGGTGACTCTTGAACTATTGTTGTAAAAGCCCAACTGATTCTTAATGTTCTTTAGGAAAGGAAATCTGCCACCTTTATTTGTTCTGACCTAAATGTTACACCAGATTCATAGCAATACAGATGCCTCTTAAACGCTCTTGGAAATGGCCCAGCAAGTCATGTGGTTGTATCAAACTACTGCAAACAAAGTGTCAAAAGAAGAATGATGTAGGAGTTGCTCCCTGGCATTGATCTAGGCAATGGGAATGACAACAATACACACATAAACACAGTGTCATCAACCCCACAAAATCCTCCTTAAAAACATCTGAATGCTTGTGATGGGAGAGCTATCCCACACACCAGCCTGACATAGCCATACTCATAAAACCATGCTTTTCAGATACCACCATTACCAATTCTAGGTGTACCTTATCCCACTGACAAGCTGTGGCAGCACAGTGGTATGCATGCAGGAGAGAGTTGCACTGAGGATGTGCAATATTGACTCTGGACCTTGTGAAATCATATCCTTCAGTTCAAACATGAGCAAGGCAACATCCTGCTGATGATTATCTACCACAATTGCTCATCTTCCCTCATTCAGCGGCTGATGAATTTGTACTCCTCCACACTTGGAAGAAGCACTGAGGGTGGCAAGAACACACAAAATCTACTCAGGATGGGTTACTTCAAAATCCATCATCATGAGCATCTCAGTAGCATCATTACAGAACAAACTATTCAAGTCCCAAAGGACATAGCTGCCAGATTGGGTTTACAGCACATAGTGAGGGAACCAATAAGACTGAAGATAAACTTGCTTGACCTCTTCCTCACCAATCTACCTCTCATAGATGTGTCTATCCATGATAGCAATGATAGGAGTGACCAATTATTAACCATTTTGGAAATGAAGTCCTGTCATTGCATTGAGGATGCCCTCCATTGTGTAGATGACGTTAGCAAATTGCGAAGAGGCATGATCTACTAACTCAATCTTTACCTCTATGAGGCACTGTCAGCCATCAACAGTAGCAGAATTGTACTCAACCACAAGCTGCTACCCCATGGCCCAGCATTTCCCCAAGTGTACCATTCCAAGCATGGCTGAAGGAGCACCATTTTCATATGCAGAGACCCATCTTCCTTTCCATCTCTTTAAACAGACTGTCTTTACAAAACTTGAAATGATTCCCCCCTCCCCCCCATTACACACACCAACAACATGATGGTGTGGGCACAGTGATATTGGGACCAATTGAGCTTTCAATGAGCTCAATTAATTCTTTATATTTCTTTAAATATGGAGGCAGAAGGGCATCAAAATCAGCATATCATGCAGGTCACCTGATGGTAGATGGTGGGCTTCATACGCTGTATGCTTTGTACCCCCTGCCACAATCCATCCAGTGGGCATTTGTAAGGTCCAGTCCCATGAAACTATCAATTGTTGCAAAAGCTCAGCTGATTCACTTTTAGAGAAAGAAATCAGCTGTTCATACATGGTCCAGTCTAAATGTAATGTCACACCTACAGCTATGTGGTTAAATCTTCTGCAATTGCCATTCAATTCAAAGACAATTAAGTATAGGCAACAAATGTTTGATGCAATTCCTACATCTTACAGAATAAAAAGCTGGGGATCAATGCTAATTCACTGAGCTGTGCAGATATGAAAAAAACACCAGTTATACCTGATAATAAGTATCATGCAGGTGCAGCTAATAACATGACTACCGACATGCCAAGCAGTATAAGCAGTATTCAATAGACAGAGTTAAGCAATGCCACAACCCGTGGAGCATATTCAAACCTCTGTACATCCATTCATGAATATTGGTGGTTAATTGAACAATGGACAGGAGAAGAAGACTTCACAACAACCAATCTGTTCCAATTCATCTACAACTTTGATCCAGTCAACATAGTAAAACATTATTTTGATATGTCCCGTCCATAAAAAAAAGCGAGGCACTACACTGTCAGTCTATTCTCAATGATCAGCGAAGCAATGGAAGATATAATTTATACTGCTATCAAGCGCTCAACAATAACTTGGTAACTATTGCCCAGTTTGGGTTCCATCAGCCATGACCCCATGGTGCTGGTGCAAATGTGGACAAAAAAGCTGAACTCCAGAGGGTCCTGGCATTCTTCCTCCAGGTATAAACATACCAGTCACATACCAGAACTGGTGAAACAATGGTTCTTCATTTGAAGGTAGGACTATAGACAAATATAGTTTACTAGATTGCTAATAAGTCCAGCTGATATCTATTACTGCTTCTTCAGACTGTCATCAAATCATGGGATATCAATTCTTGTTGGTTGACAGTGGTTGAATTTACAGCTTCTTAATGATTTATGCATCATATCACAACAAGGGTGACTGCCTGGCAAAAATAGCATCAATGGCAATGAGTGGGATAAAGCTCCAGTGGCTGGAGTCATATCTTGCTTATAGGAAGATGCTTGTGGTTATTAGAAACCAATCATCTCAGCCCCAGGATATCTCCACAGGAATTCCTCATTATAATTTCCTTGGCCAAAACAAGCAAGAAGGCGGTATTTAATTTATGTCAAACATTAAGTTAGTCTCAGAAACAGAACTCAGTTCTGAGAAAGGGTCACTGGAGTGGAGGTGTCAACTGTGATTTCTCTCCACAGATGCTGCCAGACCGACTGATCATTTGCAGCAATTTCTGGTTTATGGCATCCACAGTTCTTTTGGAATTTACTAACTTAGTCCCTTTCTAGAAGCAGTTATTTAAGAAGGATGTGAAACCTCTTTAGAGTGTGGAAACAAAAACCACAAGAATGAGTCCAGAGATGAGGAACTTCAGTTATGTAGATTGATTGGAGAAGCTAGACTTGTTTTCCTCAGATAAAATAAATGACTGAGAGGAGACTTGGTAGAGATATTCAAATTCATAAGTAATCTGTACAGAGTAGATAGTGAGAGGCTGCTCCCACTTGTGAAAGGATCATGAATGAGAGAGAAGAGATTTAAAGTAATTAGTAAAGACAGTAAACGTGATATGTGAAAAAGCTTTTGCCCACAGTGACTTGTTACATACATACAAACAAACATACAAATTCAGAGCAGATATAGTGGCTTGGCTTCTCAAGCATCCTCTACAATTCGACAAGAGCATGGCTGATCTGATTACTCCACAATTCTATGTACCCGAGAAACCTCTCACCCCTTGCTTATCAAAAATCCGCCTACCTCTGCCTTAAAAATATTGAAAAGCTTTGCCTCCAATCCCTTTTGAGAAGACAGTTCCAAAAATGCATCACCCACTGTGAGAAGAAATAATTCCTCATCTCTAACTGAAATGAATGACCTCTTATTTTTAAATAGTGCCTCCTAGGTCACAAGTTTAAATATTCACTTGCAACCTATCAAGATCCCTCAGGATCTTATATGTTTCAACTGAGTTGCTTGTTAGCATTCAGCGAATACTCCAGCAGACAAAGTCTAGTCTGTCAAACCACTCCTCATATGAATAAGCCTTCTCTGAATTGCTTCCAATACATTTATATTCTTCCTTAAATAAGGACATCAATACTACACATAGTTCTTCCAGATGGGGTCTCACCAATGCTCTATATCTCTTGGGCATCTACTCCCCACCTCCGTATTCAATTCAACATTCCATTTGTTTTCCTAATTACTTACTGTACCTGCATGTTAACTCCTTGCAAATCATGCACGAGGACACTCATATCCCCTGAAATTCCTCTTCTCTGCATCTCCTTGCATCTCAGAGCTTTACAATTCCTCATTGTTTAAATATTATGCATTTTTTGTTCTGCCAAAAAACGGTTCAAATAATTGCTCCTAGTGTTTGACATAAATTGAATACCACCTTTTTGCTGGCTGCAAATGATGAACTGCCTTCGTGTAACGTAGGCACACTAATGGTGCTATTACGAATGACGAAAATTGAGAATTTCACATTTTCCCACAAGGTGCATAAGGTGTGGAATGCATTGCATGAGAGTCTGTTGTTGGTAGGTTCAATGTATTGAAAGGAGAACTGACAGTTAACCAAAAAAGGAAGAATATGCAGGATCATGAGGTGAAGATGAAAGAATGGCTACAAGTGTGTTACTCAATTGGACCGCCAATGCAGACTTGATGAGCCAAATGACTTCCTTCTGTGCTGTAAAAATTCCATGATTCTCAAGGGCTATTAGAGATGGACACTGAATGCTGGCCTACACAGTGAGACCCATACCCATGAAATAATGAAGCTTTAAAAGTATCAAATTATAGAGTAGCTTTTACTACAGTACAACCTCAACAGTGAAGATCAAGTTAATTTTGCAGAAAAGAGTTAAAAATCACACAACACCAGGTTATTTGGAAGTACAAGCTTGCAGAACGCTGCTTGTTCATCAGGTTGCTACCAAGTAAACCTGCTGGACTATAACCAGATGTTGTGTGATTTTTCACTTTGCTGAAAATTTGATTAGATTAGATTACTTACAGTGTGGAAACAGGCCCTTCGGCCCAACAAGTCCACACCGCCCCGCCGAAGCGCAACCCACCCATACCCCTACATCTACCCCTTACCTAACACTACGGGCAATTTAGCATGGCCAATTCACCTGACCTGCACATCTTTGGAATGTGTTGCTGGAAAAGCGCAGCAGGTCAGGCAGCATCCAAGGAGCAGGAGAATCGACGCTTCGGGCATGAGCCCTTCTTCCTGATTTTTAACTTTGTCCACCCCTGTCCAACACCAGCATCTCCACATCATTGCAGAACAGACGCAAACCATTTCTACAAGATGCCTTAAATGCATGTCAAAACACATTGCAAATATAAGATTCTTTATTAATAACATCTTGATAATATAAAGAGGGCCAGAACGTGAAGTTATTTAAGTTCAATTTTTCAACTGTGAATGCATGGAATATGTTGCCAGCGGTGGTGATGGAAGCAGAGTCATTAGGGACATTTAAGTGACTGATGGACATGCACATGGATAGCAGTGAGGTGAGGGGTGCGTAAGTTAAGTTATTATATTTTACATTAGGATTAAACCTCGGCACAACATCGTGGGCCAAAGACCGTGTTCTATGCTGTACTTTTCTATGTTCTATGTTACACTAAAAATGGCAATAATACTTAACCATAGTAGGAACCACAACTGTTTGAAACTGACAATAGTTACTGTGTATAAGTTCAGATCTAGAGACAACATCACATGTATTTATAAAAGTACACAGTTGTTTGATTTCTTATCACTATATTTGATAAGGTGGCTAGTTGAAATTTAACTAATCAAACCCTGTCGGAGTCAACCGTCTTGGCATTAAATATTATGTACTCTCACCTTTATAAAATTTTAGCACTGCTTATCCTAGAAGTATTTTCAAAACTAAAGACTTTTTAAAACCAAACTTGAACTATAAGTACTTTAGCCCGACTGGAATCTAATTGGGGCCTGACCCTGGTTATCTTTTTTACCATTATTTATAGCCTAATTAAATTGTACCACTCTGTAAGCAAAGCTAAAACAATGTACAGATGACTTGAAATATTTTGTTACTGTTGCTAGCCATGATAATCTTGATTTAATATAATGTCGGTCTATTTGCAGTATAGTTGCACTCTACATATGGATTTCATTAGATTTGTCAGTGTTAAAAATAAGCAACTAGCTACTACCTATCCTGTTTATTTTAAGTGTTCTTATAGTGCAATTATATGATTATTTTTCTTTACCTTAGTGCAGTGGGAAAGAATTTTAGATCTGCAAGATTCTTTACATATATAGAACAGTATCTCTGCCCATGTTTTCATTTGTCTCACTACTGATGGATATTTTAAAAGTAATGGTATGCTGGAATATAGAAATTTACCAAATTTGAACCATTAACATTGAATATAAAGAATAACAACTGGTATTGTACATCAAGAGCAAATATTGGACCAGGTCTTGCAATGGGAAGATAGTCACTATGGCAGCATAGACTAACGTCATACATTGGAACCATGCAGAAGTCCCAACTCAAATTATTCCACAGAATCACCAAAGAAGCTGAGAGTTCTGATGTGCAATTACCGATTGTTTGGAACTTTCCAGCAAACCCCAATTCTGAGTTAGATTCTGAGACTTTGGTAGGTTCTGACTTACTTATGGAATAGTTAGCCAGGAAAAGTAAGCAGAATCAAATCTGCTGTAACTACTAGTTAGCCATGAAACTGACTGACCCATCAATTCACCACTGATCCTGCTGACTACAACTCCCTGAGCCACCAATAATACCCAACCAACTCATCCCAACCTGATGCCTGACTTCATCTTGACACCACCATCCACTCTCCATGGACACTTCAGATCCAGCATCCTCACCCCCCCTGACTTGACACAACTCCCATTTCCTACTTCAGTAATAGTATTGGCCTGATAGGGCATTGACTCTAAAATTTATCAAGCTTAAACTTAATGGGATGCGCATTGACAAAACTTTTTCTATGAAACTTAAATTGTTTGGATCACCAATCTCCCCTGAGAATTCTATGGAAATCTTTTCCAGTTGTGGAATATCATCAAATTCACATACTGTACCCTTTATTTTGAAAGGTCTGGTGGATTAATTGCATTAACATTTGTATGAGGAAATATTCGGCTTTTTTTGTTGCTATAAGACTGTGCCCTAATCCTGCACATCTCTGGAGCTGAACTATAATGTAACAGCCGTTGCATTCTTCTGTCATGGCTTGGAATTGCTGTGAGATTTTGTTGCTCCAGTGCACTAGCACTAAGTCTTAGAATCTGCTTTATGGCTCACTCTTTGTGTTCACTTATCATGTGCCTTTTAAGGTCTATACTTTATCAAATGAACATGTTCGGTAGTTCTCCAGACCTAACGTTGTTCATCTCCTCTCAGGATCTTTTTATGAGCCTTTTTGGGTTTTTTTTCCTTGTTATGGACCAGACCAGATCCCCCCCCAACCAAAATATTTTAAGAAGGTAGCCCGGATCCTCACTTTTTCTTATTTTGAACGTAGATGTGGAGTGCTATGTTCCCGATGAGATGCAAATGATCAAGTGACTTGACATGAAGCAAAACATAATTTATTTAACACTGTAGTTAAAATAGAAACAAAAGAGAAAGGAAGTCAGAATAACTTAATTATTGGAAAACTTAACCGAACAATCGACACAGCACCAATTACTAATTAACCGTTCCAATACAAAAACATTCCATAAACACACCTCTTGGCAAAAAAGGCAAATTCAGACACAGATTCTTACATGCAGTTCTCCAATGCAGGAGGAAGTAACATCACAAAATAAATTCAACCAAGGAACACTCACTGAAGCTCCAACTTTTGTGAGACTCCAAACAGCTTTTCTTGCTAAAGCTGAAAATAAAACTAGAAAGACTGTTCTTTGAGAGCTGGCCACAATCAGGCCCCTTCCATCACTGCAACTTTTAAAAAAAAACACCCAATGCCGCACCAGTTTCCAGTACAGTAGCTCTGCCTTACAACGTCTCTTCAAATCAAAAGGCAGGATGAAACAATCTTTTAAAGTGACAGCATCATCACACCTGTACAATTTGAAAAGATTTTTCCCATAGTTAAATCTTCCTTGGACTTTAAGAATATCTGATAAATGTTCATTAGAATTCCAACAACATTTCTGTATTCCTATGAATTCTGAATTGAATTGAATTGAATTTATTGTCATGTGTGCCGAGGCACAGTGAAAAGCTTTGTCTTGTGAGAAATACAGGCAGATCACAGAGTTAAGCAGCATAGATAAGTAAATAATAGGTAAACAGCAGCAAAAATAAAAACATAGGTACGGGCGAATGTTAGGACTTTGTGAGTCCATTCAGTATTCTAACAACAGTAGGGTAGAAACTGTTTCAAGACCAGCTGGTGCAGGTGTTCAGGCTTCTGTACCTTCTCCCCGATGGTGGAGGTTGTAGAAAAACATTGCCAGGGTGGGATGGATCTTTGAGAATGCTGGCGGCCTTTCCTTGACAGCAGGTCAGGTGAATGGATTCTATAGATGCGGGGGTTGGTCTTTGTGATTGTCCAGGCCAAGTTCACCACTCTCTGTAACCATCTCTGATCTTGAATGGTACAGTTGCCATACCAGGTTGTGATGCATCCAGACAAAATGCTCTCGATGGTGCACTTATAAAGATTGGCAAGGGTATTCACCATCATGCCAAATGTCCTCAGCTGCCTGAGGAAGAAGAGACATTGTTGGGCCTTTGTAACCAGTGTGTCCACATGAAGAGTCCAAGAAAGCTTGTTGTTGATGACCACTCCTAGGAACTTGACACACTTCACTCATTCCACCTCTGTGCTGTTAATGTGTAGGGGGCATGAGTAACATCCCGTCGAAAGTCAATAATGAGTTCCTTGGTTTTGCCGCTATTGAGAGGTAGGTTGCTCTCAGTGCACCAATTTTCCAGGTCTTCTACCTCCTGTCTGCAGTCTGTTTCATTGCTATCTGAGATTTGACCGACTGTGGTGGTGTCATCAGGGAACTTGTAAATGGCATTAGTCTGGTATTTAGTGATGCAGTCATGGGTATACAGTGAGTACAATAGGGGGCTGAGTATGCATCCCTGGGGGGCTCCAATGTTGAGTGTTAGTGAGGATGAAATATTCTCCCCAATCTACACTGATTGTGGCCTGTGGGCCAGAAAATTGAGGATCCAGTTGCAGAGAGTGGGGCTTAGTCTGAGATCACTAAGTTTAGTAATCAGACTCGAGGGGATAATAGTGTTGAATGCTGAACTGTATTCAATGAGTAGTATTTTTATGTAGCTGTTCTTAGTGTCAAGGTGTTCCAGGGATGAGTGAAGGGCAAGTGATGTGGCGTGGATCTGTTGGTCCAGTAGGCAAATTGGAGTGGGTCCAAGAGTAGTGGGGAGGCCTCGAGTTGATTAATGCCAGGACCAGCCTTTCAAGGCTCCACAAAGCCTCTCATTTCAAAGCTCCACATGCACAGTTTTCTATTAACCTATAAAATTCATTAATAAAATGATCTCCCATACCTCCATATTATGGTTAGTTATTTTTAGGCTGTAAAGATGTTTATAACCTGTCTTTTCATATTCTTGCATGTAATCAATGCTACTTTAATCTGTTACCTTATAGTTTCTTTATTTTTCAAACTCTGCGTAATAGCAATGCTACAGTATTTTCTTTGTCTGCACACTCTTAAATTCTGCATTATAATAATCCACTGTATAATTCTTCCAAAAGGATTTAAATTCAGTTAATGAGCAAACTTGTATTTGTTCAAACTTTAAGTTATATTAAATAGCAAGACTGTATCTCTATATTCTTTACTGGGCTTTCCCACCTTCTGAAGCCAAGGTTTCCCACATCTTCAGGAAAAAATTATGTTTACCCACCTTTCATGAGCCAAACCACAATGCATATTCCTTTGCAATCTTTCAAAAATAAACT
Organism: Chiloscyllium punctatum; assembly: GCF_047496795.1. NCBI lineage: Eukaryota > Metazoa > Chordata > Chondrichthyes > Orectolobiformes > Hemiscylliidae > Chiloscyllium > Chiloscyllium punctatum. The sequence goes on along the minus strand of NC_092750.1, from coordinate 48,670,997 downwards.
TCTTTGGCTTGGCCTCTTCCCACCGAAATCAAAATTTAAGCCATGTGTATCAATCTTCTAGAATTCTTAATATTCTTCAAACTTTCTTCTTTTGCTAGATTCTTCCTTTAAGTACTTTAAATTTGCCTTTTTATACTGAAGAGGGAGATGGCACGGTGCAGGGTGACACTAGGAGCATGAACACACAAGATGGCCACTGAGCCATCAGTTGGCCAACTTGACCCACAAGATGGCTGCCGGATCACAATATGGAGAGAAACAGCAGAGCAGATACAGACACTGCCTGGGGCCACCAAAATGCCAGTGCAATGCACTCATAACCCAGTTGATTAGTTTAAGGCGGGTGGGGGAGAGAATGCACATGAGTAATGAACACTGCCTGCCGAAGTGTCTGGGTCCAGCCAACACCTCTTACAGAAATGCTAACAGCTTGATACAGACTCAATATGAAATGCTAATAGCCAGGGCTGCAGTAATCTTCCTTCTCAGAAAGAACGATTAGCACCCATTACTACAACAATGGAGACATTGAAACTGACAGTGACCACCAATACCCACAACAAAGGCTGCGCTGGAACTGACAAAGACTGTATCGAAACTAGCAACGATTCTGCAATGATTGCCATAACTGGACTAGTGGTGCTGGAAGAGCACAGCAGTTCAGGCAGCATCCAACGAGCAGCGAAATCGACATTTCGGGCAAAAGCCCTTCATCAGGAAGCAAACTATGCTACAAAGACATAATAACTTCATCACTGACCTATTGTATCACAAGGTATATAAACATGTCTTGACACGTGCTGTGGGTCGAGAGAAGACTTGCAGCTGACCAATGTGCTGAAGATGTCTTTCTCTCCCCGGTGCTCCAGTATTTCCTTGTGCAATAAACTCTGTCATTGAACCCCGATCCTGACTCTGAGACTGGTGTTTTTCCCCACAACAATACCCTTTAATAAACTCACAAGTTTACTAGTACTGCAGCCTTCATACTAATTAATTTTCTGGTCCTGACACTATCCATTGCACCCAGGCCTCATGGAGTTTATTTGCAATGGCAGCAACATGCATTTTGCAGGCCCAATAATCCTTTCCCCTTCTATCCTTCCCAACCTTGTCTTTAATACTTTTATTGTGAAGTGTTTCCTCCCTTACCATTAGGAATCTCTATCTTTACTCGTAGACCTCTCAAAGTGCTGCTGAGATAGTTTCTAAATCTTCAGAGATGTTATGATACATCTGAAGCACCTGGGACTTGAAGCCAGCATAACTAGGAGGCTGCTGGGCAAACAGGACAAAGATTTGGCCAACCAAATGGAATATGGGAATAAAGGGGCAGCATAGTGGCTTTGTGGTTAGCACTGCTGTCACAGAGCACCAGGGAACTGGGTTTAATTCCACCTCAGTTGACTGCATGGAGTTTACACATTCTCCCTGTCTCTGTGTGGGTTTCCTCCAGGTGCTCCCACGATCCAAAGGTTGGGAGGATTAGCCATGCTAAAATGCTCATAATGTCTAAGGATGTGCAGGCCAGATGTATTATCCATGGGATATGTAAGGATACAGGGTTATAGGAATAGGTTGGGAGGGGAGGATCTGGGTGGGATGCTCTTTGGACTCAGAAATGTAGAGTCATTGGACTCAAAACATTATCTGCTTTCTTCCAGGAAAGGTATACAACACTGGATTTGGCCTCGGGTAAGCAGCAGGGACTTCAGCAGGGGCTGAAGATACTCAAGGTGAAAGGAAACACGTCCTAGAGAATTTAATTGAGACAGAGAGAGACTGTCGACAGTCAAGAAACCCCTCCTCCAACGTTAACCCCTGTGTGTGACTACCCTGGCAAAATAACTGTGGATTCCCATACCTGGTCCTATTTTAGCTCCAGCTATCGTTTTAGGTCAGCTCCAGCCATCGTATTGGCCTCACGTCATTTCTTCACCTGATTAGGTTTTTAGATTACTTACAGTGTGCAAACAGGCCCTTCGGCCCAACAAGTCCACACTGACCCACTGAAGCGCAACCCACCAAGACACATTCCCCTACATTTACCCCTTCACCTAACACTACGGGCAATTTAGCATGGTCAATTCACCTAACCTGCACGTTTTTGGACTGTAGGAGGAAACCGGAGCACCCGGAGGAAACTCATGCAGACACGGGGAGAATGTGCAAACTCCACACAGTCAGTCACCTGAGGCAGGAATTGAACCTGGGTCTCTGACGCTGTGAGGCAGCAGTGCTAACCACTGTGCCACCGTGCCGCCCATTAATCTCACTTATCACTTTTGTAACTTGATAGGACAACGGATTCCACCAGCACCTTCATGTTGGTATCCAAAATCCTGCCTCCCTGTGTTTTTGGAGACCCTTGTCCATAGGTGTCTGAGTTCACAAAACAAATACTGTGATAATCAATAAAGAACCATAGAATCACAGAATCCCTACATTGTGGAAACAGGCCCTTCGACCCAACAAGTCCACACCAGCCCTCTGAAGAGTAACCCACCCAGACCCATTCCCCTGCCCTATTACTCTACATTTACCCCGACTAATGCACCTAACCTACACATCCCTGAACACCTAATCTGCATATCTTTGAATTGTGGGAGGAAACCAGAGCAATCGGAGGAAACCCACGCAGACATGAGAAGAATGTGCAAATTCCACACAGACAGTCGCCCAATGCTGAAATCGAACCCGGGTCCCTGGTGCTATGAGGCAGCAGTGCTAACCTCTGCTAAAGACCCCAGGGAAGCTTACAACTTAACCTCTTAAACCTTTTGTTTCATATCTCCCGACTAAAGGTGGCCCTGGTCATTAATTTTCACTATTCCACCCTGCAATAAAGCCCTCTGTTTTTCAAATAACTGCACCTCAAACTTGTTAAGGTACAGACCAGAGAACCAGAGAACCCTCCAAAATACAAAATTTATGGCCTCCCTCTGCACCAGAAGGAAAAGGGGGAGGGGGGTGGTGCAGGATGATGATAAAGTGTTATTACGGAGTGGGGAGGAGAGCAGCAATGGGAAATTACAAAAATTCCAACTTCCTATTGATACGTTCAAAGGGGACCAAGAAGTCAGATATTGAACAATGTTATTTGCAAAAACTAGCCTTGTATCATTTTCAGGTGGTATGTCTGAGGAAACTCCATGAAGCAACGATGGATTTGATTCATATCATCTCATTATATTTGTGCATGAGTAGTTTTGCTTTGTGTCAGTGTTGTTGCACAGATAAACAGGAGACCAAATTGCACAACCCAACCGATTAAAGGATGGGATCCTCTGAGGTCTCCCCTCTCCCACAAAAGTGGTCATTCTTGGTTGCAATAACCAACTTATGGTATATAAAAAGTCTAAGGGGAGTTCTACCCTTTGCTACGTAAGTATTGGGATCACAGATGATTGATGGGCATTCTCCACAAATGAGTGTATTGTGGTAAGATGGCTAGCCCACAACCAGGGAAAGGGTTGGAAATAGGCAGACAGTCCCTAGGAAAGCCAAGTCATTGGGAGAATTCCAAGAATACAAAACCAGACCAAAACCAGCAATGAGAGTACTTCTAGTTTGTCCTAAAGTTACACCTAGTCCACAAAATAGACCGGTGTTAAAACTGCAGGCAAAATTCTGTTTGATGACATCCACCACAAATTGTTAGGTTTAACAGGGATCCAATTACACAGTGTGGTGCCTGACCCAACCTGCTCCTGGCCCGTAGAGTCATGGAGCAGGGAACAGAGAAACATGAAGGCAAGCCTAGACGATCTCCAAGCAGTGGCAGGCCTTATCATTTTGCTGACTTCTCTGCAATTATGTATCCCTTTTACATAATCTGATATTCTTATTTGGCTTACAATGTCACTCAGTATGTGAAAAATCTCATTTATTCTCCCATTAATACACTCTAGCTGATGATTAACCATCACAGACCTTCTACACACATGGGTAGTTTTCTTGAGAGTCAACTTCTCTCTGTAGATGTACTCTCATGCCAAGATTTCTTAAGCCTAAGACAATCCTATCTCTGATGAGATTGTCTTTCAGTTATCCAAACACTTCGGATTTGGGTAGAAATATTAGCACGTACTGGTCAAGAGTTTCCTTCTCCACAAGCTCTGATGCTGAGCAAAGTAAAATTAATCTGGGGCTCAAAGTGTTTTTATTAATCTTTTAAAAATTTCTCCAGTCAGGCTTTCCTGCTTTTCGGTGAGACCTCGGCTATAATGTAATGTATAGTATTCTTTCAAACACACTAATAGTAGGGCTGCCACACTTATTTGCTCAGGATTTTAAAAAATTAACATTGTAGCTATTCGGAGTTTGCCACAGAGACGGGGCTATCATGGAGCAGTGCTTTTCTCCACTCAGAAAACATTGGCCATTTTGGTGTAAGATCTTGCAAACTATTGATTTGTTTGGTTGATCAAACAAGGTAACAGCATCTAACAGTCAAGAGCTTGGTGCTGGAAAAGCACAACAGGTCAGGCAGCATCCGAGGAGCAGGAGAATCGCCTTTCAGGAAGGGCTTATGCCCAAAAGGTCCATTCTCACTAAACTCTCGACTCTGATCTCCAGCAACTGCAGTTCTTACTTTCTACTAATATCATCTATATGAATTGTCTTTTCATCCAGTCTGTTCCATTCACAGTTCACAATGTGGTCTCCTGTACATTGACAAGACCAAACAGAGCCTGGGTGAATGCTTTGCAGAACTCCTCCACTCTGTAAGAATGACACAAACCTTCCAGTCATTTGCCATACTATTGTACTCTCATGCTGATATTGCTGATCTAGACCACTTGCAATGCTCTGGTCAAGTCCAACACAAGTTAAAGGAGCTGCATCTCTTTTTGTCATTTAGGCATTTTAAACCATCAGAATTCAATACTGAGTTCAACAGTTCCAGAACATGATGTCTACATTCCATTTTGATTAAAGCCCTTTCCCCTCCACAATATCTTATTTGCAAAGCTAAATTAGTTTCTGCTATTCATGCCTACCATGATCACCTGTTTTGCATCTATATTACTCTCCTGTAGTACCATTAGCACTTCCTTTGTCTCTTGCTCTGGCCTTTTTATTCCTGATGAAGGGCTTTTGCCCGAAACGTCGATTTCGAAGCTACTTGGATGCTGCCTGAACTGCTGTGCTCTTCCAGCACCACTAATCCAGAATTTGGTTTCCAGCATCTGCAGTCATTGTTTTTACCCCTTTCAATAGATTGCATTGCTCCTCCTTCTGCATCTCCCACTTCACCTAGAATTTCATAGAATCCCAACAGTGTGGAAATAGGCTCTTCAGGCCAGCAAGTCAACACCGACCCTCTGAAAAGTAACCTACCAAGACTCATTCCCCAACACTATTACTCTACATTTACCCCTGACTAATGCACCTAACCTACACATCCCTGAACACTATGGGCAATTTAGCATGGCCAATACATCCAACCTGCATATCTTTGGATTGTGGAAGGAAACTGGAGCACCTGGAGGAAACCCATGCAGACACGGGGAGAATGTGCTAACTCCACACAGACAGTTGACCGAGGCGAGAATCAAACTCGGGTCCCTGACACAGTGAGACAGCAGTGCTAACCACTGAGCCACCATGCCGCCCTATGAAGGAACAATGCTCTGAAAGCTTGTGATTTCAAATAAACCTATTGGACTATAATCTGGTGTTGTGTGACTTCTGACTTTGTCAACACCAGCGCCACCACATCATGACCTCCTTCTTCTATGTTAATGATATTTTTAAAAATGATTTTTCAACACTGTTCAGTTCTGATGTTCAGTTCTAAGCTTAAAGTTGTATGATTTGATTATATTCATGTTCAGCTGGATTATGTGCCAGAATGATTAAAATTAGCGTTCACCTTAGTAATCACTAAACAGTAGTCTTTATTCTGGAAGTGTCTATTGGGTCTGGTATAGGAATTTGTGTATACCAGAAGTGTACTTTTTACATTAAGGAGTATATGATAATCATTTGGTGGCCCCTGACAATGGCATAAGGGAAGGTCTTTCTTGAATGCTTACATGACTTATCCCTAGATCGTCCACTTTCATTTTCAAAGTCTGCAGATAGAAAGATATACACAGAGGTTGCCAAGCATGTAATTACAGTTCTCTTTGCAAAGAAACTAACAATGGGCAATAGAATGCAACTATAAAATCATGATAAATTCAGTAATTGAAGCAAAAGCGTTCAATAAGGTTCAATATACAACTATTTACCACAGCCACTTGACTCCATTTTAAGACACATGACCTATATTGGCTGAATAGGCCTACTGTACAATTTTTTATTCCGAGTTTTGATCAGCTGCAGAATATTTAGGTTCTGCAAAATTATTGACCATCAAATAATTCGTAAAATTTTCAGAGCATTTCAAGTCTAGTGCATGCAGATGCACACATCCTCAGCCAGCTGGATTTTCCACAGAGAAACTTGGTACAATATGCACATCGCCCATGCAGAAAGCCTTGACACCTCGTGCTCATCAACATTGTTAATACATAAATTCTCTTCTCAACTTCAGTATATTCTTAGTTCATCAGATTCCTCAGCAAAATTGGATCTTATTGGCACAATGCTCAATTGCAAGAATAAAATCCCGAAACCAGCAGCTGTTCACTTTTCCACATTAGAAAGATTTATTCAATACAGCCAATCTGCTCTAATATAAGAAGTAATGCTTGAAGCTCCATCTCTTTGAATGTTTGAAGTATTGCTCAGTGGCATATCATACAGATAAGTACTTTGATGTATCAAGTCTCAGCTGGCCTCATGAAAGAAAATAAACCTGTGACTGACAAACAAATGTAGAAAAATCCTGCAGACTTGTATCAAAGAGTTAGTAGTTCAGAAGCTTGATGTGCCCATGTTGCATTAGTATTTATCACAGGGCCTACATCTTTCATACACTATCAAATACTGAAACCATACCAAGAAGAAGAATGATATGGTTACATTCAGAAATTGATAAATGGTTTTTTTTTTCATTTACATGTTTTGAGATATTCAAATTGTAAAAATATATCAATCAGAACGGGAAATTACTAAATCCTGTAGAGCAAAATGCGTATTAGAGTCTAATCAATAATGATCACTCCAGACTTTTCAAATTGAAGCTTTAATGAATTCAGTCCTTATAAAAATGTGCCACATGTTTGCTTTTAAGTGTTTGTCTAGTTTTATTGTTTTAAGTGTTAATTATGGCAGTGGTAAAATCTGCCTTGTGGTATTTTCAGTTAGTAGGCCTGAGACTTTCATTATAAATCTGACTCTCTTTGTTGTTTGCAGATCTACCAGTCCTTTCTTTCAATTTTTTAAGTAAGTGATGTGCCTTGTATGCTGTTCAATGCCAGCAATCTTTACGCAGCTTGACACCAACGGACAAATAATTTGATTTTTATTTGTTGCGTATTGGTTTTCTGTCATCAAAGTGCACAAGTGGGATTTACTGGAAGAAAAATTAAGTGGCAAAAACTATTCTCCCCACTACATCATCTTTACAGACTGTTAGCAGGTGAGGATTTTTATACTGACATGGAAACACAAATTGGCCGACACAAATAAATACATTAAATCAACGCCAAATAACATGAAAAAATAACTTTGTGACTACTTTGGCCTTTTTGCTCTCCCACATGATAACTTATTACCTATTTTTGAAAACTACAACAAACTTTGATTGCATTAGTGCAGGAGGGCATTCTCTTGCCTTCTCACTATATCCCTGCTCATTGCTCCTTTTCAAACAGGGGAGTTCCTCTGTTTTGACTGGATCTGCCTCTAGCACAGTTTTTGGCAGTACACTCCTGATGTATCAATTCACTATGTGAAAAAAATGTTTCTTCATCTCAGTTCTGTTTCTTTTGCTGATCACTCAATACTAAAAATACTTTAATTCATATACCATTTGCGAGTGATCATCATTGCAATGTATTGATGCAATGCACTAAGAAGCTGTTCTGTGAGTGATAGAATCAGAGTGGATGCCAGTGATTTCATAGTTACTAAGTTATTGTTCTTGATAGTCGAATCAAATGAAGATGATGATCAAAGGCAAGGAAATAGCTCATGGTTAGAGGGGAAAATTAGAGAGTTACTCAAGCTGGTTTCATACAGATCCTCAGTACCATCTTTTCAGAGAATGACAATCATGGGATTGAGAAACCTAGGAACAAGTTACCAGACAATGCTCTGAAATGGCACAGGAATAGTCTGCATCACATAAATTAATTAAAGCATATAAATCAGTGCACTCTACATATCGTTTTGATCACTTCAAATAAATCATATTATAGATAACAACATCAATTGTTAAATTCAACATAAATTGTCAATTGTGGTCCCTGAATTTAATCTGTAAAATAAATTAGCTATTCCAGATAGGAATACATCTACTAAATAGATGATGTTTCATCAGAGTTTAAAGCAGAAAAACTTCACTGATTAATTTTTGCTGTTTTCTCAGTGAATTCTCCCTAAAATTTTGTAGTCATGTTACTATTTTCTGTCCATTTAGATCATTAGTCTTAACTCTCTTTCCTCTACCAATTCCACTTTGCTGCTGCAGACACAGCAGTTGGAAACAACAACAAAGTTATAACTTTCCAAATCTAGAAAAATCAGGCTGCATTTACTTTTATCAAGAGCAAACCAATTCTGATAGTATGAAGGGCACTGTCAACAAATATTAACAGAGATATCTTCCTCCTTACTTTAAAATAATTCGCTGGTATTAAGAAGTCATGCATTTAAAAACAAATACTGTGTACTTACTAGCTGAAACCACTGATTTAATTTCAAAAGAGACTAAGGCAACATGTAAATGACTCAGAACTGCAGTATCTAAGATGGCTGAATGTTTGCATCACTGTACCTGACAAATTCCAAAACCATTAATTGGAACAAATCTGTCTGGGAGAAGTTATCAAAGACAACTTCCCAGAATGTGTAGGCTCAATGGGTTTTTGGGAACAAATATTAGACATAATCACTTCAGACAATGGACTCTGGCTGAAAAAAGAAATCACCATAATCTAATCAATTTATAACTGGAATCTATTAGCCATGAACATAGTTAGGTTGCTGACCAGTTGGAGGCATCATGTGATAATCCAGCTAACTCTATTTTATGTTTAAGAAACTATTTTCTCAACCTACATGCAGAAGAAGGAAAGATACCAAAATTCCAAGGCCCACATGTGGACCAGATTTTCTATTCACCCATCTCATAGACTTGAAACTTACCTATTGTTTGATATCCATGTGCTTCAGCCAGAGATTTAAACTAATTCATCGCAGAAACTGCTGACTACAAAAAAGAACAGTTAAATGGTCCACTTACATCTTTAATCCACCTGAGCACTGAAAGCAGAAGAACCGTTGAATCAAGCCTGGATTTACCCAAGACATTATCCTATAAGAATTTTACTACTTCACTCTTGAAATTGTCACTTGATTTATTCTCCTTCTCCACAACTTATTGATGTCTCAGTGCACGAGATTTGAGTGTGAGTGTGTGGGTGGGGGCGTGGGAGTTTTTCTTATTTTACAGAGTTACGTAAAATAGGTACTATTACTTTTTAACCATTAAAAACTCAAAAAAATTTTAGTGGTGGCCAATCAAACAATGAAAAACCCTATCTCTCCTCAATGACAAAACACACAGGGAAACCGGCATGGAAGCTAGATGACTACAATTTAGAAAATTGAGCAGTTTCAATGTTTTTCAATGGTTACAGTTTGCAAATGAAATGACTAAAGTCAGACGAGCTCTATCATGTGCTGGAGAAACCCAAAGCTTCCTACTTCTGCTAATGGCTCATTGGTAGTGAATCGAAGGAGGGTCATGTTGTTCAGCACCTTAGAGCATATTTCTGTAAAATTTCAGAGGTAAGCAGCATGAATGGAGCGCATGAACCCCTGCCCCACTTGAAACCAAATCAGAAAAAACTTCAGTGGCATTCCACAGTACTGTAAATGTCAAAATATTTTTTGATAAATATATGCGTCTTCAAACAAAGCATAGACATAATGTAAATGTTCATCTGTTGTGTGTCACAAGGAAACAAGTTGTAATACATAGTTTGAGTACTGATCCCTTTGCCCCCTCCACAACATTCCTTTAGTCAACAGAAACAAAATGGCAATTTACATCAGGGATCAATAATGTCAGGCATATTGCATTTTATATATCACATTTTACATGTTGCGGGAGAAATATGCAAATTAATATGAAAAGAGACAGCAAGCATCAGGACATAGATGTTATTTTGTATATTTGGGAAATTACTCATTCATAGACATTGCTTTCAGGCCAATATCACTTAGGGTCATCAGAACAGTACCAGGGATGAATGGTGGTTCAGCCATACCAAAATAACTTTCAGGATCAGAGGGTATAGCCCTTCTGTTTTGATCATAAAATGTCAGAGCAGTTGGAAGAAAAATCTGAAAGTAGAGCATCAACACGTGGTAGGCAAAAAGTAATGTAAACATCCTATGTACACTTTTTAAATTACTCCCAGAAAATTTATTTTACAAAATTGCTGCATAATAAACTAGTTTTATAATGTTACTTGGAAAAATCTTAATTATATTGCTTTTCTTCTCAAGGTGAATTGTCCTGAGAAGACATTACAGCCACATTTGCATTTCTCAGAATACTATGTTGAGTACTTTCATGTCCAGCTTGAAGACCAGCTACCTGAAAATTTAATTAATGAGCTTAACGAGAATGAAGATAGCAAGAAAAGACAGAGTTTTACAATTTTGCATCCGACATTAAAGTGTCAATTTACAGACAGGAGATTGACATCTTACTGTACATCATTCAGAGGTGGTCAATAGCCTATTCTATGAAACATTAATATCAGAATGGCCTTCAAAGAATTCATTGCAACTTGTAATGTATTAGGTAACACTGCATGGCCAGTGCTGCCTTTGGGGAAATGAGGTGCATAAAGTATTTGACACACACCCGTAGGAATGGCATTGTCTGTAACCACAGGACTTTAATAGCAAACATACACCCAAGGAGATTATTTTAACCCACCTTTCATAATAGGAGTTGGGAAAAGGGTCCATTAAAATTGATTGAGTTGGCTGACTGCCCTATTTCTGCTACAATTAATGAAATGAATAGAAAGAAAACTCGGGTGATGTGCATGACATATGGCTGACTCAGTACCAACCATTTTAATCCTCTGCTGATAGCATATCTGTGCAGGTAGTTAAGGGCATGTCAAAGAGTAATTGGCTATAAGGATGAGAGAAGGAGTCAACAAACACCACAAACAGGACATTGGAAGTCAGGTTCACAATACTGCTAACTGTAAGCTCATTTGCAGCTGAAAATTTTGTGGGTTTCTGAGGTTTAAGTCATCATGTTTTACTCTATATCAAGAGATTTTGAATGGCAAAAGATTAATCATTAAAAATAGCAAACAGGTGATTTTCACAAAAGACCTACAAATACTTTCACTGGTCATTGGACCCGACAATTGGAACTTAAAGAAACAATGTCATGGCTTTTCCAAAATTCCAAATTCATGAAATAAGGCAGCTGTTCTAATGACAGATTAATTACAAGAAGTTAGGAAACTACAAAGTATGAAATATTTCTCTCTGAAAGCATGGCACTGAGGGGTAGCATAGTGCTCATGCATCCATTAAAAGCTTTCTTCTCCAAAGCAAAAATCACTGAATCTAGTATTCTCGATTGCAATCTGGAAATGAAATTTTAGATTGCTTTCTCTTTATTATTTCTGAGAAAAGAAGTTGGAAGATGGAAAGAAAGTATAATGCAAGTATAAGAAGTCATACTCTGTATCATTTATGCACTGTTCTCTGTTACTAAATTCTGTCTTATTTCAAATGTAAGTCAATAGTAAGCACAAAAAAGAACTGAATTAGGAATGGTGTCTCTCAATGAGAAATATTGAAGTAAACTGATAAAAGCAGCTCATGTTTGCACATTGCAGCTGGATCAGTTACAGACTTGTCATTAAATCAAATTGGTGATGATGAACAATAAATTAAAGTCACTATTGTACCTTTGTATTGTAATTGGACACAGTGCAACAAAAATATTTCTAAAGCTTCAAAAGCATGTACGGACTTCTCTGTACTTTGGGGGAAAGAACATTAAAAATAAACTGATTTCCCAGTGTAAACCTCCATTTATCTAAATACCATGTTCTACAGGAAAAAAAATCCTTTAAATGTTTTCAGCCAAGTTTATATAGCAGTGACACATTTATATCAAAACACTTAATCATCACTGATCTTTTACAAATATTGCCTAAACAATATTCCTCTTTCAGAAAATGTTGCCTTCCTTCTCTCAGTGCTTCTTGTAGTTCTCATTCCAATGGTGTCTCCATAAATAGATGACCTGCTTTCATGCCGTTGACAAGGCAACCTTTGTATCAGATAGAAGAACAGGGATATAAGAATATAAAAACATAAGAACTAAACCATTTGGCCCCTCAAGCATGCCCCACCATTTAAAAAGATCGTAACTGATCTGCCCTAAGCATCAACTGCTCTTTTTCTACCATTTCAGATTAGCCATCAACTCCTTGATATTGCAAAAATCTACCCATATTCTCTTAAGTACTTTCACTGAACTAATCTCTACAACTCTCTGGGGTAGAAACTTTTATTCATTACCCTCTGGAAGAATAAATTTCTTTGCATCTCAGCTTTAAATGAATCTCCCTTGTTCTGTAACTATGTTCCCTAGTTCAAGATTTCCTCATTAATGAAAACATCTTCTCAGTATTTACCCTGTCAAGCCCTTTCAGAACGTTGCATCTTTCAATATGATCACCTGTTATTCCTCATAACTCTAATGAATAAAGATCTAACCTGTTTAGCTGTTCTTGATAAATAAATCTCTTCATCCCAAGAACCAGCCTCATGTATCTCTTCTCAACAGCAGCCAACACCAGTATATTCTTTTCAAATATAGGGATCAAAACAGTTCATTGTCCTTCAGATACGGCCTCACCAACGTCCTGTAATGGTAACAAGACTTTCCTGCAATTCCTATAAACGGCAATCTTTTAACAATAAAGGCCAAAATCCATTTGCCTTCTGAATTACTCACTGCACCTGCATGCTAATTCTTTGTGTTTCATTGAGATGACTGCTATTAAAATTTTCACAGCTCTAAAGCATATATCTAAGACATCCTAGAAGTGTCAAAGGAACACACAATGTAGATTAACAAATAAAACCAATTCCCTATCAACCTGTGATAGATCAGTAGACAAGACATTGTATAATAATATGGCATCACAGGTTCAAAACCAATACCCAACATAAAATTTTAAAAACGCCTTTTCCCCTAAATTATCTAAATCTAAATACAAAGCTGTCATTTCTAATCCAGAACATTGTGATGAACACTATAAAGTGGGATCCTATTGAGGCATCAGCGATCATTTCTGCCAATGGACAGCTGAGGCAAAAGACCTGCACTGCCTCTTTTTAGGAAACAGTGTAGAACTACAACCCAATCAGATAGGGCCACCAGCAAATCTTCCCTGGAATCAAATCAGCAGGGTCAGAAATTACACTGGCTGAGAGCTGTTAGTTACTTGCATCTGTTGTTCTCAGTAGGCCATGATTGCAATGGATACAATATCTATCGGAGTTCCAGAATTATGGAACAACCCAGGACAGGCAATTAATATAGTAGGGGGTTCTTTTGCAGGATGGGTGTCACGGAAAGAGAAATATCGGGTGTGTTGGCACCAAGAGAATAGGAGTGGCTCTCAGCACCCAATGCCCAATCCCCTCAATTAGATACTTAGTGTCTTTGGTGAAGAAAATGTCTTATTCCTGGTCGCTAAGATGCACACACAATGTCAGCTGCCATATATGCTGCATGCCAACAAAACCTGCTATGGTAAGTTTGATGCCAGCAGCAGCAGACTGAGACTCCTCATTCCAGCAGAGGCAGGAAGGCTGCAGGGTTTTTCTTTGCCAACATGCCACTAAATCGCATGCCCGTCCCGTCACCCAGCTTAGTAGCAGCAAAATCAGAAGGTACTGTCAATTGTTTCCATGTTTTTAATGCTAAAAGCCTAAGATGTATAAGGTGGAACATTCTCCCAACAGCTAAAACTACAGTTGGTTGACATCTCAAGAGATCTGGGTAAAAAAGGCACAGACACAGTTTTAAATAATTAACGGACAAAATGCCATGTTTTACTTTTATTTAGTTCATTGCAACATCATTTTGTTTCCAAAAATTTGATTACTTACAGTGTGGAAACAGGCCCTTCGGCTCAACAAGTCCACGCCGACCCGCCGGAGAGTAACCCACCCAGACCCAATCCCCTTCACCTAACACTACGGGCAATTTAGCATGGTCGATTCACCTAATCTGCCCATTTTTGGACTGTGGGAGGAAACTGGAGCACCCAGAGGAAACCCACGCAGACACGGGGAGAATGTGCAAATTCCATGCAGACAGTTGCCTGAGGTGGGAAATGAACACAGGTCTCTAGCGCTGTGAAGCAGCAGTGCTAACCACTGTGCCACCGTGCCATGCAAAATCTTTTTATTGTATGAATTTTGATGTTAAAAAGTGAGGTACACGACTGTTAGAAAATGAGACACTTTCTACTTTGAACTCTTATTGTCAACATTAAGCATTTCAAGGCCACATATATCATATCACTGAAATAGGGTCCCACAAATATATCTCACTGCAACACCTGAACACTCTTCAATCCCACAGTGTGGCATTTGCATTTATCACAACAGTCCTGTGACTTCCCACAGTGAGATTGCCAGATCAATACCAAGTTAGGGGAAGCATTGAGTTGTGAGAACCCATCCCCAAGGAACTGTTTAACTAGCTATTACATGGGTTTATTTCAAGGCTGCTGAATCTAATCTACCCCAGATCATATTGACCTACATATTACTAAGCTGTATTGTTACAAAATCAACAAGAAAAGATAAGTCAACTTAAATTGGATTTTTCTTATTCACTGAACAGATTTAAGCTTCATAGTTATAGTCTATACATAACACAAAAACAGACCAACCCAATTTCTATGCAACATGTGAAAAGTTGCTCTGCTCCCAAATACCCACCCTGTTCCCAAGTCTCTTTATATCTTTTTCTTCAAGCATTGATACTTTTTTTTGCTAAAGGCTCCTAGGAAAGAACCTTTTCATTCATAAAAGTCTCTCTTCGTGAAGACACACGTTTCAAAATCTGAAGGA
Source organism: Chiloscyllium punctatum (assembly GCF_047496795.1). Classification (NCBI taxonomy): domain Eukaryota; kingdom Metazoa; phylum Chordata; class Chondrichthyes; order Orectolobiformes; family Hemiscylliidae; genus Chiloscyllium; species Chiloscyllium punctatum. The sequence continues at coordinate 48,655,733 of NC_092750.1, read as the reverse complement.
ACAGTTAGGGTGCAAAGCCAAAATTTCACTCTCAGCCAATGGAAATTTGAAATCATAATTCCAAAATAGATTAAAGAATAGCTTCTTTCCCTTCAGTTATTAGACTTCTGAAAGGACCTCTCAAATTTTAAACTTAGTGTTGATCTTGTTCTCTGTGCACCTTCTCTGCAGCCGTAACACTGTATTCTTTGCTCTGTTCTATTACCCTATGATCTGCCTGTCCTGCATGCAGAACAAAACTTTTCACTGTACCTAGGTACATCTGATAATAATAAATCAAATCAAAGCAAACTACTGGATATTCTCCAGCAGTTAATTTTGAATTCTGGTGTAGGGGGAAGTACAGATGTTAAGTACAGGTACTCTGAGAATTTCTTCACTCTCATGTCAGAATACTAATGATGTCTTTAAAGAATTCCCAAACCTGGTTTAGAGAATGGTGATCAATCCTGAAGGTAATCAATTATATTACCCTGAAGTGGTAAATTCTTTTCTGGAAGCAAGGAGTTTTTCTTCCATCCACATTTCTTCGGTACTTCAGGCAAAATGTCATTTGCAGGGGATGTGTTTTAGCACCCTAACGCAGAATCAACACATCCACCCCAATTATGAAAATTATCTCTCAGGATTTGGTTGGTGACCCTAACTTTTGAAAAGGTCATGGGGAAGATTTACCACTCTGGTGGGGAAAGACACAAAGCATTTGGGATAGATTACTATGACTATTTTGTTCAAAATGGATTCACTTTAAAATTGTGTTAAATTTGGGGATTTTATTTAACCGGCCTTTAGCAGAACCATACAGGTTATTTATTTCCTTGGCTGCAGTTTTGATTGCCCTATATTTTCTGCTGTCCCCTGATTTCTACTGAGCCATATTAATTACAAGTAAGAGAGAGGCAAACAATACTATATCTGACCTATCTCTAGATGACACAGAGCACTAGATGACTCTTCGTCCCATCTTCCTTCCCCGACACCACCATACCAGACATCATCATAGGGAGAGAGCAGTCATGCATTATTAAATTTACTCTTTCAAAGAAGATGGGACACAGAAAGAGATTTACAGACTTAATGAAACCATGCAGAGCATGATGCAAATGCAATATCATGTAATTAATACCTTCTCAGTATTCTAGTCTCTGCTTACCTGTTCATATTTTTGTTCCCTGAATTCTCATGACAAATTGAAAATAATAAGTTAAATGTCTCCTAATTATTCAAATTACAAACGTATCCAGCCACCACTCTCAATATATTACAACTCACATTTAGTTATTATTTTGGGATATGGAAGACTACATTGAGGTCAATGGAACAGTACTGGGTGCTGAACATGAATTGATATGATAAAACAAAGGCTTTTTAGATAAAAAATGAACTTTGCTTCTTCAAGCAATGCATCACTCACAAGAAAAGCATTCATTCAAAATACTTTTATCTAACTTTCAGTGGAAGGAGACTCAGGTCTTTTCTACCTCAGTCAAAAACATCTGCAGGCTATGACTGGTAATATAGTAACAAATTGATTCCTGCAGCATCTTAAATAAATTCAGGAGAGGGACCTAAGAGATATGTTGTTGAGCATAATTCAACACAGTTAATACAGCATAAGTCCAGATAAGATTTCTTATTTACAGCTAAAAAGTCAATCTTTGGAAGTGACGGGCAAGAATGTGAACAGGCTCCAAAGCTGAGCAAACCAAATCTTTCCCTCTTATTTAAAATTTGTATAGAAAATGTTCTTTTCATAATAAAGACCTCAGAATCATAAACTCCCTACGGTGCAGATAGAGGCCATTTAGTCCATCAAGTCTGTGCCAACTCTCCATAGAGCATCCCATCCAGATCCACTTCCCCACCGATCACAACCTTATCACTGTAACACCACATTTACCATGATTAACCCACCTAACCTGCACATCCCTGGACACTATGGGGCATTTAATGTAGCCAATACATCTAAACTAAACATAACCTGAGGCCATGGTTGATAGTTAATTGTTAATTACATCAGCAGTAGGGAATATTGCTGTTATCTTTTAGTTGTTGGCTTCTTGGTACTTCTTTTCAGTCAATTATGTCATTGACTTTTCCTTCTGGGGGACAGAGAGAGAGGGAAAGAAGCTTTTCCACCTCATTGCAGCACTGGTGGAGTAGTAGACAGTGAAGGGGACTGTCAGGGAATACAGCAAAATAAAGATCGATTAGAGAGTTGGGCAGACAAACGGTAGATGGAGTTCAATCCAGATAAATGTGTGGTGATGCATTTTTGAAAATCCAACTCAAGAGTGAACTACACAATAAATGGAAAATTTCAGGGGAAAATTGATGTACAGAGAGAGATCTGGGTATTCAGGTCCATTGTCCCCTGAAGGTGGCAATGCAGGTCAGTAGAGTGATCAAGAAGGGATATGGCTTGTTTTCCTTCATCAGACGGGGTTTTGAGTAGAAGAGTTGGCAGGTCATGTTACAGTCGTATAAGACTTTGGCCACATTTGGAATACTGCGCATGGTTCTGGTCACCAGATTACCAAAAGGATGTGGATGCTTTGGAGAAGGTGCAGAGGAGGTTCACCAGGATGTTGCCTGGTATGGAGGGTGCTAGCTATGAGGAGAGGTTGAGTAGATTAAGATTATTTTCATTGGAAAGAAGGAGGTTGAGGGGGGAACCGGATTGAGGTTTACAAAATCATGAGCAGTATAGACAGGGTGGATAGCAAGAAACTTTTTCCCAGAGTGTGTGGTCTTGTGGTAGTGACTCAATATCTGGGGTAGAAACTGTAGGGGTCACGAGTTCAAATTGAGAGGGGAAAAGTATAGGGGAGATATGTGTGGAAAGTTCTTCACGCAGAGGGTGGTGGGTGCCTGGAAAATGTTGCCAGCGGAAGTGGTAGGGGCGGGAATGATAGCATCATTTAAGATATATCTAGGTAGATACATGAATGGGCAGGGAGCAAAGGGATACAGATCCTTAGAAAATAGGCAGCAGGTTTAGATGGAGGATCTGGATTGGCACAGGGCCTGTTCTGTGCTGTAATTTTTCTTTGCAGTCAAAAAGTCATCTCCTCTCTGCAAACGACAACTTCTTGAAATATGGATTTGACTCTGCATTCTGCCTCTGTCATCATTGTCTGAAAAGAAGTACCAAGAAACCAAGAACTAAAAGATAAGCATTATTCCCTTCTGCTGATGGAATTAACAAGCCACCAACTGTGGTCTCAGGTTAAATTCTTAAGTCTCAAGGAAACTCAAGAGACTCTATACGGTATATTATTCTTTTTTCTTTTTACATTGAGCACTATCCTATTTTTTGAGGTGGGTGTGTGTGTGTCTATGTGTATGTGTGTGTGTGTGATTTTTACCATTTATTGGACATTTCGTCTTTATTATTTACCTCAAGGTTTGAAGGTAACAAACTTCTATTAATTCAAGAAAATCTTGTAATTGACTTCTTACTATTTCTGGTGAAAACAATTGATGATATTTTGGTTGGAGTAAGGTATTGCCATGTGCTGAAAATAGTTTCAGTCATTAAATTTAATATGGAAGGTTGAAAATAAAGAGGAGCTGATCATCCCTCCTCATATGACCATAACCTTACTTTTTGAAAACCCATCAGCTTGAGGAGCTCACAGTTCCCTGCTGCTTTCTCCAAGGCAACTACTTAAACAATCAGTGTCAACTGCCAACCAATCAACATTCTCATCCCCTCTGTTGTAAATTGTTATTTCAATTTTACTTTGGAATTCTTGCATTTGTCCTGAGGATGCAACAGAAAAACCTTCAGCAACATGTCTATCTTTTCAGCAATATACTAGAATCTATCACCTTAAAACTACCACCATTATTACCGGACATGTTAATTTAAAACAGCATGATCACATCGATTCCTGCCTCAGATGCTGCCAGTCATGCTAACTGGCTCCTGCATTTTGTGGTTCTGTTTCATAGCTGTACATCTGTGCTGCATTTGTTTTTAGAACTTGCAACAGAAATAATCTGAAGGCTGACTTGAATGCCACTATAAGGATGGCCTTATTAACTCCCAACTGAAAACATTAACAGTGACTATGAATAAGGTGCAGATGATCAGACATTCCATTCAGAGTACAGATTAAGCAATTAATTAAAATTAAATTCACAAAATCTCGATGCAGCACTTCAACTAATCCAGAACCAAGACTGGTCACATCTAGATGGAGTCACTACAACACAAACCACTATTTTGTGTTTTTAACTAAGAATTCATCTTTAATGCCTGAGATGATTTTAGATTTTAATGGCACTTATATAGGAGATGTTTCAACAGCTATAAATCTACCATTAGCCCTTGGGAGACTCAATAGGTCTTTCCCAAGGTCTGCTCATTTCGTTAATAACAATATTGCACCCAACACTGAGGGGGCCAAAGATGGAAAGATGGAACTGGTGAGGCAAAGGATATTGTACTTTTAGTTAGCAGAAATTAACTTTGATAATTATGTCTTGAACTTGCTTGGGAAACGCTGAAGACATGGGAGCATTTGGCATGTGTGTGGTCTTGTGGTAGTGACTCAATATCTGGGGTAGAAGCTGTAAATTCATGTTTTACTTGACAGGCAGGGAAGGTGTGTCATAACATGGCAAATGTTTGTTTATCAATCTACAAATGCAGCCAATATGTCCTTGACCGATTTCTTCTTTCGCTAGGAAGGCATTTCCTGTACCATTCCCCCAATTCCAACATTGGTAGGTGTCCAACTTACATCTTTCAGAAAGGGAAGACAGGAAACTTATTGCTGACTTTACATAATTGGAGGTGTATGTTCCCAGAGGTCCATTGTGAGATATGTTGGAATGACAGACAGACATAATTTACAATAACTGGGTCAGTGTGATGCAGTACCTTCAATGGCACATTTTTGAACTTTAAGGTATAACATTAGCACTCAGTTCTTATCAGATAGAGTTCTACAGGATGTTTGGTGTGCACAACTCTATGATAAAGATATAGCTAGATTCTTAGATGATTTTCTCAAGCAGTTTATTATTTATACTATATTAACTATAAAAGCACAGCTCTACAACAGATCTAAGCTATTGTTCCTGCTGTAGAGACCCATCATCAACATTTGATCATGCCATCATCAACATAGCTTCCTATGTACAAGCTCAGGAGTTAACCTTTTTACACCACATCTCCTCTCTAAAGTTTTATCCCACATTTGCTCATCCACTTAGTTCTCGCCTACCCCAGTCTATATTTTCACAGAGACACCCTTTGTTGTGGTTTCATCCAAGCTTCACAATCCAGTCTGGAGTTCTCTTTGAGGTTGTTAAACATCGCCATTGTCCCAAATTTGCCATTGTTTTCTGAGAGTCACTTTTTCCACTTTCAGTGAGTTGTAGTTCTTTAGTTGTGCTCTTCCTCTGGAGTTCTGGGTAATCTGATGTTTTCTGTTGAGCAATATCAAAATACTCCATCTGCACCTTATGATAGCATTCTCTGTTCCAAGTAAGGATGATCTTTTCCCCGATTGCTTGGGGCTGACAGTTTGTGATCTCTATGACACAGGTTAAAAGTGCAAGCCTGTCCTATTCGATACTCAGCTTCGATTTTCAGGACTTGATTGTGGTCATGTCTAGTGATGCCTGGTGTCAATATGTGTGTAAGGGAATTCAAACAAATCCATGCCTCAATGTTCCTATGGCCTAGATGACAAAAGAGAGGCCAGAAGTAATCCTTCCTTCTTTCATCTCTTTATGACAAAGAAGTTACATTGCATGCCTGTCTTCTCATGATCATGATAGGCCTGGTCATTGCACAGAATGCTGTGCCTTTGTTCTCTATGTGATGATGCCTAGGTGCCCCTAATGAATCTTCTAAATGATTTCAAGGTGGAGGGTTCATGGAACAACCAGTGTCATATTATAAACTAGGAGAAAATCATGCTAAGGAGCCTGTGCTGCTCAAAACATTGTCTCAGAATAGGGGTGTTGGGGACACATGCTGGCCATTATCAAGACAGCATGTATGGATCTGCACACATTCCTCATTTTGCTTCTGTGTGTGTGTAGTGTCTTTCAGCTTCAATGCTATTACAAGCAAGCAATCAGTGGTTGCAAATATAAAATCTTAAACCTTTTATGAAAAGTTCAATGTCTTTCTGATGCATGTAGTCAGCAGGAATTCTCAACAATTTATCAATAGTTTTATACTAACAATACGTGACTTCAGTATCAGAGGAGATTCTTTGGTAATATCATCCCTGCATATCTGGTCCAGTTCACTTGCAATGTTATACAAATGTTCATGGAGCCTCAACTTTGCTGTTGAGAGCATTATTTCAACCTTTTAGCAAATTATTAACTTGTAGCGCAGCGTAAAATGCATGTTATTTGATATTTACACAGTCACAGAAAGTACATTGTTACACCTGTAATCTCATTCCTCTCAATGATTCTTAAAAAGTGTGCAATAATGTTCATTTCTGGGCAATGTGCAAATATATGGAGTAGTAACATAAATATTTAAAAATCAAAATTTATGAAACTACATATTCTTCATGCAGTAATATTTTCTCATAAACAGAAGCAATTATTTTGAGATAAAATAAACATTTTTTCAATAACACAAGCACATGGATTTATTTCTGGAACACGTATACATTTAAAATATAAATCTTGAGCTCTGCCACATGTTGAGCTAATAGCCATGTCAGTGGAATATGTGAGCAGTGTTGCTGCCTGCTTCAATTTAGGCAGAGACCAGGGTTTGATTGTAAACAGCAAGTAATTCAGAGTTAGTGAATTAAGTTTGGTTTGACATAATTCAAATTGAATTGAATGCAGTAAAGTAAATAGGGTCTTACACAGTTATTCTCCTGTTGTCGCAATAAAAACCATCATGGTGGGTAAGGGGGGGGTGGATGGAGGCGGGGGTGGTGGTGAGGGCAGAGGTCTTATAATAGCACAAGAAATATTAAATTACCCTCTGTGCTGAATAGTTGCTTTGAGATTTGATACATACATAATTTTAATCAATTGTGTCCAGGATATAATCAGGATATAATCAAAGTATAAAATGGGAAATGATGAAACATACAATTTATTCCACTTGTAATAAAGATCTTCATAACCTATTTTCCACTCATATGTTATGATTTATTTTCCACTTGTAGAATGAACTGTTGTCCAATTTCTAACGTTCTCCAATAAAGTACTAACTGTGGCAATTTTATCTCAATTTTGCACCTGCGACGTATTTATAATTGGACTTCAATACATTTTTGTGCACACAAATTTTAAATATGCATTTTATTAAGATGCAAATCAATAATTTGTTACATGATTTATTTTACAAAAGGGAGTATGATGGCAAAACCAGCATGTGGTAGATGCATCACAGGTGGGAAAACTGATGTATTATTCGTACAAAGTATTTTAACCTGTCAATGTCACAAAATACAAAAACATGGCTTGTAGAACTTCAAGCACTTCAACTTAATTTGAAAAGGCACAGTGCATGCCTCAACATAGCAGAATACTACCTAATTGTGATCTGAACAATTCCATTTCAATACAAATTGAAAAATGTTGGCAGCATTTACACATACATTGTAACACAGGTGTTATCCAGGCAGGTCTATACATAATAGCAGAAACAAAGCTGTTAACTCTTAACAGACAATAGTATTTTTCATCATCCGATTTTATACATCTTTCTAAATTTCAGACAGAACACACAATGTGACTTGTGACTTAAATGCCATACATTTAAATCTCCTAAATGTATAAAAACCCATGGATGCCATCAATATTATACATTACTTCACATCTCACGTTGTTGATTTGAAATTAACACAAGGATTTTGAAAAGCTAAAAACAATGACTGCAGATGCTGGAAGCCAGATTCTGGATTAGTAGTGCTGGAAGAGCACAGCAGTTCAGGCAGCATCCGAGGAGCAGCAAAATCGACGTTTCGGGCAAAAGCTCTTCATCAGGAATACAGGCAGAGAGCCTGAAGCGTGGAGAGATAAGTGAGAGGAGGGTGGGGGTGGGGAGAAAGGAGCATAGAGTACAATAGGTGAGTGGGGGAGGGGATGAAGGTGATAGGTTGGGGGGGAGGGTGGAGTGGATCGGTGGAAAAGAAGATAGGTAAGTAGGACAAGTCACGGGTACAGTGCTGAGCTGGAAGGTTGGAACTGAGGTGAGGTGGGGGAAGGGGAAATGAGGAAACTGTTGAAGTCCCCATTGATGCCCTGAGGTTGAAATGTTCCAAGGCGGAAGATGAGGCGTTCTTCCTCCAGGCGTCTGGTGGTGAGGGAGCGGCGGTGAAGGAGGCCCAGGACCTCCATGTCCTCGGCAGAGTGGGAGGGGGAGTTGAAATGTTGGGCCACGGGGCGGTTTGGTTGATTGGTGCGGGTGTCCTGGAGATGTTCCCTAAAGCGCTCTGCTAGGAGGCGTCCAGTCTTCCCAATGTAGAGGAGACCGCATCGGGAGCAACAGATACAATAAATGAAATTAGTGCATGTGCAGGTAAAACTTTGATGGATATGGAAGGCTCCTTTAGGGCCATGGATGGAGGTGAGGGAGGAGGTGTGGGCGCAGGTTTTGTAATTCCTATGGTGGCAGGGGAAGGTGCCAGGATGGGAGGGTGGCTTGTAGGGGGGCGTGGACCTGACCAGGTAGTCACGGAGGGAACGGTCTTTGCGGAAGGCGGAAAGGGGTGGGGAGGGAAATATATCCCTGGTGGTCGGGTCTGTTTGGAGGTGGCAGAAATGTTGGTGGATGATTTGGTTTATGCGAAGGTTTGTAGGGTGGAAGATGAGCACCAGGGGCGTTCTGTCCTTGTTAAGGTTGGAGGGGTGGAGTCTGAGGGCGGAGGTGCCGGATGTGGACGAGATGCGTTGGAGAGCATCTTTAACCACGTGGGAAGGGAAATTGCGGTCTCTAAAGAAGGGGGCCATCTGCTGTTTTGTGTGGTGGAACTGGTCCTCCTGGGAGCAGATACGGCGGAGGCGGAGAAATTGGGAATACGGGATGGCATTTTTGCAGGAGGTATGATGAGAAGAGGTGTGATCCAGGTAGCTGTGGGAGTCGGTGGGTTTGTAAAAAATGTCAGTGTCAAGTCAGTCGTCATTAATGGAGATGGAGAGGTCCAGGAAGGGGAGGGAGGTGTCAGAGATGGTCCAGGTAAATTTAAGGTCAGGGTGGAATGTGTTGGTGAAGTTGATGAATTGCTCAACCTCCTCGCGAGAGCACGAGATGGCGCCAATGCAGTCATCAATGTAGCGGAGGAAGACGTGGGGAGTGGTGCCGGTGTAATTACGGAAGATCAACTGCTCTACATAGCCAACAAAGAGACAGGCATCGCTGGGGCCCATACGTGTGCAAATGGCTACCCCTTTGGTCTGGAGGAAGTGGGAGGATTCAAAGGAGAAATTGTTCAGGGTGAGGACCAGTTCGGCCAAATGAATGAGAGTGTCGGTGGAAGGTACTGTTGGGGACGTCGAGAGAGGAAGAAACGGAGGGCTTGGAGGCCCTGGTCATGGTGGATGGAGGTGTAGAGGGATTGGATATCCATGGTGAAGATGAGACATTGGGGGCCGGGGAAATGGAAATCTTGGAGGAGGTGGAGGGCGTGGGTGGTGTCTCGAACATATGTGGGGAGTTCCTGCACTAGGGGGGGAATAGGACAGTGTCGAGGTAGTTAGGAATGATTTCAATGGGGCAGGAGTATGCTGAGACAATGGGTCGGCCAGGGTGGTCAGGCTTATGGATCTTGGGAAGGAGGTAGAACCGGGCAGTGCAGGATTCCTGGACTATGAGGTTGGAAGCTGTGGGTGGGAGATCTCCTGAGGTGATGAGGTTCTGTATGGTCTGGGAGATGATGGTTTGGTGATGGGGGGTGGGGTCATGGTTGAGGGGGCAGTAGGAAGACGTGTCCTTGAGTTGGCGTTTGGCTTCAGCGGTGTAGAGGTCAGTGTGCCAGACTACCACTGCGCCCCCTTTATCTGCTGGCTTGAGGGTGAGGTCAGGATTGGAGCAGAGGGATTGGAGGGCTGTGCGTTGTGAGGGTGAGAGCTTGGAGTGGGGGAAGGGGATAGACAGGTTGAGGTGGTTAATGTCCCGGCGGCAGTTGGAAATGAAGTGGTCGAGGGCGGGTAATAGACCAGCGCGGGGTGTCCAGGTGGATGCAGTGTGTTGGAGGTGGGCAAAGGGGTCCTCGGAAGATGGGCGGGAGTCCTGATTTTGAAAGTAAGCTCGGCAGCGTCTATTACTGTAACAGCACCTTATGTCACTTTAAGTATGGTTACTGAAGTTGAGTATGTTGCATACATCATTGTATACACCATACCAATAACATTATTTAATGAGCAAATGTAAATGCAAGTTTTTTTTATTTGGAATAGTATCAGAGCTCAAACTGGCTCAGCATAGCACTTACAACTTTTCTTGAGCTATACGATTAAAGTTAAGTCCAAATAATAACATTTGATTACAGTGTGCAAGTTCTTCCATGTGGCTACTTTCCAAATACAAACCTACACTTACAATGAACTTGAGTTACGTGTACAGTAGTTTCAACTTCGTTAGAGATGGGAGCATTTCGTTGTTGTGATCAAGTGTAGCAGTTAGGACATTATTGCTTTGCAACAAGCTTGACCAAGGTTTTGTATTCAACCAAATTATCCAATTTTTGTATTCTCTTTCTGACATATTAATGCACAATTCCTTAAATGTAAGTGATCCACAGAACATCATTCAAGTAGCCACGCTTCATATACTTTTTTAATACACTTATGGGACATTGGCATCTCTGATTGGCCAGCGTTTATTACCTATTTCTAGTTACCCTTGAGAAGGCGATGGTGAACTGCACTCATGACCCACTGCAGTCCATGTGCTGTCAGTAGACTACAATGCCCTTAGAGGGGGAATTCCAGGACTTTGACTCAGGGACGGTGAAGGAATGGAATATATTTTCAAGTCAGAATAGTGAGCAGCTTGGAGGGGAATTGCAGATGGTAGCGTTCCCATGTATCTGCTGTCCTTTGTCCTTCCAGATCAAAGTGTTGTGGGTTTGGAATGTACTGTCCAAGGATCTTTGGTGAATTTCCCTTAATGATAGTTACTGAGCATACAACTGGGTCTAATCCTGGTCTCACAGCCTGGATCTTCCAGTCTCTGGATAGTCAGAAACCATACTCACCCTGACAAATGCGTATTTGGACTTCTCAGAAGTTCCAACACACTAATTATAGGTCTTGCTCAGAAAGTTTAAACTTTGGATGGATAATTACACTGCATCCAAAACAACCTCTTAAAAAGACTCCAACTCTGAGTTAGCACTAGAGAGTTTGAAGAGTCCTAATTCACTTATGACAATTACCCAGAAAAATATAGAGCATTAAAATCTCTGAACACCTACATTCTCTCTAAGTGTTTCTGCCACTGCCACTTGTACACAAACGAAACAGGGGAAAGAGGGCAACCTGGCCTAATTTCACACTAACCAAGAAAACTTTCAGATTCTGATTCATTGATGCTTGTGTATAGCAGCTAACCTAATTGTAGAATCCCACCCCTAACCATTTTGGTGCGCACTCCTACCCAGTGTACGACATTTCTTTAAAATTGATGGTCACCTGATAAGACCCATATCCAGATGCTGTACGTAGATTAGATTACTTACAGTGTGGAAACAGGCCCTTCGGCCCAACAAGTCCACACTGACTCGCCGAAGCACACCCACCCATACCCATTCCCCTACATTTACCCCTACATCTAACACTACATTCCCCTACATTAGGTGGCCAATTCACCTAACCTGCAAATTTTTGGACTGTGGGAGGAAACTGGAGCACCCGGAGGAAACCCACGCAGACACAGGTTGATCATATCCCTGAGTAATACAGTTCTAATCAGGTTGGAGCACCAACTCCAGTTCAGAAATAAGCAATAACCTTGGACAGAATTTTGTAATGCACATGGATCACCAGTCTCTGATTTGCACTCTCTTTCCCTTCTGCTTGTAATAACATTGCACCTCAATATTGCACCTTGAACCTTGACGTGGCAAGGTGGAATGACACAATTATCTATTTTGTGAGCTATGTGAAAGTCAAAGGGCTTTCAAAAAAATCTCTTGAAATGAACCAATTATAATTTTGTACACGGTGACTGTGGTGACTGAAGATATATGAATATGTATTCCTTATGCAAATGTGGAATCCACAAACATATAAAATTAGGAGCAGATGTGGCCACTCAACTCCTTCAGACTGCTCTGCCATTACATAAGATCTGATCTGATTATTATTCTACATCCACACCTAGCCTTAACAAATTTGCAGCCGCTTGATAAGTAAAAATGTGCCTTTGAATTATTCCAAGACTCTATTGTCACCACCTTTTGAGGATCAGAGATTCAATGACTCATAATCATCTGTGAGAAAACTGTTTTTCCTCCATTTTGACTTAAACAGATGACTCCTTATTTTTAAACATGATCCCTGGTTTTAGATTTCCCACAAAAGGAAACACCATTTCCAGTTTCTCATTGCCGGCCAAGTCCCCGCTGGATCTTATATGTTTCAGTTAAGTCACCTCCCATCTTCTAAACTTCAGCAGATACAATCTAGCCTATCCATCCTTTCCTCATTAGTGAATCTAATCTGAACTATTACTGACACATCTACATCTATTACTGTAAACAGTATTCCAGATGTGGTCTCACCAATGCCCTGAAATAACCTTACTTCTGTATTCAATTCCCCTCACAATAAAACATGACATTCTATTAGCTTTACTAATTCCTTGCTGTTCCTGAATACTAATCTGTGATTCATGCACAAGAACACTTAGATTTCTCTGTAGCTCAAAGCTCTCCAATCTCTCACCATTTAGATCATAAACTTCTTTCGCGTCTTCTCATATTGTATTGATCAGACTTTTTCCCACTCTCTCATTCTATTTTATCCCTTCATAATTACTTAGGATAGCTTTCAAACTTACTGTCCTATCTATATTTATGTTGTCAGCAATTAAACAACCATACCTCTAATCCCTTCATCCAAGTTATTGATATAACTTGTATTAAATTGTAAGAAGTTAAGATCCCTGTGACACGCCACTAATGATGTCTTGCCAACCAGAAAATGACTACTCTCCATTTTCTGTTAGCCAACTTCTATTGATGCCAAATGTTCACCCATACACTATTAGCTTCAATTTTCCAAAATAACCTTTGATGTGGTACCATATCAAATGCCTTCAGGAAACCTTTATACAGTACATTCACAGGTTCCCCTTTGTCCACAGCACATACTAATTCTCCAAAGAAATCCAATAACTTGTAAAGCATGACTTCCCTTTCAAAAAATAAAACCATGCTCTCTTTGCCTGATTACCTTGAATCTTTCTAAGTGTCCTATTGGAACATCTCCAATAATAGCCCCTACTATCTTCCCTGTAATGGATGTTAAGCCAACTGCTGTAGTTTCCTTCTTTCTCTCACTCCCTTTTTGAATAAAGGAGCTATATTTGATCATTTCCATTTTGCAGAATTTTGGAAAATTAAAACCAATGCATCAAATATCTCACAAGGCATTTCTATTAAGATCTGAGTATGAAGTTTCTCATGATATGAGGCCTGGTCCACACTCAACAGTACCTCTTCCATGATGATTTAAAGAGTTTTAAAATTCTTCCTCCCTTCAATTTCCCGATTTCCAGGTATTTATGGGACGTTGCCTGTCTCCTATACAGTGATGAGAGTGGTGCTGGAAAAGCACAGCAGGTCAGGCAACATCCGTGGAGCAGGAAAATCGATGTTATTTGCCGCTATAATTTAGAATCATACAATCAAACTAAAGGAGGGGATATTTGATCGCTGAAGTCTGCACTGATAAAAACCATTAAGTCTATACTAGTTTCATTTTCCAGCACTTGACCGATAGCCTTGAATGTTATGAGCACTCAAACACTGCTCAACAAAGCATATCTTAAAGGTTGTAACATTTCCAGCCTCAGCTACCCGCCCAGGCAGGGCATTCCACCAACCTCTGGACAAAAATAATATTCCACAAATTCTCTCTAAACCTTCTGCCTTTCACATTTAATGTGTGACCTGTTGTTATTGACCCTTTAACCAGGAGGAACAATTGCCTCCCATCCACACTGTCCATGTCCCAAATAACCTCATCCACCTCAATCAGGCAACCTCTCAGCCTTCTCTGCTATAAAGAAAACAACCCAAGCTTATCCAGCCTCTGATTATAGCTAAATTGATCATTCCCAGATAATGCATCATACCCTGGCTATAGTGTGGTGACTAGAATAGTACACAGTACTCCAGTTGTAATCTAACCAAAGTTCTGTACAGCTCCAACAGAACCTCCCTGCTCTTATAATCGATTTCATAACTGTCTCATTTGCATATTTAACTACTTTATTAACCTGTCTTGCTGCATTCAAGGATCTGTGGACAAGAAACCCAAGATTCCTATGTTCTCTGATCTTCCTAGTATCCCAACGTTCATAGAGTATTCTTTGTCTTGTTACTTCCTCCTACATGCATCACCTTATACCTATCGTTCAGTCCCGATGAAGGGCTTTTGCCCAAAATGTCGATTTTCCTGGTCCTCAGATGCTGCCTGACCTGCTGTGCTTTTCCAGCACCACTCTAATCCAGACTCTGATTTCCAGCATCTGCAGTCCTCACTTTTGCCTACTGGATATCGGCCTCCAGTTACACAAACAGCCTTCTACCACCACTCTCTGTCACCTCTCACTAAGCCAAATTTGGATCTAGTTTGCCAAATTACCCTGGATTGATGTTCCACAAACATACTCACTAAAAGACCAATGTTCACTTTGTTAAATACTTTTCTTTTTTATATATGCACAGGAACTCTTACCATCGCTTTATATATTTCTCATTGATTTCTCTCTCATATTCTACTTTTAGCCGTCTTCCAATCCTTTTCATCAATCTTTGGTGTTTTCTCTATTTCATCCAATCTTCTGACCTGTTACCTATCATTGTGTAATCATATACCTTTTCTTTAAGTTTGGTACGATTTTCGACATTTCTAGTGAAAGCCCTTGGATCGCTTCTTCCCTCTTTGGAATGTATCTATTCTGTGAATTCTGAAATATCCTTTAAGTGTCTGCCACTACATTTGTATTTGTCTATCTCCTTTCCTAATTTGCCAGTTACTTTTAGCTTGCTCTGCTTTCATGCCATCATAAATACCTTTACTTAAAATTAAAATGCCATGTTTTAAAGCCTCCTCTCCCCAAACAGGATTTAATATTCAGTCATTTTGTGATTGCTGCTAGCATTCAGTGCTTTCACTACAAGTTCATTAATGAGTTCTATCTATAGTCCACTCACTGGTCAGCTTCAGAATGCATTGTCCCAAGAAACTATCCTGAATATATTCTGTGAACTTCTCATTTACATATCGTTTGCATATTTTATATTTTCAGTCCATATATAGATTAAAATCCCCCTTGATTATCACTGCTTTCTGAAAAACTCCAAGTATTTATTCCATCGTATTCCATCCCAATGTGTGGTTACTGATAAGGGCACTGTATACCACTTGTGCAAAGTCTTGCCTTTATCATTTCTCATCTCTAGCCAAACTGTTTCTACATCCTGGTTTCCTAAACATGGGTCATCTTTCTCCATTGAGAGATAATAAAGTGAACATGATCATTAACACAGCCAACCCTCCAACTTTTTCTAGCCTCCCTTTTTCTTAAATGTCCTGTACTCTTCAAAATTCAGATCTCAATCTATGTCATCCTGTAGTCATGTCTCTGTAATGGCAATTAGATCTTTTTATATTTTTATTGGTGATCTTAGTTCATCTTTTTTATTGAAAATATTATGCCTGTTCAAATATAAAGCCTTTAGTCTTGTCATTTTATTATTTTTGTAATCTCTAATCTTATCTGTTGATTCACTTTTCGATATGTGTTCTTTATTCCTTCCTGTCATGGTCTATTTATCATTTCCCACATTAATACCTTTCCCTCCTGCCTTGCCACTATTATTTGATTTACTATCTGATTTGATGCCTTGCCCTTGCTATTTAGTTAAAACCCTCTCGATTTTCCTAGTTATGAGATTTGCTATAATACCAGCCCAGCACTGTTCAGCTGTAAACTATCCCAATGGTATCGATCCCATTTTTCCCAGTACTGGTGCCGGCACACCTCAAATGGAATTTGACTCCTCCACATAGGTCTGTGAGCTTGGCGTTTATTTTTTGAGTTTTATTTCTTCCCTACCTATTTTCTCAAGGCTCCGTAATCCAGAGATAATTAACTCTGAGATTCAACAATTTAATTTTGTGCCTAACTCCTCAAACTGACCATGGAAAGCTCTTGCCTTGCCCTTCCTATGTTGATGGCATCCACATGGACTATGGCAATTGGATCCTACCCTTCCCACCACAGGTTCCTTTCCAGCCCTGAGAAGATGTTAGAAACCATGGCACCAGGAAGGCAAAGTAGCCTTCTGGATTCTCACTCTTTGCTGCAGAAAACTGGGTTAATTTGCTTCACTGTCCTGACCCCTATTTCCATTACATTCATTTCTGGCCCCCCAACTCCCATCATTTGAATGGCTCCCTGTACCATTGTGTCATGGTCAGTTAGCTCATTCAAACAGCAGCCCTCATTCTCATTGAAGCTATTCGAAAGTACCTCAAATTTGTTGAATAATTACAAAGGCCAAAGTTCCTCCACCTCCAGGGTCCTCATTCCTGCCTCACCTACTGCCAAACCTTCCTGGCCTTAACATCTGAATAAATTAGAAAAACCATGTCCAAAGAGGTGTGCTTACTGCCGACAACGAAGTGTGCTGGTAAATATTTCCTCTCCCTGGTAAGTTGCAGCTTCTGCAGTTCAGTTTCCAATTCATAACCCCTGAGCTGATGTACCTTAAACCACAGACACTTCAGATCTGTTTATCTTTATCCTTGACCACAGCAGCATCCAGGAGTACTCACAACTGCAGTCACAACACTTCATCTGCCTTGCCATTTTTTATTGAGTCTTGACTAATGTATTTTTATTCTTTAATTTAGAATTGATGACACCTATGACTCCAAATAAGATTTATTTAACAAACTCTCACGCACTCCTCAAAATAAAATGCACCGGGTAAGATAGGAATTGTTGATCTTTCACCAGCCATTGGTATCAGAAACCTCCATGATGCTGTTATCTGTGTATTAGAACATTGTCTTTTCTTAACTTGAATGAATGAGTGATCATTGCCCTGAAGGAGGTAATCACATTGGGATCTTCTATCCAAATCGTTTGCTGCCATCAGTCTTCAGTGAGAATCCTCTGTGAGCCAGTTCATGGTAAAAAGATCACCAATTTTTTTGGGAGGGTGTTGAGGTGTGCATATATAGAAAATGTTGCTCTGCCTAATCCTACAAACTGCTTAGGAAATTTAGGATTTAATGAATTCTCAGTTTCTAAGGAAAGTACAAACTGAAGGCAAGTAGTTTTCTTATACGGAGCAATCTTTATGATTTCTTCTTAAACATTTCCACTATATCAACCAGACAGGAATATCATTGAAACATTTGACGTAAGTGAAGATGAATCGTATGTGCTGCTGATAGCATTTTGCTAAGTGACCTGAATGCAGTTAAACTTTTTCACATAATCACCAGCCTGTATGATACTCATTATTTTACCGCACCTCAAATGCTTGAGCAATTATGATCACCATAGAACTCTGGGGCATGTAACTCACTGTCATGGGCCCATGACTAGCAGAATTCTCCATCCCAAATACTATTTTGAGAGATCAAGTCTATCTTCTCTCAACAGTATCCTTTACAATCAGTTCCCCTTTAGATTGTAAAATAATATACCACACGTTCAGAAAATTCAACTCCGGCATTATATATTTCTGTCAGTTTTCTCCAAGATGTTGAACATCTTCTCCCATCACTTGTCATAATCCTTAACATGTTATTGTCTCTCGGATCCATTCCTTTCTTTCCTGGAACTCTAAGTCTGAATCTCTACAAAGAGTCTGTGGCCCTTCTACAGTACAGAAACGCGCTTAAAGTCACAAAATGACATTCTACGCAATGCGTCAAAGTTAAACTTTCCCTTCTGTCCTTCTGTTTATATACTACTTTTGTCGCATTTGGCCATGCCATCCTCCTACAAAATCATATCATTTTCATCCTGTTGGGTGGAACAGACCAATTCTAGTTCCACTGTTATCCTTCCAATCATAATCAGAGAGTCTTGCTGCTGCTGCCACCATTTCATCTTGTGGCCCTCAAGAATTCCACCTTTGGCTGCTTTTTAAATTTTTCATCTACATTTTGCCCTTTGATAGCACTGTGGTTCAGAGGTTAACACTGCTGCCTCCCAGCACCAAGGACCAAGGTTTAATTATACCCTTAAGTGACTGTGTGAAACTTGCACGGTTTCCCCATGTCTGCGTAGGTTTTCCACCACAGTCCAAAGGTGTGCAGGTGCGGTGGATTGGCCGTGCTAAATTTCCCATTATGTCCAGGGATATGTAGGCTAGTGGATTAGACATGGAAGCATAGGATTCCTGGGAAAAGGTGGGAAATGTGTACCATGCTCTTCAGAGGATCGGTGCAGAGACTCAATCGGCCGAATGGCTTCTTTCCACATGGTTAGAATTCCATGTATAACTACACCTGAAGGTGTTCATTTTCACTTGTACATTGACAACATCTAGCTCTACCTCACCACTATCTCTCTTAACTCCTCCACTGTTGCCAAATTATCAGATGGCTTATCAGAAATCCTATGCTTGGTAACCAGAAATTCCTGATGAAGGGCTTTTGCCCAAAATGTCGATTTTCACCAACCAAAAATTACCTCCAATTAAATATTGGAAAGACTGAAACAATTATTAACGGTACCCATCTAAATTCCAGTCATTAGCTCCTCCCACCATCCTTCTCCTTGGAAACAGATTGTGCACAATCTAGATGATTCCAAAACGAACTTCTGATCATCCTTGTGCCAGTATGTAACATTGTCCAAATTTACCCCATCTCACCTCACCTACTATAAAACCCTCACCTACATTTTTGTTTAGCTCCACACTTGATTATTCCATTGCATTTCTGGCTGTCTCAAATTCTTCTTTCCATAAACTTGATGTCATCCAAAATTCGACCATCAATGTTCTAACATCAAGCCTCATTCCCCCATCATCCCTGTGCTCATAGATATACATTGAATCCTGGTCAAACAACATCTTGATTTTAAAAATTCTTGTCTTTATTTCATAGCCTCCTTTACCCCTTCAGTCCTACAACTGTCTGAAATATCTGTACACCTCTAATTCTAGAATATAGTTTTGCCTTCAGACGTCTGGACTTTGATATTAGAGTTTCATTCCATACACCTCTCTGACCTTACTTTTCTCTTTTGAGGCATGTTTCCAAATTTAGTTCTTTTACCAATGTTTTTGGACTTTTCATACTACATATGTACAACACATATAGATGCATTGAGAAAAAGTTTCACAACACTTTCCCTCATCTGGTTGAACTTGAAATATTGAGCATTAATAAGTTGTTTTGGGCTCCCATGTTCATTGACCATGTGAACTAACCTTTCACAAGTTTTGTCTGTGCTGGGCAGAAGCAATCAGATTCTTAATAAAGATTTACTTTGCAGGTTCACAGATACGTAGCAATTCAGTGACAAGCTAGACCACTATTTACATAAGGAGGGGTGTATGTGTTCAATCTTTCTGATGATGCATTGTCCTTTATTCTTGTCGCCATTGCCACGTCCAATGAACATTCAAATTGGTGTGGTAATAAATGGCTGCTTTCCATAGTTAGACTCTCAATTATTATTAAAATGTGTTCACTCTCATCACAAGGTCATTTTTGTTCAGCTGACAAAATATAAGTACCATAAAAAACACACAGGTTAAGGAACTCTCACTAACCTATCCATCTTCTGCTAGGTAATTACTTTCAATTTACCTCTTAAGCTTTTATACTGATGTGTAATTGCTTTTCAAGGCAACAATTTATACCCTGCAGACTCTGTAATTTTGGGATCCTTGTTAGACAATAAGCAACTGACTGACCTGCTTGGCATCACATTCACCAAGAGTGAAGGAGAGCATGCTAGAAGAAGCACCAAGCATACCTAAAAATAAACTCAAATCCTGATGACACTACAACACAGGGCAATTTGCATGCCTAACAGTAAAAGCAGCATGCAATAAATAGAGCTAAATCATCACACAACCAACATATCAGATTGGAAATCTGCAATCCTGCCATGACCGGTTGTGAATGGTAAGTAATTTGCTGGAAGAGGAAGGTCTACAATTACCCTCAACCTCAAAGATGGAGAGCCCAGCACATCACTGCAAAAGACAAGACTGAACTATTTGCAACCATCTTCAGCCAGAAGCTCCAAGTGGGTGATACATCTCTGCCTCATCCAGTGGTTCCCAGTATCACAGATTCCAGTCTTCAGCCAATTTGATTCATCTGGGTAATATCAAGAAGCAGATAAACACACTGGACACTGCAAAGGCTATGGGTCTTAACAACAATGAAGACTTGTGCTCCAACACTGACCATGTCATGAGCTAAACATTTCCAGTACAACCTCAAGACTGGTACCTAATCAATAATATGGAAAATGTCTAATAAAGGCAGGACAAAATTCAACCCATCCAATACTGTCCATCAATCTACCCTTGATTATTGACAAAGTGCTTGAATGTTTTGTTGTCAGTATCATCAAGCAGCACTTGCTCAATGACAACCTGTTCACTGTTCAAGTTGAGTTCCACCAGGCGCTCTCTGCCCCTGACTTCCTTGCAGATTTGGTCAAAACATGGAGAAAAGAGCTAAACTCAAAAGGTCAGATGAGAGGGGCTGCCCTTGACATCAAGGTATTTGTGTGTGGCGATCCGTAGCCCCAGCAAGGGAATCAATGGAAATCAGGAAGAAGTGCTCCACTGATTGGAATCATATTTGGGATCAATGAAGATAGTTGGGGTTCTTAGCTTCAAGACATCTCAGCAAAGTTCATGAGGGACAGTCCTAGGCCTACTCACTTTTAACTGCTTCATTAATGATCTTTACTCCACCATAAGGTCAGAAATGGGAACAATCACTGATGATTGCACGATGTTCAGCACCATCACATTACTATTTTGAGTCAAAATTATTGGATAGTTATTTGACTAATCTAGCAATATTACTGCCTAAGCAACATACAAAAATGTCTCCTGAGGGGTTGAAGAAAGAATCTATTTAGTTAGAGCTACGAAACTCTATTCAATGTATGCCATAGACTGCCAGTTAGTGGGAAAGGTATAGAAGAGCAAATCTACAGGGACTTTACAGAGAAGTGGAAGAACTGTGGAGTATTAATGATGGAGTCTTTAGTTATCCTTATATAGGGTAGGATAATAATAGTTTAATGGTTTCAGCAGGAGAAAAGTTTCTAAATTGTGCTCAGGTGAATTTTCTTGAACAGCACATATCCTATCCAATGAAGAATGGAATTGTTGAATTTAGTACCAGAAAATGAGATGAGTCAAATTGATTAAGTGGCAGAAGAGGAACATTCAGGGAATAGTTATCATAGCACGAGACATAGATTAGCTATAGAAAAGTACGAGGCATACAACCTAGAGTAACAATGTTTAATTGAGGACAGCAAAATTCAATAGATTGAGAACAGACTCTCATGGGTAAATTGAGATGAAAAATTAGTAGACAATATTCGGGAACAATGGACTGTCTTTCAAGAGAAGGTGATTGAGAGACATCTGTATAAAGGGGAATTGTAAAATGACCATAGCCAGAATGCGCTGGATGTAAGAAATTGAGAGAATGATGAAGAAGAAAATTAATATATCTGTCAGGAGATATTATAAGTGAGAGTCAGGCTGCACATAAAACATTTAGAGAGTAAGTGAGAAATTAAATCAGACAGGCAAAGAGAGGGTATGACAAGGGACTGGCAGCAAACATAACAGGGAATCCAAAAGTCTTCTATAGACTTAGAAATATCGCAAAGGTTGCAAGAGGAGAGACAAGCTGATTGGAGACAAAAAGAGGATCTACACATGGAGGCGGTAGGTAATTGGCAAGGTGACAGATAATAGGCTTGCCAGTAAAGATCAAGACCATGGATTATAAAGAGCAGTGAAAATATTGGAAATATGGTGATCAGAGAGAATGATGGTAATAGGTTTTAAAAGTATATGGGCAGCCTAATAGAATGGATACACATGTAATGGATGAAATTTAATGTAGAGAAGTACCATGTGATACATTTTAGTAACAGGAAGTGTGATATTAAAGAGTTAATTTGTGCTGCAGACCTGCAAGAAATAAATACCCAGGGGGCAGGGTGGGATGTCTCTGTTCTACAGGTAGACTGAAAGTAAATGTACATGGCCACCCCCTTGCCATTCAGAGAGCCATTTGCATCATCACCTATTCAGAATCATTTAGAACATTGCAATTTAAAGTCTGACTGCACCCTATAGTTACAAAAAAATACAATTCACACCAGATCTGGCCATTAAGAATGATTTGCATTACATTGTTTCTGGAGTTGAGGTGGTCACTGCATTATGTCTTGAGTAGCATGTGACTGTGAGGAAGTGGCTGGGGTTGTCTTGAATGGCATGTGACTGTGAGGGAGATGGTTGGGGGTTGTCTTGTGGGCATTGTTAACTATGATATAAAGATTTTGTATAAAGGAAGGAATGTTCCTTTGTTCACAGAGCTTCCCTCAACACGCCTCGCAAGCAATGTGAAGTGTGTTCAGGATTTATCCAAAGCTTGTATTGTACCGTGCTTAATAAATTTTGCTTGTTCATAGAAGTTGGCATGTTGCAGTTGCATCAAGTGTGTAAGGGTCGAGAGTGTGGTGCTTAAAAACCACAGCAGATCAGGCAGCATCCGAGAAGCAGGAAAATTGATGCTTTGGGCAAAAGCCCTTCATCAGGTTCCTAATAGAGACCTCAGGGAAAAGAACTTAACAGAATGACAAGTGGCAATATAAACCAGAGTTCAAAGTGCTATTGAATTTGGGATAACAGAGATATTCGGGGTTAAATGTACAAAAGAATTGTACCTGACAGGGCAGGTTGAGAAAGTAGTCAATAAAGCTTATACAATTTTGAAGTTTATTTAAAAAACGTTTAGAGGACAAAAGCAAGGATATTGTGATGAGCCTTAGTAAGATAGTGGTCTGGTCTGAACTTTGTGAAGAATGCAAAGGCTTTAGAAAGAATGAAGAAAAAGTTATGAAAATAGTTCCAGGGATGAAGGACTTCAGTTACACGGAAAGACTGAAGAATGTGAGGCTGTTATTGTGAGAGATGGAAGGCTGAGAAAAGATTTGAGAGAGGTGTTCAAAACTGTAATGGGTTTAAACTGTACAAAGAGAAGTATTACCTTTGGCTGAAGTACTGCTATGACTTGGAGGCAGACAACAAACTAAGTCAGCCTTTCTACTCCTATATTTGCAAAATAGTAAAATTGAAACCCTCAAAGACCCTCAAAATTGACCCCAATAATTCCTGAATGGATTTTTGAATAAGGTTCCTATAAAAGTTTGATAGTGGTTGCTTTATTTGTGGGTATGTTCACCAAGCCAGGAAGTTGATTTCCAGACATTTTGTCCCCTGTCTCAGTGACATCTTCAGTGCTTTGGAGCCGCCTGTGAGGCACTGTGTCACAGTACAGCAGCACTTCACAGGGAGGCTCCAAAGCACTGAAGATGTCACCTAGTCAGGGGACGAAACATCTGCAAATCAAATTCCCAGCTCAGCAAACATACCTGCAACTATGGACTTGTGAACAACCAATTGCAGAAATCGAATACTCAATTCTGGACAGTGCTTGTATCTTAAACAAAAGATTTAGAAACTTACAAATATCATAACTTCAGCAGAATAAAATCAAATGCAAAAATATTTAAATTGGTCTATGCTTTAAACTCAAAAACCTTGTTTCAGTTTCAATCACACAAAAAAGCAACACAGTTATAGGATAAGTAAAAAGAAAGTAACAAAACTGGCTAGATTACTTAAGTGGTTTTCACTCATTAATGACCAACTTCTGATAACTAGTTAAACATAATGCTCTTCCTTGGTGAAGAAATGTCCGCAAAGCCTGCTGATCAGGCATCAAACTGCAACGAACTTCCAGGCCTGGCCTCATGAATAAACAAAAGCTTGTTTGGTTTGTTTTCTTCTTAACATCAGCTGGTGCCCAAAGTCAAAAAGTCATTTTTAGCTCACATTCCCTGTTCACATCACCAAACCAAAAGAATGAAAAATCAGTGAAGGTTCTAACAGTATCTAGAAACAGGCGACATTGATTTACTTCCTTCCGGTTCATCAACCAAGCCCTCAAGTGCCTCCTTCAATTGAAATGCTGATTGAATTTCAATTCTTTCAATTTACTAACTGTGTTCGTCACTCATAATGTGAATTCCTCAACACTGGGAAGAACAAATGCAGATCATGTGACTGCTTTGGCCATGCCTCTATTCAATCTGCAAACGTGAGCCTAAGTTTCTAGTCAACTCTCATTTAAAATCTCCCTCTTGATCCCTGTTTAATTTCTCAGTTCTCAACTTCTACTGTTCCATTGAATCTTAGTGTAAATGTAAGGAACAACACGTGTGCTTTCAGTTAGACATTTCACATCCTTTTTGACTCAATAGTTTCAGTTAAGATACACACTTTTTTTCAATTTTGTTTTGTGCTGGATGCTAACTGTTAATGAAGGCTGCACAGTCCATCAGTTCTTTTGTCTTCTAATCTCTTTTCTTTCTTTTCAATCATAGACCTTCCTGCCTCTTCTTCACCTCCATGCCCACCTTTTTCTTTGCCTCTGGACCTATTTAAAACCTGTTACAGCACTAACGTCAAAGATCATTGACCTGAAACTGTTAATTTACTTCCTTCTCCAAAGATGCTACCTGACTTACTAACTAATTGCAGTAATTCCTGTTATTACTTCAGATTTCAAAAACCATAGCATTTTGTCACTGTACTCAAGCAATGACAAATGCCAGAGATTACAAAAGCTAGACAATGTGAGGGTCAGGTAGTTCAGTTGGCTAGAAGACTAGCAGGTCACGCGCATTAGTGGGCGGCACGGTGGCACAGTGGTTAGCACTGCTGCCTCACAGCGCCTGAGACCCGGGTTCAATTCCCGCCTCAGGCGACTGACTGTGTGGAGTTTGCACGTTCTCCCCGTGTCTGCGTGGGTTTTCTCCGTGTGCTCCGGTTTCCTCCCACAGTCCAAAGATGTGCAGGCCAGGTGAATTGGCCATGCTAAATTGCCCATAGTGTTAGGTAAGGGGTAAATGTAGATGTAGGGGTATGGGTGGGTTACGCTTCGGCGGGGCGGTGTAGACTTGTTGGGCCGAAGGGCCTGTTTTCACACTGTAAGTAATCTAATCTAATAACTAAAATGGCTTGGGTTCAATCTTTGTCACCCACTATGGTAATTCATAAAAACCTGCTTTCTTGCCTTGCCCCAGGCTTGTTTGGAGTAATGCCTCCTCAAGCAATATACCCATTTCTAGAGAGAATGTCTATGGTCCACATGGACTGTGTTGAACAACCTCATGGAATAAGCACCTAAAGGAAGAAAAAGTTGCAGGAGGACTCGGTGGAAAGCTGGAGGGACTACCCAAAGCACAAATGCAGTCAGCTGGCAAGCCACACAAGACGAATGACTCCTTTCTGTACTGTAACTATTTTATTAGCCAAGAACTTTCAAGCTAAAATAAAGATTCAAATAAGAATATTTCCTAAGCAGTGGAATTCAATCACAAATGCGTGGAGTTTCCCAAGTAACTATCATCAAATATGTTTGAACCAAATTTGGATTGGAATATCCCAGATTAGTTTTTAAAAATTCAGGGTAACTACATCTAGTACTTGTAACGGGTGTTTTGGGGAATCGAACAACATTTGTAAAACAGATGCTCTTTTACATGTGTTAACAAATGAATTCTAACAGTGCACATAAAAATTACATATGAACGTGACAACACGTTAAAAGTATCACAGAACAATTTCAGTCACGAGAGATTTAATGTTACAATGAATATTTGGATCTCTTAAAATAAGTTTCATTTTTAATTAAGGACTTCTATTTGTAGATCTACTTAAAATAAATGTCACAAAATAATATTTTAAAAATGATACTAGACAGCCAATGTAAACAGTTTATTTTTATCAGAACATGCAGTTGGATTGAAGTTGGTTTTCCAGTTTTATGAATAATACCTTAACTTTGGGACGTTAGTTAAAAGGAATTAAATGAATTACCTGAACTCGTAGCTTGTCAGTTTTTGTGTAATCCTGTTGTGAATAATTTCCAACACTTTCCACGCTAACAATGACTATGAATATCATGTGAGATGGCATGGCATGGGGTCTATGTTCATAGATCTTTGAAAGTTGCCATTCAGGTGGATAGAGCCTGTAAGAAGGCCTATGGTGTATTAACGTTCATTAGCAGAGGGATTGAATTCAACAGTCATGAGGCGATGTTGCAATTGTACAGGACCTTGGTAAGGCCACATTTGGAGTACTGTGTGCAGTTCTGGTCGCCTCATTTTAGGAAAGATGTGGAAGCTTTGGAGAGGGTGCAGAGGAGATTTACCAGGACGTTGCCTGGAATGGAGAATAGGTCGTACAAGGATAGGTTGAGAGTGCTAGGCCTTTTCACATTGGAACGGCGAAGGATGAGGGGTGACTTGACAGAGGTTTGTAAGATGATCAGGGGAATAGATAGAGTAGACAGTCAGAGACTTTTTCCCCGGGTACAACAGAGCGTTACAAGGGGACATAAATTTAAGGTGAAGGGTGGAAGGTATAGGGGGGATGTCAGGGGTAGGTTCTTTACCCAGAGAGTGGTGGGGGCATGGAATGCGCTGCCTGTGGGAGTAGCAGAGTCAGAATCATTGGTGAACTTTAAGCGGCAATTGGATAGGTACATGGATAGGTGCTTAAGCTAGGACAAATGTTCGGCTCAACATCGTGGGCCGAAGGGCCTGTTCTGTGCTATATTGTTCTATGTTCTATGGTGATCACCACCTTCTCAGTAGCTTTGGAATACAGTTCTGTGTTAAAGGTACTATATAAATGAAAGTTCTAGGTACAGTAATCTGTATTTTACAGCTTCCTTTGAGACATGAATACCTGCATGCATGACGTTGTGAAAAAATACATGTTGAAACTGAATCTTCACGAAACTGTGATGGCTCATTTAACCAATGCACTGCCAGTGTGACACTGAGGCAGGCAGAACAGAATGTTCACAGATTTATTGAAGGTAGCTGAGGAAGGTGATGAACTCAGTGAGAGTGGCTGTATCAGCAATAAAGTCAAACTGAGGGCTCGGGACCAGGCACCATCAAAAAACAAAGCCAGACTATCTGTTCCTGAGTAGTTTCTGGATTAGTGGTGCTGGAAGAGCACAGCAGTTCAGGCAGCATCCAAGGAGCTTCGAAATCGACGGTTCAGGCAAAAGCCCTTCATCAGGAATAAAGGCAGTGAGCCTGAAGCGAGGAGAAATAAGCTAGAGGAGGGTGGGGGTGGAGAGAAAGTAGCACAGAGTACAATGGGTGAGTGGGAGAGGGGATGAGGGTGATAGGTCAGGGAGGAGAGGGTGGAGTGGATAAATGGAAAAGGAGATAGGCAGGTAGGACAAGTCCAGACAAGTCATGGGGACAATGCTGAGCTGGAAGTTTGGAACTAGGGTGAGGTGGGGGAAGGGGAAATGAGGAAACTGTTGAAGTCCACATTGATGCCCTGGGGTTGAAGTGTTCCAAGGCGGGAGATGAGGCGTTTTTCCTCCAGGCGTCTGGTGGTGAGGGAGCGGAGATGAAGTAGGCCCAAGACCTCCATGTCCTCGGCAGAGTGGGAGGGGGAGTTGGAATATTGGGCCACGGGGCAGTGTGGTTGATTGGTGCGGGTGTCCCGGAGATGTTCCATAAAGCACTCTGCTAGGAGGCGCCCAGTCTCCTCAATGTAGAGGAGACCGCATCGGGAGCAACGGATACAATAAATGATGTTAGTGGATGTGCAAGTAAAACCTTGATGGATGTGGAAGGCTCCTTTAGGGCCTTGGATAGAGGTGAGGGAAGAGGTGTGGGCGCAGGTTTTACAGTTCCTGCGGTGGCAGGGGAAAGTGCCAGGATGAGAGGTGGGTTGTAGGGGGGGCATAGAGCTGACCAGGTAGTCACAGAGGGAATGGTCTTTGTGGAAGGCAGAAAGGGGTGGGGAGGGAAATATATCCCTGGTGGTGGGGTCTGTTTGGAGGTGGCAGAAATGTCGGCGGATGATTTGGTTTATACGAAGGTTGGTAGGGTGGAAGGTGAGCACCAAGGGCGTTCTGTCCTTGTTATGGTTGGAGGGGTGGGGTGCGGGATGTAGACAAGATGCGTTGGAGGGCATCTTTAACCATGTGGGAAGGCAAATTGCGGTCTCTAAAGAAGGAGGCCATCTGGTGTGTTCTGTGGTGGAACTGGTCCTCCTGGGAGCAGATATGGCGGAGGCGGAGGAATTGGAAAAATGGGATGGCATTTTTGCAGGAGGTAGGGTGGGAAGAGGTGTAATCCAGGTAGCTTTGGGAGTCGATGGGCTTGTAAAAAAGTCAGTGTCAAGTCAGTCGTCATTAATGGAGATGGAGAGGTCCAGGAAGGGGAGGGACGTGTCAGAGATGGTCCAGGTAAATTTAAGGTCAGGGTGGAATGTGTTGGTGAAGTTGATGAATTGCTCAACATCCTCGTGGGAGTACAAGGTGGCACCAATGCAGTCATCAATGTGGTGGAGGAAGAGGTGGGGAGTGGTGCCGGTGTAATTACGGAAGATCAACTGCTCTACGTAGCCAACAAAGAGACAGGCATAGCTGGGGCCCATACGTGTGCCCATGGATACCCCTTTGGTCTGGAGGAAGTGGGAGGATTCGAAGGAGAAATTGTTAAGGGTGAGGACCAGTTCGGCCAAACGAATGAGAGTGTCGGTGGAAGGGTACTGTTGGGGGCGTCTGGAGAGGAGAACCTGGAGGGCTTGGAGTCCCTGGTCATGGCGGATGGAGGTGTAGAGGGATTGGATATCCATGGTGAAGATGAGGCGTTGGGGGCCGGGGAAACGGAATTCTTGGAGGAGGTGGAGGGCGTGGGTGGTGTCTCGAATATATGTGGGGAGTTCCTGGACTAGGGGGGATAGGACAGTGTCGAGGTAGGTAGAGATGAGTTCAGTGGGGCAGGAGTATGCTGAGACAATGGGTCGGCCAGGGTGGTCAGGCTTGTGGATCTTGGGAAGGAGGTAGAACCGAGCAGTGCGGGGTTCCCGGACTATGAGGTTGGAAGCTGTGGGTGGGAGATCTCCTGAGGTGATGAGGTTCTGTATGGTTTGGGAGATGATGGTTTGGTGATGGGGGGTGGGGTCATGGTCAAGGGGGCAGTAGGAAGAGGTGTCCTCGAGTTGGCGTTTGGCTTCAGCATTGCCCTCCGGCCACACATCAATGAATTTAATACACGCCGTGATGGTCGAACAATCCTTCCGTCACTTCCGCCTCTGAGCTTACTTTCATAATCAGGATCCTGCCCACCTTCCGAGGACTCCTTCGCCCACCTCCAACACACTGCATCCACCTGGACACCCCGCGCTGGCCTATTACCTGCCCTTGACCTCTTCATTTCCAACTGCTGCCGGGACATTAACCGCCTCAACCTGTCTACCCCCCTCCCCCACTCCAACCTCTCACCCTCACAACACGCAGCCCTCCAAACCCTCTGCTCCAATCCCAACCGCACCATCAAGCCAGCAGATAAAGGGGGAGCAGTGGTAGTCTGGGCACTGACTCTACGCCGCTGAAGCCAAACGTCAACTCGAGGACACCTCTTCCTACCGCCCTCTCAACCATGACCCCACCCCCCATCACCAAACCATCATCTCCCAGACCATACAGAACCTCATCACCTCAGGAGATCTCCCACCCACAGCTTCCAACCTCACAGTCCAGGAACCCCGCACTGCTCGGTTCTACCTCCTTCCCAAGATCCACAAGCCTGACCACCCTGGCTGACCCATTGTCTCAGCATGCTCCTGCCCCACTGAACTCATCTCTACCTACCTCAACACTGTCCTATTCCCCCCTAGTCCAGGAACTCCCCACATACATTCGAGACACCACCCACGCCCTCCACCTCCTCCAAGACTTCCGTTTCCCCAGCTCCTAATGCCTCATCTTCACCATGGATATCTAATCCCTCTACACCTCCATCCGCCATGACCAGGGCCTCCAAGGCTTTTCCTCTCCAGACGTCCCCAACAGTACCCTTCCACCGACACTCTCATTCGTTTAGCCGAACTGGTCCTCACCCTTAACAATTTCTTCTTTGAATCCTCCCACTTCCTCCAGACCAAAGGGGTATCCATGGGCAAACATATGGGCCCCAGCTATGCCTGTCTCTGTTGGCTACGTAGAGCAGTTGATCTTCCGTAATTACACCGGCACCACTCCCCACCTCTTCCTCCGCTACATTGATGACTGCATTGGTGCCACCTCGTACTCCTGCGAGGAGGTTGAGCATTTCATCAACTTCACCAACACATTTCACCCCTCCAACTGTAACAAGGACAGAACGCCCTTGGTGCTCACCTTCCACCCTACCAACCTTCACATAAACCAAATCATCCGCCGACATTTCTGCCACCTCCAAACAGACCCCACCACCAGGAATATATTTCCCTCCCCACCCCTTTCCACCTTTCGCAAAGACCATTCCCTCCATGACTACCTGGTCAGGTGCACGCTCCCCTACAACCCACCTCCCATCCTGGCACTTTCCCCTGCCACTGCAGGAACTGTAAAACCACTGCCCACACCTCCTCCCTCACCTCTATCTAAGGCCCTAAAGGAGCCTACCATATCCAAAGTTTTACTTGCACATCCACCAATATCATTTATTGTATCCGTTGCTCCCGATGCAGTCTCCTCCACATTGGGGAGACTGGGCGCCTCCTAGCAGAGTGCTTTCGGGAACATCTCCGGGACACCCGCACCAATCAACCACACCGCCCTGTGGCCCAACATTTCAACTTCCCCTCCCACTCTGCCGAGGACATGGAGGTCCTGGGCCTCCTTCACCTCCGCTCCCTCACCACCAGACGCCTGGAGGAAGAACGCCTCATCTTCTGCCTTGGAACACTTCAACCCCAAGGCATCAATGTGGACTTCAACAGTTTCTTCATTTCCCCTTCCCCCACCTCACCCTAGTTCCAAACTTCCAGCTCAGCACTGTCCCCATGACTTGTCTGGACTTGTCCTACCTGCCTATTTCCTTTTCCACCTATCCACTCACCCTCTCCTCCCTGACCTATCACCTTCATCCCCCTCCCACTCACCCATTGTACTCTATGCAACTTTCTCCCCACCCCCACCCTCCTCTAGCTTATCTCTCCATGCTTCAGGCTCACTGCCTTTATTCCTGATGAAGGGCTTTTGCCCGAACCGTCGATTTCGCTGCTCGTTGGATGCTACCTGAACTGCTGTGCTCTTCCAGCACCACTAATCCAGAATCTGGTTTCCAGCATCTGCAGTTATTGTTTTTAACCTCTGTTCCTGAGCAGTGCACAACGTCTCTTTAATGTATACACAGACAAACGTCAATCAAACAAAATATCAAGCTTGGCTATAATTCTTAATAAATTGTTGTCAACACTTGTTGTCTAGGCTTAAACATGCCATTTAAAACAAGCAGCTAAGGTCAGCAGGTGTCAGGATAAACTGAGGGCTGATATGAACTTCAGCGATCTGTACTATTTTTAAAAAAAGAGAAAATCAATCTTCTTGCTTAAACTGGACTCCGAATGATTTATGGAATAGATGGTAGGGCGTGTTTGAAATTATTTTAAATAGAGGTGCATTTTTCACTCTTATTCAGTCTAGTATGCATTTGCCTGAGGACAGATTTTCAAACAGCAGCAATTCGACCAGACCTTATTTTGTAGGTGGTCAAGGTAGCCTCTGATACGAGCACGGGCCACATTGAAGTATAACACTGTGCCCACATCTAGTCTTATTCCAAAAATGTGGATTTTAACAATTAGTCGTTGTGTCGCATCCTTTGAGCTTTTTAAAACACTACTGTAATAAAGTGACAGAAGGAGTGCAGCAACATCACAGATGCTGCAGGCCCACACTCACATACTTCCCAACCAGTTGTCTGGATCTTCTCCTCCTCCTGATCGCCCCTCACTCTCCCATGCTTACTTGTGGCCCTCTGCAAGCATTGGAGTTATCTAAAATTGGTCAGACTGTCAATGACAAACTGTGTTGGACTTCCCAATTGTTGTCTGCAGCTCACTGTAATTGTGATAAAGAGGCCGGAAGGTGAATTTGATATGGTGAAATATTGCCATACCTGAGCATGTGGAGTCAAGTGAGCTAAGACTTTATTCAAGCATAAGCAAGGATATAGGTCTTGTCACCTGAAAGCCTCATTCGATAACTACAGCACATATTTATTGTATTAATGTTCCTGTTCCCCCATCTGACCATTTTTTGGCTAAGTGTCAAATTTTGTCAAGGTTTACTGAAGGGTTCTCTCGAAGAGGCCTGCTGAGATTTGTCATAATATCATCCCAAACTCACCTCATTAACAATTTACCATACTGTCATCGTGCCCCTTTCATCCCATGCTAGCCGATTCTGCATCTCACTGCACCAGGGAGAAATCACCACTGCCCAGATCCAAGGGAACACCACCGTCTGCAAATTCATAATACAGAACATAGAAAATTACAGCACCCTTCAGCCTTCAATTTTGTGCTGACCTGTGAAACCAATCTAAAGCCCATCTACACTATTCCATTATCATCCATATGTTTATCCAATGACCATTTAAATGCCCTTACTGTTGGCGAATCCACTACTGTTGCAGGCAGGGCATTCCAGGCCCTTGCTACTCTCTGAAGAAAGAACTGACCTCTGATATCTGTCCAAAATCTATCACCCCCTCATTTTAAAGTTATGACCAGTCATGTTAGCCATCACCGTCCAGGGAGAAAGGTTCTCACTGCTCACCCTATATCCTCTGATCATCTTGGATGCCTCTATTAAGTCATCTCTCAAACTTCTTCTCTCTAATGAAAACAGCCTCAAGTCCCTCAGCCTTTTCTCATACCAGGCAACATTCTGGTAAATCTCCTCTGCACTCTTTCCAATGCTTCCACATCCTTCCTATTATGCGGTGACCAGAACGGTATGCAATACTCCAAGTGCGGCCACACTCAGAGTTTTTTTATAGCTGCAACATGACCTCATGGCTCTGAAACTCAATCCCTCTACAATAAAAGCTAACACACTGTACTCCTTCTTAACAGCCCCTTTTAATCTGGGTGGCAACTTCCAAGGATCTGTGCACATGGACATCAAGATCTCTCTGCTCATCCACACCACCATTAGCCCAGTACTCTGTATTCCCGTTACTCCTTCCAAAGTGAATCACCTCACACTTTTGCACATTAAATCCCACTTGCCACCTCTCAGTCCTGCTCTCTACCTTACCTACGTCCCTCTGCAACCTGCAACATTCTTCTGCTCTGTCTTCAACTCCAGCGACTTTGGTATTTTTGCAAATTTACTAACCCTACCTCTTGGCGTTGTGGGTCAACCCACAGCACATCGATTGCAGTGGTTCAAGAAGGCAACTCACCACCACTTTCCCAATGGAAACCAGGGATGGGTAATACATGCTGGCCAGCCAGCAACACCCACATCCTAGAATGAACCAAAATCCCGTACTACCTTTAAAAGGCCATGTGTGCCAGAAAAGCACTGTCAATCTCGAGTTGCTCTGCACAATTCCTGACATTTGCTCCGGATGTGGCAGATAAGAGGAAATTGCCCTGCTTTATGAACAGTGACCTGAAAGTGCTGATGGATGGGGTGGTGCTGAGAAAGGATATTATCTCTTATTAGAATATGAAACTGGAGATTAATGCTGTGAAATGTGTAGTTAATGCAGTTATTAACAATAAAAATTGCCACTCAATGGCATGAAGCGGCATTTTCTGCTCCTTAGCGAGAATTATGCCTTGGCATCCGAAATCTGTTTAAAATACACCAAGTTACGTTCAACATCAAGATAGGCCTTGTCTGACTTTGCCCAAAGTTGCCACCCAGATCAGTGTGGTCTCAGGCCTCTGGAGAATTGGCCAGCAGTATAGGAAGAAGGTCAATTACCTCCTCCTCTTAGCCAGGGGAATTGCCCCCATCTTCTCACTGCTACCTCACTCACACTCATCCATCTGTCACAAAGACTCAAGCTCTCTTCCTCTCACTATTACCTACAACATCTTCCCTTACTCACTATCACACAGTCCAACCTCCCTCCCTCCTAACTCTCTGTGCAGACCTCTCACTCACTCAAGATTGCTCACCACCTTTCCTTCACCAGAATAAGTACTAACTGCTTTACTGCCCACTTCTACTCACACCATCCCTCCCATACCCTTAGCCCAGGAGAGAACAGCCCTGGGGTGCAGCCTAGTCCAATCAGTGAGCTGGCTGCCTGTCCCAGCATACCAAGTATGCTTACAGCAGCATTGCAATGCTAGTTGCCACTGCAATCTAAAGTGCCACTTTAAAATACAGAAGTATCCTTTAAATGGATCTAAGAGGTGCTATGAGGATTCTGACAGGCTTCAGGTATCAGATGCCAGCATCCATGAACAAGGGGTGCAGGTGACTGAACCCCTGGAGTGTGCGTGAGGTGTTATTGCTGAGTGTCCAAGATGGCAGCCCTGAAGAACAAGTGGTAATCTGAAGTAGTCAGGGAGACTCTCTGACTTTCATGTCAGGAATTGTTGATATATAGTTTCCTTGCAGCAGGTGGTAGAATAGGAAATTGAATATTAAGATGTTGTGAAACTTGAAAGGGATCAGAAAAGATTTACAAGGATGTTGCCAGAGTTGGAGGATTTGGGCTATAGGGAGAGGCTGAATAGGCTGGGGCTGTTTTCCCTGGAGTGTCGGAGGCTGAGGGGTGACCTTGTAGAGGTTTACAAAATTATGAGGGGCATGGATAGGATAAATAGACAAAGTCTTTTCCCTGGGGTCAGGGAGTCCAGAACTAGAGGGCATAGGTTTAGGGTGAGAGGGGAAAGATATAAAAGAGACCTAAGGGGCAACGTTTTCACGCAGAGGGTGGTACGTGTATGGAATGAGCTGCCAGAATATGTGGTGGAGGCTGGTACAATTGCAACATTTAAGAGGCATTTGGATGGGTATATGAAAAGGAAGGGTTTGGAGGGATATGGGCTGGGTGCTAGCAGGTGGGACTAGATTGGGTTGGGATATCTGGTCAGCATGGACAGGTTGGACCAAAGGGTCTGTTTCCATGCTATACATCTCTATGACTCTCTGACTCTATTGAGATTAAAATTGCATTTAATGCAGCCATTCATAGGTGTGAAACTTATAGGCATCTTTCCCCTCCGTTGCGAAAACCTCATCTTGGTGTCCAGAACTCTAAAAATGCAACAAGTTGATCTTGACATCTAGAAAGGCTTCACCCAAGCTTTCATGAGATTCTCCCAGATTTCTCACCATTTGCCCATATTATTCAGGGATGCTAATCATAGTTTCACAATTTCACAAACTGTCAGCCATCTGAAATCATTTGGTTGTTTTGGTATAATGTTCTGGGACATTCTGTCCTGTTTCCTTCAAGAATCACTGACACTGTGACCTGCACACCTTTGGAAAACATTCTGTTGTGCACATAAAAAAAAACCTTCTGGCGCATTTGTGGTGTACATGTTTCCCCATTTAAATTCAAGCAGCAATGATCTTAGTCCACGTTGAGATTTAAATCTGATCTGGTGCAATAACCTATTTGCCTCCAACTTAGGTAAAGCACAACTGAGACGGAATTGCAATGCGAGTGAATGGATACACTTATGTTTTTTTTTCAAAAGGAGATGATTTATTAAATCAGACTTCAGTCTAGCATCACTGTGAGAAAGTACATGCTAGGTGAGCACTGGAGGATTGCTGCTGCAAATCACACACATTCTGTTAAAAAGTGAAATGCACCCAGAACGTTGCTCTTATTAAACAGCATTTTCAAAACCAATCCCATTATTGATATGTCATTGTTGTGTTTGACAGTAGGAATAATTCTGCATTTTATACAATTTGTAATTCACAAATTGCATCTTTTATTTCAATGCCTGAACAAACATATTCACACAACTGTGCCTAATGAGGAATTACCTTAAAATTCATAGGCATGACAATGACAGAGTCTCAAGCTGCCAAATCCTGTTCATTAAGGTGGCATAAATACATTCTAAGCATTAATAAAAATTCTAACTTTTTGATAAATTAGCATTTCAAGAAGCATGTGACACCTTGGTTAACATATTCAACCTCAATTATATTTCCCTTCAGCACCGTGTTATCTTGAACCTTTGCTGGCAATCAGAGGTGGTGTTTTCAGCAGCCAATTTCCTAGATAATGTGGCTTATCAACACTGTATGTAAACTTGCCAATGGAAATCAGACTGCAATGAACCACAGAGTAGCTAATTGCATCCAGTTTTATGCATATTTACAGACTGTCACTTCAAAGAAATCACCAGCCCATAGAGGCTCCCAGTTAGCAGAAGAATTGCTTTTGCTAATGAAAATAGGCAAACAAGCTACTGATAAATATAAATGAACAAAGCGTTTGAATGTAGCTTTGTTCATGGATTTAATTTAGCCCCCACTTATTTTCTAAAGTAAACTGTAAATTTATGCTTGCACATCAGCAGGGGTCTATGAGTACACCACACGCTTCTGGGAAAATAAAACAATATGCCCCATATTCTTCACAATGATACGTGTTCATACAGTAAGCTGTCTTTATGAATATTTTCCTGAAGAGGTGAATGTAAAATGGGTGATGAAAATTTAATTTTGTTTTTACATTCTGGGCGCAGATTATTTTAAATTTCTCTACAAATAGCAAGAACCATTTAATATGGTTTGCATAATTCAACAGTACACCAATGTTACAAGCTACAATTCACAACAAAATGTTTAAAATTTTCAAGTTAAATTTAACATGAGGTATCTTCCAAGATATTCCTTTTATTTAAATCAGAAAAGATTATGCACGCTTATCTCTCAGGTTTAAACACTTAAGCTTTTTGTATCTGATACAATAGACTATTTGAATCCTGATAAATGCAAAACTAGTTTTCAAAGAAATGTTATGCCTCGATCAGGATCATGCTTGGATCAAGATTCATATAGGCTGTACATAAAAATGAAAAATTTGCAATAATTTTCCTCAGCCCATGTCTGCATTAATTCAACCACTAAACTAGAAATCTTTGCAATATTAATCCCCCTCACCATGAAAGATGCTGATGAAAATAGTTGTGAAAATCATTTAAACCTGTCATCATGACACATTCAGCACAAAATGAAATCTAATGTCACTGAAAACTCAATGCCCCAATGTGTATTTTTCTGCTTCTTGCACACCATTTTTAACAATGTATCGTGTACCCATTGTTAACTGCTTTACTACTTTTATTCAACTGCAGATACACCTTTTTCCAAAACTAAAAGATATTTGGTATGAACAAAAAGATGAAATGAAGGATTGGAATACTGTCACAGTTTGCTAGACTATAGCTCAAATTTATCATGCTTATTCTAAATCTGTAGAATAGTCCATTATCTCTAAGAGCAAATTATTGAATCAAGTGCTCCAAATCACTTTAATGCCTTTATATAATTTATTCCTACTTACTTTAAAGATTCTTTCCCTTCCTTTAGGATGTTTGTTGCGATACTATAGGATGCATACTATCACTGAATGATATATTTTCCAGATTCCTCCAGCACTACAAATTGAATATGGGGTACAAGTCCTGCATTGTATTCTCAGGTTCGAGTTTACACTCTTAACATACGCAACTTACGTTTTGTACAAGAGTCTCATTAAGCTGCATGGTCTCTTATTGACTAGATCTAGAGAAAAGGTAAAAACAATGACTGCAGATGCTGGAAACCAGATTCTGGATTAGTGGTGCTGGAAGAGCACAGCAGTTCAGGCAGCATCTGAGGAGCAGTAAAATTGACGTTTCGGGCAAAAGCCCTTCATCAGGAATAAAGGCAGAGAGCCTGAAGTGTGGAGAGATAAGCTACAGGAGGGTGGGGGTGGGGAGAAAGTAGCATAGAGTACATTAGGTCAGTGGGGGAGGGGATGAAGGTGATAGGTCAAGGAGGAGGGTGGAGTGGATAGGTGCAAAAGAAGATAGGCAGGTAGGACAAGTCATGGGGACAGTGCTGAGCTGGAAGTTTGGAACTAGGGTGAGGTGGGCGAAGGGGAAATGAGGAAACTGTTGAAGTCCACA
The DNA here is from genome assembly GCF_047496795.1 of Chiloscyllium punctatum. Taxonomy (NCBI): domain Eukaryota; kingdom Metazoa; phylum Chordata; class Chondrichthyes; order Orectolobiformes; family Hemiscylliidae; genus Chiloscyllium; species Chiloscyllium punctatum. The sequence goes on along the minus strand of NC_092750.1, from coordinate 48,617,256 downwards.
TTGATGCCCTGGGGTTGAAGTGTTCCGAGGCGGAAGATGAGGCGTTCTTCCTCCAGGGGTCTGGTGGTGAGGGAGCGGCAGTGAAGGAGGCCCAGGACTTCCATGTCCTTAGCAGAGTGGGAGGGGGAGTTGAAAGGTTGGGCCACAGGACGGTGTGGTTGATTGGTACGGTTGTCCTGAGTTCCGTTAGCATTCAACTGCACATCTAAACTTTGCAATTCCACAGTGTGTTTATTAGCATGTAAACAGTTACTGAACTCATCTGAAAAGAAAAGCATTTTCCTTTAACAGACATATTGATTGACCTGTTTTTATAATTTGATAAAAATCTTCTTAAAAAATGAGATGACATATGAAGAAAATTCATCAGAAAATCTTCAAAGTTTTTCTGCTGTCAATTTGCAAAGAGCAATTTCAAGAACGAATTCTGTAACATACAACTTACAAATAAGAATATCAGCACGTTAGCTTTACAGAAAATGATATTCGATAATTATTTAATTCATGAAAATATTATAATGGATGAATGATATGATATTTACCATAGGATTGTATTTTGCGATATCAATTTTCAGGATGAGAACTGCTCAGTATAGAAAATTAGAGCTACATAATGGTGACAGAACCCACCTGGGGTCTGTCAAAATCAGAATTCTACTGAGCAGAATTAATCCAGGAGGGTTCCAAATTAAGATTTTTATTTTGGTTTCATTATTTAGTTCAATAAAATTGTGAGGTTACAGCAAGCTAACCACGCTGCATCTTTTTATTTTGTTAATTTAAAGTTGCTTTAAAACACCTTTAAAGGTAATATTAATTACAAACCATGACAGCCACACTACCAGAGTAACTTACCATTTTAACATAACATTTTTAATGCCTATTCATTTCATATTATAAAGCACTGGGTGCGTATGCTTAATTAGAGTAGTTAGATTGTGAAGTTACCATTTCAATTGTGCATTTTTAAAATCGTTGCTATCCAGTAAGCAGACAGTGTGGAAACAGGACCTACTTTCAACATCGAGGCCAGATGAAAGTAAAATAATTTAAGATGTCTGACGTCAAGTTTATTATTAGAATAAATTTGTTACGATCAAACAGATTTTAAAAATCAAAATTAAAATTAAAGAGAGATACAATGGAGGAGCAAAGAGTGCGAGGAAGAAAATGTTGAAGAAAGATTCCTCATCTTTATTTGTTTCAAAACTGAGATTGATTTATTACATTGTTTAATGTTAATGGACAGAATTTTACAAGCACCTGCTGTGGGTATGCAGGTTAGAAATTATAGAATACCTACAGTATAGATGCCAGCTATTTGGCCCATCAAGACCATACTGACCCTCTGAAGAGCATCCCACCTCGACTCAACCCCCTCGCTTCAACCTTGCACCTACCATGGCTAATCCACCTAGCCTGGATACTATGGGCAATTTAGCATAGCCAATCCACCTAATCTGCACATCTTTAGTCTGTGGGAAGAAACTAGAGCACCAGGAGGAAACTGGAGCACCCGGACAAAATCCATATAGACATGGGAAGAATGTGCAACTTCCACACAGACAATGGCCCAGGGCTGGAATTGAACCCGAGTCCCTTTCGCTGTGAGGCAGCAGTGCTAACCACTGACCCACCATGCCACCCATATTTAAGCTCTCATTTCCTGACCAGGAATTGAATGTGGACCATGGTGGTGGAAATGCCAAAGCCTAACCACTACATGACCAAGGAATGCCCATGAAATTCCTTGGGTGACCTCTCCACACTGATCCTACCACCAACTTGAGGGTTGGTTGAGGCCCTGATCAGCTGTTGCACTCTCACCCCAATTTAGTTCCATTAATCACCAAGTAATGTCCATGAGAAGTTATCAGGGACATGGGAATGTAGACGTAGTGGGGGTAGGGCCTATCAGGTCAGCTGCTCAATCCTCAAGGGGAGTGGTACAGTGGAAACATTTAAACTGGACTGTTTCTGAGGATTTATCTCTCCGTCACCAACAGGGTCCTTTCTGCACCTACTGTCTCTCCATCTCTTTCCCTTCTGCTTCCACCACACCATTGCTTGCACTTATCTATAACTTGACTCTGGCACTTAGACTCTTGGGACTTCTTGTAGTTGCAGGAATGGCCATTTCTCCCCATGGTGTTGCAGGACCTGCAGGATCCCAGCCAGTCAGATTGTCCAGTTGTTCTCGGAGTCATGACTTCCTCCTGGGTGAGAGATTATTGTTCCATCTCCAGCCTCTGAATGTTCCTCAAAGCATTAAGCAGTTTTGAGGTTGATGACATCAGTGGAGATGCATTCTTTGCCAATCCTTCCTGTAGCGAGGTGGAAAATTACACCACTCATTAAATTCTGCCCAACCTATTTCAACGTTCTACAGTATAATCATGACTACACTTCAAAGCAAAACTTTATTGGCAGTAAAACAATTGCAATTTAAAACAAATGTCATCTCATGGAAACAGATACATCCTCAGAGTTAATGAGGAAAATTCGCAATGGTGTCTTCACATAATTACTTGTGCTAACTTCCTAACATGATTACCATTAGTCTGTTAGCCTCCAACTCTCTCTGTTTAACCCAAGGCCATGATTCAGATGACCTGTACAATAGAATCTAGAATCATGAAATTCCTACAGTGTGAAAATAGAACATTTAGCCCAACAAGTCCACACCAACCCTTTATAGCATAACCCTCCCAGACCCATTCTCCTACCCTATTATTCTACATTTACCCCTGACCACTGGACCTAACAACAGGTCAACTTGGCACAGTCAACACAAACTCAAGTTCCAAATATATAAACCAGACTAATTCCTCCATGCAATTTTGACTAAGTAGAAAGGGAAATTAGTAATTTATTTTAAAGGTCCATGGAATCTCCAATTACTTTTACAAATGCTTGAAAAGGACTTTTAAGAGTTTACATAATTTGCAAAGGGATTAATTGAATTCTCATGCATAATGAGAAAGATTGCTCCAGATGATCTGGCAATCTTTTTCCTGGAAGCAGTGCCACCAGGTAGGAAGTTAAGAAAGAAGCAATGTGGTAGGCAGATACAGCAAAGAGTTACAGATATAATTAAAATCTATAAGCAAAGGAGCTGGGCACAATGCACAAATGCAGACACAAAGAGAATGCAACAGAGACAGAAAGAGGTCCGCATCAAATTGTGGTGAGGAAACATCCTTTTTCACCTTTGGCAGAAAAGCAGCAGAATATCCTCAAAGTAACATGAGAACATGCCAAAATGACTTAACAACTGCAAAATCCATTTAAATGGCTTGGAAACACTAAACATGAAATTAGGTGATATTAGTTGCACAACTAAAAATGAAGAACAAAAAGCTACAGCATCATGCAATGGCCAAAATGACCCCAGAGAGTTCATAGAACTGTACTTTACTGAATATGATCATATCTATGAATGTCAAAGGTGAAAGCTGTTGTCAGACAGAACTCCTGACCCACCCTGTGTGAATAAATAGCAGCATCTTGTGGAATTGTGTCGCAATAGAGTGCCGCATTTGTCCAGGGAGTAATGCAGGTGCTTGTTGATATACAACATGTGTTGTTGTCTTGATTACTAAAAGCGAAATTTACCTTTTTATCTAAAGGATTTGCCAATTAATTTAGACATTGTTTATATCAAGTCTCGTTCATACTAAATTAAGAGCTGCAAAAAGTACAATATTGTTCCTCTTCATGTTGGAGTCATTCAGTAACCTTAGTTATTTTGGCTTATAGTTATGCAGATCACAAAAAGGTGAAGGTATGATGATCAATGTTGGACAATGTCTCTCATGTGACATTCATACACAAATTGGAGATCGACAACAGACATTTGAAATGGTAATTGGCTTATTTCTTTCATTCATATCTAAACTTAGTGTCATAAGATATTCCTATTTTTGCTGGAAAGGCCTAAGTTTGAGAATGGCTATTTCAAATGCAACACTTGGAATAGGACATATTGAATAATGGTATATGTAATCATTTTGAAATTTAAAGATATTTTGTTGCCAAGGTTACAAACTCAGACTGCACATTGAGCTAATAACTTTCGGGATGTTTCATACAGAAGTCTGAATGGAATGAAACAGAGAAATAGAAGGATTATAATGTATGAAGTTTACATAGAACGTGTCTTTCATTGGCATGTCACTCACTGAGTAGCAAGTAGAATAATATGCTGCAGTAGCAATGCTACTTTTTTTTTCATCTCCTCTCATTATTTTCACAAACTCCTCATTCTCAAGTTTGTTTTTAGGACGACAACATCTCACGCTGTGAAAATATGGTATTGATGCATACATAGCTGAACTGTGTATGATAAGGTGAAATTGGAAAGGACTCTTTACATTTCATCTTTGGCCTCTAGGGACAGCAGAACTAGTTTGCAAAATGAACCCTTGCAGCTTGAGGGTGAGTTAAATTAGAGATAGAGGAGCAGAGGGAGTTGAGAATTTATAGCATTGAGGACCAATAGATCTCAAGCTGAATTATTTAAAAACTCACAGGACAATTGCTGCCAACATAACATCTACTTATTAGAAGTTTGCAATTTAAAGTACCCTCCTTCCCATTTAATGAATCTCATTAAGTATAAATTAAAGTGAAGAAAATTAATGTTCTTTCTTTCATCCACCATGTTTCATCACAAATTAAAAGAGGAAGAAACCAAATTCAATGTTAACCGCTATAATTTCTTTTTATTCAATTTACATGATGTTATGATTGACATGCTTACCATGAATTAAAAGTTCCACAATCCATACTCCAGGTGAACATGAATGTAGTTTTAAAAAATCATGTGGTCAATTGCAAATTATAGCTGGTTAGTAAGAAAGAGAATCCACAGAATAATTAATACAGGAACACTTTAAATTGACCAATGGAATGATACTGGGTCATCTCAATGCCTCAATTTACAATTCACTAAGGAATTCTTCTCTTCCTTAAGGGATACTACCAGCTTGTGTGACTGGGACAGATAACTCTTGACATTTATGCTATCAACCATTCAGTTTATTCAGTTCTTTGAAAAACAAAATCAGTGCTAGTCCATGGTATCAAAAGTGGCAAAAGAACAAATTTCTACAAATAATGTGACACAAGCATGTATAATTCTAAAAGCAGTGGATCACCCGAGATGGGCACAGTAAATTGATGCTTCAAATCCTCTTGGTGATATGTTAGTGAAACCTACAGAGTAGATGGTAAGTGTTCATTTTAAAAACACCACAATAATGCTGAAACAAACTTCCTTTCTAAGTACGCTTCACATATTGACCACATAAGTAAACATTGATATGTGATAAGAAATTCCTGTAATGTAGATTTGTAAAGGAAAGGTAAGTTGAGTTCAAATTTCTATCAACAAAGTCAAAGTAAAATTTCAGACCAGATGGAAATATAAAAGGCAAAGCAAGTGTACACTTAACATAAAATTTAAAATAGCACCTCTTGATCACTATAAATAATGAGGAATAAAATACAAAGACACAAGTGAACACAAATTAACTATCCTCTCAAAGGACAATAAAATGCTGTAATATTTAACAGATGGGTATGGAATCACTATTGTACAGTTTGCAATAGATATCATTTTATAGCTTCAAAACATTTTACTTAACTATCTCTAAAATTAATGTCTTCCAACTAAATAAGGCATCATTTGATTTTTCAACCTGTATTATAGTAACAGATGTCTTGGCTGGTACATGAGGTCCTCAAGGAGTATGTTTTATGTAGGTAATTGATCAATTTTTACACTGGCCTTTCTATGAGGTTTACCAGCATGCGACTAGTTTCCAGATTATCTCAGCAGTTGGGAATCCAGCCCATATGTCACAATTGTCCATCTGCCACTTAAAAGCATTGCTGAAGACTAAGTTCACTGTTAAAGCAGAGACACCTGTTGGTCATGTTCTGAACTATAATTGAATGAAAATTCCACAGGTAAACTGGGTTATACTAAAGGCCGCTGATATTTTAAAATAAATATAAGGCAACATAGATATGTGACTAAAATAAGGCATGATTCCTAACCCTAATCCTAATCCTAACCCAATCGTTAATTCTTTAAAAATTTAAAATTTCCTTTATAGTTGATATATTGTGGCTGGCACGGCATTTGCAATTATAGTGAATACAGATTCCCAAATTTCTCAATTCACTATATCTGTTCAACCAACAGTCACATTCACATGTCCTATGTAAACTGGAAGCATGAGCATTTTGGATCTTAAGCTTCCTCATTGGAAATCAAAGTTGTTTCATCCATTGCATTCTGTTTGAACTCAAGCCTGAATTTAATAAGGTGGCAACTACTCTCAGGATTTGGGTGGAAAGCTAATTATTGTTTCAATGGCCGTATTATTTTCTGAGGCCAGTGTAATCCATGTTGAGAGTGTGTTGCTGCAAAAGCACAGCAGGTCAGGCGGCATCCGAGGAGCAGGAAAATCGGTGTTTCAGGCCGGAGCCCTTCATCATCATTCCTGATGGAGGGCTCTGGCCCGAAACATTGATTTCCCTGCTCCTCGGATGCTGCCTGACCTGCTGTGCTTTTCCAGCAACATACTCTCAACTCTGATCTCCAGCATCTGCAGACTTCACATTCTCCCACAATAATCCATGTATCACCCTAAGCATCGGGTTTGCTTGTGCCTCTCCCTTGGTCATATTCCCAGATCACTGTACTTGTCTCCAATGTTTGCTTGCATCATTGTTAATTAGGAGTTTTCTTTCCCCTCATTGACTCCCGTAGAAACAAATAATCGAGCAGAAAACAGGCCGGTGATTCACCACTGTCCATTTAACACAGCCATTCAGAAGAATTTCACCTCTTTATGTCTTTTCCTGGCATCTACCATAATCTCAATGTTCAAGTTTCATGACTATGAATCCAACTGCTGAAAAGGCCTGTCTACTCACTGTGAATATATATTCTACCTGGTATTAGGCATGTATTGGCAAGAAACTGGGTAAACCATCTCATGAACATGGCACCAAGAAACTCCTTCAATTTTTCTGACTGACTGTTCAAGAAAGTGTACCTATCTGAAAGCTCACAGACAGGATGACAATCAACAATTTAATTCAAAGATGTTCTTGTTTTGGTGCTGAAATTCACCAGAAGTGCACAAGATACTTCAATAAAGTATAAGCTGTTTAAGAGGAATTGATGGAAAAAATCACATTGCAACAAAAGCACTACAAAAATATAATACTTATGGTGTAAGTACAACCAATGAAACAGTGACAAGATTTTATAACTAAATATATGTTGACAGGATAGTTCTGAAAGCTTGTACTTTCAAATAAATTGGTTGGACTATAACCTGGCGTTGTGTGATTTTTAACTTTATCCACCCCAGTCCAACATCGGCATCTCCACATCATTATTACATCCAATACAACTTGAACAGGCTTTGTCAATTCATCCAATTGAAATTTTACAATGGAGGTCATTTACATAGTTTGAAGTTTATAGAAATATCAGGAAATTATCAACACCTCAAATACTGTAGGTGTATATTTGCTTCTACCAGCTGTCTTAATAGTGACCTAAGAATGCATCTACATGTAACTTTCATTTTGATGTAAATGTTACTACACAACTATCTATCTACTGTATATAAATGTTAAGAGTCCATGTATTACTTAAATTACTGATGCAATTGGATCCAGAAAATGCTGAAATAATGCTATTTTCGACTAGATATCTAGGACTTATTTAAGTCTATGAAAACTTAAACACTAAATATTATGTCTTGGTTTACTGATTGAGTGAAAGCTATAATTTTTTCCAGATTATTCCATTCAGCTGTCCATCTGAATGTGTATTTGTGAATGTGTGGCAGGGAACAAACCTGAAAGATGGGAGGTATGCACAGTTTGGTGTCACTTTAAGTATTGTACATATTAACAATAAGCATGATTAAGCATTTTGCATATCTCAGCAAGAATTATATTTTAAGTTTCAATGCTAATCTCTCCGACTCTAGAAATCTCAGTTAGAAAAACATCAGGGACATTGGGTCTATGCTGCATTGAAATTTTTGAATGTAAAATTATGTTGGAATATCATTTGCATAGATCAAGGAAACTTGCATGAGTTTTCTTTATTTTGGAAGCAGAACAACGTAAATACTTGGTATGGGAATTTCACCAACTCATGCTAATTTCGAGATAATTTGCTCATTGAGATATTTCAGTGCAGCTACAATGTACATCAATAAAAACAAAGTAATACCACTACAGTTACAATGAAACCTGCACATAAATTATAGAAATTGTTTAAAAAATAAGGAATAGTCAATACTGTCAGAGAAAGGCTCCTTCTCTACTTATTTTCCTTTGTGATAATAATTCTGTACCATTTCCAAATAAGTAATAGGTTGACAAAAACATAATTGTTTTGATTCAAGATGCTGATTACATTACAGACATACAAACCAAGCAGCAACATACAACACAATCACTCCTAAAAATCTAATACATTAGCACAGGTATTGCTGTCTTCCATTGGTAGTTTTGTTCAGATTAGGCTGCTCTCAAATCGTAGTTTTTCTGACAATCTGCTCTGAGATAGAAATCGACAATTGAATTTTTCCATTTGCTGCACTGCTCAAAGTGGACAAGAGAGAATGGATAATAGCTGCATTGTTATCATTGTTCTGTTGAAGTTGCTTAGGGTAGTAACAGTATCCAAATAGACTCTCCTTAAATAACTTCAAAACCTTGATTGTGAGCTAGATCAAACAGCTTAGATTTTTATCTGGCCAAGAAAGACCGGTCACACAGACTTTTGTGACTGTTTACTTGAGTCGGCATAGAAACAAATAGAAATTAGATCAAGGGGTTTTTTATGTGAGTCAACAATATCAGCTGCGGTCTACTGTTACACTGTATAATGGCCGGTATTCTCTGAATGTAGACAATATCCTGTTTATCATGGCACTAACTATCTGCTCAGACTGACATTTTGATGTAAAATAAGATGGCAGGCCTAAGTGTAGTTTGAAAAGAATATTTGGGATACAAATTAAAATACTTTTCCTTAAAGATAATTGCCCATACAATTGTGTGACTATTACCCTACTGCAGATTTAAAGTCCAATCTGACTGAATAAATTAAAAGAACTTTAATTTTATTTTTCATGTTCAGCTAAGCATAAAAGCAGAAGGTCATTTATGCACAAAAGCGTGTAGATTATAATATCAGCAGACATCTTCTCTCTATTAAATGCAATCACAGAAAGTCTTGGTCAAATGCAGTACATCAGCGTATTATGAATTTTCCTTTGGAACCCAGACGTAAATGCAGGGTAAATGATGGAATTAAAATCCTCACTTTCTCTGGGAGTTCTTCCAAGTTTAGGGCTATAAGGTCCAAAAATCCAGAATGCAAAATGGACATAAGTGACAAGAATCAGCTTAAATAATTAATGATCAAGACAGAACTAACATAATTCTCTTTTAACTATGAAAATTTAAACTTACTTTATTTAACTATCATTCATGCACATCAGGAATTGAATGTTTAGAACTTGCAATTTAATAGTTTAAATTTAAATGTGACTTATACCGTAATAATACAAACATACAAAAAAAGGCATGCGTCCCATTGAGAATTTTTTTTTTAAACTTAGAAAGTGTATTAAGATTCCAGAAAAGTGACTTTCTATTTTCTGCTGTTTTTGAACTTCATTGGGCCTGAAAAGCAGGAAGTTTCAGTCACAAAATAGAACTTCAAGCATTACCTCTGTAATTAACATTCGATATATGAACAATTGCTCTCAGCTTCACAAAGTTGATTAAACTTGAAATTAAACAGAAAATTGTTAAAGATAGACTTTTCTGACTTGTAAAGCATCTCAATAAGAATGTTATAATCCAAATTATTGTTCAATTTTATTCGATTCATTAAATAGTCACCACCCATTTAATGCAATAATAAAGCTTATTATTATGTAAAATAACCACAGCACGACTCTCTATAATGCATATGGTTGGTTTTAATTAGTGATAGGGAGACTCGTTGGCTGTAAGATTGGGCTCAGTAGCGTCTGTAATATCATTGCTATATGTGTCATTTTGGTGCAAGAATGGTGTTTATGCTATATGCACACACTGTTCCAGTATAGTTTACACTGAACACAATCTTGGTGTCAGCGTTAACATTGGTGGGAGGTATTTACAGTCGAACTATACAGTGAATGCAGGTCATCATTTCAGTCATAGTCATACAGTCATGCAGCATGGAAATGGACCCTTGATCCAACTCACCCGCACCAACCGGACATCCCAAATTGACCAAGTCCCATTTGCCAGCATTTGGCCTATATCCCTCTAAACTCTTCCAGATGCCTTTTAAATACTGTGAATGTACCAGCCTCTACCACTTCCTCTGGCAGCTCATTTCATACTTGCACTACCCTCTGCATTAAAAAGTTATCCCTCAGGCCCTTTTTTAAATCTTTCCCCTCTCTGTCAAGTTTGGGACTCCCCTACCCAAGGGAATAGACATGTGCAATGCTAATTTGCCACCACCTCTGTCATTTTTAAACTTGTTGTTCTCTCAACACATTCAGTAGCAGGACAAACATTTCCTAATTCCATCCCCCCACCAACTCCCCACCCCACCCCCACATCAGTATCTTTTAAAGGTATCACTAATTGGAAGTCTAATTGCTGTTTACCATCTAGTATCTCTTTTTCAGTTTGTAGGTGTACTTGGTGAATTAAGGAGTTGGATATAGTTGGTGATGTTGAGACAGACTGCTGCTGCATGTAGAGAAGACCTTGTAATTTCTCAGGTTCTGTACCCAGTCTTGGGTGCTTGAAATGAAATCTTCCATGGCTAAATCATGTGTGTGTGTGAGAGAGAGAGGTAGAACACATGAACAGAACGGATTAGCTGCTCATAGAGGGAGGAGGAGTGGAAAAAGATTTCTCAATAGGTGGTTATCCAACTGGACTCTTTTAACTCTTGCCTTATCTACACCTAAATAAAGTGCAATTAGTACCTGTCATCATCTGCCATTTATGAAGGAGGTGATCATTGAAATCTCCAACTTCCAACCAGAACCAGTGACAGGGCTATCAATTGCTATGAAAGTGACTGTGGTGCTGAATATCTTCATTTATACTGAATCAACATCACCTATCCAGGAACTTGAATGCGGGATACACCTGTAAAAACCACCTTCAGAGATATTGATGTCACTCAGACAAAGAGAGAAATACCCCGATCAGAACTCTCGAGAAAGTGTCCAATCATTTAACTTGCACAATTTTGTTTATATATAAGTGACATTAATTCTTCAGGGGTATCTGATTTGAGCTATACGAGTTCCATACCTTTGGACTAAACTTTGGACAAATTATCTAGGATTTAAATGTGATGACATGAGCAAATGTGACTTTTATTGCATTGTTTGCACTGGTTATTTTAAGGTCCTTCCTGTCTCAAGCAGGTAAAATGAGTAACATCTTTGCGTTTGGCATCCACAACAAATGTTCTTCAAGCCAAGAGAAGAAACTATATTGTGTTCTCTGAACAAAGCTAGCAGCGGATACTCATGGCTTTACCAGAAGAGCAGACCTTTCCATTGTGAAGGATGCCATCACTATGATAAACATGTGATAAGATTAGAAAATTTACCCTACTTCAGGTGAAGGCCTGATTAACATTTACATACTTTAGCTCACCTAAGTCAGTGAACTTCCACCTACACCAAAGCCAAATCCAAAATTGCTCATTTTATGAACAAACACCTAGACATCTTAAACAAACAAACCTTCAACCCCTACAGTTCAAACCTATGAGGCACGCTTTGGGATATTCCCAAACAAAAAAGCAAATTAATTGTTTTACCTCTCATACTACCTTCGATGCTAAAGCCCATATTATGTAACTCTAACGGAACATTATGACCCCCTTTCCTAAAGACATTTCCAGTTAATAGCTAATGATAGACATTCTGGATATATCAACAGATGTAGAAATGGGTCATCCATTAGTCAGTGTTTACAATTTCTAATTTGGACTGTGCTTGAAGATGAATGTGGGTTAGTTTTTAATTGTAATTAACACTGAGCTTGGTTAAATTATATGTTCTTCATTGTTACTAAACAGCTTTGAAATCAGATGCTGCCAGTTATCTGCAGTTAAGGCGATAATTCCTAAAATTAGTATCTCCCACTAACAGGCCTTTATAACAGCACAGTCTTTGTCTCAATGATTAGAGTGAGAGGCTCAAAAGTTGGATGACGATTCAGTAACACACCCCCACCCTGCCAGGCTGTCTGTAATCATCTCATTCAATGATTATCTCATTCACAAACAGAACTTCAAAATCCCAATGTACAATAGTAGCACACATTACTATTCCTCTGTTATGACCCATCACAGTGTTCCCTTGGGTCACAATGCAAAAATAAAGGCCACCACAAAACAACTATTCTGTAAACTGAATCATTCAAAGCACAAGGACAACACTCATCCTTGTGTATTCCCCTATTGGACTATTCTTGTAAGTACATGACCACATACTTCCCTGCAGTGTTAGCCCTGAGCCTGTCATTTGGCAGAAGGTTTCCATCTTTCAGTGGGGAAGACTGCAAGTGGCCTTGCAGGATACCCGCAAACAGCTCTGGGCCTAAAAAGCCTAGCTTCAGACTGCACCACTTCAGCACCAGTGGCAGCACTCTTGACTACTACTGAAGCATGGACCATGGTAAAAGGACACATGTTATCACCCTGAGCAGTCAGCAAGTTCATGCTCCAATGAGCCACTGTGACAGCAGAGCCTCAGCAGTAAGCTGTTGGAGGACAGTTTGCCGGATTGCTGTGAGATTCCACAAGCGCCTTTGAGCACCGGTGTCTGTAGCCACAACAGCAGCAAGCAAACTCTGCTTGACAGGAAGCTATTTCATAAAAAGGTGACTGCAATTTTCATGCTGGGAAGGGTGGACTCCAGGTATAATGCACTGTGCCAAACTAATGCCAAATCTTTCCTGCTCCTTAATAGTGCCACTAGGATTTCTGTCAACACAGTAAGCATGCCAGAGTACCTAGTCATCAGTATATTTCTCTATATCACTGCATCAAAGTTCTCAAGCAGCAGATTTTGTGTATGAACTATCCTCCCAGCAAGCTAGCCCATTCACTACCTGTAGTGATTGTAATGAGTTCAACCAGGCGGACCTCATAGAATATGATTTCCCTGATTTGGGTTGTTAACCAGGTCCTATCTGGAAGCTCTGGCTGACAAATTAAACTGGGATGTCAGACACCTTGTTCACACTGAGAGTCAGCTCTCGAAACTGACCAGTGTCAAGTACTATGCATATGTAAACAAAGGGTGACTTGGTGATGGGATACCGGCCTCTGTGGGGTTACTCCACTATCCTTTCACTCTGCCCTAGAATCCACCTCCTGTACCAAGGCCTTCAGTGTTGTACCAGGAAACCTTAGCACACAGTTCCTGGCCTACTGCATCATTTACAATCTTTTCCCTGCTCATGAACTCCTCATTAATCAGTTGCATCATTGGTTCCAGTCAAAATGCATTTTGCTTTTAAGTCCAGACGGTCTTTAATTGGTGTGAGTTAGTTTTAACATTAATGCAAACCAAGATACTGCAGATTCCTAAACTCGGAGATAAAAGCATAAATTACTCGGAGTACTCAACAGAACTGGCGGGATCAGTGGAGAAAGGATAAAAAAGCCAATGGTTCAGGGGTGACCCTGCATGAGAATTAGTATGTGAATACTATCATTATCCAATTTTTACACCTTTGTAATTTTCTTGTACAGAATTAAGATGTTCTTTATATTGACAGTTAATGATTCTGAGCACATACACTGGTAAATATTGATCCTGAATGCAGAGTTATTGATTATAGCAATCATTATGGTTAGACTATCGCTTGTCCAGCTCTCTCACTACCTAAACTGGCAAATTTCATTGCAATTTCAGAATTTCTTTCGCATAAATCTTGTTCTATGTGTTAGAGAGATTGGAATTATATTCTATTCTGCAGCAGTATTATAGATCACAAAGTAAAGACTAAATAATATGCTTAACTGAAAGTATTAATACTCTTATTGTATAATTTTCAACGAGGCACAAGTAATTTAAATATATGCAGATTTTTCTTGGCATAATAGAAATAATTCTAAGCTAATCAATCAACATGCAATCCACAACATGAAGAGGAATTTTCCATTTTTACACTTGTCCCAGTAGTGACTTCAATGGACTGGGTGAAAAATCAATGGTGCATCGGTCCATTCAGTTTTCTAACAGTAAGTTAAGTTAATATTGCCCACAAGCATCTGAACTGTTCAATGACAGGAAACTTGCCTGTATAGCACTCACCTATTACTGAGCTTCTTATAAAATGGATTTAGTTTGTTACAACAGGTGTTTATAGAACATATTCAAAAAAGGGCAGTTATTTTGACTGATGTCTTATGATATTGCAATAAACTACAATATCTATGCTTGATTTTGAAAAATTTGAATGCTCAGCAGTAATTAATATTAAGTCAAGAAGGTAAATTATGTAGAACAGTTTCTCATCACCCACCTATTAAACTTGCCAAAAATGCAGTGTTAATTATCTTTCCATATCCTTGCTTCAGCATAACACATCCCGCAGCCTCTGACAGAACTTTTGCAAAGACAAATTACTGCTTCGTGAACATACCAATATTGGCAGGATAACAAATTACAGTCCACCCTCTTCAGGTGGGTTATACTCTTGTGTAAGGAAAGCACCCACTGTAATACAACATACCCTTCAGTCTTTCTGTCAAATGCAGACATAAGCATCATGTTGCTGGTTCTTAACAATTAATTTCTTCCAAGTAAAATAGTCAACAATGTTTGATCATTTTTCCTCCATTTCTGCATTTCCCCTTTATGCTGCACTTCTGGAGCAACCAAATCACATGTCTATAACCAAAACTATCTACTTTTGTCCATGACATCAGCAAAAACAAAACTAAGAACATTGGGCCTAATGCCAATTAATCCATTGCTGAAATGCTGCCTTTTAATTAGATGGACATAAGTCCAAGTCCCAATTAATTGTCACAATAAGGATAGTTTTGCTAGTTCCTTAGTATGTCACTTTTCATTGGAGTGTGGCATGATAGTCAGAAATCTGGAATTTTTTTTTTCACTTGACCCCTGAAATTAGCTTGTCTCTTCTAGAGATTGCTTGATAGAGGATGATGGCACACTATTGGCTATGGCTGGAATGTTGCTGCAGGCAAGTCCTTTCTGGTCTCGCTGTTAAACCAGAATACAAGGAAGCCATTTTTTTTGGAATGAGGCAGGCAATAAAGTTGACAAGTATTATAGCTCCATCAATGCAGCATTGATCTATTTATTTCATTAAGGTTTAAATACAGAATGCCCCAGTAGCTATGCATAGTTTAATAATTGCTAAATACTGTTCAGCTGAATTCCAGTTTCACAAAGATATATCCTTCTTTGTGTAGGGCAGGCTATGTCAATATTAAAAGCCAAATGTCCCAATTCTTCATATACATAGAAATTTAGAGAATATAGAAAGAAGAAGCATTGTCATCTGCACAAACCTGATCAGCATTTGGTTACATCATCACTGTTTTATATCTCAACTTCATTAATCCACCTTGATAGTATAACTCTTAATATCCAATTATACATATGTCTATTTATATACAGTGTCTGTTTTAAAATCTTTATTTGCTGTAACTTCAACAGTTTTTGGAGGAGAGGGTTCCAATTTTCCATTATCCCTTGTGTGAAGAAGCATTTCCTGATATGATTTCTGGATGGCCAAATTCTAATTATGAACTTATGTCCCTTTGATCTGGATTTGCCCCCTAGAATGAAAAAATACTCTGTGCATACTAACAACTTCTTCAATCTTATTAAACATTTCCCATTATCCACCCCTTTGCCTTAAAAACCAAAGGGAACGAAAACTCAGTCTACAACTAGTCTTCATAATCTAACTCTTTTAATCCTAATATCATTTGGTAAGTCTACCTTACATCTTCTGTAAGACCAAAGTACCTATTCTGAGGTTTGGTTTCCAAAACTGAATACATTGTTGGGATCTAAACAGAAATTCAGCTGTAACACATTATGTTTTGCATTCTGTCCCATTTGAGATAACGAGTAGCAGGCCATTAGCCTTTAATGTTTCTTGGTACCTTCCCATTAGATTTTAGTGATTCATTACTTGGACTGCAAAGTCTATCTGTTCCTCCATTGTTCCAGTTTCTTGCCATTTACTTAGGTCAATCTTTCTCAGATATTCTTGAACTTATATTTAAGTTTTAAATCTTGAGTTATCCTACTTGAAATATTTAGTGTTCAGTTGCAATGAGAAAAAGGATGGTAATGAAATTCAGCCTTGATGAGACAGAAAATTCACATCAGTGCATCCTTTGAATCTGTTGCCCATTGAAGAACCTATACAATTTTATTACCCACTGCATTCATTAGAAAGGGAAATTGTACAATGTCTATAATGGGTTTCCACATGTGTTCTTGCCATTTTCCCCAATATTATTCATTCCCCAGTCATTCTTCAGTATGCTGAAGTGGTAGCTATTCTCTCAGGTAGAGAAAATAATGGTTATTAAAATCTGTCAGAAATTCCAATATGGATTGCACATTGATTCTCATGAGTTATGGATAGAAGAGTGCTCAGCTACAGAGACCTAATAAAATGTGGTTTGTTTGACTACACAGTTGGCAGCAAGAATCATCCTATTATAGAAAATAGCGATTAGATTGAAAAGCTGCTGTAACCACAGCATTTCATATAAATAAAATGTTCCAATGCATTTCACAAATAGTTTCAATAAAAATTAATGCCAAGTCTGGAAAAAAAGAGGGGAAGGTGTCGCAAAATGTTTGGTCAAACGAATGAGAACAGAAGTGATTTCTTAAAGGTGGATAGTGTCATAAAATGACTTAGTGAGTGCTCCAGAAAGTAAATGCAAAGCCACTGAAGAGCTTTTCCACCAATGATATGCCAAAGAAGGGCTAATCTGATGTCTTAACTCAGATATATGGAGAATTGGAGGGTGTTGGGTGGAGCTGAAGGGCTGTGAAATGGTATATAGGCATATAGACCTTGAGGAGAAATAGATCAAGACAACGGTTGGATTTATAAATTAGGACAAGGCATTTGAATTTAGCTGTTTTGCATTTGGGAACCTCTCACAGGTCAATGGAGATAGGGATGATGAATGTGTGGGATTTAATGTAGATCAGGATGTGTGCAGCAAAGCTCTTGGAAATGGTTGACTCATGCAGGATATTTCCCAAGACTGGAGTTCAAGCACCAATTGAGGGAGAATACAAACAGTCTCAGTATGTGCCGTTCTTGAAAAAAAAGGTACCCATTCTTGCAAATACTTGTCTTTACAACAATTCCACTTGGATGAGACCAAATATTTACTGTATAACTAATTGACAGGCTTAGCATAAGATAAATTTCGACAGCTGAACTTTCAAGTTCTAGTACACTGTGAGCATTCAGAAGAAAACATTGAATAATGTTTCATAGTAACCTACAGATCAGTTTAAATCTTACCATTTAAAATTCCTGAGTTTTTAAAATTGCTCATCTCATTTAACCTTTCTTGTAATAACTTGAATCATAATTCAATTAACTTTTAAACATAACAAAAATGAAGTTTATTAAACTCAGTTGTACTTATCCACAGGTGTGGTGCCTGGGGCAAAAAGAAAGGTCTCACCTTTGGCCCACACAAAAGGCTAATGCATTGTACACACCTGGCAGCCCATAATTACTCCTCATGGATTGACATCAAAAGTCTTGCCCCACTTTGCAGACAGCATCTCTTCTCTCACTGAGTTCATGTTTATTCCTGCATTGTTGCAAGCTGTGTGAAGCGTGCCCCATTTAACCACAGCCGTATCAACCATCTTTCTCACGTCCTCAGGCTTGCCTACATCTGCTGCAACTGCCACACACTGTATACCTGCAATTAGGATTAAAATTAATTGCTCGTCTAATGGGGAATTTGGAAACGAAGGAGGCAGCATTTCAGAATATGCAAATATTTTCAGTTAACTGATCTGTATGGACCCAAGGGCTTTCTTCATTATAAATGGTTTATGTACGAGGACCTAATCAAGCAAGAACATTTTTCTCTTGAAAACTTTATTTCAAATTATTTCCATGATAAGAGCAGACCACACTTTCACGTTTTAACATATATACACACATTTGCATATCAATCTAAATGTTTGAGCAACTAATGTGTTCATGACAAAAACAAAAATAATTGTATGGATGTTGTAAAAGTTGTTATGAATCTGACAATAGTTCTGGTCAACAGTAAAAATCTCTACTTGTCCATCAGAGATAAATCATATTTACTCCTGCAATATCTCAAACTTAAGTCATTCAAAAGTAGTATTCACACCTCTTTAAGAATAAAGGAAAAGAAAACATCATCTTCACCTTGTCATAATAATGATAAAATGCTTCAGTAAGAAAAAAATTTGTAAGACTTCAATATCTTATAATTAACTTTTTGGTTTAATTCTAATGAAGGATCCCAATCAAAGCATTTTGCTCTCAGATGCCAATCGACCTAACATGCATTCTCAACAAAAGCACTTCTCATTTCAGATTTCAGGCAATTGGAGTATTTTTCTGCAGTTTTCTCTTCACTGTATAGATGAAAGTCTTTGCATTGATAAGTCAATACTTAATCATCATCATATGGATCAGCATCCAAATATTGCTGGACCATAGTGCCATTGCAAGGTGACTTTTATCACTAATGTACAAAATGTCATATTTTCAGCCTAGGAAAAGAATGTCATGCACATTATTTATCAAATTAATCTTTTCCCTCACCAAATTTGTAATATTTATTAACTTTCTCTCATAGCACCTACAATTTTAAAAAAAAACATGTTAACATATACACATCAGCAGACATTAATTTGGCTAATAAGATATTAGGATCTCATTCATTACTTAGCACAATGGTGCTTTTTTGTGTGCATTATTTTGTACAAAACAACAAATAAAGCATGTAATTGACTCAAGAAATTGCACAATGAAAAATATTTCTGTTCACTTTGACTATTGTTGCCAAGGTTAAAATACTGTGAATGTAGCACCACCTAGTGGTAAAATATAAGTGTACTTTCCATTGTTGAAATTTGTATGTTCCTCCCCAAAATTTAAAATTCAATTCACTCAATTAAGATTGTTAACTAAAACATAAACTGGGAATTTCAGCAGTGCCCTTGTGTATCATGGCAATACGGAAGGCTATAAAAGTCATTCACTAATGTCAAATTACATTAAATGGTCATGGATGTGTTTTCAAATTTATAAACTAAAGGTGCCTCATTTTCTGATGGCAGAAATACATTTCTGTGCAACATTGACCATGAAGCTATAGACATTGTGACTAAGTGAGGCAGGATAAAATGCCCAGCTGCTTTATCTTGTCCAATTCTTTCATATGTTTATTTGTTTATCAGCAGAAATTTAGCTTCAAGAAAAGTGAGTAAAGCAAATAGGCACAGCATCCACCGTACATGTCATCCACAATACATGTCATCCACCATACATGTCATCCACCATACATGTCATCCACCATACATGTTTCAGGCTGTTGTTCTTGGCCTTCAATCCAAACCACTTCTGAAGGAGACTGCCAGAACTTGCAAAGAGTGAGGAAGTCTTTTAACCGTCCTATTTCTCTGGACGCATGTATGTATTTTACTGTCAGCTCAGGCTTCTCACCAACCTTGTCTCCCTTTCACTTTCACTTCTAGAACATACCTATAAAGCCAGACAGATTAGGGAGAAGCATCAGGCCACCTCGAATGTTTTCACAGCACACTGCCTGAATGAGGATGAGGCCCAAAGCCCAATTTAAAATAAAGCTAGGGTCATGGTCTTCACATCATGCTGCCCAGATGAATTTCATCTTCTCTGAGTCACAGCATGATCAAATGTGGCAATGTCTGCTACAATCATTTTGAGGTGTACTCATAACCAAATACAATTAACTTACATGTTGAGTCCTGTAATTCCTACATTTGGCACTAGATCATAGGTCCATTATAAATCTGATAATGTAGAAGACACGCAGTTTCGAACATGATAATTTTCAATAGAATGCCACTAGAGAAAGTAATGACTTTTTTGATAATTACGGTGATATTTATAAGTTATACCGATTATACTTGATATTTCACAGACTCAAAACTACTGTTTTAACTAGATTTTTAACTAGATTTTAACTAGATCTTAAAAAATTAAAGTTATAAATTTTACTGCATACTTATTGGAGGTAGAAATAATTTTCTCAGAAAACACAATGGCAATCAGGTTCTAATACAAAGTATTTTAATCCTTTGGTTGCTTACCATGTATTGCCTTTGTCTCATATATAAGGGCAGCAGAGATAAAGTCAGGCAACATGGTTGGATAGTCAAGGATTTTCCCTAGTGTCATGCTTTCTACTTGTTTCATCAAGTCAGAACAATGTTGTACTTTCCTAAATTAAAACAAATCTTAATTACATCAAAAGCAATCTACAATGAGTGCATCAGCTTGATTTAATTGGTCGTGATTTTACCTCTGAATTAGAAGCTTGGCATTCATATTTTTGATTATGCCAGTAAAGCAGCTTCAAACTTTTTTCAATGGTAAAGGTGCTATATAAATGCAAGGACTTTTTGCTGGTTGTGGTATGTCCCCCATAGTAGGATATAAGCTCATAATTAAATAGTAACAAAGCACTCCATTGCTAAAGGTTCCAGGTTTTGGATAAGATATTAAACTGAGGCCCTTTTCCACTTCCCAGTTTAACATAGAAAAAAACCCTGTGAATTATTTAAAGAAGAGCGGAGAACTCTCCTGGTTTCTTCCCCAACAATTCTTGTTCAACGGTACTAAAATCAGAATATGCACTCATTCATTCGCTGTTTGCAAAGCCTTGTTTCATAAAATTCACTGCTGCATTCCAACAATTAAAATGCAATCAATTTTGTTGTAAAGTGTTTTGTGACATCCGAGGATGAGTTAAGATGCTATATAAATCCAAGCACTTCCTTTTTTTCATTGTTGATGATTAGGAAATCATTATAGAGGGTATGCCTTCTTTAAAGGCTCATTTCTCAATCGTTCATTTATTCTTGGACTGACATTAAGTGACTTCAGAAAAAAAACTATTCTCCATGATTCATTATGCTATGCAATGTCTCAGAACATAATTCTGTCCATTTGATTCGTCTGCTACTTTGTGCTGTCAAATAAACATTAATGATGCTGTTTAAAGGCCCTCATTTCAGATGGAATTTTCAACAGAGATCAAGAAGAAAGTTGTCTTATATGCCATTTTACAAATTTTGGAGCCATTCTGTTCCAAAGGTGAAAGAGCAAGAGAACATTTTAAAACTAAAACGCATAATAGCGATGCTAAAGAAATATTTGTTTCTACAGTGGCTTCTGTCATGGGAAAATCATTCCTCCAATGAATATGTACAAGCCTCTGGTCTAAGACAGGCTTGCATTATTTCCCATTATGTCTCATTCTCTTCTAGTCAGTAATAACCGAATTCTGACACAGCATAACTGTATATGAGATACAACCTGCAAAGTGAGGCTGTATATACGTGCTGCCGGTTTTCATTGTGTTGATGTACTCTATAATTATGGACAAGCAAACTATGTATGGCTTCTTTAAATTGGTGACAGAATCACAATCAGTTGTGATCCTCTCATCAGTTTAATTGGCTTGTAATTCTCACCTTCTAGATTGCTATATAAAAATGGCTGCCTGTTAATGAGAAGAAAGCTTCATCTTATGCACTGTGAACTATTAAGAGATGAATTCCAGGCAAGAAGAGGATAAGAAATGTGCAGAACATTGGCATAATAATGATGCAATTCTGGATCCTGAAATAATATGTTGCTACACGTTGTAAAACTTTGAGTATAATGGCATTTTCGTTGATCCAGCGCATTACGATTCAATTGACGTCTATAGGCCTAAAGCAGAAAACCTGCAAATAAACTCTTCCAAAAAAGATGAACATGACCTTCAATCTTTTGCGTTCAAAATTCAATCTGTGAATTCTGATTCCTTTTTTCTCACTTCGATCCACTGGCTTTTTGCTAACCACATTCGCTTGGACATCACTTGTTACAGGCCTCAATAGGTATTTGACGTAGCCAAAAGAGTTACAATTAGAATACTAAAAGGTTTTATGGTTCACTACCAGGACAGTTCACAATGTCAAATTCCTAATAGTCTCAGCTCAGTTTAAAGAGAAGCCAGTCATTTATCAGGCCATCCAAAAGCTGTAATCAGTAAACATCTAGAGAGCATTTCTTTTCATGTAACTCACCCATCTTACAAGTCCTCAGTGATTGTAATAAGGTATGACAGCAATAACATGAAGGGATATTGTACTAATTAGCCAACATTTTTGTCTGGTTTGAAAAATATTTTTTAGTCATATAATTGACTATTCGATGAAATCGCGCATGTAATGAGACCTCAGTACTTTAAAGGGGAATATGAGTACTATTATACTTTAGGCAACGTTCCTCAGAAAATATTTAATTATTTATACAGAGAGTAAACTTTGTGCTAAAAAGGTTTAGGATAAGTCTGCTATAGAATTGTTGAGCAGTAAAGCATTAAAATGTCTCTTTTTTCACATTTTGTCGTGACAGTTAAAACCAAAACTTCACTTTATTTAAAAGAGTAACATAAACTCATAGAGATGTACAGCATGGAAACAGAACCTGCATTCCAAGGTCTCTTTGTTCAGCAACACTCCCGAGGATTTTACCATTAAGTGTGTAAGTCCTGCTAAGATTTGCTTTCCCAAAATGCAGCACCTCACATTTATCTGAATTTAACTCCATCTGCCACTTCTCAGCCCATTGGCCCATCTGGTCCAGATCCTATTGTAATCTGAGGTAACCCTCTTCGCTGTAGCCTAGCAGCCTGTTCGCACATAAGAATGGGTGCATGATGGGGTGGTTCATGCCTCATAATTGGCTGTTCATAAGGGTGTACTAACCAAGCAAAATTTGTGCTAGAGCATACTGCCAGCCCAAAATCTCCTCCTTCTTGTCTCTTGGCCTGTGTAGGCCTGAGAAAGCTATGTAATGATAATCAGCTGCTTCTTAAAGAGCACTGCATTCTGCTGTAGAGAGCAGGAAAATGCCAGATGGGAAAGAGATCCAGAAAGGACAAAATGGATTGGTGCAGACAGTGGGAAGTGCTCAGGTTTGGTGCAATGGTATGATAAGAGTTGGGGCAGAAAAGGCTTCAAGCCATCGCTCCTCAACCAGCAGAAGGAAATCACTGAACAGGTCAATGCCAGGAGCTTTGCTGCAAGGATGCAATGAGAAAAGAAATCTAACAATTGCAGCATGTTAGTCAGGTAGGAACTCAGTTCCCACCCCATTTACTCTCTCCTAGCATCTGCTGCCATAGTACTTACAATACGCCCTATTGTGACCTCCTTTACTCTCCTATGTTGACTGTATCACATATGATTTCAACATCTCCTCTCCTTATTATGCACAGTTTCCACCTCCAATTTTCATCAATAAATCAATTCTCACTTCCCCACGCCTCGCATTTTGTAGTTATGCACTATGCACTCATAACTTCCTTCTTTTTTTTGTCAGTCCTCCAGGGTCAAGGGGGACTTGCTCCTTTTCTGGTGTTTAGGGGGAGGGAAAGGGCGTTGGAATAGTCCAACCCTGGAGCTGCAGACTCTGCTGTTGTTGGACAGGTGGGGTTTAAGGTAGATGAATGGGTGTGATGCTCTGGATTCTAGTCGGCTCCTTCCCCTGCTTACATTTGGCCTTCACATGCTCCATTAGTGGTGCGCAAAGTGATTGGTATCTTCGCAGATGTTTCTCCTCCAGTTTGTGTATGTTCTGGTGTAAGTAATTCGCACACGTGGGTGGTGATGTTGCATTTGTTTAGAGAGGCTTTCAGGGTGATCTTGTAACATTTCCTCTGCCCTTTTAGTAACCTATTCACCCATAGAACACACACACATCCCCAATTCAGTTCACCAGGTTGGCACTCACACTTTTATTTTCTTGTGGGGGAAAATTGCACAAAACGTCATTCAGATATTTGGTGGCAACTGGAGAAGAGCCATCCGCCCTGCATACCTTGAGGTTGGGGGATGATGGCCATTGGCTATGACAACTGGCAGGACTAGTGAATGTGTTGCGTCAAATCTCTTCACATCCCTAACTCTATTTCCCTTTTCACTTCTATCCTACGAGGTACAGTCTGCATGACTAACTGTAGAAACTTCCTGCTGCCATATATCTCTCTCAGGCCTTCATTGTAGCTAAAGTTGCACATCTTCCTCACATTTCAGGTGCCAAATGTGTTGAGATCTCTGTCCAATGTCAGGGAGAGTGAGTGAGCCATCCTGAAATTGCAGCATTATTTGACTGACCATAACTGTATCAACCTGAGCTGAGCTCACATCTGCCTTCCACTGTCTGACTTCCTGAAAAAGGACACAAATCATGGTGAGGTTACTTATCTGCTGTGATGGAGAACTAAGCTGTAGTTTAATGGAAGGCTATCCCTTCCTACTGAGAAACAATATGCTAAGCCAGTGAAGGGGACAACACAAAGTAGTCAGTAACACCCAAAGAAATTCTGCAATGCAATTTGAATTCTGATGCTCACTCAGACTGCTTGCCTCTGTCCATTGTCACTTTGATAGGTATACTTCTGGTGTGGAACATGGTGACCTACCTGATCCATGAATATAGAGTAAACTAGGAAACGTCACTGTAAACATCACAGCATTACTGAATTTCTAACCCCATGTTCTGAATTTGTATCTCCAACGTAATTGTAAGATGATTGCCATTTTTGTTACATTGGATACTGGTTTTGCTATATCCTGTACTGCATTTCTGTTAGTTGCCAAACTGACCAATGTTGAGCAGTAAATAATAAAAACATTTACATATTCTACTAACTAGCGTAGATTCAAAATAGGATAGGAGCAATGTCGCTTTGTTTATCAACAAACTGGAATACACACAACCAGGTATGATCATAGTTACTGAGATCGTGAAATTGTTGTATGATGTTTCAGGTTTATTTGAGACTATACATACTGATAAATATCTATATTTTGTATTAACCTCAGGAGGTATCTATATTGTGGGTGCATGATTCTATGAAGTATTGTAATGAAATGGCACTGAGTCAGTCCATTGATCTGATATGCTAAAGCATAATGGTGCATTGTACTCACTTCACTCCAGAGTTATGGTAAACCTGAAAATACACAGAACCACAAAATTGCAGAAATGTAAAAGCATCATAACTTATTAAAAAAAAAGTGACAAATTCCACTCCAATTCACACACCACCTTGACTTAGACGTGCATTGCCATTCTTTCATCATTGTTGCTGTGGTGTATATGTACCTTTAAGGGCGCCTCTCTTAAATCACTGTTGATCACAGAAAGTGATGTAGAACGCCATGACTCTGGAGGTGGAACACAGCAGCAATTCTCTGGCCCCAAACAAGATCATTCTCAAACTTTCTCCTTCAATGACACCTTTCTTGAATAAAACTGTCCCATAAAGAACATTTATCCATATAACATTCTATGTGCAAATTCTCTCAGACTGCTCTTTATATAAGATTTCCTTCAGAATATTAGACAAGTACACCCCAATTTCTATTGCTTCTACTGGTGGGCGTGTCCCTGCTGCTCAGTTGCTTTTTAATTTTTCAGCTTCTTGAACTAATGGATAACATTTTCCATTCTTTCTCACCAAAAATATGATAAATCCTGCCACATTTGAATATCCAGCTGGAAGATTGGCATGTGAAACATGGCTAAAAATGACTAACTTCATAGTGTAAGGATTATATTTTAATTTTTTGCATTTTGGATTGTGGACTGAAATAGCAAATTACTGCTTTAAAAATGAAAGATCGTAATAGGGATTTCTGCACTTTTAAGAGCAAGTTATTTGAACTTATTGTAACAGCGAGGTGCACTGCAATTTGTTTAAGTTAATTAATTGCAGACAAACTGGTGCCAGACAGTGTGTACATAATGGAATTCTATTGGCAACAGGTAGCTGTTTGGTCTGTTGAGTAGGTGACTAGTTGTTGGTGATAAAGGCCTTCTGTCTGCCAAGAGCTATATGTTTTAGTCCCAGGTAGCTGAACAATTTGGTGGTTATGAAGAAGATAGCAGAAGTTATTGGACCACCACAAAGGAAGGTACCATCCTTTTTTGTATAGTTGAAAACACCTCAAGCCTGAAGAAAGCCAATTTAGTGACTTTTAAACCAATAAGTCAAAGATTTTTTTAAACATGAGCTAGTCACCCTGCACTTTCTGCAAGCAAGTCAAAGTATCTGGAGAAGGAATCTCAATGGGCAGCATGACCTAACAAGCCAAAAGGATCATCTCAGTGAATCCTATGGTCCAGGACCATTGAACTGTCATCCCTGTCTTTCCTTTGACAAGACATATGGGCCAGGTGCTGGAAAATAGGATTGGAATAGTGAGGTTGTTGTTTTTGACTGACACAGACTTGAAAGGCCTTTTTATGTACTGTAGACTACATGATTCTGTAACTCCCTATATGTTCATAGCATCCATGTTTCTTGGTGGCTGTGTGTGTGCATGTGTAGGGGGAGATTTATAAAAGGATTAGAGTTTTAACTAGTAAAACTGTATGTCGACAGTTCATAATATTTCCATGTAGCTAATAATATTCAGAGTCACATCTAAAAACAACTGTCGATCATTCTTGGTCTATTCTTCGATTTTGTAGTCCCAGTACCTGTTGCCTGTCATAACTACCCAAGATTCCTTACCAACACAGCTTCTGGTTATGATCCTGTTTTTACATTGATGCTTGAGTCTTATACCTGAACAGTCTTAAAATGTTGAAAATAACTAAATCCTCAATATTTAATGTGACTGCTGAATGTCCCATTTGTACATTGAAAGCTGGTGGAAAGTAATGTTTTCCAAGTTTTTTATAAAGTTTGTGACATCTGTCCAGAAATTTAATATGATGTTCAACATCTCAGCACAATCCAATAATTTGATGGCAAGCACTGGGTTAAGAATCTCCAAGCAGAACATATGTAGCCTTGCACATGATCTGTTAAATTCCATGTTATATTCTTGCATATAAATATCCATGCAGCTTGTCAAAATTTATCTAAGTCTGATCATAAATTTTAATAGAATCTCCAAATGTTTAACAGTGCCCAATTGTTGAGGCCCTATCTCAGACAATAATTTACATCTGGTCTTGCTTCTAGTCAGAAGCAAAATGCCAAAGCCATATTTGACATTTTTTTCTTGATGAAGATATCCACATATCCATTGGATTGATCAGCAGGCTCAGTTTAAAAAAAAATTAAAAATACAAAAGACAGGACTAGGCAGCCCCAGCACTGGATCCTGCCCTCACCCAATATTGAGCGCAACATACACCTTCCATCACTTGCTTCACCAGCAGACCGTCACCTAGTACCAAAAACCATCTTCCCTCACCACCAGACACAACACCCTGCTACCAAACCTGACAGCATCCAATCCAACAGCCTTACCTCCCTGCCAGACTGAATAACCCCTGACCACCGCTAACAATCCGAACCACTCCATCACTTACCTGGCTGCAATCACACCTGACAATCTATCCACCAAGCACTCACTCCACCTCTCACTCACTCCACCAAACACTCACTCCACCTGACACCTTACTCATCTGGCAGCCTGGCACCCTACCCTCCACTCACTTGGCAACCTGTTCATCTTGAACCCTAACCACACATGGCCTTACATAGCTCCTCCTTTCATAAGGGTTGACTAGGTGTCTGTCTGTATTGCTGGACATTTAAATCACAGAATTCAGCAACTCTTGGTATGGAAAAGAGGCCATGTTTTCACTTTCCCCAACAATCCTGTACCGTGAGGAACCTGTCAGATTTAAAATATGCCCCACGTTTCTGAGGAAACCCTAACCAGAATCTCTCGTCAGAAATGTCAAGCTGTTTTGTAGTTTTTAAAAAAAGCAGCATAATGTCAATTGATGCCACTCCTTCGAAAACCTGGCCTAATACTTAATAAAAGCAGTATTTGTTCTGGTAATTCAATTCAGGCAGTCAGTTCGTGATACTGGTTGATTGAGCACAGATTTCTTGTTCTGGTTTCCGGACTTAAACTCTTCTCACATTTTCAGTTTTGCTTTTCTGCAGAAAACCATTAATGATCAATGTTTATTAGCCCTTGTGAACCATTACCTCGTGTCCATGATCTCAGGCATCCTGAACTCGAATCTTATTATTAAAACATGCAGTTCATGCATCATCTTGCATTGATAGATGGTGTCTGCTCAGTTCCTAACAACAAGGCCACATCTTTTCATTTCCTTCCTTTCTAGACTGAACTAAATAAATGCTTTAAACCAAGGAGACTGTGCAAAAAGATCACTGTAGTTTTAAAAAGTCATGCTTACTGTAACAAATCATTCATATACAGAATTAAATTTGGATTGCAGTATGCAGGAAGTCATAGTTTTGACCAGTGTGCAAGAGAAATGCAGGTAAATTCTGTGCAGTGAAATGAACATAATATCATAGAACAAACTTTAATAGTTCACAAGATAATATCATTGTCCAGTGAAGGAAAGGCTGAGCATTTGTCAATATCCCTGATAATAGAACCCAAGATAGTTATTGAGCCTTCTGCTATAAAATCACAAGTCATGCGGATTATATTATTGACACTGGAATGCTACTGTATTTACTTGAATCAGAATCACAGGAAGACTCTGATCTGAGAGTATTGACATGGAATTCCAAGTAACTCAACGTAATTTTAGATACTGATATGGTGAAATTCACTCCGGAACCAAGTGAACTTGCTCTTTTATTCTGTTTCACCTGAAGATCTGGATACAGGATTTTTTTATTCTGAGTTAACATTATTTTTATTTAGAGTAAACGACTGTCTGCAGTAAGCCAGCAGAACGTCTTGATTATAAAAAATATTTTTATTGAAAGTTTTAAATCTCAAAATGTAAGATTGTTCAGATGGTGACTATTGAATCAATCATCCAACGTACAACCCTGTTTACATTTTGAGTAAAGATAATGTGATTGTGGATGCCTTGTCCTGAGTGTTGGCTAATGGAATAAGTTAAGGATTTAAGTGATAATAAAATATTCCAGGAGACCTGAATAAGGAGAGAATGAGGATAAATGGATGAAAGCCTTTCTTTTGTTGGCTGTGTGAAACATACTCTGTGATAAAATTAATTTTGAAGTGACATTTCATTTTTTCCCCAAGTTTGAAGCATGTAAAGACCACATATTTTTATTTCCTTCACTTTTTTGGACAGTAAAAAGGAGAATACTGCTTTGAACCAAGGAGACAAAGAGGTGGTTGCAATTTTAAAAAGTCATGCTTAATGGAGCACATTGTCAGTTGTATACAAAGTTGCATTTCCCCTGAAACAGTGAAAGGAAGAGCTAACACCAAGGAATCGATGGATGCTGAGCTAAGGCACTCTGATTATCTCATGATTAGATGACCATGACTTGTATGGAGCCAGTGTAGCAGAGAATCAGCCAGCTTGTGAATACAAAGCATCAAAAAACCTCTCTCTGTCTTCCATGTTGAGGAATTAGAAAATCTCCAGAATAGGTAGCTGCCTCCCACTCACCTTCCTGTGAATATCTCCTGTTGAAGAAGGAATTAAATATCTTTAAGGACAGTGAAAAAAATCAGCAAATAAAAGACAGAATTGGTATGCAGACAACCTCATCTCAGTTATCTCATTGGATAGTTTCATTACATCTTTTCACATTTACAGCAATAATGAGGCTTGATTTCATCTCAAGACCCCAGCAAATCGCGAGACTATTGGCTTCTTCAAAATGAACTCTTATCTGACTGATATCACTTTGTACTTACATCATTTGACATGGAAAACATTTTGTAAGATCATCCTTTTCATATCAGGTTGTCTCTCTTACATTACCAAATCTATATGCCATGACCAAGATAAAATGGCACCAATGAGATAGTTTAAGTGTCTGCTTAGAGAATGTATTGCCATACCCTAGTGATTAATTATCAACCTAAATGTCCCAATTAATACATCTAAAATGATCCAACAGCTTCAAGAGTATCAAACTCATTACAGAACTTAATTCCAAAGTTTTATATATCCAGGAAAATTATTTTTTAAATTATTATTCATTCTTAGGATGTGGATGTCACTAGCTAGTTTTGACAATGTGATTAATCAGACATTAACAGACATAATCTTACCAACCCTTAAAATATGATTGGTACATTTGTGTTAAAGAGAAGACTTTAACAGCCATTGGATCAAAAACCCAGAATGCACTTCCTAACAGCATTGTGGATGTACCTGCATGATTAGCACTTTATAAAACAGCTATCTAATTCAAGGACACCAGGCCAACATACAGCTTCAGAGGAATGCCAGCCCAGTTTAGTTCAGACCCAGTCCAGTTCCTATGCTCTAAGGGAGAAAATAGAGTAAGAATTGAAAGAACTGGAAATGTTATCGTAAAGGTTAAACAGTTTATGCCAGTAATACCAAGGGCAAATGATAATGTAAGATTATGTGAAGATCATAAATTGACTGTAAATCAGGGACTCGAAAAACGATGCAGTCAGAAAGAGAGTCATGATAGGATTCAAGTGAGAAAAAGTAGTCTGAAATGGAACTAGAATGTTAACATGAATGAATATCACATTCATGAAGAATAATCCTTATACATGCTTAGACCGGATGTTTGGTATTGAAGATTAGGTTGGTAGATGTAAATTATACTTTTGACTTCCAAGGTTCCATGAAGAAGGAGGAAGTTGGCCAAAAAAATCAATGTAATCTTATAGCTGGACAACAAGCAGAATGCCAATAGTTACTCTGATAAAAGTTGTGCATGAAACCTGTTCAGGTCCAAGTCTGAGAGACATATCTGATGAAAGAGAAAATGCAATTTAATTAAAGTCAAGGGAAAATCAATTCTTGTTACAGAAAACTTCTCAGTCTCAGGCTAAGATGATCAAGGTCCTTCACTGGATGTTTGAGTCACGAAAGGAAATATTGCCTTGAGAACAGGAAACCAGGAGTTAAGATAGATTTGCAATTGAGTGGAAAACAAGAGTCTTATTAATGTTCTATAACATTTTGAATATTGTACAATATCCTCATTAAGGAGAGAAGACTGTAATATCACTCCCTTATGACCAATTTTTTTAATGCAAGAATAAACTGGTTTTAGTTTGGTGTTAATTTTTCATGCGCTCCACTTTGTTTTAGTCTGCAAAGATATCAAAGAATCTTGTCACCACAATATTTATGTTAACTGATCAGTTGCGTTTAGAAACAGTGACTAGTCAATATTGATTGTGGGGAGCAAGTCAGCAGCAGAAATGCCATTAAATGTCATAGGGAGATGAACAGATTCTTGCTTGATGGAAATGGTCACTACTTGGCACTGAGGTGGCACATATGTTGTGTTCCACTTATTAGCCCAAATATAAATGTTGTCCAGATCTTATTGCATATGAGATGCAGACTATTTCATGATCTGAGGAGTTGCAAATGGAACTGAACATATGGCCTTATTATATAGTGAAAGTCATTGATGAAGCAGTTGCAAATGGGTGGCTTAAGTCTGCAACCCTGAGAAACTCATACAGTGATATTCTGAAGCTAAGATGATTGGCCTCCAACAACTATTTTCCTTTGTGCTAGATATTAGTTCAGCCGGTGAGGGGTTTTCTCCGGGTTCCCACTGACTTCAATTTTATTTGGACTGCTCACTATCCTGCTCATCAAACACAGCCTTGATGTCAAGGGCTTTTCTGTCGATGTTTACTCCAAAAGCTGTGACATAGTCTGGAGCCAATGAACTGTGAACAGCTCATTCAGAGCTTCTATTTTCAGTCTGACTAGTGAAGCTCCAAGGCACTCTTTTGAAGATTATTCATTGAAGTAATCTTGCTGATCAGCTTCTTCCGCTGTGGAGTTCGGGTGACTCAGTGTCTCATGCTGTGATCAATTTCTTAATAGATTGCTTATTGATGTGTAAATCAATGGGTATAACATTGCTAGGATTATATATCACATTCTTGCTCTATTTCTTTATTCTGCTTTTTAAAAATATACAAGACAAAACATTTTCCCACTACTCTTGACATTTTACTATTTATGGCATGATGTTTCTTGCTTAAAACCAAAGCTTTATAAAACTTTTTTTTTAAATTAGCTATAGACTGCAAATATCAATGAGAATGAAGATCTGAATGGTTCAGAATTTGCAAGTTAATAAGATGGAATGATTAACAATTCTACAACACAAGGGTAACATTCTCTCAGGTGGTATGGTAATAATGATCAGAGCATAATAATTGCTTTGGGAGGCAATCATCATGTAAGTGAGGTATATGTGAATTAGTTCATTTCAATTAGCCCTGCAGATACAAAAATCTTTTTTTTAAAAACTAGCACCTAAATTAAATGTATTAGTTATATGTTTACTTTGACAAGCCTAGCATACAAAAGATAAATCTCTTTTGACTGAAGCCCTGTATGTCAACATTACATTTTCGAATGTCAAATCGATGGTAGTAACTCAAGTTTTAGCTTCTCTAAGTTCATGCAAAAGCTCTACCAAAGCCCTGACCTCTTCATGTTGTTTTGAATGTTTCTCCCACAGGTCTAAGATGAGCATGTAGAGCACAGAATATGTCATCTCTTGCCATCCCTTTCCTTTGTTAGAGTGTAAAGATCAAATTTCTGAATCACTGTTCACTGAAGCAACAAGAACTGCAAAGAAATTACTTAATTAATGAGGACTTCAGCATAGCCTTAACGTTTAATTTTAGTTTTCTGATGAGTGTTAGAAACTAACCAATAATAAATCATGTTGAGTTTATGAATAAGCATAAACATTTATGGTAAATATTGACAAAGTCATACATCTCCTGCCTGCGAGTTCAGAGTTTGGTCAATTTGAGCTCCAATGCAAAGACTTTCATACACAATCCAGACTGTCATTACAAATAGTACTGAGGAAGTCCTACACCATCAAATGTACAACCTGATCAATTCTATAAAACCAAAGTTTGCCTGTCTGTCTCAGGCTGGATGTAAACATTCTCATTGCAACATTTCACAAACAGAAGGGAGATCCTCCTGATGTCTTGAATGGTTTTATCCTTCAACCAACATTTAAACAATTACTCTGTCAGTTGTCTTATTCCAGGTTGTGGGATCATCCTTGTATAAATAATTTACAAAGGTCCTATATATTCTATATCTCTGTTCATTGTTCATTCTTCATCATAAAGCTGGATAACAAAGACTGCTTTCTTGCCCAGTCTGGAATCCCTCCTGTCTGACAACTAGACTCTCTTCTTTAGGAAGAATCTGTTCCAAAACTATTTTTCATACCTAATATAATTTACTAGAATGCGTTCTACCAAATCTGCCTTGATTATGGTCATCATGGTATTTATAGAGTGAACAGCAGAGGACTTAAAGGAATTCCAATCACAGGAACTTCTAAGGAGTGAAGATATCATATTCAACCTCAATCATTTTCATTTGAATACCTGAAGACACCTCTGCTTCTTGACAAGGTTTTCTGCACCTCCTGAATCCTGTTGAGGAGTTGGCCTTCAGCATCTTGGTGACGACTACAAATCAACTTATAGCCCTTAATGACACTGAGAACATTGCACATGGTGGCTTTTTCCTGCCTCGTGCACCTTCTCAATTCCCAACTCACCCTTATAATACTTCCTGGAACAATGAAAATGATAATAGTAGCATGATTTCTTGTTTCCCACATCACCTCTCTTCCTTTACTCCAAACCTTTTGGATTTCTTGCTTTCAGAAACTCAAAACCGGCTGCCTGTCTAGCTACAGCAGTCCCAGGAGCTCAAGTGAAAGACCACCAGCACAGACCTCTTCAAAATGACATGTTGAACACGGATTCATTAATGGCTGCAGCAAAGCCAAGGTTAAACACTGATTTGTGTGCCAACTCACCAGAGGGCAAGGCCACAGATGAGTTTTGACAGAGAGGACACAAATGAGAAACTGATGGCCATGAGCATCAAATGCTGGGCACATTGGCTGGTGAAGTCTCATGGTTCTCCTGCCCACTGTCATCACTAATGCCTTTTGTGCATATTCATCACCCTGAAAGTCTCTCTCTTTGCTGCGCTATTCACTCTACGACCATCTCAATTGTAGCAATATCTATCAATGCAAATTCCCCTTATCTCAATTTGAACATACATACTCGGGTCACAAATTGTGATACTCATCCAAAGAAAAAGGCCAACCTAAGTTTCTGTTCAATGGGTTTGACCTGGCTCATTCAATTGATAGTGATCACATTGGTGTTTTAACCACATTCAGGGAAGAAAATATACTTCTATTTGGAATGGAGATATATGTTCACATATTAACAGTGATTCAAAGAGCCCTCTCCCTGCAAGTTTTATTATATATGCCAGAATCTCTTTTGAAGCCAAGTGCAAGACCAGAAGTCATATGTTTAGGCTTCTGGTACATAATTAAATCCTAATGACACTCATTCCATTTTGAACTAGAACAATATTCTTCATGTATACCATGTATACCATGGCATGTTCAAAATGGCATAGATTAAGCCTTCATCTTAGTGTTTTGAAATAATGAATAACTATTAATGCCAGATATTGCAGAACCATCATGATTCATCCAGCTTCATCATGAAATTCATTTTTAATTTCTTTGATATATCAATTTTTTTTCCAATCGCTTATCATTTTCATACAAACTTAGAAATTGGTAGATTTCAGCCTCAAAATAAACACCTAGTGTTGGTACAGCAAAAACAGAGAAGATATTTTTTTGTGATGATGCTGCTCCTTTAACAAGGTTGTGTTGCCCTTGTTATTTTTTCAGAAGTGTTTTACAACACAGGTTCTGAAATGTCTGCCGTGATCTATTTGGAGAAGCTTTTAAGTTTAAACAAAAACACTTGTGCAATGAAAGAGGAGTGGCCAGTTCTCCCAGCTCAGCTTATACCCGGTTCTGTTTGGTTTGGGGTATTAGCAGTCTGGCTGTTTAGTGCAAGCAGTCAGTCAGTTTTGAGGCTGTTGGTCAAAGAAACAGTGACATGGAAGAAAGTGTTCCATGTGGAATATCCATGCCATCTCTCTCTCTCTCTCTTGTAAGATCCTGTGTTTGATTTAAACTTTATTGCCAAGGGGTGTTTATGGGGATTGTTACAAGTAGTTGGAACAGCATCATTATGTTGGGATAATCTGTTGGATTTTCAGATAGGTTAAATTACTCTGCATTCTGTTCTCTTTTGTTTGTGTTTCATTCAATGATCTTGCAAATAAAGTCTGTTTTGTTTAAAACTAGGTGGTTGGGCCAGCTGCATCTCTCATAGAATATCCACTGTACACCTGCGTAAAAAAAACTAGCAAAGTTAGGGTTCGGGCTACTTTCTTGAAATGTTTTGAGGCAGTCTGGCCTGGTCCATAACATTTTAGAGGTCATTCATGTCAGCATTAAGTAAAATTTAAGTATCATTTAATATTATTGCGAAGGTACAAAGTGATGTTCTGTCTTTACGCAATTATAGAATTGTTACAATGTAGAAGGAGGCTATTTGGCCTATCCTGTCTGCACCAGTTCTATTCATGAATGTTAATCTTCTGCCTTTTCTGTATATTCTTGCACACCATTTCCATCCAAAAAAAAATCACCCCATGTTCTCTCAATCGCCTCAATTGACCTGTCTGCACCACGTTTCAAGTGCAGTGCATTATACACCCTAGCTTCTCGCCATGTAATATTGAGTCATAGAAGTCTGCAACACAGAAAAAAGACCTTCAGCCCATCTAGTTTTTTCTCACATCACCCTTGCTTCTTTTTCACATCACTCTAAATCTATATTCCCTGTTCTTTTTTCTTTTTATGATCAGGTACAATTTCTCCCGTCTATCTGTTCCCACCTTCTCATGATTTTGAAAACCACTACATTGAGTACTTCTCAGCATGCGCTAAGACTTGCTGAGACATTAAAAAAAGGAAAAGAGGAGACCCTCGAAGGTAAGTGAAAAATAGCAAGTGTTTGCCAGGCCCCATGAAGGGAATGTAAAAGAAAGGGAATTGTTACTCACATTTCACAACCAGCAAACTCTCTTGGAATGTCTCCCCCATCCCAGTGGCTTGCCTTGATGCTGTGGGCAGCCTCAAGGGCCTTTCAAGTCAGCCTGCCTCAGGTCACTCTGTGTCTCTGCAGCTGTTTCAGGCATCTGGTTAGGGGGATCAAAATATGGCTTTGTCAAGTTGTTAACCAATGCATCTTTTGGAGGTTTCTGGTGGGAAGACTGTCCTTATGATTCTTAAATTGTTAAAATTCACACTAAGGGTAAAATGCTTAATGCATTTCAATAAAAAATTTCCCCTCCCTGCTATATTAGTAAAGCTAATTAAAACTAAATGGATAAACACCTCTGAAATAATGTAGGAGGGATTTGCAAACAAGCACTTTAAGTATTGGTACACTCAAACTGCATGGTGTGATTTCTTTTGCTGTTTCTCTTCATCTATTTTTGGTGCAGTCATAAGCATAGTAAAGCGAATTGTTTGTAATTATCCCACTTTGAATTTTCTATGCACTGCCTCATTTTTCCCATTAGGACAGCGTTTTGCAGCTAGGATTCAGAATGACACTGCCCTAATGGTGCAAATTAATCTGTTCATTCAATTACACAGTTCAATTGTTCAAGAATGGCATTTGTTCAAAACTTGATTACATGATGTTTTCTGAATTTAAGTCTGTGCATAAAGTAGAAATCAGTTATATTATACTAATGTCTGAATTGGAAAACACAGGAAATGTCATATCACCTCATTATTTTAACTTACCTGTTATATACGTGAGTCATGCAGAACCAAATCATCACATATTCTCAGCGCTTGGCCATTTTATTTAATGTGTTCTTGCACATACAGAAAAAAGCCTAAAAATTCAGGAGATTGCTGTCAAAGACGAACTTGCTATATTCAAGGAAGCTACCTTCTCAGCACCAATGACATTCTCTGCAAACTGTGCCCTGAAAATGCACAGCCCCTTTGGAGGTAAATTAAATGAAGCAAAATCATTCTGCAAAACATCAGTACACACATAAGCTGCATAAATATTTAATTGTTCACTTAGAATATTAAACATCTTGTAGGAACTTTCATCAGAATATAAACATAAACAATTAAACAATAAAGTGCAAGTGTACTTTTATTGTCCTCTCTGTTTAATAACTATGCATCAACAATAGCAGCTTTAAATTTAGCATCTATTTGCTATTACTTCTAAACTTGGTTCAAAGGTGCAAGTACAATTTTCATGTAAGGTTTAGTGTGTATCTTAACCCAAGGTAGCCATGGTTATGCCTGGTCCAGATCTGAACTCGTATGAAGCTTATTCAAAAGTATTACAGACACAATAGACAAAGGTAGTGCAGATTTCACAAATCATGGATGAGTAAAGCAACAAAAGTCCAGTATTAAAACACACAATATAAATGACTACCTGGAAAGTTGATCAGAATAACTTTAAGGAACAGTTGGAGAATTCAATTTTGTAAAATATTTCAAAATCGCATTATTTGGATGGATTTGAAAGGAACAGTGTTTGAAATGAGAAAGGGACTACAATTATTTTACAATATAATGGAAGTGATTGTTTTTATATCAGAGTTTTGGTAAGTGGTGTTGAGAGTGTGGTGCTGGAAAAGCACAGCAAATCAGGCAGCATCCAAGGAGCAGGAGAATCGACTTTTCGGGAAGTATTGGCCCTGCTAAATTCCCATTCCTCACTATGACAAAGTTTTAAACTAAGAAAAGAAACAAATCAAATAGACATAGTCAACTGATGCAAATGCATAAAATTAGAACGATAAAAATTATTCATATTTCATCCACTTAAAAGCTATACGAATTATTTCTCATTTGTTCATGGCACTAGGGTGTCCCTGCTGGGCCAGCATTTATTACCCACCCTGGAGAAAATGGTGGTGAGCTGCCTTCTTGAAGCACAACAGTCCATAAAGACAACTGTCACCACTGACAGTCTGAACAAAAAAAACTATTCTAAGACTTTATCTCTATAGCACAATTCAGGACTTTATAACCAGTGGAATACATTTGACATACAGTTACTGTTGTAACATGGGAAGTATGCAAACAAAATTGTGCATTTGAAATTCCCAGAAATGTAACGATTTAAATGACCAGACAATCTGTTTTAGTGAGGGTTAAATATTGACTCGGATACCAAAGTAAATTCCCCCATTCTTCTTCAGAAAAGAAGTATGGAATCTTTTAAGTACCTTATATTTAGGCAGGACCTCAATTTAACATTTCATCTCGAGTACACCTACTGTAGAACCAACAGTGCAGCAGGCTGTTGGTATGGCATGCAAGTGCCAGCTTAGATGTTTGTGCTCAAATGTCGGGGGGGGGCATGAACCCAGGCCTTCTGACCCAAGGGTAAGAGTGCTACTGAGGAATTAATGAATATTTTTAATGGTTTTTTTTCAAACACTTTGATAAAGTTCAGTGTCTCAATAGCATTGACTTTTATTGCCTTTTATTTTCTTTCCCTTGCTACAAAGTATGATCTGAAAATTTGGACATTTTAATTTTGATATTTCACATCCCTGCATATAAATATTATAGCGATGACAGAGCTAATCTCTGCAGAAGTTCACAGCATGTCAAAGTGAATCACTACCATTAATCACTATTGTTTGTTCCCTTTCAAGGGAATAACAAGACTTTGGGGTATGTTCATGAGAGGCAAAGTAGCAGATGATGGAGGAAGAAAAGAACCCATGATGAAAACGTTATGGTAAAGTTTATTCCAATTTACAATGTACTAGTATTGGTGTGCTCTTCCGATTTGTTAAATAGGTAACAGATGTACCAGAGACTATTGACAAAACAGATATTAGTAAAGAAACAATGGCTAATTAACAAGATTGCTTGAATATTCATAAGGAGGAAGCAACAGAGGAAACCATGGCTAACTTTTTTTTGTTGCTCATTAAATACAACTGTGTCACCAGAGGATTAGAAAATAGCTGATGTCTGTTTTTTTATATAAGGTCAGAAGCATGAACCTGCAAATTTATGGGGCTGCATTTGACATCTATTTTAGGAATAACATAGTGCCTATTATAATGGTAATATGCTTCATAAGAATGAAAGCAAGAGTTCTAAACCAAAATGGGGACTGAAAAGGCAAGTCTTGCCTCATAAAGTGTATTGAATGTGTTTAAGAATATGTATTTGATGGGATACTACTTAGGACCTTTATGGCAAAAGTCTGAAATATTCGCATAAAGTAAAATATCGCAAAATGAATAATAATCTGCCAAAACAAAGCCCTACTGCTGTCTCTGCAAAGTAGAGAAGGAGAGGTATCCCCAGTTTCCTTGCCAATGTTCATTCAGCAGTTAAAATTATCATTACACACGAGCAGAACTTTATCTCAATACTGTTTGTAGGAGCTTTCTGTGTGCAAATGGATACTGCATTTCCCATATTGCATCAGTCAAATTACTTCAAAAGTGCTACATTATCTATATAGTATTTTGTGACATGATGAAATCATGAACGGCACTATATAAGAGCAAGAGTGCAAGGTTTTTTACCTTTTCAATAATAGGAAACAAATAATAGTGGGGGAATTGCTGTACTTTAGATTGACTGGTTATGTCCAGCGATTAGACATCGGACCTGTAAGTACTAGCGTGAAAATATTTTAATTTCAGAATGGAGCTGGTGTACTTCACACTTCTATCATTTTTTGAGCATTCATTTTTATCTGAAAGATGGGGTGGCTATTACTGATAAAGAGTATGACAATGTCAGTTCATGAGGTAATGGACAGCCGAAAAGCAATAATAGCTTCAACTTTCCCATTGAAAAAATACAAGGCTCTGAATTGGGAGGGGGAAATGACAGCCACTATCTCTCCACCTAACAGCTGTGAAAAAAGTCTACTTCATCACATTTTTGGGGACAATTTTTGTCTTGACTAAAAGCAAATAAAGAACAAATTATATTGCACTAACACATGCATAGGTCAAAAGAATAGCAGCATGCCATAGGCTAATGCAATCTAGTGCAATTAAGATCAGCAATGAGTTTTAATTACATTTGAGATCTAAACAAGTAATTACAACATTGTAGCTTTTAATTAAATAATGACAACTCTTCAAATAGATCTTTAACGATTCATTGTCCTCTGCAGGTTGTAAAGGAGCTGGATCCACAGAATAATAAACAGCTTCGTAGAAGAGAAAAGAATCGTTTTCAACAGGAAATGTAAGACATCAGCCTAGGAATTGCTGTTGACAGTAGTAATGCGCTTATATTTAATACTCTCCTGTGACAGTTGTTTCTCTCCTATTTTAACACAGGTTTATTGTGCTATTTATTTTAAATTATTGAAGATCCTACAATAAAATAACAGACAAAGAAATTCTTTACATGGACAGGTTTAACATTTGTCAGCAAATAATACCAACAGCAATTTTTAATGACACCATACATCCACTCAGATTATCACATTGGTTTATAATTCTCAGCAGAACAGCTGCCCCCTTAATTAACCATTAACAAATAAATGCTGTATACAATGTACTGATTCCAATAAAACCTTTCCTTTTACTCACACTGGGGTTGAAATTTGTTGTGAGCTCATTTACATGCTCATCTCATTGGTTTTTACTTGTTAATTTTAACCAAGTTTTTAATTTATGTCAAATTGTTAGTGGTCTCAATCCACTCCAGTTGGAGTGAGACTTTCCTTGAAAATAATTATGCAATATTGAAAAATTGGCTAAAATAGTTTGTGAATCACAGCTTTCTACAGCTTTCAGTTTACAAACAGACTGCTATGCCTGTGAAAAATAAGAATTTCAGTTGAAATTTTCATTTTGCAATGGAACAAAAACATATGTCATTGTAATCTTCTAAGGTTCATGATTTCTGGAGGGCTTTACCAGGGATCTCACTGAATAATTTGCATACAAATATAAGAAAACACAAGGAACTTAAAAAACCACCCTTTAGCTCAGTTATGATTATCCTTCTAATATCCCAACCAAGTTTTACACAGACAGAGTCAATCATGCCTGAAGCATCTTATTTGTAACCATCAATAGGGAAGTTCAGTCCATCAATAGATCCCAAAGAATAAGGGACAATGTTCCAGATTATGTACCACTGTATCATAATTTAATAAACATTAGCAACATTACAAAGGTAGTATGAAAATATTAGGGTCACTGGACTTGAAATATTAACTCTGCTTTCTCTCCACATATGCTGCAAGACCTGCTGAGTTTATTGAGCAATTTCTATTTTGTTTCTGAAAATATATTAGAGCTCTATTTTTCAGTTACCTGTCCACTGGAAACTTGTTCGACTTTATGTTCTGCAGTATAATTACAAGAATTCAAAACACAGGGACACAAATAAAATCAGTACTCCTAGAGATTATTAATAAGTGGCGACATAAAAATACCGAATGAGAAACAGATAGTATTCGACTGACAGTACAATACAAGGTACAACATTACACACAAATTGGTATTTGCAGCAAATAAAATCAGAAAACATGTAATTTCAACACATTTAATTCAGTGCAGGCTTTATTTGAAATATTATTGCTACAAATCATAAATACTCACTTCAG
Source organism: Chiloscyllium punctatum (assembly GCF_047496795.1). NCBI lineage: Eukaryota > Metazoa > Chordata > Chondrichthyes > Orectolobiformes > Hemiscylliidae > Chiloscyllium > Chiloscyllium punctatum. The sequence goes on along the minus strand of NC_092750.1, from coordinate 48,575,344 downwards.
CATTTCAGATCTACAAAATTAAAAAGAAAAGCAAGGATATCTTTACATTAGTGGGAGTTTTCATTGAGCCCCGATATTGCAAGGTAAATAGATGAACAGATTTGTCAACATACTTCAAAGGCATGTAACAAAAATAAAATCAGAAGATTAGTGGATAAATGGAGAAAAGCATAATGTTCAGGATTGGGAAGGTGAAGAGCTTCTGATAATTGTGCATGGAAAACTTTCTTGATCAATATATTCTCAACTCAATAAGGAATTGAAGCTGAGTTGAATCTAGTTCTGAGAAATGAAGAAGCAATGAAGAACTGAAATGTGTTACAGTGGGAGCTCGTCCCGATGTCTGGCATCATCTACAACACAATTTGATTTAAAATGACTTGAAAAGACAGTCAGAAATGTCTAAGGTCAAAATGTTCAAATGGGGAGAAGCTAATTTTAATCATCTTAGAAGGGAGTCAACACAGAGAGATCGAAAAACAGATTTTTTTTTAACTTGAGCCAAGTAGATTCAATCCAAGAACTGTACCATAAATGCTTTCTATTTAACAATATGCATGCATCAAACCTAATCAATACTTTTTCGTTCTGTCACCATCCTTCTTGCATAGTTGTTAAACAGAAATATTTGAAGTGAATCCTGCCTTTCATGTATCTGTTAATGCAGCCTCTTTCTTCATAATCCCATGGAGCTATTTGTCCACTCGGTCCTGAACTTTACTATTTACATGAAGGACATCGACAAATTTACAACTGAGTACTTCTTTGAGTCTTCATTATTTTCCTCAACTTGCGCTCTGCAATGTTTTGCAATAGTTCTAAGCAATGATCAAGCACTGGAATGCATTCACAGAAGAGATGCTTCTAATACAAACTTGGTACATTCTTTTGAAGGGGAAATGTGGAGCATCCAAAGCAACTGCTTAAACTTAACATGAATCCCTACTCTTGATGGAAATGAACTAAAAGTTAAAAAATATAGATAAAGAGACTTCATGCTCAAATGTCAAGAACAAGATTCAATTAATAATCAGGAACATCAAGAAAACTACAAAAGGGAATTGAAATTTGACAATGACTAGCAGGGAATATTAAGTTAAGTGCTCAAATATTTTATAAATATAGAATGAGTAAAGAGTCTGATATGATAATGATTGGCGCTAATAAGGACGCAAAGGTAAAGGGGAAGGACATAGATGATGTACTAAACTTTATACCTGTCTTCACAAAGGAAGCATATTGTGTAAAGGTTACACTAAAGACAGAACATTGATGGAGTGGATACTAATCAAAAGAATTTAGGAGGAGGAGTAAATCATTTTTACATCAGCCATTCAATAAGATCACAGCTGATTTGATTCTATTTTCAGCTCCATTTTCTTTCCACCCCAAAAGAAAAGCCTCAACTCCATTGTCTACCAAAAATCCACCCACTCAACCTTGAATAAATTCAATGCCTCAGCCTTCACGGTTTCCTAGAGAAAAGAAGTCCACATACTAATGACCCCCTCCCTCATCTCCATCTTGAAGGGAAGACCTTCTGACTTAAATTGTATCTCCGGATCTGGCTTTCTCTCACTTGAGGAATCTTCCTCCTTTTACCAAACGAGGGACTCAGAGGACAGAGCATAGAGATACCATTAGTAAAAATTTAATTAAAGAATTAGCTCGTTATTGGTCGGTTTATTCTCAGGTTTTCACATGGTAGGGTTACATTGGTTGGGATCCAGATGGTAGATGGGAAGATAGTACCTCTCGAAAATAAAGGGCAGTCCAAGGAAACTGAGTAGTCTGAAGAATGCTCACAGAGTTCTCCAGAGATGCTAAAAGCCACAGAAGGTTTAAATGTGAGGGTTAAGGAAGTCAAAGAAAAACTCTTGGAATTAAAGAAGATACAACTAGCTAGCTATATTGAAAAAGGATCAGAATGGAACCCAATGAAGGTAAAAGAAGGTTAAATCTTAGCCAACAGAGTTAAAAGAAGTCAAGGATGGACTCATGGACTTTAAATGCCTGCAAGGACTGAACCAGAGGTTAAGTGAGCAACATCATCTTTCCAGATGTAAATAAAATCCAGAGAAGTTCCCAAGTAGGCAAACAGAAAGTGAGGGAAACACTGCAGTTTGTTGAAGAGTCACAGGGGAGTGCAGCGGGAGTTGGATAGCCAACTAGAGGCTATAGTATCCCAAAAGATATGGGGCTGTTAGGGAAAGGTCCATAAATAAAGGGGAAAGGGAAGATAACATATCCTAAAATAACCAACACCCATACAAGCTACAGGTAGCATACAAGTGAAATCCTTGTAAAATTATTCACTGGTGTATTAACTCTGCAAGTTGAAATCTAAACCCAGCAAAGATGTAAATGTGGAATTTATTGAAGATGAAGCAAACCTAAACACATTGACAGTACTTAAAAATCAAGTTACATGCCACTCACGCCTGAGAAGTAGTTGCCCAGTGTACCAGAAGCAAACTTATTCAATTCATAGACTGTGGAGATAACCAGTGAAAGCAATGACAGGTTAAAACTTGTAACCACACCTAAATGCATGAAGAACATTTGCATAATACAGGAAAATCTCCATAGAAGCTTATTGGCCACAATTCAACCTGCAGCATTAGCAACATGGTTACATTTTAGCTCTAAGTGCGAGAGAACATACAAATCCACAAATGATTCATTATTAAATTTAAAGAGAAAAGTTACTTAGCACCAATACCTGACCCCAAAAGTAATCAATGAGGTTGAGAACCTGAATTAAATACTAAAAAGCCTTTTTACAACTGCGACCAAGAAAAGGGGAAAAAAATGTTTATCCAATTAATTCAACTTACTCTTACTCAGTTAACCAAACAAATCTACCATACAGCACGCCATAATAGTAAAGTTAAAAATGTGTATGCAAGTGTACATCCATGTGTTGTTTTTTTTTGTCACATTGTAAGGAAACATACCTACATGTCATGCTTCAGTCCTCATGGTGTCATGAAGATGTGCTACATTATAGATTAATTTTTAATTTCATGAATTGGTTTCACAGATTATAATTTTCTAAAAGCTACTTCAGCAAAACTAAATGACTTTGAATTAAAATGGCTACTTTGCTTCTATATAACCACATTCTATTTCATACAGACACAAAGTGTGTGTAAACCTCAACAGAGATATCGATTGCCCATCAGGTGTGAAGAGTTTAGTTCCTACTTCATGCAGATTGAACAATGAACCATTCAGGGGTAAATGCTGGAGAACATTAAACATTAATTATCTAAGCTTCCCAATAGCTAAGACAAGCTATACCAGACATTAACCAGTTAACTTCACTTTAGAAGTTACAACTTATGTTTGAGCTGCTGTTGACCAAGTTGGAGAGGGGTCATATCACCCAGCTCTTTGTATGTGGATGCTGGAACTGGAAAGGACAGAGATATATTATCTGCTGCAGTGAGCAAGTTGCCTCTCATTCTTTCTCTCTCAACAACTTTTCGTTTAGGTTTAGAATCCTCTTTATTGAGTTTGAGTCGTACCTACATTCTAGAAAACAAAGAAACTCTGCAGAAGAAAGCCATTGGATTTCTACAAGGAGAAAAATGGAAATACCAGCCACAAAGTAGGAATACAACTGCCTCAGTTTACCCCCTCCAGTTCCCATGATCAGACAATTAGAGATGAATTCCCTTCCTTTCCTTTGCTGCCATATGAACTTTGTGTCAATTTAAGAACCCTTTTACATTGCACGTCCATTTAATTAATTGTCCATTCTATGTTGAACCTCCTTTTGAGTTCAGACTACTTGCCTGTCTTGCTTAGGTTTGCTTGGTTGAACCAGTGTGGCTGTCTCGATTGGGTAGTCTAGTTAACCTCATTAAGCCTTCACCCTAAAACTGTAATCTGATAAATTGTGGGAGTCTGAGCTCCTCTGACTGAGCTGTTCAATGTACTCAGTCTTCATCAATACAAAGTCTGTGTAAAAAGAAAGCATGTCTTTGAAGGAACCAAATACAGCCAACTACTCACTGGGGCATGGAGAAAACAGTCCATGTCACCAAGTATATCGAATACATACAGCTTGGTTTGCGGATTTCTAGGTTTGCTGCCTATGGCGAACATAAATATATGTGCAAATGTCATTCCATTCAATTGGGGTTTTAATGTGTTGCCATGACAGGCTATTGAATGGGAAAAGGGCGTGCTAATCTGCCTGAAAGCTCCTAAATCGAACTATCAAAATTGTAACCTGCCATCAGGAAATTGATATTTTTCTCCCCCTCAAATATGTTCTTCCACCATAAAGCTATGGACAGGCTTGAAGAACTACACCTAAGCCACTGTCAAACTGTTGGATGTATTTATCAAGGCCAGTCTAAAAAGCCAGGTACACATCAGGCCTACTGTCAAAGAAGAACAGTTATCTGCGCCCACTTTGGAAGATGAAAAGCCATTCCCCATCAAGTTATTTGTGATCATTTTCATAACTTCTGCTTTTTTCAAAAAAATGTAAACAATTTTTCTAATCAACCTGTTCAGACATATTATTTACACACTTCTGGAGCAAGTGGGACTTGATTCCGGGCCTAAGCAAAAGTGAGGACTGTAGATGCTGGAAACCAGAGTTTAGATCAGAGTGGTGCTGGAAAAGCACAGCAGGTCAGGCAGCATCCGAGGAGCAGGAAAATCGATGTTTCAGGCAAAAGCCCTTCATCAGGAATCCAGGCCTCCTGATCCAGGTGTGGGACACTACCATTGTACCACAACAGTACCTCATAATTTTGGTTTAAGTTGTACTGAAATAGGGGACACCAGTGGGCGAGTGGAATGATAAAATGATAATGCCAGTGAAAGTGTTCAGGAAAGGGTTTGTAGAAAGGGTTACCATAGTTACTCAGTTACTTTGCATATGTATTATGTTCTGGAAACACTCTTAAAAAATAGGCATGATCAACAGTGGTGTTTTTTCACAAAATTGCCAAACTTCAAATTGAAGTTCAAACAGAACTCCAAACTTCTCTTCTTACTACCCACAGAGAGATCTCAAAGCAGCTACCAGCTACAAAATTAAATGAGCTAAATTACGATGTATAATGACAAGATTCAAGAAATTCAATGCCATATTTCATCTGCACAGCGAATAAACTCTAATGACTGTTAAATATTGAATCCTGATCACATAAAGACCCTAATGTAATGACTAATATGTTAATTTGCTCTGCTCTGTCTATTTTACTTTTGCATTTTAATATCTTACTTGAAAAAATGATTGTAAAATGTACCTCCATTTGACCCTTGGCCATAATAGCAAATGATTTAAAAAAATAAACCTTTGATGCATGAATGAATAAATAAGTAAATAACTACTAACGTGAAAAATAATATTAGGATTTCTTGAGTTAATAAATTGAGGAGTACAATATTAAAAAATATCACACTAGAACTTTAACAGGCCAAATGGCCGCCTCCTGTGCTATAATTTGGGCCAAAACTTACCAGAAAGTGTTATTGTTGTCAAGTTTCAAGGTTTCCTTCCATGAAGAATAGCAAGATTTCTCACACTATTATCTCAAACTTACTGTATTAATTAGGTAGCACACCCTATGGTGCCCCAATCATCTATGCTGGGCCAATTCTCCTCCTCACAACAGGCAGAAGTAATCACTATTGCCAGAATATCTGATCCCTCGTTTCAGTGCCATGTTCGAAGTCTGGCCATAAGCCCAGTCAAGTGCCGGCAGTCCAGAATTAGCCTTCATCGTGCACTAGATGAGGATATAATCACAATGCTTTTCAGTGTACATAGGTAGCTAAGCTGATGCATTCCTACATGCATTGTTGTTCAAGCACCAGGGCACACAGCCTTCCTGTGCGTAGGTACATTGTATCATACAACCCTGTCTAGGTTTCTGCTACTCTTTTCTCAAGGTTTTGAGGTGTGGATGATGAGGCTGTAAGCATCAAAGCCGGCAGAACTGAGTACTGAGAGAATGGCAAGCAGGCCCAAGATGGTCCTGTCCCATACTATGTGCTGGGTGCTTATCCCTGAGCACCAAGTACCCTTGCCTCAACATTGCAATGGAAGGTGCAGGTGTGCTGCAAAGTGCAACATTGAAGTGCAGCAGATTGGAGATGTGCCATTGTGATGCTGTGAGAATCATACATGTTAGATGCCAAGTTTTGTGAATGTGGCTGCATGTGATTGCTGCCCATAGAGTGTGCCCTGAGGTATTGGTGCCAGGTACCCAAGATGGAAGCCAGGAAAAGCAAGCATTGAGCTGGAGTGTTCAGGTAAACACTACTTCCATGTCAGAATGTTTGGCTTCAAGGTTCTAACCTGTGAATGGAGAGAATGGGAAAGTATTAATGATGCAAGATTTGGTAGTAATAATGGTGATAATAAGTGATAATTCATGTAAGCAGACTTCTTGTCATTCACTTGTGAGAATCTGGTCTCGCTGTCCAACATGGTTGGAAAATTGGACTTTATGATCTCAGCATCAGGAAGGTCCTCACTGAACATCTCACCCCATTTCTCCAATGTTCACATTATGTCACCCATCATTCAGGTGGTCAGAAAATTTCATCTTAATATTCTATGATATAAAAGCCTTAAGATTATTGGCCATTTATGATAATTTGTCTTCATTAACAGCATTTCATGGCATTTTTAAGTTTCTCTTTTATTTTTCAGTTTTCCAACACTATTTTCAGAGGGTTATTAATTGGAAGTCTTCTCTTCAAATGTTGCTCTGGCAACATAGTTAGACAAAATGGATTTAAGGACCTCTTTAATATTTTCTCTAACTTTTCTGTGATCAACCCCACTAAATTACCATGATGAATTCTGGAACCAGTCACAGTATGATTATTGAGTGGAAACTCTTCATCATCGACCAGGCTTTGCTTATACAAGGAAGAGTTAGGTTCCACCTAGTTCCAGTGTTATTAATTTGGGAGTAGATTATGACGGACTGCAATATTACATCCAGTGCAGTCTATTTCCAGTCCATTTGGTGGGGGGTGCTTAAAAATACAGAAAATATGTTGTAATGATGTTATTGTTGAATTTGAAACCTTAGCAACTCTGGTCGCATGGGACTTTTGCATGTTCTTGGACTACAAAGATAGGACAGCAGATTCATTTTAAATTGTAAATTTTAAATTGTAAAAGACAATATTTGCCTACTGCCAAATATTGCAGAGCAATGTATTGCTGTAAGGAAAGTAACCTCTCAAAAGATTGTCAACACTTCAAAACTTTTCAGATGGCAATTATTTATGTTGCAGTTAGACACTGTGGAAGTTGTCTGTGATCTGTCCGGTTAAAGTTGAAAACATCTGGCTGATGAATGTAAATCCCCTTGATGCTTGATGCCAGAAAATAAAGATGGGATTAAGACGATAGCTATTGGAAAGGTAAATGTATGTTCCCATCCTGACCCATGTTAGCTCCAATAGGCCACTCACAAGACCTTAACGGCAGTTTCTCATTCAAAGATTATAATAGGCTACCACAAAATAAACTGCACATCTTGTAATCTGGGTCCCAGGTTGTATAGCCCAGGGTAAGTAATTGCTAAGTTTATGAGAGTCTGCATTATTGTGAGTAGAGCAGTATTGTTGCTTTTTGATTTAATTAAATCAGCGTAGCATGCAATTCCATCTTCCAAAAAAATTGTATTCGTAAATCACAATTTTTATTTTGAAGTTTCTTCATTCTGTAATCCTCTGATTGACAAAGAACACTACTGGCTCATTTCTGCTTTTCAATGAAGGTAGAATAGTTCAGCAAACTGAATTAAATTGTTGTACTGCCTGGTGCCCAATAATGCAAACTTTCATAATAGTTTCCTGAGAGTTAAATATTGCAGATAGTTGAAGGAACTCTTCAAAGTTCAATTGTGCAACTTTTAAAGTTTGGCTGAGCTGATCACCTGAATAAACGTAAGATGGGATAATTTGTTTGCAGCTGCAGGTTTTTAATCATGATCAGTTTGAACAAGCATTCCAAATTTATGCCTTTCTTCAGGGACCTCAATCTCATGAAACTGGGGAAATCACTGTCTTAATTCTTTTAAATGTAGTTCTTCAGATTTACACAATCACTCTCAGGGCAATGAAACCTCATAACTAATGTAAATAGCTTACTTAATTTTAATATTGTCTATTAGGTTAGCGAGTTTTGAGAAGATTTGAAGCTCAGGTTAAGGTTCTGACTTCAGGTTTGCTCACTGAGCTGGAAGGTTCATTTTCAGACATTTCATCACCATACTAGGTACCATCTCCAGTGAGCTTCTAGATGAAGCACTGTTGATGTTTTCTGCTTTCTATTTATATGTTTGGGTTTCTTTGGGTTGGTGATGTCATCTCCTGTTCTTTTTCTCAGGGCGAGGTAAGTAGGGTCCAAGTCAATGTGTTTGCTAATAGAGCTCCAGTTGGAATGAACATCAACTAGCCACAAAACGACATGATCCTCTTTCACTAGTATCCTTACATACAGATGAGGAAGGACACCACTTCGACTGGGACAATCCATCCATCCTAGGACAAGCCAAACAGAGACAAGCACGAGAATTCCTAGAAGCATGGCATTCCAACCAGAATTCCATCAACAAACACACTGACCTGGACCCCATTTACCACCCCCTGAGAAAAAGAACAGGAATTAACATCACCATAGGAAATGACATCACCAACCCAAAGAAACCCAAACAGATAAATAGAAAGCAGGAAACATCAGCAGTGCTTTGTCTGGAGGCTCACCGAAGATGTTATTGTATGGTGACAAAAACGTCTGAAAACGAACCTTCCTGCTCAGCAAGCAAACCTACATCTTGTCTATTAAGTATCTACCATTTACCATTAATCCTTCCACTTCCTTTCTGCTCTCAGTGCCAGGGACACTTTTGTTGATACTGACAACATTGCTTTATACTGACAAACCCTTCTTCCCTGCTGCATCTCTTTCTATCAGCTTTCCTTCTGATCTTCTCTTCTCACAGGTGGTGCACCATTGCTGCGAATAACGATATTCTTTGCTTAGGGGAGTAGTTTTGAAAGGTATGATTAGATTTGGGAACAGGGTTACACTTGGGGCTTTAGGCTCAGGACACGGTGGATTTGTTATTCCAATCACACTGTAGTCATTTCTTATGGCATTCATTGATGAAAGTGAGCATCTATGACTTTCATGGCTGTGGGCCAAATCTAGCAGCACAATGGTTGGATGATTGTTGGCTTACATCTAGGACTTCTAATCTTGCAAGGCCTTGTTCAGCTTTCCAAGGGCCTGGAGTGGTAATTAATCAGATATATTAAAACAGCAGGATTAAAACCAGCTTTAGTTGAAACAATATGGCAGGTGTTTTTTTTTTACTAACTTCATTAGACAATTGAAATAGAGAGTAATCCAAGTTCCTTTTCAGATGAAAGTAAGGACTGCAGATGCTGGTGATTAGAGTTGAGAGTGTGCTGTTGGAAAAGAACTGCAGGTCAGGCAGCATCCGAGGAGCAGGAAAAGGAGCCCTTTCCTGATGAAGGGCTTTTGCCCAAAAAGTCAATTTTCCTGTTTCTCAGATGCTGCCTGGCCTGCTGCGCTTTTCCAGCACCACACTCTTGACACAAGTTTCTTTTCAACCTAATTTATGATTTCCTTTTGCAAAACATTCAAAAGGTAGAGTAGTTATTTCCACAAAGATGGAATGGTACCGAGACATATAACGGAAACATGCCCTGATACAATCAGTATCTGCACTAATGTTTGAAGATGATACCTCCATAATACATCACACTACTCTGGTATTAAAGGGTCATTCAGATGACATAACAAAATAATGAAGTGTTTATTTTTGTTTATTTTATATGTTGATTGGCTAAGAAAGTATGGAATCATACAGAAAGAAATCTTACCTACATTACTGAAATGGAAAAGAGAGTTGTTTGAAGATGAAACATGTTCTGTCGAAGCTTGTTAACCACTAAATGTATACTCTCTCAATCATAGCCCAACTTACAAGTTAAACCTATATTGCCAAAATTAAAATCACTGTTTAATCATAGATGATGTTACTTGTTTTATAAAATACCTTTGATTAGATTAATGTAAAATGTTACAGAGGGTGCAGCTTTCAAAAAGACTGAAATATGAAACATGGCTATTGACATGTACATTTCAGAAGTTATACTTGTAAAACTATTTGACAAATTAAGACAATTTAAGAACGTATCGTTCCCCTGAGAGAAAAAATTGCTCTTTGATTGTTTCCGAATGATTCCAGATATTTGCACAGTATGACAAGTATATGCACAGGATGGTCACTAGAACATTTTGTTCCACACTCCAAGCACTTTCTAGGAGCTTGTGGACAGAAACTCTTCATACTTACAAACACCATTCTATTGAATACAGTTTATATGCATCGCTTGAATTGAATCCCAGGAGAGACTTGAAAGGAAATGCAATTTCTGGTAATAACGGCTCATAGCAGAGAATACTACCTACTTATCCCAGCAATTTCCAGCAATTTCTGACTCCTTTCAGAATTAACCTTTCATATCAAAGGAGCAATTCTGCACACAAGAGACAGCAGCGCAATTTCATGCATAATTTATTCGCACTGTTCAACACACAACACAAAGTCCTTGACTTTGTCAAGGTGGATTTTACTGGCAGTCCTTCCAGCCAAGAGAATATAAGTCTGGGCTGTGTAATGTAACCTCTTAACCCACGCTGATTTGACCATAAAACGGTATTTACCCAAGAAAGCCAGGCTAATATATATTTTAACAAAAATGACAATGGGGCTTTTATTATTAATCATACCTTGTAATACATTATCGTAGATTGTTTTAATTTGTAATGTTCTCTTTTTTATAAGAGACATTTGATGCTGATTTCACTTGCGTCTTGTTCTTCTATGATACTCCATTATTTTAATATACACACAGCATATCCTAAATCTATGCAAGCGCCAGACTAAAGACATTCAAAACTATATCTGGGATGATCACACTTTAAATGTATGTATGTGAAAAAAAATCGCAAAATCTCCCTTGCTTGATATTTGAACAGTAACTAGCCTTCTGATATAGGAGTCCAAGAATATGCTTTCTCTGGAACTAGATTTAGAGTGAAATTTTCCCTAATTTACATCAAATGTCTTTTATAAAATGAGTCTGTATATAGCATATGCCCAAGTTCTATTTATGCTTTTATTTTAGCAAGTTTAAATGTTCGCATATGCATTCACAATAGCAAAACATTGGGCACCAAGTGATATCTTTATGCATGTATAAAAGATAACGAGGAGTTCATGAAAAAAGAATATGATTGAAAAGTCAAAACAAGCTCAGTATTGTTAAACTGTCACAATGATAGAAGGCTCAGTTATCAAATGTGAATCAATCTCCCCAGAGGACCAGCAAACAATCATGTTTATCTCATTCACACTAAGCAAGATCACTATTAGTTTCTGCAAACATTTTTATGGCTCTTGAAGATTTCAATTATATGAGCACAAACAACTTACAAGTTCTTAATAATCTTTATAAATTATATTTTTGACTCATGTTATAACTAGCTGTAAAACATTATCATTACAACTGTCAAAAAGAGATGACAAACAAAACTATTTTTGAATCGAGAGATTTATTCCTACAGTCTGAGCTTCTTTGGATATTAATTTGTTCATTCACTGCAATTTTGACTTTAAAAAATAATCATCTATTTGCAAAGAACATTCCTCATAAATTTAATTATTAGAAGTGGGCATAATGTGGGCAAATACAAACTCAGAAATAGACTAAATATCTGATTATTTGAAATGAAGATGAGACAATAATACCTTCCAGTCTGCAACCTTGCCTTAATTTGTTTTCTAGTTAACTGAAAGCATACCATGCAGAAAAATAGGTCTAATCTATAAAGATATCATTTTGAAGTGGTTATGCTCTTTAACACCATTGTGACTGCAGCTTGGAAGGAATATCAGCATGGTAAATCCTACCATTCATTACACAATTTAAAAGGAGACATCTGGTATACAATGGAGTTTTGAATACCAAGGCTCAGATCAGACTCGCAGCCCTGACTGTTTCATTTAAAATAATGGAAAACTCTCCACTGCAACAAAATTTTGCAGCTATGTGAGCAGCACCATCCTGTGGATGACAAAAGCCTATACAATGTGACCAGCAAGTAGAAATGAAAAGTAATATTTGGTTCTGAAAGTAGTGCTAAATACTTGTCAGTACAGAAAGCAGGAAACAAACATCCCTCAATGAAGGAAGAATGATATTGAGGTGCCCCTACTGATCAATAACAAAGTCTTTCGTCAAGTTGAGTGAGATGAAGATGTAATCAATGTACTAAAGCAAATGCTAGAGTGCATTGTAGAACATAGTTAACTTTAGCTGTTTGAAATTACCTTATTTCTTCATAATAAAAGATAATAATTGAGGATCACAAGTGAAGTTTGTGTAATATTCCATTTGGGAGGAAATAGCATGACTGTTAATTGTTAGAGGGCTTTTATTCTGTCAGAGAAAATTTAGTACCATTCAATAAGGATGAATTTATGAATCAAACAAAATAAAATTCTTCAATCATTTTGGCATTTTAATGGTAACAGAATGACCATTCAAGGAAATGCCGGTAGAAGTAGTTCTCGCAACTTGTGCACCTTTAAGTGCTTCATGAGACATTCTCTACACGTTATGAATCAGACTATGATTTCCTTGCTGAGGTCACACTGGCCTCTTTTGTGGGATTGTATATGCCCTCAGTGGGGTTGTATATGCAAGTTTCTTGGTTTAACTTTGTGATTACATTTCAGGTAAGCTCAAGTTTAATTGTAAAACAACACATAATTAAATTTGAAATTTTTATACTTTGAAGACTCTGGAAAATGTGGTCAGTTATTTCTGCATGTTTGAAATTATGTTTTCAATTTTATTTTGTAGTCATTGCTGCTGAAATGCAGAATTCTCCTATTTTTTAACTTCTACTGAGTCAGAGTAAAACCCTAATAGATGTTACCCCTTCCTGCCCTACTTTCCCACCCTCACTTAACTCAACTCAGGAGCAGGCACAGACTTTATCATTCTATGCCGTTATTATTACTGAGGAGCAAGATCAGCAAAGACAAGAGTCAAAGAGAGTCAGCCCACCAGATATAACTTATACTCATACATTTTCAGATCCTGAGGGCAGGCATTGGATCTGGGAGATCCTGAAATTCAGAGAGCAGAAAACAAGAAAAACATCCCTTCTGAGGTCCTCATGAATATATACAAGGAGCCCAAAAGGCAGTTATTCTCAGAAATCTTCTCTTCATGACTTTGGATACTATTACACATCAGTTTTATCTCAGCTAATAAACATCAGCGAAGTGAATGTTAACAATAATTGAGATTGAGGTAAAAACAATGACTGCAGATGCTGGAAAGCAAATACTGGATTAGTGGTGCTGGAAGAGCACAGCAGTTCAGGCAGCATCCAACGAGCAGCGAAATCGATGTTTTGAAGGGCTTTTGCCCGAAACTTCGATTTTGCTGCTCGTTGGATGCTGCCTGAACTGCTGTGCTCTTCCAGCGCCACTAATCCAATAATTGAGATTCTCCATTCCTGAATAACCGTAATCTCCAGGAAGATTAAAACACATTTTAATTTAGAATAATAAATTGCAGAATGCAAATGAATATTTACTTTCTTCTCATTAACATGTGACTTATCCAGGAGCCAAGACATTCCTTCCTATATATTGTGCTCATGCTCCTTCCAAGGACTTCTCAGGGTCTATGTTACAGGGCACATCTGTCTCCTCATGCTTTACAGAAAGATCCTGGGGCTAAAGCAGCCCTAATCAGTCAGCAGCTAGACCCTAGTAATGAAATGGCAGTGGCTGCATCTCAGGAGGGTGTACATGGACAGGCTAGTATCACACCCCACATTCCCCTAGCAGAGTACTCACTTCACAGTGGAGCACAAGGCCCAAAACCTGGTATGTACTATTCTTTTGACTGATAACAGAATGGACTCCAGCTAAAACCAGCTTTACTGGAGTCTCACTGATCAATGGACTATCTATTTCATGGCAATTATCCAATTCTTAATGCCATATAACATAGCAGTTCCCTGCTCAGAAAGTTGGGTTTTCTGTGGGCTCCAATCTGCAACCTATTGTCATGTTGCAGTCATGTTTCCAGAGAGTAGGAGGCACCTTGTGGTCTCTTGCTGTATCTATCTGGCTAGCTGCTGAGGAGATCAATTCACTGGTGCATGCAAGGAAGATAAGGTATTGTTACAAAAGAAAACAGCAGACTCAGCAATCACATTTGTTATTTACTCTGCGTCTTAAGTATATATTTGTAATGCATTATATTCAAACATTCATTGCAATCCCCTTAAACAGGGTTCAGTGAGGATGTGAAGTTGTGAAAGCCTGCTTTTAAAAAGTGCAGAATATCTTAGTGATCAGAGTTAGAAAATATGAATGGACAATGTGTCAGTGGTTTCATTTGCCACCTCAATCAGTTGACTAAACTTCTGGCTGCACGGTTCTTCAGTCCTGTGGTTGAGGGAACAGTTTCTTACTGGTAGTGCCACCTCTCATTAGGAATTATGGATTACATTGATACAATATGATCAGCCTTACATCTCAAATGAAACAGAAGATTTCCATGAACTTTTCTTGGCTTTGTTATGAAGATAAATTCAAGGACTGTTTTTCTCTTAATGAGTAAAATGTCATTGAGAGATTTTAGATTCTTAAAATGTTTTTACAAGCATAATTAGATTCTTGAATTAGAGACCCAGTATTTAAAAAAGGGTTACAAAATTAACAAACTTCGATATGGTTGTTTGGCAGTCATAAGAATATCTAATGCCATAAAAATCCATTGTTGAAGGAAGGCAAATAGAGATGACAATGGTCACACATTCTGTGGATCAATATTGATGCTTTGGCATCAGAGTAGCCGTGCAAATTAAGATGTTATCTGCACATTCTGAAATTCTTACTTTGAAGAAATTTGAAAGGAATTCCCTGCCATTCTTTTGGATTGTACTTATCATTATTCACTTTGCATGGCAATTAGTTACATTGAGGAAATTTTATGGTATTTCAAATTGTACTCTCCCTAGTAGAGGTCATGCTTAATAGACCAAATGGTCCACTTATGTTCTGTAGTTTATGACCAGATTTGGATTTACTGTGCTTTGTCTATGGTTTCTATAGAATAGTTTGAGGGATTTGACATGAGCCATGACCTGATTGGATTCTGGTTTACCTTAGAAGTCTAAAACAGCAAAGACGGTAACTGTACAGGTTCTCTCTCTCACTCTCTTTCTTTCTCTTTCTTTTTCTCTCTCTCTCTCTCTCTCTCCTGCACTGTCCTCACCATGTGCTTCCTTTGTCTGCTCTTCTCCCTTTTAAAACTGCTGTTGTTTTGACTTTTTTTTTCCACAGTTCCAAAACAATGCAACAGCATATAAAACAGTAATTGCTGCTCCTGGAATTTGAGGAAATCACCTCCAACACCTAAAATACCTCAAACAGAGGAGCAGTTTTTACAGCCAGAAAACTTTCCCGTCCTCCATCTTGGATTACCCAAGATCAGGTGTATCCTAGAAATCTGTGGGAAGCTAAAGAAGTGATTGCAGAGCCTCTTGCTGAGATATTTGTATCATCGATAGTCTCAGGTGAGGTGCCGGAAGACTGGAGGTTGGCAAACATAGTGCCACTGTTTAAGAAGGGTGGTAAAGACAAGCCAGGGAACTATAGACTGGTGAGCCTGACCTCAGTGGTGGGCAGGTTGTTGGAGGGAATCCTGAGGGACAGGATGTACATGTATTTGGAAAGGCAAGGACTGATTAGGGATAGTCAACATGGCTTTATGCATGGGAAATCATGTCTCACAAAATTGATTGAGTTTTTTTGAAGAGATACCAAAGAAGATTGATGAGGGCAGAGCAGTAGATGTGATCTATATGGACTTGTTCGACAAAATTCCCCATGGGAGACTGATTAGCAAGGTTAGATCTCATGGAATACAGGGAGAACTCGCCTTTTGGATCTGGCTCAAAGATAGAAGACAGAGGGTGGTGCTAGAGGGTTGTTTTTCAGACTGGAGGCCTGTGACCAGTGGAGTGCCACAATGATCAGTGCTGGGTCCTCTACTTTTTCTAATTTACATAAATGATTTGGATGTGAGCGTAAGAGGTACAGTTAGTAAGTTTGCAGATGACACCAAAATTGGAGGTGTAGTGGACAGCGAAGCAGGTTAATTCAGATTACAACAGGATCTTGACCAGATCGGCCAATGGGCTGAGAAGTAGCAGATGGAGTTTAATTCAAATAAATGTGAGGTGCTGCATTTTGGGCGGCACGGTGGCACAGTGGTTAGCACTGCTGCCTCACAGCGCCGGAGACCCGGGTTCATTTCCCGCCTCAGGCGACTGACTGTGTGGAGTTTGCACGTTCTCCCCGTGTCTGCGTGGGTTTCCTCCGGGTGCTCCAGTTTCCTCCCACAGTCAAAAAAATGTGCAGGTCAGGTGAATTGGCCATGCTAAATTGCCCGTAGTGTTAGGTAAGGGGTAGATGTAGATGTAGATGTAGGGGTATGGGTGGGTTACGCTTCGGCGGGGCGGTGTGGACTTGTTGGGCCGAAGGGCCTGTTTCCACACTGTAAGTAATCTAATCTAATTTTGGGAAAGCAAATCTTAGCAGGACTTATACACTTAATGGTAAGGTCCTAGGGAGTGTTGCTGAACAAAGAGACCTTGGAGTGCAGGTTCATTGCTCCTTGAAAGTGGAGTGGCAGGTAGATAGGATAGTGAAGAAGGCGTTTGGTATGCTTTCCTTTATTGGTCAGAGCATTGAGTACAGAAGTTGGGAGGTCATGCTGCGGCTGTACAGGACATTAGTTAGGCCACTGTTGGAATATTGTATGCAATTCTGCTCTCCTTCCTATCGGAAAGATGTTGTGAAACTTGAAAGGGTTCAGAAAAGATTTACAAGGATGTTGCCACAGTTGGAGGATTTGAGCTACAGGGAGAGGCTGAAGAGGCTGGGGCTGTTTTCCCTGGAGGGTCGGAGGTTGAGGCGTGACCTCATAGAGATTTACAAAATTATGAGGGGCATGGATAGGATAAATAGACAAAGTCTTTTCCCTGGCGTTGGAGAGTCCAGAACTAGAGGGCATAGGTTTAAAGTGAGAGGGGAAAGATATAAAAGAGACCTAAGGGGCAACTTTTTCATGCAGGGGGTGGTACGTGTATGGAATGCGCTGCCAGATGATGTGGTGGAGGCTGGTACAATTGCAACATTTAAAAGGCATTTGGATGGGTATATGAATAGGAAGGGTTTGGAGGGATATGGGCCGGGTGCTGGCAGGTGGGACTAGATTGGGTTGGGATATCTGGTTGGCATGGACAGATTGGACCACAGGGTCTGTTTCCATGCTGTACATCTCTATGACTCTAAATCAAGCTACCAGGAAGTTTCATTTGGCCTGAGAGAGAATACAGTAAATGGTAGGTTAAAGTACAAAAGTTTAATACCTTCCAACACATAACATATCTCAGTCTGACAGTGATTGCATCAAGAAACAACAATCAAAGCAACAATGATTCTGCTGACAGCTTGATTCAACATTGTTTATTAAGCTCAAATCTTAGGCTGCCTGCTCTAACAAACATTTGAAGGTAATACATCTGTTATTTGGTCGCCTGTACCTGACCTGAAATAGGTCATTTTACACAAAGCTCAAAAGATAATTGATATCCCTTTTTTCAACATTAAACTCCCATTTCCATGACTTGTGATTTGTGTAATGTGTATATAAATAAATGAATGTTAGAAAAATGAATAACTGAAGACAAAATGCTTGCTCTTTTATTAACATGAAGATTTAACGAGCCGTGTCACTATGCCGAGTGCACAAAAAGCATAGAGTATGAAGGGTCACTAATGGGCAGAGCAGCTCCCAAGTCAGCCAGACTTTAGACAGGATAGCTCTATACTGTCAGGTTTAATTCAACAAGCTATTTTAAATAATAAAAAGTGACTCAAAAGGCAACTGGATGAATTGAACATTTATTTTATGGTGGAAAACACTTAACGTAAAACTTCTTTATAATATGCACACTTCATGGAATTTGAAAATAGAAATATGAAGGGATATGTTCCAGAATATTGATTCTGCACATAATGCTGTTGTATAAATGTTTAGATGGACGTGAAACATCAAATCAGTGCCACATTCCCTGCCATCTCAAACAGGAAATAAAAGATCTTGAACATTGCTAAAAGGAGTTGCAAAATCAAAGCTACGTAAAGAATTTAAGGAAGAATGTAACTGCATTGGAATCAGTTCAGAAGAGGTTGCCCAGAATATTACTTGGAAAGGACAGGTTGTCTTACAAGGAAAGGTTAGATAGGCTAAGCTTGTATCTACTGGAATTTAGAAGAATGAAACACAACTTGATTGAAACATAAAAGGATCTTAAATAGGGTAGATTTTGAAATGGATTTTCCTATTCTGGGAGAATTTAGAATTTGTAGTCATTGTTAAATAAATAAGGGTTATCCATTTAAAACAAAAGTAGAGTATTTCATTTTCTTTCGATGGGTTGTAAGGGTTTGGCACTCTCCTAAAAAGATGAGGAAAGTATTTGAATATTTTTAAGGCAGTGGTAGATAGGATTGTAATCTCAAATCTATAAACCTATCATCTGTGCCCCTATTAAAAAGGCTGAGCCGACGCATGGAGCTGCCTAGTATTCTTGTTTGTTTTGTTCACATGAAACTATTTATCTTGTACTCATTAGGACTGAGATACAAGAAACAACCTTGAAAAAGGAGTCATCAATTTAAACAGCATGAGAAAATGGTGCTGATTGGTTGGGCCATCAATGGCGTAGGACTGTAGCAGGAACAGTTCACTGTCAGTCTTAGACCACAAACCAGGCCCTGATTGGACACCATGTTATCTTGGGGAATGCAGTAGAGATTAGCAGTCCCTATGATCCCTTTCTCAATGCTAAAGTTGTAGTAGATGAATGAATTCTTCATTAAAACAGGGTCTTGTGTGTTATGTAGCTTACAGCACATTCAAATGCATGGCAATGTGAGCCCGACAGATAATCGTAAATTGTTTTCTGGTGTACTTCATAGCTCAGTGCTTATTATTTGGTAATTATTATTCAATAACAGAATCACGCTTAATGTTAGGAATGATGTTCTGAGGTTTTCAAGCATGGGCTGGTTGAGCAAGATCGGTGTGTTGCTGGCTGCAAATGGTCAAGGAAACGTGTTGCTTAATATGGTCTGCCAGCCAATGGGACATTGAACCTGCAAACCAGCAATCACACTGGAACTCATAAATCACATTACTATTTGTGCAGAAGACAGAACAGGTCTTTGATTAGGTGGCTGTACTCTGCTAGTGGGGAAAACCACTTGTGGATTCACTACAAAGCAGCAATACAAAATAGCCAGCTTCACCTATTGTTCAAATGTTTGCAATTCTTTCCATTTCCAGGGTGATCTGAGTTAGACTGGGCACTATTCATTGCCAGAGGTCGTGGACATAAACCCTTTTATAAGTTTGCACAATATGGAATGGGTGACGATTTAATCAGGGTAGCTATTATCATGAAAAATAGTTTTTACCTGCCTTATCACAGCATCCAGCTTAGACACTGAACAGATGTTTGGGGGCCTGTTCACAAATTTGCCAATAAGCTTCCCTTGTGCTATGGGAGTCACTGTAAAATTCATTGTGTTTGTATTGACCAGTGTGCGTAGGCTTCTGATAGATCGCTAGCAGAAGCATGATTGACAGGTTTTTCAACTAATTAATTAAGAAAGGGACCCCAATTGATCTTTGCATTTCAATGGTAATTCTGATGCAATTTATTACTGTATGTAAGAAGTTATTTGATGCAGCTATGCATTCAAATATCACAGACGTCACCTACTCAACAGAAATATGCAAGGAGTAGGAGGATAGGAGAGGTAGTGGTCAGTTCATTAAAGATAAGCTTGTCACAGTGCCCGTAGAAGATGTTAACAAAAATTGGAACAACAGGGGATCAAATGGCAATGTAATCTTTTTGAGAAGACATGGTGTCTTTGAAACTGAGCTCAATTATGTGGCTAAGCTAAAAGCCCTTTTTTTTGGATTGGAATACCAGAGATGGTGTAGCTTGCACATTGTTCCTCAACAGGCCTCAGCTGGTGTTAGCAATTGTCCTGACACATTGATAATTGATGCAGAAGAGCTTAGAGTCTCTCATCAATATTTTTCTGCTTGGGATCTTTCCATTCAGCAGCTTTATACTGGCTTTAGTGAAAGATGTCTTGGCTCAGTTGAGATAGCTATGCACTAACATATTGTGAGCAGCAATTAATGGCTTAATGTTCTCTGATGGACCTAAATTTCTATGGATAGCTGTCCTGCTAGGCAGTTCTTAATGTTATCTGTACGTCAACATGTTGGATGTCTCCATCAGTGGCAAACACCTTGCCCTCATGAATCTCTGATTACTGAGCAGGATCAATGAGGAAGAAGGAATATGCCTGTCAATCAAAAGGTAAGAAAAAATATCTATTTTATTGCACTAGACAATACAATTTAAAGTAGCACTAGTGTGAAGGACATTTTCTTTACAGTCTCTGCAGGCCACTCCAATGCATTTCTCTTCATAAAATTATTCCCAGACCACCTGCCCCAACCCTTTGTTCATTTTAGCCCAATTAATAGTGCATAATATATTCTTTATTTAAAAACTGAATAAGCCAACTGTTAGATTAAGTAGGAAAAGATGGGTAATTTCAAGGTAAAGAATGGAATATTTGAAGTAAATAAATGCAATGATTCACTATTTGCTAAAAGTACTCAATCTGAAATTGTTGGCAACAGTAACGAAAAACTGTTGGTGTTCTTGAGACTGAACACCAGTCTCAAGATGGTGTTCTTGAGACCATCTTGAGACTGGAAGCTTCTTGAGTCTGAAATTCTACACTAATACAACATAGCATTTGGACATAGATATTTGTTATCGGGAACATTGTCTGTGAAAATACTTGTTTAATATTTTTAGTCACATCAGAAATTATGAAACCATGCTCTATATCAAAAACTGATTTTTGAATATATTGGCTAGAAATTCCTAATTAATTTTTTAAAACATGCTAAAACAACAATCCAACACTTCAAATTCATCAGCAAATAACACAATCCTTTTACATTACTGTACCTTCTGCATTCTAAATACATTGCAATGGACATGACCTGAAAAACAACTTCAGGAATAATATTCTTGAAAGATTGGAGATGGGGCATTTAATTTTCTATCAGCACAACTGGGTGGACACCAATCTTCAGACAAAATCACCGAGCAATGGACTTTAGTCAATTTCTACACTGCAAGGTTCCATCAATAGCAATGTGTGATAATGACTAGGTAATCTGTTTAATTATAATGCTTGAGGAATTAATATTGGCCAGGACACTGGGGAGATTTTTCCTTCTTTTTGAAATAGCACCAAGAGAGTTTTTACGCTCACCAGAAGGGATAGACATATCCTTGGCTTAACATTACAATTGAAAGTCTGACCCTCCAACAGTGCAAACTCGCTCAATGCAGCGTTAGAGTGTGAGACTTGAGAATTTGAGCAGAAGTCCCTGAAGTGAAACTTGAACCCATGACCTCTTGAGGAATCTCCATTCCTCACTGTTACTGAGTCAAACTCTTGGAACCCTGTCTCTAACAGCACTGTCGGTGTACCTATGTCGGTGAGCTACAATTGTTAAGAAGGCAACTTACCATCACCTTCTCAAGAGCAATTAGAATGGGTAATAAATGCTGGGGTAGTTACCAATGCCCACATCCCAGGAATGAATTTTTAAAAAGGATCAAATTATATTCTTTAAGCTTTGGAAGATTGTTAATAGAACATGAATTATGACATTTCTGGAGATTTCACAGTATTGTTCAGTTTCATCTTTCTGAGTAAGAATAGAATGGCTAAATGATAAGTGAGGAAAGAGAACACTAGGGGAGGAAGAAATGGGGACTCTAGTGAATCAAAGTAATTCTTTTCTGACTGGATCCAAGAATTCTGGCAAAATATAATGATGTAGTCATAACAGTGAGTTTAAATCAAACTGTCATACTTAATTAACAGTAAAAGCTATTTTCATTAAGCTTTCAGTTGAATGCAGTCCACTGAAGTCACTTAAAAATAATTACACTGTACTTCGATTTGATGATGCATCAAAACAGAGAGTTCTTCCAGTTTAAATTAAATCCTCACAGCTCGTTAACAATAAAAGATATTTGCATCAAAATTTCAATAGAGTGGTGCACTGAAAGTTCAATTAGAAACAGTTTCATGCTACAGTTCATTGCCATCAAAGCAGGGAATTAATTGGATAATTGACTAATCTGGATAATTGATTACCTAATTGGATAAACTGAATTTTAAAAACTAATTGATAAACTCCAGCAAATCTATATCATCCGCCTCTAAACATATTCACCTAAGCTGATGTACAAATAAACATTTAGTCTTTATGTTGATTCAAATTACAATAAAATATGTTTTATGTCTGTCCTTAAAAGCCACAGCACTCAAGGGGGCAAAACATTCTTTCACAAACATATAATTTGGTTTATCAGTTGAAAGTTACTGAGATATCTCTCCCCAGTACCATCAGGATACAGAAGCAGAGTGAAATAGAGAAACCTCCTAAATGGAATGGGCATTGCTAATAAGGCTGGCTCTATTCTGTCCCTATTATTAACTTACTTTTCAAGTCTCTGTGTGATTTGGGTCTTGTTGGACAAGGAAGTTGTTGCTATTTCTTAGTACTTGCATGATAGCATATTTAATTACTGTAGAAAGTGCTCCATCTAGTCCTCTAGATTGTTCATGCAGGGAAAAAAAAACTCAAATATGAATGTGCACAGAGTACCTCAACATGTTCTTCAAAGGGATAGGCAAAGTTGGAAGCCATGCTGCTGCCCAAAAGGATCCTTTTTATTTGGAGGAAGTGAGTGAGGACAGCAGAAATATTTTCAAGACAGAACTAGGATTATGGTGGAACTGCTTCAACCACTATTCAAGGAGACATCATACTAGACCCTTCTGAAACATTCATTTTATTAGGAAGAATATTGTAAAGTATTCTAATTGAAACAGCATGATTCTAAGCAGTACACAGGGACAAGAGGAAGCAAATCTTGAACAGTGACAGACAAGTTGAGAAGACTGTTTTTTGAGACTGTCAGAACTCATGTATTTTAAAATAGAGACATAAGGTGAAATGTTTGAATTGAATCTCTAGTAGAACATTAAGACATGTAGTGGATCAGGAATCCAATTGTTACTGGAATAGGCTTTGCCAAATCTGCTGGGTTTATTATTGTCAGCATCCAATCAGAGAAGGCAAAAAAGATGTCTGTCAAAGGAAGAATTTCTCATCAAAGGGAATCCCAGAAAAGGGCAGAATAGCTGAAGCAAGCATTGATTTCAGCAACTACTGGACTGAAGAGAAGATGTGGGAAGGATGCCATAAGTTTCTTCAATGTTACCTGAAGGCCCTACTGCAGGGATCTGGTCTGAGAAATTGCAATGTGGTGCACACTACCAAGGGCTATCATAGAAGACTTAGCTGATAGTATGCAGGACAGTCTGGACAAACTGTTAACTCTGAATGCATAACATATGTCAGATCCTGAGAGGCGAGTGAAACTCTGGGATAAGATATTTGAATGGCAGAGTTGTATGTGAGTCTGTGGGACTGGATTGACCAGGACCCTCTGGATGTGTACAGCAGTCTGTATCTAGCTGGCAGTTCCCACAAGGAAGGACATTATTACTGCCATCTACAACCAGAAAGAGAAAATCAATTACTCCTTTCACTCTTAATGTGGATCACTACATTCTGTTCAATGTAATCGTCAATTGAGGCAAACCTGCTCTGGTGGTTTTAAGGCACACTGACTAGAGTGATGTACAGAGACCTCTGAGAATCTGATACTACCCAGGGATACAAGTTTCCTATTTGCAGAACATGGGGTAGGCACCTGTCTTTTAAACCTGAACCAGGAGATCTAGCACATGTTGAGAGGATAATATACAGTTAACTCAGCTGATCTGTGATGCACAATGACGCCAACAGCATAGGTTCAATTCCTGCATCAGCTGAGATTATCATGAAGGACTCTCCTTCTCAACCTCTCCCCTCACCTGAGACATGGTGACCCTCAGGATAGACTCACCAACAGTCATCACTCTCTAATGAGAGAGAAGCCCAATGGTCTGCTAGGGCTATTGTGATTTTACCTTTTCCTGTGAGAGAATGGGGTGTACAAGCAAGGGAGTGTCCGCGATGCTGGCTAAGTGCCATGAGCAATGTGGCTTTGTTTCTGCTGCGTCATTATTCAACAGATTGTCCACACTTGTCTGGGTACACAACAACCTCTCAAACATGTTATCGATGCAAGGAATGCTGGTCTTTTGATAGATATCCAGTTAGCAGTGGGTTGTTCCAGGAACAATATGCAGTGAGATGGTGATAGAATTGGACATGGTGGATGTCATAGACAGTTTGGGCAGTTACTGAGGCACATTTAATAAGATATAATGAGGAATCTCACTGGACAAGGACTAATTCAATTTACCTATTTATTATTGGTCTGCCAGTTCATAATGAAGCTATACAATTTCCAATACTACAGACATGGGGTTAGTTAAAGTTTATTTGCCAATTTTCACAAAGAATCATTTCCTGGAATGAAGCTTTAGACCTCTCATGTTTTGTGAGGGGGGGGGGCAGCTAAGAACCATCACCCTAACATTATTGTCAACCTCCAAAATCCCATTTCCATGACCCTTGTTTTGTTATGGGATTTTATGCCTACATCCATGTGCTTCAGTTTAAGACAGACAAATCTTGTAGAAGAAAAGATTAAGAATTGTCTTCAGGCTTGGGCTTCTTTTCAAAAGTTCTAAAAACATATTAAGAATGAAAACTACAAAAAATGGTATTCAAAGATTTACCAGCTTCTAACTTTACTGTTATATTATCAAAAGACTAGATTAGATTCCCTACAATATGGAAACAGGCCCTTCAGCCCAATAAGTCCACACTGACCGTCTGAAGAGCAACTCACCCAGACCCATTCCCCCACCCCATCATTACCCCTGACTAACGCACCTAACACTATTGGCAATTTAGCATGGCCAATTCACCTGACCTGCACATCTTTGGATTGTGAGAGGAAACCAGAGCACTCGGAAGAAATTCACACAGGCACAGGCAGAATGTGCAAACTCCACACAGACAGTCTCCCAAGATGGGACTTGAACCTAACTCCCTGATGCTGTAATGCAGCAGTGCTAACCACTGAGCCCCCATTAGAATCAATTGACTTTCAATGCTTCTCTTTTGTCTTTCTTAATTCCATTCACACTCTGCTATTTATGTCTAGTGGGGAGCAGTACCATGGCATTATCACAGGGTTGCCCCAGCTTCCTAAAGCCTCTATGCAAACATCCCTACCCCAGGAAATCCCTCCTACCGCATTCTCTGTGGCCAGCAGTAACCAGGCCTTCCGCTATGGCACTGTTGTTCAAAGGAGCTGCCAGCGGTCTTCTGATTAGCCAGCAATCCTCGGTCAGTGAGGTTTCCCTTCCCAGAGTTGTTGATCTCAAGTAAAGCTTGCTAATTGTCACAAGTCCCTGATTGACACTTAAGCCAGCTGGTCTTCCCAGAGGAGGCAAAGAATAATTCTTGCCAGCTCACTAGTCAGCAGGTGGGGTAGCATGTTGGCTCAGTGGTTAGCACTGCTGCCTCACAATGCCAGGGACCTGGGTTTGTACGTTCTCCCCATATCTATGTGGGTTTCATCTGGGTGCTCCAGTTTTCTCCAACAGTCCAAAGATGTGCAGGTTAGATGAACTGGCCATGCTAAATTGCCCAAAGTATTAGGTGCATTAGTCAGGAGTAAGGGAATGGGTCTGGGTGGGTTACTCTTCAGAGGTGCGGTGTGGACTTGTTGGGCCGAAGGGCCTGTTTCCACACTGTAGGGAATCTAATCTAAATGCAGTTCAAGGTGAGACACTTGAGACCTCAGTAGGGATGCGGGAAAATAAAGGAGAAATGAAAATATCACAGTCAATTGTGTTGGTACATAGGCAAACCTGGCATTTATTTGCAACCACCACAATCCCACAAATAGCAATGAAATAAATAACTGAGTATATTTGTTTTGTTGAAAGACAAAATGTCACCTGGTACATTACTACATTGAAGTTTCAGCCTAGATCATGTACTTTAAACTGTGACAGGGACTTGCATCTTTGATCTCTGACTCACAGTAAAGAGTGCTACCACTATGTTAAGGCTGAAATGCAGTGTAAGGAAATCACCAACAGAATTAGCCTGAACAGCTACAACCATAGTCATCCATTATGGGGCTCAAGGAAGAATGAGAAAAGATGTGTTAATGCTCCATATACTCTTGATAACTGTATGAAAATGGATGATCAATTTTCATCAGTTTTACGGGAGCACTTTTAGCAGGGACAAAGCAGAACAGAATGTTTTGTATTCCAGTGAAAAAGCTGAAAATTATGCAGGCTTCTTAATTCTTTTTGGTTTCACATCATTGTTAATGCTTTGTTTTATGTACCAGAACTAATTTGTTTAATGTGAGCTCGCTTCCAGTGTCCTGCAATCCCATTATCCCTCTATTCCTTTAATATTTCTGCTGAGATCATGCAACATTTAAGATCTCCATGGCATTATCATATTGGTGTTAGAATTATATTGTAACATAAGTGAGCATTCATTTCAGTGTAGTTGGTACAAACAGATTTTAATGACTGCTACAGGCTTAAAGTCTATTGGACTCAGGGTCACGAGCTTTATGAAATAACCATCCTTTAAATGAGACAGTTGCAGAAACTGTGTGGCACAATAAATTTAAGTTATGCTTTTTCTCTTCTGGAACTTGTTTTTGAATCCATCTCAAACTGTTTGAATGCCTCTTTCCTCTGCCGAACCAAATAAATGTAGAGAAATTGTAACATAAACACGAGTGAACACGCCATCTAATTATAGACTAACTAGCATCCAATTATTTTGAGTTTGAGGTTTTAAGGGTGAATGGTTAAGAATTGAGATTTTTTTGATTGATTCATGGATATGGGTGTCACTGGTTAGGTCAGCATTTCATGCCTGTCCTTAATTGCCGTATTGAAGGGGGTGGTGAGTTACTGACTTTGGGTTATAAATGCAGTGATTTTAGGAAGGGAATTCCTGGAATGACACAGTGCAGTCCAAGTCATTAGCCTCCTTGTGGTTTCAGTGCCTGTTGTCTGATCCATGGATCCTGTGCTGACACAGGTAATGCCTCCAGACCAGGCTGACAGCATCTGATGCCATGTTCTCCATCAGAATTCCTGGAGAAAGATTATGGCCCTCCTCTCAATGACCCTGTCCAACAGGACTCTAGGCCCTGTCAATGAGACTCTGTATCAACTTGCCTCCCACAATCATGCTGTTGTCAATTGTACACCAACACATTATGGCCAATTCCTAGCTCACAACATTTGAAATAGTGTGAAATTGTGGATTGAATATGGCACTTATAGAGTCATAGAGATGTACAGCATGGAAACAGACCCTTTGGTCCAACCCGTCCATGCCGACCAGATATCCCAACCCAATCTAGTCCCACCTGCCAGCACTCGGTCCATATCCCTCCAAACCCTTCCTATTCATATACCCATCCAAATGCCTCTTAAATGTTGCAATTGTACCAGTCTCCAACACTTCCTCTGGCAGCTCATTCCGTACCCGTACCACCCTCTGTGTACCCTTAGGTCTCTTTTATATCTTCCCTCTCTCACCCTAAACCTATGCCCTCTAGTTCTGGACTCCCTGACCCCAGGGAAAAGGTTTTGCCTATTTACCCTATCCACGCCCCTCATAATTTTTTAAACATCTATAAGGTCGGGAAATTTGCTAGAGCTGCTTGCGAAGATTTAAACTGTGTGGGACCCAGGGAGATAGTGAGGAAAGACATCAGAGACTGCTACAGTTGAGAACAGAAATGAGTCAAACAGTCAGGGCAGGCAGGGACAAGGTAGGACTAATAAATTAAACTGCACTTATTTCAATGCAAGGGGCCGAACTGGGAAGACAGATGAACTCAGGGCATGGTTAGGAACATGGGACTGGGATATCATAGCAATTACAGAAACATGGGACCTGTGGCATGAATGTCAGGAAGTCCTGGCACCTACCACCAACCTGCAGACTTCAAGATTGCACGAGAGTGACAGCACAGGGACTGGATTTATGGTTAATGAGGTGAACAGTAGAGAGTTGCATGAGAAAAGACTGAAAACCTCCATGAAATTCCCCAAAATTGACACTTAGCCAAAATATGCGAAGACTGAGCCTGATGTTCTTATTCATTCCTGAAGGAGATTGATCTTTATCCTCCAGAGGACGGCCAATGATTATTGAAGGGGAAAACAATATCTAAATGAAGTACTTGAATGATTTCCATTTAAAATCTAAGGGTTGGAATGTTACCAGGAGCCAGGAACATGCCAGAACCATGCGAGAAGTCTGGGGAGCTCTTTCTTGACATCAGGAACAACTCATTGCATCTTACAATGAAGCTCAGCTGTTGAGGCAAAATTCTCATGTGGGAGTAGTGAGTCTCCAGTGAAGGGGTAGTTTTGATGGGTTAACAACCTTATTAACTGCGTACCTCACCTCATTAATATGCTCTTTATTTTTAGTGTACCACCCATCACAAGCAACGTGGACACTGAGAACTGTCAACATAGAATTCAGAACAGGCACTTCATGACTTCAGCTCTCTGCTTGTTCAAATTGACCTTCATATTATTGAATAGTGGGCACCAACATCTCAGAGCACACTCCATTGGCACAGGCCACAATAACAAGTATACCGTTTTGGATACTGTTGGGGGGAGGGGGATGACTTACCGGGGTAAGCCATGGGTCACATGTCTCTGGCACAGAGTCTGTCTGTGTTGGTCTGAAGGGAAGGGGGAAGAGGAGAACTAGGGACTCTATAGTTAGGGGTACAGATAGGAGGTTCTATGGGAACGAGAGAGACTCACACTGATGTGTTGCCTCCCAGGTGCCAGGGTTCATGATATCCCAGATCATATTTTCAGGATCCTTGAGAGGGAGGGGGAGGGGGAGGGGGAGCAGCCCCAAGTTGTGGTCCACATAGGGACTAATGATATAGGTAGGGAAAGGGATGGAAACTTAAGGAAGAGATTCAGGGAGCTAGGGTGGAAGGTTTGAGCTATAACAGAGTTGTTATCTCTGGTTTGTTACCCATGCCAAATGCTAGCAAGGCGAGGAATATGGAGAGAAAGGAGTTGAACATGTGGTCACAGGGATGGTTCAGGAGGAAGGGTTTTTGATACCTGGATAATTGGGGCTCATTCTGGGGTAGGTGGGTCCTCAACAATAGGATGGGCTACACCTGAACCACAAGTGTACCAATATCCGGGGGGGGGGGGGGGGTGCGAATTTGCTAATGCTCTTCAGGAGTGTTTAAATTAATTCAGCAGGGGAATGGGACCTAAATTGTAGTGTCAAGGAGATTGAGAGAAGTTGAGGTCAGAAATTAGGTTTCAAGGTTGCAAAAGTGCACCAGCAAGCAGGAAGGTGGTTTGAAGTGTTGACAGTGTGGTGCTGGAAAAGCACAGCAGATCAGGCAGCATCCGAGGAGCAGGAGAATCAACATTTTGGGCATAAGCCCTTCATCAGGAATGGCTTCTGCCCGAAACATCAATTCTCCTGCTATTCAGATGCTGCTGGACCTGCTGTACTTTTCTAGCACCACACTCTCAACTCTGATCTCTACTATCTGCAGTCCTCACTTTCTCCTAGATAGTTTGAAGTGTGTCTACTTCAATGCGAGGAGCATCCAGAATAAGGTGGGTGAACTCATGGCATTGGTTGGTACCTGGGACTTTGATGTTGTGACCATTTCGGAAACATTGATAAAGCAGGGACAGGAATGGTTATTGCAGGTTCTGGGATTTAGATGTTTCAGTAAGAACAGAAAAGATGGTAAAAGAGGGGGAAGTGTGGCATTGTTACTCAAGGACAGTATTACGGTGACAGAAAGGATGTTTGAGGTCTATTCTACTGAGGTAGTATGGGCTAAGGTTAGAAACAGGAAAGGAGACGTCACCCTACTCGGAGTTTTCTATAAGTCTCCGAAAAATTCCAGAGATGTAGAGGAAAAGATAGCAAAGATGATTCCGGATAGGAGGGAAGAGTAACAGGTAGTTGTTATGGGAGACTTTAACTTTCCAAATATTGACTGGAAATACAATGGTTTGAGTACTTTAGATGGGTCAGTTTTTGTCCAATGTGGGCAGGATGGTTTCCTGACACAATATGTAGACAAGCCAACAAGAGGTGAGGCCACATTGGATTTGGTTCTGCGTAACGAATGAGGCTAAGTGTTAGATTTGGAGGTAGGTGAACACTTTGATGATAGTGGCCACAATTCAGTTATGTTCACTTTAATGTTGGAAAGGGATAGGTATATATCACAAAGTTATAGCCGGGGAAAAGGCAATTATGATGTGATTAGGAAAGATTTAGGATGTATCGGATGGGGAAGGAAATTGTGGGGGATGGACACAATTGAAATGTGGAGCTTATTCAAGGAAGAGCTCTACATGTCCTTGATAAGTATGTACCTGTCAGACAGGAAGGAAGTGGTCGTGTGAGGGAGCTGTGGTTTACTAAAGAAGTTGAATCTCTTGTTAAGAGAAAGGCGAAGGCTTATATTAGGATGAGATGTGAAAACTCAGTTAGGTGTTTGAGAGTTACAAGCTAGCCAGGAAAGACCTAATGAGAGAGCTAAGAAGAGCCTGGAGGGGTTGTGAAAGTTGTTGGCAGATAGGAACAAGGAAAACCCTAAAGCTTTCTATAAGTATATCAGGAATAAAAGAATGACTAGGGTAAGATTAGGTCCAATCAAGGACAGTAGTGGGCAGTTGTGCGTGGAGCATGAAGAGATAGGAGAAGCGCTAAATGAATATTTTTCGCCAGTATTCACACTAGAAAAAGACAATGTTGTCAAGGAAAATACTGTGATACAGGCTTCTAGACTAGATGGATTGAGGTTCACAAGGATGAAGTGTTAGCGATTCTGGATAATGTGAAAATAGCTAAGTCCCCTGGGTCAGATGGGATTTATCCTGGGATTCACTGGGAAGCCAGGGAGGAAATTGCAGAGCCTTTGGCTTTGATCGTTATGTCATCATTGTTGACAGGAATAGTGCCAGAAGACTGTTGACGAGCAAATATTGTCCTCTTGTTCAAGAAGGGGAGTAGAAACAACTCTGGTAGTTATAGACCAGAGAGTCTTCCTTCAGTTGTGGGTAAAGTGTTGGAAAAGGTTGTAAGAGATTTATAATCAGCTAAAAAATGAATACGTTGATTAAGGACAGTCAACACTGCTTTGTGAAGGATTGGTCGTGTATCACAAACTTTATTGAGTTCTTTGAGAAGGTGACCAAACAGATGGATGAGGGTAAAGCAGTTGATGTGGTGCATATGGATTTCAGTAAGGTGTTTGATAAGGTTCCCCATGGTAGGTTATTGCACAAAATACAGAGGCATGGGATTGAGGGTGATTTGGCAGTTTGGATCAGAAGTTGGCTAGATGAAAGAAGACAGAGGATGGTGGTTGATGGGAAATGTTCAACCTGGAGTTCAGTTCCTAGTGGTGTACCGCAAGGATCTGTTTTGGGGCCACTGCTGTTTGTCCTTTTTATAAATGACCTGGATGAGGTTGCAGTGGGATGGGTTCGTAAATTTGTAGATGACACTCAGGGCTGTGGATGTTGCAGGTTACAGAGGGACATAGATAAGCTGCAGAGCTGGACTAAGAGGTGGAAAATGGAGTTTAGTGTGGAAAAGTATGAGATGATTCACTTTGGAAGGAGCAACAGGAATAAAGAGTACTGGGCCAATGGTAAGATTCTTGGTAGTGTAGATGAGCTGAGAGATCTCAGTGTCTATGTACATAGATCCCTGAAAGTTGCCACCCAGGTTAATAGGGTTGTTAAGAAGGCATATGGTATATTGGCTTTCATTGGTAGAGGAATCGAGTTTCAGAGCCATCAGGTCATGTTGCAGCTGTACAAAACTCTGGTGCAGCCTCACTTGGAGTATTGTGTACAGTTCTTGTCACCGCATTATAGGAAGATGTGGAAGCTTTGGAAAGGGTTCAGAGGAGATTTACTAGGATGTTGCCTGGGATGGCAGGAAGGCTGAGGGATTTAAGGCTGTTTTCGTTCGAGAGAAGGAGGTTCAAAGATGACTTAATTAAGATATATAAGATAACCAGAGGGTTAGATTGAGAGGATAGTGAGAGCTTTTTACCTCAGATAATGATGGCTAACACGAGGGGACATAGCTTTAAATTGAGAGGTGATAGATATAGGACAGATGTCAGAGGTAATTTCTTTACTCAGAGAGTAGTAGGGGTGTGGAATGTCCTACCTGGAACAGTTGTCGACTCGCCAACTCTAAGGGTATTTAAATAGTCATTGGATAAACATATGGATGAAAATGGAGTAGTGTAGATGGGCTTCAGATAGGTTCCACGGGTTGGTGCGGCATCAAGGACCAAAGGGCCTGTACCAAGCTGTAATGTTCTATGTTCTAAGTCTGGAGAAAGTAGATCAGGAGAAATGGTAATTCACTGATGTAAGGGTGAAGAACCAGAGATCATTGTTTCAAGATAAGCGACGAAAGAATCAAAGGTGAAATGAATCATAGAATTTCTACAGTACAGATAGAGTCCATTCTGCCCACACAATTTCACTGACTCTCTGATGAGCATCCCACAACTCCATTCCTACAAACCCACATTTATTCATTTACTATGGCTAATCCTACTGGTCAACACATAGCTAGAGACTACGGGCAATTTAAATTGGCCAATCCACCTAACCTGCACATCTTTAGACTGTGGGAGGAAACTGGAGCACCCTGCAGAGACTCATACAGACATAAGGAGGACGTGCAAACTCCACACAGACAGCCACCCAAGGCTGGAATCGAACTCAGGTCCCTGGTTCTGTGGTGCAACACTGCTAACCACTGTGCCATTGTAGTTTTTATGCCATGAGCGGTTTAGATCTGAAATGCATTGCCTGACAGGACAGTGAAAGTAAATTTAATCTTGGCTTTTAAGACACAATGAATAATTATCTGAATGAAAGAAATCGCAAGCTTATGGGAAATGGGCTGGTGTGTGGGATCAGCAAAGGTGTTCTTGCCAGACTGCCTCCTCCTATAATGTGAGCATTCCGTTATTAATTTTCCAACGCTCTACTGCCCAGAATTGGAAGCCAACTGTTTCCTGTAACCCTGAATCTCAAGCACTTATAGGCTTATGAATAGGTGATAAAAAAGGCAGATACAATACCTTTGTATTATAACTAAGTAGCCAAGTGTTACAATCTCTGCAGGGAAACCATAGGCCAAATTTACTAAACCAGCCCCAAATGAAGAAATGACCAATAAAATTCCACTATCTGTAGCTATCACTTTAATTTACTTTTGTTCTGGTTAAACAAGAATTAACAAGTAAATAATACTCAAACAGAAAGGTAAATTTCATTTTAAATTGTTGATACTTCAAAGTTACATCGCAGGGACCCCATCATTTGACATACAAATGTGCATTACGTAGCACCATAATTTCGTAAGATATCGTTCTTTATTCACACAAGGTAGGTCATGAGCTATGTGGTAAAAACAATGACTGCAGATGCTGAAAACCAAATACTGGATTCGTGGTGCTGGAAGAGTACAGCAGTTCAGGCAGCATCCAACGAGCAGCGAAATCGACGTTTCGGGCAAAAGCCCTTCATCAGGAATAAAGGCAGTGAATAAAGGTCATGAGCTATATCCAGCAACAGCTTTCACTTTTCATTTTCAAAGGTTTGATTATTGTCAGCAAGTCACTTCTACTAACGCTGTCTCCCTCTGGTCATGGCTGTTCTGATTGTGTATCTTTTTTTCATCTGTTCTGAAGCATTTTGTACTGCATTCTCAGTTTTAGACACCTGCAGCTAGCCTTAAACAGTACAACTCCAAGAATTCCCATCTATTTCTACATCAAACAGAAGAATGACCTCTCCTGGAAAAAAAGATTTCTTTCTTCCCCTCACAAGAAATTCTCTGTGTTCCTTTTCTAGTCTCTGCTTTCCCTTTATGTCTGCATCGGTGTTCAGATTGCTTTTGCCCTCCAGCTCCTCTGCTTGTACCTCTCTCTTGCATTTGCAGCCCTCCTTCAAGCTTGCTAGTTGTATCACCTCTTCAGCAACTTCATTTTAATTGTTATTGCTTCCTAGTCAAGAGTTACTAGGTCACAAAGTCCAAAACCTCTCATTATTGAAGAATATTATATTGGAATTGATGTGAAATTTTAAACATCCCCTGTAAGCATTCTCAAAAACAATTAGATTCTGCATACCTTTCAAAGAAATTGTAAGATTTCCATTATTAGGTTAAAAGAATGGTAACCTGTCATATTAGGCAATCTGCAAATATGATGTTCATGTGCTAGGGGATTGCAGTTTGGGCAATGTTTGAGGTGTTGTTAAAGCCATAAAAGAAAGAGGAGCCATGACCCTAATGGCTAGAGCTACTGATCATCTCTTTGATTTTCAGTTTCCTCTTCAATTATTCAAACAACCACAAAGGTTTGGTTAATTCTGTACATCTGTGACAGATCATGAAATTTCCCTTCAGCTGATAAACTATCTTGCTTATTGTAAAATTGAATTTTCTTTCAGTCCTCTGAGTTCATTGTGAGCAAATCTTAAGCTAATTAGCAGCAATATTTGTATGTGTGTGTATGTGTGTGTATACGCATATGTACTCATTCAATGAAATCAATTCTAAACAAATATGAAAACTTTCCTCATCAGAATGTCACAGTGGGAACACAATTATTTTGAAAAGGCAGGTACTCTAATATTTTCTCCTAAAAGCACAAATGTGGAAAATAATTAGCATCTTAAATTCTATTCAGGACTCCAGTCCAGTTGCCAGAATGACTTAAGGAAGCAGTATGCCAGAAGCTCAGTTGGAACTAGCTTGTAGCAGGCTCAACATAGATAAGCATTCCTAAATTAATTAGAAAACAGGACTGTGGAATCTCCTTCATTTACCATATCAAGGTGATTATACCTACTGGATATTGGAAATTTGTTCCAATTGAAGGATCCCATCATTGGGTTTGCAAAAGATAATTTGTCATGCAAAATAAACCAACACAACTCAAAGTGAATTTATTCCATTTTATTTCACAAGGGATTTTGGATTTAGATGGTTGTGAATTTAATCTGAAAACTCAGTTTTTTTTCAGGGAATCTCTTATTTTTTGGTGGGGAGGGGTGGAATCTACTCTGTACAGTCAATGCAACCCCATTTAGATTTGGTCAGGGATGATGGCAAACAGCTCAAACTTTTTTCCCCTCAAGGGCTCATCTTTTTCCAAGATTACCTTTGGTTTTCAGGGGCTACTTTTCATTTTGATGAACTCATTTATTAAGTGATGCAGTCAGATACAAATACCTTCTGCATTTCTATTAAATTATGGGTTACACTCACATAGAAACAGAATTAGAAGAATGAGTATTCTCAATAATTGTTAACCTTCTATTAATCTTAATGCCACGACTAACAAGGAAAGCACTAAAGCTTTAACATCACAGTATTTAAATTCGTGCATGTCAGAATAGGTTAGCGACAAAAGTTTTTCCCCACAAATTAACTGATACACTTCTACCATATAAAATGTCATCAACCTAAACACAACGTCCACATATCGTGAGGTCACTGCTCATTAGCTAATTTCTTACACATATGCACAAAGCTGAAACATTTTCAGCAGACAGCTATGACCTATTTTATTGTATCTCAGATTTCAATCTCTAACTGTGATTTAATAGCTGACAAGATTCTTTACAAAAGCATCCATCACATCTATTGCAATATTGTAGCTTCTGAACATAGGCAGCTTTTAGCGAGAGATTCCACATACATTTATAAAGAATTCATTAGCAAAGTCATTTGAAATATTCCTAGCTTCCACTTAGCCGAATACTGTTTCAGGATTAGCTTCAAAATTGTTCTCCTTCTGCGGCAGTCGCCCTTTCCCCCACCCTTACAGTTTCCTTTTACCCTGCCTCCTTTTCAGTCTCCTTCTCTCCCCCACTCACACCTCTTCAAGTCTTCTCAACAATACTTTGACCCTCTTTCAGCGCATCCAACCTCCAAAGCACACACCCATCCACATCAAGCCTGGGAGACTAAACTCCTGACAGCTTCCTACCCTTGGTTCCTTAGCATAAGGTCTCACCTGACACACCCCCACACCCTCCCCCTTCACCACCACCCCAAATCTCCCCAACTTGGTTCCACAACAAGGCTTGCAAGCAAATGTTATTCCACCTTCACACCCGGCCAACAAATGCAGCAAAAGGTTTCCCCAATTTATTCACTTACTTCTTTACATTCCCACTCACTGTCTTTCCTTTCTAATTATCCTGCTTGCCTTTCAGTCAATTGTAGCTTGTTTCTCTGATACTTTCACTCACAAGTGAGGTTATCAGCAGCAGAGCAACAAAGTCTGAGAGATTCTTTCCATTCAACCCAGAGCAACTTTTCTCTCATTGTCACCTTTGGTGTTGAATTTTTTTGGGTGTTTTGGGGATTTCAAGGTGAATTCATCCACTTCCCCAAGTATTTTAAAGTGAACTGACACATAATAGAAATTTAATACGCATAATGATAAATATAGAAACCAGAAAGAAGTCCATCCTATAACTGAAAGTCTTTAATATATCACAATGTCTGACTACACAAAAATAGAAATGAACACTAGAGGAGAAAGACAATATTTTGATGCCCTTTATTTAAATATGTTGGTAACTATGTTATTAATCATTTCTATACATTAAGAATGTAAATTTTTTGGCAAAAAGTAAAAAGTCTGAAACTTATAAACTAACCACAGGTACTATTCCATCAAATGTACTTACAAATATATTTACAAAAGTAACAATCAGGAGTTGCAGTTTCAGTATCATTAAATGTTGTCACAATATATTGTGTATAATTTATGTAACAGAGAATCTCAGAGAATCGTCTCTGAACCTGGAGTCTATATAGAGGTGCTGAAGCTATAAAGAAGCCTTTCAAGCTTTTCTTCATAAATGGCAACTCACACCTTTATTTACTGTGCTTTTTACCCTATTTTGTGCAATTTGAAACTAACACATATTTCATAATTTTTAGACTTACTACAGAGTTAATTCCAGGTGGAAATCACTATGTAAAGAGAGATATTCTGGATAGGAGTACTCTAATTAATTCTACAAAAGTTATCACTTGTACTATCGCACTGGATTCTGACACTATGGAGGGATCTCAGGAAAATAGTATTCAAGTGGTTCATTTCTTAATCCACAAGCAACAAAGTTGTAAAACAAATAAAGTTTGTTTGCATTCTTCACTTACTGTACTTTCTCTATGACACAAAAGTACAGGTAAACATTCAATAATATTTTGGGAAAATGTTGATCTGTTTTAATTTGGTAACATAATGTTATGTGACTGTTCACTCAGAGGTAAACAAATATAAGGAGCCAGAAACATTGAGTAATGTTTTATGACATGTTTTGTTGTTGTGGCTTAGGTCCAAGAGGCTTAAAGCTGAGTACCATCACATTTGCATTTCTCAGATGATGAGGTTGAAAGATAGCCAGTAAATAGTTGTGTTGAATGCATATTACTTTAGATTCATAGGGTCCTTTGCATGGCACAATAATTGTGGCAAAAATATGAAAATTAGCCAAAATATATAGAAGATACATAACTGTCAGATGTAGTGTATTTTTAAAAATTTGATCATGGGGATATGGAGATAATTGGTAGGTCAGCTCATCTATTGACCACCTAATTACTGGTGAGGTGGTGGTGATGAAATGATGACTCTTGGACCACTTAATTTCACATGGTCTAGGGATATCCAGGGAGGGGGTTCCAGGATTTTGTTCCAGTAACAGTTAAGGAACAATAATATTTTTTAAAGTCAAGATATTATATGTATTGGAAAGGAACTTGGCGGTGATGCTCCCATGTGCCTTCTGTCCTTGTTCTTCCAGGTGATAAAGAGCAAGATTTAGCTTGGCTAGTTTGTGATGCAGACTAACACTGCAAGCATGAGTTCAATTCACGCACTGGTTGAGGTTAGCATAAAGGTTTCTCCTTCTCAACCTCTGCTTCCCCAAAGCCCCGAGGCACAGTGACCCTCAGGTTAAACCAACAGCAGCAGAGAGCAGTCCTGCAGTCTGGTGAGAGTATGATGATTTTACTTTAAAGACTAGGTTTGAAAGGTGCTCTCAAAGGACTCTTGGGAACTGTTGGAGTGCGTCTCACAGATGATATCAATGATAACTCAGGTGACACATCACTCTGTTGGTAAGGAGTGAATTTTAAGGTGGTGGATGTGGGCTGCTTTATCCTGAACATAATTAGGTTACTAGGGTATTGTTGGAGCTTTGGGTAACCAGGCAAATGTTTACTATTTCAGCACATTCCTGACTTATGCCTTGATATCAGACCTCCTCTTTGGAGCTAGAAAAATAATCATCACTTATAATTCCTCATTTCTTGCCTGCTCTTGTGATGGCAGTATTTATATGGCTGCTTCAGTTACGTTTCTTGTGAGTTGTAATCCTCAGGAAGTTCATTCTGATTGATGGGTAGCTCAGTGATGGTGCTGAATGGCAAAGGGAAATGCTAAGGTTCTCTTGCTGGCTCATTGCCTGGTACCTTTGCAAAGTGAGGGAAAAGTGAGGACTGCAGATGTTGGAGATCGGAGTCGAGAGTGTAGCGCTGGAACAGCACTGCAGGTCAGGCCGCATCCGAGGAGCAGGAGAATCGACGTTTCGGGTGTCAGCCCTGATAAAAGGCTGACGCCCAAAATATCGATTGTCCTGCTCCTGGGATGCTGCCTGATCTGCTGTGCTTTTCCAGCACTACACTCTCGACCCTTTGTAGCGTGAACACTATTTGCAACTTATCAGCGCAGTATTATCCAATTCTTATTAAATGTGAGTTAGGAGTTCTTCCTTATCTAAGAAATTGTCATTGGAACTAAACATTTATCGTCAGTAAGCATTCCGAATCTGGCCTTATGGCAGAGGGAAGTTAGCAATGAAGCATCTCGAGATGTCTGGACAGCTCTAAGAGTGATATCCTGGAGCTGAGATGACCAAAACCAGCTTTATTTTACAGTGTGTCTTTATTAACCAGATATAAAGCTGGTCATTACAATGAATAAGTAATGATGGTAAAGCGGTTAGATTTCCTTATGGAATGAAATACATCAACCACAACCAATAATTGTGTATCGTCTATGATAGTAAGGCCAGGGTTAAAAGATTTTTTAAAAGTCTGTGATTTACATTCCAATGGACCACACACAAAGCATGCTGCATCTGGCAGCAAATGAATATCACATTACAGTACCAATTAGCTCATTAAAAGGCAGTATTTTAAGCTACTTTTTTCAAGAAACACAGGTTTTATAATTTGTTAACAGCTAAAACAACAGTCTCCCATCTATCAAGTGCATCTTTTATTTCAAATCACATCTCCGTAAGTGCATGGCTGTTGTGCTTATCTTTCATTATTTTACCTATTTTTCTCTCCACTTGCTGTTTTGAAAAGATTTAACAAGAATTATTGCTTTCAACATAACATTATAGTATTGCATACTTCTGTCCCAGGATTTTGGCAGAACAAGGCTGTGTAGTCAATTCCCTTCAGATTAAACTTAAAAGCAGTCTCTTGAGGTTAGTTACACAGAAGAGTGGCACAATGTCAATAAAACATTGAATCATATCATCAAAGAAACTGGAAGGTCTCATTCTGAATTCACGCAGCAAGCAAAGTCATATATACTTGTACACAGGCCAAACCTTCATGTATTACCCCCTTCAGTCAGTGCATATCCAAAAGACTTAGCAATCGATTTTAAGGCACTTCATTCTGAATTCATGTTTCGCTGCCACATACAGTACATTGTAAATTTAAAACCTATTTAAAAATTCTTCACTTCATCACAGCTTTCACACAACTAATGGTATGAGTGTAAAACAATTACCTAGGCACAGTTCAATGCAAGTACAGCTACTGAAATTGCATAGATCCACAACAAAGTAGATGATGTAGCTTCATATTTCTACTGTTACAACACTGTTGTAGTTAAAATAGGGTTATTCCAATCACTGTGAGATCAGTTGATTGATTTACTTTGACAAAACGCTAGTCTTTTCTTGATCACCACTATAAATCTGTTGTGGCAGAGGTGAGTGGAGTACATCACAAAACACAACGGTAAATAATTATTCTCACTGAACATTTCCGTACATTATAATATACAACCGTAAAACTGTGAAACAGATCATAGTAGGGCACACAATTTATCTTATTCAAGAGTAAGATTATCTACACCTATTTCAGGCATAAAACCCTGTGAATTAAAAATAATTTTCACTCATGGAACAAACTGTGTGTCACATCATAATTCCCTCCTCATGCTCACTTCACAATGCAACACACTTTA
This sequence comes from Chiloscyllium punctatum, assembly GCF_047496795.1. NCBI lineage: Eukaryota > Metazoa > Chordata > Chondrichthyes > Orectolobiformes > Hemiscylliidae > Chiloscyllium > Chiloscyllium punctatum. Next base: position 48,534,597 of record NC_092750.1, on the reverse strand, counting down.
TCTCCTCTGCTTCTTTCACTATGATGATCGCGGTTAATGAATACCCTGCACTGGCCATCACCTTGACAGACATCATCAAACAATCAGAAAGATTATCCAAATAACTTCATCAGGAGCAAGTACATTATCAAGTAATGATTTCATAAGCAGAAAGCTGTTTTCTTTTTTTAGCATGCTGCAGTGCTGAGGGACTTAACATGTAGATCTACTACCATAAGAGGTATCATTAGAGAATAAAAAGGTAGAGTTTCAACTACATACAGCACATTTTCTTCTAATAGTTACTCTCACCATTTAAAAATAAAATAAATAGCACATCAAGTTAGCTCCTAAAGCATCACTTTAGATATATGTACTACAATCATGTTTTCTGAACAAGTAATGCTCTCATTTTCAAAGTTAATTTAAAAACATGTCTAAATAAGATTGGGTTTAGAAATACAAAATATGCAGACACTTCACGAAAAATGTCTTGTCCTGACTTCAAGTGTCTGTGTCCAATGCAACAAACTCTCCACTAAAAAACATCCTGAAGAAATATTAAGTATTGCCCTACTGAATGCCAGTACCCTTCAGCGTATGCATATTCATACAACTACTTACTCAAATAAAAAATAAAAATCTGAAAGGACTAGCATGAAAACAAATCAATGAGTACAGGTCATGCAAAATCAAAACTTGCCGTAAAAATGAATTAAAACATATGTAAATATTAAGAAACAGATAATAGAAAATATTTGCCCAAATTAAAAGGTACATTGATTTTGTTTCTCCTACATTTACTTCAAGGCCTTAAGTGACTTCAGAATAAAATCAACCATCTACATTCCCAAATAGTCTTCTACTGTCTGAGTATCATCATTGCCTTCTCCGCTTACCTGGCAGTGCAACAGTTTCCTGCCTTTCCACAGACAGATACAGTTCTGTTTTTCCAATGCTTCCATTTATTTCTACTAACTCTGCTGACTTTATTGGACTGATAAATAGGTCTACAGTTGCAACACAAGATCTTTTTAAGCTAAATAAAAAAAAACACAAAGAGAACTTTAAGGAAAAATGAAGTATCAGATGAAGAGTTAAAAAAACAATTTGCGCGCTAACACCCATTTTCGCTATCTTCCACGCTCATGCTACTTCGCCGACTGCTTGTCTTTGAAGCACCAGGTGATACAGATGAGAGGAGTGGGTCAGTTGCTTCCCCAGGTGACAGAGTATCGTCCATCAGAATATCATCTAGCTTGGAACCCATTTTTGTGGGAGCACTGTAGGTGCCAGCATGTCCAAGGTTATCATTGAAGGTGAGAGTTCCATCAGACAGATTCAGCGTAGTAGCAGCAGTAGTGCGAGAAAGGTCTGAGTGGTGTTGTAAGCTATCGCTGTGGCACTCATCAGTTACTGGTTCTAGTTTAATGTTCCGTCCAGTTATATCAGGTAAGCAGAGGCCAGAAGGGTTAACCAGTGGTAATCCATGTGCACGGGCTTGCATTTCAAGTTCCTGAGAGTTGAACACAATAACAAAGTCCAAATATACACAGATTCTGTTGAAATATAGTTGTTTTCCCGACTCAATGCACCCTTTAAAATTGTACAGTTCCCAGATTCCTTGAAATTTTAAAAATTAGTTATAAAAAATATTTCACTAATTCTTTCTGACAATGATTAATTATCTTGTGGTGGTGTGGTCAGTGCTAGCTTGCAACACAGTTCAGCTGTGTGTTCAATTCCATGGAGTGCAGCTTGAACTCTAAACCATCTGATGCAGGGAAGTGAATACTAACACTCTAAAGACATACCAAAAATTATAACACATGGAATTATCGGCTGCATGGATCGACAGTGTTTGAAGAGCAGGAATCGAAGTGACTTTTGGTTGTAAGGTAGGCATGCCTAAACTGGAATCAAGATGATTGGAGTTATACAGGAATTTCTTTTTGGGAGGGCTGCTCATGTTTATTTGGCCAAAGTCAGGAGTTCAGATTTAAAATCTGGGGAGTAATGGAACCTTGGCGTGCTCATGCAGACACCATTAGGACGATGCAATTGAATAAGGTCTTAACAAGGAAAAGCCAAATCTAAACCTATAGGTTAAAAACATAAAGGGGAATGTCAAATACATACAAGATCTTAGATAGGCCGGAGTATTGTATAGTTTTAAGCACCTTATCAGACAAAGGACATAAAATCAATGGAAATGTTGTAGCACAATATCAGTAGGGTGTACAACTGCAAGAGTTTACAATTAGGAAAAGACTTTTATCAGAATTTGGGACATTTATCAATATTTCTGAAAGTTTAAGAGTGATCTAATGCAACTCCTCAAAATTATGAAAAATTATGATAAGGAAATTAGTTAGACTTTAGTAAGGCATTCAACAAGATTATGCATGGTAGACTGGTTACATCACAGGGAGAACTAGCCATTTAGAAACAAAATTAGCTAGAAGGTAGGACACAGAGTATGGTGGTGGAGGGCTGCTTTTTGGACTGGAGACCTGTGAGCAATGGTGTGCTTCAGGGATCAGTGCTGTGTTCACTGTTTTTTTCTCATCTATACAAATGATTTGGATGTGAATATATGAGGAAATGTCAGCAAATGTGCAGATGACACAAATTGGTGGCGTAGTGGAGAGTGAAGAAGGTTACCTCAGAATACAGCAGGACCTTGATCAGATGGGCCGATGGGCTGAGGAGTGGCAGATGGAGTTTAGTGGATATAAATGTAAGGAGCTACATTTTGGTAGGGCAAGTCAGGGCAGAGTGTATACATTCAATGGTAAAGTCCTGGAGAGTGTTGCTGAGCAAAGGAACCTCAGAGTGCAGGTTCATTGTTCTTTGAAAGTAGAAGCACAGGTAGACAGGATAGTGAAGAAGGCGCTTGGTATAGTTGCCTTTATTGGTCAGTGTATTGAATATTGGAATTGGAAAGTCATGTTGTGGCTGTACAGGACACTGGTTAGATCACTTTTGGAATTCTTCATTCAGTTCTTGTCTCCTTGCTATAGGCAAGATATTGCTAAACTTGAAAGGGTTCAGAAAACATTTACAAGGATGTTGCCAAGATTGGAGGGTTTGAGCTATAGGGAGAAGTTGAACATACTGGGACGATTGCGGAGTGACCTGATAGAGGTTCATAAAATTATGAGTGGCATGCATAGAGTGAATAGTCAAAGTCTTTTCCCTGCGGTTGGGGAGTCCAAAACTAGCGTGCATAGGTTTAAGGTAAGAGGAGAACTTTAAAACTGATTTGAAGAGAACGGACTGTCAGAGAAAGTGGTAGAGGCAGATTCAATTACAACATTTAAAAGGCATATGAATAGGAAGGGTTTGGAGATTAATTTAGGATAGCTGTTTGGCATGGACAAGTTAGACTGAAAGGTTTGCTTCCAGGCTGTACATCTCTATGACTAGGGATATATTCTTTCCACTGTTTAGTGAGATTGCAATGAGACAGCACAAATTAGAAAATAGTTGTTTCCAATATACGGAATATACGGAATGCCCAATTATCTGACAAAAACAATTAATTAAACAACATGTGTACTTCTTTTTAGAGAATTAGAAAGCGTCTTGGCAAAGGGGAACAGCTAAGAGCATGGGGAGAAAAACTCATTGGATGAATGGTTAGTTCCTGAGCATAAACATTTATGTTTCAGTATTCAAATACATTTTAAATGTATTGATTTGATTAAAATTGGAAAAAGCCTGAGAAGTAGGGGATTTCTTGACTGAGCTATGAAGCAGAGAAAAATAAATGGAGAAAGGAATAAAGTATTAAGTTTGCTGAATGAACCTGTATCCTCAGTATTAAGTGTCTGTTGGCATGTTCCAGTTTCTTCTGTCGTGTTTCAAAGTCTTTTGCTCTGTGTTGCTCTTTTTGAAGCCTTCGAATATAATCCACAGATGCCTTTAGAATAGTGCCTTTGTTCCAACGCATGTCCCTGTTAAAAAGATTAAATATTAGGCAAAAGATGCTCGAGGCAAATTTAGATTACAGTAAAAGCTTGGTATGAGTAACTATCAGTAAACAACAAAACTATCTTAAAGGGTAACCATAGTGTAACCCTACCTGTTTCAAATTAACTGTAAGATGATGTCAAAAAGTTATTTTAATATATGGTTTAAATCTCATTGCATCAACATAACGTAATCACAAATTATAGATCAAAGGCTGCCATGTGGGAGCAACTGCTTTGGTGTAAAATATATGTTTTTTCTTTTTTATAAGATACTGACAAACTACCAATATTAATTAAAATTAATTCAAATTCCCTAGATTCAAGAATGGACTCAGTGGATTAGAAATTAGTCAACATTAAACATCTGTTAAGAAAGGAAGGAGCGAAAAATGAAGAAAGTAGAGGAGAGTTGGCCAGATATCCGTTATCATAAAAACGATGGAATCCATTAATAAGCAAGTCTTATTAAGAAAAGTATAGTTTTACCATATAAAGTGGACGTAAGTTTATGAAAAGGAAATTGACAAATTTGAGATTAATGAGGGTGTAACTTGTAGGATAAAGGGATTGATAAAGGGAGCCATGTAAAAGTATTAATCTTGGATTTCCGTAAGGTATCAATAGGTTCCATACAAAAGGAAATACACACAGAGTGAGGGATAATTTATTATTCTGGACAGAGGTTTGGCAAACAGACAAACATATTTGAATATGCACAATCAGGTTGACAGACTGTAACAAGTGCAATGCCACCAAGATCAGTGCTACAGCCTCAGCTATTTACAATCTATTTCAGTGACTTAGTCAAAGAGGCCACATTATGCTAGTAATGCAAGCATAGGTGATAACATAAGCTGTGAGGAGGTAACAAGGAGCTTCAGAGAGATTGTACTCCTTATTGAGCTCACTTAAAGTTAGCATACAGATATAGCAAACAATCAAACAGTTAGGAAAGCAAATGACAGGTTTGTCGAGGTTTGTCCCGAGCAGTGCCATGACGCGGGGCTCCGTGCTCTACGGTCTGTTCCCTGGGACGCACACCGAGACGAACATCAACTGTGCCTGGAGCATCATCAACTCGGTGAAGGACGCTCTCTGGGCGGTCCGAAACCTGTTGATCTTCCAGCTGAAGGAGTTGACCCCAACTGAGTGTTGCAGACTGGCACATTCCAAGGTCCAGGACTATGTGTTGAGGGACGTGCTGAAGCTTGGGGCAGCTGCCGCCAAGGCGTGGTGGGGAAAGACCACCATGTAACATCTGCCTGCCTAAGAAGAACAGGGGGCCCACACAGTCACTTGGGCTCTGCTGACGCCTCAGCTAAGTATATGGACATATGATTGATAAACATACAGACCTGTATATACAAATGATAAATTCTGATCTCTGTATGTAAATGTGTACGTATGTATGGCATGACCAACTGTACAGACCATCAAATTTATTTTATGAATAAAGTATATTGTTGAAATATTAAAAAATCTTGGCCTGGATTACAAAGCGATTGGAGGAAGTGAATATGGAGATTATGCTACAATGAGACCATACCTGGAATGTGATCTGCAGTTTTGGGTCCCATATTTAAGGTACAGCTAACACTCACCAGACTGCTTCCAGGGTTGAAAGGATCAGTAAATAGGGCTACCCCCAAGGATAAGGGGGTAAATACACTGGAATTAATGAGGCTTGCTGGGATAGATTCCTAGAGGTTGCTCCCCAAGGCTGAGAAATCTCAATCACAGGGATACACAGTCTCAGAATAAATAAGTTAATCATTTATGATACGGATGAGGAGAAACAACTTCATTTAGACATCTATGATTCTTTGGAATTACCTATCACAGAGGGTTATGGATGCCCCATATTGAGTATATTTAAATCTGATGTAGACAGAGTTTTTGTTCTCTCAGGAAGCTGAGGGATATGGGAAGCAGAGGAAAGGTATGTTGATGCTGAAAATCAGGCATGATCATACTAATCATAGAGCAGATTCAAGGGACCAGGTCGTTTACTCTTACTCTCAGTCCTCACTTCTAATAAGAATAGTTTGCTAATTGTTAGTTATACAATACATTTTAATACAATTAATTAAGTTAATCAAAAAATGGCAGGCTCCCTGAATTAATCAATTCTCTGGTTTTCAATTTATTTTGGACCTATCTGCTTGAATGAAGGGGTCAAACTCTTGCATCCAGCTCATTCCAGCCTTGGAGTGCTACTAAATTCCTCCATCTAAGTATATGTAACAACTACATTCATTTCTTATGCTACTGAACATGGTTCATCTCACAATAGTCTCAAAGAAATTGATGTTACAGGGAAGAATCTGTCTTTGGCAAGAAAACAGTATTAAACAATCCCAAGCTCTGTCAAGTAGAAGTGACCTACAAATAAATTGATGTTCCAGATAAGGAAATCTTCCAACATCATGTTGATTCAATGTTATAGGCTGCTTATGTAAGTTACAAAATGAAAATAAGATCCTTTCTATTAAAAAGGTTAGCAGGCTTTAAATGACTCGATTAGTTGAATGCTGGGCAGAAAGCCAGAGGTATGAGTTTAGAATTTGATAAAGTTAATTCATTCTTCCCCCTTTTTCATAAGATTGATGAATAAATTAAGTACAACATATTAAGAAAATGGAAGACTGCATGAAATATAAAAGGCTGTAACAGTTCTCACTGTATTGTTAGCACTAACGTCGATCAGGATTGTAAGATTTTGATAATTCCATCAAATTCTGGGATAATATTAACAAATTGTAGGATTCTACAATGGTTTGAAGTGACATTTTAAGATTTGCCTCAGCTCCTTGTTTTAAAACAGGTCTATATTCAATTTGTGTTCGCAAGATAATTAACAGAACAGCTGCTTGTAAGCTTGGTTTTGATGACTTAAAAATATCAAAGAAAATAGCTTTAAGCAATTGAAGGTCTTTTGCCCGAAACACCGATTCTCCTGCTCCTCGGAAGCTGCCTGACGTGCTGCATTTTTTCCACAGCCACATTCTAGAATTTAAGCAATTGTATCAGTTTTGATTAAACAAGGTGTAATTGCAGGTTTGCTTCTCAGTTATAAAGAAATAAGCAAGACGTTTGAAGTCAACAGTTTGAATATGATAGCTGTTTTTAAACAAGAACAATGCTTCTGAGTAGGTTTCAGGTTGTTAACTTGATTAATTAATTGCAACACTAGAGCAAACCATGTATATTATGAAGTCATCCTGATGTCCTGTTGGAAACATTTGTTCTTCATTTATTTAGGATTTTTGGGGATGTTGAGGTGAAACATTTATAATACTTTGTATGACTGATCAGGGGATGTAAAGTTGTCTCTCCAACTTTGCTGAATCTGAAAGGATTCTTTATTTGTTCACACAATTTGTTCACACTGGACCTTAGGGAAAAAATGGAGGACATTTGTTCTACCTACGTGACCTCTCGTTACAAAGGTTGGGAGACACCAAAAGACTCTCATTTTTAAACCAGAGAGTTAATTTGAATAATTTTCTAATAAAGAGCAAGAAACCCTTGGAATTAGGAATGAAAGCTTGGAATTCAGTCTCTTATGGAACAGTATACTGCAGCTTCTCTTGCATGCTTCTTCTGAGTAACACAGTTTAACATAATAGTACTCGAAGAGCAGAAGAAAAGCATAACCTGTAGTGACAATATTCAAGGAATCCTGGACTGGAAGGATAAGAAACTTCCACATTGTCTTCACTGCATTATTCTGTTAAGTACTTATAAAATCCTGATTCATAAATGTTACTTGATTTATACATACCATTTTTATTAGGTAAGGCACAACGAAAGTTTTATTGTTATAAATTAAAATTTTGGCATTAGAATTTGTAAGTGAGAGAGTTTTATACCTCAGAACTCCTGAACTCTTACAGGATGCCATGTTTCCTTTTTTTAAGAACAAGTAACTTTGTTTTAGAATAATCAGAAAACACAAAGGTAAACTTTGAAGAGCAGATGTAAAATCAATAATAAGTGATATCTTTCATCATGGCCGTATCTGTTGGATACTTTGACTATCATTAATGAAGTGCAATTTACTTTGTTGTTGCAGTCAGTACTGAGTCATTGAAGTGATGGTGCTTATGAACAAGGTAACTGCACTTTCAGGATGTGAAAATTAGTCAGTCAACACCTATTTTTGCCCAAACAATCTGTGTGCACTTAAAACACTGTAAACACAACTTTGTAGTTTACAATAATGGAAAGGAAATGATAAATACTTTTTAACTGATCTTGGTCTGTGCTGTTTTTAGCTGTTGGTAACAGAAATGTGCATCGGCATTTGATGGTTACAACACAGCCTTTATCATTCTCTTTAGATAAAGACAGAAAGGCTGTATTCATATGACATCTGCAGCATTAGAGATGCTAGGGCTGTAAAAATGCATAGCAGAGTATCTGCAGCTGAGTAAAGGGATCATGCTTAAAATGTCACGTTTTTAATTCAAGCATAAATTGTGGATTGACTAATGTTGCTGATGAGCATTACAACTAGTAAAGAGTCAGATAAAAATAAATTATGGGCTGTAGTTACTTTGGCAGAAACATATTAGTAAGTATATTATTTAGGATCTTATTATTATTTAACATTATTTTGGTGCAGCCTAAATTGAAACAGGTGATCATTGGATTTTTGCTGGAAAATTTCACTTCACTTTCACCCTTCATTGTAAAAGTAATTGCATTGGTAATAAGATAAAGATCAAATCCTGTTGAACCTGTGTTACACTTATATTTCCTGTCAGTATTTCTACACTTTCTAATTGGCTTTACTTTAAATTTCAATGGAGATTTGTTATAACAAACAAGAAGGTAAACAGTCAATAAGAAAAACCCAATTATTTAGTGGCAAAGTTGCAGCCTGCCCAAAAATTAATTATTTCATTCAAACAGAAAGTATCCCCAAGATGTCGAAGATAAACAGTAGTTTATAATTTTCAAAGGGGGGGAGGTCAATAAATAGCTAAAAACAAATTCTAAAATTTAACTGAAGCTGTACTTACGGGTCATTGGACTTTGGGATTAACGTACCCAGTTCCTTTATACGATCATTAATGTTGAACCTCCTCCTCCTTTCAACTTAGAGAAAAAAAAGTAAAGAATCTCAGTCCAAGAAAAAAAATTTATTCAGAAACAATAAGCCAGTTTTTCCAGGGTTTGGCAATCTCATCCAGATTACCACTTCGCTATTATGAAAGAAAGGGCTTCTACATTTCTGAGGGGAGATTCTGATTAGGGCTCCCTGGGTAATGCAGAACCAAACTTTTATTTTAACAGTTTGCCCAGTAGCCCAGAGCTTTTAGAGGAAGACAAACCATGTCTACTTTTGACAGCAGTCAGCTGCTGTATTCTGCAATGTAAATGCCCTGACAGCCACTTTAACAGCTGCTGTCAAAGATAATGTAAAGTAGGTAAGTGTGACTTTAGAGTGCCACATGGACAAGGGAGGCAGTGTGCCAAGTAGGTATCATGCCAAGGTAAGCAGAGTGCCAGCTGGAGACAGGGTAGCGTTTCAGGTGAAAGAAGGTCTGATGGGCATGGAATAGGGTGCCAGGTAGGTTGGATGCCAGGTGGGTGGGAGCATAAGTAAATGTTGAGACAGGTTGGGTTGGGCTGGAGAAGTCAGGTCTGGCAGGGGATCGGGAGGGTGCGTGTCAGTTCTGAGGTGCTCTGGCCTGGAAATTGTGCTGGGTTCAGCAGATGAAGGAGTGGGTTGTGATAGGGACTAGTTTGGATTGAGTCTATTCAATGTGGGGAGGGATATGGCTGGTCAGTTTGGCAGCAGGGGTTAGGTCAGGTCTGAGGGTGATCTTGGTGAGTGGTAAAGGGTATGTGGTGGGATTTGGGGAGTGGTGTTGTGTCGATTCCTAGGTGGTATTGTCATGCCTTGGAAATGTCAAGTCTGGAAAGCGTAAGTGGTCTGGGGAAATAGAGCTGGGTATGTATGAAGTCTGCAATACCAGGCTGATAGATGGAGAGGACAGAGCAAGCCCTTAAGCCATCTCCCTGCTCCAAAAATCCATTTAATACAAACACTCCCACGTTCGGGAGATATCAGCGATTAAACTGATAAGAACAGAAACTACACATATTCCGAGCCAAAAGGCCGAGAGAAGTCTGTTGAATAGTTACTCAGATATTATATTATGTACCTAATAGTCTAACACTTTTGAGTCACTATTTTACTTAATTCCATCAGAACCACTCGAGGTCTCCAATTTTTCTGGAAACTTTCAGGCAATTCCACCACAAAAGAATTGTCCAGAGGAAAATTCAATTCCCTCAGCAATTCCTTTGATGGGATTTCCTCAGCTTTGCCAGGTGAACTTCCATCAATGCTGGAATAACGACTGCCTGGCTATCATAAAAAGCACCTCAATAAATATGATTTGGGGCACAACAGTGGACTGGCAATGCACAATATAAATAGCAAGACATACGCTTAATCCGGACACCATTCATGTTATCTACTAAATAAAAGCAAATTACTGCGGATGCTGGAATCTGAAACCAAAAGAGAAAATGCTGGAAAACCTCAGCAGGTCTGGCAGCATCTGTAAGGAGAGAAAAAAGCTGACATTTCGAGTCTAACTGACCTTTTGGTCTCTTATGTTATCTACTAAGTTGCCTCCAGGATAAGTCAAGTAGATCTCCTTGAAAGAACCTCACTGCCATGAGAGAATAAAATGAAATGCTCAAATCCTTGCACTTTAAAAAAAAAGTTAAGTATATTTTGAATTGGATAAGTAACATGTGTAACTATTTTGTAATGTGATTAGTAAAACGGAAATAGAGAAAAGCGTACTCAAGTTATGATTGTCCTTCTTCTGCCTTTCCTTGGCTAGTGCTCTGGCTTCAGCTTCTGAAAATAAAAATTTCAAGTTTAGAACAGAACTGACGACCTGTGCAGGAGCAACCACTGCCTTTTGTTCCAAAGCTCAGCGGTTCAATTTACACCAGCATAAGAACATCAAATAATTTGGACGACACAATAAAATATATTTTTTAAACTGAAAGAATAGTGCCACTGAGTTACAATATTATCAGCAGCATTTCCTGATCACACACAAACAATAATGGCTGTTGAAGTGTTGAATGATTGAAATAAATTCTGGGTATCAGAAACTTGCCTGGTAATAGAGCATTATGCATTTTCATAGAGGGACTTTTAAAATGGAGTTCCATGCCTGCAACCATTGATTCTGTGAATTATATAGAAAACAATTTATACTACAAATAACATTTTACTATTTAATAAATATAGGGCTATTTTAGCAATCTATAGTGACTGAAACAGTGAGATGGGCCCTACAGTAACATGATTAACCAGCACTGTTACCAAGTCCCTAATGTGGTTAACACTCATTAACTTTTCATCACTGAAATGATTTTGTTTTGACAAATAAGTCACATAGTAATGTCAAATTCCACAACTGTGAAATTTTCTATCTTAAGGTAATTTTTAGCACGAGATTAAGTTGTACAATTGTTCTAACCTTTGCTGTTTTTGTGATCCCTGGGTCAACCCTTCTTTTATAAAGAAAATAATCCTGATAGGTAAAATTTTAAAAAAATAGACTGAATTGAACAGTCCAATAAAACACTTGCTGAGACATGATGTTGAATTAACCCAAATCCAATAACTGCACTGAAGGTAGTGCACAAGGTTTGCATTACGTGCCCAATGATCTCAGCAGCTAGCTAGTGTTAACTCGAGTATTCATATCTTATTGCCCTCCCCTTCCACCCCTCCCATGCCCTTCCCCCGGCTGACACATTTGTATGATGTGAGTGGCGAGCACATCTGAAAGCTGGACTACACCATTCAAATAGAGTGTATAAGAGGCTGCAGCAGGTTCCGGAAGTCATAGACTAAGAAAATCTGTCCTGGGAAAAAGTGAGTATTAGTTTAAAAAAAGGGCAAGTACATGTGTTGAGGTTTATCCAGGACTGCACTGGAGATCTTGTGAAAGGACATGGAAAAGATGAAGTGTTGTGTTTTAGGGCTGTGGATGGGGTGGGGTGAAAGGGGCTTGGAGTGGTGGGAAGAAACCCTCCAAATTTTCAGAAAACTGTAGGATCGGGTTGTCGGGAAGGTCAATATCTCGAGTCAATCCTCAAGGACTTGGATGCAGTGCTAAAAGTAGTTTAACATACTCAATGAGGTCAGTGAATGCACCTTTAAATGGCATAACCATATCAACTGCACAAGTGGATACCACTCATGTCACTTTACTCGTGCCAATCACGTGTCAATTATAACTCATGGCTAACAAACATACGCTTGTACTCAAAATCACATACTTATTCATCTACAAGATTCAGACCACATCACACACTGCCAAATATTCAACCACGACAACCACATCAGCTAAACTCACTTAAGAGCGTATACTGGCATATTTCCGCTTTCATGTTGTTGGTTCGCAACTGGCGACAGCAGGAGACAGAAGGGCCTGCCTGTCCTGAACCCAAGGGTGAAGACAATGCTAGCCATTTTCTTGATGCGCGTTGCTAAGACATAGCCAAAAGCTGGATTGGAACCTTCACAGATGATAGCAGCCTCCTACCCAATACTTCTGTTACATTCCACTTTCCCTGAATGTCTCACCCCATGGTGGCTAAAAACTGTAGTCAGTGTATAAGTGTATGGCTCTTATTTCCCTTAATTTTCACACCATAACCTTATTCTGGCACCATTTTTCTTTCAGATATCCAGAGTGTTTGGGGAAAAAAGAACAAGAAGATCATTAAGACATACCCCCATCACTAGATTGTATTCTCAACATCAGTTCAGACAGTGATTCTGCAGAAATCTGAAGTAAAATATTAGTGGTGTATCTGCATATGGTGAGACACCAGGCACAAAAAGCCCACAGACAGAACAGGAGGAAATAAGAGTGAACAATACCAGTTAACTGCAGAGAATAACTTCATCAAGCTTATGTTAAAGAGGACTCAGATGAGCACTTCAGTGGGGCATGGTGGTTGTATTACTAGATAAGTGACTTAGAGGCGTGGTATGAAAGACATGAGTTCAAAACCTGGGGTACTGAGGAAAATCTGGGCAACTGGGGAATTTAAATTACTTAATTCAATTAATTACATAAATTTGGAATAAAAAGATAGTCTTGGTTATGCTGGCCACAAAACTGCCAAATTGTTCTGAAAGAATCCAATTTCTTGATAGAAATGTTTGAAGTGACTGGTGGAAAGTAGTGTGGGAGCATTGAAGTGTAGGGGATGAGTTCTTGTTGGTATTGCAAATAGACGAGGTTTCTATGGCCAGCACAAGCAGAAAACAGCTAGTGAGTTTAATGCCACTCTTCATTCAAGTCAAGTGTTTGCTGTATTGCTGATGGGTAAAGCTGTCTCCTCACGATTGGAGGCTGTACAGTGTGAAGCAAACTGCTACACATCCTGATACCTGCAGTGTTAGTATTTGTAGAACACCTCCAGAAAGCATAGCATGGTTTCAATTCATCAGTGGTCTGCTCCGTCATATTTCGCGTTGCAGCATGGCTTCTTGTATGCATGCTGCATGTGTGTAGGTCTGAAAACATTCTGACTATTGCCAGGATATCAAACATTGACCTGGATGATTCATTGCCAATGGTCACACCAACTGGACAGCAAAATAAGAGTACAAGATAGATTTGCAGATAGCAGTGTCTGTAGTAAATAGCAACCTGCAATACAAGGACATCTGTGATCTTGGTGAAGCTGGTGCTTGCTGTACCTTCTCATCTTTGATGTTACAAAGGTGTGCTGGTGTCAAACATTAAAATGAAACTTTACCGGCTGTTTCTGTTCATTCAACTTCCTCAAAAAGGCAGTTTTTAACTGAACTGAAGTTGAGAATACAATCTAGTGATGGGGGTATGTCTAGTGATGGGGGACAGTTTTTAACTGAAAATCAACTGAAATCTAAAATGGTAAAACTAACTTGTGTTATGTGTTGTCACATAACATCTCCTTGGGATGGAGCCAGAGGTCTTGGCAGAGACAATGACCCCCTCTTCTTGTATCAAGATGGAGAACTGATCATTCAAGAAGTTAATGATTAGAAGCTTTAGAACAAATCACCTCAGCTATGAAACAATGGCTAAATGGAAGCAAAGTAGACATGAGCTTGTCCTCTATGTTCTTCAGAATATGGAACTGACACGGAGAGAAGTCATAAGATACATCCTTTTATGTGTGTTTTTGAATTTGGATTGTGACAACAAAAATTGCTGGAATCCAAAGTAGAGAGGCAGGGGGCTGGAAGAAAAAGCAAGCCAAGCAGCATCAGGAGGTGCAGAAGTTGATGTTTCGGATCTAACCCTTTTCAGGATTTGAGCAGACAAGACAGCTGCTGCCAAGGGAGTACTTCTTGGAAGAAAACTGTGAATCTTGTCTGTGGTTTGAAAACTAGCCTGAAAATGCTCCTGGCTGCAGGCAGAGAATTGTAAAGGAAAGTTTCAATCCAGCAACAGTCATTCTATGAAACGAGGATACATCAATCCTACTGTAAAGTAACTGCTTCACTGAGAACCAAAACGTTCAGGTCAGTGAACTATTATTGACTTTACTGTACATTTTATTTGGCCAAATTTAAACATGGAATGCTCTGTATTGTTTAGCAAGCTTGGGTATGAGATTATGTCTTCCTGCATTACTTTCCTATATATTTTTAGTAAGTTTAATACTTTAGCCTGAATGGGTCTTAGCAATAAAGCTAACTCCTTACACTCAAGTTTAACTTGAGTTTAACTCAAATAAACCTGTCAGGTTTATTTATTTGCAAGATGTGTACATCCTAAATTGCCAACCTAGCAAATTTTTAAAAGTTCAATAACCTGTTGAGGTCAAATGAGGAGTGGGAGAAAAGGAAACCAGTTACTCCACTTCACCTGGTCATAACACTGGCAAAAGGAAACAAAACATAGTTAGGACACCTTGTAAGTGACCTCCTTCTCCAGCAATGAACAACAAACATGAAATATTAAAACATCATCTGGAAGATCCATAAGACTTCAAGACCAGGTCCAACTTCACAACCATTAATAATGCAGTCTCTATGCTCTCCTATGGTTGCAATATTAGTTACAATATGTTGCAAACTGCAGTGAGGGGATCACTTCTGAAGCACAAGCATCACAATATACCCCCAGAGAAGAACAAGGAGAATTGCCGCCTGACCATACACAGTGAACACCCTGGGGAGAGTCTTTGTCACCCTTATCCTCCTCAATATTCCAGCATCGTGTTCTTCTATTTTTATTTTCCAAATGCTGATTCCCTTTCAAAGAGAGTGATAACTAAGTGGTCTGTGCAGAAACCTTCAAGTCAGCCAAAAGTCCCTTATCACCTCCACACTAGTGGAAATAACTAAAGAAAGCAGCAAACTCATGTAAAATCCCAGCAAAGGCCAAAATAAATCAACCAGCACCCAATCTGCAAACATTTACAAATCCCTATAAGCACTGCTGGTGGGATGTGCTCCATGCTGCTCAACTCGAACTCAGCTGCAAATAATTTTAAAAGGATGCTGGTTTTGGAACTCTGTGCTCCAAAATGGCACTATGGGCATTAAAGTTATGTCAGACATCAAAGTCACAACTGCCTTGCCCTGCATACCTCTACTGAATGTACACTGCATATACATTAAGACAAGAACCAATACGGTCTCAAATACAACTCATCCTATAACTGTGCAAATGTCGCAAATGCCATTTTTGAGCTCTCAGAGTATTTGCAATACCTGAAAAGTTGTGACTGTTGAGTACAATTTCTCACCCCAAGTCTGTAAACGTTCTAAATAAAAACTGAAAGAACAGTGGATGCTGTAAGTCAGAAACAAAAACAGAGGTTGCTGAAAAAGCTCAGCAGGTCTCGCAGCATCTGTGAAGAGAAATCAAAGTTACCGTTTCAGGTCTGGTGAACCTTTCTCAGAATCGGACCCAAAACACTAACTTTGATTTCTCTGTGCAGAGACTGCCAGACTTGCTGAGCTTTTCCAGCAATCTGTTTTTGTTTCTGTAAATGTTCTGATAGGCATTGAATTGACATAGAAATAACATAACCTGTATTATATAGATGGCTTTAAATTGACAAGTACATAATTTATTACATTTTAAGAGAATCTAATTTTTTCATTGAGATGCCAATTGGGATTGACCAATTTTCATTACATGATCAAAGAAGCCAGGGAAACTATGGATAATACTGTAGACATCCCTACAGTAATTTGCCTTCATGCAGTGCAGTCTCAATCTACAGATATCTTTAATTATCTCCTGGTCATTGAATAAGAAATGCAAAAAAAACCTCATGGAATGATCCAACTAATTGTAACCATGTTACGCTAACCTGTGACAAATCCTCAAATATTTGCTTCATGATGTGAAGTTGCCAATAACCTCTAGCCTAACACTCTTGTACAAAAGTTTGAGTTCATTAAATTGTGTTCAAAAATGCACAAAATCTCCATACACAATGATAAAGAAGAAACATTTTAATGGGTTCAAGTTAAGAACACAGAATCTTTAGAAAAAGCCAAAATTTTAGTTTACTTTAATCTACTAATTTTAACAAAAATGATGCTTGATATCAATAGTGAGGCTAGGAATGGAATAATATTTCTTCCACTCACCAATATGCAAAGTTTTCAGATAAATTATGTTGATGAACCTGACTTGTGTATGCTTTTAAAATTGCGGAATGAATCAATTTTTACAAAGCCACGTGCCTTGTTTCAACAACACAAATGTTCTTTTAACTTCGATACTTAACTTCAAACTTTCCACTTGCTCAATATAAACGTTGAATTTCTATGTCCTTAATATTATTTGTTCTTTGCATTTGAGTTGTGACGATGGTGTGCCTTTTAAGAGGTTATTATGTCCTGGTTTCTTTCTGAAGAGAGTTTGAATGTGAGGTGCAGAGCTAGTTACTAAAGACCACTTGAGTAAACAGCTGGGGATGCTATTGTTTTTTTTAAATGCAGCCTGAATAGGTACGACCAGCTCTCTCAGATCACGATTTCTGAATACCACAGAAGCTACTTAGCACAGTTCGAAGCTTCAATGAATGCCTCCTGGCTGCTACTCTCTCTGAGTTTTCTCTTGATGTTTCTTTTCCTCATGGATCACAGAACTGCATGTGAAAACCTGTGTCTGAATTTTACTTTTTTGCCCACACATGTATTTATGGGATGTTACTATGTTGGAACAGTTAATTAGTAATAGTTACTGTATCTATTGTTCTGTTAAGTTTTCCAATAGAATTAAGTTATTCTAAATTCATCTTTCTTTGGTTGCATTTTAACCATAGTGTTTAAACAAAGTGTGTTTTGCTTAAAGTTGAGTAGTTTGACCAGTCGCATTACATCAGGGACAGAATTTTTTTTTAAAAGGCAAATAAAAAGTAAGAAAAAGTTAGCATCTAGGTTACCTTCTTAAAATATTTTGAGGGAGTCTGGTCTGGTCTATAACAGGATCAAAATAAATAAATATTGATCAACGGTAAATTTTAGAGAATTCTTTCCTCTGCTAATTAGAATTGCACATATGGAGCAATTATGTAAATATTTGTGAGAGATACTCAGTATGGAATTTGTCAATTAAAACAAAATTGTACTTGTGCACTATGAGGCACTGAAGCACTTTAGAAGCAATTAGGTATTTCAGTGTTCAGAAATGAAGGAAATGCAGCAGCAAATTTGCAAACAGATAAACAGTAATCTACTTATTGTGATGTTGCTTTGGGGATAAATACTGGCCAGAACAAAGGGGACAACTTCCTTCCCTTCTTTGAAATTGCTCCATGGTTTTTGTTTTCTTATTCAACTGAGAATTTAGATTAGGCTTTTTGTCTGAAAGATGGTACTATTCAATATTACAGCATTCATGCAATACTGTACTGCAGTGGAACTTGAACAAACAACGATCTAACTCAGGTGAGAATCTTGTCCATTAAGCCATGAGGAAGCCTTACTATTTGGCTTAGCATGTTATTGCCCATTGCTGTGTTATTTTGTTTTTCTACCAATGCCAAAAACTTATACGCAAAAACTTGACAGGAAATGTCAATGCACAACACAACCTTGATGGAGTTGCTGCAGATTGTGATTTGCATACTGTAATCAAAGAATCCCACTGGATATTTCCCCCACCGCTAAAAATTTTTCCCACATATTTTATTTGAGTGAAAGTGAAATAGCAAATGTAGATAAGTTGTTAATTAACAATATTTAATATCCATCATGTTCTTGTCATTTTGGAAACATCTGTTCCTAGCACATATTCTGATGCCGTCAACATACAACTTCACCATACACAATTAAGGGCACAATTTAACACTAGTGTAAGATGGCAAGTGGCTGGCAAAATAACCATTGTGACCAACGCCAAATAACCATTTAGGCTTGCTGAGCAGGTGACAGGTACACCCACTCAGAACCCATTCTTCACAGATCATGCTCTGATGACATCATTTGGTCTGACTTCAATTTTGACATTTGTATTCAGGGTTTTCATTTGATGGGTTTAAAAACAAACCATCTATGTTGTTCTGGTAGCAAGGTTAGATCTCACGGAATACAGGGAGAACTAGCCATTTGGATACAGAACTAGCTCAAAGGTAGAAGACAGAGGGTGGTGGTGGAGGGTTGTTTTTCAGACTGGAGGCCTGTGACCAGTGGAGTGCCACAAGGATCGGTGGTGGGTCCTCTACTTTTTGTCATTGACATAAGTGATTTGGGTGTGAGCATAAGAGGTACAGTCAGTAACTTTGCAGATGACACCAAAATTGGAGGGGTAGTGGACAGTGAAGAAAGTTACCTCAGATTACAACAGGATCTTGACCAGAAGTGGCAGATGGAGTTTAATTCAGATAAATGCGAGGTGCTGCATTTTGGGAAAGCAAATCTTAGCAGGACTTATACACTTAATGGTAAGGTCCTGGGGAGTGTTGCTGAACAAAGAGACCTTGGAGTGCAGGTTCGTAGCTTCTTGAAAGTGGAGTCGCAGGCAGATAGGATAGTGAAGGCAGTGTTTGGTATGCTTTCCTTTATTGGTCAGAGTATTGAGTACAGGAGTTGGGTGGTCATGTTGCGGCTGTACACGACATTGGTTAGGCCACTGGTGGAATATTATGTGCAATTTTGCTCTCCTGCCTATCGGAAAGATGTTGTGAAACTTGAAAGGGATCAGAAAAGATTTACAAGGATGTTGCCAGGGTTGGAGGATTTTAGCTATAGGGAAAGGCTGAACAGGCTGGGGCTGTTTTCACTGGACCGTCGGAGGTTGAGGGGTGACCATGCTGTTTTCCATGCTGTACATCTCTATGATTATAATGAACATGTGTGAGAAAAATATACCTTTTTATATACATGGCGGATTTTCTCAGCTGAAAAAAGTTCAGAACGAACAGAACAAACATTAAAGCAGAGTGACTGTTTTTGGAAAAAGCAAAACTTGTTTTGGAAGATAATGGCAATAGCAAATAGTCAGAAATTAATTCAGTGAAGATGATAACCTGACAGGTACATGTTATTAATGCAGAGATTGCAAACTGTACAGAAATTGCAAATTAGTTCATTACCTGAAAGCTTCAGAATGCTATTCTCTGACAAAATAAACTGCATAATGACACTTCTTTGTCAGTAAATATATAAATTCAGAATTGGTCATTCCACTGACTAAGTTACTCTTCAATTGGTTTCAGTGGCAATTCAATACAAAATGTGTTTTCTCTGGGGCCAATCTGAAGATCCTGTGAAGTGAGTGCTTTATTGTAGAATTATAGATATCCCATTACAAAATGGCTACTTGAGCATTAATTGTCTATTATATATTGGATAAACTCCAGATTTATACCAGAAGTATATTCAGTGAAACATTCAGAAGTGTCACTCATCCTGTTGGTTCACTACAGCATTGTGAGTACTGCACTTCTCTCTTGCACTTCACCTGGGTGTGGGATGGTGTGATGACAGAGGAAGTGTCTGTCTGGCTAAAAGTGGTCTTTAATTAAATTTCAAGAGGAGTGACTCAAAACTGCTGCACAGGTTCTTGAGAGAACGCATGAATTTAGGAAGCTGCCATCAGAACTTCTTTAATTCTATGTCAACAAGCCAAATGCTTGAAAAAACAGAATTAGAATTCAGCCTTAGGTATTATTAAGATTGTTCATAATATTTAATGAGTAGTGTTGTATTTTCGATTTTAAATCAGTGACAAACAAGCATTAACAAAATTCACTTTGCTCAGTGCACAGAATGATAGCACTTAGTCTTTTACAAAAGGGATAATATACCAACCATATGTCAATTCACTGATACTAAGGTTTCCTTCAAAAGCACATTCAAAAACAAAACTTGTATAGCACCTTTAATGGAGTTAAACATTCTTCACAGAAGTATTATGAAACAAAAAAAAGGACACAAGTGCACATATACAGGTACTAGGATAGATGACTGATGTTTAATCAGACAGGGAGATTTTAAAAAGCATCATAAACCAGGAAATCAAGATAAACAGATGGAGAGGTTTAAGAAGTTCTGAAGGGAATTTCAGAACTTAGTGCTTAAACAACTGAAGGCATGGTCATTACTAATAGAGCGATTAATACTAGAGATGCATAAGAGGTTATAGCTGGAGTATTGCAGAGACTTTAAAGGATTATAGGGCTGGTGGTAAAGGCACAAGACATTTGAAAAGAAAGATCACCTTTTCAAATCAAAGCATTGTCAGACTGAGATCCAATGTATATCAGTGAACATAGCTGTACAGGACTTGAAGCGAATTAGGATATGGGTAGAGTTTTTAAATAATTTAAGTCTATGGAGGATGGAAGATGGAAGGGTGACTGGGGGAGCATTGGAATGAGAAGTAATAAAAGCATTCATGAGGACATTCATCTAATGTTCAATTACTGCATATTCTAATAGGTAGAGAAATGGCATGACATCCATAATTTCAAATGTGTATATCCATAATTCCCAGAGAGCTGGTGCAAACTGTTTGGTGAAAATTGAATGTAATACTTCTCAGCCAAGAATTGGGCAGAAATTTGTAATTCCCTCATATTCTTAGTCATTTCTTTCAATACCACATGGTTTAGAAACAAAATACTTACACGAGTAATATTTTAATCTACATTTCTATATAGAAAATCAATCTATGTTTGGTCATCAAATCATAGAATCCTTACAGTATGGAAAGAGACCATTTGGCCCACTGAATTCACACTGAGCCTCTGAAGAGCATCACACCCAGACCTAGAACCAATCCCTGTAACCCCTCATTTACCTCAGCCAATTCACCTAACCTGCTCCACTTTGGACTGTGGAAAGAAACTGGAACAGTGGAAACCCATGCATACAAAAACAGTGCTGAATGCTGGAACTGAACTCAGGTCCCTGGTGCTGTGAGGCAGCACTGCTAACCACTGAGCCATCACATGAACCATAATTGTAGGAAGGCTTGAGAATTCACGTGGAAATATTGGGGAATCATTGAAACTGCTACATTATCTTAGCTCACCCATGCTATTGGTTTATTAGTAGTATTCACTGGATACAGCATAGAAACTTGTACAACATTTTCTTCTATTTTTACCAAGACAAAGCAACATTTGAAATTACACTCCCTACTTGTCCACTGTACTTATTCTGTAAAATGATACCAATTAGTTACATGCACTTCAAAAGAAAATCAACTTTTTTTCTGGCTAACTGGGCTCCACTGTACCTGTTAGTTCCCTTTTAATATTCGGTAGGTTCGCAGGACAGGAATTGCTGATGGTAATGGCAGGAGCTGCCATTCCTGGATTATTGTAGACATCTAACATGTTGCCAGGCACAGGTAACTGAAACATAAAAGAATGACATGAGTTTTGTGCATGTATAATAATCACTCATTGTTACTAGGGGCAAAATTAATTGGCATATGGAAAAGTATCAGCTAATAATGAAAGTTGGTCAACTTTTAATGAAGGCAAATTGCAGATATTTAACCTGATTAAATACTTTGACTGCATAATGGAAAAGCTTGATGAGAGTAATGCAATCAGTGTGTATATGGACCTACAAAAGTTTGGCAAATGGTCTCGTAATAGATATTCAGCAAAATTAATGCCCATGGGATTACAAGGACAATGGGGCAAGGATAATTGGCTAATAGAGAAAAGACAGAAAGCAGTGGAGAAAAGTTCTTCTCAGATTGGTGAAGAAAACTGCAGGATCCCCCGGAGGTCAATATTAGAACCACTGAAAATTCCCTTTTTTTTTAATATCTAAATCTTGAGCTTTGCAAACTGCCGAGTTCTTCTTTCACTGCCTTCAACTCCACATCCATTTCTTTGGCTGGGACTCTTCAATTTCAAAAGACAACAGTTCAAGCCATCTCACTTCCATGCTCACAACCATAAACTAGCCACCTCCCAGGCCTTTTATTGGCTCCAGACCTTTTCTTTAGGAATTGCCATTGTGTCATTAGCAGTCTTTTTTTGGCTTTCCTAACTCACTTCAGTGTGTTTTACTCTGAATTTGCAACACCCCTCTCCCACCCCCAGATCCAACCCTAACACTTATTTTTTGAAGGGAACCTCACTGCATCAGACCAGCGTCATTTCTTGTTGTATCTTGCCAAATGCACCTCATTGACTATCTGCCTGACTCTGTGACAACCCTCACACCTGCCTCTCACCCCATCTTATCATGCATAATTTTGAGAACAACTTGCCACTCACCAGATTTTTGCTAAAACGCCAGCATCCTTGGCACCCACACCACAGTTAATAGTCCACTGTGCACCCGAGGAGCAATGGCATTCCGAAGTTGCCCTGCTCAGTCAAGGATAGATTCTAAAGTTGACCGAGAAGGGAAGGATAGCATTGTGCTTCTCGGTCAGGGCTCTGGAGTTCCTGGTCAAGTGAGTGGTTTACACAGTCGGAGTCCTCTTCCCAGAGCACCTGCAAAGGAGACCAAGCCACGGGTCCCAGGCAACCTGGTCCAAGGTGTTCAGCAGGGTCAGTATGATGGTGTGAAGGAACAACCAGCAATGTCATAAGAAGGTCAGTGACCTTCTATTCCACCAGGGCAAGTTCTCTTTGCTACCTCACATTCATTGCCTTTGTTACTGCACTCACTGAGGCACATGTCTTCTACCACTCTCAATAGTGCCTGCAACTCTTTGCCTCCCTCACCACTGGCCTCTGCATGCCTCCACACCTTACCGTATTTCACCCAGCGCTAACAGCTATTCACCTACTTTAAACTCACTCAATCCCTCCCTTTCTCTCATTCCAGAAGACAGCCACAAAAGGGTCCATGTGGGTAAGGTGATGCCCGGCACTGGACTCCTCATCCTCCAAAGATTGCATCTTGGCCTTCACAGCGGAAAACCAGACTGCCCCTGCGGGGTGCAGAGACTTCAACGTCGCTCCACTGCATCTCTCACATGACCCTGCGATCTATCTCATTCACTGCCTTCAAAACACTGGCTGTGATATCTTCTCTCTCTTCTATCTTGCAGGTACTGCAGCATTTCCTCAACCTCAGAGGAGAAGAGTTCCGATGTTGAGGAGAAGACACCAGCAAGGCTGTATCCTGTACTCCCAACCAGCTTGGATGCTGGCACCTCAATGAGAATGTCACATTTAGAAAGAGTGGGAGTACCTCACTCTTCCTGCACTCTCACTGATCTCTCTGTCTTTGGGCTACAGTGATGCATCAAAGCTGAATACAAGCTTGAGAAAGAGAACCATAACTTCTGAATATCTATTTAACAGTCTTGCATTCCCAACAGAGTTAAATTTCAGACCATTACCTCAGTCCTCATTTTGTTTCTTTTTCTTTGCTTATGTTCATTTTACTTTCTTGTTTTTCTCTTTAGCTCTTCACCATTCTGCCATTCACACATTTTCTAGACATATGTTTTGTTTCTTTACTTAGTTTATTACTATTTCCTTTGGCCATCAACACCTTTTGCCATTTCATTTCTCCTGTTTTACATCCTTTTGTTCCTTTCCCTTCCTTCCCCCTTTTCACTTGGTATTAAATATGTTTCTCCACAAATGCTGCCTGACCAGTTGAATATTTCCAGTATTTGCAGTTCTTATTGTCTATTATTAATGACCTGGATTTGGGTATACAGTGCATAATTTCAAAATTTGCACAACCCTTGTAAATGTAGTAAGCATCAAGCTGCAGCAGAGATTTATGGGAAAGTTAGAAAGGATGAAGAAACGAAGGAAGCAGGGATTATATTTCAAGCACAGATGGTCAAGAAAGAGACTTCATTGAAGTGGGCAAAATTAAGAATGATTTTGGTATATTCATTTATAAGAAACCATTTCCTGAAGATGATAGAATACAGATGTAAAACAACTGGCAAAGTTGAGAGGCAACTTGAGGAAATTTTTTTTTAAAGGCAATTAGTTTTTGTTATCTGGAATGCTGACTTAAAAGGTAGCGGAAGCAGATTCAATGTTAACTTTCAAAAGTGAATGGGTTAAATCTTTAAAGGGGGAAAAAATACAAGAAAGAACACAGGAGTGGGATTTATTGAATAGTACTATTAAAGAGCTGGCACAGATACAATAAACGAAATGGCTTGCTTTATAGTAACGTTCTACTGAGATAGTGAGATCTTCACAAAAAAAACCCAAAAGGTTTCTGTGACAGGTAATCAAAATAATAGAAATTTTTCAAACAAAATAGCTATAAATCTATGTGGACACAAACAGATGCATCGAAACTCAGGATACTGCTTGAGATGACTGGCCTGCTACATTTTATGAGGTACTTAAATTCGTTATGTCAGAAACACAGATAAATGTAAGTTTCAACAGTGTTTCCATCAACCGCAATTCTTTTTTGCAACTATAAAGGCTTTTATTTAAAAACAGTCAGTCAGGCCACTAGAATGTACAGAGGTACTTTCAAAGGTAGCTTTGATTACTACCACATTAATGTCCAGTTAAATTGGATTTTCCAAGTATTATCATAATTTATGCAGCCTTGTTAATCACAAATCTGAGCAGTTTGATAAATATATTGACAAGCCTTTCACAGCATGCAAAAAAAGCCTGTGTATTTGCACAGTGCCACATCATGAGTCTTCAAAGCGCCAAAGAGTGTTTCAGATACAAGGAATTGCTGTGAAGTTCCGTCATGCAATTCTATGTGTGTCAGCAAGTGGCCATTTTTGCAGACCATAATATCCCGTAAATAGTATTAAAGATAAACAAATAGATCATTTACTTTTTGACATGACTTCAAAGTTATAATTGTTTTGAAGCTGTTAACATTTCCTGCTTTTGGAAACAACAAAATGGATAAGCTCCATGCAATGTGGTTATGACACAGTGTATTTCTTCACTCATTATCTGACATTACACTTCAATATTTGTGTGTCTCAGACTAGTGTTGTTGTACTTTAAATGTCATGAAATAAAAAGAAGTACAACACAATCATAGATACTAAATTATTTTGTTATTCTATGTTTGAATGATGAAACATTTTTTGAACTTAATATTTCACAGTAAAAGAAAAATTGTACACAAGGACTATGCGTATTATTGATGTAGTACTTTGTTCAAAAAAGGCATTTAATTGAGGTTTTCTCCTCAGAAGCATTCATGAGGAAAAGTTAGTATCCTAAGTAACAAGTGTTACAAGTGGCAGTATTGTTTCCTGGTTGGCAGGATATGACAGGTAATTTTTCATGTGATACGTAGCTTCCAGCACAATATTACATGCATTACATATACATCAGAAATTTAGAGTAAGCCCATACACAAAACAGAACAATGGCCCCAAACTTAGTTAAATGCATTCTACACATGAACTGGTTTAAAAACAAAAATTCTGATAATGCCAGTTTTCTTTGTCTAGAGAGACCTCGATTCCAGGCACCAGAGCGAAAATGTAGCAGCATATCAGAAAGCTAACGGAAAGGAGAAGAGGAGAACAATAAAGTGCTTCATGTGGGGAATGAGCTGCCAGAGGATGTGGTGGATGCAGATACAGTTACAACATTTAAAAGACATTTGGATAAGTACACAAGTAGGTGAAGTTTGGAGGGATACGAGCAGGCAAGTGGGACTAGTTTGGGAACATGGTTGGCGTAGATTAGTTGAACGAAGCGTCTGATTTCATGCTGTATGATTCTATGGCTATGACTCTAATCCAAATTGATAGGAGGTACAAAATTACCGTATTAGCCATTGGAATTCCTGGGTCCATCAGTCCAAGGATGTCATCATTATAACTTGACTCTAGGCTAATAATGTCATCGATGACATCATCCATCTGTACCAAGCAGCAGGAAAAGAGCATATAAGAAATAAAGGCCTCAGATCTGCCAGGATATAGTGATTTTTAATTTTAAAATCCTTTGAACTATTCATAGTAATATCATTTTTCAAGCAGATTCGTTTATAGCTTTGAGAGAAAAATGTGAGATCACACTAAGCTTGGTTCTCTCATCTTAGGACTCGTTAAAATTATCACCATCACAGCCATCTGTTACATCAGTGTTCTTTTTATGAACAGAAAATTATAAACCTAATTTTAACATTAGTCATTAGTCATCGGGCTTGCCAAATCATTGTTTGCCATTCCATTAAAATGCTAGTTCTCTCCTAATGATAATCTGTTAATTAAGTGAGTTTCAAACTTTATGATGTAGACTTCCATTCTTACCCCAGTATTCTGCATCAAGTTAGACTGACCTTGATAGAATTCAGTCCATTTTCATTCTACTGACTATAAATGGCAAAGAATTTAATTCTCAATCGGATTTAGATAAAAGCACACATCTGAAAGGTGAAAGGCACATTTTGGTAATAGTAGGTTATATTTGAACCTGAACTATGATCCTAAATGTAAAGGGGCTCTGTATGAAAACAGCTGAAAAGGTGTCAATTGATTCATAAAAAGTATGGTACCCCACGTGATTCTCTGCAACTTGCAGTCCACTAAATAGGCGGGTAAGGAAAACTGGTCATTAACAAAAGGAGAGTTTTAGAGGACAGGCTAAACTTTCATGAAAGTGTTGCATTTTGAGAAGGATCTTAAAATGAGAAAAATAAAGATGGTAAGGCATGAGGAAGGCGTGAAGGCATGATACCAGTATGAGGCGAACAAAAAATGTGCCATTCATTGTTATACATTGCCAAACCAAAACCAGTCCTAAATGATAACATACCTCACTGTAATGAGAGGTCACCAACCTAAAACATCACCCCACTGCCGGAATTGCTGATTGTTCTTCTGTTTTTGCCTCACATATAATTATTTATTTTTAATACATACATTCTGATATGAAATGGCAAACTCAAAATAATTACAGGTTTTAACAACTAATGTAAGGCAACACATACAGTAGGTTTCACTTAAACATTAACATTTGTAAGTTACTTTTATTACCATTTTCATTTCCGGTAACCAGACCTGCAAAATAAAATAAAAAGTATTAGATATTCTGTGAAAACTCCCCAAAGACTTGGGGTTGTAGTTAATTATATATATTTAAATTATAATACAAATTCAGATAATTAACACTTAGCATTACCTAACAAGCCTCGCAAGAACTAAAGCACAATACAATTAACATCAAGACAACCTTTAAAAGCCTCGCACAGAGAAATTAAATAAATGCCTTTTTTTAAAATTACACAACCCATTGAGGAAACTGAATACCATACCCAACCTTTTGATATGTAACTTAAAAATGTAAAGAGGTGAAGTGCAAAACTTGTCAGTATATTGCAAAATCACAATGTTATGAGTAAAGGGAAATGTAATATGGGGTTTCCACTAGGTTGTGCTGTTCTCTTCCGTGTAGTTCACGTGAAACCAGTGCAAAAGATTAAAGAATTTCAGGCACATAACACAGGCAGTGCCAATCGAATTTCTGACAGCTATTGTGCAATACCCTGGTCCCTCCCAAAACAGCCAATTCCCAAAATTAGATGAAATACCATTATGAATTTCTGTTAATTGCCTCTCTTTGGTGGGTCCAAGGATTGTGTTCAAATTATTTCCAATATGGATATTTACAGATAGTGAACTAGACTGTGATGAAAATGCTTACCTTTGAGATTAGCCCATGTTTGGCTTTAGTAATCAAACTGCACCAACTTAACACTGAAATATTTATGTTATATATTTTTGTATATCAAAAAATATATTTTCGAAAGCAAAAATGTATACTTATGGTGTTAATACTTTGTCTAATTCTGTTGGTTTATGGCAAATATTGAGAAGGAGGAGAAGGGTTAACTCCAGAAAACCAATGCAATTTGGATGCAATTTGCACTTGGATCATCAATTATGTCCAAAATAGACACTCCTTACCTAGAAACACATGTAAATAAGCTTTACTGTTGCTGTACTGTAAAGCATTAACAAATTTAAAATAAACAGTCCACTCAGCTATTGCAAACAGTGCAGTAGGATGTCTTCAAACACTAAAACTATCTTGTGTAGAAAAGTATACAGTGCTGATCTATAAACAGTAGATCCTCCTCAGCACTTTGTTTGTTCTGTTTGTCATCTTTGTTGGGCTTACATTTGTTTCACAGAACAGTCCTTATATGTTAATTTCTTTTAAACTGTTCATTGCACTGAATGGCAACTGGTGCATAAACTCATTTATAAATTTTGGCAAAGTTAACATTGGCTTCAATTCCATTGCTAGTAAATCATTATATTTGTGTTTTTATCTCTTCATATTGCATTTTCCATAAGTTTAATTCTTTATTTAAGGACAAAATATTTCACAGATGATAGCATTAAATAGCGCATGTATGTGCTAATAAGCATTCTGTAATCAATACATTAAAAATAAGATACAAAAGCATTTAATGTAATTAAGTAGAACATTCAATATTAATTTTCAAATCAACCAGAGGTGATATTGGTAAACAATGTTCCTCTTTTACAATACTTTGAATATTGTGTATACTTTAAATTAACAAAGTAGGTATTGGATGTTTAATAGTCTGTCACTTTCTACAAATTATCACTTAACAGTAATGATCCTCTAATCATGGGCTGTTCTATTAATGGTTGGATTATTTCCTGATATAAATAGACAATATATTGATACAGATCATATATAGATTAAAAGGTTAGACCTCTAAAAATACCATTTTCATTATAGGATTACTGAACTCCACTGGGAAATTTTCTGCAGAGTGATTATAATGGATTGGTAACAGTGAGTAATTTTAAAAACCTGTACCGCACAGGTCAGTTTGGGCTGTCTAGATGCTACAGAAACTTGGAATGGGTTGGTCAGTCATCTTAAATCATGGACAAGGATGAGCCAATATATACTATTGTTACATTTCTTGAGGACAGACTTTTTAAAAAGTGCAAATCGACAGTATGCCACACCCTCAAACAACCAATTTTGCCACTGCAGGTATTTTACCAGACATAATTGTAATGGCAAACATACATGTTCAACCCAGTGAGATTTACTGTGTGAGCAGCAGTGCCAAAAATATAAATATTTTAGAAACACAATGTTTTACAGTGACTAAAATCCTGAGGTAGCTTTAACAATTTATTTTTTGCAACTTCATGTCTATACTTAACATCAAACATAAATTATGTTCAGTTAAATTATGTGTGGTCAGCACTGCTGCCTCACAGTGCTAGGGAACTGGGTTCGATTCCACCCTTGGGCGATTGTCTGTATGGAGTTTGCATGTTCTGCCCATGTCTGTGACGGTTTCCTCTCGGTGCTCCAGTTTCCTCCTACTGTCCAAAGATGTGCAAGTTTGGTGTATTGACCATGCTAAATTACCCCATAGTATCCAGGGACGTGCAGGCTAAGTGGGTTAGCCAGGGAAAGTGCATGGGATAGGATAGGGGGAATGGGTCTGGGTGGGATGCTCTTCAGAGGGTCGGTGTGGACTCGATAGGCCAAATGGCCAGCTTGCACTCTATAGGAATTCTATGATAAAAGCTGAACTGTTTTATGATGATTAAACTTTGTTAGAATGAGAATCACTAATCTACAATGCTGTCATTTTTGATACATGCACTTCAATAAGAGGCTTTCTCAACTTTGGGCCCCCACATTTGTACAAATTTGATTTTAACATTTCATTACGTTTTCATTCTTGTATTCAAGGAGGCAAAATATTATTAATTAACATAAATGTCACAATATCAAACTGCAACAAAAAGTACAACATTTTCAAGATAATTTTATCTGAACTATGCAGGGCTGATTTTAAAAGATGAATTGATAAACAAACACTAAACGTTACCTTTAAGTCAATCATACGCTGCTTAATGATTTACTTTTTAACTATTAACTCAATATTTACTGTAAAAAGATTTTAAGATTACCTCTTTTTCACAGTTTGAGCTGATGTTTAGCATTGCCATTGGGCTGTTAGGTGCACTGCTTCCAGTACCTGGAGGCATGGCATGATCACTTGGTTGGTTAGAGCAGGGCATGCTTAAGGCTTGGTTTGTCAGCTTGTTGCCCAGAGTGGTTGACAGATACTGCTTTACCTGCTGCCTTTGGGCTTGCTGAATGTGGTATTTGGTTGGGTTTTCAAGGTGGGTTTGCACCTGCATGTAGAAGAGAATTTCTTTTAGAAATCAGTCTTATGCTTTTATTTGTTGCTATTATTAAAGCGTAACATTGCGCACAGTTGTTGTGGTTCTGTTCGCCAAGCTGGGAATTTGTGTTGCAGATGTTTCGTCCCCTGTCTAGGTGACATACTCAGTGCTTGGGAGCCTCCTGTGAAGCGCTTCTGTTATCTTTCCTCCGGCATTTTTATTAGTTTGAATCTGCCGCTTCCGGTTGTCAGTTCCAGTTGTCCGCTGCAGTCACTGATATATTGGGTCCAGGTTGATGTGCTTGTTGATTGAATCAGTGGATGAGTGCCATGCCTCTAGGAATTCCCTGGCTGTTCTCTGTTGGGTTCATCCTATAATAGTAGTGTTGTCCCAGTCAAACTCATGTTGCTTGTCATCTGCGTGTGTGGCTACTAAGGATAGCTATCCTTAGTAGCCACACACGCAGATGATAAGCAACATGAGTTTGACTGGGACAACACTACTATTATAGGACAAGCCAAACAGAGAACAGCCAAGGAATTCCTAGAGGTATGGCACTCATCCACTGATTCAATCAACAAGCACATCAACCTGGACCCAATATATCAGCAACTGCAGCCGTCAACTGGAACTGACAACCGGAAGCGGCAGATTCAAACCACTATAAATGCCGGAGGAAAGATAACAGAAGCGCTTCACAGGAGGCTCCCAAGCACTGAGTATGTCACCTAGACAGGGGACGAAACATCTGCAACACAAATTTCCAACTCGGTGAACAGAACCACAACAATGAGCACCCGAGCTACAAATCTGCGCACAAACTTTGAATTGTGCACAGTATAACAAAAACCTACGCATAACTGTGAAGATCTTCCTGGCCAACAAGTGAGACACTGAGGAATGAAACAAAATGGCAACAAAAATTCAAGAGTATGTTCCTTCAGAAAACATTATTAGGAAGAAACTTCAAAGTAGTTACTTTATTGCAAAATTTTAGAAGAGCATCACAGTTTGTGAATCTACTCTAGTTGAGCTACAAGAAAGGCTGCAAAGCTGCATATAGTCTTACGATTTTACTGATTTCAAAAATGTTCCTTCAATGGGATAACAAAGAGCCTTTAACTGCAAAGCCATACAGTTTTCACAATCATGAAGCCAATTGTCATATATTAAGTTACAAAATTAATTTACATTCTAATTCAATAAAATGCCTATTTGCTGATAGTTCAGCTGCAAGTAACTGTTCAGCATTGATGAGCAGTTCTTTCATGAGTTGTATGCATATAAAATTTGTTACCTTTATTAGTTCCTTTGGAAATTGAAAAGGCTCTGCAACAGATACCATTAACTATATATAATTAGAAGATAAGTAAGTCAGGAATATCAAAACTGAGAGTAATAAAAAGTGAGTAATGTCGCTTTCAAGGGCTACTGGAACAGCTAATTCAAAACAAAATACACTGACCATTTAAAACACTTTTCTTTAAAACTTACCTTATAATGATTAAGTTCCAACATTTCAAGTATGATGAAACATCTACTAGAATTTTAAAGTAATCAATATGTGTTAGAAACGCAGCCACACTTACTCCACTCAAGGAAAGTGA
Source organism: Chiloscyllium punctatum (assembly GCF_047496795.1). NCBI lineage: Eukaryota > Metazoa > Chordata > Chondrichthyes > Orectolobiformes > Hemiscylliidae > Chiloscyllium > Chiloscyllium punctatum. The sequence goes on along the minus strand of NC_092750.1, from coordinate 48,502,428 downwards.
TAGCTTTTGACTATGATGAAAAGATGGTTTATCAGTGGCCTAGATTAAATTGAAAAAATAAGCCAATGGTCTTATAAAACGAAAGCTCCCTTAATTAGTTATGCATATAAAGACATCAACAGCACACAGAAGCAGCTTTCAAGATGCCATGGTAGTTAGCCATATAAATTAAAAATGATTTGCCATTAGCTGTTTTTACACAGCTTTGACGTCATTGTTTTTATGCATAAAATTGGTTCTTTCATGGGAGACCATGATTTTTTCTTGACTGATAATTGCTTCAAGGCTAATTCATTTTCTCGTTCCAGTCCCAAATTTGTAAGTCGATGAGTGAACAATGATCACAAAGAAACCTTTTATCAAAAATAAAAAGAAAACGCTACAATGAATAAGTTGGGCAAAGATCTAAATATTATGAAAAATGTTCAAATAGATGCACAATCATCTCCAAAATCTTTTACTTGTCCTTTTACTTTGTTCATCCAAGTTTACCCATTCTTTTTTGTCCCATTACAAGCTGTCTGTTGGTTTGTGGACTGGACAATCTGACATGGAGATTTTACCAGAACTCAGCACTATGGCCTGTTATGTCAAACTGAATAATATCAGTTTTTCTTTATCTTAAAATTACCTTGATTCTCCCTGTCAATCCACCTTAAATCTCCACCTTGAACTTGGAAAACCAAAATTAATCAGGTGAGTCAGATGAGTAACAGTAATCTAAATAAAACATATTCATGTAGTTTGACAAATTGTTTATTGCCTCTTTATCAGATTGTCAATCTTAAAAATAGATTTTATTGAGGAAACTTCTGATTTTGGAAACTACTTTTTGGTTTTCAGAGGCTCCTTTTTCTTTATCACTAACTACTTTATTATGTGATACTATCACTTAGTAACAATATCATCTATATTTCTGTTGATATAGATTCTGTGGATTTGGACTCACACAAATTTATCCCCAGTAATTATCACTGTTCCCACTGAACAGAAAGCCACAAGGTACATGAATTTTTTTAGACACTACAACAGTTAAATCAACACAAGACAACAGGCATACAAATGTTTAAAAAAGACTGACACATTTCCATGGAAATAAACACTACTAAATAAATATTTGTAAGACTGAACCATTGTCCTATGTTCTCACAACAAAATTGCTCACTCATCACTAACTCCATCCCTCTCCCTGACAACTGTGAGAGACTGAAACAGATTGTTTGCAACACTGGCAATACATCTGATAAGCTTTGGGCGAGCTTTCAATGTCCCTTATCCACATCCCCACTAAGATTGTTTATTGCATCTGCCCACTTCCTCAGCCCTTCTGCTGATGAGACCCTTTTCTACCTCCAGCCATGACTGATCAAATTATTTCTAACTGATTACCTTTATTCTACCTTCATATCTTAATGTCATCCAAAACTCTTATCAATATCCTAAAATGATGCAAAAACCTATTCACTGCTCACCACCGTGCTCATTGGCCTACAACCACTCTGACTTGAGCAACATATATTTCAAAAGGGGTGTAGGTTTGCTCGCTGAGCTGTAGGTTTGATATCCAGATGTTTCATTACCTGGCTAGGTCATCAGTGGTGACCTCCAAGTGAACGAAGCTGTTGTCTCCTGCTTTCTATTTATATCTTTCTCCTGGATGGGGTTCCTGGGGTTGGGTGATGCAATTTTCTGTTCATTTTCTGAGGGGTTAATAGAAGGCATCTAGATCTATGCATTTGTTTATGGCGTTGTGGTTGGGGTGCCAGGCCTCTAGGAATTCTCTGGCATGTCTTTGCTTAGCCTGTCCCAGGATAGATGTGTTGTCCCAGTCGAAATGGTGGTTTTTTTCATCCATGTGTAGGGCTACGAGGGAGAGAGGGTCGTGTCTTTTTGTGGCTAGCTGGTGTTCGTGTATCCTGGTGGCTAACTTTCTTCCTGTTTGTCCTACGTAGTGTTTGTGGCAGTCGTTGCATGGAATTTTGGGTCCGCTACGTAGATAACACCTTTGTCATCACAAAACAAAACAAGATAGAAGAGACATTTAACATCATCAACAACACCCTCACAGGCATAAAGTTCACCAAGGACAAAGAAACCGACAACAAACTCTCATTCCTGGACGTCACAGTTGAAAGAAAGGACAACGGAGAACTACAAACCTGCGTATACAGAAAACCGACAAACACTGACCAAATACGTAACTGCACCAGCTACCATCCCAACACACACAAACGAAGCTGTATCAGAACACTATTCCAACGAGCCACCACACACTGCAGCACAGATGAATTTCGGAAAACAGAGGAGAACCACCTATACAACATATTCAAGAAGAACGGATACTCAAATAATACAGTGCGCAGATTCCTCAAGAACAAACCACAACAAGCAGACTAAACACAGCCAGAAACCCCTAACTACCTTACCATACATCAAAGAAGTTTCAGAAATGACAGCCAGACTACTAAGACTCCTCGGAATCCTAGTAGCTCACAAACCCACCAACACTCTCAAACAAAAACTAACAAACTTAAAAGACTCAATACAACCCATGGACAAAATCAACGTCATCTACAAAATTCCAGGCATCCAGAACGCCTCTTTTTCCCTTTTTTCTCCACCATTGCCCACCTCTTAGGTAGAACAAAACCAGCACACGAAATCTCTGAGAAGACAAAACTCTTATTCAAGTAAAAACTTAGGTCCAATTAGCTAGCTAGTGAATTGATCCTCTTCTATCACATTGTTGTCAATGGGATAGCCAATAGAACAATGAGAAAGTCAGCTTCTTCTGCTCTTGAAGATTGGACTCTTGATCCACAGAATTTGTTCTTTAGCTTATTTTTACTTGGTTTCTATTTGTGAGGCTTAGTGGTTTACTTGCACTATCATCCCAAACCAACACATTAACTATCTACCAGAACCACTACAGCTCCCTTCTCACCCAATGTCACCCTGACTTTTCTATTTGGCGTAGCCAGATGTTTTTGCCATTTACAGGAAATCCTGAAATAAAATAACATCACTAGTACTATGCCATATTCAGAAGGTCTCTGTGCACTTGGGAAAGCATTGTGAATCCAGGGGTATCCTGTGTGCTGCACATAGCTTGATTGGTGTGATAGCAGACAAGTCCTCTTCCTCCAAGATCATCAGAGAAGACCACTGCATTAGATTTTGTCAGCTTGGTTTCAGCTTACCTCCAGATTCAGTTCAATCTCCATGGTTTGAAGCAACACCCAAGAGTGCAAGAAGAAAGTCACTAACCTACACTGCTCCGCTGGGGTAAGTGGTAGGGTAAGTGGAACCATATTCACTCAGCTACCTCGCAGTCACTACCTCTGCCACTGCATGCACATCCAAGCTCTACTCTCATTGTTGCACTCAACAACTTCAGTCACATGCTTTCACTCACCTCAACATTCCTAAATACTGACCCCACATGCCCTCTGTCCTGCCTTACCACTCACTCAGGACACATCACCCAGCTGCACCAGCATAATCCAATGTCATCTCGCTTAATCTCTCCCTTTCTCTCATTTCAGGAGAAAGGGTCCATAATAAGGGAGGAAGAGCCAGGACAGGTCGTGGGATAACCAACATTGTGCTCCTCAGTAGTTGTATTTTAAACTATTCAACAACACAAATAACATGCTAGGAAACTAAAAGAGCTGGAATGCAAAATTCTCAAGATTCTGTTCTTGCAACCTGTGATATGGTTTGCCATTAAAATTTGCTGGAATCATAGGATCCCTTTGCAGAAGCTAGAAGATTTATAGATCCAAGACTGAAAAACTGTTTATAACATTAGGCAGAAAAGAAAAGTTGCAGATACTGGAAGTCAGTAACTGAACAGAAAATTCAGGATACAGATTCAGAACCAGTCAGTCAGCAGGTAGAGAGGTTGACGTTATAGATGTTGAGCATTTTTCAGATCTCTACTCCACACCGGACGCAGTATCCTCATCCAGCTCCATTACAGGATACAGTCTTTAACAAAATATTAAATGGTAGAAACCAAAACACAAATGCATAAAGAAAAGAGAACACAAACTTTACAAAAAGGATGAAAAATTAACTGCCGTCATATAAAGAAAAGGCTGATAACATTAGCTCAGTTTCACTCTTAAAGACCCTATTTGCTTGATTGTTTCTCTGGCTTTGCACATTCATAGATGCTCTCTTCACAGCACTGAGAACAAGTTGAACAGATGAAGAAAGGTTGTTTATTCTTTAATTAGTACACTCCACTCTCTCCTTTGATAAGAATGCCCAATGTACCATCTGCGATCTGAGCTAAAAATGGGCTGTGGGATGCTATTTAAGGCAATTTAACTTGGCACACTTGTGCTCTCCAATAACTAGTGTTATAATCCAGTGATTCATGGTTCTGTCTAACCTGATCCCATTTCAGTAGCACAACCCTACCCAATTTCCAATGCATCGGATTAAAATTTAAATCTCAGCTACTTTTAGAGTCATAGAGTCATAGAGATGTACAGCATGGAAACAGAACCTCTGGTCCAACTCATCCATGCCGACCAGATATCCAACCCAATTTAGTCCCACCTGTCAGCACGCACCCCATATCCCTCCAAACCCTTCCTATTCATATACCCTTCCAAATGCCTCTTAAATGTTGCAATTGTACCAGCCTCCACCACTTCCTCTGGCAGCTCATTCCAAACACGTACTACACGTCCAAAGATGTGCAGGCCAGGTGAATTGGCCATGCTAAATTGCCCATAGTGTTAGGGAAGGGGTAAATGTAGATGTAGGGATATGGGTGGGTTACGCTTCGGCGGGGCGGTGTGGACTTGTTGGGCCGAAGGGCCTGTTTCCACACTGTAAGTAATCTAATCTAATCTAATCTAATCTCTCTGTGTGAAAAGGTTGCCCCTTAGGTCTCTTTTATATCTTTCCCCTCTCACCCTAAACCTATGCCCTCTAGTTCTGGACTCCCGGACCCCAGGGAAATGACTTTGCCTATTTACACTATCCATGCCCCTCACAATTTTGTAAACATGTATAAGGTCACCCCTCAGCCTCCGACACTCCAGGGAAAACAGCCCCAGCCTGTTCAGCATCTCCCTATTGCTCAAATCCTCCAACACTGGCAACATCCTTGTAAATCTTTTCTGAACCCTTTCAAGTTTCACAACATTTTTCCGATAGGAAGGAGACCAGAATTGCACACAATATTCCAACAGTGGCCTAACTAATGTCCTGTACAGCCGCAACATGACCTCCCAAACCCTGTACTCAATGCTCTGACCCATAAATGAAAGCATACTAAACGCCTTCTTCACTATCCTATCTACCTGTGACTCCACTTTCAAGGAGCTACGAACCTGCACTCCAAGGTCTCTTTGTTCAGCAAAACTCCCTCGGACCTTACCATTAAGTGTATAAGTCCTGCTAAGATTTGCTTTCCCAAAATGCAGAACCTCGCATTTATCTTAATTTAACTCCATCTGCCACTTCTCAGCCCACTGGCCCATTTGGTTCAGGTCCTGTTGTAATCTGAGGAAACGCTCTTTGCTGTCCACTACACCTCCAATTTTGCTATTATCTGCAAACTTACTAACTGTACCTCTTATGCTCGCATCCAAATCATTTATGCAAATAACAAAAAGTAGAGGACCCACCACCGATCATTGTAGCACTCCACTGGTCACAGGCCTCCAGTCTGAAAAACAACCCTCCACTACCACCCTCTGTCTTCCACCTTTGAGCCAGTTCTGTATCCAAAAGGCGAGTTCTCCCTGTATTCCATGAGATCTAACCTTGCTAATCAGTCTCCCATGGGGAACCTTGTCGAACGCCTTACTGAAGTCCATATAGATCACATCTTCACTCTGCCCTCATCAATCCTCTTTGTTACCTCTTCAAAAAACTCAATCAAGTTTGTGAGACATGATTTCCCACGCATAAAGCCATGTTGACTATCCCTAATCAGTCCTTTCCTTTACAAATACATGTACATCCTGTCCCTCAGGATTCCCTCCAACAACCTGCCCACTACCGACGTCAGGCAGACTGGTCTATAGTTCCCTGGCTTGTCCTTACCACCTTTCTTAAACAGTGACACCACATTAGCCAACCTCCAGTATTTGGGCACCTTACCTGTGACTATCGATGATACAAATATCTCAGCAAGAGGCCCAGCAATCACTTGTCTAGCTTCCCACAGAGTTCTAGGGTACACCTGATCAGGATCTGAGGATTATCCACCTTTAAGTGTATCAAGACATCCAGCACTTCCTCCTCTCTAATATGGACATTTTGCAAGATGTCACCATCTATTTCCCTACAGTCTAAATCTTCCATATCCTTTTCCACAATAAATACTGATGCAAAATATTCGTTTAGTATCTCCCCCATTTTCTGTGGCTCCACACAAAAGCCGCCTTGCTGATCTTTGAGGGACCCTATTCTCTCCCTAGTTACCCTTTTGTCATTTGTAAAAACCCTTTGGATTCTCCTTAATTCTATTTGCCAAAGCTATCTCTTGTCCCCTTTTTGCCCTACTGATTTCCCTCTTAAGTATACTCCTACTTCCTTTATACTCTTCTAAGGATTCTCTCGATCTCTCCTGTCTGTACCTGACATATGCTTCTTTCTTTTTCTGAACCAAACCCTCAATATCTTTAGTCATCCAGCATTCTCTATACTTACCAGCCTTTCCTTTCACCCTGACAGGAATATACTTTCTCTAGTTTCTGGTTATCTCATTTCTGAAGGCTTCCTATTTTCCAGTCATTCCTTTACCTGCGAACATCTGCCTCCAATCAGCTTTCGAAAGTTCTCGCCTAATACCGTCAAAATTGGCCTTTCTCCAACTTAGAACTTCAACTTTTAGATCTGGTCTATCCTTTTCCATCATTATTTTAAATCTAATACAATTATGGTTGCTGGCCCTAAAGTGCTCCCCCACTGACACCTCAGTCACCTTCCCTGCCTTATTTCCCAAGAGTAAGTCAAGTTTTGCACCTTCTCTCATAGGTACATCCTCATACTGAATCAGAAAATTGTCTTGTACACACTTTACAAAATTCTTAGATTTTGATGATCTGTATCACCAGAGACAAATACTGACTAGGGAAATCAAATGTCAGACTATTGTCAACTTTAAAATGTACACATTCTCAGAGAGGACAACATGACGTTTAACACTAAAAATGAAGATCTCCAGGAAAATGACTATGGTATCACAAAGGTCAGACAGCAGCAGAAATAGCAATATTAACAAATGTAAATATTTCAGATAACCACACACATTTCCCACCAATTTGGCAGAAAGGTGAAAAACTATCTCCTCAACTGAGTCTGGAAGTGGGTGTTAGATCTGGCAGAGGAGCGACCATCCCCTATTTTTGTTCCAACGTTGCACTGCTACTTCTGAAGCTTTGGTATTTTTCCTGCATTTCATGAAAGATACCAGCTGTGTTCAAGTTCAAGGTATTGTATGGCCTTGAATGATATAATGTTTCAGCTTTCATTTGAAAAGTTGTGGTTTCCTATCTCAACTAACCTCCCAGACAGTGCATCCCAGATTCACATTACAGATTCCTCCTTCTCCTGCCTTTCACCTTTAAATTATGCCCCTTGTTATTGGCCCTTCAACAGCTACTTCCTTTCCATACCGTTCAAGCCACTCAATCTGATACATTTCAGCTGAGTCCCCACAAATGTCACATTCAATTTCTTTTCTTTGATGCAGCTGTTTTATGAACAGAAAATCATTATATTCTAATCAGAGACATTCTGGTCCACTCTTCTCATAATCTAGTCTACTGTGTTCACTGCTCACAATGTGGTCTCCGCTAGTTTTGCGGAAACAAAGCATAGACTGGGTGACCGCTTTGCAGAACATCTACGTTCCGCCAGCAAAAAAGAACCTGAGCTTCCAGTTGCCTGTCACTTTAACACACCACCCTGTTCCCTGGCCAACATCACTGTCTCAGGCTTGCTACAGTGTTCCAACAAAGCTCAGCGCAACCTGGAAGAACAGCACCTCATTTTCCACTTGGACCCTGCACCCTCTGGACTTAATATCAAGTTCAATAATTTTAGGGCCTGAATTCTCCTGCATTGTAGCCCCCAACCTAACCCACCAGGCCTTGTTGTCACCTAGTCTGCTATTACACACTACCTATTGTTAGCCATTAACAACTATTCATCCTCCCAGCCAGATCATTATCCACTTCTTTGTCTGCCCAACTGTTTGTCACTTTCTTTGGGCTCTATCCCCACCCTTGTTTATTCCTTACCCCTTCCCCCCCCCCTATCATCTGCATATGAACTGACATTTTCCCAGCTACCAACATTTCTGAGTAAGGATCACCAGATCAAAAACTTTGATTCCTCTTCACAGATGCTGCCAGAACTGTTGAGATTTTCCAACAACTTCTGTTTTTGTTTCTGATTTACAGCATCTGCAGTCCTTTTGGTTTTTATATTCTAAAGTTGACCACGATAGAATCATCTGCCTTTATAACTTTAAAAAGCACATGCCTATTTTCAGTCCTTCATTCATTTAAGACAATGTAATTTGACATAGAATAAATAATGAGTGGTCATTATTTTTCTTAAGTGGCCTTTATTTTTGTTTCTGAATGCTTCAGAAACACTTCGGTTTAGATTGCTAGTCACTGTTTTTTTTCAAAAAGAAGGTATGCTTACAAAGATAGGTTATAGGTTTTTTCCAATTAATTGAACTTAATTGGAAAATATTACATTACTTAGAATGAACAAAGCTCCTCAGATGTTTGATAGCCATTCTCTTGTGCTATTTTTAAGCTGTAATATCATGTGGAAGATAGGAAAATTCTGTTGCAAGAATTATTCTCTGTGGGCAGAACGTTTGTCACAAATGTTAAATTCACTACCAACATGAAAAAGGTCTTTTAATATTGTTCAGTTATTGTGAATGATGTACACATAAGGGGACTTTAACTTGGTGTTGGTATTTTGCATTTTCTTTCAAGCGATGAACAATTTCCCAAGGCGTTGTGCACAATGAGTCACAGGAAAGTGCAGCTTCAAGTAGTTATGGATTCAAGGTCAGAGGATAAGTTAACCCCATGGAAAGAGGTAGGAAGAGGAAAGTGACATATGGGAAGGAGAAAGAGGGAAAGGTACAGGGAACAAGGGGTGGTAAAGGGGAAGAGGGCCTATTTTCTTGTTTAGTGGAAGAGGGAGCAGTGAAGGTCATTGCTATGTCAGAGAATTCTAGATGTCATTATGTTTCTGAGTGGCAATGGAGTTATTGAAGTATATTACCTGTTATTTTATTACTCAGGGTGGAAATTGGTAAGTCCCATTTTACTGGTCAGAGAGGTAGACGAATGAGAGGATGAAGCTTGAACTTTGGCAGGAATCCTTTACCAAACAACACCAAAACAAACCACTTGCAAAACATTTGACTTTGAGAGGCTGGAAATTCTGTATTGGCTGTGAAGAGACAGACTAAATAAATGGAACTGGGCTCAAAGAGGAAATGTGGGTGTGACGTTTGTCCACTAAAATTAACATAACTGATCAACTTATTAAAACATCTAACATTTATTTTCAATTTATATAGAGGCTACCTGTTATAGTAAGTATAAGTAACTCCAGGTAGACTTGGGGGGGAGGAGGGGGAGGGGGGATAGATTTGGAACAGGTATCTTGCTCAGTCATGATCGACACCCTGGCAGCCAGGGGGAGGGGGGGAAGGCTAAGACCTCAGTCAACTAGGTGACTGGTGCAGTTCCACTGTCTCCGAGTGGATCCTGGAAGTGGTGACAGCCAATGAGAAATGGTGCTATCAGGCTAACACGCAGAGTCTACAATGTAACAAGGAAGACCTGACAGTTCAATCAGGGAGCTTATATCCTAATAAGTAAAAGATCCTTAACACAGACCTCAGGGAAAGGTGCCTTGGGATTCACACTCAAAGTCAGTAACAGAGAGAAGCCACAAGTCAGAAGATCTGGAAAAGGAAGGATCTACAGAAACCAGAAGGTAAGAGGGTGGGAAAGAGGATCAGAAGTGAGTAGGAGGTACTGTAACAATAAAGGAATGTATTTACTTTCATATTTTAATGTATTTTTTACATATTATAATTTACCAATTTAGGAAATTAGCAACTTACAACATATGTTTTGTTTTTTTCTGTCATACAAGCAAAGCCAATCAGGAACCAATTCCAATTTTAACACTGATAATTTCACACTATTTAATATTTGGAAGTCTGATCTATATAGCAACGCAAAACTGATGTAAGGCCGAGAACTTCCCATTGGAAGTTTTGGAACTTTGGAATTTGAGGCCCTACTAGGGGCAATTGCTGTCATCTTGCAGCGATTCAGTCATGCCATCCAACTGGCTTCGATTCACATTCACCAGCAGGACATTCATTGTCTAAGAATGCACATTAAGAATCAAGTAATGATCATTTCACAGTATGCTCTGACTCCTTGACATACAGCTAAGCGAATGGAATCAGAGAACATACTTAAAGCATTGCCTTTTCTTTTCAATTCAGAAACACTGGAAGGCAACATTTTGCAGCTGCTAAATTTGCACAATGAACTGTAAGTATGTAAGACTACTGTGTGTGATTTGCAAGAGGATGTCTTGCCGTTGGGGGAGGGGCTAACATGGTTGGGGTACATGATGTGCAGGTGGCGATGTTGGACTGCAGTGAACAAAGTTAAAAATCACACAACAGCAGGTTATAGTCCAACAGGTTTATTTGTAAGCACAAGCTTTTGGAGCACTGCTTCTTCGTCAGCTAGCTATCTGACGAAGGAGCGGTGCTCCGAAAGCTTGTACTTCCAAATAAGCCTGTTGGACTATAACCTACTGTTGAGTGATTTTTAATTTTGACTGGAGGAGTAAGAATTTTGCCAATAAGCAACGCAGCGTGAAAATCTTTGGTGGTGCAAGAATAGCAATTGCCAGTGTGGCTTCCACCCTCCTGTCAGATAGAGGGGGAGCAATAAATATATCACCATTCCTACACAGTGGCTAGGTCAAAATTATGAAATTTCCTCCCTAACCGCATTGTGGGTCAAACCACAGCACATGGACTGCAGTGATGCGAGAGCATTGTTCACCACTGCCTTCTCAAGGACAACTAGGGACAGGCAATAAATGTTGGGCCAGTCAGCGGCACTTACGTCGCATGTATGAATTTCTTTAAAAGTGAAGATCCACCAAGGAAGCAGAGGAGAGTGATCGCAGGCTACTCTGTCAATTTTCTCCAGTTCTCTGAAAGGTGGTGCAGATGCTGATTAAGCATGTCCCAGGCCATTATCACTGAACATTGTCATTTCTTTTGGAACAGGACTTGTGCTCAGAAAGACAGAGTAACAATCCCATTTCAATGACCATCAAACTCACAGCTGCCCTAAATGTTTATATCACAGGCTTGTTTCAAGAAGCAATTGTTGGGACCTGTGTGGCATCTACTAATCCTCAACCAATAAACGTATCTGGGATGTGACTGATGCCAGTTTCTCCAGATCACAACTCTATCTTTCCCCCATGAGGAAGTGAGTTAAGCAGTGCAGACAATGGATTCTCTCCCATTGTTGGCTTCCTCCATGTGCAGGGAGCTATGGACTGCGTTTTTACAGCACCCGTTCACCAATTGACAGAGTTCATCAACAGAAAGCGTTATGTGGCCACTGATGCAGGTCATGACTCTTAAAAATTACAGAACTCTCAGGATCCTGCCTCCTTCGAAACATGGCTCATAACATTGTTATGAAACCCTCAAACTGATGGAGAATAATAGATACAAGACTGCCCACACTTCCATCCAGGTCATTGGCTTCTATAAGAAAAGATTTCAATGCCTGGATTGCTCTAGCAGTGCCTTACAGCATAGGCCCCGAAATGATGTTTTGTATGATTAAAGCATGCTAGAGCTAACAGCAGGGCTAGGGAGGGGTTTTGGGGATCTTTGATACCAATGAAATGGAGGAGCGACAGCAATCTTCTGAGGATGAAGATGAAGATGAGAATATTGACCACTGCACATGAGAAGCCTGACAGAACCTATCTGAAACCCGCTTCCAGGTTGAATGAGCTAGGTTTGGGCTTTACTTAACACTTCAGCAAACAGCCCCTGCTTAGAACAAAAGACATGAGGACCTCGTTGTTACAGTTCTTGACCTTAGAAGATCCAAGTAGCGCTGAATAATTTCAGCTCTCCTGCTAGACACTGCATGAGAAGAATGCAAAAACGCCCAGCTGCATAATCAATAAGGTGAAAGTTTAAAGATTGGTGCTATGAATCTCAATTGACCAAACACAAACTGAAAATAAAAAAAAATCCCCAACCCCCGAATCAGTTCTGCAGTGGTAGCACCAAGTTCTCTTCCACTAACAAACTGAAGCTTTCCAAAATTCAACAAGCTAACCATAACACCCAAATTCAAACAACAGGGTGAAAGTTAGGACTGTAGATGCCGCAGATCAGAGTCAAGATAGTGGTGCTGGAAAAGCACAGCAGGCCAGGCAGCATCCAAGGAGCAGCAGAATTGACATTTCAGGCATAAGCCCTTCATCAGCATTCCAGGAATGCTGATAAAGGGCTTATGCCCGAAACATTGATTTTCTTGTTCCTCGGACACTGCCTGGCCTGCTGTGCTTTTCCAGTGCCACACTCTCAACAAATTCAAATACCAAAAATTTATTCAACTACAAGTATACATAGTACAACTACTTTGCTGCAGCATAAGGACTGGGAGCAGCGAGAGCATGGACCCAGAGGCTGTCAGGAACATACGTTTTCCTCTTAAACATTTACCTCAAGAATAGGCAGAGTGAAGGTTCAACTGGAGGGGATGCCAGCACGGGAATTGCTGGGCATGTGAACTGATATATTCAGGCTGTGGCTAAACCTGAAACTTCTCTAACCAAAACAAAGACCTTGTGTGGAAGGTTGTTAAGGTAAGGCTTTTTGTTTTGCTTTTCCTTCATTTATTCATTCTCACTTGGCAATGTAGAGCAGAGGGGATGGAGGCTAGGACAGTTGCATGCTCCTCTTCCAGGATGTGGGAGGTAAGGGTCACCACTTGTGTCCCTGCTGACTTTGCCTGCAAGAAGTGCACCTACATTCAGCTCCCTACAGACTGTGTTGGGAATTGGAGCTTCGAGCTGGATGAACTTTGGATCATTCAGGATTCTGAGGAGGTGATAGAGAGGAGTTATAGGAAGGTAGCCACACCTAAGTTAGAGGAAAAAGATAGCTGGGTGACCATCAGGAGAGGGAAAGGAAATAGTCAGACAGTGCAGGGACCCCCCTGTGGCCATTCCCCTCAATAACAAGTACACTATTTTGGATAATGTTTGTGTGGGACGATCTACCAGGGGAAGGCCACAGTGGCCAGGTTTCTGGCACTGAGCCTGGCTCTGGGGCTCAGAAGGAAAGGGAGGAGAATAGGAGAGTGGTAGTGATAGGAGATTCAATGGTGTGAGGAACAGATATGAGATTCTGTGGTCACGAGTGAGACTCCCAGAAGGTATGTTGCCTCCCAGGTGTTAGGATCAGGGATGTCTCAGATCGATGGTCCTCACCCTTAATAATTTCTCCTTCAAATCCTCCCACTTCCTCCAGACCAAGGGGTAGATATGGGCACCAGCTATGCCTGTCTCTTTGTTGGCTATGTGGAACGGTCCATCTTCTGTAGTTACACCGGCACCACTCCCCACCTCTTCCTCCGCTACATTGATGACTGCATCGGCACCACCTTGTGCTCCCACAAGGAGGGTGAACAGTTCATCAATTTCACCAACACATTCCACCCCGACCTTAAATTCCGCGGAATCAACTCTGACACCTTCCTCCCCTTCCTAGACCTCTCCATCTCCATGACTCAACACTGATTTTTTTTTGACAAACCCACCGAATCCCACAGCTACCTGGATTATACCACCCCCCACCCTAGCTCCTGCAAAAATGCCATCCCATATTCCCAATTTGTCCACCTCCACTGCATCTGCTCCCAGGAGGACCAGTTCCACCACAGACCACACCAGATGGCGTCTTTCTTTAGAGACTGCAATTTCCCTTCCCACGTGGTTGAAGATGCTCTCCAACGCATCTCATCCACATCACGCACCACCGCCCTCGAACCCCACCATTCCAACCGCAACAAGGACAGAAAACCCCGGTCCTCACCTTCCATCCCACCAACCTTCGCATAAATTGCATCATCCGCCGACACGTCCACCACCTACAAACGGGCCCCACGACCAGGGATATATTTCCCTCCCCACCTCTATCCGCTTTCCGCAAAGACTATTCCCTCTGCGGCTACCTGGACAGGTTCACACCCCCTAACAAGCCACCCTCCTCTCATGGCACCTTCCCCTGTCACCACAGGAATTGCAAAGCCTGTGCCCACACTTCCCTCCTTACCTCGGTCCATTCTCAGCTACCTTCTCCCCAGCCCCACCCCCCTCCCATTTATCTCTCCACCCCAGAGGCTCCCAGCCTCTTCCTGATGAAGGGCTCTGGCCCGAAACGTCGATTTTCCTGCTCCCCGGATGCTGCCTGACCTGCTGTGCTTTTCCAGCAACACACTCTCAACTCTGATCTCCAGCATCTGCAGACCTCACTGTCTCCGTGTAGAACATCGAGTCAAGAGGAAGAAGGAAGCTTACTTAAGTTTGAGGAGCTTTAGAGGGGTACAAAGTAGCCAGGAAGGGAGTGAAGAATGGACTTAGGAGAGTGAGAAGGGGACAAGAGAAAACTTTAGCAGGTAGGATTAACGAAAACCCCAAGGCATTCTACATTTATGTGAGTAACAAGAGGATGGCCGGAGTGAGGGTAGGGCCAATTAGGGATAGTGGAGGGAACTTGTGCCTGGAGTCAGTGGAAGTGGGGGTGGGGTGGGGTGGTCCTTAATGAATATCTTGCTTCAGTATTTATTATGGAGAGCAACCTTGATGTTTCTGAGAACAGCACGAAAAAGACTGATATGCAAGAACAGGTTGATGTTAGGAAGGAGGATGTGCTGAAAATTTTGAAAAACATAAGGATAGCTAAATCCCCGGGCCAGACAGGATCTACTATAGGTTACTACAGGAAGCAAGGTAAGAGATTGGTGCGCCATTGGCAATGATCTTTGTATCGATCTTTGCATCCTCACTATCCACTGAAGTAGTGCCCAGTGTTTGGAGAGTGGCACATGTTATTCCCTTGTCAAGAAAGGGAATAGGGATAACCCTGGGAACTACAGACCAGTCAGTCGTACGTTGGTGGGCAAAGTATTGGAAAGGATTCTGAGAAACACGATTTATGATTACTTGGAAAACCATAGTTTGATTAAAAATAGTTATCATTAGTTTGGGAGGGGCAGGTCATACTTCACAAACCGTACCGAATTATTTGAGGATGTGACAAAACACATTGTTGAAGATGGACCAGTGGATGTGGTGTACAGTGAGGCATTTGATAAATTTCTCCATGGTAGGCTCATTCAGAAAGTAAGGACACATGGGATACAGGAAAATCTGGCAGTCTGGCTACAGAATTGGCTGGCCCACAGACGATGTTCCGCAGGGATCGGTTCTGGGGCCTCTGCTCTTTGTGGTTTTTATAAATGACTTAGATGAGGAAATGGAAGGGTGGGTTAGTAACTGGCTAGTGACATGAAAACTGGTGGTGTTCTGGATAGCGTGGAGGGCTGTTATAGTTTACACTAGGACATTGACAGGATGCAGACCTGGGCTGATGAGTAGCAGATGGAGTTCAACTTGGAAAAGTATGAAGCAATTTACTTTGGAAGGTTGAATTTGAATGTAGAATACAGGGTTAAAGGCAGGATTCTTGGCAGTGTGGAGGAACAGAGGGTTCTTGGGATCCATGTCCATAGATCCCTCAAAGTTGCCACCCAAGATGATAGGGTTGTTAGGAAGGCATACGATGTGTTGGGTTTCATTAGCAGGGGGATTGTGTTTAATGCCTGGGAGGTTATGCTGCAGCTCTATGGAGCCCTGGTGAGACCACACTTGGAATATTGCGTTCAGTTCTGGTCACCTCATTAGAAGAAAGATGTAGAAGCTTTAGAGAGTGTGCAGAGGAGATTTACCAGGATACCACCTGGACTGGAGGGCATGTCTTATGAAGAAAGGTTGAGGGAGCTAGGGCTTTTCTCATTGGAGCAAAGAAGGATGAGAGGTGACTTGACAGAGGTGTTCAAGATGTTGAGAGGCATAGATAGCGTAGTCAGCCAGAAATATTTTCCCATGGCGGAAATGTCTATCACAAGAAGGCATAATTTTAAGATAATTGAGGAAGGTTTAGGGGAGATGTCAGAGGTAGGTTCTTTACTCAGAAAGTGTTCAGTGCATGGAATGCACTGCTGTCAATTGTAGTAGAATCAGATACATTAGGGGTATTTAAGCGACTCTTGGATAGGGACATGGAAAATAGTACAATGAAGTATTGTCAGTTAGTCTGATCTTAGAGTAGGATATAAGGCCAGCAAAATATTGAGGGCTGAAGGGCCTGTGCTGTAATGATCTGTGTTCTACATACTTCAGTACAAATTCAGATAAACTTTTGAATGTAGCATTTATAAACTTACACAAAATTTACTGCTGAGGGTCATAAAGATTTAAGCATGCGGTATCAATGTGAGAAGTTTAGTTCAATAAACCTTTTTACAAATCTTTCATCAGCTGCGTTTCAGATACCACATGATGAGAATTCCCCACTGATTGAATATTCTTAAAGTCAGAATGTTCTCCAACCACATCTGTGGAGCATTTTTATCATAGAAGTATAAAGTTGTGCTAGGAGCATCTTTTATAGATTAAATGAAGTACATTACTATCTTGACACTAATTTGGGTGTTACCAACATTACTTATTGTTAGTTGTTACATGTGCTTTAGCTGGGTATACAGGTGGAGGGGTTCATTAGAGGACAGACAATACCTAGCTCCTAAAGGGGAACTGCACTAGCTCCACAGACAGCGAGGAAGGCTCAAACGTTAGCAGCATTGCTGGAAGTTGCATGGAGCATCAACTTCCAGGCTTCTAATTCTCAGTTACATCAGCAGAAACTCTTTTTTAGGCAGAAAGCAACCTACAGTACACTCAGAAAGATCTTCTGCTAATACATGCATTAACTCTGCAAAGGGCTGCTTTCGGAGGTCAACATCAGACTTCAATAAAATACAAAGATACAAATTAAGAACAGGCTGTTTGACCCCAAGAACCAGTCCAACCATTAGCCTCAACCCCACATCACCACTGGCTTCTGATAATCTTTAAGAATCAGAGGATCCCGACACTGTGGAAGCATCATGTCCACATTGCTCCTCCAATGAGCATCCAGACCCATCCCACTACTCTATCACTGTAACCCAGCATTTCCCATGGCTAATCCACCTTGTTTGCATATCCCTAAACACGATACACAATTTAGTATGGTCAATCCATCTAAACTGCACATCTTTGCACTGTAGGAGGAAACTGGAACACCCAAAGGAAACCCACACAAACACAGGGAGAATGTGCAAACTCCACATAGACAGTTGTCCGCAGCTAGAATCAAACCCGGGTCCCTGGCACTGTGAGGCAGCAGTGCTAACCACTTTGGAAGGTCGAATTTGAATGCAGAATATAGGGTTAAAGGCAGGATTCTAGGCAGTGTGGAGAAACTGAGGGATCTTGGGCTCCATGTCCATATGTCAACCCCCATTTGTTAGTCAAGAATCTACGTCTGCCTTAAAAATGTTCAATGATTCTGCCTTCACTACTCTTTCAGAAAGAGAATTTCATAGACACATGATCATTGAAAATAAAATTGTCCTCATTCCTGTCTTTAATATAAGACTCTATTTTCAAAATGGGTTCCTTAGTTCTTCTCTCTTCTGTACAGGGAAACATTCTTTCAGCATTCACTCTGTCAACTCCTCTCAGGATTCTCAATAAGAGAATAAGAGAAAATAAGTGTGTCTGAATAAAATAACTCCTTATTATACTCCAATGGATGCAGGCCCAGTCTGTTTAACTTCTCTCATAAGATAATCCACCCCATCCTAGGTACCAGTTGAATGGACCTTCCCTGAGCTTCTTTCAGTTCAGTTATTTCCTTTCTCAAATCACAGTACTCTAGGTGTGGTTTCACTAGCGTCGTGTTCAACTATAGTGAACATCCCCACTTTTATACTTCATCCACCTAATAGTAAATGATAATATGACATTTGTATTCTCACTAACTTACTGTCCCTGCATGTTTATAACTTATGCATCAGGACATTCACATTTCACTATACCACAGAGTTCTCCAATCTCTCACTATTTAAATCACATGCTGCTTTTCCATACCTCCTGCCAAATTGGGCAAGCACACATCTCCGACATTATCCTCCGTGTGCCATCTTTTTGTCTACTCACTTAATTTGTCTAAATCCTGTTTGCAGGTTTTTTGCATTCTCTTCACAACGCACATTCTGACCTATCCTGGAACTTACAGCAAATTTTATCAGCTATGGATTCTTTCATCCAGGTCATTTTGTTTTATTCATTCACAAGACGAAGGGGTCACTGGTTTGGCCAACATTTATTGCCCAGCCGTAACTGTTGTCAAGAAAGTGGTGGTGAGCTAACTTCTTGAACCAATGCAGATCATGTGTTGTACGTAGACTCATAATGCTAGCAGGGAGGGAATGCCAGGATTTTGACCAAGCGACACTAAAGGAAAGGTAATATATTTCCATGTCAGAATGGTTTGTGGTTTGTAGAGAAATCTACAGGTGGTGGCACTCCCACATATCTACAGCTGGTGGTAGGGAGGTCAAAAGTCAGCAAAGGAATCTGAGATCTACTGAGAGCTGTTGTTGGCCGAAATGTGAGGTCTTTCGTCAGAGTGGCCTTTTTTGGGATCTGGGTGTTATGATCCTGGGTGGGGACAGCAGCCAGAGGGAGGGAGGAAGGGGAGAAGTAGGCTGTTACAGAAGGATCTAGAACAGGAGATGGAGGATACAAGGGAGAAGGGAAAAAACCTGTAAGAGAGGTGTTTGTAGGAAGCGAGGCTGCAACACACATGAGGAGGGAGAAGGGAGTTGCAAGAGGTGTATGGGGTAGAAGAGGAAGACTGCAAACATGGGGTCTGGAGAGTGGGATGGTAAAGGAGGGGTTTGTAGAGAAGGGACGGTTGCAAGGAAGCAGTGTGAGAAAGTGGGAAACTAAAGGAGGGAGACAGTTTTAAACCTGTCAACAAAGGAACACACTCAGCAAACCGGGATCTAAGCAAAATTTTAATCACCGAGTTAATGAGTTCCTTGCAAATGAGCCTGGAATGTCTGATTTAGGGCTACGTACGTTTGGTAGCTACCATACTTTGTAAAACTGTAGTGGATCTTGCTGCAACAAACTCTGCCGATTGTTTAAATTAAAAGTGATATTGAAATCTGAAATACTGTAAGGACGGTTGTAACTGCCTAAAAAGTGTTCCAGCTTTATGCATGTGTGTTGCATTAGCTGTGAGCTCAGCAGTCTGTGTTAGCTTTTTATTTGCAAAGGTGTATACCAGTTATTTTTGAAAAAAAAGCTTGTTAATCTATGCTTGTTGCCTTGTGCATAAATTTAAGTACTGCGTTTTCTAGGACATGAATGCTTTCCTTGTGCGTTGTGGGTTTAGTTTAATGGAGGATTGATCACTGAGAGTATTATTTAAATCTTCTAATTCTGCTTCTGAGAGAGTCCATATATCCAGTAAGTGATAAGGAATAGCATCACAGCTGTGCTGAGGGAGGATATTACTGAAAATACATCCAGGGAAGTTATTTGGGTGGAACTGAGAAATAAGAAAGGGCTGATCACCTTATTGAGATTGTATTATAGACCTCCTAATAGTCAGAGGGAAATTGAGAAAGAAACTTGTAAGGAGAACTCAGCTATCTGTAAGAATAATAGGGTGGATATGGTAGGGGATTTTAACTTTCCAAACATTGACTGGGACTGCCATAGTGTTAACAGTTTAGATGGAGAGTAATTTGTTAAGCGAATACAAGAAAATTTTCTGATTCAGTATGTGGATGTACCTATGAGAGAAGGTGCAAAATTTGACCTACTCTTGGGAAATAAGGCAGGGTAGGTGACTGAGGTGTCAGTGGGGGAGCACTTTGGGGCCAGCGACCATAATTCTATTAGATTTAAGATAATGATGGAAAAGGATAGACCAGATCTAAAAGCTGAATTTTTAAGTTGGAGAAAGGCCAATTTTGACGGTATTAGGCAAGAACTTTCGAAAGCTGATTGGAGGCAGATGTTCGCAGGTAAAAGGGTGGCTGGAAAATGGGAAGCCTTCAGAAATGAGATAACGAGAATCCAGAGAAAGTATATTCCTGTTAGGGTGAAAGGAAAGGCTGGTAGGTATAGAGAATGCTAGATGACTAAAGAAATTGAGGGTTTGGTTAAGAAAAAGAAGGAAGCATATGTCAGGTATAGACAGGAGAGATCGAGTGAATCCTCAAAAGAGTAGGATTATACTTAAGAGGGAAATCAGGAGGGCAAAAAGGGGACATGAGATAGCTTTGACAAATAGAATTAAGAAGAATCCAAAGGTTTTTACAAATATATTAAGGACAAAAGGGTAACTAGGGAAAGAATAGGGCCCCTTAAAGATCAGAAAAATGGCCTTTGTGTGGAGCCACAGAAAATGGGGAAGATACTAAACGAGTATTTTGCATCAGTATTTACTGTGGAAAAGTATATGGAAGATTTAGACTGTAGGGAAATAGATGGTGATACCTTGCAAAATGTCCAGATTACAGAGGAGGAAGTGCTGGATGTCTTGAAACGCATAAAAGTGGATAAATCCCCAGGACCTGATCAGGTGTACCCGAGAACTCTGTGGGAAGCTAGTGATTGCTGGGCCTCTTGCTGAGATATTTGTATCATCGACAGTCACAGTTGAGTTGCCAGAAGAATGGAGGTTGGCTAACGTGGTGCCACTGTTTAAGAAGGGTGGTAAAGACAAGTCAGGGAACTATAGACCAGTGAGCCTGATGTCAGTGGTGAGCGAGTTATTGGAGGGAATCCTGAGGGACAGGATGTACATGCATTTGGAAATTAGGGATAGTCAACATGTCTTTGTGCATGGGAAATCATGTCTCACAAACTTGATTGAGTTTTTTAAAGAAGTAACAAAGAGGATTGATGAGGGCAGAGCGGTAGATGTGATTTATATGGACTTCAGTAAGGCATTCGACAAGGTTCCCCATGGGAGACCGATTAGCAAGGTTAGATCTCATGGAATACAGGGAGAACTCGCCATTTAGATACAGAACTGGCTCAAAGGTAGAAGACAGAGGGTGGTGGGGGAGGGTTGTTTTTCAGACTGAAGGTCTGTGACCAGTGGAGTGCCACAAGGATCGGTGTTTGGTCCTCTACTTTTTGTCATTTATATAAATGATTTGGATGTGAACTGTACAAGAAGGACGGATTGCATCTGAACTGGAAGGGGACCAATGTCCTTGGTGGAAGGTTTGCTCGAGTAGTTCGAGAGGGTTCAAACTAGTATGGCAGGGGGGTGGGAACATGAGCTGTATACCGGAGGTGAGAGTTGATGCAGATGAGGCAATAGCAAGAGGTAGACCAGCTAGTGGGAAGGATTTTCCTGGGAAGGAACCAAGGGATCAGTTAAAGTGTGTTTGCTTTAACATAAGGAGTATCAGGAATAAAAGTGACGAACTTAGAGCATGGACCAGTACCTGGTGCTATGATGTTGTGGCTATAACAGAGATATGGGTTTCTCAGGGGCAGGAATGGTTGCTGGATGTTCCAGGGTTTAGAGCATTTAAAAAGAACAGGGAGGGGGGAAAAAAAAAGAGGAGGGGGTGTAGCACTACTAATCAGAGAGGGTATCACAGCTACAGAAGCTTCCATTGTTGAGGAAGATCTGCCTACCGAGTCAGTATGGGTGGAAATTAGGAACAGCAAGGGAGCAGTCACCTCGTTAGGGGTTTACTACAGGCCCCCAATAGCAGCAGGGAGGTGGAAGAAAGCATAGGTCGGCAGATTTTGGAAAAGTGTGGACGTAGTAGGGTTGTTATAATGGGTGATTTTAACCTTCCCAATATTGATTGGAACCTCTTTCGAGCAGAAGATTTGAATGGAACTGTTTTTTGTAAGGTGTGTTCAGGAGGGTTTCCGAACTCAGTATGTTGACAGGCCGACGAGGGGAGACGCCATTCTAGACTTGGTGCCCGGAAATGAGCCGGGGCAGGTATTAGATCTTGTGGTAAGAGAGCATTTTGGTGATAGTGACCACAACTGCCTCACATTCTACATAGCTATGGAGAAGGAGAAGATTAGGCAAAATGGGAGGATATTTAATTGGGGGAAGAGGAAACTATGATGCGATTAGACGTGAGTTAGGAAGCATGGATTGGGAGCAATTGTTCCATGGTAAAGGCACTATAGACATGTGGAAACTGTTTTAGGAACAGTTGTTGCAAGTGATGAATAAATATGTCTCTCTGAGACAGGCAAGAAGGGGTAAGACAAAGGAACCTTGGATGACGAGAGCGGTGGAGCTTCTCGTCAAAAGGAAAAAGGTAGCTTACATAAGGTGGAGGAAGCTAGGATCAAGCTCAGCTCTAGAGGAGTCTCCTCTACATTGGGGAGACTGGGCGCCTCCTAGCAGAGCGCTTTAGGGAACATCTCCGAGACACCCGCACCAATCAACCAAACCGCCCCGTGGCCCAACATTTCAACTCCCCCTCCCACTCTGCCGAGGACATGGAGGTCCTGGGCCTCCTTCACCGCCGCTCCCTCACCACCAGACGCCTGGAGGAAGAACGCCTCATCTTCCACCTCGGAACACTTCAACCCCAGGGCACCAATGTGGACTTCAACAGCTTCCTCATTTTCCCTTCCCCCACCTCATCCTAGTTTCAAATTTCCAGCTCAGTTACTGTCTCCTTGACTTGTCCGACCTGCCTATCTTCTTTTCCACCTATCCACTCCACCCTCTCCTCCTTGACCTATCACCTTCATCTCCTCCCCCACTCACCCACTGTACTCTATGCGACTCTCTCCCCACCCCCACCCTCCTCTCCATGCGTCAGGCTCACTGCCTTTATTCCTGATGAAGGGCTTTTGCCCGAAACGTTGATTTCGCTGCTTGTTGGATGCTGCCTGAACTGCTGTGCTCTTCCAGCACCACTAATCTAGAGGATTACAGGCAGGCAAGGAAGGAGCTCAAAAATGAACTGAGGAGAGCCAGGAGGGGGCACGAGAAGGCTTTGCAGAACGGATTAGGGAGAACACAAAGGCATTTTACACTTATGTGAGGAATAAGAGAATGGTCAAAGAAAGAGTAGGGTCGATCAGGGATAGCATAGGGAACTTGTGTGTGGAGTCTGAGGAGATAGGGGAACCCCTAAATGAGTTTTTTGCTTCTGTCTTTACGAAAGAAATGACCTTTGAGTGAATGAAACCTTTGAAGAGCAGGTATGCATGCTGGAATGGATAGAGATTATGGAAGCTGATGTGCTGAAAATTTTGTCAAACATTAAGATTGACAAGTCGCCAGGCCCAGACCAGATTTGTCCTTGGCTGCTTTGGGAAACGAGAAATACAATTGCTTCACCACTTGTGAAGGTCTTTGCATCCTCGATCTCCACTGGAGTTGTACCTGAGGACTGGAGAGAGGCAAGTGTAATTCCTCTCTTCCAAGAAAGGAAATAGGGAAATCCCCGGCAATTACAGACCAGTAAGTCTCATGTCTGTCATCTGCAAGGTGTTAGAAAGGATTGGAGGGATAGGATTTGTGACCATCTGGAAGAGCATGGCTTGATTAAATGCAGTCAACACAGCTTTGTGAGGGTCAGGTCATGCCTCACAAACCTTATCGAGTTCTTTGAGGATGTGACTAGAAACGTTGATGAGGGTTGAGCTGTGGATGTGGTGTATATGGACTTCATCAAGGCATTTGATAAGATTCCCCATGGTAGTCTCATTCACAAGGTCAGGAGGAATGGGATACAGGGGAACTTAGCTGTCTGGATACAGAATTGGCTGGCCAATAGAAGACAGCGAGTGGTAGTAGAAGGAAAATATTCTGCCTGGAAGTCTGTGGTGAGTGGTGTTCCACAGAGCTCTGTCCTTGGGCCTCTACTGTTTGTAATTTTTATTAATGACTTGGATAAGGGTTTTGAAGGATGAGTCAGCAAGTTTGCAGATGACACAAAGGTTGGCAGTGTCGTTGACAGTATAGAGGGCTGTTGTAGTCTGCAGCGGGACATTGTCAGGATGCAGAGATGGGCTGAGAGGTGACAGATGGTGTTCAGCCTGGATAATTGCGAAGTGTTGCATTTTGGAAGGTCGAATTTGAAAGCTGAATACAGGATTAAGGGTAGGATTCTTGGCAATGTGGAGGAACAGAGGGATCTTGGTGTGCAGGTACATAGATCCCTTAAAATGGCCACCCAAGTGGACAGGGTTGTTAAGAAAGCATATGGTGTTTTGGCTTTCATTAACAGGGGGATTGAGTTTAAGAGTCGTGAGATCTTGTTGCAGCTCAATAAAACTTTGGTTAGACCGCACTTGGAATACTGCGTCCAATTCTGGTCGCCCTATTATAGGAAAGATGTGGATGCTTTGGAGAGGGTTCAGAGGAGGTTTACCAGGCTGCTGCCTGGACTGGAGGGCTTATCTTATGAAGAGAGGTTGACGGAGCTCGGACTTTTGTCATTGGAGAAAAGGAGGAGGAGAGGGGACCTAATTGAGTTATACAAGATAATGAGAGGCATAGATAGAGTTGATAGCCAGAGACTACTTCCTAGGGCAGAAATGACTAACACGAGGGGTCATAGTTTTAAGCTGGTTGGAGGAAGTATAGAGGGGATGTCAAAGGCGGGTTCTTTACACAGAGAGTTGTGAGAGCATGGAATGCATTGCCAGCAGAATTGTGTAAGCAAGGTTATTGGGGACATTTAAGAGACTACTGGACATGCATATGGTCACAGAAATTTGAGGATGCATACATGAGGATCAGTTGTTGGTACAACATCATGGGCTGTAGGGCCTGTTCTGTGCTGTACTGATCTATGTTCTATGTTCCATGTTCTATAAGAGGTATAATTAGTAAGTTTGCTGACAACACCTACATTGGAGGTGGAGTGGACAGCGAAGAGGGTTACCTCAGATTACAACAGGATCTGGACCAGATGGGCCAATGGGCTGAGAAGTGGCAGATGGAGTTTAATTTAGATGAATGCTTAGTGCTGCATTTTGGGAAAGCAAATCTTAGCAGGACTTATACACTTAATGGTAAGGTCCTAGGGAGTGTTGCTGAACAAAGAGACCTTAGAGTGCAGGTTCATTGCTCCTTGAAAGTGGAGTGGCAGGTAGATAGGATCGTGAAGAAGGCGTTTGGTATGTTTTCCTTTATTGGTCAGAGTATTGAGTACAGGAGTTGGGAGGTCATGCTGCGGCTGTACAGGACATTGGTTAGGCCACTGTTTGAATATTGCATGCAATTCTGGTCTCCTTCCTATCAGAAAGATGTTGTGAAACCTGAAAGGGTTCAGAAAAGATTTACAAGGATGTTGCCAGTGTTGGAGGATTTGAGCTATAGGGAGAGGCTGAACAGGCTGGGGCTGTTTTCCCTGGAGCTTCAGAGGCTGAGGGGTGACCTTATAGGGGTTTACAAAATTATGAGGGGCATGGATAGGGTGGTACGTGTATGGAATGAGCTGCCAGAGGAAATAATGGAGGCTGTTACAATTGCAACAGTTAAGAGGCATTTGGATGGATATATGAATAGGAAGGGTTTGGAGGGATGCTGGCAGGTGGGACTGGATTGGGTTTGGATATCTGGTCGGCATGGACGGGTTGGACCGAAGTGTCTGTTTCCATGCTGTACATCTCTATGACTCTATGACTCAACATGAGTACAGAAGTTGTTCTTATTTCACAACAACAGCTGACAAATTTATTAGTGAGAATCAAGAAATAATCCCCAAAAATTAATAAGTCGTCCCCAAAAAAATCAAAAGTAGTGCTTGAGGATACCTTAACAGCAGCTCTCAAAGTAAAAGTATTGTGCCCTCTGATCCATGTTAATATGTTGCTCCCCACACCATGAGTTGTTATTTTCCACAGTAACCTTTAATATGGCACTTTGTCAAATGCCTTCCAGAAATCTAAGTATAACACACCTGCTTCATTCGCATTGCTTGTTACTTCCAAATAAAACTCCATTGAACTAGTCAAATATGTTTTATTTTTCACAAATCTTTGTTGACTGTATATGATTCATTAAGCCAACCAGTACCTGTTATATTTTCCTTCGTGAAGGTTTCCAGCATTTTATGATAGATGCTAAGCGAACTCACCAGTGGCTTCTTGCTTTCTGTCTCCTGATCTTTCTTTAAATGTGAAAGTACATGAACTACTTTTCCAGTCTGATAGGACCTTTCCTGAACCTAAGGAATTTTGGACAATTAAAACTAGAGCATCCACTATCTCAGCAGCCACTCCTTTCAAGACCCAAGAATGAAATCCATCTTGAATTGAAGACTTGCCTTTTCTTTGTTCCAACAATTTTCTCAGTATCCTTTCGCCTATGAATGTAATTATTTAAACTCCCCCTTCCTTTCTCCTCCTGGCTCACAATTACTTCTGAGATGTAATTTGGCTCTTCTAAGATGAAGACAATTGCAAAATATTGGTTCAATTCCTCTGTCATTTCTTCATGTTCTATTAATTCTCCAGACCCTCTCTTCAGAGGAATAGCACTCATTTTACTTGGTTATCTGTTTTTACATTATCAGCATTCTGAATTTTCCCTTCTTATTTATCATTTGGCCATTCTTTGCTGTTCTTTACATTCTGTCCAAACTTCTGTGAGTAAGTAGCAAGAAAACCTACATATCAACTACCTTAGCCACGCATGCTGTATCCTTCCCTTAGAGACTTTTTTCCTTACTGGAATATATCTTTGCCTTGCATTACGAAATATATCCCTTATGTCTGCCACTGAATCGCCACTGAAATATTGTGTATCCTTATCTATGAGTTCACTTTAGCTAACTCTATTAACATTCCCACATAACTGTCATTTTTCACATTTAATCACTGGTCGTAGTCCCACTCTACTCTCCCTCAAACTGAATGTGACATTCAATAATGTTATGATTACTTTGACCTAAGGATACCTTAACTATGAAGTCATTAACTAATTCTGTTACACTGTACATTACCAGATCTACATAGCCTGTATCAGTTCTATAGCCTGCTTTTGGACTGGACTGAGGATATGCAACTGGGAATAAGAGACTGATCTAAAATCACTCCATGACCTCATCATCTAGGCTACCTTTGCCAATCTGATTTGTCCAAAATATAGGCAGATGAAAATCACCCTTAATTATTGTTGCACCTTTCTTGGAACTATCCCATTTTTTTTCTTCTTGCACACTTTATCCAAAAGTGTAGTTTCTACCCAAACTAATTCTATATCTTGATCTCCAGAACTAAGACAATCACTATCTACTGTACTAATTCACATTCATAGCTCCACCCCTTACCTAAATTACACTTGCATGTACCCTCAGACATTCCATCAGACTATAAGATGTTGGTGCAGAAGGCAGCCATTTGGCTCATCTGGTATGCTTCACAACTGAATGAGATCATGGCTGATCTGAAAATCCTAAATTCGCTTTCCTGCCTTTTCCCCACCACCCTGATTTCCTTACTGTTAAAAATCTGTCTGAGCCTTGAATACATTTAACGATATAGCTTCTACAATTATCTGCAGTGAATAATTCCATAGAATCATACCCTCTGAGATAAGAAA
Organism: Chiloscyllium punctatum; assembly: GCF_047496795.1. Taxonomy (NCBI): domain Eukaryota; kingdom Metazoa; phylum Chordata; class Chondrichthyes; order Orectolobiformes; family Hemiscylliidae; genus Chiloscyllium; species Chiloscyllium punctatum. Next base: position 48,474,599 of record NC_092750.1, on the reverse strand, counting down.
TTCTTCCCCATCTCTGTCTTAATCAGGTGACTTAGTACATTTTCCAGCAAAGACCATGTCAAACTGTCTAAGAATCTTCTATTTCAATGAGGTTGCCTTCTCATTCTTCTAAACTTCAATTATTACAGCCCACCCTACTCAACCTCTCCCCATGAGACAATACCTCCATGCTAAGCATCAACCTAGTGAACCTTCTCCAGACTGCCTCCAATGCCAGTATAGTTGCATTGATTGTATTATCCCAATTCTTATACTCCAGTCCTTATTTTTCAACTTGATAATATCTTTCATTTCCTTGGGTAACCCCTTCAAAGAATCTTTCTTTCTCACTGGGATATATCTTAGTTGAGAGTCAGGGACCATTTGTAAAAATCATCTTTTCTGCTGAACTCCCTTGGAGTATCACAGAATCATAGAACCTCCACAATATGGAAGGCTATTCAGCCCATTGAGTCCACACTGACCTTCTGAACAGCAACCCACCCAGATTCGCCCACTCTATCCTACCCAGTTACCCTGCATTTCCCACAGCTAATCTAGCCTGCGCTTTTCTTGACACTTTGAGTAATTTATTGTGGCTAATCCACCTAACCTGCACATCTTTGGACTGTGGGAGGGAGTCAGAGCACCCACAGAAAACAGCTGCAGATATAGGGAATGAATGTGCAAACTTCACACAGTCACCTGAAGGTGGAATCAAACTCGGGTCACTGGCGCTGTGAGACAGCAGTGCCAACTACTGAGTCATTGTGCTGCCCTCTATCCTCTCATCAAACCCTGCTGTTATTCCTTTGAAATCACCCTTATTTATGGATAGCACAGTTGTTTCAAACCCTTTTCTCACTCTCAAACGGAATGCTAAATTCTGCCATCTTACTGTCACTATTTCCTAGAGGATCCTTAAAGTCATACAGCATAGAAACAGGTCCTTCAGCCACGTCAATGCCAACTCACAAACACTAAACCACACTAACCCTATTTACCTGCAATTGGTTTATAATATACTATGCCTTGACATTTTAAGTATTCATCACGTGCTCCTTAAACGTTGCAAGAGTACCTGTTCCACCACCCTCTCAGACAGTACATTTCAGATTTCTACCACCCTCAGGTGAAAAAATGTTTTATCTTTTCTAAACCACTTGCTTCTCACTTTAAATTTATGCCCCATACCCATTTGCCACAGGGAAGAGCTTCTCACGATCTACTTTGTCTGTATCTCTCATAATTTTATATACCTCAATCAAATACCCCTCACCTCTTCTGCTCCAAGGAAAACAAACCCAGCCTTGTACAGTCTTCCCTCATAACGGACACTTTTCATCCCAGGCAACACCCTGATGAGTCTCCTCCGCACTGTCTCTAATGCAACAACTTCCTTCAGATAGCATGGTAACCAAACCGGCACACAATTTTCTATCTGTGGCCTAGCCAGTGTTTTATCAAATTGTTCTAAGACTTCCTTGCTCCTACATTCTACACCCCAGCTAATAAAGGCAAGCATCCCAAATGCCTTCTTCATCACTCTGTCTACCTGTGTTAACATTTGCTGAGATCTGTGGACTTGTACATCAATCTTACTCTAAGAAAATTTATTAATTGTTTTCCTCATTTCAGATTACCAGCCCCAGAATAAGCCAATCTCTAGATGGATCTGCAATATATTTTTCCAGGAAATGTTCGGAATTTACTGTATGAATTCTTCCTCATAGATACCTCTCCCAATTTGATTTCCCAGCCTACAAGAGGGTTAAAGCCACCCAAGATTAATGTATTTCCTTTTTAAAACATGTCCTTGTTATTTCCTGATTTATGTTCTGTCCCACCCCACAGTATAGCAACTGTCACAAGGACAATAGACTCCTCTCAACAGTGTTTTCCTCCCTGTGTTATATTCTTACATTTACCCATATGGATTCTACATCCTCTGATCCAAGATCATTTGTTGCTATGTACTTATTCCAACACATTTTAACAATGCTGCCCACTACCTTTTCCTTCCTGCCTGTCCTTTTGCAAATTTACAGATTCTTGAATGTTTAGTTTCCAGCTTTGATCTTGTCATTACCATACTTCTGGAATGCATGTAAGATCAAACCCATTAACCTCTGTTTGTGCCATTAATTAATTTATTTTGTTCCAAATACTACATACGTTTAACTAAAGAGCCACTAATATTGCCTCTTTACTGTTTTTCGCCCTTCGACCCTATTTGCTGCTGTTTAAAAAATGTTTACATATCATGTTCCTTCCTGTCCCATTCTGAGTATCATCAGCTAAATAGCTGTCCTATGTTCTTCCATATGCCTTTGCTTTGAAAGTGTATGTATCCCATCTCCAAACCATTGCCCTCTACTAATTAGTTTAGAGCTGTCTCTATAGCCCTAGTTATTTGATTTGCCAGAACACTGCTCCCAGTTTCATTCAACTGAAGCCCATCCAACCAGAACAGCTCCCTTCCACCCCCCGTACTAATGTCAGGAACCCAAGAATTCCCACAACAATCTTGGAGCCACACATTTAATTCCTTGATTTTATTTACCCTTTACCAATTTACCTATGAGTCACATTGCATTCCCAAGATTACGACCTTTGAGGTTCTGACAGTTAGGTCCTAAATGTTTGAATTATTTCAGTAGAGACTCCTTTCTCGTTCTATCAATGTCACTGTTACCAATGTGGGCAATAGCAACTGCATTCCACACCTCCTGCTCCAAGTTTGCCTCCAGCACTAAGGTGCCCTTATTCATGACACCAGGGAAGGTAACCAGACTTATCCCCCTAATTATCTTATGAGCATTCATATCTCCTTCATTCCCAGAAATTAGGTTCTTCTGGGATTTGATAAAAACTTTATACAATAATCCACAATGCTCATTATTACATCATGGTATTCATAGCTTTACTCAGGTGGGACTCTTTTAGATCTTACAGTCATGTCTCTGTAATGCCTATCAGGTCACAAAGCTCACTATTAACAGATTGGTTTTGTTATGAAATAATACCTGCATCAGACAAAATGTCTCTACTATTTCTATAATTGCTTTTACTATTTCTATAATTTCCAGCCTTATCCGCTAGTGTACTCTTGGGATTGCATGCTCAAATTTTAATTTTCCATCTTTCTTGACCGGCTTTCTTTATTCAATTTACCACATATTTGCAAATTTGACCTCTCACTAAACTGCTAGTTTAAAGCTCTCTCTAGCATTCACATCATAAGACTTGCCAGAACAGTGGTCCCAGCCTGGTTCAGATGAAGACCATCCCGGGGGTACAGCTCCCACTTGCCACAGAACTGGTGAGTGTCCATGAATTAAAATCCATTTCTCCCACAGCAATCTTTATTACACACATGTGTGCATGTAGCTCTTTAGTCTTTACCTACTTGCTTATGGTGAAGATAGTTTCAAAGCTGCATTGCAGGTTGAATGAGCAAACTGACCATGGCATCGTGGTACAGGAAGCCAGTCAAGCAGGGAGAACTAATTGGAATACAATGGGAGTAAGCAACATTATAAGCAGGGATTTCAACATTGGACTCTGCAGAGCCAATAGTAACCCCTGAGATAATTTAATTTGAGTTTCTCGCTTTTAGTTTAATCCATAGCTGTTCACACTCCCTTAGCAGAATCTGTTTCCTAGTTCTACATATAGTGTTGTTAACTATGTCAATCATGATAACTGGATTCTCCCCCGCCCACTCGAGCTCTTTCTCAGCCCTGAGAAGAGGTCCTAACCCCCAGCACCACAGATCTCTGAACCTGGACTCTCAGCTGCAGGGTCTGGTGTTGAAATTTCTGCCTATAATGTCGCCTTCTCCTACTGCATTCCAATTAATTCCTCTTGCTTGAATGACTTCCTGTACATAGTGCCATGGTCAGTCGGCACGGTAGATCTGTAATCCTGCTTTAAAACATACAAGGTACAAGACCTTCTAACCTATTGCAAAAACTGAGGCTCCTGTCCTACATGGTAGGTCTTCTTGCAATCACATTCTCCTGTCTCTGACCACAGTCTAAATCAGAAGCCCGTACATTGACAGGTGTAACTGCCTAATGGAACAAAGTGCCAGGTAACTTTCCTGCTCATTAGTAACTCTCAATGTGTGCAGCTTAGCTTCTGGCTCATAAACTCTGAACAGAGCTACAGATACTTGGTACATATACTTTTTTCTCTGAATCACAATGGCATCCAGGAACACTCATGTTCTGCAGTCACTATAAGTCAACTGTCGTGCCATCTTTGTTGTGCCTTAATTAATCGATTTCTATTTTAAATTACATTAATACATCTTCTCACTCCCACTTACTGCATTAATTTGAAACTTAATAATCCAACAAACCTTACCACTTAAGAAGAAGAAAAATCATGAAATCACTTATTTTCTTACTTCCCATCTACTAGTGGCATTTTACGAAAAATAAGGTAGGTATTTAAGGCTGGCTTGAAAAAAAAATTAAATTTTCCTCAACTTCAATGACGTATATACACTCTGCCGTGAAGCTTGCTCTTTATTGAATTGGCTCCAAGAAAGATGTTTTAAGTGAATGCCTCTTGGTAAAGGCTATATGACTATAGTAAACCAAAAGGCACATTGGTACAGTATTGCATTTCTACCCTACACATAGAAAAATCAAAAATAGAAGTCCACCATTCAACATGATCATGGCTGATCATCCAACTCCGTACCCTGTTCCCTTTTCTCCCCATATCCTTTGATCCTTCTTGCCCTACAAACAATATCCATTTCCCTTTTGAAATCATTTAATGCTTTTCACCTCTAGCACTTACAGTGGCAGAGAATTCCTCATGCTCATCAATCTGTAGGTGAAAAAAGTTCTCACCTCAGCTTTTCATCCCCTATCCCACATCCTTAAACTGTGAGCCCTTGTTCTGGATCTCCAGTCATCAGGAACATCCTTCCTGCACCTGTCCTGCACCTGTGCCTGTTTCATTCCTGAAGAAGGGCTTATGCCCGAAACGTCGATTCTCCTGTTCCTTGGATGCTGCCTGACCTGCTGCGCTTTTCCAGCAACACATTTTCAGCCCTGTCCTGCCTAGTCCTGTTAGAATTTTATAGATTTTTGTGAGATCCCAAATAGCCCTCTTTTCATATAAAAATGATTTCCTGCATTATCACACGCTCTGTGAATTACTGGAGTCCTCCACTATGTTTACAACTGATTTCATGCATTAGCAGCTCTTTTTGTTGTACTGCTTTTTCATCTGTTGAACACTGCATCACTGCTACTTCTTTCACCCTTTTGGGATTCAGGTGAAGGCCTTATGTTGTCATCACATGATCTATGTAATTGATTTCCAGCAATTGTAGTTTCTTCTGTTTCAGATTCAACTGTTATTTTCATCGGTCTCTACACAGGTATTGCACATCTCTTTCAAATAGATATTAATAAAAATGACTATGTTCACAAACAGAGACAGTGGTCAAGCACTGTTTCTGATCAGAGCATAGTATTGTTCCATCAGCATTAACACCCTGAATGCAAATGCAATCCATTCTCCTTGCTGTATTCATTTGATGTTCTCCTTCTTCAATCATCAGTCGAACAGTCACTATCCATTTTCTATTTTACCCTGATCAAACCAGCTGACTGAGTGGTGGAGAGTAATTCAGCAAAATCTTTAGGTGACATCTTTCTAGAGGCCATCTGAGTCTGTTTATGTGCTTTCTTCTAACTTGTCCCCATGCTAGACACGTTTCCTTTTCCTTTGCATTATGTATCCTGCAGTTTCTGCACCCTACTCTTTGTGATCTCTGTTGCATTTTTAAACTGGAATATCAAACAGTACAATGCAAAATCCAATCCATTCTGCCTCAAATATACTCTAACTGCTGATTAGCAACGTCAATGTTTATGCATATATCCATCACTTTTGTGAGAGCAAAGTTTCTCTTGTTTCAGTAAACATGTTCTCACTGCAGGATCTGTCACGGCTTATACAGTCCTATCTTTAAATTAGATAACTTTTTTAAGCTGTTCAAATTCACAGGATTTTGCTAACTGTGTTATACAGTCAAATTTTGGTCAATGGACTCTTTTTCATCTTGGAGTCTAATACTGAGCATGGATCACTTATCCATTACGATAACACAGGGTTCAAAGCATGTCTTGAAGGCTTTCAATATTTCTGCCATCTGTTTTATTCTATTCATAGGAGAAATTTAGGACAGAATGCGCTTTGGAACATTTCCTCTCCAATAGTGATAAACTGTAGCTCCTCTGGCTTTTAAAGTAAGCTATCACAATCTTTTAATTTAACCACTGCGAGCGGCAAAGCTAGAAGTTCTGTTTTATACTGCCTTTCATTTCAACCAACCCCAAAAGATAGAAAGTAAAGTATAAAATGTTTCTGCCACTTTATAATGCTAATATGTTACTTGACCCAATTGAAATTATGCCCATGATGTTGCAGGTGAGGAAGCAATCATTGACAGTGCTGTGGAGTACTTGTTTAACACCCTGCTCATTAACATCCAATTTTGGTTCTTCCAGGGCCTCTCAGCTCCTGCCATAAATATAGTTTTGGTGAAAACATGGGCAAAATAACTGAACTTCATGGACGAGGGAAAGATAGCCATTTTTGATATCAAGGCAGCATTTGGCTGAGTTTGGCATCAAGGAGCCTGAGAAAAACTGAAGTCAACCAAAATCACCAAGGCTTCTTCCACATCACCTTCCAGATACATGACCTCTACCACTATGAAGGGCAAGACGAGCAGATACACAGGGACACTACCAACTGAAAATTCCTCTCCAAGCCAGGCACCATCCTGAATTTGAATTATATCCCTGTTGCTTGAATTCCCTTCCCAACAGCACTGTACATGCTCCTCCAACCCAATAACCACAGCAGTTCAAGAACACAGTTCACAGCTCACCTCTCTATGGCAATCATGGATGGGCAGAAAATGCAGGCCTCGCCAGTGATGCCCACATCCCAAGGATAATTTTTTTGAAAAATGAATGTTTAGGTTATTCAGTGAGGCTTCTGTTCAAATTAGTTTTTTTAAACCAAAAGTAACAGAAAATATCCTGATTTGTGAATGAATTACACAATTTTCAAGAAAGGGATAGAAATGGCATGGGAATGCAAGGTGAAATGTTAGGGAAACTGTTTTATGTATGAACTCATTCTTAGATTTGGAGGTCTTTCTTAATTACATCATAGTTTAAGCTTCTTGAAGGTACAAAACTCAAAAACCCTGATAGTAGGTGTTTCAAATTTGTTACATGATTATAGAAAATGCAAATGGCAGATGTGAATTGGATGTCAGAATTGGCAATGTCCTTCTGCTTCAGGGTTTAGCCAGTTAAGCTGTGCCCACAGTGAATATGGCTACAGATAACATGGAGCAGAATGTTGTTGCCCATGCAATGCACTTACAATATAGCATTTTAAATGCTGAGTACAATGGGCCTTTTATGCATAAATGTTACATGCTGCACTTTTTTTGACCTTCATCAGCAATTGTAAACGCTTCACTGGTTTAACCTATTGTACAATAAGACAGACTTAGGTAAGTCATTTGTCAAACTGGCGCTGCACATGGCATATTGCCTGGCTTTAGATGTCGTGCAATTTCTGTAATTTACATGACCTATTGAATATTTTAATTAGCTTGCACCTGCGATACTTGAGCATTCTACTTTTTTTGGAGTCAAATCTCTTAATTTCAAACTATGGGAAGTCTTTTCTTCTTTTATATATACCCAGAAAAATGAAAGTTAATAGATCAGATACCTGGGAGGAAAATTAAGAGACCTATGTTAAATGAGCATGTAGTCTGATGAGCATGTACAGTTCATGCCAACAACAGACCATTAGCACATGCCTGCCATCATTAATCTGTAACGGCTTTTAATCTTAACACTTCATATAGGGAGATAACAGAACAACTGGTGTGGTGATGCTATGTGGAGTGGAGAGCGTTTCTCTGTAACATGCAATGTCATGGTGAGCGGCAAATCATCAATTCAGACACTAAGTACTTAAAAGGAGAAAGTCCTAAACCTTAAAAAAGGCAAATAAAATCATACTCCACCTCACTTCTGTACGAAAATGCAAATATTTGCATTGTTCAAATCCTAGCTAATTTTATAAGAAAATTGTAGCACTTGTTAATCACAGAATAATCTGAGAGCTATCTCATACTTGCCGGGAACTTTTATAAAACCTTTTCTGTATACAATAGGCAGGCTGTCTTAGCAGGAAGGTGATGATCTTTTCCCCTACTAGATGATGCCTAGGAATGTATCACATGATTATAACAGAGCCAGGGGCATAAACCATTAAAGTGAAGTGGCCACAATATGTAGTCAGTGAATTCGTACTTTTAGATCTTTGATCACACTCCCAGTTTCTTCTTTAAACAAGCTCAGGTTTTTTTAAACATAAGATCATTTTGAAGAGCCTTTGCACTGAAGCTTTCCCCAAGATTATTTACCACCTACTCTTTTACTATGACAGCTAATACTTTTTCTCAGCTGTTATACTTTGAAAAATGTTTCAAAATCTTCAGCGAGCAAGAAGAATGTAGTGAGAAACATAATTCACAGTTTTGCAGATTCAACACTAAATCATAGTAGACATATCAGAGCTAATTGCTGGAAATATGGGTGCATGTTATATTCCTTGTATTTGTTTTAATGAACTGAAAAGTCACATGCTACACACCCACGATCTTCAAGGAATGCAGATTCATGCCTTGTTAGCATTGTAGGTTTTATAATAATGTTTTAGGTCATTAAAGCAGAATAGCAAATGGAAGAAACACTGAGAAATAACGCTGTGAAAAAATGGCATGCAATAGGTGCAGGCAAAGCAATTAATTTATCGCAAGAGGAAATTCACAGTGATAATGTAACAGAAAACAAAAGTGCCTTCAAATTATACTTATTTGGTTTCTAAAGGAATGTACTTCATGTCTAACTGAGTGAAATTATTAACGATATGATTTCCAGATCAGTATTCTTCCTGTCCGAAGCAGTACACAGCTAAAAAGTACAAAAGCAATGGAGTATCATGAGTCAGGATATAACTTTTACAATTAATTTGCTGTGATGTTATATACCTTTACAAGTTAAAACACAAATGTTCGGAATTTACAACCTGAATTATCCTGATCAGTTTCCTATAATTGTTACTAAATTGATGAAGAACCATAATTGATTAGCTATGAAATATTCAACAACACTTATGACTCAGTAACCAACTAAAATACCTTCAGATTAGTCATGACAAAGAAGCCAATTCTATCAATCTTGCTCAATTGGGATTAGTTTGAATGGAAGAATTTTGAAGTAACTTAAACAAATTAGCATGGCAGAGGCAGCAGACTCACAATGTATTGGCACGGTTGAGGACACATCGAAATGATGATACTGGAAATTCTAGTTCCATATGTAATATCTTTGGACTTATAAAATGCTGTAAGATCTTTCTTACACAAATTACTGGTTGCCTTGTTACATGACAAGAAGGAACAATAGGACTAAATTCAACTATTTAATTTCATTTATAAATGTCGTTACAGGACGTGAAAAAGAATTGGCTTTAAAATGTTATTCTTACTTTTCCATTCAATCTTTTTCTTTTTTTTAAATTCGTTTCTTTTTCCTATTTGTTATTCCTCCTTCTGCACATGAACTGACTCTAATTCTCCTTTCCCAATCGTTTCTTTCAATTTTCAAATCTGAGTGGTTAAGGAAATGCACTGTTGATCCTCATGTTCAATGAAACTTCCACAGTCAGAGGCCCTGTTGCCTTCAGTTCCCCCTCAGTTCACACTTCCAAAAAATTGAGATGCAGAAGATTTAGGCTAAAGAGTTCAGAACAAACTTTAGCCATATTGCATGCTGTGAGATGCCCTACTCCAACAAACCTCTGTTCAATGTGCATAATGAAGGACAAAATGCTTACAGTTTAATAGACTTTTCAACAAAAACACACAAAGAAACTGTCTCAAGGAAACTGTGTTTACTTTAGCAAGTGTGATCTAGGCTTTCAAGGCTAAATGTTGTATATAAATATATTGTGAGGTCAAGTAGAAAAAGGTTAATGTCTCAAAATAGCAATAGGTAGACGTTTAAATCTTTATCTCCCCTCTCATTCAGGGCCATGGTATCAAAGACAACAAAGACAGGCATTTCTTTACTTAATCCTTCTGTTGTAACTAAGGGTAGGCAATGGCCTAGTGGTATGATCACTGGACTGTTAATCCAGAGACTTAAGTAATGTTCTGGGACCCGGGTTTGAATCCTGCCATGGCAAATGGAGGATTCTGAATTCAGTAAATATCTGAAATTAAGAATCCAATGATGACCATGAATCTATTGTCAACTGTTGGAAAAACCCAAGTGGTTCACTAAAGAGCTTTAGGGAAGCAAACTGCCATCCTTACCTGATCTGGCCTCCATGTGACTCCAGACCAACAGCAATCTGGTTGACTCTTAACTGCCCTCTGTGCCATGAGGGTTAGGCAATAAATGCTGCATAGCCAGCAACACCCTCATCCCATGAATGAATTTTTAAAGAAATGATTGAATATCATGAAAATGATATTTGAGTGATACAGATACCCTGTGACAGCAGACATCAAATTTTCATACTTCAAATGGGTCACTCAGACATTTTCAATTGTGACAGTGGTAACCTTACTATCTAAGTATCTCTGTGGATATCATTTCAAATTATTCAAGTGACAGTCTGGTGAACTTTTTTTTAATGCCTTTAAAGACACAGTCTTGCAGGTATATTTACTTTAAATTTAATCAGAGGTGACATGGATTTCTTCAGAATCAACCCAAAGCTAACTAGGTAAATGATGGCATTGAGAACGTGAACAGATTTTTAAATTAGTAACAAGTTACAAGGTTATCGAGAGCAGGAAGGGAAGTGGCATTGAGGCGGAGATGAGACAAGTTATGATTGTCTCAAATGGGAGAGCAGACTCAAGGAATTGAATTGCCTACTCTTGCTCCTAGTTCCTATCTTCTTATGATAACAAATGCTAAGGTAGTCCCCTTTTTTTTCAGCAATTGATTTAGCATTAGGTAAGACAAATACTGAAGTACTGATTTCTAAAACAATATAATTACAATATATTAGCAATCATTTACCGAGTTAGCTTTGAGTTGACTCTGAAGAAATCCATGTCACCTCTGATTAAATTACGTAGTTTGCACATTCGCCCCATGTCTGCGTGGGTTTCCTCCCACAGTCCAAAGATTGCAGGCCAGGTGAATTGGCCATGCTAAACTGCCCATACTGTTAGATGCATTAGTCAGAGGGGAATGGGTCTGGGTGGGTTACACTTCGGAGGGTCCAAATGGACTTGTTAGGCCGAAGGGCCTGTTTCCACATTGTAGGGAATCTAACCTAATCTAATCTAATCTAATCTAAACTGTGCTCTTGGGTTGTGAATTCCACAGTTTCACAATCTTTTGACAGAAGTAATTTCTTCTCATCTAAGATGCTAGAAATAGGAAAAAAAAAGAGAAAATATTGGCGAAACAGGTCTGGCGGCATCTGTGAAGAGAGAAACAGTGTTAAAGTTTTGTGTTAGATATGAGCCATCTTCAGAACTGAAGGACCATCCAATGGATACAAACTTAAACTTGTGATGATGCTGCTCCGTTAACAAGGGTATGTTGTCCTTGATTTTTTTTTCAAAGAGGTCATAAAGACAGAGTTTCCAAAATGTCTGGGGTTGATCTACTTGAAGGATCTATTAAAAAAAACATTTGTCCAATGAAAGGGGAGTGGCCAGTTCTCCCAGCTCAGCTTTACTCAGCTTTATTCTTTAGCAAGTAGAGTTGTGAAGCTGCTGGACCCAAAGATCCTCCCTCTCTCTTGTAAGAGCCTGTGTAGAATTTTTCCTTTTTTTGTGAAAGGGTATTTATGAGGATTGTTGCAAGTATTTGGAACAGCATCGTTAAATTGGGATAATCTGCTGGGTTTTCGGATAGGTTACGTTATTCTGTATTCTCTTCTCTTTTGTTTGTGTTTCATTCGGTAATCTTGCAAATAAATTCTGTTTTGTTTAAATCTATGTGGTTGGGCCAGCTGCATCACTCCTGGAATATCCACTACACTTCCGCTGAAAACAACTAGTAAAGTTAGGGTCCGGGCTACTTTCTTGATATGTTTTGAGGGGGTCTGGCCTGGTCAGACTTGTCATTAAAAATGATGCGCATTTTTTTTTTCAATTTGGTCACATTTGTTCAAGATAACCATGCCAATCCCTTTATCAGGTTTACTGTACCAAATGCCTAGGTTTGCTTGAGGCCCCACAATACTGCCAGACATTCCTGTTGCATGTAAATAAATTAAGAAAAATCATTAAAGTCCCTCAATATGCATACGTTAAATCAGCTAGCACACATTTGAGGATTCACCATCTTCAATGGACACCTTGTGTCAGGATAGCTGGTAGCAGAGGAATTCATACTCAGCAAATAATCCTTCAATCTTCATGTGGGATGAAGGCATGTCAAAATTCAAACTACGTACAAAGACAAACCTCTCACTTTTAAATAGTACGCAGTCAGAGGTAATTAGTCCACATTTAGTGGCATTGTTAATTGTGTTGCAAAACCACTTCTGCTTATAGTGTGCACATGTTTTAAATAAGTACTGCTTATAGCATGGTCACCTTATCAAGTAATATAGTGGTATTAATGGAGCAAATTTAAATATGAAAGACATTTGTGCAATGCAGACCAAGTGTAGCATAGGGTACAATGTAAAATAGTCATCCAATTACCAATCTGATTCATCTCACCATGCATAAATACCAATTCAACCTTAAAACTGTGTTTCACTATTATTGATTATTCTGGAAATGAAAACCTAGGCATTCACTCGACAAAATATGTGGTATCCAGTGTAATGTTTGACTAATCAGAGTCAACCTGCCTGGTTTGAAATGTAAAATTAATCTGTCAGTTAACTGTCAATCACTATTAACTGCTACAATATCCACTTGTAACACCACGACCAGAGTCTGCTTGCCAACCAATCAGCACTCTCATTACAAGTCCTTGTTTTCCCTTTGATATTTTTTGCAAACAGTCACAGTCAGTGCAAGGTGAAAAGGTTTGGTCAAACGTATCTTTCATTCAGCAATATTCAGTGTGTAAACAGCTAGCATACAATAAGGCACCACAGAATTTAGTTTATGCTGGCTTCAAATGATACTGCTAAAGCACTCTATGAATGTCATTAGAAAGTGGTCCATGATTTTTGAGTCTGTATAGCTTGTTTAGTCCCCTCTTTGTCTGAGTGTTCCAATTTAAATATAATCAATATCAAATCTTTGCTCAAGTTAAAAACTGCAGTGTACTTTGTAACTTTTTAAAATTCCTTTGTAGTGATGTGGAGGTCACTGGGTAGGGCAACATTCATTGTTCATCCTGAAATGCCCTGGATATGGTGGTGGTGGGCTGCCTTTTATTTTTACTAATTCATGGGATGTGGGCATCACTGGCTGGGCCAATATTTCTGGCCCATCTCCAGATAACCTTGAGAAAGTGATGGTGAGCTGTCCTGCTTTTTTAGTGTAGGACAAACCTGAGCAATTTTCCACACTGTTGGGTAGATGTCAGTGTTGTAACTGTACTAAAACAGCTTGCTTAGGGATGTGGTTAGACCTGCATCACAAGGCTCTGGCATTATTGTTGTAATATTGTCAGGGAACATAGCCATTAGTTATGCCAGACCCTGGGCAAAGTTTCCCAAATTGTTACAGCTCCAGTTGGGAGATACAAAACATTAAGGTACGAGATGAGGAGGAATGAATTGGCTTGGCCCCTTAGTTTGTCAGAACAAAGTGAATAGCTGCGTCAGAAATTCGGATTACCTAATGGAGACCTCTTTCGACACTTCCAAATTCGAGATTATATACAGAAGAAGACTACATTATTAGATAGTCTTTATAAATCAGATAGAGAATGTAGAGTACTATGGCCAATGGGGGTATCTTCCATCAGTACTATTTATCATTTGCTACATGATGAAGTACGGGAGATATGGATAATCTGCTTAAAACATGGGATCAGGATTTGGGACTAGAAATCTCTATAGAAACGTGGAATGACATTTAGGAAAACGCCAGAAGAATCACCATCTGTAACAGAACTCAGACTATCCAGCTGAAGATACTTCATAGGGCCCATATAGCACCAGATCGATTGGCAAAATTTAAGGCAGGAGCATCTCCAATGTGTCCCAAATGTAAAATAGAGATGGGCACTCTTGTACATTGTCTATGGAACTGTCATAAGATCCGTAGATACTGGACTAAAGTAGCAAGTACCCTGACAGAAATTTTAGGAACGGAAATTAAAGTGGACCCTGTATCTCTCCTTTTGGGCTTTTCGAACTTACCCTCCCTGGACATGTACGGGAAGAAACTATTTTCTATTCTCTCTTTCTGTGCAAGGGAAAATATTTCGGTAAACTGAGTGGCTGAGGGCCCCCCTGGACTTTCAAATTGGCACAGATTAATTATGGAATGTATTCCCCTTGACGTCCTTACAAATATGGTGCACCAAAAGACCGAATTATTTCATAAAATATGGCAGCCCTTCTCGAATGATATGAATATAGATATTTCGGCTATCCTAACAAGGGCATTTATTTAATTGAGATTACGAACCTTGCTGGTCCGGGGCCCCTTGGGAGAGGAATCCCACACGAATACCGGTTTTGTTACATTTGATGTGAACACATTCCAAGCATGTATCTCACTACCCAATTTCTGTGTTATCCGTTGGTTTTTTTTCCTTTCTCTTATTTGAATAATGTAAGAGACTTAAATATACACTCTGGTTAGTTGTAGGTTAGATTAGTAGTTAGTTGAGTTTTGTTTTTTTTCTTTCTCGGTATTTTTCTTTTGTTAAATTTTGGTTATTATATATTTAAGATTTAATTGTATATCAATGTTTGTACTTGAGAGTTTTGTTTATTTTTGTAAACTTGTAAAAATGTTAAATTTCTAATAAAAATATCTATAAAAAAAAAGAACATGCTGGCTTTTGCAGTGGAAGTTACTGGTTGCATTGACCTTGGTACTTGAACAGGACAAAAGTGAGGACTGCGGATGCTGGAAATCAGAGTTGAGATTCGAGTGGTGGTGGAAAAACACAGCAAGTCAGGCAGCATCCGAGGAGCAGGAAAATCGACGTTTCGAGCAATAGCTCTTCATTGGGATTAAAGGCAGGGAGCCTTCAGTGTGGAGTGATAAATGGGAGGGGGGTTGGGCTGGGGAGAAGGTAGCAAAGAGTACAATGGGTGGATGGGGGTGGGGATGAAGGTAATAGGTCAGAGAGGAGGGTGAAGCAGATAGGTGGGAAGAAAGATTAGCAGGTAGGACAGGTCATGAGGATGGTGCTGAGCTGAAAGGTTGGAACTGGGGTAAGGTGGGGGGAGGGGAAATGAGGAAACTGGTGAAGTCCACATTGATGCCTTCGGGTTGAAGTGTCCCGAGGCGGAAGATGAGGCGTTCTTCCTCCAGACATCGGGTGGTGAGGGAGTGGTGGTGCAGGAGGCCCAGGACCTGCAAGACCCGGCAGAGTGGGAGGGGAAGTTGAAATGTTGGGCCACAGGACAGTGGGTTGATTGGTGCAGGTATCCCAGAGATTTTCCTCAAAGCACTCTGCGAGAAGGTATCCAGTCTCCCCAATGTAGAGGAGACTGCTTCGGGAGCAATGGATACAATAAATGACATTAGTGGATATGCAGGTAGAACTTTGATGGATGTGGAAGGCTCCTTTAGGGCCATGGATGGAGGTGAGGGAGGAGGTGTGGGCGCAGGTTTTGCAATTCCTATGGTGGCAGGGGAAGGCGCCAGGACGGGAGGGTGGGTTGTTGGGGGGCGTGGACCTGACCAGGTAGTCATGGAGGGAATAGTCTTTGCGGAAAGCGGAAATGGGTGGGGAGGGAAATAAATCCCTGGTGGTGGAGTCCGTTTGGAGGTGGCAGAAGTGTCGGCAGATGATGCGATTTATGCGAAGGTTGGTAGTGTGGAAGCAGAGGACCGGGGGTTTCTGTCCTTGTTACAGTTGAAGGGGTGGGGTTTGAGGGCGGAGGTGCGGGATGTGGATAAGATGCGTTGGAGGGCATCTTTAACCATGTGGGAAGGGAAATTGCAGTCTTTAAAGGAGGAGGCCATCTGGTGTGTTCTGTGGTGGAACTGGTCCTCCTGGGAACAGATACGGTAGAGGTGGAGGAATGAGGAATACGGGATGGCATTTTGCAGGAGGTAGGGTGGGAAGAGGTGTAATCCAGGTAGCTGTGGGAGTCGGTGGGTTTGCAAAAAATGTCAGTGTCAAGTCGGTCGTCATTGATGGAGATGTAGAGGTCCAGGAAGGGGAGGGAGGTGTCAGAGATGGTCCAGGTGAATTTAAGGTTGGGGTGGAATGTGTTGGTGAAGCTGATGAACTACTCAACCTCCTCACGGTAACTTCCACTGCAAAAGCCAGAACATTCAATAATCCAAATACCACAAAAATTGGTATGTCAGAAGTGGAGATGAACTTGCACCTCCTGACATACATCATCTCAAATCCACTTCTTATCCCTTACTGTGCATTTAAGCTACATCTGATTGAAAAGATACAAATTAAATAGATGGTTCCTTTCAAAGGGGCAGTCCAACGATACTTCTATGGCTCACCTTTACTTTCTTTGCATCTTCTTTATAAAGGGATGATGGACCATTCCTTTATAATGCACCATTATCTCTCAAAGTTTCAGGACACAGTAACACTTTTTGAACAATGGTATTGTGAAAGATGCTTCAAGATACATCCAGATGCATCCAGAGACTAACTGGATGGCTCTTTCAAAGAGCCAGATCCTGCATTGTGGGCCTTCTTTATGCTCTATGATTCTTTCAGGACTAGTACAGATTTAGTCAACATACAGGGTAGCAACAGCCTATTGATGTTATCTCTAGACTATTCATTCGGAGATCCAGAAATGTTCTGGGGACCTGTGTTCAAATCCCACCATGACAGATGGTGGAATCTGAATTCAAATAATAATCTGGAAAAAAAAGGGTCTAATGGTGACCATGAAATGATTGCCGACTGTAAGGAAAAAGCCACCTAGTTTATTAATGGGAAGGAAGTTTGTCATTCTTACCTGGACTGTCCTACAAGGTATGGTTAGTAAGTTTGCAGACAACACCAAAACTGGAGGTGTAGTGGACAGTGAAAATGATTCCTCAGAGTACAAGGGGGACCCTGGTCAGATGGGCCAATGGGCCAAGGGGTGGCAGATGGAGTTTAATTTAGATAAATGTGAGGTACTGCATTTTGTAAAGGGAAAACAGGACAGGATTTATACACTTAATGGTAAGGTGCTGGAGAGTGTTGCTGATCAAAGAGACCTTGGAGCGCAGTTTCATAGTTCCCTGAAAGTGGGATGGGACAGTGAAGAAGGCGTTTGGTATGCTTTCCTTTATTGGTCAGTGTATTGAGTATAGGAGGTAAAAACAATGACTGCAGATGCTGGAAACCAGATTCTGGATTAGTGGTGCTGGAACAGCACAGCAGTTCAGGCAGCATCCAAGGAGCTTCGAAATCGACGTTTCGGGCAAAAGCCCTTCATCAGGAATAAAGGCAGCGAGCCTGAAGCGTGGACAGATAAGCTAGAGGAGGGTGGGGTGTGGGGAGAAAGTAGCATAGAGTACAATGGGTGAGTGGGGGAGGGGATGAAGGTGATAGGTCAGGGAGGAGAGGGTGGAGTGGAAAAGGAGATAGGCAGGTAGAACAAGTCCAGACAAGTCATGGGGACAGTGCTGAGCTGGAAGTTTAGAACTAGGGTGAGGTGGGGTAAGGGGAAATGAGGAAACTGTTGAAGTCCACATTGATGCCCTGAGGGTGAAGTGTTCCGAGGCGGAAGATGAGGCATTCTTCCTCCAGGCGTCTGGTGGTGAGGGAGCGGCGGTGAAGGAGGCCCAGGACCTCTCTGTCCTCAGCAGAGTGGGAGGGGGAGTTGAAATGTTGGGCCACGGGGCGGTGTGGTTGATTGGTGCAGGTGTCCCGGAGATGTTCCCTAAAGCGCTCTGCTAGGAGGCGCCCAGGTAGTCATGTTGCAGCTGTATAGGATATTGGTTAGGCAGCTTTTGAAATATTCTGTGCAATTCTGGTCTCCTTCCTATTAGAAATATGTTGTGAAAGGGTTCAGAAAAGATTTACAAGCATATTGCCAGGGTTAGATGGATTAAGCCATAGGGAGAGGTTGACTAGACTGGGGCTGTTTTCCCTGCAGCATTGAAAGTTGAGGAGTGACCTTGTCGAGGTTTTGTAAAATCGTGAGGGGCATGGATATGGTGAATAGCCAAGGTCTTTTCCCTGGAGTAGAAGAGTCCAAAACTGGGGGGCATAGATTGATGGTGGGAGAGGAATGATTTAAAAGGGACCGAAGGGGCAACATTCTCGTGCAGAGAGTGGTACGTGTATGTAATGAACTGCCAGAGGAAATAGTGGAGGCTAGTACAACTATAACATTCAAAAGGCATCTGGATGGATATATGAATAGGGAGGGTTTAAGAGGAATATAGGACAAATGGTGGAAAATGGAACTAGATTAATTTAGGATATCTGGTCATCATGGATAAGGTGAATTGAAGAGTCTGTTCCCATGCTGTACAACTCCATGTGACTCCAGACACACAACACACTGGTTCTCCCTTAACTGGCCTCCAGGCAATTAGGGATGGGCAATAAATGCCAGCCTAGCTAGTGACACCCTCATCCTGTGAATGAATTTTTAAAAAAGCAAGATTTTAGAATGCCACACATCTTGTAGCTTCTTTCTGCTTTTCTTAGTTGCATCGTTATATTATTATGTTGATTGCACGTCAGACAACAACAGACATACCAACCTGTGTTAGACTTTTCCCCCTTAACATCGATTAGAAAGCATATCACTGAATTTTTAAAGTGATAATCACATACTGCATTCTTCTTCTTTGGAAATTAAAAATTCATCTGCCCAGCTAATGAAACAAGTAATGAAAACATGGGAAAAAGTCAGTTGACTTTGTTGAAAGTTATTGTATTGACACTTCAATTTCATTTAAATGCCTTTAATGAATTCATGGTAGCAGTAAAGCAGTGTAAATTATTTCTTAAACAATGACACAGAAAGAGACAGTGAAAAAAGACCAAACAAGAGATCTTTTGTTCTGCGGTGAGGCTAATATTCTCCATTTGGTACCACTGAACCCCATTTTAAAGCAAACTCGACATTTGACGTCACAAATATGCTCGGCACCAGAAATGTCCACGATCTTTCAAAGGAGCATTATTTTCTTGTGCATCAGAATATCAAACATAGTGGGTGGAAACATGGAGCTGGGGGCATTCACGTCAGACTGAGATCTGATATTGCTTGTATACAATAAAGATCACAGATTCCTCCTCCTCATAGGTGACAGTGTTCTACCACATTTTTGGCTTAATTCTAGCAATTTTCATGTAAGGAAGTTATTTTTATTCAGTGCTGGCATTCATTTTATCATGAAAATTCCAAATGAATCACAATATTAAATTTGCAGAAGTTCATTGTAAAATAGAAAAGCTGTTCTTGAGTCAAAATGAATTAACACAAACATTATATTTTATTTTTAATGGAATTAAGGATTGTCAACTTTGCATTACGAGGTTGTAATTCTCAACACATTTATCCAGAAATGCTCAGGAAAAACATTCTTTTACAGGGAAACACTTATACTCTATTCCACATAAACATAAAAACATTGATTTTCTTTTTTGCACATGATTTGAAAGAAACTTTTTGCCTAAGGGTACAAACGTGACATTTAAGTTGGTTATATTTTTAAACTATGTCTTTTAATTCAAGGTAAAATGGAGTAGTAAGAAGGAATTTGTGACTTATTGCCAGTTTTACTGCTAATGTGTAGCTTGACTGAAACTCAGGTCCCAGCTTTCACATCTAAAACACAGTTAAGTCAAAAGTCATACAATACCAGGTTATAGTCCAGGTTTATTTGGAAGTACTAGCTTTTGTAGCATTGCTCCTTCATCGGGTGGCTGTGGAGTCTGAGAACGCTCTCTCGCTCTCTCTCACACCTACAGACCCATACACTCTCACAGACACTCTCTCATACAAGCAGCCTCTCACAGACTTATACCCCTTTACACTCAGACACATACATAAACTCTCTCATAGATACTCATACCACACACACACACATTTGTGGGGTGAATTTGTACTTGTAGAATTACATTTTATTTTGCTCAAAACAACTGCATGAATCCATCTAAGATTCTGTAAACCCTTTTTTAGAAATAGAATCAGTCTGAACACTGGGGCACAGACAGCCTCACACAGGGCACCTCACACCTTCAATGCATTATCTTAGCTGACATGGTATATTGTTAAAGTTCAATTGAGAATGTAACTTTAAAAAAAGGTTCTTGGATTTACACATGAAAGAACTGAAATCAATGTGGTAATTCTAAAAGATGGGAGAATTAACAAACAAATTTAAATATATAATTTCAGTTGCATCACACTGTAAACTTTTGCTATAAATTCTGTGTCCTACAAAGTTCTACTCCACAACCACCTGATAAAGTAGCAGCACTCCAAAAACTAGTGTGCTTCCAATTAAACCTGTTGGACTATAACCTGGTGTTGTGTGATTTTAAACTTTGTACGCCCCAGTCCAACACCAGCACCTCCAAATCATGAACACAAAAGAGGTAGCAATTGGCCTTACAGTGGATAGATTTACAAACGCTCAGATTTACTGACTCAGGGAGACTGAAAAATCATGACTGCAGTGAACAGTGGAGCAGTAGGCTGTTCTCTGTTCATCAATTCAGATACTGCTGGAAGCGCACTCTCTGACTGAAGAGACAGGCCAGTGGAAATTTAAAAACTGCAAGATTTGTGCTGGCATAATAAGGAGTTGCTGGAATAGTCTTGCTGCTGGAAGTCAGTTCATGGATTCTCAGAGAGGAAACAACCTTCAATGCACACTAGGCATTGCAACACAGCAAGGGGGAGAGAAATTAGCCAATTGGAGGCAAATTCAAACTGGTTTCTGTAAAGGTTATAGATCTGATAGGAGTATATTATTAAATAAGTGCAGAATGGCGGTGTTTCAGTTGTGTTGAGAAGTTAAAGTGGAGTATCTTTTCTGCAATTTAGTGTTATTATTAACTAAGTAATGTTTAGTTGGTCTCAATTTTAATTTGTAGTATTGATAGTCTTAAATTGTGAAATCCTGTCATGAGATTTCTTGAATCGGTCACTGGAATTTCAAATTTCTTTTTTAAAGTTATCAGTCTATACGAGAATTGTAGCATGACACAAGTAATAATTGATAAAAGTGAAAACATAGATTTTGGAGGCAAGCTATTAACTCAGGAACTAGCTAGGAGGTAGGGCAATATATTAGGATTGATGAGTACAGTATATAAAGTATACTTTAATTAACAGGATATAATTAACAGTGTCCCAAAGGGATTGGACTGTGGATCCAACTTTCACTGTCTTTATCAATGGCTCAGATGAAGGACTGGAAAACCATGTAATCCAAACCCAAATTCATTGATGACATTAAATTAAGTTGCATATTAAGCTTACAGATAGATGGTCATGTAAAGCTATTAGAACACTGACAGATTAAGTGAGTGAGAAAAAATGCTGGCAGATGGTGTTCTGTGTTGAGATGTGAGCCTATGCAATCAAGAAACACAGATCAGAGCATTTTCTAAAGAGAAACTAGGATCTACAGAGAAGAGGAGAAACTCAGGGACAGAAATCACCAAAAGGTTGCAAACCAATGGATAGATATTTAGAACATCGAAAAGACAAAGAAATATTAGCTCAAGGAGACTGGAATGGGACCAATCAATAATCATGTTCTAGCAGTAAGCAGCTCTTTGAGATGCAATCTGACCACTGTTTTCAGTTCTGGCATCAAAACCTAAAAGAAATATTTTGGCCTTGGAGAGGGTAGAGCACAGATTCACTAGATGATATTGGGCTAAACTTCAAGTATTAGTTGCACAGATAATCTTGTATTCCCTTGACTGTGAAATATCCAAGTTAAATGTTTAAGATGATTAAAAGGGTTTAATAGGAAAGATGGAGAGAGATGATTTTATTCTCAAGCTAACCTAAAATTAGGAGGCCATAAACAAAGTGGAAGGAACATCTTAACATAAAAGGCAATGAAAAGTACTTGGGAGTGCATAGTAAAATAGAACTGAGACAGCATAGCTTCTCCAAGGGGAGATCATGCCTGACAAATCTAATGAGCAAATTAGATAAAGGAGAGCCAGTGGACATGATCTATTTGGATTTCCAAAGGCCTTTCAGAAGGCATGCTAAATAAGAGCCCACAGTGTTAGGAGCAAGATACTGGCATGGATGAAAGATTGGCAGAAGGGGGAATAAAGGGGTGTTTTTCAGGATGGGAGCCGGTGACCAGTGGAGCTGCACAGGGGTCAGTGTTGTGACAACTTTTCATGTGGTACATTAAAAGTTTGGATGATCCAGGGGCACCATTGCTAAGTTTGCAGATGACACAAAGATAGGTGGAGTAAGGGGGGGGGGTGTTGAGGAAACAAGTGGACTGCAGAGGGACTTGGACAGACTAGGAGAATATACAAAGAAGTGGCAGATGGAAGACAATGTGGAAAAGTCTAAGGTTATGCACTTTGGGAGGAAGAATAGACTATTTTATTAATTAAATGGGGAAAAACTTCGGAAATCTTAAGCACAAAGGGAGTTAGGAGTCCCAGTTCAGGATTCTTTTAAGGTTAACATGCAGGTTCAGTTGGCAGTTAGGAAGACAAATGCAATGTTAGCATTCATTTCAAGAGGGCTAGAATACAAGAGCAGAGATGTACTGCTCTTGGCATAAGGCTCTGGTCAGATCACATTTGGAATACTGTGAGCTAGGCTGGGAGGAAGTCCAGAGGAGGCTCTCAAGAACGATACTGGGGATGAAGGGCTTGTCCTATGAGGCGCAGTTGAGGACTCAGAGTCTATACTCGCTCGAGATTTTAAGGAAGAGATCTCATTGAAACTTACAGAATTCGCAGAGGCCTGGATAGGGCAGATGTAGAGAGATGTCTCCACAAGTAGGAGAGACTAAGATGCGAGGGCACAGCCTCAGAGCAAAGGGATGACCCTTTAGAACAGACAGAGGAGAAACTTCTTTAGCCTGAAGGTGGTGAACCTGTGGAACGCATTCTTTCAGAAGGCTGTGGAGACCAAGTTATTGAGTGTAGTTAAGATTGAAATTGTTAGGTTATTGATTAATAAGGGAATCAAAGGTTATGGGGAGAAGGCAAGAAAATGGAGTTGAGAAACATATCAGTCATGATTGAATGGCAAAGCAGACTCAATGGCATCGTTCTGTTCTTATAACGTATGCACTAAAATCTGAAACATTCTTGCATAACATGCTGTTCAGGCTAGATTAATTCAAAAATATAACACTAATATTGAAATTTTTTTGCTACATAAGGGCATTTAAGGAATATTGGGCCTAAACAATTAAATTAAGTTGCGGTCAAAATTATCCAGGATAAAACCGAACAGAAGGACAGGTTTAAGAGGTTAAATAAGCTACATCTACCCTAGCGAGCTCATCAAGAGGCTGACACTTTGCTCTACATATCAGTTTTCTCAGTTAAGCTTCTACTTCTTGCGTATGTTTTGTCTAGAAACGTAAACATCAGACAACAAAACAAAATTAAAATAACCTTTAGGCTCCTGCTTTGACAGTGCAACAATATTACATTCTGAAATTGCATCCTTTCATTGCTCCAGCAATCAGAGAAGCAGCATAAGCTCACTGAATGGAGATCACGCATTTGCAAGTGCGTAGAGTGGACCAAAGTTTAGGGTAAACAACACACTGCAAACACTGCAAAAGGTTTAAGGGTTGACTATTTTTAATATACAACTTGTTGTTGCACAAGGCAATTGGATTAAAAAGGTTACCTCAGAAGCTTTGGAATAGTCCCATCCACTGATAGGTAAATAATTGTTTCTAGGAAGAGCAAATCAGTTGTTCGAGTTTGTACTTAATGGTTAGTCATTTCTACAATTTATAGCTAGGTAACCTAGATTTAGTTACTAGCCTTAAAGAAGTATTAATGTCTCTTACTTGGACTTAACGTACTTTACCAGTCTTAAGCAGATGTAACATGTTACCTCACTATTATGTAATAAACCACTTATTTTTCAAGTATATGCCTCTGCCACTGATGATAATTTACCAGTTAATTCTTCACCACTTATTAGTAAGTGCTATAGATCGGTATTAGGAGGAGAGTTGGTGGCAGACAATCTTCCCAGCAGAACCAGGTATCAGTTGCAAGCATTTATTAAAGCACTTGTCAACCTTTTGGTGGGGCTCACAGCCTAGCCAGTGGACCATCAACAACATTAGAATTGGCAAACAACTATGTTTTAGTGAGACTCTCTCTTGTAAGACTTCTAGGTAAAACAATTAATTTACCAAACAGGGATAACTCTTTAATAGGAGCAACAGCATGACAAAGGCATTATTATTGGTAAACAATTGAGCCACATAAAATAATAAGACATTGTGGTACAAAATGTGGCTTAGTTCCAACTAATCAATTATGAAAGTTATCTAAAATTTGATGGTATACGTGGCTGCTCTCCCTAAATAAAACATGCTCTTGTACAAGTTGCAGAATTATCAATACCAATTAAATAGAAACCTTGCACTGCAACATTATCATTTGGATTTTCATGTGGAGGTAAAATGGATTTGTGATTTCAGTTTTTGGAGAATAACGTTTTTTTGGAAAAGAAGGCACAAATTAATTTAGAACCGTGAACTGACAACCTAATTTCCAAGAAAACATGTTATTTATGTGCAGTGCCTTGATCAGATAGATTATTAACTGATGAAGTGTTTACAAAGTTAAACTTTTATGACATATAGAAAACAGACCAAAGGCCATTAGTAGCTTGAATTCAGTTCAGAAGAACAGCTTCATGTCAGCAGAAGGGAATGCTAGATTGTGAAGTCTCCAAACTGTGAGGATTTGTTTAGAAATGTTCAAATTGCCAAAACTGAAAATAAGTTGTCTATTACAACTGGAAAGTCGTCTCAAGGTCATCAGAACTGAAAAAGACTCCAGCTCCTCAGAAACAGAAAGAAATACCTACACCATGAAAACTGAAAAGAGTCAGTTCAGTAAGAAATCAAAGAGTTAATTAAATAGTTAACGGGATTGAGTATCTGTAAAGAATTTCTGGAAGAAAGAATAAAACATTGTTTTGCTGTTTACATTGAAATCTTTCTAATTTGTCTTTCACATTTTTTTCTCTGTGTTCTTTTGTTAAAGAACACTGGCATGTGATTATGTTTAAAGACTAATCATCATGGTAACCAAAAGCAGAATTTCAACTTACGTTCCGTCAAAGCAGGTTTCAGTTTGGGATCTGATTTGTCCAATATTACCATCAGCTGGGATCATAACAATATATTGGTCCTGATACAGACTACTTTTGACAGGCCTCAAAATGATCACCTATAAATTATAGCTTAAATGGAGACAAATCAGTTGTTTAACAGCAACTCAAGATAACCATTCAACTGATAACAACGTTGAGGTTTGTATAGAAACCTGAAAATCTAGAGTAGTGTTGCAATCTCAAAAATCAATACAGCATAACAATGGATTTTAACCAGTGTGTCTCATCTAAATGGGAAGAGAGTACAAAGCAGCTATTGACTATTTTGGCTTCCGGTGACCCCGACGTGATGAAGACGGAGAAGTAACGGAAAAGAGAGAAAAATAGAAACAACGGACAACTGACGTCTGATGACAACAACAAGCGGCGCCGCATAAAACAAAGGTGAGCAGACACCTATTTATATCGAAGTTCTGCAATTGGAAATGCTAAATTGATTGTTGTCATTATACTGCAAGTGTCCTAGTAATAGTAAGTGGATAAAGTATTGATATAGTACGTACAGGTTTAAAGTCCCATGGGATTAGAGTCCCCATAAAAGCAATAAGGTACATATGGGTTTAAAGTCCCATGGGGTGAGAGTTCCCATAAAAGCAACAAAGTTTAATACGTACAGGTTTAAAGTTCCGTGGGGTTAGAATCCCCATAAAAGCAACAAGGTACATAAGTGTGAGGAGGTTTAAAGTCCATTGAGCAGGATCTCATAAAAGCAACGCTCACAAATTGTGGTGTATGATTGTGTTGTATGTTTTAAAACTTATATTGGGGAATGTACAGAGGGTGGCAGAAAAGCCAGTAGTGTCTTGAAGACAGGGATGGTGGTGTCTCAGCGAGAGAGAGTTAGCAGTGGAAACCTAACGGTGACAACAACGGCACTGCTGATAAATCTCGCTGAAAGGGTCAGTTGCTCGGTTGTACTCCATACAAACTGACTGGCCACCGGATTTGTCTCTGATTGGGTTAGCTGCTCGGTTATATTATATCCAAACCAACTGACTGCTAGACGGGAGGATTAAAACAAAAATACGTAAAATGGAAGGGGAATTTGATAAAGAGTGTGAGGAATACGGAGGATGTTCTTTCGACTTAATGTTGCCCGTAAAACAGCAGTAGGGTAAAGCTAGAAGTCAGTTAGTCAGTGGGCTTGCAAAGGGCAAACAAAAAACAATGATGGAGAAATATGATAAGATTTGGGAAGAATTACAACAACAGGGCAAAGTCCCTAAATATGAGGAGAGGGAGAAATTGTCACCGTTTTTAGGAAAAGCAGAAGACCAAGCTAAATTAGAAGTTGAAGAGCACATGAAGGGAAAGAAAGGGTCAATATTAGTTCGAAGAAAGTGGACAAAAGAAGGCGAGGAGAAAGAAGAGAGGAGGATTCGTCTGCACAACATGACGTTAGCCTGTATGGTGGTAGAAACATTACAAAACTGGTGAAGGAGACAGAAAGGCAGGACCATCCGCGCCATTATATTCTAAATCGCTTGGGGTACAATCACCGCCCCCATATCCTGTAACACAAATGCCACTCATGTATGTTCAAGAAGGGGTGTTGGATGTGCAAGAAGTAGGAACAAGAGAGTATGAAGCAGTAAAAGAGAGACTGGTGGAAGCAGTAGAAGAAAGCATCAGAAAGGTAGAAAAACTAACACTAGAAGCTGAACAGAGAGTTAAAGAAGCGGAGGATTCAAGCAGGGTGATAATGACGCACAGCAGGAACAAAGAACAGCCAAAACAAGGGAGACATTCATTATTGGAAGAGCCAGATGTTCACTCGACACCATATAGTGTTGAGAGCGAAAGGAGGGGAAGATTACATAGCTCAGGTCAGTTATTAGATGATGGGTTCTCAGACAGAAGGAGAGATTTAAGGGAAGAACGAGATAGAGACAAATTGGACGGGGGGTGGGGGGGGGGTGGGGGTGGGGGGGGGAAGAGTCTAAAAATAGTACAGATATTGAGGATGAAGACTCCCTGACAGAGGATGACCCACACACCTACCCCGTCACTTTGAAAGGCTCACTCACAATGCATACCGAACATGGCCCTCCAATGAAGCCCCTACCTGAACTAAGTTACAACCTGCGTCACAGAGACACATTACAACAACCCATACAGTATCAGCACCACCAAATGTCATTAGTATACAGAGGCTCTTATTTGGGGGATGTTTATCAGCCCTTTACATTTACTGACATGAACTGCATCCTGGATAAAATGCCCCCACCCATGGAGAAGTGGACCCTGGATGACTAAATTTTGCCAATATACACAAGGGCACAAGTTAGTTATGGGTGATTGGAGAGCATTGTTGGGCAAGCAATTGAATATGTGGGAAATACAGCAGATTGAAGCGTCTGCGGGGACCACCTTCCTACCTGATTCGGAACCATTTGTGCAGCATGCTACCTGTGTTGGAAGGGCAATGAGGGATAGATTTCAGATTCCACCGGGAGCGATGCACTCACTCACCTTCACAATGAAGGAGGGTGAGGATATGCCTGACTTTTTGGCTAGGTGTAAGGGCACGTGGACAGATACTGTGAGGAGCCATCCAGGGTCGGGTCAGTTACAGACCACGTTATTTAGGAATGCTGTTATGGCAGGGATGCCTAAGGAAATAAAAGAGGCAATGGAGAGTAATCCTGATATCCCAGGTT
Source organism: Chiloscyllium punctatum (assembly GCF_047496795.1). NCBI lineage: Eukaryota > Metazoa > Chordata > Chondrichthyes > Orectolobiformes > Hemiscylliidae > Chiloscyllium > Chiloscyllium punctatum. The sequence goes on along the minus strand of NC_092750.1, from coordinate 48,446,400 downwards.
GTTCTACAGAACAGTGGGAGAAACATTTGACGCAAAACATGAAGTGTTACAGGACAAAACAGGATGAAGATAAACAGAGCAACGAGTCAGCTCAAGTGCAGTTGCTGAAGTTACAGCTCGATGAGGCTAGGAGGAAGGCTAATGATACAAAGAAGGCCTCCCAAAAGATGACTAATCAGATGGTTCAGCGGCCGTTGCCACAAAACAACCTCCCGAGTCTAGACCCAACACCTGATTGGATGCCACCCTACCCCCACTATGGGGGCAGGCCTATAGGTGTTTCAGGAGGAATGCGTGGTAGAGGAAGAGGCCGCGGAGGACCAAGAGTTCAGGCACCCAACACCGGTTTTGAACGTGGCCAACCTGGGCATTGGAGAAGGAATTGTCCCATGTTGTGGGGACCCCAGGGAGGCCAGGGATTGATCCGAGGACAGTATGTCCGCTCAAGTCAGCCTCCTTTTCAACAGGCTGCTCAGCCTTACCAAGCCCCAAATGCAGCTACAGCCCCAGTGCAAGGACAGTACCCCCAGACTATGCCAGAAGGGCAGGGGTACGAATATTGACGGGACCCAAGAATCCAGGGGCATGTGGGGTTGGCAGACCCCTATATGCAAATGAGAGTAATGGACAAGAATCTGTCTTTTTTGGTTGACACGGGTGCAAGATTTTCTACCATCACTTGTGATATACCTCGGTCAAACATGTCATCCTCCAGCGTCCGGTTAGTAGGGTTCTCGGGTAAACCAAAAAATCTGCCTTTGACGTTGCCACTGATCATATCAGTGGCCGGATAGACCTTTCGTCACTGGTATATTTCATCACCTGCATGCCCTGTGAATCTGATGGGCTGTGACTTGCTGGTGAGATGTGGGGTCTCGGTTCTGTGCGGACCAGACGGACTGGTAGTGACCTTTCCGAATGGTTACTCTGTCAACTGTTCTATGACAATGATTCATTCTGGATCCCAAATGATGCTATCACCGGACACATCACCAATGGCAGAAGGACAGTGGGCAGATATATACTGGGGACTCCTCGAACCCGAAAACAGGCAGAACAACGATATACAGTCTTTTATACAGCCAATGGCGACCCTGGGTTCAGATGCTGCATCCCTATGCTCCTCCTGCAGATCCCTTTCATGTTACCTTGTATTATGATCGTGATGATAATGACATTTATCAGCATGCATTCTATCAGCATTTAGAAGGGACTCAATGGGATATTTCCTCTAGTTGTATTCTCATAGGGAAAGAAGGTGTGGTGGGTGTTGTTGAACAGTTGGAATGGTATGAGATGTCTGAAGAAGCTATCCCTCATGGCACATTGGCCGTGCATGCTAAATATCAGGCCAAGGATCTGGGACCTATCTCCAAACGTTTGATGACGCTAACTGATTGGGTTTGGACTCAGATACCCGGTTTACAATATTCACCATCAGAGGAAGCCTACAGAATTATGTATAGGACAACTGACAAGGTACTGCTGGAACATAGGCAGATTGAAAGGTTTCATGGCAGGGAAAAAACAGACCATCCACAGGCTGCAGCGATGCTTGACACTCTACTAGATACCTTGTGGTCAGCAGGTTCAACAGTCACTGTAAACACGTCACAATAATCATATTCGATTTAATAGACCACACTCCAATTTGGCAGAGACAATATTTACACAAACCAGAGGCTGAAGCTGGCATTGCCGACACGATTGAGGATTGTTAGCAGCAGGGGTGCTAGAACCCTCCCGGTCAGCCTGGAACACTCCTATCTTACCTGTAGAGAAGCAGAATACAGGTACATAAAGGATGGCGCATGATCTTAGACAGATCAATAGTGTTGTTTCTACTCCAACAGTTCCAGTTCCAAACCCCTACACTGCGATGTCTGTGCTGACCCCTGACCATAAGTGGTTCTCGTGCATTGATCTGGCCAATGCGTTTTTCTGTTTGCCCCTAGCTGATCATTTGAGGGACATTTTTACGTTCACCTATAAAGGCCAACAACTACGTTACACAAGGGTCCCTCAAGGGTTCATTTTGTTGCTAGGGGTGTTTAATTAGATACTGAAACAGCAGCTGAAGGACCTAACATTCCCAAAGGGGGTGGTATTGATCCAGTATGTGGATGACATTCTTTTGGCGGCACCCGACCATGTTTCTTGTCTGGCAGCCACAAAGACTTTGCTGCTTCGCACGTATAAAGTCGGTTTCAAAGTCTCACGGGCTAAATTGCAATGCTGCAGACAAACGGTGTCTTTTCTGGGTAGAGTTATTTCCGCTAAGGGAACAGGTGTGTCTCCGTCTCATAGATCCTCCATTCTGCATCATACCAAACCAGTCACTGCAAAAGACATGCTCTCATTTCTTGGGTTGGCAGGGTACAGTAGACAATTTATTGCATCATATGGGGAGCTTACTTTCCCTCTCAGGGCCATGGTAAATGAGCAATGCATGAAAAATTTGTCGGCCCATTTGCAGTGGACCACGGAGGCAGACGTAAGTTTCATATCTCTTAAACAGGCCTTTAACGGTCCCGGATTACAAAGAGCCATTTTTCCTCGATATTTCTGAAAAGTTACGCACAATAAATGGTGTTCTTTTTCAGAAAAAAGGGGGAGGCAGGAGGTGCTGATTTATGTAAGTGTTACCCTTGACCCAATAGAGGACAAACACCCACCATGTACAAGAAATGCAGCAGGGGTAGCAAAAATTCTCCAAAAGGTAGCACATATAGTCATGGGCCACTCACTAACGGTACTGACGACACATAGTATAGTGGCCTATGTGAACTCGACAACCTTTACAATGCTGTCACTGCGGCAAACCAGGTTAGAGAAAATCCTGAACGCAACACATATAACTTTTACACACGAAGGAATTAACATGGCTGACAACATGGGAGAAGGAGAGCCACATATGTGTGAGGAAAGGATACAGAGAGACGTCAAAGTTAGGGCAGACTTACAGGCAATTCCACTAGTAGACCCAGAAGAAGCTGTTCACAGATGGTTGCTGTTACAGACATCCAACTGAAGGACTTAAAGCAGCCTATGCAGTGGTGCGACGGACAAGTAAGGGATTTGAGGAAGTGTTGACAGGAAAAGCGACAGGCAAAGAATCAGCCCAGTTGGCTGAACTACGGGCAATGATTGCTGCGTTAGAATGGTCAGAGGGAAAAAGAGGAAATATCTACACCGACTCTGCATATGTGGCAGGGGCTATATAGGTAGAACTCAGTCAATGGATTAGAGCAGGATTCTTAACAGCAGCGAAAACCCCAATTAAACATGAAAAAGATATGAAAAGATTAGCGGAGGCCCTAATGAAACCTGCAGAGGTGGTGGTGGTCAAGTGTAGAGGACATGATAAAGCAGACACAGTAGTAGCGAAGGGCAATCAGGAAGCAGACTCAGCAGCAAAGAAAGCAGCAGGGTATACAGCACAGTATATAATGATGCAAACAGGAAGAACAGTGTATGACCTGCTGCCTGCCTGTGATGCAAATGTGTTAATCAGAGCAGCAGAAAGCCTCTCCTCATGAACTGACAGTTTGGAGAGAGAGAGGGGCGACAGAGTCAGAAGGGATTTGGAGGTCACTGGACGGTAGACCAGTGCTACCCCCAGGTTTGATAGCTTCCATGCTCCAGGAAGCTCATGGGTAGACACATTGTGGAAAAACACAGATGCAGAGGTATCTGACACATTGGTGGCATCCGTTCTTGCCAGCAACGATTGAAAATTATATCAGGGAATGTAGAACGTGTACAGAATACAATGTGAGACCAACAGTAAACCACACGAGGGAAAATTCCCTCTCCCAAGAATGCCAGGTCAGGAAATAGTGATCAACGACACTGACATGATAGAGAGAGTAAACGGATACCGGTACCTTTTAGTAGCAGTGGATGCATACACTGGTTGGCCAGAAGTGATACCTGAGTAAAAGAAAGACGCAAAGACAGTGATCAAATTCGTGATAAACCAATACATTCCAATGCATGGGTTTCCAAAGAAAGTCAGGTCAGCTAATGGCACACATTTCAAGAACAAAGACCTGCAAGAAGGTGAAGCAGCTTTAGGACTGAAACATGCGTTTGGAACAGTGTATCATCCTCAGTCACAGGGAAAAGTGGAAAGAATGAATCAGTCCATAAAAGGAAAAATAGGAAAAGTGTGTGCCCAAACAAAGTTAAGTTGGGTGGAAGCCCTACCCTTAGCTTTACTGTCCATTAGAAGTTCAGTAAACTCTATCACAGGGTTTACCCCATACGAGCTAACAACAGGGCAGCAGTTCCCAGGACCAGGAGCTGGAATACAATGTTAGTGGGAGGAGGAGCCTCTCTAAGGTATAAACCTTACTATGACCAACTAACAGCTTTGGTGTCAGCTTTCTCCAAACAGGTTGGATCAGCAAAGGGGGAACCTACAGAGCCAGCCGCCATCTACCACGGATTGGGTCCTGTTGAAAGTCATCAAACGGAAATCGTCAGAGCCAAGGTGGACAGGACCTTATAAGGTCGTGGAGAGGACATCTCATGTGGTCAGACTACAGGGGAAAGGAGAAAGCTGGTGCCATTGGAGTCAGTGTGCAGTCATGGAACCGCCAGCGAGAACTCTAGAACAAATAAGAACAGAAAAAGAGTAGAAGGGTCTTAAACTTTTAACTCTTGCAGGAAGAGGGTTCTGGAAAAAGGTCTCTAAGGAAGGGTTTTTCTGGTGAGCAAAAGTGAGGACAGGACTGGAACACAAGAAGAATTTGTTTAAAATATACAGGAAGGTTGTGTAATGGATGTAATGTTTATCTTTGTAAGAAGCCCACACTACCCTCGGCTGTTGAGGTTTTTGCTATTCTTTTATGTATAAGTGTTAAGCCACTGTTAATAGAGGTATTAACCACGAGGGACAAACACACAGGTGAGGGAGAAAGTCCCAGGTACAAAAGAGCAATAGGGCAAGAGGTGGACAAATGTTTAAGGAAGGTGGGAGCCAGGTACACATCAGACATGATAAAAGCCATGGTATAACATACCAGTTTGACTTATGCGAAGTAATTGACTGTGGCCACAATCCAGGGAGCTGGAGAGGGTATGTTGTATACCTTTGTGTGCAATTACTATAGATGGTGCCCGACGTGGCATCATGTACTAACATGGACTGGGGTAAGATGGACGCCCAAGAAGTCGCCATCCTCAGATAATAGATGGAAGGGTCGAGACCATGTGAGCCTCACTAGGGGGCAACTCGATCATTCCTCAGAAATAAAAAATCCACTTTTGTTAACCCTGACAGGATTCACCATTAGCCCTGGTCCCGAAGAAGTATGGAATCAGTGCAAAATCAATGATAACAGCTTTTACTTTGTAATAGGTGTTGATCAATTAGGAAAGGATACCATGGGACTAGTGAATGTAACCTTGGTGGATCCTCCTATGCACCAGCCGAAAACCGAAAACACAACAAGCGTGGAGTTAGAACAAAGTTCAGGAGTTGTGGTGATAGATTGCAATAACATTACAAGAGATGACATTATTAGACTAGCTACCGGATATGGTGATAGGAACACGTGGCTGGACTGGATGACAGCTACCGCACCCTCAATGAATATGAGTAATTGTGTCGCATGTTCCTCGGCTAGGCCAACCCTTTTTACTACCCCAGCCCCATTGTTCTCTAATATAGACCCAGCAGGATTTCACTGCATGATGGCCCTCACCATGCAGGCAGACCCTCCAAATTGTACCACCTTAAGTGCTATTTTCCCACCTGTAAAGAATTCCATGTTACCTCCAGTGTTTACCCCAAGGGCCAACGATTACACTTGTTTCACTCGGAGTTCTAATACAATCTTGGGAGACATGCCCGCTGACTGGTGTCAGGACACGATTGATGTAACTGGCTGGCAGAATACTAGCTCAATGGTCTGGGCCAGAGCTAATCTATTTTGGTACTTTGGAGATAGAACACTACATGTTAGTCTACCTCCAGATTGGTCTGGAACCTGTGCAATGGTTCGGCTAGGGGTACCCTTATTCCTCTTAGGAGAACGACAAAAGGGAATAAATCCACATGTACGAACACGCAGGGATTTGTTTGATGTCACATCTGGCTCAACCACTGACATAGATGCAATAGGTGTTCCCCGTGGTGTACCTGATGAATATAAATTGGCAGACCAGATAGCAGCAGGATTTGAGAATCTCCCAATTATCGGTGCTCTATTCCCAGTCACGCCGAATAAAAATGTCGACCGAATTAATTATGTACATTACAATGTACTCAGGCTAGCCAATAGAACTAGAGATGCAGTGGCAGGACTTTCTGAACAATTGGCAGCGACCTCATTGATGACAGTACAAAATAGAATGGCCTTAGATATGTTGTTAGCAGAAAAGGGGGGAGTATGCTCTATGTTTGGAGATCAATGTTGTATGTTCATCCCCAACAATATGGCACCTGATGGCTTGGTAACCAGAGCCCTGGAAGGACTAAGAATCTTGTCTGAAGAAATGCATGAACATTCAGGTATTGATAACCCTCTAGGAGGCATTTTCAACTCATGGTTTGGGAAATGGAAAGGATTAATTGTGTCTGTGTTTATGTCCCTCGTTGGTATGATCATTATGTTAGTGTTGTGCGGATGTTGTGGTATCCCCTGCATTAGATCTTTGTTGAACAGGGTAATTATTACAGCAATTGAAGGGAAGGCTCCTCTGACCTACCAGATGTCACAGATGGAGATGGAAACCATGGTTCTGGCAAGAAGGGAAGCCTATGCATCGGAGAGTGAATGTGATGTATAAAACTGGTTTGTTGGTCTCATTTTCATGAGACCAAAAGGGGGACTTGTAAATATATGGCTGGCTGCGAGTGTAAATACACTCGGCATTCGGAAGCCTTTGGGGATGCTCCGTTATGCGTGCATGCAGGAGGAAGTCACGTGGTACTCCGTTTCGCAGGCAAAACAAGGTCACGTGGGGTCGGACATCCGGGAACGCAAGGAGGCGGAGAATTGAGTCAGATCAACAGCCAATCAGAAGACAATCCCACCTCAGTGATTGCATGACTTTTTTATTATATAAAAAGACTGGGTCAGGGACAGGAAGGTACTTTCTGAACTGACACACTATATAGTTTGTCAGGGACAGAAAGGTCTAGACCCAGAGCTCTGCATGCTTTATCCATTTACTCCTAAAATAAATTAAGAGTGTGAGACCGAATATCTTCTCCTATTGCTTCATTTAAAGAACACGCAGGACTGGGCTCACACAGAGAAGAAAGTAAGTTGGTAGATTGAGCCAAAGTCCGACACTTCTCATTCTATCGTGGCAACTTTCAAACCGATTTTACCTGACAGTCACAGCTACTTCCTCACTCCAGCTTAAGTCAAAATACAATCGAGGTGCTCTTAGGTAATTGTGACTGATTCACAAAGATTCATGAGTCTACAGAGCTGCGTAGGATCTAACTGCAAGCTGTGGAAAGTGGATAGGTAACACTCCTCATGGAGGCAACATAATTACAACCCTCTAAATGAAGTGAGTGGGGGAGGGGGTAATAACCTGCCTAACGTCTCCCTAATCCTGATCACCACCTTTATGGGGACTCCATAAAGTTAGTATGCAAAAATTGTCACAATGTGCTGAAGTTCACAAAGGATGAGTTTGAACATACTGCCACAGAAGGCTCTACTTAATTGGGCTGCAACATACAATACAGTGCATTTTGTCCCTTTTTTTGCCTCATACAAAAGCTTTTTGCTCTAACCAAAATATGAATGAAAATATGTTTGGATATTTCCATCTTCTAACTTGTACATCAACTCTGCTGTCTAATTCTACAAATTAATTACCAAAGTGCCTGAACCAAAATCTAAATCATCACATTTCTACTGCCTTTTTCCAACTTATATTACATCCTTATTCTACGATAGTCAGACAGCATACAGCCTAACAACAAGCCCTTTGGCCCACCATGTCACTGCCAACAAACACTAAACTACACTAATACAATTTATCTGCCACAGCTATGGCATTTTAAGTGGCTCATCCAGGTGCTTAGTAAATGATGCAAGAGTAGCTGCCTCCACCATCCTCTCAGGAAGCACATTCCATTCTTCTACCACCAATTTCTACTTCCATTCTATTGACTGGGACATTGGAAAATTAATACTAAGCTGTTTATGTAACCAAAGGTAACATGGAGGAAACAGATGGAAAAGTGCCCTCCTTACTTCAAACACCCTACCCACCTATACAACTATACATTCACATGAACACAATGAAAAGTTCTGCCATATTTAAATTTTACCTACCAGTATATAGTAGCTAGTGACTTAAAAAGTGGCTTTGGTCTCTGCACAAATTCTCTGCATTGCTCCCTATAAGAAAACCTGCACTGACTGGGATATGAAGGATTGTCTGTTAGAAGACTGCCCAAGACAAAAATTGGAGCAAGGCAAGTAGGTCTTTTCTTTTAGCTTATTCAGTGAGGATCTGATAGCTCATTCTGACCCTGAAGATTTAGGCCACCATTAGCACTTAATAGAACTCTTTCTGAGGAAGGAGGGATTTATTCTATTAAGTGGTAAATTGTAAAAATTGTTAACTTGTTGCATTGTTGCACAAAAGACTAAGGAAGCTGAATGATCAACAGACTTTGTTATTTTGCATAAACATTATGAAGTGCAACATTGTGTTTTCATAACAAATAAACTGGAGCCTCTTAATGCTGTTTGTTTATCCATCTAATGTGCCTTTTGATGAATATGACTCATTCTCTCTACTTTGCAGTTCAAATCAAGCATGCCAACAATGAGACTTAACACAATGAAATCCAATGTTACGTTTCAAAGCATAACTACTCAGCCAGAAAAGACCACAACAGAACTTTTGCCATCAGTTAGTGCAATTGCATACACTGTGCTTAAATAAAACTTTCAACAATGGATGTTATAAATGATTGGAAAATATCTGGTTGTCATGTGCTTTGTAATATTTGAGAATGAGTCCATTGTAATTACTGTGCTGGATTAGTTGCCATACAGGTTTTGAATTTGTATCCCACAATGGCACATTGAGAATAAATAAAGATGGTTATTTGCAGATGGCAACAGAAATGACCTAAGAAAAATTCAGTTTTATTTTCAAAACTGAGCTGATTAAAAGAACATCCTTCTTGGGGAATTTCTCCTGGCCAACACTAGATGGTTTACTCTTAATACTCTTGGAATGACTCCCTGGGCCATAAATATTCTGCTTAGACAGTCTCTTTGGATGAAAGATGATGTGCTTTCTCTCAGTTGGATATATTTCAAAATAGCTGAAGTCTAATGCTTAGCTCTGCCATATACAGGTCAGGTGGTGATCCAAGGGTTCGGTAGATGATTGTTTAGACATTTGTAATTCTAACTGGGGAAGAGGGGAATTACAATGCTATTAGGCAGGAAGTAGGGCACCTAATTTGGGAATAGATGTTCTCAGGGAAATGCACAACAGAAATGGAAGGCTGTTTAGGAAGCACTTGCTGATAGTGCTGGACAGGTTTGTCCCACTGAGGCAAAGAAGCGATGGTAGGTTGAAAGAAACTCGGGTGACAAGGGATGTGAAACATCTAGTCAAGAAGGAAGCTTACTTAAAGTTGAGGAAACAAGGATCACACAGGACTTTCGAGGGTTACAAGATTCGCCAGTAAGGAACTGCAGAATGCACTTAGAAGAGCTAGAAGGGGGTATGAAGAGCCTTGACAGGTAGGATTAAGAAACACCCTAAGGCATTTTATACTTGAGGAAAAAGAGGATGGCCAGAGGGAGGGTAGGGCCAATCATGAATAGTGGAGGGAACTTGTGCCTGGAATTGGAGTAGGTAGGAGAGGTTTTTTAATGAATACTTTACTTCATTATCCACTACTGAGAGGGGCCTTGATGTTTCTGAGGACAGCATTAAACACACTGATGCTAGAACAGGTTCATGTTAGGAAGGAAGATGTGTTGAAAATCTTTAAAAACATAAGGATAGATCAGTCCTCTGGGCCAGATGGATACACCCTAGGTTACTACAAGAAGCAAGGGAAGAGATTGCTGCACCTTCGTTGATGATCTTTGCATCCTCACTGTCCACTGGAGTAGTGTCAGATTATTGGAGGGTGGCAAATGTTATTTCCTTGTTCAAGAAAGGAAATAGGGATAATCCTGGGAATTACAGACCAATCTTACCTCAGTGGTGAGCAAAGTATTGGAGAGGATTCTGAGAGACAGGATTTATGATTACTTGTAAAACCATAGTTTGATTCGAGATAGTCAGCATGGTTTTGTGAGAGGCAAGTCATGCCTCACAAACTTTATTAAATTCTTTGAGGATGTGACAAAACACATTGATGAAGGTAGAGCAGTGGATGTGGTGTACATGGATTTTAGCAAGGCCTTTGATAAGGTACCCCCTGATAGGCTCATTCAGAAAGTAATGATGCATGGGATACAAAGAAATCTGGCTGTCTGAATATAAAATTGGCTGGCCCATAGAAGACAGAGGATAGTGGTCGATGGAAAGTATTCAGCCTGGAGCTCGGTGATCAGTGGTGCTCCATAGGGAACAGTTCTGGGATCTCTGTTCTTTGTGATTTTTATAAATGACTTTGATGAAGAAGTGGAAGGGTGGGTTAGTAATTTCTGATTACATCAAGTTTGGTGAAGTTGTTGTAGGTTGCACAGGGACATTGACAGAATGCAGAACTGGGCTGATATTTTACAGATTAAATTCAACCTGGAAAAGTGTGAAATCATTCATTTTGGATGGTCAATTTTGAATGCAGAATACAGGGTTAAAAGTAGGATTGTTGGCAACACAGAGCAATAGAAAGATATTGGGGTCCACGTTCATAGATTCTTCAAAGTTACCAGCCAAGTTGATAGGGTTGTTAAGAAGGCATATGGTGTGTTTGCTTTCATTAGCAGGGGGATGGAGGTTAAGAGCCACAAAGTTATGCTGCAACTTAAGTAAGTCCTGGTTAGACCACACTTAGAATATTGTGTTCAATCTGGCTGCCTCATTGCAGGAAAGATGTGGAAGCTTTAGAGAGGGTGCAGAGGAGATTTACTAGGATGCTGCCTGGACTGGAGGGTACGTCTTATGAAGAAAGGTTGAGGGAGCTAGGGCTTTTCTCATTACAGCAAAGAAGGATGAGAGGTGACTTGAGAGAGGTGTTCAAGATGTTGAGAGGCATAAATACAATGGATAGCCAGAGACTTTTTCCCAGGGCGGAAATGTCTATCATGAGTGGGCGTAATTTTAAGGTGACTGGAGGAAGGTTTAGGGGAGATGTCAGAGGTAGATTCTTTACACAGAGAATGGTGACTGCGTGGAATGCACTGCCAGCAATGATGGTAGAGTCAGATATATTAGGGACATTTAAGCGATTCTTGAATAGGAACATGCAAGATATTACAATGAAGGGTATGTAGTTCAGTTTGATCGTAAAGTAGGATAAAAGACTGGCACAACATTGAGGGCTGAAGACCCTATATTGCGCTGAACTGTTCTATGTTCTATATTTGTACACCCTATTCAATTTAGTGATTTTAGCTTGACATATTGCAGATTAGGTCTCTCAATGTGGTTGCTGCCGTCCCAAAAGAGTCTTCCACATTTGAGTTAGCTAGAGGCCAGGGTTCCCCATTGATGGTGGGGGTGTATGCCATCACTTCAGGGCTGCTCTGATGATTATCTCAGAGCTATAAATAGCACCTGGTCATGTCAAGCACATTGGTTTTAATTAAACTAAACTTTAACAAAAATCTCTCTTTGGGAATTTCCATATTCATTCAGTATTCTTTGAGAAGCTAGGCCATTATACAAAATAATAAATCTATCACCCCCACATCCTTAGAATGAAAATACTTCCATCCTAAGTGCTTTTAACAAAAAAAGCATGCTGGTAGGACAGTTAAAAGAATTATTTAATGATACAGAAAATGCAGAGTCAGAAACGTCACAACAAAGGCAAACTTGGCAAATCAATTTGACCTAGAAAATTGCTTTTTGATTAAAGACCAAGAAACCAATTGGTTCTGAAAATTTGTTCTCTGTTGATAAATTATGTACATGTTCATTGAATTCCACAGAAGAGTTTGTTCCCAGGGCATTTCTCATTTATCTGAATGAAAATGTAAAGCTAATCTAGTCCATTGGAAATTCTTGACTGCAGCTAGTCTTGTGAGTTTATACAAAGGCCCTTAGAAGTGCTCAAAGCAGTGCAGAATCCTTCACCTTACACTAATCACTGACAGAATATTGATGAAACAGAGTTTTGAGGGTCCTTTATTCAAAAAAAAAGCTTCCTTCAAATGTACTATATTCATAACATTATGATCTTCATAGAGACCAATACATTTTAAAAAGAGATTGAAACTACCAATTAAAAGTTGAAAGAGTAACTCAAATGTCATATTTTAAAACTTTTACTATAACAAATGAATATTGAGTATAAGCTGTTTCTTTTTTTGTGGCAATTCTAAGTAACATCTACAGTCATCACAAACTGCATTGTCCTAAGTTACAATCCTTATAACCAACAGCCCAAAGTTGCCCCCAGCTTTGAATGGATTCCTGAATTCCTGGATCTGTATTTCAATGAAGAAGAACTTTGAGTGATTGTCTCTAGCCCTTTTCCTCCGTTTTCACTGTGTTTTTTTTACATTAGCAACAGCAGTAAAGCCTGTTTCAAATCATGTACTTCTCACTTGCCCTGACATAAAAAAAATCACCCAGAATCCATGGAGCAATTTGTGTCTCTTCGACCAGAGACCATCTCTCCCCCATTTTTACCAAATCATCATCATTGCTGCTAACTGTAAGAAAACCTGTTACACAATCTCAAAAATGGCCTCTTTTGCCTTCTTCATCAAAATTAGGTGAAAAAACATTTATCTTTCTTCAATAAATGCTAATTTCGCCAATGTTGCTACTAAACATTCATTCATCTTGGAAGTAAACAGAAAGTTTAAACCACAACTCTATGCACTCTGATACCAATTCCACCCTGCTGCAGATTTGGTAGATTCATTCCATTGTGAACTCATCTCCAAGTGTCTTCTTCCCAGTGAAACAATTTCAGTTTTTCTTTAAACTCTAACAATCAAACACCCAGATATATTTCAAGCAGACTGCAGAAGTAGTGAGACAACTTCCTACATTTACCAAAACTCTAAAGAAAAAGTCCAAAAACATCTCAATATTATAAAACACAACTGTAATATTGTTAACATTGCAACACATCTGAAGAATTCCTAAAAGCATTTTACATGGAATCATCAAAGTTAATCAATGAGATCACCTTCAGTTTAAGGATTGCTTGATGACAATGGCCCTCTTGTATATCTCAACTCATGTTCTCACGGTAAGGATAAAGCTCTATGCATATATTTCCACATTAGAGAGACTGCTGGTTAGATCAGTTGGCTGGACGGCTGGTTTGCAACGCAGAATAATGCCAAAAGTGTGGGTTCAATTCCTGCACCATCTGAGGTTACCATAAAGGACTCTCCTTCTCAACTCTCCCCTTGCATGAGGTCTGGTGACCCTCAGGTTAAATCACCACCAGGCATCTCTCTCTCTCGCTCTCACCCTCACTCTAATGAGAGAGCAGTCCTAAGGTCAAATAGGTCTATGGCAATTATACCCTTTACAAAAGAGTAAAGAAGTGCACCTGGTCATTTAACTATTAACTGTAATAAAATATTTCCTGTTCATACTTTCAAAGTAATTTAAAAACGATTCCATGCTAAAAAGTTTAAGTTCAAAGATTTGATTTGCCAAGACTTCTTTTTGAAGAGTTCTTATAACTATAAACTGTATAAAACCACTTGCAAGAAATCTTTACCTCCGTCTTTAGTTACTGTATATAAAAGTCAATGTGTCTTCATATTGATTTGATATTGGCAGTGTATGGTAATAAATAATTTTACAAATGTGTAGAATATCAATTATTTATACAGACCTCTGAATGTTAACAAGGTGAATAAATATTTTGAACTTTTTTTTCCAATACCAGGTTCTTAAATTAGGCATTTCAAACAGTAATGTACAGAAATTAAGAAAACAAGCTATGGATAGTGTATGTGACAAGTGTAATCGCTAAATGTAATGAAGACAGCTCAGGAAAATCCTAGATCCAGCAAGAGTGGTGGTAAGGGTGTCATAATTGCACTCAATAACTGTGTTTGTGATTATGTATGGGCATATATAAAGATATTTTTATGAATAAAGTATATGTTGACATAAAAAAGAATCTGTTTCCTTGATATGCTACTGTATAGAACCAAAAAGCACCTGTGACCATATATAGATATACTTTTTTAAAAAAAATCCAAATATGATTGAAATTTTTAAAACTCACTCAATCCCTGAGCTTGAGGGAAGAAAATTCCTTCCCGTAACAAGCACCAAATGTCTCTTCTTGCTGAAATAATTTAGGAATGTGAACATGTGGGTGGCACAGTGGCTCACTGGTTAGCACTGCTGCCTCACAGCGCCAGGGACCTGGATTCATTTCCGGCCTCGGGCAACTGTCTGTGTGGAGTTTACACATTCTCCCCGCGTCTGCATGGGTTTCCTTCGGGTGCTCCAGTTTCCTTCCACAGTCCAAAGATGTGCAGGCTAGGTGAATTGGCCATGCTAAATTGCCCATACTGTTAGGTGCAGGGGTAAATGTAGAGACATGGGTCTGGGTGGGTTGCTCTTCAGAGGGTCGGTGTGGACTTGTTGAGCCGAAGGGCCTGTTTCCACACTGTGGGGAATCTAATCTAATCAGATGAAGTTGTCCTTGTCTTGGCTATAATGTCATTCCTACATTTTACCTGCGATCATTCAAATGCCAATAAGTTACACAACATATAGTGTATTTAAAGTAGTAAGACATCCAAAGGCATACTTTCAGACAAACATTTGACTCAGAGACCCAGGTGATGCAAGAACAAGTGAGCAAAAGCTTGTTCAAAGGTGCAGATTTTAAGGAGCATGTAGATTGAGAGACAGGTAGACATTCAGACAGGTTTAGGGAGAGAATTCCACAATTTCAGCAGATGAAAGCACTACCATCCATGAGGGAACAATGGAATTCAGAGATGCATATGAGGCCAGAGAGATCTCAGAGGGTGGTTAAATGAGACAAAGAAAGAGATATGGAGGGATAAAGCCTTGGAGGAATTTGAACACAAGAATAACATTTTAAATCGGAGATGTTTCTGGACCAGGAGTGAGTACTAAGGAAATGGGTCAACTGAACTTGTACAATTTAAGGTACGGCAGCTGAGTTTCCACACAGCTCACTTTATGGAAAGTGCAAGTTGGGAGGTTATGCAGAAGGATATTGGATTTGTTGAGCCTGGAAGTGTCAAAATCACAGTCAAGGGGATTTGCAGCAGATGACATAAGGCAGGGTGGAAATGGACACTATTACATATCCAGAATTAGGTAATCTTAAGAATGGCAGGAATGATCAGAGGTCCCTTTAAGGTCATATAGTAAACCAAAATTGCAAAATGTCTGGTTCTACCTCTGATACTGGTCAGTGAAAGGGATGGAGATGGTGGTGAAGAGTTTACCAGAAGTCACATGACACCAGGTTATAGTCCAACAGATTTATTTGAAAACACAAGCTTTCAGAGCACTGTCCCTTCGTCAGGTAAAGTCACCTCACCTGATGAAGGGGCAATTATCAGAGAGCCGTGATTTCAAATGAACCTGTTCGACTATAACTTATTGTCATGTGACTTCTGACCTTGTCCACCCCACTTCCAACATTGGTACCTCCACATACTGGTCTTCCCAAAAGTTAACTGCAGGAAATGTTTGCTCACCATAGCTAGGTGTCAGACAGCAGTGTAAAAAATCAGAGACATTGGGATGAATCCTCGGAGGAGACACAACCACATTGGAAAAGCACTGCCATTCCTTTCTACTGAAACCTTCCCAGGACCTTGTATTTCTGGCTCAAACATCTGTAACGCCTCTCAGCGAGTACACAATCAACACGGCAGGCCAAACCATGACCCACTTTTTACAGCAGTAACAGCCATTTTCTGGTGTTTAAAGATCCAAAGCCTGTTTGACAGAGAAAGAAGGCAAGTCTGTCAGGTAAGCAAGTGAAGAGGGTACACTGCCAAGCGAGTAGTGAGGTAGGGTGACAGGGAAGTGTCTGATGGTGTAAAGTATAGTGTGTCAGCTCAACAAATCCAATATCCTTCTGGGAGGTGATGGAGTTGGGCAGCAGGTAGGTTGGCAATGTATTAGGGTGACAAGTGGGCAAAAGGGTAAAGATGGAAGAGAAGTAAATAAAGGAGGGTAGGTCAGGCTTTGAGAGAGAGGCTCGGGTTAGGGGTTCCAAGGTTTGGGTGTGCCGGAATCGTGTTGAAAGAGTTCTGTGGTGATCTGTTTTACAGTAAGCCAGAAGCTAAGGCAGCTTTTAATTCCTGTCTAACTATTCATAAGACTAAGTCCAAATCCTCAAAGTCTCCAATTCAGAATTCAGGATTTTTTTTTTAAGCGGTTTCAGACGTTGAGTGTTTGCTCATCAAACTTTCAAAGTAATACCATGGAGTCAGTGTATCAGGATTTCTAAGAGATCATGCAGTGCTTCCGTCAGATGTATCTGAACTATCTAGGCCAATGAAGAAGTTAGGGAAGTGGTGCTGAACGTGAGCTAGGTGCAGCTTGTGTATGTGTGTTTTTGGATGATATCCCAAAGCAGCAGCTTGTCATTAAGAAAAAAAATTGGGAGTTGGGGGATAAAGGTAGATCCTTGAGCTGTCAACATACGTGGAGAACTAAATCCCAGAATGAGTCAGTGATTTCAGGAGGGAGGCTTCAAGGTTAAACAAGTACAAATGAAGGTTAGGAGAATGCGAGAACAACTTATCTAAAAATGTAATTTTTGTTTGCTTTATTAAACAATAGTGAAACATGTAGAAGGCATGATGTCTGATCAAAGACAGAGAAGCTGGCTTGCTTTAACTTCAAAAATGGAGAGCAAAGTATTTTTCAACCTCTGACTAATGTGAAAAATCTGCTGAAAATTCAGCCAATTTGTTAGATCAAATACAGAGAACTAATCAAGGAAAGACTGCAGTTATACTATTTTTGTAATGGCAAAGAAAAGACCAAACCTAAGCAGCCAAAATCTAATAATAAATGAAAAGTACCGTGAATCACATTGAACAATTCAACACTCAATCTGACGTTTCAGTAACAGCAAAAGAAAAGCTTACAGTAGCTGATACATTTTTCACTTCTAGATTTTAGATCCCAAGAAAAGCAACCCAAACATGAATATTCCAGCAAAGTTGATGTTTGAGTGCTAATCTCCCAATTACTCAAAACTGGGAGGGTTGCAAAGTGAGGAAGTTTCGACATTAGATAAAACAACAAAGGTTTGCAGCTGACTTTTAAGGTGAAAAATAAGTTCAGTATAGCACAACACAAGCGATCATGTATTTTCTGCCCATTTTAAACCATACATGGCTCACCTTTCTGTTTACTTCGGTGTGTGTAACAGATGGCTAATCCATTAGTGCCCATTTTGTAACCTTGCCAAAGTTCAATTTTAACGTCTTTTAGCCTCCCAACAGATTCCATGAAATGCTCCACTGTTTTTCCTGCAGTGTTATTTAGTGAATGCTATACTGGGAAATCCAGGCCATTCTGTGGATCACAATCACTCATTCTGAATTGAAGTTACACTTCAGTGTAAAAATATCTTCTCTGTTATATTTTATACTATTTTCTGTACAATCCAACCAGCTTTTAGACACATTGAGTTTCCACTCTGGATTAAGTAGGTCACCTTTGCTGTCACAAATAGTCATCAATCTGGTACAAGTTCCAAACTAATTTATTGATATTGTCAGTGCTTTCTTTCATGGTTTTTGTCATACTGTCAACAATGAAACAAATCTTAATGCAAGAAACCAATCTCACTGTTTAAATTGTTAATTTATGCCTCATCGAACTTAAGCAATCCAAGCTATTTTCATACTTGTTCCCCCATGCTAATTCGGAAATCTAATGTATTCACAATTGCTGAGTTGTTTTCTTGTTCAGGGACAGAAACCATTTTGTGTACATCTTAGTTACACTTACATGAAATGGAAAACACTAAATCATTCATGACATGAGCCTATCCAAAATAGCCAGAACTGAAAAATATTAAATTCTGGATTAGTGGTGCTGGAAGAGCACAGCAGTTCAGGCAGCATCCAAGTAGCTTCGAAATCGATGTTTCGGGCAAAAGGAATATTAAATACATGATCAGATAGAGTTAGTGATACTTTTCAAAAGGTGATAACTCAACAGGTAAATATTACCTCAGAAAATTAAACGGACAACTGAGGGGATACCCAGTTTGTCATGAGCAAGTGAAATAGGTGCAAAATGGCAAGTTGCACACATGAACCTATCAAAAGTGTTGATTTTTAAATTTCCATTTGAATAATGATACAAATTGTCAGCTGGCTCTGTATCTATTTTTATTCATTCTTTTAACATGCACCTTGTTCAAGGAGAGCTTTTGATACCCATCCTAAATTGCTTGACAAGATGGCGTTCACCTGCTTTCTTGAATGACAATAGTCAATGGGGTTCAGGGAAAGTCCTCCAGTGCTGTTAGGTTCAGAGTTTCAGAATTCTGAGATAGCAATCAAGAGGAACAATAGTACATTTCTGAGTCAGAATGGTATGTGATTCGACAGAAAACCTGCAGATGGTGTGTCCACATGTAGAGTCATAGAGTCACAGAGATGTACAGCACAGAAACAGACCCTTCGGTCTAACTCGTATATGCTGACCAGATATCCCAACCCAATCTAGTTCCCACTGCCCACACCCAGCCCAATTCCCTCCAACCCTTCCTTTTTGTATGCCCATCCAGATGCCTTTTAAATACTGTAATTGTACCACCTTCCACCACTTCCTCTGGCAGCCTATTCCACACATAAACCACCCTCCACGTGAAAAAGTTGCCCCATAGGTCTCTTTTATATCTTTCCCCTCTCACCCCAAACCTATGCCCTCTAGTTCTGGACTTCTCCACCCCAGGGAACAGACTTTGTCTGTTTACCCTATCCATGCTCCTCATGATTTATAAACCTCTATAAGGTCACCCCTCAGCCTCTGACACTCCAGGGAAAACAGCCCTAGCCTATTCAACCTCTCCCTATAGTTCAAATCCTCCAACCCTGGCAACATCCTTGTAAATCTTTTCTGAACCCTTTCACGTTTCCCAACATCTTTCTGATAGGAAGGAGACCAGAAT
Organism: Chiloscyllium punctatum; assembly: GCF_047496795.1. Lineage (NCBI taxonomy): Eukaryota > Metazoa > Chordata > Chondrichthyes > Orectolobiformes > Hemiscylliidae > Chiloscyllium > Chiloscyllium punctatum. The sequence continues at coordinate 48,427,103 of NC_092750.1, read as the reverse complement.
TGCATGCAATATTCCAACAGTGGCCTAACCAATGTCCTGTACAACTGCAACATGACATCCCAACTCTTGTGCTCAATACTCTGACCAATAAAGGAAAGCATACCAAATACCCTCTTCAGTATCCTATCTATGTGCGATTCCACTTTCACAAGCTATGAACCTGCACTCCAAGGTCTCTTTGTTCAGCAACACTCCCATTAAGTGTATAAGTCCTGCTAAGATTTGCTTTCCTAAAATGCAGAACCTCACATTTATCTAAATTAAACTCCATCTGCCACTTCACAGCTCATTGGCCCATCTGATCAAGATCCTGTTGTAATCTGAGGTAATCTTCTTTGCTGTCCACGACACCTCTAATGTTGGTGTCATCAGCAAACTTACTAACTATACCTCTTATGCTCACATCCAAATCACTTATATAAATGATGAAAAGTAGTGGACCCAGCACAGGTTCTTGTGGCACTCCACTGGTCACAGGCCTCCAGTCTGAAAAGCAACCCTCCACCACCACCCTCTGTGTTCTACCTTTGAGCTAATTCTGTCTCCAAATGGCCAGTTCTCCATTTATTCAATGAGACCTAACCTTGCTAATCAGTCTCCCATGGGGAACCTTGTCGAACGCCTTACTGAAGTTCATATAGATCACATCTACCACTCTGCCCTCATCAATCCTCTTTGTTACTTCTTCAAAAGACTCAATCAAGTTTGAGGGACATGATTTCCTATGCACAAAATCATGTTGACTATACCTAATCGGTCCTTGCCTTTCCAAATACATATACATCCTGTCCCTCAGGATTCCCTCCAATAACTTGCCCACCGCCAAGGTCAGGCTCACTGGTCTATATTCCCTGGCTAGTCTGTACCACCATTCTTAAACAGTGCCACTACATTAGCCAACCTCCAGTCTTCCTGTGACTATTGGTGATACAAATATCTCAGCAAGAGGCCCAGCAATCACTAGCTTCCCACAGAGTTCGAGGGTACACCTTATCATGTCTTGGGGACGTATCCACTTTTATGCATTTCAATACATCCAGCACTTCCTCCTCTGTGATATGGACATTTTTCAAGATGTCACCATCTATTTCCCTACATTATATATCTTCCATGTCCTTTTCCACAGTACACACTGATGCAAAATACTCGTTTAGTATCGCCCCCCTCTCCTGCAACTCCACACAAAGGCCACCGTGCTGATCTTTGATCCCTAGTTAACCTTTTGTCCTTATTGTATTTGTAAAAACCCTTTGGATTCTCCTCAATTCTATTTGCCAAAACTATCCCATGTCCCCTTTTTGCCCTCCTGATTTCCTTTAGTATACTCCTACTGCCTTTATACTCTTGAGGATTCAGTCGATCTCTCCTGTCTATACCTGACATATGCTTCCTTCTTTTTCTTAACCAAACCCTCAATTTCTTTCGTCATTCAGTGTTCCTTACAGCTACCAGCCTTTCCTTACACCTTAACAGGAATATACTATCTCTGCACTCTCGTTATCTCAGGTGCAATCCATCCTTCTTGTACAGGTCACTTCTACCCCAGAAGAGATTACAATGATCCAGAAATATGAATCCTTCACTCATACACCAGCTCCTCAGCCATGCATTCATCTGTTCTATACCCCTACCCTCACTAGCTCGTAGCACCAGGAATAGTCCAGATGTTACTACTCTTGAGGACCTCCTTTTTAAATTCCTGCCTAACTTTCTATATACTACCTTCAGAATCTCATCCTTTTCCCTTCCTTTGTCTTTGGTTCCAATGTGTACAACGACCCCCTGCTGAGCCCTCTCCCCCTTGAGAACATTCTGCACCCTCTCTGAGACATCCTTGATCATGGCACCAGGGAGGAAACACACCATTCTGATTTTTTGCTGCTGGCCACAGAAACATCTGTCTGTGCCTTGGACTAGAGAGTCCATGCTATATTCCCCTGAGAATTCATCACCCCCTACATTTTCCAACATACTTGTTTAAAATGGGGATAGCCACAGAAGATTCCTGCACTACCTGCCTACCTCTCTTACCTTTCCTGGAGTTAACCCATTTATGTGACTGTATCTGCGACTTTTCTCCCTTCCTATAACTGCCGTCCATCACACCCCCTTGCTCTTGTAATTCCTCGTTGCCTCTAACTGTTGCTCCAACCAATCTATTCAATCTGATAGGATTCGCAACCAACAGAATTTATTGCAGGTATAATCCTCAGTAACACATAAACTGTCCCTAAACTCCCACATCCAACAAGTAGAGCATATCACTCTACTAAAGGCCATTTTTGCTTCCAATTTGCAGACCCAGGAAATAGCACCATCTTATTCCTCTTCAAAACACTGCTCCAGGCTATCTTAATACGTATGGCTTATATGTTTAAATTTAATCAACAGACATGTCTCAGTAAAACATATACTCAAGAAAGAACCCACTCTACTCACGATTACAGACTTACAGGAAGGCTATACTTAAAACTATTTACTTAGCTGTTTCTGTGCTGTGACTTCTCCCAAACAGGATCCTCCAAGATCAGTTGTGAATTTCACTGTTTGTTCATTTTCCCAGATGCACTCCAATGTCTAGCAATACATGAATTCAACAGCAAAGGCAGCAACTGTTCCTCTCCCTTTTAAAAGTGCCATTGTTTTGACTTTTTTTCCCACCAAAGTTACTTCCAGCTTTACCTCTTCTAAGGGAGCCCTGGCAAAATGTGACAGTATATCGTGCTGATAGCGTACGTTGTGCCAATACTGGACGGAGTAAATGTTTAATTGGTGTACACAATGTTAATCAGGCTGTATTGTCATAGAGTCATACAGCATGGAAACAGACCCTCCAGTCCAACCAGTCCATGCCGACCAAAATCCCAAACTAAACTAGTCTCATCTGTTTGCTCCTGGTCCATATCTCTCCAAACCTTTTCTATTCCTGTACTTATCCAAATTACTTTTAAACATTGTAATTGTACCTGCAATTATTTGAATGTCAAGTTTCTTGTGCCATTGTTGGTGCTAAAGTCATCCAAACAATTTTTTTTTACATTCATGGGATGTACTGACTGGGCCAGCTCAGTTCTAACTGCCTAGGGAGAAGTTAAGAGTTAACTACATTGCTGTGGGTCTGGAGTTACATGTAGGCCAGACTGGGCAAGGATGGCAATTAACTTCCCCAAAGGGCATTAGAAAACCAGATGAGACATGTCAATCAACAATGGTTTCATGATGATCATTAGATTCTTAATTCCAGAATTCTATTGAATTCAAATTCCATTGTCTGCTGGGGCAGGAATCAAAACTAGTCCCCAGCCTATTATCTGGATCTCTGTATTACTAGCTCATTGATAATACCACCAGCACCTCCCCCACGTGGAAAGCATTTCATCATCCATCTGACCAATGGCCATGGATGGTACACAGACTTTGGGGAGCCAGACCTTTAATTATTCACTACAGAATGCCCAACCCCTGACCTGATCTTGCAGCCACAGTATTTATATGGCTGATTCAGTCTAGTTCAATGACAATTCCCAGGAAGTCGATGCTGTGGGATTTAATGATCATGATACCATTGAATGTCAAGACAAGATGGTGAGACCCTCTCTTGTTGGAAATGCTTATTGCATGGCACAAACAATATTGACATTTCATAAGTGTGATTTGAAGATGTGGGTGTACTGTACCTTTAAGAGAGTTAAAAGCTTGCAGAATTACCTGACAGCAGCAAGGGTTCTGAATAAGGTGACAATATAACACTTGGTCATAAGCCAGATTAGCTGGTTGCCTGGAAACAACAAAATAGATTCCAAACAAGTTTGAATTTAATATATTGACAAACTTAAAAGCTGATGCTTTGAGAGTAAAAGACTGGGGGAAATTGAATAGTTGGGAGGAGAACTGACAAGCCAACTTCACTGGCAGACTACCTGGAGAATAGCTCTCTGACAAAGGTACCTTTTAAATCAGTAACCTGTGAAACAGAAATCCTTAAGAAGAAAAGATGATCCGACATCTAGCTGTTTTTTTTTGAAAAGTTGAATTTTGGCAAATCTTAATCGGGGGTTTTATCAGATGACTATTACAGAAGGGAAGGTAAAAGATAGGTTAGAGGAAGGAGTTGTAAATAGTTGTTAATTAATTATTCTCTGCCATACTTTAAGAAATAAAGTTGTTAATTTTTTACTTTAAATATTTCTTGGCCTCTCAAATTTTCACAGATTACTGCATGGGATAAATGTTTTCTGTGTTGTTGGTTTCATTAACCAGAAGGGTTTACCATGTTGTAACAAGCACAAACCTGAATGTTGTCTAGGTCTTGTTGTATGTGGGTAGAAACTATATAATTATCTGAGGAGCTGTACAAGATACTGAAACCTGTGCAATTAGCAATGAACACCTGTAACTTCTGGCCCGTACTGGAAGAACATTCATTGAAGGAACAAAAGATGGATACACTTGGGATACGCTCTCGAAGTCTCCTACAACAATATCTTGGAACTAAAATTATTGTTCTCTGAACCACAAACATCTTCCTTTATGCTAGTTTCATGCCTATGATTAATAGATTTCCCCTGATTCCTATGAAGTTCAACTTTGCCAGTTGGTCCTTGAAGCCATACCCAGTCAAGGGCATTCACTCTCACCCATCTTCTGGAATTTAACTCTTTTGTCTCCAGTTGACTAAGCTATAATGAATTCAGCAGCTGCAAATTATTTCCGAGTAAGTGCTGCTTGACAGAACCACGAACAATCTCTACTATAATGTCGCTTATGACCGAAAGAAGACTTATGAGGTTGTAATTGGCCAGGATTGGTTTATCCAGTTTTGTGTGGATCGGACATACCTATGCAACTTCCCATATTGCTTGTGGATGTCAGTGTTGTAGCTGTACTGTAGTTTTTTTTCCATAGTGTTAAAAATTGTGCCGTTAAATAAACTTGGCTTCTGAATGAAGAGGCCAAAATACAAAGTACTTAGGTGCCTATTTCTTTGAAAACAAGAGAAAATATCTTTTATGAAAAGAAATCAAGACCAAAATTTAAGATAGGAGATTAAAATGTAAGTAACAGGTTGCACTTAAATTCTATTTCCACCTTGACCAACATGTATCTGTCATTATATCCAGTACTTGGCTGTATATACACATTGCTATAAACTTGATATTCTATTTGTTTCAATTAATTTATAGTTCTTAAGTGGAGAGCAGATTAAACTTAAGTATTTGAAACCATTATTGATTCATTAACCACCATGTTAGATTTTCAAAATATTGAACCATAAGTTTGCTAGCTAACGAAAGCAGAATCATTTGAATTCATGGATCTTAAATCTTTACCCACAATTCAAATCAAGTCGGATGACCCAGACAAATACAAGAAATCGAGATTATGACCTCCATAAAGATATCAGGGATGCCAAGAGGTAGTACAGCACCAAGTTAGAGGCCCATACCTTGCAACAGACACCTGCTGCCTATGGCAAGGCCTAAACAACATAACGCGATACAAAATGAAGCAGAGCAAGATAGTGGACAAAGAAACATCTCTCCCTGATGCACTTAATGCTTTCTGTGCTCGGTTTGAGCAGAATGCCAGTGGCACGGTGACGCCTGCCTCGACAATGCCGGACACCTGTTCTCTCAGTCACCACTGCAGACATCAAATCAGTTTTCCTGGGAGTCAACCCACGGAAAGCAATGGGCACAGAAGGGGTCCCAGATGAGCACTTAGATGCTTTGCAGACCAACTAGTGGAGATATTCACTGACATCTTCAACCTCTCCCTCCGAAAAGCCAAAGTCCCACCTGCTTCAAGACCACCATCATCCCAGTACCTAAGAAAGCACATGCAACATTGCTTAATGACTACTGCCCAGTGGCTCTGACCTCCATAATCATGAAGAGCCTCAAGAGGCCAGTCATGGACCATATCAACCCCAGTCTCCTAGCCTGCCTCAATCCCCTACAATTTGCCTACCGATGTAACAGGTCCACAGAAGATACTTTCTTCCTAACCCTGTACTCACCCTTGGAACATTTGGACAACAAGGCCACTTTTCTCGGATTCCTGCCCATTGATTACAGCTCCACTTTAAACACCATTATCCCCTGCATCTGATCTCAAAACATCGTGACCTCAGTCTTGGCTCTGCTCTCTGCAACTAGATCCTCAGCTTTCTGACCTACAGACCACAAATCAGTGAAGATAGGTAACTGCATCTCCTCTACACTAACACTCAACACTGGAGCCCCCCCAAGGATGTGTTCTCAGACCCCTGCTGTACTCCCTATATACCCAATACTGTGTTGCCAAATTCCAACAACCGTCATCTAGTAGTTCACTGACAACACCACTGTACTAGGATAGATATTTAATAATGACAAATCAAAATACCAGAACTGAGAGAGAGGGCTTGGTGGTGTGATGCAATGAGAACAACCTCTCTCTCAATGTCGGCAAAACGGAGGAACTAATTGTGGTGAGTGAAATGTTACACCCACAAATTCAGCACAACTCAATCTGTAGCACCTACTACAGAAAGATTTTGACTTGATCGGAATACTAAATTTCCTTTCCATTTTGGACAATGTACAGCATGCAATTCCATCTTCAACTGCTTCCATGTAGCCATCAACCTCCAATCATTGGCCATTGTGATCTCTAAAACAAATGGCAAACGTAACACAATGCAGCCCCTACCTTCTCACATCTTGTAAAATGCCAAGCCTAGTTATATACTTAATTACGCTCCTGAGAGTTTTAAATTAATACCCTGATTGGGGGTAGGGTGCATGGAGATATTTGATCTGTCATTTCTAATATTTCACTGAACCTTTTGTGGAAGTGCCAGATTTAATATCTTCATATCATTAATCCAACTTCTAGACCTGGCTAGTTTGATGCTATCGTTCTCATCACTCTGTAAATGTTCTGACTGTACACGTTTTGCATTTTGATGGCATGTCCCAAATATGAAAAAGCAGTATGAAAAAATATACAGATACATTAAGCTACAATATTGCATTCAATATAACACAGGAGAAAAAAGATAGCATTGAGCCAGCAGAAAGTGAGGACTGCAGATGCTGGAGATCAGAGTCGAGAGTGTCGCACTGGAAAAGCACAGCAGGTCAGGCAGCATTCGAGGAGAAGAATCAACATTTCGGGCATCGGCTGATGCCCAAAACGTCAATTCGCCTGCTCCTCAGATGCTGCCTTACCTGCTCTGCTTTTTCAGATAGCATTGAGCTGAATGATATTAGTTGCAATACATGCATCTCATGTTGGAAGAAATCAATGTGGAAGCATATTAATGTAATTAATTTAAGTTGAAACATAAGAGCTGACCCAAAAGAAATGCAATTAAATTTAAAAATAAGAAATGAATCCCTCAATGATTCTCATTTTCTTGCACAGACATCTTTACTTCGACACACACTCGGTGTCCTGTTACTGTACAAAGATTAACTGCTTCTTGTGTACACAATTAATAATTTAAACCTCATTATCTTTCTCCTTGGGTGGTTCTGCTCACCCTGATAATACATTGCTATTTAATTAGAGTTACAACATCATCTCTTCTTCTGAAATGATTCACTTATGTTCTGATATCAATGCACAAATACCAGCAGTTCTCTGACACTTTGCTCAAGTTTCCAGGTTGCAAAGGTGAACTGAAAACTACCACATCAGTAGAATATTTGGCTGGGGACATCAGAGCTGAACTTTATCCAGTCCTCATTGGCACATATACCAATAGGGTTCAATGATCAGCAAACAAAAAATAGTAGTTCTGATTTAATTTTTTTAAATGTACTCCAAAGATGTGCAGGTCAGGTGAATTGGCCATGCTAAATTGCCCGTAGTGTTAGGTAAGGGGTAGATGTAGATGTAGGGGTATGGGTGGGTTACGCTTCGGCGGGGCGGTGTGGACTTGTTGGGCCGAAGGGCCTGTTTCCACACTGTAAGTAATCTAATCTAAAACAGAGACACGAAACTGAAAATGTGTTGCTGGAAAAGCGCAGCAGGTCAGGCAGCATCCAAGGAGCAGGAGAATCGACATTTCGGGCATGAGCCCTTCTTCAGGAAACGTCGATTCTCCTGCTCCTTGGATGCTGCCTGACCTGCTGCGCTTTTCCAGCAACACATTTTCAGCTCTGATCTCCAGCATTTGCAGTCCTCACTTTCTTCCAGAGACACGAAGGTCAATTACCAACTGCCCTGACTGACAGCAACTAAATTGTAGAGAACACAAATCAAACCTAGAATCTCCCTGGTAATGTGCACTGCAGTATGTGCATTTATTGATTGGACAGCCTATAAATTATCACTTCATTTTTGTTCTTAGTTTTTATCAGCATTAAAAGCACCAGAAACTATTAAAAATATATACTTGTGTTCAGGATGAAATAATCAAGTTAACTATTTGAAAAAAAAGCTGAACTAAATATAGTTATCAACCAAGATTAACTGCCAAGAGAAAATTTCATTGTGAAACTTTTTAAGCTTTACCAGAAACATTCACATCAAAGTATTTTATACAGATTATGAAGAAGTTCAGTTCCTGTTTTAGAAGATTAATGTTCCACTTCAACTAAATGTAGCTGGTTTTGCTCGTGAAATTTTAAGTTCAAAAGTCTTCAAATTAACACTGATGTCTTATGCAATAGAATAATTTCAAATAATTCGATTCAAAACATTGTACAGTACCTCAATAAACAAAGGAATTGCACAACTGCTTTAGTCCATGTCTGCACATTACACACATGGAAACTACTGTTCGTCACACAATACGCTTTTGTTTAACGGTCACAGTTCAGCTTTAAACTTGTGGTTAATGAACTTGTAGACATTATTTCAAAGTAACCAGTTTTTTTTAAAAAAACACAGCCAAGGAATGAAAGCAGCAAAGCTAATTATCAGCATTCCTTCATGTATTAGTGTGTGTTGTGCACTAAATCTCTGGGAGGCTTTGTCTTGATCCCAGAAATTATCCCGTGCTTATTCCTGAGAGGCTAGAGGTCATTTAGCTAATTAAAGCAACAATCACATTAAAAACAGAATCACCCAAGATAAATGTTTTCACTTTTAGGGTTTAAAAGCTCAACTGAGTAACATTGCTAGCCATCAGCTCATCTTGTCACAGGCATACCATATCATCCAGATGGTCTGATCGTTTTTTTTTTGTTTCTGTCTTACGGCCTGGAAGAAATTTCAATTAAGCATTCCGAAATCCTGGAATGAATGACAAGAATTTCAATGATCTATCACCACCATTTTCATTTCATGTATTTCACCTTACATGGTATAAACTGCACACAATCATTCAAAAAGCTATGAAAATGTATTAAGTCTTTTAACATATATAAGCAAATGTGACAAAAAGAAGGAAAGTTGGGACTGTAGAGCAAGATATCCCTAGAGAAAATACATTAAGGTTTCTGAGCCTTAATCTAAGGGGTTAACCAGACCCTCCACAAAACGTTGTTCCAACAGAATTGAAACAAAATGTAACTTCCCTATCTATGGAGATAGAATGCAGTCTGAGAAGTTCACTTTTATAATTCAGTTCTTTACACCATTCCATCGATCTCTTTAACAGAGAAATAGCACTCCATCATTAGATTTATGTTGTGACGGAGTGCTGTTATCCCTTCTAAAGTGACAGTTTGAAGAGGTGAGAAAACAAAAAGATTTGTTATTTCTTTCTCATGATCATTTTGAAAAATCATATGAATGCATCAGACAGATCATGTCCTCCCTTTCACCTCTTACCTTGAAGAACCACTACTAATGTAATTCTGGCATCTAACAGCTCCTTACCAATTTATTACATAGTCCCGTCTCATCACTGGTGTAACAAATCCACTCAATTATTCTCTGCTCTACTGTAGCCACAGAAACTTTCCCTTGGCAATGGTATCATCTTCAATCTCCTGGTTTTCCCCCACTGCCGTGAAGTTCTTTCTTCCTTCTGGATTCTTAGATGTTTTTGCTCTTTGGCCAGGAGAGATTTGGGGTAATACATACCTTAAATTGTTAAATGAAATTCATTGTACAAGTTAAATTTGTGTAAAACACAAGGTGTAGGCATTGAATCCAGTAGTTGACACTGGATGAAGTCTTTCACATAATCGTGTTCCTCATATGTAACATAAATTGGGACATTTTACTTTGCCAAAATCATTGGCAGAATTCTATCTTTGGGTGCAGGTGGGGCAAGTTAAAGACCAGAAAGTGGCCTCAGCTCAATACCTTTGCCTTGTATATTTAGTCCAGGCTGTTCTACAGGTGAGCTGGAAACCTTCATACAACTATTGGAAAGTAATTTCATTATGCAAACTGTCAATAACCTGAGGATCTAAACCTACAATTCCAAACCATCATCTTTTCCCCCCTCCTGATGTATTCAATCTTCTTCGGCCACTGAATATTGATTCAAAAAGTCTTATTCTTGCAGCTCACTTCCATCAATGACTGCTTGGTTCAAAAATTTGGTCTCTTCCTCTATCTTTAGCGAAGATCACCTTACTCAAGTGCCATAGATCCAACAACTGGACATACACATACAAATGAAAGATCAAGTGAAAAAGCTTGCCTATTACATAAACATGAGTTGCTACTGTAAGATCAGATGGCTCGTGAGCACATTCAGGAGCAGAATTAGGTGCAATGTTGAATGGATTCAGAATGACGATGCCTACATCCCATGAACATATTTTTACAAATCCATTTAATGGTATTAGCTGAATAGGTCATTTTACTGCTATTGTGGTTAGAGGTTTCTGGTTCAGTATAAGTGAAAATATTACATTGTAGAGTCAATTCACTTGTCTGTCAACCATGGTTCAGTGGTAAGCACTCTTGCCTCTGAGATAGAAAGTTATGGGTTCAAATCTTACTTCAGAGTTTTAGGGAAAAAAATAACTCAAGCACAGGCACATATATAACTTATAAGTATAGGCAGTATGATAGGATAGGTTCTGAATAAAAAGCAGAACTTTTAAGATAACAAGCAGCTCTGGAATATTATCTGAATTGTGGGAAAATTAGTATAGGATAGAAAAGGTTAGAGAGATAAATACGTGGCTCAAAGACTAGTTTGAGAGAAATGGATTCCGTGTTGCGGGGGACAAACACCAGTACTGAGAAACATAGAGGCTTTACCATCAGGTCAGAATTCACTTGAATAGTGCTGGGGTTGGCTTTCTCACAAGTCATGTAACTGGAGAATAGAAAAGGCTTCATACAGTCATAGAGATGTACAGCATGGAAACAGACCCTTCGGTCCAACCCGTCCATGCCGACCAGATATCCCAACCCAATCTAGTTCCACATGCCAGCACCCGGCCCATATCCTCAAACCCTTCCTATTCATACACACATCCAAATGCTTTTTAAATATTACAATCGTACCAGACTCCACCACTTCCTCTGGCAGCTCTTTCCATACACGTACCACCCTCTGCGTGAAAGGTTGCCCCTTAATTCTCTTTTATATCTTTCCCCTCTCACCCTAAACCTAGTTCTGGACTCTTTACCCCAAGGAAAAGACTTTGTCTCCTTATCCTACCCATGCCCCTCATAATTTTGTAAACCTCTATAAGATCACCCCTCATCCTCCAACGCTCCAGGGCAAACATCCCCAGCCTATTCAACCTCTCCAACCCTGCTCAAATCCTCCAACCCTGGCAACATCTTTGTAAATTTTTTCTGAACCCTTTCAAGTTCCACAACATCTTTCCGATAGGAAGGAGTCCAGAACCGCAGGCAATATTCCAACAGTGGTCTAATTAATGTCCTGTACAGCTGCAAGATGACTTCCCAACTCCTGTACTCAATACTCTGACCGATAAAAGAAAGCATATTAAACACCTTCTTCACTATCCTATCTACCTGCGACTCCACTTTCAAGGAGATATGAACCTGCGCTCCAAGGTCTCTTCAACCTAAGTAAGATGGAGTGGGGGTCAGACGGGGTGAAGGTGGGGCCACACCATACAGGGGAAGCTTGATCTATTGACTTGCATATGTCTTTACCCAATATAATACTAAAAGACAACGATAATAGAGTCTGGCTGGCAGGGACAGTGCTTGCAAATTTAAGATTGTGCCAGCAGATAGTGCCAGAGTTCACAAAAACAGTGAAGAAGGCTCAGTATCTGAAATCCTGAAACATTCCAAATAAAGTTAATGAATTGTAAACTGAAACAAAAATTCATATGCAGGAACTGTTCGCCATTACAGAACCATGGCTGCAAGAAATCCAAAGCTGGGATCTGAAAGCCCAATTACAGCAAGATAGGAAGTGGGGAAAAGATAGCAGAGTGACTCGGATAATTAAAAAGAACATTAGTAAGTTCAAGATAAAAAATTATTTTGGCTGGAACTAAGCAGCAGCAAGGGGCAAAAACTGTGGCAAGTGTTGCTTATCAACAACCAAACAGCAGTGATAATGTAAATCACATGTGCATTTAACCAGGATTATTTGGGATTTCAAACTACATATGGACTGGATAAAACCTAATTAACACCAACAATGTGGAGGATGAATTTTTGGAATGTACGCAATATGGCTTTCTGGAGCAGGACATTTAGGAACCAATAACACAATGTGTCAATTTAGATTTAGTCTTTATGCAATGAAAAAGAGCTAATTAATAACGTTGTTGGAGAAGAGCCTTAAGAGAGGAGTGATCATAACAAAACAGCAATTACATTAATTTGAAAGCAATGTAATTCAATCATCTTACATCTGGACAAAAGAAATGACAAATGGTAAGGGTCAAATTGGCAATGATGGATCCTGAAGCTATATTCAAAAGTAAGATGGTAGAAAAGCAAAGGGTAAAACTTACAAAACTAATACATAGTTTTCAAAAACATAATTTTACTGATGTAGGAAAGTCCAACCAAGGCTAATGAAGAAATCAAGGAATTTATTAGATCAAAGAAAGAGGCCTATAATGTTGCCAAAAAATGCCAAGTCTGAGGATTTGGTGCATTTTTGAATTCTACAGAGGAGGTCCAAGAAAGGACCAAGAATGGTATATTAGAATGAGACAGAACTAACAAGGAAGATCAAAACAGAATGTAAAAAGGAAAAGATAATCAAAACAAATGTTGGTCCATTGCACGCAGCGTCAGAAAAACTTATGGTGGGGAGTAAGGAAATGGCAAAGACACCAAACACATATTATGTTTGAATGAAAATGATAAACAAAACCTCCCCAAAAGTAATACAGAATCTATAGACTAGCACAAATGAAGAATGGCAAGTTATTAAAATTAGTATTTTTAAAAATACTAGATAAGTTAAGAAAGAAAGTAATGGAATTTAAAAGTATATAAATCCCCTAGACTTGATCTACATCCCGGAACATTTAAAGTGATAACAGGCATGTTATTTCAAAACTCTGTTGACTCTGGAATGCTTGCTATAAGTCAGAAGGTAGCAAATGTAACTCCACTATTTAAGGAAAAGAGGGAGAAAACAAAAAAACTATAGACCCACCAGCCTAATATCCATTGTAGGGAAAATACTGGAATATATAATAAAGGATTAAATACAAGATATTCAGAAAATAACAGAAGGATTATGCAAAGTTCACATGAAAGTGACATCACGTTTGACAAACTGTTGGAGGTCTTTGAGGATATAGTTAGTAGAATTCGGATAGTGTAACCAGTGGATGTGATCTATTTCGGTTGTCAGGAGGCTTTTGACAAGGTAAGTTAGTAAACAAAATTAGAAATCATGGGATTGGGATAAATACATTCGCATAGATTGAGAATGATTAATGGCGGAAAAAAAACAAAGAATGAATGGTTCATTTTCAGGTCAGCACTTTATGACGAGTATCATACTATAAGGTTTGCTGCTGGGGTTCCAACTATTCACACTTTTTTTTAAAAATTCAAAGTGAAGACTAAGTGTATATTCCCAAGTTTACAGTTAAAACAAACTAGCTGGATGTCTAAGTTGTGAGGAGGATGTAAAGGTGCTTCAGGTGGATTTGAAGAGGCACAAATGTGGCAGATAGAATGCAAAATAGAAAAATGGGAGGTAATTCACTTTGGTAGAAAATATAGCCTATAGTCTCAGGCTTTGGAAGAATTTTAAGAGAGCCAAATAACCATTTCACAGGTATACTTTAAACAGTCCCTGAAGTTGATGTTTGATTTTTCCAAACCCAGTAAAATACCCCAGGCCATTGAAAGTCAAAAGGCATGTTTTCCCCCCCCCCTTTTGGGGATAAGACCATAAGAAATAACGGAAGTAGGCCAGCCCCACTTAATAAGATTATGGGCAATCTTCAACTCCTCTTTCATGGCTGTTCATCATAGTCTTCACCTCCCAATATTTCAAATATCTACCGAATTTCTTATGAAATACTTTCAGGTATTTAACCTTCACAAGTCTCTAGAGAATTCCAGACATTCATCATTCTCTGGGCGAAGAAATTCCTTCATTTCTCAGGTTTAAATGACTGCCCTCTTATTGTGTAACTATGTCTCCTGATTCAAGATCTCCCAGTAAACATCTTCTCAACACCTACTCTGTCTAGATTCTTCAGAATCTTATATTTCAATAACATCAGCTCACATTTCATCTAAATTCTAATGAAATAGGCATAACCTGTTTAACTGTTCTTGATAAGTCAACCTCTTCATCCCAGGAATCAGTCTGGTGAGTTTCTTTTGATTGGTCTTCAATGCCTCTACATCTTTTCTTAAATGCAGAGTTAAAATTATACACAGTACATTTGGTGTAACCTCACTAACAAACTGTACAATTATAACAAGACTTCTCTATTTTCAAACTAATATCCCCTGACAGTAAATACTCAAATTTCATTTGTCTTCTGAAATAGTTTCTGCACCCACATGCTAACTTTTTTGTTTAATGCACAAGGAAACCCGAAGGTGCCTATGCTGCATTTTGTTGGCGTCTCTCTTCTTTTAATCAGTCTATGTTCTGATTCTTCTTACTTTATATTTCCCAACATGAAATTCCATCTGCAAACTTTTTACCCATTCACTTAATTGATCTTTCCCCCTTTGCAGATTCCCAATGCTGTCATCAAAACATGCCTTGCCCACTTACATCTTTATCATACACAAAATTGAATACATTAAAGTTTATTACCCTTCCTTCACCAAGTCATTAATATAAATAATAATGAATTGAGGCCTCATGACTGATCCTTGAGGCAGTTCACTAGTTAATTCTTTTCAACATGAAAAAAATCCATTAATTTTGACTCTCTGGATTCTGTATATAAAACGATCCTTAATTTATGCAAACACATTACCACCCATACCGTGAGCTCCTTTCTTCTGCAATCACTGTTTATGTGGTAACTTATTAAATGCCTTCTGGAAATCCAAATACATTACATCTAATGTTTCCTTTTGTCAACACTGCTGGTTATATCCTCAAAGAGCTCGAGCATATTTTTCAAACATGAATTCACTACTTAAAACCATGCCAACTCTGTTTAATTGTTATGTTTTTCTTCATGTTCTGCTATGTCATCCTTAATAATGGACCTTAGCATTTACCCAATGACAGATGTTAATCTAACTGTCCAAGAATTCCCTGCTTTCAGTCTTCTTCACTTCTTCAAAAGGGGTCTAAACACTACTAGTTTTCCAATCCACATGTACCATGCCAGAATCTTGGATATTCTGCAATATTTCAACTGTCTCTGTTGCCACTTCCTTGAATGCAAGCGTTAGGTCTTGATAACTTGTTTGCCTCGTATCCCACTCATTGGCCAAATACTTAGTGCTTTGTGTTCAAGACTCTTATAAGATCTTTCCTCCATTAGCACCTTGCTCATCCATAATCTTTGGGATATTTATAGTGTCCTTCATCATGAAGACCACTGCAAAATATTAGTTTAAATTATCTGCCATTTTCCCAAGTCACATCTTCCAATCGTATCAAATCTTACTTTGACTACACTCTTTCTTAACAGATATTCATGAAAGCTCTTTCTGCTTGTTTTTCACATTTCTTGTCAATTTACCATCTTAATCAACTTGATTTCTCTTTAATAGCTTTATAGTCATCCACTGCTAATTCCAAAAAAAATCACAACCCTCCAGCCTACCATTAGTTTTTGCCACTTTGTATTCCTTAATTCTTAACTGGATCCACTTTTTGATTGCCTTTGATAACCATGGGTGCTGGATTCTTCTCATCAAGTCCTTCCTTTTGACCAGAATAAAATTTTCCGGAAATACCTGTTAAATGTCTACCACAGGTCAACCACCAAGATTCCCCGGGTCTGTTTTCCCATCTGGATTTCGTTGACTCTTTCTTCATACCTCTGTTCTTGCATTTATTGAAGTTAACAACATTTAGTTTGAGTCCTAAGTCACTTGCCCCAAACTGAATTTTAAATGCTACCATGTTGTCATCTCGACTCCTCGAGGATCCTTAACTATAAAATCTTTTATTAATCCTACATCATTACATATGACTAGATCTAAAATAATCAGAGTTGGCTCTGCAACGTACTGCTCTAAGTAATCCCTGATGTACTCTATAAATTCATCTTCCATGTAACCTTTGTCCCTCTGATATATATAGGCAGATTCATATCAGAATGGGACTATTTGGCGCCGCCCTTTTGGCGCTGATCATTTGGCCCTGCCATTTTGGCTCTGAGCTGTTTTGGCGCTCATTACTTTGGCATTGAGCTGTTTTGGTGGCAATTCAGAATAAAAAAAGTCTTGTTTGGTTAAAGGACAGAGGATGACTCATGACCCACTTGTTTTGTAATCATTCTCTCATTTAACAATTGTTAATAGTCACCTACTGCCTTAATGATACTTACGCCCTTCTGTCTTCATATTGGAAAGCTGTAATGCAATTTTCTTTCTATTTTCTTGTAGAGCCCATACCAGAAATGGCTGAAGACATTCTAAGCAAGAGAGACAAACCAAAATTTTCACACGATGGTTATCTAGATGTGTTTGATAAATGTAGCAAAAGCGACTGATCTTTAAAGTTTTGGAGATGTGAATTAAAGAACGAGTGGAAAGGTCGCATTCACACTAAAGACCATGAAGTAGTGAAATAAGTGAACGGGCATTCTGACGGTGCTTCAGCAGTAAGTGTGTAAGTTGCTACCATCAAAACAAGTGCAAAACGTAAAGCTGAGGAAAGTTTTGAAGTGCCGTCATCAGTTATAAATGTTTGCATTGAAAATAGTTCTCAAGCTGCTCAGGCAGCACTTCCAACTTCAGACGCTATGAAAAAAATCATACGAAGAAAATGAAATCAAATCAATTCTACTCCTCCAAATCCTGTTAGTTCAAAAGAGTTAGCGATCTGTGACGAGTACAAATTTTGTGTGACGAGCAATGGTCAATGTGATGAGTTTTTAATTGGCACTAGTGGTCAAGAAGATGAGAGAATTTTATTTTTTGGTAGAAAGAGCTGGGTAGTTTTTTTACGTGATTCAGAAGTCTGGTATGTCGATGGGACATTTAATCAGGATATGACAAATGCACCAAAACAACTCAGTGTCAAAGTAATGAGCACCAAAGCAATTTAGAGCCAAAAAGTGGTGCCAAATGATCGGCGCTCAAAGAGCGGCACCAAAATGTACCCGACCCGATTAATATCACCCATGACAACTGCCTCCATTATTTCCTGATTTATACTTTGTCTTAATTCCTTCTATGACTTCTTTCTCTGCTTTACCTTATTTCCATCTAAACTGATTCTTCATCAGGATGTATTTCCCTTGTATCACTACTCAACGCTGAACTGATACCTTCCTTTTTTAAGGTGGAGAAAGTGAGGACTGCAGATGCTGGAGATCAGAGCCGAAAATGTGTTGCTGGAAAAGCGCAGCAGGTCAGGCAGAATCCAAGGAGCAGAAGAATCGATGTTTTGGGCTTGAGGCCTGAAGATTCCCGAAGAAGGGCTCATGCCCGAAACGTCGATTCTCCTGCTCCTTGGATGCTGCCTGACCTGCTGCGCTTTTCCAGCAACACATTTTCGGCTCCTTCCTTTTTTAACACAACTACACCACTTTCTTTTCTCCTATTCTTCCAGAATATAGATACCACCACATTTCCACAATAGCTATCAAGTCACATAATTTGTGCCTATATGTGTCATCAACATCTATTTATGCCATCGAAAGACCTCGCTTTAATATTAAAGTCACATCACTCAGGCCCATTGCTAAGCAGACTTGAGTAGATCACATGACCTCTTTCACTGACTTGGAATAAATGAAGTTGAACATACACTCGGAAAAAGGCCTCATAAGCTTCATAATTAAAATAAAATGCCAACTCCCTATCAAGTTGCAATGAAACCATTGATTCCAGTATTCTCTGTTATACAGAAAGATTCTTTATAATACCAAGACAATCTAAATGCATGGGGGAACCTGGATAAGGCATACTCATTGACCTAAGAGGTTTGTTGTACGTTCTCTCTTGGAACCATTTAAGTTTGACTTTTGGAGATGCTCTTGGGGTCACATTTATTCAGGAATTCCAGGAGGGATAAAGGAATGCAATGGTCAGACTGATGTATAACTTGGAGCTTTCTTGGTTTTCAAAACATTGCTGCTCTTGTTTCCCTTGAAGGGAAAGAAGGTGGTCTTGTAAGCTTTATGATTTACAGAACGTAGCAACACACAAACACTGGTATTTTTCACTATACACGTTCAGACATGGGGTGAACATTCAACAGTACACCTGATTTCAAATTTGTAGATTGTGAAACAGTTTGCAGTGGTTAGAAGGTGAGCCAATGATTACACACCATGTCTTCACTTTTGTACAACAATGTTAAGATGTTGGTCTGATTCTTGTCAGTGGTGACCCGCAGGATGATGACAATGGAGGAACTCATTATGGTATTGTAATTAAAGGTAAGCTTATTTAAGATTGTCATTGCTTGCAATTAAGTGGCACAAACATGCATCTTATCTGCATCTTGTTTCAGATAGGTAGGTGCTATTTCAATAATGGAGCAGCTCATGTTGACAATAATTAGCAGTATGGTAATATCACTGATGGCCGACACATTAACATACAATATTCTAAGTGAATAACTGACTAAGGATTGTTTGTAGTAAAATAGACTTTTGATCAGTGTTTATATATTGCTTTGAATGAACCATGCTGCAGCAGTGAGCATATATTATACAAATTATCTGAACAACTATAAAGGCCCATAACTCTTTTAAATTGTTATTTGTCATTAAATGTGACTTGAATGACTTTGAACTGTCTCAGGAAAAAAAGTTCCAAAGGAAAGTTACTTAGAATTGGATAGAACAACAAACTTCACTTTTGCATGGTACTTTTCCACTGGTTGGCATAAATCCAGAGACTCCTGCTGACTGCATGCTAAAACGTTCTCGGTGAAGCTCACAGATAGGGTTCCTTAAAACACAGGGAATGGCAGGGTCACATTTTATAATATTTCTCAAGTAATGGAAAACTACCAATGAGCCAAAGACATCACAGCCAGCTTTTACTTATCAACTACAGCCAATCATTTGATACTGGTTAGACTTGTTATCTATATTATCCTAATGATAGGGGCTGCGAAGATGATTTAATTATCTTCAATTATTATATTAAACTTTACTTATGAATAGTGAACAAAAGTTAACAATTTGAGAGTGGTTTACATCTGAATTCATGAAATTAAATTTCTTATGCAAAAATCAGAGCTAATTTGATGATTGAAACAGTGGCTTTTGCAAATATCAGTGGCTTTCAATTTAGGCTATCAAAATCAAGTACAAAGGTATCAGTATTGACATAAAACACTGAACAAGCTAATATATATTTTGTGGCACACAGGACAGGAATGTCAATGATATCTATATATAAGTAATCTACAATACTTAACTTTCCAGATTAAAATTTTAAAAGCCTGCAGTTTGGATATACATTAAAATCACTTACCTTTGAATAATGTACAATCAGTTACGTTTTTGTGTAACTGTATTCAAGCAACATTAATTGGAATCTAGTATCTGTGCTGATTAGCATGACTTATTTCTGAACTGAACTAATAATTAAATTGCAAATCGTAAACACAACGAAGAAACTTAATGAATTGTGCATTTTATTGCTTGTTTACAAAATTATATCTCCATTCAAGTTATTGTATTTAATAAAAACGGTAGCAGTTTGATTCAATGATGAAGTCAAATATAGACTACAATTTATGACAAAATTAATGCCAACACCTCACACTATAAATATTTAACTCTACACTAGGACACAGTGCTTTTACTTTTGGAATGGAGGATGAACACAGGCAACAATAAAACTATTTTCAGTCTTTCTATTTCTGGCAAGGAACTTTGTTAAATAAATTCGTTCTCATTACCTGTATACTTGCTCTCAGAACACAATGCCACATGGTAAAGCATTTTTTGCAAAATGTATCCAAGCTTTTAAGGACATTAATTTTTAAGGCAGACTCTTGTGAAAAGGTCTCCCTTATTGATAGGGGACTTTAATAATTCTAATTACAGGGAATTTATATTTTGAAACAATACCACTGCAGAGAAAGCAGGAATGGGTCTCAAGTTTGGCCTGAGGGCAACTTCAAATCTTAATACAGGCTGACAGTGCAAATCCTTCAAAGTGAAGTGTGATTTCCCAGACTGAGAAAATACAAGTGATTTGTACATATGAAATCACAGTATTGCCTCTCCATAATTGTGATGGACATTCCAAGTTGTCTCATTAAATGTCACTCAAGTAGTTTAGCAGGGAATTAATTTTTGGTTAATGCACTCCACTTTGGATTTAAGGGAGATGTTTTTAAAAATGTGAGCAAACTGAAGATATTAGGGCCTGGCAATTCTGATACCTAACCAATTTGAATATTGAATATGTTATTGAAATGAATTCGCCTCTAACAAGGTGTTTTACCTGATGCAGTAATGTTCATCATACATTCTATTACATAAGAAACTTAGTGTGGGTAGTGTGGCATTGAAGAATCCAATAGAATCCAAGTCTGATGTCTAAATATTACAGTCCTCAGGTATCTAGACATCCAAGCAAATGTTAAACTATTAGGTTACAAAACAAGAACAAATTTCTAGTAAAGTATCATGTGGTTCCAGATAAGGTGATGTGAGATCTTCATACCCTCAGGTCACATGCTATTATACAGTAGTGATATTAAAAAAGCATTTCTCTTAGAGGGATACTGACCATGAGACATAACATAAGAATTAAGATTCCTTGAGAGACTCATGACGTGTAAAACAAAATTAAAACTTCCAATTAGTAGCCGGGAACAACAACATGACTAGAATTTACATTTTAAAATTACTAAAAAACTTCTGACTAAATATTGTTTCTACCAGCAATCCATAATTCAATTTTAAAGAAAGCAATGCTCCTCATTTAGATATACCATAGGTCACACTGTTCTCAGAATTACAGTCCTTGCAGCAAAATGTCCAACATGACTTCCAGCTTCCAACATTTTCCTGTTTCACCAAGTAGGAATTTCAACCATTTACAGATACTTCTGTTAGATTTTGAACAGTTTTCCAAGTCCATTATCAGCAGTAAAACTTACTTTAATTATCCTCCTCATGCCGTCCTATCTGGAACTGTATTGCTGATTCTTCAAATGACTGCAGAATGCTTCCCACTGCTTAGAGACAGTCTTACTCCCTCATCCCTTCAGTATCTTGCAATGAAACTACAACTTCTTCTTTCAGCTGACCAACCAACTGCTCCTTTCCTCTCTCTCTATTCCTTCTTTACCAAAACCTTAGAAACAGCATGACTATTAACTATTAGTATAGCGGCCAATGTCCTTTGTTCCCAAGTATAAGAGCTTGACATGCTCTCAGCCAGTCCTTCAACGAAGCCAGGCTTGTCGTCAGACTGAACTTACAATAGCTACATCACTCTTTCATTTTTAATTGAAGATCAAAGGTACAGTCCAAAACATAATAATCATATATTCTCAATTGTAACAGATAAGGTAGCACATAGATATAAAACATTTCAGATGTACACAATTGAGATTTACAGATAAGTTATCATACAATAAACCAACTACTGAACTCATTATATGGAGTCAGCAAACAAGTAGCAGAATGAATAGCTAGCTAGTTTAAAGGCAGAAAGCAGAGATGGTCTCAAGGGTAACTATTCAGAAAAACAGAGGTGGGAATGTGTTACTGCAGATTGAATGCTGAAGCCAGTATTGTTCACAATTTAACAATGCAAACTTTGGAATTAAAAAGAACATTTTCACATTTCGGAATTACAGTAAATTTGAAGGTATATTGGCTGAAGTGAACTAATTACAAGACAGCATTAATTAATGCATTAGGTAGATAACTGACAAATGAGTTTCAAAGCACAAGTACAAGTTATTGTGTTTTGATTAAAAAAAAAGGACATGACATTTTTTAATCAATAAGAATTTATTGCTGTAAAGCAGTAAATGGATAAACAGGTTAATCTTTTAGCATTAAACACCGGTCTATACGATGATAATGAAAGGATAGTGACTAGTGGAATTCTGCACAGATCTGTCTTTGGACCACAGCTATTCATGTTATACAATAATGACCTGAATAAAAGAACTGAGGGCATTGTTGCTCGAATCACAGTTGACGCAAAGAGAGATGGAGGGACAAGTAGTGTTGAGGAGTCAGGGAGATTGCAGAGGACTTGGACAGGCTAGGAGAGTGTGCAAAGAAGTGGCCAATGGAATACAATGTGGGAGGGAGTGAGGTTATGCACTTTAGTAGGAAGAATAGAGGTGTTAACTATTTTCTATATAGGAAAAGGCTTCAGAACTCTTAAGTACTAAGGGATTTGGGAGTCCTAGTTCAGGATTCACATGAGGAAAATATGCATGCTCAGTTGGTAGTTAGGAAAGCAAATGCAATGTTAGCATTCATTTCAAAAGGTTGAGAATACAAGAGCAGAGGTATACTGCTCAGGCCATATGAGGCTCTGGTCAGACTGCATGTGGAATACTGTGTGCAGTGTTGTGCCACATATCCAAAGAAGGATGTTCTGGTGTTGGAGGATGTCTAAAAGAGGTTAACAAGAATGATCCCAGGGATGAAGAGCTTGTAATATGAGTATTGAGGACTCTGGGTCTATACTTGCTAGAGTTTAGAAGGATGTGGGGGGTGGGGGGGGGGGGGGGGGGGAGATCAGATTGAAACTTATAGAATACACAGTAGTCTGGGTAGAGTAGAGACACATTGAAGATGTCTCCACTTAGTAGGGACGTGACCCTTTAGAATGGAGATGAGGGGGAATTTCTTCAGCCAGAGAGTGATTAATCTGTGAAACTTATTGCCACAAAGGGCTGCGGAGGCCAAGTCATTGAGTGTACTGGAGACAGAGATAGATAAGTTATTGATTGGTAAAGGGATCAAGGGTTAGAGGGAGAAGGCAGGAGGATGGAGTTGAGAAACATAGTAGTAAGATTGAATAGTGGAGCAACTTGATGGGCTGAATCGTCTTATCCTGCTCCTATATCTTATGGATTTATGGAGGTAAACTGAACACTAGAGTTTATTTACAGAATTGAAAAGTAGACAAGTTTTGCTAAGTTGTGTAAAATATTGTTTAAAATCATACTAAAAGTATTACCTACAAACACAGTTACCACATCAAGAAAGGATATAAAAGATGCAGTTGAGAAAACCAGACTGTACTCTTTTGAATGTTCTGAACTTTCCCAAATTGATCCCCAGCCATTGAAAACAAATTCCTCTGCTCTTTTTGTGATATGAAAGCTCACCATCTCTCTCTTGGTTTCCCAATCTCCCAGTTGCCACTTCCTCGTTGCTTACTATCTCCAACCCCATGACCGAGGACTCAGGAGAGGACCACTAAGATCAGAGGAAGTACACAAGGAAGGAGGCACAAAGCAGGACATAAAAAAAGACAACTTGCCAGAAAGTAGAATGACAAATAACACTCGATCAAACTCAAAGCAACAGATGAAGGTTATGTTGCATGACTTTAATCTTATGATAATCAACCAAATGTTTGCCCAAAGCATGCCTGGGAGTTGTAGCTCTATTAATGTGGCCTATTTGAAGATTTGTCTCCACAGTGATCATTACATCAGAACAGGGAAGTTCACGATCCTAATTGCCCATCCCACAGCTCATGGTTTGGGAACTTCATGTGCAGAGATGCTAGGAAGGATGAAAATAGGAATTAAAAGGGTAACACAAGAACAGAAAGGATATAGCTATATGGAAAGAATAAATCAGCTGCATTTCTTTTTTCTTCTATGGAAGGGTGATATCATTGAGATTTTAAAAATTATGAAAGATGTTATTGAATAGATACGGAGTACACTTCTGCCTGTCGGCAAAGCAAAATTGGAGGCCATCAATATAAGAAAGTTACCCAAGAAATCAAATTAACAACTTGCATCAAAATGATGCCTTTAATTTTATAAATTGTCCCAAGGTCTTTCACACAAGCATTCTCAAGCAAAATTTGACAGAACTGCATAAGGCAATATGGGAATGGACAGCCGAAAGGAGATGAAGTTAAGGAGGATATTAAATGAGGAAAGAGAGTCAGAAAGCTTGGAAAGGAATTTCAGAACTTGGTGTCTACAAAGGTGAATGCATGATACCATGGTCGAGCAATTAAAATTGATGATGCTCCATAATTAAAGGAGTGCTGATATCTGGGTATGGGGTGGGTGGTGTTGTAGTGCAGGAACAGAATACACATAGGGAAAAACAAGACCATGAAGGAACCTAAACACAAGAGAAAAACATTAAAGCCGAGGCACTGTTTAACAGAAAGCAGTGAGCACAGACTTGATGCAAGTAGGCACATAGTCATCAGTATTTGGATGAACCAAGATTGAGACAGGCACTTCTGTGGCTGTAAACGAGACTCCAGGATGGTATGTTGTCTCCCTTGTGTTGGGGTTAAGAATGCCTCAGAGCAGCTTGAGGTCATTCTAGCAGGAGGGTAGCAACTTATTGTGAAGGCATAGGTGAAGAAAAGGATGAAATTCTGAAAGCAAAATATAAAAGTTGTAAAGTTGAAAAGTAGGACCTCAAAGCTATTGATCTCAGGATTACTTTCAATGTCACAGCATCAAAATAGGAGAATCCATCAGATGAATATGTGACTGAAGAGATGGTACAATGGGAAGGGTTTCAGATTCCTAGTGCTCTGGGACCAGAACATCGGGGCATTACCAGTACTGATGTCCTTCGGGCAGCATTTGCTGCAGTAACTGGGGAGGCTTTAAACTAAGTTGGGGTCGGGGAGGTTGAATGGGATCATGTGCAAGCAGTCAGGGAAAGAGGAATCAAGGACAAGAACAAAAGATAGAAAGGGGAGAAAAGCAATACAGAAATTAAGGGCCAGGATCAGAATGGGACTCGGGTGAAAAATAATAGTAACAGGAGAAGTAATGTTAAACAACAAACTTTAAGGCTTTGTGCCTTAATATGCAGAGTATGTATAATAAAATGAATGAATTAATCACATAAATATATGAACATGTTAGGCTAAGGGAAACATGGTTGCAGGTTGATCAGGGATGGAAACTGAATAACTGGGACATTCAGTATTGCAGAAGGACAGATAAAAAGGAAAAGGGACGGAGTTGCTTTGCTGGTTAATGAGGAAATTAACACAATAGTGAGGAGGGATATTAGATCTGATGATGTGGAATCTATATGGGCAGAACTGAAAAACACCATGGGGCAAAAAACATTACTGCAGATTGTATATACACTCCAAACTGTAGGGGTAATGTTGATAATGGCATTAAACAGGAAATTAGAGATGCATGCAAAAAAAGGGACAGCTATAGTTATGGGTAACTTTAATCTGCACATAGATTAGACAAATCAAATTAGTAACAATATTGTAGCAGAGGAATTCCTCAAGTGCATATATGATGGTTTTCTGGACCAATACACTGAGGAGCCAATTAGAGATCAAACCATCCTAGACTGGATATTATGTCATAGAGAAAGGAATAACTGGCAATTTGGTTGTGCAAACTCTTTTGGGGATAAGCGAACATAGTATGATAGTATGCCTCATCAAGACAGAGAGTGATGTAATTAATTCTGAGACTGATGCCCTGATTCAAAACAGAGGAAACTAAGTTGGCTATGATAACTTGGGGAATGTAATGTAAAAGGGATGACGATGAAAAGGCAATGACAAATATTCAAAGAGGGCATGCCTAAACTGCAACACAGTTCACCCCAGGGTCTCCCAGTGAGCAAGGACCAGGTAGTATTGAGGCTGAGCCTGTCCACTCCAGGCTGGCTGTATTCTTTTTCTCTCTCTCAGTTACATCTTCTTTTATTCCTTTTTCTTCATTTTCCCTACGTCGCAGGGAGGCTGAAACAGTACAAGTGTGCGCTTGCAACGAATGTATAAACTGACTGTAAAAGTTGTAAAAGATAGCTTTGAGAAGATAAAAAGTTGGTGAAGACAAATGTAGTTAGGACCCTCACAGTCAGAATCAGGGGAATTTATGAATTGGGGACAAATAAATGGCTGACTGACTAAGTATATAAAAGAAGACAC
The DNA here is from genome assembly GCF_047496795.1 of Chiloscyllium punctatum. Classification (NCBI taxonomy): domain Eukaryota; kingdom Metazoa; phylum Chordata; class Chondrichthyes; order Orectolobiformes; family Hemiscylliidae; genus Chiloscyllium; species Chiloscyllium punctatum. Next base: position 48,400,520 of record NC_092750.1, on the reverse strand, counting down.
AAATAACATACCAGAAAGGTTGGGGAATACAGGGTTTAATGAAAGGTAGGAGCTGAAAATCAGTATTAGTTGGGAAATGGTGTTAGTGAAATTGCTTGGATTGAAGATCAATAATTCTCCAGGACCTGATAATCCACATCCTGGAGAACTGAAGAAAGCGACCCTTGGAATAAAGGCTGCAGTCAGGGTCATTTTCCACAATTCTCTAAATTCTGAAACAGTTCCTTCAGATTGGAGAATAGCTAATATAACCTCCCTGTTTAATATAGGAGGTAGAAAGAAAACCAGGCATTATAAACCAGTCAGCCTGATTTCAATAATGAGGAAAATGAGAATCCACAATGAAAGAAGTAATACTAAACATTCAGAAAATAGTGACAGGAATAAACTGTAGCATAAGTTTATGAAAGGGAAATCACGCTCAACAAATCTACTGGATTACTAATTAAACCAGTCGACTTGATGAGGGGAGCCATAGCTGTGAATTTATTTGGACTTTCAAAAGGCTTTTTGACAACTTGATGTCAATGAACATTTGTCGGCATGGACCAATTTTGGTCAAAGGGCCTGTCTCCACGTTGTAAGACCCTATGACTCTGTATACGAGCAGAGGTTAAATCATTAGATTGCTGGAGTTCAGAAGGATAAAAGGGAGGATCTCACAGAAATCAACAAAATTCTAACAGGACTAGACAGGGTAGCTGCAGAAAGAATGTCTCCAGTAATGGGAGAGTCCAGAAACAGAGATCACGGTCTAAGGATACAGGGTAAACCATTTAGGTCTGAGATGAGGAGAAATCTCTTCACCCAGAGAGTTGTGAGCCTATGGAATTTGCTACCACAAAAAGCAGCTGAGGCCAAAACATTGTATGATTTCAAGGAGATGAATGTAACACTTGGGGCTGAAAGAATTAAAAGATATGGTGGGGGGGGAGCTATTGAAATGAATGATCATCCATAATGAATGGCAGGGCAGGCTTAAAGGGCTGAATGGCTACTCCTGCTTCTTTTTTTCTTTACTTTCATATAATGTAGGAGGCCAAGAGTGCATTGGAAGAGTGACATTTATTGGCAACATTGAAGTTTTTAGTAGCAAAGAGATTGAGGAAGCATCAGACAATGTTCTGGAAGTTAGACCAGGTATCTAGCTAGTACCTGACTTCAAAGACATATCCTTGCACCTTGACAAGTGAATACTGCAAATGCATTGTACCCCTTGTTGGTCACCTAGATCTTCTGGGGTCAAGCATAGCTTTTGAAACCAGCCTTTCTGCGTATACATGCCAAAGGTTTTTTAGTGCCACATACTTCGCTGGTGCAAAGAAAAAACATGGGCAGTTTCTGCGTTATTGCAACACCTGTGACAGATCCGATTGGTTTGATGCATTTTGCTAACGGCAGCAATTGTGCTGACTGTAGTTAAAGCATGTAATTAATATTGGCCTGCCATTATGACCCCAAAAGGCATAAATTGTTTGGTCCTTTTTCTTGCCCAGATCTTTCCTATAAGTTTTAATCAGAGTAGAGTTGAATACCAATTCAATTAGTGTCCCTGCAAGGTCCTCTTCGGTGAAATCACACTCATTCCCTTTTCTATGGCACCTGGTGACAAAGTCATCAGCAGACGTTTGGGATTTCAGTTTATATAATACGGGTTAGAGATTGTTAATCAAAAGTTGATTTGCACCTTGAACCGGTCCTAAAACTATCTCCTCTTTTCTGGTGCATGTATTTATTCTTCGAAGCCCCTACTTGCAGATAGCAAGCACAAATTTCAGAGTTCTTCTCTCTGGATCTGTTCATTAAAGATGCATGTGTTGCTTAATTCAGTGAAGATATCACTCACTGTCCAATCCATAATCAAATACCTGCTTTCTATTTCTTACTGAAGGTCTGTGGTTTTCCTTTTTATTAAAACAGAATGCAGAGCTGGTTTGTTCATTTTTTTTTCACTTGGTTCCCTGTTCTATCCTTTTATTTTTCAATCATTTGCTTCTACTTTATTTCATTTTTCATGGTTGTGGGCTCTTTAAGACATTTTGCTGACTGTGAGCCTATGCCTTTAAGAGACAAAGGTCTCTTATTGCCAATATGAATTAAAAGCTTGCAGGAAATACTTTAGCTTCTGAGGTTGTTTTTAAACTCATGAGAAATCTTCTTAACAACTGTAACATTGCTGTTTTGTCAGGAAGAGGCTGAAACTTGTCTTTTATTGTTATAAATGAGATAAGGGGCTTCTAGCTTGATAGGTCTTGAACTTCAACTTAAGAAGAAGGTGAATCTGCCCCTTGGCTATTTAAATTGGCAATCTGCATGAGCACAAACATAGTATACTGGATTAGTGGTGCTGGAAGAGCACAGCAGTTCAGGCAGCATCCAACGAGCAGCATAGTATGGTCAGTCATCCAAGTGCTTTACAATCCAGGGCAGACTAATCTGCAGCAAGGATTCTTTTTCAGGCAGTTAGTGGCACTTATTACTGCACTGTCATCATGCCATGATTCATGTTGATAGGTAATGATCTTCAAATGCACTTATATTCACACCATAACACACAAATGAGATGTGGGTTACAAAGAATTCATTGAACTTTTATTCCAACACCTGGTATCTACACATGTACACAATAATCATTAGCACTTGTACATCTGGCCTTAAGCTTAACAATTTAGGTATAGTGTTGCATACCTCCCTCAGCATCCTATGCTGCAGTGGACTCAGTAAGATGGAGACTGAGACGGTTACACCATAAGTTCACACATTATCATTCAGTGATGACATCACGAGCATGTCCCTTAAAGGTATATTACATATCTATTGGAATGCTTGACATAACACAGGGACGTCGACGATCCCACTTTGTTTTTCAAAGAAGGACAGAAGTGTTCTTCTAGTATCTCGGCCAATATTTAGCCCTTGACCAACATCAGTAGGACAGATTATCTGGTCATTATTCACTGTTGTTCATGGAACCATACCATGTGTTGATTCACTGCACACTGTTCCCATTACTGACAACATTTCAAAGGGGCTTCATTAGCTGTAAAGGATTTGGGGACCTTGAATAGAGGTTATGCAATCACAAGGTCAGAAGAAATCCAAACCATACAAAAGTCAAAAGAATTGTTACAGTATACTTTACAGAAATATATGACTTTTCACTAACATAAAAATTCAGGTCATGCCACCCTTTAAAATCAACTACTATCAGAGAATAGTGCCAAGCATACAATAACTATCGATCCAACACATGATACAAAAAATAATATTTTTAAAAAATAGGGTGTCTCATTTACAAATATTGCTAATGAAGTAGCATAGTTAACTTTTGAAAATCAAACAGCAAGGAACATTTGAAAAGGTAGACTGGATTATCTGCTATGTTTTATAAATGCAGTTGAAGATGTGAAATGAACTGAGGAATGATATTTTTTCTGGCTCTTGTTAATCACTGGGACTTTCTGCCAAAAGTTAGCACGTGTTGTGCAACTATTGGCTGGGCATCCTGCATTATAATTCCATCAATGTTGCAATTATAATGTCCCGCAGATGCAATGGTCACTAAATTTGAAAAACCAGGCCTAAAGAAGCTTTAAAAAATGAAAAGAATAGAGAAGAATGTTTCAGTGAGCATGCTGAAGATTGCGAAAGTCTTTTCCTGGGCAATGCCACAGAAGGAGAATAAATACTCAGCTATCTTTACTGATCACTATTAGTGAGCAACAGTGAATCAAAGTATTTCCCAATAGGTGAAAGCAAACTAATTTATCATGCTTTAATTTTCATTCTGTAGATTTAATTTTTAAAACTTTGCATTTAAGACAGTAAATGATCCAGTAAATTTACACACAAATAATACAATATCAGATTTCCTAGAGAGCACTGATAGAAAACTACACATGCCTTCCAAGGATGAAAATAAAAGATGTTAACAATTTTATGAACTGATCAACACATCCAACTGTCTACTTCAAAACTTTGGACAGATAATGCACCGAATCATTTTCAGACAGAGCATGGCTTAGCAATGATATAATAAGTTGTTATTTATACAGGCAGCAGGTCTAAGTGAAGGATGCTAATGATGGGGACAGCAATCAGGGTCATTTCATGGTTGGAAAGGATAAGGACTAAGCACAATAGGAGTTGTTTCTTCAAAGGGCCTGAATAATCCTACTATTGGTTGCACTGAGGAATGTTTCTAACACCTTGCTTAATTGACATATATTAATGAGGTTTCTGAGTCAGCCAAGTGCACTGACCACCTACAGAAATGAAAAGGGCCGAATGAAGGTGTGCCAGTGGGCAGAAATGACTATGAAATTGTCCTTTGGTCAACTTTATAGAAATCTGTACAGATTTACATGTTAATAAAACGCAAACAGGTCAATGCTCAATACATAGCAACACACAAGAGAAAGTTGCTATATTAAATTAGGGAAAGCAATGGCCTCATGGTATTATCACTAGACTATTAAATCTAGAGATCTAGGTAACATCCTGGGGACCTGGGTTCAAATTCTATGACAGCAGATGGTGGAATTTGAATGCAATTTTTAAAAACTGGAATTAAGAGTCTAATGACGATCATGAATCCAGAGCTGATTGTCATAAAACCCCAACTGGTACACTCATGTTTTTTTAGGAAGGGAATCTGCCATCCTTACCCGGTCTGGCCTACATGTGACTCCAGACCAATTGCAAAGTGGTTGATTCCTGAACTGTCCCCAAACAATTCAGGATGATCTCATCCAGTGAATGAATAAAAGAAACAAAAAGCATAATTGCTAAAAGTTCATAGATGAAACAAATGAAGCTAGACAAATAAACTTATTCATAGAGAAGAAAACATCAACAATTTATTTATTTGTTAAACACTTTCAAAACATGTTGGTGATTATCATGCTATACAATGGATCACTAGGTAAGATATCACATCTCCTTGAACCTTTCACATACAACACACAACATAACCATGAAAACCATCTATTCCACGTGACATTCTGCAGAGTTTTAAGACTCCTGTTCAGCTTGGAAAATGTAACCAACTTTCACAAAGTGCTTTTCCTCTTCTTTCCAACTTTCCTATCCCCAGTTCCTACTGCAGAATATTTCCACACATAGCTTATGTCGTACCCAAGTAATCCATTTCAAGCGTTGCTGTAGCAATCAACAATTTGAGTCTGAAGCATCTCGATTGCAACTGATCATCTCCTCATTCAATATTTCCACATTGTCCCTTCAAGCAGGAAACAGTGGATGGCAATTGACTGCCCAGATTCTCCTCAACAAACACCGCCTGAGCTTACCTGGACTAAATTAATTACGTGGAGCAGCCAAGTATTGTCTGAATCAGCTGGGCCACCACAGCCTCATGCACCATCCTGGGAATTGTGTTAGAACCCAGGGTTGAATTTCTGGGCACTGTCAAGGACAGGAATGGTGATAGAATACAAAAACACTGTTACCAGCAATTTCCCTGCACCATTTCCAATGCCAGTGATTTTTGATAATACAGGTTCAGGGTCTTTGAGGAAGGCAGCTAATTAGATGCACTGAGGAATTTGATAATGTTGGTTAAAGGAGATGGTGGATTTCCATTTAGTTCCACTTTCTTGATCCAGCAGAGGCCAGATTAACTGGCTGAAGGAGGTAACTAGTCCTTCCTGTCGACCAAGATGCAATTCAGTTAAATGCCATCCTATCTACAGATTCCATGCTGCTTGCACCCCACACCTTCCCCTCTTTGTTTCCAGCCCACAGAGAGAGCCTGGCTACTGTATATGATTTTCATCTTCAGAAAAATGTTGGATAAACCACCCCTTCATATTGACACCCACTCTCAGCAGCTAGGCCTCCAGCTGTCCCTCAAATTTGGCAAACCTACCTTTCACACTTAACTGGGCAGGGACCATAACGACTGACTGTCTTCATGCTCCCCCCCCAACTATCCCACTACATCCCTACCATCTTTATACCTCACCTCCCCCTTGGGGGGTGGATCTTCACGAACCTGGCAAAATCTAAAACATGGACCTGAACAGAAAAATCCAGCTTTGAAACTCAAGTCTAGACAGTCTCAATTTTTGTCAATAAATTTCCTATTTTAACCATTTCTACATGGACTCTCAAATTATTTACTCCAATTCCATGATAGTTTTACTGAAACAATTGCAGATTTACACCAAGGGAAAGTTGAAGTCCCACTACTTACAGACAGAGCATTAGGCGAGATTAGATTTTAAACATCATTTTGCTCAACCTATGATCAAGTACAATTGAGACAGAAGTAACACATTTGTTTAAGAATTCAGATTACAAGCATTGATCAAATTATACCAATAGGACTGATTTACAGGACATGTTCCTAGAGAACAAAATGAAAATTACTGCTTAAAAAAAACTCAAAAAGAAGCAATGCTGCTTCATGCAGTTTCCCTGTTTCATTCATACAAATGGAATAAACCATTTTGAATTTTATAAAATGGAATGCAGGTTTTGCATCAACGGAAACAGAATAATTTAACATTAAAAACAGACCAATATTACTTAAAAATGAAACTTTCATATCTTTCAAAACACTTCATTAAGAATGCACCTACATAAAAACAAACAGGTGAAGAGACCAAAAGGATGCTTCTTGTTTTTTGACAAGTTTCAGTAACCATAAAGATGATCAAAGGCTTGATACACACTATAGATAAATAATGAAACTATTACTCAGCCACTGTGAAACTAACTATTTTATATAGTTATTCTTTATTTGTTTTTTAATGTAACGTAAGGAAAATGAAGTAAATGATCAACATATGAACACCGTTCGAATATTTGAAGCAAAATGCAGATTCACAAGAAAAATCATAATTCTTGTATTATTCAAATTGAGATCATGCCGTAATTAGGAAGGTATTCACTATATCCCACATAATAGGGAGATACTAACAAGCTCCTGCAGTTCCTTGTTTGATGAAGAATCAGGCCGATTAGAAAACATCAAACTTATTGGAGGAAATAGGATTAAATGTGACCACTGGCAAAGAGTTGAAAACCCAGCGTGTATTAGATCATTTCTGTGATGAGCTTCAATTCCAGGCATCTGACAAAATGCTCTTTTGAAGAAATAACTTTTGAGCTGTTGTTTTCATTTTAAATTTACCTTGCTGTTGCTTTCAAAGAAAATGCATTGTAGAGACCACATATATACTTAAGACTTCTCAAAACCAGTCATTGTAAGAACTGAAAAGTATTTGTACTGTACATAATTCTGCTGCTGCTGATGTGACTACGCTAAAGTAGGGAAAGTAATATCCTCTTGATAACCTCAATAAGTCTTATCGCATGTAGTACACAAACAAATAAGGAATATAGACATAAAGGTTAAGCAATACCTTGAGAACTTCCATTGGCACCTGGGTATTTGTGGGTAGACTGGTGGGGACGCTGACGTTGATGGCCTGTGTCTGGCTGACTGGCACTCGCTGCTGAATGAACTGTGCTGCCTGCTGCTGCTGCTGCTGTTCTCTTCGTTCTTGCTCCTGCATTTGCTCGCGCATGAGCTGCTGCCGTAGCAGTATTCGTGACGTCATATTGGAGGAGGTTAATGGGGGTTTAGCTGATCCTTGCTGCTCTGATGAATTGCTGTGGTGGAAACCAATAGTGGAGAAAACAGACTTCTATTAGAATCCAACACGAGATGAGCAGGAAAAGAAAAAAAAATGCATTTTAACAGGAGGATACTGCTGGCAATTCAGAAAATTTAACTGACAGAAAATTTAAAAGCTGGCACATAGAGTTTGACAATATGCAATCTATACACTTCCAAGGCATTTTTCTTCATTTAAACGATGATGACGAATTCCTTTACAAAGTACAAGTGGCAAAAAAGCTCAGCACGAAATCACAACGACTAAGTACCAAGCTGAAAATGCTTGAGGGATTTACAGAAAAAAACGTTATGAAGTGGTGACCATTCTAGTTACGTGATAGGTAATATTCTCAGCTATACATGACATAAGTGGAAACATTCAGTTCGCAAACAGTTAAACCAAGTATTAAACAGTTCTGGGCAAAATTTTAAGTCAATTGTCAGGCTGGCATCTGTCATGTCATGGGCAGCACGGTGGCACAGTGGTTAGCACTGCTGCCTCACAGCGCCAGAGACCCTGGTTCAATTCCCGCCTCAGGCGACTGACTGTGTGGAGTTTGCACATTCTCCCAGTGTCTCTGTGGGTTTCCTCCGGGTGCTCCGGTTTCCTCCCACAGTCCAAAAATGTGCAGGTTAGGTGAATTGGCCAAGCTAAATTGCCCATAGTGTTAGGTGAAGCGATAAATGTAGGAGAATGGGTCTGGGTGGGTTGCGCTTCGGTGGGTCAGTGTGGACTTGTTGGGCCGAAGAGCCTGCTTCCACACTGTAACTAATCTAAGCTAAAACTGCAGACAAAGAACAGATATTAAATTTAGTTTAAAAATTCGTACTAAAGCTAGATAAGACAGATTACCAATCTGCACAGACATGGCTGTCAACATTATAGATATATGGTACAATTTGAACTCTTCGACAGCACTGCATTCTGGGAAATGCAGCAGGAGAACTTAACTTTAGCATCCATCAAAGATCAAGAAGTAACTCCCTAGCCTTTAGAGTTGTTTGGTTCAGAGGTAACCACACGGCCCTAGAATAACTCCCCCCCCCGACACGAGGAGATGGTTAACTTTAGAACCTACACCCCTATCCCACAGAAAGCCTTTGAAGCTCCTCCATTTGGACTTCCTCTCATGCCCAGTTCAGCTCTTCCCTGGCGGGAAAGCCAACATCACTCTTCAGTTTAGTATAAAAGCAACCAGGCCTCAAGAATAAAATATATCAGATTAAAGAAAAACCTCAGGGTGCTCTGACAGATGTTTTCACGATCTACAATTTAAAATTGCAGCCAACCAGACTAAGGCAGGGAGCAGGTGTGAACAGGTCCCCTGCCCCTTTTTGAACAGCACCAAACGCAACCCATTTTCAAGGGAGAAGGTTGTAATTTTCCCCAATAAAATTTGGCCTCAAATATTCAAGGAATGATCCATGGAGTGGAAGACATATAGCCATGTCTGTGTTTCTCTAATCCAAGTCAAACTATCAGAGGAATATGAAAACAAAACATGCACTTCCAAAAAGATGGCAGGGTAAATAGGAAGGCAACATGACCTGGTACTGTATCACATCACCTATTGGACAGTAATGGTGATTGTAAAGTATCATTAATAGAGCTATGCAACGACACTTGCTCAGCAATGGCCTGCTCACCAATGCTCAGCTTGGAGTCAGCCAGGGGATCCAGCTCCAAACTGAGTTACACCGGTGAGTGCCAGAGGTGAAAGAAAGTGACTTCCCTTGACATCGAGGCAGCAACAGAGGGAGCGTCACTCAAAGGTTCCGTGCCCAGCAATCAGTGTCAGCACACCTATCGCAGCACAACCTACCAGTTCCAGAAGTTGCTATCACGCACACAGACCTTTGACCTCAGCTGGAAAGAAATTTCAAGGGAATGTGGAGTATGACATAATTTCTGATGAAAGTTCATCTTGAAATATTAACTCTTATTCCCTCTGCTGCCTGGCCTGTCTATTTCCTATTTTATTTTTTGTGTTTTCTTTTTCAAATTTCAAGGATTTAATGGAGTTCTAGTAACATTCAAGTCAATGGAAATCAGGAGAAAAACTGCCCACAGGTTGGAGTCATCTCTAGCACAAAGGATGATGGTTGTAGTTATTGAAAGCCAAGCATCTCGGCCTCAGCACACTGTTCTGGGACTTCCTGAGGATGTTATCATAGACCCATCTAATTTCAGCTACTTTATCAATGACCTTCCCTCCATCATAACATCAAAGGTGGAGATATCTATTGATGCATGCACAATGTTCAGTACCTTCTGCAACTCTTCAGACAATGAAACAGTCACTGTCCATACGCAGCAAGATCAGGACAACATTGAGGTTGGAGCTGATAAGTGATAAGTAACACTCTCATGTAAGTGCCAGGCACTGCCCATCTCCAGGAAGGGAGAATCTAACCATTGTCCCTTGACATTCAACAGCATTACCATAATTGAATTACCTAACATTAACACTCTGGAGTTTAGCTTATCCAGATACAAAAAGGAACCCTGATTATCCAAAGGGCACAGGCAGGGAGTATTTTGTTCAGTTAATCGAATTCCAGACAACATAGTTTAGCCAAGCATCAGGGCCTTGTGACTTTGCCGGATAATCTGATATTCAGATAATCGAATGCTGGATAATTGAGTTTCTACTGTACGTACTGGCCCATATAAGTACTTGCTGAAAATGTGTTGCTGGAAAAGCGCAGCAGGTCAGGCAGCATCCAAGGAACAGGAGAATCGACGTTTCGGGCATAAGAAGCTCTTCAGCCTCTCCTCTGCACAGAAGCTCTTCAGCCGCGAATCCTCCATATAAGTACTTGATCTACAAAGGCAGATCAGAAAATGGCTAACTCACTAGATGATTTCCAAAAGTCTGTCCACCATCTATATAGCACAAGTCAGGATTGCAATGGAATAGTCTCCACATGATTGTATTTGTATAGTTCAACAAACACTCAAGAAGCTCAGAATCATCCAAGACAAAGAAATCTGCTTGATTGTCACCCAAAGGTCCACTACTGGTGCACATGTGTAACATCTACAAGTTGCACTACAGTGGCTCACCAAAGCACTTTCGAAACAAGCAAACTCTGACACCTAGAACAAGAAGCATGGAAAGACTACCACTTGTCCATCCTCCTCCAAGTTACAAACCCACCTCCTCCAAGTTACAATCCATTCATGATCACTGGATCAAAATCCTGGAATGCACCACCCAAAAGCATTGCTGATGTACCTCCACCTCACAAATGCAGTGTTTCATTAAACTGGCTCAGCACCAGATTAGAAGCAATTTAGGATGCAAGACGTACTCATGCTACCATTGATATTCACACCTCACAAGTGGTTAAGAAAAAGGTGTGATCAACTGATCCCTGGGTTTAGGTTACTTTATTTGCCCTGTCAACCAAGGAATCTTGCATTCTTTGAATAAAGACTTATTTTTTAAATGTAGAATTGGAAGAGGAATAAGAGTGAAATGTAACATTTTCGCCAAACTGAACTAGCAACTATTTTTTTTAAATTACCAAGACTTTTCTAGAAAACTTCTAATATATCAAGCACGTATTCCAAAGAGAAGTTAGCCTCTATAATAATTCATCGAAAAGATCTATCACCCATCTATTGAACTTCCCAAGCAAGCCTCCAGTAAAGAAGTTGATATTTATGTTATGAACTGTATGAACAATTCATTCAAACTATAACTGCTCAGCAAGAATTTGAAATGGAATGTATTTTATTACGCATACTGGGAAAATACTAGCTTTGGCATAGTAGTCCATTTAAAATATAACCCCTTATGAAGTGTTCATTCCTTATCGGTATTCAGTAATTAAATCAGAAACTTAAAGACTTGCATGTATAAAATATTTGATAACTATTAAAACATGCATCAAATGTCGACTTAAAGCTTTTCCTGGCCTAGCCCTGCACACTAATTACAGAGTAAAATAAAGAATTATTTTTCTTATAATATTTTATAGATATTTGCTGATCCATTTTTGAAAGCTGCAAACTCTTTCAGGCCAGATGATTTGTCATGTACAGCATATTGTTTCACATAAATCATTTCCTTTCAATGCCACAGTCACCATAACAGACTTCAAGCACTGCTCGGCATTTCTAATTTTAAAGATGACTGCAACAGCAAAATAATTGGAAGTATTCTCCTGTGGTCAGTTTCTACTTGGAAATCTGTAAAAGAAAACCTACACTCTATAGCAGTGAAGTGAATTTATACATCTGATAGGCTAAAGTGTTAAAGGTCATAAAGGAAATGTCACCGCATATATGCAATTTTTAAAAATGCTTTTACATAACACCTTGAATTAAATGGAAAATATTCAGTTCATCATGTAATTCTGTTAGGTTGACATGCAATAATCAAGCTTATACTCATGGGACACTATTTATAAGTAGACAGAGGTGTTGTAATGGCAGTTGAAGTGGCTTAAGAACTCAGCAAAGAGGGAGTTCTGGTTGGCAGTTGGAAAAAATCAGTAAATAATGATAGTTATATATTACCATAGAAGTGTGGAAACTGCACATCTTGAAGAGGATTGGGACAAAGATACAAAGAGATACACAGAGTGGAAACAGTGGGTGAAAGAAAAAACCTAGTGGGTGAAAAAGAAGACAGCATGATTTGAGAGGGAGGATGGTGTGGAAGGGAAGACCAGTCAGTTCTGTTGGGAATGTGATCCAGTGATGATGAAAGAATGGCAATCTACCGGTATTTTCAAGTCGGGTTGGAGGGAAACTTTGAGGAGATACATTTCAAACTGGTGGTCCTAAAAGAGGTGTTAGATCTGAAATTTCCAGTGTGGAATGCTTATTTGAGTTAGGTGTTTGCACATCTGGTGACAATCAAAGTTTAGCTTGCTCTATTCACAGTCTTGTGTTTTTCTTCTATTAAGCAATTAAGAAACTAAAGTTGCAGCTTTTTTTTAATCTATAAGAAACCAATGTAACAATATATTCTATTCCACTGTCAGTTTTTAAAATACAGTCTTATCTTCCAGAAAGCAAGACACACTTGTTTTTTTGGTGCACACCACATACAAAAATATAACCTTTCTTTCTATTCAAGGTCTGTGAGTTCAAAACATCCTGAGCCATTAATCCTTTTAACAAAATGAGAAGAATACCTTTATGCCACAACAAATACAGCTGCTGAATGATCAGACTAATTAGCTCCTAAATCAGTGCATACATTATAGTCTCAAAGTGCTTGACACTAATACTGTTGATTGTCAAACAAATCAAACTTACTCACAAAGTTATTAATTTGAAATTATGATGTTTGACCATTTTCGTTTTAGTATGGATGTCATGTATGACTGTGCTTTAAAAAACCACATGTTTTAAAGTTACAGAAAATTATAGTGACAGCAAAGGCATTATTTGAATCCATATTACACATAACTTCAATACTCCAAATTCTTGTGGAATTATTTTCTATCATGCTTAAAATAAATAATTTTCAATATCTGACTGATCTACTTAAAATATTCTGTAAAATATATTTTAATCTGCCTCTGGTGGCAGATAAATAGTATTCCCAGTCATATTTATGACATGATATGGTATCAGAGCATCCTTCAGTTCCAATATTAATGTTCCAAAGCAATCAATTGTGATTAAGAAAATTAAACAACACTCGCACAACTCTAGCCTTATCAGTTTCTTCAACATTCATGTGCAGAAAAGAACAATCTTTTGACTAAGATGGGATAAAGCAAAGGCTACACATCAAGTAAGTAACAAGAGCTGACTACTACCATCATATTTGAAGTGTGTTAAAAACAGAAAAGGATTAGAAAACTTTCTATGTCCAAAATAATAGAAATCAAATGTGGGGATCAACTAATCTCCAAAATAGTGAATACAATTCAATTCTTCAAGGTGACTTAATACAACAAAAGACAATTCTGAACAAGTGAAGATTGAAATGTTGTATACACTGAAGATTCATTTAATTAAAAAATTCAAATAAAGTAATACTTCATTTGCAAAACTGATATGAATGCTTTTTAACTCATAATGAGCTAAGGTGTGTCTTTTTTTACTCCAGATTTCCACTGATTCTTCTCTTTTTAATCCAACACACTGCTGGATTAAAGCCATATTGTCATATAGATTATATAATTAGTTTCATTGAGACAAAACTAGAATATTATTACAAATTTTGATCTAAAAACTAAAAAAGCTCTGTTTTTTTTCAAAGTAAATCTACTTCCTATGTCATTTAATGTTGTGTTCAGTATTGTGTTTCACAAGGTAATTTTGATTTTTCATAACTTTAATACTGTCGTGACAGGATCTCTACTCCACTGAGTTTTTTTTATTACTGTTTGTCCCATAAAATAGAATAATTCTTTGCATTAATGCAAAAAGCACAAAACTGAGACCACAGAAACTTGACCAAAAAAAATTACAGAAAGTGCACACTGGAGAACAGGTAGAACAGTAAATCAGAAACAAATTGCTGGTAAAGCAATTTTTGTTTTATTTTTAAATTACTGTTCGAAATTAACCTTGATGAAGGGAATACCAAAGCATTTCTTTTCAAATGGCCTGAGATGTTATTTTTAGTATCTCTTTGTTGTCAATGACAAATTATTGTCAAATTTTCCTTTTTACCTCTTAAGTCTCATCTTAGTGAACTCTTGACTTTTTAATGTATTGCCTGAATTTCTTCTTTAATCCCTTGTGTTAATATAATGCCATACTTATCTCTACTCCTCTTTGCAAGTCGTTATGTCTTCCCAACATGCCCTACTACTTATCAAGGCTGCATTCACATACATTTGGGAAACATGGCTGTAAAACATATTAAATGTGGGTACAAGATCCATTTTTCCAAAAGAAATCAGCCCAAATAATATTCAAAAATCTTTATTTCTATTTCACCTCATATAGCAAGTTTTCACAACTGTACTGCAGGAGAACTTTCACACAGGACTAGCCACTATCAAAGGCCTATAATGTTCAATTATTAAAAACTGCAAATGGATACCACAGCAGCTATATGTGGTAAAAAGACAAATGCATGTGCTAAAATGGGTATTTTGCAATTGTTTGAAAAAATGGCTTTGGTACATGCTTTTGGCTGAATTGCTGCTTATCACAATTTGAACTTGTGTAGAGATGCCATAACAGAGAGACACAGAGTTAGCCTTCAAGTACGAGATGCAATATTCATGGAGAACTATAACAAGGCTGCAATTCAATTATGCACCTATTTTCTATGTTTTTATCTCCACTACAGGTGGCTGGCACACAGCTGCACATTTCAGGACAGGGTGAGTGTTAGAAGACACACAGCCTCTCTGACATGGTAATGGAGGTTCAAGGGTTCAATTATATTTGCGAGGCAAGAAATCTTTAGCATTTCCAAAATAACTGTTGATTGCAAGACTCCACTGTCATTTGAAGTCTTTCAATGGGTTTCAAAAGCCCTCTTTGAAACATCAGCAGCAGGAGAACTGTTAACAGTTGATTAAAATTTAAGGAAAATTCCATCAAAATCCTCAGTGACAACTTGTTTGCTCCCAATCATCTGGTGGCTGTTAGAATTGGTGTTAATTTGAATACTAACCACCAAACCTCCACACAGCCTCCTTATCAAGCACTAGCGAGCAAATCCAGTGACATTAGCCATTTAACAATCCTCCAACTATTCCTCATAGATAGCCTGTTGTGCAAATGAGACTAAATCATTATTTCAAATTACAACTCAAAGGCTCTTTAGTCCCGAATATAATCAGATAAATTCAAATTACTGCCTACAAGGCAATTTTCATTGCATTAAAAAGTCTATGAATCCTGGACAAGAAGCTCACATGCATTTAATTAGTTTAAAGGGAACTTCAGTATAAATCTTAACAAAATGCAATTTATTGATAAAGCCAGCAGTTTTGAGCTTTTCAGAAAGACTAACTTGATTGCTGTATCATTTAATTATTTATACAATCAAATAAACTTTTCCCAAAACAGCCTTATTATTTAAATCATGCGCAAGATGGATGAGAGTGTCACAGGCAAGGCCAGTATTTATTGCCAATTGCTAATTGCCCAGAGGGCACTTAACAGTCAACCACATTGCTGTGGTTATGGCATCACATGTAGGCCAGATCCTGTAATGATGGCAGTTCCCTTACCTAAGGGACATTAGTGAGCCAGATGGGTTTTTCCATCAAACAAAACTATTTCTTGGTCATCATTATTTAATTCAAATTTCAGTATCTGCCATGGCTGGATTCAAACTAGGGTCCCTGGAATATTATCTGGGTCTCTGGATTAATAGACTAGCAATAATCCTATGAAGCCATTGCGTCCTCTGTAAAATGCACTACATTTTTGAAGTCAAGCACTGACAAACTGTTTCTTGGATACCTAAACCAAATATAAACTAAACTATCATACAAAAGTAATATGTATAGCCCTGTTACATGCCATACATTATAAATTATATACAAGTGGTAATGTCTACCCTCTGAGCCAGGATACCTGGATTCAAGTAACCTCATGTCCACCCAGAAATTAATTGAACTATAAGTCTGAACGGAATACTCACAGAATACGTCCAACAATAAACTAAGAAAGTAACAAGCCTTGTGGTGCTATGGTAATAGTCCTACTTCTGGACTAGATTCAAGTCCCATCTCTAGATGTAATGGCCTTAGGAATGTGTCATATAATGAGTTAAACTAGTTTAATTTAAAAATAAGTTACGAGAAATAGCTCTCAATTCACTATAATATAAATTGATCACTTTTTTTCAGTTTTTCACCTCTCACAATAATGGTAATATCAGGTTGAAGACATTGTCAGGAAAAAGATCCAACAACAGAATATCTCCCTAAATACTCTTCTGTCAACATAAAACTGAGAAATTTCATCATATATTTTTACTTTTAAATGCAGTTACCCAATAATTTATTGTTTCAGTATCATGCCTGAACTCAGTTTTCATTATTCATCAGCAGTAGCTGTGATCTATATGGACTTCAATAAGGCATTCGACAAGGTTCCCCATGGGAGACTGATTAGCAAAGTTAAATCTCATGGAATACAGGGAAAACTAGCCACTTGGATACAGAACTGGCTCAATGCTAGAAGACAGAGGGTGGTGGTGGAGGGTTGTTTTTCAGACCAGAGGCCTGTGACCAGTGGAGTGCCACAAGGATCGGTGCTGGGTACTCTACTTTTTGTCATTTACATAAATGATTTGGATGCAAGCACAAGAGATACAATTAGTAAGTTTGCAGATGACACCAACATTGGAGGTGTAGTGGACAGCGAAGAGGGTTACCTCAGATTACATCAGGATCTGGACCAGATGGACCAATGGGCTGAGAAGTGGCAGATGCAGTTTAATTCAGATAAATGCGAGGTGCTACATTTTGGGAAAGCAAATCTTAGCAGGACTTATACATTGAATGGTAAGGTTCTAGGGAGTGTTGCTGAATAAAGAGACCTTGGAGTGCAAGTTCATAGCTCCTTGAAAGTGGAGTCGCAGGTAGGCAGGATAGTGAAGGCAGCATTTGGTATGCTTTCCCTTATTGGTCAGAGTATTGAGTACAGGAGTTGGGAGGTCATGATGTGGCTGTACAGGACATTGGTTAGGCCAGTGTTGGAATATTTCATGCAATTCTGCTCTCCTTCCTATCGGAAAGATGTTGTGAAACTTGAAAGGGTTCAGAAAAGACTTACAAGGATGTTGCCAAGCTTGGAGGATTTGAGCTATAGGGAGAGACTGAACAGGCTGGGGCTGTTTTCTCTGGAGCGTCATAGGAGTGACCTTATAGAGGTTAACAAAATTATGAGGAGCATGGATAGAATAAATAGACAAAGTCTTTTCCCTGGGATCGGGGAGTCCAGAACTAGAGGGCATAGGTTTAGGGTGAGAGGAAAAGATATAAAAGAGACCTAAGGGGCAACTTTTTCATGCAGAGAGTGGTACGTGTATGGAATGAGCTGCCAGAGGATGTGGTGGAGACTGGTACAATTGCAACATTTAAGAGGCATTTGGATGGGTATATGAATAGGAAGGGTTTGGAGGGATATGGGCTGGGTGCTGGCAGGTGGGACTAGATTGGGTTGGGATATCTGGTCGGCGTAGACAGGTTGGACCGAAGGGTCTGTTTCTATGCTGTACATCTCTATGACGCTATGACTATAAGTATGCGTGGAGGAAACAAAGTTAACTGCTTAACTTCAAATTTGGAAAAACAGATGCAATCCTACATGAAATATTCAAGCAGTTAAATAATCATGTAACTGCTAGCTATTAACAACTAGATGGAACTCAAACCTTAAGTTTGAAGCTTTTTATATTTTTTGATGATGGCAAAAGGCAAAGAACTGCAACCAAAAACGTCATTAGAATTTGAAGGTGATAAGGATAATTTTCCAGACACATCAAACTTCTCCTTTTCTCTCACTTTCTTCAAGTTGTTCCTTTCAATTTCTTTGTCGACTTTAGTTACCTTCTTAAAGTATGTGTGTATGTGCTTCTGTGTCAAATATTGTTTGATAATGTTTCTGCGAAGCATTATATGATGTTTTGCAACATTAAAGGTAAATAATATAAGGATTATTTTGAACTGGGTTCAAAGGTCAAAAGAAAGAGAACTGAGTCAAACATGGACAGATGTTAATAGGGCTAGATGTGACATTGGAAATGCAATGTAAACACAAATTTCCTTTTACAATGGCAACTGGGTGACACCTCCCAGGAATAATGCCTAACATTTGTCGAAAGGATATTGAGAGGCTGGCTAAAAGCAGCCAAAGACAGGAAAATGTATTTTAGTCTTTAAAAACTGTTTCTCCACTAGCCAAACTATTAACAAGCAATCATTTCCCCAACTGCAGCAAGTTGTTCTTGATGGCCAAGACATAACTGCAGACCTCAAAGATCGAAAGCTTTTTTTTTGCTTCTTCTGTGACTTCAGGCAAGTCCTTCATATCTGTCTTTTGTTACCTGAAGACTATAATACTTGAATATTCTCCAAGCCATCCACAGACTTTGGGTCAATCCGAAGATATTGAAATAGTCTTTACTGCGCCTTTATAGTACATTACTTACCAACCTGAGCAATCCAGACTACCCACATCATGATCACTAAGTTAGCACCACTGACCTCTCTGTCCAACTACCTCAGTTCATGCTTTTCTGATATCTAATTTATAAAGTTCTTATTCTTGTACTTTATTGCTTCACCCTTTCTATGGCTATAATATCTTTAATTCTCGCTCTGCCCAAGTTTTCCTTTATTCCATATAATTTTATTTCCCACTTCTCAGTTATTGTCTTTCATGTCTTTAGCTTCCAAAATGATTGCATTAACTCCTGTGCTTTTCCACCATTTAGTCTTTCACATTCTTCTGTAACATCTACATTTTTGAACAAGCATTTGATCAATGCCTGAACTGGATTAGCATATATGTTTCTCCTACCCCAGTGAAGCATATTTGACCATTTTCTACTATTACTGATATTCTACAATGCTTGCTGTTGTCATCATTGATATTCCAATGTCAGCTCTTTATTGCAGGATAGATACACAGTGTACATCTCTTGGGTTCAGACAGCAGGTGAGCAATGTTCCTTCATTATTATTGTCAGTATCTCTGAATCAACTGCTCTTTCTCAGGTGCTTCATACCTTTGATCAGCTTTTTTATCATTAGTTTTTCCTCCAGTCCCTTCCCAGGTGAGGAAATGCTGATCTGATGCTGTGCAGGATGTAACTTATTCAGTCTTTCACAGTCAGGAAAAGAATTACACATAGAGAGAGAAAAAAAAGTTTTTTGCTTAGCAGAACATCTGGCACCAAATTCAACTGAAGCTGCTCGATGTAATAATTCGGCCTGGAGAGGGAGCCAGTAAAAAGGTTAGGTCTAGCCTCAGCCATCAAGTCAATGAATGATTCTCACACACAGTCTGAAATACAGCCACAGACAGACAGCTACAGAAAAGAAGCTACAAGTATTGTAGAGACAATGAGGTGCAAACTCTGTTATAGTAATAGAGCTAAACATTGTAAAGCAATCTGAAGAAAAGGAAATGTACATGTATTACAGTAACATGGCACAGAAGAATGAAAAGATAGAGAATTAAAAGAAAACAGAATTTGCTTAAATATCCCCAGAAAGATGTGTCATCAGGATCTGATATCATGAACAATACCATCACATCAAGAGTTTGAAATTCATCAAAGCTCAGATGGCCATTTATTGAAGTGGGTGTACTGATAGGACAAATGCCCAAGACAAGATACCCAGATGTAACCAGACATAACACTGGATGCACCCAGGCCAGGTTAATACATTGCCTCAAGTGCAAGGCTCTTGGCAGCCAGATCTTTACAGCCTCAAATTCATTATTGTGGTCTGTCAGTATCTGTGTGTTCCCAGGTGTCAAGCTTAATCTGCAATATTTCAAACCAGTCTTTACATAGTACTCTGTTTATCCATTTCTGATCATTCTTTTAAGTTGAACAATAGGTACTTCCTTCCACTGAAAATAAATCTTAATACATTAAATAGTTCTATAACCTTCACTGACTCTTTTTAACTGATACCAATTTCTCTATGAACTTTTCGATTGACTCCAAAGTAGCTACTTTCTCAAGATTTAATTCCAGTTGTGCCTCTGAGTCTGAAAGTCGAGCCCTCAAATCCCACGTGGATACAATTATCTCCGTTTATTATCAACAATTATCTGCAATTATCACAACAGTGCACATTGAGGGAATGCTGCACTATCAGAGGTGTTTTTGAATATTAAACTGAAGCTCCAGCTATTCTGCTTTAAGTGTATGTTCCTTCTGCTAGCACCTTTAGATACTTCTCTTAGTACCTCTGGATTGTAGGTACATACACTGTTCGAGGTTGATCCCTTTCACAGAAAAACATGCAAGGTAAAATTGCCACAGTCCTACTGGATCCTGAGAGGGAGACAACTGGTGGTGGTTTAACCTGAGGGTAACTGCACCTTAGCAGAGGGGGAGGTTGGTAAGGAACGTTCCTCACGGTAACCTCTAAGCCATCCTTATCTTAGAATAAGGCTCTCTCACTCTCTTCAATACAGTGTTTAAGAACTTTCTCTTTACGTTTTTCTTCTCAACTTTCTTCTCTGTTGATCAAGTCAATGTCACACTGTTGTTTAAGGGAACACTGTGTACAATTTAGCTGCTGCATTTTCTATATTATAGCAATGACTACACTTCAAAAGAATTTTATGGCTGGAAAGGACTTTAAGGTGTCTTAAAGGCACCTCAGTGTAACATGCAGAATGAGTGTTATCCTTTTTCTGAATCAACACAAATTGCTGGAAAAGTTCAGCATGTCTGGGAGCATCTGTGGAGAGAAAGCAAAGTTAATGTTTTCCAGCCATTGACCCTTCTAATATAGAGAATGGAAGCAAGTTTGGAGATCAGTTGTATTCCCGTGTGCTTGACACTCTTGTCCTAGCAGATTGTCAGAAAATTCCTTTTCTCTCCAAGACCAAACTAACACTTAAGGTCATGGCACTAGATTTACACATGGATGGCTTGATCTGCAACTTTCTTCTGATAATTGACAATTTCCTGACTTAATTACACACAGGTCTCAGAGATATTGCTTGGATTGAAGGGTTTGAGCCTTTTAGGTCATGCCTCAGCCTCCAATGGTCCAGGGAAAGAAAGCTCCAGCTTATTCAGCCTCTCCCTAAACTATATCACATATACCAGCATTACTGAGTTAAAATATTGAAATTCCATACAGTATAGCATTGTGGGAGTATCTTCACCATATGAACTGCAGTGGTTTAAATTGGCAGCTCACCACAAATTTCTGTGGATGGGTAATAAAAGCCTGTTTATGCCAATGACATTATCTGATCTTCACAATGAATATTAAAAAAAAACTGGGCTGGCTTTGCACCCCTGTGACAATCGCAAAAGAACCATTAAATAGCCATGAAAACCATGGGGGTTGCCAAATAAGGGTGACAGAAATTTATTTTCAAATTTCAACAATCAAAATATCTGCTTAATAAGCAAAAATAAAAAAGAACCATTTATCTTAGCACATTTAATGTATGTGACAGCATCATAGGGAAGGCCTGCAATCATTTGTGTTTAATCTAAGCCACTTCTGGAAAGAACCACTTATATTGAAGTCACAGGGCAGTGAAGCCATAGATATCTGTGTCTGTTCCACAAGAGGAATGTGGTTAGCTTTTAAAAATACAACATACATTGATTTTATGCAGAGTCATAGAGATGTAGAGCATGGAAACAGACCCTTCGGTCCAACCGGTCCATACCGACCAGATATCCCAACCCAATCTAGTCCCACCCGCCAGCACCCGGCCCATATTCCTCCAAACCATTCCTATTCATATACCCATCCAAATGCATTTTAAATGTTGCATTTGTACAGCCTCCACCACTTCCACTGGCAGCTCATTCCATCTATGTACCACCCTCTGAAAAAGCCATTTTGACCATCCCTAATCAATCCTTGCCTTTACAAATACATGTACATCCTGTCCCTCAGGATTCCCTCCAACTACTTGCCCACCACCGACGTCAGGCTCACTAGCCTATAGAACCCTGGCTAGTCCTTACCATTCTTCTCAAACAGTGGCACCACGTTAGCCAACCTCCCGCCTTCCTGCATCTCACCTGTGACTATCGATGATACAAATATCTCAGCAAAAGGCCCAGCAATCACTTCTCTAGCTTCCCACAGAGTTCTAGGGTACACCTGATCAAGTCCTGCGGATTTATCCGCCTTTATGCGTTTCAAGACATCCAGTATTTCCTCCTCTGTAATCTGGATATTTTGCAAGGTGTCAGCATCTATTTTCCTACATTCTATATCTTCCATATCCTTTTCCACAGTAAAGACTGATGCAAAATACTCGTTTAGTATCTCCCCCGTTTTCTGTGGCTCCACACAAAGGGTGTCTCGCTGATCTTTGAGGGGCCCTATTCCCTCCCTCTTTTGTCCTTAACATATTTGTAAAAGCCCTTTGGATTTGCCTTAATACTATTTGCCATACCTATCTCACGTCCCCTTTTTGCCCTCCTGATTTCCCTCTTAAGTATACTCCTACAGCCTTTATGCTCTTCTAAGGATTCACTCAACCTATCCTGTCTATACATTACATATGCTACCTTCCTTTTCTTAACCAAATCCTCAATTTCTTTAGTCATCCAGCATTCCCTATACCTACCAGCCTTTCCTTTCACCCTAACAGGAATATACTTTCCCTGGATTCTCGATATCTCATACCTGAAGGCTTCCCATTTTCCAGCCGTCCCTTTACCTGCGAACATCTGCCCCCAATCAGCTTTGGAAATTTCTTGCCTAATAACGTCAAAATTAGCCTTTCTCCAATTTAGAACTTCAACTTTTAGATCTGGTCTATCATTTTCCATCACTATTTTAAATCTAATGGAATTATGGTCACTGGCCCCAAAGAGCTCCCCACTGACACCTCAGTCACCTGCCCTGCCTTATTTCCGAAGAGTAGGTCAAGATTTGCACCTTCTCTAGTAGGTATATCCACATACTGAATCAGAACATTTTCTTGTACACACTTAACAAATTCCTCTTCATCTAAACCCTTAACACTATAACAGTCCCAGTCTATCTTTAATATTAGAGATCAATTTTTAAGATAAGCATTCCCCTTCATGTGCGTAGCTGCAGAAAGTAGTAATGAGTATACATTTCGAAACATATGCATTCACAGAGACTTAGACAAGCAGTCTCATTTAAACAAGATTGCATTTGTCAATGATTTTGCAAAGGCCTTCCATGTTAACATTATTTTACGTTCAAGGACAAATCTCCTGCAGAACTAGACTTCCAGAATTCCCAGAGTGCAAAAGCTTTTGTTGAAGGTCACATTGTTCCAAGTTGTAGCTTCCAATATTTATAGTATTTACACTGCAGCCAATACGAAGGTCTAACATTATAAAGCAAAACACCATAACTGCCAAGAAATGTTTACACATTGCTCAATAAAACAAGCTGGAGTCCTACTGTAAGTACAAATAGTATAATTTAAGTATGGCTACAAAAGTATTATGTTTTTGAAACACTACCATCACAAAGGAACAAAACATAAAATTTTTTGACAGCATAGTTTGGATGATAAAGTGTATTTGTGTCACATGAACCTGCAAAACTGTGCGCACCTTTCAGTTTACTTTAGCAAAAAAAAGGAACATACAGGGTTAGCTCTTGTATATCTCATGTATTTAAAACCATTACTTTTTATTTGATTATTTCATGACAAAACCCCACTTAATTATAAGAAATTTTGATTGTCAAGGACAATATTGGAATAGTGATGAACATTCCTTTCTTTACAAATAGGTAAATGTTGAAACTAAGGTGGCACACTTTCATATTTTCAAAACACCACCTTCCCATGCATCCATAGCCTAAAACAGTCACAACTCCCAATGCAATTCAATATCAGAATTTGTATTTCATGCAAGGTATATTTCTCAGGTATGTTTGAAACAAATGAGAAACATGCATTCTGTTAACTGAGATATCTGACCTCAGCTTCGCTTCACTGAGTTCAGGCTGGGCCTCTAGCACAACTAAGGTCAGCACCATATGAAAGCCAACTGCATTGTTGCTGAATCACAATTCACATCAAACAAAACGTTGCTTAAAATGAATCAGACTTGGGACTCGGTTTTGTCAGGTATCATTATTGACTCGCGGCAGGATTTTACTCATGACCCCTACGCATTAACAGCACAGAGGTGGAATGAGTGGCCATCCACAACAAGCTTTCTTAGACTCTTCATGTGGACACACTGGTTACAAAGGCCCAACAACGTCTCTTCTTCCTCAGGCAGCTGAGGAAATTTGGCATGACAGCGAATACCCTTGCCAACTTTTATCGGGGTGCCATCGACAGCATTCTGTCTGGATATGTCACTAGCTGGTATAGCAACTGTACCATTCAAGTTCTGAGATGGTTACAGAGTGATGAACTCGGCCCGGGTAGTCACAAAGGCCAACCTCCCATCTATAGAATCCATCTACCAGGCCCGCTGTCAAGGAATGGCCGCCAGCATTCTCAAAGATCCATCCCATCCTGGCAATGTTCTTCTATAACCTCTACCATCGGGGAGAAGGTACAGAAGCCTGAACACATGCACTAGCCAGTTTCACAACAGTTTCTACCCTGCTGTTGTTAGAATACTAAATGGACTCACAAACTCTTAACATTTGCCTGTACCTGTGTTTTTGTTTTTGCCTCTGTTTATCTATTATTTACTATCTGTGCTATTTAACTATATGATCTTCCTTACTGCTGACAAGACAAAGCTTTTCACTGTGCCTCAGTATACGTGACAATAAATTCAATTCAATGCTCTGGAAGTCTTTCTTCCATGTAATTTTGAAAGTATACTCATAAATTGATCGAATGTACATCTTAAATGTTTTAACTTGGAAGGCGGATGCTACTAAATGATTCTTTTTGGATCTCTCTTGACTATACAAATAAAGGGAAATTAGTAGATTGTACAGATCTTTGCAATATTCAAAACAATTTAAAACAAATTTTTATTTATAAAAGAGAATAAGCAGGTCAATCATGTCTTACTGTTTCGTGTTTTATACATACAGAAGGAGAGTCTGTATGCACTTGTTTCTGGAGCATAAAGTGACTCAAAATCCTGGAACAGTCATGGGACAGCAGACAGGTTTGCCAGTTGAGACTGCAGCAGCATTCCCTATTCCATATTATAGAGGATACAAGTAACAACCCAGAAAGATGAAGCAATGGAAATTATGATTGCCATATATGCTGATGACACAAAGACAGGTAAGAAAGTAAGGTGTGAAAGAATACATAAGAATGCAACAAAGGGTTAAAAATAGATTAAGTGAATGGACAAAGATCTGACAAATGGAGTATAACATGTGCCAATGTGAAAGTGTCCTTTTTAGCAGGATGAATAAAAAATAAGCAAAGCATCTAAATGGTGTGGGATTGCAGAGCTCAGGAGGTGCAATGGCATTTCGACATCATCGTGCATAAACCATCAATTGTTAGTATGAAGGTTTCACTAGGTAATGAGCAAGCCAGTAGAATATTATCACTGTTGGAGGGACACTGAATACAAAAGTAGCAAGATTGAGCTTCAGCTGCAGCAGTTGGGTCACTTTATTTAAGTAAGGAGGTAAAAGTGTTAGGAGCAGTTTAAGGGTTTGCCAGACTAATGTCTGGAAGGAGTGGGTGACCATATGAGGAGAGTTTGAAAAGGCTTGCTATATTTGCTGGTGTTTAGAAGAGTAAAGGTGACTGGTGTGTCTAACTATAAGAAGTGTTAGCAAGGACTCATCTGATGTCCTTTCCATATCCCAATTTATCCTCAGTTTTTTTTACAAAAGGCAAAAACTGAGGGAGCAGAATATGACAGACTGAGCATGACATCTTCCATGTGAAATTTAAGAGAAATTTCCATATCACAAAATGACCCAGTAAAACAGTTAGAAACATATTATTTTTTTCCAGTTTAAAATTTTCAAGTCTAATTTACTTGGAATAGTAGAACTCACTTTTAAGTTTATTATGTGTGTGTGGGGCGGGGAGGGGGGGATGGTGACCACTGATGGCAGAAAGGAAATTCAAAGGTGGATTTTCTAACTTATCCCAGGAAAGAAAACCAGCTTGCTAGCAATTCTTTCTGAGCTTCTTTCAGTGAAGTCCTTCTTCTGAATTGTGCTGTTGCTGGAGCACATCTGGACAGATTAATGAAAGAATGAAGACCAGGAATGGGACTATCTAAATTGTACTTGCAAAAAACCAGAAGGTCCTCAACTGCTGGAATGTCCCTTGCTGAGGTTCTGTCACATTTATCCAATATGTGTATTAAAAAGGCAAAATATTTTAGGCTTTTCTATGAACAGGGGCAAATATGTTTCAACTCAACAACAAATTTGTCGTGATGAGGTCAACCAGGTGGGCCTCATATAATATGAGCTCCCTGACTGAACCAGGTTAACAGGCTCAATCAGAGAGCCGTGGCTGACAAATATAAACAGGAATCTCAGAAAACAGAATCGACGTTTTGGGCATAAGTCTGATGAAGGGCTTATGCCCGAAACGTCAAGTCTCCTGATCCTCGGATGTTGCCTGACCTGCTGTGCTTTTCCAGCACCCCACTCTCAACTCTGGTCTCCAGCATCTGTAGTCCTCACTTTCTCCTAGGAATCTCTGACAACTATTCACTCTGACAGCTGGCTCTGAGGAAGCTGGGCCAGTCTCTCTGCTTAGCTGATGGGAAACTGGCCTCTGTTGATTTATTTCAAAATGCATTGCTGCTTTTTGTCATTTTAGCAATTTCAAGGTCATTTTAGCAATTTCAAGAATTCTGCAGTTCCACAGTTTTTTTAACCAATACCACACTATTTCCAATTGTGTTTCTATTCACAGCTGCCCACACTCATCCTGATTTGAAATGCAACTTGAATTTTTTAATGTTGTTGTGGTAAAATATGATTTTTGTATATTTGCAAAGGCTCAGTTTTGTTGTCATATTCCTCTCACTGTCCCCAACTGGATTCTCATGCATAATTGAAATTATGTTTCTATAAAACAGTAAAAATAGCAAAGTACTAAGTGGAAAAAGTCACTGTATGTTGTTTCAATTTTATAGAAATTAACTTGCATTCAGTTTTAGCCTTTAAATGGAAGCAACTAGGTTTTACAGGAGCTCCAGCTGATATTAACCAGATGATATTATTCTTACTACCATCTCAACTATTCGACAGTACCATTCATGCCCCATATTGGCAGACTACCAAAACGCTTTTTAAAGGAGGTTGTGAGAAACATATGTGCAACATAGAGGCTGAAATGAACACAAATAGAGGTCCTCAAGAGAAAGACAACTTGAAACATAAAAAGGCAAAAATAAACCAAATCAGAAACATGGACAGTCAAGAAATATCAGAAGGGAAAATCAAAACAGAAAGTGGTGAATCACTACTTGGTGAAAGTGTGGTGATTCTTACCTTTAATGTCTGGGTTCATTAGGGGCTTATGTGGTTTAATGTATAGAAGGGTAGCCTCCTTCTAGTTTAACAACAGAAATCTTGGGCAGCACAACTCATTGTATGTCTTCAACTCTTTATAGGTTCGCATTACTCCAAAGGCAGTTGGAAGGACCAAGCTTTAGGCAGGACTCCCACAAAATCCCACTTTTCTCTCCCAAGACCTAATGACATTAGCGCGGTGGATGATGCTTATTGCACTCAATTAGGTATTAACCCTCTCAGATCCTTCCAGAACTTAATACAGCATAACTGCATGTAGTAAAATATTTTTATATGGAAGGTGACTTCTAAGTCCTTAGAAAGCATTATTTACATAGACATTGGCTTAGTAAAAAAGTAATCCAACATGTACTGGTTTTCACAGTGCTCAGTTGTCGCCCGCAGTTTGGAAAGGGAAATTACAGCAGTGATCATCAAATCATGAACACTACTGACAAATACCACTTTATTAATGATAAGCCAATCATGACTTGCTTGTTATAATGATCCATTACCCTTATCAAGAGGACAATTAACAAGTAGAACATATTATGTTATTTGCTGAGAATGGATAGCAGGCTTCTAGTAGCAAAGAGTTAAGTCTTAATTGAGAAAATGCCAGTTTAGCGACAGGTTCCATGCACTCAACCCAAGTTTTCTTTGCTACTAACAGAATAGAACATGAGTAATGTTAAACATCGACACTGATGGCAGATTCTACAAATCAATTTCAGTATGATCAAATATTTCCCCACACAAAACCATAATTATATATAATTTTTTTGCATTCAGTGGTATGATTTGGATTTTCCAATTAATAACAAAGCAAGTGTGTTCACAGCTGACCTCAGCAAAAGCCTCATCAGGAGATCTTGCATCTTGTAGTGTGCAATGAATTCTAATGGGGATTCCCAACATGAAGCTGTGGTGATTTCATCAGGATATGCAAGGAGTCAATTACATTAAAGAATCCTTGCAACTAGATAACCAGGAATTGGAGAGGAAGAAAAATAAATTAAAGAAAAATCATGCTTACGCACTGAAATTTAAAAAAAAAGGATTTGAGAATTGATAATCATAATATGCAACTGTGCCATAGTTTCTATATCCTTGGAAGAGCTTTTAAACAGAAAACCAGATTTATAGAGGTATCAGATAAACTTGCTGCACACATAAATCATTTACTAAGATGATTACAAAGAGAAAAATGGTATTGAATTGTGAACAGTAGCAGTCCAAAGGTGAGGGTGATCAACCAATGTGGGTCAAATTATTGCCAATGACTTAGCTCAGAATGAGATTCAAGTCCCAGAAGCAAACTCCAGGGAGCTAGGGAGGAGATCAAAAGCAGTAACTTCAAGATTACTGTCATCCCAAGTTTGAGTAAGCATAGAAATAAGAGAATTGAGCAATTGAACACTTGACTGGAAAGCTGCTATATGACAGTAAGCATCAGATTTCTGGCAATTGGAACTATTTATGGGGAAGGGGAGAATTATACAAACCAGACAGTCTATAACTGAACAGGATTGGGATGAATATCTTCACAGGGAGATATGCTGTTGATATTGGTTTAGACTAGATTGACTGGGGGATGGAAAGCAAAAACTGAACAAGTGAATCTGAAAGACAAAGGCTGCAGAGGAATCTCAAAAGGTAAGCATGTAAGCTGAAGGTGTATGACAAATAAAGCCAATGAACTGAGGGCAGAAATAGACACATGGAAGCATAATATTGTAGCTTAAAAAGGCAAAGGGACAAAATTAGCAGCTCAATACTCTTAGATATAGAAATTTCAGGCAAGACAGGGAAGGGGATTAAAAAGTGGGTCTCATGCGAGAAACACACAGAAAAGTCTTCACCACATCACTGACCAATTCACTGATTGCAAGCCTTCACCAGTTTTAATATCTAATGTCATAGTCAAGCAACCAATCTTTAACCAATTCGCAATGAGTTCTTGGATGCCCTTTGGTGCGGTATAGTTTTTGTTGAAAGGGTAGATGGTGATTCAAATCTCCCTTAGGAATACATCTTTATTCTCCTGCAGCAGACGTCCTCTTTGAAATTTGATGTAAATGTGTAGTGAATGGAAGTGAGCTCAAGTACTCATGTCAGACTATTAAAAAGATCCCTTATTAAAAAGCAAATCTCAGGTCAGGTCTGTGCACATGATGGGGAATAGCATAGATTGCATGTACTACCAAACTTGCGTTGTATTTGGATCTAGGACAGATCCTTTTAAGGAACCGATGTCATACTTGACTCACATAAAACTAAAATAGATTCCAAAACAGTAACCAGTTTGATCAACAAGCTATCAAATTTGGTTTTCCAACTCTTTCTCCAATAAGTTTTGTTTTATTCGCGCGCAGAATGTGGACATGACTGGCAAAGCCAGCATTTATTGCCCTGGAACTGATAATCTTTCCAAGCCATTCGTAGGGCATTAAGAATCTGCCACATTTTCTTGGTTCTGGAGTCACATGTAGGCCAGATCAGATAAGGATGGCAGATTTCCTTCCCTCAAGGACATTAGCGAACCACTTGGGTTTTTACAACAATCAACGATAATTGTCATGGCTATTTACTGTAACAATGGACAGAATTTTCCCATCCCTGGTATGGCATGGGCTATGCCAAGAAAGCAAGGATAACATCAGAATCTCCAAGACAAAAAAAATTTGAATTTCCCCTTAAGCTTTAAATGCTGATTTCAGAATTTCACTATTTAGTGGCAACTATCTTATTTTCATACATTTGCATGCCATTGATAACCCAACTTGCATTATTTACACACCATTTTCAATTCTCCTGCAATGCCTAAGAAACTAGGCGGCACAGTAACACAGTGGTTAGCACTACTGCCTCACAGCGCCAGAGACCCTGGTTCAATGCCCGCCTCAGGCAAAGTGCCTGTGTGGAGTTTGCACATTCTCCCTGCATCTGCGTGGGTTTCCTCCCACAACCCAAAGATGTGCAGGTTAGGTGAATTGGCCACGCTAAATTGTCCGTAGTGTTAGGTGAAGGGGTAAATGTAGGGGAATCGGTCTGGGTGGGTTGCGCTTTGGCGGGTCGGTGTGGACCGAAGGGCCTGTTTCCACACTGTAAATAATCTAAACTAAATAGTGTGACTTCCATCACACAAATCCAAATTGATATCTGGCAGCATCAACGTGCAAGGTGCATGTACTAGCCATTGTCCAACTGCTTCTTCATCCCAAAGATGTTCCTCAACGCTCTGTACATCCTCCCCAACTCTCATCTGTATATGCTGGCAGTGAAAAACCACCAGCCTTACCACATCAACATGCCTGCTCTTGTCCAACGTACATATCACTTCAGCCCTTCAACACTTGGAGCTCAAAGATGCCCGCACTTTGTTTGCTCTCTTGTTCACACACACACTTCACATTGCTTCTTCACACACTCTTCAGTACTCAGTTACTGGTTGCCAACCTCTGTAGCTTCCATCGCTTTTTCAATAAGGAGGGAGAGCCAGGCATTTTTTCACTGTAAGGAGAACTCTGCAGTCAAAGGGTCATGGACAGGTTGCTGTTTAACACCATTCCACATCAAAATCACGTGTTGATCACAGTGCCAGCAACTTACATGGCAACCACACTGCATGTTCTTCAAGCAAATTGCCATGTCTGAGAGTTAAAGGAAGGAGTTCCAACTGCAGTCAAGAGAGGTCCATGGACAGTTAGGAGGTAGCGTTACAGTCAGCATGTGGTTCATCTGTTTCCAGTCCAGGAACCTGACCACAATCAGTCCTGCAGATCAAGTGCAACTAGTCCAAAGATTACAGGTAGCAATTTTCAGGGTGCTGTGGAAAGAGCAGTCCAGTGAATGGGCTGTTTTCTTTTCTTGCACTGAGACAAAGGGGGGAACTGTGTATGACAGAATTGGCAGGAAGAACACAATACACAAATAGCAAAGATGTTGAGGTGTCCTCGGTGTATGTTTAGGAAGCAGAGTAGGCTGGACAGGTTAGTTTGTTTGGGAGGACAAAGTGGGTGAGCGCTGTTGACTGGGCAGGATGCATGTTGTAGTGAGAGATAATGTCCATGAGCCATGGTAAATGTATGCATAGTGGCAGAGTTAGAGTGAATCATGGCCCTGATAGTGAGAAGCCAGAGAAAGATGAAGATGGCCCCTAACCTTGCAGGGTGCAGAAGAAGTTCCTTTTCGCCCAGGCCACAACATTGACACAGGTTGCTTTTGAGCTCCAGTCTGACTATGTTTATTGGGGTGGCCTCTGCAGCCACCAGCAGAAAAAAAAACTTGCCTCCTCTCGACCACTCCACTCACCAGCAGCTCCAGGTCACTGTGTATAAAGCAGGGTCGAGAGGGTGTTGCTGGAAAACCACAGCAGGTTAGGCAGTATCCGAGGAGCAGGAGAATCGACATTTTGGGCATAAGCCCTTCAGCAGGAATTCCTGACGAAGGACTTATGCCCAAACCGTCGATTCTCCTGTTCCTCGGATGCTGCCTGACCTACTGTGCTTTTCCAGCACCACACTCGTGACTGATCTCCAGCATCTGCAGTCCTCACTTTCTCCCTGTATAAAACAAGGGGTAAGCTTTGCTCTCTCTGCCATGTCCTCAGTGATAATTGTCAAGCAACACAGTTGTACAAGCAGTTCTGCCTCGCAATGTCGGAATGCTTCTGCAGCTGGCCATTAAATATGGTGCCAAGTTTCAATAGTGATGAGCACTTCCATCTCTTTAGCTGCTCAATTCTACATGAAATGCACCCAAAAAAAAGCAAAGAATTGAAGATTTCATGAGAAAGGTCAGTGGAAGACATGGAAAATCAGGCACCAAGAATCGCATTGGGAGATGATGGCCTAGTGGTATTATCGACACGTTGTTCATTCAGAGATCCAAGTAATATCCTGGTCACCTGGGTCTGAATTTTGTCATGGCAGATGGTGGGATTTGAATTCAATTTTTTTTTAAATCCTCAAATTATGAGTCTAATGATGACCATAAATCCATTGTCAATTGTCAGGAAAAGTTCGTCTGGTTCACTAATGTCTTTTAGGGAAGGAATCTGCCATCTGTATCTGGTCTGGCCTACATGTGACTCCAGACTCAGCAATGTGGTTGACTATTAACTGCCCTCTGGGCAATTAGGGATGGGCAATAAATGCTGGCCTGGCCAAAGACGCCCTCATCCCATGAATGAATAAACAAAAAAACTTCAGCTCTCTACATGACCAAACTCACCAAAAAGCTCGACATTGGTTTTCAAGCCAAGGTTTCCCAAAGTGGGTAAATGGCAAAGTCAGCTGATACTTACTTTGAGGGAATTCCATGATAGACAGCACCAATATCTCAGGGCACAATCCATGAGCACCCCACATCCAAGTACATTGGCACAGATCACGTGCCAGCTTCTAAGAAAGCTCAAGGCACATCTCCAGCTCAGGATAGCTCAGGAAAGATGGGGGAGCAATGAGGGATAGCAACAAAGTTTCACCAAACATGTTCCTGGAGTGAAGTCTTTGAAGAGAGGTCAGGCAAAGTAGCCTAAATGCTCCAGAGCTTCAAACAAATTAAAAGGTGTTCTCATTGAAACTTACAAATACTTAAAAATACAACACAGTAGATGCAGCAGAGCTGTTTCACCTGGTTGGGCAGTGTAAAACTTGGGGGCACAATTTACAAATAAGGAGGATACCACTTAAGTCCAAAAAGGAGAGAACTTATTTTACTCAGAAGGCTGTGCTTAGAATTCTCTATCTGTAGAAATTCATTCTTTGAGTAAGTTTAAGGTATAGATTAATTGATTTCTAATTACAAGTAGCGTACAAGGTTACAGAGATGGAGCGAGTAAAAGGCATAGAAGTAAAAGGCATTGAATGGAAGTTTAAGCTCAATGGGCTGGACGGACTACTCCTGTTTGTATGTTCCTATTAAAATTGAATTTGGTTTAGTGGCAGTATAACGAATACTGGGTCATGGATCAAAATCATTTCTATTAATATTTTCTTTAGCCAGGTGTCCAATTTTGGCTTTATATCAATGGTTTCTGCTCTGATTGTGACAACAAAAGGTTGAGTGAGTGTAAAATTTGATGCACAGATGCCATTGCTTTCATTATGCAGTTATTTACAGAATAAGCTCTGATTTTGAATCACTTCTATACTAACACAATTATTGATTTAGTTTGGATGGTTATTGCTGTTGCTTAGTATGAAAAATAGATGCCCGACAGTATAAAACATGTTCTTTTAAACTCTATGATTTAATTTCAAATGTTTCTTCAGTGTTATCATGTAAAACTCTCTGGAGAACAATCAACATTTTAAAATTGGACAAATATAATTTAGATATATAGTGCAACAGAGTGATCTCACATCAGTTGCCTATTATGCAGCTCAATCGGTTTGACTTGAAAAAGTGAGGAAAAGACAAAAATCGATTGTGCCTGGAGGACCATCAATTCAGCGAAAGATGCTCTTTAGTCCACCTGAACAAGGAGTTGACTTCAACCAAGTGTTACAGACTGGCACGTTCCAAAGTCCAGGACTAGGTGCTGGGGACGCACTAAAGCTTGGGGCAGCTGCTGCCAAGGCTCAGTGGGAAAAGATTGCTGTTGGGGGTCTTCCTGCTGAAATTAGGGGTTTGATCAGTTATTGGACCACCCTCATGCCTCAATGTATGTAAATATAATCTTGCATGTATAAGAGTTTTTGGATTGTTGGGATAGAGTAAACTCAAATATTTGCTTATCTATTTGATATGTGACAATGTACAGAGATTTTTTTATGAATAAAGTATACTTTTGAAATAAAAAAGAACAATGAGGGATAGCTGATACACTTGGCTTTTTTTAGAAGCAAACTATTTTTCTACTACCCAATATCAAACCTATGAAATGTAAAAACTGCTATTCATCCAGCATCATTACTTAGGTAATTCAAAAATAAAGGCTAATAGTTATTCTATATGTGATCTTAGTACCTAAATCAGGTTTGATTCTAGGGTTAAACCAGCAACTTCAGTGAGAAAACAGAGCTTCAAGTTCCATGCAACAGGCGAGATCTTACCAGAGTCTAAGGCTAATTCATTGACTCTGCCACTTGGAACTTGAACAGATCATATGACTCAGCATAGCAAAATATTACTTACATATATCCCTTTCAATGTTAAGGAGATGCAGCCCCTTAAAATGCTACGTAGTAGTTCAGAAGATAAAAAAAAAACAAAAATATTGAAGTTTCAGGTGAAGTCATTAGGATAGAAGCCAACTCAATGGCCTTTGACAGAGTCAGGTGGGCAACTGATGCTATAACAAAGCACTGGGAATTTCAGACGTATAACTATCTGATGTAGCTGGAAAGTTTGCCTTACTGGACATTCTAAAGTATCCTCCGCAGTAAATGGCACTATGCTTCTTTGAAGGTAAAACTAGGCTTAATTTCAATGACTCCAAAACCTGAGAATGGTAGGAAACAAGAGGTGGAACTCTTCCAGCCCGAAAGCAGCATGGGCAATAGCAAGAAACTTGGGAAGATACGGTGAGAAAATTTTATTCCTGAAGTCAATAAAAAAGTCCAATTTTCTCAGTAAGGTTTCAGCAAGAGTTCTGAATCTTGCTAATTAGTGACAACTGCCTTACTTCCATGTAGTGGCATCTCATGATAACCTAATCCCATTTTACTTATTGTGTTACGCAGTACACAATTATTCAAAGTTATAGACCTAACCAAATCCTGTCAAAACATATTAAGAAGATAGTCTAGACCCTAACTGTTTCTTATTTTAAAGATAAATATAAGGCATTACGTTCTAGATACGATTCATTCAAACTACATAACTTCAAGCAAATACTGTAGGGAATCTAATCTAATCTACAAAAAACACATTAGTTTTATACAATTTTTATACACTGTACTTTAAAATAATAATAAAAGAACTGGCTTCACTATAACTGTTGAAATGCTTAACAAAATAGTGTGCGTATGTAGATATAGATATATACATTAAGTACTACTAATTAACATTCATTATAGTAACATCCCATAAACACACCCTTAGCAGAGGCAAATTCAGTAAAATAGATTGTCTCACAAACACTTCGAGCAGCAGAAAGAGAACCCTAGCATTTAGCTGTAACAGAGAAAGGAATAAAAGCTTCCACATCCAGCTTCAAGATCCTAACAACTGCTGAAAGCTAAAACTAAAATTTCTAGTTCTGTCAGAGCTTGACCCCACCCATTCAGGTTGCTTCTATTACTCCAACTTTTAAAAAAAATCCCAAGGCCTCTCAAGCTGTTTACTTTATTGGTCTTGAGTAGACCACTCGGACCCTCTGCCTCAACCTTTCTTCTTAAAAAAGAACAGGACAAAATACACCGCTTAAAGCCAATGCATTGTGAAGCAACTAGATGATGCTAATTCCCAACTTGAAAACCGAGCAGTTATCCACTGGATACAGCTTTTTATTTGGGCCTCTATCTCAAGGACAATGCACCAACATCTCATCGCATGCTCCTTGCGTGGCAATGCCTCCACACTTCATCCATGGGAGTCAGCATGACTCGCCACAGAATCATAACCAATCTTGGAATAACTCATAACTCACTTCAACACTGTACCTTAGTGCCTATGGACACCTTACATTGTGATACTCTCAACAGATCACTCTGCAGGCATCTCATGCGTCTGCACAGGATATATTTTATGCCTCTCCATTTGCTTTCTTGGCATTCGCTTACTTTGTTCTTACTTGGTCACACACAGCATCTCACTTACCTTGCACTTTAGCATTTTAATGAGAACTTTCAGAATCACATCACTTCTGGTTTGACTGGCTTTTTAGTGCAGACACAGAAATAGGCAGAATGTCACAGCTGTCAGCAATGAACAGTCAAGTCTGTTGACAATACTGTACTGCACCATGCTATACCAATATCACACCTACAGCACTTGGCAGCAGCTTATATGGCAAACATACTGCATATACTTCAACCGAATGGCCATGTCTAAAAGTCAATAGGGAATGGTCTTTGGTGGAGTAAAGGAGGACTATGATCAGTCATGAATTGACACATCAGTCAGTCAAGGAAATTGTCAGATCTCAGTACAGGGAATTGGTCAGGCAATCGATATGACAGCGGTCCCGGGTCTGAGGATTCAGAGGTGGTCAGTCCTGCAGACCGAAGATTGCAGATCAGTCAGTCAGGGGACTGTGGAAATACCAGTTCAGGAATAAGGCGGTGCTTAGTTGGAACAGTCCATATACATGATACCTGGGGATGAGCCACAATCAGTGTTCAGTGTTGCAGGTTTGGTCAGTAAACATTGAGGGGGCTTATCCAAGAGTAGCCCATGCACTGCAGTGGAAAGTGCTAAACCCCATGGGGGGGGCTGCCTTATGCTCTGACACAGAGAGAATAATGACAATAAAGATGGACAACTCCAAATATAATGGTGAAATCTGACAAAACACTGGAAGGCACAAAGTACTGAGGAACGCAGGAAAGAGATGGCATTTTACAAGTGCCCATCACCCTGGCTTCAATGAAAGACAATGGATAGCTACTATGGGGAGAGGAATGCAGTACAATAAGGGCTAAAGTAAAAAAGAAAGTGCCATTTTCAATCAACTTCAACTATGCTGTAAGAAAAATGGTTGCCAACACATTCACAATGGACAGACTTTCACATTTCTTTTGGTTTTTGAGGTGAGAGTGCAAATATTTGGATTATGAATGAGTGTGCAATCCAACATGAAGCACAAAGATAGAAGAAATATTTGTCTACAAAAGAAGTGTGCATGAATTAATTAATATCAAAGTGGCAGCTAACACTGGCAATGGCATAAAAGTTGGGTAGCAATGATGCCCTTATCAACCAGTGGTAGCAGTATCCTTAATGTTAACTGTTGGTTGTAGGTATTCTTGTTACACATTTAATGAGTCAAATTGAAAGGAAATTGTATCTGCACACTAGTCCAAATATTTGCTGCTCTAAAACTTCACTTGAAGACATTTCTCATTCAGTAAAGTGAAGGATATGAAATAGTCTTTGATTAAAATTTTGGAAGTAGAGAAGATATCTAAGAAAGACTTTAAAATCATTATATATGTCCTATTTATTTTAAAATTAAGACCTGTGGCAATTTCAGAGCTTCTTAACACATGACACCACTTGTTTCAATATGAAGCAACAAAGGAAAGAAAAACTGAAAATGTTCTGCATTTAATTTGGAGATTTAATTAGGTTATGACTGCAAGTACTGCAGTCCACCAAATGCAGAAGTTAGCTAAATTGCACCTAGTGGAAAGTAGGAACAGTGTCTGCTGTGTAATTCTGTGTTTCTGTTACACCAATCATACAGTGGCTCATGCCATGACCTGATTCAAATTTTTCTTTTCAAAGAATCAATGCGCCAACTGTTCATCATGAAAAATATGGAGTTTTGAAACTGAAAGTAACATGAAAATGTCTTTAAATCATAAAGACATTAAAATTGTTAAAAAGTTACAAAGAAAAATGATATAGTCTCCATTAAGTTATTTTTTTAATCACCTCAAGTCCTCAACAAAAAAGTGTCAATAATATAACAATTTTCATACCACTAAATGAATCTCAAGAATAGATCACGTGAAAAATATCGACTTCATGAAGTCTGAGTTCAAGAAAAAATTCAATTCACTTGGATTTTAAATCCTTCATTTTGATAGAGCTTAAAAAAAAAACAGAAATAATATTATTAATGCCTTCATTTGGTTGAAAAGACATCTTGATATCTTACAATATCAAATGAAAGAATGGCTGTTAAACCAATAAACAACTGCTGAAACACAATAAAGCTATCTGGTTATTTCAGCAGACAAAAGAATTTCAAAGTTTCAGTGTCTACACAGACTAAAAAATCAACAGCAGAAAGATATTTTAGAACGATGGCAGGGAGATTAATAGTCACTGAGAATAATCTGTGGAAGCATATTTAAAACAGTTGCAGACAAAAAATGGCATTTTTACACTTCCATGTAGGTGACTGAAAACAATTTCACTGTTCAGCAAAAGGGGTTGCTAATGAAACAGCATTCACCAGAGAATAAAAAGGTAACATATTCAGGTAAAATGCCTGAATCTTTACTATCAAATCCTCCTAGAAACTGCATTCAACCCACTGGTGGTGTATTAAGTACAGCACAGGTGAGGACTCAATTCTGGCCTGATTCATTCAAGATGAAAATTGTACACAGCTAATACCACTGTGTTACTCACCTTTGAATAGTACCTGATCAATTACATGAAGAATTAGCTTAAATAACGCAGGTTTGGGATAAACTCTCTACCAAACAAGAAAGTAAAATTTGAAGGTTTTCATCAATCATGTTTTCACCATTAAAAAAGGTTCACAAATGTAAATAGAAACAATGATTCACTATAAGTGGCACAAACAACTGAATAGATATTGAATTCTAATTTTACAGTTCTACAAGACAGCATGTGACATTTTCCTATGAATTACAATTCATGTTTAAGTTCATTTTTGACAACTGTTTATTTAGTAAGCACTTTAAACATCATATCTTGCCTTCTGATAAGTTCCACAGCATCAAAAAAATCTAGATAACAATGGCATGCTTTTATTTTACGCAACCTTTAGATCCAAATCCTAACGGAGTTACTGGGGCTATACTACCATAGAATTATGTTAATTCAGTTCAAGAAAACCTTTGCTTTTGATCCATGACCACTCAGTAAATAATTAATAAGTTGTACTGCTGGTTTTTTGCTTTGGTATGAACTTAATAAATGACCACAATAATGATTCGCTTCAGTACTCTTTTTCTGAAAGGAATTTTTTTCAAATTTCTAAACTCTAGCAGCGTGACTATTAAAATACACTTTAAACCCTCACATTATGCCATGAGTGTACATTTGACAACACATCCTCCAATCTAACCGATAGTCATACTTTTGCTGCTATAAATCTCCAGTTTTTATAACTTCAATGTTTTACCATCTTGTACAAAACAAAGGCTTGAACTGAACTCATTAGCAGACATTACACTACAGCCAACTAAAATGTTTGAAATTTTTGAGCTCACACCAATGTATTTAAATATTTATATTTAGCTATGTTCTCACTGACAAATGTAATGTGTTGTGTACAGACACATTTACTGGACAGTCCAAAAGATTTGGGAACAAGAAGTATTTGTAAATTGGTAATAGTCATGAAAAAAACAAAACTGCGAAGGAGCCTTATTTAAATACCAAAATATCTGTTCGCAACACATTACCAAGCAAGACTGAAAATAATTATACATGCAAATTCTAAGTGATTTTTAAATTCTCATGACCTGTTTCTATGTAAAGCTCTTGCCTGAACATATTTCTAAGTAGTTATTTTTGATTTTCAGTAAGAAATTTCTTAGGTGTTGCAAAGTACTTACATGTAAAAGTTCTGGAATGGACATGGTCTGAACATTTGCACTCCAATAGCCTCCATTTTTTTTTCCCTGAAAGGTGTTCTGCAAGCCCTTGGAGAACAGTGAAAGTCAAACTCTACGGCTGTGTGTATGTCACTGGGGGTGGCTCCAGATAAGGCCCTGGCAACTCCAATCCTAGCAGAGCTCTGTGCCTACTGTCTGTCTGCAGCATTCGACCTGTTCAATCCAGCACCTGCATGTAACACAATGGGCTGGCTCTACTAGATTACAAATTTATGCTTGCAAATATCATCAGAAGAATAATTTCACACATCACCACTGCCATTTAACATATAAACATAATACTAGTCAAATAAATTCATATGTAAACATAATACTGGTCAAATTATGCTCATTTTAGTGTATGCATCTATAGTATCCTAATCAAGTTCAGAGCTAACACTGCCGTAAACTGAGAAAAGTATCAAGTTTTCTAAGTATGGCAAATCTTCAATCCAATGTATTCTGTATTTTCATGATCTGTGCAAGCATCTAGTTAGCCAGCTAAATTCTACCACTGTCATCACAGATTGGGAAAAAGCAAGTTTTGATAACTCGACTAAAAGATTTTTTCAACTTTACGCAACAAAGTGTTATTTTTAATAAATAACTACACTATTACCATAGAGTTGTTAAAGGGAGGGAAATCAAAAGTACTGAACTTGAAGCCTGAACAGAAACACATCTACTGCTGGATTTTAATGTTAATTAAGTTCAAGCAATTGATTTTTCTTTCTCCTTTTCCACAGTCAGTAACATAGCATGGTGAACGAACAAGCTTGGGTAATTTTTACAAGGCAAGTGGTGGAATCAAGATTGGGCAGCAAAATACTAATATAGAAAATGAAGGACTGAAAATAGCAGGAATGGACGAGTGAAGAAACCAAAGAACATACCAGCAATCAAGATTTGATACTACAAAGAACACAAACAGAAACAAAACTAAAGGCTCTAAATCTGAAAATGCACAGCATTTGCAACAAAGTCAATGAGTTGTTAGCACACACAAGTGAATAAATATTATCTGATAGTAATTAAAGGGATGCGGCTGCAGGACGAAAAGGATTAGTTGATGATTATCCAGCTGTTTAAAACATTCAAAAATGAATAAGAAGCAAAGTTAAGTGGAGTAGTAGCATTCACAATTAAAGATGGGATTGGTGTTAAAGTTAGAAATTATCTTGGTTCTGGAGATTAAGTTGTAGAATCTATTTGGGTGGAGATGAGGAATAGTAAGTGGGAGAGACTTTCAAGCCAATGAAGGATGTAGGACAAAACAAACAAAATAAAATTTTGAATGTTTGCGATCAAGGGATGGCAATAATTAGGGGTGATTTTGATCTACACATAAACTGGAAAAATCAAATTGGTCAAAGTCGTCTTGATGAGGAGTTCACAGACTGCATCTGAAATAGTTTCTTAGAACAGCATGTTCTTGAACTGACCAGAGAGTAGACTATACCAGACTTATTATGATGTGTTGTGGTGTGATAAACTAATGACCTCAGGAAAGGCATTTCTGAGTAGCAGTGATCACAATATAATTGAAATTTACATGACCTCAGGAAAGGCATTTCTGAGTAGCAGTGATCACAATATAATTGAAATTTACATTTAGCTTAAAAGCAAGAAAAGTGGGTTCTAAGACTGGTATTTTAAAATTTAGAAAGGTTTCTAAGTGGGCATGACAGCTGAGCTACCTGAAGAGAACAAGGATATTTGGCTAGCAGATAGAAGTAGTGGCAGACACATAAGGGACATTTCAAAATACTCCGTAATTATATTACTAACTTAAAGAAAAATTCCAAGGAAAGATTCATCATCTGTGGTTAACTAAAGAGCTTGAGTATCAAGCTTAGCGTGGCAGATTAGATAACTGGTCAGAATACAAAGAAAGACAGACAATGACTAAGATAATCAGCACTAATAAATTAACACAAGAAAGGAAGTGAGCTAGAAAGTAAAGCAGACAGCAAGAGTTTCTATAGTTTCCTAAAAATGATAATAAATGTAAAGTGAATGTTAAGCCTGTGGGTAGGGTGGGGGAGGTGGGGGTTAGGAATGTGAGTTATTAGTGGATAATAAAAAAAAACATAAGTAATTAATAAATACTTCGCTTCTGACTTCATGAGAGAGAATACAAAAACCAACCCAGTCATACTTGTAAAACTGGGGGTGTAAGGTAAGAGAAATTGGTGAAATTATAATTACAAAGGAAGTGGTACTAAGCAAATTGAAGGAGCTAAAGATTTAAATATCTCCAGTTCTTAATGGAAGTCTTAAAATACGTTTCCAATGAGGCAGCAGATGAATTGGTGTTAACTTTTCAGAATTATTTGGATTCTGGAGAGGTTCCATTTTAGTGGAAAATAGCTAATATAATCCCTGGAACTGAGGCAGAAAATGAGAAACTATAAGCCAGTTGATTTAACATCTGTCATGGGAAAACTGTTAGCATTGACCATAAAGGAGGTTATAACTAGATACTTTAAAGAACTCAAAGTAATCAGAAAGACCCCGGGTAGTTTTATGAAAGCAAAATTATGTTTAACTAATTTATTGTAATTCCTTGAATGAGTGATGTGTTGTAAATGAAAAGAAGCCCATTTGATGTACACCACTTTGATTGTCAAAAGGCATTTGACAAGGTTCTATGTCAAAGGTTATGCACAAAGTAGGAGTTCATGTTATGCAGGCAACATAACAGCATGAATAGGAGATTGGCTGGCAGGCAGAAAACAGAGAACATGTATAAATGGGTCAAGTTAAAATTGCCAGCAATGTAGCCAATAGTCTACACTAGGCCCCCACTGTTTTACAACTTATATC
The DNA here is from genome assembly GCF_047496795.1 of Chiloscyllium punctatum. Taxonomy (NCBI): domain Eukaryota; kingdom Metazoa; phylum Chordata; class Chondrichthyes; order Orectolobiformes; family Hemiscylliidae; genus Chiloscyllium; species Chiloscyllium punctatum. Next base: position 48,357,497 of record NC_092750.1, on the reverse strand, counting down.
ACTGACTTAGATGAAGGGATTCAAGTCACGGTTGCTAAATTTGTAGATGTCACAAAGATAGGTAAGAAAGTACCTTGTGAACATGACCTAACAAGGACGCAGACTGATATGGATAGGTTGAGGGTAAGTGGGCGAAAATCTGGCAGAGGGAGTTTAATGAAAGAAAATGTGAAGCTGTTCACTTTGGAAAAAAAATTAAATGCAAACTGACAACAGAATTGTAATGTTCACAGTGATCTAGGTACTCTGGTATATGAATCACCAGAGGTTACCATGCAAGTGCACTACATAAATCAGGAAAGATAATAGATGCTAATTTTTAATACAAAAGGAACTGAACATAAACAAGAAGGTTCTGCCTTAGTTATACATGGCATTGGTAAGACCACATCTCAAATATTATATATAATTTTGGTCTCCTTATTTAAGGAGGGATGTAAAGTCATGAAAGGAAGTTCCCTAGATTGATACTGAAATGAATGGTATTCTTAAGTGGAACATTTGGACAGTTTGTTTCTACTAGAGTTCAGAACAGCAAGGGATGATTTAATTCAGGTTGATAAAATCCCAAATGGTCTTGACAAGATAGACATGGAAAGAATGTGAAATCTTGTAGACAAGTCCAGGACAAGCGGACAATATATTAAAATGAGATGTTGCTCTTTTAAGCAAGTGATGAGGGTTTTTTGTTAACCCTCTCAAGAATCTGAGAGACCTTGGACCTCCCTGCCTTAGAAGTTGTGAAGGCATGGTCTTATTTTTAAGGTAGAATTATATTAATTCCTTTTGGCAAGGGAATTAAAAGGTATCTAGAGATGGATGGGAAAATGGAATTCATAATGCAAATAAATAAACCATTACCTTGTTGAATGGTAGAGCAGGCACGAGAGACTGAATGGTATATTACTGCTTCTAATTCATATGTTTGTACACTTACTGTGCATTTCAATGTTTTATTTAATTCTCAGATTTTCAGATATTTACAATTATTATTTTAACTTTTTATCTTCCTATTATGTAATTTTCCACATCCGCATATTCTCCACCTAAAACTCAAATAATCACAGTCAATTTACTACTTAAGTTAATTTTTAAAATTTAGAGCACACCCAGGTTTATGACTATTTTCACAAAATGCTACAATATTAAGCAGACTAAAGTAATTAAGAAGAATTAATCTAAATTGTACTGACAGGGCAGTTTAGCCTCATTCAAAACATTAAAATTATGTTGAGATCTGAATTTACTAGAGGCCGTCTTGTGGCGAAGTGATACTGTCCATACCCCTGGACCAGGAGGCCTGGGTGTAAGTCCCGCCTGCTCCAGGAGGTGTGTAATAACATCTATCAAAATGCTGATTGGAAAAAAATGGTTAAAACATCTTAGTCTGAAACAAAAATGACCCATAATTATCCACCTAATGCCTGAGCAAAAAAAGATAGACTTTTAGGAAATAAATTACCTTATATAAACGAAAACTGTTCAGTTCAAAAGCAGTTACGATTATGCAACTTTTTAAAATTAAATGCAAATCTTCAACATCACTTAATTAATTTTAAAGAAGTGTGTCCTTAATTGATACTCGCAATCTTTACATTTTGGCTGCAAATTAATTGGTGCTTACTGTTTTCTACGATAATTTTCTAATATTTTGTCAGTGAGTGATGAACATATTTTGCAGGCACAACATCGTTTTAATATGTTATATATTCAACAGAAGGCATTGAAAATCATGTGTTAAGAAGTGATGAAATTTTGAATGTTGCCATTTAATGTTGTTATTGAAATATTGATAGCCTTTATGCAGACATATATGATTAATGTATATATTTCATCTTTTGTAAAGGCATCATAGGGAATACAAATGGCAGCAACCTTCAAGCATGAGCAGAATAAATGTGATAACAACAAATCTGGTCAAGGGATGAAGCAAAACAATAACAAAACTATCATTTGAAGCTGAGCACAAATGAAGACAAAGGGTCATAAATGTGAAAATTTCAGCATAATTGAGCACCACCCATAGATCTATTTTAAAACATGCTTTTCAGGCAACCAATCCAAAAAATGTACACATAACAAAGATATGTTTCTTCCTGCAATAGATTTTGATCAGAATAACTACAAGATACTAAAGCATTTTAAACTGCATTTTTGCTTTATGTTCAGCAGTCACAGAATGCTGAGCACTACATCAGTGCCTCCAAATTTTCTACTGGAAATACACATAACCAAGAGTGTGGCATTGGAAAAGCACAGCAGGTCAGACAGCATCACAGGAGCAGGAGAATCAACATTTCTCACTTTCTCCTGGAAGTACACATACATTTTTACAGAAAGACTGAACTTATTCTACCAACTGGCTTTATATCAAATGTTCACAATATGTAAACATAATTTTACTTCCATAAGTAATGAGTGATAACATGAACTAACATACATTTCTTGAAGACTTGAGTCAAGTTCACACATCAAAAATCAAAAGTTTGTTTTATAAAACAAAAAGGTGTTAAAGCGGCAGCATAAGTGGAACCGATATATCAGTTTATTTGGAGAGAGATAAGTACTGACGCCAGTACCATACGTATAAACTTTGTCATTAAAAAGGTTAACATTAAGAGAAAGCAAACATATGCAGAAATAATACGTAGGTTGGTAGGTTTTACAAGTAACAGTACAAATGCAAGAGGCTTTAATGTTTGAATGATTTTTAAATATTATCCGAACACATAAACTAGCTAAACCTTATAACTAATTTTAACTTCGAACTAATGAGCTACAATAGTTCAAACTGTAAACCACTGATGTCAAGTTCAAGTTTATTAATTTCACTATCATGTAATTATGTAGGTTATCCAAGGAGTTATGTATATTACATAAAAACTTTGTTTTTACTCATTCAGATAATGTGGGCTTCACTTGCTGAGCCAGTATTCATTGTCCCGCTCCAATTTCTCTTGAGAAGAAGATCATCGCAGCTTTCCTGAACCATTGCAATCCATTTCATGTAGGTATATCCATAGTGCTATTGAGACAAAGTTTCAAGACTTTGATTCAGTGACACTGTAGGTACAGTGATATATTTCCAAATCAAGATAGTGAATGGCTTGGAGGGGAACTTGCATATGGCTGCGTTCTCATTTACCTGTTGGCCTTGTCCATCTAGATGATTGCAGTCATGGGTTTGGAAGATGATCTCTAAAGACCCTTGGTGAATTTCTGAAGTGCATCTTGTAGATGGTCCACACTGCTTTTACTGTTTGTTCGTAGTTTAGGGAGTGAATGTATGTTGAAGTAGCGCTAATCAGTTAGCTGCTTTGCCCTGAATGGTGTCAAGCTTCTTGAATGTTGTTGGAGCTACACTCATCCAGGCAAGTGGCAAGTATTCCATTACACTTGTGACTTATGCCTTTTAGTTGGTGGGCAGGTTTTGAGGAGACAGGAGTGTGAGATGGTTGCTGCAGGATGCCTATCCTTTTCCTGTTTTTGCAGGCACAGTATTTAAATTGATAAGCCAGTTAAGTTTCTGGTCAATGGTATTCCCCAGGATGTTGATAGTGGGAGATTCCGTGATGGCAATGTCATTGAATGTCAAGGGCAATGGTTACAATCTCTCCTGTTGGTAATTGCCTTATATTTGTGCATCACTTATGATATTTGCCACTTACCAGAGTGAACTGATGGGGCATTATTTGGCCTGGTTGGACTTGTCCATTTTTCTTTGTTTACAGGACATACCAGAGCAATTTTCTACATTGACAGGTAGATGTTATATCTATCCTGAAAAGACTTGACTAGGGGTATGGCAAGTCTGGAGCAAATCTATGGCAAATCTAATCTAACAAAATCTAATTTAATCTAATCTAATCTAATCACAGGTTTTCAGTATTATTGCTGGAAGATTGTTAGGGCTCATAGTCTTTGTGATATTCATTGCTTTCACCCATTTCTTGAACTCAGGTGGAGTGAATCAAATTGGCTGAAAACTAACATATGTAAAGCTGGCAATCTCTGGAGGAGGCCAAGATGGATTTTCACTTGGTTCTTTTGGCCGAGGATCATTGCAACTACTGCACCCTAGCCTTTTGCACGAATGTACTGAGTTCTCCCATTGTTTAGCATTGGGCTTTTGGGCAAACTCTTCTTCCAGTGAGTTGTTGATTCAATCATATTTGGAAATGAAATTGATGTATCTTAATGATCGCACTCTGTGGTAATCTGATTGTCTGAGTCAAGGCATTCAGAATCAAGATCATTGTTCTTAGCATCCCATGACGAAGTGTAGAAAGGACACGGTCATCAAAATTAGGATTTATTCAAGGAATTACACCAATTTATAAAGTTCTACACTCAAAAGAACAGGAATGGAAGTAAGGGACAGGCTACAATTTCTCTCCTACTGTCCTCACTCAGTATCCATGCACATGAAATTTCAGCAGTTCGGTGAGATCTCAACAAATCTCCCAGCACTCACTTGCAATGTTGACACCGTAGACTAACTTTCTGAGTATATACTGCCAAAAGAGAACATCTACATCAAGGAATATTATACATTCAGCAATGCATAGTTGATGGAGTGAGTTCAAATCAATGGTGTAGTTTGGCAGTGGGTGACATTCAGGATATCGGCGCGCAAGTTAGAAAATGACTCTTATTCCATATTGCTTGATTGCTGTAACACTGGTCAGCTGATTCATCACAGAAAGTCCAGCTAATCATCAACAAAGGCATTTCCCTTTTTAAAAACCTGCTTACAAATGATATCACTAGGTCATAATTCAGATTGTTAATTCCACACTGCCTAGGAAGTATCAAATCTGTTTTGAAATTTTTATTATTAGTTTTTTTTTCTCTTTAAGACTTACTGCACTCATTTTTAATTCAACTCATTTGTTGAATTTAAAAAAAAGTTCTGACTATCTTTCAAACATTTCTGGAGCATCATAATATGTTATTTGCAAAAGATACAAAAACATATACTGCAGACATGCTAACAATCAGAAATACTGTATTCAAAAAGAGTCTAAATGAAATTGCACTTTCATGATCTGGAAGGCATAATTTTGGGCTGAAATACCGAAAAAGCCAGAGGCACATTTTCTCATCTTTAGATAAATGTAACACCCAAGGCTCCGACCAGTTAATTGTTTTCAAAAGAGAGCAAGTATTTTCGAGAAAATGTGGGCAGTTTCATTTGAAATTGATATTTCCTGTGTAACAAACACCGGAAATTATTTTTTCATCACTTTATTTAAAATATTTAAAAAGTAAACATTTTCTTGGAAGCAGTTTAAATGGATAATGGAGTAAATACATACATACATTATGATAAACTGTTACTCAAGCTTCCAGGTAAGAAAGTTGCAGTTTAGTTTCAAACAAAAGTTGCTTTCATTGGCTTTACAGAGTTAATTACTGCCTTGGTTGTCCATATAATCACTCAAGCGATTGAAAACCAATCCTAGAGCACTGAACCATAATAGCCAATGGCCTGTATAAACCAGTGATAAAGCAACATCTCACCTCCCCCCCTCCCCCCCACCATCCCATCTCTTTCCTAGAACCAGCCTTCTGCTTAGAGGAGAAGAGAATCCTGTAATGGTGACCAATTTAGCAGTAACTAAAATTTCTCAATAGTCTGTAACAGCATTTAAATTTACAATAAGATCAAACTGTCTGCAATTATTAAATTCTAGTCTGAAACACTTTCAAACAAAAATTATGCTAAACAAAAGTCTTATTATAAAAAGGTACTTGGATTGAATTTTTTTAAAAAATTCAGTTCTCTGAGAAGAATTGAAATTACATTGAATAGCTCACATTTTTGTGTAGGTCACGTGAAACGTTTTGCAATATTTCATTAGAAATTGCAAAAGTTGAAGTGGACATTTTCATGACAAAATGTTGGATTAAAATGATCTCTGGTCATAAAGCAGTAACTGGACAATGTTAAACATGCAAAAGTGTATCACTGTGTCATTTGCCTGAAATGTTGCTAAGACAAGTTCACCAATGTATTTTCACACAATTACTCATAAAATGTCACAAACATATTGCATTAACCCTACAGGCTATTCATTTACCTGAAAAGGAGAAGATATGACACCAGACCTTTAGTTTTTTTCGTCTAAAGTTACAACACGTGGAATTTTCTGCTGCCTGAACAGTATCAGCAATGGCAGGAAAACTGGGGCATATGTTGAGAATGAAAAAGTTGGACTTTCAATGTCAAGAAACAAGTTACCTTAGGGTTTAAATGCAGAGTTCATTAATGAGTGGCAACTACCTTATTTCCATGTATTTGCATCTCATTATTAACTAATCTCATCTCATTTCTATGCAGCTCCATATTTGCCCCTCCTTCCCAGAGAAACTAGACAATGTCAATCCCTACCATGAAAGTCAGAGCAGTAACCTAGTGACAGAAGCTTGACACTTGCTTCTCTGGCATTCATCGAGCTTCCCTGTCACAAGTATTTCCCTGCATGCTTGATGGATACTGCCCTCTTCTACCCTTCATCCACTCAAGCGGGCATCACCAAACCACCAAACTCACCCACATCACCATGAATGCTTTCAGACCGACTCTGACATCACTTCAGCCCTTCAGAACTTCATGTTGGTACTCACGAAACTTGAGACTTTTATGCTTCTGTCAGATTGCCTTGCATGCAGGAACAATGAGACAGAATGCACATTCTGGCTCTTCGCTTCATTTCTACATGCTCACCCCTTTGTACTGACCTGGACAATGCCCGCCACCATTGCTTTGTTGCGCATATGCTCTTCACCACTCACTTGGGCTACCAACCTCTCTGGCTTGCATCGATTTTTGACACTAAGCAGTGAACAATCGGGGGGTAGACATGTTGCTGTGAGGCACCATGTTACGTCATTACCCACAGACGTTATTGCAACGTTTGGACTTAAGAGTCTGCTTATTTTGATAGCAATTCTTCATTATTGCAATTACAAAATTGCACTTGCGGCAGTAAATTAGGCAGTCAAAATCGGTTAAGTACTCCTCAACTATCATATCCTAAGACATGCACTCATTAAGACAAACCAAACTAACCTTTCAGCACACACTTTTATATACAAAGTTGTGCTTTTGAGGAGAAATTACATTAATATGTTTCACAGTGCTAAATATTTATCATCATTCATTCTATAAGTATACTACTTTAGACATGATGTAGAGATGCCGGTGTTGGACTGGGGTGTACAAAGTTAAAACTCACACAAGACCAGGTTATAGTCCAACAGGTTTAATTGGAAGCACACTAGCTTTCGGAGCGACGCTCCTTCAACAGGCAGTAGTAACCTGGTGTTGTGTGATTTTTAACTTTGTACTTTAGAAATGGTTGTGATCTGCATTATTAATTATGTTGAAAAGAAACCCCCATAATTATTACATTTTATAATATGATTTAAAAGTTCAGTGAACATTAAATTTCATTAACTTTCTAAGGTGCATTCTGTTTATAGTATATACTGATAGAGTTAGATGGGAGGGGGAGGCCAATGTGATTCATTAATGTTGACATAGATCTTCTGGACATGATTCTACACTTTAACTACTTTGTAATACAGTAAAATATGAAGTCTCATATGCAAAAAACACCAGAAACACTGAGGCTACATAAGACAAAACCATCCTACAGGACTAATTCCAGCAGTTCTTTTTTTTAAATGAAATATTTAGCCTGAAATAGTAATGTGCATGAAACATAAAGGATATTGACGCCTGATCAGAAAACAAATCTCAATTTAAAATGAAAATAAAAATATATTGCAATTAACTGCTGATATTATGTTTCAAATTTACGAAAATTTGAACTGCTTAGAATACTATATTCCTCCAAGACTCCATTTCACTGCTATTATGAGTCCCACTGTGAAATCAACAAAGATTTTTCTCACACAGCTATAATGCTGTTGTCAGAGGACCTCTTGAAAAACTGACAACAATAAGATGTATACAGGAGTTGCTGATTGCTAAACACTGACATCAAACAGCACCACCATGCCTAAGTAATCCGTATACTGTGGTGTAAGGTTCTCACGTTACCATACATCTGTTGCAGGTCAGTCTGCATTGTATACAAAATACTACTGTTTGAGCCATTGGGTAGTTTTGCACCTTAAAGCAAGTGCATGTGGAATTCAGAGGAAAACTGAAGACCCTTGAGACGGATGACTTCTTACAAATCTCTCAATACTTCCTTATGGAATCAGTGAATTGGACAGCACGGAAACAGAACCTTCGGTCAAACTAGTCCATGCTGGACATAATCCCAACCTAAACTAGTCCCACCTGCCTACTCTTGGCCCATGTCCCTCCAAACGTTTTCTAATCACATCCTTATCTAAGCGCCTTTTGAACACTATAACTGTGCCCCCATCCACTACTTCCTCAGGAAGCTCCTTCCTCACGTGAACCATGCTCGCTGTAAAAAAATTGCACCTCGTGTTTTTTAAATCTTTCTCCTCTCACCTTAAAAATATTCCCCCCCCCCCCCAAGTCTTAAAAGCACCTATCTGAGGGAAAAGTCACCTACTATTGGCCATATCGATACCCCTCGTGATTTTATAAACATCTATAAAGGTCACTGCTCAACCTTGTACGCACCAGTGAAAAAAATCCCAGTCTGTCCAGCCTTTCTTTATAATTCAAATCTTCTATAGCCTACAATATCCTGGTAAATCTCTTCTGAACCCTCTCTACCTTAAAATATCCTTCCTATAACAGGGCAACCAGAACTGGACAGAGAAGAGGCCTCACCAATGTCCTTTATAACCTCAACATGATTTCCGAACTCCTATACTTAAAGGACAGAGCAAGGAAGGCAAACAGCTAATCACCCTGTCAATATGTCACAAACTTCAAAGAACTATGTACCTGAGCCCCTTGATCTCTTTATGAGAAAATTGCTACCAAAGCAATCTTCTCTGTATTCTCTTTTCCCAGAGATACTATGCCATTAGATAGCAAATGTCCAATCATAAATAATTTTTCTGCAAAGCCTAAGAGATAAAGTGCCTGTTAAGTTAGAAATGTACGATTTTAATTAGACACATACAGTATGTGGACTATTTTATTGCAAAAGAGTATTATTAGTATAAGTGGAACAAAATCAATCTTGGTGGTTATCAATTACTTTTAACTGGAAATAAATAAGCATTGATACTAGTACACTCAGCATAAGTGTCATCATTTTTAAAAAGGCAAAGCACTCAGAGAAAGCAATTCCAATGAGAATATGCAGTTTGGAAGTTTTCCAAAACACTTTCACAAGCAAAGAGTTCTAAAGTTGAAATGCTGTTCAAATATCATCTGAACAAGCAGGCTGGGTTAAGTTTGCAATCTGCTTTATCTGAAACAGTATATACACTGTAACAGTGGGGAGCGATAGTATAGTGGCATATTCCCTGGATGAAAATCCAGAGACCTATGGAATGTGCTGGGTTCTAGCTTGGAATCCCATCATAGCAGATGGTAGAATTACAATTGAGGAAAAGAAAAATCAGAGCTTAAGAAACTAATTTGGCCATGAAACCATTGTTGGCTATCATAAAAACCTATTAGATTAGCTAACCAAATCTGTCATCCTTACCTGGACTGAGCTATATGTGACTCAAGACCCACTTTAATGTGGTTGGCTCTTAATTCTCTTCAATTAGCTTTGCAAACCACTCATTTGCATTGAATTGAGTTTAAAAAGTCTCAAAAAGGAATGAAATTAGACAGATCACCTGGCATCAATTGAGGCACTGGAAACAACAATGGCAAAATCAACCCTGCCTACCCTGTGAATTACTGCTTACTAATGTCTTGGGGAGGTGCTAGTGCCAAAATAGGGGCAGCTGTCTCACAGACAAGTCATGTGGCCATTTGACATAGACATACTCATACATATATATCTCACAGACAAGGTCCCAGTTAACATCATCACCATGTCCCGGTATGTCCTACCCCACCAGCAGGAGAGACCAAATGGATGTGGCAGCACAATATTACAGAATTGGGAGGGAGTTGCCCTGAGAAACATGGACCAGGGACCTTTAAGTATCATAGCGTGAGGTCAGACATGGGCAAGGAAATCTCTTGCTTCCCACTACATATTATACCCCAGTGACCCTTGGTTGATAAATTGGTACTCTTCCATATTGCGCATCTGATGGAGGACCCACTCATGTGTTAGAGCTGGGGGTGAGAATGACACTCCCACTATCAACATCCTAGGAGATTACCATTAACCAGACAGCGAAAGAGACAAGCCATACAAATACAGGGGCTACAAAAGCATGTCAGATGCCTGGATGAGTGCTTCTCCAAAACACAAGCAGCTTGACACCATCCAAGACTAAGAAGTTCATTTAGTTGGTACCACAGCCACAAACATTCATTCCTTCAATTCCGCCAATGTTCAGCAGCATCTCTACAAAATGCATTGCAGAAATTCACTGAGTCCTTAGCCAGCACCTTCCAAATCCATGACCGCTACCGTCTAGAAGGACAAGGGCAACAGATACATGGGAACACCACCATCTGCATGCTCCCTTCCAAGACACACCATCCTGACTTAGAAATGTATCAACATTCCCTCACTGTTGCTCGGTCCAAATCCTTGAACTCCCTCTCTAACCACACTGTATCTAAACACAATGGATTGTCGTGGCTCAAGAAGGAAGCTCATCATCACCTTCTCAAGTAACTAGAGATGGATAAGTGCTGGGCCAGCCAGTGAAGCCCACATCCACTGAATGAATGAAAAAAACGTATCATTCAAACTTCAACAAATGTGATGACTGGTTGTAGTTGAGTAATTATTTGATACAGCACGAATGTTCAAATCATTAACATTAGCCTCAATTATCAAACCAACTTTTGCCATTTTGATCACTATCTAGTGTTGTGGATTATGGACATTATTGAAAACCAGTTTTTCAATAATACTCCATCCTTGGCCTGTTATAATCTGCAGATACTTGGGACAATTTTTAATACCAAAAAGCACTGTGCCTGGTTTTGTCAAGGCAGATCTAATTGGCATCTTTGGGAAATAACGAACACTTATGAACAAAAGTTGTGGGAGCTAAATATGGTATTAGAAAAGACTTTTTGCTAAGGTGCCACACTTGTTTTCCTATCCTTGTATCATCACTGACATAAGATGAATAAGACACATGATACGAGAACAAAGTTGCATAGACAGAGATATGAAAAGGAGTTAAAGAGTAAATAGATTATTGAAAAATTGCAGAATGTGCGCAATGATAATGCCCTAGAGATTTGCCCTGCGACCTCTTATTCTCTATTTTTATTAATATAGATACAAGAATGATGTTGAAATCTATTAGTGAGGCTAAATTAAAGGCTTCAGCAAGCTGAGGAAGAATGCAGGAGACTGTGTGAAGACAAATAGATTAGCAATGAGGATGGATAGGTAACAAAAAACTCAATGACCTGACATAAGTCGTTAAGATCAATAAATGAGTGTATAAATATCATACTCCAGCAATAATATGTTCCGCATCGACTAATCTTTCAGTTTTTATTTGGTAGAAATTGTTATTTGGTAAGTGATGGTGACATGGACCATTGGTTCACATTGTTGTTGGTGGAATACGATATTTCAACATACTGATCTTGACTACTGTGTGAGGCCACTCCGTTTTTTGTAGCACTGCATTCAATTCCTGGAACCAGACTCCAGGAACTGTCTGTCACAGGTATCTGGTCCTCTTTCCTCCAGCGCCACCCCCCCTCCCATTTATCCCTCAGCACCACACATCTCCCCCCCTCCCCCACCCCCACACCCCACAAGCCTCATTCCTGATGAAGGGCTCATGCTCAAAGTGTCGATTCTCCTGCTCCTCGGACGTTGCCTGACCTGCTGTGCTTTTCCAGCACCACACTCTCGACCTCCATACCTAGTTCTGTCATGTCACAAGGTAGCCCATGTTAAGATCATTCCTAGATAAAATTCCATCATCTGTCCAGCCAAAATCCACACCCCTTTAAGAGGTACCATTTGGATTTAGGAATTAAAGCCCAGATTTAACTCATATACACTCACATGTTATTGTGCTTGTAGCAAATTGTAAAAATTTGGAAGACAACACTAAACTTGTGTCCTCTCTGCATGGGAAGGTGCAGAGATAAAATAATCCAAAATCATGACCCTGCCAACCATTCTCATGCTCTGGGAGAAAGTGAGGACTGCAGATGCTGGAGACCAGAGTTGAAAAATGTGGTGCTGGAAAAACACAGCAGGCCAGGCAGCATCCAGGAGCAGGAGAATCGACGTTTCGATGAGGTGCTCTTCCTCCAGGTGTCGTGTGGTCAGGGTCTGGCAATGGAGGAGGCCAAGGACCTGCATGTCATTGGCGGAGTGGGAGGGGGAGTTAAAGTGTTCAGCCACGGGATGGTTGGGTTGGTTGGTGTGGGTGTCCCAGAGGTGGTCCCAGAAACATTCTGCAAGTAGGCGGCCTGTCTCTCCAATGTAGAGTAGACCACATCAGGTGCAGTGGATATAGTAAATGATGTGTGTGGAGGTGCAGGTGAATTTGCGATGGATATGGAAAGATCCAATAGGGCCTTGGAGGGAGATGAGGGCGGAGGCGTTGGCGCAAGTTTTGCACTTCTTGCAGTTACAGGGGAAGGTGCTGGGAGTGGAGGTTGGGTTGGTAGGGGGTGTGGACCTGACGAGGGAGTCGCGGAGGGAGTGGTCTCTCCGGAACGCTGATAGGGGTGGAGAGGGAAATATATCCCTGGTGGTGGGGTCTGTTTGGAGGTGGCGGAAATGACGGAGGATGATACGATGTATCCGGAGGTTGGTGGGGTGGAAGTTGAGGACCAGTGGGGTTCGGTCCTGGTGGCGATTGGAGGGGCGGGGTTCAAGGGCGGAGGCGCAGGAAGTGGAGGAGATGCATCGTCGACCATGTCGGAGGGGAAATTGCGGTCTTTGAAGGAGGAGGCCATTTGGGTTGTTTGGTAGTGGAATTGGTCCTCCTGGGAGCAGATGCGGCGGAGGCGAAGGAATTGGGAATATGGGATGGCGTTTTTACAGGGGGCAGGGTGGGAGGAGGTGTAATCTAGGTAGCTGTGGGAGTCAGTCGGTTTGTAGTAAATGTCTGTGTTGAGTTGGTCGCCCAAGATAGAAATGGAGAGGTCTAGGAAGGGGAGGGTGGAGTCTGAGATGGTCCAGGTAAATTTGAGGTCGGGGTGGAAGGTGTTAGTAAAGTGGATGAACTGTTCAACCTCCTCGTGGGAGCACAAGGTAGCGCCAATACAATCATCGATGTAACAGAGGAAAAGGTGGGAGTTGGTGCCAGTGTAGCTGCAGAAGATGGGCAGTACCACATATCCGACCAAGAGGCAGGCATAGCTGGGGCCCATGCGGGTGCTCACGGCTACTTCTTTGGTTTGGAGGAAGCGGGAGGATTGGAAGGAGACGTTGTTAAGAGTGAGGACCAGTTCAGTCAGTCAAAGGAGGGTATCAATGGAAGGGTACTGGTTGGGTCGGCGGGAGAGGAAGAAGCGGAGGGCTTAGAGGCCTTCGTGATGGAGGATGGAAGTGTATAGGGACTGGATGTCCATAGTAAAGATAAGGCATTGGGGACTGGGGAAGTGAAAATCATGGAGGAGGTAGAGGGCGTGGGTGGTGTCCCTAACGCAGAGGGGGGAGTTCTTGGACTAAGGGGGACAAGACAGTGTCGAGGCAAGCAGAGATGAGTTCGGTGGGGCAGGAGCAAGCTGAGACAATGGGTCGGCCGGGGCAGTCAGGTTTGTGGATTTTGGGCAGGAGGTAGAAACGGGCGGAGCGGGGATGTGGGACTATGAAGTTGGAGGCGGTGGATGGGAGATCCCCTGAAGTGATGAGGCTATGGATGGTCTTGGAGATGATGGTTTGGTGGTGGGAGGTGGGGTCATGGTCAACGAGGCAGTAGGAGGAGGTGTCCGCGAGCTGGCGTTTAGCCTCAGTGGTGTAAAGATCGGTGCGCCAAACTACCACTGCACCTTCCTTGTCTGCTGGTTTGATGGTGAGGTTGGGGTTGGAGCAGAGGAAGTGGAGGGCTGCACGTTGTGAGGGTGAGAGGTTAGAGTGGGTGAGAGGGGTGGAGAGGTTGAGACGGCAGTTGGATATGATGAGATCGAGGGCGGATAAGAGGCCACCATGGGGTGTCCAGGTAGATGGGGTGTGTTGGAGGCGGGAGAAGGGGTCGTCAGAGGGTGGGCAAGAGTCCTGGATGAAGAAGTAAGCGCAGAGGCGAAGGCGGCGGAAGAAATGCTCGATGTCTAGCCGCGTGTCAAACTCATTGATCCAGGAGCGTAGGGGGATGAAGGTGAGGCCTCTGCTGAGGACAGATCGTTCATCCTCAGAGAGGGGGAGGTCTAGAGGCGTGGTAAAAATACGGCAGGGCTGGGAGCCAAAACCTGGTGTGGGGCTGGAGCTGGGAGTGGGGGTGGAGTTAGGCATGGGGCGGGGTTAGTCACGGGGGTAGAGTTGGTCGCAGGGGCAGAGTTGGTCATGGGGTGGAGTTGGTCGTGTGGGCAGAGATCGATGTTGAGGCGGGGATCGACGTGGGGGCGGGGATCGGTGTGGGGGCACGGATCAACGTTGGGGCGGGGATCGACATCGGAGTGGCGTAGCGTGCAGTGTGATCCTTGTGCAGGTGAGTGACGTCACCGGGGGCGGAGATTGCTGCGGCGACAGCAGCTCCGGGGCGGAAGTAGCGCGCCGGACAGAAACGGCGCCGGTCCTGGTAGCCATGGATCCCGCGGCAACCGCATATCTGTCGGCGATGGTATTCCTGGCAATCATGGAGGTGGTTATCTGGGCGGCGATCGCGGAGGCTGCATGGTCGGTGGTGGCTGTTGTCCGTGTGGCGGTGGGGGCGGAAGTGACGTCATCGTTCGCCACGGCGGTGGTGGCTGCAGCAGCCACGTGGGTAATGGCGCCTAAGCGGTTCCAGAGGTCGCAAGAAGGTTCAGGAACGGTCGAGGAATCCGGAGTGTGGGAGTGAGTACATGAAAGTTTTTTGTACTTACTTCCTTTGATGTTCGATATGGCTAGGAAAAAACGTTTGTTCATGTATGAATTCTTCTGAGGATGAAGAACAGCAAAGGTCCTTTGCAGGTCTGAGAGAGTGTTGTCCTGAGCTGGGGCAGAGCTGACTGCAGAGAGTGTAGGTAGTGGCGCATGGCTGCGAGCATAGAGCGGAGGACCCGGAGGGAGGTCTGTTGCTGGAGGCTTTGGATTTGTTGCAGGTACTGGTTGTCCTGGTTGGGTCCAAACTGTGTTGGTCTGAACGTAGTCCGGAGTCCATGCGGGGTCAGTCGGTTCCATAGGCAGGTTCTAAAGAAAGAGATGTGGCCGTGGTAGCGAGTCTGTTTCAGGAGATGGCTGAAGAGCTTCTGGGCAGAAGAGATGACCTGGGGGGGGGGGGGTGCAGTGAGAGAGGGACTCACTGAGATCCTTGTAGAGGGAGGAAGAGAGCTTCTTCAAAGTAGGCATCCTTGCAAGAGGATTCGCAGTAGGTTAAGATCAACTAGGAGAAAGTGAGGACTGGAGATGCTGGAGGCCAGAGTTGAAAAATGTGGTGCTGGAAAAAAACAGCAGGCCAGGCAGCATCTGAGGAGCAGGAGAATCGATGTTTCGGGCATAAGCCCTTCTTCAAGAATGAGACTGGTGTGCCAAGGGGGCTGAGATAAAAGGTAGAGCGGAGGGAATTTGGGGGAGGGGCGCTGAGAATACGATAGGTGGAAGGAGGTGAGGGTGAGGGTGATAGGCTGGAGAGGGGATGGGGGCGGAGAGGTCAGGAAGAAGATTGCAGGTCAAAAGGGCAGTGCTGAATCCGGGGGTTGGGACTGAGATAAGGTGGGGGGAGAGGAAATGAGGAAGCTGGAGAAATCTACATTCATCCCGTGTGGTTGGACAGTTCCTAGGCGGAAGATGAGGCGCTCTTCCTCCAGGTGTCGTGTGGTCAGGGTCTGGCAATGAAGGAGGCCAAGGACCTGCATGTCCTTGGCGGAGTGGGAGGGGGAGTTAAAGTGTTCAGCCACGGGGCGGTTGAGTTGGTTGGTGCGGGTGTCCCAGAGGTGGTCCCTGAAATGTTCCGCAAGTAGGTGCTTGTCTCTCCAATGTAGAGGAGACCACATCGGGTGCAGCGGATACAGTAAATGATGTGTGTGGAGGTGCAGGTGAATTTGCCTACTTGCGGAACGTTTCAGGGACCACCTCTGGGACACCCGCACCAACCAACTCAACCGCCCCATGGCTGAACACTTTAACTCCCCCTCCATAGGTAGGTCTTCCCGCACACCAGCCTCATTCCTGAAGAAGGAACGTTATGCCTGAAACGTCGATTCTCCTGCTCCTCGGATGCTGCCTAGCCTGCTGTGTTTTTCCAGCACCACATTTTTCAATTCTCATGCTCTGTCTAAGTTTACGCCTAAATCTCTAAAGAAAAAGCATTTGTATACCAAGTTAAGATCCCAGTAAATGTGCTATATCTGCACTAGAGGGTGCTATATTTTTAAATTTAAAATGCCAGTGTCACCTTTGTTTCACCTTCACAAAACAGAAATGGGTTTATTTGGGCGATGGTAGCATGGTAATGATATTACAGCAATAGTAATCTAGATACCTGGACTAATGCTACACAGTTAGGAGTTCAAATCACATCCACTGGGGATTCTCATTTCAATTAAGAGTTAAATCAATTTGGAATAAACAAACAGCCTTATTAAAAGCGATAATGAAACATTCATACTATCATAAAAGGATAGTCATCAATCCGTTAAGTAAATCTGCTGTCCTCATGTAGTCTGGCCTACATGTGATTCCAGGCCCACAGCTATGTAGTTCGTTCTTAACTATCCTCTGAAAAGGCTTTGCAACCACTCGGTGGCACCAAACTGCTTTAGAAAAGTTGAAAAAGAAAAATTTGTCACAATAATCAACCCAGGCTCTGAAAGTGACAGCAGCACCTATCCAACTGATCCAACAAAATTATTCTCACTAAGATTCGTACCAAATTTAGAAAACCTGTCCCACAGACGTATCAAGAAAAAAAGCATATAGTTATCCTTACCAAATCACACTTTACATGACATGTTCTGAACTGCTATGCGACCATTCTAAGTTATGTCATGTCCCAGCACCAATGCAGACCTACCAGAGGTGGCAGCACAGTGGAAGATGCTGTTCTCAGGTCATTCTCACCATTAGCGCCAGAACCCACAAAGTCTCATGGCAGCAGACCAACCATGGGCAATTACATTATTGGGAAGGCTTTAAACTAATTCAGCAGGGATGAAGTAACCTGAAGTAATATCAAAGAGAATTATCTCGACACATAAAATATTCCAAGAGAGAGATAGCATTAAAATAGAGGATAGTAAGTTAACAGGTTGGGTCAGAACAAGGGAGAAAGTAATAAAGTCTAAATGGCTTACTGCATATGTAAGTGAAAGTACAGAGTGTGGTTAAATAATCTTGGTTTGTTGCAGGAACAAATTTTCAAGTGGAAAGGTGTTGCTGTGGCTATAACAGAAACATGGCTCAAGGAACAGCAGAACTGGATGCTCAATATTCCTGGATGTAACATGTTGAGACAGCAGAACACAAGGTGGTGGATGGGTGGCGGTTTAAAGAGATATTGCAGTCTAGAAGGAGAGGAGGTCCAAGAGGGTTCAAGTAGGAGAAGGTGAGGACTGCCCTCTTGACCTGCAATCTTCTTCCCGACCTCTCCGTCCCCATCCCCGCTCCGGCCTATCACCCTCACCCTCACCTCCTTCCACCAGTGCCTCCTTCCACCACTATTCCCAGTGTCCCTCCCCCAAATTCCCTCCCCCCTACCTTTTATCTCAGCCCACCTGGCACACCAGCCTCATTCCTGAAGAAGGGCTTATGCCCGAAACGTCAATTCTCCTGCTCCTCGGATGCTGCCTGGCCTGCTGTGTTTTTCCAGCACCACATTTTTCAACAAGAAGGTTCAAGGATAGGACTGATTTGGGTAGAACTAAGGAACAAAACTAGTCAATGTCTTGTGGTCTACAGACCACCAACTAGCAGGAAGGATGGAGAGAAAAATCTGCAAAGAAATTGCAGAGGTGCAAAAATTGGTGTCATTATAATGGGGCTCTTCAATTCTCTAAACATTGTTTAAGGGCTCTAATGGTGTAGTCATGGTGTCCCCATCTCTGAGTCAATTCAAGTCCTATCTGTTCCAGACATGTATAAATATAGAATAATAGAAAACATCTAGATTGGGTTAGTACAAGTTTAAATGGCAGAGAGGAGGCAACAGTTTTTAGACTGTGTTCAAGAGAATTTTCAACTGCAGTATGTTTTCAGTCCAACAAGAAAGGAAGCACTACTCGATATTGTTGTACGTGTCCCTTGCCTTTAAAACATTTCATCTTTAATTACTCCACATGTTGTATGTATACAATGATACGACTCTGTCGTACAGTTCCATTCCTATCTGTTTTCAAATGGAACACCCATAAATCAGTTGGTCTACTCTAATGTCTGTTTTATTACTTTTAAGATGTTAATAAACTAACCCAGAGTGAGTGACCAAGTATTAAACCATTATGAACAATGCAGGGAAACATGCTGATGAGTCCTACTGAACTTGAACAGCAAACAAGTTAATTTGCAGGTGATACATATGGACATAAGTTTTAAATGATGCTAAAATGCATGAGACAACCCTCAATGCCTTTGCTCATTAGTGTTGGAGTGTGTTGAAAAAATAGAGCTTACTCAGAAACAGATAAATTCCTATCCAGAGATCAGTTCAACCCATTTGATAAAGGCAGTGTGTGTGCTGGAACAGCAGTAAGCAAGGAAAGGTCAAAAGCACATCCTTAGAATGCCTACAAATTCTTTAAGTAAACAGAACTTTATATGTTTAATTAGAATTTAATCCTGATTTATCAGTGCCTGATGCAGCAAATCATTCCATTCATATTGGAAACTCAAGTCCACACAAGTGTAATACATCAGGAATAACAGCTAAAGACCTAAAATGAGCTTCAACTGACATGGATCATATAAGAATTTAAGAATGACATTAACCCTCTGTTTTCATCAACTAGAACTGCAGCCATTTGGGTAGAAGCCTACAAATTCAAAGAACACGTCATGAGCAAATGCAGAGAAAAGGTTTCATTAAGTGAGTTTTCAGATGAGGAATGAACAAACAGAACTAAGTTGGTGACCGAATTCACCTCCGTGAAAGCTTTTCAGTGAGATTTGCTACACAAATTGAAAACAACAAAGACTTCTGGAGGATTGTCACAAGTACAACAATCCTTGCAGGCCAATGAAGCTTACGCATCCAAAATAGAACTTTGACAGTTGATACAATCACTGAAACACTCAAGTTTAGCAAGATATGTGGAAGGTGTGGCCTTCTGCATGCACCAAGGAAATGCCCAGACTTCAATCAACATTGCAAGTCATTTAGCAGAAAAGGCCACTGATAGAGTTAAAGAACCAGAATATCTTTCAGATACAATAAAGGCAATAAAACCAGAATGTGGCAATGTAGGAGGGCAGTGAACACATGTTTTCCATGTTAAACAACAATACCATGGCGGTGTCCAAATAGTTCTCAAAAATTCAAATTATTTGTCCTCAGAAAACTGGCATATATTCATTGTTGGCTAAGATTGATACAGGTGCCAGTATACTATCACTTTGAATCGAGGTACCCACATAAAAGAGAAATGATGAGAAAACCTACAAACTTAAAACTTCTAATTTACAATGCATTACTAATTCTAGGTTGAAGGTCAATACTGATGAAGTGCAAGTAGAATAAATCTGCATGGACATCACAGATGTTCTACTTCGTAGATACTACTGGACCAGAAATTGCAGATATAGCAATACACTGTGACCTCCAATTCGTCATAAGCCAAGAAATAAGTCCAACCTCAGAGATAACAGAAACAGCAACAGGCTATTTAAGAAATACTTGCAGAACTAAATCTGAAAGAAGAAAGGAATGGTTAATTTGCTTATGAATTAGTGTAGCTGAAAACTCAGCTGACAAAAATGATACAGGAGCTAGAAAAGAAAGAAAGGAAACAGAATGAAATACAAGCTTCATATTAACACGCCAATTAAAACATTGCTGGCTTACCTAAAACAGATCAAGCTCAGCAGGAGCTACTACAGGATCATTGGCTTGAGATAAAATCAAGCTGGAAAATATTACAGAATCGTAGAAACAAAAGTAGATGTATGGTACAGTCAAGAAGGAGTTTGAATGAAACAGTCTGAAAGAAATGAATGCCTGCAGTGATATTCGAGTTAAAGCACTCATGCAGACATGGCAAAAGACAAATAATCACTAAAGCAGAAAGTGGAAGAGGTCCAAGTTTCAAAGGAAACAAAAACAGAAAAAAGCATGAGAGGTTTGACAGTTATTAGATGTAATGAAGAAGATATATTGGACCAAAAGTAAGCTAAAACTATGAAAGAATTAGAAGAATCAACGATATAAGACCTGAAGTTTCAAACTTTGTTTGAGCTTTTATAGAACAAAACAATAAGTGTTAAATTTGCAAAAGGCCGGGGAGGATCTTGTGTGTGAATCTTGCTTTTCAGAAAGTTCACCTTTAAGAATGCATATACAATGTTGAAATTCTGGCGAGCAGTTAGTTGGATTTGTGTTTGCAAGCTGTATACCCGCAAAATCAGTTAGTTTGCTGTAATCTCCGCTTCATTATTTAAAACACTACAACACATAAGTAAGCCAACTCACAAAGTTAATCAAACCGTGATGAATGATTGATTATTAGACACAGAACAGGTTCTTGGGAGAGAGGTTAGGCAAGTGAATCCCATATGCTAGTGGGACAATACTTTACCATATGGTTTAAGGTGCTTTTAGTAAAGGGATAATGAACACTCCAAAGTCTTCCAAAGAAATGTAAATAGTAAAAAGGCAATAAAAGGAAAGTACAGGCTGATGAGGAATCCACAAATGGAGAAAGAGGTATGGCAGAAGAATTAAACAAATATTTTGCATCAGGTCAGGCCATGGCAAACAAGAAAGAAATTCTAGGTAAGAAGAAATAAGGTAATAGGAGAGGGTGGATCACGGCATGTTGTTGACATAGTGTACATGGACTTCTAAAAGCATCTGACACATTGTTTGTACAACCGCCTGGTGAACAAAATTGGAGTTCATAATACAAATAGGCTGAGTAATAGAAATCAGAGGGTAACAGTTAATGGATGTTCTTTGGGTTGTTGGGGGCGGTGGTGGGGGGGGGGGTGAAGGTTTGTAATTAAGCTCCCCAGAGGACATTGTTGGGACCCTTACTTCTCCTGACATTTCTTAACTTTCCAGACCTTAGGGTACAGGGCACAATTTCAAACTTTGGAAGCATTGTGTCTCCGAGGAAGATAGTGTAAAATGACAAAAGGACATCAACAAGTTGGTAGAAAGGGTGGATATTGGCAGAGATGACATTCAATTGGCGCTGATACATTTCGATAGGAAGAACATATAAACACAATATAAGCTTTACAGTGGGTATGGAAGCAGAAAGATCTCAACTTATGTGCATGGGTTTTTAAAGGTGCTTGGATATGTAAAGGGAGCTACTAATAAAGCACAAGCATCCTAAGCTTTATAAATACAGGCAAGAGCACAAAAGTAAAGAAATTATGTTAATCTTCTATGAAATACTGGTTTAGCTTCAATTGGAGTATTGCATCTAATTCTGGAACCACAGTCCATTCATGATATGAAGGCATTGCAGAGACTGCATAAGATGTTTGCAAGTGTAGTTCTAGTTATGAAGAATTTTGGTTATGAAGAAAGATTAGAAAGCCAGGCCTGTTTGCCTGGGAGAAGAAGGCTGCAGGAATATCTTATTCAAGTATTCAAAATCATGAGCAGTCTGAACAAAGTAAGTAGGAAAAAAATGTTCCTACATGTGAAAGAATCAAGAAAGTACAGATTTAAAGTAATTAGTAAACAAAGCAAATGTGAAATAAGGAAAACATTTTTCATGCAGGAAATAGTTGTGGTCTGGAATACACACCTGACAGAGTTGTAAAAGCAGGTTAAATTGAGGCATTCTAGAGGGCATTAGACAATTATTTGAAAACAAATTATGTGCAGGGTCATGGTGAGAAGGTAGGAGAATGGAACAAGAGAGAAAATTGGAAACCCAGTGTAGACATGACCCAATTTTCACTCTACTTAAGTGAATTAGTTTTCAGCAAGTTAAAATTGGACCCAATAGAAATAGCTTTGAAGCTGAAATACTGACCACCAAAATTCAATAAACTCCCATTCAAACATCAAAAGTCTTGAAATGACTGAATCCTAACTCTGCTCTTCAACACTCATTGCACATTATTGGAATACATGCAAAACTGCTCAAAGACTTGCTAATTAAGTTCTAAGCATGTTCAATAAAGCCGTATTTTATACATGCAATATTTCATCTCGTAAGTTACTATCTCAATTGTATTATTATAGGTCAGATGTGTGACTTGATTATGCCAAAAATGGAGGAAGCTAGAAAGAGTTCATCTCAGTGTGAAGTTGGTAACTACTAAATGCAGACTTTTAATATTATTAACAAGTAGTTTTGAAATACAGTCCTTCCACTAACGATTAATTATCCATGTTCAACAACATTTGAAGCTACTTTTATAAACAAGTTTGACCTGGCTTCTGTTTCGGTATAGATATTAACAGACAGATTGACACAGCTTGGGTGATATATTGAATAATTACTCAAGCCAAGTTGAAAACTGTGGAGAGAACATTTTCCATTGCACACATAATAAAATGGAATTATTGTAAACTTCCTAAGAGGACAACAGAATGGTGTAGGTAGAAATCTAAAAGCAGGACCCTTGAATGTCTTCTTTTCACAAATAATCTTTGAAAAAAAAATTAGAGAAGAGAAAGGAAACTATAAAAGCTTGGCAAGAGAGATGGAATAAGAGTTTTGGATGAATGAAATTTAGAGAGACTAGTGAGCAAATTGGGGAACATTGTAACAGACCAGTCAAAATGTGACAAAGTTGTAGATAAGCATTGACACCACAGATGGTTTAGATAGAGGCAAAGATGAGCAAAGATATGAAACTTGAAAACTATATTCTTTGGAGAAAAATAAGGGGTTAAGTACTCAATTTTGGATCCAACAGTAAACAACTTCTAACAATAATTTATTTCCACCTGAGAAAGTGGCTAGGGAAGATTTGGAATTGATGATACAGGCTGAAGTTTGTGATGCAGACTTTGATACAGGGACCTTTGAAATTTTAATGCTACAAAATTGTGGTTAATAAAAAGATTTAAGTTGGAAACTGAAACAATGATGACAACTTCAAGCTTCATGACAGAGATGAGTGAAATCTTTGAAATAGAGATCACACTCAGCTTGTTTACAATATCTCTAATCAGCAACATTCATCATGACAGGAGTTAGTGTGCAACACACAGCCTCAGCATGCATTTCAAAACTTAAAATGGCTGAAGTGGTTATGGATGGCAAGATACGAGAGAAACACGAGAAGGGAACTGTCTAGAAGAATCTGCTGGCAGAGTAGTTTCAAATACCATCATTTATATGAAACAAGCAGCTGTTATTCGCTGTGCAGTCAGTGTTTACAAAAAAGTTGGGCTTTGCCAGTGAAGGTAAAAGCAATACTTACTTTTTCCATGTCACTGGCAACTTTCAGACTTGGTTGGTATAATCTTAATTTTTTTTTAAATTACTAACTGCGTTCCTTAGTTTCCTAAGCAAGATTGTGATGAATTACTGTGTGTGTGTGCACCTGCTCCAGAGCAGCAGATAACAATATCAACAAGATTCTGCTTGGCTTATGTTCTAATTTCCTTAAAAATATCTGCTCAGGTGGATACATTTGCACTTTTTGCGTAGGTGGCACATCCTAAACATGATATGATTGTTCAATATTGCTGTTGCTTAGTCATCTGAAATCAAAATAAAGGTGTCAACATCATACCATGATGTAGGATTTAAACAGAACACAAGAATATTAAATCTCCCTTGCAAAACCCGATCCAAAAAAAAGCTATTGACATTGGAGGGGAGTAAGAAGCAATGCAGAAACACCATTGGACTAAAGGAATAAACATGAATCTAAAACAGCTGCAATGGTCACCTGACCACAGGTTAACGTAAACTGAGAGATTTCCACATAGAATGAACAAAGCTGACTGCAATGAAGCTATGAATTTATTTAAAGACAATCAAAGCCAGGTTACTGAATCAGTGTCAAGAAATCAATATCTCCTGTTTTAATTCACATTTGTATGGTAACTTCACATACTGGGAGGTGCCAACCTGTCAGTTAGCCAGCTTGAAAAGACAATGAGTTCGACTCAGGAATACACAATCAAGTACATTGCTCTGGTGTTGAAAAGCAGCTGTTGCAGAGAAAAAGAACATGAATCAGAAACTGCAAAGGCTAAAAGACTCCCTCTACCTCCCTGCTGTTCTCAGCATCTTGGGAGATAGTGTATGATGAAAAATCAAATTGGGAAAATAACTATTAGTTGAGAACGTAAAAATATCTAATAACTTTGCCACAGCTGAGGACTCCAGTCAACAATTAAATATCTGTGGTCTCAAATTAAACACTTCAGGAACTCTAAGGACGTGTAAACTGTATTATATCTTTATCAGTCACTCCCTTTTCAAACTTATTACCTATGTCTGTGGTTGATATGATGATTATGTTATTTTCATCAGAGTGAGAAATTAATTAGGATTGCTCCTTCTCTCCCTCAAGGAAATTAATTTCTTAATTTTGTCCTAGTTAAATATACCTTTAACTAAACCTGTAATAGCTGCATGTTAAAAATAAAATTCAAATATTCGTTATGACCATCCGTGGGCACTTTAAAAATAAGGAATCTAATTCTCCCTCCCCATCTGTCCATAACACTACTCAAAGTATTTCTCCCTGTGAAGAGACAGTCTGGGTGTGGTTTTGTTACGCAATTGGTCAGAACTAATTTCAAAAGAATTGACCCCTCATTAACATATTCAAACCTAACTCCTGGTTCAAGCCTTACTTGTGATATGAAGAAAAACGATCATGCTCAATTTTAAGAGTGGAACTAAAGCCAATGCAGATGACTGCAGGCCACCACACTGCTAAATTGATATGGGGTAAAAACAATGACTGCAGATGCTGGAAACCAGATTCTGGATTAGTGGTGCTGGAAGAGCACAGCAGTTCAGGTAGCATCCAAGTAGCTTTGAAATCAACGTTTCGAAAGGGCTTTTGCCCAAAACGTCGATTTTGAAGCTACTTGGCTGCTGCCTGAACTGCTGTGCTCTTCCAGCACCACTAATCCAGAATGCTAAATTGATATGGTTTACAACTATTTAACGTCCAAAACCAAGTGCACCACAGAGTTTAATCCCTTACCTCATATGTCATGTCCAGATGTCCTTTCTTACCAAACTAAAGTAGTTACCATTTGTTACTATGTAAGAATTGTTCTCCTCAATGTTTTTCCTCTATTTTAAATCAAGGCAGCTGGTGATAGCTCAGATGGGGACACAGTACTTGGGCCCAGTAGTTATTGTTTGCCTGCAATTCATAATATTTTACCTTTGGCAAGCCTTTCCATATTAATTTTCCTCTTTTGATGACCTTGATGATTACATATTGATTGAAAAAAAACCCAGAAAGGATAAGAGATCATTGGTGAGCTTGTATGAATGATTTTGGAGGTAAAAGAAAAAAACTTTTGTTTCACAGCTTCAAATGACAAGCTTAAGATCCAAATTACTGCCAGCAATTTTCATTTCTGTGATATATTTATGTTATGTGCATTTGGTGAACAAAATTGATAGCCAATTATTGGATTGTCCACATTAATTTTATTCTCACCAACTACTGGGATGTATTCACTGCTGCCTGATGTGTCACTGGAGTCCATGAAATAAAATTGCTTTTTCTGTAAATAAGTCAGACAAATGTTTTTCAGTTTTGCTTTTGTTTTTACATAATATGATTATCAATCAACTTTGTTTCAAAACTGCATTCATTTTGCAAAATTTTGAAACTTGTACAGCTCAGTAAAGCTTCCTTCGCTGTCTTTGACCCTTCTTGGGCTTGAAAATTCAACATCCTGTTAGTAAATCAAATGTAATATAAATCATGTGAGATCCATCAAAACAAGCTTCCTGCAATACTACAACTCCATTTTTTTCAATGACTGCAATAAAGAAGTAGAGCTTTTAAAAGAGAACGTTATGCTTTCAATATATTTCAAGGTTGTCAACTTGCCTCATCTTAGGAGCAAAGCAAAAATTCGAGTAAAAGTTTAAAGTATAAATAGTATCCATTTTACATTTTCTTCTTTCACAAGGTCCCATTGTCTTTTGTAAAAATAAGTAAACCAGCCATCAAAATTACTATGCTGCTCCATTGGGTTCAGTATCGTGTCCCCCGTCAATAGACTCAATACCAAAATCAATGTAGTGATGTGAAGTCACCCTCTATAAAAAGTAGAGCTGCTGTACTCACAGAAGTCACCAAGTCTGAAAACAGCAGAAATGATAATCACTGCCAAACAAACTCTATGACACTAAAAAATTAATTCTATAAAATGTAGAGATTCAGTGCTACAAAGCCTGAGGAAATTTAGTGAGTAGTTGTCAACAAAGTGAATAGCCAAAGTAACTTTGACCATAAAAGTTGGGTTTCCCTTAACAGGAATCTAGATAAACACACACATAAGAAAGGAGAAGAAAATGTTGATAGGATGAAGAAAGAAAGATTGGGAGATGGCTCATGCAGTGTAAAAACTGTTAGATTGAATGACTGGTTTCTGTGCTGTAACTCCTAAGAAATAAGTAAGCATCATTCCAGAAATATGTTTTCCAACCTGCTTAGTTTGCTTAGTCTCACAGTTGACTTTCCTTTTAGAGACAAGTGATATGATAATTGCTGTACTAATAAAGGGTCAAAACTGAACTCCAACTTTCTTTTATGTTGATGTTCAATATTTTCTGTAATGTTTTAAATCACAATAATTCTTGCCTGACTTCACTCACTACAGCATGCTCAATCCATTTATATTACCAGAGTTCATATCAGAAAGAGCAAGTCAGATGTTTTAACCATGTAGAATATGTCCCACTAGTTGAGCTTGTTCTAAGCAAATCAATATGGCCTTAAACTTTCATTTGTACACTGTATGGACCTGCCAAACCATGTATTCAGACCTCAAATCAGGAAAACAGCTTTATCCTCTTGGGGATTGTTTTTATATTTACCTCTGAAAATTTGACTGTTTTATTGTAGGTTATGTACCTCTGGCCCATCGTTTCCCAGTCTCCCTGACAATTAAGCACACAACTATGGCAATACCCATCATTTATCAGAAGTTTTAAATTCACATGGATTGCTTTACTGAACAAATATTTCTGGCCTTAGCTCTGCGGAGTATGATACTATAAATAGGAGTAGAAGATTTTTGACAGGAAGCCAGGATTAGCAGTAATAAGGTATGGAAAATCATCAGAGAATTACAGAGGCTAAAAAAAAATACATGTGCAATAAAGAAGTCAACAGTAAAATTTGGTCAGCAGAATGCAGGGGTCCTTTCGATTAGCCACACAACTATTGTTTCACCAACATACATTAGTAATGCCAGAAAAATTTTAACTAATTAAAATTTTAAAACCATTACCATTAAAACTGTTCCTCTTCTGTTTTGCTATTATTGCTATTATAATACTGCCACAAAATATCACTTTGTCTGACCAAACAGTTTATAAAGTAAGAACAAAACTTAAAATTATGAGGTTACTTCGAAACTGAATTCAAAAGAATTATTTGGTGGAGGAGAGTATAAATGAAGCATATGGTACAGGCTATTGTAGTTACATTATGATCTCTGAAAGTTGGATAAATTCTTCAAAATTACTACTCTTCAAATAAGATGTATAATTAGGACAAACTTCCATACAAAAACTATTGACTTCCATCAATATCTTAGACAGTCTAAAACTACTAACATTCCATGCGACACTACAATACCAATCAAATCCACTCGGTATAGATTGGAGCAGCAGTGCAGGTAAGTATCAAGCTTGGCTCAGGGCAACATGTCTTGATTCAGAAAGGCAGGGGTTTCAAGCTGCACTCTAGCAGGTTGAACACATACTCTCAGCCAGTACTTCAGTATTGAACCTAAAGAACACTGTATGTCAGAATTGCTACGTTTCAATTGAAAATAACAGCAGCAAAATTTCTCCTAATGTCCTTCAACCAACACTGAAAGCCTATGACCTGGTCAAATTGTAATGATTGTAGGAGCAATTGACCATTGCCTTTCCTACATTAGAAGTGTTACAACACTTCACAAGAAATACTTTAGTGGCACAAAGTGCTTCAGGGTGTTGAAGTCTTGAAGGATATACAAATGTATTTATTTCCTTCCTTTCACTCTTCTTCTGTGTAGGTCAATAATTTCTGCACCAAACTCATGAGCTGTAGTCTTCAACAGCACACTGTTTGGGAACCATGATTTGACAGGAAATATTACTCCAGCCTGCGCCTTTGTAAGGCAGTGTAAGATCACCAACATTATTGTGCTCCATCTTGGGCTCAACTCAAAAAACTCTCTCATGGCTCCTTTCTCCATTCTCAGGCAAATTGTGTGTCTGGAAAATAAAAAAAGCAGAGATCCACAACGATGCAAGTATTAAAAGTCAAATTAACTTAACATTATCTTGATATGCTTTAGAACATTTATTCCTGCTTCCAAATTTCTGTCCTCCTTCCTATCAGAAAGATGTTGTGAAATTTTTTTTTAGATTACATTAGATTAGATTAGATTACATTACATTACAGTGTGGAAACAGGCCCTTGGGCCCAACAAGTCCACACCGACCCGCCGAAGCGCTACCCACCCATACCCCTACATTTACCCCTTACCTAACACTACAGGCAATTTAGCATAGCCAATTCACTGGCCTGCACACCTTTGGACTGTGGGAGGAAACCAGAGCACCCGGAGGAAACCCACGCAGACACGGGGAGAATGTGCAAACTCCACACAGTCAGTCGACAGAGGCGGGAATTAAACCCGGGTCTCTGGCGCTGTGAGGTGTTCAGAAAAGATTTACAAGGATGTTGCCAGGGTTGGAGGATTTGCGCTATAGGGAGAGGCTGAACAGGCTGGGGCTGTTTTCCCAGCGTCAGAGGCTGAGGGGTGACCTTATAGAGGTTTACAAAATTATGAGGGGCATAAATAGGCTAAATAGGCAAAGTCTTTTCCCTAGGGTTGGGGAGTCCAGAACTAGAGGGCATAGGTTTAGGGTGAGAGGGGAAAGATATAAACGAGACCTATGAGGCAACTTTTTCACACAGGTACGTGTATGGAATGAGCTGCCAGAGAATGTGGTGGAGACTGGTATAATTGCAACATTTAAGAGGCATTTGGATGGGTATATGAATAGGAAGGGTTTGGAGGGATATGGGCTGGGTGCTGGCAGGTGGGACTAGATTGGGTTGTGATATCTGGTCGGCACGGATGGGTTGGACCGAAGGGTCTGTTTCCATGCTGTACATCCCTATGACTCTAATGGTCCATTGAATACGTTATGAATAACAAACTTGCTAAAAACTTTGTTTTTTAAGACGTTCAATAACTAGAATAAAGCTATATCCTACTGCAGTGTTTATTTGAGCATGAAATCTCCTCAACCTGCACATTGAATAGAATCTTTGATTCTACAACAATGAAATTGACTAGAATGGAATGTAAGACTGTCTTTAATACTCCCTCAATGTGTACTTACAACACTAATTTCAATTCCACTCCAACACAAAATTGGATACTTTAATTCCTTGTATTCTTATCGACTTTTCAACAAGGAATATTGAATCATTCAATCCTTTTCAATTCTTCCATAAGTTGACCAAAAGATACAAAAACCTTTGATAAACTATAAATTACTAGTTTTAAAATGCAATACTTACATTTTTATTGCAAATTGCAACAAGGTTCTATTAACTCTACAACCACACAGATAATTGCTGCAACCATGCTCCAATGTTGAGACCAACAGCAAATAAACAATTTCCCTCATTTTGGACTAGTTGAATTTTCATACCAATCGTGCTTTCAACACTATTAAAACCAAAATCTATAACCAGAAAGACTAACACTATTTGAATAAAATGCATTAAACTATCTGGTTTAAAGAAATAAGTTGTGATGAGTAAAAAAATTGAAACTAGTAATTTTTATATGAACAATTAGGATATACAGCCAGTTTTCTGCAGCTGGCACGGTGAAGCTTTATTGTCAAAAGCTTTACTGCTTTTGATACTGAGCATTGAAGGTGGATGCTTTATTTGCACAGGGTTCTACTCACTTCCTGGTTTCTTTTTAATGATCAGAATATGCATACACCACCTCTTATCAACATTATAATCATTGAAAAGCTAAACGTATCAATGTTCCCGAAGTGCAACAAATAACCAGAATACATCCTTGTGCTTGTCTAGACTATACTGTATCTAAATGTTTTCCAAAGGCAAATTGGGATATGGTCTTAAATACACTTTAGTCATAACTCAGTGATTAGCACTGCTACCTCACAGCGCCAGGGACCCAGGTTCAATTCCCGCCTCAGGCAACGGTCTGTGTGGAGTTTGCACATTCTCCCAGTGTCTGCGTGGGCTTCCTCCGGGTGCTCCAGTTTCCTCCCACAGTCCAAAGAATGTGCAGGTGAGGTGAACTGGCCAAGCTAAATTGTCCATAGCGTTAGGTGCATTAGTCAGAGGGAAATGTAGGACAATGGGTCTGGGCGGGTTGCTCTTCGGAGGGTCGGTGTGGACTTGTTGGGCCAAAGGGCCTGTTTCCACACTGTAGGGAATCTAATCTAACTTAGGGCGGCACAGTGATTAGCACTGCTGCCTCACAGCGTCAAAGACCCGGGTTCAATTCCCACCTCGGGCGACTGTCTGTGTAGAGTTTGCACATTCTCCCAGTGTCTGCATGGGTTTCCTCCGGGTGCTCCGGTTTCCTCTCACAGTCCAAAAACGTGCAGGTTAGGTGAATTGGCCATGCTAAATTGCCCATAGTGTTTGGTGAAGGGGTAAATGTAGGGCAATGGGTCTGGGTGGGTTGCTCTTCAGAGAGTCGCTGTGGACTTGTTGGGCCAAAGGGCCTGTTTCCACACTGTAGGGGATCTAATCTAAAATAAGATGGTCAATGTATCAACTGTGTATTAAACAAAGAAAAAAAAATTTTAAAAGCATCAAAACCTAGATTTCTTACTGCAGCTGGTGGCAGTTGGTTCACTCAGTCTTCAATTCAGCTGGAGAGACAGATGACGTGATGAGCCAATCGTATCTGTCACTGATTCATTGCTGCCTGGAAAACAGGCTTCAGGCAGATAGGAAAACACAGCTGCTGACTAAGTACACCCAGTTCTTAAAGACAGAATTTATCTGGGTAGCCTCACACTGGTTCTAGTTCTTTTTGTAATATGCATACCTTCGATAGATTATTGATGGTAGGATCCCTGTAGCAACAATGCTATCAAAATACCAAATGAAGGCAGTATTACACAAGATTGGGAATTTTAAAAAAACAGTCAACACGTATGACAAACTAATAATCAATTACTACTGATAAAAATGGATTTCTAGTTTTACGCAATTGATTTTCCAAAACACAAGTATTTTTGACACAAAAGAAAAGTTATCCATCATCAACTTTTGAATGTCTGACTTAGATTTTAATTCCTTTTTTTGATCAATTGACTACCAAAAATACAGATTAGTTTTTAAGCATTAAGTAGTTAGCCACAGTATTTATTCATTTGTTTTCCTGTTTATTCATAATGCAAGGTAATAGCCCTTCGTTCCCAAGTAACTGAATAAAATTAATAACTGGAGACTGAAGTATTATAAGCTCTTGCTTTATTGAAACAAAATAACATTAAAAAGGGGGAGTGAAAAAGAGGTAATTGTTCACCAGAACTAAGTTGCATAGCAACAAACACAGTGGAACTAATGCAAATAAGTAATGAAACTCTTTGTTCTGTGTTTAGAAATGGCTAATTTTAGGATGACTAAGCTAATTCCTTACATTAAGCAAATTTCTTTCCTTTCCAGAATTTATAAGCTACAGCACTAAAGTTTACTGCAGCTCAAAGACAGTCACCACAAATAACTTAAATAACATGATAATATCTTATAAATTCAGATTAATTGCTTTTACCTATGAACCCTGCACTGAATCCAGTATGGCTTCTATAATGCAGATTAATGAACCATCGAACTAAACATTTCAACAGCCCTGGATGAAAATACAACAAATATATATGTGGCTTGAAGATATACCACCCAGTGAACTGCAACTGCAAACATATTAACATATGACTTAGGAGCAGGAGAAAGCTCTTTAGTCCCTCAAGCTTGTGATGATATTTAATAAAATCATAGCTGATCTGATTGTAATCTGAAATCTGCTTGTTCACCCACCAGTTTAAGGTTAACAGCTTATGACAAGTATTGCACCTCAAACGTTATTCTGATGCAATCAGCATTCTAGTGCAGGATTGTTGCCATGTAACATTAAATCTGTTTCATTTTCCACAGATGCTTCCAGATCCACTGAACTATAAACAAAAACAGAAAATGTTGGAAACACCATGTTGGAGGAGTAGGCAGCTCCTAACCTAACCAGTACTCCATGCTGAAACCTGCAATACAGTATGTCACAAAAACATAAAGTATTGGATTTAGTCTGTAACTAACAGAGGAACATTTGCTTTTTAAACTGTCAAATTTATTTTGGAAGGAAAATTCTGACTTCTGATTGCAGGAGCACATGTTGAAAATAGAGTGAGAACATCATTTTGCAGCCCATTCTCCTATTGAGCAATTTTCCACATCAAGAAAATAGCATTCCAAAATGACCACTTTGTAAAATATTTTAGTCATTTTTAAATACTTTAGTCATTATTTATTATTGAACTGCAATCACGTCTAATTTTAGTACAGATTTGCAAATAAACTCGAGTGGTCCATAAAAACGACAAAGTGTCAGCCTATATTATGTATTCAGGCCCATAGGTGAGTTCAAAACCTGCTGATTCAAAGGCCAGAGCGTAATACTTTAGCATATCTTTTACACTGCAAAAGTAAAATTTGTGTTAATATTGTACAAATAATAATTTGTTAGCACAGAACTTCCAGACTGCCAATCTTTCAAGAGTCTACATCCAGCATCACACCAGCACTGAAATTCATCTACCATGTTACTCATTTGTGTGGCACGCAGAACATCTTTCTGGCTTGACGGCAGCCTTTTGTTAATGGCAAACACCACTCAGGTTGCCACTGCATAGCAGAAATGTGAAACTACTGGAATACTGGAGGTTACACAGGACCCTGTTCTTTGCTTTCAGCAAGAACACACATATAAAATGTGTCTGTTTCAGTGCAACAAAATAGGGGACAGCCATTCTCTAGTTCATTTACGAGGACGCTGTCTTAACCAAAGAGTCAACCTGACTTGTTTAAAATTTAAACAAAGCTTGGCAGTTAACTGCCAGTGATCATTAACTGGTGTATTCACCATGGTAACACCACTACCAATCAGACCCCACTTGCTAACAAATCAGCACTCTCTTCTCATAAAGTATTAATAGTTTCCTCTTTACTTTCATATTTTGCATGAATTGCCCTGATAGGTACAAGCTGAAAAACTTTGACAAACTGTATTTTCCAGCAACACATTATTGTACAGATATTAACAATCACTTCCCTCAAAGCTCTGACTGATAACTGTAGAGAAATATAATTGTCAGTGTCCTTGACCTACAGAATACTGCTGGATAGTAAATTTATAAAAGTTATGTCAAGATAAAAATCTAGCTATACTATGGGCAGAATCTTCAGTATGCCGCATCACCCTAGCATGTTGTACTCTGCACAGCTGAAGTTGGCAAAGAGGGGATGTGATATATTCTGACAAGTTGGGACAACAGTAACCTTTTTCTGAAGAAAAAGATGAAGACTTGACAAGGAGAAACATCTCATTCATCATGGTAGAGCACAGTGGCACAGGTGCAAGAAGCCAGACAAGACTGAATTGACACCCATTTCCAATATGAGAGACCTGGGAGCAGTTATCACTCATTGACACCAATTTGTTTCTGCTCAAAATACAAACTGTTGATGTCCATTCACATAAAGAAATAAAAATTTTGTTTTTTGTTCCTTTACTTTTGCTTTCCTGAATAAAAGTAAGGTTTGGAAAGTTTTCCAGAATGTAAAAAGCCCTACACTGAATAATGTTACACTGGATAATAGTAGCAAACCCTTAGACACAGTTCAAAGATGGAAAGACACTTACGATAGGTAATATGTGTAGCTTGAACCCTAAATAGAGAGAACTCCTGAAAAATGTTACAAGGGACAGAGAGGGAAACCCTCTGTAAAACTCAACAAAATTGACACGAAGTCAGTTTCAAGTAAAAATTCAGCCCTATGATATTCCTCTATCAGATCTGAATAACTGACCAACAATATCATGTGTGAAGATTAGATTACTTACAGTGTGGAAACAGGCCCTTCGGCCCAACAAATCCACACCGACCCGCTGAAGCGCAACCCACCCAGACCCACTACCCTACATTTACCCCTTCAACTAACACTACGGGCAATTTAGCATGGCCAATTCACCTAACCTGCGCAGACACTGGGAGAATGTGCAAACTCTACACAGTCAGTCGCCTGAGGCAGCAATTGAACCCGGAACTCTGGCGCTGTGAGGCAGCAGTGCTAACCATTGTGCCACCGTGCCGCCCACTGTGAAGAATGAGCATTTACAGAAAACACCAGATAACTGCTGTCATCCACTGAACCAGAACTCCAATATGAGTCCACTTCACAAAGGAAGAAAAAAGTAAATAAGAGCACAAAATAAATTACAGCACATCTTTCAGTAGTATCTGATAAACCATTGCTTGTTAAAAACAGAATACATTGCAGGTTTTGTCCAAAACAAGCAAAGACATGCAACATGGTCAGAGCTCTGAGCTACACCATTGGCAATCTGCCAGATTAGGCTACAGTAATAGAAAAACAGGCATAAAATCAAATATGTTAATCTCTAGTGGTTAGAAATGGGCAACCACTCTGTTTCAATTAATGAAGTTAGGTGTTGCTTTATGAATAAATTGAATAGTACCTGAAGGCAATAAAATGTCTGGACAACCTTTTTCCAAACAGTGCTCTAGAAGGGTTTCACAATGTTCAATGTGCTCCTGTAACTGAAATGTAAAACATTCTGTTCTTGTGATGGTCAATGTTATTTTGACCAATAATGACAAAGAAACATGTAAACTTTTTACTATACATTCAATACGATTACATCTTTCCAAAGCGAGGCAGCTGATTCAACAATTAAGCTATGTTTACCAAAAAGTAGGGCAAATCGAAGAATAAAATAATTAATATAATCAAGGAAAATGTATATTGTTACCTTTGTAAACTTCATGATACTATTTGTCAGTTAATCGCATCACCTCTTAACTGAATGATTCACAATAAACGAAGTGAAAACCAGAATTGTTGACTCATATTTACCAAATTTAATTGCTGGAAATTGACCTCATTACTCCTCCTACTTTCCAGCTCTAATTCTCAGCAGTTTATGTTAGTGTGAAATAAGCTAAGCAGAAATGTTGCATTATTCTCTAACAAATACATGAAAATAGTTGGAATTCTGTTCCCTATTTCTTCAATTCAGATGCCAAATGCTTGGCTTTGGTGGGAAGCAAGACTGTAAAGGAAGGTGGAGGGGGGAACTCCCTTTCTTGTTCGCCATCCTCTGCTCACCCTGTCCCAGACCTTCTCATAACCAAACCTTTTGTGAGTTACATGCAGTGGGTCAAATGTCAAAATTAACAGCAGAGCACCTTATAAATTTATGGTTGAATTTTTATAACTCTGCCTTTTAGAAGTTGGCCAAATAGAGCTCAAAAATTGCTGGCAACAAATAACTGTCCAGTTGACACCATAGCATTACTCAGCTAGCCCTAATGCTGGACACCATAGTAGGGCCTGGAGGGAGGTAGAAATCCATTGAAAATAGAAAACAAAGTTCCAGGACGTTGCCAAGAACTCCACTGTCATTTTTGCATTGAATAAAATGGAACTTGTCCTTTGTACCTTTTGAGCAGCATCAAATAATGCCCAAGTTATGATCATGTTGCACAGCTACCTGATGAAGGACCATGCTCTGAAAGCTAGTGCTTCCAAATAAACCTGCCCAAATTAAAGAAGATAGTAATTCTTTAGTTCAACCAGGAAGAAATTCTCCAGCTGCCACTGAGTAGCCTTAATGAAAGCAGTTTCATCACATCCCTTTGACCCTAACCCTCCACTCCATCTATGTCCATATATTGTCCATGTCCCTTGGAATTCCTTCCTCACTTACTATCCAAAGGCTGGCATCATGCACGGGGGAGCCTGACCATCCACTGTAGCCCATTATCCTGAAGGCTCTGGCAATGGATCTGGCCTCCCACCGTTATACTGTTAAAAATCACACAATGCCAGTTAAAGTCCAACAAGTTTATTTGGAAGCACTAGTTTTCCAGATGCCTTTTAAATGTTGCAATTGTACTAGCCTCCACCACTTCCTCATGGCAGCTCATTCCATACAAATACCACACTCTGCGTGAAAAAGGTTGCCTCTTAGGTCTCTTTTATATCTTTCACCTCTCACCCTAAACCTATGCCCTCCAGTTCTGGACTCCTCCCACCCCCAGGAAGAGACTTTGTCTATTTACCCTATCTATGCTGCTCATGATATTATAAACCTCTATAAGGTCACCCCTCAGCCTCCAACACTCCAGGGAAAACAGGCCCAGCCTATTCAATCTCTCCCTACAGTTCA
Source organism: Chiloscyllium punctatum (assembly GCF_047496795.1). NCBI lineage: Eukaryota > Metazoa > Chordata > Chondrichthyes > Orectolobiformes > Hemiscylliidae > Chiloscyllium > Chiloscyllium punctatum. The sequence goes on along the minus strand of NC_092750.1, from coordinate 48,320,513 downwards.
AATCCTCCAACCCTGGTAACATACTTGTAAATCTTTTCTGAACCCTTTCAAGTTTCACAACACCCTTCCGATAGGAAGGAGAGCAGAATTGCACGCAATATTCCAACAGTGGCCTAACCAATGTCCTGTACGTTATACTCTGACCAATAAAGGAAAGCATACCAAACACCTTCTTCACTATCCTATCTCCCTGTGACTCCACTTTCAAGGAGCTATGAACCTGCACTCCAAGGTCTCTTTATTCAGCAACACTCCCTAGGACCTTACCATTAAGTATATAAGTCCTGCTAAGATTTGTTTTCCCAAAATGCAGCACCTTGCATTTATCTAAATTATACTCCATGTGCCACTTCCCAGCCCATTGGCCTATTTGATCAAGATCCCCGTTGTAATCTGAGGTAACCTTCTTCACTGTCCACTACACCTTGGTGTCATCAACAAACTTACTAACTATTACTCTTATGATCACTTCCAAATCATTATCCAATTATCCAAATACCAGTTATCCCGAAATAGGATTATCCGAAGGAAATCTCGAGGTCCTGATGGAAAGACTACATCAAAGACGTGTTTCCAACAGTGATCGTGTCTTTTGTTTACAGTGATGAAACAGGCACCGTCTCCAAATGACTGACCTCCCACCCTCTCTCTCTCCCCACACTTTCCCTGGAGTTCTACAGAAGGGTGTACTCTAACCTCCCCTCCGCCCCTGCATCCCAGGAATAAGCTCTCCATCATTGACAAGTACAGGGCAAACGTGGAACCTGTCAAAAGTTTGCAGTAAAAAGTTGCGTGTGTGCCTGTGGCTGTGTCTGTACCCCACAAAAGCAGCTGCTGCAACAGCAACAGTCTTGTTGGTGTACAGTCCAGCTGTGATGTAAAGCGGTGGGCTGTGTTGGAGGCGGGGGCTTGCACATTTTGTGTTGGGATGCAAAGGATGGGGTTGTACTGGGTTTGGGGGTAGGTTGGGAGAGAGGGGCAGGGTTGGACTGGGTTTGGGGTGGAGGGCGGGTTTGGACCGGGTTGGGGGGCAGGTTTGGACCAGGTTGGGGGTGGTGAGGTGGGGTCTTGCATGCTGTGTGCTGCTGCTAGTCTCCTGAACGGAGAGCAGACTTTAAAATTCCGAGCCCCAGAGGAAAAGCACTCAATCGATTTTCCGAATAATTGATTATCCGAACGAAATAGTGCCCGCCCATCTCGTTCGGATAATCAAGTTCTCCATGTATTCCATGAGATCTAACCTTGCTAATCAGTCTCCCATGGGGAACCTTGTCAAATGCCTTACTGAAGTCCATATAGGTCATATCTACTGCTCTGCCTTCATCAATCCTCTTTGTTACTTCCTCAAAAAACTCAATCAAGTTTTTGGGACATGATTTCCCACACATAAAGCCATGTTCACTATCCGTAATCAGTCCTAGCCTTTCCAAATACATGCCTGTCCCTCAGGATTCCCTCCAACAACTTGCCCACCACTGACGTCAAGCTCACTGGTCTATAGTTCCCTGGCTTGTCCTTACCATCTTTCTTAAACAGAGGCACCATGTTAGCCAACCTCCAGTATTCGGGCACTTCACCTACGACTATCCATGATACAAATATCTCAGTAAGAGGCCCAGCAATCACTTCCCTAGCTTCCCACAGAGTTCTAAGGTACACCTGACCAGGTCCTGGGGATTTATCCACTTTATGTATTTCAAGACATCCAGCACTTTCCTCCTCTGTAATATGGATATTTTTCAAGATGTCACAACTCAGCACTAAAACCTGCATTTAAACAATATGCTGCCAAAAGAAAATTTATGTCTTAGTTATAAAATTGTTCCACTGCTTTTGCACACCATGTGTATTATTTTGATTAATGTCAGCCAGAGTTAGAAGTAAAAGGACAAGTCCACTCACAGTTGCTGAAACATGTCCCATTTTCAATTGCAGTACTTCATTGCTTTTCCTTCACAGAACACAAAAACATTTGATGCACCAGGGTAGATTTTCTAAATGTTTCATTGGATTTCAGCAGTAAAGTGGATATAACCAACTGGAAAATATTCTGCTAGATGCCTGACAATCTTTCACTATCCGATGAAATACCACGAATTTTATAGAATGAATAAACAACTGTCAGTTTGGGTGGCCACAAGTACCTGAAAACAAAATTTAATAATGACCATGTTTATAATTTTCCTTCATCACTGCAAATTGCTAATTCTACAAACTACTCAGCTAAGCTGGCATCCAAAAGTCAAGTTTAAAAACCTAATGAAGCCACATTTTTTTCCTTAAGTCCAAGTGAGTTATTTAACTATGTTAGAAGTATTAATTCCATACTCAAAACCCATCGGGTGGCTCCTGTGAAAAAAATGTCAAGCACTTATTTTAAAATCTAACCGAAGGATGAATCAATCTCAAAATGTTGCATAATTCAAATGCATCATCAGAAGATTACTAATTAGTTCCACAAAACACCCCCAGTCGATTACAAATCAAACAGATTCTCAAACTTCACTGAAAAGGCAAATACCAACCACAAAAGCAGCAGTGGAGCTGCAACTGACCTTATGACTCTAGATAGGCAAGACCTTATATAGAAGCTGAATTGTAATTTTTTTAAAAAATCTGATCAAAGACCTGAAATCTTAATTCCACTTTGATGTCCACAATTCTTAACCGGCCTTCTGAATGCTTCTATTATTTACAGTTTTGAGTTCAAATTTTCAGCATTTGCAGTCTTTTACAGTGTGATATAATTCAACGAGCTCACAAACAACTTTTGGAGATGGAAATGTAGCATCCCTCTCTGATCTGGTGGGTGCACACTTCTCCTTAATCTCAGTTGTACAGTCACTCCAAAAAGTTGGCCAATACCAATAATCCCTCAAATTTCTTTTCTTGCCTTTTTATTCCAATGAATAATGCCTTTGTTTTTACACATCTGCAGGCACATAGACATGCTGCAAATTAAAGGCAGTAGCAGGTCAGCAGCTTATACTATATCTTCTTAAAATGCACAGTTGCTTTGCATACAGTTCAGAGACAGCAATGATTAGTTATCGCATTGTCAACACAACTTAAGTTGGGCAAAAAACGTACTCTTGTCAACATCACCCATGTCCCAAAAAAAGTAAAGAAACCTCGTCTTCTTGTGTTGGACATAGTTTGTGAGGATGGTAAGGGCCAACAAAAATAATATATGACAAGGTGCATCACTATCATCAAGAGAGAACGCCAAAAGTAGGAGTAGGGAGTAGGGGTGTGTGGAATGTGCAGTCAAGTGGGAAAAAGCTAATGTTTCTTGGAACACACAACAGATTTCACACTTTGGCATTCCTTAGGGCCACTCATACATAAAACATATTACAGTTCACCATTCACAAGGTGTTCCCATCAGAACCAGGGCACGCTGGAAAACACTCAGGCCAAGCTGCATCTGTGAAGAGAAACAGTTAATACTCAAATCAATGACCCTTCATTACAGCTGATGTTGACTTAGCCTCCATTAACATTGTGCTTGCCTTCACTGTATCCCACTTAAATGATCACTACATTTTATTTAACTTCACAGAATTAAAAACTGTAAGTTTAAATTGAGGGCAGCAGGAAAACACCACCATGTTATGTTAAGCTGTAGAGTCCAGGTCTCATGTCCTTTTAGTGGCTTATTTTCTGTGAATTTATCAGGAAAGTCAAATTACGTTCAACTGTACTTGCAGAACTAAATGAAAACAGCCTCCTTCAGAAAGAAATGCCTAGGATCCCATGGACATAGGATCATTCTGAAAATTTAAAATGACAAAAGATCTACTGTTTACACAGATGGAGCTTTTGTCTTCCCTGAAATTCTTCTTGAAAGCACCCCTTATAGTCAGTTGCACAACATGAAAATGTTTACATTTTTCCCACAGGCATCAACAAAAGCAGCTAACAAATTGCACCAGTTTGAAATAATACAATGCACTGTGAACCAATTCTAATAGCTTGGTCATAATTGTTGGTACAACAGGTGCTTTGTATGGAAATGTTAGGTGAATGATATACTGTACATATAGATTTTATATTAACAAGAGAGATGTTGGCTCCTGTTATAATACAAGTTCAATCTTAGTTATGCAATTATTGAAACTGTTCACTCACTGTTGGCAATTTCCATAATTGGTTCCTTTTGTTGATAATGCAGAATGTACCTGGCCTAATGTTAATATTGAGCAGGGACAGGTTATAGGCTTTAAGTGGAATTTTGCAAATAGTAACTTTGTTGTTTTGAAGCATTAGACCTAATTGAAGTCTGAAGAATTATTTGAATCCACATCATCTTGAAGCTCTGCCTTAGTTTCCAAAATTCAAGGACAGCTCAAGCAATGGTAGAACTGTTTATTCCATCCAGAAACATACTTCCTGATCTCCTGTGGTACTCCTAATCACTTGTGCCAGATCTGTATAGCAATTCTCAAGGTAAATCTGTTCTTACTTGGCTAGACCATTAAAAACCACACCTCAACTACTGAATGTGGGTATTTTCTAATCAACCTGTTCAGGAATGTTATTACTCACCTCTGGAGCAGGTGGAACTTGAACCCAGTCCTCCTGGCTCAGAGGTAGGGCCAGTACCACTGCATCCCAAGAGCCTGACTAACTACTGGATGTTTTGAAATGCTTCAGACAAATGCAACCTGAGGTCAATTAGATACTAACTGTTGGTTATCACTACCTTGGTAATTGCTTGTAAATTAGATGTATGGTGATCAGACCATTCAAGTTTAATTGAAAATACTTTCTTATAGGAGCAAGTACATGTATTTTGTTGTGATTTGATGTTTCATGAATATGATTATTAAGCTAATTAGACAGAGCTTGAATTCACACTTTGCACATGTCACATCTTCAAACGAAGATTCTTATTATAGGTGCTAACTGATCTCCTGTGTCTTTATTATGATTGTGATTTTTCAGTTCTAAAAATGCAGGATAAGAAAACAGCCTAAAGAAATTTTTGAAATTTATCAAGAACAGTACAACAAGATGACACAATCTTTGCGCTCATATACATGCACACTACACCACAAATAGGACAGAATCTATATGCAGTGAGGCTGACAGAGAAGCTTCTGATCACACCAAGAAAGCTCCCAAATGAAAATCAAAGAGCAATCATTAGACAGCAATTTAAACCATAACATTGCAACAACTTCTTCATTAATAAATTTACTCAAAACTATCATTAAATATTTAAACATAACAAAATAATCAGATTAGTATTAGACCCAGACTAAATCATTGTTTCACATCTTATTCAGGAGAATCTTGCTTTCCATTAAATCTCTTCATTAAATGCACATTTTGCACTTTTTACTGCGTGGGAAAGTGATAATTGAATTCAAGTTTGAGAAGAAAATGTTTTAGTCCTGACATGTTATGCTCTTATGAATATACCCTTGTGATGCCAGAGCATGTTTATAGGAGATGCACATTTTAATCCCCATCAACAAGGTATAAATGTCAGTTCCATACTTAGAGTCATAGAGTCATAGAGAAGTACAGCATGGAAACAGACCCTTCGGTCCAACCTGTCCATGCTGACCAGATATCCCAACCCAATCTAGTCCCACCTGCCAACACCTGGCCCATATCCCTCCAAACCCTTCCTATTCATATACCCATCCAAATGCCTCTTAAATGTTGCAATTGTACCAGCCTCCACCACATCCTCTTTCAGCTCATTCCATACACGTATCATCCTCTACGTGAAAAAGTTGCCCCTTAGGTCTCTTTTATATCTTTCCCCTCTCACCCTAAACCTATGCCCTCTAGTTCTGGACTCAACCCCAGGGAAAAGACTTTGTTTATTTATCCTATCCATGCCCCTCATAATTTTGTAAACCTCTATAAGGTCATCCCTCAGCCTCCGATGCTCCAGAGAAAACAGGCCCACCCTGTTCAGCATGTCCCTATAGCTAAAATCCTCCAACCCTGGCAACATCCTTGTAAGTCTTTTCTGAATCCTTTCAAATTTCACATCTTTCTGATAGGAAGGAGAACAGAATTGCACGCAATATTCCAACAGTCCTGTACTGCTGCAACATGACCTCCCAATTCCTGTACTCAATACTCTGACCAATAAAGGAAAGCATACCAAATGCTGCCTTCACTGTCCTATCTACCTGTGACTCCACTTTCAAGGAGCTATGAACCTGCACTCCAAGGTCACTTTGTTCAGCAACACTCCCTAGGTCCTTACCATTAAGTGTATAAGTCCTGCTAAGATTTGCTTTCCCAAATGCAGCACCTCATATTTATCTGAATTAAACTCTATCTGCCACTTCTCAGCCCATCTGGTCCAGATCCTGTTGTAATATGAGGTAACCCTCTTCGCTGTCCACTACACCTCCAATTTTGGTGTCATCTGAAAACTTATTAACTGTACCTCTTATGCCCGCATCCAAATCATTTATGTAAATGACAAAAAGTAGAAAACCCAGCACCGATCCTTGTGGCACTCCACTGGTCACAGGCCTCTAGTCTGAGCAGAAAGTGGTACTTTCCATAAGCTCCAAAAGAAGTAGGGTTAGGAAGTTCACTTTGAGTTCAAGAAAATTATGTTTAAACAAGAGAGTTAAGCAGAATGGTTCAACTTCCTCTTTCTTGTAGTGTTTTACAACTTAATGCAAAAATGTTGTGAAAACCTTTTGCTCATAATAAAATGTTTATTGAATATTGCCATAATGACCTGAAGTTAGATACTGTATATAAATTTCATTGATAAACAAAATTGCTGAGAAAGGGAAACACAAGAAACTATCTGCAATAAGACCTTTATCCTGAAACTTTCTGTCACTTCTATTTTGAACAACTGCACACGGATATGAAATTGCATATTTTCCCTAAAAGTGGTGGTAAACTAGTTCTATGAAGGAATCCATTTGCTCTGATGAAAGTTAGCAAGAACTTGTCTGAATTACAGTTAAATCTAATTCCAGGAATTTGGGCCTCCAGTGCAGGACTGAGGTGCTGTCCTTTGGATGAAACTTTACTGAAACATTATTCAGAGGGCCTGTTGTCCCCTCAAAAGAAACTAAAAGATTTCACAAAACTAGAAGATCAAGGGCACAATCCCTCATGCCTTGGACACCAGTCATCTCTGAATCAACATTGTAACAGAATATTTTTATCAGTATTACATTGTGGTTCATGGGAAATGCCTGTGCAAGAATCTACTTCTGCAGCCAATTTATGCATTACCATTTACAACTCATTTTCTAGCACTTATGGACAGTCCTTTAAAATGGGCATCTTTTGTAACTAGAAAACTGAACAATAATCTCAAAAAACAAACTCATATTTGAATCAAGTCCTTGCCTACTTGAAAACTGAAAAACCTTTAAAAACTGTGGATGCTGTAAATCAGAAACAAAGACAAAGGTTGTTGAAAAAGCTCAACAGGTCTGACAGCATCTGTGAAAAGAAATCAAAGCTAATGTTTTGGATGCAGTGACCCTTCCTCAAACTGATGGTAGCTTGGAAAATGTCAATTTATATGCAGAAGATAGGGTAGGGGCGAACGGGGTTAAGGAATAAATTACAGGTGAAGATAGAATCCAAAGTGAGAGAAGTAAATTTGAACAGACAAAGGCGTGCATAACAATCTTGCTGGAAGGGTGAATAATGGCAGACTATACATGTTATCACATTGTCTGCCCATTACATACAATCTATTGTTAGCCACTAACAGTCTCCATTACGGCTATTCCCTTTCCCAGCCAGATCATTTGTCTTCCCAACTGCTCTTTTCTCTCTTTGGGTTCTATCCCTACCTATTATTTGTTCCTTACTCCCTTCGCCCACCCTATCTTCTGCATGTAAACTGACATTTCATAGCTACCATTAGTTCTGAGGAAGGGTCACCAGACTTGAAACATTAACTTTGATTTCTCTTCACAGATGCTGCCAGACCTGCTGAGCTTTTCCATCACGTTCTGTCTTTGTCTTTGCCTATTTGAGTAGGGTGGTTCCATCTGCTCCATTTACTGCCCAAATAAAAGCAAAAGTATGCAATAATCCAGCACAATGAACATAATCATTAATGAAGTGACGGAAGGATCATCGACAGTACAATCAAGTGGCATTTACTCAACATCTTTTAACAACTGCATCTTTCAACTCCTGGGCTTGACAGTTTTGTTGCTTCTTTGATTTTCTGAATATCAAATAACTCCTTTCAGGTTTCTAACCAAACACTTCTGATTTGGAATCTCCAAAATAAAACATTTACAACAAGGTAACCTATGTTTTAACGGTTCATAGATCTAACTTCCACCAGGACTGCTGCAGGACCTTTGCAAACTGAAAAACAAAAGCTTTTCAAAGATTTATGGGTTTCTCCCCAAGCAATAAAAAACTCTAATCCTTCACAACAGAAAACAATCTAACACTCCTCTGTTTGCTCATAAAACTCTCCAAATACAAACAAGTCTTCATTATCACACGAACAACTTCTTCTCTCATACTAGTTTTAAAGAAAAAACGTGGCTCCAGAAATATTGGCAAATTCATCACTCAAATTTCTTATACATATAAAATCCGCAAGCCACGAGTTAAAACTCCAAACACTCTCTTACAAATCACACATCTTACATCAAACCTTGCAAAATAAACTGAAGGGTACTGTCTCACTACAGCACAAGGCTATGGTAAATTTGGGGCATTTGGATGCTCCTGTTGATCAATACTACACAGAACTTTGGCAATGGTTTGAAAGCAGGACAGCTTTCTCTTCATTCAGCATTTGAGCTGTGTGACACAAAGGACCTGAGGAGTAATGAGAGAAGAAACTGCAGTTGTACTATCAACCATCTCCTCGATCTAAACACATGTTAAATACCCACAAAACATTTTTTCAATTGTTCTTTACTGAACAAATACAAAAAGAATCAGACATGCTTACATTCACATTTCTGCTTGAAAATCACAATGGTGCAATCAGAGAAAAAGCCAAGAAAAAGCCACAGCCTTAACCTTGATTTATTGTGAAATATTGAGTGGTCAGAAGGGTTTAGTCAACAAATATCTTATTGCAACTTTCAGCCACAGTGGCATGCAAGCCGTGCAGTTACAGATCGAGAGATAACAAGTAAATAAGATGAATTGTTCTTTCTTTTCTCCTGCAGTGCTTACTGCTACTCGGAAAAAAGAAAAATCTTTGAAAACATCAAGACATGAACATTTTACTGAAAAAGTACAGCCTTTTGGAGGAACGTAACCCTTTAAGTACAAAAAATATATAAAATATTGCTGATTAACCACCTACAATTATTCACGGTGGCTCAGTGGTTAGCACTGCAGCCTCACAGTGTCAGGGACCCGGGTTCGAATCCAGCCTTGGGTGACTGTGTGGAGACTGCACATTCTCCCCGTGTCTGCATGGGTTTCCTCCGGATGCTCCGGTTTCCTCCCACAGTCCAAAGGTGTGCAGGTCAGGTGGATTGGCCATACTAAGTTGCCCATAGTGTTAGGTGCATTAGTCAGAGGGAAATAGGTCTGGGTGGGTTTCTCTTCGGTGGGTTGGTGTGGACTTGTTGGGCCGAAGGGCCTGTTTCCACACTGTAGGGAATCTAATCTAAAAAGATATACATTCTGTTCCAATCAAGGTATCACACTTCTTCAAATAGATTTTCTTTCCTTGTACATTCAATTATTTCTAGCATTCTCCAAAATTCCGCCTTAAAGTCTGCTCAGAACCCAGATGCTCAGTCACACTAGCTGGAAGCAAAATACTAACTGCGGCATGTGTAGCTTCAACACCTACATTACCCCTCTTCCTTAAATAGCAACACTCAAGCTTTTCCTGCATCTTCCATGTGACAATTCAATATCAAGCTGTCGGTCATCCAAACTGTCTTCAAGCTCATCAACGCAGAAAAAAAACCAATACATCTTATGCCAGCATCTCTGTGGATCGTTTATCAATTCATCAGCTTCAAAAACTACATTTTCCAGCTAAATCCTGGTACTGTACAGCACAAGTCATGCTAATCCTTTATTTGGTCTTCCTATCTGCTATCTGCTTTGTCTCTAAGATCATACTTTGTCATCTCCATTGTACCACCTCCCTGGATTCCTACCTCTTTCACAACTCCTAGAAATCTTAATCCATACCTTTAACACCTCACAACCTGAATTTTTCAATGGTCTCATCATTAGCTTCTCCTGCTTCACCCTCACAAACATCTATGAATCTAACTCTGATAGCCTACTTTTAATCCCACCAAAACAAAAAGTCTTGCCCCTGTACCTTGTGACTTTGGGTACAAATTCCAAAATCCTCAGGCTCAATTTAATTCACTCATTCCCAAGTTTAGTCATTCCTCTCTAAATATATAGCCCTCTTCATGTTCTCCACTTTTGATTACTTATTTCCACTTGGAGATTTCAATCAGAGGCTGATTAGTCATGTTGGCTATATACCTTCACTGACACAGTTTCAAAATGCAGGAAGGATCTATGGTCAGAAAACCTAAACACGTGGGTTTCACTGAAACCAAGGAGAATGGCTGGAGGAGTCATGGGCACAGCGTGCAGGTGTAGTGTGTTCACAGGGTAAACCTCTAGATTAAGGGTATGTAATGATCTGCCAGAGGAAGTGGTGGAGGCTAGCACAACTGCAACATTTAAAAGGCATTTGGATGGGTATTTGAATAGGAAGGGTTTGGAGGGATATGGGCCAGGTGCTGGCAGGTGGGACTAAATTGGGTTGGGATATCTGGTCGGCATGGACGGGTTGGACCGAAGGGTCTGTTTCCATGCTGTAAATCTCTATGACTCTATGATGGTGGGTAGCCAAGGGAAATCAAAACACCTCTGCTCCTTCAGGCAGATAAGCAGAACTGGGAAGGGTCTGTAAGAGGCAGTTACCATCCGGAGATCCTTTTCACCACCTTCTGTCTGATAAGTTTTCCAAAGCCCAGAAAACACAAACAATATGTACTAAAAAAGTAAAGTGGCTTCTTTTAAAGGTTTGAACAAACCTTTCATTCAACCAAGCTCTCCTATTTTCCTTACATCCCTTATCACTTCATTTTATGACTTCCCTTCTTGCCTTTATAAATTCCCAAACAAACCATTTGTTTGACCATATCTTTGGAAACCTATGAAATTGTCTCCTCAAACTTTCAAGTGATTAAAGAGTTACATTTGAACTTGAGTTACTATTGTGATAAATGTTACCAGAGAAATAAGTTTTTAAAATATTACAAATTGTAACAGCTGATAATTCCTTAAGTGAATGTAAATGGTGGAAAAAGATTCCAAGTCTCAAGGTTACAATTTGTTGTTAAATGTGGCTTTTACAGAAAAAGTTTAATAATGTTACAGGTTGGAGCACAATTATTTGTTAGTGACTACATTGCTTATACCAAGCTGCAACAAATTCCTGTTAGGGATATATTTTTAAAGGTAATTTGCATGGTTTTGCATTTGGAGCAAACAGGGGGGGGAAGTATCAGATAAGGAGTACTTATGGAGGTATGGTTTTCTGAAGTCCAGGAACATATATATCATGGGATAAAAACTAAAGCACTGTTAAAAGTAAGGCACAAAATCTCTTTAATAAATTTCCACAACTAACCTACCTCCTGAGCAAAATCTTTGCAACGTTTTTTTGTTGAGCCATCCAAACCTTGATGCATGGTGTCTTAAAACATATGACTTTTGCATGGCTTACACAGTAATGCCTGGGTTGCCACCATTCATCTTAGAGGGAACACTTCTCTTGATGGGAGACTGGTCTAAAACTCAGCCTATATTAAAACCAAAAAAGTGGATAGATCCAAGTCAGGATGAATTGCTATTTCTGACTTAATTCTTCTAAATGGGTGAGGTTGGAGGTTAGATGTTCAATAGTTGAAAGAAATCTTTCCTCATTGTGCCATAAATCTTTACATAAATTGCTTAAAATCCATTCCCCTGGGTTATGACTGCTCTGATCAGGTGAATGAGTCACCTTTATCCTCTCTATGCAGGCCTCTTAAAATTTTATATCTCTCACTTAGCTCACACCTCAATTTCCTCTATCCCATGAAAAATAATCCCAGCCTATCTATTCTTCCTCAAAGATGAAATATTCTAGTACTGAAAACATCCTCATAAATCTCCTGTGCACCTTCCCTTGTGCAATGATACATTTCCTGCAATATAGGGAACAGTATAGTACGCATAAGGCAAATCACTGTCTGGTGTTCGACCACATGCCTCTGTTCATATGTTCTATATCTCAGCAACCAAATGGAAGCATTCTGTTTGCTGTCTTATTCACCTCATTAATATGTTGCCTTTAAGAATCTATGGATATATACTCTGAGGTCCCTCTGTTCCTGCAGCAATCTCTCATTTAATGTCTATTGCCTTGTCACCATCTCCCAAAGTGAATTCTCAAGCTTGTCTGGATTGAATTCAATTTTCTATTTTTCTACCTAACTAATTAGGCTTATCTTCCTGCATCTAAAGTTTTCTTCCTAGTTTTTAACCACATAAACAACTTTTTCATCATCTGAAAGCTTCTTTACCATGACCCCTACATTTGATTCTAAATTATGACAAACTATGGGAAATGTATTTAATCTTTTCAATTTTCTGATAATATACAGGCAAAATTATTTTTGGTGGCTAACAAAAGATTGACTGTTATATGTTTAGACATTTGTTAAGTATTGCTTTCAGAATGAGCAAAAGACCCCACATCCTGAACAAGTGGATAATTCAAGGTGGTATGGGCAGCACACTTCAGTTTATGATTATACTTCCCAAGTGTAGCCCTCTAAAACAATCTGAAAAGCTGAGAGAGAAAGGAAAAAAACTGATAATGGTAAGATTAAGATGAAAGCTCAACTTGCTCATAACTATTCTTATCACAGTCATTACCTGAAAGATATATGCAGTATATAGCCTATCCCTATTGTTCCATATCACAATTCCAGTTAGATAATTACATTTTACTACCTAATGACATAAAGTAGGTAATCATTATACTTGTGTACTAAGCAAAATTGCAAGTTTGGAACAAGTGGTATACCTTACCATATTATGTTATCAACACTGTCACAATTTTTGATATTGAAATTTATGCTAACAGTACATTATATCTGTGAAAAATTTACTGAAACAATTAGTCACTTCACAATAAACAGACAGTAAACCAATCTGGTATATCACAACAATGCTTACATACTTTGAAGTAAATTGCACATATAATGTCTAATATAGTGAGGCCCTGAACTTTTGCTCTATTCATTTCGATCATTTGGGAGCCATGGGCAAGGTCAGTATTTATTTCCCATTGTTAACTATTCTTGAGAAGGTGATAGTGAGCCACTGCAGTACAGACAGTGAATGGGCTGGTAGGAAAGTGGTAATGTTATAGCCATGAAATAACATCCAAGTCTGAATGCTGTGCAAGCAGAAAGGCAACATGGGGTTGATGGTGTTCCTATGAAACCAGCTTTTGTCCCTGCAGGCCATGCTGTTGATGAAACTTTGTACTACATCCTGGGCAAAGCACTAAGCTAAAAAGACTTTCTTTCATGGAGATACAACTGAAGAACAATTCAAATCCTTCCCACTCTTATGCTCTGCACAGTAGTAGACAGTCCAGGAGCAGATCACCTCGTATCATTTTATTCAGAATTTGTTCACTGAATTTGGCCCTGGTAACCTGATCATAAATTAACTATTCAAATTAGCAAACTGCATTCAGAATGGACACTTGTAATTGTTAAAATGCCAAATTACGGCATTGGGAATGATCATAAGAACATGAAGACAGGAATACCATCAATTATTTTGGGATTGTATGCAAAATAGTTGTTGAATGAGCTCGTGTTATGTATCAATAACCAAGTAGTACACAGGTCAATCAAAATTAAGACAAGATTTTAGTTTGATCCACCAATATATTGTGAATTGTTAACACACATGGTTAATAATATTGTATCATGAAATAATCTATATTTGAGTTGTTGCACTCTCATACAAAGAAACATTAAAAACATTGCATTTTGTGTTGCAACAATGGTGTACTTTACCCTTTCACAATGCAATGAAATACACTGTAGTGTCAAAGATCTATACAACTGAGAGATAAACAAGTGTGAAAACCAATGCAGTGGTCCATGTAGAAAGAAATGCTAAAAGCCAGCTGCCCAGACAAGGGGAGAATTAAAAGCAGATAAAACATGATTGAGTTTCATTGATTGTGCCAGCTACCCACTCATTCTGCAGCAGTTAGTTTATGGGAATTTCAAAAATGAGGCAGAACCTTTAGAAAATAAAAATGGCTATCTTATTCTCAAGAGGTAGTGTACTGTACATTAAAAAAATATAAAACATCACCATCCAAAGTCAGTTTCTCTGGTTATACACAATTAATCCCATCTGAAGCTGAGGGAATGAAATGTAGGTGTATAATGGCTTTACAAGCAAGACTATGATTCAATTTTACTACTTCTCTAGAAATGTTGTACTTTGTCATGAAATGTTGCAATAATTGATGTAGGGAAGAACTGACACAGTCAAAAGGAGCAAATTAAAACAGCAACCATGGCTACACAATCAAATTGAAATCTATAAATGGGAATGCATTGCTTTACTGCTGGATTTTTCATGACATTGAGAGCTTCTTTAAAAATGGTTTCTGATTTCACTTTGGAATATTAAAGTGAAAATTGCAATGTACATTTTCTACATGAAACAGCCATTTATCAGGCAGACTGGCTCGCCCCAGGCTGTCATTTTTAAAAGGAGTCTTGTAAAGCCACTTTACATAATAAATACAAATAATCAATGACTTTAGTTAACAATATTTTATTTATCCATTCCAAGTGCCTCTAATTTACTATTTTGTTTTAAGTCTTAGTCTAAAATGGAAGTGACTTTCCCAACAAGTTCCTGCAATTACACAGGGTCTTTGAGAGATCACTGTAGCAAAGGGATTCTGTGTTCAGTTTGATCTCATTTTCTGTGAAAGTAAGTTCTGGTTATGAAGGGAGTGCAATAAAGGCATATCAGACTGGTTCTTTGAATGGCAGGACTGACATATGAAGACAGAATGGATCATTTCAGACTATATTCACTTGAGAGAGGATGAGGGGGCAAATCTCATTAACTTATAAATTTTAACAGGTCTAGACCAGGTAAACACAAGGAGGATGTTCTTGATAACCATGGAGTACAGAACCAGAGGTAACCGACTAAGGATATAAGGTTAGCCATCTAGGACTGAGAAAAGGAAAAAAATTCTTCACAGAGAGAGTGGGGCCTGTGGAATTCCCTCCCACAGAAAGGAGGAGTTAAATATAGCTCTTACAGCTAAAGGGATCAAAGGGTATGGGGAGAAAGTGAGAATAGGGTATTGAATTGGGTGATCAGCCATGGTCATGTTGAATGGTGGAGCAGGCTTGATGGGCTAAATAGCCTTCAACTGGTCCTATTTTCTAATTTCTATGTGTACATTAGCCCAGTTTCTGCAAAGGTAATGTCACAAAAACTATCAACTTCAGCCGTCAAATGGACATCAGCGTCTGGCATCTAAACATGTGCAGTTAAATGTAGAAATCACTTAATTTAACGAAGTCCCATTAATAGTCTCATTGTAGAAATCCTTAAATAGTTACACCTGACTCGGTGAGATGTGATCAGGCTTTTAGAAATGAATGAGATTCATAATTTCTCACCAGCCCTGAAACAATTAGTTTCTATTTGCAGAATATCAAACATCTCTATTATATAATAACATTTTTATTACATTTTTTTAGAATTGAGATTTCAGTTTTTCTATTAATTGTATGTGGATGCATCAATCTTCATTTTGTTTATTCATTCGTAGGATGTGTTGCTGCTGGATGGCCAACATTTATTGCCTGCCCCTGAGAAGGTGGTGGTGAGCTGATTTCTTGAACCACTGCAGTTCAGATGCAGTATGTTGGCCAACAATGCTCCTTATGGAGGGAGTTCCAGAATTTTGACCCAGCGATAAAAAAGGAATGTTGATACATTTCCAAGTCAAGAGGATAAGTCACTTGGAAGGGAATTTATAGATGGTAATTTGCCCATGTATCTGCTGCCCTTGCCCTACAAGATGGAAGTGGTAGTAGGTGGGGAAGGTACTGTTTAAGAATCTTTGGTGAATTTCTGCAGTGCATCTTACAGATAGTACACACTGCTGCTACTGAGTGTCAGTGGTGGAGGGAGTGGATGCTTGCAAATGTGGTGCTCATCAAGTGGGTACATTTATCCATGATGGTGTCAAGCTCTAAGTGTTGTTCGAACTGCACTCAACTGAGCAAATGGCAAGAATTCCAACACACTCCTGACTTGTGCCTTGTAGATGATAGGCATGCTTTGAGGAGTTCGGAGGTGAGCTACCCTCTGTAGTGTTCCTAGCTTCTGAAATGTTCTGATTGCCATTGTATTTGTATGGTGATTCAGTTCAGTTTCTGGTTAATGATAACCCCAAAGATGTTGATAGTGGAGGATTCAGTGATGGTAATGTCAAGGGGCAAGGGTTAGGTTGTCTCTTATTGGAAATGGTCACTTGTGTGGCACAAACATTACTTGCCACTTGTCAGCCCAAGTTAGATATTGTCCAGATTTTGTTGCATTTGAACTTGGACTGCTTCAATATGTGAGCTGTTGTGAATGGAGCTAGGCATTGTGCATTATCAGCGAACATCCCCAGTTCTGACTCAATGATGAAGAGAAGGTTATTGATGAACCAGTTCGAGATGGCTTCGACTTATCCTGAGGAATTCTTGCAGAGATGTCCTGAAGCTCAGATGACTGACCAACAATCACAACCATCTTCCTACGTGCCAGAGTTCACTTTCTGATACCTATTGATTCCAGTTTTGTGAGGGCTCCTTCAATATCATATTCAGTTGAACGTGGCCTTGATGTTAAGGGTTGTCACTCTTACCTTGCCTCTGGAATTCAGTTCTTTAGACCATGTTGTAATGAGGCTGTAATGAGGTCAGCAGCTGATTGGACCTGGCGAAACCCAAACTATGCAACACTGAGCAGGTTATTATTAAGCAGGTGCTGCTTCATACCACTGTTGATGATACTTCCCTTCACTTTGCCTTTAAAATGATTCAAAAGTGAAGACTAATTAGTGCTTTTAAATCCCTGGTTTGTTGTGCAAAGCTTCTTTTATTGGACTGGCCACTTAACTTGCTTGATAATACCACTGTTGTTGGAGTCCACTTGAACAGTCTTCAAACTAAAATTTACACTATAAAAAGAGAAATCTATACCACTGAGGTCTTTATGGGTAACTGCAAAATGCAGATCATTGTACATAGATCCTTGTCACTATGGACACAAGACTTCTTTCATTATGCTTACTATTCCTGCAGAGTTTTAATCAATGGGACACGTTCAGCGCAAAGAACACGAGAGAAATTTTGATAGCTGATTGATAAGAATACATATATGACACCATGTGCCTCAGTTCATCGTCACTCCAACAATTGTTCAGCAGAAATAAAATTATTTCTTCTACCACCAGAAGCAAATGATAGCAACCCAGCAGACAAAGAGGAACTGAATGCAAACTTTACAGAATGACTATCAAGGAATGGAAGAAAAATTTTATTAGGGGATATTTTGTTATATTGATGAGTAATTTGAAAAGGAACTTTTCCACTAACCTAGAATGGCTTTGCAAAAGTATTCACGGAACATGTTATTTGCCTACTCACTTTCATTTCTCCAAGTACACTGACAGCAAACTGAACAGCTCTCCAAGATGATGAAATTTTCTCCAGAATCTGGCAAAATAACACAATGCTTGCTTACTACATGACAGGGTGGAGAAGGAAGCTGTTTCAGCCAAATTACAGAAAAGGAAGAGAAAGAAGCTACATGCTTTTATGCACACAGTACTGCAGATATACTCACATCAGGAGTTAGTCACTTAGCGATGTTGCTTTAAAGAATTCTTAAGTTTTACTGCTAATTTACTGTTACATTACATCAAAATACAAAAAATCATTTCTACTTGATAAAAATGGCATTAACAAACATTAAAAATTTGATAAGGAGAAAAATAGTAACTGTTAAGCCATTCCATTACCAATTGGCCAGGAATTCAGGACTACATCTCTTCAATTCCCACTACCTACTCTCCCACCTCACCCCAACCCACCCATTGTCTCCTTTAACCACCTTGGAGAGGCAAAGTGACCAATATATTAATAAATGCAGAAGACAGAGCACTTAGAATCATCAAATGGCTTACAGAGCAGAAGTCCCCACACTGCCCATTATATAGGTGCTGTCGCTGTGAAAGCTGGGGTGTCAGTTTGCTTAGTAGGCTGCATGGCTGGTTTGTGGTGCAGAGTGATGCCATTGGCAATTCCTGCTCTAGTTGACATTAACATAAAGGTCTTGTCTTCTCAACCTTGCCCCTGGCCTGAGGTGTATTGAGGTTAAACTCATTGGTTGCACCTTTCTTGTTCTCTCTCTTTCTCTCTCTCTCTCACATATAAGAGAGCAGCCCAATTACTGTCTGTGAATATGGCTACTTTATCTCTGTGAGATCAAATTACCTTGTGCCGCAATTTTTCCCCAAAGTTCTACAAGTTTTCTCCTTCTCAGATAGTGATCTATTTCTCTTTTGAAGGCCACAGTTGAATCTACATCCAACACATTCCATATCCTAATTATCCGGTGCATATAAAAAGCTTTTCTTCATATTACCTTTGATTTAACATGATTGGGGAAAGCAGCAATATAATTTGATTTTTGATCTTTCCACCTATTAAAGTTCCTCCTCATGCACCCTTGTTGAGAACCTTCATGTTTTCCAGCACTTCTAGCAAATCCCCTTTCAACTTCTGCAAAGAGAATTGCTCCAGCCTCTCCAATCTATGAAATTATCCCTGAAACTACTCTCATGTACCCTTTCTGCACTGTCATATACATCCTCAACTACGTCTCACAGATCTAGATACAATATTCTAGTCGAGACTGAACCAATATCTTAAGCAGGTTAATTTCGTTCCTTAAATACAGTATGCTCTTATTTATAAAGACCAAGTTCCTATATGGTTTTTACTTTAATTTTAATTTGCTCTGCCACTGGAAACGATTTGTGTTCACATACCACCAGGTCCTTCTGCTCCTGCACCCTCTTTAGAATTTTACCCTTTTAATTTGTATCACTTGTGTTTGTTCTTCCTGAAAAAAAAACTCCACAGAGGCTGAATCCTGTCACCAAGTCACCCTGCATTTACATGCTGAAACGCTTTGACTCTGGCTTTGACTCATCACAGTCAGCAGCCAGACTGTCAGACTGCCTGGCATTCCTCGTTTACCTGTCAGTCAAGGCTCCCTGATTGAACCAAGGTAACAGCCCCAATCAGTGACTGCATTACAATTGTTACACTTCCCACCAAAATAAATTGCTCCACAGTTTACTCCACTGAATCTCATCTGCAACTTGTCTGCTAATTCCAACAATCCATCTGTGATTAATACCAATCTTCACAACACTTTCAAGTTTTATATCATGCTCAAATATTGAAATCATACTCAATATGCTGAAGTCCAGGTCATTAATACTGATAAGGGACAACGGCAGTCCTCATTACTGACCCCCATGGCACTCCTCCGCTGATTTTCTTATAGTCAAAATCAAATCAAGCTTTCTTCAATGTTATGTTTGATGTCAGTCCATTGTATTAATGTCAATTTTGCTCTATGAGCTCCAGCTTTGCTTAAAAGTGCCGCATAACAGATTGGAATCATGTGCCTTTTGGAAATCCATGCCCACCAATGAAAAGTATTACTGTCATCTGCCCTAAGTCACCGTAACAGAAAACTCTTTGTTTCCAAAGTAACAATTAATTTTTGTCCACAAATATCATTACCAAAAGCTTCCCTATTATAAATGTCAAGCTGAGTTGTGACACCCCAATATCTATGAAGAACTGAAAAATTATGGTCGGTACAGCTACAATCTGCGCTTTTGCTTCCCTTACTAGTCTCAGGTGTATCCCATCCTGGGCTGTGACATATCTATTTTACAGCCAGCCTCCTTAATGCCTCCTTCTAACCTATTTTAACTTCATGCAGAGTATTAACTTAGTCACTCACACATATCCTCTGTATAAATGATCCAAAGCTAGGTAATTCAGTAGTAGAAAATCTATATTCACTTGTTAATGACATGCCAAATGGATAGCATGTTAAATGCGTAATAAGCTTTCTTTGTGGAGTTAAGAAAGGTCCATTAATTGGCTTATGCTAATACATAAATAAACTTTCTTTTCCTCTCCAGCATGAAATATTGCATAATTCAGACTTCTGATATTGTGGTGAGTAATGTTTACCTCCATTTCTTTGCTTCTCATATTCATGTCCACCTTTCCCATGAATCCATGAATGAATCTCTCTAATCAGGTTCTCCAATGAGCCACAATATAGAAATGGCCATTGTTAAAGTCACAAATTACATGCTTTATCGCTGTGATCCTGATAAATGCTCACCTCTCAACCTGTGTGCAGCTTTGAATTAAGTAGACCACACTACTCTTCTCCAATGCCTCTTCTGTGTTGTCCAGTTGGATAGAACTGCCCTGTTCAATTCTTATTTCACTAAATGCAGTCAGACAAAAACATCTTAACAATAAAGAATTAAAAAAAACTCACAAGACAGTTTCCTCTGTGGGACAATCTCGAATTAGGTCTCAATGATTAGAAATAAAAGATACCTTCTATTTAGGATTGGTTTGGAGGAGCCAGTGTTGAACTGTGGGCAAAGTTAAAAATCACACAAAATCAGGTTAGTCCAACAAATTTATTTGGAAGCACTAACCGTCGAGGCACTGCCTCTTCATCAGGTGGTTGTAGAACATGACCATATGACACAGAATTTATAGCCAAAGGGTTACAGTGTCATGTTCTGTGTGCACGTGCAAGAGGAACTGTGTGTGGTTTATACACACACATCCAATGTCTCTTCTGCACGCGCACACATATGAGTTTATGGGGTAAATTTGTATTTGCAGAATTACATTTTATTTTGTCCAAAAACTGCATAAATCCATTTAAGGTTCTGTAAGCCCACTTTCGGAATAGAATTGACTCAACATTGGTACAGACTTTACCTTCACACATTAATGCATTGTCTGAGCTGAGCTGACACCTATTATTAGATAAGCCGATGGCACCTTGAGAATGTAATTCTGGGATTTACATATTAAAGAACCAAAACCACCATATCCCATTCTAAAAGATGAAAGACTTAATCTTAATTTGTTCAAGAACTATAACCTGGTGATTTTTAACGAAAGTTGTTTAATATATCATTACAACTCCATGACACTGTAACCCTTTTGCTATAGATTCTGTGACATATGGTCATGTTCCATAACCACCTGATGAAGAGGCAGCACCTTGAAAGCTAGTGTTTCCAAATAAACCTGTTGGACCATAACCTGGTGTTGTGTAATTTTTAACCTCTGTTTAGGACAGACATGAAAAGAAATGTGTTTCTCAGAGTGAGTTGAGTGTCTGTGGAACTCTCTTCCCCAAAAGGTGGGGAAATAGAGTCCATAAGTACTCTTTACACTGGAGTTCGATTCTTGATATACATTGGGGTGAAAGGTGAGAGGGCAGGCAGAATTGTAATCATGAAGGTAAAAACAATGACTGCAGATGCTGAAAACCAAATACTGGATTAGTGGTGCTAGAAGAGCACAGCAGTTCAGGCAGCATCCGACGAGCAGCGAAATCGACGTTTCGGGCAAAAGCCCTTCATCAGGAATAAAGGCAGTGAGCCTGAAGCGTGGAGAGATAAGCTAGAGGAGGGTGGGGGTGGGGAGAGAGTAGCATAGAGTACAATGGGTGAGTGGGGGAGGAGATGAAGGTGATAGGTCAAGGAGGAGAGAGTGGAGTGGATAGGCGGAAAAGAAGATAGGCAGGTCGGACAAGTCCGGACAAGTCAAGGAGACAGTTACTGAGCTGGAAGTTTGAAACTAGGATGAGGTGGGGAAAGGGGAAATGAGGAAGCTGTTGAAGTCCACATTGATGCCCTGGGGTTGAAGTGTTCCGAGGCGGAAGATGAGGCGTTCTTCCTCCAGGCGTCTGGTGGTGAGGGAGCAGCGGTGAAGGAGGCCCAGGACCTCCATGTCCTCGGCAGAGTGGGAGGGGGAGTTGAAATGTTGGGCCTGGGGCGGTTTGGTTGATTGGTGCGGGTGTCTCGGAGATGTTCCCTAAAGCGCTCTGCTAGGAGGCGCCCAGTCTCCCCAATGTAGAGGAGACCACATCGGGAGCAACGGATACAATAAATGATATTGGTGGATGTGCAGGTGAAACTTTGATGGATGTGGAAGGCTCCTTTAGGGCCTTGGATAGAGGTGAGGGAGGAGGTGTGGGCACAGGTTTTACAGTTCCTGTGGTGGCAGGGGAAAGTGCCAGAATGGGAGGGTGGGTCGTAGGGGGGTGTGGACCTGACCAGGTAGTCACGGAGGGAACGGTCTTTGCGGAAGGCGGAAAGGGATGGAGAGGGAAATATATCCCTGGTGGTGGGGTCTTTTTGGAGGTGGCAGAAATGTTGGTGGATGATTTGGTTGATGTGAAGGTTTGTAGGGTGGATGGTGAGCACCAGGGGTGTTCTGTCCTTGTTACGGTTGGAGGGGTGGGGTCTGAGGGCGGAGGTGCGGGATGTGGACGAGATGTGTTGGAGGGCATCTTTAACCACGTGGGAAGGGAAATTGCGGTCTCGAAAGAAGGAGGCCATCTGGTGTGTCCTATGGTGGAACTGGTCCTGCTGGGAGCAGATACGGCGGAGGCGGAGAAATTGGGAATACGGCATGGCATTTTTGCAAGAGAAAGGGTGGGAAGAGGTGTAATCCAGGTAGCTATGGGAGTCGGTGGGTTTGTAAAAAATGTTGGTGTCAAGTTGGTTGTCACTAATGGAGATGGAGAGGTCCAGGAAGGGGAGCGAGGTGTCAGAGATAGTCCAGGTAAATTTAAGGTCAGGGTGGAATGTGTTGGTGAAGTCGATGAATTGCTCAACCTCCTCGCGGGAGCACGAGGTGGCGCCAATGCAGTCATCAATGTAGTGGAGGAAGAGGTGGGGAGTGGTGCCGGTGTAATTACGGAAGATCAACTGTTCTACATAGCCAACAAAGAGACAGGCATAGCTGGGGCCCATACGTGTGCCCATGGCTACGCCTTTGGTCTGGAGGAAGTGGGAGGATTCAAAGGAGAAATTGTTAAGGGTGAGGACCAGTTCGGCCAAACGAATGAGAGTGTCAGTGGAAGGGTACTGTTGGGGACGTTGGAGAGGAAAAAACGGAGGGCTTGGAGACCCTGGTCATGGTGAATGGAGGTGTAGAGGGATTGGATATCCATGGTGAAGATAAGGCATTGGGGGCCGGGGAAACGGAAGTCTTGGAGGAGGTGGAGGGCGTGGGTGGTGTCTCGAACTTATGTGGGGAGTTCCTGGACTAGGGGGGGATAGGACATTGTCAAGGTAGGTAGAGATGAGTTCAGTGGGGCATGAGCATGCTGAGACAATGGGTCGGCCAGGGTGGTCAGGCTTGTGGATCTTGGGAAGGAGGTAGAACCGGGCAGTGCGGAGTTCCCGGACTATGAGGTTGGAAGCTGTGGGTGGGAGATCTACTGAGGTGATGAGATTCTGTATGGTCTGGGAGATGATGGTTTGGTGATGGGGGGTGGGGTCATGGTCGAGGGAGCAGTAGGAAGAGGTGTCCTCGAGTTGGCGTTTGGCTTCAGAGGTGTAGAGGTCAGTGCGCCAGACTACCACTGCACCCCCTGTATCAGCTTGCTTAATAGTGAGGTTGGGATTGGAGCAGAGGGATTGGAGGGCTGCGCGTTGTGAAGGTGAGAGGTTGTAGTGGGGGAGGGGGGATGACAGGTTGAGGCGGTTGATGTCCCGGCAGCAGTTGGAAATGAAGAGGTCGAGGGCAGGTAATAGGCCAGCGCGGGGTGTCCAGGTGGATGCAGTGTGTTGGAGGTGGGCGAAGGGGTCCTCGGAAGGTGGGCGGGAGTCCTGATTGTGAAAGTAAGCTCGGAGGCGGAGGCGACGGAAGAATTGTTCGATGTCACGTCGTGTATTAAATTCATTGATGCATGGACGGAGGGGGGTGAAGGTGAGTCCTTTGCAGAGGACGTGGACGGAGGGGATGAAGGTGAGTCCTTTGCTGAGGACGTGGACGGAGGGGGATGAAGGTGAGTCCTTTGCTGAGGATGCCCTCCAACGCATCTCGTCCACATCCCGCACCTCCGCCCTCAGACACCACCCCTCCAACCGTAACAAGGACAGAACGCCCCTGGTGCTCACCATCCACCCTACAAACCTTCACATCAACCAAATCATCCACCGACATTTCCGCCACCTCCAAAAAGACCCCACCACCAGGGATATATTTCCCTCCCCACCCCTTTCCGCCTTCCGCAAAGACCGTTCCCTCCGTGACTACCTGGTCAGGTCCACACCCCCCTACGACCCACCCTCCCATTCTGGCACTTTCCCCTGCCACCGCAGGAACTGTAAAACCTGTGCCCACACCTCCTCCCTCACCTCTATCCAAGGCCCTAAAGGAGCCTTCCACATCCATCAAAGTTTCACCTGCACATCCACCAATATCATTTATTGTATCCGTTGCTCCCAATGTGGTCTCCTCTACATTGGGGAGACTGGGCGCCTCCTAGCAGAGCGCTTTAGGGAACATCTCCAAGACACCCGCCCCGGGCCCAACATTTCAACTCCCCCTCCCACTCTGCCGAGGACATTGAGGTCCTGGGCCTCCTTCACCGCCGCTCCCTCACCACCAGACGCCTGGAGGAAGAACGCCTCATCTTCCGCCTCGGAACACTTCAATCCCAGGGCATCAATGTGGACTTCAACAGCTTCCTCATTTCCCCTTCCCCCACCTCATCCTAGTTTCAAACTTCCAGCTCAGTAACTGTCTCCTTGACTTGTCCGGACTTGTCCGACCTGCCTATCTTCTTTTCCACCTATCCACTCCACCCTCTCCTCCTTGACCTATCACCTTCATCTCCTCCCCCACTCACCCATTGTACTCTATGCTACTCTCTCCCCACCCCCACCCTCCTCTAGCTTATCTCTCCACACTTCAGGCTCACTGCCTTTATTACTGATGAAGGGCTTTTGCCCAAAACGTCAATTTCGCTGCTCGTCGGATGCTGCCTGAACTGCTGTGCTCTTCCAGCACCACTAATCCAGAATTGTAATCATGTCAGCTATGATTTTGTTGAATGATGAAGGAAACTTAAGGGGCCATATCGTCTTCTCCTGCTTTGAATTCATACAATTCTACGTATGTCCATGCATAATGACCTGCATTGACTCCTCTTCCTCATTTACTATCACCCCTGGAGTCTCTCAAGCCTTTATGACCTCTGGGCTCCAGCTTCTTGAACAACCCAGCGGCACCATTGACAATTTTTAGCAAGATTGGCTTGAAACTAGGGAATTATCTACTTAAAACCTCACAACCCCTCCAATCTCTCTCTCCTCCTTTAAATCTTACTTCTTCGATCAAGTTTTTGATCATCTTTTCTCATTTTACCCTTTTTTGGTTCAATTTATTTTCCTCCATACTGCTCTTGTAAAATACTTTTGAATATTTAAATACCTTATCTAAATATATCCCTGTTTGCGAGGTACAGGCTTAAAAAAAAGATTTCTTTTTGGGTGGAAAAGAATTAGGACTCAGGCAATTTATACAAATCTAGGTACAGCTTTACTGAAGCTCACTGATCACTAAAGGTGCTACACATTAAAACTTTCACCTTGTAACATCTTATGCATAACTTTCTTTTAATTTTCTATCTAAGTTATTCCATAATCTATATGATGGTAAATATAATGCGAACCTATCTGCAATATTCTGCAAGTACCTTATAAATTGAATCTTCAAAAAACATCACTATGGTGAAATGCGCAATTACTCCTTTCTTAAATAATTATTTATCTGAACAATAATCATAATTTTATATTTTTATAAATGTGCACAAGAACACTTCATACTTTATATGATAAAGCTCAAACGCTATGTCATTATCCATGGAAAATTTGAATTTGTGGTTAAGTGACAACCATTTTAAATGCTGCAACTTCTTAAAGAACTAAATACCTTGTTATCAAGCTATTGTTAAGAATTATGTAAACATTTAAACTAAAATTTCTTACTAGGCAGTTCAATAACACTCATGTTAGATGCCACAAAGCTGATTAGAATCTGAAAAAGCCATTTTCATATCCTGACTGAGCATTACATTTATCATCATCTAGCTGATTCCACAGTTCTGATATTTTAAAAAAGAGACAGCACAGAGGTTTTATAGAGGGAAACATTTTAACATCTAACACCTTTCGTCATCAGTGAGTTTCTGTAATATTGTAGTTGGCTGTATAAATTGGTGTAAACTTCCTGAGACACCTAATTTCTCACAATCTGAAAAAAAAGGTTTTTTAACGCACACAGCTTGCATTTATATATTGCAGACAATAAAGTAAAATATCCAAAAGATCCATGAGCAATATCAAGACAAAAATATATTGACAGTGATCAATAAAAGGATCTTCCTTAATTTTCCAGACTGTGACTTCTCACCATAAGTCAAGTTATCAGGGTGTTGAATAAAACCCAACCGAGAAGATGTTAAATTGATACTACATACTCCCCCACAGGAAAAGGGAAATAAAAAGGAGAATAAGTAGAAAGGACCTATGGTGTTCAGGACCATTTTTTTCCTATGTTAGGTAATAAGTGAAGATAAATTCGGAATAAAATAACTTGGATCTGTTAAATGTGGTACATGGTGCACAGATTTAACCAATGATTCATTCGACAGAAATGTGAATGCAGAACCAGTGATTGCAGATAACACACCTGTCAATATCAATCATATTAATGAGACCACCATCATAAACAAGAGTGTCAGTTCCAACCTTCTCCTGAATCTGTAATTCTAAAACAATATTGTTTATCTAGAACATAATAAATAGGAAAAGGAGTAGACTGTTCGGTCCCTCAAGCCTGCTCCACGATTAAATACGATCATGATTGACCTGACATTCTTTATGTCCACTTTCCAGCATTTTCCCTGTACCCCTTGATTTCCTTACTATTCAAGAATCTATCTATCTCAATCTTAAAAATACATACTGCTCTCTGTGGCAATACTCTTACCTTTCACTGCAGCACATTCTCTTCTTGCCCACATTCTTCCCAGTTCTACAGGCTTAAAAACTCTTGCTCTGATCAAAGTTCTTATTTCTGTACTCAGTGGCATTAACTCTCACCCTCCATAACATAACTTACCAACAGTAAAATAAATCACAAAATCTTCCACATCATCAACCGTACCCACAATATCACCCACCTCACATTCCAAACAAAATATACTCCCCACTCCAGTGCTCGTCGGAGACAGAGGATCAACTCCGGTGCTGTCTGGAATCGGCTGATTGGCCATGGTCAAACAGTCCACAGGTACCTTAGACGAGTACACCACCACCATCACAGACTTTATCAGCAAGTGTGTGGAGGACTGCATACCAAGGAAGTCAATTCAGGTGTTCCCCAACAGGAAATCCTGGATGAATCAGGACATACAGAACCTGTTAAAAACAGGCATAAGGCCTTCAGATCAGGAGACCCACTCAAATATAAGGAATCCAAGTATGACCTTTACAGAGCCATTAAGACAGCCAAGGATCAATACTGATCCAAACTAGAGACCCAGACAGAAACCCGGTGACAAGGACTGAATGGAGTCACAACTTCTAAAAGAGACAGTGCAAGATAGCAGACAATGACATATCCCTTCCAGATCGTCTCAACGTCTTCTATGCTCACTTTAAGCAGAGTTTTGGTGGAGAGGTAACACCTATTCCGATAAGTCCTGACGAACCTATCCCAACAGTCACTGCATCAGAGGTCAGGTCAGTTTTCTTTCGTGTGAATCCACAGAAAGCGATGCAACCAAATGGAGTACCAGGCCGTGCGCACTCGGAGCATGCGCAGATCAACTGGCAGAGGTCTTCTCAGACATCTTTAAGCTCTCCCTTCAACAGGCCACTGTCCCTGCCTGTTTCAAGAAGGGCAACATCTTCCCTGGGCCTGAGAAGGCTCATGCAGCATGTCTCAATGACTACCGCCCAGTGGCCCTAACTTCGCTAGTCATGAAGTGCTTTGAAAGGCTAGTCATGGCATTAATCAACTCCAGCCTCCCCACTACTCTCGACCCGTTCCAATTTGCCTAACGGACCGACAGATCCACATTAGGTGCCATACCACTTGCCCTTCATTCCTCCCTAGACATTAACAGCACAGAGGTGGAACGAGTGGAGTGTATCAAGCTCCTGGGAGTGGTCATCCACACAAGCTTTCTTGGACTCTTTCATGTGGACGCACTGATTACAAAGGCCCAACAAAGTCTCTTCTTCCTCAGGCAGCTGAGGAAAGTTGGCATGACAGCGAATACCCTTGCCAACTTTTATAGGGAGCCATCGAGAGCATTCTGTCCGAATGTACCACTACCTGGTATAGCAACTGTACCATTCAAGATCGGAGACGGTTAAAGAGAGTGGTGAACTTGGCCCAGACAATCACAAAGGCCAACCTCCCATCTATAGAACCCATCTACCAGGCCCGCTGTCATGAAAAGGCTGCCAGCATTTTTTAAAAATCCATCCCACCTGGCAATGTTTTCCTACAACCTCTATCATCTGGGAGAAGGTACAGAAGCCTGAACACACGCACCAGCAGGTTTTGCAACAGTTTCTACCCTATTGTTAGAATACTGAATGGACTCTCAAACTCTTAACGTTCGCCTGTACCTGTGTTTTTTTTTGCTACTGTTTACCCATTATTTACTATCTACGCTACTTAACTCTGTGATCTTCCTGTTATGCTCACTGTGCATTGGTACACGTGACAATAAATTCGATTTCTCCCAAACGTCAGAATCCAAACACATCTCCAAATTTCTAATTAGATGACATCTCTTCTGAAACAAGGAGTAGGTTGAGTGGTCAGATTTAAATGAGCCTCAGCCATTTGAATAGTCAGAGCTTCATTTCCAATGTATCTTATCACCTACCTACCCAACGCTCGTTTGGAGATTTTTTTTTAAATCTCAGGTCTCAAGATGTCGTAAATAGATTGGTATGACTGGTCGGCGCAACATCGAGGGCCGAAGGACCTGTACTGCGCTGTAATGTTTTATGTTCTATGTTCTAAATGCTTCCAAGAAATGAATGCAGTTATGAAAGTTCAGCATTTTCCTCAAACAATTCGGTTTCAACTCATGGCTAGATATCACGTTCCATAATCAAAAAACCTTAGTTATGAACAAAAACTAGTGTGCTCATACAGCATGTGGGATAACATGACTATATACAGCAAATTCCTTATAACAATATAATCGTTCACTGAATATACCCCACTCGCCATTACTTCAACAGGTAGATGATGGCAAAACAATCAGACCAAAGTTACTTGGTCACAACGACTTGAAGTTTAACCAGGGGATAGTAGCCATTCAGGCCGCTGAGTCTGCCCCACCATACTATAATAATGCTTAATGGAACAATTTAATGCCTTCTGTCATTACATCCCATAAACCTATACAACAATGATAATTAGAAATCTATTAGTCTCTACTTTAAACATACTTTAAACAAAGATTGGAGCAACTGGGCTTGTATACCCTTGAGTTTAGAAGACTGAGAAGGGATCTGATTGAGACGTATATGATTATTAAAGGATTGGACACTCTGGAGGCAGGAAACTGCTGATGTTTCTGCTGATGGGTGAGTCCCGAACCAGAGGACACAGCTTAAAAATAAGGGATAGGCCATTTAGGACAGAGATGAGGGGAAACTTCTTCACCCAGAGAGTGGTGGGTGTGTGGAATGCTCTGCCCCAGAAGGCAGTGGAGTCCAGTCTCCGGTTTCGTTTAAGAAAGAGTTGGATAGAGCTCTTAAGGATAGTGGAATCAAGGGTTATGGGGATAAGGCAGGAACAGGATACTGATTGAGGATGATCAGCCATGATCATAATGAATGGTGGTGCAGGCTTGAAGGGCAGAATGGCCTACTCCTGCACCTATTGTCTATACTCTAAGACTGAGTTTCAACAGCTCTCTATGATCAAGATCATGTTCACAACCCTCTGAGAAAAATTAATTTCTCTTCATTTCGCATCTAAGTAGCATTCCACTTATTTTTAAACCATGTTCCCTGGTTTTAGATTCCCCAACCAAGGGAATTATCGAACCTGCATCTACACTGTCCACCACTTTAAGTGGTTTGCAGGTTTTAATAAGGTCACCCCCTCATTCTTCAAAACTGCACAGCAGTGGTTCCATTTTGGTATCAATGTACGCTTCAATTTCACAGCACACGCTCTTTTTTCAGCTGATTTAATTGCTCATAAACGTCACATTTACTTCCAGTTATTGTAGTTACAACTTTGCCAGAGAGGTTTCTACCACTGTGCATAAAACAAAGTAAAGTAGGATTAAAAGTATTAATTTTTCAAATCCACTGGAACTAAAATAGTCTTCAACTGTGAGCACAGGCATATTTAAAATCTACTCAACTTACTATTTGCCAACTTCTCTCTGTGGGTAAGATGTTCAAGTAAGGGGCAAACAGCATCTCCAGTTTATGACAATCCAAAGGCCAGATAGCTTTTATTGTAATACCTTGGAACGGTCTTAAATTATTTTTTTATTTGGAATTCAGAGGTTTCAGAAACATATTCTCTTTTGATAACAAACCTATCCATTTCATCTTAGGACCTATTCTAAGATTTAGATCAGTAGCTGAACAAAACAAAATTCCACCTTAAAATCTGTGCTCACAGTGAAATTGGTCCAAGCAGCCAGACCATTTCAAAAGTCATTCATCAATTGCCTGGGTGCCTCTTCACTGTGCATGCCCAGTTTCTTCTCATACCGGAAGCATGATCCCAGATCATTGTGCATGTTCGGACCAAACATTTGGGCCTGTGCCTTTGCAAGCAGACTGTATAACAGGCAGATTTTGTACCTTTCATGAATGCGTGGTGACAAATGCCCCTGCACAAGCAGTATCAAAAGCTTACACAAAGTGATGCTACTTTCTGAGAATTTGACAGCACCCTTTTCACTTGGCCTCATGGCACACTGATTGAAACCCTCTGCTCTAGAGCATATAGGCCCAATTTGTCCATACTCTCTTCATAGAACAGTGTTGCCATCCTAGGACCAAGTCTGTGGAAGCTTCATTGAATTCAGTCTTTGGCAATAATGTCCTTCTTCAGATAAAGGAGACCAAAACTGTCTGCAGTTCTTCAAGTGCAGATGAACCCTGCTGTTATGCAACTGAAGCAAGCCTTGACTATGTTTGTGTTCAAATCTTCTTGCAGTAAAGGCTAATGTTCCATCAGCCTTCCTCATAGCCTGCTGCACCTGCCTGTTAGCCTACTGTGACATAGTGGCAAGGACACCCAGGTCTCTTTGTACATCTACACTTTCAAACCTCTTACTATTTAAGAAAGACTCTACACATCGGCTTCTCATATTAAAATGGATAATCTCTCCTTTCTCCACATTATTTCCACCTGCTACATTCTTGCACATTCATTAAAACTGCCCAAAACTTTCTGCAGCTGCTTTGCATCTTCCTCATAACATTTATTTCCACTTACAAAAGATTACACTTGGTTCCAAATCATTCATATATATTATCAACAGTGAGGGTCCCCACATACTGAGCCTTTTCCCACTAGTCACAGCCTGCCAATGTAAGAATTACCCATTTATTCCTATTCTTAATAAAAGGCAAATACTGGGAATTTGAAACAAATACAGAACACTGGAGAACTCAACAGTTCTGACAGCATCTGTGGAGAGAAGGACAGTGAATGCTTCGAATCTGGTATAGCTCTTCTTCAGCAAGAAAGGTTAGTGCTTCTGCAGTCTGTTGTCTGAGAGAACAGATCCAAAATGTCATTAACCTGGCAACTACCAAAATAGTTTGTACTGAAATAAACACCCCAGCGAGATTAGATTAGATTACTTAAAGTGTGGAAACAGGCACTTCAGCCCAACAAGTCCACACCGACCTGTCGAAGCGCGCCCACCCATACCCCTTCCCCTACATTTACCCCTACATCTAACACTACGGGCAATTTAGCGTGGCCAATTCACCTGACCAGCACATTTTTGGACTGTGGGAGGAAACCGGAGCACCCGGAGGAAACCCACGCAGACACGGGGAGAATGTACAAACTCCACACAGTTAGTTGCCTGAGGCGGGAATTGAACCCGGGTCTCTGGCGCTGTGAGGCAGCAGTGCTAACCACTGTGCCACCGTGCTGCCCACGAAGTTCAAAGTCAGTCAGAGAAAAGCATCAGAAACCCATTCTTATAGAAGAGGTGTTTAAGGAAAATAAGTTAAGTTATAACTGAGTTGTGTTAACAGTTTGTTTAAGGATCTCATGAAGAGATGTTAACTAAAGGAGAGAGCATTGACATTTACCAAAACAAAACTCAACATAGCCAAGCCCACAGAACAAGAATTTGACAGCAGTAAGAGGGTGATCTTTCACTGAGATTTGAGTATCTGTAAGATTGTTGCTGAGGATAAAACAACTCATATCTTTGTTTTTGATATTGACACTAAGACCATTTGAAATGGCTCTTACTACAAGGTCAGGTCATCTAAAGGACCAACATGTATAAAACCAATGTTTTTCTTCATCAAAAAAATTGACGCTCATTTGTTAAAAGTCCATTGACAGCCTCTTGTGGATATGTTCAATAATAGACCACCATGATAAACAAATTGCAAAATTAAGACAAAATTTCAGGTGTATCAAGCGAGGTTTCACTCTGGAATCCGACTTGTCCAGTATTAACATCAAATGGGATTATGACAATACTCACAATATCACATAGTTTCATCTTTTAGCAAATCCTGAAACAAATCAGACTGTTCTCGCTGTCTGAGACTTACATTTGACACATCTAATCTTGAGATTTTTTTAAACTTTAAGCACATTGACCAGTATTTTGAAATACACCATAGTAACAAAGACTGACACATTCTCTTTATTTGCAGTTCACCTGTATTCGTATTGTGTTCTGAATTTCAATTAACCTCCTGCAATCAGTGCTTTGATAGAGTAAACTAACAAATTCTCCTAGCATCTGGATTAATTTGTCCAGAGTCCAGCTTCAAACAAACTGAACTGTCCTTTCATTGAGTCAGAAACATAACAGGTGCTTTTCTTTTTTGAGTTTAAGTTACTCCAGACTGATAATGGCATTGCAAGACAGGGAGAGGAAACTTGAACAGTAGCATTGGCCAGAAGCAAACAACAGGTTGTCTGCACACTCCCTCTCTGGAAACCTAATATTGAGTAGCCCTAGAAATCCAGAAAATAGCAAAAAGGAGAAATATGGAATAACATTCAAACATGACTTTATCACAATCAATAGGCAAGCAAGATTGCACACAGCAACCCATTCAAGTAAATAATAGATTTCAAAACTGTCATTAGAGATTCATCAAGTGTCTAAGTTTCCAACCACATATTCCCAAGGTATTCCCAACTCACCTGTTACTATATTATCATCCATGTTATGATTCATATCTATATTTTCGATCATTTCACAATACAGCGTCTATTTTGTCACAACAAATTCTAATAAGAGACTTTTCTTTTCAAATTTCCACTTAAATGAGCCCCCCCATTTATTTATGAATAAAGGCATATTCAATTTATCACACTGAGCAATCCAATCTGAATACAAATAACAGTGGAACAGAACTTTTTTATTCAATAAATAAACTGCCACTTTTGTGCGCCATTCTGAAAAGTCAGAAATCTGATCAAATCCAGTAGAAATAGTCCCCAAGAAAAATAGATGTTAGTTATCAGTTCAATGTCATACAAAAAACTCAAAACTATTACAAATATAATCATTTCAAAATATCACATGACACAACCAAAGGGATTAATGTTTGCGTTAAACAAAATACATGAATAATTAATTTGTGAATTAGAAATTGAAAATAAGAAAATTCTAATTTTACATCACATCATACAAAATATGCACTATTTACATTCTATTTACAGCAAACCACTTCATTTTAGTGAAAAGCAAAAAGGAGGAATATGGAATTTCACTACTAAAGGCCATCTCAGTCCCCTCTTTCCCTCACATATCCTCCTGAGACACATGGGAAAATTAAGGAGAAGCTCATTTCCCAATCTCTCACACAGAGGACGGCACACTGGATTTAGAAAGAGGCCTACAGCCAAAAATAGTTGCTAAGACAAAAAGTTCAACTCTAATGTATGTTCAAACCATGCTTTTCCAAAAAGCAAACAATCATCAATATGCAAATTCTCCAAGATTTCTCTTTGCACAAATTTTATACTTTGTGCTCTTTCAGAACCTGATCAATAATAAAACTTATGGGGTCAACCTTACAATAAAGATCACCTTAAGGACTGCCAAATCAATTTCAATCAATCATAAGCAATAGTTAACCACACAAAAGCTCTGTAATGACTACCTCTAATAAGAGACAATCTATCCACCACATTTTGACATCCAACGGTGTTACCATTACTGAATCTCCCATTACCAACATCCCGGGAGTTAACATTGGCCAAAAGCTCAAATGGATTTGTCATATAGGTCAGAGGCTATAAGAACAAGTCAGAGGCTACGAATACTGCAGCAATTACCTCACCTCCTGCTTTCCAAAAGCCTTTCATCATGGACAAAGGTACACGTCAGGAGTATAATGGAATACTCCCACCTTGACTGAAAGAGTGCGGCTCTAACAATGGTCAAAAATCTTGAATGCAAACTCAGGTATGAGCAGAGCTTTTAATCACAAAATTAATAGTGTGTGAAAAAGGCAGGCTAGCTTGAGAAAGACAATTCTGCTGCTAATGAAGGTGCATTGTGGTTTTCATCAACTGATGAGTTAAGAGATGAGCAAAGTCACATAGAGTATCTTAGTGGTGTTAAGCATGTCTTCTGTCAGTAGCTTATCTAGGAGTCAAATATGGCACAAAGGTTGCAAATACTTTTGTTCCAGCTCAGACAGTTTTGCTCAGCTAAGGCACAAAGTAGGTATAAAATAATTCAAAAGTTTGCAAATGAACCCATGTTATGTGATAAATATAGCCATCAATGTGTCACATATTGGCTTGCAGAGCCATTTCCACAAAACCCAACCATTAAATTTTTTATGTGTTGTCTTTGGTGGTCATCTTTGATGTGTTATGGCCTCAGAGTAATAACACCATTCAATTTGATGATAAATGTTGCTGAAGTACATTTACTTGTTATTTGATTGTTGTACCATATATTTTCAGTCAAACCAAATTCTATTTTGCTTTGCCTTCTCCAACAATGACGCTCAAAATCTGTGATACAAACACAATGTACAACAAATAGTGCCCACACCAAAACAGAAGTCAATCGATCCTAAAATTGCCACATATCTGCTTAATGCAATGAGTGGGATGGCTTTGTTGAGGAGGTAAGTGCACTATTAAACATTCTTTTATGAACACTTACATTGCTTATTTCATGGAATATGTCAAATCATTCCAAAATGCTAAGCTTCCAGGTCACAGACCTTTATTCCTGATGAAGGGCTTTTGCCCAAAACGTCGATTTCGAAGCTCCTTGGATGCTGCCTGAACTGCTGTGCTCTTCCAGCACCACTAATCCAGGTCACAGAAAGAGCCAACACGCCCAACTGATTATGGCTAATATAAACAGCTTGTAGAAATAAATTAGTTTCTGCACAAAACTTAGACAGTCACCTTCACATACCAGGAGCTAAAGGCACATTTAGGAGGAATTTGAGACATTTTGAACAAAAAGTACTCAACCTTAATTCAAACAAGATCGCACATTACAAAGGAAAATGTCTAACTTTATTGCAATGGATTTGGAATTCCGTGGAATAACAAAAAAATGCAACTAAAGTCTCAGTTACAGCTAACCATCCAAACTGTTCACTTCAAAATTCTAAGTAAGCATCCACTTCCGGTTCTGCTTCTAATGAGATGCATTTTGTTAGAAGAAACAGAGCAAAAAAATTAATTATTGATCAGATACAAAGGGGGAGCACCTGGATTAGGACTGTTGGCCAACACCGTTGATTGGGTTAAGCTTCAATTGATTGTCAGTGCTTTGGTATTTGGGAAATGCTGGAAATAGGTGTTTTTATTGCTTTTTCTCCCCTTGTGAGGGATTTGAAAGAATTCCATGCAGACGGTAAACTTCTTGACGAGCCCTCAATCATGGAAGGTAAGACATTGATTAATCATATCTTAAATTCTGGTAGTGAAAGATGTCTGTCAAAACATATTCGGTTGGCAAAACTCTCAGTAAGCACGCCTCCCAACGTGCAAAAAAATTTAACTCGATCTCTCTGCTGCTTCTCTGCATCAGTTTCCTACTTCTCCATAAGCTTTACTCTCCAGCAGAATGGCAGATCACAATGAATGCTCTCTGATAATCACGTACAACAAAGGATCACAAATCTGGAACCTTGCTCATCCTCTCATTTCCTGCTCTCCTCCATCTACCTCTCCTGCTCTTGTTTCATCTTCTCCTTCCATTTCTTTTGTAAAACTCTCATGACCAAGCATTGACACCTCCTGGACTGGAGTAAAATATACCTCTTACTCAATTTAGATGAACTTCTTAGTGAAATTGAAGAACAGGTTTTGATCAAGATTTGAATTCTTGATCAGATCAAGTGTCCCAGAAAATCTCCCAACAAATATAAATAGTCCTCTATGAATGTCATCAGCTGATCACCAGCAACAAGTGAAATAAGGAAAGCTGAGAGTGGCTTTAATTTGAACTTGCAAATTCTCACCAATAATTTCCTTACGTTGTTCCACTTATTTCTGTTACAAGATTCGAGACAATTGCAATGGCAGCCAGTGAGTGTTTGTAGCCTCTTCGAAGGAGGCCTGGCTACCAGCTTTACCAATCAGAGCTTGAATTATTGACCACTTCAAAATCATTTACGGAAATGGTATCAAGCCAAAACAGATTAACTAAGCATTACAGCACAAGACACTATCTTGGCTACATTGGAGGTTCTTCAGTTCCAGAACTGAATTACTATGGGCTTAACTAACTTCCAGACAAAGGAAATTGGAATGGCATAACTCATTGTCAGCATAACATTCCTAGTTAGCCACTAAACTTAGTCAATCACCTTCACATACCAGGAGCTAAAGGCTTATGGAAAGGACTGCAGCAGTACCTTTGTGAACAATCCTATGACAGGGTTAGGATACCTAAATATCCAACATCTAAATGTTTAATGTACATGGACTTGCTGTACACTGGTTTATCTGAAGCATTAAGAAGAGCTAGTCCAGACACAGCGATTATTTTGAAGTCATTACAATTGCTTCAGCTTTAGAAATGTCTTGCAGTCTTCCCCATCAATTCATTCATATATGTTGTCTGCCCAAAGTCAGGTCTGTTGCTCCTAATCTTCATACTGACCCATTTCTCTTGGCAGTTTTTGCTAGTGGTGGCTTGCAGTTGCCTTTCACTCTCAAAAGCAAGGCAAAGAGACAGATCACAAGTCTATCTCAGCTGGAATTGAATCACTATTGATATTAATCTAAAGCACATGCGAGCCATCATACCTACTGAATATCTGGCCATTCCCTTCCAATGATTAATGAAAAAATTTGGTCAGGATTTCACCTATGCCCCAATATTTGCCAGTGCGACCAAAAATTAGAAATCCTCATATCCAGATGCTTTTTCCTGAGGATGGAGGGCAATATGGTGGCATTGGAAGGAACAGTGATATTCCTATACATCTCAAACTTAGCACCACTGCATATAGTTCTGATATGAGCACTGATTGCAATACTTATGACTTAGTTACTTACCAAAACAGAATTTGAATTATGTATTGCTTCATGATCTTTAGATACTGTCAAAAAAAAATCCAATGTCTAGCAACAGAAACAGTTTAAACATTTAGAGATCATAGCGGGTCGGGCATCATCCTACAGAAAGCAAACAACATTTAGAGTCTAGATGACTCTTCTTCAAAGTCACCTAGACTTTCTCTTCATGGATGCTGCCTGAGCTGTGACCTCCAGCACTTATTGTTTTCAGTTCAGATTCCAGCATCTGCAGTAATTTGCTTCAACATTTAGTTTAAATATTTGGCAAGAATTGAATGATCTTATGCATCTAGATATGTATTAGCATGTTTTGCTCTGAGAATACGTCAATGCACAGGATGCAGCAAAAGCTATTTTTAAGTGGAAAGGGTTTCATATAAATTTCACAAGCATGTTATATTAATAAGCAGAAATATTACCTAAATACAACATCTTGCTGGATCCAGGACCACTGAATGCTTCACCTGTGTACAACAGCATCAAATCCAATGAGCAGCGAAATCGACGTTTCGGGCAAAAGCCCTTCATCAGGAATAAAGGCAGAGAGCCTGAAGCGTAGAGAGATAAGCTAGAGGAGGGTGGGGGTGGGGAGAGAGTAGCATAGAGTACAATGGGTGAGTGGGAGAGGGGATGAAGGTGATAGGTCAAGGAGGAGAGGGTGGAGTGGATAGGTGGAAAAGAAGATAGGCAGGTCGGACAAGTCCGGACAAGTCAAGGAGACAGTTACTGAGCTGGAAGTTTGAAACTAGGATGAGGTGGGGGAAGGGGAAATAAGGAAGCTGTTGAAGTCCACATTGATGCCCTGGGGTTGAAGTGTTCCGAGGCGGAAGATGAGGCGTTCTTCCTCCAGGCGTCTGGTGGTGAGGGAGCGGCGGTGAAGGAGGCCCAGGACCTCCATGTCCTCGGCAGAGTGGGAGGGGGAGTTGAAATGTTGGGCCCGGGCGGTTTGGTTGATTGGTGCGGGTGTCTCGGAGATGTTCCCTAAAGCGCTCTGCTAGGAGGCACCCAGTCTCCCCAATGTAGAGGAGACCACATCGGGAGCAACGGATACAATAAATGATATTGGTGGATGTGCAGGTGAAACTTTGATGGATGTGGAAGGCTCCTTTAGGGCCTTGGATAGAGGTGAGGGAGGAGGTGTGGGCACAGGTTTTACAGTTCCTGCGGTGGCAGGGGAAAGTGCCAGAATGGGAGGGTGGGTCGTAGGGGGGTGTGGACCTGACCAGGTAGTCATGGAGGGAATGGTCTTTGCGGAAGGCGGAAAGGGATGGAGAGGGAAATATATCCCTGGTGTGGGGTCTTTTTGGAGGTGGCGGAAATGTCGGTGGATGATTTGGTTGATGCAAAGGTTTGTAGGGTGGAAGGTGAGCACCAGGGGCGTTTTGTCCTTGTTACGGTTGGAGGGGTGGGGTCTGTGGGTGTAGGTGCGGGATGTGGACGAGATGCGTTGGAGGGCATCTTTAACCACGTGGGAAGGGAAATTGCGGTCTCTAAAGAAGGAGGCCATCTGGTGTGCCCTATGGTGGAACTGGCCCTCCTGGGAGCAGATACGGCAGAGGTGGAGAAATTGGGAATACGGGATGGCATTTTTGCAAGATATAGGGTGGGATCTCTTGCAAAAATGCCATCCCGTATTCCCAAATTCTCTGCCTCTGCCGTATCTGCTCCCAGGAGGACCACCCCCCTACGACCCACCCTCCCATTCTGGCACTTTCCCCTGCCACCGCAGGAACTGTAAAACCTGTGCCCACACCTCCTCCCTCACCTCTATCCAAGGCCTTAAAGGAGCCTTCCACATCCATCAAAGTTTCACCTGCACATCCACCAATATCATTTATGTATCCGTTGCTCCCGATGTGGTCTCCTCTACATTGGGGAGACTGGGCGCCTCCTAGCAGAGCGCTTTAGGGAACATCTCCGAGACACCCGCACCAATCAACCAAACCGCCCCGTGGCCCAACATTTCAACTCCCCCTCCCACTCTGCCAAGGACATGGAGGTCCTGGGCCTCCTTCACCGCCGCTCCCTCACCACCAGACGCCTGGAGGAAGAACGCCTCATCTTCCGCCTCAGAACACTTCAACCCCAGGGCATCAATGTGGACTTCAACAGCTTCCTCATTTCCCCTTCCCCCACCTCATCCTAGTTTCAAACTTCCAGCTCAGTAACTGTCTCCTTGACTTGTCCGGACTTGTCCGACCTGCCTATCTTCTTTTCCACCTATCCACTCCACCCTCTCCTCCTTGACCTATCACCTTCATCTCCTCCCCCACTCACCCATTGTACTCTATGCTACTCTCTCCCCACACCCCACCCTCCTCTAGCTTATCTCTCCACGCTTCAGGCTCACTGCCTTTATTCCTGATGAAGGGCTTTTGCCCGAAACGTCGATTTCGTTACTCGTTGGATGCTGCCTGAACTGCTGTGCTCTTCCAGCACCACTAATCCAGTATTTGGTTTTCAGCATCTGCAGTCATTGTTTTTACCTAGCATCAAATCCAAGCTGCTTGATGATTAATTGAACATGCAGCCATCAGATTCTTTCAACCCAAGGTCAGTGCAGTCAAAATTATTCACAGGAAGGTGAAAGAAAAACCTAAACATTGGCAGATATCTGAATAACTGCAGAATTTTGAAGCCACAACCTCTGTGCAAACCCTTATTTCCAGACTGCTGAGATTATACGATCACTACATTCAACAAAGAATAACCTGCTTGTCAGAACTCCACTACCAAGTATTAGGAATAAGTTCTTTTTCATGGTTTCAATTTCATATCTAACAGTCCTGAAACAAGAATATTCAGGACATTTCTAAACAAATAATGTTCTAAACAAATTGTACAAACCAAGCATCAAAAATCACCAGGATGATCGATTCATTCTCCTGCAACATCAGAAATCATCAACACATTTGACCCTTCCTTGACAAAACTTGCGCAGGTCTGTCCAGTCCAAATAAGCCTATAGCCAACTGTGGAATAAACCTTTGAACTTCATATTCAACAGCATACATTAGGCCACGGGAAACAAAGTTTTATCAGTAACATTTATTCATTTGCGAGAAGATGTTTGTCCTTCTACATAAGATACTAAAAAAAACCTAAAACAAATTCAAAGCATCAAAAATAAATTTAAAAATCACCCACTGGAAAATCTTTGTTGGTCATCACATGGGGTATCAATGAGACTTGGAGTGAATCGTGACTGTAGCACTGGACAATTTCTTGATGCAAAACAATGATCTGGCATTGTTTTGAAGTAGATTAGGCTACTTTGCAGTTAATCAAGTGCTCGAAACATGTTTTGCACAAAGCAGGACAGAAGCAAGAGGTTGATTATAAGTTGCTGGCCAGACTCGAAAAACAGTCAAAAACAAAACTAAGGAGTGCTTGTCATCTGCACAAAAATGTTGCATAACAATCCGTATCCCACTTTCTCCATTGGAGTACACTTAAAAAAATCCACTAATTTCACAGCTTTCAAGCACCTTTCTGGATTAGCATTGTATGCTTTTCAAACGTACATGCACTGAGGCATATATTATTGCATACCTTAAAAATTACAGAGGAGGTTCTATCATTACTGCATACATGCTGTGTTTGCAGTGACAGCATAAAATTTCAGTTCTGAATTTAAAACACTATACCTAGCTTTTACATTATAGAAATATTTAGTGTATGAAATCGACTATAATAAAAGTATTTTTCAAATAGACATTGGAATACCAAAAACAATGCTATGCTTGGATTAGCACCTTTTTGGTGACTCAAAACCAGATGGAGCAGGATACATATGGTTAACTGAAAATAAAAACTGTGGAGATCACAGCGGGTCAGACAGCATCCCTGGAGAGAAAACAAGCTAACATTTTGAGTCTAGAAGACTCTTCATCACAACTGAAGTGAAGTGTGGAAGGGATAGCATTTATGCAATAGTTGGGAGGGGTGGGACAGAGAATGTGGTTGGGAGTGCTGTTGGAGAAAAGATGTTGATAGTTGAGATTAAGTGATTGGAATGTGAGAATGGTCAAACAATGGTGCGTCTGTCAGACTGGAAAGAACGCGGTGGGGTTCGGGGAAGTGTGAAGAGGATGTAACAAGTAAAGCAGTAAGTGAAAGGAGTGAGTTCACAGTTAGAAGATGCTGAACTCAATACTGAGCCCAGAAGATTGTAAACCGCCTAGTCTTAAGATGAGACGTTGCCCCTCCAGTTTGCATCGAGATTCACTGCAGCATGTCGAGGACAGACAAGTGGGCATGTGAGTAACAACCAGTTTTAATTGCCTCCTACATCTTATAATTTAGTCTTGAAAGCAACAGATTGTTTTCATATTTGCAACAATACAAATGTCAAGTTCATTTTGATACTCATCGACTGAATTTTGTAGGGTTCTTTCTGGATCATGGAATTCAGGAGTATTTCTAATAACCAGATTTGCTTAAACTTGTTTAGTTCCTTTAAAGTAATTAAGCATACCAAGTTCCTTCAAGGGAGCATTAGCAAACAAAGAATAGCACTGTGCTACATAAGGCAACACCAGGTCAAATGACCAAAAAGATGGTTAATAATGTCAGTCTTAAACAAATTAAGTCAACACAGAAGAGCAGAGAGGTGCAAGAAGGGGTATTCCTGACTTAGACAGATGAAGACACAACATCAATCATGGAACTACTAAAATCAGGGATACATACGGCCAGAGTCAGAATGACCTCATTCCTGATAAAGGGCTTTTGCCCGAAACTTCGATTTTCCTGCTCCTCGGGTGCTGCCTGACTCGTTGTGCTTTCCCAGCACCACACTCTTGATTCTAATCTCCAGCATCTGCAGTACTCACTTGCACAGTCAGAAAAGTGCTGATATCTCCAAGTTTGTGGTTCTGAAGAGATTACAAGGGTTTGAAGGGACAAGGCCAAGGAGGGATTTAACATTTTTAAAGTGAAGACATCACTTAACTGGGATTTGATTTTGGATGACATTAAGTTTATGGAGGATAGAATGTGAGAGACTGGACAGAGGTTCACATCAACAGTTGATAGTGGAGGTAGTGATGACATGAATGATGATTACACCTGGAACAGGGCAGAATCAGGCAACATTACAGTGGGAGAGAAACATGGTCTCAATGAGGGCACAAATGAGGTTAGAAGCTCTTCTCAAGATCAAATGTGACACCATTGCTGCGAGCAGATTGGCTTAATCCCAGACTGTTACCAGGAAAACGGGCAGGGTCCGTTGTTAGAAAAAAGAGATTTGGAGCATGGACAAAAAGAAATGGTATCAGTTCTCCAAATATTTAATTGAAGGGAGATTTTTTTTCTGTCAAGTACTGGATGTCAGATAAGCAGTCTCTTTAACTAGCAATAGGCAGAAGTTGAGAGGCTGAGTAAAAGGACATAGAATTATAGAATCCCGACAGTGCAGAAGAAGCCACTCGGCCCATTGAGTCTGCACCAATGCTCCGAAGACCTAGTCCCCTAACCTTATCCCTGTACCCCAGAATTTCTCATGGCTAATCCACCTAACCTGCACATCCCGGCACACTACAGAGCAATTTAGCATGGCCAATTCATCTAGCCTGCACATCTTTGGACATACATCTGAAAATAAATGCTGTATCTTTGAATGATGCCATGAAGAGAAAGCATGTAGGCCAGAAATAGGAGTTAGATGTTTGGAGTACACCAGAGCCAACAGTGCAGGAACAGGAAGATAAATAATTACATGTGATAATCTCGCTAGATAAGAATGGACACTAGTGAGAATGGTATCAACCCACTTGGATGACAGTGGTAAGGCAATGGAAAAGAATGATGTCGTCAACTGTGTCAAAGGCAACAGACAAAGTTTACTATACTCACACAGGATGTCATTTGTGATTATGATAAAAGCTGTTTGGTACTGAAGCAGAGGTTAGAGATGTGATGGTAGTTTACCAGTATGATGGAATCAAGGAGAAAGTGCAGCAACAATATTGAAGACAGAGAGCCACTCACAATACTGATTATTATGAGGATCAGGAAGGTTAATGAGATATTATTAGTATTGTGGGAATGGGATTGAGGGAAGAGCTGGTGGGACTTATGAACAAGATAAGCTGAGAGTCAGCACGAGGCAAGACACGAGAGAAACTAGAAAAATATGAGAGTTCAGAGCTACAGTAAAGTGATAGGGGGAGATTTTGTGGCAAAGTGGCAGTTTCCCAATCTCTGAGCCAGAGGTTTCATGTTCAAGCCCTGTTATAATCCTTCATCTAAGGCATACTGCCCATCAGGTTTAACACCATCAGTTATCTTGGT
This sequence comes from Chiloscyllium punctatum, assembly GCF_047496795.1. Lineage (NCBI taxonomy): Eukaryota > Metazoa > Chordata > Chondrichthyes > Orectolobiformes > Hemiscylliidae > Chiloscyllium > Chiloscyllium punctatum. The sequence goes on along the minus strand of NC_092750.1, from coordinate 48,276,198 downwards.
CTAATGAGAGCCACCATACAATCTGTTAAGACTATGGTGACTCTACTTTACTGTGCAGGGTTAGGTGGGGATGAGGCAGAACATCTTTAAATCTTATGAAATATATACCTATATGCACAAGTCTGCTCATAATTATATTTGCCTTATGAATATAGGAGAAAAGAGGTCCTTCTGAAGCTGTACAGGGCCCTGGTGAGACCACACGTGGACTACCATGTGCATTTTTGGTCTCCAAATTTGAGGAAGGACATTCTGGCTATTGAGGGAGTGCAGCATAGGTTCACAAGGTAAATTCCCAGAATGGTGGGACTACCATATGTTGAAAGGTTGGAGCGACTGTGCTTGTATACATTTAAGTTCAGAAGGTTGAGGGGGATCTGATTGAGACAGGTAAGATTATTAAAGGATTGGAAACTATGGAGACAGGAAACATATTTCTGCTGATAGGTGAGTCCAGAACTGGAGGACACAGTTTAAAAATAAGGGGTAGGCCATTTAGAACAGAGTTGATGAGAAACTTCTTTACCCAGAGGTGTTGGTTATATGGAATGCTCTGCCCTCAAAGGCAATGGTGGCCAAGTCTCTGGATAGTTTCAAGAAAGAGATGGATAGATCTCTTAAAGGTAGTGGAATCAAGGGTTATGGGGAAAAGGCAGGAACGGGATACTGATTGTGGATGATCAGCCATGAACATAATGAATGGTGGTGAGGGCTCGAAGGGGTGAATGGCCTACTCCTGCACCTATTGTCTATTGAATGTAACTTGTACCTGATAGCTATCATGCAATAAACTGCATCGTGTTAAGGCAGAATCTTTTCTTCTTAAGAAGTCTTGTTTAGACTCATTAGCAGTTATTCCCTGAACATCGTAAAACAAATAAACCCTTCATCTTAGTCAAGGAAAGAGGAACAGGAGCAATAATTCGCTACTCACAAATATCACATGTTTCTCATACCATGAAATTTGTTAATTGGAAAGAATGGCACAGCATAAAATTTCCGGGAAGGTTTTTATGGCATTAAATCAAACTGCTATACGGCTCTGAAAGTACTACATTGACAACTACACCAACTATTGACAAAATTATGTTAAAATTAAACTGTTTAGGGAATAGCCTGCAGTTTAGTTAAACGAAATGCCCATCAACATTGAACTCTTGGAATCATAACAACCTCAACAAAACAATACTCTTCTCATGATGCTGTTATTTTAATATCTTTCTGGGCCTATGTCAATTTAGTCCATTCCATCTGAACAATTAGAAAAATGCATCTGTGCTATTTGATATATAAAAAATGTATTAAGAAATACAAATTTGATGCTTAAAACATCATTCAAGGCACTGCCCTAATGTATGGAAACAAAAGAAGCACTGTATGATTCATTATCTCATTGTTCGTGTTAAGTTATTAAAGAGAGATCTTAGAGTAGAAACTCTCTCATACATTCATTGTCAGAAGATGGCATCACTGATGTTTCAGAGGTGCCTTAATTACATTTTGATTTATTAGATTGATGAGAGTCTTTGGTAAGTTTTAAAATGCAATCTTAATCTGTTGATTTTGCAACAAGGAAGAAAGCATGGCAAATTATTTTTCTTTCGACCAAACCAAAATTTAGGGGCACTCCCCATGTGTATTTTCTTTTTTTAATATGTATACAAATTGATGTTGACATGAAATGTTGTCAGTAATTCAGTAAACCAGGTAAGTAAATTGAAATTTTTTTTTAGATTAGATTACTTAGATTACTTACAGTGTGGAAACAGGCCCTTCGGCCCAACAAGTCCACACCGCCCCGCCGAAGCGTAACCCACCCATACCCCTACATCTACCCCTTACCTAACACTACGGGCAATTTAGCATGGCCAATTCACCTGACCTGCACATCTTTGGACTGTGGGAGGAAACCGGAGCACCCGGAGGAAACCCACGCAGACACGGGGAGAACATGCAAACTCCACACAGTCAGTCGCCTGAGGCAGGAATTGAACTCAGGTCTCTGGCGCTGTGAGGCAGCAGTGCTAACCACTGTGCCACCAACTCTAACTGTCACTGGTGCTTCTTTCCAAATGGTAATTCCATTACCAGTGTAAAAGATAATGAGGTCAGCTGTGCCATTTTTAAAACAAAACATCTGAATACAAAGGGCAACTTCTCGCACAGTTCAGTTAAAGATTTATTCTAAAAGTACATCCTCCAAATGCTACAGCTCAATAGTGTGACCACAGTTATGAATTACCAACTCAAACCAACTCTAACGAAAATATGTCCAACTATGTCACTGTTCAACTATTCAGGTTTAAAGCTAAAGCAGCACTTCTGCAATGCAAGCACTGAACATGTCAAATCACAGTCAGGACTATTCCAACCACACCTTGTTATGAACATTGTTTATTTAATCATGTTAAGCTCATATACTGATGGTATTTTTTTTTAAATCTGACTACACACAATTTAATTTTCTATCGGGGCTGACCTCAATTTACACAAGTTAATTAAATGAATACAAGAGACATATTTTCCATGTTTGTCCACTTTGCAATGCTGTTCTGTGAAGGTACAAGAATGAAATCCAAACATATTATATAACAACTTCAACAGGAATAAATATAAATACCATAAAAAATTAATACAAGTAGAATTACTCCTACAGACATTGAATTAGATCTCTGAGCATTTGCTGTCATTGGTAATTTTGTATTGTCACTGGTGCTTCTTTCCAAATGGTAATTCCATTACCAGTGTAAAAGATAATGAGGTCAGCTGTGCCATTTTTAAAACAAAACATCTGAATACAAAGGGCAACTTCTCGCACAGTTCAGTTAAAGATTTATTCTAAAAGTACATCCTCCAAATGCTACAGCTCAATAGTGTGACCACAGTTATGAATTACCAACTCAAACCAACTCTAACGAAAATATTGCATTTAGGATAGAATCACACAAAAAGGAATTCTGTCTGCAACAAAATTATTCAAAAGAAGCAGTTATTTCAACTATGTAAGAATCCTCAAGATGAAAAAAAAAACAAAATTATAAGTTTATCACTCTCTTAATAAAATTCTTGAGCAACTGCCATACCGAAGTGGACTAGAGCTCACCGATTAGTTCTGTTCCGACATTTATCATCACTTTTTCTCTAGTGTATATGTACAGATATAAGATATGCTGAAAGGTATTCATTTATAAAGTATTTTACAAAATCAAAGTCCACTCTAGCATTAGATGTTAAGTGTTACACGTAAACTCATAAAAGCTTAATACAAGAGTTTTACAGCAATAGTGCCAGTTGTCATTGGATTAACAACCATCAAAATTTCAACAGCTTTCACAAGAGTACAAAGAGTACACAGGTAGGGTGACCAGCATAGATACATTTTATTGAAGTCACTGAAATGTACACTTAAATTTATATTTTATGAAGGTACTGTATATTTTGAATGCATGCTGGCCTTGCAAGGGGTTTACTGAAACGTCCAGATTTCTTGGAATGAAGAAGATTGTGCTGAAAGCAATGTTTGCCACATTTGCACAAACTGTTTTGCTCTTGATTGCAGAGAATTGTTCAAGTTTGACGGTGAAGAACAAGACACAAAGATTCACAGACATTGTCAATTTTGGTCTCTGCCCACTCATGTCAAAATGAAAAGGATTTAAAGATTTCCATACATGTTAAATAAAATTTGAATTTTCTGTTACAAGTTAGTGCATGTTTACTGGGAATGTGTTAATTATAACAGTATTATTATAATGTGTTTACACATACTTTTAAAACTTATGATAATCATATTGCATGCAAAGGTGCTGTTTTACAGAAACAGTTCAGTATAAAAGATAAACACTTCCCAACACAGTTGCATATAAAAGTATAGTATGTTTTCTTATGGTTATGTATTTCCACTTTAAGGTCTAAAAAAGTGATGGTCCCAAAGAAACATATGTTTAACAATGGGATAAACAATTAAGTCAAGGTCAAAGTAATGAAGCACAAGCATTGCTTGCTGTCTGCTTATTTAAATTCTAGTAGAACACAATTTAGGACTAAATGTGCTGCTGAATGGTTAGGTGGCGTACATGTCTCTCAAAGCTCATCCAAAGCTACCACTACTTAAAGCTGCCTGAATTACTTTATTGTGACTGCAGTAGGCACTGAGGTTCTTGCAGAACAGTGTTTGGCCAACTGAAGATTCGTGGCAGCACAACATATTAGTGAGCAGAAGGTCAGACACATTTGCATTTAGATTGAACTTTCCAGAAAACTGGGGATCTTAAAGCACTTTACCAGCAATGAAGCACAGTCACCATCCACTCAGATTTCCCAATGTCAGCAATGTCATTAAGGACTTGGATGTCGCACTGAACTAATTTAGATTACTTCCCACAAGTGGTCAAAGCCACTGAAAATTTTTGAAAATGCTATTTCCTTACAAGTGGTCTAGTAGCCTCGTACACTGTTCAATGCGCTGCACACCCAAGCAGCTACCAACATTCTCTATCAAATATAATTTATAGCTCACATTCACAGCTGCACTTCACTGTCATACATTTGGCACTGCTGCCATCTTCACACCCACATCTCAACATGTAAACACTGTCAGTCATATTACCCACTTACTCTGTTAGAGAATAAATATGGTATTTATTTCTTGCAGAACCAGGTGGCACACATTCACAAGTGGTATCTAATAAACAGGACATGGGCACAACTACACATCCTGACCCTCTCAGAAAAGAGAGGGTAGTCATCAGGATTAGCTGTCATTTAGAAGAGCCAGCAGAGCTCAGATCATAGAAGATAATGGTATTTCCCACCTAACCCAATATCAATATACACTGCACTCATACAATCTGTTCCAATTTTTCTGCTCAAGCTGTAAATCGTGCTTCACTTGATTCCCTATCTCATCCCAGCACCTTGCGGAGTTGGAAATCAAGAACAACACATCAAGACTGGTAACAGAAGTCACTCATTCTCATGTCTGCAATCACCAACTCAGGAACTAGCACTGCACATATTTCACAGTGGCTTGTAATCTTTAAAAAAGGTTACAGGGATAGAATTGTACAGTTCCACCTCCAATGGGATGGAGAGCTGACGGGGCTAGTCATACAAGAGTTCAGTTTAGAAGTCTCAGATGAGGACTTTGGCAAAACAGTCTGAAAATGAAAGCTAAATTAGCATACCCAAGGAAGTGCTTAGTTTATTGACTATCCTGCCAGGATAGTCTTGGAGCATGGAAGAGTCTAGCGTTTCAACTTAGTAAAAGGTTTACCATAGGAACACTTGCAGCTCTTAGCCTGCTGCACTATCTGATGGCCAATGCCTGACCACCCACTGCAAGATGAGAAGAAGCCGCCAATATCCAAGTGCTGCAATCAAAGCTCAGACTGACGTCATGAAATCGCAACCTACTGCCAAAAATGCTCAAACTGCTGTCAGCCAAACCTAAGATGTGTTACAGGAGTCCATCAATCAGTGCTCTTTCAGACTATTAGAACTGCTGAGACACTGACCCAAAGCAGTGGCAGTGGATCTGCGAAGGACAAGCCTATTATCCACTCTTGGGATGAAAACATTTGTACTATCACTGTCACTCCACTGGTGACCCTAGAACTACTTGTCAGGCAACCAGTCTAGCCCGCTGCCTCACGTGTCAAAGATGGAGGAGTCCAAGTTCTCAGGGGCATGCCTGCAAGGCCATCTACAACTTTCCAATGAAAACAAACCACCATGCTACAGGTAGCACTTAAGCAGCAGTCAGCCAGGCAAAGTATTCCCAACCTAGGTACTAAGGGAATGCAGAAGGTTGATTTTAAAATGGAATTTTGGATGTTTTGGCGGAAATAACTTTATGTTGTTTTGCAATGGATTTTATTCTCAAATTGTAGAATACTGATGGTCCCTAACCTGAGAGGATGTAGGACACTCAGAAGTTGAAGAATCTTCTGTGCTTGGGTTCAAGACAAACCCGAAAGAAGATTTGAGGAAAACTTGGTCCCTTCCATCTCCTAACACAGTCACCAAATCTCAACCTGTGTCTACTTGATGACCAGATTGTGGAGGATGAGGCAGTCAACTATGAATCAGGGTACCAAGACAGAAAGGACCAGGAGACTCCTCCAGAGCAACTAGGAGAGCAGAGCTGTTGCTTAAGCACCCCAATAATCTCTTCAGTGATTTTCTCAAAGTAGCATGATATATGCTGGTTACATGTGACTGATTTGTAAAGTGGAGTCATGAACTAATATGAAGTATATATACACACTCTGGGTTTGATATCCTGGCTAAAAGACTGAAGGAAAAGTGAACTTATGCAAACATCATGAGGCTGAAGGAACAGACAGGATTCACCAAAGCATTGAGCTGTGGACAACCATACACAACTGGACAGTCATTTTGGTATATATCAGCATTCAGCCAAAATATTGATGGAAGCCTGCTATCCAAAACCGATTTCCTGTATTTTGAAAATCTTCCACCAGGGGAGGAAACTTTCTCTTTTGTGCTTTTCTGGGATCCAACCCACTATGTGCAACTTCCCAATTCACAGAAAATTATGGCCTTTGTTAAAATGGTGCATTATCCAGAGAAAAACACAACACGTTTATTAACTTACCTGTATTTGGAATGTTAGGAGCATGCAAAGTAATAAAGATTCATGATCCAAATTGTCTGGACCCCAAGTAGCTGAAGCAACTAAGAATGCAAATGTTAGTGGCTCTGGCCAAAATCTTCGATTTCTCTTTAGATATGGGAATGAAACCAAAGGATGAGGGGATATATTGGCATTGGAGGGAGTACAACATAGATTTACAAGAATGATACCTGGACTTTAGGGGTGATGATGGGATATTATACAAATTAAGCTGGATTTCTCTAGAATTTTCAAGGTTAAGGGGTGAACTGATCGATGTTTTCAAGATATTAACAGGAAAAATAAGCATAGGTAAAGATAAATTATTTCCACAGGTTGAGGATTCTAGAACTAGGGGCATCGTCTAAACATAGGACTAGACAGAACAGATGTTTGGAAACATTTCTACATACAAAAGGTTGGTTACAGTTTGAAGATTTCTTTCACAAATGGCAATTGATGCAAGATCAGTTGTTACTTCTAAATCTGAGATAGATTATGTTTTGTTACACAAAGATATTAAGGGATATGGGCCAAAGGCAGATGTATGGAGTGAGACCACAATTCAGCCATGTTCTCATTAAATAGCAGAACAAACTCAAGGGCCTAGGGCTGTTCCCATGTTCCTAAGTGTTACACTTCTACTCAAAAATAGACAAGACAGTGGACAGAGTAAGGACTAAATCAAGTAACTGCAAGCCACTTTGCCAAAAATCAGTGGTGAGGGAATATCCAACAGAAAATAATCTGGAAATTAATTGTCACTTGGAAGTCCTGGGTTAATCAATAACAGCCTGCAGAGATTACCATCTGTATCAACAAATTAGATGGCGGGAACAAATGCACAGTAACTAAACTTGTCAATGACATCAAGATAGATAGGAAAGCAAGTTGTCAAGAGGAATTACAGAGATTAGATAGTTAAAATAAATGCCAGACGTGGTTTAATTTGTGAAAATGTAATTTTTTTTCCACTTTGGCAGGAAAAATAGAGAAGCTATGGAAATGTGAAGAAATTGTAGAACTTAATAGTCCAGCGGGGCATGGGTGTTCTGGAATGTGAATCATGTAAGTTGCTATGGCACAGTGAGTGATTAGCAAAGAAAATGAAAGCTTGATATTTATTGTGAGGAAAATGGAGCATAAAAGTAAAGATGTTTCACAACCTCATTTGGAAAAAAATACATATTTACATGAGAAGCAGCTTAGAAGTTTCACTCAACTCATTCATGATTTGGTATTCATGATTTGGAGATGCCGGTGTTGGATTGGGGTGTACAAAGTTAAAAATCACAACACCAGGTTATAGTCCAACAGGTTTAATTGGAAATACTAGCTTTCGGAACACTGCAGCGTGATTTTTAACATTCTTGGTATGAAGTGCTTAGCTTATGACAGAAGGATTGAAGTTATTGGACCTGTGCCAAATGGAATTCAAAACGTTGTGGGTGATCATATTGAAGCATGCAAGATCCTGAGGTGACACGACAGAGTAGATATTAGGAAGTTGTTTTCTCTTGTGGGGGACACTAGAACCCACAGACTTTAAAAATGAGAGAACTCCCTTTTAACAAACAAGTAGTCATTTTTTCTCTGTCAGAAAGTTATTATTCTATGGAATGCTTTTCCCCAAAAAATGGGAAATGCTGAGTCACTGAATTTATTCAAGGCTGAGTTAGATACAGGGAGCTGATGATTAAGGGGAAGCAGACAAAACGTGGAGTTGAGGTTACACAACCAGAATAGCCGTGAATTTATTGAATGGTGGAGGAGGCTCAAAAGGACCAAAAGAGGTTCTCTGGTTTCTAAAAGCTATGTCCCTTGGATTCATGGTTATTAGTTTTGTTGTGTCATTTCATACATTCTATATATAACTTTCAATAGATCTATGGTAAAGTACCACACAATAGAACTATTCAAAATCTGAAGTCTGTGGAATAAATGTGGAGAAGAAACAGAAAGCAAAGAATAGCTATTCTTCAGATTGGAGCGAAACATATTGTGATACCCCCAAGTCTGTACAAATGTTAAAGGGGGTGCAGGAGTAGCTCCACATATAAGGTTTATAAATACAAATTGTTGAAGGTGGCAGGTGATGTTATGATGACTGGGGTGGGCAAAAGGAGCACCTGGAGACTGTCGAGACCCTCACTAATTTCTTTTAATTTTCTCACATTTTTCGAGGAAACTAAAAGTTGAAGTTGAGGTTAGTTGAATTTTGAACAGCAGCATGTTTTCAAAAAAAAGATAACAGAATCAGATGTTTGCTATTGCCAACTGGAAGATAATGTAAGTTAATTACTGAAATAATGAACACTGTGAATGATTGTGGCACTGAGTGTGTTGCCAAACCAAGGACTAGCAGCTGATTGGATGTCATGTTGGTCAATCGAAGGAATGATGCTAAGCTGCCAACCACAGAAAATTGATTTTTAGAAAGAGAGAGAGAAGAAAGCCTGTTCAGACTATATTTGACAAGTGCAGAGCAATTTTTAAAAAGCCTTGGGATTGACCACTGATTTTTTTTGTCGTTCTCCGTCCAGTTAAAGAATTGTTGAATGTTCTGAGAAAAGTATCCCAGCCTGTAAGAAATCATTAAATAATTATGGAAGTCTACTGAAATTGTTCACATTCACTTCTAACTTCAAAATTAGATATATAGTTGTGCCTGTGAATAACTCATAATCCAAGGATTGCATGAAAACTTGTCAGTCATCATTTGAAACTGTTTATAGAAATGGTAAATTATAATTCTTTTATTTTTCTTTAAAATTTATCCCCAAATTGTGTATGCCAGTCTGTCTGTGTGTCAGTGAGAATTATGATCAATGGAGATTGGATTTAAATCATACATATTAAATTACATTGCTATTTAACTTTGTTCTGCTAATGTGACAGAATTAATTCTTTACTCATTCACAGGATGAGGGTGTCATTAGTCAGGCAAAATTTATTTGCCCAGAGGCAAGTAAAAAGTCAATCACATTGCCGTGGGTTTGGAGTCACATGTTGGCCACACCAGGTAAGGATGGCAGTTTCCTTCCTAAAGGACATTAGTCAACCAGATAGGTTTTTCAACAATGGATTCTCAGTCATCATTAGCCTCTTAACTCCAGTTTCTTTTTCCTAATTGAATTCAAATTCCACCATCTACCATTGTGGGATTCAAACCCAGCTCCCCAGAACATTATCGGAGTCTCTGGATTAACAGTCCAGTGATAACACCACTAGATCATCACCTCTCCCTAAATACTAAATCATTAATTATTGTCTAAATTATAAACTCAGCATCCAGCGGAGAAAGCTGGAACTGCGAGAAACCTCTTGACAGGTGGAAGAGCTGAGCTTGAAAGAAAATCAAGTAACGTAAGAAAACCACAAGTTTATTGGTGAGGAACAGGGGAGCAGATGCAGTGGCTCATGGATGAATATAGCTATTGAACCATCTTTAAAGTAAACACTGATCTTTAATTTAGATTAAGTAATGTTTAAGGTATTATAAAGAAAGTAAAGTTTCTGGTATAATTTCATATTCTTTAAACTGGAGCAAGTAAATGGAAAGGAGTAATGCCAGCTGTAATGTCTCTCTTTGTGGTACAGGAAACTATAACACTTCCAGTATTCATGATCTCTATGTGTGCAGGAACTATCTCCAGCTGCAGATAACAAAATCTATATTTCACATCAGGTGTAATGGCTGGAGTCTCTTGAGGCATCTTGAGATCTTTGTGGATAACATACATAGTAAGGTAATCATACTGCAGGTAAAGATTGTGTAGGCAGAAAGGGAATGGGTTAGAATAATTATAGCATCAGGTAAGTAGTGCAGGAGCCCTGCAGGCCCACCTCCCTCTCCGTAGCAGATTTTCCATTTAGGATGCTGCTGAAGGGAAGTCAGTGAGAGCCAAATCTGTGGCACCACACTTGGCTCATCTGTAAGGGTGAGGGGAAGAGAATGTAAGAGCAATATCATTTCTATCACTTGAGGAATAGATAGGCATTCCTGCAGTTACATTATGACACCAGAATGGTTTGTTGTCTCCCTGGAACTAGGGCCAAGGATGCCACTGAGCTACTGCAAGACATTCTGAATGGGCAGGATGAACAGCCAAGGTTATGGTCCATGTCAGAACCAACATCAGAAACAGAAGGGGTGAGGTACTACACACAGAACATAGGAAGTTAGGAAATAAATTTTAAACCAGGACCTCAAAAAAAGGCAGTAATCTCAGGACTATTCCCAGTGCCACATGCCAATGAGACCCAATACAGGAGAACAAATTGGATGAATGTATGGTTGGAGAGATGGTGTATGAGGGAGGGATTTTGATTCCTCAGACAGTGTGACTGTTTCTGGAAAAGGTCGAACATATGCAAGTTGAATGTGTTGCATTCCAGCAAGTGCAAGGCCAAAAACCTCACAGGAACATTTGCTCGCACTGTGGAGAGGAGTTTATAAACTAGAGTGGCACAAGGATGGGCACAAGAGCAGAGAGACCGAACAAAGTAAAATAAAGTTAGGAATGAAAGATAGGAAAATAGAGGGCAAAAGTCAAAAGGTAGATGAAACAAAATTTAGCAACAAATAAGAGTATTAAAAAGAGTATAAGCTTTAAAAAGGCAAATCTAAATCAGTACTGCATCTGAACGCACACAGCATTTTCAATAAGATTTTTTTTAAAAATAACAGTGCACAAACCTGTAAACGGATACTATATGGTTACAATTATGAAGACCTGGCTGCAGGATGACCAGAACTGGGGACTGAAAATGCAACAGTATTCAATATTTAGGAGGAAAAACAAAAAGAGAGGTGGGGCACGGTTGTGAATAAAGGATGAAATCAAAACAAAAGGGCATCAATTCCATATTAACATTTTCTGAATCAGTGAAGGACCAAAAATGGATCAACAATATTATTGGATGTTGTCTAAGGGTCTTCAAATAAGGTAGAGAACAGAAGTAATCAGATTTTAGAGATGGGTGTAACAAGGGCCCAACAGTAATCATGGGTGACTTAAATTTACATAAAGACTGGGCAAACCAAACAGCCATAATATGGTAGTGGATGAATTCCTGAAGTATGTGCTTTTTTTTTATTAAAAGAACAATACATTGAAGAGCCAACTAGGGAATAGGCTGTCCCAGATTTGGTATTGTGCAGTAAGGTGGTTTAATTAATAATCTTGCTGTGAAAAGTGTGACCATAACATCTTATAATTCTCTATTGGGAGAGAAAGTGGTGATCCAGTCTGAAGCTAGAGTCCGAAATCTAAACAAAGGAAACTATAAAGATACAAGATATGAGTTGGCTGCAATACACTGGGCAACTTTACTAAAATATATGGTTGTGGAGAGGCAGTATTTAATAATTAAGAAATTAATGCATGTGTTACACATCCTTATCAGGTGCAAAGTTGCAAAAGGAAAAGGGGCCCAATTATGTTGAACAAATGTAAGTAAGAATAGTATAGATCCAAAAAGGAGTCATATGAAGTTGCTCAAAAACGTAGCACGCCACTAGTTGCAGGTTACCATCCTGAATTGCCCCCTCTTATCCAACTATGACTTCTATTAGTTAGCCAATCCTCTATCCATGGAAACATACAACCCCAACACTATAGAGTTTTATCTTTTTAAGTAGCCTTGTTAATGGTATCTTATCAAGTGTCTTTTGGAAATCCAAATAGATTACATCTGCTGGTCCCCCCCCTTATCTATCATGCTTGTTACAGCCTCAAAGAATTGTAATAAATTTGTCAGGCATGACTTCCCTTTCACAAAGCAACGCTTACTCTGCTGGATCATATTACATATTTCCAAATGTTCTGCTGTTACATTCTTTATAATAGAATTACAGTTTCCCAATAACAGACAGTAAGCTAACTGAACTAGATTACCTAGTTTTTGTCTCCTTCCTTTTTTGTTACATGGGCAACTTTCCAATCCTCCGTGAGCTTTCCAGAATCTAAGGATTCTTGGACGATTACTACCAGTGCATTCAACACCTCTCGAGCTACTTATTTATTCTCTAGGGAGACATCTCATCAGGTCCAAAGAACATATTGATCTTTAGCTCCATTTGTTTCTCTAGCAGTTTTTCTCCAGTTAGTTGTGGTGTTTATTTCTTCTCCTTTTTATCCCTTGATTATTTAATATTTTTAAAATACTATTGGTGTATTTTACTATCAAGACTAACACAAAGTACTCATTCAATTCCTTTGCCATTTCCTGGTTTTCATTATTTTTCAAGACTTGTTCTAAAACAGGCATATATTCAGTCTAACCTATCTATTTCTTTATAGAATCATATAATTCCTACAGTCTACACTGACCCTCTGAACAGCATCCCACCCAGACCTACCCCCGTAACCCTGCATTTACCATAGCCAATTCACCTAACCTGTAGATCTTTAGACTGTAGGTGGAAACTGGAACCCTCGGAGGAAACTAACACAGACACAGGGAGAATATGCAAACTCCACCCAGAGTGCCAGAGGGTAGAATCAAACTCAGCTCCCTGACACTGTGAGGCAGTAGTGCTAATCACGGAGCCACTGTGCTACCCTAAATAAGCTCTTGCTGACAATCTTGATATCACTTGCAATTTCACCCTTATTTATTTTCCATCTTTTTTTTGGTAATCGTTTGTTGGTTTTTCAAACTTTTGCAATTTTCTGGCTTACCATTAATTTTGCAACATTAAATTTGAAAATAAAAGTACAATGCTACCCTTAATTTCCCTGGTTAACATGGTTGGCTTATCCCCTTCTTAGAATCCTTCATTCTCAATGGGATATATCATCCAAAGAGCGAACGCAGTAGAAAAGAACAAACACATGCTCTTTGCAATATGATTCACATCAAGATGCCATAATCTAATGAAAAAATAATCTATGGTTTAGTTTTAAATAATTATATCATTACTTATTAAAAACAACTAGACCTGCATATAGTTCCATTCAGATCCAAAACAGAAAGTTGAAAAGATCCCAACTAAAACATACCTTTTGTAAGGTAAAGCTGTGCGATTGCTATGTTTTCAGAGACACACTTAATATCCTAAAATAGTCCAGATTGGGAAGTGAATGTAACTCAGTGTGTGAACAATCGAAAACTTATCAAGCATCTCTGCTGTTTGTCCCCAACCACTTCAATGCCAAGAATTTGCTGATACAGCCAAAATGAGAAAAAAACAGCAATTTCAGCAAAAGTACTGCTAAGTACTAGCCTATATATCTTTTTCTAATTTAATAAGCAAAATTTTATATATAAACATAGGCATGTCAACTAAAAATAGAATTTGTCAGCATGTGTTCTTTTAACAGCAGCCAATTTACCAGCTGTATCAAAGAGTGCAAATAAACCTGGCAGCTATTTTTATACTGATTACCACAATTGATAACTACTCCCCATCTGTGGAGAACCAACATTATTTCACACATTCTGTCATTCCCCCCAGTCAAAGTGTTTATACTAGAAGCACAAATATTGTTATGAAAGCCTTCATGCACCATTCACATCATATAGAAATTGAACAGAGCCCAAAAGTAAATATGATCCAATTCACATCCAAGATATTTGTGGCTTGCATTTGTTAATAGCTGGTGAGGAACATCCTGTTCAGGTCTGTATGACCTGCCTAAACTCTGGTGCATTGGCAGCTAGTCAAACACTGGCACTTTGCTGAGTGCAATAACTTGGAGTGAACAGAAGCCTGGGATTTCTGAGTTCAAACATTAACAATCACTTTCTCTAGCAGCACTAGGTTCAGCTAGCAAAGCAAGTAACCACTGCAGCTAACAAGGAAAACAGTTAAAGGATATTAAAAAGAACTAAACGGAATTAAAACAGGAAGACAAAAACAGTTAAGAATGAGTAAGTGTGGTATCAACTATTTAGTGTCATTTCAAAGCACTATTTAAAAGTTAAGTGCTGCAAAAGCAATAACAAATTGCTGATAACTCTTTTGGTTTTTACGATGGGATTAGCAAAAACATTCAGGGACAGTGCATGCCGCACGTACACATCGAGAACACAACTGAAATATAACAAAACAGGCTGCCGCAAAACTTAACTGGTTTAATATTATGCTACAACAAGTAAAGAAACAACTAGAAGAAACTCTGCATATTGTTACTTATTGTGTCAACAAGAAAGCTATACAAAGCGTTTTCTAATATGGAGCCAAGATAATAAATATTTATAATAAATACAACATGCATCTAAATACTGGTAGTTTATTGTTCTAGTCATTCAACTATAGTTTGTGCAAAATACTATATCAATTTATGTAACAGAATTCATTCAGTTATATAAAGTGATCTAACATTTTGCACAATCTGAATTCATTCAGTTATCAAGTAAAACCTGAAACCTAGTGTTTTTGTTTTCAAAATGTACCATAGCTAACTATGTATTATAATCTAGCTTGTCAGACAGACATTTAGAGTAAAATCATGATAAGTCAATTCACAGTGGGCTCAATCACAAAATGTGTTCAGTGGATCTTTGATATTGCGAAGAAACTCTTATGCAATGTGCCAACATATACACTCCATGTCAAAACAAAATGAAAACAGTAACAGAGTAAATCTATTTTTAAAAAGTCTTCATTTTTCAATTTGTTCATACCTTATAATGGCCTCACTTTTACAGAAAAAGGCACTGAAAAATGTCAGGAGCTGGCTCTACAAAGACTGCAATGATTTTCAGCTTAACATGTTGCTTTCACATGAGTGGGATAGAATCCCCCATATTGTAAATGAAGTTAAACACATTTTCCACATTTTTATGCTAAAATGCAAACTCCCAGAGCATCTTATGGCCTTGGCAGCTTCAGAAAGGGAAACAGAAACAAGAGTGGGCAAGCGTTCATTCGACTTTTCAAGGTTATTGGCTTCCTCTAGCCCATTGGTTAAAGAATGCTCTGCATCTACAAGTATCTCATTTGCTAGGTTTCATTGTTCAGTTTATGATGTCATCTACCTGACATACATTCCCAAGTTGTCTTCACTGAAATTTGCACAATCAGTCTCCTACAGGCAAGCAAAACGTCTGATCGTCGGAACTGCTGTCTTCACTAAATTCCTCATTCTCAGTGTTTTGTACAGTTTAGCCTGTATAAATGCAGTGTGACAGAAGCAGTCGGTGACTGTAGCTTCCATCATCATCTGTTACAGTACTCCATCATGGTCATGACTTCTAGAATATTTGGGCTGTTTCTTGACCTTATTAATGACCTCAACAGCCTGAGTGATTGGTAGTTTTTTTTAAGTTCCTAATTTCCTCCTCTGGCTGAGGTCTGGCCAATGTCAGCTTGGCACTTAAGGTCAGTGATGTTGAGACGCACCAGGCAGTTGCGTGTAATGATGCCAATCTTTATAGATCATTTTCTTCTGCTGTTATATTTTTTTCCCCTTTCCTAATCCACATCTCAAAAACATTGGATGTCATCCAGCTGGCATTGCTAGCCTTATATTGCAGCAGTAGCGCCTTGACGTTTGCAATAGCTTCTTGGACTTTCCTATCACAAGAAGCAGCCTTTCAGTGTCATCCATGTTGGCACAGACTAGCGCACTGACAGGTTTCTTATTTCACTTTCCACCATAGATGAAACACATAAAAGAGCAATCTGGTATACAGTCTGGTTTCATTAGCATTAGAAATCATGGTGCGCACTTATTCAGGACGCGAGCAAGACCGTTTTGCAGCCAATCATCTATCACTGTTACTCTAACTATCGAGCTTACTGCTTACCACATGGAAGACATTGCCCTGTCTGGAATGAAATCAGACTATTACTGCAGGTAAACCCCTTGTTGCCCAGTCACTCTACCAGGACAACTGCACTTTCCTGCAGGTTTGAACCAGGAATGGGAATGTTCTTGAACCTTGAATTTTTCTTGAAATGCTCTTGCCATGAACCACATTACCAAAATTTCTTCAATGGTCGATGATGGAATCTCCCCACTCCTTAGCGATGTCTAAATTTTGCTTTCTAGCTTGGCAACTCCACTTCAGCTGGTTGGAATGGTCATGTGGTGAGTGTGCACTAGTTTGACTAACCAGCATTACCAGCACAGAGCAGTAGCCAGTCATGGACACTGGGAATAGCTGACAATTTCACCAACCACCTCACTTTTATTATCAACTCGATGTTTGTCAGATACATCATATTTATTGCTCCATCTATTCTTTCTTTCATTATCCAGGGAGTCTGGATATGCTCTCTCTTCCCTTTTCCCCTTGTGGGGGCAAACTAGACCCAGTTCCTCTTTAGAGGCAACCAATGTTTTGTTATTGTATTGCCTGCTAATGTTTTGATTGCTACTTGCCAGAGTTGAACGTGTTCTCAGCACATTGTAAAATGACAGGGAACAATCTAGATTAAAATATTTTACTGAGGAAGGGACAATTTCAAAGCTAACCTAAATCTCTTGTGATGATCACCACTGCATAAATGCACCCCTACTTACATTTGATCCATTCATTTCCTAGAATTTCCTCATTAGCACAGAAATATACAAAATTTTTCTGAATGTGCTTCAGAAGCCTCCCCCCACCCAGCCTTTACTGTATCATTTAGCACTTCATTTACGATAATTCAAATCTGCATTATAACCACCTCAGTATTTGCAATAAACTGATTTCCTCAAATCTGTTCTACTAGTTGATCACCTATAGAATATGCTCAGTAGGTTGATAAATTGATTGCATTTGGTTTGAGTTAATAAACATTCTTTCTTTAACGCTTGCCATGCATCCTCCCTCTCCAACATTGTAATATGCTCAATGATCAACATTGTCACCTCCCTCATTCCTTCCCCATTTTAGTTTCTGAAAAATTTGTACTGGAATCTCACCTCCCAATGAAAGCAGCGATTTGGTTTGCAAAGTTTTGTTTTGTAAACAGGAGAAATAATCTTTCTCTGCCTTCTGAGTCTACAGCATTTCAGGATGGTTGGGGGGGGGGGGTCTTTGCATGAGCGTGAAAATGTTTAATGTGCAAAATGCCCAAGGGTCAAGTGAGGACCACAAAGAAAATTGGATTTCCTCACACACACTATTTTGGAGTTAGGCCACAGATCAGCCACAATCTTATTGAATGATGGAACAGGTTCAAAGGGCTGAATGGCCTATTGCTGTTCTTATATGTGCGCTGGCATAGCTTTGGAAACCCTTATAAGAAGCATCTCTTTAAAAGGATTTGTAGGAAGGGGAGTTGAGCCTTCTAGGGAGTCTGAGAGATGCTGACAGGAAACTGTAAAATAATATGACACCTTAAAAGGTCACCATAAGATGCTGTATTCTTAAGTTTATCTGTTTTGAATGCCATGATTAACCATTGGACTCTGTCCAGCAAAGTGAAGTTGATATTCAACAGCACAGTACATGTTTTCTCCATTCATGCAATTGCCATAATACACTTAAAGTTGTAAAAGAATTGGATAGGAAACTCTCCCTTTATGTTTGGTACTGTTATTTAACTGTACACAATGCTCAAGCTTTCAGAAAAGTACCTGCCCTACTGCTCATGCAAAGACAATCTAACCACCTGTCACTCTCCATTGACTGGCAGGCTATCAGCATTGAAACAAAAATATAACACCATCTAGTCTTTCAGTTTCAGGGTCTTAGAGCAGAAAGCTAGCAACTTGACAGCTGTGGCCATTATGAATATTTGGCTGAGTCCCAAATGCTGTAGACTACTTAGCTCAGCAGATGGTGTGCTGGCACAACTGTTCAGTGGAACAGCTGAATGTTTTAAGAGGCTGGAATAACAATTTAACTTTCATATAATTTCAAATTAAAACGATTGGTTCTTTAAACAAACGAATGACTACATAAAAGGATGAAACTTTTTTTGCAGAATCCTGTACGTCTTTTCTTTATAGTTCAACAACTATTGTTTTAGAGTTTCATTAGACTATAACATGTTTAAATTTCTTTCACCTGCAATTAAAATAATTCCTACAGTTATTACATAGGTCCTGAGGACTATGCATATTGGACAAATGGTAAAGGAGATCTAGAGGCCTGATGGATCTAAAGAAGCATGGAGGTGGCATACAGACATTATTCAGAACTGGTAACCACCTCAGAGAACTAAGGTGGACTTTTAATCAGCCTGCCTCAGGACACAAATTCAAACCTGAAGTTTGGATGGAAAAAACAAAACCTCAGACCAAGATAAGTTATGAGCTGGGTGTGTTTTGCCAGTTAGAAACACTGGCTTTTCTCAAGCATAACACAAAAACACACCCCTTATATTAGGAATATTTAGTATCCTGTCTTGCCTCTTTTTGACCCATGTCGGTTATCACCACAGCATTATATTTTTAATTGAGCTATCTGTAGCACTAAGTCTAACTACCATGCTTTGTGCATTAATACTCATGCACTGTAGCCCTAATTTAGACCTTATTACACATGCTGTAACTGCAAATCCATCTTTTCTCTGAATCCTGTTTTCAAGAAAGAGTTAAATATAGTTCTTAAGGCGAAAGGAAACAAAGAGTATAGGGAAAAAGTGGGGATAGGCTGCTGAAATAGTCAGCCAAGAATGGCAGAGCAAGCTCAAAGGGCTGAATGGCCACTTCATCCTCCTATTTTCTTTGTTACTATGTTTCCTTTCCCCTTCTCCCTTCTGGTGTTATACTACTACTCACCTGCCAAATTAGTTTAACTTCTCCCTAGCTGTATTAGCAGACAACTGCACAATAACATTATCATTCCACCTTCTTAGATCCAGTCCCAAAGCTCCAGGAATCTAAAACCCTCTCTCTCGCACCAGGCATGCATTTATCTACCTGATCTAAACTTCTAGTTCTGTATTCACTAGTATATGACACAGGGAGCAATTTGGTGATGATTAGTTAAACTAGTAAGCTGCCAAAAATTAACAGCTCAATGAAAAAACCAAGCAAATCAGACTCTTACAGGGTGCTTACAGGGAAATGAGGAGACACAAGGAGGTTGGAAGACAGCTTATGTAAGCAAGTGAGTGACAAAGAGGGATTGCGAGTGAGCATTTGCAGCTTAAGCAGGAAAATAAAATTTATAGTAACGATTCACATGCGCTTATTTTTGTCAAACTTGTAGAAATATTTTGTCTTTATGTTGTATGATCCCCAAAAAGCATGCCACAGAAAGAGAGCACTAACTTAAATTTACTTACATTCATGATAATTTTTGTTTCAAACACGGACATAGAATTTTGTCCTAAATTGGGTCATGCTTCACCATTCTATTGCATGCTCAAACTAATCCATTGAAGTGGATTTTCCACTCATCTATCATTACTGCATTACCATGCCTTTATTTGGAGCACATAATCTAATTTGTACACTATGCTATTTGAAAATACCCTCCTTTCAACATTTTAAATTGAATTTCAGACGACTGACATCTCAACTAGTTTGGACAGACAGGAACTAACAGCACTTCAGTCATGCAAGTAACTAGCTTATTTGAGATTATTCCATCAGCGACTGTTATCACAGTGCAGAGTGCCAAAGCACAAGCAGAGAGAAGTAAAACAAGATTTTACAAGAAAGAGGCTCCAATACAAATGGTCAACCTGAGTGTTGAATAATGCAGGTGGAAGCCCTACACAAAGGACAGCAAAACATCTAGTAGCCTGGTGAACAGAATCTCTGTGCACTGACATACAGCATAACTAAATGGTAAAACACTAATTCCAATAATATCTCTGACCTGTGTAGAATGGTTTTAAGAAAATCTGAAGACACTGGTTTTAATTCTTGGTTTAGTCTGAATTAATTTACCTAACGTAATCACAACTACTCCATTGGGTTGGGATGGCAAATGGAAGGAAACATGTTCTGAGCTCTAATTGTCACTTACTGGCCTCAACCTTTGCTGAATAATTCATGTGTAATAGAGCAGTTAACAGATCAGGCTTTGTGATGGCACTTCTCAGGTTGATGTAGCCTGCCAACACTCCCTGTGTAACCTCATAACAGCCACTAAGTTAAGGTTCTGGATGACAGTTTGTGCCTGAACAATTACATAACACCGAGCATCAGTGCCTTCAGGTGAGTAAAGAAAAAGATACTTCCTACGTCTGAGCCAGGAGGCCTGGTTTCAAGTCCGACCTGCTCCAGAGACATGTGATACATCTCTGAATGGGCTGATTAAAAAAGAAAAGGACATGTATTTATGTAGCTATGCTCATAGTCCTGAAGTCTTTTAAAGCCTATAGGATTTGTTTTCTAAATGTAATCATTGTTGTAATATAGGAAAGGCAAAAAAAAGAAGAAATTTGGAAAGGGACAGGGAGAGAAGTAATATTCTTAATCAGAGGAGCAAACCAAAATGCGAGAAGTAATGGCAATTGAGTTAATGATGTACATTACCCCTATTTAAATATTCAAACAAGTTTTCAGAAAATCAAGGAAAACAAAGTAAAAAAAAATGAAATTCTGAATCCAAGCTGTTATTTCACTGAAGGCAAGTGATAAGTGAACTTGCCAGACTGTTATATGTCTGAATCAAGATGGTTTGTCTCCCATGATAATAGAAAACTGTATTCAGTAACAATCAATTTTTTTAACAATTCCAAGAGTTACATTTTGATTTAGATGGTACAATGTGGAGGAGGAGTGACAGTGGAATACAGAAAACATTCTATATTAATATTTAGAATTGTGGCTCACTACAATTAGATTATCACAAATTAACATCCTTGATCCCTCGGTTGCCACATATACTGAAAGTATCAAATGTTACTGATAGCAATGTTCTGGAAATAGATTTTTGCCACTGCATCTTCTCACACTATTTACTCACTGACTGGTAACAATGAAGCAACAATGACAAGAAACGCATTCTGCCAAAGATCATGTCAGGAGGCTTCTCATAAGAACAGCAAAAGCACTAAATAATTTTAAGATCCTTAAATACTATCTCAAAGTCCAACACAGGAGAGTTGCCAGACAAAAAGCTTGATCCCAACTCACAAGAAGGCAGAGTAAGACAAAGTGACCAGAAGTTTAGTCAAAGGGAAAGGTTTAAGCGGCAATTTGAAGGAAAAGATAGTTGCAGAAAGGCAGAGAATAGTAGAAACTTCAAAGTTTAGGGCCTAGACAACTAAAGCCACAACCTCTAAAGCTGGAATAGTAGAAATCTTGGATTCCTAAGAATCAGTGGCATGTTTAGTTCAGAAGGTGATGGATCTGGAGGAGGTTACAGACATTGGGAGGTATGGAAGCTCTGAAAGTATTTAAAAAGCAAGATGAAAATATTAAAATCAAGATTTTATCAGATCTATTTCATTTACCTTCCTCTCCTTTTGATATTTCACTATAAAGCAAATGGCAGCTCAGTGCACTAAGCATAACAGTCCCTCACTGTCTGCCTCACTCATTCTCACCTTCAAAATCACCACGTTGAGTACAGCCTTCAATAATATTGACAAATTGAGGTAAAGGAGGTCCATTGGGTAACAGGCAACATCTGGAGGTAAGAGACAGATTCCCTCCTAGAATGCTCGGTCAACAGAAATGTACCAAAGAATGCATTCCGAAAACATTACAACCTGGTTCACAAAAAGAAATATCTTACTAACAATATGAAATGCCTGCAATGAAAGGGAGAGGTTAAAAGTTAAAAATCATGAGCACAACATCTAAGTACAACATGATACCTGTCACTGTTCTCACTTTCCTGGATGATGAGGAGTTTGCCTCTCCTGGGGAACTGAATTTAAATTGAACAGCTGCAGGCTGTATTTCGCAGGGTTCAGAAAGCCCAAGAATGGAATGGAGGCAAACAGAAACTGACAGATCCAGCATGTAAATACTTTAACAGAACTGCTAGAGGTCAGGAACAACCAAACAGCTCCTTTTCAGCCTCACCTCAGTATTCTGGCGTTGGCCCCATTTCTTCAAGCCCTGATCCATCCTTTCTTTCCAATGGCTAGTCTCTAACTAGGGCTGCAACATCCCTTCTGCCAAAAAGCCATGACCCTAACAAGATCTAATCTCTCTTGTTTTTTCAAGATGATCCATAATGGGTGCCAACTCTAGCTTGTAACTTTGCATGGCTGCCAGGCAGTGATCAGAAGTGGACAACAATAATAAGTAGCAACAGGACCTCCAAATGAAAAGGACCTGTGGGTTTCCCCATCACTACCTCACTCTTCACACCCACCAGACTTTTGTTCATGAATAAATGTGTATCTTTCAAGAAGCCCAATTGTGCATTACCTTGGTTTTAGAATTAGTGCAAATAACAAATTTGCAATTATTATTTATACTTCTAATGTCAAAAAGAATACCATATAATGACAAGACTCTGTAAATAATAAAATTTGCTAAGGATTTTAATAATTTCTCCTCAAATCTGATTTCTGGATTTTAAATAAAAGCAAATTTGGTTCTGACAGCAAACAGTAAACACGCTGACCTCATTTTTTTTTGGCTATACCTTCAGTCTCACTGGTATTTGATATAATCTATTTAATACAGCAATTATTTAATTACAATTCTTCAGCAAGATCCCTCTCATTGCCACCTTGGTAATGAAAAAGTTAAATTGCTGTAGTTATCACTATGTAGAAAATATGCCAGTGTACAAGCTACCAGCTGAGACTGGCCAGCACTAGCACAGTTGAGTTCAGAACCCATCCTATTTTGACAAATATGATGTCTGAAGGTTAAGAAGGATATAACTAACATCTTGTATGATTCATTTGCAATGTTTGCACATCTATGCACATAAGGTGCACATGGAATTTCAAACACAATCTTTATTTGATCTAATGACTCAAATAAAATGTAAAACACACATAGCGAAAATATACATAGTGCCTCAGAGCTCAAGCCAATGTCGAATCAAATTCATTTTTAAACATACAATGAATTGCATTGCAGCCAAAAATCCTGTGAAACAATATCATTACTTATGCCAAATCTACATTCGCCAAGAAGTTTGCAAGAGTATAAAACTGCTTTTCGGGTCTGTCCAAATAAAGCCGCTCAGTCTACTGATGGCCAGAAATATGACTGACTCCCAATATTAAGGCACTTAGCTTTACAGTTTACCCCAGTGTAGCTGCTCCCTTTTGAAGCAGTTGTGACATTCTCATTGACTTTACTGTGCCAAAAGGAAACACCATTAAAATCAACTGACTGCAATTTTCAACTTCACCTCAAGCACGTACAACCATGTATTCCTCAAGTTAGGAAAAAGGCAAATATACCTTTACTATGCAGGAACAAATCATGTCTCTCTCAGGAATAGCTACACACTCAAGGAATTAATTTGAAAGTTTCATCAAACAAAGAGCTATTTTAGCCTGCAAGATTCCACACTAAACAGTAACATGGATGGCCAACCACAAACCAAAACGTAACTGAAGGAGAAATGAAATTCTCATCAAGAATTCCTTGCTGAATCAAATTGCATCATGTGGGCTTTTTGGCTGACTGACAGACAATCCATCGAACATGTAGATTAGACTTTAGTTTAACACCCCATCAAAAAGACAGCACTATTTATAATTCGATTGGCAATCTCAATCCAATCAGAAAGTCTCATTGCACAGAACTGATCAGTAAAATTGCCAAAAAACTGGACGTGGAATTAAAAATGGGACAAAAGAGCCAGCAAGCAAAGTTGCTACTCTCCTAAACTCGCACTAACCCTGTAGAATGAATCAACTAAAGAAAAATAAAATCCAATTTTGAGAATGTATTTGTATTTATTTCGCATTTTAACTGTGTAGATCTTTCAAATGGCTGAATGGCCTCCTTCTGTGCTTACTAATGTTATACGGCGTAGTTCTGTCATTCCCTGAACGTATACATAACCTTTTCTTTTAAATGTGTAGTTGACTTATGTTTTCGGTTATTTCCTTACAAACAAATTTTAACTAAAATATCTGAGAACAATCTGAAATCAACCAAGAAACTCCAATGAGTCTCAGCATAAACCTCTGAATACATGTTTAAAAAACCTTGCACAATATATTCAAAAATGTACTTCACTACAATTCAAATGCAAAATAAGCTTTGGGGATTGTATAAGATTCTCACATATTTTCTAAAACAGTCCTCAACGTTGTGCAGAATTGTGTGTTTCTCAGCATGGAAGTGTTGAAATGTCCATTTTATATCAGGGAATAACTAACTGACGACAAAACTCAGCATCGAAAAAAATTCCAATCAATCCTGATTAGTTTGCATAAGTTGCTATTTACTGCACTGCCCAGGTTAGGCTACAATTTGGGAATCCATAACTGAACTGTACTATGAATTTTGTAGATAATTTTCTGTCTTTTATTCAGCACAGTAAATTAGATGTGTATTGAAAATTGCCATAGAAGTTCTGATACTTCATAGCATTTCCCTATGGTCAGAGAAAATGTCAGCCTGCTCAGGCATTTTGCAAACTAATTTTGTGCTGCTTGGTTGCCTAGAGATTGAAGATAAATCCAGATAACCTTCAATCTTAATTTAGCAGTAGGTGTTACATCATTTGTGTTAGTCTCTAATGTTTCATTTAGTAAAAACAAACATATACACAGCATAACCTTTAGATAGCTGTATAAAATGAAATTCCTCAAAAGCGAGCAATAAGTAAATGATTATCTATGAACAACTGTAAAATATAAGATTCAGTACCAAACTGCAATGTTCTACCTATTGCTATGTTTAATAACAAACTGTTTAAACACAGATAATTATAATATTTAATTTTTAATGCACAAACATTTTCATGAATGATTGTACCTTAACATGCAAAAGTCTGGGGAATAAAACTCCTACATCTGTAAAGCTGCCCAAACAGAAAGTAGACCAATATATATTGCTGTTGCAGAGCATGTATTTGTTACACATGTATTTCAATATTATAACTTATATTTTATGAAAGAACATGAACAGAGAATTTTGTCTAAACCACAGATTTTCACCTAACTGGAATTAAGTGAATTCATATCTAACTTAATATCATAACTTCATACTTTTAATTAATTTGCTCAGCCTAAGAAAAAGCCACATGGTGGCTAATTCATACAACTGCAACACTTCTTGACATTCAATAACTTCTGCAGTTCCACTTAGACAGCACTTTATTTAAGTGATCATGCAAAGGGATGATGCAAAATAATCTTAGAGGGTTAGAGGGGAGCACATGACAAAAAAGGGCATAAGAAGATTTCCAAAGAGATGGAGGGAGATATAAACCTGGAGATCTGACAAGGTCCCGAAGACTAAGTTGTCAGAACAAGAGAATTCTGGAGTAGAAGATTGTGCATGGGCAGGGAGAAAGTGAAGAACCTGGAGAGTGATGGTATTGGTGACAGTTGTATGTGAGATTGTTATTTTTAAAGCAAGCTTTCCATCTTTTCAGAAACAAAAATGATGATAGGCCTCACTTTGGGTGACAACATAACATAGTGCACTCTGAATGGCTGGTTGTTTGAAGTGGAATTTAGAGAACATCTGAGAAGCATGATTTAGGGATTTGGCAAAAGAGGGACAGAAGTGGTGGTGAAGACAGATAACTGTGGGGAAAATGACAAAGTGCTTTCACTGGCAACTTAAATATTAGGGAGGTCAACAAAGTAAAATGAATTCAAATCATTGTTCAGAAGTTGTTAAAACTAACTGTGAAGGCGTTTTTTTACTCAGACTCTCCAAGATGTTACTGTAATGTTAAATTTGTTAAAATGTATTTTCACAGAACAGTTTCAATTGACTGAATGGATGACTCATGTTTCAATGCTCTACAAGCTGAGTGAATGAATCTAATATCATTGTTAAACTAGACAATACATTTCCATAGGTTACGTTGCTTTTCCCTTCACCAAACCTAAATGACACTGACACACTAAATCCTTTTAGTTTTACATAATTTGCTAGGGTGTATTCTAACGATGCAAAACACAGCTCACTGCTGCAAAGCTTTACTTTAAGAACAACAAAACTGTTGCCACCAAAAGATTATGCTGCCAGAAGCAGGTGTAGAAATACCTGGAAAAGTACATCTGTCCCCAGAGACAGGTAGAAGCAAACAATCACTTGTGTTAATTAATCACATCTGTCATAGAAATAACTGAAATCATCTCAGATGTACAGATCTATTGGCAAAATTTCACCAAAATAGCACAGCTTTTTAAAACCCAATGTGATCTGATCTGCAGCGGAAAACATTATTATACTGCAGTAATTCAGGCTGAGGGTAGATCGCAGCTTTAGTTCTCAGCTCTCTAACATTTGGCTACAAACTGATTCCTATCAAAGCACAACAGTTTTAAAGGAATGAGTACAATGTTCCCAACAAGAAAACCTTTATAAATAAGCAGAACCAGAAAAAGTTACTTGTAAAGTGGCAAACTGGCAAAAATAACACACGCTGCTACTTTCTACAGCAAAGGACCTAGGCAAACTCGTATTTGTGAAGCATGTCCTTTTTTATTCTTGCATGCAATATGGGCATCATGGACAAGGCCAACATTTGCTCGCCTTGAGAATTTGGTGAGTTACCTTCTTGAACCATTGCAATCCACCTAGTGTAAGTACGGTGGTGTGAGGCATTGAGTTCCAGGATTTTCATCCAGTCACAATTAAAGAATATAGCTCCAAGTCAAGATGACATGTGGCCTGGGGAAATCTTGTAGGCAGTGATCTCTCTGGAGAAAGTGAGGACTGCAGACTGCAGTGATCTCTTTATGGATCTGCTATCCTTGTCATACTAGGAGGTAGAGGTCATACATTTGAAAGGTGCTGATGAGGTAGCATTGATGAGTTGCTGCTGTGCACCTTGTAGATAGTAAACATTGTACACCGGTGGTGAGCAAAGTGAATACTGAAGGTAGTGGATGAGAGTCCAGTGAAGTATGCAGTTTCGTCCAGGATGATGTCAAGCTTCTGGTGTTGTTGGAGCTGCATTCATTCAAGTAAGTTGAGAATTCCACAACTCTGCTTATTTGGAGATTGAAGGTGGTGGGGAGGATGTGGGGAGTCAGGAATATATTATTCATCCCTGAATTGATCTATGGACACAATATTTAAATGGTTAGGTCAGTTCAGTTTCTAGTCAATCATAACCACCAGGATGACAATTGAGGAGAATTCAGAGATGGCAATTATACTGAATGTCAAAAGAAGCTGGTTAGATATATTTATGTTGGAAATGGTAGTTTCATAATACTTGTGGAGCACAACTATTACCTGTCTATTTTAGCCACAAGCCTGAACTGTCACCAATATCTTGCTGCATAGAGACAGATATAGCTTCAGTAACTGAAGAAATGCAAATACTGCTGAGCAATGAAATCACCAACAAGTGCCTCTACTTCTGATCTCACGACAGGAGGATTGCTAACCTGAGGAACTCCTGCATTGACGTTCTGGGACTCAGAATGATTTGACATCCAACAACAACTTTCCTTTGCATTAAGTATGACTCAATCAACACATTTTTAAGCCCTGATCTCCAGCATCTGCAGTCCTCACTTTCTCCCAATGGAGCTATTACCCTGTTTCCCATTGATTTCAATTTTGCCAAGTCTCCTTGATTGCACACTTAGCCACATGGTGCACTGGTATCAACGACAGTCACTCTCAGCTCTGAGTTTACCTCTTCTGTCCATGTTTGGAATATGGCTGTAATGAAGTCTGGAGCCCAGGGGTCCTGGCAGAACTCAAACTAAGCATCAGTAAGGCAAGATATTGCTGAATAAGTGATACTTGTAGCACTAGTGATGACACTTTCCATCATTTTTCTGATTGAATGGTGGCTCAGTAGTTAGCATTGCTGCTTCACAGGACCAGGGACCTGGGTTCGGTTCCAGCCTTGGGTGACTGTTTTAGGTGTGGACTTTGCACGTTCTCCTCGTGTCTGTGTGGGTTTCCTCTTGGTGCTCCGGTTTCCTCTCACAGTTCAAAGATGTGCTGGTTAGTTGGATTGGCTATGCTAAATTACTCATAGTGTCCAGGGGTGTGCAGGCTATGGAGATTAGCCATGAGAAATGGAGGGTTACATGGATAGAGTGGGGGAGTTGTAGGTGGGATGTTGTTCAGAGACTTGGTGTGGACTCAATGGGCCGAATGGCCTGTTTCCACACTGTAGGAATTCCACTATTCTTCTATGAAAGTAGACTGATAGGGTGATAACTGGCAGGGTTAGATTTGTCTTTTTCTTTGTAGACAGGACATATTTGATGATTTTTTTTCACTTGTCAGATATGTGTCAGTGTTATAGCTGTACTGAAATAACTTGGTTCAGGACATGGCTAGCACTGGAACACAAGTCTTCAATATTATTGATCAACAGCCTTTGAGGTATCCAGTGCAATCAGTTGTTTTTTTCTGAGAGTGTGTATGTTGCCAATGCCAAGACAGCAGGCAAAGGTGGCCACTGGCAAGCTGAATTTATGCAGATGGTGGCATTGACATCACACCACCATAATACTGTCTTCTTGCTGCTCGCCATTGGACATCCCTTAATCACTGAATGTCCACGTACTCTTCCCCCAGCCGCAATCACTGATGGGCACACACCTCATTGCAGGGCTTGGCACTTCACTTAAAAAGAAAACCACAAATGAGGTGGTGGGTTAGACAGGACTGAATGAAAATGATTGAAAATTAGCATCTGTGATGTTGGCGAGCTCAGGTGCCAGACAAGGTGGATCATCCATTCCATACTTCTAGGTGAGGATGGCTGCGAATGTGTCAGCCTTGACTTTTGCACTGGAAGTCCCCTTCATCGAAGATGGACATGTTTGTAAAGTCTCCAGCTCATGTTGATGTCTAATTGTTCACCACCATTCAGCGATGACATGACAGGGCTAGACAAATACGATCTGACCCACTGATTGTAGAATTGCTTAGCCTTGAATAAGGCATAATACAGTTTTGAATGTTCCCTCGCAACCATCCAAAGATATGACCAATGATGAGATTGAGCCACAAAGAACCAGTGACAACAATTTTTTTTTAAATGTCAATCCTGAAATTGGCACTTATGTTGAAACAAGATGAACACTCATTCTCAAGACTCCAGTAGGGCTCCTCTTTTTGTTGTGTTGTGTCACCTGAACAAATAAAGTAGCTCTTGGAAACATCCTGGCTATACATACATTAACCCCTAGAGGGTGAGTCACAGCATCTGTGCTTGCCATATGGTTCAATTGTTGGTTCACCCTGGTAAATATTTCGGTAGCGTATAACATGAATACTAAAAATAAACTGTGCAACGTGTTTACAAGAACGCATTTCTTAAAATCCATTTAGCCAATGTTTTTACTATCACGTCTAAACCTGCATACGAGACCAGGTGAGGTATACAACAGCGTTGCACATATGCAACGTGTCCGAATTCCATTAGTTAAAATCTGACAGTTATTAAATGCCAACCAATTATTCGACCTCTCAGATCTGACTTCCCCATTTAATTAATGTGCACAACAACAACAAAATGCTCCCACAAGCCGATCAGCGGGGATTTTCTCCCCTTGTTTATTTTTTAAGGATTAAAAGGGAGACCTTGGAAATTATTGCGCTTTAAACGCTGCACCGAGGTTCTGGTTCAGAAAGCGACGCCAAGCTTTTGCACTGGACTGTATTCTTGACACAACCTCCACGATCAGTACTTGGAAGGGCAGAGAATTCTTGCCCATTCGGTACACACCCCGCTAAGAGAGTCCCTTTTTTCAAAAAAAAATTGTTTCTTTTAAAAGGCTTCTCAGAGCTAACACGCTGCTCACATAAATAAGCGTAACTACCGCCGGCACAGTACGAGGGGGGTGGGATGTGTTGACATTTGGGAGCAGTCCGAGGAATGTGCGGAGTGTCAGTGAATGAGCATCTGCCCACCCAGCCCTGGCTCATTCCCCTGGAGTACCAGCACATTGTCCTGGCCTGGGGAGGCTTGTTGCAGCTGGAGATGGAGCAGCTCATGGACAGCGATCAGCCCAGCCCAGCTCACCCCCTGTCCCCACTGACCTGCGGCTCAGAGGCTGACTCTTCAGCTCGTAAAACGTTTTCGCTTCTTCATGAAATTCCTCCCCGACTTCAAAATCCGGAACGATTCCCGACTCAGACTGCATTGGGGCGAGACGCAGCGCAAGGGAGAGAGTGTGTGTGTTGGGTGGGAGGGGAGGGGTTGGGGAGATGGGGGGGGGGGGGGTGGTGAACTGTACAAAATTAAATCGGGATTCTTCACAAAAGGAGTGGTGCCGAAATGAGCAAAAGAATCCGAGCGGCGGCGGGTGGTGACAATAAATGTCAACAAGACACACAAAGTTTCTCTGAGTGACAGACGCTGTGAGCTTCGCCACCTCCTCCAGCCCGGCTCCACTGCGAATGGGCCGCCGGGAGTTGTAGTTCCGCTGGGCCCGGCGATTCCCTTAGCTCAGCCGCCGGCCCCCGGAGCGCGTGGACTACAACTCCCAGAGGCGACCCGCGGCGCACTGCCTGCCGCTGGGGAGAGCATGTGCCCTTGGCTGACCGGCCGGCTTGCTGCTCCCGTACAGTGTAATGTCAGCAGGTTTTATTGGCTGCTGCAGCAAACCACCACAGTAAATTCTACTTTCATTTGTTTGCATCAATCCGGCCAAAGGGTAAACACTGGAAAATGCTGGGGAATACATCGACTGAAGTGTTGGATATGCTTATTTCAACGCATTGGAATTGCCTGCTTTGACCAATTTCTCGCTTTGCAGGATCGCAATCTGCCCGTCTTGCCTGTCATTTTTTTTTAATTTCATGTCGATTTCTGATGTCCCTAAGCTTCAGCGTGTGCATTTATATTTTTTGTCTCTTAATGCGCTTTGATGCGTCAGCAAACGTATTGTGAACTCAGGATGATCTTGCAAATGGGGTTAAGCGAAGGAGACCGTATTTTTGTTCTTTCGTTTCACCTAGTAATTTACAAATAGATAGTGCAATTACAATCTAATACAGATATAGGAAAAGATTATCCCAAGGATATGCTTGAGAGGTGGATTTCAACATTGCTTTAGTGATGAGGGAGGTCATCTGACGCCAAACAAAATTGAAGTATATTTTCACATAACTGTTCGCGGGCATGACAAACATTATGATTTGGACAAACGTCCGGCTCAATTATACAGAGACGCATAACCATTCATGATATGAAATAATGTAATTTTAATAATACCAGCTTAAGAACAAATTACTGATGAAAGTGAAAATCTGAAATTAAAAACGAAAAATGTAGATCAGGTATCACCAATGAAAGACTTGACGTTTCGAATTGTTGACCTTTCACGACACATGAAGGAAATAAGATTAGTTTTTGTTCATTTGCGGGATGTAAGTATCATTGGGCCTGTACAGGACATACCTGGGCAATTTTCCACCCTACTGTGTGGATGGTAATATTACAGCTTGGAATGGCATGGCAAGGGGAACAGCTTGTTACCGTGCATAAGTCTTCAATACTATAGTTAGAGGAGGAATGTTGTCAGAGCCTTTGGAGTGTCTAGTGACTTCAGTCATTTCTTGACATCTGGGAGTAAATTGAATTGACTGATGTCAGGCATCTGTGATACCGGGAACCTCAATCTGAGGCCTGGATGAATTATGGTATTGACACTTCTGGATGAAGATGGTTTCAAATGATCCCTCCCTTCCTTTAGAATATCATGCTGGGCCCCATTATTGACGATGAGGGCATTTAAGAAGACCCTTCACCTGTTGCTTCTTTAATTGATTACTGCTGTTCAGGAATCAATGTGACAGAGCTGCAGAACTTTGGTCTGATCCCTTGGTTGTGCGATCACTCAGGTTGCATTTGCTTCCACTGTCTATCAAACAGGTAGTCCTGTGTTGTACAGCTCATTTTTGAAAATACCTGCTTCTGCTCCTAGCAAACCCTCCTGTGTTCTTCATTAAACCAGGATGATCTCCCAGCTGGTTAGCAAGGTTAAATCTCATGGAATATAGGGAAAACTAGTCATTTAGATACAGAACTGGCTCAAAGAT
Organism: Chiloscyllium punctatum; assembly: GCF_047496795.1. Classification (NCBI taxonomy): domain Eukaryota; kingdom Metazoa; phylum Chordata; class Chondrichthyes; order Orectolobiformes; family Hemiscylliidae; genus Chiloscyllium; species Chiloscyllium punctatum. The sequence goes on along the minus strand of NC_092750.1, from coordinate 48,243,576 downwards.
GGAAGACAGAGGGTGGTGGTGGAGGGATGTTTTTAAGACAAGAGGCCTGTGACCAGGGGAGTGCCATAATGATCGGTGCTGGGTCCACTTCTTTTTGTCATTTACATAAATGATTTGGATATGAACATGGGAGGTATAGTTATTAAATTTTCAAAATTGGAGGTGTAGTGGACAGCGAAGAAGGTTATCTCAGATTACAATGGGATCTTGACCAGATGGGCCAATGGGCTGAGGAGTGGCAGATGGAGTTTACTTTAGATAAATGTGAGGTACTGCATTTTGGGAAGCAATTCTTATCAAGACTTAGACACTTAATGGTAAGAACCTCGGGAGTGTTACTGAACAAGAAATTTTGGAGTGCAAGTTCATAGCTCATTGAAAGTGGAGTCGCAGCTAGATAGGATAGTGAAGAAAGCGTTTGGTATGCTTTCCTTTATTGGTCAGAGTATTGAGTACAGGAGTTGGGAGGTCATGCTGTGGCTGTACAGGACGTTGGTTAGGCCACTTTTGGACTATTCTGGTCTCCTTCCTATCGGAATGATGTTGTGAAACTTGAAAGGGTTCAGAAAAGGTTTACAAGGATGTCGCCAGGGTTGGTGATTTGAGCTATAGGGAGAGGTTAAAGGCAGTTAAGGGCTGTTTTCCCTGGAGTGTCGGAGGCTGAGGGGTGACCTTATAGAGGTCTATACAATCATGAGGGGCATGGATAGGGTAAAGAGACAAGGTCTTTTCCCTGGGGTGGGGAAGTTCAGAACTAGAGGGCATAGATTTAGGGTGAGAGGGGAAAGATATAAAAGAGACCTACGGGGCAACTTTTTCATGCAGAGGGTGGTGCGTGTGTGGAATGAGCTGCCAGAGGAAGTGTTTCCATGCTATTCATCTCTATGACTCTAAGCAAAGCCAAGGTAGGAAATATAGATTGTGGTTGAATGTGACTGCAGCTGCTGTTTGTGCACGAACCTCATAAATGCCCAAATTTGATTTGCCTGATCTGATCTGAATCTACTCCATTTAGTATAGTCATAATATATAGCATGATGAAGTGTAATTTTAAGGTGAAGAAGGTACTTCATCTCCAGAAGTGCCAAGTACACAATGACTATATGGTGGTCACTCCAACCATATATTGCTCCATGGAAACATGCACCTGTATTGGTAGAATGGTGAGGATGTGGTCAAGTACTTGTTTTCCCTTTAACTTGTTCCCACATGCCACAGATTGAATCTAACAGCTATGTCATTTGATTCAGCCAGCTCAATCAGTGGTGGTGTTATGGAGCCACTCTTGCTGACGGACATTGAATTCTCCCACCCAGAACAAAATCTGTGCCCTTGCCATCAAATTTCCTCTATTTTGACCTCCAAGGCCCATGTATGTCAGCACCTTCTTGAAGTGGCATCCAATACATCTGCATATTTATCAGTATGCAAAGAACCTCTCAGTGGCTATACAGCAGTGTAGCCTAAAAGCCTTCCACCATTAGTGCTTCTTCCAAGCACTGTTCAATGTGGAGGTGTACTGGTTCATCAGCTGATTTGGGGCAGCATAATGTAATCAGCAGGAAGTTTTCCTGTCCATATTTGACCTGATGTCATGAGACATCATGGGGTCCACAGTCAATGATGTGGACTCCCAAGACAAATTCTTCCCTATTCCCTGTATAGCACAGTTCTACCATGTCCGATAGATTTGTCCCCCAAATGGGACTGGAAAAACTTAGGGATAGCATTAAGGCTTTTGGGGATATTGGCTATCTGGTATAATTTGGTGAGTAAGAATATATCAGGCTACTGCTCAATGAGTCTGTGGGATAGCTCTCCACATTTTGTTTTAAGTTTTGAAAGGGAGGACTTTGCAGGATTTGCTATTTTCTATTCTGGTGCCTCAGTCAGTGCCAAGTAATCTGTCAGGTTTTATTCCTTTTGACTATTCCATTGTGGTTTAGCACAATTTAACAGCTTGCTCGGCTATTTCAGAGTCAATGTGCTCATGTTGAGGGACAGGCCCACAGTGCTGGAGTCAGAGGTCAGACAGGTGAGGGCCAGGGCTAGGGACCAGGACTGTAGTAGCACTGGGGTCGGTGATTCTAGGGGAGAAAGTGAGGACAGTAGATGCTGGAGATCAGAGTCGAGAGTTCGGCCAAAACTTCGATTCTGCTACTCTTCGCATGCTGCATGACCTGCTGTGCTTTTCCAGCACCACACACTTTCAACTCTGTGATTTATATTCCAGGCCCTGACTTGAGTTGATCAATATATGATAGTCACCAAGATATCCAGTAGGTAATTCAAACAATATTTCTTTACCCAAAGCATGGTTCGCTACAATAAAGAATGGTTGCAGTGAATAGTGTAAATGATTTGTGGGGAAATGAGACAAGTATATGAGGGAGATGGTTATATTGGTGAACTTGCATAACAAAAGATATTTCAAGTGGCGTATAATCACTAGCGTGGTTGAGTTGGACTGAATGGCATGTTTCTGTGTTGTATAAACTATGTATGCAAATGTGTTGTAAGCATAGATTCATACAGCAGGGAAACAGATCCTTTCGTCCAACCAATCCATGCTGACCATAATCCCAAACTAAACTAGTCCCACTTGCCTGCGCTTGGCCCATATTCATTCAAACATTTTTTACTTATGTACTTATCTAAATGTCTTTTAAACCTTGAAACTGTACCCACATCCACCACTCCCTCTGCAAGTTCATCCACACACAAACCACTATCTATGGTAAAAAAAAATTACCTCTCATGTCTTTTTTTAATCTTTCTCTTCTCACCTTAAAAATATGCCCCCTTGTCTTGAAATCTCCCACCCTAAGGAAAAGATACCTGCCACTAACTTTATCTATACCTCTCATTGTTCTATAAACCTGTAAAAAGTCACCTCTCAACCTCCTACACTCCAGTGAAAAAAAGTTGCAGTGTATCCAGCCTCTCTTTATAACTGAAACCCGCTATTCCTAGCAACCTCCAGGTAAATCTCTTCTGAAACCTCTCCATCTTAATAATATCTTTCCTATAACAGGGCGACCAGAACTGCACACAGTACTCCAGAAGAAGCCTCACCAATCTCCTGTACATCCTCAACACAATGTCCCAACTCCTATACTCAAAGGTCTGAGCAATAAAGGCGAACATGCTAAATGCCTTCTTAATCATCTCACCTACATGTGATGCAAATTTCAAAGAATAATGTATCTGAATCCATAGATCTCTCTGTTCTACAACACAAACCAAGACCCTACTTTTAATTATATAAGTCTTTTCTTTGTTTTTCCAAATTAAACTCTATCTGCCACTCTTCAGCCCATTGACCCAACTGATCAAGATCTGATTGTAGTCCTTGACAATCTCCATCACTGTCTACAATACCACCAATATTGGTGTCATCCACAAACTTACTAACCATGCTTTCTATATTCTCATCTAATCATTTATACAAATGGCAAACAAAAGAGGACCCAGCCCTGATTGCTGAACACAGGTCTCCAGTCCAAAAAACAACTGTCCACCGTTACTCTTTAAACTTTACCTGTTGATGCTTCAAAAAGCTCAGAAATGATGACCTCTGTAGCTGTGCGTTTTTCTATTAAAGCAGATGCATGAAACCACAGCAACAAAAATATTGACCAAGAAAACAGTTTTCTAAATGTTTCATAATCTTCATGGCACATCAATCACCAAATCAGATGCTGTCATTGTGCAGTGTTAGTACTTGTTATTTAACTGAAAGAAATTACTGTGGCACAAGCAAATGATCTAGATGTACAGTTTTACAGAAAGTCAATCAGGGCAGCTAACTGGTTTTCATTTAGTCCCTTCTAACAGATTAATTAACTCTATTGTTAGAAATGTCTAAGTAGAGGGGAAATAGTGTTGTGGGTAGCTATACTAATAGACTGCTGTGTCTCAGTTTAAAATTATTGATCCAGATAAAACAATTGAAATCAAATGAAACTTACAGAACATGAGATGGAGAGCATAGTGTTACAAATGTGACATATGAATAGGCATCTGATGAATAAATATTGGCACCTCAACACCACCTAGTCAACAGTATGCTGGATAACTCCAGATAAGTTCAGTCTCAATGTTTACAGAATTGCCTTGTCGCCTTGTTAACAGCATCAAATTAGACAACTGTAAAAAACAAAGAAGTATAAGATTAGAAATGGCTTGCAGATAGATGGTATGAATTCTAACAAATTGTAAACTTTAGTTACATATCTAAGCAGTCAATGTCGCAAAATGCAAACCTCCCTCAAAACAGTTTGAACAAACTGCTACCCTTTGAATCGATCAAATCATATACAGAGCTAAATCACTCTGAGTGAGGGTGATAAGACAACAATCACTATCAATATTTTGTGGTCCAAAGCATTATTCATGGAAGTAAAGATTTTTGGCATTAATTTTGATTCCATTTTAAATCACAAAATTGAACCATTTAGCTTTCAATTCAATTGCCAAACAAAATTAGGCCAAGGACCAAGAATAAGATCACAGTTTTTTTTAATCCATCATTGTTCACCATAGGTTTTTCAAACGGTTTTATTTCCCTCAATGCAGTCCTAAGGGAGTGCTCCACTACTGAAGGTGTGGTCTTTTGCATGAGATTTTAAACTAAAGCTCTACCTGCTCTCTCAGGTAGACATAATATACACCTTTTAAAGAATGGAACAAGTGGGAAATCCAAATTGTAGGTGCAAACAGTGTGACATCACTTTGAGGCATAAAAAGTTTGAGACAGAAAATGGTGTCTTCCTTGTTTTAGTTCACAAATGGCCGCAGATACAGAATAACAAAAGGAGCATTATCAGCACTATAGTGTATAGCCAAAAATGCAAGACTCAGCAAATGTAGCTTTTCAAAAATAAAGCTGGTTGTGCACACAGTAAGAAGATGGATGGTTTCCTGCTCCACTTACTTCAAGGTTTTTCATACATGTGGGAAAATTAAAACACATTTTAAAAATGTGCAAAATTATAAATCTTAGCTGATGGTGTCCGTTCATCCACAAATTGATTATTATAATTTGAATTTATATCTAATCCCACATGTATTAGTTCACCTTTGGATAAAATTTCTGATTGAACACCATTAGCAAACTTGGTATAAATAGTAAAAGGGTGCAAATGGCACCCAAACCAATACCTGTTTGAAAAGTAGTTTTTTAACTCAAGTTTTCACACAAATTGCACAAAATCTTCAATGCACCAGCATTTTCAAGCAAATACCCCTGGATATATATAAGAAAGATATCATGCAGTTTGATAAATACCGCTGAAAAATAAATCTGTCACACAAATAACTTCTCAGCCATAATATTATTCCATCGTCTATGTGTAACTAAATTTTAAATGAGTGAAAATGACTTTTCAAAAGTATACAAAACTGTTCCCTAATTGTATTGGAGTACAATAATCAGTTTATTAGAAATTGTTTTTTAAAAACTTATGCTTTCTAGAGTATCTTGGCCCAGAACTTTAGTCTCTGGTTTGTCATGTATGACACAAGATGCACCTCGAGATCTTGCCAACATACTAACGTCTTTGGATATGGGCTGAGAAATTTGAACTCCTGATGAGCAATTCATCTATTTCCAAGGCTGTCCAAAAAAGTCTCCAACTCTGAGTGAGATTGGATACTTGGACAATTCCACATATTTTTCACATAGTTACCCAGGAAATGTAAAACAGAAAAGCCTCAGTTTTACTTTTGGATAATGACATAACTGAATCCCTAATCACTCGTACTGATACTTCTGCAGGCTCCAACTCTTTACCCCCACCCCCTCCCCCACCCTCCAGCCCCGACCCCGATTCCGACCTTGACCATTCAAATTGACCCTTGACCTGACAATTTACCAACTATGCTGTTACTCCACCCACCTGGCACTCCACCCTATCCAACCCACTCACTTCACATAACCTCACAACATAGCTCAGCCACTTGCTCATCCAGTACATTCAGTGATTTGTCTATTTACCCAGTCATCCACACACTTTTCTGTTTTACATTTCCTGGGTAACTATGTGAAAAATATGTGGAATTGTCCAAGTATTCACAGTAGACATCTAAAGTTGCCTTATGGCAGTGAATGCCATAAAAAAGGGTTGTGCCTTGATTTCCCTTAATGCTCTAGCACTACAATGAAGCTAAATTAAAACTGAAAGAACTGCAGATGCTGTAAATCAGAAACAAAAACAGAAGTTGCTGGAAAAGCTCAGCAGCTCTGGCAGCAATCAATGTTAATGCTTCAAGTCCAGTGATCCTTCCTCAGTTTTGAGGAAGGGTCACTGGACCCGAAATGTTAACTCTGATTTCTCTTCCCAGGCGCTGCCAGACCTGCTGAGCTTTTCCAGCAACTTTGGTTTTTGTGGCTACAATGAAGCTGAGAGTGTGGCACTGGAAAATTACAGCAGGTCAGGCAGCATCAGAGGAGCAAGAGAATCTACGTTTCAGGCATAAGCCCTTCATCAGGATTGAAGGTACACACTGCATTTCTGGCAAACTGGGCTTAGAAGATGTGACTAGAAATATGGAATAACATCAGGTGGCAAGGGTGATAGCACAGCAGCAATCCACCAGTGATTACCACTCTGTGGAAGACCTGGGCTCCAATTGGTATCCTTGTGTTCAAATTATCCAACTTAGCTTTTGGATGATCCCCAATAATTGGAAACCACAACAATTAACAGAAAGTTCTGAAGGTGATTAATTCATACTGGACTTGGGCCATTTGTTTGGTCAGAACCTGCTTCTCGCACAATATATCTTTAAACAGAAGACTGTGGAACTGAAGTTGTGCTGTACATTATTGGTGTTCACTGTTCCATAATATTTTCCACTTGAGACTGTGCATTTGGAAGAATTATGGCAAGAAAACCATGCAGCCAAATAGAAACACCAGGATATTATTTCATTTTAATGGCACTTCATGAAAAAGACCAATGTTCTTTAATTAATGCTGTTACTGTTGGAGCTATCCACATATTACATTACTGACATTATTAAATTTCAAGTTCTAAATATAAATATAAGTAATAATTGTTTCTAATTTATAACTATGATGCAAACTTGCATACTTAAGGAACTAATTCCATGTAATTGAGCATTGCAATGCTTTATGGTTCCATCTATCAGCTTTTACTCTGAAATCTTCCATCCACAGTGATAAGTAGAAGCAAGTTGCCTATTAAACTTAACTTTCAGAAATCTCGCTCTGCTTTAGAAAATCAGAAAACTGAGAATCATGGATACTGCAAAACAGTATTGTGAGACAAAGAACCTTCACAATCAGAACTCATATGCCTCGTTGTTCAGGCCAAAATTACATGAAAGCAGTAGTGGAGATTGGTTCTGAAAAATACCATTTGAGTATTATATTACTCAGCTCTCTTGGAATTAAAGGCTGAAAAATACAGGAGTCACCAGGTAGCCAGCACATCTGATTTTGTTTTTCTTTAAACTGGGAAATTATAACAAGACTGTTCAAACCACGACTTGTCAATTGCATAAGTCTCTTTTACAGTGTGGTTCTTTCCTTGTGTCGCTACATCTCACATTAAAGAAAGGTCAACAGCTGGAAGCAGCCTTGGTCACAAATAGCTTGACAGAGGAAGATGACCACGCATTAATAAATGTTCATGCATACATTTTTACACTTTGTTTCAATCCTAAACGAGATCATCTGTTTAATTATGGTCCAGTTAGGAGAAAGTAACCATGTTTAAAGTAATGAAATTTTGGAAATCCTAAATCTTACCAATAGAATAAAACCATAGGAATATGGTGTTTGAAAGACAAAACGTGAACTTTATTACACCAAGCAAAATAGCTTACAATATCTATTTTATATTCTAACAGCTATAATCAACTTGAGTCAAACAAAAAAAAGCAGCAAACAATAGTCAGCACAATTGCCTGCACATTTAATGGCAGACACCAGTTAGACAAATCCCATGGATTTGGTAGCAATCCACACAAACATCAGCATTCACTGTGGGTCACAGAACTCTTGCTAACACTCAGATCTTCCTCCACAGTGATTCTTTCTTCACCTTCAAAGACTCCTCTTCTTAACTCCCTCTCATAATGTTGTGACTTATAAGTGCCGGAACTTGCTCATATTCTGATGGTTCAATGTCGTCTTCTGGATGGTACCCTGTCACCAATTCCCTGGCTGACCTCCAGGTCCTGCTCAGCTCCCCAGGACTTCTCACTGTCTGTTTACATGATACCTGCTTGCAGCACCAATTCAATACATGGAATCGCTTCCTCGATTCCTCTTCTTGCAGTTGCCTCTTGGTAGGGTTGAATCTCTCAGTTGATTTATCCCTTTCTACTAGTAGTCGTTACCTGTGATTCCTTAGTTTCTTTTGGTCTCTTGGCTACCCGTGGATCCCTCTTCAACTGCCTCTGACCACCTTTGGAACTGATGTTTGACTATCATATGATCCTGGAACACTGGAACCACTAAAACACTGCCCTGCAGTTGCCCATTTATAGGTTTTAGTCGAAAGTGAGGACTGCAGATGCTGGAGATCAAGTCAAGATTAGAGTGGTGCTAGAAAAGCACAGAAGGTCAGGCAGCATCGGAGGAGCAGGAAAATCGATGTTTCGGGCAAAAGCCCTTCAGCGGGAATGAGGCAGGGAGCCTCCGCAGTGGAGAGATAAATGGGAGGGGGTTGGGGCTGGGGAGAAGATAGCTAAGAGTGCAATAGGTGAGTGGGGGAGGGGATGAAGGTGATAGGTCGGAGAGGAGGGTGGAGCGGATAGGTGGGAAGGAAGATTGGCAGGTAGGACAGGTCATTAGGCTGGTGCTGAGTTGGCAGGTTGGAACTGGGGTAGGATGGAGGGAGAGGAAATGAAGAAACTGGTGAAGTCCACACTGATGCCCTGGGTTGAAATGTTCTGAGGTGGAAGATGAGGCCTTCTTCCTCCAGGCATCGGTTAGTAAGGGAGGCGGTGGAGGAGGCCCAGGACCTGCATCTCCTCAGCAGAGTGGGAGGGGGAGTTGAAATGTCTGGCCATGGGGTTGATTGGTGCAAGGTGTCCCGGAGATGTTCCTAAAGTGCTCTGCGAGAAGGCGCCCAGTCTCCCCAATGTAAAGGAGATCACATCGGGAGCAACAGGTACAATAAGTGACATTGGTGGGTGTGCAGGTGAAACTTTGATGGATATGGAAGGCACCTTTGGGGCATTGGATGGAGGTGAGAGGGGAAGTGTGGGCACAGGTTTTGCAATTCCTGCTTGGCAGGGGAAGGTGCCAGGAGGGGAGGGTGGGTTGCTGGGCGGGGGGTGGGGGGGGGGGGGGGGTGGCGTGGACCTGACCAGGTAGTCACGAAGGGAACGGTCTTTGCAGAAAGCAGATAGGGGTCGGGGGAGAAATATATCCTTGATGGTGGGGTCTGTTTGTAGGTGCGGATGTGATAAAATGTGTTTACAGGTGTAGCTCACAAATTTATGAATAAGGTTCTAATGTTCAAAAAGGTGGTCACTACTGTATTAGAATTTCTACCCAGGTGTCTCTTTAATGTGATTTAGTTACTATAAGATATGTAAGTCACCTAGATTTGGTCTTGTTTTAGAGAAAGGGTTTGTTTTTTCGGGTAAATCTTTGCCACCTGAGAGATAAGCACAGGGACTAGATCTCCTGCCCATTGAAGTGCCAATCTAATTTAGTTCCATTGATTCCAATAGAATGAAAATTGGACAGGTTCTATAGGAAATAAATAATACATTCTAGCACCCACTGGACAATTATTCAAAGCTTCCAATGAAAAAGCAAGAAAGATGACGAAACAGTTGCAACATCCATGGACAAAGGTTCACTACATCCTTGGAGGTGAACATAAGACTGCAGGAAAAGTTGATACTATCAACTCTACTATGCCACATTATGAGAATGAATTTGAATAAAATCTGAAGAATTATTCCAAAATTTATAAGATTAACAACAATAAACTAACTAGACTTGCAACATATCCTGTAGGTTTGTTATTTCAAAGCTGTAACTGTAGCATATCAGTTCAATGGGAGAAAGCTAACATGGCTAAGGTTATGCCAATTTGGATATTGTGCTAAATGTCAACTTGTGATAAGTAAAACCCGCTGATGCTAATTACTCAGGTAGAGCTGAACTGGCATTGTCATCTTAATAATTAGCTGCACAAGTTAATTATATCAACTTTAGTGGAGTACAGTGTATATAACAAAGTATTCCATTATCAGAGCCTAAAAGTCAGGAATTGAGGCCAAGTGGGAATTTTAGACTGTGAACTTTAAAGACTAAAAGGCAGGCTAGTCAAGACACCTAGGATCCATAAACTATCTGCTGACTTATAAAAGTGTTTGCTTGAATAGCATTAATTACTGTATAAGGAAGCAGTTTTCTAATTGAGGTTATAGACTCAATGTAAACAATATTTGCTATTGTACAGAAAGATTATGAAAGAGTTAAGGAAGCGCTGAAGTTAGCAATTTGCTGTAAGAGAGAATTCTCTGTTAAGTATTAATAACCTTATCTTGAAGAGTCCCGAGGGAAACGTGAAACACAACATAATATAATTTGGAGGTGATGTAGGTGAGACAAAACTAGAAAGAAAAGTTTAAACAAAGCAAACAATAAAGGATGGTTAAGGTAAATTGGGAAGCTGCATTAAAAATATTATGGCAGACAAGCAATGGTTAGCATTTAAATCATTTATACTTGCCACAAACGTGCATTTCTTCAAAAAAAGACAACAGAATAAAAATAGTAAAACTGTGTTGAACAAGCAATGATAATATTGGATCAAATGAAAAGACTTAAAATGTTGCCAGAAAGAACAGTAAATCTGAGGATCGGGAGGATTTTAAAATTCAGCAAAGACTAAAAAAATTGATGAGGAAATATAAAAAAAACTAACTGGTTATAAATGTTTCTCTAGATCTGTGAATGTTTAAATAATATTCTGTTTTTCTACCCTTGTGTAAAAGTGGACAACTTTACGTTTCCCAAATTTTACTCCTTTTTTACCATTTATTCAACTATATATATTCTTTATGCCTGGTGAGCTAGCAATGCTGAAGCACATGTCTTCAGTACCACTGCAAGAATGTTGTCAGTGCCTGTAGCCATTGCAATATCCAACGTCTTCAGATGTTTTTTGATATCATGTGCAGTGAATTGAATTGGCTATAGACCCACCTCTGTAACGTTGGAAACCTAAGTAGGAGGCCAAGATAGATCATCCACTCAGCATTTCTGGCTGAAGATATTAGCAAATGCTTCAAAGCCTTATTTTTTGCAATTGGGATTAGATATCTATGGAACATACTTCCTCTGTTAGTTTAATTGTCTACCACCTTTTTGATTAGGTGGGGCAGCACTTGAGACATTTTACCTGATCCATTGGCTATGCGATGGCTTAGCTCTGTTAATTGCATTCTGCATCTGCTGTTTAACATTCAAGTGTTGCTGTGTTGTAACTTCAACAGATTGATACCTAAGTTTTGATTACGTTTGATGCTGCTTCCTTCTTCACTGAACAGGGGTTGTTTGCCAACTTGATGGTAAAGGCAGAGTGCAGAATATACCAGGTCGCGAGAGTCTAAATTGTGCTCAAATACAATCTGTCACTGCTGATGGGCCACAGCTTCTCCTAGATAGCTACTTCCGAGTTGCTAGATCAGTTTGGAATCTATCCCATTTACCATGGTTGTAGTGCTTTCAAACATAATAGAGAGTTTATTTTTCACTGTGAAAATGGGATTGTACAGAACTTATAAGGCTATCTAAGTTACCTGTAAGAATAATAGGGTAGTTACGGTAAGAGATTTTAACTTTCCAAACATAGACTGGGAATGCCATAATGTTAAGGTTTTAGATGGAGATGAATTTGTTAAGTGTGTACAAGACAATTTTCTGATTCAGTATGTGGATATACATACGAGACAAAGTGCAAAACTTGACCTACTCTTGGGAAATAAGGCAGGGCAGGTGATTGAAGTGTCAGTGGGGGAGCACTTTGGCGCCAGTGACCATAATTTTATTAGGTTTGTAATAGTGATGGAAGAGGATAGACTGGATCTAAAAGTTGAAGTTCTAAACTGGAGGAAGGCCAATTTTGACAGTATAAAGCAAGACCTTTTAAATGTTGATTGGGGCAGGTGTTCACAGGTAAAAGGACAACTGGAAAATGAGAAGCCTTCAAACAAGAGTCCAGATGCAGTATATTCCTGTTAGAGTGAAAGGAAAGGCTGGTAGGGACAGAAAATGCTGGATGATTTATGAAATTGAGGGTTTGGTTCAGAAAAAGAGGAAGTATGTGTCAGGTATCAACAGCAGATATCGAGTGAATCCTCAGAAGTATACTTCAGAGGGAAATCAGGAGGGCAAAAAGGAGACATGAGACAGCTTTGGCAAATAGAGTTAAGGAAAATCCAAGGGAATTTTATAAATATATTAATGACAAAAGGGTAACTAGGGACAGAATAGGGCCCCTCAAAGATCAGCAAAGCAGCCTATGTGTGGAACCACAGGAGATGAGGGAGATGTTAAATGAGTATTTTGCATTCATGTTTACTGTGGAGAACAACATGGAAGATGTAGAATGTGGGGAAATAATGGTGACATTGTGAAATATGTCCATATTACAGAGGAGGAGGTGTTGGATGTTTTGCAACGCAAAAAAGTGGAGAGATCCCCAGGACCTGATCAGTTGTACCCTAGAATCTGTGCGAAGCTAGGGAAGTGATTGCTGGGCCTCTTACTGAGATATTTGTATCATCGGTAGTCACAGGCGAGGTGCTGGAAGACTGGAGGTTGGCTAACGCACCACTATTTAAGAAAGGTGGTAAAGAAAAGTCAGGGATCTATCGATCAGTGAGCCTGACATCAGTGGTGGGCAAGTTGTTGGAAGGAATCCTGAAGTACGGGATGTACATGTATTTGGAAAGGCAAGGACTGATTAGGGAAAGTCAGCATGGCTTTGTGCATGGGAAATCATGTCTCACACACTTGATTGAATTTTTTGAAGAAATAGCAAAGAGTATTGATGAGGGCAGAATGGTGCACATGATCTATATGGACTTCAGTATGGTGTTTAACCAGGTTCCTCATGGTATACTGCTTAGCACGGTTAAATCTCATGTAATACAGGGAGAACTTGCCAATTGGATACAGAACTGGCTTGAAGGTGGAAGACAGAGAGTGGTGATGGAGGGTTGTTTTTCAGACTGGAGGCCTGTGACCAATGGAGTGCCACAAGGTTCAGTGCTGCGTCCACTGCTTTTTATCATTTATATAAATGATTTGGATGTGAGCATAAGAAGTATAGTTAGTAAGTTTGCTGATGACACCAAAATTGGAGATGTAGTGGACAGCAAAGAAGGTTACCTCAGATTACAATGGGATCTTGATCAGATGGGCCAATGGACTGAGGAGTGGCAGATGAAATTTAATTTAGATAAATGTGAGGCGCTACAGTTTGGAAGACAAATCAGGGCAGGACTTATGCACTTAATGGTAAGGTCCTGGGGAGTGCCAAGAGACCTTGGAGTGCAGGTTCATTTTCCTTGAAAGTGGAGTGACAGGCAGATAAGATAGTGAAGAAAGCATTTGCAATGCTTTCCTTTATTGGACAGAGCACTGAGTGTAGGCGTTGGGAGGTCATGTTGCGGCTGTAAAGGACATTGGTTTGGCCAATTTTGGAGAATTGTGTGCAATTCTGGTCTCCTTCCTATTGGAAAGATGCTGTGAAACGTGAAAGAGTTCAGAAAAAATTTACAAGGATGTTGCCACAATTGGGGGGTTTGAGCTACAGGGAAAGGCTGAATTGGGCTGGGGCTGTTTTCCCTGGATTGAATTGAATTGAATTGAATTTATTGTCATGTGTACCTAGGCACAGTGAAAAGCTTTGTCTTGCTAGCAATACAGGCAGATCACATAGTTAAATAGCATAGATAAGTAAATAGCGACAAAACAAAAACACAGGTACAGGCCAATGCTAAGAGTTTGTGAGTCCATTCGATATTCTAGAAACTGAGGGTAGAAACTGGCTGGTGCATGTGTTCAGGTGTCTGTACCTTCTCCCCGATGGTAGAGGTCATAGAAATATATTGCCAGGGTGGGATGAATCTTTGAGAATGCTGACGGCCTTTCCTTGACAGTGGCCTGGTAGATGGATTCTACAGATGGGAGGTTGGCCTTTGTCACTGTCAGTGCTATGTGGAGTACTAAATCATTATCCATGGTGCAATTGATGGTAAACAACAGAAGATTTCCTTGCCCATGTTTGGCATGATGTCAAGACACTTCAGAACAGAAGTCCCAAATGATGGAATCTGCTCCAAAAAGCCCCCAAAATATTGATCTGACCAATCAATGAAATGTTGCCCTCATAAGTAAAAAAAAACAGAATTAGTGAGGAGCCGTTCCTGTAACAACAGGCTACTTCTCTCTGGTTTTTGTTGCTGAAAGACTCACTGTAATCCTAGCAGCAATAACATCAAGAGGGAAACAGTCTGTAATTGGGGGAGCTGAGTGGTGACAACAGCTGCTGAAACCAGAGGAAGTGAGGCTTTGAAATGAGATGTGTAAGGTTTGAGAAGGCCGTTATCTGGTACCTTTATCTTTAATGGAGCCCTGAAGATTATTGAGGATACATTTTTTCCATTTCTGCTTCTGTGTGAGTATATATACCACAGATGCCATTGCAAATACAAAAGGTAATGTTATTACATGACTACGTATCTAATAAATGAGTTACAGAGGATTCAAGAGGAGCCCGTGAAAGCCAAAAAGTAGCCCCTGAAAATCAAATTGGAATTTTAGAGAAAACTTCAAAAAGAATGGTTAACACTGAGGACTCCTGATGAATTGTATACCACTGTGCTGCCACCCAGTGGTGGGACAGGACATACCCAGGGAGGGTATTAATAGTCATTGTTTTTACCTCAGGGTATTAATAGTATCTGGGACATTGTGAAGCAGGTATCATTTGGTGAGTACAACTATATCAGGCTGTTTGATGGATCAGTGAAAGAGCTTTCCAAAGTTTACAGGATCAACAGAGGTTGTTGTTTTATTGTCTGAGTGCCATCCAGGTTGTCCATCCATTTTAACTTCTGGACTTTAGTTAATTTTTTTGTAGTGATTGAGTAGTTTGTTAGGCCATTTCAAAGTCAATCACATTGATGTGGGTCTAGAGTCACATGTAAGCCAGATAGAATTGGCAGCTTTTTTTCCGAAAGGATGTTAATGAATGAGAGGGGCTTTATGACAATTGACAATGGTTTGTATCATCATTACTGTGGTGAGCTCTAGACTGATTTTGATATATTTTAAGTCATTTATTGCAAGTATGGAGTTTTGGTGAAACAAAAATAGAAATTGATGGAAAAGCTCAGCAGATCTGGCAGCATCTGTGGAGAGAAATCAGAGTTAACATTTCAGGTTGAATTACTCTTCTTTAAAACAGGTTTTAATTGAGTTTTGGTGCTTGAGTTTGTAACATATGGGTTTTCTGTGTGGCTGAAGTTACTAATTAATCATTTTACAGCCATGGTGATATCTTTTAAAACAGCTTTTGAGCCCTAGCTTTGGTCTTAATGAGTATTGTGCATAGTGATTGTGTTTTACTACTGAACAAGATAAATAAGCTCCTGTTTTGAATGACTGAAGAAGGCTTTTTTGAGCTGAAGGGAAACACACATAGTTCAGAGAGTTTCTTTTTGTTTTAGTTTGAGTTTTGAACAATCCTGTGAAGTTTTTGGATCAAGATAGCTGTATAGATCAGTGCTCCGAAGAAGGGGAAGATACAGTGAAACAAGATTACTTTGAAATGAAAAGATAGTGTTAGTCCCAGAACAAATGTTTTTGGATAAAACCCTCAAAGGGTTACATAAACTGACATTATGTTCAGGTGTGTAATAATCCAGGAAGAAGCGCTAAGGTATTAAAGATAGATTATTTGGTATGAATGGTATACAAGTGGTATTTTATATTACACAAGGTGTGTTTTTCAGGCATTGTACATTGTATTTTCAGTAAAAGCTGTCATTTTTCTTTTCAATTTATAAAGGAATGTTTTGGGAATCACGAGACTATGCCATGTGTTTAAAAACCTTTGAACTTGTGTTATAAATAGACAGTTTGGTTTACTCTATTTTTGATAATTTTGATAATTGATCTATTTTGATAATAAAAGTTGTTTTATTGTAAAAAGAAAACCTTTAACATTGCATGTTTATGCTTCAGCAAGAGACCACTTTGTTAAATCTGAAACTGAACAAAACATGATCTATCAAGTCAGGTTTCTGTTTGGAATCAGACTTGTCTAGAAATAACATCAGCTGGGTTTATATAATTATACTATCACTGTCTCCCACTATTTATAATTGTCAAAGTTGTGTCATTGTGTTATATTATGACTAATGTGTAGGTTAAGGAGTTGCCACCAGAATATGGTATTGTGTTTCTGACCACTATCAAACTGTATATTTCTGGCCATAATACTGCTTTTTAAGTCATGTGAAGTGAATATTGCTAGATGTAGCATAATTCTTTCATCTATTGATTGAAGCAATATTCTTACTTGGTGTCTTTTACTTTCCTGTAATTAGAAGTTTAATGAAGGTCGCCTTTGGAACTCCAGTGAAAGCAGACTTTCCCAAATGTATTGTTTTAAGGATTGACAGACTGGCTGACAGTCTGCTAGCTCATAAATGCCTGTGAACATATTTACACCAGCTAATATGACTAGTCCGTATAGTGGGTGTGATTCATTGCCGCCTCTAATCCATGTGCTGAGGAGGGAAAGCCACAACCCCTTTGGATGCAAATATGTTGCTGGATGTCAACCTGGAATTCCAAACCTGAACTTTAATGGCCTTTGCTTAAGTCTACTGGACTAGGAATTGAACCTTGCCCCTTCTACCTCGAAGTTGGAACCTCAACGCTAAAGGCTCACTCCATTGTCATGGTAACACATTGAACAATTAGGCTTTCATAGCTAGCTCAGCTGTCAAAAGTTCACCAGCCATCATTGATCTATGACAATATAAAGAAAACAATAAAATAGAATGGAATTTTTAAAAGTGAATCTGGTGTAAAGTCACTCAGACTTTGTTTGATCTATAAAGTGCTATTTTTCTCCAGGTGCTGATCTAGTCCACAATCGTGAGCCAGTTGACTAGCTTTGTAAATGTAACTTTTATTTATACATTTCATAGACCATTTAATTTTGAAAAATTCTAAATGTGTCTCATAAATTTTTGTTAGGGCTTTTTTTTATCTCTTATTAAGTATTTAGGTTTTCTGCAGTTTAATTGTTAAATTAATTCTTCCTATCTTGCTGGTACAAGTTTTCCTATATGTTCCCAAAGATATTTCAACAGATGCAAAGTTTGCTGAATCCAGGATATCTGTGGACAAAAATATACAAAAATATCTTGCAAGAGCAGAATCTATAAATCAGAATAGTTTCAATGAGTCACAGAATGAGAATAGTTTCTGTTTTTTGATAAATCCACACTGTGTATTGATGGTTCCCTTCACTATTTTAACATAGTGGGAAGGCCAATGTTGTCAAATTTGTCAAGACAGCTTCAATTGTTGTCCAAATTACAGCCATAATATGATCCTCCAAGTCCTCATCAACAAGAACAATTATACTTTTAACATTAAACAAATGTTTCAGAACATCTTATAGATAGGTTAAAAAAATGAATATTAAAAGAAGTGATTTGGAGGGAGTGACTGAAATATTCTTTGAATAGAAGAATTATAAAAAGTAATCTTAAAACGGAAGTAAGATTTAAAACTGAAGGGATAAGAATTCCAGAATGTTAAACTATACAACTTAAAGGGTCAGCCATCAATGGGGTGGGGAGGGGGGGGGGGGAGGTGGGGGAGGCGGGGGGGTCAATGGAGGGAAGATTGTACAGAAGTCCTACATTCAAGTGAAGTATTCAGAAGGAAATATGATTACAGAGACAAGGTGGTGCAATGTCATGAATGAATGACAGTTGACCCAGTTTTTAAGAGTTTACTATACACAGTGTTATGTTTAAAATCAAATAACTCTTGGAAAATTGTACTGCCTGTAGAATTGTATAGTTGATTGCATTGCTTCAACTTTGCAAGTAGTGAAATTCTATAGCACTTTGAATAGTTGATCACAGAAATGTATTTCTATTTCACTAAAATCCATCATTTCTGTACTTGAACTTTAATACCTTTTCTTCATTATTCAACTGAAATCAAGCAATAACAAAACTAAACATAGAGATGTGCAGTGTAGCAGTAAGAGAAATGAAGATCAGAGCGTGGTAGGGACAGAGAACACAAACCTGAGTGAACCAGCTGATAAGGCTAGAGGTCACAAAAATAGTAAAAATACAAACTTAAGGACTCTATGTTTAAACACACATAGCATTCATAAGAGAATAGATGAGTTGACAGCACAACTGGATATAAATATGTATGATCTGCTGGCCAAAACAGAGATGTGACTGCAAGCAAAGACTGGGACCTAAATATTCAAGGGTTCTTAATATTTAGGAATAATAAGAAGCAAGGTAAAGGTGGCAAGGACATTGATAAAATAGAGGGAGATAACCTTTGTTCTAGAGATAAGGATTGTGATAATCCCTGGAAGGCCCATTGGGAACGACTAATAAACCTCATTGTGGAGCTTGTTGAGCATGAGAGCTCCTTGTAACAGGCAATAGCCTGCCCAGTTGGGACTCATCACCTGAGTCCATGATGGTGTACCTACCCCTGCATCAGGAAGCTCAGGTTCAAGTCCCATTCCCTTCAGAGGTGCGTATTGACATGACTGAATAAGTTGATTTGAAAAATAGACTAAAACAGACCCAAGGGGCCCTCTTGTGGTGCAGTGGTAGTGTCCCTACCCCTTAACTAAGAGGTCTGCGTTTAGACTCATCTGCTCTAGAGTTGTGTATTAAAGTCTCTGGGCGAAAGTGAGTTCTGGATATTAGAGTCAAGAATGTGGTGCTAGAAAAGCACAGCCAGTCAGGCAGCATCCCAGGATTAAAGTCTCTGGACAGATTGATTATGAAAACTAGGTAAAATCAAAAAAATCTGCTTCCCCCTCCAACTCCATTTTGATTTATTCCCTTCTGTCTTTCCCTACCTCCCCCTCACTTTTGATAGTCTGTATTGCCCTTAAGACGCTTTGCATATAAATATTTAATTGGCTACATTGATGTTTTTTGATGGAGGTGGTTAGTAGTTTTTTTAAAAATCACAAGAAGAATCATGGTGATTTCAGTAGTGGGAACATCGCTCAGGTGCATGTGATAACACTTCTGTGTAGAAAGATAAGAAAATAAGTTCAAAAAGAGAAAAATATAAAGTAGACCCAGAAAGGTTCTTATGGCACAGTGGTAGTGCTCCTATCTCTGAGCCCAGGAGACCTGGGTTCAAGCCCCACCTACTTCAGAGGTATGTAATAACATCACTGAACAGACTGATTAAAAAAAACACAGACCCATGATAGATCTGCAGAACTGTGTCCCAGGCTGGAACTGGCCTATATATGCTATGAGTCGTAGCTCTGTTTTAGTGTTCCTTTCCAGTTAGGCTTCCGGATATATTACAAGGATATAGAATCAATTAGGGTAGAAATGAAAAATAGTTACCATAAGAGGTCAGTTGTAGAACTGCTATACATGCTCCAATATAGTAACCACACTATTTGATTAAAATGGCTGCTACATATCACATGATACACAAGTTGTAAACAGTTCAAGAACCTTCCAGGAAAAGTAAATCATCACCCTTGTCAAATTTCATGCGTAGAATTGCACACTCACAGCAAACTCAACAAGAGAATATGGGCAGAGACTTTCTGTCTCTGAACCTGAACTGGTAACAAAGGGACAGTTGTCAAACTTGGTCGCGTTTGTACGGTGTGAACAGCTCCATTTGGCTCTGAAGGTGAGCAATGTGGATCCTTGACCAGAGAAGCAGAAAAATAATTGAAATTGATTCCTTGACCGGTCCATCATATCCCGAAACTCTTTTGGTCAAAGAAAAACTTTAATTATATCTTTCTGAACTCCTCGCAATTGTTTTTAACATTGGAAAAGAGAACACGGGCGTGTGTGTTTGTCAGAAGTTATTCAGACATGAATAGGAACAACTAATAACTCTTTAATCTGAAACAGTGTTTGCTGCATGTCAGTTTAAAATGAGGTTTGAAATGGGATAGATCATTGGCTAGCTAACAGAAAATAGAGAGGCATAAATGAGTCATTGGAGATGTAAGGACTGCAGATGCTGGAAGTCACAGTCAATAAAAAGTGGAGCTGGAAAGGCACAGTGGGTCAGGCAGCATCAGAGAGCAGGAAAGTCGACGTTTCAGGTTGGGACCATTCATCAAGATAAATGGTGGTTGGAGCGGAGCAGACGGCAGACAGAGGGGAGGTGCAGCAGCCAATCCAAGCTCCTACAGGACAGACGGAGGAAATGGAGGAGGAGCAAACCAAGGAGGAGTGCATTCCTGTAAAAAAAACAGGAAGAGGAAACCTCGCCAGGCCCACAAAACCACCCAGCAAAGGGGGAACCGACATCTGCACGAGGAGGATACAGACAGCTCTTCAGATGGTGAGGACGGGCGTAAGGAGGGTCATCACCAGAGGAAGAGACAGAGTGCCACGGGGAGAAAAGAGGGCAGCACCCCCCCAAACAGGAAACAACGAACCCTCTGAGGGGATGGGTAAAGACCACCCCCCCACCCGGTGAGAACCAGGAGGTACCCACCGCCCCACAGCTCCAGGTAACTGGGAGCAGCGATCCTCTGACAGCCCCGCTGTCAGACAGAGAATGGGATTGTGTGAACCCTGGTTCCAACCCGAAGACACCAGATTGGGGAAACGTCCAGCAGCGTGGAGTCAGACAGCTACCTCAGCCCTGTGAGTGTCCAGCAGTTCGCTTACACCACAGGGATTCAGACAGCTACCCCAGAGAGGCAGGATCAGCAGCAAATGGACACTGGTAACCTCATAAACTGTTAAAATGGAGATAAAAATTGCCAGTATTAATGTGTGTAGTGCTAAATCTGCTACGGATCCTGTCAAGTGGTTCCCTGGGCAGACTGTCAAAGTCATTTGGCAGAATGCCTCATTGCCAGAACTTTCCAACAAGCACCAAGAGATGGCTTGGCTGGTGGTGAGATCCTTTATTCATGCCCGGACTCTCTGCCGCACCGCACGCTGCCCTCGAAGTGGCTGTAAAGAGGACGAGACTGTCACACACCTCCTTCTGGAATGTGCCTATGCAAAGGAAGTCTGGAGAGGAATGTAGTGGTACTTGTCGAGGTTCAACCCAAGCAGCTCCATGACGTGGGACTCCGTGCTCTACGGCCTGTTCCCCGGGACGCACACTGAGACGAACGTCAACTGTGCTTGGAGGATCATCAACTTGGTCAAAGACGCTCTTTGGTCTGTCTGAAACCTGTTGATCTTCCAGCTAAAGGAGTTGACCCCAACTGAGTGTTGCAGACTGGCACATTCCAAGGTCCAGGACTACGTGTTGAGGGACGCGCTGAAGCTTGGGGCAGCTGCCGCCAAGGCACAGTGGGGAAAGACCACTGTGTAATGTCTGCCTGCCTAAGAAGAACTGGGAGCCCACTCAGTAAGTGGGCTCTGCTGGCCCCTCAGCTAAATATTTGGATGGTAAACGTATATACAAATGATTAATTCCGATCTCTGTATGTAAAGAAATGCAAGGTGCGCCTATGAATGGCACTACCAATTGTACAGATCATCAAAATATTTTATGAATAAAGTATATCTTTGAAATTTAAAAAAATGGTCACTTCCTGGTTAGCTACTTAGAGTTCAATGATGGGGTCTTAATTATTTCAATTTATATTAATTAATTGGATGAAGGAATTCGGTGTATGGTGGCTAACTTTGCTGATGCAATTTAGCAAGTTAGGAAATTGACCGGAACATGAGGAGTGTGCAAAGGGTGAATGAAGTGAGTGGATGATGGACTATAATGCAGGAAAATGTAAACTTGTCAAGTTTGCTGGAAAGCACAGAAAAGTAGTATATCATTTTTGAGAGAGAAAAGAGGATTCTGAGTCACAACAGGATCTAGGTGCCCTGGTACATGGATCAGATAAAGTTTGTCTATGGATACAGTAAGTGATTAGGAAGGCAAATCAGATAATTTTCTTTATGCAAGGGAATGAAATATAAAATAAAGATATTGTGCAACAATTGTACAAAGTGTTGGTGATTCCATATCTGGGTTACTGTGTACAATTTTGGTTCTTTCATTTAAGAAAGGATAGAAATGCATTAGAAGCAGTTTAGACAGAGTTCAATGACTGATACCTGGGATAAGGTTGGGGTTACCTTCTGAAAAAATTGAGCATTTATCCATTGGAGTTCAGAAGAATAACTGGTTATATTGATGTGACATTAAAGTGATAGGATTGAAGGTTAGATACTAGAAGAACGCATCCACTTGTGAGAAAGACAAGAACTAAAGAACATGGTGATGAGAAGGTTTTTATTTTTTCAGAATGTTGTACGTCTTTGATCTTTCTTTGTCTGGATCTGGAGGAGGCAGGGTCATTGAATTCATTCAGGTGGGGATATATAGGGAATCAAAAAGGTGTAGGAGACAATGTGTTGTTGAGGTTGCAGTCAGATCAGCCATATAGTATATAAAGCTGAAGGAGGTCCAAGGGGGCAAATGGCCTTACTCAGGCTCCTAATTTGTATGTTCTTATGCTAACTGCTCAGTGCTTCATTGTTATATAGTTCTCTCAAGTCTGTGTGTAAATTAAAAGGCTAGTAACCATATCAAGTATGTTTTTTCATAATGTTATATCATTTACTTGTCATTTCCCTTTTACGATTAAATAGGAGGTGGTATTTTCCCAAGATTATTTTTTAAGAGTCAAACCATTTCAATGTTGTACCCTGGAGCATCCCTTCCCCATTCATTCCATAGAATCCCGACAGCGTGGAAAGAGGCCATTTGACCCATTTAGTCAGCCCCAGGCCCCCGCCTCCGATTCCTTTAACTCCCACTTTTACCATGGCTAATCCACCTAGTCTGCACATCCCTAAGCACAACAGACAATTTAGCATAGCTAATCCACATAACCTGCATATCTTTGGACCATGGAAGAAAACTGCAGAACCCAACAAACACCAGGAGAATACCAAACAGACAAGTCACCTAGGGCTGGAATTGAACCCCCAGGTCCCTGGCTTTGTGAGACAGTAGTGATAACCATTGAGCTACTGTGCTGCCCAATTTGAGATAGTGATAGAGGTAGTCAGTACTTCCTTTTGAAATTTGATATTTAAACTTAGCTGGGCAGCCAGTTACTTGCTATGTAGGGGGTCAGTTAGCTCAGTCAGCAGAATGGCTGGCTCAGGATGTAGAGTCACACAAACAGTGTGGGTTCAATTCCCACACTGGCTGAGGTCACCCTCTACTCTCACTTGTGATATGATGACCCTCAGGTCAGGCCACCACCAGAGGTCTCTGTCTAATGAGAGAGTGATCCTCTGGGAATATAACAACTTAACCTTATCTATTTGCTAATTGTATTTTGTTTGTACTGTCACTTGGAGACCAGTCAGAATAGCTCTGCCAAACTTAAATAAACAGTACAGCACTCCACTCTCTCTGATATGTGTGTGAGGAGACATTATATTTCTTACTTGCATCATTTTATTAATATTCGTTCAATCGATTGGCTATCTTGAGTGGGGCCAGCATTTAATAACCACTCCTAATTGCCCGAAAGAAGATGTTAATGAATGGTCTTTACAGTCCATGGAGTGTTGGGACACCCACAGTGCTGTTAGATAGGGAGTTCCAGAAGTTTGAATAGTGAGGCATTTGGAGGAACACCTCACTGATGATGTTCACAGAAAACTTCATGTTATTTTTCATCAGCAGCATAAGGTTCTGTTTATTTATAGATTACTTTTCTGATAAATTCCAAAGTGTGGTGGCTGTTTTAAGTGATAATGAACTGTAACTGCTTCATTGTTGTTCACTGGAGCTAATTATCATGTTCCTGAATCACAGAATTATTACCAACACTCAACTTGAATTTTGTTATATGCTTACTTGCATTTCTGTCTGTCAAGCTATTTGCTGCTGTCACCTTTTTAACCGGAACATTAAACAAAAAACTTTTAAGTTTAACATAAGAATCACAGAAGTTTTACAGCTTATAAAAAGGCTATTTAGCCCATCATGTCTGTACTTGCTCTCTGAATGAGCATCATGACTCCAGCCTTTAGCCAGTATGCTTGGATGTTGTTCTTATTTAAATAATCCCTCTCAATGCCCTCTTGAATACCTTAGTGGAACCTATCTCCACCACGTGTACAGGAAGTACATTTCAAATTAAAACCACTCATTGTGTGAACAAGGTTTTTCTTCCTCACGACACATTTCCTTCGTTTACAAATCACTTTTAATCTTTGTGCTCTTGTTCTTGACCCTTTTTATGAGTGGGAACAGATTTCCCTATCTACTCTGTCCTCATGATTCTGAAAAATTCTATTAGATCTCCTTTTAAACTCTTCTCTCTAAAACGAAGTCTTATTTTTTTAAAATCTATGTACATAAGTAAAACTTCTCATCTCAGGAGGCAGTCTTGCAAATCTCTTCCTATATTATGGCACCCAGTACGACTCCAGCCTGAGGTCTAATAAATGAAACTATTTTTCAAAGGACAACATATTTAATCATTTAATTTATTTCAGATCTTTTCATGGAATACTATAGTAATTGTAATTGAGGTCAGCCAGGTTGGCCTCATAGAGTATGAGTTCCCTGATTGGGGCTGATAACCTGGTCCAATCAGGGAGCCCTGGCTGACAGAAAAAAATTGGAGTATCCCGTTTGTTCTGCGAGCTGGGTATGAGGAAGTTGGATCATTGTCAAGGACTTTCCACTTGTAAATAAAAGGTGGCTTGGTGACGGGATACTGGACTCTGTGGAGTTACTTCAATTTATTTACTTAATTCAGCACTTGTAAGTAAGTTAGATGCTCTTGTACCTAGTTTGCATATTGAAGGTAAAGCAGTGTGCACTGCATCAATGAGGCTGGCACTGAGTGCGACTTTAAGAGCTTAAGAGTTTGAAGCTTGGTGTTTGTGACTGAGGAAAGAGCAGAGTTGTCCTCTCAAGTCTAGATTTTGTTTACATTTAGCAATTAACTAAAACACAATGACTAACAAACTATTTGAAGGAGAATTAAAATGTAATACTCATTTTATGATGGGACCCACTGTATTATAGAAATGTCTCAAAAATCTAAGCCTGAATCTAAAAAAATTAGTAAAACAACAGCAATACTGTTATAAAACTGAAATTAAAAAACTGGATTTGAACTGACAATGCATCAGAATGTGAATTCTGTCTGAAAATAATATGTTAATTGAATGTATTAATTCTGAGTTGCAGTTTGTTGAGATATACCAAATGGAAGCTGGCTTCAACTCCAGTGGTCGCTCAGAGGTCAGCAGGCACCAAAATGTATGCTCTCAAGTCCAGGAAAAAAGCTTGAAGTCAGAACCTTCTGACTCAGAAACAAGCAGACTACTATTTTAAACAATGTTACCTTTACTCTTATATACGTTGATCTAAAATCCTTTCTTTAATCATTTCCGACATCAGAATTAATGGAAACTTTCATTTAATGGTTAGGTTGCACAAAATATCTGTTTATAAATATACTGGTTAATTCCATCAAGTTAATCCAGGAAGTGAACGGGATCATTTTTGATAATTCAATGGATTATGGACTTCTCATAAATTACAACATGATCTGTTCATATATGGTTGTGATAGGCAAGATCACTAAATACAAAAAAGTCCCAGTTGAGAAGTTGAGAAAGATTTCTGATTTTCTCTGGATTCAACCTGATTGAAATCAATTAATGGCAGCTGAAAAGTGAAATATATCTCGTTGTAAATGATGAGTGACATGCTTTCATGAAATGCTTTGAAAGTATTTAACTCCTCAGTGTATCAGCCAGTTTATCAATTGTAGCTTCTTGTTATGAAATCAAACCATTACAGTTGAACAGATTTAAACTTACTGAAATGCTTTTTACTGACTTTGCATATAAACCTCTGTAAAACATTAAATATTTGGTCAATTGCTCAGCCACAGAACATATGATGCACCTGCTCACTACAATAGATATTCACATCCCCTGTTGTAATCTTACCATCTTCCTGTCATGAAGGAATGTGCTAATTCCAAATGACAGACAAAACAGATGTACTGGGATTTAGCAGAAGAGTGTCCCAAGAGTTTCATCATTTCAGAGTCCAAATTAAATGTGTCTTTACAAGTTACTGAGCTCTTGCGTACATCCTGTCTTGTTCTTATCTAATTATTCCCATTATAGAATTTTCTTCGTCTGCTGTTTTATTTTTAGCAAGTAGATTAATTTGCAACAAAATAAATTTTCCCTGAATCATAAATTGATTTTATACTTTCCACATTATTGTTTACAAATTTTCTTTTGTTCTGTTTCCCCTTTCTGGTAAATATTGTTATCTGAATTTAACTATTTATGTAAAATCTTATTTTCAACAACACAATGCAGTTACATTTAAAATGTTTGTCCTTTTGAATTTGGGTTATACTATACTGCCTATTGATAAATTTGATCACTGAGGAATTAAACATTTATTCCTAATGAGATAAACAAATAGAGGTGGATTTAGTCAAAATTGTCCCAAAAGCAACAACAAACACAAAACATTATGGCATTCATGTGCAAATTATATTCAGCGCAAATTGAGTTTTTGCAATCTGATGTGCTAATTTATAAAGCCTCACACGAGAAGCCACACCCACCCACTCGATTGAACATGACACCAGGCTGAATTCTGGTTAACCCCAAGATATTTCTGCTAAACAAGTTCATCTGCAGGCCTGCGAGGAAGTTTTAAATATTAGACTGTTTGTTTTGAACTCATTACTAATAAGCATGTTTACATAGCTTTTTAAATGTAAAGTTATTTTAAAAACTGAAAACTATGCACTGTACCACATTAATCCAGCAAATATCTCTTTTCATATAGCTTATAACATAACTTATCACAGGTGGATTGATATGTTAAATATTTTTTTTTATTAAACTCATTTTTAGCTGTATTAATAAAACTGAGCCAAGATAATACTCTTAACCAGATCATATAATATTTTAAGGCAAATTTTAAGAGCAAGTTGAAAAAGAAATTTATCCTTTAATGATTTTGCATGTGGTGATGTACAAATGATTTTGGGCTGCTTTCAGCAGTAGCCCTGACGATTGACTGGAAAGCTGGAGGAAGCAATCCCACCTTGGCTGTTGTTTCAATTGTGAAGTACATCAAATATGCACAATGTTATGGAAAATGGGTGTGAATGCATTTGTAATGGGTGATCTAGCTTCCACCACTCTCAGGGGTAGAGAATTCCAGCCATGCAATACCATCTGAGAGAAGAAATTCCTTTACATCTCAGTTTTAAATGAGTGACCCTTTATGTGTAACTATGTCTCCCCAACATCTTCTCAACATCTAAAGGGAGCATTGAAGTTTCTATTTTTTCAAATTTGGATATGAAGACAAAATTGAATCCATCTTATGTGATCCTGATGCATACAATCAATTTCTACCTTATACTGGGAGAAAAATGTACAAGATGTTTATGAACAGTTTAAAACAATGAGTACTTCAGTTGTGGAAGCTTGCTATGATTTAATTTATAATTAAAATACCTTTTTAATTCTTAAACTAAATCTGCAATGATACATGATATTCTGTAACTTTGACAGAAATTCTAAGCGCTTTAGTCATTTACAAAAGTGCCACCATGTACTCTAAACCAATCAGATCAAATAGATGGTTGGTGGGGGATTGATCAGCACAGCAGTGCTTTCTTGTGGTGAAAGCAGGTAAAGCACCATGAAATGTCATAATGTTATGGAAGTTACGCTGACATTTAAATTCTAGCATAGTCCTGAAAATATAATGTATTAAGTATCTCTCCCCATTAATTTTTGCCACTATTTCCCTGTATTGGGTGTTCAGTCTATATTATGATGATGCTAGGGAATTCTCAATCATGTTACCAAACTGAAGATCATGCAATGATGTCTGGAGAATTTAGGATTTTTAAATCAACATGACTACCCGACATTAAATATTGAATTTTAGGTCTGGGAATATTCCCAGCTGCGCAAACTCCAATGGGGAGAAAGTGTCACTGACATTCACATTTTCGACCCTCAATGTGTAGGTACTAACTGCAATTGGGCCTACTATCCCCTGGAAAGATTTTGGAATCAGCTCCAGGGAGTCGAAGTGCAGAGGACAGCTCTGGGAAATGCCCACCTCATTTACATGGGACTTTGTTCTAGCTGCTATATAAAAATCAATCAACCTAAAAACAACCCTCCATTCCTCAGTCCTCTACACATGTTCTCCATCGACCCATACCATCCAATACTGTCTACCCATTACCATTACCCCTCACACCCTCCATGCCAATTGAGTCACCTCTATCCAACTCTCCCTGGCCTTTCTTACTCTCCTTACCTTCACTAACTCCCAAAGATTTTTTTAAAGTCCATAATGCTAAATAATGCTAATCTATGGTACTCTCCTCACACTTTGTCCTTACATCATTCACACCAACCCATACAGTATACCAAATGGACAGGCCTTATGCCCTGCTGAAGTGACAGAAAATAAAGTTCTTAAGTATCTAAAGTGAATTCACTATTGGAAAATAATATTCTCAATGATAAAAATCTATTCACTACCTTTAATCTTGGTCAATTTCTCATGAAAACAAAACAAGCACTTGTATTAACTGCACCATTTCAAAGGCTTTGTAAGTACTTGGAACTGTTATTCAAGTTGTGAACTGACAGGCCCTTCCCTGTGATAATGATGGATTGCAAAATCAGCCTTGCAGCACTAATCCAGTAATGAAAGTCTTCAGGCAACCTTTTCAAATGACTCTGTCAGCTTTAGACATTTTCATGAAATAAATAAAACCACACCTCATATCTTGGAAATGCCACTATTGAATATTAAATCTGAAGACAGCTACACTTTAATATCTGCTCCTGTCTCAATGAAACATGTATGTTCAACATGCTCCTGAATTCAAACACCCCGCATTCTCGCTCCCCATCCCAGCGAAATGGTGTGTGATGCATTTGCGGGATATTAAGAATTGGGCTCCAGTACCATTTTGGGTAAGCTGGAGACCTACTCCACCCGTATGAATTTTCAGGCCAATATCTTAAACAATACCAGAAGTAAAATCATTGACGCTGCAATATTCAAAATATAAGACAAGTATTTCACATTATAGGTTTAGCTCCTAAGACCCAGAGGAACAGCTTGTGATCTCAGAGTGAAAGGAAGATTATCCAAAAAAAAGCTTAATCTTAACAATACTGAAAAGCATCCTAAAGACAAAAAAGAATTATAGTTAAACATAATGTAAAGAGCTGTTACTGTAAAAATAGAGGACAAGTGAGTGATAGGACGTATTCAATATTAAAATGAAAACAAAGAATATATTTAATAAAGTGGCATTAGATTCATTAAAACAGTAGCCATATTTGCTTGTACAGAGCAAGGGTATATATTCTATTTGCATTTTTATTGCAATTATGCCAAATAGCATGGTGACATGTTTTGCTTTCAGTTAGTTTGTCTAGTACTGAATTAAGCTGCTGTCACTCTCAATTTAATAGTCTATACAAGAGTTTGCCTTTAAGCAGTAGATTAATCTCTGCCAGCCTGGCATTGTTACAATGCAGGACAGTTTTGACCTTGATTCTTTCATTGACGTGTTCTTGGTGTGCTGCACTCCAGCAAGAATTAATTGTGTACTCCTGGTATGAATTATATTAGTGTCCATTGGTACAAAAGACACAAACCAGTCCCTTGCACAAACAATAGCATAAGAAAAGAATCACTTGTAATATACTTTCATCTTTATATATTTGATGTCAGTACATCAAGCAAGTCATCTGAATGACAACAGTAATTTTGTGGTTTGAAACCTATTTAGAATCTGTATGCAATACCCAAATTAAAAATGATCCTTGCTGAAAAGAGAGGTTAGGTGCCAAATTTCAAACAATCACACCATTGCATTTCCCATGATTACACTGCAGTCAGAATTGATTTGTCAACCAATCAGCACACTTTTCCCCTCCAGCCTAACAAGTCATGATTGTTTGAAATTTGACTTTCTTGTTTTTCTCCTGATGACTGCAAGACAGAAAGATTCAGTAATTTGTGTCTTTGTGTATATGTGTCAATATATATGTGCCAACTCACATAAAGAGTCAGAATATAGTGCATCTCAGTGCAAAAAGCTTCTGACATTCCACACGTGAGATTGCTGCATTGAAATGATTAAAGACCTTGGATAACAGTAAATTTATGGTATAATTATCCATTAATTGTAAGGTGTGATGAAAGGGGTGTAGAGACAAAGAAGCACTTTGCTCTCATTACCAATGAGGGAAAACTGAAGGCAGAATCTAATCATGGTCAGAACAACATGGGCTAAGGTGAAAATTGTGACACAACCAGGCGAGAAGTCTGTCAAGGCCGACTTCAAAGTCAAGAGCATCTTGCTCTATCGTTTACACTTCTTACAAGTGGCTCAGAAAGTTTCTTACTAGACAGTGGCAAGTTGCCAACTAAGGGGGATCCTCACTTGTTAAATGCCTTATTGATGGCCCCACATGCCTCAATAATATTCAGCTTTTAATTTTAGCAATCTTGCCAAATAAACTAGATGTCGCAAAAACCCAACATTAAAACCAGAGTGGGTACCTGGAGGATTCAACTTGCTGCTTTCTCCGAAGGATCTTGCTCAGGGCTGTTCACTGGGCATGGGTTAATATCCAGTGGTGGTGTTCTCAGGCAGAGGGTCCGAGCCTCTGTAATCCAGGAAATGGGTCACGGTCATTCCTGTGGCTCCATTGTCGCCAATTCAGGGGTGTAGGACTAACTTGGCTGAGGAAATGTACAGGCATCAGTCGTGGCTCAGGATAGTTCTGATCTGCGGCTGTCCAGTTAGATTTCAAATAAGTGAACTACGATCAGTCCGTCAAATTGATCTACAGAAAATAAGGGGAAAAGGGGTGGATGAGGGCTAAGGACTGCCATTGCTGTGGATGTAAAAGTTGGCAAGATTGTATTTGAGATTACAGACTGTGGGAAAGGGAGGATGCAGGAAAGGGCTGGATTGATTCGGTCACTTTGTGGTAGAAATTGCTAGTTTGTGACCTCCAGAATTGCTGTATGTTAATTTAAAACAGTTAGAGAAATGACCAAAGGGAAGGGACCACGAGGATTGCAACAAGCAGGGCAATCCCCTGCAGCAACGGACACATCTGCGGCTGCAGCGTCAGCCTCCGCGAGCGCTCCCAGGGACTTACCTGTGGAGCAGAGCTTGGTCTTGGAGTTTGTGAAACTCCAGGAGAAGATCGATTCAGCGATGGAGGAGACCCAGACCAGGCTGGAACCAATCTTAGCCATGCTGCAGAAGCATGACCAGGAGATCCAGCGTCTTGGGAAGCATGTCATGGAGGTGGAGCAAAAGACCGCGGCCTCCAAAACCATGGTAGAATCCTCGGCGGTTCGGGTCCAGACCCTGGAACGGCAGGTACAGGCTTTGGAAGAGCGGGTCAACGACCTCAAAAATGGAGGCGATCAATAAAACACCTGCCTGGTGGGGCTGCCAGAATGGGTGGAAGAGGGTCAGCTTGTCATCTTCTTGGAGCAATGGCTCCCACAGTTTTTGAAGCTGGAAGTCAAGATAGGCCGGATGCAGGTTGAGCGGCCCCACCAGGTCGCACTGCGCAGGCCCGGAACAGACCAGCATCCCCACCTGGTCCTAGTGTGACTCCAGCACTACAGAGATAAGCAAATGATGCTAGAAGCCTCTAGAGCACTGGGGAAGGATCCACAGGCTCTGATATACAAAGGATCATAAATTATGCTTTTCCAAGACTTTTCTACGGTCATGATCCACAAGAGGAAGCCCTTTGATGAGGTAAAAAGGTGGCTGAGGGACTCCAGTACTCCATAAGATATCCAGCAATATTATGTTTTAGCCAAGGAGGGTCAGTGTTTAATTTTGACTCCCCGGAAAAGGCAAAGGACTTCCTGGATACCTTAAAGTAGACTGGCTGGCCCGAATAATATGGACAATAATGTTTACTTTGTTTTTCTCTGTAGTTTGCCTAGTTTACCTGCATGTTGGGGTTTTTAAAATATATGTGGGGGCCCTAATTGTTTTTTTCTTTTTCTCTCCCTTCTCTCTTCTCTCCCGTAATCTTTGTCCTTTTTTTTCTCACCATTCCCTTTTCGTTTCTCTCCCTTGGTATGGGATGGTTGGGTGTGGTTGGGAGAGGCAGGGGAGGGGGAGGTTGTACAGTTTATTCTACCAGGAGTACTTAAGGTTAAAATATGGATAGAACAGGTAATTTACTTGTAATTTACTTGTTATAAGATGCGTGTAATGTTTTCTTACTTTGTGCTGTGGGGGGAGTTGGGGCATGGCTTCAGCTAGAAGGAGCCATGGAGGGGTTACTGGGTAGTATGAGTGCCCCCTCTGGTCAAGGGGAAAATTCTTCTTTCATTTGTGGTATATTTTAGTCTATTGTAGAAGCATATGTTAGAAGTTTTGATTTGATAATTTTGGCAGTTGTATTTTTAAATTTATACAAACTGTTTGCTGTTTTCACAAGGTGCTCTATGAGTGGGGTTCTTCCTCCCAGGGGTCACAGGCTGTTTCGGATGGCTACGGCTAACCATTCATTTAAATGGTGCAACTGGAATATTAAGGGGAGTCATTCACCAATTAAGAGAAAAAAGATACTTTCAAGCCTTAAAAAGAGAGGGTCAATGTTTCCTTGCTGTAAGAAACACATCTAATTGATAAGGAGAACTTGAAGTTACAGCAGGGAGGGTTTGGACAGGTGTTCAACTCATCCTTTAATTTAAAAAGTAGACGAGTTACTATACTCATCCAGAAAAATTTCAATTTCAACTGTTAGACCAAATTAAGGATGAATATGGACAGTTTATGATTCTTAAAGCTTTAATACATGGAGAAAAATATGGGATTTTGAATGTATATTGCCCTCCGGCACATCCCTTAAATGATTAACAGATGCACTTTCCGGGTTGATAGCCCTTGGGGCACGTCATACAATTATAGGGGGAGACTTTAACCAACTTATTGATCCCGAATTTGACAGGATGCCTGGGGGCCTTGTCGGTATGTCCCCGCAATCCAGGCAGTTGATGGATCTGAACAGGGAGCTGGAGTTGGTGGATGTGTGGAGATGTGTCCATCCTGAACGTAGGGATTTCACCTTTTTCTCTAACCCACATAAGTGCTATACTAGGATTGACATATTTTTTGCCCCATCGACCATTTTGAATTCGGTACTATCCTACAGAATCAGAAACATAGCCATTTCTGAACATGTGGCAGTGTACACGGAGGTTAAGACCATTGGTAATGGGACAGGCTCGCGTCACTGGCTCATGGATCCTTTCCTCTTGAAGGATAGCAAGTTTATTGAGTATTTTTTGCGGGAATCTAAATATTTTGGGATATTAATTTGGGTATGGCCAGTAACTCGTCGGTGCTCTGGGAGTCTGATTATTTCTTACTCGGCGACCCAGAAGCGGCAGTGGGGAAAGCAGCAGCATTTGCTCAAGGCTCGCCTGAAGGCAGCTGAGACAGCATACTTTGACAGACCGTCTGTAACCAAGTTACAGCGGATTACAGCCCTCAGGGCTACTTTGAATGCTGCGCTCAAACAGACAGTGTATTGAGTATTGAGACCCAGACAGCAAAGAGGGAAATCTCCTTTGCGAAACAGATGTTATTCGAGTACAGTGATAAACTGGGTAGATATCTAGCGTAGGAGAAAGTGAGGACTGCAGATGCTGGAGATCAGAGCTGAAAATGTGTTGCTGGAAAAGCGCAACAGGTGAGGCAGCAACCAGGGAACAGGAGAATCGACGTTTCGGGCATCAGCCCTTCTTCAGGAATGAAGCCCTGAAGAAGGGCTGATGCCCGAAACGTCGATTCTCCTGTTCCTTGGATGCTGCCTGACCTGCTGCGCTTTTCCAGCAACACATTTTCAGTGCAGATATCTAGCATACCTGGCCAGAAAGAAGAATGCCCCCAATCTATCACATCCATCAGAGTGAGTGCTAGAACTCTTATTTGTCATGCCAAAAAAATTAATACAGGATTTAGGAAGTTCTACTCTGAGCTGTAACAGCCAGAAGGCTGTGAGGGCAATTGGTAAAGATAGAGTCCTTTTTTAAGACCCTGAATCTTCCAGGTTTAACTTCAGAGCAGCCGTCTTTTTTGAATGCCCCTCTGACAATCTGAGATACAGGAGGTGGTGAGGCAGCTCCAGAGTAGTAAAGCACCCAGCCAAGACGGACTCCAAAGTGAATTTTACAAGGAGTTTACAGACGGTCTAGCCGGGCCTCTGTTGGATATGTGCAACTACTCAGACAGTCAGGACTGCATCCCATCTTCTCTGAGAGAAGCAAATATTTCTCTTATTCTCAAGAAAGCAAAAGCCCCAGAGGATTGCACTTCGTACAGGCCCATATCATTACTGAACATGGATTTTAAAATGTTGAAAATGCTGGCGTTAAGGTTGGAGAGGGTTTTGCCTTTCATTGTAAAGGAGGACCAGACAGGTTTTATTAAGGTTCGCAGGTCTACTAAAATTATTAGAAGAGTATTAAACTGGTTCAGGTACACCAGTGAGGGTTGATTCCAGACTTGGTACTCTCTCTGGATGCAGAGAAAGCGTTTGAAAGCGTTACCTTTTTTATGAATTGGAGCAGTTTGGTCTTGGAGGGATTCTTGCCAGGTGGGTGCCAGTGTTATATATAGTGACCCGAAAGCAGCGATTCTCACTAATGGTATAAGGTCGGACAATTTCAGTATTGGTAGAGGCAGCCGACAAGGGTGCCCTCTCTCAACACTATTATTTACGTTGGTGATTGAGCCATTGGCAGAGGCCATCCGGATGAATCCCAATATAATTGCCCCAGAGGTAGGATCAGGCAGGCATAAGATCACCCTTTATGTGGATGACGTTTTTCTCTTTTTAACTGATCCAATGATATCTGTGCCCCATTTAATACAAGTGATTAGTCTATTTGGTTTGTTTTTGGGGTATAAAGCCAATTGGATGAAGTTGGAGGCCATGCCAGTGGGGGGCCTTTCTAGAATATCCGATCTTGGGGATAGAACTCATTTCCCTTTCAGGTGGTCATGGGGAGGTTTCTCGTATTTAGGCATTTTTATCATCCCGGTCTTCGATCAATTATATAAGGCTAACTCTATGCAGTTCCTAGAGAAAATAAGGCAGGTCCTTTGGCGCTGGGAGGATCTTCTGATATCTTGGTTGGGTAGATTAGCTCTGGTCAAAATGAATGTTATTCCTCATTTATGAAAGCCCATGCAAATGCTCCTTTTGATGCTGCTTAGGCAAGCACTACGGAGATTTTACAGTTGGCTTAGATCTTTCATCTGGCAACATAGACGGCCTCTTATTAAGTTGGCCAAATTGTAGCTTCCACAGGGGATGGGAGGTTTGGAACTCCCAGATTTTAAGATATATCAATTAAGTTCCCTACTATCCTATGTGGCTGATTGGGCTTGCCAGGACCCATGGTCAATCTGGCTGGACATCAAGGCCTCCCAGGCAAAATGCCCCCTCATCAATTTGTTGTTTATGGACAAGATGAGGACTGTTATGGACCATTGCAGGAATCCAATTGTCCTTAACACGGTTAAAGCATGGGGAATGATGCAACAAGGTGAGGGCAATTTACAAAACATTTCCCCTTTCACCCCTATAGTAGGAATGTTAGGATTCCAGTTGGGGTCGATGGACTCTGGCTTTAAGCTCTGGGAGTATAGAGGAGTCTCCTGTTTGGGAGATTTATTTGACGGAAAGGTCACGATGTCTTTTGAGCAGCTGAGCCAGAAATATGAGCTATCTAGGAGGGCCCTCCTTTGTTACTTTCAGGTTAGGGACTTTATACAGAAAAAGACTACATTGATTATTAGTCCCTGTAAGTCAGATATGGAGAGAAAAGTGTTTCGGTCCATGGGCGCTCTCTCAGTCAGCATCTTCTATCATTTGTTAGGAGGTGATGTCTCGAAGGACATTGAGCGGCTATGCGGAATCTGGACTCATGAAATGGGGGTGGAGATCTAGTCAGCGGCATGGGAGGGTATTTGGGAGAACGTAAGGAAGATTTCAATTTGTAATAGGATGCAAGCTATGCAACTGAAGGTACTCCACTGGGCTCATTTGGCACCAGAGTGGCTTGTGAAATTTAAGACAGGAGCGTCCCCAGTGTGCCCCAAATGTAAAACAGATGTTGGTACTCTTACTCATTGCTTGTGGTCATGCCACAAGCTTCGTAGATATTGGGGTGCTATAGCAAGTGTTTTGGATAGGGTCTTGGGAACTGAGGTCAAGGTGGATCCGATCTCCCTCCTCTTGGGTTTGCCCAATCTCCCTTCTTTGGATGTGCATGGGAATAAATTGTTTAATATTCTTTCATTCTGTGTGAGGAAGAACATTCTAATGAGCTGGGTGTCAGAGAATCCCCCGGGACTCTCGGGGTAGCATAGATTAGTTATGGAACATATCCTCTTCGATGTCCTTACGATATGGTGCACCAGAAAACTGTTTGATAGAATGTGGCGGCCCTTTCTGAATTATATAGATACAGACTTGTTGGCTACATTGGTCAAGGCTTTTGTGTTGTCATGAGGGCTATGTCTGGCAATCCAGGGGCTCCTGGGTTTGCTTACTAATGCTCCCGGTAGTGGGGAGCTTTCATGGAATTGCACTGAGTGAGGTAACTTACCTGAATGTAAATGAATTTGCCTTGGTTCAACCTGGTTTAATTTAATTTTTTTTTAGTTATTTATTGAATTGTAATTTTTGTCATTTTTTTTCTGTCTCTTCGGTGATTTGTGGAGTAGAGTAGTTTGTTTACTGTTATCGTTATAAGATTGTTATGCTATTTTGTAATGATTTTGTAATTTTCTAAAAAAAATTAAAATCTTTTTTCTCAATAAAAGTAATTACAAAAAAGGAAACTCAAAAAGGGCCCGTTTACAGCTTGCACCATTATCGATTTGAGGAGAAGTGATCTATGGTTTCCATCAGTACTCTTTTGGCTATAGATACCAGGAAAAATATGACAGCAGATACAAAGATTAAGCCTTAGATTTTCTCTCCTTATGACTCAATCAACATTAGCCTGGCCATATCAGTGATTAGGGTGTACATCTTGTGAGAATTGTAGAAGTAAGTCCATAATTCCAAAGGGAATTTGGCATGTCCATAAAGACTCTTACCAATTTTTACAGATACACTATTGAGAGCATTCTACCCATATTGCAGCTGCTCTGCCCAGGACTGTAAGAAAGGACAGCGAGTTGTGAACACAGCCCAGTCCAACACGCAAGCTAACCTTCCATCCAGTGACTCCATCCATATTTGTCAATGCCTTAGGAAGGCAGTAAACATCATCATAGACCCCTTCCACCCTCATCCGTTGGGCAGAAAACACAAAAGCTTAAACATATGCACCAACAGATTCAAGAACAGCTTCTTCCCCACTACTTTTAAATTCTGAATAAACTTCTCAAATTTCATATTTAATGTTGACCTCACTCTTTGTGCACCCCTCTGCAGCCGTAAACAATATATTCCTCTCTCT
Organism: Chiloscyllium punctatum; assembly: GCF_047496795.1. Taxonomy (NCBI): domain Eukaryota; kingdom Metazoa; phylum Chordata; class Chondrichthyes; order Orectolobiformes; family Hemiscylliidae; genus Chiloscyllium; species Chiloscyllium punctatum. The sequence goes on along the minus strand of NC_092750.1, from coordinate 48,205,727 downwards.
TTACCCTTCTGCGCTTTGTATGGTATGATCTACCTATACTGCATGCAAAACAAAATTTTTCACCGTACCTAGATACATGTAACAATAATAAATCAAACCAAATGATTTACTGATGCATCAGCCCCAAAACACACAGAAATGAAGCAAATACAGTTCAGCATTCCCCATTTGTTAAAATCTTTGAAAAATTACAATTAAATTTCCTCTCTTTCCCTTTGTTTTGATCTCAGGCAATTATTTCAATGATCTCAACTAACCAAAGTGGCAGTGAGAACATGGTATCCTTGAGCTAAGTAGGAGAACAATCAAAAACACAAGGGCCTCAGTCTCCAGAAAGGTACATTAATTTTACTTTAAACCAGTCCAAACCAGTGTAAATGATTGCAGGGTTTTAAATAAAAGTTATGTCAAGTGTAATTGGCATTCCCAAAAGTCCAAAACTACTTTAACAATCATTTTGCAGGAAGTAGGCCCCACACATAAATCTGGACATTCCATAAGCCTTGTTTCAGGCATAATTTCAACCAGTTTACTGATTATACCCAAATAGAAACATTACCTTTTTTTCCTACTTTTGATACCTTTGACATCTGCTGGAAAAATGTCCATACATGGATGATGGATGAGAATTAGGCTCTGCTGCAATGCCCTTTACCCCCACAATTGCATAACTTGCTAGTACTCGCTGCCGGAGGTCATTCATCCTGGGATTGCACCACCCATCAAACCAAGAGTCATTGCCTTCAAAGAACAGAGAGAAAAGCTTATAAATTAGGTTGAATTTATAAACTATGGAAAGAAGATATACAGGGAAAGATAAGAAAACAAACTTAGATGAGGTAACTGCAATTGATTATTCAATTATTAATTAAATTTTATTTTTTGCAGAATTCTTTGTGTAACTGAATGAGCTTATTAATGTTTTGTTATCATTCCCGTAAGTTCTATAAGCCCCCGCATTGACAGCTCATGTTAGTTAATGGAAAAGTTGTAGGCTTGAGGCGTCCATTCTAAACTATGTATAACAGAATTGTGAAGTTGTCCCTTAGCGATGGATTTCCAAGTTCATTCTATAGCATGCTAGGGAAATCCCCTATCATACTCAAATTAGGAGCAAAGGAAATGCAAATCAGATTTGTTGGGGGAATATGAAAAGGTGAAGAGAGCATTATTAAACTTTTGGATGCTAGAGACAGTTCAGCATCATGCTTTGTGGGCGGCACGGTGGCACAGTGGTTAGCACTGCTGCCTCACAGCGCCGGAGACCCGGGTTCAATTCCCGACTCAGGCGACTGACTGTGTGGAGTTTGCACATTCTCCCCGTGTCTGCGTGGGTTTCCTCTGGGTGCTCCGGTTTCCTCCCACACTCCAAAGATGTGCAGGTCAGGTGAATTGGCCATGCTAAATTGCCCGTAGTTTTAGGTAAGGGGTTGATGTAGATGTAGATGTAGGGGTATGGGTGGGTACGCTTCGGCGGGGCGGTGTGGACTTGTTGGGCCGAAGGGCCTGTTTCCACACTGTAAGTAATCTAATCTAAAGTAATCTAATCTAATCTAAATGCTTTGCATGACTAAGCCGGATGCCTGGTGCTCAGGGAGTAATGTTGGGAAATGAAAGCTTAAATTAATGAGTTGGGTGCAAGCATGTGGAAGTTCAGAACTCTGGGTTCGCAGGGAGTGCAGGAAGGAAAGGAATGTGAAGATTTGGGGAGTGGGGGTGGTGCTGGGCTTGACCACCTGCAATCACAGACTGAGCCTGCACTCACTCTGCAAAGTATTGCCTAATACACACGTGCAATGTAAATGAAAAATGGCTGCCACACACTCAGAGTGATATGGACTCTACTTGTGAGTGATGTGAGACCCTTTAAGGGGCAATCAGGCCTCAGTGCACATTCCAAATTAAAGATGTCTATAATCATATTTCTACATGTGAAACACATGCAGTGACTAACCGTGTCGAATCAAATCCCGGCTACAAGCACCTTTGACCACATTATAGAGTCATAGAGATGTACAGCATGGAAACAGACCCTTCGGTCCAACCTGTCCATGCCGACCAGATATCCCAACCCAATCTAGTCCCACCTGCCAGCACCCAGCCCATATCCCTCCAAACCCTTCCTATTCATGTACCCATCCAGATGCATGTTAAATGTTGCAATTGTACCAGCCTCCACCACTTCCTCTGGCACCTCATTTCATACACGTACCACTCTCTGTGTGAAAAAGTTGCCGCTTTGGCCTCTTTTATATCTTTCCCCTCTCACCCTAAACCTATGCCCTCTAGTTCTGGACTCCCCAATCCCAGGGAAAAGGCTTCGCCTATTTACCCTATCCATGCCCCTCATAATTTTGTAATCCTCTATAAGGTCACCCCTCAGCCTCCGACACTCCAGAGAAAACAGTCCCAGCCTGTTCAGCCTCTCCCTATTGCTCAAATCCTCCAACCCTGGCAACATCCTTGTAAATCTTTTCTGAACCCTTTCAAGTTTCACAACATCTTTCCGATAGGAAGGAGACCAGAATTGCATGCAATATTCCAACAGTGGCCTAACCAATGTCCTGTACAGCCGCAACATGATCTCCCAACTCCTGTACTCAATACTCTGACCAATAGAGGAAAGTATGCCAATCGCCTTCTTCATTATCCTATCTACCTGTGACTCCGCTTTCAAGGAGCCATGAACCTGCACTCCAAGGTCTCTTTGTTCAGCAACACTCGCTAGGGCCTTACCATTAAGTGTATAAGTCCTGCTAAGATTTGCTTTCCCAAAATGCAGCACCTCTGAATTAAACTTCATCTGCCACTTCTCAGCCCATTGGCACATCTGCTCAAGACCCTGTTGTAATCTGAGGTAACTCTCTTCGCTGTCCACAACACCTCCAATTTTGGTGTCATCTGCAAACTTACTAACTGTACCTCTTATGCTCGCATCCAAATCATTTATGTAAATAACAAAAAGTAGAGGACCCAGCACCGATCCTTGTGGCACTCCACTGGTCACAGGCCTCCAGTCTGAAAAACAACCCTCCACCACCACCCTCTGTCTTCCACCTTTGAGCCAGTTCTGTATCCAAAGTCATCTCTCTGAAGCAGAAGTAATTTTAAGTAATCTTAACCTTAAAGGTATCACCTGTAAGCCATAATTCGCGAAGACAACCCAAGGTGTTATGGGCTACACAACAACGTGGAGCTGAAGTCCTCCAATCTTCAACTGCAAGTATGTGCTACCATGCACTTATTTGATGAAGGGAGCTGAGGATGGAGGGAGGGAGTAATCCCAATATACTTAAAAATCTCTCACTGTACTTGTTTGATGTGGTTTGAACTACAAACATTGGGAATACTGTAAGTCTTTAAGGTGTAGCTGATGGGGTTCAGCTCATGGGTCGTAACAGGCTGCATCTCAGGGCTGCTCACTTGCTATTTTGCGCCTTCTTTGTTGCTCACAGCATCCTTGCCTTGCCTCCCCTTACCTGCTTTTTGACACTTTGCCCCTCCAACACACCTTAAAGTCTCAGGGTACTTCTTTCTTGCCTTGTCATCCAGTACAGACACAATAGGTATCTAACAACATCTCTGATTCGAAAATATCTACACCTTTTAAAGGGAAGTGACTTTGAACTAGAGCAGATGCTCAAATCCATTTTAACTGTGAGGGTCCCCTGAGAAAGAGACAGGACTGGGGCAGCATGAAGTATGCTCTGGTGTGTCCCAGGGAACATTGTAGTGTAGGATTTGAGGAAAGTGATCTTCCATTTTCAGGGGGTTTCACCACTGGAAGCAATGGGATTAGGGAGCCATTGTAATTAATACTAAGGAGATATTAAGGGGAGATAGTGGTAAAGTCATTACCTAGTCATCCTGAAGCACTAGCTAATGTTCTGGATTTTAAATCTCACTATAGCAAATGATGAAATTTGAATTCAATAAAAATAGGGAATGATAAGCTTGCCTAATGACGACAATGTAACATTGATGAAAAAAAAATCTGGTTAACTATCGTTATTACCACCGAAAAATGTTTAATTCTGAAATGGGCTAGAGAGCCAGTCAGCTCATGGTTAATGGATAACAGCAATGTCAGTGTACCATGCAAGGATAAAGCAAAATTAAAGTATGTGACCAAATCCTTGCACGAAGAGATTGATGTTTAAAACATCTTAGGAAATGTGGGAATGTTTAAATAGGGAGGTTTTTATTTAACACTTAGTGCCTTGACAAATGAAGACATTACTGATTAAAGTCAGAATGCTCAAAAGTCAAAATCGGAGGAGCGGTTACATCTCGAGGGGTTAAAATCCTGCTCGACCAGATATTTTTGCACACGTATTTTCAAGCACAGATGCCTACAAAAAAATTAGGAGCTAAAATTCAGGGCAACATTCCCCTTTGCTAGCCCAAAGATTCTTTACAATTGTATCATCTCACTCCAGTTCCAGCCAAGAGTTGTAGTGAACAAAGCACAGATGTCAAATGTTATTACCTTACTTATCAGCATGACCAATAAACACCACAGATAATCCCTTTCCAAATTAATTTTCTTAATTGTGATACATTGCATAATGATGTTGTTCCATTCCCTCTGAGTCAGATCTTATGGGTTAAAGAGGGAATTCCCCCACTTCAATCAATTTTTTTACCTCAGCCAAAAGCCAAATTAATTTAACTGCACATTATTTCATTTTTATTTGTGATTCATTGCTGTATGCAAATATTTTGCTATATTATATAAATATTTACATTTCAATAGTACACCTTTGGCTGTGACAGCGCAGGTCATCCTCAGATTGTGAAATGTTCAGAGGGATATGGGTCAGACACAGCCAGATGAGACTGGTTTAGTTTGGGATTATGGTCGGCACGGACTGGTTAGACTGAGGGTCTGTTTCTGTGCTGTTGTTCGAAATAAATGAAAGTTCTTTCTTCATATAAAAATAGTGGCAAAAACCCTTTCCAACAGTAGAGGGCACCATAAGATAATAACAACAAATCAATAGAACTACCTGTTAATGCAAAGTATTAAAAGCATCTTGTCAACCTTAATTCAGAGAATGTTCCACTCTGCACATTATCATAATTCTTCACGTTGCTCAGTAAAACTTTACTGCACTAAAAATGGTAAAATCATTGCAGACTGCAGCTTTGGCTAACTTTGAACATTTACGAATTATTTCTACTTTCAGTGAACTAGGTCATATGTTCCAATCGTTACACTGAGAACATGCTCACTGCAGATCCTGGTGAGGTTTGATGTCTAAGTTCATTAACATCTCATTAGTATGGAGCTGGTTGGCACACACACCACCATCTGTGTCTCTTGGACTCTGCTTGCCCCACACTACACAGAGAGGTTTGTTTTGAGAACCAAACTAAAATGTCATTTCCTGGTGAGACAGGCAGCATGCAGACTTTGTGATTTCTCCTTGTCTTAATGATTGTAGCTTGCAGGCCAATGTGAAAAGTGTTACTTACTCTCTGCTTGCTCAGCAGGAGATTCAACAGCAGGTACTCGCATGATACACTAGTTCCACCTCTCAAAGGGTGTCTACCTTTCTTAAAAGGGAAGTGTGTGTTTCCTCTGAAGCATCTTCTGTAGAATCTGTGGATGGCATCAATAGAAGGAAAAACATTCTGGGCTCCTAGGTTCTCTGATGTGGTCCTGAAGGCATTAGGCTCAGAGATGGAAAGATGGAGATGTGTCATGTTTCTGTCGAGGTCTTCAATCCAAAGAAAATACAAGTCAGTGGCCAGAGAAGTCAATTCCCTCAAGTAGAACAAGGAAGAAGCAGAACTGGATTTAGATTACAGAGTCGTAGAGATTTACAGAAGGCAAACAGACCCTTCAGTCCAACTTTTCCATGCCAACCAGATATCCTAACCTAATCTAGTCCTATTTGCCAGCACTTGGCCTAATATCCCTCCAAACCCTTCCTATTCATATACCCATCCAGATGCCTTTTAAATGTTGTAATTGTATGCACTTCCACCACTTCCCCTGGTAGCTCATTCCATACACGCCCCACCCTCTGTGTGAAAAGTTACCCCATCAGGTCTGTTTTACATCTTTCCCCTCTCACCTTAATGCCATCTAGTTTTACCCTAACATGGGAAAATGACCTTGATTGTTCACTTCTCTTGAGCTCGCTGCATCAGGGTACAACTGTTACAGTGCTATTCGCTAAGCTCATTCAGGATGACGTTATATTGCTGCCTTGACCCACTCTCAAGGTATCTCTTAACTTCATCCTGCTGCCTGGCATGAAGTGCAATCTACTTGTAGTGTGCCCGTGGTTTCCGCCCCATCACCTGCACACCCCTTCCTCACCCCAACTCTCTCTTTCTGGATTTCTGCATCCTGGTCAGCTGGTGAAGCCTCATGCAGAAGGGCCACTGCTTCATTTGACTTCTAATGAAAAAGGAACATCACCACAATCAGATATGCACAACCATTAGATCTGTATGTATAATTTGTGGGAATAGAGAGTTGGGATTAGCATATAGTGAATCGCTATATCACTGGAGGATGAGGCTGCAGATGAGCTGTGCTGTCCAATACTTCAATAGGAACTTAAACATGCCATATACAGGAAAACACTAGTGTATCTACAGAGCAAGATGTTTGGTGCTTTCACTCACCTATCGCAAAGTGCCTTGTAGACAGTATTCCATCACACTCCTGATTTGTGCCTTTTAGATGGTGCAGGCCATGGGGAAACAGGAAGTGAATTTCTCACTGCAGGATTCCTAGCCTCGGACCCACTCTTGGTGGAAATGATTATTGCCTCGCACTTGTGAGGTGCAAATGTTTCTTGCCGTTCATCAGCTACAACCTAGACGTGGAATGCATCAGTATCTGAGGAGTTCTGAATGATGTGCAATCAATGGTGCTGAACGATGTGCAATCATCAGCAAATATTTCCACTTCTGACCTTGTGATGGAGGGAAGGTCATTAATGAAGCAACTGTTGATGGATGGGCCAAGGATGCTATCCTGAGAAACTCCTGCAGAGGTGTTGTGGAGCTGAGATAACTGACCTCCAAAGTCCACAAGCATCTTGCTGGAACAAATCAGAAGATCCTGTCAATAAGTGTTGTTACTGACAAAATCTCAAATGAAAAATCTCCAATTATGAATGTAAAACATAGAGTTCACAGCAATAACAGCATGTAATTATATTTATTGAAATGCATGAAAATTTAATTTCTTCCATAGCATGTGAGCACACAAACGTTGTTAGTGGCAGTAATCAAATAAAAATGACAACTGTTGGGTTTAACATTTTTCTGTAATTAGCAATATATTAACAACACCTATCAATTTTTTTTCTGACAGCTAATCTTCTTATGTGGGCTTTCGTAGACAACATGAAAGACACCAAGTAACTTGAATTAAATTTGTATATGAATTATTACAGCACAGTCTTTCTATAGTGGTGCTGTGAACAAACAAAGCATATGGTTTAGTGAGCTTGGGTTCAAGGCTGCAAGTTCAGTCTGTCATGTGAGCAGTAAGTATGATCTCACCTGGGGTGACAGCGGTTCAGCTATGTCAGTTCCACTATTATATAGCCTTCCTTCTAGGCCACAAAGTGTCAAATATCAGGAAAATGTATGCAAGGGTACTCCAGCTCGAATCCGTTTCTAAAGGAGAAAAAGAAAAGCAGAGAGAAAAGTTTGTGAAATATCAGGACACAGAACATTAAGAGTACGTCGTAAAGAAGCCCATGAGGAATAAATCAGACATACATGATGTAAGCATTGCAGCAATTCATCCACACTACAACCTTAAGGTCTGTTCCGTGTTAATCACATATGTTTACTGTGTCAATGATTGTCTCCTGAATCACTCAAAATTTCAGATGGATATTTTCAGAATCCTGTATGATAAAGCCTCTTGACTTTGAGGGAGTAATAATTCAAGTGGATTTTGGAAAGTTCTCAGACAATGACTTTCAAGAGTAACTTGACCATGTTCCACTCCAAAGACAACTGGCAAATACTGAGCTGTAGGGATTCAGCACAGGTCCTGGGAACTGAATTTACTCAAAGAATCAACACATCGATGGGTTTGTATAGGAGAAGGTATTGTGACATGGCATGATGGGAGGTATTGAGCAGGGATATCTAGCACTCAATATTAGAACTATTACTATTTCTGATTTATAGAATTAATTTGGATTCAAAAACTACTTAATGAGATAACCAGGGACAGCCAATAAAGGGAACCTTGCCAATGTTACCCACATCACTGGAAGAATCATAGAATTGTTATGATGTTAAAGGAGGCCATTCAGTCTATTAAACCTGCATGAGCACCATTACCTAGTACCAGTCTCCTGCTTATCCCTATACCCTTGCACATTATTTTTATCCAAATGATCATCCAAAGCCCTATGGAAACAAAAGAAAATAGGGTTAAAATTACCATGAATCTAGTCGGTCTCAACATTAAAATGCAGAAACATGATGAACAATTATTTTCACATTTCTGTTTGGAAGTATGATATTTCTCAGTCATTTCCAAGGATGTCAAAATTCAGCAAATGTTTTGTACATTTTTAATATTTATGTTGCTATTTTTGTATTCGAAATCTTTAAGGGAATTTCATCATTGACAGAATGTAACTGTTCAGTTTTAATTGCTGATAAAGCAAATTTGTTTTCTTTTGTTTGCTGACTAATATGATCTATCAGAAATACGTATTACCTGGTTCAAGCTGATACAGAGTTGCTCCGCTAGCTATTGAAATGTATGTTACTGGATGGAATCCAGTGCAATCACTTTGATTTTGGAGAATAATCAAGTATTAGGCAATTGATGTGAAAGACTTGTGCTAACAAAGGTGGTTTGACTTCACCCCCATTTAGGCAGAAATACATGTTGATGCTGTCATGTTCAGGATAGTGGTCTAACAATTAACTATTCAGTTAATCAACTCTGTGGGTTAGTTTATTTAAAACAGCAAAATGCATTGCAAGTTATGAAGCAGACTTAACAGCAAACTAACTGATGCCTGTATATGCAACTTGCTGACTCACAACTAACCAACTGATAGGCAGAATCACACCGTATATTACACAAGGCACATGGAATCATTAATAATGAACTCTCTCAAAGGCAAGGTACACATACAATCAAACCTTATGTCTTGAGCCCAACCATAATAATTTTTAGGTCAAGCCTTATATGGATACTTGTTCTGCTGACTACATGTTTACTTCCATAACATTTTCTGTGAGTGAAACAATAGTCTGAGTGACATGGGTTACTGTGAGCTGTGTGGTAGAATCAGGTTAGAAGTCTGGCAAAGCCTCACCTCAATGTTGACATCATCTCTCTCCAACCATTCCACATTTCACAATCGGTGTGGCAAGATTCTTGTGAGACAACAGTGAGATGCCAATTGATGGGAATTAATGCTGGTTAAATGTCTTGTTAATGCCACAATTCACCTCATCATTATTCAGCTTCCTATTTTGCCAAACAAGTTGGACATCGGAAAAAGTCAACAAGGAAACCAGAGCATATGCTTGGCAGGTTGATTTTGTTGTCGTCAGCAACCTCAATCAAACAGTAGGGCATGCTCAGTCATCACCAGGTGCATGAATATCTCTTCCATGAAAAGTGACATCCAGCATCCAGCCAATCCAACCATTATCATCCAAGCACAAGTGTGGTCTCAAAGCAGAGACTTGCATTGCAGGGTACACCAGCAACTAGCATTGACAGGGTGCAGTGAACTTTGCACATAGGGACGGGGCAACAGCTTGCAGATGAGGCAAAGCTGCATCTCAGAGATATTCACTTGCTGTCTTAGTGCTCGCTCATTTAGCACCTACCTTTATGCTCACAGCATTCCTATCTTGCCTTTCCATGTCGTTTGACACAATCATGAAAGCAGGCAACTTGGACTGTTGCTGAGCAGTCCTTACCCTAGTATATCTTGCTGCTCGGTAGTGTACTACATCAATGTCACATCTGCACCATGTATCAGCAGCTTACACAGTAAACACACTACATGTATAGCAAGCAGGCAACCATGTCTCAAAATCTTAGGGAAGTAGATGCCAGCCAAGTCCACGGAGGCATTATCAGGGGGTCCTGGCACACTATACTGAGGGTAGCCTCTCAAAGGAATTGGCCATCAGATATCCTATCGGAGAGTTCTCAGTCAGGACACTCATGGCTCTGCAGTCCAAGGAGTGGTCACAGTCAGTTTCTTGACTCCTTTGCAGCCAGACTGGGGTGAGAAAGGCTAACATGGTTGAGGAGATTTACAGGCACAATCAATGATCTGGCCATGCCTTGCCTAGAGCTATCCGGTATTGTTAGTTGAGAGGGTGGACATGGTCAGAACGTCAGGTCCATCCAAAAAACTATAAGAGAAAGACATGGAGGCAAGATCTGCCTTTGCCACAGGACTGAGCCTCAAGAAGGTTAATCTTTGGGACTGAGGGCTGTAAGCTCTGAGCAAGATTGTGAAGTGAGGGCAGCAGGTTTTGCAAGCATGGAATATGATAAAACACTGCTGGGAAGAGGGTAATGTATGCAGGGGTTCTTCTATTATCAGGAGTATCTTGGTTTCAAAGTGAGAACAGTGAATGATCATACCTGGCATGGATAGCTGATATGGGTGAGTGGGCAGGATAGAAGATGTAAGTGCATTTAAACAGATTTTGAGAGGTTTGAAGCCTGTACAGTTGATGTAGTGGGCTACTAGGAAGGGAATGTGATTGTTATTTATATATTGGATCACCAATATATAAAGGCTGAGGCTGGAAGCCACTGGTAGAGGAAGGCTCACTGTCACTTCTGTTGTGACGCAGGTTGGGAAGGAAAATGGCTGCAAGCGCACTCAGATTGTGGCAAGGTAAGTAACTTAGTCAGTAATGAAGGGGTAATCATTGATCATAGGTCTTTTAAAAGGAAACAACATTGGCCACAGACCCAAGCACTGTACAGGATACAGGCACACAGTGGTCATCCCACAGCATTCCTCATTCCATCAATGTCATCCTTTCACCCCTGAAGCCCAAGAGCTGAGGCAATGATGTACAGGTGAATATGCCTTTTTAGCAGACCCTGAGGGTGTTGGCCTCATTCTCCATGGCAACTGCTAACCAGTCATGGAGACAGATGGTCACATGACTTGCTGCATTGATACAGCTTTCAGGCAATAGGGGACACTCAGTGTCTGTTTGCTGCCCTGTGCATTCACATAAAGTCCCTCATTGCCAACACCACAGGGTTATCTCCTGCCTGGGGCTGAGCCAGTGCCTGGTCTCTAGCAGACCTCTGCATGGCAAATGCCTGTGCATCCTCTGAGGCCTTATTACTCTCATTCTCAAAGGTATTTCTCCTCAGAGGTCATGGGAGGTTAATGGAACCTGCAAGATAGAAGAGAGAGGGAAGGTATTACGCCCAGTAGTGAGAAGTGGTGTGCAATGATTGAAGATGATAGCAGGGCTAATGTGAGAGTTGCTGGTGACAGGGTAGATGCTAAAAGTTTGTTTCCCCTTGTGACAGAATCCAGGATCAGCAAGTATATCCTCAGAAAGGGGGTCACCCATTTAACTCAGAGATAAGGAGGAATTTCTTTTCTCAGAGTGACTCATTGCCAGAGAGGACTGTCGAACCTGGTTCATTAAGCATATTCAAGGCTGAGGTAGACAGATTTTTTATTCAGTAGGAGAATCAAGGGTAAAGGCCAAAAAGTGGAATTGGGAAGATCAGATAAACCGTGATCTCATTGAATGGCAGAGCAGGCCGATGGGCTGAATGGCCTACCTCTGCTCTTACATCTTATGGCCTTACTCAACTGGCAGAACATGGATGTTTCAGCATCTCTGCAGGAGTGATCTTGGTCTTGTCTTGCAAGGGCCAGAATTCTGTTGTCATAGCGGGTAAGGGCATTGATCTTGGGCACCCTTCCTTCGCTGAGGGCTCATTTTACCTGTTATGGACTGTTTTCTGGCAGCATGAGCAAAACGAGGCCGTTGGTAACTGTAAATATGCAAAATTGAATTACAAAGGGCAGCCAATGCCATCTCTGTCTGTATTAATCAAAAGTGCCTCAAAGAAAGCAGGATTTTCTGCAGTCAATCCATTATGACAATGGGTAGCATAGTGTGGGTGCTCGTGTGGGGAAAGGTGCTGAGATTTCCCAAAGGACTGAGGAGGCAGCACAAAGGGCATGCAGGGCCAGTGCTGTGGGAGGTTAAAGGGTGAGAGTGATTGAAGGAATATGTTGCATGCAATGGTGAGAGTGGTAAGATGAGAGATAGATGAGGTATCAGAGATAGAGTGCATGTGAGGCAGAGGGAAGAGTGTGGCTCTTACTGTGTTCTAGCAGAGAAAGTCATTGGCCATTTTCTACATAGCTGGCCATTTCCCTGCACCCTGGAGACGTCACTGATCCAAGTGGCAACCTCAGATCAGGCTGGCAAGGTCTGGTGGCTTGCTTGCTGCAGCTGGCTCTCTGAGAAAAGGCTGCCTCTCATCTGAATCACCAGGAGCTCCAGATCTGTGTCAAAGAATTACGGTGCCATTTTCCTTTTCTCTGACATGTTCTGACTCTGCCCTTGGCCAAGCAGGGCAGCTTTGGACACCACAGGAGCTTGAAGGGTATTAATGAAGCGAGTCTGGTAAGATAGGAGGAGAATTCTCATTAGACCACATGATAAGTAACCCTCCAAAAAACCTGATGCTACTCAGACTGAGTCAAAGATTTAGCCCTTTGTTGTTTTCCTGTCCCCTAAGGTTCGTTCACAAGAAATAACAGGTAAGGTACTGCCTCCCTGGGGCATCTCCTAAGATCTCATGGGGTGACAGCAGTTATCATTATTCATGATGTATCTGCCTCCAAATTCACATGAACGTATATAAACCCATATACCTCCAGCACCGTGAGTAATTCTCTTCAATTCAGAATCACAAAATAGAACATGATTACATAAAGTTATCGCTCTCAGGGACTACTCTAATGAAAATTGATTGTAATACCAGACGTCTCATTTCCTCATTGTTTTCAGTAGTGCCACACAGTGTGCTATGAGGTTATTTCAATTAAAGGCTTTATAAGTATTGTTTTAGCCAAATAATCATTCATCTCATGGAGGAAGCTGATGTGAATTTCATTCTTCTGTCAGCTTACTATGAGGCTGCAATGATTGAAGCCCAATAGTCATTGCTTAAATGTTCATTCAATACAAGCCAGTGGTGGAAGTATAATCTTATTAAAATTGATGTACAGAACACAGATATACACCAAACAATGGTAAGAGAATCAACGTAACCCAAAATTTAACCTTGCTGAGACCAACTTTGGGAGGGTTGGGTGAGAAAAGGGAAGCCAGTTTATCTGTCTTCATCTGGGAGCGTAAACATTTTGAGGGATCCTAATTCTGGAGTCCCAATGAATTTTGCACCTGGGCCCAGGGGCCAGAAGTAGCAGAAAGTTTATTTGCATAAATGGTCTCACCAAGGCTTGGCTAGTGTTGATGCTGTATTAAATGTATGTGGCTATAGGACAAGGTGTCGGTTTAGTGATGATAGAGAAAACTAAATCAAAGTGATTTGGGTAAATTTGTGTAATGCAATTGTTTAAGATAACAAACTGGACCAAATAGAAAGGGGAAAAAAACACATTAACTCAATCATCTGGAAATAATAATACAGTATTAACACATAAACTCAGCAGATAGGCACAGGAAACTCCATATATTTTTCAGCTACATTGAACCACAAACACGACAATGTGAGCTACCACTATGGAGAAGGAGAGAACAAAATTACCTGAGGCAGTTACCTTAGTGACTGGTTTCTGACTGTAAATAAAGCAAAATTGCACGACAAAGAGCAGCCAACCTCAACTTGGGACATATTAATCCAAAAGCGCCTAAAAGACAGCAGGATTTTCTGCAGTCAATCCATTATGTTTGCAAACAAACACGTTTCTTTTTCCAGTAAGTTCAATAAGTTATTTTAAGTCCTCAATGCAGTCTTTCAGACTTAAAACCAATCATGCAGTCCAATCCACACGTATAAAGCTTGATATGAGAAGAAGTCCTAGCAAAATTATATATAAAGTATAAATAGATATCTTTTCCCTGAAGCCTCTTGTCTCTCACACAGTAAAACTATTTCAATCAGACCTATTCCATTCAAGTCTATTTTAATTGTTTATACCAGAACCATAGTCTCTGGAGACAAATGGTGCCATCAGTTGACTTAGTTTTTCCTTTCACATTAATGCTTCACTCTCATCGCCCTGCACCATAGAGAGCTTTCAATTGCTCCATATGTCAAATCTGAACAGAAGTGTTGTGCTGCAAGAAGAAACAGTTTCAAAATAGAGCATTTGAAATCAATTTTCTCTTTCACTTATTTTTCCTGTGTTGCCATTATTCACCACTCCCCTAGCACATGCTCAATATTCCTTTCAAATGACAATTGGCATTCACAGTTGTCATAAATTTCATAGATTTTTGTGAAACATTGACAAAATGTTTATGAAGGGAGACAGAGGATCACACCTCAGGATGAGTGTAAACAGCTCTGGTGATGCTCTGCCAACAATCCAGTGCCTGGGCATGTGTGTCAGCTGATACCCAGTTCAGGCAACAACAATATTGTTTTCTTAATTTGTATTTCCTCTCTGAAATGCAGAAAAATTACAATTATTTACAATGTCATGTAGATAACAAAACCAAATTTGTTCAGTCTATGCAGACAAAATATTTCCATTTTAAATTTATCTCATGCAGCAATGTGGTTTATTACATTGGCCAGGATGTTATGGTCCCTTTGACAATCTCCTTGGAGATTGGGAAGGTGGGCAAAGACGTTAAAGGGAAGCATTTCCTTGACCTTCTACAGCATTTCACCAGATATTACTGGGAGCAGACAGTGAGTGCAGTGTGAACAACTTGATATAGATAAAGTAATTCATTGGTAATTGACCTATATTTTGCAGGCTCATTCAAGCTTTGCGGGAAGTGCGCAGGGGCCAAATGACGTCAAAGGACAGGCAAATATATCAGGTACCAACTGAGATCAGTGATCATTCGACAGTTATACAGTTACATAGCATATATTTACCGGAAGACTGGGGATGCACAGCCAAAACACTTTGCATCGAGATGGAGAGTTCAGGTCCCAGGGATTTGGGGTTAAGCCTGCTTGGTGCCATTTAGCTAATAGCACATGTGTACATTGAGAGGGACTGCGGTGTGTGGAGGAAGCTTTTGATGCAGTGACTCTTCAACACCAGCAGCTCCTGCTGTTGTGTCATATTTCATGGTCGGTATATCAGTACACCTTAGTATACATGCTCCTCACGATATCATCACTGTACCATACCTTGTGACCTAATTATGTAAAGGTCTCATACTCCTTCTTATCTCAGATCATTTGAAGCATGGCACAGTCCTGGAAACATATTGTTGAATTTAAACTAAATAGCTTAATGTTAGCTAGACTCTGATGGGTCGATAAAATGTAATGTTTGCACGTAATATTATGTAATAATTACCATAAATATCTAAATGATTCCTCAACACCAGGATATGTTTACTCAGTCCCTTACATTATAAGGGATAGCATAAGCATTGCCACAAAACACACTTTTGGAGTCAAGCTCACACCATTCACATCAATGGGCACGATCTACTCACAAGGCAGGTGAGGAAGAGAATGTAAATATAAAGTCTAAGAAGATCAAGAAATCGAGATGACAGCAAACACTAGTATTGTGTAATGCAGAAGTCATACAGTAGACCATGAGATGGCATCAGAATAGAGAAGCTACCATATGGCAAGGGTATCCAAACCAGTTGACCACCTCCAGGTGTTGGATTGGCAGTTTTGCCAAAGATTGCGATGACACTAAAAGGCTGTCACAGATCCTTGTGCCACAATGAAGGACAAACTGAGACATATCAGTCTTTATGGTCTTCTGATACCAGTGCCTGCAGGTCTGTGTGTGTGTCACTGGCAGATCCATGGGATCTGCCTCTTCAGGACAGTCACAGTCCCTCAAAGGAAGTGGCAACAATTGCAGATGACAAGGAGAGTGCAGCATCATTGACTGGCTAGACAAATTTGCCATCCAAGAAAGGGGTGGAAAGTGTATGAAATGTCTGCCAGATCTTCATGCATCACACACTGGACATCCAGCATCTGCCACCATACTGACAACTCCAAAGGTACGTTATCAGCCTGGGCTCAGCATCAGTTTGGCCTACTCCACTCCTCCGAGAGTGAATCCCCTTTACTGTCACGTACCCATTCAGCTGGGCAAATGCACAGCTGGTGCTCTCAGTAGGTTGTGAGCACAAATACATGCTTGAACCTACATCCACCAACATTGTGAGAGGGTCCAGGTAAACTTTCAAACAGCGAATCTTCTGATGGTGCCTTCCCATCCTCAGATGTGGCAGGTATGCCCACTGAGATGGCAGCTTTTGCACTTGGCTGTGTAGGACAACAAAAAGATCAAAGGGTCTATTCTATCCAAACATAAATCTTCAGAATTGGCTGGCACTAGATCAATTTATCCACAAATGAACGACATGAGAACACCTTCTCTCACCATGGCAGGATTTGAACCCGGGCCCCAGAATATTTATCCAAGCCTTTTGACTAATAGTTTAGCAATAATGCCACAAGGATATTGTCTCCCCAAAGAGTAGCCATCATCCTACAAACAACAGTCATATTGCCAAAATTAAAAGGACTAGAAGGAAAAAAAATCCCCCCTTGTAGTATGAACTTTTGACCTTTGACTTTTGCCATGTCAATACTTTTTATCCATCTGTGGTATTTGCCTGTCTAAATTGTGAATGAGTGTGTATATTTGGAATTGGAAGGATGTAGTTTCAGTTGCATAGTCATAATTTAAAACTCTCATTTCCATTGTTCTTGTTAAAGTTTTACGTGTTACAATAAACCAAATTATTTTTCTTTTACTGATGAAACGTGATGTGAATTGCTTTTGTCTGGAAGGGACAAATGGATCATTTTGGCAGTCTCATTGGGATTATATACATTGATACATTTTGTGATGGCTTGTGGAAGATGGAGCATGACTATCAATGCTGCTTCCCCAGTTACACCTTGACATTAGAGATGGAGCAGTCATCATTCTGTCCTGTCACTTCAAGGGCTTCCATTTTCATTGGCTAGAAATGGGACCCTGCTGCCAGTCTGGGCCCTTTCCTTAATGCTCCATGGACCCATGTCCCTGGTGCAGAGAAGAGATTTCAGTTGCCTTCAAGAAAACCCACATCGCTGGCCTTGGCATACATTGACACGTATTTGACATTAGGATATATGGAGCTAATTTGGAAGGATTGCAGTGCAAGGGTCATCCTTCTTTGTCTCTTTGGCCTTTTCATAGAAGATGCACCAACCTTGCCATATAGCCATGTGGACTCGGTCTCTCCCAAAACTGCACCCACACACATAACAATTTCATAACCTTTTATGGAAGCAAGGTGTGCTATACTCACTTGGAAAGAGTTGATGTGTTCATGGCGCTGCAGCAAGATACCGCAAACAATCCCATAGCTGCTGATCTATTCTGTGATATCTGTTTGAGATTGCTTCATTGGGTGAAAGGCTCTCCCCTTTTTGTCCTTTGCTTGAGTAGCCTGGTGGAGTACATTTGGGGAGCCATCACTGAACCTTTCCAGCACCAGGATCTTCCTTCTGCAATATTGTCAGGTTCCTCATTTCTCAGGCTGTCACAACGATAACTTCACTGAGCTTTTCACCTTGTCCCAGTGACAGAACTGCACATTTACCAGAGATCTGGAGGGTGATAACTGAAGTAGGTCTGTTGGAGGCCTCCTATAGGCCTGAAGCAGCATTACACTATTGGCAGCCCTTTAAAAATGGTAAACAGAACACCCATCAGAATCAGCTGACCATCTCAGTCACTGACCCCAGTCGTGTTGGTCAGCCTCCTCCTACTGACCATGAATTGGCTTACTGGCATGAGATTTTAGTGAGATGGAGAATTGAAATGGAAACATTATGAATTTTGACAGAAAGTCTCCACCTCACATATCAACTTCTTACCACTTCCCTTTTCAATATGATGTTTTGGGTGTTGATACTTCCTCAGATCACAAGCTGTTCCCAGAGGATAGGTGCTGGCTGCATTATCATGTATTTCAAGTATTTGTCTTTGCTTGCAGAACTTTCACTTTTAAGACATTATTTTTGAGGTTATAGTCCATGAGTGAATCCACTCTGAAAAGCTTGAGCTCCACTTTAGAGTCATACAACACAAAAACAGACCTTTCAGTCCAACTCGTCCATGCTGACCATGCTTCCCAAACTAAACAAGTCCCACTTGCCTGAGTTTGTCCCAGATTCCTCTAAACCTTTCCTATTCATATATATGTCCAAATGTCTTTTAAATGCTGTAACAGTACCTGCAGCTACCATATCCTCTAGCAGTTCATTTGATATACCAACCACATTCTGTGTGAAAATATTGGCCCCTCAAAAAACTCTTTCTCCTCTCATCTTAAAATATATTGTCTGGTTTTGAATGTCCCCATTCTCGGGAAAAGCCCTTTGTCATTCACCTTATCTATTTTTGCCCACTCAACACAGGAGGATCCTGAATAACATAAGATCCCGCGGTGTTAGGGGCAAGGTACAGGCATGTATAGATGATCGCCTGACCAGCACAAGACAGGGTGTTGGGATAAAGGAGTCTTTTACAGGATGGCAGTCTGGCAAGATATGGTGTACCTTACTCTGAAGATACAACATTGACGCCATTACAACTTGCTAATGAAAACTATTTAGTATGAGTACCCAAGAGTGTTTTGAAGAAATATCTACCTAACCTAAGATAAACTGATCAGTGTCCACTCAAGTCATGAAGACCAGGCATTATATAGCAAACAGTCATGCAGAAAAAAAAAGCTTGTACTTGGGTAGTGCATCGAGCTCTAATTATAACAGGCTTCAATTCCTTGTGGTGGCTCACAGCATAAAGCTGACAATAGCACACAATAACTGAAATGTACTCAGAGAATCCACAAAAAGGGGTAATATCATCAAGTCACTGACATAGTGGGTGGTGATAAGAGATCAAGGTTGAGGCAGCTGGGGCTCAGTAGTGACAGCCTTCCTCTGCATATGTCTATTGCAGTACATAATTCTACATGACAAAAATGAAAACTTCTCAATACTGTGATCTTAATGAACACACGCTCAGGAAAAGATAGATACAGACTTGGATAATGTACAGCCTTGATGTTTCAAGCATTCCTGCACAATCAATACATTTTTTAAAAGACTAATGTTGGAACAGGCGCACAAGTCCTTTCAAAAGAATCACTTTTTTGACAAATCTTAGTCGTGACAGCTATTGTTAGCCAACACTCACTTTAAAAAAAACATTTACAGCATGAAAGATAGCTCAAATTCAGTGTAAGACAGGGTTTCATCAAAAGACTTAGTTCGATATAGCCTAAAGGAAATTTTTTTTCTACATATCCACTGGCTCACTGCCATTTTCTTCCACTGGTCTACACTTGTTCTGACCTACTTCTTACTGCTGGATATGTCCAGCACATTCAGACAGCCTGTCAATAGGCTGAGGAGGTTGAAAGACTTAGCCTGCTCATTAATAATTTCTTAAGGTTTTTGGACACAAATGGTTTTCGCATGATTCTCACCAAACAAAAAAAAAGCTGGACTCAACGCTATTCAATGGAAAATGCAACCTTAGGCTATATACATGTTAAAGCTACCTGATAATTTGTTTGACTGAAATGATTTTTTAAAGCATAAAAAGCAATTAATTGAATATAAGTAGGCTGCCAAACAGTTCTCATTTGTATGGCTCGCAACCAAAGGAATTGAATGATGTTTAGACTGGCTCATGATCATAAATGAATTTTCCCAATGTTCATTAGGCTACTGAATGGTCTATTCCACAGAGCAGCCAAACTTTATCTCTAAAACGTACTATACACCTATAAACAATCAGGAAGAGATAGAAGGGCAGATACATCGGCAAATTTCAAAGAAGCGCACAAAATAATTGAAGGAGATTTAACTTTTCCAATATTAATAGGGATAGCTAAAATGTGAAAGACTTAGAAGGGGACAGAATTATTCTAACATATCCAGGACAGCTTTTTAGTCCAGCACATTTTTTATTTCAAAAATGTATATCGTCACAAACACAGTACAGTTCTGTACAATAGCATATGAAGAAATCAAGTAACATTGGAGTTTGACTCCAACTAACGAACAAACCAAAAGCGTCTCTTACTTGTACAAGACTATATTTGCATACATTTGAGGCAGCAGGAGAGTTCAATAACTGAATGGACCCCCATTTAACTTCAGCAGAAAAACCTCAGGCAGTGTTCTTTCCTCACTGTGCCTTGGTAACAGATACGCCAAGCTTTAATGCGTCCCTCAGCAGGTAATCCTGGACCTTGGACTGTGCCAGTCTGCAACGCTCAATCGGGGTTAACTTCTTGTCCAGGAAGACCAACACGTTTCGGACAGACCAGAGTATCTTTCACTGAGTTCATGGTCTTCCCAGCACTGTTGATGTATGTCTTGGTGTGCATCTGAGGGAACAGACAGAACATGGAGTCCTGTGTCATGGAACTGCTTGGGATGAATCCCAGTGAAAACTACTGCCTCTTTCTCCAGCCTTCCTTTGGAAAGACATACTTCAGCAGATGCATGACAGTCTCTACACCCCTGCAGCCGCTTCGAGGGCAGCATGTGGTGGCACAGACCAATCAGGTACATATGAAGAATATCACAGCTAGTGCCCTTCTCACCATCAGCTAAGCAATGTCTAGGTGCTTGTTGAAAAGTTCTGGTGATGAGGTATTCTGCCAAATGACTTTGACACTCTGCTCAGGAAACCACATGACAGGATCAACCAACTCCTGTCACAGGGTCTTGATGATGCTACGTGCTTCTGACTTGCTGTTAGACTTGTGGTGAAACGTGTGTCTCTTTGTAAATTTCAGCATGAAAAGCTACTTGGAGGTTCCGTGGGAACGATGCCAGTCCCATACTTAACAACACCGGGGACAGGTCAAACCTCAATACATAGTGATACTTGGTGTTTGTGTACTGATGGTTAAGCACAGCTTGATCAGCTGCACACAAAGGTGGCTATCATGATGAGGGCGATGCTAGGTACATTCTTCCCCCCCTCACCCAGAGCTTTGTACATGGTGTCCCTGCAGACATGGTCCATCTTAGACCTCCAGATGAAGTGAAAGGTGGTTCAGATGACTGCAATGGGACAAATTCTGGGAGTAAAAATTTTTTTTTATTGCAAAAATATACTTTATACATAAAATATTTTGCTAGTCTCTACAGTTGGACATGCCATACATATGTAAACATTCAATTTCTTTGCATACCAAAATAGAGTAATCATTCCTATTTACAGGTCTGTACGATGACATTTTTAGCTGAGGCGTCAGCAGAGCCCTAATGACTGTGCGGGCCCCCTGTTCTTCTTTAGGCAGGCAGATGTTACACGGTGGTCTTTCCCCATCGCGCCTTGGCGGCAGCTGCCCCAAGCTTCAGCGCATCCCTCAACACGTAGTCTTGGACCTTGGAATGTGCCAGTCTGCAACACTCAGTCGGGGTCAACTCCTTCAGCTGGAAGATTAACAGGTTTCGGACTGCCCAGAGAGTTGATGATCCTCCAGGCACAGTTGATGTTTGTCTCGGTCTGCCTCCCGGGGAACAGACCGTAGAGCACGGAATCCCGCGTCACGGCACTGCTCCGGATGAACCTCGACAAACACCACTGCATTCCTCTCCAGACTTCTTCTGTGTAGGCACATTCCAGAAGGAGGTGTGTGACAGTCATGTCCCCCCACAACCGCTTCGAGGGCAGCGTGCGGTGCGACTGAGAGTCTGGGCGTGCATAAAGGATCTCACAGGCAGAGTCCTTCTCACCACCAGCCAAGCCACGTCTTGGTGCTTGTTGGAAAGTTCTGGCGATGAGGCATTCTGCCAAATGGCTTGGACAGTCTGCTCAGAGAACCGCTTGATAGGATCCACCCTCTCCTTTTCCCAAAGAGTCCCAAGGACACTACGTGCTGACCACTTCCTAATGGACTTGTGGTCAAAGGTGTTTTTCTTCATAAACTTCTCCACGAAGGACAGGTGATACAGAACGGTCCAACTACTCGGAGCGTTCCGCGGCAGCGAGGCCAGGCCCATCCTTCGCAACACCGGGGACAGGTAGAACCTCAGTACGTAGTGACACTTGGTGTTTGCGTACCGGGGATCCACGCACAGCTTGATGCAGCCGCATACAAAGGTGGCCATCAGGGTGAGGGTGGCATTGGGTGTATTTTTTCCCCCATTGCCCAGATCTTTGTACAGCGAGTCCCTTCAGACCCGGTCCATCTTTGACCTCCATATAAACTGGAAGATGGCCCGGGTGACTGCAGCAGCACAGGTTCTGGGAATAGGCCAGACCTGTGCCACGTATAACAGCAATGACAGTGCCTCACACCTGATGACCAGGTTTTTCCCCGTGATGGAGAGCAACCATAGCTTCCATCTGCCCAGTTTCTGCCTCACTTTGCTGATATGCTCCTCCCAAGACTTGGCGCACGCCCCAGCTCCCCCTGAACCAAATACCCAGCACCTTCAGGTGGTTGGTCGTGACGGTGAAGGGGATCAAGGATTGGTCAGCCCAGTTCCCGAAGAGCATGGCCTCGCTCTTGCCTCGGTTTACCTTGGCCCCCGAGGCCCGTTTGAACTGGTCACATATGCACATGAGTCTGCGCACGGACAGCGGATCCGAGCAGAAAATGGTGACATCACCCATGTACAGGGAGGCCTTAACCTGCAGGTCCCCGCTGCCAGGAATAGTCACCCCTCTCAGGCTCGCATCCTTCCTGATGGACTCGGCAAATGGCTCTATGCAGCACACAAACATGGCAGGAGAGAGAGGGCAGCCCTGCCTGACTCCAGATCTGACTGGAACACGATCTGATTTCCACCCATTGATTGAGACTGCACTGACAATGTTGGTGTAGAGCAGTCTGATCCAATTGCAGATTCCCTCCCCAAAGCCCATTTTGGAGAGAACATTTCTCATATACCTGTGTGATATCCTGTCAAAGGCTTTCTCCTGGTCCAGGCTGATGAGGCAGGTGTCCACCCCTCTGTCCTGCATGTAGACGATCATATCCCTGAGGAGTGCGAGACTCTCAGCGATCTTCCTGCCTGGTACAGCACCGGTTTGGTTAGGGTGAATCACTGACCCCAGAGCAGACCTGACCCGGTTGGCAATGACCGTTCACAGGATTTTGTAATCCACATTCAACAGTGAGATTAGTCTCCAATTTTTGAGTTCCTCCCTCTCCCCCTTCCGCTTGTAGCTGAGGGTGATGATGCCTTTCCTCATGAATTCACTCATGGTACCTGCCCGAAGCATACTGACATACACCTCCAGCAGGTCCTGGCCAATCAAGTCCCACAGAGCAGAATAGAGCTCGACCGGTAAGCCATCGCTTCCGGGAGTTTTATTCTTTTCGAAGAACTCAAGGGCCTTGGTCAGCTCGTCCAGAGATAGCGGCTGGTCCAGCCTGTCCCATGTTCTATCGTCTAAGACCTCCGTGATAGAGAACAGGAACGACTGGGAGGCCGCGCTGTCGGTCGGCTTCACGTCATACAAACTGACATAGAAGGATTTGCTGATCCTCATGACGTCAGCTTTGGATGACGTTATCGAGCCATCTTCTTCCTTCAGGCTGCTGAGCACAGAGCTCTCTTTGTGCATCTTCTGGAAGAAGAAACGTGAGCACGTCTCGTCCTGCTCCACCGAGCGGACCCTTGACCGGAAGATTATCTTGGAGGCCTCCGAGGCAAAGAGCGAGGCTTGCTGGCCCTTCACCTCCTTGAGGTCCTCCGTGACATCGACCCCCATCGTCTGCAGCAGGAGCAGGTTCTGCATACTTTCCTGGAGCTGGGACAGTTTTCCCCGCCTCTCTCTCGCCTCCTGAACACCTTTGAGGATGAAGAACCTCTTGATGTTCCCTTTTACTGTTTCCCACCAGTCCGCTGGGGACTCAAAAGGGGCTTCACGGTTCTCCAACCTGCGTAGTCCCTCTTGAGCTCCTCAATGTTTCCTGGGGTCAACAGCTTTGTGTTCAGCTTCCACGTTCCCTTACCAGCCCGCTGCTCATCCTGTAGGTGACAGTCGGCCAGCAGGAGGCAGTGGTCAGAGAAGAACACCAGCTTGACGTCGGTGGATCTGACCGAGAGCGTTTGGGGAGTAAAAAGGCCCACAAGTGGAAGAGCTGTGCTTGGTCGAACTTCAGGGAATGAAACCAGCCAAATGGTAGCAGTGCCAGTGGGACAGCATTTCAATGAAATTGACAATAACTCAGTCAGATTTAAGGTAATACTGGAAAAGGACAAAAAAAGACCCAAAATAAAGGTTTTGAAATGGGGTGAAAATTGATTTTAATATGACAAGATAGGGGTCTGGCCAAAGTGGACAGGGAGTAGCAAAATGTAGCAAAATCTACATTAGAGCATTGGCAGTCTTTAAATGGAAATACTGACAGTGCAGGGCTAACATGTTCCTACAATGGTGAAGAGAGAGACCAAAAATTCCAGAATAGTTAGGAAGGCAAATGAAATGTGAGCATTCATTTCAAGAGGACGAGAATCCAACAGAAGAGATGTACTGCTGAGGCTGCATAAGGCTCTTGTTGAACCCACATTTGGAATATTGTGAGCAGTTTTCAGCCCTGTATCTATGATATGCTGGCATCAGAAAGGATGCGGAAGAGGTTTGCAGAAATGATCCCAGAAATGAAAGGCTTGTCATATGAGAAGCAGTTGAGGACTCGAGGCCACGACCAGCTATCCTTAGTAGCCACACATTCAGATGACAAGCAACATGAATTCGACTGGGACAACACTACTATTATAGGGCAAGCCAAACAGAGAACAGCCAGGGAATTCTTAGAGGCATGGCACTCATCCACAGATTCAATCACAAGCACATTGAACTGGACCCAATATACCGGCCACTGCAGTGGACAGCTAGAACTGACAACCGGAAGCAGCAGAGACAAGCCACTATAAATGCCGGAGGAAACATCACAGAAGCGCTTCACAGGAGGCTCCCAAGCACTGAGGATGTCATCTGTTCCTATATGTTATGGCTCTATGGTTTCTTAATAAAGAAGTTAGGAAAGCAAAGCGGGGGCATGAAAAGTCTTTGGAAAGTAACATAAAGGAAAATACAAAGACATTTTATAAGGTTATGAGGGGCATGAGGATAACCAGAGAAAAATAAAATGCATGAGGAACAAAACTGGCAGACTGAAGGTGGAACTGGAAGACATAAGTGAGGTTTTAAAGAAGCACTTTGTATTTACTGTATTTTCTATTGCGAAGGTTGATGTAGGGATAGCAATTAGTAAGGGGGACTGCGATAGATCAGATAAACTACAATTGAGAGGGAGAAGGGATTAACGGTTTTCGTGGGTTTAAGAATGAACAAATTCTCAGAGCCAGATGAGAAGCAGCCCAGGCTGCTCTGGGAGGTAAGGGCGGAGATTGCAAGGGCCTTGACATTATTTTCCAAATCCCCCCTCAACACTATAGGTATATGAGCTATAGGACTGAAGAACAGATAATGTTGTCCCATATTCAAGAAGGGTGTTAAAGATAAGCTAGGAAACTATAGGCCATTGAACCGGACATCATCTGACCAACAGAATTAATCTCCACTTTGAGAGGTAAAGATTATTCAAGGCAATCGGAACAGTTTTATTCAGAGGAGATCATGTCTGACAGGTTTGATTGTGTCTCATTTTGACAAAGCCTTGAATGGCAAACTAGTCATAGAGGCGTAGAGATGTACAGCACAGAAACATACCCTTCGGTCTAACTTGTCCATGTCAACAAGATACCCCAACCTAATCTAGTCTCATTTGCCAGCACTCGACCCATATCCCACTAAACCTTTCTTATTCAGATGCCTTTTAAATGTTGCAATTGTACCAGCCCTCCACCACTTCCTCTGGCAGCTCATTCCATACACGCACCACCTTCTGCATGAAGAAGTTTCCCTTTATGTCCCTTTTATATCTTTCCTCTCTCACCCTAAGCCTATGTCCTCTAGTCCTAGATTTTCCCACGCCAGGCAAAATACTCTGTCTATTTACCCTATCCATGCTCCTCCTAATTTTATAAACCTCTATAAGGTAATCCCTCAGCCTCCAACACTCCAGGGAAAACAGCCCCAGCCTATTCAGCCTCTCCCTATAGCTCAAATCCTCCAATCTGGAAAATCTTTTCTGACCCCTTTCAAATTGATAAGAGGACATGGGATGCAGACAATTTGACAAATTGGATCCAAATTTGGTTTGGTGGAGGAAGCAGATAGTGATGGACGAAGGTTTTTTTTGTGACTGGGTGTTTGTGTGCAGTTGCATACTACAGCGTTCAGTGCTGGGTCCCTTATTGTTTATAGGGTACATTAATGATAGAGAGACATTTGTAGGAGGTTTGATCAGGAAAGATTAGAGAGAATTTAAGGAAGAATTTTTTTTTCACCCAGAGTGTTGAATTCACTGGAATTCACTGCCTGAAAGAGTGATAGAGACTGAAATCAACACAGTTAAAACCTATTACACTTCACAGAGATGATGCACTAGAAATCAAAATCCCAATGCTCTCAGAGACATCACAACATTAAAGATAATATAAGAGTATGCAAAGTTTTCTTCGTTTGTAGACACAGGTTGACAGAAAGCGCAGACTAGATTTCTGTACCTAACAAGGATTATTATTTATTACAAATAAGCACATGCTAGCTTCAAGTAAATAATTATGAGTCATTAATACATAACTTTATTCTAACCTCCTAATAATTCACGCCTTCCATATGTGCACAGACTGACTCAGAAAGACACAGCAAAACCTGAGTGTTATGAGCTGAGGAAAGATGGAGTATGATCCCTTTCCATGGGAATGTTGAGATGATCCTTTTTACTTGTCAGGACTGGTCGTGTCTCTTGGTTTTGCTCACAGTGGCTCAGAAGATGTCACAATGAGAGTTCAATCAAAACATTGGCACAGAAAGTAAGTGTAGCATTTACAGAAGATGTGTGGGAGAAAGCTTTTAATCTACACACATAGTCGTCATGTCACTACTCCAGCGATATCAATGTGTCCACTCAGTTGTGCTACTTTATTTTGCACACTTCACCTGATCTGTTATAATCTTCAGAGCGATTGCTGTGAAGAGCAAAACTCAAATTTCTGCAATGTTTAAAGTTAGTTTAAGAAACATTGCACTAGAAGCAGGTCCTTCTCACTAAATTGGTTGAACTGACAGATTGGGAACAATTGGAAGTTTTAACTAATTTGCATAGCTTGTATGCCTTTGACAAAGCTCCAAAATTAAAACCCATTTTTGGGAGTTGGGATAAACTATCAATTTAACTAGAATATATATACGTATGTGTATATTCTGAAATATCATTTTCTTCATCTAAAAATCAGCTTATTTACACATGGTGATGGATTTAAAATGTTTACTTTTGAGATAAAGTAATTCTTTGCTGTATTCATCAAAAGTTATCCATTTAATACACTGGAATATATCAAGGAATAATCAAAAGTAGTTTATTATAAAACATTGCCTCCATTGCATTAATTTCTCACAAGTTTAGCATTCAGCAACATGCAAATATGTTTGAGTAGAAATGTAAAAGGGGTTCAGTTTTTGAATGACTTTGCACCAGAATCATCTATACAGCTCAAAGTGTAAACTCAACAGAAAAATCTTTTTTAAGGTCAGAAATATTGCACCATGTGAAGTGTTGGTAATGTGCACCATGAAAGTAACAATGATAAATTCAATTGAGTGGTGCCTGACTGGTGATATTATAGTCATCTCCGTCCATCTCACAATGAATGATGCACCACCTACTACCTCTTGCATTAGCTGGTTTGGCAGTTCAAGAATGTAGGGGCACATGCAGGGTTATTCCATGGAAGGAAGTGAGGACTGCAGATGCTGGAGATCAGAGCTGAATATGTGTTGCTGGAAAAGCGCAGCAGGTCAGGCAGCATCCAAGGAGCAGGAGAATTGACGTTTCGGGCATCAGCCCTTCTTCAGGAATTATGGAAGGCAATGATTTGGTACCAACCAGCTGATCTAATATCACAATTCATAATTTGGGCAATGATTGTGCAGACAACAGCTATGCTATTTACTGATGAGAAAGCAGTATGAAAATGCAAAATGAGACCTGCAGGCACCCCGATTGCCAGTAAGGTTTTTTTTTCTGAAACTTAATTCCTTTGCGAACTGTCCAGATGAACTTTGGCAATTTTTGGATTTGGCAAGGACTGTTGGAATATCCTCAAAGGATCAGAAAGTGAGCTCGCACATAAAAACTATGACAGATACGGGGCCCTGTGCTTTTGGATCTGAAACATAACAAGGTAGAGCAGAGGCTGTGAAAGGCAAAGCTCCTATGATGCCCACTGCCAAGTTGAGCTGGACGCCTCCATGCTTCATGATAATGACAGGAGATTGTCTGGCAGGCCTGTTATTGTATCCTGTAATTTAGTGTGTGTGCCCATTCAACACTGTCCAGCCTGTTGTCCAATCTAACTTCTCATCTGAGTCTTCTGCTGCAGTGCCCATCCATCACCTTGCCTTCCAGTGTGCTGCAAGGAACCATCCTTTATTCTTAGCCTGGTTGCAGTTCAGTCATGTCTGGTATGTAAGCGTAGTGTCAGTAACTGAACTGATGCCTGCATGTGACAGATCAACTAACGGGACTTCTTCATTGCTTCTTTGTCCTGTGGTCAGACTGGCAGGAGTTTATAGCTGTTTGAAAACATGAAGTAGAAGATTGAGATGAGGAAAGAGCAGTGGAATGGAAAGCAAGCCATTAACAGCTTGTTGATTGTGCCATATAACAGGATAAAGATGTGTATTTATATTGATAAAAAGCTGAAGGTAGAAATGTTCTTCAATGTTCTTTAGATTATATCACAACTAATCCCATGATGATGAGAGCCATTTGCTTGGGGGGGCTTGTCTCCCTATGAGTTTTTCTTTGCTTCCTTCAATCATATCCCTCTTTGTCCTACAAGAGATCTGAAAGTCAGTAGCTGTGTAGTATTTTATGTAGGTGAGAGGCATGCCATAGCTGAATAGCTGGAGGTAGATGAATGCTTTGTGAGGTGAGTTAGGGAATGATAGCATTGGTAGGTATTTGAGGGTAAGGTGAAGTGTTCCGATTTTAGTCATTTGTCCTAAATGCCAGGCGTGCTGATGGCTGCATAATAGGGTGTCATGCGTTAAACAGCAAGAATTGTTGGTGCTGTAGTGGAGTAGGTGGTTTCTTAAGATGAATTATTCACTGACCTTGAGCACCTGTCAATAACATGTGGCATTGCTCCGGAATCGGGAATTTGGCTGCCATAAGAGGGAGAAAGCATTCGAATTGTATACTGTTAGAGTGAAATGAGGAGGAATGGAAGGCTGCAGTGGAGTATAAATGGTAGCATGGGTGAGTTGGGCAGAATGGCTTCTTCAGTGCTGTATATGCTGTGAAGAATTTCCATGGTTATACTTCTGCTCAATCAGGCTGCTCTTTTGTATGAACAAGAACTTCAGACTAACTTCATGTTCTCTGCTCCCACAATGAGATCGCAAGGACCTGGACAGTTGGGGCTACATGGCTGGAATATCTGATTTTCGATAAAGTGTGAAATGGAAGGTACTGGGTGAATTTAATTTCAGGTGCACAGTAATCTGCTGGAATCAATCCCTGCCCTATAGAGCTCACACCAATGGAGCAAATATCCACAACTCCCTATTATAATTGTACAGCCACGTTACTGCCCACACAGCAAAGTTATAAATCAGCTACATACTTCAACCCACTCAAAATCAGCTTAAATGGATTCATGCATGTGTTTAAAAAAGTAGATTAAGGTATTTCAAACTAATGCTTTGAACATTCTGAAACAAAATTACGCAGTGTGTCATCAAAGCTCTTTATGAAAAATAAACTTAGAAGTTTGCTGCACATTTATTAAATGCCTGCTTTTCTCTACCAGTAATAGCTGAACACCCTTCACAATATCTTGATCTGTTTTGTGTTGCGGTTGGAGAGCTGAGTTCTTGTCTTTTCTTCGAACATAAATGGCTGAATTTAAAAGTTGCAGTATTCCACTGGTGAAATGGTCTTAGTGTTTCCCATTTTCTGATCCCCACACAGTCAATAGGCTTCACATCAATGAATTGCAGTTTGATTGTCTGGATTAAACATAACTCTCAGTCACTAGCTGTAACTTGAACCTTTGGGAAGGAAATGTCTGATCAAATTCAACAATGAGAGTACAGAACAACAAAAATCAATAATACAGTCAAGATTCTATTAACAGCTTTCAATGGCATTTCAAATAGATTCCAAGTTTACTGTCAAGGCAAACTATACTTGGCCACAGTGAGAAATAACTGCAGTAATACAATGCTGAAAGGAAAGTTTCAGATTCTTTTTAAATCACACGTTTTTTCATAAAT
The DNA here is from genome assembly GCF_047496795.1 of Chiloscyllium punctatum. Taxonomy (NCBI): domain Eukaryota; kingdom Metazoa; phylum Chordata; class Chondrichthyes; order Orectolobiformes; family Hemiscylliidae; genus Chiloscyllium; species Chiloscyllium punctatum. The sequence goes on along the minus strand of NC_092750.1, from coordinate 48,175,116 downwards.
TAAAATATTTTCTACCCTGAAGCCAAACATATGGATTTCACATTTTCACGTTAGTCAATGTTCCTGTGAAATCTTTGAGTTGGAAAATTACATTTTATCTTCAGAAAATGAGATCCAAGTCACCAAAAGTTGGATCTTTGTCTGCACACAAATTTTGTTCACTATCAGTTTGAATTGAGTATCCAGTGCACTACTTTGAAATTTTGAATAAGGCTGATACTGACAAGTGTAAAGGAACAGAGTAATCATGTGGTGAATATCTATAGAGCCTAAAAAATGGTAAATCAATGGAGATAAGGTGGCAGCTAAAGATTATAGGATTATGCTCCTTTATAGCTAAAGACTGTTGTGATCTAACTTAAGAGAGAGTTTGTGAACTTGCACTTCGTTGTCGTGACCATGTCAGAGAACTTCAGATGGAATATAATTGCTGGAGAAAGCGAATTAAGAGCTGAAATGATTGGCTGAAAAGTGAGAAAGGAGAAAGTGAGAACTGCAGATTTTGGAGAAAAGAGTAAAAAAAGTGGCACTGAAAAAGCACAGCAGGTCAGGCAGCATCCGAGGAGGAGGAGCATTGACGTTTCAGGCATAAACCCTTCATCAGGAATGTGAGGGGGAAGGGGCTGAGAGATAAATAAGAGGGTGGGGTAGGAGCTAGGGGAACTTGGCTAAGAAGGCGATAGGTAGATGCAGGTGGGGGTAATGGTGATAGGTCAGAGGGGAGGGTGGAACAGGTAAGTGAGAAGGAGGATAGACACGTGGGAGAAGTTCAAGAGGGCACTGCCGAGTTGGAGGGTTGATTCTGGGATATGGTGGGGGGGGAGGGGGATGTGGAAATTGGTGAAATCGACGATAATGCTGTGTGGTTGGAGATTCCCAAGGCAGAAGATGAGGCGTTCTTCCTCCAGATGTCGAGTAGCCAGGATTTGGCGGTGAAGGAGACCCAGGACTTGCATGTCTATGCCAGAGTGGGAGGGGGTGTTGAAGAGCTCGGCTACAGGCTGGTGGGGTGGTTTGGTGCATGTTGTTCTCTAAAACGTTCCGCAAGTTAGCGTCCTGTCTCCCCAATTAAAAGGAGGCCACATCGAGAGCAATGGACACAGTAGGTAAGGTGTTTGAATGTGCATGAGAATCTCTGCTGGATGTGGAAAGATCCTTTGGTGTGCATCCAACCTCCCCTCTGACCTATCACCATCACCCCCACTTCATCGACCTATTGCCTTCCCAGCTACCTTCCCACCCCGCCCTGTCCCCACCTTCCTATTTATCTCTTAGCCTCCTTTTCCATACCTCTCAACATTCCTGATGAAAGACTTATGCCCAAAGCCTTGATCCTCCTGCTTCTCTCCTGATCTGCTGTGCTTTTCCAGCGCCACACTTTTTGACTCCAAAAAGTGAGAAATCCTGCGAAACAGATACTGTAGTGGAAGATTATGAGAGTGCACACGATCCCACATTTGTGTGAGAAATAATGTGAATGTATTAACAATATGAATTGTACCTTTGCTGGATTAAATATTTGAAGTAAAGCCATTTTTCACTTGAAAGAGCCCCCCAACTGTTTGACTTATGTTAACTTATAATTTGTTCAATGCTGTAAAACTTTTCCAAAGGGAAATGTTGTCAATTAGTTTTCTTTCTATTTGGCTTTGGGAGGAATTCCTTTGTTTTTTAAATCATCAGGCTGCATGGGAATTTTAATATTATTTAGAGTCACAGAATTACAGAGCTCGACAGCACAGGAACAGATCCTTCGGTCTAACTCATCCATGCTGCCCAGACATCCTAAATTAATCTAATCCCATTTGTCAGTATTTGGCCCATATCCCTCTAAACCCTTCCTACTCATCTACCCATCCAGATGTCTTTTAAATATTCAAATTTACCAGCCTCCAACACTTCGTCTGGCAGCTCACAGACCACTCTCTGTGTGAAAAAGTTATCACTTCGGTCCCTTTTAAATCTTTCCCCTCTGACCTTAAACCTACGCTCTCTACTTCTGGACTCCACCCGAGGGACTCCCGCACCCAAACTCCTTGGTTATTCACTCTTTCCATGCCCCTCGTGATTTTATAAACCTCTGTAAAGTCAGCCCTCATCCTTTGCGCTCCAGGGAAAACAGCCCCAGCCAATTCAGCCTCTCCCCATAACTGAAAATCTCCAACCCTGGCTACATTCCTGTCAATCTTTTCTGAACCCTTTGAAGTTTCACAACGTCCTTCCAATAGCAAGGAGACCAGAAGTGAACGTGGTATTCCAAAAGTGGCCTAACCACTGGCCTTTACAGCTGCAACATGACCTCCCAACCCCTACACTCAACGCATTGATTAATAAAAGCGATCATAGCAAGCACCTTCTTCACTATCCTGTCTACTTGCTTAACATATGATGAATGGCTGAGGATCCTGGGATTGTATTCATTAGTGTTTAGAAGGTTATGGGGTGATCTAATAGAAACTTACAAGATAATGCATTTCTTAGAAAGGGTGGACGCTGTGAATTTGTTTCCATCAGGCAGGGATACTAGGACCTGTTCGCACAGCCTTAGAATTAGAGGGGATCAATTTAGAATGGAAATTAGGAGACATTTCTTCAGCCAGAGTGGTTGGCCTGTGGAATTCATTGGTATGGAGCACAGTGGAGGTCAGGACGTTAAATGTTTTCAAGGCAGAGATTGATAAATTCTTAAACTCACAAGGAATTAAGGTTTGCAAGGAGACTGCAGGTAAGTGGCGTTGAAATGCCCATCAGCCATGATTGAATGGCAGAGTGGACTCGATGGGCCAAATGGCCTTACTTCTCCTCCTATGTCTTATGATTTTATGGTCTTATAGACTCCACTTTCAAGAAATTCTGAACCTGCACTCCAAGATCTCTTTGTTTAGCCACACTCCCCAGAATCTTTCCATTAAGTGTATAAGTCCTGACCTGATTTGCCTTTCCAAACTGCAGCACCTCACATTTATCTAAATTAAAATCCATCTGCCACTTCTCGGCCCAATGGCCCAATTGATCAAGCTCCGATTCTATTCTGAGGGAACTCTCTTCACTGTCCACTACACCTCTAATTTTGGTGTCACCTGCACACTTACTAACCAAACCTCCTATGTTCACATCCATATCATGTACATACATGACAAAAAGCATTGGGCTCAGCACTGATCCTTGTGGCACATCACTGGTCACAGGCCTCCAGTCTGAAGTCAATCCTCCACAACCACGCTTTGTCCCCTAATTTTGAGACAGTTCTGTATCCCTGTACTATATAATAACTATATCCAAGTATTCTATTTTTGAACAGCCAATGGAGAAAAAAACCATGTCATTGAAGTCCTGTGCTAATAATAACGCATCTAATGAAGGAGCAGTGCTCCGAAAGCTAGTGCTTCCAAATCAACCTGTTGGACTATAATCTGGTATTGTGTGATTTTTAACTTTAAACGTTTTGAAGTTCATTTCGTTCCATCAAGTGTTTGTCACATAATTAAAAAAGACTCACAAGATTTTCTGTTCTTTCAATGGAAATACTCATTTGCATTTACTGTATTCTGTACTTAGAATTAGAATTTTAACATGATCAGAAAGCATTCTAGAGCCCCTAAGTAGGGGATTATTTTGAAATCTCATCTTTCACCCACTTCTATACTCAACACAGAAAGGTAACACATTCATTTCATGACACTCCCATTAAGAAAAGTGTTTGTCGTACATATTTGAATCACATTATAATGTTTTGTTTGCTGGTGCACTGATTACACAAGGACATAAAATATATGAAATTGGCACAGTGGCACATGTTCCATGGAAACAGTTACCAAAACCTTTCTTTAGTTTTGAATATTGTAATGCAAAGAGGCTTTTTATTTTGAGTTATTATTGTCAGGAATGGAAAGTAAACCAGATCTAATTTACCATCAAATTAACTTATTACCAGAAACTGAAAGCTCACTCAGGGCCAGATTCACCACAGATTTATTTTCCAAATTATTTATTTGTTTTATACATTCTATATTTATTTCATGTTCCTTTGACTTTTATAAGATCCATTTTTCATTCTTTCATAAAATGTGGCTGTTACTGGTCAGGTCAGTATTAATTGCCCATGGGACAGTTAAGAATCAACCACATTGCTGTGGGTCTGGAGTCACATGTAGGCCAGTCCAAGTAAGGATGGCATTTTCCTTCCCTAAAGGATATTCATGAACCAGATGGGTTTTTCCTGACAATCAACATTGGTTTCATGGTCATCATCATTCGACTCGTAATTCCTGATTTTTATTGAATTCAAATGCCACCATTTGCCATTGCAGGATTCGACCCATGTTCCCAGAACATTACCTGGATTAATAGTCAAGTGATAATTCCACTAGGCCATTACTTCCCCTTAAACTGAAGCTCCGAGTTTCATCAGGAACAGGTGTAGGCAGTTCAGCCCCTTGAGTTTTTCTGCCATTTAATATGATCATGGGTGATAGCATCTCAGCCTCAACTCTGCCTGCCTCCCTGCCTGGTCTCCATAACCCTTCAACCCATTCCTACTTAAAGATCTGTCTATCTCCTACTTCAACTTACTCAATGCCCCATCATCCACCACACTCTAGGGTAGTAAATTTCACTGATTCATGACCCTTTTGGGAGTTGTTATGTCTCTTCATATCTGTTTTAAATCTGCTACCCCTATCCTAGAACCTGTCATTCTAAATGGCCCCATGTGAGGAAACTTTGTCAATCCTCCTTAACATCTTGCACACCTCAACTCTCATACTTCTAGATGCCAGAGAGTATCAGCTTAAACTGCTCAATTTTTCTTCATAAGACAAACTACATCTCTGGAATCAATCTAGAGAACCTCCTCTGAAATACCTCCAATACAATTACATTACTCCTCAAGTAACCAGATCAAAATTGTATGCAATACTTCAGGTGTGGTCTCACTAATACCTTATACAATTGCTGCAATACTTCCCTACACTTATACTGCACTACTTTAGCAATAAATGCCAAAATTCTGTTTGCCCTCTTTATTATGTGCTCTGCATTCTACCTTTCTGCAATTCTTGCATGAAGACACCCAAATCCATCTCACTGAAGCATTTTGAATTTTCTCTATATTTAGATAATAAGTTGTTATCTATTCTTCCAAGCCAAATGTATTTTAGCCCATTCATCTAACCTATCCAATCCACTTGCAAATTCCTTCTTTCTACTTTCCCACTTTTTTTTAACAATTGAGGAAGTGGTATTTGTACCAATGACATTACAAATTGACACTAATCTTAATCGATCTGACTATCGGTTTGAAACATGCTCTGACGTGTTTTAATGTATTGACCAACCAAATCAACATATTTTAACTACTTTCGAATCAATCTATTCAGAGATTTTATGATACACCTCTTGAATCTAGGCCTTCTGGTTAGAGGTAGTGACATTACCACTGCACCACAACTGACTCACTCTATGCAAGGTACATAAAAAAAACTGTGATCACACAAATTTACAAATTAAGTTGGGCAATAATGTTGACTTTTCTTAAAAAGAGCAATGGAAAAGAAATGTGGAAGAAAACAGGGTATTAATTTAAGCTGAAGGTGAGACTGCACTACTAGAAAGGGCTTTTGCAGTTGCTCATTCAGCCTCTACTCAGAATGTTTATTACTGTTAGTGTTTGCGAAATGGGTGAACATGATTTTTTTTTTAACAGCCTTTCCTTCACCATGTAGAGCAGCCACAAGTGGTGCTTTGAAGTTGTTTGTCTTTTCCTCGGAATTGCTCTTCAGGTGCCATTATTTTATTTTCCTAGCTCTGCCTCAATGTCAACTTTAGCCATCCTTTGGATATACTGATAAAAAAGTGCAGCATTGCAGTCACTCATAAAAGGAGACCCAAGCGGTTTCAAATGATGAAAACATTGCAGCAACAAAAATGCAGCAATCCGGCAGTTCAAACTTCTTGCATTCTGACTATAGCCTTCCAAATGTACTCGGATGACAGGCAAATACAGTTCAGTGATGTGAACCATCTGTCAAGAAAACTGCTACAATAGTGTTGAGGGAATCAATAAATCTGTAGCAGAGTGCACAAAAATATTGCATAATATGATTTCTGTAGACTTTTCAGCAAACTTTAAAGGAGCAATATGCATTATGGCAGTTGATTTACTTAATATGTATCTGCTATTCAAAGAATGAAGGTATACTCCTATATTATAGGTAAATCACCAATTTATTTAAGAGATACGTTGGAATGGATGGGCATCAAACTCTACACTGAGCTCTGTATCAAGTTGGTCTTGGACTTCTACATACTCCATGACAACATGTGTAGGTTTTATGGCTGGCTTTCCAATATAGCATTTTTTTTTTAACTTGCAAGAGGATACAGGCGTCACTGGCAAGGCCAGCATTTATTGCACATCCCTAATTGCCCAGAGGGCAGTTAAGAGTCAATCACATTGCTCTGGAGTCACATGCAGGCCAGACCAGGTAAGGATGACATATTTTCTTCCCAAAAGGGCATTCATGAACCAGATGGGTTTTCCAGACTATTGACAATGGTTCATGGTCATCATTTATTTATCTAATTATTTATTTGGTTATGAACACTCACTGTTCTTTGATAGACTACCTCATCAAAATCCTTGACTCTATGACTCCTCTCAGTCCAAATCCCAAAATGTAGAAAGAGGAGGCTGGAGAGGTAGTGACAGCATTGCTGCTATCTTTCATACTTCTATCGAATCTGGAAAATTTCTGGCAGACTGGAAAGTGGCAAATTGAAAACTCCTTTTTAATTAATAAGGGAAGGATAGGGAGAATGGAGAATGACAGACCTGTTAGTTTGACATCAGTAGGAAGGAAAATATTCTATCATAAAAAATATGATTTGATTAGATTCCCTCCAACCCAACCAGTCCACACCGACCCTCCAAAGAGTAACCCAACCAAATCCACTTCCCTCTGACTAATGCACCTAACACTATGGGCAATTTAGCATGGCCAATTCACCTGACCTGCACATCTTTGGACTGTGGGAGGAAACCAGAGCACCCAGAGGAAATCCACATAGACAAGGGGAGAATGTGCAAACTCCACACAGACAGTTGCCCAAGGCTAGAATCGAACCTGGGACCCTGGTGCTGTGAGGCAGCAGTACTAACCACTGAGCCACTGTGCCACCCAATGATAGCTGGACACTTAGAAAAAAATGGTAACATTGTCAGAGTTTGCATGAGTTATTAAAAGGGAAATTATGTTCGACAAATTTGAGGATGTTACTTGACAGTGTGAACAAAGCAGAACCAGTAGACATAATATATTGGATTTCAGAAGGCTTTTGATAAGGTCTTTCATTCGTAGTAATGAAATAAAATTAGAGTGCACAGAATTGGAGGTAATATATAATCATTCGGATTGAACATCAGTGAAAAAGACTGGAAGGACAGACTAAGAATAAACAATCATTCTCACATGGCAGGCTGTTACTTGTGGGGTGTCACAAGGATCAACTGTTCACAAACTTTATAAATATTTTCAATATGAAATCAAAGTGTAACACCTCCAAGTTTGTTGATGAAACAAAATTGGGTAAGAATGTGTGTGAGGAAGATGCAAGGTAACTTGGACAGATGAAATGAATGGGCTGGAATATGGTCAAAGGAATTTAATTTGAGTAAGTGTGAAGTTGTTGATTATGAAAGGCAGAATGTGTGTCAAGTGGTTAAAGGTTAGGAAATGTTAGTGTCTTAACAGACCTGGGGTCCTTACTGATGAATGACTAAAAGGTAGCATGCAAGTGCAGCAATCAGTTTGAAATGGAATTGGTAAACTAGAGTTCATCACAAAGGGATTTGAATTCAGAAGTAAAAGTGTCTTTCTGCAATTACACAGAGCCTTGGTAAGACCTCATCTGAAGCACTGTGTATGTGTTTGGACTCCTCATCTAAGGAAAGATATATATTGAAATAGATCGTGCGCAACTGAGGTTCACTAGATTAATCCCTGGGATGGCAAAATTATGTTAAGGGAAGAGATTTCTGAAACTGGATCTGTACTCTCTTGAGTTTTGAAAATTGAGGAGTGACCTAGTTGAAACTTCTAAATGTCTTAAAGGACATGACAGGGTGGACATAGATAAGATGTTTCCTCAGGATCGTGTGTCTGGAACCAGTGGACATAATCTCAGGATAAGGAGTAGGCCATTTAAATTGAGATGAGGAATATTTCTTCCCACAATGGATAGGGAATTTTAGTAATTTTTTACCCCAGAGTGATGTGGAAGCTCAATCATTGAGCATATTCAGGATAGAAAGCAATTTCTGGAGACCGATAACATCAAGGAATATGGAAATAGCATGGAGAAAGAGGCACACACAATCATCCATCATCTAAATGAACAGTGGAACAGGCTCAACACAGTGAAACCTATTCCTATGTTCATAAAAAGGCAGGTTTTGCCTTCCACAATTGAGCAATGTTTTACAGAAATGTCAATGCTGATGCAGTGCCAGATATGTGGCCCATATGTACCAGTAATTGGTTGATTGAATCCAAACATATAATCCTTCAGTTGTTTGGAATAGACGCCACACAGATTATATATAACAAGTCCATATTTCCAAAAACCCCAAGCATGCATTGCTATATTTAATTCTGTGATTGAGCAGACATTGCTGAACAATCCCGGGTCTTCTAATGGCTACACTAAGAAACAACGTAAGATGATCAATCAAGCTTTTAATGCTCATTTATGCTTGTAAAAAGTAACATACATTCATGAACAGGGACCTATTCTCTGCAAACGTAAGAAATGTTCAGGCTTTGCATACTTTTGAATTAGCCAGGAGCTTGGGGCCAATGGTTACCCTGCTGCTTTCTCTATGGCAATACATTGACCAATCAAAGCTGACTTGCCAACCAAACAGCCCTCTTTTCTCCTTGTCATATTGAATGCTGAAATGGCTTAAAATTTCGCATTCTTGAGTTCGTCCTGATCAGTACAAGGTGAAAAGCTTCAGCAACGTGTGCCCTTTTCAGCAATATTCATGTTCTGTATTTGCAAGTGACAGTGGATAAAAGTAAAGAATCCCCTTTGAAACTTCACATTTCTCTTGGAATTTAATTATTGCTTTGTTCACACACTATAGTATTATGTTTGACATGGGTACTCTTTTAGGATTATTATATTTCTGCACACGTGAAAAATACTACCCAAGAGCTATATTCAGAGTAAGATTTAATTGTAAGATTGGTGGATATAAACAAAGCTTGCTATAATTTAGCCACCTTCCTCCGAAAGAGCACTGTCAAACCAAAAAAAATGCAGTACTGTGCCTGGAATGTATCCATGCACAATAACCAAGTTGGCATACTAAGTGAGGCATGCACTTTGCAAGAAAAACAAGTCTGACTGAAAGTAATTTCTTTCTGCTTTAACTCTTGTTGAAGTCAGATGCAATAAGTCTGACCTGCAGAGTTAGGTGCTGTCTTGGTAATTACACACATCATTACACATGCAGATAACCTTCAAGGTATGGATTTCAACAGCATTCATATTTCATTACAGTGGCCACATGCTTACTGAACCTATAGTAACTATTTATACACTTGCTGGAAGAAATTACTTTGCACCATTTTTCATTCATAGGATATAGGTATTGATGGCATGATCACACAATTTATTGCCCATTTCCAATTGCTCTGAGAATTTATCCACAGTATTAAACCATGTTAATTCATATGTTGTATGTACACCTACTGAACTGTTTAGTAGACAGCTCCAGGTTTTGACTCAGGGAGAATGAAGAACCATACTCTGAAGAGCCAAACCTTCCATAGTCTTGTTTTCACATTCCATTTTCTCACCATCACAAAGACTATTTATTTTCATCTCCTTAGAATCTCATATGTTTCTCTACTCAGTCAATGTGGAATATCCTCCTAAATGCAGTAATTTTCAAGTGGACATGTTTTGTAACATATCTTTCCAAATTTTATGAATAAGTATATTTTGGGAATAAAAAAGGTTCAACTCTGCGAACACTACAGAACTCATGCAATGCCTTCTTTAAGTTTATCAGCACTACTCCCAGAGTATATGCATTCCCAATGTTTCCTTCCTGTATGCTGTGTTTGTCCTTGTCAAGATTAAGTTTTATGTGCCGCTGTTCGCCCCATTTACATAGTTTTGCAGGGTATCTATAGTCTCTAAGTAGTTTCCTTTGTTTTCACTGTCTTTCCAAGTTTGGCACTGTCTGCAAATTTGTCTAATTTGTGTTGAAATTGTGAATCCAAGACAGGGATATAAATTAGAACCAGGACTGTTCCAATTGTGATCCTTAACAAATCCATACTCAGTACTTAAATGACTGTGGAACTTGCCGAACAAGTATCCATTGTTTGTCTCTTCAGTTCAGATTTAAATTACTTCTTTTCTGTTGCATCTTTTCATGTGATTCCAGCCCCACAGCAATTTAGCTGACAATCAACTGCCCTGTGGTCAAATAAGGATAGGCAATAAATGCTGGCCTAGCTAATGATGATCTCATCCCATGAACGAGTATTTTTTTAAAATGGTGCTCTTGTTGCTTCTCCTCTACCTGCAACACTTTTACTGAGATTCTGCTATGTCCCCTCAAAGATTGATGTGGATCTTCAGTTTCCCATCTTACTCTGCTCCCTCCATCTAACTCCTGCTCCCTTTTTTCTCCCTAGCTATCCCCATATCACCATGAAATGCATCCTGTAACTATCATCCCCAAACAGAGTATGGCTTCTCCCAGTCTGACAGCACTTCAGTACTCCCCTCCCCACAGCCTTTCCCAGCATTCCTTTCAGATTCTCTTTTATCTCTTCCCCATCTCTCAAGTTCCGTTCTTGAGCTTAGCCCTGCTGTTCACCATCAATGCTGACCTTGGGTTTCAGTCATGGTTATGCTTTGGTACCCTTTGATTCCATCCCCAGGAGAAACAAATCTCTCTATGTTCTCCTTAACTAAACAGCGCTGCAAATTTTGCATTCTGTTGCAAACCCGCCAGCACCTAGCCTCTGCTGTACCTATATTATAACAACAACCTTAGCAAGCTAAGACAGAAACTGACAGCTAATCGAGGAGGTCTGTTCAATGTGTCAAACTAATAAAGAGCACAATTTTCTGGAAGAAAGCTGTCTCTACACCAATCAAACTATGAAATAAGTACTGCTGGGTCTTCACAATAAGTACAGATTGTATACGATCAACATAACAAAAAACCACTTCAGTTAAATCACGACTTATAAGTGATTCTTGTTTTCTTTTTCTTTTTCTTGTCAGTCAATCTGACCTTAATCTGATTCTGGCAGGCCTCCTGGCAATTGCTTTCAGCTCCTGTACTCCTAGTCAGCAAAGTTTACTACCATACAAATGTACTGTATCATACTTACTATTCAGCAATGTCGACCAAATCTGCTGTTTTTAAGACTGTGTAGGCAAAATATTGTCAGACACCTCAACCTAAAATACTTTATCATTCATATAATTTAGTCAGTACTGATCAATCGATTGCTATCAACAAAATTGATAAATTTGTTATTATCTCTGGCTTGTAATTTATATCCTGCTTGCTTATTGGTTTTCCGATGAAAATTCCTGAAGTGTATTTTTCCGAGGCAGCATTCAGTGTAGTTTTTGGCATCCCCTCGTCCATGTAAGCCTACATATTTACTTTATATTATTATTGTGGTTTCCCAGTTTGCCACTGCCTGCATCTTGTGCTCTTTTGTGGCACTGGGTAAGCAATACTTGAGGTCATTTGCTGCTACCTTTGTCTTTGCTTGGTCTTGGGCTTGTCTAATAATTAGTTGAGGGTTCACCCCTATTAAGTATCTACAAAAGAGGGACTGTTCTAATATAACAAGAAGGTTTATTGCATGATTGTAATAAATACAACCATATTTAGTCAGGCATATCTATTAAGACCTCAAGGAGCTAGTACAGATACATCTGTGCCCTCCAAAAACCTCCTTGTCTCTACTCACAGAGTGTGTGATATCGGTAAAATGGGCGGAGTCATGTGACGTGAACACAAACTCTTTCAGAACCTTTACCCGGATACCAAAGATCTATTTCTTTATTATTTTTACTAAATATGAAGATTGGCACAGGCAAGACTCCATATTCCCAGTTTTATCAATCGTCCCAACGCTGTGATACAGCCGCCCTCATAACCTGATAATATCCATTGGTACTGTTGCTTTCATAAACTTCAAGCTTATCTCGATCAAAGCTTATAGTTGGTCTATTCTGAATTATTATCATGAAAGAAAATTTTTCAGAAAGATAAGTAAGTTAATGGGAGGCTATATTGCTTCTCAGGTTGCTGTAAGTAATCCCTTGGTAATGAAATGAAGAGCAAGCAAGGAAGTTCTCTGTAGTGTATAAATTAACTTGTCCTTTTAGATTGGTCTTTGTGGGATCTTGCTGTGCACATAGCTTTTCCATTACATCAATGACCTCAATCCAATAGAATTTTATTGGCTTTTTGCCTCTTTGTGACATTCTGAGGGCAAAAGGTGCAAGATAGATGTAAGTTTTCTTTAAAATAAACAATTCTTAGCAAATCATAGATTAGTTTTTCTTTCAACACGATGGAACCGATTACATGAAATGGACAGGAAAGTGGAGAGAGCTGATCTTGCAGCACAATTTAAGCTCCCAAAAACTTGATTACTGTTTTCAAAATGTGCAGTGACCTATGATTGTTTGGAGTGATTATTTCACTGCACTATGCATTGCAATGTTATTTCCCTTGCACCTGTACCCTGACAAGATAACAAAAATACAACTGAATACAGGACAAAAGAACTATACTTTGTTAATAAAAAAGTAAAGTCATCATAGATCCAGAGGACCATGGGGTTGCTATCTCAATGCATAACAATGCAGTGATATGATACATGCATATACTCTTTTTCAGAAACAATATGGCTTGATTGTAATCATAATCCACTGATAGTACAGTCATAGTAAATATTGTAGAGACTAATGACATAATGGTGAATGAATAGAATAATGACATATTATATAAGGTTACAGCAAAATTCAAGTAGGTTTTGAGTATCATTTCAACCGAAAGCTGAGAACGTATGAAAAGGCACTGCTTTCTTCTTGTTATTTAGCATGTGCCAGGTATTCTGTCAAAGGACAACTAATACAGCCATTAGTTAGACATTGCATTGCATCTTTCAGCTCAAAACAGAATTGTTGCAGAAATAGTACATTGAGGATCCAAATGAAAAGGGAAAGTAACAGGATATTCTTGATCCAATGAAATTTAAGAAGTAAGACATACACAGTCGCAGAACTGTGGAGAGCGAGTTAAAGGGAGAACATACAATATCAAATAAGATAAAGAAGCAAAGTACGGATGAGGAATCTATGTTTGAATTGAAATAAAACAAGATTTTAAAAATGTAAAGTTAGAAACAGAATCAAATTCCAAATTTGATATTTTTAAAAACTCTGAAAAAATTCAAAATCGAAATGAATGAAACTCCACACTAACAGTGGTTAATTATTGTTGGCAAAAGGGTTAAATATCAATAATTAAAATTATATTGTTACCACTGAAAACCTGCTAGCACAATATTTTTAAGGGACAAGATCATTTAGCTGATTGGGGGAATAACTTGCACCCTGATGTTTCACTGTTTTATTGTTAGGAATTGTCTCCATATGACATCAGAAACTTTTAGAGTACATTTGTCTATGGGATAAATATGTTCTGTACTGCTTTCAAAAAATCTGAGTGGACATGGGAAAGAATCAAGCAGAGAACAAAAAAATCAGAAAGTGAGCAAAGAGGCTTGACATAAAATTGTTTGGAGCTAAAAAGTTCAAAAAATTTTGTCAATTTTTACTTCTATTTTGGTGTTGTATTTCATGGAAGCTTCATAGACCTGACATAATGAGTGAAGAAATTCATTTAAATTTCATTTAAAGATATTTCTTAAACATTCTTCAGATTTTTTAAAAAATTTAAATGAAACAAAACTTGGAGAAGTATCATTCTTCAGACCATGTGGTGGAGGGTGGAAGACATTTAAGAGTTAAATTTGTATGGGATTATTTTTGGTATATAATTGCATTGTCAGTTTGTAATGTTTTGAACAAAACATTTATTCTTGGAGTTGGATGTTTTTAATCATCATCTCGCTGTTCTTCTATGGCTGATGAACATAAAGAGCACTGGCCAAAGAGACTTACATAGTTTTATGATCCTTAAACAATTAGGATGTAAATGAATAGACATCTCACATGGATTTGTACGTGGGAAATCAATGTCTCATAAACTTGATTGAGTTTTTTGAGGATGTAACCAAAAAGATTTGTGAGGGCAGAGCACTAGATGTTGTCCCCAAGGACTTTAGTAAATCCTTTGACAAGGTTCTACATGGTAGACTGATTAGAAAAGTGAGACCACATGAGGTTCTGGGGGAATCTTGTAAATTGGATACAAAATTGCCTTGACAGTAAAAGACAGGGTGGTGATGGAGGTTTTTTCCTTTCAACTGGAGGCCTGTGACTGCCAGTGTTCTGCAGGGATTGGGTCCACTATTGTTTATCATTTATATAAATGATTTGGATGATACTTTAGGAGGCACAGTTCGTAAGTCTGCAGATGAGACCAAAATTAGTCAATAGTGAAAAAGTTTATGTAAAATTACAAAGATTGATCAAATTGGCCAATGGGCTAAGGAGTGCCAGATGGAATTTAAATTGGATAAATGCAAGGTACTGCATTTTGGAAAATCAAACATTGACAGGTTTAATGCAGCTAATGATAGGGCTCTGGCTAGTATTGTTGAACAAAGAGACCTATGGGTTTAGGTACATTGTTGTTTGAAAGTTGCATCACAGGTTAACTGGTGGGTAAGAAGGTGTAAAGCATGCTTACCTTCATTGCTCAGACCATTGAGTATAGGAATTGGGACATCATATTCAGGTTGTACAGGATATTGGTGAGGCCATGATGGAAACGGTCAAAGATGCCAAGCCACACGACGTCTTCAGCACCCCTGCAGACGGAGCGCAGTAGATACCCCTGGTCATGGGCAGACGGATCGATACGCTCAAGGATAGATTACTTGTTTGTGTCCCAAACGTTTTCGGTCAGATCCACCAACGTCAAGCCAGTGTTCTTCTCTAACCACTGCCTCCTGCTGACTGATAGTCACCTACAGGATGAGCAGCGGGCTGGTAAGGGAACGTGGAAGCTGAACACCAAGCTGTTGACCCCGGTAAAGATTGAGGAGCTCAAGAGGGACTACGCAGGTTGGAGAACTGTGAAGCCCCTCTTTGAGACCCCAGCGGACTGGTGGGATACAGTAAAAGGGAACATCAAGAGGTTCTACATCCTCAAAGATGTTCAGGAGGCGAGAGAGAAGCGGGGAAAACTATCCTAACTCCAGGAAAGTATGCAGAACCTGCTCCTGCTGCAGATGATGGAGGTCAATGTCACGGAGGACCTCAAGGAGGTGAAGGGCCAGCAAGCCTCGCTCTTTGCCTGAGGGCTCCAAGATAATCTTCTGGTTAAGGGTCCGCTTGGTGGAGCAGGACAAGACATGCTCACGTTTCTTCTTCCAGAAGGTGCACAAAGAGAGCTCCGTGATCAGCAGCCTGAAGGAAGAAGATGGCTCGCTAATGTCATCTCAGGCTGACATCATGAGGATCAGCAAATCCTTCTATGCCAGTCTGTATGACGCGAAGCCGACCGACAGCGCGGCCTCCCAGTCGTTCCTGTCCTCTATCATGGAGGTCTTAGACAACAGAACACGGGAGAGGCTGGACCAGCCGCTATCTCTGGATGAGCTGACCAAGGCCCTCGAGTCCTTCGAAAAGAATAAAACTCCCGGAAGCGACGGCTTACCGGTCGAGCTCTTTTCTGTTCTGTGGGACTTGATTGGCCAGGACCTGCTGGAGGTGTATGACAGTATTCTTCGGGCAGTAACCATGAGTGAATCCATGAGGAAAGGCATCACCACCCTCATCTACAAGCAGAAGGGGGAGAGGGAGGAAATCAGAAATTGGAGACCAATCTCACTGTTGAATGCGGATTACAAAATCTTGTCAAAGGTCATCGCCAACCAGGTCAGGTCTGCTCTGGGATCGGTGATCCACCCTGATCAAACCTGTGCTGTACTGGGCAGGAAGATCGCTGAGAGTCTCGCACTCTTCAGGGATACGATCGCCTACGTGCAGGACATAGGGCTGGACACCTGCCTCATCAGCCTGGACCAGGAGAAAGCCTTTGACAGGATATCACATACGTATATGAGAGATGTTCTCTCCAAAATGGGCTTTGGGGAGGGAATCTACAAATGGATCAGACTGTTCTACACCAACATTGTCAGTGCAGTTTCAATCAATGGGTGGGAATCAGATAGCTTCCCAGTCAGATCTGGAGTTAGGCAGGGCTGCCATCTCTCTCCTGCCTTGTTTGTGTGCTGCATAGAGCCATTTGCTGAGTCCATCAGGAAGGATGCGAGCCTGAGAGGGGTGACTATTCCTGGCAGTGGGGGCCTGCAGGTTAAGGCCTCTCTGTACATGGATGATTCGCCGTTTTCTGCTTGGATCCACTGTCTGTGCACAGACTCATGTGCATATGTGGCCAGTTCCAACAGGCCTCGGGGGCCAAGTTAAATCAAGGCAAGAGCGAGGCCATGCTCTTTGGGAACAGGGCCGACCAATCCTCCATCCCCTTCACTGTCAGGACTGACCACCTGAAGTTGCTGGGTATTTGGTTCAGAGGGGTGCGCGAAGGCTTGGGAGGAGCATATCAAGAAAGTGAGGCAGAAACTGGGCAGATGGAAGCTACGGTTGCTCTCCATCGTGGGAAAAAAACCTGGTCATCAGGTGTGAGGTACTCTCAGTATTGCTATATGTGGCACAGGTCTAGCCTATTCCCAGAGCCTGTGCCACTGCAGTCACCCGGGCCATCTTCCAATTTATATGGAGATCAAAGATGGACCGGGTCTGAAGGGACTCAATGTATAAAGATCTGGGCAACGGGGGAATAATCACACCCAATGCCACCCTCACCCTGATGGCCACTTTTGTGTGTGGCTGCACCAAGCTGTGTGTGGATCCCTGGTACGCAAACATCAAATGTCACTACGTACTGAGGTTCTACCTGTCCCCAGTGTTGCAAAGGATGGGCCTGGCCTCGCTGACGCGGAACGCTCCGAGTAGTTGGACCATTCCATCTCACCTGTGTTCGTGGAGAAGTTAATGAAGAAAAACACCTTTGACCACAAGTCCATCAGGAAGTGGTCAGCACGTAGTGTCCTTGAGACCCTTCGGGAAAAGGAGAGGGCGGATCCTATCGACCGGTTCCCTGAGCAGACTGTCAAAGCCATTTGGCAGAATGCCTCATCACCAGAACTTTCCAGCAAGCACCAAGACATGGCTTGGCTGGTGATGAGAAGGGCTCTGCCTGTGAGATCCTTTATGCACGCCCGGACTCTCAGCCGCACCGCACGCTGCCCTCAAAGCAGCTGCGGGGGGGAACGAGACTGTCACACACCTCCTTCTGGAATGTGCCTACGCAAAGGAAGTCTGGAGAGGAAAGCAGTGGTGTTTGTTGAGGTTCATCCCGTGACGCGGGACTCCGTGCTCTACGGCCTGTTCCCCGGGACAGACACCGAGACCAACATCAACTGTGCCTGGAGGGTCATCAACTTGGTCAAAGACGCTCTTTGGTCGGTCCAAAACCTGTTGATCTTCCAGCTGAAGGAGCAGACCCTGACTGATTGTTGTGGACTGGCACATTCCAAGGTCCAGGACTACGTGTTGAAGGACGCGCTGAAGCTTGGGGCAACTGCCGCCAAGACGCGGTGGGGAAAGACCACCGTGTAACATCTGCCTGCCTAAGGAGAACAGGGGGTCCACGCAGTAAGTGGGCTCTGCTGACACCTCAGCTAAATATATGAATGGTAAACAGACAGACTTGTCTTATACAAATGATTAATTCCAATCTCTGTATGTAAAGAAATAAAATGTATACTTATGTATGGCACCACCAATTGTACAGATCATCAAAATATTTTATGAAGAAAGTATATTTTTGAAATAAAAAAAAGGATGTTGGTGAGGCCATGTTTGGAGAACTGTATACAGTTCTGATCGCCTGCTATGGAAAGAATATTATTAAACTTCAGAGGGTTCAGAAAAGATTTACAATGATGTTGCCAAGACTGAAGGGTTTGAATTATAGAAAGAGGCTATATGGGCTAGGACTTTTCTCACTGGAGCTTAGGAGGTTGAGGAGTAACTTTAGAGGTTCATAAAATCATGAAGGGTATACATAAGATGAACAGCAAAGGTCTTTTCCGTAAGGGGATGTTCAAAACTGGGGGATATATTTTTCAGGTGAGAGGAGAAAGGTGTGAAAGGGATCTGATGGGCAACTGAGAATGGTTCATATGTGGAATGAATTGCTGGAGGAAGTGGTAGATGCAGGAACAGACACAACCTTTAAAAGGTATTTGGACAGGTACAAATAGGAAATGTTTAGAGGGATATGGGCAAAGTGCAGGCAAGTGGGCCTACTTCAGTCTATGATTCTACATTTATATAGGCTGAAATTGTGCTGCTAAATAAAACAGCAAAATTTAAAACCATTACTAAAGTGTAAATCATACAGCAATCAATAGTGAGGAATGTGATTCACTATCAAGTTGCTGGACAACTTGTCCTAAAATGTGATTCGCTGTCAGGTTGCTGGACAACTTATCCTGCTTTACTATTGGCCTTGCAAAAATAGTAAATTAGCCTCTGCCTCTATGAGTTTCAAGAAATTGTTGCATTTGCACACTAATTATCAATTAAACTCTCATCACAAAAAGTTAAAGCTAATATTGAATAACCTCAGTACTGTTTTAAAGGTTTATTGCTACTATGTCACTCCCTGCGATTCTCAATGCCCTTTTGCTGTTATTAGCTCACCCTCAGCAGTAAAAACAAAGGAATCTGAAACAGAAACAGAAAGCCTTCTGATGAAGGGTCACTGGATTGAAAATGTTAACTCTGTTTTTCTCTCTACTGCCAGATCTCGTGAGTTCCTTCATCACTTTCTGTTTCTGTTTCAGATTTTCAGCAACTTCCATGTCAGACTACTTCAAGCTGGAGTATCAGGGAAATGTCAAACTGATAGGTTACACTACAAGATGTCTTGTTCCAACAAAGTCTGGACCAACATTGTCTTAAAAACATTCACTGAACAGGGCTCTAAAAGGTCAATTTACTCCTGGAGCTGTACTTCAGTTGAAATGTTGCTTTTGAAAATTTGTCTTCTATCCCTGTGATTTTAGGAAAGCTATGACCTCGTATATTACTGCTGGATTGTTATCCAGAGACCCAGGTAATTCTACGTAGACCGTGGTTCAAATCTTGCCGTGCCAGATAGCGGAATTTGATTCAATAAAAATCTAGAATTAAGACACTAATAATGACCATGGATCTGTTGTCGATTTTCGGAAAAACCCATCTGATTCACTAATGGGCTTTAGTGAAGGAAACTGCCATCCTTACCCGGTCTGGCCTACGTATCACTCCAGATCCGTAGCAATGTGGTTGGCTCTTAACTGTCCCCTGGGCAAGTAAGGATGCACAACAAATTCTAGCCTATCTGGGGATACCCTCATCCCATGAATGAGGCATAAGAGAGTTCTGTTAACATTCCAGTACTGGTCCTTTGGATAATCACTAAATCAAACATACCAGATAGTCCCAAAAATTAGTTTATATCAGATACATTTCATAGCTTACTGTATCCAGTTAATATAGTTCATGAAAATACTGTCATGGCAATTTTAATGAAGCTCTGCTCTATAATCATGTTTAAAGTCTTTTGAAATGGTGATTAAGACATTTAATCTCTGTCAATGATGAAAATTCTTATTGTGACAATTGTGATGTGCAACATTTGTTAAAAAAAATGGATAATCTTGATTTATAAGTATGCGCTATTTCTAAAGAGTAAGTTGGTCTGCCACTCCTGGTGACCTCGCATGTGGAAATCAAGAAATTGTTGACGAAGTTACTTTGTTCCTCTGGAATCTGCACTGTGGTGGTAATGAAGGAAAAGATGCACCGGTGAACTATTTGAAACAGTATGAAGTTAGATAGACATGAGACGTACCAGAAAAATTGGGACTTGTCCATTCCAGGCTAGGTAACTTTAATGATCTAACAAGTAAGAGTGTATCAAACTGTATGTCCCTTAAGCTGCTTGCAACAGGCAAACATTAAACATTACCAGCCCATGCCTGCAAAACTTAGAACAGAGGATCCAACATTAGAAGTGATTCCCTAATTAGGTGGCACATTTTTTTACTAACCCTGAGAGAATTGAGAATTACACTAGCAGTGAATTCCAAGTGCTAAGTTTGGCTTGCAGAGGGCTCACTTATCTTTGCTAGAAGCTCCAAGTTTTCACATACAAAGCCTGATTTTCTGTAAATGTACATGAACAGATGTTGCACTTGTTTCAATTAAATGACAGTTTGTAGATAGCATTTCCTTGGACATTCCCTTGACAACACTTGAACCACTCAGAACTGACTTGCCTGGTTTGAATTTAAACAAAAGCTTAGATAAACTACTATGTGGAGTATTCTCCATAGCAACACCTCAACCAGTCAGCATCTACTTGCAAACAATTCAGCATCTTTTTGGAGTACAGTAGAAATTATTATTCCTTTAAAATTTGTATTCTTGTATTTGTTCTGGTGAGTTCAGAATGATAAGCTTTAACAGCATGTCTTTTATTACAGTAATACTTAAATTCTACAATACCAAACAACTGTTTGAATTCAATATTTTAACTGACAGTTTATGTTTCAGTCTCTGTTCACCTTAGTAATAATTCTTCAAACTGATTGGCTCAAGATGCATATCATTACTGCCCTTTTCACACATGTACTTCTGGTGCAAAAGTTCCTAAATACATTGTTGGCTACTTTAAATAACAATGGTCAATAAACCTCATTCATTCATTCATTGCTGACCTCATGGGCCACACGGATGGAAGTCACACCACCACATTTTACAATAGGATATATTGGAAATGATGAAATGGGAAAGACCGCAAGCTGTCCCTACAGCCAGTAGCTGTGCAATCATTCACCATATATTTTCCTGAGCTGGTAAAAACAGCAAAAGGTGTTACTTTATTGGACTATACATTAAGAGTTAGGAACTAATTATCATTTGAATGTACATACAGGGTACCATATTCACTGCTGCACTGCAGTTGAGCAACACTGTGTCATTCCATCGGCTACCTGGAGAATTACGAGAAATACACTCAACAAAACACACTGGCATGAAGTTAAATACAGTGGATGTCCAAAGTGACTTGGGTGTTCTTGTGCATAGATCTTTAAACTGAAACAAACAGATGCACAAAATAATCAAGAAATGGAATGCTAGCCTTTATATTTGGAGGACTGGAATGTAAGGTTGCAGATGTTATGCAGCACTTACACAAAATCCTGGTGAGACTACACTTGGAGTACTGTGAGCATATCTGGGCACCACACCTTATGCTGTTAATGCACTGTGCAAGAGTAATCGTTCACTCAGAACCTGTGTCTCTTCAGTGAATTCACTCAGTAAGTCACTATTTCTGTCTGAAAATCACTTTAGAATTAGAATTAGTATTAGAATTAGAATGAGAATTAGAATTAGATTTTATTTTTGCATGTACTCAAGTATAGGGATACAGGAGTACAGTGAACAGTGTACAATGTCATCACTTCTGTCTCAACAAATAAAGTTGATGTCCATTTGGAACCACCTTGTTTCCTTCTTTTACTTACTAACATTCCTGTGCAGACATTGTGAGTTACTTTATCAAACTGCAGTTTTGGGTCTCAGAGCAGTGTCTGTTGGTGTGTGCTCACCAAACTCATACATACATTGTTATCACTTAGAGTCATAGAGTCATAGAGATATACAGCACGGAAACAGACCCTTTGGTCCAACTTGTCCATGGCTTCCAGATATCCCAACCATTATACTTTGTAAAAGGTGCTCATGGGATAATTAATTTTCCAAATAATTAATTTGGGCCAGAACACAGAGATGTTCTTGGATGAAAAAGATTCTAAACTTACTTCTCTAACTTTCAACAACTTTCTGCATTACTTTGTAAAATATATTTGCACATTCAAATATGGATCTTAAGATACACTATCACCTGCTTGTTGACATACATCCAAAACCAATTTACAAACCTATTAAAATTACAGCAAAATTGCACTCTTGATTACAGCCAGGTCAATTATTATCTGGAATGTTTAAACAAGGAACAAAAATTTTCAGATAAAAGCATTTATACTGCTCTATTCATCAAGTAAAGACATTCCAAAGTGATCAACAAACAGTAATACATTACTAATGATGGTATTCACATGCAGATCACAGATGTGATAACAGTCATTTTCACCTAAACCACAACACTCTTTTTCCTCATACAATTTTCTCCTGAGAATTTTGGCTCTTCCTGGACTATAGTTCCATGAACAAAGGAAGTCTTCAGTACCATTCAAATATAGTTATCCCAGTGAGTTTGGAGAGGTGAGTTAGTTATAAGGAACAGCACAGAAAAATCCATTACTAACTCCATCCAACATCAATGCATGGAACCAGAAAGAGAGGTAGAACAAAGAAAGCAGAGGTGGGGAATGGTGACCAAGAATTAAGCAAGGAGAAATGAAATCAAATATGGACAAAAGCAAAATAATAGTTGGAAAGTAATAATAATTAGTTGCAGTAGGACAAACTAGTAGCTCTAATTTACTTCTTTTTTAAGTTGATTATCTTCAGTTCAGACTCCAGCCTGAAATTTCAGTCGGAGTCACTCCCAATGCTCTTTGTAGTGAGTGTATATCCACAGAACAGGATGTTCTGCAATTTATCAACCAGAAGAACTAAATTCATAGATCATTTGGAAAGGCTACAAGAACAGTTCAGGTAATGGGTAGAAATATCACATAAATGCATTGAAGTGAAAGTCAGTTGAGGATTTAGGTTAAGGCAGATTGCAGAATGAAGTAAAAACAATGTTACTTTGCATTAGAAGTATTTAAATATGATGTTAGATGTTCAAAATATGAATATGTTGCATTTCTTTGCTAGCATCTCTAACTTTAACAAACACAAATCATCTAAAAACATAAAATTAGACAGTGGGATGGGGGGAAAGACAAGCTGAGGGGAGATCATTTTAAACCAATCTCCAAGTCTCGCTGGATAGCTGACACTAAATATATCGCCTTAGAAGTTGCTGTAGTGGTTCTGAGCTGTGACATCTGCTGCTTACAATAAGCATCTGTTTTCGATCCTGTAAATGTGAGGGATTCCTGTTCCTTTTTCCTGTTGTTTCAGAATATAGCACAGTGGGAAAATCTTATCACAAGCTACTCATTTCTTACTTTCCTCCGGATGTGGCTCTAGGTGTTCCTGTGACCTCAGTAAAATACTTAAAAGGAAAAAATGTAAGGAGTTGTTCTTGCAGCTGTGAGTAAAGCTAGCTCATGTACAAATACAGGACAGCTGCTGCTCCAAAGGAGACGAAGGCTATTCTTGAAGCTTTACTTAGTGATCCAAAGAAGCATCGTACTTAAATATGTGTGTTGGTTGCAATGTACGTGCCTCAAAGGGCAGAGGAACTTAATTGAGACGGAATATAGTCAAGAGTGTGGTGCTGGAAAAGCACAGCAGGTCTGGCAGCATCCAACAAGCAGGAAAATCGATGTTTCAAGCGTAAGCCCTTCATCCTGAGACAGAATATATACAATTTACAGGTATTATTCCCTGATGCCTCAGTTATTAACATAAGGCATATATTTAAAAAGATTCCAAGAAACAAAGCCCAAATTAGTGCTACATTAACTTATTCTTACACAGTGTAAAGTCACAACATTTGATATCAGTGAATCTGGGTTATCAAGGGGAAATTGACTGAGATCTTTGTCACAACTCAGCACTCCTCTGCATGTGGAAGTTAGGTGAGGCTGAAGAAAGCTTGTCTCTGATATTTTCCCACTCACCACAATTAAATACACAATCAACCTTCAAGCTCATACTTCTAAGAAATGTAGATATTGTTTCATCAACTTGTTCAGACAGGTTATTACCCATGACTGCAACAAGTGGGACTTAAACCCAGGACTCTTGGCTCAGAAATAAGGGCACCACCACTGTGCCATAAGAGCTCCTAGAAAGGCTCTTCTAAAAGGTACCAGAGAACAGCTAGTATTTATTGAACATGGAAAGAATACATCTTCTGATAAATTGCTTTTTATCTATTTACATAACATCATTACCCAAAGACAGACATAAGGTATGAAACCTTTTTAAAAAATGAAGTTTGGAGTATTATATGAATCAGATGGATAAAATCAATCATTTGCTTCACTCTAAACTTGATTCTATTCTTTGTTGGCTTCAATTGGAAGTTAATTTTAGTATGATACAAAATGAACAACAGATCTGATTCCAGTAGGAAGGTTCAGTTAAAATTACACCTTCTGCCAATTTTTGCTGCTTTTAAATTTATGGTGCAATTGCCCACACATTGCACTATTGAGGCTGTTTCATGTTAGCTAGCTTAGAGGTGGATTATTACACATAATACAGTACTAGTTATTGCATTTTGATTAAGCTGCTTGGCTTTCAAGAAACAAAACTGAATTATTACAGATTGATATCTGGATTATTTTATAGGGACATCACAGATTACAAGTATGGGAAATGACAATGTAGTGAAGAACAGTTGCTTTAATATTTTTCAGTATATACAGGTAGTTTAATACAGAAAATTGTGCATATCAGTGTTATGAAGATGTTATTTGAAATATTAATTTATAATATAATTTACTGTAAATATATATATCTCTATCTTAATTTTTTTAAAATAACAATTTTCAAAGCGAGGAGCACTGCCTAATGCAGCAAAAATGTTACATTTGCAAATAACAAAAGCTACCAGGTAGAGACATCAAGCCGGTAGCATTTTCAGAGAGGACAAATGACCCAGTTTGTAAATGTATTAAAACTGGAGTTTGAACACAGAGAGTCTGAAAGGTCCTGCGACAGCAACAACAATCTCCCCATCTTTTTCTGACACTTGACATTTTGTCAGTTGAAAATTAATTGGAAGATACCATCACTGTATATGAAGGGTTTCGACAGGAAAATTCAAAATCTACACTGTTGTCTCCAGTGAAGTGAATTCAGCCAGGCATAACTGATCCAGGAACACTCCAATAGCTTCAAAGTCAATTGGTTTTGGCAACAGACAAGCATTTGGACAATCTGAGTGGATAAACTTCCTGAATTTAATTGATACTTGCCCCAAGTATTTTTAAGATAAAATTGCAGATTTTAAAATATTTTTATAAAAGAAAGTTGGTTGTATCTATTTGTACAATTTAAAGCTTTTGTTAATAAATTTTCCATCTTCACCAGGGTAAGTTTAGTTTGCAATTTTTTTTATTTGTAACGAAAGGAATCTGGCTAATGTATTTCTGATATTGAGCTGCACTCATTTGAATAGTTATTTAATTGGCAGTATTGCCTTCTTCAAAGTCAAACTTTGCTGTGGTGAGTGTAGGAGCAGAAAGAGAAAAGGAGTCAGTTCACCCTCCTAACTTGACCACAGTACTGAGAATGATTATGAGTCAAAGACATCCAAATGATAGTGATACATCATGTAAATCTTAAGTGATTTCTGAGCATTGTAAGTATAGAGATGTAAGTTGTTTGCAAATTGATGATACCATAAACAGAAAACAATTAATGAAGAATTACTTGTACTTCGAGCATTTAGAAAATAATAAAATAGCTTTTCTGAACCTTCAGTTACATAAATTGAAAGGTGAACTTTGTTACTGTTATATTGTGACGTCTGCAATGTGTTTTTCCATTTAGCGCATTCCATGATTCACAGGGATGATGCATTAATGACGTAAGGGAAGCCAATAGTAATGGATACACAAAGGGTTGCAATCCTTCTTGAAATAACATCACAGAGGCCAGTATCCCATCACCAAGTCACCCTTTATTTACACATGAAAAGTTCTTTATCTAGTACTGCTTATTCAGAGCCAGCAGTCACAGTGAACAGAACCTCTGACACTTTTCTTTTTATCTGTCAGCTAGGGCTCCCTGAATGGACCAGATTAACAGACTCAATCAGGGAACTCATTCTATGAGGTTTTCATAATTTGAAGATTCCAGTGTTCGACTGGGGTGTACAAAGTTAAAAATCACACAACACCAGGTTATAGTCCAAAAGGTTTAATTGGAAGCACTAGCTTTCGGAGCACTGCTCCTTCATCAGGTGGTTGTGAAGCACTCCACAGCCACCTAATGAAGGAGCAGTGCTCCGAAAACTAGCGCTTCCAATTAAACCGGTTGGACTATAACCTGGTGTCGTGTGATTTTTAACTCTATGAGGTATAGCTGGCTGACCTTGTTGCAATCATTACACCCCTCTGTCTCGGAGTGCAAGATCACAGGCCTGTCCTTTTTCTTGGAGAGCCTTCAGGAATGTTTTAGCACCAAGTCAGGTTCCTCTGACTTGGCATGGGATACAGGGGCAGTGTGCCATGCAAAGGAGCTCACCTGCTGTGCCAGGAGTATCTCACTAGAATTTCACTTCCTTCTTCCAGCAGCAAAGGTAGCAAGGTGATGACATCTGTCATGTCCACCTCTGATTCAGAGATCTTATCAATACTTTTTAGAGACAGAGTACTCACAGGTTCTACCCGCCATCCTGACTGTTCCAAAGAGTAGGACACATTTTGCTCCCACATTATTTGCAAATTCACAGCTGAGATATGGTCCACATGTTTGTTCAAGACTGTTGTACTGTTAGCGCGGATGAAATGATCTCAGTCCAAGCCCAGAGTGCGGTTCGACAATTGGTAACTTTATTGAAGTATTTAACGCCGGCGGAGACCAACCGAGGTCCAAATCTCGATCGCTCTAACGTTTCCCGTGCGATGTTACAAGTTATATACTTCATGAGTCAGGATGTAGGAGATTGGGTATGAATGAGTGTGAATGGTGGTAATCATGGCTGGAGTATGTGTGAATGTCAAGCTTCCTGCCGTCCTCGGAGAGTCGGCAGCATACACAAAAGGTGTGCTGTTTATCTTTACGTAAATGGGTCCAGGTGCTATCTGCTTGTCTCTCCATGAGGGCTGGAGGCTAGCACCCCCCCTTTGTTACTTCCAAAGTGTCTGTTAGGTTCATCCTGTTTGTTTGGTGTTTGCCTTTTGTATAGGACTGTTTTGCATGATCAGGTTATGGGTGTGTGTCAGTTGGAACCTTGACGAGATTATAAGGTGGGTTTCGATCTATGAGTCATGACCATTGTCTGGAGTCATGACTAGTGTCTGGTCTGGTGTGTATTTGGATCTGTCTTTGGGCCCCCTTCTCCCGATCATGTGGTTGGGCTGGCAGCTGCTGTCTTAAAATGAATACTGTTTGCTTTAAAATGGATACTGCTGGCTTAAAATGGATACTGCTGGTTTTCCCGATGTGGGCCTTGCTCCACGGTAAACACGGGGCGGTTTATACCCGCCTTCAGTACCTACCCGAACTTTATATGCCACTGATCCTGACTTTGCGTCAACCGCATCTCCTATCCATGCAGAGTCATTACTATGGTTCTTACAACAAATTGCTTCCCCTATGCTGGAATTGCCCATTGTTGAAGAGAATTGTTAGTAGAGGCAGCAGTTTCCACAGTCAGAATTGTAACCTTCATGCTCATCGCAAACAAATAAGATCATGAAGTGCCTTAGAAAAACCTTAGTCAGAAAGAGAAAACTTGTTATTCAGTAAAGTGTAGAAGAGAAAGCCTGATCCCACCATAATTATAGGGTTTTTAAGTAATTGCCATTACATATTAAACATGTTAGATATACTGAAATTATAGCTGCAACTAAAAATTAATGTTAAGGAATTTAGCTGAATTCTTTTCAACAAAGGGCTCTCGATAGTTGAAAGAAACAGGGGGACTGAAGGACAGACAGTGTAAACATTAAGGACTGAATGACACATAACAAAGATTAGAAATAGACAATATCGTGAAAGGAAACTGGAAACAGATAGCATTGTTGGGAGCATTTGTAAAACATTACTTTCTCATTATAATCTCAGGAAAACAAATAATCCCAGCTTCACAAGGTAGCAAACAGCACCCACTCAGTATGAAACAACTGGCAAATATCTGGGAAAGGCATAATGGTCATAGGACAGGTGGCAACTGCTGATGTCAATGTTGTATGTAACTGTTGTAACATAGAATGGAAAATATTCTGTACTTTGTTGGGAGAGGTAGAGTGTCACTGACCTCCAATCTGAGGTATAATTAGGAGGGCAACTGGGCCCCACGTGAAAGCCAGTCTTGGAGTGATCTTTGGCCTCTCCCACATGGAGTAAAAGAACTCTGAATACAGGTTATTTCTACTGCTGAACATAGAACTGGAGACTCCTTTTTGACATCTCTCCCCATACACCCTATTCAAATTATCTTTCTCCCTTGGCAGAGTCTTGGTTCCCTGCCAGGTCCAAGAAGATCAGATTTATCCTGGTATGGAGTCTTATACCCATTAACAACACTGCTGGTGCTGTCCCTGTAGTTTCATGCAGCCTGGTACTATATACAAATAAGAACCATGACAGCTTGGTATCTAGTGAGGCTGTTTCATCAAAATTGGACTTGTCTTTCTGCCAGGCCATTGAATTGTGGATGATATGGAGCTGACCATATACTCAACTTCAGGAAATACCCACATTCCCTGCTGGTTAAAAAAAAGTCTGTAACCACCACTTATGGGATTTCATGTATTGAGAAAGATGTGAGCACTTTTTCTATCACCATCCCTGTATTTGATGAATGAACTCTATGCATGTTCCACCATTCTGCAAATTGGACTGGTTTGATTATTCATTTGCTTTCCAGCCTTTTGATTTCTGCCTCTACTTATGGCACTGGGTAGGCCTTGCAAGATGGCTTTGGGTCCTTGGATAGTCCCTTGACTTTCCTGGAAGACTTCCGGGTAATTAATAAGGAGTTCACTCAGGCAGTTATTATCTAATTGAAAACCGTTGAGCCAATCTAGGTGAATCACTTGCAACCAATTTCAAGTTTGGACCCGAGCCTTTTACTACAATCAGTTGTAGCGGAACCAGCTGCATTCCATAAGATGTGTATAACGTGGGAAAACATGAAGTATTAATTAAATTGGGAATAACAGCAGAATCTGGAGGTGCAAAAGGATTTAGGCATTCTATATCATGAGTCACAAAACAAGTTGGTATGCAGGTACAATATGTATTTAAAAAGACTAATGGGATGCCATCTGTTTTTATGTGAGGAATTGAACATAAAAGTAAGGCTGTTACCCTTCAGTTCTCCAGGGCTTTGATAAGACCACATTGTAAATACTGTGTGCAGCATTGTTCTTCTTATTGGGCAACATGGTGGCTCAGTGGTTCACACTGCTGCCTCATAGTACCAGGGATCCGGGTTCAATTCCACCCTCAGGTGACTGTGTGGAGTTTGCATGTTCTTCCTGTGTCTGTGTGTGGGGGGTGAGGTGGGTTCCTCCAGGTGCTCTGGTTTATTCCCACAGTCCAGAGATGTGCAGATTAAATGGAATGACCATGCTAAATTGCCCATAGTGTCCAGGAACGTGCAAGCTAGGTGGGTGGCCTTGGGAAGTGTAATGTTACAGAAATGGGGTTGATCTCGGTTGGATGCTCTTTGGAGGGTTAATATGGCCTGTTTCCACACTGTCGGGATTCTATTGAAGGAATAATGTAAATGCATTCGAGGTGTTTCAATGTTTTATTAGTTTAATCCCTAGAATGAGCAGGTTACCGTGTGAGGTGAGGCTAGACTGACGAGGCTTATTTCCAGTGGAGCTTAGAAACGTGATTGAACAGTGTAACATCTTGATTGGTCTTGAGAACGTGGACATGGAAAGACAATGCTCTCAGAAACTAGAGGGCATGGTTTTAAAATCTGTATTGCCCTTTCAGGACAGAGATGGAAAGAACATTTCCTCTAGTGGATGAGTCAAGATCTAGGAGGCACTGTTTTAAATAGAGTGGGTATCCAAAGAGAGTTGGGAATTCGGGTGCATAGATCATTAAAATGTCATGAACGGGTACAGGAAATAGTAGAAAAGGCTCATAGAATTTTTGCTTTCATATCTAGAGGAGTGGTGTATGTTTAAGCTGTGCTGCAGCTGTACATAACCCCTGCAGAACTGGGCACCACACCTCAGGAAGGATTGGAGGGAGTGCAACATGGATTTACATGAATTAGACTTGGACTTCAGGGGTTAAGTTATGAGGAGATATTATTAGGCTGTTTACTCTAGAAGTTGGAAGGTTATGGGTGATCTGATCAAAGTCTTCAAGATATTGACAGGAAATGACCAGATAGGTAAATATAAACTATTTCCATTGACAATTGACAGTTGATAATTCTAGAACCAGGGGATCTAGTTTAAAAACTAGGGTCAGACCAGTTAGGAAGCACTTCTGCATACAAAAGGATGTAAGTGTTTCAAACTGTCTTCCACAAATTGATGTTAAGTCTCAGAGAGATAAATTTTTGTTAAGCAATATATTCAGAGATATTAACCAGAGGCAGGTATATAGAGTTAGTGCACAGATCAACCATGATTTCATTGAATGGCAGAACAGACTCAAGTGGCTGAATGGCCTACTTCTGTTCCAATGTTCATTGGTAAGGATGCTATCCAGTATATCACAAAATCTCCAAACTATTCTGCCATTCAATTAAATCATGGCTGATCTGAACCACAAATCTATTCTTCAAGTTTAATCAATTTCCTTGAAAACTTGCCTAAGAAAAACCTTTATCCTGTGACAAAATCTATTTATTGAATCCATATGAATTGTGTAAGCCCGTATCTGAGAAATTGTAACATTCAGCGACCTCGGTGTTTCTATGTTGTTTACATCTGATTTTTCCTGGTAATAGGGACAGAACTTGCTGTAAACATTTCAATATGTCAACCAAAGGAGTTTGATTGTTACTGAGGAGCAACTTGAGAATTAGAGTCAGTTGGAGTTAGTAAGATAGCTGGAAATAGAAAATGAGCTTATGGAGAAAATGAATAAGCAGAATAATTGCGGCTGTTGTCTGTGCTGCTGAGAAGACAATAAAAGGGTAATTAAACTCAGAATAAAGTTGTAGGAGCTCATTGATAGCTCCATGAAGTTAGGACTCAAAATAAATCCTGTGAGCTAGTTGATGAGGAAAAGTGATGAGTCCAGTGCTCAGCAAAACTCCCAAGAGCCTTAGGGGGCTCAGAAGAAGCTTTTGAGCTATGAATAGTTTTGTGCCACAGAGAGTGAGGTGAAAGAAGCCCATAAGCAGTATTTGCTTGGCACCATTGAGCAAGATTAGAGCTTGGAGAGATAAAGAGGCAGTATCAGCTTGGTGAAGCTAGCTGTCTGTAGACA
Source organism: Chiloscyllium punctatum (assembly GCF_047496795.1). Lineage (NCBI taxonomy): Eukaryota > Metazoa > Chordata > Chondrichthyes > Orectolobiformes > Hemiscylliidae > Chiloscyllium > Chiloscyllium punctatum. The sequence goes on along the minus strand of NC_092750.1, from coordinate 48,143,556 downwards.
AACTGAAATTGTCTGTGAGTAAATGCTGCAATGCAGTTTCCAGAATCTAGGAAAGCATAGTCTCAATTAGAGAGTGAACTAATGGGACACAAGTAGTTATTGAAGTAGTCCATGATAGAGCTATGTCTTCAAAGAAGAAAAAAAGGAATCTTATGTAAGGTTTAAATGAACTTTGTTGACCCACAGTGCCACTAATGTCTGGGGTGGGATGTGGAGGGCGTCACTGAGAAATCAATGGCATATAACTGGAGTGCATTTGATGTGCTCTGTGGGGTGTTCAATTACAACTTGCCATTTTCACCTCATGTTAATTCTGAATGGTTAAAATATGAGTTATAAATATAGTGTAGATGTATTACTGTTTTGTAACATTTATTTAATGTATTCAAAGCTATGAAATCTTATGGCTTCATTCTTCTCATCAATGCAAGGGATCTCACAGTTTGTCTGCTTTAAAAAGAAGTTTCTTTTTGGTGATGGCTAGCATGAGGGGACATAGCTATAAATTGAGGGGTGATAGATATAGGACAGATGTCAGAGGTAGTTTCTTTACTCAGAGAGTAGTAGGGGCATGGAACACAATGCCAGCAACAGTAGTAGACTCGCTAACTTTAAGGGCATTTAAATAGTCATTGGATAAACATATGCATGAAAATGAAATAGTGTAGGATAGATAGGCTTCAGATTGGTTCCACAGTTTGGCGCAACATTGAGGGCCAAAGGGCCTATACTGCACTGTCGTGTTCGATGTTCTATGTTCTATGTTCAATAAATTCCTGGCCCTGGCCAGATTGGGACATGATTATGTTGGTCTGGTCTAGGATCATAACACACTCCTGATAATTAAAAACTTTATTGACCCAGTACATATAATCTTATGATAGAAAGAATTTCAGATTTCCACTACCCTTCAAATGCAAAGAAATTTCCTGCTTTCACTCATTTTATTCCTATACATGAGTGTTTATTGATCCATATGCCTAAATACCAAATCCCTTGCCTCCTTTAAAATTTCTAATTCTCTCCATTTTGAAAGAATTATAAAAAACCTATATAGGTTATGGTTTTAAGATAACTTATGAATTAGGTTTTGTTATAAGGACCAGTCTATTATTTTCTGTGGAGCAACACTTAATGGACCTCTGTTAACACAGACCTCCTCTCATCTTCCAAAATAAGTTTATTTTTCATCTCTCCCCAGATTTCTGCTTCATTAATAATGATAAAAGGCCATTTATCATTATATAGCTCAATTTACAGCTATGTCCCTTCATGCTAGCCATCACCAAAAAGATACTATCAATTCCTTTCAAGATGCAACATTGTCCAGAATGTTCATTAGATACTTTAATTAATTACTATTTAAAGTGTGCAAAAATGCTAAAAGCAATGTGTTTCCCTTAGATGGTAATAGGAATTTTATTCAGAGCATAATGGAAGTTTGAAGGGTCTGTTTCCATGCTGTATGACTCTATTAGTCAGTGAATCTACAGTTTTTGAAAAATTCTATTAAAATGCTCTTGATATTGCAATTTGTCCTGAAATGTACTGCATCAATTGAAACTGAATGTCCCATGGGGATATCAGTCATGCTAAGAACAAAAAAAATCAGGAATGAGGATTTGCCAATCACTGACATTGGATTGCCCTTTCACATTGTCAGTTATGCAACATAGTTTCATTTAATTTTTAATATATCACCAGAGGTATATTTTGTGTAGCACGTTTTCTATTTTGATATTCGATTATGTGTTATTTTGAAAGAGTGTCTTATTTTAAAGTGTAATTTTTAATCAATATGTATACTCAGTTGCCATCTTATTTGAGCCCTTAGACCATCCATTGTTGTATTAATAAAATGCAGTCAAAGACTCCCCCACACATTAGATGTAAACAGAAGATAGTGGACAAAATCATGACTGACTGCATGTGATTTCAGTAAGTGACCATTTTTTTTTCTGTCCTTTCCTCCCTTCAACTGTTATTTAAAAAGCACATTAGTAAACCTTACAGCAGCAGTCAATAGACTATAATCAGAAGCTGGAAATATATTTAACCTAGGAATGCTGAGATTTCTTAAAGCACTCTTACTACAATCTCAACTAAGATCATAAAAGTATAGCATGGGGTGTTCTCTATGCTGTATGGATCACTACCAGGCTGAACAGGCAGCAAAATGTATCATGAGATCTGAACATAAGGAAGGCCCAAAGATCATGTAATATGCATTCACAATGCTATGGGCATCGAGTCATTGGAAACATAAAAGCACAGAGAAACCAGAGAATATTTACATGGAATGATGTCTGTGGTTTACATTGGGTTGAGGAATCCTTTGTATGCCTACTACTTCCCACAAAGAATGCTCTGAATAAAATTCCTATTATCATCTAAGGGAAACACATTGCTTTTAGCATTTTTGCACACTTTAAATAGTAATTAATGAAAGTATCTAATGAACATTCTTCTCCGGAGGATCAGTATGATCGTTCCAACTACCCTCCTTTACCATTGCCGCATGTTACAGAAAGCGCTCGCACAACTGCTTGAGCTCCCCTGCTCTGTGTGCTGCATTGCCATCACCACCTGATGATGGAGATGCTTCTACAAAAGGATGATTCAAATTTCTATTTGGCATAAAAAAGGCTAAGAATCGAAATCTACTCTCATCAAGCAAGAGCATGAACAGGACGTAAGATCTTTAAAACAATGGATAAATTAATTAAACAACATACAAAGGGATTTTAAAGAAACCTACGAAAGAGAATTTCACAATTTTTGGTTGAAGTCACAAGTTAAGTTTAATTTATGGAACAAAGTGCCATTAATTATTTAAGGTTAATCTTCAAATTCTTCTTCCTGATATATAGAACTCTAAGAGCAAAGAATAATATTTGTGAATCATGTCCACAACTGCTTAATGTTGGTCATTTTGAAGTGGTGTTATAGTTTCTTCCTTTACATCCATTGGCCTTTTGACCGACAAAACCTTTGCCATGTCTTTCAAGGACAGGAGCAGAACAAATATGTAAATGTAACTCCCTCTTTCAGGTCAGGAATAGGTAACAGTTCAAGCTGTGTCCGCCAATGGCATTTAAATTAACTGACTTCCTGTACCCCCTTAACTTTGATACAGCCAGCAGCAGAGGTCCTGGGAAGATGCATCTTGGCGTTTCAACCAGGATGTGCCCTGCTGCATCACCTGGACCCTCCTTGTCAATGATACAATTTTTTTATTTCTGCCCTCTGGCCAATCAAATTATTGAGGATAATTAAATATTTATATACATTCTGAAAAATAGGAACACAATCTTTATGCATATTTCAAAAGAAATTGCCCGGTAACTGTTGAAATCATTTTTGTGATGATTTAACATATTCCTGTGTTCTATCACCACCCAACCTCTTCCCACTCATCACTATAATCAAGGCTATTTCCTATATTAGGAGTTAGGAAGATTCTGCCCAATATTGTCAACCAGCAGCAACTTAAATGTTGAAGAATGCCACAAGACAGTTCACAGGGTACATAAGGAAAATGTTAGCATTGCTTTCCAGATAGACTTTTCACCAAATATCGTAACTAAGGATCACCCACTACAAATATTGGTCAAGGATAATGATGGTTGGATTTTCCAGCTGTAGAAATAGCTCAATCATTGGATATTTTAAATCTTAATATTTATACCTAAACAGTACTTTAGAAGACATAACAGATAGAACAATGCAGTGTGTGGGACAAATACCAGACTGAACGGTCCTTGTCAATGCTAAGGAAAAAAGAATCTTCACAGATTCAAACTGTGGCCAGATTTTGTCAGCACGTAGATCACTTTCAGAAAATGTACTGATTCAGGACACAGCCAGAGAAAAGAAAAAGCCTGAAGAACTCCCCATGCAAACAGATAAATGAGGTAGTACAAACTCAAAATTTTACTAAAGGTATCAATAAACTTGATCAAACAATTTGACATGCATTCACATCAATGAGGACCTCACAAATTTCAAGTTAGACAAAGTCCAGAAAAAGAGCTTTGTTTGGTAAATTACTATTTTCTTCTGATAGATGTTCAGTTACATGTTTCAGGGGTATCACACTTGATATTAATGCTATTAACAATTATCCAATTTAGGGAACACCAAGAAAACCCTTATGTTAAACAACAAAAAGTTAAAGAAAAGCACACTGGAAATTTTGTTTGTGTCCATAAGCTCACGGTGGGACCTAAATTTTAGAAAACAGAAGCTCCAGAAGCTGCTTGTATTGAAATTCAGAATTAAGTTTTGTACCATAAATGAGATGAAAAATTGTGATTATATGATTTGGCTGAAATGATTTTCACTGTAAACAGTTACGATTCCAAAAAGTCAAAAAACGTTTGAGAACAACTGCAAGCAGAGCTAATAATTGAGGGGATGTGTTCTGATAGATGATGTAAACATTTTAAATAAATTGAGTCAGTTCACTACACTGCACAGTGACTATCTCCTCCAAAGTCAAGTCTGCCAGTCAGGGCTGAGGTGATTGGGAACAGCCAAGGTCAAATGAAATGTCAGACCTACCCGCCTTCCAAAGAAGAATTCCCAACAATAAAACAAGTTAATCACATCAAGCAAGAATGAATTGCCAACTGAGGAAGTGAACAGGTTGTTTTCAACAATAGTTCAATTTCTGAGCAAGAAAGCAAAAGTTAATGTCATAAGATTAGTTACTTCAATACAGACCTACAGCAGGGATAAGAACCAAATTATTGAATTGAAGATGTGGCACATACGATTGCACAGAAGTTAACCATAAAAAGAGACAAACAACATGAAATGATCCAAGATACTGCAAGAAAAAAATAATAATCTGTGTAGCAAAGGCAACACCAACAGCTGTAAAGAATGGTCATCAATAATCTGTATAAGAAATACAAGAGAGTAAAGACTCTCTAGTTCAAGATAGAAGCAAGGACCTTTAGGATAACAGTCAAAATCAACTATCCTCTATCTGACAAACTGCTATTCTTCTACATCCAAAACAAATACATTCAGGTGGGTGAAGCATCCAGATGATCTGGATTTGTAATGTCAAAGGAGTGGGGGAGAAAATGTGGTGGTAAATGTAAATACTTAAACAAATGTATCATAATATAATAATTGAGAAAAAAAAACTTGTAGGAAAATGGTGTATGTGGAAAAATGCAGTATTTGGATTTTTTTTCTTAATTGAGTACAATAAGTACTACCCACTATGGTGAAATCACAGGGACTTAGTAGGAAAATAAGGAACCGGCTTAAAGAAGATAACCTGGAGCTAACGTGCTGCTATTAGTCATTAAGTCTGTAAGAAATAGAAGCTGAATTAGGCCATTCAGCCCATCATATCTGCCCCACCATTCGATCTTGGCTGATATGTTTCTCAACCCCATTCTCTGTCATCTCGCTGCAATCTTTGATCCTCTTACTAAGCAAGAACTTATTTATCTCTGCCTGAAAGACACACAATGACTTGACTTCCACAACATTCTGCACCATTGTATTCCACAGATTTGCCACCCTCTGCCTGAAGAAATTACTCCTCATCTCAGTTCTAAAGGGTCCTCCCTTCCATCAGAGGTTGTGCCTTTGTCCCAGTTTTGCCTCCTGCTGAAAACATCTTATCTACTTCCACATTATATCCAGGCCTCTCAGTGTTCTGTACATTTCAATGAGATTTCCCTTCATCCTTCTAAGTTCCATCGAGTACAAACCCAGAGTCCTCAAGCTCTCCTCATATGACAAGCTCTTCATCCCAGGATCATTCTCGTGAACTACCTCTGGACCAAATGCAAGTCATAATTCTGTTCTGTAAATCATTCTAGTAATACAATAAACTTCACAGTGTTTACTCGAAATGAATCTGCTAGTTGGACACAAAGGAGGGTTTTATACTCCAAAAGAGACCACTTTGGGCTGATAGGAACCTACACACAACAGGAGCATTTGTTTGATATTGAACATATGCATCATGCTGCCAAAGTCTACTGTATGGAGTTGTGGAAGTGGTCAGCTAATAAGCACCAATGTCCCTCATTATTAAAACTGTAGAACAGATCAATATTAGGAATAAGTATAGAAATCTGACATAATTAAATGTTTAATTACAGTTGTAAAATACCTATTAGATGTTAATTTTGTTGAAAGATAGTTGGATGTCTAAAGGGTTTCTACATTACATTTAAGATTAAGGCTTTTGATCTATTTTTGCCTTTATCATAGTTGTTGCATTTTATTTCACTATGTTCACCAAATTGTGTATTGTAATGTATATTGTTGTACTGCAACATTTTGGAATTATAGCCTTTATCTGGATTCCTAACTGTGCAATGAACCAATGTGTCAATTTTAATTTGTACTCATAAAGCACATCTTTAAGTTATTTGCAAAACATATTATTCACACCAACAGTAAGGAAGAGAATCACAAGATTTCCTAATGGATTGAAATTATAGGGATCTATCATCTACCTGCTTCTTTTGTTAACTATTGCAATCTCAGTGTCTCATTTTATAAAACACATATACATGAGCAAATCGTCAAGTCAAAATCCAAATCTGAAAATCCTCACCATGGATACAGCTGACATGTTTCACTCTTTTGAAAATGTTCTCATTAATATTTTTCTGCATACATGCAAATCAAATTTGGAAATGGGAATACTGAGACTTTTCAAACCATTAATTAGCATTCAGTCTCAGTATCCCATCTAACTTAAAAAGTATTACCTTCAATTGCATAATCACAGATTTTATATATCTATATGTTGAAAACATAAATTGAAATTTCACCAGCATTTCGCAGACAGTTTGAAAAGTGAGAGACTGGTAAAAAGCAGTGGATAAAGCTGTGGTTATGGACACTGTATTACAATATATCCCCAAGATTTACCTGTTTATAACAACATTACTTATGTTTGTTAAAACAAATGACCAAAAGAACAGCAGATGCTGGAAATCAGAAATAAAATCAGAAATTGCTGGAACCAGTAACTGCATTGGGTTAGTTAAGGTTTCCAATAGTTAAGTTATTCTAAATTCTGTTTTCTTTTATTCATGTTTCAATGTAGTTTTTAAATAAATTCTGTTTTGATTAAAGCTGAGTGGTTTGACCAGCTGCATCACACCTGGAATATCCACCTGACACCTGCCTTTAAAATAAGAAACGTTAATGTCAAGGCTACCTTCTTAAATATTTTTGAGAGGGGCTAGCCTGGACCATAACAGTTAGTGATTGAATACCTTAGATGGACAAACATATTTGTAAGCCAGTGATTACTGATGGTGAGTCTGAAACACTTGTAACTGTTAATTTTAGTTTATGGGCAGTGCCCTTACTGTTATTGAATGAGTTTTTATCCCCACAATGTATGGTATCTTAGTTTGGTTTAGTAAAATACTGTTGCTGTGAAGCTTGCACACTTATCTTGACCAGGTTACATTGAGGCCATCACTACTAACAAGGGTTGATCACTGGTTAATCTTGTTGAACAAGATCTTTTCAGAAACTGACTTGGATTCCATGGGTTTGTTTTGGAGATACCAGTGGCTGTACAAAATCTTGTGTTAGATGTTAGTGGCCCGAATTTGCCATTACATCAATAAAATGTAGCTTACTGCCTTCAATTCATATGAAAAAGTGCCAAATGGAACACTTCACAAAACAGTTTGCTCAATATATTGAATGGCATCAGTCTGATTTTGAATGTCAAACAGCTACTTATTACCTTCGTAATACTTTGAGTGAAAACCTCACGGATAGATTTTGAGCACTTTCACCCAGTTTCTTTGTTCAATGACTTCAAGAGAATAAGCTCCTTTTCACTTTCAGCCAATGCAGAATTAATCACTAGAGTCCAAATTACAGTTCTGTGTTGCTTAATGTTGCTCTCCAAGGCTCACCTCAGATAAACAAAAATCATTTTATGAATTTTAAGCAGAAAAATTTCAAAATGCAGTAAATTAGACTGATGGACTTTACAGCATATGCTTTAATTTGTCTTTCACCAGCCCCTCTGTTGCAGTTATAAGATATTACATATTATTTTCAAAATGGGAAAAAAAAACTATTGAACCAAACACGTGCACACCAGTGCTTATGCTACATATGAGCCTCATGCCATCCTTCGTCATATAACCCATTCAAAATATCCTTCCAGTGCTTTCACCATTATGTGTCTATTTAGTTTTCTTTTGGAAGGATCTCTGCTGGTTTCTTCAATGACTTTAAGTTCAAGATTCTAAGCAGATTCTTAATAGGTTCCTTCTGCAATCCTTGAAGTTTTTAGTCACTATCTAATTTTTATGGTCCTTAATTCTGGTCTCTCCCACAACTGGGAACATCTTCTTTACATTTAACCTATCAAATCCTTTCATTATCTTAAAAGTCTCCATGATGTTATTCCATGGTCTTCACTTTTCTAAAGAAAAGAGCCCAACTTGTTCAATTTCTCATGACACCAAAAATGTGAGAATATGGCTGTCAAACTGGTTAAAAAATGGACACCTTTTCCAAGGTTTCTAATTTTTAGAACATAGGGACGAAAACTGTTTAACATTTTTGTAATATTGTCTTGGCAAGATCTTATTATCAACTAAATTCATATTTTCTGTTAGAATGAAACAGACGCATTCACACCGTGAATTGTAACAGCTCAGGCATCTTTTCCTGCTTTGGTGATTCTAGCCAATTCTGCATTCAGACAAATCTCATGTAAAATATTTGAGCTCCTTTATATGACCTACTAACAAGAGTGCTGGCAAGCATTGAATTTTAAATAAGCCTGCACAGATTTCACAACTTACAACATCTCTGCAAAGAAATGACACAATTTGCATATGAACATTGCAATTTCTATCATTTCTGGAAAAAATAGCTTCAAAAATAAGAGTAGCAAATTGATTGTCATCTATTGGCTTATTTTCTCAGTAAAAGTAATAACAAGAGCTTTTGGGAGCTGGACAAAAAAGCACCAGGAGAAAAAGACGCCATGCAATTTGTTGCTCTGGATTCTTGAGTTTCAGTCCCACAACCACTTGCTTCACCAAATCTGCACTAGCGTAGTTACTGACATCTAAGGACACATTCACAATTCTGTTGAACCCAAACATCAATTCCATTTGACTTCTAGCTGACTGTCAACTGATTGTCAGCTCTCTGAATCCACCAACATTTAATAGTATATGACACTCAACAAAACTGGCAGAGTCCAAAAAGCGTAAGGTTCAGCTCTCTGTCTCTTTTTGAGGAAGAGGTTTTCAAAGATTTACAAATCGCGGTGAGAAAGAAAAATTTCTCCTCATCTCTTTTTTAAACAGACAACCTAACAGTGCCCTCTTGTTCTCGATTTTGCCACAAGAGGAAACATTTTTTGTACCATCCACCCTGTCAAGAACCCCTCAGAATGCTATATTTCAATCAAGTTACCTCTTACTTTTCCAAACCTGGGGTGGGGGGGGGGGGTGGGGGAGGCGGTGGTTTGTAGCGATTAAGTTGCCCAACTTTTCTCCTCAGGAAACCTACCAGTTCTAGGTATTAATTCGGAGCAGGATTTCAGACTAATCTTTGTGTTCCTGTATTTGTGTTCAGAAACAAGCTCTGGTGAGAATGTACCTAGCAGCACAGACATCGTGGGCTGAAGGGCCTGTTCCTGCGTTATACTGGTCTATGTTCTACGTTAGCCAATACCCTGCCCCTCCAAGAACCAGTGAATCCAATCTCTCTCTGTCACTAAACTTGAACCCAGACTCTCTTTTTTCTCCTTATTACTTTAGGGGATGTGGGTTTTGCTGCTGTAGTCAGAATTTACTGGTTTGCACAGAAGGCAGTTAGCATTGATCTGGAGTCATATGTAATCAGACCAGATAAGGATGGCATATTTACTTCACAAAAGGACATTAGCAAAGTAGATAGTTTTTTTTACAACAATTAATTTTATTTGTTATGGTGAATAGCTTTATATTCCAGATTTATTAATTAAATGTGAATATCACCAGCTGCTGTGGTGAGATTTGAACCCCTGCTTCCTGAGAGCTCGACTGGGTCTCTGGAGTACTAATCCAGTAACATGATTACTTCACGACCATCTCCCACTAATTAATTGGTGACTGGTCCTAACTGGCTCTGTTTTTATTACAAGTGAACTTCTTTATATAATGAATCTCTTGTACTCAGATGTCATACAATTTCACATCTTTCGCTCCCTAACTGTCTGCTTACAATCACAACATTACTCATTTAATTACAACCATTTTGACGTGACTCACAACTCCCCTTATGTCTATTCCTAAGAATATTTTGTCTGTCACTTGACAGCCAAGCCTATTTCTGCTTTCTCCCACTTTATCCAACCCCTGAAGTACTTCTCTCAAAATCACAGAATTGTTACAGCACAAACAGAGGCAATTCAACCATTGTGCCTGCATTGACTCTCCACATGAGCAATTTACCTCATGCCATAACGTCAATTTCTTTCTCTCCAATCGTGCATACTGTTCCTAATTTAGATAATAATCCAATTCTGTCTTGAGTAATTGAACTTAGAATCATGGATAGAGTCATAGAGATGTACAGCATGGAAACAGACCCTTCAATCCAACCCATCCATGCCGACCAGATATCCCAACCCAATCTAGTCCCACCTGCCAGCACCCGGCCCATATCCCTCCAAACCCTTCCTATTCATATACCCATCCAAATGCCTCTTAAATGTTGCAATCATACTAGCCTCCACCACATCCTCTGGCAGCTCATTCCATACACGTACCACCCTCGGCATGAAAAAGTTGCCCCTTAGGTCTCTTTTATATCTTTCCCCTCTCACCCTAAACCTATGCCCTCGAGTTCTGGACTCCCCAACCCCAAGGAAAAGACTTTGCCTATTTATCCTATCCATGCCCCTCATAATTTTGTAAACCTCTATAAGGTCAACCCTCAGCCTCCGGCGCTCCAAAGAAAACAGTCCCAGCCTGTTCAGCCTCTCCCTGTAACGCAGATCCTCCAACTCTGGCAATATCCTTGCAAATCTTTTCTGAACCCTTTCAAGTTTCCCAACAACTTTCTTATAGGAAGGAGACCTGAATTGCACGCAATATTCCAACAGTTGCCTAACCAATGTCCTGTACAGCTGCAACATGACCTCCCAATTCCTGTACTCAATACTCTGAGCAATAAAGGAAAGCATACCAAACGCCTTCTTCACTATCCTATCTACCTGTGACTCCACTTTCAAGGAGCTATGAACCTGCACTCCAAGGTCTCTTTGTTCAGCAATACTCTCTAGGACCTTACCATTCAGTGTATAAGTCCTGCTAAGATTTGCTTTCCCAAAATGCAGCACCTTGCATTTATCTGAATTAAACTCCATCTGCCACTTCATAGCCCATTGGCACATCTGGTCCAGATCCTGTTGTAATCTGAGGTAACCCTCCTCGCTGTCCACTACATCACCAATTTTGGTGTCATCTGCAAACTTACTAACTATACCTCTTATGCTCGCATCCAAATCATTGATATAAATAACAAAAAGTAGAGGAGCCAGCACCGATCCTTGTGGCACTCCAATGGTCACAGGCCTCCAGTCTGAAAACACCCCTCCACCACCACCCTCTGTCTTCTACCTTTGAGACAGTTCTGTATCCAAATGGCTAAGTCTCCCTGTATTCCATGAGATCTAACCTTGCTAATCAGTCTCCCATGGGGTACCTTGTCGAACGCCTTACTGAAGTTCATATAGATTGCATCTACTGCTCTGCCCTCATCAATCTTCTTTGTTACTTCTTCAAAAAGCTCAATCAAGTTTGTGAGACATGACTTCCGCACTCTTTCACCTCAGCCGGGCTGTCAGCTTTCATTTCACACCTTTGTTACTGTTTTCACTTCCCTTTTTACCTTCAATTGATACTTACCCTCCTCCAAGCCCTGTCTTAGCTCACCTCATTCATTAAACCAATCTCCTGCTCCTTATCTCAATTCATGCTAAACTCTTTACCACACAACCTTCCTTCTGGTCCCATTTCAGCTGACATTGTAAATTATCCCCTCTCCTAAAGCACTGACTGCCTTCCTTTCAAAATTAGCATAATTATGCTCTTCTTCAAAGAAGTCACCCTGAACACCTCTAATCTCACTCTAATCTCATAAGGACATATACATGCTGGGCCTCCTCCACCGCCTATACAAGGGCACCCGCAAACTGGAGGAGGAATAACACCTCATCTTCTGCCTCGGGAGCCTACAACCAGACAGCATAAGTATTGAATTTACCAGTTTCCAAATCTCCCCTCCCCTCAACCCATTCCAGATCCAACCCTCCAACTTAGTTCCGCCCTCTTGACCTGACTTACTTGTCCACCTTCCTTCCTACCTGTCTGCTCCACACTTCCCACTGACCTATCACTATCATCTCCTACCTTCACCCACCTATCACCTACCTTTCCCCTCACCCCACCCCTTCCCCCCTCCATTTATCTGTCTACCCCCGCCCCAGTCCTGAAGAAGACTCCTGTCTGTAACATCAACTCTCTTTCTCCTTGGATGCTGCCTGACCTGCTGTGCCTTTTCCAGCGCCATCCTTACCACCTACTCCCTAGTATCAACTTATTTTCTGTTCATCGAATCTGTTGATGGGTCCAAGTCTATTTCCATCTCTTCCCCATTTTGATTCTAGAAATTGTCAGAATTGAAGTAAGCCTAACCTCAAAAAGAGGTACAAGTATGAAGAGGGTCTGGAAGTTGTCAAAGGAAAAAAGACTGTCAGCAGAAACAAAGCAAAGGACAACTGATTTCATCAAGGCTCTTGTGAAGGTCAACAATCCTGTTTAATATCTGTATTGTACTGAATAATTCAATATCTTACTCAAAGAACCTTTCAATGTCTATAGATGATTTTCCATTGAGTTAAAAAATGTGCTAGTTACATCATTTCCTGATATTTAGCCTTTGTACAACCAACTGGAGTTGCAAATTTTCTAGCTAAGTCCTTGAGCATGTTCTTGTATTGCCAGCTGGAAATATTTGTTTCAACTGGGCTTTCCCAACAGCTAGTGAATCTGGTTATTTTTATTTGCGATTGCTACCAGTGACTTAACGTTCAAACATCAAGAGCTGGCAGCACTTGCAAGAACCTGGCACAATGTAGATTTTCTCTCTTCTCAAAAGCTGCTTTTAGATTGGTACTGGTTCATTTTCAAAATTGGAGACCAACATCTGTGACTTGGCTCCTTATGTTACAGTAGTAAATCTGGCTCCTTTGTCACAGGGTAAATATAAAATATCAAAGTCTACAATCCTACCACTGGCTCAAAAGAGCTAGAATTAACAGTGTAAACTTTGGGAACAAGGGAAGACACAGAATCTGAATTAAATGTGCAACTTAACACTATATCACGGGTCAAGATAGATTTCCATTTTACAGCAACAAAATCACTAGCTATTTGCATGTGTTATAAGTGAATTTAACAACGCGAGGTAGGGGAGAACACATAAGTGTTACACCAAGAGCAATCTTCTACTCCTTTTCTTTAATGCTTTTATAGAGTAATAGAGTTACACAGCACGGAAACAGACCTTTCGTCCTCGCTGACCAGATATCCCAACCGGTCCTGGTCCTATTTGCCAGCATTTGGCCCACATCCTTCTAAAGTTTGCTATTCATATACCTATCCAGATGGCTTATTAATGTTGTAATTGTACCAGCCTTCACCACTCCCTCTGACAGCTCATTCTCTGCGTGAAAAGTTACCCCTCAAGTACTTTTTAAATATTTCCCCTCTCACCTTAAACCTATGACCACTGGATTTGGATATGCTCATGCTGGGAAAAAGACTGACTATTCAGCCTATCCATGGCCATCATGATTTTACAGACAACTGTAAGGTCACCCCTCAGCCTCTGACATTCCAGGGAAAAAAGCTCCAGCCTATTCAGCCTCTCCCTATAACTCAAACCCTCCAGTCCCGGCAATATCATTGTAAATCTTTGCTGCACCCTCTCAAGTTTAACAACATTCTTCTTATACAAGAGCAACCTGAATTGTACACAGTAATCTAAAAGTGGCCTCACCAATGTCCTGTACACAGTGGTTATCATTCATAAAGTGCATGTAGTGATTGGAACAAAGTTGGCCAGGTGGATCTTGTTGAGTATGTGATCGCTGATTGGGGCTGTTAACCTGGATCAATCAGGAATTCCTGGCTCATAGATAAAACAGAAGTCGCTTGCCTCCGCCTCTTCCACAGTTACGTTCAGGCCTGGGTGTCTCTGGAGAAGGAGTGCACAGTGTCCAACATACTGGAGTTGTTCAGGGAGAGGTGGGCACTGCAGGGAGTGGAGTGTATTATTTCCCTGTCCAACTCTATTTTGATTTAACCCCGCCCTCCCCTTCACTGTCTGATCACACAGCATTGCCCTTTGATGTCAAGGGCACTGTTTGCCATTGGCCACTCGGATGTTTCCTTTCTTCCTGGCGGTGGAAACTGAATAAAGATTCATACACTTTGTGTCTTTCACTGTATCTCACACCTGCAACAACAAAAAAGAAAAAAATAATAATAAACAGAAGTCTCTTGCCTGCATCTCTTCCGCAGTTATGTTCGGGTGTTTCTAGAGAAGGTGCACGCGGTATCCAACACCCTGGAGCTGTTCAGGGAGAGGTGGGCACAACAGGGAGTGGAGTGTTTTATTTCCCCGTCCAACTCAATTTTGATTTAATCCCTGCACCCTCCCTTCACTTTATTGATCATGCAGCATTGCCCTTTGATGAGAAGGGCATTGCCTGTCATTGACCATCCTGGTGTTTCCTCTCTTCCTGGTGGTGAAATATAAATAAAAGTTTACACACTTCTTGTTCTTCACTGTGTCTCACACCTGCACCCACCTAACATGGGTGCTGGGGAAAACATAAGCACTACCGTTGCTAGGCTATAGTGTGGGGAAGGGGAAAAAAACACAAAAAAGAGAAAAAAGAAATCCAGGAGATTTAGAGTCTCCTCAGTTTAGGAGACTGACTCTGTGTTGGTTTCTGCTTTTTTGGGGGGGATACCTGATTCCTGAACTGGCTGAATTATATGGCTATTTTGTTAACTGGTGTTCCTTTTTATTGAGGACAGAAATAAAAAGAAAAAGAGTCTCTTGCTGCGCCTCTTCCACAGTTACGTTTGGACTAGGATGGCCCTGGAGAAGGAGCATGTAGTGTCTACAACACTCTCGAGATTTTCAGGGAAAGGTGGACACCGCAGGAAGTCGAGTGTTTTACTTCACCCCCATCTAACTCTATTTGATTTAATCCCTGCCCTCCCCCTCACTTTTTGATCCTGCAACATTGCACTTTGTCGAGAAGGGCACTGCTTGTCACTGGCCACTTGGGTGTTTCCTTTCTTCCTGGTGGAGGAATATAAATAAAGATTTACACATTTGTTGTTCTTCATTGTGTCCTACAACTGCACCCACACGTCATGGGTGCTGGGGAACAATAAGCACTACTGTTGTTAGGTGGTAGAGTGGGGGAAAATAAGAAAAGGGAAAATAAACAGGAGTGGCAGGTGTTCTGCTCACTGTGAGAGCTGGCTCTGAGGGAGATGGATTGGTGGTGAAGGACTGTCCATTTTGCATTAGGGAGGGGACTGACCTCCGTGCTGTCTGGACCACATAGTCAGTGTGCTAAAAAAATTGAACCTCGTGCCTTCACCTCTTCCGCAGTTAGGTTTGGGCCTGGGTGTCCCTGGAGGAGGAGCACACCGTGTCCACCAACACCCCTGAGATTTTCAGGGCGAGGTGGGCACCACGGGGGTGTTTTATTTCCTCTCCAACTCTATCCTAATTTAATCCCTGCCCTCCCTTTCACTTTTTTGATCACTCAGCATTGCCTTTGTTGAGAAGGGCACTGCTTGTCACTGGCCACTTGGGTATTTCCTTCCTGGTGATCGAATATGAATAAAGACTTATGCACTCGTTGTTCTTCACTGTGTCCTACACCTGCACACACATGACGTGGGTGTTGAGGAGTAAATAAACACTACTGCTGAAAAGAGAAAAATAAAGGAGTCCCTCGCCTGCCCCTCTTCCATGGTTACATTCGGGCCTGGGTGTCTCTGGAGAAGAACCACACAGTGTCCACTAACACTCTCGAAGTCTTCAGGGAGAGGTGGGCACTGTAGCACATGGAGTGTTTTATTTCCCCCTCTAATTCTATTTTGATTTAATCCCTATCTTCTTCTTCACGTTTTCGTTCATGTAAGTATTGCCCTTGAAGAGAAGGGCACTGCTTGTCACTGGCCACTCACTTTCTTCCTAGTGGTGGAATATGAATAATGTTTTCTGCACTTGATGTTCCTTCACTGCATGGACACAAGATGGGTGCTTGGGAGAAATAAGCATTACTGTTGTTTGGCAGTAGTGTGGGGAGGAGATAACAAAAAATAAACAGGAGTCTCAGAGAGTCTCCTCACTTTAGGGATTAGCTCTGAGCGAGATGGTCAGAGTCCATGTACTATGCATGTGTCAATAAAGGGTAACTTAGTGGCAGGATACCGGCCTTTGTGCAATTATTTCAGTGGTGACGAGAGAAAACAGTATGCTCTTGAAGAAAATTTGCTCACAGCAATTGTTTTTCAGTTGGGGTAAGCATTTGTGCCATCATGCCTTTATTTGGGAAGCTTGATTCCTTCGATCCTGTTGTCAAAGACTGAACCCATTATGTGGAAAGAATGCGATATCTTTTGCTGGGCAAATGACATTGGGGCAGATGAAAAGCAATGAGTAATTCTTCTAACTGCTTGCAGACCTGCTGCATTTTTGGTTATTAGGAGCCTTACTACCTGGAGGTAGCAGATACTAAAACCTTTCGAAAGTTAATGATATCGTTAAGCAATATTATGACTCCAAGTCTCCTTGAATTCTGAGATGCTACCAGTTTTACTCAACAGTTGGTGGTGCTAGTGGAAACAAAAAGGCCATCACATCCAGAATTGGACCTGGTGAAATCAGATCACCATAAAAGACGGCATATTATTCTGGGGAACAAAAGTGAATCTCGCAAGTAAAGTTCATTGCCAGCTACTGACTGAACTCCACCAGGATCATCCTGGCATTTCCAAAATGGAAGTGTTAGCAAGGAACTTATGTCTGGTGGCCAGTTTTGGATGTCAATATAGCTGCATTGGTAGGGCAGTGCCCAGAGTGCCAACACGGACAAAAAATACTGCTAGCAGATCCCCCATATTTGTGGGAATGGTCAGATAAACCATGGATTCAGTTACATACCAACTGTGCAGGACCTTTCATGGGCACAATGTTCCTAGTCATTGTGGATGGCCATTCAAAGTGGTTGGATGTATATATTGTTCATTCAACAGACTCAGGGATGACAAGTGAAAAGCTGCTAGCTTTTCACAATACACAGACTCCCAGAAATATTGGCCATGGATATGGGACATCATTTATACCAGCAAGGCTTTCAAGTATTTCAGTGGCTCAGTGGCTCAGTGGGTAGCACTGCTGCCACAAAGCACCAGGGACCCAGGTTCGATTCCACCTTGGACGACTGTCTGTGTGGGGTTTGCACATTCTCCCCATGTGTTCTTCAGGTGCTCCGGTTTCCTCCCATAAGATGTGGAGGTGAGGTGAATTTGCCTAACTAAATTGCCCATAGTGTTCAGGGATGTGTACGTTACATGCATTAGTTAGGGGCAAATGTGTAGTAATGGGGTATGGGTTTGGATGAGATACTCTTTGGAGGATTGTTGCAGACTTATGGGCTGAAGGGCCTGCTTCCACACTGTAGGGATTCTAATTCTAATTCTAAAGTTGAATGGCATTCAATACGTTTAGAGAGCTTCATACCATCAATCACACGCTGGTCCTGCAGAAACAACAGTCCAAATTCTGAAGGCAGGCTTAAAGAAACAGCCTACAGCTTCACTTGATAGCAAACTGTTCCAGTTCCTGTTCAATTACAGGATCACCCCTCATGCAACAACAGGGATAGCTCCAACACAGTTGTAACAATGTTGTTGATGGACAGAAGACTCCGCACCAGGTTAAACCTCATAATCTCAAACTTGAGGTGCGTGGGGGGAGGCAGGAGGTGGTGGGGGATGCTGGTGAGATGGCATCAGAATGCCAATGCCAGCTACATGCCCCCTCTAAGCAAGACAGACAGTGTACTTCAGGGGGCAAAACTTGGTGTTGAAACCATGGAAATGACTCTGCATCAGTATGGGTCAACGCAAAGTCAGGTCCCATGCCATACAAAGTTCAGGTAGGTGAAATGGTCCTGAGCAACATGTGGATCGCCTGAAGGACATGACCTCGCAAATGGGGCAGCACCAAAACATACTTGGCCTTTAAAGCCAGAAAGGCTGTAAGAAACCATGGGTTCGCCCCTTCCATCTAGCATCAAAGAAACTCCGAGTCTGAGATGGATGCAGGCAGTATTGCAGCCTCAATACCATTACCATGTGAAGAAAAGGAAGAATTTCTCCTGAGACATTCTGAGCACAAGAAACAGGCTACAGTCCATTCATGCTGCCCATGTCCAAGTCAAATTAGATTACATTACAGCGCGGAAACAGGCCCTTCGGCCCAACAAGTCCACACCGACCCTCCGAAGAGCAACCCACCCAGATCCATTCCCCTTCACCTAACACTATGGGCAATTTAGTATGGCCAATTCATCTAACCTGCACATTTTGGACTGTGGGAGGAAACCCATGCAGACACAAGGAGAATGTGCAAACTCCACACAGACAGTTGCCTGAGGTGGGAATTGAACCCGGGTCCCTGGCGCTGTCAGGCAGCAGTGCTAACCACTGTGCCACCGTGCCGCCCCGGGGAGTCCGAGGAATAGGACCTGGAGTGAAAAAGTCCTAGGAGAAGCTGCAAGGATAGAGTGATTGAAACAAGGTTGGCCAAGTGGATCTTATTGATTATGAATTCCCTGACTGGCCTCGGTTAACAGCCCCGATCAGGGAGCCCTGGCTGACAGGCATAAACGAGAGTGTCAAAGGTTCTGTTCATTCTAGGGACTGGCTTTAAGCTAGCTGGTTGAGTCCTTGTACTGTGCACGTGTAAATAAAGGATAAGTTGGTGCAGGATACCAGCCCCTGTGCAGTTATTTCAGGACATCCTGTTTAAGACAAAAGGCTCTTCCCAATAGCCTACTAAGTAGTATTGCATTCCACACGAGACCAAGCAGGCCATGTAGATTCCCACCAGGAAAAAGGGTGGTGGCAACAGATTATCAGTCATAACAAACAACCTGTGTCCAGTATCCATCATCCAACAGCAGTTTTCAGCTTTAAAAAAGAGGGCAATCAATCATCTGATTTAGGAAACACAGCAACTTGTGCTCAGCAAGGTTCCACAAACAGCAATGTGATAAAGACTGGATTTTTAAAAATGATGTTTGTTCAAAGGTAAATATTAGCCAGGACTTTTAATGCTTACAGATTTAAAGTCAACTATATTAAGCCTACACTCCAGGTGAGCTTCCCCAAATAATTAGGGTGTTCCAGATAGGATACCCCAAGTTGTTACACTCTGGGGTGAGGAGTGATAAACTGGCTCCATTTCTTTATTCACCTGCCCCCTCACTGAGGCAGCAGTGCTAACCACTGAGCCACCGTGCCACCCACAACGAGTTCTCTCTCTGGGCAACCATTTCATTTGCATCTACAGCCATTTTTGGCTATATTTGAAAAAAACCTTAATTTAGACTTACAAGTTAAAATATTCATAGCACTTCAGGATTCTGCCAAAGTGAAAATTGACAGTTCTGAGGCAAATGTGATGTGAAAGGAATTGTTCCACAATCCATAGACAATTCTCAACAAAGTTAATCTAAAAATGGATCTCTTTCCTTGTGGATTCCTTTCTCCGAAACCAACATGAACTTATGTTTTTAAAAAAAGCCAATTTAAACAGGCTTTCTCAAATTAACAAGTATTGACTTTATTCATGACTAAATGCTAAATATGAGCCAGTCTCTGAATTGTTCATGAAAAATGTGTAGCCAAACATTGTAGCCTTTGCGCTGAAGATTGCCGGTAAAGTTGGTATTCATAGTTCAACAGTTGATTTCAAGGTTCTTACCTTTGCAGATTGGTTAAGATTCTATTGGTTTGATTTCTTCTGACCATGACAATTCCAGCATTCAAAATGTGAAAGAGTAATTTTGTTGTCCTGATCTCTTTTCTCTTAATAACTGGCTGACTTAAAGCATTCAGAGTGAATGATTCTGTTTATCTACAATGCCAGTATGATTAGGTGATAGTTCTTTAACTGTGACTTTCATAGCATGTTCGTGCTCAAACCGAGGCTGGTCCACCTTAAGCCCCTCATTCCAACTCTGACCCACAAAACCTCTGTCCTTGCATATTTTCAAGTGCAAACTGGAGGAAGAACACCTCACCTTCCACCTCAGGAGCCTGCAACCACATGGCCTCAACATTGAATTCACCAGTTTCCAAATCTCCTCTCCTCCTCCACCCTATTCCAGACTCAACCCTCCAACTTGGCACCACCCTCTTGACCTGACCAACCTGTCCACCTTCCTTCCCACCTATTCGCTTCCACCCTTCCCACTGATCTATCACAATCACCTCCTACCTGCATCCACCTATCACCATCCCGCCTATCTTGCCCCCAGCCCCAACCCTCTCTCCTATTTATTTCTCAGCCCCCTTCCTCCTCCCCAGTCCAGATGGGTCCTGCCCAAAATGTCGACTCTCATGCTGCTCAGATACTGCCTGATCTGCTGTGCTTTACCCAGTGCCACGCTCCATCTACTCTGGTTGTATCTTCACTATCTCCTATTTTGAAATAAACCATATAATATGTCTGTAATTTGGGACATACTCTACAGGGGCTGAATTCTGTTGTTCAGTGGCCCGTGAGACATTCAGTTTTTTATTCAAAACGTCACAGTTCAGTTTGTTTGAAATTGCATCTTTACACATTTAACGTTGTTGTTTGAAGTTCTCTGTGACCTTAGTTGCAACATTCTATAGTTTTAGATTAGACTCCCCACAGTATGGAAACAGGCCATTCGGCCCAACAAGTCCACATGGACCTTCCGAAGAGTATCCCACCCAGACAGGCAGTTTAGCATGGCCAATTCACCTGACCTGTACATTTTTGGATTGTGGGAGGAAACCGGAGCACCCAGAGGAAACCCACGCAGACACAGGGAGAATGTGCAAATTCCACACAGTCGCCCGAGGCTAGAATCAAACCCGGGTCCCAGGCACTGTGAGGCAGCAGTGCTAACCACTGAGCCACCGAGTCACCCGCAACATTTTCTCTCTCTGGGCTGCCATTTCATTTGCGTCTACAGCCATTTTGGGCTATATTTGAACAAAAAACTTATTTTAGACTTACAAGTTAAAATATTCATACCACTTCAGGAATTTGATCCATGGTCATGACACTTAGGTCAGTGAAATTTAAACATTTGCATCACTTTTGAATTCAACTAAAATATGTAAATCACTTTATTCTGATTGTTTTCAGGCAACTTGGACCATGTGGAATGTGTTAAGTCCCATTCTTTTTCACGTTAACAGTTGATGCCAAAGTGAGAATTGACAGTTCTGAGGCAAACGTGATGTGAAAGGAACTGTTCCACAATCCATAGACAATTCTGAACAATAGAAAATTTATGCTGTTGGATATATGTCCCAGTCATGGGGTTGAGCATTACTCAGCTGTATGTTGCAATAGGTTTACAGCTCAGTTCACCAGTGAGACATAAATTTAATTCTGTGATTCGTATTTCTGTTTCATTTACGTCTGAAGTCTTGAACCAAGCAGCTGATTCTGAACTTGCCCCCTCATTAATGATGTTCACAACTTGCTTCATCTCTCAATTAGGAATGTTAAAATCAAACTAATGTTGAATTTTGTTATAAAAATTTTGCAGCGAAAACCAGCTCTAACGTCCGTTAAAATTTCAGTTATTTGCAATCAGCTCAGGCAAAAAAAGTAATGTAAGGGAAAGTGGTTTTGGTCAGTTAATAATTCGACGTGTATTACGTGTGTGTGGCTTTAATGTATTTCAAGTTCTCTAGCTGGTGAAAGGTTTGCATGATATGGCAGGAGTTCTGAGGGAGATCAGTTACTACCACGAGGGACCTCCCTTACCTCATTGTATTCTATGAGAGCCGTACATCAGCTTGCGAGAAGGCAGTAATGTCACACTCGCAGTAACAGCTGCAGGGGGTGTGCGGTTTTAAGGGGAAAGCAGAGGCTGTGAGGCGTGGTGGGGCGGTGTGAGTGTAAACAGCCTGGATATGCAGACACAGCTTCCTGGCTGAAAAGCAGAGCCGACAAACAAGCTGGAGCCTCACATGTTGGGAAGGACTGACGAGAGATCGAGCAAAGGTGAAAAATTAGTATCAGGTTTTGTTGTGCATGGGAAACCAGTGGCCGGTGTTTTATCTGGAGAGAGGATTCAAAACAAAAGGAGAGAGAGACCGCACTGTAAACAAGACAGTCCAGAAAAAAGGTGAGCCGTGTCTCCAACTATATTTTAAATGGCTGTTTCCCTGTTAAAATTTGGAATGCACAATATATGCAGAGTGTAGCGTGAATTACAGCCACGGGCAATGCTGTGGACAATCAGCCGCTCAGTTCCTGCAGCCAAAGCGTATCGAGATACTAAACTGTCTAGTCAGCAGTAACCTTAGAACTGAAACAATGGCAAACACTTCTGGTTTAAACTTCTGTTTGATTATGAGTCTGTATCGGGAAAACAATGGGGTTCCCTACAGCAGGCTCATCTTTTGAATCATACATAATGAAACCTGGTGTATTCTGCAGCTAGCTTGTTTTCCTTTGTGTTTGGGTAATATTCGTGCAAATTCAACACAAGTAAACCAGGCTATACTTTTGTGCAGGAAAATATCCTTAGTAGTAATTTTACTTGTGGTACCAACGATAATCTTCCTGGCCTTGTAACCGATAGAGGTGTTTTTAGGATTCCAGAATGAGTGAAGATTTTTGTGTGGTTCTCTGAAGAGAAAGCTCCGCAGCCTCTGTGGGAATATGACTGTGGGAATACCGTGTTTTAAACCAATTGCAATGAACCAGAGATGGAGATGGCTTAATGTCTGTTCTTAACCAGGGTCAGCTGCAATATTAAAACCTCAGTTTTTGTGTTTCATTTTATTTCGAAGAGGCCTACTAATAATTGAAAGAAAAATTTTGAATTCATTCTCTAATTTGAAGCCATTGTTCATTTTAGGTGCTTGCTGGTATATGAGTGGAAATCGTTTGTCTGTCTTTTAAAAATAATCAATGTGTTGTGAAAATTCAGGTCCTTGTCTGGCTGATTATTATTATGCGAATTCTCCAGGGATAGCTAAACGAGTTTTGTTTTAATTGCCAATCTTAATAAAGGTCTGCTTGCCATTCCATTTTCTTGTAAGCACCTGTGAGATTAATTGCACCACTGCATTCAAGGTAATCCTGTTTACCTGAGGCTTCAAAATGCAGTCCACATCCCGAACACAGCATGTTAGGTCTTAACGAGCAGAGAACAAAGCAGTGACTCAGCAACAAGAAAAGTCATTTTGTGGCACACAGGGTTTACAATATATTTTTTATTGATATAAGCATTGGGCATGCTATTTGTATTATATAGAAGCTTAATTATTGCTTTGTGTTTTTACTTTTAACCCAGAATCCTTCTAAAACTAACAGGTTTTTTTTAAAAACAATACAACATATTTCTAAAATGGTACAGGATTTTGGATGATTTTCCAATATTTGGTTGTCATATGATTCATAAGAACCATCATTTCTACCTTCCAATTCAAACTATGTCCACAAGGTCCATGATTCTTCACAAAAATTTGTCTTTCCATGCAAATATGTCTCTAAATAGACCAGTCTCTCTGGGGCACATGCACCAAACAACCCCACAGCCCCGTGGCCGACCACTTCAACTCCCCCTCTCACTCTGCCAGTGACATGCTAGTCCTGGGCCACCTCCACTGCCAAATCCAAACCACCCAAGGCCTGGAGGAAGAACGTCTCATCTTCCACCTTGGGACCCTCTAACCACACTGCATCAGTGTCATAGAGATGCACAGCATGGAAACAGACCCTTCAGTCCAACTGTCCATCACGTTATCCCTGACTCAACCCTCCAACTCTGTATTGCCCTCTGGAACTACCTGTCCATCTTCCTTCCTACCTATCTGCTCCAACCTCTACTCTGACTTATCACCATCACCCCTCCACCTTCATCTACTATCGCATTCCAGCTACTTTCCCCCTGCACCACCCCCCCCTTCCCATTTATCTCTCAAACCCCCTTGGGGCCCCCTCCCCACATTTCTGAAGAAGGGCTTTGCCTTAAATGTCGACTCTCCTGCTCCTTGGATGCTGCCTGACCTGCTGTGTTTTTCAGTGCCACACTTTTTGACTAATATTAATAACATGTTCATAAATCCCACTGTTTTAATCATCCTATCAAGTTCCAATGTAGTAATTTTATTCACTAGTTTTTTAAAAAAGTAACAGTCCAGAAAGATTAGCTGAGCTGACCAATTTATCATGTTAACTGAAAATGAATGCAGTCAACAAGAGTAAAGTGTAATCTGGAACTGGCCTTGTGTGTCTGCTTTCCTAATAATTTCAATGAAAAACTGCCTTAAAAACTCGCACAGGATGACAACTAATTTGATGGTTTATTTATTTGTATGACTTTTCATTTTAAATCCTACCACTACATGGGATTTAGTCATAAATCATTCTGCAATGGAGTGATCGGGACAGTTTTACCAGTGACTGCCATCAGGCAGAGGAACTGAGAACCAGTAACACGATACACAACTCAGTATCTTTTATGTTTTTGGCATTCAAACCAATTGCCTGTAAGGATTTACCTAAACATAAACATCAGTAATTTCTGGTTTAACATGTTCATGCAGTTGAATCTATCCTTTACATTGCTCAATATTGTTGTTAGAATTGAAGTAAAGGCTAGTTGGTGAAAAAATGAATAAAACAATTTGCATAAATTCTTTAACAAGGTATGGACCAATATGAAAGTGCATTGCAATCATATGTACCTTTTGTTGGTTTGATTTATTATTGTCACATACCTAGGTACAGTGAAAAGTTTGGTTTTGCATGCAGTATAGCCAGATTATACCACACAAAGTGCACATTGGTAATAGAGCAAAGAGAGGAGTACAATGTTACAGCTGCAGAGATGATGCACAAGGAGCGAGGTCAACATTAAATTTGAAAGGTCCATTCAGAAATCTAATTACAGTGGGCAAAATGTTGTGCTTGAATCTGTTGGTCTGTGTGTTTAAGATTTTGTCTTCTGCCTGGTGGAAGAGATTATAACTAGGGTGGGAGTGGTCTTTGATGTTAGCTCCCTTTCTGAGGCAGCGAGAAGTATTCATGGAGTCAATGGATGGAAGGTTGGCTTGTGTGATGGACTGGGCTGTGTTTACAACTTTCTGTAATTTCTTAGTCTTGGGCAGAGCAGTTGCCATACCAAGCAGATAGATGCACCGTAGAAAGCATTCTATAAAAACTGCTACGAGTCTTTACAGACATGCTGAGTTTCCTTAGTGTCCTGAGGAAGTAGAGGTATTATGTTTTCTTGACCGCAACCAGGGTGTATCCTAGTTACGCAGGCAACTGAAACATCAACATAGGTGCTGCAATGTAGGATCAAATATATATTCTCCTAATTGTTGAGTTCCTGACCTCCGCTCAGCTAAGATTCCAGTGAGCAGCCAACATGGATCCCCTTTGACAATGTCATAGATAGTAAGATACAATTTATCCCTTGGGCTGCACAACTATTATATCCCATTACCTCCGTAATGCTTTGTCTTTGTTTCTGAATAGTATTCTGTATCCAATAAACAAACTGGGTCAAAAAAGAAAACTGAGTAAATCTTAGTAGAGGATCTCACTTAGACAATTCCTTAGTATGCCCTGAATAAATTAAGTTGTTGTGTATTGTATGGTTAGTTTTGTATGTGACCAAGAATTGATTCATCTGATATCAAGTAGTAGAAAAACAACTTTATTTTCTGTGGTCACTTAACCTTTTTGTCACGATCCTCTGGCATCAACATCTCAAAGATTGTTGTAATGAACAGCACATGAGCCCATCTACCACCTGAGAATCATTTTTCTGCATACATTTTCTGCTGGCATGCTCAAATCTTCCAACTTTGAAAATATAAGTTGTTTCCTATAGTTTTCTGCTAATTCGGGTGAACTCAATAGAAACTGTTTTAATGATGGCATTGTTTCTTCAAGCGTACCTCAGAACAATCTGTATATCATTGTGTCATTTGTCTAATAAAAGTATTGTACTTGCATAACTTTTTATACACACTCCAGGTGGAATAGAGTGCTTTGCAACTAATATAGCTGCTTTACTGAGAAATAAGGCAAAATTGATATTGAGCCAAAGCCAAATGGGTTTCAAGGAGTTTTATAGGAGGAAAGGGGTTGGTTCAGATGCACAGGAGCTTTGGAGAGGGAGTTTGTGTGGGGATTTGTAACGTCTACCAGCTGAATTGCTAGTGGTGGGATAAGAGAAGGCTCTGGCAATAGAGGAACAGAGCACTTAAAGGTTTGTGCGACTGGAGGAAGTTACAGAGCAGGGAGCGGTGCAGCTGAGAGGCCATTTAAACACAGGATGTGAATTTTAAACATCAGACAATGAGAGCCAACTTGGTCAATCATGATAGTTTCAAGGTTCAATAGCTTAGATTTGGATGAGCTGAAGTCTATTAAAGTGCAAGGTAGGAAGCTGGCTGAGAGACTACCGAAGAAGTGCTGTGCTATGTGTATTTTTGTACATTGTGACCTTTTGCACTTGTGCTGATACATGCACATCTGCAATCAATGAATCAGTATTGAGGAAAACACACAAACTGGTTCAGAACATTCCATGGCTGGCAAACCATTAGGTTTAAACTATCAGCTCAAAGTGACATGTAGAGAATAACCTGAATCCTGTATGCGCACACAATTGAATCATTTTTGCATTGCAACTCTGCAACAAGTGGTCTGCAGTATTATGGAAACGTTTAACAAAGCTGGGGCAACAGTAAATCTTCAATTGTTCTGAATTTGTAACTTTGAAAAATGTTTGTCACTATAACTTGCTGGCGGCTGGAAGAAGTCTGATAACCATGAGCTAGATTTTCAAATCAGGGTAAGGTCCTCATCCTTTGCTGGATCTATCACTCAGACAATGCTATCTTGAAATGGTTTTTTTGTACTTTCCCTAATTGGGCTAAAGATGGGCTTGATATCCAATTAATGGCAATGAGAATAACCAAGAGGTGTGTGACTGTCTGTCTAGTTTTGCTATTGTAATAGGGACCTGTTACAGCCTTGCAGAAAAGAGGTGTCAGCAGGCTTGCAATGAAATAACAAGATAACAACATTTTACAAGCTCTCTACAGCAGACCTTATTCTCACATTTCTTACAATCATTCAGCAATTTCAAACCGCAATTCTAAGCCGGTTTATCTTCTTTGCAGCCATAACTCTGTTCAATCAGCCTAAGATGTTTGTATGCTATGATCTGTCTGTGCTGCATGCAAAATAAAACTTTCTTCACTGTTCTTAGGTGTACATGACAATAATAAATCAAATTTCTAATCAAATGTCGTAAAATATGATATAAGACTTTTTCACCTGAAGAATCTTTAACCTCCACGCGCACTTAACCCAACTGCCATGATTTAAAATGCTTCAAACTCTTTGGAATCACGTATTTCCAATTGAAAACTTCTATCTCCACCCTCAAACTCTGAAAAGAGTTTGCTAACAAGTTGAACAGGAAGTTAACCGGAGCTGTTTTAGACTCCTTGACCTCCAATTTACTTTTGAAAATTGGAACACAACTAGCTAGTGAGAAGTTGGGCACCAGAAATGTCTTTGGAAGTTCCAAATCACATCCTCACATATTCTCACTTCCTCCAGAAATTGAAAACCTGGCTCATTGTTTTTGCACTTCCTACACAATGTTTCATGTTTAATACATAGTTTTATTTTTAATTTTTAATTGAATTGTGCAGTTGTTCAGTTAATTGGTTTTAATTAAGCCAACTTTTTACTAGGGGTCTTGTGGTACCCTCTACAGTGGTAGTGTCCTGATGCCTGAGCCAGGAGCTTTGGGTTGAAGTCCCGGAGGTGTATAACGACGTCTCTGAACAAGTTGATTGCAAAATATCTGTTTATATCGGTTGATAGAAGGGTGGATGCATCTCTCTCTACTAGTCATTTGGATAATTGAACAAAGTCAGATAATTGGAGTCCTGTTGTTTTGGTTTGTTCTGCTTTTTATACTGTACTTACCCTGTCATTGCTGCTTATGATGGACATGTGATCCATTCGGCAGGTGGCAAGGAAGATCTAGTTTATAAAAACAAAGGCCTAGTTTTAACTAGATCTTGTTGGCTTTATTGTCGTAAAGTGGAAGTTCTACCTTCCATATTTTTGAGTGCTAAGGTTTACATTTGTTTTGACTATTATTAATGAAAAATGGCATCTAATACCAAGAATGTGGTAAAACCTGTTTTTCTTGACTATGTCCATCCAGTCCCTGTACACATCGATACACCACGATGAGGGTCTCCAAGCCTTCCATTTCTTCCTTTCACACTGTCCCAACCAATGCCCTTCCACCAACACCCTCATCTGCCTGGCTGAACTGGTCCTCACCCTCCGTTTCTCATTCCAATCATCCCACTTCCACCAAACCAAAGAGGTAGCCATTGGCACCCACATGGGACCCAGCTATGCCTGCCTGTTTGTCGGATATGTGGAACAGTTCATCTTCTGCAGTTACACTGGCACAAACCTGTTCCTCCACTATATTGATGACTGCACTGACACCACCTCATGCTCCCACAAGGGGATTGAACAGTTCATCAAATTTACCAGCACCTTCCACCCCAACCTCAAATTCACTTGGACCATCACCAGACACCACCTTCCCCTTCCTGGACCTATCCATCACTGTCTCTGGCGACCGACTAACCATGGTCAAGCCCACCAACTCCCACAGCTACCTAGACTACACCTTCTCCCACCTTTACATCCTGTAAAAATGCCATCCCTTACTCCCAATTCCTCCACCGCATCTGTCCTCAGGATGACCAATTCCACCTCAAAGTCCCAGATGATGGCTTCCTTCTTGCACAATCACAACTTCCATTCCCACATGGTTGACAATTGACACCATGGTCCTCCACTTCAAGCGCAACTGCCCTTGAACCCCACACCTCCCAACACAACAAGAACAGAACCCCCCAGTCCTTCTCTTTCACCCCACAAACCTCCACATACTTCGCACCATCCTCTGCCACTTCCACCACCTCCAAACGGACCACACCACCAGCGATATATTTCCCTGTCCACCCTATCAGAGTTCCAAAAAGACCATTCCCTCCGTGATTCACTTGTCTGGTCCACACTGCTCCCGGCTGCTCCTCCTGCCTCCCACCCCCCTGGCACCTCTCCCTGCCACCTCAGGAAGTGCAAAACCTGTGCTCACACCACTCCCCTCACCTCCATCCAAGGCCCCAGATCCTTCCACATCTGTCAGAAATTCACCTGTATCTCTACCAATGTCATCTACTGCATTTGCTGTACCCGGTGTGGTCTCTTCTACATCGGGGAGAAAGGACACCTCTTGAGGATCATCCCAGAGAACATCTCTGGGACACCTGCACCTACCAACCCCACCACCCCATGGCTGATCACTTCAACTCCCCCTGCCACTCTGTCAAGGACATGCAGGTCCTGGGTCTCCTCAGCTGCCAAATTGTTATCACCAGATGCCTGGATGCCTCATATTCCGTCTTGGGACCCTGCAACCACACGGGATAAATGTGGCTTTCAACAGCTTCATCATTTCTCTCCGCCCCCCCATATTATCCCAGGCCTAAGCCTCCAACTCAGCACCACCCTCCAGATCCGTCCATCACTCCCCCCCCCCCCCCCCCCCCCCCCCATCCCCTTCTCCTTCACCTTCATCCACCTATCACATTCCCAGCTACCTTTTCCACCAACCCCACACCCCGTCCCATTTATCTCTCAGCCCCGACCCACGAGCCTCATTCCCAATGATAGGCTTATGCCCGAAACGTCGATTCTCCTGCTCCTCGGATGCTGCCTGACCTGTGCTTTTCCAGCACTATATTCTCGACGACTCCTTCTTTTACAAAGCGTGTACCAAAGGATTGCAAGGCCAACATTGTCTCAAATTGCTCGGACACACTTAAATTTTGAGTCAAGGAATCTGTTGCCAGGCTAGATTCAATTATTACAGATTGTATTACTGCTGTTGTGCTGGGTTCTGGCTTATGTTCTCCAACTCAATGTGTGCAGCACAGACAAAACGTGAAGCCTGGAAATACATTAATGCTAGATCCTTGAAAGGCAAAACTACTTTTTACTTTGCCAGCAGCTGCAAACAATTGTTGTACTCTTTGCACCACAGTTGTGTTTCACATTACAAGGGACCATCAATCTCCTCAAAAAAAAGTGAAAATGATAAAGGGAATCTCATCATGTGGTAAGAACTAGAACAAGATCCAAACTGGTATCTGAGTATGGGGATAAAGTGTTCCACATGCAGAAGTCAATGGACTGTAAACGTGCCTACCATACTTATCAGAAACAGGAATTGAAAATTGTCTCTTTTTTTTTTGGCTGAGAACTCAATCTACAATAGGTAAAATCTCTCTTTTGAGTTCTCTGTCTAAAAGCAAATTGAAACCATCGCTGTGATCTGTACACAATGGGAGAGAGTGAGGAGGCCAGATGCTGCAGAGTCAAAAAATGTGGTGCTGGAAAAGCACAGCAAGTCGGGCAGCATCCGAGGGACAGGAGATTTGAGGTTTCGGGCTTAAGCCAACATCACACAATGGGTAGGGAAAAAAGAAGGCCCTTCATCCACTTGTGAAGAAATGCAGATCAAACCCCATGTTGATGTCAGTACAGCAGGAGTCAATGCTCCTGACTGAGATTAGTTCATTAAGTGGCAGAGTACATTTAAGAGAACACCTTTTTATTCTGGAGGGTGTCTGGCAAGAGCTGGGTGTCTGAAGGGTCAGTAAACTGTATCCACAAGTGAAAGGTGGCTTTAGTTCTGTTTCACCAACAGGATTACTTGTTGTAACTGAAGTACAGAATGGCTGCTTGAAAGCGAAGATTGGAAATAGATTTTTTTTTCCCCTAACAGAAGGTTGTAATTAGAGTTGAATAGAAGATGGGGTGCTTGTGGTTAACACTGCCTCACAGCACCAGGGACTTGAGTTTGATTGCACTCTTGGGTGACTGCAAACCTCACACAGATATCCTCCCCGTGTCTGCCTGGGTTTCCTCTGGGTGCTCTGGTTTCCTCCCACAGTCCAAAGATGTGCAGGTTAGGTGGATTAGCTATGGAAAATGCTGAGTTATGGGGATAAGGTTGGGAGGGGAGGGGTGGATGGATGGGGCTGTGTGAGATGCCCTTCAGAGAGTCCATGCCGACCAGATATCCCAACTCAATCTAGTCCTACCTGCCAGCACCCAGCCCATATCCATCCAAACCCTTCCTATTCATATACTGGTGCAATTGTACCAGCCTCCACCACTTCCTCTGGTAGCTCATTTCATACGTGTACCACCCTCTCTGTGAAAACGTTGCCCCTTAGGTCCCTTTATCTTTCCCCTCTCACCCTAAACCTATGCCCTCTAGGTCTGGACTCCTCTACCCCAGGGAAAAGACTGTGTCTATTTATCCTATCCATGCCCCTCACAATTTTGTAAACCTCCTATAAGGTCACCCCTTAGCCTCTTAAACGGTATCTTTCTGCATTGCAGGGATAGTATGATTTGCAGAGGCTGAAACCAAGTGTAAAATGTCAGTATAAGATTTCGTGGGAGTGTTTCTCTGAAATTGACCCTATGATCAGTGGGAAAAATAAAGTAAATAGATGGGCAGGGATTACGATGTTACTAAAGTAAAAACCCTTCAAGCAAAAGGCATTTTTGGAGCTGGTGGCTCAGGTATTTGAATAATTTGACATTTATGGACAAAACTTATAAGAAATGAACTATTAAGTGCATAAAAGACATGGTCAGACTTTGATAAATTTAAAGGAAGTCTAATAGTTATTGTGGAGAAGAATGTGTAATGGAATATAATGGAATGTAATAAAGATTGACCCAAATTCTATTAGGGAAATCCAAACTCAGGGGTTGCCTTTAGATTGTTGGCCTGTGTTAGATTGACAGACTCCTCATGTGAGCTGGAGTCAAATATTCAGAAAGAACTGTTTGGAACGTATGTTGGAAGCCTTAAAAAAAAATTGGGAAAACATTTATTGCTCATGGCCTTTAAAGCCCAAGCACTTTAAAAACAAAAGGAATATTCCAAGGTTGTAGCAATGTGAGACTGCCCATATATTGGCCTCAAGCGGTGACATTATTTTCCCGACTGCTAATTGCCCTTGAGCCAGGCTTGCCAGGCCACTTCAGAGGGCAGTTAAGAGTAAATCACATTGCTGTAGGCCTGGACTCACATGTGGGCCAGACGAGGAAAGGATGACAAACTTCCTTCTTTAAACGGCATCAAAGAGTCAAATATTTCTATGATGTGAAGGTCCCAGTGTTGGTCTGGGGTGGACGAGGTCAGAAGTCTGATGACACCAGGTTACAATCCAACAGGTTTGGTTGAAATCACAAGCTTTTGGACCGTTGCTCCTTCATCAGGTGAAATGCTGAGAAAGCTTATGATTTCAAATATACTTGTGGGGCTATAACCTGGTGTCACCTGAAATATTTCTACAGCATTTCATGATAGTCACCATTACTGAGACTATGAAACTAGCTTTCAATTCTGGAAATTTAAAACAAAAACAGAAATGACTGACAGAATGTGGGTCTAGCAGCAGCTGTGGGGAGAAAGCAAAACTCCTACTGAGGAATCGCAGGACTGGAAATGTTAACTCTGGTTTTCTCCTACAGATGTTGCCAGATCTGCTGAGTTTCACCAGAAATGTCTGCTTTTTGCCTGTGGATTACTAGTCCAGTGATGTGTTATGGACCAGGCGAGACCCCCTCAACACATTTCAAGAAAGCAGCTCAGACCAAACTTTGCTAGTTGTTTTAAGTGGGTGTAACGTAGATATTCCAGGAAGGATGCAGTTGGTCAAACCACGTAGTTTTAAACAAAACAGAATTTATTTACAAGATGACCAAAATACTGATTAACTTAACCGATCTGAAAACCCAATAGATCATCCCAACCTGATGATGCTATTCCAAATACTTGAAGCAATCCCCATACATACCCCTTGGCACAAAAGGTAAACTCAAACGTTTACAGGAGAGAAGTCAGAGAGAGAGGTGGTCACCATAGACTTGCTTCTCTTGGGTCCAGCAGCTTCACAACACTACACTTGCTAACCAAACCAGAGAAAAGCTGAGCTGGGAGAACTGGCCACTCCCCTTTTCATTGTACAAGTGTTTTTTGCTTAAAATTTAAAAGCCTTTTGCCTGAGGCAGTATCTGTTAGCTATAATCAAACTGGTCCTAAAACCCTTCCGAGCCCAGCTTCGTGGAGTCTGTGTCTTTTACGACCTCCTGAAAAAATACACCAAGGACACCACAACTTTGTTAAAGGAGCAGCATTGTCGCAGATGGTACCACTGCAGAATCATTTTTATGAAATTTAGAATTTGTAACCAAAAGGTGTGCGGACCAATGGTAGCGCAGCCACTCCAAGGTTCCCAACATACCAGATTGGCTTGTGAATGCATTGACTTCCAGTTTCAGAAGTCGCTGTTGCAAGAACCTTAGAACCTTTTTAAAAAAAGAACAAGAGGGTGCATGAATGAGGACAGAGATATATTTGGCTATTCTAATAGATGAACATTACTGGGAACTATAACAAAAAAATGAGTTGCAAGAATGCCTGCAGTTTGGCAGATGAGCTGGAGCCAATGGAGCTGTACAAATGGAACCAGTAGCTGATTGGTGTGTGGATCAGTGACCAGGTTTCAATGACAAAGGCCTGTCAACAACTATAATCAACTCCTTGTTGACTGAACAGCTTGGGGCTTGAATATTTGGGAAAAGCCATCAGATCTCCACAAGTGCAGGAGCTGTTTTATTTTCTTAAAATCAGCTTAGGTCTAAAGAAAACCATTTATTTACCCTTTTTTTCCCAGTTGCTATAACCAGTGACTGAAGATAAGTTGGAGCCAGTCACCTTGCGCCTCCTGCAAACAAGTGAAAGTATCTGGAGAAGGAATGTCAAGAAATAGCATTCTGAAGTCGCTGTAGTGTAGACCTTGGAAGCTGCACACCCCCCAAAAAAAGGGTGTGTTGGTGAGGACAGAGGTACATCTGGTAATTGTATCAGCAAATGGATCATCTCAGTAAACATGTGGTAAGGGACTACCTTCTGAGTTTTTTTTCCTTCACCCAGAATGCTTCATTTTGTTGTTTGTCTGTGTGTGTGTGTGTGTATATGTATAGAAGGTGGAATTTATAATAGGATTAGATTTTAATGAGTGTATGCATAGGAACCATGCATAGGATGCACTTTTCAAGCTCAGTTGACATGGGTTACATATTTGCAGAATCTGAACAAGTCCAAGGAAGAGATGAAGCGCCATGCATTTCGCATACACTTATGTTGGATTGTTGTAAGGGCCAAATTATGGCAGGTGAAGGGCTGACTGAAGGTGTACATAGCCTTGTCCTGTTCTTCAGAATCACTTACCAAAAGTTAACATGAGTCACATCCTTGCCAAAAATGGCAAGTGAATGGAGGAAGGCCATAATTGGAGACAATGCAGGAACTTTTTCATTCTTTTAGCGACTCACTGAGAATGCAGGTCAGTCCTTATAAAAGCTGCATGTTTTACAGGTTGAAAGATTGTCGGAGGATATATAGAGATGCACGTGGCATACAAGGGAATTTAAGAATGAAAGTCTGACTTTGGGAGGAGAGGTTGACCTTTTTTAAATATGGAAATCTTGATATTAAGCAGAATAAATTAACAGTGACTTTGAATTGACAGTGTTGCTTGGAAAGTGTTAATTGCATCCCAACAAATTGGATGAAGTCTCACAAAGATGAATTTACATCCAGGGAAATTACATGTACTGAGCAGTTGGTTGGACAGTTAAACTGGTTATGCACTTAGACTAGTTCTGTTGTTAGAGATGGAGCTGAGTACAATGATGAAAGTTGCTATTGTTGAGAAAGTCGTTATGCAAATTTAGGCGCTAAATAGTTAAGTTTTAAAAAAAAGCCAAGGATAGAAGCCTGAGGGAGCAACCCACAAAATAGAAGCTTCCTTTTTTTTAATGATGCTTCACACACCAATGTTCTAATTACTTATTTGAATATGGCAGGATTTATCCTATTCTTGATGGGAAAGAATAGATGTTGTTCATTGACCTGGACAACAAAGTAATTAAAAAGCACCTTTATCTGCTGCAACATTGGTGCCAGGGAAAGTTGTAGATACAAGGGTGTTTCCATACAATGTTCTAAAGGAGATTGTACACCAAGGGAAACTAGAGGACTATCTGGATAATCACTGTCTTTGGGACAATATACGTTTGACAAAGGGTGTTGCTAAGAAAAAGATGATGTTTGACCTTTTGTGAGCATGAAGAAAATGCTCAAAGAAAAGATTTTTGAAATTTTGTACAAGATGGTGCTCCATGTAGGAGAAGTTGGGTGACTGAATGTCAAGCATCTATGAGGAAAAAGGTGTTTTGTTCTATGTCACTTCCTGGCTTAGATCAGAGTTGGCATCAATCTGTTTCATACTCTCTGATCAAACTTCTCCAACCCATACATTCCCATCACATGAATGATCAAGAATTTCTCCTGCTTTTACAGTCCACCATTGGCACATTGGAGGATTTACAAATTGGTACTCAATTGGTTTGGCCCATGTTAATGACTGTACTTTTGCAATTGTAATTGTGTAGGACTGTAGATAAGTGAAGGGAAGGAGTTAACTGAAAATTCCACCCTGGTACCCTCTGCTAGTTATTTCCTCTAGACCCAGAAGTTATGGTTTGGAAAACCAGTAAGATTTTTCAACTTGATAATCTGTTATTTTGTCTGTTTTCATAGACAAGTTTTCCCATGGCTGGCTATTTTGTGCTGTTTCCTATTTATAGAATGAGCAGCCCAAAACTGGGTAATTGTTTGACTCCTCAACCATGGTAATTGTCTGGTTATATAGGGTGATTTGAAATATGGAAACAATAGGAGAAATGTTGTCAACTGAACTGTCACTGTCTGGGATGAGACACAGGAATTTTCTGTACAACAAAACTTGCAATTATATAGATCCTTTTTAACGTTCTTAGGTGCTTCACAAAAACAGAAACATACAATAGTTGACATATGACCAGAAAAAAAGAGAGCTACTAGAAAGAGGCTATTTTTAAAAAAAAAACTTGCAATTATACTGTGCCTTTGTGACCTCAGCTTGTCCCAAGGTTTATATGAAGTTATGTACTTTCCTAGAGTCAATACGGTCATAATGTATGCGATTAAAACATTCACTGAAGAGATGGGTTTTAAAAGGTGTCTTTAGGAGAGATAGGTTTCCTGATTAAGGGAGAGAATCGCACTGCATGAAGTGCCTATAGATGAAAATTGCCAATAATGTGGCTGAGCAGGTGGAGAATTCAGTAGGGAAGAAAGCAAGGGAAAATATAATGAAAGAACGACAGATGCTGGAAACCAGAAACAAAAACTTGCTAGAAAAACTCAGCAGGTTCGGCAATATCTGTGGAGAGAAAGCAGAGTTCGTGTTTAGAGTCCAGTGACCCTTCAGAATGGAAAAGCAAAAAAAAGAGCTGCACTTATTGTGCCATCATGGGTGGCACTGCATGTCTGTGTTTTACGGCCAGTCAAGTATATTTGAAGAATGCTCATTGTTATATAGGAAACATGGCAGTCCATTTGCACTTAGGTTCCCAGGTGACACTGTCCAAGTCATATTCGCCTCAGGAAAAATGTAGGCAAGAATCCCCTTTTCTCATTTTGAAATACTGTAGTTCCTTGGGATCATCGTATCCACCATCAAGCATGTCAATAGGACCTTGGCTTAACGTTTCATTTTTGGAGCACAATAACTTTGACAGTATATCTCGCTCTCACTCACTCTCTATTGCCCTTGAATGTCCACATGGATACTTATGCTGAAGTCCTGGACTTAAACTCAATCTGGCAAAAGTGAGGACTGCAGATGCTGGAGATCAGAGTCTAGATTAGAGTGGTGCTGGAAAAGCACAGCAGGTCTGGTAGCATCCGAGGAGCAGGAAAATCGACGTTGCGGGCAAAAGCCCTTCATCAGGAAGGGCTTTTGCCTGCAACGTCGGTTTTCCTGCTCCTTGGAGGATTAGAGATTAGAGATACAGGAACACCAGAGTTCCCAGTGCATTGCATAAGAAGAGTTTACAGAGGGTTTTTTAAGGAAAAAGACAGACCAGGGAGGGATTTGCACATATGGATATAATTTGAAATTCAAGGCATTGATGCAAGTGCCACTGCAGGTCAATGAGCACATGAATTTGATGAACAGGACGTTATGCACGTTACGATGTTTGTGACACAGTTTTGGATGAGCTCAGGTTTATAGAGGGATGAAAACGAATGTCTCTCCCGGAGAAACATTTGGATTAGCTGAGTTGGAAAATCATGAATGAGCGTTTCAGCTGTCGAATAGCTGAAGTAAATGTGGCTTCAGAAGCTTTCATGGAGGTGGAAACAGACTTTAATGGGGAACGTACAGGAAGCTGTTCTTGCAGATAAATAAACCACAGAAAGTGTGAAAAGACTGAGCCCACATCTTCCATCTCTTTCTCTGGTCAGTGTCTCCCTTCAACTCAAAGGGCTGAATGGCCTACTCCTGCACCTATTAGCTATATTTCTAAGATTTGGATTGGAGGTCAAATACACTCGCTGTGGTCTTCCCAATGGTTAGCTGGAAAATTTGCAACACTGCAAAATTGTCAGTCTAAAATCATAAGCACTGTTGAGTGGCCAAGAGAGGAGGTAATGAAGTAAAGTTTGCTGTCTTAACTGTTCACTTGAAATCTGGCGTGTGATTTTCAGACAAATATTTTAAATCAACTTGTTCAGAAACATTCTAACATACCTCAGGGGTGAGTGGGATTTGAACTGCTGCCTCCTGGCGCAAAGATAGGGATAATACCACTGCGACATAGGAGAGAAAATTACAAGACGCAGGAGGAAGTTGAGGCTCTTTTGGGCTCCAAAGGTGGGACATTGAGATAATTGCAGGGTAAGACTACACTCAGATGGCTAAGTAGAAGCAGATGAATACAGTCCAACGTGATTGAAATAATATGAAGAAAAATACGTGAAGAAGAAAACAAAGTTGACTTTTGTCAAAGTCATAGAGGGGTCAAGAGGTCTAAGAAAGAATAGTGGAGTATAATCACAAAGGGTGTGGTTTGTGAATTTACTTAGAGCTATTTTGGTGCTGTGGTAAGAACAGAGTAAAAATGCAGTTGGAAAAGTTCAAACGTGGATATGTGGGAAAGGTATGCATTGAAGAGGTAGTGGGATGGTTAAACCCAGATTTTACAGGCAAAGGGACAGTGACACCAAAGGAAAAAAAACCCTTTGCAATGTAAGCTAGCATGGGGAATGGAAAGAACCAGAGTAGTTAGCAGTGGCCATCCTTTTACATTCCCAGATATCTATAAGCAAGCAGCAAGCCACGTGGAATATTTTGTTTCTATCAGCCTACATTAGAAATGACTAATCTATTCTTAGTAATAAGTGGAAACAAACATTTTTATTTTTGAAAATTCCATTTGTTAAATTTGATCAACACACAGCAGATGAAGGATGAGTTTCATTACCACATAATAAATTGCAGCTCATTATGTTTTGTGGAAAGTGAATCCCACAGAATTATAAGGCTGACTTTCTTGGTGAAAGCAGGAGTTTAGCACAGTGGGATCAAGTCTACATCAACTCTTTCATGTGCGGTTAAAAATAATTTTGCCAACTTCTAATTTTGTCGACATTTCAAAAAGATTGAATGTTGCAGTTGAAATTGCAGTTGAGCACTTTCCCCTCTGGAGCCTTTGGTGTAAATGTAGATCAGAAGCATGGAATGTAGGTTTCTGGGAGGTCTCAGTAGAATCAAATCTGTGCCCAAGACCTGAGCAAACCAATCTGACACCTTGTCTTCTCCAGCTGACTGCCAGGGTCCATTCTGAGGTGACTGAGCAATACACATTTTATTTGTATTAAAGGCCAAGGATAAAGGAACTTAATGCCAGTGAGCTATCAGTCCATGGCTCAGTTGATAGAATTTGTGGCTGTGATCAGAAAGTGCAGATTCAAGTTCTAATCTAGGACTACAACATAAAAAATCGAGGCTGACTAGCCAGTGCAGATCTGAAGGAGTGCTGCATTGTTAGATCTGCATTTTTTCAAATGGGACGTTAAACTGAAGCCCTGTTTGCCTACTGCAGTTGGTATAAAAGATACATGACCAATCTTGGGAAAAGTAGAGGAAAATTATTGCTGATGTCCTGGCCAATATTTATACTTAAATCTTTATCTC
Source organism: Chiloscyllium punctatum (assembly GCF_047496795.1). Lineage (NCBI taxonomy): Eukaryota > Metazoa > Chordata > Chondrichthyes > Orectolobiformes > Hemiscylliidae > Chiloscyllium > Chiloscyllium punctatum. The sequence continues at coordinate 48,103,906 of NC_092750.1, read as the reverse complement.
AAAAACATTATATTTGTTTGTTATCCCATTTGTTGTCTGTGGGACTTTCTTGTCTATACATCTTTTTACCTAATTTCAAGGTTGTTTCATTAATTGTGTACTGCATTGAGATGACTGGTGATCACAAAAGACGCCTTTTTGTTTATTGTTTGACATTGTGACACAAATACGCTAAAAATGAATGTCCACAATTAGTGCTGTTGGAATTCTGCATATGATGACTTGGAAAAGTTGGCCTTGGAAATTGTAAAGGAGGGGAAAGTATTAGTTACTTGAATGTGTTGCCAGTAGGGGCCTGCAATAGCAGCACTCATTTGGCAGTTGCTTTAGATCTTAGTCAATTCGCGCCCTCGCTCTCTGAGGTAAGCCTTCAACCATCTGGTAGTTGAAAATGTGGTTTTTGTGGACAGACACAACCCTTCCAAACCACTTGTGAAGTAACCCATCTGCTTCTATAGATAGGAAAGTACAGATACCAGTCATCATGTCTGGAGGACCTCTTTAGTACCTGCTTAGTAACAGAAAGGAATAAAGGAATGCTCATAAGTTTCCCATACCCTGTCAGGTACACTACAAACTTATGGAAATTGCAGATATGTTACAAAATTATTGTTACATTCTTGCAGACAGTTAACTAAATCAAGTATGTTTGAATTAACATTGGGGTATTTTAACCCTTAAAGGTGTGTGTGGTGGTTGGGTGGTAAGGCATGAAGTTTAAAATTATTCTCTTTTTAAAAATTGATGTCAGGTTTGCAGGGATGAGGGCAGGAAAACCAGCCCTGTGTGTGGGGGCAGTTTGTCAATGAAATATCTAAGGAGGATGTGCAGGTCAGCAAGTGTTAGAATGCAAAATTAAGCATTAAATTCACTTCAGCATCATGACTTAGTGCCATTCTCCTGCCTTTTCCCATATCCCTGTGAATTGTACCTACTTAAATAAGCATCCATTGCTCTACTGAATGCATCATTTGAAACTGGCTCCATCACACTTCGAGGCACTACATTCCAGACCCAAACCATTCATGGCTTGAAAAATCTTGTTTTTTTGAAGATCCAGAAGTTTCAACACATGCATCAACAGTTTCAAGACCAGCTTCTTCTGTGCTGTTATCAGATTGCTGAATGGACCTCTCTCATTTCAAATGTAAGGTTGACCTTGCTTTTGTGCACCTCCTGTGTATTTGTAATCTTGTATGCCTTGTTCTGTCTAAGCACCCTATGATCTGTATGTCCTTGTTTGCTACTGCCCACAAGACACAACTTTTCACTATACTTGGGTACATGTGACAATAAATAAGTCAAACCAATTGGGATCCATTTCTACCTATTTACATTATCCAGCCCCTTCACAATTACAACCAAATTTCCCTTAGCTGCCACATCTCAAAGGAAAGCAGACTAAACGTCTCTCATCTATCCTCCATAACTGATGTTCATTATCACTGCAATCATTGTTATCTGTGGACGATACCCCAGCTGAAGTCTAACAAACGTCTTCTACAAATCAGGGTAGCCTCAGATAAAAGCAAAATTCTGTGGATGCTGGAGAAATTCATCTGCTCTGGCAGCAGCTGCAGAGGGAGAAAAAGTTTACATTGAGTTCAGTGAATTCTTCAGAACTTGAGGACTTAAATGTTAACCATGTCTCTCCCCACAGATTCTGCCAAAAGTGCTGAGCTTCTCCAGCGTTTTCCGATTTTATTTCAGCATGATCTCCTTCCTCAAATGCTTTTATGTCCCTTTTAATAATACCCATGCTGCTGAATGTTTTATTAGCTGCTCTCTTTCTAGCTGTTCTGCCATATTGAAAGATCTGTTCACAAGAACCCAAGTCCCTCTGCAACGGCATCTCCTTTTATAATTGTATTTCAATTTTGTATTGTCCGCCCATGTTCCTCGGACCAAAATTGCAAAGGCAGAGGTCTGCAAAAGGTATGGCAGCGGTACTAAATATGTACTCTGCTTCTGTCTTTACCAAATTAGAAAATGGGATGAGAAGAAATTGTTTTACTCAAACTTGTTAGGATTTGGAATGGGCTGCCTCAGAGAATCATCGCGATGGATTCAACAGGAGATTTCAAAAGAGGATGGATATCTAAAGGAAAAATTGTATTAACCAGCAACTATGGGACCAGAAATGTGCTAATTTGATCAACTATTCCAGATAACTGAGAAGTCCACGTAATCAATGTAACAATGCACACTAAGTAATAACGTAATGCAGAGGGTATACACATCGCCATTATACTTTATTTACAGCATGAATTATTTTAATAATGCACTTTGCCTTCAATAAAATATATTGTCAGAGCGCCTTCTCACTTGAACCCTCAACTGACTACTTGGACATCATGGTAAATCGCTATATTTGGGGAGAAATTGACCTAAAATTAAGTCAACTGTTGATTTTTTTTTTCATGATGCCATTCAATTGGATAACTAGAAAATTCACATTGAGGTAATTAAATTTAAAAAACAATAATTATGTACAGAATAATACAGTAAACTTCCGTATTTGTGGAACCATATATACTTGTGTAAAAGTTGAATTTTTAAGGTTAAATTTATGGGGTCAACTATAACCTGGATACTACTTTTGAGGGGCTGAAATTCATGCTATAGTCCAAAATACCATATCATTAGCAGAAGCACATTGATCTCTGAATGAATAAAGGAAATAAAACACAGCAAATTACGGTGGTTACCAGATAAAGACAATAGAAATAAAAATGCCTGATAATGTGCAGCCTTCCTTTTTGTTGATTTCTGATTAAAAACTGGTGGGACTGTATCTCTTATTTGCTAGTTCAGCAGGCAGCTTTCAAAATTCTCTGCCAAAGTACTCGGTTGTCAACCGACTCTGGCTTAATGCATCTTAAAATTTCACACCAAATCAGTGTGAATTGTACATCAAACCACGTGGCACAAAAATAATTCATTTCCTCATTGTAATGCTTATGTACAGGATCATACCTTGACTCACAAGTGTTGATCTGTTATCTGTAAACAACTAGGGTTGACTTTTACATGAGATGTATGGAAAATTCCAGATTTTTTAGCCAAAAAAAGGGGATTAATTTTTACAAGAGATGGACCTTTCCTCGAGTATGTACAGTACAGGTTGTTCTGGTCTCACATGCACTTCTTTCATCTGAATGCGCTATCATGCGATTGACAAATTGGGGGCACTGTTTCCAAAGCACATACTTTTAAAAACATGTATTGGCCATAACCCGATTATATCGCCAACACTCTGAGCACTATTTCTAAAATGCAATTTGTCTATAATGCAGGGTTGCACAGGAACTCAACCATAGTATTATTGAAGAATTACCTGTATGTAACTTTTACTGGTTTGAGTGCCAATTCAGAAGGTGCCAGTAAAAAAGAAGTTTGCTGTTTCAGAAATTGCTTGATTTAGAGGGTCACGGAGATAATATAAGAAATAAGAGCAGGAGTTGGCCACCTGACCCATCGATCCTGTTCTGCCGTTCAAAATCATGGCTGATCTTTTAGGGCTGGAGAATGGGACAAGCTGGGTAGCTGTTTCGGAGCTGGTACAGACACAATGTATTGAATGGCCTCCTTCTACACTGTGAAATTGTATCAACTCCTTTCAAAAGCCGCTAAAAAGACTGGAATTCCACTGCAAACCTTCCACCAGCCTGAAAAATATCCATTAAGCAGAGCTCATGTTTTATATTACTTTGCCAATTTGTGTCTGTGTTGTTACTTCCTCTTTTTATTCTCACAGGGTTGTTGTGTGGCACTACTACTCAAACACCTTCTGGAAACCTGCAGACACCTCATTGTTACCTCTGCAAAAAATTCTATTAAGTTAGTTAAACATCATTTTTCCTTCTTGAAATTCATGCTGACTGTTCATAATCAACCCACTTATTTTTTTTATGCCTACTAATTCTATCCTGAATAATTGCCTCTGGAACTGACTGGCCTGTGATTGCTGAGCTTTTCTTAACAACATTTCTTGAACAAGAGCACGATGTTTACAATTCTCCAGTTTCCAAGCTTCTCTCTTGAGTTGAAGGAAGACTGAGATTATATTGGTTTCCTCTGCGATTTTTCAATCTCACTCTATTCAGTATCCTTGGATACATCTCATCCAGTCTCCATGTCTTGTCAACTTCAAGGGCCATCACTCTATCCAGGACTTTGCCCTCACCAATTTTGAACTTCCCAATGATCGAGTTTCCTTCTGTCACTATAGTCCAGGCAGCATCTACCTCCTTGGACAAAACAAATGCAGAGCTTTCATTTACTGGCTTAGCCATGCCTCCGCTCTCCATGTGTAAATTCATTTTTAGTCCCTAACTGTATAAGCTTTTTTTAAAATGGTGGCTCAGTGGTTGGCACTGCTGCCTCACAGCACCAGGGTCCCAGGTTCAATTCCAGCCTCAGGTGACTGTGTGCAAACTCCACACAGATATTCTCCCTGTGTATGCATGGGTTTCCTCCCGCAGTCCAAAGATGAGCAGGTCAGGTGAATTGGCCATGTTAAATTGTCCATAGTCTTAGGTGCATTAGACAGAGGGAAATGGGTCTGGGTGGGTTACTCTTCAGTGGTTCGGTATGGACTGGTTGGGCTGAAGGGCCTGTTTCCACACTGTAGGGAATCTAATCTAATCTAACATTGTTTAACTATTTATCCGTCTGAAAACATTTTGGATTCCCATTTATGTTGTCTGTGAATCTTTTTTTTTTCTCATCATTCTTCTTTGCTTCTCTAATCTGATTTTACACATTTCATAGAATTGCTACAGTCTGGAAGGAGGTCATTTGACCCAACAAGTCCACACCAACCCTCCGAAAAGCATCCCAGCCAGACCTTTACCTTATCTCTGTAACCCTGCATTTTCCATCACTACTCTACCTAGCCTGCATATCCCTGGACACTATATGGGCATTTTCGCATGACCAATTCACCTAACCTACATATCTTTGGAGTAAATCCACAAAGACACAAGGAGAATATGCAAACTCCAAACAGTCGCAGGAGGCTGGAGTTGAACCCAAGTCCCTGACCGTGTGAGCCACCGTAGCACCCCCTGAACCTGTTGTAAGCATACTACTTCTTTGTCTTAACTGCTTTCTCCTTTGTCATCCAGAGGGATCTGGATTTGTTTGTCCTCCCTTTCCCTTATGAAAATCTATTCCTTGGCAGTCTCCTCTCTTGGAAGTGTGCAGTGCTTAGTTGCAGTTTATCGCACCAACATTTCATTTCAGTCAATCTAGCACAGTTATTTCTTGCTCCATTGAAGTCAACTCTCTGCCAATTGATTTTGGTTTATGCTCTGATTGACCATTTATCTTTTCCTGCCATCATCCTAAACATTGCCACACAGTGATCACTGTCCCCTAACTGTTCCAGCTGTGTGGCTTGTGGTGTCAGAAGCTTGGCTCTGACTGTATTCCCTTAAGAAACCAGAATCCTCATCACCTTCCAAAACAGAGAAGCAACTTGTGAGCAGAACCTCAGAAGACTCCTGCAGTACTTGTCTGTTTCTCTTAGACTGCCTGTGTCACTCATTCTCTGTTTGCTTCCAGGCCCTGAAGCTGCAGTGTGGCTACCTTACTGAAGGTTCTAATTATGTAATTCTCAGTCTCACGGGCACATTACAGTGACTCCAGCCAGTGCTCAAATTCTAAAACCTGAAGTTCCAGTTCCTGCACGTGTGAACACCAATGGGTCCCAAGTAACATCACATATAATAGTCCACATATTCCATTCAATCAGGCCAAGCATGTCTTGACTTCATTTATATAAACTTTATTCTGCTTTGAATTCCTTACCTAAATTTATTATATTGGCCCAGTCTTTCCCTTTTTTCCCCAGTGTTTCTCAGTTAAATATAAGTATCACTAAAAGGAAACCCTGCCTTTGTGCTTCCCAGGATAATAGCAACATAATAATTAGTGAACTTGCTGAAAGAGTAGCAGAGAAGAACACCTCCTCCCCATCCTTTTATCAAACTGCCCACTCAGCATATTTCATCTCTTGCAGTAAATGTTACTTAAACCACCTCTTTATTTTTGAACCAAATTCACAAGTAAACTCACTCGATCTCTGCCTCATTTCGGGAGAAGTATCCCTCATACTGTGCACCATTACTAATCACGTAGTTTAAAAATCCTTGTAAGGAACTGTGATGAATCACTTTCTGGCTTAGTTTCCTATTACAATAATCCTTTATCTCCCCATCTGCCACCTCATCCCAAATCCAACCCTCCAACTCAGCACTGCCTGCTTGAACTGTCCTACCTGTCCATCTTCCTTCCCACCTATCTGCTCCACCGCTGCCCCCCCCCCCCCCCTAGCTACCAGTATCGCTCACCCCACCTGCGTCTACCTATCAACTTCACAGCTATCTTCCGCCCCCCCCCCCCCACCCCCTCAACATTCCTGATGAGGGGCTTATGCCCGAGACACTGACTCTCCTGCCCATCGGATGCTGCCTGACCTGCTATGCTTTCCAGTGCCTTACTCTTCAACTGCGATAATCGACACCTTTATTCAGGCAGTGATTTCGGGTGGAGAAAGTGAGGACTGCAGATGTGGAGATCAGAGCTCTGAAAATGTGTTGCTGGGAAAGCGCAGCAGGTCAGGCAGCATCCAAGGAGCAGGAGAATTGATGTTTGGGGCATGAAGAAGGGCTCATGCCGGAAACGTCGATTCTCCTGTTCCTTGGATGCTGCCTGACCTGCTGCGCTTTTCCAGCAACACACTTTCAGCAGTGATTTCGGGTGATTTAATGATGACTGGCAGTTCGCATTTTAACTAGATTATTTAGACTTCATTAAAAGTTGCACGCCTCCATTTTTAGCTGAATTTTCATTTTTGATTCATGGTTGCTGGGTTTCTCAGGCCTCAAGAACTCCTGGAGACTGGATAAAGTTATTCTACTTTTATTGTGCTGTTGTGGACCAAGAAAAAGCAGAAGTGTTTTACCAACATTCAGTCCCATCCATGCAATTGGATCCTGCAACATGTGTAGATAATTTCTCCAGGATGCCTTGGTAACCCATACTTGCCAAGTTTATCATTTACTAATCCTCCACCCTTCCTCCCCCACTCTGACTCTCTTCTTATCTTCAAGAAAATATTGAGGCTATTGTGTGAACTTAAGTACTCTTAATCCAGTTCCTGGAGACCAGATCTAGAAGTACACTTGAAGCTGTCAATTTATTTCTGAATGAGTCGTTTGTGCAGAGGGTAAAAGATTCACAATGCAGCACAAAATTGGCACTTGATGTATATTGTTGTGGAAAAGCCAGGGAGCTGTCATCTGTCCAGGGAATGCCTGATGTTGATTTTAAACACGCACGCAAGCACCCCTGGCATTTCACATTTTATAGGGCTCAAGTTCCCCTGTGAATAGCGAATGCGAAAAATGTGGATTTGAGTGTGCTGTTTCCTATTCTCTACAATATTATCAACCACATGCAGACGTACAGAATGCCACTTGGGTGAGGAATTTGATGGCTGTTGGAGGCTGTGAATGATTGTATTCCAGCATGAATTACTGCTCTGGGAGGCAGAAAAGCTGGGTTTCCTTGACGGATATGTGCTTATCAAATGTTCTATGTGTCACAATGTGATATTTTAAGCCAATGAAATTCATAAGGTTGGATTGAAGGAGCCGGGTCACTTTTTATTTTAAATTTAAATTTTAAATTTTAAAAAAAAGTGACAAATGGAAAACATTTAAATGGTTATGTAGTGACGAGCTGATGTTTTTTACTAAGGCATTTGGCGATCAAATGCACAAAGTGAATGTAAAAATAAATTCTGAAATGTAGTTAAGCCATCTCAGAAATAACCCCTCCTCAAATGCATTGAGCCAAACATTGAAACATGTACTGTTCCCAGTTGGACAGTCATTCAGTCATATTTCTGTCCTGTTAGCACATACATCTTGTTCACTTTAATGTATTTTTAAAAAGTGCAACAATTGAATAGCTGTCATGTACAATTTCTGTTGATCTGCCTCAAGGAACAAAACCTAATCCTGCATTCCCTTTCCCATCCCATCCTATCCCAACTGCCCAGAGAGCTGCAAGTCCAGAATTGGCCTGTTCAGTCATATGACGATCTACAGCAGAAATTCATGAACCTGAGTACATCTTGCTTCACTCTGAGACAAAATAATCAATCTTTAGCTTTACTTACAACTTTTGTCAATCTGTTAGCTGTCTATTTTGTGCCAGTATTGTTGTTCTTTTCTAAACCTGATCTGTGAGTACTCCATAGGGCATTGATGAAATGGTTGTATTTTTGAAAGAACTAAATGCAAGACGACTATCCAGAGTATCATTATGCTCTGTATCTCCAACGTTTCTTAATGCGGTCTAAGTATCATAGCTCCCACACATTGGTTTTTGAAGGAATCAAACTTTATCATGTATCCATCACCATCCATCACATGTCCTGTTTCACAAATCTCCAAATGACAGAAACTCTATTGTCAGAAAAGAAATGTTCAGTTTGTCAGTTCCTTCCTGTCAGTAGACTGCGTGGGTTTCCTCTGGGTGCTCCGGTTTCCTCCCACAATCCAAAAATGTGCAGGTTAGGTGAATTGGCCATGCTAAATTGCCCGTAGTGTTAGATGAAGGGGTAAATGTAGGGGAATGAGTCTGGGTAGGTTGCGCTTCAGCGGGTCGGTGTGAACTTGTTGGGCCAAAGGACCTGTTTCCACACTAAGTAATCTAATCTAATCTAAAAAAAGATCTTCAGGATCGGGCTGAATTATGCTTAAATTTCCATTTCAAAAGTGGAGCAAGCATATGACAAAGAACATCACTTCACAAATGTCCCTTTAGCAATGTTGTAAATGAGTTTTGATCTGATATGCAAATTATAGGCAGCAGAGTTTGCTGTCATGGCTGTCTTATTATCTGTCATCTGCACCTGCACTGTTTTTAATATGGTTTAATGGTAACTACAGATTTTGGACTTAAGTATAACTGCTTATTCAACAAAGAATACAGATTCATTTGTGAAGGTACTTTAAACCTAAATCCAGTTCGGTGAGAATTTCAGCACTATCCACTTGAAGCAATTGTCTCCTTGCCAAAAGGCTGTCAAAAAGGTGTCGTCACCCAAGGCTTCAGGCTGCAAACACAAATCAAAATGATGAGCAGAAATGAGATGTAGCACATGTAATCAGTACAAGCTCATAATCTGAAGAGTTATCTAAGATTTTAATATCTCCTCCACATTACATTTAATTACGAGTGATGTTGGCAAACACTCAGACGGGAAAGAAACACTTGAGCCCTATAGCAACTCATCACACGTCCTCGAAGAATCTCTAAACACTCTCTTTTAGAATCAAACAGTAGCAAAGAGGTCCTTTTCTGCATTGATTCTGCACCAATAAAAGCTACTTTACTTTAAATCTGCACATCCCACCTTTGAGTACTTGGCCCATAGTCTTGAATGTTACGATATTTTCAAATGTTCATTTCAAGTATCTTTTTTTAACGATTATGAAATTTTCTGCCTCAACAACTCTCCCAGGCAATGCATTCCAGAATACCACCACCCTCTCAGTGAAAAGTTTTTGTTCCCCACCCACCCACTCCCCTGTAAGCCTCCTACCTTTCACCTTTTAAATGATGCCCCCTTATTGTTGACCCTTCAGCTGAGGGGAACAGCTGCTTTCTATTCACCCAGGTTATGCCCCTCATAGTCTCATAGACCTGAACCGGGTCTCCCATCAACCTTGCATGGTCTAAAGAAAACGCTTCTAGCTTGTCAAGCCTCTCTAAGGTCACAATGCCCGACCAATCAAAATCCTGGTGATTATGCTTGCATCCCTTCCAATCATATCCTTCCTATAGTGCACTGACCAGAACTGTGCATATTCCTCCAGCTGTGACCTAATCAATGTTTTGTACAGCTCCAACATAATCTATCTGCTCTTAAATGTGACCGATTAAAGGTAAGTATCCCGTCTTGCTGAATAATGAATTACCTTGAAAGTATTATGTCAGCAGGATGTGCATGTACCTTTCAGTGATGCCATTGATTGAGCTTGGCTTTCCTGATATAAATAGTGAAATGGTATTGCTCCATACCAGAGAGACAATTTAAATCCTATTTCTTCAGTGGTTGGTGAGAAGTTTTTGCCTGCAGACTGACTAAGTGCAAAGGTCACCTGAGGCAACTATTATCCATTCCTATCCAGTGGGAGGAGAGTATGATTTTGTGATTCCAGGCCAGTAATATAGTTTCTCATTTGCTAGACTGTAAAGACATTCTTCTGGCACTCTAGAAGGTCCATCCCATACAAAAATGTAAATGAAATGTTATTTGCCTATAACCTGATAAACACCATAGTCAGCAGACTGTTGGTTTTTGTAATAGAAATACCTCATAAAGTGGCAAGTGACGAGGAAGAAAAGAGGCAGCAAATTTAAAAGAAGGTCAGTGAAACTTTTCCATTCTTAAATACTGCAATTTTTGGAATGAGCTATTGTTACAGTCTCAGGAACACTTGAATCTGGGTTTCCATGTGTGACCTTTTTTGATGGAAACAATAGCTCTGCCCTGAGGGAAGTTGTGCAGGCTAATGGGGATGAACATGGCTAAGCGTGGGCGTGGGGCATAAGCTACACCTGCTCCTCTGTGAGGAGGACCTGACTCTGAGAGCAGCCAGGTAATCAAGCTTAGTCCCAGCAACAGCTTTGGGAGAGGTGGCTATTGCAGTGCCTGAACCTAGTCCCAAATCGAGGTTTGTTGTAGGTTATTCAAGGAAGAGTTGATGGGGGTCAGGAGCTGGTGAGGGCGGTGGGTGGCAGTAAGCTGGAGGACAGCGGACCGGGGAGCATGTGCAATAGATGGAACTGTTGGAAGGAAGGTGCGCAGAAGAACTTTTCTTCAGCACAGGGTTCATCCTGAGGCCTTGCCACATGGTGTGGGCACATCCTACCACTGCTTTTAAAAATGCCAGTGCCAGCAGAGGAAAGTCTTTAAGTGTCCATTAACTGACCAGTTAATAACGTCAATAAAACAAAAAACTGTGGGTGCTGGAAATCCAGAACATAAACTGAAATTGTGGGAGCAGCTCAGCAGGTCTGACAGCATCTGTGGAAAGAAAGCAGAACTAAGATTTTGAGTCCAATGACCGTGAACTGATAGCAGTAGGAGAAGATGGTACTTATGCTGATAGTGGTTGGGAGGCAAGGAGTGAACAAATAGGTGGAAACGGAGCCCGTGCAGAGACAAAACCCAGTGATAGATAATGACAAGCAAGGGGGAAAGAAAAGCTGAAAACGGGGACAATGAGTAAGTGAAAATGGGTTGGCTGTGCTAAAAGCAGCACATGTGGTGATAGGGCCTATGTTGTGGGGGTGACTAAAGGACATGGAGGAAGGTGTTCAGGTTTTGGCATTATTGAACTTACTGTTGTGTCCTGAACAGACTTCAGTTGACACAAAGGTAGCTGGGTTGCCCAAGACTTTCCCTACCATTGAGAAATCCAAGTAGAGGCAGGTGGGCATTGGACTGTGCAGCCCATGTCACACCCCCTTCCAGCCTGTTTCCAAGGAGAGATGGGCTCAAACGTTCACCTTACCATGACAGTAGATTATAACCTTGGATCACCTATGGATATCTACTTTTAATTCTACTGTTGGCTTTTCAAAAGAACACTGATGCAATCAACATGACTGCAGATGTAAATTCAATTCAGTTGGGAGAAAGAGACACCCTGGAATGTCACATCTGAGCTGTCAATGAAATTTGAGAGGGTCAAAACACTATAAACTGAACTGTAAACTCTTCGGAGTTTTCTCTGGCTATGAGCATGATGGGAGAAATACTGCAGCCTGGGTTACAGGCATGTTATATCCTCCCTTTCAAGAGTACACAAGAGCAGAGGTTAAAAGCAAGTTCACACCTGGTCAGCGTGTGCTAGTGGAAGGAGTGCTCAAGAGCTAAGCAGTGTAAAAGCCTGGATTTGCTTGCTGTCCTGCTGTGAACATCCTGGTTGAGGAACCACCCATTAGTCATCCCTGCATTATAGGTAAATGTCTCTTTCACTCTGACTGCTATAAACTAGCTGACCAAATAACAGATGTACTTTCTCAATCGGAATGCTACCAACCAGCTACTTTCAAAAGGAAACCAGACAAAAGAATTTCATAACCTACAAAGCTAAGAACTCAACAGTGCAATGTTGATAATTGAACAATCTGTCAGGAACAACTCAAAGACAAACATACATAGAGTCAGCGGGTCATAGCAATGCACAGCAGGGAAACCGACTCTTCAGTCCATCACGTCCATGCCGACCAGATATCCCAACCTAATCTAGTCCCGACCCGTATCCCTCCAAACCCTTCCTATTCATATACCCAACTAGATGCTTTTCAAATGTTGTAATTGTACCAGCCTTCACTACTTCATCTGGCAGCTCATTCCATACACGTACCACCCTCTGCGTGAAACCGTTGCCCCTTAGGTGTCTTTTTTTTTAATATATCTTTCCCCTCTCACCCAAAAACCTATGCCCTCTAGTTCTAGACTCCCCCAACCTAGGGAAAAGACTTTGTCTCTTTATCCTATCCATGAGCTTCCGTATTTTATAAATCTCTAAGGTCAACCTTCCGCCTCTGACATTCCCAGGGAAAACAGCCCCTGCCTATTTAACCTCTCCCTATAGCTAAAATCCTCCAACCCTGGCAGCATCCTTGTAAATCTTTTCTGAACCCTTTCAAGTTTCACAACACCTTTCCGTACGAAGGAGACCAGAATTGCACGCAATATTCCAACAATGGCCTAACTAATATCCTGTACAGCCACAACATGATCTCCCAAATCGTGTACCCAATACTCTGACCAATAAAGGAAAGCATACCAAATGCCGCCTTCACTATCCTATCTCCCTGCGACTGCACTTTCAAGGAGCAATGAACCTGCACTCCAAGGTCTCTTTGTTCAGCAACACTCGCTAGGACCTTACCATTCAGTGTATAGGTCCTGCTCAGATTTGCTTTCCCAAAATGCAACACTTCACATTTATCTAAATTAAATTCCATCAACCACTTCTCAGCCCATAGGTCCATCTGATCAAGATCCTGTTGTAATCTGAGGTAACCTTCTTCGCTGTGCACTACACCTCCAATTTTGGTGTCATCTGCAAACTTACTAACTATACCTCTTTATGCTCACATCCAAATCATTTATGTAAATGACAAAATGTAGAGAACCCAGCACCGATCATTGTGGCACCCCACTGGTCACAGGCCTCCAATCTGAAAAACAACCCTCTGTCTTCCATCTTTGAGCCAGTTCTGTATCCAAATGGCTAGTTCTCCCTGTATTCCTTGGTAACCAGTCTCCCATGGGGAAACTTGTTCAATGCCTTACTATAGTCCATATAGATCACGTGCACCCTCTGCTCTCATCAATCCACATCTTTTAACTTGCATTTTCATTTTGATCTCACTTCTCATATCTGTATGTATGTGTTGATAACTTGAGCCTGATTGAATTGGCTCCATTGAAAACAATAACTTAATTCTGTCGAGCAACAAGGAGTGCTTTTTTTTTCCATTACATAAATCAAGTTTGTTGCGCCTAACTGAGGGACAGCTGAAGAAATGAAGGGGAGCTGGGTTAGCCCTCCTCACCTGGGAGCTTAATAATTCAGGACCGTCCAACTGGAACCATAATGTCTGAGGGAAATCCTGACCTCTATGCGGTTGTAAGAAATTTGAGGGTTTACCAATGCCATGCATGTGATTGACCCATATAAAGATCAATAAGATGTCTTGAATTAACTTGTCTCATTGATTTGAATAGATATTTTGCTTTGATTGTGATTAATCCTCTAACGAAGGCCAGCAAACAGCATAGCATAAGCTGTTCCATACATTGTAATTAATCCACTATTTAGCTCAAATATCCTCTCTAGGACTTGTAATTTGTTGATATTATGCTCCATTAGTTTTGTCTTTGCCCTTTCTCCTCTTCTTTTCTCCCCACCCCCCCCAATATCTGCACACACTTCATCTCCACCTTTGTAATGTGGATTTAATTTTACTTACTACGCAGTGTAGGCCTTCTGTTTATACCATCCTGCACAAAGATGCAAAGATATAATAGAAGCATAATTCTAGAGACTGATGTTTCTAGTTTCCATAAGGATCTGACAAACATTGACAGCAAATTATGATACAATTACCTGGGAGGAAATAGCCTCGCGTGGCACAAGAAGAATGGGAGGATGCACAGAAAGTTTGTTAGTATGCTGAAAGTTCAAAGACAATTGAGGAAATTATTCTTCCAGTCATCAAGGAAGTTGTGACCATCTCTTTTTTTTTCTTGCATCTTGTTTTGTTGTCTCTTCAAAATGCTGGTCCATTGAATCTGGCTATTAGCCAAGTGTCATACATCTTATGTAATCCTGCAAAATTAATGTTGATACCAATTTCACACGGGCAAGACATCATTGGTGAATTAAATCTCATCCTTATCAGGTAACCATACAAGGCCAGTACTTTGTTGGAATAGAATCCTTACCCATAATGGCCAGTATAGTCAAGCGCCAACCCATGGGTTCTGAGGGTCGATTGGAGATATTCTATCTGTATATTACAGATAACACAAGAATCACTTTGGACATACATTCGGCATCACATGTTGAATATTGTGTGCAGTTCTGGTCACCACGCTATAGGAAGGATGGGATTGCACAAGAATGTTACTTGGGCTGGAGTGATTCATTTATGAAGAGAAACAAGATGGATTAGGATTGTTTTCCTTTGGAGCAGAAAAAGTTGAGGGCGATATCCACTAAATTATCAAGAACCGGATAGGGAAGTTTTCTTTTAAGGTAAAGGGGAGGAACCCCTGACAATGCCCCTGCCACGACTGCTGGACTAAACCTGAATACCTATTGCTATCACCTGATTTTCCCCCACCCTTGATTAGAGCCACCTACCCCTCTGCCACCACAGAACCTGATCTTCTCCATTCCCCCCACCTTGCCTTCTCCCCTCCTGGCATCCCTAGCTTTTCCCCCCCGGCCTGCACTCTAGTTACCATGGTGTCAAGTAAATACAGCATTCACAGCCCCACGAGTGAGAGGATTAACCACTTGCAAGTGAGGAAATCTTTCCCCAACCCACCTTGAAATGTCATCCATTTGTTCTGAGACTGGGCCCTCTATTCCACCCTCTCCAACCAGAATAAACAACCTCATAGTATAGTCAAGCCTTCTCATAGCCTTGTATGGTTCAATAAGATCACCTCTTATTTTTCTCAATTCATACGAACACAAGTTAAGGACAGGAGTCGACAATTTAGCCCCTTGAGCTTGCTCTGCCATTTAGTAAGTTTATGGATTAGCTGATAGCAGCCCCATTTGCATCTTCCTGCCGAGACCTTTATACCGTCTTCTCTATTCATTAAGAATCTCCTGACCTCTGTCTTTAAAAGTATTCGATGACCTTTTATGCTTTCTCTGGGGAAGAGAATTCCACATTTTATGACTCTCTTGAGAGAGAAAATAAACTTTTTATTTTCTGTATCTGAAATGGGAGATGTCGTCCTTTTTAATCTATCTGTTCCCTAGATCGGTGTCTCCCTCCAGAGGAAAATAAATATCATTGGGTCAAAATCCTGGAACTTGCTCTCTAAATGCATTGTGGGTCTAGCTACAGCATATGGACTTCAACAATTCACGGTGGCATAACTCACCACCACCTCAAGGACAATAAATGTTGGCCCTGCCAGCAATACCCACCTTTCTTGAGAGAATAAACAAAAGTCTTCTCAGTGTGCACCCTGTCAAATCCCCTCAAGATCTTGAAGGTTTCAATGAGATTTCCTGTAGTTTTCTGAATTCTGTCTTCCTCCTTTTCATGAATAGAGGAGTTACAATTATTATTTTCAAATCTGTTGTGAGCTTTCCAAAATCTAAAGAATTTTGATAAATTAAAGCCAATGCACTTACAAACCCAGCAGTCACTTCTTGTCTCAAGGATCAAGTTTATCTACTCCAGAAAATTTGCCAGCTTTCATTTCTATTAATTTTCTCAGCACTCTTTTTAAATCAAGGGATTGTAGTTATTTGAAGTTTCTTCTCTCTGTCACCTTCTGATGCATCATTATTTTAAGAACGTTAAATGTATCCATTCTATAGTGAAGAACAGATGATCATCTGATCAATTCATTTTCCATTTACTTCCTTTCCATTATTCATTTCTCAGGCCTGCTCCCTGAACCTAAATTCCAGATCTCTTTAGGCAACAATGTCTTCCTTAATTCATAATTGTCTTTGTTTTAAGTTTAAAACTCAAACTGAAAGGACGATTCAATTATGTTATGATCAGTCCTAGCAAGGAGCATTTTTATTATGCGGTCATTAATTACTCTTGTTGCACATTTATCAAATCTACAATAGCCGTCTTTAGGATGAGCTGCTCTAAGAAATTGTCACAAGAACATTTTCTCAAGTGTTGATTAGAAAAAGAGTTCTTAAATATTAGCCCATTCCATACAATACCTACTCCTGTGACAACGCTTTCATCCCAGAACCTAGATCAGAAAATGATTCTTTGATGGAGAAATTTAAGAGGTAGAAGTTGTATAAGCCAGGGAAATAATTCCAGTATCACTGGTAATGCTTGACTTTGTTATTTGATAAATGAGTGTATCATTTCATGCATGATTTGGCACGTTCTTTGTTACTTCTTCAATATTCTCACTTTGTTTCCTAGAACTGCTGACTAATGCAGAGAAAAAATTCAATAGACAGTGATCACGCTTCAATACCTCAATGTGGAGGCTGTAAATGTACTGGTTAATAGAAAATTCAGCCTTTGATATGAAGTGAAGCTAATATTGTGTGATAAGCAACAGCACATGTTCTTTCAATTCAGTGCCCTTTCAATGAGGAGTTATGTCAACCAAATACTTTGCAAAATATTTATTTTAATTAATTCTGTGAGTGACACATTGCATTAAACTACCTGATAATCTTTTATATTTTTTCACACATTTATTTGCATGGGAATGATGTTCACAATTTGAAGAGACAACCCTCAGCTTTTTTAGGCAGCACAAATGGCCTTAGAGGTTCGTGCGTCGCTGAGACCCTCATGCACTTCTGGCACAAATGTCTTCACATGTATCAGATGAGGGCAATAGCCCATATGCAGGGAGCAGTTGCTGAAAGACAGGCAACTCGTAGGAACTAGGAACAAAAGGAAGCCATTCAGTCATTAAAGCCTGCTCCATCATTTAATCTGACCAAATCTGATCCTCTCTCTCTCATTCGCCATGTTCCTGTTTTCTTCACAATGGCCTTAACGCCTTTTAAAATCTAAAAAATGCATCTATTTCTTTAAAATTTTCAGTAACCTCCAGTCACTCAACATGTCATTGCTAACTTGGCATCATCACTATCATGTTGGGTGTCAGCATTTCGGATAATATCCTCTTAATCATGAATGCATGCTCAGTGGTATGGAGCACCCACTACTGTAATTCCCAAGGCCAGTTGGTGAAGGACAGGACTGAAACTAATCTTTACTCTGTCTTAAATTTACTTAAGAAGTGAAAAATTTGAAGCACACAACTCCCAACTCAGCAGCACAACAGTTTGAATAAAACATTTTCTCAATTAATACAAGTAATACCTGTATACAAGTAAGAAAAATGAATTTACTGTTAACATCCATAACCAACATTTCACGTTAAGGGGATCATCAACTACTTTCAGATTAGTTGCTGATTGATTCCTAATTCTAATAATAGTTGGAGCAGTGTTTACTGTTTCGTACAGGTCATTTGTTGAAGCCTGTAGGGAGTGGTATAGCAAATGCTGAAGGACATTGTCTTGACTTCAATTTCATTAGACTCTCCTGATATTATGCATTCTCATAGGATTACAGCATGGTAGTGAGACTGAATAGAGGATGTAGAGCAGGTGAACTGCTAAGAGATGGGGGAAGGGCTCTTAGGAGAGCATATCTGCCCAGGGTACTGATGTCCCGTAAATGTTACGCAGTCTGCCTGGTCTGGGATCTATGCCATAATATAGCATCCATCCCAGTTGGTATGTGCACTTCTACAGTGAACCATGAAGATCAATACTTAGTATCCTGGCGAGTCAGTCTTCAGCCTGTGATCCTCTACCCATGATATTTGTATATGACCAACCACAAAGAACAATATATTGTTACTGGCAAACAAGAACTATCTGCTGAGGATGTGGCTGATGTGTCCAATGTTTAACCTTCACATGCGTGCTCCATCCAAATAATGATAGTCGCCCATGAAATGTGACACAATGGACGATTGGTATGCTGAAGTACTTGCTGCCTGGACTGCTCAAGAGAAATCATGCCCACCCAACAGAGTCGGTGTCCGATCTTGGAATGATCTGCAATCATCAGGGAATGACCCAAGTCTCCAGCTACATGGTGAGCAGTGAAGGATTGGGAGGTGAAGCAATAGGAGGAGGTGGTAATCTTGACAGCTCTTCAAGAACAGTTCACTTCACTTAATTGTGAAACTAGTGAATGCAACCTAGTTCTCCATTGCCAATGGTCCCACACCCTACATTTCTCTGTTATTGACCATCACATCATCCTGCTTGCCACAAATCAAAATCAAATGTCCACTTCAAATAAACACCCAAATTAAATCTTAGAAATCAAAGCATGTGTATTGCATACAGTCATCAACTTTCTTTGTTTCTTCAGTGTGTGTTTTTGAGGTCCATTGCAGCTACTCAGTGCTACCTGAGTGACCTGCAGCATGGCTGGTAGACAGTTGCTGGTTTTTGAAGGAGACTATAGATCGACTTGAAATAAAACTTCAAGATGCTCTCCATTTCAGACTGCACGGCAGCCTGGGCAGGCGGTTTCTGGTCAACAATCTTCAACTGGTGCAACCAGATTTACTGAGTATTTCAGTTCTTGTGTGACCTCCCCCTCCGATGAGCTAGTGGTTCACAGTTACAGAGTCATCAAGATGTACAACATGGAAACAGAGACCCTTCAGTCCAACCCGTCCATGCCGACCAGATATCCCATCCCAATCTAGTCCCACCTGCCCCCAATCCTGGCTGCAGATCACATTTGCTCAATGTATCGCCAGATGTACATACAGTCATAGAGATGTACAGCACAGAAACAAATCCTTTGGTCCAACTTGTCCATGCCGACCAGGTAACCTAACTTGATCTAGTCCCCTTTGCCAGCACTTGGGCCATATCCCTCTAAACCCTTCCTATTCATAAACCCATCCAGGTACCTTTTTTTAAATGTTGTAATAGTTCCAGCCTTCACCACTTCTGGCAGGTCATTCTTGCACACATCACCTGCTGCATTCATAGAACAGTAGAGTACAGAAGCAGGGCCCTTGACCCACCATGTCTGCACTGACCATGATGCCATTCTGAACTAATTCCATCTGTCTACATATGGCCCATATCTCTCCCTTCCCAACCAGTTTGTGACTGTCTAAATGCTTCTTATGAGGAGTGGTTGAGGATTCTAGGTATGTTCTTGAGTTTAAAAGAATTGGGTCGGGGGGAAATCTCATTGAAACTTACCAAATACTGAGAGTCCTGGATGGAAAGGACATGGGCAGGATGGTTCACCTAGTAGAAGAGTCTAGGACCCAAGGGGACAGTCTCCAAGTGAAGGGATGACCCTTTAGAACTCAGTAGAGGAGGAATGTTTTGAGCCAGTGGATGGTGAATCTGTGGAACTCCTTGTCGCAGACGGCTGTGGAGACCATGTCATTGAGTGTACTTAAGACTGAGAGAGTTTCTTGATTTAATAAGAGGGATCAAGGGTTATGGGGAGAAAATAGGTGAATGGGTTTGAGAAACATATTGGCCATGGTTTGGTGGCTCAGTGGTTAGCACTGTTGCCTCACAGTGCCAGGGATCTAGGTTCAATTCCACCCTCAAGCAACTGTGTGGAGTTTGCACATTCTTCCCATGTCTGCATGGGTTTCCTCTGGGTGCTCAGGTCTCCTCCCATAGTCCAAAACTGTGCAGATTAGGTAGATTGGCCATGCTAAATAGCCCATTGTGACCAGGGATGTATAAGTTAGGAGGGTTAGCTATGGGAGGTATAAGGTTGCAAGGATAGGGTGGGATGCTTTTTGTAGGATTGGTGTGGATTTGTTGGTTCAAATGGCCTATTTCCATGCTGTAGGGGTTCTATGATTGAGTCAGCTCTGCCATTCAATGAGCTGAATGGCCTAATTCTGCCCCTGAGTGTTATGGTCTATGGTCACACTGAAGTACACTGAGATGACTTTCCTGCAGAGAATAAATATAGGCAGACTACTATGGGTCAAATCCACTGCCACTGTAAAATTCATACATTCTACAAAGTAGCTACAAAATTCACTGAAACAAGAGGATCACTATGTGTGCAAAATCTATTCCTCATCTGACTGTTAACAGAATGAGTACTTCCTAAATATATACTGTACAAATCATTGTTCAATGTTAGCTTCAATGCAAATACTTAGTGCCATTCGCTTCTAGAGAAATAACCAATTGCATTTGAGCCGTACATCAATCTTATAGCAGTATGCTAATAAACATCATATTGCAGAACACTATTTTGCCAGATACCATCTCCCACATGCACACTTCCTACACTTTGGACATTGCAGGATTCATTGTTCCTGCAGACAAAACAAATTGAGCAAACTCAGTATAACATGAACGAGAGACAGAAGACATCATGAGAAAATAAAATTTTGTGACTTAATCCTTGTTTTCGAAAAAACGATTTGACTAACTTTTTAAAAACAAATAGGAGTAGCAGCAGCACAAGTGTCCTCAAGTTCCGCATGACTAGCTTGCAATTCGTTTAAAGAATAGCTTTAATTTATTACACTTAATGAGATCATCCAAAATTTCCACTTTAAATTCCTACTTGACCCCAAAAGCCTCAAAAAAACAAAATCATTATCATACATCCCAAAGGAAATGGTGCACGTTGTGTTTTTAATGCTACCTTAATTGCATGGTCAGTATCTGAGCTGGTGACTACGCGTGTGAGATGGAGGGCCTTTTGTCGTCTTCCTCTTCTCCCAACTTGTTGCTCTTCCATTGTTGACTTGAGAGATTGCAGTTTTCTATATCTGAAAGGAGAAAGCACAGGACAGGAGTCTGGTAATTGGTACCTGTAGTGGGGAAAAGTGAGAGGTACATTGTCATGCACCTATGAATCATGATACATCGACATTGTTGATTGAGATGTCAGAGTGTGAATGCATTGGACTGCACCATTGGTGTAGTTTGTAGTAAATTACATTTGAAGTTAGATTCACTCATCTCAATCAGTTATATAAGATAATTGAACATTTTATAGTGCTACATACCTAGGAACTTGGGGGTCTGTATTCAGGCATTGACCACCATGGCAAATGCTCCTAATGGCTCCTGAGAATTTGTCAAGACAATAGAAGACGTTTCTCCACTTCCCCCTGTCTGAGGACTCCCTGCTGTGTCAGAAAATCCGGGAGCCCCCTCTCTCCATAGAGTACAATAATTCTGTCCTTCCTGGGTGCGAATCATATGTAAATGATGTCCAGCATCTACTCCTGCTCCAATACATATGCTAGTTAAGAGGTGCAAGCTGGTATTAAGTACCTTTTGCGTAGACAACTTTTAATGGTCCCAGTCTATCATGATTTTGGGTCCCTTGCTAAAATGTAGTGACTCACTAATGCAGTTACTGAATCAGGCAAGCTTGTTAATTAGCAGGCAGCACAACATTGGTATGTTGCTTGCGTCAGAAGCAATGGGCACAGGTTAATCACACTTCACTGTCCCTGAGCTGGTTTTTAATGGTTATTGAATTTCAATGTATAGATAATGCATGCCTGACAGGCAGTACTATTCTTTCCAACTGCTGACATTTATTTGTCTTATCATTCTATGCACATGCTGAAAATGGTCTTCTAACTGATATTTTGCAAATAAATCAGTCAGGGCTTTACCAGATAGCAAATCCAATTCATAGCCTTTTGAGGTAATAATAGGAAGAAGTTTTCACTACACTTCATGATAGTATCCAGGAGAGCAACCAGATTTTAATTTTGAGGCCATTTTTCAGCTATGTAAGAATAAATTGTACAGGATTGATTTACACTTCTATCCATCCAAATGTTATCTATGCCCGGTGCAATCTTGAACTTTATAATCTTTATAATTCAATAATATTGTTGTCAAAAATATAAGATAGCTTTTTTTATTGCAATAGTTACATTCTAATATGAAGCTGTTGAACAACAAATTTAAAAAGATTCAAAACCTAACCACTTCAGTCTGGTTCAATTCAACAATCATGTCACAACAGACCTCAGTTTCAGGAAAGTAAAGCACTTTTCGAGTAAGTGATCTCCTTCTCTATGAATTCATAAGATAGGTAAAATGCATCTCAAACTGTGGGAAACGAGAATTTGCAAGGTGTGGAAATTGCTACCACATAAAGTGGTTGAGGTGGATAGCGTTGATGCTTTGAAGGGGAAGCTGGATACGTACTTGAGGAAGAAATAATTCGAAGAGTATCCTGATAAAGCTCTACATATTATGTAGGAGGAAGATTGTGTAATGCATGAGCACTGCCCAAATGGTCTGTTTCTGTGCCATAAATTACACTGTCCAAATGTTCAATCTCAGATGAACTGTAAAATGCTTTGCCTTCTATTTTACATGGTCACAAAACAAGGAATTTAGAAAAAGAGGTACCCTGATAAATCGGTTTAAAGAGATTAATAAATATTCTGAGGATAAAATGAAAGATTGTAAATGTTTGAAGTTTAAATCCAAGTAGCAAAAGCCAAAACTTCACAGCAACAGCTTTAAAATCTGTAAATATCAACGACGTTATTGAACTTGCCTTACTAATTAACCAAGAAATAAAGCAAATAAATTGCAATCTGATAGCATATTGAAAAAATTCAATGTTAGTTTGTATAGTTGGAAAACTTGGCCTCAACATTCAGGCAGTGGCAAAGGTGCATTGCAGTATTAGGTGAGATTCATGCACAGTGGGAAGCAGGAAAAGATTCCCGTGTACTGTAATGTGATACCAGAGGTTAGTTTACACTGCAGAGGAGGCCGTGGAAGTAGTACAGGCTGAGGAGAGGCAGAGAGATTGCAGGCAGTGAGAGGAAGATAAAACTGGTACATATCGGCAAGGTGTAAACACACTATAGAAGGAAAGTATGGAGCAAGGCCTCATGTAATGTGAGATATTGATATGTTAGACTTCAGTACTTCAAGGTGAGTGGATGGTTGCTTTTCATTTACTGCTATTTGGATAATAATATTGGCTGTTTTAGGAAATTCAATATACTCTCATTTAAAGCCGTGTATGAGACATCTGGCTGCAGAGACATAAAAAGAACTGATGAAGAAGAAAACAGACTAGATCTGTTTTCTTAGAAGAATAGAGACTGGTTGATTATAATTTTTAATGCACCGAAGTTTGATATTGAGACAGAAATGGCCGTTACTTGTGCATGATGTAACCTAATTTAGGATGAAGTAAATTCTAGGTAGGTCTCTCTTGAGTCAGTAGCAAATTGATATCTGGTGGCATCAAAATGCAATTGACTAAATCTGATAAATGGTCTCGTCTGGTTATTCATTCAGTTTACTTCCCTCAACACTTCAAATAAATAATGAAGCATCTGTACTATTAATTATTCAGAACAAAGAATATTTACAGCCCAGGAACAGGCCCTTCGGCCTTCCAAGCCTGTGCTGATCCAAATCCACTGTCTAAACCTATCGCCCCATTCCTAAGCATCTGTATCCCTCTGCTCCACACCTACTCATGCATCTGTCCAGATGCACCTTAAATGAATCTACCGTGCTTGCCTCTACCACCTCTGCTGGCAACACATTCCAGGCACCTACCACCATCTGTGTAAAGTACTTTCCACGTGTATACCCCTTAAGCTTTTCTCGTCTCCGCTTGAACACGTGACCTCTCAGTATTGAATCCCTCACCCTGGGGAAAAAGCTTATCTCTATCCATCCTGTCTATATCATTCATGATTTCGTAACCTCAATCAGGTCCCCCCTCAACCTCCTTTTTTTTCTAATGAAAACAATCCTAACCTACTCAACTTCTCTTCATGGCTAGGACCTTCCATACCAGGCAATATCCTCGTAAACCTTCTCTGCACCCTCTCCGAAGTGTCCACATCCTTTTGGTAATGTGACGACCAGAACTGTACACCATATTCTAAATGTGGTCTTGTACAATTTTAACATGACCTGCCAGCTCTTGTACTTAATATCCCGTCCGATGAAGGCAAGCATATCATATGCCTTCTTGACCACTCTATCCACCTGTGCAGCCACCTTCAGGATACAATGGACCTGAACTCCCAGATCTCTCACTGCTTATCAACTTTTCCCAAGGCTCTTCAGTTTACCGTATAATTCGCTCTCGAATTAGACCTCCCAAAATGCATCACCTCACACTTTGTCTGGATTGAACTCCATCTGCCACTTCTCTGCCCAACTCTCCAGTCTATCTATATTTCTCCTGTATTCTTTGACAGTCCTCCTATGCTTTCTGCTACTCCACCGATCTTCGTGTCATCTGCAAACTTACTGATCAGACCAACAATACCCTCTTCCAGATCATTTATATGTATCACAAATAACAGTGGCCCCTATGGAACACCACTGGTCACCTTTCTCCATTTCAAGAAACTCCCTTCAACTACTACTCTGTCTCCTGTGGCTCAACTAGTTCTTTACCCACCTAGCTGGAACACCCTGCACACTACGTGATTTCACTTTACCATGGGGAACCTTATCAAACGCATTACTAAAGTCCATGTATATGACGTCTACAGCCCTTCTTTCATTGTTCAACTTGGTCACTTCCTCAAAGAACTCTATTAAGTTGGTAAGACATGATCTCCCCCCGTACAAAACCATGTTGCCTATTACTGATAAGCCCATTCTTTTCCAAATATAAATAGATTCTATCCCTCAGTACCTTCTCCAGCAACTTTCCCACCACTGAATTCAGGCTCACTGATCTGAAGTTACCTGGAATATCCCCACCCCCCTTGTACAGGGGGGCAACATTAGCAAATCTCCAATCGTCTGGCAGTTCACCTGTGTTTACAGATGCTACAAAGATATCTGTCAGGGCCCCAACTATTTCCTCTCCCTTCCCTCAGCAATCTGGGATAGATCACATCCGGTCCTGGGGATTCGACCAACTTTAATATCCTTTAGCTTACCCAACACGTCTTCCCTCCTTATGTCAATGAGATCCAGACTAATCAAACTTCTATCTCAAATCCCAATATTCATCATGTCCCTTTCCTCAGTGATCACTGAGAATCTCGCCCATTTTCTCAGGTTCAACACACAATCTTCCTTCCTTATCTTTTAGTGGACCAACCCTTTCTCTAGTTACCCTCTTGCTCTTTTAAATATGAATAAAAGGCTTTGGGATCCTCCTTAATTCTGCTTGCTAAAGTAACTTCATGACCCCTTTTAGCCCACTTGTTTCCTCGTTGAAGATTGGTCCAATTCTCCTGATATTCCTTCTAGGCCCGTTCTGTTCTTAGCTGCCTGTACCTTCTATGTCCGCTTCCCTTTTCCTCTTGGCCAGTCGCATGATTTCTCCTATCATCCACTGTTCATCAATCTTGCCTTTCCTATCCCTTGTTTTCAAAGGGACATGCCTATCATGCATTACCTTCAACATACATTTGAAAGCCTCCCACATATCAAATGTGGACTTCACTTCAAATAGCTGCCCCCAATCTACATTTCCCAGCTCCTGCCAAATTTTGATGTAATTGGCCTTGTTTGGCCCAGTTTAGTACTCTTCTCTTAGGACCACTCTCAGTTTTGCCTCAGAGTATTCTAAAACTCACAGAATTGTGGTCACTATTCTCAAAGAAATCCCCCACTGCAACCTCTACCACCTGGTCTGGCTCATTCCCAACACCAGGTCCAATATGGCCCCTTCCCTAGTTGGACTTTTGAATACTGTTCGAGAAAACCTTCCTGGATGCTCCTTACAAATTCTGCCCTATCCAGACCGCTGAAACTTAGTGTGTCCCACTCAATGTTGGGAAAATTAAAATCTTCCATCACCACCATCCTGTTGGCTCGACATCTTTCCATAATCTGTTTACTTATTTGTTCTTCTATCTCACGCTCACTGTTGGGAGGTCTGTAGTACAACCCTAACAATGTAACTGCACCCTTCTTATGTCTCAGCTCTACCCATAATGCCTCACTGCTCAAGCCCTCCGTAATGTCCTCCTTTAGCACAGTTGTGTTATCATCCCTGACCAGCAATGTACCTCTTTTTTTTCTGCCACCCCCCTCCCTCAAACCTTTACTTCCCTCCCTGTCCTGTGTGAAGCATCGATATCCTGGAAAATTTAGTTTCCAATCATGCCCTTCCTTCAAACAAGTTTCTATGATCACAGGCACCAATCCAAGCCCGAAGTTTACCTGCCTTACTTTAATGCAAGAAGCATAGTGGGTATATGCACTTCAGGCCGCCAGTTGTTTTGTGTTCATCTGATCTCTGCCAACTCTACCCCTTGGTAATGCTAACGGTATTCAAACAGATGAAAGGCTTAACAGACAATCAATTTTTCAATGTATAATTTCAGTTACATCACAATGTATATTAGTCCCTTTCCAATTTGGGTGCAATCCATCCTTCTTGTACAGGTCACGTCTACCCCAAAAGAGACTCCAATGATCCAAAAATGTGAATCCTTCCCCCCCCCCCCCATACACTAGCTCCTCAGCCATGCATTCATCTGTTCTATCCCCCTATTCCTGCCCTCACTAGTTCGTAGCATTGGGAGTAATCCAGGTATTACTACTCTCGAGAACCTCCTTTTTTAAATTCCTGCCTAACTCTCTCTAATCTCCTTTCAGAAGCTCAACCTTTTCCCTTCCTATGTCATTTGGTTCCAATGTGAACAATGACCTCTTTCTGGCCCCTCTCCCCCGAGAACATTCTGCACACTCTTTGAGATATCCTTGATCCTGGCACCAGGGAAGCAAATACCATTCTGCTTTTTCACTGCTGGCCACAAACATCTCTATGTATCTCAAACTAGAGAGTCCCCTAACACAATTGATCTCTTGGAACCCGAAGTACCCCTCGTTACATTAGAGCCAGTCTCCATACCAGAAACTTGGCTGTTCGTGCTATGTTCCCCTTACATTTTCCAAAACCGCATACGTGTTTGAAATGGGTATATCCACAAAAGAGGTAAAAACAATGACTGCAGATGCTGAAAACCAAATACTGGATTAGTGGTGCTGGAAGAGCACAGCAGTTCAGGCAGCATCCAACGAGCAGCGAAATCGACGTTTCGGGCAAAAGCCCTTCTTCAGGAATAAAGGCAGTGAGCCTGAAGCGTGGAGAGATAAGCTAGAGGAAGGTGGGGGTGGTGAGAGAGTAGCATAGAGTACAATGGGTGAGTGGGGGAGGAGATGAAGGTGATAGGTCAAGGAGGAGAGGGTGGAGTGGATAGGTAGAAAAGAAGATAGGCAGGTCGGACAAGTCCGGACAAGTCGAGGAGATAGTTACTGAGCTGGAAATTTGAAACTAGGATGAGGTAGGGGAAGGGGAAATGAGGAAGCTGTTGAAGTCCACATTGATGCCCTGGGGATGAAGTGTTCCGAGGCGGAAGATGAGGCGTTCTTCCTCCAGGCGTCTGCCTTTATTCCTGATGAAGGGCTTTTGCCCGAAACGTCGATTTCGCTGCTCGTTGGATGCTGCCTGAACTGCTGTGCTCTTCCAGCACCACTAATCCAATATCCACAAAAGACTCCTGCCCTAGGTACCGACCTCTCTCAGCCTTCCTGGAGTTAACCCATCTATGTGACTGTATCTGAGACATTCCCCCTTCCTTAACTGTCATCCATCACATACTGTAACTGTTGCAAATTCCTCATCGCTTCTATCTGTCTCTCCAACCGATCCATTCGATCTGATAAGATTTGCATCCAACAGCATTTATGGCAGATATAATCCACAGTAACCCTTAAACTCCCACATCTGACAAGAAGCGCATATCACTCTCTACTAAAGGCCATTTTTGCTCCTTCACAATCTACAGACCCAGAAAATAGCACCATCTGATTCCTCTCCAAACACTGTCCCAGGTTAAATTAACAGCTATGGCTTATAATTTAAGTTTAATCAAGAGACATATCTCCAAAAAACATATAATCAAGAAAGAACCTACTCTACTCACTACTGCAGATTCTCTGTAGGCCACACTTCAAACAACGATTAGCGTATCTGATTCTGTGCTATGAACTTTGCCCAACAGTTCCTCCAAGATCAGTTGTGAATTTCAGTGTTTTGATAGTTTTCCCAGATGCACTCCCATGTGTAGCGATTCTTCTACCTCCCTTTCTCCCTCTCTCCCCTGCAATGACCTCACCATGTCCTTAACCTTTGGTTTTTCTCTAATGTCAATTGATCACCCACCAAGCGGCTTTCATTTGATATTATCCTGGTATACTCGCACTTGATTCTGTGCTTTGTATTAGATCTGAAGTAAAAAGCCTTTTGTCATTAAATATTGTTCCTGCCTCGTTGTCTTTCAGAAGTTTCTCTGTTGACTGTTTCACTGTCTAGCTGTGTCATTGGACTGCTGCTGTAGCTACTGATCAGCTATGTCAGCAATTCTTAAAGCTATAAAAGTGCTTTATGCTGTAATGTCTAGTACTGATCCAGGGTCTACTAGAATCCTCTGCTTCTGAGTCCACTGGAATTTTCACTGTTGTTAATGGTCAATCCCAACACTGTCACTGTATTGTATATTTCTTTGGAAACCAGCCACTAGCAATGTAGCTTGCTGCCACCAAGTGAGTCTCCTAATGAGAATGACAGCAATGAGGAGCAAGTTACATTAGTAAGATAGATGTGGTTACTAAGACAATAAGAAGACTTGGGATGGAGGTCTTCACTTTACAAGGTCTGAAGCTGATCTGCCTTAATCCTCCACCTGGTCAGTGTGCTAATTATGAGACTGGGAGGTGTTCATTGCAGTGTCCAACATTAACCCTTTCAGAACCACCAGTCATGCTACAACAACCACTCACGAGCTTCCTTCCAAGCCATGCGCCATGCTGAATTAGAATTATATTGTTGCTCACTCAACCCTGGAACTCCTCTCATAGCAGTGTATCTACATAACATGGACTATGGAAGATAAAGCATGTGGCTTACTACCACCTTCCCGAGGAGAGATAGAGATGGATAATAAATTCTGGCTTAGCCTGTGACACCCATAATCAAACAATGTGATTGTTGAACAATTTTCTTTTTAAAATACTTGTTCGGGAGAGAAAGAGGAGCCTGCAGCTCCAGGTGCCACTTCTGTCGGGACATTTCTCACATTAAAATTATTGTGGATACTTGCTCGAACCAAACCTTGGTAAAAATGATGGTTCTTTTGCCAGCCTAGCCCCATAAGGCATAATTTATTTTCTGATATACCAAGGGTGACCAAATTTTCAAAAGTCGAAACAGGGAGTCTTTAACAAGTTTGCAGAGGGTCAGCTCTGTGTTGGTTTACATTTTGGATGACCAATGGCAGGTGTCTTGAGAAGGACCACTTCAGCGTTGGTCATGTGGTGACATCTGAAATGCATTGGAAATTCAAATTTCTAAAACATTACTTTGTACACCTTCAATAAATAAGAAACTATCAACAGTTACAAAACTCTCTCCAGAGGTAATCTGGTTCCTAACACAATAATTTTCTACTATCTTTGGTGGTCTTGTTTTCTGTGCTGCTGTTTTTCAAACACTCACTTTATACAGAATCAACCAGTAAATAATGACAGATTCTTTCTGAACATATATATCCATTTGATAATATATTTTTGTTTCTGCACTCTCAATTTCCCAGTTTGTGAAGAGGTAAGAAATATTTCAAACTACTTCAATTTGTATTTCGTATTAACCTTTTTAATAATCATGCAAATCTGGGTCATTCCATTCACCAGTGTCTAACCGTTCCTGTTTTTTTCTCAAAATAGTGCAAAACAAACTTAGAAAATATACGCCAAATATCATAGCTGAAAGGTATCTTACTCGTGTTAATTATTAGTGAGCTTGAAGCATTGCAGTATGTTTACCAGAAGTAAATAAAATCCATCCCAGCTTTTTTCTAAAAGAAATCCAACACCACTTTAGAGAGGACATATTCTATCCCTTTCACACCTTTTTAATGTACAACCATTTTACAATTTTTTTTCAACAAACTCTTTGCCTTTTGTAGTGGATCTATACTCAAGGAGCCCTTGCTCCTCCTCCACCTCTGTATGAAGTACTTTTTTAAAAAAAATCAGTGTTAATTAGTTCTGAAGAAGAGTCATACCAGCCTCAAAATGTGAACTCTGTTTCACACTCTACAGATACTGCCAGACTGGCTGAGTTTCTTTAGCATTCTGTGTCTGCTTCAAGCACCCAGGGTTAAGTGTAAAGTTCTGTAATGGCATTTCTAGTGGACAGACAGTAGTTGTTAAATTGAAAGTTGTTTAAAACATATGCTTGATCTAAAACTGGAAGTATTTCTGGAGAGCAGTGACTGTAATCTTCATAGTTGCTATCTGATAATTGTACACTATTGTTAAATTAATTGCTGTTTATTTCGCTACAGTTACAATAGGCTGGATTTTGTCAGGATACTGGGCATTTTGCCCACTTGTTAGAGGTCTGACCAGGAACCCACATCAGTTCTGTGGTGGAGGCCTGGCAGCATCAAATGCTATTCATGTCCTTGGGTGGCCATACTTGGGCCTTGCCCATCCTTTACACAGAGGGTGGTAAGTGCCTGGAATGTGTTGCCAGAAGACATCGTAGAGGCAGGCACAGTAGATTCATTTTAAGGTGTATCTGTATAGATGTATGAGCAGGTTGGGAGCAGAGGGATACAGATCCTTAGGAATTGGGTGATAGGTTTAGACAGTGGATTTGAATCGGCACAGGCTTGGAGGACCGAAGGGCCTGTTCCTGGGCTGTAACTATTCTTTGATCTCTTTCTTCTTTGTGGCATTTTGCTGATGGTGATTCTGTCTGCCAAGTGCTTGCAACTAATTGACAGCTACTCCTTGCCCCCAGCACCAACAAGAGAGGTGGCTGCTGACAGGAATGCAGCTGCCAAAGATCCAAAACGACCATGGAACTCCAAATGTAATCTCTGTAAATCAAGATGGGGGTTGTAGCCTTGGTGTCAGATGGAAGTTAGGGCAGTAGGGTTAGAGGCAAAATCCAAGGTTTGATTTTTAGCAACCCTCGGCCAACATAAGTATTGATATGAGGTCTTCTGATCAGGCTCATAGAGACTGACTAACATCCACAAACCCAACAGGATTTGTTGGACAGCATTCCAAGGGCATGGAAAAAATGTGGAACTGTTGTTAAGTCCCTGAGGTCTAAATAACAATGACCTCCAAGGTAAGTGGAGCATTAATTTACAGAAGACCGCCTGTGTTGCAAAGTATTATGAATTTTTAACATCTTCACATCTTAAAACCTTTTATTGATCTGTACCATTTGTTGATATTACAATAGTTTAAAAATTCAGTGGACATAATACCTATGCCCAAAAGTCGTCATACTGTTAAATCTGTTTTATTTCTTGGAAGTCCGTGATAAATATGAATGACAATTGTGATGAGAATTGAACGAGCTTCCCGACTTCTATGAGTCATCAGTTGTAGTGATGGAATTCTTGACCAAGGAATGTTTTATTCCATCATGAACGTCAAATAGCTCTTTGTTAGTATATGTTCTCTTAGCTCCTCCTGGTACTAAAATATACTTGCATTATAGGTGCTAGTAATCTGCAATTGCACAGATATTATTTACATAGCTAACCCTATGCTTTCCCTGAAGGAACAGTGAGATACAGCTAACTCTATATCTTGAACCTACTGAATAAATATCATTTATAAGTAAATAAAAGCTTCTGTCCTGTAATTATTTGTAGCTCTGTTCATAGATCCCTGTTTCTCAGCAGCTATTGAGGCAAGTTCTAATTGGAAAGAAATGAAATGTCTGTCACAGCAAAATATCAAATAAATGAAAATGTTCCCTTGAAATTAATTATGGTTCAGAGCTCCATTTTTGTAAGGGTTGAAATGTCACAGCAAGATGAAGAATTTTGTGGTGAGGCACCCTTGCTTATGATCTGTAGTAGATTTGTAAATTTGTTGACTGATTTCTCCTGCAGCAATGAATTTGCATGCATTTAATTAACTGCTTCTGAGATGCTGAATGTTGACAGACTGTCCTCACATACGTGCAAGTCAACAGTGTTGCTCTTCAATCAATTCTTAAAATATCCATCCAGATGTTTAGAACGGCTCATAAAATCCATTGCTTTGAAGAATTTTACACCCTTGTGTTAACTCAGTTTAAAAGAGTACCATTATGTCCAAGCTAGATTGTGATGAGCACTGGGCCTCCATCCCCCATCTACAAAGAAAATATACAAAAACAAAGCAATTCCTGTGGCTTTCAACATTAAATTGCGTTGTTCAAACATTGTGGAGTTGCCTTAATAAGACAAAAATCAGAATTTATTCATTTTCATGAAACAATTATTCGTACTCTTGTCCAGATTCTTACAATTTGGAATGTCACAGTAGCCACGTAAAAAGGCCACATCAAATAGCACAAGAGCAGGAAACAGTTTATATTTTCATCAGAAACATTTCCAAATGTATCTACTTTGTCATCCTTCTGTAGTGACAAGAATTTTTTCAAGGCATGAGTATCTAAGCTTCCTTTTTCGCCCCCTGTTCTTTAATCTCATGCAGCGAAATTCTGAGAATGCACAAAGAACACAGCATAATAGGCTTAAAATAGCTGATGAATACTGACTTAAGAACTTTATCATTTTGGCTTTTTTTTTCATTTCTTGAAATTTTTTTCATGAACAGTATAAATCAATGGAAGCTATATTGTAGCTGGAGCTCTCTGTTAGCCTGAGTCATGGTTTAAGCATGTCATTTTACCAACAGGATTGTTTTTATAAGAGGAACAATTAATTCTTCTAAAGAAAATCTCCAACTGTGATCATTTTTACGTAAGAAGAAAATGGGTTCAAGGAGACAGAATGTAGGTTTACAGCCAAAATAAGTTTAGTGATTTGCACTGGCTTCTTTTGCACTGATGCTGGGAAGTTCAGGATGAGACAAAATGTACCACATTATGGGACACCCTAGTCCATTCATTCAGCACCAACACCATCTTCCTTCCCACATCACTTTCCCATGTAACCACAGAAGGTGTAACACTTACCCATTCACCTCATCCTTGCTCCCCATGCAAGGGCCTGAACAGTCTTTCCAGGTAAAGCAGCATTTCACCTATACCCTCTCCGATCTTGTGTCTTGTATTTGCTGCACCCTGTGTGACCTACTCTACATTGGGGAAACCAAATAGTGACTGGGTGACCACTTTGCAGAATATCTCCAGTTCGTGTGCAAACATGACCCCGATCTTCCTGTGGCTTATCATTTTTAACAGGATCCTTCTCGCTTGCCCACTTGTCTGTCCTTGGTAGACAAGCAGGAGGCTGGAAGAACACAGCAAGCCAGGCAGCATCAGGAGGTGGAAAGTCAACCTTTCGGGTTTAACCCTTCTTCAGGACTGCCTGGCTTGCTGTGTTCTTACAGCCTCCTGTTTGTCTACCTTGGATTCCAACATCTGCAGCTTTTTTGTCTCTAACCACTTGTCTGTTCCTTGGCACGCTGCAATGCTCCAGCAATCACAGTAAAAACTAGAAGAGCACTATCTCACCTACAAGCTAGACACTTTGGGGCCCAATATTAAGTTCAACACCCTCAAATTGAGAACTCATTCCCTCGCTTTCTTTTAGCTTTGCTTGTAACATTGTCTGTCACCATGTTCTCTCTCCCTGCCCACCACCCCAGTGGGACTGCCTGTTCTTTCCAGTTTGGCAGTTTTTTAAAGCTGAAATTAGGAGGTTGACTAATACATGGACACAAGTGTTGAGGGACTGAAATTCATGCTGCACTTTTTAGATGATATTAACATTTGGATGTAGAGTGAACAAGGTGCGATAAATACCGATAGACTTAGTACTGGACTGAATGAATCAAAACGTGCTGTAGTGAACTAAGTCTGGTAAGTAGAGTTAGGAATGAATGAATAGAGAAGCGATATAGTAAATAAAGAGCGGTGAATAGTTACCCATATGAATGATTGAATGCAATTTAATGCGATATAGTAGGGTCAACTTCAACATGAGATATATGGAAAATACAAGGTAATTTGGCCAAAAATCAGAGGTTGACTTATACATGAGTATATATGGTGATCTGAATTATCAACATCCTTTTCTCCCCCAGCACTCCAACTGCACCCCACCACCACACCTTCCTGCTATTGCAAACATGCTGCTCCCTTCAGCACTGATGAGTAATTTAATCTTGAAATGTGAGCTTGCTTTCTCTCCATGTTTGTTGCCTGACCTACTGTGATTGCCAGCATTTTTGTCTCCAGCTATGTACTATACTGTGGGGGCTGGATTTCAACAGATTTCAGAGTACTTTAGTCCTGATGGTGTGGTGTAAGTTGGGACAACTCATAAGATGCCCTGGGTAGTCTTCCTGCACCTTGTTGTCTGCTTCTGTCCTGTCTTAAAGTTTATAAAGAGTAAATGAGGCAGAAAGCAGACTCCATCTCCCAGTTCACTCACTTCGTTTGGCATTTAAAATTGAAGCAGATTTAATGCCCTCCCCTTGGTGAGATTGCTCACTCGATTGTGCAGGAGCATGATTGTTGGGGATCATGCTATCCTCCCACCTATACCCTGATTCTAAGAATGTGGTGAAAGCACCCATTTGAGGGCTTAATCTGTAGGTTTTCACACCCCACATTACTTAGAATGTAGGCAGGAAAGTGATGAATTCCTCACCAGTTGTGTCTCAGCCAATGAAACCACCCAGGCAAATGCCCCAAAGGGTGGGCACAGACTTTACGCAACCTGTGAGCCATTCACCTGAAGACTGATTCATGACTGTGTCTGATGTGATATCCAGAAACCATGCTCTTTCCAGACCAAACAAAATCATTAGGATGGTGACCTGGAGCAGGACCTGGCTAATTTATTCTCTCTCAAACTCTGGTGCATTCAAGGTCGACCGTTCCTGTCTTGGGAAAGAGAGGCAGTAGTCTCGTGGCATTATTGTTCGACTATTCCTCCAGAAGGTCAGCTGATGTTCTGTGGACCTGGGTTCAAATCCTGTTACTGTAGATGGTGGAACTTAATTCCAGATTTCTTTTACTGAATTTAAGAATTTTACTGATCACTATGAAACCATTGAATTCACAGAAGCGAACTGATCATCTTCAGTTTATTTAGTAATGTGGTCAATGAGCAGGTATTCAACCAGGGGCTTGTGTTGGATTGGCATTCGAAGCAGAACCACATTGTATAAGACAATTACCTGAAAGGGTTAACATGGAAGCTTCAGAACAGCTTCACCCACAGAGCTATAAATGGCTCTGTGTCTGGCAATATTAGCCAATTGGTCTAGTTTGTTGTTGGTGGTTTGTGAGTTATAAAATTTACAGCTGTGTATCATAGAACACATAACTCTTAGGGCATAACCATATCTCTAATCTAGTGTTGATACAGATTTGTTCAAGACTCTTTTATAAAAGCTGTTATTTTACCATTATGTCATAAACTATTACATGCCTCTTCTACTAAAGACTTTATTAGGGGTTAGTCGTTCACTGTGATACACTCGTAAGCCTCCGACAAAAAGCATTTGTGGCAGCAAATCTAGACAAAGACTATTTTATCACAACTAGGCCCTAGCTGTGAAGATGACTTAAAACACGTGGCACTTCTAAAATCAATCATTCTAGTATATTTTCAATTCCATTCTGCAGTTCTAGCTCAAATAGCAGCCCTGTTTAATTATGTTTGAGACAAAATGAAAAAAAGAGTTAATTTTATAAGGACTTTGTTTGACCATTTTTAATAATGGTACTGTTTTCTTCAAGATCAGAACTGTACAGTGCAAGCAAAGCTCTGTTATACTTTGGGTGTCAGTTATCATAATTATGTAGGGTAAGATCCAGTGAATGTGAAAAAAACACTTTTTGGAGTTAGTAGAATTGAGATTGAACGACGGCATTATTGAGCTGTTAATGATATACTGTATTAATACAGTATTATTTTATTATATGAATGTCAAACACTTATGTGGTTTGAAATGGTCATAAAACTGAAACATAAATCTTTGAGTTTGTTTCAAGGAACTTGCATCATTGTATTCTGTCACACAAGGAATTGCCCTTTTGCCATATTATGTTGAACAGAACTAAAAAGTACTTCTACAATTATGCTTCTCATTTTATAATCAATCAATGTCACTCATGTGAGGGGCTGTTGTAAAGAGAACCCAGATTCACTCTTACACATGCTGCAGTGTACATAGAAGTGTGTGGACCTTTGTAAAATCTAAATTTGACAGTAAAATTCAAATATAGTGAAGGTACCATGTGCAGGCACCAAATTTGATTGTATACCAATACTGAAGGTGGATTGTGGCAAAAAAGGAAATAATGTTTGAAGAATTAGTGCGAGCTGTTTATTCTAAGTGACAAGAGAATCAATAGAAAACCAGCCTGTAATTTTCCAGAAACCATTTAAATTAACCAAATATTTTGAACCCATGTTAATTGGCTGTTAGCTTTTCTAGCCTTTCTAGCCACCCAAGGCCACGCACCTGAAATAGACAAGTAGCTGTCCATAAAGCAACTACCTCCTCAACAATTCACATCTAGTAAGCCTTCAGAAAGGTTTTTTGGGCCTCTTTGTGTTAATGGTGAGTCTGGCATTCAAACGAAAACCACACCAGATTTAACAACAGTCTGGGCAGAGCAACATCACATTGATGCTTCCACCATCCATGAGCAATGCCAAAGGAGATTAACCAAGTCTTAGAGAAAATCAAGCTATTAAAAGCAATTGAACTATTTGATGATTTTAATTTTGACTTTTGCTGATGTCTTCATATTAATTATTCCAGTCAGGTTTAGGAACCGCTTTGTAGCGCCAGTAACACAATGATTTCATGAGGCCAACTTTTGATCCTCAGAATTAGTAATGTTTACCCCCATATTATATAATTAATTCAGTAATGACTCGAAAAGCTAATCAAAATCGCAGAGTACTAATTGAACACAATTTTCTTCAATCAGCTGTTTTTCATAATTACTTATTAGTACATGGACATCTATGGGTAAATGTAGGGAAACCTTAGAATTGGGGGACTAGTTTTTTCTCTCTTCAAATGAAATGGAAAGAATGCTCGTACTTTAACGATATGTTGTGGGATGATGTCCTTACAATCATTGGAAAGCTCAATAGACTTGCAGGTTGTTGACAACTTTTAGACAAGACTAAAGAAAGAACACTACCCCCACCCCACCCCCCCTCCCCTCCCATTTATCTCTCCACCCCCCGAGGCTCCCAGCCTCATTCATGATGAAAGGCTCCGGCCCAAAACATCAGTTTTCTTGCTCCTCGGATGCTGCCTGACCTGCTGTGCTTCTCCTGCAACACTCTCTCAACTCTGAGGTCTGCAGATGCTGGAAATCACTGTCTCCTAAAGAAAGAGGGGGTATGGGTCACAACTCACTGGGGTAGTCGAGCCCCACCATTCCCAGAGTAGTCATAAATTTGAAACATTTTAGTCAAACTATGCAGACTTCCTAACTTACCTCATTGACAAACTCAGATTGAAAGAAAAATGTTCACCAGGTTTCTGTCCAGAACAAACTAACTCTGCTTATCACAAACGAAGTGTCTTTTAACCAATGGCAGTTAGGAAATATGAATTGCTAACTTATTTCTCTCAAGAACCTAAACTCTCCTCATTCTTAAATATCCCCTTCACAAATAAACAGACACACAACAACAGACACAGCTTGGATATAAGCATTGGAAAGAAAGTAAAGTCAGGGAAGCACAGTTCGATAGCACCAACCTAGACCACAGGAAATCATGAAATTTGTTTTTTCTGATTGTTTCCTCGTTGATGCAATGATTGTAATGAGGTTAAGTCAGGTGGACCTCCACAAAATTAGTTCCCTGATTAGACAAGATTAACAGCCCCAATCAGGGAGCCCTGGCCAACAGATAAGAATATGGTTCTGTTCACTGTGTCTCACACCTGCACACACCATGGGTGCTGGGGAAAAATAAGTACTACAGCAGTTAGGCGGTAGTGTGGGGGTTAAATAAAAGAAAAAAGGGGAGTGTCAACAGGAGTTGGCCCTTTGAGGGGGAAAAAAAAGAGAATATGGTTCTGTTCACTGTGTCTCACACCTGCACACACACACACACCATGGGTGCTGGGGAAAACAAAATAAGCACTACTGCAGTTAGGCGGTAGTGTGGAGGTTAAGAGAAAAAAATAACCAGGAGATTCACACAGCATTGCCCTTTTGTGAAGGGCACTGCTTATCACTGGCCACTCAGGTGTTATTCAATTTCCATCACCAGGAAGATAGGAAAAAGATTTGGGCACCTTGTGTCTCTCACTGTGTCTCACACCTGCGTACACACACACCATGGGTGCTGGGAAAAAAATAAGCAGGTAGTGTGGGGGTTTAAAGAGAAAGGAAAAAAAAATAGTTCTGTTCACTCTGAACGTTGGCTCTGAAGAAGCCAGACCAGTGGCAAGTACTGTACTCATGTAAATAAAGGGTGATTTTGGTAACAAGATAAGGCCTCTGTGGAATTATTTCAGTTGACACAAGATTGTTTGCATATTGGTGCTCTCTTTGATTCACTGGTTGAGAATTCACTTTTCACTGTCATTTTAAGGCATTTTATTCTGACTGGCTGATAAATATTCTGCCATGCCTTTGCTCATACAGACTGTATTCAGCACCTACAATGCTATTAGAAAAACATCCAGTCTTATTGTGAATCTTCACACATTGCAGTCTATCCTCATATAAATGTGTTTAACCACAAACTCAGATCATTGCCATATATAGTGAAATTTGAAGTCCAAAATTAAAACACGTCTGCGTAAAGACCCAACGAAACAGATCCTCAGCCAGATTCACCAGTTTGTGCTCCAAACTCTGGCAAACTTGTTTGGAAAGTTTTTTTTAAGCCTAGTAACATTTCTCTGCTTAAATTTGCCTAACAATTGAAGCAGTGAGTAACAGGAAATGGAAAAGAGGCAAGATGAGTTGGTGAGAAAAGACAAAGTAAATATTTTTAAAGCTATCCCTGCTAATTCCCTGATCATGCCACTGTAGCCTCCTAACTGAATAACAATGGTCAAAACAAAAACAGATGTTCGTGGCAATTATTTTTAAAATGTAGGACTGGCACGTTTCCTTGCTTAGTAATCTCTTACAGGTTTAAATTGATTGCTGGTTTTAAAATGGATTTACTGAAGGGTGGAGGACTTGGAGAGCAGCTGCCAAAAAGCTTTCAGACCAGACCTTTACAAGGCAGACAGTGAAGGAAAATTCCATTCAGCAGCTCAAAAGTCTTTATCTTGCTGCCTACCTCCCTTCAGATCTAGGAAGGTGTGGCATAAAACCAACTTATTCATGTCTGTCTCAAAATAGAAGCACTTTGGCAGTTTTTGCTATTTATAACTGAGTCAGGAACACCACCCGCAACATCAGTTCTCTATATGTGCCCTTATTAACTCTTATTGAAAGCAAAGGCATAAGCCCAGGAATCCCAAAGTAACATTTGGTTGCGAAGGCTCAGTTAAGTAGGTCTCTGTTGTATCAATGATCCTTACCCTATCACTTGGTGTATTATACATACGGTAGATATGCTGCCATTATCCTCTTTCCTGGTTGGGATCAACAGGGCTTATTGATCCGCTGCAACCTGATAGTCAAAAGAGATGAAGTTTATTGCATGATATTAATAAACTGCAAGCTGCACTGGCGCAGTCAGTGTCAGTGTAGATACAGTCTCCATAATAATAAGTGTGATTTGGATATTTGTTCATCCTTCCTCATGGTCCGAACTGGTTCTTCTACCCCAAGCCATGTAACATCACTGTAATGGAAATATTTAATGCATTCCACAGCATTAACCCTCGCAGACACTTTCACATTAGCCAGTCAAGATTTTCATTATTTTTACCATTATATATTTGTGGATGTAATTGCATTTACATTTACGCCATCTCCCTCCGGGTCTGTCTTTGCAAATTCAGACAATCTGGATGTTTTGCTATTGTGCCAGAATACATTCTGTGGAGACTTGGAAAATTTAGAAGCTTTCTGGATTTGAAGGATGTTAACTTTTGATTTTGTTCTTGACTAAGTGACGAAATAGAGTTCCTTTAAACTTGTATCTCTGGCATTGCCTTTGCAGAGGAAGCCTTTTCTGCTGAAATTGATAAATGTTTAAGAGTTTGATGAGGGCAGAGCAGTAGCTGTGATCCATATGGACTTCAGTAAGGCGTTGGGCAAGGTTCCCCATGGAAGGCTGATTAGCAAGGTTAGATCTCATGGAATACAGGGAGAACTAGCCATTTGGATACAGAACTGGTAGTGGTGGAGGGTTTTTTCAGACTGGATGCCTGTGACCAGTGGAGTGCCACAATGATCGGTGCTGGGTACTGTACATTTTGTCATTTACATAAATGATTTAGATGCAAGCATAAGAGGTACAGTTAGTAAGTTTGCAGATGACACCAAAATTGGAGGTGTAGTGGACAGCGAAGAGGGTTACTTCTGGTTACAACAGGATCTTGACCAGATGGGCTAATGGGCTGAGAAGTGGCAGATGGAGTTTAATTCAGATAAATGCGAGGTGCTGCATTTTGGGAAAGCAAATCTTAGCAGGGCTTATACACTTAATGGTAAGGTCCTAGGGAGTGTTGCTGAACAAAGAGACCGTGGAGTGCAGGTTCATAGCTCCTTGAAAGTGGAGTCACAAGTAGACAAGATAGTGAAGGCAGCATTTGTTATGTTTTCCTTTATTGATCAGAGTATTGAGTACAGGAGTTGGGAGGTCATGTTGCAGCTGTACAGGACATTGGTTAAGCCACTGTTGGAATATTGCGTGCAATTCTGGTCTCCTTCCTATCGGAAAGGTGTTGTGAAACTTGAAAGGGTTCAGAAAAAATTTACAAGGATGTTGCCAGGGTTGGAGGATTTGAGCTATAGAGAGAGACTGAACAGGCTGGGGCTGTTTTCCCGGGAGCGTCAGAGGCTGAGGGGTGACGTTATAGAGGTTTACAAAATTATGAGAGGCATGGATAGGATAAATGGACAAAGTCTTTTCCCTAGGGTCGGGGAGTCCAGACCTAGAGTGCATAGGTTTAGGATGAGAAGGGAAAGATATAAAAGAGACCTAAGGGGCAACTTTTTCACGCAGAGGGTGGTACGTGTATGGAATGAGCTGCCAGAGGATGTGGTGGTGGCTGGTACAATTGCAACATTTAAGAGGCATTTGGATGGGTATATGAATAGGAAGGGTTTGGAGGGATATGGGCCGGGTGCTGGCAGGTGGGACTAGATTGGGTTGGGATATCTGGTCGGCATGGACAGGTTGGACCGAAGGGTCTGTTTCCATGCTGTACATCTCTATGACTCTAGTTCACAGAGTTTAAGAGCTGCGAGATTTTGTTGCAGCTCTATAAAACCCTGGTGAGACCACACTTGGAATATTGTGCCCAGTTGTGGTTGCCCTATTGTAGGAAAGATGCGGAGGCTTTGGAGACAGTACAAAGAAGGTTTACCAGGATGCTGCCTGGACTTAGAGGGTTTGTCTCACGAAGAGAGATTGACTAAGCTCAGACTTTTTCCTCTGGAGAGAAGGAGGAAGAGCGGTGACCTGATCAAAGTGTACAAGGTAATGAGATGCATGGATAGACTCGATAGCCAGAAACCTTTCCCCAGGGCAGGATTGACTGGCTCGTGAGGTCATAGTTTTAAGATTTTAGGAGGAAAGTATAGAGGAGACATCCGAGGTAGGTTCTTTACACAGAAAGTTGTGAATGCATAAAATACATTTCCAGCAGTGGTGGTGGAAGCATAGTCATTAGGGACATTTAAGTGACTGCTGGACATGCACATGGACAGCAGTGAATTGAGGGGTGTGTAGGTTAGGTTATTTTATTTTAGAATTGGATTCATCCTTGGCCCAACATCATGGGATGAAGGCCTGTTCTGTGCTGTACCTTTCTATGTTCTAAATGTTCTGTTACAACATTTGGAGATTCTTTATTCTGAATTTTCTTTTGCAGAGGATGATTGTCAAGCTGAAAGTGTTTTTTACCCTGGAACTCTGAACCAGGCAATTTTTTTGAGCATATCCTGTAGCTGTGCACATTGGTTGTCTGATCTGAGTCATGACTTTTATGAAATTAAATGCACCACTTTGTCAATCTGTGTCAATAGGATTTCTATTCTCAGTCTGCTGGGGAATCTGTACTGGGGTGTGTAGATTCAACTTGTTGATTAGGTTAGGTATTTTCATTTACCCTTTTTAATCATCATTGAGACCAATATATTGACATCTTCACTTATACTTCTTGATGATTTACTACTTTTTGGGTGTAGTCTCTATCATTGATACTATTTATTCTTCCAGGGACTAAACATGTTGTGCATAAACTTGCATATTCTCAACATATTCATCAGTCTCGTATCTGTCATCAAAACCTACTCCCCAAGATGTACTGTACTCTGAGTCTTCAATTGTTATAATTCTAGGTTGGGTATTCCACTCATTAGCGATCTCGCCATGTGTATTTGATTGCAAAATGCGATCCTTGCAATGTGAACTACCTTCAGTATTAACAGCCTTGGAAAATATTTGTGCCAATGCTTTTTGTCAGAAGTTTTTCATGCTATGGTCAGCGTGAAACAACTCTTATGCCAGCCCTTGGTTACTAAGGCTATTAAGAGACCTCGATGTTAGTCCTTTTAAGATCCAAAGCTGGTCTCCATGTGACGACATCATAGACTTAATCAACCAATCAGGTCCATGCCAGTCAACAAAGAGCTGACTCCACTAATCCCATTTTCCAGCTATTGGTTTCAGTATTAATCCTTTCAGATTCTTAAATAATACTCTCCACCTCATTTTCCTTCCCATATCAAGAGTGAAATGAGTATTTTTCCAATGCGTTGGAGAAGTTTTCCAATGCACTTGGGCCAGTGCTACAAGGTAGTGCTTACAGACAAGGTGCCAACATGCAGCACTTTTAAGATCAAATAGGCCCTAAATAATTCTTTATTCGCAGACATATAAATTTATACAGGTGTCAGCAAGAGTACATCCGTAATTAACTCTGCCTTAGTTAATAAATCTCACAAATAGTTTTGAAAATTCTGGATAAAATATTAACTTCCATAACATTTTCTTCTTCTCTATTGCAACTACAGCAATAGTTGTGTTTCAGTCGTTATCACCACCAACGCTGTGCAATTCAGTACAGATCAAATAATGAATCTTTTGATTGTCTTGATCAGTGTGGATTGTGAGCAAGATTAGTATGCAGTTACAGCAAGTATATAAGGAATGTTATTGTTTATTGTGAGGGAAATTAAATACTAACATAAGGAGGTTATGCTTTAATTATTCAGATTACCTGTATTTCATGAGACATATTGAGACTAATGAATATCATATCAATCTCCTTATTTAAAGGAAGGATGTAAATATGTTTGAGACAGTTCAGAGAAACTTTACTAGATTAATACCTGGAATGGCAGGCTTGTCTTGGGGGAAAGGTCAGACAGATGAAGCTTGAATCTTTGAAAATTTAGAAGAGCAAGGCAAAACTTGATGGAAACACAAGCTTTTGAGCAGTCGTGATGGAGTGGATGTAGAAAGGTTGTTTCCAGCAGTGAGAGAATCTAGAACTAGGAGTCACT
This sequence comes from Chiloscyllium punctatum, assembly GCF_047496795.1. Lineage (NCBI taxonomy): Eukaryota > Metazoa > Chordata > Chondrichthyes > Orectolobiformes > Hemiscylliidae > Chiloscyllium > Chiloscyllium punctatum. The sequence continues at coordinate 48,059,926 of NC_092750.1, read as the reverse complement.
GTTTTAAAATAAGAGAAAATGAGATTTATTTTTTTATCAAGCCTCTTGAATCTCTTGAACTTTCTTTCTCAGATGCGATGGAAGCAGTGTTTTTGAATACTTTTAAGACAATGAGAGCATCTTGAACAGCAAGGAGACAAATGGTTAGCTTGGAGTAGGCAGGAATGTGGTCAAGTAAACAGTGACTTTATTAAATGCAGCTGAGTGGCCTAGTGTGCCTCCTTTATTATGATGTGGGCAAGCCGGTGTTGGACTGGGATGGACAAAGTTTAAAAATCACACAACACCAGGTTGTAGTCCAACAGGTTTATTTGGAAGCTAGCGCTTCCAAATAAACCTGTTGGACTATAACCTAGTGTTGTGTGATTTTTAACGTTTTCCTTATTAGGAGAAAGTTTATAGGTCAATTTGTCTCACTGAACTACTGGAGTTTTTCTTTTAAATATCATCTCCTCAATTTTCTGAGAGGCTCACTACTAGTTCTGATGTTCTGTCATCCTGCATTTGTCTTGATCACAAAATGGATTTCCCCTAGCAAGTTCAATTTTTATTTTATTACCAGAAATTTGTGTTTTTTGTTTTTCTTCTTCCTATTATTTATCTTACTTCCAAAGCCTTGTGAGTCCGCATAGTGCTGAACATTAGTATGTTGGATGTGTTATCTATCTTTTCCTTACTACATTTTTCATGTAAATCAGAAATGCAAAGCCTTATGTGACAGTTCATGCAAATTTTCAACTGGTGAGCATAGATATTAATTTGAGCAGACAAAACCTTGTTCAAAACCTTTTTCTGGTATGAATGACATAATTATAAGAGGGAGAATCTTCATGGTTTGGGGGACTTTTTTTATCTAGTCTATTCCGGTCAAAGCCAAGGACACTATTCTGCCAAACTGCTATAAGGAATTCCTTCTCTCTCTCAAATTTTTGACTGCAGCAGCTCAAGCTACTGCACTGTAGAGTTTTCCAGAATGTCTCAAATTTTTTTAAATGAAGAATTAACTGGTAACTTAATACCATTAGATTAAATTAACCATCAATTATAACTTTTATTTACAGATTGCCTTCTAATGCAATGAGATCTGAAGATGATAGGCAAGAAAATTATGTCTTGTGGAGAAATTAGGGAAAATGTGATCAAAACCATGACAAATTAGAGGACTATCTTGAGGGAGAAAATTGAAGTAGAAAGGTGGAGAGTTGGAAAGTGAATATTCCATTTTTTGGGGCCAAGGCAACTGAAGACCATCAATAGAAAAGTAATTAACATTGGGATTTGCTCAAGAGGTCAGCATTCAGACTGCAATTATCTGTGAGATTTGCAGATGTGGAGACAGGGTCGGGGGGAGAGAGAGTGAAGATGGGGAGATCCAAGGCCATGGAAAGGTCGGAAAACAAGAATGAGAAATTTAAAATCAAGACGTTGCTTTCCAGGACTCCATGTCAGACCAAGAGCTCGGAGGTAATGGGTGAATGGGATTTGATGTGACCTAGGACACAGCAGAGTTTTGGATGGCCACAAGTTCACAGTGAGAGACCAGCAGGTTGCATTGGAATACGGAGGTCCAGACAGAACAAAAGTGTCAGTATTTGTTCAAGGAGTGCAGAGCTGAGGCTGAGATGGAAATTGTTGGTCCTGATGATGGTGCAGATATGAAATTGGAAGTTCATCTCAGGATCAAATATGACAGAGGTTGTGAACACAGTGAGTTAATCTCCCAGCAAAAGAGTTGCTACAAATTTGGAGTTGGAAGTGGGATCTGAAAACAGTAGTCCTAGTCTTCATCCTTAGTTGAAGAGCATTTCTGCTCATCCACACTGAATGTGGGATAAGCAGTCTGATTACTTGGAGATGTTGGAGGAGTTGAGGGAGAGTAGTTCGGTAGAATTTGGTGTCATCAGCATAGATATACAAAGCTACATTCTGTTTTTGGATGATGTTTCTGAAGGGCAGCATATGAATAATAATTAGAATGGATTCAAGAACTGATGCTGGGGGATCACTAGAAGTAAGGATGCAGAGTGGGAAGAGAAGCCATTTCAACTAATTCAAGATGGGGAAATTTACCTTCGTCACAGACACACTCTGTAGAAAGCATAGACAGTTTGCCTTTAATGTCACATTGTATCACTGTCAATCCTTTCTGTTCTTGTTGGTAATAGTCAGCTTGTTCAATATTACCATTGAAAACAGCCTTACATTGTGTTACGAATGTAGAATAATGTTATCTGTGAACTCAGGAAAGTGACCATTTCCTGCTTGCTTCACACATGAAGCATTGACGCTGGTGCAGCCGCAGTGCTGAAGTTGTGTAGTTTGTAGTAAAATGTCTGCTATCTAATTCACCCTTGCTTGCTCCATTATGATGCCAGCTTCACCTTTTACCCAGTGACAGTTGCATAGCTAGCAATTTAGAGACGAATCTGGTGTGACTGGAATGATGTGCAATACCTTGCTTCGGGTGACTGGCATCTTGTTGTCTTGAGTGTATGCTGATGTAAAATGGGTGGATCTTAAACTTGCGAGGAATAAAACAAAAACAAAAATTGCTGGGAAACGTAAGCAGGTCTGGCAGCATCTGTGGAGAGAAAACAGTTAATGTTTCGGGTCCGGTGACCTTTCAGAAGGGTCTGGTAGAAAATGTTATTGGCCTGGGTCTCTGGATTGCTTGTCCAGTGGTAATACCCATGCAGATTAATGAGAACTTAGACCCTCAAAACATTGGAAGCAAAATTAGTATCTTTACTGCAATTGAACATTTTTAAATTTGAATTTCTAGTTATTCTTTAACAAAGACCTGAACAGAATTAAAACTTGTCACTTTGATGCGAAGTTTTCCATGTTTAAAATAGGCCACAGAATGTAACCGTAATTTTTGTTAAATGTCTGGCCCTTGTAACTTGTTTGTATAAAGTTACCTAAATTGAAGGCTGGTATACATCTGCTGGGCCCTAATGCATTGTGGTTGGTATGATCTGCCTGTACTGCATGCAAACCTCAACTTGTCACTGTACCCATGTACATGTGACAATAAATCAAATTAAATCAAATCAAAATTAAAAAACAATCCATGAATGCTGCCACTATCACCACAGGAAGGCAGTCACTGCATGAGTGGTTGGAGTGTTGTAGTGGGTTTGGCAGTGGGATGTGAGTTCACAGTGATAATGTAGAGGAGCCGATGTTGGACTGGGGTGGACAAAAAGTTAAAAATCACACAACACCAGGTTATAGTCCAACAGATTTATTTGGAAGCACTAGCTTTTGAAACACCGTTCCTTCATCAGGTTGTTGTGGAGCCAGACCATAAGACACAGAATTTATAGCAAAAGGTTGCAGTGTCATGCAACTGAAATTATATATTGAACAAATCTAGATTGCTATGAAGCCTTTCATCTTTTAGAATGGGTTACAGGTTTTGGTTCATTAATATGTAAATCCTAGAACTTCTTTCAAGTCACATTCTCCAGATAACTTAAGGTTTTATTAAAAAAAAAGTGACATCTTCAGCTCAGGCAATGCATTAAAGTTAGAGTCAGACTGGTTCTATTTCCAAAGTGGAATTTATAAAATATTACATGGATTGACAGCCTGCAGATTATGCACTTTTTGAGCAAAATAGAATGTATCTGCAAACATAATTCTGCAAATGAAAATTCGCCCCATAGACTAATGTATATGTGTGTGCGCATGTGCATGCATGAGAGCGAGTGTGTGTGCATGCTTGGTAAAGTGTGTGAGTGTGATGAAGTAAAAAGCTGGTGAGAGGGTTTGTGCATGGACGTGAGTGTACACAGTGAGACCATGAGCCATGCCAGTGAGCTTTCTCACATCGAGGTGAAGGGTAGCACTGGTGGCGAAATAACATCCGAAGACGAAAAACTCCTCCAGATCTGACTGTTATAAAATCTACACAACTCTGGCAATGTATATTAAAAATGGGACAAGGAAAATAATACAAGAGCAAAATTCTGGAAATTTGAAGCAAGATTTAAAAATTATGGAAATATCTAGGGGGTGTGTGGAGAGACAGGCACCTTTTTATCTTTTCATGATATTAGCATTCACATGCACTGAGTAAATCTCCAATTCTGTTCTGCAGCCATGGCCACTCCCTTTTGCCTGTTTATCATGACTGTCTTTTCAGTTAATCTTCTTGCCCACCACCCAAACATGACCATCATTAGCAAGTTTTGAGAAGATTTGTTGCTCAGGTTGAGGTTCTGAATGTAGGTTTGTTCACTGAGCTGGAAGGTTCATTTTCATACATTTCATCACCATACTAGATAACATCTTCAGTGAGCCTCTAGACAAAGCACTGTTGATGTTTCCTGCTTTCTATTTATATGCTTGGGTTTCTTGGGGTTGGTCATGTGTTGGTCATCCTGTGGTGCTGTCATTTTCTATTCTTTTTCTTAGGGGCTGGTACATGGGGTCCAAGTCAGTGTGTTTGTTGATAGAGTTCAGGTTGGAATGCCATGCTTCTAGGGATTCTTGTACGTGTCTCTGTTTTGGCTTGTCAAAGGATGAATGTATTGTCCCAGTCAAAGTGGTGTCCTTCCTTATCTGTATGTAAGAATACTAGTGAGAGAGGGTCCTGTCATTTTGTGGCTAGTTGATGTATCCTGGTGGCTAGTTTTCTGCCTGTTTATCCAATGTAGTGTTTATTACAGTTCTTGCATAGTATTTTGTAAATGACATTAGTTTTGCTTGTTGTCTGTATAGGGTCTTTCAATTTCATTAGTTGCTGTTTTAGTGTGTTGGTAGGTTTGTGTGTTACCATGATGCCAAGGGGTCTGAGTAGTCTGGCAGTCATTTCTGAGATGCCTTTGATGTAGGGGAGAGTGGCTAGGGTTTCTGGATGCAAGCAAGCAGACAAAACGCGTCTAGAAAACATCGCCACTCTCCCCTACATCAAAGGCATCTCAGAAATGACTGCCAGACTACTCAGACCCCTTGGCATCATGGTAGCCCACAAACCCACCAACGCACTAAAACAGCAACTAATGAAATTGAAAGACCCTATACAGACAACAAGCAAAACTAATGTCATTTACAAAATACTGTGCAAGAACTGTAACAAATACTACATTGGAAAAAACAGGCAGAAAACTAACCACCAGGATACATGAACATCAACTAGCCACAAAACGACATGACCCTCTCACTAGTATCCTTACATATTGATAAGGAAGGACACCACTTTGACTGGGACAACATGTCCATCTTAGGACAAGCCAAACAGAGACACGCACAAGGATTCCTAGAAGCATGGCATTCCAACTGGATCTCTCTGAACAAACGCATTGACTTAGACCCCATTTACCAGTCACTGAGAAGAATAACAGGAAATGACATCACCAACCCAAAGAAACCCAAACATATAAATAGAAAGCAGGAAACATCAGCAGTGCTTCATCTGGAAGCTCACTGAAGATGTTACCTAGTATGGTGATGAAATGTCTGAAAATGAACCTTCCAGGTCAGTGAACAAACCTACATCCATGACCATCATTTTTGTTTTTAATCCCCCTTTTCCCCTTTCACTTTAATAAAAATATCTGTTGCATTTCTCTGTTCAATTCTGAAGATCGGTCCTTGATCTGGATGCTAAATCTGCTTGTTTCTCCACAGATGCTCTCCGGCTTGCTGTGTATTTGCAGCTTTTTCTGTTCCAAGGAAAATAAGTGTAAATTTTCTTGAGTCTGCCTTACTACGGACTGATTTGGGACGTTGGTGGAGGAATATAAACACTGAAATACCACAGCCGCCAACCTTTTAAATCAGTACAGATCACAACAAATTATCAGTATCGTTTTCAACAGCTGCACAGTCTTCACCAATCTCCATGCACTCCATGCTACCCAGCCACCTCGTTTTATTCCACCCACCAACCACCATAATCTTGTCCCATTCTCCCCACTCCAGTAAATCTGTTCAATGTAATGTTATAAACATTAACTTCCAGAGAATGTCACTTCATACGTAACAATGATAAACTGTACAGCGTAAACCGATAAGAATATACGTAATTTAGGTACATTTTTACACCGTGCCATATAAAACACACCACAGTTTAAATTATGTGTGAACTGCTAGAGGGTAATCTGCCACAGATGTGCACTGAATTCAGTGCTTTCATCCTGTCATTCAGGGCTGGCAAACATCAAATCTAGTTCACTTTCGGAGAGGTACAAGTAGCTTACTTATAACTGGTTGACATAAAAGCAAAAGTAAAGATTTGCCTTCATAATTAGATTGCTATTTAGAACCTTTAAAATTGCTTTTACTACCCATTAAGTTCTTTTGAAGTGAAAACACTGCAGTCACATGAGAAATACTGTGTAGGAGCAAATTACTGTAGTTGCTAGAATCTGAACTGAAAACAACAAGTGCTGGAAATCACAGCAGGTCAGGCAACATATGTGGCGAGACGCAAGCTAACGTTTTGAGTTTATATGATTATATGAAGCATGGAGGTAACCAGCATTTATGCAGAAGTCGGGGGGACGGTGGGGTGCTGGGGGAGAAAGGGTGTCGATAGTACAGATCAAGTGATCAGAATGTGAGAGTGACAGAACAATGGTATGTCCAACTGCCAGACTGGAACGAACAAGTAGTCCCACTGTGGAGTGCGCAGAGGTAACAGAGAATGCAACAAGTGAAGCTAAAAGAAGAGGAAGAAAAGGGAAAGATTTCACAGTCTGAAGGTGGTGAACTCAATATTGAGTTCAGAAGATGTAAAGTGACTAGCCTGAAGATGAGATGTTGTTCCTCCAGTTTCTGCTGTGATTCACTGGAGCATTGCAATTGCAGCGTGCTGAGGACCGACACATGGGCATGTGAGCAGGGCATGGTGTTAAAATGACTGGCTGCAGGAAGGTCAGAGTCACGCTTGCATACAGATTGGAGGAGTTCTGCAAAGTGGTTTCCCAGAGAAATATTGTAGCCACTTTGTGCACAGCAAGACTCTCAAAGGTATTGTTCAGAACATGAGGGAGAACACCACTGCACTGCAGTGGTTCAAATTGATTGCCAAGAAATTTATTTTTCTAACCTCCCAGTCGAGAGGAAAACTAGTACCCAGGTTTCAAATCTCATCTGAGAGACTGCGTCTCCAACAGTGTAGTCTTCCCACAACATTGCACTGGGCAGTCAGACTAGATACACAAACAGAGATTACTTGAAAAGCTCAGCTGATCTGGCAACATCTGTGGAGAGAAATCAGAGTTAATATTTTGGGTTGAGGGACCCAGTGGTAGCTAGGAAAATGTCAGGGGAAGGTGCCGGGGGGGCTGTGGGTCAGTACTGGGTGTGAGGGAAGTGTGGACCAGGCTGTCCCAGAGGGAATGGTCCCTGCGGAAGGCTGACAAGGGAGGGCAGGGGAATATGTGGATGGTGGTAGCATCTCGCTGGAGGTGGCAGGAATAGTGACTAATGATCCCCTGCAACCGCAGAAGGTGTAACCCTTGTTCGTTTACTTCATCACTTCTCAGTAGTCAAGGGCCCAAACACACCTTCCAGGTGAAGCAGCACTTTATCTGCACTCCCCACAATCTAGTCTGCTGCAGTCACTGCTCACAACATGGTCTACATTGGGGAAACAAGCGTCGACTGGGTGACCACTTCACAGAACATCTATGTTCTGACAGCAAAAAAGACCCTGCGTTTCCAGTTGTCTGCCACTTCAACACACCACCCTGTTCCCTAGCCAACAAATCTGACTCAGGCTTGCTGCAGTGCTCCAGCGAAGATCAGCGCAAACTGGAAGAACAACACCTCTTTTTTTCTGTTTGGGGACCCACTCAATATTGAGTTCAATAACTTTATGGATTGAGCTCTCTCATTCTTTATCCCAACTCCCACACATCAGACCTTGTCAACACATCGTTAACTATAACACACAACCCATCGTTAGCCACGAACAGTCCCCATTAATAGCTATTCACCCTTCTAGCCAGTTTGTTATCCACTCCTTTTTTCTGTCCCTCTGTTCTGCTCTCTCTCCGGGCTCAATCCCCACCCATTGTTTACTCCTTACTCTGTCCCCCCCTTCCCTATCCTCTGCAAATTAACTGACACTTTCCTAGCTACCTTTGGTCACTCGACTCAAAACGTTACCTCTGATTTCTCTCCACAGATGCTGCCAGACCTGCTGAGCTTTTCCAGCAACTTCCACGGTATTTGTTTTTGTTTTTACTTCAGACAGGCTAGACATTGTGTTCAGGTTTCAGAAATGGGACTTGAACCTTTTTGGGCGCTGAGCCAGTCATGACCATATGGAAATAAATGGCAGTGACTACCTTCAGAATAGTTTCGGTCATTCGTTGCTTTGGAAATTTACCAAGGGAAGGGCCAGAAAATTTTTGTGTAATTTAAAACCCTGACCGGTTTGTGCGCAGAGACTAAAATAAATATGGAAAATGCTGCAAATAGTCATCAAGTGGAAATCAACCTGAAATGCCAGGATTTTCCATTATCTTATGTAAAGTGTGGGGGTTTTTAACAGCAAGATATCTTTCTCTCTCTACAACCCCTGCCAACAACACCCCTGCCATTAGTGACAGATTATGTAGAGATGCCAGTGTTGGACTAGGGTGGATAAGGTCAGAAGTCGCACGACACCAGGTTATAGTCCAATAGATTTATTTGAAATCACAAGCTTTCAGAGTGCTGCCCCTTCATCAGATGACTTCACCATGATGGTGCTTTTCTGTGACAATGTGAAAAAGTCATTCATTCCAGATTCCGGGATGCAGAGCAGCAACTTTGGCTTCAAGTACGACGATGTTCGACTGTCTAATTTCAACAATCTAGCATATCTTGGGGGCATGAGCCATTGGATCTCAGTTTTTGTAGGGGCCATCATTCGTTTGTTCAAATTGAATAGTCTAACTGTGTTGTCTTTGTTGGTTGGGCAATGACACTTTGAGGTAGAAAGCTGTAGTACTGAAAGTTAGTCATAGAGATGTATAGCACGGAAACAGACCCTTCAGTCTAACCCGTCCGTGGCAACCAGATATTCCAACCCAATCTAGCCCCACCTGCCAGCACCCGTCTCATATCCTTCCAAACTCTTTCTATTCATATATCCATCCAAATGCCTCTTAAATGTTTCAACTGTACTACCCTCCACCCCTTCCTTCTGCAGCTCATTCTATACACATACCACCCTCTGCATGAAAACATTGCCCCTAAGGTCTCTTTTATGTCTTTCCCCTCTCACCCTAAACCTATGCCCTCTAGTTCTCAACTCCCCCACCCCATGGAAAAGACTTTGTCTATTTATCTTATCCATGCCTGCATGATTTTATAAACCTCTATGAGGTCACCCTTCAGCCTCCGACACTCCAGAGAAAACAGCCCCAGCCTGTTCAGCCTCTCCCTATAGTTCAAATCCTCCAACCATGCCAACATCCTTGTAAATCTTTTCTGAACCCTTTCAAGTTTCGCAACACCTTTCCGATAGGAAGGAGAACAGAATTGCATGCAGTATTCCAGCTGTGGCCTTACCAGTGTCCTGTATGGCTGCAACATGAGTGCAACTCCTGCACTCAATACTCTGACCAATAAAGGAAAGCATATTAAACACCTCCTTCACTATCCTATCTACCTGTGACTCCACTTTCAAGGAGCTATGAACCTGCACTCCAAGGTCTCTTTGTTGAGCAACACTCCCTAGGATCTTAGCATTAAGGTGTATAAGTCCTGCTAAGATTTGCTTTCTCAAAATGCAGCATCTCTCATTTACCCTAATTAAACTCCATCTGCCTTGGCCCATCTGATCAAGATCCTGTTGTAATCTGAGGTAACCTTCTTTGCTGTCCACTACACCACCAATCTTGGTGTCATCTGCAAACTTACTAACTGTATCTCTTATGCTCACATCCAAATCATTTATATAAATGACACAAAGTATTGAACCCAGCACCTTGTGGTGCTCATTGGTCACAGGCCTCCAGTCTGAAAAACAACTCTCTACCACCACCCTCTGTCTTCTACCTTTTTGAGCCAGTTCTACATCCAAATGGCTAGTTATCTATGTATTCCATGAGATTTAACCAGTATACCAGGAGGAACATTGTTGAATGCCTTATTCAAGTCCATTTGGATCACGTTCACCATTCTGCCATCATCAACCTCTTTGTTACTTCTTCAAAAAACTCAATCAAGTTTGTGAGACATGATTTCCCTCGCGCAAAGCCATGTTGACTATCCCTAATCAGTCCTTGCCTTTCCAAATACATGTACGTCCTGGCCCTCAGGATTCCCTCCAACAAAATGCCCACCATCAATGTCAGGCTCACCCGTCTATAGTTCCCTGGCTTGTCCTTACCACCTTTCTTAAACAGTGGCACTACGTTAGCCAACCTCCAATCTTCCAGCACCTCACCTGTGACAATCGATGATATAGGTATCTCAGTAAAAGGCGCAGCAATCACTTCCCTAGCTTCTCACTGAGTTCTGAGGTTCACCTGATCAGGTCCTGGGGATTTATCCACTTCCATTTCAAGACATCCAGCACTTCCTCCTCTGTAATATGAACATTTTTCATGATGTCACCAGCTATTTCCCTACATTCTATATCTTCTATGTCCTTTTCCACAGTAAATACTGATGCAAAATACTCATTTAATATCTCACCCATTTTCTGCAGCTCCACACAAAGGCTGTCTTGCTGATCTTCTGAGGGGCCCTCTTCTCTCCCTGTTACCCTTTTGTCATTAATGTATTTGTAAAAACCCCTTGGATTCTTTTTAACTCTATTTTCCAAAGCTATCTCATGTCCTTCTTTTTGCCCTCCTGATCTCCTTCTTAAGTATACTCCTACGGCCTGTATACTCTTCTAAGGATTTACTCAATCTATCTTGTCTATGTCTGACAATATGCTTCCTTCTTTTTCTTAACCAACCCTTCAATTTCTTTAGTCTTCTATGTGATTGACTCAATGTGCCTGTAGATCCCAAACATCTTTCCCAAGTAATGCATATGAAATGAATTCAATTTGTGTTCTGTTTCTCGTCAGAAGTTTCAGTACCAAACTGCTGCCCAATAAAATTTATGAAGCCTTCGTACTTCATTGTGTGCCAATTGTGAATTTGGGGGATTTTCATGCTCTTGCTTGAAGCCTTCCAAAGTCCTTTTAATTCTTCCTGTTACCTGTGTGATGATACTATGGTGTTAAGAGGTTTATTTGGCCCTTTTTTTTAGATGAAGAAAAATTGAAACAGAGGTATTGAGCGGTCTGCTTCAGAACCAATAAAGTAAACAGCTTGTGAGGCCTTGGAGTTATTTTCTAAATTTGGAACAACAGAAGCAGGCCTCAATGAGTGGGATCAAGCTCCTGCAGAACCAGGACTTTTTGTTTTAGTTTTTCAGTAGTCATTGCTTTTGGGGTCTTGAAGTTGGATTTGAAACCTCTCTCCCAGCTACACTCTCGCTCAGAGTTTTCTCTTGATGTTTTTCCTCCCGGACTGGAGAATTGCATCTGAGACGATCTATTTTACTGAATTTGTCTTTGCCAAGGATGTGTTTATGGAATGTTATTATGTTTGATTGTTAAATAATCTATTATTAAGTTTTCCAGAAGAGCTAATTTATTTCAATTCCTTCTTTTATTTTGTTATATTTTAATTACATTTAATTATATTTTAAGTGTGTTTTGTTTCAAGTTTGGTGGCTTGACCAGTCAAGTTGCATTCAGAACTCAACACTTGGCACCTGCCTTTAAAATAAGAAAATGTAGACTCTAGTTTATATTCTTAATATATTTTGAAGGGGTTTGCTCTGGTCCACAACCTTGAATGAGCTGATCTAACCTTCACACACTTCACTGAGACACTAGATCTCAGGTTGCAAAAATTACCTACACTTTTAAATCTATGTTGTTTTGTTGTTGTGCTGCTTCACCTTGAGTCCTTGTCACTATCTTTTGATCATGATTCCAAATTCCTCTGCAGCATTTGAGAAAGTAAATAGACTTCAGGTCTTCAGCTGCACGTGGAACAAATGCATCATTAGCAAAAGGAAGTTTTCACCAAGCAGACCATGTCTGGTGTCGGTCTTTGCTCTCAAACTAGATCGGTCGAACAGTAAAACTCTCATCTTATGTGTCATCCTTTCCCTGAAGTCCTTACCATGGAAAGTACCCAAAGAGGAGCAGAAAAAGTAGATGCAATGAAAGGATGCATCATCTACAATGGAACATCTGACCCATGTGCAGTGCTGAGTGAAGTGAAGTAGGATTGTGTACTTGTAACAAAGCTGTTTGGCATCTTCCCTTTTGTTATCTCGAGTTTAGCTTAATCCTCTTCGCCTTCATGAATGAACTTTCCTTTTCTTCTTCTGCTGAAGCACTGCAGTTATGATAACACCTGAAGCACATATTGGAAGATTTGCAGTGAGTATTGGACTGATTCTGTGAAGTTCAGTAAACTCTCAAGTCTGACAGCTTTTACTTCAGATTTGCAGCACCACAGTATTTTTGCTTAGCACTGTATTCACTCCTTCTTCCCATTAGGAATGCTTATCTTGAAGTTCTGAATTTCTCCTTGACAAAATTTTTATTTGTCTCTATTATCTTGCTCATCTCCCTTCATTTCTGTTTCCTCCTGGTGTTTGATGAAGGGTCTTCCAAAATTTGTTCAAGATTGAACATCACACTTTCAGGTATCAGACTCGATGTGCTGTTTCATTCTTTTTCAGTCTTTATTGATGAGCCCTACTGTGCTCAATACCAAATGATCAGTTTGTACAGCTAGAAGGGAGAAAAAAATAACAAGCAAAACAAAACAATTGGGGGGAAAAAAATTAAAAGTGAAATAAATCTGGACTTCACGAACGTGAAGTGACTTACATTTGGAAGGCAATTCCCATCATTGCAGTGCTCCAAATTCCCAGTGGTGATTTTAGCTCAAATTTCATTGGAAGCAACTTTATGTTTATGCAAACTCATAACTGACTCAGATTTGAAAGCAAAAAGCCCATTAGTCTAGTTTAAGGTTCCACAATGTGGCAATTCCTCTTTCTTTCATAGTCATACAGCACAGAAACAGGTCCTTAGGTCCAACCAGTCATAATCCCAAAGTAAACTAGTCCCGCCTGCCTGTTCCTGGCTCCTATCTCTACAAACATTTCTTATTAATGTACTACTCTAAAAGTCTTTTAAATGCTGTAACTGTACCTGCATCCACCACCTTCCTCTAAAAGTTCATTCCACATGCAAACCATTCTCTATGTTAAAAAATAGGCCCCCATCATTTTAAAATCTTTCTCCTCTCATCTTAAAAGTATGTCCGCTAGTCTTGCTATCTCCCATCCTAGGGAAAAGGCACCTGCCATTCACCATATCCATACCACTCATTTTTTATAAACCTCTGTAAGGTCACCTCTTAACCTCCTACGCTCCAGTTGAATAGGTTCCAGCCTATCCAGTCTCTCCTTCAAATTGAAACCCTCCATTCCCAACAACATCCTGGTAAGTCTATGCCAAATCCCCTCAAACTTAATAATATCCTTCCGTAACATGAAGGTCAGAACTATACACAGTACTTTAGCAGAGTCAGAGAGTCATAGAAATGTAAATCTTGGAAACCGACCCTGCAGTCCAACTCATCCATGCCAATCAGATATCCTAAACTAATTTAGTCCCATTTGCCAGCACTTTCGCCATATCCCTCTTAAACCCTTCCTATTCCTATACCCATCCAGATGCCTTTTAAATGTTGTTATTGTACCAGCCTCCACCACTTCATCTGGTAGCTCATTCCATACACGCACCAGCTTCTACATGAAAATGTTGCCCTAATCTTTCCTCTCTCACCTTAAATCTATGCCCTCTAGTTTTGGACTCCCCTCATCTGTAGGGGGGTGGAGGAGACCTTGTCTATTCATCCTATCCATGCCCCTCATAATTTTATAAACCTCTTTCAGATCACCCCTCAGCCTCCAGAGCTCCAGGGAAAACAGCCCCAGCCAATTCAACCTCTTCCTAAAGCTCAAACCCTCCAACACTGGCAATATCCTTGTAAATCTTTTCTGAACCCTTTCAAGTGTCACAACGTCCTACATGGCAAAATACTGTGAAGAGTCAGAAATTTGAAGTGTTGAAATCGGGTGTAATTTCTCTGAATTTAAATCTCTAAGGAAAAGTGTTAGGAAGCAAGTTGAGACTTTTGTCTTCTACATTTACAAAGATTGGTTTTCATTTTTTTGTGTAATAAACTTCAGTCATGCTGTTAAATAAAATCTGTAACATTCTGTGGATGTGCTTCAGGACCTAAGTCACCAAACTCAACAAAAATTAGATAAACAATAATATAAACTGATTTGTCTAGTAGAATCATCCATTGGAATAATAACACTAGCACAAACTCATTTGCCTTTCAAACAGTTTCAGGAGGCAGCGGTTTAGATGCTACCACACAGCACCCCATGAGTGACTGATTTGATTTACAGTGTAAATGCAGCAGCAAAAGTTTAATTTCCTTTACATAACATAAGCTACGATTATACAAAGCTTTTCATCTGTTATACTCAAGGCATTTTACAAAGTGAAGAGAAAGAGATTCTGAGTTTACCTTTAAGAAAGGGACAGAAATACAGTCATTGCCAGGTTATAAGAACAATGGAAAGGCAGTGAGACAGAAGTGGCTGAACAGATGGAGACAGGGCCAGGGACAGAAATCAAGAACCCAGGCTCTTCCCCTGGCCTGAGCATAGTAGGACCCCCAGAACCCCTGTGACAAGATGACATTTGATATTCTTGCATAAAAGGTATTAGTTCTGCCGAGAAAAGCTACTGTCGTACTTTGTATTCCATCAAGCAGTTTGAACTCAGACTATACCAATATAAGGTTGTGATATATTTAGTTGCACATTATTAGTGTTAAAATAATAACTCTAGCAAACTCCTCACCATCCACAACAGCATCCATCACCAAAAGATTTAATTGACAATATGTCTGTCAAGGTCAAGAGGACTTCACATGGCGACCAAACATATCAATGAAATGTTATTAAATTCCATAATATTGTATGCCACTTATATTAAATGAAAATGCAATCATTGTACAGCAAGAACAGGAGAGTTAAGAAACATAATGAGAGAAGTGTTCTCGAACAGAGAGACTTAGGGGTTCAGGTACATAGTTCTTTGAAGTTTGCATCACATATAGATAGGGTGGTCAAGAAGACATTCAGCATGTTTGCCTTCATTGTTCAGACCTTTGAGGATAAGAGTTGGGAAGTTATGTTGAAATTTTATAGACCTTGGTGAGGAACAAACAGCGAAAATCACAGCTGACCTTGGAAGAGCTCACACCACGGGAACAGAAGTTTTTAAGTGTAACCTTGCTGTTGTCTTTTTAATAGTGAGAAGAGTGGGTTATTTTTGATTGTATTATTTATTGAGACCTGTCTCTTGTTTTAAAATTTAAAAATATAAAAATTGGTACTAAGTTAATCTGGAGCAGTATTTTTTAGAGCAGTAAGGCTGTGCTATTTTCTGGAGACTTGTAAAGGAGCAAAGACAGCCTTTAGTAGAGTGATGAGTTCTTCCTCTGGATTAGTGGTGCTGGAAGAGCACGCTGAAACATAGATTTCGCTGCTCGTTGGATGCTGCCTGAACTGCTGTGCTCTTCCAGCACCACTAATCCAGAATTTGGTTTCCAGCATCTGCAGTTATTGTTTTTAACACCTTGATGTGTTCTTCCTATCCGATATGGGAAATTAGGGAGAGTTTCCATGTTATTTATGATTCTGCTGCAGTAAGTCTGTTTGGTT
Organism: Chiloscyllium punctatum; assembly: GCF_047496795.1. Classification (NCBI taxonomy): domain Eukaryota; kingdom Metazoa; phylum Chordata; class Chondrichthyes; order Orectolobiformes; family Hemiscylliidae; genus Chiloscyllium; species Chiloscyllium punctatum. Next base: position 48,044,140 of record NC_092750.1, on the reverse strand, counting down.
GCGAATCCTATCAGATTGCCTCTCACTGCCATTCCAACCCATCCATGCAATGAGGAATTTACAGGAGCTGGGGGTGTGATGAATGGCAGTTATAGGAAGGGAGAAAAACCACAATTAGAGTCAGGTAGATGGATTACCGCCAGGAAATGTGGGAGGAGGAGACAGTGCAGGAGTCTCCTGTGGCTATCCCCATCTCAAACAAGTATGCTGTTTTGGAAATCGTGGGGGATTCTCAGGGGAATATAGCACAAACAGCCATGTTTCTGGTACTGAGACTGGTTCTAATGTAAGGAGAAGTACATCAGGTTCTAAGCAATCAATTGTGACAGGGGACACTCTAGTCAGAAGCACAGATAGACATTTCTGCGGCCGACAGCAAGAAATCAGAATGCTGTGTTTGTTCCCTGGTGGCAGGATCAGGTATATCTCCAAGAGAGTGCCAAATATTCTCAAAGGGAAGTGGAACCAGCAGGAGGTCATTGCACACACTGGAACTAAGGCCATAGGAAGGAATAAGGATGAGACTCTGAAGGGAGAATATAGATAGTTAGGCAGAAATTTAAAAAAGCAATCCTCCAAGGTTAGTAATATCTGGCTTACTCCTGGTGCTATAAGTTAGTGAGGGGAGGAATAGGGAGGAGAGAGCAGATGAATGCATGGCTGAGAAGCTGATGCAGGTGTGAAGGGTTCACATTTTAGGATCAGCAGAATCTTGTCTGAGGTAGAAGTGACCTGTACAAGAAGGACTGATTCCACCTAAATTGGAAGGGGACTAATATACTGGCAGGGAGATTTGTGAGAGCTGCTCGGGAGGATTTAAACTAGTAAGGTGGAGGGGTGGGACCCAGGGAGATAGTGAGGAAAGAGATCAGTGTCAGACTGGTACAGTTAGGAAAAGGGGCGAATCAAACAGTCAGGCCAGGCAGGAACAAAGCAGAGAACGATGTAGGACTGCTAAATTAAACTGCATTTATTTCAATGCAAGAGGCCTAACATGGAAGGCAGATGAACTCAGGGCACGGTTAGGAGCATGGGACTGGGACTGGGATATCATAGCAATTACAGAAATGTGGCTTAGGGATGGACAGGACTGGCAGCTTAATAGAGAGGATCAAAAGGGAGGCAAGCGAGGAGGGGAATGGTGTTTTTTGATCAGGGATAGCATTACTGCTGTGCTTAGGGAAGAGATTCCTTGGAATACACTCAGGGAAGTTATTTGGGTGAAACTGAGAAATAAGAAAGGAAGGATCACCACCTTATTAGGATTACCTAATAAAGAAGGTGCAAACCTTAACCTACTCTTGGGAAATAAGGCAGAGCAGGTGACTGAGGTGTCAGTGGGGGAGCACTTTGGAGCCATCAACCATAATTCTGTTAGTTTAAAATAGTGATGGAAAAAGATAGACTGGATCTAAAAGTTAAATTTCCAAATTGGGGAAAGACCATTTTTATGGTATTAGGCAAGAACTTTTAAAAGCTGATTGGGGGTGGATGTTTGCAAGTAAAGAGACAACTGGAAAATGGGAATCCTTCAAAAATGAGCTAACACGAGTCCAGAGACAGTTAGGGTGAAGGGAAGGGCTGGTAGATGTAGGGAATGACTAGAGAAATTGAGGTTTTGATTAAGAAAAAGATGGAAGCATATGTCAGGTGTAGACAGGAGAGATAGAGTGATTCCTGAGAGTATAAAGGCAGTAGGAGTATACTTAAGAGAGAAATCAGGAGGGCAAAAAGGGGACATGAAATAGCTTTGGCAAATAGAGTTAAGGAGAATCCAAAGGGTTTTTACAAATACATTAAGGACAAAAGGTTAACTAGAGAGAGAATAGGGCCATTCAAAGATCAGCAAGGTGGCCCTTGTGTGGAGCTGCAGGAAATGGGGGAGATACTAAACAAGCATTTTGCATCAGAGTTTATTTTTGAGAAGGACATGGAGGAGAAGAATTTGGGAAAATAGATTGTGACACGTTGAAAAATATTCATATTACAGAGGAGGAAGTGCTGGATGTCTTAAAATGCATACAAGTGGATACATCCCTGAGGATCTGATCAGGTGTACCCTAGATCTCTAAGGGAACCTCTGAACTGATTGCTGGGCCTCTTGCTGAGATATTTGTATCATCAATAGTCACAGTTGAGGTGCTGGAAGACTGGAGGTTGGCAAACGTGGTGCCACTATTTAGAAAAGTGGTAAGGAAAAGCCAGGGAACTATAGACTGGTAAACCTGACATTGGTGGTGAGCAAGTTGTTGGAGGGAATCCTAAGGGATTTATGTATATTTGGAAAGGGAAGGATTGATTAGCGATAGTCAATGTGGTTTTGTGCATGGGAAATCATGTCTCACAAACTTGATTGCATTTCTTGAAGAAGTAATGAAGAGGATTGATCTATGGACATGATCTATATGGACTTCAGTAAGGCGTTCAACAAGCTTCCTCATGGTAAACTGGTTAGCAAGGTTAGATCTGATGGAATACAGAAAGAACTAGCCATTTGGGTACAGAACTGGCTCAAAGGTAGAAGACAGAGTGATGGTGAAGGGTGGTTTTTCAGACTGGAGGCTTGTGTCCAGAAGTGTGCCACAAGGATCGGTGCTGGGTCAGCTGCTTTTCATCATTTTATATAAATGGTTTGGATGTAAACATAGAAGGTTTTAGTAAGTTTGCAGATGACACCAAAATTTGAGGTATAATTGATAGTGAAGAAGTTACCTCTGAGTAGAATGGGATCTTGATCAGATGGGCAAATGAGCCGAGGAGTGGCAAATGGAGTTTAATTTAGTTAAATGTGAGATGCTGCATTTTTGGAAAGACAAATCAGGGCAGGATGTATACATTTAATTGTAAGGGCCTGAGGAGTCTTGCTGAACAAAGAGACCTTGGAGTGCAGGTTCATAGCTCCTTGAAAATGGACTCTCAGGTAGATAGGATAATGAAGAAGGTGTTTGGTATGCTTTCCTTTATTGGTCAGAGCATTCAGTATTGGAGTTAGGCAGTCATATTGCAGCTGTACAGGACATTGTTTAGGCCACTTTTGGAATATTGTGTGCACTTCTAGTCTCCCTCCTATAGGAAGGATGTTGTGAAACTTGACAGGATTCAGAAAACATTTACAAAGATGTTGCCAAGGATGGAAGGTTTTGAGCTTTAGGGAGAGGTTGGATAGGCTGGGGCTGTTTTTCCTGGAGCATTGGAGGTTGAGGGATCACCTTTATAGAGGTTTACAAAATCATGAGGTGAGTGGATAGGGTTAATAGACAATGTATTTTCCCTGGACTGGGGGAGTCCAGAACTGGAGGGCATAGGTTTAGGATAAGAGCAGAAAGATTTAAAAGGGACCCAAGGGACAAACTTTTCATGCAGAAGGTGGTGCGTGCATGGAATGAGAAGGGTTTAGAGGGATATGAGCCAAATGCTAGTAAATGGGACTAGATTCCTGGATGAGTTGGACCAAAGGGTCTGTTTCCAAACTGAACAGCCCTATGAATCTCTGACTCTACTGGGTAAACAATTTGAGTCCTTTCCAAGTCTGCGAACATGCATTTTTCACAAACTAAGCACCTCAATGTTTTCTGTTCTAATAATCTGCAGATTTTTAGCCAAGCTCCACTGGTTTCTAAGTTTCATAAACTAAACACTTCTGTTGAGTTGACTTGTTCCTTGAACTATTCCAAGAACAGAAAGTAAACTTTGCTTTTGAACTAACTCTGATATCTTCTGAACTGGATTTTAAGAATTTGTGCAATCGGAGATTCTTCTGGACTGAAAGCAAAGCTAATGATAGTATTTGCTTACCTAATCTGATGTGCACCCAACAGAATAAATATCTTTTTAATACCACAAGAGTTCACAGTCATCTATTTTCTGAAAAATTGCTGAATTTAGGTCATGGTTCCAGACATTGGGAGGTCAATGTTGAGGTTATACAGGACATTCATGAAGCCTCTTCTGGAATACTGTGTCCTGTTCTGGTGGCCCAGTTATAGGAAGGATATTATTACAGTAGAGAAGGTTTAGAAGAGATTTACAAGGATGTTGCTGGGTATGGAGGGTTTGACTTATAATGAAAAGTTTGGACTTTTCTCACTGGAACGCAAGAGGTTGAGAGGTGACCATATAGAAGTTTATGAAATAATGAGAGGTATAATGTGAGTTAATGGTAGTTGTCTTTTCACTCAGATGTGGAATTTCAAGACACGGGGGCTCATTTGTAAGGTGAGAGGAGAGAGATTTAAAGAAGACACGAGGGGCAATTTTTTCAGACTGAGGGTTGTTCGCATGTGGAATCAATGACCTGAAGAATTGGTGGATTTGGGTACAATTATAATGTTTAAAAGATACTTGGATAATTACTTACATCGGAAGGGTTTGGAGGGATATGGGTCATGAGCAGGTAGGTGGGACTAATTTAGTTTGGGATTATGTATGACATAGACTGGTTGGATCGACATAGACTGGTTCCATGCTGTATGATTCTATGAAAGCATTGAATGTTTTTTCAAAAGAAAGCTCTGCACAGAAGTATCAATATCCATCTCCCTCAATTTAGAAAATCAAATTTCAATAATGATATATCGGTTATTTACTTTTCATCCCACTATGAATAGTGCATCAGGTACTGACAGCAGTATTCCTGTCATGATGAAGATTGAATCTTTTAGGATTATATCTGCACCGCTGTGGGTGAATTCACATGGAAGAGTTTGGTTTGTGTGTGATAATATTGCATTCTGAATGACTAACTGGCCTATTCTCTAGTTCTAAATTGGCAAAAGGTGAAGCAAATTGAATGATGACAGAAAAGCATTTACAAGCACAGGATGAGGAAAAGAAAGCAAAATCTGAGAGAATTCTTCAAAGAATTGATAGCATATGTATTTTTCATGAATCAACAGCCAACCATTTCCCATTTTATTGTAAGATTACCAGCAGTGGATTATGACCAATAAATCCTATGTATCCTGCTGTAATCAAAATATCCCCAATGGGATACAAATCAATGGACAACATTTTTGAATCTGTGTTCATAAAAGACCCTAAATCAGCTGCAAACCCTTAGAGACATAAAGGACAATATTGTGGAAGAGTCTTTTAAATGCTTTGCTTTGCTTGAAGGTCCCTCTTGCGATATGTTTTAATACAAAAAGCAGACAATTGTACTTGATTCTATTTATGTGGCATGTTAATCTATTTTAATGGGTTTCCAAGCACCTGCTATTTTGCTGGTGTGAAAGGTCACTCTGCATTGCAGCAGTTAAAACAGATCTGTCTAAAATTTTCTGCACAGTTATTTTTCCCCGATTGTTAGAAAGGAGTTATGCAGCGGTTAAAGTGAATTGTCTCCAATACTCATCACATTATCACTGCTCTGTAGGTTATGCCACTGGGTTTGGCTGTAGAGGAGTTTCGTCTTTCTTTGGCCATGAAGCCAGGGAGACCGTGAGAGGTAAATTTAAAAGGGCTTTCCTAAGTGGGAACTGGAGAAATAGGGAGTTCCTCCAAACTTCACATGGAAAATCTAGGACTCTGCTAACTTGGTCTCCCACACTGCAACCTACATCCAGGAGACCCCTATGTTGCTGTTGCCAGCCTTCTGATCCTGGATTGTGGATTTGGGGCTTACACTCTATTTCAACTATCATCAGCCATTTGAATCAAGGATATTTGATTGAATTATGAAACTAAATCACTGTGCGATAGACATACCTAATACATATCAGTTTGCTTGCTCAATGTCAATTATTTATTTAACAAAAGAGAACCTTCTATATATCCTAGTTAAACATGCCAACAAAAACTGTGCTGTGGCTCCCTCGGGCAATCTGTTGATCTAAAAACTAGGCTACAGGAAAGCCTGGATTGCAAAACCCAGCAAGCAACAATTTGACCTACATTAAATTTCAATAGGATAAAGCAACTTCAGAACATTAAAAATAAAATATTTCCCAAGCGTGTACAATTTGAGGAAATAGGATTGAATTTCAGATACAAGTGGGTCTGTTTAAGGAGAGAATTACCTGCTCTCCCACTCACTCCCCACCTGGCCTAGAAGTCAGCACCACACCAATTTGAAAACTGGCCACCCCTACATCAATACACTGGGTCAGTCTTAATTACTGCAGAGTGAAACTCCTACTCCTCTCTCCGCAAGTTCTCCCCTAGAGAAGATTGGCCAGCAACTCTGTCATCTAAGAAGTGCCAGAAGATGGTAGTGGCTATTACTGGGGCTGAAATGATTCCCAGTGTAAAAGTGAAGATATCTTTTAGACCTGAGGTATGTTTGGGCATTTTGGGCAAGTGTGGTTTGATGGCCCAGCAGTGGAGAAGGAGGGGGAGGGAACTGTTCAGTTCAAGAAGCTGAGGAGGAGAGACTAAAGGAAGGGTACCATTCTAGGAGGAACGTTTTCCTCTGCACACCCCAAAGGAGGGTCCCCCTTTTCTGCCTGACTGTAGCTTTCATTGTCAAAGTTGCTGGGCTGCCCACTTTGTTTCCACCTTCCTACTGTCTCCCACCACAGATAAAAGTTGTGGTGGAGGTAGAATGAGGACCTTGAGTAGCTTATAGGCTTCATTAGACTAAAGAGCAGGTGGAATGCTAGGCACATGACACACAACATGTTGCAGTCAGAGGTGGGCAGCAGGGTTAGTTCCTTTTATATTACACACCATTCCCATCTTCAGGTATAATGGTGAGGCTGTGAGAGCATACTCCATGCTATCAGCTATATTTTTCTCACATTCTGATTCGAATGGATCTGAATTAATTAAATCTAAACCATCGTGTTCTTTGTCTCATTGTGCTGACAAGGAATATTTACACAGTTTGCTGAGGTAAGGATAAGATTCATTTTTTTTTAACATTTCACAGTTTGACGTGAATTGCAAGAGCGAGTATAAACATGACTCAACATCACTTCCAGTGATGATGTACACTTTACCATAAGCATGTCATGCAGTCAGACCTAAACCCTTTGTACTACAAAAAAAACTTTCGTTAATTTGCAAATTTCAAACTGAGAGGATAAGCTTATCTTTTCTTTCTATTTAACTGCAAAACTGGATGCTTGTAATTGTAGCCCTGTTTTAAGTGATTGGGACGTTAAAGGTGCTCTTATTATGGAACAGCAATTGCATATTAAGCAAGTTATGCTTATTAATTTACATTTCTATGTAGCTATTTTTATACCAAGTATCTCTGGTTTCATTAACTCCTGTAATGGTTTGGAAAGTTCTAAGCAAGCAATTGTATTAATGAAATTTGCCAAAAGCATTTTAAAATGAGATGTAAACAATGTTGACTGTAGTTGATCGATGTTATGTTTTTAATTTTTATAGCTGGTTTTATTGTAGATTACAGTGCATAGTCAGGTCATCCAACTCATGATATTTCATTGGAGAGGAGTGATGAAGATCTGACTGAAATAACTCGACACAGGCTGGTATTCCATCACCAAGTCATCCTTTATTCGCACGGGAGAGTCCTGGCTCTTTAAGAACCAGCTCTGAGTGACAGGATATCTGACATCCTGTTCTTTTTTTTTTCCTTTTATTTTTTTTGTTCTTTTTTTTAGGAAATAAGCAGAAAGAAACCCAGAAAAACAACTACATCAAATAAGGAAAATATCTAAAAAATCTACCTGAAACAAAGGGGAGAGAGAAAAGAAAACCCTCCTTAGTAGAAACTCAATAGCAGTAACATGCTGACGACACTCCTGTTCTTATCTGTCAGTCAGGGCTTCCTAATCAGACCAGATTAACAATTAGGAAACTCATTCTATGAGGTCCAACTGGCTGACCTCGTTACAATCACTACATCAACATTTGGCAGCCTGCGATGCATTTGCTACCCCTAATGTAACTGCCTGCTGGTAGTTTACATCTGTTGCCAGTGACGATGATGATATTATTTCATTGACTTAGTTGGTTGGCATCAAAGTACAAATAGATTTTTTTGACAATATACATCAGCAGCAATGACAGTAACAACTTGCATCTGTGCAGTGCATTTGGTGTGATCTTGTTTCTCCCTTGAGTCAAAGATGAGTACATTCATCATGTGGGGTACTTTGCAGAGTTCTAGTGGGAATGCAAGTTTCCATTAAAGCCAATGTGGTCCTGGAATGTTCTGCTGCAGATAGAACACAACACTATGGTGCAGAGATAAAATTTCTTTTCCAGTAGTTTCTGGATTGCCTTTGAGTTTCATCAAACCAATATTGATGTGTATGAGGGCCAAAAACCCCTCAATTGGAGTTCACCATGGACTTGAAGGTTGCCCAGTCCTCTTCAATACACAATTGACCCCTGAGTTTCTCCTGAGAGAATCCTTCAGGATTGCCTATTGAGCATTGAGACACTTCTGGATCTTTCTGCCTTGAGGGTATCTAAAGGAATTGGTCTTCATGTTGACTTTTGAAATAAGTTGATGAGCAGTCCAACAATCAGCACCACACAGGATTCCCAATGGTAACTTCACTGCACTTCTTTTAAATAGGATCTGGCAATTTTTTGTCTCCACTTCAGAAAACAGCTATGGAGTTTGCTCAATGTCTCATCCAAAGTAAGACACCATTCTACCACTGCAGTATTTCCTCACTCCTAGACTAGAGTATCAGCCCAGACCTTTGTGCTCAAGTCTCTGGAATGTGATAAAGCACACACAAATTTTCTGTCTCTGGTGAGAATGGTTGTAGTTGTAGCCCTGTTTTAAGTGCTTGGCACTTTAAAGTAGCCTGGTTCGCCAAGCGTCTCAGCCGGGCCCCCAGGAACCAACCAGACCTTCCAGTTACCGCCCATTTAAATTCCCCCAACCACTCCCTTTCTGACAAGACTATCATTGGCCTCCTCCATTGCCACAACGAGCCACATCGCAAATTAGAGGAACAACACCACCTCTTCCTCCTGGGCAGCCTACAGATCAGAGGACTCAGCATTGAGTTCTCCAATTTCAATTAGCCTCCCTTAAAATCCCCTGATTCTCTTTCCAGCTCCTCCCCATCCCTTCCACTCCTCCCTGCCACCAACTGAATTCATTCCTCCATCTGATCAACCAGGTGGTACCTTCTGCCTGTCTTCACCTATCCCCACTTCACCACCCTGCCCCCACCACCCCCTTTGTCTGCAGATCCCTCTGCACCCACCCTGAGCCCTGAAGAAGGGTTACACCCAAAACATTGACTTCTCCACCTCCTGATGCTGCCTGGCTTGCTGGGTTCTTCCAGCCTCTTACCTATCTAATTTGGATTCCAGCATTTGCAGTTTTTTTTTTGTCTCCTTATGGAATAGTAATTACACATTAAACAAAATTGTGTTGCTATTACTTTGCACATCTAAATTGCTTTTTTTTTAAATATAAGTATCTCTAGTTTCATTAATACCTGTAATGGTTTGGAAAGTTTTAAATAAGCAATTGTACTAATGAAATTTATTAACTATATATAATTTTGAAAATATACAGATCACTATAATATTAACTTAGCTTTGAAAATCAAATATTGTACAAGCCTGTTATATAATTGATAATGCTAGATTACTTTTGGCTACCTATGTTAATATCTCATGATGGTGTATGTAGACTTTTTAAGCACCTTGTGATGTTTTACTATGTTAATGGTATTATTTAAATGCACGTTATGTTTGTTGTTTTTAATTTACTTTAATCTAAATGTATTGCATTGCCACTAGAAAATTACTCCTGCAAACAAATGTCTTTTTCAGTAAAAAAAAATCCCATTAACCAAAGCACATCCTGTACTTATTCTTTGTAATACATGAAGGAAGTGCTTTATTCATAAATCACTGGGTGGAATCTCCATAGGAGTTTGAGTAATCTGGCCTGTGGCAGGGACATGGTACAATCAGGTGAGAAGTGCAAGAAGGTTCAACTTGATGTCAAAATTCTCTCTCTCCATCTTTTACACTTTTCACAAGCGGTGTGGCAAGATCCTCACTTGGTAGCAGTGAATTATCAATTGATGGTCATTATTGTTAAATGCTAAGTAAATGCTGCACCTCGCCTCATTAATATTCAGACTCCCAGCTTACCAAACTTGTCAAAAAGCTGGACATTGGGAAAACTCAACAAAGTAACAGGTTTGTGGATTCAGCTCACCACTTGCTCTGAACGCCTCCATGTTTGTCTCCTGCCAAAACCTCTGATCATGATTCTTGGGTACCAGATAAATACACCACTCCTCCATGGACACTTACATCCACCGTCCACCATTATCACCATCCTGGCACTTCTACGTACTGGCATTGCAGGTTCTGGCCAGTGAAGGTCATTCAACCCCAGATGTCTTTCACCTTGTGCATGGGGCCAAAGTCCTCATTGCTGACATCACAGAATCACCGGACTGTGCTCCCAATCATTGTAAGCCTGACCCACGTGTCCGTATTTGAGCTGATAATGGGTGCAAGAGGCAGCAGTGCAGTGGTATTCACAGTTAATGGTATGGAAGGTTAAAGGGAAAAGGAGGTAAGGAAATGTGTTTTAAGCAGCACTGAGGATGATAGGAAATGAAACTTTGTTGGAAGATGCTTGCAGTAACGGAGATAGAGTGTGGCACTTACCTTGGCAGGGCAGAGAAGATATTGACTTTCTTGCAGTGTTGGCTGTTCTTCACATTCCTGCAGGTGATGACACTAACCAAGAGCACAATCTCCGACCAATCTGGGGGGGGGTGGGGGGGGGTGTCTGGTGGAATGGCCGCCTCTGCCAGTCCTCCAGAAAGAGGTCTTCTATTTGTTGCACTACTCTATCCACCAGCACCCTCAGATCTATGTCGAAGAAACATGGTGCCATCTTCCTCTTCCCTATGATGTGCCAATTCTGTCTATCAAGGAGCGGGGCAGCTTTGGATTGCTCATGCTCGTTTAAGTGCACTGTGGCATTTTAAATGGTGCGGGCACAAAGGATGCTGGTCTTTGGAAGGATATCTAGTAGGTGGTGAGCTGTACTGAACACCACATGTGGCAAAATGAGTAGATTAGATTACTTACAGTTTGGAAACAGGCCCTTCGGCACCACAAGTCTGAAGAGTAACCCACCCAGACCCATTTCCCTCTGACTAATGCACCTAACACTCTGGGCAATTAAGCATGGCCAATTCACCTGACCCCCACATCGTTGGACTGTGGGATGAAACCCACGCAGACATGGGAAGAACGTGCAAACTCTAGACAGTCACCCAAGGCTAGATTCGAACCCAGGTCCTTGGTGCTGTGAGGCAGCAGTGCTAACAACTGAGCCACTGTGCCGACCTGTACTGCTGTACCACCGGGTAGAGGAACTGTAGGGGCATGATGTGTTAATGAGGCACATTGTGTCTGAGAAGGTGAGCAAACTAGTTAAAACTGAAAAACGAAGAGATAAAATAGAGAGCTTGCACTTTCTTATATTAAAGAATTGCAGATGTTAGAAACCTGAAATAAAACCAGAGTGCCGGAGAAACTCAGCAGGTCTGGTAGCATCCGAGGAAACAGAAACCGTTAATGTTTCGAGTCCACTGTGACTCTTGCTGGAACACTTGTGCTTCTGAAGCAATCATGTCAAACTCAAAATATTTTTTCTATACCTTTCACCACTGATGATGCCCGACCTGCTATGTTTCTTCAACACTTTGTTTTATTCAGAAGTTCTCATTCTTCATTTTCAAATTTCTCCGCAGCTTTGCATCTCCCTATCTCTCTAGGTTTCTCCAGCCCTCCCAAGATAACTGTGCTAATAGACCTCTGTTCTCTTGGGTTTCTTTGATTCCAATCACTTCACTGTGAACAGCTACGGCTATAGTTATCTTAGACCTTGAAATAACTGCACAGAGGCTGGTTTCCCATCACCAAGTCCCCCTTTATTTCCTTGTGCACAGTACACTGGCTGTGGCCAGCCAGCTCGGAGTCAGTTCCCTCAACTGAGGACATTCTAAATCCCCTGGTTATGTTGGTCAGCCAGGGCTTCCTGATTGACCTGGGTTAACAACCCTATCAAGGATCTCATAGTCAACAAGGTCCACCTCTTTCCAATCGCTATCGACCTCAACTTTGGATTTCCTGTTTAAAACACTCTGCTTTGCTGCTTCACTTTTGTGTTTAGGTTTTCTCAGGCTACTGGTGAAAAACCCTCAAATGCACACAGCGGAAAAACAAAATAGATTCAGCCCATTGTCTTTGATCCCCAGCACAAACTGCATTCCCTACCTAGCCGCTCTGTCACTCCTTGGAAAATGCCTGAGGCCGAACCGGATATTTTGTAAGCTTGGTGCCATGTTGAATTTGAGGTGAACCTCCACCCATGGATTTGTGCCATCAGTAAGACCAAGTACTTCCACTTTTGACCACAACTCAACTCTGTCCTACGCTCAGCTAGTATGCTGCTGAAACCCCTGTTTCACTACCTTTTGTTAGTTCTTAGCATTTCTCTATTCCTATTATAAGCTCTAAATCCCAATTACCTTTTGTGCTGACTACAACAGCTCTCATTTAAACAATACTTCAGTTTTCAGTTTGCTTTCAAAATTCTCATGCCCTAACCCCACACCTTCCAAACGTAGGTCCATCTCAAAGGGCAAGGGCAGCAGAGGCATTAGAACACCTGCAAGTTCCCCTCCAAACCATGTACTATCTTGACTTGGAAATATATTGCTGTTCCTTCATTTGTTAAAGATTATAAAGTCCTGGGATTCGCCACCTAATACTACGTGCAACAATTCAAAATGACAACTCACCACCACCTTCTCAAGGGACTAACAATAAATGGTGACCTGGCCAGACATGTCCACATCCCACAAATGACTTCAATCCTCTGAGATACCTACACTTCTCCTCCACTATTGGCCCTTGGATCATTCTTGATTTCAATCACTCCGCCATTGGCCACTGACTTTGAATACTGGATTAGTGGTGCTGGAAGAGCACAGCAGTTCAGGCAGCATCCAACGAGCAGCGAAATCAACGTTTCAGGCAAAAGCCCTTCATCAGGAATAAAGGCAGTGAGCCTGAAGCGTGGAGAGATAAGCTAGAGGAGGGCGGGGGTGGGGAGAGAGTAGCATAGAGTACAATGGGTGAATGGGGGAGGAGATGAAGGTGATAGGTCAAGGAGGAGAGGGTGGAGTGGATAGGTGGAAAAGAAGATAGGCAGGTTGGACAAGTCAAGGAGACAGTAACTGAGCTGGAAGTTTGAAACTAGGATGAGGTGGGGGAAGGGGAAATGAGGAAGCTGTTGAAGTCCACATTGATGCCCTGGGGTTGAAGTGTTCCGAGGCGGAAGATGAGGCGTTCTTCCTCCAGGCGTCTGGTGGTGCGGGAGCAGCGGTGAAGGAGGCCCAGGACCTCCATGTCCTCGGCAGAGTGAGAGGGGGAGTTGAAATGTTGGGCCGGGGGGGGGTTGGTTGATTGGTGCGGGTGTCTCGGAGATGTTCTCTAAAGCGCTCTGCTAGGAGGCGCCCAGTCTCCCCAATGTAGAGGAGACCACATCGGGAGCAACGGATACAAATGTCAGGACCATGATCTCTGGTTATTTTTCCCTAGACTTGACTTGCTGCCTCAGTCCCCCTCTTCCCTGCTTTAAGTTGCTGTCTCTAAATATCTTTCTGGCCAAGTTTTTAAATTACATCTGCCTGAATCATCTGTTTTGTGGTTTGGTGTCAGTCTTGTATTGGATTACACACCTGTGAAGTATCATTGATCTTTTACAATGATAAGGAGCTGTATAAATAAAAGTTGCAGTTTTGGATGCTAAAACAGCAATATTGTTCGTTCAAACCTAACTTTAATTTTGTAGATTCGCGAAAATACGTATCAGCTCAATTGCATTTTGTTAGAAGCTATCAACAAAATGCACAGTTTACATTCCAAAGGAGCAATTGCTGTTTTTGACTGCTGTGACAGCAGCTGTCTTTCATTGGATGTGAACCTAAATGTACAGTTGCTCCCTTGGGGGAGAATTAACATATAAGAAAAGCATTGCCTCATATGGGAATAATGGAACCTCTTGTATTCAAGTACTAATATAGCTAAAGGATGCTAATCCTAGGTAGCAATCAAACCTCTGGGTTGTCGGCATGTTTTTGCTGATCTTTCAGAGCTGTTTCCAAAGCAACTGACCTCATTCTTATGTTCAAGTTAACAATGTTATCATGTCAAGCATGGTGCCTCTTAATAACTACCCATTGTATCACTTTGAACAGAAGCAAATTTATATCCATTAGAAATAATATTTCATTACAGTTGTAATTTACAAAAGGAGGACTGTTGCCATAGAGGCAGAATGTTACTTTTTTTAACAATCATTTGAAGATTTGCAAGAACTATACAAACATCCTGTTTCTTGTTGGGTGGTAAAATGGGTTCGAAAAGATCTTGCTGCAGGCCACTGAGATATTGCAAGGTGGAAATCTTTGGAATATTGATGTCATCTAAACCAATTCTTATCAAGGCGTACACACGTGTAAGTTAAAGCTGAATGCATTAGCTTCATTATTACAGTGCAAAAAAGTTTTTTTTTGCTCCATCTTCTCATTTTTAAATCTTTGCGGGTCTGAAGCTATTTCCCAGCTCAGCAGTTAGTGAGGCTGTTCAATCACGTGACTGATTCTTTCGGACTAGAGAATAAAATAGTACTTGGTGTGGAGAATGACTACATTGGAGTAGGTCAGCAGCTCAGTCAGACTTTGAAGATCAGGGCTCTGAAGAGAATGCTTGCCTTTCTAATCGCCACAGCCATGCCTTCAGGGTGACCAGACAGCGCGTCACTTTGGAAAGTGGCTTCCTTGTGCCCACATATGCTTCCAGATAGGTAAGCAGTAGGTGTTTCTCTCCAGAGCAGGGTCCTGGCACTCAACGTCTGATTGTCCTGCAATGAGAGCTTGAGTCTTGTGGTCATTTGTTTTGACAGCCAGGTTGCATTCTGGGTGATACAGTTCAAATCCAAAAAGGCTCACTGAAAGCTCTGCATGCTCTTTGCAGCACGTTCATTCCTATGGGTAATTCAAATGTCTTTACACAAATGTGGCAGGGCAAAGTTTGAGCAGAGCTTTGTGTTTTTAAACTTCTTATCTCCCTCCTATGCAATCTTCTCTGATTTAATGCAGTTGTTTGAGCTAATAGTTATGTCTACATGGGGCAGGTTACACATAACATAACATTTCTCCACTTTAATTATTGTTTTATTATTGCCCTCAATTTACTACTACTTTTATTAGTCAATTCTCAATTAATCACTTTACTAACATGACTTGTGAGAGTAATTATGCTTGTACAATTAATTCTTTTGTTAGGTTTTGTATTTATTTTCTGTTTAACGTAGCATTCAAAATATCTGAAAGTGTATCATTGCTATATTTATATGAGATATATAGGGATTATTCTTAAAACTGTATTTCTAGTCAAGTATCTAAATTCTTTTGAATTTTTTCATTTGATTTGATGATATGAACACTATTTCAAAACAATATATACCAAAAATCAGAATTCGATTCCCTTCTATGGCCCTCTTGACTCAATCACTTACCTCTTGATGGTGTTGTTTGGGATTGAGAGAGAGAGATCGATGAGATTTAAGGTCTGAATACACATGAATTGTCACTCAAACATCCAAGAAAGATCCTTTGTGAAGCTGAAAAAAATCTTTGTGATGTGTAAGCAAAGTTCTATATTTTAATATTGCATAAGCAATGGTGAATTTGCATTCTGCAAAATAAGTGAAAAGGTCTAGCATGTGCACGTTCACACCTAAACGAATGACAAGAAGTGAATTTTACTTTGTTTTTAAGAGTGCAGGTTGCAAAATGATGGTACTGCTGTAATGGTAATAAGACAGCAGTCATTCTGTCTACCGTCAAAATTTAGAAATGCATAAGACTTTTGTCTTTTTGTTTTTATTGTGAGTGGAGAGGCTGGTCTCTTAGCTGTTGCCATTTGTTTTTAGTCACGTTGCTCACGAAAGTACTTGAAGGTTTTAAACTTAAATGGTAATAGTGATTTGTCAATCAGGTTGGTGATATTGAATTCTCAATGAGAATATTTCTAACTGGATGTATGGAATGTTTTTAATGTCATTATTAGTTCCATAAAACATTAACAGAAAAGTTTTTAGTCAAATTGTATGAGTGTAAAGTTGTGCACAAGAAATATTTTATCAGAAGCCATTACTGAGTACATCAAACAAGACAGTGATTCATCACCACTGAAGCAAATGATCTGATGGTTATCATATTTCTGTACGTAGGAGTTTTTGTGTTTTTTCCATTATATTAAAATATAAAATTAAAAGTCAGGAGCAGGAGCTTCTGTTTCAAACATGTAGCAGTTGCTTCATGGTTTAATTAAATTATCTTTCAGTTGCATGAAATCTGCAGCTTCATCTGAAAAACATGTCACTGCAATTTACTGTCCTTAAAATAAGACTGATGAATATTTTAGATGCTCCATTTGAAATTGACTCAAGAGCTTTTGAAGAGTTCTATCAATCCACTGGCCACAAGAACACAGCGCAGGACTATCTGACATAGCCTGTCTACAGTAAATAAACAATGTTTCATTATGTCTTAATTCTAGATAGGCGAGCAGACTTTTGAAACGGAAAGAGGAAGGACTCCCATTTCCCATCCAATCATCAAATGAATGTTTTTTGTGCTGGCTAAAATTAGAAGGTAGACGTCATAGAAGAAATGATGTCCATTAGCAGGCAGGCGAGTTCTGCAGTGTGCCTGCCTGCTATCCTGTAATTTTACTTCTCATTGAAATAAAAAGGGAGTTTGCAGAAGGCAGCAGAAGACATTCCAAAGCGTCTTGTGACACTGAGTTACTTTTTGAAGCATAAGCTGTTTCTCACAGTAATGTTCCAAAAAAACAAATTCGCTGAGTTGCCAGATGATGCCCAAAAGGGAGCACTCAAACCACTTACCCAGGTATTCTTCCCTGTGTGACAGCCAAAAGGCAGGGAATCAACTCAGAGCTTAAATAAACAAGCCCTTCTTTATTTAACTCTTTTAGGGTAATATTATTTAATATAAAACATACATTTGTTGTAACAGCTAATCTCCACTTTGTTTAACTTAATTTTCATTTTAACCCATTTCATTTAACTTCTCTTTACCTTACTTCATTTAATCTGTGTTTAACCCTAACTTTAACTCTATAAGATTGGCTTGAATCAAATTCCTGAAGAAGGGCTTATGCCCGAAACGTCGATTCTCCTGCTCCTTGGATGCTGCCTGACCTACTGCGCTTTTCCAGCAACACCATTTTCAGCTCTGATCTCCAGCATCTGCAGTCCTCACTTTCCCCTTGAATCAAATTCTACCCTGATTCAAGTGAAGTGGCCATCTTTGTTCTTCGTATGCGTCTCATCTCATGGTTCTTTGTTCTCTCTGAAGATTTACTTTAAGACATGTGCTTCTCGAATGTGGTCTCAAAGACTTCTTCCAAGAAAATTATCTCAAATGTGCATAGTTTCCAGAAAGACCTCATGCACTCAGCCAATTAATTGATCAAAGCCTGATCGAATTGTTTGATTCCAGCCAATGGAATTTACTGGTAAACAACTCCGAAGTGTTTACACTAAGTCCAAAACAGACCAATTCCATGCTCCAAATAAGTATTATGGGGCCAGTGTGTCTAGCCAGTCACATGACACCTGCCTTCTTTGGTCAACACAGGAAGCTACAGGTCACAACATGTCCTGGCTGCAGTTTAACGGAGGTCACAGTTTAAACTAGCTTGATCAAAATTTCCAGTATGCTTGATTATAGTTGTTAAGCTATCTCAAGCCATTTCTGCTGCTGGCCACCTGACCAGAGTGACCCGTTTTGGTAGTGTTAACTGTGGAATAGCGCACAGGTCCCTTTCTTGTCATTGAATCTTTTGCATCAAAATTAACACTTCACATAGATAAAAAGTACAGTCTGGGAAGAAAGATCATGGTTTACCACTTCATCCAAAAGATCATATCTGAGGGGAGAAAAAGTATCCTATCTTTTTTTTTAATTAAGGGCTTGCAGGAAGCTTGAACTCACAAGAATCCACTTGGCCAACTATGGTACCACAAAGTCATACAGAGATAATTAACCAAAATACTGACCTATGAGGGGAAGTAAAAGTGGATTGTGAGTGCATAAGTAGAACGCTTCCCATGAACTCTAGGTTGTGATGTGAGGGAGTAGTGGAGAAAAAAGATTTTGAATTTTCCTCATAATTTTGTATATTCTAATGCACTTTCAACATTCAGGACTAAAGGGAAACTGCTAATGTGGTTTGTTCCAATATACTTGTTGGATAATATCTTCTCACTTTACTGGTTACATAGATTGGGTGTAGAATTGGACTGGACAATCTGAAGAGATTTCTTTTATTGTGTAAAAGAAATGCTATGCTATTAAGGTTTTTCATTCTTGAACTCATTAGATGTGAGAATAGCACATTTCAAAGGCATAAAACAATTTATGATATTGTAAATACCAAGTCAACTCTCGTCTTGGCACTGCCACAGGAAAAGTATCAGGGTACTATCATTCCCCAGACTGTTGACAAAATCAGAAAAAGTGAAATGTGTGAATATGCACCTCTTTCTCCAGAGGACTAGTCTCTGCATATGAATGTATATCTTTTCTTCTTGTTTTCCATCCACAGTTTAAAACATAAGTCTACCAGAGACAGTAGTATAATTGGGAATTTTGACTTGCACATTCAAAAAGGTTAGCTGCTGGAAAATGAAAGTACTGATATTGGCAAAAGATTCATCTCTACGCTATATCAATGCTTCACTGATGTCGGCAAATTTGTTTAAAAAAGGGTTGGATAAGATTCTTTTTTTTTACAATTAAATTTTAAGTTGCAATTAAATTTTATTCCCATACCTGACACTGTCTAAATTATGCTGCTACTACAATTCCACTCTGTAATGGCTGTCTAGTGAAATGATGCTACATATTAAGTAACACCCCTTTACAATTTAACAATCTGACGTTCTCTCCAGGGGGAGCAAAGCATAATAATTCATAGCTGAAAATGTCACACAATGTCAAAAGTAGTACAGTTACTTCAGAAAACTTGGTTTCAGGTAAAGGCTTATTGGGGAAAAATTTCCTCTGAACAGGATGTAAAGCAACTTCAAAACCATAACAATGATTTCCTGAGTTTATCATTTCCAAATTGCTAATTGTACTTCATTAAATGGAGTAGATCTCATTAAATATTGGAAAGGTTACATTCAATTTAGTCTTCTCATGAACAGTGACAAGAGGAAATTGTCTGCACTGATCAGCGAAATAATGGAATAAATTGCACAGCAAAGCATTTTTCATTGTCTCTTTATTGTAATTATTTCCCTTCCCTCCTTTTCCTGAAATTTTGATTCCTTGTGAGGAAGGAACCTCCAGTAACTTACCCAGAGGATAATGCTTATCCTCTTTACACAGATGGTCATTTTTATTCCAAAAGCAAAATTACTGCGGATGCTGGAAAACTGAAATAAAAACAGAAAATGCTGTAAATTTTCATAGATGCTCCTTGACCTACTGAAGAGAGAAATTGTGTCAGTGTGTCAAATCAATGTCCTTTAATCAGAGCACTACGCTTGGTTTTGTGTGGCTTAGCTCAAAGAACTAAATCAACAATGCAGAGATTATATTGTTTCCAGCTCTAGCTAGAATAGTATAGCTGTAATATTCCCAACCCTACACCAGTGTATGCTGTGTTCAAACCCCGTCTCATTATAAGACCATAAGATAAAGGAGCAAAATTAGGCCTTCAGTCCATTGAGTCTGCTCCGCTATTCGATCCTGGCTAATATATTTCTCAACCCCATTCTCTGCCTACTCCCCCTAACCCATGATCCCCTTTTATTAATCAAGGACTGTCTATCTCTAGCTTAAATACAATCAATGACTTGGCCTCCACACAATTTTTTGGTAATGAATTCCATAGGCTCACCACCCACTGGCTGAAGAAATTCCTCCTCCATTGTCCCTTCACTCTGAGGCTGTGCCGCCAAGTCCTACACTGCTGCTCGTGAAAGCATTTTCTCTGCATCCACTCTATCCAGGCCCCTCAATATTCTGTAAGTTTCAGTGAGATCCTGCCCTCCACAGCATCCTTCTAAACTCCATGGAATAGAGACCCAGGGTCTTCAACTGCTCCTCATATGATCAGCATTTCATCCCAGGATTATTATTGTAAACCTCCTCTGGGCCCCTCCAATGCAAATTTATCCTTCCTTATACAGAGCCCAAAACTGCTCTCAATCACCTAAATGCAGTCTGAGAGCCTTATACAGCCTCAATAATACAATCCTGCTCTTGTATTCCAGCCCTCTTGAAATAAATGTTAAAATTGCATTTGTCTTCCTCACCTGCATGTTAACCTTAAGAGAATCATGAAATAGCACTCCTAAGTCTCTTTGTGCTTCAGAATTCGGAAGTGTTCCCCTTTAAGCAATAGTCTATGCTTCTACGTTTCCTGTCAAAGTGCACAACCTCTCACTTTCCCACATTATATTCCATCTACCACTTCTTTGCCCACTCTCCTAGTCTGACCAAGTCCTTCTGCAGCTTCCCTGCATCCTCAACGCTAATCCTCCCCAGTACCATAACTGGGCTTCAGCTCTCAATTAAGAGTTAGTTACTACCCCTCTCCTATCTAAACATATAGGTTGTGGGAGTCTATGAAGTTTTCCTGCTGTTTGTATTGAGCAAGTTAATGAATACTATTAAGGTGCTTTGAGCTATGAACAGAGTGTTCACATCATGACCTCAGCCTGTGTATCCTAGGAGAAAGTGAGGACTGCAGATGCTGAAGAAGGACTAATTAAGTTCTCTTGCCCGAAACATCGATTTCTCTTACTCCTCAGGTACTGCCTGACCTGCTGTACTTTTTCGACACTCCACTCTCAAACCTGTGTATCTTGTTCCCACATCACATTCTTATTCACGCAAGAGTATAATGGTAGAAAAGCAAACTCATTCTGTTGTGACTTTGCAATTATAACTAATGGCAAAAGGCAACATTTCAGACTCCAAAATAATTAAAACCTATTTACTTCAGTTCAGTTTCAGCAACCTCTGCAGCACTTCAAGACTTTGGCTGTTTATTGCAGATCGTAGCTGATCCTCATTTCAATTTTGTTCATGTCTGAGCAATTCGTTCATTGCAAATCCTAAGCATAAAAGATTCTCTGCAGACATATCCATATCAAACATCTCTATGACATCTGAACGAAGAATCCCTTCTTTGTATGGCTGTGCATTTTAATTGAATTGGAATTGCAGCTGTGATTTGTAAATAATTTGAATTCTCCAGTCTGAGATTCCATTCCCTGTATATGGAGAATTCATTTGGAGAGATCAGCTATTCACTGAGAAGGCAAGGCAATGTATCTCAGTCACCCTGAGCCTGATTGAAGGGTCCCTGTTGGTCAGACAAGACTCAAACTACTTTCCATGACTGACCAATATGAGAGCAGTATTTGGGGTATGGGAAAATGGGCTGGAATGTCTGAAAATTCCTGTGCACAACACTGTGTGGGGATCACCTAGTCTAGAATTTGTCACCTGTTCTCATTGGTAGAAGCAGTAGAAACTGTACTGTAATGGACCATTATCCTCCATTTGTGTACCGAGTAGCCTGTCACACATTTTTGTTAATCTAGCTATGAAAACAGCAGAAATGAAACCAAAATACTCAAGTTCAGTAAGTCTGGTGAGTGTGACTTTGGAGTTCATTGTGAATCTGAAAGCCATTCATATTGGACTTGAAGTAGTAACAGTTTTTCTCTTGTTGCACATGCACTTCAGAGGTGTTGCGTTTCTCTTAGACATATGAGATTACCAGCATCTGCAATGTTTTGCTTTTATTGGAAAAACAACACCAAGAACAGCCATCCCTAGAACAGGAATGCATAAGAGAAAATTGGTAGGTGACCTCTCAAAAGCAGTTGAACTTTTATTTAAGGTTAACAAATATTTCTCTGAAGCAGTAAGAAAGAAAGCAGAAAATAAAATTATAATAATAATTTACATAGAATTTCAAAAAGAAAGATGGTCTTATGGCTCAATTAATCCTTGCAAATGTGCACATGCTCTCCCACATCTAACACTATCAACAATACTGGTGCTGAAGAAAACATTTATCGAGATCAAAATGTTAATCCTGTTTCTCCTGTAACAGATACTGCCAAACTTGCTGACTTTCACCAGGCACTTGTGTTTATTTTTCAGATTTCTAGCATCTGCAGTACTTGGCTTTTGCTGTCAAAATATCCTTCTATTTCTTCCTCCCTCGTGTGATGATATAATTTCCCCTTAGTAGTCAATGCTTTTCACTTCAACAACTCCTCAGTAGCACTTTCCACACTAAGAACCTGCTTGGGTAAAAAAGAATTCTCCTGAATTCCCTATTGGATTGATTGGTGACCATACTATTATTTATCACCTCTCATTTTGGTCTCCTGCATGAACTGAAATACTTTGTCGAAGTCTACCCTAGCAAAACCTTTCATAATTGAGAAATCTCCTTTTATGTTACCCCTCTGCCTTCTCCTTTCTAAAGCAAAGACCCCCTGGCCTGTTAAATCTTTGATAATTATTAGTATTATTGCCTCTGTTATCATAGACAAAGATGATTGTCTTTGATAAGTTGGAAAAGGCAGATGAGTTCCATTTGGGATCTGCAGCATTTATGGCATTAAAGTCATTTGTTAACTTGTGGAATGTTGGCTTGTGTGTTCTTCGTTCCAGTGATACGTTGTTCATCACTCTCTTGATTTTCCTCTTTGTCATCCCTGTGTCTCCAAATGTTACAATGCTTCCCACAGTTCAATGCCTCCATCTGGTTTGGTCCAGGTTGATGGTCTCCCAGGAACTGATGTCAGTGTTGCATTGTGTCTTGTTGGCATTCAGCGCATGCTTATTTTGTCCTGCCGTGATGTGCCTGCTCTGACTGAGCTGGAAGAAGAAGACTTTATTTGTGATAATACATAGGCAGTCATCTTTTTAATATACCCATTACACAGGAGATCCTTTTGATGTTAAGGTGAGAGTGAAATGAGATTGTTTCATTGCCCCAATTCTCTGTTGCAACCTTCTTAGCTGCTATGCTCCATCTTTTTGTAATTCTTTCGTGGTTTGTAAACCATTGGGCTTTGAGTTCCATCATAAGTAAATGGTGGTCTCAAGGATAGCAAGTCATTATCTCCACCTGATTACAAGCCCCATGAAAGCACTACTTTTAACATTTTTCTCCAGTAAGAATTGTAAAATGTGAATTATTGTTGGTGTCATTCTTTCAGCTACTAACTGGAAGTGAAAACATAAAAGTTACTTGTTTCAATGGCAATCACAACACAATGCCGGAGTGGGTTTGGAGCTACAACCTTCTGCCTTCTCTTTCAGAGATGAAAGCTGAGTTACCAATGTATTCACAGAAGATGACATGTTTAGTCATGTAAAAGTTGAGTTCGAATGTTTAGCCAAAAATTAGGGAGTTGAGTTTTATACAAGTAATAGTTCTGAAGAGTTGAATTCACCCTCTTCCATCAACTTGCTTTTGTAGATTCAACAGGCTGAAGATTATTCTGGTCATCCCCACTCACAAGGGGACCACAATGTGTGTGAGGAGCTGAACAGCATACTTTCCATAGTCAATTGTTCTCAAATCCTCTGAAGTGATTTTGGCTACAACAATACAAAATAAAATGTAAGTTTACAAAATTGAAGGGGTCCCACCAAAGTAAAACTATCCAATTTGTTGAAATGATATCTGCAGATGTTGTTTTATTTGTTTGTGGGATGTGAGTGGTGTTGACAAGGCGAGCATTCATTGCCCATCTTTAATTCTCCTGGAGGTGAGTGCTTTGCCAGGCCATTTCAGAGCACAATTAAAAGTCAAGCACACTGCTGTGGGTGTGGAGTCACATGTAAGCCAGACCAATTAAGGCTGGCACATTTCTCTAAAGGACTTCAGTGATCCAGCTAGGTTTTTATGACAAGTGACTGTGATCAACTATCATTATTAGGCTAGATTTTTAAAAATGTAATTGAACTTTCACCTCCCATCATCCTCTGATTCAAACTCATACTCCCAGAGCATTTACCAGAGATGCTGGATTACTAGACTAGTGATATTGCTACAATGCCATTACCTCCCTATAAATTTTAGTTGTCTAAGATTGCAATAGAACTTGGAATAATCACTTTTCAAGAACAGTAATTATTGTTACATAGACCGATGTGGCAGCCATTTTTGCAGCATGACACCCCTTTCCAGAGCTACACAGAAAAGAATGATGAGGAAAATCTTCAGATTATTTTCTGAGGGCCCATCTACTGAACTTAAATATGGATGTACAAAATCATCATTGTAATGAAAGTGGCAAGAACATGTAACTTCCATTTGTAGAGTGATTTATAGTTAAAATTCTCTGAAAGAAATCTTATGGAAATTGAAAGTTTAATTTTGTTGTTTTCAAAAGTGTGTAGCGTGAAAACCGGAGTCGATTATTGAAAGAGGCAGTATGGCCATGAGAGATATCCACCCTTTATAAGGATTGCTGGAAAAATACATGCTAACTGCAAAACCTTTGAATCTAAAAGTAAACAATGAACTTTTTCAGTACTTTCAAACATTTCTTTAGACTGATTAAGGTCCCTGTACTTGTATTGTTGAACTGGGAGGCTGAGGGGTGACCTTATCGAGGTTTATAAAATCATGAGGGGCATGGATAGGGTAAATAGACAAGGTCTTTTCCTTGTGTGGGGGAGTAATTGAATGGGTGAATGGGTTTAGGTGAGGAAGAGAAAGATTTAAAAGGGACCCTTTAAGGGCAACGTTTTCACGCAGAGGGTGGTGTGTGTATGGAATGAGCTGTTAGCTGCTAATGACAATAACAACATTTAAAAGGCATCTGGATAGGTATATGAATAGGAAAGATTTAGAGGGATAGTGAGCCAAGTGCTGGCAAATGCAAATAGATTAATTTAAGATAGCTGGTCGGCATGCATGAGTTGGAGCAAAGGGTCCGTTTCTGTGCTGTATATTTCTATGACACTCTACAACTGTATCCAGTCAGGATACTTCACTGTGATTAATAAATTTGACTAGTGGCTTTTCAGTACTTCTAATTTTACATATTTTAAATCACTGGAGGTTGTATCCGGTCTCTGGAACAATAAACTAAAAGTAAATTTGTCACTCTTTGCCAAATGATCCTGTGTCTTTAGCTTTGAATGCACAGTGAACATTGTCAGTCAACTTTGTTGGTATGCCCTCTAGTGGTGTCTTGAACATGTGATTATTTTTAATTCAAAATTTCTCAAGGTCATAACTGGACATCCATCTCCCATCTTGTCTGGTTTCTTTTACTGTAGCTCATATAGCTGACAACGTGGGCGGCACAGTGGCACAGTGGTTAGCAGTGCTGCCTCACAGCGCCAGAGACCCGGGTTCAATTCCTGCCTCAGGTAACTGACTGTGTGGAGTTTGCACATTCTCCCCATGTCTGTGTGGGTTTCCTCCGGGTGCTCCGGTTTCCTCCCACAGTCCAAAAATGTGCAGGTTAGGTGAATTGGCCATGCTAAAAATTGCCCATAATGTTAGGTGCAGCGGTAAATGTAGGGGAA
Organism: Chiloscyllium punctatum; assembly: GCF_047496795.1. Lineage (NCBI taxonomy): Eukaryota > Metazoa > Chordata > Chondrichthyes > Orectolobiformes > Hemiscylliidae > Chiloscyllium > Chiloscyllium punctatum. Next base: position 48,018,533 of record NC_092750.1, on the reverse strand, counting down.
TGGGTCTGGGTGGGTGCACTTCGGTGGGTCGGTGTGGACTTGTTGGGCCAAAGGGCCTGTTTCCACACTGTAAGTAATCTAATCTAATGTAAGTTGTTTGGTGTTACCTTATCTGTTATGAATATATTCAGGGTTGTGGTTCAGACTGGAAGGTGGTTTGCAGTTGTGTCCCAAAGGTCAATTTTGTTTCCATTACTCAGTGCACTTTTATAAACCATATGAGACTCCACTACAGAGTTCTAAAATGAGCAGGTGATATAAAATTTAAATGTACTTAGTGGATAGTGATGAAGTTAGCTTTTAGGTTTCCGGGTGACAGACTGAGTGGTGAAATATGCAGAAACACGGCAGATGGAGTTTAATGGAAATATCTGTGAAGTGATTGACTTCAGAATGAGTGTGGAAAGACTGTGTACTGTAAATGGCATAGTTTTAAGATTTTTTAGTGGACAAAGCGATCTTGGTGTTCACATACACACATCCTTAAAGTTAGCGTAAGGTAGTTAAAAATGTGGGGTGCTTGGGTTTCTAAATAGAGAAACAAAATAAAACTGCAATTTCTACAATGACTTTATAAATGACTTTAAGCCTTGGATATAGTATTATCAGCACTTTCTGCACCATACTCCATAAAAGATGCAAAGATTTTACAAAGGCCACGTGAGGTTTATGAGGATGCTACCAGCAATAGGCGATTTCAGTTCAGGTAAAGTTAGAAAAACTCAGGTTCACAGGTTTCACAAAAAAAGAGATGATCAAGATCCACAGATACTCTGATAGAGAAAACATAGAATATTATCAGCCCTGATGTTGCACCGACCTGTCATATCAATCTGAAGCCCATCTAACCTACGCTATTCCATGTACGTCCATATGCTTGTCCAATGACGACTTAAATGTACTTAAAGTTGGAGAATCTGCTACCATTGCAGGCAAAGCATTCCATACCCTTACTACTCTCTGAGTAAAGAAACTACCTCTGACATCTGTCCTATATCTATCACCCCTCAATTTAAAGCTATGCGCCCCTTGTGCTCACCATCACCATACTTGGAAAAAGGCTCTCCCTGTCCACCCTATCTAACCCTCTGATTATCTTATATATCTCTATTAAATCACCTGTCAACCTTCTCTCTGATGAAAACAGCCTCAAGTCCCTCAGCCTTTCCTCGTAAGACCTTCCCTCCATACCAGGCAACATCCCAGTAAATCTCCTCTGCACCCTTACCAAAGCTTCCACATCCTTCTTATAATGTGGTGACCAGAATTGTACTAAATACTCCAAGTGCGGCCGCATCAGAGTTTTGTACAGCTGTAGCATAACCTCATGGTTCCGGAACTCGATCCCTCTATTAATAAAAGCTAAAACACTGTATGCCTTCTTAACAACCCTGTCAACCTGGGTGGCAACTTTGAAGGATCTGTGTACCTGGACACCAAGATCTCTCTGCTCATCTACACTACCAAGAATCTTACCATTAGCCCAGTACTTTGCATTCTGGTTACTCCGACCAAAGTGAATCACCTCACACTTGTCAGCATTAAATTCCATTTGCTACCTCTCAGTCCAGCTCTGCAGCTTGTCTATGTCTCTCTGTAACCTACAACATCCTTCATCACTATCCACAACTCCACTGACCTTAATGTTGTCTGCAAATTTACTAACCCACCCTTCTACGCCCTCATCCAGGTCGTTTATAAAAATGATGAACAACAGTGGACTCAACACCAACCTTTGCGGTACACCACTGGTAACTGGACTCCAGGATGAACATTTCCCATCAAGCATCTCCCTCTGTCTTCTTTCAGCAAGCCAATTACTGATCCAAACTGTTATATTGGTTAGGCCACTGTTGGAATATTGTGTGCAATTCTGGTCTCCTTCCTATCGGAAGCTTGAAAGGGCTCAGAAAAGATTTACAAGGATGTTGCTAGGGTTGGAGGATTTGAGCTATAGGGAGAGGCTGAACAGGCTGGGGCTGTTTTCCCTGGAGCGTCAGAGGCTGAGGGGTGACGTTATAGAGGTTTACAAAATTATGAGGGGCATGGTTAGGATAAATAGGCAAAGTCTTTTCCCTGGGGTTGGGGAGTCCAGAACTAGAGGGCATAGGTTTAGGGTGAGAGGGGAAAGATATAAAAGAGACCTAAGGGGCAACTTTTTCATGCCGAGGGTGGTACGTGTATGGAATGAGCTGCCAGAGGAAGTGGTGGAGGCTGGTACAATTGCAACATTTAAAAGGCATTTGGATGGATATATGAATGGGAAGGGTTTGGAGGGATATGGGCCGGGTGCTGGCAGGTGGGATTAGATTGGGTTAGGATATCTGGTCGGCGTGGACAGGTTGGACCGAAGGCTCTGTTTCCATGCTGTACATCTCTATGACTCTATATCTCCCACAATCCCATTTTTGAGGAATAACATAAAAGAGTTGTTAGAGCCTGGAACAATCTTTCTTTAATGAAGCCATGCTGACTCTACTTGATTTAGGTTATGATTTTCCAAATAAACCGTTGTTACTACCTTAATAATTGATTTCTAACATTCCTTTAGTTTATAGGGTGAATTCCTTACTGATTTACTCCTTGCCATATTGTCATTTTCCATTATTTTCAATGAAGAATAAAACTATCCACCTATGAAACAGGCTGCTGATTTGTTATCATTAGTTATAGTGTTACAGTCAAAGACTAACTTCATTGTCAATTTTTCTCTAACAAATGAGTCACCCAATTGTTGGGATGTTCACTTTTGATATTTCTATCTGTGATTTTCACATGCAATTTCTGCATGACTTCCGTGATTTCCTGCCATAGCTTTATCACAATGTTACAGAGAAGTACAAGCAAACAACATGGGTGGTTAAAAATAACTAGTTACTCAATCTCTCCAGAATTTATGCCAATCTTCCAACATTTTGTGGGAAATCAAGAGGATCCATTGAAATTTTTCTGGTTGAGTGCTGACTTGGTCTTCACAATATTTTACATTTTTGTAGCCTGATGGTGTTTTCCATGCTCTCCATCTGTGTCTCTCCCCAACTCTTCAGAATGTTTCTCTGTGTGTCCTCATGGTTGAACAATAAACTAATAGAATGATACAGCTCTGAAGCTGTCCAATTGGCCCAATCTGCCAGTACCTGTGTGTTGCTCTGGGCTGTGGTATCAAGTCAATGTGAGAAGTTGGAAAAGCACAGCAAGTCAGGCAGCCTCCAAGGAGCAGGAATATCAATGTTTTTGGCATAAGCCCTTCCTCAGGAATGGGGAGGTGGAAGGGGCTGAGAGTTAAATAGGAGGGTGGGGGAAGGTAGCTGGGAAGGCAATAGGTAGATGCAGGTGAGGGGGGTGATGGTGATAGGTCTGAGTGGAGGGTGGAGCAGATAGGTAGGAAGGAAGATGGACCGGTCGGACAGTTCAAGAGGGCGGTGCCGACTTGGAGGATTGGATCTGGGATGAGGTGGGAGGGGAGACGAGATGAGGAAAATTGTGAAGTTGATGCGGATTCCATGTGGTAGAGGATCCCAAGATGGAAGATGAGGTGTTCTTCCTTCAGGCGTCGGGTGGCTTGGATTTAGCAGTGGAGGAGACCCAGGATTTGCCTCTCCTTGGTGGAGTAGGAAGGGAAGTTGGTGGTATCAAGCCTCACCCTCACATTTGTCATTGTGGGCATATTTGTCATCCTGTTACTCATCTGAATGGTTGTGCAAATTTTTTCTGGCAACTATTGGACCCAGGCGCTTCAGGGCGTTCTGTGGTTCCCATGTCTATCGCTGCCATCTTGCAGGGTATCAATGCTTTTGTTTCTCTTTCTGTCCATTCACCCGATTGCTCTGCCTTCAGGCACTCCTCTATAACCTTGGATTTGGCTGACCCTCTTTTCATTCAGGCAATTTGTAAAATCAGCAGCAATGTCACTCTGTGCTTCATTTTAACTTCTCAATGCCTCTGCTGTATCATCAATCAGCATTCGCATTCATATGGACTGTAGCTGTGCCTTCATTATTGTCCCAGTCAATGTCTTATCTTACATTTTTGTACAAGTCTGAGTTTTCCCATTGACATTCATCTGGGTCCATTTCCAAACCTGTAGTAAATTGCTTTAAATGTTTTAAGTTTACTGATAGCTTCTATCATATTGTGTCTTCTGGTTGTTGTCTGCTCCCCAGATGTTCCAAATAATCAGACTTGAGGTTTGGCGAGCTTTGTTCAATTCTAATTTGCAATGTTGCATAGCTAACAGACTCTTGGGCCAGTGTCCTGTTACCCACAACAGAGTATATGTTCCCAACACCAAACCAGGCTGCCAAAGAGAGCCTCTGTATCTTAGACTTGCACAGATGGCCCCCATCAATTCCGTCAACCACAACTAAATGCCATTCACCAATCTGTGCTTTGCACGGATGATGTTAGCACCATCTTCCAATGCAGTATTGTGATGATCCTACCGAGGTCCAGGATCTATCTTGGTTTTCTCAGCTACATGAATTCACTTTCGTGAAATAACACTGATCTGCTCTTGTAAAAAGCAATATTTTAACTGCAATATTAATATAATATCAAAGCCTCCCTGCCTGGTGACATTTACATGTGAGACAAGGCTGAATAGCAAATGCTAGCAATTCTTCTCCCTACAGTTTTAAAGTGAACACTGAATTTATTTGGGCATCAAAGATAACCAATCTCTTTGTTATCTTCTTGTATATGATTCTGTAATTCCATTTCCAGCATCAGACAGGATCTCTGTCTTTAATTTCTGACTTCTGTTGGGGAGCTGGTGCTCATGAGTCAGTCACAGGCCACACACAAACTTGACTTTCAAGCAAAATGTGGGCCACTAGATCATTGCATATGCAATTGATTGCTGGCTAATTAATTCTAGGGCTCGTCACAGACAATACAACAACATTTAACAGTATTGTATGCATCAGTTTATGAACGTAAGGACCACCACATGCCCTTTTAACAATCTTTCCAATTAGCCTGGCCACTTTCAAAGAATTCTTACAGCTCTCTCTGTTCCTTCACTCTTTTAAAACTGTACTAGTTTGGCTTCTATTGTCAGTTCTCATCCTTTCTACAATAATGAATCATTTCATACTCTTCTGCATTAAATTTCATCTGTCACGTGTCTGTTCACTTCAGCAGTCTATGTCTTACTGAAGCCTGATGCCATCCTCTTCCTTGCTACACAATAGTGTTTCATGGCTCTGTCAGCTTTTAAATTTCACTTCGTGCTTCCAAGTCCCAGTTTAAAAAAAAACAATAATCCAAACACTGACTCCTGGAGGAATCGCTGCACACTTCCCTTCAATCTGAAAAACAACTTCACCAGTACTCTCTACTCCCTTACGCTTAGCTAATCTTATGTTATGCAGCCAATGCCCTTTTTATTATTGGACTTCAGCTTTGCTACACGGGCTGCCTTATCATCACTACCTGTCAGCTTATCAAAAATGCTATTGCTTTACATCTGCCTTGTGTACTTTCTGTCTAGATTGTTTGTCCGTGTCTCACTGCTTGCTCTCCCTCTTCTTCCTGGTTCCACTTTTCTCCTTGTGATGCTACCTGTTATAATAATTTTTCCAATTTGCTGGTTAACATTTATACCAAACACAGAGTCTAAGATAGATAATGTAGACATTTTATTCCAGTTTTTGGGACCTTTTACTGTGTGTGAATTTATTCTTAGATTGCAACAGTGATTTTATTGCAAAAGGTTTTAATTTGCGATAAAGTGCTTTAGGACAATCTCAGCCATAAAATTTTACCCATAAAAAGCATGACCTAAATGGAAGTAATTCTTTCTGTTTTAAAAAGCGATTTGTACACCTTGTTTCCAGAGCAGTCTCTGCAAAGCAAAGTGAGTGAAGGTTGAATGCAAAAGAAAAAGAAAAATTCAGCTGAAGTGAATGGACTTCCAAATCCAAAGAGAGCAGGACAGATTCATGATTTGTTTCATTGTCTAACATCCACCAATATTATTTCTTTGTGTGACAAGGTTGCTGCCAGAGACTAGAGAAACCGTGTAAGGCTGATTTGCAGTAAATCAATTTGAAGGATGCACTAGGATTAGAGAATGGGAGTAGGTTTATTCAAATGAATGAAGTCAGTTGAAGTGGTTTGAGAGATGTGATTTAAAAGAGATGGAAATCAAGCACCTACAAACTCTCAAATATAACTTGCATTGGCTGTATATTAAGAATGAAAAATATTCAAAAATCAATCTTCAACTTTCTGCATGAATCGCAGAAGCATCTAGAATGTAATAGTCCTGATCCACCCAAATTCACACCATTCTCTCTTTATCAATAATAACTTATTAATGCTAGTGAGCTGATTATGGTTTCTTTCTGTTGTTTCTGATTGATGCTTTTCATGTTGCCTCCACACAATTATGTCAAGTTCATTAAACCAGACGTTTCTTGAGGTTCACTGCCTCTTGTGTTTACATGATTGGATCAGAACAAAACACACAGGGTCAACCTGGTGAAGCTACACTATAGGACAGGCTTGCCAAACAGCAGAATCAGTATACAATTGGACAGGGATAAGTAATCCCTCTATAAAATGATAAGATATAAACTCTGCAGTTCTGCTCCGTCCAGCTGTAAATTATTGTGGACAAATAACTCACTGGAGGAGAAGGTTGCACAAATTCTCAATAATGGGGAATCCAGTACATCAGTGCAAAAAACAAAAGGCATCCAGCTTCAGCCAGAAGTGCCAAGTAGATGACCCATCTTAGCCCCCTGCTAGGATCCCAACACCATAAATGTCAGTCCTCAACCGATTCTATTCCCTCCATATGATATGAAGAAGCAGCTGACAACCCTGGGTGCTGCAGAGGAAATATTTCAGCAATAGTGCTGAAAATCTAGGCTGCCGAATAAGCCACGCATCTAACTAAGCTGTTCCAGCACAGCTACAGCACTAGCATCTTCTCAGTGATGTGGAAACTTACCCAGGTATGAAGTTCCCGAAACATCTATTCCCCTGCTCCTCACATATTGCCTGACCTGTTGTGCTTTTCCAGCACCACACTCTCGACTTGCCCAGGTAAGTCCTGTGTACAAAAAGCAGGACAAATTCAATCAAGCCAGTTACTGCCCGAGCAGTCTGTTCATGATCATCAGCTAAGTGATGGAAGTGGACATTGACAGTACTATTAAGTATCACTTTCTGATGAGTAACCTGCTTGCTGACGTTTGGTATTGGTTCTATCGGGACCATGTAGCTCTTGACCTCATTGGAGCATTGGTCCAGATATAGGCAAAAGAGCTAAACCCCAGAGATGAGGTGAGAGCAACCGTTTTTGACATTGAGGTAGTGTTTGACCTGATATGGGCTTAAGAAAATTTAGCAAACCTAGAGTCAACAAGAAAAGGAGAGCAAATTCTCTAGTAATTGGAATGTTGGAATAACCAAGAACTGTAGATACCAGAGATCTGAAAACAAAACAGAAATTTCTGGCAAAACTCTGCAGATCAGGCAGCAACTGTGGGGAGAAAGCAGAGTTAATTTTTCGAGTCCAGTGACTCTTCATCAAGACGCATTATTGGAAGTTAATCAGCTCAATGCTGGGGCATAACTATAGGAGTTCTTTAGGGTATTGTCTTACATCCCACCATCTTCAGCTGCTTCATCAATAACCATCCCTCCATTATTAAATAAATATAGAGATATTTGCAAATTGTTGAACAATGTTCAGCACTGTTTACAATTCCTTAGTTACAAATGGCAATTAACTTACTCTGATTTCATAGTAACTTGTTTTGTGGATTTCTAAACTTTTATTTTCAAATATTATCAGAAACCTAGCTAACCAAAACACATGATCTTCAGGGTGGGAAATCAAATCTATTAAAAGTCAAAAAGTGCATCCTGAATTAATCTGCCCTTACAATTCACCATCTCATTTCCAACCTGAATTTCCTCAACGTGATCCTCAGCAAATGTGCGCTACAGCGAGAAACGCAATTACCTTTGACTTCCTTCTAAGAGTTGGACACATTCGGCCAAGATTTTTTTTTAAAATTGTATTGACAATATGGTGGCTTCCTACCTTGAGTTGGCATGAGTGGTTTTATTGCGAATGGAATATAACCACGGATAAGACCATTGTCTTTAAATATACTTTATCTCCATTTATTTCCACCATGCTTTTGCGAATAATTGAGCAGCTTTTCAGCCTTTACTATCAGTATCCTCTTACTGATAAGCTTCAGTTCTTTTGAGATTTGTTTCTTTGCCCAGTTATTCAAAGGCCAGCCCAGTGTGATATTGCCTGACCTGAATTTTTCTGTAAATTTAGGAAAATGTGACATATATTGTTTTGTGGCTTTCGAATAGCATACCTGACCCATGTCTGATTTTTTTTCCCGGGACTATTCAGTTTTTCAGATACTGTTTAAGTTCACATGAGTGATGGATCGTGAAAAGAATGTGTTTATAGAGGCAGCTAGATTAGGGAGCCACGTCAGTTTTCCGACTCGCATTCCAAATCTCCGCACTATTTAAAGATCCGTAAAACCACAAGCTTTCAACCCACCTCTCCTCTCCTCCCACTTGCTGCCCAAGCCCTGTTGGGATCACCAATGCTACTATCCATGCCTTGTTGAACTGTTCATCACCCCTATGTTTAACCACTCACTTAGTATTCACTAGGTACATTTCTCAGGAGTCATGCAATAGCAGTTGGAATTATGTTCAATGAGGATGCTAAAAAAATTACGCTTATGATCTTGTATAGAAGATCAGTACAGCAAAGGAACAGTCCTACAGCTACAATGTTGTGCTGAACATGATGCCAAATTAAACTAATCCCTTCTGCCTGCCCTTGAACCATATCCCTCCATTCCTTGCACATGTGCTTATCTAATAGCCCCTTAAATACCCCTATCATATCTGCCTCTATGACCACCCCTGCAAACATTATCCAGACACCAACTAGTTACTGTGTTTTAAATATAACTTGCCCCTCACACCTCCTTTGAACTTTCCCCCTCTTACCTTCAGTGTATGCCCCTAGTTTTAGACACTTCAACTCTGAGATTTATGATTTGGATTTTCATAAATTCTCCACTGGCTGACAAAATGAGTTCTTTAAGTAACCATTATGTTGCGTAAACAAACAACCACATACTATAAAACTACATGAATGACAAAGATAAGGGAAGGCATTCTTGCAACTTCATAAATTGTCAGTCATTCCACAGAAATCCACTGTCAATAAAATACTTTATCAATGTTTGGAATACTGACAAGCATTCACAATGGTCACTTGTATTAAAATACGATTGTACCTGCAAGAATCTGATGTTGAAAAAACAGATGGTACCCTCTACTTTTTAAAGCAGATTGCTTGTCAATAAATGGAGGGGAGCAGTTGCTTGGATTTCTTTTTTGCTTTCAAAAGCATAGGAAGTTTTCCCACAAGTAGAGCTATCTATATATTTACATGACAACTCAAAGTTTGTTCTTGCATTTTCCATACTTTTCAATGCATTGTGGTGCTTTCTGTTAAGTAAAACATACTACAACACTTAACTAATGGTGGTTAATGGAATGGTTATTTATCTTTGCAGGATAGAGCCCTTTAATAAATTCCTGCATTAAAAACACACTTTACAAGCAGTATTTAAAAATGTGTTGCTGGAAAAGCGCAGCAGGTCAGGCAGCACCAAAGGAACAGGAGAATCAATGTTTCAGGCATAAGCCCTTCTTCAGGGATTTGATCCTTGTAGAGGGAGGAGGAGGGTTTCTTCAAGGAAGGCATCCTTGCTTATGCCCGAAACGTCGATTCACCTGTTCCTTTGATGCTGCCTGACCTGCTGCGCTTTTCCAGCAACACATTTTAAGCTCTGATCTCCAGCATCTGCAGTCCTCACTTTCTCCTTTTTTACAAGCAGTATCTAAAGTGACATCTGAATGTGTCAAAACATTTGATACTTGGCTTTCAGAACATTCCCGGTTAGTCAAATAAGCATCCCTCAGTGGTTGCAGACTCTCCGAGATGTTAGTTTGGTCTTCCAAAACCCAGACCAGCCCCCAAAAAAAATCTGCAGGAAAAAGAACAATTTTCCTGGAGCACTCATAGTGGGAACCCTGACCTCAAGGGTGTGTGTGCAATTTGATCTTCAGGCCTTCCTGATCCACAGAAATGTCAAATAAAACTGCATTGGGAAGGTACATGAAAATGGGTTTTCCCAATAGATCCATGAGGAAAGGCCTCATCATCCTCATCTACAAGTGGAAGGGGGAGAGGGAGGAAATCAGAAATTGGAGACCAATCTCACTATTGAATGCCGATTACAAAATCTTGTCAAAGGTCATCGCCAACCGGGCCAGGTCTGCTCTGGGATCGGTGATCCACCCTGACCAAACCTGTGCTGTACTGGGCAGGAAGATCACTGAGAGTCTCTCACTCTCAGTGCAGGACAGGGGGCTGGACACCTGCCTCATTAGCCTGGACCAGGAAAAAGTCTTTGACAGGATGTCACGTATGTAGGTGAGAGATGTTCTCTCCAAAATGGACTTTGGGGAGGGAATCTGCAATTGGATCAGACTGCTCTACACCAACATTGTCAGTGCAGTCTCAATCAATGGGTGGGAATAGGACAGCTTTCCAGTCAGATCTGGAGTCAGGCAGGGCTGCCCTCTCTCTCCTGCCTTGTTTGTATGCTGCATAGAGCCATTTGCCGAGTCCATCAGGAAGGATGCGAGCCTGAGAGCGGTGACTATTCCTGGCAGTGGGGGCCTGCAGGTTAAGGCCTCCCTGTACATGGATGATGTCGCCGTTTTCTGCTCTGATCCACTGTGCATGCACAGACTCATGTGCATATGTGACCAATTCGAACGGGTCTCGGGGGCCAAGGTAAACAGAGGCAAGAGCGAGGCCGTGCTCTTCGGGAACTGGGCCGACCAATCCTCCATCCCCTTCACCGTCAGGACCAACCACCTGAAGGTGCTGGGTATTTGGTTTGGAGGGGCTGGGACACGTGCCAAGTCTTGGGAGGAGCGTATCAGCAAAGTGAGGCAGAAACTGGGCAGATGGAAGCTACGGTCACTCTCCATCGCGGGGAAGAAACCTGGTCATCAGGTGTGAGGCACTGTCAGTGTTATATGTGGCACAGGTCTGGCGTATTCCCAGAACCTGTGCCGTTGCAGTCACCCGGGCCATCTTCCATTTTATATGGAGATCAAAGATAGACCGGGTCCGAAGAGACTCTATGTATAAAGATCTGGGCAACGGGAGAAAAAAACACACCCAATGCCACCCTCACCCTGATGGCCACCTTTGTGTGTGGCTGCAAATCGCTGTGCGTGGATCCCTGGTACGCAAACACCCAAGTGTCACTACGTACTGAGGTTCTACCTGTCCCCGATGTTGCGAAGGATGGGCCTGGCCTCACTGCCGCGGAATGCTCCGAGTAGTTGGACCGTTCCGTATCACCTGTCCTTCGTGGAGAAGTTTATGAAGAAAAACACCTTTGACCACAAGTCCATCAGGAAGTGGTCAGCACGTAGTGTCCTTGAGACCCTTCGGGAAAAGGAGAGGGCGGATCCTCTCGAGCGGTTCCCTGAGCAGACTGTCAAAGCCATTTGGCAGAATGCCTCATCGCCAGAACTTTCCAACAAGCACCAAGACATGGCTTGGCTGGTGGTGAGAAGGGCTCTGCCTGTGAGATCCTTTATGCAGGCACCGCACACCGCCCTCAAAGCGGCTATGGGGGGGGGGGGGGGAAACGAGACTGTCACACACCTCCTTCTGGAATGTGCCTCCGCAAAGGAAGTCTGGAGAGGAATGCAGTGGTGTTTGTCGAGGTTCGTCCCGAGCAGCTCCGTGATGTGGGACTCCATGCTCTATGGTCTGTTCCCCGGGACGGACACAGACGAACATCAACTGTGCCTGGAGGATCATCAACTGGGTGAAAGACGCTCTTTGATCTGTCTGAAACCTGTTGATCTTCCAGCTGAAGGAGTTGACCTGGACTGAGTGTTGCAGACTGGCACATTCCAAGGTCCAGGACTACGTGTTGAGGGACATGCTGAAGCTTGGGGCAGCTGCTGCCAAGGTGCGGTGGGGAAAGACCACCATGTAACATCTTCCTGCCTAAGAAGAACAGGGGGCCCACACAGTAAGTGGGCACTGCTGATGCCTCAGCTAAATATATGGATGGTAAATGTACAGACCTGTATACACAAATGATTAATTTCAATCTCTATGTAAAGAAATACAAGGTGTGCCTATGAATGGCACCACCAAATGTACAGATCATCAAAGTTATTTTATGAATAAAGTATATTTTTGAAATAAAAATATATTTTCCCAGCAGAAAGAAACTGAGTTTTCCATTCGGTGCCCTGATTTGTTTAGTCTGTTGGGAGACCAAAATCTTCCCTGTGCTATGGACACAAGCATATCCAAAATTTACAGAAGTACAATTTTATTTTGCTAAGTTTGGGAAATAAGGCACATTAATTTGATTACTGAACCATCAAACTAGTTCTAAGTCAAAGTCACACTAGGTATAACCTCGAACCTTGAGCTACTGTGAAAAGCAAATTCAGTGACTATCTGCTGACACTTTGTCATAGAGTCAGAGAATTGTACAGCAAGGAACTAGACCCTTCGATCCAACTCATTCATGCTAACCAGATATCCTAAATGAATCTAGTCCCATTTGCCAGCAATTGGTCCATATCCCTGTAAACCCTTCCTGTTTATGTGCTCATCCAGATGCTTTTTAAATGTTGTAATTGTACTAGCCTCTACCACTTCCTCTGGGACCTCATTCCATACACTCACCACTCTCTGTGTGACAGCATTGCCTGTCAGGTCTCATTTTTATATCTTTCCCCTCTTACATTAAACCTATGCCTTTTAGTTTTGAATTCTGCTACCCTGGGAAAAAGACCTTGTCAATTCACCCTATCCATACCCCTCATGATATAACCCTTTGTAAGGTCACCCCTCAGCTTCCAAAATTCCAAGGAAAAGAAGCGCAGTCTATTCAGCCTCTTCCTATATCTCAAAATGTCCAACCCTGGTAACATCATTATAAATCTTTTCTGAGCAACATCCTTCGTTTCGTAGGGAGACCAGAATTATAGACAGTTTTCCAAAAGTGGCCTAACCAATATCCAGTACAGCTGCAACATGACCTCTCAACTCCTATACTCAATGCACTGACCAATAAAGGCAAGCATACCAAACACCACCTTCACTTCCTGTCTACCTGCAAATCCACCTTGAAGGAACTATGAACCTGTACTCCAAGGTTTCTTTGTTTGGTAGCACTCCCCAGGACCTTCCCATTAAGTGTGTACATCCTGCCCTGATTTTGCCTTAACAAAATACAGCACCTCATATTTATCAAAATTAAACTCCAAATTCCACTCCTCGAGCCATCAGCCCATCTGATAAAGTTGTCTATGGGAATGGTTGAGATGATTACTGATCTAACTGCTTGACTCTAGAAACAGAATTTAGGATGAGTTCACTGTTATTGTGCTTGAGCATGTTGGATAACTGAGGTGTAGTACATAAAGGTTGTTGATTTCTATTGAAATGAGTGTAAATTGAAGTGGGTTCCATCAAATCTCAGTCTTCCTGCCTGTTGTTCCTCTGAATTGCAACCAGGTCATCCAATAATCCCAAGAAATGTTAAGACTACTCAGCACTTCATTATATTTCCTCTGCAGCCCTGCACTTTGGCACATCAAAGGAAGGCCAAGTCGTCATAAAAATCCTAATATTTTCAAATTCCTCACCATGTCTGTTCCTATTTGTGACTGCCAGTTTCTGGATCTGAGTAATTAACCTTTGTGGAAATGCTCTTGGCTAATAATTATAACTGCTAAGATCGTGGTGGTTCCTGCTTTTCAGAGAAAACAGGAGATTGTGGGACAATGACAAACATATTGCAGTTCGGATCAATCACTCGTCCTGGTACCCACTACCCCATTCATATCACAGAAATGTTTGCTGGTTGAATTTATTGGAAATATATGTCCAATATGGAAATTATCCCTTGATAGGATAGCAAGGTTAACTTGTTGAGAGGGTAATGAAATTAGGAATAGACACATAATTTTTACTTTGTGTATTAACTAAATAATGAATAAACACTTCAGAGCTATCTATGGGTTCAAAGAGTGAATGGAATGGCTAAATAATCTTCCACAGATTAATGGGACTGTCCATCCTCATGAGTAAAACAAAGTAGCTGGTAGATCAGAGAGGAAAGCCTGGTCTCCTGGGAAACTGCAGTGAAAACAGCTGTGTCGCTCCCTGACTTGGAAGTCAATGATCTGAAGCAACTCACTGTTTCCCAACAAACGAATGTCACATCCATTTTTTTTAAAAAAATACTTGCATTGGAGCCATTGCTATAGTCCCTGTCATAATATTAACCTCGACAGATTTCACATCCTGAGGTAGAGAGGAATACTTCACTGCAATGTTGATGAGATTGCAGATTATGTTTAAGTGGTCTTTTGCACCAGAAACAGACGACCAATTTAGGATTCAGTAATTCTATTCCCATCAGATACAACTCACATTCACATCACGTTAATTCTCACTTTGCCTCCATCTAAGACCCTATTGAGAACTAAAGGGAATTAGCATTCCATTCAGTTTCAAATTATCATTGTGCAACTTTGGCATTCATAAACAGAATTGCAGGAGATTAATGCCATTTCAGTTAATTTGATCCTGCCACCAAGTAGCTGTGTGCACCTGTTCCAGTCCATATTGTGTATTTATCCACTGCATGTATTGGGAAATTATGAAACCTTTCTTTTTGATCACATGTATGAGAATCATGTTCTGGTTTAAAAAATTGAAACATTATACTTGCAGCCAAAACCTCAGACAATAAACTGTCCAGTTGGATTCTGCAGAGCAATTTAGAAGGTTAATGGAATGTTAGTATTTATAAATTTTTGGTTAGACCTCATTTTAAGGTATTGTGTTCAGTTCTGGAACCACAACTCCAGAGGGATATATTTGCCTTTGAAAGAGCACAATATTGATTGAGCAAAATTATTCTAGGGCTAAATTATAAAGGCTGATTGTATCAATAATGTATGTATTCCCTTGAAAAAAGTAATATCAAGGGAATCTAATTGAGATATTCAAAATGATTTAAAGGAGTTGATAAAGTACACAGAGGGTAACTAGTCCCCCAAATATAGGAATCCAAAAATTGGAAACAAAACAAAATTTAGAGCTATGTCATTTTGAGGTAAGATCATAAAGTCTCCTCACCAAGTATAACAGAAATAAAGTATAAAACAAGGTGGCTCGATTTCTGCTGGGTCAGAGCATTGAGGCTTTGAGTCTGAGATTAAATTGCAACACATGTTTTAGACAGACTAACTTACTATAACCACATTTGCAGATGACACAAAAATAAGTGGGAAAGAAAATGATGGTACTTAACCTGTGACGTTCTTTACTGTCGAGGTTGGTTCATTAGGTATTCAAGGCTTGGACAGATTTTTAATCAGTGTGAGAACCAAGGGTGATGGATCAGACTCAATGGGCTGAATGTCCTACTTCTGCTTGTACGTCTTATGGATTTTTAGTAGCATGAAACCTCAGCAAGTCAGATGTGAGAGGGAAATAAAACCAATTGTTTCTTGTTTCTGATGAATAGCGGTTATGGATCAGAAAAGGTTAATGTTTGAGGAATGTCACTAGAATGATGTCATTTGGAGCTGTGGGCAGAGCAGCTTTAAACCTTGAAGGAATAAGACCTAAATCAGTGTCCTACTCATAGTGTTTGTAACAATATCTTATTAATTGATGTAACCTGTATCAAATTCTGAACACGGAATAAACTATTTTTTGTTCCAGATAAGAGTCTCTTCTCAATAGACCAGTAAGTCATTTTCTTTCCCCATATCACACCCTGTAAATTCTTACACTTCAGCAAACACATCACATGGAAGATGCATACTCAGTTTACCTGCATCTACAAGCCAGTATGCAGCGTTGCAGATTGGTTCTGGATGAACGTGGAAGAAAGTGAGGACTGCAGATGCTGGAGATCAGAGCTGAAAATGTGTTACTGGAAAAGCGCAGCAGGTCAGGCAGCATCCAAGGAGCAGGAGAAATCGATGTTTCAGGCATAAGCCCTTCTCTTCAGCCTTTCCTGAAGAAGGGCTCATGCTCAAAATGTCGATTCTTCTGCTCCTTGGATGCTGCCTGACCTGCTGCGCTTTTCCAGCAACACATTTTCAGCTCTGAATGTACATAGAACAGGTTGATTCTGCTTGCAGATGCATGCAGTTATGATCATGGTGAAGATGGAATTTCAATATTTGATTTCCATTCTTTGTTTTCCCAACCTGAATACTTCACAAATGATTGGACTCCAAAATATGGAAGTGGACCTTTTTATCAAAAGTGGTTTCTGAGCAGCAGGTCTTAGATAAGGGCAATAAAGAATTTGTAAGCAAGAACTGAAAGACACTCTCTTTCTACCTGTCTCTCTCTCTCTCTCTCTGTCTTGCTCACTCAGTCTCCATTATAGCACCTTGTGATAAAGCAGCTTGGGAAGACTACTATCTCAGATCTTTCTGCCAAAGTTCAGTGAGGGGCTATTAACTTATCAAACCTTTTCATTGCATCACACTGTATGGAAATAGTGTCCTGCATGAATAGGAAATGCCTTTGGTTTTGCAAACCGCAGGGAATGTCAAATGCCAATGTTTGTATTTTTTTTAATCTACAAAGACCGTACGGCACTGCTGTAAGACACAGATTTTTTTTAATGAATAAAGTATATCTTTATGATCAAAGGAACTTGGAGAAAAAAACATGATAAATCAAGCAAGCTTTACCACTCATGAGGAAACAGGACACAAATTAAAACTGTTGGAACTCTTTAGTTTTCACATACTGAACCCACGGACTGCTCAAATAAGAGTTGAAGTTGCAATTGCCTGTACCTTCCAGTCTGCAAAGACACTTTCCACCTATTCCCGGCCCTCAACCTGTCACATTTTATTATCTGTGGCCAGATGGGGATATGTATGTGTTACATGTCATGATTGCTTCTTTTTCTTGGCTTCAATAGATGGTAAAACTCTGCTGCCTTTCATCCAGGAAAGCCTTGGAACTGGCTGTCCTTAAACTTTCTTAACCAGGTGAAAAATTAATTGAAGTGTGACAGCTATGTGCTCAACAAGAAATCAAAATATTTGCTGTGACTGACCAAGGAGGGGAGCTGATCACCCTTCCTCACCTGATTGTAACAATCTCTGTGAAGCTTGTATGAGGACAAACCTGGGCTGTTTTGTACTTGGGAGAAATCATAGCAATCAGAGTTGCAACAGGTATGGTCAGTTGGTTAAAGAACTGGAAGATTATTCATTCCTTTGGACCTTAGAATGACTGGTTTATATTGCTCACATTTTCAAGATATCTCAAATTATTTCATAAGGATTGGCAGGCTTTTAAAGTCTATTCACTATTGCTAGTTAGAAAATATAGCAACAGCCTTGCACGCAAGGTGCGAAAGTGAGATTAAGGACTTGTTAATCTCCATGTTTTTGGTGGTATTCATTTAGGAAAGAACAGTAGGCAGAACACTGGGAGAAGTGCTTGCTTCTCTTCCACTCTTACTTGAGGACACCTCTTCCTACTGCCCCCTCAACCATGACCCCACGCCCCATCACCAAACCATCATCTTCCAGCCCATACAGAACCTCATCACCTCAGGAGATCTCCCACCCACAGCTTCCAAGCTCATAGTCCAGGAACCCCGCACTGCCCGGTTCTACCTCCTTCCCAAGATCCACAAGCCTGACCACCCTGGCCGACCCATTGTCTCAGCATGCTCCTGCCCCACTGAACTCATCTCTACCTACCTTGACACTGTCCTATCCCCCTAATCCAGGAACTCCCCACATAC
The DNA here is from genome assembly GCF_047496795.1 of Chiloscyllium punctatum. Lineage (NCBI taxonomy): Eukaryota > Metazoa > Chordata > Chondrichthyes > Orectolobiformes > Hemiscylliidae > Chiloscyllium > Chiloscyllium punctatum. Next base: position 48,000,609 of record NC_092750.1, on the reverse strand, counting down.
ATTTGAGACACCACCCATGCCCTCCACCTCCTCCAAGACTTCCATTTCCCCGGCCCCCAATGTCTCATCGTCACCATGGATATCCAATCCCTCTACACCTCCATCCGCCATGACTAGGGCCTCCAAGCCCTCCATTTCTTCCTCTCCCGATGTCCCCATTAGTATCCTTCCACTGACACACTCATTCATTTGGCAGAACTGGTCCTCACCCTTAACAATTTCTCCTTCGAATCCTCCCACTTGCTCCAGATCCTCCAGACCAAAGGGGTAGCCGTGGGCACCCGCATGTGCACCAGCTATGCCTGTCTCTTTGTTGGCTACATAGAGCAGTTGATCTTCCGTAATTACACCGGCACCACTCCCCACCTCTTCCTCTGCTACATTGATGACTGCATTGGCGCCACCTCGTGCTCTCGTGAGGAGGTTGAGCAATTCATCAACTTCACCAACACATTCCACCCTGACCTTAAATTTACCTGGACCATCTCTGACACCTCCCTCCCCTTCCTGGACCTCTCCATCTCCATTAATGATGACCGACTTGATACCGACATTTTTTACAAACCCACTGACTCCCACAGCTACCTGGATTAAACCTCTTCCCACCCTACCTCTTGCAAATATGCCATCCTGTATTCCCAATTCCTCCACCGTATCTGCTCCCAGGAGGACCAGTTCCACCACAGAACACACCAGATGGCCTCCTTCTTTAGAGACCGCAATTTCCCTTCCTACATGGTTAAAGATGCCCTCCAATGCATCTTGTCCACATCCCACACCTCCGCCCTCAGACCACACCCCTCCAACTGTTACCAGGACAGAACGCCCCTGGTGCTCACCTTCCACCCTACCAACCTTCGCATAAACCAAATCATCCACCGACATTTCCGCCACCTCCAAACAGACCCCACCACCAGGGATATATTTCCCTCCCCACCCCTTTCCGCCTTCCGCAAAGACCGTTCCCTCCGTGACTACCTAGTCAGGTCCACACCCCTCCTTCAACCCACCCTCCCGTCCTGGCACCTTCCCCTGCCACCGCAGGAACTGCAAAACCTACGCCCACACCACCTCCCTCACCTCCATCCAAGGCCTTAAAGGAGCCTTCCACATCCATCAAAGTTTTACCTGCACATCCACCAATATCATTTATTGTATCCATTGCTCCCGATGCGGTCTCCTCTACATTGGGAAGACTGGACGCCTCCGAGCAGAGCGCTTTAGGGAACATCTCGGGACACCCGCACCAAACAACCACACCACCCTGTGGCCCAAAATTTCAACTCCCCCTCCCACTCTGCCGAGGATATGGAGGTCCTGGGCCTCCTTCACCGCCACTCCCTCACCACCAGACGCCTGGAGGAAGAACGCCTCATCTTCCGCCTCGGAACACTTCAACCCCAGGGCATCAATGTGGACTTCACCAGTTTCTTCATTTCCCTTCCCCCCCCACCTCACTCCAGTTCCAAACTTCCAGCTCAGCACTGTCCCCTTGACTTGTCCTACCTGCCTATCTTCTTTTCCACTGATCCACTCCACCCTCCTCCCTGACCTATCACCTTCATCCCCTCCCCCACTCACCTATTGTACTCTATGCTACTTTCTCCCCACCCTACCCTCCTCTCACTTATCTCTCCACGCTTCAGGCTCTGTGCCTGTATTCCTGATGAAGGGCTTTTGCCCGAAACATCGATTTTCCTGCTCCTCGGATGCTGCCTGAACTGCTGTGCTCTTCCAGCATCACTCTAATCCAGAATCTTGTATGGTTGCATCTGGTCGTAAAATATTCAGCTGTAAAAAGCAATAGATGCTGAATCAGAAGCAGAAATGAGATGACTTGGTCAAAGAAATGGATTTAAGGAGTGTCTTCCTAAAGGAGAGAAGAGCAAATTCATTAGGAGGAGGGCGGGACACATACGTCAGAATGCATGGCCAACAATGTTGGTGAAGGGAGGAGAGTTGTACAAGAATTAGAGAAATGAAGGAATATCCATTCCTCCTCTTGGAAATGATGACTGCTTATCAGTGACTACCCTTCACGTGGAATGCTTGATTTTCTGACAAAACATTCAGTACTGGAATTCAGGTCTGAGTCCTGTCCCTACTGGATGCATTTTGTGCACATTGCAGCTGCAATTAGCAATGGCATCCTTTCAAGATTAAATCAGCTGACACAACATTGAACAGGAAGTAAACATGGGCCCCTCTATGCTGGAAAGTCAGTTGAGCTTTTTGTGGTGTTTGTATAACTTAAACCTTTTGGTCAAAAAAGTAATACTGTAACTGCTGTTAATGTGTTCAGTTTGCAGGCTAATACTTTTTACATTGAGTGGGATAGTTTCAATTAACAGTATGGCTGGTGTCTTTTGGGATCATTAATCTATGGTTCTCTAATCCAGTGACTGCTGTTTTGTATTCATATTCTTGCACACATATCTTCAGCTGTGTCCTACTTTAAGACAAATTGCAATTATCCGCCTCAAACTGAAACACAGCGCACTCTGAGTCAGCCAATTTAATGCCACAGTAACTATTTGCTTTGATACTGCTATGGCCCGTTTTTCAAAGAATTGAAATATTACCTCACTGCAATCTGATGGAAATGGTTGAGAGTTGCCAAACAAATGTCAACATTTGATTACTAGAGTATGCATCATTGAAAACTATGTCCATCAACTCTCAAATAGCAACAGATTTAGGACAGTGTTGTACAAATACATAAAGTAACAGAGTTTTTTGCCTTGCTTCAAAAATATTTTTAACTACATTTTGAACTAAGTGTCTGGCAGACGTAGAAACACGTTACTATGTTTAAGATTCTGCAAATAAACCTACGGGGAAATCCCACAGTGTCTTTATTTACCCACCACGAAGTGTAGTGTACTCTGCAGGGACGCACCACGTTTACTTAAACTTGGAGGTCACAATATTTGGCAATGTAGCAACACTGGAGTTAGTGCTTTGACAACTGGAGACATTCAGAATGATATACACAACACTTGTTATGCAGCTTGTGTCATGTGTACTGTTGGGGAGAACAATAAGCTGTGCCGAAAGCTTTGTAGTTAGCGGGTCATGATAGCAAGCAGCTTCTGAGGCTGATTTGACACATATTGGAAACTTGGATTGGGCAGCAACACTCAAAATAAACAGCAGCGAGGAGCACATTCATGCCCAAAATGTCTGGAAAAGTTCAACATTGGGGGGTGGGAGCGGGCTGACTAATCGCAGGAATGTTTATGGTTGGCTCAAAAGTAGGTAGGACTCTGTTGTGAGGACAGTACAAAGAACTAATAGGCAAGTGAGTCGGTTGGCAAAAACATAATGGATGTAACATAATGTGGATAAATGTGATGTTATCCACTTTGATTAGAGGATTGGAGGTGCAGAGTACTTTGTAAACTGTAAAGATTGGGAAGTATTGATTCAAAGGGACTTGAGTGTCCTTGTTCATAAGTCACTGAAAGCTTACAAGAAGGTGCAGCAAGCTATTAGTAAGACAAATTGTATGCCAACATTAAGAAGAATTTGAGTATCAGAATACAAGTGTCTTATTTAAATGGAGTAGAACAGTGGTCCTTCGCCTTTCTGAGCATGATCACATATTGAATTTAAGTGCAACTCAGGATCTACCCTGAAGAAAATCCAGAATTATATTTTATTTTTACTGCAATATAAATCTAAGACCAAGTATATTATGTGATTTATTTTGTCCTCTAGTCACTAAGTCTCATTGTCATGCCTGTGAGTGTGTATTATCTGCCAGTGTCTTGAAGTCTGAATTGTAGTTTGAGACGCTACTCCTACCAAATGGGTGTCTGTGAGGGGGGATTTTCGATACTTGGGACTTGATTATCTTCATTTGGGAGAATGCTGTGTCAAAGGAATGTGAAGTCAAAAAAAGCTTCCACTTCAAATGTACAGAATGATGGAAGCAGGTAATTTTCTGTGTTTGAGTACACAAAAATCACTGTCTCTTGATTAGCTCAATATCATTTTGCATAGTAATTATCTCCATATCAACTCATTGATTTGTAACTCAAGTATCTGATAGAATTGGGGATCTAAGCCACTCATATTTACTTGGAAGAATGGATTGGAGTCAAACTTGACAATTTGTTCCACCACATCTAATTCCTGAAATTGGCTGCTAACTTCCTTTGATTTGCACAGAAGTCTTCTGTGTGGAACTAATTTTCTTTGACTTTGGTACTTTTCTCATATTTTCTCCATGCTTGGAAAGTGTTGCAGTGTTTTATTTTTTAAATTGTGATGCCTACAGATGCAGTTTCAAATTGAATGCATTGGCAGTAATGATCAAATGTGCTCAAACTCTTTCTTTCCCTGAAGTTTGGCCTGCTCAGTTTCAATATTATTCGGATAAGAATTTACCTGGTTTTCTCACTCTGTCAACTGGCGCTGTCAAAAATAAAGTTCCTGCTTCCTCACAATATCATAAGATAAAGTTGGTGGTCTGACTGTGACAAACTACATATTTAATCCAAAGGGTTCAATAATGACAAAATATTATGTAACTTTTTCTGTGTTTTTAATGAATTGGGAGTGCAGTTGTAGAGGGTAACCATTTCTTTTTTTGAATTTGAGTTCCAAGTATATGAAATGATATGAGCTAGGTTACAGTTCAAATTCCTGCCAAATTAGTTTGTGTAATCAGAAACACAACATCAGCCTGAACAAAGCATTGTCAACCAGTATAACAGAACCTTCTATCCTGCTCCTTTTGTGCCCACATCGAAGAATTTGGATTCAAGATGGACTGGTCAAGGAGAAAGTGAGGTCAAGAACTGTCTTCAGCCTTGGGTTTCTTTCAAACCTTAATCATTGAATATTAAGTCTAAAATCAATTAAATAGGGTAATCTGAGATACACCAGACTTTAATCTGACTGTGAGAAAGTGAGGACTGCAGATGCTAGAGATCAGATCAAAAAGTATGGTGCAGGAAAAGCACAGCCGGTCAGGCAGCATCCAAAGAGCAGGAGAATCAACGTTTCGAGCATTAGTATTGATGTTAGAAATGTCAACTCCCCTGCTCCTCAGATGCTGCCAGACTGGCTATGCTTTTCCAGCACCACACGTTTTGACCCTAATCTGACTGTGTTAATCGTTTTTTTAAAATATATTTTTATTGGAAAAATAGATTTTTACATATTACAAGTACAAAACAATACAAAAACTCAAGTTAAAAAAAAACCCAACCCACCCTCATGTCCAAATGTATAAACATATATAGAAAAGTATAGAATAGAAAAATCAAAACTGACTATTTAACTTAAAAAAAACAACAACAAACTAATAAATAGTAATAACTCAGCCCAGCCAAACAAAACGCTCATGCTCCCTGGATATTGGACTCGTAAAACACAATCGTTATGGCTATATAAAAGCCCTTGTTAGTGTGGCAGATAGATCTGTGTCCAGGTATTCCAAAAAGGGCTGCCATGTCTTATAAAAATTCTCAGTTTTGCGGTGTACCATATCTGTGAGAAAATCCAAGAGAATATGCTCCATATCAAGCTTCCACCAACCCGACAGGCCCAGGGGTTTTTCGGATATCCAACCTAGCAAGATATTCTTTCTTGCACAGAACATGAGAATATTGAAAAGATTTTCTTATGCACGTCTGCAGGGAACACAGTGGGTAGGCCCAGAAGGAGAGAGAGAGAGTCCTTCTCCATTCTTACGCCCAAAATTCTCTCCATTGCATCCGTCACAGACTCCAGTATGCCTGAAGTCTATCGCAAGACCAGAGACAATGGGTAAGAGTGCCCGTAAACACTTTGCACTTGGGACATGCTGAAGATACCCCGTTTAACAAATGGTCCATAGCCAAGTGGACCCTTTAGAGAATCTTCAATTGTAAAGCATGGGTATTATGGATATCTTCCTTGCATTCTCCCAAATATCCTCCCATGCCTCTGAGGAAACTTCCACACCCAACTCTCTCTCCCACGTCCTTCAGAGTTGATCAAACTTATTTGAGAAAGCACCTCCCAGTCCTTCCCTTTTTTTAAGAATACGTAAAATATTGGCCTTTCTCAGAGATGGTGGGAGACAATCATGACTGTATGAATCATGAAACATGTAAAGTACTGAGAGGACGTGTACCCTTAGCACTTAGCACCCCCCTCTCTATATCGGATTTATAGGAATCAGTCAAAAGTGCAGTTTTTTTTTGAATAAAATCCCTAACTTGAAAAAAAACGAAAGAGTTCTCTATTAGATCATCTGTACTAACTGATTGAAGGACATCATTACGTCTCCCTCAAATAAATCACCCATGCAAGAAACACCCATTGCTGCCCAACTTTTAAATCCTGAATCTATCATCCCCGGTTGAAAACCCGGCATACCGACTAAAGGTGCAAACGAAGAAGTTTTGCCAATATTTCCTTCCCTCTGCCGAATTGCCTCCATGCTTTAACAGTATTGATGACTATTGGGTTACAGCAATATTTCCTAACTGTCTTCATTTTGTCCAAAAACAGCAAACTGGTTAGGGGGCACCTTGCCTGGGAGGCTTCAATATCTTGCCACTTTGAAAAAGGGTCCCCATAAGCCCAATCACTCACGTGGGACAAAAGGGAGCTTAGGGGGTAATTTTTAATGCCTGGAAGGTACACTTCCGCCCCCCCCCCCCCGCCCCCCCCCCCAATCTGAGGCAGTTGCAGTTTAGCTAATTTAATGAGGGGTCACTTACGATGCCAAATACAGGAGCTGAACCAGCCGTTCAGTCTCCTGAATGTTTGCTTATTGAAAATCAGGGGGAGCATCTGTATCGGGTATAGTAAACGGAAGAATATTCATCGTAATATGTGCTATCCAACCCAACCACGAGAACCGGAAGTGCTTCCCATCTTTGAATGTCTTGTTTAATTTTACCTAAATAACTGGAGAAAATTGGTTTTGAACAGCCAGTCCAGAACTGGAGTAATGAATATGCCCAAATACACAAAACTCCTCTGTGACTACCTAATTGGGAATCTGTAGTCGTCCTCAAGACCTAGCTCCTTTGTAAGACTACCCATAGGCATAGCCTCTGATTTCACAAAATTAATCTTGTGTCCCGAAAAAGCGCCAAATGCGCAAATCATTGTATCAGGCTGTGAGGAGGCCACCATAGAGAACCTTTATCCATCTTATAAAGACTTCACCCAAACCAAACCGCTCCAGCATATTAAAAAGGTACAATCACTCAACTCAGTCAAATACCTTCTCTTCATCTAGAAAAATCACCAATCCCTGTACTGACTGTTGTTGACTTGCTTGAATTACATTAAGCAGCCTCCTAATGTTATTCTAGGATCTGTGAACCTTTATGAAGACTGTATGATCCTCTTTAATAATAGAAGGTAACACAGTCTCCAGCCTTAACACAAGAGTCTTAGAGAGGATTTTAAAGTCCACAATTAAGAGTGAGATGGGCTTATACGAAGCACAGTCTTCTGGGTCCTTCACTTATTCTTAAAAAAGGGAAATATTGGCCTCTCTCCGAGATGGTGGGAGACAATCATGACTGTATGAATCATGAAACATATTCAGCATCGGGCCTGACAGTATACGTATAAATTCCTTATAGAATTAACTGGGAAGTCCATCAGGACCAGGTGCCTTTCTACTCTGAAGCTGCCTCACAGCTTCCTGCACTTCTTGTTCTGGTAAAAGGGCATTGAGAAAGGACTCTTGTTTGGGAGTCATGCCCGGGAGCTTCAGATCCTTAAAAAAACAGATTCCATTTTGGCCTTCCCCTCCTTACAATCCTCAGATTGGTATAACTTTGAGTAAAATCTCTGGAATGCTGTATTAATCTTTTTAGAATCACGTGTTAGGTTCCCAGACACTTCCCTAATCACTGTAATGGGCTTGTGGGGCATTCTTTTTTCTGGCGAAGTAACTAAGTATTTGTGTGGCATGTCCCCATGCTCATACAACCTTTGCTTTGCAAAAGCCAGCTCCTTCTTTGCAATCTGCGTGAGCATGGAATTTAATGCAGATCGCAGCGCCGTAATCCTTTGTAGTTTGACTTCGGTGGTGGGCAAGTTATTGGAGGGAATCCTGAGGGGACAGGATGTGCATGTATTTGGAAAGGCAGGGAGTAATTAGGGATAGACAACATGGCTTTGTGCATGGGAAATCATGTCTCACAAACTTGATTGAGTTTTTTGAAGAAGTAACAAAGAGAATTGATGAGGGCAGAGCAGTAGCTGTGATCTGTATGGACTTTAGTAAGGCATTCAACAAGGTTCCCCATGGGAGACTGGTTAGCAAGGTTATCTCATTGAGTACAGGGAGAACTATCTATTTGAATACAGAACTGGCTCAAAGGTAGAAGACAGAGGGCGGTGGTGGAGGCTTGCTTTTCAAACTGGAGGCCTGTGAGCAGTGGAGTGCCACAAGGATCGGTGCTGGGTCCACTACTTCTCGTCATTTATATAAATGATTGATTTGGATGTGAGCATAAGAGGTATAGTTAGTACATTTGCAGATGATACCAAAACCAGAGGTGCAGTGGACAGCAAAGAAATTTACCTTAGATGATAACGGGATCTTGATCAGATGGGCCAATGAGCTGAGAAGTGGCAGATGGAGTTTAATTCAGATAAATGCGAGGTGCTGCATTTTGGTAAAGCAAATCTTAGCAGGACTTATACACTGAATGGTAAGGTCCTATGGAGTGTTGCTGAACAAGAGATCTTGGAGTGCAGGTTCATAGCTCCTTGGGAGTGGAGTCGCAGGTAGATAGGATAGTGAAGTAGGCGTTTGGTATGCTTACCTTTATTGGTCAGAGTATTGAGTACAGGAGTTGGGAGGTCATGTTGCAGCTATACAGGACATTGGTTAGGCTGCTGTTAGAATATTGCGTCAATTCTGGTCTCCTTCCTGTCAGAAGATGTTGTGAAACTTGAAAAGTTCAAAAAAGATTTACAAGCATGTTGCCAGGGTTGAGGATTTGAGCTAAAGGGAGAGGTTTAATAGGCTCGGACTGTTTTCCCTAGAGTGTCGGAGGCTGAGGGGTGACCTTTTTAGAGATTTATAAAATCATGAGGGGGATGGATAGGATAAAGTTAAAAATCACACAACACCAGGTTATAGTCCAATAGGTTTAATTGGAAGCACATGAGCTTTCAGAGTGACGCTTCTTCATCAGGTGGTAGTGGAGGGCTCAATCCTAACACACAGAATTTATAGCAAAAATTTACAGTGTGATGTAACTGAAATTATACATTGAAAAATTGATTGTCTGTTAAGCCTTTCATCTGTTAGAATACAGTGATAGTTTCACTTCTTTCATGTGTAAATCAAAAACCTTTTTTTAAAAAAAGTTGCATTCTCAGATTAGCTGTTAACAATGGTGATAGCTAGACAATATGTTGAAGGTTCTGGATTAGTGGTGCTGGAAGAGCACAGCAGTTCAGGCAGCATCCAAGGAACTTCGAAATCAATGTTTCGGGCAAAAGCCCTTCGAGAGGGCTCCTTGGATGCTGCCTGAACTGCTGTGCTCTTCCAGCACCACTAATCCAGAATCTGGTTTCCAGCATCTGCAGTCATTGTTTTTACCTTGTTTATATGTTGAAGGTGTTGGCCCCCTGTGTTCTCTGTCTATGCCATGATGTTTAGATTGATTCTAATCTTAAAAAGTGAGATAATGGAGTTTTACATGAATTCATGTAGTTTTTGAGCAAAATACAATGTAACCCTGAAAGTACAAATTCACCCCACAAAGTATATGTGTGCATGTGGGTCTTTGTGTGTGTGTGTGTGTGTGTGTGTGTCTGTCTGTCTGTCTGGGTTGGGGGTTGAGTGTGAGAAAGTGTATGTTTGCGTGTGTAGTGAGTGCAGAGTGTTTTACGTCTGTGAGGGGGTGCATGTGTGACTGTGGGAGTGTGTGTGTCTGTAAGGGTGTGTGTGGGTGTCTGTGTGCGCATCTGTGTATATGTGTGTCCGTGTGTATGTTTGTATAGGAGTGTGTGTGTGTGTGTATGTGTAATGTAATGGTAGTCACCTGTAATGTGACATGAACCCAAGGTCCTGGTTGAGGCCCGGCAGGCAGCAACGAAAAGTGGCCGAGCAGAGGCTGATAGCTAAGTTTGGTACCCATAGAGAGGGCCTCAACCGGGACCTTGGGTTCATGTCACATTACAGGTGACCATCATTGCACCATACACACACACACAGATACTCCTACATACATACACACACACACACACACACACACACACACACACACACACACACACACACACAATTTGGAGATACCAGTGTTGGACTGGGGTGCACAAAGTTAAAAATCACACAACACCAGGTTATAGTCCAACAGGTTTAATTGGAAGCACACTAGCTTTCGGAGCGTCGCTCCTTCATCAGGTGGTAGTGAAGGGCTCAATCCTAACACACAGAATTCTGTGTGTTAGGATTGAGCCCTCCATTACCACCTGATGAAGGAGCGACGCTCCGAAAGCTAGCGTGCTTCCAATTAAACCTGTTGGACTATAACCTGGTGTTGTGTGATTTTTAACTTTGTGCACCCCAGTCCAACACCGGCATCTTCAAATCATGGATGGGGCAAATTGACAAAGTGTTTTCCCTATGGACGCGGGAGTCCAGAATTATAGGGCATAGGTTTAGGGTGAGAGGAGAAAGATATAAAAGAGATCTATGGGGCAACTTTTTCACGCAGAGGGTGGTATGTGTATGGAATGAGCTGCCAGAGGAAGTAGTGGAGGCTGGTACAATTGCAACATTTTAAAAGGCATCTGGATGGGTATACGAATAGGAATGGTTCGGAGGAATATGGGTTGGATGCTGGCAGGTGGGACTAGATTAGGTTGTGATAGCTGGTTGGCATGGACGGGTTGGACCGAAGAGTCACAGAAATGGAAACATACCCTATCAGCCGAGCCTAAGTTGATGTCTAGAAATGCCTGAAGTTCCCTGGAGAAATACTCCACAAATGTCTTATCCTTGAGGATAAAGGGCTCCATTCAGCAGTGTCTCAAACCCACTGTAATGTCTGTAACCTTCACCATAAGGTACATTGGAGCATGATTGAGACATGGTAATATTACCAATCGTATAAAATGCCAGCAAATCCAGGGTTACCACAGGGGTCAGAAAAAAATCAATCCTAGTGTGACGTCTGTGCAAATTGGAGAAAAATGTAAAATCCCTGCCTGTAGGGTGGAGACACCTCCCAACGTCCACCAACCCTAACTCCCCACACAGATCCTAACAGTTTAGTTTGTACAGAGGGTATCAGTTGAGAAAAAGAATCAACTGAAAAATTAAGGGGATAAACTTTAAAACACCATATTCTTCCCCATATATCAAGGCTTTAAGAATTACAAAACACCCGTGTGTGTCTTTAACACACTCTAACAACTTAAATGGGAGATTCTTCCTAACCAATATAGCCACTCCCCTACTTCTGGTATTAAGTGATGAAAAATAAACTCAGTCAAAGCCATTCTGATGTAATTTCAGATGCTCCTTGCCATCCAAGTGTGTCTTCTGTAACAAAACAATATCCACCTTCTCCTTTTTAAGACCCAAGACTACTTTCTTCCTCTTAATTGGTGAGTGACTTTCCTTGACATTCCAGGTACACCATTTAATCAAGTCATTAGCCATAACCTTCTGCAATAACATTTTAAATTCCAGACCGGAGGAACCCGAGCCACAAATCGCTCAGCCTTAGTGTCATCTGATCCACCAAATATAAAACCACTTAAGCTAAAACCACTGCATTTAACAAACCTACAAAACTATTAAAAATTAAAAACAACGAAAACCAAAAAACAAACCAACATATAAAGCGCCAACAGGGCTGAGTAGGGGAACTCACCACTTGCCCAGAGAGGGCAACTACCCATCCCAAACTGCCCATAAGTAGGCACCTAACCATCCCAACCACTTTGACTTCTCCCAGCTAGAGCTGCACTGCAAACATAAGCAGAGAAGAGTAAATACACCATAGAATACTAAGATGATTTTTTAAAAAATATTTTTAAAAAAGGAATAAATACCCCACCCATCCTTTGGTATAACCTAACTTAGAAATTGAAAATGTATATCTCAACCGCCACCAAACATAGTTTAAACCAAATTATTATCGACAGAAAAATAAAGCTCCAACTGGACGTCCTCCGTTTCTTTTACAAAACGATAAAGACATACCCAAACAACACTGTTTATACACACTAAAATTGTTCAAATTAGATTAATTTGTCCACAAAGTCTCTTGACTTCTCCAACATGTCAGAGAGCTGTATGGATCCATCTAAGCTACTCGAGGCACCGCCGGATACCTCAGGGAGTACTGAATCCCAAGCTCCCTCAGTCTTCTCTTGACACTGTCGTAAGATTTTCGTTTCTGGATCACCGCTGCTGAGAAGTCCTGAAGGAACGTGATCTTGGAGCCCTCATAAATTAGGGCCGTCGGATCCTTCCCCTGGACTCTGAAAGCCTCCATGACTCTTTCCTTATCCCGGTAATGATGGAACCGCACCAGGAGAGGACAACGATATTGACCCAAACCTGATCTCTGTGCTGCGACCCGGTGAGCCCTCTCCATCTTTAATCCTCTCATACCAGCCTCAAAGTCAAGGAATTCGGCAGCCAATCCTCAACAAATTCCACAGGCCGCTCACCTTTCTTAGCTTCAGGCAGACTAATGATCCAAATGTTTTTCTCCTGCCCCTGTTCTCAAGATCATCCACTTGGTCACACAAATTATAGACCTGCGTCTCCAGAACTGGTATCAGCTTCCACCACTGTGACCCTGTGCTCCACCTCATCCATCCTCTTCTCCAGATCTCCCAGTTGCTGCTCATGCTTCTGCAGCATGAGAGAGATTGGAGTCAGCTTCTCTTCAATCTGTTCCCCCAACATCTTGCGAGATTTTGCGAGCTTATTCACCAGGACCTGGAAAGTAATTGACTCCTGAGAATCCTGCAGCCCGGTCTGCGGATGCTGCTCCTCCATTTATTGGCATCTCTGGATGGCTGGAAACGCATGTAAGTTAACTTTTAGAAGTTTCTTGGGACTCCACAATCTTTCCGGAGTCCCAAGATGTTGTGATGGTCCAGGTTGGGTGGGCTGAAAGATCATCCCACTTGTGCTGCGATGCAGAGCTCTGCAGTGCCATCTTCTTAGATCGGCGCCATCTTGGATCCCCCGTTTTAAAAAACTAGTATCTACAACTACTTCTATATCAGTCCAATCTCAACTCCTCTATAGACAGAACTGGTTCTACAAACTCTGCTCTTTATGTCCAGTAGGGAGCAGCTGCACAACATCATCACAAGTCTGCTCCAAGGTCCTAAAGTCCTTAACACAAGACTGGGTACATACCTTTCTTTTTAAAAAAACTTGATGTATTTAAGTGTACTTTCTGCTAAAATAAATATTTTAGTCATGAGACCAGTTTTCTGCCTGTGCGTAACTTATTTGAAAATAATTCAAAGACACTTAAAAATTACAACAAGCTGTCGACTGGTTTGATTGGTGTGCCCTAGCCAATTTCTGAATAAGTGAAACTCCTTTGACATGAAAACGTTTCTAAAATATGAGCCAAAGGAAGTGTAATTTGTCGAGCTTTGCCAAACCAATGCAACTGATGGAATCTCATTCTTTCAAGTTGTGTGTGGCCCAATTGAATGAACTGAATCTTAAACCAATGTGTGTGAATGGCAAAAACCTGCAATGGACGTAATATTTCTTTCTTAGAGTAGCGACAAGTAATCTTGGTGGGGTTTCTTGCCACAACGTCTAACATGAGCTCTTACCATATCTTAGCAAGTATTCATTATTACTTACATACCCTACCCATTGTGGTGTGCTCCCTATCTGATTCTATCTCCAGCTTGCCACACACTGTTCCCAAAGCAATGCACCCCACTCAGTTAAAATCCATTGACCTGCATCATCAATAGAAGACCCCTGTGTACCCAGCTAAGCAGTGGCATGTCAAGTGCCCTGCTTGGTCAAAGACATTTGTGAAGATGTCAGAGAAGGAGAAGGTGGCACAGTGATTCTCCAGAGTCCTGGGGTCCTAGTCAGAGGATGCAATTTCAGTATCATGTTTTCTCAATGTTGAGCTTTTTCAGCATGCTTGGTATGGTAGAAAGCTGAAGATTATTGGGTGAGTTGGGCTGTTTACAAGATGTTTAACAAGCAATAATTCCCCCTTAAATGGCAAAATGCCAGTGTCTGGTGGACATTCTCCTCACTGTTCACCAAAGGCATAAAAGGTGATGTTAGATGCTGCAAATGTCGAACTAGTCCAGATCTGCCATAAATCTCACCACAGCCCATGTCAATCAGACCAATATGACATTCCACCAATGTCAAGATTTTTGGCACAAGTCACTTAATTTTTAAAACTCTGATTTGGTTTTGTTTGTATTCAGTTGATTACACTGACATTGAGACAGAAATATATACAGAAACAAATATATATATCCCCATGATCTTGGTTTTATAATATGCAGTGGCAGACATGGCATCAGATATACTGTTAAATTACTGTTAAATTACAGGTTTCACACAGTACCACATGATTGAGACACCTGGGTATGTGTTGTTTTTTTCATCAACCTGTTCAGTGATGTTATTACATACTTCTGACGCTGGTGGGACTTGAACCCAGGTCTCCAGGTTCAGAATAGGGAAACATAATAGTAACTCCACCCCTTGTTGTCCTCACTTACAGGAATCTTGAATTGCCATTCAGGACTTGGTTGGAAAATGGAACCTTTTGTTGTCTGTCAAGAGGCTCCTCACTGAGCGTCTTCTGATTTTCCCAACTTCCTCACCAATCCCCAGATTGTTCAGGGACTGGGAAGATACTGCACAAAAGACTGTGTTTTCTCATGACATTTAATAGCAAAGACTGCATGATGAGTGGGAAACTAGAACATAATAGTACTGGGCATTTTGTTTTTAATTTGCTTTGGCACAATTCTGCTTTTTTTCCTTTTGAGAACGATTGACTGAAATAAAATAAACAAATTACCATTGATTAGATTTAATGCCTGATTTATTACTCTAACTTTACTCATGCTTTTCTCCATATGACTTATGAATTTAAATAGTCCACATTGACACACATTCAAGATTATCAGACCCTCCCAGTGCCTCAAATTTATGTGAATAGTATCTTGCACAAGCAGAAATGCCTTGGGTTCGTTGGAACGGTCAGAAAAACCAAACTCCAATGTTTGGTTTTTTTTGTATTCAAAGACTGTACAGAACTGAACTGCTTCCGTGACCATTTTTGAATATAAAGACTTTTTTAATGAATAAAGTATATTTTTGAAATAAAACAATGAGTATTCAGGGACCGAGGCATTGCTACATGTAAAGAGATGGCAGAAGGAATGCCATTATCAGGTGACTATTAATAGATATTGCCTGTCTGATTCCAACATCTATTTAGATTCAGAGTAGAACTTCTAAAGCTGATTATCAATCATTCTTTTTTTTATACCTGTATTATCATGATGCAATCTGCATGAGATTGCCGTTCCTCGGGATATCCAGCCCTTGGTGTTTAACTGAATTATATTTTGTCGATGCAGATGATTCCTGATTGGCAGCATTATTTGTTCCTGAACTGCTGTAGAATTGAAAAGAAAGATATTGGTTACATTTTGAAACAGGGTGAATTCATTCTTATTATCTGAAGGTTGTGGATCAATGTAACTCAATACAGCTGCTAACAGATCCATGGTCAAATGTTCTAACCAAAATGGCTATGCTGTAGATTATACAAAAAAACGGATTGAATAAATCCAGCTTCTTTTTGTAGTATAGTCTGTTAGCCAACGGCTGATTTTTGTTTTGCTTTGGGTGGAGTTTGCATTTCTGCTATTGGTGGAGTTGAATGTAATTTTAAATCTGGTTAGTTTTGAATGTACATGGTTCATTTCCAACCGACAAGTCCAAAACAGAATCACAGCTGAAAGGAAGCTTCGAGCCAAATGCAACGCACGTTCTGTTAAAAGATCTCTGTGCAGCTTTCTTCAGGGGAATACAGGGTGGTAGCATGGAGAACAGTTTATTATTTTTTTTCCCAGTCTGCTCAGGAAGTCCAAGTCCGAAGAGGGACTGAAAAACATTAATTACCCTTTAAACTGTTAACAACGAGGATCAGCTCTTGCCCAAGAACGTGTTGGGGTCTGCCAGCAATTAACCTTTGAACTTGCAACAGATTTGAAATATTAAGCATTTGGGCGCAGAATTCTGCAGTGCAGTCATTAACTAGCTTCTGCGGTGGGAGAGTTCCTAATACTTTTTCTGTGCGTTATGAATGTTGTATTTTAGTCGTGCCTTATCCAGATCCAAGCAAACAGACGCAGCAACTGAATGAAAACTGACACAAAATATCACTTCTCCGTTTCCTTTGTAGTAAGTGTTAGCGGAATGTATCTGGAAAAACGTAACGTTCAGTTCCAATTTTGTGGCTGGCATTCACTGCTAGTCTTGAAGCTACATTTGTGTCAAAATTTCCATTTCCTTGTGTAGGACATCATTGAATATTTTGAAACATTGACAGAAGTAATCTATGAGGATTGTCAAAAATAATCTGCCTACTGTACATGACTGACAGCAAGATAGCAAAACACTATTAAGCTTGAAGAATTGCGTAATAAATTTTCCTTTTGAAGCCAGTTTCGCTCTCGCTTTATTCAGATCATGAATTTTTTGACAGCAGGCAGGAAATTAGGAAACGAGAAGAGAATTCAATTACAGCATTTACTGGCAGTTGGTGAGGTTATAGTAGAGTTTTGTCTGAGTTGTTAGGTTAGAAAGCAACGGTGCAGGGGTTTTTCATCCGGACTCTGCCACGAAAGCCATTGGCCTGACTTCAAGCAGCACAGGGGCATGCCTTGGAGTCTGCCCAGGAAGTGCACTGAAAGGAGAGTTTGTGTAGAATCTGACCTGATTCTTTATAGCTCCCTGCCCTATGCACAGTGCAAGAGTATGAGCTAATGTAACTCTGATGAACAAACCAACAGTTTTCTCAGTCTAGTTTTAGTTTATTAATAATCTTGAACTTTGAAAGAGGATTTTTTTTAAAATGGCTTCTACCTTCATGTGTGGAATGGAAGATCTGCTGTTCAATGGCAGCCGGTTTGTATGGAACTTAACAATCTCAACTTTGAGGAGGTGGTATACTGAAAGGCTGAGGGCTTGTCAGCAAATACTAAGGACATGGTGTGGCTTGCGTGATGTTTACCAGGTAAACTAACACAGCACATTCTCTAATGCAAGGAGATGTGCGTTCAGATTGTTAATAATTTGTTGCCTGTCATTGTTTTTCATTCAAGATAATTTTGTTTCTGTGTAAATATTTTTTTTCAATGTCTTTCTAAAAAATTGCTTTAACATTGCAATCAATTATATGTTTCTATTTGATTGAAACAAGTAGTTTAATCCTTTGGAGATTAAAGGTTAATCGCCATTAAGAGAGAACCAGTCAGTTGGTTCATCAAAGCTTTGCATCAAAATGCTTGCCTGAGGAAATGATAAACACTGAGACGGACCTATTTAAGGGAACAACAGTTATATTCAGGAGATGTTTTAAAATGACAGGCTCCACTCAAATCTTCTGAAGCCTTTAAACTAAAACCTGAACTGTACCATGATGTTTAGGAGAAACAAGAATTTTGTTTTACTTTAGCTACAGATGAACTTAATTGTGAATCGTGTTACATGAGGACCAAAAATGTTAAACAATACCCTGGCTAGAATGCTTTCAATTACAGTTTATGGACTGTGTGCAAGTTGTATCATAATAAATGATTAGAACAATATTCATCAAATAATGTTTCAGAGCCAGGTTGCTGAGATATGTTGTCTGTAAAACACATGCTGTTGGAAATTACTTCAGAAAACTGTTCTTGTTGTAGTGTTTCTAAAATTATATTTTTATATGTTGGGACATTAATACTGAATCATCAATGACTCGTGCATGACACATTCATCTGATTTGTATGACGTTTTGCAACCACTTATGATTTGTTCCATCATTTGTGTCCATGCCCTTCCTTCCTCCCCTGATCAATGTGATTCATTCTGGGGTAAAGTTCAATGGGGACCATCACTTTCTGATGCCACATTCAAGCAACAGAAATTTCACAAAGAACATAGGCAGATCTTTTGAAGGGAATTGTATTCATATCAACCTTAGTTATATCCAATGTCTGCACAGGCACCTTGCAGCATAAATCAGTAGACCCTGATAAGGATCTCAACGCATGAAATCCTTTCACCTTTCACCCTCTTGGACTTCAATTCTCAATGAAGTCAGTTAACTTGATCTTGGGATTTTCTGATTACTGCACGTCAGAATTATACTGGGTGAATTGCTAAATGATTCAGTGAGCTGATCTGTCTGGAATCTGAATCTAGAGTAAGAGTATCATGTGTATCTCCCATTATATGTAAGTGTTGTTATAGGACAGATGGCTGATGAGTTCTATCAAGCAAGCGGTCTGGTGCAACAAAGAACTCTTATTAATTCAAAGCCAACTTCTTCTCAGTGTGTGTTGAAAACATTTCACATTATTTGAAACGTAACAAATTAAAATGTGACTTTTATTCTGGTGTTACCTTGTGTGAGGCCAGTTTTCTGCATACTGATCATAATCTAAAAGATAATCATCACGAATAGAAAGACAAATTGAGAGAGGTAAATGAGAGCATTTGTGGTTTTATTTTCTGAGCCACGTCATGTCTATTTGCATTGAAGGGGTTTTGTATTTTCCTACTCTGTATTAATAATGCAGAATATTTGCCAGTTCCAGATTTATTGACGCTTGAGCTGCAGCCTTGCAATGTTCTTCAGTTCCATGATAAGCAGAAGCAGCGTTGCTTCTATAATATCCTGGATTTGTGGAGTGTGATCATTGCAATTCAGATAATGGAACCTTTGCCAGCTTAACTTGGCCAGACCTGGTGCTACCAAAACGGATGTTGCATGGCTCGGAAAGTCTGCTGACATTCACTGGAGAAGAAAGCAGTGGATTTGTGGGCCCACCTTTTGGGCAATATCACTACAATGTTAGCCAATGTTGACTAGTTAAGAGGCAACAGAAAGGGAAGTGTCAGTGGTAGGAGCATGAATGCTGTCATCCTCAAAGAGAACAACAGGCTCACGCTCCATGGAGTCCTTTGTAACACTGCCTCGCCAATTCTGAAAATCTATTGGCGAACAAATTAGCTGGACTACTGTGACAGCATGGCTTTTCCTTCTGAGCGCTGATATTCCAGCCATGATGGCAGCAGTCGCAATTTGGTGCTCCATTTCTTGAGCTTTTCTACCAGAGAATACCTTCCAGAGATAGGTATAACCGCTGTTGCAGGAGTGCAGCTCCCCTTTTAAAAATGAAAGCAGGTTGCCTTAAGAGGCTTAGGTTACCAATGCAACATCCTGTTATCTAAGCCCACCGTTGAATACACAGGCAGGTTGCCAGTATGGATCAGTGTGGTAAAAACAATGACTGCAGATGCTGAAAACCAAATACTGGATTAGTGGTGCTGGAAGAGCACAGCAGTTCAGGCAGCATCCAATGAGCAGCGAAATCGACGTTTCGGGCAAAAGCCCTTCATCAGGAATAAAGGCAGTGAGCCTGAAGCATGGAGAGATAATCTAGAGGAGGGTGGGGGTGGGGAGAGAGTAGCATAGAGTACAATGGGTGAGTGGGGGAGGAGATGAAGGTGATAGGTCAAGGAGGAGAGGGTGGAGTGGATAGGTGGAAAAGAAGATAGGCAGGTCGGACAAGTCAAGGAGACAGTAACTGAGCTGGAAGCTTGAAACTAGGATGAGGTGGGGGAAGGGGAAATGAGGAAGATGTTGAAGTCCACATTGATGCCCTGGGGTTAAAGTGTTCCGAGGCGGAAGATGAGGCATTCTTCCTCCAGGCATCTGGTGGTGAGGGAGCGGCGGTGAAGGAGGCCCAGGACCTCCATGTCCTCGGCAGAGTGGGAGGGGGAGTTGAAATGTTGGGCCATGGGGCGGTTTGGTTGATTGGTGCGGGTGTCTCGGAGATGTTCCCTAAAGCGCTCTGCTAGGAGGCGCCCAATCTCCCCAATGTAGAGGAGACCACATCGGGAGCAACGGATACAATAAATGATATTGGTGGATGTGCAGGTGAAACTTTGGATGTGGAAGGCTCCTTTAGGGCCTTGGATAGAGGTGAGGGAGGAGGTGTGGGCACAGGTTTTACAGTTCCTGCGGTGGCAGGGGAAAGTGCCAGAATGGGAGGGTGGGTCATAGGGGGGTGTGGACCTGATCAGGTAGTCACGGAGGGAACGGTCTTTGCGGAAGGCGGAAAGGGGTGGGGAGGGAAATATTGCGGAAGGCGGAAAGGGGTGGGGGTATGGATCAGTGTGCCCACTGAAATAATTGAAATTTGCATACCTCCAGAGGGTTTCAGCATTGGCCTCTTCAGAAGCAAAAATAGGCCTAATTGAATCCCTACCTCAAACATTTTACAAAATCTATCATAAATCATGGACTCAATTTATGTATATTATGAACATCCAACCTACAATTACTTAGACCTAGGAACAGGTTCCAACTTGCATACAGATAAAATTCTGAATACTTGGGAATGGGACCCATTCATAACCTGGGAACTCCTGTAATTCACTGCAATGCTTTTATTTAAAAACTACAAACAAATTCAAACTTCTCATTGTGCCTTTCCCTTTTAATGTTGGAAATGGTGCAACCTATTTGTAAATTCTATTTCTATTTTGGAAAAGTATAAATGTAAATTAAGTTATTTGAATTATGCAATTTCTAATCAAATTCAGAATTTGTTCTGGTGATTAATTATCAGAGGCATCAAGTATAATAAATCTGCAATTCATTATCTTAATTTCTGAATTGTTCCAGATCATAAAAAATTAGGAATGGTCAGTGGACCTTATTTCTGCACATCATTTTCTCAAGGGCAACTGGAGATGGGCAATAAACGCTGGCCAGTGTCATTCAAATGCCTTGAATGAATTAAAAATAGTTTTCGCATTAACCTTTATAATATTCTTTGATACTTACTGCGATCATTGGCATTCATTACCTTTTAACTACGTAACATTACACCATGTTTTACAAATGAGTTTTCATCATGTGAACTGATGGGATCATTGATAATATTAATGATTCCTTTCATTGAACACTCCGGAAATAAATATCTAGGATTTGCTATTTCTATTGAGGGGCATTTGAAAGGATATTATATTGTAACAGAGCTTGTCAGCAGTCTTTCTCTCTCCCTTTTATTTATTTATATATACACACACACACACACACACTTTACATCCTTGGCCAACTCAATGAAGTCTGACCCAAGCTGGAAGAACAGCTCCTTATTCTGCAGCCTTCAGGGCACAGCATTCCATTGAAAACTTCAGATTATATGCATTGTCCTTCACTTTCTATCCCCGGCTCAACTCCCTTCTGCCAGCTAACACTGCCCTCTCCAGCACTGTCCCCTTCCAACCTCCACTCCCTTCCCCCAACCAATGCATTTTGGCAGTCTTAATTTTGCTTTCAGCAGAGCTGACTAACAATCTGACGTTAACACCTATCCTGGATATATTCTCCTTCTCTACAGTCATTACAAATCCCTTTATTTTGTGATACCTATGACCTCTAATCTCCTTTGTCCTGTCCTGTCCTCTGTTCAACTTGTTCCTCCACGTTTTCTCAAAGTTATAAAGCCCATTACTCTCTTCAGTTCTGAAGTAACACATTCTGTTTCTCTCCACAGATGCTGCCAGACCCGCTGAATTTCTCCAGTACTCATTTTTGATATTTCCAGCATTCACATTCATATTGTGTTTTTGTTGCAAGAATAATAACTGAATCTGTGTTGTTAATAATTTTGAATATCTTGTATAGGTTATGGGATAAATTAATTTGTGTTTTATTAGTTTGGGTCAGAATTGGTAATGTTTAGGACTACTAAGCTAATTCTCAATTTAATGTTGTTTTTGCATGACTGTATACATCCGGTTTGCTGTTGTTCCTATTAATCCAATTTACACACATGGAACTGATTATCAGGCTGCCTTTGAATATTCTTGCTACCTCAGAGTGAATGCTGAGTGTGGTCAGAGTCTTTGAATGGAATCAACGTGTCACACAAATAAATACAGCCAGTCAAAGTGCGTCACAGATATTTTTTGGCTCACAATTTACGATACTACGTTTATTCAGCTTGGTGAAACATATTCAGTCTCTGTTTATAATCTCAATACATTCAGCTCCATTTGTGCAACAGCTTACATTTGCACTGATGGCATGTAGATTATAGTAAAGACAATGGAACTTTTACTTAACACTGAGTCGCGAACAAATTGCTGCTTTCTCAAAATACCAGTTTTAAACTGTGATTGTTTGCATTTTGATACTTAAATAACTATGTAAAGTAAATGAAGTATTATTTAAATACCCCCATTAAATTCATGACAAAATGTACTCAATATCAGTTTCCATTTACTGTCTTGATTTGTTTTATTTACATCACTATGAGCAATGGTTTCATGCTAATATTTGTGCCTCTTGGTTCATTGCACTAATTAGTGAGTTTTTTTCTGATTGATCTCAATTGTAGACAGTCTTGAGGCTGACAGTTGGAAGTGGTGTTGGTGTTAACATGCACTTAATACATTGTCGTTTGCAGAATTTGGCTGTGTGAGCAGAATCTGGAAGGAATTACTCAATTCAGATGAAGGACAAAATGCTGATCCTTGAGGTGTATGAGTTATTTGAAAAATACAGTTAACACACCAGCTTGTCGAGCCACAAATCCTTATAGTCGTAATCTAAATATTGACAAAAATGCTAAATTCAAGCAATGACAGGACACCGACTCCACTTGCCAACAAGACGCCATTTTACTGAGTGTGGCATCAAAGAGTTTTTGAGCCCTCATAAAATTGAAATCATTGGGAATCAGGAGATTCTCTGCACACAATGTCTGCAGTCATATCCAGAATGAAGGAATATTGTTACGACTGTCGGCAGGCCATCATTTCCCCTCCAGGACATTGTGTAGAAACTCCTCAAGGCAGAGTCCTAAGCCAAACCATTTCAACTTCTTCATCAATGAGCTTCCATTTATCATAAGATCAAATGGAGATGCTCACTGATGTCCATTTCTATTTGGAATTCCATTGATTTTAAAAATAGTCCTTATCCAGATGCATTCTTCCACCAACATCCTGAGAACCTCTTCATTGCATTGTGTTCACTCTATCTGATTCAATCCACTCTTCTCCAGAAAAACAGATCACATCTTTCTCATCTTTAAATGTCAATTTTATCAAGATTTTATTTTGGCCTTCTCAGGGCCCTCAAAGGACAATATGATCACAGCCTTGACAGTCATTTCTTTAAGATCGCTGCTCATGCTTAGCATTTTTTTAATATTTGTAGAATACGGTCTTTGTCATTGTTTGTTTGTCTAGTTTTGATTCATTCACTGCAGTAAATATTTTTCTGGCCAAATGCTTTCCTGGTAACTTAAACTTTATAGCTGTTTTCAGATGTTTGACCATTTTTTTTTAGATTAGATTAGATTCCCTACAGTGCAGACACAGGCCCTTCGGCCCAACTAGTTCATACCGACCCTCTGAAGAGTAACCCACCCTGACCCATTTCCCTCTGACTAATGGACCTAACACTATGGGCAATTTACCATGGCCAAATCACCTGACCTCCACAACTCTGGAATGTGGGAGGAAACCGGAGCACCCGGAGAAAATCCACGTAGACACTGAGAGAATGTGCAAACTCCACACAGACAGTTGTCCGGGGCTGGAATTGAACCTGGGACCCTGGTGCTGTGAGGCGACAGTAATAACCACGGAGCCACCATGCCGCCCTATCTAGACCTCTGCTTTCCCACCATTATTTCTTTCAATCCTCATAACTCTACATTTTCTTTCATTCTGTAAGCTTACCTAGACCAGTCATATATTTTATGAAGCTATAAGCAGAGGTCAGAACCTGGGAATTCTGCAGCAAGCAACTGTCCTAAACCCATCCATATCTAAAAAACACACATTAGCAGTGCTCTCCACTTGCGTAGAGGAATGAAATTCCAAACACAGGTTAAAAACAAGAGTAAGACACGAGGATTAAACAGATTAATTGGTTACGGCTCATCCACCATCATCAAGATTGACTTCCTTCACTATTACCTCATGATGATTGCAATATATGTCCTCTATAAGATCCAGTACAGCAATTTGCTAAGGTTCTTCAGCATCTTTATTTATTTAAGCTCGTGACTTTGACCTCATAGAAGAATAAGGGAAGCAGATGCATGGAAACGCTATCAGCTACAATTTTCTCTCTAATTCTGACTTGAAATCTATTATTGGTCTTTGGTCATCACTGCATCAAATCTTGGAATTCTGTTGCTAACACCACCATGTCTCCTCCTATCAGCAGTTCAAAAAAGTTGCTAACCACCATCTTTCAAAGGCATTTCGGGACAAACAATAAATACAGCCCTTTACACCCATACCGATATCCCAAGATTTCTTTTTGTATGCTATTCATTGGCAGCAATATCAACTCTATTTTCAAAATAGATGATTATGGCTGGTGCTTTTGTGAATTTAAAAATATTTTAGGTTTCTGTTGAAGACCATCATTAATGACATGGATCAACAGCTTCTTGTGTATGGTTATTTCATCCCTAGAGCAATCTGTGCGTGATGTCATGGAGCTAGTCAGATCAATTAAAGATGGATGGTTGCTAAAATGTAGATAACAGTCTCTTAACATAATTAGCTCTGAACTTGGTTGACTCTTAGAAACCCATGTACATAAGATTAACATGCAATTAACAAGAGTTCTACAGCAGCTGAATCTTGAAGACAATTTGTGACATGCCTTCTCCCTGAACTCAAACCCCCAGGTGAGGCCCTAAAACCACAGGACAAAAAACAGCCCTGAATTCAATCATCGTGAACCACAGTCTTCTGCAGTGGTACACTGTATACCTCAATTTCTGGAACAAATATCTGAGGATAATAGAAGAAATTCAAGTTCCAGTTCCAATTTGCCAAGCAAACAAGATGAATTTTGATGCCAGGAAACGCCACCAATCGTTCAACAAAGAAAATTTACAGCCCAGGAACAGGCCCTTCGGCCCTTCAAGCCTGAGCTGACCCAAATCTACTGTCTAAACCTGTCGCCCAATTCCTAAGCATCTGTATCCCTCTGCTCCCCATCTACTCATGCATCTGTCCAGGCGCATCTTAAATGAATCTACCCTGCCTGCCTCTACCACGTCTGCTGGCAACTCATTCCAGATGCTCACCACCCTCTGTGTGAAGTACTTGCCGTACGTGTCCCCCTTAAGCTTTTCACCTTTCATCTTGAAACCTTGACCTCTCGTTATTGAATCCTTCATCCTGGGAAAAAGCTTGTCTTTATCCACCCTGTCTATACCCTTCATGATTTTGTAAACCTCAATCAGGTCCCCCTCAACCTCCTTTTTCCTAATGAAAATAAGCCTAACCTACTCAACCTCTCTTCATAACTAGTACTTTTCATACCAGGCAACATCCTTGTAAACCTTCTCTGCACCCTCTCCAAAGCGTCCACATCCTTTTGGTAATGTGGCGAACAGAACTGTACACAGTATTCTAAATGCGGCCGAACCAATGTCTTGTATAATTTTAACATGACTTGCCAGCTCTTATACTCAATACCCCATCCAATGAAGACAAGCATACTATATGCCTTCTTGACCACTCTATCCACCAGTGCAGCAACCGTCAGGATACAATGGATCTGCACTTCCAGATCTCTCGGCCCATCAACTTTTCCCAAGGCTCTTCCGTTCATTGTATAATTTGCTCTAGAATTAATTTTGCCTAAATGCATCACCTCATTTGTCTGGATTGAAATCCATCTAACTCTTTTCCGCCCAACTCTCCAGTCTATCTATATCCTCCTGTATTCTTTGACAGTCCCTTATGCATTCTGCTACTCCACCAATCTTCATGTCATCTACAAACTTGCTGATCATACCAACAGTGCCCTCTTCCAGATCATTTATGTATATCACAAACAACAGTGGCCCCAACACTGACCCCTGTGGAACACCATTGGTCACCTTTCTCCATTTTGAGAAACTCCCTTCAACTACTACTCTCTGTCTCCTGTTGCTCAACCAGTTCTTTATCCACCTAGCTAGAACACCCTGCACACCATATGACTTCACTTTTTCCATTGGCATACCGTGGGGAACCTTATCAAATACCTTACTAAAGCCCATATAAATGACATCAACAGCCCTTCCTTCATTTATCAACTTGGTCACTTCCTCAAAGAACTCTATTAAGTTGGTAAGGCATGATCTCCCCCGCACAAAACCATGTTGCCTATCATTGATAAGCCCATTCTTTTCTAAATATCAATAGACACTATCCCTCAGTACCCTCTCCAGCAACTTTCCCACCACCGACGTCAGGCTCACTGGTCTGTAGTTACCCGGAATATCCCTACTACCCTTCTTGTACAGGAGGACAAAATGAGCAACCTTCCAGTCCTCCGGCACCTCACCTGTATTTAAGGATGCTACAAAGATATCTGTCAAGGCCCCAGCTATTTCCTCTCTCGCCTCCCTCTGCAACCTGGGATAGATCCCATCCAGTCCTGGGGATTTGTTCACCTTAATAACCTCTAGCCTACCCAACACAGCTTCCCTACTTATGTCAACGTGATCCAGACTAATCAAACTTGTATCTTTAATCTCAAGATTCATCATGATCCTCTACTCAGTGAATACTGATGCAAAGCAATCATTCAGAATCTCACCCATTCTCTCAGGTTTGACATACAGCCTTCCTTCATTATCCTTTAGTGGACCAATCCTTTCCCGAGTTACCCGCTTCTTATATAAGAATAAAATGCTTTGGGATTCTCCTTAATTCTACTCGCTAAAGCTATTTCATGACCCCTTTTAGCCGGCTTGATTCCTCATTTAAGACTTGCCCTACTTTTCCGATATTCGTCGAGGTCCCCGTTCTGTTCTTAGCTGCCACATTCACTAAATCTAGCAGCTATTTCTGGTGAGGACCTTGACTAGTCTCGTATGGGGAACTTGAAATACATGACATTTCATTACATTTGCAGTTATGGAATGTCTGTAGATGTGACTTTGCTCTGGAAATTCCTATAATCAGACAACTACTTCAATGCAACATCTTCTACATAGCATTTGGAAGCTGTGAGAAGAGGCAAGCAAATTTGTTTCTCCTGAGCCAATCATATTGGGGAAACCTTAACAGATAGCACAGTCTGAAACCAGAAATGTCATTCAGAATAATTAATTTTATGTCAGCTAAGGTACAGAAAGCAAAATAGAGGGATTGAAAGACAGAATTGAGAGCGGGAGAAACCTAGAAATGGTTCGTAAACTTGTACTTTTGTCAATCTGTGCACATATTTTAAAGCTGATGGAGTTGAGCTCGACACTGCTAAAGAAAATAATTTTTAATGACCAGCATGCTGTTTGGTAGCCATGTTCTTAAAAATTCATTTAGATTGGAACGGACAAATCCTAACTACTTGTCTGTTTGGCATGTCTCTATCACAAGAGCTGAAATTTCATGCCACTCAAATGTATTTCAAATTCCAGTCTCTTGGTGAGACACCAACACAGGGTTTGCTTGGACAGCACCATTCTGATTTCCTTCTTTAGCTGCATACTTAAGGCACAAGAAGTGATTTGCTGTTTGACTTGTACCGTTAGCCTCCCCATTACTTCTGTAGCACAATCCATCCCAATTACTTCTCAGAATTCCAAACAGTAATCAAGTAAAATTTAAATATTTTTACGATTCAGCAGAGATAACCGATGAGGACAAGCTGCTAGCATTTCCAGAATATTTATTTGTAAGCTGAAAAACTACAGAGTTGTAAATGGACTGATGTGATTGCCTGAGTACAGTGTCACATACTTTTCTCTGCGGAAGTAAAAATGTCCTTTCATCAACGATAGATGACTGGATAGTTTGTTCATGTCTGTTTCATTTTGCTGTTTCATTAAGCTTCAGATTACAAACCCCACTCCCACCCGAGACTAGTGAAGGCCCTCACCAGAAATAGCTGCTAGACTTAGTGAATGTGGCAAGTGAGCTTTGGTTTTGCTACCAGTTATCCAAACCACAGATGTCAGGAACAAGCTGCATCGACACAACAGTTAAAGTTAACGAGATGTTAAAGAAACCTATGAGTAAGGGAAGAACAAAGCATTTTTCTGGGCAGCCATCAGTTGGTGTCCTAAAACACATCTAGTTCTGTACTATAAATGACACGTTGGAATGCTAATTCAATACCAGCCAGGAAAAGACATTAATTGAACACAGCACAATAAAGAAGCTGTGAGAACAAATTAAATTCACTTTTGATTGATTCTTTTCCAAATGAAATGCAACCCCGTTGAGGAGCTTGATGGTTGAGCCACACATCTGCAAGCTGAACAAATTTGTTGTTTTCAAGCTAATAGTTACCCTTTGGCTTTGTTCCAAGAAATCAGATGTAGATGGGTTTCATGACAGGAGCTTTATGCTATGTAATTGTCAATATTATTCTATTGCCCTTTTAAGCACAAAATACTAACCTGAATTTGAGCAAATCTAATTGCTGTTTGATGAGCAGGGTCTGTACACTGTAAGATATTATAATGGAGAGATCTGTCCATTTCTGTTTATAACTTGCAGGTTTTGTTTGTTTTCAAATTCAATATTTATCTTAAAAAGTAAGTCTGTCTTAGATTGAGGAAAGAAACTGCTTGGTCTCTTTTTCTCTCTGGTTATGTGTCTCTTTCACTCAATATCTTAACTGTCTCTTTTTCTCTTTCTTTTCCAAATACACAAATAGTAGTAAAATTAAAGTTTATTTTACTGACATTTACATATGGAAATAGATAATGATAGACCACGGGGTAGAGAAATAAAGAATTCAGTTGGAGAAAGGCCAAATTTGCCAAACTGAGATTTGATTTGCAGAATCCATGTCAGAGCAATGGAAAACATTTAAAGAGGGCTCAGGGTAAATTATTTTCCCACAAAGAAAAAAGGTAGGACTCGAAGGTAGACCAACTTGGACGTCAAACAGCATATAGTCTGGAATAAGGCAGTAAAACTTAGCCCAAATGCTCGAACTCAGTGGTATAGAATGTTTAGAGGAATATAAAGTGCATGCGAGAAATTAAAAATGAAAATTTGGCAAACAAAGAGAGAGATGAAAAAGTTTTCACAAGTAACATCAAGAATAAGCCAAAGCTGTTTCATTAACATATAAAGAGCAAAAGGATGACTGAGGCAAGAATAAGCATAATTAGGGACCAAAAAGGTAACGTGGAGGGAGGCATAAGACACTGGGCATAGTTTTAAATTAATACTCGGTGTCTGTTTTCACAAAAAAGGAGATGAAGCAGACACTGTAATTAAGAAGGAGCACTGCGATATATTGGATCGGATAAAAGGCCATGTGTTTCACATGGTTATTGTGTTGGATGGAACTTAGAAATATACTCAAAACAAAGAATCTCACTGTGAGTTTAGTTTAAGAATAGCCAGCAGGCAAGGCATTTGCTGATTAGCAGGATCACTGAAAAGGAATCAATGTTAGTTCCAGAAAGAGGAGATATATTTCTGAGTTAGTCCTAGAAATACTGAATTTACATAAAGATCTCAGAAGATGAGAGAACTCTTGAGACGAAGTAAGAAATAGAACTGAGCTTATAGCATAAGTGTTTATAATAACTGTGTTAACAGAGCTTACTTTGTTTCATTCTGCTATATATAAAGTTAAGATTTGTTTAAAAATTGTGAAATATTCCAACATAGTTCTGAGTGATCATATCTTTGAACTAACAGTTAATGATCTCTCATAGGTTCATAACTGGTCAGGTAAGCAGTAACATGGTGAAGTGAGAGATATTGCACTTGGGAATGACAAATGAACCAAATGAAAGATTCTGAAAAGTGTAGAGGAACAGAACATTTGGGGAACATGTGTGAAGATAGCAGGACTGTTAAATAAGAAGGCTAAATGAATACATTCCTTGGTCAAGCAGGAGATCATAAGAGAAATGGGATGATGTTACGGTATTTATTGAACTGCAACTGGAGTACTGCAATACAGAAAGCATGTCATTGCATTAGAGAGAGTACAGAACAAATATATAAAAATGTCGCCAGTAATTAAAATCCAAGGGGTAGCATCATGTCTCAATGGTTAGCACTGCTGTCTCACAGTGGCAGGGAGCTGGGTTCGATTCAGCCTTGGGTGACTCTGCAAAGTTTGCACATTCTCCCCACATTTGCGTGGGTTTCTTCCAAGTACTCCGGTTTCCTCCCACAGTCCAGAGATGTCCAGGTTGGGTGGATTGGCAGTGCTAACTTTCCCAGAGAGTCCAGGGATGTGTAGGCTGAGTGAATTAGTCATGAGATATGCAGGGCTACATGGATAGGATAAGGGAGGGTGGGTCTGGGTGGGATACTCTTTGGAGGGTCGATATGGACTGAATGGCATCTATGCCACACTAGGGATTCTATGAAAGGAAGAATTGGATGGATAAGGTGAGTTTGGTTTCATCGAAACAAAGGGGCTGAGGGAGAATTAATTGAGGCATTTACATGGGTTTTAATACACTTGATGAAATTAAGTATAAGTTTTGAAGTTAGTGAACTGAAATCCTAAAATTCAAGTCAAACTGCAATAATCCAATATGTAATCTTGTACGTTGTCTCAGAAATTAAGCTTCAGATCATTGTCAATTTCTTCTTCAAAGCATTTGGGAGAAAATGAACTTTCACTAAATTGACTAAAAACCTAGGCCATATTCCCAATCAGCTCCCACAGCACAATACCACCCTGTATGTTCAATGATACAATCCTGAAATGTGTGGACTTTTTTTTAATATCTTGGGAGCTTCCTCTCAATGAATACTAATGTGAATGATGAAATTCCTCTTCACCTCCAATGTGCTACTTCAGTTTTTGACTAATAGGGAAACAGAGTATGTGAGGACCAAGGTATCAAACCATAGACTGTTTTACAGAGCAGCAAAAACTTCCAAGCTCCTTTTATGTTTTGGAGATTTGGACAAATTGCAGTAGCACCTTCATGGAGTACCTTTGCAGAATACTCACGAGAAATTTGATGACAAGAAAGATGGTCCAGACCGCTGATGTTCCCCCGGTCAATTTACCAATCTTCAGCCAATTTGATTCGCTGCCTGTGATATTAAGAAAAGATTAACAGCACTGGACACTTCAAAGACTAGGCGCCATTGAAACATCCCAATAATAGTACTGAAGACATGTAGTCCCAAACTTTCCATGCCCCTAGCCAAGCAATCTCTATACAACACTGCATCTTCCTGAGAAGATGAAAAAATGTCCAGGTTCATCCTTTTCACAAAAAGCAAGACAAGTACAACCCAGTTAATTACTTGCCAGTTTATCTACTAGCATTAGCAAAGTAGTTCAGAGAGTCATGAAGGTATGTATCACGGAAACATAATCTTTGGTCCAACTTGTCCATGCTGACCAGATATCCTCAATAAATCTAGTCCCATTTGCCAGCATTTGGCCCATATCCCTCTTAAACCCTTCCTATTCATGTACCCAACCAGATGCATTTTAAATGTTGGAATTGTACCAGCCTCCACCTCTTCCTCTGGCAGCTCATTCCATACACACATCACTCTCTGCATGAAAAACTTTCCTGTTAGGTCCCTTTAAAATCTTTCCCCTCTCACCTTAAACCTATGCTGTCTAGTTCCCAGACCCAGGGAAAAGACCTTATCTATTTCCCCTATCCATGCTTCTCATGATTTTATAAACTTCGATAAGGTCACCCCCTCAGCCTCGAACACTCCAGGGAAGATTGCTCCTATAGCTCAAACACTCCGACTCTGACACCATCCTTGTAAATGGTTTCTGAACCCTTTCAAGTTTCACAACATCCTTCCTATAGCAGGGAGACCAGAATTGCATGCAGTATTCCAATAGTGACTTCCCAACTCCTGTACTCAATGCATTGACCAATAAACATACCAAACACCACCTACACTATCTTATCTACCTGTGACTCAACTTTCAAGGAACTGCGAACCTGTAGTGAGTGTAGAGTGTCTTAAGTCTGTGAGGGGGTGCGTGTGTGTGCGCGCGTCTGTGTATGTGAGAGCTGTGTCCGTGTGTATGTGAGAGACGTGCATACAGACACCCACACACAGCCTTATAGACACACACACACACGCACCCCCTCATAGACTTAAGACATTCTGTGTATGTACACACACACACAAACCCCCACCCCAGACAGACAGACAAAGACCCACATGCACACATATATTTTGTGGGGTGAATTTGTACTTGCAGAGTTACATTGCACTTTGCTCAAAAACTGCATACATTCATGTAGAACTCTGAGCTCAAAAACTGCATGAATTTATGTAAAACTCTTATCTCACTTTTTAGATTAGAATCAATCTAAACATCAGATCATAGACAGAGAACACAGGGGGCTAACACCTTCAATATATTGTCTAGCTATCACCATTGTTAACAGCTAACCCGAGAATGCAACTTTGAAAAAAAGGGTTTTGTGATTTACACATGAAAGAAGTGAAACTATCACTGTATTCTAACAGATGAAAGGCTTAACAGACAATCAATTTTCAATGTATAATTTCAGTTACATCACACTGCAAATTTTTGCTATAAATTCTGTGTTGCGATCGAGCCCTCCACAATCACCTGATGAAGGAGCGTCGCTCCAAAAGCTAGTGTGCTTCCAATTAAACCTGTTGGACTATAACCTGTTGGTGTGTAATTTTTAACTTTGTACACCCCAGTCCAACACCGGCATCTCCAAATCATGGTTCAGGTGAAGTCCATCTCAACAGTACAGCTCTCATGTGATAATATTGCCAAAGCCCCATGAATCAAAACCCATTTCTCCCATTCCACCCATTCCAATGTTTGACCCAATGCATTTATGCCTTTAATCTTATTTAATCAGCCACATTTGTCCATGGCTCAGGTAACCATCCAGATCTTACGATTTTTAATTTTGCCCCTATCTACCATAATCCTAAACTACATCCTGCATCCTAATCCAATTTATGTAATTGGTACCTATATGAAGCATGACAACTGATCCTCTTCCTCCCACTGCAAGTTGCTGTCCAGCCCAAAGCAAATGTCCCAAACCCTGGCACTGGGTAGACAACACAGCTTTCTGGAGTTGCACACTTTGCTGTAGAGAACTAACTCCTGATTGTACAATGAATTACTATTACACCATTTCGATCTACTCCTTACCCACTGCCATGCCATGTACCTTGCTGAATGAATTCTTGCAACATGGTGTTAGGGTCAGTTTACATATTTACCTGGCAGGCCCCATTCTCAAGCACACAAGCTGCAAACATTTTAACCAGTCAATATTTGCAAGGGATGATGTTCTTTTACATCTACCTCTCGACCTCCTTACCCATTTTAAGCACAGTTATGACCATCTGTCATTGGATTTGGTCAGTGGTTAATCTTAAGGATGTCATGTGTCTTCTGGAACAAAGTGTCCAGATAACTTTACGCCTCTCTGGGCTCTCTGTAGTGTAACAATCATTACATTTGCTTTGCACATGAAAGGCTCATTTTCTTATATTTCAAAATATACTTGATTTATAAAAATAAGTTAGACATAATAATAACCGCAGTTTGGTTCTGTACTGTTGCAAATCAAGGAAACAAACAAACATTGGAGTTTGACCTTCTCCAAACAAACCAAAGGCATTTTTTACTTGTATTACTAGACTGTATTTATGTGGATTTGAGGCTTGCCCCAAAACCAGACAGAAACACTTTCTGCAAATTGTTAGCATTAGAATTAAAATTTCCTAAGTTGCCTGTAGGGCTCTTGTGACATAGTGATTGTGTCCCTACCACCAGACTAGGGGTCCCAGTTTCCAGTCCCCCTTGGCGCTGGCAGTGGGCAACAAAATCTCTGAAAAAGTTGATATTTTTTAAAAATGTGTGAAAAAAATTAGAATATATCTGTTAGGTACTGGGATTCTAAAATTGGAACTTATTTCCATAACTATGTACAAGTATATTGTTAACGAGTAGCATTGTCACATGGTCATAAAGGATACTTGTGGCACAGTGATGGTATCTTTGCCTTTATGCCACAAGACTCCAGTTTAACCTGTTCCATTTCTGCATTGGTTAATAAAAAATATTTACCCTTCCCGATGAATTTAGTGTGAGCATCTTGACTTCTAGCTCATTGACTCTGAATCTGAACCAAAGCTGTTTAAGCCATTGATATATATTATAGACTTATTTTCTATGGATCACACTGGTGTCCATGCAGTTGCAACATCACTCTTCCCCTGATAATCTTTATTGTGTGCTAATTAATTTCTTCTTGTCTTAATAATCTACTTTTAATAGGTTTGTCTCATTACCATTAATCAAACTGTACAATTATCTGTGGAACCTTAAAATTACCAACAAATTACACAGGTTTTAAAGTTAAATGAGAAAAGTACAAATTGATTAATTACCTGCTTCCTTGCTTTAGAGTCATAGAGTCATCGAGATGTACAGCATGGAAACAGACCCTTCAGTCCAACCCATCCATGCTGACTAGATATCCCAACCCAGCCTAGTCCCACCACCTAGCAATTGTACCAGCCTCCACCACCTCCTCTGGCAGCCCATTCCACACATGTACCACCCTCTGTGTGAAGAAGTTGCCCCTTAGGTCTCTTTTATATCTTTCCCCTCTCACCCCAAACCTATGCCCTCTAGTTCTGGATTCCCTGAATCCAGGGAAAATACTTTGTCTATTTATCCTATTCATGCCCTTCATGATTTTGTAAACCTCGATAAGGTCACCCCTCAACCTCAGACGCTCCAGGGAAAACAGCCCTAGCCCTGTTCAGCCTTTTCCTATAGCGCAAATCCTCCAATCCTGGCAACATCCTTATAAGTCTTTTCTGAACCCTTTCAAGTTTCACAACATTTTTATGATAGGAAGGAAGCCAGAATTGCACGCAATATTCGAACATCACACTTGATTTTTCTTGGCGTGTGGCCAGTGTACTCTAGACCCACAAATTGAGCATTTACCATCATCACATCCTGCACCCATTGTTTTAAACACTGCAAACTTGTTCTCCTCTCATACTTTTGGATAGTTTCTATGTGCTATTTACAAGATGCACCACAATGACTCACCTAGACTCCTTCATCTGCACCATCCCCCACAGAGAAAAGGTAGATGGTAAGGCACTGAGCATATTGAGAAACTCATCAGGAGGGTGTGGAGGCAAAATTCAGTTGTCAGAGAGAGAGCATGGAAATCTCCAAACAGTTCATCTGCCCAACCCTTAAATCAACACTTGTGTATGTGGCAGGGCCTGTAGATTGTGTATTGGTCTTATCAGCCAATCTCAGAAATGGTCAAATTGAAGTGGAAGCAAATCATCTTCAATCTATGTGGAGTTTGCACATTCTCCCTGTGTCTATGTGGGTTTTGCTCTGGGTGCTCCGGTTTCCTCCCACAGTCCAAAGATGTGCAGATCAGGTGAATTGGCCATTCTAAATTGTCCATAGTGTCGGTGCATTAGTCAGAGGGAAATGGGTCTGGGTGGGTTACTCTTCGGAGGGTCGGTGTAGGCTGGTTGGGCTGAAGGGCCTGTTTCCACACTGTAGGGAATCTAATCTAATCTAATCTAATCTCAAGGGACTGTCCTTGAGAAGAGAGAATCTTCAATATTATTATGACCTTGTGATGAGGTGTGAACTGGATCCACTCTTTCTCCAAACTCCTCAGACAACCGTAACAAAGGCTCTCTTCACTTTCCAGGATGCAATGATATATAATGCACCAATTTAAATGCAACTAACTATAGGGAGGAAATTACAAGGGTTTTTTGAGTGAAGTGCAATTTTGTTACTTGCTAATTCCAAGAAAAATAATGGAAATAACAAGAGCTCATACATATGCATTCACATTCTCATATGATGCACCAATACAAACGTACACAAATACACAGTTTAAAGTCGTAATGGTATTTCTAAGATGTTAGCTTTTAACCTGAGACCAGGGTTGGTTAGGAATATCCTGGATTAACAGCAAGCATGAAGATGGCAGAAGTTTTTGAGTTTTTAGTGTTCAGATGTTTCTAATTTTTTTTATCACTGGGCTTTGCCCTTCCTGAGAAAACACAGACAGAGCTTTGTCCATTGCCAGTCATAAATCTATCTCCTTTGCCCTGCCAAAGTAGTTCCTTAAATATAGCTCATTTATACACTTCTGTATTTGTGTTCATTGCCTACAATATCAAGCAAGGAGACAATGTCCAGCATGTGAATTTTTTTTCTTAATTGTAGTTGTGATAAATAGTTGGAATTTTCCTTTTATAATTTAATGCATTTTTTAACATTGAATACAAGAACAACAGAGTTGGCAAGGGGTCGGGGAAGAGACTGGAAATTGGGATTTTTAATGCATAATTGAAGCATCTCCAACATGAAGCTCTGCTTTGAACAAAATCAACCAACTCATTAGACTTCTGAACTCGTTAGCTTTGCAGTACTGTAGCACACTGCTGTTTGACTATCTCGTTTCACTCACTAATGCAAAATGTGGAGAAAGGCCTATCATTAGGGATTGGTATCTTCTGTTTCGATC
Organism: Chiloscyllium punctatum; assembly: GCF_047496795.1. Classification (NCBI taxonomy): domain Eukaryota; kingdom Metazoa; phylum Chordata; class Chondrichthyes; order Orectolobiformes; family Hemiscylliidae; genus Chiloscyllium; species Chiloscyllium punctatum. The sequence continues at coordinate 47,963,829 of NC_092750.1, read as the reverse complement.
CTAGGTAACCCTATAAACCAATGACGTAATGGATACTGAGGGATCTTAAATGGACAAGCAGCTGTCTTATCAGTGTTTCTTTGTTGGTGAACTATGTATACAGCAGATATCCACTTGACTAAAGTGCTATTGAAATTAGATAAAACCAAATAAATCTTTTTTTGAATCTAACTTTATTTTAGCATTGCAATGGTACAACAAGTCCACAAGCAGCAGTTTGCTAACTGGGTATATAGAATAGGATTTAAAATATAATTGGTACAATATCTACATATTATTCACATAGACGCATACAACTGTGCAATTACTTTGAAAGCTATCCACAGTTCCTGAAGCATTTCAGTGAACATGATTTCCTTCAAGAAGAATAACCATCTGGGTTTATGCAAAAGAGGGAGGAAATATCTCTGATCAAAGAATTTAGCTCACCCGTAAAACAGAGAATGAACTGAATATTGTTTTCCCCTTTGCTTCCCAAATCTTTGGTACAGCACCTCAGAGAAGCATGGAGTGTGATAATGTGTTTGTATAAATTCGTTCATAGTAGGTGGATATCACTGGCTGGCCAGCATTTATTGCCCTTCCCTAGTTGCCAATGGGAAGGTGGTGGTGAGCTGCCTTCTTAAACCACAGCAGTCCATTTGCTATAGGTTGACCAATAATGTCCTTAAGGAGGCAATTCGACAATTTTGACCCATCAACAGTGAAAAAAAATTGATATATTTCCACGTCAGGGTGGTAAGTAGTTTTAGTGAATGAAACTGCAGATGGTAGTGTTCCAATGTACTACCCTGGCCCTTCTAGAAGGGTGACAGAAACAAAAAGAAAAAAAAGTGGGCAGCACAGTGGCTCATGATTAGCACCACTGCCTCACAGCACCAGGGACCCAGGTTCAATTCCAGCTTGACTCAATGTGGAATTTGCACACTCTCCCAGTGTCTGCATGGATTTCCTCCAGGTGCTCCAGTTTCTTCTCACAATCCAAAGATTAGATTACTTACGATATGGAAACAGGCCCTTCAGCCCAACCAGTCTATACCGACCCTCCGAAGAATAACCCACCCAGACCCATTCTCCCCTGACTAATGCACCTAACACTATGGACAATTTAGAATGGCTGATTAGCCTGACCTGCATATCTTTGGATTTTGGGAGGAAATCAGATCACCCGGAGGAAACCCACGCAGACATGGGGAGAATGTGTAAACTCCACACAGACAATCACCTGAGGCAGGAATTGAACCTGGGTCCCTGGCACTATGAGGTAGCAGTGCTAACCACTGAGCCACCATGCCACCCAAAGATGTGCAGGTTAATGGGCCATGCTAAATTGCCCATAGTGTTCAGGGGAACTGTAGAGTAATAGGTTAGAGGAATGGGTCTGGGTGGGTTACTAGTTGGAGGTGTTGTTGGACCTAATGGCCTGTTTGCACACTGTAGGGATTCTATAAGGGTGTGGTCATGGAGCTGTCTAAGGATTTTGAATTTCTGCAGTGCATCTTGTACATAGTACACACTGCAGTACACATAGCATCAGCGGTGGAGGGAGTGGATGTTTGTGGAGGTATTGTCAATCAAGTGGGCTACTTTATCCTGGATGCTGATAAAGCTTCTTCAGTGTTGTTGGAGTTGCACCCATTCAGGTAAGTGGGGAGTATTTCATTACTGTCCTGACTTGTGCCTTGTAGATGGTGAACAGGCTTTGGAGCAATAGGAGGTGAGTTACTTGCCACACTATTCCTAGCTTCTGACCTGCTCTTGTAGCGACAGTATTCATGTGAAGGGTCCAGTTGAGTTTCTAATCAATCCCTCTTGGCCAGGGATTCAGTGCTGGTAACATTGAACATCAAGGGGCGATAGTTAAATTGTCTCTTATTGATGAAGATCATTGCCTATCGTTTGTGTGGCATGAATGTTAGTTGTCAGCCTGAGCCTGGTTACTGTCTCATTGCATTTCAACATGGACTATTTCAATATCTAAAGAGACGTAAATGGTGCTGAACATAGTGCAATCATCTGCAACCAACGCCACTTGTGACCTTATCATTACAGGAAGGTCATCGATTAAGCAGCTGAAGATGGTTGGGCCTAGGACACTGTCCTGAGGAACTCCTGGAGATTTGTCCTGGAGCTGAGATGACTGACCTCCACACTGTCTGGTAGATGCCAGTGTTAAAACTGTACTGGAAAACGGCTTGGCTAGGGGAGTGGCAAGATTGAGTTGCTCAAAGCAATGTCCAGGAAATTCTTCATGACTCCAAAGTAGTGGCCAGGAAGTTAACTACTACTTATTCTGTTAATGTTGAAAAACTTTTCTAAATATTTAGTGTCATAGAGATGTACAGCTTGGAAATAGAACCTTCAGACCAACCCTTCAGACTAACTTAATCTAGTCCCATTTGCCAGCACTTGGCCCAATATCCCTCCACCCCTTCCTATTCATACACCCATCCAGATGCCTTTTAAATGTTGTAATTGTACCAGCCTCCATCACTTCCTCTAGCAGCTCATTCCATACACGCACCACCCTCTGCATGAAAAAGTTGCTTCTTTGGTTCCTTTTAAATTTTTCCTCTCTCACCTTAAACCTCTAGTTTTGGATTCCCCCAGACTCTGGGAAAAGAACTTGTCTGTTTACCCTATCCATGCCTCTCCTGATTTTATAAACCTCTATAAGGTCACCCCTCAGCCTCCAACACTACAGGGAAAACACACCCAGACTATTCAGCTTCTCCCTGTAGATCAAATCCTCCAACTCTGACAACATCCTTGTTAATCTTTCATTATAATCCTCCTGCTTTTGTGCTTAGAAAAATCTTTCAAAAAGTGTTTAAAGCATTAAGATGTGTTAAAACAAAGGAATATTATATTTTAACTTTGGAAAGAAAATCCAAAGCCTTTTCTTCATGTTATTTTCTCTCCATACTTTTTGCACTCTTTTTATTACAATGAAATAATGACAGCCTTTCTGCTTCTTCAAAGTTTTGGCATTGTTTTACAAAGTAAAAGATGGCATCTGGCTGATGGTGTTGCTACAGAAATATTTTCAACTGAACAATAAGAAATGTGATTTTCACTTCAAAATGCTTTATTCAATAAATTGTTCATCTGAATTTTCCATTCACATCAGTTGATTTTTAATATTTTCTCAATTTTCTTAGAATGTCCGTTTTTATAAGGATTTTTTGGCCTGCTTCCCTCATATTTTTAAGCAATTATAAGTGATCATTTATTTATTGTAGTATTTTAAGCTGTCTTTTAGCTAAGGATGTTCCTTTTATACACAAATTTTACAACATTCCTCCAAGGGACTTAACACTCATTGGGTGTAGAATATCTGCTGCTGTATACAAAGGCTATAAATTGAATTTTCTTCCTTGTAGCTTTTGTAAGACTGCTTGGTCTGCACATGCTTTTTTCAGTATTTTAGTTTATTTAAGCTTTTGTGGGTAGACTTAGTACTGCAATAGTTCTTGCAGCTTTTTTAACTGCTGGCTGCTATTGTGTACAGAAGCTGATAAGCTTTTAAATAAGAACAGAAATTACTGGAAAACCTCAGCAGGTCTGGCAGCATTTGTGGAGAGAAAGCAAAGTTAACATTTCAGGTTCAGTGAGCCTTCCGCACAGTTTTTAAGCCACTGAGTATTTAAGGGACACTCTGTTTTCTGTTTGAAATACTTTCTTGTTTATTTCTCATTGATTGGCTCCTTTTTTTTTAAACTGAAGTTTTCTTTCAGGAAATCACCATTACTTGATTTTTAATGAGAAAGCAGTGCCCATTATCTCTGTATACATCAGTTGTCACCGTTTTGTTAAACTGATTCACTCCTTTTTGCTGCACTTGGTCTAAGCTGTTGGTATCATGTGGGAACAGATGTCTACACAAAACCTTAGGCAGAAGACGATAGGTTTAATTCTGATGAGCAGTAAATAAATTATGTAATAGTGAGTTTGTTACATCTGACATACATGATGGTATCTTGTGAGATATCATGCTTGAGTATACGTTCATATTATGACATTATCTGTTAACAGTAATAAGCATCACTGAATCTCTCTTATCCAGCTGAACACATGGAGAACATATTAGCTTCTCCCAGGAATAAACTTTTACATTCTGTTGGATTGAGCTTTTCCTCAGATGTCAATTAACCTCTTCTGGTATTAAATGCATTATGCAACAGGTAGCAGGGCAGAAAGGCTGTCCAAGACTCTGCCCACCACAGACCTAATAGGTGTGTGCATGCAGGAAGGTGATGGAGTCCCCATCTGCACACTTCTGCCAAATCAATAACCCTTAAAACTGGCATCTCCGGGCATCCCCCTCCCCCTCCCAGGCCACCAAGAACATGCAGATCCTGGGCCTCCTCCACTGCCAAACCCTTACCACCCGACACCTGTAGGAAGAACTCCTCATCTTTCTCTTTCGGACCCTCCAACCACACAGGATCAATGTGGATTGCACCAATTTCCTCATTTCCCCTCCCCTCACCTTACCACAGATCCAACCTTCCAACTCGGCACCGCCCTCATGACCTGTCCATCTTCCTTCGCACCTATCAACTCCACCTTCCTCTCTGACCTGTCAACTTCACCTCCTTTTTGTCTACCTATCATATTCTCAGCTACCTTACCCCTAGTCCCAGCCCCCTTCCATTTACCACTCAGCCCCATTGGGCCACCCCCTCATTCCTGATGAAGAACCCAAAACATCGACTCTCCTGCTCCTCGATGCTGCCTGACCGACTGTACTTTTCCAGCACCACACTCTTCAACTGTGATCTCCAGAATCTGCAGTTCTCACTTTCTCCCACCATTAAAATCTACACTATGAGTCAACTATACATGGAACATTCAGCAATTTATTCTGTTGTCTGCTTCCAATGCTGATCAAAATAACAGCAGTGGGCCTTGGTTTGCAGATGATTCATAGGCCAGGTTGTAACCCATCAAGAAATAATATTGCACTCATAAAAGTTCGAATATATTTACAGACATATAAACAAAATGAAAGGAATTTAAAACTTTTAAAATAAACCAACCCATATACCTGAGAGCTGCATTTTAAAAGGAAGTTTTTAAAGTATGAAACAATGCAAACCTCCTTGCACTTATGCCACATAAATGACTGCAGGTAAATTAATACAAATGGATGAAAAGACTCAGAATTGCCATTAGTAAACTGTAAGTTTTGTTTTATGTTACTCCCTTTTCCTCATGTAGAAAAAGATCTCAACCCTTAATAGCTTCTTATCATTCTCCATTGTCTAACTAGTAAAAAGTGGAACAGAATTTTTCAGTGGCCTTGCTCTTTGTTGTTTTGTACTAAAATGCTGAGACGTGTACAGGGTTGGTCTGTTTTCTAACAATTTATTGGTTTTATTGTGTTGGTAGGCCTAGCATTTCCTACAGAGGTAGCTCCACTTCACTGTTATGAGAAAATAATGCTGGAGGTCTAACTGTCTCCTACCGATGTTCTCTTTATTTTGAACAGCACATAGATTAGTAATGAGCAAAACAGATAAAATAGTGCAATACCAAGATACAGATCTATATAATCAGATTGTGAACCTGAAACGGATTAATATCCTTTTTCGCTAAGATTGGAGATACAATAGAATCAAGTTCAATTCAAGGGAACATGTTTCCATTATATCTTGTGGATAGATACCCTAATCATTTGTTTGTTTCTCCTAAAAGCTCTCAAGTACTCGGCTAATAAAACATTAGTGTTTACTGGATTTCAGTGTGTGCTTTATTCTACTCAGCTCTGGTCTGGTTTAGCCCATTATCCAGACTTGTAGAAATGGCACACAAATAATCAGCACAGAGATTGCACCATCAAAGTTTAAATTTACAAGCAATAATAGCACACCTGCCTTCTGGTCCATTGGATTTAACAGTCTGTAATCCTTTGAATGGTGATGAAAGAAAGTTAGTACTTGTATAATGGCAGATAACAAACCTGGCAAATGCAACCTCCAGTGTATATTGATTATTCCTAATAACAAGTATTGTGTCACCTGCAGAATACAGAGCTGCAACTTGTAAAATTCCTTATGAATTATGGATGTCCCGTGAATCCAGAGCAGAAGCAAATAGACAATAGCTAAATCTGTCGTTGAGGCTTAATTATTTTGAGAAGATAGAATGGCTTGATGTTCTGCTGTAGGATTACAACAAAAGGTTATAATCAGCGTATTATAGAGCACTAAAGCATTAGTTAGTTAATCTGCATAATATTAAATTGATAATCTCTCAATTTGTCACTTGAATAGATACTAATCAAATCTGTAATATTCCACAATTGTGAAACAACACAATACAAAAATTATACCCTGCAGGTAGGAACTGCCACATAATACTTGCTAAAGATTTTTGTCCTAGCATAATCTGATACAAAAACATTAGATTTTTAAAACAGGAGTCAACTTCAGTAAAATAAGTGTTCATGTTCCCGTTTCCTGTGTGTCTCTACTCACTGTGGCTTCCAGTTCTTCATATAATACAAAACACAGGTCAGTTACCTAAGTAACTAAACAGCATATTACTGAAATTGATCTCTTTATAATTGAGCTCCATGGCTGAGGAACATATGGCTAGCTTTACAAGATTAATTATGTTTTAATATATGGCATTGTCATTTGTATTATAAGCAATATAAGTTGATTGTTTCTACCCTGGTAATAAATACAATGGCATCCAAATATATGAAGCTGATTTTAGAGGGACAAAGAAGTAAGTAGTTTCTTCACAATGTGCTTTCAAATCTCTAAAAGATGTTGACTCCTGCTAAGATACAATTCCACAAGAACCAGCAAGCCTTTGACACGCTCAACTAATTGTTCATCACTTGTCAGCCTGGATCGTGAAAAAATTGAACTATAGAGAGCATCATAATTGAGTCCGGTCCTCCATCTGGATATAGACATACACATAGAGTTTCTAGCATCGATCCACCAGCGCAGTTACTAGTGGGAGGTCTGGCTGACAGTTCCCCCTTTAAGCCGTCTGTAGTATCTCTACTGCCATTTGGCCCACATAAGTCACTTTTAATCTTCCTGATCTGTATAACACAGCACTATTTTCAGGAATTAAAGCAAAATACTGCAGATGCTAGCAATCTGAAATAAAAACATAAACTGCTGAAAAAACTCAGTAGCTCTTGGAGACAAAATCAGAGTTTATGTTTCAAGTCCGAAGATGTTAACTCTCTTTCTCTCTCCCTGGATGTTGCCAGACCTGCTGAGTTTCTTCAGTTTGCATTTATTCAGGAACACTGATGAAAACATTGCATGGCACCGTACTCGAAAGTAATGCTGCAGTAAATGATAATGTGATTGAAACAGAGTTGTCTGCTTCATTTGGGATCAAATTGAAGACCAATATAACTATTCTTTCAAAAATAAATGGATTAAAAACACAAAATGTTTAGTTTTTATTGTTTGCATGGTAGGTACACCAGAACCTCCTTGTTTTTGGCCAATAACTAAAATGGCCATTATACCTGCTTTACCTGCATATTAAAGACAGCAAGCTTGAGCAACTGATTTCATGATAGACAAAATATAAAGCACTTCTCTGCACTCATCCATCACTTTAAAAAAACTGACTGAATAACCACTTAGTCCCCACTCCCCAGTGCGTTGCTCAAAGTGAATAGCAGTATAAAAAGAATATTTATTTTGGTTTCATTTTTATGTGTTAGCAGTTGCTGAGTAGTGCAGTCTTTGAGCTATCTTCAGATTCTCTTAAATTTACTATTTAAGGAATTAAGCACAAATAACTGTCCACTAAGCAATGTTAAAACCTATTTATATACTAGAGGATATATCTGTTAATATCAAGCTAATTGCTTTTAACAACAAGAATTATTATTTAAGTGAACAATAGAACTGAATTAAAACAGAAATTGCTGGAAAAGTGCAGCGTCTGAGAATAGCACTGAAGGCTGGAAATATATAAATAAATATAAATAAATAAATAAATATGAGGGCACTTTTAACCTGGTTCACAAGGTGGAAAACCAGGGGATCTGGCCCAAAGCTTATCCGAGGCCATATAATTATTATGTCCATTGACTCCAAAGAAGAGAGAAATTGGACAGTGTAAAGCCAGGGTTGCTCCCAACCCTGTTAGTTTCTCAATGGGTGAGTTAGGTTGAAATTGACCCCTACATATTGTTTTAGTGGGGAAAATATGAGTAAAGCCCAAGATCCCTATGGAGCCAGATATGCCATCATTGCCTCTTGATAGTCACAGTTATTATGTCTAACTGGCCAGTGTAACTTGTACCTATTGCTATGATGCAATAAATTAAATCTTGTGCCTCTTCTCATTAAAACTCACCAGTAATTTTTTTTCCATCACTACTAAACAAATAGGACCTAACATGCAGGATAGGAAGGAGAATTAATTTGATTTTTCTTCCTGTGCCCCACTAGGGTATAGCTCATACATATAAGTTTTTAAACCATAGAAAGGAGAATTAACGGGGCACAGTGCTCGTGTCTGTACTCTGGGCCAGAACATTTGAATTCAAGTCCCATCCTATCATGGAAATATGTTATAATGTGTTTGAACATGTTCATTAAAAATAATTAGAAAGGAGGTCTGTAAGAATAAAAGGGTGGTTATGGTAGGGGATTTTAAATTTCCAAACATAGTCTGAGACTGCCATAGTGTTAAGGGTTTAGATGGAGTGGAATTTGTTAAGTGTGTACAGGAAAATTTCTGATTCAATATGTGGATGTACCTACTCGAGAAAGCGCAAAACTTGACCTACTCTTGGGAAATAAGGCAGGGCAGGTGACTGAGGTGCCAGTGGGGGAGCACTTGGGGGCCAGCGACCGTAATTCTATTAGATTTAAAATAGTGTTGGAAAAGGATAGACCAGATCCAAAAGATGAAGGTTGGAGGGATATGGGCCAAGAGCTGACAGAATGGACTAGATTGGGTTGGGATATCTGGTCGGCATGGATGAGTTGGACCGAAGGGTCTGTTTCCGTGCTGTACATCTCTATGACTCTATGATTGGTGGCGGCACTCTACAGTAATCAATAGCTGGTTGTGATTGATTCAGTAGTGCACACAATATAGTGATCAGCAGTGGACAGCATTAGTTAAATACCCCAAGAAAGCAACAGTGGAAAATATCCATTGGACCAATTAGAAAATCTTTTGAGAAGGTAAGTGAGTTTCAGGCTGCAAAAGATAGAAGTTACTTTGCTCAGTAAGTATTGCTGCCATAATCACACAGCTACAGCAACAAAGACACAGGCTTTAAAATTTATTTTATATCAAGGGCATAACATTGCGAATGTTAGACTTAAATTGCCCCTTTGTCACATTAAAAGATGACAACAGTCCAACAGAAGACAGTTAGAAGATCTCCAAAGACTGTAGTATGAGAGCAGGAGATGAGCAATTTACCCATAGGTTTTAGCAAAAAGATTTATTAAGACCACAGTCATAAATAATGGAAGGGATGTGCACTGTACCATAGGTTTTAATGATAGGAAAGCCTCTTTTGCGCAGGCAAAATAGGTGGAAACATTGAGATGAGAAAACTACAATTTACCTGCGGAAGGCAAGAAAGCACCATGTTGACCATAAAAAGCATATGGCCCTGCCCCCCTATAAGCAGTACAAAGATTGTTATTTTATTGTTATTTTACAGAATGTAACGTATTACTGTAAGAACATAACACAAATTGCTATAATACAGAATTCAAAGTTTTAAATAAGATAAAATAAAACAACATTGTTACAATAGAATCTGAAACTTTATTAGGAGCGAATAATGCAGTACTGTAATACTGAATACTTTAAAAACTTGTTAAAAAGAAAGGGTAAGCTAGTATTACTTTAGAATTTAAAATCTACTTGGCAGAGAAAGAATGAAGCAGCATTCAGAGGCATCAGAATGGTGTCAGGTAAAAAGAATAAACAAATACATTTGGAAGAAAAATAATACTACCACAGAGATTAAATATCAGATGGGCTAAATAGAACACGAGAAAATACTTGGAGAAAACAATTCTTTGAAATTGAAATGATGAAAATCAAATTATCAAGTTAAATGCCAATGAATAAATAAACAACTATATTCAGTAGGATCAATAGCTGATGTTATAAATCACCAAAACTCCAATTGCACGGAGCTTTGAAATCAGTGTTCATAAAAGACAGAATTGTCATGCGAATTATTGAAGTCTTTATCAGATCTATTATATTCCACAGTAGATTTGAGGTTGGAGAAAAATATTCAAATTGTGGTGGTAGCAAAAAGCAGGAAGTCAACCCCTGAGAGAACAAAATCCTCTCAGTTATATGATACAGAAGATCGAAAGTATCAGATGATGGCCCAGAACAGAGAAACGGCCAGACAGGAGACATGAAGATAAATGTACAATATTGTGGATACTGGAAATTTGAAACAAACACAAACTACTGGAGAACTGCAACACATTTGGCAGCATCTGTGGAGAAAGAAACAAAGTTAAAGTTCCAAGCCCAATATGACTTCTTCAGAACAAAGATTCCATCTTCTGAAGAAGTCATATGGGACTCAAATGTTAACTCTGTACTCTTCACAGATGCTGCCAGATATGCTGAGTTTCAATAATAGAAGCTTAAGAGTCCGTGTTAGTGCTGTCGAACAGGAAAACCTCACAGGCAAAACCAGACAAAAGAGTGCTCCACCTGTAAAACTAACGATCACTTCCAGAAGGTGTGCAGAAGTTGGACACGGTTTCAGAATAGCAAAATTCCAAATATTTATTCTATAAATATGGTAAAGTCCAAGAGCCACCACAATGAGAAAAGATACCCTAGGGATTTCATCGGGAAATTGATAATTCAACAGACCCATGTTTGACAAAACCTATATATGTCAATGGGCATTTCAATAAATGTTAGCTTGTTACAGGGATGAGGGTCACTGTCCTATCAGGTCAAATGCTATGGTTGAAGGAAAAACAAGTTCGAACGGGAAGGGATTATCTGATGTGATCAGGTGAAAAAACTCAGAACAAGAAATATAGCTGCAAATAACACTGCAACAAAGAAGCTAAGGGCTTTGAAAATAGAGGTGAATCACAATCAATGCTTGTCACTTTGAGCCTGCACATATGTCATGACCTTAACATCCTTAATGTAGCAGAAGGAATTCCATTAATTCTAAGTAAACATCCTTCCTGGGACAGACCATTATCAATCAACTAGTCAAAAGCAGATTTAACTAGGCCACTTAGACTCAAAACAGAATCCAAAAAAGAGGGAGAATCTACTAAGATACCCTTCAGTGGCATAAAGGAAATATTTTATGTGGCTAAGAACACCTGGTTGTCGGCAAAAGCAAATTCAACAAGAGCAGAAGAGTGACTATGGGTGATCTGCCATTTGCCAGTATTGCATTCAAGGGAAGAAGATGACATTATGGTTATTGTCATTTGTCTCAAAATTCAAAGATTCAGGGAACACTGAATTTCAAAACCCCACCATAGCAGATGGTGAAATTTAAATTCAATTAATAAGTCTGGACTGAAAAACCAAACTAATCGTGAGCATAAAACCATTTAAAAAAGAATTGTTTGCTATTGGAAGAAAAGAAGTTTTCTGTTGTTCTCAGTTGCTGTAGCCTACACGTCTCCTAATTGTGGTTGATTGTTAAATGCCCTCTGATGGTCTAGTAAACCACTCCAGTGTATTTAACCACTACAAAAGCTGATAAAAGGAATGAAACTGGATAGACAATTTGATACCCCCAAGCAAACACCAGAAACTCATATCCATGGATCTCTTTCAACACTTGCATGTCTTCATGACTAATATGTGAAACTTTTTTGCCAACTGGGTAATTAAGATGGGCAATGTTGTCCTCACCAGCGATTCTGCGTCCCATATAAAAAATGTCACTTAGGCCTGACCAGGTAAAGATAGCAATTTCCTTTCCCAAAAGACATTAGTGAACAGTTGGCATTCACAATGAACACTGTGGGCACCATTAATAAGACTAGCTCTTAATTCTAGATTTATCAATTGAATTTAAATGATTTCCCTTCAGGATGATGTCTTGGAAAGAATATACTGGAGTCAATACAGCCAAGGTTCAGTCAGCAACGTGGTGACCATGATCTCCGGACATCTTATGTGAAATCTGTGATTACACACGGTTATGTAAACCATTAAATATTTGCTGAATAAAATTCAGATGACAGAAACCATCAGCGTTTGTGAGGATACAGAGGAGAGCAAAGGAAGTGAGCAGTAGAACCCTCATAAACTCTTTAACTGAAGTTGTTCAGATAGCAGAACAGTGTGGTGAACATGTTGATGCAGCAGATTTGACTTTAATGTCAGATGATGAGATGACACAATTTAAAGAGCAACACTTAATCCTTTGCCTTTGAGAAAAGAATTATCAATACCAGTGACAAAAGTAATGTTATGAAAGCAACAATTTTCCAGTGACACTACTGGGGATGTGAAAATCTCTAGTCACCAAGACATTGACAGAGAATAAATGAAGACATCCAGTCTGTACAATAGGTTGGAGTAAAGCAGTTATACGCTTCAACGCAGATATATCAGCTGATTCAGAATGAAAATTTACTTGCCCAAAATGAAGATAAGCTGCTTATGACTCCATGGAAGTCAGACCAATATCAGTAGGTTCAGGACATAGTTAAGGATGAATGACCGGTTTTGAAAATCCAGGATACTGCAAAAAAAGAAAGTATATTTTCCAGGAACAGCCATCTTCCATGATGGTCATTGATGAGATTAAAGGTTCCCCCAGGTGAAGTTATGGGGTAACGACCTTGAGATATCAGGGAAAAGTACAACTGCAAATGAGATTCAGGAGATTTAAAGGTCCACCTGATAAAGTGATTGACTAACTGCCAATTCTGGAAGGGACAACATTCTCCATTAAATAAAAAGTCCTCGAACTGAGAAGTTATTTACAGACCAATCAAGGACATGTTCAGAATCAAAATCAACAGTCCTCAAACCAAAGACATACCAGTTTTCCATGATGTGGAATTATTGTGAACCCTCCAGACCACCAGCAGAGTCAGAGACTTGGGGGGGTGGGGGAAATGTAGTTATATACCTGAATATGTAGGTGTTACCTTTGGGGAAAATAAATGATTTTGAGGAGATATTGTATCAGATAATAGTTCTGAAAGGATTCCTGTTAGAGACTACGTTAAACTCCACCCAGTCTGATGTTACACAGTCTCAGTTAGGGAAAGCGGAATCTAGTTCAAGATTCTGATGAAGACAAATTGTTGTTGTCTTCTGATTCACCAGTTAGACATGATAGCTAAGACCACGTAACCTGAACTTACTGCTATCATGCAATAAAATTCATTTTATTAAGACAAGTGCCTCTTTTTAAAACTCACTAGTAGTTAACCTTTTTACTACTGTTAACCAAATTGACCTTTTAAGCCAAGTCTAGAAAGGAGGCTTGGTGGTAGCACTCTACCCCTACCTGTTAACTAGAAATGGTTGGTTATGCAGCATATACAACACAGATAATTACGAAAGCTATTTTAAAATGAGTTCAATTCCCATTATGTATTTCTAGAATTGAAGGAACACTTTCCGCTGTGGTCACCTTTTGGATTGTTCTTTTGGCAGCAGAGGGTTCATGCATATTTCGTCTTGGCCGTATCTTAAAATGTTTACATATAATTGCAGCCAGGATGTTCTACTGACACAACTACTTGGCTCGACTTTGCCTGACAGTTTTTGCAATTCAAGCCAAAGGAGAGTATTTTTCCACTTTTCCATGTGACATTCTATTTTGCAGCCTGATAGAAAGCTAATGAAATTCAGCCAAAATCAGACAAAGTCAATTAATGTGCTTCGCTGGATTCAGGAACTTGTTGATTAACTGACAAGTGTTCTCCCAATTACTCTGATTTGCAGCAAAAGAGCTTTTTATTATGTTGTGTATGGGAATTTTGTAGAATGCACTGACATCAATATGGTGCTGTTACGTGTCATCTTGATGTTTCATGTCTTAATATCAGCGCTTAGACTTCAAAAATATGCAGGCACAGAAGTCACCCAATTAATATATGTGTTGTATAATCAGACCATAATAATTTCGGTTATTCTGGGTGTTTCTTGTGGTTTTGGCTGTAGGAGGTATGTTGGCTGAAGTAGCAGATTTCTAACCTCTTCTTTGAATTGTAAAATATTATACTGAAGCTGAATAGTTGCCTCGTATAACAGTCAATCTTTGCTTGTAGACTACACACCAAGTATTGAGCTTTCTTTTGTCATGCCAGAGAGGTGAACTGAATAATTTCAATTGTCCTCTGCCTCCTGTCAGTAACAGAGAGAGCATTTATTTTTATTTCACTCTATGACAAGTTCTTATGGGTTGAAAACAAAGGGCTTATTATTGCACTCAAAATCCAGAGTATGGTTCGCAACATGCAAACACATGCATATTCATCCAAGAAAGAAAGGAAAGGGAAAGGAAAAGACTGAAGTAACAAACTGTTTAAAATTAAAGTTACCAGAAATTGTTCCTGTGAATTAGAGTGCAGGAAGTCAATGTCCAGTTGATGTTCTTTCAGTTTGCTATGCGCACATTTGCCAAGGTCAGTTAGCCCAGCTAGCTTGCCAGTTTGTTTGAGAGGCAGAGTAACACCAATAGCATGGGTTCATTCTGTCCACTGGTTGATGTTACCATGAAAGACTCTCCTTCTCAACCTGTCCCCTGTGGCATGGTGACCATCAGGTTAAACAACCACCAGTTTTGTGTGTGTGTCTCTCTCTCTCTCTCTCTTTCTATTGAGTAAGCAGCCCTATGGTCCAGTAGGACAATTGCAATTTTAACTTTATGCTTGCACATGAATGTAACTTAGACAGGATCTCAGACACAGGCACGTTGCTAATAAAGGTGCAATAGTTATAATAGAAATTTGTTAATTTTACTGGTGAGACAGAAATTTCTTCAGGAATCAGCCCTTTGAGAGACGTTCAGATTCGAGGCAGGTATTTAGCTAAACCTGTAGCTGCTAACTCTTCAGATGTTACAATCAGAGTGACAAAATGAATGTCAAAGGTATATAATTGAAGGTGTCTCAAACAAACCAAAAGGTCAGTTATCTGACTGGAGCTTCAGGTTGACCCACAGCTAGCCAGCTGGTTTTGATGTTCCCACTTAAGAGATTGTGGTGTTTTTGTCGTTGATAAGTGCAGGTCATTTTCACCAGGTCATGCCATGATAGTTTTAAGTTGTGTCCTTTGTTCAGAACTGGCTAAGATGGGCATCTCATCCTACATTGGATTGGCTAAACGTTCAGCCATTACAAGGGGTGTCACATTACAGGTGGTGGTGAGTTTAGTTTTGTCATGAAAAATTCTGGAAGCAGTCAACTTTCTCATTTGGTGAATGATAGCAACCATCCTAAAAATTCAGCAAGAATTTTTTTATATAATATCGTTTTTCAAAATAAAAATGTGTTTCTTTAGTATTTCTCTTTTCACCCATCTGGGAATTACATGTTCTATAAATGATATAATAACTACCTTATACATTTATCTATTTGAACGATTGCATGTTCTCAAATTAAAGATATCATCTAAGTCTCCCAATTATGAAGTAAATTTAGTTTTTATCAAATTTATGATGATTCTGTCAAGAGTTTTTGTTTCAAGAAACTGGGCCCAAACCACTGACAATTTGTGTTTTATTTATAAAATAGTGAGGAGAAAGTGAGGACTGCAGATGCTGGAGATCAGAGCTGAAAATGTGTTGCTGGAAAAGCGCAGCAGGTCAGGCAGCATCCAAGGAGCAGGAGAATCGACGTTTCGGGCATGAGCCCATTCCTGAAGAAGGGCTCATGCCGGAAACGTCGATTCTTCTGCTCCTTGGATGCTGCCTGACCTGCTGCGCTTTTCCAGCAACACGTTTTCAGTTATAAAATAGTGAGACATCTGTGAAACATCTGCAGTCTTTTTTTGTATCATATCTCTTTAAATACATTACCTTTTCACCAAAAGCGTGAACAGAATCAAAATCTCTCACTCTGGAAAAGCTGCACATAACGTCCAAGTGTAAGAACTGGCCTGGAAAGATAAAGTTTTTTTTGTTGATAATCTGGCCTTGTGACTTCTTTCCAGTCATGAATGTGAAAAGATAATTAAGATCTGTTTTTGTCTCAGCTGCAATGGCAAATTTGCATCTGATAGGATCCAATTTTATTTGAGGAATAAATAATTTCATTGAATTTGCCTGTTTTCACCTTGTACCATTTGGAAAAAAAAGCTTCCAAACCACTGATCTTAATTCCATGATAGGGCCTTGGTATATTCAGGTTTGTAGTAACATGTTTCAATTGCTGCATCCATGAGTCTATGTTTGTGCAGCGGTCTGCTATTTGGAGTTAAACGACATTGAAAATCTTGCATGTACAGACTTATTTAATGGTTTTCATCTATGGAATCAATGCTGATGTATTATTTTAATTCACCTGACAGTTTGTCTGAAATCTTTTTCATTCAAAACTAGTGAATCTGCATTTTTAGTGCAGAAAATAGTTTTCAAAACATAAGCTGTGTCAAATGATTGTCCCAGTCATTTACAACAGTTAATCCATTCCATCACTTCATCCACTTCGCCAATTCCCAGGTCACCAATTACCTTCTATAGTGTTATCATCACTGAATTCCCCACTATCAATTCTCTTGGTTACCATTAATCAGAAGCTGAACTGGACACTGCCATTTAAGTACCACAGCTACAAGAGTAGGAGAGGCTAGAAACCCTGCAGCGAGTAACTCACTTCCGGACTCCCCAAAGGCTGTCCACCATCTACAAGCACAAGTCAGGAGTGAGATGGAATACTCTCTGCTTTCCTGGACAAGTGCAGTTCCAACAGTTCTGCGGAAGCTTAACACCATCCAGGATAAAGTGACGAGCTCAATCCACACCCTCTACTCAGTTTCAGCAGTGTGTACAAGATGCACTGCAGAAATTCATCAAGACTCCTTCAGTAGCATCTTCCAAACTTGCATCCACTTCCATATTGAATGACACGACCAGCTGATACAGAGGAACATCACAAAATTCCCCTCCAAGTCACTCACCGTCCTAACTTAGAAATATAGCATCGTTCGTTTATTGTCACTGGAATGAAATCCTGGAATTCCCTCCCTACTGGCATTGTTGGCTTATTTACAGCACATGGACTGCAGCAGTTCAAGAAGGCAGTTCAGCTCTACCTTCTCAAGGGCAACTTGTGTCGGAAAATAAATGCTGATCCAGCCAACAAAGCCCACGTCACATGAGTGAATTCCATCAATCCCATTCTATTCCTCACAGAATCCTTCCAACCTGTGTAACTTTGCTGTTGGGTTTTCAAAATCTGCTGCTTTGTTTCACCACCAATCCTGTTGATGCAATGCCATTACCACTGATTGCTGGCAGACATATCTACATCAAGCACTCTGGTCCTTGGGCACTCATATGCCTTCATATGAGCTCACCATTCATCAACAGACATCCTGCTTAATTGGACCCAACAAAAGTATTTAAGTGGACTAAATCTGAGGATTATTATTATAGATTTCTGTGTTGACCTAAGGTGTAACAGATAGGCATAATTTGTGCTGCTGTGGTTATTTCTAATATGAAACTAAGGTATCTATTTGGTTACATAATTTCCTCATCATTGAGGCTTCACTTTTATGAAGATCAGGAGAAAGAATGTACTCAATGGAAATCAAAATACATGCTTCAAGTGGAATGTGTTGTCTCAACCAAAAATGGCTTTCAAAATGGGAAATGATTCAATGGTAAATTAAACCCAGCTGCCTGCACTGTTTAGAAATATATTTTATATTTGGCTTGAACACAGTAGATCCTTTGTAGAAGAACATATGTCTTAGTTCTCCTCTCTGACTATATCATGCCTAAAGTTCAGATGTCAGATTTCCTTTCTGATTTACTGTTTACTGTTAGTTAATGGTCAAACTTCTGCAGAATAGTATCCTCCATTTTATCTGAGTGAGCTGAACAGGATAAACCACAAAGTGAAATATCAAGGTTTAAATTAGATTGTATGCATTATATTTAGACAAAGTTAAATAAAACTTTTGTTTCAGATGAATATTTACATTTGATATTTACAGGGCTAAGTCCAGTGCAAATTAAAATAATTTGTTGACGTAACAAATGCTTTCAGAAAATAGTTGGTTAAAAACAGACATTTGCAGAAAATATTGCTGTTCGCTGGAATCTTCTGCAATTTATTGCTCAATGTAGTTTGATGGAAACTTGCTGTGTTTACCCATTAGTATTCTAGACATTGCTCTAAATGTTAGTAAAATATCAATATTATTAATTTTTCTCTCATGTTGGCATGTGTCACAATTTGCATCTAGACATCTTATATCTGTGACAAAATCATTTTGCATAACAGATGCTACTTATCTAAATGCAATTCATTTATCTGCAAAATAGTAGTAAGCCTTCTCAATTGAATCAGAACTTGGATTTTCTAAACTTTTAATGGGATTAACTTGCACAATTGCAATCTTGCAGTACGGTTTAGTTGCTTTGAATTAATCAGATACAATTATTCTCAAACTACCTGCTGAAACTGTAAGTCTATATAACATAGGAGAAGAAGTCGGCCATTCGGCCCATCGAGTCCCCTCTGCCATTCAGTGAGATCATGGTGATCTCAACTCCACTTTCCTGCCTTTTCCCCTTCAATAACTATTCAACTGACCCCATACTTACCCCAAATACACCTTCCCCACATCCCCAACATCTCATACTCTCACATGTAGTTCCTGGGACCCATCAACACTGCCCCTTTTCACATCTAATCCCCAAAGCCTGCTATCCTGCACCCCCCCTGCAACCAACCCCACTTTCCCTTCAACAGACCCAACTCCTTCTAACCTCTTCCCCACCCCCCCCCCCCCCCCCCCCACCACCACCACCACCACCAACTACCCAGACCAGAATCCTCGTACCCTAGTCAGCACTTGACATCCATGCTTGCCAACACTGCACTTGACACCCAAACACCACCAACGGACATGGCTCCCAACTTTCTCCGTCGTTGCCAGACCCAACCCAATCACACTCCCCAGCCCCACGCTGCTGCTGACTCCAACCACCAAACCCTCCTGCTGCTACCAGAACTGAGCAGCCCTTCCCCACAACCTCATCACTGAAATCATTCTCCCATACGCCCCAATCTCATCACTCACCTGGCCTCCTTGGCACCTTGTGACTTGGCACCCTATCTCTTTCCCACTTGGCATACTAGCCTCCCTACGCATCTGAGAGCCTACTCATCCAGCATCCTATTCCTTTGTGCCTTAGTCACTACCCAATTGGCACTCTACTTTCCTGGTATCTTATCCCTGGCATCCTACCTCCCTGCGTCTGTGTGGGTTTCCTCCGAGTGCTCTGGTTTCCTCCCACAGTCCAAAAATGTGTAGGTTAGGTGAATTGGCCATGCTAAGTTGCCCATAGTGTCAGATGAAGGGGTAAAATATAGGGGAATGGGTCTGGGTGGGTGCGCTTCGGCGGGTCGGTGTGGACTTGTTGGGCCGAAGGGCCTGTTTCCACACTGTAAGTAATCTAATCTAATCTAATTTACCAATTACCCAGCTAGCATCTTTAACCAGCTAGTACCTACTTAGCTGGCACCCTACCCTCTCAGGTTCCTAACATCACACTTAACCTTACGTGCTTACTCTTTGCAGCTGTCAGATTAGCTGTCGGAACCTTTACATTTCGAAGCACAATAACTGACTAGTGTGAAGATAAGGCATGGTTTGCCTTCCTCTGACAGTTCTGCAGTATGAAAGTACTGTCAGAATGGAAGTACAACTCTACACTTCTGAATTAGACAAGCAGGAGGCTGGAAGAACACAGCAAGTCAGGCAGCGTCAGGAGGTGAAGAAGTTGATGTTTCGAGTATATTTCTGAAGGCATTTTTGCCGAGTCTCAGAACAGAAGTGTGGAGCTCCCCGTTTTCATTACTGAAGAAAGGGTGGAGTGGCAGTCTGCATGAGATTGCTACTCGACAGAAAATCCAGCCCAATATCTTCAAATAGCAGGAAGAGAATGAAGAAGAAACAACTGATACGAGAAATAATTAACAATAACGCTCTTGGATAGGTTTACGACCTAACCAAAATCTAGAAGGCAGACTAACCATTCATTGTAGAATCTGCCTGATATTTATTTCAACAACAACAACTTGCATTTATGTCGCAGCGCTTAACATATTAAATATCCCAAGTCACTTCAAGGAATGGTATCAAACATACATTGTTACTGGGGCAGGTGACCAATAGCTTGGTCAGATTTTAATAGGTTTTAAGAAGTGTCTTAAAAGAAGGAGAAAGAGAAGTGGAGAAAGTTGGAGATTGAATGCATTTTAATGAAATAGAAGTTGGGTGGATTCCGTAAAGGTGGGAATATCCATTCTGCCAGATTACTGCTCAGGTTAATATCAACTCCCAAAGATTGCTGCTGCAGGAATGCAATTTCAAAAATTCTACTGCTATTAAAGTTGCGATGATTTTGTAATCCCATTCTCTCCACTGGTAATCTCACGCAATATGATTTGATGATTTTGGATTTCCACATTTTAGCAGACAGTGTTGCAGCTCAGTCTCGAATACAGGCTGAATTCAGGCACTTTGCTGCTCTGGGAGCCTCAGAATGTGAAAATACCCTGCTTTGGAGCCTCTCATTTGCATGGTAGCTTTCAGAATTTTCTGTCAGTGTTTCTTCTTTGTTACATCCTAGTATTTTCATGCAATTGATCAAGATGACTCATGAGAGGAATCCATAACATTTGCTTCTGCAATGACCAGTCTCTAACTGAAAATGAATAACATTGTAAACTAACCCTCTTCACATCGTTCAGCAGCACAGTTTCTGTATCAGGTGGAATCCCAAGGATTTTATGTAAATTTCAATAGTTAAATTAACTCCTTCTCTAAGTCTTGTTTCATTATAATTTTCTAGGACTCTTCATAGATCACCTTGGTTAAAAGGCTGTGAAGAAATCGTTTCTTCTGAATGCAGTTACTCTGGGTCAGCAACACCTTTTGTCCCTATTCCCTAGTGAGTGCGGCATATTCAGCCATACTAAATAATCCATTATAGAGCAATCAAGGATGGGAGCTTAATTGAATTCTCCCTACCCTGGTCACAGTCACGGCAGCTGTCTGGGCAGTGCTGGGGGGAAACAACAGACAAGAGAATGCCAGCATTAATTAGGAGAGGGAATAAATGAAAGTACCTGCATTAATTAGGGGGGAGGAGAAGGAAAGAGCTGGCATTAATTGAGGAGGAGGAAGAAGAAAGTGACTGCCAGCATTAACAGAAGCAATATAGAAAAGGAATGGCAGCAGTAATTGGGTGGGTGCAAGATTGTTATGTTGATTGAAAATGGCAGGAGAGTGCCCAGCGTTAACTGGGAAGGGAAGCTGAAGCCTCCTTAAATCGAGGAGAGAAAAGGAGAAAAGTGCCTGCATGAAGTCAGGCTCTCTGAACAAAGAATCGTCGCAGGATGACTTAACAGGGAAGATGATGTGTCGTAATCTGAACTGAATTCTCCATGTGCAGCAAGTTCTGAACAGCATCCATGCTTGGGTTGTTCAATGACAAGTATATTTTTGCTGCACAAGTGCCAGACAACGACCATTTCCAACATAGAGAAACAAACCACCACCCATTGGCATTCACTGGCATTACCATCGCTGAATCTCCCACATTAAAAATCCTGAAGATTCCATACAGCAGAAACTAAAGTGGACTGGCCATATAAATAATAAAGCTAAAAGAACAGGTCAAAGATAAGGAATTCTGCAGCAAGTCATGCACTACTTAACACCTTAAAGCCTGACCACCATCTGCAAATTACGATCTGAACCTCCATCACCAACTGCGCTGTAGGTTTAACTACATGAGATGAACTGCAACAATTCAAGAAGCAGCTCACCATCACCTTCTCGTGGGACAATAAGGAATGGACAGTGATGTCCACATCCTGTGAATGCAATTTTTTAGAAAAATGTATTCATGTTACATTTGAAGGGTGAGTAAAAGTTTGATCAAAATGGGTTAATGTTTTTGGAACACGTGTGCCTGTTATAAAATGCGAAGGAGATAACACCAGTTATGTTAACATTTAGCATAGGAATTAATGAAGCATTGTATTTTTATCCTCATTGTTCTATTAATGCCACTATTTTTTCCTTTCTATATGTACAGGGTTTCAATTTTGTTATAATTATTTTCAAAATCATTTTTGCTTTTAGTAAGATAATCAAATACTAGCTCTCAGTTCATGATATAAATGAGTTTTTTTTAAATGAAATTTATAAAGGTGTTACATAGAAAAACATGTAAAAGGCTATCGACTATATTGTCAACTGATGTTACTCCCATAACATTCACTCAAGCACTGCTCCTCTTGGCTGTGGCCTTTACATTCATTCTGTGTTGAACTTATAACCCCACACCTGGAGGTTCTATGGAAGAGAGAGAAACTATTATTTGAGGAATCCAACTGGAAGTTTTAGAATCAACCTTTTGAATACTGGATTTTATTAAGGGACCCATCTGTCAGATTGAAACCACATGCTGTTAGCCTAGGGATTTATTTAACAATGCCACGTGGAAGAAACCTGCAAATGTAATTTACAGTTTTTCAACTTGTCAAATCCATAAAACACATCTGTTCTGGCAGTTTTATGGCCTTTCTTAATTATAGTGAGAAAGTATGAACAAGAGAATTAAGCTGTTATGTGTAGCTAGTTATTGCTGTTTCTTTGGGGAGGTATTCTCTTTGTTTGTGTAAAGCTGATTTTCTGAAGAGGCATCAGAAAAATTATCATTAATTTTTATAACATGGATGTTTCAAACCATCATCTCTGTGCATTTCCCATGGCCCTGAAAATATGTCTTCAGTTTTCTTTTGAAAGTTATTAACGAATCTGCTTCCACTACAAGCTCAGATTTTCCAATTTGTCTCCCATTGGGGCATAGGACAGTGTAGTTGCCTGGAAGCAGCCTCCCAAAGGCAGATGGGGTAAGGGGGCTCAGTCAGTACGCCGGGTAAACTGAGAAGCCCCATCCTGTTTGTTTGGGAATAGTAGCGGCTACAGACTGCTCTGGGGAGAGCTGACACTGTCCACATTGGTGTCCCATCTCAAAGGCTATTATTTATGCTGTATTGATGCCAAAGGCTTCACCACACCTTTGGAGATCAACTCTTTTGTCCCTGTTCAGACAGGATGGCAATGAATGGCCTTGGTGGGACATCAATTGAACATCCATGAACAGGTTATTGCTGAGAAAATGCTGCCTGATAGCACTGTCGATGACACCTTCCATCACTTTACCGATGATTGAGAGCAGACTGTTGGGTAATAATTGGCCAAATTAGACTTGTCCTGCTTTTTGTGAACAGGACATACCTGTGCAAATTTCCATATTTTCTATAGATTTCAGTGTTGTAGCTGTAGTGGAGCAGCTTGGGCTGCCTTGGAATATGAGTCTTGAGTATTATTATGATAATGCTGTCAAGGCCTTTGCAGAATCCAGTGCCTTCAGCCATTTTTTGAAAGCTTGTGGAGCGCACTGAATTGACTGAAGATAGGTATGTGTAATGCTGTGCACTTCAGGAGAGGTTGTGATGAACCATGCAATGAACACTCCTGGCTGAAGAAGAATACAAAAGCTTCAGTCTTATCTTTTGCATTGATGTGTTGGGCCTCCCCGTCATTGAGTGTGGGGACATTTGTGGAGCTGTTCCCTCTGGTTAGTTGTTTAGCCATCCTCCTTCATTCACAGCTGGATAGAGCAGGACTGCAGAGCATAGAACCAAACTAATTCGCTAGAGTATTTTGAAGAGGCAATTGAAAGGCTCGATATAGGTAATGTTGTTGATCTGACCAACATAGATTTTCAGATAGCATTTGATATAGGGCCACACAATAGACTTGATCATCATATATCAGGGACAGTAACAACGTGGATATAAAATTGGCTGCGTGGTAGAAAACAGAGAGCAATGGTCAATGAATATTTTTAGGTTGGAGGGAGCTTTGTAGTGGAGTTCCCCCAGAGTCGGTTTTGGAACCCCTACTATTCCTGATATATTAATGACTTTGGAGTACAAGAGCACAAAGTTGATATTGAATTTGCATAAGACACCAGGTAGAGTTCAGTTGGCATATTGTGTATACTTATAGATGTGTCATTATGTGAAAGATGTGAATAAATTGGTGAGAATGCAGAAGTGATTTCTAAAAATGGTTCCAGGAAAGAGAAACTTCAGTGAAGATGAGAGATCGCAGAAGTTGGGACTGTTCTCCTTGGAGAAATGAAGGCTGAGAGGAGATTTGACAATTTGAAAATCATGAGAAGCCTGGACAGGTTAAATAGGGAGGAGCTGTTCCTGCTTGGAAAAAAGAATAAGAATGAAAGGATATAGACTTTCAAATGACATGTAAAAGAGAGATGGGATAAGAAGTCTTTTTCACTCTGAGTAATTCCAGTATGGTTGTCTGGAAATGTGGTCGAGGCAGGTTCAATTGATTCATTCAAGAGAGCCTGGATGATTATTTGAATAGAAATAGTGTGCAAGGCTTTGGGACAAAGCAGAAAATGTGTTGCTGGAAAAGGGCAGCAGGTCAGGCAGCATCCATGGAGCAGGAGAATCGACGTTTCGGGCATGAGCCCTTCTTCAGGATTGAGGAAAGTGTGCCAAGCAGGCTAAGATAAAAGGTAGGGAGGAGGGACTTGGGGGAGGGGCGTTGGAAATGCGATAGGTGGAAGGAGGTTAAGGTGAGGGTGATCGGCCAGAGTGGGGGCGGGGGCGGAGAGGTCGGGAAGAAGATTTCAGGTTAGGAAGGTGATGCTGAGTTTGAGAGTTGGGACTGAGACAAGGTGGGGGGAGGGGAAATGAGGAAACTGGAGAAATCTGAGTTCATCCCTTGTGGTTGGAGGGTTCCTAGGTGGAAGATGAGGCACTCTTCCTCCAGCCGACGCGTTGCTATGCTCTAGCGATGGAGGAGTCCAAGGACCTGCATGTCCTTAGTAGAGTGGGAGGGGGAATTGAAGTGTTGAGCCACGGGGTGGTTGGGTTGGTTGGTCCGGGTCCAGGTTCAGGTTTTCTAGGTTGGAAAGAGCCAAACAAATTGCTGTTTATAGTCACTGTCAGGCAGTGGCACAGCAGTGATGTCACTGGACTAGTAAACCAGAAATGCAGGTTAATCCTTTGGGGACATGCATTCAAATGTCACCATGGTAGATTATGAAATTTGCATTTACCACAAAGCAAGCCTAATGGTGACTATTGATTGCTGTAAAAACCCATCTGGAGGCTTCTTGCCCCTCTATTGTCACCTGCCATGGAGCCACTCAGAGAACCATCATCAGGCTGCTGACCTTTGGCATCCACAGTTGCACGAACCAATCAGCTACCTGTTGCTGGCTTAATGTCATTTTGGGTACATACCTCCATGCCATTTCATCTTATCTCACCACTTCCAGGGTTTCCAAATCAACAGCATGAGTACAACGGGCAATGAGGTCCAATAACTTTTTTTTAAACATGCAGTAATTCCTTCCACAGTTCCTGATTTTAGAAACCAATTTTTTTTTTCCCCCATTTCCAACCACAATCAAAAACAAAGAGAAGAAAATGATCAGTTATTAAAACATAGAAGTGGGAACTTTACGCAAGCCACTTCCATTTTTCACCTATTGCCCGTCATTGCCCCCACTTCCACCTCCATATTCAGTCTCAGTCCATGGAAGTTTGAGTGGAGCAGCCTTTTGCGGAGCTGTTACCAACTCTAATGGTCGAAGGTATGACAAAGAGAACCCGAGGAAAAGAGAGTGAGGACAGCCACTGTTAAAGTGTGGCCAATAGGTCCACTTGACAACAGAGTTGAAGAGTGTGGGGTGCTGGAAAAGCAGAACAGCTCAAGTAGCATCCAAGGAGCAGGAAAGTCAACATTTCGGGCATAAGCCATTTATGTGGAAAGTCAGGGGACGGGGTCGGAATGCTGGGAAATAAATAGTTGGGTGGGGGTGTGGCTGAGAGAAAGGTTGGTGGGAAGGCAATAGGCAGATGCAGGTGGGGGGTAATAATGATAGGTCGGTGGGCAGGGTGGAGCGGATAGCTAGGAAGGAAAGTGGACAGGTCAAGAGGGTGGTGTCAAATTGGAAGGTTGGATCTGGAATGAAGTGGGGGAAGGGGAGATTTGGAAGCTAGTGAAGTCGATGCTGATGCAATGTGGATGAAGGGTCCCAAGGCAGAAGATGAGGCATTCTTCCTCCAGATGTTGGGTGGCTTGGATTTAGCGGTGGAGAAGGGCCAGGACTTGTATATACTTGGAGGAGTTGAAGTAGTCAGCCACAGGGCAGTGGGGTTGTTTGGTGCATGTGTCCCAGAGATGTTACCTAAAAAGCTTGGTGTCCTATCTCCCTGCTGTAGAGGAGACCACATTGAGAGCAACAGACACAGTATTGATGAGGTGGGTGTACGTGCATGAAAATTTCTATCGGCTGTGAAAAGATCCTTTGGGGTCTAGGACTGAGGCGAGGGGGCAGATGTGAACACAGGTTTTACACCTCTTGTGGCAATAAGGGAAGGTGCCAGGTGTAGATGGTGAGTTGGTGGAGGGCATGGACCTAATGAGGGCGTCATAAAGGAAATGGTCTCTGCGGAACACAGACAGGAATGGGGAGGGAAGTATACCTCTGCTGGTGGGATCTGACTGTAGGTTGCTGAAATGGAGGAGGATAAAGTGCTGTATCCAGAGGTTAGTGGGGTGGAAGATGAGGACCTTCTATTCTTGTTGCAGTTGGAGGGGTGGGGATCAACAGCAGAGGTGCAGAAAGAGGAGGAGATGTGCTGGAGGGCATTGTTGATCACATGGGAGGGGAAATTGAAATAGGAGACCATCTGGGATGTCCTGGAGTAGAATTGCTCCTCCTGGGAGCAGTTATGGTGGAAGCAGAGGAATTAAAAGTAAGGGATTGCATTTTTACAGGAGGGATCATGGGAGGAGGTGCAGTCCAGGTAGCTGTTGGAGTCAGTGGTTTTGAAATAGATGTCCATGTTGAGTCAATCGCCAGAGACGGAGAGGTCCAGGAAGGAGAGGGAAGTGTTCAAGATGGTCCAGGTGAACTTCAGGTCAGGGTGGAATGTGTTAGTGAAGTTGATGAACTGTTCAACCTCCTTGTGAGAGCACAAGGTGGCGCCAATACAGTCATCAATGTAACAGAAGAAAAGGTAGGAAATGGTGCTGAAGTAACTGTAGAAGATGGACTGTTCCACAAATCCTACAAAGAGACAGGCATAGCTGGGGCCCATGCGGGTGCCCATGGTTACTGCTTTGGTCTGAAGGAAGTGGGAGAATTTGAAGGAGAGGTTGCTGAGGGTGAGGACCAGTTCTGCCAATCGAATGAGTGTGTTGAGGGTGAGGAGTTCTGGGTCCATCACTTTGACATGAGATTGTGAGCTTCCTGAGATGCTGGTCTCCAGCATATCAAAGAAGCTTCTCCTTTGCCTATATGTTGTGTGTGCTGGGTACTGGCCTCCTTCCTGCAAGTTGCATCTGTCTGTTGCTCTTCCCTTTCCTCTAGTGCTGTAGTTCTATGAGTGGTAACTGTTCCTGCTGGTGTTTATGCTGTGACTGCTGATCTTAGTCCTCATCTGGAATCCAAAGAAACACAACGTATGCAATATCTGTGGAGATCTGCTGGAATCCCAATGTGTAGATCAGTCATATACATTTCCAAAATGTAGAAGACTCATTCTCAGTAGTGAATGTAACCTACAAATTTATATGGGTAACCACTCAGCACAAAGGACTGTGAGGAAATACTTTCAGTACAACAGGTGAGAAAAGAACTGTGAGCTGCCAGTGCTGATTGGTATATTTTCCTTCCACATCTTCAGTACTTTGAATTGCCACTGAAGTTTTTATCCTTCTCGTGTTTTAATGAGTGGGTTGCATGCAAAAAGCCAAGGAGGCTTATGGATTCACTGTTAAATTCCAAAACCATATTCTTATCAATGGCCTGAAGTGATTATCAAATCTAAATCGACAGACCATATTTCCTGATCGAATTGCTGTCACACAGATCAACACTGGTTTGAAGCGCAAGAATCAAGTTGGAGGTGGCTTCTCAACACGCACATTTTTCCAGGACTGACATAGGTGCGTGTGCACACAAATACGTACATGCAGTGATATACACGTACTCACCCACACATGTCCGCGCACCCATATGACACACACCATGCATACATATCTTACACACACACTCTCTCTCTCACTCACTACTCACATTCTCCCACTTGACTAGTTTCAATTCTATCTGCTAAAGATAGCAGCAATGATGAAAAATTCAACACACATCAAAAAGGAGCTAAATTGAATAAGCATAGATTCAGAAGACTGACTTTTCTAATTGTCAGTGTTCAACGAAGGCTACATCTGCCTTTTACATCAGCTTAACTACACACTAAAGATTTCATGGCACAACAAGAAGTTCCTCTCACTCTGCTGACTAACACTTCTTTCTCAATAAACACAGATTAAAAGCAGATTAACTGGCTAGTTATCTCCTTTACAATTGGAACGATCTTGTGCTCAACATTACAATAACTGAACTCTGTGGTTCATAGGTCTTTAAAAAACACAATGTTACACAGTCATATACAGGAAATTGACAAGAAACTTTGTTTCAAACATGTTCCTTCAGAAAAACAAGAATTACTGAGCGATGCAACCTTTTGCATCTATTATATTAAATAATTTGTAATTAGGAATTTTCAAAGGTTATTGATAGAAATGTATTAATGTGATAATTTCATTGTTGCTAATGAGATGACAGGCTCGTACATTGCGTCAGATTGGGTCACTTCTCAAATGCACTGAAATAATTTGTGACATAACACAGTTTATTGGTCTGTCTGATGCACATTGTTTTCACCTTATAGATGACAGAGGGCAGACACTGTCAGGTGAATCTCCTCGATGGCAGAAAACTAGAACTACTGGTTCAGGTAAGGTCTGACAAATAGGGAAATAAGTAACAGATTATCTTTTAATATAGCATAAGCCTCATCAATTTTAATGAAATTCTAAATGCATTCTTTCATTATTTGATTCATTCTACAATCATGCATATCCATTTGTAATCAGGATTGTTGAATTTGCATACCAACATGTTGCAAAAACACTGAGATAGTATGGGCTGACGTTAGAAACAGGAAAGGTGAGGTCACCCTGTTAGGGTTTTTCTCTAGGCCAGAGTTCCAGAGATGTAGAGGAAAAGATAGCAAAGATAATTCAGAATAGGAACGAGAGTAACAGGGTAGTTGTTAAGGGGGACTTGATAATTTTCCAAATATTGACTGGAAATTCTATAGTTCGAGTATTTTAGATGGGTCAGTTTTTGTCCAATGTGCACAGGATGGTTTTCTGACATAGTATGTATACAAGCCAACAAGGACCGAGGCCACATCGGACTTGGTACTGGGTAATGAACCTGGCCAGGTGTTAGATTTGAAGGTAGGTGAGCATTTTGGTGATAGTGACCGCAATTTGGTTATATTTACTTCAGCAATGGAAAGGGATAGGTATATAACACAGGGCAAGAATTATTGCTGGGGGAAAGGCAATTATGATGCAAGATTTAGGATGCATAGAATGGGGAAGGAAACTGCGGGGGATGGACACAATTGGAATGTGGAGCTTATTCAAGGAACAGCTATTGCGTGTCATTGATAAGTATGTTCCTGTCAGGCAGGGAGGGAGTGGTCGAGCAAGGGAGCCGCGGTTTACTAAAGAAGTTGAATCTCTTGTCAAGAAGAAGAAGGCTTATGTTAGGATGAGATATAAGGGCTTAGTTAGGGTGCTTGAGAGTTACAAGTTAGCCAAGAAAGACCGAAAGAGAGAGCTAAGAAGAGCCAGGAGGGGACATGAGAACTCATTGGCAGGTAGGATCAGGAAAAACCCTGAAGCTTTCTACAGGTATATCATAAATAAAAAATGGCCCTAAACTTTCCCTAGTCAATCGAGGATAGTCGTGGGAAGTTGTGCATGGAGTCCAAGGAGATAGGGGAAGTGCTAAATGAATACTTTTCATCAGTATTCACACTAAAAAAGAGGAGAAATTGAGATACAGGCTACTAGACTAGACGGGATGGATGTTTGCAAGGAAGAAGGTGTTAGCAATTTTGGAAAGTGGGAAAATAGATAAGGCCCCTTGGCCATATAGGATTTATCCTAGGATTCTTTGTGAAGCCAGGGAAGAGATTGCAGAGACTTTCGCCTTGATCTTTATATCATCATTGTTTGCAGGAGTAGTGCCAGAAAACTGGAGGACAGCAAATGTTGTCCCCTTGCTCAAGAAGGGGAGTAGAGACAACCCTGGTAATTATAGACCAAGTGAGCCTTACTTCGGTTGTGGGTAAAGTGATGGAAAAAATTGTAAGAGATAGGATTTATAATCATCTTGAAAGAAGTACATTTTAAGGACAGTCAACACTGTTTTGTGAAGGGTAGGTCGTGCCTCACAAAACTTATTGAGTTGTTTGAGATGATAACCAAATAGGTAGATAAGGATAAAGCGGTTGATGTGGTCTATGTGGATTTCAGTAAGGAGTTTGATAAAGTTCCCCATGGTAGGCTGTTGCACAAAATACGGAGGCATGGGACTGAGGGTGATTTTGCTGTTTGGGTCAGAGGTTGGCCGGCTGAAAGAAAGGTGGTGGTTGATAGGAAATGTTCATCCTGGTGTTCGGTTACTAGTGGTGTACCTCAAGGATCTGTTTTGGGGCCACTGCTGTTTGTCATTTTTATACATGACCTAGTTGAGGGCATTGAAGGATAGGTTAGTAAATTTGCAGATGACACTAAGGTCAGTGGAGCTGCGAATAGTGGTGAAGGATGTTACAGCTTACAGAGGGACATGGATAAGCTGTAGAGCTGGCCTGAGAGGTGGCAAATGGAGTTTAATGTGGAAAAGTGTGAGTTGATTCACTTTGTAAGGAGCAATAGGAAGAAAGAGTACTGGGCTAACGGTAAGCTTCTTGGTAGTATAAATGAGCAGAGAGATTTCGGTGTCCATGTACACAGATCCCTGAAAGTTACCACCCAGGTTAGTAGGGTTGTTAAGAAGGCACATAGTGTGTTAGTCTTTATTAGTAGAGGGATTGAATTTCAGAGCCACGAGGTCATGCTGCAGCCTTACAAAACTCTATTGTGGCTGCCCTTGGAGTATTGCATACAGTTGCGGCACGGTGGCTCAGTGGTTAGCACTGCTGCCTCACAGTGCCAGTGTCCCGGGTTCGATTCCCACCTCGGGCAACTGTCTATGTGGAGTTTGCACATTCTCCCTGTGTCTGTGTGGGTTTCCTCCAGGTGCTCCGGTTTCCTCCCCCAATCCAAAGATGTGCAGGTCAGGTGAATTGACCATTCTAAATTGCCCATAGTGTTATGTGCATTAGTCGGGGATAAGCATAGGATAATGGGTTAGGGTGGGTTACTCTTTGGAGGATCAGTGTGGACTTGTTGAGCCGAAGGGCCTGTTTCCACACTGTAGGGGATCTAATCTAATCAACAGCTCTGGTCACCACATTATTGGAAGGATGCGGAAGCTTTGGAGATGATTCAGAGGAGATTTACTAGGATGTTGCCTGGTCTGAAAGGAAGGTCTTATGAGGAAAGGCTGAGAGACTTGAGGCTGCTTTCTTCAGAGAGAAGAAGGTTGAGAGGTGATTTAATTGAGACATACAAGATAATCAGAGGTTAGATAGGGTGGGCAGTGGGAGCCTTTTTCCTCAGATGGTGACGGTTAGCACTAGGAGACATAGCTTTACATTGAGGGGTAATAAACATAGGACAGATGTTGGGGTAGTTTCTTTACTCAGAGTAGTAGGGGCGTGGAACACACTGTCTGCAACAGTGGTAGACTCGCCAACTTTAAGGGCATTTAAATAGTCATTGGATAGACAAATGGATGAAATTGGAATAGTGTGGGATAGATGGGCTTCAGATTGGTTCCACAGGTATGCACAACATGAAGGGCTGAAGGGCCTGTACTACGCTGTAATGTTCTATGTTCTACATTAGATGTAATAACTGAAAAGTAGAATAGGGGATAGTAGTCGAAAGCAGTCAAAGGATTCAAATGGAATCATAAGAACTAAGAGTCGGCAGAGTCCCTCAGGTCTGTACGGCCATTTGATACGACCATATCTGATCCAATCTCACGCTTGGCTGGTGATGAGAAAGGCACGACCTGTGAGAGCTGTCATGTAATTCCAGACACACTCTGCCACTGTTCACTACCCATGAAGCAGCTGTGGGGAGGGCTAGAGACTATCACATACCTCCTGCCTTTGCAAAGGAATTCTGGAGAGAGATGCAGTTGTGTTTGTCGAAGTTCATCGTGAGCAGCTCCATGACACAGGATTCTCTTCTCTACAGTCTGTTATCCGGGACACACACCAAGACAAACATCAACTGCACCTGCAGGACCATCAACTTGGTGAAAGACTCTATTTGTCTGCCCGAAACTTGCTAGTCTTCCAGGGCAAGAAGTTGACCTCGACTGAAAGTTGCAGAATGGCACTTTCCACTGTCTAGGACTGAGGGACACACTAAAGTTCTTTGAGGAAAGACCACCACTAGTCTTTCTGCCAAAGTTAAATGTGGGGTTAATTCAGTTATCCGACCTCCCCAGTGCCTCAAATGTATGTAAATACTGTGTGTATAAGTAAGAAATGCTATTGGTTTGTTTGCTAGATAAGAGTCAAACTCCAATATTTGTTTATTTCTTCATATGCTACTGTACAGAACCGAACTGCTTCAGTGGCAATGTGTGTGTCAAGATATTTTTATAAATAAAGTACATTTTTTAAATTAAAAGAAGTCCAATCCAATCTTGGCTTTGACTCCACTTTCCTGCTCACTGTCCATAAGCCTTCAACACATTACTTATTAAAAATCTGTCTGTCTCCTCCTTAAATTTGCTAAATGTCCCATCATCCAACACATTCTAGGATAGTGAATTTCACGGATTCATGACCCTCTGAGAGATGTAATTACTTGTCACCTCTGTTTTAAATCTGCAATCTCTTAACTCAAACTATATTTGGTGATCAAGAGCAGAGAAGCAGAAATGTTTTTGTTCATGTTCTTTGTAATTCTAAGATTGCATGGGTGACCTGAAAACTATTCAAACTTTTTTTAAATCGCTCTATAATGCAGTTTGCTTTTATTTATAAAACATTTAAATATGGAAGAGGTTAATGTCAACAACTGACTTAAATGCATTTGTTCCCTAGATCCTTAGATTATCTGTAATATCATGATTAATAATTCCTGCTTGGAAGCAAATTATCAATCCAAAATATAGGAAATAGAATTTTTCCTTTCCTCAGGTTCCTCAGGTTATGACTCAGAAAGATTGATTCAGCTTTCAATTACATCTTGTTTCTCTGAAAATATAATTTTTTCAAAAATGTACAAAGGTACAGAACACAAAAGCTCAAATTTGGCATTACATGAAATGCCATCCAGTTCAACTCCTTGTAGTGCAAGACATGAGGTTACTCAGTGCACAGACATTTAGAGGTTATATTTACAACGTACATTTATATTTCATGCTAAATGTACATGCTGTATTTCATACGGGTGGCACGGTGGCTCAGTGGTTAGCTTGCAACACCAGGGAGCCGGGTTCAATTCCAGCCTCAGGCGACTGTCTGTGTGGAGTTTGCACATTCTTCCCGTATCTGTGTGGGTTTCCTCCAGATGCTCTGCTTTCCTCCCACAGTCTAAAGATATGCAGGTTGGGTGAATTGGCCATGATAAATTGTCCAGGGATGTGCAGGTTAGGTGGATTAGCCATGTGAAATGCAGGGTTACAGGGATAGGGTAGGCTTAGGTCTGGGTGGGATGCTTTTCGGAGGGTTGATGTGGACTTGGTGGGCCAAATGGCCTGCTTCCACATTGTTATGATTCTAAACATTCTCTGATGCATACGACCTGAGGGATATTACGCTGCTTTCAACTCCTCTTTGATAAGTTGAGAGGAGAGCCTTCATGGTCTTTTCCCATTGAGTTTTTGTGGTAGCTGCTTTAAGGTATCCTTCAGCACAGAGCCTTGGACTGTGTTGAGCTCCCCTGTAATAAATACCGCCTGTAAGGCAGATAAGTCAAGTTAATGAATGCCTTAAACAACAGTGTGGTATAATATGGATTTAACTCGATTTCAAATTACCTTTCTTTAATGTTAACAAGGGCAAATCAAAACAGTGTTCTTCAACAGAAGAAAGCTGTAGAAAAATCAAATTACATAATCAGATAGATCTAACTAGGCTAAACACCATTTTGCTGGGGCCAGTTATTAAACAGCTTGGAAGAAGGTTCATCCGCACGTTAACACATCTGCCTTCTTGTAAGGGAAATGACAGGGATAAAGAGAGTGTGACGTAGCAGTGAGAAGATGGTGGCACTTACCCTGGTGGAGCAGAGAGATCATTGATGTTTTCCCTATACTGCAAAGTGTTCTTCTGCGCTGTGGAAACCTCAATGAGTGCGGTGATGACCTTGGCCCAGTTAGTCAGGTGTCATGGCCTCCTCTGCCAATCCTGAAGAGCACAACTGTGCACCACCTCATGCACCAGGATATTCAGACCCCTGTCCACGCAGAGGGTGCCACAATTTCCTTTTGTCTGCCACGTCAAAGGAAAACGTCATTCACACACTGTGGAAAAGCTTCAGAATGTCAGCTAAACAATAGCCTTTTAAGGTGGTGCAGGCACCAGGAATGCCATTTCATTCCAGGATATCCGCGAGTTCTTGCAGATACACGGAGATGGTAGACTTGCACTAATGTCAGAAGAGAGGAGCACTCTGGGTGTGTGATTAATGAAGCAACATAGGAATGATGTAGTGAGAAGTCTCACCAGGCCTCTCAGAGAAACCCTCTGTGAAACACGGCTAAATTGACACTTAGGCAAAGATTCAGTCCTTTCTCTCTCATATAAATTGCAACTGGCACAAAAGTTAAAAGTTAAGGTGAGAAAAGAAGACTGAGTTTTCAACAATAGAATAACATTTGACAAAAGAGAACAAATTGAGAGTTGAGGAGGCATTGGCCTAGTGGTGTTATCATTGGACTATTAATCTGGAGACCCGGGTAATGTTCTGGGGTCACAGTATGGCATATAAATTTGAATTTATTAAAAATAAAATCTGGAATTAAGTGTCTAATCATGATTGTGAAACTATTGTTGATTATCAGAAAAAGCCAACTGCTTCATAAATGTCATTTTGGGAAGGAAACTGTTGTCTGTACCTGGTTTGGCCAACATGTGACTCCAGACCCACATCAATGTGGTTGACTCTTAACTGCCCTCTGGGCAATTAGGGATGGGCAATAAATGCTGGTCTGGGCAGCAATGCCCTCATCCAGTGAATTAAAAAAATGATGAATACAATATTAATAGAATTGATTTTTACCTCAACCTGTTTTATTACTTCACAGTTGATGTATAAAAGGACTTATTTCAGATTAATAACATGTTGAAGTCATTAAAAGAAATGGGATATTTTGGCAGATGAGCATAAATAAAATAACAGAAAATGTTTGCCTGCTTTTATCCGGGTGGGGTTAATAATCACTTGTGCAGACCTTAAGAAAGATTCTCAAAAAAGTTGTGTAGTCAAGGTCTGTAAACACTTTGTATTCACTAGTGTCTAATGTTATTGGATCAGCGGTAAGGGTCCTGGCCACCCACTGGTGTCAGCAAGAAACCTATGACTCCACTTTCAAGAAAGGCCATTTGGCAGGCCTCTTCTCAAGGTTGGGAGCTCTGTGAAATGACAGCACAACTAGTACCAATTGAGACCCTTAAATGATTAATTGAGAACCTCATAATCACTGTCCATGCCACCACTGCAATTAACTTTGGGTGAGAACACTGTGCAGCCTTCACAAGGCCTTCAGTGGCCTTCTGCAGTTTGGAGGGTGCTCTTGATTTGCCCCAAACTGGGATAGCCACAAAAAATCACCTCCTCCTTGCTTCAGAACCCCTCCCCCCATGACCTATTTTACAACCCCCAACCACCCCTTAGAAGGTACCTCCTGTGCCCTACACTTCCTCCATTTCCAGCTTGCTTACCCACCAGCACCTGTAACCTCTGAAGTGTGTCCTGACCTGTCTGGATGCCAGCCTGGCATTGGCTGACAGCAGGAGATGTCTTGGGTTACCTTTATCTTGGGATGTGATGCCAGTGCATACTGACTTAGGTGCCCTGTGGGCACAAGATCCAGTGAGCTATCCCGTGGACGGTCATTTGAGAGTTACCACACATTTTACACATTTCTCAACCCAACACTTGGATCAAAAAGCAGATTTTCAGCCTCCTTTTCTCCAAACAATTGAACATGACCTAATTTCTTATTCTCATTTTTAGGTATTCAGCATCTTCAGTGTTTTGCTTTTGTATTTCTGTTTTCTGTGAGTCAGTCAATCATCTACTCATGCTAATATGTTACCAACAGGGAGACCAATTCCTTGGCATTCATTTAAGGGACACATCTGACCAGGAATGCTGGAAGGTGGTCAGGGTGGTGCAGTCATAGCAATTACAGCCAGCATGGAGGGGAGTGAGGGATGGGCGATGCTGTTTTGCATCTGGAATGTGCATGTGTACAGAACTGGTGTGCATGCATAATAAGTGAAATAACAGGATGATAGATATCCAACAGGAAGAGTCAACTTAGGTCATGAGCCTCAAATTCAGGATACTCCTAGAAAGTCAGGAATGGTTGGTCACCCTGCTTACCAACACGGTGGCACAGTGGTTAGCACTGCTGCTTCACAGCGCCAGAGACCCGGGTTCAATTCTCGCCTCAGGTGACTGACTGTGTGGAGTTTGCACGTTCTCCCCGTGTCTGCATGGGTTTCCTCCGGGTGCTCCGGTTTCCTCCCGCAGTCCAAAGATGTGCAGGTCAGGTGAATTGGCCATGCTAAATTGCCTGTAGTGTTAGGTAAGGGGTAGATGTAGGGGTATGGGCAGGTTGCGCTTCGGCGGGGCAGTGTAGACTTGTTGGGCCGAAGGGCCTGTTTCCACACTGTAAGTAATCTAATCTAATCTAATCTAAATGAGCTCCTTTGCTTTTTTTTCTGTTGGAATGCCTTTGAATATCCAAATACACTGTATCTCTTGGTTCCCTTTTATCCACTTTGCTTGTTCGATCTTTAATGATCCCCCAAATAGTTGTCAAACACAATTTCCCTTTCATGAAACACCTGAACTCTTCTTCCTTGTATTTGATTTTTTAAAAGATTCTGCCATTACTTCCTTGATAATAGATTCTAGCATTTCCCCGATGACAAATATTAGGCTAACTGACCAACTCTTTCAGTCTCCCTCCTTTCTTGAATGTAATGTTCGCTGTTTTCAAATATACTGGGACCTTTTCAGAAGAATAACCCTCGAATGTAGGCCATCAGGTTCAGAAGACGTATCAGTCTTTAGTCCTGTTGGTTTTCCTATCACCTTTTCTCTGGAGATGGTGTTTGCCTGAAGTTCCTCCTGCCTTTTTCCCTTTTGATTTTCTACAATTCTTGAGTTGCTCTTTTATTATGAAGATAGATGCAAACTACTAATTCAATATCTCTGCCATTTCCTTGTCTCTCCAATCTCAATAATATTTTCCTTGAAATTAGCAGGCAGCACAAAATTTATGTACTGCCTGCTTCTCAAGTGACTGGTCAAAGAGTCATAGAGTCCGACAGCATGGAGACAGGCCCTTTGGCCCAAACTGGTCCATGCTGACCAAAGTGTCACCATTTCCCTGCACTTGGCCCACACCCAGGTGTAGGTTGGTCATACGTTGCAGTTCCCATATCCTATTCTAGGCTTTCTCCCGTTCTAACTCCTACTTTGAACTATGTTTGGAAACATAAAGGACAAGAGTACTGTGTGATCTCATGATGTGATAGATCACATATTGCCTCCAAGATTAAAGACATAAAATGGGGAAGACTGTGTCAGCCCATCCCAGCTAATCTATTCGTTTAATGGTTCCAGGATTTTTTACCTTCTCATGTTACACTCTGAAATCTGTTTCTTATGTTGGTGATAATTGATACTGAAATATGATCCAAAAATGAATGTTGAAGTATTCTTTCAATAAAATGAAATAATAATCTGGGAGCAAAAACATAAAGCATAATATGCTGCAAGAACATTCTGTGGAAGACATACTAAGGAGGAACCTTGCTCTTTGTAGAGTCTTGATAGCGACAGTTGTAAGTTACAAATTATGTAATTGGCCATAGTCTGTACATTTGATGAAATAATATTATTATTCATTTTCAATATTTTGTAGCCAAAGCTTTTATCTCGGGAGCTGTTAGATCTGGTGGCATCTCACTTTAACCTCAAAGAAAAGGAGTACTTTGGAATAACATTTATTGATGATACGTGAGTAAACAATTCTAACTCTTAAAAGTGTTGCACTACAACATGTAAAAATGGTGGTGTTTCGCAGACATGACCATGCTTTGCTCTTTGGTACAGTTTGCTGCTGGAAATAATTTAGGAGGGAATTTGGAACAAATAATCAATGATCGTGATAATCTTTCCAAGAGTAAATATCATGATTGAATTTTGATTTTGATTTTTTTTTAATATTGATTTTATTGACGTCTGTACTCAAGTGCAAAAGCACAGGAGTACAGTGAAAAGTGTACACAAGGGGCCATCTTAGGTAAAGTATCTAGGTACAGAATCTTAAGAACAAGGCAGAAAGAAAGAACGAAGTTAAATGTTAAACATTGCAGTCATTATAGTACAGTGACACCTTCTTAGTTTTAAGTAGAAAATGAAGTAATAAAGTTGAAAGTTCAAATATTAGTCTTCCTTTAATGCTTAGCCATAGGAAATACAGTATTATAAGCTAAGTTTGGGAATGAATTCATTCAAACATAACATTTAATAAAAATAGTATTGTTGTTTGAAACAGGGTAACCCTGCTTTGGGGCACTATAAACAATATATTCTTTTCATTGGCAACACCGTGAGCTGTGCCAAATTGTCAAGAAACAATGGCATGCTCAATTTGGAACAAGTACTAATAAAAGACAGACTATCTTCTAATCTTATCACTAACTTCATGAAAGGTTGTCACATAATACAGCTAAAAATATATTTCTGCTGGGTTCTACTTAAAGCACTCTGTTGTTTATGCATTTGATTAAGTACATCAACTAAAAATATTCTTAACTTCTGCTGAGTTCTACTTAAACCCACCATTTGATTAAGTAGATTAACTTGCTATGCTAATAGTATAGCTAGGAGGTGGATTTTCTGAGCTATGGCAATCTCTTGAAAATTGTCATTCCAATTTTTTTTACAAATAAGAGGTCTGCATTTCGGGCAGAAGATTCCCACCAGGGCTTCTTCAGGAATTGTACGTCCATTCTGACAGTTCCCTCATAGTGTAGAATAGTTAGGGAAAGGCAAACCACACCTCATTTTCACAGCAGTTAGCTGTCAAACCATAAGGGCCAAGCATCGCAGACAGCCACATTTCACGGCTGCAGTGTAAGGGGAAGTGCATAAGGTAAAACAAAAAAACTGTAAATGCTAGAGATCATTCGCAAACAAAAAACAAAAATTGCGAGAGAAACTTAATAAATCTGGCAGCATCTGAACAGAAGACAACTTTAACATTTCAAGCCCGGTGACCCTTCTTTAGAATATATGTATGTAACGTAATTGTGAGGCCCTGGGTGTGTCAGGTTCTGTCAGACACAGAGTTGGAGAGGGGATCAGATTCAGAGTTGGGGAAGGGACGAGTTCAGTCCCTGGAGCACAGGGTAGGTTGTCAGGTCCAAGTTCAGCAAAGGGCTCCTCTGTGGGGAGGTAGGACTATGTCTGGTGATGATGGAAAGAGGGCCAGGTTTCATTGGGTGGGACAGGCTATGTGGGTAGTAATTGTCAGGTCCAGAACATGAGCATTTGGTAGGTGGCAAGTAAAGAGCAGGAGGAGTTCAGATTTGATGACGAGGCGTGGAGGGTGAGTTCAGTGGCAGGGAATGTGGTCAGATCCAACGGTGAAGAGAATCAAAAAAATCAAGGCCAATACAGATTCATAGAGTCAGAAGAGATATACAGCATGGAAACTGACCCTTCAGTCCAACTCATCCATGCTGACCAGATATCCTAAATTAACCTAATCCCATTTGCCAGCACTTGGCCCATATCTGTCTAAACCCTTCATATTCGTATACCCATCCAGATGGCTTTTAAATGTTGTAATTGTACCAGCCTCCACCACTTCCTCTGGCAGCTCCATCTCTACATACATCATCCTCTGTATGAAACATTTGACACTTGGGTCCCTTTAAATTTCTCCCCTCGCACCCTAAACCTGATGAAGGGCTTATGCCCGAAACGTCGATTCTCCTGCTCCTTAGATGCTGCCTAACCTGCTGTGCTTTTCCAGCACCACACTCTCGACTTTGATTTCTAACATCTGCAGTCCTCACTTTCTCCTAGCAATGCACAAATCCTATGAAAAAATGAAAAAAATGTTTTAGCACATTATTTTAATCAGACTCCAGGTATGCTTGTTAATTTGAAAAGTGCTTAACCTCAATTATAGGTAAAATTCTAGAATACATCATAAAGGATGAGATTTCTAAATTCTTGGACGTGCAGAGTCAAATTAGAATAAGTCAGCATGGATTTAGTAAAGGGAGATCATGCCTGACAAACCTATTAGAATTCTTTGAAGAGGTAACAAGTAGGTTAGATCAGGGAAACCCAGTGGATTTTATCGATCTAGACTGCCAAAAGGCCTTTGATAAGATGCCTCACGGGAGGCTGCTGAGTAAGGTGAGGGCCCATGGTGTTCGAGATGAGCTACTGGCATGGATTGAGGATTGGCTGTCTTACAGAAGGCAGAGAGTTGGGATAAAAGGTTCTTTTTCAGAATGGCAGCTGGTGACAAGTGGTGTCCGAAGGGTTCAGTGTTGGGGCCCCAGCTGTTCACTTTATATATTAATGACCTGGATGAAGAGACTGGGGGCATTTCCACGTAGTTCGCCGATGATACAAAGTTAGGTGAGCAGATAGGTGGTTCTGAGGAGGTGGGGAGGCTACAGAAAGAATTAGACAGTTTAGGAGAATGGTCCAAGAAATGGCTGATGAAATTCAATGTGAGCAAATGTGAGGTCTTGCACTTTGGAAAAAAAGAACACAGGCATGGACTATTTTTTAAACAGTGAGAAAATTCATAAAGCCGAAGTACAAAGGGATCTGGGAGTGTTACTACAGGATTCTCTAAAGGTTAATTTGCAGGTTGAGTCCGTGGTTAAGAAATCAAATGTAATGTTGTCATTTACTTCAAGAGGGTTGGAATGTAAAAGCAGTGAGGTGCTACTAAGACTTTCTAAAGCTCTGGTTAGGCCCCATTTAGAATCTGTGTCCAGTTTTGGGCCCCACACCTCAGGAAAGGCATACTGGCACTGGAGCGTGTCCAGTGGAGATTCACATGGATGATTCTTGGAATGGTAGGCCTAGCATACGATGAACGGCTGAAGGTCCTGGGATTGTATTCGTTAGGGTTCAGAAGGTTATGGGGAGACCTAATAGAAACTTACAAGATAATGCATGGCTTTTAAAGGATGGACGCTGAGAAATTGCTTTTGTCAGGAGGGGATACTAGGATTCGTGGGTACTGCCTTAGAATTAGAGGGGGTCAATTTAGAGCAGAAATGAGGAGACATTTCTGAGAGTGGTGGCCTGTGGAATTCACTGCCACGTAGCGCAGTGGAGACCGGGATGTTGAATGTCTTCAAGGCAGAGATTAATAAATAAAGGAATTAGGGGATACAGGGAAAGTGGCGTTGAAATGCCCATCAACCATGATTGAATGGTGGAGTGGATTTGATGGGCCGAATGGCCTCACTTCCACTCCTATTTCTTATGGTTTTATTATTTCTTATGTCCCAATATCTCAGAAAATCATCAAAATTACTTCAACTAAAATAAGACCATTTATACATTAGGGACAATGGAGTTTTAATCGAACAAAATGCTGACTGAATACACCTGTGGAACAATTGCTACCTCGTGACCTTTATTAACTACAAGTCAAGTGTATGAAGTTTGGTGCACAATTGTTAACAATAGCCTCAAAACCCCGAAGAAAGGGGTGCCTGAATCGAAACAGCAAAGTTTTGAAGCACGGGGGATTTAAGTTTATAACATTTGTGTACTTGATGTTTACTAAAGAAAAACTTACTTTTGCCATTTATTTTCCAGCTGTTATTTTGGCAAAATTTAGTTTCTGAAGTAGTGCTCCTCTTCATATGCTGGATTGTACTAATAGTAAAATCATACTGTGTTGTAGGGTTTCACTCTCCTGTGTCGAGGGATAATGAGATACAAGCCAATATATTCACTTTTTATAAAGGGTAACAATATACTGCTAAATCCAGTTGGATTGGACATGAGGGCACTTTTTTTTAGTGTATTTGCAGTGTACACCCTCTTGCGTTAGTACCATATGAAGTCACCAGAATAGTACATTTAAATTTGAACAGAATTCAAGAAAACCGTAGAATAATACACTGGAAAAATTGTAAGATTCTCCTTAGAAATTACTTGTTTGCTACTTAATGGTATTTTAAATGTTTAATTGTTAATGTTATAAAGAATAAATCTAAATTTCACATTTATCTGCCTGCAAGAATCAATTAATCTGCTGTACTAGATAAATGGCACAATCTACTGGAGTACCCCCAATCACACATCCCAATGTTCCTCAGTTCATTTCTCAACCCAAGACTATAACGTGTTACTCCCAAGTGTGAGACAATGTCACTTTTCAAACAGCTATTAGTTTGAGGATTCATTCACATTCAAACAAAAGTTACTGAGGAATATGACTCCCCAACAGTTTGTCCTGGAACTGGCACTGTGGGAAAGTTTGGAATTCTACACGCCCATTTTTCTCAATAGTTGAAGTGAAAAGCTCAACAAGGGAGGTTTACAACATGGAACCAACTTGGAAGAAAAACAGGATGCAAACAAGTGTATATGCACTGGCAGTGTCCAATGTTAACAATGTACAGTCCAATATCTTGCACAACATCTTGCTCTTAGAAATGCCAAGCCTGTCCGATTTTCATAATCCCATTCAGCCTTCAGTTTGTTCTTCATGACCTCATTCAAAAAATATACTCTTGAGTCTCACCATTTTTGTCTACAACATAAACTATGTATCATTCTATAATCCATGCACAACTACTATCAAACTGTTACGTTTATTAATTGAATAATGTTTTCTCTACAAAGGTGACTTTAGCAAGCAAAATGTACAATAGATGTTTTTATAATGTCAGCATTTGTTCTACTTAGCTGTGTGAGCTGAGTGTTTATTTTCCCTGGAACCTCAGAGCTCTGTGCTCTCACTGACAAAATGAAAACACATAATCACAGGAGATTAATAATGTTCTTAAAATACCTGTCTCTGTAGACTGCAATACTTGCAAAATCGTCAAATAAGTTCACTTGAAGGAT
Source organism: Chiloscyllium punctatum (assembly GCF_047496795.1). Taxonomy (NCBI): domain Eukaryota; kingdom Metazoa; phylum Chordata; class Chondrichthyes; order Orectolobiformes; family Hemiscylliidae; genus Chiloscyllium; species Chiloscyllium punctatum. Next base: position 47,920,170 of record NC_092750.1, on the reverse strand, counting down.
TGTTGAGCTGGTTAAAACATTCCGAGTGTTGTACATCCACTGAAACTCAAAAGTTCCGTCATTCTATTTTAATAACGGTGAAATCATACAAGAAGCCAACCTTCTTGTGGGAAAGATCACCTTACTCCTGTTAGCACCTACTTACTGCAGTCTGGCACTGTTTGTTTAATGGGCTTTCCCCCCCTCCCTACTTGAGAGCAGCCTTTGTCCTGGCCATGTTGATCTTGGCAAAGGACAATGGGAGACTCCTGTTTTACACTCCAAAAGGTAGAAGATTATTCCCTTGTTTCCTGTAAAGCTGAGTAAATTAAAAATACTCACTTGCAGCTGATGAGAAAACTGTTCTCTGTCAAAGTGTTTTGGCATAATATGCTAATAGGTGCTCAGTTGAAAGTAACTCCATTTTCAGATGTCCGTTGCACCAGTTAAATAATCAGCAAAATAAGAGTCCTTTGTGGAGATAGTGAATCTGTTTTACAAGTAAAATAAGGTAAAATTAATACATCATCTTAAGTGATGTGTATTGGCTGTCCCCGTCATATTTGTCATTACATTGTGCTATAACTTGTAATTCTGAATGCAATTAAGGCAAAATGATAATGCTAACTTTTGGATACTAATAACATTGTTTTCTGTGAATCATTAGCATTGCGTTTTATATATCCTCAAGAAATTGCATACATACCAAAGCAATTCAGTAATACTGAGGTAAAATGAAAAGGTCAAGTTTATGCATCTCAACAACAGTGTTGTCAAATATCATATGCACATGTAAGCATAATGGTATTTGAATCTGGGTAAAACAGAGCCATTTTATTGACATAGCATGAGGAAAGCTGCTACCTCTTTCATTTAAAAAGAAACAATTTTTCTGGAATTTAATTACTCACAAATCTTCCTGGTTCAGTTCAATAATAAAGAGAAATCCCTTGTTCACATATAAACACACCATCACATACATACAGCTTCCGTTCCAAAGAAGCATACACAAATCCAAGTTATTTTAAAAGGTTGACAGTGAAAAAGGTAAATTCCCCAGCTGTCACATCTGTCAAATCCAACACTTGCTTTCTGATGAGGGATGTACTGAATTATGCAGGTCACCAACATAGTTATTTCTTACCACTGAAAGCATCAAAATAAACTGACAACAGCATTATACCACACAATACACCCTCCATGTTCTTCAATAAGCCATGATGTGGAGGTGCCGGTGTTGGACTGTGGTGGACAAAGTTAAAAATCACACAACAGCAAGTTATAGTCCAACAGGTTTATTAGGAAGCACTAACTTTTGGAGTACTGTTCCTTCAGTTACCTGATAAAGGAACAATGCTCCAAGAGCTAGTGCTCCCAAATAAACCTTTTGGACTATAACCTGTTATTGTGTGACTGTTTTAATTTCAATAAGCCAGTTCATGCCATTAGAATAAAAAAAACCACCTGTGGTGGAACTAGTTTGAAAACATCATTCCTATGGCAACCACCAAAACTTTATGTACGTTCAATGGATATGTTTTTACTAGCATGAACCTTTTTTTGTATACTTGAACAGTAGCACCATTATACATCATTGGCTTACTGAGTTTATTTAACTTGTTGGAAACACCTAATAATTTATTTCTAAATACAACTTGTTAAGTAAAGCCAGTGCTGAAGACTGGTATTCTTTGCTTCACATGTTGTCACCCACTTAGTAACAAAGAACTATTTAGGAAGATAATGTGAAAATATGTCTGCCAGAATGCATTTCCAGTTAATTAAAGCAACAAATTTATCATCTTTACAGATATAGAGTAAATGTAGGAAGTTCATCTTACGTAGTTAGCATTCTGAAATTAAAAATGAAATCAGAGTGCAGGAAATACTCAGCCAGTCTGGCAGTATTTGTAGACAGAGAGTTGGATATTAATGCAATGAGTCCAAAATGATTCTTCGTAACTTGTTTCTGTTCCAACATTTCTTGTTTTTATGCATATTTCCAAAAACTGCAATTTTTTTTTATTCTGAAATTTAAACCCTGCAACATCTGCAGTCCATTACACATGCATGTGTGCAGTGAGAATGTTACAGCCTCATTACAATCAGAGAGATATTCAATATTAAAAATGATCATTATTATAAAGTATCTGAAGAAATGAACTGCATAATGATCTGTCATTATTTATGACTTCACAATTCTCACAACCTTTTCTTCCCTGTAGAGGTCAGAGCAACTGGCTGCAGCTGGATCGAAGGGTATTGGATCATGATTTGCCCAAGAAAACAGGACCAGTGGCCTTATTCTTCTCAGTCAAGTGAGTTAATTAGTATTTGCATAGAATGGAGATTGCATAATGGCAATAAATATACATTTCAAGAGAGCTCACGTTCTTTTTCACAGAATCACAACATTGCTTCAGTGTAGAAGGAGATCATTGAGCCTATTGTGTCTGTATCAGCTCTCTGAGCATCTTAACTTGATGCTGATTTCCTGCCTTTTCCTTGGAACTCTGAACATTGTTCCTATTTGAATACTCATCCAATGCCCTCTTGAATGCCTCAGTTAAACCTGTCTCCAGCACACCTTCAGGTAGAACTCTAACCACTTGCTGTCTAAAATGCTTTCTTATCACCTCAACATTTGCTAAAAACAAACTTAAAACTCGCAGGAATAATGTCTTCTTATTTAGTCAGTCAGATCCCCTCAAGATTTGGAAACATCAATCAAATCTCCTCTTGGCCTTCTCCAATGAAAACAGTCCCATCTTCTCCAATTTCCTATTGACATGCTTATTCAATATTTTGGGATTTCTCTTTATGTTAGATGTCAGTCTTTTTTCATAATCTGTCTTTTTTTTTCATAACGGAAGTGCCTCCCACCAGGAATCGTTCACATAAATCTCATCTACACTCTCTCCACTGTGCACAGTACTCAAGCTGAGGTCTAACCAGTATCCTATACAAGTCCAGCATAACTGCCACACCTCCTGGGAGAAGATGGAATTGGATACAAACTAAACTTACTTCCTCTGTGCATTGAAAACCTGGCACTTCCGTGCAAATCTTCGGTTTTTAAAATGTTTAATTTTACTTCACTTTTTTCCAAATGGGCTGTTTGTAAAACATTAACACATTTCTCTCATCAATGAGTTACAGTTAATCGGTGAGAAATTGTTCTTATTTGATATGGCTGAGGGCACTGGATAATGCAAAAGTTAATGGCCTTGATAAATTCCAGCAAGAGTACTGAAGAGCTATGGCTTGCTGCACCCCAGTTGTTCCTGTACAGCTACAACATTGGCATCTACCTATAAATGTGCTCACAAGATGCCGTGTGTGCTGATACTCTCACTTACATGTAACTGTAATCAGGAATGTCCATGCACACAATTCTAGACTAGATATGTTGTCAGGTGAATTTACATGTGATGTCACGCACAAAACCCACAGCCCATGTGCAGAGATGAAGGACATGCAATCATAAAACAGGGTTTGAGAGGGGGAAAGTGAGGACATGGGACAGGAGGAAGTGAGGATGGTGTAGAGGGGTGAGAGGACATAGGATTCAAGAGGCCTCTCTCTTTGGTCTCATTCTCTCCCTGTCCCACCCCTGTTTTCCCCCAAATGAATTGTCCTTTTACGTGCCTCCTGAGTACAAGATGTAGCTTCTTAAATTAGTAAGTACAGATGCAGCTACACGGGGGCAAAAGAGTTTTCCTTTAAGTGACTCGTACAGAATTTAAAGAGTGAAGTTGAAGAATTTCATGGAATCAGAGAACACTTATAGTTAAACTTTTATTATCAATACATTTATGTATCAATAAAGTTAATTGAATTATCAAACACTTAAAAACTAAAGTACCAGATTATTACATAATTCCTGTGAAATTTTAGTACCTGCATTTTTGCTGCTATAATAACAGTTCCGTGTTAGGTAAAACATCTATTCAAATAGTAATTGTGGGAAAAGATTTGCTTATTGGGCAAATTTCCCTGACAGCAATAAATGTCTATTAATTTTGCATCCTCAAATTTTGTTTTCATAAGTTATTGTTGCTGCCAGGAGTTTTATAGTCCAAAGTAAATCAATTACTTCAATAGTGAAACTCAAAACCAGCCTGAGTTATTAATTCATAAAATACGTTTTAAAGTCTTTCTTTATTTTAGTTACGTGAGCATTTTCTCTGCCCAGCTCTCAGCAAAACTACTAGCTGCAATGTACTGTACAAAATACACCTCCTACAGGAATAAAAGACAAATTACAAATAATGTTCAATGTAACAGCACTATGAGACATAGCAGTGTATCTAGAGTTTAATTTTTTTTTTAGTTCAGTACAACACTGAACTGGCATTTTTATCCATTTGAGAAAAATGGAAAATGACATGGTTTAAACCACTGCAAGACCAAGTGCTGTGTCTTCCTGTTTTGGGACTATATGTGAAAACAGGAGGAATTGGAAGACAGTAAACTGTAGATATGAAAGCCTACTAGACTCTCAACAATAAGGCAATTAGTTAGTGCCCAGCAGGATTTTTACTGTTCTTAAGACTTCAAATGAGGTAGCCCTAGCTGCCAGCCAATCAACACTTAGTGCCATAGAGTCCCAGAGTGGAGGAGTGACTACTGAATCGATCAACACTGTTGAAGGGGGGGTGGTGGGATTGGTGAGGGTGGTCTCCTGGGTTGGAGACAATAGTCTGAAGATCAGAAGAAAGGGCAAGTCCAGAGCCTTTTGGCAGCCATCCCCATGCCTTCCATTATGTTGCTTGATTAGTACAGGTTGTTCTGCTATAAACCGTGATTCGTTAATGCAAATTCGCTGTTACCCAACTGACGAATTGGAGAGACTGTTTCTCAAGCACAAACTTTTAAAACGTCTGTAACACAATTACATCGCCAACACTTCAAACACTGTTTCTAAAGCAGGATTTTTATATAATGTTGGGTTGCACAGGAATGCAATCATTATGCTATAGAAGAACTACCTGTCCAGATCAAGAGAGCCTCCCCCACCCCCCCTAAAAACCAGCCTGTCTGCACTAGTAACTAGGAGAAAGTGAGGACTGCAGATGCTGGAGATCAGAGCTGATAAATGTGTTGCTGGAAAAGCGCAGCAGGTCAGGCAGCATCAAAGGAGCAGGAGAATTGACGTTTCGGACATAAGCACTTCTTCAGGAATGAGGAGGGAGTGCCAAGCAGGCTAAGATAAAAGGTAGGGAGGAGGGACTTGGGGAGGGGCGTTGGGAATGCGATAGATGGAAGGAGGTTAGGGTGAGGGTGATAGGCCGGAGAGAGGGTGGGGACAGAGAGGTTGGGAAGAAGATTGCAGGTCAAGAAGGCGGTGCTGAGTCCGAGGGTTGAGACTGAGAAAAGGTGTGGGGGAGGGGAAATGAGGAAGCTGGAGAAATCTACATTCATCCCCTGTGGCTGGAGGGTTCCTAGGCAGAAGATGAGGCGCTCTTCCTCCAGGCGTCATGTTGCCATGGTCTTGCGATGGAGGAGGCCAAGGACCTGCATGTACTTTGCAGAGTGGGAGGGGGAGTTAAAGTGTTTAGCCATGGGGCGGTTGGGTTGGTTGGTGCAGGTGTCCCAGAGGTGTTCTCTGAAACGTTCTGCAAGTAGACAGCCTGTCTCCCCAATGTATAGGAGGCCACATCGGGTGCAGCGGATGCAGTAAATGAATGTGTGGGGAGGTGCAGGTGAATTTGTCATGGATATGGAAGGATCCCTTAGGGCCTTGGAGGGAAGTGAGGGGGGAGGTGTGGGCGCAAGTTTTGCATTTCTTGCGGTTGCAGGGGAAGGTGCCGGAAGTGGATGTTGGGTTGGTGGGGGGTGTAGACTTGACGAGGGAGTCGCAGAGGGAGTGGTCTTTCTGGAATGCTGATAGGGGAGGGGAGGGAAATATATCCTTGGTGGTGGGGTCTCTTTGGAGGTGGCGGAAATGATGAAGGATGATACGATGTATCTGGAGGTTGGTGGGGTGGTAGGTGAGGACCAGTGGGGTTCTGTCCTGGTGGCGATTGGAGGCACGGGTTTCAAGGGCGGAGGAGCGGGAAGTGGAGGAGATGCGATGGAGAGCATCGTCAACCATGTCTGAGGGGAAATTGCAGTCTTTGAAAAAGGAGGCCATCTGGGTTGTTCGGTATTGGAATTGGTCCTCCTGGGAGCAGATGCGGCGGAGGCGAAGGAATTGGGAATATGGGATGGCGTTTTACAGGGGGCAGGGTGGGAGGAGGTGTAATCTAGGTAGCTGTGGGAGTCAGTCGGTTTATAGTAAACGTCCGTGTTGAGTCGGTCGTCCGAGATAGAAATGGAGAGGTCTAGGAAGGGGAGGGAGGAGTCTGAGACTGTCCAGGTAAATTTGAGGTCGGGGTGGAATGTGTTAGTAAAGTGGATAAACTGTTCAACCTCCTCGTGGGAGCACGAGGTAGCGCAACTGTTCAACCTCCTCGTGGGAGCACGAAGTCGCGCTAACTGTTCAACCTCCTCGTGGGAGCACGAGGTAGCGCAGTAACCAGTTGAGTAAGCCATCTCTGTTTCAACCTGCCTGGAGTCTCTTTGTGCTTCAGCTTTCTGAAACCTTTATCCAATTATCCATTCAAGCAAGTTGAGAATATTCCATCACACTTGAGTTGTGGCTAATAGAGAGACTTTGGGGAGAGCTAAGAGCTGAATTATTCACCGCAGAATGCCCAGCCTGTAATCTGTTCTTATATATTTGCATGCTTGAATAAAAGCAAAGTACTGTGGGTGCTGAAAATCTGAAACAATCACTGAATTTGCAGAGAGAAAAATCAGTGTTAATGTTCAAGTCTGGTGTGACTGTTCTTCAGAAACCCTTCTCTCTCCACAGATGTTGCCAGTTGTTGAGTTGCTCCAGCATTCTCTGTGGTTGTTACAACATTTCTTTGATTGGTCCAAATCTGTGGTAATCCCCAGGATGTTGATCCTTGCAGTCCAGGCAATACTCAAGCTTTCAAGAGCTCAGTTTATGTTGATGTAGACAACAAACATTGAAATTGAGCCTGCCTGTCCAGAGGCATGTTCAGATGGGAGGTGGGAAGGTGACAGAGTTTTGGTACACTACCATCTCACCGAATCAAGTTTCCTTCCCACCCCTGCACCTATTACATCTGGGACCAGAAGATTCTGCCTTTACATTTTAAGATTTTGCCATAATAGGACTTTTAAACATATGTGGTTCTTAAGATACTTTTAACCTTTTATTTTCGAATTCATATCCTTGTTGAGCAATGCCTTAAAGAAGTTTGTCCATAGGTTGCACCAGAGTTTAACTACATCAAATTATAACTTGCCATTGAGGAACCATGTACTCTATGAATAGCTGGAGGGTCTGATATGTGGTGATGGTGGGGGAGGTCTCCAAGGCCTGGTAATATGAGTACAATTCCTTCTATTTCCAAACTATATGTCAACTTAGCACACATAAATGCTTTTTGTAAGTTGACTCTTCCCAAAATCTGCTTTATTTTTAACAATGTATCCTTCTTGTCCTATGCTGTGTCATTCCTTATCACGGATGCATTATCTGTTAACGTTTAACAATCTTTATTACTTCTTCTGGGCACTACTGCTTTGCCTCCAACATTTTTCCTCACCGATCAATTCTCCTGTCTCTATTAAATTTTCAGTTTTACCAGAGTTCGTTCTTAATAAGGACTTGTCCGTAGGTTTTACCTAATACTCCCCAAACTTTCTCCTGTGAATAAAACTAGTCTGGAGCTCCATGGTGGTCACTACTGCCTCAAGGCTCAGGACCCCAAACTGAAGTTTGCAGCCCCCATCATTGTCCTGATTGCCAATTCGGGAAGCCCACTGTTGTTCAATGCGATGTAAGAAGGAATTGCATTTTGAAGATTTGTACGTTAACAATAACAGTGAGATATAATTAAAAGCCTCCAGCTTACTGAAGTCAAATCCTTTCATCTCCCTCAATGGTTCATAAAGAAAAGATAAATTGGTCCCAAGGCAGTTAATCACAAAGATCATTCTGATCTCTCAGTCCCTTCACAGCTTTGTTGATTGAGACACAACGAGAATATTGTAAGTGTTCCAGGTTCAATTCCAGCTTGAGAGTCATAGAAGATTACAGCATGGAAACAGGCCCTTCAGCTCAATTTGTTCATGCCGCCCAGTTCTCTCAATTAATCTAGTCCTATATGCTTGTGTTTGGTCCATATACCTACCCCAACCATGTACCTATCCAAATGTTTCTTAAATGAGAAAATTGTACTTGCCTCCACCACTACCTCAGGCAATCCGTTTCAGGCACTCGCCACCTTCTGTGTGCAAAAATGTGCCCTCCTGGACTCTTTTGTATTTCTCTCCCCTCATCTTAAACCTATGCCATCTGGTTTTAGACTCCCCTACCATGGAGAAAAGCCATTGGCTGTCTATACCTCTTATGATTTTCTAGATCTCTATAAGGTGACTCCTCAGATTTCTACACTCCAGGAGAAAAAGTCCCAGCCTATCCAGCCTCTCCTTATAACTCAAACATAAATGCATTGAATATATGCATCTGCGTGCACCCCCCACACTCTTCCGACCAACCCCCAAAGTTAACAGCCTTCTGAGACTCTTTGCACATGTGACTGATGTTAAAGTGTAAGGAATCACCTTTCAGCAACGTATACCTTGAGGGAGATAGGTGAAGAAAATAAATTACAGCTTTCTGAGACTTCTCAATTTGTCCTTCATTAAAATCCATCAGTAGTGAGATTAGCTGAAATAATTTCAGATCATAGAAATAAAATCCAATCATCTCATTCCCCTTTTACTTCCAATGATTTTCCATAGCTTTGTTGAATAAAAACTGGGAGACCTTTAAATTAGACTAGATTGCCCAAAGCGTGGAAACAGGCTCTTCAGTCCAACAAGTCCACACCTACCCTCTGAAGAGTAATCCACCCAGACTCCTTTCCCTACATTTACCCTTGACTAATGCACCTAATGCTATGAGCAATTTTGCATGGCCAATTCACCTGACCTATACATCTTTTGGAATGTGGGAGGAAACCAGAGCACCCAAAGAAAACCCATGCAGACACAGGGACAATGGGCAAACTTCACACAGATAGTTGCCCAAGGCCGGAATCGGACCAGGGTCCCTGCTGCTGTGAGGCAGCAGTGCTAACCACTGAGCCACCATGCTACCCAAATTCTTCTCTTATAGTTTTGGATTTAAAATTATCTTTAGGTTTTTCAGATCCTGGTTGATCACTGGGGAATAACACAACCTGCTGTATTCATCTAACTACACTCTTGGCATCATCTTCAGCGAAACAGACTTGTTCGCTGAGATCTACAGCTAACCACTAGGAGGTGTGTGTGAGCAGATGCTTTCCTTTTAAATGTGTAAACATACATTGTTACTGACTGAAAATGATTATGTAAACACAGAAGAGAGGTCACATTACTGTTTTTGAAGCTTCTTTAATATCATGAGTTATGTTTATGAAAAGATGAATAGCAAAGAATATTAATTATTTTGTTGGTAATGAAAATGCAGAAATTAAGTCATTTTTCAATAATTTTGTCTTAGGTTTTATATTGAAAACATATCATTCCTAAAGGACACTACCACTGTGGAATTATTCTTTCTGAATGCAAAATCCAGCATTTACAAGGTAGGAATGTTTAGCCAACATTTCATTTCTCAATGTACCTTTCAAATTTAACTTTCCTACAATCTTGTAAAGAAAAGTTAAAGAAGTGTTGTTGAATGAGACACATTCCAAATAAGAAAATTTATGATTCAATCTATTTTACTTGCCTCAAGAATGTATTAGAGTGGGATTTCCCAGGTATTTCTCACTGTTCTTCTTGATCTATATTAATGTCTTGGGACTGCAAGGTACCATTTTAAAATTTTCAAACAACACAAGTCATGGAAATATTGAGAACTGCGAGAGGGATAGTAATAGACTGTAGGAGGACATGGGATTGTAGAATTGGTGGACATGTGACAGAGGACATTTAATGTTGAAATGTATAATATACATTTTGATATGATGTACGGGGAGACACAATATTAAGTAAAGGATGCAATTATAAAGAGATTCAAGGGTAGCAAAACTTGGTAATAGAGTCAAAAGAGGAAATTCGGTCCATCGTTTCTGTGCCAGTCATCAAGCATCCATCTATTCTAATTCAATTTTTCAAAACATAGACATTGCATACTATGCTATAGCAGTTCAAGTGCTAATCTAAGTAGTGCTTAAATAGAGTTATGGAGATGTACAACACGAAAACAGACATTTCAGTACAACTCATCCATGCTGACCAGATATGCCAACCCAATCTAGTCCAGCACCCAGCCCATATCTGTCCAAACCCTTCCTATTCATATACCCATCCAGATGTCTCTTAAATGTTGGAATTGTACTAGCCTTCCACCACTTCCTCTGGTAGCTCATTCCATACACATTCCACCCTCTGCATGGAAAAGTTGCCCCTCAGGTCTTTGAAACCGAAACCTATAGCCTCTAGTTCTGGACTCGCCCACACCAGGGAAAAGACTTTGTCTATTTATCCTATCCATGCCTCTCACGATTTTATAAACCTCTATAATGTCACTCCTCAGCCTCTGATGCTCCAGGGAATACAGGCCCAGCCTATTCAACCTCTCCCTATAGCTCAAGTCTTTCAACCCTGGCAAAATCCGTGTAAATCTTTTCTGAACTCTTTCAAGTTTCACAACATCCTTCCCTTAGGAAGGAGACAAGCATTGCCAGAAATATTCCAACAGTGGCCTAACCAATGTCCTGTACAGCTGCAATATGACCTCTCAATTCCTGTACTCAATACTTGCCCAGTAAAGGAAAGCATACCAAGCACCGTCTTCACTATTACACCTACTTGTGAAGGAGCTATGAATCTGCACTCCAAGGTCTCCAAGGTCTCTTTGTTCAGCAACACTCCCTAGGACCTTGATGATTCCTGCCTCTACCACCCTTTTAGGCTATGATTCCAAATAGTCACTCCTCTCCAAGGCAAAAAGTGGTGAATTTCTCCAACCCAAGCAACAACACAGAGAATCTTCTCTGTACCCTCTCCAGTGCAATCCAATAGTGTGGCGACCACAATGCATACATTACTCCAGGCATGGCCTAACTACCATTATTTACAACTTCATTATATCTGCTTGCTATTGTAATCAGTGCCTCAGCTAATAATAAGTATCCCATCTGTCACCTTAACATCCTTAGCTACTCTGTTCGTCTGATTCTCTGTATTTCCTAAGGTCCTACCATTCATTGTGTACTCCCTTGTCTTGTTAGTACTCCCAAAATGCATCATCTCACACTTTTCAGGATTAAATTCCATTTGCCACTGTTCAGCCCATCTGACCAGCCTGTCTATATCATCCTGGATTCCAAGGCTTTCCTCCTCACCACCAATTTTTATATGATCTATGAATTTATTCATCATACCTCCCACATTTACATCTACACCACTGGACACAGGATTCCAGTCACAAATAACTACTTTCACTCACCTTCTGCTTCCTGCCACTAAGCCAATTTGGGATACATTTTACCAAATTGTCCTAAATCCTATGCACTCTTTGCTTCTTAGCCAGTCTACCATGCAAGACCTTATTCAAAGTCTTGTTCAAGTCCATGTATTCTACACCAACTGCACAATCCTTGTCCACACACCTTGTCACCTCCTCAAAAAAATACAATCTGATTTGTTAGACATGATCTCCCCTGACAAAACTATGTTGACTGTAAACAAATTATTGAAGACAATGGGGCAAGTTGGGGAAAAAAATTAATAAGGCATTGCTTTTTGGGCCTTGAAAAGTTGAGGCAATAAAACCAAGAAACTATGATAAAATAAAAGCAAAATATTACAGATGCTGGAAGCTACTGCAAACCTTGATAAAAATCTTGTTTGACCTTTCAACTGGAGAATTGTGATGACCTCTGAGCACTTTATGAAGAGCATGAAAGCATTAGCGAGAAAGTGCAGAAAGATTTATAAGAATGGCTCAAGGAATGAGGGACTTTAGTTACATAAATAGATCAGTAATTCTTGGTCAGTTATCCTTGAAAAGTAGAAAGTTTAGGGGGAATTTTTTTGGAAATTTTCACAATTATGGGAGTCTGGACAGAATTGATAGAGAGAAACTTCTCCCATTGGCAGAGGAATTTGGTTCTTTCATTACTCACCTTAAATCAAAGGCAAAATGAGGAATTTTTTTTGTACAGTGAGTGATTAGGGAATATACTGCCTGAGAGTGAAGTGATTCCCAAGGGTATTGGAAAAGCACTTAAAGAGACAGAAAATGACATGATAGGGAATGATACTTTCCGAGTTGTACAGTTAGCATACAGTGGGTCAAATGGTCTCCTGTATTGCAACCATTTTTGGATTCTATTTTGGAGTATGCAGCCAAATTAATTTAAATTTAGATGTTTGAAACTGGCTGTTAATTTAATTTGGTGACAACATTGCAGCACATTATCACCCATGGTTGATAACTTTACCAAAGCAAGACATGTCAATATTTATTGTGTTGCAAAGTAAAAGTTGTTTTATTTGCACGAGAAAAATGCAGGGTGAGAAAAACCCAATTAGCTCACTTTATCTAGAGTCACCCACATTCATATTTCATAATAGCCTTCTATCCCACAACTCTTGTTCACTCTGTACAGTTGGGAAGGCTGAATTATCAGTCTCCCTAGAAATTCAGTGGGTGTTGTTAACATTTCTGAGTCCCTCAATTCCATTTGTCAACTGATATGAATCCAGTTCCTTCCTTAATTAGTTACTTTCTCTGGAACATGTTCCATAAATCCACTTTCCCATAGGTTTGGGGAAAGGAAAACATTTTAACCTTTCTCAGCACTTATGAATTTTCTGCTTGACCTTACTGCCATACTTAAGATGTTTTCTCACAGAAGGCAAAGGAAACTCTGAGTTGTTTACTCTGTTAAAATTGCATTCACGATTGTCTCAGCAGGTAAGTGACCTACCAGAACAATCAATAGAAGTTTTGTGTAACCAGGCAACATGGTGGACTTGAGTCAGCATAAGAAAAACAGAAAAAAAAAACTTTGTGAATGTTGCTTTTAATAAAAATTTGAGAGATAATGTAACCATATGTGTATTAGGCGAATGAGATAAAAAAATCATCTGTTAGATGTTATTTAAACTTTCATTCTTGACATCTAGCTTAACAAGCATTTCTGTTTTTCAAGAAAACAAAGCTTGCCTTATTTTATGCTTTTAAAAATTACAGGGTTAGAGTATGATTTACAAAAAGAATGAAATTGTTGTTTGATCAGCTAGTGAGACACGACTCCATATTTTGAAACAATTTGTAGAACCCGAAGAAGTGGCTTCACAGAGCTCCAAGTTTATTTCCAGAGAGCAGAACCTGAAAGCTCTTAAATCCCAGCAAGCTATTGCTTTGACATAAGCAATCATTCAGACCAGTGCAGAATTTGGAAAGCAGACTTACTGTAAATTGTATTTAGCAAATTGTCATAGTTGAATAAACAAAATCATTTCATAAAACTAATATAATAGCAGCTCTGCAATCATTCGAATGGAAATATGATTTCTAATTTAAATGTGAAAAATTCAAAGTAAACTTTGGCAGTTTTTTCTAATACTTTTATGATTATTTTGTTTATGAAGGTGATTGGCACCAGAGGGGAAGAAAAGGTCATGAGCCCTTAACTTTGCAGGCACTTCCTCCCATTCACTTATTGCTAAAAGTACTTTATTTCTAGAATTTAATTGTGAAATTATCTCAAATCTAGAATTCTAAAATTGTGTGTCCATGTATGTACTTGTCCTGTCAAGAAGTATAAGAATGCAACGTTTTTTAGCCAGTTTTAAAAAGTTGAAAACCAGTGGCAGTGATGCCTATCAAAGCATACTATTCTTTCAACAAAATAAGAGATTAGCATTCCATATCCTGCATAGAACATTTCCAGCATTCTACAACATCGGGTGTAGGAGTTGGAATGTCATGTTAAGGTTACAGGACATTGGTGAGGCCTCTTCTGGAGTATTGTGTCCAGTTCTGGTTGTCCAGTTATAGGAAGGATATTATTAAGTTAGAGAGAGTTCAGAAGGGATTTACTAAGATGTTGTCAGGTATGGAAAGTTTGAATTATAAAGAAAGGCTGGATAGGCTGGGACTTTTTTCACTGGAGCTTAGGAGGTTGAGAGGTGACGTTATAGAGATTTATAAAATCATGAGGTGTACAGATAAGGTCAGTGTCTTTTCCCTAGGATGGGTGATTTCAAGATCAAGGGGCATATTTTTTAAGGTGAGAGGAGAGAGATTTAAAAAAGATATGAGGGGCAAAGTTTTTACACAGGGTGGTTTGTGTGTGGAATGAACATCCTGGGGAGTGTCGGGCACAGTTACAATGTTTAAAAGACAGTTAGATAAGTACATGAATAGGAAAGATTTGAGGGATATGGGCCAGGAGCAGACAAGTGGGACTAGTGTAATTGGGATTATGATTTGCATTGGCTGGTTGGACTAAAGGGGCTGTTTCTGTGCTATATGCTCTTTGACTATGACTCTATCTGTTTTAAGTATTTCAAAGTAACCACTTATAAACTGAAGTGCTATTATATCACAGTTCTACCATGTAGCGTCCTCAAAGTGGGAATGGTCCATCAATTACAAATTTGTATAAGCTCATTTATAGTTCTCTTTTAGTTTTGTAGTGTTTGATATAAAATAATGGATTCTGGATTAGTGGTGCTGGAAAAGCACAGCAGGTCAGGCAGCATCCAAGGAGCAGTAAAATCGATGTTTCGGGCAAAAGCCCTTCCTCAGGAATACAGGCAGAGTGCCTGAAGGGTGGAGAGATAAAAAGCCAACACCACAGCCTTTCTCAAAACCAGATAAACTCATTGGTTATTACACCACCATGGCTGAAAGTTATTGAAGGAAAAAGTTGGTGTTGGTTATTAGCCAAAAATACAGATACAAAAATTACAAGTGAGGAAGAGTACAATTACATATAAAGTTAGAAAAAACTAACTTTGGTTAATTATTGGCCTAGCTTCTCTGCTAATGTGAAATGCTGACATGAGAAGTGGCAGAATACAATACTTGTTGTATCAACAGAAGTTGTGTCTTCTCTCATGACAGAACATCTGTAATGCGAAGAAGACTTAAACAGGCTATTTATACAATCCTCTCGATGGGATAGCCAAGAGTAGAGTTCTATATCAGAATAGCAGAAACATATGTTACACTATTTCCCCTGCATTTTCTCTCAGTTGATATCCCATTGATAATTCCATCATCCTTGGAGATCTTCATGAAAAGATTCCTCTTTGGAACAAATTTGTGCAACTTGCAGTACACCACCCTAATCTTCACTGCACAATTTTACAGAACACCACCTGATTAAATGAAGCACACTCTCAGAATGCATTCTAAGATGACTGTGGTGTATCAATAGTGCTTATGGTACTCCTGCTCAACTTGGACATTAGGCTTTATGCAGAGGTATCATCAGTCAAGCTAATGCAGGCTAGATTTGTGTGACTAAACCTGTTTTTTAAAATAACAGGTAATGGAAGCTCTTTAAAATAACAGGATTGTAGCAACTTCTGTGAAATTGAACATTGACTTGCAGAATACCAGTTTGAAACAGTGCATATAATATTTTCTGTTGCTGTAGGAATAACATTGACAAAGGGAGTAGTGCTGAGTGGGTGTCATATTTGATTTCATGGACTTTGGTGAAACCTGTTGCTCAGTAAAAATTGCAATGCCTTGTCATGTCACTACCAGTTTTCTATTCAAAAGCTAATTAAATTGATAGCTCCAGAGAACAAAGCACTTGTCACTTGCTTGACATTACTGTGTACAACCTTTTGGATTGTGTTACAGATATCTCCAATATGATTCCACTGAATAAATCTGTGGCCAGAGCTGTACTTGTCCTGGAGGGGGTTAGCAGACCTGCATACAGTTTAAGACTTAACAGTTTCCATTGAAAATTAAAGTATCTCATCACTCATTGAGTCAAACAGAGGTGGAAACGCATACACCGAAGTAGGACAAGCTTAACAGTCTGGTCTCCTTCTGTATTTCTTATCTTTTCAGAAGGAACGATGTGAGGATATTTCACAAAAGACAATATTCAATATTACATTCTAGCTCAGGGCAGATTAAAGTAACATTTATTTGAAGATTAAAGTACTCTTACTGAAGAATTGTTCTTAACATGCAGATCATAATCATGCCATGAAATCTTCTGAATATGTTTTGACATTTTGCGACACTTAACATTCTTGAAGAACTGAATCAACACTTACATTATTGGACACGATTCTGATCATGTATCAAAAAATTAAGGATTTCATTATAAGCCCAAATAGATGCTAGTCAAGTCACGTTTCTCAAAATACTGGGTATATTGCAGCCTTTCAAGGAATACCATAAAAACAATCGGTGTAGTAAGTGGCAATTATAAAAAAACACAAAAACAAGAGAAATTATACATTGAAAAGGTGGCTATGTTTTTGGTTGGGGTGTCACACAAAGTAAGACAGTAGCCATCCAACAATCCTTCCACCACCCATGGCCCATTCCCAATATGATAGCAGGAAAGCACTGATATTTATAGCTGACCTGCCATTTAAAAAATGAATGAGCAATTGAAATTGGTAACAAGCCAAATGACATGAATATTTCACTGCCCATGCCATAATGTGGTTGGCGTGGACAGAAGGGTGGGAGTTAAAGTACCTTTTTTGGATAAAGCTGGTTTAGAAACGTGGGAGGAAAAGAGGTGTTTGTCTATGGGCGGGGGAGGCGGGGAGTGGTGCATTTTAGCAGGTTAACTCACTCCCCAACCTCCAGTAACATGTTACTAACCCCTCCATTGCCACAGTTCGCTCCGGATTTATGGAACTGCTATGCTGCTGATGAATCAAATTGGCCGACATTTCCTTCTATCACGCAGCAGAAATATGACCCTCATGTCATTACAGCCTTCTACAGTCCACTGCAGCATATGGGAAGCCTTCAAAAACAAGATAATGAGAGTCCAGAAATAGTATATTCCTGTCAGGGTAAAAGGAAAGGCTGGTAGGTATAGGGAATGCTGGATGACTAAAGAAATTGAGGGTTTGGTTCAGAAAAACAGGGAAGCATATAGATAGATTGAGTGAATCTTTAGAAGAGTATAAAGGCAGTAGGAGTATACTTAAGAGGGAAATCAGGAGGGCAAAAAGGGGACATGAAATAGCTTTGGCAAATAGAGTTAAGGAGAATCCAAACAGTTTTTACATATACATTAATGACAAAAGGGTAACTAGGGAGAGAATAGGGCCCCTCAAAGATCAGCAAGGTGGCCTTTGTGTGGAGCCACAGGAGGTTGGGGAGAATCTGAACGAGTATTTTGCACCGGTGTTTACTGTGGAAAAGGACTTGGAAGATATAGAGTGTAGGGAAATAGATGGTGACATCTTGAAAAATGTCCATATTACAAAGGAAGAAGTGCTGGATGCCTTGAAACACATAAAAGTGGATAAATCCCGAGGACCTGATCAGGTGTACCCTAGAACTCTGTGGGAAGCTAGGGAAGTGATTGCTGGGCCTCTTATTGAGATATTTGTATCATCAATAGTCACAGGTGAGGTGCCAGAAGACTGAAGGTTGGCAAACATGGTGCCACTGTTTAAGAAAGGTAGTAAGGACAAGCCAGGGAACTTTAGACAGTGAGCCTGACGTCAGTGGTGGGCAAGTTGTTGGAGGGAATCCTGAGGGACAGGATGTACATGTATTTGGAAACGCAAGGACTGATTAGGGATAGTCAACATGGCTTTGTGTGTGGGAAATCATGTCTTATAAAGTTGATTGAGTTTTTTGAAGAAGTTACAAAGAGGATTGATGAGGGCAGAGCGGTAGATGTGATTTATATGGACTTCAGTAAGGTGTTCGACAAGGTTCGCCATGGGAGACTGGGGGATATCATGGAATACAGGGAGAACTAGCCATTTGGATACAGAACTGGCTCAAAGATAGAAGACAGAGGGTGGTGGTGGAGGGTTGTTTTTCAGACTGGAGACCTGTGACCAGTGGAGCGCCACAAGGATCGGTGCTGGGTCCATTACTTTTCATCATTTATATAAATGATTTGGATGTGAGCATAAGAGGTAGAGTTAATAAGTTTGCACATGACACCAAAATTGGGTGGACAGTGAAGAAGGTTACCTCAGATTACAACAGGATCTTGATCAGATGGGCCAATGGGCTGAGAAGTGGCAGATGGAGTTTAATTTAGATAAATGTGAGGTGCTGCATTTTGGGAAAGCAAATCTTAGCAGGACTTATACACTTAATGGTAAGGTCCTCAGGAGTGTTACTGAACAAAAAGACCTTGGAGATCAGGTTCATAGCTCCTTGAAAGTGGAGTCACAGGTAGATGGGATAGTGAAGAAGGCATTTGTTATGCTTTCCTTTATTGGTCAGAGTATTGAGTACAGGAGTTGGGAGGTCATGTTGAGGCTGTACAGGACATTGGTTAGGCCACTGTTGGAATATTGCATGCAATTTTGGTCTCCTTCCTATTGGAAAGATGTTGTGAAACTTGAAAGGGTTCAGAAAAAATTTACAAGGATGTTGCCAGGGTTGGAGGATTTGAGCTATAGGGAGAGGTTGACTACGCTGGGTCTATTTTTCCTGGAGCATCGGAGACTGAGGGGTGACGTTATAGAGGTTTATAAAATCATGATGGGCATGGATAGGATAAATAGACAAAGTCTTTTCCCTCAGCTGGGGGTGTCCAGTACTAGAGGGCATAGGTTTAGGGTGAGAGGGGAAAGATATGAAAGAGACCTAAGGGCAACGTTTGCACACAGAGCGTGGTGTGTGTATGGGATGAACTGCTCGAAGAAGTGGTGGAGGCTGGTACAATTGCAATATTTAAAAGGCATCTGGATGGGTATATGAATAGGAAGCGTTTGGAGGGATATGGGCCAGGGGCTGGTGGGTGGGACTAGATTGGGTTGGGATATCTGATCGGCATGGACGGGTTGGACTAAAGGGTATGTTTCCGTGCTGTACATCTCTATGACTCTATATACTTGTGTTTAACTTGCTCAGTCGGTTTGGGTCGATATTTGTTCCAGACAGGTTTGTAATTGGAGACCAGCAAGACTATCATGCACTTTTAAATTTAGCCTCAAGCCTTTTTATAGCAATAAAATCCAAAATTGCTGTGAAAAGTTCAGCAAGTCAGGCAGCATCTGTGGAAAGAAGTCAGAGTTAAAATTTTGGGTCCTCTGACCCTTCCTCATAAATGCCTTTTGATAGCTCTTGTTAAGATGTAGGCTTATCCTTTAAATTTCACCTTCAGAATAATCATGTTGAAGACAAATGGGTATTTGTTTTAAAATCCTTTCTAGACATATGGGCGCTGCTGGCAAGGCCAGCATTTATATCCCATCCCTAGCAACCCTTGAGAAGGAAAGCATCACCTTTCCTTTTGAAGTATAGCAGGCAAACAGAGAACATCACAACAAACTACTGGTTTGTGTTTTATAGAAGGTAAGAATGGTGTGGAAGCCTAATTATTTGAGGAGTAGTGGAGACTCCACCTTCCTTTTAAAAGCAATAGGTTGGACTTGATCCAAGCAGCTCTGTAAGGTTTGGGAGAGGAAGCTGAACGTTGAGACTTCTTCTGAAATATGGGATGATATCTGGGAAAATGCAAGAAGGATCTCGATTTGCAACCGAATCCGTGCCCTGCAATTGAAGATTTGCTACAGGGTCCACTTGGCTCCAGACCGCCTCGCAAATTTTAAAGCGGGAGCATCTCCAATGTGTCCTCAATAAAAAGTGAATATGGGTCACTCATCGTCTCTGATCCAGCCACAGACTGCAGGCATACTGGAACAGTGTGGTAGGCGAAATAGAGAAGGCTTTGGGGACAGAGGTGGAGACGGACCCGCTATCTCTTCTTCTTAGTCTTATTAATTCACTTCCATTAGATGCACACACAAAAAAAGGCTTTTCAGTATCCTCAGTTTTTGGGCAAGAAAGAACATTTTCTTTGGATGGGCTTCTGAAAATCCCCTGGGGCTGTCTAGCTGGCGTAAGCTAGTGATGGAGCACGTCCCCTTGGACTATCTTATGAGTTTGGTGCACCATAAAACTGAGAATTTTGATAAGGTATGGCAGCCCTTTTTGGATTACCAGGGTACAGATTTGACCACATATTAATAAAAGCCTTTATATAGCCATAGCAATTCTGTTTAATGAATCTAGTATCCAGAGAGGAGGAACTACGAACATATGAATAAGTATAAATGTATGCGCTCGATGGTCAGGGGCTATTGCTTGTTTCGTTCAACTGTGTTATCATTATTATTGTGATGATTTCCTTTTTTAATTAGCTATTAGTTATTATTTATTTATCGATATAATTAGTGTTTTTTTTTACATTGGTTTGAATTGTTTAGTTTTGTATTTCGGTGGGGAGTAGATGAAATATAAACTAGCTAATAATATAAACAAAGATTGCAAGCATGTTTTAGAATAAAAGAGGTAAGAGAGAAGCAAGAATGAACATTGGACAGCTGGAAATAGTAATGGGCAACATAAAAATGACAGAGGAACTGAATAGGTACTTTGCACGAGCTTTCATAGTGGACGGCACCAGTAGCACATCAGAACTGCAAGAATTTCAGTGAGCATAGTGACCATCACTAAAGCAAAGTTGCTGGGAAAGCTGAAAGGTCTAAACGAGGATAAATCATTCAGACCTGGTAGACTATACCCCAGGCAATAGCTGAGGAGGTTGTGGAAGCATTGGGGTGAGAGTAAAGGGATGGCCCTATAGAACCAAGATGAGGGGGAATTTCTTCAGCCAATTGGTAGCAAATCTGGAGAACACATTGGTATAGAAGGCTTTGGAGGCCAAGTCATTGAATGTATTTAAGACAGATACAGATAAATTCTTGATTAGTAAGGGGATCAAGGATTGTGGGGAGAAGGCAGAAGAATGACATTGAGAAACGTATCAGCTATGATCAAGAAACAGAACTGATTTATTGAGTCAAATGGTCTAATTTTGCTCATGTAACTTCTGGTCTTATGGTCGCATGTGATGCAGATGAGGGAAATCTAAACTCAGCAGAACCATCTAAATTTAGTGTTAAATTCAAACAAACCCTAATTTTGCCTTAAATATAGTGTGAGAGGTACTATTCTTTTCAAGCACATGTAAATGCATTTGAAAGTTCAAGACGTTCGACTGAACTTTCAAGCTGTGAAGTAAGTTATCTCAGTCTCTGTCCTTTAAAAATGAAAAAAAAGGCCAGCAGTGTCATGAGCAATTAAAAGAAAAAGATGTGAACTAGCAGATAGTGCAGATGTTTGCTGAAATTATCCTAAAGAGTTGCAACTTTTTTTTATGTTTAGCTGGTTTCTACAACATATGATTATTCTAGTAGGGGCCATCATTTCACAATTTGATGGACAGCTCAACATTATTAAAGGATTGGTTGTATTTGATGGGGTTATGAGTGGGAGTCATCTTTTTATTAGAAGGAGTTCAGAACTGGAGATTTAATGTTTTGAGTAGGCTTTCAAAAATTGGAATAATTTACTGTAGCTTTATTGAAGGCTGTAATAGATATTTAGAACTGTTAAGTCATGTTAAGATTAAATAGACTAGAAGTGTGTTAATGATTGACCTTGGATGGAAGGTAGAAGGGCAATGGTGATATTTGGTTTAGAGTAAGTTGGCATTAAGATAGCTTTAAGTATGTAAGGAGCTGATGGGTGGTTGTGGAGGGCCTGTGTGGGCTGCCCATTGATGGTGGGGCATGAGTTAGAATGGATGGAGTACAGGATGTGGTTACATGGTGAAGGCTAGAGGTCTTAACATTGGAGTAAACAATGGTACTAAGCTTAGTAGAAGGAAGGCAGGCAGGTCTATGTCCACATACAATTGCAGTGGAAAGAGCTAGCCTGACTCCATCACACACGTCACTCTCCCCCCACCAGAAGAAATATCCTGCCATTTTGGGAGAATTTCCTCCCAAGGCAGTGGGACCAAGCAGGAAATTTTCTGACTTTCACTGTTGAACACAGGAGATATTGTGTGCTAGAGAATCAAAAGTAGACCACTCAGACACAGATTACCCACTTCAAGGACTGCACCAGTAGTCACTGTACTCATGTAGCTGGTTTATTTGAACTTCTGGTTAAGTGAGCCCTATAATGATGATGACGGAGTGGGCAATTGTTGTACCATTGAATATCAAGGAAGGTTAGCACATTCTTGTTAGAGATGGTCATTGCCTTCCATTTAAGTTGTGGAAACATCATTTTTAGAGCATCAGACTGGTCATTATTTGGTCTTGTTCCACATAGATGTAGAATGTTCTGGGGGCTAAGGTGGTTGAATTCCTGGAAAAACAAAACCATTTGGTTTATTTAGTTCAATGCACTCATGTTATGCAAGGCAGACTGAATACCATTCACTTTCTATGATATCCACAAAAATAGGTATTTATCAGGCAAACCATGGCAAAGAAATGTAAGCCATTCATTCTTGAATGGGTATGAACAAAAAAGCCAGAAATTTTATCTTGCACTTTAGATGATGTTCATGGTTAATTGACCCTCCCTGTGGAATTATTATAATAGCCCCATGCGTCTCCTGTTTGACACGTTACCTTTATACCAGATGTTCTATGAACATTGGAAGAGTACAGCTGATTGCAATTCTCTGATGGTAAAGATTGCTGTTTGTTATTTTTCTACACTGTTCGGGGATATTAAATAAATTAAAATGATAATTTTCTCCATTCCAAATATCTTCTGAAAAAATGAATGGCACTGCAGAAAAGTTGAGTGAGCTTCTGCCAGAATTTCCCAGTTTTCCACAAGTGTGTACAATCCTTTAGTACGATCTGACTCAGGCCAGCTCCTCGTTTTTTTTAAATTATATTGCACTCTCTCACAACTTTTTGAAATGTTTTCCTCAGATTTTGAGATTTCCTGACAAGTATCGTTGGTTGAAAGGGCAAACACGAGATTAGTAATCCATAAGTGGATCAAAGAATGATTCTGCAGATTTCTCCATCTGTACGAAATGTTTCTCGATGTCAACCTCATGGACTGCAGCAGTTCAAGAAGACAGCTTAGCACCACCTTCTCAAGGGCAACTAGGGACGGGCAATAAATGCTGGCCTAGCCAATGACTCCAAGTGAGTTTTAAAAAAACATAGCTATAACTTTAAGGTTATGACACCTTGTTCTTGCCAGAGGAAATTATGTCTGTACATCTAAATTGTCAAAACCTTTAATCATTTTAAATATCTCAATTAGATCACCTTTTAATCTGCTCTATATGAGGAAATAAAAGAAAGTAAGGACTACAGATGCTGGAGATCAGAATCAAAAATTGTAGCGCTGGAAAGTCACAGCAGGTCAGGCAGCACCTGTGGAGCAGCAGAGTCACCGTTTCAGGCATAAGCCCTTCATCAGGATGAGGAAATAGAAGCCTCGTCAAAACACCTATCGTAATAGTTAACCCTGTTAGCCCTAGTGTTATTCTGGTGAATCTGGACAGCACCCAAACTCAGTCCATCCTTCCAGAGATACAGTGTCTAAAGCTGACGACAGCACTCCAGATGCAGTCCAACAAGAACCTTAGTATAACTGTTGCACACCACTGTCACCACTTTCTACTCCAACCTCGACATAAAGATTAACATTCAATCAACCTTTCAAATTATTCTGAGAATGCCTTGCTTTTAGACAGTGGAAATAATCCCATATCATCAAAGAGTTTGCTTCAGTTTTCAAAAATAATGTACTGCCGCATCAGAACTAATTTTAAGCAAAATGTCAAATGATTTTTTTATTAGCACAAAAGTAACTGTTATATTGAGTATATGTTATCACCAATCAACAGTGAACATTGTTATTTTTGATAAGGGATAGCATTACAGCTGTGCTGAGGGAGGATATTCCCGGAAATACATCCAGGGAAGTTATTTGGGTGGAACTGAGAAATAAGAAAGGGATGATCACATTATTGGGATTGTATTATAGACCTCCTAATAGTCAGAGGGAAATTGAGAAACAAACTTGTAAGGAGATCTCAGCTATCTGTAAGAATAATATGGTGGTTATGGTAGGGGATTTTAACTTTCCAAACATCGACAGGGACTGCCATAGTGTTAAAGATTTAGATGAAGAGGAATTTTTTAAGTGTGTACACGACAATTTTCTGATTCAGTATGTGGATGTACCTTTAGAGAAGGTGCAAAACTTGACCTACTCTTGGGAAATAAGGCAGGGCAGGTGACTGAGGTGTCAGTGGGAGAGCTATTTGCGGCCAGCGACCATAATTCTATTCATTTTAAAATAGTGATGGAAAAGGATATACAAGATCTAAAAGTTGAAGTTCTAAATTGGAGAAAGGCCAATTTTGACGGTATTGGGCAAGAACTTTCAAAAGCTGATTGGGGATAGATGTTCGCAGGTAAAGGGATGGCTGGAAAATGGGAAGCCTTCAGAAATGTGATAGCAAGAATCCAGAGAAAGTATATTCCTGTCAGGGTGAAAGGGAAGGCTGGTAGGTATAGGGAGTTCTGGATGACTAAAGAAATTGAGGGTTTGGTTAAGAAAAAGAAGGAAGCATATGTCAGGTATAGACAGGATAGATCGAGTGAATCCTTAGAAGAGTATAAAGAAAGTAGGAGTATACTTAAGAGGGAAATCAGGAGGGCAAAACGGGGACATGAGATAGCTTTGGCAAATAGAATTAAGGAGAATCCAAAAGGTTTTTACAAATATATTAAGGACAAAAGGATAACTAGGGAGAGAATAGGACCCCTCAAAGATCAGCAAGGCGGCCTTTGTGTGGAGCCACAGAAAATGGTGGAGATACTAAATGAATATTTTGCATCAGTATTTACTGTGAAAAAGGATATGGAAGATATAGACTGTAGGGAAATAGATGGTGACATCTTGCAAAATGTTCAGATTACAGAGGAGGAAGTGCTGGATGTCTTGAAATGGTTAAAGGTGGATAAATCCCCAGGACCTGATCAGGTGTACCTGAGAACTCTGTGGAAAGCTAGAGAAGTGATTGCTGGGCCTCTTGCTGAGATATTTGTATCATCGATAGTCACAGGTGAAGTGCCGGAAGACTGGAGGTTGGCAAACATGGTGCCACTGTATAAGAAGGGTGGTAAGGACAAGCAAGGGAACTATAGACCAGTGAGCCTGACCTTGGTGGTGGGCAGGTTGTTGGAGGGAATCCTGAGGGACAGGATGTACATGTATTTGGAAAGGCAAGGACTGATTCGGGATAGTCAACATGGCTTTGAGCGTTGGAAATCATGTCTCACAAACTTGATTAAGTTTTTTGATGAAGTAACAAAGAAGATTGATGAGGGCAGAGCAGTAGATGTGATCTATATGGACTTCAGTAAGGCGTTCGACAAGGTTCCCCATGGGAGACTGATTAGCAAGGTTAGATCTCATGGAATACAGGGAGAACTAGCTATTTGGATACAGAACTGGCTCAAAGGTAGAAGACAGAGGGTGATGGTGGAGGGTTGTTTTTCAGACTACCGGTCTGTGATCAGTGGAGTGCCACAAGGATCGGTGCTGGGCCCTCTACGTTTTGTCATTTACATAAATGATTTGGATGCAAACATAAGAGGTACTGTTAGTAAATTTGCAGATGACACCAAAATTGGAGGTGTAGTGGACAGCAAAGAGGGTTACCTCAGATTACAACAGGACCTGGACCAGATGGGCCAATGGGCTGAGAAGTGGCAGATGGCGTTTAATTCAGATAAATGTGAGGTGCTGCATTTTAGGAAAGCAAATCTTAGCAGGACTTATATACACTTAATGGTAAGGTCATAGGGAGTGTTACTGAATAAAGAGACCTTGGAGTGCAGGTTCATAGCTTCTTGAAAGTGGAGTCGCAGGTAGATAGAATAGTGAAGACGGCGTTTGATATGCTTTCCTTTATTGGTCAGAGTATTGAGTACAGGAGTTGGGAGGTCATGATGCAGCTGTACAGGACATTGGTTAGGCCACAGTTGGAATATTGTGTGCAATTCTGGTCTCCTTCCTATCAGAAAGATGTTGTGAAACTTGAAAGGGTTCAGAAAAGATTTACAAGGATGTTGCCAGGATTGGAGGATTTGAGCTTCAGGGAGAGGCTGAACTGGCTGGGGCTGTTTTCCCTGGAGCATCGGAGGCTGAGGGATGACCTTATAGAGGTTTACAAAATTATGAGGGGCATGGATAGGATAAATACGCAAAATCTTTTCCCTGGGGTTGGGGAGTCCAGAACTAGAGGGCATAGGTTTAGGGTGAGAGGGGAAAGATATAAAAGAGATCTAAGGGGCAACTTTTTCAAGCAGAAGGTGGTACGTGTATGGAATGAGCTGCCAGAGGATGTGGTGGAGGCTGGTACAATTGCAACATTTAAGAGGCATTTGGATGGGTATATGAACAGGAAGGGTTTGGAGGGATATGAGCTGGGTGCTGGCAGGTGGGACTAGATTGTGTTGGGATATCTGGTCAGCATGGACAGTTTGGACCAAAGGGTCTGTTTCCATGCTGTACATCTCTATGACTCTATGACTCTACTGCTCCAGTAGTAAACTAATAAAAGGTTACAACCTCAAGAAATAAATTATTTCAAATAGCTTCAGGTACGTACATTAATGCATCTTTCTGTGAAGAAAATCAAATTTCCCTAAATGTAAAATAAAACCAAGAACTGCGCGTGCTGGAAATCTGAAAAAAATGGAGAAACTCAGCATGACTGGCAGCAGACTTTGTCAAGAGAAAACAGAGCTAGCCTTTCAAGTCCAGTGAGGCGAAAGTGAGGACTGCAGATGTTGGAGATCAGAGTCAAGATTAGAGTGGTGCTAGAAAAGCACAGCAGGTCAGGCAGCAACCAAGGAGCAGGAAAATCGACGTTTTAGGCAGGAGGCCTTCATCAGGAATGAGGCAGGGAGCCTCCAGGGTGGAGAGATAAATGGGAGGGTGGGTGGGGCTGGGAGAAGGTAGCTGAGAGTGCAATAGGTAAAGGAGGTGGGGATGAAGGTGATAGGTCAGAGAGGAGGGTGGAGCGGTGAGGTGGAAAGGGAGATTGGCAGGTAGGACAGGTCATGAGGACAGTGCTGAGCTGGCAGGTTGCAACTGGGGTAAAGTGGGGGGAGGGGAAATGAGGAAACTGGTGAAGTCCACATTGATGCCCTGGGATTGAAGTGCTCCGAGGCAGAAGATGAGGTGTTCTTCCTCCAGGAATCGAGCACTGAGGGAATGGCGGTGGAGGAGGCCCAGCATCTCCATGTCCTCGGCAGAGTAGGAGGGGGAGTTGAAATGTTCGGCCTCGGGGAGGTGGGGTTGATTGGTGCGGGTGTCCCGGAGATGTTCCCTAAAGCGCTCTGCGAGAAGGCGTCCAGTCTCCCCAATGTACAGGAGACCACGTCGGGAGCAACGGATACAATAAATGACGTTTGTGGAAGCAGGTGAAACTTTGTTGGATGTGGAAAGCTCCTTTGGGGCCTTGGATGGAGGTGAGAGGGGAAGAGGGGGGGCAGGTTTTGCAATTCCTGCGGTGGCAGGGGACGTTGCCAGGAGGGGGAGGGGGAGTTGTTGGGGGAACGTGGACCTGACCAGGTAGTCATGGAGGGAATGTCTTTGCGGAAAGCGGATGGGGTGGGGAGGGAATTATATCCGTGGTGGTGGGGTCTGTTTGTAGGCCGTTCCTTCCGTGACTATCTGGTCAGGTCCACGCCTCCCAACCCATTCTTCCCGTGTCTGCAGGGGTTTCCTCTGGGTGCTCCGGTTTCCTCCCACAGTCCAAAGATGTGCAGGTCAGGTGAATTGGCCATGCTAAATTGCCCATAGTGTTAGGTGCATTAGTCAGAGGGAAAGGGGTCTGGGTGGGTTACTCTTTGGAGGGTCACTGTAGACTTGTTGGGCTGAAGGGCCTGTTTCCACACTGTAGGGAATCTATTGTAATCAAACCTCTTGATCAACAACTGGCTGTAAATCAAACGCATTGTTTCAAACTTAGTTACCTCTCTCTTGAACCTATAGCCAAAACATGATTAAGTATTGGCTTGGTTGAAAAATCTGAACGAAACTGCTTAAATGTAGAATTATGTTTAAGAGGATGTTACCAAGCACAAACATTTTTTGCCAGTGTGCATAATCAGGACTTTCAATATTTAATAAATTCTAAAAATGCACTGCTAATTTAGAAATTTGAATACAAATCAGACAGTAATAAAATAAAATCGTAAGACATAGGAGCAGAAATTAGGCCATTTTAACCCACTGATTCCCACACCTCCTCCCTCATCTCCATCCAAGGCCGTAAAGGAGCCTTCCACATCCATCAAGGTTTCACCTGCACATCCACTAATATCATTTATTGTATCCGTTGCTCCCAATGTGGTCTCCTCTACATTGGGGAGACTGGACGCCTCCTAGCAGAGTGCTTTAGGGTACATCTCCGGGACAACCGCACCAATCAACCAAACCGCCCTGTGGCCCTACATTTCAACTCTCCCTCCCACTCTGTCGAGGACATGGAGGTCCTGGGCCTCCTTCACCACCGCTCCCTCACCACCAGATGCCTGGAGGAAGAACGCCTCATCTTCTGCCTCGGAACACTTCAACCCCAGGACTTCAACAGTTTCCTCATTTCTCCTTCCCCCACCTCACCCCAGTTCCAAACTTCCAGCTCAGCACTGTCCCATTGACTTGTCCTACCTGCCTATCTTCTTTTCCACCAATCCACTCCACCTTCCCCCCCCCCGCCACCTATCATCTTCATCCCCTCCCCCACTCACCTATTGTACTCCAAGCTACTTTCTCCCCACACCCACCCTCCTCTCACTTATCTCTCCACACTTCAGGCTCTCTGCCTGTATTCCTGATGAAGGGCTTTTGCCCGAAACGTCGATTTTACTGCTCCTCGGATGCTGCCTGAACTGCTGTGCTCTTCCAGCACCACTAATCCAGAATCTGGTTTCCAGCATCTGCAGTCATTGTTTGTACCCATTTATCCCACTGAGTCTGCTCTGCCATTCAATTCAACTTACCATGGCTGATAAGTTTCTCAACCCCATTCTCCTGCTTTCTCGCCATAACCCTTGGCCCTCTAGACAATCAAAAACATACCTTTCTCAGTCTTAAATACTGTACACTCAATGACCTGGCCTCCATAGCCTTCTGTGGTAGTGAATTCCGTAGATTCACCACTCTTGAGCTGAAGAAGTTTCTCCTTATCTCTATTCTAAAAGGTCTTCCTTTTACTCTAAGACTGTACCCTCAGGTCCAAGTCTCATCTACCAAAGGAAAGATCTTCCCAACATCTACTGTGTCCAGGCCATTCAGTATTCTGTAAGTTCCAATTAGATCCTCTCTCATCATTCTAAAATCCATTGAGTATAGACCCAGAGTCCTCAGATGTTCCTCATATGTTAAGCTTTCCATTCCTAGGACCATTCTCGTGAACTTCCTCTCAACATGCTCCAGGGTCAGTATATCCTTCCTGAGATATGGGACCAAAACTACACACTATACTCCAAACGTGGCCTGACCAGAGCCTTATAGGGCCTCAGAAGTACATGCCTGCTTTTATATTCAAGTCGAAAGTGAGGACTGCAGATGCTGGAGATCAGAGCTGAAAATGTGTTGCTGGAAAAGTTCCTGAAGAAGGGCTTATGCCCGAAACGTCGATTCTCCTGTTCCTTGGATGCTGCCTGACCTGCTGCGCTTTTCCAGCAACACATTTTCAGCTCTTTATATTCAAGTCCTCAAAATAAATGCCATCATTCCTAACTACTGACTCAACCTGCAAGTTTACCTTGGGAGAATCCTAGACTAAAGTCCCAAGTCACTTTGCACTTCAGACTTCTGAATTTTTTCCATTTAGAAAATAGTCCATACCTCTCTTCTTTCACACTTTCCCACATTGTACTCCATCTGCCATTTCTTTGTCCACTCTCCTAACCTGTCCAAATCCTTATGTAGCCTCCCCGCCTCTTCAATGCTACCTGTCCCTCTACCTATCTGCAAATTTAGTAGGAATGCCCGCAGTTCCTTCATCTAGCTTGATAATGTATAAAGTGAAAAGTTGTGGTCCCAACACTGAGGCTTTTGGAACACCACTTGTTACCAGCTGCCATCCTGAGAAGGACTCTTCTACGCCCACTCTGTGCTTCCTGATAGACATCAGGTTTCTATTCATCCTTGCACCATGCCTCTAACACCATATCTTACTCAATAGCATCCGTGCGGCACCTTATCAAAGGCCTTCTTGAAGTCCAGGTAGATAACATTCATTGGCTCTCCTTGGTCTAACTTGCTTATTACTTCTTCAATTATATTTTATGTCAGCTACCAAAAATATTCTTTAAAAGTAGGTACAAAAACAAATTGCAGTTGGCTCTGCATGTCATTAAACTTTATTATACCCTGCTTTTTTTTTTGTCTCATAGATCTAATCTATGCTCCAGTGTATTGTGTTTTGATATAGTGACTCATTTTAGACTTTGACTTGTGTAATTACTCAACTCCACCTTTGTGACAAATCATTCGCAAAATACAGCACTGATTGACTACACTAACTGTAATGCTCAGCTCTTGCCAAAACAAAAGCAAGTGTTGAAAATCTGAAATAAAAGCAGAAATTGCTTGAAATACTCGGGTCAGGCTGAATCTGTGGAGTGAGAAACAGAGTTAACATGTCAAATCAATGAACTTTAATCAGGACTGGAAAAAGTTCGCTTTGTAACAAGACCGAGAGACTGAGAAAGCGTGGCAGTAGGTTAAACAAAAAGAAAAGTGTGATTATATACAAAGAAGGAGAGATTAAGTGATATGTGTTTTGTTGTGCAAAAGCTGTTTAATTTACAATGTTACAGTAGTTGCTTTGAGCAGTTTTGACTGTCTTATCCAAGTGTATACAGAGTGCTAATTGTTTGGCATGAGGTTTCAAATTGTGTAGTAGTTACAATCCTGCACTGACTTTTATAAAATTGCCTAAATAAGCAAACAAGGTGTTAATACTCAGATTTACATGCTAAAAAGACTTTATTTTGTGATTCCTAGTGAGCCGTTCATTGAAATAAGAATGTGAGCCGTTAGACAATTGGTGTTCTGAGGCTGCTTTTGTTCATATGGCAGCTATTCAAGAAACCGTTAAGACATGAACAGCAGTAAGAGCTAAAGGTCTGGCTGCATTCCAGATCTAAAAATACCCTGAGACACTGGCTCCTATCAGAACTTATACATTAAAAAAAACACATTTACTGGGGCTTCTTCAAGAATAAAATGATTACAGTAATAAGACAGGTGGGAAAGAAAATCAAGAACCAAAAATTAAGGTATCTGTGTTAGAATAAAAACAGTTGGAACTAGTTTGATAGAAAAATGTGTAGGCATCTGGAATGAGTTTAATTACAGTACAGATAACAAAGTCGTGACAATGACCAGCAATGAGAACCTGCAGTACTTTAACGAGAATTTTAATTCATGTGACTGTATGTATGATTCACTTTTACACCTAAGCAAATTTTATTTTTCAGTCTCCTGTCTTTGATTGTCTTTAATGGCATTCAAAAAGCTGTATTAATCAGTTTTAGTTTGCATTCTCCTTCCTGCACCCAGCCTGGCCTCATCTATCCATGCTGTCATCTTCAGTCAGTGGGCTAGGCAGAGACATCTCCACAAATACCATTAATGATACTGGGTTGACCTTTTGGGAAGTGATCAAGATATGTGGGAACAGATCTTTCCCTGCTATTCTTTCTCTCCTACACAAAATCAAGGCGGACTGATTAAGTTAATTCTGAGCAAGCAAACAATGTATAGTGTAATTCAGTCAAGCCTGAGATTTGAACTCAGATGTCCAAGAGAATACAGCATTCTTTTACTTCAACTGTATGATTCCATGTAGATAATATTTTCATAGGAACAATACTGTGAATTAAATTACCTTTAGCTAACCAAGTCTGCAGAATTGTGAAAATAAGTTCATCACTAATTATTTTATACATATATTTGTTGAATTCCTATGAAGATACATATGGGAAATCAACATCAAATAGTCTTGTGTTAAAATGGTGTTTGAGATCAAGAGAAAAATGATCTGTGGCCTGACTAGCTATCAGAGTCGGTAAAGTGTGGCACTAGATAAGCACAGGAGGTCAGGCAGCATCTGAGGAGCAGCAAATCAACATTTTGGGCATAACTCTTCTTCAGGTCCTGATAAAGGGCTTATGCCCGAAATGTCAACTCTCTTGCTCCTCAGATGCTGCCTACCTGCTATGTTTTTCCAGCGCCACACTTTGCCAAGTCTGACTACTCCACCATCTGCAGTCCTCACTATCTCCTATGACTAGCCATCAGTCCCAATTTAACAACTCTGTTTTATACTTGAATTTTATATTTCAAATTTCATGGCAAAATTTACTCCACTTGAGAAGTAACAAAAAAGAGCTGGTTGTAGTCAAGGAGGATGGACACGTTACTGTAAGATACCTTGTTATATCAATCTCAGCAGTTCTGAAGAAGGGTCACTGGACCCAAAACATTAACTCTGATTTCTCTCCATAGATGCTGCCAAGCCTGCTGAGATTGTTCAGCAATTTCTGTTTTTATTTCTGATTTTGAGCATCTCAGTTCGATCAGTTTTGTTTTCACCATGGGAGAGGAATGTACATAACAAACACACTGCAAGATTCTGGGTAATCCAAGATGGAGGACAGGAAATCTTTCTGGCTGTAACAGCTACTCCTTTTTTCAGGTATTTTAGGTGTTGGAGGTGATTTCCTCGAATTCCAAGAGCAGCAATTACTGTTTTTTATGCTGTTGCATTGTTTTGGAACTTTGGGAAAAAAAAGTCAAAACAACAGCAGTTTGAAAAGGGAGAAGAACAGACAAAGGAAGCACATGGTGAGGTCAGTGCAGGAGGGAAAGAGAGAAAGAAATGGACACCACAGTGAACCTGCACAGTTACTGCCTTTGCGGTTTGAATTCATGTATCGCTGGACATCGGAGTGTGTCTGGGAAAATTAACAAACAGTGAAATTCACAACTGATGGTGGAGGAACTTGTTTGGGAGAGGTCACAGCACAGAAGCAGATAAGTGAACAGTTTAAGTGTGGCCTACAGAAAGTCTGCAGTAGTGATTAGACTGGGTTCTTTCTTGATTATATATTTTTTTGACATATGTCTCTTGATTAAACTTAAAATATAAGCCATAACTATTCATTTAACCTGGTGCAGTGTTTTGTAGAGGAATAAGATTTTCTGGGCCTGTAGATTGTGAAGGAGCAAAAATGGGCTTTAGTGGAGTGATATGTTCTTCATTGTCAGATGTGGGAGTTTAAAGAGAGTTTAAGGATTACTGTGGATTATATCTGCAATAAATGCTGTTGGTTGCGAATCTAATCAGATCGAATGGATCTATTGGAGAGACTGTTAGAAGCAATGAGGAATTTGAGCAGCAACAGTCTGTGATGGATGGCAGTTATAGGAAGGGGGGAAAGTCTCAGATACAGTCACATAGATGAGTTAACTCCAGGAAAGGTAAGAGAGGTAGGCAGCTAGTCCAGGAGTCTTCTGTGGCTATCCACATTTCAAACAGTATGCTGTTTTAGAAAACGTAGGGAGTGATGGATTCTCAGGGGAAAGTAGCACGAACAGCCAAGTTTTTGTTATTGAGACTGGCTCTAATGCAACGAGGGATACGTCAGGTTCCAAGAGATCAATTGTGTTAGGGGATTCTGTAGTCCGATGTATAGACAGACATTTCTGTGGCCCACAGCGAAAAATCAGATTGGTGTGTTGCTTCACTAGTGCCAGGAACGAGGATGTCTCAGAGAGGGTGCAGAATGTTCTCAAGGGGCAGAGGGGCCAGCAAGAGGTCATTGTCCACATTGGAACCAACGACATACGAAGGGAAAAGGTTGAGATTCTGAACGGAGATTACAGAGAGTTAGGCAGGAATTTAAAAAGGAGGTCCTTGAGAGGGGTAATATCTGGATGACTCCCAGTGCTACAAACTAGTGAGGGCAGGAATAGGAGGATAGAGCAGATGAATGCATGGCTGAGGAGCTGGTGTAGAGGAGAAGAATTCACATTTTTGGATCATTGGAATCTCTTTTGGGGTGGACGTGGCCTGTACAAAAAGGATGGATTGCACCTAAATTGGAAAGGGGCTAATATACTGGCAGGGAAATTTGCTAGAACTGCTTGGGAGGATTTAAACTGGTAAGGTTGGGGGGGCACCTAGAGAGATAGTGAGGAAAGAGATCAATCTGAGACTGGTCAAACAGTCAGGGTAGGCAGGGACAAAGTAGGACTAATAAATTAAACTGCAAGGGGCCTAACAGGGAAGGCAGATGAACTCAGGGAACATGGAGCTAGGGTATCATAGCAGTTACGGAAACATGGCTTAGGAATGGGCAGGACTGGCAGCTTAATGTTCCTGGATACAAATGCTTCAGGAAGGATAGAAAGGGAGGCAAGAGAGGAGGGGGAGTGGCATTTTTGATAAGGGATAGCATTACAGCTGTGCTGAGGGAGGATATTCCTGGAAATACATCCAGGGATGTTATTTGGGTGGAACTGAGAAACAAGAAATTTGTGCCGTGGGCGGCACGGTGGCATAGTGGTTAGCACTGCTGCCTCACAGCGCCAGAGACCTGGGTTCAATTCCCACCTCAGGCGACTGACTGTGTGGAGTTTGCACATTCTCCCCGTGTCTGCGTGGGTTTCCTCCGGGTGCTCCGGTTTCCTCCCACAGTCCAAAAATGTGCAGGTCAGGTGAATTGGCTATGCTAAATTGCCCATAGTGTTAGGTAAGGGGTAAATATAGGGGTATGGGTGGGTTGCGCTTCGGCGGGTCGGTGTGGACTTGTTGGGCCGAAGGGCCTGTTTCCACACTGTAAGTAATCTAAAGAAAGGGATGATCACCTTATTGGGATTGTATTATAGACCCCCTAATAGTCAGAGGAAAATTGAGAAACAAACTTGTAAGAAGATCTCAGCTATCTGTAAGAATAATAGGGTGATTAATGTAGGCGATTTTAACTTTCCGAACATAGACTGGGACTGCCACAGTGTTAAGGGAGAGGAATTTGTTAAGTGTGTACAAGAAAATTTTCTGATTCAGTATTTGGATGTACCTATGAGAGAAGATGCAAAACTTGATCTACTCTTGGGAAATAAGGAGGGCAGGTGACTGAGGTGTCAGTGGGGGAGCACTTTGGGGCCAGCGACCATAATTCTATAGATTTAAAGTAGTGATGGAAAAGGATAGACCAGATTTAAAAGTTGAAGTTCTAAATTGGAGAAAGGCCAATTTTGGTCGTATTAGGCAAGAATTTTCAAAAGCTGATTGGGGGCAGATGTTTGCAGGTAAAGGGACGGCTGGAAAATGGGAAGCCTTCAGAAATGAGAAAATGAGAATCCAGAAAGTATATTCCTGTCAGGGTGAAAGGAAAGGCTGGTAGGTATAAGGAATATTGGATGACTAAAGAAATTGAGGGTTTGGTTCAGAAAAAGAAGGAAGCATATGTAAGGCATAGACAGGATAGATCGGGTGAATCCTTAGAAGAGTATAAAGGAAGTAGGAGTATACTTAAGAGGGAAATCAGGAGGGCAAAAGGGGGACATGAGATAGCTTTGGCAAATAAAATTAAAGGAGAATCCGAAGGGTTTTTAGAAATATATTAAGGACAAAAGGGAATCTAGGGAGAGAATAGGGCCCCTCAAAGATCAGCAAGGCAGCATTTGTGTGGAGCCACAGAAAATGGTGGAGATACTAAACGAGTATTTTGCAACAGAATTTACTGTGGAAAAGAATATGGAAGATATAGAATGTAGGGAAATAGATGGTGACACATTGCAAATTGTGCATATTATAGAGGAGGAAGTGCTGGATGTCTTGAAATGCATAAAGGTGGATAAATCCCTAGGACCTGATCAGGTGTACCCGAAAACTCTGTGGGAAGCTAGAGAAGTGATTGCTGGGCCTCTTGCTGAGATATTTGTATCATCGATAGTCACAGGTGAGGTGCCGGAAGACTGGAGGTTGGCAAACGTGGTGCCACTGTTTAAGGAAGGTGGTAAGTCAAGCCAGGGAACTATAGACCAGTGAGCCTGACGTTGGTGGTGAGCAAGTTGTTGGAGGGAATCCTGAGGGACAGGATGTACATGTATTTGGAAAGGCAAGGACTGATTCGTAAGAGTCAACATAGCTTTGTGCATCTAAAATCATGTGTCATAAACTTGATTGAGTTTTTTGAAGAAGTAATAAAGAGGATTGATGTGGGCAGAGTGGTAGATGTGATCTATATGGACTTCAGTCAGGCATTCGACAAGGTTCCCCATGGGAGACTGGTTAATAAGGTCAGATCTCACGGAATACCGGGAGAACTAACCATTTGGGTACAGAACTGACTGAAAGGTAGAAGACAGTGGGTGGTGGTGGAGAGTTGTTTTTCAGACTGGAGGCCTGTGACCAGTGGAGTGCCACAAGGATTGGTGATGGGTACTCTACTTTTTGTCATTTACATAAATGATTTGAATGCGAGCATAAGAGGTACAGTTAGTAGGTTTGCAGATGACACCAAAATTGGAGGTGTAGTGGACAGCAAAGAGGGTTACCTCAGATTACAACAGGATCTGGACCAGATGGGCCAATGGGCTGAGAAGTGGCAGATGGAGTTTAATTTAGATAAATGCGTAGTGCTGCATTTTGGGAAAGCAAATCTTAGCAGAACTTATACACTTAATGGTAAGATCCTAGCGAGTGTTGCTGAACAAAGAGACCTTGGAGTGCAGGTTCACAGCTCCTTGAAAATGGAGTCGCAGGTAGATAGGATAGTGAAGAAGGCATTTGGTATGCTTTCCTTTATTGGTCAGAGTATTGAGTATAGGAGTTGGGAGGTCATGTTGCGGCTGTACAGGACATTGGTTAAGCTACTGTTGGAATATTGCGTACAGTTCTGGTCTCCTTCCTATCGGAAAGATTAGATTTGATTCGATTAGATCCCCTACATTATGGAACAAGCCCTTCGGCCCAACAAGTCCCCACCGACCCTCTGAAGAGTAACCCCCCAGACCCATTCCCCTACATATATCCCTGACTAATGCATCTAACACTAAGGGCAATTTAGCATAGCCAATTCACCTAACCCACACATCTTTGGATTGTGGGAGGAAACTGGAGTACCCGGAGGAAGCCCACGCAGATACAGGGAGAATGTACAAACTCCACACAGACAGTCGCCTGAGGTTGGAATCGAACCCAGGTTCCTGGTGCTGTGAGGCAACAGTGCTAACCACTGAGCCATCATGCTGCCCCAATGTTGTGAAACTTGAAAAGGTTCAGAAAAGATTTACAAGGATGTTGCCAGGGTTGGAGGATTTGAGCTGTAGGGTGAGGCTGAACAAGCTGGGGCTGTTTTTCCGGGAGCGTCAGAGGCTGAGGGGTGGCGTTATAGAGGTTTACAAAATTATGTGGGACACGGATAGGATAAATAGACAAAGTCTTTTCCCTGGAGTTGGTGTTTCCAGAACTAGAGGGTATAAGTTTAGGGTGAGAGGGATAAGATATAAAAGAAACCTAAGGGGCAACGTTTTCATACAGAGGGTGGTACGTGTATGGAATGAGCTGCCAGGGGAAGTGCTGGAGGCTGGTACAATTGCAACATTTCAAAGACATTTGAATGGGCATATGAATAGGAAGAGTTTGGGGGGATATGGACCGGGTGCTGGCAGGTGGGACTAGATTGAGTTGGGATAACTGTTCGGCATGGACGGGTTGGACTGAAGGGTCTGTTTCCATGCTGTACATCTCTATTACTCTATGACTCTATTAATGTCAACCAAGTGGCCATGTCTCCAAATCTAATTGGAGTGGTCTTCAGTCAGAGTGTTGCAGCATAATAGGTTAAGGCAATATCTGATATCAGCCCAGCAGCTTAAGCTTGGTGACATGGTTGCTTGGGATGGTTATAGGGTTCGCACCTCTTATCTGGGGAATGAGGCATGGCTAGTCTTGCAGGTTTAGTGTTTCTAGTCTGGGAGTTCATGTTGTCAGTCTGCAAGCTACACAGAGATCAGTCAGTGGCCTGATCAGTCACCAGACAGGGCTGTCTATCCATGTTTTTCAAGGGGCATA
Organism: Chiloscyllium punctatum; assembly: GCF_047496795.1. Lineage (NCBI taxonomy): Eukaryota > Metazoa > Chordata > Chondrichthyes > Orectolobiformes > Hemiscylliidae > Chiloscyllium > Chiloscyllium punctatum. The sequence continues at coordinate 47,881,957 of NC_092750.1, read as the reverse complement.
ACCATGGTCAAAGTCAAAGGGGAGTCATCAGGGATGACTGCTGTGGTAGGGGAAATGTAGGAACTCAGTTCTAGAGTTTGGAGGCAGCTTTCTAGATTATAGAGAGGAGAATAATTGTGAAGTGAGGAAGCAAAGTATGCATTTAAGGACACAGGTTATTATGGAAACTAGGTGTATTTATAGTCACAATCTCCCTGCTGTCAATAAGGGATACAACGTAGTGCAGTAGCTGCATGGTTAGGCTGTAGGCTACATTGGGCACTGGGAAAAAGAGTTGCACTCCCGTACACAGAGTTGTAAGATGGGATGAGGCTAAGGATGGGTAGCCTGTGTAGCTTGATGCCTAAGGAACAATACTTTTAACAATGTGCATTTGTAAGTGTCAGCTCTGCCTTGAGAAGCATTAATTTTGGTTTCCCCTTCCACTACAGACTCAATGGGCTGAATGGCCTGCTTTCACACTAGCCAGATTCAATGAATTTGTGGTTCGATGCTCAGGAATAACTATCAAATGTTGGACACTGTGTTGTAAGTTTGCAAATGCAGACTGGTTTGGTATGGTCAATACCTTGCTAGTGCTATTTGATATGATCAGTCTTTGCAACATTTGACCTATATACCTGACATCACACTTGCACTGAAATTCATATAACACATTACTCATTTGGGTGATAAGCAGAAAGTTAATTTGGCTTGACAGCAGCATTTTGGTATTGGTGTATACCACTTGCTGGCAATAGTAGCAATGTGAAACAATTAGCTTCATTGTGCCTATTTCTATTCAACAAAATAGATGACAGTCATTTGCAGGACCATGTGCTGACCATTAAGCATCAAGCTGCTTGGTTTAAAATTTAAACAAGGCCTCACAGTTTTACTGCTAGTTTCTCAGCAACTCAAGTTATGTCTTACCAATTGAGTATGTTGCCCTATATTAGAAACACTATTAAATGTAAAAGTAAAGGGTATATGAATAGGAAGGGTTTGGAGGGATATGGGCCAGGTGCTGGCAGGTGGGACTAGATTGGGTTAGGATATCTGGTCGGCATAGTCGGCTGAACATCTCTATGACTATGACTCTATGATGGTAAAGTTGCAAAGGTCTAACCAGATCATATGTTTGCTCTCTCATGAGAGAGAGATGATTGGTGCTGATTTAACCAGAGGGTCACCGCACCTCAGGTGAAGAGAGACATTGAGAAGGAGAGTCCTTCATGGAAACCTCAGCCAGTGCGAGAATTGAACCCATGCTGTTGGCATCACTTTGACTAAGTAATGTCACAATTAATCCTATATAGTTCAGAGTGTGTTGATTTAAATTGCTAACTTATGCAGCAAGTATATGTCCTGATGTCCAAGGTGACTGTTGGCAGCCAATTCAAAAATGGACAGAGGTAAATAACAAAGTCTGATCCTAACTTGAGCTAGCATCCACAAGTAGCACTTTCCAGTAAAGAGCACTGTAGTTCGGTTATGAATTTTCTTTCTTTCTGGAGTTGGATATAGCAGTTGCTCTCAATGGATCAATTTGTAGAAGTCCATTAGCTTTTAATCATTTAAGAAAGCTAGATACTTTGTGTGGCAATGTATCAGTCAGCCTAATGTCCATGGTTACTATGTATCGTCTGGTATGTCACTCTCATAGCCATTCTTTATTTAGGAATTGAGGCAGTTAGTGCAATCAGGCAACTTGGCTGAAGCCAAGCATTGGCAGAAGTGGGTACTGCAGATGCTGGAGATCAGAGTTAAGATTAGAGTGGTGCTGGAAAAGCACAGCAGGTCAGACAGCATCCGAGGAGCAGGAAAATTGACATTTTGGGCAAAAGCCCTTTATCAGAATTCATGATGAAGGGCTTTTGCCCAAAACGTCAATTTTCCTGCTCCTCAGATGCTGCATGACCTGCTATGCCTTTCCAGCACCACTCTAATTTTGAAGCCAAACATTGTTTCAGCTTGATGTTCATATTCTTTTCTTTTTTATTTCGTGGAATGTCGCTGACAAGATCAGAATTTTTTCCTATTCCTAATTACCTTTGAATTTTACCTTGGCCATTTTAGAGGGTAGTTAAAGCGTTCACAACATTGCTATGTGTCTGGAGTCACCAGACTGTTTAAGGGTGACACATTTCCTTCCCTGAAGGACAGAAGTGAACCGGATGTGTTTTTGTTAACAACAATGGTTCCATGGTCACCATTACTGAGACTAGTTTTACAATTCCAGATTTATTACATGCATTTAAATTCCAACAGCTGCAGTGGTGGAATTTGAACTCATGGCCTCAGAGCATTAGCCTGAGTCTATGGATTACTGCTCCAGTAACATTACCACTACTCCATTGCCTGCCCCTCATGAAATGTTCCTGAATGGAAGTACAAGTCTCCATTTAATAAAGTATGTATTCTAAAATTTAAGAATAAAATATGTATTTACTCAGCTTGATACTAGTAAATTACTTAACCTAATTATTGAAGCTACTTTTCCAAGCAGCTTTTGATTTAGGATAAAAACCAACATAGGAATGTGATGATATTTGTAAAATCAATCTACAAATTGTACAGCAATATAATCTAATTTGCTGACAAGTTATTTAGAGACTTCTGACAGTTTTAAAGAATGGAAACATCAGGCTCCTCAGTGCCTAGTTCATAAATTCAGCATCAAACAGTTTCATGCATTTCAGAAACCCCAAGGTTCTCGCTGGAGTCAGGTACTAAAGTTGATCTCACTGCTCCAAGTTTTGGAAATTTTCTCACTACTTTTACTATCTAGTCATTCCCAGCGATCGATGTGAGACTCGCAAATTGAGCTAGGCTCCAGGCTGTGGCTAGGCCCAGCGCCTGCATCAGTAGCTGAGTGTTCCAAAAACCTCTATGGAAATAAGGTTTTAGACTTTAAGATCTGGATACTTTCTTACCTTTTGGCACTTTAAGTTTTTATTTTGTTTTTTTTCATTCTGGTTTTTTTAACCAAGATGATGCCGGAGAACGGTGCTTTTGTACACTTTTTACTGTACTCACGTATTCCTATACTTGAGTACACCTGACACTAAAATCTAATTCTAATTCATGAGAAAAAAGATCAGATTTGGTCATGATTTCTATGATAAAATGCTGTCTATGCAGAATGTGTAAGAAGAATGGAACTTCAACAATGTACATCGGAGTTAATATTTAATGCAGGATGGTGTTAAAAACTTAACACAGAAAACACTGCTGAATGTTATTGTTATTCCAGTTGACAAAAGTCAGCTTTTCACACACAGGTTTTATTGTTTCTGACTATTGTGTAGCAATTTTGCAGAAATTGAGACATTTAATAATGCTAGATATTGATGAAACATTTTTGTTTGAATCCACCCTTCATTTTGTTTGTAGTTTGTTGTTCTTATTCAGCTCAAAACTATTAGTTCTTGTTTCAGAAAGCCTTTTTTTAAAGTTATTCTTTTAGTGAATTCCCAGGTCAAGTTTAGTATGATTAATTGTAAAACGAAATTCCTCCAGCACTTCCTCTGATAATGCATTTTAATCCCAGTGTCAGAAAAAAGCATTTTCTAGTACTTTGGTGTTATTTATTTATCCATTTACCATAAAGGTTATCACTCGAGTATTTCTAAACAAATTTGGCATTCAGGAAAATTTAGGACAATGGTTCCAGATGCATCCCTGCTAAGAACTGAGTTGAAACCATAAAAACTCTTGTAACTTTGTCTAGTTACGATGCACCTCCAACTTGTGTTTAAATAGTATCTTACACCGAGAAAAATGCCTCAGTGTTTCATAGAAGCGTTGCCAAAAATAGATACTGAGCCAATATAGTACTGGATACATTTTTGAAGTGGTACAAGATTAACTACACGCCACTGTCCACTGGTGTCTGCCAAGGAGGGGGATGAGATCCAACTAGAAATTTGTCAAGACTGAAGTTATTGACTTCATGCCCACCACAAACTCGAATCTCAAACTACCAATACTACCTTCCTCCCTGGCAATAGTTGGAGCTGAATCATTCACTTAGTGTTGTATTTGACCCCAAGCAGAGTTTTCAATTATATATCTGAGTTGTCAATAAAACCTTCTATTTCCACTTTGTTATGATCGCAGCTGATGTTGTTACTGGATAAGTCAGATCCCAGACCGAATTGGTTGATCATATTTTTCTGTTTTAATGAGGTGGTTTTCACTTGAAGCACAAGCACACAATGCTATAGATTCAGTTTTAACAATAAAACAAAAGCTTATAATGCAAAAGCAATGAGATAAAATAGATTCAATTTTCTATATTATATGCATATAGTTAACACTTTAAAAAATTTTGAAAAATACTATCCCATTAATCCAGTATGAATGAACTGAATTAGCTTTATTGTCACTTGCACTCAAATGAGTACAGTGAAACATTTACAAGTTGCCACTTATGGCATTATTTTAAGTACAGGTATCTAGGTACAAATTAGATTAGATTAGATTACATTACAGTGTGGAAACAGGCCCTTCGGCCCAACAAGTCCACACCGACCCGCCGAAGCGCAACCCACCCATACCCCTCACCTAACACTACGGGCAATTCACCTGACCTGCACATCTTTGTGACTGTGGAAGGAAACCGGAGCACCCGGAGGAAACCCACGCAGACACGGGGAGAACGTGCAAACTCCACACAGTCAGTCGCCTGAGGTGGGAATTGAACCCGGGTCTCCGGCGCTGTGAGGCAGCAGTGCTAACCACTGTGCCACCGTGCCGCCCACAAGATTCTTCAGTACAAGTTCTTAGGGGAAAAGAAAGAAAACTAAAGAAATAAAAGTCCAACAATACAGATTGCAGGAATAAATTAGAAATTAGAGAAATAAAACATTCAGAACAACAGTTCTTCCAACACAATCCATGCTGGCACCTAACCTTCAGCCTTTGCCAGGCCTTGACTCTAGATTGCACTGTGCTTCACTTTGAGGCTCTCAAGGCCAGGAGACCACTCTGGAATCACCTCAGATGTCCACACCAGGCTGAGTGACTGTCACGCCAGGCCAAGAAGATGCCTCGCTGAATCTGCGCTGAGGCTAGGAGGTCAGGACATCTTTCTCCAAGAAGATAGAAGAGAAAAGTGACCTACTCCTTCGCCATCTTGGAAAGGAATTAGTATCCCATTACTATATGAAAACATCAGAGAAAATTCCCTTCTCTTTTATAGGGTTTAGTTTAACTTTAGCTTCAGATCCCCCTCTTGAGAATCTGATAACTTCTTCCAGGAGCCTTTGAATAACTAGCTTAGATTTTCTTATCTTCAAATAACTCCTTCAGGATTTTAACCAAATACTTCTAATCCAGAACATTAAATCTAAATGCCTTACACTGAGGTACTCTAATTCCTTACAGTTCTAAACTATCTCCCATCTTTAGGAGCAACTATTTGCTCCTTTGGCACAACTGCCAACTTAAATCCAAAAGCTTTTTTTCCAAACTATGGGTATTTTCTATAACCAAAAGTAAAACACAAAACAATTTCTGATCTTCTAACTTAAAAAGCCCAATGCAAAATTGTTTAATTTGTCCATTCATAAATTCTTCCAGTTGAAGCAATACCACTTAATTACCAGGAAGTCTTTCTCTAATAATGTGTTTTTAAAGAACTCACCATGGCTATATAAATACAATAAGTTAACCATTAATCTCCTTCACTCAGACACAAAATTCATATCCTACTAGTTCAAAATCCAAGCATCCAAAATAAATGATATTAAAATATATATGAGTCCCATACCTTACATCAGAATGACTATGTCTGCTCTGCCTCAGCTTAAGTGATACTAAAAGTGTCATTCAAACCTTTGTTTCCTCCCGATTAGACTATTACAATACATCCCAAATTCCACCCTTTGCATAAGTTAGATTTTCCAAATTTCTGCTACTCACCACCCCCATATTGCTGACCTATATTTGTTTTCATTTGAGCAAACCATTGACTTTGATACTCTCCTGCTTGTTTTCAGTTCCTCCATGGCCTTCCTTAGCCTTATCATTGTAACCACCTCAAGCCCTATATCCCTCTAAAATATCTCCTCCTTTGATTCTGACCTCTTGGGGATACTCAGATTATTTCCTTCATCATCTTCATTTCTGCTTTCGGTTTTGAGGCCTCAACTTCTGGAATTTTGTTTCATAAATCACTATGCCTCTCTGTCTCTCATGTTCTCCTTCAACATTGTTTAAAACCTACTTCTTCATATCGCATTAAATTACTAAATGTCAAACATTGCTTTGCAATGCTCCTGGAAAGCACCGTGGATGATTTAAGATGTTAAAAATTCAATTTATGTACAAGTTGTTGTCACCTTGTCACTCCAAGTTGGATTTAAATCTCTGTGCTAGTGATGAAGGATATATTCCCCACCCAAATATAAAACATTTCAGACTTTTTCTTCCTTTTAAAAGGAACTAGTAACATTAATGCAGTTGAGCAAGTGATTTTATTTTCTTTAAAAATCATTCTTTCACATGCAGATGCCCATTTCACAATAAAACCTAAGCATGAGAATGTAATAACTCCGAATGAGTAATACTTCAGAGTACATGGCAAAAGTTAAAGTACTTTCCACAGCTCTACGAAAGAGACATATATCAGAGCTACGACACTATTGAATAATACATTGATTTTCCATTCCCCTTGTCAAAAGATAAATGCAACTGTTTTGGATCATGTTCGGGTCCATTACATAGACAGTGCACGTTGCTAAATTTGTAATGCTAATATCTTTGAAAGGCTGTTTGTTTAACTTTTTTTTTGTCAGTACAAATATCTGAGGATATTACAATAATATAGCCAAACTGTGCTTCCATAAAAAACTTTACCATACAGCTTCAGCGGATAAAGCATATCCTGCAGCAGACAGCATGTTATTACTTATACTCTATCAGGGATGAGAAAGTGAGGTCTGCAGATGCTGGAGATCAGAGTCAAGAGTGTGTTGCTCCGAAAGCACAGCAGATCAGACAGCATTTGAGGAGCAGGAAAATTGATGTTTTGGGCATAAGCCCTTCATCAAGAATGAGGTCTTTTTTTTAGTTTGACAAGTTCATCACTGGATGTTGTACAATAATTACAGCAAGATATTGAATATTGCTGTTTGGAATTTTGCCTTGATTTATGCTTGTAAAGACCATTTCTTTTTATTTGTCTGTATATTTGATTGTGAACTGAAATAGGAAAATGACTCTTGTTGAACTTTTACAGCACTTTTTTAAAAGCAGGTTACCTGTCACTCTTTGTAAGGGCTTTTTACTTTGTGGCTTATTCAAGCAGTGGGGGAAGTCTAGTTGCAGATAAACTAGAGCCAAGAGGTGTGTACAAATGGAACTTTGTCTAGCAACAAGTAGCTGATTTGTCTGGGGAATGGTGACAGAATGGATTTGAGATACACATGACAATTTGTTCCATCACGTCTAATTCCTGACCGCAGATCCAGTTTCAAGATGATCAGTGCTGTGGCAGCATTCAAATGTGGCAAGTCTATGTCCTATTCCTGCAGTTTACAGTTCTGCTCATTTAGTTATGACATTATATCTGTAAGGAATCTGAAGTCAAACAACTGTTCATTTTCTGACAGCTCACTGCACATTTCGATTTTTGAGTTAAGAAAAGCCCTGCCTGCCACAACTACATGATTGGCTCCCGGCTAGCTGAACAACTTTTGGGTGTGAAGGTTTGGGCAAAAAACATCAGACCTCCAGCAAGGAAAGAGCCATTCTTCTTTTTGTAATGAAGGAAAACCTTTAGCCTGAGAAAAGTCCTGTTTATTTTCCCTCATCAGTTCCTGGAAGCCTGTGGTCTCTGACATTTTTAAGCATTAGGGCGAGGTCCTGAGGAGACCTTGAGTGTAGGTTCATAGTTCTTTGAAAGTGGAGTTGCAGATAGATAGAATAGTGAAGAAGGCATTTGGTATGCTTTCCTTTGTTGGTCAGAGTATTAAGTATAGGAGTTGCGGCTATACAGGACAGTGGTTAGGCTATTTTTGGAATATTGTATGCAATGCTGGTCTCCCTCCTATTGGAAAGATGTTGTGAAACTTGAAAGGATTCAGAAAAGATTTACAAGGATGTTGCCAGGGTTGGAGGATTTGAGCTACAGGGAGGGGTTGCATAGGCTTGGGCTCTTTTTCCTGGAGTGTCATAGGCTGAGGGGCGGCCTTATAAAGGTTTATAAAATCATGAGGGGCATGGATAGGATAAATAGACAATGTCTTTTCCCTAGGGTGGAGGTTCCAGAACTAGAGGGCATAGGTTTAAGATGAGAGGGGTAAAACTTAAAAGAGACCTAAGGGGCAACTTTTTCACACAGAGGGTGGTGCGTGTAAGGAATGAGCTGCCAGAGGAAGTGGTGAAGGCTAGTAAAATTCCAACATTTAAAAGGCATCTGGATGGGTATATGAATAGGAACGGTTTCAATGGATATGGGCCAACTGTTGGCAAATGCAACTGGATTAGTTTACGATATGTGGTCAGCATGGATGAGTTGGACTGAAGGGTCTGTTTCCATGCTGTGCATCTCTACGGCTCTAGTAGATCACCTTTTGAATTAAATTGAATTTTGAATTTTTGAAGCACAACCTGAGACCTATCCAAAAGAAAATAAGGAATAAACAGTTAACTTTTAATATTGTATAATTCTAAAACAAAGCATAGAAAATTACTTATTTTCTTCCTCGAACCAAGTCTCAAAGTGACACGTGTGACAACACCTTTTCTGCTAGTGCTTTGAAATCTGGGTTGTAGTTTGTGACTGCTTATCATATACAGCCCATCAATTAGGTATCTGTGAGGAGGGTGCAATACTTGGGCTTGATTAACTATATTTTGGGAGGATGCTGCCTGACTGAGGTCTGTGGAGTCAAAGTAAGCTTTCACTTTAAAAGAACAGGATGATAGGAGTAAGTATTTTCTCTGTTTACATGTCCATAGAAATCACAGTCCCTTGGTCTGACTTTCAGTTCAGTACCATTCTTCATTGTCTGTTAGCAAGCCCACTGCTTTGTAAATCAAAGACCTGAAGGAATTTGGTCTCCAACCCACCAATGTCTACTTGACAGAATGGATTTGAGATACACATGACAATTTGTTCCATCACGCCTAATTCCTGACCGCAGATCCAGTTTCAAGATGATCAGTGCTGTGGTAGCATTCAAATGTGGCAAGTCTATGTCCTATTCCTGCAGTTTACAGTTCTGCTCATTTAGTTATGACATTATATCTGTAAGGAATCTGAAGTCAAACAACTGTTCATTTTCTGACAGCTCACTGCACATTTCGATTTTTGAGTTAAGAAAAGTGATGATTTGAGGATGTAAAAATCGTTATACGACCTTCCCCCAACTTAATTACCTCACATAAGCATTGAGGATTAGTTTTACATAGGCTGCTTTGAGTTCATCAGATATGAATTTAAACAAGAAATACTAAAGAGCTCTTGCTTGAATTGAACTTACATCATTAACAAGAAACTGCATCATATGAGGAAAGTCCGTAACTCGCTAATTCTGGCTCATGAATTATGCACAGAGAATGGTGATTCTCAGTAATAGTAACCATAATCGACTGTGATTAATCATTATAAAATGTCTATTTGGTTCAGTTCAATTCTATCCTTACTCAGTCCAGCTGTGTAAGCCTATTTACTGCTCAATAGCAGTGTGGACTCATTCTATAACAACAAAACAATTGATAAAGTCAAAATTTGACTTTCATTAGAGGAAACGTTTTGCAAGTTATGGCTTAGTCAGCTCAGAGGGTGAAGAAGTTAAATAGACTGAAAGTAGATTCTTTCCTGTGCCTGTTGAAGTCCACCTCTTGATGGATCGGCCAAAATGCTATAGTGACTAAACACTTAGTGATGCTTATGGTTTGGATCACTGCACACTTCTATTGCTGTTGTATCTTACTGCAGGCCAGATTCCACAGTAGTGACATCTTGAACAGTTGCATACATGCAACTGTTTGAATAAATTGTGACCTCATTTTCAACTGTCTGACTTTTCTTATGGCTGGGAAAGACCATAGCAAAAGGAAAGATGCATTACTGACAATTACACACAAACTGAGAACTCAAATAGTTGACATCCAGAAAAAATAACAACTTATCACAAGATAACAGCATATGAGGGAGGTTGTTCCAGTTGGCAACACTCATTGTAGCATCTGCTGGTTCTTAAATTATTCAAATCATTTCACTTCTACTATTCAACTTAAAGTTTACTTTATCTGTTAATGTTAAGCATGACAAAGGCACGTGTGATATCAAGTCAAAAATTGTACATTTAAATCAGTGATCCCATGCTTTATTCTCACATTCTTAAGTAAGATATCAGTTTACTTTTTGCATACTTAATCTTAATTTAATTAAATACATAATTTTACATACTTCTAATAGTAGATTGCTTAATCATGAGTCATAGGTCTAGCTACTTCAATTAGTGTCAGGACTGATTTGACTGATGGTAAAAATTACCTGCTTATTGGTTGGTGATTTTTCTGACCAAGGTTACGTGGCTCAGTGATTCACGCTGCTGCCTTTCAGCATCAGTGGCCCGGCTCGATTCCAGCCTCGGGGGACTGTGTGGAATTTGCACATTCTTCCAGTGTCTGTGTGGGTCCCCTCCAGGTGCTCCGGTTTCCTCCTACAGTCCAAAGGTGTGCACATTTGTTAGATTAGCCATGAGAAAGGCAAGGTTACAGGAAGAGAGTGGAGGAACTAGATCAGGGTCAGTACGGACTGAATGGGCCAAGTGGCCTCTTTCGCACTGAAGGGATTCTGTGATTCCAATTGAAGCCTGTTCCCAAATACCTTCATCAGAGACAACCAAAGAGAAATATACTTGAAGTTGCAGGACTAGACACGTGCTTTTCCTATTCCACTTCCTGCTTTTTTTCTGGATTTAAAGGACGCGAAGGCACTTTTACAGTGAATGTGGAAAGCTAAGTGTGTAAAGTAAGTGAGGAGATAGTATGCCAGCTTAGGAACATAGGTGGAGTGCCAGATCAATGAGGTGAGTAGGATGCCAGGTAAGTGGGTGAATAGGTACTGCTGGAATGAGAGGATATTGATTCCAGCAGGCCTGAGTCAAGTCAGACCAGAGCTTTTGGGGGGTGGGGGTGGGGGTGGGGGTGGGAAGGTGTGCAAGGTCCAACAGGATCAGGTTAGAATGGGCTGGGATGTGTGAGGGTTGTTGGGTCAGCGATATCAGATTTTAATCCTTTAACCTTTCCTGGATAACTATGAAGCTTTCAAGAGCCCAATATCGCTGAATTCTTAAACCTCAGTGGACTTTCTTGGAAGATTCCACACCCAAAGGAATTTCATAACAAGCATTTTACAGAATAACCAGGTACCTCTGATCACTGCAGCATACAGTTTGATCAGGATGTCCTCTGACTTGTATTCCACTGTTTTCTATTGTACATTGCTGTATTCTATTGGCATTGTAGATTGCTGTTCTGAACTGATCCATTATCTTAAGCACCAATTCTAATAATGCTCCTATGTATTTTTCAATTACCTTCTTCGCTCTTCCAGTACCGAGCAGTTGCATTATCATTCTGTTGTCACGAACTCTGAAGCACCTGGAGAAATTTTCAACAGCTTTTTGGTTCTGATAACGTTCTTGTCATTCTGCTAATGGACTGTAAATGAGCTGTCTTCAGCTTCTTTCTGATAGACTTATGAACTGGCATTTCACAAGACTATAAGTCATATATAATCACAAGTAAAATCAGCTTTCTCTCAACAAAAACGAAATAAACTTGAATAAGATCTGATTAACAAAAACTGTTTCGTTTACCAATTTTACTCCCCAAAGAAATCTCTGCTGCAATTATTAAAGGCATCTCGTCAATATTCACTTTGGGAAAATGTAAAAACACACAATTATAATTGCATATACTGTTTTTGAACATTTTCGTTTCAAAAACGATTGCTGATGATGTAATTGGTACTGAAGCTCCAGAATTGCACAGCATGAGGAGGTGGAAGTTTAATTCCCTCACATTGTCTGGTTCAAAGAATCCTCCCAGCCCAATTCCCTCAATCATGTTATTAACAGAATATTTCAACAAAAATCAAGTTGAATCCATAGCAAAAGATCTTAGAAATCCTATCAGCAAACACTGTACTTGGTCATACTGCCAAATTAGTTTCGATCAAGCCCTCAGAATTCAGTACAAATCTGTACTGCATTTTTAAAATTAAGATGGTAAACCCTGTGTGGGGATCCTAAGGTCTGGCACATCATTAGATATCCATATCTTTCTAAGTGTTTGAACTGGCGAAGCAGTCGGTCAGGCAGCATCTGAGGAGCAGAGAGTTGACATTTTGAGCATAAACTCTTCATCAAGAAATTGATTCCCAATGAAGAACGTACGCTTAAAATGTCAACTCTCCTGCTCCTCGGATGCTGCCTCACCGCCTGTGCTTTTCCAGCACCACACTCTTCGACTTTGATTTTCAGCATCTGCAGACCTCACTTTCTCTGACAAATTTGAATTGCTGGCATATTATTTATTGCTGTCCATTAATAAAAATGTGCTGTGCACAAATATAATTTCACCACAGCCAACAAATGACAAACTTGCATAGATGTTGTACCGCACACAATCTCAGATGGTCTTTGTGTTCTCCCAAATTGCTTTTCAGCTCTTGTTAAATGTGCAAGCATGACAACACTTTTGCACATAGCAGATTTAATATTCCTGTTAAGGATCATCATTGTTTCTTTGTTACAGTATGAATGCTCACTTCTAACAAATTTCTCCCATCAGTTGAAATTATTAACCCATTTAAACTGAGATTGCCAACTGTAATTTGTATCCTTTTCATTTTTAAAATGGACACTAAAGACAAGCCGTTTCCTCTGGAGCTGCAGTCTTCTGTGATTGGCATTGCTCCTAGTAGAATAATACTGTAATTATGGCACTAACAATCAGCCAATTAAAAAAAAAATGTAAAAGAGGCAATCCCTATTGCTTGAGGGTCATTTAAATTGTGGACTTACTGAGCAGATTGCAGCTGTGTGTTCCCACCCTACAACCTGACCCTATTTTCCTGTCACAGCATGTTGCAATGCAATCTAATCTGACAATGATCTTACTTAAACTGGAAAAAAAATGTTAAAGCAAATGGAGCAGATGAAATATTTTCTTCTGGCACTAGTTACAAAAAAAGAATCATTTTCTGTTGAGGATCAAATCATCCACAATTGAGAATATGTACTCCTTTCGGAACACCATCAATATTTCAGGCATAAAAGCAAAATGCTGTGGAAGCTGGAAATTGAAAATAAAAACCCAATACCCTTAATTTTTCAACAGATCTGGAAGGACATATAGAGAGAAATAGGGATATATTTAAGGTCTTTGTCCTTCTTTCAAAATGCTACCCTTGGCAAATCAATTCTGAGTGCTTCTAAAATGCTGCCAATACCATCCAATGAATGTGAACAGTTAGCTAATGAGTGTTACCTTGGATGACTCTCCTAAGGTGATGTGACTCAATGAGACAGACAAGGTCAAAGATTGCTCAAATGAAAGCGCACACCCAACTATTACAAACAATGCACTGATATTCCAAGATGTATCTCTCTCAGAACACATTTAATTAAATTAGGTTTATTGTCACTCGTACTCACATGGGTGCAGGGAAAAGTAATAAAAAGTTCAGCATTACAATCCTTCAAGCAGTTTGTGGCTGAAAAATGTGTTGCTGGAAAAGCACAGCAGGTCAGGCAGCATCCAAGGAGCAGGAGAATCATCAGGCTTATGCCCGAAACGTCGATTCTCCTGCTCCTTGGATGCTGCCTGACCTGCTGCGCTTTTCCAGCAACACATTTTTCAGCTCTGGTCTCCAGCATCTGCAGTTCTCACATTCTTCAAGCAGTTTGTGCCAGGTTTCCCCTCCAGTCCATGCCACCACCTCACCTCTGCGCCAGACTTTGCCTCTAGTCCACACCAAACTCAACCTTACACTACACGATGGAATCAACTCCGTTCCGGGCACCAAGCTCCGCTGCAGACAACAACCCATCAAGCATCGAGCACCACCACAGCCAACAACCCATCTGTCCCCACAGTGGGCCACTTATGGATTTGAGATACAAAGTGACATAGTTAGAGGATCTTAGGAATAAATTACAAAAATAAAGAAATAAAAAGTTCAGCATTACAGTTCTTAAAGCAGATCATACCAGACCTCCCCTCCAGACTGTACCGGGCACCAAGCTCTGACGCAGCCAATGGTCCAGTGACTTCCTGAGTCCAGGCTCTGGGCCTAGCAAAGGCAGGAATCTTCAATCCGGGCATCAACACTGCTCAGGCTTCTTCACAATGTCAGAAGGTGAAAGCAAAAGATGGAAAAGGAGGAGAGAAAGAGAAGGCTGCGGCCAACCTGGAGCATCCAGACTCAGGACTCCTAAACCCCCTACCATGCCAGCACCACCATCTTGGAAGATGGAAGAGAATTTCTCTCTGCCCTCATTCTGGAGATCAGCAGACTGTACTGCACAGTTCATTATCCTTTGTAAGAATGCACCTGGTGTTTCCTATTTCATTTCTGTCATGTAGTAGTTACCACATTTGCTTTACGTGTGAGAGCGCTCTGGTTCAAAGCCAACCAGAAGTGTAATTTGTTGGTGTCATAATGGACAACCAATTCCTGGTTTACCCTTTGCTGATAAATGTAATTTCAAAGCAAATCCCTGAAAGGCCTAATTCTGTTGCTCTCCACCATGGCTCAAAAGACATGAATCAAAACCTGAAGGCCTCAATCATTGTGACATTTTCAGCCAATTAAGGTGTTCATATTCCAAAGTGCCGGACCCATTAGCTGCTCATTCAGTCAACAATAGGAATGAACTTCTTGACTCACACTTTCTTAGTCACTTTGGCCCCCATTCCTGATGAAGGACTTTTGCCCGAAACGTCGATTTTCCTGCTTTCAGATGCTGCCTGACTTGCTGCGCTTTTTTTCACTATGTTAACCTGTTATCCAGAAGACAGACCCAAACCATACTGTAACTGGTACTGAGGAAACAACAGAAACTGAAAGAACTGCAAATGCTGGAAGTCAGAAACAAAAACAAATCAGAAACGACTGCAAAAGCTCAGCAGGTCTGACAGCATCTGTGGAATGAAACCAGAGCCAACGTCCCGGGTCCAATGAACCCTCTCCAGATCATGGGTTCAGAAGAGTTGGAAGAAGGTCCCAAAATGTCAACTCTGATCTCCCTCCACAGATGCCTCCAGACCCAGTAAGCAACTGCTGACCAAAATGACAAATGGGCTACCAAGTCAAATTGTACCGCTCTTTATCTTTAAGTCACAGAGGAACAGGAAAATCTAAACAGAGGGGGAAGAGGAAAGCAAGGCACATGCTCCTCTGGTAAAAAAAACCTTCTTTTCTTATTCAGTCAGCAAAATGAGCCAGGAAAGTGAGTCAGATGCCAGAGTCCAGACACCTCAAAATTAGATAATTATCAAAATATAATAAAATCTAATAATTTAACTACAGCTCCTTCAAATCAGTTTTACTATTTGCACATGGCAACAGGACAAGAATAAAAAGGACAGTATGGGAGTAAGGTAAAGAACTCAAAGTCAGGAAATTGGAGATCATGGGTACAAACTGGACAGAGGTGTCTGCGAATCGACCAACCTGCATTTGTTCTCCCAAACTGGAGTCGAACACATCATTAGCAGTAGATACTGCATGATGAATTAACTGATGGATAAATGAATTGCAGTTTCACTTGCAAGGCATATTTAACTGTATTCTTAGACGTTGAGTGGAAATGGTGTTAGGTCAGCTGTGCCAGCATAGCAAAGTAGAAAGTGGGTGCTGGGTGTTGAGAAGTGGATGTTACAGAAAGAGTGGCCTCATCAGAATTCTGGAAGGGGAGGAAAATGGAAGCTGTGTTTGATGGAAGCCCATGGGATTGAAGTTAAGGGAGAGGGGAACCATATCATTATTCGTGGTATCATAAAAAGGGAAAGGGATGAGTGGAAATATACAAGAAAAGGTATGGATATGCTTCACCTGCAAACTGTGGGGGCATCCCCAGTTGAGAATGAAGGATGATACATAATATTGCTGATACAGAAGTTTGCATCATCAGATCAGGTAGTGCAGAGATAGAGAAACATTGAGAATAAAATTAACTGCCCTGTCAAGGAAGCAATACATTTGGAAATATAGCCATGGAAATCAGTAGATTTATGGTAAATATTGGCTATCTGCAGAAATTGAAACCAAGAGGTTGAGGATTGGAAGAGGAGAAGATGGATCGAGTGAAAATGAGAGAAGACTAGAAATTAGCTGGCAGCAGCAAAACTGCTTTCTAAAAGATTGAGCAACCTATGCTGGATTGGAACAAGGAACATTCCAATAGGCCACAAAATGGCAGACAAGACAGAACCAATGTGAATACCCAAAGCAACACCTATTATAAGGATACAATCTGGAGATACAATATACAGTAACTTAAACAGTGTAATTCAAAAAAGGTACAGGAGCAGAGGGACTTCAGTGTGTGACTGCACAAATCATTGAAGGTGGTAATTCAGGTTAGATTATAAAATAAAGGAGTGAATGTAGGCCATTCAGCACATCAAACCTGCTCTGTTGTTCAATGAGATCATAGCTGATCTCATAATTCTCAACTCCACATTCCTGCCCTATGTTTAACCTGTTTGACTCTTTGTAGCATCCTCACTAATTGGTTATCATAACATTACAGTCCCCTAGGCTTTATTAATACAGGTAAAGCATATATTGTTTTGTAAATGTATAATTAATTTATAACATTTTTAAAAGTTGCCATTATTTGAAATGCAAATCACACCAGTTTCTTGCGGTACGGTGTGTTCCTACTACATTTAAAATTCTACGTAATATTTACCATATTCTTGACAAACAGCCAGAGAGATTTTGAATTGTTCCTGTTCTCAGGGTGCACCAAGCAGTTCCCAATGAAATGAACAAAAGAGGTCAAAAGGCCACAAGAAGAGAAATTGTGTTGAAGGGAGAGGTTAGGAGTTGGGATGTTAGGTTGAGGTTGTACAAGGTGTTAGTGATGCCTCTTCTGGAGTACTGTGTTCAGTTGTGGTTGTCTGTTATAGGATGGATTAAGCTGCAGACGGTTCAGAAGAGATTTACCAGGATGATGTCAGGAATGGAGGGTTTGAATTATAAGGAGAGGCTGGATAGGTTGGGACCTTTTTTACTAGAGCTTAGGAAGTTGAGGGGTGACCTTATAAAAGTTTGTAAAATCATGAGGGGAGTTGATAAAGTAAATGGCAGGTGTCTTTTCCCTCGGGTGGGGCATTTCAAGACCGGATGGACCGGGTCCGAAGAGACTCTATGTACAAAGACCGGTGCAATGGGGGAAAAAACATGCCCAATGCCACCCTCACCCTGATGGCCACCTTTGTGTGTGGCTGCATCAAGCTGTGCGTGGATCCCCGGTACGCAAACACCAAGTGTCACTATGTACTGAGGTTCTACCTGTCCCCGGTGTTGCGAAGGATGGGCCTGGCCTCGCTGCCGCGGAACGCTCCGAGTAGTTGGACCGTTCCGTATCACCTGTCCTTCGTGGAGAAATTTATGAGGAAAAACACCTTTGACCACAAGTCCATCAGGAAGTGGTCAGCACGTAGCGTCCTTGAGACCCTTCAGGAAAAGGAGAGGGCGGATCCTGTCCAGCGGTTCCCTGAGCAGACTGTCAAAGCCATTTGGCAGAATGCCTCATCGCCAGAACTTTCCAACAAGCACCAAGACGTGGCTTGGCTGGTGGTGAGAAGGGCTCTGCCTGTGAGATCCTTTATGCACGCCCGGACTTTCTGCCGCACCGCACGCTGCCCTCGAAGTGGCTGCGGGGGGGACGAGACTGTCACACACCTCCTTCTGGAATGTGCCTATGCAGAGGAAGTCTGGAGAGGAATGCAGTGGTGCTTGTCGAGGTTCGTCCCGAGCAGCGCCGTGACGCGGGACTCCGTGCTCTACGGCCTGTTCCCTGGGACTCACACCGAGACGAACATTAACTGCGCCTGGAGGATCATCAACTCGGTGAAGGACGCTCTCTGGGCGGTCCGAAACCTGTTGATCTTCCAGCTGAAGGAGTTGACCCCGACCGAGTGTTGCAGACTGGCACATTCCAAGGTCCAAGACTACGTGTTGAGGGACGCGCTGAAGCTTGGGGCAGCTGCCGCCAAGGCGCGGTGGGGAAAGACCACCGTGTAAGATCGGCCTGCCTAAAGAAGAACAGGGGGCCCATGCGGACGTTTTTTTTGGGCTCTGCTGATGCCTCAGCCAAATATATGTACAAGATTGAAAAATGCACAGGATTGTAAATGACAAGGATAAATTCGAATCTGTGTTTGTAAATGTGGACATATGTATGACATGATCAAATGTACAGACCATCAAATCATTTTATGAATAAAGTATATTTTTGAAATAAAAAAAAATTTCAAGACTGGGGCATATTTTAAAGTGAGAGGAGAAGATTTCCAAAAGCCAGGAGGGGCATTTTTTTAAGAGTGATTTCTGTGTGGAATGATTTCCAGAGTGGTGGAGGATTGGGGTAGAGTTATAATGTTTAAAAGACATTTAGAAAATACGTGGATAAGAAGTATTTGAAGGGATATGGGCCAAGTGCAGGCTGGTGGGACTAGTTTAATTTGGGTTTATGGTTGGTATAAACTGGTTGAACCAACTGGTCTGTGTCGATGTTGTATGACTCCGAGAAGGATCGAAGTGAAGGGAAAGGGTAAGATGCCAGGCGAAGGCAGAATACTGCAGAATGGTCAGAGTCCACTTATTACTGGCAGACCTGACTGAGGCCAATATTTGTGAAGTTTTGAAAGTCAAGAGACGGCCTGCTCATGCGAAAGTGTAACTTTCTGCTTTGTAGAGCGAATATGGTGATGCATTAGCCTCCTTGCCCTACACAAAAGAATTACTGTCTTCTCAAACCCCACTGGCTTCTGTCTCCGAGCTTGCAGCTCATTGTGTGCATGTAAATGAGGCGTGAGCGGAAAACTCGTTAAAACTCCCACCCATGGTGTTTTCAAAAGGCGAGCCCGGCACTGTTGTGACTATCCCGTCTCTTGTGGGGTGGAAAGCAGCTCTTGACATGGCCACTGTGTGTCTCAAGACTGCCCTAACCGAAGGCGGTGGGTTGTAGCGGGCAGTGCACACCAGAAACACTGGGCTCAGAGTGTTCCGTGGCTGTAGCGTGTGGGCTTTAATCTTTGTGTTTTGTGAGTGGGCGTGAAGTCGGCTGAGTGCGGTGGAAGCTTTGTCAGTATCGGAGAGTTTTGTAATCACCCCCCCTGCTCCTCCTCGGTTGTGTTAAAGCGGGAGAGTCGGGTTGTCCGAGCTCCCATTCGCCCGCAGACTGCTTACTGCCTGATGGTTCAAATACTGTCTCTGTATTTCCCCACAGGGCGACATTGAGGTGGACAGCGAGGCGGCGTTCGAGTTAGCTGCGTACGTGCTGCAGGTAAACAAGCTGGTGCTTTCAGTGGGGCTTGTTTCCTGATTGCGACAGCGTGCATTCCCAGGCGCTGGAGCGGACTAACAGCGGGCACTGTGCAGGAGCCGCCTGCCTTCCTTACCACCGGTACAGCTCCCCGCCACTGCGTTACATTCTCCGGGAGCTGCTCGGTGCCGCGCCATCTCTCACCTTGTGTTTCGTGTTTCGTGTTTCTTGGGGGGGGGGGAACAGTTGCCAATATCCGCGTTGGACTCTTACATGCAAATCCAGTCCGGTCGGCTGTGCTCCAGTTTACTAAATCAACAAATTAGAAAGTTGGCAGTTGTGAATTTCTGTTTTGTTTGTGTTTTCTGTTCAAACACTGAACCTGCATTGTCCTTTTTTTTTCCAATTCCCCAGGAAAAGAAAGGCGATTACGTAAGGTAAGCAATTAAAAATATATGTATCTGTTGTGTTGAATTTACCCACAAAATTAAGTTGTGGAATGAAAACTGATTAGGAATTGGTGTATTTTTGTTTGTAATTTTCAAAGCTCCTTTTAGCGTTCCAACTGGATTACTTTTTTTTGTATGGTCGTTACTCAATGACCATTTACATTATTGGAGCATTAATGTGAGTTACAGCAGATTTCTTTTCCCAGTTAATGTAGGCGGAAGCAATGTCATAGACTCGGCCTGTTTCTTCTTTTTTGTCAAACCTGCAACAGCCCAGCCTCAAAGGTGATAAATACACCACGGCGGTCGAATTATTTGTCAGCTGCTCGGTTTGTAAGCTTTATGTGTAGCTTTCTCTCTCTCACAGCTGCCCTGGTGGGGCCCCCCACTTCATACACTTGACCTCTCGGTTACTGGGAGGCTGCTGTATGAATTGGAACTGCTAGTCAAGTCTGCCTACCACGGAACATTTGGCACATTTATCCTTAAACGTTCCTACACGACGATGATAGTTTTTAAAACCATAATTTCAAACTGCCTAATTATACGTGTTCTTGCTGCCTGAACTGCTGTGCTCTTCCAGCACCACTAAACCAGAATTTGGTGGAGAGAGAACTGGTGTGAGATTAACCCGTTTGAAACAGTGTCCCTCACCCTCACCCCAAACTCAGTACGTTCACCATATTAAACTGCTGCAGTCCTGTTTAAACACAGGATTCTTTTTCTTTGCCAAAATTGTGCTTGGAATTGAATTGGAAAAGTTCTGCTTTATAGTCAGTGATGTTACCACCATACCACCTCCCTGCTTTTGCATGTATTTCTGGCCATTTGAAATCAAATTAGTTAAGTAAACACTACACCATTTGAAAACACCTGAAGGTCTTTGTAGTAGTCTTGGAAAATACAATAAAGACTGTCACACCCTGTTTGTGTTGGGGCGTAGTTACAAATGGATTGTATACACAGCAAAGTGGTGCTTGTAACAAAGGTTCTAACCATTTAAGTTTTTTTTATTCAAATACATCAGAAATTGGAACTTGTGATATTTAAGTTTCTTCCAAACCGAAAAGAAGTATGGAAAACGTCCAAAAGGTTAGGAAATAGGTTCAAACAGTGATGCAGTCTTGTGTCAGCTGCGCCGCTGGTTGAGAAGGGTTGGGGCTTGAAGTCCCATTCAAGAGATTTGAGCTGAAAAACATGGGCTAACACTCATTACTGCCCCATCAGGGACACAGGCTTCCAGATGTCTTGCTAAACTGAGGCACCACCTGATACCTCGGGTGGAATGTTAAAAATGGTCATGGGACAATTTTTTTTTTAAAAAATGAATGATTTATTCTGTGTCCTGGCCAATGTCTATTACTTAGTCAAAATCATCATCCAAATGCACAATTCATTTGAATTCATTGGAACAAAGCTAAGTGCATGGGGACACTGGCACCTGCACGTTCCCTTTTAAAGACCCCCATCACCCAAAGATGGGAAGTATATCGTTAAACTTTGTTGTTGGATAATAAGCCTGGAATTACAAAACCCTCACCCTAAACTCAGTATGTTCACCATATTAAACTGCTGCAGTCCCTAATAAGGTGACGTCACCACCTTCAAAAAGGTGACTTGGGATGGCCAATCAATGCTTGTTTTTCCACCCGTATCTTGTGGGGAGAAATTGAATATTACCTTTTTTATTTTAAATCACACTGCTTTTTGTGGGAGTTAACTGTATGCAAATTAGATTCCATACTTGCTGCATTACAACAATGACTGTGCTTCACAAAATATTTCATTGGCTCTGAAGCAGTTTAGGATGTCCTGCAGTCTGGAAAGGCTTTACATAAATGCTGTAGACTCCACACTTGTGCAGGAGTCGCTGAAAGATCCCATGCTGCATCTGAAGTTGTGGAATATTCCACGATAACAAGGTATATTTGACTGGATTCTGGAGCATTACTCTGCTATTGTACTGGCATAGCAACTCATTTAGTAATGAGAAAACTCAGTCTAAAACTGTAATGGGATTTTGTAAGCTTATTCAAGTATAAGATAACCTCGTGGCATAACATAAGCAACTTGGTTTATCATAAACTTTACAAACATCTGTTAGTTAATATCATGGAGTAGATGTGTATGTTGTGGGGGAAAATACAAGTTTATTTATCAATACCTCTTGGACTCCTATACAACACTTTTGTTGATTGAGCTGCAGAAATTAATTTGGATAACAGAACATGTATTTGAAATATTTGATATGCTTTGGATTATCTTTAAAATTTGCAGGACATATATGTCAATTGTCCAGGTGCAGTTTTTTACGTGTGGTCTCATTTTCATTATGCATATTAATTTAAAACCTAAGTAACATCACCTGGTCACTAGTACTTTGTTTTTCTGACTATATTGATACTTAATTTAAAAACATAAATCTATTTTGCTTTTTTTTTTTGCTGCTTTGTAGTGCACACCAATATCTGACTGCTAATTATTTGGAATTAGTTTCATCATTCTCATTTCCCATTCGTGTTCTATCGTTAATGATTATGCTTTGTATGTATGGAGCATTGCTGCAGTGAATTAATGACATGATTTTGATTGTGATTTTTCCAAGTTTTTCATCCAGTTAAGCTATTGGAGGAGACAAATAAAGATTTAGATTAGATTCTCCATAGTATGGAAACAAGCCCTTCAGCCCAACAAGTCCACACCGACCCTCCAAAGAGCAAGCCAACCAGACCCATTCCCTTACCCTATATTTACACCTGACTATGGGCAATTTGGTATGGCCAATTCACCTAACCTTTGGTAATTGTCACTTATATTCTAACTTTTACCCTTTTGTAAACAATCCCTTGTTTCATTAGCAATAAGTTGATAGAATGTTTGTTTACCCAAAGTTTTGAATGGGTAGTAACGTGTTGTCACGGGAGGACCCAAAGGAAATGTGGCCTTTTAAATCCACCCTTTTCTTTATAAAGTAAAAAAGATTTTAAAAAATGCCAATTCTATTTTCAACATCTACTGCAATTACCAATGATTCAAGTTGTATACTTACAGGCACCTTAAGCTTGCAGGCAGTGTATACTAACGTCACCATGTAACATAGGATTATTGTTCTGTTGATGCTTTTTTTATACGGTATTGAGTTGCGTACATTAGCGGTGTTCAATTTTTCTCTTGCTTGTTGGCACAGATTTCAGTGTTTGACTGTTTCATTTTATGTTGCACTTTAGGTGTTAAATTGTTGAAAAGAATATGTTTTTGTTGACAAAATTGTAAGTGATCTGCATGAGCCACCTTTTTTTCTATTTTATTAAAACGGTCATACGTACAACATCAGAATAATTTATATGGAGAAGTGGAACTAATTGGAATGTTGCAGGCCTTAGTTACTCTGAATCCAATGTATATTAAATTTATTTCTGTAGTGATTACATGTTATCTGTCTGGAAGTTGAATTATATAATCCCATTCATTTTGTTAGATCATAATTTAGGAATATACACCAATTTAATTCCTTGACTCTTGACTAAGTTTTTAATTTTTTTAAATTAAAATTGGCATCATGGTGTGCTCCTACACAGAATCATTAGTCTGCACATGCTCTTGCAGGAGCGATCTGTGGTGCGTTTTCTATGTCCCTTCATTTATTTTCATGTTCTGTTTTCTTTGAAGGCTGTTACCGAAGCTGTCTTCCTCACCCTGTTTCTATCATTATGTTGGGGGGTGTGTTCCAAATATTAACAACTTGGAAAGGAGATGTTTTCCTGATTTTTGTCAATCACACTAAATCTATGCTCATCATGATTTTAAAACCTTATTAAATCTTCTTATCTGCTCAAAGAAGAATAACTAGCTTTGTCAGACTATCCATGTATGCTCCCTGGAGCCATTCAAGTAAGTCTCTTCTGTATTCATTCCAAACTGTACATGTTCCTCCTAACACGTTGCTCAGTGTACACACATTTGGCTTAAAACCTGAAAAGTGGAGCTGCTGACAGTAGATGTGAAATAGGTTAATACTTTTTTTTGATGGTGTATCTGAAGGTGGTGACTGCAAATGCTGGTGCTTAATTTATTTTTGTGAAAATTCTCGATGATTCGCTCTAATGTCTGGAATAGCGCAATTTTCGTAAGCCTCTCTCAAAAAAGAGGCAAAATATTTTGGATCAATCGGGAAAATAAAATGCCCTTTTTACGGTCAGGTTGTTCCTGGGTATTCAACTGCCAATTTAGTATTTTTACATTTACTTGTAATAAGGAAATGCAGCAGGCAATATGCACATAGCAAGGTGGTATGAATGACAATATGATGTTGACAGATAATATGCTGAAGGAACATGGCTAACTTGTAATTATTGGGCAGGAAATAAGAAAATTTCTCTGCTATTTCATAGAAATTGTAGAATCCCTAGAGTGTGGAAAAAGACTATTTGGCCCAATTAGTCCACAACGACCCTCCAAAGAGTTTCCCACCCAGACCCATTCCCCTACCCTATTACTCTACATTTCCCCTGACTAATGTACCTAACCTACCCATCCCTGAACACTATGCGCAATTTAAGATGGCCACTTCACCTGTGGGAGGAAACTGGAGCACAAGGAGGAAATCCATGCAGACATGGGGAGAATGTACAAACTCCACATAGACAGTCGCACGAGGCTGGAATTGAACCTGCGCCCCTGGCACTGAGGCAGTAGTGCTAACCACTGAGCCACTGCCCCCACAAAACAGTCTTGGCAGCAGTGGGATTCAAGCCCACGCCATCAAAATGGCTGGAGCATAAATCTTGTTCCTTAGACCGCTCGGCCACGGTTCAGTTTTTTTTATTTAGTTAGAATCTAACTGATTTAGCTCCTCAACTTCAGTTTTTCATTGTTTTGCTTCTTTATTTTTATCTATCAAAGTTTGTCTTAACCTCTGGTGGTTCAAGCATCAGCATTTTTTTTTAAGAAAAGTTCAAAATCTTGATTACATTTTGTGTGCAAAGGGACATCCTCAAACTATTGCTGAATAAACTAGCTTGAAGATTATGTCCCCTTGCTCTAGATTTTCTTAAGAGGAAATGGATTCTATGTTATTACTCATTTGTTCTGTTTGAGTTTTACACACCTTAATCAGATCACTCCCTCAATCTGCTATACTTGGATGGGAATGAAGTTACATTTACGTACTGAGTTTTGCTCCACTATCAACAATTGTTGAAGATTGCATTAGATCTAATGTGTCACGCATCTCTTTCCATAGGTGCAAAGCTCTTGGTGCTGAGCATGAGGGATTCTTATATATGTTTAAATTTAAAAACAAAATATCTGATCCATTTTCAACAGAGGGGCAGTGTTTGCAAAGCCATAAGACTCTGTTTCATGCTGACGTGTTACTACAGGACTTGTTTTCTTGTCAGTGTTTCATGCAAAGTTTTGGTTCAACAGCAACTTGTGTATTCCTTATATATTACTATTTTTTTTTTAAAGTAGCAAAAGGTCCCAAGGTACACCTCTAATAATTGCAGGTTAACTGCCTCCCTAAAGCATATTTTTTGATCCGTATCACATTTGTCATTTATGCCGTCTTGCTGTGTGAATGTTGAACAACAAACAGCTGCTCGAGAGATTGCTGCATTGACCAAAAGGTTGGTCAGTGAGAGAGGTTTTATGGTTTTGCCTTAATGAAGAAAGAGTTGAAGGTATATATGGAGAAAATTGCAGACCTTCAGGATCTTGGCAGTTGAAAACATGGCTGCTGATAGTGGAGCAGTTACCAAAGGTAAAAATTACAAGCATCCAGATGTCACAGGCTAGCACAGGATGATCATGTCGTTCGAGAGAGGGAGAAAACCAAGACCTTGAGAGGGATGGGTAGGACTTGGTGTGAGTTAGGATCCTCAGAAATAACTGTGCTCTTCTAATTCTGGTTGACATTGCTTCTGTAATCTTAACAGCTTCAACATTGGACAAGCAAGTCTTTAGTTTGTAAGCCCCTCCAATTCTGTCATGAAGACAAACCTCAATAACTGTCTCATTGTTTCTCAAAAATCTAGGCAAAGTATTGGATGGCATCCTGTTTAGAGAGTAGAAAATGGGAAGATGACCATGAGTGTATTGGAATAGTAAATTATTACCAAAGGGCCCTTAGACAGTTGGGAAACATGCATGTGCACACATGCTGTGGTGGCTTTCAAATGTTAGGGATTACTTAGGAGATACACTTAACCATGTAGGCATTGTCTACACTTTGACCACAGAATGGAAAAATACAATATCTGATTACACAGTTGATGATCAGCAAGCCTAGTATGTTTCTAGACCAGAAATAGTGAATTGTTCTGCTTTTGTTGTTTCCTTGCAGTGTAAACATTTGTCTGTTGTATGACTGAGGTAAAGGAAAGTGATTCATTTGAGGAAGAAATTAGCAGGTATAATACATTGATCCAATGCTTAGTGTCTATTCTCATTTTAGTTGCAGAGTTTGTTGCTTTTGCATTGTCCAACTGATGTGATCTCTATTTAATAAGAGCTGGTGTGCATCCATTCTGTGGGCAAGAACGAAATTTTTTTTTGTTTTGCAAATTGTGCTCCAAAGCTGCCTCTGGCATCTGTCAGTTCCCTTGGCAAGAGTTTAGATAACAACTGAAAAAAAACACATTGAATTTTTCTTATCTATTGATTAGAGACAAATGGACTTTCTTTGGACTTTGATTTAAAAAAAATTTGAAAAGTTGTTGTGGTTCTGTTCACCGAGCTGGGTATTTGTCTTGCAAACGTTTCGTCCTCTGTCTAGGTGACATCCTCAGTGCTTGGGAGCCTCCTGTGAAGCGCTTCTGTGCTGTTTCCTCCAGCATTTTATAGTGGCCTGTCTCTGCCGCTTCCGGTTGTCTGTTGTCAGGACAACCAACTCCCATGCCTAGACGTGATGGTACAGAGAACACCAAACGGAGAATTCGCCACAAAGGTTTACAGGAAAGCCACACACCCACACAGACCAAGTCCTAAACTATGAAAGCAACCACCCCAACACACACAAATGAAGTTGCATCAAGACACTATTCAAAAGGGCCACAACACACTGCAGCACACCAGAACTGCAAAAAGAGGAAGAGGAACACCTATACAAGGTATTCGCCAAAAACGGATACCCTCGCAATTTCATCAACAGATGTCTAAGGGAAAGACAACAGAACAAGGACATGCCGCAACCCAAAGGACTAGCTACACTACCATACATCAGGAGCATTTCCGAACTGACTGCCAGACTACTGCGACCACTAGGACTCATAACAGGACGCAAACCAACAGCCACGCTCAGACAACAACTCACCAGAACGAAGGACCCGATACCCAACATGAGCAAAACCAACGTAGTGTACAAAATCCCATGCAAGGACTGCACAAAACACTACATAGGACAAACAGGAAGACAGTTAACGATCCGTATCCATGAACACCAACTAGCCACGAAAGGATGACCAGCTATCCTTAATAGCCACAAACAGATGACAAGCAACATGAATTCGACTGGGACAACACTACTATTATAGGGCAAGCCAAACAGAGAACAGCTAGGGAATTCCTAGAGGCATGGCACTCATCCACAGACTGTATCAACAAACACATCGACCTGGACCCAATATACCGGCCACTATAGCGGACAGCTGGAACTGACAACCGGAAGTGGCAGAGAAAGGCCACTATAAATGCCGGAGGAAACAGCACAGAAGCACTTCACAGGAGGCTCCCAAGCATTGAGGATGTCACCTAGACAGGGGACGAAACATTTGCAAGACAGATTCCCAGCTCGGCGAACAGAATCACAACAATGAGCACCCAAGCTACAAATCTTCTCCCAAACTTTGAATTTGAAAAGTTAAAATTGATATTATATCGTAGACATTTTATAATTGATTGGATAATCCAATAACCGAGCCAGGTGAATCTGTGGTATATCATGGATTATTTTCTCATAAATGACCAACCAGCTTAACTCACTAATGGAATTTAAAGAGATAACTGTCATTAGGATCTGGAATGTTGTTGCTTTGTCACTTCACTTCATAACCCTAAATAGTACGATAAGGATGGACTTGGTTGGGCGAACAGTAGGACTCTGTGTTAACAGCTGTATTGATTTTTAAGGCTACTGCATCTGCAAGAGACAGGATCCTGAAGTTTGATTCTTGACAGCACAAACACTATCAGGCTTTTATAGACTGAAATGTGTAGCTATTTAGCGTTCGGTTTCTTCAAAGAAAATTATTACTAAGCTATAAGTCTGAAATTTTCTTTTAGCTTAAGGTCATGGACATTTATTTGTGTTGATGTAAAAGCCAGTGTTATCTCCTGCATTCAGTGACGACAGTTATTTTTAGCCGAAGTAGTGTGGTGAGTTAGAGACTTGTCACGGCATTCAGGATAATGCAGAATGTCAAAAAGAAGTTATCAGTTGACAAATTGCAGCAAAAGTTGAGGGGACCACAGAGTGTGGTGGAAGGTTTTGAGGAACATGGAGAGTGTGGATAGGAAGGCACTATTCCTATTAATAGTGGAGTGATTTAGCCAGGCAGCATAGCTTCAAAGTAAAGGGAGGCAGCCAGGGGAGAGAGTTGAGAAATGTTTACACCAGAGGGTGGTTGGGGGTGTAACTTGCTACCTGAAAGTGTGGCTGAGTCAGAAATTCAACATTAAGTAGTATTTTAAACATTCATTTGTGTTGCAAAAGCTTCAAGGGTGGGGAGGTGATAACCTGGTGATATTATCCCTGGACTATTGATCAAGAGACCCAGTTAATCTCCTGGAGACCTGGGTTCAAATCCTACCTTGGGTGATGGTGGTATTTGAATTCAATAAAAATCTTGAATTAGGAGTCCAATAATTACCATGTCAATTGCTAGAAAAATCCATCTGGCTCACTTGAGTGCTATAGAGAAGCAAACTGCTGTACTTGCTCTGGCCTACATATGACTTCAGGCCCACAGTCAGTCATCTATTGTTAAACTGTTCTCTGGGCATTTAGGGAACGACAATAAAACCACTGACATGGTCATCCTGTGAAAGCATACACACAAAAAAAAGCCAAAAACTAGAAAATGAGATCACTGCAGTTGGATGTTTGTGGAAATGATGGGCCAAATGGTCACCTGTCTGGCATTAATCTCCTAGCTTTTAAAATGGTTAAACTTCAAACAACTCCAAATGATTAATGAAAGACAACACATTAACAGCATAGAATTACATATGAAAATTAATTTTTGCACATTGCTAGTTCTTTATAAAATTAGATTCCATTTTGAAGTAATTCTTCTCACTTGCCCTCTCTTGAATCTTTCTATAATGTACACCATCTGCAGTCAGCTGTATGGCCTGGTCCCAAACCACCCAACAACACCTACAAAGATGTGCATGAAAAAAGCCTTAGGCATTTTTTTTGTATTGCGCTTCAACAGCAGATCAAGTTTCATAAAGTGACCTCCATGTTGCACTCCACTGCACTCCATATCAAGATTCCAATCCATTGGTAAGTTGGGCTACATTGTTTAAATGGCGACGTAGAATAAAACTAGATAAGGCAGGCAATGCTCAGCAATCTGGCAGGATAACAGTGAGGATCGATAAATATAGTTAATTTTCATGTCCAATTCCTATTGTTAAAAGTGGAAATGGTTAGCAATGGAAGAATTTTGAAGTAAATACAAGGTAGTGAAAGGTGGGGTGGGGCGGAAGTGTGAAGAACAATATGGAATGTTGATCGGCAAGAGAAATTTAAATGAGGGCTAACAGCAAAAATTATTGGACAGGGTAAAAAATAGAAATTGCTGGAGGAAACTTGGCAGCACAGTGGCTCTGGTTAGCACTGCTGCCTCAGTGCCAGGGCTGACTGTCTGTCTGTGTGCAGTTTGTACATTCTCCCCATGTTTACATAAGTTTCCTCTGGGTGCTGCAGATCCTCCCACAGTCCAAAGAAGTGCAGTTAGGTGAATTGGCGAGGCTGAATTGTCCATAAGTGTTCAGGGATGTGTAGGTTAGGTGCATTAGTCGGGGGAAATGTAAGTAATAGGGTAGGGGAATGGATCTGAGTGGGTACTCTTTGGAGAGTTGGTGTGGACTTGTTGGGCCAAGTGGCCTCTTTGCACACTGTAGGGATTCTGTCATATCCAGCAGCAACTATGGAGAGAAGGCAAACTTAATTTGCTGGTTCAGCAACCCCTCTTTAGAACCTTCAGAGAGATTTGAGTCCTCGCACATTTAATCACAAAAGTTTGTATCACTGAGAAGTTGGGAAGGCAAATGGCATGTGGTGCTTTATTTCAAAGGGAATGGAGTATAAAAGTAGGGAGGTTTTGCTAAAACTATACAAGACACTAGTTAGACCACAGCTAGAGTACAGTTTTGGGCCCCTGATCAAAGGGAAAATGCACTGGCATTGGAGGTCATCCAGAGAAGGTTGACTAGGTTAACACGAGGAATGGAGGGACCATCTTCTGAGTACAAGTTGAGTAGTTTGGGCCAATACTCTTTTTGGAATTTAGGATGAGATGATCATGTTAAAACAAACTAGATTCTTGTGGGACTTGACAAAGTAGATGTTGATTGGTTGTTTCTCCCTTGTGGGAGTGTCTTGGGCTGAGGGTATTCGTCTTAACATACGTGCTTGCGCATTTAAGACTGATGAAGAGGAATTTCTTGGAAGGTAGTGAATCTGTGGAATCCTTAACCACAAGGGCTATGAAGGCTCAGTCAGTATATGCAAGACAGAGCTTTTTAATCAAGAATAGAATCAATAGTTTTGGGGGGAAAAGGGCAGGAAAGTGGAGTTGTTATCAGATCAGGTATTCTCTCATAGAATGGCAGAGTACACTTCGGGGTCTACGTCTACTCCTGCCTTTTATGGTCTTTAAGTTCCTTAAGTTTAATTCGCCCATCATTGGAACTGAATAAGAGACAGGGATTAGAGTAGGAAATAACAATGACACACCACTGGATGTTCAGGCTTGCAATGTAAATTGAGGTGTTCAGCGCAATGGTTACCAAACGTACAGTGGACCCAAATTGAGCAGTCATTGTTTTAAACTAAATTTGAAAACAGTACAAGTATGTCATTATTTGACTTCAAGGGAGTGTTTCAGGTGTGATACACTGAGAAGGAAGAATATGTTGTGTGGTAAGAGGTGGTGAGGGGAGTAGACAAGTATGTCACACAGAGGGAACATCTCTTTCAAATGCTGATGGGGAAAGATGTTTTGGTTCTGGGATCATGTTGGAGGAGACAGACATAGCAAGGGCTTAATTGAATGCAGAAATCGTGATGGAAAGTGACAATGCAGAGAACTCTACAACGGCTTTGGGAAGAGATGAGAATAGAGGTTCAGGCAATAGATTGGGGATAGTCAAGGGCCTGCCAAGCGCACTGCGGTGACTCCTTGGTCAAGACAAAAGGAAGATTTATCTGAAGCACTGAAATTGCAGGTGACCTTGTCATTTTATTCCGACAAGGAGAGAACATAATGCCATGAAAAAATGCAGAATGAGAGAAAGTTTAATGAAAGTATCAGGGACTTGGGTGAATTTATAATGGGTATTATGAGCATAATCCTGGATGCAGACTGCTCAAGTCTTTACTTGAGAGAGAAATGGATCACTCTCTCAAATCAGGAAGAGGTATAGAGGGATTGGTTGACCATGGTGGACAAAGACTACTGGGGTTAAACTAAAACCGTTAAAGTGCCAAAGGGTGATGGAAGAGTGATGGATGGAAGCACAGAGAAACTAGATAAGAGAAGTCAACTTGGAAGTAAGATAGGACGAAATCATTTTATTAGGCAAGACAAGCTGAAACAGTGATCTGTCAGCAGTCCGGATTAACTGAGGTGGGAATTGATTCAAAGTTATGCTAACATTGGAATTTTAGACCCGTGTTCTAATTAGTCCTGAGAAGCTGTGTTCATTACAGAGTGCATTGGGCAGAAGATGGTTTGTACATCTGCTCACTGTGTAAACAATACAAAATTGTATGCTTGTAGTGTAAAGTCACCTGTTTCTCCTATTTTAAGTAAAAATAAATGTTAAGCTGTTACCTTTTGTACTTTCTGTCTTCATTAAATGTTTACTGGCTTGTTCAATGCCACAAGTTGTGAAATACCTTAAAAACCAATGCTGCATTATAGTCTCAGGGTCCCAATATTAAATGAACAACTCCATTTATAGTCAGTTAGATCCATAGCACCTGGGTCAACAAACTGTGCAAGTGCAAATCTCCTTGAGACAAAATTTTCAACTTCTGTTTCTTGCACCTGTTTCTTTTCCAAATAAATCTAAGTACAGGCTGACAAATACAAAATGTTTTATTGTCTCAATAAGTAGGCAATGTTTTCTTTGCACCAATAGGCAGAAAATATGGCTAGCAGCAATGCATCAAGAGGCACCTCTAGGTGTATTGAATCCCCTAGAAATAACATCCTGCCCTTCTCTGCTTGGAGAGCTGTGATGGGGCTTAAATTGCCACAGCTGTGATGCAGTGGAGTGAGGGAGATATTTGATGAATTGCAAATATTAGTTTGGTAGAACAAACTACTTATTGCACTAAATGTGGAAAGATTTGAACTGATGTAAAATATTTCTGCAAGTATCTGTACATAAACTCAGAATAATTCCGGTTAATTCCGGTGCAAATTATTCACTTGATATCCTTGTGCCTTTGGACCTAAGTCAAAAACTAAGAAGCAATAACCACAGTATAGTTGTCCTGATAACAGACTTTTGCAAGTGGCTAAGTGGTCAGGATATTTATAGGTGTGAGCAGAATATTCTGGTTTGTGGAATATTTCTCCTCCATGTCAATTTATTGTGAAATTCCAGCTGGAAAGTGGCAATCTTACCTCTTGTAAATAAGTGCACTTTTTTTTGAGATGGTGTTCCAATGGCAGAGTGCAACAAGGTGCCCATGGGTTTTCAGCATGACAATAGCCTTTGCTATCTTTTTGTCGTTGATGCGTGCACCTCTGATTTTACAGCGCATTTATAGGTTGCGAGAGTTATCCTCCCTGAAGTTGAATAATCTGGATTTGAATGTGCTTGAGTTTGGAAGAATATGGTGACCTCACTGACCCGTTCAAGATTCTGGAGAGACATGACATGATAGACACTGATAGGTTGTTATCTGCCTTAACCTGGAGAACCTAGAATATGGCAACCGGCTTGGGCTTAGAGGTCACTCATTTAGGAGGGAGAGAAGGAAAAATCTATTTCTGTATTCTTTCTTTGGATGTGGGCATTATTGGCAATGCTGGAATTTGTTGTCCATTCCAAATTGCAGTTGCTTGCTAGGTCATTTTAGAGATCCGTTAAGAATAAACCAAATTATTACGGATCACAGTGTCACATATAGGCCAGACCAGGCAGGAACAGATACTCTTCTCTAGACAACATCCATGAACCAGATGGGTTTTTCAACAACTGTTTTCACCTACTGGCAGTCCAATTTATTTATGTGTATAGTTTTTTCATAAAACACCTGCTACCCTGGTATGGTTTTTAAAACTTTTTTTTTCATGGGACTAGGGTGTTGCTGACTCAACCAGCGCTTATTACCTGTCCCTAGTTATCCCTGAGGGTGGTGGTGAACTGTCTTTGAACATATGTTACCAGAGAATTAGCCGAGGCTTCTAATTACTAATCCAATAATGTTGCCATTACTTAATATTCCATTCTGTTCATTGAGTTGTGAGGCTTTGGAATTTGCTGACCCAGGAGGTCATAAATGTTCCAACATAGAGTTTAAGGCTGAAGTAGTCGGCTGTTTTGATGTCCCAGGGATACAAAGAGTGGGCAAGAAAGTGGAGTTGATGCGTAAGGTTAGCCATGATGATATTGAACAGCAGAGGTGCTTCAAAAGGGCCATTTGATCAATCCCTGCTAACCTAAGTACATATTGTTGATCAGTTACCACCTTTTAACAACAGTTATTGGCTTGGCACAAAGCGGAGTCAAATCCGTATCAACTTAACACTATCTTTATCTTTATCTTTATTGTTTTAGTTAAAACAGACATACAATTCACATTGGTTAAGAAAAGGTTTAACAGCACGCGTGCAATTCATACATGGCTAAAATCTATGTGCAAACTCTGCAGGTTTCTATGACATTCCTTGAACAGTCAAAGAATTTAAAGGCTAATATCCGAGAATAGGAGCTCATGATGGACAGGCAATTTCCCAAATCCTCAGTGTTATCCCCACACTTCCAAGCATGGGGTCCTCAACTTCAACGGTTGATCTCTTAAAATTTTCACTGTGGCGTGCCCAAAGCTTTTCATTTTTATCCGTTTTCTTTATTTTCCTGAACTTTGTATTATTACTCCCATTCACAAGTTGCTGTTTTTTGTGTGAGCAACCCCTGGCCAACAGTATGAATTGCACTTTGGAGATTTCTCTTCCTCATTTTAATGTCATCTCATCAAATTGTGGGAAGAAGTACTTGTGTAGACTCTCTATAGTAAGTTTAACCCACTTGGGGAAGTCTGACTTTGTCCTAGTTAAAAACTGACCTCCTTAGTTCTACCTATAGCATAGATTATTTGACTGAAATCTAGGCTACTGAATTTCTGTTAGAATAATTTCCATACTTAAGACATGCATGAATATCCTGTGTTAGAATAATTCTGGTGATGGCTGGTCTCCAGCCTAATAGCATAAATTAACTTCATCTGCATAGTATGCGTTGGTGTAAAATATTTTTCCATATCTGAATATTTTGTTTTATTGTTTTAATGTGAACATTGAGAATTCTACTACCTTTTGAACACTTGGCCCTCATTTCCATAACTATAAATAATCTGCAGGTCTGTGGAAGCTGAAGGTTGGAAACTTGTCTTGTTTTCCCCTAACGATGGTAGCTGATGACACGTCATTTTTCTGAGCTCTGAATCTATAATATGAAATGAGCTGTTTTGATGGTAGCTCTCAGCTGCATCCATTTTAATACAACCTGCAAAAAGGTGAGAACTGGGGCACTCTGGATAGGGCCAGAAAGAATAAGAGACCATCAGCTTTTCACTCAATCCCTCACTCCAGCCAGTGGTGGTGTGTACCTACTTCCACAAGTGACTTCAAACTCCACTTAAAACAACCCATCTCCAAAGTTTTGGTTCCAACTCGTGATTTCACTGATCTTTGAAGCTACAGAAATTAGATGAGGGAAATAAAATGGCAAGGTAATAGGCAAAAAAAAAAAGCTCGCCAGATTCTGACTCATGCTTCCAAGGCAAAGATCATTGCTTTTGATAAATCATAAACATTTTCCCCTTTGTCATATTCCTTTCTGTATTAGCATTTATTAGAAGTTGATAGTATGTAGATAAGGTTGTACAACAACATTTGTTACTTGATGAAATAGAACAAAGCTGATGTAATGGAAGTCAGTAGCAGAAGAATGAAGAGTATTGTTCCTTTCATAAGTGAGGAAGATTTCCAACATGTTGATAAATAGAAATATGTGAACATTTCTTTGAAATAACTTTTAAGATTTTGATGTAATAATCCTCAGTTGCTGAACAAAAGTATTTAGAGGCCACTGGAGGATTGTTGTGTAAATTTGGACTTGCACGTCTTCACAATTTGTAGCTTGATATTCCTCCATGCCACATGGTCAACTTCCTGGTAGGTAGTCATTTATTTCCCACATTTATTAAAAGCATTTGGCCAGTAAACTAAACCAGATCAAATAGTATAACTTGGCAAGTTAAATTAAATAAGGAAATGCAGTGCAGTTGCACAAAAAACACACTTGAAGGTTTCACCAATGGAAGCTCCTTCAGAATGGGGATTAGGTGAAGTTGAGTTTTATCTGACATTGCTTTTTTTTAAAAAAAAAAGGTGCTATTGAAGCTTTTTGGCTTGCATGCATCAGGATTGAGGCAATCGGCCAAACTTCAACTGGAGCGACAATTTATGTGCCATCAGGAAAGGGTGTTATTTGGTTGGCAGATCGACACCAATTGAGACATTGCTGTAGCGAATGCATCCATTTGCCTCTGGGCTATTGTTTAATTCGGGGGGAAAAAAAAGCTTTAATGCCTGGAAATGTGCATTTTTGCATGCAGAGGGTAGAAGAATTGTTCTCTGGTGCATTTTTCAAGTCAAATATCTGGGTTGACTTTGTTTCAATAAGCAACCCAATCCTCATGCAATTGAAATCTGTCATTCTTGCTGCCCTGGTGGATGCAAAATAAATGCCTTCAGTATGTTTTTTTAAAGTGTCACAAATAGTTTTAGAAATTAATCAGGAAGGTCATTTGGATGAATAAATGGTTCATAGAAACTGAATTAATTTGGATGTTTCAGATGCTGATGATGCTGATGCTGCTGAGCATGGTCACTTATTGCAAGCAAAATCTGCAGCATAAATACAATACACAAAGATCAGTAACCAGTGCATGAAACTATCAGCTGATGTCCTGGAGGTGAAAGCTTTGTAGCCCTGTGAAATGATCAAACCTTTAAACTGACCAAGTGGATCTGACAAGGTGACTAGTGTCTACAGTTTGCAGTCTCTACTGAGGCCGCTGATTTTAGTCTCAATATTATAAATATGAAGTGAACATCTGCCTGGCTCTGTTCTTTTATTTAAATATATTTTGTTCGTAAAAATATCTTTATACAGTCACTAAAGCAGCTTGGTTCTGTACAGTAGCATATGAAGGAACAAGGAAACATTGGGGTTTGACTTCATCCAGCAACAAACCTAAGGCATTTCTTTCTTGTGCAAGATTATACTTGAGGCACCAGGAAGATCCGATTACTGAACAGGCCCCTGTTTTAACTTTGGCAGAGGGACTTTAGAGATTTGTCTTTCCTCACTGTGCCTTGTCAACAGCTGCCCCAAGCTTTAGTGCATCCCTCAGCACGTATTCCTGGACCTTGGCATATGCCAATCTACAACACTTGGTTGGCTCTGGAAGGCCAACAAATTTTGGGCAGACCAAAGAGCATGTTTCTGATGGCTATCATGCCTACTCTGCTTGGATTTGATGCATATTTTCATTCCAAACAGGAGCGGGGCATTTACCCCTTCGAGCCTGCTTTGTCATGGTTGATTTTGTATCTTGGCTCCATATCTATTTGATACTCTTGTCTCAACCGTCTAAGTCAGCCCTAATTATTTCAAGGTTGGTGCCTAGTCTGAAGTCATAGGGCAGAAGTTCCTCTAATTTATAGGCAGTCCCTGGATTATTCAGCTTGTGGAACAATTTCCATAACACATTTTACAACTTAAAAATAAAAGTCATTCCTTTTGATCACCTTGCATATTAAAGTAAATTTAGCTTCTATAATTCTTTCTTTTTGTATTGCAGTAAAGTGAATGCATTATGCAAGTGCAGATTAATGATGCTTTGATCTGGAATGTTCTGTGTTTGGTCCATATTTTTTAATTTGATCAAATGGATCAACATATTATGAGGGCAGCACAGAATGGTGATAGGGTTATAATATTGTAGCGCTGAGTATTTTCTGTTTTGTCTTTTATCTTTTTGTTCCAGTTCTGGTCACCCTGTTACATGAAGGAAATTATTAAACAGGAGAGGGTGCAGAAGAGATTTACTAGGGTTTAACCAGAAATGGAGGGTTTGAGTTATGGGGAGAGGCTAGATAGTCTGGGACTCTTTTCACTGGAGCGTAGTAGATTCACAGATAAAATCATGAGGGGTAGAGATAAGGTGAATGGCAGGTTTCATTTCCTAGGGTGGGGAATTTCAAGACTAGGGGACATACTTCTAAAGTGAGTAGAGAAAGATTTAAAGTCTTGAGGGGCAATTTTATTTTTTTAACATGGAGTGGTTCGTGGGTGGAATGAACTTCTGGAGGAAGTGGTGGATGTGGTTACGTTAGTGTTTTAAAAGTAGTTTCAATAAGTACATGAATAAGAAATAGTTGAAAAGATATGGGCCAAGCACGGGCATGAGTCGGAAAGGATGGCACTAGAAAAGCACAGGTAAGGTGGCATCCAAGATACATGAGAGTCAATGTTTCAGGCATAAACCTTTCATTAGGAATGTCAAGTGTAGGGAGGTGGGACTAGTTCAGTTTTGGATTACGATTGGCGTGGACTGGTTGTGCCAAGAGTTCTGCTTCTGTGCTGTATGATTCTGTTTGCATAGAAAGTGTGACTCCAAATTGGAATTACAGAATTTAAGCCTTTTAACTGTACAATGGTATTAATCCTTACAATTGAGAATTATTTTTTCCAGAGGGTGGGGCAGGGTAGTAATAGTTGACTTTCTTTTCTTTATCAATACATGCAATTCCAAGGCAAAGTTTGCAGTAAAACATTTTAGGACAGTGCAGAAAAGTTTTCAAATTTATAACTTGGAAGTTGGGGCAGC
The DNA here is from genome assembly GCF_047496795.1 of Chiloscyllium punctatum. Lineage (NCBI taxonomy): Eukaryota > Metazoa > Chordata > Chondrichthyes > Orectolobiformes > Hemiscylliidae > Chiloscyllium > Chiloscyllium punctatum. Next base: position 47,843,633 of record NC_092750.1, on the reverse strand, counting down.
GATGATTTTGAGACTGAGGGCTATATTCCATATCCATGGTAATAATAAGCAAACATGTGCAATATTTTTAAAATTTGATTTCAGTGATACAAGAACTATACAGATGAACAATTGGAAAGTAACAATGTTGGTTTGTATTGGTCTGAGAGAGGAAAAAAAAAGCTGCAGATGCTAGAATCCAAGGTAGACCACCAGGAGACTGGAAGAACACTGCAAACCAGGCAGCATTAGAAGGTGGAGAAGTCAACATTTCGGGTATAACCCTTCTTCAGTCCTGAAGGATTATACTCGAAACATTGGCTGTCCACCTCCTGATGCTGCCTGGCCTATAGATCTCTCTGCCTGAACCAGGAAACAATCTTTAGGAAATTAGTGACATTGCCTCAAATAAAAATACAAAATATTGGTAATGCTTGGCAGATATATGTGGAAAGAAAAAACAAGTTAATGTTTCATATCAGGAACCTTCTGTTACAACTAAGGAGAAAATTAGAGCTGTGTCAGGTCTTAAGCAAAGGTTGTTTGACACCAAGATAAAGGGAAGGTGGATGGACAGATAATTGGATGTGGAAGACTGGCACTGGAAGGCTAAATGTGGTGTTCACAGGGAGTGGTGATGGGACAAGAAACAAGTGCTTGGAGCAGGTGTACTGTTTGTTGAAACAAACAAAATGGTGCAGAGATTAGCAAAAGAAAATGCACTGAAGCTCTCCATAAGCTTGCAAACAGCACATCCTCTTCTGATTAACCAGTGTTCACTGAAATTTATTTTCCAATTCACGGATCTCTAAAGTCCATGCAATAGAACACTGGTTAATACATGCAGAGATTCCCAGCAGCTGCATTCCTGTGCAGCTTAGAAGGGAATGTGGCTTCTGATTTCAAGCAATTTACAGCCTTTGGACTTAATGTGAAGTTCGGTAGTTTCAGACCATAACTTCTGCTGCTGACTGAAAGTCAAAGAGCAATGGATGCTCTGATAGAGTCTTTGGAATCGAAATGCTAACTCCAATTCTCTCTCCACAGATGCCAGTAAATGTGAGTTTCTCCAGCACATTTAAAAAAACATCGGATCACAGGCTGTACTTTAAAAAGCAACAAATGACTAAATGCATAGAATCATATCATAGAATTTTACAGCACAAAAGGAGGCCATTTAACCCATCGTGTCTGCACCAGCTCCTGAAAGAGCTACCCACTCTTTAGCCCTATCTCTGTAGCCCTCTAACTTCATCACTTTCAAATATATATTCATCTCTTTTGAAATCGCCTGTGGAATCCACATCCAACACATTCCCAAGCAGTGCGTTCCAAATTCTATCCTTTTTATTTTGACCTATTTACATTTCACTTGACACTCCAGTCTAACTGTTATCTCTCCTGTTTTCTAATGGCCCACCTGGCTCATGATCAAAACCTATTGCATCGTAACTTGTCCTGGTTTTTAGCATAGGTCGCAGATCTGAAATATTAACTCCATCGCTCTATAGATACTGCTAGTTCCTGTTGAATTTTTTTTATTTCAAAAATATTCTTCATAAGTTATTTTGATGATCTGTACAATTGGTCATGCCACACATACATACATGTTCCATTTCTTTGTATACAGAGATCCTGTTGAATATTTCTTGCAATGTCTGCTCTTATTGCAGATTGCCAACCTCCATAGTAGTCGGTTCTTTTGATTAGTGGCATTTACAGCACACTGTCTGAATAAGGGTTATCAGCATTGTTATTGTGAAGTGAATAGAAAATAGAAATGAGGTGACTACAGTTGATTTTAAAGTCCTTGAAATCAGTTAAAGGGAAAAAAAAATACAGGGTTGCTATTGGTGATCTTTCCAGTGACTCCTATTGGTAACATATGCATATGTTAGTAAGCTGAAGGACAGAATTGGGCTCCACTGTCAAAATACCACTGCTAAGTAGGCCACTGACACTTGGTGTTAAGTGCTTCTGAGTATTTGCAAATTAACATGAAGTGGCATTGCAGCTGAAGAGGGAAGGAAAACATTTAGAATGTGGTCTACTTTTCTCAAACATGCAATCCACAATGGGGAGATTACAAACTGATTTGTCTATTTTCAAAAATATACAGTCTCTTAGGAAAGATGAGTTCATTTACCTTTTGTCTCTTTCCCCCTCCTGATTTACTCCCATTTGTTTTTTTTTAAACAAAGGGCCATCAAAGACAGATGAAAATCTGTTCTTGGTTTCTGGAATTTTAACCCTGGTTCCAGACTTATGCATGTGCTGTTAACCGTTGCCCTCATCGGGACGTCATACTGTGCTCTTAGCCTACCTAAAATCATAATGACCCTGGAAGCAGGCTATTTGGCTCATAGAGTCCACACTGACCATCCGAAGAGCATCCCACCCAGACCCATCCAACTACCCAATCCCTATAACCTTGTATTTCCCATGGCTAATCCACCTAACCTGCACCAAAGCACCCAAACAAAACCCACGTAGACACGAGGAAAATGTGCAAACCCCACATAGTCGCCTAAGACTGGAATCGAATTTGGATCCCTGGTGCTGTGAGGCAGCAGTGCTAATTATTGAGCCACTGTGCTGCATATTTTAAAATATAATTGTCATAGTTATTATGACACTGAAATATGCCTTTTGGCTCTTCAAATCTATGCCAGCACTTTGTAAGGTCATTCTATCAGTCCCATTGTGTTACTGTCTACCTCCTTGACCTAACAGGTTTATTTCCCTTCAGTATCTGTCTAATTTCTGATTTCCTAATTGCCTTCATTTCCATCCCACTTAGATTGTATGTATCAGACACCAATGTCAACACAAAATGTACACTATCTTTTTATACGATGGATGAGAGCAGAACTAGGTGCAATTCCTATCCACCATTTGAGTTTGATCATTTTTTTTTTCTACATTTAAGAGGCATGTAGCCATTAGTTACAAGCTCAATGTGAAAATGGACTCTGTATTTAAATATTTGACAAATCATTTTACTACATGAGGTGTCTAACTCCAGATCCTGATGGGGCAAGATTGCCTTCATTGTCTCCTGATTCACCAGTTGGATTTAATCACTAAGACTATGTAACTTGTACCAATTGCTATCATGGAATTTAACTACATAGACATAGTCATACAGTGTAGAAACAGACTCTTTTTGGTCCAACCAGACTGTGTCGAACGTGTTCCCACCTAAACTAGTCCCACCTGCCTGTGCTTGGTCTGTATCCTTCCAAACATTTTTTGTGTACTTATCTAAGTGTCTATTAAATGTTGTTCTCTCTCTCTCTCTCTCTCTCTCTCTCTCTCTCTCTCTCTCTCTCTCTCTCTCTCTCTCTCTCTCTCTCTCTCTCTCTCTCTCTCTCTCTCTCTCTCTCGTCTTTTTCTTCTCACCTTAAAAGTATGCCCCCAGTCTTGAACTCTCCCATCCTAGAGGAAAGACGCCTGCAATTCACTTGATCTATACCTATCATGATTTTATAAACCTCTATAAAGTCACCCCTCAATCTCCTACTCTCCAATGAAAGAAGTCCCAGTCTCCCCTTTTAGTTCAAAACCTGCATGCCTGGCAAAATCATAGTAAATCTCTTCTTAACCCACTCCAGCTTAATAATATCCTTCCTATCACAGGACAACCATAACTGTTCACAGTACCCCAGAAGAGGTCACAAAATGACTTCTCAACTCTTATGCATAAATGACTAAGCAATGAAGACAAGCATGTTAAATACCTTCTTAACCACCCTGTCTATATATGACTCAAACTTCAAAGAATTATGTACCTGAACCCCTATCATCATGTTAAGACAAGCGACTACTCTTCAGACACACTCTCATGGTTCACCCTCTACCACCAAGAGTTGTACTCTGTTGTACACTCTGGTTTACGTCTTAGAACATTCCTGCCCCATCCCCCAAACAAAAAATTCTCTTGAACACATGGTCTTAGTTGCTTATTTCTATAGGGATCATTCATAATTATGTCACAGCCCCTGGAGGAGAATTCTCAGTTCCAGCAGTTCTCCAAAAGTAAACTTTGTTTGCCTTCTCTTTACTGTGGAGACCTCAGTGCCTTGTTCTGTTTTTTTTCTCCAAAGTTTCTCATCAACTCTGGTTATTCTACTTTACACGAAGGCATTTTGAGGCTGCTAGCTTCTCTTGCTGACTTCAGACTGGACAGCTTTTGGTCCTCACAAGATTCAAACTGAGATTAAGGCTAACCTGCCTCCCCCCAAGGTCAATGATGATGTCTCATTATAATCACCAAGTGTGTAGAGGTGCTAGTGTTGGACTGGGGTGGACAAAGTTAAAAATCTCACAACACCAAGTTTATAGTCCACCAGGTTTATTTGGAAGTACTAGCTTCCAGAGTGCTGCTCCCTCACCAGTCTGTCGAGCAGTCATTTATTTTGGCCAACTTCTCTTGATGAACAAACTATAACTCAAAACCTCTTCCAGCAAACACCCAGATAAATTGAAACCATAAAAATTTCTTAGACCCCACCAATCTTCAAGATGATATAACCTGATCAGGGCTATCCTCAAACTAGTATTTAATTTGCTCCTTAGTTTAACCAGAAAATTGTAATTAAGCCCAGCTGCTGTTCTCTTGTTCTGTCTTCTCTATTCTGGATCCAAAATGTTACCTCTGCTTTCTCTCGACAGATGCTGCTAGACCTGCTGAGCTTTTCCAGCTATTTCTGTTTTTGGAACCTTCTGACCTGCCCTTTTTTTTAGTTTTTCTGGCAATCTCAGCAGCCTGTCATTTTTAAGTGCCCTTACAACCATGCTGTCAGAACTAAATACTAGGTTGGAATTTGTGACTAGTTGAGGAGTCACTGCTCATTGCATGTATTGTATTCTGATAAAATCAACCGAAGTCAGTGTCAAAGCCATGATGTAAATGAATTTGATCTGTTTTCAACTTTACCTTCTTAGTAAAATGGTTCAAATATTTCAATTGATCAGTTGCAATGAATACCTAACAACATTCTAGTGTTGCAAAAGTCAAAACTAATATCGCTGCAATGCAGACGTGAGAGCAAAAGGTTTTCAGCAGAGTGGGCTTCTACTCGTGAGGGAGACAGCTACAAACAAAAATCACTTGACAGAAATGTAACATTCTGTTCGAGTTATTTCACAGAGATGTGATCCTGCAAGACATCAATTCTGATGCTGTGGAATTCTCTGGTGTATTTCATAGGACTTTCAACTACAGCAAGAGTTTAAATTCTTGACCACCGCAACAATGCCTGCTTGAAGGTCTTTTTTTTGTGCCAATAATGTGGTGAGCAAGTTTAATTGTCCTCTTAAGCATGTTGTCTGGTACCCACTGGTTATATTGCCATTTTGTTCCTGACACAAGGGAGATGTATACGGTCTTGCATATCTACAATGAGCAATAGCACTAGGAGGTCATTTTATGGTAAAATATTTAAATCTCACCAGCCGTATGTGGTTTTGTTGATAGTGCAACAAATGCTCTTCTTCCCTGGTGCAAACAAATGGCAGATGTTGTGCCATTGCATAAATGTGTCATCGTCAAGGAAATTTAAATATGTTATTGACTAAAACATTCTACTTATAACGAGGGAGGAATATTGATAGTGCTATCAACATTAGGAGCAATGTGGCTTTTCACTTCATCTCAGTTGTCTTTTAAGCAACCGTGGAAACACCTTTTTGGAATACTGTGTGTGATTCTAGTCTCCCTGCTATAGGAAGGATGTTATGATACTTGAAAGAGTTCAGAAGAGATTTACGAGGATGTTGTCAGCGTTGGAACTAGAGGGAGAAGCTGAATAGGCTGGAGCTATTTTCCCTAGACTATAGGAGGCTAATAGATGACATTTAGAGGTTAATAAAACTGTGAGCGTGGAGAAGGTGAATCAACAGGTTTTTTTTTCTCCCCCCTCAGAATAGGAGAGTCCAAAGTTAGAGGGCATAGGTGTTTAAGGTGAGAAGGGAAAGATTTTTTGAAAGGGGTCTGAGGGACAACTTTTTTTCATGGAACAAGCTGCCAGAGAAGGTGGTGGAGGCTGGTGCAATTACCATGTTTAAAAGGCATTTGAATGGATGTATGAATAGGAAGGGTTTAGAGGGACATGGGCCAAATGCTGGTGAATTGGAATGATTTAGACTGAAGGGTCTGTTTCTGTGTTGAACATCTCTATGACTCTAAATGTTTACTCTCTTCCCCTTCCTGTCATTATTCTGTGAATTAGGCTTGAAAAAATATCAGAAAATAGCATTCATACAAATCCAGCAAAGCTTTTTCAGTCAAGACAGGGATGTCTCCTTCATGCTTGACCTGCTGTCTGAGTATGTAGAAATTTAAGTAAACTTTGGCAACATTTCAAAGCTTTCATTTCCTGATTACACAAAAGGCAAATTAATGCTGTGGAGCATTCCTTTGTATTGTTCTATCATGTTGAAATTGTAGCTTTTGTAGTGTTACGTTGGGAAACATAATTATAGTGGGGCTATATGGTAGCATCGGGGAAACCTAACAATTGGCAGGCTAATCACAAGGCAGACTGCAGATTAAAGGATTTTGGGGGAGGAATGGGGACACTGGCTGCAGTTTTAAACAAAAAACACTGGCAGGAAGTGGCTGACACTGGCTACACTATCACTATTTGCCTATCACGAAGTGCACTGGAGATAGGTGATGGTCAGGTACGAGAGAGAGAGAGAGAGAGAGAGAGGGGAAGAAAGGCTGTGAGCGATAGCTCAGAAGTTGAAGGTTTCGTGGAGGGATTGGATGAGCACCCCATGCTTCCCTGGCCAAGAAGGATTGTTGTAAAATAAAAAAAAATCCTCTCTTGAGCCAGCACCTCTCTTCAGTTTGCCAAGTTTTTCTGAATCCTGGGCAACACAACTGGAAGCAGTTGAATTTAAATCCAACCCTTGGTCGCACTTTCATCGAATCCCTACAGTGTGGAAATAGGCCATTTGGCCCAACAAGCCCATGCTGACCCTCTGAAGAGTCACCCACCCAGATCCATTCCCCTAACCTATTACTCTACATTACATTTCCCCTGACTAATGCACCTAACCAACACATCCCTGAACACTTTTATGGGCAATTTTAGCATGGCCAATCCACCTAACCTGCACATCTTTTGGACCGTGGGAGGAAACTGGAGCAGCAGGAGGAAACCCACACAGACACATGGAGAATGTGCAGACTCCACCCAAACAGTCGCCTAAGGCTGGAATTGAACCTGGATCCCAAGCGCTGTGAGGCAGCAGTGCTCACCACTTGCAGCCCAATTTGAGAACCAAAATTGAATGTGATTATTGAGGTTCCACATTGTTCCAACCTACAACATAGAGAAACTTCCTGTGACTATCTATCCACAAGATAAGTAACAAATGCAGTTTTAATTTCTGAAAGAAAAATATGATATTGTAAATACACATTCTGTTCTTTAGCATACGAAGAATATTTCAACATTTGTTTTATTTCTGCTGTATGTTCTATTTCATTTCATCTGTTCTACTAACGCTCGTCCATAGAATTCTTGATGGTATGTGAGACCTTTCTAAGTTTGTCAGTTCGACAAGAACACAAGTTAATTTACTCTTGATACTTCCACAGCAGAAAATATTGAGATGCATGGGAAAAGTTTTATCATCTCCAAGGTTTTTGTTTTGATTTTTAAGGTTTGTGGTAGTTTATATTTAAAAAGTGAAATCACCAGTTAATCCTGCAACCGTGTAATATGCAGTCAAACCTGCAATTCAAATAACCACTGCATAAGCTTTCTATTCATAGATTTGCTTGCACCTAATTTGCTGCAGAATTCCTGACAATTTATGCTCTATCCAGTGAAATGATGCATCGTTCAACTAATGTCACATTCATAAAGATGAACAAGATTTGGGATGAAAGTGATTACATTTATCTATTGAAGTAAACTTCATTCAAGTGAAGGCACACTCCTTTGTGAGTGTGCTTCAACACATTCACATTTGTTATGCCTGGATGAAATTTTCTTTGTAAGAGAGTAGCCAGCTTCTCCTTACCCATACAAATGTGAATAGATTTTAACAGGTCATGGTCAAAAACATAGTCAAAACATGGTCTGGTATCTCTTTAAGAAAAAGTAGAATCTCCATTCCAAATGTGCAACTTCTCATGACCAGCAACATTCCCTCAATCAACACCCACTGAAGTAGTTATCTGGTCCTCAGCTTCTTTGTTTGTGCAAATTCACAGCTGTCACATTTGCTTTGTAAAAATGACTGTACATTAAAAGGCACTTATGATGCATTTTGTGACATTTTAAGGATGTGAAAAGTTCAGATGTAAATGCAATTTCTTTTAATGGAAAATATAGTAACCACAATGCTGTCAAGTTGTTGCATAACTATGGAAAAAATAGCCAACTTATGTAAGAGCTAAAGACAGAATATTTAGCTTTTTGTGTCCATTATTTACAGGAGACCACATCTCAATGCTTAGCCTCCATGCTCTACAGTGTTTATAAGGATCCATGATCTTTCAAAATAAACTGTACAGGAAATCACTTCTGATAGTACTTTTAAATGCAGAATAATAAATCCAACCACATTCAAATTATGCATAACTTTACAAAATTGTTTTCTTGCATTTCATAGACTCCTTTAGAAATGCTTCCTTTCTAAATGAATATATAGCGTAATCTGTATGCAAAGATGGCATGTGGTTTGAAGGCATGGGTTTTTAATGAATATAGGAGAAACTGAATGGAAACACAGGCAATTATTATAATGTAATTGCTGTAATATCAGATTAAAAGATCTGTCTTGGATAACACCAGCTTTAGTGGAGGTTGGATTGGTTGTAAAAAGTAAAAGCTTTTTAATGGTTGTGGTGTTCTGGAGGCTGTTGGAATGTTTGAAAAGCTGCTAATCATTAGAGTTGTCAACTTGGTGGAGATAACTACTGTATATCAAACTATGGTGTGAAGCAACTCTATAATACCAGGCCATCCATTCCATGCAAAGCTTGGACCATTTTTAGAAGATGGAATCATTTGGAAAGAGGCTGGAGTAAGCTATTCAGCCCTTCAGCCTGCCTTGCTTTCTGTTATGATGGCTAATCATCCAACTCGACCCGTTCTCCCATTTTCCCCTATATCATTTGATCCCTTCAGATCTCGGTGCAATATCTGACTCCTTCTGGAAATCACAAGATGCTGTAACCTTGACTACTTTCTGTAGTAACAAATTCCATTCCATACGTTCACCACTCTGAGGGAAGGAAGTTCTCCTCACCCCAGTCGTAAATGGCTTACCGCAGTGATCTCTGGTCTGGATTCCCCTGTTATTGGGCACATCCTTCCTGCATCTATCCTCTCTCGAGTCCTGTCAGAATTTCATAGATTTCATTGTCAGTATAGCAATTTTAAAACCATTAATTGAGTTTGAATTCTTGTTGAGTCTGCTTTCAAGTTGTGGTTATTAAATTATTAGCTTGCTTTACTGTTCATTTTAATTGTCAAGTCTGGTGCCTTGGTTGTAATTATTTATATTTGTACTCACTTCTCGTCTGATTCATTACTCGTTGACTCATGTATGCAAAAGGTTGGCTGCACCTTTTTTTTTAATGTCTCCATTGGTCTGAATGTGTAATCGTTTGTAGTAGATTAGAGAGAGGTCTTCAGTTTTGTTTTGTTATCCACAGAAAGTCCATGCTCTTATTCCCCAAGGTTAATGAGGACTTGGAGTCTCCGTCTCCCCCTCAAGTGATGAGGGAGCTGTACACTTTAAAACAGTTCTGCGTACTTAGTGACGCGGAGTGTATCATAACTTTTCAGTTTCTGTAATATTAAGGATCCAAGTGCAAAGGAATGTCCATGAACTAACATCACAGGGCTATTTTTTTCCCCAAAGAGGTTATTCCACAATATAATTCCTTTTCCTGTTGTACCAATCTTAATCCATCTACTATTCAGAAATCAGTTTCATTCTCCATTTCTGTTCTCCAAATTGCCACAGCTGTCAGCTTCATTGGAAGGAAACACCCATTAAAAGCTGAGATAAGAAGTCAAGTTACATTTTTATTTTAGGGCATTGGCATGTGGGTAAACAAATTTAAACATACTGCTTCATGGCAAAATGTACCCCAAGACCAAAAATAACTGGTAAAAGTGAATTGGGTGCATTATGCTTGTCCATTAGCAACAAACAAAGTCCATTTCTTCCTGTTTAAGTTCACATTTCTGTAAAGCTTTAAGGTAAGCAATACTAGTAGTAAGTTCTCAACATTGTCATACTCCTTAGTCTCTTATTTTAATGTTGGCATTTACCAAATTATGCTAAACAATTTAAATCTTTTCATTTAAATAGATACTTACTTACGTTTTGAAAGAAATCTTTTAATTATTTGTCTATTGCAAGTAGTTGTTTCTAAGATTTAATCCAAAAATAAATTAATGACTATATTCTTCATTGCATAACTTTCCTGAAATTCCATTAAAGGATCTCATTGTCATTCATACAAGATGAATGAATGAATTTTGGTTATGTTAGTGGAATGTTATCTCCTCTAGGCCACATTTGGAATACTGCATGCAATTCTGGTCTACCTGGTATAAGAAGGATGTTGCCTGGATTGGAGGGTTTGAGCTCTAGAGAGACTGAATAGGCTGGGACTGTTTTCCCAGGAGCATTGGAGACTGAGGGGCGATCCTTTATAGAGATTTATAAAATCATGAGGGCCATGGATAGGGTGAGTAGACAAGGTCTTTTACCTGGCATTCGGGAGTCCCAAACTAGAGGACAGGGGAAAGATTTAAAAGAGACAATGTTTTCATGCAGAGGGTGGAGGCTGGTACAACATTTTTAAAAGGCATCTGGATGGGTATATGAATAGGAAGGGTTTAAAGTGTATGGCCCAAGTGTTGGCAAATGGGGTTAGATTTATTTAGGATATCTGGTCAGCATGGACAAATTGGACTGAAGGGCCTGTTCCCATGCTGGACATCTCTAGGACTATGACTCTGTGACTGACTAACTGGGAGATCTATCCCACAGAGTTTTGATCTATCTCAGGAAGTTCATAGTAGGGCAGTCTCCACTTCATGTTAGATATGAACTATAAATGTGAGTGTAATAAAGCTTCCCACAATGTCTCACAACATTGAGGAAAAGTTGACCTATATTACACTTAATGTAATGAAAACAGCAAGAGTTTGTCTTGAATGGTTTTGCCTGGGACTCTTTAATTGAGTGCATGGATGCCAAAGGAACTACATTTGTCTTTGTTGGCTAAGTTTTGGCCGTAACACTGTCAGCACAGGGCCAAAAGTCCAGCATCTCTGAGGGGAGGGTGTGGATGTTGGAAAGAAGGAACAGTTTCAAATGCTATGAAGCACTTTATATGCGATTTGGAAAAAAAAAGGGACCATAACTTTTGCATTGCCATCTGCTGTTTCTCCTTCTGCCAAGTCTTAATATGCTGTGCAACTGAGACCGATTTCACAGTTAAAATCAAAATTCCTTTCAAGTTAAAAGCGCAACAATGATTGCTAGTGAAAATGTAGTTCCTCGCTGGATTAACGCAGTTTGCTGGTGTGTTACTTCAAGCACATCTCTGTTGCAGTCTCCAGTCTGTGGTGAGCTGGTATATTTTGATCCGTGGCAATGAAAGTGAGTGTATATGACTAGTGTAATAAGTTTGTAAAGTAGCTATTAGTTATGTATCTGGTTTCTGATCCATGTTCGTATTAAAGTTCCTAGACATGTAACAGACTTTTGATCAAGTGTCAGATCCAAATGTTACCTTGCCTTCCTTAACTGTATTCTGACTATCCCACTGTGAACTGTTTTATGTGATTTATTTTATCTAACTTGACATGGCAAATTTTACATCTGCCACAATGCAGAATAAGCTCCACAAAATTTCTGGAATTTCAGCTCGAAGTGATATTACTAGTTGATCGATAATTGCTGTAAGTCAATATAGAAGGTATTATCTTTGTACAACATTCGTATTCCATTGATAATTACTCCACTTAATTTCTCAGTGATGAAATTGCAAGAGAAGAACTGAAGAAACTCCCAGCTCTTCCCACCCGGGCATTGCAGGAACATCCATCACTTGCATATTGGTAAGTACAATTAAAAACACAAAGAAGCTGTTGCTAAGGAATAGGTAACTTTCTGTTGTAGGTTAGCAAACACTCTTGTTAAGCAGAGCTATTGGAGATAAAATGATTGACAAAACAATAATAGCCTTCTGTAAATGGTAAAGCATATTGTGCTTTCTCCTGACTTTTTAAATTAAGTTGTCTGGTGGATTAATATTGAGGATAACAACTCATTTAACCTTGTAAATGGTTGTGATGATACGGAGAATGGTTCTTTTAAGGGGCATGAATTAAATCTTTGAGCAACCAAGTCTGACTTGGATGGTCGCTGACACAATTTGAGCTGTTCCTCCTGGTCCACTTGCGGTGCACTTTGCATATCTTGCCTGGCTTGTCCTCAAATGGTTGAGAGTTGTTAAGAATTTCAATAAGTTTGAAATCTCGAACCTCACCATTCTGGTCAGTTATCGGGTTGGGGTGAGTGGTGCTCACAGTTAACCAGAGGTTTGCCATTGAAAGTTGGGCCAGTTGTCAGTTTGTAGAGCACATGGGGGACTACAGAAATTTTGTTTGAGATCCGGTTTCAATGGGAGTACTTGGTTACCTGTCAACCAGTGGTCAAGGAGAATGGTTGGACACCAGGAGGTTCAATATCTGCTAATGCAGCAATCACCTCAATTATGTGTGAATTAATATTCCAGGGCCAAAGTCGAAATTATATTTTTTTTAACATGTCTATTTTCCCCCTTACACTTGCCGACCAGTGTAGTTGCTATTAAACATAAATCAATAGCATCCCGGTAGAAGATGATATTGTGTCCTCTTTATTTGTGTACACACAATTGCAGCAAAGGGTCATTGGATAACAGTGAGAAGCGTGAATCCTGGTTTTGTTGAATTACTGTCTACCCCTGCACCTCTACTAACAAATGCAATGATCAACCTAAACTACTACTGTGGCTATCCATTTTCTAATCGACCTGTTCAAAAATGTTGATACACTTCTGGAGCAGGTGGAACTTGAACCCAGCGCTCCAGACCTAGAAATATCACCAGTGCACCACAATCAGCAGATTACAAATTGCACCTCTTGATAGTTTTATCTTTATACATGGACCTGGATCAAACTAAGCATAAGCCACGCCTACCTTTACCTCCTCTGCCATTGGGAAGAGCTGAATGGCGAGCTCACTTGTCAGTGTCTAATATACAAACACTTGTACCTGCATAAGTTGGCTTCCCTACTAATGTAATTCTTTATTTTGGTGAATAGGGTAAGTTATTGATTACTACAATGAGGAGCTCACCTGCAGTATTGGTGATGGAGAGTCTAATATTCCAGTGCACACTGTGCAACTTCACTACTGTTAATGTGACCATTCATTCAATGAAAGTTTTCCAATTAAAATTCTTTTTCTGTTAGTTTAAATCTTAAAGACTCCCTTCATCACAACAGTGACTACACGTCAAAAGGTCTTTGTTAGTTTTAAAGTGTTTTGGGAAAGCCTTTAATAATGAAAGGTGCCATGCACATGCCTTTTCTTTGTTTAACATGGCTATGACCTAAATGGTTCTCACAAAATCCGTCCTGTAGTGTGAGTATGGTGTATTGGCTTAATTGGGTATAAACTATGACTTGGGTGAGTTGGGTTAAATATCAGTGCCCGAGCGTTGGACAGTGTCTCCCTGCTGAAGTGATTGTGATCCAGTCTGAAGTGATTCCTGAGCAGTTCTGCAAAATGGGCCAGGTGCTGTCCAGCAGTCTTCAATAGATCAGTCTGTATTCTGTTTAATTTGCAAATGTATAGCCCATTTTTAATTTGGAATGGGCTGAAGTAGTAAGCCAAATGTTGAAGACCTTCTTTCACAGTCACTTATAAATGGTGAGATGTATTTCTTATGGCCTTGTGCAAGACAGCAGCTGAAAACACCTGTGTTGGACTGTGACTAAGATAAAGAACCATCTGATACATTTGCATTAGAGTTTCGTGGCTTCCAGTCATCAAATCTGCATTGATTAGATTAGATTACTTTACAGTGTGGAAACAGGCCCTTCGGCCCAACAAGTCCACACCGCCCCGCCGAAGCGCAACCCACCCATACCCCTACATTTACCCCTTACCTAACACTACGGGCAATTTAGCATGGCCAATTTACCTGACCTGCACATCTTTGGGGGATGAGTTGTACAAAACTCTTCCTATTAATTTGTGTACCTAAGTTGCACCTTTTTTGTATGTTAAAGGTTTCCTGTAAATGTAATTGAGCAACTTGAGTGTTACACTGCAATGACCACCAGAAAAAAAGTACATGTTTATATGTAAGAAAAAAATCTTTAGGGATGGTTTAAAATTCAAAGACACAACCAAGCCCATTTATGGCACTAGAGTAGACATAATTTTCTGCGTGGCTGTGCAGATGAGGCACTTTCTTGTTGGATACAACCAATGAATTGCTTTCATTAAATGAGCAAATTAGGCAAACTGCAATGGTTCCATGGCTGAGTAGACTGTATTGACTGGAAGTTTGCTTTTATGTCTGGGCTAAATCGTAATGTTTGTGCTTACAGTGAAGATCGAGTGATTAACCATTACAAAAAACTTAAAGGTCACAGCAGAGGACAAGCAATTGTCAAGTAAGTACGTAAATGTTGCTCAGTTCATAGGCCGAATGCAAATGTGGGGAGCAAAGCATAATTAACTTGATTAGTTGGCACATCAGCAAGGCTAACAAGAAAGCGTTGGAGAACTTCAGCAGGTCTAGCAGCATCTGTACATATAATATAGACTTTAAACAACTAATATTTTGCCTGTCTACACACTAGCCGACACACATTGGATATGAGAAATAGAAGTTAACTAATGCACTACTAAGAGTGAGGAACTTAATATCAGCACAGAAAGTTTATTGGAAAAATTCATATTTGGCAAATAACTTTTAAATCCTCAGAATATAATGGCCACATTTTTGGTGTTGAAAGAGCTGGCTGCTGATTATTTTCCAAGATTCCCTAGATTCTCATAAACTACCAGCAGATTACAAGTCAGCAATTGTTTCTCCACCATGGAGAAAGGAAAGTGGTGGGAGTGGGGGAGGGAGGGGGAAAGAAATAAACAGATAATTATCTGCCAGTTAGCCTGTCATGAGTTGTTAGGGAAGTGCTGGAATATTATAAAGGACCTCTTAATAGTGCACTCAAAGTAACATTATGATCATATAAAGTCAACATGATGCTATGAAATTAAAATCATGTTTCATATATTTGAGGTTTTTTTGTGCCTGCAACTAATAAGGTAGATGAATGTGAGCTAGCAGATGGTGGTTGTCTTGGGTTTCCAAACGGCATTAAATGAGCCATCACGCACAAGGTTAAGACACTCTAAATTATGTGAAATATAGTACTCTAAATAGAGAATTGGTTAATGGGGAGAGAGAGAGAGAACAGTGAGTAAGGATAACAATGGTATGGTTAAGACAAAAAACTGTTTATCTAGTGTGGCTTTGCAATCTTCAGTGCTAAGGCCTCAGCTGTGGACAATGAGGTCGGGCAATGTTGCTTTATTTGCTGAACTTACCAAGCTATGTGGGGTTGTGAGCTGTCAGGATGATGCAAAGAATCAGCAATGGGATAGAGGTAGGTAAAGTGAGTGGGTAGCAAAGTGAGAAATGGATTAAGAGGAGTTTGGGCAGATTGATGCACGGAACACAAGTTATCATACAGGAATGGCAACCAACTTAGAAAGCAAGTGGCATATTGCAATGGCATTGGAGTGCAAGACAAGTAAGTCTTATTGCAATTGTATAGGTCATTGAGACTCTACCTGAAGTACCATGTGCAGTTTTGGCCTCTGTATTTAAAGGAGGATGTACTTCCATTATTGGCACTACACATGGTTGTTAAATTTCATCCCTGATTTAACAGCCTTGTCCTTTTAATGAGAGGTTGAGTAAATTGGGCCAATGTTGGGTATAGAAGAATAAGATGCCATTTCATTGCAAGATTCAATATTCTTAAGTGTTGGTAGCACAAAGACTGAAAGATTGATTTCTCTGGCAGGGTCTGTGATCTAGGTGTAGGATAAAGAGAAATTTCTTCACACTGAAGGTTAAGTATTTAGAATTGTTTATAGCTGCCTGGAGGTCTGGGTTGCTCCATCATTGTGTTTTTAAGTCTGAGGTATAAATATTCGGTGTCAGGGGATTGGGGAATGTGGGGAGCAGATGGGAAGTGGAATTAAGGCAGAAAATCTGTCGTTGTTGCGTTGAAAGACGAGCCAGGTTTCAAGTGCTGTCAGTCTGGTCCTACCCCGTTCTTAAGTAATTGAGTGGGCAGCTATTTAAAATCTGCATCAACATCACTTAAAACCGAAGTTTTTTGTGGGCCACAGATTCTTGATTCTGAAGTAGCTGGACCAGACTAATCAAGATTTTTGCAGTTCAGTGGTCGCTTTGCTTTGGCAGACGTTGCTGAATTTATTTTTGTGCTGATAATTATCGTATGTCGCTGACAAAAAAACACTTTGCAAGGAGGTCAAACTGCATACAGATTTCAGGATAAAATTTCTCACTGCTTGACTGGTGTAAGTAACTTGTGCAACAAATTGAAACCTGCATTCTGTTCACTGTTTATTGACTTTTTAGCAGGCAATCTAATGTGGAAACCCTTTTGAAATATACCATGTGGAGAATTACAATGAGGCAATGTCATCCTGACTCAAACTGTAAACAGTCTGTGTGGAATTCCACTATTTGATAGAATTGCACTTTATGCCTGCCAGTAAAATGATACAATGGTTCAATGAGTATACTGCAGCCAACCTTGTAATCAAGCTAAATTGTGGCTGGCTTCTTCATTTCTTCTATTTTAACTACAAATGATCCAGTTTTAATACATTCACTTTTAAGGATTTAATGAGCTTAATCAAGGAAAAGCCAAGCCTTTTGATTAACACTTTTGTTAACAACATAATAAGATTTGATTTTTGTAAACAATTGATGTTGCAATTTCAATGGAAAAACGTGTCACCGTGTCTTAAGATCTAGTAAGGGACTGGTAACAGTTTGATTAAAGTAGACAAAACTTTAAATCTAAGGTATTTACTGAAGAATAAAGCCCCTGGATTTGATGATATTGAGCGAACAGAAGAATGTTTGCTATCTGAGTTTGCAAAGCAATAGTCAATACCATGAATTATCTAGCAAGCTGAGGTTTAATCTATACTATAGGTTGGAAAAGATTCTTGCCACTAAGCCCTCTGCCGATTTGCCATAGCCCCATATGATGTCTCTGCAATTTGTTTTCAACACCCATAAGCAACTCCAACCCTGAAAACTAACCCAGCTGACAAACATAATTTGTGCATAGATCTCCCTGAACTCATTCAAATTACCTTGTAAAGGACAAAATTATTGTACTTGATGATTTCACTGCTAGAATTGGCTGAACTGACGTGAAAGAATGTGCTCAGCATCTAATAGAGTTGGAAAGCACCATTAAAAACCTGTATCTACTCTTTGAAGTCTCTATGCAGAAAATCAACTACATATAAGCAGCCTATCTTTCCAACACCGATATGGGTGCATCCCTTCTCTACACACTGGCACCAGCTGGACTACATCTTGGTGCACAAGTGTGACTTAAAGGTCACGCCCAGTGCTGACTGTCATATAGACTACCAGCTCTTTCATTCAAAGCTAAACGTTCACTTCAAGCCTGAGCCTAAGAATTCAGCCTAGATATGAGGCAGCGAAATGCCAACCTCTTTGAGAGAGGCATCAAATAACTTTACAGACCAGACTGTAGCACTTTGATCTCTGTTAATTCCACTCAAGGAAAACGCTGGAAAGACTCAGCTGCAGTGTTGGCACTTTCCCATGAGGTTGTTGGGCCCAGCATGAAGAAGAACAGGGACTAATTTAATGACAGTAGCAAAGAGCCCGAATAAAATGGTCAGGTCATCGGGCTGACCCGGCTCAGCCCAGCCAGCCAAGAAAAAAAAAGGCTGTCAAGCACACAGCTCCAGTACAAACTGAGGAAATCCAGAATGACTGATAGACTGCACTTGTGAAAAAAAATATCAACGGTGCACTGATACTGGAGAAATACCAAATTTGTGTGAAGCACTGTGTGGACCAGCATATCAAACACACAGCCCCCAAAGGAGCACCAGTGGCAGGGCACTACACACTACACTGGTCAGGGCACATTAAAATACTCTTCAGCACCAAGTGCCCAGTATATGATACGGCTATCCAACTGCATCAAGCAAAAGTCTGTCAATAAAAATTTTATGAAAGCCTCACTCTGCAGGAAACTGCAGATGAAGATCAACAAAGCCTCCAGAGTCATTGGAACTTCATCTAAAACCTTTTAAAGTGTGTCAGTCATACCTTTTTTTTTTAAATGCCCACCTCTTCCTTATCCTGCAGGGAGCTTGGCAGGATTCCACAGGATCTGTACTGGAGCCACCTTATCAACTTTACATAAAAGCAAAGAGGTGTCCGTTTGGTCCAACTATTGTGGAATCCTCCTCCTTCCTTGTGTTGGGAAGATCCTGGCTTGAACACACAAATAACTTGTGCCTGCCAATAAAAAGAGCCACACAGCAATCCAGTGTCCTTTTCAGAGCAAACAATGACACCACAGATATAGAATTTAATTGTAAATATAGAATAGTTTTGTAAACCACGCAAACATCTACATTACTTTCTAGTAGCCCTCATTTCAGCACCCCCACCTTCAACAACCCCACACCAAAGTTCCTGGACACAGTGAAGCAGTTTTTCAGCAATCATTATGGGCAGGTCAAGCACAGTAGCAACTTCTGCAGTCTCTTCAGAATCTCAAGCTGTGAAGCAGGGACGTGAACTAGCTCTAACTTTATTCATATTGCCATCAGCATAATGCTACAGCGGCAACAGAGGGCCCTCAGGCAATTTTATGCACATGGACTGATGTGAGGTCTCTTCACTCTAAGGCAAAGACATCCACAGAAATCTCCAAGACCTGTATTCAAATTTTCCTGTTGCCATCATCTTCCACTGTGTCTCGGTCGCTCGCTCTCATGTTTCTCCCGACCCCAAACGTGGGCACACCTGCAGCCTTTGATCTTATGGATCAAATTTTAAAAGTAAATTCTCTCACATGACACTTGACTCCAAAAGTAGCAGGCTCAACTGATTTTAATCCAAATTCACATTCCAATCAAAACTTTTTTTGTTGTCCCGTATCTAAAGATCTACTTCAGCACCTTTTTCTCCTACCAAAACTGACCTTTAGCAATAGTACGTGCAAAAGTGTTTTTGAAGTTAGAGCAGCATTAAACTCTGAATCACAATGGTGATAATAGAGGGGATGGCCAAAAGCATAATGAAAAGGGTAGGTTTGAAGATTGATCTCCAAGGATTTGAATTGGGTTTATTGTCATATGAGGATAGTAAAATGTTTACCAGTTGCCCTTACTGTGGCATTTTGGGTACAAAGGTACCTAGGCACAGAATTGTGAGGTACAAAGCAGAAAAGTAAGGAAAACTCTTTTTTTAATGTTAAACATTACAGTCCTTATTACTTAAATGGTGTTTCTTTGTTTTTCTTTTAGCAGTTCAACACCACAGTCTGTAAGCACCAGGTCATGTTGGACTCTCCACTCGCCCAAAACCACCAAATTCTGGTCTCAAACTCCCTGTCGCTGCCTTGCAGCTTGTTCCTTTTGACCACTGCCCTAGGCTGCCCGCTTCCGCTCTTGACAGCAACAATGCCACCATCTCGTGCCATCGTTGTTGAAAAGATGTAAGAGAAAAGGAAGAAGAAGAGTGCAGCTGGCCTGATACTGGGCAGCAGATAGGCAGCATTGTGGGTCCCTGAGCCCATCAGCCACTGCCAGCATCTTGGGTCTTGGAGGAAGATAGTTAGTCCGAGGTTTACAGACCCTAGGGCTTAGATATCTGAAGACCGGATCAACATAATGGAAAAATTAAAACTGAGGTATGCGAGAGACCAGAATTAGATGATTGTGTAATTATCTTGGAGGGCTGTCAGGAGCTTGCAGAAATATTAAGGGGCCAGGCCCTGGAGGAATTGTCAGGTTTGTTTGTTTGTTTGTTTTGAAAAAAAAAGGTCATTTAATTAGCAAAATAGTAATGTCACAAATTAGATTTTAGTTTTTTTCCCAAAAAAAATTTGTAAGAAAAAGTTAAACTTTACATCACTTTTTGTTTTTGCAGTTATATGACTGTGGTGGAAGCTCTTCCAACTTATGGTATTCATTATTATGGAGTAAAGGTTAGTCTTTAAAAGTGTTTGTTTGGTACTGGTTACTGATATGCTCTCAATTTCACACTGACAGAATGGTTACATTTTGAGAAAAACCACAATTAATTTCTTACTAAGTGCCTGTGGTTTTCTGGGTTTTTTTCCCATTCCATTGATGTCTTTTTTTTTCCCCCAATTGGTTATTTTTACCCCAGATTTTAATTCTTCACAGGAGTTCCTTGCAAATAAAACACTTGTTTTCTCTCCTTTTTATGTATTTTTCCTCCTCTTGTCTCCTGACCTTCATACAGTAATACATTGGATTACAACTCCACGGGTGCTAGTGATTCTTCCATACTTTAGAAAAGTCAGACCTTAAATAGTGTGTTACCATCTCACCATATCACAAAATACTTTACAGCCAAGAAAGATGTGATAGAAGAAAATTCTAATATGTATGTGAATGGCAGAATTGTTGGTCATCTCCTTTTGCCCTACACCAACTATCTGAATGAACTCTTAGTCCCATTCCATTGACTTTGACTGGACTGCTCCATGTTCTTCCTTTCAGATTTGAAAATGTCCCAACATCAGGTTATAGTCCAACCGGTTTACTTGCAAACACTAGCTTTTGGAGTGCTGCTCCTTTTATCAGGTAGTTGTGGAGCAAGACCATAAAGACACAGAATTTATAGCAAAAGATTACAGTGTCATGCAACTGAAATGATATATTGAACAAACCTAGATTGTTGTGAAGTCTTTCATCTTTTAGAATGGTTTGCAGGTTTCTGTTCACTAATATGTAAATCCCAGAACTCCTTTCAAGTCACATTTTCGAGATAATTTAAGGGTTCATCTTTTTTTTAAAAAAAAGACACCTCTGCTTAGACAATGGATTAAAAGTGAGATTAGAGTCTGTCTGTATCCCAATCTTGAATAAGACTGGTTCTCTTTACAAATATTGCATGGATTGACTGCCTGCATTTTCTTTTGAGCAAAATAAAATATTTGATTCCCTACAGTGTGGAAACAGGCCCTTCGATCCAACAAGTCCACACCAACCCTCCAAAGAGTAACCCATCCAGACCCATTTCCCTCTGACTAATGCACCTAACACTATGGGCAATTTAGCATTTCCAATTCACCTGACCTGCACAACCTTTGGACTGTGGGGGGGGAAACTGGGACACCTGGAAGAAACCCACGCATACACAGGGAGCATGTGCAAACTCCACACAGTCGCCCAAGGCCGGAATCGAACCTGGGACCCTGGTGCTGTGAGGCAGCAGTGCTAATGGCTAAGCCACCGTGCCACGCCTAATATATCTGCAAATATATTCCATGTAATATTTTGTAGTATTAACTGTAATGGGGGGGGGGGGGGGAGAAAAAATTAGAACTCCATGATGAGGCACTTATTTAAAAAAGCTCTGATCATAATTCACTAATAAACTTCACAGTCCTCCTTCGTTTAATCTCACAAAAATAACAAAACCCCAAAAGGTGACATTTTTAACTTGCTGTTATCTATTTACATTTCTTGTGTTTAAATGCTCCAAAGTGGGGCCAAGTATCATCCATGAGATGTTATTAACACACCAACATTTTTTTTTACGAAAGTACGTTTAGCTATGGAGCTATTTATTCTTTGCAACAACTTAAGAGAAGTGTGTGACATGTAGGTGTACTCCATCTCAAGTAGCAGCAAATGGAGGGTAATTACTGTCAAAGCTGTATGATGTAATGTTCAACAATGTAATAATTATGAAAAGAAAGGTGATATAATTGAAATAGTGATCTGAACTGATGTAACACTTTCAAACATGCTGAATAACTGATATATTATCCTCAGCAAGATGAAATGTGACTTTTTTTTAACTTGGACTTCCTTGGATGAAAGACAAACAAGTGCCATCTATTTTAATGTAAAAGAAGATTGTCTGCAAGTCCACAGTTATTTTGATTTCAAATGTTTAATTATTCTCTCTCTTTTCTTTTAGCAGAGGGACTAGATTAGGTTAGGATATCTGGTCGGCATGAATTTCGTCTGTTTCTGTGCTGTATATCTGACTGTATTTGATTACTTGCACTAAATATTGGATATAGATTTAAATTGCTTACGTAGTCCCTTACAGTATACTGAGCTGTGGCATCCCAGAGGTGAAATGAGCTTTTTCTGAGCGGTTCTAAATCCTGTCCAATGTTAACCTTACTCTGCCATACTGTTTTATTAGACTTTTGTCCATTTATGACTTAAACTAACTTCACAAAGTATCTGCCCAAAGCAAGACCTTTCATCTGTCTATCATTACAACTCTGTTTTCTTGTGCCCAAATTTGGATTTCTTGCTTACTAGTACCTGGCATTTTGGAGAAAGTACAAACTGAGATGTTAAAGCTCCACTTTCAGTTCTTGCATTCAAACCAACGTATTTTGTATTTTGCCATTTAAAATGCTAGATATAATACTTGCATAAAGGATTACAATGCATATCCAAATAATTGCAATGACTACCATTTAGGAAGATGAGTCACCAAGAGTAAAATTTATCTGATTAAATAGGACTATGCAAGAACACTTGCTAACTTTATGTATTGTTTCAATTATTTATGATTTGGAGGTGCCAGTGTTGGACTGGGGTGTACAAAGTTAGAAATCGCACAACACTAAGTTATAGTCCAACAGGTTTAGTTGGAAGCAATAGCTTTTGGAGCACTGTTCCTTCATCAGATGGTTGTGGAATAGAAGATCGTAGGAGAAAAGATTCTATAGCGCAAGTTTGCAGTGTAATGTAACTGAAATTATATACTGAAAAAGACCTGGATTATTAAGTCTCTTACCTTTTTAGAATGGGGCATGTTAGTTTCTGTTCTTTCACATGTAAATTCTGGAATTTACAGTTACATTCTCAAGTGAACTTTAACTTTAAATTCTGGAATTTACGTGTGAAAGAACAGAAACTAACATGCCCCATTCTAAAAAGGTAAGAGACTTAATAATCCAGGTCTTTTTCAGTATGTAATTTCAGTTACATTACACTGTAAACTTGCGCTATAGAATCTTTTCTCCTACGATCTTATATTCCACAACCATCTGATGAAGGAACAGTGCTCCAAAAGCTAGTGCTTCCAACTAAACCTGTTGGACTATAACTTGGTGTTGTGATTTTTATTTAACTTCAATTATTTATCAAACACTTATTATGTAACTAGATTTCAGTCCAGTATTAAGTTTAATATTTTACAGAAGTTTCAAATTGGAAATCAACGGTGTTCAGTTGCTTTTGGGTCCAAAAACGTGATGGGCACTGCAGTTGCCTTGAGTTTTGAGGTATTTCCATGTAGATACTAAACAATGCGTTTAAAATGTGATGAAAAACTGCAGTTATTCATAGATCAGCTCCAAGCCTTTCTCTTGTGCACAATTATACTTAAGAATGAAAATAGTTTCATTTTCCTTTAATTTTCCTGAACGGTTTATCAAGTTCAAGGGCATCAGAATTTGGGGATGAAACTCGGTCACAGTTTGTCATGTATTCCCATTCCGTTTTGTACAGCAAAATGCAGAGTCTTGATTCCTATACTTAGTCCGAGCAGTGTCTATTGATTTAGGATGTTGCTGTATGACGATGGCTTTATGATTTAAAATTTTAAGACTCTTGTCAAGGCAATTCTGACCTCTCCAGTCTAGTCTAGATTTTGAATCCTTGCCTAAGGTCAGAATGGTCAGAATCTAGCTGCAGCCCCCAGCTACTAAATCATTTTTGTTGTGTGCAAATAGAAATTGTTGGGTCAACTGAAGAGTCATAATAGATATTGGGGTGGTTCTGTTTTAATGAAATATATTACTGTAGTGGACTATGAATCACTTTTCAAATGAAAAGCAAAAAACTTTTATTGGGGATTATTGGTTGTGGTGGAGGTAAAGCATTTGTTAGTATAAGGAAATAATCTGTTTGTCACTGTGCAAAATCTATTGCTGGTGGTTGAATGAAGTAGGCAACTGCTTAATAAGGTAACTAAATATTTGAATTTTTTAACTTTTTAGGATAAACAAGGAATTCCCTGGTGGCTTGGAATTGGTTGTAAAGGAATTGGGCAATACGATTTTCATGATAAAGTCAAACCCAGAAAGGTAAGTCAGTTGTTTTCCCTTGAGTGTATTTAGAATGGTTCCTTCAGAAACTAAGCCTGAAGGTAACAATTGAATTTATGTTGACTGAATTGAAAAGCCTACCTTCTCAACATTAGATGGATTGTAAAAAGATGTTACCTTCCTGTAAGTGTCAGGCAAACTGTGTTTCTCAGTAAAACACATGATGTGTTATGTTGTGAAAACATATCAAGATTAAATGATGTAATGTTCATCACAGCAGGGAAGTTTGGTTACCTTTTAAAACCACATCAGCTTGTGCCAAAAGTAAAAGTGGAGTGAGTCTGTTTTATTGTTAGCCAGAAGTTCAAGCAAGGATTGATTCCTAAAAGGAATTTTAATTCCTCTGACTTTTCTTGGCTGACTATGTCCACTACACCTCCAATTTTGCAATGAAGAAGGTTACCTCCGATTACAACAAGATCTTGATCAGATGGGCCAATGGCTGAGAAGTGGCAGATGGAGTTTAATTCAGTTAAATGCGAGGTGCTGTATTGTGGAAAGGCAATTCAGACCAGGGCTTGTACACTTAATGGGGAGTGTTGCTGAACAAAGAGACCTTGGAGTGACAGTCCATAGTTCCTTGAAGGTGGAGTCACAGCTAGATAGGATAGTGAAGATGGTGGTGGTATGCTTTCCTTTATTGATCAGAGTATTGAGTATAGGAGTTGGGAGATCATGTTTGACTGTACAGGACATTGGTCAGGCCACCTTTGGAATATTGCATGCAATTCTGGTCTCCTTGCTATTGGATGGATGTTGTGAGCTTGAAAGGCTTCAGAAAAGATTTACAAGGATTTTTGCCAGGTTTGCAGGATTTGAGCTATAGGGAGAGACTGAATAGGCTGGGCGGTTTTCCCTGGAGCATCGGAGGCTGAGGGGTGACCTTGTCGAGGTTTATAAATGAGGGGCATGGATAGGATAAATAGACAAAGTCTTTTCCCTGGGTTGGGGGAGTCCAGGACTAGAGGGCATAGTTTCAGTCTGAGAGAGGAAAGATATAAAAAGGGGCAACTTTTTCATGCAGAAGGTGGTGTGTGCATGGAACGAGCTGCCAGAGGAAATGTTGGAGGCTGGTACTTTTTCAACATTTTAAAAGGCACCTGAATGGGCATATGAAATAGGAATGGTACAGAGATTAGGGCCAAGTGCTAGCAAATGTGACTAGATTAGGTTAGGACACTTGGTTGGCATGGACAAGTTGGACCGAAGGGTCTGTTTTTCCATGCTGCACATCTCTATGACTCTTCTGACTGTCAATCGGAACCACCCAAAACCTCTGTCTCAAATGTTCAGAGTTGGGGATGTTTTCAGAGTTTCAGATGAGCGCTAACTGCACATCAGAAACTAACTTCTCCAGCCATTCCCACAGAGTCAGTTGCATCAGGAACTCCATGTGGTGCAGATGCACACTTCTTGCCAACACTGCTGCAACAACGTTGTCTTCCTTTTGGAAGATCCAGGCCTTATCATGGCCTACATTGCCAATCAGTAGCCCAGCACCTCTGTCTTAGTAATTAAGTACTTCTGTGGTCTTGCTCCTGCTTATCGCTGCAAGCTTCTACAGCCTTTCAACCCAGCATCCTGAACTCCCTTTCCTATTAGCTGTAGTCTTTTGTGTATTTTTGTACCACAGCCCAGCTACCTGTCGCTAATCCTGTACCACCGCTGACTCCCACTGCTTCTTGAAAACCATAAAACCAATCTGTTGGATCAAGTTTTGCGCATATCTGAGTATCTCCTCTTTTGGGCTGTGGTTAAGAATGTGAAACTTGTGTAATGACATTAATAATGGAAAATTCAAGATGTTGGACAAAATGGTGAAGAACACAGAAGAACTGTGAACTGCAATGGTATACCTGTGTGCAGTTATTTTCCAGTGCTGACTGAGCTCTGTGCAGATCAATGAGTGAGTATAAAACTATCCTCAACTCCACAAAGTAGGCGCAGCATTAGACATTTGGCCCCTCAAACCTGCTGTGCCATCAGTTGGATCATAGCTGATGTCAGTGTTTGACTGTCTTTTCAATCATAATTTATCAATTCGCCCTAATAATCCTTGATTCCTCTGCCAATCTTATCTACCTCTGTCTTAAAAATATATCCATAAAAACATAGTGAATGGCAAGGCAGGCTCAAAGAGCTGAATAGCCTACTCCGACTCCTGTTTCCTGTGATCATGGCTGAGCATCCAACTCTGCATCTTCCCCATACATCTGATCCCTTTAGCCTGAATAGCTATATCTAACGTTTTGAAAACATTCAACGTTTTGGCCTCAACTGCTTTCTGTGGCAGAGAATTCACAGGCTCCCTATTCTCCTTTCATCTCAGTCCTAAATGGAATAGAATTTCTTTTATTATCACATGTACACGAGTACAGGAACAGGTGAGAAGTTTTCACAATGGCTGCCTCTAATGGTGCCATTTTGAGTATAAGTACCAAGGATACAAAAGAGGAATAAAAGCAAAAGTAGTAGCATTGCCTATCGCCTAAAAAATAAATTAGAAATCAGATGGTTATAACACAGTTTAAGAATTGACATTACTGTCCGGTAGGGAATTTCCGATCGACATTACATTGCAGTAGCTCAGTGAGACATGGTGGAATGGGGCCTGATGTGGGACTGCTAAAATGAGAGGGGGGGGAAAAAAAAGAGAAAAAGAACAGGCAGAGCAGACTAGCTCCAGGTGGAACATTCTACTCTGCCATCTTGCTGGAAGTGACTGCGTTGGCCTACCCTCTAATCTCTTTAGACTGAGACCTCACTATGGACTCCCTGATCATTTGGGAACATCCTTCCTGCATTTAGCTGGCCTATTTTCCTTCCTGCATTTAGCTGGCCTATTTTCTAGGCTTCTGCAAGTCCTTTTACACCGCCCCCTCCCCCCAACACCTCGTCCTGGCCCTGCCCCAATCCAGGAATTGGTCGAGTTGATGTTCGCTGCACTCCCTCCATATCTAAGGCTGGAGCTTCGGGAAAAATAAACCTGACTTCCATACAGTCCTCCCAGGTGTACTTTCACCCAAGGCCCTATCCCATAATTAAATCCTTTTGCTATGAAGGCCAGTATTACCATTTGCTGCATCTGTGTGTTTACTTTGAGCAACTGGTGTACAAGGACAACCAGGTTTCATTGCACCCCTGCCCCTCCCTCTCCCAATCTATTGTCATTCAGGTAATCTACCTTTTTTTTTCTGTTTTACTTTTGCCAGCAAAGTGGTTACGTTCGTGTTTATCCACATTATACTTCATCTGCCTTGCATTTGCCCATGTTCAATCACCCTGCCTTTGGATGCAGAAAGTTCCAGACTTGCACTGAGAGAAAAAAACTTCTTGTCTGAAAGGGTAACCGCTAATTCTAAAACAATATTTCCTAATTCTAAACCAAAGAAAACGTCCTTTCCACATAGATTTTTGTCAAGACCATGAAGGATCGTATTTAGATTAGATTCCCTACAGTGTGCAAACAAGCCCTTTGGCCCTCCAAAGAGCAACCCACCCAGACCCATTTCCCCTCCATTTACCTGACTAATGCACCTAACACTACGGGCAATTTAGCATGGCCAATTCACCTAACCTGCACATCTTTGGACTGTGGAAGGAAACTGGAGCACCTGGAGGGAACCCGCACAGACACTGGGAGAATGTGCAAACTCCACACAGACAGTTGTCTGAGGTGAGAATTGAATCTGGGTCCCTAGTGCTGTGAGGCAACAGTGCTAACCACTGAGCCATATTTATTTCAATTGTGTCACTCCTTGCTGTTTTAACTCCCATGGAAACTGCTCTTATTTTTTTCTCATAAGACAATCCATTCATTCCAGTTTTCAAACTGATAAACCCTCTCTGTGCTGGTCCCAAGTTAGTTTATTCTTCATTAAATTAAAAGATTAAAACTGCGTGCAATGTTCAATACTGCTGAAGCATAGCATCCTTACTTTAATGTTCAATTTCTCTTGTACTAAAGGATAGCATTCCATTAGCTGTCTTGAAAGTACATTGTACCTACATGCGAATAGTTTGTGACTCATACAAAAGAACACTTAAATTCCTCTGCACCTTGGAATACTGCAGTTGTTCTCCATTTAGGTAATTCTCTGATTTTTTTTTTTCATTTTTGCCAAAATCAACATCATACATATTCTCCCACGTTCTACAGCATCTGCCAGATTTTTGAATAGTCTCCTAATCCCAACTTTGACTGTCTGAAACTTTCATACTCCTTCTTCATAACATACTTGCCTTCCCATCTTGATGTTGTCTGTACATTTAGCTATCATGCCTTAGCAGTCCTCCTCTAAATCATTTTAATATGAATCACCAAAAAAAAGATTGAGTCCAGTGCAGATACCTGTTGGACTCCTCACCATGTCCTGCCAATCTGACAAAGACCCCCTTGTGGATTTCCACTGTTTTCTGACAGCCAGCCATGCAATCTTCTGTCCATGTTGCCCCTTTATTTTCTGCAGTAACCTTTTGCCAAAATGCACTCAGTAAAATGTCATAACCAAGTACAGTACATCAGAAGATGTACTGTACTTTAAAAACCTGCAATGCATCCCTAAAGAGCTAAGTTTGCATTGTGCAAGGTTAGAAGGCGAATTCAAAAACTATTAACAAATAACATAAATCAAGCTTTCAGTTGCATTAATCCAAATTTAATTATGAATATAATTTTACATCTGAAAATGTTACTCCTTCAAAAGAACTCTAACAAATTAGTTAACATTTCTCCTTGACAAAACCATTCTGGCTCTTCCCAATTTACCTTTTTTTTTATTCTAAGTGTACAGCTATAATTTCTCAAATTATTTTATTTTCTACAGGAGGGGAAGAAGCTCTTCATAAATATGATCCTTTGCTGCTTTTTGCTTTCAGTATTAGGAGCTTTGTTTATAATGCATCAGCAGCAGGAATGTGATGAGAGTCATAGAGATGTGCAGCATGGAGACTGACCCTTCGGTCCAACCTGTCCACGCGGACCAGATATCCCAACCCAATCTAGTCCCACCTGCCAGCACCTGGCCCATATCCCTCCAAACCCTTCCTATTCATATACCCATCCAAATGCCTCTTAAATGTTGCAATTGTACCAGCCTCCACCACATCCTCTGGCAAGTCATTCCATACACATACCATCCTCTGCGTGAAAAAGTTGCCCCTTAGGTGTCTTTTATATCTTTCCCCTCTCACCCTAAACCTATGCCCTCTAGTTCTGGACTCCCCAATCCCAGGGAAAAGACTTTGTCTATTTATCCTATCCATGTCCCTCATAATTTTGTAAACCTCTATAAGGTCACCCCTCAGCCTCCGCTCCAGGGAAAACAGCCCCAGCCTGTTCGGCCTCTCCCTGTAGCTCAGATCCTCCAACCCTGGCAACATCTTTGTAATTCTTTTCTGAAAACTTTTTCAAGTTTGGCAACGTCTTTCCGATAGGAAGGAGAGCATAATTGCACGCAATATTCCAACAGTGGCCTAACCAATGTCCTGTACAGCCGCAACATGACCTCCGAACTCCTGTACTAGTTCCATTCACAACTTGTCTCTATCAGTTGCACTGACAGAAGTTCCACACAACGAATGGGCTGGAGTTTTTTTATCGCTGGTGTTACATTACATGCTGCCACTTAGAATTTAAAATGTTACTTCGAACATTTTTACGTTGCTACATTTCTAAGAGCATGTTGAGTGACTATTTTAAGTAATGGCATTTATGCTGCATCAATGTTAAAAGTACTCTGTTCCCCAATCAAAAGATCAGTGAAAATGTGATTATGAAATTTGCTGCAATACTGGGCAGCTTTTGCTATGTTTGTTCAGATTGAAATAAGACTGGGGCTCTGGATTAGGAGGTTAAAGAAACCGTTGCCTTTACAATCCAGGCATTAAATGGGTGAACCCTGCATAGAGGGATCCCATTCATCAAATAACTACACAAATAATGAGACAATGGTCCAATGAGCCTATACGTCCTTCAATTCAGCAATGTGGAGAAATATAATGGCTACACACCACTGCCCAAAGAGTGATGTACTGTTTTGCACAATAAAAAGAGTGCAAATGTGCTGTCACAGGGGAAGTTTCTCCCGTCACATTCTCCCCGTTTTTGCGTGGGTTTCCTCCTGGTGTTCTGGTTTCCTCCCACAGTCCAAAGATGTGCAGGTTAGGTGAATTGGCCATGCTAAATTGCCCATAATCTTAGGTGCATTAGTCAGGGGTCAATGTAGGGGAAAGAGTTTGGGAGGGTCCCTCTTCGGAGGGTCTGTGTGGGCTTCCCAAACTGTAGGGAATCTAATCTAAAGTTTGTATATTGAAAATTATTTTCATAACTTATAAATCAAACCTACTGAGCTTTTCCAGCTGTTTCTGATATTAAAGTTTTTTGATTAAAGCAATTGAAGTCTTAAATTGAGATATGTTGATTTGATTTTTGTGCAAGGCTAGAACTAGAATTTAATGTGAGCTAAGCTCTTTCGGTACAATGTATTGCAGTGTTTTTGTAATCACACTGGTCTAAAACATGGTGTTAAAGTTGCCATTTGTCATTATTAGATTTGAAGAATTTAATCATATTTCAAATGTATTGACATTTGTCCAGATATTTAATATGAAATCTGATATTAAGCTACATAGTTTTCTGTAGATACTTCAATCTTAGAATTTTTTGATTCTGAAAATTTAATACTACTTTCAAATGAAATACGTTCTAACTACGCCAGTTTCTTCTTTCTTGATAAGAGCTCAAACTCCTCTATGGGATAAGTGTAGTTTTCAAGGTCCAAATCCTGATTGGAGCAGACATTATAAATTAGTACAATATAGAAGGAGAGTGCTTGTCAGAGGTGTTGCCCTTTTGGGTGAAACATGGGAGAAAGACTTTGGGCCATTAGCAACGACAGCAGCAAAACTAAGTTCAGCCATCTTCCGTAACCTCCAAAGCTCTCATTTAAGCTTAAGGGCAACAACGAGGCCAGGAAGCAGAACTAGTTAAAGTGAACTGGCAAATTAGGTCAACAAAGATGTAGTGGCAGACAGTTAAAGGAATGTTTCAGAATGTGCAGGATGGATACTTTGCAATGCAAGAGAAGTTCAGTGGAGAGGACCTACACATTTTTTATAAAAAGAAAAAGCATACAATTATGCAAAGGTAGGTGGCATATCAGCAGATTGAACAGAATATAAAATATTGTTTTAAAAGAGGGGAACATGAGCAGATGAGAGCCTTTTTTTTTGGATTTTTAAAACTGAAAACAAAATGTGAGTTGTCCTAAAGAATTTGTCTGGAAAAATAATAGGGGAAAATCAGGAGAAGGGGATGAATTTAACAGGTATTTTGCATTGGTCTTCACAGAGGATATGAGTAGTATGTAAGAAGTAGTTGTAAATCAGTAAGTGAAAGGAAGGGAGGGAGAAACTTAAGAAAATTATAATTAGCAGGAAATGGCACCAAGCAAGTCGTTGAACTTGTGGCTGAAATGTCCCTGGGGCCTGATGACTTCATCCTTTTGTCTCAAAGGAAGTCACTAGTGATATAACTGCATTAGTTTAAATTTTCAAAATTGTCTAGCTTTGGGGAAGTTTTCGTTCAATAGAAAAATAATGAATGTAACTCCTTTCCTTCAAAAAGGGAAGGGAGGAGTGAAATGAGGAAATTACGGGCAAATTGGCTTTGAAGAAAGATGTTGGAAGCTCTTTTACTAAAGTGGCTGTACACTTGGAAAAAGTTCAAGATAATCAAGCAGGCAGAGTCATCAAAGTTTTGTGAAAGGGAAATCATTTTTATAAATTTATTGCAGTTCTTAAAGGAAGTCATGTGCTGTGGATAAGGGTGAACTGGTTAGTGTGTGGCACTTGAGTTTCCAGAAGACCTTCAATAAGGTGTCACATTGAAGATTATTGTGGAAAATGAAAGCTCATGTTGTAGAGATGACTCATTGGCATGGATAGATGATTATATATGTAACAGCAAATATTAGGCATAAATAGGTTATTTTTAAAATTTGATTGTTGTGATGCAACGGATGGTGTGCTACTGGGAGCACTGCTGGGGCTCAATTATTTTTTTTTTGCAAATTTATAAAAATTACTTTGAAAGGATCAAAGGTATGGTTGCTAAATTTGTTGATGTGAAGGTTGGTAGGAACATCAATTGTGAAAGTGAATCAACAGGCCTGCAAAGAGATTTAAATAGGTCAAGTGAGCGAGCAAAAGTTTGTGAAATAGTGTAATGTGTGAAAATGTGTAGTTGTCCATTTTGGCAGGAAAAGGATTTTTAAAAATCTAAATGGTAAGAGGATGCAGAGGAATCATCTAACGCATGAGTCATAAAGGGTTACTGTACTGTTACATTAAGGAATTAGCAAAAGTAATAGAATGTTTACTGTATGATAAATTGAATACAAAAGGGGTGAAGATTCAACTCTGCAAAGCAATGTTGAGAACACATCTGAAGCACTGTGTACGGTATTGGTCTCCTTATTTAAGCAAAGCTGTAAATGCATGGAAGCAATTCAGAGAAGGTTTCTTAGCTTAATATCAGGAATGAATGTGCTGCCTTTTGAGGAAGGTTAGACAGGCTAAGCTTGTATCTTCTGGAGTTTGAAAGAGGAGGAGGTGACATGATTGGAAAAGATGCACATGGAATGGATGTTTCCTCTTTGTAGGAAAATGTGGAATGAAAAGTTGCCGTTCAAAATATAAAGGCTCACCCACTTAAGACCAACCAGGATATTTTTTTTCTGTCTTTGAGAGTCTTTGGAGCACACTTCCTCAAAATGTGGTTGGAGCAGAGTCCTTACTTTTAAGGCAACGATATTCAAAATATTGTGACCACCTGAAAGCAAAAACTAAAATATTGAATTTTATAATTTTGTAAAACCAAATATTTTAAAGATTTTGCAGTGTTAATATGAAGTATAATTTTAGTCGAATGTTCAGTCCCAAGACACAATACTATTTAATCATATGACTCGCATCATTGAATAAGGGAGTGTCTTTTGATAGAAAAGTACAAAATGCATGAAAACAATTCCTTCCATACTGATAAGGTTTAATATTTTAATTAAGTTGCTGCTATAAATCTCCAAGTATTGAAAGAAATCATGAAACTGAAATGAAAGTTGAAGACTCCACCAAGTTTCAAAAGAGAAGGTCAGAAGGCTACTTAAGTCTAGAAAAGTGACCACCTCTCCAGGAGTGTGTAAACATAGGTTTGGAAAAAAATTAATGAGTTTGAGACCCCAGAGAAGAATGACTGCAGTAAATCTTAATTTCATTATCAAGGTTAGAGAGAGCAGAATGACTTGGAATTAGCACCAAGAGAAATTCACCTTACAATATCTATAAAACCGGCTTCCAGAAACAGCTTGTGATAGGAATAATTACTCTGGTCGCTATTCGTAAGTGCAGGATTACCTTTGGATTTTCTGATACCTTGTCCAGAGATTAGAAATATCCCCAGGTATGGAAACAGCATTCAACTGTTAGACAAAATCCAGTTTATTTTAGCAGTTCTTTTAGTAATTTAGCAGCAGAGGGCAAATAGGAGTTCAATTCACAGTGGGTGGAGATAACGCAACACAAGAAAATGGCACTAGTTGAAAGTGTACATTCAGATATGATCTGCATTCAGTAAGTATTTTGATTTCATTTTTTGACATAGCTTTGAAGTAAAATCCATTTTTCAGTCTCTGATTAATCATGTCTGAATTAGCTGACCAAGATCACAATGATAAATGAATATTCTGTAGTCACATCCAACTCATGACATGCAAACTAGATATGAAGCCCCGGTCGAGCTAGCGTTTGTCATTCCTTGAGATTTAATTGAAGGTGTGAGCCACCTTGAATCACTGGAGAAGCTTTGTTCATACTGCAGTTAGGAATGGATTTGCAGATGTTTTGGCCTAGTGACTGTGAAGGACCAACTCTGCAGTTCCAAGTCAGAATAGTGTGTCATGGTGCTCCCAAGCACCTGCTGCCCTTGCTGTTGCTTGCAGAGGTTGTGGGTTTGCAACGTGCTGTTGACAAAACCATAGCAGCGTGAAGTGTCTGACTTATCCAACATTCAATGCTGCCATTTCTGCTTGTGGTGAATGGAATGAATGTTTTTAAGGTGGTGAATGGAGTGCTGATCATACAAGTTTATCATGATTAATATCAAGCTTTCTCTAGTTATTGGACGTACACATATCTAGGCAAGATGTGTGTATTCCACCAGACTCCTGGCTTCTTTGTTGAAGATAGTGGATAGGCTTTGAGGAATCAAAAATGTGTTAATCACCACAGCCTCCCAGCCTCCGATCTGCTCTTGCAGTTGTTGAATTTATATGGTTAATCCAGTTCAGGTTCTGGTCAATGATAGCCCCAGCTGTTGCTAGTAAGAAATTCAGTGAAAGTATGCTGCTTCATCTCATGGAGAGGGATTGCTAGATTCTAGTTGTTAATATCATCTATGGAATCAAATGCTGGGTGTATTCCTTTCCTTCATATGTCAGCTTATCTAAATATCTTTCATGGCAATCTCGTGAATCTTGATTTTTTTTTTTAAGTTTGATGTTCAGCACCATTCTGGGCTGCTCGAATATTGAAGTCTTCATTCATTTGTGGTAGGACCTGAACAACTGGACATCAGCTGAAAATGCACAAGTAACATTTGTGCCTGGTAAATATAAGCTAATGACCATTTCCAAGCAGACCTTCTGTAGCAAGTACCTCACCTCCTGACTCCTCTATTTGCAAGGCACTCTTCAAATATGATGGAACACTATTCATTTGCCTGAAGGAGTACAACTCCAACAACATTCAAGAAACTTGATATCATCCAGGGCACAGCTGCTGGATTGGCACCCATCCTTTTAAATGTATTCCCCCACCACTGAACCACAGTATCAGAAATGTACACCATATCATCAGATCTACTGCAGTAACTTATCGAATCTCCTTACATCGTCTCTTCAAACCCAATCGATCTCCTGGAAATCATCTCTCCAGCTAGTTAACTCTGTTTAGTCCACAAATATGACCATGAGCGCCCAGTGACCTGCCACTTGAATTCTCCACCTTGCACTCGTTGCAAGGCATCTCTGTCCTTTGTTTGCTGCACTGTTTTAGTGAAATGTTTGAATTTTGACAAATGGCAATTCATAGTTCAATTAGACATGCCACAAACCTCAGGACTGTTGTGTTCAGGAATTTCATACCCCATAGCCCCATTTTGTTTTCTTTGGTTTTGTTTTTTTTGTTTCAGACAGGAACATTCCTCTGGGGAATATAATTGCTTCCTTTTCTATTTTTGTCCTGTTTCTGTTCTTGTGTACTTTTGAGAATTCTGTCACTCCTTCCTGTCCTCTGCACTTTCACAGACCATTCTGATTTTGGCCCTTTAAAACTATTACACCACATTCGTTTTTCCAGTCAAGTTGAATGATTGATCTTTGACCTGAAGAGTTAACCCTGTTCCTCCCTTCACAGAAGCTGCTTCACCTGCAGAGTGTTTCTAGTTTGTTTTCATGTTGTCATAATTTTCAGGTGTCTGCAGCATGTTTCTTTTAGGGTAATTGTTGCTGAGTTCCCTTTTTGCATCAGGCTGTTTTTGTTGCCTGCCAGTATTTCACACTGCTGCCAGATACAAAGTTAAAATTCGCACAACACCAGGTTATAGTCTTAACAGGTTTAATTGGAATCAGAGCGCTAGTCCTTCACAACACCCCAGTCTAACATCGGCATCTCCAAATCATGGCTGCCAGATACAATTGTCTCACAATCCAATTTTTTTATTTCAAAAATATACTTTATTCATAAAATTATTTGGATCTCTATACAATCAGTCATGCCATTCTTATGCAAAAACATTATATTGCTTTACATACAGACATCAAAATTTATTTTTCCTATATACAAGTCTGTACATTTACTATCCAGTTCTTCTGCTGAGGTGTCAGCAGAGCCCAAGTGACTGGGTGGGCCCCCTGTTCTTCTTAGGCAGGCAGATGTTACATGGTGGTCTTTCCCCACCACGCCTTGGTGGCAGATGCCCCAAGCTTCAGCGCGTCCCTCAACACGTAGTCCTGGACCTTGGAATGTGCCAGTCTGCAACACTGTCGGGGTCAACTCCTTCAGCTGAAAGATCAACAGGTTTCGGACTGCCCAGAGAGCGTCCTTCACTGAGTTGATGATCCTCTAGGCACAGTTGATGTTCGTCTCGGTGTGTGTCCCGGGGAACAGACCGTAGAGCACGGAGTCCCACGTCACGGCGCTGCTCAGGACAAACCTCGACAAGCACCACTGCATTCTTCTCCTGACGGACTTGAGGTCAAAGGTGTTTTTCTTCAAACTTCTCCACGAAGGACAGGTGATACGGAACGGTCCACCTACTCGGAGCATTCCGTGGCAGCAAGGCCAGGCCCATCCTTTGCAACACCGGGGACAGGTAGAACCTCAGTACGTAGTGACACTTGGTGTTTGCGTACCGGGATCCAAGCACAGCTTGATGCAGCCACACACAAAGGTGGCCATCAGGGTGAGGGTGGAATTGGGTGTATCTTTTCCCCCGTTGCCCAGATCTTTGTACAGCGAGTCCCTTCAGACCTGGTCCATCTTTGACCTCCATATAAATTGGAAGATGGCCCAGGTGACTGCAGCGGCACAGGTTCTGGGAATAGGACAGAGCTGTGCCGCATATAACAACACTGACAGTGCCTCACACCTGATGACCAGGTTTTTTTCCCTGCGATGGAGAGCGACAGTAGCTTCCATCTGCCCAGTTTCTGCCTCACTTTGCTGATACGCTCCTCCCAAGACTTGGCGCACGCCTCAGCCCCCCAAATGCCCAACATCTTCAGGTGGTCAGTCCTCACGGTGAGGGGGATCGAGGATTGGTCGGTCCAGTTCCCGAAGAGCATTGCCTCGCTCTTGCCTCGTTTTACCTTGGTCCCTGAGGCCTGTTCAAACTGGTCACATATGCACACGGACAGCGGATCCGAGCAGAAATTGGCAACGTCGTCCATGTACAGGGAGGCCTTAACCTGCAGGCCCCCGCTGCCAGGAATAGTCACCCCTCTCGGGCTCGCATCCTTCCTGATGGACTCGGCAAATGGCTCTATGCAGCACACAAACAAGGCAGGAGAGAGAGGGCAGCCCTGCTTGACTCCAGATCTGACTGGGAAGCTATCTGATTTCCACCCATTGATTGAAACTGCACTGACAATGTTGGTGTAGAGCAATCTGATCCAATTGCAGATTCCCTCCCCAAAGCCCATTTTGGAGAGAACATCTCTCATATACCTGTGTGATATCCTGTCAAAGGCTTTCTCCTGGTCCAGGCTGATCAGGCAGGTGTCCAACCCTCCGTCCTGCACGTAGGCGATCGTATCCCTGAGGAGTGCGAGACTCTCGGCGATCTTCCTGCCTGGTACTGCACCGGTTTGGTTAGGGTGAATCACCGACCCCAGAGCAGACCTGACCCGGTTGGCGATTACTTTTGACAGGATTTTGTAATCCGCATTCAACAGTGAGATTGGTCTCTAATTTTTGAGTTCCTCCCTCTTCCCCTTCTGCTTGTAGATGAGGATGATGAGGCCTTTCCTCATGGATTCATTCATGGTACCTGCCAGAAGCATACTGACATACACCTCCAGCAGGTCCTGGCCAATCAAGTCCCACAGAGCGGAATAGAGCTCGACTGGTAAGCCTTCGCTTCCGGGAGTTTTATCCTTTTTGAAGGGCTCTAGGGCCGTGGTCAGCTCATCCAGAGATAGCGGCTGGTCCAGCCTCTCCCGTGTTCTATCGTCTAAGACCTCCGTGATAGAGGACAGGAACGACTGGGAGGCCGCGCTGTCGGTCGGCTTCGCGTCATACAGACTGGCATCGAAGGATTTACTGATCCTCATGATGTCAGCCTGAGATGACGTTACCGAGCCATCTTCTTCCTTCATGCTGCTGAGCATGGAGCTCTCATTGTCTACCTTCTGGAAGAAGAAACGTGAGCACGTCTCGTCCTGCTCCACCGAGCGGACCCTTGACCGGAAGATTATCTTGGAGGCCTCCGAAGCAAAGAGCGAGGCTTGCTGGCCCTTCACCTCCTTGAGGTCCTCCGTGACATTGACTCCCATCGTCTGCAGCAGGAGCAGGTTCTGCATACTTTCCTGGAGCTGGGACAGTTTTCCCCACCTCTCTCTCGCCTCCTGAACACCTTTTGAGGATGAAGAACCTCTTGATGTTCCCTTTTACTGTTTCCCACCAGTCTGCTGGGGACTCAAAAGGGGCTTCACTGTTCTCCAACCTGCGTAGTCCCTCTTGAGCTCCTCAATGTTTCCCGGGGTCAACAGTTTTGTGTTCAGCTTCCACGTTCCCTTGCCTGCCCGCTGCTCATCCTGTAGGTGACAGTCGGCCAGCAGGAGGCAGTGGTCAGAGAAGAACACCGGCTCGATGTCAGTGGATCTGATTTGAAAGCGTTCAGGACACAAACAGGTAATCTAACCATGAGTGGATAGACCCACCTGCCCGTGACCAGGTGTATCTACGCTGCGCTCCGTCTGCAGGGGTGCTGAAGACGTCGTGCAGCTTGGCATCGTTTACCGTGTACATCAGGGCTCTGGATGTGGCATCCAGTTTAATGTCGCCCCCAAAACCACCACCACCACCCCCCCCTCCCCACCGGATCGTCCATTTGCATCAATGATACAGTTCAAGTCTCTGGCCAGAATGACCGGCCTGCACATAGCCAGCAAACGTGGAAGCTGCTGCAGGGCGGCCAACCGTTCACTCTTACCCACTGGGGTGTACACATTAATCAGTCTCAGGGGAGCATTCCTGTACATGACCTCGTAGGCGACGAGGAGGCGCCCACCCACCACCTCCTTAACCTCGGAGATGGTGAAGTTGCCTCCTCACAACAGGATACCCAGGCCGGAGGCGTGGCTATCGTTGTCCCCCGACCAAACTGACGGCCCATTGGCCCACCAGCTCGACCATCTCCTGTAGCCGCTGAGGTGTGGTATCCCACACTCCTGCAGAAACAGGATGTCGGCTTTAACATTGGCCAGGAAGGCCATCGTAGAAACACATCACGTAGCCGATTTGATGCTGGTAATTTTTAAGCCCATTGTAACAGTTTACGAGGTTAACGGTGCCCATTTGCTGCTGGTCTTGCCCCTCTGGGGTAGCTGTGTGCATCCCTGTGGTGACGGCAAACTGCTGGACCCTCCCAGGTCTGAGGTAGCTGTCCGGCTCCACGCTGGAGCCATTTCCCCGCTCTGGTGTCTTCAGATTGGGCCCAGGGTCCGCACAGTCCAGTTCTCCATCTGACAGCAGGGCTGTCACAGGACCGCCTCTCCCAGTTACCTGGAGCTGTGGGCCGGTGGGTACCTCTTGGTACTCACCGGGTGGGGGGAGGCCTTTACCCATCCCCTCAGCGGGATCGTCTTTCCCTGCTTGGGCGGTGCTGCCCTCCTTTTTCCCCATGGCGCTCTGTCTCTTCCTCTGGTGACTACCCTCCTTGCACCCGTCCTCACCGTTGGAAGAGCTGCCTGTATCCTCGTCGTGTAGGTGTCGCTTCCCCCTTCGCTGGGGGACTTTGGGAGGTTTCCTCTTCCTGCTTTTGACAGTAATCTAATCCTCTGCCTCCTTTGATCCCTCCTCTTCCATTTCCTCCGTCTGTCTTGAAGGAGCTTGGATCGGCTGCTGCATCTCCCCGCTGTCTGCTCCGCTACAGCCTGCTCTTCCTTTTGGGTGCCTTCAGACACCGTTCCCGTGCTGTTTTGTGGTACCTTGCTGGTCTTAGGCGGTCCACGGCTCGTGTTGTCACTTCCGGCCATCTGTGCGTAGGTGGCGTCCCCTCATCTTGGGCAGGCCTTGTACATGTGGCCCGCCTCTCCGCACAGATTACAGTTCTTGGCCTCCTTACATTCCTTGGTCGGGTGGCCTTCCTGCTTGCAGTTTCGGCAGACGGTCACCTTACAATCCGCTGCCATGTGGCCTGACCTCCTGCAGGTTCTGCACACTTTTGGCTGCCCTGCGTATGTCAGGTAACCTCTGCTTCCTCCAATGGCAAAGCTGGAGGGTGGGTGGCAGTACATGGTTTTTTTATTTCAAAATATACTTTATTCATAGAAATAAATCTTTGGTACTTGTACAATTTGCCATGTTGTTCATAGATATATACATTACATGTCTTAACATTACAAAGAATAGATTGAATTAATCGAATTTATAGTTATCCTATTTACAGTTACCTTTATTAACCATCCAGTCTCTTGGTATTTAGCTGTGGCTTCAGCAGAACCCACCTGCTGAGTGGGTGCCCTGTTATACGATAGCAAAGGAAACTTCTTTAACCCCCAGTTTACGGGGTTACCATTGTCCATTTGACTGTCCTGTCTCTGTCTCTGGGGTAGCTGTCTACATCCCCATGGTGAGCACGAACTGCTGGACCTTCGCTGGGCTGAGGTAGCTATCCATCTCCTCACTGGGGTCATTTACCCGCTCTGGTGTCATTGAGCCAACACAAGGGTCTATACTGTCCAGTTCTGTGTCTGACAATGGGACAGCTCTCAGTTGCCTGTAGTTGTGGGGCAGTGGGTACCCCCTGGTTCTCACTGGGTGGAGGGTGGACTTTGGGGGGTCCATTGTTTCCTGGTTGGGAGGAAATG
The DNA here is from genome assembly GCF_047496795.1 of Chiloscyllium punctatum. Taxonomy (NCBI): domain Eukaryota; kingdom Metazoa; phylum Chordata; class Chondrichthyes; order Orectolobiformes; family Hemiscylliidae; genus Chiloscyllium; species Chiloscyllium punctatum. The sequence continues at coordinate 47,802,510 of NC_092750.1, read as the reverse complement.
CCCTCCTCTTTACCTACGGTGCTCTGTCTCTTCTTCTGGTGGTAATGACCTTCTTTGCGCCCATCTTCCCCCCTCCGAAGAGCTGGACGTCCCTCCCTCATGCAGCTGTCTTTTCCCCTTTTGCTGGGAGGCTTTGGGGGCCTGGCAGGATTTTCTCTTCCTGTTTTTAACAAGTATCCACTCCTCTTCCTGCTTGATTGCCATCTCCTCCATTTCTTCCATCTGCCCAGCTAGAGCTAGGATCGGCTGCTGTGTCTCTCCGCTGGCTGCCGCCTCCTCCACTCCAGCCTGTTCTTCTTTCTGAGTGCCACCAGACTCCGTTTCCCTGCTGTCTGGGTGGACCTTACTGGTCTTTGGGGGTCCACGGCTCGCATTGCCACCTCCAGCCATCTGTGCGTAAGTGCCCCCCCCCCCCACCGGTCTTGGGCAGGTCTTATACATGTGGCCTGCCTCTCCGCACATGTTGCAGCTCTTTTCTTCCTGGCAGTCCTTAGTCAAGTGACCCTCCTGTTTGCAGTTCCTGCAGATGGTCACTTTGCAATCCGCCGCCACGTGTCCCGACTTTCCGCAGGTTCGGCACACTTTCGGCTGCCCTGCATATGTCAGGTAGCCTCTGCTCCCTCCAATTGTGAAGCTCGAGGGTGGGTGGAGGATGTTCCCACTGTCATCGGCCCTCAGAGTTACCCTGACCTGCCGCTTACTGGTCCAGATCCTAAATGGGTCGATCACATCAGTGGCTTCTCCCTCAACTTGGACGTACCTTCCCAGGAAGGTCAGGACATCAGCCGCTGGAACATAGGGGTTGTACATATGGATTGTAACAACCCGATTTCCTCTGTGCAGGAAGCACACACAATGGGGTCGCCGACAAGTTGGAAAACAGCGGCTTCACTTCCTTCTCCTTTTAAAGACCTTCAGGAGCTGTTTGCACTGCTTCACACTTCTGAAGGTCACATCAAAGTAGCCTGCCCCAGGGAAATCCTGCAGGCAGTACACGTCCGCTGCGGCGAACCCACAGCATCCCAACAGTACTTTCTTAATAAACAGGATGCGGTCAACTGGTGTACGATCCTCTACCACCTTCACAGTCACCCGGACTGTTTCGAACCCCCTGCCCAGGGCTGCGGGCAGCTGCTGAGGCCATAGCTCTGAGGTTGGCTGGTACCTGAATTGGCGTTAGGCCGAAGCCAGCATAAAGATCCACTAAGAGCAGGTCAGCACAACCAAACAATCCTCCAACGTCCAATCACGATACAGCGATGGTCTCCAGCAGCTCCGACTCGCAACACGATCCCCGTGGTTTCTCCCCCCGCAGCACAAGTCTGCTACGTCGAACCTGCAGCACTCGAGTAGAATCTCTTCCTCTGGTCCTCAGAAGCTACTCATTCTGAGCCAAAAGTCTTGGAATCAAGGCGCAAACACCATGAAGTAACTGCACAGAAGTTGGTATCCATCACCCTTTATTTACATGTGCACAGTATACTGGCTGTAACCAGCCAGCTCAAAGTCAGGACCCTCTGAATCCCCTGTTTTATATTTTTTAACACCCAGGTGGCCAGTGACTAGCAGTGCCCTTCGCAAAAGGGCACCATTCTGTTTATTATTTTTTTAAATAACCCCCACATTCCCGCCTAACTGCGGTAGTGCTTATTTTTTTTCCCCAGCACCCATGGGGTGTGTGTGTGTGTGTGTGTGTGTGTGTGTGTGTGAGAGACACAAGGTGCACTAATCTTTATTCAATTTCCACCACCAGGAAGATAGGAAAACACCCGAGTGGCCAGTGACAAGCAGTGCCCTTCACATCAAAGGGCAATGCTGTGTGATCAAAACCGTGAAGGGGAGGGTAGGGACTAAATCAGAGTTGGAGGGGGAAATAATGCACTCCACTCCCTGCGGCGCCCACCTATTCCTGAACAGCTCCAGGGTGTTGGTGGACACCACATGCTCCTTCTGCAAGGACACCCGGGCCCTAACGTAACCGCGGAAGAGGGGCAGGCAGTCGTCCCTCACTACCCCCTCCACGGCCCGCTGCCTGGACCTGTTGATGGCTAGTTTGGTCAGGCCCAGGAGCAGACCCACGAGGAGGTCTTCAGATCTGCCCTCCCTCCTCCATACCGGGTACCCAAAGATCAGGAGCGTGGGACTGAAGTGCAACCAAAAGCAGAGAAGGAGGTTTTTGAGAAAATCAAAAAGGGGAGTGCAAATGCCCACACCCAGTATATACATGGTCCACAGACTCCACCGCACCACAGAACAAGCAGTTGGGCTGGGAGTCTGTGAACCACTGCAATCTGCGGTTGCAGGGGACTGCTGTGTGCAGCACCCTCCACCCCAGAACCCTGAGAGAAAGGGGGCGGAGTCCCACATCAAGAGCCTTCCAGGCTCCCCTGTTTATCTGTCAGCCAAGGGGCTCTGATTGGGGTTGTTAACCTGGGCCAAACAAAGATCTTCTAGTTAATACGATCTGTCTTTTCACTGTGCCTCAGTACATGTGACAATAAATTCAATTCAAATTCAAATTAGGTTCCAATCACTGTACACCACTCACCAATTGATAAGTTCTTCTGATTTGACCAATCAAAACCAAGCTAGATGGAAAAACTTGACGATTATTATTGTATAAGATAATTTCCCTCCCTTTTCTTTTTAAAATTCTGCAACTTAATTATCAAACTATCAGATCTCCTCTTCGACTCGCTTCTCAAGAAGAACAGTTTCAACATCTCTAATCAATCTTCATAACTAGGATTTATCATTCCTGGAACCATCTTCCGCACTGTCTGTGCATTCAATTCTTCCTGGAAATGTGTACAATACTGCAACTGAGTTCTAACAAATATCCCAAACAGATTCAACATCATCTCCTTGCTTTTGTGCCCTGTGCCCCTAATTAGTAAAGATGAGGACACTGTTGACTGTTCTGTCGAACTATACTATGACCTTTAATTATTTATGCACATATATATCCAGTTTGCTCTACTCCTGCATCCCTTAAGATTGGACACCTTATTTGAAATTGTCTCCTCTTTCTGACAAAATGCATGATCTTATACTCCTGTGTTTATGTGAAATATTTATGTATATAATCAGTCACCTCTTAATTTTATTAGTGTTCATGATAAATAGTTACATTACAGATAAATAATCAGGCAGCATATAAATTTCTTCAAGGCGTCTGCTGAGAAACCTGATCTCAACCAGGTTAACAATAGATTGTTCCCACTTTTTGATCACTATCCAGTAACTCTGGCTGGAAACCATAAACAGGTCAGATGATAAGATTGAATTGACTTTATGCAATCAAGCTCATGTACTTTTCCAACATTTTCAATGCACTTATTTTCAAGCAATGATCATGTGAAGGCTCTGGACCCAAAGCAAAACACCATTTTGTGGGCTTTTAATATATAGAAGTTGATGTTGGCTAACCTTTTCAAGTCTCCATTAGATTTTATTTAAATTGTCTTGCAGTTCTGAATAGTCTGCTGTTCTATTGTTTTAACATTTATGCTAGAACTCTGTCACTCCACAAACTGTAAAAAGTGACATCAAATTCCCACCTTTAGGATTTTGCATTAAACCCTAACTGTTAATAATTTTATTTGAGATGTGCAAACTTGAGGATTAGATGCAATATGGTGGAACAGTGACTAGCTCAAACCCATTTCAGTTTGTTCTGTAGTTACCGGAAGTATTAGGCCAACACTAAATATTGGAGCAGGAGTATGATTAGAAATGTCAAAATGTATGCAAATCATTTTCTTTGGAGTATGTGCAGAAAAGTACAGTAAAATTAATGTGCAATAATTCAAACTATATATTGTGCATTTTCAAATATGCTAACATCTATTTCAAAGCAAAATCTGTACAGTAGAATGAAAACCAATATTGCAATGCCAAAAAAGTGAACTTTTTTTTATTAAAATCAAACACTGACAAATCTCCAGCCTGTGGAGAGTGAAATAGTTAATATTTTTGGTTGAATAAAAAATTGAGGAAAAGTCATTTTTGATTCAAAACAGTAACTGTTTTTCCTCTCTCCAAATATACTGTCAACCTGAGTATTAAGCCTTTTCTGTTTGTTTGATTTCCAGTGTCTTCAGTATTTTGCTTGAACTTTTATTACAGTAAAGATTTTGATAGTAGTAGACTTCTTGGGCCACATACTTTACTTTCAGTTGCTAACCCTATATGTTCATTGTAAACCTCATGAGGATTTCCAGCAGCTCCAGTCAAATACCAAATAGGTTAAGCTGCTGTGAGTCTGCCTGTGAGAATATTGTTTGTTACGTTTTGGTTGTTGCACTGACTAAAGGCAATAACATGCTTCAGTAACAGTCTCTCTCTTTTCCTTGGCCCGCAATGTTTCCCTCCTTCCCTCCCTGTAGGGAAGCACCTGGTCTCCACTCAGTATTTTTCCACAAAGGCACAGATGCAGTCAGTAAGAGATCTTTAATTCCTATTTTCCTTCTAATTATATAGTGTTACTTGAAAGATGAAGTGCTGCTTTTTCCTCCCCCTTTTTTATGTACACACACCCACACATAGTGATGTTCCCCATAAGTAAATGAAAAGATCCTGCTAAAATCTAGTCAAGTTTTTAATTTATTAGAAAGATTGAAACATCTTATGACCGTTCTTGTCACCTGAACAAAACTTATTTTACTTGAAACTAATTTAGTTTCAAATGCAATTTAATATTTGGTGAAACATCTGTGTACTTATTTAAAATTGTACATTAATTACCAACTAAAGTTTAACTTTATCCTCTTGTTGTCTTGTTTGCTTCACAAATGCCATTATGTGTTCTACCCAGTGATAAAATTTAGCTTTGTTACATTTCAGTTTGGAAAACTGAAATGTTCGAAACAAATGGTAGCTATATTCCAATAAATTTTTAAACCTGTAACTTTAAGAATTCATCGTTCTGCATAGCATAAGTGCTGAGCTCCTATTTAAATTTTTCTTATCCTATTAAAGCATTACAAAAGCCATAATTGGGTAAATTATCTTAAATGTTATGAATATACTATTTAAAAGTATTGTTTGTCATTTACTTCAGCGTGTTTCAACAGCTGAAGTAGCAATGATACCAGCCACTGATTTGAAATATAGAAATGATTATATTTCATGAAAAAACACTGCTTATGTGGGTTTTCATGGATTTTTGCTGTTTTTTTTCTACGCCAATTCAAAGTGGCTTTAATCAACAACTTGTTTCTAATAGCTTTAGAAATAACAAAGCTTTCAGACACGTCACTGAGCGACAACCCCACGATTTTTGAAAGTTTACTTGATCCCCATTAATGTTATTAGTTCAAACAAATTATTTTCCCAGTTCTGGCTCATAGCTTTAAATGAACCCTGCGTATCATTGCATCTCATTGCCATTGTCTCTGGGTCCTTGGCTGACAGTGTTATGAAGAAATTCAAATTATTTCTATCAAATGATAGATGACCATGTTATTTTGGGTGAATGCTAATTGGTGAAATAATGTTGGAGGAATTCGTATTGAGGTAAGGGTATAAAAGTTACTGCATGAGATTGAAGTTGACAATGTTGGCTGTTGTGAGGTTTAATGTAAAAGTTTCATTTTTTAAAAAAAAGTCAAGATGCATGGTGTGAGTAGCTAAATATAGAATTTTTGGCATGAACAGAATGAATGATTTCCGTTCAGTCAGTTTTGAGTGACACAAGTTTGGGAGGGGGAGAAAATGTGGAAGTGTTAGTTGTATCCTTCAACTTACTGAGGTCATTTTAAATACCCAATTATTACTTTGAAAAGGCCCTCAATCTTCCTCCCAAAACAATAATATACTTTGTGCAGTGGAAGGTGGGTGAGAGTGAGATGATTTTTTTTAAAAAAAATTTATTTCTTTAAAAGATGATGCCTTCTGCACCACCACCACTTTCGTCCCCCAACCCCTGCCAGCTAAAACTGACTTGCTGCTATTCTGCCTCTCTGCCTGACCTCCAAACCTACCTCCCTCTTCATCTTGCACATTGTTGCTCTTTAGGGGTGGCACAGTGGCTCAGTGGTTAGCACTGTGCCTCACAGCTCTAGGGTCTCTGGTTCAATTCCAGCCTCTGGTGACTGTGTGCAGACTCCACGCAGACATTCTCCCCGTGTCTGATTGTTTCCTCCGGGTGCTCCGGTTTCCCCTCTCAGTCCAAAGGCGTGTAGCTCAGATGGATTGGCCATGCTAAATTGTCCATGGTGTTAGGTGCATTAGTCAGAGGGAAATAGGTCTGGCTGGGTTACTCTTCAAAGGGTCACTGTGGACTTGTTGGACTGAAGGGCCTGTTTCCACACTGTAGGGAATCTAATCTACTGAGTCCCCAGTAGGTTCATGCTGAAAAAGCCTGAGACTCACCTGGGTCTAGAACCCATTGCTGATCCTCATGAGCTTCCTTGCACTCCCAGCAGTATCCATTGCATAGTCGTGCTAAAGCAGCTGACCAATAAGGTTGACCAGCAACTGATGTGTAGGGCATCCTGCCTCTGAGGGGGATAAAGTGTGACTGTCAACCTACCTGGGCCTCTGTTTGAGCTCCTAATTGTAGAGAATTCCCCACTGAAACAGTACTGAAGCTAGTTGTAACATTTTAATGCCCATACGGCTGAGATTAACTCCAGAGATTGAACTTGGAAGATTCCTGCTAGTTCATTCATTATACAAATACTTTACTTGCCAATTAATTACTGATAGCCACTTGACTTTATCAATCATACAGTTATGACAACCAGACAAATCAATCATACTTCCAAATTACTACAGGATTATAATCTGAAAGTGTTGGTTACACCAACATGAGTAAAGACTGAAGTCAAAATGTAAGAATGATAACATATGTAGGTCTGGATTTTATGGTCAGCAGCCAATGAATGGCACATTATTCTTACAATTGGTTAGGATTCTGAAACCGCACACCCCCTTCTAAAAGGGGCTCGGAATTTATGTGAACAAACAGCACGTCTCTTCAACTGAACAGATTGAAGAATATTTACAGAGGGGCACCACACTGGTTCTAGTTTACATCACGTTTGAACTTCTGGTTAACAGTAAATTGGTCCAGCAAGTAAAGTGGTATTATCCGAGAGGGGAAGGAAAAGCAGTGTAATTTGTATTTTCATTTTAATTTCAAAAACCCATTACAACAATTATAATCTAAGGGAATGTGCCACACCAGTGTGAATATTTTCTTAAGACCATGTGTTTGATCAGTGATCATTTTTATCACTGTTCAAAGTTAAAAATGAGCTATTGGACAAATGCTAATTCTGTCAGGTATAGGGACACATACTCCAATTGTAGCATTCTCATATTATCTTTCAGTGCTAAATCTCTCTGAAGGTGACAGTGAAACAAGGCTTATGGCGAAGCAGAGCAATTCAAACAGCAGTTTCCTGACTTCTGCCCTAAACTGCACAGATGCAAATGTTGGAAGTTGGACACTTTACTCCTTTTAATTGACGTAGTCTCGCTCTTGTATCATCATAAAATTGGACCTATAAACTTCAGTGGGATCTGCTAATAGCACCACTGACACCAATATTGTATCTCCACTATATTCAGACTATTTTCTGAAATTTGCTGCACTTCCATGGGTTCCTTTTTATTGAGTTATAAATTGAGAACTGTCAGTGATCACACATCGTAATACTAAGCCTTTTCTCATTACGTGTCTCTTGGTGAGAGAGTACCTATTGGACTGTTAGCCGTATAAGGTTCCAGTTCTCTGAGAAGTGATAGAATAGGGAGAGAGTGAAAGGGGAAAATAGGAATTATTTTTCTGTTAGTCTGTACAAGAAAGACATTTAGATGGGTGAAGAAGAATTCAATTCCTGGAAGCAATTGGTCCTATACTGTATAGGTGACTGAGTGTTCAGCTGTACAAGAACAGGAGTTTGCATGCTTCACAACAAATATTAGGACTAACAATTTATGGGCAGACTTTGATTAACAAACAAAAGCATTTGCATTGGAAATTGCATTTCTGGCCATATGCCACTATTAGCAGGTACAACCTTCAAGGTACCTGTGACATATAAACTCTGGCAGTCCAGGCCCCCAGGTTGTTCCACCCCCACAGACAAGTGCATGCTGCTGAGTCTTATTTGCACTTATTCTTGTTTCGTGTTTTGTCCTGTCTGAATTTCTTTTTTAGAAAGATTGTCATGTTGGTAGATAAATTGTATTTCAGAACTCTGAATAATATTTTAAAACAAGTAATTAAATCATGCATTTAAACTTCTGTGTGGCTGTCAAGCCTTCATGAAATACAGCCCTTGAAGAAAGTCTTAAGGAATCCTTCTTTAAACTGTGATTTTCAGCACTATTACTTCGATGTGAAAATCCATCGTAATTTCAACAAGTAGTTGTCTGCCAGATAAAATACTATTGCAGTACAACAGCTATAAAGAGACAGCTTGCATTTGTGTATTACTGTTCACAACCTTGATGTCTCCCAAAATTTTGTTTGTCACAGTTAAAATGGCACTTTATGCACAGCATTGTTTCCTTAAATGACAGTGAGTTAAATGATTTGATGATCTGTTTTAATGGGACATAATGAAATATGATGCCAGGGGAGCATGACTGGTCCTTTTGCTAATAGTGTCAGAGAGCTCTTACAGGAAGGTGATATTTGGTATGTTGTAACATTTCATCTCTCAGTACTGCCTAGATTGGATGCCAAAATGTCTGGAATAGTGATTGTATTTATCACCCTTTCCCTTCAGTAAGAGTGCTCGCCACAAAGTCGAGGCTGACTCCTAATACTACACTGATCATACCGCAATGTACAAACTAACCTTTTCAGTGTTTATGGATCATTCCTTCAGCATTGAGCTTTTCTGATCAATGTTATTTTGCTGTTGCTAATGCAGTGGACTGACTAAAGCAAAAATACCTGAAATTCCATTAACTATGGGCTGTGACAATGTCAGCACCTTTTAAAGGTTAACATCTTTTGCAATGGTTAGTGTTATTATATGAGAACATATTCTCTTCTGGAATTCTTTAATTAGAAAAGCTTCTATTTCATGGTTTTGGTTTCACAACTACCTTTTAAAATCCAGATTTATACTTGTTCTGCAGGTCTTTTATCTTTATCAGGGGAGCAGTAATGACTAAGATTTGTGATAATGACTGTGCTTGAGGGTGGTTATCTCAAGCTTGACTCATTGGTTTTGAGATTGAGTACTAAGAATTTTTTCTGTATCTGTGGGTGCATGACATAAGTCTGTGGAAACTAGTAAAAATAGAACTCTTTCTTGACTTTCGCGGCATTTTGTATGTCTCCCCTGTTATTTTGGTTAAAGAAAGTTGATGAAGCCACTAAATTATTGTGTCTTATGTGTGAAAAATATTGTTGATGCTGTAATTGTGTACTTTTCAATTTGGTTTTAGCAATTCAGCCATCAAGTTATTGAATGTTAAAATGGCAGCATTCACTTTAAGTATTGGTATTTCAGGAATGTAAATAAAATGCACAGCACCATATTCAATTATCATAAAGGTATTATGTTTAAACCAATCTGCCTCATAAATGTTTTTTTAAAAAAAACTTAATGATCGGAATGGAAACTGACTAACAAAATCAAAATAAGCTGCTTTGCTAAACAAAAAGTAACCATGAAAATATTGGCCACTGTTTGTTAAATTAATAATTTTACTTACATTTAAAATTGGGACAAAATGACTTGCATTCTTTAGAAAATCTGGAAATTTCCACATGTTTAACATGAGTCTGAATTCAGTAAACAGTGCACTCATATAAAGCATTGCTTACTGATAGAAGGCTTGAATCTGTCAGAACAAGACGTAGAGATCCAAAGAGGAAGACCTTGTATTTATTTTTCTCAACCGCACCATGGCTCCAACTACTTTGTAGTCAGTTAGATATTTTAAAGTGTCCTACTGAAGGAAAACATGGCACTCAATATACACGTAGCAAGGTCCCGCAAACAACGGAGTTAGATGACAAGATAATCAATTTGTGATAGTGGTTGAGGACGCTGGGTAAGCTCCCCACTCCTCTGGTTAAGACTGAGTTTATTCATTTCACTGGGGGAGAATGAGCCTCAATTGAGCTTCTCCATTTTCCAACAATACTGCACTTCCTTGGTACCTTAGTGGAAGTTTCAGCCGAGAATATATGATAAAGCCTTGAAGCCATGAATTTATGATTCAGGCAATCACCCTGCCACTGAAGGTATTATGAAATCACATGACTGTTTTATATCTAATGAGCTATTTTGAACAGGTTTCTGACAGCCATGCAGCTGCAAAAGCCTCACCCCTCTATCTGCTGACTTTACCATTCACTATAGTATACGGAATAATGAGTTCTACACCTGTTCCTGGAGGTTCAATATCAATATGCCTGAATATTGTGACTTTTTTATTTTTTGCTGATGTTATTGCATTTGACTCTAGAAAAGGTTGAGTCCAATGTAGGTGAACATCTTTACTCACCTTAAGCTTGATGATCACTGGCAGGGATATACTAGATATTGGAAAATGTCCCAATTGGTGCCATGAGTGTTGTGCCACCATTCTTCTTGAGGGATAATTTGTTTTAAAAAAGTAATATTTTTCCAGGAATTAAGCATTTCTGGCATGTTGTAATTTTGCTTGAAATTATAAAGCACTGACTATCTTGGGAGAAAAGAAGGGAGATAAACATACATTCACAGCCATAAAATACCTTAGATGCCTGGCTAAAGATTACAATTAGTTTTGGAGAGCCTTGTCACCAGGGTTTGTAAATTTTCCCACTCCACTCTAGATATCCCACAAGCACCTCTTGTAACGTGGTTGTAGCTGGTCAAAGCTTCAGGAATCTTGTCAATATTGTCTGTTGACACGTGAGTGTCATAAAATCCCCACAGTGCAGAGAGGCGCCATTTGGCCCTTTTGAGACTGCACCAACTCTCCAGAGAGTATCCCATCCTATCCCAATTAAACCCATATTAACCATGCACGTCCTTTGACACTATGGAGAAATTTAGCATGGTCAGTCCACCTAATCTGTACACCTTTGGACTGAGGGAGGAAACTGGAGCACTCTGAAAACCCATGCAGACATGGGGAGAATATGCAAACTCCATGCTGTAACCCGAGGCTGGAATCAAATCTGGTAGCTGGTACTGTGAGGTAGCAGTCTTAACCATTGAGCCACTCTCCTGTACATCATATACTTAAGTTCTAGATTTGGCCGCATGCAGTCTTTTTGGAGTTTGTCCACCTTGGCTCTGTCAATTTATACCGAGGCTAGGCTCGATAAGCTGACTTCTTTTGGTGAAGTGAACTTAGTCAGGATCAACATTGGAAATGGACTGTATTCCAGCAAAAACTCTGGGATACCATTTTTCCAGCCCAGTTAATGGGTAAACAATTGAAAGTGACAGCCCAATGCTCAACAGCTTCAGATACCACTAGCTCCAGCCGATGCAGAGTCCACGTCACCAAGAGGTGGACAGATTATGACCAAAAAGGACCTCCAACCATGCGCATTTCATTGGGGTAGCATTGACAGGAAGGCACATCTCAGGTAGAGGTTTTGGGGGGTTAAAGAAGTTGCATTTGCTTTCATATAACAGGGCACCCACTCAGTAGGTGGGTTCCGCTGAAGCCACAGCCAAATACCAAGAGACTGGATAGTTAATAAAGGTAACTGTTAATAGGATAACTGTGAATTTGATTAATTCAATTTGTTCTCTGTAATGTTAAGACATGCAATGTATATAACTATGAACAGCATGGAAAATTGTACAAGTACCAGAGATTTATTTACATGAATAAAGTATATTTTGAAATAAAAAGAGGTTTTTGGAACCTCACTGGTCCGTTTAGTGGTTAGGGTAGGGAACCTCATGGCGCACCCATTTAAGAGCAACCCAGCTGATCCCATGAAGCTCAGTGGTGCCTTTCCTATTGTGTGTGGAAGTGGTCATAAGTGGTTCATTTTGGCCAGTTGGGTATCCACGATGCTCCGTTTCTAACTGCTGGCCGATCGCCTCTCCTAAAAGCAAGATACTTTTGGATGCTGGAAATCTGAAACAGACGCAATGCTGGAGAAACTCTGCAAGGCTGGCATCAAATCTGTATCAGGGAATCAGAATTAACCTTTCGAGTCCATTAAGAAGCCATGCTGGACTTCAAATGTTAAATCTGTTTAAATACAGCCAGACCTGATGCGTTTCTCTAGTGTTGTGTGTTTGTCCCACCTTCCATGTTATCTCCAGTGGCCTAAAGACTGGGAGCGTTCAGTCTGATGTGTGATAGCCACTTGCAGGTTGAGAATATTTTTCCATACTTGAAAACACTACCAGAGAGCTCTTTCTACAGATAGGTATTTTGGTCAAATATGCTGAAAATTGAACTCTGATGTTCAAGTGACAGAAACCTGTTGTTTGAATTTATGATTTAAAAAAAACTTTCAAATGAATCTTGGTTCTAATCAGAAAGGTAAGAATATGAAAGCTATCTTGTTTGGTAAGCCATGTTCCAGCAATTCTGACTCCCATTATTAATGAAGCTAGTTTCCCCTTTAACAAAGAAACGGTAAGCATATTGACATAGCTGCAAAGTTGCTGAAGAAAGTAATAATTAAACTATGTCCTACTGAACAACCTGGAGAACTGGTTTGGCCAGGTTGCCTACAGACAGCTGACTTGAAATGACACCTCCTGAAAGTGCCCCAAGTAAGAATTTTTTTGAATACAAACATTCAGCAAGGGAAGGAATTCCAATGTGAGCTGAGTGTTCTGTTAATCTTTAGCTCTGTCCATTATGTTCTCTCAGTGCTGTAACAGGCATTGTCTCTTATAGCCTCAGACTGTGCCTTTCAGAAGGGCCTGCAGAAAAGTGTGTAATCTCTGGAGAATTCCTTTCCCCGTTGACTTCATGCGAAATAATTGAAAGGGGGTGGATTCTGGGAGGGAACTCATTTTTTTTTAAAAATGACTGTTGACATGAATTGCTGGTGGGAGGAGTAAATGTACGAAAGCTTGAAACTCTGGGAAGCTGGAACCAGGCGAAGGAAACAGCACAAGGAAGGTTTCTATGGTTTTAACACAGGCAGCAAGTGGTTCCTAGGAGCCTTATGCAAAGAAAACATGCACATGAAAGTGTATATTATATTTCACCTTTTGTAACTGGTGAGTTGATTTGAGTGCAACTAAGCTTTTATTTATGGCTGTGGTGCCCCAGACCTTTTGTGTAGTCACTGGTGTATTTTCAATGTTATTGCCAATAGTTCCTATAAGGAAATGATAGGGAGCTGCTGCATCCAGAGGAGAAGAAAAAATTTAGAATGTGACCTGTAGCTTTATTTTATATTTTATTGAAGTGCCAGGCAGGAAGTTTTGTATCTGTTCAAAAGTTCTGCTCAATACTTCTAAAGTCTTACAAAAAGCCTTGTTTTTAAAAAAAAAGCAACATTGGATTTTGTAAAACTTAGTCACTTCATAAAGCAACTGAGTTCAATGAACAAAATACATTTAAATAGTAACTATATCAACAAAAGAATGAGTTGGCAAAGTGTGTTGACAATGAAGTGCATTAAAAGGGAAGGTGGCAGTAACTGGGAAAAGGAAGTTATGATAAATGCTGTACCTTTTACAGTAACACAGACAGTGTATTGAATGGAGAGCTGTAATGATCAATTCTGTTTTGGGACTGTAGTTTTAATTTTGAATGCTGCACCCTTTTTGATATTAACTATGCAGAATTCCTTTTGTTCACTAGATTGCAGTAGCTTTCCACCTCATGCCTATTCAATTTCTTCTATTTGCAGATATTCCAGTGGAAACAGCTTGAAAATTTATACTTCCGAGAAAAGAAGTTTGCGGTGGAAGTTCACGATCCTCGTAGGTAAGATGTTTCCTTTGCTATCGTAACCCCTTTTAGTAAAAAAAAATTAATGTAGGCTTTGTTACAAGTGTGTTTATCGAAGCTGACCATGCTATGTTCAAGCTGTGAATTTTTAAAAATGAATCTTGAAATTGACTATTACTGACTAAGGCAGTAGGTGTAAAATTTGCATCTATTTCTGTAGTTCGAGCAATAAACCTACAAAGAAGCAGATTTTTGTGCTGAATTTTGTTCAATTTTCTAGCTAGTTTATAAACTAATTGTTGCATACTTTTCGTTGCCTTTGTTTCTGCAGTCGTCTTATCTTCCTCGCTGACAAACATTGGTTATTTGGCTGCAACACATTAAAATTTAATGTATGTGGAACTCATTGTCACAGGGGGCAGTGGAGGCCAGGTCATTGAGTGTATTTAAGACAGAGATAGGTTTCTGATTAGTAAGGACACCAAGGGTTACAGAATGGAGGAGGAGAACAGGGTTGTGAAACATATCAGCCATGATCAAATGACTGGGCGAAGTGACCTAATTCTGCTCCTATATGTTGTGGTATTTTTAATGTTTATCTCTAAGTCCCTCTATCATTATGCTCTACACTTTTTTTTTTCTCTCTCTCTCTCTACAGTTTCCTCCAATTATACTTGTACTCCACCCATTAATTTTCTGTCCTTCTAACCCAGATCTCTTTTGTGTATTTTTCTATCGCTGCTGAGTGTCCCTACCTCTGAAACAGGATATCTGGGTTCAAATCCCACCTACTTTAGGTGTGTGTACTAACAGGTTGATTTTTTTTTTAAAAATGCATAAATACATCTGTCTTTTCTATTGGCTTCTGAGCCTTCAGTAACATCTTCCTATTCTATGGTGTTCATCACTTAACTTCTTCACCTTTTGTGGAAAAAAAACTTCTCATTGAACTTTAATGCCAAGCTTTTGAAAAGTTCTTTGGATTAAGGACACTGTATAGGTCACATGCAGAATATTACTTCTGCATGAAAATTGGTATTTAACTGATCATGACCATAGCGCACTCAATCTGAAACCTCTTCCCCTTTGAGTTCATCGAAAACACTGTCTATTTTGTCTGCATCAAGTTTCATTTTCCCCTCTCTCATGCCTTCATTACTCTCCAACTGCATGAACTTAGAGTTCTCATTCAGATATTTACATTTCATTGCAGCCCTGTTCTCCTCAGTTTTGACCTCCAAATTTTTGCAGTCCTCTGATCTACTCCTTGACAATCCAGCCATCCTCCACATCCATTCCCTGTGCTATTTTTACCTCCAGTTGTCTATGCCCCATTAACATTTAGCTCCTTAGATCCTCTTGTTACCCCTTAAAATCCATTTCCATTATCACATCCTTTAATGGCTTGGAAATAATTCTCTTTTTGCCTCAAATATATTTGGATTTTTCATGTTAAAAACACTCAATAAATGATAATTGTATAAACAGTGATATTCTGCAATTGGATTAAAAACAAAATGAAACGCATATTGATCCATTGCGAATGTGTATTATGTTCTATACCTAGAGATAATTCTGGGGGGACTTGCCTATTATTCTACTGAGAAATTCTCTGCAAATTTGGAAGCAAATGTCCAATAGGATTAATTTTCACTTTTTCTTATAAAGCATATACTGCCTTTAGAAATGCTTGCTTGTTGTAGTACCGAACCATTTGTAGGAGTTATGATCCTTACTTTTATCTATATTTTCATAGTTTATTGCATGCAACCATCCAGGCTTTACTACTAACTTTACGTTTTACTTTTTCCCAAATGCTGCTTAAACAGCTGCAGTCTGTTTTCTACATTCCATTTCTATTGCCAGATTTATTTCTGGGGGAAGGAGCATAACAAATGCTCCCATTTACTGGCTTCTGGCCAGCTCCAGGCTAACTCCTGAAGAAACTAATAAATCTTAGTAAAATGTGATTTATTCAGCTATTATGAGTGGGGATGGGGAACAACAGCAAATTAGAGGTATTTTAACTATTTGTATTCTATAATCTGTGTTTTTTGTACTCTTCTTGTCTGTTAAGTATTTTGCAAATGTTATTGGTTACTGTTAACATGGTTGATAATTGACAATTTCTGTTTTGATGGTGGCTGCCACAAGGTCAGTTGGAATGCTGAGTGAAAGGAGAGGAGTCCTACTGATAGCCTTCTGCCTAACAATTCTTCTGGTGTTATTGCCCATAACTCACGAAGGCTGTGTCCATTGTTCAATATCAGTCCCTGCTACAGAATTGCAAGAAGGATTCTAGTAAAATGCATCACATTCTGTATATGTCCTTTCTTGTATTTGTGAATATACTGAAGAGTTACTATAGGGTTTTCAGGGTTTTATTGTACAATTGCAAGACCAGATATAATTTTAATCCATACATATAATGCTGAAAAATATACACTGGAGGTATTCATTTCTTAATGTTTTATTTTACAACAACTGTTTGGAAAGGGAGCACAGGTGGTGCATTTTCCTGAAATCCATGTCTTAAAATTTTATGGGGCTTGATCTCTTGGGCCAGCATTAGCCTCTTGCCTAACCCATAAAAGCACATTTCATGTCATTTGGAATAACATTGACAGCAGCTAGGGAGAAGCCTGCGGTCAAGGCCATGTGGTCTTTTCAGTTGAAGGAAAAAGTGTGAATAGCATAAAATGAATCAAATTGGGTCACCAAACTAAAAGTTATTGCATTTCAGTCCTCTATCCAAGTGAGAAAATTGTGAAGTTAATACCAACGCTTCACTTTGCAAATATTTCTGTGAAGACCATGATCTCCACCTGTCACTTTCTAAATTGTCACCACTGCTTGTCCAATTATCCAGAGAAGCAAAGACTTGAATTTCAGAAGGACCTTTCTTAATCTCAATGTTCCGGAATGTTTCAAAAAGAACTTCACTGAGTATTGTGTAGTCACTGTTCGAATGTTGCAAGTGCAGCAACCAATTTGCATGGAGTCTTTTGCATCCAACTTAAACTGGAGATTACTTCCTTTCTAAAATCTCATCCAAAAGCCCTCCATTAGTGCAGACCTTCCTTAGTACTGCAATGGATGGTCAGTCTTGATTTTTTTTTTTAATGCACTCATGTTTGAATTGTTTGTTGCACCCAGAATCTTGTCGCTTGGAGGCAAGAATGCTACAAACTGAGCCACTAGAACCAAAAGATCACCCAATTAAATATTGGGGAGACCAAAGCCTTTCCTTCGGTTCCTGCCAAAAACTCCATTCCCTTCGTCACTGACTCCAACCATCTCCTCAGCAGGTGTCTAAGCTTAACCATGTAGGTGAAGGAACTCCCCACTGATAGGATATACTGGAATGAATCATGCCAGCGCCATCTTGGAACCTCAGTCGTGCACCTGGTCTTTATTTTTCAAATTACTTTTCCCTAAGAATTCATGCTGAAGCATCTGTACCTAGCACCTTTATACCTAAAATGGCAACATAAGTGGAGATTTTTAAACTTGTCACTGTGCTCATTTGAGTACGTGACAATAAAGCTAATTCTAACTAGACTGTTCGCAACCTTTGTCATGTTTCTGTCTAAGATGAACTTTGAACCCAGAGATCAAAATAACATCTGAGCACTCCTGAAATTTCTTAAGGGTGAGTTTTCAATTCTGTTGGCTACTTTTTAAATTTTCGACTGGGACGTTTTCATTCAGTCACATTGGGATGAACTTTCCCACATGAGGGATAAATGTCATTTTTTTTGTCAAGTTTTTTTGAGAAGGCTTGGACAGGTTTCTTGCAGGATTATACCAAACTTGCCTCATGAACTGTTAGCTATGCCCCACTTGTCAGTGGTTAGCCTGATTTCTTCCTGTTGGCGTAGGCGCGAGTACGTTCCCTGATGGGATATACCAGAATCTCTCCTGGCAGCACCATCTCGGAACCAGGGTCATACATCTGTTCAAGCATTGGCAGTCCAGAGCTGTCCTTCATAAAGTCATAGAGATGTACAGCAAGGAAAAAGACCCTTTGGTGCAACAGATCCATGCTGATGAGATATCCTAACCTAATCTCGTCCGATTTGCCAGTTCTTGGCCCATACATGTACCAGCCTTTGCATGAAAATGTTGTCCCTTTTTTTTTTTAAATCTTTCCACTCTCACCCTTAACTTATGCCGTCCAGTTTTTGACTCCCCCCCCCCCCCCCCCCCCCCCCCCCCCACCCCAGGGAAAAAGCCTTGTCTATTTACCCTGTCCATGCCCTCGTGATTTTATAAAGCTCCATAAGGTCACCCCTCAGCTTCTGATGCTCCAGGGACAGCAACCCCAGCCTATACAGCCCATCCTTGTCACTCAAGTCCTCCAATCCTGGCAAAATCTTTGCTTTGAACATATGGCATAGCACACATAAACCAATGCCTCTAGCAATAAAAGTGGCACAGCTGAGATTTCCTTTCATATCGAAGCTTACATTCCTACTCCAATTGCTGTTTAAGCACTAGGCCACACATTCACCTGTTAGCGACATATCTTCCATCTAGTCACTGCTGCCGTTTCTGCGGTGCGCATAGTCATTCCAGCTTCTTAACATTATTTAAAGTGAAACCATCACATAACAGAAAGCCTTAAAAACTTTTACATTTATATTTATAAACACCAAAGCAAACAAAAGTTGTATTTGTCTTTCAACTCTTACTGCGTGCATGTTAAGAACCAGGAGTTTTTACAGCCCATGAATGATCACTGCACTCAACTGTCATCGACTGCAGCAGTGTCAATTAAATCCTGTCTGACATGGAGCATAGCAGTGTCTGACACTACACCATGTACAATATGAAGTTCCTCTGCTCACAAGACTGCTCTCGCTCTTCTAGTTTGTCAGCTAACATTACATCCCCTCGCTGCCTGCTCCACTTATACAGAGCACAGTAAGGTAGAAATGTGTGGTGCACTCAGTCAGTCTGGGGAGTATCACAAGGCCTGTGCAGACTGGTCCAAGCAGTGGCATCTCCTCTTCAAGCCTATGTCTGCTGAATCATGACCCTGGTTGAAGAATGGACTGCATTGTATCTCCACTCTGCTTCAGTCAGGGAACTGTGTTACAGAGTCATCAGCCATCATTGCAATAGGCAGCTTTTGTCTCCCAGTAATCCTCTTTGTAAGCCCCTGCCAACACAGTAGGAATGTGCAAGTTCTCAAAGATATAGGCATCATGGCAGCTCCCAGGATACCATGGGCAACTTTCAAAGAAGTAATACCAGCTATTGTTGGTGACTTGCACTTTTCTATTGATATCCTCTGCTACGTTATGAAATGGTTTCCTCAGCACTGTGTGCAAACTATGGTGCATTGCACCTGTGGGAAACCAGCAATTTTCCTAAAGTCTATTCCCCAGCCTTAACTTATTTGTGGGTGGACAATTAGAGACTCTACACAGGTTCCCAGGGGAGTCCTTCGAAGCAGCAGTAATGTAAAGGTTCAATGCAATTAGCAGAGGTTGTAGCTCCAGCTTTAGCAGTTCACAAAGGTCAATGACAATGTCCTCGGCCATCCTCCGTCTGCATCCATTGCGCCTTACTCATCCAGAGGAAACATCATCTAGCATGAAAGACTGTGCACATCCTGGGAATCATGAGGGAAACTTTGCTGTAACCTCTTCATGTGGAGGTTTGTTGGAGGTTGCTACTGGCCCTGGGTTTGCTGTTGCATCTGCTCCTCCCATGTTTCTCTGCCCCTTCATAGAGCTTAGAGTCATAAAGGTGTACAGCAAGGAAACAGGCCCTTCAATCCAACTCATCCATGCCGACAAGGTATCCTAACCTAATCAGAATCCCTACAGAATGTAGAAAGAAGCCATTTGGCCCAACAAATCCACATTAACCCTCTGAAGAGTAACCCACCCAGACCCATTTCCCTACCCGATATTTACCCTGGCTAATGCCCCTAATACTATAGGCAATTTACCTGGCCTGCACGTTATTTTTGGATTGTGGGAGGAAACCCTAAGGTGGGAATTGAACCTGGATCCCTGGTGCTGTGAGGTAGCAATGCTAACCACTGAGCCACCCTGCCACCCTAGTACCATTTGCCAGCACTTTGTTCATATCCCTGTAAACCCTTCCTATTATACCCATCCAGATACCTTTTTGTAAATGTTGTAATTGCACCAGCCATAACCACTTCCTCTAGCAGCTCATTCTGTACACGCACCACCCTCTGTGTGAAAACATTGCCCCTTGGGTCCCTTTTTTAAAATCTTTCCCCTGTCACTCTAAACCTATGCCCTCTTGCACTCTTCCACCCCAGAGAAAAGACCACATCTATTTACCCTATCCATGTCCATAAATTTCTGTAATGTCACCCCTCGGCCTCCGGTCCAGGGAAAATAATCCTAGCCTATTCAGCTTCTCTCTGGAGCTCAAACCCTCCAACGCTGGTAACATCCTCATAAATCTTTTCTGAACCCTTTCAAGTTTCACAACATCCTTCCAATTGGAGGAAGACCAGAATTGCACACAATATCCCAACAGTGGCCCTAACCAATGTCCTGTACAACCACAACATGACCTCCCAACTCCTGTACTCAATGCTCTTACCAATGAAGGAAAGCATACCAAATGCCACCTTCACTATCCTGTCTACCTGTGACTCCACTTTCAAGGAGCTATGAACCTGCACATCAAGGTCTCTTTGTTCAGCAACACTCCCCAGGACCTTAGACAC
Source organism: Chiloscyllium punctatum (assembly GCF_047496795.1). NCBI lineage: Eukaryota > Metazoa > Chordata > Chondrichthyes > Orectolobiformes > Hemiscylliidae > Chiloscyllium > Chiloscyllium punctatum. The sequence continues at coordinate 47,781,941 of NC_092750.1, read as the reverse complement.
TTAAATGGTAAGTCCTGCCCTGATTTGCCTTTCCAAAATACAGCACCTCACACTTATCTAAATTAAACTCCATCTGTCACTGTTCAGCCCATTGGCCCGTCTCACCAAGATCCCATTGTACTCTTTGCTATCCACTACACCTCCAATGTTGTGTCATCTGCAAACTTACTAACCAAATCTCCTATGTTCACATCCAGATCATTTCAGCACCTATAACCCTTGCAGTGGCTGGATGCATTGGTCATTTATCCAATGCACCTTTTGTAGGGAACAGAATAAATAGAACTGCTGTTTGTAATTTTTATTAATGACTTAGATGAGGGAGTCGAAGGGTGGGTCAGTAAATTTGCAGATGATACAAAGATAGGTGGAGTTGTGGACAGTGAGGAGGGCTGTTGTCGGCTGCAGAGGGACTTAGATATGATGCAGAGCTGGGCTGAGGAGTGGCAGATGGAGTTCAACCCTGCCAAGTGTGAGGTTGTCCATTTTGGAAGAACAAATAAGAATGCGGAATACAGGGTTAACGGTAGGGTTCTTGGTCAGGTGGAGGAACAGAGGGATCTTGGGGTCTATGTACATAGATCTTTGAAGGTTGCCACTCAGGTGGATAGAGTTTGTAAGAAGGCCTATGGAGTATTATCGTTCATTAGCAGAGGGATTGAATTCAAGAGTCGTGAAGTGATGTTGCAGCTGTACAGGACTTTGGTTAGGCCACAGTTGGAGTACTGTGTGCAGTTCTGGTCGCCTCACTTTAGGAAAGATGTGGAAGCTTTGGAGAGGGTGCAGAGAAGATTTACCAGGATGTTGCCTGGAATGGAGAGTAGGTCGTACGAGGATAGGTTGAGAGTTCTCGGCCTTTTCTCGTTGGAACGGCGAAGGATGAGGGGTGACTTGATAGAGGTTTATAAGATGATCCGAGGAATAGACAGTCAGAAACTTTTTCCCCGGGTACAACAGAGTGTTACAAGGGGACATAAATTTAAGGTGAAGGGTGGAAGGTATAGGGGAGATGTCAGGGGTGGGTTCTTTACCCAGAGAGTGGTGGGGGCATTGAATGCGCTGCCCGTGGGAGTGGTAGAGTCAGATTCATTGGCGACCTTTAAGCGGCATTTGGATAGGTACATGGATGGGTGCTTAATCTAGGATAGAAGTTCGGCACAACATCGTGGGCCGAAGGGCCTGTTCTGTGCTGTATTGTTCTATGTTCTATGTTCTATGATCTATGGTAATGAGCAGTGAGCAAATGTATCACTTACAAATGACAGCTTAACATAGTGTGCCCTAAAGTGGGACAAGGAGGGCCATGGTATTACTCTTCTTTGATCTTTAGTATTGGTCTTCATTTTGATGACGGCATCATCAGTTATGTGGTAAAGATTGTAGGTGCTGCATGAGTACTGAACCCTTCTCTCAGTCCATGTCACCCACAAAAGGCATTACTACAGATAAGAGTCCTGTGTTACATTACTGTTCAGTTGCAAGGGAATCCATTCCATGTCATAGAATCCCCACCATGTGGGAACAGGCCATTTGGCCCAACAAGTCCACACCAACCCTCTGAAGAATAACCTACCCAGTCTCATTCCCCAACCCTATATTCCCCCTGACTAAGGCACCTAACCTACACATCCCTGAACAATCTGGGCAATTTAGCATGGCCAATTCACCTAATCTGCACATCTTTGGATTGTGGGAGGGAACTGGAGCACTTGGAGGAAACCCACACAGACACAGGGAGCATATGCAAACTCCACACAGATAGTCACCCTAGGGTGGATCGAACCCGGGTCCCTGGCACTGTGAGGCAGCAGTATTCACCACTGAGCCACTGTGCTGTCTCACCTGCGATCTTCTGACCTTGTGCAGCCTGAGGCCTTGCATTAGCTACATGCTTAGTGGCCCACAGCTGCTGCTTTTAAGGTTGCCTGTGATTACTTCAGCTTCAGACCTGTCAGTTGTCAATCTGCAAGAACCAGTGACATGTCAAGATTGCTTGTGACTAGTATTTGACCCCCACACACTTGCACAGTTAGGATACTTTGCATGCACTGATATGGTCGCAGATGGTTTTAACCTGCACTTTGCAAGTGCCCCCTAAAAGGCCTCCCAGTGCTCTGAAATGGAGCCTGCAGTTTTGGACAGCAGACATTGACTCCTGCCACACCCATTTTTCATTCTTAGCAATCCAGGTCATGCTGCACACAGAGTACCAGGCTCAGTCTGGTTTCTAAACTGCAGTCTTGAAGTGGCAAACCATATTACAAGTGAATTCAGGGATGTGCCACAATGATGAGGAGAGGCTTATACATGTTAGATGCCAGCATTCACGAATGTGGAGTACTTGCGGCTACTGCTCATTGTGTATCATGAGACACGGTGCCTACTGTTCAAGGTGGAGGTCCAAAGGAGCAAGCAGTGAGTTGGAGTCACCATATTCAGGTCAGGAATTCTCAGCATCCAGTTCCTACCTGTTGTATGATAGAATGGGAGAGTACGTTTTAAATAAACTGAGATTCAGTAATGAGGATGGTAATGAGTGATAATTGGCAGTCGTCAGCCACCGCTGCTCGCTAGAGAGAATTTCATCTCAAGGTCCAGGATTTGGCTGGAAAACGCTACTTTGTTAGTCTTGACATCAAGAAAGGCTTCTCTCAATGCCGCTTGCAATTCTCCCAAATTTCTCTCCATAGCCCACATCATTCATGGCCTCAGAGGATTCTATCCAACGTCCTCTGTGTTTGATGTCTGGGTATTTGGACTCTCGGAAGTAGAATTAGAACCATTCCTCAATGTCCTCAATAATAACCAGCCTTCCATTTAAACTGAAAGCCACAGCACACAAGGCAGGTTTAAATGCTTGAGATGTCACAATATTTAAATTAGCACAAACCAACCAGCTATAGGTTGGCAGCAGAGTTGTTCTTTTCATAACCTTTCATTAAAAAACACTCTAACTCTGGATGAATTCATTGCGAGTGATTTCAAGTTTTCCTGTCTCCCATTTAGCTAAATATTCTAGTGTTGGCAGGCTAGCTTGACAAGCTATCTACCTCTCCGTTTCACAGCCACTTAATTCCCCACCCCTGTCCCCTTTTTGCAGTCACTTTTCTCTATCATCTTCCCTGGCATCACCTGCAGACCTACTGCCTCAACTGACTTCTTGCTTTTTTTCCTACTGAAGGCTGTTGTCCCTCCTTCACATATGGGTGAGTCCACAGGCAACACTCGTGGGGGCACAACAGCTTCATTGAAAACTCCCCAGTCTACATACCATGGTGATTTTTTTTTTGTCCTGATTGGGGGTACCATTGATTTTTTTTTTCTCTCTACTGGGCAATTTGGCCTTTTTGTTTTTGACCATGTATTTGCTGTTTGCCCCTCCATCCATTTTGAGCACTGCTGTGATCATACATTTTTGACATAGGTAGTTTTGGACTATTTCCATATCTTTAACATCACCCCGACTCATCTCATCTGCTGAAACCATTATTAATGCCTTAGTTAGCTTTACCTACTGCTCTGAAATATTCCTAGTCAACCTCCCATCTTCACCTTTTCATTAAGTTGTTATCCAGAACCTACTGTCCATCTCCTAAGGCCTGTTCACCTGTCAACCTTGTACTTGTTAATCTGCTTTGACTCCCAGTTGAGCAGTGTCTCCATGTTTAAAGTTCTCATCTTTGTTTTGAGATCCCCACCTATGGTTATGCCTGCCTGTCTCTCAAATCTCCTAGCCCTATCGCCATCTGAGGTTTCACCACAACTCTCATTCTGACATCTTGAGTAGCTCCAATTTTATTTCCTCTATCATTGGAACTGAGCCATCAGCTGCCTCCCCTGAAAATTCTCTCCCCCAACGTCTCTGTCTCATTACCTCTTTCCTCTCCTCTTTTAAGATGTTCTTGATTTGATTAGACTTATTATTGCCGCATGTACTGAGATACAGTGGAAAGTGTTGTTTGTTTGCTAACCAGTCACATCATACATTACGCAACTATGAGGGTAATGGAACAGAATGCAGAAAATAATGTAGGAGCAAATTACTGCAGATGCTGGAATCTGAGCTGAAAATAAAAAATGCTGAAAATCGCAGCTGGTCAGGAGAGAAAGCAAGCTTACATTTAGAGTCTGGATTGCTCTTCGTCAGTCAATGGATGGAATGCTAGTTTGCGTGATAAACCTGGGCTGCTTTCACAACTCTAATTTCTTAAGGTCTTGGGCAGAATAGTTGCTGTACTAAGTTGTGATGTATACGGAGAGGATATTTTCTATGGAACATCTATAAAAATTGGCAAGAAACCATTGTGTACATGGTGAATTTCCTTAGCCTTATGAGGAAATAGATGCATTGTTATGCTTTCTTAACAATAGTATCGACCTGGCTAGACCAAGACGTAACATTGGTGATCTTTTACTCTAAGGAACTTGAAGTTTTTGACCATCTCCACCTCAGTCTTGATAGAGATAGGGATGTGTCCTCCACTCTGCATCCTGAAGTCAATGACCAGCTCCTTTTGTTTTGCTGACATTGAGATACTCACCTAAAAATACCTTTTACATCCAAACATCTGTATTAATGGACCTCTTTGATATAAGTAATTGAAAAATTATAATTAAACAAATGCAGTATTTTTTTTGTCTGCTCTCATGCCACCTCATGTGGTTCAATGTCAATTTTGTTTTCAAATCAAGGCCTTGTGAAGCACCTTGAGACATTTTGCAACATTAAAAGTGCCATAAAAATAGGCAATGTAGTTGTAATTATTCTTCTGTTTTTGGATTTTTAAAAAAAAACTAAATGTAAACCTCAAGTGAACTGCTTTACTCTTGGGTTTGTGGAATCTCTTGGAAACATTGCATGCCTTTTTCTTTATTCAGAGTACCATTGTCAAGAAGAACCTTTGGGCAGACTGGACTGGTGGTAAATACATGGTACGCAAGTACCTCCCTGATAAAATCTATCTGGGTGATGGCAATAAGTCAGCATCAGTTTTACCTGGACAGGAAGCAAAGCAAAGTAAGTTGTTGATCAAAAAATGGATTAAAACCTGAGACTGAACATATGAGCATATTGAGAACATATAATTCATTTATTCTCCTATTCAAGTAAGATGCTATTGTAACTTTGGAGCAGGTAGCTTCAATAAATTTTTGTTTTTGTTCTTGCAGGCAAAGATCCCATCGGCAAGAAGTCTCAGTGATATTGCAGTGGATTTGACTGATACTGGAATGCCTAAGGCTTCTAAACTGGCAAATGTGGATGGCAAGAATCCAATTATAACAGCTAGCAATGGCAGTTTAATTTCCTCTGGTACGTTCTTTGCTACATGTGCTTCCTACTTATTGTGTGAATCCATTATGGAAGAGTGCTAGTTACTGACTTTTCTCTTCATTCTTGACCTACACTCAATTTATCAATATTTAGCAGTTTAGTGTTTGGGTAAAATCAAATGAGTGTGGGGGTCAGTTTTGTTCAGCTGCGGAATGATCCCAACAGCATGGATCCATTTTTGGCACTGGCTGAGGTTAACATGAAGGTCTCTCCTCATCCTGAATTCTCTCCTGATGCATGGTTACCCTGAGGTTAAACTGCCACCAGTCATCTCTTTCTGATGATACAGCAGCGCTATGGTCTGATAATGGCTATGGCAACTTTACCTTTCTATTTGGCTATGTAACTGAGGGAGTACCAATAGATCCTCTTGGTGTTTAGTTTAGCTTTAACATGGATCTTTCTCAAAGGAAAGAAATAGAAATTGAAAAGTAATGGATGAATTATTAATGCACAATTATTTGTTGTTTTAGGTATTTTTAAAACTACAGTTACTTCCAACCAAACTGAACTCTATTGCAAACGAGTTAATTCTCCGAAGCTGCATTAAGTGGTAATGCAAAATGTTATATTGAAGGGAAAACCTATTTAGGTTATCTTGGATTTATGAACCAAAAAGGTTATTTCATTTTTGCCACATCTTGTAGTAATTGGCCGTTGCTTTCGGCAACTTTCTCATTTGGTTTGGTCCAGTTCAGACTTTACACACAAATAGTAACATTGAAACAATTTAGACTGTAAGTGTGTAATGCAGAAAATGTATTTCTTCAACTGAATTATATTTGTTTGCTTCACTAGCAGAGTGCCAAATATTTTGTCAGATATCTATCTATTCATCCTCTTGCTTGTCTAAAGATTGCAAGAATACAGATTAATAGTGTTTGATGTGTAGATCCAAGCATAAATTTTATTTTATTGGCTAAAGGAATTAAGTATACTGCTGTCTGTTTCGAGGATTCATTGCTCTGTGCATAACCGATCAACCAAGTCTATCCCATCAGAACCATGCTGATGATCATACATCAAAAATTTGTTTTGTCAAAACACATTTTGCAACTCGTACCTGACAAATAAATCTCTTGTGGCATTGGAAAGACCAGTCAACAACATGACACATCTTTAACCCAGAAGAATTAAATTTTACTTTGTGAAAATTGAATATTCAATTTAAACATGATGCAAAGTGTAAACTGCCAAATAAATTTCTCTGTGGTTTTATGTTTGCAATCATACATAATGTTTGTATGGAATTGAATAAAATTCAGTGTGCTTTAGAAGGGTTCAGCCAACCTGACCAGTGACCAATAGCTGTGTTGAGGCCAAGTAAAATATAGCATTATTTTGAGTGCTGTACCTCTTCCAGATGCTCAGCCATCTGTGAAAATCAATATGTGGAGAAAACTTCAAACAATGCACTATATTAATGGACCTTTTTTGATATATGTAACTGAAAAATTATATTTAACAGATGCAGTATTTTCATTTTTGTCTGCACAATTGAATTCCGTATTAATGTAGAATAAAGGCAAATTATGTCTACATTAATGCATCTATGATCTAAAATTCAGCATACGTGAAATAGAATTTTGTAATAGCATTTTCCAATTGTATTCCGGAGAATGCTCAAAATGAAAGAACTCTTTCCATTCTGGATGGTTTGATTATACCAGAGAAGTGGTTTCCCTTGATTTTAATAACAAATGAAAGCAGTAGAATTGTTTGCAGGTTTTTATCCTGCAAGCTAATTTCTACAACTGGTGTATGTGCCAAAAGCTTTATGAAAGACTGCCAAACAGAACAAGGACGTGGTATGCTTACAAGCTGGTGGAACGAATGTCTGTCTTGTCAGATGCTGTATTCTAGTTCTGTTGACCACACAGACTATTACAGATCCTGTAGAGAATACATCTGTTGTTAAAAGTTGTTTTGTATTTTGACCTCCATAAAGTCACCGTTCATGCATATAGTAATTTTCATGTTTTCTTAGATGTCAGCAATAATTATAGTGTGTGTCCAATTAGGTTCTCAAGACTCTGAAGTCAGTGATGAGCAAAAGAAAGAAAAGCTGATTGAATTGAAGCAGCGTCGGAATGCTCTGCAAGATATTCTTCATCAAAGAATGGAAGAATTAAAGAAAATTTGTTTACGAGAAGCAGTAAGTAAACCTTGAAGTCGCAGGTTTAATAGTTTCCTTACTGCAGTACCTTAAATAGTCCTTTTTAAAAACCAATATTCATTAGATTCTTGTCTGTCTTACGACTGTGTTGCATTGTTGGTCGTCACAGTGGGAGTGATACCGAGTTAGAAAATTAAGGCTGGAGCGCACAGCATCCACAATGACAATCCAACAGTACTTTTAAAAAAAAAAGTCCTGAACTATTAAATGCTCTTTCATAAGAGGTATGAAACTAAGTTCCCATTGGTCCCACCGTTGTGAAAGAACCCATGCTATTCTTTTGAAGATGACCAGGGATTATTTTCAAAAGTGCAAGGGCAATATTCGTCACTTAGCCAATATTGATCATTCCACTAATATCTGCTAGTGGATGATCTGTTTATTATCACAGTTTGTTAGATTTTATTGTGCACAAATTGGCTGGCTGTCTTCTCCAGTACTTCAGTACTTGCACTCCTTTTACGTTTTGCATTCCCATTATAGGAGTTAACCGGAAAATTACCAAAAGAGTATCCACAGACATTGGGAGAAGAGCTTCCACATGTTAGACGCCGAGTGGGCACAACTTTCAAATTGGATGACACCCTGCTTCAAAATGAAGAGGTTAAGTATTGTGTGCAAATTTTGCATTGGAAATTTGCAGTTTTAATTGCTATCCAATTTTAATGATATGCAGCTGTTTTCTTTAACACCTCTTCCCTCCGTTGGTTCTGTTCTATTTGTTCTTGAAGTGTAGATGCAAAGTGTGTGACCCTCCAGTATGGAACTCAAATGATGACCTTTACATTCTGTATTCAGTTTTGGCAAATCAGAATTGAGCCCAAAAGTGCCCACCACAACGACGCACATCCTAGTAGCAGTAAGTAGGAGAAGAAATCATCAGGAATTGGGAGCTTTTCTCTCTTTGCAAGCAAGGAAAGAGAATATGATATGAGTTAGAAGCAGAGTTAGGCAATTTGACCTCTCAAGTCTGCTTTGCCACTCAATTGTATTGTAGCTGTTGTGCTTATGTTTTGAATTCCACCTTCCTGTCTCTTCTGTGAGAACTTTTTGATGTACTTGCCTGCCAAGAATCTAGTCTCATTCTTAAAAAAATTCAATGACTCCACCTCCTTTGCCTTTTGAAACAGTTCCCAGGTAACCCTATAAGAGAAAATTTCCTAGTGTCTTTCCTAAAGGCAACCCCTAATTTTAATCCCTATTGACTCCCCCTACCATCAACATTGTCACAACTGTTATTTACTTCAATCAAGTCAGCCCTCAGTTTTCTATACTCTGGAAGTTATCCCAGTTCAGTTCATCTGATTTTGGTTGGCCAGCTCATTATGAACCAGGAAACCCAAGTTTATCAGACTGCATGAATCAAGTAGTGTCAAACCTACTTATTGGTGGTGATGTCTTTTATCTTTTACACCAGTGGAGAACTGTCATCTGGAAAGAATGCTTATGTTGCAATTATATTGACACATTCTTAGAGGTGTGTCTCTGTGTCACAAACAGTTTACATTCTATCTGGAATATCTAATTTCTTGAATACATTTAATTGCTGCTCTCTGTCGTCATAATTTGTTTCTTTTTTTGTGTTTTACGGTAATGTGTAGTAATGTTGAAATTGTACAGATTATTTTTGCGTCATTAACTCTGCATTGCACCCATTCTGTCAATCTGAATAGATTCCTGTGTGATACTTATGTTGCTCTAAAATGAAGATTTTAATATTAAAGTTTGTCAGGTTGAGGAATTAGAAATGGAGAATATATAGAGATGGCAGAAAAATTGAACATATATATTGTGTCAGTGTTCACTAGGGAGGATATAAGTAACATTCTGGAAGTAGCTTAATCAGGAATTGAAAGGGAGAAAATTACAATTACTAGGGAAGTAGTATTGAGGGGATAAAAGTATTGGGAAAAACTGTTCCAACTGAACTATTGATAAGTCCTCAGGTCCTCATGGATTTCATTCTGACCTCTTTTGAAAAGAAGTAGCTAGTGAGATATTTGATGTTTAATTTTAATTTTTTAAAACTCGTTAGATTTGAGGATGTTTCTTTTAGATTGAAAAATAGCTAATGTAACTCCATTATTCAAAAAGTAACAGGGGCAGAAAACAGGAATCTACAGGTCATTGAGCCTAACATCTATCATAGGGAAATTGTGAAAACTATTATTGAAGATGTTATAACAGGATACTTGCATAAATTCAAGGTAATCAGGCAGATCCATCATGGTCCTGTCGAAGGGACGTAGTGTTTAATTAATTCATTGGAGTTCTTTTGAAGACGTTCTTGTGTTCTAGATTGAGCGCAACCAGTAGGTATGTTGTACTTAGATTTCCATAAGGTATTTGACAAGGTTTTTATCAAAATTTCTTGTGGAAAATGAAAGTTCGTGGTGTGGGAGGTAATGTATTACCATGAATTGACAATCGGCAGACTAACCAAAAAGCAGAGAGTAGGAATAAGTGTTCTTTTCCAGATAGGCAGGATGTCAGAAAAGGTGTGCCACTAAAGTCTGTGCTAGTGTTTCAATGTTTAACAATTTAAATGATTTAGATGAAGAGATAAAAGTTATCGTAGCAGCATTTGCTGTTAACACAAAGATATGTACAAAAATGAGTTGTGGAAAGGCCATGAGGAGCATACAAAGAGATGTACATTGGTCAAGCAAGTGGGCAAATGAAATGTATAACAGTGCTAAGTATGACATTGTCTATCTTGTCAGAATAAAAAAAATTACTGCAGTGGTGAGTGGTTGCAGAGGTCAGATACAGAAAGATCTGGGTGTCATAGTGCATGAATAGCAGAAGGTTGAAATGTAGATAGTTCAAGTAATCAAGAAAGCTAATAAAATGTTATTTTACTGAGGGAAAATGAATGTAAGAGAAACGGAGGTTATGTTTCAATTGCACAGGGCATTAAGAATGCATCTGGAGTACGGTTTGCTGTAGCATCGGAAGGATATTATGGTGGAAGCAATTCAGAGGTTTACTAGACTAATATGTGGACTGACTAGATTGCCTTAAGAAAGGCTAGACTGGTTAGGTCTGTATCCTCTGGAGTTTAGAAGTGTCCGTGGTGACTTACTTGAAACATAAAAGATCCTGAGGGGACTTGACCATGTGGATGTGGTTATGGGAATATCTAGAACAAGAGTCATTGTTTTAATTGGGCAACCCCTTATTTTTAAACTGAGATAAAGATTTTTTTTTACTTGAAGCTTGAGAGGCTTTTGGAAGTGGATGCAGAATCTTTAAATGTTTTTAAGGCTGAGGTAGATAAATCAATTCTTGACCACCAAGGAGATAAATATTTTAAAGACCGGCAGGAATGTCGAGTTGAGGTTAAAATCAGATCAGCAATCTTATTGAATGGCACAGCAGTCTCAAAGGGCCAAGTGACCTAATCTTGTTCCTTATTCATAAGTTGTATTTTTGTTGACAGAAAAAAATACAAATGATAACCATTGGATGTGTTTACATACTGTACTGAAATCACAGTATAAGAGCAGGTTTATTTCAAGGGTTTTACAAATGTCTCTAGTTAATGGTGAAATAACATTAAATTGGTGATTCTTCGCCTAACAACTTTTCAGGATCCATATTTACAAGATTTGGAGAATAAGTTTGTCATTCAGCAGAAGATAGTGGAAGCTGCAAGAAAGCTAGCCAATGACCATGAAGTATGCAAGAATGTTAAAAAGAAGAGGAAACAAGATTATGTTGATGCTTTGAAAAAGCTTCAAGACATAGAGAACTCCAGTAACGAGTATAGAATAAAATGTGGGAGGAAGCCAACTCAGAGAACCTCCCTTGTTGTTCCAGGTAATTGCAATTTAAATTTTGAATGTAAATTTAAAATGTTAATTTGCTTAGCCAAAGTTCTTTCCCTCAGTGAATTATCTTTTTAATATTGTCCAGAATTTAACACCATGGGTTTGCCTCTCTGTAATCATTCGGCAAGTGTATTTGCTGTTATGTATTTACAATACTTGCTGTGAGAATTTATGGAATTTCTTTCTTATCTAGATGAGGTAATTCCTTCTGAGACCAGTTCCTTATCTGACACAAATACAACAGATGATGGTAAGTTGTGAACACGTTTTAAAGTACTGTAAGTGTTAACAGTACCACCATCTTGTGTTCAGTATTTTTGTGTCCATGGGCCGTTGGCATTTGTTAGAAAGACCAACCTTCATTGCCTATTTATAATTACCCTAGAAAATGTGGTGAGGAGCTGCAGCAATCCATGTGGTGTGAGTACACTGCAGTGCTATTTGGTCAGGAGTTCCAAGGTTCTGACTTGCCAATGATGCAGGTGTGGCAGAGCTAACTCCATAGATATCCTGGTATCCTGTCACCAAGTCTCCCTTTGTTTATACGTGAACAGTTCTCAACTTTAATGCTGCCTCATTCAAAGTTCGGTACCAGATTGTCAGAGACATGGACAATCAGGGCTGCCTGATTCAATGAGATTAACAGCCCCAGTTAGGAAACTTGAATTCAATGAAATCCAGTGGCTGACCTTATCCTGACAACTGCAATATAGAGAAGAACCTCGATTATCCGAATGAGACAGACAGGGACTATTTTGATCGGGTAATTGATCGTTCAGATAATCAATCTGATTGTTAACGAGCGGTAATTTGAGTGCCGGTTATACAAACATTTTTCCATTATCCAGCAATACACGCCACAATACCACTTGACTAATAACTGAATGCTGAGCTGCATGACGCTGTTGTTATGGGACCTTGAGATCTTGTTTGGATAACCTGAAATTCGGATAATTGTCCGGGTAATCAAGGTTGTAATGAATTTCCTACTTAGGTTGATGTGTGACTTGGAGAGGAACCTGTAGGTGGCAGTGTTCTTGAGTATTGTTGGATTGGTACTCATCCGCAAAAGTGGTGAATATTCCATTATATTGTTGACTTGTAAATGTCAGAAAGCTAGTCTTTTGTTGCAGAATGTACAACCTCTCATCCTCACACATGCTTTCAGTGGAATTTCAAAAGTTTAACTAGAGGATATTTTTGGCAGTTAATCATTTTTACTGTTATCCAATCATCGTTGCAGATGACCTACGTGTTATGCAAAGAAAAAGATCCTTTTCTAGCCAACAACCCCTGAGACCACTTCCACCACAGTCTCTTGAGCTTAAACAGAATCGGCAGCGGAGAAGTTCTGCAAGTGAACAGCTTCATGATAAAGGCCATATAGGCCAAACTAGGTAAAGTATGCCCTGGTTCACTAAGTATCTATGCAACTATGGCTATTTGTACATGAAATGAGAACAGTTTTCTGATAATCGCTCTTGTTTTTTCAACATTTGCAGCACCTTTTTATAATTTATTTCTTTTTAGGCCTGCAAATTTTAGTCATTTTTGTCTTGAAACAGTCAATCCATTGTTCATTCTTGAATACCGGTCTATGTCCTGGATACCTTGATTTCAACACAATTGGAGAAGTTAGCATCGCCAAAGATTTTCAGTAGTTTAAATGTAGCCTAGTTGAATATTTGATGGATATTCTTAAATATGCTTGGTTATTTAAATGGATTCTTTGACAAAATAATCAATTTTTAAAAATTCTTCTCAAAATTGAGGTGGTTTACTGCAAATTACACCACATTTTATTTTATTACATATTTGCATGATTTTCATCAACAATCACTTTAAAATTGCAAAGACCAAGGGAAAGAACAACCATCAAGATTTTTAAGAGCAACCAAATGTCTATATAGGTTGAAAGGGAAAGAATTTTAGAAGTATGGTGATCTGAGAAATAATTTTTACAATCTGGATTTGTCCTTTTATTTATGATGGGCAAATGCTCAGTCAGTTCATAGTTGGCAGAACCTCCTAGAACCTGCAAACTTTGTTTGTCAGTAGGGTTAGGGTTAAAATTGACAGATTTAAGTGGAGGAGGCTTTAAGTTGAAGAATTCATATTGCCGTCCATTACTTATGAATGGATCCTAAAGTAGGGGGTATCCGTATGCCCATTCTAGTCCTCTTGAACATGAAGTACCAAACAGGAAGTTCCGCAAAGTTTTGAAAATTGGAAAGTTAAGAAATTTGTGTTTATATTGATGTCAGTGTTGGTGTTTTGTTTTAGCCTGCTATTTCAGTTGGACATTTTTCACGCCTTGCTTAGTTTAATCTAAATTTAAAGAGGTTTCCCTATTGAATTAGCATTAATTTTTGTGTTTGATTAGGAAACGGAGGTAAAATTGGAATTGCCAAAGCACTGAATTTTTTTTTTGTGCATATACATCTATTTCCACCACCAGGAAAACAACCGTGTTGAAAGTTGAACATCAACAAGCGAAGGGCAATGCTGTTATCAAAAAATGAGAAAATTCTTATAGTTCCTTGTATTCTCCCTTGCACCCCTCTTCATATTTGAAATGCTATTGAGCCAAAGATGAGGCTTCTTGATCAGTTAAAAATATTGTGTTCCTAACATCCAGTACACAATTTAATTTCTCCTCCACTGAACAATATTGATATTTTAATTTTTTTTTGTGTGTGTGTGAGAGAAAGGGAGGACGAGAAAGAGCAGGGAAGGAAGGTGATCTCTTCTGTTCTCTGCATTCTGAAGATCATCTCAGCTGCTTTTTTGGGATACCAGGTTATTCCACACTCCAGTCAGCATTAAGTCCAGAGGCGAGGCAAGGCAAGCGCCAACTCCTGACTCGTGTGTTGAAAATTTCAAATTCAAATTTTAAAAATGAAGAGTTATCATTTTAAAAAAAAGACTGACTGACTAAAGGCTTGAGTAGTGATGCTTGAAAAATGGCAGCTGTGATCTTGGCCATAATCTGGACCAGTTGCTGATGTTGTACAATAACAATAAAATAGTGTGGATGCTAGGAATCGGAGAGGAAAAATATTAATGGAAATGGTCAGATCTGACAGCAGCTGTGAAAAAAGTGACAAAGTTAATGTTTCAATTCAAATATGACTCATCAGCAGAAGAGTAATGTTCAGCTCAAATGCCAATTCTCTCTCTCTCTCTCTCTCTGTCTCTGTCTCTGTGTCTCTGTCTCTCTGTCTCTCTGTCTCTGTCTCTGTCTCTGTCTCTGTCTCTGTCTCTGTCTCTGTCTCTGTCTCTGTCTCTGTCTCTGTCTCTGTCTCTGTCTCTGTCTCTGTCTCTGTCTCTGTCTCTCTCTCTCTGTCTCTCTCTCTCTCTCTGTCTCTCTCTGTCTCTCTAAAAGCTGCTTCTAGGCCAGCTGAACATTTTCAGCACAGTTTTCTAATGCAAACAGGCAAGACAACAGACCCTCATGCACTTAAATTGGTCATGGATAACTACATTTCTGATTCTGAAACCCTGATGAAGATGGTACAAGGTTATCCTAGCTTCTGTATTGATTTAAATCGATCTTCCTCTTGCAGTTTCAACAGGTATTTTTGTAACCCAAGATGCTCAAAGCCACCACTGTAATGAATATTAATGTCAGACATCAAATGCAAACTTTAGTTTATCCAAAACTTTGCCACCTGGATCATTCAATGTGCTGCCCCATTTGTCCAGTGATTACTGGCCTACATTGTCATCTTGTCTGACAATGTCTTGATTTTAAAAAAGAAAATGTTTTAACCCCCTTTTGTGGCCTACACTTTGTTTAATTTCCTCCTGTCTTACCGCCCTCTGGAGAATTCTGAACTCCTCCTCCATTATGTCTCTACATAGCCCTAATGTTAATTGATACACCATTAGTGTTGGGCTATGCCAGCCAGTCCCGAAGTGATGAAGTTTTCCCTTCCCTTTCCTCCACTGGTGTTCTTTCTTACCTACACTCTCTAATCTGCACACTCCGACTCAAAGAAAAGACCTTCCACTTCCTTGCCATAATCTCTTCTTGTAAGATACTCCTGAAAGCTTATGTTTCCTATGTCGTATCTCCTTACAGCTTTGTGCTGAAATTAGTTTGTTTCATAATGTTCCTAAATCATTTCACTATGTTAACTCCACTTCATAAATGTCATTTTTTAAAATGTAAGCTTATTTTAGATTTGGATCTTAACTTTATGGAGATGCATGATACTGAGCATCTGTAAACTAAGTCCTATTGTTTATGTCATCAGTACCAGATGATTTCCATTTTATTTCGTGTGATGTAGCATGTGTTGCCTATTAACTGTACATGCCTTTGTGCCAGAAGTAAACTTACAAGACTATAAAGTCTAAATAAGGCAAGAAACTGAAATAAGCAATGAAAAGCCTTCACACACAATCTGGGCATCTTTTGTAAATTAGCTTGGATATGCTATAGCACAGCTTATATCAGTGCAGAGTATTGGAGAGCAATTAGATAATGTTAGTTTATGATAATGTAAGTGTGCATTATTGGCTCAGTTGGTAAAATCTCCCAACCCCTTCCCCTTTTGAAAGGAAGCATTTTAATTAATATCTTGTAACTATTACTGATACCGTTTATTAAATATTTTGCATAATTAACAAAACTGATTGTTCTGCTTGCCTAACACTGCTTTTATAATCTGCAGTCTTTGGGATTTTAGGTATTCAGTGTATCAACCGTTCTATCCTATGCTGCCTACTGTTGATTTTCTGTACAAAAAAAATCATTGTATTTGGGTCAGATTTGTATTTTACTTGTAGCTGCCTCTGTGCCCATGCAGTCAATCTGCCTTATTAATATTGTAAGGTGTTTTCCACTTGGTCAAAATCTGTGCAACTATTTTGAAAGAAGAAAAGTGTAATGTTGTACCTGACTGCTGTATCCGCATCCAAGAACTTAATTTTACCACCCGCACAAAGGAATGCAGTTCTGCCAGTAAATATAATTACCTCAAGAGATCCTAGGTTTGCATTGTTTTTGGTTTTGGTCATTTGAAGAGAAATTTTGCCTTATTAACTATGCTGTTGCCAGACAGTACAGTTTCTGCTTTAAAATGACCAGTAATTGAAAATGTTGATAAGGAATAGCTAAGCTAGCTCTATTTTTTTAACTTTTGGTGGGGGCTGTGATGGTATGTGGTGTCACCTGTAAACAGTAGGGGAGGAGGCCATTTGTCCCTTGTGAGATGTAATTCAAAACTAATCACATTTACTGTGCTGTTTTTTCTCTCGCGTTGTATGTAAATCTGTTTCCAATATTGATCCAAACATGCAATGCTCTCTGCCTCAATCACTCCCTTTGAAAAAGCATTTGCTTCAACACCTCACTGCGTCATCAATTATTTTAACCTGATGATCCCATGTCACTAAATGCTGACTATAAAAGTTGTCTTTCTCTATTCTCCCTCAAATATCTCATCTTTTTTAAGATCTGCTTAACTTCTCATATCTGCTTAGTGAAGACTGTCCGGTCTCCATTCTCCCTTAATAATTATAGTTGTGCAAACTTAATCTCCTATTGATGAACCTACTCTGTACATGTTCTCTGGCTGTGATCTCCTTCCTATACTGGATCCCAGTGCTACACATAATAGAAGACATTGGCTAGCTCAATAAGTTGAAATTACTTATTGCTTTGTCGTTTATTATTTGTTTGCAAATCAAATTTTTTAAAAATGGTTTTGTATGCCTTCATTTGCATTTTGAATATCTTGTATCCTTGAATCACTGGGTTACTGTTAATCTATAGTCATCAACATTTTTTAAATTTAGTTGCTTTCTCATACCTTGGTTTTCGTCCCACAGCTTTTTGCCTGGTATATATGTTCAACTTAATCTATGGCCTATTTGCCAAGTCTTTGACTTTTACTTCCATGTTTTGAAGTTGTATTCCATATACCAAAATCTGTTTCTTTATAAACAATAGCCCTTACCTTGAACTGCATCAAACAATTTTACAGATGTGTATTCACTCTGAACTAGATGTTATAACTGCACAAACAAGCCATTTATCCAATCTAGTCTCTTATGACACCAAAGAAGCAAATAGCTCTAATGACACTTTGCTGCCATATTTATCTAATGTCCCTTTTTTCCTTCTCTCATCCTAACAACCATTGGCTTGAGACATATTATCAAAGGCCTTCTAAAAGTGCATTAATATTCCTTCTATAGACACTCATCCTGTCAGTCCATATTTTAGAAATAAAATCAGCCAGTTTGTCATAAAGAAATGTTGGCTGTCCTTATTCAACCAGTACATTTCTAAATGCTAGCTGATTTTACCTCTGTTTTTGTCCAAAGCTGACACAAGACAACTGGTCCGTAGAACCATCAATCTTGAACATTATTGTGTAATCCGTATCCTGTTCAATTCCATAATTTGCTCATTTGAGGTTCAGCTCTCAAGTGATTTATGAAACATCATTTTAACTCATTTATGCTGTTATTTCCAATATTTAATTTTCCTTCTATCTATGCATTTCCCATTACTGGAAAAATATTTCTGTAATATCTACATTATTCATTGAACCTTTGCAATTAAACTCTCATCATTCTAAAATAGTTTTAGCCTTTTATGTGCAAATGAAAAAGCAGTACTCTTCTGACGTTTTCGCATTCACTTTCACTTTCCACTTTTCTAATAACCTCCCTGTTTTATATTTCTTTTACATTCTGCATCATGATCAGTGATATTGTTGGGCTCAATTCTATCAAGCCACCCTTTTTTTTTAAGTTTTAGTTGTAATCTCTGCTTTTAGCCATGGGAATGTGTTCTTTGATAGACTCCCTTTTTTGGCTTATTTTTTTCTGTAATCTATCCATCTTGTGCTTAGAGTGCCTACTGCTGATCTGTCAACTTGTTTTTAATTTTAATTTCCCAGTTAGTTTGGACCAGATCCCTTTTCCCACTGAACTTGTGTTTTTCCAGTCCAGATTTTAGTTTTGACTTAGATCTTTTTCCAATTGTTCCCCTGTCAACTATTTACCCCAGTTCATTTTCTAAAAGTAACTCAAGTAATGGTTCTGTCCAAATTGGACAAGAAACTCGCTGATCTCCAGAGCAATCATTTCACTTGTATACTAATTTGATTACATTGAAGAATGCTTGGTCAGTCTCGAATTAAAATGGCTTGGGAACTGTAGCAGTAAGGTTACAGTGAATTGCTTCCAAGTGAGGTTTGGTAAACACGATCTTCCCTGGGTCTAAATTTCCACCACTGAACTGAAAAGCAAACATTTCCTAATCATTCAATTCATTAAATAGGTTTTTATTTTTACTTTTATAACAAAACTGTGTTTTTATCATTAAAATAATCAAAATTGGACTGTCAAAGTTGTTAATATAATCAATTTGAAAATGGAAATGTATTACAGATACAGTAGTAACGAAGGTTACTACCTGCAGGATATCGTGCATGGCTCTAGGGAACTGAGCTCAACACATAGCAGCCCCTACAGAACACAGGGGAGGCAATTCCATGGAGGAAGAAGTATGCCAGCTACCCCAGTTATGACTCGTAATGCTTACAGCAGCAGTCAGTTACGGTATGTTTTTGAAGTAATTCAAAGTACTGTGAAAACTGGCAACCCACAGCACAACTAACTTGATTCAATTTGTTGAACCAACAGAGGCATTGATGAGGGTAGCACGGTTGATGACATATACAGGGCCTTTCAAAAGGAACTTCATGAAGTGCTATAATAAACCTACTAGCAAAATTGTGACCTATTGGACTAAAGGGGCATGGGTATGCAATTGGTTAAGGGCCATAAAGCAGCAAATAGTAATGTTTTCAGACTCTAGGACCCTTTGAGGTGTTGACCACTGTTCTTTGAGGTGTAAAAGGTAGGGTTTCATAGTCGTATCAGATCATAGGGCAGCTCTGTCATTCAAGAGAGAGAGAGATGGTGCTGGTGATTTAACCTGAGGGTTACCGCTCCTAAGGAAAGGAGAGGGGTTGAGAAGGAGTTTCTTTTTGGTGTATATTAATGACTTGAGCTTGAATATACAAGCCAAAATTCAAAGTTTGCAGAGGATATGAAACTCGATGCATGAATATTTGAGAAGTAGTGGTAGGTTTTGAGTGTATTGGATCACTGAAGTGAGCAAATACAGGTAGGAAATTTTGTACTGAAACACGTGCAACAAGTGGTATTTTGTTCGGGAAATTAAGATATCCATTATAAATTAAATGGTACTATTTTAACAGGGTTACCGAAACAGACCTGAGGATTTATGCCCATGTATCTTTGAAGTTGGCAGGAAGAAATGAAAAGGCTGAGAAAACATCTGGGATTTTGGAGTTAATTAAAAAAAAGTACTGAAACAGATTACATAATTATTACCTCTGCCTCAGCTGGAGTAGTGTGGTCATTTCTGGGCATCGCAGTTTAGGAAGAATGGCAAGACCATAGAGAAGTGGAGAAAGATTTACCAAAAGAGCATCAGTTTGTCCCTTTTCAGGTGGCATGATGTGTGGGGAAAGCTGGAATTGCTCCCCTTCCAGCTGAAGAGGCTAAAGTGAGATTCAGTAAAGGTGCTCACAATTGTTAATTTAAAAAAAAAGGGGGGGGGGGAAGACGGTTTCCATTGGTATTAGGGATGGTAAAAGTGAGGACTGCAGATGCTGGAGATCAGAGCTGAAAATGTGTTGCTGGAAAAGCGCAGCAGGTCAGGCAGCATCCAAGGAGCAGGAGAATCGACGTTTCGGCCATAAGCCCTTCTTCAGGAATATTAGGGATGGTAACCAAAGCTGTACTAACTTACAAAGTAGCCAGAGATTGGGGTGAGAATTCTTGTCTATGATCAGCAACATAATGTCTGAAAGAGTAATAAAAGCTGTTTCAGTAATAACTTTGGAAAAGGAATATGATGAATAGTTGCAGGGAAATATTTAAAGATTTATATGGAACTGACAGGGGAGGTAGGACTAATTTAATTGTACTTCAAAGGGTTGGCACAGACATGCTGGGTTGAGAGGCCTTCTCTTATTATCCTGTAATTTTTGGAACCAATCCAGTTGGAGATCTGTAAAATATGTGCCAACACTTCTGTAAATTTTAGTTTTCTGAATGCTGTTTTTCTGCAGAGTTGTTTTTCTTTGTTGCAAAGTTTGCAACATCGTTAACTATTGCCTGTTTATTATTTCTTTTCTGGTGGCTATTTGACAGTACAGCACTTGAGTATTGCTGAGAAAGATGCATAGTATTGAAACTTTTCATCTAGTGCTCTTAGAAATTATCAGAGTGGAAACAGGCCGCCGAAGAGTAACCCACCCAGACCCATTCCCCTATTACTCTGCATTTCCCCTGACTAATGCCCCAAACCACACATAATGGCCAATTCACCTAACCTGCACATCTTTGGACGGAGAGGAAGCTGGAAAGCACTTGGAGGAAACCCACACAGACATTGAGGGAATGTGCAAAATCCACATAGACAGTCGTTAGAGTCTGAAATTAAACCTGGGTCCCTGGCACTGTATGCAGCAGTGCTAACCACTGACCCACCGTGACATTCTACTCATCAGAAGTATTATAAGAATGCCAGTATAAATACAATGGGGAACATGCTGAGCCAGCATCTATTGCCTATTACTAGATACCCTTGAAAAGGTAACGGTGAGCTGCTATTGTGTGGTGCATAAGTTAATTGACACTTTTCAGCTCCAGACTGCATGTTGTTGAGACCCTAGTACGTTGCAGCAGATGAAGAGCCGTGAATGGTATTAAACATTGTGCAACTGTCGGTGAGTGTATCACTTAAAATCATGAGATTTCCTATATTGTTTGGAAGGGGCTAAGGAGCCCTGGTGAATGATGTGGTGCCAGCCATGTGGGCAGCTTTGTCCTGTGTGGTGTCAAGCTTCCTGAGTGATGTTTGGAGTTGCACTCATCCAGTGAGCAATACCCCATCATAGTACTGACTACAGTGTGGAATCAGGCTATTCAGCCCATCAAATCAACACCGACCCTCCGAAGAGCATCCCACCGAGACTACTTCTGGCTAAAAATGGTTTTAAATGCTTCAGTCTCATATTTTTGCACACGTGCTAGGTCCCCCTAAGTTGAGGATGGAGGTATTAATTATGCCATCTCCTCCAGTAAGTTGTTTAATTGCCCATCATGGATCATGATTAGATGCAGCAAAACTGCAGAACTTAGGTCTGATTTATTGATTGTGGAGTTGCATAACTTCTGTCAGTTGCACATGCTTTTGGCATGCAAGTAATCCTGTTTTTATGACTTCAGGTTGGCATCCTGTTTTTAGGTAGTCCTGGCTATGAGCCAGTATTAATCCCCATACTTGACACTAATGGTAGAGTGGCGCCTATGCCAGGCCATGTGGATGAGTCCCTGGGGGGGGGGGGGGGGCGGGTGGGTGGGTGGGTGTCCTCAATGTGAAGACAAGACTTTGTCTGCACAGATTTGCGGTCAGGGACAGATGCATCTGCAACGGCAGATTGGTGAGGTTGCGATCAAGTGGCTTTCACTTACGTTGGTCCCTTCACCACCTGTTGCAGACCCAGGCTAGCAGCTATATCCTTTTAAGCTTTGATCGGTTATGAAGTTGCTAATCTTCACTCTGTGAAGTTGACATCCATCACTCAGAATATGTCCTGTGCTCTTGACACCCCCCACTACTTGAAGTAGTGTTGAAGGTAGGGGAGCACTGATTCTTCAGCCGAGGGTGAGGTGCATGTGGGGAGGTGAGAAGGGGTGCAGTGTGGTAATCAGCAGGAGAGATTGCAGTCCATGTTTGACATGATATCCTGAGATCTCATGGGTCTGGAATCAATGTTGAGAACTTCCAATGTTGCAGCTCCTTCCCAACTGTATGCCACAGTGCTGCCACCTCTGGTGTCGGTATTATCTGGGAGGTTATGTGCAAGTTATGATCCCCTCAGATTGACTGCCAAGCTGTTACTTAACTATGATCCAGCTCTCCCAGTTTTGACACTAACCACCAGATGGTAAGAAGGAGAACTAACCGATTAACTATGTCCGGTTTCATTACTTTTTTTTTGAGACTTTTAAACAGCTTGCTACAACCAAACGCTTTGTCAGGCAATTTCCGAGGCACTTGAGAATTGACCTGTGGGTCTAGACTTGCCTGTCTGAGAGCAAATTTCCTTCCATAAGGAACATTAATGAACTAAATGCATTTAATGATAATTTGCAATGATTTAATGGACGTCACTTTTTTAATTCCATTTTTTTAAGCCTCGAACTTTGCCATCTGCAGTGGTGGAATTTGAACCTGGGTCGTGAAAGTATAACGTGGGTCACTGGATTACTTGTCAGGGATAATACAATTGTGCCATGCTTCTTTACCAGTCAAAGTCTACCTGCCAACTAGTTAGTCCTCTCTTCACATATGGTATAAAATATTGTTTGTTTCTCTTTTATTTCAGTATCTTTGCAATGTTCTTGATTATTGCAAGATGAAAAGCATCAACAAAGTGTCTTGTTTCAGCAAATAATTTGTCATTAATTCATAAGTGAAATGTGTGAAATATTTGTCAATACAGCAGTCCCTCCCTACCTGTTCCAAGACCTACCACGGATAGTAGTGAGCCCATCCATTTAAATGGGAAATGTACCTTCCCGGCAGTCCCCGGTTCTAGAGCATTCCCTGTAGTATGTTCGGGCTGCGTGTAACTGAAACCGTGGAAAGCAGACCCGCAGATACAGCGGTTGGCCTATATTGGAATTAGGTTTCAGTATTCACTGTGGATTTCACTGTAACATTTCTAAGGCCTGAAATATAAACTGTATTAGATCTCTCTTCATTTTTGTTTTGTTACATGCAGATCTGAGCTTTCCCCAGATCACTTTAGACAACGCAGAGGCAGCTTGGAATCCCAATCTCAACTCCTGGATGAAAATGCAAGTGAAAGAACAGTATTCCCCCTCTCTGCAGCCCAGAGGAGTTGCAGTACAGAGCTACTGGATGATGGGTCATCCTACACCAGGCAGTCCAGTACTGAGTGCTATATCACACCGAGTAAACCTCCCCAGTACTACAACACAATGACGATGGGTTGCCGGTCTAGAGAAAGACGAAGACACAAGAAACCGATTATTTCCTCGGCAGCTTCAGGAAGCATGCCAAATTTAGCACCAAAAGATGGAAGGAATGGAGTTTATCAGAATTCTTATAACCAGCCTTCATCTGACTATTATATTCCAGGATATCCACCATACTGTGACTATGAGCCTTATGGATATACATTTGAAAATGACACTGAAGGTCACTATAATGTTAAAGCCCCATATAGATCATCCCATTCATATAATGCTGAACACTATAGAGATTACAGTCGGTCTTACCAAGGCGACAATGAGACTATGCCTCAAAACCCATACGCAACACTGAGGAATGTGCGTAGGAGAGGTGCCAAGAGTGAACAAATAACCAAAAATATCCAGAAGGCCTTGGTTGCAGAAAGTTTACGTGGCTGGTATGAACGTGCCTCAACGCACAAGGATTATGGCCTGCAGGCAGGCTTAGACTCTGACAGGGGCTCACAGCAAAGTCTAGGATTTGCTTATATGCATGGTCCATTTTCTCCTACAAGTAGGGCTACGTCTTTCACATCGGGTAAGTTAAGATTTCTCCGCTGAAGTTGTCCCTTGCTCATTAAGAATTCTGATAGTTAGTGATACATGTTTGTAAGCTTTAGAAGTGGGGAGGCAAGGGTGGGGGTGGGTGGGTATGGTTTGGTGCAGGGATTGTATCATGGGGCAGGTAATCATGGGGTCAAGACCCTCCATCGTCCTGACTTCACCCAACAAAAGCCCAGGGAAGGCAGGATTGAGAGCGGCCTTCCTTCCCAGAGATCTTAAAGGAGCTGCTATTATACCAGAGGCAGAAGTGGGCCACACCACATGGACAATCTGAAGGTAAACCTCAGCAGATATACCTGCACTCCGTTGGGATGGGCTGTAATCCCCTAAGCCCAATCAAAGATTTGTTAGTGTAAGTGGGGGTACTCTTGGAATGGTGATCCTTCCTCAAGTCGGTGCTCCACCGTTGATCTTGCCAGTAGGGATTTATTGAAGTGCCAAAACTCTTAACAGCAGCTTCATTCCAGTGGGGCACCCAGAAATCACTGTGGCAGGGTTGTCTCCGATTCTCCAGTTGGTGGACAACCCCATCATTCCAACCATTAAATTTTGGCCTTTGATTTTATTCCTGAACACTCTTTTAAAAATATGGTTTCATTATTTTATGGATAATCAAAAAAGTGCAAACTTAATGTTTAGGAGAACTAAGTTAATGGAGTTCATTCCTGTACATTTTCAATTTGACCTAAGGGATTTTCTTTTTAAGAGGAGCACAAATGTGATTCCATTTAGTTGGCTAATTATTTTGGGTTTTTTTGACTGAGTCCTGTTTTATTGCATAATAATTTAGCATTCATATTTAGTTTACTAAGCAAGTATTTGTTAGTGAGGATGTGACTTTTAAAGGTAGGGTGTGGTAGGTCTAAAAATGGCAATGCTAAGATAAAATAAGAATAACAGATAAACTACCTTTTGGCATTTCCCACTCTTTTTATAGCATTAGAGGTAATAGCCAAGGTAATGGTATATTCCTATACTGATGAGTCAGTGAATCTATTAAAGGTACTATGGAGAAATCCTTGCTTCGATTATAAGTGAAAAGTCTGATATATTCACAGATTCAGTTTTGGATAGTTGTGGCTGGATGATGTGCTCTAACCCAAGTAAATTATTACCTTAAACATACATTGTTATGGTATAAATGGCATTTCAGTAGAGTTCAGTTGACAATATAGACCTGATACGATAGAAGGATTTGGCGTATTTAGAAATGTTATTGGTGGAGTAGTAAAACCAGTTAGAGCAAGTTATGTAAACCTGATATATGAATTTGACTATTCCTAATGGTAGAATATGATTGGGTGACTTGAACTTTGGTCCACAGTGAGCTGAATTGTGTAATTTGTGTGTTTGGGTCCAGTTGATTACTTAGTGAGCCAAATGTTTAAAATTATACAAGACTAATTAAAGCATTATTAGTAAATATGCAACTGTGATTTTTTAAAAATTCCTATTCATTTAAAATCCCAGTCTCTTCAGCGACAAGTACAGGAACTTGGCGGAGCCAGTTAACTGTAGGCCATCAGGACTATGATCATGGAACTTATACAAGTTCGTTCACTAACTCCTACAGCAATACTACATTACACAGCAGGTGAGTTCAGCAGCAACCGCAGAAAAATGAGTTTGACTGTTTCGCTTCTTAAAGCTAAAACTTGTAATCTGTTTGCAGAATTAGTTTGCAGAAATTATACTCCTGTTCATGGGTGCTTCCTGTATATTCCAGCAATTATTTTTGAAACTTAGTTACTTGTTCTTCCACTTGAACAAGTATCAGTGAAAGAAAAGGAACACATCAGCTTAAAGAAACCTGCAGCTTGCAGGTCACATGGGGTGAATAGCTGAATGAGGAATAGTACCATAAGCATGGGTTTTGACAGTTGGCATTTCTCCACCTTACTCATTAAAGTTGAGATTTCTGTAAAGAGAATTTTAAATTACATAACTGAGGGGTTAATATAGAATCCTCCCAAAAGTCAAGGTCCGTTCTAACGAATCCTTGAAAATCTTTTCAAATGTAACTATAAAGAAAAGGGAGAATTATGTTCAAAAGCCCTTAGTTGTGCAATAAGCATAAGTTGTTACATTCAAACAAACTGCTCTTACTGTTACGAATTGCTTATTGATTGAAATGCTATTTTGCAGTTGGAATAGACCTCTGATTTTTGCATTATAAATGGGCCAGGCTTTTTTTTCCTTCTGTACTAGTTCTGGCTTAGTTCCACGAGAAGTGAACTTTTTACCTTTTTATGTCAGCTGACCTTTTACAGGGAGGTACATGGCCTTTTGGTCCGTGCTTCCCTATTCCAGCAACGTAGCTTTGAATAATAACGTGATAATGTGGAGAATTGAACCTGTATAGTGATATAGTATTATGTAGTGATTAGTGTTGAGAGAACAAATGGCCACAAAGTATCAATGGGCCCACTGCTGCCTGTGATTCTGTACCCTTGTTTAAATTAACACTTGCAAGGGAGGAGCAAAAGAAATGAAGAAAATAATCTCGCGATTCACTTCTTACTTTGCTTGTCGGTCATTTTCTTGTAGGCGTAGCTCCTTCCAGTGTCTTGATGATCCTTTTTCTACTGAGTACCACCATTTCCCTGCTGTTGGCACTACTCCTACCAGACACTCATCTGCCTCCTCCTCCTCTTCCACTTCCTCTTCCTCTTCCTCTTTTTCATCCACTTCATCCACTCCCACTTTTCCTTACAAAGAGAAGGAATGTTTCACTAAGTGTACTGACTGCAGCCAACATCGTATCTACAGAAATGAGATATTCATTAAATACCCATACGCAAAATGTAGTCCGCGGTAGTAAGTATTCTCGCGTGTTTTTGTGTGTGATGGTTGGTGACTCTTGGTGTTTACGCTTGCTAACAAAGCTTGAGGTTAGCTGAGCTGCTTTCTATGTAATGTTTCTTTGATGTGAAGTTTATAAACTTAAGAGCAATACCTTCATGTTGCGTTACTGCTTCAACAAATAGTCAACAGTTGTGGAACACGAAACAAAATTTTGAAACGGACGGTTAAAAATTGAGCATTCCTCAGAATATTGATTGCACTTTAATTCTAAGAGCTCCAAATGTTTAATTGAAGTCCACATGGCAATATATGTGCAGCTGAAAAATATTGAAGTTTCAAATTTTGTTTCTTTATTAATATATTTATATCTACATGCTAAATTATTGTAGTGTTATTTGTCATTAATATCTTCTCTCCTATTTTGTCTTTCATTGAATTTTTAAAAATACCACCAAAAAGGTTCTGCCCCAATATTCTAGTCAGTGAAGTGCACAACTGAGTTCTACAAATTCCCTTCAGGATTGTGTGGGGAATAGCTATTTTAGTTTCTCAGTTGACCTCTTGTGTTCCTGGTCTGGGGAAAGGGAAAATAAGACAGCTCACAGCTTTTGTTCTTAATATTCAGGTCTCTGAGGATAATGTTGGACTCACTATATTGTAATTGATGGGCCCATAACCTGAAAGACTCATACGTAGGTTTGCATGACTGAAAATGTGTACTTGATTGAAGTGTGGGAGGTATATGTAGAACAATGTCTCATCAAGAAAGGAAAGGTTGTGGGTGGATGTGGCTGTCGGGGAATGGTTCAAATGTTCTGATACTCTGAAATTACTCAGTGGAGTAAAGTTTGAATATAGAAGGAGTCTTCAAAGTAAGTTGCTCTACCCAATCTCCTATATTTAGGGGCGGCACGGTGGCACAGTGGTTAACATTGCTGCCTCACAGCGCAAGAGACCTGGGTTCAATTCCCACTTCAGGCGACTGTCTGTGTGGAGTTTGCACGTTCTCCCCGTGTCTGCATGGGTTTCCTCCGGGTGCTTCGGTTTCCTCCCACAGTCCAAAGATGTGCAGGTTAGGTGAATTGGCCATTCTAAATTGCCCGTAGTGTTAGGTAAGGGGTAAATGTAGGGGTATGGGTGGGTTGTGCTTCGGCGGGGTGGTGTGGACTGGTTGGGCCGAAGGGTCTGTTTCCACACTGTAAGTAATCTAATCTAATATTTACCACCACCGTCCCTGCACCGCCCCCCCAACCCAGAAAAATCATAAAGCTGAATTTAGTTGGAACCTTTTCATGTAAAACACAAAGCAATTTGCTGGGGGCATTAAACAAAATTTGGCACCAAACCATGTTTTAAAGTTATTGGAGCAATATTTCAGCATCATTCAGCTTGAAAGAAAAATGAATCATTAATGGCCTGTACTATGAAATGACTTTTGCAATCACCAATGATTACTCAACCTTTTTTTCAAAAAAAATTAACTGAGACTGAAAAAGACACCATGCTATGCAATGCACCTTTGAGCAGTTTATTAATGAGTTAAATGTGAATAGCCATAGGTAGTTTCAGAGAGTCAACATGATGGATTTCTATGTTAAAAAAGCACCAATATTTAGTAACGGCATTATGCTGATTATAAACCTGAGTTGTCTTTATAATATATAAATTTAAAATTTAATCTAACTTTGACTTCTGGCTGAATTTGAAGCATCCCTTGAAGTTATAAATATTGCATCCAATTGAATTATTTTCTTGTCAAAACTTTAAGAAATTCTAGTTTGTTTAAAATCCATTTCAATTGTTCTTGCATCACTGCAGCATTAAAGATAAATGAAGAGTTGTGGTACCATCAGCATTTAATAATTTCTGGTGGAAGTATTAATAGGATCATAATGATAAGGACACTTTAGCCCATCCACTGTTTGTGTTTTATTTAGTTATGTTAATGTTTGCATGAGAGTTTGAGAAATTCTAAATTTTAAGAACTAAATAATGCTATAATACTTGACCTCAAAACTGAAAGAAATGAAAGGTTTTACCATTAGGCTTTTTTTGTGCAGGAGATGCAGGTTATCCGTTGTATTGGGTCAATAGACTTTCTTGATCCAAATATGAAAGAACGGACAGGATAGTAAATAAAGCATTTCGCTTTTCTGCCTTTATCGGTCAGGGTATTGAGTATAGGAGTTGGGAGGTCATGTTGCAGTTGTACAGGACATTGGTTAGGCCACTGTTGGAATATTGCATGTAATTCTGGTCTCCTTCCTATCTGAAGGATGTTGTGCAACTTTAAAGGGTTCAGCAAAGATTTACAAGGATGTTGCCAGGGTTGGAGGATTTGAGCTATAGGGAGAAGCTGATTTCCCTGGAGCTTCGGAGGCTGATAAGTGACCTTAGAGATTTATAAAATCAAGGGCATGGACAGGGTGATTATAGATAAGTCTTTTTTACAGGGGAGTCCAAAACTAGAGCGCATAGGTTTAAGTTGAGAGGTGAAGAGTTTAAAAAAGACCCAAGGGGCAACTTCTTCACGCAGAGGGTGGTGCGTATATGGAATGAGCTGCCAGAGGAAGTGGTGTAGGCTGGTACAATTAAAGGCATCTGGATGGGTACATGAATAGAAAGGGTTTAAAGGGATATGGGCCAAATGCTGGCAAAATGGGCGAGATTTAGTTAGGATACTGGGTTAACATGGATGAGTTGGACCAAAGGGTCTATTTCCGTGCTATACAGCTCCATGACTCTGTCCCTGTGACCTTCAGGCAATAGACTTGATAAAACCAAATGCAGCTTTGTTTTAAAAAGCTATAATTTGCAAATTGTGGTTAAACTAAATTGGCATTTTCTGAAATACATATCATTTTTAGATGAATATTGCAGTTCTTTTCTAACTTTTCTTTCAAAATATTTACCAGAGCTTACCCAGAGCAAATATACTCAGACAGTGGAGACACAAGCCAGCTGGAAGGTGACGTGTATTCTGAAGAACAAGTGTTGTTATGGCATGAAGACTCTAAGCCTGGAACTCT
The DNA here is from genome assembly GCF_047496795.1 of Chiloscyllium punctatum. Lineage (NCBI taxonomy): Eukaryota > Metazoa > Chordata > Chondrichthyes > Orectolobiformes > Hemiscylliidae > Chiloscyllium > Chiloscyllium punctatum. Next base: position 47,752,100 of record NC_092750.1, on the reverse strand, counting down.
GGTTTAAGTGATTGCTGGTTGACTTTCAACCTTCATTGTTTAACATATGGATAACTTACTCTGTGTGCCTTGTATCTTTCTCAATCTGTTCAAAATGGTTGATTTCTACCAAGGGGAATCATTCTTGGACCATTTCTGTTTGTTGAAAGTACTGTACCTGAATGCTGGGAAGCTTATCCTGACAAGATTGTGCAGGAAGAGTGAAAGTTTAAATTCCACAGGTTACAGTTTCTTAAAGGTTTGCTTTAAATTGGTAACTGTATGTTATAAAGAAGGAAGTCCTTTAAGTGGATTACTTTGTATTTAAATCTTAAACATGGAAGGATGGCACTTGGATTTTTTTTAAACTGTGAATGCACTTTTCAAAGACTGATCTGATAAAATTGGATGCTCTTCATTGTTCAGTGAACTTGGAGTAAAAGGAACTATGCCTTTGCATAGACAAAAGGTTGAAGGACAGAGCAGGGTAGTAAGAGAATTCGTATGCTTTGGAAGTCTAAGGGTACTTTGCATATTATTAAATGAAGGATGTCATATATTTTGATGGCAAGGAACTGTTGACTCTGATTACTTGAATAGAGTTTAGTGGGCTTATGAGTTTTTAAATGAATAGTTGGAATTAGGACCAGACAAAGGTAGGCAATGCATTTTAGATATTTTTCCTAGCTAGAAAAAACATAAAGGATTATGCATTCATGTTTTTGAAAAAGCTTTGATAATTTAACTTAACAGTAGTGCTTTCAAATGGCTTTTTAATTTGTGGGGGAGAAGAGTTATTGGACCAATTGAGGCTAATGGCAATCATTACTGGATCATATTGAATGCCAAATGTAACAAATCATGAAAATATGCATCAAAGATATCTAACACAATATGTTTCAAATAAGGAGCACATGACTTGAGAGGCAATATGCCAAAATACAAAAGAAAAACATGGTTTTTGAAGAAAATAAAAAGCACAATTCTGGTTTTGACTGTCAAGATGATAGTGAAAACTGGTTAAAGCAGAGCAGTTTGATTATTAGCCCATCCTGATTTCTGGTTATTTGATCATCTTGGCTGGGCACATTTGGTGCAATTCCTGTAACTCAGGTACAATACTATTCTCCTGGTCCACCTAGATATATTAACTTGTTTCAAAAGGTATCAGAGTTTTTGACAATGATATATAACAAAGCACTGTGGTTGATGAAAGCGACAAATGACAAACTCCACCAAGACTTGCAGGTAAATAAGCGAGAAGGTAATTACTGAGAAGTTTAGACCAGTACACCCTTTAAGTTCAATCTTTTAAATTGTCGGAAGGGCTTAGCTGAACCATGTTGTGTGAAGTAATGGTATTACAGGAATTTCTGTCCCATTCCCAGAAAGAGGAAGGTGAAAAATAACCCATGATGCAGACTCCTGAAATTTGATAGCCAACTTATTCTGGAATACGCAAGGTAATGAGCTCACAAGCTTCCAATGATTTATGCTAGAGTCAAATAGCTTGCCAACATTTCATCGTCAAATTTCACTTTGAAGAATAGGTGCCAGGAGACTGGCACCTAGGAGTGCCAGTAGCCGTGGAACTGTATGCTAAGCATGAGTCACCACTTACAAGAAGGGAAGGGAGAGAGCCAAAATAATTGGCTATTGCCCTTCTCATGCTGACTGCTATTCAAGCTATAGTTACCATGGTGAGGTTTGAAGGGACTGGTTTCAAAGTTCATCTCAAAAGAACAGTGCAAAAACAAAAGCATGTAAACAAGATGGAAAGCCTCAACACTGTCTTTCACAGCCAGAAAGATGAATCTGTTAAGAAAATATTTCCTTTCTAAAAACAAAAGTGCTCATGAGGCTAACACTACCTCACTATTTCCTTGGAAAGTACATGCATTTACCAGTTCTGAGCCTGGGGATGTTTTTAATATGGCATTTACAATAATGAATTTTACAACTTGGTGTGTTGAAGACCTGGCAAATTGTATTCCAAGTTCTAACTGGTGAATGTGTGCTTGCCATGCTGGAATCCATGGAAGGGTGCTGTCATTTCCTTTTTTTTTAAGCAAGGGGAGAAAATGTTGCAGTTTTGTTTATTATGTAAAGTTTCTGAATGACACTTTTTGTGAACATTTTTATTATTTTTTTTTCCAAAGCATGTAATATATAGTAAACTAATTTGGTAAGCTGGTTCTTAGTCATTTTTTTATTCTTGAGAAAAAGTTTCAATTCATGTGGGAATTTGGAAACAAAGCTTTTAACTTATTCTTTTGCATATTTGTACAGCTTTACCCAGAGAGAAACTTTTGTGTATGCCTTTACATAGTACTCCTGTCTTCCTTCCTACTATAAAAAAATGTGCTTTTAAAAACAGGAGGCCAACAAATAAAGCATATGTTTCCTGTGTGTATTTTTTTGTAACTCTACACAGCTCGACATCAGTGCTGCAATATCTTTATTTTTTTCAATAAATCAACTTTTCCCCCATATTGTGAATATTTTAATTGTTTTATGTGCATTCTTTTATATAACCATGAACTTGTTTGCAATGAAGGACATTTTCTTGAATTTGTACTCTGGTACTATTTTAATGTTAATCTGAATTGGATGTTTCTTTCTAACTTTTTATATTTTTCATGGATATTTTTCATTAATTTTTGAATGCTTTCCTAGTTTCTGTTCTGTTCTTGTCCCTTTTTTGCCTTGTGTCTTCTATCTTACTCTGTCAATTCTCATTCACTATTTGAATAAAAAAAAACCTGAGATGATCCTGTGATGCAATATGATTAGCACAATTTTGCAAATAACATAAACTGCTATGCAATAATTTATTGCATCTTTATTCTCTGGGAAGATTCCACACATTTGGTCAATTGAAATAGAGATTATTTTATCCTGGGTGGAGGGGAACATGCATTTTAAGCAACTATAAATGGTAAGTAATTGAACCTTATTTCAAAGGTGCTTGCCCACTACATGTGGGTTATGTTGGTCGTCTTATAAGATTTTTTTTAAAATGCCATTACTACACAAGAGCAAGACAAATGCTTATTTAAGCACACAGCCTTCTGATATCTCTTACAAATGACTAGTTCTAATGTGTGAGCTTATACAGTGGGTATCAAAGATCTTATCCTCGCTTGATATCAATATACACTTTTGCAATTGGGTCCCTGGATAATTAGCAGAATTTGAAACCATGCTAACTTTTCTTCACCTTTCTATAACCTTAGTTCATTGACGTCATTGGTAGCACGCCAGCTGTTGTTGAGACCAGCTATGTCAGACAGGCTGGGAATTAAATTGGGGACCTATGACCCCTTTAGCTTAAAGCTAACACTGGGTGGTGTCTTTACCCACAAGATCTTTCTGGAAAGTACACAGATTGATAATTGAAGCTCTGTTTATTTTAAACCTCAATATCACCAAACATATGTTGGTGAGAAGATCGTTTCTAGCATTGTATTTTCCAGGGCAATTCTCAGCTCTTTGTCCTTGTTAAGTCCCTAATTTCTCACAAACTTTTAAAAACTAAAAAAGATTGGGTAGTAAAACATGAACTCTCACTGACTTAACATTTTAGAGCAGTTTTTTTCTTGCAATTTCTTGCATCTGTCTTATTCTATTCCAGCCTAAGTGAACAGATGCTCATGTGAAATCACCACTAGCTGCTCGGAGCCACATTAGAGGCTTAATCTGACCTCCTTCAGATTTTTATTTCCATTAAACCTCAGAGGGGCCAATATTCCAAGCATAATGTTTTATTGTTTTATAAGATTGTTTCAGAAATGCCTTTAATTAAGATAACATGGAGGGGTTTATAGGACTGTATTCTTGTAGTCTGCCTCGCAGCAGGTATGAGCAATGTGACTGCTAAAGATTAATAGGAGGCCCAGGTTGTTGCAGGAAAGAAGGCTTAACACTTAAAGACAGATACTGTTGTATTTGTCTCAACAGTGATTAAACTTCTTTCAAGTCCCAGGAAAGTGTTGAGAATATTGGGTTGTGAACAATTAAGTCCAAAACTATCCACCTCCCTTTCTGGAAGAGTTTAGGTCTCCAGGATGGATAATCAGTGTTTTTTTTTTCCCCCTGGAACCAGGGTCTATGTTGTTCATGTTACCATGGTATTGGCTTTGAGAGGAAAATAGTTTCTAGGATGCATGAATCTCAAATCTGTTTGCTACAATCAGGAAAAGCAGGACCACCTGGAGTATGAAAGTCGTCATGACTCACTACAGAGCAATGCAGATGAGATTTTGGATTAAAGAGGTCAAATTTACGAAAATTTGCAATGATGGAAGATTTGCCTATATTGTACGAGATGAAAACATTAGCAGGAAAATCCCTCATTTTGAATGTTGGTTCTGTGCTTACAAGCTGTCAGGATAAGAAAGGATTGAAAATTTTAATCTTTTGGGAACTGAAAATGGTACTGTAGTGGTATGTCACTGGCCTAATCCAATAATAATTTAAGTAAGTAAATCTGTCATCTTTATGGCTCCAGATCCACAGCAATGTAATTACCTCTCTGTGGCCAAGCTATCAATTTGAATCATAGCATGCCTACAGTCAGAGGCCATTCAGCCCATTGAGTCCGCACCAACCCTCTGAAGAGCATCACATCCCTATTGCCCTATCCCATAACTTGTACCCACCATAGCATATCCAACTAGCCTGCACACTACATCTGCACATCTTTGGACTGTGGGAGGACACCTATATAGACATGGGGCGAAAATGCAAACTCCACATAGGCAGTTACCCAAGGCTGGAATTGTACCCAAGTCTCTGGTGCTATGAGGCAACAGTGCTAACTATTGAGCCACCATGCTGCCCAAGGCTATTTAGAGACTGAACAAATAATGGCCTTGTGAATGAATAATGAGTAGGTCAAAAATGTGAATCTTGCCACATTGTCCTTTCAAATATCAATTGGAAGATTAAGTTTGTCTTTTTAAAGTTATATCTCTACAGGGATCTTAAAAATGTGAAGCTTTTAAGTTTCCAAGTTCAGTGTGGTATTGGCAAAGAGCAGGTTTGAAAGTTTAATTCATAATTTCAAAAGCTATGTTTGGTGAGACAGACCACGATTGTAAAAAGGAAACTGAAAAATTAAACTGACCATCTCAGTTCCTAAGGAAATCAGGACAAAAGGAGTTTGAAACTCAAAACATCTAATTCAAACTGCATGACAGAAGACGTGGCAATCAGTGACTGTGGTGAGCCAGTGGTTTCTCACAAGCAAGCTGAAGAAGGGAAGGTAGATTCAGCTACTGAGAATATGCAACCAGGTAGTTGTTTCTGTTACTTGAGGTGACTTTGGTGGACTTGTGTTAGCTAGACATTTCATAAACCAATTTGAGCAAGTTCTTCAGAAATGCCATTGTTCGTAAGACCATGCCTGTGGAATTTGGATTGGTTCTGCTCTGCTGAGGATCAGATTAAGTCTTAAAATAATTTAAGTTTTTTTTTCAGAGGAAGCCTGGAGCTCTGGAGAACTTTGGCTCAGATTGACCTATATGTTAGATGGACTGCTGAACTAATCATTAAGATCTTTTCTATTTAAATCTACTGTTAAATATGTAATTTATAGTCACAATTGACTGCAATTATTCTGTTAATTTATGTTTAACTTGCAATGATTCTGGTTGGAGTAAGCTAAAATATTTAATGTTTGCTTTGACACTTGTAAACAGAACTTTGGCTTAATTCTTTCAGAAAATAACAGGTCAAAACCTGAAGTTACTTGTCTTGATTGAGATCATAACTGTATTGATTCTGCTAATGTAGGATATGGATAAACCTGTTTTGTTCAAAGACACTTACTCATATTGCATCACAAATTGTCAACTGTCCATGAATCAAAACTATGGCATAAGCAATTGTTTTAACAACTAAATGATGACAACTGTTAAAGGTTTTCCAACATAACGATGGAGTGGCATATGTGCTTTGTTACAATCCACAAAGAAATATTAGGTTGAATGTGCTGGTACAAGTCTGCACGTTTGAATATCTTTGGTCATGTTATTTGGACTCTGACAGTCCCATCAAAAGATGTCTCTTTAGGTATTACATTGAATGAGCTGATAATTATTAAACAAGCTTCATTTCAATTTGAAACTGAGGTCTCTTTAAGTTACCATAATGATGATTTTCAGTATATGTTTGAGAAAAAGCGTGGTTTTCATTCTAGGTTGAATACAATTGTATCATCTTTACCAAGTAACTGACAGTCATAGAGTTGTACAGCATGGAAGCAGACCCTTCGGTCCAACTTGTACATACTAACCAGATATCCTAAACTGATCCAGTCTCATTTGCCAGCTTTGGCCCATATTCCTCTTAAACCCTTGAACCCATCCAGATGCCTCGTAAATATTGTAATTGTACCCCACCTCTGGCAGCTCACTCCATAAACACACTCCCCTCTGTGTGGAAAAAGTTACCCTTCAATTACCTTTAAAATCTTTACCCCTTCAATTTAAACCTATATTCTGTTGTTTTTGACTGTTCCACCTGGGAAAATGACCGTGGCTATTCACCCTATCCATGCCCCTCATGATTTAATAACCTTTTATAAGGTCACCCCTCCACCTCTGGGAAAAGGAATAGAATAGCAATTTATTGTCTCTTGTATTTATGAAAAAACAGTGAGATGTGTAGGCATAAAAGTTGCCACAATATGCTGAAAGTTTAAGTAAGGAATGTTCTTTGATTCTCTGCAAGTCCACGTGTGTATCGCTATAATGCATGTTTGCTGTCATAATCTGGTTAGTTGGTGGGTTTCTAGTGAATAGAAGACACTTCCACACAAGTTATCTTTCCAGCATGGTGTATTATGAGCTGTGGCAGAAGCATTACGTACCCCACTCAATTTCCCTTCAGCCTCCAAGTATCACATAATGCAAGATTTTAGAGTGTGAAAAACTTCAGTTATGAGGATAGATTGAAGAATTTGGCACTCCTCTCATCAGAGAGGAGATCTGATAGAGGTTTTCAAAATCATGAGTGAGTTTGTTAAATAATTAGGGAGAAACTGTTTCCACTCTCAAAAGATCACGAACCAAAGACTACAGACTTAATGATTTCCCAAAGGAGCAAATGTGATGCAAGAAAAATACTTTTTCACACCGCAAGTAGCTTGGTTATGGAGAACTGTCTAGAAATGTGGTGGAGCAAATTCAGTTGAGGCATTCAAGAGTACATTGGATAGAAATAATATACAGTGGGGTGGGGGTGGAGAAAGCAGGAGATAGGCAATAGACATTGGACTGAATGGTCTTCTGTATCATAACTCTTCTGTTTTTCTTCTGTGATTCTTTGCAGAAAGTCTACTTTGTTTACTTCATATAATCACGGACGTCCGAAAACTTCATGTACAAGTTTTTCTTCGGTTATTTAACATCCTCTTTTTAAGTCTATATATGTCATATATGGATCTATGCAGTAACTCAATAAGTAAATTGTATGGAACTCTGTTTCCAGATCAGGAAAGTCACATTTTTATTTTATGAATCTTAACTAAGTTAGCATAATTTAGAGGTAATGTAAACGCTCAGAACATCTGGCCAAGGGGGTGGGGGAAGAAGTTCCATTGTCTGTTAAATTTTATTTTCTGTCATTGAGCTTTGGTTTTCAAAAAAAGGGCATTTATAGGAAGTTTTGCTTGTGATATCATCAGTGACTGAGTAATTTTAACAGGAGTCACTATTAAGGTTCACTTACTGGTTAGATGACAGAGTGCTGCTGATGTTCATGGAACCACCGCTAGAAACTAGTCACCTCCTTCAAAAGAAGGTAGTGTATTTAGAACTTTAAAAAGGGCCAAATGTTTGTCTGTGAGTGAAGATGTACAGTAATGTCAGCAAATTTGAATACAAAAATCGATCACTATCTCACAACTTTATGTATAAAATCCCTGTTGAGTAATGTTCTATTGAGTTTTACTTTCCATATGACATAAAATATGGACTCCTGATCTTTCAATTCCACTGTCCTTTTACACACCTGTGATTTTAATGAATTAGGGACTTGAAACACTGACTTACAATGGCCACAGGCATGACCTGACTATACAGGTGGCCGAGATACAAGAAACCAATGTGGCTTTGGGAAAAGATGGCCAAGTAGATATTACTATTTCATCCCACCAAGAGGCATGAAGAGGACATTATCTCCTATCAAATTTACACTATCATGAGAAGCTTCACACATTGTGCGCGATGTTTTCATCTCCAATTTGTGGGCGGAACGGTGGCACAGTGGTTAGCACTGCTGCCTCGCAGCGCCGGAGACCCGGGTTCAATTCCCGCCTCAGGCGACCGACTGTGTGGAGTTTGTACGTTCTCCCCGTGTCTGCGTGGGTTTCCTCCGGGTGCTCCGGTTTCCTCCCACAGTCCAAAGATGTGCAGGTCAGGTGAATTGGCCATGATAAATTGCCCGTAGTGTTAGGTAAGGGGTAGATGTAGATGTAGATGTAGGGGTATGGGTGGGTTACGCTTCGGCGGGGCGGTGTGGACTTGTTGGGCCGGAGGGCCTGTTTCCACACTGTAAGTAATCTAATCTAATCTAATTTCATAACCTGATAAACCAAAAAGGATCGCTGACATATGGTGAATATGCCAAGCTTGTATTTTGAGGAGGTAGTTACAGCAGAGAAAGAGATGGAATTTTGACTAAAAAGAGTAGGAGAGGCAGCAAAGACCCCATGATAATACAAGTTGGAAAGAAATGTCAGCATATCAAGAACTCCAAGAATAACTGCAGTATTAGCTTATGCTGATGGCCCAAGACAGCAACAACCCAACAGTAGTCTCCGTTTTAGACCTTGTACCAAAGAACACCCTATATTTTGCCTTTCAGCATCCTAGGCATCAGCTTGTTTTAACTTTGTATGTGTACATGTGCGACCTAAGTGGTTTCAAAGGGGTCATATGCTGGATGTCGCATCTTTATTGCTTTCTTTGGGATTAGCAGGATTAATAAAATTGCTCTTTCAGACAAGGGAGCCTTGCAATTGGCTGCTTATTATTTCAACTGAAAACAGTTAACTATTTTAATTGGGGAAAGATATTGACATATACTGTGCCATGATCGCAAGCTTTCGTTGTGACTAACTAGGAAATGTGGAAGCCAATTCATCCCTCTTCACCTCATTACAACTTGTATTATTTATTGAGGAATAAATTATTTAAAGAATAAAGAATGCCACACTAAAGGAACTGCGTCTTAAGTTTATCAGGTACATCTTTCACATTCTAAGCAAAGTTTTGTTTCCAGATACTGCACACGTATATACTATCTATAGGTACTGCAATTTTTCCTTCCTTTAATACCATGTATCAATTAGACATGTAAAACTTAATTTATATCTAACAATATTGTACAAGTTTAACAAGCTGGGAACATTACTCCTAAGGAGTTATTCGCGTAATTATTTGTTTCAGTTTATGACGTTAAAGCTGCACCGAGAGCCTAATTACTGCTGGGGCCATATTCCAGAGAATTTCACTGAATGCTTATTTAGACCGCAATAAACATAAAACAAGGCCATCTTCCTGTAATTATTTGCCAATTTAAAAATGCTGACGTACTCTTGTTTCTCACCATGTAGTGTCATTTTGTCAGTGATTATAGAGATCTTTCTTGGTAATCCTGTGATGGCACCAGATTTCTGTCTATTCTCATGGTATTATGTTTTTAGTTAAATCTGGAGTTACTCCATACTGAAGAAGTTTGCCATTGATTTAATACCACTATGTTTACGTAGTAATCAACAGATTTCTCTTTTGCCTTCAGCATGAAATTACACTGCAGTAGGAAGCAGATTGTATACAGAAATTTTTCTTGTTCCTTAATTTGATTTTGGTATATTACGTTGCTGTTGAATTATTTTCCTGACTCATCACTCTGATAATTATTCATGTACTAACATCAACATTTGTAACATCATTTGACTCTGCTTAGGTGTTACTTCTCCACATAAATACTGAATTATAATGCTGTAACTTCTGCAGCCTTCCTGTTCTATTAGATTCAAATTTATTTATAATTCCCAACTCCAACCGTTTCCCTCTCATTTCCTTGATAATTGAGCTAAACGAGTTAATTTTACAGTCAACTGTCTTCATTAGCTAATCAATTGATCAAGCTGTCACAAATAAAGACTTGCAGTCATCAATAGAGGGGACCGCTTGTGGTGCAGTGGTAGTGCATCTACCTCTGAACCAGGAGACATGGATCCCACCTGCTCCAGAAGTATGTAATAACATCTCTGAATAGGTTGGTTAGAAAAATAGGTTAAATAAAAAACAAATAATTATCAGTAGAGGGCTCTTGAGATGCAGTGATAATGTCCCTATTTGGAGGGGACTTCCAGGTTGTGGTGTTCCCATGGGTCTGCTGCCTTTGCTCTTCTAAAATGGTGAAGGTCATGTGTTTGGAAGGTGTTGTCAAAAGAGCTTTGGTAAATTGTTTATAGTCCATTTTTTTATATCATGGGCATTTTGAGCAATGAGCATCTGTGTGGAGGATGTGATTGCTTATGATGGAGAAGGGGTAGCAATCAAGGAGGTATGGGTGGGATGATATGGATTGCAGATGTTGTGGGAGTGAGAGGTCAGTGTGGAGTTAGGCAATGGCATGGGAGGAGTGACACTAGATGAAACAATGGAATTGGTTAGGTATATACTAACTTGATTGCATATTTTATGGATCTCTGCTAGTACAAATGTAAAAATACATATACTATCCTTGCTTGAATTTGTTATCCCTTTACTTGGTTGCTCTTTTTCTTCTTGTCTCAGGTGTACCTTTTTTATGTGTGCGCTAATGTTCTGCTGCTGGTTTTGTTAACATGTTTCCTTCTACCTGTTCATTGTATGTTTAATTATTTTAATTGCTGCTGCCTTTTTCTCTTTTATATTTTTCTCATTTAATTAGTTTTTCAATTTGTTTCATCATGTTGCTTTCAGGTTTTATTTCCATCATGTTCCACATTTTCTGTTATTTTTATCATTGCCCAGTTGAACTAGCTTTCCTCTGATTTTTGTTCCACTCTGTTTGTTTAATTACACATTTGAAACATGAACAAGTGAGGGACAGTTTGTTGCATTCAATATCAAACTTTGGGTTTGCAACTCTGCAGCTTCAATGTTAACCCCATCCTCCAGTTCATTTCAGTGATGGGCAATAAAGGGTGGGGCAGGGCAGAGGTTAAGAATCAAGTATATTAAATGTATTAAATAATATTAACCTCCATGACATCCATCTCCCAGTCTTTTTATGCCAGTGATTTTGGGGTTACCATGAGTAAACTCCATGGATATATTGGAAATTGTATGGTGCAACTGGGAGCTCCGTTTAAGATTCACTGTGGGAAACCCAATAATGAAAAGCAGACAGGAGCTGGTGGCTTCCCAAAATAGTGGCTGCTTCAACCCTCTTTGAGGCTAGGTGGTGAAGGGGTACTCCTCTTCCACCCAAACCATACCTCAATCCAGAGCCCTAATTATCAACATTACTCCACCAGCCTCAATTATTGCCCTCTTCACCAGCCCCAACAACCACACACCAATTCCTTCAAATAGCCCATTTGCAGATTACAGTGGATGCTTGACAAATGGAGCCAAACTTGAACGCAAATCAACCCGGATCAGAATAACGATGACTTAGATGACAATACAACTGCATCAGAACAGAAGAATTAATGAATGGGAGAGTGCATTTGAAACATCCTTTGAAGAGAAAATGATGAAAAAAAAACTCTGTCCATCAAGGAATTACTTCAAAGCATTCTGCAATGTCATTTGATAAAAATAGAAGGACTGATATCAACTTTGGCATTTAAATATCGCTTTTACTGATGAGCCTGCAGATGCCAGACAAAAATATCCTGAAGCAAATACACTCCAACAAAAGTTGGAGGATAAACAAGAACTGCTCAAATCCAAGAGGGAACCTCATTATTGTGATCTCCTTCCTCCTGCAGCCTCAGCAGGAAGCGAATGTCGAATTACTGAACATCTGACTGAGCCAGTATCTTTGGGAGTTGGGCCACCTTCCCTAATTGGACGGTGAGTCCTGGTGGTAGCCACCTCTTTGCCACTTTTGCAATCCCACCTGAGAGTCCCACTCTTTGTAGGCCATGGTCTCAGCACTCCATTTTGACCTCAGTGCAAAACAACCTCGCCTTTGACTTTGTTCTTCCAAACAACCTGAGTTTAAAAAGTGTGGGGGTAGCTACAGCACATGTGCTGCAGCAGTTCAAGACAATAGCTCACCACCTTATCCTCAGTAGCAAGTAAGGATGAGCGCTATTGTTTTTTTTCCAGAAATCTATATCTTGTGAAAGAACATTTTTTACAAGTTAAATTGATGTATAAGAAACAAAATAAAGACTTTAGACATACGGGATTTTAAAAAGACAAAGAAGAATACAGAAGCTATTCAGAAATTTAAAAACTTCTAAAATCTGCGATATTAGTTTTCTTTTGGTGGAATAAGATACAGTAATTGTAAAATTGTTGAAGGCCAGAGGCCATGTTCACAAGTAAGTATTACTGCTACATCATTCAATATTCATTTACCCATGATGGTAACAATCCTGAGCTTTTTTCAGGTGGGCAGAAAATTGCCAGCACAACCCACCACTCACATCCTCCTGTGTTCGCAATCTCCTGCAGTTCTGGCATTACCACTGGTCCACAACAGGCCCTACCAGGGCTGTGAGCAGGAAGGGAGGGCTTATGGAGATTAGAATGAGGTAGGTTAGACATTGAACAGGGTTTGTTGGACACCTCGGGGGGGGTCTGGTGAGTGTGTTGGCAGAGTGTCCCTCCTTTTTTTAATAAAATGTCTCTGATTGATTGAAAAAGAGCTAACCCTGAAGACAGTAGTCCTTCCTGCTATTTTAAACACCCCATTCCAGCTGCTCATTGTCCATGCTTTAAAATGGTTGGCATTGTTGTTTGATGCCAATTTATCAAACGCCATTTCCCATTGATTAATGAATAAATAATGATGGGTAGGCTGTATTGGTATTTATGGGGCTGAGTCAGGGATGGGTGGGAAGGTGGTGTACTAGCCTCACCTATATTACAAGCCCCCACCCCCCCCCCCCCCCCCCCCCCTGCCGAGTCCAATGAAAAAAACGCTAGCAGAGACCTGTAATATCCAGCTCCTATAGCTTTAGTTCAAGACTTGTGGGCAGTTAATCTAATTCATACCATTATCCCTGATCCCCTTGCAGATTTCTTTGGCAAAAGAAAAATCTGACAAAGCAGGTTATGTGACAATAACATATCACTGCCAGTAATTTCTGACTTTCCATAATTGACTGCACATTTACTAGCTGAATATCTATAGACATGAGAAGTTGTTTTCAGTTTTACTTTGTAATAATAGTACACACTCAAGGTCATGACTTCAGCAAAGTCCATGCCAACATCTGTCTTGAGAATAAAGTCAAGCATCACACCTGTGTACAAAAGAGATTACAGTTATTTTCAACCCATTGTCATTGAAAGTAGAATAGAGAAATCTTGAATTTTCAATTCAGGGCTTTCTTCTTCTAGGTAATTCCTTTTATGCTAGGCCTAAGTTGAATGGATAGTTAGTTACTCAAGATAAAATGGCCAAATCCACATGGAAGAAATTGATATCAATGGTAAATTAAGCACTTTAAGAGAGAGCTATAATTATTTGGGTTAAATATGGTAACTTCTTTAAATGCAACACTAGCTCTCAGCTATATAGCACATTTATAATATCTCAAAGTGCTTCACAATAGCACTGTCAGCAATAATTTGACAACAAGCAGCATAAAGAGACATTGGCCCAGATCTTTCGGTCTCCAGGTTGTCAGTGATCAGACGTATCCTGAAAGATGTATGATAGGTCCTCTTAATAAGTTAATCAATTACCCAGCAACTGGAACCCTATTAAAAAGTTTCCAATTTTATTAGCATTGCAGACTTTGAAGGGTTCAAATCTTCTCTCCTCGCTCTAGGCCCCCTCTCACAGATACCTAATAAATAACACCCTCAGTGCCACAGATCCCAGACTTAACTACCCAGCATGCAACCACACCCAATCGCACAGACATCCAGCCCATAACCCCACCCAATCCTACACTACCCAGCACACAACCATTTCCCTCCCCCCTCCCCAACAGATACCTAGCATGCAACCACCCCCAATCCCACAGATACCCAGCACACAACCACCCCCCTTCTCACAGATACCTAACATGTAACCACCCCCCATCTCACCTTAGTTTAACAGCACTTGAACTAAGATAAAGGCAGAGGTGGGTGATGTTATGGAAATGGAAGTAAACCATTATTAGTGATGGAGTAGATCTGCGGTATGATTCTTATGTTGGGGTCAAACATAGCTGCGAAGGTTCAAGTCTGGTTCAGCCTCAGTCAGCTGCCAAGGAGCAAGCTGCAGTCAAAGACTGGAGAATCGAATGCATGGTGGCAACTGAAGACAAGCTTAAATTTTCCTAATATTTAGTTTGTTGACTCCATTGAAGATGGTGGATAAACAGAATGACAAAGCAGTAAAGCTGGTAAACAGGTAGAACTGGCTGTTTGTGGAGTCATATGTCATAATTTTGCATGTTCTCACTGTTTTATCTTAGCCAGCTTTAGTTTATGTATGCCATTTCATTATTAGCTATTGAATCAGCATTAGGACATTGATATTAAAGTAGTACATGATTTGTCCAGCATAGGACACCTGACTTCAGAGCTTATATTTCAGCTAAGCCCAGCGTGGTAGATCAGCAATGTTGTGCTATGCTAGAAAAAAAAATATGAGCAGATACTTGTAAAGCCAATAAAAGCTAGTACCAGGAAAAGCAGCGTGCTGGAAGTACAACTGATACCCTTTGCTGGAAATAACAGATAGCCACTTATCACTTGATCTTGATGCTTAAAGCAGCCATAGTAAATGGTTTATACCATTTTTTCAGATGAGAAACTGTGCTCTTTCTTTGGACATTTAAAACAAAAATTCCATTGCACCATAAGGAAGAGCATTGGTGTTGACCTTTCCCAATATTAAACCTCAACCACAATCACTGAAGTAGATTACCTGCCATTTATATAATTGCTTTTATAGGACCTTTTCAAAAGATTTGATTCTTCTCAATCTACCAGCAGAGGCCAATACAACACAGTGGCTTTTGTATGTCCTAACTCCTCTAGAAACTTTGTTTTAATGCAAGGCACATGGATAAAATGCAAAATAATATTAAAACTGTCAAAACACAAATGTGGAATCAAATGTTTCTGGTTTGTATTTAGCAAGCTGTGCAAAGTACTTTATATATAAACCGTTTGGGAGGTTCTGTAAGGTGGTCTTGTACAAGTTAATGCAATATTCTGGTTATGTTTGTGTCAAAGCACAGAGAACCTCTGAAGTAAAACTTCCTGGGTAGAAAGGAGACCTTAAGATTCATTACTCTTATGATGGACTGTTTTCCCCATTACTTTCAGGGACAACACAGAAATTGCTCTCAAAGGAAGTCATAGTGCCAACACAGTAATTGTTGCCTGGCTACAAGGATGAATCATATGTTGAAAAAAAATGTAAGCCACGCCATGACCCATCTCTGACCTTTTGCTAAAATTAGATCTCCAGTCCATTGCTTCAAATCTAAATCTTTACGCAACCCCTATGTGACTAATAAAGTAGTGACAACAGTCCATGTTTTACCAACACCTCCAGAGGCAGATATGAATATCAAGTTATTTCACCGACAGCCCAAGACATCAGTCACCAACTTTATTATGTTACTCCTGTTTACTGGCTGTGAAAGATATTTGGGATTGTCATTGCCTAATTTAACCTGGGCACTGGATGTGTACAACATTACTCACATTGAGAAGATTAGGATTGGAATACCACGTATTTATGCATTTTTGCATTGTTCAGTCATTAGTTAACATCATAATATAAAAAGTCACTAAATCAACACTTATAAAATGTAAGGTAGTAACACACCAAGAACATACATGATGATATCTGTAATAAAAGTGAAGCTCCAGTGGTTTATTTAACAATCCTAAGATTGTGACAGCCTTATCAAGCCTTTGTAATTCTGTACCATTTATATGATACAGCTTTATTCTGCTTTTATTTGCAATTAACTGATGTTGAGGCTGAAAGCATCAGATAAAATACTTTCAAACTTAAATTGGGTAATTTGATTTACAATGGTGTTATTCCCATTAATATCAAGTGTACCTTAAATTCATATTACAGTAAGATGCAATTCCATTTATATAACATTTTGAATATACTCCAGCTTGTATATTCTATTCTGTTGAGTAAGCCCATATGAAAACAAATAATAGTGAGAAAGCAGCAGAGTAAGGCGCTCCAGCCAGAGATCCTCTGCTCACCAGTCCCCTTTCCCTTTTCCTTCTCTTTTCCCTCTTTGCTGCAGTTTTTCTTCCCCCCCCCCCGCCCCCCCCAACTTTTAACTTCTTAAACTACCCCATCTGGAGGGAATGGAGAGTGAAATCCCAGACCAGTCCAATGCAGGAGACATGTCAGAAACCAGGCCAGTGGGGAAGTGAGTCGCAGTCAGAACCCAGAGCAGGAGTAGACCAAGCCTGGCCTAGAAGGCTAGTCCCGGAAGCCATCACAATTAGAGAGGGAGCTGGCCAGGTACTAGAAGCAAGTAGCAGCCGGAGCCCAGAGCAGGAGCAGAGTGAGTGCGACCCAAAATCTGGAAATGAGTCATGGCTGGAACCCAGAGCAAGCGTGGGGAGAATCCTGGAAGTGAGGCACAGGCGGAGCCCAGAGTGGAAGCAGAGTGAATGCGGGCCAGCCGGAGGGACAAGTCTTGGAGGCGATTCCGGGCAGGGCCTGTGCGTGGAGGCAGCGAGGCCTCATATTCTGAAGCTTGGCAGGCACAGACTCAGTGGAAAAGGACTACTTTAAAAGTACTTTTTATTATCATTCGAGACTTTTAAAACTCTGTATTCCCATGCTAGTCTACTTTTTTTTACTATTCCAATTCTATAATGATACTTAAAATATCTGTACCTAAGATGGTACTAAGAGATGACATTGCAAGTTTTTCACTGCATTAATTTGAGTGCATGTGACAATAACGTCTATTCTATTCTGTTCTATAAATCTCAATGACATAGATAGGACTTGGAATGATGTTCTGCTAAAATAACTGTGAAGGGTTAAAATCTAAATGAAGAAACAGAATCTTAAAAGTAAAAGTTTCATGGTTATTACCTGATGTACACATGGATTAACATAAAAATAAGCAGATCAATATTTTGCGTATATGGCTGATGGAGTGGTATGGAAAGCAGAGTTTTGTTTCACCACTACTGGCCCAAGGACTTGGGGGGGGAAAAAGGGAGCTATTCAATTGGGATAGATGACCTTAAAAAAGACAGGACCCAGTTCCTCTCAAACAATTAGGGCAATAGACAGGGCTTTAAACAAATGAGGGTGAGGATGAGAGGTTTCAGCAAAGGGTAAATTTGAAAGTATCAAGGTAAAAATCACAGCACTAAAGCAAAGCAGCATTCTGCATAAAAATAAGCAGAATGGTTCAGGGCAGTGACAGCATCAATGTAATGGGCATTAGGTGATGAGGGTAATATCACATAAAATCAAAAGAAATTCAAAGCTTAAGGTATTATTGCTGAGTGTGCAAAAGATTCACAATAATTAGGGACAGTAAATATTTTTGGGAGATGGTTATAGATCCATTAACAACGGTTGTAAAATAGAACAAAGTATAAATCAGGAAATTACAGTTGCAGAAATAAGGGTAATGCAATAATCAAGTTGGGCGAATTTGAATTTTCATATAGATGGGTAAACCAAATTTGCAATCATAATGTGCATGACAATTTAATGAAATGCAACAAGATATTGTCAAGAAATCACACAGACTAATTCAGATATAATATTGAGTTCTTTATTTACTTATACTAATTTCTTTAAAATCCTCATTCTTGCTAGAAACTCTTAGTTTCCCATTATTTCAGAAACTAAATCCAGGTAACAAATGTTTGTTTAATGTCTCTTCCAATTTTTAATCCCCTGTTAAAGTTTTATCTGTCTCCGCTTCTAATGGATTTATATTTACATATGCTAATCTCTTCCATTCATACATGTGCAAAAATATTTAATTTTTTTTATCATTTTCTAGTCTACTCTCATATTCTTGTTTATTTTGCTTTCCTCATCAATAGATATTCTCCAATAGATGGAACTAATAAAAGACCTCATAGCAAAGAGGCCTGTCAGGAGGAATAATTATAATGTGAATGAATTTTAAACTGAGTTTAGAAGCAATTTAGTTCGGTCTGAAACTAAGAGTTTACATCTAAATAAAGAGAACTACAAAGGTACGAAGGGAAAGTTCACTAAGGTAGATTAGGAAACTGCATTAAAGATTTGATGGTATCTATTATTTACCAACATATATGACAAGCAGCTATTTCTTTAGTGCACAAAAGTTCCCACAAACATTGTTCTCCAAATGTGGCTGACAAGAGGAGTCAAAATTAGTATTTAGTCATGGAGATGTACAGCATGGAAACAGACCCTTTGGCCCAACCAATCCATGCCGACCAGATAACCCAACCCAATCTAGTCCCACCTGCCAGCACCCAGTCCATATCCCTCTAAACCCTTCCTATTCCTATACCCATCCAACTGCCTCTTAAATGTTGCAGTTGTACTAGCTTCCACCACTTTTTCCGGCAGCTCATTCCATACACGTACCACCCTCTGCATGAAAAAGCTGCCCCTTAGGTCCCTTTTATATCTTTCCCCTCTCACCAAAACCTATGCCCTGTAGTTCTGGACTCCCCCACTCCAGGGAAAAGACTTTGTCTATTTATCCTATCCATGCCCCTCATAATTTTGTAAACCTCTACAAGTTCACCCCTCAGCCTCAAACACTCCAGGGAAAATAGCCCCAGCTTATTCAACCTCTCCCTAAAGCTCAAATCCTCCAACCCTGGCAACAACTATGTAAATCTTTTCTGAACCCTTTCCGATAGGAAGGAGACCAGAATTGCAAGCAATATTCCCACAGTGACCTAGCCAATGTTCTGTACAGCCTCAACATAATCTCCCAACTCCTGTACTCAATACTCTGACCAATAAAGGAAAGCATACCAACGCCTTCTTCAGTATCCTATTTACCTGTGTCTCCACTTTCAAGGTGCTATGAACCTGATCTCCAAGGTCTCTTTGTTCAGTAAGACTCCCGAGGACCTTTCCATTAAGTGTATAAGTCCTGCTAAGATTTGCTTTCCCAAAATTCAGCACCTCACATTTATCTGAATTAAACTCCATCTGCCACTTCTCGGCCCATTGGCTCATCTGATCAAGATCGTGTTGTAGTCTGTGGTAACTTTTTTTGCTGTTCACTACACCTCCAATTTTGATATCATCTGCAAATTTACTAACTGTACCTCTTATGTTCGCAACCAAATCATTTTTGTAAATGACAAAAAGTAGAGGGCCCAGCACCAATCCTTGTGGCACTCCACTGGTCACAGGCCTCCAGTGTGAAAAACAACCCTCCACCACCACCCTCTGTCTTCTACCTTACAGTATATAACAGAGTAATGTAATGGAAAGACCTTAAGGGCAACCTTGACTGTAAAGGAATCCAGCTACAATAAGGGATTATAATAAATTAACACACAGATTCTCCCAAAATATAGAGATTAAAAAAGTAAGAGCAGAGCAAAGGGGAAAATCATGCTTAGGCATAATTGGTGCTCCTCCAGTGGAACATCCTGTGCCTATTGAAAGGAAAATATACCAACATCCTATGCCATATCATTCTGCATCCTTTTATACAATGCAGTTTTCTGAAAAACAGGAACTTGTTTTTGGACTCATCACCTCAGTAAGCCACAGATAACAAGTTTTACAATGGACGATGTTACTTTCTAAGGATCTTATTGAATCATCTGTCACGTGGAATCCAGGAAACTGTGTTCTAATTTTAAGAGGTAATTGTGTAACAAGGAAGTCACCGTCATGTGCATCTCTTAGCATCCTGTTAGCTTGAAGGATGTTGACTATCACAAAGGATGTTGATTCGTATGTGTGCTTGTGGGTTTTCTGCTAGTTCAGCATTTCAGTGGTATAAATATTGATATCACTCACATTTAGATTTGTTGGAGATGCTCCAGCATCTTCCAAGGTAAAGGTACTTCTATGTTGGCCTGGCTTTAATCGTTATTTGCCTAACTGGGAGAAAAAATATCTCACTAAACTTTGTAACCGTTTACTTGGGGATTTAAGAAATTCTTATATTAAATAACCCACTGTAGTATTGACTAAACTTGGATTTTTCATTAGAATCAAGATTATAGTTTCTTTTCCGAGAGCTATTGACATTGCGATCAATTTTTCATCAAATGTAAAGTGCATATTTGGTTTTTTAATAAACATCTGCTTAATAATTGCATGGCAGTTTCAGAAGTGAAATATTGCTAAAAGGAGATAAGGTTTTTTTTAACTATATCTTACACTCCTTACAACTGTGATGAAATAACCAGACTTGAAAAATTGGGCAGCAATTTACACAGCATGAAAATAGGAGAAAGTGAGGACTGCAGATGCTGGAGATCAGAGTTGTGAGTGTGGTGCTGGAAAAGCACAATAGGTCAGGAGGCATCTGAGGAGCAGGAGAATTGGTGTTTCAGGCAAAAGCCCTTCACCAGGAGCTTCCTGATGAAGAGCTTTTTGCCCGAAACATCGATTCTCCTGCTCCTCAGAAGCTTCCTGACCTGCTGTGCTTTTCCAGCACCACACTCTCAACAGCATGAGAATAGGATACTAGTTGTTTGGTTGTCATTGGCACTAAGGTGGAACAAGAATAGTTAACTGTCAATATTAAGTGCCAGATCAAACAGGAAGACTCTGATTAACCAGAATGTTGCTATGGGGATGCAACAGAAATTGTTCATCTCCATAATTCCTTATCTTTTCAATGACACAATTACAATGTATGCACAAATTTCTATTGCCTATATAAAAAAGGGTTCTGTGTATTAATATCTGAAGCTTCTAGCATGCAAAAATGCATCACACTGTAAACTTCATTTTCCTACCTATCCCCAGAATTCTTAACTTCCCTAACTGCCAATGTAAGTTTTTTTCCTACAAATCCTGGAAGATATTCAATGAGCCAGCTTCCATGGGTTTAGATGGAAGAGAATTCCAAAGCCTAACAGAGAAAAAAAAGTGGTTCTCATCTCTGTCTTTAATGGGAGGGCTTTATCCCTAAACTGTGCCCAGTTCAAAACTCTCCCAGGATAGAAAATATCTACATAGCATCTACACCGTCAAGTCTTTCTGAGTTATAGAATGTTTCAATGAGATCATATTCTTTTAATGAGGTAGATCCAACCTGTTGAATCTTTTCTCATACAACAATCCCTTCCATCCAGATTGGGGTTGTTTTCCCTGGAGCATCAGAGGCTGAGGGGTGATCTCCTAGAGGTTTATAAAATCATGAGAGGGGTGGATAGAGTAAATAGGTCTTTTTCCTGAGGTCCATAAATGGAGGGCATAGGGTGAGAGCGGAAAAGTTTAAAAGGGATCTAATGGGCAACTTTTTCAGACAGAGAGTAGAGCATGTATGGAATGAGCTGCCAGAGGAAGTGGTGGAGGCTGGTATAATTTCAACATTTAAAAGGCATCTGGATGGGGATATGAATCGAAATGGTTTAGAGGGATATGGGCCGGGTGCTGGCAAATGAGACCAGATTAGGTTGAGATATCTGGTTGGCATAGACGAGTTGGACCGAAGGGTCTCTTTCCGTGCTGTACATCTCTCTGACTCTATAACAGCACATCACAGCCAAGGGTTCCTCATGGGTCAGGGGTCCTGGTATCATCTGCACCTGAAGGATGCTGCACCTGATTAAATTTCCTACTTGTTTTTTGAGTATTAATAATTTTTCTCACATCTTTGTAAGTTGATCGACCTACCATATGCTTTGAAGATCTTTAACACTGGTATTGACTGTTGTGCCTCTAAGTAAAATGAACAACTGCAAGACCATCTGGACTGGATAATGTTCTGTTCACATACCAAGCCAATGAGCATACACAGAATAAATATTACATGTGGTATTTAATGTTTTACAAGTCAGATGGGTTTTCAACTCAACCCTGGAATTATAGCAGTTGTGCTTTGACAGATTGCACATTATGTAAAGTGACTTTTAGGCTCCACACACATCAGAATTGCAAATTATTCAGTAAGTACATTTCTAAGCTTGAACTGGACTCCAGATGGTGAATTCCAATGGTTCTCATAAGTAATCTATTTAATTTTAATGTAGTATGAGCACAACAAATCCAACCAAGCAATAGTGAGTGGCAGGTCAGCATAATTGATGTCCTTGAGATGAAATATTGATCTCAATCAGAATGGCAAAATAAATAGGTAACAACAATGACTGCAGATGCTGGAACCCAGATTCTGGATTAGTGGTGCTGGAAGAGCACAGCAGTTCAGGCAGCATCCAAGGAGCAGCAAAATCGACGTTTCGGGAAAAAGCCCTTCATCAGGAATAAAGGCAGAGAGCCTGAAGCATGGAGAGATAAGCTAGAGGAGGGTGGGGGTGGGGAGAAAGTAGCATAGAGTACAATGGGTGATTGGGGGAGGGGATGAAGATGATAGGCCAGGGAGGAGGGTGGAGTGGATAGGTGGAAAAGAAGTTAGGCAGGTAGGACAAGTCATAGGGACAGTGCTGAGCTGGAAGTTTGGAACTAGGGTGAGGTGGGGAAAGGGGAAATGAGGAAACTGTTGAAGTCCACATTGATGCCCTGGGGTTGAAATGTTCTGAGGTGGAAGATGAGGTGTTCTTCCTCCAGGTATCTGGTGGTGAGGGAGCGGCGGTGAAGGAGGCCCAGGACCTCCATGTCCTCAGCAGAGTGGGAGGGAGAGTTGAAATGTTGGGCCACAGGGCGGTGTGGTTGATTGGTGCGGGTGTCTCGGAGATGTTCCCTAAAGTGCTCTGCTAGGAGGCGTCCAGTCTCCCCAATGTAGAGGAGACCGCATCAGGAGCAAAGGATACAATAAATGATATTAGTGGATGTGCAAGTAAAATTTTGATGGATGTGGAAGGCTCCTTTAGGGCCTTGGATAGAGGTGAGGGAGGAGGTGTGGGTGCAGGTTTTGCAGTTCCTGCGGTGGCAGGGGAAGGTGCCAGGATGGGAGGGTGGGTTGTAGGGGGGCGTGGACCTGACCAGGTAGTCACGGAGGGAACAGTCTTTGCGGAAGGCGGAAAGGGACGGGGACGGAAATATATCCCTGGTGGTGGGGTCTGTTTGGAGGTGGCGGAAATGTCGGCAGATGATTTGGTTTATGCGAAGGTTGGTAGGGTGGAAGGTGAGCACCAGGGGCGTTCTGTCCTTATTACGGTTGGAGGGGTGGGGTCTGAGGGCGGAGGTGCGGGATGTGGATGAGATGCATTGGAGGGCATCTTTAACCACGTGGGAAGGGAAATTGTGGTCTCTAAAGAAGGAGGCCATCTGGTGTGTTCTGTGGTGGAACTGGTCCTCCTGGGAGCAGATACGGTGGAGGCGGAGGAATTGGGAATACGGGATGGCATTTTTGCAAGAGGTAGGGTGGGAAGAGGTGTAATCCAGGTAGCTGTGGGAGTCGGTGGGTTTGTAAAAAACGTCAGTGTGAAGTCGGTTGTCATTAATAGAGATGGAGAGGTCCAGGAAGGGGAGCGAGGTGTCAGAGATGGTCCAGGTAAATTTAAGGTCAGGATGGAATATGTTGGTGAAGTTGATGAATTGCTCAACTTCCTCGCAGGAGCATGAGGTGGCGCCAATGCAGTCATCAATGTAGCGGAGGAAGAGGTGGGGAGTGGTGCCAATGTAATTATGGAAGATCGACTGTTCTATGTAGCCAACAAAGAGACAGGCATAGCAGGGTGTGCCCACAGCTACCCCTTTGGTCTGGAGGAAGTGGGAGGATTCAAAGGAGAAATTGTTAAGGGTGAGGACCAGTTCGGCCAAATAAATGAGAGTGTCGGTGGAAGGGTACTATTGGGGATGTCGGGAGAGGAAAAAACGGAGGGCTTGGAGGCTCTAGTCATGGCGGATGGAGGTGTAGAGGGATTGGATATCATTGGTGAAGATGAGGCATTGGGGGCCGGGGAAACGGAAGTCTTGGAGGAGGTGGAGGGCATGGGTGTGTCTTGAATGTATGTGGGGAGTTCCTGGACTAGGGAGGATAGGACAGTGTCGAGGTAGGTCGAGATGAGTTCAGTGGGGCAGGAGTATGCTGAGACGATAGGTCGACCAGGGTGGTCAGGCTTGTGGATCTTGGGAAGGCGTGGGCGGTGCGGGGTTCCTGGACTATGAGGTTGGAAGCTGTGGATGGGAGATCTCCTGAGGTGATGAGGTTCTGTATGGTCTGGGAGATGATGGTTTGGTGATGTGGGGTGTGGTCATGGTCGAGGGGGCGGTAGGAAGAGGTGTCCTCGAGTTGGCATTTGGTTTCAGCTGTGTAGAGGTCAGTGCGCCAGACTACCACTACTCCCCCTTTATCTGCTGGCTTGATGGTGAGGTTTGGATTGGAGCAGAGGGATTGGAGGGCTGCGCGTTGTGAGGGTGAGAGGTTGGAGTGGGGGAGGGGTGTCGACAGGTTGAGGCAGTTAATGTCCCGGCGGCAGTTGGAAATGAAGAGGCCGAGGGTGGGTAATAGGCCAGTGCGGGGTGTCCAGGTGAATGCAGTGTGTTGGAGGTGGGCGAAGGGGTCCTCAGAAGGTGGGCAGGTGTCCTGATTGTGAAAGTAAGCTCGGAGGCAGAGGCGACGGAAGAAGTGTTCAATGTCACGGCGCGTATTAAATTCATTGATGCGTGGACGGAGGGGGATGAAGGTGAGTCCTTTGCTGAGGACTGATCGTTCGTTCTCAGTGAGGGGGAGATCTGGATGGATGGTGAAAACTCGGCAGGGCTGGGAGCTGGGATCTGGTGTGGGTGTAGAGCTGGGAGTGGGGGCGGAGCCAGTAACTGGAGTGGGTGTGATGGTAGGGGGAATGGGGATGGAGTCATGAGCAGGGGTGGTGTTCCCCTCAGGGTTCTGGGGGCCGGGAATGGTGACAGTGGGATATATGGGGGGGGGCGTGTCAGCAGAATGCAGGTGAGTGGCATTGGTGGGGGCAGAAGTGGTGGCAGACAAATAAATGCTGAGTAGAAATCAAAATCTTCCGAGCTATTTCAGAGAAATAATGGTGTTTTAATTTAATTAGGTTATTCTGTTATACTTCCTGATATTTAAGTAGAGGAGGCTGGAACTCAGTTCAGACCCGAGTTAACTAGCAGGTTATGGTATGGCGAGTAAGACCTTGGACACAATTTTACCAAAACTTTATCATTGGTCCAGTTGTTCTGCCCTGTCCAACAAGCAGGATGGTCAGTATAAGTTTCTTAAGTTCAATTATTCTTGCAAACTCATAAGAAATAAGGCTAAACTGAGTTACCTAACTGCACTGTACATAAGATTAGTATACAACTATGCTTAACATTTGATAGGACAGTAAAGTTGAGTCTATGAGAATAGTCATTCAACCCATTAATGGGAAAATGAATTCAAATCAAAGATGCATTTACACTTCAACTGTGTCACTTCATGCAAATGTTGCAATCATTGTGAAAATCCATTGAGATTAATTTCCATATTACCAATATAGATATGGAGTCATCGCCCAACTAGATGGAAACTCTGTGAGGAAGGCTGCCTCTCTTCACTTCATTTTGATTTTAGCTCAGACCACAAACATTTAATGTCAAGTATGAAACTGTAGTGAAATTACTTTACCTCATCGCTAAATTTGAATGTTAAAATTCCTTCGTAAAAACTGAAAAAAACTGTGGATGCTGCAAATTGGAATTCAAAAACAGAAATTGCTGGGAAAGCTCTGCAGGTCTGGTAGCACCTGTGGAAAGAAATCAGAGTAAACGTTTCAGGTCAAGTGACCCTTTCTCAGAACTCGAGCCGATATGTTAACTTTGATTTCTCTCTACAGATGCTACCAGACCTGCTGAATTTTTCCAGCAATTTCTGTTTTTGTGTCAGAATTCCTTGTTTCTGGGTTTGGGCATATGGGATTGTATACAAGCTGTAGAACATTGAAGGAAGTAAACAGGAAATGTTGACCACTGAAGGGGGCTCCTTCCCCCCACCCCCACCAGTTTTCTGTTCACTGTGATAGAAATTGTTTGAGCTCTTTTTACAAAAGTCTCAGGTCTTTCTTTCAGACTATATCAGTCCAACCATGAAATGTTATGGCCATAAGCTTATAATTTGATTTCTCTGGACATCAGTAAATCTTCTTTCCACAAAAGACTTTTCTGAGATCAATGTTAATGTAAGTCAATGCATAATAAAGGCAAAGTTTTTCTATCTCCAAAAGCAACTTTTGACTATGCAACTTGTAAGTAAATAGCAGCTGCAGTAGGGGGGAGAGGGGATGGTGACATGGAGTACCTAAATATTGCAAATATGCAAAAAAGTGTAGGATATGTTGCTGATAATCCAGAAAATATGTCTCTGCTACAAGTAAATGTGCAAGTATTTTTGTTGATATATACTGCTTTATCCAGGGATCTTGTACCACAGCGATAACGTTACCCTTCAGCCTAGACCAAAAGGTCCAGGTTCAAGTTCCAGTTGCCACAGAGGTGAGTCAAAACAGGCCTGAACAAGTTGCTGAACAATAGTTTTTACTACTTTGCCTATTTTAGCATCTATTTATTATCATCATTCGCACAACAAGCACATGCATAGCAAATCAAATGCCTGAACGTTTCAATAAGAGGATGATCCCATTTTAAAGACTGCCCCTAAACATGGGATACAGACATTTTAATGTGTTAGTTTGTCATTTGATGCCCTGCTATTTTAGAGAAGATATTAATCCATTGAAAATAAATGGGTTATCACCGCTGCCGAAGCAGCTGACGGATCATACACCACTGTGGTCAGCATTTCTATGACAACAGTGTTCTTGGCACTACTAGTGGAAAGTAATGGTATAACATTACAGTGCTGCCATCAACAAGGAAAGGGATTCAATCAAACAATATCCCACTTATTTCAGATGCTGATGAAGACAGACAATCTCAACAATGTTGTCTATGCATTCAGATTAGAATTAATGTTTTCTTATCAATCTTATTCGGAGTGTGCTTTCATAAAGGGATCTATCTAACACACGACCATGCACCAGACATACTATCAGTTAATGTGCTTAATTTGATGACAATGTATTGTGTGAAAGTGTCAGAAATTTCCCTTTTAAATATGTTACTATTCATAGCATTGGTTTCCCAGAAAAAATAATGATCTTTCATGATTGTATGCTATTCCCATGTTCTATGTTTCTGCAATGCATTAATATCAACAAAGGTTTATTTCAAAATTAACATGCTTTATATTTAAAAGGAAATAACAACAATTGATTTTAGGGAGTTAGGTAGGAAACTTAAAAGCAGAATTTTTAAAGGTAGTAATCTCCAGATTAGTCCCAGTGCTCTGAGTATTGGTATAGGAGAGAGCAGTTGTATGCATAGCTCAAGATATGGTGCAGGAGGGAGGGCTTATCTTCCTGAGACATTGGGACTATTTATAGGGGAGGTAGAAATCGTACAAGTTGGACAGATTACATTTGAACAGGAATGGAACTGATGTCCTTGCAGGGAGATTTGCTAATGTTTTTGTGGTCGATTTATATCAGGTTGGCAGGGGATGGAATCCTGACCATAGCTCAGTGAGAAGAGAAGCTCAGATGGAATTAGTAATTAAAACGTATGTAAGTCAGTCTGGAAGGAAGAGGAAACATAGGCTGCAATAAAAAGATGTACTTTTAGCAATGCTAAATGGAATGTATATTAAAGCAAGAAGATTGAGGAATAACACAGACGAATCGCCAGCACAGTAGTCACGTAGAAGGATGATAGCATAGCTTTGACCAGGCTTGTCTGAAAGATGGACAGGTTTGGCAGGTCAATATTCCTGGTTATAGGAAATCACAGATAAGGGTTTTAGTGAGATGGTCACACCTCAGGTGCAGGCAGAGAGTGGCTAGGTGACCACCAGGAAAGGCAAAGAGGGTAGCGAGAGAGTGCAGGAATCCCCTGTGGACATTCCTCTCAAAAACAAGTGTACTGTTTTGGATATTGATAGGGGGAATAACCATTCTGGGTAAAGCAGCAGTAGCCATGTCAGTGGCACTGTGACTGGCTCTGGGGCACAGTGGGAAAGGGGAAAGGTCAACAGGACCTTAGTGGTAGGAGACTCGATAGTTAGGAGGACTGACAGGAGATTCGGTGGCTGCAACTGGGAATGCAGGATGTGGTGTTGTGTTCCCAAGTGCCAGGGTTCAGGATGTCTCAGAGCAGTGGCAGAATGTTCTCAAGAGGAGGGGGAGCAGCCAGAAGCCATTGCGCACGTTAGCACAAATGACAGAGGTAAAAATAGGGATGAGGTCCTGCAGAGTGATTATAGAGAGCTAGGAACACAGTTAAAAACCAGGACCTTGTTGGTGATCATCTCTGGATTACTTCCAGTGCCACTTGCCAGTGAGGGTGGAAATGGGAGGATATGGCAAATGAATATATCGCTAAAGTATTGGTGCAGGGAGCAGAAATTCAGATTTTTAGATCATTGGGGTCTTTTCTGGGGCAGAGGTGATCTGCTCAACAGGGACAGGTTGCACCTGAACTGAAGGGGAACTAATATTTTGGTGACCAGGTTTGCTAGTGCTGCATGGGAGTGATTAAACTAGATTGGCTGGAGTAGACAATAGACAATAGACAATAGATGCAGGAGTAGGCCATTCTGCCCTTCGAGCCTGCACCGCCATTCAATATGATCATGGCTGATCATTCCTAATCAGTATCCTGTTCTAGCCTTATCTCCATACCCCTTGACTCCACTATCTTTAAGAGCTCTATCCAATTCTTTCTTAAAAGAATCCAGAGACTGGGCCTCCACTGCCCTCTGGGGCAGAGCATTCCACACAGCCACCACTCTCTGGGTGAAGTAGTTTCTCCTCATCTCTGTCCTAAATGGTCTACCCCGTATTTTTAAGTTGTGTCCTCTGGTTCGGCACTCCCCCATCAACGGAAATATGTTCCCTCCTGCCAGAGTGTCCAGTCCTTTCATAAGCCTATACGTTTCAATCAGATCCCCTCTCAGTCTTCTAAACTCAAGGGTATACAAGCCCAGTCGCTTCAGTCTTTCCGTGTAAGGCAATCCTGCCATTCCAGGAATTGACCTCGTGAACCTACGCTGCACTCCCTCAATAGCCAGAATGTCTTTCCTCAAATTTGGAGACCAGAACTGTACACAGTACTCCAGGTGTGGTCTCACCAGGGCCCTGTACAGCTGCAGAAGCACCTCTTTGCTTCTATACTCAATCCCTCTTGTTATGAAGGCCAGCATGCTATTTGCCTTCTTCACGACCTGCTGTACCTGCATGCTTGCCTTCATTGACTGGTGGACAAGAACACCCAGATCTCTCTGAACAGCCCCTTTACCTAATTTGATACCATTGAGGTAGTAATCTGCCTTCCTGTTCTTGCCACCAAAGTGGATAACCAGACATTTATCCACATTAAACTGCATCTGCCATGCATCTGCCCACTCAATCTCCCTCGTCCATCTTCCGAGTTACATCCTCAAAAAATTCAAGAAGATTAGTCAAGCATGATTTCCCCTTCATAAGTCCATGCTGACTCTGTCCTATCCTGTTACTATTATCCAGATGTGCCGTAATTTCATCCTTTATAATAGACTCCAGCATCTTTCCCACCACTGAGGTCAGACTAACTGGTCTATAATTTCCTGCTTTCTCCCGCCCACCCTTCTTAAAAAGTGACACAACATTAGCCGCCCTCCAATCCTCAGGAACCAACCCCGATTCTATTGAACTCTGGAAAATAATCACCAGCGCATCCACGATTTCCCGAGCCACCTCCTTCAGTACCCTGGGATGCAGGCCATCAGGTCCCGGAGACTTATCAACCTTCAGACCTAACAGTCTCTCCAACACCAAATCCTGGCAAATAGAAATTCCCTTAAGTTCAGGTCCTTCAGCCACTGTTACCTCAGGGAGATTGCTCGTGTCTTCCCCAGTGAACACAGATCTGAAGTACCCATTTAATTCCTCTGCCATTTCTTCGTTCCCAGTAATATATTCCCCTGCTTCTGTCTTCAAGGGCCCAATTTTTGTCCTAACCATTTTTTTGCCTTGGACATACCTAAAAAAGCTTTTACTATCCTCCTTTATATTCTTGGCCAGTTTACCTTTGTACCTCATTTTTTCTCTGCGTATTTCCTTCTTACTAATCCTCTGTTGTTCTTTAAAAGCTTCCCAGTCCTCCGTTTTCCCGCTTATCTTCGCTAAGTTATACTTTTTCTCTTTTAACCTTATATGTTTCTTTACTTCCCTTGTCAGCCACGGCTGCCCATGTCTCCTCCTGGGATCTTTCTTCCTTTTAGGAATGAACTGATCCTGCATCTTCTGCATTATACACAGAAATATCCGCCATTGTTCCTCCACGGTCTTCCCTGTTAAGGTAGTAAACCATTGAACTTTGGCCAGTTGCTCCCTCATAGCTCCATATTTCCCTTTATTCAACTGAAATATTGTCACTTCAGATTGTACCCACTCCCTCTCAAATTGCAGATTGAAGCTTATTGTATTATGGTCACTACTTCCCAATGGCTCCTTCACTTCGAGGTCACTGACCAATTCTGGTTCGTTACACAATACCAGATCCAGAATCGCCTTATCCCTGGTCGCAGCAGAGAGCGGCGGGAGCTGGGCGGAAGTTCAGACGGAGCGCAAAGCTGGTCGGGTAGGTAAGTGATTGTTATATAAAGAACTTACCTCGACGCCAACGGTCGTTTCGCAGCAGAGAGCGGCGGGAGCTGGGCGGAAGTTCAGACGGAGCGCAAAGCTGGTCGGGTAGGTAAGTGATTGTTATATAAAGAACTTACCTCGACGCCAACGGTCGTTTCGCAGCAGAGAGCGGCGGGAGCTGGGCGGAAGTTCAGACAGAGCGCAAAGCTGGTCGGGTAGGTAAGTGATTGTATTAGAGTGGGTGTGTTCTAAACCCCAGGTCCTACAAAGTAGGGTCTCCCTCCCTCCCTCCTCCTCTAACCTTAATTAAGAGTCCACAGAGTTGCCATAGGAAGAGGGTCTAAGGAAGTTTAGATCGAAGAGTGAGGCTTCAGCTCAGGAATCTTGATAAAGAGGTTGAGTAAAGAGATTACGCCACAGTTGACGAGGGTGAAGACATGACTGCTCAGCTGGTTCAGTGCGCTACGTGTTTGATGTGGCAAGTCAACGACTCTGGTGTGTCTGGCTCGTATATGTGTGGAAAGTGTGCGCACATTCAGCAATTGACCGAGCATATTGCAGCACTGACGAAAGAACTCGAAGACCTTAGGCTCATCCGAGAGAACGAGATCTTTCTGGACAAGACCTTCAGTGATGTTATTACACCAATCATGCCAGAAGAGAGCAGAAGAGTGCAGACGATGAGGAAGGCAGAGAGGAGACAGGTGCAAGAGACGCCGGGAGAAGTACCTGTCAGGAACAAGTTGAAGCTTTTGGAAACAGTAGAGTCTGATGACACTACCAGTTCGCAAGGCGGCCATGTTTGTCAATCAAACGTTGCCGCAGAAGCAGAGCGGAAGAGTCGGACATCACATAGAGCCGTGGTAATAGGGGACTCCATCGTGAGAGGAACTGACCGGGGTTTTTGTGGCAGCAGACGGGATTTAAGGATGGTGTGTTGCTTTCCTGGTGCTAGAGTGAAAGACATCGCGGACAGAGTGCAGGACATCCTCAAGGACGAGGGTGAAGAGCCCGAGGTGGTGGTACACGTCGGCACAAATGATGTCGGGAAGAAGAGGAGGAACATACTACAGCGAGACTTCGCAGAACTAGGAAGAAGGCTAAAAAGCAGGACGTCCAAGGTGGTTATCTCCAGTTTGCTTCCAGTTCCTCGGGATAGTGTGGCCAGAAACCGGGAGATAATGGACTTGAACGTGTGGTTGGGGAACTGGTGCAGGAAGCAAGGTTTCAAGTTCTTGGATCACTGGGGTATATTTTATGGTAACCATAAATTCTACAAGAGAGATGGCTTGCACCTTAATAGAACAGGGATCGGCATTCTGGCAGGCAGGTTTTCTGCTGCAACACCGCTACATTTAAACTAAGTAGCGGGGGGGAGGGGACAAGCTGGATGTTTAAAAAGGAAATTGAAGGGGTAGTTAGAACAAGAGAAGTCAAGAAAGACAACTGTATCAAGGAGGCAGAAAACTGGAAAAGGCATCATGCTGTAAAGTTGAGTGAAATAAGGGTTGAGGGGAAGGGTGAGAGCAGTAACAAATTAAAAATTCTATATATGAATGCACGAAGCATTAGACACAAGGTGGATGAGCTTGAGGCTCTTTTGGAAATTGGCAGATACGATATTGTGGGGATAACTGAGACGTGGCTTCATGGGGACAGGGCCTGGGAAATGAATATTCAAGGCTACACGTGCTATCGTAAGGATAGACTGACGGGCAGAGGGGGTGGGGTGGCCTTGTTGGTAAGGGAGGATATTCAGTCCCTTGCGCGGGCGGACCTAGAGTCAGGGGATGTAGAGTCAGTGTGGATAGAGCTTCGAAACACTAAGGGTAAAAAGACCCTCATGGGAGTCATCTACAGGCCCCCAAACAGTAGTCTGGATGTTGGAGGTAAGTTGAATCAGGAGCTGAAATTGGCTTGTCGCAAAGATGTTACTACAGTTGTTATGGGGGATTTTAACATGCAGGTAGACTGGGTTAATCAGGATGGTATCGGGCCTCAAGAAAGAGACTTTGTGGAGTGCCTCAGAGATGGATTTTTAGAGCAGCTGGTGCTGGAGCCGACCAGGGATAAGGCGATTCTGGTGGGTGATAGATCCTCAACAGCGGGGAGGCAAGTGTGAGGCTGGAGGGAGATACAGTAATCAGAAATAGTAAGTTGAAGAGACAGGGAGGCTGAAACACGACAGGGAGCAAGGAATGCCTGTTGGAATAAATTGCATTTATTTAAATGCAAGAGGGCTGATAAGTAAGGCTGACGAACTCAGGGCATTGACAAGTACATGAAGCTGGGATATTATAGCCATTACAGAAGCATGGCTAAGGGAGGGACTGGACTGGCAGCTTAATGTGCCAGTGTACAAATGCTTTAGATGGGACAGAGGTGGTGGAAGGAAGGGAGGGGGAGTTGCATTTTTAATTAAGACGACTATCACAGCAGTAGTCAGACATGAAATAACTGAAGATCATCCAGTGAGGCTTTGTGGGTGGAGCTAATAAATTAGAAGGGGATGGTGATGTTATTGGGATTGTATTATAGGCCCCCAAATAGTCAATGGGAATTAGAGGAACAAGTATGCAGTGAGACTGGGGAAACTTGCAGGAACAATAGGGTTGTCATAGTAGGGGATTTCAATTATCCTAACTTAGACTGGGACTCCCAGAGCAGTTAAGGGCTTAGGTGGGGTGGAATTTGTTAAGTGCATTCAGGAAAGTTTCCTGAAGCAGTATATTGGGGATCCTACTCAGGAAGGGGCAAAAGTCAATCCACTCTTGGGAAATAGGGCAGGACAGGTGATGGAGGTGACAGTGGCTTTGGGACCAGTGGCCATAGTTCTATTAATTTTAAAATAGTTATGGAGAGGTGCAAAACTGGTCCACAGGTTTAGTTGGGACAAGGTGAATTAGACAGGAGCTTGCAGGAGTTGATTGCAGTAGTCTATTTACAGACAAAGGGACGTCTGGCAAGGGGAAGGCCTTTAAAAGTGAGATCGCTCGAGTTCAAGGGCTATATCTTCCTGTGAGGATGAAGGGCAAGGTTGGTAGAAATAGGGAACCCTGGCTGACAAGAAGTAATGAGGCTTTGACCAGAAAAACGAAGAAGGCGTGGCTCAGGTACAGGCAGTTGGTATCAAGGGAATCCCTGGAGGATACAGGGGATACAGGAATTTACTGAAGAAAGAAATCAGGAGGGTGAAAAGGGGCCTTGGCTGAGAAGATTAGGGTGAATCCAAAGAGGTACTTTAGGTATATTAAAGGAAAAAGAATAACTAGACAGTGAATAGGGCCCCTCGAGGACCAAAGTGGACATGTATGTGTCGAACCGCAGGAGATGAGCGAGGTTCTCATGAATATTTCTCCACTTTGTTTACCATGGAGAAAGACATGATGACTTGAGAACTTCGGGAAGTTAGTAGTGATACCTTGGGGACAGGGAGGCAGTACTCTGGATCTAATACCCAGACATGAGCCCAGGCAGATGCAAAGGCATCATACTTTTATTCTGTGTCCTCAAAGGAGGACACAAATAACATACTAGAAATGTTGAGGAATGCAGGTGAGAGAGGAACTGAAGGAAATGGTGTTGCCGAAATTGATGGGATTGAAGAGCAATAATTCCTCGGGGCCTAGTCACCTACATGAGAATTAGAAATAGAATTAGAAATAAATTAGAGTTAGGTTTTATTGTCACATGTACTCAAGTACAGAAGTACAGGAGTAGAGTGAAAAGTGTACAATATCATCTCTCATGTCGCTACCTTAGGTACAAAGTACCCAAGGTACAAAACTTACATACTAAAAGAGAAATTAAGAAGAAAAAATGTTGCATTACCTTAACAATGATTCATAGTATAAGTTAGAAATAAGGCATTGTTAAAAGGATAGACCTAATAGTCAGAAAAACAGATTATAGGTAAATATTACATTGGAGAAGCTCAGTACATGGACTTCTACATGTGGTCTGATCGGCCTTGCAAGCCTGTGACCACGCACTCCGGACCCCAGTCCAATGCCTATACCCGCTCCACTCCATGCCTCTAGCCCATTCTGCTCTAGCTCTCAGCCACTCCATGCCTCCAGTACGCTCCACTCCATCTCTCAGTCATTCCACACAGTTCCATGCCTCCAGTACGCTCCACTCCAGCTCTCAGTCACTCCACACAGCCCCAGGCCTCCAGTACGCTCCACTCCAGCTCTCAGTCACTCCTCACAGCTCCATGCCTCCAGTATGCTCCACTCCATCTCTCAGTCATTCCACACAGCCCCAGGCCTCCAGTACGCTCCGCTCCAGCTCTCAGTCATTCCACACAGTTCCATGCCTCCAGTACGCTCCACTCCATCTCTCAGTCATTCCACACAGCCCCAGGCCTCCAGTACGCTCCACTCCAGCTCTCAGTCACTCCACACAGCTCCAGGCCTCCAGTATGCTCCACTCCAGCTCTCAGTCACTCCACACAGCCCCAGGCCTCCAGTACGCTCCACTCCATCTCTCAGTCATTCCACACAGCCCCAGGCCTCCAGTACGCTCCACTCCAGCTCTCAGTCATTCCACACAGTTCCATGCCTCCAGTATGCTCCACTCCAGCTCTCAGTCACTCCACACAGCTCCAGGCCTCCAGTATGCTCCACTCCAGCTCTCAGTCACTCCACACAGCTCCAGGCCTCTCGTACGCTCCACTCCAGCTCTCAGCCACTCCACACAGCTCCAGGCCTCTCGTACGCTCCACTCCAGCTCTCAGTCACTCCACACAGCTCCAGGCCTCCAGTACGCTCCACTCCAGCTCTCAGCCACTCCACACAGCTCCAGGCCTCCAGTATGCTCCACTCCAGCTCTCAGCCACTCCACACAGCTCCAGGCCTCCAGTATGCTCTGGTCTGGCTCTCAGTCATTCCACACAGCTCCAGGACTCCAGTACGCTCCGCTCCAGCTCTCAGTCACTCCACACAGCTCCAGGCCTCCAGTATGCTCTGGTCTGGCTCTCAGTCACTCCACACAGCTCCAGGCCTCTAATACGTTTCACTCCGGCTCTCAGTCACTCCACATAGCTTCATACCTCCCGTATGCTCCGGTCTGACTCTCAGTCACTCCACATAGCTCCATGACTCTAGTAAGCTCCACTCCAGCTCTCAGTCACTCAAGGCCTCCAGTACGCTCCACTCCAGCTCTCAGCCACTCCACATAGCTCCATGCCTGCAGTACGTTCCGCTCCGGCTCTCAGCTGCTCCAAAGAAAGTTTTCTTATCAATGAAGTACGTTCCGCTCCGGTTCTCAGCTGCTCCAAAGTAAGTTTTCTTATCAATGAAAAACACTTGTGAAATCTTTGAAAAAAGAGGAAGAAAAAGAAAAAAATATGAAAAACACAAATGGATGGACAAGCCCCAGACTGAGGAACCCAAATGCTGCCTACTCTACCTCCTATATCCCATATTACCTAAGGAAGTGGTCCTAGAAAAAAATGAATGCAATGGTAGTCATTCTTCAAACAGTTCTGATGTAACCCCACTATTTAAAAAGGAAAGTGGAGACAGAACTGGGTATTATAGACTGGTCAGCTTAAAATCAGTAGTAGGGAAAATGCTAAAATCCATTATAAAGGATTTAATAGAGAAGAACTTGGAAAACAGAGTCAGCATGGAGTTATTAAAGGGAAATCATGCTTGACAAATGTACTTTAACTCTTTGAGGATTTAACTAGTAGAGTTGATGAGGGGAAGGCACTGGGTGTAGTTTATTTGGACTTTCAAAAGGCTTTCAACAAATTTATGCGTAAGAGATTAGCAAGTAAAATTAAAGCTTGTAGGATTGTGGGCAGTGTATTGAGATGAATAGAAAACTGGTTTATAGACAGGAAACAAAGTGTAGGAATAAAGTGGTTTATTTCTGAATGGCAGTTGTAGATATTGTAAATGTCTATGACTGCTCATCATGTCTGCACTTGTCAAAAGATCTGTTTTCATTCACTCCGTTTTACAGTTTTTGACCTATAGCCCTCGGGGCAGTGGCATCACGAATGAATATCTACATGCTATTTTGAGTCTATTGAAATCAAAATATGATGGCAGACCTAATGTACATGGTAACTATTTGCCTTGCAATCTTCCATTAAGCAATGGGGTTTAATAGCTCAGTTGACTGCACAACTGGTTTGCAATACTAACCGTGTGAATTTAATTCCTACATGAGCCGGGATTACCATGAAGGACTCTTTCTCAATCCCTCCCCTTGCCCTTGGTGTGATTACCCTCAGATTAAACCATTGCCAGTTTTCTTTCGTTCTCTAATGAATGAGTAAGCCTATGGTCTGGTAGGACTTTGCATTTTTTTATTCAGTAACATTTTATGGATTTACATTTGAAGGATTGTGGATACCTGAATTCTTTTCTTATACAGTACTCTGTAATTTTCAAAACAAACCTAACTTAAATTTTATAAGATCTGTAGTTTTTATCCCAGGTGTCAAATTAAAGATTAAAGAATGGGCAGTGCTATTAATCAAATGCAGGATTACATGTGATGAACTGGCCATTCCCATTCTGCTGGGATAGGAAGCATGGAAATCTGGTGCTCCTGCATCAATTCCATATTGTAAGATAGGACCAAGCAGTTCTTGCTCGGCACATCCTCTGTGCTCAGCACAGAACTGATAAGGGTGTGCTGGTAATATTTAATGCTGTCAATCTTCTATTCTTAAAGACAGTCAGTTCCCTTTCAGGGAAAGTTGCATTAAATGACAAGAGGCCAACACTGAATATCATTGCATAGTTCTAAACAAGACAATAGGAGCATCAGGACAGAAACTAGGCTTGAGGTTCACAGATGTGACATTGTAGGCTTTAAAGATGGAGTAAAGACATGGAAGACCAGGCAAATCTCAGAAAGGAGTGAAGCCAGGGGGCTAAGGAGATCAATTCCCATTATCTAGACCCAAGGACCTGGCATGTATCTGCTACAGTATGAGGTTTATAAAATTATGATGTTTTGGAACATTGTCTTTAAGTTAATAGAAAGTGAAGCATGTCATGTGACCTGTGCTGACAAGTGCCGACTACAGCTCTGGAAGAAAGGGGTTATTAAAGGATAAAGGAAGGTCCAGGTTTTAGTGTTGGGAAGGAGGTGTAAGGTTGCAGACAGTAGTGAACATAGCTGTTGTGCAGGTGACAGACTGAGGGCTTCCAAGCCCCAGGGAGTGTTAACATCACAGGTTTTAAAGAATTAATTCCAGGATAGAGTTGGAGTCTAAATAATAGTTATTCAGCATTTCTACTTGGATTTCAGACTTATTTGTGATTCATATTGCTATGGGGAAGGTTCAAGAGGAAGCCATTGTGAAGATTGTGTTACAGACTTCCCTAAAATATCACTGAATACCACAATCAGATAAATTGGTCTATCAGAGTCTGGAAGAGAGAAAAAGACCTAGAGACCAAATGTTTGTTTCACTGCACCAGAATGAGGGTGAGGGGTCTTGGTTAGATTGTGAATGCTAAATTTATGAGTAGTTAAACAAAGATGGAAGATTTGTCAAGCTTTACCTAAAGGGAGAAATCTCCAGGAAAACTTGCACTGTGAAAGATAGTTCTAGAGTTAAATATTCCTAGGCCGGTACAGGAATAGATCAGAAACCAAGAATTGTTTTAGAGTGATTTGTGGACAGTTGAATGCCTACTTAAAGGATTGTGTGACATATCCCTGGTATTGGGTTATTCAGTGGTGTTGAAAGTTATATTCTATCATTTAAAGTAGAAGTTGGCTGTACAAATACTGATCAGTCAGTTGTGCTTCTAGTCTGTGTGGTCTTGTATATGTCTTAGAACATTAAATCTTGTCAGTTCTTCTGTTCAGCTTTAACTGAAGTTTCAATTTCTGTATCAATCTCCACAGCATTCATAACAAATTCCATGCAAAGTGACATCCGCTATTCACCACACCACCAACCTCTCATTCTGCTCATATCTCCACCATTCATACAGTAGATCTTGCTGCCACTCAGGCATAACATTCAGATACCTGACCTCACCCTCATGGATCTGCTAATGTTGCCAGTTTTCAAACCCAGTTCCCATTGCTTCTACATACCTACAGAGAAATTAGAGCATCATGTATCATCATGTCAACTGTGATTGAGCCCTTTATATTGAACATAGTTGTGAACTGTGAGGATAATAGTATCTTCCTGCGTTCTGCCCGTTGTCAACAAGAAAGCATACGACCCTTCCCCATTGGGGATTTAGCTTCCTTAGAGCCACACCTAGCTGCACAATGTAAATGGAGTTCACCCCAAATTATTTACTCCAGACAGTAAAGCACAAAAGACCAGTGGTTCACCCAGTTTGTCCCATAAAGACTTGTCTATTGCGACTTAGACACTCTCTACCCACCTGGAGCCATTTCTGGTGGAAACAATAAAGCAGATAAAAATGAGGACCAATTCAGAAAGAATTACGTTCCAAGTTCCTTTCTAATACCCCAAAATGTTGAAACAAGATCAGAAAATCATGATTCTGTTGCTTGGTTCACACTGAGGCTGGGGGGCCGGGAGTGGGGGGCAGGGGGCGGTTGTGGCTGTGTGCTTTTTTGGCAGTCACTTCCAGTGAAGGGCACCATCTTGAGGACAGTGCTCCCATGGGCATCCTTTGTGTATGCCAGAGACAACCAAACTAGTGCTAACCTGATACCATGCAGTCTCATCTGCTGACGTGACTGGTGTTGTCCAAATTTGGACCTAATTGTTCCAAATACCAAATTTATAATCTACACCAATGCGGAAAAATCGTCGTTTCTATATGAATCATGCCTATTTTTCTTTGATAAGGTCTTCAAGCAATCTTTGAATTCCTGCAGGCACACGTGCACGTATCCCGCTTTGAAAATAGCCACCACATGACCCCTTCGGTTACCATAAACTGTGGGCTTAATGCATTCCTCTCCCCGTTTCCCCATTCAGACAATCCCTTTAGCTATTCCTGTTATTTTTGCGTCTCAAGGGGCTTTCAGAACTTTTCATGAAGTTGCAGGGCTGCAGCGTTTTGCGCCAATTAAAGTGGCTGGGAAGAAAATGTTGGGGAGACTGTCTGGAAACTCAGAGGGGCAACTTCAAATTCAGCAGCTAAGTCAATTTCCAACTAGGTCAATAACCACAGCACTTCTGTTGTCACATCCCTTCCCAGCGAAGAGTTAATGATCCCAATAAAAATCGGAATGAACATGTTCCCCCAACTCCACTATTAACACATACAGAAAGACTAACATTTACATCGTAAATGCTTTGCCCTAATCAGTTTGAGGTTAGGCTGCCAAGCGAATGTTCTCGAAAACCTTCCATGACCTGGAGTGAAAGGGACCCAGCTGGAGTGAAATGTCAGGGTGACTCCTGCAGCTGACAGAAGCTGCTGAAAAAAAACAGTGCAGAGCCCAGGACTATTTTGGCAGAGAGTTGTGCTTAATATAGATGGCAGGCAGCTCGGCAGCACTGCTGCGTGCTGAGTTCTGGACATTTGCTCCGGGAAGACCGAGGGACAGGAAGTCTCCAGCTGAAGTCCAAACTTTCCCCAGCGATCTTTTCTTCCAGAAGGCACCGACCATGTCTGACTGCAGCCAGGAACAGGACGACAATGAGCCCAACAGCGGGGAGCTGGATGAGGATGAAATCCTGGCAACTCTGTCTCCCGAAGAATTGAAGCAACTGCAAAACGAGATGGAAGTTCTGGACCCTGACCCGCTTGTGCCCTTAGGGCAGAGGCAGAGAGATCACACTGAGAAAGCACCCACTGGCTCCTTCGATCACAGATCCCTGATTGACTACTTGTACTGGGAGAAGGAGTCCAGCCGATTGCTGGAGGAGGAAAGGATCCCGGTCATTCTGCTGAACAGTGAGGTGAGTGTGTGCTGAAGAGTGGCTGGGGGAACAAGAAAGCAGAGTGATTCTGCCTCAGTGAAACCCGTTGTAACCACGTACAGAAACAGCCATGAAACCCACATAACAGTTTTCCTAGAATATCCAAAGATATTACTTCCACTCTCACAATATCCACTGTACCTGAGTTATTGCAACTCCAACATACAAACTGGACCTTATTCCTTCTAGTTTGGCACTGGGTTTCAGTAACTGCCCAGCTTCCCACCAGCATTGGGGTGGCGTGGTGGCTCAGTGGTTAACATTGCTGCCTCACTGTTCCAGGAACCTGGATTTGATTCCAGGTGTTGTGACTGTTCGTGTGGAGTTTGCACATTTTCCCCATGTCTGCGTGGATTTCGTCTGGGAGCTCCAGTTTCCTCCCACAGGCTAAAGATATGCAGATTAGGTGGGTTGGCCATGTTGAATTGCCCATAGTGTGCAGGCTAGGTGGATTAGTCATGGGAAATGCAGGGAAAGGGTCTAGTTAGGATGCTGTTCAGAGGGTTGGTGTGGACTCGATAGGCCGAATGGCCTGCTTACACATTGTAGGGATTCTATATGGAATCTCACCCTGCATTTGGATACAGCCAGTTGTACATGTAGCAAATTAACAAATTCACTTGAACATGGGCGAGATAGACGAGATAGAAATTCATTCATTTCCTGGCTCATTTCCCAAAGGAGTTAAATTTGTACTGTACTGAAATAAAACAGTGGAAATCTTAAAAATGGCTTTGAAGAATTTCTAAGTAAATGATTCTGATTTTTATGAGAAAGTTTTGTATAGTAAGAGTGGTGTTTATAACATTTGTGCTTGAACTTTATTAGAATTATGAAACTGTACATTGCCAAAAACAAAAAAAATGACACAAAACTGGAAGTCTGTCTTTCCAACAGCAGACTGTAGAAGGAAGAACTGAAGAACCACCAGCTGAAAAGGAGTGTGAAGAAGAGAAGAGTAAAAGTGAAAGAGACAGAGATAAAGAAGAAGAAAGCACCAAACATCTGAATGGAAATGGTCAGCGGATTCAGCAAGATAATAAACTGGAGAACAAAGAAATCAAATACAAATCAGAGAAAGAGAAGGAGACATTGGAGATGATGAAGGCACAGCAAGTCAAAGATCTGCCAGTGATTGAACCTGAACTTCAAACCGAAGATAATGGCAGTAACCAGCTGGAGGGATCGGGGAAGACCATTCCGGATCAACCTAATGACCAGCCGAAGATTGAAGACCCCATTCTCTTGTGCAATAAGACAGAGGCTTGTTCCTCCACTGAAGAACAGGTTGAATGCAATAACAATAAAAAAGGCAGCGAAGAAGAAATTTCTACACTACCCAAAGAAAGCCAAGAAAATACTGAGGGGAAACCAAGAAAAGGAAAGGTTGGAAAGAAGGTAGGACTGGACAGTAGTTTCCTCAAACTGACTGCAAGGCCTTCGGGAAACCCAACGCTCTTGGATGAGTCATTGGCAGATATTCGCAATAACAAACCTGACCTTAAAGAGGTCAACCTGAACAATGTGGAAAATATCCCAAAAGATATGCTGAAAAGCTTTGTGGAAGCTTTGAAGAAGAACAAACATGTCACTTCATTCAGCATCACAAATACAGGTGCTGATGATGAAATTGCCTTTGCCATAGCCAACATGCTAAGAGAGAACAAAAAAATTGTTACCCTTAATATTGAATCCAATTTCATCACAGGAAAAGGCATTGTGGCTATCATGAGGTGCTTACAGTTCAATGAGATTCTCACTGAGCTGAGGTTTCACAACCAGAGACATATGTTGGGTCATCATGCTGAGATGGAGATTGCCAGACTTCTCAAAGCCAACACCACCCTCCTGAAGTTGGGTTATCACTTTGAGCTGCCAGGGCCCAGAATGGTGGTCACCAACTTGCTAAGTCGCAATCTAGATCAACAGAGACAACGGAGGTTGGAGCAGCAGAGAAACCAGGTTGTGCAGGAACAAGAATTGATGATGAATGCCTGTCAAAAAATTAACCCAGGCCTGCTGGAGATGGTGGATGGATATGTGCCCAATCACTCCACCCTCTGTGAAGAACCTCCCCTTCCACCAAATACCTATTACAATCGTCCAAAGAAAATTGTTCGAGTACAGCTCAGAAAAATTCCCAAAAAACAAAGTAAAATTAAAACTTGTACTACAGACGGGAATGACAAACCAAACCTGAAGGCAATGTTAAAGTCACTAAAGCCAGTTCCCAGGACTCGACAAGCTCCTTTAGTTGAAAATACCCCTCGAGATCTGTTATTAAATGATATTCGTCAGAGCAACGTGGCTTATTTAAAACCTGTGAGTAGTGTTTCCATACATTCCCAGTGGTGTTTTATAACTTCTTTCCAATCAACGCCATTCATCTGCTATAAGTCATAACTGGTATCAATTTTCCTTGCGTAATTAAGATTTTAATAGGTTAATAGCAAACTCATTTGCAAACTTTTTTTAAAAGTCAAACATTCAACCTTAAGAATGATAAAACAAAATGCAACAGATGCTGGAAATCGGAAACAAAAAGATAAATAAACCCTGGAAAAACTCAACAAATCAAGCATCTTTGTAAAGAAACAAAAATGTCCAATTTTTCTGGCATGGCTCTTTTTTAGAACTTAAAGATTTGACAGATGATTGCTTAGTTCCACCTTTTGTTTTGGGATTTGTTAAATATTATTTTA
Source organism: Chiloscyllium punctatum (assembly GCF_047496795.1). Taxonomy (NCBI): domain Eukaryota; kingdom Metazoa; phylum Chordata; class Chondrichthyes; order Orectolobiformes; family Hemiscylliidae; genus Chiloscyllium; species Chiloscyllium punctatum. The sequence continues at coordinate 47,708,601 of NC_092750.1, read as the reverse complement.
TCCAATCCAACTCATATCCTTCTCCAATCCCTCCAAAAAAAACTAAAATAGTCTTTATCTAGTTTAGGCACCATGCAATCTTCCATCACTATACTGCTTTGTAATCATGCCAAGTTATCCATGAACCTCTACTTAAACTCTCAGGTATCCATTATTTTCCACTGAAAGATGTAGTCATACATTCCAATTTTCTTCACTATTCAGAAAATTCCTCAGAACTCAGTGCTTCACTATGGTTATACGTTCTATCCCACTCATAATGTAATGTAAGTATTGTTTCAATGTTTCATGTTGAATATCTTCAGTTTCACATAAACACAAGTTTTATGTGAGAATTAATATTTTGCCTCACCTCAATCGTCCCTATGTTATGCCACTGTGAGAGAACAAAAAGCTACAATGCTGAAATACACTGTGTCATTGATGATTGTGTTTAATATGAATTTTCTCATAGTTTAAAAATGTCACTGACAATAACAGGAACTGATTTTTAAATGTGCATCAACTGCCAACACTCTTGTTCCATGGGGTAACTTTTTACGCATTCAAGAATGAACTCTTCTTCCAAAATGCAAACCTTTTGTTTCATCCAAAAATCACAAACTAAAACAAATTAATTTGCAAGCAGAACATTAGACTATGTGTGAAAATTCTCAGACCACATGCTGCTACTTACCTCGTGCACATGACAGCTAATGTATTGCAAAATCATTGTATAGAGGCTGCCATTTTTAGTCTATTTAACTTAGTGCTATGTGCCTGCATCTTTCCAATTAATGCATGTGAGATATTGACAAGACCTTGTAAAGTCTATTAAAGTCTCAATAAGCCCTTCTAACATTCTCTAAGTCACTATTGTTATACAATACTACTGCATCATGAGCATCATGCCTAAATACGACCATTGTACTCATAAAAAGACAAGTCTCAGTGAAAAGGGACATTGCCCACTGAATTATGAAGACAACTTAGGGGTGGAGTTTTGCTCAATTATAATCTAATTCTAGATATTGTAAAAAATGTTTACATACTTATCAATAACTCTTGTTGCATTGAAATTGTCTGATGTGAAAAGCCTATCTGTGATAATTATGTAGCTTTGTTTTAGCAATAGTAGAATGGGAAGATTTAACATCTGTTCTTATTTATGATGTTTCTGAAATCATACTCCATAATATCATAAGAAAACATTCTCCATAAGAAAAGTTCCACAGAAAACATTCATTCCTAAACTTGAAATTCTTTCCTAAACTTTTGAATATGTTTCCTTAAGTAAATGAACAGCTAAAAATTATTATGGTGAAATGGCAATTTAGCAGGACACCATTATCTCAATTGGAGAATATTCTGTTTTCATTAGGTAATAAAATGGTGATATTAGCACCTAAGCTTATTTTAATCTTTTAGGACTATTCCTTCTCCACTTCCTCCTCTCTGGAAGAGACTAATTCATGCTATGGTGAGACTTGATGGACCTGAGATTATTTTAGCATCCTTCTTTTCAAAAGCCGGATTAGATTGCTATGTGTGCTTGCAAACCTCCAGTACCTAGTTGGAGTGGGCCTCCTTAATCTCTGCACAGTAAAATTTCAGTAGTTCAGCTCATTTTTAACTTCAACACAATTTAATGTCCATTGAAGTACACCACATGGTCATAACCACAGGAGAACAGTGGTTGATTCTAATGCTTGTACTCTTCCCCTGGTTGGGATAAGTGATCAAAAATCAAACCCAGGACATTCAGGTTCTTAAAGCCCAGTACTAGCATAAGCTTCAATGGGGTTGATTAGCTCAGCTGGCCATGATGGTTAACCTGTAATACAGGCTGATACTAAGAGTACAGGTTCAATCCCTGTGTGAGTGAGGTTACCATGAAGAATGTCAAGTTCTCACCTTGTCTGATTTATGGTGACATTCAGGTTAAACAATCACCAGTTTTCTCTTTCTAATGATAGAGTAGCCCTGTGGTCTGGTATTACTATGGCAACTTTACCTTTTAAATTGCAGTAAGTAACTTGGAATTTAAATCTGTGTTCATGATCTTAAATACTCCTTGCTGGTGAAACAGTAATATATAGGTACCATATTGCTATTCATAATGCGGTCTATTCCACATTAAGGGATCATACACAAACTGGGTGACTACTTTCAGACACAACTCTATTCAGTTCACAGTCATGACCTTGAGCTTTTAATAATTGCCATTTTAATTCTCACGCTGGCATCTCTGTGCTCAGCTTCATGCAGTGTTCCAATGAAGCTGAAAGTAGTTAAAAGATCTGAATATCATTTTTCTAATTAGACACTTTATAACCCTCTGGACTCAACACTAAGTTTGCCATCTTCAGAAAAGAAGTTCTGCCTACATTTTGTTTATTTATTCATTATAAAACAATGGATTCTTTGCTTCTCCCACTACCTCTTCCTTTGGACATGCATCAGCATCTCTTTTGTGATCTAATTTCTCATTTCTTCCATCCTATTACAAACCTTCTCTTTTATTCTTCTTTTCATCCCCCCTTTCACTTGCTTAAAACCTACACCAATATTCTTGACACCCACTAGTCAGTCACCAGGATCATTTTAGGCATATGCTCTTGGCCCAGAAAGTGGACTCACTTGCAGCTCCTGACAAAAGCACTGGCAATTAAAATTCTCTTTGCTGAATAATTATTTTTCCACAACCAGGGAGAATCTGCCAGCCTTTAGAGTTGTGTCTGTATTTGTACCAAATATAATCTCAACCAGTGTTTTAAACAATTTAGACCAGTTTAAAAACTGCTTTTTCCTCTATGTTTTGTGTGTCCAATACTTTTGTAACCTTTTTGGAGATAATTTTATTTGGAGTAATGAATTGAAATCAATCCTGTTTGTGCAGCCTGGTCCTGGTAATAATCTTTCAGCTGAATTTATTCCTTGTACTGGCGTTTTGAAAACATATTCAGGAAAATTTACAACTGTTAAATCTTGTGGCAATGCAGTGTTTAATAATTACAAACCTTTAGCATAGAGTTTCACTATGTTATGAAATAGAGTGATTAATTGCAATTCATCGTTAATAATAATAGCTAAATGCTTTTGAAGAAGCTAACAAATTTCTTAAATAGTATAAAAAAATTATTGACTGCATTAGCATATGTGAGGGAAGTGCTCCTCCTGGTGTTGCAATATCACAAGCACACCCAAAGACCCAATACATTTGCAACTTTACCCATTTATGACCTGAAACTTTAACTCCATTTCTGTCTCCACAGATGCTATCTGATCTGCTTTATTTTCTATAACTATTTACAAAAGTTGTGTTTCACAGATCTGCTAGTTTTTTTTTATGGCACTTGTAGTATACCTGAATTTTCAGAAGGTATTTGATATCTGCCACTAATGGAATTGGGAGGTTTATATTTGCATGGTTTTGGAGACTGAAAATAGACAGCAGGAATAAACAGACCATTTTTAGGTTGGCAGGTTGTAACTAATGGAGTGACACAAGGATCACTTACTTAAAATTTACACTGATGACAGCACCAAGTTTAATATTACCACATTTGCAGAAAATACGATATGAGGTGGGTTAATAAGCAATGAGGAGGCAGGAAAGAGGCAGGAGAGAGATAAAAATCAGATAAGTGACTGGACAAGTAATTGGCCAATGGAATATATTGTGGGGTATTGGAAGATTACCATTTATTCGGAAAATAGAAAATAAGATTTTTTTTTAAAAAGTGAGTAATGAGTAAATTGATTAGGGCACAACAGTGGCCATGATCTGTATGGATTTCAGTAAGGCATTCAACAAGGTTACTCATGGTAGACTAGTTAGCAAGGTTAGATCACATGGAATACAGGGAGGACTGGCCATTTGGATACAGAATTGGCTCAAAGTAGAATACAGAGGGTGCTGGTGGTGGGTTGCTTTTCAGACTGGAGGCCTGTGACCAGTGGTGTACCGTAAGGATCAATACTGGGTCCGCTGCTTTCCATCATTTATATAAATGATTTGGATGTGAACATAGGAGGTATAGTTAGTAAGTGATGACACCAAAATTGGAGGTGTAGTGGACAGCGAAGAAGGTTACCTCAATACAATGGGATCTTGATCAAATGGGTCAATGGGCTGAGGGGTGGCAGATGGAGTTGAATTTCGATAAGTGTGAGGTGCTGCATTTTGGAAAGGCAAATTAGGGCAGAACTTATACACTTCGTTGTAAAGTCCTGGGAGTGTTGCTGAACAAAGTGACCTTGAAGTGCAGGTTCATAGTTTCTTGAAAGTGGTGATTCAGGTAGATAGGATAGGGAAGGTGTTTGGAGTAATGAACTGAGATCAATCCTGTTTGTGTAGCCTGTTCCTGAGCTGAATTTATTCCTTGTACTGGCGTTTTGAAAACATATTTAGGAAAATTTACAACTGTTAAATCTTGTGGCAATGCAGTGTTTAATAATTACAAATCCTTAGCATAGAATTTCACTATGTTATGAATTAGAGTGATTAATTGCAATTCATTAATTGCAAAGAATGGGTATGCTTTCCTTTATTGGTAAGAGCATTGGGTAGAGGAGTTGGGAGATCATGTTGCGACTGTACAGGACAGTGGTTAGGCCCTTTTGGAATACTGTGTCCAATTTGGCCTCCCACAAATTGGAAGAATGTTGTGAAACTTGAAAGGGTTCAGAAAAGATCTACAAGGATGTTGCCAGGATTGGAGTGTTTGAGCTATCAGGAGAGGTTGAATCGGCTGGAGATATTTTCCTGGAGCGTCAGAACTGAGAGGTGACCTTATAGAGGTTTATAAAATCATGAGGGGCACGGAGAGGGCAAATAGACAAGGTCTTTTCCCTGGCATGGGGGAGTCCTGCATTACAGAGCATAGGTTTAGGGTGAGATGAGAAAAATTTAAAAGAGACCTAAGGGGCAACTTTTTCACACAGACCGTGATACATGTATAGAATGAGCTGCCAGAGGAAGTAGTGAAGGCTGGGACAATTACAGCATTTAAAATGCATCCAAATGGGTATATGAATAGGAAGGGTTGAACGGGATATGGGCCAAGTACTGGCAAATAGGACTAAATTAGTTCAGGATTTGTGGTCAGCATGGACGAATTGGACCAAAGGGTCTGTTTGCGTGTCTATGACTCTACGACTCTAACTGTTGGCATTCAAAGGGATTTGTGCATTCATGTACACAGTCACAGAAAGGTAACATGCAGCTATGTACGTGATCTGGGAGGCAAATGGTTTGTTTGCCTTTTAACAAAAAATTTGAAGTATAAGGGTAAAGAAGTCTTGCTATAATAATATGGGCCTTACTGCACTATTGGAGTATCACATAAAATTGTGTTTTTACTGGAAAAAAGATGTACTTGTGTTCGAAGGGACTGTGGCAAAACTTCCATGGAACATTTCCTGGGATGAGATGAATGTCCTGGAAGAAGAAATTGGATAGAATGATCCTCCTGGTACATCCTCTAGCATTTGGAAGAAAAGGTTTAATTGTAACACAGAAAATTCTCAGAGATTTCAAGGGAGGTGCAAAGTTCGGACTTATTTTGATTGAAAACAATGATCTCAGTATAATGTGTTGGCCATTCAAGATGAGATGAGGGCAAGTTTTGTTTTCACTCAGAGGAATGCGAATCTGTGGAATACCCTACTGCAGTGAGGTACGGATGCTTTGGGGTGGAATATATTCATCATTAATAAATCCATGCTTGCTCTCCTGTATTAATCCACGCTTATTCAAATGCTGTTCATTTTTTCTAAAAGCTTTCCCACCACCAACATTAAACCGACTGACAAGTAGTTGCCAGGTTTACCTTTCTCCTCTTATTTTGTATGTAACATTTCCAGTGCCCAGCACTCTCACACTATCTTGTGTCTAATGAGGATTGTGATCAGCACTTCCACAATTTCTACTCTTAGTATCCTCAGCAATCTGGGATGCTTTCCATCTGGGCAGGGTGACCTATCTACTTTGTGTACTGTCTGTCTTTCTAGGGCCTCTTTGTCTTTTTTTAAAGCTCTTCCAGTGTCCTATCAGCCAAATTAGCTTCAAATAGATTTTGGACATAGCTTTTTATATTTTCTTTACTGCAGTAATGAAGAAAGTTAATGCTGATGTCTTTTGCCACATGTAACTATTATCTTGTAAAGTTGAGAATTAGAAATTACTGGCAGTGTTTATCACATTCAAATGACACTTCTCTACTTTAGCAACTGTGTTAACTCTCTTAAATACAGTATCTCAGCAAAGTCAGAAATACAGCAAAAATATGAATAATGTTTTATATATATATTATATATATCTCACAAAAAATAATTTATTGGTTTTGGACATAATATAACCAAATGTGATTAAAGCACCTAGTGAAAATCTATGGGAGACATTGTGCCTATTTTCTATGTCAATTTAACTTTGAACAAAAACATAAGATACCTTCCACTCTTACTTGTACACATAATTCATTGGCAAATTTACTCAAGTATTTGGACACAAAGCTTTGACAACTAACTGAAACATTTCAAACATCAACTAATGACATGAAATAGCCAAGCCACCAAGGAATTGCTCTAATTATGATGTTACTTAGTTTGGGAATTATAACAGCACTGTGCTTCGATATTGTCAGAGTGTGAAATATATTAAAAACAATGATCATTATTATCTCTTTGTTTGACAATATTCTTCTATCTTACCCCCTGAAGGTGTTGACTCATAATTGAGATACTCAGCAGCCCTTACTCTCTCCCCTTTACAAACTTTGGGATTAAAGAAGCAGGAGAAAATATCTATTTTTCTTTTGCATTCTTGCTCTTTTTAAATTTTGAAACAAAACAGAGACAATCATAAATTGTGAGATAGCATAATCATTTCTGACAATTTCTTATAGTTAACATTCCTTCTTTAATTATCACCACCCAAAACAAATTAGCTGGCCTCTCAACTGGATTGCTGTCAGTTGAATGTTTCTGTGCACAAATAACGTGTTGCATTTATTTAGAGAACACTAACCGTAGTTAAATATTATTCCTTGGGTGATGTAAAGCATTCTAGAATTTTGCAAGGTTCTGATCATGCACTATACAAATAAATGCTATTGCTTTAAGGAAACATGATGCCTGTAACAAAGTAGCCTGGTAATTATGTCATAATTAAGTTAGGGTAAATGCTTAAATTTATAGTTTTCTCCTTATGTTGTTTTATAGGTTCCACTTCCAAAGCTGTTGAGTTGAGCCAGTATGCCAGCAGCTTGGCTAAAATTTAAGAGCTGTGCAACAATAGGGATGGAGTGTCACAATCAAACATGGACAGTTTCCTACTGTTTGCATTTCTGTGTGGGAACAATTCAGAACAGTTTAAAGGTTTTTGCATTATACAAATTATGTGTACTAAAAGCCTATTGTCTTAGAAAAGTATTTATTCACTTTGATTTGTATCTTTGAATCTGGAATGTATAATAAAATAAAAAATGATTGAAACATTAGTTTCATGTTTATCTCCCAGTTTATTGCATTTTTTCAACTATTCTTCTTTAGCATTAGTGAGCTCACTACAAATGAAGGCCACACTGACCAGTAACATTCCACTTCACACCTGTTATTTGAGTTTCTAACAAGATTATTGTTTAATGCAGCTGTCAAAGAATTACTACAATTTATCAGTGAAAGTTAAGTTTTCTTTGGTAGAACCCCAGTCCAGATATTTATTCTCATATCTTTTCACCGTTCATATAAACCATATCTTTTCAAAAATCTGACACATGCAAAAACATTTCAAGAAGTTTTTCTCTCTGATCACTGATATTAAGCTTTTGCTATTTAGATAAATGGGAATGTCATACACCTAAGGTAAGCCTTGCAGAATTTGTTTCCTGGTGCAGGGAGTTGAAAAAAATATTAAGAGTTGTGTTATATTACAGGTACCACATCAGAACCAAGTTACTCAGCCTGTTAGCATCATACCCCATTCAATGATAAATTTTGCTCTGCTTATTAGTTGCATTTATTATTAGGAGGGACAGATGCATGGACTGTGTTAACATAAAAAATATTGAAAATATTGACTTTGTTTTGACCTGGAATAAATATTTGTAATTAATGTATTCAAAAATGTTATTACACACCTCTGGAGCAAATGGGATTTAAATCCAGCCCTCCTGACTCAAATACATGGGCACTAGCACTATGCCACAAGAGTCCTGGTGATCTGCAGTTATATATGGTATTTTAAAGTATGACCTATGAATGATCTAACATCTCCAGGCTTCAGTGAATTCCAGTTATTTCAACATGATAAATTCAATTTTGAATAACAATGTGGGCACTAATTTAAAGTCAAGAACATGGCGTTGAAGTAATAACTTGTTGACCTTAATCACATCAAGAAAAAGTGACTATTTCCTTTCAACAACATAATATTTTACAAACCCAGTTTTAAAACTAAATAAGTTATAAATTAATTGTTTCTTAAAATTTTGCCTAAAGGTCAAATGTTCAATTTGCTATTTTTACATATATTGTTTATATTGTTTTCAAGTGTGTGCTGAAAATATCAGACTTTCTAAAATCTGAATTCCTGTTCATTTAATTAATTATAACAATTTTTATATTAAAAGTATATCTATAGTCTAGCATATAAGGAGTTACAGTTGCTTTACAGTGTTTCTGATGTGTGCTCAGATTACCAGGTTGATTGAATTCAACTTCATAACTTGGAACCTTGGAAGTATCCAAATTTTGATCAAATTGTAAACAATAGCAAAGAGCAGTAAGGACAGGTAGCTCTTTGCCAAAAATGGCCTAAGATCATAATTCACTAGGCAGGCCAACTAACTGATGGTCTATCTGATTTGAGACCTTTCCAAAGCTCCCTCTATTTCAATTATATGGGAATCAATGCAAACACAAAATGGATGTTGGAACAGTCTTCTGTGGCTAGTCTCATACATTCCATGACACAGATTGGATTGATTCAAATCCTAACCAGCTTTCTCAAAATTGCAAGCTGTATGATATAATTGCTCTGCAGAATTGGTATACATTGACTAAAATAGTTGGGATACATGAACGAAAAGCAACAATCATTTAAAATGTTAATAACAAAAAAAACTAGTTAAAACTGAGCAAGATTAATAAAGAGAAGTTAAGCAAGATATATACATAAAAGAAATGTGACACAAATATGGAAAACTATTTAGGACAACACATAAACAGCTTTAAGATCCAACAAATATTTTTGAGTATTGCTTGGATATTGCAACAAGGTGGGAGTGACAAAGTTAATATGGATCAAAATGGACAGACTAGTTGAACTTGATGGATTTTTTTTTAAAACAGAAAAAAGTTGTGGTAATTAAAATTTAGTAATTTTAAATTATTTTCAAGTGTGTGCTGTCAAATTATTTTAAATTATAATTTTTAAATTATAACATTGCTTGGGAGATAAGAGATGGAAAGGTGGGTCAAGATTTAAATCCCATAATTGCACATATCTCGGAATATACAAATACCATGGGTTCAACATCTTAATTAGATCCTATTTAAATCTTTCATTTACATAATGGCTTTCACATACTCAGGATGTTCCAAAGTGCTTAACAGCCAAGTAAATATTTTGGAAAAGTAATTGCTGAAGTAAGTACAGGAAATAGAATGAATTGTGCAAGAAACCACCATTTCATGAAGATACAAATACTACATAAAGCCAAGTAGTTGTATCTTTTAACATAATAAAAAGCTTCTGGAAATAATATAAAAGAAAAATTGAGATTGAGCACATATTCCCATTTTCTCAACAAATATCAGGCTAATCAATCTATAGTTTCTTGCTTTCTATCTCCCTTGCTTCTTGAAGAGAGAACCTGGTGACTAGCCTGTCCTTAGTTTCATTAGTTTGTCAAATAATTTGTCTTTCATGATAGAGACGCCTACAAGATCTTGCCTCCCATTAGAACTTGTTTATTTGTTATCTTTAGGATATCTATAGTATCATCCACCATGAAAACAAATGCAAGACATTGGTTCAAAATTTTTGCCATTTCCCTGTTCTTTGTTATTAATACCCAGTTGCATTCTCCAAAGGCTCAGCATCTAGTTACCATATTTAAATTACTTATTGGAGGCCTATGAATAAGTAGCATGTTCTTCAGATAAAGGGGACCTGGTAAATGAACTTAGATTTGCAGAACCCATTTGATAATGTTCCACAATAAATGTCACTGCTGAAAATAAAGAGATCATAGTGTAGGGATAGTTTATTGGCATTGATAAAAAATTGGCTGTAGCAGTGCTAGTTCATCAATGCTTTAACATTTATTTCAAATGACTTAGATGAAGGAACCAAACATATAGTTGGTAAATTGGGTGCCTCAAAGATAGGTAAGAACATAAGTTGTAAAAAGGACATCAGGAGGCTACAAGGCACATCGATAGGTTAAGCAAATAGCCAATGACCTGGCAAGTGGAGTACATGACAGGAAATTGTGAAGTAATCTATTTCTGAGGAAGAATTTTTAGAAATTATATAGATTATGGAGGTCCTGGGTCTCAGTGTCAGAGTACATGGATCACTGATGATTACGATTTAGGTCAAGAGAGTATTAAAAAACTCAAAATATTATCATTTATTCCAAAGAATACAAAACAAAGAAACTTCTGATTCGGGTTTACAGGGCTTTGAGGAGACCATATCTTGACTACGGCCAAAGGAAGGAACTAAATGCATTGGAATCACTTCAGAGAACATTTACCAGACTAATATCTGGAATGTGGATATTAAGTTATGAGGAAAGGGGAGATAACTAGGCTTGTATCCACTGGTTAAAATTCACACAGCAGGTTATAGTCCAACAGGTTTAATTGGCAGCACGTTCGCTTTCGGAGCATCGCTCCTTCATCAGGTGACTATCACCTGATGAAGGAGGGACATTCCGAAAGCTAGTGTGCTTCCAATTAAATCTGTTGGACTATAACCTGGTGTTGTGTGATTTTTAAATTTTGTACACCCAGTCCAATACCAGCATCTCCAAATCATGTATCCACTGGAGTTGAGAAGGGCATACTAGAGTTAGAAGGGCAAAACATAACTTGATTGAAACACACAAATTCCTGAAGAGTCTGGAAAGGTGGACGTAGAAAAGATCGTTCTTAAGAACCTGGAATTCAGAGTCACTTTAAAATTAAGGGATCACCTATTCAAGGCTGAACAGAAATATTTTCTCACAGATGGTCAAGAGTCTTTGGAACTCAGTTCTTAAGGCAAAGATAAATAGGTTCTTGATAAGCAGGGGTGGGCAGGGTTGTAATGTCGTTGAAATTTTTTTAATATATTTCAAAAATGTACTTTGAGAGTGGTGGGAATGTCAAGTTAAATCAGCTATTATCTTATTGAACGGCTGAGCAGGTTCAAGGAGCCAAATGGCCTACCTTTATGACAGTTACCATTATTAGAACAGTACAAATAAAAAAGGAATGCTCAAGATCAGAACTATGTCAGTGCAGATATAGAGTTGTGGAACTGGAGTGTGTTAAAGAAGCAGTTAAGCCCTTGGCCATTTTTTTTTTAAAAAGTGAAAATTTTAAAACTGAAATATTGCTTGACTAAGAACCAACATAAAGACTTTAAGACCCTGATGCAATTCTGCAATGATATTCTCACTAGGCATAAATAACAAAGTGGAGGAGTTATAATTCAAAGGGAGAAACAAGTGGAAAGGGCTTTTGTCATACAGTGGTGGTATCTCTACCTCTCAGATAGGAGACCTGGGTCCAAGTTCCACATGCTCGAGAAGTGTGCAATAACATCTTTGATCGGGTTGATTTGAAAACATCTAGAAACATGTGAAGTACATTCACTAGCATTGTGTATTATTTATAGAATAGGCTTCCAATAACAGAAGATAACAACAGATCTGGCAAACATTTGAATACCCATGCATCATAGTACTGAGTCTGAATGTGTGAAAAAAAAGTCTATTAAAAAGACCAAGCCTAAAGATAACACCTGGTTTTGTTTTCCCTTGAGCAGTCTATCGTGAATCCAAACTCATGCAAGTGGTCATAAAACCACACTAATACAAAAAGCACAAGGTCAGTAGTTGAACAGAAATTTGTGCAAGTAAGGACAGGGGCGGTAGAGCTTTGAATGAGCTCAAAACAGAGTGTGGAGTTAGATGGGATACCAAAGACAAGAGTAAACCTTTCAGTAAAGATGAAGTCAGGTGATGTTTTCAAGAGTGGAAAATAGGCAGTACTAATAAGGGAGTAGTATAGGTCATTCTGGTATAATGCACATTTTGTCAATTCAAATTGGCTATGACTGTGGACTCTGCTTGGATAATGTGAATTCTCTGATGAATTGTGGACTCTGCTTGGATAATTTGAACTTCCTACTGATTGGGTTTAGTGATTTTTTTTTTTAAATAGCAGTTTCTATAGTGCAAGGTTGCAGAAATGCAACAGTCATGTTATGTACATAGGGTATTGCCAGCTTTAAAATCTTAAAGTGCATGGAAATTTACAGGCAGAAGTCATCCAGTCTTGCCATGACAATTGGGATACTTGCATTAAACAGCAAACTAATGAAGTATTATACAGAGATATCAATATCTTTCTTAATTTTAGCAGCTAGAAAAAAACAAAAGTGGAAGTATGTTATGAATCAGTAAATGCAGTCTACCTCATCTGGGATAAATGTACACAGCTCCAGTTTGTTGTGAATTTTTTTAAATTGACAGCAGTTTTATTAATAAAGTTTCAACTGCAACACAAACAATTTAAAGTAGCCTTTATTGCATGCAAGAGATGTTGCATATCTTTGGACCTGCAGAGTTAAATACCACATACAACTGTTTGCCAAACATCTTAGCAGCTGTAAAATAGTTACGCAACTGCAATAGCTACATTAGTAAATGAGCTGAGCTCCCAAAAGACATGTTTTTCTTAAATTCATTTTTCCCCAAACTTAGTAGATTTGGTAAAATTGAGTGAGATTGCATGTGCTTGACATTTTCCCTGGTGGTGTGGCTTCGGAGGTTTCGATATAGGAGTGAATCCAGTTTTGCAATGATTTGTGCTATTCCAGTTAATGGCAGGCCTCAAAGTCAACTGAATACACATTACAAAAGATAAATTATTTCCCCATATACCTATAATCAAAAAAAAAACCCAACATAAAACATTTATATTCTAACGTAAAATCATACCAAACAGAAGGTTGTGGAGCTTTCTACATTAGAAACAGCAATTGGAAACTTGTGAAGGGGTCATACAGTTCTTCCATTTTTCATCATCTGTTCAGGCTTATATATCCTGATTTCTTAAATACCCATGAACAACGTATCTTAAGAATATATCCCTAAACTCTAAAACAGTAACTTTAATTAACAAAATCAAACTCAACACCACAATAAAAATTGTTCAAGAATACATGTCATCCAGAGGAACTATTGTAATAGTGGCATGTTAGCTAGCAGTTACTTTACCCAAGAAAAATACATAAAGCCAAAAAAAAACCATGTCTGGCACTGTATCAAAATGTTTGTCTTCTACAATACATTTTACTCTGCAAACAAAATAACACCCATTTTTACTTTGGGATTCTTGACAATTGCACATCATATCAGTGTGTATGCAGATTGCAAAATGTTATTCCAGGAATACTGCACAACATATACCAAGTTAAAGATGCAAACTATATTAATAATCAGTTCCTTATTTGTCTTTGCTTTGAGCTGCCAACATATCTGCAAATTTAGAGAGATGTTCCTGTTCCTGACCAAGTGCATTCAGAAAGATACCCATTGGGCTCTTCTTCAGTCCAACCTCTTCCATCTTGTTTTCAATCTTGTTCTTTAAGTTACGAAGCCTCAGAGAAGCATGTACAAACATCACTGAAATAACATTTAAAAATGTTAAATTGAATGCACATTCAGTTAGTTTCTGGCTTAAATAAAAATGCATTGTATATTAAACGCATTCAAAACGTTCACAAAGTTAGTTCTAGATGGGAAAAATCAGATTTATAATGCACTTCCCACATTGATTAATGGAATAATAAAATCCCTACAGTATGGAAACAGACCATTTAGCCCATCAAGCACAATCTGACCCTCAAAGCATCCTTCCCAGGCCCACCACACTACCCTAACACTGTAACCCTGCATTTCCCATGTCTAATCCACCTAACCTGCACATCCCTAGACACTATGGGTAATTCAGCATGGTCAATCTACCTAACTTGCATATCTTTGGATTTTGGGAGGAAGCCACAGAACCTGGTTGAAATCCACATAGACACAGGAGAACGCACAAACTCCACACCAACAAAAGTCACTTGAGGTTCCTTTCCCTGCGAGGCAGCAGTACTAACAACTGAACTTACCATGCTGCCCCATGACAACAGACAGAAGCTCTAAGCCTGGTTAACATTAGTTTCAACACTCCCACTGGAGCACATGATAGTAGCATGGTGGCTTAGTGGTTAACATTGCTGTCTCACAGCGCCAGAGTCAAGGGTTCGATTCCAGCATCAGATGACTGTGTGTGGAGCTTGCACATTCTCCCAGAGTCTGTGGGGGTTTCCTCCAGTTCCTCCCACAGTCCAAGATGTGGTGGATTGGCCTGCCAGATTGCCCACAGTGTTCAGGGATGGGGTAGGCTAGGTGCATTAGTCAGGGAAAAATGTAGAGTAATAGGGATAGGGGAATAGGTCTGGGTGGGATACTCTTCAGAGGGGCAGTGTGGACTTGTTGGGCCAAAATGGCCTGTTTCCACATCGTAGGAACTCTAAGATCAGCCAACTCAATAAAAGAAGAAACAAAGGTATTCTGCTTCACAGCTTCTCAAACTGATCAGGAATCTTGTTTTTTTTTTGCACGGAGATGTCATTTGCCTGGGTTTAATCACTTTTAAATTGACAGAGACATTACTTACAAAGCAACGGCAAAGTGATTCCAAACAAGAAAACCATCACTCCCCCGACAATGGAAATGAAAAAGTAGCTCATCAGCAAGATGCTCAAGACAAACGTTGTGGGGTACCGACGCTTGAAATGACCAATAGCCGCTTTATTTTCCGAAGCCCACATGGAACCCATGAATATCAGCACTACCACTGCTCCTCCAAGGATGATCTCCAAGGGGCTCAGAAACCTGCCAACAGTGAAAAAAAAAATTAAAAGTAAAATAACAGAGAGTCAAAGTTGGATCTTAGACTGCCTTGGGGAAAAAAGGCATGAATGTTCACCAAGAATAAAATATTCCTTATTAGGAACATAAAAACACAAATATGCCATTCAGGCCATTGAGCCTGCTCCACCATTCTAGAGCACAGCTGATCATCTAGCTCAATGGAAGATTCCCACATTATTTCCATAAGCCTGGATATTATAGTGACAGCTTTTCTAGTTAATCTCTATCTTGACCTTAAAATGACTAAAAACTTCCACAGCCCTCAGGAGGTAGAATTGCAATAATTCACCATCATCTGGATATTTTAGCCTCATAGCAAATATATTCTTTTGAAAACCAAACATTACTTTAAACACGGGTCATCACCCATCTACCATCTAATCTTAACAGATTTTTTCAATCCACCACTGGCCTCTTCCTCGTACTTTCATGATTGCTTTAGCTTAGATCGAAGATCCTCATTTGCGATTGAACCAAAATTTTTCTCGTGCTCAAAAGAAAAATCATACTATTTTCAATATTTCCAAAAAATGTTTCTTTACAAGGAGATTAAATTAGCCCTCTCTAATTGCATGATGCTAGATCTATAATGGCTTGTGCCCCAGCTGATCCTCAATATATCTGTTCCTCCAGAAAAGTCACTCCACAGTTTTGGTACTCATTAGAATTAACCAGTCTATTCTGTAATTTGATCTCAGGATTTTGTTATCTGCTACTCCTTTTTGCTTTCATTGAATTAAAACAAAGCTGTCAATCTGAATGCTCTCAGGTTCTTGTCAAAATGTCAAGTTTAAATTAACTTTAACAGCTTTTTATTAAATTTTAAATATTAAGTGATGAACTGGTTTGGACGAGTCTACTATTTAATTGGTTTCCTGCAGTTCAAAAGTAAAAAATACGTAGGAACAGATTATGAGTAGAAGTAAGGAATCTGGTTCTTTCAATCTCTTTGACCATTCTGTATCAAAGGTCAAGAGATTTTCCCGGCCAGGCCCCACAGTCAGAGCAAGGAGAGAAATGGCAGACTTCACCCATGTCCAATCCGCTTATTCTCTGCCCTCTTCATCATTCACATTTATCCCCCATTCAAAAATGAACAAATTTATACAATTACATAAAAGGTCATAGTAAAAAGTGATAAAGCCTATCGACGACTCTGGTTAAAAATATCATTGACATATGCAGCAGAGGTCACCAAATGAAGAGCAGCAACAAAAATAAAAAGTGATGCCGTATTTGTTTTTAAGTGGCCCAACCATAACCATTAAACACCAAAAGGGTTAGATTATACTTCAAAACAATATTGTACAATAATATTAATGTGACAGGAAAATATCCTATAACTTTATAACACCATGCAGACAACATTTTGATTACCTCTTTAAAGTGTTCAGCACATCACACCATACACAAGGAAACAGTCAATTCATATTTTGGGGAACATTTGACACCAATACTTTTACAATTCAGATAAACTACACAACATCCAGATAACTTTTTCCTGACTGATTACATGATATTACTGAATAAAACTATTTCATACAATCTTGATGAGCTGCTGGTGTTGGACTGGGGTAGAAAAAATAAAAAAAAACACCAGGTTTACTCAGAAGTATGTCCAAATAAACCTGTGGACCATAACCTAGTATGGTGTGATCTTTAACTTCATACAATCTTATCTAATCTTGTATTTCACAATATTCTCACATGATAGAAAGATTAAGTGACTTGAGAAAAATCAGAATGACTCCATCACACAAGCCTTCATTATTAGGAAGTGGCCTTGGAGTGAGCTAGAGAGAGAGTGGCGGAATAGGCTGGGGCTATTTTCCCTGGAGTGTGTCAGAGACTGACCTTATAGCAGTTTATAAAGTCATGAGGGGCATAGATAGGAGAAAGACCTTAGCTATTCACCATCAAAAGGTTTGGTGTGGGGTCAGGGAGTCCAGAACAAGATGGCATAGGTTGAGGGAAAAAGATCTAAGGGGCAACTTTTTCATGCAGAGTGGGGAGTGTATGGATTGAGCTGCCAGAGGAAGCGGAGGAGGCTGATACAATTACAACATCTTAAACAAAAAGTATCTAGATGGGTAGATGAATATGAAGCATTTAAAAGGGGTATGGGCCAAGTGCTGACAAACAGAACTAGAATAGGTTAGGATATCTAGGCAGAATGGACCAAAGGGTTGGTTTCCACTTTAAGATGACCCAATGTATCACAACTCATAAGAGCCAAGAAGATTCAAGATTGAATGGCTTTTCCATAATCAGCAAGTCTGAAGGCTCTGCTGATTGCTGCCTCTCGCCACATTACATGTTTCAATATCCACAATGCATCACAACTTTATCACGTTAGCTCAGTACTTTAAAAGAAGCTTAAAAATAAGGCAAAGTAAGATAACAGGAAAGTGGACAATATTAAATAGATAAGACGAGAATCATGTGCAGTGTAAACCATGTTACACTGATTCGTAGAATCAGAAATCATAGAAACTCTATGGTGCAGAAGCAGACCATTCGGCCCATCAAGTCCACACTGGCCCTCTGAAGAGCATCCCACCAGAGCCCCCTTAACCCCCCACCCCGTAACTCTGCATTTCTTGTGGCTAATCCACTTAGTGTCCAGAGATGTGTGAGCTATGGGCAACTCACCTAACCTGCACATGTGGGACTGTGGCAGGAAATTCGAGCACCAGGCAGAAACCCACATAACCATGGGGAGAACATCTGCGTGAAGTCTGCATAGTCGCCTGCGTGTGAAACCGAACCCAAGTCCCTGGTGGTGGTGAGACAGCAGTGCTAACTACTGAGCCACCACACCTTACCTAATTCTTGCTAACTTAGGGAACCAAAAAGGGTTTTGGAGTTGAAATATAAATTGATCAGCCATGACCTTGTTGAATGATGGAGCAAGCTCAAGAGGTTGAATAAATGGGTTACTTCTGTTCTTGGTTCACATGTTCCTATACACATTTGTCCTGGAAACTTAACCAGTAATTTTTTTTTTAAAAGAAGTGCATTACAGACTAACAACTCTGGACAGCACTGTGACTAGAATTTTCACTTTCCAAGAATTAGAAAATGTGTTCTATTTTGGTCACAATCCTTTTGAGTGAAAACCATTTCTAGTCATCTACAGTACTCTGTCCAGACCCTTAACGATTTAAAATATTTGATCGAACCATCTTTTTTTTTTAAAAAAAGGCTCAAGTCCCAACTTCAATCATCTCATAACTGGATGACCACAATTACTAAAATCTTTGGGAGAATCATTCCTCTCAAAAGGCGTTTACATTCCTCCTCAAAGTGTGACATCAATAAAATGGGTTATGAGTCAACCCTACTTTGCACCTCTCAGTTTTTGGTTTCTTACGCATGTTCTAGCAATTCCCAAAATTCAAGCCTCTAGCACCATTAACGTGTCACAAACAGAAATCTGCCTACTTTTAGGCAGGACAAATATCTGAACTATATTTTAAGCTATTTTAAATGAGTATTGTAAGAATTTAACAAAAAAAAATCATGAAGTGTGTTACTGGCTGGGCCCGCATTTTATTTCCCAACTTTGTTCATAGAATCCCTAAAACACATAAGTAGGCCATTCTGCCGACAGAGGTCACACTGACCCTCAAAAGAGGATCCAATCAGACGCAACCCTCTACCTTATCCTTGTACCCTGCATTTCCCCATGGCTAATCCACCTTGCCCACACATCCCTGGACACTCCAGGCAAACTGGCATGGCCAATCCACTTAACCTACACATCTTTGGACTATGAGAGGAAACCCATTCAGACATGGGGAGAATGTCTGTATGGGATTTGCACAGTCACCTGAGGATGGAATCAAAGCTCGGTCCCTGGCACTCTGAAGCAGTAATGCTATTATCTTTGAGGTGGTGGTGGTGGGGAGTTGCCTTCTTGAATTACAGCAGTACATTTGGATTAGTACTCCCAAAATGCTATTAGGAGATATTTGAAGGATGTTGATCCAGTGGCACTGAAGCAATGGCAGTATTTCCAAGATAGGATGAGTGTGGCTTGGAGGTAAACTTGCAGATGGTAGTGTCCCCATGTATCTGTAGCAATGTCTTTCTAGATGGAAGTGGTCGTGGGCTTGATGTTTCAGGAGCCTTGCTGAATCTTGTAGATACTACACAAATGCTACTGAGCATCAATGGTGGAGAAATGGGTGGGTCACGCTTCGGTGGATCGGTGTGGACCTGTTGGGCTGAAGGGCCTGTTTCCACACTAAGTAATCTAATCTAATCAAGTGGACATTTTTGGAATTGGTGCCAATCAAGCCAGCTACTTTGTCCTGAATGGTATCAAGATTCCACATTCCTTACAGGATTTGGTGGTGGTGGTGGTGGTGAGGGGGGGTATGTTACACACTTCAGAATTCTTAGCCTCTGACCTCCTCTTACTGTTTCAGTATTTGTATTCTGGTCAATGGTACCACCAGGATTTAAATGGTAGGGGATTCAGCGATGGCAGTTCCACTGAAGGTCATGGGACAATGGTCCAATTTTCTCGCTAGAGAATTCATTGCAGCTGAAGACTGTTACAAAATGCTTCAGCCTTGTCTTGTGCTAATGACTCACTAATCATTGATAAAAGATGATATTTGTAGAGCTTCCTCCAGTGAGTTGCTAAATTGTCCACCAGCATTCACAACTGGATGCAGCAGGACTGCAAAGCTTGAATTTGATCTGTTGAAGGTGGAATCACTTAACCCTCTCCATCACTTGCTGCATATGCTACTTGACTCAACTGCCTGCTATTTGTCTGGTCTTGTAACTTCACCATGTTGATACCTCATTTTTAGACATGACTGCTGTTGCTCCTTGCATTCTTTATTGAGCCGGTGTTGAATCCCTGTCTTGATGGTAATTGTACAATAGGATATATGCTAGGTCATGTGATTTTACTGGGGCATGATTCTGCTGATGGCCTACAGCATCTCTTGGACAACCAGCTCAGAGTTGCTAGATCTGTTTATAACCTATCCTTGAGCAGAGTGATACTGTCACAACACAATGAACAGTACCCTCCAGATTGGTAAGAGCTCAAATATATGTTTTTTCCACTTGTAGATTCCTTTACCACTGACCACACAAACAGTTTCATGGTTAAGTCCTTTACAACTTGACCAGCTGGATGAGTAGTGCTGCTGCCGTTGAGTTGCTCTTGGTAGTGGACATTGAAGTTCCCTGCCTCAATACATTCTGCACCCTTATCACCCTCAGTGCTTCCTGCAAGTGGTGTTCAACATGAAGGAAAATAGATTTAAAAATCGGCTAAACAGAACACAAATTTTCTTGTCCAATTTGACCTGATTCCATGAGACATCATGGGGTCTGGAGTCACTGACTTTATGACACCAGCAAAGCAAACCCAAAGGTCATAGAGATGTATAGTACAGAAACAGACCTTTCAGTCCATGCTAACCAAATATCCTAACCTAACCTAGTCCCATAGCCATCTAAACCCTTCCTATTCACGTACCCATCCATTTGCCTTTTAAGTGTTGGAATTGTACCAGCCTCCACCACTTCCTCTGGCAGCTCATTCCATACACACATCACTCTGAAAAAGTTGTCCCTTTTAAATTTTTCCCCTCTCACCCTAACCCTTTAGTTCTGGACTCCCCCACTCCAGGGAAAAGACATTGTCTGTTTACCTATCCATGCCCCCCAAAATTTTATAAACCTCTACAAAGACACTCCAGGGAAAACAGCCCGAGCCCAGTCAACCTCTCCCTCTCGCTCAAATGCTCCAACCTTGGCAACATCCATGAAGATGTTCAGAAAAGATTTACAAGTTTCACAACATCCTTCCGACAGAGGGGGAGAGAGAGAGAGAGAGAGAGAGAGAGGGGGAGAGAGACCAGAATTGCATGCAATATTCCAAAAGTAGCCTAAACAAAGTCCCGTACGGCTACAAAATGACCTCCCAACTCCTATACTCAATGCTCTGATTTACCTGCGTCTCCACTGTCAAGTAACAATGAACCTTTCACTAAGGTCTCTTTATTCAGCAACACTCCCCAGGACCTTACTATTAAGTGTACAAGTCCTGCCCAGATTTGCCTTTCCAAAATGCAGCACCTCACATTTATCTAAATTAAACTACATCTGCCACTCCTCCACCCATTGGCCCAAATGATCATGATCCCATTGTATTCAGAGATAATGTTCTTCGTTGTCCACTACACCTCCAATTTTGATGTCATCTGCAAACTTACTAACTATACCTCCTATATTCACACCGGAATCATTTAAATAAATGACAGAAAGCAGTAGGCCCAGTATCTTTGTGGCACATCGCTGGTCACAAGCCTCCAACCTTCTGCCACCACTGTCTTAGAGAGACGCCTTTAAACCATGGTATCGCCTAATTCTAGTCTCTCCTATGAGTGGAAACATCCTTTCAGCATCTACCACAAAATACCCTAAAGGATTTTCATAAAGTCCAGCTCTCATTCTTATAAACGCTAGTATTTACACAACAAAACTTCTCTCAATCTCCTCCCCATTCCACCTTTGGTCACCACCAAAGAATTTTTTTTTGGTGAAAGCAAGGAGCAAGAACAAACCATTTCCAGTTTAAAAATGTAATCTGGAGGAAAGTAATAAGGAATGCATTAGCAGGTCCTCTCCTTGGATGAGTTTCAACTACAATTTTATTCACTAAATCACATGTTCCAGCACCAGAAGGGTGATCCACCCAATAATTGAATAATTAGTCACTAGACACAGCGAATATTCAGCACATTGTGAATTAAAAGTTTTGCATTTGAAGATTATGCTTTCAGCCATCTGGGTTAATTTACTCAGTCTGGTACACAGATGACTGGCCACAGATGGATGGAAAGAAGAGTGGAGCAATAGTTCTTATATAGATGCTGATGGTATTCAACTATACGTTATCCCTCACCTCTTCATTGCCCACGCTGACAAACTGCTTGACCAATAAGTCTTGGATGTTTACAACCTTACCCAGCTAAGCTTAAATACAAGGTTTGTCAATGGGCTCCAGTTTAAACTTGCATGCATACCACTGACTATTCTCAACTCACATCTCAAGCAACTAAAAAAAAAACCTGAAGTTATACAAAACTCTATCATTGTAGGCTATTTTGGAAAAGTACTACAGCAGCACATTAATTGAAAATGAGGGTGGGGTGTAGAAAGGGGAACCACCACTGTAGGAGAGAAAACCATTTTATTTTACAAAGTAAAATGAAGATTCAGTGCTTATTGTAACCATCACAAATTAGAATCAGCTGCGTTTTCACATTACCAAGGAATTGCACACAAATAAAAAGAGTTAGGGATGATTGTCAACTCACCAAAGGTTTCTTAGACAGCATCCTCCAGACCCACAACCTCCAAACTGGAAGAGTAAGGGTAGTAGATGCATGGGAACAAAGCCACCCTACAAATTCCCTCCAAACCACCATCCTGATTTGGAAACAAATTGCTGTTCATCCACTGTCAGTGAATTAATATCTGGAACTCCCTTCCTAACAGTACTGTGATAGTCTCTGAACCCGAAGGACTGATGAATTTGAGAAAGTAGCCCACTACCACCTAAAAAAAAAACCAGTAAGGATGGGCAATAAATGCTAGTCTAGCCATTGACAATTTTTTTTAAAAAGATTAAGTAAGCCAAATTTATGGATGCAACCTATGGGCTAGACTCAAAATTGCACCTAATCTGTCCATTTCCCAAACGGGAATGTACACTCCAGTTTCCTCAAAATTCAGAACTTTTAAAAACACAAGGCATACTGAAGAATTTATAATCAAGGAAGGATTTTACTTTGACTAAAATGAAAAAAAAACAACAGCAAATACAGAGTAGATTTCAGATGAGAAAGTTTGTAAGAACTCAAAAATTACAATATTTACTTCCCAAAATGGAAACAATGTTTTACTTCCCCACATCTCCTTTGAACAATTATGGATGGAGGTTTCCATGTTTGAGTTTCAAATTGAGTTTCGCTGGTAGAAGATTTAATGATGGGTCAAAGATCAAGGAAATGTGGGCATATCATTGTGTAATCTGAGTGTGCAGATAACAATCATTCACACAACATGGAACAGAGCTCTGGGAACAAATACCAAGAAAAGCCTAGTGCACTAATCACCACCATGTCCCCTCAGACCATTGTTGTCAGTATATGGCATTCAAATACAGCACATTTTCTTAAACAAGTGATTTAGTACTTTCAGTACTTTTCTACCCTCCAGTAATTGAGTACAATCTAATTTTTAAAATTTTAAATTTTACTGAGTTATTTTCAATCTGGTGATATCCTGACAAACAGTTTTCTCAAACACCATATAACCAAGTAGTTATTGTAGGGACAAGAAACACAAACTAATCCTTTGAAATGCCCATTTGTGGAAAATTATCTATTGATAGTTATCTAAACACCAACACCTGCCATTCCACAGCACTGAATTCATTATCTATCTCTGGCAAACTAATTCATTGGAAACAATGAATGCCTGTGTGTCTGATCTGTTGCAGTCTTGCCATTGTCTTTATTATTCATAACATTAATTTAGAAATGTCAGCTTCAATTTTCCAGATTATGACACTATTAGATAACATGTTAACGATCCATTTTTGGCTAGCTTACAGACATTTCTTAGAAAAGACAGGTTATTTGCATAGTAAAGCAGATAAAATGTTAAAGACCAGATCAACTACACAGGAAGTTCAAAATTATTGAAGGAAACAGAATAAAGGGTGTGAGGGATGTCCACTGACCCTGACAATTTCTGGTAATTCATGGAATAGACCAATATCAAGCAATAAAAAGCATTCACAGAGTGAAGTTTCATAATCTTCCTTAAGCAGAAAGATTAAATTATCAGAGGCTGATATTGGATACTAATGCTCAGCACCCAATAGTCAATTCTGAAGTTGTTACTGGAGTTAAATCCAGTGGAGAATACAACAGATAGGCATAAAGGTATGGTCTTCACAATGTGGCTAAGTATTTTTGATCGAAATGGTAAAGGATTGCTTTAAAACCAAGGATTGTAGGAGGGATTGCTTCATTTTCAGTAACTTGATTCTCGAACCTTATTATATGTTGTGTTACACTGCTGTTTTAATTCAAGCAGAGCAGGAGGTTATATGTAGATGGATCAGCACTGGGGGCACGTATAGAGTGTGATTCAGCCAGTGACAGGTTGCCGATTGGTCACAATGCTGAAACGAGTCATGAATACCAAAGGCAACATCCATTTTATTGAGCAGCTTGTGGGCATGAACAATACTGACAGAAGCCTTCATATCCACTTCCTCCACCATCGATCGCAGCAGCATGTACTGTCTACATGATGCCCTGCAGAAATTTGCCAGAGATCCTGAGACAGCACCTTCCAATCCCACAACCATTCCCATACAGAAGCGCAAGGGTAGCAGATACATGGGAACACCACCAAATATTCCTCTCTAAGCCACTTACCATCCTGATTTGAAAATATAGTGCTGTTCCTTCACTGTCACTAGGTCAAAATCCTAGAATTCCTTCCCTAAACAGCACTGGGATCAACCTACAGGACATGGAAACTACACAAATATCCTAATGCTCAAGGACAGAGGAGCCCAGCATATCATGCAAAGGGAAGGATGACAAAGTTGCCATAATCTTCAGTCAGGAGTGCCAAGTGGATGATCAATCTCACTGAAGACACTGGATACTGAACAGCTATGGATGAAACAACATCGCTGCAATGGTATTGCAGACATGTGCTCCAGAACATGCTGTACCCACACCAGCTTGTTCCAAGTACAATTACAACATTGCTATCTACCCAACAAGGTAGGACCTATATACAAAAGTAGGATAAAAATCAAACCCAGCCACTTACTGCCCCATTAGTTTACTCTCAATTATTAATAAAGTGATGGAAGGTATCAGTGCTTTCAATAAACATTTGCTTAGCAATACCTTGCTCACAGACACTCAGAGTACCACGAGGACCACTCAACTTTTGACCTCATTACAAAGATGGAAAAAAAGAGAGATTCCAGAGGGAAGGCAAGAGTGACAGCCTTTGACATCAAGACCACATTTAATAGAATGTGCCACCAAACAGCCCTAGCAAAACTGGAGTCAATGGGAGTCAGGGGAAATCTCCCTGCTGGTTGGAGTTAGGTCTGGTGCAAATTAGGATGGTTGAGGTTGTTGGAAAAATCAGTCATTTTAGCTCCAGAGCATCTCTGCAAGAACTTCTCAGTAGTTACTTTTAAAATCAACTCGTATAAAACATGCTACAACACATCTCTGGGGTAGAGGGGACTTGATCCTAGGTCTTCAGGTTCAGGGGTAGGTTCTTAGCCATCCAGTTCCTCATGGTAGTGCCCTAGGTTCAACCACCTTCAGCCGTTTCATCAATGGCCTACCCTACATTGCAAAAAGTCAGAAGTATGGATGTTCACTGATGGTTATACAATGTTCAGCATCATTTATGCCTCCTCATACTTAAGTAGTCCATGTCCAAAAGCAGCAAGACCTGGAGAATATCCAGGCTTATTTTGACATGTAATAGTGACAGCATAAATGCCAAGCAATGACCATCTCCAACAAGATAGCATCCAACCATTGCCCTGGATATACCATTGCCTAATCCCAACTATCAATATTCTGAAGATTACCATTAATCAAACTCTGAACTGGTGAAAGCATATAAACACTGACTATACAAACAGGATAAAAGCTAGGACATGAGTCCCCAAAAGGTTGCCCATCATCAGGCATTCCTGAAGAAGGGCTTATGCCCAAAACATAGATTCTCCTGCTCTTTGGATGCTGCCTGACCTGCTGCGCTTTTCCAGCAACACATTTTTCAGCCATCACCTACTAGGCACATGTCAGAAGTGTGATAGAATACACCTCACTTGCTTGGATGAGTGTAGTGCAAAGCTACCTAGGACAAAGCAGCTCATTTGATTGGCACCAAATTATTTTATGAATAAAGTATATTTTTGAAATAAAAAAAAAATTCTACAAATGTTCACTTCCTCCACCAACAATGCTCCGTAGTAGCAGCATGTACCAAAAGATGCAGTACAGAAATTAACCAAGTCTTCTGAGACAAATATGCATTCTCCCAAATCCAAATCAGGTCTCTTCTGAACTGCTCCTATCTATAGATTTTCTAAACTAAAGAAAATCCTTAATTATTTTGAAATGTAAACAAGCTAACAGCCTTCAAAATGTTCATCCTACATATTGTAATCAATAAACACCTTAGTCCTTCAACACTCCAGTGTGTTGCTGTCACCCATTTGGTCAGGTACAGGATTAGGTCAGTTCTTGAAGGACAATCTGACCCAGACTTTTTTTAAACTCTTCAAAAACTACCAGTAGCATTTGATATCCAGATACTAAAAGTACATAATAAAATCATATCTCTCACCAGACTATTGATATTGCACTGAGCAATGTAAGCGCTTAGGTCCAACCGGACCATGAGTCAACAATATTTTGGCTACTCTGCTAATTGAGTTTTGGCAAATGTTATAGAGTCAGCCTCATGTAGCATAGAAACAGGTCCTCTGGCCCACCACATCTAAACCAAACTATACTAATCTCATTTACTTGCATTTGATCCATTGTCTACTATACATTGGCATCTTAAGTGTTCCTCCAGATGTTTCTTAAAATGTTGAGTGGACCTGCTCCACCACCCCCTCAGGCAGCATATTCCATACTTCCACCACCTTCTGGGTGAAAACAATTTTTCCTCCGATCTTTCCTAAACTACTACTTCTCACCTTAAACTTGTGAACTCTGAGCTTAGTCAGATGTGCCACCAGGCAACAGTTCTCACAATCTACTCTTTATTTGCCTGTAAATTTTATGTACTTCAATTGAATCCCATCTCAGTCTCCTCTGATCCAAGGAAAAGCAAACAGAGCCCACCCAGCTTCTCAATACTCAGACTTTTCATCCAAGGCAACATCCTGTTGAATCTCCTCTACACTCTTGCAATACTGTTGCAACCAAAACTGCACAAAGTATTCCATCTATGGCCTGAACAATGTTTTATAATGTTGAAACAAGACTTCCTTCTTATGTTCTCACCCTGGTTAATGAAAGAAAGCGTCCATTATGTCTTCTGCACCATTGTGTGTTGACACATTCAGGGATCTATGGATTTGTACACCAAGATCCCTTTAATTGTCAGTACTATCTCAGGACCTACCATTCATTGAGTATATCCTTCCTTCATTAAGCCTCCCAAACTTTGTCACCTCATACTTACCAGAATTAAATTCAACATCTCATCCACATCCGCCCTTGAACTCCAACCCTCAACGCAACAAGGGCAGAAGTCCATGGCTCTCATCTTCCACCCACCAGCCTCTATATACATTGCATCATCCTCTGCCACTTCCGCCACCTACAAACCACCACTAGGGATATATTTCCCTCCCCACCCCTATCAGAGTTTCGAGAGACCATTCCTCGCCAGATCCACCACTGCCCCAGCCAGCCCCCCTCTCCTGGCACCATCCCCTGCCACTGCAAGAAGTGCAAAACCTGCACCCACACCTCCCCACTCATCTCCGTCCAAGGCCTCAAAAGAATCTTTCTACGTCAAACAGAAATTTACCTGTACCTCCACAAATATCATCTACTATATCCGTTGCACCCAATGTGGTCTCCTCTACATCAGGGAGGCAGAACGCCAACTTGTGGATTGTTTCAGAGAATACCTCTGGGACACGTGCACCAACTAACCCCACTGCCCTATGGCGGAACAGTTCAACAACACGCAGGTCCTGGGCCTCTTCCATTGTCAAACCCTAACCACTCAATGCCTGGAGGAAGGACAGCTCATCTGCTTTGGGACACTGCAAACACACAGGATTAATGTGGATTTCATCAGTTTCCTATTTCCCCTGCCTCACTTTAGCCCAATCCCAAACCTCCAACTCAGCACCCCTCTTGACTTGTCCATCAATTTTCCCATCTATCCATTATCTACCTAATGCATTCTCAGCTAATTTCCCCTCCAGCCCCACCCCCCCGACCATTTATCTCAGTCCCCCACAAGCCTCATTCCTGATGAAGGGCTTTTACCCAAAACACATTCTCCTGCTCCTTGGATGCAGCTTTTCCAGCACCACACAACTCTGATCTCCAGCAGCTGCAGTCCTCAATTTCTCCTAGTTAAATTCCATCTGCCATTGCTCTACCCAATTTACCAGCTGATCAATATCAGACTCTAGCCTGAGTCAATCCTTCACACAATCAACACCAATTTTTGTCATCTACAAACTTACTAAATTATACCTTTTACATTTACATCTAAGTGATTAATATACATAACAAACAGTAAGGGTTGTAGCACTAATCCCTGTGTTAAACTGCTGGTCACAGGTTTCCAGCAAAGCAACCCTCACCATCACGCTTTCCTTTCTATTTGGAGACCAATTTTGGATATAGTTTGCTATCTTGCCTGCAATCCCATGAACCTTGTAATGTGCGATCTTATTAAAGACCTTCCTAAAGTCTATGCAAACCACATTAACTTTATGCACACCTTTAATCAATATATTTAAGTCACCTTTCCAAAAACTCAATTAAAATTAATCAAATAGACATTCACAAATCCATGACGACTATCCTCAATCAATTCTTGCTTCAAAGTATAGATTAACCATATCCCTTTTCTTCCCAATAATTGTCCTACCACTGATATTAGATTAACTGTCAGTAATTGAAATACCAAAGTTTGTTCTCCAGCTACTGTAGTACTGTATACTGCAGAAGAAGTCATTAAGCGAGAGAGTGTTTCAAATACTGATAGTAAAACGCATCTGTTTTACCATAGAAAGTGAATTGAATCAATTCATTATTTGTACATCATTTTAGTGAATTGCTAAAAATGCCCATGGCCCTTCTGTGGGACTAGTTTGACTCAATGGAACGGAATTTTTTTTTTAAAAAAAAGGTCAAATTTCAATACTTCAGTGTGCTGAATTAACTATTCTCACCGAATTTAGTTTGGAACAACATACAATGACAATTAGTTCAATGAGCCTTATTTTAAATTACTGACTTGCAACATCTGCTGCATAAGTCAACATTCCAATTAAAATTTTAATATATCAACTTTTCTATCCTAGGAAAAAAATGACTGTTTCCTCAAGAACGTGATACTGAACGGTGGTCAGTGCCTTCACAAAAGGGGAAAAGAAAATTCAACGTTTAATCAAAAATGTTGTAGAACACCACTTCTGCCTTAAGAAATTGGTTTGATGCCAGGATCGAGAAATCAATAAAACATGGAATACAGCATACTCTAACAGCAAAATCTGAAGTAATCTCAGGTAATACAGCATCTTGGTTCAAAATTAACAAGCCACGCCATGCCAGTTATTTCTGATTTTTTTTAAACATTGGGCCTATTTATTATGGCACTTGAACCCGAGTAGCTTGCTGGGAAATTTCAGAGGACAGTCAAGAGTCAACCACTTTGCTCTGGGTCTGGGAATCACATTTAAACTGTGGGAGAATAGATTCCCTAAAAAGAACATTAAATGATCTATGTGGGTTTTTAAAATCATAATTCAACACACTTGCCATTAGACTTCTGGTTTCAAAAGATTTTTTTTTAATTAAAAAAAAACAGATTTTTAGTGAAGTCTAAATTTCACCATCTGCAATGGTTGGATTTGAACCCATGCCCACATTAGGGACACTCGATTGTTAGTCTTGTGACATTACCACCGCCTCTCCTGATGACATGAAATCATCTTTCAAGTGGCCACTGAATCACTTCAAGGAAGAATGCTTTCAGATTCTTGCAGTGAAGATACAGAATCTGCTAATACATTTTATAAACTCACATGCATCACTACAAAAGCACTCTGGAAAAGATGATAA
Source organism: Chiloscyllium punctatum (assembly GCF_047496795.1). Taxonomy (NCBI): domain Eukaryota; kingdom Metazoa; phylum Chordata; class Chondrichthyes; order Orectolobiformes; family Hemiscylliidae; genus Chiloscyllium; species Chiloscyllium punctatum. Next base: position 47,678,492 of record NC_092750.1, on the reverse strand, counting down.
CTTACTGCTAACAGTTTAGAACTTGCTTTAAATATAGCTTTAACATCCTAAAACAAAGACACAGGGAAATTCTAAAACAAAATATGTCAGCAAGCCAAGAAATTAGGTTCAACAAATACACACCCCAGATCTTCTTATGAGGGGAGGGGGAATAAATACACAAAAAAAAATCAATCACTGGAGAAAGCATGCTAAGGGAGTAATGGGGCTAAAAACCAACAAGTCCCTTGGACCCAATGGGATGCATCCTAGGATATTAAAAGAAGCAGCTTCAGAGATTGAGGATGCATGGATAGTAATTTGCCCAAAAATTCTTAGATTTGGAAAAGTCTCAGAGGGTTGGACAACTATTACCATCAATGTAAGAGCTTTGTTTTAAAAAGAGTCAGGAATCAAAAATAGGTGACTTTAGGCCAGTTGGTTTAATGTACGTTATTGAGAAAGCATTAGAGGCTACTATAAAGGATACAATAGCACAGCATTTAGAAATACATATGAAGAAACAGAGTCAACATGGTTTCATGAAGGAGAAACTATACCTGACAAATTTAATAGTTATCGAGTCAGAATTATACAGCACAGAAACAGACCCTTCAGTTCAACACGTTCATGCCAACCAGATATCCTAAACTGATCTAGTCCCACTTGCCAGCATTTGGCCTTTATCCCTTTCAACCCTTCATATCCATGTACTATCCAAATGTCTTTTAAATGATGTAATTATACCTGCCTCCACCACTTCCTCTGGAAGCTTGTTCCATATACGCATCACCCTCTGCATGAGAAAGTTACCTCTGAGTAACTAGCAGAATAGGTAAAGGGGAACGGTGGATGTAACATATTTGGATTTTCAGAAAGCTTTCAATAAAATACTATGTTCAGCTACTTAATAAGATAAGAACCCGTTATATTGGAGGTAGTACATGAGCACAGATAGGGGATTAGCTAAAAAATAGAAGACAGAAAATTGTTAGAGGGGGACATTTTCAGGATGGCCATCTGTAAGTTGACGTGCCACAGATCAGTACTGGGCAATTATTCACAATATAGGTCACTTACTTGGATAAGAAAAGTGAGTGAATGTATTACAGCTAAGTTTTCAAATGACAAAAACAAGTGGGAAGGCAAGTAGTATCACATGACAGAATCCATGTTAAGGGAAGAAAAACAAATTCTCTCTGTCAGCATCAGATCATTATTGTCTTTTTTTTAAAAAAACAGTGATGCATATTAGATTTTTCTAAAATACCAATATGATTAATAGCTATGAAGTGCCTTACTATGCAGGTGTCATGTGCATGAATCTGAAAGCATTCTTCCTTGAAATGAAGGTGGTCACTTGAAAGATAATTGCGTGCAATTTGGGAAGGCTGTGACAGATGAATAAAAAAATGTAAAGTGTAAGATTATGCATTTTGCAGGAACAATGAAGAAACTGAGTACAGAGAGTCTCCGATTTACGAATATCCAACATACAAACACAATCCCATACAAGGGCGTAATTCTAAAGATCCAACATACAAACTTTTTCTGTACTTATGGATGGCTATTTTATATTGCCCTGCATGGTGTTCCAATGTGCACAAATTGAATGGATACAAGAATGGAATGTGTTAGAACCAGTGGACAGAGTATATTCGTTAAGTGGGAGAAGAACAGCAGAGAGTTGTACCAGAGAGACAGATTTCAGAGTCCTTGCGCATAAATTTCAAAAGGCTAGCACCCAAAATCAGCATGTAACAGGGAAGACAAATGTAATGTTGGCCTTTATTTCAAAAGGAGCAGAGATTAAAAAGTAGAAAGTCTTCCAAAAACATTACAATGCACTGGTCAGACTACAGCTGGAATATTGAGAACACAGTGTTTCTAATCCAAAATCTAATCTAATTTACCGAAGGAAACATACACTGGAGACAATCCAGAGAAAATATACTGGACTGACACCAGTAATGGAGGGGCTGCCTTGTGAGGAAAGGCTGAGTAGCTTGGGTCGGTACTCAGTTTAGAAGAAAGTGATTTTATTAGAGTCAGACATGCAGGTCGGAAATAGACCCTTCAGTCCAACTAGCCCATGCACAATAGATATTCTAAATTAATTTAGTCCCATTTGCCAGCACTTGGCTCATATCCCTCTAAACCACTCCTATTCATATAATATTTTAAAAAGCACCTGGTTGTGTATAAGTGTACCAACCTCCACTACTTCATCTGGCAGTTCGTTACATACATGCATCACCTTCTGCATGAAAGGTTGCCCCTTAGGTCACCTTTAAACCTTCACCCCCTCCCCCCTTAAATCTATGCCCTCTGGTTTTCAACTCCCCTAACAGGAGAAAAAACGTTGGCTATTCACCCTTGCCATTCCCCTCATGATTTTATAAATGTCTAGAAGGTTACCCGTCAGCCTCCGATGTTCCAGGGAAAACAGCCCCAGCCTGTTCAAGCTCTCCCTCTGGCCCTGCAAATATCCTTGTAAATGTATTCTGAACCCTTTCAAGTTTCACAACAACATTCCTATAGCTGGGAGACCAGAATTTAATGCAGTGTTTCAAAAGTGGTTAGGCCACGTTGAAACATTAGGTTTCTCAGGGGACATTTAGATTCTTACAGGAACCGAACAGGTTAGAAGTGGAGGGGTTGTTGCCCCTTCGAGGAGAATAGAGGACCAGAGAGCATAATCTGAAAATAAAGGGGCCCACCTTTTAAAACAGATAAAGAGACATTTCTCTGAGGATAGTGAATTTGTAGCAATCTTTAACAAAGAGGTCTGTAGAGTTAGGATCATTAAAAGTATATTCAAGGCTGAGATAGATATTTAATCTGTAAGGAAATTGAACACGATGGAGGAAAGGCAGGAAAGTGAAGCTTACAGCTCTCAGATCAAACAACGTTCTCATTTGACTCTGCTCTGCTAGTCAATGGGCTGCTTTTGCTCCTGCATCTTACAGTCTCTCGCATAAGTGCACTCTAGGTTCTCAAACGGGTCAAAGAGGTAGCTATTTACGAGTATCTCTAAGAGGACAGTGAGATAGAGAAAGATGTAAGGAAGGTATTCCATAGTTCAGGGCCTAGGCATTTGAAGATACAACCACCAATGGCACAATGATTAAAATCAGGGATGTTCAAGAAGTCAGGATTAGAGTAGGGTAGATATATAGCTTGGAAAGAAGCCAGAGGTTAGAGACACAGGGAATGGTAAGACTATGGAGAGATTTAAAAACAAGAACAAACACTTTTTAAAAACAATACTATCAGAAGCAAACGTAGGTCAGCAAGCACAAGTGGAGCTGGATTTCATGGTTCAGTTTTAAAACAATTTCTGGATTAATGAATTGACTGAAAGGTATCAATTACAATTATGTTAATTTAGCCTATTGATTTTAAGTTCTGAAGAATTTTAAAAAGAGCAGAAATAAAAAAAGGCAAAAATATTCTTACAATAGACTGGAGGAAATAGGATTAAATCCTAATTTGCCAGTATTTGCATTAAAATATTGTCCTATGATACAGAACCACATAGAAATTCAGAAAACATTACAAAGTGTTACACTTTTCTCTTAATATGTTCAGTCAAAACAATTTGGCCATTTCCCATGCATGTATAAATTGATCCAGTTTCCAGGGTTTAGCAATCTGGCCAAAGATTGGTCACCTGAATTTAAGATCCTCATAGAATCAATTCACAGTCATACAGCATGGAAATTGGCCCAAAGGGTCTATCAGTCCATGTCAAACACAATCCCAAAGTAAACTAGCCCCACCTGCCTGCTCCTGGCCCATGCCCCTCCAGACATTTCCTATTCATGTATCTATCCAAATGCTTTTTAAACGTTGTAGCCATTCGTTTACCAGCAAACAGAAACTGAGCATTCCTCGGCTGTGAAGTTACCCCTGCTGAACAGTCCCTTGCATCTGGATATTAAAACTTGCTGATGCAAGCATTATAAAATTGTCGTTTAAGCCATTACAACATTTACACAAATGCAGGCGTGTCGATGCCTTCAGTAAAAAAAAACTTTGATAAGCTAATGTGAGCAAATGGGTGCACATTAATATACACCATCCCATTACGCAGCTGTTCCAATACACGACTAGTTTGAAACAATGAGAACGCTGCAGGCCCAGATAGAAACGAGCTCCTTTACCCGATCACTACAAAGATGCAGATAGCCATGACCAAGTAGTTACTCTGATAATAGAGCAAGTTGCTGATCACTCGGTTGTTCCATTTTGTTAAATCTCGAAAATCCGGCTGGGCGAAACGGGCTGAACCCAAAATGAAATCATCCCAGGGTCTTAACGGAGCGAACTGCACTTCCATGGTAGCAGCGACCGCACTGAGAGCTCAACAGCAGCGGCGCTTAAAGTGGCGTCACTGACTCCACCCGAGCGTAGGGGAATGAGCCACAGCCTCATTCGGACATATATCGATGATTCAAGGCACCAGAGGGTTATCCACTGGCTCCAGTGCGGGGGAGCTTGTGGATGGTTCTGAATGACCTTGTGTAATTCACAGATTGCAGCTTTATTCTGGGCCCATGATACAAATGTACAACCATGAAACTCTGACCTAATAGTATGTCTGCATTTTCTAATTACCAATAAGGAGACACTAGGTTCAAAAACTGTTCAATAAGTCTCTCCCGACTTCTCTTCCCCCCCCCCCCCCCCCCCCAGGCATGATTAATATGGAGCAAAAATGGATGAAAATTATAAATCTATTTTCATTATAACTATACATGTGTACTCTGGTGGTTCTAAAACTGCAGTCTATACTCCTGGAGGTCTAACATGTTACAGGAGCCTATAATATAACATAAGTCATTGCAAGCGAGGTTGGCCTTACAGGTTCACGAAGAGCGCTCTAAGCAAGACAACATGCAGCAACTTACTGTGAGGCAGGAACAGAGTGGCTTTGGTGACTCGCGTGGGAGGGGGCCATGTAAGGAGAGGTGCTGAATTTGGGTTTGATTTATTGTTGCCGCATGTTCTGTAGTACAGTGAAAGTGTTGTTTTGCATGTTATACACACAGATCATACCATACAAAGTGCATTAGGGTAGCAAAACTAAGTGCTGAATACAGTGTTATAGCTGCAGGGAGAGACATCAAAATCAACATTTGAGAAGTCAGTTCATAGGTCTGGTAACAATAGGGAAGAAGCTGTTCTTGAATCTGTTCAAGTGTTGTTCGGGGGGTGGGGGCGGAAGTTCCAGGATTTTAACACAGCGACAGTGAAAAAATGACAAAATAGTTGCGTGGCTCGGAGGGGAACCTGCAGATGGTTGTATTCTCATGCATTGATGCCCTTGTCCTAGATGGAAAAATTATGGCTTTGAAGTTATGTTGTAGATGGTACACAGTGCTGCCAATGTGCAGTGATGAGGAAGACAGTGAATGTTGAAGGTGTTGGTTGGGAAGCCAGTCAAGCACACTGCTTTGTCCTAGATGGTGTCAAGCTGCTTGAGTGTTGTTGGAGTTCTACTTGTCCAGGTGTTAAGATAATATGAGTTGATGTTATTCGTCATCACATCAGATCCCAGACTGAAATCTGGCTTAATAGATCATATAGGTACTATGGTTTCTTTATTTAACAAATTTCTTTATTTCACTGAAATATAAGCCTAGAATGCTGCAAATTTGGTTTTAACAAGAAAATAGTTGTTTATTATGCAAAAGAAATGAAAATGAAACAGAATAATTCAAGCTATTTACATATAATTTGAAAGATTTCAAAACACGTAGAGAAATAAAATCCTATTTATTGTATTCCCAACACCATCACTTTATAGGACTCGAATACCAGAGAGAGTTCCCTTCTTTATCACATCGATAGGTTTGATTTAACTTTTCAATTCCTGGACTTGAGAGTTTGATGGCCATTTTCTTGATTAGTCATACAACTGAAATTAATGTTTCTTAGCTTCAAATAATCCATTCAAGTTTCTAAGCAAAAACTTCTGATGTGGAATTTTTAAACTGTTACACTGAAGTAACTGTGCGAACTCCTTTTTCCAGTAGAAACTGTTCTTACATCTAAACTCAGTTATGTCCTCTGTAAATTGAAATCGAGTTCTTTCCAATAAATGATTTTTTTCAGCAAAATAAATAAATTTCTGATCCTTCTAAACTGAAATTAATGAACTAATACTTCTCCATGTTTACACTCTTCAATCATAAAACTCTCACAACAAACAAATTCCCATTATCACTCCACAAATTGCTCTCCCATACATACTGGTTTAAAACTCATCTCCAGAAAGACTGGCAAAGCTTTTCATTCATTCATAGATGGGGGCATTGCTGGCTGGGCCAGCATTTACTGCCCACCCCTAATCACCCTTCAGAAGGTGGTTGTAAGCTGCCTTCTTGAATTCCTGAAGTCCATTTATTTTCGGCAAAATCACAATACCATTAGAGGCAGAATTCCAGGACTTGACACAGCATCAATGAAGGAAGTATGTTTCCAAGTCATGGTGAGTGGCTTGGAGGAGAATCTTTGGGGAGAAAGTGAGGACTGCAGATACTGGAGATCAGAGCTGAAAATGTGTTGCTGGAAAAGCGCAGCAGGTCAGGCAGCATCCAAGGAGCAGGAGAATCAACGTTTCGGGCATGAGCCCTTCTTCAGGGCTCATTCCTGAAGAAGGGCTCATGCCCGGAGAATCTTTGGTGTTGGTAATCCCATTTATTTGCAGCCTTTGTCCTTCTAAATGGTAGTGGTTGATGGTTTTGAGGATGCTGAGTTTAATCACTAAACTCTTCATACACATAGACCAAAGCGCACATGTGATAAGTACAGATTCACCCTAAAATAACTGATATAAATACATATAGAAGTCTCACCATACATCACACAAGCAAATGGAAAGTATTCCATCATATTCTTATTTTGCCCTATAAATCATGACAAGTCTTGGGAAGTTAGGAGGTAAATTACTCTCAGCAGAATTTCTGCCTCTAACCAGCTATTGGATCCACAGTATTTCTATGTTTAGTTCAGTCCAGTTTCTGGTCAGTTATAATCCCCAGGATTTAGATAGTAGGGGATTCAGTGATGGTAATGAATGCCAAAGGTGATGGTTAAATTCTGTCTTGTTGGAGATCGTCTTGGCTGGAATTTGTGTGATGTGAATGTTGCTTGCCACTTACCAGCCCAAGCCTAGATATTGTCCATGTTTTGCTACATTTGGATATGGACTGCTTTACTATCTAAGGAGTCACAGATAATGCTGAACACAATGCAATTATCACCAAATATTCCACTTCTGATCTTTATAATGGAGCAAAAGTAATTAATAAAGCAACTGAAGACAGTTGGGCCGAGGATACCACCTTGATGGATTCCTGTAGAGATATCCTGAAGTCGAGATGACTAACCTTCAACAACCACAACCATTTTCCTTTAGGGCCAGGCGTAACTCCAACCAGTTGTGAGTTTCCCCCCGATTCACTTTTATTCCAGTTTTGCTAGGGCTTCTTAATGCCACACTTGGGTCAAATGCAGCCTTGATGCCAAAGACCATCACTCTCACCTCATCTCAAGAATTCAGCTCTTTTATTTATCTTTGAACCAAAGCTGTAATGAGGTCAGGAAGTGAATGGGTCTGGTGAAACTCAAACTGGCTGTCAGAAAGCAGGTTATTGCTAAACAAGTACTGCTTGATTGCACTGTTGGTGACAACTTCCATCACTTTACTGAGAGTAGACATGGTGGATTGCTAATTGGATTTGTCATGTTTTTTGCTCCTACATCATTGACGATGAGTATATTTGTTAAGACTTCTCTAGTGAGTTGTTTAATTGTTCACCACCATTCAAAGCTGGATGTGGAAGTGCTTAGATTTGATCCATTGGTTGAGGATTCGCTTAGCCCTGTTTATCACTTGCTGCTGATGCTGTTTGGTATGAAAGTAGCTTGTAGCTTCATCAGTTTGATATCTCATTTTAGGTTTGGCTAGTGCCAATCCTGGGATGAAGGTCTTATGCCCAAAATGTCAATTCTCTGCTCCTCGGATGCTGCTTGACCTGCTGTGCTTTTCCAGCACCACACTCTCAGCACTAGTGCCAGTCCTGGCAAACTGTCCTACAATCTTCATTGAAATTTGATTACGTACAATTATGTAAATTGGGCATAGTATCCTTGAAAAATAGAAGAACATATGGTGATATCATAGAATCCCTACAGTGTGGAAGCAGGCTATTTGGCCCAACAAATCCACATCAACCCTCCAAACAGCATCCCACCCACACCTCATATCCTACAACCCTGCATTTCCGATGACTAATTCTTTTAATCTACACATCCCCGGATACTATTGGCAATTTAGCATGGCCAATCCACCTAACCTGCACATCTTTGGAACTGTGGGAGGAAAACGGAGCACTCAGAAGAAACCCAAGAAGACCCAGCAAGAACGCTCAAACTCCACACAGACAGTCGCCCAGGGGTGGAATCGAATCAGGTTCCCTGGCATTGTGAGTGCTAACCACGGAGCCACCCATGCTGTCCCTGATCACTGTAAAATAATTCTAGAAAGGTTAGATAATGCAGATTACATCAAAGTGTTGCATTTTATTCAGCTTGGACTTGAAGGTAGGAGAACTCAGAACTAATCTCTGTAAACAAAATTAACTTTGGCTACTACTTGTTTGTCAGTTTCTACTATTCCTTTGAATGAATGTTAGTATGCTAATGCTTAGTGGACATTTGATATTACTTTGTCTCCTACTTTAACGTAATTAACAACTCATCCATTTCTAAAAAGTGAATGATGCTAATGAATTTTTGAAGTAAAATACATGTATCCTAATGCTGTACAGATTACTCTTAGGCTTTAAGGTTCAAACTTTCCATTTTCTGTTTTTTCCATCATTATTCTTTCTGGGGGTGCAGGCATTACTGTCAAGATCAGCATTTCTTGCTTATACTTAACAGCATGCCAGGCCATGTCAGAGTCTTGCTTTGGGGCTGGAGTTTCATGCAGGTCAGACCAGGTAAAGATGGCAGGCTTATTTCCCTAAAAGGCTTTAGTGAATCAGATATGCTTTTACAACAATCAATAATAGGTATATGGTCATCATAACTGATTTTTTTCAAATTTTTCAGTGTTCCAGATTTTTATACTGAATTTAGTTCAGACTGTTTTAAGTGCACTGACTGGTGCATGTTCAGCGTGGTGGCAACCAATGGCAATTCCATCAACCTAGAGGAGTACACACATCGGTGATTTGCTACGTTAGCAAATGTATTGATGATGTCACTGTATCCAAGGCCATCATTTCTTGCCCCACCAGAAGCCTGGATGACTGCAAAGGTGTGTGCGCTGATGAGGACCCGTGATTCCACCTTCAGAGCAGATGACAAGGCAGCCCTAACAACAGTGAGGGCCAAACAGACCCGGGCCATAAAAGAGGCAAAGCATGCATACACGCACAGAGAATACACAGCCACCTTCAGGACAGTGGCGATACATGGAGCATGTGGAAGGGCATCCAGGCCATCATCAACCACAGAACATCATTGTCTGCTTGTGCTGGTGATGCCTCCCTCCCGGATGAGTTGAACAACTTTTGTGCATGGTCTGAGGCATGAAATGGCATGGCAGCGAGGAAGTCCACTCCCCCCACCCCGTTACCATCGTCCTTGTGCCGAAAAAGTCTTCTGCATCCTGTCTCAATGGTTACCACCCACTCACTGGACACCTTGCTGTTCGCGTATCAACCCAATTGCTCAACAGATGATGCCATTTCCATCACCCTCCATCTGGCCCTCACTCACCTGGAGAAGAAGGACACCTCAGACTACAGTTCATAGACTTCAGTTCTGCTTTTAACACTATCATTCCTTAGCAGATGATTGGAAAGCTGTGTCTGCTGGGTCTAAATACCTCTCTGTGTAATTGGATCTTAGACTTTCTGACTGAAAGATCTCAGTCAGTCCGGATCGCGAACAGCATCTCCAACACCATAACACTGAGCTCTAGGACCACTAGGGCAGTGTGCTCAATCCACTGCTGTTCATCCTGCTGATACATAACTGTGCATCAATGCACAGGTCGAATCACATCGTCAAGTTCACTGATGATACGATTGTAGTGGGTCTCATCAGCAGGAACAACCAGACAGTGTTCAGAGAGGAGGTGCAGCAGTTAATGGACTGATGCAGAGCCAACAACCTTCTCTGAACGTGGACAAGATGAAAGAGATGGTTGTTGACTTCAGGAGGGCATGAAGCGGCCACTCTCCACTGGACATCGACGGCTCCCCTGTGAAGATCGTGAAGAGCACAAGATTTCTTGCTGTACACCTGGCAGAGAATCTCACCTGGACCCTCAACACCAGCCCCAAAGCCAAGAAAGCCCAGCAGTGTCTCTACTTTCTGCGCAGGCTGAGGAAAACCCACCTCTCACCCCCCATCATTACTATATTCTACAGAGGGTTCATTGAGAGTATCCTGAGCTGCTGTATCACTGCCTGGTTCAGGAATTGCACCATCTTGGATCGCCAGACCCTACAACAGATAGTGAGGACAGCTGAGAAGATCATCGGGGTCTCCCTTCCCTCCATTACAGATATTTATACCACACACTGCATTCGAAAGGCTAAGAGCATTGTGGAACACCCCACACACCCCTCACTTAAACTATTCTCCCTCCTGCCATCTGGCAGAAGATACCAGAGCATACGATCAATCATGGACAGACTGTGCATGATTCTTCCCCCAAGCCATTCGGCTCCTTAATGCTGTATAATCGGACTCTTTTCCATCTGAAATTCATTCATATTGCTGCTAGAAAAATGTCTATCATTCATCATTCTTCTGTTACACTGTAACTTGTGTGATTTGCACTTCTTATGCACTTATACCGTGTACGATTGTGTAGCTCGTGCTGCTAATGTAGCACCCTCAATACTGGAGGAATGTTATCTCATTGTTACTGTATCAGTTGTGTATGGTAAAAATGACAAATAAAAGCTACTCTACTCTCCTGTAAATTCCACCAGTTGCTGCCTCTGGATTACTAGTGCAAAAATATCACCACTGTGACACTATCTGTTCCCCTGGGAGATTCTACATAATCATTTATTCAATGTGAACAAAAGAAGATTTATCAGTTTTTTAAATCAATTTTGTACAACCTACATTGATGAGCTCTTGAAATTAATGATTTTGTTTAAGTGTGATGTACTTCCTCCTTACAGGTAAACATAGTTCTATGCTTTCAAAGTCTTTTCTCAATCCATGTTACAAATTATATGCTCTTTACCTTTCTAAAAGCAGAAGTTTCATGTAGTTCTATATACTGAACAAATCAATATTAGGGCACAAAAAAAGGTAGCTTTTCCCCGAGTAAAGAAGATAGTAAATAGTTTTAGAACAATGCCACACTTGTTGGCAAAGTCATTGTTTTTAACAATCCTGCCTCCTCAGTAAATTTCCATTTCAATCTAATTATGCAACTGGTCTTGAACTCCTGCCTACAACATAGTTCCATCCACTGAAGAAGAGCAATGTTAGGTGTGGTGGGATCTGTGGCAGTTACATCATATTTGTAACAGCCTGGTACACAGACGCAGAATAATGTATTCCTCCAGATCAGCAGGGTTTTGTTACGATTTACCTATTTCTGTCCACATAGAGTGGAGTCAAACATGGAAATAATTGCGATATTGGGATATTTCCAATCTTTGAACTGTTAGCACTTTTGCTTGTCGAAACTGCTTTATTTTTATTACAGAAATTTCTCTGGGAATGTTGATCATTTAGATTCCTATAAAATGAAAATTGACTTCTGGAAATATGGAAAACTAGATAAAACATGCTGTCTGAAGACAAATTGCTCAACTAAACCAATTCCTCCATTTATAACAAATACAGATGTAGCTGGAAAAGTTCGGCAGGTCTGGCAGCATCTGTGAAAAGAAATCAATGTTAATGTTTCGGGTCAGGTGACCCTTCCTCGGAACTCCATTTATAAGACTAGCACATAAGGGGAATGAAAGTCAAGCAAAGCACTGAAATCTGTTCAAACGAGAGAGGACCTTAATCACAACAGGTCAATTAGTCTAACATCAGTGTGGGTAAATGAATAGAGACTTGGTGAACAACCAGGTCATACCCATCACCTGTATTCACCTATCGCTACCTCACTACTCCACCATTCTCCCCACCCATAAACCTTCCCCCCCTCCTTTATTTGATCTTTGTCTTACAATACTATTGTCTGGGTCTTCCTCATTGCCATCCTTTAGATCTCACGAAAAATTCTGCATTGTTCTTGCAAGGTAAAGACTAAAACTTAACATGGTAGTCAAAACGCAGCCTCACTAACCCAGGTGCACGGATTGAGCATCCCCAAATTTGATTTCTAAATCCCAATGTTTTGGGGTTTTTTTTTGTCCACAAACAATGGTTTTATTGAGCATTTTCCTTTTCCCCATATCACGCAACAACTTGTATTAAAAGTACAGGCAGTCGAGTTGCTCTTTAATGGCATGGTGACCCAGTGGTTAGCACTGCTGCCCCACAGCGCCAGGGACCTGGGTTTAATTCCGGTCATGAGCAACTATCTGCATGGAGTTTGCACATCTCCCTGTGTCTGTATGGGTTTCCTCCCTCAGTCCAAAGATTTGCAGGTCGGGTGAATTGGCTATGCTAAATTGCCCATAGTGTTGCGGGATGTATATGTAGATTAGCTCAGGGATATGTAAAGTAATAGGGTAGAGGAATGGGTCTGGGTGGGATACTCTTTGGAGGTTTGTTGTGGACTTGTTAGGCCAAATAGCCTGTTTCCACGCTGTCAGGAATTTAATGGATAAACATCTATCAATAATAGGCGTGATCTAAACAACAGTGTCGACAATGAACTTATGCGCATCCTTAAACACTTTTTTTTCTCTCCCTCTCTTTGCTGATCTCGGGACACCGCAGAGCCAACCACACTGAACCCGGGGGGGGGGGGGGGGTCAGTAACCCGGTCTGCAGGCATTCCAAGAGCAAGTGATGACGTCACGCCCGGGCGGCGGATAGACCCCACAGGGTTCGGCCGCGCGGGATTGTGGGATGTTCCAATTGGTCGGCAGCAATGGAACGTCGCCACCGTGGCTGCGCTGGTTGACGGGAGCAGGAAAATATGGCGGATGTGGCGGAGCCGTGAGTATCCCCGCGTGAACTCCGGCCGCTCAGGCCTCTCTCGCATTGACTTCTACTCGTTCTTCTCTTGGGTGAGCATGTCTGAACCTTCTTTTATTCTCTCTTTTATTTAGGGAGAAGAAAAGAAGGAAAGTAGAAGAGCACACTGACAAGTTAGTGTTGAATGAATGTAGCGGCCCTGGTTTTCTGCTTGTGCGAGGTCTGAGGCTGGAAGGCTTGTTATGAGCTGCAGCTCCGAGCAGTGGGACCAGTCTGGCCTCAACCTGCATCTTTATTCGTCCTAAGCACGAGAAACTGCTTAGAGGAATAGGAATATATTTTATTTAAAAAGGAGGAGCAAATCTGGGGAACTGGTGGGATTTCAATAAATGTTAGAACATTACATAGCGTCATGAAACATTTAATCTTTGGCTTGAATTGAATACGGCATGAAACAAATTGACAGCTAAACTTCCAATTGTGTGTTGCATCATTTTTCTGTGGGAGAGCTTGATTGATGTGAATCCAGATTTAACTGGCGTAAACCTATATTTCAATAGTTGTGCAATGACTCACTAAAGTTTCTGTGATTTAACTGCTTTATTTACATTTTTTGAAAAAAGTCATTTCCAGGTGTTGCTTCTGAGCACCAAATTATATAGTTTTTGATAAAATGCAATCTCTCCCAGCAATATGTTTTGAAATTGTTGATCCATGTAATGTTCCTGAAATGGAAAAGCAAGGAAGAAATATTATAGACCCTAGCTAAATGCCAATGTAAAAAATGGTTTGAGATAACAATCCCATATGTTTTAATATCTGTTAGAAAGTGCCTAGTTTTGTTTTGGTACTGTAATTAATTCTGAGGCACCTTTAGACCTACTCCTTTATGTTGTACTGGGCAACTGACAAATGTTTTGCTTGCATACTTGTCTAATTTCCTTTCTTTCTCTTGTCTGTGCTGCAGCAAATCAGAACAATCCTTGGTTGGGAGGTTGTGTGGGGAATTGCAAATTTAGTGAAACAGATTGACACTTGAATTTTGTTTGGTGTCAGTGTTGCTTGTAACATTTAATAACTATTCCAAGAAAGAACTTTTTGTATCTGTTTTCATTTGATTTGATGACTTTGTTTTGGTGGCTGAAAATTTGCATCTGAGAGATGATTTTGTTTGTCTAATTTGAGGCCTTCTAATTCTAAATTTAAAATTCGAGCTATTAGGGTGTCATTCAGTCTGCCTCTCTCTTTAAAGAAATATAAATACTACTTTTAAAAATGTCTAAGACAAGTAGTTCTCGTAAATAATGTTTCTAATAATTATGTTGTGTTGTGAAAACGAAATCTCTAGTTGAGTTTATTGTGTTCTGTGCAGAATGGCTGTTGATGGTGGGTATGGGGACACTGGAGACTGGGAAGGTCGCTGGAATCACGTGAGGAAGTTCCTTGAACGCTCAGGACCATTCACACATCCTGACTTTGAACCAAGTACTGAAGTGAGAAACATTGTTATAAATCAAAGTTTGGTACTGGATAGTAGCTGAGAGTTTTTTTGCTTTTGCTAAATGTTTATGTCACAATGAGAACAAAACATCAGATGCTAATTAGATTAGATTAGATTAGATTAGATTACTTACAGTGTGGAAACAGGCCCTTCGGCCCAACAAGTCCACACCGCCCCGCCGAAGCGCAACCCACCCATACCCCTACATCTACCCCTTACCTTAATCTACCCCTTAATGAGTCACACAATAAATTTGGTTAAATTTGGAAACTTACCTCTGATGTAAAACCTCTACTCCATTTTGCTGTTTTTATTTACTGACACAAAACAACAGCGTTGATCGAACTCCCGAGTTGCAACATCTGTCAACTGTATTTTCTTACCTTCGTTGTGAAATGTAGGTAGCTTGTCTGGTTTGTCAAAATCCTGCCAGTTAGTTAAGTTTAAAATTCCCCTGTTTGTGCCTACAAATTCAGAGTAATCAATTTAGGCCTAAAAAAGTCCTAGTTTCTGGGACATTGTAGTCAATTTCTATTTTTAATGTAAATATGAGTTTTCATGCAATGAATTAGAAAATGAAACTACCTGTCACACCACAGTAATTGAAGCCATGACATTGGTGCATTCAAAGGGTCATGAGATAAGCAAACTATGAGAAAGCAATACAAGGATATAGAATGAATAAAAAGTGGTGGTCAAAATTGCCTGTTTCTGTGCTATGAATAGCATGTAACTGAAACTATCTGTAGAAACTAGTCTAGATGCAATTACAACTTCTTACCAGAGGTAATGTTGTAATGGTTTAATTTTGCACATTCCAGCTCCTTTGCCTCATTGTGAATGAACTTACAAGATCAACTGCTTTGTAGATTTCCAAATTACAATGGGTTTTTCCATTTAATTAGAAAAATAACTATTAATGGAAACTTTATGTACAATTAAAAATAGAATGTATGTCCTTAGAACACTTCGATTGCAATTTCTTTTCTGGTCCAGTTATCGAACAGTTTTCAATCTGAGAACGACTGATATACCCTAAGGGTCAATATTCATGAATATAAACCAATTCATATGCCTGTAGTGTTAAACATTCTGTCCATTTTATATTTTGAGTAATTTCCTGGCCACAAATTCTATTTGGTAATGTATACCTTTGCCTTGAAGACAAATCATTGATAAAACAAATTTTCAAAAGCCTTTTTAGAATTACTGCTGTTTCTCTCTTGGTCTTTGTAACTACTTGTAATTGGCAGTTGGGAAATGCACATAGCTCATAGTCATACAGCACAGAAGAGGTCATTTGGCTGATCAAGTCTGCACCAAATCCCACTTTACAGCATGAATGTAATGACATTTCAAGTCCACATTCATAGACTTTTCAAAGATTTTACTACCCTTCCATTCATTGCATTCTAGATTCCCACCACCCTCTGGGTGAAAGCAAAATTCTCAAATCCTCTTTAAACCTGTTGCTTTTCACCTTTAATATAATGCCCCCTTGTTATTTAGCCTTTACTTAAAGGGAAGAGCTGCTGATCCAACGAGTCCAAGCCCCTGATCATCTTACACACCTTAACCAGATTGCCCTCTGCCTTTTCTGCTGTAAAGAAAGTAACCCAAGCCTCTCAGGCCTCTAATAAAATGCTCTAATTTGGGTAATGTCCCCTCCGGTGCAATTACATTCTTATCGTACAGTTTACTTGTGTTTGACCTTTTAAATTTCTTCTGACTATTAAAATGAAATATTTGGGAGAGTACGGTGTAGTTTTTGCAGACATGGATTCATAACCTAAAAAGTACACATGCTAATATTTTACTTTGTATGTACTTTAACTGGTAATGGTATTGCTCCCAGTATTGAGTACTCACCCAAAATTAGAATTCTACTGTCAGAACAGAGAACATCTAATCTATAATATAGCTAACCTAATTTCAAGATGCTCACATTGGGGAAGTGTTTTTGTAAATCATTGACTATAAGAAAGAAACAAATTCCAATTGGAAATGAAACAAGTTTTTCAAATCAAAGATTGCAAGTGCTTTCAGAGTTTTCATGTGTTCAGTTTGCAATATGTAAACAATTGTGAAAGTTGCTGTCTTTTCCAACATATTGGTCCACATTTATATTTAAAATCCAGCACAATTCACAATTAATGTATCTACTGTAGGTATTTTCTAACAAACCTATGCTCATCACTTGTATGTGTGTACATATGGGGACAGACTTGGCAAAAAGGAACTGCTCTTTATAAGTTGATTGTATGAGTTTTGTGGGGCTTTATTGACTGTGAACTGTCAATGTCAATTATTGTCATTCCTTTGAAATTAGCAAAAACCTCAAGGGCAAGAGCAGATGAATGCAGAAATCCTCTCATTCCCTGCTATGCTAAGGTTGCACTAAGACCCTACACTGACCCAACAAGAAATCAGTTAATTTGGCAAGAACTCCCTTGAGATATAACCGATCCATGTACTCAATTGAGTAATAACCGTTACTGAGCAATAGAGCTGACACTGAAAAATAGGTTTATACTTCTGTTAATGTTATTAATGACTGCGTTATGATTAATGAGTAGATATTCAAACTATTTTAAAAGTATTTTTTCCTTAAAATTTGGCTTCTGTCTTCACCCAGTATGTATATTCCAATCTTGTGTACAGTTTTTAAAAAATTGAGTTTTGTGCTTTGCACCTACCCATGAGAACACTTATGTGACTGTCTGCTTCGATAACTCGAAGACATCATTCCTGCTTCACATTAGCAATCCACTGTGTGGTGAAAGAGAGAAATTCACGCTGTGGAGATTATTAGATTTCTTGTCTTTTTACAAGGTCAATAATTAGCGTTCTTGCTTTGTTGCTCACTGCAAAATCCAGGCTGAAATATACTTAATGTTCTGAAACGTATAGTTTATTCTTTTTGTGGATACAAAATCAATTTAACTCAAAAATATATGGAAACTTTGTTGAAAGCCTTAAAATAAATTAAGATTTTCCTTCTGTGATGTTGACTGAGCTGTCTATTTATTTCTGCAGTCACTCCAGTTCCTTCTAGAGACCTGCAAAGTTCTAGTTATTGGAGCAGGAGGTTTAGGATGTGAACTCCTTAAAAATCTGGTAATGTATTTTTTATCTTCATTTTCTTAATTTCCAAACTTTGAATTCAGAATAAGCCCATAAAAACTGAATGCTATTGGGTTATGTCTAACTGGATATCAATATTACGTTAAGATTTGTTGCATCCAGCACATACACTAGAGTGTAATCAAGGTGCAGTATGCATCCGGTGCTTGTGTGCACGCGCTGAAACTTAGCTCTAAACCTTCATGAATGCACCATTGCTGGTATATGAAAGAATAGGCCTTAGGCTAAACATTTGGAAGACAAAGATTGTCTGCTAGCCTCCTCTAAGCAGATTACCAACATCCTAAGTGAGTTGTTGGTTAATGTAAACCTTGAGAGTTTCCTCCAATGAGAACCAACATTACTGAAGGCACACAGCACCATCGCTAGTGTATCAGCATAACCTTCAGCAGCCTGAAGAAAAAATTGCGAAGATCTCAAAGTCAGCACTAAGTTTGCAGGCCACAATATTTCCTGCCTTCCTGTATGTATTGGATATGTGGACAATGGACAGCAAGCAATTCATACAGTTGAAGGGATATCACTCGTGATGCTGCTTCAAATTCCTGGGTAGTAATTTCGGGGTAGGAAACACTATCCACTATTAATATCCCCTCAGATCCGCATCCCCAGGATTGAGGCACTGGTTAATGAATTGCATTGGACGAGCTCTATCATCTGCAAACCTGACAGAAAATTCCCAAAACAAGTTTTGTACTCCAAATATCATCCACAAAGTGGTTACAGAGGGGACTTTTCAAAGACATCCTAAAAGCCGCCTTGAAAGATGCAATATTCTGATGAACCAATGGGAATGCCCAAACTGCAGAAGATCCAACTATTTTGAACATTACTGACAGATCCAGGTGGAGCCCAGTGCAAACAGCAGAAATACATCAAGGATCCAAGCATCTGCCTCATCAAACAGTACCTGTCCCACCTGAGGAAGAGTATGTGTGTCCTGTCTTGGACTGGAATTTTCCAGTCCATGTTCCCATCTATCCAAAGGTTTCCAATCTGTGGGTTTTTCCTAAGAAAAGAAAACAATTCTTGATAGTTTTAAACAAAAAGCAAGCGTGGATGCAAGTTTGCTCGTTGAGCCGGAAGGTTCATTTTTCAGACATTTCATCACCATACTAGGTAACAACATCAGTGAGCCTCCAGTGAAGCACTGGTTCACTGGAGACTTAACTGATGATGTTACCAAGTATGGTGACGAAATGTCTGAAAATGAACCTTCCAGCTCAGCAAGCAAACTTACATCCAGAACCTCAACCTGAGCTACAAATTTTTTCAAAACTCGCTAAAAAGCGTGTCTTTCAATGTTTGCTCTGATTGTGAATGCTTTACAATATGAGCAAACTGTCATCATCACTCCAGAAAGACACTGTTTCTTGATTTCTGACATGTACCAATTTAAAACCATGGCTCCAGAAAGTCTGGCATGTTTATTATTAAACAACTTCATAAACACAGTCCAAAGCTCTCATGTTCTGGATTAGTGCTGCTGGAAGAGCACAACAGTTCAGGCAGCATCCAAGGAGCAGCGAAATCAGCGTTTCAGGCAAACGCCCTTCATCAGGAATAAAGGCAGTGAGCCTGAGATAAGCTGGTGGGGAGAAAGTAGCATAGAGTGCAATGGGTGATGGGGGAGGGGATGAAGATGATAGGTCAGGGAGGAGAGGGTGGAGTGGACAGGTGGAAAAGGAATAGGCAGGTAGGACAAGTCCGGACAAGTCATGGGGACAGTGAGGTGGGGGAAGAGGAAATGAGGAAACTATTGAAGTCCATATTGATGCCCTGGGGTTGAAGTGTTCCGAGGCGGAAGATGAGGCGTTCTTCCTCCAGGCGTCTGGTGGTGAGGGAGCGGCGGTGAAGGAGGCCCAGGACGTCCATGTCCTCGGCAGAGTGGGAGAGGGAGTTGAAATGTTGGGCCACGGGGCGGTGTGGTTGATTGGTGCGGGTGTCCCGGAGATGTTCCCTAAAGCGCTGTGCTAGCAGGTGCCCAGTCTCCCCAATGTAGAGGAGACCGCATCGGGAGCAAAGGATACAATAAATGATATTGGTGGATGTGCAAGTAAAACTTTGGATGTGGAAGGCTTCTTTAAGGCCTTGGATAGAGGTGAGGGAGGAGGTGTGAGTGCAGGTTTTACAGTTCCTGCAGTGGCAGAGGAAAGTGCCAGGATGGGAGGCTGGGTTGTAGGGGGGCGTAGACCTGACCAGGTAGTCACGGAGGGAACGGTCTTTGTGGAAGGTGGAAAGGGGTGGGGAGGGAAATATATCCCTGGTGGTGGGGTCTTTTTGTAGGTGGCAGAAATGTTGGTGGATGATTTGGTTTATGCGAAGGTTGGTAGGGTGGAAGGTGAGCACCAGGGGCGTTCTGTCCTTGTTTGGTTGGAGGGGTGGGATCTGAGGGCAGAGGTGCAGGATGTGGACAAGATGCGTTGGAGGGCATCTTTAACCACGTGGGAAGGGAAATTGTGGTCTCTAAAGAAGGAGGCCATCTGGTGTGTTCTGTGGTGGAACTGGTCCTCCTAGGAGCAGATACGGCGGAGGCGGAGGAATTGGGAATACGGGATGGCATTTTTGCAAGAGGTAGGGTGGGAAGAGGTGTAATCCAGGTAGCTGTGGGAGTCGGTGGGTTTGTAAAAAATGTCAGTGTGAAGTCGGTTGTCATTAATGGAGATGGAGAGTGAGGGGAGGGAGGTGTCAGAGATCGTCCAGGTAAATTTAAGGTCCGGGTGGAATGTGTTGAAGTTGATGAATTGCTCAGCCTCCTCGTGGGAGCACGGGGTGGTGCCAATGCAGTCATCAATGTAGCGGAGGAAGAGGTGGGGAGTGGTGCCGATGTAATTATGGAAGATCAACTGCTCTACGTAGCCAACAAGGAGTCAGGCATAGCTGGGACCCATACGTGTGCCCATGGCTACCCCCTTTGGTCTGGAGGAAGTGGGAGGATTCAAAGGAGAAATTGTTAAGGGTGAGGACCAGTTCGGCGAAACAAATGTGTGTCAGTGGAAGGGTACTGTTGGGGACGTCTGGAGAGGAAAAAACGGAGGGCTTGGAGGCCCTGGTCATGGTGGATGGAGGTGTAGAGGGATTGGATATCCATGGTGAAGATGAGACGTTGGGGGCCGGGGAAACAGAAGTCTTGGAGGGGGTGGAAGGCGTGGGTGGTGTCTCGAACCTATGTGGGGAGTTCCCTCCTTCCCAAGATCCACAAGCCTGACCACCCTGGTCGACCCATTGTCTCAGTATGCTCCTGCCCCACTGAACTCATCTCTACCTACCTCGACACTGTCCTAACCCCCCCCCTAGTCCAGGAATTCCCTACATATGTTCGAGACACCACCCACGCCCTCCACCTCCTCCAAGACTTCAGTTTCCCTGGCCCCCAACGTCTCATCTTCACCACAGATATCCAATCCCTCTACACCTCCATCCACCATGACCCAGGGCCTGCAAGCCCTCCGTTTTTTCCTCTCCAGACGTCCCCAACAGTACCCTTCCACTGACACACTCATTCGTTTGGCCCAACTGGTCCTCACCCTTAACAATTTCTCCTTTGAACCCTCCCACTTCTTCCAGACCAAAGGGGTAGCCATGGGCACACGTATGGTCCCCAGCTATGCCAGTCTCTTTGGCTACATAGAGCAATTGATCTTCCGTAATTACACCGGCACCACTCCCCACCTCTTCCTCCGCTACATTGATGACTGCATTGATGCCACCCCGTGCTCCCGCGAAGAGGTTGAGCAATTCATCAGCTTCATCAACACATTCCACCCTGACATTAAATTTACCTGGACCATCTGACACCTCCCTCCCCTTCCTGGACACCTCTATCTCCATTAATGATGACCGACTTGACACTGACATTTTTTTTACAAACCCACCGACTCCCACAGCTACCTGGATTACACCTCTTCCCAACCTACCTCTTGCAAAAATGCCATCCTGTATTTCCAATTCCTCTGCCTCCACCGTATCTACTCCCAGGAGGACCATTTCCACCACAGAACACCCCAGATGGCCTCCTCCTTTAGAGACCTCAATTTCCCTTCCCACTTGGTTAAAGATGACCTCCAACGCACCTTGTCCACATCCCGCACCTCTGCCCTCTGACCTCACCCCTCCAACCGTAACAAGGACCACAGGCCCTGCTGCTCATCTTCTACCCTACCAACCTTTGCATAAACCAAATCATCCACCGACATTTCCGCCACCTCCAAAAAGACCCCAGCACCAGGGATATATTTCCCTCCCCACCCCTTTCCGCCTTCCGCAAAGATCGTTCCCTCCATGACTACCTGGTCAAATCCATGCCCCCCTACGACGCACCCTCCCATCCTGGCACTTTCCCCTGCCACTGTAGGAACTGTAAAACCTGCGCCCACACCACCTCCCTCACCTCTATCCAAGGCCCTAAAGGAGCCTTCCACATCCATCAAAGTTTTACTTGCACATCCACTAATATCATTTATTGTATCCGTTGCTCCCGATGCGGTCTCCTCTCCATTGGGGAAACTGGGCGCCGCCTAGCAGTACGCTTTAGGGAACATCTCCGGGACACCCGCACCAATCAACCACACCGCCCCGTGGCCCAACATTGCAACTCCCCCTCCCACTCTGCCGAGGACATGGAGGTCCTGGGCCTCCTTCACCGCCGCTCCCTCACCACCAG
This sequence comes from Chiloscyllium punctatum, assembly GCF_047496795.1. Lineage (NCBI taxonomy): Eukaryota > Metazoa > Chordata > Chondrichthyes > Orectolobiformes > Hemiscylliidae > Chiloscyllium > Chiloscyllium punctatum. The sequence goes on along the minus strand of NC_092750.1, from coordinate 47,656,053 downwards.
ATGCCTGGAGGAAGAACGCCTCATCTTCCGCCTCGGAACACTTCAACCCCAGGTCATCAATATGGACTTCAACAGTTTCCTCATTTTCCCCTTTTCCCCCCCACCTTACCCTAGTTCCAAACATCCAGCTCAGCATTGTCCCCATGACTTGTTCAGACTTGTCCTACCTGCTTATCTCCTTTTCCACCTATCCACTCCACCCTCTCCTCCCTGACCTTCATCCCCTACCCCACTCACCCATTGTACTCTATGCTACTTTCTCCCCGCCCCCACCCTCCTCTAGCTTATCTCTCTACGCTTCAGACTCACTACCTTTATTCCTGATGAAGGGCTTTTTTCCCAATACGTCGATTTTTGCTGCTTTTTGGATGCTGCCTGAACTGCTGAGCTTTTCCGGCACCACTAATCCAGAATCTGGTTTCCAGCATCTGCAGTCATTGCTTTTACCCCAAAGCTCTCATGTGACTAGTTCTACATACAACCTCTAAATAAATTACATCACTCTATATAAACCACACACTTGGCATCAGAAAATAGAATAACTTTGCACTCTTTCAGATCTGACTGTAATGTCATTTGCTTTGTTAATATCCTGATGCAACTGCAGCTGGTTGCCCTTGACCATAATTCTCATGTCCAATGCAAGAACAAAGAAAATTTAGCCATTGCTGTTCAAGTTTAGAATTCATTCGTCACACGTAATTACTCTTGAGATGGTGGTGGTGGTGGACCACTGCCTTGCTGCGTTTCATGTGGTGAAGGTATTTAAATCCCACAATTTTGGTGATGGAAGAACAGCCACCTCTCCATGTAATGGCAGCATCTGACTTTGAGGGAAATTTTGCATTTAGTGGTGCTCCTCACCCCTGCTGCTTATGACTTTCTAGGATGTAGAGTTTGTGGATTTGGTGGTTGAAACTCTTGGTGAGTAGATGAATAGGCTCCTGTAAATGGTGTGAAAGTGAGGACCGCAGATGCTGGAGACTGGAGTTGAAAAGATTTTCCTGCTGCTTGGATGCTGCCTGATGTGTGCTTTTCCAGCACCACACTCAATTCGTACAAATGACAGACCAGGGATAGCCTTTTTTTTCCCCCAGCCTTGATTTCCTTCAAGGCTAACTTTTTTTTAACAGGCCCTTTTATATTCTTATTAAGTTCTTTATTAGAAGTTGCAGTCATAACGTAACATTACCCTCTGTATCTGTATTAATGTTTGAAATATTTGGGCTTCTACTGAAGTAGATTCAAAAAAATTTGCCAGTATCCTGTGTCTCCATTAAACCTAAAATTGCTATACACAAGGAAAGTATTCATTTCCTAGAAATTATCGTATTTAAGTTGGAACACGAAAGCAAGCATAATTTAGCAACAGAAGGTTTTTTTAAAAACTTGTTGTTTTCTAGACATACAAAATAGGCTATTGTGTGAATTGATGAAGGCAGTGAATGTGGATATTGAATCAAATAGTATCCCTTCCAGTATGCAAACAGGCCATTTTGCCCAACAAGTCCACACCAACCCTCCAAAGAGCAATCCCCCCAGATCCATTCCCTCCTTTTCCTGAATAATGCACCTAACCTATGCATCCCAGAATACTTTGGGCAATTTAGCATAGCCAGTTCACCTAACCTGCCCATCTTTGGACTGTGGGAAGAAACTGGACCACCTGGAGAAATGTGCAAACTCCACACAGACAGTTGCCCGAGGCTGGAATCGAACTCGTGTTGCTGACACTGAGGCAGCAGTGCTAACCACTGAGCCATCGTGCTACCCCTTGTCTGGATAATGTTGAGCTTTTTGAGTATGTTGAAACTGCAATAATCCAAGTAAATGAATATTTTATCACACTCCTGACTTGGACTTTACAGATGGTGGCAATGTTTTGGTTAAACACAGATGATTACCTAGCTCCTGGTCTGCACCTGTGTGCCTGTAAGCTAAAGAGGACAGTACTACTCCAACCGTTCTCTCTTTTAACACCTTTTGAATCTAATGGCTTCATTATATTCTGCTTTCGTTCTAAAGGCTTGTTCAGCTGATTATTTGCTTTCATACTGACTTTCAGGTCATTTAATGCTCTTGTTCCACTCATGCTCAAGAAATTTTGTTTTAGCCAACTCCCACTATTCTGCAATTGCAAATAAATTCATGATTTAACTTGATTTGAGCTTTGCATTGTTTAAAGTTTCTATGTAGGATGAATGAACTGCTTAATGCAGATGTATTTTAGTGACCTTTGTGTGATTGAAAAGGACAGTTTAACCAGAAATCATACTATAGTAGAGCATTAAGCACTTTTATGTGAATCTTACGTAATGTCAGCTATCCGACATTCCAATAGTCCCAGTCCATTTAGCATTTCAAATCGATCTGAGCATAGAAAGATTGTTCAATAACTTTGCTGTGTGCTGCCATTGACCTCACCCTCTTATCACAGGCTCTCATGGGCTTCAGACAAATAAATGTCATTGATATGGATACAATTGACGTTTCTAATTTGAACAGACAATTTTTATTTCGGTAAGTATTTATATACAGTTGATTGTCAATTTTACTGTTATGATTTCAGAATTAAATCTTAAGAATTTCTATAGAAGATGCTTTAAAGTTGTAGAGTTTTAATTTATAAAGCCAGTGTAATTTCCAGTACAGATGTAGCATTGTCCATGTTTTTTACATTGAAATAGTTTTTTGTTCCATAACACATGTTTGAGTGCAGCATTGTGCATTTTAAGTGGCAATTCACAAAAGCTTAATTTATAAAAGTTATGTAAAATTTAAATGTTTTGCCTTATTTAGTTCAAATGGTTTCATTTTAAAGTATGTGCAAAAATCTTGTGCTCATTTGCTTTCTTTGTGTAGTGTTTACCCAGTACGAAGGAGTATATGATACAAAAAGTTAGGTATGGCACTGTCTGAATCTGACTGCTTGAACCATGACATTCTTGAGGAATCTTCGTGTGCTAATATGTTTGGAACATCGCAATTTTTGAGCTAATTTCTCACCCCCATTACCAATAGATTTTATTGAGTGATATTGATGATTTTCTGTTCTTTTTAACTTTTTTTGAAACAGACCAAAAGATGTAGGAAGGCCAAAAGCTGAAGTAGCTGCTGAGTTTGTTAACAATCGAATTCCTGGTTGCAACGTAGTACCGTATCCTTTATTTAGAAAATAATTTCATTTGCAAAATAAGATGTAATTGGTCTGAAAATGAAGTTGACCTTCAACTGGAAGACCGTAAACCTCTTTTTTTTTATGGAATGCTTATCTATAGCATTAGATACTAGGTTCTTAAAAAAAAAATTCTAAATTGATTGGTTTCCTCTTCTCACCAACCCCTGCCTGACCCAAGGTAATTGAGTTGTTGTAAAATTTAGTGGAGTTTTTTTAAGTGCCCATAATTCTCCACACCGCTGCAATTCTGAAGGGGAACGTGAAATTTGATCTTCGGCTTGTGATATACTGGTTGTATACCAGTGATATACCAGCTGAGCTGGTAGATTTGTTCTCTGAAGTTTTGTCACCATGCTAGGTAACGTTATCAGTGAGCCTCTGATCAAGCGCTGGTGTTCTCTCTTGCTTGCTATTTGTGTCTTGTTCTGTTGTGGTGGGTGATAGCACTTCTGTTTCTGAGGGGTTGGTAAATGGGGTCCAAATCAATATGTTTGGTAATGGAGTTCTGGTTTGAATGCCGGGCTTCTAGGAATTACTGTGTCTTTGTTAAGCCTATCCCAGGATGGATGTATTGTCCCAGTTGAACTAGTGTCCCTCTTAGTCTGTGTGTATGTGATGTAACGTGATATACTGTAACATGGTTTGATGTTTGTATCAGTAGATTATTCAGTTTATTATTTTGCTTTGACTTTGTTACTGCTGTTTCTATTTATCTCTTTTCAATTTCATTCTCTTTTCCATTATTTTGTCTTGTACATAAAGTATATATAAACTCAAACGCTTAATATTTGGTCAGTTTTGAGCTTTTCTAATACTTGGTACAGGACAATGCTATGCCTCTTTTTGGTGTAGTGTTGTACTTTCTAACTGTAAGATCTTATGTTCTGCCATAGCACTCTGAGTTAAAGTTGGAAAGGCCGGTGTAGCACAAGTGCAAAAAACAAAGCATTAACAATTAAGCATGTTAATGTGATTCATATAATGATCTCTGTATTTATCTTAGTTCATGTAATCATATACTACAAAGATAGCAATCAACTTGCGTAAATATTTTATTTGTAAGAACTCCATCATCTTCCTGCTACTGCTACTCCAGTAAATACTTCACTTCTTTAAATTAAACTCAAAGACTAAAAGGCTTTTTGCAAATGAGGAATTTGCTATAATCTTTCTGACAGTATTAAATCCTTAGCTAAAACTGCATCTATAAGGCATAATCAACACAGGAGTGCTTGTGCATTAGGAGCTGTGTTGTAATTTATTGGCCCAGATTTTTCCGAGCAGAGAAATAATGACTGTTACCACATACATCTCAAACAGTTGCGAGACTCTGTCTGAATGTTTGCCAGTGGAGAATTTTAGTGATAGGATGTCTGATCAAATGTGGCATCGTTTACATGGGGTCTGCAGCATTTCTGAGCAGGGTAAGCAACAGGGATGTTCTTCAAACTATCACACTGAAGAATACCCACCAACCTATGCATACTAAACAAAAAAGGGATTTTAAAAAGTTCTAACTAATTGAATTTAAATTCACCTTTTGGTATATAGGAGACTAGTTAACTGTCATCTGCAGTATTATATTCAGTCTTAGGCAACACACTTCTAGGCAGGATGTGAATCCATTAGTGTGCGTGCAGAAGATATTTTAGAAAATGATTTTAGAGATGAGAAGTTGGGGACTGTTCTTGGAAAGGAAAAAGCTAAGGGAAGATTTCATAGTGGTTTACAAAATCATGAGGTGTCTGGACAAAATCGATAGGGTAAAACTGTTTCCCCCGCATAGATTTGAGAATCAAAAGTTTTTTTCAAAAGAAGTATAGGTGAGAAACATTTTCACATACTGAGTGCTTTAGGTCTCGTTTAATTGAGGCATTCAAAAGGATATTGATTCTATTTGAATAGGTATCCAACATGCAGGACTACAAAGAAAAGGCAGGAGTTTGACACTGTCAAAATGTTCAAGAAATCTTGTCAGATATGTTCCAAAACTGAAATGCGAATATGCTGTAGTTATGTAATAAGTTGAAACCATTCTTAACTGTATTCTCAGACATTTTAAAAAGATACAAGATTTTAGTGAATCCTTTTACAGACGTAAGTACTGGCTCCATCTGAAATCCAGCAATTTTTTTCAGTTCCCAGTTGTTAACAATGGTGCAAATTCTTTGGATGCTAACCCTATTAAAGTTAGTGACCAAAAATTGTACTTGCAGCTTTATGTGCAAATGTGTTCATTCTGTGATAAATAATACTTTAAGAAGGCCATGTTTAGAATTTATTTGATCATGGAATGCCTTAATCATTATTGTTCTTGAAGCTCAGTAGATCCAACGTAGAATTATATACTTACACTTGAATTTTGTAACAAGATATATGTGCTGCTTTAAGTGGATTCATGGCCCATTGCCATTGTGATTTTCAATATGCTTTGATTTAACCATCATCTAAAAGTTGTGATGACCAAAAATATTTTTTTCCTTTTTCATATTGATGACTTTCTGACTACCTGGCAGGCTATTTTTAGGTTGATTCCCAGCTTTACCCAATTGATCATTCTTAATTTTTATGCCTGGACGGTGGTAGTTATTTGATTGTGATATCGGACATCATAGTCAAGTTGATTTTTTTTTAATGTTACAGGTACAAGTTGAACCAGTGAACTGACCTGAAATAATGTAACTCTTATGATCTCAATAAGTCTTAATTTTTTTTCTGTAATCTGACAACCTAAGTATTTACTTCAAGAATTACACCACAAGGTTCTTCATTCAAAACAAGAATTTTGCTGCACAAAAATCAAAACATGAAAACTAACAACTTCACTCTCTCTGTTATATTAAAAGTACCATGAACACTCACTTATTCAGTAAACTGAACTCCTTCATTCTCTTATTTACACTTCTACACCCCTAATAATTCAAGTTTCTCCACTCAAAAGAAAACAGAAGACTAACCACTTGGTTAAGATTCAACTTTCAGTCACTCATGACCTTCAGTTAACAGGTTTTAAACAATTAGTTTCAACTGTTTCTTACTCAAAAGCATTCTACCTTGTCTTTAACTTGTTCTAAAATTCAGATTTGTCTACTTTAACAAAGTACCACGCTCATACTGTACTCCATGATGTAATTAACTTTTTGTTGATCCTTTTCTATTTTTTATGTTCCAGTTATTGGAAGAAAACTGCTTTTCTTTGAGGAACCTAGTTTTTAGAGGGAAAATTCCAACCTAACATAAACTATAGCTTTTTTCCCCAAAAGCAAAGAAGGATCACAATGTGCATATCTCAAAAAATCCTTCACGTTAATTAGATTAGAAATTTGCTGTGGCATCCCTGATTTTGGGGAGGGAGTATCTAGTTTCTGGTTCTGAGCTCCACACATTGGCTATTATTGACTTTTGTGTATGTATGGATATGGAATTGATCCATGTTTTGACAACTTAACCTTCTCCCTTAAAAGCTGCTTACCATTCCTATCAAAACTCAATCAAGATTAATAGACTGAGTGTAACTGTTCTATTTTCTCGTAATAAAGCTGACACCTTTCGGAAAAGAGGCAGCTTTAACTAATTTGAAAAGGTTGTTTTTCTCCACCTACTTTGCTGTATTTGAATCATTGTTTTCTTTTACACAAAAAGTTGTATGTTTCTTTCAAGTTTTTGTTTTTTTAAGTCAGTTGCTGAATCTGTGTGGTAGACTAGGGTTAGTAAGATTGGATCACATGGGATCCAGGGGGAGCTAGCTAATTGGATACAAAATTGGTGTGAAAGTTGTGTCTGACTGGAGGCCTGTGACCAGCAGTATGTTGAAGGATCGATACTGGGTCAACTGCTTTTTGTCATTGATATAAATAATTTGGATGTGAATATACAAAGAATGGTTTGTAAGTTTGCAGATGACACCAAAGTTTTTTTTACCAAAATTGGTGATGTCTTGGACAGTGAAGAAGATTCTCAGTACGATAGTACTGGGATCCAGTGGGCTGAGGAGTGGAAGATTAAGTTTAATTTAGATAAATGTGAGGTGTTGCATTTTGGCAAGGCAAGCAAAGATCGGACTAGTACAGTAAATGTTAGAGCCCTGGGGAGTATTGCTGAACAAAGAGCGAGTGTTACAGATCCATATTTCCTGAAATGTGGAGTCGCAGGTAGACAGGATGGTGAAGAAAGCTTGGTACGCTTCCCTTCATTAGTCATGACATTGAGTAAAGGAGTTAGGAAGTAATGTTGCGTCTGTGCCACACATTGGTTAGGCCACTTTTGGAATACTGAGTTCAGTTCTAGTCACATGTTGTTAAACTTGAGAGGATGCAGAAAAGATTACAAGGATGTTGCTGGGACTGGAGGGTTTGAGCTACAGGGAGAGGCTGAACAGGCTGGGGCTTTTCTCCTCTGGAACGTCAGAGACTGAAGGGTGACCTTAGAGGTTTATAAAATCATGAGGAGCATGGATTGGGTGAACATCTGAGGTCTTTTTCCCAGGGTTGGGGAGTCCAAAGCTAGAGGAAAGGTTTAAGGTGATAGGGGAGTGATTTCAAAAGGACCTAGTGGTCCGTGTATGGAATGAGCTACCAGAGAAAGTGATGGTTGGGTACGATTACAACATTTAAAAGGCATCTGAATTGGTTTATGAATAGGAAGGGTTTAGAGGGATATGGACCAAATGCTGGCAAGTGGGACTCGTTCAGATTAAGATGCCTGGTTGACAGAGATGAGTTGGACCAAAGGTCTGTGTCCATTCTCTAAGACTTTATGGCACTTAAGTCATGGTGCACTAACTGTACCTAGAGTTACTGTATTTATAAAAGTGCAGTCTTCAAAGTGAGAGGTTAAACTGAGTTGATTATATCAAATTAGACAATAGACAATAGATGCAGGAGTAGGCCATTCTGCCCTTCGAGCCTGCACTGCCATTCAATATGATCATGGCTGATCATTCCTAATCAGTATCCTGTTCCAGCCTTATCTCCATACCCCTTGACTCCACTATCTTTAAGAGCTCTATCCAATTCTTTCTTAAATGAATCCAGAGACTGGGCCTCCACTGCCCTCTGGGGCAGAGCATTCCACACAGCCACCATTCTCTGGGTGAAGTAGTTTCTCCTCATCTCTGTCCTAAATGGTCTACCCCGTATTTTTAAGTTGTGTCCTCTGGTTCGGCACTCCCCCATCAACGGAAATATGTTCCCTCCTGCCAGAGTGTCCAGTCCTTTCATAATCCTATACGTTTCAATCAGATCCCCTCTCGGTCTTCTAAACTCAAGGGTATACAAGCCCAATCGCTTCAGTCTTTCCGTGTAAGGCAATCCTGCTATTCCAGGAATTGACCTCGTGAACCTACGCTGCACTCCCTCAATAGCCAGAATGTCTTTCCTCAAATTTGGAGACCAGAACTGTACACAGTACTCCAGGTGTGGTCTCACCAGGGCCCTGTACAGCTGCGGTACCCCACTGGTCACTGCCTGCCGTTTCGAAATGGAGCCGTTAATCACTCCCCTTTGTTTCCTATTAGCCAACCAATTCTCTATCCAATCTAGTACTTTGCCCCCAATCCCGTGCGCCCTAATTTTACTCACTAAATTAGTACTAAAAGTTATTATGCTAAATAGAGAAGCAAGCTTTCCTTGGTTCTGATCAGTTTTCCTTTCAATCCAAACATTTGAAAAATAATTGGTCATTCTGTGGAGTTTTGTGTGCAGAGTTATTGTTGTGTTCACTTTAGATTCAATCATTGGCCTCATTATTTGTTTGCACGCTATTTTGAAATATTTAAGAGACTTGATATTGTACTTTTATTGAAAATGTTTATTTATCTAGCTGGAATGTGGAAATCAGTGACTAATAAAGGAGGAATTCAATTCAACTCACTCATTGTAAAAAGTACTACTTTTGTTTCAGAATTTCATATCGTTATTAGTGGATTAGATTCTATCATCGCCCGACGATGGATCAATGGGATGTTGGTATGAATCGTAACAGTAATAACTTAATGGCGAATAGCAATTACTTGGGAACAATTAAATAGCAACAATCCAGTGAAGAAATTCACAAAACATCATAAGAACAAATTTTAGGTGTAGTGGAATAGGCCCCCAAATACCAGATGAGTTTAAGACACAAAATGTTGAACTCCTCATTCAGCAGGTCAGGCTTATGAAGATAGGACTAAATTAAGTTAATAGTCATCAACCTAACAAGTTACCAGACAGCATCTTGTCATACCTCTTTTTGCAACTGGTTTTATTGTTTCCTTTCTTTTCCCCAAATGGATAATCTGGGCACTCGATACATTTGTAGTTATTTTGATCGTCCTGTTTGGATCTGTTATAACACATCTTTTGAGGGGGGAGGGGGTTGCAGATTCATATTGAGCTTGACCCTTCTAGCCCAGAGGTTGCTGTGCAATAAGTGCTGTTTCTGGGCATTTGTAGATATTTTCTTATCACCTGTTCAGAGTTCTTACTACTCACCTCCACAGCAGGTGGGACTTGAAACTGGGTCTCTTGGCCCATAGATAAGGATACTACCAGTGCACCTCAATGGCCTTTCTAGCCATTTGTATTCTGGTTATTGACAGTTTGACATTCTTGAGAGTTTGAATGATTGTAATAATAACAATGTGCTTTAATTAAGTGATTATTTAAATGAAGATAGTGAAAAACATTTTTCTTAATAAGAAACATCTTTATTTTTCATAGATATCACTGCTGAACTTTGAAGATGGAACACTAGACCCAAGCTCCATTATACCATTGATTGATGGTGGGACCGAAGGGTTTAAGGGTAATGCACGTGTTATATTGCCAGGACTGACAGCATGTATAGAGTGTACACTGGAATTGTACCCTCCTCAGGTAACTTCTAGGTTTGTGAAAATATTACTGATCCAGTCTTTGGGACCTGATCAGTTAGAGATTGAGGTTACCAAAAACAAAACTTGCCTCCTGTTTCAAATATTTGCATCTAAGCCTGTTTCTGGTTCAGTGTTTTCATATAATGCCGGTCTCTGATTTCTTACTTACATTTCTCAATTTTGATCTTCAGCCTGCTTTTTTTTTTAACCACTTGACTACATGTTCTTTTGATTTCCCCTGTCAAATCTGATGAAGTCCTATTTGATACAATCATACCTATTTCATTTTCTTTCTAAAATGCAGTTTTTATTGATGGTAACATATTTTGGATCAGTATATGTTATTTCATTCTAACACACAGCAGATTCTTGGGTTTTTTTAAAGTTGCTCTACTTTTAGTCACTGAAAGACAAGTCAGAAAAGTTATTTTTCCTCTTGCCTTTTCCTTAAATCGTGTGTTTGAAACATGGAATTGATTTTTTAGTGAATTGTATCATTTTTGTTTTATCATCTGAGAAATATTAAACATTATTTTAGTTAACCGTCTGTTTGTCAGTTAGCGTAAATCCTGAATTTTGAGATGAAAATAGTTTTACAATTTATTTTACAGATTAACTTTCCCATGTGTACCATTGCTTCTATGCCCAGGCTTCCAGAACATTGTATTGAATATGTCAGAGTTTTGCAGTGGCCAAAAGAAATCCCGTTTGGAGGTACAATTAACTAAATTAATATTTTGGATTTGTTGATAACATTCTTAAAAAGAGCATATGCACTGAAAAATCTAAACTCTGCCACTCCTTCACTTTTGCTTTTGTGTTTCAAAATTATACTATTCATAAATAATATACAGTCACAAACACAATTCAATCCTATACAATAACATATCAAGAAAATGTTGGAGTTAGATTCTATCCAAACAAATCAAAGGCATCTCTTACGTGAACCAGATTATGTTTATATGCATTTGAGGCACCAGGAAGGCCTGATGACTGAACAGACCCCTTATTTAACTTCGGCAGAAAGACTTCAGACGATGGTCTTTCCTAGTTCTGCCTTGACAGCAACTGTCACAAGCTTTAGTGCGTCCATCAGTAGATAGTCCTGGACCTTGGAATGTGCCTGTCTGCAATATTCAGTCAGGGTCAACTTCTTGTTCTTGAAGGCCAACAAGTTTTGGGCAGACCAAAGAGTGTCTTTCAGAGTTAATGGTCCTCCAGGCACAGTCAATTTTTGTCTAGAGCACAGAGTCCTGTGTCATGGAGCGGCTCAGGAGGGGCCTCAGCAAAAATTAAAGTGAATGACCGAAACATTATGCTAGTCAGTGAAAGTTCACACTCAAATGTTTGCATTACTTTAATATTAGTGTTCAAGGTGATGACTATTATTAGTAGTTATGTAAATGAGACATTTGTCATTTGGCTAATTTTTAATTTGTGCATCTTGCTGGAGGTTTGTTTTTAAAAAGAAAATGCACATTTCCTGTCAAAATTGGGGAACTGAATCCAGAATTGCCATGGAAGGAGTCACTCTGTTCCTTTTAACCTGGTTACTCCAGCTCCTCCAATCACCGGTTTCCTCCCTTCAGGTCTGTCTGCTCCTTTAGAGACTAAATCTAAATCTCTGATTGGAGGACAGTTCAGTGATTGAAAAGTAGCAGCCTGAGATTGGCAGGTGGTGAGTCTTCAGGGAAAGAGAGGTAAGGGGCAACCAATCTCTTTAAAGATTTAGGGAGTGGCAGGAGAGGAAGGAAAGATGATTCAATAATTGCTTTCAATAACTTCTAACACGAGGCTGGAAAAATGGAGACTGGAAAGAAAATAGTTTATTCTCCGTTTAGAATTATAAACCTGATTGAGTGACATTTGCACCGGGCATAATTGCTTTATCTTAATGTCAATTTCTACAAAGAGATTACAAGATGTATTAAAGAGAATAAGAATGTCCTCTATCTAAGTTAAGTTAATCTGCATCTTAAAATGGTGTTGGGCCTCGCAGATGACTTCGGCTGCCTCTCCCTACCCCTGCTGCTAAACCATAGTTCAGAGAAATGTAACTTCTCCCACCTGCTGACACTGTGGTCCTGATGAAGATGGATCTTGTCATCAGCCACATGATATTGAGATAATTGATCATCTGGCCTCCACCACCTTTTACAGTCTCTTCATCCACTTGTATAGGACTCCTTTGCCTGCTGTCTGCCCTATTCTTTTCAGTAACATGCTTTTTAAAATGATCTTTAACTGGGTAATTTGTGTGTGTATGTATGTTTGCCTGTCTCTCTCTCTCTGTCTCTCTCTCTCTGTCTCTCTCTCTCTCTGTCTCTCTCTCTCTCTGTCTCTCTCTCTCTCTGTCTCTCTCTCTCTCTGTCTCTCTCTCTCTCTGTCTCTCTCTCTCTCTGTCTCTCTCTCTCTCTGTCTCTCTCTCTCTCTGTCTCTCTCTCTCTCTGTCTCTCTCTCTCTCTGTCTCTCTCTCTCTCTGTCTCTCTCTCTCTCTGTCTCTCTCTCTCTCTGTCTCTCTCTCTCTCTCTGTCTCTCTCTCTCTCTCTCTCTCTCTCTCTCTCTCTCTCTCTCACTCGCACACACACCCCTGTCCTCCCACTCTTCCGAGTATCACCGGTTGTTACGACACTGGGTAAACCCTCCTGCTTAATTTAAAACCAGCAACACAGAAAAGATTTATCCCATGCAGTAATCTGTAAAAATCGAGTGGCCAAGAACTATTTAAAGTAAAAATTAACAACTTTATTTCTTAAAGTATAACAGTGAATAATTAACTAACCATGATTTACAATTTCTTTCTCTAAACTAACTTTTAGCTTCCCTTCTTTAATAGTCCGATGAAACTCCCAATTAAAATTTACAAAACAACACTACCTATCTCAAAATCATGCAGCTGTAGGTTCTTGTCTTCGGATCTTCCTGTGTCTTCTTTCCTCCTTGTTAGGAATTTCTGCTTACAGGTTACTGATCAAAAAGGGACGTCTGAGAGATTTTTTCAAGCAGTCTCTTACATGCTAGGACGCGGCAGATCTCCTCTCAACTGTTCAATTTTCCCCTGCCTTATACTCCAGAGCATCGGATTATGTCTTTGGCTTTTAAGATTGTCCATATACTCAATTCAAACTGGATCGGAGTTTGATATGTTTCAAGTATAATTTTAAATTGATTGGCTGAATTCAAATTTGTTTTAGTCCCCAAGCAACGAACTAATCAAGTTGTTCGACCCAGTGTTACATTGTTATCGTTTTTGAGTATACTTGATGCTGGGTCCGATAGTTCTGCTGCCTTTAACTCTCTTAAAGGTATACCCACATCTTCATAACACTGGTACAATAAGTCAAGCTACTCGGTAGTTAGATTTAGAATTTAAAAAATGATCCCCAGTCTCTCCATCTCATTTGGTTTGCAGTCCCACCATTCAAATGGCCTGGAATATGTCTATGTCACCACAGATGATAAAAACAGCAGTAATTTTCTGACCCCTTTTTTGTTCAGTTCTAGTGTATTTTGCCCTTCATCCAAGACATTCCTTGTTCTCTATAGGTCTCTGTTCAGTACACCCATTGGAAAATTAGTGGCCTTCAACCATGTTTTTGCCAAGGTTTGCGTAACAGCATCACACACTACAATAGCAAATATATTTGCTAGGTTGCTGTAAATGTTTATTTGGCTGCCAAACTAGATTTCTTGATTTGATTAAATTAGATTTCCTACAGTATGGAAACAGGCCCTTCGGCCCAACAAGTCCACACCGACCCTCCAAAGAATAACCCACCCAGACCTATTCCCCTACCCTATATTTACCCCTGACTAGGGTTCCAATGTCTCATGAAGTGGTCAGGCTACCAAATGATCACAGGACACCAACATTAACACTTGCAGGAGAAAGCTAACCATTTACGATTCTTAATGATGCTAAACTCAATGTGCATTGAAACCTGTTTGGTGTCTTTGAGTTGTACCTACTTGCTGCATTCCAGTTTTTTAACAAGATCATTGTAAGAAAAAATTCTACTTTATGGTTTTCCTATTTTACAACTCGTAGCCTGAATCATCCTGAATTTCATTCATTTTATACCAAAGTTACCATTTCATCTCCGAGTCGTACAGTCTTAGAATCATACAGAACAGAAACAGACCCTTTGGTCCAACCAGTCCATGCTGACCAAGTCTCCCAAACTAAACTAGTCCCACTTCCCAACATTTGGTGCATATCCCCCTAAACCTTTCCTCTTCTATCAGATCAAATGTCTTTTAAATGTTCTAATTGTACATGCATTTTGTATAAGCTTGAATCATAACGAGTATTGATGATAAATCTTTAGCCATAAAGCCGAAGGACATTTCTTGCCTCTTGGAGGGAGTGGGGAAGCAGAGGTGTGATTAGCCAAACCTTAATTTGTGATCCTGTCTGTGAAGCTGAAAGGAATGGGATTGGATATTCTGAGAGCAGATAATGAATGTTCCTGAGAGGGAGTTCACCCATCCTGACTCGTTATACAATGTGTAGCTTCCTCTAGACCCTGTGGAAGAAGGTAAATCCTGTTTGGTTGTTTCTTGAGCATACTGTCAAAAGTGATTTGACAGAATGCCTCATCACCAGAACTTCCCAATGGGCGCCAACACATCTCTTGGTGTTGAGAAGGTCACTATCTGTGAGGTCCTTCATGTATGCCTGGACACTCTGTGCCACTGCATGCTACTCTTGAAGCAGCTAAGGTGGGGTCTAGTAAAGACTGTTGCATACCACCACCTTCTTTTGCAAAGAAGTCTGGAGAGAGATGCAGTGGTTTTTGTCAAGGTTTGTCCCGAGCAGCTCTGTGATGCTGGACTCTGCTCTATGTTCTGTTCCCCAGAAGATTTACTGAGACAAACAACAATTGCGCTTGGAGGACCATCAATTTGGTGAAAGATGCCCTATGGTCTGCCCGGAACTTGTTGGTCTTCAAAAGCAAGAAGTTGACCTTTACCAAGTGTTGCAAACTGGCACATTCCAAGGTCCAGGACTGAGCGCTGAGAGTCGCACTAAAGCTAGTAGCAGCTCCTGCCAAGTCACAGTGGGAACAGACCATCGAAGGTCTTTCTGCCAAAGTACAATGGGGGTCCATTCAGTTATTGGGCCCTTTGTGTCTCCAGTGTCTGTAAATATAATCTTGTATAAGTAACAAACACCTTCAGTTTGTTTGTTCTATATTTGTAAAGATTCTGTACAGAATCGCACTAGTCTAGTGACTAATCATTCATAAAAAAAAAATCTATTTTAGAAATGAGAAAAATAAAAAAAGTCACAACAAAAAAATCCCTGTACTTTGTCCTCATCGTCCTCCTGAATTGCCAGCTATTAACTGTGCTGGACTCCCTCTGCCAGTGAGCTGGCCAATTTCTGGAATGTGCAATCCAGGAAACTGTTCTGATGCACTGCAGTGACTCCAGCTGTCCTTCAAGCTCAGAGATTCTGTGTTGAAACTCAACTAGCAGAAGTTTCCATATGGCATGGGAATTGAAAGCAACATGTCTCAGCTATCAATCTCTGATTGAATTTAACTAGCAAGTTGTTTCAGCTATTCATTTTAATTAGTATCTCTGGACCTCGGCTGTCAAGCCTTGTGATTTCCCCTTCTCTTGGATTACTTTGTTCTTTTTATAAAAAGAACAGCACTTCTCACCTCACTTCAACCTTAAAATTCTCCCACGTTCTAACTTCCCAGATTTGGTACTCTGTAGAAGTGGACTTGCAACAGGTTATAGAATTGGTTTAATCACTTTCTGTTCCAACTGGATGTGAATCTTAGGCAATAACTATCCATCATTCAGCAATTGCAGCTAAATAGAAAATCTTACTCAGAATTGATATCAGATGTTATTAGAAACAGAAAAATTCTCACGCATGCTTGTGAGATTGTCTTTTATAGGTGATGTTTTGGCACATTGGCTTTGCAGGCCTTTCTTGCAAATATCTAGTATTGTATTCAAGAGGGTTTGAAGTGGAAGTGTTCTAATTCTCAGTGTTGGTTTAATTTACTGAATCAGAAAATATTGAGCAGTTTTGTGGCTTAATTTTGAGATTTCACTTATATCTAATGCACTCTGTACAATATGCTTTGTTATCAAAATGAAGAATTTTGTTTTTCCTACAGAGGGCGTTGCACTGGATGGTGATGATCCCGAGCATATACAGTGGGTTTTTCAGAAATCACTTGAAAGAGCTGCTCAGTTTAACATAACTGGTATAACATATAGGCTTACTCAAGGTATGTCCTACAAAATAGGAACATAAATTTGTAAGTTTGAATACATATTGATGCGACTTTTTATTGTTTGTTCCAGGTGTTGTTAAGAGAATTATCCCTGCAGTAGCATCTACCAATGCAGTAGTTGCAGGTAAAGTTAATGGTTAAGTAACATTTTGAACTGGGCTTTTTTGCATGGCATTAAGAGATGGATGTGAGGTTTATATTTATGGAAACATGAAAGTACAGTGTCAGAGCAAGTTACCCAAGTTAGTTTTACCAGTATTAAATGTTCGATACTGCTTTAAAGAGACCAAGAAACTTTAAACAGTTCCGTGCTTTACAGCTATCAGAATGGTTTGTCCTTAACTAATGTTCCAATTGGTAAAAGGGTCGCAAACACAAGATCAGTGACAACATGGGAAAGTTCTTTTTATGCAGCTACTGGTTAAGATCTAGAGCGTGTGGTTGTGTAGTGGAGGCAGGTTCAATCTTAGCTTTGCAAGTGAAATGGGTAGCAATGGGAGAGAGAAAATTTGCTTGACAACAGAAAATGCCAGGAGAGTGAAACAACATAAACTCCCCTTGCAGGGAACCAGTGTGGTCAAGACCGATCAAATGGTGTCCTTCTGAGTAGCAACCATTCTCTGATCCTGAAATTCTGAATCTTTATGATCTATAGTGAATGGATAGGCCATTGTTTTATTTGTTAGGAGGTTTACTTCAAACTACAACAGCATTTAATTATATAACCCCCTTAATGTAATGAAATATTCAAGACGCTTTGTAGAACTAGTAAAAGCAGTATGACAGAGCCAGGTAAGGAGCTGTTCAGTCCAGGTAAAGACCTGTTCAAAAACGCCAATTTTGAGTGTCAATTATGAGAAAAGTGAGGTAGAGAGGGGGGTGTGGGGAGGGAAGTCCAGAGCCTGGGGCCTAAGCAATTGAAGGCGCCACTGCTAGTGGTGAAGGAATTAGTATTAGTTATGGGCACATTAACATTAGAAGAGCACAGAGATCAGCAATGTGGAGTTGGAGGAGTTAAAGCAATGGTGGAGGAACGATGTCTTATTTGAATTTGACGATTAGAATTTTAAAATTTGATCATTAGTCAGTGTTGGTCAGCAAGCACAGGGCATACATCCAGAGCATTTCTTCTGAGTGAACTGGCAGCAATTTAACCACACTTTTTTTTATAAGCAATCATGGTAGATGCTAGAACTATTGCATTTCTGACAAGCAAATGCAAAATCTGGTTCATGGCAGCTAACAGGTAGCAAGTACAAATATTTTTCTGTGTAACTTTCTTACATCATCTGTTGTTTGTGTAATGTGTTCCGGCATGGGACTGATTACTGTGAGACATCAAATTGGAAGTCACATGACACTAGGATATAGTCCACTAGATTTATTTGAAATCACAAGCTTTTGGAGCACTGCTCCATTGTTGAGTGACAGAGGAGCAGCAATCTGAAAGCTAGTGATTTCAAACAAACCTGATGGACTATAGCTTGGTGTTGTGTGACTTCAGACTTTGTCCACTCCAGTCCAGCATCGGCATCCCCACACCAAATTAGTCAGTGGTTCTCTCAAATTACAGAATTGGTATCGCTGTCAGAGCGAGGTTATGTTCCCAGCAGTTTCAGCTGGTTTTGTTCATAGCTCCTGAAACTAAAGAGCCATGTGTGAAGCAACTGCTCTGCATTCTAATCTCCTTTTGTATTGTATTCCAACTTTGTATTGGTAAGATTTTCAACCTAGAGAAACAAATTCTTTAGACAGGTAAAGGCTTTGATAAAACAACGTTACAGGACTGAATGCTTCATGTTTAGTATTGTTACACTATTAATATTTACTAAATTTGGAATTAAAATCCTATATTTACAATTAGATGGCACTTCAGTGCTGAAAGGATGTCTGTGATGTTTACTCTCCTTCTGAAGGAGTAATGGAAGTTCTAATTCGAAGCAGAACCAAACTACCTGGACACCCTAAGCCTATACTGTCATTCAGTAAGATTATTGCTGATCTGGACAAACCTGCCTGTCCTAATAACCTCTAATCCTCTTGCTTATCACGGATCTGTCTAATTCTGCCTTACAAATATTTAAGAACTTTGCTTCTGCTGCCTTATCAGGAAGAGTGTTCCAAAGACACTCACCCTGTGAGGGGGAAAAAAATGTCTCCTAATCTCTCTTTTACGCTCTTCATATACCCTTAAGCCTAGAATCTCCACAAGATGATACATCCTTTTCAATGCACCCTATCAAAATCCCTTAGGAACTTGTGTTTAATACATTTTGAAATTCACTTCTCTAAAATTCAGCGTATATAAGCTTAGCATGTTCCGACTTTACTGTTAAGACAACTCCCTCCCGCATTCCTGCTATTAGTCTAGCAAATCTTCTCTAACTACTTACTATGTGTTTATATTCTTCCTTAAATAAATAAGCCAATACTGTACACAGTACCCTGTGCTCTGTATGACTGAAGCATTATATCTCTACTTTTTATTCTATTCCCCTCGCAATAAGGAGCTTTCTGAAATACTTGCTGTATTTGCATATAAGGCATCCAGATGTCTCTGCATCTGATCTCTGCAATCTTTCATTATTTAGATAATATGCTTATTTTTTATTCTTCTTGTCCTTCACATTTTCCCACCTATTTCAATGATATTTGCCAATTTTCTTAACTACTTTCTCTCCCTTTACAGCTTTCATATATCCTCTTCAAAACTTACTTTCCTATCTATCTTTGTCACCAAAAATTGTAGTAACCACACTTTTATCCAATTAATTTATATAAGTGGTCAAAAGTTGCCAACTTCCTAATAAAAGAAATTAAGTTAACTGGTCTGTAGTTTCCTGCTCCATGTTTTTCCCTTTTGAATAAAGGAGTTAAATTCATTTTTACCAATCTAAGGGAACCTTTACTGAAGCTAAAGAATTTTGGAGTATTAAAACCAATGCATCAACCAGTCTTGCCATTTCTTTTATGACCTTAGGATGAAGGTCAGTGGTTTGTGAGAGTATGTCAGCTTGTAGCTTACTGAATGTACTCCTATTATTACTTGGTGATTGCTTTCTTATTTATTCTTCCTTCCCTTCCAATTCCCAATTTATAGCTTTTTCTGGCATGTTACTTGTATTCTTAGGTGAAAACTAGTGCAATATACATGCACAGTGTGTTTTTGCATTACTTTCCCAGACACACTTTTAATTAGAGCATTGCTCAGTTGGTTAATTCCTTTCTTTTTTAATATTTATACAAATTCTTACTATCGTTTTATATTTCTTTCTCAATTTTTTAAACACTTTTTTTACTTTTTCTATTTAGTCTTTTGACCTGCATCTTATGCAGTGTATTGTACTATTTCAATTTTTTTAACCTTACTCTGAATAGTTATCATGTTTCAGGACAAAATGCAATATTCTAGGGAGAAAAATTCAAGTTTGATGCTACTTTTAAAAATGAAATTGTCTGAAACTTCAGTCAATAGAGTGCTGAGCAACCATGGCTGAGTTCAGTATTCCATGTCTTAATGGAATTGTGGTGTAATTGGTTGCATAATAAATCTCCCATGGGGGGGAATAAAAGGCTTGCAGTTTTTATTACATTTTGGGCCATGTAAAGTTCCCTCAATGAGATATGGATTGATCCCTGAATGACAATGAATATACTTTAAAAAGAACTTCTGGAATATCTTTATTGCAATACCCAGTGAAAACAACAGGTGGCAGCCTGAGTGTCTCATGAACCATGAACCAATCAGATATGAACAGGGAGAGCAATTCTGACACATCATTAGTTACTACTTCTGTTTTGTGGCTTAGCATTGTAATACCAGATTTAAATAAACTTATGCTTAGAACGCTGTCTTAAAAAGTTGTCTAGTCCATCATAAAATTGCAAAACAAAATATAAACAAGTAAATAACAATTTCAAAACTTATTAAAGGCCACCTTAATCAAATTTTGGCAGAAGCTGGATACCACATTTACTTTAGGACTATAATTTTGTTAATTTTGGTTATTACTTGCAGGTTGAATGTGTTAAGTTTTGGTGGCACGGTAGCTCAGTGGTTAGCACTGCTGCCTCACAGCACTAGGGACCTGGGTTTGATTCCAACCTCTGGTGACTGTGTGTGGAGTTTGCATATTCTCCACATTACTGCATGGGTTTTCTTCAGGTGCTCTGGTTTCCTCCCACAGTCCAACGATGTGCAGCTTCGGTGAATGGGCTCTGCTAAATTGTCCGTAGTGTTCAGGGATGTGTAGGTTAAGTGCATTCGTCAGGGGAAACGTATAGTAGAAGGGCAATGGGTCAGGGTGGCTTACTCTTCGGAGGGTTAGTGTGGACTTTTGGGCCAAATAGCTTGTTTCCATGCTATAGGGATTCTAAACATTAAATGTTAATTTTGAGACAATATAGAGCTTTTTAAATTAAAGTTTTTTTTTTCCTCAGCTGTATGTGCAACTGAAGTCTTCAAAATTGCATCAAGGTAAACTTTTTAAACATTTATTAAACATTGGTCCTGACTTTCATAATCATGTCTGTTTGCAATAAAGGTTTAAATTGCACAGTGTTACTTTTTCAGTGCATATATTCCTCTGAATAACTACTTGGTGTTCAATGATGTTGACGGCCTTTACACATACACGTTTGAAGCAGAACGTAAGGTGAGTATCTGACTTTATAATGTGATAGAAAAACCTTTATCTGTTGGGTGTGATATGCAAGTCACCACTTTATTCTATATTTTTTTTAATTCCACTTTTAATTTTGAAACTCTTTCAAGTGTGAATATCTGAAAGAGTGTAGCCATCAGAACTAAGTATTTGTTTTTGATGCATTAAGTCCTGACCCACGCGGGTGATGAAAGTGCCGAGGGTCCTAACCCCTGCTTCATAGCAAAGATGTGAAGGAGACTTTGGTTTACACTCTATAATGCTGTACAGTATTGTATAGGCCAAAGTGGGTAGGTGGGAGCACTGCCCCATGAAGTAAATGAACAAGACAATACTAAAGCATAAAAAGTGAACTTTTTACCCTTTAGGTGTGAGGCTTGGAAAATACTATTAAGATGCATCTTCAGTTATGACATGCCCAACCTTATGTAGTGAACAACATAGAGTACGTCAATAAAAATGATTTTGTAAATGTTTTTCTATAAATTTACAAATTGAAATCCATTAATTTGTTTGAAAGAATGCTTGTTTTTATCTTTTAACTATTGGAAAATGTGAAACGGGGTCTGAGATGGTTCTACATTTTCTATTTTTATACATTTTTCCTTCAAGGAAAACTGTCCTGCCTGCAGCCAGGTACCTCAGGACCTGCAATTTTCACCATCTGCAAAACTTCAAGAACTCCTAGATTACTTGACTCAAAGTGCTTCACTGTAAGTTTCCTTTCAATATTCACCTTCTCCGTTAGGTCTCTGTATGTTTTAGTGTGTCATTCCAGTTGTTGTCATGCGGACATACTGTCATTAACAATTAAGGCTTGGACTGATTTTTCCCATTGAGGATTTGCCTACTTTCTGGTATCAGAGCAAGGAAAGGAACAAGGCAAATGTAGAAGTAGTAATGGAGAGCAAGTTTGCCTATATGTGTATTAGGGAGAGGGAGTGCTGAAAAGAAAATTTGGGAAGAATTTTCAGTTTTAATATTTAAGAAGCTCCTTTCTGAACTGAATTAGAACATAGAACAGTACAGCACAGAACAGGCCCTTCAGCCCACGATGATGTGCCGACCACTGATCCTCATGTATGCACCCTCAAATTTCTGTGACCATATGCATGTCCAGTAGTCGCTTAAATGTCCCCAATGACCTTGTTTCCTCAACTGCTGCTGGCAACGCATTCCATGCTCTCTCAACTCTGTGTAAATAACCCGCCTCTGACATCCCCTCTATACTTTCCTCCAACCAGCTTAAAACTATGACCCCTCGTGTTAGTCATTTCTGCCCTGGGAAATAGTCTCTGGCTATCGACTCTATCTATGTCTCTCATTATCTTGTATATCTCAATTAGGTCCCCTCTCCTCCTCCTTTTCTCCAGTGAAAAAAGTCCAAGGTCAGTCGACCTCTGTTCATAAGTTAAGCCCTCCAGTCCAGGCAGCATCCTGGTAAACCTCCTCTGAACCCTCTCCAAAGCATCCACATCTTTCCTATAATAGGGCGACCAGAACTGGACGCAGTATTCCAAGTGCGGTCTAACCAAAGTTTTATAGAGTGCAACAAGATCTCACGACTCTTAAACTCTATCCCCCTGTTAATGAAAGCCAAAACACCATATGCTTTCTTAACAACCCTGTCCACTTGGGTGGCCATTTTAAGGGATCTATGTACCTGCAACACCAAGATCCCTCTGTTCCTCCACACTGCCAAGAATCCTATCCTTAGTCCTGTACTCAGCTTTCAAATTTGACCTTCCAAAATGCATCACCTTGCATTTATCCAGGTTGAACTCCATCTGTCACCTCTCAGCCCATCTCTGCATCCTGTCAATGTCCTGCTGCAGCCTACAACAGCTCTCTATACTGTCAACGACATGTCCAACCTTTGTGTCGTCCGCAAACTTGCGGACCCATCCTTCAATCCCCTCATCCAAGTCATTAATAAAAATTACATACAGTAGAGGCCCAAGGACAGAGCCCTGTGGAACACCATTCACCACAGACTTCCAGGCAGAATATTTTCCTTCTACTGCCACTCGCTGAATTGAATGAATGAGCTTTATTGTCATGTACTCAAATGAGCACAGTGAAAAGTTTTCAATTTCCCACTCACTCTGCCATCTTGAATACAAAAGTATCTAGGTACAACAGCTTCAGTTATAAGATTAATTACACTGTAATAATGTCACCAATGTATGGAGCCATTTTAGGTACAGAATACCTAGGTACAGTCCTTGCCAGACTTAGTAAGTTTCTCCAACAATTAGTTTTAATTAAACATTTACGTTATTACATGAAGTGGAAATCCCCAATTATTTTGTTCCAAAGAACTGAAGCAACAGTTAGTCAGAACCTTTATTTTTACCTTTAATTGGGCAGTCATTTTAAGTGATGATCGCTACTGTACTAAAGGTATCGTGCACAAAAAAAATGATGTAAGAGTAAAGAAGCAAGGACAGTCCAGCTAATCGTTCACAAATAGTCTTAATAAAGGGAGAGTGAGTGCCCATTTTGATCAATGTAGTAAATTTTGTCCATATTCTACACAGACAAATGAAATCTCCAGCTATCACTGCAACTTTGGATGGAAAGAATAAAACACTGTATTTACAAGTAAGAAATTTATTTTTGTAATAATTCAATTTGCAATGTATAAACAAAAAAATTGAGAGGTTGCTGTATTGAAAGCTCAAGTCAGCTCTCATTTTACAGACTGTAGCATCAATTGAAGAAAGGACGAGACCAAATCTTTCAAAAACTCTGAAAGGTAAGATGTTAAGAGTTGTCAGGATTTTATGACATTCTTCCACCGGGTAAAATGTTGGTGTACTTACAGCTTGCTGAGTGTTGTTCATGTGTAGCTGAGCACTCAGCATTTCTGATTGCTTGATTTTACTAATCAGGATTCCTGAAAAATAAGCATCCTGGAATCCTGAGAGTACTTAAAGTTGATGTATTGCTGAACATTCCAGGAATATATTTATGATAAATACAGCATGTTGAGAGCTAAAGAGAGATGAAATAACTGTTTCTCATTTTGTCAAGAATTTTTGCATTCACATTTCCATTAAAGCAACAGTTTATTTTGGAGGAAAGGGATTTAGTTTTTAAATTGTTTCAGTTTACTGATTTGTAAGTATACAAAATGCGAGAGAGGAGCTGACCTTCTGGTCCGTTATGCCTTTCTGTCCCTTGTGTTGCCTGAAGCATTGTGCTTTGATTTGTATTAAATGATCTTGTGCAAATGTTGCTTTACTAAAGTGCCAAGTAATAACCAAATCCAACAAGAAAGAATCTTAAGCATCTTTCTTTGACATTTGATGGCATTTCTATTACTGAATAGAGGCAGTGGTTAGTGGTATTATCACTAGACTATTGATCCAAGTAATATTTTGGAATTTTGAGTTCAAATTGTGCTATGATAGAGGGTGGAGTTTGGATTCAATTACAGTCTAGAATTAAGAGTCTAAGGATGACCATGAAGCTATCGTCAGTTTTGGGGAAAAACCCATGTGCTCCACTAATATCCTGTGCCCTCAAGGGGGAGTGCAGCTTTAATGTCACTTAACTCAGGGCCATCTATGGCAAATTAACTCACATGATTGTCATTCTACACATCCATCCCACAATTCAGTCATTTCCTGCACAGATAGTACATAGTGATAGTTGTATCTTCTATCAACATGATGCATTGCAGCAAACCACAAAGTTAGAAGGTACTTTCAAATGAGCCCTCGGTAAATTGCCAAGGGCTCATTTGAAAGTACCTTCTAACTTTGTGATGAAAACAAATTATTTTTCAAGACTGAGTTACCCTTTGTTTCTTTCTCAGTATAAAGAGATGTACAGCACAGATATAGGTAGTTTGGCTCATCATGTCTGCGCTAGTGAATAACAGCAACAAACTATCCTAATCCTGACTTTAACAAGCGTGCTAATAGAGCTGTTGTCCACTGTGCCACCTTGCAAAAGCTGATTGTCCAACACCACCACCTAATCTCTTTGTGGATCATGACTTTACCACTGAATATCAAGCTGTTATTTCCAGAACTGCTACTAAAACTGTCTCCCCTGGGAATCTCCTTTCCACAGCTCCCCATTTTATAATTCCCCCAACCACATACAGGCTGTTTTTACCTCCTTCCCAAAGTCCAATAACAGGGCTGGCTTGGCATTGTCATCCTGTCCTTGCCCACCCCCCCGACACTTCCTGTTGTCTGTCTTTTCCCACTTGTTCAATCTCTTCCCATTTATTTTTGGAAAAGGTTCTGAAGAAGAGTCAAATCAGATTGGAACATTAACTAGTTTCCTTCGCAGATGCTGCCAGACCTCCTCAGTTTTTCTAACATTTTCTATTTCTATTCCAAACTTGAGAGCTGTAATGTCTAGAGTTTGGGCAACAGATGTGTGGGAGAAGTACAGTTTAAGTTTTGTCCACATCTCTCATCATCCTGACTTAGAGCTGTATTGCCATCCCTTTGCTGTTGATGGGTCAAAGTCCTGGAGTTCTTTTCATAGCACAGTGGTTGTACCTGTACAACATGTACTTAAGTGGTTAACGAAGGCAGCTCAACACCACCACTTTGGCAATTATGATGGCAAGATCAACATTTATTCATCAGCAGTAGTAACATCCTATTAATTAATAGTGTTATTTCAATTCATTACCAACATTGGGAATGCACTTTTTAATAAAAAGAAACTGAGCAGTTTCTAATAAGCATTTGTACTTGTTTGTAGATTTCTTATGAAGAATCAATTTATAACCTCCAATTGACATTTTGTTTTCCAGAATTAGGCCTTACAAATGGACAGGAATTGGCAGTGGCTGATATAACAACACCTCAGACAGTGATTTTCAAACTCCATTTCACCACTTGACTGATTTTGAAAACATTCTGATCAAATTATATAAAAATGCTTTTAGGAGAAGTATTGATATGTTTACCAGTGTACTAAACTTTGTCACTTTCTAACAGACTTGGATTTAAACTGCAGTACCTTTGCTGGTATCACGTCAGACCCTAAATTGCTGAGGGTGCATTGTATATATTATGCTTGAAATGGGGTATGAACGGAATCACCAATGTATTGTGGTAGGAATGACATATATATAGGAAACTGGGGCATGTCATTCCTTTTCTTAATTTCATCAATTGTAATTATTGAGTTAAGATTGTTTTAAGACAGCAAGAAATCATATTGTGTTTTAAGTAATTATTTTTGTCAAATTTTCAAGCAAGATTTTTGTTCTGTTACACAATTCACATTTTATTTATTGAATGGAGTATTAGCTTGAACAAATGTCTGGTTTATTTAAACTTGTATTGCCTAAAGTTCTTAGTTAATTAACTTAAAATCTAGACTTGCATTTCACAAGTAGAAGGTTATCCAGATGTCATATATTACAGTTTTTGGTTATGAATTGTTTTATAATGCTGTAAAGAATGCTACTTTACGCCAAAAATGTCTTTCCTCATGATGTGTAGTACTAAGAAGCGCTATATCAGAAACTGTTGTAACTTTTTTAAAATTCTGAAATGTACAGTATCTTACATCCCTTTGAAAATACTCCAGAAGAAGTTGAGAATACTATAATAAAATGAGCAATAATTCTCTTGGAGAGGGGTTGTGCATTAACTAATAACTTTGGTGTAATATGTCCCAGGTACCTCATACCACTATAGAACAGGTATATAACAGTAAAGCCCAAAGCAATAATCAGTCAGATGAACAAAAGCCTGCTCAGTGTTAGATTTTAAGGTGTCTCAAGGACTAAAGCAACGTAGAGAGGAAGAGAGATGTAGGAAGGAAATTTCAGAGCTTACAGTTGAGGCAACTGAAGGCAATAAGACAAGTAGTTAAATCCAGATGAGCATATATAGCTGACATCTTTGGGGCTGGAGAAGATGACAGAGATTGGAAAGGGTAAGGCCATAGAGGGATTTGTCAACAAAGGTAAGAATTTTAAAATCGAGATTTCACACAATGTAGGAGAAAGTGAGGACTGCAGTTGCTGGAATTTGATGAAGAGTTTATGCCCTAATGTTGACTCTCCTGCTCCTCACATGCTGCCTAGTCTGCTGTGCTTTTCCAGTGCCACCCTTTTTGACTGTGACCTAATGTCGATCAACAAGCAAAGAGATGGGTGATACAGGGGCAAGGTTTGCTGCAAAAAGACAATGATGGAATTTTGGATGGCCTCTAGTTCATAGAACGTTGGAGTACAGGAGGGCATTAGAGTAGACCGGTCTAGAGGTAGTGAAATATGAGTGAGGGCTTCCGCAGTAAAGGGTCTGTGGAATTTACCCCAGAGTGTGGTGGATGTTGTGACACTAAGTAAATTTGAGGATGTGGATTTTTAATTAATGGGTTTAAATGTTATGGAGAGTAGGCAAGAAAGTGGAGTTGAGGCCGAGATGTGATCAACCATGATCATATCAAACGGTGAAGTAGGCTCCAGGGGTTTAATTGCCTAATCCTGCGCCTAGCTCAAATGAGATAAGACGACTCAAGTTGGGCAATGTGCTAGATATAGACCATCTTAGTGATGGCTCAGATGAGGTCCGAAGCTCAGCTTGAGGTTAAAATAAGGTTGGGAATAGAAGGCCTTAATCTCTTATTTCCTGTGAAGGGGATGGAGTTGGCATTTGGACAATTTGGAGTGTTGACCAAAAACAATGGCTTCTGGCTTGGCGTTAGTTGGAGAAATAATTTGACTCAGACTTGGTCTGATAATTTTATAACAGTAGATAAGTTGAGAAGGGTGTTAGTGCTGTAGAATTGGCTGACCTCAGCATACTAAATGAAAACTAATAGTAACTCCCTGATACGGCATGCAGATGAAACCTAAGTAGAGCCTAAGAGTGAACTTTAGGCATTCTCGCAGGTGCAGGAACAGGAATAGATGCCATTCCTGAGACAGCAATGCTTAGATAGATGAGCAGACCCACTCAGTTGGAGGAAAATTGTGGGGTCAACTGTCATAGTTTACTGATGAGTCAGGAATAATGAGGAAAGTTTACCTTTGTCATAATCAATAGGATATAATTTTGTAAACTTTTTGATAAGAGCTATTTAGGTACAATGAACAGAAACCGAACGAGGGATTCAAACATGAAGTTTCAGGAAAGATAGCAAACTGATTTGGGAGATCGCAGCACTTTTGCTTAGAAAGGACAATTAGAGATGAGATTGTAGTTTGCAAGTAGGCTGAAGGAATTTTTTTGGTAAGGATTGTGGTGGCTAATTTAAAGGAGAGTCCAACAATATGTGAAGAGAGAATCATTTACAGTTTAGCTAATATTGATGAGTAAAGTTGAGATCTCTTTATTGGAAATAAGATTGATGGAGTATGAGATGGTTTTCATGGACAAGATGATCAAAGATAAGGCAAATAGGAAAATAGGCAAGAAACTCAAATTTGGGCCAGTGGAAGGGAAGATGTGACAGAGGCAAATGATTGGGTGACTTTGATCCAAGTCCATGAGCTCTTCACACTTTGGGGTGAGTAGGAGGGGTGATGGTACTTAAGCATGCTTCAGAATACACCTTTTTGGTATATGCGGACAGTGTACTAAAAAGGAATGAAAATAGGCAATGCTTCAAGTTCTCAATTTGGATCACCAAAAGTCTCAAAACATACAAGGCTTTAAGACAAATGATGGAAAATGGACTCCAGTAAATAGATTGATTACCAGTATGTATGTAATGGGCTGAAGGGCCTCATTCCACACTGTAAAACTCCAGGTCAGGCAGCATTACCAAAGAGATTTTTTTTTTAAGGTTGATGAACTTTTAATTAAAACAAAATTGCATAGGTTTGTCCATACTCAAGTTAAAATTCCAAAACATCCACACGTTTGGGAGCTTTACCTCCTGGTGACAGCTGATATATAGGAGTCTTTATAATTTCAAAAGTACACTTTATTCGCAAGAACATTTTTATATACATATTCACTAAAGCAGTTCAGTTCTTACAAGTAGCATATGAAGAAACAAGCAAACATTGGAGGCATTTTCATACTTGTGCAAGATTATATTTGCATATCAGACCCTCCCCGTCTCTCAAATATAACTGAATAGATTTTTCCCCCCACTATTTAACTTGGGTAGAAAAATCTCTGACAGTGATCTTTCCTCACTGTGTCTTGGCAGCAGCTGGCCCAGACTTCAGTGCATTCCCCCACTATGTAGTCCTAGACCTTGGGATGTGCCAGTCTGCAACACTTGGTCGAGGTAAACTGTGGAATGCCAAAAAGTTTTAGGCAGCTCAAAGAGCATGTTTCACCGAGTTGATGGTTTTCCAGGTGCAATTGCTGTTTGTCTCTATGGCTTGGAGCTGTTCGAGACAAACCCTGGCAAAAGCCACTGCATCTTTCTCCAGACTTCCTTTGCAAAACTATATTCCATGAGAAAGTGAGAACTGGAGATCAGAGATAAAAAGTGTGGTGCTGGGAGAGCCCAGCAGGTCAGGCAGCAATTGTGGAGCAGGTGAATCAACATTTCAAGCATAACATATCAGAAAAGCATATTCCAGAAGGAGACCTGTGATTGATTCTTACTCCCCCCTGCAGCTGCTTTGAGGGCAGTGTGCAGTGGCCCATACAATCAAGCTTTACAAAAAGGATCTGATGGGTAATATCCTCTCCCCACCAGCTAAGTGATGTCTTGGTGTTTGTTGGGAAGTTCTGGAGGTGAACCTTGACAGTCTGCTCAGTGCGTAACCCGACAGCATCAAGTGTCTCCTTTTCCTGCAGAGTCTCGAGGATGAAATGTGATACTTTCACTCACTTTAGAGTCCCATGATGGCCACTGAACATTGCTGCTGGAAAATAGGGCAAGGTGTGAAAATATTTACAAAGTAGAGGAGCAAAGAGAAGGAACCAGGCACAATGGCAGAGAGGTCATAGTTTACAGACACAAAATAATGTTATCAGATTAATAGTCCAGGAACATGAGTTTAATTACCAACAATGATTGAATTTAAAGTTCATTCATTAAATCTAGAAGTAGTAGTAGTAGTATGAGTAATGATGACTGTTATTGTCATAAAAATCCAATATGTCCTTTTAAGAGAAGGAAACTTGGTGCCCTCACTCATAAAGGTCTGCACATGACTTCATAATAGACCCACAGTAACATAGCTCATTTATACAGTCATAGTCATAAAGTTAAATAGCATGAAAACTGTCCATGTTGACTATGTTCCCAAACTAGATCCACTTGCCTGCGTTTGGCCCATATCTTTCCAAACCTTTCCTATTCATGTACTTACTCAAATATCTTTTACATATTGTAACTATCTGCATCCACCACTTCCGTTGGCTGTTTATTCTACATATGAGCCACACTGTGCTAAAAAAGTTGTCCGTTGTTCCTTGTCCTTTTTAAATCTTTCTTCTCACCTTATAATCATGCCCCCTAGTTTTGAACTGACCCTCCCTAGGGAAAAGACCCATGCTATTCACCTTCTCTATGCCACTCGTTATTTTATAAACATCTATAATGTCATCCCTCGACCTCTCACACTCCAGTGGAAAAATGTCCCAGCCTATCTTGATAACTCACACCTTCCCTATTTCCCAGCAGCATTCTGGTAAACCTCTTCTGAAACCCCTCTAAATATAAAAATATCCATCCTGCAGCAGGGTGACCAGAGCTATACACAATATTCCAGAAGAGGCCTCACCAACATCCTGTACAATCTCAACATGACATCCCAACTCCAATGGTCTGAGCAATGAAAGCAAGTGTGCTAAACACCTTAACGACCCCGTCTACATAAAGAGACCCTGTCTCTTTATTTAAAAACAGTAGATGTTATTAGCAGTTACATGCATTCTGCAGTGGCTCAAAAAGGACATAGCCAACCTTTGAAAAGGTGGTAGCTATAAAATAATGTCTAGATTAGAGTGGTGCTGGAAAAGCACTACAGGTCAGGCAGCATCCGAGGAGCAGGGAAATTGATGTTTCGGTCAAATGCCCAAAAATACTGTCCATAACTATATCCATGGATAAATGTAAAAGGCTAGTTTGGAAAGCCAAATTGAGTAATAGGGCAAGAATAAAGGAGAAAATAATGTCCGCATATGGAAATATGTGAAACTATAGTTAGGAAACAGTTGCTAGAGTGTATTTGGAAGAGAGAAGCTCACTTAAAAAGTACTGTTTATGTATTCTGAAAGTTGATCAGCCCTTTGTAATAGACACATGGCAACTCCAGCATGGAAGTGTTGCAAATCTAACTGCTTTTAAGCAGTGCAATTATGACTGTTAAGTAAGCATCTTATTAAAATGGTGGTAGTAAATACTTGAAAATAATAACTTTGCCAAGTATGTTTTTGGTGCCAGTTTCCTTTCCCCTCAGCCGGTGACTCTTGCTAGATTACAGTTTCACAGATATGAGTTTGAATACCGTGCAACCTGCATTTCAGTCTAAATTGTGTCAGCATGCAATTTGAGTGTAATGAGTATCACTATTATCTTGACATCCACAATGTTCAATGCACAATGTGTAGTAACAACAGCCAGCGAGTAATCAGACGTTTGGAGCTTCTTCACTGGTCACCATGGTCTGAAGATTTGCAAATGGTTCCGAATACTGCAAAGTCATCCCTATTTAAGGGGCCAAGAAGCAACTGAAGATGTTTGGAGATAGGACATTATCCTGAGGATTGCCTGGATGTCCTCAATCAACCACACAATTGTCCCTTGTGCTGGTATGACTGCAACCAAATGAGTTTTCCTCCTTATTACCATTAACTTCAGTTGTGGTAGGGCTCCTTGATACTATCTTCAGCCAAATGCTGCCTTAATGTCAAGGGCAGTCACTCTCAGGCTGATGAGAATGATGACCCACACGGCCATCCTTTCACCTCCTGCAAGTCTACTTTGTTCATTAAAATTGTAAAAATACATTTCAATTAATAATACAGGATGTGTCATCTCTTTTATTTCAAAATATATACTTTTTTGATAAAAAATCTTTATATACTTAGTCATTAGAGCAGTTTGGTTCTGTGCAGTCTTTGCACGTGGAGAACAAGCATATGTTGGAGTTTGACATTCCTAATGGTTCCAGCAAACAAACCCAAGGCACGTCTTACTTATGCAAAGTACTATTTACATGTACTTGAGGCACTGAGCAGGTCTGATAACTGCTTTAAAAGCAGCATGTGGTAGTGCAGAGTCCAGAAGTACATGAAGGATCTGACAAGTAATATCCTTCTCACCATTAGCAAACAAATTCTTGTTTGAAACTTCTTGATCAGATTTACTGAAGGCAAGCTGGTGTTCTTTGTTGATAGCCGCCTCCTGCTGATCGATTGTCTCCTACAGGATGACCAGCGGGCTGGAAGCTGAATGTGGAACTGTTGACCCTAGAACACATTGAGAAGCTTAAAAGGGATTATACAGGTTGGACAACTGTGAAACCCCCTCATTGAATCTCCATGGGCTGGTGGGAAACAGTCAAGGGGAACATCAACAAGTTCTTTATCCTCAAAAGGTATTCAGAAGGCAAAAGAGAGAAGGAAAGAATTGTCCAAACTGCAGAAAAGCATGCAGAACCGACTCCTGCTGCAATGGGGGTTGATGTCAAAGAGCTCTCCAGGAGGTGAACAGACAGCAAGCTTTGTACTTTGCCTCAGAGGTCTCCAAAGCTAAACCTCTAGTCCAGGGTCCACAACATAGAGCAGGATAAAATGTGTTCACGTTTATTCTTCCAGAAGGTGCACAGGAAAAGCTCTGTGATCAGTAGCCTGAAGGAAGAAGATGGTTCGGTAACATCATCTCAGTTTGATATCCTGAGGATCAGCAAATCCTTATAAGACATGAAACCCACAGACAACACGGCCGCCCAGTCATTCCTGTCTGCCATCACAGAGGACTTAGACAATTGTACAAAGGAGAAGCTGGATTAGCTGTTATCTCTGGATGAGCTGACCAAAACCCCTGCTTACCAGCCAAGTTGTATTCAACTCTGAGGGAATTGATTGGCCAGAACCTGCTGAAGGTGTATGACAGGATGCTTCTGTCAAGGCACCATGTGTGAATCCATGAGGAAAGATATCATCATGGGGGCGGCACATGGCTCAGTGGTTAGCACTGCTGCCTCACAGCGTCAGGGACCTGGGCTCGATTCCAGCCTCGGGCGACTGTCTGTGTGGAGTTTGCACATTCTCCCCATGTCTGAGTGGGCTTCCTCCGGGTCTTCAGGTTTCCTCCCACAGACCAAAGATGTGCAGGGTCAGGTGAATTGGCCATGCTAAATTGCCCATAGTGTTAGGTGCATTAGCGAGAGGGAAATGAGTCTGGGTGGGTTACTCTTTGTTGGGCCAAAGGGCCTGTTTCCAAACTGCAGGGAATCTAATCTAATCTAATCACTCTAATGTACAAGTGAAAGGAGGTGGAGGAACTTGGAAACTGGCAACCAGTTTCACAGCTGAATGTAGATTACAAAGTCCTCTCTAAGGTCATGACCAACTTGATCAGGTCTGTGCTGTACTGGGCAAAATGATGTCTGAGAGTCCAGCAATCCTCAGGTATGTACTTGGCTATGTGCTTAACGCCTGCCTTATCAGCCAGGATCAGGAGAAGACCTTTGACTGGATATTGCACACCTACATGAGGGATGTCCTCTCCAAAATGGGCTTTGGAGAGGGATTTGATCCAACTGCTCTCCACCAACATCATTACTAGGGTTTCAGTTAACAGGCTGGGAATCAGAAAGCTTCCTAATCAGATCTGGAGTCAGACCGTCTCTCTCTACTGCTTTGTTTGTGTGATGTTTGGAGCCTTTGCTGAGTCCATCAGGAAGGATGCAAGCCTGAGAGGGGTGACTGTTCCAGCCAGCGAGGCCTGCAGCTCAAACCCGCCCTGTAGTTGGACGATATCGCTGTTTTCTGCTCGGTTGGAACTGGCATCGGGAGTCAAGGTAAATTGAGGCAAGAGCGAGGCCATGTTAGAATTATACATTTGTACAGCACGGAAACAAACCCTTATATCAATTTGTCCACACCAAGCAGATATCCAAAATTACTCTAGTCCAGCATTTGGCCCATATGCCTCTAAACCTGTCCTATTCATGTACCCATCCACATGCCTTTTAAATGTTGTAATTATATCAGTCTCCACTACTTCCTCTGGCAACTCATTCCATGCAATCACCAAACTCTCCATGAAAGCGTTACCCCTCAGGTCCTTTTTAAATCTTTCTCCACTCACCTTAACTTTATGCTCTCTAGTTTGAGTCCCCAACCGGTAAAAAGACTTTGGCTATTCATGCTATCTTTGCCCCTCATGATTTTATAAACATCTCTAAGGTCACCCTCAGCCTTTGACGCTCCAAGGCAGTCCAGTCCCCAGTAAATCTTTTCTGAACCCTTTTAAGTTTAACAATGTCTTACTTATAGCAGGGAGACCAGAAATGAATACAATATTCCAAAAGTGGCCTCTCCAATGCCCTGCACAGCTATAGTATGACAACACAATTCTTATACTCAGTGCACTGCCCAATAATAGCAAGCATACCCTGTCTACCTGCACCCTCAGGTTTTTTTTTTCATTTCAAAAATATTCTTTATTCATAAAATAATTTGATGGTCTGTATAGTTGGTCATGCCATGCATACATAAACATTTACATACAGAGATCAGAATTTATCATTTTTATATACAGGTCTATACATTTATCAATCATATGTCCATATATTTAGCTGAGGCGTCAGCAGAGCCCAAATGACTGTGTGGGTCCCTTGTTCTTCTTAGGCAGGCAGATGTTACACGGTGGTCTTTCCCCACTGTGCGCCTTGGCAGCAGCTGCCCCAAGATTCGGCGCGTCCCTCAACACGTGGTCCTGGACCTTGGAATGTGCCAGTCTGCAACACTCAGTTGAGGGCAGCGTGCGGCTGAGAGTCCAGGCGTGCATAAAGGATCTCGCAGGCAGAGCCCTTCTCACCACCAGCCAAGCCATGTCTTGGTGCTTGTTGGAAAGTTCTGGCGATGAGGCATTCTGCCAAATGCCTTTGACAGTCTGCTCAGGGAACCACTCGACAGGATCCGCCCTCTCCTTTTCCCGAAGGGTCTCAAGGACACGACGTGCTGACCACTTCCTTGTGGTCAAAAGTGTTTTTCTTCATAAACTTCTCCACGAAGGACAGGTGATACGGAACGGTCCAACTACTCGGAGCATTCCGCGACAGCGAGGCCAGACCCATCCTTCGCAACACCGGGGACAGGTAGAACCTCAGTACGTAGTGACACTTGGTGTTTGCGTACCAGGGATCCAAGCACAGCTTGATGCAGCCACACACAAAGGTGGCCATCAGGGTGAGGGTGGCATTGGGTGTAATTTTTCCCCCGTTGCCCAGATCTTTGTACAGTGACTCCCTTCGGACCCTGTCCATCTTTGACCTCCATATAAATTGGAAGATGGCCTGGGTGACTGCAGTGGCACAGGTTCTGGGAATAGGCCAGACCTGTGCCATGTATAACAGCAATGACAGTGCCTCACACCTGATGACCAGGTTTTTTCCCGCAATGGAGAGCGACCATAGCTTCCATCTGCCCAGTTTCTGCCTCACTTTGCTGATACGCTCCTCCCAAGACTTGGCGCACGCCCCCAGCTCCCCCGAACCAAATACCCAGCACCTTCAGGTGGTCGGTCCTGAGGGTGAATGGGATTGGTCAGCCCAGTTCCTGAAGAGCCTCACTCTTTCCTCGGTTTACCTTGGCCCCCGAGGCCCGTTCGAACTGGTCACATATGCACATGAGTCTGTGCACGGACAGCGGATCCGAGCAGAAAACGGCGACATCATCCATGTACAGGGAGGCCTTAACCTGCAGGCCCCCACTGCCAGGAATAGTTGCTCCTCTCGGGCTCGCATCATTCCTGATGGACTCAGCAAATGGCTCTATGCAGCACACAAACAAGGCAGGAGAGAGAGGGCAGCCCTGCCTGACTCCAGATCTGACTGGGAAGCTATCTGATTCCCACCCATTGATTGAGACTGCACTGACAATGTTGGTGTAGAACAGTCTGATCCATTTGTAGATTCCCTCCCCAAAGCCCATTTGGGAGAGAACATCTCTCATATACCTGTGTGATATGCTGTTAAAGGCTTTCTCCTGGTCCAGGCTGATCAGGCAGGTGTCCAACCCTCTGTCTTGCACAAGGCGATCGTATCCCTGAGGAGTGTGAGACTCTCAGCGATCTTCCTGCCTGGTACAGCACAGGTTTGGTCAGGATGAATCACCGACCCAGAGCAGACCTGACCCGGTTGGCAATGACCGTTCACAGGATTTTGTAATCCACATTCAACAGTGAGATTGGTCTCCAATTTTTGAGTTCCTCCCTCTCCCCCTTCCGCTTGTAGATGAGGGTGATGATGCCTTTCCTCATGGATTCACTCATGGTACCTGCCAGAAGCATACTGACATACACCTCCAGCAGGTCCTGGCCAATCAAGTCCCACAGAGCAGAATAGAGCTCGACCGATAAGCCATCGCTTCCGGGAGTTTTATTCTTTTCGAAGGACTCGAGGGTCTTGGTCAGCTCATCCAGAGATAGCGGCTGGTCCAGCCTCTCCCGTGTTCTATCGTCTAAGACCTCCGTGATAGAGAACAGGAACGACTGGGAGGCCGCGCTGTCGGTCGGCTTCGCGTCATACAAACTGACATAGAAGGATTTGCTGATCCTCATGACGTCAGCCTGAGATGACGTTATCGAGGCATCTTCTTCCTTCATGCTGCTGAGCACAGAGCTGGGATAGTTTTCCCCGCCTCTCTCTCGCCTCCTGAACACCTTTGAGGATGAAGAACCTCTTGATGTTCCCTTTTACTGTTTCCCACCAGTCCGCTGGGGACTCAAAGAGGGGCTTCACGGTTCTCCAACCTGTGTAGTCCGTCTTGAGCTCCTTAATGTTTCTCAGGGTCAACAGCTTGGTTTTCAGCTTCCACGTTCCCTTACCAGCCCGATGCTCGTCCTGTAGGTGACAGTCGGCCAGCAGGAGGCAGTGGTTAGAGAAGAACACCGGCTTTTCCATAACTATTTTAAAACTAATAGAATTATGATCACTGGCCTTACATTTCTCTCCCACTGACACCTCAGTAACTTGACCTGCCTTATTTCCCAAGAGAGTCATCTATTTGAGAAGATTCTGAGATAAGATATACCTTAGTTTGGACAGATAGGGCTTGATTAGGAATAATCAGCATGGCTTTGAGCATGGGAGATCATGCTTCACAAATGTTTTAGAGTTGTTTGATGAAGTGATCAGGAAGGTTGATGAGGGCAGGGCAGTAGATGTACTCTGTATAGATTTCAGTAAGGTTCTGAGTTTTAGGGAGAGGTTAGAAAAGCCAATTCTTTTTCTTCAGAGCGTAGGACACTGGGGGGGGGGGGGGTGCGAGAGTGGTTGGATGGGGTGAATGTACTCAGTCTTTTTCCCAGAGTTGGGGAATTGAGAACTAGTCAGCATTAGTGCTGAAAAATGTGTTGCTGGAAAAGCGCAGCAGGTCAGGCAGCATCCAAGGAGCAGGAGAATCGACGTTTCAGGCATAAGCCCTTCTTTTATGCCCGAAACGTCGATTCTCCTGCTCCTTGGATGCTGCCTGACCTGCTGCGCTTTTCCAGCAACACATTTTTCAGCTCTGATCTCCAGCATCTGCAGTCCTCACTTTCTCTTAGACGACATTAGTTTAAAGTAAGAGAGGAAAGAATGAATGGAAACCTTTGAGACAACATTTTTACACAGAGGCTGTTACGCACATGGAATGAGCTGTCAGTGGAAGTGGTTGAGGCGGGTAAATTAACAACATTTAAAAGGCATTTGGACAAGTACTTGGATAGGAAAGCTGAAGAAAGATATGGGCCAAGTGCAGGGAAATGGGATTAGCGTGGGATGGACATTTTGGTCAGCATGGACTAATTGGGGCTGAAGGGGCTGTCTACATGCTGTAGGCAGTGTATGATTCTATAACTCTATGACTCATGAGAAGGTCAAGTTTTGCTCTTTTTCTAGTAGGTACATTCAAAATGTTCTTGTACATAGTTAACAAATTCCTCTCCATCCAGTTCTAGGCTATATTTGAAATGTTTAAATCCCTTATCATTACAATCCTATCATTCTTTAAAATATCTGAGATCTCCTTGAAAATTTGCTTCTCAATATCCTGCTGACTAATGGGAGGTTTCCAGTTCAATCCCAATAAGATGATCATCCCTTTCTTATTGCTCAGTTCCACCCAAATAAATTTATGGACCTCCTCCCAGGAATATCCTCCCTAATTAAAGCCATAATGTTGTCCCAACCAAAAACACCACTAACCGTCCTCTGTTACCCTGCTTTCTATCCTTCCTATAGCACGTATACCCTGGAACTTTAAGCTGCCAAATCTACCCTTCCCTGTGCCACGTTTATATAAAAGCTATGATATCACAGTCCCGTGCCTATAGCGTGGAGACAGCCTCTTCAGCCCCAATTAGTCCATGCTGACCAAAATGTCCATCCACGCTAATCCCATTTCTCTGCACTTGGCCCATATCTTTCTTCAGCTTTCCTATCCAAGTATTTGTCCCATGCCCTGTGTTCATCAGCCTTACCCGTCAGGCCTCTTGCATTGAAATAAATGCAGTTGAATTGATCAGTGTTACATCTGCCTACATTCTCGACCTTTCTCTTGACTGCCTTGACTATTTGACTTGCTTATCTTCTCAACTGTCCCACTTTGACCCTCCAAGCCTGTGCCGACACATTTTGCCCTTCCATATTAAAGCTGTCTTCACTGAGCGGAACCGAATCCTTCTATTCCCTTCTTATTCATGTATTCGTCCAGGTGCTTCTTGAATGCTGCTATTGTGTCTGCTTCCACTACCTCCTCTGGCAGCAAATTCTAGGCACTCACCACTCTTTCCGTGAAAAGCGTGCCTCGCACATTTCTTTTCAGCATTCACCCCCCACCGCACCTTGAACCTCTGTCCCCTAGTAATTGACCTTTCTCCCTGGGAAAAAGCCTCATACTTTCCACTCTATCCGTGCCATTCACAATCTATAAACTTCTATCAGGTCGCCCTTCAACCTCTTGAATTGCAGTGAAAACAAACCCAGTCTATCCAACCTTTCTTCATAGCTAAATTTCCCCATACCTGGCAACATTCTGGTAAACCTTTTCTGTACCCTCTCCAAAACCTCCACATTCTTCCGGTAGTGTGGTGACCAGAACTGTATATAATATTCATAGTGTGGCCTAACCAAAGTTCTATAAAGTTCAACAGCAAATGTTGTCTATCCTTATACTCAATGCCCCTTCCAACGAAGGCAAGTATGCCATATACCTGTTTCACTGCCTTATCCAAGTGCATTGCAACCTTCAGTGATCTGTCGACCGACACATCCAGATCACTACGCATATCAATACTCCTAAGGGTCTGCCATTCATTGTATAATTTCTACCTGTACTTGACCTTCCAAAATGCATCATCTCAGATTTGTCCAGGTTAAACTGCATCTGCCATTTTTCTGTCCATACCTCCAACTGATCCATGTTCTGCTATATCCTCTGACAATCCTCCTCACTACCTGCAACTCCACCAATCTTCTTAATGTCCGCAAACTTACTAATTAATCCAGCCACATTTTCCTCCAAATCATTTATGTAGACCACGAACAGCAGAGGTCCCAGCACTGATCCCTGTGGAACACCACTAGTCACAACCCTCCATTCTCGTAGGAATGTGCCACTCCTGAACTTTAATCAACTGCTGATTGAAATACTCCCACATGTCCGATGTGGATTTACCCTCAAATAGCCGCCTCCAACCCAAATTCTCCAGTTCGTACCTAATATTGTTGTAGCTCACCTTTCCCCAATTTATCACTTTCACCCAAGGACCAATGTCCCTATCCATGAGTATCTTAAAACTCACAATAATATGGTCACTACCCCCAAGAAGCTCCCCCACTGAAACTTCACTCACCTGGCCTAGCTCATTTCTCAAAACCAAATCCTTCCCTGGTTAGACTGTTTACATATATACTGTATCAAAATGCAATGGTTTTTGTTGAGATTGGTCCCGAGCAGCTGCATGTCACAGAACTGTGTGTTCTATGGGCTGTTCCCCAGGACACACATCAATATAAAATAAACTGTGCTTGGAGGACCATCAACTCAGCGCAAGACACTCTTTGGTCTGCCCGGACGTGTTGGCCTTCCAATGTAATGCGTTGACCTCGACTAAGTGTTGCAAATTGGCACATTCCAAGCTCCAGGACTACATGCTGAAGAATGCACTAAAGCTTGGGTCAGCTGCCACCAATGCATTGTGGGGAAAGACCACCATCTAAAGTCTTTCTAACAAAGTATGAAAAATGTCTGTTCAGTTGTCAGACCCCTCTTTGTCTCAAAATGTAAATAAACAGTTTCCTACATGAGTAGAAAATGCCTTTGTTTTACATCAGCAGGGAAGCTCTGAAGAATATTAAACTCCAATGTGTTGTTTCTTTTTTCAGTAGAGAAGTGTTTTAGTACTAATAGAAAATAATTATGAATAAAGTATGTTTTTGCAGAAACAAATTACAAGACCATCAACTCTGTAAAAGACATTCTTTGGTCTGCCCGAAACTTGTTGGTCTTCCATTGCAAAGAGTTGTATTCAACTTCTTTTTGTACATGTTGTACACTGAGGTGCTTCAATACAAGTACAATACTTTTGATATTTGCAACATGCATTCAGTGTCGAGAATGTGGTGCTGGAAAAGCACAGCCGGTCAGGCAGCATCTGAGGAACAGAAGGATCGGTGTTTTGGGCATAAGCCCTTCCTCAGAAATTCAGCCCTTCCTGATGAAGGGCTTATGCCTGAAACTTTGATTGTCCTGCTCCTCGGATGTTGCCTGACCTGCTGTGCTTTTCCAGCACCACACTCTCAACTCTGAACTCCAGCATCCTTAGTCCTCACTTTCTCCAACATACATTCAATGTCAGGCGTTCTGCCTGATGGGATTATGCTGTGTGCCGCACAAAGAGCCTATGATGTAAACCAAAAATATCAAAAATGTATTGAGGCACCTAAGAAAAGCCTAATGTTTGGACAATTTTACATAAATAGCACATTCTGTAATTTGTAACTTAAAATGTTTTTCTTGTTCGGTTATAACTATTAAAAAATGTATTTGCTAAATATGAAGACTGCTATGGTTGTATTTGTTGAATTTATTTGAAAATTCTTTAATTTTTTACATTGAAACGTTATTGTAATATTTTTGCTTGCAAATTTTATGAATAAAGTATATTTTATGGAAGAAAAATAATTCCACCCCTCCTCAAACTTCCCAGGCCCACGGTTTTAGACAGTGTCCTTTCTCTGCGTTGTGCTCCTACAGTAGCTGTGAAATCCTGGACTTTTTTAATATACCAGTCTGCAACACTCAAACATGGACAGCTCTTTCCACTTGAGGACCTGCATTTTTTTGTTGGTCACACTTTCCATTACGGAGAAGTGTTGAGGGGCGTGAGTGTACAACGCTCATAAAACAGGATGTCAATTTTTATCTGGTATCTCAAAACCAAAACATATTGAGAAGTCTTTTTTCCCCGTTTTAATAAAACTTGTAAACAAAAATATTTTAATTTGAATTTTCCTGGAGTGGCAAAAAAGAATACATGTATTATTGTAACAGCGTTCCTACATTTCATATCCGGTCTGTCGCCCATGTTGCAGTTTCAGATGTGTCAATGTAATTGTTTTAATTAGTTGCTCAATAGTGATTTCTCAAGCGTTTTAATTATAAATCTGTGCTCAACAAAAATTCAACAGACCACATGGTGATTCCAACCCTTTGAAAGGTGGTCTTAAGCAAAAGTCTTTTAA
Organism: Chiloscyllium punctatum; assembly: GCF_047496795.1. NCBI lineage: Eukaryota > Metazoa > Chordata > Chondrichthyes > Orectolobiformes > Hemiscylliidae > Chiloscyllium > Chiloscyllium punctatum. The sequence goes on along the minus strand of NC_092750.1, from coordinate 47,614,235 downwards.
CAACACACTTGGTGCGTGGATCATGGTACTGTAGATTGTCAAAATCTGGATTACAATATTTTCATGCATTTTTCATGCATTCCTAATTTTTAGGATAAAGCTTTATGTCTGCCTGTGTCGAAATAAAGTTAAAAATCACACAACACCGGTTATAGTCCAATAGGTTTAATTGGAAGCACACTAGCTTTCGGAGCGACGCTCCTTCATCAGGTGATAGAATTTACAACAAAAATTTACAGTGTGATGTAACTGAAATTATACATTGAAAAATTGGTTGTCTGTTAAGCCTTTCATCTGTTAGAATATATAATGTACAATATATTTTTTTATTTCAAAAATATACTTTATTGATAAAATACTTTAATGGTCTGTACAGTTGGACATGCCATACATATGTAAACATTCCATTTCTTTGCATACTGAAAACAGAGTAATCATTCCTATTTACAGGTCTGTACGATTACATTTTTAGCTGAGGCGTCAGCAGAGCCCAAATGACTGCGCGGGCCCCCTGTTCTTCTTTAGGCAGACAGATGTTACACGGTGGTCTTTCCCCACCGTGCCTTGGTGGCAGCTGCCCCAAGCTTCAGCGCGTCCCTCAACACGTAGTCCTGGACCTTGGAATGTGCCAGTCTGCAACACTCAGTCGGGGTCAACTCCTTCAGCTGGAAGATCAACAGGTTTCGGACCGCCCAGAGAGCGTCCTTCACCAAGTTGATGATCCTCCAGCCACAGTTGATGTTCGTCTCGGTGTGCGTCCCGGGGAACAGGCTGTAGAGCATGGAGTCCTGCGTCACGGCGCTGCTCGGGACAAACTTCGACAAACACCACTGCATCCCTCTCCAGACTTCTTCTGCGTAGGCACATTCCAGAAGGAGGTGTGTGACAGTCTTGTCACCCCCGCAGCCGCTTCGAGGGCAACGTGCGATGCGACTGAGAGTCCAGGCGTGCATAAAGGATCTCACAGGCAGAGCCCTTCTCATCACCAGCCAAGCCATGTCTTGGTGCTTGTTGGAAAGTTCTGACGATGAGGCATTCTGCCAAATGGCTTTGACAGTCTGCTCAGGGAACCGCTCAAAAGGATCCACCCTCTCCTTTTCCCAAAGGGTCCCAAGGACACTACGTGCTGACCACTTCCTGATGGACATGTGGTCAAAGGTGTTTTTCTTCATAAACTTCTCCACGAAGGACAGGTGATACGGAACGGTCCAACTACTCGGAGCGTTCCGCAGCAGCGAGGCCAGGCCCATCCTTCGCAACACTGGGGACAGGTAGAACCTCAGTACGTAGTGACACTTGGTGTTTGCGTACCAGGGATCCAAGCACAGCTTGATGCAGCCACACACAAAGGTGGCCATCAGGGTGAGGGTGGCATTGGGGGTATTTTTTCCCTCGTTGCCCAGATCTTTGTACAGCGAGTCCCTTCGTACCTGATCCATCTTTGACCTCCATATAAACTGGAAGATGGCCCGGGTGACTGCAATGGCACAGGTTCTGGGAATAGGCCAGACCTATGCCACGTATAACAGCAATGACAGTGCCTCACACCTGATGACCAGGTTTTTTCCCGCGATGCAGAGCGACCGTAGCTTCCATCTGCCCAGTTTCTGCCTCACTTTGCTGATACGCTCCTCCCAAGACTTGGCGCACACCCCCAGCTCCCCCGAACCAAATACCCAGCACCTTCAGATGGTTGGTCCTGACGGTGAAGGGGATGGAGGATTGGTCAGCCCAGTTCCCGAAGAGCATGGCCTCGCTCTTGCCTCGGTTTACCTTGGCCCCCGAGGCCCGTTCGAACTGGTCACATATGCACATGAGTCTGTGCACGGACAGCGGATCCGAGCAGAAAACGGCGACATCATCCATGTACAGGGAGGCCTTAAACTGCAGGACCCCGCTTCCAGGAATAGTCACCCATCTCAGGCTCGCATCCTTCCTGATGGACTCAGCAAATGGCTCTATGCAGCACACAAACAAGGCAGGAGAGAGAGGGCAGCCCTGCCTGACTCCAGATTTGACTGGGAAGCTATCTGATTCCCACCCATTGATTGAGACTGCACTGACAATGTTGGTGTAGAGCAGTCTGATCCAATTGCAGATTCCCTCCCCAAAGCCCATTTTGGAGAGAACATCTCTCATATACCTGTGTGATATCCTGTCAAAGGCTTTCTCCTGGTCCAGGCTGATCAGGCAGGTGTCCAACCCTCTGTCCTGCACGTAGGCGATCGTATCCCTGAGGAGTGCGAGATTCTCAGCAATCTTCCTGCCCGGTACAGCACAGGTTTGGTCAGGGTGAATCACCAACCCCAGAGCAGACCTGACCCGGTTGGCGATTACCTTTGACAGAATTTTGTAATCCGCATTCAACAGTGAGATTGGTCTCCAAATTTTGAGTTCCTCCCTCTCCCCTTCCGCTTGTAGATGAGGGTGATGATGCCTTTCCTCATGGATTCCCTCATGGTACCTGCCCGAAGCATACTGTCATACACCTCCAGCAGGTCCTGGCCAATCAAGTTCCACAGAGCGGAATAGAGCTAGGCCGGTAAGCCGTCGCTTCCGGGAGTTTTATTCTTTTCGAAGGACCCGAGGGCCTTGGTCAGCTCATCCAGAGATAGCGGCTGGTCCAGCCTCTCCCGTGTTCTATCGTCTAAGACCTCCGTGATAGAGAACAGGAACGACTGGGAGGCCGCGCTGTCGTTCGGCTTCGCGTCATACAGACTGGCATCGAAGGATTTACTGATCCTCATGATGTTAGCCTGAGATGACGTTACCGAGCCATCTCCTTCCAGGGGGCCCGCGCAGTCATTTGGGCTCTGCTGATGCCTCAGCTAAAAATGTAATCGTACAGACCTGTAAATAGAAATGATTACTCTATTTTCGGTACGCAAACAAATGGAATGTTTACATATGTATGGCATGTCCAACTGTACAGACCATTAAAGTATTTTGTGAATAAAGTGTATTTTCAAAATAAAAAATATATGTATAATGTATATTCCTGAAGAAGGGCTTATGCCCGAAACGTCGATTCTCCTGCTCCTTGGATGTTGCCTGACCTGCTGCGCTTTTCCAGCAACACATTTTTCCGTAATGTTTATTCAATGTATAATTTCAGTTACATCACACTGCAAAGTTTTGCTATAAATTCTGTGTTAGGATTGAGCCCTCCACTATCACCTGAAGGAGCGTCACTCTGAAAGCTAGTGTGCTTCCTATTAAACCTGATGGACTATAACCTGGTGTTGTGTGATTTTTAACTTTGTACACCCCAGTCCAACACCGGCATCTCCCAATCATGTGTCGAAACACTGTACAGAATAACCCTCCTCTACAATTACAACTTCTCGATAGACGTATTCGTTGACGTGCACTTAGTTTAGCGGGGCTTAACAGGAGAAAAGCAAACAACCCACCAGCGCTTATCATAAACGGATTACCAAGTCGGGCAATTCGTGTGAAAACGAGGCTGGGAAGACCATCTCTGATAATTCTTTGTTTACTCTGTCTTTTAAAATAAGTTCAGTCTCCGCAGAGACTGTCAAAAATTGCCATTGCCGACTATATTTCAAGTCGTCAAAGCGGGGTATTGGGAAAAGTTTTCAATAAGCAATAATCGCGCCTCGGTTAAACCTCATCGGCTACGATACTGCCACTGCGCAAAGCTAGCTTGCGTTTCTCTGCGAGCTGATGTTTAGCACATAGATACAGGTTACAGTTGTGGTGAGTATAAAAGAACTAAATTGATATTCAAGTAAATTAGCATTATCGAGAAAACACATTAGTCTACTGACAATAAATTATATTTTGAGAATACTCTGAGGATAAATTGAAAGAAAGATGTTTTGGCAACGAAACATTGAAATGAGCGCACTGCATTATGGGATATAAATATGCTAATTGTTACCTGATGTTCTGACTTGGATAAAACGACTACTGATCCACTAAGTTAAAAATCACACAACACCAGGTTATATAGTCCAACAGTTGAACACACTAGTTTTTGAAGCGCTGCTTCTTCATCAGGTCGTTTTAAAGTAGGACCGTAAGACACAGAATTTATAGCAAAATTTTACAGTGACACAATGGTACATTGAACAAACCTAGATTGTTAGGTTTTTCATCTTTTAGAATAAATTTACTGGTTTCGCTTCTTTAATATGTAAATCCCAGAACTTCTTTTAAATCATATTCTCAAGATAATTTAAGGTTTTATAACAAGAGATGACATCTCAGCTCAGACAATGCTTTAAAGGTGTGAGGTTAGAGTCTGTCTGTATTCCAACCTTGAGTCAGACTGGTTCTATTTCAAAGTGGAATTTACAAATATAGGGATTGACTGCATTGACTGCTTGCAAGTTCTGCATTTTTTTTGAGCAAAATAGAATGTATCTGCAAATATAATTCTGCAAATACAAATTCACCCTATAAGCGGCACGGTGGCACAGTGGTTAGCACTGCTGCCTCACAGCGCCTGAGACCCGGGTTCAATTCCTGCCTCAGGCGACTGTGTGGAGTTTGTACATTCTCCCCGTGTCTGCGTGGGTTTCCTCCGGGTGCTCCGGTTTCCTCCCACAGTCCAAAGATGTGCAGGTCAGGTGAATGCCATGCTAAATTACCCGTAGTGTTAGGTAAGGGGTAAATGTAGGGGTATGGGTGGGTTCTGCTTCGGCGGGTCAGTGTGGACTTGTTGGGCCGAAGGGCCTGTTTCCATACTGTAATGTAATGTAATCTAATCTAAGCATTCATGCAGGAGAAAGAGCAAAGACATTGCCTACGCCTCCACTTCTTGCCTTTCAACAACCACCAAACCTTAAACTGATCATTGTTCACAGCAAACTGCCCAGCCTTCAGGACAACATCGACTACAACCCTGTCATGACAACCACAGCAAGATGTGTTAGACTATCAACACAGATACCGCCAATATACCATCCACCATGTATGCGGCAGGCACTCATGTGACTCAGCCTACATTGTATATCTCTTTCGCTGCAGGCAAAGATGCCCCTTATGGTGCCGCTTCACAACCACCTGATGAAGAAGCAGCACTTCAAAAGCTAGTGCTTCAAAATGAACCTGTTGGACTATAACCTGGTGTTGTGTGATTTTTAACTCTGTCGACCCCAGGTCAACACCGGCTCCTCTAAATCATTGATCAACAAGTATCAACAAGTATCTCATTACTCTCATGATATGCAATCCAGTATTGGACATGATGCAGTTTTTAACTGTCTGAGTATTATCACGCCATTTCTATGCTACATTTTATCCACAGCAATCAATTAACAACAAACACAGAAAGTGATAGAAAAAACTCAGCCAGTCTGGCAGCATCTGTGAAGAGAAAGCTGAGTTAACATTTCAGGTCCGGTGACCCTTCCGCAGACCCTTCTTAGTTTTTATGAACATTTTATGAACTGGACATACCTAGGCTATTTTCCATATGTTGTAACTGCAACAGAACAGCTTGGCGACAGATACAATTAGTTCTGGAGCACAAATCTTCAGTACTATTGTTAGAGTACTGTCAGGCCCCATAGCCTTTGCAGTAACCAATGCCTTTAACCATTTCTTGATACAGCATAGAGTGAATTGAATTGGCTGAAGGCTGGTATCTATTGCTAGGTAGCTCACAAAGTGACCAAGTTGGATTATCCATTTGGCAGCTCTGGCTGAAACTGCTTGCAAATGTTTCAGCCTTGTCTTTTGATATCTGGGCCCCCGTGATTAAAAATGGGTGAGATTTGTGGAGTTTTCTCAACATGGTTAATTGCCCACAACTATTCATGACTAGACCTGGCAGCTCGGTAAGCTTCTATCTGATCTGTTGGTTGCGGGATGTTTTAGCTCTGTCTCTTTGATGTCGTTTACATTGCTTGTCATTCAACTAGTAATATTCCTGTATTCTTCTTTCCCATTCATTTTGTGGGTGTAGAATGCACTCCAAATGAATCTAGGACTCTGCAAGCATCTCAGGTGTACTGCTTTGTTTCACAGCCATGGTCATTTGTCACTATGAAGATAAAGTGTGAAGAGATTTCCATATAAGGCAATCAGAACGGGGAAGGGGAGTGCGGGTGCAGGAAACTGGGAGGCACTTGTTTCAGTTGATCACAATTCACAATTCCTCAGGGACTATATACGGAAAGTGGAAAATGTTTTGACTTTGGCCACTTCACTTGATTCAGGTGGTACAGAAATGGTGCTGCACCTATGGACCTGCAAGGGAAGGTCTATCCTCTTGTGAGGGAGTATTAGCGTAGGCTGTCCCAGTTTTCACTTCTGAAAATGGGATCAACACATTTGTTGAAAATGTGTGCTGGAAAAGCGCAGCAGGTCAGGCAGCATCCAAGGAACAGGAGAATCGACGTTTCGGGCATAAGCCCTTCTTCAGGAATCCTGAAGAAGGGCTTATGCCCGAAACGTCGATTCTCCTGTTCCTTGGATGCTGCCTGACCTGCTGCGCTTTTCCAGCAGCACATTTTCAGCTCTGATCTCCAGCATCTGCAGTCCTCACTTTCTCCTCAACACATTTGCTTCCTGACTCCCATCATCTCCTTTAAGATTCTCCTCAAAGCCCTGTCACTTTAACAAAGCTTTTGCTCAGCTGACTTTATAATGCCTTTTGCAGCTTAGAATGTTTAAACTTCTCAAAGTTGCAAATGGCATCAGTGGTAATTAATCATTCCTCATTTTTCTTCACTTGTCTGCAACCTTTGACATGGTTGCCCACAACATCACATAGAATATTTCCAAATTCAAGATTGTCAAAATATTTAATTAATACATCATCTAGTCATGGATATTCTGATCAGGTGAAGAGGGGTGAATCTTCTGAGGAAGCCGAGCATCACTGAATGAAACTTCTGGATTTCATGGAATCATAGAATCCCTACAGTGTGGAAATTCACCCAAACCCATTATTCTACATTTACCCCTCACTATTGCACCTAACCTACATAGCCCTGAATACTATTGGCAATTAGTATTGCCAATTCACCTAAACTGCATATCTTTGGATTGTGGGAGGAAACCGGAGCACCCAGAGGAAACCCACATGGACACGAGGGAGAATGAGTAAACTCCACACAGATAAATGCCTGAGGTTGGAATCGAACCCAGGTCCCTGGCGCTGTGAGGCAGCAGTGCTAACCACTGAGCCAGCTTGCCTCTCCACATTTCTATATTGCGGTTTTAATAACTGTGAAGTCGAAGTAGTCTTGGTGTTAAAATCAGAGAAAATCAGAACCATCTACACAGTCCAACCCATTCATTGTTTTTAAGATCGCCAAGATCTTTCAGTGTCATCTAAGTCTATTTTCTACAGATAATTTTCCAAATTGTTCAGCCTTTCTGTTAACTATATTCATTTCAATTCTGATATCAGTCTTGGGTGTCATTTTGACACTTGACTGCAGTGCTTCCATGGAGCTTTTATAGAACTGAGAATGAAAAAGGGTATCAAACAAATCCATGGCAATCATACAATTCATTTCTCCAATTTCTCATTGTAATATCACATCTCACTTGGACCAGATGACTCACAGATTTGGAGCTGATGTACACAACGGTCAGGAAACTGTTCAACCTAGCTTTAATCCAAAACCCAACTAGGATGACACTAGTGTGTACACTGGAGTTGAGACATTTCCCTCCCTTTCTCTCCTTTGCCATTGAAGATGTTTGTTCACTGAAGGTGATGAACTCTTAATGTTTCACTGGATAGTTTTCCCAACAGTGTGTATGGAATTCAAAGAGGGGTTTCACTAATCTCCAACCTGTACGCTCCCTTATGAGTTTCTCCATACTTTTGTGGTCAATTATTTCATATTTAACTGATTATGATAGAGCTGTTTAAAATATTAGTTAGGCCGCAGATGGAATACTCTGTGCAGTTCTGTTGACTGCACGGTAGAAAAGATGTGATTGTAGCAGACGGTGTGCAGAGGAGATTCACCAAGATGTTGATTGATTGATTGATTGTGGTCACATGTACTAAGATACAGTGAAAAGTGGTGTTTGATGTGCAATGATGGGAGATTGTACAATATAAAATGCATTGGAGAGCAGAACTAAGAACAGAATACAATGTTATAGCCACAGAGAGTCATAAAGTCACAGAGCTGTACAGCACAGAAACAGACCCGGAAGTCCAACTCATCCTTGCCGACCAAATATCCTAAGCTAACCTAGTCCCATTTCCCGGCACACAGCACATGTTCCTCTAAACCCTTGCTATTCGTATACCCATCCAGATGCCTTTTAAATGTTGTAATTGTACCAGCCTCCACCACTTCCTCTGGCAGCTTATTACACACACACACACACACCATCCTTTGCGTGTCCCTTAGGTCCTTTTTAAATTTTCCCCCTCTCACCCTAATCCTATGTCCTCTACATCCGGACTCCCCCAACCTAGGGAAAAGAGCTTGTCTACTTACCCTATCCATGCCCCTCATAAGGTCACCCCTCAGCCTCCGATGCTCCAGGGAATACAGCCCCAGCCTGTTCAGCCTCTCCCTTTAGTTCAAATTCTCCAACCCAAGCAACATCCTTGTAAATCTTTTCTGAACCCTTTCAAATTTCACAACATTCTTCTGATAGGAGGGAGACCAGAATTGCATGCAATATCCCAAAAGTGGCCTAATGTCCTGTACAGCCACAACATGACCTTCCAACTCCTATGCTCAATGTTCTGACCAATAAAGGAAAGCATACCAAACATCTTCTTCACTATCCTATCTACCTGCAACTCCACTTTCAATGAACAACGAATCTGTACTCCAAGGTCTCTTTGTTCTGCAACACTCACCAGGACCTTACCATTAAGTACATAAGTCCTGCTCTGATTTGTTTTTCCAAATGCAGCACCTCACGTTTATCTAAGTTAAACTCCATCTGCCACTCCTCAGCCCATTGATCAAGATCATGTTGTTATTTGACGTAATCTTATTCGCTGTCCACTACACCTAATTTTGGTGTCATCTGCAAACTTACTAACTATACCTCTTATGTTCACATTCAAATCATTTATATAAATGATGAAAAGCAGTGGACCCAGCACCAATCCTTGTGGCACACCACTGGTCACAGGCCTCCAATCTGAAAAGCAACTCTCCACCAGCACCATCAGTCTTCTACTTTCAAGTCAGTCTGTATCCAAATGGCTAGTTCACACTTTATTCCATGAGATCTAACCTGACTAACCAGTCTACCATGAGGAACATTGTCAAACACATTACTGAAATACATATAGATGACGTCCACTGCTCTGCCTTCATCAATCCTCGTCATAGAACAGATTGTTTGTGATCATCACTCCCAGGAACTTAATGCACTTAACCATCTCCACCTCAGTATCATTAATACAGACAGGGGCATGTCCTCCACTCCTGAAGCCAAAGAAACCACTCCTGAAGCCATTTTGTTGACATTGACACAAAGATTACACCATGCTCCTAGGCACTCAATCCTATATTATGTCTAGTCATCATTTGAGATCTGATCTACAATGATACTATCATCACTAAACTTGTAAATAGAGTTGGAGTGCAATTTGGGAACAAAGTCTTGAGCATATAAGGACTAAGGTAGAGAGCTGAGTATGCAGCTTTACTGGGCACTGATGTTGGGGATTATGATGGAGAAGATGTTGTCACCTATTCCTACAGATTGTGGTCTTCAGGTCTGAAGGTCGAGGATCCAGTTACAATTGGAAAAGCTGAGACCTAGGGCTTGGAGTTTAGACATGAGTTTATATGGAATTATGATGTTGAAGGTATACTATAGACAATAAGTCGGAACATAATGGAGGTATCCTTGTTATCCAGATTTTCCAGGGTTGCCTGGACTGGAGGGTTTCTGTATGAAGAGAGAGTGGATGGGTGGGGCTTTATTTTCCTTAAAGAAGAGTGGATTTAAGGGAACATGTTTAAGGTGCCCAAATTATGAGTGGCAGAGATAAGAATCAACTTTTCACTTAGGAGAGCAGTCAGTAACCAGAGGGCATAGATTTAAAATAAGGAGCAAAAGATGTAGTGTAAATGCTAGAATTATTTTCACTCAGAGGATGAGGGTATTGGGAGCTCACTGCCTGAAAGGTGGTAGAGCTGAAAACCACTCCAATCATTAAGAAGTATTTAGATGAATACTTGAAACATCTTAACATTACAGGCTACACGTCAAGGATCAGGCCGTAGAGCACGGAGTCCTGCGTCATAGCGCTGCTTGGGACGAACCTCGACAAACACCACTGCATTCCTCTCAAGACTTCTTCTGCATAGGCACATTCCAGAAGGAGGTGTGTGACAGTCTCGTCCCCCCCACAGCCACTTCGAGGGCAGCGTGCGATGCGGCTGAGAGTCCGGGCGTGCATGAAGGACCTCACAGACAGAGCCCTTCTCACCACCAGCCAAGCCATGTCTTGGTGCTTGCTGGAAAGTTCTGGCGATGAGGCATTCTGCCAAATGGCTTTGACAGTCTGCTCAGGGAACCGGTCGATAGGATCCACCCTCTCCTTTTCCCAAAGGGTCTCAAGGACACTACGTGCTGACCATTTCCTGACGGACTTGTGGTCAAAGGTGTTTTTCTTCATAAACTTCTCCACGAAGGACAGGTGATACAGAACGGTCCAACTACTCGGAGCGTTCCGCGGCAGTGAGGCCAGACCCATCCTTCGCAACACCGGGGGACAGGTAGAACCTCAGTATGTAGTGACACTTGGTGTTTGCGTACCGGGGATCCACTTACAGCTTGATGCAGCCACATACAAAGGTGACCATCAGGGTGAGGGTGGCATTGGGTGTATTTTTTCCCCCGTTGCCCAGATCTTTGTACAGCAAGTCCCTTTGGACCCGGTCCATCTTTGACCTCCATATAAATTGGAAGATGGCCCGGGTGACTGCAGTGGCACAGGGTCTGGGAATAGGCCAGACCTGTGCCATGTGTAACAGCAATGACAGTGCCTCACATCTGATGACCAGGTTTTTTCCCGCGATGGGGAGCGACCGTAACTTCCATCTGCCCAGTTTCTGCCTCACTTTGCTGATACGCTCCTCCCAAGACTTGGCGCACGCCCCAGCCCCCCTGAACCAAATACCCAGCATCTTCAGGTGGTCGGTCCTGATGGTGAAGGGGATCGAGGGTTGGTCGGCCCAGTTCCCGAAGAGCATGGCCTCGCTCTTGCCCCTGAGGCCCATTCGAACTGGTTACAGATGCACATGAGTCTGCGCATGGACAGCGGATCCGAGCAGAAAACAGTGACATCATCCACGTGCAGGGAGGCCTAAACCTGCAGGCCCCCGCTGCCAGGAATAGTCCCCTGTCAGGCTCACATCCTTCCTGATGGACTTGGCAAATGGCTCTATGCAGCACACAAACAAGGCAGGAGAGAGAGGGCAGCCCTGCCTGACTCCAGATCTGACTGGGAAGCTACCTGATGCCCACCCATTGATTGAGACTGCACTGACAATGTTGGTGTAGAGCAGTCTGATCCAATTGCAGATTCCCTCCCCAAAGCCCATTTTGGAGAGACCATCTCTCATATACCTGTGTGATATCCTGTCAAAGGCTTTCTCCTGGTCCAGGCTGATCAGGCAGGTGTCCACACCCCTGTCCTGCACGTAGGCGATCATATCCTTGAGGAGTGAGAGACTCTCAGTGATCAGCACAGCACAGGTTTGGTCAGGGTGAATCACCGACCCCAGAACAGACCTGACCCGGCTGGCGATTACCTTTGACAGAATTTTGTAATCCGCATTCAACAGTGAGATTGGTCTCCAAATTTTGAGTTCCTCCCTCTCCCCCTTCTACTTGTAGATGAGGGTGATGAGGCCTTTCCTCATGGATTCACTCATGGTAACTGCCCGAAGCATACTGTCATACACCTCCAGCAGGTCCTGGCCAATCAAGTCCCACAGAACAGAATAGAGCTCGACCGGTAAGCCGTCCCTTCCGGGAGTTCTTTCGAAGGACTCAAGGGCCTTGGTCAGCTCATCCAAATATAGCAGCTGGTCCCGTCTCTCCCGTGTTCTATCGTCTAAGACCTCTGTGATAGAGAACAGGAACAACTGGGAGGCCGCACTGTTGGTCGGCTTTGCGTCGTACAGACTAGCATAGAAGGATTTGCTCATCCTCATGATGTCAGCCTGAGATGACGTTATCGAGCCATCTTCTTCCTTCAGGCTGCTGAGCACGGAGCTCTCTTTGTGCACCTTCTGGAAGAAGAAATGTGAGCACGTCTCGTCCTGCTCCCTCGAGCCGTCCCTGGACCGGAAGATTATCTTGGAGGCCTCCGAGGCAAAGAGCGAGGCTTGCTGGCCCTTCACCTCCTTGAGGTCCTCCGTGACATTGACCCCCATCGTCTGCAGCAGGAGCAGGTTCTGCATACTTTCCTGGAGCTGGGACAGTTTCCCCCGCCTCTCTCTCGCCTCCTGAACATCTTTGAGGATGAAGAAACTCTTGATGTTCCCTTTTACTGTTTCCCACCAGTCCACTGGGGACTCAAAGAAGGACTTCACAGTTCTCCAACCTGCATAGTCCCTCTTGAGCTCCTCAATGTTTTCCGGGGTCAACAGCTTTGTGTTCAACTTCCACGTTCCCTTGCCTGCCCGCTGCTCGTCCTGTAGGTGACAGTCGGCCAACAGGAGGCAGTGGTCAGAGAAGAACACCGGCTTGACGTCGGTGGATCTGACCGAGAGCGTTTGGGACACAAACAGGTAATCTAACCATGAGTGGATAGACCCATATGCCCGTGACCAGGTGTATCTACACTGCTCTGTCTGCAGGGGTGCTGAAGACGTCGTGCAGCTTGGCATCTCTTACCGTGTCCATCAGGGCTCAGGACGTGGCGTCCAGTTTACTGTTCCCCCCACCACCGCCAGATTGTCCATTTGAATCAGTGATACAGTTGAAGTCTCTGGCCAGAATGACCGGCCTGGACATAGCCAGCAACAGTGGAAGCTGCTGCAGGACGGCCAACCGTTCACTCTTACCCACTGGGGCGTCCACATTAATCAGTCTCAGGGGAGCATTCCTGTACATGACGTCGGCGACAAGGAGGCGCCCACCCACCACCTCCTTAACCTCGGAGATGGTGAAGTTGCCTCCCCGCAACAGGATACCCAGGCCGGAGGCACAGCTATTGTTGCCCCCCCCCAACCAAACTGACAGCCCATGGGCCCACAAGCTCGACCATCTCCTGCAGCTGCTGAGGTGTGGTATCCCACACTCCTGCAGAAACAGGATGTCGGCTTTAACATTGGCCAGGAAGGCCATCGTAGAAACACATCACGTAGCCGATTTGATGCTACACACATTGATGCTAGCAATTTTTAACCCCATTTTAACAGTTTACGAGGTTAACAGTGTCCATTTGCTGCTGGTCTTGCCCCTCTGGAGTAGCTGTGTGCATCCCCGTGGTGATGGCAAACTGCTGGACCCTCCCAGGGCTGAGGTAGTTGTCCGGCTCCACACTGGAGCCATTTCCCCGCTCTGGTGTCTTCAGATCGGGCCCAGGGTCCGCACAGTCCAGTTCTCCATCTGATAGCAGGGCTGTCACAGGACATTTCAAGTGCAAGTGCATTTCAACAGTTTGACATCTATCTTTTGAAAATAACTCAGTAAATCCAAACATGTTCCAGGTGATCAGAAACGTGAAATGCAGTCACAAATATCAATATGCTAATAACACCCGTGATGTCTCACAAAGTGGAGCGATCCACTATTTGCAATGAACATTGGTTGGAGCTTCGCTGACGATCGCTTAGAAACATGAGTGAGTGTATAATGAGTATAGTAGAGGCCTGAGTATGCATCCTTACTGGACGCCGGTATTGAGGATTACGGCGTAGAAGGTATTGTCACCTATTCTTACTGATTATGGTCTATAGATCCGAAAGGTGTGGATTCATTTACAGATGGGGGAGGTGAGATTCAGGTCTCAGAGTTTAGAGATGTGTTTGTTTGGAATTATGATGTTGAAGGCGGAACTGTAGTCAGTAAGTAGGAATCTGACAAAGATGTCCTTGTTATTCAGATTTTTCGGGGTTGCCTGGACTGAAGGGTTTCTGTATGAAGAGAGAGTGGATGGCAGGGAATTTATCATAAAGATGGGAGACAGAGATAAGAAACAACTTTTTACTTAGGAGAGCAGTCAGTAGCCAGAGAGAGTGTAAATGCTAGAATTATTTTCACTCAGAGGATGAGGGTATTGGGAGCTCACTGCCTGAAAGGTGGTAGAGCTGAGAACCACTCCAATCATTAAGAAGTATTTAGATGAATACTTGAAACATCTTAACATTACAGGCTACACGTCAAGTAAGATTTGATGGTGGGAAAAAAAAATCACCTAGATGGCAGTGAGTATTTGGATTGCCTAAAAGAATAAAGCAAAGAACTGTAGATGCTGGAAGTCTGAAATAAAGACAGAAAATGCTGGAGAAACTCAACAGATCTGGTAGCATTTGTGGAGACAAACAGATTTAATGTTTCAAGTCAAAAGACCCTTTGTCAGAACGGAAAGCAGCTGGGAAAGGGTAACAATGATGCAGAGGACAGTGGTAAGGGAGTGAATAGAATTTAGTGGTGCCGAGGGAGGGAGAGAGAAAGAGAGGTAACACAAAGACTGGTAATAACAACTAACAAGAATTGTGAATGCTTGGAAATGTGTTGGTTGTGGGAAAAGATGGACATGTTCTAGAATTGTTAAAGTCAATGTTGACTCTTGAAGGCTGTAACATGTGTGGACAGAGGATGAGGTGTTGCTGCCCCAGCTTGCATTGAGATTTGCTGTAACACCGCAGGAGGCCTTAGACAGAAATGGAAACAAGGAGTGTGTTGAGGTTATTAGAGTGGGAAAGGCAGAAACTCTCAAGACATGTATTAGGTTTTGAGATAAACACTTGAAAGTATATAAACAAAAAAAACTACAAATGTTGGAAATCAAAAACTGCTGGAAAAACGCAGCAGGCAGACCTGGGAGTCTGAAGAATGGAATGGAAACGTTAACTCTGCTTTATCTCCACTTGAACTTAGTTAAAAATCACACAAAACCAGGTTTATTTGGAAGCACTGGCTTTTGAGGCAAGTTCCAGCAAAAGAGGCACAGCCTCAAAAGCTGGCACTTCCAAATAACCCTGTTGGATTATAACAGTATAATAGCAAGATCAATCTGTTTTTAAACATAATACCAGTCTCCGCAGAGACTATCAAAAATTGCCATTGCCGACTATATTTCAAGTCGTCATAGCGGGGTATTGGGAAAAGTTTTCAATAAGCAATAATCGCGCCTCGGTTAAACCTCATCGGCTACGATACTGCCACTGCGCAAAGCTAACGACAACTCTCTGCCGAATGATCGTCCATCAGACCAATACCATTTCAAGTTGTGGTAAATTACTTTAATCCCTTTCTGAATACGGTTATATTTTCATCTGCAAGTGCGCTTCGAAAATCTGACGTCCATCTGTTGAATTTAACTCAGTAAACCCAACATGTTCCAGGTGATCAGAAACTTGAAGTGCAGTTACAAATATTAATATGCTAATAAGACCCGTGACATCACGTGAAGTGGAGCGATCCGCTCTTTGTAATGAACATTGGGCGGAGCTTCGCTGACGATGGCTTAGAAACGTGAGTGTACAATAAGTATAGTAGAGGCCTGAGTATGCACCCTTACTGGGCACCGGTATTGAGATTTATGTTGGAGAAGGTATTGTCATCTATTCTTACTGTTTGTGGTCTATAGATCCGAAAGTTGTGGATTCATTTAGGGTTGGGGGAGCCGACATCCAGGTCCCAAAGTTTAGAGATGAGTTTGTTTGGAATTATTATGTTGATTAGATTAGATTACTTACAGTGTGGAAACAGGCTCTTCGGCCCAACAAGTCCACACCGACCCACTGAAGCGCAACCCACCCAGCCCCATTCCCCTACATTTATCCCTTCACCTAACACTACAGGCAATTTAGCATGGCCAATTCACCTAACCTGCACATTTTTGGATTGTGGGAGGAAACCGGAGCACCCGGAGGAAACCCACGCAGACACGGGGAGAATGTGCAAACTCCACACAGTGGCGGAACTGTAGCCAGTAGATAGGAGCCTAATGGAGATTTTCCGGGGTTGCCCGGTCTGGAGGGTTTCTGTGTGAAGAGAGAGTGGATGGGGCGGGGGGACATAAAATAAAGATGGGGGCAGAGATAAGAAACAACTTTTCACTTAGGAGAGCAGTCAGTAACCAGAGGGCATAAATTTGAAATAAGGAGCAAAAGATGTAGTGAGAATGCTAGAATTATTTTCATTCAGAGGATGAGGGTATTGGGAGCTCACTGCCTGAAAGGTGGTAGAGCTGAGAACCACTCCAATCTTTACGAAGTATTTAGATAGTTAAAAATCACACAATACCAGGTTATAGTCCAACACATTTAATTGGAAGCACACTAACTTTCGGAGCGACCCTCCTTCATAGAACATAGAACAATACAGCACAGAACAGGCCCTTCGGCCCACGATGTTATGCCGAACTTCTATCCTAGATTAAGCACCCATCCATGTACCTATCCAAATGCCGCTTAAAGGTCGCCAATGAATCTGACTCTACCACTCCCACGGGCAGCGCATTCCATGCCCCCACCACTCTCTGGGTAAAGAACCCACCCCTGACATCTCCCCTATACCTTCCACCCTTCACCTTAAATTTATGTCCCCTTGTAACACTCTGTTGTACCCGGGGAAAAAGTTTCTGACTGTCTACTCTATCTATTCCTCTGATCATCTTATAAACCTCTATCAAGTCACCCCTCATCCTTCGCCGTTCCAACGAGAAAAGGCCGAGAACTCTCAACCTATCCTCGTATGACCTACTCTCCATTCCAGGCAACATCCTGGTAAATCTTCTCTGCACCCTCTCCAAAGCTTCCACATCTTTCCACAATCACCTGATGAAGGAGCGTCGCTCCGAAAGCTAGTGTGCTTCCAATTAAACCTGTTGGATTATAACCTGGTGTTGTGTGATTTTTAACTTTGTACACCCCAGTCCAACACTGACATCTCTGAAGTATTTAGACGAATACTTGAAGCATCTTAACACTACAGGCTACATGTCAAGTAAGATTTGAAGGCAGAAAAATAAAATCACCTAGATGGCAGTGAATATCTGGAGTGCCTAAAAGAATAAAGAACTGCAGATGCTGGAAGTCTGAAACAAAGACAGAAAGTGCTAGAGAAACTCAACAGGTGTGGCAGGATTTGTGGAGAGAGAAATTGCAAAGGTTTAATGTTTCAAGTCAAAAGATCATTTTGTCAGAATGAAAAGCAGCTGGGAAATGGGTAGCAATGATGCTGATGACAGTGGTAAGGGAGTAAATAGAATTTAGTGGTTCCAAGGGAGGGAGAGAGAAAGGGAACTTCAAACCAGCATCTACAGAAAAACAACACATACGGACCAAATAATTAACTACAGAAGCAATCACCCCAACACCCACAAATGAAGCTGCATCAGAGCATTATTTCAACAAGCCAACACACACTGCAGCACAGGGGAACTATGCAGAGCAGAGAAAAATCACCTGTACCATGTAATCAAAAAGAATGGATACCCAATGAACACAGTCTGCCGATTTCTCAGCAATAGACCCCAACAAGCAGACAAAACACGTTCAGAAACCCTGGCCACTTTCCCCTACATCAAAGACTGCCAGCTACTCAGACCCCTTGGCATCATGGTAGCCCACAAACCCACCAACACACTACAACAGCAGCTAATGAACTTGAAAGACCCTATACAGACAACGAGCAAAACAAATGTAATTTACAAAGTACCATGCAAGGACTGTAACAAACACTATATTGGACAAACAGGCAGAAAACTAGCCACCAGGATATATGAACATCAATGAGCGACAAAAAGACATGACCCTCTCTCACTAGTATCCTCACATGCGGATGAGGAAGGACGCCACTCCAATTGGGACAACACATCCATCCTAGGACAAGCCAAACAAAGACACACATGAGAATTCCTAGAAGCATGGTATTCCAACCAGAACTCCATCAACAACCACATTGAGTTAGACCCCATTTACCACCCTCCGAGAAAAGGAACAGGAAGTGACTTCACCACAGGAAATAACATCACCACAGGAAATTACATCACCAATCCAAAGAAACCCAAACATATAAATAGCAGGAATTTTCAACATTGCTTCGCCTGAGGCCCACTGAAAATGTTACCTAGTAAGGTAACGAAACGTCTGGAAATGAACCTCCAGCTCAGTGAGCAAACCTACATTCAAAACCTCAATCTGAGCTACAAATCTTCTCAAAATTCGCTAAGACAAAGAGAGGCAACACAAAGACTGATGATAACAGCTAACAAGAATTGTGAATGTTTGAAAATGTTTTGGATGCAGGAAAAGATATTCATGTTCTGGAATTGTTAAAGTCAATGTTGACTCTTGAAGGCTGTAACATGTGTGGACAGAGGATGAGGTGTTGCTGCCCCAGCTTGCATTGAGATTTGCTGTAACACCGCAGGACGCCTGAGACAGAAATGGAAACAAGGAGGTGTATTGAGGTTATTAGAGTGGGAAAGGCAGAAACTCTCAAGACATTTATTACGTTTTGAGATAAACACTTTAAAGTATATAAACAAAAAAACTACAAATGTTGGAAATCAAAAACCGCTGGAAAAACGCAGCAGGCAGGCCTGGGAGTCTGCAGAAGGGTCACTGGAATGGAAATGTTAACTCTGTTTTCTCTCCACTTGAACCTCGTTAAAAATCACACAAAACCAGGTTAAAGTAAACAGATTTATTTGGAAGCAGTAGCTTTTGAGGCACTGCCTCTTCATCAGGTTCCAGCAGAAGAGGCAGTGCCTCAAAAGCTGATGCTTCCAACTAAACCGAAGATCTAAAAACTGAATACAGGCTGTCGTCAGGAGCAACCATTTAATACATGCTCTTACTAACAACAAAATGGCTTCTTAATGCAAGTAACGTAAAGTAACATAACAAAATGGTTCCTAGGCTGCAAATTAACAATTCTGTTTAAAATGGCACCTAACTCTGCTGAAAGCTGCATTTCCGAACTAATTGAAATAGATTAGCAAACAATGTCTTCTTCATAGTAAGAATTAACTGAGCAAGATATGACATTATTAAAGTATTCTAACTGGCCTTGAAATTCAGATGGCAAGAGACAAAAACGTGCAAACAAGTCAGTTCACAGGAAATATCATTGGTTCAATTTTATGTCTATTTGTTATTTACTTCATTTTATGGGATTAAGGCTGTACTGTTTGTTAAGAGACCGATAAAAATTGTCTGTGTTTAAGTTAATTGCACAGTTTATATAGAGTACACCAGAGGTGCTTACCCCTGAGTTGCTGGATAACCTAAGCCTGTGAATAACATGTGAAATCTTGCTGAACCAGACTGAACTGCTAGTGTTTATTTGACTGATCGCGGAACTGAGAGACCACTCCTGGCGTTCAAGATCGTCAAAACCTGTTGGACTATAACCTGTTATTGTGTGATCTTTTTACCTTTGTCCAGTCCAGCTCAGCCCAACATTAGCACCTCCAAATCATCACTAGAAACCACATAGCATACAAGGCAACAGGCCTACACCTACACAAACGGTCTTGCTTAATGCTCTGTTCACTCCAGCAGTGGAGCACATTGACCCAGAACCACAGAGCAAGCAGTAATATTTCCTCAGCTTTTAAACATAGTCTCTGCAGAGGCTGAGTTTATCAAAAATTGGCATTACCAATTACATTTCAAGTTGGCATAGCAGGGCATTGGGAAAACTTTTTTTAATTTCAAAAATATACTTTATTCATAAAATATTTTGATGGTCTGTACAGTTGGTCATGCCATACATACAAATTCTTTGTGTACAGAGAACAGAATTTATTATTTGTATATACAGGTCTGTACATTTATCAATCACATATCCATATATTTAGCTGAGGTGTCAGCAGAGCCCAAATGACTGCGTGGACCCCCTGTTCTTCTTAGGCAGGCAGATGTTACACGGTGGTCTTTCCCCACCGCGCCTTGGTGGCAGCTGCCCCAAGCTTCAGCGCGTCCCTCAAAACGTAGTCCTGGACCTTGGAATGTGCCAGTTTGCAACACGCAGTCGGGGTCAACTCCTTCAGCTGGAAGATCAACAGGTTTCGGACCGCCCAGAGAGCGTCCTTCACCGAGTTGATGATCCTCCGGGCACAGTTGATGTTCGTCTCGGTGTGCGTCCTGGGGATCAGGCCGTAGAGCACGGAGTCCCGCGTCATAGCGCTGCTTGGGACGAACCTCGACAAACACCACTGCATTCCTCTCAAGACTTCTTCTGCGTAGGCACATTCCAGAAGGAGGTGTGTGACAGTCTCGTCCCCCCCGTAGCCGCTTCGAGGGCAGCATGCGGTGCGGCTGAGAGTCCGGGCGTGCATGAAGGACCTCACAGACAGAGCCCTTCTCACCACCAGCCAAGCCATGTCTTGGTGCTTGTTGGAAAGTTCTGGCGATGAGGCATTCTGCCAAATGGCTTTGACAGTCTGCTCAGGGAACCGGTCGATAGGATCTACCCTCTCCTTTTCCCAAAGGGTCTCAAGGACACTACGTGCTGACCATTTCCTGACGGACTTGTGGTCAAAGGTGTTTTTCTTCATAAACTTCTCCATGAAGGACAGGTGATACAGAACGGTCCAACTACTCGGAGCGTTCCGCGGCAGTGAGGCCAGGCCCATCCTTCGCAACACCGGGGGACAGGTAGAACCTCAGTATGTAATGACACTTGGTGTTTGCGTACCGGGGATCCACTTACAGCTTGATGCAGCCACATACAAAGGTGACCATCAGGGTGAGGGTGGCATTGGGTGTATTTTTTCCCCCGTTGCCCAGATCTTTGTACAGCAAGTCCCTTTGGACCCGGTCCATCTTTGACCTCCATATAAATTGGAAGATGGCCCGGGTGACTGCAGTGGCACAGGGTCTGGGAATAGGCCAGACCTGTGCCATGTGTAACAGCAATGACAGTGCCTCACATCTGATGACCAGGTTTTTTCCCGCGATGGGGAGCGACCGTAACTTCCATCTGCCCAGTTTCTGCCTCACTTTGCTGATACGCTCCTCCCAAGACTTGGCGCACGCCCCAGCCCCCCTGAACCAAATACCCAGCATCTTCAGGTGGTCGGTCCTGATGGTGAAGGGGATCGAGGGTTGGTCGGCCCAGTTCCCGAAGAGCATGGCCTCGCTCTTGCCCCTGAGGCCCATTCGAACTGGTCACAGATGCACATGAGTCTGCGCATGGACAGCGGATCCGAGCAGAAAACAGTGACATCATCCATGTGCAGGGAGGCCTAAACCTGCAGGCCCCCGCTGCCAGGAATAGTCCCCTGTCAGGCTCACATCCTTCCTGATGGACTTGGCAAATGGCTCTATGCAGCACACAAACAAGGCAGGAGAGAGAGGGCAGCCCTGCCTGACTCCAGATCTGACTGGGAAGCTACCTGATGCCCACCCATTGATTGAGACTGCACTGACAATGTTGGTGTAGAGCAGTCTGATCCAATTGCAGATTCCCTCCCCAAAGCCCATTTTGGAGAGAACATCTCTCATATACCTGTGTGATATCCTGTCAAAGGCTTTCTCCTGGTCCAGGCTGATCAGGCAGGTGTCCACCCCCCTGTCCTGCACGTAGGCGATCATATCCTTGAGGAGTGAGAGACTCTCAGTGATCAGCACAGCACAGGTTTGGTCAGGGTGAATCACCGACCCCAGAACAGACCTGACCCGGCTGGCGATTACCTTTGACAGAATTTTGTAATCCGCATTCAACAGTGAGATTGGTCTCCAAATTTTGAGTTCCTCCCTCTCCCCCTTCCACTTGTAGATGAGGGTGATGAGGCCTTTCCTCATGGATTCACTCATGGTAACTGCCTGAAGCATACTGTCATACACCTCCAGCAGGTCCTGGCCAATCAAGTCCCACAGAACAGAATAGAGCTCGACCGGTAAGCCGTCCCTTCCGGGAGTTCTTTCGAAGGACTCAAGGGCCTTGGTCAGCTCATCCAAATATAGCAGCTGGTCCCGTCTCTCCCGTGTTCTATCGTCTAAGACCTCTGTGATAGGGAACAGGAACGACTGGGAGGCCGCACTGTTGGTCGGCTTTGCGTCGTACAGACTAGCATAGAAGGATTTGCTGATCCTCATGATGTCAGCCTGAGATGACGTTATCGAGCCATCTTCTTCCTTCAGGCTGCTGAGCACGGAGCTCTCTTTGTGCACCTTCTGGAAGAAGAAATGTGAGCACGTCTCGTCCTGCTCCCTCGAGCCGTCCCTGGACCGGAAGATTATCTAGGAGGCCTCCGAGACAAAGAGCGAGGCTTGCTGGCCCTTCACCTCCTTGAGGTCCTCCGTGACATTGACCCCCATCGTCTGCAGCAGGAGCAGGTTCTGCATACTTTCCTGGAGCTGGGACAGTTTTCCCCGCCTCCTGAACACCTTTGAGGATGAAGAAACTCTTGATGTTCCCTTTTACTGTTTCCCACCAGTCCACTGGGGACTCAAAGAAGGACTTCACAGTTCTCCAACCTGCATAGTCCCTCTTGAGCTCCTCAATGTTTTCCGGGGTCAACAGCTTTGTGTTCAACTTCCACGTTCCCTTGCCTGCCCGCTGCTCGTCCTGTAGGTGACAGTCGGCCAACAGGAGGCAGTGGTCAGAGAAGAACACCGGCTTGACGTCGGTGGATCTGACCGAGAGCGTTTGGGACACAAACAGGTAATCTAACCATGAGTGGATAGACCCATATGCCCGTGACCAGGTGTATCTACACTGCTCTGTCTGCAGGGGTGCTGAAGACGTCGTGCAGCTTGGCATCTCTTACCGTGTCCATCAGGGCTCAGGACGTGGCGTCCAGTTTACTGTTCCCCCCACCACCGCCAGATTGTCCATTTGAATCAGTGATACAGTTGAAGTCTCTGGCCAGAATGACCGGCCTGGACATAGCCAGCAACAGTGGAAGCTGCTGCAGGACGGCCAACCGTTCACTCTTACCCACTGGGGCGTCCACATTAATCAGTCTCAGGGGAGCATTCCTGTACATGACGTCGGCGACAAGGAGGCGCCCACCCACCACCTCCTTAACCTCGGAGATGGTGAAGTTGCCTCCCCGCAACAGGATACCCAGGCCGGAGGCACAGCTATTGTTGCCCCCCCCCAACCAAACTGACAGCCCATGGGCCCACAAGCTCGACCATCTCCTGCAGCTGCTGAGGTGTGGTATCCCACACTCCTGCAGAAACAGGATGTCGGCTTTAACATTGGCCAGGAAGGCCATCGTAGAAACACATCACGTAGCCGATTTGATGCTACGCACATCATTGATGCTAGCAATTTTTAACCCCATTTTAACAGTTTACGAGGTTAACAGTGTCCATTTGCTGCTGGTCTTGCCCCTCTGGGGTAGTTGTGTGCATCCCCGTGGTGATGGCAAACTGCTGGACCCTCCCAGGGCTGAGGTAGTTGTCCGGCTCCACACTGGAGCCATTTCCCCGCTCTGGTGTCTTCAGATCGGGCCCAGGGTCCGCACAGTCCAGTTCTCCATCTGATAGCAGGGCTGTCACAGGACATTTCAAGTGCAAGTGCATTTCAACAGTTTGACATCTATCTTTTGAAAATAACTCAGTAAATCCAAACATGTTCCAGGTGATCAGAAACGTGAAATGCAGTCACAAATATCAATATGCTAATAACACCCGTGATGTCTCACAAAGTGGAGCGATCCACTATTTGCAATGAACATTGGTTGGAGCTTCGCTGACGATCGCTTAGAAACATGAGTGAGTGTATAATGAGTATAGTAGAGGCCTGAGTATGCATCCTTACTGGACGCCGGTATTGAGGATTACGGCGTAGAAGGTATTGTCACCTATTCTTACTGATTATGGTCTATAGATCCGAAAGGTGTGGATTCATTTACAGATGGGGGAGGTGAGATTCAGGTCTCAGAGTTTAGAGATGTGTTTGTTTGGAATTATGATGTTGAAGGCGGAACTGTAGTCAGTAAGTAGGAATCTGACAAAGATGTCCTTGTTATTCAGATTTTTCGGGGTTGCCTGGGCTGAAGGGTTTCTGTATGAAGAGAGAGTGGATGGCAGGGAATTTATCATAAAGATGGGAGACAGAGATAAGAAACAACTTTTTACTTAGGAGAGCAGTCAGTAGCCAGAGAGAGTGTAAATGCTAGAATTATTTTCACTCAGAGGATGAGGGTATTGGGAGCTCACTGCCTGAAAGGTGGTAGAGCTGAGAACCACTCCAATCATTAAGAAGTATTTAGATGAATACTTGAAACATCTTAACATTACAGGCTACACGTCAAGTAAGATTTGATGGTGGGAAAAAAAAATCACCTAGATGGCAGTGAGTATTTGGATTGCCTAAAAGAATAAAGCAAAGAACTGCAAATGCTGGAAGTCTGAAACAAAGACAGAAAATGCTGGAGAAACTCAACAGATCTGGTAGCATTTGTGGAGACAAACAGATTTAATGTTTCAAGTCAAAAGACCCTTTGTCAGAACGGAAAGCAGCTGGGAAAGGGTAACAATGATGCAGAGGACAGTGGTAAGGGAGTGAATAGAATTTAGTGGTGCCGAGGGAGGGAGAGAGAAAGAGAGGTAACACAAAGACTTGTAATAACAACTAACAAGAATTGTGAATGCTTGGAAATGTGTTGGTTGTGGGAAAAGATGGACATGTTCTAGAATTGTTAAAGTCAATGTTGACTCTTGAAGGCTGTAACATGTGTGGACAGAGGATGAGGTGTTGCTGCCCCAGCTTGCATTGAGATTTGCTGTAACACTGCAGGAGGCCTTAGACAGAAATGGAAACAAGGAGGTGTGTTGAGGTTATTAGAGTGGGAAAGGCAGAAACTCTCAAGACATCTATTAGGTTTTGAGATAAACACTTGAAAGTATATAAACAAAAAAATGTTGGAAATCAAAAACTGCTGGAAAAACGCAGCAGGCAGGCCTGGGAGTCTGAAGAATGGAATGGAAATGTTAACTCTGCTTTATCTCTACTTGAACTTAGTTAAAAATCACACAAAACCAGGTTTATTTGGAAGCACTGGCTTTTGAGGCAAGTTCCAGCAAAAGAGGCAGAGCCTCAAAAGCTGGCACTTCCAAATAACCCTGTTGGATTAAAACAGTATAATCGACACAGGCAGACTAGTATAATAGCAAGATCAATCTGTTTTTAAACATAATACCAGTCTCCGCAGAGACTATCAAAAATTGCCATTGCCGACTATATTTCAAGTCGTCATAGCGGGGTATTGGGAAAAGTTTTCAATAAGCAATAATCGCGCCTCGGTTAAACCTCATCGGCTACGATACTGCCACTGCGCAAAGCTAACGACAACGCTCTGCCGAATGATCGTCCATCAGACCAATACCATTTCCAGTTGTGGTGAGATACTTTGCTCCCCATCCAAATGCCATTAAAGTTTCAACTGCATGTGGGTTTAAACAATCTGACGTCCATCTGTTGAAAATACATCAGTAATTCCACACATCTACCAGGTGTTCATAAACGAGAAATGCAGTCGGAAATATCAATATGCTAATAACACCCGTGACGTCTGGCGAAGTGGAGTGATCCACTACTTGCAGTGAACGTTGTTCGGAGCTTCGCTGGGGATAGCTTTGAAATGTCTTGAATAATACCCCAATAATGCTACTTAAGAATGTATTTAAAAATTAAGACTTCCAACCCAGCCAGAAGTATATGGTACCTGGTGACAATGACTCAGAGTACGGTGACAGGGAGAGAAGTGCAGGAATAATATGAAGGTCTTGATGCTGAGTGCAGAGCACCTCCCCAGTTGGTGATGCTGATGAGGACATGCTACGTTTGGCTTGTACCTTAGTATTTCGGATTTTTCCACATCTGCACCTTGATTTTATCTTTTTGTTTCAGTTTGCCATGAATGGTTCCAAACGGTGTAATTACTTAACAACTCTGAAAAATAAACATTTGAGCAAAGGGATACTATCCATTTGCTGCAAACAAGATTTCAGACGGAGAGGTGGTGGTCTTTTCTCTATCTCCTCTGTGTTTATTACCGCTTTTTATTTGTTTGTGGCGGCTTTCTTAACATTCTCCCTCTGCTTAAGAGCTGCCGTTTAGTCCATTTGGGGCATGAGTTGCCTCTTGTCTACAGTTTGGATTGTGGTTTGTTCCCTTTTTTTGGTCTTCTACTGCAAAGCAGATATCATCATAATTAATTCCACTCCTCCCAGTTGTTCCTCAGCTGTTGACAACAAAATCAGAAATTGCTGGAAAGGCTCGGCAGATCTAGCAGCATATGTGGGCAGAAATCAGTGATACCGTTTTGGGTTCAGTGATACTTCCTCAGACCTTTCTCCACAAATGATGTGAGAAAATGGTCCAACTCTGTGCAGAATTTCACAGCAACGAGGTCAAACCTATCCTTTGCAACAGGGACAGGTAGAACCTCAGTACGAAGTATCTTTTGTGCTGCTCAAGCTACAGACCGCAATGACTCTTCCTCTTTCACTAATTCTGCCTGCTGAGGAGGTGGCTCACAGCCCAGTGATTAGTATCTGGGAGCTTGCCTGTGGTACCTCTCTAATTCTCCTTGTCTCATTCCATGTCCTTCTTTTTCCTGTTTTTATTACTGAACTCCTGGTGGAGGAGAGTATCTTATTTCCATTTCTCATGTCCCTCCTGGGTTTTACTGCCTGGGTGTTTTAGATGGGGAGGTCACCTGCCCCACCAATACCTTGCTGAATTTGCAGTTCTTGCAGATGACTACGCTGGAATTGGTGCAAGTGTAACAAAATTTGTCCCCATCCCTAAAAAAAGTATAGCTTATAAAATTTATTGAAGTATTTTACTTGGCAGTTAAAAGTTGATCATAACTTCATTGGAATATTAGCCATTCCTGTAGATCTTTGTAAATTTGGTACATTCAATTTCATTCGTGATGACAAAACAGCTGCTATTTGGGAAATACTGACAACAGCAAATGTTCTCACATATGACCAGCAAACCCTTTCAGCAAGGTTCTGTCCCCACGGGAGCACCCATGATGCTGTCTCCCATGTAGCTTCAACCTTTTTTTACCATGAAAGCAATTGTGTTATCTAGTCTTGTTGATCCCATGTACAGCCAATAGGTATATACATTATGAACTGAATAGCATCCGAACAGTATCGCAGTACAAGTTTATTGCTACCAGTATATATTTTTATAAACCTCTCAGAAGTGACCAATGCAACAGGATCACAGGTTTTGCCAACTCCAGAGAGTTCTACTTGAATTGGCAAGGTCCTTATGTAGTGATGTGTCTATAGTTTTGTCAATGATCTCTTGGATTTGAACTTTGTGACCATGAAGGCATAATAGGTTTTATTGAAGTCAGAAACTCTGTGAAAATTGACAGATACGAGTCCTTATACAGTAGGAGTACCTGTAACT
The DNA here is from genome assembly GCF_047496795.1 of Chiloscyllium punctatum. Taxonomy (NCBI): domain Eukaryota; kingdom Metazoa; phylum Chordata; class Chondrichthyes; order Orectolobiformes; family Hemiscylliidae; genus Chiloscyllium; species Chiloscyllium punctatum. The sequence goes on along the minus strand of NC_092750.1, from coordinate 47,586,731 downwards.
TCAAACGTATTCTGATGATGGTGAAATATTTGAGATGTGCATAGGTCATGCAAGACAAATCACAGATGCAATTTCTTTCTTTCCTATAGATTGCAGAATATAAGACTGTTGCACCTCAAGGAAATGACTAGACTTTATGATTACAATACCTTGCATTTAACTAGAGCAGTAGAGGACATGTCAGCCCTAGTACAATAGTGGGCTGGAGACTCAAAAATGCTCTCTGCCTCACTGTTTAACTGATCAGTGTAAATACTGAAAAAAAGACAAAGTGGCACAAAAGCTACTTGGTACTAGGTTCTACTTGTCCACAATGTTGTGAAGGATGGGTTTGTTGCCACTGAATGTTCCAAGTAGTTGGACAATTCCTTATCACCCGATGAAGGGCTTTTGCCCGAAACGTCGATTTTGGATGCTGCCTGAACTGCTGTGCTCTTCCAGCACCACTAATCCAAATTCTGGTTTCCAGCATCTGCAGTCATTGTTTTTACCTAATTCCTTATCACCTGTCATTCATGGAGATATTTGCAAAGAATATTTGACCACAAGTCCATCAGGAAGTGGTCAGCATATAATATTGTCAAGACCCTGCGGGAAAAGGTGGATCCTATCAGATTGTTCCCTGAGCAGATTTTCAGTCATTTTGCAGAATGCCCCTCAACAACAGAACTTTCCAACAAGCACTAAGGCATCACTTGGCTAGTGGTGAGAAAAGCACTACATGTGAGATCCTTCATGTATGCCCAGACTCTGTGCTACCGCATGCTGCTCTCAAAGTGGCTGCAATGGTGAGGGAGGGCGGGGGTTCTAGAGACTGTCACAAATCTCCTGCTGGAATATGCTTTTGCAGAGGAAGTCTGGAGAAAGTGGCAATGGTTTTAGTTGTGACTCATCCGGAGCAACTCTGTGACACAGGACTCTTTGCTCTACAGTCTGTTCCCCGAGATGCACCAAGACAAACATTGACTGTGCCTGGAGGACCATCAACTCGGTGAAAGAAACTCTTTGGTCTGCCTGAAACTTGCTGGTCTTCCAGAACAAGGAGTTGACCTCAACAGAGTGTTGCAGACTGGCACATCCCCTGGTCCAAAGGAATATGTGCTGAAACTAAAACTTGGGGCACCACTACCAAGGCACGTGGGGAAAGACCACCATCTGATGTTTTTCTGCCAAAGTATAATGGGGAGGGGTCCATTCAGTTATCAAACAGCTCCTAGCCCTACCCCTCCCCATGTCTCAAACATATGTAAATATAGTCTTGTAAAAGTGAGACATGTCTTTGCTTTATTTGCTGGGTAGAGTTAATGTTTGCTGGGTAATGTTTGTTCGGTTTTCATATGCTACTCTACAGAACTGAACTGCTTCAGTGACTATATATGCATATTAAAATTTTCTATGAATAAAGTATATTTTTGAAATTAAAAGAAGTACAAAACTGGAAATGTGAAATAAAACAAGAAGTGCGGAAAAAACTTAGCAAGTTTAATAAAACCATGAGGGGTATAGATAGGATTAATGGTAGGTGCATTTTCCCTATGATGGGGAATTTCAAGTTTGGGGTGCATAGTTATAAAGTGAGAGGAGAGAGATTTTAAAAACACATGAGGGGCAAATCTTTTAGACAGCGGGTGGTTTGCATGTGGAATGAGGAAGTGATGGATGTGGGCACAGTTACAATGTTTCAAAGACACTTTAAGAAGTACATGGATAGGATAGGGTTTGGAGAGATTTGGGCCAGGAATATGTAGTTGGAACTGGTTTAGTTTGGGATTACTAGTTGGACCAATGCTGCATATTGTTTCAATGCTGCATGCCTGGCAGCATCTTAGAATTCCTACAGAGTGGAAACAGGCCCTTTGGCCCAACAAATCCACACCAACCCTCCGAACATTTACCCCTGACTAATGCACCTAACTTACACATCCCTGAGCAATATGGGCAATTTAGCATGGCCAAATCATCTAACTTGCACATCTTTTGGATTGTGGGAGGAAACTAGAGCACCCAGAAGGAATCCAGGCAGACACAGGGAGAATGTACAGACAGTCACCCGAAGCTGGAATTGAACCCAGGTCCCTAGCACTGTGAGGCAGCAGTGCTAACCACTGAGCCACCGTGCCACCCCTATCTCTGGAATCAGTAAGATAGTTCATATTTCTGGTCCAATGTGACTCTTCTTTAGAACTGATGGAGCTGGAAAATGATGGTTTTTATGCTGTAGAAAAAGGTGGGAAAGAGGAGCAAATGGAATAGTTGATAAATGCCCCTCAGAAGAAAAGTCAAAAGGAATGCCAATTGTACAGAAATTTATTTTCTGAAGAGTAGGAAGATATAGGCAGTAACAGCAGATAACTGGGCAGCTCTACTGAAAGCAAACCAATGCATTGTTACAGCTAAGCTCAACACAATCTGGAAGAACACTATCTGATCTTGTGCTTAGACATTTTACAGCTTTCAGGAATCAACATTGAGTTCAGCAATTCAGACAATGGGATTTCTATTTGAATCTTTCAATTTGTTTACGTTCATTGCTTTCTATTTCCCACCTCATTTTTCATAAAATGTTGACCAAAATTTACTTTCATAGCCACATGCCCTTTCTCAGTACCTGCCTCTGCCTCTTCCATTCTGAAATTCCATCCTTTGTATTTTGAATTCTCCCAGGATTATAGGTATCCCTGAGGACACCATGCACCCTCAACAGAAGTTCCCATCACATCCTGAAATGCACATTCAATCCATACATTGCTGCATGCACAAACTTGACTTCTTTCTCCATCTCATGTTGTCTTAAATTTGTTGCAATTCCCAGTTCCATTTCATTCTTCATCTCTCTCAATGCCTTAACCTAGAAGTGTTTTCTCTTCTTTTCAATGAGGCAAAGGGTAATGGTCAAATGTTATTTTTGTGACACAAAGCCTGTGTCCAATGGTGCACCATGGGTTTGATGCTGGGTCCCTTGCTGTTTATAGTTTGCATTAATGTAGGACATTTGATGACAGAAGTTCACAGATGACAGAAAAATTGGTATTGGAAGACACCAATAGCATATCCAAAGTTCAAGACAGTAGGTGGGGAGAGTTGAGTTCAGTGGCATAGCTAAGGAGTTTTTGGGGAAGCTGAAAGGTCAGAAGGTGGATAAACTCCTTGGACTGGATAGATTATACTCATTCCTGATGAAGGGCTTTTGCCCAAAATATCGATTTTCCTGCTCCTGGGATGCTGCCTGACCTGCTGTGCTTTTCCAGCACCACTCTAATCTTGACTCTGATCTCCGACATCTGCAGTCCTCATTTTTGCCTGGATAGACTACACCCCAGGAGATAGCTGAGGAGGCTTTGTTGGTGATCTTTCAGGAATCACTGGAGTCAGGTAGGGTCCCAGAGGACTGGAAAATGAATAATGTAGAGATGGATAATGGATAACAAAGGAGGGAGGCAGAAGTCAGGAAACTATTGGACAGTTTGCCTGACCTTGGTCATTGGTAAGATTTTCGAGTCATTCTTAAGGATGGATTGTATTGTACTTGAAATGCATAGTAATGTGGGGCTGAGTGAGCACAGCTTCATCAAGGGGAGGTCATGTTTGACAAATCTGTTAGAATTCTTTTGAGGAGGTAAGGAGCAACGCCTCATCTTCACCATGGATATCCAATCCCGCTACACCTCCATCCGCCATGACCAAGGCCTCCAAGCCCTCTGTTTTTTCCTCGTCAGACATCCCCAACAGTACCCTTCTCATTTGTTTGGCCGAACTGGTCCTCACCCTTAACAATTTCTCCTTTGAATCCTCCCACTTTCTCCAGACGAAAGGGGTAGCCATGGGCACACGTATGGGCCCCAGCTATGCCTGTCTCTTTGTTGGCTACGTAGAGCAGTTGATCTTCCGTAATTACACCGGCACCACTCCCCACCTCTTCCTCCGCTACATTGATGACTGCATTGGCGCCACCTCGTGCTCCCACGAGGAGGTTGAGCAATTCATCAACTTCACCAACACATTCCACCCTGACCTTAAATTTACCTGGACCATCTCTGACACCTCCCTCCCCTTCCTGGACCTCTCCATCTCCATTAATGACGACCGACTTGACACTGACATTTTTTACAAACCCACCGACTCCCACAGCTACCTGGATTACACCTCTTCCCACCCTACCTCTTGCAAAAATGCCATCTTGTATTCCCAATTTCTCTGCCGCCGTCAGATCTGCTCCCAGGAGGACCAGTTCCACCACAGAACACACCAGATGGCCTCCTTCTTTAGAGACCGCAATTTCCCTTCCCACGTGGTTAAAGATGCCCTCCAACGCATCTCGTCTACATCCCGCACCTCCGCCCTCAGACCCCACCCCTCCAACCATAACAAGGACAGAACGCCCCTGGTGCTCACCTTCCACCCTACCAACCTTCGCATAAACCAAATCATCCGCCGACATTTCCGCGACCTCCAAACAGACCCCACTACCAGGGATATATTTCCCTACCCACCCCTTTCCGCCTTCCGCAAAGACCGTTCCCTCCGCGACTACCTGGTCAGGTCCACGCCCCCAAACAACCCACCCTCCAATCCTGGCACTTTCCCCTGCCACCGCAGGAACTGTAAAACCTGCGCCCACACCTCCTCCCTCACCCCTATCCAAGGCCCTAAAGGAGCCTTCCACATCCATCAAAGTTTTACTTGCACATCCACTAATATCATTTATTGTATCCTTTGTTCCTGATGCGGTCTCTTCTACATTGGGGAGACTGGGTGCCTTCTAGCAGTGCGCTTTAGGGAACATCTCCGGGATACCCGCACCAATCAACCACACCGCCCCGTGGCCCAACATTTCAACTCCCCCTCCCACTCTGCCGAGGATATGGAGGTCCTGGGCCTCTTTCACCACCGCTCCCTCACCACCAGACGCCTGGAGGAAGAACGCCTCATCTTCCGCCTCGGAACACTTCAACCCCAAGGCATCAATGTGGACTTCAATAGTTTCCTCATTTCCCCTTCCCCCACCTCACCCGAGTTCGAAACTTCCAGCTCAGTAACTGTCCCCATGACTTGTCCGGACTTGTCCTATCTGCCTATCTTCTTTTCCACCTATCCACTCCACCCTCTCCTCCTTGACCTATCACCTTCATCCCCTCCCCCACTCACCCATTGTACTCTATGCTACTTTCTCCCCACCCCCACCCTCCTCTAGCTTATCTCTCCACGCTTCAGGCTCACTGCCTTTATTCCTGATGAAGGGCTTTTGCCCGAAACGTCGATTTCGAAGCTACTTGGATGCTGCCTGAACTGCTGTGCTCTTCCAGCACCACTAATCCAGAATCTGGTTTCCAGCATCTGCAGTCATTGTTTTTACCAAGTTTAAATGAGATAAAAGTCTATGGTGTTAGGGACAAGGTACAGGTATAGATAGAGGTTTGGGAAAAAAGGGTCTTTTTCAGGGTGACAGCCATTACTGAAGTTGTGCAAGGATCAGTGTTGGGAGGAATGGACTGAGGAATGAACTGAAGGTATTGTTGCTAAGTTTGCAGGTGTCACAAAGATGGGTGGAGGACAAGCAGTTTTGAGGGAGGACTGCTGTTTAATTGTAACTAAACACACTACTTGTAATTAATGTATCTTATATTTTATACGTGGATATGGTAGTGTCAAGGAGTAAGAATGACATTGTTCACACCAAGCTGTGCAAGGAGCCTTTTGGGAGGCCATTGTACCACCACTACCAGAAGTTTATAACTGAGCTAGAAACTCTGCAGTCCTAATATAAAACGAAGAACTGTGGATTTTGAAGAATCAAAATAAATGGAAATTGCTGGTGAAATTATGATAAACAAGAAGTTCTGAAATGGGATCTTTGCCTAAAGGTTCTGTATGAAATGCTACACTATTTATAACACTGCATCAACTTTAAATTGCCATGTAGCATACTTTCATGAATTTTATTAGTGAAATATAGTTCCGACATGAAAACTGATTATGCGCCAAAGAGCAAAGGTGCTTTTATAAGAAAGGGAAATCCTATTTGCAAAACTGTGAAGCATAGAACAGGCAGAGCTGGGTGTACGCCGAGAATTCTGGGCAAGGCAGGAGCGATTCCCATCAAAGTGTGCACCACCTGGGGTGCAAGTATGTGAGGGGACAACGGTGAGCGCGGGGCAGGCTGGGAGCGAGGACGGTGGGCGCGGGGCAGGCTGGGAGCGAGGACGGTGGGCGCGGGGCAGGCTGGGAGTGAGGACGGTGGGCGCGGGGCAGGCTGGGATTGAGGACGGTGGGCGCGGGGCAGGCTGGGATTGAGGACGGTGGGCGCGGGGCAGGCTGGGATTGAGGACTGCGACGTGGAGCAGCCGAGAGACGGGAAACACCCTCAGAGCGGCCCGACCCTTCGGGTCCACCTCCAACACTGAGTGGGTTTGTCACCTGAGGATCGTGCTACTGTCACGGGGCAGGCTGTAGTCCCTGTCTTGAGTGGGAGAGGCTGTGAACTACAGGGCGGTGATTGAGTCCAGGCCCGGCACTGGAAAGGCCTCGGCCTCGGGACGCTGCTCCCGGGATGAGCTGGTTCAATGCTTCCCATCTGTCGACTTTCGCGAAACAGGCGCTGTCCCAGGCTCAGAAATCAATCGACAGGGTCTTAGACATCCAGGAAGATGAGGGGATCTCCTGGTCTGACAGCATCACGACGGGATATGAGGAAGGTACAGAGACTTGGAGAGAAACAGAGAGAGTGTGTGACAGTCAGTAAGAGAGAGAGAGAGTGTGTGTGTGTCTGACAGGAGGAGAGGGAGAGAGTGTGTGTCTGACAGGAGGAGAGGGAGAGAGTGTGTGTCTGACAGGAGGAGAGGGAGAGAGTGTGTGTCTGACAGGAGGAGAGGGAGAGAGTGTGTGTCTGACAGGAGGAGAGGGAGAGAGAGTGTGTGTGTCTGACAGGTGGAGAGGGAGAGAGAGTGTGTGTGTCTGACAGGTGGAGAGGGAGAGAGTGTGTGTGTGTCTGACAGGTGGAGAGGGAGAGAGTGTGTGTGTGTCTGACAGGTGGAGAGGGAGAGAGTGTGTGTGTGTCTGACAGGTGGAGAGGGAGAGAGTGTGTGTGTCTGACAGGAGGAGAGGGAGAGAGTGTGTGTGTGTCTGACAGGTGGAGAGGGAGAGAGTGTGTGTGTGTCTGACAGGTGGAGAGGGAGAGAGTGTGTGTGTCTGACAGGAGGAGAGGGAGAGAGAGAGTGTGTGTCTGACAGGAGGAGAGGGAGAGAGAGAGTGTGTGTCTGACAGGAGGAGAGGGAGAGAGAGTGTGTGTGTGTGTCTGACAGGAGGAGAGGGAGAGAGAGAGTGTGTGTCTGACAGGTGGAGAGGGAGAGAGAGTGTGTGTCTGACAGGAGGAGAGGGAGAGAGAGTGTGTGTGTGTGTCTGACAGGAGGAGAGGGAGAGAGAGAGTGTGTGTGTCTGACAGGAGGAGAGGGAGAGAGTGTGTGTGTCTGACAGGTGGAGAGTGAGAGAGTGTGTGTGTCTGACAGGAGGAGAGGGAGAGAGTGTGTGTGTCTGACAGGAGGAGAGGGAGAGAGTGTGTGTGTCTGACAGGAGGAGAGGGAGAGAGTGTGTGTGTCTGACAGGAGGAGAGGGAGAGAGTGTGTGTGTCTGACAGGAGGAGAGGGAGAGAGTGTGTGTGTCTGACAGGAGGAGAGGGAGAGAGTGTGTGTGTCTGACAGGAGGAGAGGGAGAGAGAGAGTGTGTGTGTCTGACAGGTGGAGAGGGAGAGAGTGTGTGTGTCTGACAGGTGGAGAGTGAGAGAGTGTGTGTGTCTGACAGGAGGAGAGGGAGAGAGTGTGTGTGTCTGACAGGAGGAGAGGGAGAGAGTGTGTGTGTCTGACAGGAGGAGAGGGAGAGAGTGTGTGTGTCTGACAGGAGGAGAGGGAGAGAGTGTGTGTGTCTGACAGGAGGAGAGGGAGAGAGTGTGTGTGTCTGACAGGAGGAGAGGGAGAGAGTGTGTGTGTCTGACAGGAGGAGAGGGAGAGAGTGTGTGTGTCTGACAGGAGGAGAGGGAGAGAGTGTGTGTGTCTGACAGGAGGAGAGGGAGGGAGAGAGTGTGTGTGTGTCTGACAGGAAGAGAGGGAGAGAGAGTGTGTGTGTGTCTGACAGGAGGAGAGGGAGAGAGAGTGTGTGTGTGTCTGACAGGAGGAGAGGGAGAGAGAGAGAGAGTGTGTGTGTGTCTGACAGGAGGAGAGGGAGAGAGAGAGTGTGTGTGTGTCTGATAGGAGGAGAGGAAGAGTGTGTGTGTGTCTGACAGGAGGAGAGGGAGAGTGTGTGTGTGTCTGACAGGAGGAGAGGGAGAGTGAGTGTGTGTCTGACAGGAGGAGAGGGAGAGAGTGTGTGTGTCTGACAGGAGGAGAGGGAGAGAGTGTGTGTGTCTGACAGGAGGAGAGGGAGAGAGAGAGTGTGTGTGTGTCTGACAGGAGGAGAGGGAGAGAGAGAGTGTGTGTGTGTCTGACAGGAGGAGAGGGAGAGAGAGAGTGTGTGTGTGTCTGACAGGAGGAGAGGGAGAGAGAGTGTGTGTCTGACAGGAGGAGAGGGAGAGAGTGTGTGTGTCTGACAGGAGGAGAGGGAGAGAGTGTGTGTGTCTGACAGGAAGAGAGGGAGAGAGAGAGTGTGTGTGTGTCTGACAGGAGGAGAGGGAGAGAGAGAGTGTGTGTGTGTCTGACAGGAAGAGAGGGAGAGAGAGAGTGTGTGTGTGTCTGACAGGAGGAGAGGGAGAGAGTGTGTGTCTGACAGGAGGAGAGGGAGAGAGTGTGTGTCTGACAGGAGGAGAGGGAGAGAGAGTGTGTGTGTGTGTCTGACAGGAGGAGAGGGAGAGAGAGAGAGAGTGTGTGTGTGTCTGACAGGAGGAGAGGGAGAGAGTGTGTGTGTCTGACAGGAGGAGAGGGAGAGAGTGTGTGTGTCTGACAGGTGGAGAGGGAGAGAGTGTGTGTGTCTGACAGGAGGAGAGGGAGAGAGTGTGTGTGTCTGACAGGAGGAGAGGGAGAGAGAGAGGGAGAGAGTGTGTGTGTCTGACAGGAGGAGAGGGAGAGAGAGAGAGTGTGTGTGTCTGACAGGAGGATAGGGAGTGTGTGTGTGTGTGTGTGTGTGTCTGACAGGCGGAGAGGGACAGAGTGTGTGTGGGACAGGAGAGGGAGAGAGTGTGTGTCTGACAGGCGGAGAGGGACAGAGTGTGTGTGGGACAGGAGAGGGAGAGAGTGTGTGTGGGACAGGAGAGGGAGAGAGTGTGTGTGGGACAGGAGAGGGAGAGAGTGTGTGTGTCTGACAGGAGGAGAGGGAGAGAGTGTGTGTGTCTGACAGGAGGAGAGGGAGAGAGTGTGTGTGTCTGACAGGAGGAGAGGGAGAGAGTGTGTGTGTCTGACAGGAGGAGAGGGAGAGAGTGTGTGTGTCTGACAGGAGGAGAGGGAGAGAGTGTGTGTGTCTGACAGGAGGAGAGGGAGAGAGTGTGTGTGTCTGACAGGAGGAGAGGGAGAGAGTGTGTGTGTCTGACAGGAGGAGAGGGAGAGAGTGTGTGTGTCTGACAGGAGGAGAGGGAGAGAGTGTGTGTGTCTGACAGGAGGAGAGGGAGAGAGTGTGTGTGTCTGACAGGAGGAGAGGGAGAGAGTGTGTGTGTCTGACAGGAGGAGAGGGAGAGAGTGTGTGTGTCTGACAGGAGGAGAGGGAGAGAGTGTGTGTGTCTGACAGGAGGAGAGGGAGAGAGTGTGTGTGTCTGACAGGAGGAGAGGGAGAGAGTGTGTGTGTCTGACAGGAGGAGAGGGAGAGAGTGTGTGTGTCTGACAGGAGGAGAGGGAGAGAGAGAGTGTGTGTGTGTGTCTGACAGGAAGAGAGGGAGAGAGAGTGTGTGTGTGTCTGACAGGAGGAGAGGGAGAGAGAGTGTGTGTGTGTCTGACAGGAGGAGAGGGAGAGAGAGAGTGTGTGTGTGTCTGACAGGAGGAGAGGGAGAGTGTGTGTGTGTCTGACAGGAGGAGAGGGAGAGTGTGTGTGTGTCTGACAGGAGGAGAGGGAGAGTGTGTGTGTGTCTGACAGGAGGAGAGGGAGAGTGTGTGTGTGTCTGACAGGAGGAGAGGGAGAGAGAGTGTGTGTCTGACAGGAGGAGAGGGAGAGAGAGTGTGTGTGTGTCTGACAGGAGGAGAGGGAGAGAGAGAGAGTGTGTGTGTGTCTGACAGGAGGAGAGGGAGAGAGAGAGAGTGTGTGTGTGTCTGACAGGAGGAGAGGGAGAGAGTGTGTGTCTGACAGGAGGAGAGGGAGAGAGTGTGTGTCTGACAGGAGGAGAGGGAGAGAGTGTGTGTCTGACAGGAGGAGAGGGAGAGAGAGTGTGTGTGTATCTGACAGGAAGACAGGGAGAGAGAGAGTGTGTGTGTGTCTGACAGGAGGAGAGGGAGAGAGAGTGTGTGTCTGACAGGAGGAGAGGGAGAGAGAGTGTGTGTCTGACAGGAGGAGAGGGAGAGAGAGAGAGTGTGTGTGTCTGACAGGAAGAGAGGGAGAGAGAGAGTGTGTGTGTGTCTGACAGGAGGAGAGGGAGAGAGTGTGTGTCTGACAGGAGGAGAGGGAGAGAGTGTGTGTCTGACAGGAGGAGAGGGAGAGAGTGTGTGTCTGACAGGAGGAGAGGGAGAGAGAGAGTGCGTGTGTGTGTCTGACAGGAAGAGAGGGAGAGAGAGAGTGTGTGTGTGTGTGTCTGACAGTGAGGGAGAGAGAGAGTGTGTGTGTGTGTGTGTCTGACAGGAGGAGAGGGAGAGAGAGAGTGTGTGTGTGTCTGATAGGAGGAGAGGGAGAGAGAGTGTGTGTGTGTCTGACAGGAGGAGAGGGAGAGAGTGTGTGTGTCTGACAGGTGGAGAGGGAGAGAGTGTGTGTGTCTGACAGGAGGATAGGGAGAGAGTGTGTGTGTCTGACAGGAAGAGAGGGAGAGAGAGTGTGTGTGTGTCTGACAGGAGGAGAGGGAGAGAGAGTGTGTGTGTGTCTGACAGGAGGAGAGGGAGAGAGAGAGTGTGTGTGCGACTGACAGGAGGAGAGGGAGAGTGTGTGTGTGTCTGACAGGAGGAGAGGGAGAGTGTGTGTGTGTCTGACAGGAGGAGAGGGAGAGTGTGTGTGTGTCTGACAGGAGGAGAGGGAGAGAGAGTGTGTGTCTGACAGGAGGAGAGGGAGAGAGAGTGTGTGTCTGACAGGAGGAGAGGGAGAGAGAGTGTGTGTCTGACAGGAGGAGAGGGAGAGAGAGTGTGTGTCTGACAGGAGGAGAGGGAGAGAGAGTGTGTGTCTGACAGGAGGAGAGGGAGAGAGAGAGTGTGTCTGACAGGAGGAGAGGGAGAGAGAGTGTGTGTGTGTCTGACAGGAGGAGAGGGAGAGAGAGAGAGTGTGTGTGTGTCTGACAGGAGGAGAGGGAGAGAGAGTGTGTGTCTGACAGGAGGAGAGGGAGAGAGAGTGTGTGTCTGACAGGAGGAGAGGGAGAGAGAGTGTGTGACTGACAGGAGGAGAGGGAGAGAGAGTGTGTGACTGACAGGAGGAGAGGGAGAGAGAGTGTGTGACTGACAGGAGGAGAGGGAGAGAGAGTGTGTGACTGACAGGAGGAGAGGGAGAGAGAGTGTGTGTCTGACAGGAGGAGAGGGAGAGAGAGTGTGTGTGTCTGACAGGAAGAGAGGGAGAGAGAGAGTGTGTGTGTGTCTGACAGGAAGAGAGGGAGAGAGAGAGTGTGTGTGTGTCTGACAGGAGGAGAGGGAGAGAGAGTGTGTGTCTGACAGGAGGAGAGGGAGAGAGAGTGTGTGTCTGACAGGAGGAGAGGGAGAGAGAGTGTGTGTCTGACAGGAGGAGAGGGAGAGAGAGTGTGTGTCTGACAGGAGGAGAGGGAGAGAGTGTGTGTCTGACAGGAGGAGAGGGAGAGAGAGAGTGTGTGTCTGTCTGACAGGAAGAGAGGGAGAGAGAGAGTGTGTGTGTGTCTGACAGGAGGAGAGGGAGAGAGAGTGCGTGTCTGACAGGAGGAGAGGGAGAGAGTGTGTGCGTGTCTGACAGGAGAGAGAGCGTGTGTGTCTGACAGGAGGAGAGGGAGAGAGAGAGTGTGTGTGTGTCTGACAGGAGGAGAGGGAGAGAGAGTGTGTGTGTGTGTGTCTGACAGGTGGAGAGGGAGAGAGAGTGTGTGTGTGTGTGTCTGACAGGAGGAGAGGGAGAGAGAGTGTGTGTGTGTGTGTGTGTGTGTCTGACAGGAGGAGAGGGAGAGAGAGTGTGTGTCTGACAGGAGGAGAGGGAGAGAGAGTGTGTGTCTGACAGGAGGAGAGGGAGAGAGAGTGTGTGTCTGACAGGAGGAGAGGGAGAGAGAGAGAGAGTGTGTGTCTGACAGGAAGAGAGGGAGAGAGAGAGTGTGTGTGTGTCTGACAGGAGGAGAGGGAGAGAGTGTGTGTCTGACAGGAGGAGAGGGAGAGAGTGTGTGTCTGACAGGAGGAGAGGGAGAGAGAGTGTGTGTGTGTGTCTGACAGGAAGAGAGGGAGAGAGAGAGTGTGTGTGTGTGTGTCTGACAGGAGGAGAGGGAGAGAGAGAGTGTGTGTGTGTCTGATAGGAGGAGAGGGAGAGAGAGTGTGTGTGTGTGTCTGACAGGAGGAGAGGGAGAGAGTGTGTGTGTCTGACAGGAGGAGAGGGAGAGAGTGTGTGTGTGTCTGACAGGAGGAGAGGGAGAGAGTGTGTGTCTGACAGGAGGAGAGGGAGAGAGAGTGTGTGTGTCTGACAGGAAGAGAGGGAGAGAGAGAGTGTGTGTGTGTCTGACAGGAGGAGAGGGAGAGAGAGTGTGTGTCTGACAGGAGGAGAGGGAGAGAGAGTGTGTGTCTGACAGGAGGAGAGGGAGAGAGAGTGTGTGTCTGACAGGAGGAGAGGGAGAGAGAGAGAGTGTGTGTGTCTGACAGGAGGAGAGGGAGAGAGAGAGAGTGTGTGTGTCTGACAGGAAGAGAGGGAGAGAGAGAGTGTGTGTGTGTCTGACAGGAGGAGAGGGAGAGAGTGTGTGTCTGACAGGAGGAGAGGGAGAGAGTGTGTGTCTGACAGGAGGAGAGGGAGAGAGTGTGTGTCTGACAGGAGGAGAGGGAGAGAGAGTGTGTGTGTGTGTATTACAGGAAGAGAGGGAGAGAGAGAGTGTGTGTGTGTGTGTCTGACAGGAGGAGAGGGAGAGAAAGAGTGTGTGTGTGTGTCTGATAGGAGGAGAGGGAGAGAGAGTGTGTGTGTGTCTGATAGGAGGAGTGGGAGAGAGAGTGTGTGTCTGACAGGAGGAGAGGGAGAGAGTGTGTGTGTCTGACAGGAGGAGAGGGAGAGAGTGTGTGTGTCTGACAGGAGGAGAGGGAGAGAGTGTGTGTGTCTGACAGGAGGAGAGGGAGAGAGTGTGTGTGTCTGACAGGAGGAGAGGGAGAGAGTGTGTGTGTCTGACAGGAGGAGAGGGAGAGAGAGTGTGTGTGTTTCTGACAGGAGGAGAGGGAGAGAGAGAATGTGTGTGTGTCTGATAGGAGGAGAGGGAGAGTGTGTGTGTGTCTGACAGGAGGAGAGGGAGAGAGAGTGTGTGTCTGACAGGAGGAGAGGGAGAGAGAGTGTGTGTGTGTCTGACAGGAGGAGAGGGAGAGAGAGAGTGTGCGTGTGTGTCTGACAGGAGGAGAGGGAGAGAGTGTGTGTCTGACAGGAGGAGAGGGAGAGAGTGTGTGTCTGACAGGAGGAGAGGGAGAGAGTGTGTGTCTGACAGGAGGAGAGGGAGAGAGTGTGTGTGTCTGACAGGAGGAGAGGGAGAGTGTGTGTGTCTGACAGGTGGAGAGGGAGAGAGAGTGTGTGTCTGACAGGAGGAGAGGGAGAGAGTGTGTGTGTCTGACAGGAGGAGAGGGAGAGAGAGAGGGAGAGAGTGTGTGTGTCTGACAGGAGGAGAGGGAGAGAGAGAGGGAGAGAGTGTGTGTGTCTGACAGGAGGAGAGGGAGAGAGAGAGAGAGTGTGTGTGTGTCTGACAGGAGGAGAGGGAGAGAGAGTGTGTGTGTGTGTGTCTGACAGGAGGAGAGGGAGAGAGAGTGTGTGTGTGTGTCTGACAGGAGGAGAGGGAGAGAGAGAGTGTGTGTGTGTCTGACAGGAGGAGAGGGAGAGAGAGAGTGTGTGTGTGTCTGACAGGAGGAGAGGGAGAGAGAGAGAGTGTGTGTGTCTGACAGGAGGAGAGGGAGAGAGAGAGAGTGTGTGTGTCTGACAGGAGGATAGGGAGTGTGTGTGGGACAGGAGAGGGAGAGAGTGTGTGTCTGACAGGCGGAGAGGGAGAGAGTGTGTGTGGGACAGGAGAGGGAGAGAGTGTGTGTGGGACAGGAGAGGGAGAGAGTGTGTGTGGGACAGGAGAGGGAGAGAGTGTGTGTGGGACAGGAGAGGGAGAGAGTGTGTGTGTCTGACAGGAGGAGAGGGAGAGAGTGTGTGTGTCTGACAGGAGGAGAGGGAGAGAGTGTGTGTGTCTGACAGGAGGAGAGGGAGAGAGTGTGTGTGTCTGACAGGAGGAGAGGGAGAGAGTGTGTGTGTCTGACAGGAGGAGAGGGAGAGAGAGTGTGTGTCTGACAGGAGGAGAGGGAGAGAGAGTGTGTGTCTGACAGGAGGAGAGGGAGAGAGTGTGTGTGTCTGACAGGAGGAGAGGGAGAGAGTGTGTGTGTCTGACAGGAGGAGAGGGAGAGAGTGTGTGTGTCTGACAGGAGGAGAGGGAGAGAGTGTGTGTGTCTGACAGGAGGAGAGGGAGAGAGTGTGTGTGTCTGACAGGAGGAGAGGGAGAGAGTGTGTGTGTCTGACAGGAGGAGAGGGAGAGAGTGTGTGTGTCTGACAGGAGGAGAGGGAGAGAGTGTGTGTGTCTGACAGGAGGAGAGGGAGAGAGTGTGTGTGTCTGACAGGAGGAGAGGGAGAGAGAGAGTGTGTGTGTGTCTGACAGGAAGAGAGGGAGAGAGAGTGTGTGTGTGTCTGACAGGAGGAGAGGGAGAGAGAGTGTGTGTGTGTCTGATAGGAGGAGAGGGAGAGTGTGTGTGTGTCTGACAGGAGGAGAGGGAGAGAGAGTGTGTGTGTGTCTGATAGGAGGAGAGGGAGAGTGTGTGTGTGTCTGACAGGAGGAGAGGGAGAGTGTGTGTGTGTCTGACAGGAGGAGAGGGAGAGTGTGTGTGTGTCTGACAGGAGGAGAGGGAGAGAGAGTGTGTGTCTGACAGGAGGAGAGGGAGAGAGAGTGTGTGTGTGTCTGACAGGAGGAGAGGGAGAGAGAGAATGTGTGTGTGTCTGATAGGAGGAGAGGGAGAGTGTGTGTGTGTCTGACAGGAGGAGAGGGAGAGAGAGTGTGTGTCTGACAGGAGGAGAGGGAGAGAGAGAGTGTGCGTGTGTGTCTGACAGGAGGAGAGGGAGAGAGTGTGTGTCTGACAGGAGGAGAGGGAGAGAGTGTGTGTCTGACAGGAGGAGAGGGAGAGAGTGTGTGTCTGACAGGAGGAGAGGTAGAGAGAGAGTGTGTGTGTGTCTGACAGGAAGAGAGGGAGAGAGAGAGAGTGTGTGTGTGTCTGACACGAGGAGAGGGAGAGAGAGTGTGTGTCTGACAGGAGGAGAGGGAGAGAGAGTGTGTGACTGACAGGAGGAGAGGGAGAGAGAGAGAGAGTGTGTGTGTCTGACAGGAGGAGAGGGAGAGAGTGTGTGTGTCTGACAGGAGGAGAGGGAGAGAGAGTGTGTGACTGACAGGAGGAGAGGGAGAGAGAGTGTGTGACTCACAGGAGGAGAGGGAGAGAGAGTGTGTGTCTGACAGGAGGAGAGGGAGAGAGAGTGTGTGTGTCTGACAGGAGGAGAGGGAGAGAGAGTGCGTGTCTGACAGGAGGAGAGGGAGAGAGTGTGTGCGTGTCTGACAGGAGAGAGAGTGTGTGTGTCTGACAGGAGGAGAGGGAGAGAGAGAGTGTGTGTGTGTGTCTGACAGGAGGAGAGGGAGAGAGAGTGTGTGTGTGTGTGTCTGACAGGAGGAGAGGGAGAGGGAGTGTGTGTGTGTGTGTGTGTCTGACAGGAGGAGAGGGAGAGAGAGTGTGTGTCTGACAGGAGGAGAGGGAGAGAGAGTGTGTGTCTGACAGGAGGAGAGGGAGAGAGAGTGTGTGTCTGACAGGAGGAGAGGGAGAGAGAGAGAGTGTGTGTGTCTGACAGGAAGAGAGGGAGAGAGAGAGTGTGTGTGTGTCTGACAGGAGGAGAGGGAGAGAGTGTGTGTCTGACAGGAGGAGAGGGAGAGAGTGTGTGTCTGACAGGAGGAGAGGGAGAGAGTGTGTGTCTGACAGGAGGAGAGGGAGAGAGAGTGTGTGTGTGTGTCTGACAGGAAGAGAGGGAGAGAGAGAGTGTGTGTGTGTGTGTCTGACAGGAGGAGAGGGAGAGAGAGAGTGTGTGTGTGTCTGATAGGAGGAGAGGGAGAGAGAGTGTGTGTGTGTCTGACAGGAGGAGAGGGAGAGAGTGTGTGTGTCTGACAGGAGGTGAGGGAGAGAGTGTGTGTCTGACAGGAGGAGAGGGAGAGAGAGAGTGTGTGTGTCTGACAGGAAGAGAGGGAGAGAGAGAGTGTGTGTGTGTCTGACAGGAGGAGAGGGAGAGAGAGTGTGTGTCTGACAGGAGGAGAGGGAGAGAGAGTGTGTGTCTGACAGGAGGAGAGGGAGAGAGAGTGTGTGTCTGACAGGAGGAGAGGGAGAGAGAGAGTGTGTGTGTGTCTGACAGGAGGAGAGGGAGAGAGTGTGTGTCTGACAGGAGGAGAGGGAGAGAGTGTGTGTCTGACAGGAGGAGAGGGAGAGAGTGTGTGTCTGACAGGAGGAGAGGGAGAGAGAGTGTGTGTGTGTGTCTTACAGGAAGAGAGGGAGAGAGAGAGTGTGTGTGTGTGTGTCTGACAGGAGGAGAGGGAGAGAGAGAGTGTGTGTGTGTGTCTGATAGGAGGAGAGGGAGAGAGAGTGTGTGTGTGTCTGACAGGAGGAGTGGGAGAGAGTGTGTGTGTCTGACAGGAGGAGAGGGAGAGAGTGTGTGTGTCTGACAGGAGGAGAGGGAGAGAGTGTGTGTGTCTGACAGGAGGAGAGGGAGAGAGTGTGTGTGTCTGACAGGAGGAGAGGGAGAGAGTGTGTGTGTCTGACAGGAGGAGAGGGAGAGAGTGTGTGTGACTGACAGGAGGAGAGGGAGAGAGTGTGTGTGTCTGACAGGAGGAGAGGGAGAGAGAGAGTGTGTGTGTGTCTGACAGGAAGAGAGGGAGAGAGAGTGTGTGTGTGTCTGACAGGAGGAGAGGGAGAGAGAGTGTGTGTGTGTCTGACAGGAGGAGAGGGAGAGAGAGAGTGTGTGTGTGTCTGATTGGAGGAGAGGGAGAGTGTGTGTGTGTCTGACAGGAGGAGAGGGAGAGAGAGTGTGTGTCTGACAGGAGGAGACGGAGAGAGAGTGTGTGTGTGTCTGACAGGAGGAGAGGGAGAGAGAGAGTGTGCGTGTGTGTCTGACAGGAGGAGAGGGAGAGAGTGTGTGTCTGACAGGAGGAGAGGGAGAGAGTGTGTGTCTGACAGGAAGAGAGGGAGAGAGAGAGTGTGTGTGTGTCTGACAGGAGGAGAGGGAGAGAGAGTGTGTGTCTGACAGGAGGAGAGGGAGAGAGAGTGTGTGTCTGACAGGAGGAGAGGGAGAGAGAGAGAGTGTGTGTGTCTGACAGGAAGAGAGGGAGAGAGAGAGTGTGTGTGTGTCTGACAGGAGGAGAGGGAGAGAGAGTGTGTGTGTGTGTCTGACAGGAAGAGAGGGAGAGAGAGAGATTGTGTGTGTGTCTGACACGAGGAGAGGGAGAGAGAGTGTGTGTCTGACAGGAGGAGACGGAGAGAGAGTGTGTGTCTGACAGGAGGAGAGGGAGAGAGAGAGAGTGTGTGTGTGTCTGACAGGAGGAGAGGGAGAGAGTGTGTGTGTCTGACAGGAGGAGAGGGAGAGAGTGTGTGTGTCTGACAGGAGGAGAGGGAGAGAGTGTGTGTGTCTGACAGGTGGAGAGGGAGAGAGTGTGTGTGTCTGACAGGAGGAGAGGGAGAGAGTGTGTGTGTCTGACAGGAGGAGAGGGAGAGAGAGAGGGAGAGAGTGTGTGTGTCTGACAGGAGGAGTGGGAGAGACGGAGAGAGTGTGTGTGTGTCTGACAGGAGGAGAGGGAGAGAGAGTGTGTGTGTGTGTCTGACAGGAGGAGAGGGAGAGAGAGAGTGTGTGTGTGTCTGACAGGAGGAGAGGGAGAGAGAGAGTGTGTGTGTGTCTGACAGGAGGAGAGGGAGAGAGAGAGTGTGTGTGTGTCTGACAGGAGGAGAGGGAGAGAGAGAGTGTGTGTGTGTCTGACAGGAGGAGAGGGAGAGAGAGAGTGTGTGTGTGTCTGACAGGAGGAGAGGGAGAGAGAGAGTGTGTGTGTGTCTGACAGGAGGAGAGGGAGAGAGAGAGTGTGTGTGTGTCTGACAGGAGGAGAGGGAGAGAGAGAGTGTGTGTGTGTATGATAGGAGGAGAGGGAGAGTGTGTGTGTGTCTGATAGGAGGAGAGGGAGAGTGTGTGTGTGTCTGACAGGAGGAGAGGGAGAGAGAGAGTGTGTGTGTGTGTGTGTGTGTGTGTGACAGGAGGAGAGGGAGAGAGTGTGTGTGTGTGTCTGACAGGAGGAGAGGGAGTGTGTGTGTGTGTGTGTGTCTGACAGGCGGAGAGGGAGAGTGTGTGTGTGGGACAGGAGAGGGAGAGTGTGTGTGTGGGACAGGAGAGGGAGAGAGTGTGTGTGCGACAGGAGAGGGAGAGAGTGTGTGTGGGACAGGAGAGGGAGAGAGTGTGTGTGGGACAGGAGAGGGAGAGAGTGTGTGTGGGACAGGAGAGGGAGAGAGTGTGTGTGTGGGACAGGAGAGGGAGAGAGTGTGTGTGTCTGACAGGAGGAGAGGGAGAGAGTGTGGGTGTGTGTGTGTGTCTGACAGGCGGAGAGGGAGAGAGTGTGTGCGTGTGTGTGTGTCTGACAGGCGGAGTGGGAGAGAGTGTGTGCGTGTCTGACAGGAGGAGAGGGAGAGAGAGAGAGTGTGTGTGTGTCTGACAGGCGGAGAGGGAGAGAGTGTGTGCGTGTCTGACAGGAGGAGTGGGAGAGAGTGTGTGCGTGTCTGACAGGAGAGAGAGTGTGTGTGTCTGACAGGAGGAGAGGGAGAGAGAGAGTGTGTGTGTGTGTGTCTGACAGGAGGAGAGGGAGAGAGAGTGTGTGTGTGTGTGTCTGACAGGAGGAGAGGGAGAGAGAGTGTGTGTGTGTGTCTGACAGGCGGAGAGGGAGAGAGAGAGTGTGTGTGTGTGTGTCTGACAGGAGGAGAGGGAGAGAGAGTTGTGTGTGTGTGTGTCTGACAGGAGGAGAGGGAGAGAGAGAGAGTGTCTGACATGAGGAGAGGGAGAGAGAGAGTGTGTGTGTGTCTGACAGGAGGAGAGGGAGAGAGAGAGTGTGTGTGTGTCTGACAGGAGGAGAGGGAGAGAGAGAGTGTGTGTGTGTCTGACAGGAGGAGAGGGAGAGAGAGTGTGTGTCTGACAGGAGGAGAGGGAGAGAGAGTGTGTGTGTGTCTGACAGGAGGAGAGGGAGAGAGTGTGTGTGTCTGACAGGTGGAGAGCGAGAGAGTGTGTGTGTCTGACAGGAGGAGAGGGTGAGAGTGTGTGTGTCTGACAGGAGGAGAGGGTGAGAGTGTGTGTGTCTGACAGGAGGAGAGGGAGAGAGTGTGTGTGTCTGACAGGAGGAGAGGGAGAGAGTGTGTGTGTCTGACAGGAGGAGTGGGAGAGAGAGAGTGTGTGTGTGTCTGACAGGAAGAGAGGGAGAGAGAGTGTGTGTGTGTCTGACAGGACGAGAGGGAGAGAGAGTGTGTGTCTGACAGGACGAGAGGGAGAGAGAGTGTGTGTCTGACAGGACGAGAGGGAGAGAGAGTGTGTGTCTGACAGGACGAGAGGGAGAGAGAGTGTGTGTCTGACAGGACGAGAGGGAGAGAGAGTGTGTGTCTGACAGGACGAGAGGGAGAGAGAGTGTGTGTCTGACAGGAGGAGAGGGAGAGAGAGTGTGTGTCTGACAGGAGGAGAGGGAGAGAGAGTGTGTGTCTGACAGGACGAGAGGGAGAGAGAGTGTGTGTCTGACAGGACGAGAGGGAGAGAGAGTGTGTGTCTGACAGGACGAGAGGGAGAGAGAGTGTGTGTGTGTCTGACAGGAGGAGAGGGAGAGAGAGAGAGTGTGTGTGTGTCTGACAGGAGGAGAGGGAGAGAGTGTGTGTCTGACAGGAGGAGAGGGAGAGAGTGTGTGTCTGACAGGAGGAGAGGGAGAGAGTGTGTGTCTGACAGGAGGAGAGGGAGAGAGAGAGTGTGTGTGTGTCTGACAGGAAGAGAGGGAGAGAGAGAGTGTGTGTGTGTCTGACAGGAGGAGAGGGAGAGAGAGTGTGTGTCTGACAGGAGGAGAGGGAGAGAGAGAGAGTGTGTGTGTCTGACAGGAAGAGAGGGAGAGAGAGAGTGTGTGTGTGTCTGACAGGAGGAGAGGGAGAGAGTGTGTGTCTGACAGGAGGAGAGGGAGAGAGTGTGTGTCTGACAGGAGGAGAGGGAGAGAGTGTGTGCCTAACAGGGGGAGAGGGAGAGAGAGTGTGTGTGTGTGTCTGACAGGAAGAGAGGGAGAGAGGGAGAGAGAGTGTGTGTCTGACAGGAGGAGAGGGAGAGAGAGTGTGTGTCTGACAGGAGGAGAGGGAGAGAGAGAGAGTGTGTGTGTGTCTGACAGGAGGAGAGGGAGAGAGTGTGTGTGTCTGACAGGAGGAGAGGGAGAGAGTGTGTGTGTCTGACAGGAGGAGAGGGAGAGAGTGTGTGTGTCTGACAGGAGGAGAGGGAGAGAGTGTGTGTGTCTGACAGGAGGAGAGGGAGAGAGAGAGGGAGCGAGTGTGTGTGTCTGACTGGAGGAGAGGGAGAGAGAGAGAGAGAGAGAGTGTGTGTGTCTGACAGGAGGAGAGGGAGAGAGAGAGAGAGTGAGTGTGTGTGTCTGACAGGAGGAGAGGGAGAGAGAGTGTGTGTGTGTGTGTGTGTCTGACAGGAGGAGAGGGAGAGAGAGTGTGTGTCTGACAGGAGGAGAGGGAGAGAGAGTGTGTGTCTGACAGGAGGAGAGGGAGAGAGAGTGTGTGTCTGACAGGAGGAGAGGGAGAGAGAGAGAGTGTGTGTGTCTGACAGGAAGAGAGGGAGAGAGAGAGTGTGTGTGTGTCTGACAGGAGGAGAGGGAGAGAGTGTGTGTCTGACAGGAGGAGAGGGAGAGAGTGTGTGTCTGACAGGAGGAGAGGGAGAGAGTGTGTGTCTGACAGGAGGAGAGGGAGAGAGTGTGTGTCTGACAGGAGGAGAGGGAGAGAGAGTGTGTGTGTGTGTGTCTGACAGGAAGAGAGGGAGAGAGAGAGAGTGTGTGTGTGTGTGTCTGACAGGAGGAGAGGGAGAGAGAGTGTGTGTGTGTCTGACAGGAGGAGAGGGAGAGAGTGTGTGTGTCTGACAGGAGGAGAGGGAGAGAGTGTGTGTCTATCTGACAGGAGGAGAGGGAGAGAGTGTGTGCCTGACAGGAGGAGAGGGAGAGAGAGAGTGTGTGTGTCTGACAGGAAGAGAGGGAGAGAGAGAGTGTGTGTGTGTCTGACAGGAGGAGAGGGAGAGAGAGTGTGTGTCTGACAGGAGGAGAGGGAGAGAGAGTGTGTGTCTGACAGGAGAGGGAGAGAGAGTGTGTGTCTGACAGGAGGAGAGGGAGAGAGAGAGAGTGTGTGTGTCTGACAGGAAGAGAGGGAGAGAGAGAGTGTGTGTGTGTCTGACAGGAGGAGAGGGAGAGAGTGTGTGTCTGACAGGAGGAGAGGGAGAGAGTGTGTGTCTGACAGGAGGAGAGGGAGAGAGTGTGCCTCTGACAGGAGGAGAGGGAGAGAGAGTGTGTGTGTGTGTCTTACAGGAAGAGAGGGAGAGAGAGTGTGTGTGTGTGTGTGTCTGACAGGAGGAGAGGGAGAGAGAGAGTGTGTGTGTGTGTCTGATAGGAGGAGAGGGAGAGAGAGTGTGTGTGTGTCTGACAAGAGGAGTGGGAGAGAGAGTGTGTGTCTGACAGGAGGAGAGGGAGAGAGTGTGTGTGTCTGACAGGAGGAGAGGGAGAGAGTGTGTGTGTCTGACAGGAGGAGAGGGAGAGAGTGTGTGTGTCTGACAGGAGGAGAGGGAGAGAGTGTGTGTGTCTGACAGGAGGAGAGGGAGAGAGTGTGTGTGACTGACAGGAGGAGAGGGAGAGAGTGTGTGTGTCTGACAGGAGGAGTGGGAGAGAGAGAGTGTGTGTGTGTCTGACAGGAAGAGAGGGAGAGAGAGTGTATGTGTGTCTGACAGGAAGAGAGGGAGAGAGAGTGTGTGTGTGTCTGACAGGAGGAGAGGGAGAGAGAGAGTGTGTGTGTGTCTGGCAGGAGGAGACAGGGAGAGTGTGTGTGTGTCTGACAGGAGGAGAGGGAGAGAGAGAGAGAGTGTGTGTGTGTCTGACAGGAGGAGAGGGAGAGAGTGTGTGTCTGACAGGAGGAGAGGGAGAGAGTGTGTGTCTGACAGGTAGAGAGGGAGAGAGAGTGTGTGTGTGTCTGACAGGAGGAGAGGGAGAGAGAGAGTGTGTGTGTGTCTGATAGGAGGAGAGGGAGAGTGTGTGTGTGTCTGACAGGAGGAGAGGGAGAGAGAGTGTGTGTCTGACAGGAGGAGAGGGAGAGAGAGTGTGTGTGTGTCTGACAGGAGGAGAGGGAGAGAGAGTGTGTGTCTGACAGGAGGAGAGGGAGAGAGAGTGTGTGTCTGACAGGAGGAGAGGGAGAGAGAGAGAGTGTGTGTGTCTGACAGGAAGAGAGGGAGAGAGAGAGTGTGTGTGTGTCTGACAGGAGGAGAGGGAGAGAGAGTGTGTGTGTGTGTCTGACAGGAAGAGAGGGAGAGAGAGAGAGTGTGTGTGTGTCTGACACGAGGAGAGGGAGAGAGAGTGTGTGTCTGACAGGAGGAGAGGGAGAGAGAGTGTGTGTCTGACAGGAGGAGAGGGAGAGAGAGAGAGAGTGTGTGTGTGTCTGACAGGAGGAGAGGGAGAGAGTGTGTGTGTCTGACAGGGGGAGAGGGAGAGTGTGTGTGTCTGACAGGAGGAGAGGGAGAGAGTGTGTGTGTCTGACAGGTGGAGAGGGAGAGAGTGTGTGTGTCTGACAGGAGGAGAGGGAGAGAGTGTGTGTGTCTGACAGGAGGAGAGGGAGAGAGTGTGTGTGTCTGACAGGAGGAGAGGGAGAGAGAGAGGGAGAGAGTGTGTGTGTCTGACAGGAGGAGAGGGAGAGAGAGAGGGAGAGAGTGTGTGTGTCTGACAGGAGTAGAGGGGGAGAGAGAGAGTGTGTGTGTCTGACAGGAGGAGAGGGAGAGAGAGAGAGAGTGTGTGTGTGTCTGACAGGAGGAGAGGGAGAGAGAGTGTGTGTGTGTGTCTGACAGGAGGAGAGGGAGAGAGAGAGTGTGTGTGTGTCTGACAGGAGGAGAGGGAGAGAGAGAGTGTGTGTGTGTCTGACAGGAGGAGAGGGAGAGAGAGAGTGTGTGTGTGTCTGACAGGAGGAGAGGGAGAGAGAGAGTGTGTGTGTGTCTGACAGGAGGAGAGGGAGAGAGAGAGTGTGTGTGTGTCTGACAGGAGGAGAGGGAGAGAGAGAGTGTGTGTGTGTCTGACAGGAGGAGAGGGAGAGAGAGAGTGTGTGTGTGTCTGACAGGAGGAGAGGGAGAGAGAGAGTGTGTGTGTGTCTGACAGGAGGAGAGGGAGAGAGACAGTGTGTGTGTGTATGATAGGAGGAGAGGGAGAGTGTGTGTGTGTCTGATAGGAGGAGAGGGAGAGTGTGTGTGTGTCTGACAGGAGGAGAGGGAGAGAGAGAGTGTGTGTGTGTGTGTGTGTGACAGGAGGAGAGGGAGAGAGTGTGTGTGTGTGTCTGACAGGAGGAGAGGGAGTGTGTGTGTGTGTGTGTGTCTGACAGGCGGAGAGGGAGAGTGTGTGTGTGGGACAGGAGAGGGAGAGTGTGTGTGTGGGACAGGAGAGGGAGAGAGTGTGTGTGGGACAGGAGAGGGAGAGAGTGTGTGTGGGACAGGAGAGGGAGAGAGTGTGTGTGGGACAGGAGAGGGAGAGAGTGTGTGTGGGACAGGAGAGGGAGAGAGTGTGTGTGGGACAGGAGAGGGAGAGAGTGTGTGTGTGGGACAGGAGAGGGAGAGAGTGTGTGTGTCTGACAGGAGGAGAGGGAGAGAGTGTGGGTGTGTGTGTGTGTCTGACAGGCGGAGAGGGAGAGAGTGTGTGCGTGTGTGTGTGTCTGACAGGCGGAGTGGGAGAGAGTGTGTGCGTGTCTGACAGGAGGAGAGGGAGAGAGAGAGAGTGTGTGTGTGTCTGACAGGCGGAGAGGGAGAGAGTGTGTGCGTGTCTGACAGGAGGAGTGGGAGAGAGTGTGTGCGTGTCTGACAGGAGGAGAGGGAGAGAGAGAGTGTGTGTGTGTCAGGAGGAGAGGGAGAGAGAGTGTGTGTGTGTGTGTCTGACAGGAGGAGAGGGAGAGAGAGTGTGTGTGTGTGTCTGACAGGCGGAGAAGGAGAGAGAGAGTGTGTGTGTGTGTGTCTGACAGGAGGAGAGGGAGAGAGAGTTGTGTGTGTGTGTGTCTGACAGGAGGAGAGGGAGAGAGAGAGTGTGTGTGTGTCTGACAGGAGGAGAGGGAGAGAGAGAGTGTGTGTGTGTCTGACAGGAGGAGAGGGAGAGAGAGAGTGTGTGTGTGTCTGACAGGAGGAGAGGGAGAGAGAGTGTGTGTCTGACAGGAGGAGAGGGAGAGAGAGTGTGTGTCTGACAGGAGGAGAGGGAGAGAGAGTGTGTGTGTGTCTGACAGGAGGAGAGGGAGAGAGTGTGTGTGTCTGACAGGTGGAGAGGGAGAGAGTGTGTGTGTCTGACAGGTGGAGAGGGAGAGAGTGTGTGTGTCTGACAGGAGGAGAGGGAGAGAGTGTGTGTGTCTGACAGGAGGAGAGGGTGAGAGTGTGTGTGTCGGACAGGAGGAGAGGGAGAGAGTGTGTGTGTCTGACAGGAGGAGTGGGAGAGAGAGAGTGTGTGTGTGTCTGACAGGAAGAGAGGGAGAGAGAGTGTGTGTGTGTCTGACAGGAGGAGAGGGAGAGTGTGTGTGTGTCTGACAGGAGGAGAGGGAGAGAGAGTGTGTGTCTGACAGGACGAGAGGGAGAGAGAGTGTGTGTCTGACAGGAGGAGAGGGAGAGAGAGTGTGTGTGTGTCTGACAGGAGGAGAGGGAGAGAGAGAGAGTGTGTGTGTGTCTGACAGGAGGAGAGGGAGAGAGAGAGTGTGTATGTGTGTCTGACAGGAGGAGAGGGAGAGAGTGTGTGTCTGACAGGAGGAGAGGGAGAGAGTGTGTGTCTGACAGGAGGAGAGGGAGAGAGTGTGTGTCTGACAGGAGAAGAGGGAGAGAGAGAGTGTGTGTGTGTCTGACAGGAAGAGAGGGAGAGAGAGAGTGTGTGTGTGTCTGACAGGAGGAGAGGGAGAGAGAGTGTGTGTCTGACAGGAGGAGAGGGAGAGAGAGAGAGTGTGTGTGTCTGACAGGAAGAGAGGGAGAGAGAGAGTGTGTGTGTGTCTGACAGGAGGAGAGGGAGAGAGTGTGTGTCTGACAGGAGGAGAGGGAGAGAGTGTGTGTCTGACAGGAGGAGAGGGAGAGAGTGTGTGTCTAACAGGGGGAGAGAGAGAGAGAGTGTGTGTCTGACAGGAGGAGAGGGAGAGAGAGTGTGTGTCTGACAGGAGGAGAGGGAGAGAGAGAGAGTGTGTGTGTGTCTGACAGGAGGAGAGGGAGAGAGTGTGTGTGTCTGACAGGAGAAGAGGGAGAGAGTGTGTGTGTGTGTGTGTCTGACAGGAGGAGAGGGAGAGAGAGAGTGTGTGTGTCTGACAGGAGGAGAGGGAGAGAGAGAGTGTGTGTGTGTCTGACAGGAGGAGAGGGTGAGAGAGAGTGTGTGTGTGTCTGACAGGAGGAGAGGGAGAGAGAGAGTGTGTGTGTCTGACAGGAGGAGAGGGAGAGAGAGAGTGTGTGTGTGTCTGACAGGAGGAGAGGGAGAGAGAGAGTGTGTGTGTGTCTGAGAGGAGGAGAGGGAGAGAGAGAGTGTGTGTGTGTCTGAGAGGAGGAGAGGGAGAGAGAGAGTGTGTGTGTGTCTGACAGGAGGAGAGAGAGAGTGTGTGTGTGTCTGACAGGAGGAGAGGGAGAGAGACAGTGTGTGTGTGTCTGATAGGAGGAGAGGGAGAGTGTGTGTGTGTCTGATAGGAGGAGAGGGAGAGTGTGTGTGTGTCTGACAGGAGGAGAGGGAGAGAGAGAGTGTGTGTGTGTGTGTGTGTGACAGGAGGAGAGGGAGAGAGTGTGTGTGTGTGTCTGACAGGAGGAGAGGGAGTGTGTGTGTGTGTGTGTGTCTGACAGGCGGAGAGGGAGAGAGTGTGTGTGGGACAGGAGAGGGAGAGAGTGTGTGTGGGACAGGAGAGGGAGAGAGTGTGTGTGTGGGACAGGAGAGGGAGAGAGTGTGTGTGTGGGACAGGAGAGGGAGAGAGTGTGTGTGTGGGACAGGAGAGGGAGGGAGGGTGTGTGTGGGACAGGAGAGGGAGAGAGTGTGTGTGTGTGTCTGACAGGAGGAGAGGGAGAGAGAGAGTGTGTGTGTGTGTCTGACAGGAGGAGAGGGAGAGAGAGAGTGTGTGTGTGTCTGACAGGAGCAGAGGGAGAGAGAGAGAGTGTGTGTGTGTGTCTGACAGGAGGAGAGGGAGAGTGTGTGTGTGTCGGTCAGGAGGAGAGGGAGAGAGTGTGTGTGTCTGACAGGCGGAGAGGGAGAGTGTGTGTGTGTGTCTGACAGGCGGAGAGGGAGAGAGTGTGTGTGTGTGTGTGTGTGTCTGACAGGAGGAGAGGGAGAGAGTGTGTGTGTGTGTCTGACAGGAGGAGAGGGAGAGAGTGTGTGTCTGACAGGAGGAGAGTGAGAGAGTGTGTGTCTGACAGGAGGTGAGGGAGAGAGAGTGTGTGTCTGACAGGAGGAGAGGGAGAGAGAGTGTGTGTCTGACAGGAGGAGAGGGAGAGAGAGTGTGTCTGACAGGAGGAGAGGGAGAGAGAGTGTGTGTCTGACAGGAGGAGAGGGAGAGAGAGTGTGTGTCTGACAGGAGGAGAGGGAGAGAGAGTGTGTGTCTGACAGGAGGAGAGGGAGAGAGAGTGTGTGTCTGACAGGAGGAGAGGGAGAGAGAGTGTGTGTCTGACAGGAGGAGAGGGAGAGAGAGTGTGTGTCTGACAGGAGGAGACGGAGAGAGAGTGTGTGTCTGACAGGAGGAGAGGGAGAGAGAGTGTGTGTCTGACAGGAGGAGAGGGAGAGAGAGTGTGTGTCTGACAGGAGGAGAGGGAGAGAGAGTGTGTGTCTGACAGGAGGAGAGGGAGAGAGAGTGTGTGTCTGACAGGAGGAGAGGGAGAGAGAGTGTGTGTCTGACAGGAGGAGAAGAAGAGAGAGTGTGTGTGTGTCTGACAGGAGGAGAGGGAGAGAATGTGTGTTTGGGTCTGACAGGAGGAGAGGGAGAGAGAGTGTGTGTGTGTGTGTCTGACAGGAGGAGAGGGTGAGAGTGTGTGTGACAGGAGGAGAGAGAGAGAGTGTGTCTGACAGGCGGAGAGGGAGAGAGAGTGTGTGTGTGTGTGTGTGTCTGACAGGAGGAGAGGGAGAGAGAGAGTGTGTGTCTGACAGGAGGAGAGGGAGAGTGTGTGTGTGTCTGACAGGTGGAGAGGGAGAGTGTGTGTGTGTCTGACAGGAGGAGAGGGAGAGTGTGTGTGTGTGTGTGTGTGTGTGTCTGACAGGAGGAGTGGCAGGGAGAGTGTGTCTGACAGGAGGAGAGGAATAGAGTGTGTATCCGACAGGAGGAGAGGGAGAGTGTGTGTGTGTGTCTGACAGGAGGAGAGTGAGAGTTTGTGTGTGTGTGTCTCTCTGACAGCAGGAGAGTGTGTGCGTTTCTGACAGGAGGAGAGGGAGTGTGTGTGTGTCTGACAGGAGGAGAGGGAGAGAGTGTGTGTGTGTGTGTGTCTGACAGGAGGAGAGGGAGAGAGTGTGTGTGTGTCTGACAGGAGGAGAGGGAGAGAGTGTGTGTGTGTCTGACAGGAGGATAGGGAGAGGGAGAGAGTGTGTGTCTGACAGGAGGAGAGGGAGAGAGTGTGTGTCTGACAGGAGGAGAGGGAGAGAGAGTGTGTCTGACAGGAGGAGAGGGAGAGAGAGTGTGTGTGTGTTTCTGACAGGAGGAGAGGGAGAGAGAGAGAGTGTGTGTGTGTGTGTGTCTGACAGGCGGAGAGGGAGAGAGAGTGTGTGTGTGTGTCTGACAGGAGGAGAGGGAGAGAGAGAGTGTGTGTGTGTGTGTCTGACAGGAGGAGAGGGAGAGAGAGTGTGTGTGTGTGTGTCTGACAGGCGGAGAGGGAGAGAGTGTGTGTGGGACAGGAGAGGGAGAGAGTGTGTGTGTGGGACAGGAGAGGGAGGGAGTGTGTGTGTGGGACAGGAGAGGGAGAGAGTGTGTGTGTGTCTGACAGGAGGAGAGGGAGAGAGTGTGGGTGTGTGTGTGTCTGACAGGCGGAGAGGGAGAGAGTGTGTGCGTGTGTGTGTGTCTGACAGGCGGAGAGGGAGAGAGTGTGTGCGTGTCTGACATGAGAGAGAGTGTGTGTATCTGACAGGAGGAGAGGGAGAGAGAGAGAGTGTGTGTGTGTGTCTGGCAGGAGGAGAGGGAGAGAGAGTGTGTGTGTGTCTGACAGGAGGAGAGGGAGAGAGAGTGTGTGTGTGTGTGTCTGACAGGCGGAGAGGGAGAGAGAGTGTGTGTGTGTGTGTCTGACAGGAGGAGAGGGAGAGAGAGAGTGTGTGTGTGTGTCTGACAGGAGGAGAGGGAGAGAGTGTGTGTGTGTCTGACAGGCGGAGAGGGAGAGAGAGTGTATGTCTGACAGGAGAGAGAGTGTGTGTGTGTGTCTGACAGGAGGAGAGGGAGAGAGTGTGTGTGTGTGTCTGACAGGCGGAGAGGGAGAGAGAGTGTGTGTGTGTGTGTCTGACAGGAGGAGAGGGAGAGAGAGTGTGTGTGTGTGGCTGACAGGAGGAGAGGGAGAGAGAGTGTGTGTGTGTGTCTGACAGGAGGAGAGGGAGAGAGAGAGTGTGTGTGTGTCTGACAGGAGGAGAGGGAGAGAGTGTGTGTGTGTGTGTCTGACAGGAGGAGAGGGAGAGAGAGTGTGTGTGTGTGTCTGACAGGAGGAGAGGGAGAGAGAGTGTGTGTATGAGTGTCTGACGGGAGGAGAGGGAGAGAGAGTGTGTGTGTGTGTCTGACAGGAGGAGAGGGACAGAGTGTGTGTGTGTGTGTGTGTGTCTGACAGGAGGAGAGGGAGAGAGAGTGTGTGTGTGTGTCTGACAGGAGGAGAGGGAGAGAGAGTGTGTGTGTGAGTGTCTGACGGGAGGAGAGGGAGAGAGTGTGTGTGTGTGTCTGACAGGCGGAGAGGGAGAGAGAGTGTGTGTGTGTGTCTGACAGGAGGAGAGGGAGAGAGCGTGTGTGTGTGTGTCTGACAGGAGGAGAGGGAGAGAGAGTGTGTGTGTGTCTGACAGGAGGAGAGGGAGCGAGAGTGTGTGTGTGACAGGAGAGGGAGAGAGTGTGTGTGTGACAGGAGAGGGAGAGAGTGTGTGTGTGACAGGAGAGGGAGAGAGTGTGTGTGTGACAGGAGAGCTAGAGAGTGTGTGTGTGACAGGAGAGGGAGAGAGAGTGTGTGTGTCAGGAGAGGGAGAGAGTGTGTGTGTGACAGGAGAGGGAGAGAGAGTATGTGTCTGACAGGAGAGGGAGAGAGTGTGTGTGTGTGTCTGACAGGAGGAGAGGGAGAGAGAGAGTGTGTGTGTGTGTCTGACAGGAGGAGAGGTAGAGAGAGCGTGTGTGTGTGTCTGACAGGAGGAGAGGGAGAGAGAGAGTGTGTGTGTGTCTGAGAGGAGGAGAGGGAGAGAGAGTGTGTGTGTGTCTGACAGGAGGAGAGAGAGAGTGTGTGTGTGTCTGACAGGAGGAGAGGGAGAGGGAGAGTGTGTGTGTGTCTGATAGGAGGAGAGGGAGAGTGTGTGTGTGTCTGATAGGAGGAGAGGGAGAGTGTGTGTGTGTCTGACAGGCGGAGAGGGAGAGAGTGTGTGTGTGTGTGTCTGACAGGAGGAGAGGGAGAGAGTGTGTGTGTGTGTCTGACAGGAGGAGAGGGAGAGAGTGTGTGTCTGACAGGAGGAGAGGGAGAGAGAGTGTGTGTCTGACAGGAGGAGAGGGAGAGAGAGTGTGTGTCTGACAGGAGGAGAGGGAGAGAGAGTGTGTGTCTGACAGGAGGAGAGGGAGAGAGAGTGTGTGTCTGACAGGAGGAGAGGGAGAGAGAGTGTGTCTGACAGGAGGTGAGGGAGAGAGAGTGTGTGTCTGACAGGAGGAGAGGGAGAGAGAGTGTGTGTCTGACAGGAGGAGAGGGAGAGAGAGTGTGTGTCTGACAGGAGGAGAGGGAGAGAGAGTGTGTGTCTGACAGGAGGAGAGGGAGAGAGAGTGTGTGTCTGACAGGAGGAGAGGGAGAGAGAGTGTGTGTCTGACAGGAGGAGAGGGAGAGAGAGTGTGTGTCTGACAGGAGGAGAGGGAGAGAGAGTGTGTGTCTGACAGGAGGAGAGGGAGAGAGAGTGTTGTCTGACAGGAGGAGAGGGAGAGAGAGTGTGTGTCTGACAGGAGGAGAGGGAGAGAGAGTGTGTGTCTGACAGGAGGAGAGGGAGAGAGAGTGTGTGTGTGTGTCTGACAGGAGGAGAGGGAGAGAGTGTGTGTTTGGGTCTGACAGGAGGAGAGGGAGAGAGAGTGCGTGTGTGTGTGTCTGACAGGAGGAGAGGGTGAGAGTGTGTCTGACAGGAGGAGAGAGAGAGAGAGTGTGTCTGACAGGAGGAGAGGGAGAGAGAGTGTGTGTCTGACAGGAGGAGAGGGAGAGAGAGTGTGTGTGTGTGTCTGACAGGAGGAGAGGGAGAGAGTGTGTGTTTGGGTCTGACAGGAGGAGAGGGAGAGAGAGTGTGTGTGTTTGTGTCTGACAGGAGGAGAGGGTGAGAGTGTGTGTGACAGGAGGAGAGAGGGAGAGAGAGTGTGTGTGTGTCTAACAGGAGGAGAGGGAGAGAGAGAGTGTGTGTGTCTGACAGGAGGAGAGGGAGAGTGTGTGTGTGTCTGACAGGTGGAGAGGGAGAGTGTGTGTGTGTCTGACAGGTGGAGAGGGATAGTGTGTGTGTGTCTGACAGGTGGAGAGGGAGAGTGTGTGTGTGTCTGACAGGAGGAGAGGGAGAGTGTGTGTGTGTCTGACAGGAGGAGAGGGTGAGTGTGTGTGTGTGTGTGTGTCTGACAGGAGGAGTGGCAGGGAGAGTGTGTCTGACAGGAGGAGAGGAATAGAGTGTGTATCCGACAGGAGGAGAGGGAGAGTGTGTGTGTGTGTCTGACAGGAGGAGAGTGAGAGTTTGTGTGTGTGTGTCTCTCTGACAGCAGGAGAGTGTGTGTGTTTCTGACAGGAGGAGAGGGAGTGTGTGTGCGTCTGACAGGAGGAGAGGGAGAGAGTGTGTGTGTGTGTGTCTGACAGGAGGAGAGGGAGAGAGAGAGTGTGTGTGTGTGTCTGACAGGAGGAGAGGGAGAGAGTGTGTGTGTGTCTGACAGGAGGATAGGGAGAGGGAGAGAGTGTGTGTCTGACAGGAGGATAGGGAGAGGGAGAGAGTGTGTGTCTGACAGGAGGAGAGGGAGAGAGTGTGTGTCTGACAGGAGGAGAGGGAGAGAGTGTGTGTCTGACAGGAGGAGAGGGAGAGAGAGTGTGTGTCTGACAGGAGGAGAGGGAGAGAGAGTTTGTGTCTGACAGGAGGAGAGGGAGAGAGTGTGTGTGTGTGTCTGACAGGAGGACAGGGAGAGAGTGTGTGTGTGTGTCTGACAGGAGGAGAGGGAGAGAGTGTGTGTCTGACAGGAGGAGAGGGAGAGAGTGTGTGTCTGACAGGAGGAGAGGGAGAGAGTGTGTGTCTGACAGGAGGAGAGGGAGAGAGTGAGTGTGTCTGACAGGAGGAGAGGGAGAGAGAGTGTGTGTCTGACAGGAGGAGAGGGAGAGAGAGTGTGTCTGACAGGAGGAGAGGGAGAGAGAGTGTGTGTGTGTGTCTGACAGGAGGAGAGGGAGAGAGAGAGAGTGTGTGTGTGTCTGACAGGAGGAGAGGGAGAGAGAGAGAGTGTGTGTGTGTCTGACAGGAGGAGAGGGAGAGAGAGAGAGTGTGTGTGTGTGTGTGTCTGACAGGAGGAGAGGGAGAGAGAGTGTGTGTGTGTGTCTGACAGGAGGAGAGGGAGAGAGAGTGTGTGTGTGTGTCTGACAGGAGGAGAGGGAGAGAGAGTGTGTGTGTCTGACAGGAGGAGAGGGAGAGAGAGTGTGTGTCTGACAGGAGGAGAGGGAGAGAGTGTGTGTGTGTGTCTGACAGGAGGACAGGGAGAGAGTGTGTGTCAGGAGGAGAGGGAGAGAGTGTGTGACTGACAGGAGGAGAGGGAGAGAGTGAGTGTGTCTGACAGGAGGAGAGGGAGAGAGAGTGTGTCTGACAGGAGGAGAGGGAGAGAGAGTGTGTGTGTGTCTGACAGGAGGAGAGGGAGAGAGAGAGAGTGTGTGTGTGTCTGACAGGAGGAGAGGGAGAGAGAGAGAGTGTGTGTGTGTCTGACAGGAGGAGAGGGAGAGAGAGAGAGTGTGTGTGTGTGTGTGTCTGACAGGAGGAGAGGGTGAGAGTGTGTGTGTCTGACAGGAGGAGAGGGAGAGAGAGTGTGTGTGTGTGTCTGACAGGAGGAGAGGGAGAGAGAGTGTGTGTGTGTGTCTGACAGGAGGAGAGGGAGAGAGAGTGTGTGTGTCTGACAGGAGGAGAGGGGGAGAGAGAGAGTGTGTGTCTGACAGGAGGAGAGGGAGAGTGTGTGTGTGTCTGACAGGAGGAGAGCGAGAGTGTGTGTGTGTCTGACAGGAGGAGAGGGAGACTGTGTGTGTGTCTGACAGGAGGAGAGGGAGAGTGTGTGTGTGTGTCTGACAGGAGGAGAGGGAGAGGGAGAGAGTGTGTGTGTCTGACAGGAGGAGAGGGAGAGAGTGTGTGTGTGTGACAGGAGGAGAGGGAGAGAGTGTGTGTGTCTGACAGGAGGAGAGGGAGAGAGTGTGTGTGTCTGACAGGAGGAGAGGGAGAGAGTGTGTGTGTCTGACAGGAGGAGCGGGAGAGAGTGTGTGTCTGACAGGAGGACAGGGAGAGAGTGTGTGTCTGACATGAGGACAGGGAGATAGAGTGTGTGTCTGACAGGAGGAGAGGGAGAGAGTGTGTGTGTGTGTCTGACAGGAGGAGAGGGAGAGAGTGTGTGTGTGTGTCTGACAGGAGGAGAGGGAGAGAGTGTGTGTGTGTGTCTGACAGGAGGAGAGGGAGAGAGTGTGTGTGTGTGTCTGACAGGAGGAGAGGGAGAGAGAGAGTGTGTCTGACAGGAGGAGAGGGAGAGAGAGTGTGTCTGACAGGAGGAGAGGGAGAGAGAGTGTGTGTGTGTTTCTGACAGGAGGAGAGGGAGAGAGAGTGAGTGTGTGTGTGTCTGACAGGAGGAGAGGGAGAGAGAGAGTGTGTGTGTGTGTGTGTGTCTGACAGGAGGAGAGGGTGAGAGTGTGTGTGTCTGACAGGAGGAGAGACAGAGAGAGAGAGTGTGTCTGACAGGAGGAGAGGGAGAGAGAGTGTTTGTGTGTGTCTGACAGGAGGAGAGGGAGAGAGAGTGTGTGTGTCTGACAGGAGGAGAGGGGGAGAGAGAGTGTGTGTCTGACAGGAGGAGAGGGGGAGAGAGAGTGTATGTCTGACAGGAGGAGAGGGAGAGAGTGTGTGTGTCTGACAGGAGGAGAGGGAGAGTGTGTGTGTGTCTGACAGGAGGAGAGGGAGAGTGTGTGTGTGTCTGACAGGAGGAGAGGGAGAGTGTGTGTGTGTGTCTGACAGGAGGAGAGGGAGAGGGAGAGAGTGTGTGTGTCTGACAGGAGGAGAGGGAGAGAGTGTGTGTGTCTGACAGGAGGAGAGGGAGAGAGTGTGTGTGTCAGACAGGAGGAGAGGGAGAGTGTGTGTGTGTCTGACAGGAGGGGAGGGAGAGTGTGTGTGTGTGTCTGACAGGAGGGGAGGGAGAGTGTGTCTGTGTCTGACAGGAGGAGAGGGAGAGCCTGTGTGTGTGAGTGTGTGTGTGTGTGTGTGTGTGTCTGACAGGAGGAGTTGCAGGGAGAGTGTGTCTGACAGGAGGAGAGGGAGAGAGTGTGTATCCGACAGGAGGAGAGGGAGAGTGTGTGTGTGTGTCTGACAGGAGGAGAGGGAGAGTGTGTGTGTGTGTGTCTGACAGGAGGAGAGGGAGAGTTTGTGTGTGTGTGTCTCTCTGACAGCAGGAGAGTGTGTGTGTGTGTGTGTTTCTGACAGGAGGAGAGGGAGTGTGTGTGTGTCTGACAGGAGGAGAGAGAGAGAGTGTGTGTGTGTGTGTGTGTCTGACAGGAGGAGAGGGATAGAGAGTGTGTGTCTGACAGGAGGAGAGTGTGTGTGTGTGTCTGACAGGAGGAGAGGGAGAGAATGTGTGTGTGTGTGTGTGTCTGACAGGAGGAGAGGGAGAGCATGTGTGTGTGTGTGTCTGACAGGAGGAGAGGGAGAGAATGTGTGTGTGTGTGTCTGACAGGAGGAGAGGGAGAGAGAGTGTGTGTGTGAGTGTCTGACGGGAGGAGAGGGAGAGAGTGTGTGTGTGTGTCTGACAGGCGGAGAGGGAGAGAGAGTGTGTGTGTGTGTCTGACAGGAGGAGAGGGAGAGAGCGTGTGTGTGTGTGTCTGACAGGAGGAGAGGGAGAGAGAGTGTGTGTGTGTCTGACAGGAGGAGAGGGAGCGAGAGTGTGTGTGTGACAGGAGAGGGAGAGAGTGTGTGTGTGACAGGAGAGGGAGAGAGTGTGTGTGTGACAGGAGAGGGAGAGAGTGTGTGTGTGACAGGAGAGCTAGAGAGTGTGTGTGTGACAGGAGAGGGAGAGAGAGTGTGTGTGTCAGGAGAGGGAGAGAGTGTGTGTGTGACAGGAGAGGGAGAGAGAGTATGTGTCTGACAGGAGAGGGAGAGAGTGTGTGTGTGTGTCTGACAGGAGGAGAGGGAGAGAGAGAGTGTGTGTGTGTGTCTGACAGGAGGAGAGGGAGAGAGAGAGTGTGTGTGTGTCTGACAGGAGCAGAGGGAGAGAGAGAGTGTGTGTGTGTGTCTGACAGGAGGAGAAGGAGAGTGTGTGTGTGTCTGACAGGAGGAGAGGGAGAGAGAGCGTGTGTGTGTGTCTGACAGGAGGAGAGGGAGAGAGAGAGTGTGTGTGTGTCTGACAGGAGGAGAGGGAGAGAGAGAGTGTGTGTGTGTCTGAGAGGAGGAGAGGGAGAGAGAGTGTGTGTGTGTCTGACAGGAGGAGAGAGAGAGTGTGTGTGTGTCTGACAGGAGGAGAGGGAGAGGGAGAGTGTGTGTGTGTCTGATAGGAGGAGAGGGAGAGTGTGTGTGTGTCTGATAGGAGGAGAGGGAGAGTGTGTGTGTGTCTGACAGGCGGAGAGGGAGAGAGTGTGTGTGTGTGTGTGTCTGACAGGAGGAGAGGGAGAGAGTGTGTGTGTGTGTCTGACAGGAGGAGAGGGAGAGAGTGTGTGTCTGACAGGAGGAGAGGGAGAGAGAGTGTGTGTCTGACAGGAGGAGAGGGAGAGAGAGTGTGTGTCTGACAGGAGGAGAGGGAGAGAGAGTGTGTGTCTGACAGGAGGAGAGGGAGAGAGAGTGTGTGTCTGACAGGAGGAGAGGGAGAGAGAGTGTGTCTGACAGGAGGTGAGGGAGAGAGAGTGTGTGTCTGACAGGAGGAGAGGGAGAGAGAGTGTGTGTCTGACAGGAGGAGAGGGAGAGAGAGTGTGTGTCTGACAGGAGGAGAGGGAGAGAGAGTGTGTGTCTGACAGGAGGAGAGGGAGAGAGAGTGTGTGTCTGACAGGAGGAGAGGGAGAGAGAGTGTGTGTCTGACAGGAGGAGAGGGAGAGAGAGTGTGTGTCTGACAGGAGGAGAGGGAGAGAGAGTGTGTGTCTGACAGGAGGAGAGGGAGAGAGAGTGTGTGTCTGACAGGAGGAGAGGGAGAGAGAGTGTTGTCTGACAGGAGGAGAGGAAGAGAGAGTGTGTGTCTGACAGGAGGAGAGGGAGAGAGAGTGTGTGTCTGACAGGAGGAGAGGGAGAGAGAGTGTGTGTGTGTGTCTGACAGGAGGAGAGGGAGAGAGTGTGTGTTTGGGTCTGACAGGAGGAGAGGGAGAGAGAGTGCGTGTGTGTGTGTCTGACAGGAGGAGAGGGTGAGAGTGTGTCTGACAGGAGGAGAGAGAGAGAGAGTGTGTCTGACAGGAGGAGAGGGAGAGAGAGTGTGTGTCTGACAGGAGGAGAGGGAGAGAGAGTGTGTGTGTGTGTCTGACAGGAGGAGAGGGAGAGAGTGTGTGTTTGGGTCTGACAGGAGGAGAGGGAGAGAGAGTGTGTGTGTTTGTGTCTGACAGGAGGAGAGGGTGAGAGTGTGTGTGACAGGAGGAGAGAGAGAGAGAGAGAGAGTGTGTCTGACAGGAGGAGAGGGAGAGAGAGTGTGTGTGTGTCTAACAGGAGGAGAGGGAGAGAGAGAGTGTGTGTGTCTGACAGGAGGAGAGGGAGAGTGTGTGTGTGTCTGACAGGTGGAGAGGGAGAGTGTGTGTGTGTCTGACAGGTGGAGAGGGATAGTGTGTGTGTGTCTGACAGGTGGAGAGGGAGAGTGTGTGTGTGTCTGACAGGAGGAGAGGGAGAGTGTGTGTGTGTCTGACAGGAGGAGAGGGTGAGTGTGTGTGTGTGTGT
Organism: Chiloscyllium punctatum; assembly: GCF_047496795.1. Classification (NCBI taxonomy): domain Eukaryota; kingdom Metazoa; phylum Chordata; class Chondrichthyes; order Orectolobiformes; family Hemiscylliidae; genus Chiloscyllium; species Chiloscyllium punctatum. The sequence goes on along the minus strand of NC_092750.1, from coordinate 47,549,905 downwards.
GTGTCTGACAGGAGGAGTGGCAGGGAGAGTGTGTCTGACAGGAGGAGAGGAATAGAGTGTGTATCCGACAGGAGGAGAGGGAGAGTGTGTGTGTGTGTCTGACAGGAGGAGAGTGAGAGTTTGTGTGTGTGTGTCTCTCTGACAGCAGGAGAGTGTGTGTGTTTCTGACAGGAGGAGAGGGAGTGTGTGTGCGTCTGACAGGAGGAGAGGGAGAGAGTGTGTGTGTGTGTGTCTGACAGGAGGAGAGGGAGAGAGAGAGTGTGTGTGTGTGTCTGACAGGAGGAGAGGGAGAGAGTGTGTGTGTGTCTGACAGGAGGATAGGGAGAGGGAGAGAGTGTGTGTCTGACAGGAGGATAGGGAGAGGGAGAGAGTGTGTGTCTGACAGGAGGAGAGGGAGAGAGTGTGTGTCTGACAGGAGGAGAGGGAGAGAGTGTGTGTCTGACAGGAGGAGAGGGAGAGAGAGTGTGTGTCTGACAGGAGGAGAGGGAGAGAGAGTTTGTGTCTGACAGGAGGAGAGGGAGAGAGTGTGTGTGTGTGTCTGACAGGAGGACAGGGAGAGAGTGTGTGTGTGTGTCTGACAGGAGGAGAGGGAGAGAGTGTGTGTCTGACAGGAGGAGAGGGAGAGAGTGTGTGTCTGACAGGAGGAGAGGGAGAGAGTGTGTGTCTGACAGGAGGAGAGGGAGAGAGTGAGTGTGTCTGACAGGAGGAGAGGGAGAGAGAGTGTGTGTCTGACAGGAGGAGAGGGAGAGAGAGTGTGTGTGTGTGTCTGACAGGAGGAGAGGGAGAGAGAGAGAGTGTGTGTGTGTCTGACAGGAGGAGAGGGAGAGAGAGAGAGTGTGTGTGTGTCTGACAGGAGGAGAGGGAGAGAGAGAGAGTGTGTGTGTGTGTGTGTCTGACAGGAGGAGAGGGAGAGAGAGTGTGTGTGTGTGTCTGACAGGAGGAGAGGGAGAGAGAGTGTGTGTGTGTGTCTGACAGGAGGAGAGGGAGAGAGAGTGTGTGTGTGTGTCTGACAGGAGGAGAGGGAGAGAGAGTGTGTGTGTCTGACAGGAGGAGAGGGGGAGAGAGAGAGTGTGTGTCTGACAGGAGGAGAGGGAGAGTGTGTGTGTGTCTGACAGGAGGAGAGCGAGAGTGTGTGTGTGTCTGACAGGAGGAGAGGGAGAGTGTGTGTGTGTCTGACAGGAGGAGAGGGAGAGTGTGTGTGTGTGTCTGACAGGAGGAGAGGGAGAGAGTGTGTGTGTCTGACAGGAGGAGAGGGAGAGAGTGTGTGTGTGTGACAGGAGGAGAGGGAGAGAGTGTGTGTGTCTGACAGGAGGAGAGGGAGAGAGTGTGTGTGTCTGACAGGAGGAGAGGGAGAGAGTGTGTGTGTCTGACAGGAGGAGCGGGAGAGAGTGTGTGTCTGACAGGAGGACAGGGAGAGAGTGTGTGTCTGACAGGAGGAGAGGGAGAGAGTGTGTGTGTGTGTCTGACAGGAGGAGAGGGAGAGAGTGTGTGTGTGTGTCTGACAGGAGGAGAGGGAGAGAGTGTGTGTGTGTGTCTGACAGGAGGAGAGGGAGAGAGTGTGTGTGTGTGTCTGACAGGAGGAGAGGGAGAGAGAGAGTGTGTCTGACAGGAGGAGAGGGAGAGAGAGTGTGTCTGACAGGAGGAGAGGGAGAGAGTGTGTGTGTGTTTCTGACAGGAGGAGAGGGAGAGAGAGAGAGTGTGTGTGTGTCTGACAGGAGGAGAGGGAGAGAGAGAGTGTGTGTGTGTGTGTGTGTCTGACAGGAGGAGAGGGTGAGAGTGTGTGTGTCTGACAGGAGGAGAGACAGAGAGAGAGAGAGTGTGTCTGACAGGAGGAGAGGGAGAGAGAGTGTTTGTGTGTGTCTGACAGGAGGAGAGGGAGAGAGAGTGTGTGTGTCTGACAGGAGGAGAGGGGGAGAGAGAGTGTATGTCTGACAGGAGGAGAGGGAGAGAGTGTGTGTGTCTGACAGGAGGAGAGGGAGAGTGTGTGTGTGTCTGACAGGAGGAGAGGGAGAGTGTGTGTGTGTCTGACAGGAGGAGAGGGAGAGTGTGTGTGTGTGTCTGACAGGAGGAGAGGGAGAGGGAGAGAGTGTGTGTGTCTGACAGGAGGAGAGGGAGAGAGTGTGTGTGTCTGACAGGAGGAGAGGGAGAGAGTGTGTGTGTCAGACAGGAGGAGAGGGAGAGTGTGTGTGTGTCTGACAGGAGGGGAGGGAGAGTGTGTGTGTGTGTCTGACAGGAGGGGAGGGAGAGTGTGTCTGTGTCTGACAGGAGGAGAGGGAGAGCCTGTGTGTGTGAGTGTGTGTGTGTGTGTGTGTGTGTCTGACAGGAGGAGTTGCAGGGAGAGTGTGTCTGACAGGAGGAGAGGGAGAGAGTGTGTATCCGACAGGAGGAGAGGGAGAGTGTGTGTGTGTGTCTGACAGGAGGAGAGGGAGAGTGTGTGTGTGTGTGTCTGACAGGAGGAGAGGGAGAGTTTGTGTGTGTGTGTCTCTCTGACAGCAGGAGAGTGTGTGTGTGTGTGTGTTTCTGACAGGAGGAGAGGGAGTGTGTGTGTGTCTGACAGGAGGAGAGAGAGAGAGTGTGTGTGTGTGTGTGTGTGTGTCTGACAGGAGGAGAGGGATAGAGAGTGTGTGTCTGACAGGAGGAGAGTGTGTGTGTGTGTCTGACAGGAGGAGAGGGAGAGAATGTGTGTGTGTGTGTGTGTCTGACAGGAGGAGAGGGAGAGCATGTGTGTGTGTGTGTCTGACAGGAGGAGAGGGAGAGAATGTGTGTGTGTGTCTGACAGGAGGAGAGGGAGAGAATGTGTGTGTGTGTGTCTGACAGGAGGAGAGGGCGAGAATGTGTGTGTGTGTCTGACAGGAGGAGAGGGAGAGAGTGTGTGTGTGTCTGACAGGAGGAGAGGGAGAGAGAGTGTGTGTGTCTGACAGGAGGAGAGGGAGAGAGAGTGTGTGTGTCTGACAGGAGGAGAGGGAGAGAGAGTGTGTGTGTCTAACAGGAGGAGAGGGAGAGAGAGTGTGTGTGTCTGACAGGAGGAGAGCGAGACTGTGTGTGTTTCTGACAGGAGGAGAGGGAGAATGTGTGTGTCTGACAGGACGAGAGGGAGAGAGTGTGTGTGTGTCTGACAGGAGGAGAGGGAGAGAGTGTGTGTGTGTCTGACAGGAGGAGAGGGAGAGAGAGTGTGTGTGTCTAACAGGAGGAGAGGGAGAGAGAGTGTGTGTGTCTGACAGGAGGAGAGCGAGACTGTGTGTGTTTCTGACAGGAGGAGAGGGAGAATGTGTGTGTCTGACAGGACAAGAGGGAGAGAGTGTGTGTGTGTCTGACAGGAGGAGAGGGAGAGAGTGTGTGTGTGTCTGACAGGAGGAGAGGGCGAGTGTGTGTGTGTCTGACAGGAGGAGAGGGCGAGTGTGTGTGCGTCTGACAGGAGGAGAGGGAGAGTGTGTGTGTGTATGTGTCTGACCGGAGGAGAGGGAGAGCGTGTGTATGTGCGTCTGACAGGAGAGGGAGAGTGTGTGTGTGTGTGTCTGACAGGAGGAGAGGGAGAGAGTGTGTGTCCGTCTGACAGGAGGAGAGGGAGAGTGTGTGTATGTGTCTGACAGGAGGAGAGGGGGTGAGAGTGTGTGTCTGACAGGTGGAGAGGGAAAGTGTGTGTGTGTCTGACAGGAGGAGAGGGTGAGTGTGTGTGTGTATGTCTGACAGGAGGGGGGAGAGTGTGAGAGAGAGAGAGAGAGCGTGTGTCTGACAGTCAGCAAGAGAGAGAGTTTCTGACAGGAGTCGAGTGAAAATGTGAAAGGGTGCCACAGTGTGAAAGTGGCAAATGACAGTGAATTGCCCCAACATGTTCCTGGGAAGTGTTGTGTTGGTGCAGTATAAATATTCAGTTGGGCTGGTTTTCATTTCATCTGCTCTGCCAGGGATTTTCTGTCTTTTCTGTTGTCTTCCTGTTTTCACCAGGACCAGAATTCGAGGGTATTAGTTTTACATTGCCTTTATATTTATCGTGTCATGTTCTATTAATCACTTGTCAACATCGTGCATATTTAAATAATTCTAACCAGTTCCATTGATTACATTTAACTGTTTATTCAAAGGGATCTCTAATAGGGTGTTACTATTCTTGTAAATTGATAGCCATGATGTGAAATCATAGTATTGTTAATGCATAGAAGGAATCTATTTAACTTCGTTAATGTCCATGCTATCTCTCTCTCTCTCCCTCTCTCTCTCTAACATTTTAATTTCAAGCTGCTGTTGCTTTTAAGGTTTTGGCCAATAGATGGAAGGAAGGAAGTATTTTTTGACACAGCTAATGCAATGACCGTAAGCTCCCTGCTTAGACATAGGTCATAGGTACAGCACGGAAACAGACCCTTCAGTGCAGCCCGTCTGTGCCGACCAGATATCCCAACCTAATCTAGTTCCACTTGCCAGCCCAGCCCATATCCCTCCAAACCCTTCCTATTCATATACCCATCCAGATGCCTTTTAAGTGTTGGAATTGTACTAACCTGCACTACTTCCTGTGGCAGACCATTCCACACATGCACCACCCTCTGCGTGAAAAAGGTGCCCCTTAGGTCCCTTTCATATTTTTCCCCTCTCACCCTAAACCTATGGTCTCCAGTTCTGGACTCCCCCACCCCAGGGAAAATACCTTGCCTATTTACCCTATCCATGCCCCTCATGATTTTATAAACCTCTGTAAGGTCACCCCTCAGCCTCTAGTGCTCCAGGGAAAACAGCCTCAACCTGTGCAACCTCTCCCTATAGCTCAAATTCTCCAACCCTGGCAACATCCTTGTAAATCTTTTCTGAACCCTTTCAACTTTCACAATATCCTTCCGATAGTAAGGATACCAGATTGCATGCAATCTTCCAAAAGTGGCCCACCCAATGTCCTGTAGAGCCATAACATGACCTCCCAACTCCTGTATTCAGTTCTCTGACCAATAAAGGAAAGCATACCAAATGCCGCCTCCACTATCCTATCGACCTGTGACTCTACTTTCAAGCAGCTGTGAACCTGCACTCCAAGGTCTCTTTGTTCAGCAACATTCCCTAGGATCTTAACATTAAGTGTCTAAGTCCTGCTCAGATCTGCTTTTCCAAAATGCAGCATCTCACATTTATCTAAATTAAACTCCATCTGCCACTTCTCAGCCATTGGCCCATCTGATCAAGATCCCGTTGTAATCTGAGGTAACCTTCTTCACTGTCCATTGTGGTATCATCTGCAAACTTACTAACGAAACCTCTTATGCTCACATCCAAATAGAGTCATAGAGATTTACAGCATGGAAACAGACCCTTTGGTCCAAACTGTCCATGCTGACCAGATATCCCAACACAATCTAGTCCCACCTGCCAGCACCCAGCTCATATCCCTCCAAACCCTTCCTATTCATATACCCATCCAAATGCCTCTTAAATGTTGCAATTGTACCAGCCTCCACCACATACTCTGGCAGCTCATTCCATGCACGTACCACCTGCTGCGTGAAAAAGTTGCCCCTTAGGTCTCTTTTATATCTTTCCCCTCTCACCCCAAATCTATGCCCTCTAGTTCTGGACTCCCCAATCCCAGGGAAAAGACTTTGTCTATTCATCCTATCCATGCCCCTCATAATTTTGTAAACCTCTATAAGGTCACCCCTCGGCCTCTGACGCTGCAGGGAAAACAGCCCCAGCCTGTTCAGCCTCTCCCTATTGCTCAAATCCTCCAACCCTGGCAACATCCTTGTAAATCTTTTCTGAACCCTTTCAAGTTTCACAACGTCTTTCCGATAGGAAGGAGACCAGAATTGCACGCAATATTCCAACAGTGGCCTAACCAATGTCTTGTACAGCTGCAACATGACCTCCCAACTCCCATACTCAATACTGAGACCAATAATGCTGAAAAATGTTTTGCTGGAAAAGCGCAGCAGGTCAGGCATCATCCATGGAGTAGGAGAATCGACGTTTTGGGCATAAGCCCTTCTTCAGGAATGTCCGAAACGTCGATTCTCCTGCTCCTTGGATGCTGCCTGACCTGCTGCGCTTTTCCAGCAACACATTTTTCAGCTCTGATCTCCAGCATCTCTCGTCCTCACTTTCTCTGACCAATAAAGGAAGGCATACCAAATGCCTTCTTCACTATCCTATCTACCTGTGACTCCACTTTCAAGGAGCTATGAACCTACACTCTAAGGTCTCATTTATATAAATGATGAAAAGTAGTGGACCCAGCTCTAATCCTTGTGGCACTCCACCAGTCACAGGCCTCCAATCTGAAAAATAACCCTCCACCACCACCCTCCGTTTTCTACCTTTGAGCCAGTTCTGTTTCTCTGTATTCCATGAGATCTAACCTTGCTAACCAGTCTCCCATGGGGAACCTTGTTGAATGCCTTACTGGAGTCCATATAGATCACATCTACCACTCTGCCCTCATCAATCTTCTTTGTTATTTCTTCATAAATCTCAATCAAGTTTGTGAGATGTGATTTCCACGCACAAAGCCATGTTGACTATCTCTAATCAGTCCTTGCCTTTCCAAACACATGTACATCCTGTCCCTCAGGATTCTCTCCAACAACTGGCCCACCACCGACATCAGGCTCACTGGTCTATAGTTTCCTGACGTGTCCTTACCACCTTCCTTAAACAGTGGTACCACATTAGCCAACCTCCAGTCTTCCGGCACCTCACCTGTGACTATCGATGAGACAAATATCTCAGCAAGAGGCCCAGCAATCACTTCCCTAGCTTCCCACAGAGTTCTCGGGTACACCTGATCAAGTCCTGGGGATGTCTCCACTTTTATGCACTTCCTCCTCTGTAACATGGACATTTTTCAAGATGTCACCATCTATTTCCCTACATTCTATATCTTCCATGTCATTTTCCACAGTAAATACTGATGAAAAATACTTGTTTAGTATCTCCCCATCCCCTGTGGCTCCACTCGCAGGCGGCCTTGCTGATCTTTGTGGGGCCCTATTCTCTCCCTAGTTACCCTTTAGCCTTAATGTATTTGTAAAAACCCTTTAGATTCTCCTTAACTCTATTTGCCAAAGCTATCTCATGTCCACTTTTTGCCCTCCTGATTTCTCTCTTAAGTATACTGCTACTGCCTTTATATCTTCAGGATTCACCTGATCTATCTTGTCGATACCGTTCTTAACCAAACCCTCAATTTTTTTAGTCATCCAGCATTCCCTATACCTACCAGCCTTTCACCTGAACAAGAATATACTGTCTCTGCACTCTTGCTATCTCATTTCTGAAGGCTTCCCATTTTCCAGCCGTCCCTTTACCTGCAAACATCTGTCCCAATCAGCTTTTGAAGTTCTTGCCTAATACCGTCAAAGTTGGCCTTTCTCCAATTTAGGACTTCAACTTTTAGATCTGGTCTGTCCTTTTCCATCACTATTTAAAAACTAATAGAATTATGGTTGCTGGCTCGAAAGTGCTCCCCCACTGACACCTCAGTCACCTGCCCTGCCTTTTGTTCCAAGAGTAGGTCAAGTTTTGCACCTTCTCTAGTGGGTACATCCACATACTGAATCAGAACATTTTCTTTTATTTGCTTAACAAATTCCTTTCCATCTAAACCCTTAACACTATGGCAGTCCCAGTCTGTGTTTGGAAAGTGTAAAATCCCCTACCATAAACACCCTATTATTCTTACAGGTAATTGAGATCTCCATACAAGTTTGTTTCTGAATTTCCCTCTGACTATTCGGAGGTCTATAATGTGATTATCCTTTTCCTATTTCTTAGTTCCACCCAAATAACTTCCCTGGATGTATTTCCGTGAATATCCTCCCTCCGTACAGCTGTAATGCTATCCCTTATCAAAAATGCCATTCCGCTTCCCTTTCTGTCCTTCCTGTAGCATTTGTTTCGTAGAATGTTAAGCTGCCAGTCCTGACCATCCCTGAGCCATGTTTCTGTAATTGTCCCAGTCCCATGTTCCTAACCATGCCCTGAGATCATCTACCTTCCCTGTTAGGCCCCTTGCATTAATATAATTTATCAGTCCTACCTTGTTCTCTGCTTTGTCCTTGCCTGCCATGACTGGTTGACTCACTTCTTTTCTCAACTGTACCAGTCTCAGATTGATCTCTTTCCTCACCATCTCTCTGGGTCCCACCCTCCCACCATGCTAGTTTAAATCCTTCTGAGCAGCTCTAGCAAATCTCCCTGCCAGTATATTAGCCCCCTTCCAATTTGGGTGTAATCCGTCCTCCTTGTATCGGTCACTTCTACCCCAGAAGAGATTCTAATGATCCAAAAAATGTGAATCCTTCTCCCATACACAAGCTCCTCAGCCATGCATCCATCTGCTCTATCCTCCTATTCCTACCCTCACAAGCTCGTAGCACCGGGAGTAATCCAGATATTACTACTCTTGAGGACCTCCTTTTTAAATTCCTGTCTAACTGTCTATATTCTCCCTTCAGAATCTCATCCTTTTGCCTTCCTATGTCATTGGTTCCAATGTGTACAATGACCTTCTGCTGGGTTCTCTCCCCCTCAAGAACATTCTGCACTGTCTCTGAGACATCCTTGATCTTGGCACCAGGGAGGCAACACACCATTCTGATTTCTCGCTGCTGGCTGCAGAAACATCTGTCTGTGTCTTGGACTAGAGAGTCCCCTAACACAATCCATCTCTTGGAACCCGACATATCCCTGATTGCATTAGAGCCAGTCTCAATACCAGAAACTTGGCTGTTCGTGCTACATACCCCTGAGAATCCATCACTCCCTACATTTTCCAAAACAGCATACTTGTTTGAAATGGGGATAGCCACAGTAGACTCCTGTACTATCTGCCTACCTCTCTCACCTTTCCTGGAGTATGTCTATATCTATGTGACCGTATCTGCGACTTTTCTCCCTTCCTATAACTGCCATCCATCACACTTCCTTGCTCTTGTAAATTCCTCAATGCCTCTAACTGTCGCTCCAACTGTTCCATTCGATCTGATAGGATTTACAACCAATGGCATTTATTGCAGATATAATCCTCAGTTACATGTAATCTCCACCTAATTTCCCGCATCTGACAAGAAGAGCATGTCACTCTACTGAGGGCCATTTTTGCTTCTTCCAGTCTGCAGACCCTGAAATTAGCCCTGTCTTATTCCTCTACAAAACATTGCTCCGGACTAACTTAATACTTGTGGCTTACATTTTTAAGTTTAATCAAGAGACATATCTCAAAAAACATGTAATTAAGAAAGAACCCACTCTATGCATACTGCAGACTTACAGCAAGGCCCCAAGGCCACACTTAAACTGTTCACTTATCTGTCTCTGTGCTGTGACCTCTCCCAAACAGGTACCTTCAAGATCAGCTGTGAATTTCATTGTTTGTTAATTTTCCCAGACACACTGTAATGTCTAGTGATACATGAATTCAACAGCAAAAGCAGTAACTCTGCAGGTTCACTGCTGTGTCAGTTAGCTGTATGGGTTTCTTTCTCTCTTTCTCTCTCTCTCTCTCTCTCTCTCTCTCTCTCTCTCCTTCACTGACCTGACCTTTATCAGTTGCTCTCCCTTTTAAAAGTGCCATTGTTTTGACTTTTTTTTCCAACAAAGTTCCAAAACAATGCAACAGCATATAAAACAGTAATTGCTGCTCCTGGAATTTGAGGAAATTGGAAAGGGAAGTGGAAATTTGAGGGAAATAAACTTGGAGAGCTCTAAAGATAGAGTGGGAATTGTGATGGATTGAAATGCTTTATAGAGAGCTGGTATGGACTCAGTGGGCTGAATTGCCTTCATCTGTGCATTAATGATTCTTTTGCAAAGAAAACACCTTCTCTGGTTCTCAATCCTCCTTGTATGTGGAAGTTTCTTTGTAATTTAGACCCATCTTAATTTCAAACCCTTTGATCAAATCTCTTCTCAACTGTCTGTTCTTAAAGGAGTACACTTCCAGCTTCTCCAATCAAGCTATATAACCAAAATCTTTTATTCTTAAAATTATTCTTTTCTGTGCTGCCCCTAGAGCTGATATACTATAGTATGTATAACATATCATACATATTGAAAAGTAAAGCCCCGATAATCCTGTTATTAAAGAGAGATGACTGGTATTGGTTTTACTTGAGGGTCACCACACAGGCAAGGGGAGAATTTTAGAAGGAGAGTCCTTCATGGTTATCTCATTTGGTATAGGAATTGAACTTGTGCTGCTGACAATATTTTGCTACTTCACTGAGCGAACTAACACCCTTGTATGTATACAGTATGTACACTTAGAAAGTAATCTTTAACAGTGGAGAAGCATAGGGTACTGTACAAGTTTTTCTAAAAGCATTAGTACAGTTAAAAGCCTTGATGAATAAGAATTTGAAGCAATATTTTGGCAAAATGTATAGGGCATGTCAGTATCAAGAAGATATTGGGTGTTTTGAAAAGCATTGAGGTAGACAAGTCCCAGGGACCTTGAGGTGCTGGAAGACCGGAGGTTGGCTAACATGGTACCACTATTTAAATAAGAAAAAACAAGGGAACTATAGACCGGTGAGCCTGACATTGGTGGTAGGCAAGTTGTTGGAGGGAATCCTGAGGGACAGGATTTACATGTACAAAGGAACCTTGATTATCTGAACGAGATGGGCGGGCACTATTTTGTTGAGATAGTCGATTAAATGCTTTTCCTCTGGGGCTCGGAGTTTTTAAAGTCTGCTCCCCATTAAGGAGACAAAGGCCCCCCCACCCTATTCCAATATTGCCCCCATTCACCCCAGCCAATACTGCCCCCGTGCCCATACCCTCAACCCCGTCTAACACCGTCCCCTGCTCACCCCCAACCCGGTCCAACACTGCCCTCTGCCCGCCCCCAACCCCGTCTAACACCGTCCCCCGCTCACCCCTCCAACCCTGTCCAACACTGCCCCGACGCGCTTCCAACCCCGTATTACACTGTCCCTCGTTCACCCCCCCACCCTGTCCAACACCGCCCTCTGTCTGCCCCCAACCCTGTCTAACACCGTCCCTTGCTCACCTGCCCCCCCCCAACCCTGTCCAACACCGCCCTCTGCCCGCCCGCAACCGTCTAACACCGTCCCTGGCTCTCCCCCAACCCTGTCCAACACTGCGCTCTGCCTGCCCCCAACCCCGTCTAACACCGTCCCTGGCTCTCCCCCAACCCTGTCCAACACTGCCCTCTGCCTGCCCCCAACCCCGTCTAACACCGTCCCTGGCTCTCCCCCAACCCTGTCCAACACTGCCCTCTGCCTGCCCCCAACCCCGTCTAACACCGTCCCTGGCTCTCCCCCCAACCCTGTCCAACACTGCCCTCTGCCTGCCCCCAACCCCGTCTAACACCGTCCCTGGCTCTCCCCCAACCCTGTCCAACACTGCCCTCTGCCTGCCCCCAACCCCGTCTAACACCGTCCCTGGCTCTCCCCCAACCCTGTCCAACACTGCCCTCTGCCTGCCCCCAACCCCGTCTAACACCGTCCCTGGCTCTCCCCCAACCCTGTCCAACACTGCCCTCTGCCTGCCCCCAACCCCGTCTAACACCGTCCCTGGCTCTCCCCCAACCCTGTCCAACACTGCCCTCTGCCTGCCCCCAACCCCGTCTAACACCGTCCCTGGCTCTCCCCCAACCCTGTCCAACACTGCCCTCTGCCTGCCCCCAACCCCGTCTAACACCGTCTCCTACTCACCACCCAACCCTGTCCAACACTGCCCCCACCCGCTCCCAACCCTGTCTATCACCGACCCCTGCTCATCCTGCCAACCCTGTCTAACACTGCCCTCTGCCCGCCCCAACCCCGTCTAACACCGTCCCGTTTACCCCCCCAACCCTGTTCAACACTGCCCCGAACCGCCCCAACCCCGTCTAACACTGTCCCTGCTCACCCCAACCCCGTCCAACACCGCCCTCTGCCTGCCCCCAATCCTGTCTAACACCATCCCCTGCTCACCCTCCCAACCCTGTCCAACACTGCCCCACCCCCGTCTAACACCCTCCCTGCTCAGCCCTCCAACCCTGTCCAACACTGCCCCAACCCCGACCCCTGCTCATCCCACAATCCTGTCCAAAACTGCCCCCAACCCTGCTTAACACCGTCCCCTGCTCACCCCCCAACACTGCCCCCATCTGCCCCCAACCCCGTCTAACACCGTCCCCCGCTCACACCCCCAACCCTGTCCAACACCGCTTTTTGCCTGACCCTAACCCCGTCTAACACTGTCCCCTGTTCCCCCAACCCTGTCCAACACTGCCCCAACCCACCCCCAACCCCGCCTAACACCGTGCCCTGCTCACCCCCCCCAACTCTATCCAACACCGCTCGCTGTCCGCCCCCAACCCCATCTAACACCATTCCCTGTTCACCCCCCCAACCCCATCTAACAATGTCCCCTACTCACCCCCCCAACCCTGTCCAACACCACCCTCCACCTGCCTCCCCCAAATCCTGTCTAACATAGCCCCCGCCCCCCCTCCCAACTCCCCCCCAGCTCTGAAAACACAGCTCCCCATCTACCCCCAACCTCTCTCCGGGGCGGATGGACTGGACACCAACAACAAGACTGCTGCTGCTTTTGTGGGGTAAGTCTCCAAATAGTATGCGCGCGTGCACATACACAACTTTTTACTGCAAAGTTTTCACAGGTTCCACCTTTACCCTGTGCAGGTCAATGTTGGAGAGATTATCTGGGGAAGAGGGGTTTAGGGTACACCCCTCTGTAGAACTCCAGGGAAAGTATAAAGAGAGAGGGCGGGAGGTCAGTCATTTAGAGACAGTATCTGTTTAATCATTGTACACAAAAGACGCGTTCACTGTTGGAAACACATCTTTGATGTTATGTTTCTATCAGGACCTTGCGATCTCCTTCAGATAATTGATATTCGGATAATCGAGGTTCCTTGGTATTTGGAAAGGCAAGGAATGATTTACGATAGTCAACATGGCTTTGTGCATGGGAATTCATGTCTCACGAAATTGATTGAGTTTTTTTTTGAAGCAGTAACAAAGAGGATTGATAAGGGCAGAGCTGTGGATGTGATGTATATGGACTTCAGTAAGGCTTTCGACAAGATTCCGCATGGGAGACTGATTAGCAAGGTTAGATCTCGTGAAATACAGGGAGAACTAGCTGTTTGGATGCAGAGCTGGCTTAGAGGTCGAAAACAGAGGGTGGTAGTGGAGGGTCGATTTTCAGACTAGAGGCCTGTGACCAGTGGAGTGCCACAAGGACCGGTGCTGGGTCAACTGCTTTTGTTGGACTGAAGGGTCTGTTTCAGTGCTGTACATCTCTCTGATTCTATGACCTAATGGATGTATCCCACAATGCCGTGGGAAGCAGGTAAAGAAATTGATCAGGTCTTATACAAAATCTTTGCATCCTCTTTAAACACAGGAGAGGTCCCAGAGGACTGGAGAATAGCTAGTTGTTCCTTTGCTTAAGAAGGGCAACAAGGGATAATCCAAGAAATGACAGGCAGGTGAGCCTTGTGTCAGTGGTTGAGAAATTATTGAAGAAGATTCTTAGGGATAGGATTTACTGATATTTGCAAAGATCTGTACTTGTTAGTGATAGGCTGTATGGCTTTATATGGGAAGGTCATGTCTCACAAACTTGATTGAGTTTTTCGAGGTAGTGACAAAGATGATTGGTGAGGACAGGGTGGTAGATAATGTCTATATGGACTGTAGCAAGGCCTTTGACAAGGTTCCCTCATGCCAGGCTGTTGGTAGAAGGATGTGGGTGCTTTGGAGAGGGTATGGAAACTGTTTACCAGGATGTTGCCTGGTTTGGAAGATATTACCTATGAGGAGACATTAGACAAACTTGGTTTGTTTTCACTTGAAGAATGAGGGGCGACTAGCGAGAAATTTACAAAATTATGAGAGGCATGGATTATAATGGACAGTCAGTCTTTGTCTCCTGAGTAGAAATGTCAGTTACGAGGGAACATATGTTTAAGGTAAAAAGGGATATGTTTAAAGGAGATGTGAGTTTATGGGAAGTGCCTGGAATTTGCTGCCAGAGGAGGTGGTGGAGGTGGATACAGTAGCAACGTTTAAGAGAAATCTTGACAGGTATATGAATAGGCAGAAAATAGAGGGATATGGATTGTGTCGAAGCAGAAGGTTTTTAATTTGGAAAGGCATCATGTCTCAATCCAGTCTTGGTGGGCTGAAGAGCATGTTCCTGTGCTATTCTTTTTTCTTTGTACTTGTTCGGTACTTTGCAATTGGGGGGGGGGGGGGGGGGGGTTTGCCACATTGTGGTTTCAGGAGCATTGTAACTTGGCTGTTTCAAATCCAAATAGATATTACTTTTACCCTTCTAAAATTATTTGAAATTAAGAAACATTTGACTGCATTCATTTACTTTGTGACAGTATTCAACCAGTACAGTTTGAGCACATAGTTTAACGGGGCCTTAGAACTATGCAGAGAAAAAGAGATTAAGATTTGGACACATGGTTGTGACTTTATCAGAATTCTGTACTTGGAAGCTCAAACCTTTGACAAGGTTTCCTTATTCCAGGCTGATGTAGAGCTAAATAAGATAGTTACAGAACTGGCTTAGCCATAAAAGACAGAGAGTAGTGGTGGGAGGATGCTTTTCAGATTGGAAAGTGCTTCATATTTGATTTTATTGAACAAAATATACACAATTGACTTTTCCCCTACTACTGCTTTTATTTCTGTCTCATTTGTGTATGTGCATTTGAAAATGCAATTAAGGAATGCAGAAACTTTTTAAAACATTAATTGTAACCAATGTAGCCAAGCAAAATTGGAAATTAAATTGAATTTTGATATTTTAAAAAGAGAGCTTCATCTATTGTTTTCAATTTCAGCTTCACCACTTCAAACACTAGGAAAGATCTTTCTTTGTTTGGAAGAACAAAATCTTAATAAGACCCTACATTTCCTTTTTAACAAGCACATGATGACATTGTTACAATGTAATATTTTATGGGTTCCTAAAAGACTCAAAAGGTTATCAAACGCCACTAGAATTAAACTAAAGATGCTGGCAGCTTAACCAAAGCAAAGGTGGCAAAACTTGAGAGAATTCATCAAATCAATATTCAAACTGGGATGTTGTTAACTCCATTTAGGGTTCGTGTGTACATGTAGCTATACTAGCTTTATTGGTTCTCTACTGATTATACTAATCTGATTTAAAATGTCCAATGTATTTGTGACAACATGCTCAATTAGAAAGTAAATATGTCACCACAGATAATATAAACTTAACTGGGAAGACAGGAATTACATTGATATTGGTCGTTTTAGATGTTCTTGGTTGTTTTGAAAAAAAATGAGAAGTTACAGTTTAAAAATTAAATAGAAATTTATGATGGTGAGGTAATATCCTGGGATAAAGGCACATATTTAAAAGTGTGGAATGTAAACAAGCAGTGAGAATTAACTAACATAAAGAGGCAATGGAATATTGTAATAATGATTGATTTCAATGAGCCCACTATAAACTGCGAAGTCATTAATTGAACTGAGGCAGTAGAACCAGAATCAGATGGTGCAAGATTTATTTTTTGACTTGTGTGTCAAGAATTCTACTGTGGATAATTCACGCTTAAGTCTGAATTTTACTAGATATCAGGTTCTGTCCATAAAATAACAATTAAATCACGAATCGACTTGTCACAACAATGTGATTAGGTTTATGATTATCTGGAAAGCGCAGCAAATAGAATAATATATTTCAGAAATAAAGTTAGATAGGACTGAGTAATAAACTAAATGAAATTATGTTCCTCATAAAAACTGCTGGAAATGCTCAGCAGGTGTTCTTTGTAAACAGAATTAATGTTTTGGGTCAGTGGCCTTTTATCTAACTCCATTCCTCTCTATAGATGCTGTCTAATCTGAAATATTTTTACATTTTCTGATTTTATTTTTAATTTCTGGCAGTCACAGTATTTTGCTTTTGTATCCATCATGCATTAAATTTCAGTTGCGAGCTATCAGAAAGCACAACTATCAGAACTAATACTGTGTATATGTTGGAGGTATCTATCCTCAAATAATACTAAGGCTAAATAAAGTCTTGGAAGTGGATGAATAGGTAAATTGAAACTGGAATAAAAATAAAGTTATGCAACCGTGTCAGAAGTGTGATGTATGATTTAGGGATTGCCTAATACTTCAACTAAGTTAAAAATCAAAACAAAGCTATTTCCGTTTTTTCCAATCTGTTTTGAGAGAAAATTTGTAAGAGGTTGCTTTAGTTCACAATTACTAGTACGAAAGATGGCGCAGATCATGGAAGATTAGAATAGTGTAAGTTTAACTGAATAGGTGTTGGGCAAATAAGAATTCTCAGTTCAGTGTATTTGCAGTAAATATGCTTCTGAAGAATCTGCATCATCTGTGCTGTAGTTATTATTTTCAGTCTTTCAGTTCTTAACAGCTTTAAAGTTCAAGCAGATAGCTGTTGCCCTATTTCACAGATCTTTCAGAGTCATGAAGGAAAGCACAAAATATATCCAGAATCTGAACAAAGATGTATCACATCATTAGACATCCCTATTCCATGACATGCACTCATGGCTGCAGCTATATACCTGTTCTACAAGTTTTGGCTCAAAACAGATTGGAAAAAAAACGGAAATAGTTTTGTTTTGATTTTTAACTTAAAGTATTAGGCCATCCCTAAATCATACATCATACCTCTGACATGGTTGCATAACTTTACTTTTTATTCCTGTTTTAATTTACCTATTCATTTCCAAGACTTTATTTAACCTTAATATTTGAGGATAGATACCACCAAAATATACAGAGTATTAGTTTTGATAGTTGTGCTTTCTGATAGTTCGTAACTGAAATTTAATGCATGATGGATATGAAATGCATCAATGTGCTGAATGAAATGCTCATTGTTGTACCATTCTTATGACTCACCGGGGTAGTGTGCTGGAATCGAGTCCTGCTATTCCTGGAGTCATCACAAAAGTTAAGAGATATGCCCCAAACTACCTAACTTTCTGGACCAGGTTCCTGTACTTAACGGCAATCACTATTTATTACAGGTAATCAGATTCTAGCTACAGGCAAACAATTAAACTCTACAAATTAAAATTCTAAATCCCTTATAAACCCCCCCTTACAAACAGAAACAAACAAACAGTGGGGAAAAAAAACCTAGCTGAGGGAAGCTGAAAAACAGCTCTTGGTCTTTGTTCACAAGATCTGCCAGGCTGGGTTCTTGCCGATGCAAAGCTTTTTCCTTTCTGTAAGCTTCCACTGGTTTTCAAAAGGCAAAGGTAGCTGCTTGCTTTTGAAAGGTCTCTGACTTATAAAATTCAAAGTCACAACTGAGAGCATCTGCTAAAGCAATGATAAATGGGTTTTCTTCAGGTTTAAGATGGCTTACTGCAGAGAACTGAGAGAGAGCATTTTCTAGCTACAGTGGACTAGCTTGTTTCTGTTCTGGCCTGACTAGCTCTGTCTGTCTTGCTCACTGTTGAAGCTGTTCAGCAAACTGACAACCAGTCATCATGTTGTTAGCAGGCAGAGGGCCTTTGACATTGATAACTGGTCCTTAGTTCACAAAACGATGGGCTCCAGTTCATCTGTACATTTCTGTAACCTGCTGCATAAGCAAGAATTCACAATAAGAATCAGATTTCTTACTTTCAGAACATGCAACCATCTTTATAAATCCGTGGGTTCATTCTCATTTCAGTCCACACTTATAAAAAGCACAATAATAAAAAGATACAGTCTTACAGCTTTGAGTGGCTAATGTCATTAGATCCATTAGTTGTTGAAATGCAAGCAACCCATATGGAAATGTCTGTTGAAAACTAAAAGATCATGTGACTAGAAATATAAACAAGATACCAGTAACACCCATGAAAAGTGAATGATGTCCAGCAGGTGTTGTGAATAGATCAAAGAACGGTACAGCACAATACAGGCCCTTCAGTCCTCGATGTTGCATCAACCTGTGAAAATAATCTGAAGTCCATTTTACCTACAGTATTCCATTATTATCCATATGTTTATCCAATGACCATTTAAATGCCCTTATAGTTGGTGAGTCTACTCCTGTTGCAGGCAGGAGATTCCACGCCCTTACTACTCTCTGAGTAAAGAAACTAATATCTGTCCAAAATCTATCGCCCCTCCATTTATAGCTATGTTGCCTCATGTTCGCCATCACCATCTGAGGAAAAAGGCTCTCACTGTCCACCTTATCTAATCCTCTGATCATTTTGTATGTCTCTGTTACGTCATCTCTTAACCTTCTTCTCTCTAATGAAAACAGCCTCAAATCCCTCCCTCATAAGACCTTCCCTCCATACCAGACAACATCCTGGTAAATCTCCTCGACACCCTTTCTACTGTTTTCACACCCTTCCTATAATACGGCGACCAGAACTGTATGCAATAACTCCCAAGTGCAGCCGCACCAGAGTTTTGTACAGCTGCAATATGACCTCACAGCTCTGAAACGCAATCCCTCTACCAATAAAACCTAACACACCATACACCACCTTAACAACCCTGCCAACCTGGGTGGCAACTTTCAGGAATCTGTGCAATTGGACGCCAAGATCTCTCTGCTCATCCACACTACTAAGAATCTTACCATTAGCCCAGTACTCTGTGTTCCTGCTACTCCTTCCAAGGTGAATTACCTCACACTTTTTTGCATTAATCGCCATTTGCCCCCTCTCAGTCCAGCTCTGCAGCTTATCTATGTCCCTCTGTAACATGCAACATCCTTCCACACTGTCTACAACTCCAGCGACTTTAGTGTCATTCGCAAATTTACTGACCTGTCCTTCTATGCCCTCATCCAGGTTATTTCTAAAAATGACAAACAGCAGTGGGCCCAAAACAGATCACCTTCACCCCCACCTCCATCCACCTATTGTACTCTCGGCTACCTTCTCCCCAGCCTCACCCCCTTGCCATTTAACTCTCCACCTCTGAGGCTCCCATTCCTGATGAAGGACTTTTGCCTGAAACATCGATTTTCCTGCTCTTCAGATGCTACCTGACCTGCTGTGCTTTTCCAGCACCACTCTAATCTTGACTCTGATCTCCAGCATCTGCAGTACTCAGTTTCTTCCAAACTTACCTCCTTACATTCAAGACACACGAGTAATAGTCACTTTTTTGGACGTATTGGAAGGAGCTAGACTCTGTTGAAATTGTCCCAACATGAAATTAACAGCAGGCAAGCAAGACAAAATTTGTTATATAATAACAGAATTATATAGTATGATATTTCAACAACATTTTATGTATTTGGACTGATGGATTCAGTCGCTAGTGGCTTTTTTAAAAAAAGAATAGAAATTGGGTTCAGCAGGGGGAGTGTTATTGAGTGCCTGAGTGAAAAGGTATTCTGTTTGTCAGGGGTCTCAATGATGAGATTTTTTAAAGAAAACACTTTATTTTCCTGGCCAGTTTTTAAATTGCATGGTTTTGGAATTATAGATTTGTTGAGGGCTTCTTCTGGTTGTGGTGCTGATGAAAAGTAAGTGCCTCAGTAATCATGCCTTGATTATTTTTGCAAAGTGAAGGACTATACTTATTGTTCCCATACACTTTGTCACTGGAGTCTGAGACTTTGTTGGTGGTAATGATCTCAAAATTATTGCATAGCATTCTTTCAACTTTGTCTAAGTATTAAAAAGGACTTGGAAGTCACATTGCCTGAACTGAGTTTAGAATAACTACAATTCAGAAATATGTATGGATTATGTACATTGTGTTGTAGACCCATTATGGTTTCTGGTTTAATTAATCCTTTTACCCCAAGTCTCGAGCATGTCTAAGACCACATTCTTTCAGCTTCAAAAATTATAGTTTTAGACCCCTAACTCTTTTTTTAATGAAGTCATAACCATTTACCATACAGACATCATCTTGAGGATTGGTATCAACCAAAGAAATCCTTTCCTTCAGCACTCATAAACTTTGGAGACTGCTATTTTAAGTTCTTACGTCCCTGCTGGCACATTCTCATATACATTCCTCTTCTTACTTTTGCTGTCCTGCTTTGAAAAGCCTTCTTAAGAATCCTTATATTTTACATGTCTGCACCAAATAGTCCAAGGTCATGTTGAACTCTCCTTTTATGAAATATTCTGAGAAACTGTTTTGCATGAAGAATGCTATATAAATATAAGCTGTTAAATGGGGAATGATATGTCATTGATAAAGTTGCTTAAATCTAAAATCAGTAACTTTTAAAAATTCCCTGGTAATGAAACTATTCAAGTCATTTTTACTTAAAGTTCAATAAACGTAAAGCTGAATGATGCTCACTTCCTTTATTTTTTAAATATTTCAGCAGCACTGCCAGGAAAAAACTCTTCCTTCAGTGAAGGATGGGTTTCCACGCAATGGGGATCGTCGACAGAGGACAGTCCCATATCTCATTCTACAGCTTCGCCAAAAGCTATTACAACACCAGTTACACGGACGGTAGTAGATGAATCAGAAACCTTCTTCAATGCCTTTTTGAACTCGACAGATATTCAAACTATTGAACAAACTCCAGTTGTATCTAAACCTCCAACCAAATTGCAGATGCCCAAAGAAGTAAAAGACACATTAATTGTCCATCTTACAGAATCTGTTGAACTAAGTGTGCCAGAGAAAGAAAGCTCTGAAGAGAACTGTGCAATAGTACCCCAAACAGATAAAACGGAATTTAAGATATTAGATCAGCTTAATGATAGCCAGCTGCAACATGCAGATGTTGAACATTCAGAATCTTTTGGAAGTGAGGATTTGCAAAATAAAGATGATGTAAAAGTAATTGGGACAGAAAATGTGACTTCTAAAGCAACTAATCCAGATGCGTTGATTGCTTCCAATACAGAAAAAGTGCATAAAAATTCAATAAAAACAGAACAGTTAGTGAGCCCTCCTGACAGCCCATCAAAATCCCAGACACACCCAGGAAAGGATTTGGTTTTAGAGGCGAAAGTACAAAAATCAGAAGACAGACAAAGCAACACTCCTTCTCCACCCATTAGTACATTTTCGTCAGGAACATCAACCACCAGTGACATTGAGGTATTGGATCATGAGAGCGTCATTAGTGAGAGCTCAGCTAGTTCAAGACAGGAGGCTGTGGATTCAAAGATGATGCAGACTTCCTTTCAGCTGCTATCAACATCAGCCTGTACTGATTATCAACGTCTGGATGAATACCAGAAACTTACAGAAAGTTGTGGATCTTCTGATGCCTTTGAGAGAATTGACACTTTTAGCGTGCAGTCATTAGACAGCCAAAGTGTGAGTGAAATTAATTCGGATGATGAAATGTCAAGTCGGGGGTGTAATGTGACAGCTGTGTCTCTACCTCCGTCTGTCTGTAGTACTTTGCCGGCTGAGCAGCTGGTGAAGAATGTCGGAGAGAGCACAAATGACAATCAAAAGGAAAATATACTTGATGAAAGTGAAATGGAAGAGAGTGGTCGAAGTGCAACACCAGTGAATAGCGAACAACCTGAGGTCTTGCCTGTCATTGGTCTGACAGTAATTGAGAACCACAATACAGAAAGCATAGTAACTAACAGCCAGCCAGAAGGAAACGTTAGCGTTGAATGTCAACCTAGTGTTGAATTTGAAAATTTTAAATTACAAGAGGTAAACATTTTACTTGTTATATATTAATGCATACTCTGATATTAAAAAGCTAATTTTTTTTTTGCAGATTTGATTTCATAATAATTACATTGTCATTTTCTCCTTGGGATCTAATCTGTTTCTTTTTCAATGAGGTTGCAATTTAGAGCCAAAACGTTCATTTTCTCTCTCCTCTAATTTTTCTCTCCATTATTTCCCCTTTATCATTGGATATTCTAAACTTCTCTGTCATTGCTGAAATGAAAGTGCTGACGGTTTATCTCTGCAATTTTTGTATATAGAATATAGATACAGAAATTACTCTTGCATTATACTTTAAAAATCTAGAAGAAGGAAAAGGTGATGTAAGTATAAGAGTAAATATGTTATATTTTCATTAATAAATACCAGAAAGTATAATGTTTATCAAAGCTCACCTTCCTGTAGAATTAGGCTGAAACAAAAACAGAAATTCTGAAGAAAGATCACTGGAGCTGAAATGTTTACTGTGATTTCACTCCACAAATGCTGCCAGACCTGCTGAGATTTTCCAGCAATTTCTGTTTTTGTTTCAGATTTCCTCCATTCACAGTTTTTTTAAAGGTTTTTAGGCTAAAAGGATTTCTGGACAGTATAAATCAAAACAAAAGCTGTAGAGCAGAAATTTATGGCCATATAACCAATAATTATAGAGGAACGTTGCCTGTGGTTTGTGAACTGGTTTATACAGAAATAAAAGTTGTATCTTATGAAATTACAGAACATGGATTTTTTTTCTTTAAAATAGATTGCATTTTTATGAGTGAATCATATTTAAAACTGCTCTTCCACAGAATGGGTTGACTGTATAATAACATTGCTAGCATTTTAATTCCCGGTATTGTCATGATAATAGGCTGGGACTTTGTTCTCTGGAGTGTGGGAGGCTGAGGGGTGGCCTTATAGAGGTTTATGAAATCATGACAGACGTAGGTGGTGGGTGAATAGCTAAGATATTTTTCCGAGGATGAGGAATCCAAAACTAGAGGGCAGAGGTTTAATATGAGTGGAGAAAGATTTAAAGAGGATGTATGGTGTAACTTTTTAACGCAAAGAGTAGTTCTTGTATGGAATGAGGTGGTGATGGTGATGGGTACAGTTACATCACTTAAAAAGCATCTAGAGGATACTTGAATCAGAAGGGTTTAGAGGTGTATGGGCCAGATGCTCCCAAATGGGACTAGGTTAGATTGGGCCAGACGAGTTGGACCAAATGGTCCTTTTGCATGCTATATAACTGACTTGATATATTTTTATGTTTTTCTTCTAGTTTAATCTCATTTCCTGCAGGCTTTGTCTCCTTGTGACGATATGGTCCCAAAGACTCTGCCCCTCGATAACTTTGCTCCAATAGCTTTTCATCTACCCGGGTCAGTGAGGTTTGTGACCACAGGAAACATTACAGACAAGAGTCATCCTGTCCACCTGATGTTCACATGATCTTTGTATTTGCAACAGGGATCAAATGCTACAGAAATAACTCTAGCTTACCATCCATTAAGATGAATTATTTGAAGTGTTCCCATGGCTTCCTTGGCTGATATCAGTTCACTCAAAACAGATTAGTGTTTGCATCAAGAATGTTCCTTCTTAAGTTGGCTCATTATCAACTTCTGGCAGTATTTTATATTTTTCATTCTTTCTTGACCAGATATAGCTTTATAGAACCAGAGAAAAGTCACAACACAAAAGGAAGTCATTCATTCCATTGTGTCTGTGTCAACTGAATAAACTGGCCGCCCATTCTTACCTCATTTACAAGCGCCTGCCTATTGTCTCGCAGGTTGCAATGTTTCGGGAACAGGTGCAGATTCTTTTTCACATGAGAAATGAGTTTGAATTCTAGACAGCTTTCACTGTCAGTGTGAAAGGTTTTCCTCCTGTCCACTCTGTTTCTTCCACCAATCATGTTAAAAAAAATCTGTGCCGCCTGATCTCTCTGTTAAGGGAAATGCGTCTTATTTGTCCGCTCTATCCAAACCCCTCGTTATTTTGTATACTTTGTTTAAGTTTCCTATATGCTAAGCAAAACATCTCTAGTTTATTTCCAAAGCAGTTATGTTGTTCCTGTCATGTTGTGCTTAGAACTGCACACAAAATGCCAGCATTATATCCCTACTGTGTATTCAATATTTCAACAATGATAGAAAGCGTTCCATATGGCTTCTTTACTGCCTTGTCTACCTTCCCTGCTACCTTCAGGAACATGTGGACATGCACTCCAAGGTTTCTCACTTCCTGTACCCCTCATTGTCTTGTTTCCCCTCCCGGAATGCATAATCTTGTACTTCTCTGGATTGAATGCTATTTGACATTTGTCCACTCATATAGCTAAGCCATTCGTATCTTCCTGCAGTTGACAGCCATCCTTTTTACTGTCAGCCACCCAGCCAATATTTGTGTGGTCTTCAAATTTGCAATCATATCTTTCACCTTTAAGTTGAAATCATTCATGCATACTACAAACAGCAAGTGACTTAAAATAGCCCTACGGAACACCAATGGAAACCACTTTCCATTCACAAAAAACATTCATCAGTCATCACCATCTGTTTCCTATCACTGAGCCAACTTTGGGTCAAAGTCATCACATTTTCTTATATCCTGTGGGCTTTAATCTTTTTTAATAGACTGCCATTTTTTTAACAGACCCTGTCAAATGCCTAATACAATCCACGTAGGCACGAAATGCAGCACTACCTTCGACATCTTTGTTACTGCCTCAAAAAAATTAGTTATAAAACTATGCTGGCTATTTCTGATTAATTCTCCAAGTAACTGTGATTGATTTCTGTAATTTACCTACTACCAAGTTCGGACTGACAGACATCTAGTTATTTGCTGTGTCTCTCACACCCTTTTTGAGTAATGATAATATTGCCAAAGTTGTTATCATAGCTTGAATATTATTCATATTTAATCTTTTAATGGTTTTCAGATAATTGATGAGTTGACAGACAAGTTGGAAAAGAGAGAAGCGCAGTTGTTGTCTGTTAGCAAAGATAAAGCAAAATTGGAGGAGGCAATTGATAACCTACAAGAGTAAGTTTTACTCCCATCATCTTGTTTTCGCTCTTTAAGACAATAATTTATTAAGGATTGCAGAACAAAACGTTTTCAAAAATAGAGTAATTCTTCATATGCTGTAGAAAACACAAAGAATGACAAAACTATTATTCGGTTCAATAAATTCTGATGTAAAGTTCTAAAACCTCTCTAGAAGTCAAGAATAGACCACTTGCTTTTTTTTTGTTCTGGTAGTATTTTCTCTGCAGGATTGTAATATTTGTTTTAGAATAATTCTGAAGTATGCTTTTTATATCAAAGTGAATGAATATTATCTTTGTGGTTTTCTTGAGTTTTTGTTCATAGTAACAATATCTTATAACAATACTATCACAAATATTGTGTATTATCTTTAAATCATAAAGATTTGTATTTTTGAAAATACAAAGTTTGCAATTCTACTAGTGAATGCTTCCTGTATTTCATAACATTAGGTTTATATATATACAGGTTCAACTGAATATTACATGCCCCAGATGTGCTTCTCGAGAATTGATGGAACCAGTGTACTGGTGAATCAAATAACTAGGAATGTAGAAAGGTCTTTTAAACTTATTAGAAGGGGAAGGGATTGGGAGGAAGATACATAGTTTACAATTATTTTGATAATGCCTAGAGTGAGACAGGAATGGACAAAGTGTCCAAGTATGAAAAATCAGGGGCAAATAGGGTTAAAGAGGGAAAAAATGTTAAAAGGGCAAAAATAATGGCTCCTTACTTAAATGCATGTATGTTGTTTCAGAAGAAAATGAATTAACAATGGAATCTTTTCTCTGAGGATAGTATATCTGTGAAATCTGTTGCAGGGGGCTGTAGAGATTGAGTCATTAAGTACGTTCAAGGATGGGGGTAGATATTTTTAATCAGTCAGCAAATCAGAGGTTTTGGGGATAAGGCAGGAAAGTACTGTTGAGGACCGTGTCGTATCAGCCATGATCTCGTTGTTTGGTGGAGTAGGCTTGATGGGGGGAAAAAGGCCTCTATGCTTCTTTGTTTCTCTGTCTCATGGTCTTATTTTATGAAAGATATTAGAGTGGAGGAGAGAAGAAAAAACTGTTGTGTTGTACAAATCGTTTGCCGATCTTAGAGTCTGTTCCAGCGGTTATTTTTTAATACTGAAGAATCATAGTTCGAGATACTGACCAATGTAGCCCAAGAATAACTTAGTCTGTTAAGTGCCCTGTAAGTATGTATAAAAAATCTGATTCAGTCATATTGAGTTCTGTATCCTTGTGAAGAGGGTGTAAGTTGCCTATAGTCTTTCCAACTACAGGTTTGTGGCATTTCTGTTTATGCTGCCTTTCAGTTTTTCTGGAAATTAAGGTTGTGCTCTCTGGTAAGCACAATAATTTGTGTTTATATTTGTTATCATCACATTACAGTTCCTTGTTGCTGTTTATCATCAGAGTTTATATTTCAAACTAAACACAAAAATATCGATCTGTTATTTCCATTGTTTAGAATTTCTGTTGTTCAGTTATTAATACTGATCTATAATTTTGAACAGAGCAGTAATGGTTATCAGTAAACTCAAGGACTTAACCTCATTTAAATATAAATATTTTGTTAATAAAGTGAGATGATTAGACTAAAGGAAGAAAGCAACAGCATCGCTGCAATAAAAGATGAGTTTACTCAACGCATTGCAGAGTCTGAAAAGAAAGCCCAGCTTGCTTGCAAGGAAAGGGATAACATTAAAAAGGTAATGAGAGTTGTTACCATTATTTTAATTTTCCTCTTTGTTTCAATCTTAAAAGAACGTTCCTGTTGATCTGTATGAAAAGTAAACCTTAAATTGTGAACAATGCTGATAGTAACTACTATGACTAAACTTTCTTTTTCCTGCATCTTAGAAAATTGTAAATATTTCTACGTATTCTGTGTCATTTCTGAGCTTTTAGGAATTAAAGACTATGAAGGCAGAACTATCTACTAGATTTACCTGTAATGAAACAGCAGATCTAGTCCGAGAGAAAGATGAACAAATTAAAGGACTGATGGAGGAAGGTAGGAAAATTAGATGTAAATAGCAAAGTATTGAAATCACTTCGTATGAAAGCTTAACTGCACTCCCCACCATTGATATTCTCCATTTTAGTAGCAGAAAAAACTCACAGAAAAATTGACCAGACCATGTTTTTGAGACTGGTGTTAATGAGGTATACTGTAAGGTCGCAGTATCTGATTTGCTTTTAGTGCTGTATGTGTTATAATTATCTCACTGCTTAGATACTGTAATGATGTAGTCAACAAAACCATGAACTTTGATTTGAGAGCTATTTTAGAATATTCAAGCTGGTTGTCCATCAAGAAGAATATATCAGAATCCATCATTCCAAGTTTTTTTTCAAATGTAGACATACAGTACCTCATGGTTTGATCCTTGTAATATAAATTTTATTTAAAACACGAACAAATAAAATCTAATATTGCAATTGTCCAGAAAGCACAGCAGGCTAGAAGGATTGAATGAATGATCTACTCCTCTTTCTCCGATTCACAGAATCCCTACAATGTGGAAGCAGGCCATTTAGCCCATAGAGTACATTGGCCCTCTGAAGAGCATCGTACCCAGGTCCACCTGAACTCTGTAACCCTGCATTTCCCATTTCTAATCCACCTAGACACTATGGGCAATTTAGCATGACCAATCCACCCTAACCTGCACATCTTTGAACTGTGGGAGGAAACCGGAGCACCTGGAGGAAACCCAGACAGACTTGGGGAGAATATGTAAACTCCATACAGACAGTTGCCCGAGGCTGGTCTCTGGCCTGTGAGACATTTTGGAAAATTTT
The DNA here is from genome assembly GCF_047496795.1 of Chiloscyllium punctatum. Lineage (NCBI taxonomy): Eukaryota > Metazoa > Chordata > Chondrichthyes > Orectolobiformes > Hemiscylliidae > Chiloscyllium > Chiloscyllium punctatum. The sequence goes on along the minus strand of NC_092750.1, from coordinate 47,522,415 downwards.
TATCAGGATGCACCTATTCCTGTAACACAATTTTCTGTAGCGATCATGGCGATATTAACATCATCATTATTCACGGTGAATTGTCCTAACTTTCACAGACCTCATAAACACAGTGAAATATGTGTGCCTGGAAGTTGTTGCCAAAGAATGTCCTTCAGAGACTGTATGAGAATAGGATAGCATTGGACTGAGACATAGCATTAAATACATGGAATGGCGGGGAGTTGCTATGCTCACATGAATGAAAAAAGCAAGCATTTATATAATGCTTTGCATTATCACCAGATATCTCAAAGTACTTTGCAGCTAAATAAATACTAAGTGAAGTACGGTAACTTCTTATAAAAAGGAAACACAGTAGTCAGTTTGCACATAGCAGACTCCCCAACCATCAGTTCGGCCAAATAATCTGTTTTTGTGATTTGGCACTGTGGATAACATTCCTTGTCTTGCTCAAAATAGTACCATAGTACCAGGAGAAAGTGAGGACTGCAGATGCTAGAGATCAGAGTCAAACAGTGTGGTGTTGGAAAAGCACAACCGGAAAGGCAGCATCTGGGAAGAAGGAGAATTGACATTTCGAGCATAAGCTCTTCATCAGGAATTTGTACTTTTCCAGATTCATACTTTTTGACATCGGATCTTTTACGCCCACCTTGAAAGACTTTTTAAGACTGCACTTCTGACAATGCAACATCCTTTAGTGAGAGGGACAGCCTTGACTTTTGCTCTCAAATTCTGAAACAGAATGTGAAACCAAAACCTTGTGACTCATTAGGAGAATTGAGCTAGAATTGACACCTACTATCCACTAAGAGTTTTGCAGAAAATGTTAAGGTTTGTCCATTCTAGTGTAAACAAATAGTTAGTGACATATGAGTCTTACTTACTGCCAAATAGCATGTTTGGCACAAAAGTCTTTGCAAGGGCAGAATCCCATTCTCCATGTTTTAATTATCGTCAGAACTTCTTAAAAACTTTCTAACTTATCTCTCACCCTCTCAATCCAATTTTTCTTTTCCTCTCTTTTATTGCTGTCTGTACCTGATGTGGGTTGAAATGAAATATTCTAAATTAACTTCCTGGTTTCGAATTTGTATTGCGTGTTAATGATTTTTCAATCTGATGTTGTGATCACCCTCGTTTCTCATTCTGCCATAAACACATTGGCATTTATGGTGCTCTTATGCAAAATTTCATGGAATATCTGTGTAAGGAAGAGCTTGCGCCATTCATTCCCTGTTGACTAGAAAATTTGGTCAGTTGTTTTGGTGCAAACGTTTTGCATAATTGGATGTGTCCATTTTTAGAGCGACTAGAAATGCTATTATTTGATTTCAGGTTAGGTAAGATATTGACATTCTTCTAAACCTGTTTCCTAAATGTGCTGAAAAGAAAGACCTATTGATCAATGTGCAAAGATTTTGTCTCATCAAAATTGATGGTACAAATACTTGCTTTGCATTTTCACCCACTCGGCAGGTTACTCAGTCCAAATCTCTGAGTTGATGGGAACATTCAGTACAAATCAATACTTCCTCAGAACAGTGAACCTGGAAATACTACCTCTAATAAGAACATGTGAAGAAGGTGTCGAAGAACAGGATGAACTAAATAGTGTTTTTCAGTATTGTGCCAGACTACTCAGTAGCGTAGTAATGAATATTTAGATCCCAATTATTGAACAAAAGCGAGTTGCATCGATGTTAAAGTTAATGTTTTCTGGCAAGTCTTTTGAAAGGTTGAAACTATGAGGCAAGGCAATGCAAGCTTTATTTTTAAACACAATGTTAATGATTTCAGGAGAGAAGCTTTCTAAACAACTCCTGAATAATTCGAACATTATAAAGAAACTAAGGGCGAAAGAAAAAGAAAATGAGACAATGGTTGCAAAGCAGAGCAAGAAAACTAAAGAGCAAGAGGAGGAAATTAAGCAACTGCAGCAGGTCAGAGAATGAAATTGATGCCATGGACAGAAACGGACTCACTATATTTGAATACCTTTTTCGTACTATACTTAAGTATTCTTAGTTAATGATCGATATAAGTTCTTCTGAAATACTGCAAGATGTTTGATAGGAAGGATGGTTGATATTCAAGTTCACATACTATATCTCAGTATCGACAACCTTTTACCCTACTCAAAGTTTGTTTCTAATCTAATATTCAGTTTTTGTTTATACTTCGTTCAATAGACAAAAGGCAAACAGAGGATATTTCAGAAGTAATTCACGATTGTCTGATATTTCAAAAAGTAGCATTTGCCCAGATTGCCTTTTAATAAAGATTTTGTTTTGTATTTCTGGACAATGAAACCAAAACCTAAATAAATCATGATACTTTGTTGGGTTTAACGCAGGTGCTTGATGGAAAAGAGGAAGTGGAGAAACAGCATCGGGAGAACATCAAGAAGCTGAATGGTGTGGTGGAGAAGCAGGAAAAAGAAATGAGCAAACTGCAAATTACTTTAGAGGAGCTACAGGAAAACAATCGTAGCCTTCAGTCTGCACTTGACAGCTCTTACAAGTAAGAGAATAGGGAACATGTGGATTGATTTTCTTTGGTGGAAAAGGCCAGCAAGTCATGAAGAGAAAGTTAAATCTTGTGTTCTATTACTTTAGTAAATGTTGAGAGAATAATTGTATTTATTATAGTGAATAGTTAATTGTTCCCTTAAATTTGTAAGCAGCTTCCCTTGTCCCCTTTCTAAAGGTCCTCCAATCTTTAGCACTCTGCACCTAAAAAACACAAAAAAGTAATTTTTCCCTCGGCCTCTTTATGTGTTCCCTGGAACCAGTTGCTTGGAAATACAAAAGTTCCTTCCTTGTTCATATTTTTCACCTCTGCCTTCCAGTTGATATCAAAAGCCCATAATGATTGTGAATGGTTCATGTGAAGTGGCACAAGGGATTGTACTGGGGTTGCTTGAGACAAGTTTATCAGGTTATTCTGGATTTCAACATCCCAGGTTGGGGACTTTAGTTAGAAAATGAGGGCAATGTTACAAGGATCATGTCTCCAACTTCTAATTGCACACATGTAGTTCCCTACTGAATTGCAGAATTACTGAAATATTATTTTGAGAAGAACAAAGCATCCATACTACTTTAACTGCCTGTTTTTGTTCATAAAAGAGCTCTGTGTGTGAGAATTTGCTATTGATCCCCAGTGTATTTCTTCCAGCTAAATGGCTTTCTATAGATAACTTTGTAATTTGTTTCATCACATTGCCTAACTTAATTTTCATATCTTCAGGGAGCTTGCTGAACTTCATAAGGCTAATGCTGCTAAGGACAGTGAAGCCCAAGAGGCAGCTTTAAGTCATGAGATTAAAACAAAGGAGGCGTTGACAATGGCACTGGAACAAGCCCAGGAAGAGGCCAGGCAGCAACAGGAGGCTCTTGCAGTTCAAGTCAGTACAATTATTTTAATATTTTTCAAAATTAAAAACCACCATTGTCATGGTACAAGTGTACCTTTAAGTTCAAATTCATTTAATTTGTAAGTATTGTGAACTGTAAGAAGGATTTAGATATGCTTGAAGATACTGGCTGGCAAAGTGATAAATATTTAGGAAATGTAATTTCTTGCAGAAACTATATGGAGAGACACACAAAAAAAAGCATAGAATTCTAAAGTGGAATAAAAATAGCAGAGGTACCTTTTAGCAGATGTATATAAATTGTTAAAGGTGACAGAGTAGATTGAGAGAGTGATTAAAAAGGCATACAGGATCCTGGTTATTATAAATAGAACCATAGAATACAGAAACAAGGAAGTCCGAATCTATTTGAGAATCAGGGGACACCAACTTAAGATGAATTGCAAAAACCTAACATGTGAAAAAAAATTATTGTAGATCAAGTGCTTGGGCAGTTAAGGGTCAACCGCATTGCTATGGATCTGGAGTCACATGCGGACCAGACCAGGTAAATATGTCAGATTTCCTAAAGGACATTAGTGAGCCAAATGACAATTTCCGATTATCAACTTGGTCGCTATTTATAGAGTCATAGAGATGTACAGCATGGAAACAGATCCTTCGGTCCAACCTGTCCACGCCGACCAGATATCCCAACCCAATCTAGTCCCACCTGCCAGCATCCGGCCCATATCCCTCCAAACCCTTCCTATTCATATACCCATCCAAATGCCTCTTAAATGTTGCAATTGTACCAGCCTCCACCACATCCTCTGGCAGCTCATTCCATGCACGTACCACCTGCTGCATGAAAAAGTTGCCCCTTAGGTCTCTTTTATATCTTTCCCCTCTCACCCTAAACCTATGCCCTCTAGTTCTGGACTCCCCAATCCCAGGGAAAAGACTTTGTCTATTCATCCTATCCATGCCCCTCATAATTTTGTAAACCTCGATAAGGTCACCCCTCAGCCTCTAACACTCCAGGGAAAACAGCCCCAGCCTGTTCAGCCTCTCCCTATAGCTCAAATCTCCAACCCTGGCAACATCCTTGTAATTTTTTTCTGAACCCTTTCAAGTTTCACAACTTCTTTCCGATAGGAAGGAGACCAGAATTGCATGCAATATTCCAACAGTGGCCTAACCAATGTCCTGTACAGCCTCAACATGACCTCCTAACTCCTGTACTCAGTACTCTGACCAATAAAGGAAAGCATACCAAATGCCGCCTTCACTATCCTATCTACATGCGACTCCACTTTCAAGCAGCTATGAACCTGCACTCCAAGGTCTCTTTGTTCAGCAACACTCCCTAGGACCTTACCATTAAGTATATAAGTCGTGCTAAGATTTGCTTTCCCAAAATGCAGCACCTCGCATTTATCTGAATTAAACTTCATCTGCCACTTCTCAGCCCACTGGCCCATCTGGTCCAGATCCTGTTGTAATCTGAGGTAATCCTCTTCGCTGGCCACTACACCTCCAATTTTGGTGTAATCTGCAAACTTACTAACTGTACCTCTTATGCTTGTATCCAAATCATTTATGTAAATGACATTTGACTAGCTTTTTATTCTAACTTCATTGTCTTAATATTACGCTGGAATTCTAGCTTACTAGTCCAGTGACATTACCACAATACCACTGCCTCCCCTCAAAAAGACAATAATTATCTAAAGAGCAAACGTTTGTTGGGTTTCAGGAAGCAGAAGGGAAGTGATAGGAGATGAGTTGTCAGCAAGAACACGGAATTTAAAATGGCCACTACCTATGTCGTAGCCTCTGATTTTATAATATAATGCTGCATCATTTTTAAAAACCTGCAATACATTGTGGCGAATATTTATCTGCAGGTTTCTCCAACACCTCTTGTAGGTTTTCTGTTATTTTACTGAGACATTTTATAGGTAAACCTACGAAATGAGTGCTTTTTTTTTTAAAACTTCAGTCATGGGACATGGCCACACTGTCTGGACCAGCATTTGTTGCCTTTGAGAAGGTGGTGGTGAGCTGTCTTCTTGAACTGCTCCAGTCTATGTGCTGCAGGTAGACCCAAATTGATATTAGCGAGGATGTAACAAGACTGAAGGAATGGCAATATATTTCTGTGTCAGAACGGTGAGTTGCTTGGAGGGAATCTTGCAGCTGGTGGTGTTTTCATGTATCTTACGTGGCCAGATAGGTTTGAACCATGCTGTTTAAGGATCTTTGATGAATTTCTACACTGCATCTCGTAGGTGGTACACACTGCTTTCCCTGTGGTGTAGGGACTGAATGTTTGTGGATGTTGTGCCAGTTAAGCGGGTTCTTTGTCCTGGATGGTGTTAAGCTTCTTGAGTGTTGTTGGAGCTGCACTCATGCAGGCAGGTGGGGGAGTATTTAATCACAAGATAGAATACATGGGCCTTGTAGATGGTGGACAGGCTCTGAGAGAGTCAGGAAGTGAGTTACTCACTCTCGTATTCCTAGTCTCTGAACTGCTCTTGTAGCCATTGTGTTTATATGGCTAGTTTCTGGTCAATGGATTTTGCCAGCGGAGGATTCAGTGATGGTAATGCCACTGAATGTCAAGGAATGGTGGTTAGATTGTCTCTTTTTGGAAATGGTCATTGCCTGGCATTTGTGTGGTGCGAATGTTACTTGCTACTAATCAGCCTAAGCCTAGATATTGTCCACATCTTGCTGCATTTGGACATGGACTGCTTCAATATCTGAGCAGTCACAAAGTGTTTGATTGCAGGCTAATTGATCTAGAACAATATACTGTAGATACAGGTCTGTATCAGGTCTGGCAGCTGCAATAGAGAGAGAAACAGTATTAATATTTCAGGTCAGTAATCTTTATTAGAAGTGGAGAAAGTTAGAGATGTAACAAGTTTCAAACAAGTGACAGACGAGGGTGGATAAAAGAACAGAATGGCATGTCGCTTGTAGGGTGGAAGGCTAGAAAAGTTAAATGCCAGAAACGATAATACAGCAACATTAGAGAAAGTGCTGTTGTGACAAAATTGACCAAACTGTGAACAATTGCAGTTTGAAAGCAGAACGAATGGGAAAAAAAAGAGGGGAGTGAAGAAAAGGGAAATCGCAAAGGATACTATCTAAAGTTGTGAACCTTCTCCCTTCTTGCAGTCCGAGGCCCCCAAATATATCTTCCTGGTGAATCAGTGACAACTAATGCTACATTCAGTTTAATGTACTATACTTGTTGCTCATAACTTGACCTCCCCTATAGCAAGAAAATCAAATGCAGACTGGGTTCCCACTTTGCGGAGCACCTCCATTCAATCTGCCCTAAGTTGGCTGTCACTGTCACTTTAATCCTCCACCTTGCTTCCACTTTGGCCTCTCTGTCCATCGTCTCCTGCAGTGCTCCAGTGAAACTCAGTACAACCTTAAGGAATAGCACCTCATCTTTGGACATGACATGTATGACAGATTCTGGACTCAATATTGAGTTAATCAATTTTAGATTGTAATGTCTGTCCTAATTTCTTTTTCCTTTTTCTTTTGTGGGTTAATTTTCCCCTCCCTTGTTTCTGAATATTTGCTTTTTGATTTTGTTTTAAAGGACACATCTTTTGCTTCTTTACATGTTCCATTACAACTCCCTTTAGCCTTTCATCATGAATCCTTTAATTATTTAATCTCTCATCTTCAGCCTGTCATAAATCATTCCTTTTTTTGTAACCCAGATCCCTTCTTTCAATTGCTTAAAACCTCTAACATCTCAAACTTCTCCCAGTTCATCTGAAATTGAAATGATAGGTGTAATTCAATCTGTTGAGAAGCAATCAGAATGGGTGAAGTTTTCCAGCTTTTTTTTTGTTTTTATTCGATCATGGATCCTGATGCATTTACACTTTCTGGAGAGCACAAGGATGTTGCTTTTTTTTTGTTTTACTGCCCCTTTTGCTAAATCTAAAGTTTAAGTAATGCAGCCTCGATCAGCTATCAAAACTGGCATAGCTTCACTATGCTCTGTTATCAAATATTGTTAATGACAAAAATAACAGAAATTGGCATAGCAGGATGATAATGACATTTGGGAATTGATATAAGTGCAGCATTCATTCAAAAGTATTTTAACATTTGTTTCTGTATTTAGCTTTGCAGGTAATGTCAATAGATCCTTTGTTTTCAAAATAGTGATTAAGATGCAAGTTGAAAGTTGTCTTTGGTTTTGTTCAGTACACCTACTAATAACAAACTTAAAACGGCACCAAGCAAAGGCAGATTGAGCAAATATGCTAAAATGGTACTACATGCTTACATGTTGTCAATGTTGAACAGTGTTTTAAAAATCAATAAATATATCAGTCAGTACATTTCTAATGTTTACATTTGTTAATTGTAATGAACAAATAAGGCAATTTAGAAATATGAAATCTTTCTATATATTAATATATTACTTAAAGTGAATTTAGTTCTATGAAGTGATGTATGTGTTTTGCGAGCAATAATATATGTATTTCTGTTTGGTTATGGTATAGGTGGCAGATCTAAGAATAGTTCTTCAACGGGCTGAACAGCAACAAGCCAGGAAAGAGGACTACTTGCGTCAAGAAATTGGTGAATTACAGCAGGTATATATATTCATGTTTTGGAGGTGGGATATTTGAAAGATGGAAATCAGGATGGCAGAAAGAATAGTAATGCGAATTTTACAAGTATTTTCTTAAAGTGGATATTTTTATGGGCTCAGTTAATGTCTCAGCAAGTTTATTAGTGAGTATCTGAGCTGTACAGATTAAAAAGCTAATATATGCTGTTAACTCAGTGGTAGGCAACCCGTGATTTGCCCTCACTTCTGTGGGTTGGGAAAGGGGAAAATTGATCAGCATTAACTTCTAATCTCCACTATGAAAGTGCACATATTTGAGCATTGGGGATAAGGTTGGTAGAAGATTAATATGATATTGATGTCAGCTTACTAAGACATGAATAATATACCAATTTAAATGAAATACTGAGAAAAATGATGCCTGTTGACCTACATCTCATAAGATGGCAGTATCTTGAGGAAATGAGAAGTGGCTGATCATTGACAGTGACTGGAAAAAGAATAGGTGAAGAAAGAAGCTTCATGTAGAGCACCGTTAGAAGCTATTAGACTGGGTAAATTTTTCCAGTATTTTTTGTTTTTATTTGAAGATGGGTCCTGATTTATATTCATATTTTCACTTGCTGGCTAGCACAATGATATTGATATATTTTGTTTTACCACCCCTTCTGCTGAATCTAGAGTCAAGTAATACAGCATAGATCAACAATCAAAACTGGCACAGCTTCACTATATTGTGCCTTCAAATATTGTTCTTGTCAGAAATGACAAATCAGCGTGGCAGAATGAAACTGAACTTTGGGGAATGATATAAGTGCAACATTCATTGAAAAGCATTTTAAAATTTATTTCTGTATTTGGCTTGTAGGTAATGACAAGTCACCATTAACCATAAATATGTGTAGTTCTTGGCTACCAAAATAGTAATGAAGATGCAGGTTGAAATTTGTCTTTGGTTTTCTTTAGTATACCTGCTAATAGCAGATGTAAAATGGCGCTAATGGAGCTTAATGTTTTTCTCCCGAGTTGTTATCCTGATTGGAACACAGTACCTGGCATGAAAATATCTGGAAAAATGATGCAAACCTGTCTTATGGATTTGTAATTGAAACACCTTTGGTAGCAAGATTGCACTTTTAATGGTTTAATGTCAAATAGTCATGTTCTTTGTAAGTTGAATAAATTTAAGCTTGCACAGAGAGAGAAATGTAAAGGTACCACTTTGCATGGTTCCAGAAGCTGATTTGTGGTTTATTTGATTTTAAATTAGGAAACAATAATTTTAAAAGTATAGTTTAGGGGAATATCTGTCCCCTAAATGTCTATCACTACATGTAATTAACTTGAAAACAGGAGGATGATGTAGTACAGATTATTGTTGTAGTTATTATTCTTTTCATCATTTACTGCATAGAGTTTGATTAGTTGTAAATGTGTGTCACTTTCTTAGTTTAAGGAGAATGAAAGTGCCGTTTAATCTAAAATATTAACCAATACGAATTTTTAATAGAGACTCCAGGAAGCAGATAATCGCAACCAGGAGCTGAGCCAAAGTGTTACGTCCGCAAGTCGACCACTGCTGAGACAGATTGAAAACCTGCAGGCTACACTTGTGGCCCAGTCAGCATCCTGGGAAAAACTGGAAAAGAACCTGTCTAATCGTCTAGGTAAGGACCAAATTGTTATGGAATTTCTGATTACTGCAATTGTCTCATAAAATGTATGAATCTGAAGTTAATTAACCAGTAAAATACTTGAGTGTTTTCCAAAAATAAGAACATCTATTCGTTAGTAGGATCTTGTAAAATGCCAATTCACAGAATTGTTACATTTCAGAAGAAAGTCATTCAGCTGATCGTATATACACCAGCTCTCCTAATGAGCACCATGATTTGGTGCTATTCTTCTGTCTTTTCCCCGTACCCTTGCACTTTGTGTCTTTTCAATAGTCATCCAATACTCTTTGAATGTCTCATTTGAATTTGCCTCCACCCATCTTTTCAGGCAGTGCATTCTAGACTCAAACCATTCGTTGTGTAAAAAAGCCATTTGTTGTGTCACATTTGCTATGTTTACAAATTAATTTAAATCTGTGCTCTTTCATTCTTCGTCCTTTTATGAGGATGAATGGTTTATTGCTGTCTACTCTATCTAGACCTCCCACAAGTCACAGAGCCATATAGCACAGAAACGGGCATTTTGGCATAAAATGTCCATGCTGACCATGTTTCCTAAACTGAACTGTCCCATTTGCTCGCTTTTGACCCATATTCCTCCAAACCTTTCCTGCCCATTTATCTGTGCAAAGGTCCTTTAAATGTTGTAATTGTACCCTCCTCTACCATTTCGTCTATACTTGTTCTATTTACACACTAACCTCTGTGAAAAAGTTGCCCATAGGTCCCTTTTAAGTCTTTCCCTTGCACCTTAAATTTCAAAAACTTCTATTACATCTCATCATAGCCTTCCTCTCTGCAAGGAGATTGGTGCACACTTTTTAAATCCATCCTTGTAACAGAACTATTTTTGCAAATCTCCTCTATGCTCTCCAATGCTTTCCCCTCATGCTATACTGTGGTGATCAGAACTGTAGATAATATTCCAACTGAAGTTGAACAAACGCCTTGCATATGTTGTTGCTCTTGTACTATATGGCCTTACTAATACAGCCCAGAATATTGAATGATTTATTAACTGTTTTATATTATGTATTTACCCTATTGTATTGTGTTCTTTCTACAAAAATGCACTGAACTTTATCTGCCCACTCCACTAATTTAGCAATATCCTTTTGGAGTTCTGCACTGTCCTGTTCACTACATATGCTATTTTCAAGGTTTGTATAATCCACAAACTTTGAAATTGTCTTCAGAACACCTAGATCAATATCATTAACATTTCTTCGGGAAAGCAAGGTTCCCAGAACTGACTCCAAGGGAACTTCACTGCAAACCTTTCTCCAGCCCAAAATACATCCATTGACCTCAACTGTCTGTTTTCTATTAATCAGCTAATTTTGTACCTTCATTGCCACTGAGTCTTTTATTCCATGGGCTATGTACTTTCTCACAAGTCAGCTATGTAGCACTGTATCGAATGTCTTTTAAAAGTCCATTGATACAAAATCAACGGCATCACCCTCATTGACCCCTTCCATTACTACTTCAAAGAAATTCCAGCAAATTAATCAAATGTAACTTTCCCTTTAGAAATTCATGTTGGCTGTTCATAAACAACCCACCTTTTTCTATGTGACTGCTAACTCTATCCCAAATAATTATTTCTAAAAGCTTCCCCAACCTGAAATTAAACTGACGAGTTTGCAGTTGCTGAGCTTATGCTTACAAACCTATTTTTAAAACAAGGGCCATCATGTCTCCAATTATCCAGTTCTCTGGCATCTCACAATTTAGGGAAGACTAATGGCCAGTCTCTTTCACACTGACTTCCTTCAGTTTCTATTCTGGTCCCACTGGCCTGTCAACTGTTGATAGCCTGTCCAATAATTTCTCTTTGTCACTTTGCATCCAGTGCTTTCTTCCTCTGTCTCCATCGCCTATGTAGCATCCTTGGTAGATGCAAAGTATTCATTTAGCACCTCAGCCATGCCTGCATGTGTGAATCCTCTTTTTGGTCCCTAATTGACTTTGCCAGCGCTTTTAACAGCTATTTTACTGTCGATGTACCGATCAAAAACTTTAGGCTTCCCTTACGTTGCTTCCAATCTTTTCCCATTATCCCTTTTTGCTGCTGTTATGTGCTTTTCTACCACCTACTGTATTCCTTTTGGCTGTCAATTTTTTTTAAGCAGACACTTGTCTTAATCATGTATTCCCTCCTTCATTTTAATTGCTATTCCCTTTTTCGTCCAGGGTGGCCTGTATTTGTTTGCCTTGTACTGAGAGATGGCGTGGAAAAGAGTTATCTATGTACTTGAAGCTCACTTCTTGCTTAATAAGTGTTTGCCATTAAAAAATCTTCAGTCACATGGCATTATGGATGGAATGAATGCTTTTCAAATGCTGGGCTTGAATATGACAGAGTAACACTTCACCTTACTGCTGGATGTCCATATTGCTGCTCATATTCTTTAACGTAGCTCAGAAACCCAAAGCAGCAGCCAGCTAGACCCTGAGGTCTGGATTGGGGAGGGGGGGGGATGTAGAGAATCTCCCAACATCTGTGTAATCTGGCCATTGTTGTATTTTTTTCACAGAAAAAATACTACTGGCTTCATTCATGCTTTCCATTTTATTCAAGCAACACACTTTTAACAATGCCCAATGATCACCATATCTTGCAAGCAAAATTTAAAGTAAATGTTTAAAGTGTTGATGTGCATAGTACAAACTGTTGAATACAGCTGCTGCAACTTCACCAGTAGTTATTTTGTATTAATAAAATAGATGAAAAGGAAATTGGTAAGCAGGCACGATGAGCATTGCAAACAGATTCACTTACTCAATTCTAGTTGAAAGGCCTAAAAAGTTTGTGTAGAATTATTGATTGTTCTAGCAGTGTTTATGTGTTTAGTTATCAATACAGCAACCAACTGAAACCTCAGAGCTGGTCATCCATGCTTATTTATCTTAACTTTTCTTGGCTAGCTGACAGTCAAGCCCAGCTTGCCGCTGCTGTGGAAAAGGAACGGTCAGTCTCAGAAGAGCTTCTCACACTCAGGACCCAGGTTTCCTCATTAGATTCACAAAACAGCTTGCTGCGTCAGGAGAAGAGCAGGCTGCAAGCTCAATTAGAGTCTGAGAGAGTCAGACTTGAGAAGACTGAAGATGAAAGTAATAAGTGAGTAAATTGAAAATTTAATGGCTAATTTACAATTGTGTAATTTGCAGCATAGAAAGAAGCCATTTGCCAACCTAAACTGTTTTATATCTCAAATAATTTCCTCCCAAACAAGTGATGGTCTTTACCTTGAAGGAATTTTGGTAAGGCTCTCCATGTCCTTTTAATTGTTTCAAAAACGTTTTTCTAGTTTTCCCTATTGGTGATTTAACCTTGGTTACCAATATCTCCAATTAAACAGTTCTTCATGATTACAAGCACACATTACCATGTTGAAGAGGTGAAGGAACACAATTTTGTCAGTCTTTTTTCATTAATTGACTTCTATGGTCGTCATGGGGAATAGTATTCAATGAGTTGTATTTATATAGTGCCGAAAAGTGTGGCACTGGAAAAGCACAGCAGATCAGGCAACATTCAAGGAGCAGGAAAATTGATGTTTTGGGCATAAGCCCTTCTTCAGTAATGTCGGGGGAAGAGGGAGAGATCATACGCATGCACACATGCCCTCCCTCTCTCTCCCTCTCCCTCCCTCCCTCACACTCACTCTCACGCACACTCTCTCTCACTCACACTCGCTCTGTCTCACTCACACTCTCTTTCTCTCACAGACACACACATATACATTTCCTCTCTCTCTCTCTCTCTCTCACACTCACTCTGCCTCACACACACACACACACACACATACTCTGTCTCTCTCATTCTCTGTTTGACACTCACTCACTCACTATGGGTGTATGCCTCAAAAGTCAATTCTTCTACTCCTTGGATGCTGCCTGACCTGCTGTGCTTTTCCAGTGTCACACACTGTTCAACTCTGATCTCCAGCATCTGCAGTCCTCACTTTCTCCTAGATGCTGTATTTAGAAAGTGCCTTTAATGAGCCTTGGGAGTGCCAAAGCACTTTATAGCCAATTAAGTACTTTTGAAGTTATGGCGTACGAAATATAGTCATTAATTTTCACACAGCATGCTTCTTCAAAAATGTAATAATTGACCAGGATGTCAGGAATGTCATCTTTGAAAGAGTGCAATTGGATCTTTTACATCCATCTGTAGGTTCAAGCGGAACCTGACAGTGCAGACTCCCTCAATATTGTACTGTTGTGCTTAAATGCTGGAGTAGGAGTGGCATTCACAACTTTCTATCAAAGATGGATTGGTGCTACCAGCTGAGTCACGGCTGACATAAATCATAGAATCCCTACAGTATGGAAGCATGTCCTCCGAAGACCATTCCCACCCAGACACACTCCCCTCTCCTATTCCTGTAACCCTACATTTTCCATGTATAATCCTGCACACTTTGGGCAATTTAGCATGGCCAATCCACTTAACCTGAACATCTTTGGACTGTGGGAGGAATCTCATGCAAATATTGGGAGAATGTGCAAACTCCACACAGATAGTCACCCGGGGACGGAATTGAACCCAGATCCTGGGCACTGTGGTGCAGCAGTGCTAACATACATGGTTCTGGAAACACAAGTTGCTGAATTGATCCCTATAATTTGCTCTTACTTCTGTTATCATGCTAATTATTCGTCGTACCAATAAAAGGCTTTATAATTTTTTAATAATGGAATATCCAGAATTCATACAATACTTCCCAACATGGTTCATCCAAAATATTCAGCATTACCTATTTTCTGTTGTATTCCTTATTTCTGTATATGTATTGCTGATTTCCATTTCTATTTCTCATCTGTTCCATTTCGGTTCTCAACTTTAAAGATATATGTATCTTTGCTGTGAGATCTCACTGTCCACCCATTCTTAAGAATTAATGAGACATCACAATTTTTAAAGTTTAATAACTGTCATTTATAGATTTTTAAATTTATGCTTTTATGTTAAGATTAGAACAAAATACAAACAAAACTAGCCCATATTCCAATTTATGTCTGTGATACACACAGTAGCTGTTTACTATTGACCAACATTTTTAGTGAAATTTCTGGGTTTATTTTTCAAAATGTTTCTTTAAATTCTGCATTTATTAGAGAAATTATTTGTTTTGAGAAGTAATTTATCAAAATGCCACTTGTATAATCTCAATGCCATGCATTGACCACAACAACTGCAGTAAGATGGGATCATGAATAATAATTCTTATAAGTAGATGTGTACTTAGAGGGACATAAATAAATCCTTCTAATCTGCAATTAATGACTGTAGGATTCTGTTCATCTTTGAATATATATTGCAGAATACTGAACAGCTTATAAATTAGATGTGAGGCTTTCCAGTAGCGCTCAATTTTCTTGTGGCCTTATTTTCCATCAATCCTATTGTTAGTAATTTGATCCAGTAAAAGTTTTGCAACTACCCTCTCACTCCATTTCCTACCCAACACCGAAGTGGTTTCTCAATTGAACCAAGCTTGAGAGAAAAGACACAATGAAAGGTACAGCATTTCAATTGTGAAGTGTGCAGAATACAAGTGTTAGCAGCATTGCTAACCATTGAGCCCATGGTGGCAGTGTAATGCAGGGTTATGGGGATAGGGTGAGAATCTGGCTCTGGGTATGATGCTCTTTGGAAGGTCAATGCTGACTTAGTGGGCTGAATGGCCTCTTTTTGCACTGTAGGGATTCTAACTTAGAAGTACACCACTTGTATGCAACTCAGCACACCTCCAACCTTTCACATATTTGAAATATCTTGTGTGAGCATTCATTGTCACAGCCTGCTGTATAACTCTATGACTCTAAATATAATGGAAATTACCAAGACAGGCTATATTTAGCAAACATTGTTATATGACCTATTGAATATGTTTATTGGATATCCCAAGCATTGCTATCCATGAAGATATTAACTTGAACTACAGTTTAGAAGTCCTCAGTGCTTGTTGCATTTGTATCACTCCAGTAATATTATCAACTATCACATGATTTGACATTAGGGACTAAATGCTAATGGATACCCTCAAGTTTGGGGCTTTCTGTCATGTCGGCTAAATGGGGGAAGTCCATTTTCTAAGGCACCTCTGCTTTACTACACAGAGGAGTTGTAACCTGTGTAAAATCCCTACTTTTATCTATATGTAGGAATATATATATAGTCATTTTAGATATCCTCCTGCACTTGAAAAGCCCCATGTTTTATGATGTACTGCACTTAACAGTTCAAATTTTGCATTGCATAACGAGTAATGTATAAGTATTTCAATTTGATGATCGCCAGATCACTGTTCTTTTGAAATATGTCGATATTACTCATTTTACAAATTACAATTCACTAACATTTAGAGACTGATCTTAATATATTGTTAGTTTATTCATTGCGTAGCTAAAGTATTTGCCTAAGTAGATCTTAGTTTTGATCTGTGCTGAATTAGCTCATATCAAGTGGGTGTATTGAGGCAATAAAATTGGTTTCAGGTACCTGGAAAACATTAACGTTGATGAACATTTGGTCTTGAACACTGTTGTTTTATATTTACATTGTTAAGTGACATAGATGAAACAAAAATGTTATATAAAGATAAATTGTCTTACAAAAAAAACTGCACTAATGCAATTTGTATTGGTTACATTAAGGGAATAAATTTTAAACTGGGGTTTGCAGAATATTGGCCAACCTGCATATGACCCGTTTAGGTCAGTCTTGCCTAAGTAGATTCAGTACTGCCATCTATTGGGTCTCATTGGTAATTCATACTTCAAGACTGCTTCATAAATCATAATGATATTTTCTTTCCAGCATCATGTTAACATAGTTGCTGATTCCCAGAAACATTTCCAATAATCCTTAATGGTTATGCATGATGAACATTTAGCTGTAATATTATTGTATTTAAAATATTATTTTGCCCAATGGTGAATGTATATTTTTTACTATCCAGGAATTAAGTATGTAATGCAGGCATGTTCAACTTGTGACTTTGTTACTACACATATCCCAATTTCCAGGCAATCTTTAAAATCCAAGCCATTTAGTGCACTTACGTCACTTATTCACAAGCTTGTCTTAATTGAATTATGTGGACTGAGTAAGTTAGAGCGGCTGCTTTTAGTGCTATATCAGTGGCACATAAATCCTACATTTGCGCATCAAGATATGCAATGTAAACTAATAGGAACATGAATGAGACATTTTAGATTCCTTCTGGATGTGTTTTGGGCAGGGCATTTTATATAAAGGCAAGGAGATATATCATTGGAAAATGTTCCTTGCTCACTGAGGAGGCACCACTGATAGGATAGTATCCCTCCTTTCATTATGTCTAGTCATAATACTCCCTACCCTCCTCCAAAATGTGCCAAAACTTACTTCCTTTGGAGTGCATTTGTGGGCCTTTTTGAGGGTAGGTAGAATTTCCAACCCATAGATTTAAACTTCCGCATGTAATCCCAAGGTTCCCTAGTAGATCACCTATACTACTATAGATCAAAGCTTTAATTCCCAAGTTTCAGCATATTGTGAATGTGGAGCCTCAATGGAGGTGTCATGTTTTGGATGAGGTGTTAAATTTAAGGCCTTTTGTGAAGTATAGGATGAGTGGTACCTACTGCATGAGGAAGGCATAAGCATAGCATGACAAGTTTAATATGGATATTCTTTTACTATCCTTTTTGATCATCAATGCAAACATTTATAATGGAAAATCAGAAGTGAATGCAAATTTAAAGTATCTTACAAATCCAGCTCTTGTGATGTTGCACAAATTTATCAGTTTCTTCTCAGTTTTTTGTCTGTTATTTTTTAGATTAGATTAGATTCCCTACAATGTGGAAACAGGCCCTTCGGCCCAACAAGTCCACACCGACTCTCCGAAGAATAACCCACCTAACACGATAGGCAATTTAGCATGGCCAATTCACCTAACCTGCACATTTTAGGATGTGGAAGGAAACCGGAGCACCCGGAGGAAACCCACACAAACATGGGGAGAATGTACAAACTCCACACAGACAGTCACCCGAATCTGGAATCGAACCTGGGTCCCCGGCACTGTGAGGCAGCAGTGCGAACCACTATGCCACCGTGTCACTCCTTTTACTCTGTCCGCTGTTGTTTATTTTTTTCCCTTTTAGATGGAAGCTGCTGAGTGATATAGTCTGATGTGTTGAGGGAAAATCAGCAGAAGCAAATGCAGGCTGCACTTGGGTGGGGATTTGTGATTAAAACTGGGCCTTAGTAATGCCTTTCCCATTGCCTTCCTAGCTTTTTCATTAATCGTGTTGCTCACCTTACCCTTTACTCTTTATTGCTCTTAACCCCCAAATGTAGCTAACAACTTGCTGAATTACCCACGGCTGTTCTGAAGAAAAGTCACACTGGACTTGAAACGTTAACTTCCTTTCTATCCACAGACGCTGCTAATTTGCTAAATATTTTCTGAGATTGCCCCATACTAGAAACGTGATTCCTTCCTCACCTTGCAATTTAAAGTTTCTCCAAAACTTTGCTTCAAAAAATTAACTTCCCTTTCAAAAAAAGGGACCGGTTGATAGTTTGTTTCTTAGTTCCTTATTAGTAGTGAGGTTAACAGTTGGTGAACTTCAAAATGGAAATGTTACCATATGAACTAACTTGAAGACCTCCTCTCTTCGCAGTATTGCTTCCTGTTTTTTCATTCAGACTAATAAACTCTTTCGAATTTACAGAATATGAGCACAAGTTGCAGCAAATACACATTCACATAACTATCATTATTTCTCTGAGACTTGTGCATTACCTCTTTAAAAAATGAAAAACACTCAAGTATCTCTTTCTTGTTAACATGTATTCTTTTTTTGCCCTTGCTGTAAATATAAGAAAAACATTCCTGTGCTGCTGACTTGGCATTCCAGAAAATTAGGTATTTTGAGTGGAATTTTAGGTGCTGGGATGGTGGGCCCTTCCACTGGCTGGAGAGCCAACGGCAGTTCTGTTGTAGCCATTTCTGAGAGCTCTGTTGGTATTAAATACTGCATAGGCAGTCTGTGGGCTGCCCTTTGGGTATCCAGCTCCAGCAGAGGGAGTTTCCCTCAGGAACTTCGCCTACAGGGTGATTGAGCCCTGTGATCAGAGACTAGCAATTCCTTAGTACTAACAGTGTCACCTGGAACAGTGGCCAGCACTGGTATTATGGTAGACCCAAGGATAGGGATTGGCCCTGGAAGCCAGGTAAGAGAAGCACCTATAAGGGGGAAAAGCGGGGTCACTGTGAAGGAAAATGAACTTTTCCTGTAGATTCCTCCCTTGCTGCCAGTGGATCCCTCCAGCATACCTGCCAGGGTTAACCTGGGAGTTTACTTACACTCACAATGAACAACTTCTCTTTCCAATCCTCCCACTTCCTCCAAACCAAAGGAGTAGCCATGGGAACCGCATTCCTGAAGCAGGGCTTATATCCGAAACGTTGATTCTCCTCCTTGGATGCTGCCTGACCTGCTGCGCTTTCCCAGCAACATTTTTCAGCTCTGATCTCCAGCATCTGCAGTCCTCACTTTCTCCTAGTTTACTTACACAGTATAGAATTGAATAGTTCCATATTTACATCAAGTCCATTATAAAGGTGAACATAGGAATTGGTAATGATTTTTAAGAAGGTTCTCACAAAAATGTGGCATAAATGTGGAAGTGTGAGGTCTTTAATGAGACAAAGATTGAAATCTATTTTGTCCTAAATTAGAAAGTTCAAAAGCTGTACAAATAACCTACGTTTATAAATTCAAACTGTATTTTATTTCATTAGTCACATTTAAACTAAATAGTTTTATTTCTATAAAATATGTTTATTAATTTCAGGCATCATGTGGAGTTTGACAACCTGAAGACTGAGTACATGAAGGCCCTTGAAGAAGCAAGGAAAGAAAAGGTATAAATAAAATCAATCTGGTAATTCAGCTGGATCAGTGTCTCTCAATCTTTTCTCATGATATTTCTCTCATGTTAGATTGCCTTGACTAATCTATTGGAAATGGAAAAGTTGAAAGTTGAACAGGAAAAAAAGAAAGCAATTCTTGCACAAGATGCATTAAAAGAAAAGGTATTCAACTGATGTTTTTTAATATTCCTGGTTAGAATTAGCACTTGGTATATCGAATTGATGTCAAGATTAGAGTGGCGCTGGAAAAGCGCAGCAGGTCAGGCAGCATCCGAGGAGCAGGAAAATCGACGTTTCGGGCAGGAGTCCTTCATCAAGAAAGGGTGCCCCGGGAACCCAAGGCTCCTAGCCTCATTCCTGATGAAGGACTCCTGCCCGAAACGTAAATTTTGCTGCTCCTTGGATGCTGCTTGACCTGCTGTGCTTTTCCAGCACCACTCTAATCTTGACTCTAATCTCCAGCATCTGCAGTACCCACTTCTGCCTATATCTAATTGATGGTCGGATGTGTGAATACATGGAATTGCAGTTATTGACATAAATTAGAAGTGCTTGGACCATATCAAAATGTCATTGTTTTTCAAGTCCTGTGTGTATTTTGTTTCATTTTCACTAATTCTACTTTTCTTCCAAAGGATCGGAAGTTGTTTACTAATCCAGGGCTGGAGCCAGTGCCAAGTACTCCAACACTGTCTCGATCTAGTTCTGTCAGTGGTGCTGAGATGGCATCGTTACAGGCTTCTATAAACTCTCAGGTGGGTATACCTGATGCTACAGTAATGTCTTTTGAGAGAGACATGAAAAAAGACAGGACAGGAGCAAAGAAGCAAAAAGAGAAGTACCTGGAATTATAGCACATGTTTAACCTGATTAAGAGATTTAGCTCGGTGTTAGAAAACAAACAGTAAGACTAATGGGTATGTGCTTGAATTTGAAGTTTGTGTCTCGTAGCATCTAACAGGGCTCTCAACTATAAGATAGAGAATTGTGTATCCAAGTTTGTTGACTCAATGATAAGTGGTATTGTTGGAGCATAAAATTATAAACATGCCGTGACAATTTAAGTGAATGGCGAAACTGGGGCAAGGGGATGTCAGTGTAGATAATTGTGAAGTCTTCCATTTTAGACTAAAATGGAGAGATCATGACAAGTTGTTAAGGGCAGAAAGCTAGGAATAATAGACAATTAAAGAGTTTGAGAGGTCATAGCACAGAAGTTAAATGCAGTGTAGTAGTCAGAAACAATAAATAAGCAAAAAAGCTAATGGAATGCTAGCCTTTATATGTAAAGAACTGGGATATAAAGGGAATGGTGTTTTTCTTCAGGTAAAAAATCCCTGGTACTATGTGCATTACTGGGTAACATACTTTACAATTTGTAGCACGGGCCCTTGAAATAGTACAGTACAGATTCACCAGTATGTTAGCAGGGCTTTGAAATTTTATAAAATGAGGAAAGTTTGTATAAATTAGGTTTGTACTCCCTAGAATATAGAAAATTAAGGAACTTATATGATTAACACCTGGCTCTATGGCTCAGAAGGGAAGTGGGGAGAATAGGAGAGTGATAGTGATAGGAGATTCAGTGGTTAGAGGAACAGATAAGGTTCTGTAGTCGTGAACGAGACTCCTGGATGGTATGTTGCCTCCTGGATGCCAGGGTCAGGGATGTCTCGGATCGAGTCCACAAGATTCTTAAGGGGACGGTGAACACCCCGAAGTTGTGGTACACATTGGCAACAATGACATAGCTAGGAAAAGGGATGAGGACCTGAAAAGTGAATATAGGGAGTTAGGTTGAAAGCTCAAAGGCAGGAAGAGCAGTCATCTCAGGATTGCTACCTGTGCAATGGGCTAGTGAGGCTAGGAACAAAGAGCGAGTGCAGCTGAACATGTGGCTGCACAGCTGGTGTAGAAGGGAGGGCCTCAGATATGTTGATCGTTATGATACCTTCTCGGGAAGATGGGACCTGTACAAGAAAGTTGGGTTGCACCTGAACTGGAGGGGTACCAATATCTTGGCTGGGAGGTTTGCTGCAGCTCTTTGGGAGGGTTTAAACTAGTTTGGCAGGGAGATGGAAACCAAAGCTACAAATCAGAGGATGGGCTAGCTGGTGAACAGGCAAATGCAGTGTGCAGAGACTTTGTGAGGAAGGATAGACAGTTGAAAGGGCAAAGTTGCAGTCAGTGTGATGGGTTGAAGTTTTTCTATTTTGACGCAAGAAGTGTCAGGAATAAGGGTGATGAACTTAGAGAATGGATTAGTTCTTGGAGCTACGTTGTTGTGGCCATTAGAGACTTGGATATCACAGGGGCAGGAATGGATGTTGGATGTTCTGGGGTTTAGATGTTTCAAAAGGAGTAGGGAGGGAAGTAAAAGAGGTGGGGGAGTGGCATTGCTAATCAGGGATAATATAACAGCAGCTGAAAGGGAGGTCATATGCTGAGTCATTGTGGGTGGAAGTCAGAAACAGGAAAGGAGCAGTCACTTTATTGTGACTTTTTTATAGACCTCCAAATAACAACAGAGATACAGAGGAGCAGATTGGGAGGCAGATTTTCCAAAGGTGCCGAAGTCACAGAGTTGTTGTCATGGGTGACTTCAACTTCCCTAATATTGATTGGATCCTCCTTATTGCAAATAGTTTGGATGGAGCAGACTTTGTCAAGTGCGTCCAGGAAGGATTCCTGACTCATTATGTAGTTAGGCCTATTAGAGGGGAGGCCATATTGGTCTTGGCAACAAACCAGTTTAGATGTTAGAGCTCTTGGTGGGAGAGCATTTCAGTGACAGTGATCACAACTCCCTGATCTTTACTATAGGCATGGAGAAGGATAGGAGCAGATGGTATGGGAAAATATTTAATTGGAAGGGGGATTACAATGATATTAGATAGGAACTGTGGAGCATAAATTGGGAACACATGTTCTCGGGAAATGCATCACAGAAATGTGCAGGTTTTTAGGGAGTACTTACTGCAAGTGCTGGATAGGTTTGTCCCACTGAGGCAAAGAAGGGATGGTCGGGTGAAGGAACCTTGAATGACAAGAGATGTAGAACATCTAGTCAAGAAGAAGAAGGAAGCTTACTTAAGGTTGAGGAAGCAAGGATCAGATAGGGCTTTAGGTGATTATAAGGTAGCCGGGAAGGAACTGAAGAATGGACTTAGAAGAGCTAGAAAGGGACGTGAAAAAGCCTTGATGGGTAAGATTAAGGAAAACCCCAAGGCGTCCTACACTTATTTGAGGAGCAAGATAATGGCCAGAGTGAGGGTAGGGTTGATCAGGGAAAGCGGAGGGAACTTGTGCCTGGAGTTGGAGGAGGTAGGGGAGGTCCTTAATGAATAATTTGCTTCAGTATTCACTAGTGAAGGGGACCTTGTCATTTGTGAGGACAGCATGAAACAGGCTGATACGCTCGCACAGGTTGATGTTAAGAAGGAGGATCCGCTGAAAGTTTTGGAAAACATGAGGATAGATGAGTTCCCTGGGCCAGCTGGGATATATGCAAGGTTACTACAGGAAGCGAGAGAAGAGATTGCTGCATCTTTGGTGATGATCTTTGCGTCCTAACTGTCCACTGGAGTGGTGCCAGATGATTGGAGAGTGGCAAATGTTATTCCCTCATTCAAGAAAGAGAATAGGGACAACAGACCAGGAATTACAGACCAGTCAGTCTTACATTAGTGGTGGGCAAATTATTGGTGAGGATTCTGAGAGACAGGATTTATGATTATTTGGAAAAGCATAGCTTTGTGAGGGGCAGGTCATGCCTCACCAGCCTTATTGAATTCTTTAAGGATGTGGCAAAATACATAGAGTCATAGAGATGTACAGCATGGAAACAGACCCATTAGTCCAACCCGTCCATGCTGACCAGATATCCCAACCCAAACTAGTCCCACCTGCCAGCACCCAGCCCAGATCCCTCCAAACCCTTCCTATTTATATACCCATCCAAGTGCCTCTTAAATGTTGCAATTGTTCCAGCCTCCACCACATCCTCTGGCAGCTCAATCCATACACGTACCACCGTCTGCGTAAAAAAGTTGCCCCTTAGGTTTCTTTTATATCTTTCCCCTCTCACCCTAAACCTATGCCCTCTAGTTCTGGACTCCCCAATCCCAGGGAAAAGACTTTGCCTATTTACCCTATTCATGCCCCTCACAATTTTGTAAACCTCTATAAGGTCACCCCTGAGTCTCTGACGTTCCAGGGAAAACAGCCCCAGCCTGTTCAGCCTCTCCCTGTAGCTCAGATCCTCCAACCCTGGCAACATCTTTGTAAATCTTTTCTGAACCCTTTCAAGTTTCACAACATCTTTCCGATAGGGAGGAGACCAGAATTGCAAGCAGTATTCCAACAGTGGCCTAACCTATGTGCTGTACAGCCTCAACATGACCTCCCAACTCCTGTACTCAATACTCTGACCAATAAAGGAAAGCATACCACATGACGAAGATAGAGCAGTGGATGTGGTGTACATGGATTTTAGTAAGGCATTTGATAAGGTTCCCCATGGGAGGCTCATTCAAAAAGTAAGGAAGCATGGGATAAAGAATTGGCTGGCCCATAGAAGATTGAGGATAGTAGTTGATGGAAAGTATTCAGCCTGGAGCTTTGTGACCATTGGTGTTCCACAAGAATCTGTTCCAGAATGTCTGCTCTTTGTGATTTTTATAAGTGACTTGGCTGAGGAATTGGAAGGGTGGGTTAGTAAGTTTTGGTTAGTAAGATGACATGAAGGTTGGTGGAGTTGTGGATAATGTGGAGGGTTGTTGTGGGTTGAAACAGGACATTGACAGGGTGCAGAGCTGGGCTGAGATGTGGCAGATGGAGTTCAACATGAAAAGTGGGAAGTGATTCACTTTGGAAGGTCGAATTTGAATGCAGAATACAGGGTTAAAGGCACTGCAGAGGAACAGAGGGATCTTGGGGTCCACATTCAGAAATCTCAACAGTGATGAAGAAGGAAGCTTTTAGTCAGCACTAATCATTTTATGGAGCTTGGGGCTTGGGGCTTTAGACCCATTTCATTTCCAGTGGCAGTTTGTCAAGCAACATTTGTGGGGGCAGGGATTGGTTGGTAAGGGATTAATTTTTGGGTAGTGAGATTCTTAGGCAGTGTCTGCAGTGAAGACTTTAATGCCACTATGTGAATTGATGAAAAGGAATTACAAACATCCATGCCTGTAAACAATATTTTAATGCATGAAACCAATGAATTATGCCATTGCATTCCAGAATACATGGTGAGCTTTAGTGTTATCTCACTTTTGCTCTATTGGAGAAGTCCCCATATTGAACTGAAACACTTATTACTATGTAGGTGGCATAACGTAGAGCTCTACAATAGTCATAAAATGTTATCAGTTAGAAAAAACATTAGAGAACAACATCAGTCACTGTATAGATAGAGTAAATATGTGCTCACAAACTCCTGGGAGCTTCACTAATATTCAATATTAAGCTAAAGACTATAGGCACCAATGCTTTTAATTATTTATTAATAGTTCAGCTCATTATTTATTTGACACTTCCGAATATTGTAATGCTGCTGTGCATCAAGTTAGGATAGTTGGCAATACTAATCTGAAAGTATTGGCATCAGTAAAATAATAGTTTTAAAGGAGCTTCTAATAGTTTCTGATTTAAAAAGCTGCTTCTGAGAACTGATTTTACTTTAAATGCAAGATTAGATCTGTTTTACATTTTAATTTGGATTCCTGAAGTCAGCATCACCATTTTCCATAAATTGGTTATAGCATTGTAGAATTTGATAAAACTGAGAGCGAGAGTCACCTATCGATGCAACAAATCCACGGCAGATGCCATCTCCCTGGCCCTACACTTATCCTTGGAACATCTGGACAACAAGGATACCTATATCAGTCTCCTACTTATTGACTACAGCTCCGCTTTCAACACCATAACTCCAAACTAACCCAGCTCCAAACTCCGGGACCTAAGTCTCTGCTCCTTGCTTTGTAACTGGATTCTTGACTTGCTGACCAACAGACTGCAGTCAGTAAGAATAGGCAACAACACCTCCTCCACAATAATCCTCAAATTTCTGCCTGTGAAGGCTTCTTATACTCTTTGTAAACATCCAATATGTGGCCAAATTCTGCCCCATCTCCATTTCTAAGGTTGCTGACGACACTATTATTGTGGGTTGGATCTCAAACAATGATGAGACAGAGTGCAGGAAAGAGATTGAGTGCTTAACGGCATGCTGTACAGACACCACTTTTCCATCAACATTAGCAAAAAAAAAGAGCCGGCCATTGACTTCAGGAAGCAGAGTGGAGGGCACATCCCTGTAAGCATCAGTTGTTCTGAGGTGGAGATGGTCAAGATCATCAAATTCTTGGGGATGACAATCACCAATAATTTGTCCTGGTCCATCCTTGTTGACACCAGACCTGCTGTGCTTTTCCAGTGCCACACTTTTGGACTGTGACCTCCAGCATCTGCAGTCCTCACTCTCT
Source organism: Chiloscyllium punctatum (assembly GCF_047496795.1). Lineage (NCBI taxonomy): Eukaryota > Metazoa > Chordata > Chondrichthyes > Orectolobiformes > Hemiscylliidae > Chiloscyllium > Chiloscyllium punctatum. The sequence goes on along the minus strand of NC_092750.1, from coordinate 47,496,319 downwards.
ATCTATGGTCAACAAAGGACGCTAAGAAAATTCAGCATGTCCATAAAGACTCGTAAACATTTTTATAAATGCCCACAGAAAAAAACCCTATCCAGATCTTTCACAATGTTATATTGCAAATACTGTTCCAAAACCAAAACAAACTACAGAGAGTTGTTAACACAGCTCAGTCCATCATGCAAACTAGCGTCCCATCTATTAATACTTCCCATTGCATCAGGCAAGCAACCAATGTCATCAAAGGCCCCTCCAATCCCAGTTATACTTGCTGCTACCCTCTTCCTTTGGGCAGAAGACATTAAAGTTTGTATCCAAATACGAACAGATTCAAGAAGAGCTTCTTCCCCACTGTTATCAGACTTTTGAATGACCTATTTAAAATTAAAGTTGATCACTGTTTGCAGCTTCTTGGCAGCTGTAACACTGTAACCTGCATGCTATTCTGTTAGCCTGATGTACTCGTATAGAACCATCTGCCTGTAAAGCACATAAGACAACACTTTTCATTGTACCTTGGTACATGACAATAGTAAATCAAATCCAAATTCATCTGGGGGAGGTCCAGAAACAAAATTTGACAGCAGAAATGTTGAAAACTAGAAACCAGCATTATATAAAATCAGCTTGAAAATTGCTGCCACAATCCTTGCACAGAGTAAGAAACCTATGATATTGATCTTGCCATTTCTATCCTGTTGAAATCAATATAAATGACTAGTGCAGTGATGATAGAAACAGGTATTGTTATGATACTACAATAATATGCACACACTGTTGTTTCAGTAACCAGCTGATTCATTTAACCCCTGTTTCACTCAATGGCACTTTATAAGGTTCTGTGTTATAGTAATTTGAGTTCACCTAATGTAGGAGAAAGATTTGTTTCAATTAATTTGTCTCAACGTACTTCAGAGATAATAGGTTTGACTTTAATTAGTCATCTTGGTAGAAGCCAAAGTTAAAGTGTACAATTAAAATGGAGCACAGGGTGTGCCCACTCCTTTATAACTGATCAGACTGACAACAATTTTGAATTGCTGGAGAACCAGATATTTGGCCCACAATCACCTTTCAGGCAGGGCCTTCTTCAAATATGTAGATCAGGTTTCAATGACACCATCAGAGTCTAAGCTGCTATCTTCACTTGAGGCTTGAGTGTGGCAAGTGTTAGCTTCCTCACCTGGTAAAATCTGCCAGGCACAACAGCCAGAAGAAGAGTCAGTTTTACATTTTTGTTTCTGTTGCTTCTTCTGGGCCTCTGCTAATTGAGGCATCCTCTTCCTACTCCTGCTTCCAGCCAGGTTTAGGATTTCTGCCGCATAACACTTGGTTGGCACTTTTCTACGACCCAGTTTTGAAGGCAGATTAGTAACCTCCCACTGACTTACTTCAGCCCATGTATCATTGTTATATTTGATTTTTCTTTATCTGTTCATGGGATTTGAACATTGCTAGCAAGGCCAACGTTTGTTGCCTTTGGAATTGAGCTTGCTAGACAATTTCAGTTAAGATTGGAGTCAGTTGTTGGCCAGACCAGGTAAGGCCATTGATAAATTAGATGGACTTTTACAACAATCATCGATAGTTGTTTATGGTAATTAATATTCAACTAACTTCATGTTCCAGATTAATTTAGATTCCACCAACTGCAATGGTAGGATTTTAGCCCATATTCTTAGAGCAGCATTCTGGGCCTCTGGAATACTATAGCACCATATCCTTATCGTTTCCAGTACTGTACTCTGTTGAGCTGATGTTTCTCTCACTTCACTTTTACCATCACCTGTCAGTCCTTGTTGATAACTGCATTTCTTTGGTTCAATTTTTAAACTGTTTTTCTTGCTGTAAGGTTTACTATTCCACTTAAAATGAAACAAATCTTTAAATCAAAAACAGAACATGACAAAAATAGTGAGAAATAAATGGAAAAGCAAGATCAACCAACTGAAACAAACAAAATGAGCCATCAAAAGAACCCTGAAAAGGTAAAGAGTGAAAAGGTGAAATGAAGTAATATCAAAGTGTTCAGGAAGGAAAGTAATACATTGCTAATGTAAGATCAAAGAAACATTTGAGCTGAAATTTTATTTTAGTAGAGAACAGAGAGAGAAAAACAAAGTTGGACATGTAAAGTATGGTATAACTCCATGGTGAGTCATGGGTGTAACATCTTTCATGAATATGTAAGATCCCTATACACATGCATACCGTTTAAACAGTCTCCTCCATTGGACATTTATTTTTGCAAAGGCTATTTGAAAATCCATTATTTGTTTGAATAAAAGTGAATAGAACCAAGAAGTGAAAATAGAGATGTTTTGATACTGAACAATCATGGAATATAGTCTCTGCTGAAAAGATAAATTAAGTAATGATACTTTACAAAGAATGTTATGTTAAAGCTTAAATATTGACATGTAAGGTACGTTTTACAGGATGATTTATTTGAACATTCATTTGCAACAATGACTGCATCAACAAGTGGTAACAACTTGTATGAAGCCCTCCGAATGGGAGCAGGATCAAGCATTTTTGAGAATCTGCAGTCTCAGCTGAAGCAAAGAGAAGGAGAAATTGCACAATTGCAGGTGGGTGTCAATAAAATGATTAATACATGAAGACATCCATAAAGTGGTGGATATATGATTTCCTCCAAATTTATAATATTTTGACTGCCTTCTGGAGCAAATGTGTTGATTTTTACTGCTTGTATCATTCCCCTCAGCTACAGTCAGCTACATTTAGCTAAGTCCTGCTGTTTTGAAATCTTCAGTGCAACTATTTTCCACGAAACTGCCTGTATTTATCTTTTATTGTGTTACAAAATCTGGCCTAAATTAGTCAGTTAAAACATGCAACATAGAATGCTACTATGCCAGTCTACTGATCTTGCACTTCATTAGCATGTGGATAGATCACATGAAATTTAATGTAAGTATCAGCACTTTGTTTCTGCAAGTGAGGAATAGTTGCATTCATGTTTTTGATGCATGGTGTAGATGGCTGATAAAATCTTTTATTTGTCTTCAAGGCACTGTAAGTGAGCTAAGTGCTTGAGTAGAGTCATCGAGATGTACAGCATGGAAACAGACCCTTAGGTCCTACATCCATGCCATTCTCAATGGAATTTCATTTTCTATAACCCATTCAGTAAGGCTCCCTCAACCCACTCACTCATCCACAACCAAAAAGGTTCTTTCTTTTCCTCAATTCCTTTGAAAGAGACAATTTCCTACCTTTACTTTTATTGTGTATTGCTTGTTGACCCTTCAACAAACACTCCTCTTCTTATCTCCAAGTGTGCATACCATGCCTTCTCAATGAGTTTGATCATTTTATTTTTACACTAGTCAGGGGAGAAGGTAAACGATGTTTATTTTATTAATTTTAGTAAGGAACACTAAATAAAAGAACACTAAAAAGACACATTTTTCTTTGTCCCTTTGGCAGCTTGAACAATACCTGTGGAGAGAGAAAGTTAGTATTTCAGATCAACGACTTTTTGTCAGACATCCAATCGTGTTCTGATGAAAAGATATTGACTGGAAATCTTAACTCTTTCTTTTCCCCATAGATGGTCCCAGACCTGCTAAGTATTTCCAATATTTTCTGCTTTTATATAAGAATTCACACTACTGCTTCTTCTAAGTGTAAAATGTGTGGCTGGAGCCATAAAAGTATGCAAAAGTTGTGGGTTATTCAGTTTGACTCTCTTTATGAGCCTTTTTTTTCTTGTTTTCTTGAGTTTTAGCAATTTTAGTAATGAAAACTTCTTTTAAGAACTTATGTAACATTTTAGGCTACTTTTTATAAAGCAGTTTTTTTCTGTATGTTTTTGTTCTCAACTCTATTCAATTGCATTCATGGAATGTCAGCACTGCTGGCTAAGCCAACATTTATTGCACACCCCTAACTGTCCTTGAACCGATTGGCTTGCGAGGTCGCTTCAGAGGGCATTTAAAAGTCAATCACATTTTTGTGGGTCTGAAGTTAACTGTAGACCAGACCAAGTAAGGCAGATGGAAGATTTCCTTCTCCAAAGGATATTAGTGAACTAGAAGGGTTTTATAACAATAGACAATGGTCACCATTAACTGGCACGGGTGGCATTATGGATCAGGGGTTAGCACTGGGACTCAGGTTCGATCCCAGCCTTAGGCGATTGTCTGTGTGGAGTTTGCACATTCTCCCTGTGTCTGCATGCGTCACTGCTCCATTTCCTCCCACAACCCAAAGATGTGCCAGTTAGATGAATTGGCCATGCTTAATTTCCCATAGTATTCAGGAATGTGTAGGTGCATTAATCAGGGGAAATGTAGAGGAATGGATCTGGGTGGGTTACTCTTCGGAGGGTCGGTGTGGACTTGTTGGGCCAAAGAGCCTGTTTCCACACCATAAGGATTCTATTTTAAAAATTCTATAAACTAGATTTTAATTCTGGAAATCTATTGAATTCAAATGTCACCATCTACGACAGTGGTGTTTCAAATTTATATTCCCAGGATATTAGTCTGGGGTCCTGGACTCTAGTCCTGTGATGTTATTGCCTTGCCACTGTCTTTTCTTATTCTTAAATGGACTCAGTTTTCAATTGGCTATAAAACCTGATTTATTGTAGGGTGAGCAAGATGCACTAACATCTCTTCTAATTATTTGTACACGGATTTTATATAGTTGAAAGACACTGTTCTGATCTTTATTCTCTGCAAGAATAATGTTACAAATAAGCTAAATCAAGCTTTTTAATCTTTTACAGCTTGAAATTTCTAACCTTGAAAAGACTCGAACTATCATGGCTGAAGAACTTGTCAAGTTAACAACTCAGAATGATGAACTACAAGAGAAGCTAAATGAAATTCCTAAGTTACGTGTACAGCTTAGGGTATGTCCTGTTTTCTTACACTATTTCATTTAAAAGTGTTAACCTGTGATATATTCAGTGATTATCTGAGTCACATAAATTAGGAAGGTTAGCAGATCTCTCTCGTGATGGTGATAAGCTCAGTTGTGGAAATGGAATGCAACGGATCTCTGTGCTGGAAAAGCGTATCTGTTGTGCATTCCCACTCCTGATAGCTATCCTGGGAGACCTCTGGTGGAAGGGCTTGTGTGTGAATCTTAGTAAGTGCAGGGTCAGACATCTCAGTGCAAAGCTTTTTGATTCCCACTGCCAAGACTATCAAATGAGTAATAATTATCTGGGTAATGTACTTGATACCCTGAATGTTATCCCACCATGAAATCAATTTATTTGGCACAATAGATAGAAAGGAAATGGAAGGTCGAACTTAGCAGGAGTAAACTAAAAATTATTTGCAGAGGGACAAGAGTGAGCTAGTTAAGTTTCTCTTTTAAGTTTTTACTTGATTTATGCTGTACGATTTTGGCAGAAGGTAAGAGTATTCAAGTATTGTAGTTTCTCTCATATCCAATCTTTACTTGAATGTATCAATTTTTTGAAACACTTTTAAAAAATTTTAGTTTATTTTACTCTTTGGTTCCTACCAGTTCACATCTTCACAGTGACCAGATGAATTCTTGCAAGTTGGCATCACATACCTATTGTTCTTTTTCAGCACAACCTATTTAGACCATAAGATGTAGGAGTGGTAGTAAGGCCATTCGGCCTATTGAGTCCACTCCGCCATTTAATCATGGCTGATGGACATTTCAACTTCACTTACCCGCACTCTCCCCATAGCCCTTAATTCCTTGCAAGATCGAGAATTTATCAATCTCTGCCTTGAAGACATTTAATGTCCCGGTCTCCACTCCACTACACTCCGCGGCAATAAATTCCATAGGCCCACCACACTCTGGCTGAAGAAATGTCCCCTCATTTCCATTCTAAATTGACCCCCTTTAATTCTCAGGCTGTGCCCACGGGTCCTAGTCTCCCCACCTAATGGAAACAACTTCCCGGCGGCCATCCTTTCTAAGCCACACATTATTTTGTAAGTTTCTATTAGATCTCCCCTCAACCTTCTAAACTCTAATGAATACAATCCCAGGATCCTCAACTGTTCATTGTATGTTAGGCCTACCATTCCAGGGATCATACGTGTGAATCTCTGCTGGACACGCTGCAGTGTCACTATGTCCTTCCTGAGGTGTGGGGCCCAAAATTGGACACAGTATTCTAAATGGGGCCTAACTAGAGCTTTATAAAATCTCAGAAGCATATCGCTGCTTTTGTATTCCAACCCTCTTGAGATAAATGACAAAATTATGTTCACTGACACAACCTGTAAGTTAACCTTTAGACAATCCTGGATTAGCACTCCCACATCCCTTTATACTTTGGCTTTATGACTTTTCTCACCGTTTAGAAAATAGTCCATGCCTGTATTCTTTTCTTCAAAGTGCAAGACCTCGAATTTGCTCACGTTGAGTTTCATCAGCCATTTCCTACAGCACTCTCCTAAACTGTTTAAGCAGCCTCCCCATCTCCTCAGCACTACCTGCCTGTCCACCTAACTTTGTATCAATGGCAAACTTTGCCAGAATGCCCCAGTCCCTTCATCCAGTTCATTTATATATAAAGTGAACAGCTGGTGCCCCAACACTGACCCATGTGGGACACCACTTGTCACCAGCTGCCATTTTGAAAAAGAACCTTTTATCCCAACTCTCTGCCTTCTGTCGGACAGCCAGTCCTCAATCCGTGCCAGTAGCTCACCTCTAACACCATGGGCCCTCACCTTACTTAGCAGCCTCCCATGAGACACCTTATCAAAGCCCTTTTGGAAGTCTAGATAGATAACATGCACTGGGTTTCCCTGGTCTAACCTATTTATTATCTCTTCAAAGAATTCTAACAGGTTTGTCAGGCATGACCTCCCCTCACTAAATCCACGCTGACTTGCTCTAATCTGACTCTGAACTTCCAAGAATTTAGAAATCTCATCCTTAACAATGGATTCAAGAATTTTACCAACAACCGAGGTTAGGCTAATCGGCCTATAATTTTCCATCTTTTGTCTTGATCCTTTCTTGAACAGCAATTTTTCAATCATGTGGGACTTTCCCTGACTCCAGTGACTTTTGAAAGATCACAACCAACGCCTCTGCTATTTCCTCAGCCATGTCTCTCAGAACTCTAGAATGTAGCCCCTCGGGGGGGCAGGAGATTAATCAATTTTTAGACCTTTTAGCTTGTCTAGCACTTCCTCTTCTGTAATAGGTACTATACTCAACTCTACCCCCTGACTCTCCTTAATTGTTGGGATATTTCTCATGTCTTCCATTGTGAAGACTGATACAAAGTACTTTTTAAGTTCTTCAGCTATTTCCTTGTCTCCTAGCACTAGCCTTCCTGCAAGAATTTGGAGCAGCCCAATGTCTACTTTTGCCTCTTGTTTGTTTCTTATATATTGAAAGAAACTTCTACTATCATTTCTAATATTACTGGCTAATCTACCTTCATAATTGAGACTCTCTTTCATTTCTCTCTTTGTTATCCTGTGTTTGTTTTTGTAGTCTTCCCAATCTTCTGATCTCCTAGTGCTCTTGGCCACTTTATAGGATCTCTCTTTTCCTTTGATACATTTCCTGAATTCGTTTGTCAGCCATGGCTGCCTAGTTCCCCACACCCCAATAATTCCCCCCCAGATAGTCTTTCTTTTCTTTGGGATGAACCTCTGTACTGTGTCCTCAATTACACACTGAAACCCCTGCCATTGTTGCTGTACTGTCTTCCCCGCAAGATTCTGCTTCCAGTCGACTTTCGTTAGTTCCTCATGATCACTGTGACTTTGCCTTTCTGACATGCCCGATCTATTTCCCAGTACATCTTGCGCCCCTGGTCCTGACCACTGTTAGGAGGTCTGTACATAACTCCCATTCTGTTTTTTTTTTGCCTTTGTGGTTCCTCAACTCCACTCACACAGACTGCACATCATCTGACCCTATGTCATTCAGTGCCATAGCTTTAATTTCATTGCTAACTAACAAGGAAACCCTGCCCCCTCTGCTCACCTCCCTGTCTTTTCGATAAGTAGTAAATCCTTGGATGTTTAACCGCCATTCCTGAACCCCCTGCCTACCACATCATAATCATTCACGATGATTTGTGCCATTAATTCATCTACTTTGTTACGAATACTATTGGCATTCAGGTAAAGCGCCTTACCGCTAATTTTATTATCCTCATGATTTCCATCATCTCTAGTAATATGTCCTAATTTTTCCTTCCTTTTTGCTTCATTCCTAGTCTGCCTTGAACCTAAACACTGCCCACATGCTAACCTTCTTCTGCCTATTTTTCTTCTTGACTCCATACTTCTTGTCACTTTCCCTTTCCTTTCCCCAACTCACAAGTTTAAAGTCTGAGTGACAACCCTATTTATCCTTTTTGCTAGAACACTGGTTCCAGATTGGTTCAGGTGGAGTCTGTCCCATCGGTACAGATCCCCCGTTTTCAAAACTGATGCCAATGTCCCATGAAATGGAATTCCCACACCAATCCCTAAGCCACGTGCTTACTTCCCAATTTTCTTATCCCTAAGCCAATTAGCATGTGGTTTCGGCAGTAATCCAGAGATTATGACCCTTGAGGACTTGTTCTTCAATTTCCTTCCTAGCGCTTGATAATCCCCAATCAGGTCCTCCTTCCTAGCCTGGCCTGTGTTAGTGCCAATGTGAACCACAACAACTGAATCTTCTCCCTCTCGTTGCAATATCCTTTCAATTCGTTTGGAGATATCCTGCACCCTGGCACCACACCATATGGGACTCCCGATCCAGCTTGCAAAGGATAATCCCCTATAACAGCTACTTGTCTTTTTGCTCCCCCCCCCTCTTGAATGGCCTTCTGCACCATGGTGCTGTGGTCAGCTGGTTCATCCTGTCCACAGCCCTTTTCCTCATCCATACAGGGAGCAAGAATCTCATACCTGTTGGACAAGGTCAAAGGCTGAGGCTCTTCCACTCCTGAACTCAGAATCCCCCTCCCTGCCTCACGTACAGTTACATTTTGTTGTCCCTGATCACTGAATTTGAATTACTTAATCTACCGGGTGTGACTGCCTCCTGAAACAAAACATACAGGTAATTCTCCCCCTCCCGGATGTGCTGCAGTGTTTGAAGTTCGGATTCCAGATCATCAATTCTGATCCAGAGTTCTTCCAGCAACCAACATTTGCTGCAGATGTGTTCACTGCCGTTCACAATAGGCCCTTCCTAATGAAGGGCTTTTGCCCGAAATGTCGATTTTCCTGCTCCTTGGATGCTGCCTGAACTGCTGTGCTTTTCCAGCACCACTCTAATCTAGAATCACAATGGGATCAGCCATCTCCCACATCATACAGCTACATCATACTGCACAGCCATCTTTACTTATTTAATTAATCTATGCAAATTTTTGAGTTTTTCAGATTAGAGGCCTGTGACCAGTGGAGTGCCACAAGTGTCGGTGCTGAGTCCTCTACTTTTTGTCATTTACATAAATGATTTGGATACAAGCATAAGAGGTATAGTTAGTAAGTTTGCAGATGACACCAAAATTGGAGGTATAGTGGACAGCGAAGAAGATTACCTCAGATTACAACAGGATCTTGACCAGATGTGCCAATGGGCTGAGAAGTGGCAGATGGAGTTTAATTCAGATAAATGCGAGGTGCTGCATTTTGGGAAAGCAAATCTTAGCAGGACATATATACTTAATGGTAAGGTCCTAAAGAGTGTTGCTGAACAAAGAGACCTTGGAGTGCAGGTTCATAACTCCTTGAAAGTGGAGTCGCAGGAAGATAGGATAGTGAAGAAGGCGTTTGGTGTGCTTTCTTTTATTGGTCAGAGTATTGAGTACAGGAGTTGGGAGGTCATGTTGAGGCTGTACAGGATATTGGTTAGGCCACTGTTGGAATCTTGCGTGCACTTCTGGTCTCCTTCCTATTGGAAAAATGTTGTGAAACTTGAAAGGGTTCAGAAAAGATTTACAAGGATGTTGCCAGGGTTGGAGGATTTGAGCTATAGGGAGAGGCTGAACAGGCTGGGGCTGTTTTCCCTGGAGTGTTGGAGGCTGAGGGGTGACCTTATAGAGGTTTACAAAATTATGAGGGGATTGGATAGGGTAATAGGCAAAGTCTTTGAGGGGCCCTATTTTCTCCCTAGTTACCCTTTTGTCCTTAATGTATTTGTAAAAATCCTTTGGATTCTATTTGCCAAAGCTGTCTCATTTCCCTTTGTTTTGCATGATATAGAGTAGTTTGACTAATTGACTTCCATATGGAACAGAACACCTTACAGTTACTTTAAACTAAAAAAAAGGATCTAGGCTATCTTAATATATTTTGAAGGATTTTGGTCTGGTCCATAACACCATACACTACAACTAGAAGAAAAAGATACCCATTCCAGGGTCAGACTAGATCACTGACGCTCCAACTAATTAATATAAATAAATGTTTTGTGGGCCCAATGAACTTTGATGTCAATGAGCATGGTTGCGTTTTGCCTACAATGTAATTTTTGTCAGTTTACATTATAGCTAGGATTCTATTAAATGTGCATGATTTTAACCAAGTCAGACAATGTTTTACTACAACTTTTAAATATTCATGATTCTTTAAAAAATCCAAAAGTTGGAAACTTGGCAAAAAAATGTACCTGTTAATTGATTGTGCCAACTTATGACCAAGCTAATATAATTTGCTTTTCAGGATATTGATCAACGGTACAATACCATCCTTCAGATGTATGGTGAAAAAGCAGAGGAAGCTGAAGAACTGCGACTGGACTTGGAAGATGTGAAAAACATGTACAAAACCCAGATAGATGAATTGTTAAAACAGCGGCTAACCTGATTTGCTTTATCTCAGTAAACTTGACATTTTAGGTTTTTTTTCCCCAGTTTTCCTGAATGTGAAATGCAATACTGCTGACAAGTATTTGGCATAAGGTGTGAATGTATGATTGTAAATATAAACTGCATTCTTTAGTGCTTTTTCTTAATCATTTGTTGCCTTGGAAACAAAAAAATGTACAGTATAATATAGCTCGGCTGAATAAAAATAGTGATGGCGTGAGAGAAGTACATAATATGAAGGATTCAAGTGCAATATTTTGAGTAAACTGGATTTGCAACTGACCCTGCAGATGAACATATAACATTCTGAAAAATTCAGTTTTCTGGACAGAGTTGTACTTCTGAACACTATTGTCTATTGAACACTAGATGGACCAATTTTATGGCAAACTCAATTGCCTGAACTCATAGGCTTTAAGTTTCACAAAATATTGTCTGCTAGGGGAAAGTGATTCAATAAATAAAATATCCAAACAATATGCTACGCCGGTAGATTCTTTATGTAAGTAAATTAAAAATAAATTCAGAGTAAAGCATGTTTCTTTTTATTGAATATTCTAGTTATTACTAAATTCTAAGTGCAAAGATTTTACAGCTACATGGTTGGACACTTAAACAAATGAGGTTGAAGTGATAAAGATACTGTATTGCTGATAATAGGTTAAAAGTAAAAAAATTCCTTTTGGCCTACTTTTGCTAATAGTTACATATACATTAAACAATTTTAAAACTCCATTGTGATCTGTGTAGGATAAGTACATAGTAACATTAATAGATCTTTCTTGGTGCTATATTCTGTGCATTGAAAAAATATTAAAAATGCTTTATTTAAAATTTTCTATAACTTGAATTCGTAATTTGAGCTATTATACTTTCAAACAGTAAGTTTAAAATGTAAATAATTTGTGTAATATTGTTGGGGTTTGGGATAATAAAGTCTCTTAACTGAATTACTATCTTGTACTCTGATTTCGATGAATTCAGGATCTTTGATTTGTTGTAATGCTTGGGTGGGGAAAAAGCTACATTTATTCAAGAAAGCCTAAAAGGCTTAAATTTATTTTTGTTCGTACAGTTTTAAAATTAGAAACAAATGGTAATTTTGTATATTTTTCAGGCCAGTAAAGTAAGCAACCTGTTTCCTTCATCCCTGTTTTTCAGTGTGTTTGTGAACAATATATCTCAAAACTATCGGCTAGATTTTAGCAAAATGTGGGACGTACATTATCTTAACAAGTTTGAGAAGATTTGTAGCTCTGGTTGAGGTTCTGGATGTAGGTTTGCTTGCTGAGCTGGAAGGTTCGTTTTCAGACGTTTCATCACTACACTAGGTAATATCTTCAGTGAACCTCTGGATGAAGCACTGGTGATGTAGCCTGCTTTCTATTCTAGCGGACTACACCACCATGCTTCAACCGGATGCTCACTGAAGATGTTACCTAGTGTGGTGATGAAACGTCTGAAAATGAACCTTCCAGCTTAGCGAGCAAATCTACATCCAATACATTATCTGTGTTCCAAGGAAGTACTGATTCATTGTTAATGAAATTGTGGTTTTGGGTCCAAATCCCGGAAATTTATTTTAAAGGATCCATTATCTTTGTGTGAGAGAGAGAGAGAGAGAGAGCACAACTTTACAAATGTTTTTTTTTAATTTAAAATGTTGGTTATTTTAAAAGATCATGGATTGTCTCAGTTGCTGCAATGGGATTAGTTACAACTATCAAAATATGAGCTGGCCTTTTCAGAGAAAGTTGTTGGATATGAATTAGCATGAAGCCTTCTCAGTGAGCTGAAAAGGTCTTAATAAAAATATTTCATTTTCTCGCTTTGGAGTTACAAACAATCAACCAAACAAGGAAAAGCCTTAAGGAAGAGCTGAGTAACTGAATTAACACACAGTTAATTCACAGTGAATGTCCTCCTCTTGTTTGTAGCTGTATTGATCCAGCTACAATGACAAAATGTGATACAGTACAGTTGACTTGCCATTCTTTTCTAGTTAACCACCTCCCATTCTCCAAATGAAATCCCAATCCTAATATTGCTACAAATCAGACATCAAAACTGATTAAGTAAGCAAAACCATCTTTGATTCCATCCTTCAGTGCCAAGATATATAGCAAATACAATTGTGCTCATTGACATCAAAGTCGATTGGCCTTACAGAACATTTGTTTTACTGATCAGCAGCGCATCAGTGTTCTGATCTGGAATTGGTAGATTTTTCATCGTTGTCTATACTGCAGTGGTGAAGTGCTAGCAAGCATGTGTCTGAGTTTCAACCTGGAAACTTTATTTCCAATATTTATTTGTTTCTGGAGGAGTTGAATATATAAATTGAGCAGTGTGAACTATTATCGTACATATCCTGATATAGTTTTTAAAATTCAAGTTCAATTGATTTATACGTTTGATTGTCAGAATGCTTAGTGACAGAAATATTTGTACTATGATTCTATGACTTCATTCCTATTTTATGTTTTTGATGACTAAATTGTTGCAAAACTAGAAACGTTGAGTATATTTACTTTTGATTTATTCATAGGATATTATTAAATATTGTTAACATAGACATATTTGGTCATTTCCCTCATACTTTACAACTTCAGCATTGAAGTGACACCACATAGACATTTGAAAGATGTATGGAAGAAATTACAGCATGCCTATTTTGAGAATTACTTGGGATAATCATCCTGATATTGGCAAAGATTATTTTTTCTGAAGGTTCCAGTAATTTGGTAATTTCCTTGCTGTGTGTGATATGCACAATTTGATTTGTTAATATTTGGTTGTGGAACAGCATAATGGTTTCTTCTAGCATGTTATTAACGTGCCATATTTTCACTTTCATGTCCTTACTAACAATGGCATTGAATAAACCACAAAGCGAGTTTTATTTACATTGACTATTATTGCTTTTCCAAGTTTATTTTTTTAAAGAGCTTCCTTCAATAAACTTTTTTAAAAATGTTCATTTCCTTAGGGTTCTGCTTTAAAATATCTGTAAGAATTTTCTCTGTATGATAACCAGTTGGACCGATGGACCATATGATGCACCATTGATTTATAGGATACGTATCTCAGGTGCATAGCATAGGTGACTCCGTTCTGTCTATACTCTACATGATGTAGTAATATTCATTCTAATGATTCAGTACGAAACATTTTGTTTCATGCTCAGAATCATACAAAACAGGAGAAGGTAATTGACCCAATATGCCTTTTGCTCCATGGGGAGACATCAACCACTCCCATGCTATTTCTTTAATTTTTAACTTTTTATTAACCTATTTTTCCTTATCATCCTGTTCAGAGATGTTGTTATACACCTCTGGAGCAGGTGGGACTTGAACCTAGATCTTCTAGTCCAGGGTAGGGACACTACAACAGCACCATAAGAGTAGGCGAAAGTGAGGGCTGCAGATGCTGGAGATCAGAGTCACGATTAGAGTGGTGCTGGAAAAGCACAGCAGGTCAGGCAGCATCTGAGGAGCAGGAAAATTGACGTTTCGAGCAGGAGCCCTTCATCCATTTCTCTTTTCTCTTTCTCCCCTCTTCAGGCTCCTCATCACTCCTCCTCTTCCTCCCAGCAGTCAACTTCCACTTCCTGCAGGTGTGGATGAATCTCCAATAATGCCTCCCTGTCCAGGGGTAGGATCACTACCAATGTGCCATAAGAGAGTGCATTCCCCTACCATCTCCTTGTGGTTCTACAATTTTTTTTCAGGTATATTAAATTTGGCCAATTAGGCTTCAATACAAGACCTCATTGGCTCAGGAATTGTAGCTAATTAATTGAGCTGGACTAAAATCTTTTAACAGAGTGCAGTAAAGATTCTGACAACACTAATCAAGTGACATTAAATGTAGTTTACAATTAGTTGGTTGTTCAACTTAAATTTCAATTCTATTTGATGTTTTCTATTTTGTGATTTGGATCAAAACTATTTGATCTATATTTATCTCTGGCTTATACAAAATAAAATTGAGATTTTTACTGTGCTGTGATATCTATAGATTTCCTGGTTTCTGTAATTAATTTATTAAGACTTCTCAGGAATATCTGATGTCACTGGACTAGTAATCCAGAACCCCAGGCTCATGTTCTGGGAACATATGTTAAAATGTCACCATGGCAGATGGTAAATTATGAATTCAATAAAATCCTGGAATAAGAAGCTATGTTGATGGTGATCATGAAACTATACTTGATTGTCACAAACTGTCATCTGGTTCACTAATCTCCTTTACAGAAGGAAATCTTCCAGCCTTACCTGGTGTATCTACAAGTGACTGCAGACCCATATAGCAATGTGTGGTTGACTGTTAAGTGTTCTCTGGCCAATGAGGGATGGGCAATAAATGTTGCCCAAGCCAGCAACACTTTTCCCATGAACAAATAAAACTCTATGGACACTGGAGAACAAACCGCCCAAACAAATTTTACTTAGGATCTTTAACATTCATTTGATCAATAAATATTTAGAAATTGAAGCAAAAATCTTGCAAATTAAAAAAAAGGATTGTATCATAATAAGGTCTAAATCTTTCCACTTAGTATCAAAGTTGCAGCCTGTGTGCAACATGTGTTTGTCATAGAAGGTTGAATAGGTGCTGGGAAGAATTGAGAAGTATGGCTATTTTTAATTTAGCTTCTGCGGCCTCCTGCATCTCACTCGGAAAATTTGAAGACCATGAGAAACACCAGAATGAGGATCAGAATACATGGTTAAACAGTGTGTGGGCTTGGATATAGCATAAAATTGAGTAATGGCTTTAATAATAATTGCAATAATATACTGATTTTTAAAATATCTATTATAGAAAAGTTGGACAACCACTGTGGGGAATGTTAAATATTTTCAATGCTAGAATACTTTTATTAGCTGGAATGCTATATGCAGAATTACACAGATGGTAGTGGACCATGTAGTTTTAATAACCTGGATTAGATCACTTCAGGTTTTACGTGCATCCAAGTTAAAACAAAATTGTATAACTATTTTTTGCAGACCAGTGTTACTTCTATCAATAAATTTTGCTTTGTTTCATCTGATGGCAGCTCGGCCAGCTATTAATTGATTTAGAATTCAGTCAATTACACGTATTTGATTGTAGTCAAGTAGATATTTAAATGAAATAATGTGTCAATTGGGAGGTTATTCATTCACTATCCAAAGGAGTTACTGTTTAAAAATAAAATCAGGTTGTAAGTTTGCTAGGTGAGCTAGTAGATTTGTTCTCCAATGTTTCATTCTAGTAACATCATCAGTGAGCCTCTGATGAAGCATTGGTGTTCTGTTGTGCTTGCTATTTATCTGTCTTGGTCTGTTGTGATGGGTGATATCACTTCTAGTTCTGTTTCTGAGGGGTTGGTAAATGGGGTCCAAGTCAATATGTTTGTTAATGGAGTTCCGGTTTGAATGCCAGGCCTCCATGCATGTCTTTCTTTAGCCTGTCCCAAGATGGATTTATCTAAGTCTCTGAGTTTTCCGTGTTATTGCTGTGTGTGAGCTTGGCCAGTTTCTTGTAAGGCTAGTCGTTTCTTTGTCTTTGTGGGCTACTATGATGCCTAGGGGCCGGACTAGTCTGGTCGTCATCTCCGAGATATCTTTGTATGGCAAGGTGGCATCGTGGTAGCCCGCAAACCTACCACCACACTGAAACAGCTCCTGATGAATTTAAAGGATCCCACATCAACAACCATCAAAACAAATGTCATATACTAATACACTACAAGTACTGCAACAAACAGTGCAAACGGGCTGGAAACTGGCCACGAGGATATATGAGCACCAACTAGCCAACAAAAGACATGACCAACTATCAATAGTGTCCCTACACACAGATGAAGAGGGACACCAGTTCAATTGGGACAATACATCCATCCTGGGATAGGAAAAGACATGTATGGGAATTCCTGGAGGCCTGGCAGTGAAACCAGTACTCCATTAACAAACTGATTGATTTGGACTCCATTTACCAATCTCTCAGAAATAGAACTGGAAGTGATATCACCCATCACAACAGACCAAGACAGATAAATAGCAAGCACAACAGAACACCAACACTTCATCAGAGGCTCACTGATGATGTTACCTAGAGAACAAATCTACCAGCTCACCAAGCAAACTTATAACCTGAGCTACAAATCCTCTCTCAAATTGCAATTTAAAAATTGTATATGCTCAGCCAATTTAGCAACACTAAAGCCATACCGCATTGGGATAATGCACTGGAAGTCAAGCCCTGCTATTTCTGGAGTTGTGAAAAAGTTAAAGATATTTTCCAAATATGGAAAATTCCCCAATTTACTTGCCTTTAAGACCCAGGTTAACGGACCAGATTCCTGTATTCAACCAGAATTACTTTTTATTACAAATAAATGGATTCTGGATGCAGATAAACAGCTATGAACTACTGACGTATAATTCTAATGATTAAAACTCTAACTCCCTGTTATAATCTCCCTACATATCCATACAGATAGACACAAAATAAAAGTGTAATGAGTAGAGGGAAATCTGGGAAGGCAATTCAATGTCCTTATCCACAGGGTTCACTGTGTGATGAATGGGTGGCACAGTGGCAAGCTTTGCTACATCACAATGCCAGAGTACCAGGTTTGATTCCAGCCTTGGGCATCTATTTGCATGGAGTTTCCACATTCTCCCAGGTGTCTGTGTGGGATTCTGCTGGGTGATCCAATTTCCTCCCACAGTCCACGGATGTGCAGGGTAAGTGGACTGGACATGCTAAGTCTCCCCATAGTATCTAGAGATGTGCAAGCTGGGTATATTAGCCATGGTAAACGCAGAGTGATGGGGATGGGGTGGATTTGGGTGGGATGCTCTTGGAAGTTCCGTACAGACTTAATGGGCTGAATGGCCTCTTTTTGCACCTGTGGGGATTCTATGATTCTAATCTATGACCCTTTTGCTATTTATTGATCTGCCTCCTCCAAGTGTTTTTTTATATCCGTGCAGGAGACACAAAGCAACTGGTTCACAAATTATAAAGTCTCTGACTTATTGGCTAAAAGCCACAGCTTAATGCAACTGGTGAGGGAAAATAAATTGTTTAGCTTTTACTGTTAAGTGGAAAGAAAAGTATACTATCGCTCCTTCAGATGATCTGAAGATTTCGGGCTATATCATTCACACCCACATGCTGTTCAGCTAGCTGGGATTAGTAAAGCATGATCTACCCTTGACAAATTGGAGATATCTGTCTTTGAATAAATGTCTTCAAATGCTTGTTGATTTGTTTCTAATCCAACCAGTTTAAATCACTAGTGATATATAAGGTATTGGCTCTGAAGGAGTTTATGTTCATGTTGCATTGAACTCCACCCAATATGATGATGTTATACAGTCTTTGGATTGAGTTATGCACAAGTATCCAAAAGGAGCAGACATATTCTGTCTCAGTCCAGAGAGTCCTTTGTAATTCTCTCTGACCAGGTAAATTACATCGATTGCTATTGATCAATACATTAGGATGCTAAGAGAAGTGCTTCTTCTGTTTAGAGGCTCTATCCCTGACCACTGATAATTTGACAGACCCTGGACCCCACATAGAAAACAAAAGAGATGCCCCATCACGGCCTGTCTGTCTTGTTCAAGGCTTATTTAACAGAATTGAAGAGGTTGGTGGCAGTGAACTATTCATGCCACAATAATCATACAATCTCTACAATGTGGAAGCAGGCAATTTGGCCCACTGATTTCATACTGACCCTCCAAAGGGCGTGCTACCCAGACCTACCTCATCCCTGTAACTGTGCATTTCCTAAGGCTAATCCATTTCCAAGCCTGCACACTGTGGGCAATTTAGAATGGCAATCCACCAACCTGCACATCTTTGGACTGTGTGAGGAAACTGGAGCACCCGGAGAAAGCCCACATAGATACAGGGAGAAAGTACAAACTTCTCACAGACAGTTGCCTGAGGATGGAATCGAACTGGACCCGGGTCCCTAGTGCTGTGAGTGGCAGTGCTAAGCACTGTGCCACCCAGAAATGAATATTAAGGCAAAATAACAAGCAGGCCAGACTAGGCAGTTTCCTTCCTTAAAGGACCTAAGTGAAGTAGAAGGCTTTCTCTTGACAATCAATAATGGTTTCATGGTCATGATTAGTTTGTTACTTCCAGATTTCTATGGAATTCAAATGCCATCATTTATCACGACAGGGTTTGAACCCAGGTCCCAGAACATTACCTAGATCTCTGGATTAATAACTCAGTAATAATATCATTAAGCCATTGTCCCCACATGGTGGTTTCTGAAAAAATGACAAAAGAATATACTTACCAATTCTTCAGTAAGGGTGACACATTTTTCTCTTTCTAATCATCTGACATGGCATTTTCCCTATTTCTTGGGAAGATTGAAAGATTATGGCACACATTTTTGCTATCTCTACCTCATTTTCTTTAGCACTTGGGATGCAACCCACCTGGACCAGCAATTAATCTACGTAGATTAATAAATAAGGTTTAGAAACAAATAGCAAGCAACCTTCCTATACATTCTATTAATATTCTTTACTATTTCTGCTTCTGATGTTTTATCATCCTTCCTATAAATAAACACTAAATAATGTACTAATTTAGGTATTCTGATTTTACCTTGCACATATCACCCACTTTGTCCATACCAGGCTTAATCTTCACTTTTACTACCATTTACAATTTAAATGATCATTGAAGATTTTGCTTCTCGTTTATGTTAACTGCCTATTTATTCTCATCTTCTCCCTTTGCCAGTCTTATTTTTCTCTTCACGTCCTCTCTCAACTTATTGAATTTGGCTTGGTTCCTGCTTGAAGAATTCACCTGATATGCATCTCTCACTTTGCAGAAATAGGTTGCTGAAATTAACAGATATATGACACCTACATTAAATTGCATCTGAGTGTGAAATTAGGAATCTTCAAATAAATTTCAGAAAATGATGTAATCGCAGTGGTACTATTTTGAGGGCATGTGTAGGGAGACATGGTTTGTCATTTTCCAGCTTTGAATTAGTCATTTTTATATTCTATTCACTGTATTAAGTGACAAGGTCAAGGAATCCATATTAACATTAACATGTAGCTTCTGTAGCCAGTTCAGGTCATTAACAACACATACAAAAAAAGTCAAAGCCAGTCACTAAATAGATAATTATAAAAGTAATTAAGTTTTAAATAGTGAACTTATGTAAGTAATAAGTATACTGGAAAGACTTATTTTAAAATAAATACAAAAATTTGAATGAACCTAAAAGATGTGATATAGCAGAAACTGTTCAGACAACAGAATTTTTTTTCGTTCTATACAAAACAGTTCTATTGTCTTTTAGTTCTATTGTCTTCGCGAAGCCTGAATAGAGTACTAGAATTGAGTATTCACAATCAGCTGAAGATTGGTAAAGGAAGACTCTTCTCATTCATACATGATACATACTTGTTCATTTGGACTGTGTACCATCAATTGAAAAATTAGAAAATTTTCATAAGCACAATGATGAACATGAGCCCACTGCCAATTGACAGAAAAGAACAAGTTAAATTTACATAACAATAACTAGACTGACCCAATCAATATCAACAATTTGTAGTATCCCTCCATCTGATCCAGAGACCTGGGTTCAAGTCCCATCTGCTCCAGCTATGTGACACAATACCTCCTAACAGGTTGATTTAAATAAACTTGTCTGACTCATGGGCCAATGGGCTGAGGGAATTTAATTTAGATAAGTATAAGGGGCTGCATTTTGGGAAAGCAAATCTTAGCAGGACTTATACACTTAATGGTAAGGTCCTAGGGAATGTTGCTGAACAAAGAGACTTTGGAGTGCACGTTCATAGCTCCTTGATAGTAGAATTGCAGGTAGATAGGATAGTGAAAAAGGCGTTTGGTATGCTTTCCTTTATTGGTCAGAGTATTGTGTACAGGAGTTGGGGGGGGGGGTCCTGTTGTGGCTGTACAGGACATTGGTAGGCCACTTTTGGAATATTGCATGCAATCCTTTCCATCGAATGATATTGTGAAACTTGAAAGGGTTCAGAAACGATTTACAAGGATGTTGTCAAGGTTGGAGGATTTGAGCCAAAGGGAGAGGTTGAATAGACTAGGGCTGTTTTCCCTGGAGCGTCGGAGGCTGAGGGGTGTCCTTACAGAAGTTTATAAAATCATGAGGGGTATGGATAGGATAAATAGACAAAGTCTCTTCTCTGGGGTGGGGGAGTCCAGAACTAGAGGGCATAGGTTTAGGGCGAGAGGGGAAAGATATAAAAGAGACCTATGGGGCAACTTTTTCACGCAGAGGGTGGTATGTGTATGGAATAAGCTGCCAAAGGAAGTGGTGGAGGCTAGTACAATTGCAACATTTAAAAGACATCTGGTTGGGTATATGATAAGGAAGAGTTTGGAGGGATATGGGCTGGGTGCTGGCAGGTGGGTCTAGATTGGGTTAGGATATCTGGTCAGCATTGACGAGTTGGACTGAAGGGTCTGTTTCCGTGCTGTGCATCTCTATGGCTCTATGACCCCTTGATGTGATGTTCATCTAAGAATTAAAACTTTTTGCTAGCCAAGTATTAAATATTTTTAAGATAAGAATATGTCAATCTCTGCAAGTGAATCATAGAATCCCTATAATGCAGTTTGAGTTTGCACTAACCCTCTGAAGAGCATCCCAGCCAAACCCACCTCATCCCCATAACTCCCCATTTTCCATGGCTAATCCACATAGCTTGCACATCCCTGGACACCATGGAGAAATTTACATGGACAATCCAGTTAACCAGCACATCACTTTGGAAGGAAACCAAAGCACCCAGAGGAAACCCATGCAGACACGGGGAGAATGTGCAAACTCCACACAGACAGTTCCCCAAGACTGGAATGGAACCTGGGACCCTGGTGCTATGAGGTAACAGCACTAACCGGGTGCTGCCCAACTGGATAAAGTTGTAAGTTACTATTGTCAGGGTAAATATGCCTTTTACCTTTCACAATCTGAAATTCACTATTCAATCATGTTTCTACCTTAATTGGTTAAGATGTGTATAAGCTGAAAATGTGTTGCTGGAAAAGCGCAGCAGGTCAGGTAGCATCCAAGGAGCAGGAGAATCGACGTTTCGGGCATGAGCCCTTCTTCAGGAATCCTGAAGCAACACATTTTCAGCTCTGATCTCCAGCATCTGCAGTCCTCACTTTCTCCTAGAAGATGTGTATAAACAAAGTAAACATTTTCCCTCTTTATTCATATTTCTTGCAAATTGTCTGGAGTACAAAGAAAATTGACAAAATAATTTTTTCAGCAACATGCAAGAAGATTTATTTCATTACTTACAAATTGAAGTGGCTCAAATTAAGAGGAAACAAAATTAAATATCTGAAAATCAAATTACATGTGCCTTTCATAAAGCTTTGAAAGGTGACATATAAAGATACGGCAAAATAAAGTGCATACATACAAGGCCTTTGTAAGGAAGGCAGTGAAACATTTATAATTCACTACTTAAGACTCAGCTTTAAAGTATTCACATCTATCTGAACACAGCACTTTGATAGAAAGTTTGGAATAATTATGATTGTTTTACATCAGAACATAAAGAGCAGGAGTAGGCCCTTTGAGCCCGCTCCAGCATTCAATAAGATCACATCTGATCTTTTTGTAGCCTCAGCTCCTCTTACCGAAAATCTCACCGTAACCCTTAATTCCTTTACTGTTCAAAAAAATTCAATGAGGAAGCCTCAACTACTTCACTGGGTAGGGAATTCCACAGATTCACAACCCTTTGGGTGAAGAAGTTCCTCCTTAATTCAGTCCTGAATCCTCTAATTTTGAGTATATGCCCAAGATGTTTCACCCGCCAGTAGAAACATCTTCCCTGCTTCTATCATATCTATTCCCTTCATAATTTTACGTTTCTATAAGATTTCCCCCTCATTCGCCTAAATTCCAATGAATATAATCCCAGTCTACTCAGTCTCTCCTCATAAGCCAACCCCCTCAACTCCGAAATCAACCTGATGAATCTTGTCTGTACACCCTCCAGTGCCCATACATCCTTTCACAAGGAAGGAGACCAAAACTGTGCACTGTACTCCATGTGTGGCCTCACCAGCATCCTACAGAGCTGTAACATAAACTCTCTGCTTTTAAACTTAATCCCTCTCGCAATGAAGGACAGAAGTCCATTTGCCTTCTTAATTTACACCTGAAAAACCAACCTTCTGTGATTCATGCACAAGGACACCTAGGTCCCTCTGCACAGCAGCATGCTGTAATTCTTTACTGTTCAAATAATATTCCTTGGAACAGGGAAATTACATGGGGATTTGCTTGAAGTAATCAAAATAATGTGGGGTTTTTGACAGAATAAGTCGAGAGAGGAAAAAAAAATCATTTCTCTGGTCGGTAACAAAAGTTATAGAGTTGTACAGCATGGAAACAGACCTTTTGGTCCATGCTGACCAAATATCCTAAATTAACCTAGTTCCATCAGCCAGCACTTGGACCATATCTGTCTAAACTCCTCCTATTCATGTATCCATCCAGATGCCTTTTAAATGTTGTAATTGTACCAACCTCCACCACTTCCTCGGGCAGCTCATTCCATACACACACCACCCTCTGCGTGAAAACGTTGTCCGTTAGGTTCCTTTTAAATCCAGCTCCCCCTTATTCTAAACCTATGCCATCTAGTTCTGGACTCCCCCAATCCAGCGAAAAGACCTTGTCAATTTACTCTATCCATGCTCCTCAAGATTTTATAAACCTCTATAAGGTCACCCCTCAACTTCTGACGCTCCACGGAAAACAGCCCCTGCCTATTCAGGTTCTCCCTACAACTCAAATGCTCCAATCCTGGCAACATGCTTGTAAATCTTTTCTGAACCCTTTCAAGTTTCACAACATCCTTCCTGTCAGAGGGAGACCAGAATTGCACACAATATTCCAAAAGTGGCCTAACCAATGTCCTGTATAGCCGCAACGTGACTTCCAACTCCCATAACAATGCTCTGACCAAAAAAGGAAATTAATACTAAACACCTTCTTCACTAACCTATCTATCTGAGACTGGACTTTCAAAGAACTATGAATCTTCACTCTGAGATCTCTTTGTTCAGCAACACTCCCCAGGATCTTAAATTAAGTGTATAATAAGTCCTGTCCTGATTTGATTTTCCAAAATGCAGCACCTTACATTTATCTAAATTAAATTCCATCTGCCACTCCTCAGCCCATTGGCCCATTTGATCAAGATTTGGTGGTAACCTTATTGGCTGTCCACTACACCTCCAATTTTGGTGTCATCTGCAAACTTACTAACTATACCTCTTATGTTCACATCCAAATCATTTATATAAATGATGAAAAGCAGTGGACCTGGCATCTATAGCTTTAAAATAATGGAAGGAAGTAAAGTGGAAATGAAGTGTTTTTCTTTTCACTATTGTTACCATGTGAAACTAGAAGTCGAGTCACAAAGAATCTCACAAATCCCAACGTACTTGAACAGTATGGAGATTCATTTGAACTCGAAACGTTAATTCGCTTTCTCTCTCCACGGTAACTGCCAAGCCCACTGAGTTTCTCTAGCATTTTGACTGCATTTGAAAAGTTCAGTGATTTCTGGAGGAAAACTCTGGCTTGAAATGATTAAACCTGTGCTCGTAGGTTGCAGGTTTAAACCTGACCTGGCCACTTCCATACTGCAAAGTTCTCAGATTCCCTTTGCGAAGGTGACAAAAGTCCATTGCACACTTTCTTGTTTTTCTTGACAGTTTATGTCAAAACCTCTCAATGTTGTATGGACAAAAAAAAATACTTTAATATTAAGCAAATGACAAACGACCGGCGTGCCATCTGAACCAGTTCGTCTCGCATTTTCCGGCAAACCCAGTCGAGCAGCATCGATTCATTTCGATCTTCTCTGAAGGGTTTTGTTTCGGCTCGGAGAGGGACGGCTTCTGGCCTGTGCGGTGTCCGGGGAACATTGTAACGTTGCACCTTGCGATGGCGCCGCGCTCGGCTGTGGAACGCTGGCCCAGGTATCGAACGCTGCAGATGGATACAATGTATCCGCGGTTTCCCAGGGTTGCGATCGCCGCCCCGCGCTGGCATGAGCGAATAGCCCGGCTTCATTGCCGGTGAGACCAGGGCTCTACTGGGCCTACCCCCGATCAAATCGAAAAAGCCAGGGCCATCTGATATCCCCATTCAAAACGTGGCAGAGGCTACTCCAAACTTCAGCTTGCAAACCACTGACTGTCCGCTAAAGTCGGGCAACTGGTTATCTGCGCCTTGTTCGGGGATTTTTTCTTGTGGTGGAGGAGGGAGGTTGAGAGCTATTGGTTAATTTGGAGATAAATCCAGAATTTGCAATACCACATTTGGCTAATGTCTACAGTTTTAAGTAACTGCAGATTATCAACAAGACTGCTACAGTTTATTAACGATCACCCGGCTTCAGTGGGGCGGACTTAATCGGTCTCGGTTTAAAGCCTTTGATTTAGCAGCATAATACAGAAATTGGCAAGTCTCAAAAACTCTATGGTTTCTTAACAGTGGCCTGTGGTGAACTATTCCAAGGCCTTAGCATCTCTGGGTTAGGGAATGGAAATTGACTGGTTGTTTCCTGATGAAGGGCTTTTGACCGAAACGTCGATTTCGAAGCTACTTTGATGCTGCCTGAACTGCTGTGCTCTTCCAGCACCACTAATCCAGAATCTGGTTTCCAGCATCTGCAGTCATTGTTTTTACCTGGTTCTGTTCGTGATCAATATTCAGCTAGAAGCCTCCATAAGGATGCACTGGAGCCACAACAGGAAGTTCGGCCCCCTATCCTGCTCCTCACCTGAAAAAAATTGATCTGTATTAATACACAAATGCTTCTCTAAAAGAAGAAATTCTTCCTTGACTGTCTTAATGAGACATTCCTTATTTTCAAAGGTGCCTTGTGCTGCTCGTAGAAATGTTCTCTCAAACCTCAAAATCTAACATTTTTCAAAAAGCTTACCTCTCAATCCTTTGAACGGCATTGCATACAGTTTGACCTGTTGTCTTTCCACATAAGAAAGCCCTTCTAACCATGGAATCAGTCTATAGTGAACCTTTGTGGAACTGTTTCCAACGCATGTATATCCTTCCTTAAATAAGGAAACCAAAACAGTGTTCTGAATGGAATTTTATCAATGACCTGTGCAGTTGTAGCAAGCCTTCCTTATCTGTATATATGAACTCCTTTACAATAAAGCTCAATATTTTACTTGCCTTCCTCATCCTTTGTGTGTCAGCGTGCTAACTTTTTTGTGAATCATAGCTCAGTGCAGTAGCATTAAGTAAGCTCTCTCTGTTTAAGTAATATTCTGATTTTCCATTCTTCCTGCCAAAGTGGACAACCTCACAATTTTCCACAAGGGGTGCACGGTGGCTCAGTGGTTAGCACTGCTGCCTTATGCGCCAGGGACTAGGGTTTGATTCCAGCCTCAGGCGACTGTGGAGGTTTGCACATTCTCCCTGTGTCTGCGTGGGTTTCCTCCCACATTCCAAAAGATGTGCAGGTCAGGTGAATTGGCCATGTTAAATTGTGCATAGTGTTAGGTGCATTAGTTAGGGGTAAATGCTGAGAAATGAGTCTAGGTGGGTTACTCTTCGGATGGTCGGTGTGGACTTATTGGACCAAAGGGAATGTTTCCACGCTGTAGGGAACTTAAACTGACCAAATAATTCTTCTTTTAAATTTTTGTCCACTCCACGACTTCCTCAAAGGTTATTATTTGACCTATCATTGTGTCACCAGTAAATTTGGCTACAATACTCTCTGTACAACCATGTCATGAATATAAATATCAAGTAATTGAGACCCCAGCTCTAATCCTGATGGTACTGTATTTGTTGCAGTTAAGCAACTTATTGAACCTGACTTTGTTTCTTGTTAGTTAACCATTGCTTCTAAACTATCACCTAGTTTAGCTTTTATGGTACCTGTTTATGTGGCATTATGTTGAACACTTCTGGAAATCCAAATACAATACATCTGTTTAACCATCCTGCTTGTTACATCCTCAAATAATTCTCATAAATTTGTAATCAGGCAGAGTCAACATTGTTTTGTTGTGATTTTCTGGATGTCAGTTTCTTGCTTCCTGCTGTCTCTTTTTGAATTGAGTTTTTCACAACTTACTCAGATCACCTATAGTCAAGGAAGCATTAGAAGATTTCAATCAATGCGTCTGCCTTCTCTGCAGCCAAGTGTTTTAGGATGCAGACCGTCACGTCAGCTTTTAATCTCATTAGGTTTCCTCGTACTTTTTTTATCATAATACCGATCATTTTAAATCCTCCCTACCTTTCAGTTCCAAATTTCCCACTATTCTTGGGAAGATTTTTATGTTTCCTACTTTGAAAACAAAGTTAAAACAATTGTTCAAAATTTGCCACGTCCTTATTTCCCCCATTTATTAATTTTCCAGTCTGAGTCCTAAAAGTACTAATACTAGCTTCTTTTATCATTCTACTCCATTCTATTTTAGTTTGACATTCTTTAATAGTTAATTGAACAAATGAAATTTAACTAGCCTCTTGTTTTATCCAAGCTCCAAAAATGCCATATAATGCACACTTTCCCCTTGCTGTTTCCCTGCTGTGTTGTATACAAGAATTGAACATGAGGTATGACAAATAGTACTTGCTACAGTCCCTTGACTTTCCTAATACTGAAAACTGGAACAACTTGTTAAGTATTCTCTTTCTCCTACAATTTTCAATATATTTTATGAAGTCAGATGTGGCATCCACTGACCATTTGTTACTGATTTACCTGAACTTCTTATTTACTGTTCTCATGCTTGATGTTGCCTTGTGCTTTGGGTGTTTGCATATTTTCATGATTTCTTAAGTCATGTGTTTTCTAGGTTTTCTTCTTATTAAACCTATGACTCAGATGATAAACCCTGAAAGAAAAGCTTGGGTAGTTTATAAGCCATCTGAGACACGAACTAATTTTCTGGTTTGTAGGCCCTCCGTATTATTTGTTGGTTTTATTAACTTGAGCTTTTTTATTTTTGTTTCATCGTACTGCGTGTTGATACATTATGATGAAGGAATACTGATTTTAATGCAACTGTAGCAGATTTATTGAGATCATATTTAGGTGGCCGTTGGTTGTTGCTTTCCTAGTTAATTATTATGACTTTAATGTAATTAGGAGATTCAGATTGAATTGTAGTCTGCAAATGAAAGTCTTTCTGAGAAAGATCAATAATCAATACAACATAGCTATAGGCTTATAATATGTACAATGCAATAGGTTTAATCCAACATTGACTATGAATACAATGCTGCCTATTGATAACACAGTTCTTAAAATTCAAGTTTGCTATTTTGCACAAATGGAAGTTCGCATCATTTACAGAAATAAATTTGAACATTTGCTGAGATGCAGGCAGTATGAAATTAATCTGAAACGTTGATCTCAGAATGTGATACAAAAGCCATTCAGAGAAATATGGAACAATTGAATGAAGTGAAATGTGCCATAGTTAGAACATTGGATATTTGCTCTGGAAGTGAAGTGAAATGACTGTTTTCCTTTTTAGTTTATCAGAATGGGAGAGTGAAACAGAACAAGAACATGAATGGATAGAAAAGGAGGACTTAAATGCCGTAATGAAAAATGAATTTGGATACTCTAACAGGTAAAGGGAGACATTACCATTGCAGGGAAACCTAAATGTAGAGCAGAAAGAGCTTCAGTAAAACAGAAGACAAATGTGTTTGATTAAATGTAATGCTTGTTAAAAGCAAATTTACTAGAAATAAGGCTAAGCAGTGACATTTTCAGAAAATGTTACTGTTAGTATTATCTTTGGTTAGATACCTCCAAGGCAAAATTATGCTAGTGTTTTGAAGAAAAAATGTTATTATCCACAACTGCAAGAAACATAGACTAGATAGCTTTGTGATCATTTGCATTTTTGAGCCTTCTGTATCATGTCCATGTTTGCATAGTTTGTGGCAAACCATCTAATTAGTTTTGGAGGGTCTTAAGGGTACCATGTTTAAAAATGTGTTGAAACGAACTAACCGAGGCCTACAAAAATGACAGTGCATTTAAAGCATAGTTGAGGTATCTACTAGTATGTAGCAGTGTTTGTAAACAAGCTTAATGTATTTGGTAAGAATTTGAATAATGTACTTCAGACATATGCATTCACTAGTATCCCATGCTTTTAATCATTTATCAGTCATGTCAATGCTAAGTTAATGTATTATGTCTAGTTTATAAAGCTTACATTCGAATAGGCCAGATGTCTCTGTAATTGCTTTTTGTTATTTCTGTGTCTTGTTTTAATGATAGAATTAAATTGTAATCTGAAGCAGGTGACTCAATGTCCTGTCAGAGAAGGAAATTGCATCAGTGAGCCATACATGCGGCAAGTCTTAGTGCTGCTGTTTAGATATAAATATCTTTTGAAGTTCAGAAACATGTTTACAACAAAATACATTCTATTACCTCAAAACTGAGTTAATCAATACTATTTGAATATTTAATTGCTTGTATTATTCAGGACACTTGCTTATTTACATAGGAGCAATTGAATTATTGTCTGCTGCAAGTTCACTAATGAAAATCTGCTAGATGTTTACATTTTTCTTTTGTAGGTCTGCCATCTGTTCACTCATGACATTATTGTTGCTTCAGTTTGCAATTCAGCCTGCTGTAGCATTTGGACTGGAAGAGAATGACCAAACCAATACAGACGATGTCCAAGTAGTGCCTTTATACAATAATGTCACATTGCCTGATGAGCATATTCCTTATTTTTTGCACAATAACATGCACATAGCTAATCATTGCAAAAAAGATCCTCTCTGTCCATTTATGGTAAGTCTTATTAATAGTCATTTAGTATTGGAGTATTACTGCAAAAACAGATTTTGTTGAAGCTTTCAGGCTTGTACTCATCAGGACAATTTGCGCAAATACCAACGCAATGGAATACCAACAGTTAGACTGCATGAGAGGAGATTGCTGATTAATTGGCAAGTGGACTCTGACTGGTACACATGTTGCCAATGGAGAGAGCACCCTTATATGAGCAATGACCTGATCAATCAGAGCCAATCTGCCTGGTTTAAAATGTAAATAAAGCCTGCAGAGAACTGACAATCAGCATCTATTAATCAGAGTCCACCTGCTGACCAATTAGCGCTTTCTAATCTCTTTATAGACGTTGGTGCTACCCTTGAATTGATATTCTTGTAGGTTGTCCTGATGAGTCAAAGACAAAAAGCTTTGTCAAAATATGTCCCTTTTAAGCAGTGTTTAATCTTATTATATGTGCAGCTGCTTGTGAAAAGAAGCACCTAGTGGGCATATTTTAAAATATTTAAAGGTTTGTCCATAAAGACAATAAAAAAAACTGTTACTCAGACTGATGGGTGGATTCCTGTTCACAATTGTTCACAAATAGACTGCCCTTGTTATATTTGTTCAGACTAGTGTTTTTTGTATTTTTAATACAAGAAGTGGGAGCAAGAGTTGACTATTTGGCCCTTTGAACCATCTTTGCTATTCAATGAAATCACATCTGTTCTTCCACACCAGTTTATTTTCTTTGCACTATCCCTGGATGTTTTAAATACATAAAAATCTGTCGATCTTAGACTTGGACCTACTTAGTGACTGAACCTCCACATCTTTTGGGGGTGGCAAATTCCAAAGATTCACCACATTCTAAAAAGCTTTCTGAAATCTAAATGTACCAACTGGTTTTCTCTCTTATGTATGCTGCTAGTAACATCCTCAAAAAGCTCTCATAGGTTTGGTAGGCATGCCTTAATTTTCTCTCTTTCCACAGTAGAGTTACCTTTGCCACCATCTAATCTCTGCGAACTACTCTGGACTCTATTGAAATTTTAAAGATGACCAATTAGGCAACTACTATATCTACAGCCATCACATTCAACACTTAGATGTGGATCATCAGGCCTGGGGTTCTATCCAAATAAAGACCCATTAACTTCTCTGATAGTATTTTCTTACTAATGTATTACCGATCTTGCAGAGCCTCATTTACATTAGTTCCCAAATTCTCTATTATTTGACAGATTTTTATTATTTTTCTCTCCTTGAAGTCAGAGGCGAATTATTTAATTAGTTTCTCTGCCATTTCCTTATTCTCTATTGTAAATTATCCTAACTTCACTTGTAATGGTACCACATTTGGATTTGCTAATCATTTCCTTGTGTTTTGGAGGTGCCGGTGTTGGACTGGGGTGTACAAAGTTAAAAACATCACACAACACCAGGTTATAGTCCAACAGATTATCTGGAAGACTAAGTGCTGCTTTCATTAGGTGATTGTGAAGAAGCAGTGCTCCGAAAGCTAGTGCTTCCAGATAAACCTGTTGGACTATAACCTGGTGTTGTGTGATTTTAAACATTTCCTTTGACATACCTATAGAAACGTTTACAGTTCCTTTTAATGTTTCACACATTTAGTCAACCATTTTCTCTTTCTTAATCTTTTTCATGGTCCTCTTCTGCAGAATTTTCAAATGCTACCTGACTTTATGTTTACTTTTTTTGGTAACTTTATAGGCCTTTTGATCTCATACAGTCTTGATTTCTTTTGTTGGGCACAATTGGAAGTTTGCCTTGCTGATGTTATGTGAATGAAGGAATGTATTTTTGTTCCAAACTATGTATTGGTTCTGTTTGCCCATGCCTGTCTATCATTTTACCTTCCTAACTCAGTTTCCTGATCCACCATAGCTGATTTGACCCTACTATTTTTGTTGTGTCCTTTGTTTGGATTTAAGACCCACGTTTCTGATTGAACTATGTCACATTTAAAGTTAATGTAAAATGCTGCCATGGTATGGTCACTCTTTCCTAAAACTGATATGGAACAAAATTATTATTTAGTCCTTTTTACATTTTCCTACACTTGATCTAAAATATCCTGTTATCTAGATTGTTCTTCAACATCTTGATCCAGGGAATTATATTGTGTACATTCCAAGTATTTGTTCTCCACAATGTTAGTACTAATTAGGTTTATCTAACCTATATGTTGATTGAATTCCCCCCACCATAACTGTTACATGCATGTCCAATTTCTTGATTTATACTGTGATTTCCACAACCGCTGCTGTTTGGTGGTTTGTAAACAACTCCAACAAATGTTTTCTCCCCCTTGCTGTTTCTTGTTTCTACCCAACCTGAATTTGTGTCTTGAACGTTAGAAACTAAGTTCATCTCTCACCACAGTAGTACTACTCTCTTTAATTAACAATACTACCTCAGTTCCTTTGCCAGCTCTCTGTCTCCTTCCTGAATCTCCTTTGATAATCAGGTCCTGCCTTTGGGTTACTTGTGGCCAGTGTTTCAAAACCTTCCTACAAATGGTCAACCATGTCCAAGGCCTCCTGGAAATATCATTTTGCATAGCAATACGTCACCTGTAGCTGTACAGATAGTGGGAATTATTTCTTGATCCTAGACCCATGAAAAGAACACCTGATGATGCTGTTGTCAAAATACATATGTTAAGTTTACTTGTGCAAATGCAGGAATTCATGGTTCATTGGTTTCTTTTGGATTCTGAAACCCTTCTGCAGAATCAGGTTCGGAAATGACACTTGCGTTTTTTGCTTTGAAAGCTCGATGCAATTAAAATGCGGCAAATAACAGGGCTTGAGCTCCTATTCTGAATTAGGAAGGTTAGCATGTACTGCCAAGAAGGCAAATCTTTGCACAAAATGTATACATATACAATAACAGAAGTGATGTGTTTACTATTTAACAAATATTTTAAAAAAAACTAGCAGAAACCTGATGAGCTTACAGATCTCATGATGCCCCCAGAATGGGAATGCTAGTTTGAAAACCTGAGGTCTAGAATGTTGTGTGAACACTGGCTATTTGGGGGAAGGGCCAGAGGGCTATTGATCCTCATGGAGAAATTATTCTCCATGCTGGCATGATTCAGTGCTTTCAGAAGATAAAGCCCTGTCATATACACTACTCAATTTATTTAGTACCTTGAGGCAACACTTTGCAAAGGTTCCCCCTGATTCTGAAGGCATTTGAGCAAAACTCAAAGGCTTGGCTCACAGATAACAATTTTGGCCCAATAAATCTTTGAAGTTTACCTTCCTTTTGATATTTAACTGGAAATGTTGATATCTTAGAAAGCAGAGATGATTATTTTAAAAACAAAGATTTAGTCCTCAAACAATAAATTATCTGCATGGCAATGACTTATTAAATCAAAAATGATAATCTTGGCCCTTTTTCAATTAATCCAAGCAGTACTTAAATATTAAAACTATTCATGTGTGACAGAAATTAATTTTCAGAAGTAAACTTTAACATACTTGCTCACAAAGCAAATCTTCTTTGTTTTTATCAGTATCTGGAATACTAAGGATTAACCTGTTGATTTGAACTTTTTAAATCCACTGAATGACAAAGTCTATTTAAAAAGCCATGTTTTACAAGTTTACCTATACATTCAGTATCAATAGTACTCTATGGAGGCATAATTGCTTAGTTCAGTTCTGCTTTTACCTAGATTCCCATACATTCTCTTTATTATTATCAGGAAGAGAAACTATAGCTCAGCAAAAGTGCACATAGGCCAGTTGAGTTGCCCGTTTCTCTGTCTGACAAGAGATCAATTAACTCAGCACAAAATGGTGATCAAATCTCGGACCAGTTGTTAGCTTAATGCTGACAACTTTAACCAGTTGAGCCATTGGGGATTCCTTATTATAATTATCAGGATTTTACTTGCTGTTCAAAATAGCGGAGTATTGCGATTTGCATTGTGAAACAAGACATTGGTTTCTGGACCTTTGGAAATACAGAATTTTACAATATTGCATTAGTGAAATGGAATGATATATAAAATATTATTAAACATGATAATGCCTAATAAAGAATTGACCAAAATTGATTTAATAGTCGTCCAGACAATGAAAACACTTACATTTACACTTGTTATTATGGTTATTGATATAACACATTGCTCATTTGTGAATTTGTCAATATTATAGTTGAATTCAGAGGTAAGAAGTGGACGTTTTGATAATGCTGAAAGCAAACAATGGTTTGGGATGTCAGGACTTTTACTACAACTGGCCAAAGTAGATTGTTTTGGATTTCTGATGAGTGAATTAAGTATTGGAATAAAATTTACCTATGGAATACTTGAATTGTACTAAATATTTTTAAAATGGTTTTTATTTAATAATTAGAGAAGACTAAGAGCAGTTGATAATGGTGCCTTTAAGATCTAAAAGGAGTCAGCTTTGTGTTCAGTTTAAAACGGAATCTTCGATATATGTTGACTTTTAAAAATAAAATGGCCTTCCCATATATTCCCTATATGTAAATGATTACCTTTTGCTTGAGCATCAGAAAATGTAATGTTTTGTGACATGGTTTGATTTTAGTCTTTTGTATTTGTCCAGTGAAAAACAAGGCGATTGGTCCAAAAACATAGATATTTTAAAACAAGATGATAACTATTGTGCTATTTCGCAGAGCACCTGTAACCAGGCAATTGCCCAACCTACAATAATGTCTCCAGTCATGTTACTCTGAACCAGTCATATGTTGTTCTGTGAAAGTAACTTGGGATAATTCTGATTTTGTTTTGTCAGTGTTGGGAAATATTTAGTTCAGCATTTTTGTAACCATTTTATGACTGAAATGGGGACTTAATGAGCTTGTGGCATGAACCTATGGCCCACTACTGTGGTGACTTAAAGGGCTGAACTGTCATTGCTGCCACTGAATCAACTTTGAAAATATATGCAACATATATGCATAAATTGAGATCACTACTGGCAATTTGTTAATTATGTGGACACTAAAGAAAAACTGTTTTCCTATTCAAAAGTACTTAAAATTCAGAATAAAGAAGCAAGTGTGAGGAATCACAGTAATAAGTCATTATGATTATAATTATTTTCTGTGTGTTGTTGCTATTTTGACCATTTAGTTGATTTCATATTGACTCATTTTTTAATTGAATGTAGAGAATTTGGATGAAATATGGAGTACATATTGTTGACCTTGAGAAACAGAAGCTAAATGCACATCTACTTTTGCTGTAGAAACACTTGAGAAAGCTGCAGTCCTGCTGGGGATATGAAAACAATTGCAAACCAGAACACAGATTCAGTTATCCTGTGTGCAGTGATGCTACTTCAGGCTGGTAAGACCCATAGAAAAGGAGAGGCATAGTGTATAACTTTGGTGATGCATATTATTTGAGTGAAGATTTCTGTTCTTGTTTTACATGTCAATTGAAGGAATAACTGCAAACATTACTGATATTACCTGTACTGTTAAATGTAGGACACAATTTTACCTTGCACTATAGCTGGTTGTTCTTTAAAATAACTTGCAATTTTCCAACAGGATTAGATTAGATTAGATTACTTACAGTGTGGAAACAGGCCCTTTGGCCCAACAAGTCCACACCGACCCTTCGAAGAGCAACCCATCCAGACCCTTCACCTAACACTACGGGCAATTTAGCATGGCCAATTCACCTAACCTGCACATTTTTGGATAGTGGAAGGAAACCAGAGCACCCGGAGGAAACCCACGCAGACACGGGGAGAATGTGCAAACTCCACACAGACAGTTGCCTGAGGCGGGAATTGAACCCAAGTCTCTGGTGCTGTGAGGCAGCAATGCTAGCCACCGTGCTGCCCGCTTTTTAAAATGCTAGACTGGAAAATGTTGAATGTAATCACTGCGATAAGCTTTAGATAGGTTTTTTTAATACTGAAAAAAATACTATCCCTGAATGAACAGTAAAGTTAATGTAATGTATATTTAATGGAGAATTTAAGCTGTGTGTATTAGAAAATTCTGAAAGTAAGTTGAAATCCTCTATTTATAGAAACTGCAAGTTGTAGTTTTCTGAAAAATGCTGTTTATAATAAACCCTAAATTGGAGCCTAAAATTTTTGTCAGCAGATAAATGATTTGTGAAATCTAGTCAAACATTTTTTAAAGCTGCTTTAAAAATTACTTGGTGTAGTTTCTTCAAAATCTACTGCTGTACTTTGCAAGATGTGCTACAAATGTGTCCCAGCAAAACACAATTCTTAACTGAAATTTGTTTCATGACTGAAGCCCCTTTAACATGAAAAAGACAAAAACTGACATTTTCTGTTTTGTAGTCTGAGTGTTAGGCCAGACCCACTGCGCCCCTACCATTGAAAGAACTCACAGATTACAAATTGGGAGCCTGTCAGTTTGAGCTGCTAAACCTATTGCAGGCCCTACCATTGGAGTCCCACTTTGCAGGCACCTTCTGGGTATGAAAGAGCATCTGGCAAAGCATAATTTTCAGGGATCCATTGATGAGGAGGTTCAATGAAACTGAGAGATTTACGTACATGCATTTTGGTGTCATTTGCTGTTAGTTTGGGCTCTTGGAGTTGGACATGTGGATTTGGAGTTAACAAATGGTTTTTGAGGGTTAGATGACAGTGCCAATAATTCCAAGTGAAGTTACCCAGTGATCCAAAGGAACTACCCAGAGAGCTTAGGGAGGGACTGTTCAGATTGATACAGTTTATTGTGGGAGTTCATTTGAGAGACAAGATTATATTAAGGTGAAAAATATAATTTTCGAGTGTCCTATGTCATCTCTCTATTCTTAATACATTCTAAGGAAAATGTTTACTTTGTATCACTGCTACCATTTTAGTATCTACTTCATTCCTTTCTGCCTCTTTTTCGGAAAAGTCCTCAAACTTTGCTATTGCTCCAATCCTGATGAAGGATTTATGCCTAAAATGTTGACTCTCCTGCTCCTCGGATGCTGCCTGACCTGCTGTGCTTTTCCAGCACCACACTTTTTAACTATTGCTACAATCAATCTCATATTTAATCTCATATTTTCTTTGATATGTCAACTCTTATTACAATAGAAATATACTAATTTATTAATACCATACAGAGGAACCTTGATTATCTGAACATCAATTATATGAATTTTGGATTATCCGAAGAAGATCTCAAAGTCCCGCAAGAACATTACATCAAAGAGGTAATTGTATTTAGATTACCTGTACTGAAGAAAATATGAAAACGCTGGCAAAAACAACGAAACATAAGCACCTCAAGCATCAGCAACTGGATATTTTTAGGTAAGGGTTAGTTACACAGCCCTTTGCAAAAATGAATGCTTTACAGGGTATTCCCATCACTTTACCAGGTCGTTCATGAAACGCATGTGCAAGGCAATACCTCTGTCTTTCTGAGATAAAGGAGTACAAGTGAGTTGCACGCCAACTTTATTTGTTTTTTTTATAAGTTCTCTGTGAATGTCAGCCTGTAGAAGTTTCTCATCTTCTTAAAAATACATTTCAAAAATGGCTGAGAAAGTAAATGCATACGCGAGGTGGTGTCTTTCTATCGTGACGCCGAGTTCACGGAAACTGACAAATGCTCTTGTGATTGTAGAAGCTGTTCGGGACCTTGCTTAATGCTGGGATTTTATATATTTTTGCAATGGTAAGGGTTTAGTTCTTCTCAGTTTAACCTGCAATTTGCAGAATGCAAAGATTAGTTTGTATAAATAACAGACTCCCAAAGTTAGAGATTTAAACAAACTCTCCGGTAGAGCACAGCAATAGACCAGTATGGCTTCCCTCTTTTCAGGTCATATAATTTATCTGAATAATCAATCAAAATAGTCCCCGCACATCTCATTTGAATAATCGAGGTTCCTCTGTATTTGATTTGAGTTTTTCTCCATTGTTACTTCGATATGCTCCTGTTGGTTCTTTAAAACTGGCTCATCTTCTGTCCACTAATTTTCTGTTCTGATTTCCATATGACTATTCTGTCAAAGTACTTGTTATATAATTATTTTTTAAAAATAGGGAAACTGTTAGTTTATTAACTGTTAGTTAATAAATCTGGTGTCAGAGGGCTAGAGAAGATTGAATGTTACATCCTTGTTCAAAGAAAAAACATAGGGATAAATTCAGCAACTGTTTGCCAGTCAGTTTAGCTTTGTTAGTGGAAAAGCATTTAGAAATTATATTCTGTAGCAAAGTTAACCATTACATGAATTAATATTGATTAATTAAGGAAACTCAGCATGGACATGTTGAAAGGAAATCATAATTAATGAATATGAGTATTTCTATGAAGTAAAAAAAATGGAATTATAAGGGCAGTCTGATTGATATACCATACATGGGCTATCAAAAATGCCACATAATAGATTTTTCAGCAAAGATGAAACCCATGGAATTAAAAGCCCAATGATACAACTTGCCCACCACCGAGATCAGGCTCACTGGTCTATAGGTCCCTGGCTTGTCTTTACCGCCCTTCTTAAACAGTGGCACCACGTTTGCCAACCTCCAGTCTTCTGGCACTTCACCTGTGACTATCGATGATACAAAAGTGACTGATTGATAGGAACCAGAGTAGTGGTCTATATTTGTGGGGAGGTGGCCCAGATGTCGTTATTACAATCATTGCTTTTGTTAATCTATTTTAATGACCTACACTTGGGTGCACAGGGCAAAATTTGAAGATGACAGTATGAACTGTGAGCAGGATAATGATAAACTTCAAGAGGACATAAGCTTGTGCAGTGGATGGAGACATGACACATTAGAGTTGATACATGGAAGTATTTCTGTTGGTACGAAGAACAAGCTAAAACAATGAGGAATGATGATGTAGAGGATATAATTCCAAAGGGGTGTCTGAGTAAAGGGACTGGGAGGGGTTATTAAATTGTTGAAGGTGGTAAGCCAGCTTGAGAAGGTGGTTAATGATATATACAGTGTATCTGATTCAGGAATTAGTCAGACATTATGCTTTTGTTCATGAAGTGCAAAAGCATGGAAGTTGGTGTGAGCTTAAACACAGATTTGAACTCAACCAGAGCATTATGTCAGTTCTGGGGGGATGTGAATGTATTGGCCACTGTATAGAAATGATTAATAATAATGCCCAGTGGATGTTGGATTTCAGTTTTGAGAATAGATGAACAAAGCTGGGGCTGTTCAGAAAACAGAAGGTAGAGAAGTAGACAGGTTTGACATTATGATGGGGCTGGATAGAGAAGATATGGAAAACTGTTCCCATTGGTAGAATGGGTAAGAGCCAGGGAGCATAATTTTTAAAAATTAGTTCTTGGGATGTGGGACTTGCTGACTGGGCCAACATTTATTGCCTATGCTTAGTTATCATTGAGAAGGTGGTGATGTGCTGCCTTCTTGAGCTATTACAATCTATATGCTGGAGATAAACCCACAATGCCATAAGGAAGGGAGTTTTAAGATTTTAATCCAATAACACTAAAAGAATGACAATATATTGTGGTGTTGCTGTGTATTTGCTGCCTTTGTCCTTTGAGGTAGAAGTGGTCATATGTTCAGCAAATGCTATCTAAGGAGCTTTAATGAATTTCTGAAATGCATCTTGTAGACGGTATACACCGCTGCTACTGTGAACAGTGGTGCAAGGAGTGAATATTTTGGATGTGGTGCCAATCCAGTGGCTGTTTTGTCCTGGATGGTGTGAAGCTTCTTTAGTATTTATAACCATACAGTTATTGGTCTATGACTCAAAGCAAAGGGAATAATGTAATAAGTCATAGTAGATTATTTTTGACTTGTCTCTTTTTTTTTGATATCTTCTTATTTTTATTTTGTGTTGTATCTCCTTGTGTACTGGTAGAACTGGTTACCTGGTTTTGTTGTCACTGAGGCAGATATTA
Source organism: Chiloscyllium punctatum (assembly GCF_047496795.1). Lineage (NCBI taxonomy): Eukaryota > Metazoa > Chordata > Chondrichthyes > Orectolobiformes > Hemiscylliidae > Chiloscyllium > Chiloscyllium punctatum. Next base: position 47,456,721 of record NC_092750.1, on the reverse strand, counting down.
AGCAAGTAACAAAGAATATATATGATTTCTAAATGTTCAGGCAATCGTAAAATAAAGAAATGTATCTCAATCGTATAGTTTGCATCCACACTCTCTGTGAATTGTTCTTTAGGCCATTTGATTTAGTGTTCAGCAGACTTATGATTGGTGCACTCAGCACCTTTTAAGATTGAAAACATCAGTAGTGCTGTAACTTCAATGAAGTGTTAATTGGCATTTTTCTAACTTTGTAAGAAACTAAAGAAAATAACTAATAAATGTAGTAGAGCCAAAATGATGCACATTTCTGAGAAATTGCCCCAACCAATATGCTGTTTGAGATGGTATGTTACTTTATTCTGCAAAGTAGTTGTTTGTTTTAGAACTGCAAGTGTTAAAATGTGTGTGTTGTGTGTGTGTGTGTGTGTATTTCAGAGTACGCTTTCAGATGCACTGAGGTCAAACTTGATTTTGGTTTTAAACGAATTTTCATATTCAACACTGTACCTTTTTGTTCTGAGTTCTTGGCATGCCAAACAGTAGAAACTAAGGTAAAGGTGCACTTATTTGTTGAGTGCACCCAAACCTCTTTGTTGTTTCTCAAAGCTGTTATGTATCCCTCAATCAGTATCACCAAAAAACCCAGATTATCTTGTCATTTTCACATTGCTATTTGTTGGGGTTAGCTGTGCATTGTTGACTGTCATGTTTCCTCCTTTAAAGTCAATTTAGCATAGTCTAGTCCTATTGTAAAATTCTTTGTGACATATTTTGAGACAATGTGCAAGTCCTTCTTTTGTTTTTCTCTCTTTCTATATTTGTATCTGTACACTAACTGGCTTTCCAAGGTTTCATTTTATGTCTTTGTAACAGGGCCAACACAATAGAATCAGCGCAGGATATTTTCTGGAAGCAAGCTGATTTTGGCTATGTAAAAGAAATGCTTCGTGAGATGCAGACGCTCTGTGAACCAGCCAAACTAGTAAGCTTTTGGGAAACTAGAGGTTAATTTCTGTCTATCCATTCACTGTTATTTTCCAAATTTCAATTGGGTTTGACTAATTTTATTCCTCTGGGATTTTATTTCAGGGAGATTCATCCTTAATGTGCTCAAAATACACTCGCTATTGCAGAGCTACAAATCTTTACATTGATTTGAGAAACCCAAGAAGAAGCACAGATAGGTCTCTGCTTTTAAGTGTCTTCTTTGTGATAAGTAGCAAACTCTTCAGGCGAAACCTTTCACTGGGATACTAATGTGGTAAAATAAATGACTTGTTGAGATGGAAGCAACAACGTCCTTCTGAAAGAACTGGAAATGTAGCTATGGTGGCAGTCAATAGATCTGAGACACCGCGCAGCCACCCCCCACCCCCCCCAAACAGCTCGCACTGATGGGGGATTCATGATAACATGAACACAACTTGACAAAGATCGATCTACCACCATTTTATACTGTGTGAGTGTCCCATTTTAGAGAATCAGAACACTTCACCAGCATATCGAGACAAGATTTCCACAATGCAGTGGGAGCCTGATTTAAACTAACCAGTGCGACACTTTGACACGCGGCAGAGTGTATACCCAAGTGTCTCACTGAAGTCTACTGCATGCTCCGTGGTTTCAGCAAACACAGCCATCCCCAAACTCCTCAAGGAAGGCTTTGGTTTTGTTTTCTTGTTGATAGTGGCCTCTCTATAATTGTACTCCATGTTTGTACCTATCCTGATTGTAAAGCAGGTCTCATTGTGAATAGCTAATGCTAAATTTTGACAATTTGTCCTGCTGATCGTTGGGAATAACATTTCAAAGCAGAGTCTTGCTTTGAAATTTTCTAAGATGTCCATGTTCCTATGTGTTCTTCAAAATCCTCCTGTGTTGAGTATAGAATACCACTTAGATTTTGCTTACTGTTAATCATATGTCAAATTGCAAGTGCCCTGTCAACTCATGCTATTAATTTGGAGTATTAATTTTTGAGGTCTCATAAGAATTAAACCTCAAGTCATCCCAGAGGGAAAAAAACAGGGAAAAACCCGTAAAACTTGGAAATGAAAACAGTTGTCATACTTGTCCATCGTTTTCAAATATATGGTAATTAAGAGTGTATGAGAGTCTTAATGCTCTCGTTAAGAATATTAATGAGTGAAGAACGAAACATACTGTAAAGAGAGTGATGTTGTCACTTAACAAATAATCCAGATCCCCTAGTTAGGGGTGTGGGTTCAGTCCCACCATGGCAGGTAATAAACTGGAATAAAAAACTAACTTTATGCCAACCATGTAACTAACCATTGTGCATTATTGTAAAATAATGCATCTAGTTCATTAATGACTTTTTAGAGAAAGAAACCTGCCATCCTTACCTGGTCTGGCCTGTGTATAACTCCGTATTCACAATAATGTAGTTCACTTTTAACTGCCTTCTAAGCAATAAATGCTGGCCTAGCCAGCAATCCACGAGTAAATTTCTTTATATAAGTATGTAAAAAGAAAAGAATTAGTGGAGATAAATATAGATTGGAAAATTGATAATGGAGATCAAGGAAATGGGCAGAGCAAATAAACAAATACTTTTTCCTACAATCACAGGATAGAAGAGACCCTTCAACCCATCGTGTCTGTACCACCTATAATGTACTATTATCGACATTTGTCCCACTTGCCCGCACAAGACCCATAGCCTTGAATATTATGACACTTCAAGTGCTCTTGTTATGTCTAAACAGAAAAAGACACAAATGACTTCCCAGAAAGCAATGGTCTTCTGAGAACGAGGAATTGTAGGAAATTAGTAATAATTAAAAACAGATGCCGGAGAAATTAATGCCATTGAAAGCTGATAAATCCCCAGGACCTGATCAATTACATCCTCGATTACTAAAAGAGATGGTCGTAAAAATAATGGATTTATTGTTTGATATGTTCCAAACTTGTGTAGATTCTGAAACTGCATTTTTGATGAAGTCCCACAACTGAGTTCATTGTGCAAAATCAAAACACATGGAATTGGTGGTAACATATTGGTATAGATTGGGTATTGGCTAGCAGACAGGAAACAGAGTAGGAATATGTGGGCTGTTTTCAAGTGGAAGGTCATGACAGGTGTGGTACCTCAAGGATAAGTACTTGAACCCCAGCTATTCACAAAAGTATATTGACAATTTGGATGAGGATATGATGTATAATATTTCCAAGTTTGCTGACAACGCCACATTAGGTCTGAGTGGTGAGCAGCATGTAGAGAGGTCTCAGGCTGATTTCAACAAGTTGAATGAATGGCCACATGTATGACAGATGCAGCATGTGTGGATTACTATGCAATAATCCAGTTTGGTTGGAAAAACAGATTGGCTAAATATTATTTAAATGGCGATGGATTGGGAAATATAACGGGATGAGGGTGTCTGGGGTACACAGGTCACCAAAGGCTAGCCCGCAGGTGCAGTAAGCAGTTAGGAACACACATGTCATGTTGGCCATCATCGCAAATGGCCATGAGCATATGAAGTTCTGACAGGGCTGGACAAACTGGATGCAGAGTTGATGTTCTCCCTGACTGCTAGTGGTAGTGGAGTTCCAGAAGAAGATGTCACAATGTAATGATATGCACAAGGCCATTTCACACTGAGAGGAAGGTAAATTTCTTCATTGAAAATGGTCAAAATCTGTGGAATTCTCAACCAAAAAAGGCTGTTGAGACAAAGTCCCTGAAAATTTTTAAGGAAAAAAAGATTTCTAGATGCTAAAGATGCTAAGGGTAATGGGGAGGGGGGCGGGGGGAGAGAGAGAGAGAGCAGGTATATGTTATTGAGCTAAAGACCATGTTGAATGGTGAAACAGACTACTCATCATGTTTTCTAGTTTCTATTAATCAGTTCAATCTGTCTCATGCACCAGTTTCACTGTTTTTTCCTTCTGGGATACTAGAAAGTTAAATCACTGATGTTTACATTTTATCTGTAACAATGTTAGGATGATATTGTAGAAATTATAATATTACAAGTCTTGTAAAATCGTAAAGAAAGAGTGCAGGTCTTCCCTCAACAGGTATAAGGAAGATTTCCTTCAAGAAGGTGAAATTGGAGGCCACTGTAAATTGGACAGAAAGGCGCTATTAGCTGAAGGAGAACACAAGAGTCCCCTCCAATCTTGGTAAGTTTGTTGTCTGGGAAGTGGAAAAGATTGTTTTTATTTCACACAAGATATGTGAATAATATGTAACAGTTTGAAATGAGGATTTAAAAACTCTGTAATAATCTGGTTAGCTTCAGACAACGAAGCCAATCACTATTACTTCTTGGATTTGATGCCAGGTAAAATTTACTCTGGTCACAATTATGCATATCATGTCATCTGTGGCTTTGATAAGGACTGTTTCAGTACTGTTGCAGGATGGAAACCTGAGAGTTTCAAGTTAGGAGTTTCAGGAAAGATGGGCATTAATTTGGGAAGCGACAGAAGATTTAAGTTCTTTGTGAAGCAAAAGGAGGCTAGAGTTGGGGCAGTGGTTTGCAAGAACAGAGGAGTTTAAGGTGTTTTTGTTTGAGCAGAGGCATGATGATTGAAGATTGGTAGCAGAGAGGAAAATCAGCTAATGTGGGAGCCAGAAAGGAAGGTTGATTGGTCAGCAGTTTGGAGGGATGAAGGACATGTGAGTAGGAGGTGGGTCTTCTAGATAAAATGAACTTGAAGAGGATATGATGGGAAATAGGAGAAAAACTAGAAAATATAAAAGTTCGAAGCTAGTACAATAGACAGCCTTTGAAAAGACTTGATGGCCAAGACAGATATGGGCAAGTAATAGAGGCTGTAAAGTTCTATTGTTTTGGATTTTCTTGCATCATACATCTTAACAGAGAGAAATTAGTAATAAAATTCTTGTTTGTCTTGCATTTTTTTAAATGTAGGAGCACTTTACTGCAGATGCTGGAATCTGTGCTGAAACCAAAAAATGCTGGAAATCGTAGCTGATCAGGCAGCATCCAAGGAGTGAGAGCAAGCTAACATTTTGAGTCTAGATGACTCTTCATCAGATTCTATACCCCCAAAAATTCTCAATCACCTGCACTAGTCCCACTTTCCAATACTAGGCCTTTAATTTTATGACACTTCAATTGCTTATCCAAATTCTTTTTAAAGGTTATGAGGTTTCCCACCTCAATTACTCTTGCAGGTAGTGCATTCCAGACCTCCACCATATACTGAGTGAAAATAGTTTTCCTCAAATCGCCTCGAAGTCTTTCACTTTAAAATTTCACTTTTAAATTTGCACCCTTTTTACTGAGCCTTCATCTAAGGGGAACAGCTGCTTGCTATTCACCCTGTCCATGCCCATTATAATCTTATACACTTCTCATAGGCCCCCCCCTCAACCTCTATACTCCAAAGAAAACAATTTGAACTTATCCAGCTTCTATCTATGCCAGGTAACATCCTGGTGAATCTCCTCTGCACCCACTTCAGTGCAATTACATATTTCCTATCTACCTTTGTTCATCAAACAACAGATTTGTAGTGATTCTTCTTATTGTTACAATGTTTAATAGTTTTCAAGACAGTGAATTAACTGTTGTGCTTGTGATTAAGGGTCTGTCATACTTGCAGGAGTACCATTGTGAATGCAGCATGTTTTGTACAACTAAGGCAAGAAAACACCAATTTGCATTTAAACAGCCAATTTAATGTTGAGAATCTCAAGCTACTTCACAGATGTGTAATTAAATCTAAATAGTTGCTGAATCAAAGGAGGAGATATTAGGATGGCTTACCGTAAGCTTGGTCAAAGTAATAGGTTTTAAGGAGGGTCTTAAAGGAAAACAAAATGGAAAGGCAGGAGGGTTTATGATGACAATTCCAGATCAAGATGGATGAAGGTATCACCACCAATTCTGGAGAGAAGTGAGGAGGGATGTGTACAAGATGTCAGAGTCAAAGAAGTGCTAATCTTGGAGGGTTGGGGCAGGGGCAAGTGAGGCAAGAGGCTGTAGAGCAGGAACTGTGACACAAGCTAAAATCAAAGCCATGATAGTCCCAGAGCACCATAGAGCTGCTGTGATTAGAGAGAAATGATTGGTAGGGAGGCAAATGATCAGATTGAGAAAGTTGTAATATTTCCGTTTTGAGAATTGAACCCTTGCTGTTGGTATCACTTTTTGTTGCAACATGGTTCAGCCAATTGAACTAATCAACACCCAAACAGAAGTTAAATGATAGGTCACTGTCATGAATTTCAACACAAGGGTGAAACAAGGAAACTATGAACAGCAGGCCATTCAGCCCTTCAAACCTGTTCTGCCATTCAGTATGATCCTGACTGATCCTCTTTCTCAGTGCCATATTCCCAATGCCTTTCTCCCCAAACCCCTTGATGCCTTTAATATCTAAATAATTATCAATATCTTTCTTGAATACAGTCAGTGATATGGCCTTCATCATCTTCCGTAGTAGAGATTCCACAGATTCACTATCTTTTGAGTGAAGAAGTATTTCTTCATCATATCCTAAATGGCTTCCTCCACACCCTGAGATTGTGATCCCTGATTCTAGACTCCCCAACCAGAGAAAACATTCTTTCTGTATCTAGTCTGACCAGACCTTTTAGAATTTTATACATTTCAATCAGACTCCCTGTCATCTTTCTAAACTGTAGTGAATACAGGCCCAGTTAAACTAGTCTTTCTTCATAACGACAGCCCTGCCGTCTTGGCTTCAGCGTAGTGAATCTCTGCTGCACTTCCTCAATAGCAAGGAAAAGGAATAATGTACCACAGTTAGTCACAGAACATAACAATTATGACTTTAGGAGCATTTCAGTGCTGTGAAATCCCACCCATTTATACAACCATTATACATTTAAATTGACAATGTAGGTGAGTCCACCTGCTTTAGGGTTCAGTAGAAAACTCAAACTTGGAATCTTTTACCTACTTTAAGGTGCAAAAATAGGTAATATCATTAGAATAGAAGCTGAGAGCTGAGAAATCCATGAGTGACAGTGAAAAATACATGTCAGCAAAAGGGAAATTTTAAAACATTTGTGTGTTTCAAGGCTGGAAAAGATGAGAGTGAAAAGAGAGTGAGAGTAATACATTTTATATATTTTGTTAGTTTAAAACAGTTGTGCTTTTTTTTAAACTAACAAAATATTAAAGCGTATTACTTTAAAACTGTACACATATTCTTGAATTGTTTTATTAATAAAAGTGAAAATAATCAGTGCTAAGAAATGGAATAAGTTTTCATTTCAGACATTCAGGCATCTCACATTATCATTAAATACTTTCAGCCAAAGTTCAGTGTGGGATAAATGCAGACTGCCCATTTTGTATCGCTGGATGGCATTTTTTAAAACTCTCAATAGAATAAACCTGACTTCCTCGGTATTTAAAAATTTTAGAGATCTGGATTTATGTTTTGAGAACATGGGCTTGAAATGTGGCTGTGTAGCTATGTACATGCTGCTGAGAATTTGATTCACAAACTGGCAGAACTGATTTTTCAGCTGTTGGCCTCAGACAGGAGCTGCAGCATAGACAAGACTGTGAAGTGTTCTTGATTCCATGAGTTACCATAATGGCTCTGCTTTCTCCACCTCATTCCTTGCCTGAGGTTTGGCAACCCTTATGTTAAACTCTCACCACCAATCATCTCGCTGTACTGAAAGAGCAGCCTTAGGCCCTCTGGGACTATAACAACTTGCATTTAATTCTGTGACATAATTCTAACTCCACCCTTTCGTCTTCATTATATTGCGAAACTTTTCACTTCATCGCTATCCTTTTGGTCTCTCTGAAATAGAAGAGTTACTTTGGTCATTTTAAAAGTATTATTAAATTAGCACCACATTTGAAACCATGATTAAAATAAATAAATTGAAAGTGATATGTTCAATAGTAATGCACAGAATTAGTACATAGAGAAATAATTCCTTTTATGTGTTCTCTCCAAAATGCCTGTTTATTCCTTTACTGATTGAAATGAAGGTGATGAGCAAATTGTTATGTTGCCTGAATAGATGGTGGAAATAGTTTCAATATCATAGTAACTTTGAAAAGGAAATTGAAGATATAATTGAAGGATAAAAAAAGTTTAGAGAAAGAGCCTGGAATTTCAGACAGCTAATACAGCAGAATTGATAGAATGGCTTTCTGTGCTGCTTGATTCAGTGATTTTGGTTTGTGAAGCTGTGATGAATTGTATTTTTCCTAAATTACACTACTGTGGGATCAGAGATTAATGGATTTACTGAATAATGTCTCACCCTGGAAGTTTCCAGCTTTGACTACATTACCAGTACTGTAATGTAGAGAGAAGCAAAGTTATTCCTGAGTGATTTCTTGCAGCTTCCAGTACTTGACAGTGGAGAAGCTTTAAAAGAAAAGTAGGAATGGAAAAATAAGTTCCACATTTACTTTTGTGAAGAAAATTATCAATTGTAGCAGCAATTATAAATAGCTGTTGGAAATTCAGTGCTGTTTGAAAATGTTGACAACTGATGTGGAAGGCAAAGAATCATTCACATCTTCTTCGATGAATTTAATGTTTGCAAACTAGTTTTGTGTATTTATTTAATTATCTTCATTATGATGCCGCGTAATTGCCTTCATTACAATGATAGAAGTGAATTTGTCAAGAGGGAAACTAAACCACATCAATTTATGGCATGACATATTTCAACATATTCAGTTAATTTGAAAGATGCAGCTGCTGTACATGACACTGGAAAACTCTTTGTGACATTTTAAACTGTAACAAATTTAACAGTAATTAAATTATAAACTAATTGGTGTCCTTGATTTAACTCTGATTCAGTATTTTTGGTACCATTTATAATCTATTCTTTGCACAGGTTTGCAGAACTGCAGTCATATTCTCAGCTGAATTTTGAACTGAAAGATGAAAATTGTGACCTCATTATTGAAAAGCCAAGCTACTTCATGAAGCTCGATGCAGGTAAAGGCAAATAATTTTTCCTTTATGCAAGACAGTGAAGTGACACTTTTAATGTTGAACTTTTGCATCAACAGCAAGCTACTGTTTTATTCCTATTGTCTCTTGATCAATAACCTGATTTTTCAAGCTTTGTTATGATTTTAAATTGTATCAATTGAAATAAATTGGAATATCTTATGAAAGGATTACTATAAATTATTTCAACCAAGATAGGAGGGATGCACTGTCTCTGAAGTACCTCTGCATATCACTGCATGTGTTTAAAAAAATGTTTTACACAGTTATTAATATGACTCATTTATACTAATCTTTCTGCTTCAGTAATCTGCCAAAAGAGTTTCTTCTAATAAATAACAAATGCATTAATTTATTATAAAACAGGATTTATTTAATAAAGTTGAAGGAATGCTTATTAACCTTATAAATAACCGAACACATATGTGCACTCACACAGCAGTTCAAAAAAATTAAGAAATTTTCTCTGTAGACATTAATTTTACAGAAGGTAGTTTGGTGAAATAATTGCTAATTTGCAAATGGAAAAAGGAGTTATACCATGTTCAAGAAAGCTTTCGGTCAGGCGCACTGGCACAGGTAAACGGGTGTCACTAGATACAGATGGTATGATTATGATCTTTGTTGAAGCAAGTTTTTCAGGAAATGTCAAGAGGAAGTCTTTTTGCAGCTTTTCTGAATCTGTTTTCAGCTCTCACACTAATCTCAGAAGGTGATTTTTCAGAAAAGAAGTGGAAGGGGGTGAGTCTCTTAACAAGCTAGACAACTGAACTGCAAACAACGTCAATGAGCCACAATTCCTGATAGCCTTAAGTCCAGACATTTAACTTTCAGTGTACAAGTCCAAACCATTAGCTTACTACATGTTATTTCTAATAAGTGTCTTTAAAAGACAAAATTCCAATATGTCCTTTTAGTGCCCTTTTTATTTTTGATTTTAAAAAATACAAACTCATACCTCCTCAGTCTTTCAAATAAACTGATTTTCACACCCCTTTATATATGAGTCCTCAAAAAGAAATTAATAATGGAAAAATAATTCATGACAAACTGCTGTTGGATCTATCAGGTATATTGTCTTCTTGCCAGTTGCAAAGGGAAAATAGTATAAGCAGCTCTCATTTTTATGTAGAGATCAATAATTGTAAATGGCTGAGAGTATCTTCCAATCCCCAGACATGTTTTTCCTTTGCAAACTGGAAACTATTGATTATCTCTCTTTTTAAGGTTCTGCAATGTTAAGTTTCATTCACAGCCTATCTGATAATGGGGCAGCTCGTACTAATCCACAACAGAACTGGATAACATCCACCTTATTAGAATTTTAAAAACTATCACTCATAATGCAATATGAGACATTTATTTGTGGTTTTCTTTTGATAGGGCTTCAAATAAATTATTTCGAATTTAACAGAATTCATTTGCTTGAAATTTGGTGAATTTATCAGGAATGCAATAGCAATCAAAATTCATTAATAGACCACCAAGACAAATCTGTCCGCCATGTTGGACAGTATTTAGTATAATTAATCAAGCACCAGTCTACTAGAATACCAGCAAACTCTATCAACATTAGAAATGGTCAAAAAAATCAAACAATACCAGGCCATAATCAAATGGGTTCATTTGAAAATACAAGCTTTCACAGCGCTCTGACCCAGTCCAATATCAGCACCTCCACATCAACATTAGACATATTTACTAATTACTATTTAGTTTTAACACATTACTGAGACCAGCTTTGAATCAAAATTCCTCTAGATGTTATGGGGTTTGAACCTGTGTGTCGAGAACAACAGTATGGATGCTGGATCACTAATCTAGTGATAGGACCAGTACACCACCATCTCTCCGCTTTATGTATATTGCAAAGAAAGCACATTATCTGTGATCTCACCAATATGTAGAAGTATGTTTGGCGTGATGGTTTTTGTTGTAAATGTAAATCACACGTAAATCATTTATTGGGTGTGGGTTAAACTTAGAGTCATACAAATGTACAGCAAGGAAACCGACCCTTCAGTCCAACTTGTCTATGCTGATCAGATATCCTAACCTAATCTAGTCCCATTTGCCAGCACTTCTGACTGTTGTTTTGTGTCATTTTAAAACCATGGTATCTAGGAGATAAATGTTTTCCTTGTGAGTTGTGACTTTAAATATAATAGAGAGTTTGATAATTGTTGAGGATATTGATTGAATTAGTTTTTGAAGAATGAATATGAGTCAGAGCAAATACAGAAGCTATTGTTAATATATGACTGTATAACCTCGTAAATGAGTTAGTCAGAACCAAGGTGGGGGAGGTAAAAAAGAATTAAACACCAAGAAATAGTTCTTGAAAATCTAAAGAAGGTCCACTTCATAGTGGTATTGAGAGGAAGATACTTTTGCCCTACTGATTCATAATCAATACCAACTATGAGTTCCTCATCAGCACCTTGCAGTTCTGTGAGGTGACTTAAAAAACTTAAATTTTATAGCGTCTTTTAAACTTTTCAAAACAAAATATTGGATTAGGACTTTGTCAAACACTGAATATGTTGCTGGAAAGATATGAGACGTTTGTGATTAACGATATACTCTACCAAGAAACCAAAAGTGTGTTGATACCACAGTAAGTTACCTCAAATTGAACAGTTATCAGCTGCATTTAACCAATAATATTTGCATCATCCATTAATACAACACATATTCTTTACTTTCAGGTGTCAATATGTACCATCATTTCTGTGACTTTGTTAATCTATATATTTCCCAACATATCAACAACTCTTTTGATACTGATGTGAACATAATAATGTGGGATACGGTGAGTACATTATTTATTTGCTGCAGGTTGTTGATCAGTAATAATTGGACTTTATATCTATTATCCATTTACTCTGGTAATATTAATAAGGCATTTTACTACTTTGAGAGGTTTCTCATTTCTACATAATGCAAGTGACACCCCAATTTTTTATGCTGCCAATTGTTAGTCTCACTGTGTATTTTCTATTCTCCCAAATTTGTTTTAGCATTGTGTCTGTTTGGATTATGAAGTTGAGAATTTTTTTTGTCGTATATTTGACTTCTGACTCAATAGTCTGTCCAAAGATTCTGAATTTTGTTAAATTTGCTTTCATCAGTTGCGTCAACAGAGAGGAAGATGTTTCCTACAACTGAGGCCTGCTACTTCACATTATAATAATTCATTGCAAAATTTTGAAAATAAGTTCCTTCGTGAGGTCGAAAGGTGGTAAAATCCAATGTAAATGTTCAGGCAAATTTGTGTGGTAGCTGGCACATTCATAGTTAATGTTCCCTAGCTTTTAAGTTCTGGATCCTACAAGGCATACTTTTAAATGAGACATCAAAGAACAGTAAAATAACAACTGATTACTGAAATACATTATGGTCGGTTACAAAACATCAAGTATCTGCATATTTCTCTTTGCCTATATTTGAGGTAGTAAAACATATTAGACAGAAGAAGGGAAACCACAATTCAAAGTATATCTCTCCATGTTTCAAACCCATTTGGATGTGGCCCTTCCATACCTCTGCATATCATCCAGTCCTCCTGCACTCTGGAATTACTGCTGGAATTCTCCGTTCTCCTTTAAAACTGTCCAATTCTTTAGTCAGTCATCCTAATGCCTACATCTTTCACACGCTGTCTATTCTTATCCTTTACAATTTTGTGAAGTGTGTTAGGACGTTTTCCTGAATATAGACGCATAAATAAATACAATTTGTTATTTTACAAGTAGTGGGAAGGAGGAGAAGAAGAAAAATTATTGAAGGCACTGTGGTGACATGCATGACAATGCACTGTACATTATTTTGCATTTTAAAAAAATATAAATAGTACTGCTTTCACCTTGCACCTGGCTGCTTGTCTCTCTGAGTAGTCCCAAATATCATTGTTCCAGCATGAGACATAACTTCATGGCTATATGTGATGTACCATTGATGGAGGTCTTTGCTGAGAGTCTGCTGCATTATGTGGAAATAAGAGGGACAAGGTGTATTCAAAGGAATGGGTACGGCTGACATCTTTGGCCCTTATATTATCTGTTCTTTTCTGGCTTCTGTGCCCAGATGTGTTGGTGTGAGTGGGTTGAATCTGGAACATGGAGATTGGAGACTCTGCAGGTCTATGCAGTGCAGGGGTCTGTGTGTCATGTTGTTTCCCTTTAAAAGCCCTAACATCGGTAGGACCTGCAGTTTTTTCCCTCATGGGTTGAGTCACTGAACCTGCTTACACCGAGTGCGGTCACAGACATGTACTTCCCCATTGCACACTTTTAATTTCTAGCATGATGAAAGGCAATGATGGTAGACTGGTTAGCAAGGTTAGATCACATAGAATACAGGGATAACTAGCTATCTGGATACAGAACTGGCTCATGGTTTGAAGTTAAATTCAATGAATGATCCAGAGGGCAATGATAACACTGAGGAGTGAATGAACAGTGGTGGAAATTGAAGTAAATTATCACAGTAGGCTTTATTATGAAAAGCTAGATGAATTCCTATAAGGAAATAGTAAACAAGACTATTGGGCCTAGAATCACGGGCAGGAATCTGAAGGGCGATTTGGTAGAACAGACTTTTGCACCATTGACCTCTGTGTGCAAACTGAGATTGAAGCAGCAATGTAATTTCAGAATCAGCTGGAGCCTTTGCTGAAGAGGAGTTGAAGGAAAGAGTAGCATTCATGCTATAGTTACCTCCTGACATTTTGTCCATCTCGCTGAAAACTCCTTGTTTGAAACCATTCTGTAAATCTTTTACCCACCTTTCCTACAGTTCTCTCATATCTAATTTCTAGCACAGGAACAGCCCTATCTAAATTCTATACTCAGTGACTTAGTCCTGCTGCACTAGCCCTATTTGTGCTTTTCCAGTTCACTTTAGCCTTTGCAGTTGACTGCACAGTCCCCTTTCAATGCTTCTCCTACATTGTCCAACTTAGTGAAACTATGCTTACTTGGTTCCACTCTCGTCCACTTTTGACGCTGTCAAAGTCATGTCAGCAATTCTGTTCCCACCTCAGGGCTTTGTTTCAGCTTGAATTGGGCTACCTGTAATCTCTACTTCCTCATAACTTAATGCTGGATCCCAATTTCTTCTTCACGAAGACTGCTTACTTCCATTCCAGTGGTATTGCCTGCCTCAGCAAAACTGCTGCTTAAACATTTGACCATGCCTTCTTCAAAACAGAATCAACCATTTCTAGTACTGAACTACTGGTCTCCCATCCTCCAACCTCTAGAAACTGTAGGTCGTTCAAAACTTTGATTTCTGTACCCTGCCTTACTGCAACTTTTGTTCACTGATGATTACAATGCATGCCACTTTACATTGGCTACCCATCCTGGACACCCCAGAAAGTTAAAATTATCACCCAGTTGTTTGAATCTTGATCTAAATCCATCTCTGTCTGTCCTCTAGCTCTGTGACCTGCCAAGAGCTCTGGGTGTTCCTCCAGTGTTTGCCTCTTGTCCATCCAGATTCCTTTTGCTTCATTAGTCTTCAGCTGTTTGGGCTAGGTACTCTAGAATTCCCTCCTGAAATCTGTTTCTTCATCTTGTTATCTACCTTTGTAACTCCTGGAACCCAATTGTTGACCACAGCATTCTCCTTCTTTGCATTTCCTTTGTTTTGCAGCTCCATTATAGCTTTTGAACCATGCAGAAGCGCTACTTTTATAGCCAAATCCAGCAAACATATCCCTCCATGCCTTTGCAATAATATAATCAAATAATTTTCCTTATCTGCATTTTATTCTATACCATGTATAGGTACAAATCAGTTTTTGCACATATGTGTTGATGATACTCCCTCATTTTCCTTCATACCTTGAACCTTAATCTATCCAGATATTCTGTTTGTCCTTAAGTGTATGCAAAATGTGGATATTGGCAGGATGTTTTCTCATATGGAGGAGTCTAAAACCAGGAGTTTTAAAATTAAGGCTCCCCTATTTATGAATGAGATGACGAGTAACTTTTTTTTATCTTGGGGTTGTTCGTCTACAGAATTCTTTTTCCAGGCAAGAAATGGATACTGGGTCATTGAATGTATTCAATGTTGAGTGAGATTTTTCTTCAAGGTAATTGAGAGTTAGAATTGATGATGATCTTACTGAATGTTGTTGCAGACTCCAGGAGCTGAATGATGCACTCCTGCTTCTGATTCTAGTATGTTCTACCATAAGCTTAGCTCTCTCATGACTAACTTCTCCCATGATGAAGGCCTAAATAAGCTATTACATTAGTACAGTTTTAGGTTGTCAAAGTCCTAGTTTGAAGATTTTATATATGAAGCAGCAAAGGCAAAACTGACTGGACATAATCAGATTATGCAGCTTAATTTAAATTATTTTGGAATGTGGAGGAAGAAATTAATGTTCAATTATTTTACACACTGAAAATTTAATTGCATATATCACAAGTGCCCTACATCTCTGCAGTTTATTTGTGACACGTTATTGCTGAATCTGAAAGTGAATTACTTATTACTGTCTCTGAACTCTAATAACCTTGGAGATTGCCACATGAAACAATTAAAAGTAAATTGCTGCTTGATAGGTAGCTACCTTGTGCAGTAATGTTGACGATCATAATTTGCTATGCTGCTCAAGTTTCTACATTTCTGAAAAAAAATCTTGTTTTTCAAAAGTAAAAATTGGATTCATAAATATATTTTGATTTGACCAATATGAGCAGTATTTATCAGATTACTTGCTATCCTATGTACAAATGGAAAGGACATAGTTATTTACCAGAAGGAAATGTTTTGCTTGGATACCATTTATTGTTGACACCATAGATTTGAAGGTGTTAGGCCAGAGAAGAGCCTTGCTTCCTGGAAGTAGGTAAAAGGGAAGTAGAATTATGTTCCTTGTACTCTTTTTTTTTTTCAAGCTAATTAATGAATATTGCAATGGATGAAAAACAACAGGTTGGGTGCCTTTGATTTCTGATAGATACTCCTGGTGGTGGAAGCTCTCTGTAGGCCAATTGCAGTCAAACTAGCCTCTGTTGGTATTGGAAATAAATTGAGTTAGTCATGCAGCTGATTTCATGATCAAATAGCTGGTGAAACATAGGCTGAGTAACGAAACCGAAAATCTTACAATATATAAATCATACAAATTATATATCCAGCTTTCTCTTGAATTGTGCGTTCTCAGAGGCAAAATAGCTGGCCACTGCCAGGATCTTCCAGCAGAGATGCTGCAGGTGCCATATTTAATCCCAGTTGTGCACCAGTTCTAATGCTACAAGCTGAAATGACCATTTGAGGTCTTCATGCAACATTGCAATTCTGAAGGAGATGCCTCAGAGAGGGAGGTGGAGCAGTGCTTCAAGTTCAATGTGACTTTATGTTCCTGGAGCATGGCGTGTTGGAGGGGAGAACAGTCCTCTTCCCTCAGGATTGCCAGAGGAGATGACAGCATCAGAACCTGCCAGCCTGGTCAGAGTCTGTGGATTATCCATATCCAGAGGAACGTGTGCAGTGCTGGAAGGATGTTAATGGCCTATGCTGTAGAAAGGTATGTCTAAAATCTTCTTCCTGCTACCTCACACCCATTCCAACTTTGCTACTGCACTGTCTACCATCTCACTCTGCATATAGCATCTTTACTCTCCCACTGTCATCCTCCAAAACTACTAACCCTGTTGTGGTTCTGTTCGCCGAGCTGGGTATTTGTCTTACAAACGTTTCGTCCCCTGTCTAGGTGACATCCTCAGTGCTTGGAAGCCTCCTGTGAAGTGCTTCAGTGCTGTTTCCTCCGGCATTTATAGTGGCCTGTCTCTGCTGCTTCCGGTTGTCAGTTCCAGCTGTCTGCTGTAATGGCCGGTATATTGGGTCCAGGTCGATGTGTTTGTTGATAGAGTCTGTGGATGAGTGCCATGCCTCTAGGAATTCCCTGGCTGTTCTCTGTTTGGCTTGCCCTATAATGGTAGTGTTGTCCCAGTCGAATTCATGTTGCTTGTCATCTGTGTGTGGCTATTAAGGATAGCTGGTCGTGTCGTTTCGTGGCTAGTTGGTGTTCATGGATACGGATCGTTAACTGTCTTCCTGTTTGTCCGATGTAGTGTTGTGTGCAGTCCTTGCATGGGATTTTGTACACTACATTAGTTTTGCTCATGTTGGATATCGGGTCCTTCGTTCTGGTGAGTTGTTGTCTGAGTGTGGCTGTTGGTTTGTGTGCTGTTATGAGTCCTAGTGGTCGCAGTAGTCTGGCTGTCAGTTCAGAAATGTTTCTGATGTACGCAATTTCATCAACAGATGCCTAAGGGAGAGAAAACCGGACGAGGACATGCCACAACCCAAAGGACTAGCCACACTACCATACATGCAGAGACAGGCCACTATAAATGCCGGAGGAAACAGCACAGAAGCGCTTCACAGGAGGCTCCCAAGCACTGAGGATGTCACCTAGACAGGGGACGAAACGTTTGCAAGACAAATACCCAGCTCGGCGAACAGAACCACAACAACGAGCACCCAAGCTACAAATCTTCTCACAAACTTTGAACTACTAACCCTTCCTGCCTTTTGCTCACTCACTCGGGTCACCATACTACTTTTCCTGCTCCTATAACACTTCAAAAGCCCTTCCAGCCACATTCATTTCACCTAATCCCTCTCTTTGTCTTATAATAGGGCTGAAAGGTCAATGAAGATGGTGAGGTGACTGACCTTTCGTTCATCAACCTTTTCAAAGACAAGATCCTGGAGTTAGTGAGAGAGGATCAAAACTATCCAAGGAGATGTTGAGACCTCCACACTCAGCAACTAAGCAAGTTTCATTGCAGAGTGGTGTGTTGCTCTCCCATTACCACTGTGGTAAATGTATTTGTAACATGCTAAAGCTTCTGCCCCTATTGTGCAATTTAAGCCTTCTTTTCTGTTCTGTAAGCATCAGAGGTACCCACATAGTCTCTGAGGTGAAGAGACCAACCTCTCTAAGCATCGGTTCCTTTTGCACCTCTGAGAAAGAAGCCATGGATGCTTCAGGACTGTAGGAGGCCAGATACTTGCTCAACTCCAGGCTGACAAAGATCCTGTGGATTTGGCTATAAATAGCACAGCCCTACACAGAAACAGCAGGTGGTCAGTAAACCAGACTGAAGGATAAAGGAGCCTGTCTCGGGCCTGCTGCGGTGCTCCATCGAGGCTCAGTTCAAGCTGAAAGAACAGCAACTCATTTTCCACCTGGGGACCCTGCAGCCTTCAGGACTCTATCAAGTTCAGTAATTCTAGAACTTGAACCTTCTTCCATGCCCTTTATCCACCCCCACATCCAAGTTCTGCCATGATATGGGCTGCTTTTAGCACACCCAACCCATTTTCACATATTTATGGTCCCATTATCAACTTTATTCTCTACCTGGCTCACTATCATCCATCCCTTTGTTTACTTAACTACCTTTCTATCTCTCTAGGTTCCACCTATCAGCTAACTCCCACTCCCGACCACTGTCAACAACATAAATATCACATTTTCCTGGCTGCTATCAGTTCTAAACAAGGGTCACTGGATTCTGCTTTCTCTCCACAGATACTGCCAGACTTGCTGCATTTCTCCAGCAATTTCCCTTTCTGTTGAGGGTTGGAAGTATCAATCACCATTATCTGTCTGGTGCTGGTTGTGGCAAAGGTCTGGCTGTCTCCATGGTCAGTTTGGCAGCTGCCCTGGAAAACCGTCCAGTTTGGATTAGTGGTGCTGGAAGAGCACAGCAGTTCAGGCAGCATCCAACGAGCAGCGAAATCAACATTTCGGGCAAAAGCCCTTCATCAGGAATAAATCATGGGCTGCTGGAAATACACACTGACCTGCATTCCATCACTGTCATTGTTTCTCAGTAGCAATGGCAAGATGAGAGGCGCTGAGGAACCGGGAGATCATTCCAGATGCCTGTTCCTTTCAAGAAGACCTGGTAATCAGGCATGGAATCGGATTTGAAACCATGCATATGCCTTTCTGAAATCTCCTTTCAGGACACACCAGTGGGATGCACCCCTGCCTGCGATCCCCAAATCTTTGCATGTCTTTGCCAAGGAGACTAAGCCTACATCTGGGCAGGACACTCTCAGCATGCCTGGGCCCTCCAGCCACAATCACCCCCACTCCCTGGAGCTATCCAACCAAATCATCAAGGCCAGCTGACTCCATTACAAAGTATCAACTCCTGTTTCTGTTGATGATTTAGTTTTTGTATAGTGTCCTGGGATATCCTCAGTCTGTGCCTGCATTGAGCTTTGGCCAGCTAGCTTTGGCCTGCTAAACGTTGACTGCATCCTTGGGATCTTTTTCATCTGGAGGGTGTTTGGCATCTGTTGGAGGTTGCTGTTGCTCCTGGGTCTGCTGATACCATTTCACTTCAGTACGTCACTTCACTTCACTTCTACTGATTCACTTCAGTATGTCAAAGCTATCTTTCTATTCATGTAATGATAGTGCTTGCCATTGTTGACTCCATTCTGGATGGGTACCCTAAACGTATGCAGAGAATATCAGATATATAAGACCTCATTAGCGTGATTCCTGAGCAGTCCTACATTCACAAATGAGACGCTACCATAGGTCTCGACTCAGCAATGACTTGGAGGCCTCCAAAAAGGAAGGTCCTGAATATCCTGTACTTGGGACTTCTGAAATATCACACCCAATGCAGATGTATGCATCACAAAAAATCTTGTTGAGCAACTATGCTGGGATAGTGCAATTGTGCAGCAATGTATCCACACCCTTGACTGTTCAGCGCTGGCAAGCATGACAATCTGACTGACTTTTTTTGTCTATGCTAAAAGGTAGAGATGCAAGTGGCCAGGTAAGCACATAATTAATGAGTGCCACAAAAGCAAGCTAGGAGCCCTGAGATGCATCCTGTGCAGATGGATGTGATGGGTTGTGTCCCTATGCACAAAGTGACCTGACTAGAGTATTGCAGTGTGGCATGTTGTTGACCTCCAAAGTGCAGTCGTGTTCTGATGCAGGTCAAGGTCAACCACAACACGGTGAGGTTTTACCTTGCCAATGCCAGCTTCTATGGATGAAGGATGGAGGTGCTCTCTGCCCAAGGAATGTGCTCTAAGAATTTGGGAAATTATTGTCACCATGGAGGCTTGGCGAGCTGCAGCCTCCAGATAGCCACAGTGACTTTCAAGTCAGGAATTGATGTCGTCTAATTACTCATCAGTACCTGGAAGAATTGTGATCTGGCTAAAATGAGGTGAGGTTAACTAATATGAGATAGTAATACAGGCAGACATGACCCTCACAGCTTACTAGCAAGATCCACACTTAGCTGTTGAAACCTAGAAAGGGAAATCAGCCTTTAATTTTCTCAGTTCAGAATTCCATTTTATCATGGCTATATGCTCCTGAATTTCTCACCATTGTACCACTGCTCAAGGGCTGGGAAGATTCAGCTCAATATTTTCGAGGGTGTTGACTTGTCAACAGAAAAGATTGTAAAACTGAAACATTAACTATAATACTTCAACTGATCAATGGCAGTGGACAAGAGCAAGGAGATTTTCCAAATAATCAGACTGAAAGATTCTCAGTGACACACACAGACTACAAATTTAGAAGTGGAAAACAGGAAATACCAATTACAGTTAAATTATTGTACAAGAAGAAAAAAACTTTTGGATATATGCATGGGATTAAGAGTGTGATATAAAAGCTGAAGGACAAAATCTACATTTGTTAACTGAATTTGACAGTGATAGTACAGTATTGTGTCTTTACTACATCAGCAGCTAAAGATAGCATACCTTAAATAAAGTATTTGTGGTTCGGTTTTAAAATTCCATCCTTTGGGAAAGTCACCATTAGTCACGACCTATCTGGATGACATATATTTGACAAAATGCACTGTATAATAATATTCAGTACTGAATTCTACTCTCATATGGGTTTGCTTATCTTTTTTCTGACATCTGTTTTCTGGTGATTTTGATATGCTGTACTTCAAAATAAATTGAGCAGTGCTTTCACTTCTTTCATGTCATCAGTAGCCTGAATGTTTCATTAAAATGATAATTCTAAGACTTGCCTGATTTTACAGTCTGTATTAAATTGTTTTCAAAAACCGTTCCACATTTATGAAGGTTAATTTTATTTTGTCAACTACTGCCATCTCAGTTTGGTGTCTCTCTGTAGGTATGGTTCTCACTTTTTTAAAAGCTACATTTCAGATTATTTGAAAATTGCTTATTTACAGTCAATCTTTTGAACAATAAAATATACCACTTATGAGAAGGTGCTGATTCTTCATCAGAAGTGTATCTAAACAGTGGAGGCCTCCTTCTGCCTGCCACACAATTATATGTTGCTTCTTCTGATATGAGTTGCATTCTGCAAATATGACATTGTGAAAACTATTGGACTGTACAAGATATGTCATCTCATTTTTTTACTGTGTGAAAATTTTCCAGAATACTCCTTTGAAGTAGATTGTCTGTCTGTGTCTGTATTTTGTACTTGAAAATAAATGAAAATAAATTAAGCACTGATTTTAGTTTATTTGATGTAGTTTGGAGCCTGAATAGACCTAAAGCCAGGCTCTTCTTTTGTGAATTTATTGGTGCTCTCAAATGCCTCTCCATTTGTATTTTGATTGTTGACATTGTCTGCTTCTACATGAGTTATTTCAACAGATATTCTATTTTGAAAACTATGTTTTAAATTACTTCAAAATAAATTACAAATAACAACTGCGCAGACTCTGTAATTTATCTCATTCTCTTGCCAGTTACAGATGTTTGGCTATATAGTTATTTCTGATGTGCAAATTTGTATCTTGACCTGCTTATTTGATACAGCAGTCTTCCTTGTTTTGTCTTGCAGAGTTCCTATGGATATGGTGATTTATTTAGTGATACCTGGAAAGTATTTACTGATCACAACATCATACATTTAAAGACATTTGATTTTAAAAAGGTATGGAATATTTTGATACTTTTGGAACTATAATTTATGCACATAAAACATCTTCTGTTTATGTACCATTATTTTGTTCCTTTTGTCTGTGGTAATTTAGGTATGCTTCAAGGAGGTAGTCTTTTCCCTACTCCCACGCATGCGCTATGGATTATTTTACAATACCCCTTTGGTAAGTGCATTTAATCCATTAGAAATTATTCATTTGTGTTATAAAAATAATGTTCATTTAATACATTTCATTTAGAATGAAAGCACTACACAAACCTTACCACTGAAGTTTTATCCCCTCTGCTCAATGCTGTCATAGAACAGAAGCTCTCACTTAAATTCTTTAAGAATGATGGATTTTTAGTTACATGCAGTATTATAAAATAGTTTATGAGAGAAATTCATTTCTTTTGAGTATAAGTAAACAACAATGGAGAAGTTCCAATATACCAGTTGTCATCTGAACACCCTTATAGACTGCATCTTGTACATTCCTAGTATAAAATATGCCCAATAGATCAAAATAACCAAATGATATTGTGATTTTGAAGAGTGGCAGAGTGACATTTTGTTCTCTTTTGTTACTGAGACTATATGTTAGCTGGCAATTTTGTTTTCTTGACTATGAATCCAGCTAACAAATATTTTTCATATTCTATTTATGTTAGTTATCCAGTTTTATATATTGTAATAAAACAGAAACACCAATAACTGAGAAACATCCGATGCAGTTAACTGTAACTGTTGGCACTTGTCATTTTGTAATGTTAACAGATAATGTTATAATAAGTCAGTGATTAAGGCCTGGAATTATTTCAACAGATTTCACGCAGTCTGCCTCTTAGATGTGTGGAACCTAATGGATGAAATTAAAAAGCAAATTATTGAGGATGCTGGAAATCTGAAATAATCCAGAAAATTATGGAAATACTCAGCAGGTCTGGCAGCATCTGAGGAGAGAAAGAGAGTTAATATTTCTGGCCAATAACTTTTCATCAGAATGGAAATATGTATTGAGAATATGTGCCATGTTTTTATATAACATTGGCCTCATAGAACAGTGTACAAATGCTTTCTTTGCTTGTAAACAACAGGTGCCTGGCTGCTTTAGCACAGGAATGTTCAGAGCATTTTCACAACATGTCCTGTTTAGACTAAATATTACTCAAGAAAGGCCACAGGTAAGAGTCTTACTGTAGAAAGCTCCATAAGCCTATCCATTTGGCTTTCACTTTCAATGTTAAAATGGTATCACAGGCATGGACCACTCATTCCAGTATAAGAATTTACAATTTTTCAACAACTCTCTGTCTGTAGTAGGATAAGGTCTGCACTTCCATTAACAGGTTTTATTAAGCAGAAGTTTCTACAAGAGATTATAAGCAAGGATATTTTCTAAAAACCTGGAGACTCTAGCTCCAGAACCATCTGATTTGACATCACTCTGACACAGCCCCTTTCTCACATGATCAGTCACTATTTTTAGAGTACATAGTACGTGTGAGCTAGGAGCAGGAATAGGCAATTCAGCTCCTTCAGCTTGCTCCACTGTTCAGTTCAATCATGGCTTATCAGTGCCGCTTTCCCACATGAACTTCATAACCCTTGATGTCAGTAGTTTTGAGAAACCTAATGATTTCTATCTTAAATTTGCTCAATGCCCAAATTTCCACAGCCCTCAGGTAGAGAATTCCACAGATTCACCACCCTCTGAAGAACTCGTGACTCAGTAGCCAGGGGAAGCATCTTATCAGCATCTGCACTATAAAGAAATTGCTAACTCTTAACTCCACACTGTTCAGCCAGTAAGGCTTATTATGTGATGCCCAAATCAATTACTGCCCAATCTTATTTCTCAAGCTCCATTTGAAATCTGCTCTCTTGAAACCATTCTTCCATAGCCTAAAACCTTCAGATGTTGCAACCTTACTCCTTCTGCATGTCTCCAGAAATTGATTTAAGCTGGGTTGTGATCTAGATGTCTCTGTACTCTTGCACTAGGGAGGCATGGCCTTAGCTATGATGCCCCTTCCATGGTAATGTGCCCAGGTGACATTCTGATTCATTGAAGAACTAGACTGCATTTTTAGTTGTCATTGTTTTTTGGATTGTTGTTTGAAATTAGGTGAGGATTACGCTCAAACTCAGCTATTCAACTATGAGGCTTTT
Organism: Chiloscyllium punctatum; assembly: GCF_047496795.1. Lineage (NCBI taxonomy): Eukaryota > Metazoa > Chordata > Chondrichthyes > Orectolobiformes > Hemiscylliidae > Chiloscyllium > Chiloscyllium punctatum. The sequence continues at coordinate 47,432,654 of NC_092750.1, read as the reverse complement.
GTCTGTTACTTAGGATGCCATGCAAATTCAAAGAGAAATTGCCTCTTCAGACAATCTGACACAGCTCTTGAGTACAAGGGAAAATCACTAACTTTGAATTTAGCTGTCACACAGAAGATAAACTCTGTCTTCTCAGCTTTAAAATTGTTATCCATCTCAACCAAAAGGGAAATGGCTCTTTCAGAATGATTAAATACATTTATATTGTCATGAGATAATTTTGCTGAAATTTCTAAATGAAAATTTGGAGATATATTTTAATATTTGGAAATGTTGCTATATGCCAAATAATTTTATTTTTCTTTTATCAAGATTGGCAAAATTCGTGTTACACTTCTAGTTCGCAGTACTCAGTATCGTAGAATTTTAAATCAGGATGAGGTGAGTAGTAAAAGGAAGCAAATTTTTGTGTTGTCTAAGATATAACAACGATTGTAGAATCTTGTTGTCCTTATTTATTAAATTTTTTTTAATCCTAGGCAATGTATTTATCTTTGAAATGTTTTACAGTGGTTTTGTTAAAATAAAATATATCCACTTGCTGTTTAGTGACCCAGTGCATTGCCTGTTTTGGTATCAGATTCTTAATGTAGGCTCAGATTAAAAAGGCCTTTCAGACAATATCAAATTCTCCCAAAAATGGTGCCTATCCCTTCTTCTATTTTACAGTATCTAACAGTTTCTTAATAAATCTAGTGTCATTTTACAACTACCTCTTCTCCCAATGATTATCTCTGGGTAACTATCACCTTCAGAAATATTTCCTTGTTTTTATAATAAAGTTCTTTTTTAGAACCTTCAGTCAGTGCTGCCTTATCATGTTGCCTGCATTGTTTCCGCTTTGATTTCTCTTTCTTAATACTACCTTTGTATTCGTCTAAGATTGCCTCAGTGTCCAGGGTTTTTCAGGTGAGGAATATATCAAACAACTCCTCAGGGAGTTCAAATGAAGGGTCATTATATTAACCATAAGATGTAAAAGCAGCAGTAGGCCATTCAGCCTACTGAGTCTGCTCCCCAATTCAGTGACATCATGGCTGATCTGATCACCCTCAACCCCAGTGCTTTCCTTTTCCCCATAATCGTTAATACTCTTACTGTTTAAAAATTTGTTTATCTAAACCTCGACAGCCTTCTGTAGTAATGACTTCCACAGATTCATTACCCTCTGGGACAAGAAATTCCCCTTCATCTCTGTCTTAAATGTGTGACCCCTCTATTCTGAAATTATGCCCTCTGGTCCCAGACAGTCCAAAAAAGCTGAACAACTTTTGTAAATCTACCCTTTCGATTCTGCTAAGAATCTTGTGTATTTTAATAAGGTTGCCTTCATTTTTTGATATTTAAATGAATACAGGCCCAATCTATTCAATCTCTTCTCATAACACAGTCCCACCAAACCTTGTAAAAGCCGAGTGAACCTTCTCTGGTCTGCTTGTAATGCTAGTACATGGACCCAAAACTGTTTGCAGCATACCAGCTGTGGTCTAACTAGTGCCTTGTATAGTTTTAACAATTTTTTTTAATGTTCCATTCCCTTTTAAGAAAAGGCCAATATTCTGTTTACTTTCCATATTATCCAGAGAACTTGGATGCTAGTTTTTTGTGATTCATGGATGAGGACTTTTAAATCCCTTTGTTCCGTAACTTTCTGTAGTATTTTTCCATTGAAATAATATTTTGCTCCTCTATTTTTCCTGCCAAAGTGCACAAACACACATTTCCTCACATTCTTTGCCTTCTTTCTTTCACAAATGCTTCCTGGTCAGCTGAATGTTACCAGCCTTTTGATTTTAAATCCTCATGAGGTCTTCCCTGTGGTGTTGTTGGTTTTATTTTTATTGCTCTTGTGCCTGAAAGGCCATCTGGTCCTGTAGGAGGCAAACTGTATGCAATTGCTTCCAGATACAACTTGGCCAGTGTACCATACAAGTTGAGTGTATCCTTCAAAGATTTAAACTCACCTGAGTTGGCAATAAGACGAAAGGTCGTGAATGATTTGCAGGGTGTAATTTGCAACTTTAACTAATATACAATGAGATGTGATTCTGTGTTAGTTGGTTGGGGACCAACACATGTATCTCACTCAAGTACAGCTAGACAATCCTTTATCTGAAAGCCCAAAATCCGAAAATCTCCGAAATCCAAAGGTATTTTCATGAAGTTTTTTTCTCGTTAAGAAGGTTGTTTGACATGCAAACAGTTAACCCAACTCCACACCCACTCAATGGACGTCACTCAGATGTTACGTGTGGGGGATGTGGCCCAGCACTGGCAGGCCTCAATTCTGTTTCAGGGTCCGTTTTACTCTCAGTACGTCTGCTGTTTGGTAAGATATTTAAGAATTTCATCATCAAATGGTCACTTGTTCTGAAATTCGAAAAATTCTGAATTTCAAAAACCAGCTGGTCCTGAGCATTTCGGATAAAGGATTGTGTGCCTATACTTCTACCATTGATGAATGCATGGTGCCATGGAGACTTGGTGCATTTATAATGAAATGAGCTGCAAAGAATTGTATGAATTAAGTTGCTTGAGCTCAAGGAAGAAAACCCTTCGTGAAACTAAAATCTATATGCTGTTTTAATTACCCTTTTTCCTCTCCTTTTGATTGTTTATTATTCAATTCATCTCCATCCTAGCACACAAACTCTCATAGCCTAATTAACTTACAAAAAGACTTTAAGAAAGTGTAGGCGTGTCATATAATTGGAGTTCCCACTCTCAACTTAAAATGGCCACCTAAAAGGAAAAAATACAGTGAACATATACCTCTTCTAAATGTGTGTTGTCTGTCTCTATTGAATTATTTCCATGCAAGGTTAATTTTTTTCTGGTCGTTAAATATGTAAGGCTAAAGGTTACCAAAATCTAAATGTATCAATTGCAGCAAGTTTGCTGAATGGTTTCTACCATGAATTCACACAATTCTCCCAGGTTACCTCCTTATGTATGTACCAAGTCTCCATGTGATTAATAATGGTGGAAGTACTTGACACTCCCACTTGATACTTGAAGGATCTCAATTTTCCAAACTCTCCATAACTTCCTTACTAATTCACCGTTGCCTGTGTCATTCAATGGCTGGGAAAATCATCGCTAATTTTTCTGATAATTGAGGTTAGACTAATGGAACGGTAGTCCTGGGACAGGAATGATTTTGTTTATATTTCTTGTTTATTTTCTGCATCCTCCTGTTGACTCTTCCAAACCACCTATTTAGAACCTCTAATTTTGAATCTTTGAGAATCCTCAATGCTTTGGTTGGTTAATTTCTGTAATGACATTGAGGTCATAAAGGGTAACAATTTGGTCACAATACTTGTGAGCTGGTGAGGGAAATAGTAATTCATAATCCTCATTCCTGGTTTAACTAGGAATTACTGTTGAAACATTTGTAATGTCAGCTCAGGAGAAGTGTAGGCTTGATGTTGATGTTGTTCACAGTTATGTAAATTGCCTAAAATTATCAGCAAGCTACAGAAGTATTTCAATCTCTGTAGGACAACACCCACCATGACTCAATACGCTGAGGAAAGATTCAGAAAAACAAATAAAACAAAATTGCCCTGCTTTCATATCTTGCTTTACACCTGTAATCTGTATATAGGAAAAAGTCTTGCATCAGTGTGCATTTCATTCCTTTTTCATTTATAGATATCCATATTTAGAATGGAAATGGCCCATGTAAACTAATCATGCACTAAATAAACCCACCCTCACACCAATGTTGCTACCATATATCTTGCATCATCTCAGTCTGTACTGCAAAAACACAATACAATCAAACTCTGCTTCCTAAATTACTGTTGTTATTTAGCAATAATAATAAAATGTAAGAATTTAAAAGGGGCTAAATCAATTAATTAGTTTTGAAATATAATTGTGTTTACTCCCCATGTGCAACACCATGCTGGTTAACTCATTATAAAGAATATACAAAGACTTGCATATAAGGTGGATTTACATTGTGCTGTACGTGTATTATTTTCTCTGTCATAATTTGATAGCATTTCTGATGTAGAAAATCCTCTTCATTATCACGAGCAATATCGTGGGAGATAGCTATCATTATATAATGATAGTTGTGTTTAATTTTTTGAACTGTATTAAGAGTTTTATTGCTCATAAATTGTAGAAGGCTTTTTTTTAGTTCCTAAATTATGCTAAATGCTTAATAAAATTAAACAACTAAATAAACTGCAAGTATTTTAATTTTGTCCTCAGCTGGTGAAGGCACTGAAGACAGTAACTGTATTTGATGTCAGAGTGGTGGATTACAAGTAAGTGTTAAACAGCTGACAAATGACAGAGGTTGCTCAGACAATCTACTAAAATTACATTTACAGAATTTGCACTTTTCAAATAAACAGAAATATAAATTGCTGGAGAAATTCAGTCGGTCTAGCAGCATCTGTGAATAGAAGGCAGAATTAACATTTCAAATCTAGTGATGCTTCTTCAGAACTGTTGGTGGGTAGTAAAGTGTAATATATGTGCTAAAGAAGGGAGGTTTGGGGATGTAGGTAGAGACAGAGTCCAGAGGGAGAGAAATAATATTAGGCAGACTAAAGGATTGATAATTGTAAGCCCAGGAGAAAGAGGAACTGCTAATGGAGACCATAAATCAGTGCAATTCGGTTGGTTATGCTGATAGCATCCTGTGTGGTGACAGGGCCATGGATGTGCAGGTGGGTAAAGAACATGCATTTAGGTGTTTAGGTCCTAAATGTATTGAACTCAATACTAAGTGTAAGAAGGTTGCAGAGTTCCCTTCTGGGAAACAAAAAGCATCTCATTTTCTGCTTTTCACCAAAGCATGGTCCCCATTAGCAGCTCTTCTTTCTCCTGGGCTTACCATTATCAATTCCATTTTCTGCTTAACACTCTTTCTTTCCTTTGGGGCTCCACCTCCACCTAATCGCTTACTCCTGTCTTTAGCATATATACCAGTTTTTCCCTGGCGACCATCACTTCTGAAGTGGGGCATCAGATCTGAAACATTAACTCTGCTCTCTCTCTGCACACATGCTGTCAGACCTGGTGAGTTTCCCCAGTAATTTCTGTTCTTGTTTCAGATTTCCACCATCTGCAGTTCGTTGTTTTATTTTAATAGAATTAAATGAAAAGAAGCTGCTATACCAAATAAAAAAGTGGTAATTTCAGTCCTCTTTTATTTGTAAGTTGTATAAACATTTTGCAGGTAGAATTACTTAGTGTCCAGAATTCCATCAACTGGGGATTAAAAGCTTTCACTTTTTAACACATTAATAGGAATGTTTGCCTTTTATTGTTGTGGTTTACAGAAGCTTGGGTGCATTAGAAAAATACATTGAAATGGCTGGTAGCAAGGCACTTGCATAAAATCTGTTAAACTAACTGTTCAACCATTGAGGCAGTATTGTGTGCCTGATCTTTTGAGTGAAGGTATAGATGGCAAATTTATAGAGCAAGATCTGCCAATTTTGGGTGTTGTTTGCAGACTGAAAGTGTAAGCTATCCAGACACTGAAGCAGGTTGGGAGTTCATGACGTAGGATGTCACTGCAAAAATCTGACTGTGTAATGGTCATCATGAACTAGTATTCGATGTTTTTAATTTTTAAAAAATCCAAATTTAGTTAATAAACCGCATTTAAATTCCCTTCCTGTCATTGAGGAATTTGAGCATGAGTCTCGAGATCATGTAATGCAGAGATTTGGGTTTTGGTTTTGTGACTTAACAATTATGCTAAGGTTCCTCATAGTATTGTGGAACCAGAAGTACACGGCAAAATATATTAGTTATTAATGTATGGTATCAATAGCTCTCTTTTGAAACTAGTCTTTTAAAACCCTTGGTGTAGGCCATTAGATCCAGGACAATTGTTACCTTTGAGACCCATTAATTACTCCAATCCTATTTCTTTGCTGATATGGGTGTACAATCCTTTAACCGAAATGCTCGGGAACAGTTGGGTTTTGAAATTCAGAATTTTTCGAATTTCAGAATAAGTGACAGTTTGATGGTAAAATGTTTAAAAATCTTACCAGAGGAGCATGACTCACTGAGTAAAACAGAATTAGAGGCCTGCTGGTGCTGGGCCACACCCCCCACATCACATCTGATTGACATGCATTGAGTGGGTATCGACTTGGGTTAACTGTTTGCACGCCAAACAACCTTGTTAATGAGAAAAAGACTTCACAAAAAAACCTTCAGATTTTGGGATTTCGGATAAAGAGTTGTCTACCTGTACTAGTCCACTAAATCTCCCTATTTTCACTAAACCCTTGGCTCACCAGTACTTCAGCAATTTTTTATGCCTTCTGTTGAGGGCAGTGTTTGTGTAATATTTGTCATTGCCTTTAAGGGTCACAGATGTACTCTTACTAATCTCTTCCTTTTTAAATACCTATGAAAGCTTTTGCAATCTGTTTAATGTCTTTAACCATTTACCCTTGTATCCTACTTTTTTTTTATTGATTAATTTGTCATCCTTTGCTGAACTTTAAAAGCCCTTCAATTCCCTTTTTGGGGAATTGAGGGGCTTTTAAAGAATTCCTTTATTTTTAATGTAATCAAACGTCTAATTCTGTTAGACATGGTTGGACTACTATGCCTTTTTCTTTTATTCCATAAATGAAAGTATAACCCTTGCAAATTATGAATTGCTACTTCGTCTGATCGCAAGTGGTCACCTACTAATATATCTTTTGACCCAGTTTTCCAGTCTACATTAGTCACTGATTCACACTGTAATTTGTTTTATTTAGATTTAAGACCCTAGTTTCAGTTTTAAGTAAGTCACCCTTCAATTCAATGTAAAATTTCTTATACCGTAATCATTCTCCCTCAGAAACTTCCTGCCAAGTTGTTAGTTAAGTAGGTCGCATAGTTCAAAGCTTATTCTCTAGTTTGCCTTCCGAGTAAGAAAATTATCTTAAAACATTCTGTGAATTCGTCCTCTGCACTTTGATTGCATATTTGGTTTTCTAGCCATTAAGATGATAAAATATCCAGAGGTTAACTGCATTATCCCTTATTGCATGAGCCTGATTTATTCTTTGTTCAACATTGCAACTACTATTAAGGAGCCTTTAAACCATTCTCACTGTTTTCAGACTCTTGTTATTCCTTCACTCCATCCAAGGTAACTCGGTATCTTAATTTTCCTCTACTGTCTTTTCCCAGACTTTATTATCAGGACTAAGTGTCTTGGAAAATTTAGTTCCCAGCTTGGTCATTAAGCAGCTGCATTAATTTATAACTTTTTAAAATTAGTGTACATTGTTGTGAATGTTTTATGCTTACCACTTGATCATTAACAGTATAAGTCAATTACAGTATTGATGTCTCTTTGGAAGGCAACCTGTTTGGAATAAATGGTTTCCATTGTAAGGCTAATGTCCAGTGACCATTTTACTTGAAAATTCAATAGGCTCCTTCCAACAATAATGATTTTTATGCAGCATTAACTAGTTTCTACTTTTGCATGCATTATCAACTTTATGTATCTTTCTGTAGTTAATAGACACCTGTCTTCTCTATGTCTCTGCACTCCGGAGTTCAGCTTATTTTAAATATGTTTAACTCAAGTTGCTGACTGGACAGTGGATATTCCCATATTAATACTGAGGCTTGCTGATGGTCTTGCAATATTCCCTTCCTGCATGGCATGCTGTGTGTTTGTGGCTGGTGCTGGAATTTCAAGGGTACAGTTTTTAGGATGCAATTAAAACCATATATGGCTCTCATCCCTATCCCCATGGAATATGGAAAGATGACAATATTCTCTATACTCAAACAATTGTGTATTGGGTACAGGGAAGATCTTTATTGCTATCTTCCATGATCCCTTTATTTTTAGATTTTTGCTATCATGGTGGTTTTAATTCAAATCAAATTTAAAACCACACAAACACTTATTCTCAATATCATTTAGAAGTTAGCAAGTTTGTTTATAATATGTTATAATATGTTAATCTACAATTATTTTCACAATTCAGAATTGTACTTATCTTTAAATTTCAGGTTAAAATCTAAGTTCTAATATAAATTGAAATCCCAATGTTATTTTCTTCATTTTAAACTTTAACCAGTAAGGCAACAGGAGGCAGTCTGCTGTAGTAACTCTGAAACCTTTACTTAAGTTTTGAATAATACCTACTGAAGAAGGGCAGTGACTTTTCTGTTGTAAAATGACACTTGCTTTCTGGTTCAGCTTAAGGCACATGTCAATACTTCACCTCTGGTCTCTCTCTAGAACCCTCAGGGGCTTCTGCTTCTGATTGGACAGTAGGATAACTTCACTTTCAAAGTTGATGTGTAGATTGGTCACTGAAAACTACTGCTTATTAACTTTTTCCAAGCCACAGCAGGATCATTGCATTCTGATTGCTCCAGGTTAAGTTAGGCATATTGCTAATTGGTTTAAAGAACATTTGATTTCTAATTGCCTGTTAAGGATGATAGATATTGATTGATGTCATCTCCCACGATCTCCTGACTGGGTCCATTATCCAATGGCCCATCCTCTTCCTGATTGCCTGTTTATTATCACTTTATGACATTTTGCTAAGATGATGATTTCAAATGTTCTTTACGCCTTTGTTAGGGCAAAGGTAGCCGTTTACAGCCAGGACTCAATGGTTAATATTCTTGAGGTGCCTCAAATAACACTTAATTGGCAAGTTTCCCATTCTGTCAGATACTCACTGATCATTTGCTTATCTCAGAGTCCTTGTTAAATGATGTTCTCTGTGTGGTGTTTGAATGTTTGAAAAGAGTTTTTTTAACTCTTCCCCCAGAACCCTATTTCAGTGTCACACTTTTTCTCTGTGCACGCAGTGCAGTTTTATTGCATCAAAATTTTAAGTGATATTTCCTAATATAAATTTCCAAACAAATAAAACTATCAAGGGAATAGATAAGATAGAAGCAGGGCAGGTGAAACTGGAACTAGGGGCATAGCCTCAAAATAAGGGGGAACAGATTTAGGACTGAGTTAGGAGAAACTTCTTCACCTGAAGTGTTGTGTGTCTGTGGAATTTCCTGCCCACTGAAGCAGTTGAGGCTACATCATTGAATGTTTTTAAGACAAAAACATATTTTTAAACAGTAAAGAAATTAAGGGTTATGGTGAGCAGGCAGGACAGTGGTGCTGAGTCCACGAAAAAAATCAGCTGTGATCTTATTGAATCATGGAGTAGGCTGGATGGGCCAGATGTCGAGAAAAGCACAACAGGTCAGGCAACATCCGAGGAGCAGGAGAATCTTCTGCTCCTCGGATGCTGCCTGACTTGCTGTGCTTTTCCAGCACCACACTTTTGACTCTGATCTCCAGCATCTGTAGTCCTCACTTTCTCCTGGATGGGCCAGATGGCCTACTCATGCTCCCCTGTTCCTGTTTCTTATCTAGCGGGTATTGTGCACATTTGTGTTTCCGGATTAATGGCTGTGTACAACTGCCCTTGGTTGTGGGTGTTAGCAGGTACTGCCTTTTGTCAATTGCTTCACTTCTAAAACAACTTAAAACAACCCAGTACAGAAAGGCAGCTATAATCATGATTTCTTGTTGAGGCCTGATGAGCTGGAGGAGTGACAACTCTGCCACCTTCAACCTTGGGGGCTGGACATCTATAATTGAAACAGATTAAGCAGGGCTCCTTAGCCTTGTAGCTATACCTTTCCAACATTAGGGAGAGGTTCACAATTCCTTTATGTATTTCTTTGTCAAGTGAAGGTAAGCAGAGTAAAGTATTAAAATCTACATTGAATACCGTTATGCAGAATAATATAGTATTAGATTAATCAAGGAATATACTTTGTGCGATTAGAGCAAAACTAAGTCAGTCATGAAATGTTAATTCCCTACCAATCCTATAAATCAGATCAGTGACCCTGGTGGCATACATAGCTAACCCATGTGCTCATGTACCTTTAATGAAATTTAGCAGCTTCTCTTGTTCAGGCTGCAAATACTGAACAGATTATATAGTGAACACTCTCATTGGTTGGATAATTTTACTACAAATAACTTGAAGAATACTTAATCCGAAGCAAGTAACTGCATACAGCTATATAAGGGATTATGAAACTTAATCTACACTGGAGGATATCGATGCTAGATTTATACAATATCACTCCATGTATAGAGGAAATCTTCATTGCAGCATTTTGTAACCTCAGGCACTGTTCCTTCCCATTCCCAACTGCCCTGAGCTAGTCCTTAGTTATACCAGTTTGATAATCATGACATTTACTGTTCCACATGCCTATCATAAGAGGCATTGCATGAGTTCTTATAGAACAAGGCTTCTGTGACCAATTGACTTGATTCCTTCTGTGGTCATAGTTGGTAGACACATCAATACTGCGGTTCACATGGTCCTGTCGGCTGATGTCAGTTGACACCGGTTTGTCCTTATTATTTGTTTTCATACTCCTTGATTCATGTTGAGTGTTTACACCAGCCTTTCCCCCTCCATGGGAAAAAGTGAGGACTGCAGATGCTGGAGATCAGAGCTGAAAATTGTGTTGCTGGAAAAGCGCAGCAGGTCAGGCAGCATCCAAGGAGCAGGAGAATTGACATTTTGGGCATAAGCTTTCCCCCTCCATTTCTGCATGTGCAAATATCAACGTTACCAGGAGCTTATAAGGTCATTTTTAGCGAAATGCTAAACCTGGTTTTATCAGTTGGACGTAATCATTTTCTGATCCTCTTGTATATCTGGGACAATGATCAGTGAACCTTAGTCTTGATTACTGCAACTTTCTGCAGTTCTTTTGATGGTCAAATGATCTTTTACTGTTGGTATAACTTCTCTATGAGATAATGTGTATGTACACCTACTCCAACTGATAACGTATCTGTGCATTCCGCCAAAGGCAGACGTAATATCTATGTATACATTAATTTGCTTTTCTCCCCCCTTTGGGGGGTTTGGCTGCTGCTACAGATTCTGTGACCTGGCTTAAACTAGGTTTTAAAACCATTACCTGGGACCAAACAAGTTCAGGCCAGTTTTGTATGAAGTGCATATTGTTTGGCCACACACAGCAATCGATTCAAATCTGCAATCTGTGTGCCTCAAGGCTCCCTGAGTTACTATGTTTCTTGGAAGTTCACCATGTCTGAATTGCTTCTTCTGTAACTTTGGCGTGGAAGACTGGAATTTAGAAATAACTAGGACTTCATCTGCAGTTGTGGCAATGTGACTCAGCTTTAAAGTCACACTGTCATTCTTATTCAGTTGCTTGAATCTTTAAATCTAGGTAGATTTCCCAGTGCTGTAGCTTAATTGCATGATTTTGGATTAATTGTCACATCTCTCCAAACTGTTCAGTTGCTTTCTTTTCCCCTTTAGAATTTAAATTACCTCAAATGTTTGTTCCTGAATTCCAATTAGCAATATTTAAAATCAATGTTTTGGGCAAAAGCCCTTCTTCAGGAATCATTCCTGATGAAGGGCTTTTGCGCGAAATGTCGATTTTTCTGCTCCTTGGATGCCACCTGACCTGCTGTGCTTTTCCAGCACTACTCTAATCTTGACTCTAATCTCCAGTATCTGCAGTCCTCACTTTCGCCTTGTCACAATATGAGACCAGGGCAGACCATGTATTATGAGACAAAATCTTTCGGGATTTCAAAGGAAAATTACAGATCCCCAAGATCTGTTCATTCAAATGCAGAATTCATTATAATTATTTGCTAAATATTTAAAATATACCCTCCCCAATCCAAACTGTAATTCACATTTCAAATATGTTAACATCTTAATGCACAAAGAAAAGTCAGTTTGTTCCGTATAATCAGAACATAGCACATACTCTTAATGGAAGGAAAACAGAAAGAAATCTTGTCAAAACATTAAACAGCAAATTGCTTTACAATCATATATGAAACAGACCACAAGGGGTTAAATCATTTTCAAGGGATGTTTCCACTGGCCTCCAACCCAGACAATTCGTACTTGCTTGACCAGTCTGTTTCTTTCTGTCATTCTGGAAGCAGAACAAAGAAATTGTTTCACCACACACTTACAAATTCACAGCTGGTCACTGGTGCATATTCTGCACTAGTTTCTTTGTGTCCCCTATTTTTGTAGTCCATAACTGGGTCTTAATTTCATTCCAGATTCCTCGAACTCTTCTCTTTTGGTAGAGCTGAATAAGTCCATATGCTTAGGAAGGCAGCAACAACTTATTATCTTCTGCCTCATCAAAACCCACACCTTCACTAATCAGGAAAACAAACACATAACTCTTGCCTTTCTGTCAGTTTCACCAACCCAAAGACTGCCTTCTCTAATTTCTCAGAAATGAATGGCAGTACAGATTCCTTTTCTATCATTTCCAAGCCTTGCTGTCTGTTAATGTGCTCTCATTTATCCCCAGTTAGTTGCAGAGCACAACTGATCCCTTTTTTTTGTGCTGTAATTTTCCTTTGAAATCACGAATGATTTTGTCACATAATAGATGGTCATTCACAAGGCGAAAATGAGGACTGCAGATGCTGAAGATTAGAGTAGTGCTGGAAAAGCACAGCAGGTCAGGCAACATCCGAGAGGCAGGAAAATTGACATTTGGGGCAAAAATCCTTTCATCAGAAATCATTGGGCTTTTGCCCGAAACGTCGATTTTCCTGCTCCTTGGATGTTGCCAAACCTGCTGTTCTTTTCAAGTACTACTCTAATCCTGACTCACTGTGACTGCAAAGTCCATTAGGTGGCATCAATATCAGCTCTCTTTATGGCTCAACTTCACCATGTGTCTGCTTCAATCATCTCTCATCCACCTCCCTCTTTTCTCCATCTGACTGAACAATATGCCTTCAGGAACTCCACTTTCCCAACTTTGACCTGTCCTACATTTCTGCATTATTCTGTCCTTTTGTTAATGCTATCCTTTCCGCAGTAAATTAGTCATCCTGGCATGTTATCTTCCCAAGGTGAACAGCCACAATGCTTTCATTCACCTGTTTTTATGAGTGAACCCCTTCATCCACTGTTCTGCCTCACTGACAGAATTGTCCGAAATCTGTACAACCCTGCTGCACACTAGAAATTCCACTGCCACCAAACAAGGCAATTTATAATGGCCTAAACCCTCATTTTTAATGTACAATCTTCTAATCTGCAGCAAATTAATATCAGACGCACTTCACACATATTCATCTTCACCAGCTTTCTGAACACAGAGGCTAATCACCGACATTGACTCGCACACAAACTAGTTTTCCATTTGTCTTTTCCACAGCATTCTCAACCACTGTGGTACTTCCAAGGTAATTTCACCTAACCTTTTCCTGACATGCATCTGAATAAATCTCAGGGTTGGCTCTTTGAGCAACCCAACCCCATATGCCTCTCCCACTTCTGTTCTTCCTCCTCTCTCTCACTGCTGCTAGAGTTAAGGCTTACTTTGGAAATGCTAGGCCTAACACATCACATCATAGCCATTGCTTTAGTTAGATCTTCCCTTTTCTCCCTATCAATATTATCCTGTCTCTTGTGGGGGTTGGTGAGGATGGCGGGATAGGTATAGGCAATCCTCCTTTATTGTTCTGGGAAGGGCCTTGCAAATTGTAAACTTCCTTGTTTCCACTGATGGCACAGTTGTACCATTGCTCTGAAACATGGAACATGTGAGCAAGTCAGTCAAGAATGCATTGTGTCTGGTCAGTTGGTCAATGTTGCAGGTAATTTACAAAATGTAGGTTTTGTTGCATAGAATAACTTTACTGGTAAAATATCTGTCTAGAAAACTATGTTACATCCAAAAATGGTGTGCAGTATCATTTAATATTTGAATTGAATTGAATTGAATTTATTGTCACGTGTACCGAGGCACAGTGAAAAGCTTTTCTTGTGAGCAATACAGGCAGATCACAGAGTTAACTTGCATAGATAAGTAAAGAATAGGTAAACAGCGGCAAAACCAAACACAGGTACAGACGAAGAGTTTATTAGTCCATTCAGTATTCTAATGACAGTAGGGTAGAAACTGTTTTGAAACTGGCTGGTGCGAGTGTTCAGGCTTCTGTACCTTCTCCCCGATGGTAGAGGTTGTAGAAAAGCATTGCCAGAGTGGGATTGATCTTTGAGAATGCTGGCGGCCTTTCCTAGACAGCAGGCCTGGTAGATGGACTCTGTAGATGGGAGATTGGCCTTTGTAATTGTCCAGGCTGAGTTCACCACTCTCTATAACAGTCTCCGATCTTGAATGGTACAGTTGCCATACCATGTAGTGATGCATCCAGACAAAATGCTCTTGATAGCGCACCTTTAAAAGTTGGCAAGGGTATTCGCCGTCATTCCAAATTTCCTCGGTTGCCTGAAGAAGAAGAGATGTTGTTGAGCCTTTGTAATCAGTGCGTCCACATGAAGAGTCCAAGCTTGTTGTTGATGACCACTCCCAGGAGCTTGACACTCTCCACTCGTTCCACCTCTGTGCTCTTAATGTTTTGGGGGGCATGAGTTCCTTGCCCCCCAACTCATTATTGGGGGGCAATAATGAGTTCCTTGGTTTTGCCAGCATTGAGAGCTAGGTTGTTCTCAGTGCACTATTTTTCCAGGTCATCCGTTTGTAGTCTGTTTCGTCGCCATCTTAGATTTGACTGACTATGGTGGTGTCATCAGCAAATTTATCAGTGGCATTAAGTCTGGTATTTGGCGACGCAGTCATGAATATGCAGCGAGTACAGTAGGGGGCTGAGTACGCACCCCTTGGGGGGGGGGGGGGGCTCCAGTGTTGAGTGTTAGTGAGGATGAAATATTGTACCCAGTCTTCCCTGACTGTGGCCTGTGGTTTAGGAAACTGAGGATCCAGTTGCAGAGAGTGGGGCTTAGTCCGAGATTACTAAGTTTAGTAATCGGTCTCCAGGGGATAATAGTGTTGAAGGCTGAACTGTAGTCAATGAGTAGGATTCTTAGGTAGCTGTTCTTGGTGTCAAGATGTTCTATGGAAGAGTGAAGGGCAAGCGATATGGCATCTGACATGGATCTGTTGGTCCAATAGGCAAATTGGAGTGGGTCAAGAGTAGTGGGGAGGTTAGAGTTGATTAATGCAATGACCAGCCTTTCAAAGCACTTCATGATCACTGAAGTAAGGGTGGTAGTCATTGAGATGTGCTGCATGAGCCTTCTTCGACACAGGGATGATGTTGGGCCTCTTGAAATGGGCAGGACAGCGGGAGGGGTTGAAGATGTCCGAGAAGACCTCTGCCAGTTGACCTGCACTTGTTCTGAGTGCACGGCCTGGTACTCCGTCTCGTCCCATCGCTTTCCTTGAATTCACACAAAGGAAACCTGATCTGACCTCTGATGCAGTGACTGTTAGGATAGGTTTGTCAGGACGTATTGGAATAGGTGTTACCTATCTGCCAAAATTCTGCTCAAAGCAAGAATAGAAGGCATTGAGATGATCTGGGAGGGATGTGTCAATGTTTGCTATCTTGCACTGTAACGTTTTAGAAGCTGTGATGTCATTCAGTCCTTGCCATTGTCGCCGGGTGTCTATCTGGGTCTCTGGATCAGTATTGGTCCTTAGCTGTCTTAATGGCTCTGTGAAGGTCATACTTGGATTCCTTATATTTGAGTGGGTCTCCTAATCTGAAGGCCTCACACCTGGTTTTTAGCAGGTTCTGTACACCCTGATTCATCCAGGGTTTCCTCTTGTGAAAATACCCAGATTGATTTCCTCAGTATACAGTCCTCCACACACTTGCTGATGAAGTTTGTGACAGTGGTGGCGTACTCGTCCAAGGTACCTACGGACTGTTTGACCATGGCCCAATCAGCCGATTCCAGACAGCATCAGAGTCGATCCTCTGCCTCCTCTGACCAGCACTGGACTTGTGTCCACGAAGGGGTCTCTTGCTTGAGTTTTTGCCTGGGAGAAAAAATAGGGCATTGTGGTCAGAGTTCCTGAAATGAGGGCAGGGGATGGAGCGGTAGGCATCTTTCACAGTGGTGTAGCAGTGGTCTAAAATGTTCGGGTCCTGGTGGGGCCGGTAATGTTCTGGTGGCATTTGGGCAACACCTTCATTAGATTGGCTTGATTGAAGTCACCAATTAAAAATTAAACAGGGCCTCAGGGTGTTCAGTCTCCAGGGTGTTCGTGGTGGAGTACAGCCCATCCAGAGCTTCCTCAACACTTGCTGTGGCGGTATGTGTGCACAGCAATTAGTATAGCAGCGGTAAATTCCCATGGTAGATGGAAGGGGTGACATTTGATGGTGAGGAATTCAAGGTTTGGGGAGCAATGGCTGCCCAGGGTTGCAATGTCCATGCACCACATTATATTTTCAAAAATATAATGTTTGCATAATTTAAAAGAGCCAATTTTAAAAGTTGCAATGAATTAAAAAAAACTATTCCATACCTTGTTTTGTAAAATCAACTTGTTGAATTAAAAAAAAATGCAACATGAAATTGCCACAAAGCAATAAATTGTTTGGAGTGTATTGTGACAGCTGGTTGTGATTACAGCATCAAATTGTATTGCATTTTATTTCATTGTATTATACTTTATGATTTCATCCTTCAAAAAAGTCCTGCAATGCTAACTGTCCAGAAATCATGATTAGTTTTTCAATCAGAATCTCAGATAAAATGTATAATGTTTTTATTAGACTAACTTGACTTTGCAAGTGCAATTTCACACCAAATATTGTATTTTCTTTATCATTCCATTCACCTTTAATCTTTTGAACAAGCATGCACCCTGAAAAATTTGAAAGTATATTGAAATTATTGAACAACACACTGACCTAAGTACTTGTTTCACACAAGCCCAAACAAAATCAGAATGGTAAATTGCTTTGAAGCTAAATGGTAAACCATTATAGAAAATGTGCTGAATAACATCCATAACTTACTTTATGATGTTTAAAATTAACTTTGCAAAGACTTTCAAATTGACTAGTAATGGGTACTATCTGATGATTTAACTACTAAAATTACACAAATGATGTTTTCGTGTCAAGTAGTATCTAAATCTTTTCATTGTCTCACTGCATCAAGAAAAGGTGAAAGATTGTGAGACGGTGAAACAGACTAACTGGTCTTTTAGTTGCCACTGTTAATTATAATGTGGGCTTTACATGTCATCTTTTGTTTCTCTCAGGGACATCAGGTTTCTGGAGCAACTAAAAATAACACACAATTCAGACATTTTTATCTCTATACATGGAGCTGGACTGACTCATCTGCTTTTTCTACCAGACTGGGCTGTCGTTTTTGAATTGTATGTATTTCATTTTTGAAAACATATCCTTTTAAACATTTATGCTACAGTCAAATTTTGGTGTGTTTTTATAGTCTGCATAATTTACGTTGTGTACTACTTTTTAAACTGGCTGTACCAACCTCCTATTGATGTAAGTGTTTAAAAATTGAACTGTTTTAAAGAATTATAGTAAAGCAGGTGAGTGATATATTACACAGTCAGATTAGGTTTTCCCAGTCTTGGATATCTGTCAGATGTTAACTGCAACTGTCATTTCACATTATAGCAAAAAAAACCTCCTTTCCTGTCTTGAACACATTGATGTTTGTTGCCATGCATCTGAGTACTAGCAGCTCTTCTCACCTTGCTCCTACTTCAGGCATGTACTTAGACAAGAGGTGTCCAAGCTTTTTGTTTATGCTATTCTCATTAACACATACCATGGAACCTTGGGATCTACACTTAATGTTTAAATTTGTGTGACCATTAATGAGACACACCTACCGCAGAAACTAACAGTTTGTGGTGTTCAGATTCATCATGTATCCATAAGTAACAAAAAATTTCAGAACTTCCAGGACCATAGCACTAAATAAAACAAATTGACAATGAACTCACCTGGGCCTGGCAGTTAATAGCCGAATTTTATTTAACCGTATGGTGCCTGGCAATTGAGCGTGAACTTCCAAATGAGAACGTTTTCCTGCATGTTATAGCTGGTGACAGGGACCAAAAGCAAAGGCTTTCCTATGACCAATCCAATACTCTGGTAGCATCCTAACTGCAATCCTCATTGAGCTCATTAAACTCAGCAGAGATCAGGCATTGACCCTGACATCCACTTGCTTTTGCTCGCTGAGTATAATATCGCATGGTCATTTATTCCAAAGAGAAACTTGCATTGAAGAAGTTTGATCCACATTTGCAAAAGATGTATCTGTATAAAAATTGTACACAGAGGTACAAAAGACTTCCCCATAGTAGGCAAGAAAATTAGGTGTGCAACTGTCATTTCTATGGTACCTCTACAATGTGCCCAAAAATAGTATTTGCCATTGGCCTGAGAAATGATTCCCTTCTTGTTTTCCATCTGACATACATAAATATGAATGGGATAAGTAAACTAAAGCAGTAGTGTATATTTCAAGTTCAAAAATTGCAATATAATGATCAGTGATTATCATTTTTTTTGTTGGGGGTTTTTATTGTGTGAAGGAATAGTTCCAACATTTTTTTTCTCTGCCTTTTTACTATGTAAATGCTATTTAGAATAATGCTGAACATCTGCAATCAAACCATGTGGAACAGTGTTGTGGATTTTCTTTCTTGATCAGTAGACTGTAACACATGCGTAACAGTAAATATATGGCACGTTGCCAAAGTTTCATTTTGAGCGGCTTAATTACCTTTATATTTAGGTGGTGGACTCAAGTCACACAGTAGATCTTGGGCACCAAGTCTTGATTAATATTTCATGCAGTGCAGCAGGAGTGCTGCATTTTCAAGGTACTATCTAAGGAGGAACTATTTAAACCAAGACTTTGTCTTTGTTTTTAATTCACTTGCGGGACAGAGACATTTCTGGGTGGCCGGCCAACATTTTTATTACCCGGCCCTAGTTGTCTATGAGAAGGTGGTGATGAGCTGCTTTCTTCAACTTTGATAGTCAAAGTTAGGAAGGGATTTCCAGGAATTTGACCCAGCAACAATGAAGGAAAGGTGATATATTTCCAAGTCAGGATGGTAAATGGCTTGGAGGGGAACTTACAGTTGGTGGGGTTCCCATGTATCTACTTCCCTTGTCCTTCTAGATGGTCGTGGTTGTGGATTTGAAAGGTGCTGTCTCAGGATCTTTGGCGAATTCCTGCAATGTATTCTGTACATGGTGCACGCTACTGCTACTGAGCATTGGTGGTGGAGAGAGTGGATGCTTGGGAATATGATGCCAGTCAAGTGGGCTGCTTTGCCCTGGATGGTGTCAATATTGTTAGAGCTGCACCCATCGAGGCAAGTGATGTGTATTCCATCACAGTCCTGACTTGTGCCTTATAGCTGGTGGACAGCCTTTGAGGATGCTTTGAGGAGTCAGGAGGTGAGTTACTCACCATGGTATTATAGCCTCTGACCTTTTTGTTGCCTGTTCCTAGTAGCCCTTGAGAAGGTGTTGGTGAGCTGCATTCTTGAGCCTCTGCAGTCCAGATGCTGTGGGTTAACCCACAATGTCATTAGGGAGGGAATTCCATGATTTTGACCCATTTCCAAGTCAGAATGGTGAGTGGTTTGTAGCCACTGTGTTTATGTGACAAGTCCAATTGAGTTTCTGCCTACTTTGGCGGGACAAATGGATGTTTTTAAAAAAAGGTCTCTCAATTAGAGTTCATTGATATGCTGACCAATGTTCCTCCCTCAATAATCACCAAAAATAATCTAACTTAGACTCATGACGTGGGATCTAACTACCTTTATCCATCAACATGACTGCACGTGAAAATGTATAAATTGATTATGAAACACTTTTGAGATTCGATTGTGTTACATTAATGCAAATTATTTTTTAGATATAACTGCGAAGATGAACGCTGCTATTTTGATTTGGCTCGACTCCGAGGAGTTAATTATATGACTTGGGAAAAAAGTGACAAAGTAATATCTCAGGATAAGGTTGGTATTAATTTACTTGTCATTTGTGGTATATGGCCAAGACTTCAAATTATATTCAATAAATTAACCTCATGAGACCACAGTGGCTTACAGCGCCAGGGACCCAGATTCAATTTCCGCCTCGGGTAATTGTCTGTGTGGAGTTTGCACATTCTCCCCGTGTCTTCCTGGGTTTCCTCTGGGTGCTCCAGTTTCCTCCCACAGTCCAAAGATGTGCAGGTTAGGTGAATTGGCCATGCTAAATTGCCCGTAGTGTTAGGTGGATTAGTCAGGGGTAAATATAGGAGGGTGGGTTTCTCTTCGGAGGGTCGGTGTGGACTTGTTGGACCGAAGGGCCTGTTTCCACACTGTAGGTAATCTAATCTAATATACTATTAAGCAGAAATAAACAAATAATCTTCACTAAATTTATCAACTAAATTCATAGTGAACCAAAGAGACAAACCCAGCTACTTTTTTCCATGGGACAGTTAAGAAAATAAATGGACTGAAGTTTTCCCATTTCAAGTTGGTGTTTTGTCAAGTGAGGTATGTGGCTTCTGGTCCAATGTGGCTCAGAATGACTTTTTTTTTTCCTCATGCAACCTTATGATCTTTACTGCATTAATTATGCATCCGGGCTCCACTGTGTCTATATCATGGAAGCACACTGCAAGAATTGCTCACCACTGTTGGGACCTTCTAATATTCACACTGCTGGCACCATAATTTTAATCCCAGCTGCACAGCACCTGGTCCTCACACTATTTTGCTCGACAATTATAACTGACAATATAGCCCAGAAAGGGAAGCTGGTACCCTGGTTTGCCCACAAGGACCTGGGGAGGTGTTGCTGGATGGAGTGGTAGCGGTTGGCAGTGCTTTATCCTGTTGCCTGAAAAAGGAGACCATGCTGGCAGACTTAGTCAGCCTGGACTAAGATAGCAGCCCTGGGAAATATGAGTAAGAACAAACACAAAGCAGAACAGAATAAAGGCTTATGTTCATCTCCACACCGCAAGGAGAAGTGCCACCATTTTCATGTAGCCACTACTTACCATAACTCTGCTATTGCACACACATTTCACTAAGTATCTTGGATTACAACACTCACTAATGCATATATTATGTCCTCTCAACAGCTCTCACTCATTCCATCCTGATGATAAGCAGTATCTTACACCTCCTATTCTGTGTAAGAGCATTTTGTATCATTATGCAGTTGTCTTTGGATTGAAGATATTCTTGTGAGTGACTTAGAGGCCCTCCTGAGTTGCAGGATGATTTCCCACCTGTCTTTCAGCCACTCCAGATTCCCATTTGACCCTTCTTAATGTCTACAGTTTAGACCCAAAGCCCTTGGCTTGGCAGATTGCCATGCCCTTCTGGAGCTACAGTGAGGCCAGAGTGAGAATGATCTTTGAAATCTCATCTCTCCCCACACCTTTGGGACCTCCTATACTTCGATATTACACCCTTCTATTTCGAATTGCCTCCTTTTACTGTGATCATTCCCTCAGCAATCCAGTCCAAAGAACTCCATCCCAAGATTCAAGTTTCTCACTCCACCCCTCCCAACCCCACCAATAAGCCCATGACCAGTATTTAGCTATTTGCCCCAGCCACCCCTCAAGACTGACTTGATAGGACAGCTCCAACTGAAAATAGCTTAGCCCTCAGACTCCTATCTTCACAATACCCAGTCTGCAGTATATGTATTTCCCAGACTGGTTACACTTAGTTTGCAGGACTTATTGTGGTTTAGACCTCAGACCACAAGGTCATGGCTCCCTGGACTGTGGGAGGACCAAACACATGACTGGACTGGAATCGGATGAGCCCCCTGACTGACTGTAGTCCCCCTCAAATCCTATTTGACTTCCACACATGATCATTTGCTTGGAATACAGACAGTGTGTTTGTCATGCTAGCTGTTGACACATGCTGTAGGTATGAAATTGAAGTAGAGATCGGAGTTTAGATCAGAGTGGTGCTGGAAAAGCACAATAGGTCAGGCAGCATCCGAGGAGCAGGAAAATCGATGTTTCGGGCAAAAGCCCTTCATCAGGAATAGAGGCAGGGAGCCTCCAGGGTGGAGCGATAAATGGAGGGGGGGGTGGGGGGGTGGCTGGGGAGAAGGTAGCAAAGAGTACGATAGGTGGATGGGTCTGGGGATGGAGGTGATAGGTCAGAGGGGAGGGTGGAGTGGATAAATGGGAAGGGAGGTTGGTGGGTAGGACAGGTCATGAGGACAGTGCTGAGCTGGAAGGTTGGAACTGAGGTAAGGTGGGGGGGGAGGGGAAATGAGGAAACTGGTGAAGTCCAAATTGATGCCCTGGGGTTGAAGTGTTCCAAGGCGGAAGATGAGGAATTCTTCCTCCAGGCATCGGGTGGTGATGGAGCGGCGGTGGAGGAGGCCCAGGACCTGCATATCCTCGGCGGATGGGAGGGGGAGTTGAAATTTTGGGCCACGGTGGCGGTGGTGTCTCGGAGATGTTCCCTGAAGCGCTCTGCGAGGAAGCATCCAATCTCCCCAATGTAGAGGAGACCGCATCGGGAGCAATGGATACAATAAATAACATTGGTGGATGTGCACGTGAAACTTTGATGGATGTGGAAGGCTCCTTTGAGGCCTTGGATGGAGGTGAGGGAGGAGGTGTGGGCACAGGTTTTACAACTCCTGCAGTGGCAGGGAATGGTGCCAGGATGGGAGGGTGGGTTGTTGGGGGGCATGGACCTGACCAGGGAGTCACAGACTACCTGAAATTGAAGTAGCATAGTGCCACATACAAATGTGTCAAACCTGTTGACTGTTCAGTGCTTTGCAATGTGACCAGCTGCCTGCCACTCCCTCTGGGTTAAAAAGCAACATACGACATCAAGCCTGGCAGCCTGCAATTGAGCACAAAATGAATGAGTGTAAGAAAATTAAGCTAAAAAAATCATAAGATATCTCTTGTTTTGATGCATGAGATGTGTCTCTGTGCACGTGCGTTTGGCTGTCCCTGACATCTAAAGTGAAGTTCGAATGGCCTGAAGTGGTTTGAGAGTTGAATCAAGAGTAGGCTTAATGGTGTGGTGATTTGGCCTGTCAAGTGTCCATGGTGGGTGCAAGGATGCTTCATTGGGCAATGTCTTGTATGATGGCAGGGACTGTCAATTGACAAGCTACAGCCTGTTCTGGTTTACACGTTGGGAATTTGTGACATATCGTTTCTCAGGGAAAGAGAGGAAAATTGGAAATTGCATATAAATGTAGCGACTTGGACACATAAGGAGATGCAAATTCATGAAAATAAGCTAGTTGCTGCTCAATAGCAAGATTCTGGAATCGACATTTAAGTCTTCTGGGTAAAATGGGAAACTGTTTACTGACATTGAGATTTTTTTTCATTCTCACATTTTTTTTCTATAGCTCATGCCAATCCAGCAAGGGGAACTTTCTACCCTATTTTATTATACAATTGAAACAAACCAGTGTCAGTTTACAGGAAACTATGTCTCTAACTGTGCATAAGAGAAAATATTCTCAAGGGCTACTAGCTATTAATCTTTTCTCACCTCCCAAGTTGTGAGATGGGAGGACACCTTTTTCAGGTGATTGGATGGCTTGTTGCCATCTTTCTTAGTCTGTTCAACTGGAATAACCACATGATTGCATGAGGCAAAACCTGCTAAAGAGATCTTTTGAAGTATTCCATTCTATCACAGCATACAGGAAGTAAAAAGTGACTATAAATTATTGGTACTGTCTTTTTGTCATTGTCTGATATCTACAGTGAAGAAGGTCATTGTCTCGATAATTGCACAACTTGAATTTCAAATTTTTTTGATTTCATAATTTGTTACCTTTCTTTCCAATTTCATTCATTTAGGGTCATCACCCAACCCTTGGCGATCATCCTAAGTTTACCAACTACTCCTTTGATGTAACTGAATTTATGCGTCTTGTGATGTCTGCTGCACAGAAAGTAATACAGCATCCAAAATGGCCGTTTACACAATATCATGATGAGCTATGACAATATGTACTTGTATAAGTTGAATTTATAAATGTGTCAAAAGATTACTGTTGAATCGATCACTTTTTTTTTAAACACTTGTGCAAGTGCAAATAAGATTGCTTTTTTAACTATCAGATATAGCATATTAAATGAACCACTCTTGAAATAGAGATTCAGATTGTTTTTGTGTCCTGCATGTCACTAGAAAGGCAGGTAATTCTTACACATTCATGATAACCCTTGAGAAGATGGTGTTGAGCTGTTTAATGTCTGCAGGGCCATAGGGACATCCAAGCAAGTGGTGAGTATTCCATCACAATCTGGATTTGTGCATTGTCGATGGTAGACATGCTTTAGGAGACAGGAGGTGGCTTACTCACTGCAGAATTCCTAATCTCTGACTGCCCTTTTAGCCACTTAATTATATGGCTAGTCCAGTTCAGTTGTTAGTCAATGGTAACCCCCAGTGAAGAATTCAGTGATCGAAACAAGAACATAAGAACTAGGAGGAGGAATAGACATTTCAGCCCCTTGAGATTGCTCTACCATTCAAAAGAATCATTGCTGATCACATCTCAACTTTAATTTCACTTCCCTTTTCACTTTCCAGCATGCTTTAACCCATGACTAATTAAATCTTTATCTCCTCAAATTTATTCAATGTCCTAATGTCCACCGAATTCTACCACTCTGATGCACAGATTCATGACCGTTTGAAAGAAGCAATTCCTCCACATTTCTGTTTTAAGTCTACTCTCCTTAGTCTAAAACTGTGACCTCTTGTCCCAGGTGGCTCCACAAGGGGGAACATCCACTCTATGTTAACTTTGTAAATCCTCTTTAACATCTTACATGCTCAAATTTCCTCTCATCCATTTAAGGTCTAGTGAATATAGGTCTAAATCACTCACTCTCTCCTCATAAAACAAGCCTTTCATCTCTAGAATTAATTCAGTTAACCATCTCTGAGCTGCTTCCCTTAATTACATTACAATTACATTCCTCCTCAAGTAAAGGGACCAGAACTGTATGCAGTACTCCAGATGTGGTCTCACCAATACCTTTTATAATTACAACACTGCTGTACTTTTATACTCTATTCCTTTAGCAATAAATGCCAAAATTCTATTTGTCCTCCACCTGTATTTGAATTAGCATTTTGCCAATCCACTGGGATCTTTATAGAACTCAGGGAATTTTTGAATATTATAACTAATGCAAGCACTACCTCTCCTACCACTTTCTACAAACGTTGGAGACTGATCTGCCTCCTTATAGTTTCCTTAAACATGAGGAAACTCAGATCCTCTGCACTGAAACATTTTGAATTTCTCTCCATTTAGATAATCAGTTGTCTTTTTAGTCTTCTAATCAAAATGGATAACCTCTCACTTATCCATGTTAAACTCCATTTTGTCCTATTCATCTAACCTATCCTTATCAATTTGTAAATTTCTTACTTCTTCATTGCAACTTGTTTTCCCACATATTTAAGTACCATGTGTTATAGTAAATTCTATCTCTGTATCCAAGTCACTAATAAAGATTGCTAATAATTGGATCCTGAGGATTGATCCTATAGCACCCCACTAATTATAGCTTTCCAACCAGCAAAGGACTCTTTAATACTGAAACTGCTTTCTGAAAGTTAGCAATCCTGTATCCAAGCAAATATTATTACCTCTGACACTGTGTGATCTTACCTTGACTTCCATTATCCACTTTGTTGTTACAACTTCAAAGAACTCAAGCACAAACATAGTTTACTCTTCATAAAATCATGCTGACTCTGAAGAAATGTTTTGACTTTCCAAATGTACTGTTGCTTCTTCCTCAATAATGGGATTCCAATAATTTCTTCAGAACAGACATTTAACTAACTGGTCTCTAGTTTCCAATTTTCTGCCTCCCTCCCCGTTAGAAACCTATAGGTTATGCCCATCAGGGATTTCTTTCCATTTCTATTTCTTATTTCTACAGGATGATCCATATTCCGTTTGAAGTCTGGTCCATTTATAACATTTTGGGGGTGCTAATATAAAATGATGGTTGGTGTCCTTAGCGTGTAGACAGGACTTCATCTCCACAAGGACTGTAGTAATTACACCAATACTGACGTTGACAGATTCATCTGTGACAGATTAGTGAGGACAATGTAAAGCACTTTTGGTTACTCCAGTTGATTCTGTTGCCAATAGCTAAAGGGTTCAGGATTCAGCTAGCTCACTTAGTAATGGTGCTACAAGTCACTCTTTCTGATGCACAATTAAGTTTTCCTATTCAGAGGATATTTTGTGCCCCTGGTAACCTCAGTAGATATCATCATTTAGTAAAAGTTGGCAAGTTCTCTTAATTTATTAAAATTAGGCTATCAGATATTATTAAAATATAGTGATTAAACTAAGTGTGTGGCAACAACATCATCTAATGCCTTTAACTTAGACAGAAATGAATATTCAGCAAAATAAGGAAGCATGACATGTAATGACAAAAAAAAACTGAGGTGAAGACATGGAATCATTTAAAGAGGGAATTCCTGAGAGTGGGAAAAATAGCTGAAAGCGATTGTCCAAATTGGAGCTATTGTGTGTAGATAGGTGAGCAGATTAGACTTACAAGTAGGAGCAGACTATTTGTCGAATTGAGTCACCTTCCGCCATACAATGCTACTCTGATAATCTTCAACTCTGTTTTTTGTCTTAACCCCATAACTCTTGATTACTGTACTGATTTAAAATCTGTCTATCTATGCCCTGAATACTTAAATAAATCTTCAACAGCCTTCTATGTAAAGAATTTCACAGATGCATCAATATCCAGGCTTGGCCTAACAAGTGGCAAGTAACATATGTGCCACACGAATACCAAGCTATGACAATCATCAATAAGAGACAATCTAACCACTGTCCCTTGACATTCACTAGTGTTACCTTCACTGAGTCCCCCAGGATTTGATAAAGTCCTACATAGGAGATTAGTGAGCAAAATTAGAGCACATGGTATTGGGGGCAAAACGCTGACTTAGATTGAAAATTGGCTGGCTGACAGGAAGCAAAGAGTAGTGATAAATGGGTCCCTTTCGAAATGCCAGGCGGTGACCACTGAGGTACCACAAGGTTTGGTGCTGGGACCGCAGCTGTTTACAATATACATTAATAATATAGATGAAGTCATTAAAAGTAATATTAGCAAATTTGCTGATGACGCAAAGCTGGGTGGCAGGGTGAAATGTGAGGAGGATATTACGAGAATACATGGTGACTTAGAGAGGCTGGGTGAGTGGACGGATGCATGGCAGATGCAGTTTAATGTAGATAAATGTGTGGTTATGTACTTTGGTAGCAAGAACAGGAAGGCAGGTTACTATTTAAATGGAGTCAAGTTAGGTAGAGGGGAAGTACAGTGAGCTCTAGGTGTTCTTGTACATCAATGAATGAAAGCAAGCATTAAGATACAGAAGGCAGTGAAGAAAGCTAATGGCATGCTGGCCTTCATAACAAGAGGAATTGAGTACAGGAGCAAAGAAGGTCCTTCTACAGCTATACAGGGCCCTGGTGAGACCGCACCTGGAGTATTGTGTGCAGTTTTGGTCTTCAAATTTGAGGAAGGACATTCTGGCTATTGATTGAGTGCAGCATAGGTTCATGAAGTCAATTCCTGGAATGGCAGGACTATCATATGTTGAAAGATTGGAGTGACTGGGCTTGTATACACTTGAGTTAGAAGGATGAGAGGGGACCTGATTGAGATGTATAAGATTATTAAAGGATTGGACACTCTGGAGGTGGGAAGCATGTTTCTACTGATGGGTGAGTCCAGAACCAGAGGACACAGTTCATTTAGAACAGAAGCCATTTAGAACAGAGTTGAAGAGAAACTTTGTCACCCAGAGAGTGGTGGGTGTATGGAATGCTGTGCCCCAGAAGGCAGTGGAGGCCAAGTCTCTGGATACTTTCAAGAAAGAGATGAATAGAGCTCTTAAATATAGTGGAATCAAGGGTTATGGGGATAAAGCAGGAACAGGATACTGTTTGTGGATGATCAGCCATGATCATAATGAATGGTGGTGCTGGCTCGAAGGGCTGAATGGCCTACTCCTGCACCTATTGTCTGTTGTCTATAACAACATCTTGGGAGTTAGCATTGGTCAGAAACTCAACTGGACACACTACATAAATGCAGTGGGTACAAGCGGAGGTTGGTGGCTTGGAATACTGCGGCGAGTAACCCACCTCCTTTGACTCTGGAAGGCCTGCCTACTGTCTACAAGGCACAAGTCAGGAGGGTGATGGAATACCCCTCACTTGTCTGGATGAGTGCAGCTTGACACCATCCAGGACAAAGCAGCCCAATTGCTTAACACTGTATCCACAAGCATCCATTCCCTCCACCTCTGATGTTCAGTAGTAGCAGTGTGTACTACCTACAAGATTCGCTGCAGAAATTTACCAAAAACCCTCGCACAGTACCTTCCAGTCCCACAACCACTTCCATTTAGAAGGACAAGGGCAGCAGACATCTGGTAACACTACCGCTTTCAAGTTCCCCTCCAAGCCACTCACCAGCGTGACTTGCCGATCCTTCGCTGTTGCTAGGTCAAAACCCTGGAATTCCCTCTCTCATGGCATTGTGTGTCAACCCACAACAAGTGGACTGCAATGGTTCAAGAAGACTGCTCACCATCACTTTCTCAAGCGTAACAAGGAACGGGTAATAAATGCTGGTCAGCCAGAGACACCCCCATCCCATAAAATGAATTGAATTTATTGTCAAGTGTACTGAGGCACAGTGAAAAGCTTTGTCTTGCAAGTAATACAGTTAAATAACATAGATAAGTAAATAATAGGTAAATAGCAGCAAAACAAAAACACAGGTACAGACAAATGCTAAGAGTTTGTGAGTCCATTCAGTATTCTAACAACAGTAGAGTAGAAACTGTTTTGAAACCGGCTGGTGCGAGTGTTCAGGCTTCTGTACCTTGTCCCCGATGGTAGAGGTTGTAGAAAAGCATTGCCAGGGTGGGATGGATCTTTGAGAATGATGGCGGCCTTGACAGCGGGCCTGATAGATAGATTCTATAGATGGGAGGTTGGCCTTTGTGATTGTCTGGGCCAAGTTCACCACTCTCTGTAACCGTTTCCGATCTTGAATGGTACAGTTACAATACTAGGTAGTGATACATCCAGACAGAAGCTCTCGATGGTGCACCTATAAAAGTTGGCAAGGGTATTCACCGTCATGCCAAATTTTCTTAGTTGCCTGAGGAAGAAGAGACCTGTGGGCCTTTGTAACCAGTGCACCACATGAAGAGTCCAAGAAAGCTTGTTGTTGTTGGTGACCACTCCCAGGAGCTTGACACTCACCCTTCATTCCACCTCTGTGCTGTTAATGTGTAGGGGGACATGAGTGACATCCCATTGAAAGTCGGGAATGATTTTTAAAAATGATTTACTACCTGAGAGAAGAACTCTTTGTTGTGGTTCTGCTAATTAGAAGTTCAATATTCTAACATTGATTTACAGTGGAATGACAATTTTCATGCACTCTCTAAAAACTGAATCATGTTCCTGTTGTTCAGGGACATTATGTTGCATTGCCATAATAATTTGCGAATGCTGTGACTTATTAAATGTGGTAAGTAAAAAAAATCCAGAGTGCCTCATTGTCACATGTATTAGATGGCTAGTGAACATTTTGGTATCAAATGACTCTCTTTAAAAAAAACTCTTTATATCTGTTTGCAGCAGGGCAATGCTATTAACAAGAGGAAGTACATTCTGACTGGCATAAATGGTGCATATGTTTCTCAAATACTTCACAACTATAATGTCCAGCTGTACTGCTCAAAGAGCAATTACTATACTACCTGCACATGCACAGCTTTCTATTTATTTAAAGAAGCAACTACATGGTGCTTCTTTATAAATGTTAGCTTCATATAGGTGGTTGCCCAATAGCAAAAAGGAATAACATGGACACCTGCTCATCATGGATATAAACAGCACATCACTATGGTTGGAATTCACTTCTTTTGGATAAATAGAAAGGTGTGTATGTGCAGGTACTATAGGTATTATTATTTGAGCAGTACAGCTGGATATTATAATTCTGAAATCATTGAGAAGCACATGCACCATTTATGCCAATGAGGGGAAGCAAGGAGAAAAACGAATTGAGCACATATGCAACATTCACTCTGAGGATTAATAACACTTAATGTAGTTTGTACTGTAGTGTATCCTGGTTCGTTTAATACAGGATATGAGCATAAGTTTTACTTAGTGATAATAGGTTGCAGAAAATGGTAGGAATAGATAAGGAGAGACAGCATTTTTTCAGCGTAGTTCTGTGTCCCTGGTTACAGCCCAATTAAACATTCATGTTTCAAAATCTTTTGTGCCCGTGACTGGAAATACTTTAGGGGAGATGACTGTATGGCTACTCACTTTCACTTACAGATAGATGGCAAAAATGTCTGGCTTTCTCTTATTACTTTTGAAAGAGTCCAGTTTCAGACAAATTTGAATTGACTGGTATTGTGACACAAGTAGTCGGCCGAGTCAAGGATTTGCTGTCTCGGTCCATTCACAGCAGCGTTTGCAATAATGTCTGAGACTTGTAGCATCTCTCCGATGGGTCTCATCTATAGGCAATTTTACCTGAGTGTCTGGATGATTCAGAAGAATACCTATAGCATTAAGTTATTATCAACATCTCGGAGGAAATGAGAAAAACAAGTATAAGGCTATCGTGTAAGCTACGGATAGTTTATCTCAAATCAGTTAAATAGTGACTTTCCAACCGGTGCATCCACGGGACATTTCTCAGATCATTGAACCAACATAAGAAGAGATAGGCCGGATGCACTAGTACATGCCTCATTTGCAGTTTTGGACCATCTGGATGCTGTTCTGGTGCTCCCGGCTCATTACAGGGCACAGCATTAATTTTGATGTTGTCAGAGTGTGCAATGAGCCGAGTGGACAAGTGCACACAGACTCACAGCTGCGGGTGTAGACCTTGTGCATTGGAGGCTCCACTATCCGCCGTGTCCCATTACTGCGAGTGTCAGAGGTCGGCTATGCAGATCGCATTGTGGTCTCCTGCACTTATCAAATCCGATCCAGCATGCTGAGACTGAGCACCTGAAATGAATGTTACAGAAATGACATCCAGCAGTGAAAGGGGCACGAAGTTCGTCGAAAGTAGAAATCTGGCGGTGCGCAATGAAACACGAAGCTGAAGCTCAGGTTTAGCATATTACTGTCAGTAGATGGCGCCGGAACACTGTACAATAGTGAACTGTTTCATGCAATGTGTACTGAGATGAGCTGCTCGCAGGAGAGGATAGATCTAATTACGGCGAAATTAAGGTAGTTATTCACCATTCTGTTGCTTCACGTATTTGCCAACTTGAAGAAACTGGCCATTCTTGCTGAACATTTGTCGATGTATTATTGGCTATTCGCGATGGATAACTTTTTACATAAGCAGATGAAAACCTTTTGCGTTTTGGACACATTTGATAGGGGCATAATTATTAGGGGGTTAAAGGAGTTTGAGGTTAGTAAAAATGAGATACTGATTCCGACCTCACACATATTACCTGGACAATGAAAAGCGTTGTAACCACGAGAGTGTCTGAGCATTCCGGATTGTCTGAATCTAAACTCCCAGTGTTCAAGTATTCTTGGCTGCTCCAGCAAAGTTAAATTGTCATCGGACCTGTGTGCACAAAACATTTTGGTTTGCTCAATATCCAATATCAAAATGGAACATGTCGAAAAAGATACATTGCTTTCACACAAGTAGTTAGTGATAGAGGTCAGTTATCCATCTAGTCAGATGAATAGAAAGACAACTTTTTATTTAAGTGGACAGAAATTTCAGAATGTTAATATGCAGAGGGATCTGGATGTCCCAGTGCATGAATTGCAGAAAACTAGTAAGCTGGTACAACAGGCAATATGAAAGGCAAATTAAATGTTTGCATTTATTGCTAAATGAATACAGTATAAATAGTTTTTGGTTCCCTTACTTGATGACGGATGTAGTTGTATTGGAAGGCAGCTCAGAGGAGGTTCACTAGCTTGAATCCAGATGTGAGTGGCTTCTCTCCTGAAGAGAGATCGAGCAGTTTAAGCCTATACTTTGTGGAATGTAGACAAATGGGAGGAAATTACATTGAGGTATATAAAATGGGAAAAGGGATTCTCAAAATGGAAAGGATGTTTCCTCATGTGGGGTGGCACAGTGGCTCAGTGGTTAGCGCTGTTGGCTCACAGCACCAGGGACTCAGGTTTGATTCCAGCCTCGGGCAACTGTCTGTGTGGAGTTTGCACATTCTCCCCGTGTCTGCGTGGGTTTCCTCCAGGTGCTCTGGTTTTGTCCCACAGTCCAAAAATGTGCAGGTCAGGTGAATTGGCCATGCTAAATTACTCCATACTGTTAGGTGCATTAGTCAGAGGGGAATGGGTCTGGGTGGGTTACTTTTCAGAGGGTTGGTGTGGACTTGTTGGGCTGAAGGGCCTGTTTCCATACTGTAGGGAATCTAATCTAGAACAAGAGACCAAATATTTAGGAAAAGAGATAACAGAGATAAAGAAAAAATACTTTCATCAGAGGGTTGTGAATCTGTGGAATTCAGTACCCCAGAGTGCATTGGATGCTGGGACATTGAGTAAATTTAAGGAGGAGATAGATTTTTAATTAGTAATGGATTGAAAGGTTATGGGGAGCACGTGGAACTGAGGCTGAGCTCAAACCAACGAAATTGTATTAAATAGTGGGACAGGTTTCATGCGCTGAATGTGGGTAGCATGGTGGCACAGTGGTTAGCACTGCTGCCTCACAGTGCCAGAGACCTGGGTTCAATTCCTGCTTCAGGCAACTGATTGGAGTTTGCACGTTCTCCCCGTGTCTGCGTGGGTTTGCTCTGGTTTCCTCCCACTGTCCAAAAATGTGCAGCTTAGGTGAATTGGCCATGCTAAATTGCCCGTAGTGTTAGGTGCAAGGGTAAATGCAGGGGAATGGGTCTGGGTGGGTGCGCTTTGGCGGGTCAGTGTGGACTTGTTGGGCTGAAGGACCTGTTTCCACACTGTAGGTAATCTAATCTAATTGCATACTCCTGCTTCCAGTTCTTATGTTCTGGCTCTTCTCTAACCTGTAATGAAGACAACATACCTTTGAGTTTTACATACTAGCTATTAATCTAGAAGATCTCAGTTTCTGGTGATCTGTTTGTGTCTTCTAACAGTTATTACACACATATCTGCTGTCAGCAGGAATGGACTAAAGTCAATATCATAATACCTCTACTGTGTTCATTCCTCACTTGGTTGTAGCAAGGTTATAGACTTTCTTGAATTAACAAAGGAAATTTATTAATTATGAGAAGTCAGAAGAATTAATAACAAATTGGAAGATGCCTAATGTGTCTGTACTTGTCTTTAAACAACCATCTATTTTATTCCCATTTTTCAGCACTTATCCTGTAGACTTGTATGCTATGATATTTCAAGTGTTCATCAGAATCGTTCTTAAATATTGTGAGAGTGCCCACCTCTACCACCCTTTGAAGTGATGAATTCCAGATACCACAATCCACAGTTAAATTTTATTTCCTCAAAAACCTACATAAACCTCCCACTTTTTACCTTGAAACTGACCCACCTACTCAAGGGAAATGTTTCTCTCTATTAACCTTATCTATGCCTCTCAGAACTTTGTACACTTCACTCAAATCCTGCCCCCCAACCCCCACCTCTCCTCAGCCTTCTCTGCTCTAAGGAGAGAAACCTCAGCTATTTAATTTCTCTTCAAAGCTCAATTGTTCGAGCACAGTATCAACGAGGAGAAACTGAGGACTGCAGATGCCAGATATCAGAATTGAGAGTGTGGTGCTGGAAAAGCACAGCTGGTCAGTAGCAGCCGAGGAGCAGGAGAATCAATGTTTTGGGCAAAAGCCTCATTCCTGATGAAGGGCTTTTGCCCGAAACATTGACTCTTCTGCTCCAAGGCTGCTGCCTGACTTGCTGTGCCTTTCCAGCACCACACTCTTGACCCAGCACAGCATCATCCTGGTGAATCTTTTCTGCATCCTGTCTAGTGCAAAGTGAGAAGTAGTTCTTTTTGTTATCCAGTCTCTCTTTGTTTGTTTCGTAGCACTTGGAGTGATTAATAGTCTTTACTTGCAATGCAAGGGTAACTAATAGATTATTCTTCAAACTGTGACCATCTCAGCATGCTAATGCTCAAACACAGGCTGGTCCACAACATTTAGCCCCATATGTAAACCCAAATGGAATTAGAACTGGCTTTTGAAACCCTAACCTTATGTATTTATCAAAGGGAAAAACACAAAATGTTTCAGTATTTTAGGATGTAGTCCACAGTGATTGTCTTGCTGTTGAACAGGGGATCATCAGCCCCTTATTATCTTTGTGTCACAAAAGATTACAGTCCAATCTGTTTGAAGTTTCTTTGACATATTTAGGCATTACATCCCATCAGTGTCATATAGACTTTCTCTGAGTTTACACATGTACTTATTCTGTCTCTGCAGTGATCTCTTTTGGAATTAATGGCTGAAATCATATGTTTTAGTTTGGGGTTCTGAGTCATCATTGTAATGACTAAAATACTTTTAAAAAATAGTCACGATAAATATGTAGATGTCACACATGAGACACCTATTATTGTGATATTGTAACAAATAAGTAACCAAGTAAGTAATAAGGCTCAAGGACAATTAAGGATGGTCAATAAATGCAGCCTAGCCAGCAGCACCCACACAGCATAGACAAAAAAAAATTCTGTGTTTAAGCAAAACCATGCATTGTTTTGAAAAATAGCATGTTTGTTTTCTGCTGACAGTGACCTCCTTTTTGATAATGTTATAATCTTCTTTGTTGTATCTGCAGGAGTAGGCATACTACACATGGACAGCTGACATGCTCTCAGGACATACTGGTGGTATGTCAACCATCATTCTCCCTCTTGTTTTTCTCTTCTCACATCCCAATTTAGTGTGAGTCTCCCATGTCCTGTTTTGTAGCCTCATACTGCTAAATCTACATCCAACATTTAAATCATGAAATCTAATAATCTAGTGAATTTATTCAGTGAGTAGTTGATGTATACTGCTTAGAATGGTACCAGAGTTGATCATGCCTTGAACTAATATCAGTTTGTCAGAGTGACTGTACTCACTTCTGAGTCAGACAATTGAGGATTTGAGCACTTAATCTGTAACAGTGAATTTAGATTAGATTACTCACAGTGTGGAAGTAGGCCCTTCGGCCCAACAAGTCCATACTGACCCGCCAAAGCGCAACCCACACCAGACCCATTCCCCTACATTTACCCCTTCACATAACACTACGGGCAATTTAGCATGGCCAATTCACCTAACTTGCACATTTTTTTTGGATTGTGGGAGGAAACCGGAGCACCCAGAGGAAACCCACGCAGACATGGGGAGAATGTGCAAACTCCATACAGAGAGTCGCCTGAGGCAGGAAATGAACCCAGGTCTCTGGCACTGTGAGGCAGCGGTGCTAACCACTAATACACCGTGCCGCCCACAAATTTATTGGTGAAAGTCTTTTGGAAGAGATGTTAAACTGCTTTCCTGTCTGCCTCTTCCAGTGACCGTAAAAGATCTTACATTATACAAAGAAAGCATTGTTCCTCTATATTCATTAATGGCATTTATTACTCAATCAGTAGTGTGAAGAACAAGTTAATTGAGAATTCATCTTGCTTGTGGTTTACAGTAAGATGGCTTAAACAAAATAAAGAACTATGGATGCTGGAAATCTGATACAAAAACTGAAATTACTGGAGAAACTCAGGTTGTCTGAAGCATCTGTGAAGACAAAGCAATGTTAATGTTTCAAGATTAGTGACTCTCTTTCTGTTCTGAAGGAGGGTCACTGGACCCAAAATGTTACCCTGTTTTCTCTTCTGCCAGACCTGCTGAGTTTGTTCAGCAATTTTTGTTTTTGTAGCAGTATATTGGCTGACTTGTTTGCCTGCCTAAACACAGAGTGCACTTCGGGACAACATGAGGACATGAATCACACTGAATTATTAATGTATGTTCTTTCTTTTTGAGTTATTTCTTTTTGTCTTCACGGATGCTTCAGACCACCTGAGTTTCTCCAGCAATTTCAGTTTTTGTTTCAGATTTCCAGCATCCATAGTTCTTTATTTTGTTTTAGCCATGTTACTGCAAACCACAAGCAAGATGAATTCCCAGTTAACTTGTTCTTGACACTGTTGATTGAGTAATAAATGTTATTAATGAATATAGAAGAATATTGCTGCCTTTCTTGGTATAATGTAGGGTCTTTTACGGTTTTTGTTTCAGATTTCCAGTTTCCACAGTTCTTTGTTTTGAGTTAATTTATCTCAGTCAGGTGGAATGAACATTACAGTTGACTTCAATACCCTGATTTAAGGAGGAACAAATTGACCAATGTTTATACTTTCAATTACTACCCATTAAACCTTGCACCATAGTGTATGTTGGATGTGTAATATAGTTGACAGTAATATTCTATGTGACAACCAAGCAACATTCACTCTCTAGACTTAAGTGCATCATGTATCAGAAAGTGATTGATGCCTGTGGTGCTAAAACCTACAGCAAGTTAATACTTCCAGACTAAAAGAAAATAATGATTGAGAACATAGTTATGCTTATTTGATTAGACTTAAGGAGAAATATTTTTCTCCTTAAAATTCTGAAACAGATTTTTACTTTGAACTCAAGTTTACAAAAAATCTCTACAAGATATTGACTCAACATATAATTTTTGCAACAGAAAAGTAATATACTACTATTGGCTACCCACAAAGTACAATCTAGAATCTTTTGGACATAGCAAAGTCTTATCTCTCAGTTGTGCATTAATTCCTCCCTTATGGAGTATTCTAAATTTTGCTTTGTCAAATCAATGTTCTCCATGAATGACCATATAATATAATGGAATTTCCAGATAGTGTCCATTTTCCTGAATATATATTAAATTCAGTTAGATTTTAGAATTCTGATCATTAATAAATCAGCATTCAAGTGAAAGATCCTATTTTGTTCAGTTATTCCACTAAAGGTATACATTGGCTCAGATTTTGCAGTGGTTGTTAGAGCAGATCTGTCAGCATTTGTTGTCATTAGTTAACTGAAACAGATAGCAACTCTCGAGTAATTGTGGAATAGCATAGAAATCCAGAATCTGCTATTGCGATTGTGTGCTTCTCTAGGTGGATTGCTGAGGCACCCCTTGACTGCAATCAATGGATAATGTTATGAAATGACCAGAATGTCCACTCTGTTGGTTTTCTGTAAAAAACCTTGAAAAAAAGTATGATGTATATGTGGATTTTTATTCATGTGCTAATTTCACAATTAATGGCAAACCTATTTTCTGACCTTAAAATGTAAATTTTATATTTGTGAAATATCAAATTTTC
The DNA here is from genome assembly GCF_047496795.1 of Chiloscyllium punctatum. NCBI lineage: Eukaryota > Metazoa > Chordata > Chondrichthyes > Orectolobiformes > Hemiscylliidae > Chiloscyllium > Chiloscyllium punctatum. The sequence continues at coordinate 47,395,320 of NC_092750.1, read as the reverse complement.
CCATGATAGTGAAAACTTCCACATATATGTAAAATATGTATAAGAAGTTTGCTAATCTTAAGACAACCAAAATCATTTAGCTTGTTATCTGACAATTTAAATTAGAGGTGAAGGTCATTAAATGGTTTTAAGTTGCTGATTTGCAATGTGATTTGCTGCTTACCTGACACACTGACTGCTCTGCTGGGACATCTAATTGATTTTATGAAGTTCCAGCTGTGATGATGAAAACAACAGGGGTCACTAGATCTTTGTGGGTTTCCCCTCTCAAGGCCAGTGGTAAGTGTCATTGCAGGTTCATATTATATGGGGGATAATGACAAAAGGAGATTAGGATGGATTCCCCCTGTTATGAACAGACATGTAGAGTTGTACAGCACAGAAACAGACCCTTTGGTCCAACTATTCCATGACAACCAGATTTCCTAAATTAATCTAGTGCCATTTGCCCGCATTTGGCCCATATTCCTTTAAATCCTTTCTTTTAATGTACCTATCCATTTGCATAAATATTGCAATTGTACCAGTCTTCACCACTTCATCTGACAGCTCATTCCATATATGCATTATCCTTTGTGTGAAAATGTTGCCCTTTATGTTCCTTTTACAGCATACCCCTCTCACCTTAAACCTATGCCCTCTAGTTTTGGATTCCACTACTCTGGAAAAAAAAAGACATTGGCCATTCACCTTGACTATGCCCCCTCATGATTTTATAATCCTCTGTTAGGTCACTCCTCAGTCTCAGACACTCCAGAGAAAATATTCCAGAGAACCTGTTCAGCCTCTCCCTACCTGCTCTGAAATGTTACAACATAACCTGGAGAATATGGCACTTAAACCTGGAACTTCGGGCTCAGCAGTGGGGGGCACTACTTTTTTTTATTTCAAAAATATACTTTATTCATAAAAAATATTTTGATGATCTGTACAATTGGTCATGCCATACATATGTAAACATCTTTGCATACAGCGATCGAGTAATCATTCATATATACAGATCTGTACATTTACCATCCATATATTTAACTGGGGCATCAGCAGAGCCCACTTCCTGTGTGGGCCCCCTGTTCTTTGGCAGGCAGACATTACACAATGGTCTTTCCCCACCGCACCTTGGCGGCAGCTGCCCCCAGCTTCAGCGCATCCCTCAACATGTAGTCCTGGACCTTGGAATGTGCCAGTCTGCAACACTCAGTCGGGGTCAACTCCTTCAGCTGGAAGATCAACAGGTTTCGGACCACCCAGAGAGCGTCCTTCACCGAGTTGATGATCCTCCAGGCACAGTTGATGTTCGTCTCGGTGTGTGTCCCGGGGAACAGACCATAGAGCACGGAATCCCCCGTCACGGCACTGCTCCGGATGAACCTCGACAAACACCACTGCATTCCTCTCCAGACTTCCTTTGTGTAGGCACATTCCAGAAAGAAGTGTGTGACAGTCTCGTCCCCTCCACAGCCGCTTCAAATTGGGGTGGCACTACTGTCTTTTTTTAAAATTTCAAAATATACTTTATTCATGTAAATAAATCTCTGGTATTTGTACAATTTTCCATGTTGTTCATAGTTATATACATTGCATGTCTTAACATTACAAAGAACAAATTTAATTAATCAAATTCACAGTTATCCTATTAACAGTTACCTTTATTAACTATCCAGTCCCTTGGTATTTGGCTGTGGCTTCAGCGGAACCCACCTACTGAGTGGGTGCCCTGTTATATGAAAGCAAATGAAACTTCTTTAACCCCCAGTTTATGGGAGTTACCATTGTTCATTTGACTGTCCTGTCTCTGGGGTGGCTGTCTACATCCTCAAGGTAAGCACGAACTGCTGGACCTTCGCTGGGCTGAGGTAGCTATCCAGCTCCTCACTGGGGTCATTCACCTGCTCTGGTGTCATTGAGCCAAGGCAAGGGTCCTCACTGTCCAGTTCTGTGTCTGACAATGGGACTGTCAGAGGATCACAGCTCTCGGTTGCCTGTAGTTGTGGGGCAGTGGGTACCTCCTGGTTCTCTCTGGGTGGAGGGTGGACTTCGGGGGGTCTGTTGTTTCCTGGTTGGGAGGAAATGCCCTCCTCTTTACCGACGGCGCTCTGTCTCTTCTTCTGGTGGTGATGGCCTTCTTTGCGTCCATCTTCCCCCTCCGAAGAGCTGGCCGTCCCTCCCTCGTGCAGCTGTCTTTTCCCCTTTTGCTGGGAGGCTTTGGGAGCCTGGCAAGATTTCCTCTTCCTGTTTTTAACAGGCATCCACTCCTCTGCCTGCTTGATTACCTCCTCCTCCATTTCTTCCATCTGCCCGGCTCGAGCTAGGATCAGCTGCTGTGTCTCTCCGCTAGCTGCCGCCTCCTCCACTCCAGCCTGTTCTTCTTTCTGGGTGCCATCAGACTCCGTTTCCCTGCTGTCCGGGTGGACCTTACTGGTCTTTGGGGTCCACGGCTCACATTGCCATCTCCAGCCATCTGTGCGTAAGTGGGCCCCCCCCCCCCCTTGGGCAGGTCTTATACATGTGGCCCGGGGGGCACTACTGTCACAATAAAGTACACTTCATAAGATTATTATATCTATAATGAAATGGTAACACTAGCTATAGTCCATCCTAACATGACCACTTTTGGGCTCATTCAATTTTCTCACTAATATCCCAATGTTACCTTGCAGTGAGAGGAGGAAGTGTAGAAGGAAACAGGGAAGGATCCAAGCATCCCAGGAGTGGAAGGTTCCAAAGACTGGTCCTTTTCTACAGCATATCCATCAACACTTTATTTAATGCAAATCGGACCAGTTGTTAATTGGGAAATTATGCAAGGAACAAGTCTTGACAATGAAGCGGAAAAATAAATTCATGCTGGGTTACAGTGATTTCTGATTTGGTTAGGTAGAGGACATCTGGGATTAGTGCAATCTAATTTGAAGAACTTTCAAGGGAAATATGATGAATCGAAGTGGCAAGTCAGATGACATCAGCCATTTACAATGGGAACAGCGGGCTCTCTGAACTTGGCTTGGTTTTAAAGATCAGCTCCTTTAAAGGGGGCTGCATCCAGCCTGACAGAAAGCAGATTGCAGCCAAAACAATATTTTCAAATGTCTTCAAAGTAGTAGAAATCGGACAAAAAAAAAATAACCAAAGCAGGCGACTCGGAGACTAGCTTCAAATGTCATCCTGGGGCTCCTTGAAATGATTGGATTGCAGACCGTTCATGCAAACTTCTGCCGCTTGCATGATCTGCTTCAATTACTGCTTGGTCAAAGGAGTCCGATGGTCTTCCGATGACTTTACCTCACGCAGCATCAGCAGCCAGGCCCCTTTTTTAAAAAGGAAAACTTTTGACAAAGATCCGATGAGAGAGCAGGGCGGAGCAAGGCCCTCCTGGTTCAACAGAGTGTTTACTTACATTTAACTATGTAAAAAGCGAGTCGGTTGGTTGGGGTGGGGGAGGAGGGTAAAATACATGGGGTAGGGTTACTGAAATTATAGATGTTGGGATAGGAATAAGTGTTTCCAGAAAAGGAAAGGCTCTAAGAAAGAAAGGGTGCTATTTAAATTAATTTCAGAGATTCTTCAAGAGGGTCAAGACACAACAGTAACGTTCACACTTAAGTAAAAGGGCTGATTGTTGTCCCCTGCTTTTTGTAGGAATGTGCACTTTAGTTCCAATATCTGCTCAGAGCTGCCTGGAGACTGACGCAGCGTCCACTTGCAGATGCATCCTCTTGGTAGGCAACCTAAGACGTACATTAATGCCAACAAATAAATCTCCTGACTAATCCAACACACCAGTGTGTTTTCTGGGAAGCTGCTATCAGATTTTGAAGTTTAGATTTATGATTCTTTAGAGATCAGCCCGGCAGAAAATGGCTTATGAAAACAACAGACAAGAGAATGTGTGGTTGGCATGATAAATATTTAATTAGCGGAAAGTCTAGTGAGTTGCAAAGCGGCAGCAGAGATAGGTTTGCTGCACTATCAGCTAAAGTAGTGGTGAACATGAATGTGGAGGGAATAGAATAACCCCGGTTTGAAAACATAAAGTTAGAGACATTGCTATTAAAGTGATACACTTTTACGTTCACCTGAGGCCGTTCAGCTTTTATTGTGCATCCCTGTTGCAGCTTCTAAACATTTACCATTCAACTGAAGCAGGGTATAGTTGGGATTATTTGCCGAGAAGGAAGTCTATATTTTTCAATCAATATTGTACATTGTACAAAGTGCAATATCTGGATCCTATCATGGGAACTTAAAATATAACCGGATATATGTTTGTAACATTTCATGTAAAAGCTGTTCTGAAGATATGGATTAAACCATCCAATGAGTGTCATGAGTGGGTAAGTTCATTGTTAGTAGGCTCCCTTTCTCAATACTAGGCTGTCAGTCATTACCACTGTAATATCGATTATTAAGTAGGCATTGACAAACAGTCCCTGTTACAGTGACTGTTAATACCTTCTTACACTGTTACAGTGACTGTCAATACTTACTTAATAGCAATATCAGTTATTAAGAAGATATTGACAGTCATTAATACTGAACTCTTTAGTTACAAATTCTGCATTGACAATCAGTATTCATACTGCACTGTCAATCAGACACTGATACTACATCAACGACCATTAATCTGTATTGTCAATCACTAACTCAGCTTTTGTGGCTTATTAAAACTATACTGACCATCACTTATAGATACAATACTGATCTATACTATCGTCAATTACTAGAACTTTATTGCCAATGACCAATACTAAATTGTCAATCAATCATTAACGCCACATTGATGATGATTAATTTTATATTAACAGTTACTGGTTTTGAATTGTCAGTCAGCTTAACTATATTGCGAATTGTAAAATTTGGGGGTGTCTAATATTGAATTATCAATCAGCATCTACTTTACTTTGCAGCTAATAATGCTAAATTGTAACTCACTCATGAAATACACCGTTCAGTCATCAGTTGTCAATGTTCACAACAATGAGTGACTGGTTAGGAATATAATAATGCAAAATTAAGAACATTGTTGTCTTGTTAATCATTCATTCTGTATCTATACAATTCTACACCTAGGTAGCTGACCAATCACACACCAAGTTGGTGCATCAGCTTTGTAGCTGTTTAATTGATAGACTTGGTAACGTTAATTAGCTAAGGATTTTATGTTACAGTTTTATTGCTGATTGTTGCCAAAACATGGGGTAGCACGGTGGTTCATTGGTTAGCACTGCTGTCTTACAGCTTGGGTTCGATTTCAGCCTCGGGCGACTGTCTGTGCAGATTCTCCCTGTGTCTGCTTGGGTACGGTACGGTTTCCTCCCACAATCACAAAATGTGTAGGTCCGGTTGATTGCCTATAGCTTCCAGGGATGTACAGTCTAGGTGGATTAGCCATGAGAGTTAGAGGGTGGGCCGAGTTCTCTGCTTCCACACTGTAGGCATTCTATAGCAGAAGCTTTTTTAAAATGAGTAATTATATTACATGAGGTTTTCATTTCGCTTTCACTGAAAAAAAGAATACTTTTGATACTAAACGTGATTCTTACAATTAAATAGCAAAGCAGGACCAAAGTCTGGAAATACAATGATAAGAAGTTCCAGATATGCAGAAAAGGTTAATTCCATCTCTTTGATCCACAAACTGTGCTCTGAGCTGCTGACGGAGTCAGGTTTGTCTGGTTTTGCAGGAAGGTGGAAACCCAGTCAGCAACTAATACCATTCGGGGTATTCATGTAGGCTGGTGAGGTCCGGAATGGTAACTTGAGCGATAACGAGATGGTGACAATGTCCACCTTCCAGTGCCCAGAAGACTCTTCATCATAACTCACTTCACCTCATGCAACGTCGCCTCAACGCGCGACTTTTTTTTTAAAAAAAGACCGCAGATGTTTAAAATGCACACATTCCTGGCTTGGCAGTTACGGTTAATATTCGCCAATAGATGGATCTCCCGGCAACTGGGCAGCGGATCAACAGATTCGTAGTGAAGTTGCCTGAAAGTGTACTTTAGGACACGTACTCCCAGTCCCAATACTTGGAAAGTGCTTTTGAACTTGACATACTTCTGGGAGAGAGTGAGGTGAATAATGATCAGATTAACTATGTGACCTGGAACAGGGATTCCATAATATGGCGGTTGACATGTTCTCCTCACGCGTGTACGCTTCCATCCTGGGGAAGGGACCTCTTCTCCTTTGTCATATAAAACTGGCCAAAATGTGGATCATGCTTTTTTTTCCTGAAATTATTGTTTCAATTCTTTTTGGAGGGGGCTCCCCTCCAGTGGTAGTGTCCCTGTCTCTGAGACTTAAGACCAGGGTCCCCTGCTCCAGAAGCGTTACAATAACATCTCTGAACAAGTCGGTGAGAGAATATTTACAACCCATTGGGAAGAGGGGTTGGAATCACATCCCCACCCCATTATCAAAACTAAGGACCAGTGGAAAGTACACAGCTGAGGCGGCATTTTTACAGCGGAATACATGAAAACATTCCCCCTGCCCCCAGTGATTAGATTCTCTACAGTGTGGAAACAGGGCAACAAGTCCACACCAGATCCGTCACCTAACACTAGGGGCAATTTAGCACGGCCAGTTCACCTAAACCTGCACATTTTTGGACTGGGAGGAAGCCAGAGCACTCGGAGGAAACCCACGCAGACACAGGGAAAACTTCATACAGACCAGTCGCCCGAGGCCGGAATCGAACCTGATATGTTGGTGCTGTGAGGCAGTAGTGCTAACCACTGAACCACCATGCCGCCCCGAACACAGTCCCAATCAGTGCACTGATTGCTCTAAACAACTTCACTCGGAACTATTGAAGCGAGCAGCAACCGAGAAGGCGGAATGACCGGACCAAAAAGAAAGATTTTTATTGATTTTTAAAAAAAAATCCAAATGCAAGCACGAGTGGGGTTGGGGGTTGGGGGTGGGGTGTGAAATATACGGTATGTGGTTGGCCGTAGAGGTCGATGCAGCAGAAGGTGGTGAGAGAGTCTCTGGACAGGCAGCTGGCTCTCTGCTAATCCTCTTGTCCATTTCTAATCAAACCCAGCCAGCTGAAGAGCAGGGAACAGATGGCTTCTGATGCATTCCTTGCCTTATTAGAAGGCTCGCCCAAACGGGATACATTCATATCTATGTATCTGCAATAAAGGAAAAGCCTGAGGAGGGAGCAGAGAGGCGCGGTCTCACGTCATTTGGGCGGGAATGGGAGCAGGTTGCTGTATAATGAAATGCCGGAGGTGATGGTGCGAGAGCGGGGATTACTGCAGTCAAAGTCGATCCCTGTGGAAACTGTCCCCCCCAAACCCCTCCCGAGCGGGATTGTACGAGGCTTTCGAGTGAGTGATTGAATGAGTGTGTGAGAGAGAAACAAGGATAACCTGCAGTTTACCCAAAAGAACACTCGCCTCAAGCTTTTTTTGCAACTTTTTCCCCCCTTTTTCTCACTCCTGCTCCCAACCCAAGGAACCCGACCAGCTTTTAACTGGAAGGAAGGGGGCTCAGTGGACTCACCTCCTCCTCTCTCCCCAAGAGAGAAATTCCAACCGGAGCCCAGGAGCATTGGAAAGCGCCGGTAACGAGAAGGAGCCGCTTGTTTGAGGTGTTGTGTGTGTGTTTGTGGGGGACGGGGACGGATAGGTTTCCCCCCCCCCCCCTCCCCCCAAAGGCAATCGCTGTCCCGTCACTGGAGGCTTTAGCCCCCGGCACCGCTGGTGCCCCCACCCCGCGGACTGGCTGCAGCGATGAGGCGAGGGGATTGTAAACATCTGACAGCCTGAGAGGACAAGGGCAGGACGCGGTGCGGAGCGCGGGAGAGGATCCAGGGGAGGGAGGGCAGGAAGACGGAGCTGTGCAATCCGGCTGTGCAGGTGAGCCTTATATCTGTGCTCGACCCGGTTTACTGAGTCTGACCCCTTGGAGCTCGGATATCCCACCGAGAGAGTGTTTTAAAAAAAAACCCACTTGCATGTTTATAAGGGAGTGCATTTCTGTTGTAGGAAATTGCCTGGTATATGTCCTGGCCCCGCGGAACTGAGTCTCTGTCTGTCTCTCTCTGTCTGTCTCTCCGCCCCCCCACCCCAGTCCGCCCTTGGTTCACTCAGGCGTGTGCATAGGGTTAGAAGTTGATGGCGAAACTTTTGAAGCTGGCTGCCGATGTGGATGTTTTGGGAATGGGGGGGTGGGGGTTGGGGTGGGGGTGGTGTCGCTTTTATCTTACTGCGATCTGTTTGTCTTTGGCAAAGTTGAGTTGGGACTGCTCAAGAGTCACAGTGGGGATGCGCTCCAGTGAATGACACTGCCATTTCAGAGCGATGGTGGCCACATCTCGCTCCATCTCACCAGTCAGCTTCCTCCCACCGGCTGTCGGCGCTTGTCTGGAGTCTAGACCGAGCGGTATTTTGTTTTGGAGAAATAACTTTGTTTATTCTTTGGGGGGGGGGGGGGGGGAGGGGTAGAAGGGGGGTGTACCTCATGCATTATCTTGCATTGTTGTAGTCTGTACCAGAAAGAGCGTTAATGTGTATTTGTGCGTTGTGTTAGTAGCTAGTAGTACGTCTGTCTATGCTGGGGGATTAGTGTGTGTTACTGTGTGAATTAGTGAGCCCCAGTGACAGCGTTTAGCCTGTTACTGTCTGTTTTTGTATGTTCGTTGTATAGATGCTAATGTGCTTGACGGTGTAAGTTTGAACGTGTGTTATTGTGTGAACTTAATGAGAGTTTTTGTGCGTGTCAAAATCTTTAGAAATGCTCTCATCATCCTATTATTACACGCACCCGGAGCAGGGCGGACGTCAACCCAGCTCTCCTGGTTCCGAGGTCGGGACATTGCCACTGCCCACAAGCGTCTTCAGTATTTAACTTGTATAATTATTAATCTGGATATGGTGTGTGTGCGTGTGAGAAGGGGATGAGGGTTATTCTAAAGGTGTTCCATCAACCTCCTTTATTAAAGACTAAGAACGCTCCTAACTTGTTTTCTGGCGTAATCGATGTGCCCCATTCAGGCGAAGTATTAAAAGCCCTAAGCCCTGTGCTGAGCTGAAAAAAAATCCGCGCGTTTAGCCGCTAACCCTGTGGAGAAGGGGCCGCTGTAAAGGTCTTTTCAGCCCAGGGTCCCAGTCTGTCATAAAGTAAAAGGATGGGGGTGGGCGGGCTGTCATCTCGCTGAACAAGAGCCGACCATTCATACTGCAGCAGCAAGGAGGCAGTCACAGCCGGCGGTGTGTAATCCTGCACAGAATCTCTCTGACGGGCCGAGTGACCGCGCCTGCTGTTTGCTGGAGTTGAGATATACAGGCGAGCAGTGGACCCAGCTCTGGGAGGTGATGGATCCAGGAGGGTCGGTGTCACTTTAATCCGCGTGGGGAGCTGCACTGACTGCTACCGAGCGGTTCCCTGTCTTTGCCTCTGCCTGAATGCCCATCAGCCTTACTCTGGCCAACCTGGATGCTATCAGCTGGAGCTTCACCATCTATCCTTCAGCTGGCGGGAGATCGGAGATGTTCTCATTTTCACTTTGACTCTGCTCACTCCAACATCGGCTCCCGAAACACTTGGGGTCCACTTAGAAACCTTCCAACAGTTCCTATCACTACCTTCTGTCCGATTACAATTTAATGCACCTTTTTTGTTTCTTATCCACTTCTTTCTTCCTTTCCCCTCACTTATTGTCCATACCCTCGCCCGCCCCAACACACACACACACACACATATTCTCTCTTGATTGTAGATAAAAAACGCGGCGTTAAGTCCGGAATGTAGCTCACTCCAGTCTCTGCAAACCCAGGCTGGCAGGGAACCCTGGGCGCTAGGTTTCTGGTTTTTGTTGCTGGGACACAGGAGTGAACTGTCTGAATCTCGGCCGAGCTCCTGCAGCAAGTCCACCTCGCTATTGATCTGGCCTCCGGAAAGGATGGAAATGCATTGCAATCCTCTCTAATCCGATTTCATCAAAGCCAAGTTCATTCTTGTCATCGCAAACCATCAAATGGTCTGCACTCAGCGACAGTGGCTCAATGGCAACCGATCATTTCCACTGGGACATCGGGCGACTTGTTCACACCCAGGTTTATCAGCCTGGATCTTGAATGTATTCGCTACATTTGGTGCGCTTTGATAGGGAGCAGGGTGACATCGGCAGTTCCAAGGTTAATGAGAACATATGCCTATCCCACACACAAGGTGCACAGTGCATTATAATTCTATATAATGCTAACACACGCGTGCACAGTCATCCTATATACAGTAGTTGAGTTTTTGCTGTTATTGCCAGTATCATCTGAGCTACACACGGGTATTCAATGTAATAGTATCACATGCATATGTTACACTGACGAATGTTGTGTTCGGGCATAGTAGGTATCTATTGCAATCACACAGTCAAGCAATGCTTAGAAGCCAAGCAACAACCATTTCATATATATATATATATAGATAGATGTAGATATAATTCCAGGATAAGCGCAGCCTCGATCAGTAATATTCAAAATATGCAGGCAGGTAATCAGTGAAGTTGAAACCTGTTCCGTCTTAACCACGGTCATAGTCTCAAACCTTTGACATCCCCACCGCCCCAGGGTCGCTCGGTTTGAACGCCCGGGAGTTTGCCCTGGCCATTGGTAAGCATCGCCGCTGACATGACGCCCAGGGCAAATCTCCCTGAAGTTTACGGCAGGAGCGGGGACAGAGTCGCCGGCAGACGGTGCTCCCGTGTCCATGACCATTATCGAAGTAGACTTGCCATTCGGTGAGGATCATTTTCCCTAGTCCGGGCACTCCCAGCGGGCAGAGTCTCCCAATCATCCAAATTGGTCAAGTTATTGATAACTGTCACCCTTCACCAACAAATCAACATCGCGCAGTTCACCCACACTCCTCATTCCGCAAACTCCACAGCGCGATAATTACAGGGGAATTGCTCGGTTTGGCAGATGAAACTCTGATCTTTATTAATGCAGAATTACCAGCGAAAAAGGTGATGGTTTAACCGGGCGATCAGCAATGACAGAGAGAAAGCCAAGTGTAAAACCACTCCGTGACAAAAGCGGGCACTGCGTTCTCTGTCGCTTTCCCAACAATGCTCTTTGCTCAGCGGTTTCTGTCAGTATCTGTGGGATTTCAGTGAACTGGAGTAATAGGGAAACAAAGTTGCCCCTGCTTGTGGTACCACGTTAGGAAGGCTCAAACGTGGTGGCTTTTAAAATAGACACATGCTTTCCCGCGTGGCTACAATAAGTGCTGCTTCACTCTGGGTTTATAGTCGTAGAATTTACCCGCTGCTTTCTCATTTTGTGATGTAGGTTCCAATAATACATGGCGACTTCTGTACTTGGGTCGTAGTAATATTATAGCAATTTGTTTTTCTGCTGTCTGCAACCACCGAAAAAAATTATAATAGGTCATTACGTTTATTTGTTTCAATTTTTCATCTTGTGGCCGTCAATATACTTCATGCCGTTTTAATTCCTTGTGGCTTTTGCTGGAGCATTTTGTCTTCTGGCGTGTGACATTGCTGCAGTACAGCATTAAATCCACCAGAGGGAGACGATGTCACGCCAGACTGGATGGGTCTATGTTAATCTCGCACAGAAACACAACCCACTGGAAACACTCAGCAGGTCAGGCGGCAGCAGGAGAGAGAGGGAGCGAAAAAGAGTCAATGTCCTTGGTTGATGTCCGTTCGCCATGTCTTCTTTAGCTTTAAATACAGAGTATTTACAGTTTCCTGGTGGCTCTGTCTCTAAAGGAGCAAGGCGCTAGTCTCACTGTCTCCACTTTCCCAGTAACTCTTAATTTCTGCCCCCTTTAGATAGCCGTAATTGAATTTGCCTTTACCACATTATCTCAAGCAGTGTTTTCCAAATCCTAAGCACTCATTGCAGTTTTTTCCCCAATTTTTCCTTTGTTTTAGTTATTAACATGATCAGATAACCAATGTCTCCACTATGTGCACTTCACCATAACTTCATACATTTCTATAAAATACTCTTTCTCGTTTCTTTTAAAAAATGTGTTATTTCCTCATAATCATCTTCGAAAAGTTTAACAAATTCTCTTAAACAGAAGTAATAGCATCTGCAGAAAGAGGCAAAATCAGAGTCAACAGTCAGATCTGTCACTTCTCATAAGAACCTGCTCCAGACAAGGGGACTGATATGTGAGCTCTGATATTAGGTCAGGCACAGTGGTTAGCACTGCTGCCTCACAGCGCCAGAGACCCGGGTTCAATTCCCGCCTCAGGCGACTGACTGTGTGGAGTTTGCACGTTCTCCCTGTGTCTGCGTGGGTTTCCTCCGGGTGCTCCGGTTTCCTCCCACACTCCAAAAAATGTGCCAGTCAGGTGAATTGGCTAAGCTAAATTGCCCAAAATGTTAGGTAGGGGTAGATGTAGATGTAGATGTAGGGGTATGGGTGGGTTACGCTTCGGCGGGGCGGTGTGGACTTGTTGGGCCGAAGGGCCTGTTTCCACACTGTAAGTAATCTAATCTAATCTAATCTAATCTAATCTAATCTAATCTAAAAAGTTTGGTTAAAGATGTAGGTTCTAGGAAGTGTCTTAAAGGAGGGAAGTGTAGGGAGGGAATTCTAGATCCTGAGCTATTGACAGCTGAAGATACAGCACTCATCTTGAATTGACATCTATCAATAGTCCAAACTAGAGGAATGCATTGAAATTCCAGGGCCTCAAATGACCTTTCATCTATTCTTAAATTTAAGTCCATATATTGAGGTAATGTTTGCATTTATTGGATGGAAAAGTACATCAAGAAGGCAGTGCTGGCACTTCTAGTGTGTTTGATAATGGAAAACTCCAAATCAGGACTAGAGGAATCTTGTGAAGGTCTGAAATAGAGTCCTCATGCCCTCTTTAAAAAGGAAGGTATAATCTTTTGTTCCTATATGACCTCAGCATTTTTGTAACTTAAGGTGACCAGTCTAATATGTTACAGCAATCTATTCTATAACAGAGCTAGGTCGATGAAAATAATCAATAGACCCCGAAGGCTTTACCCAGTCCCAGGTCCATCAGCTGCCCTGATCTTTAACCACAGTAAGGAATTCACAAGGAGCAGGAACATAGATGTCAAGGTCCTTCAACATTAGTGAACTAGTTTATATTTTGTTTGAGTGATAGTCTCAATGTAGGAGACATTGCTGCTTTTCACCTGTTACAGCATTAATTTGCAGATTGATAGAATCCTAGGAAGTCAAAGACTTTCACATTGTCTCATCAGTGATTCTCACCTGAGTGAACTATAATCCTGGCTCATGCCTCAGTAAATATTACTTCAGTTGCACTTCTTGAACATAAAAGAAATTCATGACCAAGGTTCAATAACTCATTACTAAAGGATCTTGTTTCTTGAGAAGTGGATTCGAAAGTAAACACTGTCAATGTGAGATCCATAAATCTCTAATCTTTTATCTGGGAAGCCTTCAAAATGATTAGGCGGATGTATAATTGGATTTACATCGACCCACACAAGGAAGAGGCCTGATAAAATAATAAATCTGCAAATCATGGTTAAGGATTAAGATAAAAAACTGGAAGAACGGCAAATGGCTGGAAATCAGAAACAAAAACTGAAATTGCTGGAACATCTCGGCAAATCTGACAGCATCTGCGAAAAGAAATCAGAGTTTATGTTTGGATCCAGTGACCCTCCTTCAGAACTGAAGGTAGCTAAGAAAATATTGTTTTTTTATACAGAAGGCAGGATGTGGGGGAGGGGGTAAGGAGAAAGCAATACGTGGTGGTAGAGCCCATAGAGAGAGAAGAACAGTTGGACAGACAAAGGAATAGATAACGGTCAGTCTGGGAGAATGAATAGCTGCATATGCAGACTATTAGTGGCTAACAATGGCAAACAGCACTTCACTTTCCACTTGGAAACTCTACAGCCTTCTGGACTCAATATCAAATTCAACAATTTTAGCACTAGAGGCACTTTCTATCATGTCCTTACCACAAATCCCATACACCAGGCTTTATTATCACATGGTCTGCTATTACACGCAACCCATTGTTAACCAATAATTGTCTCCAATAGCAGCTATTCATTCTCCCAAATTGACCGTTATCCACTCCTAAGTCTGTCCAATTGTTCTGCACCTATACTTTACTCCTTAACCCCTTCCCCACACCACCTTCTTCATAAAAAGCAATCTTTTCATAGCTACATTCAGTTCTTAAGAAGAGTCACTGAACTTGAAACGTTAACTTTGTTTACTCTCCACAGATGCTGCGAGACCTGCTGAGATTTTCCAGCAATTCCTGTTTTTGTTAAGGATTAAGATGATGTTTTAAAACAATCATTGGGATTTACTCTTGGATAATCATGACAAGGAAAATATATGTTTAATGAAACCTAGCAATATAAGGTAGCTGATAAGTGTTATGCAGTCATAGAATCACAGAGATGTACAGCATGGTGACAGACCCTTCAGTCCAACTCATCAATGCCGACCAGATATCCCAACCCAATCTAGTCCCACCTGCCAGCACTCGGCCCATATCCCACCAAACCCTTCCTATTCATATACCCATCTGGATGCCTTTTGAATGTTGCAATTGTACTAGCCTCCACCACTTCCTCTGGCAGCCCATTCCACACATTCACCACACTCTGTGTGAAAAAGTTGCCCCTTAGGACTCTTTTATATCTTTCCCCTCTCACCTTAAACCTATGCCCTTTAGTTCTGGACTCTCCCACCCGAGGGAAAATACCTTGTCTATTTACCCTATCCATGTCTCTCATGATTTTATAAACATCTATAAGACTTGAGTATTTATGGCTGTGTAAAACAAAATATATTTTTATAATAAACAAACTTGTGCCACATATTGACTGGCTGCTTGATTAATGGTTTCACCTTCTTCATTCTCCCAAATGGAAATGTAGCATCTCTTCATCTCTCCTTGGATTCCAAAATCCTGGAACTTGATATTAAACTGAGATCATTTAGATGGCTTCTGAGAAGAGTCAAATCTGAATAAGAGGCAAAATGTTTTTTAAAAAGCTAATGCATTATATCCATGCAATCCATGCTAGTTAATAAGAGTGAACAGAGATTATGATCATTTGGTTTTGATGAATTATTGAATAGTAGGACTATAATAACGTTGTAGTCTTGTATTCTCTTTGCCCAAATGCAGCAGAGGTAATGAAGGCTTCAATTAAAGGCCATGAGTGGAATTTGACTGTATATTAGTCAAAATATGTTGTCAGCAACAACAAAAACAAAGTGAACCAATCAAATCATTCAGAATATTTTCTGAAATGCATTTGAGTGTCACCTTGGGTTCCCCACCAAAATTAATATTAATTCATAAAAGAAGGTTTGTAACAGCATAAAGACAAAACAAAACATATCCATCCATGACTAAATGTATTCACATTATAGCTTTTTCTATATTAGATATCCTTTTGTAATGGTTTCCCTTTGTGTAAGAAGGCTAAACCTCAAGTTCGTGTCTAGACATATTGCTGATAACTGAAGAGATTAAACAAGTACCCAGCTACAACTCCCAAGTGTGCAATTTTGCCAAAGACCTCTGGAAACTTTTATGATTAACAATAAAGCTGACCATTCACTGAGAGGATCAGCACTTGCTGCTTATGTACACAGTTCTTCTGGAAGAAAATTGCTCCCAACAAACATCCCAAAAAAATCTCAGAGAAACCACATTTACTGGTTGCACATTTAAAAAAAAATGGTTCTGGGATGCAACCAAAGCCATTTATTGCTTATTTCTAGCAGCTGCTGAGAATGTGGTGTTCAATCCCATTCTAGAACTGCTGCATTCTGTGTTAAGGGTAGTGATGTTAGCGAGGGAGACCTCGAATTTAGACCCAGACCCAACAGCATTGGAGGAATTGTGATGTGTTTCCAAATCAGAATGGTGTATGTCTTCGAGGGAGCTTGCAATTTGTGGCTTTATGCATATGCTCTTGTTCTTCTGGTTGGTAGAGGACATCGATTTTGAAGGTACTGTCAAAGATTGCTTGGTGGTTTCTGCAGTACACCTTATAATGTCCAAAATATCACAAGGTTTTTATTTTATGCTTCTCTGAGTTTGAAAATCAGAGATCATATACAAATACAGCTGGCAAATAATGTCAGGAGACCACACGCAAATGCAGCTGAATGCCTGAAATTAATCCATTCTTATAGATCCTTTAAACATAATTAAAAATATAATGTAATTATAGTTCATTTAATGTAATTAAATTATTCAGAATAATAGTCCTTCTTTCATATTAGTTTACACTTGGAACTCAAAAGCAACTACTTCCAAACAGACAGATAATAAGCTTTAGCATGACATCATGTTATTCAAGTTTGTAGAAAGGCTCTAAATAATTTATAAACTTTAATGCAATAGTTTGGTAAGTGCTGAAGACAGGAAGATGCAAATTAGTTTATCTATTGTTATATTTTTATGTTGCTTGACATTCACTGTAAAAAGAACAACTGCTGTAAACAAGAAAATAAATTTATTACTTGCAGCATGCAGAGATTTATTTCTGTACATGCGCCATTTATTTAATGTGCTTGGGAAATGCTATTTATTTACTACTAATCATAAACTACTTACCCTTTCTGAGTGGGTCCCTCAAAACTATTTCTGTGTATCATTTCAACAGGCAGGTAAAATGTCTTGGCTTTCTTGCGTGAATGAATTTTTGACTTGCCATAGCAGATGTCAGAAGACCTCTTACGACTGTACCTTTAAAAGTAATGCACTGAGTTTTCACACAAATAGCTGAAGGTTGATCTCATCAAATGTTATAACAGAATATTAAGCTTTTATTAAAAGGCCATCAAAACATGGTCCGTGCAAAGATAGAACATTTTTAGTAAATTGATGTTGCTGCAAACAAAAGCCTTCCTAGACCTGATTGGTTAGTCCTTAACACCCACCAAAAAAAGATTCTCCACAAGGAAACACTGTAAGAAATAGAGCACTTGCAGCTTCTGCTTTTCTGTTCCTTTATTCTACAGGTGAAATCTTGAATTTTGTGCATGTGAGTCCCCATTGAGTGCCACTCCTATTTGAAGTGTGCACCCCTAGCTGTTGCCTATACTACTGGAAATACTAAGTCAGATGCCATCTGCTGAGAGAAACAAAGTGAATATTTTAGGTTGATGCTGACCCATCATCAGAACCCTTTATCAATAACCTGAAACATAAACTTTTTTTTTTAACCACAGATCCTGCCTGACTTGCTGCGTATTTTTAGCATTTTCTGTTTCATGTTTACAGCAGCTGCAGTATTTTACTTTTGTTCCTGTATCACCTCTTTTATACAATGTTCAATATGTGAAATGAGGCAATAAATTCTCCAGGAGAAAATATATATAAAAGTGCACAGCAGCTCAATCAGTGACATGGGGAGAAATAGAGGAATGCTCTGGTTTCTGACAAATGGCTAAATTAACATTATAGTCTCTTTCTATATCTGATGTTAATTATGTAGAGATTACAACAAGGAATCAGGCAGTGATTTAGTGATGTGCTGTTTCAATATTTTGAACCTGGTTGCTGAATGTGTTCCCATTATTGGGCTTTGATTAAAAACCATTTTACTTGAAAGAAGGCTGAATATTTCAAAGAAGCTCAGCTTGAGTGAACCAGCCAGGAAATATTTACAAGTCATGCTGCTTGCTGTGATTCACAGAACTATGTTCAATGAAATATGCTTTCACAAAAAAAGAGCCACATTTTAGGGTATTTTTACTGAAATCATGATTAAGGAAGGAACTTCATTAATGTAAACTTTCATTGAGCAAATGGCTTTACTGTGTGTAGTGTAGGCCTCTGCAGAGCTGGTGATGAACAATGTGTCTTCTTTCACCTGATAAATTATTTAGTCCAAGCAAAAATTTATAAAAAAAGTTAAATGGCAGGGAAATTACTCCTGGAGTTTTCCTCAATGGTATTGAATATGAAACTGCTGTGCTGTATGGAGCAGCATTCTTTATGAAGCACTTCACATATAGATGGGGTAAATAATGGAAGAAGGCTGATTACTTTCATGTTTATGGAGCTTTTAAGAGTTTGAGTGTCAACACTGATTGAGAATATAATAAATAATCTGCAGTACATTTTCAGTAACTATGCTCCCAGCACTTTGCTGTCACCAGGATACAGTGACTCACTGGAAAACCAATCAGTAGATATTTTTTGATGATAAGGGTGAGCTCCCCCCCCCCCCCCCCCCCCATCCATGACTTCACTGTTTTTCTAAAATAAAAGTTAAAGCAGAATGGTGTGTTGCCTCCCTGGTGCCAGGATCAAGGTTGTCTCAGAGAGGGTGCAGAATGTTCTCAAGGGGGAGAGGGACCAGCAGGAGGTCATTGTACACAATGGAACCAATGATATAGCAAGGGAAAAGGATGAGATTCTGAAGGGAGAATATAGAGAGATAGGCAGGAATTTAAAAGGAGGTCCTCGAGAGTAGTAATATCTGGATTACTCCCGGTGCTACAAATTAGTGAGGGCAGGAATAGGAGGATAGAGCAGATGAATGCATGGCTGAGGAGCTGGTGTATGGGAGAAGGATTCATATTTTTGGATCATTGGAATCTCTTTTGGGGTAGAAGTGACCTGTACACGAAGGACGGTTTGCACCTAAATTGGAAGGGGACTAATATACTGGCAGGGAAATTTGCTAGAACTGCTTGGGAGGATTTAAACTAGTAAAGTGGAGTGTCCGGGGGGGGGGGGGGGGGGACCCGGGGAGATAGTGAGGAAAGAGATCGATCTGAGACGGGTACAGTTGAGAACAGAAGTGAGTTAAACAGTCAGGGCAGGCAGGAACAAGGCAGAGAACAAAATAGGACTGATAAATTAAACTGCATTTATTTCAATGCAAGAAGCCTAACAGGGAAGGCAGATGAACTAAGGGCATGGTTAGGGATGTTTGACTGGGATATCATAGCAATTACAGAAACGTCGCTCAGGCATGGACAGGACTGGCAGTTTAATGTTCTCGGATACAAACGCTACAGGAAGGACAGAAAAGGAGGCAAGAGAGGAGGCGGAGTGGCGTTTTTGATAAGGGATAGCATTACAGCTGTACTGGGGGAGGAAATACATCCAGAGAAATTATTTGGGTGGAACTGAGAAGTAAGAAAGGAATAATCACTTTATTGGGATTGCATTATAGACTCTGTAATAGTCAGAGGGAAATTGAGAAACAGATTTGTAAGGAGTTCTCAGTTATCTATAAGAATAGTAGCGTGGTTATGGTAGGGGATTTTAACTTTCCAAACATAGACTGGGATTGCCATAGTGTGAAGGGTTTAGATGGAGAGGTATCTGTTAAGTGTGTACAAGAATATTTTCTGATTCAGTATGTGGATGTACTGACTAGAGAAGGTGCAAAATTTGACTTACTTTTGGGAAGTAAGGCAGGACAGGTGACTGAAGTGTCAGTGGGGGAGCACTTTGGGGCCAGCGACCATAATTCTACTGATTTTAAAATAGTGATGGAAAAAGATAGACTAGATCTAAAAGTTGAAGTTCTAAATTAGAGGAAGACTAATTTTGACAGTATTAGGCAAGAACTTTCAAAAGCTGATTGGGGGCAGATGTTCGCAGGTAAAGGGACAGCTGGAAAATGAGAAGTCTTCAGGAATGAGATAACAAGAATCCAGGGAAAGTATATTCCTGTTAGGGTGAAGGGAAAGGCAGGTAGGTATAGGGAATGCTGGATGACTGAAGAAATTGAGGGTTTGGTTAAGAAAAAGAAGGAAGCATATGTCAGGTATAGACAAGGCTGATCGAGTGAATCCTGAGAAGAGTATAAAGGCAGCAAGAGTATACTTAAGAGTGAAATGGGAAGGGCATAAAGGGGACATGAGATAGATTTGGCAAATAGAGTTAAGGAGAATCCAAAGGGTTTTTACAACTGCATTAAGGACAAAGGGTAACTAGGGAGAGAATAGGGCCCCTCAAAAATCAGCAAGTTGGCCTTTGTGTAGAGCCGCAGGAGATGGGGGAAATACTAAATGAGTATTTTGCATCAGTGTTTACTGTGGAAAAGGATATGGAAGATACAGAATGTAGGGAAATGGGTGGTGTCGTCTTGAAAATTGTCCATAATACAGAGGAGGAAGTGCTGGATGTCTTCAAACACATAAAAGTGGATAAACTCACAGGACCTGATCAGGTGTACCTTAGAACTCTGTGGGAAGCTAGGGAAGTGATTGCTGGGCCCCTTGCTGAGATATTTGCATAATCAATAGTCACAGGTGAGGTGCCGGAAGACTGGAGGCTGGTTAACGTGGTGCCACTGTTTAAGAAGGGTGGTAAGGACAAGCCAGGGAATTATAGACCAGTGAGCCTGACGTCGGTCATGGAAAAGTTGTTGAAGGGAATCCTGAGGGACAGGATGTACATGTATTTGGAAAGGCAAGGACTGATTAGGGATAGTCAACATGGCTTTGCGCATGGGAAATCATGTCTCACAAACTTGATTGAGTTTTTTGAAGAAGTAACAAAGAGGATGATGAGGGCAGAACAGTGGATATGATCTATATGGATTTCAGTAAGGCGTTCGATAAGGTTCCCCATGGGAGACTGGTTAGCAAGGTTAGATCTCATGGAATACAGGGGGAACTAGCCATTTGGATACAGAACTGGCTCAAAGATAGAAGACAGAGGGTGGTGGTGATGGGTTGTTTTTCAGACTGGAGGCCTCTGACCAGTGGAGTGCCACAAGGATCGGTGCTGGGTCCTCTACTTTTCATCATTTATATAAATGATTTGGATGTGAGCTTAAGAGGTATAGTTAGTAAGTTTGCAGATGACACCAAAATTGGAGGTGTCGTGGACAGCGAAGAGAGTTATCTTAGATTACAATAGAATCTTGATCAGATTTACCAATGGGCTGAGAAGTGGCAGATGGAGTTTAATTTAGATAATTGCGAGGTGCTGCATTTTGGGAAAGCAAATCTTAGCAGGACTTAAACACTTAATGCTAAGGTCCTAGGGAGTGTTGCTGAACAAAGAGACCTTGGAGTGCAGGTTCATAGCTACTTGAAAATAGAGTTGCAGACAGATAGGATCATGGTGAAGATGTTTGGTTTGCTTTCCTGTATTGGTCAGAACATTGAGTATAGGAGTTAGGAGGTCTTGTTGCGGCTGTACAGAACATTGGTTAGGCCACTTTTGGAATATTACGTGCAATTCTGGAAGGATGTTTTAGATTAGGTTAGATTAGATTAGATTCTCTGCAGTGTGGAAACAGGCGCTTCAGCCCAACAAGCCCACAGCGTCCATCCGAAGAATAACCCACCCAGACTCATTCCCCTACCTTATATTTACCCCTGACTAATGCACCTAACACTATGGGCAATTTAGCATGGCCAGTTCACCTGACCTGTACATTTTTGGACTGTGGGAGGAAACCAGAGCACCCGGAGGAAACCCACGCAGGCACGGGGAGAATGTGCAAACTCCACACAGACAGTCATCCGAGGCTGGAATCGAACCTGGGTCCCTGGTGCTGTGAGGCAGCAGTACTAACCACTGAGCCACCATGCTGCCCCACCTTGCTGTTATGAAACTTGAAAGGGTTCAGAAAAGATTTACAAGGATGTTGTCAGGGTTGGAGGATTTGAACAATAGGGAGAGGTTGAAAAAGCTGGGGCTGTTTTCCCTTTAGAATTGGAGGCTGAGCGGTGACCTTATAGAGGTTTATAAAATCATGAGGGGCATGGATTGGATAAATAGACAAAGTCTCTTCCCTGGGGTGCGGGAGTCCAGACTTAGAGGGCATAGGTTTATGTGAGAGGGGAAAGATCTAAAACAGACCTAAGGGGCGATTTTTTTCCCACAGAGGGTGATACATGTATGGAATGAGCTGCCAGAGGATGTGGTGGAGGCTTGTATGATTGCAACTTTTAAAAGGCATCTGGCTAGGTATATGAATAGGAAGGGTTTGGAGGGATATGGGCTGGGTTCTGGCAGGTGGGACTAGATTGGGCTGAGATATCTGGTCAGTATGGACGAGTTGGACCAAAGGGTCTGCTTCTGTGCTGTACATCTCTATGACTCTGTCTATAATCTTAGCTTTCTGTATCACATACCATCATCAGTTAAAAGATCAAACAAGTGGCATTCTTTCATGTTTCTGAATGAAGGTTATAAAATGCAGCAGGCGATTCTATGGGGTGTGGAGACTGGGGTTGGGTGGGGCAGGATGTGACAGTGTATGGATAACTTCTGGCATGGCATTGATGAGTTTTGTAATATAACATTTAGGGAACTGAGAGAATGGATGATGCCTTACCCAGAAATAGAATTTGCCAGGCTGCCATTATGCAATTACGTGAAAATTTCCTTCGCTTAACATTTCTTGTTAAACCATAATTGGACTCTTTCAGAATGCTCCCAATTTAGCTTGGAACTGAGAAAACATTCACAATTACAGTTAAATACCACAGGGTACAGTTCAAGCTTTTCTATTCAGCACTGCTATTCCTGGTCGTGTTAAATAGTGGTTTCCATAAAGCAGGCCATATCTCTTATAAACTGGAACCTGCATCTTTGTTCTGCTCTTTGTCTGGACAAGTGAACACTGCTTTAACAATTAATCCCAACCTATATTGTTAAGTGGGAAGAATATCTGTCTTGTACATGACATTGTCCTGTCACCTCAAAAGACAGAAAGTAACACAACCATAGCCATTCGAGCAGCTAGAACGTCTTGACTTGATACAGTATAGTGAGTTGAAAATTGCATTGTGTGCTTTGTCTGTTTAGGATGACCTTACCCACACGTACCAGGAGAGGGAGTCCAGAGGATGAATAAAGGAGTTCGAAAAAAATAATACTGATTCCAAATGCTTCTTCCTGAACCTTGCTGTTTCTCCTCCAGGACTTCACAAAGCTGATGGAAAGGGTGAAAATATGAAGTATTTCTTTCAGGAATGCAACCTTTGGAGGGTAGTGCACAGATACGTGCAGATCTCACAAAAGTATTTTAAATCAAAAATAAAGTTAACCTTGGATCTTTACAGAGAAGCTTTACTTTTAAAAGACATGAACCTGGATTCTTGTTCACACAGCACTGCTGCATTTCACATCAGGTTGATGTGCCTATGCCCAGTCTACCATGTTTTGATGTGTATTTGGAGCCCTCATTTGTATTCTCATGTTGGGCAAAGTAGCAGCAACTCTCCAAAAGCTCAACGGTAAGTTTAATGATCACAGATGGCAAAAGGACAAAATTTTACTTCTCCACTCTGGTAGGTGAAGAATAAGAAGATACTCATTCATGGGAAGTGGGCTTTGTATTTATTTCCCATCTCTAGATGCCCTTGAGAAAATGGTGGTGAGTTGCTTTCTTGAACCACTGCAATCTATTTGGTTTAGGTACACCCACAATGCTGTTAGGGAGGGGGTTCCAAGACTTTGACTCAACAACAGTGATATAATAAGAAGTCAGGATAGTAAGTGACTTGAAGAGGAATTTGCAAGTGGTGGTGTTCCCATGTATCTGCTGCCCTTGTCTTTCTAGATGGTAGTGGCCCAGGCTTTTGAAGGTGTTGTATAAGGAGCTTTGGTGAATTACTATTGTATGTATTGTGGATGGTAGATGCTGTTGCTAATGAACATTGGTGGTGGAAGTACTGAATGTTTATGGATGTGGTGCCAATCAAGTGGGCTGTTTTGTCCTGGATAATGTTAGCACCTTGTTGGAGCTGCACTCATGCAGGAAAATTGGGAGTATTCCATTAAACTCCTGACTTGTGCCTTATTGATGGTGGACAGGCTATTGGGAGTCCAGAGGTAAACTACCTGCAGCAGGATTCTGAACCTCTGACCCGATCTTATAGCCACAGTACTTGTGTGGCACGTCCACTTCAGTTTCTGTTCAAAGGTGACTCCCAGGATATTGATAGTAGAAGATTCAGCAGTGATAATGCTATTAAATATCAGAGGATGATGGTAAAATTCCCTCATGTTGGAGATGATTATTGACTGGAGCTTGTGTGAGATGAATCTCACTTGCCACTTGTCAACCCAAACCTGAATATTGTCTGGGTCTTGCTGCATTTGAACATGGACTGCTTCAGTATCGAGGAGTCATGAATGCTGTTGAACATTTTGCAGTCATCAATGAACATCTCAACTCCTGACCTTTGGATGGAGGAAAGATCAGTGATGAAGGAGCTGAAGTCCTGCAGAGATTGCCTCGAGCTGAAATAACTGCTCTCCAACAATTACAGCCATCTCCGGATTGTCAGGTATGACTCTGACCAGCGAAGAGTTTTCCACATAACTCCTGTTGACTCCAGTTTTGTTAGGTGTCCTTGATGCCACACTTGGTCACTTGCTACCTCCATGAGCTGTCATTCTCACCTCACCTGTGGAATTCAGCTCTTTGTCCATGTTTGAACCAAAGTTATAATGCAGTCAGAAGCTGAGTGGACCTGGTGGAACCCAAACTGGGCATCACTGAGCAGGTTATTGCTGAGCAGATGCTGCTTGATAGCGCAGGTAGCACTTCCATCACTTTACTGATGGTCAAGAGAATACTAATGGGTTGGTGATTGGCTGGGTTAGATTTTCCCTGCTTTTTGTGTACAGGACAAACCTGGACAAGTTTTCACATGGTTGATTGGATGCCAATGTTGTAACAGCTTTAGCTAGAGGTGCAGCAAGTTCTGGCCACACGTCTTCAGTACTATTGTCAGAATGTTGTCACGGCTCATTGCATTTGCATTTTCCCAGTGCTTTCAATTTTTCTTGACATCATACGGGGTGAAATTGGCTGAGCTGCCCTCTGAGCCAAGCTGCTTCAGTAATAGCAACATCAGCGGCATCTATTCCAAGGTGAAAAATATGTAAAATTGTCCAGGTATACTATACACATAAACAGGAACACGTCCAAACCAGCCAATTAATGGCCTAAGATTCTGCTGAGGCAGAGACAATAAACTAAACAATAAACTGATAGAGGGTGGTGTCATCAGTGTGATCAAATAGCACTTGCCAAACAGTAACACCTGCCTAAGACAAAAATGACAATAACTCAGCAAAAAAAAGTACTAACAACCCATTTCATGGCCAGGGAATACACAGTACACACAAGCAATATCTTCTGACATTTTATGCAAGAACCAAATGATACAACCTATCAGTATTGAATGCAATTTCGGCAGCTCACGAAATGTGACTTAGCTGTTAAACATGTTGAGCGGGAAATCACAACACAAATAATCAAAATTTTGTCTATAGCCAACTGACAGCTCTTGAGAAAGACAAAAAGCTGTCAGGACTGCTGGATTTGGAAAGATAGTTATCACTTTCAGATTCCAGAGCCACTGAAGTTGAGGGCAGTAACTACTAAATTCCAAAGTTAAAATCACACAACTCCAGGTTATAGTCCAACAGGTTTATTTGGAATTGAAAAGTGCAGCACTGGAAAAGCACAGCAAGTCAGGCAGCATCCGAGGAGCAGGAGAGTCAATGTTTTAGACATAAGCCCTTCATTCTTGCTCCTCGGATGCTGTCTGACTGGCTATGCTTTACCAGTGCCACACTTTTCGACTCTGATCTCCAGCTTCTGTAGTCCTCACTTTCTCCTGGGTTTATTTGGAAGTACAAGCTTTTGGAGTGTCACTCCTTTGTCAGGTAGCAGTGCTCTGAAAGCTCATGCTTCCATGGACTATAACCTGGTGTTGTATGATTTTTAACTTTGTCCACCCCAGTCCAACACTGACACCCCCACATCATGGCTACTAAATTCCAAGCTCACTTCAAAATTCATTGTTCATGTGCCAGGCAATAACAGTAGTCTTTCAAACAGAGTTCTGACTTGTTGAAAGCACGATTTTATGGTAATTGCTAAAATGCTGATCTGCTGGGAAACTTAATGTAAAATTAGTGGAAAACCCAAACACTTCGCATGTATTTGTTGGTCATCAGCAAAATCAACTGTGAAATAACAACACCAGCAGAGATGTATGGCACATGTGAGTAACAACAAAAGAGGGAGAGAATGTGCAAGCAGATGACTTTGAAAATACATTTGTACCCTCTTTCAGAAATAGCAACCACATCAGTCACTATTGTCTGTTTGGAAGTAAATGCTCTCTTAGGTGCAGGAGCATCTGGCAGCATCATGTGGAGCAAAATGTTTAATACATTTTGCAGCAAATCAGAGAAAAAGAAATGTTTTCCTTACAACAAACCACAGAAGGTTCTTGAGAACTTGGAGTTTCAGTCTTATTCAATGACACTGAATTGAAGGCTGTATTCTAGAGAATGTGCCACTTATCAGTTTCCACACAACAACAAAACTGCATGTGATTACAGTTATGCATAAGAATCTTACTCATCTCAATAGCATTCTTGATAGCTTCATTGAAATCGGCAAACAGAAAGGAGTTACGTGCAAGCAGTTTCAGGTCTTAATGTGCCTGAGTTATGCATCAATGGTGAGGAAGAGATTTTCATGTTCGAACTTTAGTGCTTACTGTGAAAATATTGAAAGCTGGGGATGAACCTTCATCTTGGCTGTCACTCATACAAATCATCAAGTAACCCAAGAAGGAGAAACAGGTTAGAATCCGTCGTGATAATCCGATCACCAAGCAATGCCATACAATGAGAAAGACACTTGACCCTGATAGAGGAAGTGAATAGTGCTGAACACTTCACTAAACTTGGTCTCGGTGAACATTACCATCAAATTGAGCTTACAGAAAAATAGAGATATCGTTTAGCGTTCTCCACTCATGGTGGAGAATGCTCTTATACTTCAAGGTCTTAAAGGCATGTTGAACATCAATACTAATATTCAAGCCTGTGATCATACTGAAAATGAACTTCAGCTACACACTACATGCATCTACATGCACTACATGCACAATATCTCATAGAATATTACCTAGCCTGAACAAAGGCAAGTTCAATAAAATAAAGATTTCGATCCTGTGGGCACATATTTGTCTGTCTGTCCATCCATCCATCCATCCATCCATCATTGTAGTAGTAAGCTGATTGCTCATGCCTGTTAAAAAAATGTGATTCATAAACTGTGAGAGAAACACTCTCATTTACATGTTATATCTTCTGCTTTTATCTCTGCTAGTATGACGTGACTTTGAAATAATTTTTGATTAATGACACTAATAAAGTTGTTTAATAATCCTCACAGCAAATCTCCAGCTCAAATTAAATGTTGGATACTTAAGGTACTGCAGGAGTACAAGTATTAGTCAGGCAAGCTCGGTCCTGAGGTCTATCTTTTGTGGCACCTATTCCTTATAGTCAATTCAAGTCATGAAGAGAAATATTACTGATCAACATCTCAACAGTATAAGTCTAAAAAGGTGCCAAAATTACTAAACTAGCGGATGCCAAGTAGCAAAAAAGCAAGATGAGCTGATACAAATACGTATGACGGCCGTGGAGTCATAAAACTGGAAAGAAAGGATCAGTAGAGGTTCTATGAATCAAATCATTCATGCACTACAAGGTCTTCGCAATATTTGAAATATGCTCACTATTTCAACCATGTCTGACCTCATGTTGTGCAGGAACTGTATTGTCATTCTATACTCATCTGTTGTAGATACAACTCGTGATGAACATAAGGGAATTGTCAAAACCAAGCAACTCCTTCAGGAAAAGCTATGAGTCCCAGGAATTGACCACATAGTAAAGCAGAAAATCAATACGTTTTGCAGTGTCAAGCAACCACAATGTCAAATCTTCACGATTCTCTCATGATGTCTGAATAACCTCCAGGGTCATGGATTGAAGTCAGCATTGAGTTTGCAGATTTGCACAGCATTGAACACCACTTGTTGTCACTGACGGCTAATGCCAATTCCTAGTCGTAGAAATAGTTATATTTCAAGGAAAGCAGTCATCTCAAAGTATGACTAGATTTTTGTTATATTTAGATTCTTCAAATGGTGGTAAGTGACAATGTATTTTCATTCAACAATGATGAGTTCAGTAACCATGCAAACTATCTAGTTTCTTTCATCAATGACCAAGAGCTGATGGAAAAGTCAAAGGAATTAAATGTACATTGAGAAACATAATTTATGGTTACAGCTGAGAGCTAGTCATGGAAGCAAGCATTGTCTCACTTGCTTGCCAATTACAGCATGACTCCTCACTCATCTACTGTAGAGCCTCCAGCTATATGCATTCATGCACATCCTGTATGCTCATACGTTTTTGAATTGCTTTGTGGAGCTAATAATCATGTGTATTAAAAACAGCCATTTCGAGTCTTGGGCACAATAACTTTATTCAATTATATACTGGAGACTTATTGTTTAAAATAAAATCCACCAGTGCCCCTTTCAGAAACAGTCAGCATGACAGTTTACAGTCTTAACACTCTTATTTCATGACAATATTTTGCAGTTTGCTTGTCATTGAATATCTTAGCATTTACATCACAGCCTTATCAATGAACACGGCTATATCGCAGATGTCACTTTTCATGTTCTCATTAACCAAGTGAAGCATTGTTATCACTGTGGCTTTACATTCTCTCTTGACTGCTTCCTTATCTCTTTAATGGAGTTACTCTGCTGTGTGATGGTAATTAAGTTTAACAACTTCCATTCTTAACTAGGCTCCCACAGACGAAAAAAATCAAAAGAACTCTGGATGCTAGAAATCTGAAACAAAAACCGATATTGCTGGAATATCTCAGGAAGTCTGGCAGCATCTGTGGGAAGAAATCAGAGCTAAAAATTTGGGTGCAGTGACTGTTGTTTCCAGCAATTTCCGATTGTGTTTTAGGTTCCCACAGAAGTGGCTACAAATCTCAGCATACCTATGTTTCCCACCATACTTAGAAAAGATGTTCATAGCTACATCTGTCTATTCCCCACCATAAGTGTGCATTTAACCATCGATCTTAATCAATTTTATCCCTTCAACTAACATTTATGTGAATGTGATTGTGAACTGAAGTACTGAATAAAAGTAAATACAGAGCAAAACATGAAATTCTGAACTACATCAGTGAAACCAAGAAATAAGGTGCTTGATAATGCAATACTAATACTGGGAAGCAAACATGAGGTGACATCCAGCTATTTTTTGTGATCAACGCAAAAGGACCAATGATCACTGCTAAGTACAATTTGTAAACCATCATTCTTCAAAGCACTAAATACACTTTTTCATCAGCATTGAGTCCGATATTGACATTAAATGACAAATGTGAGTTAAATGACACCAAACCTGAGGTTAGATGATATCCACTCATGAGAGAAAAAGGTCCAACATACTTAAGTGTTTATTTTACAAAGTGAATGATTTTCAGTTAGATTAGATTAGATTCCCTACAATGTGGAAACAGGCCCTTCGGCCCAACAAATCCACACTGACCCTCTGAAGGGTAACCCATCCAGATCTGTTCCCCTTTGACAAATGCACCTAACACTATGGGCAATTTTAAATGACCAATTCACCTGACCTGCACATCTTTGGACTGTGGGACGAAACCAGAGTTTCTGGAGGAAATCCACACAGACATGGAGAGAATGTGCAAAGTCGCCCAAGGCTGGAATCAAACCTGGGATGCTGGTGCTGTGAGGCAGCAGTGCTAACCACTGAGCCATTGTGCCACCCCTTTGGTAAACAATTTTTTAAAATTTCATAGTAAATGACTATGAGCATTGCTAAATTAATAGAAAAGTTATTATGAAACTTTATGTTCTTGTTTGCTTAAGTTTATTGCTTAGACTTTAGGAAACAAACTATTGAAACATGCTATGTTTCACTGAAAAACTGGAATAACAAAGCTTATTGAAAACTACATTGTACATTTTGTTCACTTCAGGCTATTACATGCACATGTACCAGCAGAGGGAGTCTAGATGGCGAATAAAGTAGTCCACCTTTAAGACATGTACAATTCTGATTCTGAATGCACTTACTAAATCTACTGTTTTCGCTCAAGGATTTCATCAGGAAATTGATGTACAATCAACTCAATTTTCCCCCAGTTGACAATATAGATTGGTGTTAATCATTAAAGCTGTAAATTCTAACTTACTTAATGAGGAGAATAAAGGTACAAATCTTACATTTTTAATACATTTGGCCTGCTAATTGAAACTGCTATCTAACATGAATTCTAATATCAGTGTTGTTAAGAAAAATCCTGGCATTAGGAAGTACTTGGAGGTAGAAATCTGCTGGCTGATGGCAGGAGAGGGAGGCTTAGGATTCAGCAGCCTTGGGAGATTAGTGTAGAAGTTGTGAAGTACTTTAGGGTATGGATGTGAGTTTGTGAGGGTGGGTGTGGGTGGGAGCATGAACGTCTTGTTGAGAGTGGTCTTAAGTCGTGCCAATATAAGACAATAAAATGAACAATGAATGGTAATGAGCACTTAATAATCTTTTAAATGTGAACCTTGTCTGCATTAGAAGTTTTGAGAGTTCAATCATCTAGTTGCATTGAAAAAGTAACTGACACAGTTACAGGATGAGCACAAACTCTCTCTTTATGATATATGTTTAAGAATTCTTTTATCTTCATATACTCAGAATCTACAAATATGGTTGATAACTTCCCTCAATGTTCAAGGATTATATCTCCAATCAGAGCTTAGATTTTGTGACAGCCTGGTGGCTTCATGGAAAATTTTATTGCAAATAAAAAATGCAAAACTCAATGGGTAAATTTAACCACATTATAACTTTTTGATTTTTTTTCATCAAAAATCTTATTTTGAGGACAGAATTTTCCACAACAGAGTAGACTAGATGAAACTTTTCAAAAACCAAAATAATTTGATTGCTTTTAGTGATATGTTTCTAAATTAGCTGTTCAGAATTCATAAGACATCAGCCATTTTGTCATTGACAATTTTGTAATAACTTTTCTGCTCTTTCATCTGCATTGTTCTTCCAACTTCTGTTCTCATATGATTTTGTTTTACTTTGAGCCCCAATCAACAAAGTGAATTTGTTGAGAATTTAGCTGTGAAAGAGTTGCAGAATGCAAGTTACACTTACAGCGAGCCTAACTTATAAATACCTCTGTCATAACATTTAATATATTATCTGTACATCTCTTTTTGGTGTCATTTATGGTAAATTTTCTGTATCTTTGATCTTTGCTACTCTTCATTTTGTCTCTTTGATTTTGTTTTGAGCTTGACCTTGCTCTCTGTTCTTTAATCTATTTGTATGATCTTTCAAAAGACAGCTTTTGTTACATGGCTGCAATTGGAAAAGACCCACCCCCCCACCTCCCCTCCGTGGTTGAAATGGAGTCTGCACCCAAAACATTGCTTGTTCCTTAAAGAACCTGGAATCTGATTGATTGAACTAGTTTTCCAAGGAAGAGAATAATGATGCCACAACTTTAAAATCACATTCTATGCATTTCCAAAATAAAGCAGATTACTGTAAATGCACATCTCGCCATTCAACATATGTAAAGAAAACAAACAGTATATCACTCTGCCTCAGAACTGGAAACTAAAGAATTGGAGAAAGGGGAGAAGACCACTGATACTGCAGTTACAGAGGGGATGATAAAGGGTCCAGAGATCCACAGTTATTTACAATATAACGGCAAAAGCCCATCAGGTTGTAGAAGGTACCACTTTGTGAAGCATCGAAAAGCATTAGATGAAAAGTATGTGAATCCATAGGTACAATGGTGAAACATGGGTGAGATGCCTTTTGTTGCTGCTGCTCCATCCAGAATGAATTGGATAAGTATTAAGGAATGGTGACCCTCTTCATGCAGAGGGTGGTGCATGTATAGAATGAGCTGCCAGAGGAAGTGGTGGAGCCTTTTACAATTTAAATGGCGTCTGGATGGGTATATGAAAAGGAAAGTTTAGAGGGATATGGACCAAATGCTGGCAAAAGGGACTCGATTAATTTAGGATATCTGGTCAGCATGGATGATTTGACTGAAGGGTCTGTTTCTGTGCTCTACAGCTCTATGACTGTAAGTTGGTCCTAGGTTAAAGTTAGTCTGAGATTATCAATGCTTATTGCAGTTATACAACTGACCCACTTCATTTTTATTTCCCCTCCTCTCCAAACGAAGAACATTTTAGCTTAATGTCACAGCCAAACTGTTGTGGGTGGGGTTACCTGATCCACTGCAGACTGAGGCTTGGGCTTGGGATCTTCATTTACCTTCATCATTATTTGCACCGGAGGTTTCTCCCTGTTCATGGAGCATATTTTTTAGACTCAACTGAGATTTGATTGAAGTTCTTGGCCATTTGCACTGTCCCTGATCAAACAAAGCAAACTTTGTTGTCTAACTGGGAGAAAAAAAAGTCATCTTGCTGTACAGAGAGAACAAGTTAGTAGATAGGTGAGTTTGAAATCCTACATGAATAAATAAAAATGTGAAAGTCAAATGGGAGAGGAACTCTTCTCTTTCTGCTTCTTTTGCCAATGGAATAGATCTCTGAAACTGTGGAGCTACAGGGCATGAGTTGACAACAATGATGCTACTCTTTCTAATTAATATTTACAAGCTTTCGAGAACAGTGCCCTTTGCCTTTAGTTAAATATTTCAATGTGTAACTTATAGATAGTTCAGAGTAGTGGGGCTATGAATGCTGTAAATTTGATTTCAGAAATATTCTACTCTAAGAGGGAATCCTTGTCAATTAAAAATATTTCAACTGGATTCTGTATTTAATAACATATGTGTCAAATCCCAAATTGCTTACCTCAGCTTATGGATAAATTAAATCAAATTTCACATGCAGCTAAAGATATTATACACACTCAAAGTGTAATATAAAGACTTCAATTCACTTTAAACATTTAGCATCAAATGTATAATGAAATATACAGGCAATATAATGAAATAATTGATCTGCCAATCTACTAAGTAAAATTTAGATCTGCTGTAATGACCTGACCAAGATTTTCTATAGAATTTGTCTTCCCGTTGATTCTCCTGAATTGACATTCTTGACTACTTTTCTCATCTGTGATTGTTTGAAAACAGCAGATGAAAATGGAGCCTTTGAAAGCTATAACAATGACAATTGCATCATATAGATTCTTATAAGGGATATACAATTAATTGACACTTTTGGCAAAAGGAAATCTTTGCTCCAGTATTGATTTATTCTCTCTGTAAACTGGAATAGGAAAATCGTTTGCACTGGCAGAACTCCAAGCATCAGTGGAACTGACTCACAAATGGTTGAACTAGTGAAATCATACGTTTATAATAAAATTTCCTTAGCTAGAGGGCATAAACAGCTGTGAAATACATTTAGTAATATGTTGACTGAAGGAAATTAAAGAGTTGGAAGTCAACCTGAAACTGAGAACTCCAATGTAAGGAAGTTGACTTCAGCATGTTCGGAGGGAAAAACAAATGACTGAGTCTGCAGTTATTTTAGACAGAGGCTGGGACAATGTAGACCCTAACCTTAATGAGAGTTGAAAATCAGTGCATTTAGCAGGTCATAGGAATTATGGTTGAACAGGAGGTTTTCTTGATTTTTTTATTTAATCATATTCATTCATTGGATAATTGAACACAAATTACAATTTTTATTATGTCTTTTATTCTACAATTTTTTCATTTTACAGAAAAACAAGAATATATATTCAAATGGCAAACAAAGGAAGCTTCCAATTCATATGCTGTCACATGTTTTGGAGGGTTGAGCTACAGGGAGAGGCTGAATAGGCTGGGGCTGTTTTCCCCAAAGTGTCTGAGGCTGAGGGATGAATTTATAGAGGTTTATAAAATCATGAGTGGCATAGATAGGGTAAATAGACAAAGTTTTTTCCCTGGGGTGGGGGAGCCCAGAACTAGAGGGCATAGGTTTAGGATGAGAGGCAAAAGATATAAAAGGGGCCTAAGGGGCAATGTTTTCATGCAGAAGGTGGTACTTGTATAGATTGAGCTGCCAGAGGAAGCCATAGAGTCATAGAGTCATAGAGATGTACAGCATGGAAACAAACCCTTCGGTCCAACCCATCCACGCCGACCAGATATCCCAACCCAATCTAGTCCCACCTGCCAGCACCCGGCCCATATCCCTCCAAACCCTTCCTATTCATAAGTGATGGTGGCTGGTACGATTATAAAATTTAATAGGTGCCTGATGTAGTTAGATACAGACCAAATGCTGGCAAATGGTACTACACTAATTTAGGATATCTGGTCGGCATTGATGAGTTGGACTGAATGGTCTGTTTCTGTGCTGTACAGCTCTATGACTCTATGACTATAAGTTAGTCCTAGGTTAAAATGAGTCCTAATTTATCAAAGGTCCTTACAGTTATACCACAGACCCACTGTTAAAGACATTTTATCATTGTTTGGACAGAGGTGCCATTCAACTGGAATATGTATGATTTCCTTCATTTCTCATTTGGAATGCTCTTTCCACTTCTGCATTATCTAGTCCGATAAAGAGTTAAAATCAAAATCAACAAGATTAGTTAAGTCAAGTGGCTTTTGAAAACAGACTGCTAGTTTTCAGAAATTAGTGGCACTTTGCTATATTGTTAATTTTAAGTTTTAATCATAAATTGTGGATTTCAGACTTTTTTCCAATGATTTTAGTAGCCCTTGAAGTCAAACAGAAGTCTAGAACTTGTTTTTTTTTCTTGACAGCTTTCAATGAAGAGGGGCTGAGCAGAGGTATATAGGAATGCTTCTAGTGTATATCTGCTGGGAATCTGGACCCATGAAGAATATGGTGAAATAGATATTTATCTGAACAGCAAGGTAAGACATGTGATGATTTTGCTCTTAAATATTATTTAAAATATGTTAAACAGCCATTTAAAGGCATTGCAGTCTTGTAATTTAAAAATAAATCTCTGCCAATGTCGACAGATAGTGGAATACCAGAACTGTTCGCAGACAAGCAAACTGCATATTTTGTAATGATACATTATCAGGGACACCACCCGCGAACCTAGAAAAGCAAAACAAAAAGGTTCATCAACAACTTTAAAAAAACTTGATAAATCCTCAAAAAAAGCCAACTGAAAAATACACCTGACC
Source organism: Chiloscyllium punctatum (assembly GCF_047496795.1). Lineage (NCBI taxonomy): Eukaryota > Metazoa > Chordata > Chondrichthyes > Orectolobiformes > Hemiscylliidae > Chiloscyllium > Chiloscyllium punctatum. Next base: position 47,360,293 of record NC_092750.1, on the reverse strand, counting down.
ATATACCTATGATAAATAATACATTGAAAGTGCAGTAGGATATTGACTTGTCGTGACTTAACATACTATGATTTGTATAGTGGAAATATTTGGGGCAAAATGTCAGAATTTTTATTTTATTCTCTGGAGAAAATGGAGGCTGTTGTAGTTATGTATTAGAAAACTCAGGTGCTGAAATTGATTACCAATTTATTTTTTATATCTTGCCAGAGTTGCACATTCTCCAACCACCTATTGGAAGGATGTTGCGAAACTTGAGAGGGTTCAGAAAAGATTTACAAGGATGTTGCCAGGGTTGGAGGATTTGAGCTATAAGGAGAGCTTGAATCGGCCAGGGCTGTTTTCTCTGGAGCGTCAGAAGCTGAGGGGTGACCTTATAGAGGTTTATAAAAACATGAGGGGCATGGTTAGAGTAAATAGACAGGGTCTTTTCCCTGGGGTGGGGTAGAACAGAACTAGAGGGCATAGGTTTAGGGTGAGAGGGGAAAGATATAAAAGAGACCTAAGAGTCAACTTTTTCATGCAGAGAGTGGTGCATGTGTGGAATGGGCTGCCAGAGGAAGTGGTGGAGGCTGGTACAATTGCATCATTTAAAAGGCATCTGGATGGGTATACAACTAGGAAGGGTTTGGAGGGATATGGGCCGGGTGCTGGCAGGTGGGACTAGATTGGGTTGGGATATCTGGTCAGCATGGACGAGTTGGACCGAAGGGTCTGTTTTCATGCTGTACATCTCTATGACTCTATGACTCTGCTACTTCATGTTTGTAATCTTCTCCCCTTTATGCCCAGACAGTTAATTATTCCATTATTCTTTCTGTGTCTTCCTCCTGTCCTCTTCGTTCACAACAGGAATTTACAATCTGAGTTCATGGTGTTTCTTCTCCATCCAGTCTCCGCTCAGTTCGCTCCTCCATTCATATAGTCTACCCCAATTTGTACTCTTTCCATGTCCCCTCTCAAACTCTGCTAAAATTGTTCACATCCTACTCAGTTCATACTAGTGTGTTTCAATTCTTTTCATCAGTGTGTGTGTGGAGGAACACTATGTTTGTCTTCTGTCCTCTGTATTCAAGTTTTTCATCTTCAACATCTGTCCTTTGTCATCAAGCTGACATTTTCCTCACCTTCTCCTCTCTCTTCAGGTTGTGTTGTCAGTATCTCTTCACCCAGAGCTCATGGCAGACTGATATCGTGCAAATCCAAAACAAAATCCAAACAGCTGTTCATGGCTGCATCAAGTTGCAAATCACAGTTGTACCTTTCTCTAGAGTTGCCAACTTACTAGTGTCTACACAGAGTACAAATAACTGGCACTTTAATTTGACAGGGTGTCAGGATTCTCCATTGGTGCAAGATTCATGGACCAGTAAGGCCATGCCTACTTTCAACATCAACAGCTTTATGTGTCTTAAAGGATGAATTACTATGCTCTCAACCTGAGCTTATTTGTCCTAAATCATCATACGAATGAATGCTCACTACTCCCGGGAGCTGTTGTGATGATGTCTTTTTTACTTTTGTTCAACACAGGGGCTTTCTGTTTATCTGGGGATCTGTCTGAATAGTGTATAAGTTGACTGCGATATTTTCATTCATAGCAGACTATTTTGTACAGATCTAGCTCTTGATTCACAGTAGCTATGTTCTGAGATGGACCTACTGCAGGTTACAACTCACATGAAACTGCTTGAATAACACGATCCTCTGTCTTTTCATGTGACATGTCCAGATAGGGACAAAATTGCCAGGCCCATGTAGTGCATGTCTTCATCCATTTTATCTCCATACACAATTATCTCTTGCCTCCACCTCCTGCAAGTGACAAATAACTAGCGACCTGTTGCTGCTTCAGAGAATGATAATTACTTCAAAAATGAATACTTCCTGAGTGAGGAGTGAAGTCCCAGGAGCCCCCAGAATAATTTCCTCTCATCTCCAATGCACTTTATCCACATAATCCCCCTCTTGAAAGATCGTAAAGCATTAGTCTTCAATATCTTCAACTGAAATCTTTTTCCACAATTTGATCCCCTTTGGAAGAAATGAAACTGCCAGATAGCCAGCCACATCCATTGTCTCCTCAGCTACATATGCTGCTTCTAGATCATAGTGTAATACAACTAATGCAATGTATTGAAAAACAAAAATTCAACGCATCACTTCAGTGTACGATACTTTGATATTTTATGATAAATTCTGCGTCCTATGATCCTGCCCCACTGGCTAACTGATGAAGGAGTAGCACTCCAAAAGCTTGTACTTCCAAATAAACCTGTTAGACTATAACCTGGTGTGGTGTGATTTTTAACTTTAAATAAGTGCATTACGCCATCTCTAAATTCTCATTGCTCCAGTGAATACAAACTTATGGCATCAAGCCTACCCTCAGCCATGGGATAATCTTTCTTATTGCCCTTCTTGGCATCTTCACCAGAATATGTCTTTGTTATTTGCTCTTGTGATATTGGCATGCCATTGTTTATTACTCATCCTATGTTGATGTCAGAATGTTAATATACAACTTGGCAAACTGGGACTCCAGACAAATGTAGTCCTAGAATAGAATAGTCATTTATTGTCACTTGTATATTTTACAAAAGAAAAGTGAGAAGTATTTAAGCTGCCATACCACAGCACCTATCACAATAACAGAGGGCATGGCCAAGAAAGAATAAACTAAGACAAAGTCCATCTTAGTTCAATTCATGGCTCCTGGGTTCGGGGAAAGACATTTGGAAAACTAGGTCTGAAGCTGTCAGCAAACTAGGCCACACATGCTTTGATAAGATAGGGTAACAGTTAGCTTGCTCTGAAGGGGAGTAAGGAATCTGTTGGCTTTTTACAGCAAAGGCAGTAGATTCTGAAATAGCACTGGTTTGCCAGCCTGTTATCAGTCATTGTTCTTTGTTGTCTTAAAACATATGCATAAAGTGAAAATTACCTTTGGTTATTATGGAATAGAGTAAAACCCAGCACAAGCATGTGATCCTTATGTATGTGATAACAGCTATGTAAACCAAGTAATTATGTTCTGACGTTTTCGAGAGATTGTTGCATTTAACGCTATGAGGAAAGGACAACTAGTCATTGAAAATTGAGACTATGTTGCCCCCTTGGATAACAATTGAAAATGCATTAACTAGTGAGCTATCTACCACTACTTTTCTGGAATCCAAAGAGAATGCTCTTCTGACTGTTCTGCTTTGATACTCAGCTGCCAAACATGGTTTGGCCATTTTGGCAATGGTTGTCTTGGCCTTTTCCTGCCATTGCTGCTCTGCTACTTTCATTGCAGGGTCTACACTGCTTCATGCCAAGAATCTTGTTAAACTGTCTGACTTTATACTGAACCACTTGACAGCTTGGGTAGAAGTGATTTTTACATTGCACTTATGTTGTGGATTAGAATCGTGCTAACCACGTGCATATCAAACAACGATTTGGAGTCAGTATTTTCTACACTATGTTTGTGATGATTATCAGCCTATTTCTGACTCATACCTTATGCTGTTGCTGCTTCAGGCAATTCTATCACATTCCTGGACAGAAATTCTTGTGACAGATTGAGAGTTCAGGAATCCCACATACAGCATAAAGCAGAATCCTGTGCCCACAACAGTATCAGCGTGAGAGAACCACTGTAGGCGGTGAAGGGGAATGGAGAAGATTCCTGTGGAAAATGAATGAAGTGGGAGCACAATGCTGATATGACTCGGAGTGAATCAGAATGTTACTAGTTTTGAATTTGAGGGAGAAAAGGGCACACAGTGTGCTGTCTGAACATGATAGGAGAGGCTGGGTAATGCCTGTGTAGACTTGCGTGAAGGGGTGGTGGGTTGAGGCGAATGTAAAGTTGAACTGATAAAGGTATGAATCAAATGGCAGAATGAATGAGTGATAAGAGAATGATGGCTAGAATTGAGTGGGCAGTTACTGAGGAGCAGGAGAGTTGAGAGCCACTAGTTGAGGGGGTACTCAGTATTGCTGAGAGGACCAGCTGACAATAGGACTCTGTGCCAGGCAGTCAGAAACTGGATTCATTGGAACTGCTTGGAAGTCTTTCTTGCTGCATTACAGTATCTCTAAGAAGTAGTTACTGTCCTTTCTATCCTTAACTGAGTATCCTCGTTGGTGATAAAGTTAAAAAAATATATAAAAAGATGTTGAGAGTGTGGTGCTGGAAAAGCACAGCAGGTCAGGCAGCATCCGAAGAGCAGGAGAGTCAACATTAAGATGAAGGGCTTTTACCCGAAATGTTGACTCACCTGTTCCTCAGATGTTGCCTGACCTGCTGTGCTTTTCCAGCACCGTACTCTTCACTCTAATCTCCAGCATCTGCAGTCCTCACCTTCTCCATATAAAAAGGTGCACTATATTAAAGAATAGGGACAAGATAAGAAAGGAGAATAGTAATATAGGAAATGAAGATCAGACATTGGCAGAAAGAGAGAAAACCGAGGAATATAACAGAGAACAATATGTTGCAAAAGTAAAAAAAATTGACAAATGAAAAGCACTGTCTGTGAATGTGTGTGGCCATCTATCACAGCACATTAATTAATAATACACCTTATAAAAATGTTGTTCATAGGATGCCAGTGTCACTGACTGGGCCAGCTTTTATTGCTCCTCCCCTGGTGCCTCTGAAAAGGCAGGGTGTGCTGCCCTCTTGAATCGCTGCAGTAGGTTTATTGTGAGTGGTACTGTTAGGGAAGGCAGCCAAGGAATTTTGACCCAGCAACACTGAAGGAACATTAAATATAATCTGACAGTCATTACGGAGACATGGCTTCAGGATGACAAGGATTGGGATTCTGAATATTGAGAGATAAATGACATTCAAGGAGAAATAGAAGCTACATAAATGTGCAGGGATAGCACTGTTAATCAGTGGTAGCATCCATGCGTTAATTAGGGATGACCTTGGTTCAGGCAATCAGGATGTACCAGAATGGAGATGACAAAAAGTGGTGGGAAGAAGTCACTAGTGGGATTGCTCTACAGACTCTCTAACAGTAACCACAATGTAGGATAAAATATAAAAGTGCTGGATGTAGGTTTGCTCGCTGAGCTGGAAGACATTTCGTCTCCGTACTAGACAACATCATCAGTGAGCTTCCGGTTGAGGCTTGTGATATAAAAGTGACAAAGGGATGGGGATAATTATGGGTAACTTTAAAACTGGGAAACAGGAAAACATCAGATTGGTAGCAGGAGCCTGGATGAGGAATGTTTCCAGGATAGTTTCTTAGAATAGTTTTGGAACTGACCTTGAGAACAGGTTCTATTGGACTTGTTACTGTGTAATGTGATAGAATTAATTAATAACCTCAGAGTGAAGGCACCCCGAGGTAGCAGTGATCACAATATCATTGAATATTGCATCTAGTTTGAAAGGAAGAATATTGGTGTTAAGATTAGTATTTTAAACATTAATAAGGGCAACTGTGCAGGCATGAAAGCTGAACCAGCTGATATTTTGAGGAAGTAAGTGACATTGAAGTTGTTCACTGTGAATACAGATTCAGTCAGGTGGAGGAGAGTAATAATGATTGGGACAGGTTGGACCTCTGCTTAAGAAGAAATATTCTTCATAATTATCTTTGTGGGGTTGAAAGTATTCTTTGACTGGTTGCTGGCAGATGCAGCTGATTTGAAACATTTGCTGCTAAAATCCAGGATTTCCTCTGTTGTATTATCATTTTCAGCTGTCACAATACCTAACAAGCATAACCATCCCATCTAATGCTGTTACTGGGCATATTAGATCACAAAGTGAAATCTATCATTATAGATGTTTTAGTTAACTTGGTGGTCATTCACTGAGACACAAGGTCATGGATTTTCTTGAACAATAAAGCAAGATTATTGTGCAAAAGGAAATAATTTAAAATAAGTTTCCATTTATTTGGGTTTTCGAAGCTAAAATTCCAACTCTTAATTATTTAAAACCGAAACCAAACTAAAAGTGTTCAATGTTTACACTCCCTATCTTAAACCCTGCAGTATAAATAATCTATTAATACCCCAGGGCTTTGTGGTCACTTGTTCTATGACATGCACTGAATTAGGTCCATTCCAGAAATAATTCTCAGACCATTTTTTTACCTTTGACAAAAGTGGCCAACACCTACAAACCATTGGTTGAAATCAGGACTCTAACAATGACATTTTATGTGTCGAATCGTATCACTTTCAACTCACAAATTCAACAGTCAATCCTGTGCGCATAAACCAGTAAGCCACATATGTCAGCATCTGAAGAGGTTCTATGCATTTGAATTTGGTTGCTACTGATTTTCATCAACAAAATTCAACATATATTAAAATTGCTGCATTGAAAATGGTAGTATTTATAATGATTAATTGATTGCTACCCACTGCCAACTTTAAAACTATCCGTTACCTAAATACCACCCACATTTAGTCGCCAGCCAGGTTCTAACACATTCTCCCTGATTAATCATAAGATGATCCTAATAATTGAACAAGAAATAATCATACTCCTCCAATTTTTTCATACCTGATGCCAATAAAGTATATGGTTATAGTAGTTAGAGAATGTCCACATATACATTCATAAGTACTACGTAATTGCTAATGCATCATCAACCAATAAGTATGCCAATTTTTGTAATTCATTGGAAGTTAATAAAGTCTTTAATGCCATCATTCCATAGGCTGATTTATACAGTTCCTTTCATTTTTAAGGTCTACATAACACACATTCTCCTCTGTTCTTCAGCCTCCTGAAGGCCTATTAATGGAGGGCCAGTAACTGCCAGGCTGGTGCCTTTCTTTAACCAGTGTGCCAGAAAGCACAGAATGGATTTCTTCCCCCTTCCTGTTGATAAACTAGAGAGCAGAGGGAAGATGTTTTTCCTGATGATATGATTCTAAAGGAGGAGGGACTTAGAATCATAGGAACCCTACAGCATGGAAGTAGGCCATTCAACCCACTGAGTCCACAGTGACCATCTGAGGAGCATTCCACCCAGACCCATGGCCTACCCTATCCCTGGAATTCCCACAGCTAATCCATCTAGCCTGTACATTCCTGGACACCACAGGCACTTTAGCATGGCTAATCCACCTAATCTGCACATTTTTGGACTGTGGGAAGAAACCCACGCAGACGTGGGGAGAATGTGCAAACTCCAAACGGACAGTTGCCTGAGGGTGGAATTGAACCCGGGTCCTTGACACTGTGAGGCAGTAGTGCTAACCACTGAGCCACTGTGCTGACTTGCCCTGTGAAGATTAATGGGTGTGAGCCCAATACATGCCGGGCTAGTGCAAGTCACAGTTAACTGCCTAGCCTTTTCTGCACCATCAGAGAGGTACATTAGTGGGCGAAAAGGTATCATATATACTATGCATTGTCTGAATGGTTTCTCAATGTCCCCGTTAATATTTCAAATGCTGCTTATCAGTTTCCAAATGACCACGAGTTGTTTTTCACTACTCGTGTTTTTATTCTCTCTGCAAGGATGAGGTTCTGTGCAAAATCGATGCTCCTCACTCACTGGCTGCTGCTCGTCTCCATGTTAATGCTTTGCTGTAAGTTGCTGTCTGCCTCCAGCCACCACTCAAGGGGACACTCAGGTAAGCAATGACTCTCACTGGATACTTAGGCTGAGTTTCATGTGACTGCATATCATAAACCAAACAGACATTTGAGAATGCTTTTATTCTTCATTAAATGTCATGTGTACTCAATGGTACTCAATGGTATTGCAGTTTGTATCTGCTGAATGAAAGCAATCAATCTATTTTTCCAGGTTATATTGATTTTTAATTTCTATACTTGTAACATGATGCCTCTGTGGTGTAAAACAAAATGGCTTTTTGATTGAGAAACCGAGATGAAATACCAAGGCTTGTAGAGATGGGAATGCCAAACCTGAATGCAGTTGAAAAGGAGGGATTATTCATGTGGTAGTTAGATGACACAGCGCTCAAGGTTAAGAATTTTGCAAATACTATAGGGAACTGAAGTATGGAATCTTAATAGTGCAATCCTGGGATGAAAGGAAACTTTCCTGGAATCTCCATTTTCAGCTCATTCATTTTGAAACTGCTGATTTGTAAGGAGAGAACAGGTAACATTAGCCCATGTACTGAGTTCTGGTGAGAAATTGGTTTGGTCACCTTTTAGAGTTGTATTGTTCGCGCGCGTGTGTGTATTTTTGCAGCCATCATCAAAAGGACTTTTTAACTTCAGCGACTCTAGACCAGGATAGATTTGAAATGCTGGAACACAAACAAAAAGTGCTGAAGGAACTCAGCAAGTCTGGGAGTATTCATGAAGAGAAAAACAGAGTTCACTTTTCGAGTGCAGTTGAAAAATAGTTATATTTATGCTGACTGGGGGAGGTGGGGGTGTTGGTGGAGGTATCTGAACTGGGAGAAAGTGAGGACTGTAGACGCTGGAGTTCAGTGTCAAAAAGTGTGGTGCTGGAAAAACACAGCAGGTCAGGCAGTATCCAAGGAGTGGGCATAAGCCCCTCATAAGGAATGTGGTGTCTTAACTAGCTGATTGTGCAGACCTCAGGGATACCTGGAGTGGAGGTTATCCGGAGCAGGGCTGTGCCAATTCCGGAGCTCAAGTTGACTATTACCTGGGATTTTGAATTTTTCCATATCCATTCTTGGGTCTGAGGATTGGTACTGCTTAAATGCAAAACTACTTGTATCTAAAAGCACATACAAATTAGTTGCAGGAAAATCTTCACCTCATCTGTCTCAAACAGGAGATCTTACTTATGAACTAAGATCCAAAGTTCTCTCAGAAGGAGAATTATCCTTTCAAGTAATCTCAAGATATTATGTACCTCAATAAAATCACTTCTCATTTTTCTAAACTCCAATAGATACAGGCCCAACCTTTCCATGCAAAACACCACTGTTATTCCAACCAGTTGAGTGAATCTTCTCTGAACTACTTTTAAGTACACCACATACATGTCCAACGGTTGCTTGTTACTGCATAGTTTCATAGTTTCATAGTAATAGAAGCAGGAGTAGGCCACTTGGCCCATCGAGCCTGCTCCACCATTCATTAAGATTATGGCTGATCTACCATCATCTCTGCTCCTTTTAACTGCATTATCTCCATAACCCTTAATTCCCTGACCATGCAAATACCCATCCAAGCTTGTCTTGAATATATTTAATAAAGCTGCTGCTACTGCTTCCATGGGCAGAGAATTCCATAGAATCAATACTCTCTTGGAAAAGCAGTTCCTCCTCATCTCTGTCCTAAATCTACTCCCTCTAATCTTGAGGCCATGTCCCCTGGTTCTAGTCTCACCCACCAGCGGAAATAATTTGCCTGCTTCTATCTTATCTATCCCATTTCATAATTTTATATGTTTCTATAAGATCTCCTCTAATTTTTCTAAGTGAGTATAGTACCGGGCAGTTCAACCTCTCCTCATTGGATAACCGCTCATCTCTGGAGTCAACCTAGTGAACCTCCTCTGCACCACCTTCAAAGCCAGTATATCCTTCCACAAGTAAGGAGACCAGAACTGTGCACAATACTTCAGGTGCGGCTTTACCAACACCTTATACAATTGCAGCAGAATCTCCCTGCTCTTAAATTCAATCCCTCTAGCAACGAGAGGCAATATTCCATTTGCCTTCTTGATTACCTGGTGCATCTGCAAATCAACTTTTGGCAATTCATGTACTTCCTCAAGGAACTTCAGTAAATTGGTTGAACATGATTTTCCTTTCTCAAAACCATGTTGACTGCCTGATTGCATTAGGATTTTCAAATATCCTGTTTTTTAATTTCCTTAATAATAAATCCAACAATTTTGTGGTGGTTTGTAGCTTGGCCTTCACCTCATTTTCTCAAAGTCAAGGTCCCTCAAGCCTGTGCAGATGCAGTTGTCTTGGATTACACTGTTGGTCCCACATTTTCCAGTTGCAAAACATCACCTGCCCTTTTATCTTTACGCAATATTTCCTTTATGAAAGATTTTCCTTTAAACGGTTCATTCTGCTTCTGCTAATTGGAAAGGTTGATGGTAAATGAACCATGCAGTTAAATCAGAATTAAGATGCGGAAATAAACCTGAAATCAGTTATTTATTTGTGAGAAAATAGTTCACTCAAATGCATTGATGTGAATTGATGCTAATATCTAATTAGCTTGCTGTTGAATGTGTATAAACAAAATTTAAATAGTTAAGAAGTTAATCATTTCTGATTTAAGAGTCCCTATACCATCCTTATTATTGTGCCAAGTAGTATGTTCTGTGAGGCTTTAAGAAGCTGTTCAATTTTGACTAAAGGTTTAATCTTTTAATAAAAACATTTGTATGAAAATTCTTTTGGATATCACTGCTAAATTTTCACAGGATTAAGACCTGCAATGGCAAGTTGTCTTGTGAGTACAGCTCAGACAAGCTGGCCTTGTGTCCGCTAGAGTTTAGAAGTATAAGTGGTGACTTATTGAAACATGGAAATGGAAAAGTTGTTTCCTCTTATGGGAGAACCCAGAACTCAGGGTTATTGTTTAAAAATAAGGTGTTTCTTATTCAAAGTAGTATTGAGGAGAGGGCTGCGGAATTTATAGGGGCCTGAATGATATGGGTTATAGCAGGAAATGTGGCAGAATTGCACAAGAGGTTTAGCAAGCCTTATCTTAACATTGGAACCACATCTTTTAACTATGCCAAGATTTCGGGTTGGGATTCTCACTAGGAAGCAGTGAGTTACCTTTGTGGGGGGGGGGGGGGGGGTTTACTTGTTAATAACCTTATTAATTGCAAATCTCACCTCATTAATATGCTGCATTCAATAATGCTAGCTGCCTCAAGCAAACTAGATGTCAACATTTCTGACATTGAAGTCAACTTCAGTTCACTGCTCATTCCAAAGGTCGTTCATGTCAGACACCAGACATCACCATCTCAGGACATTCTCAGTTGGCACCAGCCATATACGTCTATGGATATTGGCATCCAAACCTCTTAAGAACCCTCTTGGCACATCTTCAATCCATCTACGATCTACTTCTGGAATTCAATGCTGCGTTGGTAACTGTAATGCCGCAACAAGGACACTCCACACTCAGGGAGATGCTCACAATTAGACTGGGGTTCACCTCTGGGCTGTATGCTTCCTGTAATAGTGCTCACTCACTCTGACCCAACCTGCATGCTCCCTGTGTCCTTGCGATCTGCTGCCTTTTTGCACCTTACTCCTCAGCCGGAAACACCAAGCTCCCAGGACTGCTGCATTGCCATGCTGTTTCGCACAGACTCAAAGCCAGCAAGTATTGTCATGGGTGCCAGCATTCCTCAGTCAGACCAAGGGAGATGGTCTTCACTTAGGGTGTCCTTGCATAGTAACTCAAGGATAACTTCCGATACTGGTCCAGCAGTTTCAACGCAGTTTGTCAGTTGTTTGTAGTGGTCAGAATCCAGATGCTCTCCCCATAAACTGAGGAACAAATGTGGGGCTGTCCACCACCCTTTTTAAATCTCTGCAATTTAAGGCAGAAGGAGCTAGATTCTTGTCAGGAAGGGAGTGAATGGTTGTCGGAGGTAGGTGGGAAGTAATCAGATCATCTCTGATCGTATTGAATGGTGAAACAGGCTTGAGCACTGAATGGAAAAGTGTGGCGCTTGAAAAGTACAGCAGGTCAGGCAACATCTGAGGGGCTAGAGAGTCAACGTTTTGGGTATAAGCCCTTCACCTTGAGCATTGAGTGGTCTACTCCTGCTTTTAATTTGTATGTTTGTTCAACAGAGGTATGTCCCAAATGCAAAACTAATTCAAACATAATTTTCATAAGAACAAACTTTAAAGGGTTCAGAAAAGATTTATAAGGATGTTGCCAGCAAGTATGACTGCGTCTTGGCTGATGCTAATTCAGGTTCCTCATGTTAACCCCTCATTAGCTCCCTCCTGAACCATATACCAATCCTCGACCAGGAAAGGGCACCAGATCAGTCATTGGAGAGTTTGAGCTGTAGGGAAAGGCTGAATAGGCTGGGGCTATTTTGCCTGGAGCATTGGAGGCTGAGGGGTGACCTTATCGAAGTTTATAGAATCATGAAGGGCATGGATAGGATAAATAGATAAAGTCTTTTTCCCAAGGTGTGAGAGTCCAAAATTAGAGGACATATGTTTAAGGTGAGAGGCGAAAGATTTAAAAAGGACCGAAGGGGCAACTTTTTCATGCAGAGGGTGGTGCGTGTATAGAACAAGCTGCCAGAGGAAGTGATGGACACTGATACAATTACAACATTTAAAAGGCATAGGAAGAGTTTAGAGGAATGTGGGCCAAACGCAGGCAAATGGAACTCAACTTATTTAGGATATCTGGTCGGTGTGGATGAGGTAGTCTGAAGGGTCTGTTTCCATGCTGTGTATCTCTGTAACTCGAAAAGAATTTGTAATGAATAAAATAGTCAGCAGAGGGCACCATAAGATTACAAATGCTTAGCACCACTGCCAATTCATTGTTGATGGCACCCCAGAAAAGACCAACAGAAGCTTGCTTGAGTGTGTCCAATATCAGAGTCTATTCACTCTCTATGTATTCTTCTTCCCTATTTTTCTTTTCTAAAGTCTTGTACTGTCAGAAGCCTGTGAGGTGGTCTGTTCACAGTCTCTGAGTGGAATTCCCTGGAACCCTTGTCAGGAATGTATGAACTGGTCATGAATTTATTTTCTTCACTTGAGGATAATAGCCAAACCTCATTCACTGTTCCCCTGCTGGCTTTAACACGAAGGGAGATTCATCATATGTGGAAATCACACGCACAAACCTGCCTGCAGCACCCAGTGGTGTTGTGTACAGACAGGGGTGTACTGATCAAATACTCTGTCACCAGATAATGACTATTTGTTAGGTCTCCACAGAAAAAGAAACAATTGAGGCAAATTGAAAATTACAATTGGGAATTTATGTATGTCTTATCTCCTTATGCGTGTTTTCTTTGAATATCAGAACCAGCATCCTGTCTTTACTACGATTAGGTGAAAGTGAGGACTGCAGATGCTGGAGATCAGAGCTGAAAAATGTGTTGCTGGAAAAGCGCAGCAGGTCAGGCAGCATCAAAGGAACAGGAGAACCGACGTTTTGGGCATAAGCCCTTCTTCAGGACTAAATTTACTACAATTAGTGTCACTCTAACATTTACGTTTGTATGAATGGGAATATCTTGTGCGTTTATTTATGCTGGGACCTTGTTTTAAATAAAAGGAAGCAGACAGAGACAATGAGCAGATGTTAATGATATGATGCTTTTTCTGGCTCTGTTTTATATTTGGCTTTAAACATTCTGGACTGGTGCTCCTGTACCCTGTGTCTCACAGTGTTGTGGGATATGGATTCATACTTGTGATTGCCCACATAGTGAGCTTCAATCTGGGCTGTCGTGCCGGGACATTGTGAAGGTGAGGTGCTGCAGGAAATGCAGGAGAGCTGTAATAAACCTCTCACGGATGGTTGAAAAGCGGTGTTGGCAGAGGCTAGGGAGCAGATCTGGTGCCCTTTTCTGGTCGAGGATTGGTATATGGCTCAGGAGGGAGCTAATGAGGGGTTAACATGAGGAAGCTGAATTAGCATCAGCCAAGACACAGTCATTAATCGAGGATGCTTCAGTGATCCTGTCAGTTCAACTTTAATGTGCATTAATTCAGCTCCATCATACTGTCAGGCTCACTAGCTCTTCCAAATCAAGTGCCTTGATTATGGCATCAACGCTCATCGTTACAACAAATGCATCACACAATCGTCAGCAGAGATCAACAAGAGAAATTTAAAGCTGCTCTTTAAAAAGTTTCACTTTAACAGAAATACTGATAACTCATCTTTAGTGTATTTTGTGAAGGCAATTATTTAATTGATTGGATAATTCACATTAAATATCAGTAACATTAATTTTATTGCGTTTGGAAGGCTATTTTTGAATCTTGGTGGATAACTTACTGATAGGAAAACTAAGCCAGAAGCATGTCATTTTCTCTTTGTATAACAAAGGTTTCAATTAAAGTGTGTCAGAGGTCCAATGAAAATAAAGGTAGTCTTCAAGATGAGAGTTTATGCCAGTTTGGGATTAGATGAACTCTGTATGGTACACTGTTTCTACCTTAGTTTGTTCAATAGGTAGAAATCTTTGAGTGAAACTAGTCCAAATCAGGGCAGTTAAGTTGTGCACCGATAGTTTCCAGCATAAACCCTCCTGTATATAAATTGGTATTAACGTTGACTCTTTGGAACTTTTTTTTTAACCAATATAATTGAAGGGTCCAGCAATTCTATAGATTGACCTGGGCAGAAAAAACTCTGACTCCCTGGCACTTTTAGTCTGGCTTTTACACACAAGTCAGCCATTGACTATGTCATGCTGGATAGGTCAGAAATGTTGTAAAGTGAACAGAGCTTGCATCTGAAATTAATATCACCCGCACAGCTTCAGTTTAGAGTCATAGAGTCATTTAGATATATAGCATGGAAACAGACCAGATATCCTAAATAAATCTAATCCCATTTGTCAGCACTTGGCCCACATCCTTCTAAACCCTTCCTATTCATATACTCATCAAGATACCTCCACTACTTCCTCTTGCAGCTCATTCCATACACGCACCACACTCTGTGTGAAAAAGTTGCCCCTTAGGTCCTTTTTAAATTTTTCCCCTCTCACTTTAAACCTATGCCCTTTAGTATTGGACTCCCCTAATCTGGTGAAAAGACCTTGTGTATTTACCCTATCCATGTCCCTCATGATTTTATATACCCTTACTAGGTCACCCCTCAGCCTCTGACACTCCAGGGAAAATAGCCCAGACTATTCAGCCTCTCCCTACAGCTCAAACTCTCTGACCCTGGCAACATCCTTGTAAATCGTTTTTGAACTGTTTCAAGTTTCAGAACATTCTTCCTATAGCAGGGAGACAAGAATTGCATGCAGTATTCCAATAGTGGCCTAACTAATATCCTATATAGATGCAGCACGACCTTCTAAAAATAGAATGAATAGATGCGAGGTCCTAATGCTCATAATATTTAATAAGTATTTAAATGCTCACTTGCGATGCCAAGGCGATGAGCCAAGTGCTGGAAAATGGGATTGGAATAGTTAGGTGGTTGTATTTGACTAGCCTGGATGAGATAGGCCAAAGGGCCTGTAATTTTCTATGGTGCTGTGACTTCTTGATACTTAGATCTCACCTGTAAACAGAAACAGACCTGCACAAAGTGAATGTGAAACAAGTAGCCCAAACTATGTATTTACAATCATAAACTGATTTTAGCAACTCATTTTCTTTGAAGCTGATGTAAAGAATATTTCCTAAAACTGTATTTCATTCCTGAACCAATTATCTAGGCAAATAAATATAAGCAAGGAAAATGCATGTGTGTTTATTTCAATATTAAAATGTCTATCTGTACATCTGGTATCATACATCGGATGTACAATTAGTCGAACTGCTTTCTAGTACAGCACTATCCTGAATATCACTATAACGTTTTTGATATGAATGTTGTTAATGCTGAATTGCTGAGTTTCATTTCTTTGTTGGTCCAGTCACATATTATCAATCTCCAGAGTAAATGGCTGAAATTCTCTGTTTTTCCTTCCACATCAGCAATGTGACCTTTGCAAGAGCTCCATATGAGCCCTGCATAATGCAGAGAAACTGGCAATTGCTGTTCATTTTACTCTAAGCACAGCCACCTAATGGATATCTCTTCCAAACCAGCCTATACTGCCTTTGCTGAAATACAAAGTACAGGATTGCTTTTATGAACACGGACATATAAATTATATTAGTACTTTAGTAAATTATTTAATGTTTAACTGGTATTTTCATGTCACTGATACAGCTTCTATTTGAGGCATTAATATTCTTAACTCACTTCACTCTGACAGTAAATGGGTTTTAAGTGAATGCCCCTGAGTTCACCTCTTCATTTGTTGTGAAATGATTAGAGCGCCAATTCAAAAGGAGAGAGAAATTGAAAATAAATACCAAAAGGAATAATATTTTTAGCTTGCCTGACTGTGGTTTCTCAAAACATTTGAAGTGGTTGTGAATTATGGTTTATTTATTTTTAAACCAATATGCTGGGTCCAGAGAGAGTAAAGCAAGTGGAAGAACTGACTGACAACATTTCTGTATAATGAAATGTCATGTGCATAGCACACATCTTTCATTGACAACATTTATCTGGAAATGTGATCTCATCTGAAACTCTGCTTGCTTCTATTTTAAAGTGCACCAAACTCTATACCAATCACCTCTGTGCTTACTGGCTACGTTGCCTCCTGGTCTACCAAAACCTCAAATTTAAAATCTCCTCATGATCTCAATACATGCTGCAATACTTTAAGAACTCAGCATTCCTCTATAACTCTGAAAAAGAGTCACAATGGACTTGAAATTTTAACTGTGTTTGTTTCTCCACAGATGCTGTCAGACCTGTTGATTATCTCCAGCAGCCTGTTTTCTCTAGAATTTAGATGTTTAAGGGGTAATTTATTTGAAGTCTTCAAGGTTTTAATAGGAAAAGAGAGAGTAGGTAAAGATAAACTATTTCCACTGGATGAGGACCCGAGGGGGCATATTTTGCGACTTAGGGTCGGACTGGATGTCAGTTAAGTCTCGTCTGGCTTTGTTGCACTTGGCACTGCACCACAATCTTGCTAAAGGTGATGTTCCTCATACATGATGTCCTAATCATTCTCCTGAAGTCAGGATGTGAATTACTCACTGCAGGATTCCGAGCTTCTGATCTGCACTCATAACCTCAGTATTTATATGGTGAGTCCAGTTCAATGTCTGTTCAGTGGTCACCCCAGTATGTTGATACTCTGAGATTTACTGAAGGTAACACCATTAATTGTCATGGGTGAGGGTTACATTATCTCTTATTAGAGATTTGTGTGGCATGAATGTTACTTGTCACTTTACAGCCTAAGCATCGATCTTGTCCTGGTCTTCCTTCATTTGGACATAGACTGCTTTAGTATGTGACAAGTTGCAAATTATACTGACATTCTGCAATAGTTAGCGAACATCTTGATTTCTGACCTTATGATGGAAGGAAGGTCATTGATGAAGCAGCTGAACATGGGTTGGGCCGAGGGCACTACCCTGAGAAACTCCTGCAGTAATGTACTGGAGATGAGATGACTGACCACAAACAGCTATGTGTCAGGTATGATTCCAACCAGCAGAGAGATTCCCTCCAATTCCCATTGATTCTAGATTTAGTACAGTCTCTTGATGCCACTCTCATCAAATGTAGCCTTGATATCTAGGGCAGCCAAACTCACGTCACCTCTGGAACCTAGTTATTTTGTCCATGTCTGAACCATGGCTGTAATGAAGACAGAAGCTGAGTAATCTTAGCAGAATCCAAACTGTGCATCAGTGAGCAGCTTATGTCTAAGCACATACAGCTTGATAACACTGTCGATAACATCTTCCGTCACTTTACTGATGGTTGAGAGCAGATTGGACAGTAAATGGCTAGGTTGGATTTGACCTGATTTTTTGTGTATAGGCCATGCCAGTGCAATTTTCCACATTGTTGGAAGATGCCAGAGTTGTAGTTGAATCGGAATAATTTGACGAGAGGTGAAGCAATGTTTATTCAGTACTATTATCAGAACGATGTCAGGGCCCATTATCTTTGCAATATTCAATGCTTTCTGCCATTTCCTGATATTGTGTAAGGTGAATTAGATTGACTGAAGTGCAGAAACAGGCCCTTCGGCCCAAGTCCACAGCGACCCTCCGAAGAGCAACCCACCCATACGCATTCCCCTACACCTAATACTATAGGCAATTGAGCATGGCCAATTCACCTAACCTGCACATTTTTGGACTGTGGGAGGAAATCCATGCAGACACAGGGAGAATGTGCAAACTTCACACAGACAGTTGCCTGAGGCAGGAATTGAACCCAGGGCTTTAGCGCTGTGAGGCTGCAGTGCTAACCACGGTACCACCGTGCTGCCCACAATCTGCCCTGGAGAGGTCTGGTATCTGTGATGCTGGAAACTTTTGGAGGAGAATGAGAAGAATAATCTACTCAACATATTCTGACTGATGATTGTTGCAAATGCTTTAATCTTATCTTTTGCACTGATGCGCTAGGTTCCCCATCATTGAGGATGGTGATATTTTTGGAGCTTCCCCCTCCTGCAGTGAGTTGTTTAAGGTTTCCACCACCTTTCACAGCAGGACTATAGAGCTTAGATCTGATCCACTTGTTGTGGGATCGCTTAGCTCCATCTATCTCTTGCTGCTTCTGCTGTTTGGCACACAAGAAGTCCTGTTTCATAGCTTTGCCAGGTTGATACATCACTTTTAAGTCCTGCTCCTGGCATGCCCTCCTGCACAGTTCATTGATCTAGTGTTGATCCCCTGTCTTGATGGTAATAGTAGGGTGGGAAATATGCTGGGCTGTGAGGTTGCAGATTTTGTTGGACTATGATTCTGCTATGCTGATGGCCACTGCATCTTATGGGTATCCAGCCTTGAGTTGCTAAATCTATTCATAGGCTATTCCATCTCTCATGGTGATGGTGCCATATAACATGATGGATTGACCGAACATGTGTCCAATCGTTATGCAGCTCCCTGATTGACTTAATTGAAGTAATTTTAAGATGGACAGTGGGCCAATCCTTGAACTTTAATGATATGTAACCCCTGATCATGACCACTCTAAGTGGCCAACTGCCTGTGTCCAGGCCCTTTGATTGATATAGGTCAATACTCTTGACTTTTTGAAAATTCATTCGTGGGTCACGAGTGACACTGCCTAGGCCAGTATTTATTGTCCATCCCTGGTTGCCCTGGAGAAGGTGGTAGTGAACTGCCTTCTTGAACTGCTGCAGTCCCTATTAAGGAGGGAATTCCAAGATTTGAAATTATCAACACCGAAGGAACAATTACATATATCCAGTTCAGGTTGGGAAAACTTGTGAATGGCTAAAATAAGAATGATCAACAAATCTGTGTTAACCGAATGGTGTTGAGCATTGCTGATGTACTCAAGATGAAGTAGAATTAACTAAACTGATTTAGATGCCACTGCTGCCTTTGAAATTGCTTTTTAAAGCCATATTCTCCTCTGAGTCCAGGCAAAAAAAAAGTTGAGTTTGCCGTTTACCTTAAAATTAAATCCAAAATTGAGGTGGAACGTGCCGTGTGCATGTTCTGTCTGCCTTCATGAACTATCTGATGCATTTACTTTCTATGTTAATCACTTTCATGATATAGTTTATATTCTGGTATCAAAGCCAGTGGTGTTTGTTTGCTTATCCAAAATGGGGATCATGCGATGTTTGCCCAAGTCTCTCATGAGTTGCATTTTACAGCATTTTATTTGAGACATCAACAATTACATTTCTATTGTAATATTGAGACCATATTGGATTCTCATTACATTTTCATTGTATTGTTGAAAGAAGTGAAACCTTGCAAGATCAATGCAAGGAATATAAGTTAAAACAAATGGATTTTTTTCACATTCCAATATTATCCGGAACGACTGTGCATCAGCATGACAAATGTTTATGCCCTCAAGGTATTTTTAAGCACTGACTAATGAGTTAATTATCAATGATGGCTACTTTTATTATGTGGGGAGATAATGGGCAGGATTTTATAGGAGCCTGTATAAAATGGGCTATGGTAGAATTACATGCAACATCCCACAAACGCCTTGCTTGACTATGGAAATAACTTGCTGCATTTGTAAAGCATTGAGCATCAAGGGAAGGAATGGAGAGTTGCTTATCAATGGGGATGATGAATTGTTAACAGTCTTATAAAGTGCGTAATTCACCTGAATAACATGCAGCTTTCCACCCTACCCCTCACTGTGAGGAAACTAGATGTCAGAATGGAAACGACCTGGTGACTTCCGCTTGCTACAAAGGCTGCTTGTCACTTCCATGTTGGACACGGGGCAGCAAACTTCCTGGGGCATGTTCCATGGGCGCTGGACACAACAACTTGCTATCTGACATGTGCTAGCCACTAAGACACATCTCTAATCCATTTAAAGTATGAAACAAATGAGAATTCCTGGAGAAACTTAGCAGGACTGGCAGCATCTGTGGACAGAAAGCAGAGTTAGCATCTCAAGTCCAGTGACCCTTCTTCAAGACTGACCTACTCCGTTCTGAAGAAGGGCCACTAGACTCGAAATGTTAACTCTCCTTCCCCTCCACATATGCTGTCAGTCCTGATAAAGTTCTCCAGCATCCACATTCTTTGTTTTATTTTACCATTTATGTATGCTTCTATACTTCAGTGCTGCTGCACCTCAGGTGAAACAGCAATTTTTGTAAAGCTACAGCAAAGACACTTTGTGTTCAGGGATAGACACCCAGCTCATGGATTGGACCAGACTGCCTCTCCAACTTATTCTCTTTCTGTCATAGTAGTCACTCACTCTGAGCATACCTGGATGCCGACAGCATTCCTTCCTTGTGTTTCCTGCCCTTTGCCTCTCTGCCAGAGATACTAAGCGCACAGTTCTGCTGTATTGCCTTACAGTATAGCAAGCTTAAAGCCAGTAAGCTTGTCATGGTTGTCAACAGTCCTCAATCAAGCCATGCCTTCAGTGAGAGAGTCCCAGCACAGAAAGTTGTGATGAGTTAAATTTAGGACAACTCACTACTTGTGTTGACTCTTTCTGCCCTACTGTATGATCTTTATCTCCTGGAATGGGAGACATGCAGATGTTAAGATTAGATTTCCTATAGTGTGAAAACAGGCCCTTCGGCCCAACAAGTCCACACTGACCCTCCGAAGAGTAACCCACCCAGACCCATTTCCCTCTGACACCTAACACTGTGGGCAATTTGGAATGGCCAATTCACCTGACCTGCACATCTTAAGGGAAATGAAAGTGGTTGGCACAGCTGTTATTTTCACTGCAGGCCGAGGTGCCCTGGATGAGTGAGTAGGCAGCACAGAGGGCATGCAGTGTTCATGCACTCAGGGGTGGGATGAGTGACAGGGAGAGGGAGAGTGGTAGAGCATGAGCTTTGGTGGGAGGTGGGTACAGTAACAGAGAGAGAGCAAGGTTTGAGGTAACGGAGAGAGGATGGTGGCACATATGCTGGCAAAGTGGAGAAGATTGTTGACCATCCTCCAGCAATGCTGGGCTTTACTGCTGAGACTGCATTGTCCCGAGTGGAAACATATTATGAGGTGGGTGTTGGCTGGCGCCATGGCCTCCAATGTCCTGTCCAGCAGGACTTCCACGTCCCTACCTACAAAGCAGGGTGCCAAATGTGTGCCATTTTCAAGGCAAATTTCTGGAAACAGACAACAGGCTTTTGAAGGTAGCATTGACACAAGGATGCCTGTCAGTTCCCAGATGTCCCAGCAGTTGTGAGCTGTTCCTGAAATGGTGGATGGTAAGATGGGGCTAGAATTGGGTGAAAGGAGTACAATGGGACCAGAATAGTAGGTAATGAGGTGAGTTTGATAAGATATGGTGAGAGATCTTGCTAGGAATTCTCCAAAAAACCTGACAAAACTGACAGTCAAAAAAGCATAAGATTCATCCCCTGACAACCAACTTACAACAACACCATTTTATAGTCTGAAAGGAATAAGAAGTTGGTGTATGTTCAGCATATTGATTGAGGGAGGAATGTTGATCAGGACAGTGTGATTGCTTCCTGCTCTCCTTTGAATTGTGCTGTGAAATTTCTTACACAAATTTGCACAGACAGATAGGACCCATTCAAGTGCATAGGAATGGTTAGACACAGCAAGTGCCTATTTGTACAATATCAAAAACAATAAAGATAAAAATACATTCACTGGAGGGTAAAATACCCTTTTAGGAATACATTTTTTATTGCTTTAAAAGTGACTGGGTTTATATCAAATGGTCTTCCTTAGTTTTTCACAATATGAGATTGGTTGAATTAAGATTCATGCAAACTGATTTTCAATTGCCTGTGGGATCTCCACAGTTCTGTCATAACATCCCTCCTTAAGACTTCATTATTTTTCTTGAACTATAACATTATTTTTTCAGTGGTGTAACCCATCTGCATCCCTTTCTTCAAGCACAGTGCTTCCATACAAAGTGTACAATATAATAGCACCCTATCTATTTTATATGTGTTTTGTTACAAATAGAACAATTAGGAAGAAGAGCAGAAAATTCTGGAAGCCCTCAATAGGTTAGATAACCTCTCTGGAGACAAACAGAGTTGATATATCTGGTGATAATTCTTTCAATTTGATTAAGGCTTTATAAACACCCTGTATTTCCTTAGATCATTGTTCCTAAAGGGATGTGGCAATGAAACCATGATGAAGCTATCCATAAATTATCTGCTTCTTTGACATTCAGTATTGGATGAGCAGAAATTTCCTCCAATTAAATATTGGGAAGACTGAAAAGAATATTTTCAGTCCACATTCCAAACTCAGTACCCTAGCTACTGACTCCATGCTTCTTGGCCACAGTCTGTTAACAACTTTTGATGTCACATTTGTCTCCAAGATAAGCTTCCAACTTCACAAATGCATTATCAGTAAGATCTTTCATTTCAATCATGGACTAATTTCAGCCTGTCTCAGCTCATCTGCTACTGAAACTTTCATTCATGCCATCTTGGAATTGGTCAGCCCAGTTGGCAGGACAGCTGGTTTATGATGCAGAGTGGTGCCAACAATGTGGGTTCAATTCCTGCACTGGCTGAAGTTGCCATGAAGGACTCTCCTTCTCCCATTACCTGAGGTATAGAACATAGAAAGTAGAACAATACAGTGCAGAACAGGCCCTTCGGCCCTCGATGTTGCGCCGACCTGTGAACTATTCTAAGCTCATCCCTCAACACTATCCCATCATCATCCATGTACTTATCCAATGATTGTTTAAATCTCCCTAATGTGGCTGAGTTAACTACATTGGCAGGTAGGGTATTCCACTCCCTTACCACTCTCTGAGTGAAGAACCTGTCACTGACATCTGTCTTAAATCTATCACCCCTCAATCTGTAGTTATGCCCCCTTGTACTAGCTGACATCATCATCCTAGGAAAAAGACTTTCACTGTCTTCCCTATCTAATCCTCTAATCATTTTGTATGTCTCTATCAAATCCCCCCTTAGCCTTCTTCTTTCCAATGAGAACAGACCCAAGTCTCTCAGCCTTTCCTCATAAGAGCTTCCCTCCAGACCAGGCAACATCTTGGTAAATCTTATTTGCACCTTTTCCAATGCTTCCACATCCTTCCAGAACTGTACACAATATTCCAAGTGCGGCCGCACTAGTGTTTTGTAAAGTTGCAGCATGACATTGCAGCTCTGGAATTAATCCTCTATGAATGAAACCTAACACACGGTATGCCTTTTGAACAGCACTATCAACCTGGGTGGCAACTTTTAGGGATCTATGTACATGGACTCCAAGATCCCTCTGCACATCCACACTACCAAGAATCTTTCCATTGACCCAGTATTCTGCCTTCCTGTTATTCTTCCCAAAGTGAATCACCTCACATTTGCTGCATTGAATTCCATTTGCCACCTCTCAGCCCAATTCTGCAGTTTATTCAAATCCCCCTGCAACTTGCAACATTCTTCCACACTGTCCACTACTCCACCGACTTTAATATCATCTGCAAACTTACTAACCCATCCACCTATATATAAAAATGACAAACAGCAGTTGTCTCAAAAGAGATCCTGTGGCACACCACTAGTAACTGGACTTTGTGCTGAATATTTTCCATCAAACACCACTCGCTGCCTTCTTTCAGAAAGCCAGTTTCTAATCCAAACTGCTAAATCACCCTCAATCCCATGCCTCTGCATTTTCTCCAACAGCCTACCATGTGGAACCTTATCAAAGGCTTTACTGAAGTCCATGTACACCACATCAACTGCCCTACCCTCACCTACATGCTTGGTCACCTTCTTAAAAAACTCAGTGAGGTTTGTGAGATGTGACGTGCCCTTGACGAAACCATGGTGACTATCTGAAATCAAATTGTTGCTTGCTAGATGATTATAAATCCTATCTCTTGTAATCCTTTCCAAAACCTTTCCTACAACAGAAATAAGGCTCACTGGTCTATAATTACCTGGGTCATCTCTAACCCCCTTCTTGAACAAGAGCACAACTTTTGCAATCCACTAGTCCTCTGGTACTAAACCTGTAGACAATGAACAATTCAAATGTCAAAGCTAAAAGCTCTACTATCTCCTCCCTAGCTTCCCAGAGAATCTTTGGATAATTCCCATCCTGCCCAGGGGACTTGTCTACTTTCACTCCATCGAGAATTGATAAGCCCTCTTCGTAACTAACCATGATCCTTTCTAGTGCAATATCTCGTATCTCATTCTTCTCCTCTACAATATTCTCCTTTTCCCGAGTGAAAACTGATGAGAAATGTTCGTTTATCACCTCTCTGATCTCCACAGGGTCCACACTCAACTTCCAACTTCTGTCTTTGACTGGCGCTATTCCTACCCTAATCATCCTTTTATTCCTTACATACCTATAGAAAGCTTTAGGATTCTCCTTGACGCTCTCTTTAAATCCCTCCTAGCTAATCTGTAACTCTCATCACCTCATCTGAACCATGTTGTCTCATCAACACATAAGCCTCCTTCTTCCACTTAACAAGAGATGCAATTTCTGTAGTAAACCCTTACCTTATCACTTCCTCCCTGCCTGACAGGGACATACCTATCAAGGACACGCAGTATCTGTTCCTTAAACCAGCTCCACATTTCCATTGTCCCCATCCCGTGCATTTTGCTATCCCATTCTATGCATCCTAATTCTTGCCTAATGACATTATAATTTCCCTTACCCTATTGATAACTCTTGACCTGTGCCATTTACCTATCCCTTTCCATTGCTAAACTAAATGTAACTGAATTATGGTCACTCTCTCCAAAGTGCTCACCTACAACTCAATCAAACACCTGGTCTGGTTCATTACCGAGCACCAGATCCATTGTGGCCTCCTCTCTTGTCGGCCCCTCAACATACTGTGTCAGGAAACCCTCCTGTACACATTGTACAAAAACTGATCCATCCGATGTACTAGAGTTATAGCATTTCCAGTCAATGTTGGGGAAGTTAAAGTCCCACATAATGACTACCCTGTTCCTTTCACTCCTACCCAGAGCCATTTTGCCAATCCTCTCCTCCACCTCCCTGGAACTTTGTGGAGGCCTATAAAAAACTCCAAGTAGTGTGACCTCTCCACTCCTGTTTCTAACCTCAGCCCATACTACCTCAGTAGACGAGTCCTCGTCAAAAGTTCTTTCAGCCACTGTTATACCATCCTGAATGAACAAGGCCACACCTCCCCCTCTTTTACCAACTTGCATGTTCTTAATGAAAGATCTGAACCCTGGAACCTGCAACATCCATTCCTAACCCTGCTCTTTCCATGTCTCCAAAATGTTCACAACATCGAAGTCCCAGGTACCTATCCATCCTGCAAGCTCACCTACCTTATTTTGGATACTTCTGGCGTAGAAGTAGACACACTTCAAACCAGAGCAACTTCCCCTCCCACCGCACCTCCGCAAAACCTGTGCCCACATCTCCTCCCTCACCTCCATCCATGGCCCTAAAGGAGCTTTCCACATCCATCAAAGTTTTACCTGCACATCCACCAATATCATTTATTGTATCCGTTGCTCCCGATGCGGTCTCCTCTACATTGGGGAGACTGGATGCCTCCTAGCAGAGCGCATTAGGGAACATCTCCGGGACACCCGCACCAATTAACCACACTGCCCTGTGGCCCAACATTTCAACTCCCCCTCCCAGTCTGCCGAGGACATGGAGGTCCTGGGCCTCCTTCACTGCTGCTCCCTCACCACCAGACGCCTGGAGGAAGAACGGCTCATCTTCCGCCTTGGAACACTTCAACCCCAGGGCATCAATGTGGACTTCAACAGTTTCCTCATTTCCCCTTCCCCCACCTCACCCTAGTTCCAAACTTCCAGCTCAGCATTGTCCCCATGACTTGTCCTACCTGCCTATCTTCTTTTCCACCTATCCACTCCACCCTCCTCCTTGACCTATCACCTTCATCCCCTCCCCCACTCACCTATTGTACTCTATGCTACTTTCTCCCCACCCCCACCCTCCTCTAGCTTATCTCTCCACGCTTCAGGCTCTGTGCCTGTATTCCTGATGAAGGGTTTTTGCCCGAAACTTCGATTTTACTGCTCCTCGGATGCTGCCTGAACTGCTGTGCTCTTCCAGCACCACTAATCCAGAATCTGGTTTCCAGCATCTGCAGTCATTGTTTTTACCTACACTTCAAACCAGCTTGCTGTCTGCCAGCACATTCCTGTGACTGTGAAACCCTGTCCCTGTCATCCCTACTCTCATCCTCCTGTGCACTGGAACTATACCTCAGGTTCCCATCCCCCTGCTGGGCTAGTTTAAACCCACGCAAATAGCTCCAGCAAATTTCCCACCCAGGACATCAGTACCCCTCTGGTTCAAATGAAAACTGTCCTGTTTGTACAGGTCCCACCTTCCCAGAATGAGTCCCAATTATCCAAGTACCTGAAATCCGTCCTCCTGTACCATCCCTGCAGCCACGTGTTCAGCTGATATCTCTCCCTATTCCTTGTCTCACGATCACGTGGCACAGGTAACAAACCAGAGATAACAACTCTGTTTGTTCTAGCTCTAAGCTTCCGCCCTAGCTCCCTGAAATCCTGCCTTGCATCCCTTTCCCTCTTTCTACCTATGTTGTTGATACCTTCATGGACTGTGAGTTGGGGCTGGGCACCCTCTCCCTTCAGAACCCCAAAGATACTATCCGAAACATCATGGATCCTGGCACCTGGGAGACAACACACCAACCGTGAGTCATGTTCGTTCCCAACAAACCTTAGATCTGACCCTCTAACTATTGAGTCCCCAATGACTAACACTCTCCTCCTTTCCCTCCTTCCCTTCTGTGCAACAGGGACAGGCTCTGTGCCAGAGACCTGGGCCCTACTGCATAACCATGATAAGTCGTCCCCCCAACACGTTATACATGTTTTTCAGGGGAACGACCACAGGGGATCCCTCCCTAACTGTGTTTTTACCCTTCGAACAGTCAGCCAGCTTTCTTCATACCTAAAAGTAACTACTTCCCTGTAACTCCTATCTATCACAGCCTCTGCCTGCTGAATGATCCGAAGTTCATCCAGCTCCTGCTCCAGTTCCCGAACACGGTCTTGGAGGAGTGAGAGTTGGGTGCACTTCCTGCAGATGTACTTGGATGGGACACTAATGGTGACCCTCACCTCAAAAATCATGCAGGAGGAACATTCCTCTCCCTGCATTGCCATCCCTGCTAGTCCCTTTAGCAGAAAGTAAAAAAAAGAGAAGCTTACCTGATGTGTCCCTGGTGTTTAAAGTTAGAGGAGGTGGTTGGGTGGGAGGCCCTACAAAGGTAGGGTATCGGCTTTAGAAAACACTCACTTATATAGCTGGACAGCAATAAAAAAAGTCCCTCCTGCCCAGAAACCTCTGCTCTCTGATGTCAAATATAAAAGCTCAAACCAGTGACTCACTGCTCCCGACAGGCCCCTGGTCCAAGCTCCCGCCCTTCAATCTGCTGCTGCTGCTGAGAAACAGAAAATCAGGTATGGTGATCCTTACGTTAAATTACCACCAGCCATCCGTCTCTCTACTGAGAGAGTAGCCCTATGGTCTGGTAAGACCATGGCAATTTTATTTTTTAACCTTCTAGACCTGACCGTTTCAATACAATCGTCATTAGTTCAACAGCTTGATTTTAAAAATTCTCATTGATTTAAAATCCCTCCATAATCTCTTCAAACCCACAACCTTCATAGATACATGTGCTCCTTTAAATTTCTGGCCTCTTGAGCATACGGAATTCAATTATTTTTAGTGACTGTGTCTTTTAGTTGCATTGGCTCTCAGCTCGGTATTACCCTTCCTATATCTCTGTGCTTCTCCAGCTCACTTGCCTCCTATAAGATTCCTTAAACTCTACCTCTTTGATCAAGCTTATGGTCCTCTGACTTAAATTCTCGAAATGTTGCCCAGTGTCATATTTTGTTTTATAATGTTCTTGTGAAGCACTTCTGGATGATTTGTTACTTTAAAGATAAATTTAAGATTTTGTTAAAGCAAGACAGATTTCAGTGCGAGTCATGAATATATAATACAGCTGATTGTGCAGCTTATGGAAGATCTAACTTGAAGGAGATTGTTTGTGTCATTGTTCACAGATCTGTTATGCAGCTAATCCCATGTTGTAATGCACTTCTTTCAATGCCCTCCAAATTTAAAGACCAGAAGCTTGTGTATCAGAAATCTTCAATGGATTTTCCCATATCTCCCTCCTTTGATCTGACCTATCCTTCTTGATAGAGTTTTGATCGAGTTCTAATGTTCTAATTGTTACATTTCTTCTTTGCCTGGTGTCTCAAAGCACTTGTTCACTCATTTCTCAATATCTGACCGCCATGTGTCAAGCTAGCCAATCCATCTCCCATTCTGAGTACTTCTGAACTCTTAGCAAAATAAACAAAGCAATCTAAGTATTAGTGAACATCTATTAATGAGCTTTAAACATCATTCTGTCAATTGAAAAATTAAATTCTCTTTAATCTGGCTCAACTCATCAAATGAGTTTAAATGGTGATACTTTGTCTTTAAGGTATAGCAAGTCCTGAATCCTGAGCAAAGATCGGGACAGATTGTTGGTCAATTAAGAAACAGATCGTTTTTAACTTGGTTGAAATTAATTCAATGTTAGTGGGGAAGAAATCCTCACAGTTCAACTAACAACTTCTGACTAAAATGTGAAGGATATAGAAGTTAAATTTCACACTGAAATGCTTAAATTGTGCAGGGGTAACTTGGGATGAATAATATGGAAAGAATCAACCAGCAATTTATAAACTTATTCTTTGTTTGTCGGTCTCTACCTCTGTGCGTCACTTTTTTTTTGTTGTGTTGCTCGTACTGTTCTGTCTCATTCTTTCTGATTATTTGTGTCTGCCTCATCATATGTTGGATTTGCAGTGCGTTCTATTTGTGTTTCTAGCCTTTCTCTGTTACTCGATCTGATTCCAACACTCTTGGTGCTGTGTGAAGAGGTTAATTGCATCTCCCCATTATTGACCTGCCACATCAGAAATGAGTGCTGCTCTGCTAGAAAGTCAGCTCCTCAGCACAGCTGGGTCCATTTAATTCTATTGAAATTGATAGGAACTAAAGATCTGTCCTATCAGATGCAACATCTTTCAGATGAGAAGTTGAACCCAGACAGATAAACATCTGCCATCACCGAGATCCCATGGCATCATTTAGAAAAGTGCAGCTGAGTTGTTTCCTGGTGTCTTGAGCCTCAAGCGACATCTGGAACAAATAATTTGTCATTTATTTCATTGCCTTTTGTGGGAGCTTTCTGTGTTCAAAGTGGCTGCCACATTTCATATGTGACTGCATAAAGTATGCTTAATTGGTTCTAAAGCATCCTGAAAGGCTATAGATAAACCCAATTCAATGGACTTGATCTTAGGTTTTGTTGGCTAAGAGTGAATCATGTTGCGCTTTATGGAGGGATATTGGAGTTTTCTCATGGTATATATTACCAAACTTGCCTCATTAGCTACCTACCCTGCCCCAGAGGCAAATGATGGATTTCTGGTCCAGCTTACCTCGCACCAATCCCACAACTCACCATTCAGTGGATATCTTGGAATTCACTGGTAGGGCATCAATTTCCACTTATCTGCCACGTCTGAAGCAAATTCAGGGACCGAGCATGGCAGTTTCAATCTGAAAATACAATGAGCAGTTTGAAATTGCCATACTTGGTGCCTGAATTTGCTCCAGATGTGGCAGGCAAGAGGAAATTGGTGCTCTGTATCGTGGCTAGAGACATGGAGTTCCTGCTGAGTGAGGTGATGCTGAGGTGAGACTTCTTTCACCAGGACCAGCCAGTAGAGAGCACGACACCAGACCATGCCAGCCTGGTCTGAGGTTGCCACCCAGGTTTGAACAGTCTCAGCCACCTGGGGGAAGGTAAAACACAGCAGGAAGAAATTTGATAATCTTCTGCACTCTCCCCATGTAAGTGTCACCAACTTCTTTCTGACACCTCTGTCTGCTACTCTGCCCACCTCGAATCAAGGTTCCTATGCTGTTACTACTGCATACAACTTATTTCGCATTCACCCTCACCCATCTCGAACTGCAACACTATTAACCATGCATGCCTTCTGTATTCCCTATATTCTCGCTTGGGACACTTTCTCACCTATGCCAGCAGCCGTAGCCATGCCACGCACTTCCAAAGCCCTTAATATCGCCGGCTCTCTCATTTCAGAAGGAAAACAATCCACAATACGTCAGAAAGAATCAAGATGGGCTCAATGTTCAGCTACTCATCCTTTATTGTGGAGAGCATCCTGACTCTGACTGAGCCAAGCACTCATTTACTCTGTTCATGCCTCAGCATCTGACTGGTGTGCGTCAAGCTACCCACTCCATCTCTCATACTGCTGACTGAGTACTCTGAACTCTTAGTAAACTAAACAAAGCAATCTCGGTATTAGTAAATATTTATTAATGAGCTTTAAACGTCATTCTGTGAATTGACAAGTTAAGTTCTCTTCAGTTTTGCTTTATTATGGCTCAGTTCATCAAATGAATTTAAATGGTGAAACTTTGCCATTGAGATATAACAAATCTTTGATCCTGAGCAAAGATCAGTACAGATTGTTGGTGAACTTTGACAAGCCTCCTTCCTTTATGTCTGTGCTGAATATTAATGAGGTGCTTTGGACTATCAACAAGGCATTTAACAAGCAATATTTCCCCTTAATTGGCAATCTACTTGTGAGAAACTCCCTGCACTACTTTTGAAAAACATAAAAGATGGAGTGAGATGCATTTAATGTTAAGATGGAATTTGTCTGACCTCACATCTGATTCTGCCACAATTCTCGCCATAGCCCATGTTGCTTCAACCCCTGGAAGATTCCATCCATTGTTTTTTTCTTAACGTGAAATTAAGAGAGCTATTTTGTAGAATGTTGTTATCACTTTAACTTTGATGGTGCCTTCTTGGTTGGAGTGGGGTGGGGTCCATGATAAAGGACTAATTTGCATTTTTCTAGCTTCGATATATTCCCTCCAGGACAGTGTAAGGTTATGTTTACCACAGTGTCTGTGTTGCAAAAGTAATTATTTGGTTGTGTAGTCTTTGAAATGCTCCCAAGTTGAGAAGGGGGCATTTCCATTGTCCTTAACATGAACCTCAACATTGATGTCTGGTTGGGCAAAATGGCTAGGGGGGCTGAACCAGTAAAATTGAGCCACCTACTCACAGTCAAAAAAGTAAAACATTTTGTGCACAATATTTAATATATTGAAAAACAGTGAATAAATGTACCTTTGTTTTGTTATGATTTACTTCATGCCAGAATACAAAGTTAAAGAGAACCAATCCTGCATATATTCTCTGGCAAGCAATTGTGCTGATAAATATAAATGGGATGGATGGACGGCTGGCATTGAGTGACAACCACTCATTGTAATGAAGGCTTTTGATGAAGTCGTAAATCACAAGATCTTCTCTCTCACTGTTTTTAACATTATTTTAATGTCACCATTGAATTACTGTATTATATCTCTGCCAGATATTTTGTATCATTTGTGTAATATATATGATATACATGTACATACTTATGTAAGAAGCCTATTTGAATTTCTTGCTGCTGCTTTGTTTTGTCTTTTCGCAACTTTTTATTGGTTGCTGAGTATGAAGTTTGTGAATGGAATAACTAATAGGAAAAAACAGATGTGAGCTAATGGACTTACAGCATCATGTGACTGATGTTAGATTTGTTTTAGATTTATTGTGATGGCAAGAGGAAGCTATAATCTGCCATTATATATATATATATTATATATATTATATTATATATATATATATATATATATATATATATATCCACACTCTCCGAAGAGTCAAGCTGGAAGTTTTCACAATTCAGAAATACAGCATGTTAGTGCTGACTAGAATGGGGTTCCTGGTTCTGGGTATTGAAGTGCTGAAGTTATTTTTATACTGATGCTGTGAGGTTCCTCAGCCATGAAAATCCATCTGAAGTGTAGATGTTTAACTTATGTCTGCACTCACTTGAAAGAGAAGTTCCCAGAAGTATGGGTATGCTGTTCATCATATGTCATCATTGCAATGTGTTTTGCCAGGGTTAGGTAGTGCTGTAAAGTAAAAATAGGACAAAAATTCTTTTTGATTTAGGATGTGTAACAAGAATTGGTAAAGGCAGAAAAAGAAGTGTTATTGACTTACACTCAAAACGGACATTAGGTCCACTGCATGGGCAAACAGTGGGCTTCATACTCTATGCTCAGTACTGGCTAGGAGCCATCTGTGTTTGGAGAAGTATGATCCACGTTTGCAGTCCTTGACGAGGTCACTGGAGGCCAAGACCTCAAACTGTTAAATAGTTCTTACCGGAATATGAGGATGGAAATGCTGAAGATTATTATTGGATTCTCTGTGACACTTTTGTGATTACTTTGCCCTCTCATGAGGGCATGCCTAATTACACCCCCCTCCCCCGCCAATGCACACACCTACATTCTTCTCCGAGGACCACCCTGCAGACCAACTGCAGCAATTCAACAGCCTCAAATCTAAAGTTGATGCTGTCAAGTTGCCTGGGGATCGAATTTAGAATCTAAGCCAAAAATTGGCCTCCTGCACCCGCTTTACATGACATGCATCAGGAATAATTTTTTGGGTTATTATGTCAGGTCAATTGTTTTTGTGATATAGAACATTTGATGAGTACTTACAGATATTTGTAAAATGTACAGGTTTCTGGCCATGTGATTTCTTTTATTGAGTAGAATGGAAGTGACTATAAGAGAAGAGTCTGTGACCTCTGCTGCCTTTAACACAAAGATATTGCAGCTAACAGCTACTGCAGTCTGTAACGAGGCTTCACTTCTCTGTTTCCTTTTTCACTCCTTGATTAACGAGAGTGAGATATTGCTCCCTTTTGACTCAGTTGGAAGATGAACGCTCAGTTTGGCATTGAACTGCAAATGTCTTAGCTTTAATCCTGATCTAGGAGGAATTTCTTCTCCTAGAGGGTAGTGAATCTGTGGACTATGACTATGGGCTGTCGACACTGGATCGTTAAGTATACCCGATGCTGAGATAGTTTTTTTTCTAAATAAGGGAATCAGGAGTTAGAGGTAAAGTGCAGGCAAGTGGAATTGAGGATCATCAGATCCACTACTATTTTATTGAATGGCAGAGCAAACTCAATAGGTTGAATGGTCTACTTCTGCTCCTATGTCTTAAGCTCTTACTGCATCTGAAATGTACATCCATAATAGTTGTATAATGGTGACAATATCTGGAAGAGAGGAAGGAAAAACTTTGCAATTGATCACTCAATTGATTACTGTGTGTAAATGTGACGTCAGATGAGGATGATGATATTGGGGATGCGATGGCCCAGTGGTATTAGTGCTGGGCTGTTAATCCCAGAGACCCAGATAATGTTCTTGGGCTCAGGGTTCGAATCGCGGCAGATGGTGTAATCTGAATTTGATTAAAAGAAATCTGGAATTAAGACTCTAATGATGACCATGAATCCATTGTCAATTGATGGAAAAAACCCATCTGGTTTACTAAAGTTCTTTACAGAAGAAAACTGCTATCCTTACCTGCTCTGGACCACACGTAACTCCAGACCCACAGCAATGTGGTTGACTCTTAACTGGGCAATTAGGGATGAGCAATAAATATTGCCCAGCCAGTGATGCCCTCATCCTGTAAATGAATAAAGAAAAAAAAAGACTTGGGTTCAGTTGTAATATTCTCTCTGGTCAAACAAGCTGTTGACATTGACTGTCAATTACTCACTTCAGGAATTACATTTGGGTAACAACGTTTCCCTAAACACAACTGTCCCTGTAATGTAGGGCAACAACTATCAGCT
Source organism: Chiloscyllium punctatum (assembly GCF_047496795.1). Classification (NCBI taxonomy): domain Eukaryota; kingdom Metazoa; phylum Chordata; class Chondrichthyes; order Orectolobiformes; family Hemiscylliidae; genus Chiloscyllium; species Chiloscyllium punctatum. The sequence continues at coordinate 47,326,262 of NC_092750.1, read as the reverse complement.
GGAAACCTGATGACATAGTCAAAAGTGAAATCAGGTCATGTGAGCTTATGCGTGTGGAAAGACATGTTTCACACAAACATACTGGGATCTCTCCCTGCTCTGTACACAATGTATGTAGTTCAATTTACATTTCTGATTAACAAGAGCTGGGCCAGGCGCATCTCTGAGCAGATTTAAAACAGTTCCTAGGGTGTGAATGACATGAAACCCCCTTTTTCTACACACAAGGAACCTCATGCAAAGGATGATACAGTGGCTCAGTGGTTAGCGTTGCTGCCTCACAGTGCTAGGGACACGAGTTCGATTCCACTCTTGGGTGACTGTGTTGTAGCTTGCACATTCTCCCCAGCTCTGTTGGTTTCCTCTGGGTGCTCCATTTCCTCCCACAGTCCAAAGATGTGCAGGTTAGATGGATTTGCCATGCTAACTTATCCATAGTCTTCAGGGATGTGTAGGTTAGGTGCGTTAGCCATGGAAAATGCAGGGGTATGGGGATGGATCTGGTGGGATGTTGTTCTGAGTGTCACTGTAGACTGGTTGGGCCAAATGGCCTGTTTCCACACCATGGGGACTCTATTATACATTTCTAGTTTTGGGCCGTAGAGGCCTATTGTCTTTAACAATATGATGGCAACTTCCAGCAAAGTTGATATAAAGAAGCTTCTTACATTTTACAGCATTATTACTTGACAATCCATTTAGCAATGGCACACTATGGACAAGATCTCTAGATTGGCAGCAACTTTTGGTAACTATGATTTGGAGGTGCCAGTGTTGGACTAGGGTGGGAAAAGTTAAAAAATTGCACAATACCAGGTTATAGTCCAGCAGATTTATTTGGAAGCACTAGCTTTCGAGGCACAACCACCCGATGAAAAGGCAGCGAGCGCTTTGAAAGCTAGTGTTTCAAATAAACCTGTTGGACTATAACCTGGTGTTGTGTGATTTTTTAAAACGTTGTTAACTATGGAAATGAATTCTTGGGAACGTACTTGTGTAAGAATGAGTGAATTCAGAACAAGAAGGAAAGATTTGTAGAGTAGAAAAGAAACTACAAAAAAACCATCAAATGCACCTCAATGAACAGCCTTGACTTGCTTCCTGGAGAGATTTGTAGTATTTTTGTATGAGGGTGCAGATTAGGTCTGTGACAGTGTTGCTTCTTGCTTGGGGGTGGGTGGGGGGGGGGGGGGAATTGATTTACATAGGACATGAAGTAAAGTCTTCCCTTTGAAGAGAATTACTGATTTCTGGTGACTGTAGACATAGTCTACTGCCTGAAGTTACTATATTTTTTAACAATAGAAGGAAAGAGATTCTGAGGTCCTCCTCCAAATTAGAATGTGCACACTAGCCTTGACACAGTGTATTTAGCTATTAATATTGCTTTACTGTGTGTGTCAAAGCAAACTCGAAAAATTAAAGAATGACGGCAGATAAAAGATTTTCCCATCATCAGCTGTCACGCTTGAGATGTCCACTGAAAGCTTATCTTTTAAAACAAGTTTTCTATTTGAATCAGATGATGATTCAGAGCCAGCCAGCTGTACAAGTTACCTGTTAGATTTGCATACAATTTACGACTTAAATAATTCACAGTGCTAAACCGCGATAATGTCATGCTGATTGATGAGAAACAGGAGACATGACAGTTTGCTCAGGAAGCAACTGAAATAATTTGCACAAGACCGGATTTTGTAAGAGCATCTGATAAGAAGACAGAGAGTTAAAAAAAAATTCCAGATCTAATTGACCAGGAGCTGAAAGAGGACGGAGACAAATAGGTCTATCTGTGTGCATACACTAGCCTCATATCACAGCATATAATCAAGTTCACACAATATTTCTATGTTCTGATAGTCCAATTCTGCTCTAACAGCCTGATGTTTTTCACCTTGTTTGTGACTATTAAGAGGAATTTTGAACTTCACAAGAGGTAGGTTGTGTTGCAGCATTGTGTGTTATCTTGCACACAATGTGGATTTGAATTCTTCAATTATTACAGTAAATGGGGAACCAGCTACAAATGTTACCATAGCAGCAGTGGAAGTTGAGCTGACATTGTTAAAGATGTCTGAGTGTCAGTCTGTCATCATTCCAGTCTGGTTTGAAGGTGGCTAGTTCTTATGGACAAAGGAGAATTACTCTTGCAGACCTTCAGGTTCCAAAGGAGTCACTCAACAAAATAGGTCAGTGTACAAGCTGGGTGGATGATGTAATTATCAATTCAGAAACACAAAAAAAATCCTCAGCTACAACAGTTGCTAAAACAGGGTTGCTCGGCAACAGGCAAAGAAGGTCACTGACTGTAAAATTAGTGATTTTCTAAGTTTCTACTGAATCTTATAGGACTGGATCAAGTAGGAAACTTATCCTCATATTTCAGGTAATGGTTTGATTTAAATCTTAACTAGAAACTATTTGTAATTGATTAAAATTGAATACAAGTTGATGATCTACAGCCTTTATCTTGAAGTGCCTGATTTCCTCCTGCCCCACCTTAATTTAGATTTTGAATATGTTGCTACTTTTAGTGGGATGCGTTCTGCTGTTTAGCTTACCTCCTGTATCATTTTCTCTGTTGTTATTTGCTATTTCCTCAGTTCATGGAACTTGGAGAGGGGGAAGGTGAAGGTAGGTTGGTGCACAGCACCTCACTGAGATTTAACTTTGCATCCTGGTGTGTGGGGCTGGGGTGAGGAGGAAACTAATGCTTGCCATTCATGTTCCCCAACAATTAAGGAATATTTGTCGATTTAAGATTGTACTGATGTATTTGCTTTTGCTTTTAATAATATTAAAAATATTCACTTTACCCACAAAGCGACATTAGGTTCTCACTTTTGGAAGCACAAATTATATCACTTTGTAAAGGGTGAATGAGTTTTTTCTTAGTATAATTTGTCAGTTAATTGCTGAATGAGATTTGAAATTATGTGGGAAGTCAATGACTATGTGCAGAAGGTCCTGAAGATATTGTCAAATAGGTTGTCAGGGGAACTGTGGCCTATTTGTAACAGTAACATGAAGCACATTTCTGTGAACTTACTAATTAAAATGTACTAAATGAGCTTTCACTTGTGACTGTAGCTGACTACCTGCAAAAAATGAATTACATCTTAGTGTGACTTGGTGAAGTCAACGACTTGCACAGAAAAAGACCATTCAGCCACTCAAGCCTGCTTTGTCATTTTATTAGATGATGGCTGATCAGTACTGTAGTTGTCTACTTACCTTAATTCTATAGTCCTTAATATTCTTGCGTCACAAGAATCCATTAATCTTGGATTTTAACTCTTCATTTGGTCTAGTCAATTGTTTTCTAAGTGGAGAGTTCTAGATTTATTTGTCTCTTTTGAAATATCACCCAAACTTTAAGGCTATGGTGCTTTGTTATGGGTAGTACATTGTTCCCTGAAGTCATAGAATCATATAGCATAGAAACAGACCCTTCAGCTCACAAAGTCTATGCCAACCAACAAACACCAAACTACACTAATCCTATTTACCTGCAGTTAGTCCATAGCCTACAATGCCCTGGCATTTTAAATGCTTCTCTAGATGCTTCTTAAATATTGCGGGAGTACCTACCTCCACTCACCTGTCAGGCAGCACATTCCATATTTCTACCCCCTCTAGGTAAACCATTTGCTCCTTCCCTTAAACTTATGCCCCTTGTCTTAGGTCTGTCATGGGGAGAGAAATTCTCATAATCTACTCTGTTTATGGCTCTCATAATGTTCTACACTCAATCGGATCTCCCCTCAGCTCCTCTGCTCCAAGGAAAACAAAGCCAGTCTATCCAGTCTCTCCTCATAACTGAGACTTTACACGTAAGGCAACATCCTGATGAATCTTCTTTGTATCCTCTCCAGTGCAATCACATCTTTCCAACAGTATGGTGATCAGGACTGCCATATCTGTGGCCGAACCAATGTTTTATAAAGTTGTATCAGGTCTTCATTCCTCCTAAATTCTACGTCCTGGCATCTCTTTTGCCTTCTTCACCAATCTGTCTACTTGTGCTGATACCTTTAGGGATCTATGGACCTACAATCATTCTTTATATCCTTTCCTTATTAGGCCTCCCAAAATGCACCACCTCACACTTACTTGGATTAAATTTCATCTGCCATTACTCTATTCAATATACCATCAGGCTGCAACCTGACACCAACCTCCTCACTATCAACACCATCAATTTTTGTGTCAGTTGCATACTTATTAATGACTAATTAATTATATTCACATCTAAGTCGTTAATGTGCATAACAAACAGCAAAGTTCCCAGCACCATCCCTGTGGTCTACTGCTGGTCACAGGCTTCAAATCTCAGAAAATAATCCTTTGCCTCCTATTTCAAAGCCAATTTTGGATACAATTTGTCATCTTGGCTTGGTTTCCATGGGCTCTTATCTTCCATGTGGGATCTTGTCAAAGGCCTCACTGAAGTCCATGTAAACCACATCAACTGCACTACTCTCATCAATGTCTTTAATCACCTTTTTAGAAAACTCAATTAAATTAGTCAGACAGGCATTCCCGCTTAGAAACCCATGCTGATTGTCCCTGTTCAATCCCTGCCTTTCCAAGTGTTGTTTAATCCTATCCCTCAGAATTTTTCCAATAATTTGCCTACCACTGATGTCAGACTAACTGATCTGTAATTATTTGGCCTATCGCTGCTGCCTGTCTTGAACAAAGGAACCCCATTAGCTATCCACCAGTCATCTGGCACTTCACCTATGGCCAGGGAAGTATTAAATATCTCTATTAGGGCCCTAGTAATCACCTCCCATAGCAATTTGGCATATATTTTATCAGGCGCTGAGGATTTAAGCACCTTTATACCTGCTAAAGCATTTAATGCCTTCTCCTTATTAAGCTTAACATGTTCTAGAACTTCATCATGCCAACTGAAATCACCACGTACAATGTCTTTCACCTCTGTGAATACAGATGAGACATGTTAATTTAAGACCCCACCTACATCCTCTGCCTCCAAGCACAAGTTACCACTTTGGTCTGTAACAGGCATAACTGTTTCCGTGGGCATTCTCTTATTCTTAACAAACTTATAAAATGCCTTGGAGTTTTTCTTAATCCTATCTGCCAAAGATACTTCATGGTCCCACTTTGCCCACCTAGTTTCCTTTGTAAGCAGCCCCCTCCACTCTCTGTACTTTCGAAGGATTGCCCCCACCCCTCTCCCCCACAACAATTGAGATATGCTTCCTCCTGCTTCTTTATCAAACTCTCGCTATCCCTTGACATGTAGAGTTTCCTGGACTTGCTGCACTTGCCCTGTACTCTTAAAGGAACATGCTGACCCTGAATTCTCATCATACTACTCCCACTTTCCAGCCTTAACTGCAAGTAGCTGTTCCCAGTCTATGTTTGCCAGATCACAGCTAATGGTATTGACATTGGTCTTCCTCCAATTTAAACACTTAATGTCTGCACTATCCCTTTCCATAATGACTTTGAAACTTACAAAGTTATGGTCAGTATCCTCAAAATACTCATCTACTGGTACTTCAACCACTTGACTGGCTTCATTTCCTAGCACTCCCCCATTTTATAGTTTCCTTCCATCCACACTTAAATTAGATTGTAACTGAATGTCCAAATTATTTCATCCAACCAGTCTAGACATATTATGAAACACCTCCAGTCCTGGTGAGATTTGAACCTGTAGTTTCTACGTCAGAGACAGGGAGATTACCACTGTATCTCAAGGCCCCTTTCTAGATTGTCTATACTCAAGAGAACACATACCTGTGTAATCTGTCCTTATAATTTAACCTTTTCAGGCTACTGATAGCTTCACAGTATTAACATGTATATAAAATTGGTTGAATGTAGGAACAGACTCTAGTGGCCAATGGCTGGAGGAAGGTTTGTAGTGGAATTACCCAGGGTTGTATTGATATCCTTGCTTTCCTGCTATATATTAATGACTTTGATCTTGGTGTGCAAGGGGACAATTTCAATGTTTGCAGATGACACAAAACTTGGAAGAGTTTTAAACTGAGGAGGAGAATGTGGAATTCTAAAAGGACATTGACAAGTTGGTAGATAGGACAGATTGGTGGTAGATAAGGCTTAATGCGGAGAAGTGTGAGGTGATGCACTTTGACTGGAAGAACATTGAAAGGCAATATAAAATACGGGTACAATCCTGCAGACGCAAAGGGACCTGGTGTATGAGTGCACAGATCATTGAAAGTGGTAGGTCAGGTGAGGAGAGCAATTAATAAATCACGCAGTGTTCTCGGTTTTACTAAAAGGGTGATAGAGTACAGGAGTTGGGAGGTGACGTGGAACTTTCAGAAGACACTTGTTAGACCTCAGCTGGAGTATTGTGTATAGTTATGGGTGCAACAGTGTAGGAAAGGTATAAATTCATTTGAGGGAATGCGGAACTGATTTACAAGAATGGGGTTCCAGGAATGAAAACTTTGAGGATAAATTGAAGAATTTGGGACTGTTCTTCTCAGAGAGAAGAAGACTGAGTGGAGATTTGGTAGAGGTTTCCAAAATCATGAATGGGTGAGGTAGAGAAAATAGGGACCGTATTCCCACTTGTAAAAGAAGAAAGAAAGAAAGTGCTAGATTTAAAGTTCTGTGAAAAAGAAGCAAGGGTGATGTGAAAAAGAAATGTTTTCGTAGTCAGGGTGTGGAGTATACCGGTTGGAAATATGGTGGGGGTAGGTGCAGTAGATACATTCAAGAGAGCTCTGGTTATTGATTGTTTGGGTAGAAATGATCTGCGGGGACATGGTGGGGAAAGACAGTGGATTGGTACTTGGGAGCAGAACCAGCACAGTCCTTTGGATTGACTGATCTTCTTCTGCACTGTACCAATTCTGTAATTCTCCAACCCTTCCTTTACAGTAAAACAGGACCATGTTCCATTTACTTTTCACTGTGGAGAATATGATCCAAACTTTTGGCTGTGTTAATCATTTTTGCAGAGCACAAGTTTGAAGTATTTATTTCCCCAATTTCAAGGGTGAACGGGCATTTGGGGTGTTAGGGCGAAGGGAGGTTAGTCAATTGAAGAGAGCTTGCAGACAGCCTGCTCTACCTTAATAGGCAATACGTGCTGTAACCACTCTCTATTTCTATAATTTACAAAACATAGATGTGAATCAGCAAGTAAATACATATAAATGAGGAAAGCCCCAGGTTTGATTCCCTACTCTATGCTAAATTTGCTTCAATTATGAGAGATAGTGCAAATATCTTCACTGACTTTGGTTAGAGAGGGTAAAATAAACAGGGTTATCTGTCCATGACCATTGTACAGCAGCCAGTGCACTTGGGGTGAATGGACTGTAGTTTTGTGGAGAATGCAACAAGTACTTCTGTGGTCAAATACTCTACTGATTCTCTCCTTCTTTCTCTGTCTCTCGAGGATTAAGGATACATTAACGAAATACTGGGCTTTTATTCACACTTGTGCAATCAATTCCCAGTGTCTTCAGGAGAGGGAAAGGATGTGAGGAAATTGGAAAGTTTAAAAATGAAATTGGTACCTATCATGCTTTTTTAAAAAAGAAACATTCCCTTGATAACATGTTCTCTTCTGTAATGAAAACTTGCTTCAGATTTATGGATTGGCTTTGCCAGCAATCCTACCGCGTCACGCAGTGTGACCGGATGGTTTAAAGTTTTCCATCTGGTTCAACTTAGTAGGGATTGAGCTTATATTATCAACACACGTGGGTGTAGTGGTAATCACCTGCACTAAGTGACCTCTGTTTCTTTTGATGTGCAGGATGAGGGAGTTTTGCAAAATGTATTTCTGTGACTTGTCATATAAATACCAACAGTCATCAATAATCCTATTTCAGCAGTTAGCACCAACCAGTGACATTTGCGTTATGAATGCATGGGGGATGCTGGGTTGATGTTGATATGCAGCCCCAAAGGAAATTAAAAAGACACAGCATCTCCACAAAGTACATGGGAAAATGCGAGGAGGAGGAGAACTCATGCTGAATTCAATGCTGTCTCATTACGCAAATATAATTGCAACTATGGGGTTAAAAGGTATAAATGATAAATTGAGTTCAGTATTGTTATCCTAGGGGAAGGTCTCACATTTCATTTTAATGTTTTAGGCCACACAGATGCCTCATACTTAATGCACTGGAAAAAAATATACATAGCCAGTACAATATCACATCACAGGTGCCAACATGGATGGTGAACAGTGAAAATTTATATTTTTAATTGTTTCGGTGTGATTATATTTCACCTTGCTGTACACAGCCTTGTGTCGATGAGGTAACCAAAGTGCTGCCAAGAGAAAATTAAAATGCCTGTCCTTAACTAATTTTTTATTCTTCTGTGCTTCTGAGGTACATGCTTATATTCGAACAGTGAACAGAAGGGAAGGGAAATTGCAGCACTTGGAGAATTTATGTAGTTTACTTATTACTGAAATCTGAAAAGACAGGGGATAAAAAAATTGATTTGTTGCAAATTCATGTCATGCTCAGCGTGTTAGTGTCTTTGCCTTGACTGAAGCTGCTGCCTACAAAATTTCAAAGGCTTGTGCCCCCAGTGACCTAATTATGACACGGGCAAAGCTGTTGAGTTTCTTTTGGATTTCAGCTTGCCACCAGGCAAATGACATTGCAGTGAATTTTATATCAACTGGGATCCATTCTGTAACCAAGTCATGAGCTGCTGACCTGAACACTTCACCTGGATTCGCTCGTAGACTAATAAGTATCCTACTTAAGGTCTGAAGCTTGTATTAGATATTATTTTTGTCATTAACCCTTCGGGAACTAAAGGCACTTTGTACTTTTCTGTTTCATGCATTGTTTACTTTGAGCAACCACAACAATAATGATTTTCTGCAGATTTCTGCTGGGATGGATAGAAAGCTGGATCAGCAAGCTGGACTAATATGACTCTTATGTTTATGAATTTATTTTGGATGTATTGAAGGTGAAAATGGCTCCCAACAGCCGATTCATTCACTGCCACACTGAATGGGAGCAGGATACGCAGAGGGTTCAAGTAGAGACAGTACCAACTCTGCTGGGCTTTTGCTGTACTGATGCAAGTCATTTTGTGTGTTTGAGTGATATGCATGGCCATTGCTTCAAACAGCATAATCCCTTCAATGTGCAAAAGTCAAGATGTAATAACCCCAATTTAATGAAGAGCTGTGTAATCAGCAATCACTTTTAGGCACTGCAGAGAAGAGCAAGTCTGCCTGAGAGTTGAGAAAATTTTTATCTTTGTCAGACCGTTAGGTGGGATGGGGATGGTCGTATTCATTAAGTCAGCGTCACTGTGAAGCACTGAGAAACCGAACCTGAGGATGAAGGACAGTGTGAAACAACTGGTGGCAGAAAGCCCCTGTAATTGATTTCTAGCCATTAAAGCTGAAGGCCTAATTGTCATTGCCAGCTGGGTCAGACAGAGCTGCTCTTGGGTTGGTGATTGACCCCAGCCAAACCTGTGCTGTACTGGGCAAGACAATCTCTGGGAACCTTGGGATCCTCAGGTATCCACTTGCCTACGTGTAGGAGAGGGGTTGGATATCAGCCTCATCAGCCTGGACCAGGAGAAGGATGTCACACACCTACATGTGGGACATGCTCTCCAAAATAGGCTTTGGGAAGGGGATCCACAATTGAATCTGACTGCTCTACACCAACATTGGTAATGCAGCCTCAATTAATGAATGGGAATCAGATCTGGAGTCAGGCAGAGCAGCCCTCTCTCTCCTGCCTTGTTTGCGTGATGTAGAGAGCCTTTTGCCAAGTCTATTAGGAAGGATGTGAGCCCGAGACTATTCCAGGCAGCAGAGGCCTGCAGCTCAAAGCCTCTGTGTGCATGGATGATGTCGCCATTTTCTGCTTGGATCTGCTGTTAGTACACAGATTCATGAGTATCTGCGACCAGTTCAACTGGCGTTGGGAGTCAAGGTTAATTGAGGGAAGAGCGAGGCCATATTCTTTGGGAATTGGACCACCCGATCTTTTATCCCCTTCACAGTCAGGGCAGATTGCCTAGAGTGTAAGGTGCTAGAAGACTGGAGGTGGCTAACGTGGTGCAACTATTTAAGAAAGGTGGTAAGGAAAAGTCAGGGAACCATAGACTGGTGAGCCTGACATTAGTGGTGGGCAAGTTGTTTGAGGGAATCCTAAGGGGCAGGATTTACATGCATTTGGAAAGGCAAGGACTGATTAGGGATAGTCAATATGGCTTTGTGTGTGGGAAATTGTGTCTCACTAACTTGATTGAGTTTTTGAAGAAATAATGAAGAGGATTGATGAGGGCAGAGTGGTAGATGTGATCTGTATGGACTTCAGTAAGGCACGGTTCTTCATGGTAACAAGGTTAGATCATATGGAATACAAGATGAAATAGTTATTCAGATGCAGGTAGAATTTAGAGAGTGGTGGTGGAGGGTTGTTTTTCAGACTGGAGGCCTGTGACCAGTGGTATGTCACAAGGATTAGTGCTGGGTCCACTGCTTTTCATCACGTACATAATGATTGGATATGAACACAGGAGATCTAGTTTCTAAGTTTGCAGATGACACCAAAATTGCAGATGTAATGGACAAACAAAGAATGTTATCTCAGAGTACAATGGGATCTTAATCAGATGGGCTGATAGAGACCAAGGAGTGGCAGATGGAGTTTACTTTCAATGATTGTGAGATGCTCCATTTTAGAAAGGTAAATCCGGACAGGATATATACACTTAATGGTAAGGTCCAGGGAGTGTTGGTGAAGAAATAGACCTTGGAGTGCAGGTTCATAGCTCTTTGAAAATGGAGTCACAGGTAGATAGGATAGTGAAGAAGGCACTTGGTATGCTTTCCTTTAATGGTCAGTGCATTGAGTATAAGTTGGAAGGTCATGTTGTGGTTGTAAAGGATATTGGTTAGGCCACTTTTGGAATACTGCATGCAGTTTTGGTCTCCCTGCTATAGTAAGGATGTTGTGAAACTTGAAATGGTTCAGAAAAGATTTACAGGGATGTTGCCAAGGTTGGAGGATTTGAGCTATAGGCTGGAGCTCTTTTCCTATGACCTTTGGAGGATGGAGGTTGGTCTTATAGAGGTTCATAAAATCATGAGGGGTATGGATAGGGTGAATAGGTAAGATCTTTTTCTCAGTTTTGGGGAGTCCATAACTTGATAGCATAGGTTTAAGGTGAGAAGGGAAAGATTTAAAAGGGACCTAAGGGACAACTTTTTTCATGGAGTATTGTGCATGTGTGGAACGAGCTGCCAGAGGAAATGGTGAAGACTGGAACAATTGGAATGGTTAAAAGACATCTGGATGGGTACATGAATAGGAAGGGTTTAGAGGGATATGGGCTAAATGCTGACAAATGGGACCGGATTAATTTAGGATATCTGGTCAGCATATGTGAGTTGTGTGTTTCCATGCTGTACACTCTATGATTCTATGACTGTATGCTGGGTATGTGGATCAGAGAGTCTGGAGTGTGTGTAAAATTCCTGGGAGGACGTATTGTCAGTTTGAGGAAGATGGAAGCACAGCTCCCAATCCATTGCAGGTAAAAATCTGGTTATTAGGGGTGAGGTGCTGACAGTGATTCCCTGAACAGACTCAAAGTTTTTTGGCAGAATGCCTCATCACCAGAGCTTCCCAATAAGCACCAAAACGTAGCTTGGCTCGTGATAAAAAGGGCACTACCTTTCAGATCCTTCATGCACACCCAGTCTTTGTGCACCACTACACACTACTCTCAAAGTGGCTGCACTGGTGAACACTCATCTTCTCCTGGAATGTGTTTTTGCAAAACAGGGCAGGATAGAGATGCAGGGGCTTTATTGAGGTTTGTCACACGCAGCTCCATTATGTGCTGAATGGTTGATTCCCCAGAAAGCTCTCCGATATAAATATCAACTGTGCTTGGAGGCCAATCAACTCAGGGAAAGAGACTCTTCCATCTGTCCGAAACTTGTTGATCTTCCAATGCAAAAGAGTTGACCTTGATCAAGGGTTGCAGGCTGACACAATCCAAAATCCAGGACTACATGCTGAGGGATCACCATTTAAGGCATTTCTGACAAAGTACAATGAGGGTGTGTTCAGTTATCAGACCCTCTATTTGCCTCAACATATGTGGTGCTGAGTAGTGATAGTGATGTAATGAATCATGATATGAAATCAGTTTGGGCAGAAGTAAGGAATAGCAAGGGAAAGAAGTCACAGGTGGGAGTCACCAGTGAACCTGGTGGCCCTTAAAAATTGGCTCACGGTCGGACAAAATATAAATCAGGAAATAACGGAGACGCATGAGAAGGGTCCTACAATTGTCCTGGGTGATTTTAATCTGCATAGTGACTGGACAAGTCAGTTGGGCAAGGCTTATACAGAAGACAAATTTATAGGATGCACCAACAATTTTTTTCTTAGAGCAGTACAATGCACGATCTACCAGGAACATACTATTTTAGATCTAGTAAAATGGAAAGAGGTACAGAAGAATGGGTCAAATGTCATCCTTCTGTACTGTAAAATTCTATAATAAAGGATATCATAGTTAAGGATTCTCAATTTGTGATCAGAATGTGGTAGAAATTCAAATTCAACTTGAGAGTGAGCAACTTGGGTCTAAATCGAGTGTCATCAGCTTAAATATTTACAGAGGTGTGAAGAAAGAGTTTCTGGATTAGTGGTGCTGGAAGAGCACAGCAGTTCAGGCAGCATCCAAGGAGCTTTGAAATCGACGTTTCGGGCAAAAGCCTTTCATCAGGAATAAAAAGTTGTCTATTGCAGACTGGGAAAATAGACTAAGGGGCAGATCAGTAGATGAACAGTGGGAAACAATTAAGTGTATATTTTCTAAAGCTCAACAAAAATCTATTCTTGTGAAAAGAGGACTCAATGAGAAGAGTGTACTACCTATGGTTAACAAAGGCAGTCAAGGAGGATATCCAATCAAAGCCTAAGCTTACAAGGCAGTAAGAACTCATGATAGACTAGAAGATTGGGATTTTTCTTTAGGAAACAGCAGAACATAACAAAAAAGTTAAGAAAAGGATAAGACATTGATTCTGAAAGTAAATTGGAAGACATATAAAAGCAAACAAACAGCGAGTGGTTCAATGGATATTTAAGAAAGAGAGTAGCTAAAGTGACTATGGGGACCTTGGACTATGCAACTAGGGAATTGGGAAGTGACAGATCATTTAAACCAATATTTTGCATGGCTTTCATGGTGGAGGCATGGTAGGTATCAAATAAGCATGGTGTTTGTTGGAAAGGCCTTGTAACAGTCTTTATTATTAGGGACAAAGTCTTTGACAAACTGATGGAACAGAAGGCAGACAAGTTGCCAGAATGTCATGGCCTGCATCCACGAGGTGTCAAAGAACTGGCTGAGGAGATAATGAAGGGATTGGACAAAATATTCCAGCACTCACTGGATTCCAAGAGATTTCTAGCAGATTTGAAAACTGCCAATGTGATGCCCCAATTCAAGGTGGGAGGAGACAAAACTGGAAGCTATAGGCCAGTCAACCTAACCCTGTCATTGGAACAAGCTAGAGTCCAATATTAAGGAAGAAATATTAAAGACATTTAGAAAAGCTTAATGCAATCAAACAGAGCCAACATGGTTTTGCAGAAGGGCAAGTGTGTTTGTCAAATTTGCTAGAATTCTTTGATGATTTAAAGAGGAGAGTTGATAAAGGGTAACCAGTAGGTGTAGTGTATTTCATTTTTCAGAAGGATTTTGACAAGGTGGCCACATACTTATCTTTTTTGCACAAGATAGGTTCTTGGATACTTGTGATAATGTTTTTTGCATGGATTGAGCATATGTTGACACACAAATAACAGAGAGTTAGGATTAATGGATCTTTTTCTGGTTGGAAAGACATAGCTGGTGGAGTGCCGCAAAAATATCCCTGGGGCCTTGATTATTTACTATTTGCATTAATAATGAATTAATGTATCCAAATTTGAAAAGTAGTTTGGAAGGTCACATTGTGATGTGGATATATGGAATCTGCAGTGCCATATGGATAGCCTGCGATTGGGTACGAACTTGGCAGAAAGCATTTAGAATAGGGAAACATGAGGTCCTGCATATTGGTAAGAAGAATCAAAAGTCAAACTATAATTTAAATGGCTTAAGGTTCCAAGAAGATCCAACACAGAGGGCTTTGGGTGTTATGTGTGAAATACAAAAGGTTAACAAGGAGGTTTATTGCTCAGCAAGTCATGAAAAAGGCAAATAGAACTTTGGCCTTTACTGTTGGGGGATTGGCATTTATAGTTTGAGGAAAGAGGATTGATGAGGGCAGAGTGGTAGATGTGATTTATATGGACTTCAGTAAGGCGTTCGACAAGGTTCCCCATGGGAGACTGGTGAGCAAGGTTAGATCTCACGGAATACAGGGAGAACTAGCCATTTGGATACAGAACTGCCTCAAAGGTAGAAGACAGAGAGTGGTGGTGGAGGGTTGTTTTTCAGACTGGAGGCCTGTGACCAGTGGAGTGCCACAAGGATCTGTGCTGGGTCCTCTACTTTTTGTCATTTACATAAATGATTTGGATGCGAGCATAAGTGGTACAGTTAGTAAGTTTGCAGATGACATCAAAATTGGAGGTGTAGTGGACAGCAAAGAGAGTTACCTCAGATTACAACAGGACCTGGACCAGATGTGCCAATGGGCTGAGAAGTGGCAGATGGAGTTTAATTCAGATAAATGCGAGGTGCTGCATTTTGGGAAAGCAAATCTTAGCAGGACTTATACACTTAATGGTAAGGTCCTAGAGAGTGTTGCTGAACAAAGAGACTTTGGAGTACCGGTTCATAGCTCCTTGAAAGTGGAGTCACAGGTAGATAGGATAGTGAAGATGGCGTTTGGTATGCTTTCCTTTATTGGTCAGAGTATTGAGTATAGAAGTTGGGAGGTCATGTTGCGACTGTACAAGATATTGGTTAGGCCACAGTTGGAATATTGCATGCAGTTCTGGTCTCTTTCCTGTTGGAAAGATGTTGTGAAACTTGAAAGGGTTCAGAAAAGACTTACAAGGATGTTGCCAGGGTTGGAGGATTTGAGATATAGGGAGAGGCTGAAAAGGCTGGGGCTGTTTTCCCTGCAGCGTTGGAGGCGGAGGGGTGACCTTATACAGGTTTACAAAATTATGAGGGCCATGGATAGGGTAAATAGACAAAGTCTTTTCCCTGGGGTCGGGGAGTCCAGAACTAGAGGCATAGGTTTAAGGTGAGAGGGGAAAGATATAAAAGAGACCTACGGGGCAACCTTTTCATGCAGAGAGTGGGACATGTATGGAATGAGCTGCCAGAGGAGTTGGTGGAGGCTGGTACAATTGCAACATTTAAGAGGCATTTGGATGGGTATATGAATAGAAAGGGTTTGGCGGGATGTGGGCCGGGTGCTGGCAGGTGGGACTAGATTAGGTTGGGATATCTGTTCAGCATGGACAGGTTGGACCGAAGGGTCTGTTTCCATGCTGTTCATCTCTATGACTCTAAGTCTTATTGCAGCTTTATAGGATGTTGATAAAGTTTTCATTCCTCTATTTAATAAAATGATATACTAGTGTTAGAGGCAATTGAAAAGAGATCCTCTCGGATGAAGGGGTTGACTTGTCAAGAATGGCCAAACTACGTAGAAACAGAAAATACAAGCAGGTGTGTGCCATTTGGCCCTTCAAGGCCTGCTCTACCATTCAATTTAAATGAATGACATTGTTTCCCCTTTTACCCTATACCTTTTGATCCTTTTAGCATTAAAAACTGTATCTAACTGTTTTTTGAAACTAGTCAGTATTTTGCCTCAGCATGGCCTCTATCCATTAGTGTTAAGAAGAATGAGGAGTAATCTTATTGAAATATACAAAATTTTATGGGAGCTTGGCAGTTTCGAGATTGAGAAGATATTTTCACAAATGGGAGAATCTTGAACTGGGGATATAGTTATAGAAGAAGTGGATACATATTCAGAACTGAGGTGCAAAGGAATTTCTAGAATTGTCTATTCTACAGAGTTGTGGAGGCTAGATCACAAAGTATTTAAAGACAAGGTGAATAGAATTATTGAGGAGGGTGAGGGCTCTGAGGATTTTTCACAAAAGATAAGTAGAGGTTTGTGACAGATCAGCCATGTTCTTTTGAGTGTCAAGACCAGCTTGTTGGGCTGAATGGCCTACTCCTGCACCTGTTTCTTATATTTTTATGGCCATCTGAACCCTGCAAAGAAAACTTATATCATATCTGCCTCAGATTTTCCCATTTTCTGATAGTGATTGCTTCAAGATCTGTCCCCTGTTGCAATGCACTTATCAACTCCAATACCATTGAGCCCGTTGTCTTCTGACATCTTACTCTTGCACAGCGGCTAGGTACCAACTCCTGCAGGGATTGGACAGGACACTCCACTTAAATCTGCAAATGGGACACCATGTAGAATTTTGCACTCTGAGGGTATGAGTTGACAGGAGCTGGAAAATTGGGTGCAAATGTCAATACCTAGTTTCCACCTCAATTTCCATGTGCTGGGTGGAGGCCAGCACCATGTGTACATGTGGGACTTTATGGATTTAGAGCAAGAGTTGGCCATTTGGCTCCTCAAGCCTGTTCTGCCATCAATAAGATTATGGCTGGTCCAATTTTAGACTTAACCTCACCTTTTTGTCTGCCCCTTAGATTGCTTGACTGTCTTGCCAGGCAAGATTCTATCTGACTCAGCCTTGAAAATATTGAATAACTTGCTTCTGCTTCAAAATATTTCTCCTTATTGCCATCTTAAATGGGAGAACCTTTTTCTTTAATCTCTGTTCCCGAGGTTTATTCTTTCTCATAAGGTGAAACATCTTGTCAGTGTCTACCCTGTCAAGTACCCATAGAGTCTTGTATGTACCTAAGGAATTATTGTTCATTCTTCGAAATCCCAATGGAGAAAGGACCAATGTATCCAGCCTTTCCTCATAGCATTATTCCCACATCCAGGTATCAGCAAACTGAAATTTCTCTGAAGTGCTTCTAATTTAATTGTGTAAGTTCTTAAGTAAGGAAATGAAAACTATATGCAATATTCCAGCAAAACCAACACTCTATAAAACCTGAACAAAAATCTCCTCATGTTTATATTCCATTTCTCTGGCAATGAACACTAGCATTCAATTTGCCTTCCTAATTACTGCGTACTAACTTTGTGATTTACGCATTCATTCTTTGGGCTGGTGAGGAGTTAATTCCTCAGAGGATCTCCAGGGTTGATCGGTAGACACACCTGGGTTGTCTTCTCCTGGAATGTCGCTACACCCACTGATGTGTCTACCCAGACTCCCTTGGCAGGACCTCTAGCCTGGCCCTACTGAAACCATTGACCCCTCTCCCACTCACTTACCACTCCAGTGTCGATGACATTAGATAACTGGATGCAGTACCATCAGTGGCCACTGCTCCCAGCTGACAGTCACTTGATTGGTGAGCAACTCTTGGAGGTGAGCTTCTTCCCCAAATGGGAGTTCAAGACTCACTTCAAGTCAATTATCTCCCCATCCAGCATTGAATGCCCTCACAGAACATGGGTGGACTCACCAATACCATTTATGCCAGGATAGTGAGGACCTGTGTGGAAAGTAAGATCCTTCCTCTTGGGCTAAAATGAACTGAACCGCACTCCACTAGGTTAGGGAGTTCAATACTCCCCACTTCCTCCAAATTGACTTCATGTCCTGTGTTAAAATCAAAATGTATTTAAAATAGGAAAATGTTTATTTTTTCACTAAGACCATCCCGCTCCTTTTGAATACAAAATCCACCAAAAGTATTAAAGTTAAATTAGTTTTGTTGAAAGCTGCTTGGTAACATTAGTTATGTTAAGCTTTGCTCGTAAAATGATCTAATTTCTGACAAAGACAGTTGTACTGTAATTGCTGCTAAAATCCAAGAAGCATTTATCATTTAATCCATTTTAAGGCCAAGTGCCTCCTTTGGGATTTTCTAATGGCAGACACCATTTGTATTTTGTTCTTGATCTCACTGAATTGCTTTCACCACACTATTTTCACATTATTAAAGCATCCGGCTTATTTCACTCTGTTGTTGACTGACTGACTGTGCCTTTCCATGTGAACTACTTTCTCACTGACAACTCAAACCAATATAAGAACAATTCACTGTTTGAAGATACCAGTAAAGAAAGTCAGTCGTAAATAAAAAGAATCACTATGAGAACTTCCTCTATAAGACTGTTAACATCATGCAATCTTTCCTGTTGCACCATTTCTTTTTGTTTGAACTGTAATCTATCTTCAGCAGTTAGGGCAAAGAGACTGAATGAGGCCTGCAAAAACTTTGTTACAGGCTGAATTGTCTTCAATTATAATTGTTTTCATACGTTTCATCCAGGGCTTGAGAGAAATGTGTTCCAGCCATTCTGTGCAGTCCTATATTCTTTCAAATCATAACCATTTGGAATTTTTTTATGCTGTATCTTGTGCAGTGGACAAATCCTGGCATGACAATTTTCAGTTGCTGCAGGCCAGAAATTTAAATGTGAATAAACCTAGTGTCTGTCACATGGATCTCCCTCTCCTTGTCTCTTATTTCTCTCTTCAAGATCCACTTGCTAGTGGAATCTGCATTTCCTATTTCTTTCTCTTGCCAGAGTTTCAGAGTTTTGTGTTTGCCCAGTTTGACGATCACTTCCAATTCAATGAAACTTGATGGAACTGTGACATGGAAGCTCAGAATTATCTGTCATTACAACAGTTTTAAGGTTATAGCCACCCTTGTCAAGTAGGATAGGCATGTATTTTCTCAAATATAAATCATTCAGAGATGGTCTCATTAAAACTTTGACTGAGTAGACACTGAGAGGCATTTTACTCTGGCAGAGTCCCCAGAAACAGGGTTTATAGTCACAAGATAAGGGACCTGCCATTCAGAACTGAGATAAACAGAAATTTCATCATTTGGAGAATTGCTAATCTTTGAATTCTGTATCCCAGAGGGTTGAGATCTGTCAAAGAGCAGAGAGATTTGAAGTTGCAATAGTTCATAGGGAGTGATCGCGAGTGCTGAGGACTTTTTGTGAGTCTAAAGCTTCTCTCCACAAAGCAATTGCTCCCAGATTTGGATACACAGATAGTCATTCCCCTTGGAACCTAGTAGGACTTTGAGAATGAACTGTGGTTAGATAGAGTGGAACGTGTTGTTGAAAGAGCAGGAGATGGAGAATGACTCTTAGAAAGAGTGCTTCGTGTGCTCAGGGAGCATTGCTCTGACTTGAAACTCAGCCCGCTTGGCACACCAGCCTCATTCCTGAAGAAGGGCTTATGCCCGAAACGTCGATTCTCCTGCTCCTCAGATGTTGCCTGGCTGCTGTGTTTTTCCAGCATAACATTTTTCAACTCTGGTCTCCAGCATCTGCAGTCCTCACTTTCTCCACAATGTGTAAAATGCCTATCCTTCGATAAGGATGCCCTCACTGAAATTTACTTCTATCAGCTATAAATTCAACCTTAGTGCAAGGCAAAGACTGCATGGCCATAGCGATGAATGTTTTTATGCTTGGCTTCTCTAGGGTAGAGATATTTGGAACTGTTGCAATTTGCCACCCAGCGTTGTTGAAGCACTGCCAATTCTACTCATTAGAATTCATGACAGTGCCAGAGAGATACTAGTGAAGTGAACTAATGGGTTTGCTAGGATTCCAGGTCTCCAATGGTCTCCATTGACAACATGCGTATCACTTAGCCTTCTGCCAACTCTATCCTGTAGCAGAACTGAAAAGGATTTATCTGCCTTAAAGTCCAACTAATATGTGACCTGAGGCAGCAAGTTATGCAGGTCAGTCTCCGCTTTCCCAAAAGTAATCAAGGTGAGTTCACTCTTCAGCACTCTGCTTGATTAGTTTCATTTAATCCAGCACAGCAAACCACTGCTAGGCACTAGGTAACAAGGCCCATCAGCTGACAGTAAAGCTGGTGACTTCAGTGGACATAGGTACACGACAATCACATAGTGAATGTGCTGCTGTGTGAAATGTGATAAAGCAGACCATTGGTCTACGGAAACAACAATTTGTGGCCTGTGCTTCTCTGATGAAACCCTGCTGTCCTTTAGTGGAGTGGTTGTAAAGATTTGTATGGCCTGCCGTGTGAGGTACATTAACCCCGTCAATAGAGGAGAGGCATTGCCATTAGCAATATTATGAGAAGTTTAGGAATAAGGGAATAAGTAGTAGTAGGATGAGGAGGAGGAGGAGGAAGCAGCTAGAAAGAACTAATCTAACGTGATACAATTGGCTGCAGCTTCAACTCACCATCCACCAACAGTTCCACACAGTTAGTAAAAAGAGGAATGTGACATGATGACATATGCTTTTAAGGGGGGGCTATCTTAAACTTCTTTCAATCATTACCTTCCTTAAGGCCACATGCTGTATTACTCCAAAGACATGTGAGCCAGTCTGAAGCAGCAGGAATAGGAGTAAGATGTACAGCACCCAGTGAATGTTACCTGTACGTAGTCTTATCTTCAAGAATGTTCATGATTGTTTCACCAATCCTTGTATGTGATTGTTATGTAGAAGAATGTAACAATCCTCAAGGAACCACTTGTCCAGGGCAGTGTCACAGCAGACCTAGAACTACCTGGTCATTTGTTAGATGACAGTTTGTTGGACTGAGGTGAGACTCTGCAGCTCCTTTGAAAACTCAGCTGGGGATGAGCAGGGAACATTTTGACCTCGCAGAGCAGCAAGGTGACCTTGTATGCCTTCAATCTGAGCATCAGCTCTCAGACACACCTTAGAATGTGTATTCCGGGGTCTGATTGAGGTCAAAGAGTCATACAGCATGGAGACAGACACTTTGGTCCAATTTGTGCATGCTGACCAAGTTTCCAAAACTACACTAATCCCACTTGCCCATATCCCTTTAAACCTTTCCTATTCATACATCTGTCCAAATATCTTTTAAATGTTCTAACTGTATCTGCATCTACCACTTCATTCCTGCATTCCAGATACAAACCACTTGCTGGGTGAAAAAGTTGCCCCTCATGTCCCTTTTAAACCTTTACCCTCTCGCTGTAAAATTATCTACCCTATCATTACCCTCTCATCTTAAAATTATGCACATTAGTTTTGAACTCCCCCACCCTAGGGAAGATACCGTTACTATTCCTTTTATCAATGCTGTTCATGATTTTATAGGGTCACCCCTGAACCTCCTCTGCTCCAGTGAAAAAAAGTCCCAGCCTATCCTTATAATCCAAACCCTATAGTCCTGGTAACATCCTTCTTAATCTTTTCTGAACCCTCTCCAATTTAATAATATCCTTTCTATATCAGAGTGCTAGCCACTGAACCGAATATGATAGCCTAGATATTTTTAACCAACTTGTCCTGACATGTTATGACACACCATTGGATGAGATACGACTTAAATCTAGGCATTTGAGCCCAGAGGTACAAACAATCCGAATGCACAACAGCCCTATATAGTATGGTCTATTTATCCACACAAAGGCAATTCTCAGTAAGTATGGTGGATAGCAAATCAGTTGTGGCCACTTGAGCGCAGTGGCTTATACAGGGTTAAGACAAGCTGTAGCAGCCCTACTGTAATCTAGTTCACGTAACTCTTAGCACTGATTGGGACACAGACTTGTGGCTCAGTTACATTCTAGCTTTACAATTTGGTGTCAGCCAACAGATTCTGCATCATGTTTGGGACTGCAATGTGTTAATGGAGTTGGCCACTACTTCCATCCTGGGAATGATAGGCTCTAAGCACTGAGCAAATCCTATGCCAATTTAATGGTGATTCCTCCATGCTCCTTGATGTTGATCGCACACTTTCTGGTAGGTCTTCCAGTACATGAAGCATTTTATACCTGCTGTCTTCCTGTGAGTTTTCTTGTCTCCTTCCCTAGTTTTAGTTCTCTACTGTCCAATATCTCACCTTCTGGAGGTCCTATCCCCAAGCTCTGTTCAGTATGTGAACTGGTGGCTTGAGCATGGAATTGAATGATAGTGCATCCACATGACTGTGTTAATTTTCTTCCTTCCTTATCTGTCCAGCTTGCATTTCTCTATATCCAACAGAGAAAGGGTCAAGGGTAATACTATGGTGTGCAGAGGGGGATTGTAGCGATGAATAGCACATTTTCACTTACTCATAAGTCAGAAGAATTGAGGATGAGAAGAAAATGGATGTGAGAAGGATATAATTCAGACTTCAATCATTTCAGCTCCTACATTGACCCCAGTTTCAGCAATGACTACTCCGGTAATGGGTATTCCATCTCTGTCAGGAAGATTAGAGCATTCAGGTCATAGAGTCATTGAGTCTTACTGATGTACAGCACAAAAACAGACCCTTCAGTACAACTCATCCATGCCTACCAGATACCCTAGGTTAATCCAGTCCCATTTGCTAGTACTTGGTTCATATCCCTATAAACCCATCCTTTTAAATATTGTAATTGTACCAGCCTCCACCACTTCCTCTGGCAGCTCATTTCATTCACATACCACTCTATGCATAAAAAAGATGCTCCTTAGGTCCCTTTTAAATCTTTCCCCTGTTACCTTAAACGTATGCCCTTTAGTTCTGGACTCCCACAACCTGGGGAACAGACCTTGTCTATTTATTTCACCCGTGCCTCTCGTGATTATATAGACCTCCATAATGTCACCCTTCAGCTGCCAATGCTCCTGGGAAAACAATGCCAGCCTATTTAACCTTGGCCTATAGCTCAAACTCTCCAACCCTGGCAACATCCTTATAAATCTTTTCTGAACCCTTTCAAGTTTCACAATATCCTTCTGATGGGAAGGAGACCAGAATTACACTCAATATTCCAAAGGTGGCCTAACCATAGAGTCTTAGAGATGTACAGCATGTAAATTTCTGGTTAATTCCTACTCCCTTAAGTTTTGTCCTAACTTGACCTACACAAGAGTGGATAGATATTAAGCTCAGTTGGCTGGATGGTTAATTTGCAAAGCAATGTGATGCCAATAGCATGGGTTATATCCCCATACTGGCTGAGATTACCATTGAAGACTCTCCTTCTCAAGCTCTTCCCTCATCCGAGGTACGGTTCAATCACTACCAGTCACCTCTCCCTCCAATGAGAGAGCAGCCCTATAGTCTGATAAGACTGCGGTGACTTGTTCTGTAGTCTGTTTGGTTGATATCATTTCCATGTTGGAATAACTGTAAATGTGTGTAAGCTATAAACTGTGGGTGTGAGGCTCACAAAAGTGCTGAATGCGTGATGAAGTGGTGCAGCCTTTGAGGTTAGGGGTACATTGCTGAAATAAGGCTTTTGAATGTGCATTCGCTGATCGTAAGCAATTGTATGAAATGACTGAACATTTTGCAGCATTGTATCCAGGTCTTCAAGACTTGGCTGCTGGCGATGATCTTTCAGGCTATCTGCTCCCACTGTCTTCTGAGCATTGTGTTGTGAGGTCCTCCTGGGCCCTTGTGGATTCTATACATCTCTTCTGCTTTTCAGCTCCTCCAGCAAGGCCTCCAATCCAACTTCCAAAAATCTTGGAGACTGGTCTGTCTATATGTCACTATTCAATGTTTCACAATTCTGATTCAATTTTTGGCATAACTGATACCATCTTCTTCAGTCACAGTGCATCTATCCATCAAGCAGTTTGAGTTAGCTTTAAATGGTGTGGCTACTCATGATATTGGCATCTCCATGAGGCATACAACTAATGAACAGAATAGTTAATGTTGAATTGATATTGGGTTCATTTTGAACAAGAGACAATGTTAGAAACTTTGATTTTTTTTTAGGAAAGATGAATGCTGAGAGACCTGAACTCTGCTGACATTTGTGATGATGAAAATCAGAAATTTATCAGTGACAGTGGGACTTGAATCTGGTTACTTAATGGTGGAGCAAAGGGACAAGGGAAGTGATATTGTTTGAGTAATTGGGGGACGAAGATAACTATATATTTATTTGATTACCCTGATTGTGATGTTAATTTTTTGTAAACAGCAGCAAATGCATGCTCATGTTTGGCTTATGTTGAGTGAAAGTATTGAAAATCAAATCTTTATTCACCAAGTGTTACATGTTGGTACAGTTCCCATTTGTAGCCACAAAGTGTCACCAGTATGCAGCACTTAGAAAATATCCTAGAGCCTTCCACAACAAATGATGTGTATTCTGGCAAAAGGTAGTTCACATAAATGCCAAATGGTATGTAAATCTCTCTTGCTGTGCTGTCATTTGAATTTAATTGTTACTTTCCAAGTATTGCTCTATTTAACTCCCTAAATGCAGGATATATATATTATTAAATATGATTAGTGAATTCACAGACTGTTTAGTCAAAATGTGCACTTTGCACAATTCAAAGGATGGCACACTGTTCATGAGCTGCACTGTCCAATTCAGAGTTAATCAAAATTAGAACATGTTCTGTTGACTTTTCCCTCTTGTTCTCATCTCAAACAGGAGGGACACAAAGCTTCGGCTCACTGCTACTCCACAATGGCTTGATGAAACCGGTAATGCTCCAGCGGAAGTAATGTCATAATGTGTTTTATTTTTAAATTGGTAAAATACTAGTTAAAATTGCTTTAGAAACTGTGATCACAGGTAATGCATATATGTTTCGATATAAAATTGTCATTTTTAGTTTGGATTTTAAAATAGTCGCATATGAGGTTCATTAATTTTCTGAAGAGTTTAAAAAAGATAACATTGTGCCTGAAATCATAATCTAATCCAGAATGTGTCAGATGGCAGGGACCCCTGGAGTCTTAATAGAAGATTGTTTTCTATGTGGTGATTTAGGGCAGGTGTGGTAAATATTGAGGGCTCAGGATAATCAAGCCTTGACTTTAGCCTTGAAAACTCAGAGATTACATATTTTTGAATAGTTCAGAGGAAACTTGAATTAGGTTAGAAATATCTATAGTGTTCCTCTTTGAATTGAGTTTATTGCTCAATAGTTAAAGGATATTTAAAAAAAAAAGATTTTGTGATGTACACCCCAGTCCAACACCGGCATTCCAAATCATAGTTAAAGGATAGTTACCTCAGTAGACAAGTTAAGTTTGTGCATCTTTCAGGCCAGAAAGATTTTATTTAGTAATCTGCATGTGATAAAAGCTGATATGATATATATATATCAAAACATATAAATGTGATAAAAGCCCAAACCCTCAGTTTTATAAACATTCATATCGGAAGGCTTCAAGATTCACAAGTATGAACTGGAGAATCAGAAAAGTCAAACACAATGTTAATATATGAATTTGTTTGCATAAAATTTATCTGATAGCCTTAATAAGTGCATCATCATATTTGTGCATTTGTTTTGTAGACTGCAAAATGTTATTTAACAATATATGCTAATACACTGCAGCATTGATTACATTAATTTGTTAACATTCTCATTGAAACTTTCTTTTCCAAGTAGTTAAAACATAAAGATGTAATATAGAGGGGTAATTTATCTGGATTTGAATCACCATAAAGTGATGGTGCTGTGGAATAGGTTGGAAATTTATTTTTGCTGTGTTTTAACATTTTTCTTCTGTGTTCCTTATCGAAATAAGTTGATTTGTTATTGTCATTATTAGTATTCATGTAATAAAATTCTTTTGTTAAAGAAATTCTATAGCCTTGTGAGATGATATGTGAGTGAATGACCATCATGTTAATTAAAATAAAAAAAAAACATCAATGAGGCCAGATTCCATTCTAGGACCTGACTATTTAGCACCATCAGCTGATATCATAACACGATGTAGGCAGGTATCTAATATTTCTTTTCCTCTTTCCACTAATGATTATGAATGGAGATTCAGGATTTTCTCTGTGGGTGTACAGAATTTGAATTCATATTCAGCTTCAATTTTTTTTGATGATTTCTTTTTGTGGGAGGTTTCTATTTAATCTTGCTTTAAGGAAAAGAAATACCCCTATGGAAACTGGTTTGTATGCTCCATGGTAATTGTTTTTCACAGAAATGAATTAGTAGTTAATTTTGTTTGTCCAGAAAATCAGAAGCCATTTCTCATTCATGGGAAAGCAAAGCTTTTTGATCACTTTCTGATTGTAATGTGTGAGATAAGGCAAGAGGCATAGAGACTTAAAGATAGACTAGCTTTTCCAAGAGGGAAGCAGCTCAGGCAAAAAGCCAGATAGGAGGTCGGTTCTGTGTGTAATAAAGCAATGGAGTTAGCTTAGCGTTAAGTGAAGGAAAGCAATCTACTGAAAAGTGATAACATAGCATGTTCACTATTTTTACATCTTTATTTGAAACAGAGTTGTTTGAATTAAACTGATTGAGTCTAATTGAGTCCAATCATAAATATTGCTTTGTTCATCTTACTGTGGATAAAAGCAGCTGCACTATTCAAATTGGTACTATTCAGAATTGTAACAAGCAAAAGAAGGAACCAACTTTTATTATAAACATCTGGTCTGATAGTAAGTCAACAGGCCTGATTTTAGCTCAGGCCATCTGGTGCTGCTGGCATGAATGGGTGCTCACAGTGGCTGCGGAGGAATTTGCACATGCACTAACACGTTTGCAGCTCATTATTATGCTAACTACTGGGATTCTACCAGCTGGGAAATCACTCACCATAAATTGGTGGTGGCCTTAATAAATGAAAATCATGGCTGAATGACTTCATCAGCATCCAGAGGCAACTTCAACAGTCGAATTATGACTGCAAGACACAAACAGTCTCAAAGCCACTTGTGCAAGCTGGCATGGGGCAGCCGAATGGTTAGAAGAGGCCACACTTGGTTGTATTTTTCAATTGTTGGTAGATATGAAAAGGCAGAGACTTTCTGGGTTCCTGAATGAATTCTTCAACATCTTCTGTCACAGACTTAGAACATAGAACATAGAAAAATACAGCGCAGTACAGGCCCTTTGGTCCTCGATGTTGCGCCGATCCAAGCCCACCTAACCTACACTAGCCCACTATCCTCCATATGCCTATCCAATGCCCGTTTATATCCGTCGCAAATTCACCTGCACCTCCACACATATCATTTACTGTATCCGCTGCACCCGATGTAGTCTCCTCTACATTGGGAAGACAGGCCGCGCACCAACCAACACAACCGCCCCGTGGCTGAACACTTAAGCTCCCCCTCCCACTCCGCCAATGACATGCAGGTCCTTGGCCTCCTCCATCGCCAGACCCTGGCCACACGATGCCTGGAGGAAGAGCGCCTCATCTTCCGCCTAGGAACCCTCCAACCACAAGGGATGAATGTAGATTTCTCCAGCTTCCTCATTTCCCCTCCCCCCACCACCTTATCTCAGTCCCAATCCTCGGATTCAGCACCATCCTCTTGAGCTGCAATCTTCTTCCAGACCTCTCCGCCCCCACCCCCTCTCCGGCCTATCACCCTCACCTCCTTCCACCTATCGTATTCCCAACGTCCCTCCCCCAAATTCCCTCCCCCCTACCTTAGCCCGCTTGGCACACCTTCCTCATTCCTGAAGAAGGGCTTATGTCCGAAACGTCGATTCTCCTGCTCCTCAGATGCTGCCTGGCCTGCTGTGTTTTTCCAGCACCACATTTTTCAACTCTGGTCTCCAGCATCTACAGTCCTCACTTTCTCCTGTGTGGTAACCAGATCCCACTATCATAAGGCACTCACTGGAGAGGTCTTGATTAATATCAAATGTATAATATTTGAGGATTTTGAGAACTCTTCCATGAAACCTCTGGCATTGCGCAATTCCGTTCACAATGACTGTCAAGATCAATCAGCAGAAAAAATGTCAATTCCAATGGTTTTGGACGTGAAGCAAATGTCCAACATTAATGCCTTGAGCTTAGTTTTCTTGGGTGTCTTCTGAAGAATCTGTGAGCAAGACTGACTTTCATTACATCTCCTCAGCATGATGATCTCTTCTTTAGTGAAGATATTTTGGACTTTAGAGGTTCAAAGGGCATTAGAAATTGTGTCATGTGGTTAGCAGTTGGATACATGAATTTGTTTGCACAAAGTTTGTCTGATTGCCATACTAAGTGCATCTATCATATTTGTGCATTTGTTTTGTATACAGCATAGTCTGATTTAACAATGTGTGCTAATGCACTGCAGCATTGATTACATTACATGGTTAACATTCTCATTCAAACTGTCTTTTCCATATAGTTACCTAGCTAACAATTATATTCATTGACTCATTCCAGTCACTTATCAAATACATATCTTTGAAGCCATAATTTAGGTTATATCCAGATCCTGTTATACTACTTGTAGATACAAATTAATTCAAACATTTGCACCAAAGCTGCAATGCTCAAGTGTCAAAAACAAATCTTGTGGTTTATCCAGCTGGTTTCTTAAATGGTCCAAACACAATTTTTAGTCAATAAAACTGAGTGATGCAAAGTGATTTCAGTGCTGCACATCCTCACACTGTGGTGATTTTTTTACAATTGATCGAATTGAAAACTCATACTCAGGGTTGGAATTTGACTGAGCATAAGGGTTCATCAAACCTTGGCGTAGTAGGGGAATTCCTGTTTGGTTTTGTGAAGGATTGATCTTCTGCCACCCTTATCAGGCCAAAAAAGTGTGGGATAATGATTCTGAACTCTAGACTCAAAAAATATGAAACTACATGCATGGCTATATTAAATTTCGCAAAACCCTTTGACAGGATTCTTCATGTAAAGTTCTTATCCAGACTGTTGTTGTGGTTCTGTTCGCCAAGCTGGGAATTTGTGTTGCAAATGTTTCGTCCCCTGTCGGGGTGACATCCTCAGTGCTTGGGAGCCTCCTGTGAAGCGCTTCAGTGATGTTTCCTCTGGCATTTATAGTGGCTTGTCTCTGCCGCTTCCGGTTGTCAGTTCGAGCTGTCCGCTGCAGTGGCCGGTATATTGGGTCCAGGTCGATGTGTTTGTTGATAGAATCTGTGAATGAGTGCCATGCATCTATCAGCAGATAATATCTGAAGCAAATAGGATTCTAGGAATTCTGAGGAGCAGCCTTTAGTATTGCATCATAAATATCAGTGTTGTAGCACACCAAATATTTCTTTGTCCTGTCCTGGACTATATAAGCTGTGAATGGTGCTCTTATATAATAAAAAATGTGAAGAAGATTAAAGTGATCCAAAGACACAGTATTCCATTCTGTATGATTCAGTATGGGAAGTACACTAGTGTCACCTCCTTGATCAAATATTTGGAATGGTAATCACTAACACAAAGAAGAGAGAACAATAGGCTGACCATATTATATAAAATATGGCATATCAAATAGTAATGAACAGAAACAAGTACCTGGTGCTTTCCAGCAATAACAAAACACAAGAAAGCCATTCACAAAAACTACAAAGATAATTTTGTTTCCAAGACAGTGCATCAATGATCTTTCTTCCCAAGGGTAATTCTTTGGAAACTTATCATGTGAATTCTTCAAGACCAATACTTAGATGACTTCCATTTGAACATTTTCATTACTTGTTATTTTACCTGATAAATTTCCAAATACCAACAGATTCAAGAATAGCTTCTTTGCCATTATTTTTAGACTTCTGAATGGACGTCTCAAATTTAATGTTGATCTCGCTCTTTATGCACCTTCTCTGTAGTTGTAACATTATGTTCTGTGCTCTAATACACTTTGTATGGTATGATCTGCCTGTACTGTGCACAAAACAAAACCGAGGTACATGTGATAATAATAAATCAAATCAAATCAAACTACAAAATAGTTTGGCCCAAACTACAAACTGGGTAAACTAAGAAAAGACTTGATCAGTTCTAGCTCAAACCAGTGTAACCAGTGATTACCATCCCAACAAATCATGTCTGCTTGTCTAGTGTCTCCTGTAGAAATGTTGGCAGAATATGGTATTAATCCATGTTGCAGAGGCCAACCAGTCCCACTGGCATGATGCTTCCTAGGGGGAATCAAGATATCTCTCTATCCATGCATCACAGAAGAGTTTCAGAGCAACAGTGGAATTGATCTACAGCTCATAGGCATTTTCCCTTTAAATCTATTCCCTCTGATCTGCAGTCACTATGCGTGCCAGTTTTAAGAAGTGTTGATTGTGTTTAAATAGTGATAGAGATCCCTCCCTCCCTATTTCTTAAATTTCTGGGCTGTATTTTCTGAGTTCTTGCTGGTATTGTGGAATTATCAACGCACTTAGAAAGCAAGATTAATTTTCTATGCTCACCCGATAGCTTATGTCAGGTTTGGAAACCTGTGTAGAAAAGAAAATCCTCATTAAAGTAATTATTTGAGCTGCAGCTCTTTGGGTCTCAGATTCCCCACTTGTTTATTTGTGGCAATTCATTTGGAAATTTATCAGATAAAGTTATTTGTCACATAAGTAAATAAATAGAGGAGAGAATAGATGCAAAATGAGGAGAATTGTTAGTAAAGTTATTGCTTTTCCCATCATTTATGCCTGTGTAGATATAAGCCATAATACAGAAAAAGTAATGGGGTAAGCTTTGTGCAGTGCTACTCCTTCTGATGAATTGTGGTATTTTTTTTAACTTGACTTCAACTTGCCAAGGATGTGATTTGCATATGCATGATCATCATGTTAATTTAAAAGTTCCATCCCATGTGCTGCTGTCTTCTGGCTAGATGGCAATAGCATCTGAAATGGCAGTGTACTGTCTATCATGGAGCTGATAAAACAACAGTACTGTGGCGCCAAGGAGTGGGTGGATGAACAAATGAGATGACAATTGATATAATAACCTCTTTAGTCAGCCTGCGTTTACAACGTGGAACGTGGGGTGGTTGAAATAAGTAGCATAGATGCACTAAAGAGAAACAAGATCAGCACATAAGGAGAAGAGGATAGGAGCAATGCTGTTAGTGTATTATAAAAGGAATATGCATGAAGCATAAACACTAGATTAACTGGGTCAACTGGCTATTAAGCACGTTTTAATTACCACATAAAGAATGTCAGTATGTAAATCAGAGAAAGGTGCTGGCTGGATGTCACAATATGTCTGTAATATAGTCCAAGAAATGTGCGGGCTATCAGTGGTTAGGACTTACCAGTTTATTCTCCTAAAACTATCCATTCTCACATTACACATCCCCACTGAGATTGCCTTCAATGTAATCTTTCTTCTGTTTACCAGTTTGTATGTATTTTAAGATATTATCTGTCTGTCCTTAAACTCAGAATTTCTGTTGCTCATCCCTCCAGCATTTATTTTCTCTTCACTTCTTCCAGCTGTATTAAAATTCCTGCTTATCATTCAGTTTTCAGTCTGCTGCACAAAATACCATGTCATCTTTCCTCTTTATAGATTCTGTCTGAACGGCTGTTTCTTTTTGTGATTTTATTTTATTCCAAGTTTTCAGTTTGTTTTTGTTAGGAATCTTCAACATTTTGTTTAGCTTTAGCTGGAATGACCTTTAAATAAAAATTCAATAGCCCCCTCTGCGGATGACTCAATGGGTGAAAGCACTGTAGATTTTACACTTAACTTTATTGTCTGGGAATTCCTCAAGCTTTCTCCCTGAGTCGGCTGCACTCAGCTGAAACAACATTGAAGATTGCACGATCATCCTCCAGGAAAAATCTTCCATTACTCCCACTCTTGATCCTTAATGCAAAATCCTAGCTAGATGCCAGATTTCCTGTGCAAGGAAGGTTTGGGCTGGCTGATCTGCTCCATATGCTTAAATATCCCACTGATATTCACTGTTAGAGCTCATTGATGATGGATGGTCACTTTGACAAGGTAATGAAGAACTACCGGTGCATGTGGAAATATTGACCAATATGGTTTGTTATTCTCAGCAGGCACGAAATGTAGAAAAACATAAATTTGTTATCTTTGTAGTAAATTGAGTAACTAATGCATACCAGTATGTAGAAAGCTTTCTGCAGTCGATAAAAAAAGTATTAGGTGGCAGAGAGGCATAAGATGGATGCATCTAGTGAACTGAATGGATTATTTGCCATCTGACTACTCTTTAAATGGTACCAAGTAATAAGAAAATGTCTGCTAAAAGTCTCCTGTCAGAGCTTTCCTTACTACAGTTATTTCACAGAGCTGCCAAGCAAATCCAGTTCACCTTCGGCATCGTTCGAGCTGAACCTGCATCTTACACTCATTTATTTATGATAACCCTGAGCCATCTGCTAATCTGCAGCACAATTCTTGAAATTGAGGAAAAGTCTATTTAATTCTAGACAATTTTTTTATTACCCCGAGCGCTCACAATAGATTGTATTTTCCTGCATCTGTTCCTTATTCATTTTTTGTTATTCATTTCACAAATCTTTTGCCTTTATTTGTACTGCTGCCTATTTTGTGCATACAGTATTAACCTAATATGAACTGGCACCATTTCATTAACTTGGGTAACAAGGCTTTTGGACCCTCTAGGATTTCATTGTGAATACCCAGAAACTAAACTACATCCTCTTATCAAAAATCTGATTTACTTGCGGTGCATTAGTTTACAATAAGTTTCTCCCTATAATGTCATTTACTTTCAGAAATAGATTACTATTTTCTAATGTGCCACACCCTTTCAGTTTTGCAATACTTGTAAATATTTATAAAGGCAACAATGCTATAATTAAAATGATTGTCATAAGACTTCAGGAATAGCAAAGTGATGGAGAGAGTTGTCCTGAGTGCTATCGAGAGGCATTTCCTCAGAAATAATGTGCTCATAAACTGTTCAGGTTCTGCCAAGTCCACTTTGTTCCTGATCTTATTACAGCTTTAGTCTGTGGATGGTCATTAGAGCTGAACTCCATGAGTGATGTGAGAGTGACATGAGGCAGGATGGCATCAAGACGCTCCAGCAAAACCTGAGTCAATGGGAATTGAGGGAGGGCTTTCCGCTGGTTGTTGTCATACCAGCCCAAGGAAACAGGATTATGGAAGTCAATAATCTCAGGCCCAGAATATCACTGCAGGTGTTCCTTTGGGTAGTGTCTAAGCCCAACATCCCTGGTAGCTTAATCTTTGACCTTCCCTCCATGATAAAGTCTGCTAATGGATTGTATAATGTCCAACTCCATTTGTGATTCCTTAGATGCTGAAGTAGACCATGTCCATAAGCAGGGTGACATGGACAAATCAAGGCTTTAGATAAATAGCAAGAAATATTCATGCCACACAAGTGCAGGCAATGACTATCTCCAATAAGAAAGAATATATTGGGCCTAGTAGAGATACTGAAGTCAGAGACAAAGTGTGATTTCTTCATTGAGTTAGGTTGACAGTGACTGCCCATGTATGATTGTGGCAGCAAGAAGCCCCAGCAAAACAAGACTTAATGGGAATTGGAGAAAATAGTCTCCATTGGTTGCCATAAAGGAAGATGGCTGTGGTTCTTGGACATCAGCGTCATCAGCTCCAGGATATCTCTGCAGGAGTTTGTCAAGCAGATGGAGTACAGTATGGGAAAGTATGTGGGTATGCACTTTTATAGGCAAATTAGAGATGCAGACTATTTTCTAAGTGGGAAAAGGCTTCAGAAGTCTGAAGCACAAAGGGACTTGTGAGTTTTGTTTCTGGATTACTTTTAGGTGAATATGTAGGTTCAGTTGGCAGTTAGGAAGACAAATGTAATATTAGCATTTATTTTGAGAGTACTAGAATACAAGAGCATGGGTGTACTACTGAGGCTGTATAAGGCTCTGGTTAGACTATA
The DNA here is from genome assembly GCF_047496795.1 of Chiloscyllium punctatum. NCBI lineage: Eukaryota > Metazoa > Chordata > Chondrichthyes > Orectolobiformes > Hemiscylliidae > Chiloscyllium > Chiloscyllium punctatum. The sequence continues at coordinate 47,292,563 of NC_092750.1, read as the reverse complement.
CTTGGAATATTGTGAGCAGTTTTGGACTCTGTATCTGAAGAAACGTGTGCTGGCTTTGGAGGTAGTCCAAAGGAGGTTTACAAGAATGATTCTGAGAATAAAGGGTTTGTCATATAAAGAAAGGTGGAGGACTTTAGGTCTGTACTTGATGGAGTATGGAAGGATAGGGAACATCTCATTGAAACTTACAAAAGGAAGTTGTAAGAAGTCTCTGAGAGGCCTGAATAGATATTTCCACTAGTGGAAGAGACTAGGACCTGAGAGTGAAGGGATGACCCTTTAGAACATAGAACATAGAATATTACAGCAGAGTACAGGCCCTTCAGCCCTTGATGTTGCACCGACCTGTCATACCAATCTGAAGCCCATCTAACCTACACTATTCCATGTACGTCCATATGCTTGTCCAATGACGAAATAAATGTACTTAAAGTTGGCGAATCTACTACTGTTGCAGGCAAAGCATTCCATACCCTTACTACTCTCTGAGTAAAGAAACTACCTCTGACATCTGTCCTATATCTATCATCCCTCAATTTAAAGCTATGTCCCCTCGTACTTGCCGTCACCATACTTGGAAAAAGGCTCTCCCTGTCTAACCCTCTGATTATCTTATGTCTCTATTAAGTAACCTCTCAACTTTCTTCTCTCTAACGATATCAGCCTCAAGTCCCTCAGCCTTTCCTCGTAAGACCTTCCCCTCCATACCAGGCAACATCCTAGTAAATCTCCTCTGCACACTTTCCAAAGCTTCCATATCCTTCCTAAAATGCGGTGACCAAAACTGTACACAATATTCCAAGTGCAGCTGCACCAGAGTTTTGTACAGCTGCAGCATAACCTCATGGTTCCAGAACTTGATCCCTCTATTAATAAAAGCTAAAACACTGTATGCCTTCTTAACAACCCTGTCAACCTGGGTGGCAACTTTGAAGGATCTGTGTACATGGACACCGAGATCTCTCTGCTCATCTACAGTACCGGGAATCTTACCATTAGCCTAGTACTTTGCATTCCGGTTACTCCGATCAAAGTGAATCACCTAACACTTGTCCGCATTAAACTCCATTTGCCACCTCTCAGCCCAGCTGTGCAGCTTATCTATGTCTCTCTCTGTAACCTACAACATCCTTCATCACTATCCACAACTCCACCAACCTTAGTGTTGTCTGCAAATTTACTAACCCACATCTATGCCCTCATCCAGGTCGACCGAACACCGACCTTTGCGGTACACCACTAGTAACTGAACTCCAGGATGAACATTTCCCAACAACCACCATCTTCTTTCAGCAAGCCAATTACTGAACCAAACTGCTATAGTCCCACAATCCCATTCCTTCGCATTTTGTACAATAGTCTACTGTGGGGAACCTTATCGAACGCCTTGATGAGATCCACATACACCACATCAACTGGTTTACTCTCGTCTACCTGTCTGGTCACCTTCTCAAAGAACTCAGTAAGGTTGGTGAGGCACGACCTACCCTTCACAAAACCGTGCTGACTATCCCTAATCAAATTATTCTTTTCCAGATGATTGTAAATCCTATCTCTTATAACCTTTTCCAACACCTTACCAACAACTGAAGTAAGGCTCACTGGTCTATAATTACCAGGGTTGTCTCTACTCCCCTTCTTGGACAGGGGAACCACATTTGCTATCCTCCAGTCTTCTGGCACTATTCCTATAGATGATGACGATTTAAAGATCAATGCCAAAGGCTCGGCAATCTCCTCCCTGGCTTCCCAGAGGATCCTAGGATAAATCCCATCCGGCCCAGGAGAACTTATCTATTTTCACACTCTGCAGCAGTTCACCTCTTCCTTGTGAACCTCAATCCCACCTAGTCTAGTAGCCTGTATCTCAGTATTCTCCTCAACAACATTGTTGTTTTCTAGAGTGAATACTGTTGAAAAATATACATTTAGTGCTTCTCCTATCTCCTCTGACTCCACACACAACTTCCCACTACTATCCTTGATTGGCCCTAATCTTATTCTCGTCGTTCTTTTATTCCTTAAATACCTATAGAAAGCCTTAGGGTTTACCCTGATCCTACCCGCCAACAACTTCTCATGTCTCCTCCTGGCTCTTCTGAGCTCTCTATTTATGTCTTTCCTGGCTACCTTGTAACCCTTAAGTTCCCTAAATGAGCCTTCACATCTCATCCTAACATAAGCCTTCTTCTTCCTCTTGACCAGAGATTCCACTTTCTTCGTAAACCACGGCTCCCGTGCTCTACAGCTTCCTCCCTGCCTGATAGGTACCACATTTTAGGAGCTTTTCCTTAAATAAGCTCCACATTTCTAATGTGCCCACTCCCTGCAGTTTCCTTCCCTATCCTATGCTTCCTAAATCTTGTCTAATCGCATCGTATTTGCTTTTCCCCCAGCTGTAGCTCTTGCCCAGTAGTATACACCTATCCCTTTCTATCACTGAAGTAAACATAACAGAATTGTGGTTGCTATCACCAAAGTGCTCAGCTACTTCCAAGTCTAACACCTGGCCGGGCTCATTACCCAGTACCAAATCTAATGTGGCTTCACCCCTTGTTGGCCTGTCTACATACTGTGTCAGGAAGCCCTCCTACACACACTGGACAAAAACTGACCCATCTATAGTACTTGTACAATTGTGTTCCCAGTCAATATTTGGAAAGTTGAAGTCCCCCACGACAACTACACTGTCTCTCTCACTCCTATTGAGAATCATCTTTGCTATCCTTTCCTCTACATCTTTGGAACTATTCGGAGGCCTATAGAAAACTTCCAACAGAGTGACCTCTCCTTTCCTGTTTCTAACCTCAGCCCATACTATCTCAGTTGACGAGTCCCCAAACATCCTTTCTGCAACTGTAATACTGTCTTTGACCAACAATGCCACACCTCCCCCTCTTTTAACAGCTTCTCTGTTCTTACTAAAACATCTAAATCCTGAAACCTGCAACAACTATTCCTGTCTCTGCTCTATCCATGTCTCTAAAATGGCCACAACATCGAAGTCCCAGGTACCAACCCATGCTGCAAGTTCATCCACATTATTCCAGATGCTCCTAGTGTTGAAGTAGACACACTTCAAACCAACTTCTTGCTTGCCAGTGCCATCTTATGTCCTTGAAACTTGATTTTGGACCTCCCTACTCTCAACCTTTTCTATACTCGAACTACAATTTTGGTTCCCATCTCCCTGCTGGATTAGTTTAAACCCACCCCAATAGCCTTTGCAAATTTCACCCCAGGATATTGGTACCCCTCTGGTTCAGATGAAGACCATCCTGCTTGTAGAGGTCCCACCTACCCCATAAAGAGCCCCAATTATCCAAGAATCCAAAACCCTCCCTCCTGCACCATCCCTGTAGCCACGCATTCAACTCCTCTCTCTCCCTATTCCTTGCCTCACTGGCATGTGGCACAGGCAACAAACCAGAGACAACAACTCTGTTCGTCCTAGCTTTAAGCTTCCATCCGAGCTCCCTGAATTTCTGCCTTAAATCCCCATCTCCCTTCCTACCTATGTCGTTGGTGCCTATGTGGACCATGACTTGGGGCTGCTCCCCCTCCCCCCTTAAGGATCCCAAAAACACGATCAGAGACATCATGAACCCTGGTACCTGGGAGGCAACACACCAACCGCGAGTCTCTCTCGTCCCCACAGAACGTCCTATCTGTCCCCCTAACTATGGAGTCCCCAATGACTACTGTTCTGCTCCTCTTCCCCTTTCCCTCTGAGCAGCAGGGACAGACTCTGTGCCAGAGCCCTTTGCCCCACTGCTTTCCCCTGGTAAGTCGTTTACCCCACCCCAGCAGTATCCAAAATGGTATACTTATTGTTGAGGGGAATGGCCACAGGGGATCCCTGCACTGCCTGCCGGTTCCCTTTCCGTCCCCTGACTGTAACCCATCTGCCTTTTTCTTGTACCTGAGGAGTGACTACCTCCCTGTAACTTCTCTCAATAACCCCCTCTATCTCCCAAGCTGAGATGAGGAGGAACGTCTTCAGCCAAAGGGTGATGAATCTGTGGAACCTATGTATACAAAAGACAGTATGGACGCCAAATCGTTGAGTGTATTTAAGAAAGAGATAGATAGATTCTTGATTATTAGGGGAATTGAAGGTTATGAGGAGAAGGTAGAAAAATGGGGTTGTGAAACATATCAGCCATGATCGAATGGCTGAGTAGTTTCAATGGGCTGAATGGCCTAAATCTGCTCCGATATCTTATAGTCTTATGGTAATGTTCTCAGTCCAACCATCTTAAGCTGCTTCAATAATGTTTCCTCCATTATATGCTCAGAAGTGGGAATGTTTGCTGATGATTGCATGCTGTGCAGCACCATTCATAACTCCTCAGATCAAAAACAGTCCAAATGCAGCAAGGTCTGGACAATATCCACTCTTGGGCTGACAAATTGCAGGTAACATTTGTGCTACACAAGTGCCAGACAACGACTATCTCCAACTCTAATTCTCTAGAGAAAATCTAATAACTATCCTTTGGCTTTGAATGTCATCACCTTCACTGCAACTCCATTATCAATATCCTGGGGTTACCATTGACAGGAACTGAAGTGGACTAGCCATACATTTACTGTGGTGACAAGAGCAGGTCAGAGTCTAGGAATCGTACAGCAAGTAACCCACTTCCTGATTACCTAAAGTTTGTCTACCATCGACAAGGCACAAGTAAGGAGCGAGATGGAATATTCCCCAATTGCCTGTATGAGCGCAACTGCATAAATAGTCAAGAAGTACAAAGTCATCCAGGATAAAGCAGCCTGCTAGATTGGTACTACATCCATAAACATTCAGTCCTTCCACGACTGATGCTCATTCAAAGCAAGGTGTACCATCTACAAGATGCACTGTAGAAAGTCACCAAAGGTCCTCAGACAGCATTTAGCTTTCTGGAAGTACCACCACCTGGAAGTTTCCCTCTAAGCTACTCATCATTCTGACTTGAAAATATATTGCTGTTTCTCAGTGACACTCGGTCACATTCCTGGAACTCCCTCCTTTAGAGCATTGCAGCTTTACCTACACCAATGTACTGCAGTGGTTCAAGTAGGCAGCTCAGCACCCTCTCAAAGACAAGTAGAGATGGGCAACAAATGCTGGCTCAGATAACAATACCCCCATCCATGGGTGAAGTCAAACAAAATTGATGTTACTTTGGATTTTAAGAAAATGCAAATTAATATTTAAAGCTATTTGAAAGTATCACTTTTTTTTAATGATATAGGTCAATGTAATTTTGAATGCCTGTCATACTAACCTTTTAATCTCTAAAGCCAGTTTATTTTCTCTTTCCAATTTGTTTTTGTTTTTAAAACAAAATCAGATGACTGTTAAAAGCAAATTAAATTTGTTTGAGAGAAGTACATTGGAATATTGACTAGGAGAAGAAGGAAGCTCTTTTGAGAGTCACTTATGGCTCATGGTTGTGAGCGGGGACAATAAAGAGATGCTTTAAGTTTAGGTAAATGACAGTGCAGTTAATGGATGGGGAGGACACAGGTGGTAATTGGTATTTTGGCAATGAAATGTGGTGGAAGTAGGTTTAATTGAGGCATTCGAGAAGGCATTGGATCAATATTTGGATAAAGATTATGAGCAAGGGTATGGCACTAGGAAATTATGCTCATTTAACAAGCTGGGCCAAATGGCTTCCTTCTGCACCATAACATTTGTGTGATTCTGTGAAATAGGAATTGAGATAGGACTGTGATTTTGTGTGAACAGGAATGGATAATGAAAACACAAAGAGATATTGATTAATTGGGGCAGGATGCAAGAAATAGGAGTGATTGGGGAAATAGAGGAGAGCTGCTGAGGATTTCATCTCCCCACAGCCTTCAATCCAAAATGTTTCTTATAATTATTGATGCCTCCTTCTCCCACTATACTACCCTCCTGAAAGTTGCCTCCTGAAAGCTAAGTTGCCTCGGGTGACTCTTTGTTTGGAGTTTGCACATTCTCCCCGTGTCTGCGTGGGTTTCCTCCGGGTGCTCTGGCTTCCTCCCACAATCCAAAAAAAAATGTGCAGGTTAGGTGAATTGACCATGCTAAATTCCCCATAGTGTTAGGTGAAGGGGTAAATATAGGGGAATGGGTCTGGATGGGTTGCACTTCAGCGGGTTGGTGTGGATTTGTTGGGCCAAAGGGCCTGTTTCCACATTGTAAGCAATCTAATCTAAAAAATGTAAGGACCACAGCTGAGGATAGAGGGCAGGGAGAAAAATATTCTAAAGAGTGAAGCTTCTGCAAAGTAAAGTAGAATACAGAGACAAACATAAAGAATGATATTAATACATAAGAGACAAAATGCAACAATAGTAATTGACTTTCCAGGTGTTGTCTCAAAGGGAGTCACCTAATATATTAAGGGTCTTATGATAGCATGACCGTCTTTTAACACTTTGCTGATAATATCTTCTTATGATAAAATTGAAAATCCTTTCACTAAGCATGGGCAGGAGGACACAGAACTTCTATGAAATAAACCACAGATGAAAGAAATTGAATGCCAGAGCATTCTGTGATTTTGACACATTTAGAGTGTTTCTAGCTTTGGTTTTCGAGGTTGTGACCTCCCCAGAACACCTTCTTGGAACTCCTCTTCTCTTGTAAACCTCTCTTACAAATAATTTATTGTTTTTTATAGAGTCAGACAGCATGGAAACAGACCCTTCGGTTCAACCATAATCCTAAACTAAACTAATCCCACTGGCCTGTGCTTAACCCATATCCCTCCAAACATTTCTTATTCAAGTACTTATCTAAACGTCGATTAAACATTGTAACTATACCTGCATCCACCACTTCCTCTGGAAGTCTTTCCATACATGAACCATTCTCTATGTAAACAAATTGCCCCTCATGTCTTTTTCAAATCTTTCTCCTTTCACCTTAAAAAGATACCCTCCAGACTTGAAATCCACTATTCTAGGAAAAATATACCACTCATTCATCTTATCTATACTCCTTATTATTTAAAAACCTTGATAAGGTTACCTCTCAACCTCTTACACTCCAGTGATAAAGGTGCCAGCCTTTCTAACCTCTCCTTATAACTCAAATATTCTATTCCCTGGTAGATCTTTTCTGAACCCTCTCCAGCTTATTAATATCCTTCCTACTGGACACTGTACTCCAGAAGAGGCCTCACCAATATCCTGTAAACCTCAACATAATTTCCCAACTCCTATACTCAAAGGTCTGAACAATGAAGGCAAGTATGCTAAACACCTCCTTAACTACCTTATCTAGATGCGATGCAAACTTCAAAGAAATATGTCCCAGACCCCGAGATCTCTCTGTTCTACAGCACTGCCCATGGTCCTACTTTTAATTGAGTAAGTCTTGCCTTTTTTTGTTTTACCTAAATGTTTTACCATACATTTATCCAAATTAAACTTATCTGCCACTCTTCAGCCCATTGACCCAACTGAACAAATCAATTAATAATCTTAGATAACCTTCTTCACAGTCCACTAACCACCAATCTCAGTGTCATCCACAAACTTACTAACCATGCTTTCTATATTCTCAACTAAATCATTTAGGTTAACAACAAACAAAATAGGACCCAACACTGACACTTGTGCCTCACTGCTCGTCACAGGCCTCCAGTTTAAAGAATTCTGGATTAGTGGTGCTGGAAGAGCACAGCAGTTCAGGCAGCATCCAATGAGCAGCGAAATCGACGTTTCAGGCAAAAGCCCTTCATCAGGAATAAAGGCAGTGAGCCTGAAGGGTGGACAGATAAGCTAGAGGAGGGTGAGGGTGGGGAGAGAGTAGCATAGAGTACAATGGGTGAATGGGGGAGGAGATGAAGGTGAAAGGTCAAGGAGAGGAGGGTGGAGTGGATAGGTAGAAAAGGAGCTAGGCAGGTCGGACAAGTCTGGACAAGTCAAGGGGACAGTGCTGAACTGGAAGTTTGAAACTAGGATGAGGTGGGGGAAAGGGAAATGAGGAAGCTGTTGAAGTCTACATTGATGCCCTGGGGTTGAAGTGTTCCGAGGCGGAAGATGAGGCGTTCTTCCTCCAGGTGTCTGGTGGTGAGGGAGCGGCAGTGAAGGAGGCCCAGGACCTCCATGTCCTCGGCAGAGTGGGAGGGGGAGTTGAAATGTTGGGCCACGGGGCGGTTTGGTTGATTGGTGCGGGTGTCTCGGAGATGTTCCCTAAAGCGCTCTACTAGGAGGCGCCCAGTCTCCCCAATGTTGAGGAGACCACATCAGGAGCAACGGATACAATAAATGATATTAGTGGATGTGCAGGTAAAACTTTGATGGATATGGAAGGCTCCTTTAGGGCCTTGGATAGAGGTGAGGGAGGAGGTGTGGGCACAGGTTTTACAGTTCCTGCGGTGGCAGGGGAAAGTGCCAGAGTGGGAGGGTGGGTTGTAGGGGGGTGTGGACCTGACCAGGTAGTCACGGAGGGAACGGTCTTTGCGGAAGGCGGAAAGGGTGGGGAGGGAAATATATCCCTGGTGGTGGGGTCTTTTTGGAGGTGGCAGAAATAAGAAACCCTCCACCATCACTCTCTGTCTCCTACTGTTCAGCCAATTTTGTATTCAATTGGCAAACTCACCCTGAATCCCATATGATCTAACTCCACTGATCTGTCTACCAGTTGGAACCTTGTCAAAGGCTTTACTAAAGTCCAAGTAACCAATATCTACTGCTCTGCCTTCATCAGTCTTCTTGGTTACTTCCTCAAAATTAATGTTGCTGTCACAAGGTATCTAACTATGCTGTGATAATAGATTCATTTGTGCATGTTTGGATTTCACATTTTTTTTGTAGTGAGTTGTTTGAAATGGAAGCTGATAATGTCACAGTAAAGAATACAGGACTTCTGGGATCTGAGTGAACCGGGCAAGCATTAATGAACCTCTTTAACCAACCAGGTTAAATAACCTGAGGAAATGGGAATGAGTGTGAGTGAATTATTTGACGTCAGACACAGATAGAAAAATCAAGTCAAGAAAAATGATTGAGAGAAAAAAGAAAGCATTTTATTGCACCCGACACGGGGGCTTGCATTTGTAATGGCTAGCAGTCAAATCTTGTGAAGGCATTAGGTGTCTCAGGCATGGCTGGAGAGATGGCACGGCCTCTATGTCACTGTTTGAACATGGCCTTGTAGGTGCTAAAGATCACAGGAAGATACTGGCTAAGGAGCTTTGGAGTAATTGAAACATATTTGAAAGATGATACACCCTGCTGGAACTGTACTTTGCTGGTTAATTGAGTGAATATTGATGGTAATGAATGTGGTGCCAATCAAGCAAGCCCTTGGATGGTGTTCAGCTTCTTGATTGTTATTGGAGCTGCTCTCATAGTGGCGAATGAAGAGTATTCCATCATATTCCTGATTTGTGCCTTGTAAAGGTGGATGGGCATTGAGGCGATGAGGTGCTTGCTGCAGAATTGCTAGTCTCTGATCTGCTTTTGTAACTGCAATATTTACATGGCTGGTCAATGTCAATCTCTGGTTAATGGAAATGCATCCATCATAATGAGGATCAAGGGGGCAATAATTTAATACTCCCTTTTTGGACTTGGTCATTGCCTGGCACTTAAAAGGCTTGCACGTTACTTAATACTTCTCAGTCTCAGTATTGCTGGGTCCTTGCTACATATAGATGCGGACAGCTTTGGAGTCTGTGGTGTTGCAAGTGTTGCTGACCATTATGCAATCATCAGTGAACATCTCCATGTCTGGCCTTTAATTGGAGCGAAGATTAATAGCAATGGCAAGGGTGGCCTTCATGTCCCAAACTTAATCAGGATGGAACCTGAGGGAGGGTTAACCTATTAACCTCCTGCCCAGTTAATTGCCTGATTGCCTGCCAAAATACTCACCACATTGGAGGGCACAAGATTCTGTCCAAAGTGTATTTTCTTGTAGTGAATTTAGTTAATATCAACTGCACAAATTTAACGCTTTCAGAATATTCAACATATTTCATTGATGAAACTGAAACTGGAGGGATACAAGTCACATAGCAACTTTTCAATAATAGCATTTAACATTATTTCGGCCCCTCACCTGAAGTTGCTGCAGAACCTACACATAAATATGGAGGAGCCAGTGTTGGACTGGAGCGGACAAAGTCAGAAGTTACATGACACCAGGTTATAGTCCAACAGGTTTATTTGAAATCACAAGCTTTCGGAGCACTGGTGCTTTGTCAGGTGACTTCTGACTTTGTACATGTATATAACTTTGAAAGCTGTTAGCTTCGCTATTTTTTACAGCAAATCCTTTATTCTTCAATATTTAGCTGAGAAGATTATTGATTCTGCTCTGGAACGTGTTGGCCAGAGCATGCAATTCTGAACATGGGCATGGCGAGACTTACAGAAGGGCATGGATGAGCACTCGTTGAGGTGTTGAATGACCCTGCAACAAGATTTAAATTAAATAAAATAATAAATAAAATGGGGTGGCATGGTGGCTCAGTGGTTAGCACTGCTGTCTAACAGTACCATGGACTTGGGTTTGATTGCACCCTTGGGTGACTTTGTGGGGTTTGCACATTCTCCCTGTGTCTGCCTGGGTTTCCACCTGGTGCTCCAGTTTTTCCCACAGTCTAAAGATATGCATATGGGTTGGCCATACTAAATTGCCCACAGTGTCCGGAGATGTGCAGGTTAGGTGGATGAGCCACGGGAATTGAAGGGCTACAGGGATATGTTAGGGGATGGATCTGGGTTGGATGCTCTTTGGAGGGTTGGTATCAAGTGATTGGCCTGCTTCCACACTGTAGGGATTCTATGATTCTAAAATAGCCTTTAACAATTATGATTTTGTTATGTCCTGCAGAAATATTTATTTATTCCAGAAATAAATTGCTAAAATGCGGAATAATGCCTCAATCGGGCTCAGACTCTCAAATCATTTTTAATAGATTTTGACAAAAGTTCTACTTTTTAAGATATATAATATGAAGATTTTCAATGTAATTGGAAAAAAGGGCAATGTTGAAGATTAAACAGAGGTGAGGATTGTAATTGTACATTTTCTGCTTGCTGTGTTTTTCCTGAATCAGACGGTAGCTTCATTAACTTATGCAATCAGGATGCTATCATGTAATTGGGACACTGATATTATTTTAAAAGTCTCCTGTGCAGGATATGCAATCTGGATGCCCTGCTCAGTAAAACCTGTGGGTTCGAGCCTGAAGGACCAAGTGAAATAGAGGATTTTTTCAGGATCCACACAACACACTTGCATTGTGAACTTTCCATGACTGCAACCTGTCCTTATGCTGACCTCATGTCTTGCCAACTGCATTGGTGTCAGAATGATATCTGCAATCTGCTGATAAGTCTTGTCCCTTGGAACTCATGGTAATGGATCCCAGGATACAAATGTGAAGGAAAACAGCAAGATCCTCGGAAGATCATGGCAAATGTTAACTCTCAAGCGATATTGATTGTTGTTCAGGGGAAATGTGTGAAAATACGCTGACATTTTTAATTTAATTTCAGAAGTAATTAATTGGCTATGAAGTGCTTTAGGACTTTATTTGGTTATGGAAAGTACATAATGTTTGTTCTTTCTTTAAAACACAGCAATATTGAGAAAATTGGATAATTGGTTTCCCGAATGACCTCTAAACTTATTATTTCCAACATTTATATCTGCAAATATTCTGATGTCATAAATTAGGTTGCCAACTTGACCCCAGTAAAGATGCATGGGATAGTTTTTGAATCTGCGCTTCTGTGAGAATCATTAATCTGAGTACTGCCAAAAATGCATGCGACATATTCACAAATTTCCAATATTCGCTGCAAGCACAAATTCAAAAAATTACACCTGTGATCTTTTAAGATGCCTTCTGAATGCTGTTGTTATATCTGATATTCATTTAATTCCATTAATATGCCCTCCCAAAGGGAGAAAGAAACCTAAATGGATTTCAATTGTAAATCAAACCCTGTGTAAAACAAAATTCTGGAAAATGATCAGAGCAGACAGATGGTATTTATACTTAACAAGTTTGGAGAAGATTTGTAGCTCAGGTTGAGGTTCGGGCTGTAAGTTTGCTCACTGAGCTGAAAGGTTTGTTTTCAAATGAAAATGAACCATCTAGCTCAGCAAAGAAACTCACATTCAGGTATTTATACTTGCTGTAACAGATGTATGTAGTGATTGGAATGAAGTCAGGCATTGAATATGAGTTCCCTGATTGGGGCTGTTAATCTGGTCCAGTCAAGGAGCTCTGGCTGACAGATATAAACAAGAGTGTTAGTGATTCAGTGTTCACTTAAGGAGCTGGCTCTGAGCTAGCTGGGTCAGTGTCATGTCCTAGGCCCGTGTAACTAAAGGATAATTTGGTGATAGGATATTGGCCTTCGTATTTCAGTGGCAACGAGAGAAAAACGGGCCCGTGAAGAGTTTTGCTTGCAACAGTCATCTTTCAGTTGGGATAAACATTTCTAGCATCATGCCGCTATTTGGGAAGCTTGACTTGTTTGATCCTGTCATCGAAGACCTCCATACCAGATTTAACCTGATCTTCCCAGGTGCTGGGGGAGAGGGTGAAACGACATCAGGAATACCAATACTGGACTCAAGACTCCTCTGTGTGAGACAGGCAGTTTACTTCAGAAGATGAAGTTTGGTATCGAAACCACAGGCATGGCCCTGCATGGGTGAGAGGCGTTGTTAACACAAGGTCAGAAGCTGTAATGTGCAGGGTTGGGGTAGGTGAGGCTGTCCTGAATGAACATGTGGACTACATGAAAGCTACAAGCTCACAAATAGGGCAGGAACAAAACATATCTGGCCCCTCAGAACTTCCGTCAAGGCTGCCAGAACCCGTGGGTACTTCCCCTTCACCTAGCATCGATGAAATCTCTGAGGATGAGATGGGCACGACAGATATGGCAGCCTCCATGCCATTAACACCTGAAGAAAAAGCTGAGTTCTGGTTGAGACACTCCGGGCACAAGAGGCAGGCTGTGATCCGGTACACACTGCCAGTGTTTGAGGCAGTGTTGGAGGAAGTTGGCCTGGTGCCGGGTGGGCCACAGGGAAGCTACAGGAGAAAGAGCAGGCCTATGTCTCAGGCCTTACAAGGAGAGGGGAGGGATGTAGTGATTGGAATGCAAACAGCCAGAAGACATTATAGAATCCGAGTTCCCTGTTTGGGGCTATTAGTCTGGTCCAGTCAGAGAGTCCTCACTGACAAATATAAACAGTGATTATCATGGGTTCTGCTCACTCTTGGAGCTGACTCTGAGCTAGCTTGCTCAGTGTCATTTACTATGCAGGTGTAAATAATGTGTGACTTGGTGTCAGGATGTTGGTTTTGGTGGAGTTATTTCAATGTAGTTGTTCAAATGTTAGCCTAACGCTGAAAATTGATTAACTGCTGTTGGATTTCATATGCACTCCTGGAAAAAAAAGTTCAGTGCCTAAATTTCTCACTGACAAGGAGACTGCAAGGTGAGCTGTTGTTTCTTGGCACTTGAAGTGCAATCTATCATCTTTTTTTGGCTGTTGTCTACCTTCTGTGCTACTACCAATACACTTTGCCTTTTTTGGCCTCTTTTCTATTTTAGACAGGCAACTCCATAAATCTAAAAGTAGAAAATGTTGGTCTTTTTCTTGCAGTAAAACCCAACTGAGTGTGCAGAGGCGACCTCAGGTGGTTGAAACTGTGATTCTTCATTTAGCAACCTCCAGTGTTGATTAAGCCTTGGGGATTGTGAGGACAGAATGCAATCCATGACCATTATGTATGGCTGGGGAGAAATCAGAGTAAACTGCTGAGGTGAGGAAACCGAACGAGAGGATGAAATTCCAGCCAGCAGTCAGCAAGCTCAGCGCAACTGCTCTAGAGAAAATAGCCAACAAATCATTGGCCATAGTACATTTTCGACGTGGCAATAAGGTTATGTTTTCCCTAGGCGAAGTCTTAACAACAAAGAAAGATACATACATCTAACTCTATGTGTACACAGATGTAGCTAGATCTATACAGGTTCAGTTGGAAATGAGAAATACAGAACGATAAACATCTGATTGAAATTGGTCTGCGTGAGAATTTCCTTAGAGGTTGTTGCATCTTTGTATAAACACTGAAGCATTCTTTGCCATCAGAACACTATGCTCAGGAAGCTGACACTAAGGCATGGATCCATTGAATGGGCAGATTTGCTTGATGTCAGTTAGATTTGAAAGCATGCTGCTGGATTATGCCAGGGTCCAAGTTTGCATTCAGTGCTGAACTTAATTGCTTTGTACTGTGTGACAACCCTTTGTAGTGCATGACAACAGAAAACTAAACTGGGACTCAAAAGGATTGCATTTATTCAAAGTGGAATTTTATGTACTCATTGAATAGGCAGGAACTTCATATTTAGGATTGAATCTATAAAACATTATATGATTTTTGAGATAAGATGATAATTTATTTTAATGTGGCTAATGCCTTTTTTTGGCAATTAGGGTGATCTCCTGATAATAGCCAGGAACAGACTCTGGCCCAAATCACTATAGGTTATTTATACAAGTTGGAGCTACAGATTATTGTTTACCTGCTACAACATAACTTTGCAAAGCCTTTTAAAGTACTTTATTTTCGAAGCTAATGGTTTCAAATCATATTTATTTAGGAATGATGTATAATTTTTTTTTATCCTGTTTCTTTTAGAGGACTTCATTAATAAAATGTAATATCAGGTCCAACAACATTATTCAGAATTCAATTTAGAAAGGCAACATGTTTAACTATTTGACTTTGTGCTTCTCTGGGAATTATTGACTTATGTAAACACCTCACTGTCGTGTCTTCTTGCTTCATTCTGCCTTGGATATCAGCTCTTTAAAAAGAAAACTGAGTGTAAAAAGAGATTTTTGTTTCCACGTATTAAGTTGCAAAAGGCTTTGAGTTTGTAAACATCTTGCTCAGCATCTGTAGTATAATTTAATTGTTCTGAAAGGGTTAATGTGGATGACTGCATTAAGCTGCACCCAGTCTGATGCTGGCTTACAGTTTTGGGTGTGGAAAAGAGGTATCGAGCTTGCAATTTCAATGGAGACCGATTTATTATAATTGTCTCCTTGTTTCTCTCTGATCAATGTTACTTGTATCTAATGGTTTCGTGCAATGAAGTGCATCTTGTTAATACAAGCCCTTCTTTTTGTTAAGAATCTCGAGTGATTCACTCTCTCCCACTGTTAACTAAATAAGCTCTTAGGTCTGGTTTGAATAAAGAATTAGTTTGATTTAGAATTTTGGATACTGACTGATGGAGCACACTATAATGCCAGTGTTGACAGTAGCAAAGGCCATCAAATCTATTTCAAAGACTTCCCTTAGGTGCTCAAAGTGAAAATGTTCTTCAACGACATTTGAATCAGTCTAAAAGCAAAAGAACTTTTGGATGAGTGTGAAACTGGAGGAGAATTCCCTCCAGCCTGCTAAGCTAAAATTTAGCTGGAAGGTATGCCATCTAATAACCTGCTAACCAATCTTGCAAGGTGAAGTGTTAATGTCAGGATGTAATCATTTGGATGTAAGCCTTTGCTAGATAGGGTTTCACCCCTAATGGATTGAAGGTAGCTGTTTCCTACTGGGGAGACAAGCTCTGGTTTGACATGCAGCTGGTTACCTTGAGTGATCATCATGTGTTTTAATTTCCTCACAAAATTATAAATTCCTCACAAAGATCCACAGTTGATCGATTCATTTTTGCACTGTTGATTTAGTCTATCTGAAAGTGCAAAAAAAGGCAGACATTACAGTGAATAAATTAATAAAAACCAATTACTAATTTACTAATAATGTCATTAATTTGGATAATAAAAAATGTATTTCCTAGCATTGTTTTGGAAGGCCAATTGTTGGGTGAGTGGCATTCTTACTGACAATGTATCTACCTAAAATCAGTGGTTTTTTCCATTAAGTTGGACTTGCTTGAAATCTACTTCATTCTCATGATTTTTCACAGATGTGTCATATGATTAATACTGTAGCAAGTAGATAGGCACAAGATGCATTCGTGCCACTTTGATGGAATTATATTGGGACTCATGTACACGTTGGAGCAGTGTCTCTAAATCAGGCTGTGTAGACTGAAATTATTATATTAATCGTTTGGCATCCATGACCTGACTATAACTCACTATGTTCCTTGAACCAGAATATTATGATTTTTTTTCACAGCTTTTTGCAGTGTAAACCTGCAATGGTCGTAAGGAAAGTACAGGAAATTGCCCTAGTTAGTAACCCACTGGATAGCTACCATTCTGAACTTTAATCTGCTCCTTTGAATAGCCTGTGATAAAACCCACCCACAGCTGGCATATTGAGCCTTGACTGTATCATTGGGACCCAGCCACAGTTTTGTACTTCTAATGAGAAAGCAAACGACTATGATGTTGAAAATCAGAAGTAAACATTGAAATGAAAATACGCAGGAGGTCTGGCAACATCTGCAGTGAAAGAAGCAGAAAAGATGGGGTGGGAATTGATTTTGAACGCAAGAAAAGGAGTATGGTGAGAAGAACTACAAGCGAGAAGATCTGTGGTAAGATGGAGGGCAGGAAAGATTAAGTAACACAAAGTTTTATGATTCAAGGCCAAAGGAAGTGGTACCAGGATAAGTAAAGTAATAAAAGTTGTATGTAAAGAAGGTGTGAAAGGTAAGGTCCTGAATTGATTCCTTTCAAACGAAAAGTAAAAGGGAATAGAGAGACAAGAATGGGAAAATGACAAGACAGCAAAGCAAAATGAAATCACATGTGGGAAAAGGTTATAATCTAAAATTGTTCAACTCCTTGTTGAGTCCAGAAGCTGTCAAATACCCAGTGGAAGATAAGGAGCTGTTACTTAAGTGTGCATTGAGCTTTATTGGGAGGCTACAACAGGCCAAAGGCAGAAACGTCAGAGATGGAGTTGAATGGATAATCAAAATGACGGATACTGAAAGCTCAGGGGCACATTTCTGGATTGAACAGAGGTAATATGGTCTCTCAGTCTGCATTTAAAGGCCCCATGTTTGGGATTACATTGTTAAGAGCAGCAAACACAGTATATTAAGTTTAAAGAAGTACAAGTAAATCACTGTTTTATCTGGAAGAAATATTTGGGATCTTGGATGGTCAGAAGGGAGGAGATAAAAGAACAAATGTTGCACATGAACTCCTTAAATGGCAAGATGTAGTGAGAGATGGTTCAGGTGCTGGGAATGAAGGATGAGAGGTACTGGACATCAAAAAGAATGGGGATAGGGTAACAATTGCTGTTTAATTACATGTTTGGCACTTGTATTGTGCTGGATGGGATAGAAATGGTGCAAGATGCTCTGTTGAATATAGACAGTGATGCAGTGTTACTGAGCTGCAATTAAAATAAAGAGCTTATTCAAACAAAATAACCACCAGAGTATTTGAGAATGAGTTTCAGATATGCTTTGTGGGGAATTGTTTCCTTGGGATCGCAATACCTCATTTGGGGTCTGTCACTGGGAAACAAAATATGTTATCACCTTGAACTGCAGTCAGGTTTTCAGTCAGGAGTTTGGAATTTGGAAACTGGGGCAAGTTCTAAGTTCTGACCCCACATGGTGCGCTTTGGTAGGTTCACGATATGGGTGTGCAGACTTGGTGGGAGCGCAGGCTGTATTGGTGGGCCTGGCTGAAGATTCATGGTGGCAGTGAGGATGATCTGGAGATTTTCTTTTCCTTTTGTTTCTGTTGTCCTTGTTTTTAATTCTGTTTCTAATTTTATTCCATGATAGCGCTGGAGAGTTGCTTTTTCCTGTACTCTTGCACTCGGGTACATATGACAATAAACTCTAATCTAAATCATGCACTCACTGATTGACGGCCCATTAATTCAGGGGGAGCTGCCAATCATGGAAGTGGAGAGGAACTTCGGCTGGTAAGGTTGACTTTTGCAGTATTTTCTAAAGGTACAGCTGTTTGATTCTGAAAGGGCAATTCTCCAAGGGGCAGCCAACAACCACAGTTGTGTCCAAGTGATCATATGGGTCCACTGGGGAACAATCCATTCCTTCTCTTTTATGTCCCCGAGCCCACCCTGAGCCCCTGAGTCCTGGGAAAGGTCCATGTTGACCTGGACATTTCCAAGGACTGTCCACATTGTTGACTGGTTGTTCCCTTGTCACTTTTGTTGAAAATGTTTCAGGATTAGGACCATAGCAGTGAACCATTGCACTACAAAATTCTATGTCCTCCTGTCTCCTATCCAAACACTGATCGATTTAAAAGTCCTGACCCTGGTATTAGTGGGTAGATATTGAGCCATGCTAATTTTTGTGTGTTTTGATGGACTTCCTATGTCTCCAGGCTGGAATTTGAGTGGTAGGTTTCAAACAAGACCTGTTTGTTAAAATGTGCTGTGTTCTGTTTGGGTAGGCGGGTTTCAGGGAGGTTTCCCAGACAACAAGACTGGTCTGGTTCTGTCACGTTTTCTGGTTGTTTGGAGCTGAGCAGTCTACCATATAGTGCCTAACTAGCACTCTATAATCGTGAACAGGAGCTCACCTTTATTGGTACATGGCACCTTGATGCTGAATGACTTCTGTCTCAAATAGGCACAATGTTACAGTCAGGGATCTTAAACCCAATTCTTTTCGCCTGTCCATACTCAGTGTGTTTCAGTATCCTGTAACAAGTATTCAACAAGAAAGTATCCTGTGCTTATTTAAAATGGCACAGTGTACATGAACAAAGACACTGTGCCTAGTTTGTACAAGACAGCTGTTCGACCTCACTTGGAGTACTGTGTGCAGTTCTGGGCATCATAATATAGGAAGTATGTGAATGCATTGCTGAAAGTGCATAAGCAATTTGTAAGAAGGGTTCCAGGAATGAGAAACTTCAGCTAAGAGGATAGATTCTCCTTCGCGAGAAGGTGGCTAAGAGGAGATCTGATAGAAGTTGACAAAATCATGAGAAGTCTAGATGGAGTAGATAGAGGGAAACTATTCCTGTTTGTAAATGGATTGAGAATGTGAGGGCATGGATTTGAAGTGATTTGCAAACATAGGACATATGATGTGTGAAAAAAACTTATTCACGGAATAAGTCATGCAGGTCTGGAAGGTACTGCATGGAAATGTGATGGTGACAGAATCAATTGAGCAATTTAGGTGGATATTGGATGATGATTTGAATAGAAACAACAGGCAAGATTGGGTGAAAACAGCAGGTGAATGGCACCAAGTCATAATGCTTGCTGCAGAGTTGATGCTAATATGATAGGCCCAATGCCTTCCTTTTGTGCCATATCAATTCTGTCATTCTGTGAAGTTTTCAGTTTCTAAAACGATTGTAACGACTTATGCAAAATTTGGTACAGGGCATTGTAACAGAGAGCTCCTAAATATGCCTTCATAGAACAAAAAAAGCCTTTTACCATTAATAGGTCAGGAAGGATAGTTCTCCTCATGGATGAAGAGAAAATTCAAGTCAACCAGTGGATGTCTGCCTCCCAGTCATTTGTTCCAGGGTGGTATAGACAGAGGTTTGAGGGCAGAACATTTTGTCATTTCTGAGTTGAAGATTCAGTCTTGAGACTAAGTAAGTCAAAAACAGGAATATAACAGTGTTTTTATTCTTTCTAAATACTATTGACTGTAATCTGTTGAAGCTTAATCTGGAGCTTCAAATTAAAATTTATTTTGTTTCAAGATATACCATTTCCATTCTATGTGAAAGTTAACCATGCTCAAATGTATTAGTAGTATATTAAGTGCAGATTGGTACACATTTAATGATCATGCACAATACATTGTTAAAAGTTGTACAAGTCTTATACAAGTTACAGATTGAAATGTACTTAGTAATCAATGCCTAGCATTTAAACCCCAAGGTACACTAAATGTTTATTTTGTTTCTTTACCTTGCTAAAAATCTGACCTGTTTCAGAGGAGTGCAACTCTTGTACATGTACAACATGTATGATTGTGGCCCACACTTTGAGTTCGTGCCCCACAAGAAATTTTCCTTAGAAGTGGAACTGCTGCTTAAAGGTTCAGCCCATGCACGCCTGGAGGTTAAAATACTGGATTCACTCTTGCTTTAATGTTTCTTCTATCTTACTGTGATACATTGACTTCTGTATCCCCCACAATTGCCTGAAAGAGACCATCTGCAGTAAACACACAACAGAAATCAGTTCAGTGCTATTTCTGGGACTGAGGAATAGCAACTACGCTACTCTTCATTTAATATTTATCAGGCACTCACAAGGCACACACATAGCTTGTAGTTGATGGATCATGTGATGTAAAGAGAGGTTGTCCTTCTCAAAATCAAAGCCTTGCATAATGAAATCGCAGTGAAGTAGATTTACTTCATGACATTATTTTTCTTTGAAAAATCCTATTTCACATGTCTACCCCATGAAAGGATGTTGACCGCAGAATGAGAGGCCTCCTCTTGCATTATACATATATATCTTTCCACTCCTTAGAATGTGGTCAGAATATAAATGTTGAAGTGACAGTGGTCTGTATTCTAATTTCCTGTGAAATTGTGTCATGCTCATAAAATATGTATTGCCTTTTCAATGTTCTTGTGCAGTTAGTCATATGTATCTGATTTGTTGGAGGATATGCTTATAGAGTGGTATGGAAATTGTAAATTAAATAACAAGAGTAGCATTTGGTCAGGATGATTTGTAGATCATTAATCTGGAAAATATAAAAATACGTACTTATAAAATCACTCACAATATAGAAAAACCTGGTCTTGCTCCATCAGGTTTTTTTTTGTGCCTGTTTTCTCCCCTCTGCTCATGCGCTGAAACCACTGCCAGTTCTGTGATTGCATACCAGAAGCTATTCCTCACATTCGGCTGTTCATGTCAGCAGCTGTTTTACTTCAGGAGGATAAAAATCACACTCAATTCAATCCTACTAGCCAGCTGCAGATATGCCATCTTAGCAGGAATTAATAGATGGCGATTAGGAGAGTGATTCCCCAGGAATGATAATGCCATCTCTAATCCAAAGCCAATTATAGAATCCATAGTATAACCCTACATTAAAAGAAAACATTAAATGTAGGAATGGGAGTGGGGTCATATCACCCATTGAACTTGATTTGCCATTCAATAAGATTCAAGCTGATCTGATTCTGCCCTTAACTCCACTTCCTTGTCTGCCCCCCCGCCCCCCCCCCCCCACTCCCCACCATAATTCTTGACTGCCTGATGGATTAAAATCTGACTTATTCAGTCTTGAAATGTTTAATTACCCGAACTATGCAATTGTCTGGAGAAGAGAATTCCAACAAACCTCTGAGAGAAGAAATTTCTCCTCCTCTCTGACTCAGATGGGTGACCCATTTTGTAAAAATGTCTAGATTACCCCTTGGAAGGAAATATTCTCTCTGCCTCCAGGTGAATGTACAGGAGAATCTGTGGACTTGGGTAGAGATGAAGACAGAAGTTGAGAGGTTCCTGACCTACCCAAATCAGTGAATAAGAACACTAAGCTTTGCAGTAATCTGCTATTATCATAGTATTTCCAGCATTAAATTTCAAAACACTGAATTCAATCCTTTGAGTGCTATGTAATGTATTTGCCCATTTTCTATGTTAAAGCCTTCTCCATTGTGTTATAATTCTTTGCAGAGGCTGAATGAATGATGGTGGCATGGCCTCCATTATTGGGGTGCTGCATGTCTGGAGGAGTATGTGCAGCCCTCCCAAGCAGGGTGGGCTGACTGTTCTCAGAGTGAAGAGTCTGTGCTGCTCCTTAAGTTCCCAACATAGGTCATTGCCAGCAAAAGCCATGCACCCAGCTGCAGGTGGGAGATTGGTCACTGTGGCTGCCTTCCTTAAGAAGGTAAAGGTGAATACAGGAGGCCCAGGGCTGACAGCAAGCCCTGGATCAGCAGCAACATTCTGCACAGGCCAGGAAGCACTCACCTCATGGACAGATCACAGCTGCAGTGTCCCTCAGGATGCAGGCTCTGCAGGAGGACCAAAGTTCTTCACCCCAACTCCATTTCCTGGGATACAGTGTCAGTGGAGGCTCCATATATTCAAGCACACCGTGTGGGTGCTTGATGGAGCTATGCTAGATGCTGCAGTGGGACACAAGAGCTGCAGGTGGGTGGATATTCTCTCCTGATGGCTATTAGGTGACAGTCACTTTGAACTTTTAAGAAATTGGCTCCTTCTAGGGAGTGAGGGAGGACTGTGTGGGATATTTCAGTCATGTAGCCTCAAATATATCAAAATCACACCAGTTCATATTGTTCCTTAATGAAGAGGTCAGTGTTGCAGCTGGGAACATAGCCGACTTCCCACACATGTAGGGAGCCATCAACTGCACCCGCATGGCACTGAAAGGGCTGTACCATAACACTGCAGAATTCATTAACAGGAAGGAAATGCATTCCATTAATGTCCACTGTGATCACTGTTACCACCACCTGGAGGTGTGTAATTGTTACCCAGCAGTTGGCATGACTCCTACATCCTAGAGCGCTCTTATGTCCTTGGTGTATTTGAGAGTCCAGATGCCTTATAAGGCTGGTTATTGGAGACAAGAGTTACCCATTGTGGTCATGGTTCAGGACACCATAGGGCAACTCCCTGATTGATGTGGAGTGCAGGTAAAATGCTGCACATGCTTTGACCAGTGTCGTGGTGGAGCAGAGTTCGGGCTGCTGAAGATGTGGTTCCACTGCTTGGATTGGTCTCAGGAAGCCCTCCAGTATTGGCTGGATAGAATGTGCTGAATCATCCTGATGCACTGTACTCTGCACAACCGGAGCAGGCAATGAGGCAATGTGGGAAAATGGGAGCAGTCTTCCAAGGAGAAGGATAGGGACAATGAAAAGGAGGAAGCTCTCCTTGGGTATAACAGAGCTCAGCTGCATTGCATACTGTAAGGCAGACAGACCGAACTGAGGGCCAATTCCAATGGATGAGAGCCATGTGCAATAGTCATTGGTTATGATACCAGCATTTTATTTACATTGTGGGGGCGAACTGCAGACTGTATTGTTTTTTATGCATCCCTTTTGCTGGCTGGAAGTGAAAGCTCATGTTTAGCTTTGTCCAATTGCTTGCCTGTATAAGATGTTCCCCTCCTTGACAATGACAAGATGTGGGTCTTTTGTGGGCATTGATGACAGAGGAGCAGTAACTTAGAGAGGGTGCTTAAGCAGAATGGAGGAAAGGACAGATGTAGCGAGGTTGTTAAACCTCAACTGGGGTGAGAGAATAGTTTTGTGTATGCAAGCAAATGTTATCCATGCCAGCTGCGTGCTGTGAACAATGTGGGTTTGTGGCTGCTGTGTGCTGTAGTCTTTTTTTAAGGTTTAAATTTAGGTTTTATTGTCATCTGTACTCAGGTACAGGGTACAGAGTTCAGTGAAAAATGTGCAACGTTGCTACACCCGACATCATCTTTGGTACAAAGTACCTAGGTACTAAATCTTAGAAATAGAGAAATGAAGAAGAGTTAAATAGTTCAGCACTGCAGTCTTCTGAGTGTAACAGTGGAAGAATAAACAAATGATGCTTTAACAGGTCAAACATTACAGTCCTTTCTTAAGCCGCAGGCGTGTAGACGCTACAAGCTGGGCTATCCCCAAGAGGCCTAGCTCTCCCATACTGGGGATGCTTTCACCTGTGCTGGGCTAAAACCCGCCTGTGTTTGCCAGCCACCTTCACTGTCAACCAATGTTGCTGACCTCCATTGGGCACTCCAGGCTTCGACCCCGACCTCTGCTTCACCGCTGAACTGACCGCTGCTGCTGCCAGCTTTTGCCATTGCTGCCTCATTGCTGACAGCTGCCGCTGCTCTCCTTCACTGCCAGCCACAACCTTGCCACAGCCTGCCATCCAGACTCACGCTGGGCCCCAGCCGCTGCCATGCTGCATTGCCACATTAACCGCTTCATTGCAGAGTCTCAGGAAGGTGAGTAGAGGAAGAAAAAAATAACTCAAGAACTCAACGAAAGAAAGGAAAAAGAAGCGAGAAAAGAAGAAAGAAAAGTGGTTGGAGCAGATGAGTTCCGGTCAGGAGCTCAACTCCGCCGCCATCTTGGATCTGGGAATGGATTACATTTCCACTGAGGGTCAATCCTAGGTTACAAAGCTTGTCCTCTTAAAGACGGCATTTGCACCAGGGATGCTGGTCTTTCATCAGACATCTGCTGAGTGGTGAGTTGTTTCAGCAACAACAAGCGAGAGAATGAGGCTAGAATTGGACAAGAGGGGCAGGATAGGTTGCTGGTGAGATGATTTGGTCAGATGTGGTAAGAGATCCTGTTTATCTCATGGAGAGAAATCACCTGTGATGTCAATGATGCTGACACTTCACCAAAAAATACAAGTTTTGTTCCAGCTAACCACCTTCTAAACACTAGGAGCTGTTAATCAAACTGAATTTATAGGCCCCCACAGTGATAATCATAAGCAGTGAACCAGCGAGCACTGGTCTTTTTAACTGCAGGTTATTTTCCCAAAATTTAAAAGGCTTGGGGATTTAAATGACTTGACAGCTTCATTTTTCCACTGAGCCTGTTCATCTTTTATGCACATTAATTTTTAACTCGTAACAATTTCAAAGGGGCGCTTTGTTTTCACCGTAAAGATTTGTTATGTCTCCAAACAATTCTACTGGGCTCAGCCTTTTTTGCTAAATGTTCACGAATTGTGGTTTGGAAATCCCAGCAGTGAAAATTGCTTCAGTTAATTGGAAGTTGCTCTTTTACATGAGAGCTATCCCCATGACCCACAGATACTCAAAGTATATCCCACCCCATATCAAAATTGGCAGTTATCAGGTTTGAGGGTTTGACTTCCAGAATTAAGGCTGTAGTACCATTTTGGTTAAGGCATAGAGATTTTTTTTATTTCAAAAATATGCTTTATTCATTAAAAAATCTTTATATATATATATATATATATATATATATACATACATACATATATATAAAGACTATAGTCACAAGCACAGTTTGGTCCTGTACAATAGCATATGAAGAAAGCAAGTAAACATTGAAGTTTGACTGTATTCAACAAACAAATCAAAGGCATCTGTTACTTGTACAATACTATATTTACATGCTTTTGAGGAACCAGGAGGGTCCAATAACTGAATGGACCCCCATTTAACTTCAGCAGGAAGACTTCAGACAGTGGTCTCCCACTGTACCTCAATGGCAGGCCCCTGAAGCTTTAGCACATTCCTCATTATGTAGTCCTGGACCTTGGAATGTGCCAGTCTGCAACTCTTGGTTGAGGTCAACATCTCATTCTGGAAGACCAACATGTTTTGGGCAGACCAAAGAGCATCTTTCACCGAGTTGATGATCCTCCAGGCGCAGTCGATGTTTGTGTTGGTGTGCGTCCTGGGGAATAGACTGTAGAGCACAGAGCATTTCTGTCTTTACAGAAGTTCTGGTCAATAGCTTGTATCTTCTTCTCCATAAAATAATCTGGATCCATCTTTAACAATTAAACCACCCAGGCATTTTGTCAGCAGAATATGACCTTCTTCATTCCTGTATTTTGCCCTATATTTAAGAGAATCTGGCACTTAGCAAGTTATAATAAAATGGAATATTTGATGCAGATATGATTCATTAATTCTTGTGAATAACAGTTCATCAAGTCAGCAGTTTGTTTTAATTTTGAGGTTTGCATTTATTGGTGGAATATCACACAAACTGCTTTTATATGAAGAATATTTAAAGAAAATGAATGACTATGATCAAGCATGTCAGTAACAAAGGGGACACAGCGCACTCTTGGCTATTTCTAGTAAGCTGTAGTGGACACAAATCATATTTATACTGCAACTCAGTGCTGTGCCTCCAAGAATGGCTTACAATGAAAAATCTGACAAATCGGGTTTTTCAATATCATATCTGTGTTGCATAAACACAGTTCTGATGAAGAGTCACTGAACTTAAAACATTAACTCTACTTTCCTCCCACAGATGTTGCCAGAACTGTTGTGCTTTGCCAGCAATTTCTGTTATGTACAAATACAGATTTGATTTGGAATATGGTAAAACCAGAAGGGTATTGATGTCATGTTAAACTATTAAAACCATTCCCTGATTACTGCAAGTTCTTAGGAAACTGTGAATCAATATTGGGTAATTTATTCAAATCTTCTAAAAGTGGCAATCATCTTAAGAAATTCTGTTCTGGCCTCTTCAGAAATGTGGAGAGTCCTCATGTAGCTAAATGAAACTGGAGTCCTTGGTGAAACTGAAGTCCTTTTTATTAATGCTGATTTTCTGGAGGAAAGCAAGATATGTCCCTATTTGTGGTATGAGGTCCTGTATTCTAGTAAGTTCATTCAGTAATATACTGAAGAGTTTTATGACATTTGAACTGCATTTCAGTGTGTTAGTAAATGAGTGTGGGTGATGGCAACATGTGCAGCATTTGGATGGGGGCAGTGAGGTAAGGGGATGGATGGCAGGTAAGGTAGTAGGTGGGTGAATTGGGTAGTTACATTGGATTTGGGCCTTTGGTCAGGTTGGTCAGGGAGATTGGAGGCTTGGCAAGGTTGAGATGGAATTTTACAATGGTAAGTCAAAGATTCAGGGTGATATCAGGAGTTGGGAGTGGAGTTGGGAGTTGGGAGTGGAGTTGGGAGTTGGGGAGCTGGTGAGAAGTCAATGGATTGAGCAGAACTTGAAGGTGAGTTTCTATTTGGGAGTCAGGGGCTAGTTGAGTGATGGGGGAATTCAGGTCATATGAGGAGTGAGTGGGAGTTTAGGAGAATTGCTTGAGGTCTTGGGGGGTCAAGCACAGAGTTGGCGAGAGATGGGGAAATTGGTTATACTGCTACCCAGGAATTAGACTAGGTTCCTTTCCTGTAACATTTCATGGATAATTATCCAGGATAAGCAAGTCAGAACTAAGTACAATCTTTGACTAGAATTCGACACTTTTGTGGAGGGTCTCTGGCAGCAGAGGAATTGCCCATTGCAAGTTTAAACATCCTGGGTGATTTTCATGAAATCAGTGCGTCAGGACATGCTGAGGATTCAATGCACATCTCTGGTTGAGCATCTAGTCTGCGAATTCCAAGAAACTGGAAGATCTGTTCCATTATTGAACTGAATTGAATCATCTTCATTGTCATGTGCACTCAAATGTGTGCAGTGAAAAGTTTGCAATGCCACTGCTATGGTGCCTTCTTAGGTACAAGATACCTAGATATTGATATTTAAGTATTTGGTACAAAATGTACTGAATTGAAAGAAAACGTTATAAATAAGAGTCCAGCATAAGAACAAAAGGGAAAACATGTACTTGATTTACACTCCTTTCACCTCAGTCTGTGCCAGCACCTAGCCTCTGGCCTCCACTATTTTATATTTGTACATTTCCTGGCTCTAATTAATCTCCAGATTAATAGAAAATATAACAGAAAGAAGAAAAGAGAGGAAGTCAAACAGGTAGTAGTAAGCAGTTGGACAAAATGGGACAGCTAGAGAAAATGCCAGTTTCAGCTGCCAGGACTGCTCCCTTGAGGAACAGGGAATGTTGTGGGCTATTCCTGGTCACTGCAGGATTTTTTTCCTCACCGCTGTCATGTCCAGTGATTCCCATAGCTGCTGAGAGCTTGCATGAATTTTACCGATTGACTAACAAAAGGCCTCACAGTAAGAAGTAACTGATTCCAGAGGGAACAGAATTTATTCAATAATTTACAGCTCCCTTTTCTAGGAGCAGCTAGCTATGAGATTGGGTCACAGAGAGGCCAGGAATGAAACTTTCAGCTTCTTCTGCTTTTCTCCTTTCTCTGACAGAAGAAAATTTATGTAAGGTCAGGGAATGTTAGGAACCCAGCATTTTGATTTAGCAAACCTGTGCCTTTTTTCTGAGATTAACTGAACCTGCCCACTTTCTTTTCATTGTCTCATAACACTTTCTCCTGAGAAGAAATGTTGAGTAAGAGTGAACGTGAAAGGAGATGAAAGACAATTGTAGAGATTTCAAGAGTAGACACTGACTGAAGCAAGTGCTGACAGCTTGTTCAAATAGCTTGGAATGATGTGCAACGACTACAAAGTAAAAGATAGCATTATCTGCATTTTCAGATGAATCCAATGTTCCTTTACCTGCAAATTAATTAAACTACACCTACTATGAAAAACAGCTGAAAATTAAAAACCAAACCATGTAGTCATCAGATTCTGAACTTGTTTAATTTTTTTTTGCTTATTAGAGACATAGTCATAGAGATGCACAGCGCGGAAACAGACGCTTTGGTCCAACTCGTCCATGCCGACCAGATATCCCAACCCAATCTAGTCCCATTTGCCAGCACTTGCCCCATATCACTCTAAACCATTCCTATTCATATACCTATCCAGATGCCTTATAAATGTTGTGATTGTGCCAGTCTCCACCACTTTCTCTGGCAACTCATTCCATACATGCACCACCCTTTGCATGTAAAAGTTGCCCTTTAGGTCTCTTTCAAATGTTTCCCCTCTCACCCTCTCCCTATGCCCTCTAGTTCTGGACTCTACCAACCCAGGAAAAAGACCGTGTCTACTTACCTTATCCAGATCCCTCATGATTTTATAAACTTCTATAAGGTCACCCCTCAGCCTCCGATGCTCCAGGGTAATCAGACCCAGCCTCTTCAGCTCCTTTCTATAGCTCAAACCTTCCAACCCTGGCAACATCCCTGTAAACCCTTTCTGAACCCTTTATAGTTCAGGTATTGCTGATATTGGTTGCCCATCTGCAGGAAGGCACAGTGGCCCAGTGCTGCCTCACAGCGCCAGGGATCTGGGTTCGAATTCACCGTTGGGCGACTGTCTGTGTGGAGTCTGCATATTTTTCCAGTGTCTGTGTGTGTTTGCTCCGGTTTCTGTCCAAAGATGTGCAGGTTAAGTCGATTGGCCATGCTAAATTGCCTGTGGTGTTCAGGGATGTGCTGGCTACATGCATTGGTTATAGGAAATGCAGGGATATAGGGGAGTGGTGGTGGGTCTGGGTGGGATACTCTTTAGAGGGTTGGTTTGGACTTGATAGGCCAAATGACCTGCTTCTGCACTGTTGGTAATCTATGATCCTAAATCACCTTTGAACTGAGTGTGTTTGCTAGGTCATCTCGGGGGACACTTGCCTGATGTCATATGTATGACTAGGGAAGGATGGCAGAAGTGTTTCTCTAAAGGAATCAGGAGGGTGTTTAAACAACGAAGATAATTCTTATGGCTGTCATTACTGAGACTAGCATTATATTGCGCATGTATTAATTGAATTTGAGCTCCAGTAGCCTTATGTTGGGATTTGAACCCATCCCTCCACAGTAACAGCCTGGACTTCTGGAATACTAGACATTGTCACTTTGCCACCATCTCCCCCAAAACAAGCACCCTCACTCATTCACTGAAATCCTTCCTCGGCCTTTGCCCCTTCCATTATTTGCACCACACGTTGGCCTTAAAAACACTAGTTCTGTGGCACAAGTTCACCCTACAAGCACATCACCACCACCCCACCATGTCTCTGTTCACTATTGATCCAACATTCACTCTAAGCTGCATGCTCCAGCATTCCATACATTGGCATGCTGATCACAACATTCGCTTCTGGTTCTGGAAGTCACTACTATGCACGGACCTCAGAGATCCACGCAAACAGGAAGAAGTGTAAGGGGAATGCCGTCACCTCCTACCTCCCATGCTTGAGCCCCTACCACAACCCTGGGTAAACAGGACCAGTGGCACCAGGGAGGGGACTGTGTGGGTAGAGCTGGCAGAAAAAGGAGCAATGCAGGAATGAGGTGAGATGGGGTGGTGGGGAGAGCAGAACCAGAGGGTGCTCAGGAAGGGGAGGGTTGAGCAGAACTTGATGAGGGAGATGGTTGCGGGGACGGGGTGAGGTGGCTAAGAGTACTGGCCATGCGATTCCATTGTGCTAAAGGCAGACCTCAACGGATGACATTAAAGTTGAAGGACTGGAATTGTGTCTTGCCACACAGGCCTTCCTACTTACCCAGGTGATAGATTCACCCTTAGACGGGTGAACAAATTCTCATGAAACCCTACAAGTAAGATGTGAAGATGCGTTTAAATGCACTCAGCTACTTATACCTCAGCAATTTCATTATCAGAAAGATTTGGACCATTATTTCCTCATGTGACTGAAATAACTCCACAAAAGCCAATATCCAGTCAGCAAGTCACCCTTTATTTACATGGACATAATAGATGACACTGACCCAGCTAGCTCAGAGCCAGATCTCAGAGTGAACAGAACCTTGATACTCCTGTTTATATCAGCCAGGGCTCCCTGATTGGACCAGGTTTATACCCCAACAAGGGAACTCATATTCTATGATGTTCACTTGGCTGATCTCATTCCACTCACTACATTGTCAGGATGTCAAATCTGATTTAAAACACTCCCTGGAAGCACCTTGGGTTGGTTTGTGAATGCTGGGCTGACTATATAAATTTAAATTATTTCAGAGATGAAAAAGCAAAGGCAGTGAGTTCCATTTGTTGACCTGCTGTAGCAACTTTTGGGTCAATAATTTGTCATAAATTAGGTCTCAAATTTTAAAATGGGGACACTTATTTTAAAAAGACAATGGATTTGAAAAGATTTATTGAAGTCATTTCAGCAGTCAACAATTAGAATTTGACACCATATATCCAAAAATTACAGCAGAAGTGACCGGAGATTACAATATTTAACTGAGACACTCGTTCTCAGGGTTTGATTTAAGGCCTGAGTGCCACCTTTTCCAGGGCTTGAGAAACCCAGCAGCTGAACAGAGGTGAGAGCTGCCAAGTCCAGCAGGTAAATGCTCATTCAACACTGTCAGGAAGGACATGGTGTCTCTTCATAGTGCCTGGGGAGTAAACCTTGTGCTGAGATCTCTCCATCAATTTGTAGTGTTTGGCCAACTTCCCCACTAAGTGATTTTCCACAATCTTCCCTCGAAATTTTATCTCCCACAATGTCTCCCCAAGTGATTCTACCTTGCATCTCTCCCCTGAATGATCGATCTAAAAACATCTCTCCCCTAATCAACTCCTCCCCCACAAACTCTCCCTTTGTGATCACCCTTTCTGTGATCTACTACTGCAATTGATCCCTTGTGATCTCTCAACTAGTGATCTATCACACAATTTCTGTGAGCTATCTACACAATTTCTCCTCCTGTGATCTTTTGGTTAGATTAGATTAGATTCCCTACAGCATGGAAACAGGCCCTTCAGCCCAAATAGTCGACACCAACCCTCCGAAGAGTAACCCACCCCGACCCATTCCCCATATTTCCCCCTGACTAATGCACCTAACTCTATGGGCAATGTAGCATGGCCAATTCACTTAACTTGCACATCTTTGGACTGTGGGAGGAAACTGGAGCACCCAGAGGAAACCCACACAGACATGGGGAGAATGTGCAAGCTCTACACAGTCGCCTGAGGCTGGAATCGAACCCTGGTCCCTGGTGCTGTGAGGCAACAGTGCTAACCACTGAGCCACCGTGCCACCTCACTCACTGACTCTGGTATATTGCTGTGATCTCCTCAATTCTTCAGTCTTTTATATTCTGATTTCTGCTTCCCTTTTATTAACTCGAATGTGGGAAGGTTCAAGGATGGCTTCCCTGCCTAGAAATCAATGGAAGCACCTAAACTGGTCACTTAATGGCCTCAAACCCTTACTGTTCGTATTTAACCTGTGGCTGGTCAGGGGCTTTGACATGTGGGCCTAGCATTTGGGATCCCTGCAGGTGAGCCTGGGCACCTGATGGAGAGTGATTTCTCCTTACTGGACACCAACAACCACTAGGTGGAGTGCACGAACAGAAAGAGCTTCTTTGTCGATCATGTTGACTTGCATCTTCCCATCCTCATCAAGTCCTCTCTGTCTGGTTCAGGGAAATCCACCCAGCTCACCTTTTTCCTGGTGTTCATGGCCACACTGCTGACAGTGCAAACCGTCATGGTGGTGCTGCTGATATTAGAGAGCTTTAGCCCTCAGAATGGTGAGCTGATTATGGGAGGCAGGCCATCCGTACTTCGCTAAGCTTTCTCTGGTAAACTATCCTCACAGGAACTGAGAACCTCAGCAGCAGCAAGATAAACTCTCAAGTGAGACCAAATTCATAAAGCCTCCCAAAAATGCTGTTTTTACCCAAAAGGACTCTCCTGCTAATTTCTGCTCGATGATTCAGGTTAATGACCTTTAATCAGGACTGAGGAAATTTCTGATTTTATAGGCTATATCTATTTAGATTACACCACAGGATTAACGATATTTTACAATATCCTGGTATGAATGCACATTGAAATATCATTGGGAATTAAACAGCATCGTGAAAATAAGAATCATATTGTTAATTAGTTACAAAAAGTAAAGCAAACTAGATGCTATTTTGGGTAGATTTTAAAAGTATTCCCTAGCCCTTTTCTACTGTGTTCCATTTAGGTTCAGCTTTGATCTCTGGATACAGAAAAGTTGTTCTTTTGAAAGAAGAGGCAGTTGCTACATTTTTAAAATAATCTTTGACCTTGCCTTTTCAACAAATCCACATATTGATATATTACCAATAGGAGGACAAGATCTTGTGCTCTGAACCACTTTATATGTATCTCCCCTTTTGAGATCTTCAGGCTTTTAAAATGTATCTTGCCATTGGTCAATTCTATTGCCTTTATTTATTTTGAATCCTCCATTATTCTTTTCATCCTTAGTGATGTCTTGTGCTGAATCAAACATACAGTAGGTGAAGCAGGTGTTGAGCTTTCAGACAGAAGCTTCTGTGACAAGCATCATTAAAAAAATGACTTTTTATCTTTAAAGCATCCCTGTAATTATAGATGTGCCGTTATAGATGCTGCAGCTTAAATTTAGAATAATTATTCAAGCATTTGAGGCTTTGGGCATGAGTTTGACACATTTGAGAATTAGTCAGTCTGGGGAAGTCGCTGTGAAGAGAGAACTTTTCTCGCTGGGATTTCATAAATATTCATTTGGATTAAAGAGTATTTTTACCGCGCTGACAGTTCAGTTTGAATGGGGATGTACGTCTGTTTGCGTTCCTTCGAGGTTTTTCTCTCTTTTTGTGCAATACTCACTTATAAATTAAAAATAACAATTCATTAAATTAGTTCCTTGGATTTTTGGAAAACATTTTCAGCCCCAGAGCCTCACTGGAATTTCAGCCAATTGTATCACAGAATGGCATAGCTTATTTTTGTGATGCTTCATGTTGCCAACAATACAAATAGGAGTAGTTACCACGGCCACTCTCTTAGTGCTCATGGCCACACCCCTGGAACCAGTCGCTTGCTTTCTTCCTCCTCATTTCTTTTCCATTGAAGTATATTCTGTAACAAAGGGTAGGACAATAGCCAAATAGAGAAAAGAGAAAATTGTATGTAAAACAAATTACGTATACATTTTCTACCTTCTGCACTCAAGAAATTTATATTCCATTTGTCAATTAAGGTTTTTGTTATGGATAGCCCCTTTGACCTAAGATATTTAACAAAGGTCTTCAGGTAGAACTGACACTTTCAAATTATTATTTGGGTTTAACTTGTTTTTTTCAATCTCAGTGCATTTATTCAGTTCTATTTTAAGTACCTAAGGTCATTGAATAGCAATAGTGGATTGTGTGTTTTGTTTTGGGAAATTGAAGATGGATCGAAAGACTAATGGAGTTGACATTTCAGTCTTGTCTAGTCTTATCACTTTGCTAAGACATTTCACAATGCTGTCAATGGTTGCAGCAGGGTGTTATAAATTGTCTCCCTTGGAGCTATTCCTATAAATTAGTTAACATACTGTTTATGCTTTCCTCTTCTTTCAGGTCATCAGGTCAAACAGGGCACATGCGAGGTTGTTGCTGTCCACCGGTGCTGCAATAAGAACAAAATTGAGGAACGGTCGCAAACAGTGAAATGCTCTTGTTTTCCGGGCCAAGTAGCTGGTACAACCCGAGCTCAACCTTCATGTGTTGAAGGTAAGGGGTTTGCTTCAATGTCCAACTCTTTTACCTTATGCTAAATCTCTACCACATTATTAGAACACTGATATTAACAAACAACCATCTACAGTACTTGGCTTTGTATGCAGTATACAGCTCTGAGCAATTTTAAACATCAAAAGTTTCACTAAAGTATTGTAAAGCTGCTTCTCAGTATGAATTAAAATGAAAAGGATGCAAGACTGAAGAAGTTAAAAATAACCAGCAGTTGGAAGGAATACCTTATGTCGCAGTATAACAACCACACATACCTTTACGACATATTTTGTGGAACAACTGTTCTGCTGTGCTGCTCGCTGTTTGGACATCCATGTAAATAGAGAATTCCAAAGTGGTGGTTTAAAATATGGTCAAGAAAGAACACTTTTTGTATAGGCTTTTGAAGCTGTGCACAGTTAGCAAGGTTGACAGCTTAAGGTAGGTGTTCTCAGATTCATGATGGAGAGGTGCTGGTGTTCAAATCTAGGATTCATAAATTTTATCATTCAAAGATGGATTGGAGAGAATAAGAGCACAGTGAGAATAATTCTCAGAGGAACAAATAAAATATGTTGACAACTAGGATTGAAGAAGTTTACACAGATATGGGACCTACACAAGTATTTGTGCATGTGCTGGGCGAGATATACTGAAATACTGGTATAGGTAGGCAGCCTGTTGGAGAAGGACGCTGGAAGAGACCCACTACATGAGAGAAGTGATAGAGGAGCAGCATGTATTATTCCATTTTAAATGTTGACTCGGTTCTCAAAATGCTTTTATTTAGTAGTCACCCTTTTTTTTCTCTCGCTTCAGTTGCTCCTCTTGGTGATTAAGTAATTGAACTGTAAATTATGAGAGACCTTTCAGAGTGGTCATCCAGGGACAAAATTAACAGTCACTTAGATAAATATGGATTCATTAAGAAAACCTGTATGGATTTATTAAAAGGAAATTGTGTTTAAGTAACTTAACTGAGTATTTTAATGAGGTGGCAGAGACAGTTGCTGAGGGTGATATGGTTAACGTGGTATCCACGGACTTCCAAATGATATTGATAAAGTACAACATGTAGGGCATGTCAAAGCCCAAAGAATAAAAGGGGCAGGGCAACGTGGATATAATGTTGGCCCAGTGGCAGAAAATAGAATTAAACTGTTGCTTTTTAGAAAATAGTGGAGTTCCCCAGACATTGGGACCACTGCTTTTCCTGTTGTATGTTAATAACCTGGACTTGAGCTTGCAGGGCACAATTTGAAAATTTGTAGATGACACGAAACTTGGAAATATTGTGAGCTATGAGGAGGATAATGTTAGACTTCAAGAAGAAATTAACTAATGAAATAGATGGAGAAATGAAGGATAATTCCAAGAAGTGTGTTCATTTTGATAAAAATCAGAAAAATCAAAAATAAAATATACAGTTCAAAAAAGGCAGTGAAGGAGCAGAGAGAGATAGGAATGAAAATTGTAGAGGTTGAGCAGGTAAAGAAAGTGATTAATAAGGCATTTGGGACTCTTGGTTTTAGTAACAGAGACTTAGGGCTGACATTTTCCATTTGGGGTTAGTGCGCTGTTGAGTGAGTTTCGAATGTCCAGTTCATATGGCCATGGCCTGGGATGAATTTTCTCACACGATCTCCCACTTTTCCCCACATTAATTACACAAACAAGATGTTTGGCATGTTTCTCAGGCAATCAAGGGACAAGCAAGGTG
Source organism: Chiloscyllium punctatum (assembly GCF_047496795.1). Classification (NCBI taxonomy): domain Eukaryota; kingdom Metazoa; phylum Chordata; class Chondrichthyes; order Orectolobiformes; family Hemiscylliidae; genus Chiloscyllium; species Chiloscyllium punctatum. The sequence goes on along the minus strand of NC_092750.1, from coordinate 47,256,847 downwards.
GAAATGCGAGACTAGTGCTGAGACTTCCAGCTCCAACTTCTGGTGCTATATTTAAAACTAATCTGTATACCGCCTCAGATGCTGCAAGCTAGGAATGACCCTTTGCACTCAATGTTCCCTTTCAGTTGTTTGGCCGTGCTCACTTCTGAGTCAGTGAGGTGCTGGCAGATAAGGTTATGGAGTGGAAAGCCAGGCTCTTTCCTATTGACCTTTAAAGGAGGCCAGGCTAAAAGAGCCAGCCAGCCTGAATTGAAATTGCGGCACACACCAGGGCCAGGTCTCATGTTCAAAGGGACTCTCAGTAATGCTGCAGGATGCTTTTCCACAAGGGTAAGCACTACCATTTACTCTTTGCTACTCCACACCAAAAGGCTAGCACACAGTCTAACATTACCACTGCACAAGCATCCTCTCCAAGGCTTAAAGACTTCAAATCTCAGTATCACATGTATAAGATCCATTCAAGGGCTCACACCCATTTCATTGTCCCAAGCTGCTAACCTTCTGTGCCCTCTGCATGTATACTCACTAACTGGGGACACCTCACCACACCTTCTATTCGTGCATGAGCATACCTGCATCCATTGCCATCATGCTCAATCTCTTCCTTTGTCTCATTGCAGGGAAAAAGTAACAGGGCTAGCCCCTGGACAGACGTTGCAACAGCACCCCCCATTACTTACCTTCCACCCTCAAACTGCTTGCTGTTGACCTGTAGGACTGACTGTTGCCACTGTATTGTTATGGCTAATCCAATTCAGTATCTAGTCAATGATAACCCAAGGATGTTGATAGTGGGTGATCTATTTGGTGGCAATGCCATTGACTAGGAAAGGATAATAGATATCCTATTGTTGGAGATGGTCATTGCCTGGCACTTGTATGGTGCAAAATGTTACTTGTCTCTTGTCAACTCAAACCTGAAGATTGTTCACGTCTTGCTACATTTGGATATGGAATTCCCCAATATCTGTGGAGCCATGAAGGGAGCTGAACCTTCTGCAATTTTCAGCAAGCATCCTGACATCTGACCCAATAATGAGAGAAGGTCATTGATGAAGCAAATGAAGATGGCTGGACATTTTTATCAATGACCTTCCCTCCATCATAAGGTCAGGGGTGGGGATGCTTGCTGAAGAGTTGTGAAAAATTTCTGCATGTACAATACTGGTTTCAAAATGATGCACTAAATGAGAAATCTGAGGAGGTGAAGGGATTGAGTGAGGTGATGATGAGATAGAGCTGACGCAATCAACATTAATGTGAAACTTGATGTCTTTTCAGATGAATTCACAAAAGGGCAGTATCTAAATAAGAATTAGGAGGGGACTTTAAGAGTGCAGGGAGACATTTTTGAGGGTCAAGCTCCTACCATGCTTGATCATTTGGATTGTAACCAAATGAAGGAAATGGTATCTATTGAAGTAAAGCTACAGTGGCATTGGAGGAAGATGGTGTGGTTAACTGAGTCACAGTTTGCAAACAGAGGATGAGATGGAATAATTTACCACTATTAAGTTAGTCAGAAAATCAATTGTGAGTTTAGCAATGTGGCACTTGGAACCACAATTAAAGTGTTTAAAATTTGGCATTGTGGGGAAAAATGAACACGGACTTATAATTTGACAACATGTTGAAGGACTTTAGAAAGTAAACGTAGGCTGGAGATATTAATAGATAAGATTTTGTGAATATGTAATTCTTTACTATGGTGATTGGTTGCCATAGAGGCCTTTGCATTTTCTAGGGGAATGTGGGTGCATGTTAGGATTGAAGGCAGATATGTGCTTAGAGAAGGTAGAAAGCAGTAAAATTTGCTTTGAACTGCTCTAAAGAAATATAGATCTTTTATTTTGTAAATGCTGGACTTTTTGTGCTATATTAGAGTTTGCATAATTTGCTTTTGGGGTCTTAGAGATTTATCATTTTGTAGATTTTATTTGACATCATTTACCTCCCTCTGGTCATTAAATAAATTGGACAGTCTGTACGACAGCTTCAACCATACAATGATTGTGGGATGGGAAGACCTTAATACAAACAAAAATATCCCTTTGTCTTTTTCATAATTTTTGATGAACTTAGGAGTTGAAATTTGGATGCGGCCAAATGCGTAAAAAGGATCATCTAAAAGAAAAGAAATCTTCAAAAAGAGTATGTAATTAGCTTCCAAATTTCTATTGTCTGTTTTGAGCTAATGCCTAAAATGGCTTTCATTGTCTTAGAGGGTAACTTACTCTGAGAACTCAAAAACAATATTTGCAATGCTGTAATTCAAAAAAGGTTAGAAATTAAAACGACAACTGTTTATTATTGTGGCTTTGTTTCATTGACAGCAAGTTGTTGGACTGATTGCTGGTGTCACTTGTATGGAAAAATGCATGCCCCTTATGAGAAATATGGTACTGCAACTTTGGCAGTAAAATTATATCACTTTGATAAGAGGTCCCCTGAGGCTTAAAATAGAATGCAAGCAACATGACATCTTTTTCAGAGGATTATGAAGAATTATGATTCATTTTACTTTCTAAAAAAATTCTTTCTAATTGCACTTAATGGTATTTAAACAATGAATTTGATGATTGCTATCAAAGGAATATCTACTCAGCCAAGTTAAGGTTGCCACATTTATGAGCTGTGACCTGGAAGACTTACTAATTCCTAGAACCTGAGGAAGTTGAACTGATTAGTTGAGACATACCAATTAAATCAAGCTATTTTAATAGCTATGTATTTTCAGCTGTGTAAGCTGCTTCCCCACCCTCACACTCTGACACTGTTTACAGCAACGTTAAGTTGTTGGCATGTTTTCTATAGGTCTGAACCAGCTCCCTAGTTTGATTTGTGTTTTAACCCTGTTTAAATTATTGAAGCTGCTCCATAACACCAGACATCTACAGTCTGCCAGAGGCATCAATAGAACGGACGGAAAATAGAAGGAAAGAATTCCTGAAATAACGTGTATTAAATCTGAAGGAATGCTTTGAAAGGGTATGAAGTATAATTGAGAGATTATATTCAGAAATTGATACAGGGAAGTACTTAGAACAGACACTGTTTTCTCTAGATTTGTCCTCCTCTACAAGGCCACATTTCATCTTTGCAAGACATACAGTGGCACGGAGTGATAAGCTTAAGTGTTATTAGACCATAATGACCGGAACATTGGGCAAGGCTCACTGAAATATGTCTCTCAAAGTACAAAAAAAATTGTTTGTAACATTAAAGTTATATTAAAGAAAATAAAATAAATATGTTATGCTTAGAGAAGGCATGTCCTATTTATCACTTCAAACTGTGCTCCTGAGAGATCCTCTGGAACTGACGTTTTAGAAAAATATACACTCTCAAGGTGAATAAGATAGCTCTCAAGGTCAGGTGACATTTTCAATTTCAACACAAGCTATCTCAAGTTTCTGGAAATTTCCTAATTAAGTTATCCTAGGTTGATTACATCTTCTTAAATGGGCATTGTGGAATTGACACCTGCCATTTTTCAACATTGATTCCAAACATGGTATGAATCAATTTTAGACTCTGAATTTGACCAGAAACTAGGTAAGTGTCAGTTTTGGTGAGTTTTATGGTGAGTTTCTCTCCATGAACCCTAGCAAGATTTCTCACAATATTTTTCGAAACTCACCCCATTAGATATGCACCATACCTTGAATGACACCTACTCATGTTATCTTCCCTCTCGTTAGAGGCAGATGTACTCACCATTGCTGAGTCTTCCAAAGATTCCTGACATTGACACCATTTTTAAAGTCCAGCTATACACAAGGTCAAGTGCGGTTAATCAGGGATTGCCCTTCACTGGGTACGTGGCGAGAGGTTACCGAAAGAAATGCTTCTCAAGAAGTATGCCAACACCTCATTGTGAATTGTGTGCATTCATAAATCTATTGTGATTTAAGAAACAAGCTGCACATCTTAAATGTCCTTCGCATCACCCTGCCTAAGGCAGTGCTATTCTTTACCTTGTGTCCGATGTAGCCTAACATCTTCTTATTGTTCCATGAAGGACCATCAAATACAGGAAAACCATCAAAACGTTTGCTTGTGTTTGGCATCAGCAAAGTGAAGAATAGACAAACAGAAACTGTATTTGCCTCTGGGAACAGAAACGACTGCTTTCCTTTTGAGCAGCAAAGTTTATAGCCAGCGATGATCACTGCACCCACATCTCATCTGTTGGGTCTGGCTGTCAATTAAGTTCTGATTTGCTTGTTGCACTTGACGCTATAGTGCTCAATCATGCAGAACATGATGTTCCTTTGCTCAATATCCTCATCTTCCTCTTGGGAAACCGTTGCTGCTCTCTCAGCTCTTTAGAGTGCATCGCATCCACTCATTATGTGCTGTAGCTGTGTGGAATATTCTCGGATTATACGTCACACTCTGTCTGGTGTGTACTGTAAACTTCTACACTCCTCGTCCCTCCACCCCACATTACAGCCTTCCATCAACCTAAGCAACAGAACCTCAACTTCAGATACCTGTCATAAGAAATAGGAACAGGAGTAAGTTATTCAGCCCATCAAGGTTACCCCACTACTCCACAAGATCATGACTGATCTGCCTCAGGCTCCAACTTCCCTTTTGTGGCAACTCCTCATAGCCTATAACTCCTTGATATTTTAAAAATCTCTCTACCTCTTCTTTTAGTGATCTAGCCTCCTCAACTCTTTGAGGTAGAGATTCCAGATATTCACTACTGTATGGAAAAATAAATTCTGTTGCATGGTGGCTCAGTGGTTAGCACTGCTGCCTCACAGCACCAGGATCCCAGGTTTGATTCCAGCCTTGGGCGACTGTCTGTGTGGAGTTTGCATGTTCTCCCCGTGTCTGTGTGGGTTTCCTCCGGGTGCTCCGGTTTCCTCCCACAGTCCAAAGATGTGCAGGTCAGGTGAATTGGCCATGCTAAATTGCCCATAGTGTTAGTTGCATTAGCCAGAGGGAAATGGGACTGGATGAGTTACTCTTTGGAGGATCAGTGTGGACTTATTGGGCTGAAGGGCCTGTTTCCACACTGTAGGGAATCTAATCTTAGTTTCACATGAGTGTCCTCTTATTCTGTAATTATACCTCTTAATTTGACGGTCCCCCATGAGTCAAAACATATTGTCAACATCAACCATGTTAAGTCACCTCAGAATCTGATATGTTTCAGTGAGATCACATTTCATTCTTTTAAATTCAAATGAGTAAAAGCCTAATCTAATTAACCTGATAAATCGAGTCCTTCATGCTTTCTGTTTCTCTACCTTCTTGAACAGAGGCACCATATTAGCGGTTTCACAATTCCTGAAACCTTCCCAGAATATAGCAATCAATGTCTAGGATACTTCTGCAGTTACTTCTTTTAAAACCTTGCATGTAGGCCCTGGTGATTCGTCTGTCTTCAGACCTATAATTTCTCAAATACGTTGTCCTTCATTTCAGAGACTGTTGCAAACCTTTTCTCCCACTAGGTCCTTCCTTATCTGAAATCTTTGGAATGTTTAAATGTTCTTCACAAGGAAAACTGATGCAAAAGTGGTTCAAATTATCTGCTGTTTCTCTATCTCCAATCTCAATTCCCCAGTTTAATCTATAATGGGTTGCACACAGACTTTAGCTATTCTCTCATTTTCTTTACTTGCAGAAGTGTGTGCTGTTTGTTTTCACGTTTCATACCAAACTTACTTTTAGAATCAAATTTCTCCCTATTTATCAGCTTCTTAGTCATCTGGCAAGTGTGGTAGGTCAGAGGATTTTTTTCAGATTTTTTAGCTGGTTCCTAAAAGATCCTCTGACCTACCATTCTTGCTGCTTTGTATACCTTAGTTTTTGATTGGTTACTCTCCTTGACTGTTTTTGTTAATTGTGGATGGTTTATCCTTCTCATCGAGTCCTTTTTGTGACTGGAGTAAATCTTTTCTGAGAGCTGTGAAACCTCTACTTAAAGATGTGCCACTCCTCTTCAATTGACCTTCCCCGGGTCTATTTTCCCAGTCTGAATTAGATAAGACTTTTTTTATATCTCTGTGATTGTGAAAATCAGATTGGTAGCAGATCTCAAGAAAAAGAATTTGAGGAATGTCTGAATCATCTTGTGGTAGAGCCCATTAGAGAACAAAATTTTGGATTTGGTAATGTGTAATGAACCAACGGTGGACGTAATCTATGTGGACTTCAGCAAGGTGTTTGACAAGGTTCCTCACAGTAGACTGGCTATCAAGGCTGCATCACATGGTGTCAGTGACAGTGAGCCATTTGGATACAGAACTAGCTTAAAGGTAGGAGAGAGAGGATGGTGGAGGAGGGTTGTTTTTCACACTGGAGGCCTTTGACCAGTGGTGTGCCACAAAGATTGGTGCTGGGTTCACTGCTTTTTATCATTCATATAAATGATTTGGATGTGAATACAGGACAAATGGTAAGTAAGTTTGCATATGACACCAAAACTATTGGTGTAGTGAACAGTGAAGAAGGTTATCTTAGAGAACAATGGGACCTTGATCAGATAGACCCCAAGGAATGGCAGATAGAGTTTAATTAAGATAAATGCGAGGTGCTACATTTTGGAAAGGCAAATCAGGGCAGGACTTATACACTTAATAGGAGGGTCCTGGAAATAGTTGCCAAACAAAGAGACCTTGGGGTGCAGGTTCATAGTTCCTTGAAAGTCGAGTCACAGTTAGACAGGTTAGGGAAGAAGGCATTTACCATACTTGCCTTTATGGTCAGTGCATTGAGTTTAGGAGTTGGATGTCATGTTACGGCTGCATAGGACAGTGGTTAGGCTTCTTTTGGAATGTTGCCTACAATTTTAGATGCCCTTCATGATGGGAATTATGTACAGGCCTCCTAGAGGTTTTCAGGACATGGAGAAGAAAATAAATCAGGAGAAGAAAATAAAGCAGGAGATAGAAAAGGCAGAATTAAAATAATCATGGGGGCTTAGTGCTCTTGCATTCACAATGGTCATCGAAAACCAACACCATCTTCAACTACTGTCTGATGACTCCCTCCAGAATGCTACAGGAGGCATTGCCAAGTGTTCCCAGTTGACAATGCATAAATTTAGAAGATAAATGACCTGTGATGTTTTTTTGCTGGAACTGACAATTATGCACACCTTCTTTGCAATAACAACAATCAGAATGAATGTGCTTTCAGACTTACAGTTTGTCTGTCTTCACAGAGGTGTAGGGCCTCATTACAAAGTCAATATAAGACACTCCTGGATCACAGTGGAGAATTGCCAACCACAAGGGCATCTGTTGCTTCAATGTGCAGCTGGTGTACTGTCAAAGGATGATCTCTGCATGTATGCACTAGAATCCTTGGGAGTTCTCATTATGTGGTAGCTTTCTGTTAGTTTGGACATGCAACAAAACTGAATGGTGGCTGCAAGGTAATAAAAATGCCTACTTCAAACTTGTTGATAAGACACCTCAGGACATGAAAAATGAAACCCTAATAGCGCTGTGGTGAATGCTATATCAATGATAGAGTTTTGGCTGTATTTCAGTATGCAGCAGTCAAGGTCTTCAGAGTGGTCATGGTGTACACGATGTACACGGAGCAATATTTGCATCTATAGGATGAACAAGGCAATGAGCTCAGATCTTTCTAAGATGAATAAGAGGGGGAGGAAGAGGAAAAAGATTTAGAGGATGAAAATGATGGCAACGCACTCCTAGTTGCTCACATTTACTGCCTGGGATCTAAGGACGCTTTTATTAATATAGGGTTCATTTAGGCTACACTATATCACAAGCATATACAAGGACCATTATTCCCATTACATTTTCCAAACCAGTCTCACAAATCAGTCCTGCAATTGACCACATCATTTGACCAACTCCCCATTCATCCCATTAATGCATATTTCCAATTCAGTATCAATGAATGTGACTTGCACACAGCACCAAGGGATGGACAGAATAGAAATGTGGTGCAAATAATATTCATGTGAACTAACTAACCTTAAGTCAACACTGTCTCTTAGATCCTGTGCAAAACCTTGTGCAAATACATAACTTTACTCTCCCTTTATGCAGAATGCTGATAAGAGTTCCTGCTGGTAAGAGTCAGTTAACTAAGAAATTAAAGAATTAAATATAATAACATTTCACTTGGATTGAGTATCTACAAGGAGCATTCCAAAGAAACATGTTAAAACTTTGCTTTGTTGCTTATTTCAACATCTTCCTACACTGACTTATACAGACGTTTTTCGTGGAATATGCTACATAGTCCATTCTTTGGCTTCAGCAGTGGTAGAAGGTCAGATCACTGTTCTGAATCCTGTAATTCTCTTGACCAACATTCTCTGAGTGTTGAAGCCTGTAAAGACCCTCCAAAAGGTTCCTCCATCTGGAACTGTTTCGTGGAAGAATAGGAGACAGGGCAGCACATGGGGTTCTTACTGAAGACAGTGATGGGAGACGGAAACATTTTGAATGCAATTCTCTATTCCATGTCCCTTTTGACCATCATCTCTGTCATGAGCCAATAGCATGTCATTGCTATTATTGTGGCAGTGATTTCTTCATTGCAGACTAAGTCATTATAATAGGGTTAAGATTAAAGTATGTGACATTCAGTTTACAATGACGTTCATGATAGCCTTCACAGTCTATATCACTACAACAAGACATGCTTGATTGCTGCATTGATGTTCACAAAGCTGGTCAATCTCTCCAAACAAGAGAAGTTTACTGCCATGCCCTTACGCTTGAGGTGGACTCCTCAATTCTCACTGCAGTATGTGTGCAAGTCCTATCATAGCATCACCCATTGTCCTCTGTTGCTCAATGATTCTGTTTTTCATCAATGGCCTTTTAGGGTACAGTACCTGTATCTATTTGAACAGAGTTTTTCAAGGGCTGCCTTTTGTGATGTGAACTGTCCCTTTGCCAATACAGAGGAACCTTTATTATCTGAATATCAATTATCCGAATTTCGGATTATCCGAAGAAGATCTCAAGGTCCCGATAGAAACATTAAATCAAAGAGGTGTTTCAACACAGATGGTGCCTTTTGTTTACAATGATTAAAAATGAATTTGGCTTATTGAAATACTGCCGAGAACAGTGCTGGACATTAATGGGAGTCCAGGCACCATCTCCAAATGACTGATTTCTCGCCCTCTCTCTCGCTCCACACTTACCCTGGAGTTCTACACATGGGTGTACCCTAAACCCCTCTTCCCCAGAAAATCTCTCCAACATTGGCCTGTAGAGGGCAGAGGTGGAACTTGTCACAAAGTTGCAGTAAAAAGCACTCCACAGAGCAGCAGTAGTCTTACTGTTGGTGTCCAGTCCGGCTGCCCCAGAGTGGGGCCGAGGGCAGATGGGGGCGTGGTCATGGCGGCTGACAGGGGTGGGAGAGCACAGGGGGTGGAGGGCAAGGGGGGAACCGGGTTGGACAGGGTGGATAGGGGGATGGAGGGTGGGTGGCTGGGTAAGACGGGGCAGGGGCGGGGTGAACGGGGGGCAGGGGCATGGACGGGAGATGCGGATGGTGGGTGAGGGCAGACGTGGGGGCTGGGGTGTGGATGGGGGGGCTGCGGTGTGGACGGGGGGATGGAAGGTGGGAGAGGGCAGACGGGGAGGCTGGGGCATGGACGGGGATGCAGATGGTGGGTGGGGGTGGATGAGGGGCGGTGTTGGACAAGGTTGGGGGCAGGAGTGGGGTGCGGGTGTGGGGGTGGTGGTGGAAGGAACTCACGTGCGGTGTGCTGCTGCCTAGTGTCCTGAATGGGAGCGGACTTAGCAAGTGCTCGCTGTGTCAATCCCATTGAACTGATGGGGGTGGGAGGGAAGGCTTTAGCAATGCTGCAGGTTGTTTATGCACAGGTGTGTCTCTGCTCAGAAACAAACCCTGAGACAGAGAAAGGGAGCAAGGCAGGCAAAGTGAGGAGAAAGGAAACTTCAGAAAACTCCGAGCCCCAGAGGAAAGGCATTGAATCAATTAAAGCAATAATCAATTATCTGAACAAAATACTATCTGCGCATCTCAGTCGGATAATCGAGGTTCCTCTGTACTTACTTGTAAAGTGTGAGTCACCAGATGTAAACCCAACTGTCAATGTTAGTATCTGTTTGTATGTAGCAAGCATGAGTTGTGGGATTGCGTATCCTCAGGAGATCTCAGCATCTCTGATTGTCCTCCACAATCTCTCACATGCCTGAGGGTATTGTGGGGAATATAAGATGTGAATAAGCACTGGCAAGACAAAAAGATGCCAAACTATCATTATGCAGTTTATGATATTTCACTCACTGTTGAGAAATCAAGTCAACATAACTAGAGCCTATGACATGTAGGTGGCTAATAATTAATTGAATCATGAAGCTGGGAGCATCTGTGACCCAGTTTCCAACGCCTGGGACACTGAATCTTTACTTTTGTAACCATCCTTGCTAATGCTAATACTGGAAACTCCAATTCAGTATGAAACCTGGCTTGATAGATCACCTGTTCTAATCTTTTTTTGCTGTTGGTTATTGTTACTGAACATGTTCATACAAGACTGCTAATGTGATTTAACAAATGAGTGCTAGTTTATTACACAAAACAAAAATCATCTATATGATATTTTAGAAAGATCTTGAAATAAGCTTCAAAACAAAGTTGAAGCCTATATCCCAGGTATCTTTTCTGATCACCTAAACCTTTTGTCAAGACAGCTTGAAAACTTCTACACAAACTCTCATAGCACAGAGACTTCATAAATGTAAACTATTCTTTTATGGTGAAACTGTTGGCTTGAAGTGGAAATCCTGATTTTTATGAGCTGAAATCGATCACTATTGGTATCATGGATTTTATGGTCAACTTTGTATGCATTTCATTATTTAACAGAACAGAGACCCTACACGGCACTTCGTGAAGTCACATGCCTTTTTGGAAGTTATATGTGCAGTTTACTGTTCCAACTTACTTTCTGACTTCCAAAAAACAAAACAAATTATCTTCTCACAATGGAAACTACTCATCTTTTTCTAAAAATATATTTTTATTGGAAAAATAGATTTTTTAATATTACAACAAGTACAAAACAATACAAAAATACAACACAAGTAAAAGAAAATCCAACCCTCCCTCATGTACAAATGTATAAACATATATAGAAAAGTATAGAATAAAAAAAGCCAAACTGGCTATTTAACAAAATTAATAAATAATAACCAACAACAAACGAATAAGTAGTCATAACTCAGCCCAGCCAAACAAGATCCTCATACGTTCACAGTTCCTCCTCCCTGGATATTGGACTCGTGAAACACAATTGTTATGGCTATATAAAAGCCCTTGTTAGTATGGCAGATAAATCTGTGTCCAGGTATTCCAAAAAGGGCTGCCATGTCTTATAAAAATTCTTAGTTTTGTGGTATACCACATTTGTGAGAAAATCCAAGAGAATATGCTCCATAACAATCTTCTGCCAATCCAACAGGCCTGGAGGGTTTTCGGATATCCAACCTAGCAAGACATTCTTTCTTGCACAGAACGTGAGAATATTGAAAAGTCTTTTCTTTTGCGCGTCTGCACAGAATACAGTGGGCAGGGAGGAAGGAGAGAGGTCGAGTCCTTCTCCACCCTTACACCCAAAATCCTCTCCAATGCACCCACCACAGCACACTAATTTGTTTGAAGTCTATCGCAAGACCAGAGACAATGGGTAAGAGTGCCCGTACAGACCTTGCACTTGGGACATGCTGAAGATACCCCTGGTTTAAATTTTGACAATCAGTTTGGAGCCAAGTGGACCCTGTGGAGAATCTTCAATTATAAAATATTGGTCCTATTGCACATTGATATCTTCCTTGCATTCTCCCAAATAGCCTCCCATGCCTCTGAGGAAACTTCAACACCCAGCTCTCTCTCCTACACCTTGCAGAGGCGATCAAACTCAGCTGAGGTGGCACCCCCAATTGATGATATAAAGTACTGACAGAAAGTGTACTCTTAGCACTTAGCACACTCCCTTCTCTATGTCAGATTATTAAGGATCAGTCAAAAGTGTTGATTTTATTTGAATAAAATTCCTAACTTGAAAATATGTTGCAAAATATGTCTCTATTAGATAACTCGTACTTCCGTACTAGCTGATTGAAGGACATCATTATGTCTCCCTCAAATTAATCACCCATGCAAGACACACCTCAAGCTGCCCAACCTTTAAATCCTGAATCTATCATCCCCAGTTTAAAACCTAGCATACTCACTCAAGATGTAAACGAAGATGTTTTGCCATATTGCCTTCTCTCTGCTGAATTGCCCTCAATGCTTTAACAGTATTGATGACTATTGGGTTATGGTAATATTTCCTAACAGTCCTCATTTTGTCCAAAAACAGCAAACTGGTAAGGGGGCACCTTCCCTAGGAGGCTTTGATATCTAGCCATATTGAAAGAGGGTCCCCCACAAGCCCAATCGCTCACGCAGGACAAAAGCAAGCTTAGTTGGTAATTTTAATGTCTGAAGGTACACTCCTCCCAATCTGTGAGGCAGTTGCAGTTTAGCGAAATTAATGAGGCACTTACAATGCCTGAGTGTTTGCTTATTGAAAATCTGGGAAGCATCCGTACAGGGTACAGCAAATGGGGGAGAATATTCATCTTAATAAGCGCTATCCGACCCAACCGCGAGGCTCGAAGTGCTTCCCACCTTTGAAGATCTTGTTTAATTTTATCAAATAATTGGATAAAATTGGCTTTGAACAGCCGATCCAGAACTGAATATGCCCAAATATACAAAACCACTCTGTGACCACCTCATTGGGAATCTATAGTCACCCTCAAGACCTAGCTCCTTCGTAAGACCACCCACAGGCATTGCCTTTGATTTCGCAAAATTAATCTTATACCCCGAAAAATGCACAAATGCGTTGTATCAGGCAAGGCACTGAAACTGCTGGCTTTGTTAAAAAAAATTAGGACATCACCTGCATACAACAAAATCTTATGTAATTTTGACCCCACTTCTGGAGCTGATATATTGGGATCCCCACTCATGGCCTCTGTCAATGGATCACTCGCCAACGTAAAAAGCAGTGGTGAAAAGGGACAGCCCTGCCGGCTGCCCCTAAAAATATTAAAATTGCTTGATCGTACCCCATTGGTGATGACCGCCACGAGGGGGCCACTGTAGAGAACCTTTATCCATCTTATAAAGACTTCGCCCAAACCAAACTGCTCCAGAGTATAGAAAAGGTACAATCACTCAACTCAGTCAAATACCTTCTTTGCATCTAGAAAAATCACCAATCCCTGTATTGACTGTTGTTGACTTGCTTGAATTACATTAAGCAGCCTCCTAATGTTATTCTAGGATCTGTGAACCTTTATGAAGACTGTATGATCCTCTTTAATAATAGAAGGTAACACAGTCTCCAGCCTTAACACAAGAGTCTTATAGAGGATTTTAAAGTCCACAATTAAGAGTGAGATGGGCCTGTATGAAGCACAGTCTTCTTGGTCCTTCCCTTTTTTAAGAATAAGTGAAATATGGTCCTCTCTCAGAGATGGTGGGAGACAATCATGACTGTATGAATAATTAAACATATTGAGCATTGGGCCTGACAGTATACTTAGAAATTCCATATAGAATTCACTGAGAAGTCCGTCAGGACCAGGTGCCTTTCCACTCTGAAGCTGTCTCACAGCTTCCTGCACTTCTTGCTTTGATAAGGAGGCATTGAAAAAAGACTGTTGTTTGGGAGTCACGCCCAGGAGCTTCAGATCCTTAAAAAAAGATTCCAATTTGGCCTGCCCCTCCTCACAATCCTCGGATTGATATAACTTTGAGTAACATCTCTGGAACGCCACATTAATCTTTTTAGAATCACATGTTAGATTCCCAGACCCTTCCCTAATCGCTTTAATGGCTTGTGGGCACACCTTTACCTGGTGAGATACACTAAGCATTTGCCTGGCTTATCACTGCTCATATAACCTTTGCTTTGCAAAAGCCAACTCCTTCTTTACCGTCTGCATGAGCATGGAATATAATGCAGATAGCAGTGCTGTAATCCTCTGTAGTTTGACTCTGTAGTCTGTCAAAGCAGGCCTTCTCGGCTGCCTTCAACCGTGCTTCAAGGAGACGTTGCTGCTCACCCTTCTGCCGCTTCCTACTGGTGGAATAGGAAATAACTAACCCCTAGCAAAGGCTTTGGCAGTTTCCCAGAGGATGGATGAACTACCAACCGAGTCTAAGTTGATGTCTAGGAACGCCTGAAATTTCCTAGAGAAATACTCACAAACTTATTATCCTTGAGGATAAAGGGATCCATTTGCCATTGCCTCAAACCCACTGTAACCTCCTTAATCTTAACCATAATGTACACTGGAGCATGATCAGAGGTGGTAATATTATCAATCGTACATGATGCCACTAAATCCAGGGGTCAGAAAAAATCAATCCTAGTATGATATCTGTGCAGATTGGAGAAAAACGTAAAATCCCTGCCAGTTGGGTGGAGACACCTCCAGACGTCCACCAACCATAATTTCCTACACAGACCCACTAACTGTTTGGTTTGTACAGAGGGTATTGAGGGACCTTTGGGCAACCTGTTTACCGTGGGATCCATGAGACAGTTAAAATCTCCCTCTATAATGATGTGCCGGGACTTGAGACTTATCAGTTTAGAAAAAGCATCTACAAAAAGTTTAAGGGGATGAGCTGGAGGGCAATAAACATTTAAAACACCATATTCTTCCCCATTTATCAGGGCTTTAAGAATTACAAACCTCCTGTCTGTGCCTTTAAAACACTCTAACAACTTAAATGGGAGATTCTTCCTAACCAATATAGTCACTCCCCTACTTCTGGTATTAAATGATGAAAAATAAACTCGGTCAAAGACATTCTGCTGTAATTTCAGATGGTCCTTGTCATCCAAGTGTGTCTCCTGTTACAGAGCAATATCTACCTTCTCCTTTCTAAGACTCAAGAGTACCTTCTTCCCCTTAATTGGTGAGTGACTTCCCTTTATATTCCAGGTACACCATTTAATTAAGTCATTAGCCATAACCTTTTGCAATAACATTTTAAATTCCAGAGAGGAGGAGCCCAAACCACAAATCACTAGCCTTAGCGTCACATGATCCATCAAATATAAAACTACATAAAGTAAAACCACTACATTTAACAAAATTGTTAAAAATTAAAAACAATGAAAACAAAAAATCAAACCAACATATAAAGCACCAACAGTGCTAAGTAGGGGAACTCACCCCCTGCCCAGAGGGGACAACTACCCATCCCAAACTGCTCATAATTACGCACCTAACCATCCCAACCACCTTCACTTCTCCCAGTTAGCACCGCAAACACAAGCAGAAAAGAGTAAACACACCATGGAATACCAATATGAATAAAAAAACTTATTTAAAAGGAGGGAATAAATACCCCACCCATCCTTTGGCGTATCCTAACTTAGAAATTGAAAATGTACATCTCAACTGCCACCAAACATAGTTCAAATCAAATCATTATCAATAGAAAAAAATAGAAAAATAAAGCTCCAACTGGACTTCCTCTGTATCTTTTACAAAACGATAAAGACATACCCAAACAACACTATTTATACAAACTAAAATTGCTCAAATTAAGTTAATTTGTCCACAAAGTCTCTCTTCTCCGACATGTCAAAGAACTGTATGGATCCATCTAAGGTGATCTGAAGCACCACTGGATAGTATTGAATCCCAAGCACCCTCTGTTTTCTCTTGACACCGTTGTAAGATTTTCGTTTCTGGATCACTGATGCTGAGATGTCCTGAAAGAACATGATCTTAGAGCCCTTGTAAATTAGGGCCTTTGGATCCTTCCCCTGGACTCTGGAAGCCTCCATTACGCTCTCCTTATCCCTATAGTGATGGAACCGCACCAGGAGAGGACGAACCCGGTGAGCCCTCTCTATCTTCAATCCTCTCATGCCAGCCTCCAAGTCAAGGAATTTCGGCAGCCAATCTTCCAAAAATTCTGCAGGCCGCTCACCTTCCTTACCCTCAGGCAGACCAATGATCTGAATGTTTCTTCTCCTGCCCGTTTTCAAGATCATCCACTTGGTCGCGCAAATTACGAACCTGGGTCTCCAGGGCTTGGATCCTATTCTTGAATGAACTGGCATTAGCTTCCACCACTGTGACCCTGCGCTCCACCTCATCCGTCCTCTTCTCCAGGTCTCCCAGCTGCTGCTCATACTTCTGCAGCATGAGAGAGATTGGAGCCAGCTTCTCTTCAATTTGTTTCCCCAACACCTTGTGAGATTTTACGTGCTCATTCACCAGGGCTTGGAAAGTAATCGAGTTTGAGGATCCTGCAGGCTGGACCGCAGGCCTGGCCTTGGATGCTCCTCCTCCCTTTTCAGCATCTCTCGACGGATGGAAATGCAGGTAAGTTAATTTTTAGACGTTTCTTGAGACTCCACGCTTTTTCCAGAGTCCCAAGATATTGTGGTGGTTTGGGTTGGGCGGGTTAAAGGTTCATCCCTCTTACGCTGCATTGCAATCTTCTCAGATTGCTGCCATCTTGGATCCCCATCAATCATCTATTTTAACTCTACTTTAAAATGCAATTTTCCAAATGATGATAATATATTATATACCTTTATTACACTTTTAATATTGCCCTCCTCTAAATTTGCTAGTTGTAAAATGCTAGAGAACCACCACTACTTCCCTCCTTCTGTTATGTCATCCCTCCACCTGAAATTACTAAAATAATAGTGAGTGCAATGGCATTATTTTTGGCCAAAGAATTGAGTGCATTTGAGTGAGGTGACTTAGGATGAGGCATAACATTCCATAGGAAGGACTGTGAGTAGGTGGTGGGTGAATGGGTGGCAAGGGGAGAAAGTGCACAGAAATGGAAGACAAATGAGTGAGCATGAAGAATGATGTGGTGAAATGATTTGAGAGATTGTGGAGATCGGCATTACAAAATTCAGATGACTGTCCAATGAGAGTACAATGCTTCCTGGACTGAATTGCTCAGCATATCACTGCACCTCCTGCCATTAACCACCTGTATCACATCCAGCCACATCTTCCTGATGTAAGCAGCATGTTTCCTCTTCCTATTTCTGGGGAACAGAACTTCTCTCTGACTCTTCATTTCATGGAAGGTACAGTTATGGAGTTTGGTGGATACAGCTGTGGCAGATAGAATCAGACTAGAAGACCTTGAAACCATCTAGTGATTATATTTGCTTTTTGAAACTTCCCAATTCCTCCTGATTGCATGTTTAAGATCGTAAAACATCAGTGCAGAAGTAAGTCTTTTGGCCTATTGGGTCTGTTCTGCCATTCAATAAGATCATGGCTGACCTGATAATCCTCAATTCCACCTTTCTGTCTGATCCACGGAACTTTTGATTAAAATGGATTCAGTAAAAATCTATTTATTTCAGCCTTGAATATTCTGAACAACCCGGTCTTGGCAATTGTCTGTGGTAAAGAATTCCACAGATTCATGAGCCTCTGAGAGAAAACATTCCTCCTTGTCTCTGCCTTCAATTGGCCACCCTTACCCAGTGGTTATGTCCTCTGATCCTAGACATTCCGAGAAAGGGGAAAAAATATCCATTCACATCTACCCTGTCAAGCCTGCTACGAATCTTGCAAGTTTCAATAAAGTCTGTTCTCATTCTCCTAAACTCCAATGAGTACAACTGGGTCATTGGATCCAAAACATTGAATCTGCTTGCTCTCCACAGATGCTGCCAGACCTCCTGAGTTTCTTCATAAAGTTTTGCTTTTGTTTTGGATTTCCAGCATCCGTAATTCTTTGTGCTTTTTTTTGTTTCTTTAGCAGGTTCTCACCCTCTACTCATAACATCTCTTCATACCCAGGATCAACTAGCCAACTTTCTCTGGACTGTCTCCAATGCTAATACATCTTTTCTTAGCAAAGGAGAGCAAAGCTGTTCACTGAATCCCAGGTAGAGTCGCATTAGAACCTTGTATAGTTCTAGCAAGACCTCTCTGCTTTTATACTCCATCGCCCTTTGAATAAAGACCATGTTTGATTTAGGAATTTTAAATACCAGATTTGAAATGGTGTCATACAGAAGCTCATCATGCCCATTGTTGTGGGCGGCACGGTGGCACAGTGGTTAGCACTGCTGCCTCACAGCGCCAGAGACCCGGGTTCAATTCCTGCCTCAGGTGATTCTCTGTGTGGAGTTTGCACATTCTCCCCGTGTCTGCGTGGGTTTCCTCCGGGTGCTCCGGTTTCCTCCCACACTCCAAAGATGTGCCGGTCAGGTGAATTGGCCATGCTAAATTGCCCTTAGTAAGGGGTAAATGTAGGGGTATGGGTGGGTTGCACTTCAGCGGGGCGGTGTGGACTTGTTGGGCTGAAGGGCCTGTTTCCACACTGTAAGTAATCTAATCTAATTATTCAGGAAATTAGGAATTCAAATACGCAGCAGATCAATTTATTGAAAATCAGCAATCACGTTAATAGGGAAAATAGTTTTCCAAGTTTGATGAAAATGAGGATAACTGCCAGACTGCTAAAAGTAACATAGATTTATATAGTTGGAAAGAGAATGACTTAGAATGGATCCTTATTCTAAATATAGAGAACAACGGCTTGTAATAGTGTACATTCCAAAAGACAGAAGGGCCATCTACAGAACCTATTACCTGATGATTGTTATATGCAGTTTGATATAATGAAGTTAACATCTACTGGGACACAAAATGGATTGGAGCTGTCCTGTCACTTTTGGATTGATTGAAACAGTTTTGAGTCTATAGCAGTGTGAACTAAATGGTATAACTCAGATACCACATCCTCATCTGAAGCCCAAGTGCACTAAATCAAAAAATGTGAGTCTCGCTTTGGACCAAACTCATACTGACTGCAACTTAGCTCTTGTTTAATACACTGCTATCTTTTAACATGTTGTAGGGAAGATGTTTTTTGATATATATCATTTCAAGCATGTACCATGTACAAGATGCCCTGGTAACAATTTGCCGTGGCTACCTTAGCAGTACCTTTTTACCTTGCCACTTAGAAGGTACAAGAAGCAGTATAACTCAGGTACTCAGAGGAGCAGGTATATGGAAATACTAACATCTATACTGGCTCTGCCAGTCATGCCCAAATACCATGAATAAATACATTTTAAAAAGCTTCTGAAGACCAAGTATTAGCTATTTGGGTAACAGAGATCTGTTGACATTCTTAACAATAGACATGGAGAAACTCGCTTTGTAGTTGAACTCACATGGGTTAGAAAGTCTACTGACAGCAATAACTATATAGTTATATAGCACCTTTAATATAGTAAGGTGCTCAAGGCATTCATAGGAATATCATCAAACAAAATTCAACACCATGCAAAAAGCTATTAGGGTGAATGATCAAAACATTTAGTCAGGAGGAAAATGAGGAAGAGGCATAGAGTTTTAGGGCAGGAATTTCCAAAGCTTAGGATCCTGACAACCGAAGGCACAGCCACCAATAATCAAACGATTAAAAATGGTGATGCACAAGAGATTAGAATTAGGCAAACATGGAAACCTTGGAAGGCTGAAAGATTGAAACAAAATAGGCGAGACTAATCAGCTATCTCCCAGACTGGGAGAGCTAAGGGTATGCTGGGATTGGAAAACAAGGACGATCGTTTTAAAACTGAAGAGTTGCTGAATGGGGCCACCAATGTAAATCAGTGAGTTCAGTGGTGACTAGTGAATGAGAGGGGGGGTGCTTAGTTTGGTCATGGGTGACAGAGTTTAGGATGACCTCAAGTTTGAGGTCAGCCAAGAGTTTGTTAGAATGGTCAAGCCCAGAGATAAAAAAGTATGCAAGAGGACTTTAGCAGCAGTTGAGCTGAGGTGAGAGACAGAGTCAAGCAATATTACAGGTGTGAAAATAGCTGATTGTATCCCAGAACTTTGTATTACCATTAATGTTTATAACAACATTAGTAGTTTGTGCTCAGAAATTCAATTCGGGCAACTGTCTGCGTGGAGTTTGCACGATCTCCCTGAGTCTGTGTGGATTTCCTTAGGGTGCTCCGGTTTCCTCCCACAGTCCAAAGATGTGCAGGTCAGGTGAATTGGCCAAGCTAAATTGCCCATAGCGTTAGGTGCATTAGTCAGAGGGAAATGGGTCTGGGTAGGTTACTCTTCGGAGGGTCGGTGTGGACTGGTTGGGCTAAAGGGCTGTTTCCACACTGTAGGGAATCTAATCTAATCATGATTGCATTTTCAAATGATCACAAACTGGAGGTGAGGCATTCGAATTGAAAGATTGTGTTGAGCTGAATTGAAAATGATAGCCCAGATGTTCCAAAGTGTGTAAGATACCTTATGTATTTGGGTAAAATAATGGAAGACACAGATTAATGTAGAAAAGAATAAAGCACCACACAAATGAAGGAAGAATGAGCAACACCTATATCAATGAACAGTGTTGAAATAGTACACGTTGAAGTTGAGATGAAAAGGACAAGCTTATGTTTATATAATGTTGGCACTTCTCATGAAAAACGATATCTCAAAGTCCATAACAACCAATTAAGAGCTCTTTGAAGTGTAGTCACTGGTAGTGTAGGAAATAAGGTAACCAATATTTGCTCAACAAACACTGATGAACAGAAATGTGATAATGTCCAGATAATCTGTTTCTTATGATAAATATTTGCCAGGATACCAAGGATAGCTGAGATAAACACAGAGAATGCAGGGGAAAACAAAACAGGTCTGGCAGCATCAGTGGAGAAACAGAGTTAACATTTTTAACCCAGTATGATTCTTCTTCAGAACTCAGTGTCTTCACTTGTGCAGATCAAGTGGTGATCATTGATGGTATTCAAATGTAGGTTTTCTAAATTTACTTGAAGCTTCCTCTAGGCCATGTGAAGCATAAGTGATTCTCTGGATCACTGTCAAAGATCTTGGACTTGCCTTTCCCTGAGTTTCTCCTCCTCGCCCACTTGTGATTTCCCCTACAGTGTCCACTCTCCTTGTACTATGGATCATTCCCGTAGATGTAGTGACACTAAAGGCAGCTACTTTTAGTGGCTGGGCTGTCCACTTCATGTTGATTTCCCAGTCATTTTGGTCGAAATCTCAGCAAGCAGAATTTCAAACAGATCCAGCCTTTCAAGGTGGCGAAGCTTTCATTGACCGCTCCTGATGGGCTGGAAAATTGCTGGGCTGTTCAGAGCAGAGAATTTTGACATATGATAATTTCAAAGAAAGAACAGTGAAGGAAAATATAATAAATTTAGCAGGTACTTGGGAAGAGGTGCAGAGTTAGAACGAACAGAGTTGTTGTCTCTGGTTTGTTACCCGTGCCACGTGATAGAGAGTCGAGGAATAGGGAGAGAGAAGAGTTAAATGCGTGGCTACAGGGATGGTGCAGGAGGGAGGGATTTCGGTATTTGGATAACTGGGGTTCTTTCTGGGGAAGGTGGGACCTCTATAGACAGGATGGTCTGCACCTGAACCTGAGGGGCACCAGTATCCTTGGGGGGAGGTTTGCTAGTGCTCTTGGGGGGGGTTTAAACTAACTCTGCAGGGGCATGGGAACCCAGACTGTAACTTTAGGGTGCAGGACCTGGAGTGTAGGGAGGGTACGAATATGGTATCAATCTTAAAGGATCGTGCCTGTAAACAGAAGAGTGGCTTGAAGTGTGTATACTTTAATGCCAGAAGTATACGAAATAAGGTAGGTGAACTCGCAGCGTGGGTTGGTACCTGGGACTTCGATGTTGTGGCTATTACGGAGACATGGCTAGATCAGGGACAGGATTGGCTGTTGCAGGTTCCAGGGTTTAAATGTTTTAGTAGGGTCAGAGGTGGGGGTAAAAGAGGGGGGGGTGTGGCTTTGCTTGTCAAAGATAGTATTACAGCGGTGGAAAGGAAGATGGATGAAGATTTGCCATCTGAGGTAGTTTGGGTTGAGGTTAGGAATAGGAGAGGTGAGGTCACCCTGTTAGGAGTCTTTTACAGGCCTCCTAATAGTCCTAGAATCGTTGAAGAAAGGATTGCGAAGATGATTCAGGAGAAGAGTGACAGTAATAGGGTGATTGTTATGGGAGACTTTAACTTTCCTGATATTGATTGGGAAAGCTATAGCTCAAGTTCGTTAGATGGGTCAGTGTTTGTGCAATGTGTGCAGGAGAGTTTCCTGACACAATATGTAGATAAGCCAACTAGAGGTGAGGCCATACTGGATTTGGTTCTGGGTAACGAACCAGGCCAGGTATTAGAACTAGAGGTAGGTGAGCACTTTGGGGACAGTGACCACAATTCGGTGATTTTTAGTCTCGTGATGGGGAGGGATAAGTGTGTACTACAGGGCAAGAGTTATAGCTGGGGGCAGGGAAATTATGATGCGTTGAGGCATGACTTAGGATGTGTGGATTGGAAAAGTAGATTCCAAGGCAAGAGCGTAATTGATATGTGGAACTTGTTCAAGGAGCAACTATTGAGTGTCCTTGATAAGTACGTACCTATCAGGCAGGGAGGAAAGGGTCGTGTGAAGGAGCCGTGGTTTAATAAGGAGTTGGAATCCCTTGTTAAATGGAAGAGGGCGGCCTTTGTAAAGATGAGGCGTGAAGGTTCAATAGGGGCGATTGAGAGTTATAAGGTAGCCCGGAAGGACCTGAAGAGAGAGCTAAGAGCAGCAAGGAGGGGACATGAAAGGTCCTTAGTTGGTAGGATTAGGGAAAACCCTAAGGCTTTCTATAGGTATGTTAGGAATAAAAGAATGACTAGGGAAGGAATAGGTCCAATCAAGGATAGTAATGGGAAGTTGCGTGTGGAGACTGAAGAGATTGGGGAGGCGCTGAATGAATACTTTTCGTCAGTATTCACTCAGGAACAGGACATTGTTGTCGATATGAATACTGAGGCACGAATAAGTAGAATGGATGGCTTTGAGATATGTAGAGAAGAGGTGTTGGAAATTCTGGCAAGGGTGAAAATAGATAAGTCCCCTGGGCCTGATTGCATTTATCCTAGGATTCTCTGGGAAGCATGGGAGGAGATTGCAGAGCCATTGGCCTTGATTTTTATGTCCTCTTTGTCTACAGGAGTAGTGCCAGAGGACTGGAGGCTAGCAAACGTGGTTCCCTTGTTCAAGAAGGGGAGTAGGGATAATCCTAGTAACTATAGGCCAGTGAGTCTCACTTCTGTTGTGGGCAAAGTCTTAGAGAGAATTATAAGGGATAGGATTTATGCACATCTGGATAAGAATGATGTGATCAAGGATAGTCAGCATGGTTTTGTGAAGGGCAGGTCGTGCCTCACAAACCTTATTGAATTCTTTGAGAAGGTGACGAAGGAGGTAGATGAGGGGAAAGCGGTAGATGTAGTATATATGGATTTTAGTAAGGCGTTTGATAAGGTCCCCCATGGTAGGCTACTGCAGAAAATACAGAGATATGGCATTGAGGGTGAGTTGGAGGTTTGGATTAGGAATTGGCTCTCTGGAAGAAGACAGAGGGTAGTAGTTGATGGCAAAGATTCATCTTGGAGTGCCGTCACTAGTGGTGTTCCGCAAGGATCTGTTTTGGGACCATTGCTGTTTGTCATTTTTATAAATGACCTGGAGGAAGGGTTAGAAGGTTGGGTGAGCAAGTTTGCGGATGATACGAAAGTCGGAGGAGTTGTAGACAGTGAGGAAGGATATGGCAGGTTACAGCGGGATATAGAGAAGCTGCAGAGCTGGGCAGAAAGGTGGCAAATGGAGTTCAATGTAGCTAAGTGTGAAGTGATTCACTTTGGTAAGAGTAATAAAAAGATGGATTACTGGGCTAATGGTAGACTACTTGGTAGTGTGGAAGAGCAGAGGGATCTTGGTGTCCATGTACACAGATCTCTGAAAGTTGCCACCCAGGTAAATAGTGCAGTGAAGAAGGCATATGGCGTACTGGCTTTTATTGGTAGAGGAATTGAGTTCCGGAGTCCTGAGGTCATGCTGCAGTTGTATAAGACTCTGGTGCGGCCGCATCTGGAATATTGTGTGCAGTTTTGGTCGCCATACTATAGGAAGGATGTGGAGGCACTGGAACGGGTGCAGAGGAAGTTTACCAGGATGTTGCCTGGTATGGTAGGAAGATCCTATGAGGAAAGGCTGAGGCACTTGGGGTTGTTTTCTTTGGAGAAAAGAAGGTTTAGGGGTGATTTGATAGAGGTGTACAAGATGATTAGGGGGTTAGATAGGGTTGACAGTGAGAACCTTTTTCCGCGTATGGAGTCAGCTATTACAAGGGGGCATAGCTTTAAATTAAGGGGGGGTAGATATAGGACTGATGTTAGGGGTAGGTTCTTCACTCAGCGAGTCGTAAGATCATGGAATGCCCTGCCAGTAGCAGTAGTGGACTCTCCCTCTTTATGGGTATTTAAGCGGGCATTGGATAGGTATATGGAGGATAGTGGGTTAGTGTAGGTTAGGTGGGCTTTGATCGGCGCAACATCGAGGGCCGAAGGGCCTGTACTGCGCTGTATTGTTCTATGTTCTATGTTCTATATGAGACATAGACCACCTCAATCCTGGGAAACTGATCCTATATTGTTGATGGGATTGTACCAGTTGATGCCTTATAAAATATAAGAACAAGGAACAGATTAGACAACTCAGATCCTTGAGCGTGCTCCGTCATTAAATGCAATGATGGCTGATCTCATCTCAGTCTCTAATTTGCTTTCCTGCCCGATCCCCATAACCCTTTAACCTGTAGCTAACTAAAAAGTCTGCCTATCTTAAATTTATTCAGTGTTCTAGCATCCACTGCATTCTGAGGTACTGAATTCCACATATCCATGACCCTTTGAGAGAAATAATTCCTCCTTATCTCCTAACCTTTTGAAATCTGTTACTCCTTATCCTAAAATTATAAACTTTCATTCTAGAATGCTCCAAAAGGAGAAGCATCCACTCTACATTTGTCTATACCCTGTAGCATCTTACATAACTCAAACAGTCTCCTCTTATTTTTGAAACTCTTGCGTGAATAAGTCTAAACTTCTCAATCTCTCTTTCACCTCTGGAATTAATCTGGTGAACTTTCTCTGAACTGTGTTCAATTGTAGGTATGTAGGTTAGCTTGCTGAGCTTGAAGGTTTGTTTTCAGATGTTTTGCCACCATACTAGGTAACATCATCAGTGAGACAGTGAGCTAGAAATCTTCTCAAAAATTGTGCTCAATTGTATTAATTATTTGGAGATGGATGGGGAGAAGGCTGGGGCCTGTTTCCTTTGCTAGAAAGTTGATTTAGGTTCAGATTACCACCGAAGCCCCAAGTGTTCCCTACTTCCAGTACATTCATGGGAGGTTATGGAAATGAGATTTTGCAAAATGCGATGGTCAGGGTGGGCACGAGAAAGTGCGTGGTACATTAATATTGCCATCCAAAATAATTTCTTAGGGGTTCAGGTCATAACTGAGGTCTGACATGTGCCTTACTCTCACTAGGCTAGCAGTCAGTATACCTCTTCTCACAAGGACAGCATATTATCTTTCGCTGTTAGGCCAGGCTGTGGAATTCCTAATGCAGGAACTCATACCATCCTCTGAGTTTTGTTCCTACCCAATTCCAACATCATTGACTGGATGGAGAAAATTCTGAGCCTCTAACATCTTCTAAAGGTGAATTGGAGAGGCATTTTAAAATATAGAATGTAAAAAAGACATGAAGGAAGTGTAAGAATGGGTGCTCGCTTTCAGTCACGCCATGAACCTGGATTTTGAATGTGCTGTCTACTTGACAATATTTTAGAAGTCAGTGGATCATTGCTTGACATTCTGCAGGGTAACTTCTTTACCACAGTCCTTTTTCAGGGAGTCTGTGGCATTTAGTTGCATTCACTATGCTTCCAAACCATGTTCTCAGTCTCGTTCACAACAAATATAACCTTCAGCCTGATGTATAATTACTTAATGATTCTGTAAAGGAGACCTTGTGTGTAGTGTGTTTGTTTCTGAGCGAGATGCTCTGGATTCAAATCCTATTCCAGGACTTGGTGGTCTTGGAACCTGCGTTCATAATCTGGCCAAACAGGTTGGTTGTCAACCTTACAATAATCCCAATGGCAAGTGATAGAGTCCTCTGGGTTAGCTATGCTTATTGCACCAATGCCCCTCAAGTTTTAGCCTCTGGTAACAGACTGGTGACCTGTTCCAGGAAAAGCCTAGCTATGGAAACATGTCATTTGCCTGTCTCAAATATCAACAAACATGGGAAGGCAAAAGAGGATTCTGTAGGCGGAGAAATGATTTTGCAGAGCATTTCAGCAGCTGTTTTAACACACAGAAATGTGAGAGTTGAAGTGCTTAATATGGATAAACCTATTATTACACATGTACTTTCCATTGATGGGTATTTATTTAAAGCTGACTTTAATGTGTTGTTAATGAAGTACAGCTACTATTACCAGGGAGATGGAGACACACCTCGAGTGCTGCTGCTTGGCTTCTTCTAGGGAGGTGGCAGTTCACTGTCATCAACTGTAAACAACTGGAAACATGTGCTAGGAGGTCTTCCTGGCTATTGATCATTTCAGTGTTCAGATAAGCTGGCTATGCAGGGTTTTTCTGGTAAACAGTAAATTATACCTTGACTCCAAGAATAACTACGGAGCATATAAATAAGGAGGTGTGTCACAGTGATCTCAGATTCCATGGAATTGGGTTTGGGTCTCTTAATAGGACTTAAGAGATTTCCTCTCTTAGCATCTCACACATATAATTATGTTCTGTCAAGCTTGTTAATGTCCAGTCACCAGAATATTGATCTGATCATTTTACTGTTTTCACAGTATTGCCTAATTCTGACTTTCTTCAGTTAACGGTGTAGGTTTGTTTGCCAGAAAGTAAGATTACATTTCCGACCATCAAACAACTGTGCAGGCACAAACTGATACATCTTGCACTGGGTTTTGTCTTAGCAGCTGAAATGATGCTTAATTTAAACTGTCTTTAATTAGAGATCTGAAATGCATTTTGGCTACACTACAAAAGTGAAGATAAATTGAGAAATCATATTTTTAGGGTGGACTTGGAAAATAACTGTTTCGATGTCATAGCCTAGGTAAAATTACAAGAATGGCAAAGCTGGGAATTTATTGCAGCAATACGTCTCGTTAGAATTTGGACTCTATTCCATGTCACAATCCTTTGTTTCACAGTTTATTTAATACATGCAGTAAATCCTGACTGTTTTCATGTTTAGATTAGATATATCAATGTCCCTTTTTTATTTAGAGGCCAAATGGTGATTTCATACTTATACATTTGAACCATAGTTGCACTCTGCCAACATCTGAGAAGATATGTTTAAACCATAGCATATGATTTACCAGTTGAATGTGCTCTGAGGATAAATCTGAGCAATATAATTTTATTGAACATTCAGTTTTGGAAGCGGTAAGTCTGAACTTACCAACATGCACTGAAATGCAGTCGATGTCATCAGATTAATTTTAAGTCCTACATGTATTAGTAAATTAATTTCAGTCATGATGTCACATTATGTAGCTGCTAAGAAAAGGTACAATAGGGTATTGTTAATTGATGTGACTTTGTTCTGTCCTTGTAGAGGTTCAATGCATTGCTGTTTGCAAGGAGATTGTATTTCTCCATGGCAACAATTTACTTAACAGAATAGTGCAAATGCACTCCAACCTCATACTCTCATAGCCATAGAGTTAATTGGAGATGTTCCATTGAAGATGCGTAAACGAGCCAGTGAAAGAGCACCTTAAGTGTTGAAGAATGGTAAGACAATACTCCCAATATGCGAGAAAATTTCAGATATAACCAGTCAATGCTGTAGACATGTTATGAGCAGATTTTGCATGATTATATAAAAAATGCAGTGTGCACTTTATACACAAGTATTGATATTATCTGGGATTGCTTTTAAAATGTCTGATTCTGGATTAGTGGTGCTGGAAGAGCACAGCAGTTCCGGCAGCATCCAAGGAGCTTCGAAATCGACATTTCGGGCAAAAGCCCTTCATCCTGATGAAGGGCTTTTGACGGAAACGTCGATTTCGAAGCTCCTTGGATGCTGCCTGAACTGCTGTGCTCTTCCAGCACCACTAATCCAGAATCTGGTTTTCAGCATCTGCAGTCATTGTTTTTACCTCCTTAAAAATGTCTAATACAGGCAAATCAGGTCTTTCTTTGCATCTACTTACACCTAAGTACTAAGCCCCAATAAAGGAATCTGTTTGACTGGCAGTCACATTTTTAATATTACCAGAGTGCACACATAATGGTTAGTACTCAGAAGGTGAGACACTTTAATTTTGACTTTACACCAAACCGACCATTGATATGAAAGCCCAAATAGTTTGGTACTAATACCAGAAAACTATCTAATTGACATCAGCCTCATTGATCTACTTATTGAAATGCACTTGACTATGAATCATTGATTATTGTTTTCCTGAAGTCAGTGAACTCTTTCCATGGTGGGCCATTATCAATTTGGCAGCATGAAGCTACTACGGCCTGAATCATTCAGTTTTTTTGACTACGTGCAAGTTGCATTCATTTTGTTTTCAAGAGGGATTCTTGCTTTGAGCTCTCAACATATCTTACTAACCCCACATCATTAATTATCTATCCTCCAATCCCCATGACATTCCAAGACCAGCAGTGGAAGCCACAACACCAGATCATGTTAGCCTGGTCTAAGTTTGCCACTCAGGTTACTGCAGTCTCAGCTGTCTGGAAGAATGCCCAGCACCCTTTGAATAGTTCATTGTTCTTCACTGAATTGCCACCATGTTTTTGTCGATACTTCACATTCTCACAGTCTCTGCTACTGCACCCACCTCCCTCCAAGGCTGATGCTCTACCACTCTCACTATTACCTGCAACATCTTCTCTCACTCACCTCAACCCCTGACACCACTAACCCTGCAGGATCTCTGTGCTGGTCACTCGCCTTCTCACCTGCACCAATAGTAATAGCTATGTCATCACTTTCACCTTCCTTAATATTTGCGTATCTCTCATTTCAGGAGAAAAACAGACACTGTAAGGCAGAAAAAAATCAGGATGGTGGTTGGCTGCCTGACGTTTGGCTCCTGAATGCTTATGTTGAGAGCATTCCAACTCTGGCCACCCTGAGTGGCTGACTGACCATGTCCAAGCTTCTGGACTGGTATCAGAGACTGCTCTCAAAATACTGTCCCAGGCCCTCCTGAGTGAAAGCTATATCCCTTTATTTGACTAAGATCTGCTAAGAATAATGACAATGTCTTTGTGTCTGTGCTATTGGCAAGGCAAGGTAGAAATCATATGAGCCTGGTAGTTCTGGCTAAAGTGGCAAAGTACACAAAGGCAAGGCAATGCAAGGCAGTGTGCTGTGATCATCCAGAAAGGGTCAGAATGAGAGAGCACTGTGACATCAAGTGAACAATCCAGGGATATGATCTGATCCAATCCATGAGCTAGGTTCACGTCCCTGAAGGCACAGTGTCACTACAATGATAGTTGCCATTGTACTCTCAGAAATAGCATTACAATGCAGAGGTGTATGTAAGTGGATCAGGTAAATGCATTAAAAATTTAGAGACTAGCATATGTAAGATGCCAACGTCCATTGGACATGGGGTGGAAAGGGCAGCATGGGGTGACACATGCCAGTGTGCTCAGGAGCGTGCTCAGTTTTCAAAACTCCTTTCGAGCAAGTGATGAGCTGAAGCCATCAGGACTGCTCTAACTTCCATGTCGAGAGTTCTTGGCATCTAGCTTGTTTGGTGTATTTGGTAAGTTGGGAAATTGAAAATTAATTGGATGATTTGGGCTGTTATTAAGACAGAAGCAAGCTATAATCTCCCTTAATTGGCAACCCACCATTGTCTTGCGAGAAACTCACTATGGTGCTTGGCAAAAGCAGTAAAGATGCAGCAAGGTGCACCTGACGTTGAGATCAGCCTTGTCAGACTTCTAGTCCGATTCTGCCACAAATCTCACCACGGACCCACATTACTCAGACCCTTATACAGTTCTGCCCAATACAGTAAATGGAACAGAGAAAAACATCA
This sequence comes from Chiloscyllium punctatum, assembly GCF_047496795.1. Classification (NCBI taxonomy): domain Eukaryota; kingdom Metazoa; phylum Chordata; class Chondrichthyes; order Orectolobiformes; family Hemiscylliidae; genus Chiloscyllium; species Chiloscyllium punctatum. The sequence continues at coordinate 47,226,808 of NC_092750.1, read as the reverse complement.
ATTAGATAAACTGAAAATCTATGTGACACCATGGTCCATCAGTAATCAATTGTATCTCAACAGCATGTACCCCCATTGACTTGACAATTCCCTCATTCCTTGATTACCATGACAGCATGTCTTTCTCAATGCTGAGTGCAGACAGGAGTGTAAAAAATGTTGGACAGCTACTGGATTACAGCAATGCGGTGTACCTTACAGTCAGAAATGTGGCCACTAGGCAACAAATGGGAAGAGGAATCTGTCAGAACATCCCCATCCAAAACCATGAGAGATCACAGAACCTGACTTCAAAAAGTGGTTTGGTGAAGCTGGGATCAGGTATCAATACAGCATTACTGTACTGGAATAAAACCATGGTGGCAGTTTCGATTATGGACTCTGGTGTAAAATGTATGAGATTTAGTCATCCACGATGTATCTCTCGAGATTTGTCTTTATTAACTTCAATATTTCATGTTTTACAATGTCATTCAAAATCAAGATTGCTCCCTTTGTTATTTAGAAGTCACCCTGATTTGGTGACAAGAAAATGATCCATTTTTACATCATCCATTTCAAAGGCTGATTTGTTTTTGCCTGATGCTTGATCTTCTGAAACATATCAACAGCATACATGACACAACATCAAATTGGCGTTGAGGGGACTTAGTGCTGAAATATGTTCATTTGAATTTGTAGCTCTTGACACAGTGTACAAGGATGAATAGATTGACAGTGACATCAGTTTTTAAAAAAAATTAATTAAATGTCATATAGTTATTGGATCAAAAAAAAATAATCAAATGAGAAGTCTTTGAAATTAATGAGGAACATTTTAATTTCTTGACAAGTCAGGATGGAAGGGGCTCAGTAGTGCTTGGGGAAGTTAGGGTTTCACTGTATGTTATGTAGGTTTAGTTGGGCAGCATTTTTGGATGCTATAGTCAGGTTCCTTGCCTGACAGGGAATCTGAGTGTCATGCTTGTCTTCTTTTCAAATGTGGAGAGGTCTGGATCAGAGGCTGGTGAAGTGTAGGGCAGTTAGGAATTAGAGGCTTGGGTCAGGTAGTGGTCATGGGCCTTGGGGAAAGTGGGATATGTTGTTGATGGGGAGATTTGAGGTCAGGGACTCCCGAAGGAGTTCAGAGTGCTTGGATGGCAGAGTGTGGGGAAGGAGCTCAGAGGCCTTGGGTTGAGATTGGAATGATAAGGGGTTGTGTCCAGATAGTGGTGATGTAATGATGAGGTGGGCATGTTGGACCCAGCAGTTTTGTGGAAAAAGGACAGCTCCTGAATCCAAGAATCCTTGCCTCCATTCAGCAGAACAAATGGGGGAGAAATATAGGTACACAACCTCCTTATAATATGCAGATAACGAAGCCACTTTCTGCATGAGGTTTGGTGGCTCATCTCCCTGTCTTATCTTTGTTTAAACAAGGAGTAAGTTGATTGGACTCAGGATTCAGCTTTTAAATCTTTAATCACCCACTGAACCTAAACCTGTCCATTTACTGCAGGAATAACTGACCCAAGTGTCTCCGTTGCCATACCTCTGTTGTACCTGAGTGTAAAAAAGATTAAAGGTAGAGCGATGGGAAGCAATTGTGCGGTGAAAATCTATTTATGCGAACATCTGAGAGTCTAGCTGTAGAATAATTTTAAGCCAATTCACGTAAGATTTGTGTTGAAGACTTAGTATGTTATCTTTCAATAGACATGAAACCATTTCCCTTCTGGGTAAATGTAAATGATCCTACAGCACAATTAGATTAGATTCCCTGGTCCAGCCAGTCAACACCCTCCGAAGAGTAACCCACCCAGACCATTTCCCTCTGAGTAATGCGCCTAGCACTATGGGCAATTTAGCATGGCCAATTCACCTGGCCTGCATGAAGAAACTGGAGCACGCAGAGTAAAACCACGCAGACATGGGGAGAATGTGCAAACTCCACACGGACAGTCGCCCGAGGCTAGAATCGAACCTGGGACTCTGGTGCTGTGAGGCAGCAGTGCGAACCTCTGAGCCACCATGCCACCCTAGAGAAATATAAAATTTCAAGCTAAAAGATTCTTAGTGATCAGCAACAAATAATCTGGCCATTTATCTCATTGCTGAATTTTACTGGGTGCAAACTAATTGTGCACATAATAACATTGATAACACTTGAAAGGCAGTGAATTGGCTGTAAAACATTTTGGGATGTCCTGAAGACATAAAAGACACCAAATGTATGCACGTTCTCCTTTTATTTTATCTCTTAATGCCTTCACCAATAAGGAAGGTAGAGGAATATCTTTTCAACATGTTAAATATTCATTAAATATTATCACCAACAATATTTCAAAGCTTATGCTTGGTCAACAGCTAAGGTAATTGTTTGTAACACAACATACTTGTTGCCTTTTAGTATTTGTAGATGCCTTCAAATACCTAATCCTTTCTTTATTTCATGCTAGTCTTTTATTGAGAAAGGAATAGTATAGTACAATATTTACATGTTTAGGCACAATTAAAGAATTACTTTGCAGAAATGTGGTCCAATTTATAGCAATTTTGAAGTCAATCATCCCCAGAAGTAATACCTTTTTATATTTTTCAGAATGCGTAATAAGTATAATAAATACTCAGGTATGTTGCATATTAAGATATTATTTACACATGCTGTATTTTTCTTTGTTAAAAAGTGCTTAGTTTCCTTCATCTGTGCTGACTTGGAGTAGTGACTGCTCTAAATAATAGGTAGGATATTACAGAGCCAATGAGAAATTGATATGCGAGTCCCTGGGGAAGGTTTGAATCACATTAGATTAGATTCCCTACAGTATGGAAACAGGCCATTTGGCCCAACAAATCCGCACTGGCTCTCCGAAAAGTAACCCATATTTACCCCGACTCATGAATCTAGCATTATGGGCAATTTGGCATGACCAATTCACCTGGCCTGCACATTTTTGGATTGTGGGAGGAAACCAGAGCACCCAAAGGAAACCCACGCAGACACAGGCAGAATGCTCAAACTCTACACAGACAGTGATTGAACCCAGGTCCCTAGTGCTGTGAGGCAGCAGTGCTAACCACTGAGCCACTGTGCCACCCATTTTAATCAAAAAGCAGAATATAGCAGAAATCTGGAAATCTGAACTAAGAACAGCACCTGCTGAAAATCCGCAATTGGTCGGGCAGCATGATAGCAATAAAAACAGCATTACCATTTTAGGTTAATGACCTTTTCATCAGAATTGATTTAAAATTGCATTTTCTGATTGTGGACATTATGTTGCTATTTTTTCAGTTAATTTATGTACTTTTCTGTCTTCAAAAGGGTAATACCTTTACTATTGGGAATCTTAAGTAATTTATTCAAATCAGAATTGGATTGCATTCCATCAACATCATAAAGGAAGACAAACTGTCCCATGGTCATAACTGCTGGTAGTGATAGTTTTTCATTGTCAACAGAGTTTCAACTCCTTTCAAAGTTAAGGCATTTCAAAAACCTAGCTCTTCAAAAGTGCTCAGTAGAACAATGTCAAACAAATGTTAATCCAGCTGGTTCAGAAGGCAAAATATTTGTTTAAGTTACTCTACAGGAATCCATACTGCCCTTCAGAACTATAAAGAACTCGGCTCAGTATGGTGCTGCATTGAAAAAATCCCCATGTTGGATATGCACGAGCTTAAAGTGAAGCCATAAATAGTGCAAACATGACTGAAGTTGGTAAGAATCCAGCACTTTCTGAATTTTTTTAACTCTTTTTTTTGTAGTTAGCTTGCAAAATAAAAGTCAGATTTATTTGCTTAGCTCTGGGCAGTGCTTGCATGTTATTCCATTCCCATTCAAAGGGAACTCTTGGATTGATAATACTTCAATGATGCCACCAAGACCCAGTGCAGAGGAACGATGGAAAGCAACATGCACGATAAATTATTTTGTTCTGTTTCCTCACTGTTTTTCTTTCTTGTTATTTGTTTTTCAGCTGTGAGGGCCTTCAACCTGTATTACCCAACTCTAATTGCCCTAAACAGGTAGTTTTGTCACCTACAACTGAATGGCATTGTTGGCTAATTTAGAGTGGTGGGAGGCGATGGCCTTGTAGTATTATCACTCGATTATTAATCTGTTAATCCTTTAGCTGTCCTTACTTTGTCTGGCACACATGGGACTCCAGACCCACAGCAATGTGGTTGACTCTTAACTGCTCTCTGGGCAATTTGGAGATGGGCAATAAATGCTGGCCTGGCCAATGATACCCACGTCCCATGAATGAATCAACATTGATGTGCATCTAGAGTTATATGTAGGCTAGACTAGTGAAATCAGCATATTTCCTCCTCTAAGGGACATTAGTGAACAGATTATTGTTTACACAATCCAGTCATTTTGTGATCATTGTTGACGAAACTAGCATTTCAGATATGTGGATGTCACAAAGACTGGGGGAGCTATGGATAGTGAGGAGGATTGCCAAAGGAGACAGCAGGATACAGATAGGCTGGAGACTTGGCCAGAGAAATGGCTTAATCCGGACAAATGCAAGATGATACATTTTGGAAGACCTAAGGCAAGAGGGAAATATACAGTAAATGGCAGAACCCTTAATAGCATCAATATACAGAGGGGCAACATAAGTGGATAAGGTGGTCAAGAAGGCATCTGGCGTGTTTGTCTTCACTGGTCAGGGCACAGAGTATAAAAATTGTCAAGGCATGTTATAGCTGCGTAGAACTTTAGTTAGGCCACATTTAGAATATTGTGTACTTTTCTGATCACCATACTACCAGAAGGATATAGAGGCTTCTGAAAGTGTACAAGAATAGTTTACCTGTTACCTGGTTTGGAGGGTGTTAAGTAAGAGGAGAGATTGGAAGAACTTGGTTTGTTTTCACTTGAACTGCGAAGGATGAGGTCGTTGGATGCTGCCTGAACTGCTGTGCTCTTCCAGCACCACTAATCCAGTATTTGGTCTTCAGCAACTGCAGTCATTGTTTTTACCTTTGAAGGATGAGGGTTGACCAGATCAAAGTTTACAAAATTATTGACAGTTGGAGTCATTTTACCAGAGCAGAAATGTCAATTATTAGGGAACATAGGTTTCAGGTAAAAGCAAGTAAGTTTAAAGGAGATATGAGAGGCAGGTTTATTGAACAAAGGGTGGTAAGTGCCTGGAATGTGCTGCCAGAGGAGGTAATGGAGGCAGATACAATAGCAACATTTAAGAGGCATCGCAACAGATCCATGAATAGGCAGGGAATAGAGTGATCCAGACAGTGTAGAGGCAAAAGGTTTTTAGTTTAGAAAGACATCATGTATCAATGCAGTCTTGGTGGGCCAAAGGACCTGAATCTGTGTTGAACTGTTCTTTATTCTTTGTATATGTTAATGAAGTGAATTTAAATCTTCCAGCTGCTGTGCTGGGATTTGAACTCACAGTCCCAGAGCTACAGTCCCAGCCTCTGGATCATAAATCTTGTAACATTACCAATGCACAGATTAGGTCCCAAAGAAATCTAGCATATGTTTAAACATATTTTCTCTAATACTTTAGAGGTAAATCTCAAATTATTCTGTGGGATTTAGCTAAAACTATCAAACTAGCAAACTAATGTATTTTGTCTACTGGGTGTAGAAATGTAATGTTTTGTTACATTATGCATTCGAGATGAGAATATGTAATTGCATCATTCATGACTGGGTGCACCCTCATATTGTGAGACGACTGCTATCTCTCTACACAATAAAAAGACAAACAAGAAGCAATAACCTGGAGATTATTCAGGGAATCCCTGGCTAACCTTTCTCTTCCCTTCAAAGGTAGTGAAACACGTTCCTAGAAGTCCTAACCCCTTCATAATTATCTCACATCTTTGCTTTGTGTGGCCTAATAGTTTTATTAACATAGAAATTCGAATCATTGTTGGAAACCCCATTTTCGACCCTGATCAGACAAAAAAAAATCCACATACATATAGATGTCTTTGACTCTGAAATTTATGGTCAGGGGCCTCCTATTATGAAGCAGAGGAAATCTGTCCAGAAAACATGGCAAAATGCATAAGATGATCATTTTTTTAGCAGTAGGTACTGCAAGATGGTGTTTAATATTCAGCTGACACCTTTTCAGCTCCTGTGAAAGGGTACGTCTGTAAGGTAATTGTAGGGTTGAGTGTGGGATGATGAGGGTCTAGGCTGTGAAGTGGGAGAAGGGATTGAGGGGTTAGGGTGCTGGAAATGAGGTGTCTTAGTTCGGGGATGGGGTAGGACTACAGAGAGTTGGGGCTGTGGAGGAGTTGTCAAGTTTGCCCTGTTTGAAGTGTGGGTGAGGGGTGGGGGCGGTTGAGATTGGGGGTGGGTGTGCTGTCAGATCTGGAGAATGTCAATGGTAGGGGATAGAATATATTTGCAGTGTCGTTAGTGCTCTTGGGTGTCAGTTTAATAGTCTGAGATTAGAGCAGCCTTTTAATATGCTAAAAACTTTCCTGGCTAATTATTAGGCTTATGCAAGTTAGCACCCTTTGAACTCTCTAAGGGACTTTTTGACATGTTTCAGATGCCGTGTAACTGCCAATTGGTATTTTGAATTCCCCTGGATTCAGCGATGTTGGGATTTCTGCGCGGTCCTGACATGCAACTCCAGAAGAACTCTTAAAACAACCAATTAAAGTTTTGGGATAAAAAAATTGGCTAACCTCTAAAAAAAGGACATGGAAAATGTGGCACATGATTAACCCATTGCTGTTGGTTTTATTTGTTGGCCACACGCTTCAGCAAGGTGCTCGATAACATGAGGAGCTAGTGTTACTTAAAGACAGCTTGCATCTCTTTAAGACAGAGGTGCACTGAGGCTGCGAGAAGTGGTGGGAGCTTTTTCAAAAAGTTGATCTAGGCTGACCTATTTTGAGAGATGGCGAACATGTGAGAGAGTGTGAGCACAAAAGCTTTCAGACAGTGCACGAGTGCTCATGCTGGAAGACTTGGAAGGAAGACGATAACAATCTGACATATGTTGTCAGGGTGAGATTTCTTCAAATGACATAACATATCTACCAAAATAATAATCTCATCCCCTGTTCAATCTTTACACCCCCAATTGCTTAATGACAATTTCTAGTTATCACTCATCAATACTCATTAGAAATGTTTTGCCTCATTGTTACACATTGTTGGAGGCCTTGTACCAAAACTCTCAGCAATTCAACTACAGCAGGCACATCATATAAACCTGTTGCAGGACACTCACTGCTGCACCTAGCCTCTCTTGCTAGAAAAGATGGTATCTAATAATAGGCAGTAGCGAAGAACTGATTTGGATCCTGGGGGAGACTAAACACACCTCCACCTTTTAACAGCCTTCAAGGCAGTTGTGCGGGCTATCACAAGAAAGGTCATCACAGAGGAACATGCAATCATACATACGTAAGAGGCCCTTTGGCCCATCAAGCCCGTACTACTAAAGCTACACTAAATCTAGAATAGTCCCAACTTCAGCACTAGGCCCATTGCATTGAGTGTTATGATAGTCAAGTGCTTGTCCAATTAATTTTTAAAGGTTGTAAGGTTATCTACCAAAACTACCCTCTCAGGCAGTGCATTCTGCACTCTGTCACTCTGTGGATGAAAAACATCTTCCTCAAAAAACCACTAGCTAGAGGATTAACTGTGGAGGGTATCTGAGTAACTTCTCTTCATTCTCATTCTATTTCTCCCTCATCCTTGAAATTCTTCTGACTGAGAAGTTGAGTAGGCTGGAACCCCACACTTTCTCTCTCTCTCTCCTCTCACTAGAATCTATTCCTTGACCTTTGTTCATTTCAGATACCCAAGAACTGGAATCTTCCCTGTCATTGATGTAGACAATGATAATGAAAGATGCTATCACTTAATCTTGCATTCAGTTACTGACCTTGTACATATCAGTGACTAGGCTAGAGGAGGGATCTGCATATGGTGAAACACTGCATAGGTTTGCGGGAGCCAGGGCAGGACAAAAAGAGAATGCTGATGCCAGCTCACCAGAGCACATGCAGACAAGTCAAACATGTACTTTAATGAGCCAAATTACAGAGGAAGGCTGATGGGGATACATAACCAAATGCTTGCTGAAGTGGAAACCTGCCAGAAAGCTTGCACACATTTTCTAGAGGTGTGCAGGATTCCAACTCCAAGCTGGCACAGGGCTTTATGCAGAGGCTTGGAGCTCATCCATTCCACCATACAACAGATGGTCACCTCCAGCAGCACACCTGTGGACCTCCATATGTTGTGGTGCCAGGTCACTAATGTCACTGCGTCCATTCCAGCACAAAACACTATCCTCTGGGACTCTGAATGCTGCAAAGGAAACTCAGTGTTCTGGTATTATGATTCGGAATATCAATGTTTAGAATGGCTGATGCGGCATCATAAAGTTTATCAATTATCCCATGAGAGTGGCAGAGGCTGCATGGGAGCATGAACTTGCCATCCTGCCTCAGGTTGATAACATTTCTTATCCTAACTCAGTTACATTGTCTCATACACTTGCTGTGAGCCAGCCCAGCCCTGATTGCCAGAGATCACACTGAGAGTGCAATCTGCAGCTGATCTTTCCGCCATCCCCCCCCATCCAAGGATGCTGGAGGTCATGCTCCAAGGCAACTGCTAGGTCCTTAATTGAAGGTCAGTAGCTTTCCACCACTCAGGGAAAGTACCTGATAGGGGAATAGGATAGGCAGAAGCATACAAAAGACTTCAGGTGATTGCACAAGAATGATTATTTTATATGCATCGTGACATGATTGAACTTCCAGCTTTGAGTTAGATTGTGCATTTCTTGGTTGAAAAATATGATGGTCAGTGTGCAATAGGAAAGGTAGCCCAGTAGGACAAAAAGCAGTCAATCTGATTAATGAGTCATACTGGTCTGACTGATCTCTTACTGGACCTCCATTTTAATATATGCAAGATCAGTCAGACCAGCATTTCACATTTATCACGATTTATTTTGTCACTGTCATTTTCCTTCTTGGACAGTGTATGGAACCATTCATGAATGGTTGAGTAAACTGGTGTGGTTCATTAATACTCTGATTATATTGACTATTTTAAAAGTTCTGTCCAGATCATGGCCTCCATTCCACTTGTCGTTCCTTCGCTTGTCATTGCACTTGTCCTGTCTCCACTTCTTCCTCTTTTTCTTCCTCATGCTTCAGCTTCTCAATTTCTCATCTTGACCCCTGCATGGTTAAGGATCTCCTCAGTCCAGCCAGGAGGAACAACATCAAAGAGTGCCAATGGTATGTTCGTTGATGATTCTTACTGTAGCCCTGCAGGGTATTTAGGAGTTGCTTTGGACTGGAGTCATGAACCACGTCACAGTTGGGTAACGTGTGTCACCTCAGCCTGCTCAACCTGATAGTGGGTCAAGTTAATGAGTTGTGACTCTAACTGGGAAAATAGGCATTGACCTCCATAATGCACTAGCTGTGGTCATACAACCGTTTCACTTTGAGGGAACAGAATCCCTTTCGATTCGTAACAATGACACAACTTATGCAAGGTAATGTAGATTGTGAGAAAGTGAGAACTACAGATGCTGGAGATAGGAGTAAAAAAATGTAGCCCTGGAAAATCACAGCAGGTCAGGCAGTAGCTGAGGAGCAGAAGAGTTGACGTTTTGGACATAAGGCCTTGATCAGGAATGTGGATTGTGTCCCTGTACTGTGTACCTTGGGGAAACTAACAATCTGTGCTGTCCTTATGCTTACTCTGTCTGCTTGTCTCAGGCAAAAGGGAATGTAATGAAGCTCTCTTTGAAAGGCTTTGGAGATAACCTGTATGCTGCAGTATACTTGAAATACTAAGCTGTTGCTTCTTTGCTAAATGCTTTAAAGTCAAGACTTATAGTCAGCTCATTAGCCATGTGCATTGGTGACTTTGCTTTACATTGAATGCATGGCTACAGTATTTGTCTGATTTCAGTCATGGTGCATTTTGTAAAGGGAAGACATCTTAAGTATTGGTTCTTGTTAGAGGTAAGCAAGAGAATACCTTTTTAAAATCCTCAGCAAATATGCCTTCTTACGTAGAGTCCAGCTTCCCTTTTCCTCATCCAACTTTTAGCAGTTTGTCCTGTTTTTCATGACTCTCCTTATAAAGCCTGGCCTACTCGATTCTGTGAGGAAACATAGCCCTGAAGCAAGTGGTATTAGAACTGGATTTTAAATCAACAAAAACGGCACTATCTATAGACAACAGAAGCTTTATACAATCATGAAAACGTTTTTAAAAATTGTACAATTATACCAGCTGCCAACAGAAATAATCTAATAACTATCGTGTGGGTAAATATAGAAACTGGAAGCAAAAGAAGGCCATTTGGCTCTGTGATCCTGCTCCATCATTCAATATGATCCTGACTGATCTTCAATCTCAATCTGAAGACCATATCCCTGCTTTGTCTCCATACCCCGATTCCTTTACTATCTAGAAAAAAAAATCAGTCTTTTTCTTGAACATAATCAAGGGATCTAACCTTTACTTCATAATACCTTGAAGTAATAGCGGATTTTGAGAAGATTTGTAGCTCAGGTTGAGGTTCTGGATGTAAGTTTGCTTGCTGAGGTGGAAGGTTCATTTTCAGACGTTTCGTCACCATACTAGGTAACATCATCAGTGAGCTTCCAGTTGAAGCACCGGTGGTATGGCCCACTTTTTATTTATGTGTACAAAAAGACATGATCTACTCTCACTAGTATCTTTACATACAGATGAGGAAGGATACCACTTTGACTAGGACAACACATCCATCCTAGGACAAGCCAGCCAGAGACACACGCAAGAATTCCTAGAAGCATGGCATTACAACTGGAACTTTATCAAAAAACACATTGACTTTGCTCCCATTTACCACCCCCTGAGAAAAAGAACAGGAAATAACATCACTACAGGAACTGATATCACCACAGAAAATGACATCACCAACCCAAGGAAGCCTAAACACATAAATAAAGAATGGGCCATACCACCAATGCTTCATCCGGAGGCTCACTGAAGATGTTACCTAGTATGGTGATGAAACACCTGAAAATGAACTTTCCAGCTCAACGAACAAACCTACATTCAGAACCTTTAAGAAATAGCACTGGTGGGAGATCCTTCATTTCATTTTACATCAAGCTCAGGTATTTCATTCCATGCAATTAAATTATAACAACATGAGGCTTTAAGCTTGTAGAATTAATTTTCCGAGATGCTGTTTGGCAGTAATGAGCCGTCATCACATCACTAAAAAGATACCAAGACTGCAATAAACAAGCCCTGACTTTCAGTGGCATGTTTTACTTATATTGTCCCTGCAAATACATTGGCTATACCAACTACACAATGTATTTCAGTGATGGGATAGAGAAAGCTGCTGGATTCATGAAACCTAGAATCATGCCCCTGTGGAAAACTGAAGATTTGTGACCACTGATGAAGATGCCGAAATCTTGGGCTGGATTCTGTTGGCCCCCAGGTGGTAGAACAGGAAGGGGTATGCAGGTAAAATTGTGAAGAGCCACCTCAGGATGGGTCTCTGACACACTCCTCATTTTCGATTTTGGCACCGGGTGACTTGAGATGCCACCAGCTCCCTGTTCCACCAAAGCAAGCAGGTGAAATTAGGGCCAAGTAAACAGGATCACTGGCATTTTACTGATAACAGGTTCCCCAGCCCTACATGGGGAGACTGCTAGCTTCAAGGAAGCAGTCTCCCTGTCACAGCCAAGGAGTGCAACTGAATCCAGATTCTCCATGCCAAGTTTAGGGCTACTGGGGTCCCCATGGAGGAATTTTCTGTCCACGTAAAACTTATTTTTAAATTATTCACCTGAAAGTGCTCTGAAAGCGTCCAACACACTTGAGCAGTACCACTGCTGGCTGCATCAACAGCTCACCCATCATCTTACATTAGATGGTGGACCTGGGCATGATTGGGGTGGGGGAGGCGGATGGTGGTGGTTAGGGGTCAGGGTGTGGTTGCTGGGAATGGTAAGGGGAAGGGAAAGCTGCTGGGGATGAGGCGATGTCAAGTTGGGTTGACAAGTATATTGTTGTTCTTTAGTACAAGTCAGAAAAATGGTTTGCCAAACATTTTCTAAAAACAAAGATGATACATTTTTAAAAAACAATTCCACAATTTTGCATAGGAACTAATGCATAGTCAGCCTTCAACTTGGTCTGAACATGACCTCAACCACACTGACAATTTCCAGAGGGGAGGCTTGATTTTGGCATCCAGATCATTGTTGCATACTTTTCTGCATCTCCATGATGTTTTGCAATTGTTTTTATTTAAAAAAAAAGTCACTATGTAAAGATTATAACCATGTCTTTGAAAATTGATAAACAGCATGACCAGAGCAAGCCATCATCAATAATCACAAAGAAAAAGAAATAGGAGGTGGTCAATGTGTGCATTGTGGATACTCAATGATCTTTTACTCACTGATCTTTTTGGTTTCAATGGAAATATCTTTACAAATGACTTCACACCACATTGTTGCATGTCTGGTGGAATTATGGATAGTGAGAAAGGTTGTTAAGGGGTACAGCAGGATATAGATCAATTGGAAAATTGGGCTGAGAAATGGCAGATAGAGTTTCATCTGGAGAGTGTGAGATGATGCATTTTGGGATATCAAATTCAAGAAGAAAGTACACAGCAAACAGTAGATAGGCGTATTGATATACAGAAGGATTTTTGGTACAAGGAAGTGGCAATGTAAATGGCTAGGTGGTAAAGAAGGTATATGGCATGCATGCCTTCATCAGTCAGCACATTGAATATAAACATTGGCAAGTCATGTTGCAGTTGTATAAAGTTTTAGTTAGGCCACATTTGAAATATTGCGCAGATCTGATTGCCGCATGATGTGAAGGACGTGAAGGCTTGGGAGAGGGTGCAAAATAGGTTTACCAGATGTTGCCTGAACTGGAGTGTATTAGCTATAAGGAGAGGTTTGACAAACTTGGATTGTTTTCGCTAGGGCATCAGAGTCTGAGGGCCTGACTAAAGTATATAAAATTGAGAGGCATAGATATGGTGCATATCAGAATCATTTTTCCCAAGGTGGAAATATTAAATACTAGCGGATATAGGTTTTAGGTGAGAGGGCAAGTTTTAAAGGTGATGTGGGGTGGCACAGTGGCTCAGTGGTTGGCACTGCTGCCTTACAGTGCCAGGGACCTGGGTTTGATTCCCACCTCCGGTGACTGTGTGGAGTTTGCCCATTCTCCCTGTGTCTGCGTGGGTTTCCTCCCACAATCCAAAGATGTGCAGATTAGGTGAATAGGCCATGCTAAATTGCCCATAATGTTAGGTGCATTAGTCAGAGGGAAATGGGTCTGGGTGGATTACCCTTCGGAGAGTCGGTGTGGACTTGGTGGGCCGAATGGCCGGTTTCCACACTGTAGATAATCTAATTAAAGAGTTTTCGCACAGAGGATGATAGGCGCCTGGAACATGCTGCCCATGGAGGTGGTAAAGGTAGGTATGTTAACAAAGTTTGAGAGGCATTTAGACAGACACATGAACAGGCAGGGAATAGATGGAAAGGGAACCATGTGCAGGCAGATAGGATTAGTTTAGAATGACATTATGATTGGCACAGACATAGTGGGCTGGAGAGCCTGTTCCTTTGCTGTACTGTTCTATGTTCTATGATAAGCAATACTTTTTAGAGATGAATGTACTGTTTATTCAAAATGAAAATAAAATAAAGTACTAATTATAGCTAGTTACTTTTCCAGGCTCTGGACTATTTCCTAAAGTTGCCAACGTTGGAACTCTTGATGAAATTAATGAAGCTATTGAGCAAAGTTGAATTTTTCACTCAACAGTGAAATAGCCGAGAGGGAGGAAAACTCAAAATTGCAGGATTTTGTGGTGCAGGAAAATTTGAAATTTTGTTCTTTCAAAAATCAAATTATTAAAAAAGTAATAGATATATTTATAATTACATATTATTGATACGTTTGACCATACTGAAAAATGATTAAATTGTAAGGCACATCAATTGTTTATTTTCTCTCTTTGCTCTTCCTCAGCTAATGCTAATATGATTTTTCAAGTGTTCCTTGGAAAATATATTTTCCTGTATGTTTCTTTACCTTCACTTTAGTTAGTGCATGAGATAACAAGCAGTTTAATTATTTAATGGAGAGTGAAATGCAGTATTACAGAAATTGTGCACATAATAGTTTATCATTTTATATTAAAATCCTAGAAAATAATATGAAATGATTAATGACTTCAGTTAAAAAAAAATCTAATTTACCTTGCTGAAGTGAACTTCATTCGACAGCACTGACTTTTGTTTGCTCATGTAGGTAACGTTTGCAGATTAAATGATGAAAAGCAGAAATAAATTATTATGTCATTGATGAACGAATGTACAATCAGGATGTTAGAAACAGCATTGCTGTGAAAATGTTGATTTTTCAACATTGGAACTAATAACTAGATTAACTCTGCCATTGTACTTCTAATATATATGTCCAAACAAAAAGCCTCTCTGATGCTTCAGTTAATAATGTTCCACGAGGCAGGTTCCAAAGTCACAATTATCTTACATCTAGCTGGATTGGCAATGTGGACCTCAAGTTGATTCTGGAGGTTTTGGGCATAGAAAGGCAGAATCAACTGGAGATCCCTTTAGCTGACAGCATACTGTGTCTGTGCCCCCTGCTGGCAAGTGCTGATTTGAGCGAGGAAAGGATCAGGCTCAAGTGTGATTCTTGCCACCCTGATAAGGAAGTCTAAAAAGTTTGATGTTTAATCTTGCAAGTGAAAAATTATATGCTGGCCAGGTAATAGAAAATTTAGAATTGTAGCTGTGCTTGTGTCAGCTCTTTTGGGCCACAATGGAAGGAAATTGGAGAAACAAAAGAGAAGAAACATAAAATGACTCCAATGGGAATATGGGGATGAGGTTATTCTGAGGGCACAACAAAGCTGAGAGCAGTTGGGAGTTTAATTTAGACAGAAGCTGTCACATTAAGGATGTAATGAACTACCCACATTGCTTCAGTTTGTTTTCACTGACAACAATGACTATTTCAAACCACTGGAAGTTATCAATTATAGATTCTTTGACACATCTATCAAACAGTTGCATGCTTTGTTCCCCACATGGTTGTCTGCAAAACAAACAGTTCAGCCACTGCTCAGCAGATATAGCCAGAAATAGATTATATTTAAAGTTTGTTTGCTAAGATTCAAGTTGTTAGTTGGAAGTACTCAAGGAATTATTAATTGTGATACAAAACTGCTTCTAAGGCTGAGAAGGCAAAAGCACCATTTTGTAACTGAACAACTACCCAATGGGTGCAAAGAATATAACAAGAAATAATATGAGAAACCTCTCTTCTAAGTGATATCAAAAAAGAGATATAATAAATATATTAATGGGAAAGCAAATGGTAAATTCGAATGTGGGACTATTAAAGATAGATGCAGGACAGAATAATAAGATGTTTGCAAATCAATTCATGAGAGTATAGGGCATAAAATCAAAACAGAGGGTTGCTGAAAGGTAACACGTTCTACTTTGTACGTTTCTGAATGTACTAGTTAATATGTTGCCCCTTTGTGGCATAATTAGACTGTCTTTCACGTGTTCAATAACAAACTGCTTTACCTCTTTATAACTTTCAACTACCAAGTAGGCTCCTTTGCTATCAGGTTGACTGAGACATCAGTTCTTTGATGAAGCTCAACTTTTCTCCTCTCAGTCCCTACTTGGTTTGACCAAAATCATCACTTTCAGTGCGTCAAGTTTGATTCCTTGCTGCTGATGGTATTTCCATTTGCTCTGTGTTCCATCAGTTGAGATTGATTATTTGTGATATGGATAGTTGTAAGTGCTTGAGCCAGGATTTAAACCCCATGTCCAATCCATCACAGAGAACATTTGCTTCCATTCCCATAACAATAGTAAACTCCGCATTGCCTCGCCCTTTGTTACTTGCAGAGTACTTTTCTGTCTCTCATCCACCAGGTGTACAAACTCCAATTCATCCAAAGTTCTATATTCTGGCCGCACAAGATCTCACCTTTCCATTGCAATGATCCTCATTTATATAAGCCAACTCCCAATTGTTAAAGTTAAGATCTGTCTGTGACCTTGATCTACTAAGTCTCTCCAGCACTCAATATTGCTTGAATTTTTGATTCTATTGACTAAGTTAAAAAAAAATTTAGTTACTTTGGTCTCCACACTTTGGAAGTCACACATTTAAGTAGAGGTAGAATAATGGTAGTTGTTGAAACTAAGATAATGCTCATGGCAGATACTGGAATTTGAGTTCACTTATTAAAAAGCCTGGAACTGAAAGCAGTAGCAGCAGTGATCAGAAAATGACCATTGCTTTTTGTTTCCCTTACTCCCAATACCTCCGTCTCCACTGCATCTGCTCCCAGGAGGACCAACTCCACTATAGAAAATTCCAGATGACGTCCTTGTTCAAGGACCACAATTTCCCCTCCCACATGCTCAATGACACTCTCCAGCACATCTCCTCCACTTCCCGCATCTCTGCCCTTGAACCCCGCCCCTCCAATTGCAACAAGAACAGACCCCCCCCTTCGCTCTCACCTTCCACTCCACAAACCTCCAGATACAACGCGTCATCCGCTGCCATTTCTGCCACCGGAGATATATCTCCATCCCCACCCCAATTTTTTCTGCAGAAGCCATTATAACAGCGACTCTCTTGTAAGGTCAATGCCCCCCATCAACCCACCCAAAACTCCCGGCACCTTCCCTTGCCCAATCTGTACCCACACCTCTCCCTTCAGCTCCAACCAAGACTCCAAAGGATCCTTCCACATCAGCAGAGATTTTCCACACATGTCATCTACTGTGTCCGTTGCTCCAGATGTGGTCTCCTTTATATTGGGGAGTAGGATGTTAACTTGCGGAACATAGGGTGGCACAGTGGCACAGTGGTTAGCACTGCTGTCTCACAGCGCCAGAGACCTGGGTTCAATTCCCGCCTCAGGCAACTGATTGTGTGGAGTTTGCACATTCTCCCCGTGTCTGCGTGGGTTTCCTCCGGGTGCTCCGGTTTCCTCCCACAGTCCAAAGATGTGCAGGTCAGGTGAATTGGCCATGCTAAATTACCCAAAGTGTTAGGTAAAGGGGTAAATGTAGGGGAATGGTGGGTTGCGCTTTGGCGGGTCGGTGTGGACTTGTTGGGCCGAAGGGCCTGTTTCCACACTGTAAGTAATCTAATCTAATCTAATTTCGGAGAACATTTCTGGGACACACGCACTAACCAACCACACCACTTTGTGGCCAAACACTTCATCTCCCCCTCCCACTCCGCCACGGACATGCGAGTCCTGGGCCTCCTCCACTGCCAGATTCTAGCCATCCAATGCCTGGAGGAAGAACGCCTCATCTTCCGCCTTGGGACCCTCCAACCACAGGGGATCAATGTTGATTTCACTAATTTCCTCATCCCTCCTCCACCCACCTTATCCCAGATCCAACCCTTCAACTCAGCACCGCACTGTCAAACTGTCTTACCTGTCCATCTTCGTTACCACTAGTCCACTCCACCCTTCTCTCTGACCTATCATCATCACCTCCCTGACCTTTAACTATCTATAACGTTCCCAGCTATCATCCCGCCAGCCCCATCCCCCTCCCATTTACTTCTCAGCCCCCTTGGTCCTCCCCCACATTCCTGATGAAGAGCTTATGCTCGAAACATCGTCTCTCCTGCTCCTCAGATCCTGTCTGAGTGACTGTGCTTTTCCAGCACCACACATTTTGACTCTGATCTCCAGCATCTGCAGTCCTCATTTTCTCCTTGTGTATTGTAGCAAAGAAGGCATATTTATTGAACCTTTTGGTCTTGAAATAATCAGGACAGTTTGCAAGAATGCCAATTTCAGGGCAAAAATCAATATTTACACATAATGAGAAGAGCAACATTTATTACAGAATGTTTTTCTTTCCTGAAATATAAATGTTGATTTTCCCCTTAAATTGACATTTTTGTAACTTGCTCTGATCCCTGCAAAATGCAAAGTTTCAACAAACTAAGGTGCTTTTTGAATGAAATCTGCAGTTCTTACATCTTCTGACCTATATTTTACTACAGATCCACAACCGTGTAGTTGACTCTTCAGTGCCACCTGCAATGACCTAGTAAGCTTCTCAGTTCAAAGGCAGGTAGAGATAGGGAGTAATTGCTAGCCTTACCAGCAATCCTGCCAACCCACTCAAGAAAACAAAACCACTCTGTTGTACGTGTTGCAGAAACAACCACTGTCAGCTAATACTTGGAGTAGAATGCTACCAGCAATCCTCCTTTCTACTCCTTTATAAGTGTCAAATTAACAAATTATTAAACAGCTCCTGGTGGGGTACTGAAACAAAAGCATAATGAAATGGTCAATACAAATTTATAAACATGAGCATTAACATATTAAACCAAAGTAACATTGTCTGGAGTGATGATGCAATCCAGCCCCTGCAGTGTGTATCAGTGTCTAAAGGCCTCTATCATGCTAGTGGACCCACATGCTGCCTCTCAATAGACACCTTGAGTGTCACATAATTGTGTAAGAAGGTCAGGCACTATGACCCTCTCCACTGGCTGCTCCTGGGACCTATTAATGGTCACTTTGGCCAAGCCCAGATGTAGGCTCATGAGGAGACTCACTGATCCACTAATCCTTCTTTCTATACTGGATTTATGAACCTAGTTGGTTAATGGTAGTAGAGGATGAACCCCTCGTCAGCATTAGCAGTGGGAGACATTTGTCTAAAGAAGATGTAGTTCATTGCAAATTATTTTAGTCAATCCGTTATATCTATCTATCTGCACATCTATATCCACAGCTCTTTTTCCCCAGTCAGGAATCATTAGAAATACGAAAAAAAAGAACCAAAAGTAGACCATTCTTTGAGACTTTATTCCTGATGAAGGACTTTTGCCTGAAATGTTAATTTTCTTGCTCCTCGGATGCTGCCTGACCTGCTGTGCTTTTCCAGCACCACTCTGATCTAAACTCTGGTTTCCAGCATCTGCAGTCCTCACTTTTTGCATACTTTGAGACTGCTCTGCAATTCAATATGATCATGGCTGCTTATCCAACTCAGTACCCTGTTCCCACTTTGAGCCACTTTATAGAATTATAAGAACTTTTTCTATCTCCTTCTTGAAAATGCTTGGCCTTAACCACTTCCTGTGGCAGTGAATTCCACAGGCTCATCATTCTCTGGGTAAAGAAGTTTCTCCTCACCTCAGTCCTATGGTCTATCCTGTATCATTGAACTGTAGCTCTTGGTTATGGGCTTCCTGAACATCCTAGCTGTCAAAGTTCTGTTAGAATTTTATTGGTTTATAATGAGATTCCCACTCACTCTTCTAACTCTAGTGAATATAATCCTAAATGATCCAGTCTCTCTTTGCATTTCAGTCCTACCATGCCAGGAATCAGTATGTTGTACTCTCTCCATGGCTAGGACATCCTTCCTCAGATAAGGAGACAAAAGCTGCACCCAATACTGCAGGTGTAGTCTCTCAAGATGCTGTGCAATTGCAGCAGGACATCCTGGCTCCTCTACTCAAATCCAAGTATTGAATTGGGTTGGCTGTCACGTGTACTCACATGAGTACAGTGAAAAGTTTACAAGTCACCACTTATGGTGCCATCTTAGATACAAAGGTACCGAGGTACAGAACCTTGGTACAAAACAGAAAAATAAAGAAAACAAAGTATTACAAGGGTTCAAGAGAGCTGCTCACCACCAACATCTCTAGTTCTGTTAGGAGAGGGCAATAATTGCTGCTCTATCAGCAGTGTCTGTGAGACTGTCTGACATAGTAACATAGAAGCATTGATAGAGTTTAGAATGCTTAAGGGGAGGATTTGATTGAAACTTTCAGAATATTGAATGGTCTGGACAGAGCGGATGTTGGGAAGATGTTTCCATTTGTAGGAGAGACGAGGACCCGAGAGCACAGCCTTAGAATAAACAGAAAACCTTTTAGAACAGAGATAAGGAGAAATTCTTTTGCCAGAGAGTGGTGAAGCTATGGAATTCATTGCAATAGAAGGCTGTGGAGGCCAGGTTTTTGAGTATGTTTAAAACAGAGATAGTTAGGTTCTTGTTTGTCATGGGGACCAAAGGTTACGGGGAGAAAGTGGGAAAATGGGGTTGAGAAACCTATCAGCTGTGATTAAATGATGGAGCAGACTTGATGGCCTATTTTCTGCTCCTATGTCTTATGGTCTCATAGAGACGTGGAACACAGGAGCAGGGGTATGCCATTCATTCCTTCAAGCCTTTTCTTCCATTCATTATGATCATGGCTGATCATCTAACTCAGTCCTGCTTTCTCCTCCATTTCCTTTGATTCCTTTGGCCCCAAGCACTATATCCAACTCCTTCTTGAAATTATGCAATGTTTTGGCCTCAACTGCTTTCTTGGTAACACATTCTACAGGCTGACCACTCTCCGGGTGAAGACATTTCTCTTCATCTCAGTTCTAAATGGTATACTCCTTATCCTTAGACTGACCCCTGACCAGTCTGATGGAACATATTTTGAATCAAGAGAATTCTTAAAAAATAACAACATTGTATCTCAAATCCTCATGATTCTCCTCTTTAAAACTTTCAGATGAAGTCCATCTGGGCCTGGAGACCTATCAGCTCACAGCTCCATCAGCTTTCTTAGTACAGCTGCCTTCATGATTGTAATTTTACAATTTTCCTTTCTCTATTCCTTCTTCTAAATTATAGCTACTACTGAAACGTTCTTTGTATCATCTATAGTGAAGGCATAGCAAAGTATTTGTTTATCTCCTTATTCCCTACTGCAATGAAGAAGTAGATGTACTGTACCTTTAAGAGAGTTAACAGCAACAGAATTACCCAACAGAACTAAGTGTTCTGAAAAGAAATATAATGTAACATTTGTCAAACAACTCGATTAGTTGGTTGCCTGGAAACAAGAAAACAGATTCAAATTAGGCCAATCAGTTTAAATTATACCCCGAAAAATACCAAACTCAAATCCAGTTTGAATTTAGTATATTGACAATCTTAAAAGCCAATGACACAATCTGATGTTTTGGGGGTAAAGATTGGGGAAAATTGAACAGTTGAGAGGAGAACTGTCAAGCCCCAGCATGTAAAATGACTGCCCGAGAAACATCTCTCTTAAAGGGTACCTTTATCAATCAGTAATCTGTGAAGCAGAAATCCCTAAGAAGAAGAAAAGAAGACCGGAATTCAAAGAAAATGAAAGCTGCCTGGTTTTGAGATAAGAAGTTTTTTTTGTAAATTATAATCGGGAGTTTTATCAGATTGTCAAAGAGAAGGCAACAGATAGCTTAGAGTAAGGAATTGTAAATAGTTGTTAGTTAATTATTCTCTGTTATACTTTTTTTACTTTAACTAGTTCTTGGCCTCTCGAATTTTCCCAGATGACTGCACAGGATAAATCTTTTCTGTGTTGCTGGTTTTAAATTAAGCAGGAGAATTTACCCCATGTTTACCCCATATGGTAACTCTACTACTAACCATTTCCGTGCTCAACCTCCCCCCCCCCGCCCCCCCACCCCACAATTCTATCTCTCTGGAGGACTAACACTCATTTTTCATGTGTATTCAGAGTCTGAGCCTTTAGTTTTGCCTTTTTGTTACCTTCGGAACATCTTGGCTTGATTGCTGGTGCACTCTTAGTTTTTATTTCTCTCTGTCCCTATCTGGCATTCTCTGATCTTATTTCCTACTTTCCTATTTTCCTCTCTTTTCTAATGTCTATTCTTTGATAAACCACATCTTTCCACATTTGCTATTTTGCACCCACTATTTAACTTAAAAATGTTTCTATTTCCCTCTTTATATAGCTTGCAAGAACACTGTCCCCAATATAATTCAGGTGTCGACTGTCCAATAGTAGAGTGCTTCTTTATTCAGTACTGGGGGCATGGCCCATGAACTAGTCATATTTCTCTCACATCAGTTTTTGAATCACCTATTCATCTCCCTAATTTTATGTACCCTACAATGGATTAGTAAATTTGCAGATGACACTAAGGTTGGAGGTTTCGTCGATAGTATAGAGGGCTACTGCAGGCTGCAGTGCGACATAGACAGGATGCAGAGCTAGGCTGAGAAATGGCAGATGGAGTTCAGCCTGGATAAATGCGAAGTGATGCATTTTGGAAGGTCGAACTTGAATGCTGAATATAGGATTAAAGACAGGATTCTTGGCAGTGTGGAGGAGCAGAGGGATCTGGGTGTGCAAGTACATAGATCCCTCGAAGTTGGCACCCAAGTGGATAGGGTTGTTAAGAAAGCATATGGTGTTTTGACTTTCATTAACAAGGGGGTCACGTTTAAGAGCTGTGAGGTTTTCCTGCAGCTCTACAAGTTCCTGGTGAGACCACACTTGGAATATTGTGTCCAGTTCTGGTCGCTCTACTATAGGAAAGATACAGAGGCTTTGGAAAGGGTGCAAAGAAGGTTTACCAGGATGCTGCCTGAACTGGAGGGCTTGCCTTATGAAGAAAGGTTGAATAAGCTCAGACTTTTCTCTCTGGAGAGAAGGAGGAAGAGAGGAGACCTGATCGAGGTGTACAAAGTAATGAGAGGAATAGATAGAGTCAATAGCCAGAGACTTTCCCCCAGGGCAGGTTGGACTGGTAAGAGAAGTCATAGTTTGAAGATATTATGAGGAAGGTATAAAGGAGACATCAGAGGTAGGTTCTTTATGCAGAGGGTTGTGAATGCATAGAATGCGTTGCCAGCTGTGGTGGTGGAAGCAGAGTCATTGGGGACATTTAAGCGACTGCTGGACATACACATGGATAGCAGTGAGTTGAGGGGTGTGTAGGTTAAGTTACTAAATTTTACATTAGGATTAAATCTCGGCACAACATTGTGGGCCAAAGGGCCTTTTCTGTGCTGTACTTTTCTACGTTCTATGTTCTATACCAAAATTGTTTTATCTTCTCTGTTTTGCAAGTTTTTTAAAGTATTCAGCATAGCAATGCTTATTTTCTTATAATAAAGCTGGGGAAAAGATGAATCAAGCTTGAGACACCACTGGATGTGTCATCCTTGTCTTCTGATAATCTTAGTTATTCATAATAACTAATCGGTTTAACTTGTACCTATTGTTATCATGCAAATACAACTTGTAAGACAAATGCTGCTTCTTGTTAAGAGTCATTACTGGATGATCTTTTACTAATTTTTACCAAAAAGGCCTTTAGACCCAGTATTGTAGAGTAAATTGTAATGTTCTTATGATGTAGTGAAAGTATCCCTACCTCTAGGCCAGAATCCTGGAGTACTTGACCCATTGAGGTGCACCACAACATGCTTGACCAGGTTGATTAAAAAAAAAGTCATAAATGATATTGGTAGTAACACTTTACCTCAATCATGAGTTTCTGGTCATCAATGCAAAATTGCTTGACATCAGCAGTATGGCTGAAGCTTAACACCATCTCCAACATTAATTCTTTCAGAATCATTACCTTGTACAATACTCTTCACCTGCAAGAACATCTTCCTTAGGGAAGTTTAAGTTACCAGTTCCTCATCTCACCCATGTTGATTTTGTCGACTGAAATGTGTCTTGGAAAACTTCTGATATGAAGTTTTGATATAATGTATGTTGTCATCATTGCTTTGTTGTTATTCATTTGATATCATATATTTCTGATTTATGGTGGTGTCAGTGTCTGTTCAGTAAATAACAATCTATTACTCAGATGCCATTCAAAATTGACATTACAATAGGGAAACAATATGTTTGGCCTTACCACTAATCTGTCTTGGCCTTAATGTTCAACATGAAATTGGTATTAATCCCATGTGTCTGCATGCTTCCCTAATCCCTTGATTACTCTTTCCTTTAACCACTTATACAGCAGATTCTTAAATGCTGATGTGGTGTCTGCATCAGTAACTGACATCTGTAATGCATTCCAATCTCTGAACTGGCAGTTTAAAAATGTCTGTCCTTCTATCTATCTGAAATCTTTTCATTTAATCTTTTATCTGCAACCACTTGTTCTAAATCACTCAATCACTGAGAACAGTCCGCTTTAAACCACTGTTTGTTTGACTATATTGTACTGACATTACAGTTTCAATGTGAATATAATCTTTGGATTTCATTTATAATAAGGCTTTGAGTTCGTTGATGTAACTTTTTTCTCCCTAGTTGTGAATTGATCTCCAAACTTAATCCTGAATTTATTTCTTTGTATCCAGAAATTTGGATATTAGCATTGTTTCATCTCAGCAGCTCTATTAAAGGGATTTTTTTGTATAGGTGTACTTGGCCAAGCACCAATGTTTTAGTGATAAGGTAAATTCAGTATATGGGGGCACACATAACAACATAAGTGATCAGAGCAGAAGTAGCTTATTTGACCACTTAACCCTAACTCACCATTCAAAGAAATCATAGCTGATCTGCCCTGGGCTTCAATTCCTCTTTATTGTCAACTCACCATAGCCATCAACCCCCTCATATGTCAAAAGTCTCACTATTTCTTCTTTAAATACTTTCAGTGATCTAGTCTGCACAACTCTCTGAGGTAGAAAAGTTCAGATCTTCACTACGTTCTGTGAAAAAAAAATCTTTGCATCTCAGTTTTAAATGAATGTCCCTTAGTGTATAACTATGTCCCCTAATTTCCAATTTCCCCATTTGTGGAAACACTTTCTCAACATCTATCCTGTCAAGTCCCCTCAGAATCTTGTATGTTCAATAAAATCACAACTCATTCCTCTAAACTCTAAAGAATAAATGCCTAACCTGACTGGATGTTTTTGGTAAATCAACATCTTAATCCAAAGGATCAACCTAGTAAATCTCTTTTCACCTGCTTCCAATGTCAGTAAATCCTTCCATAAATATGAGGACCAAAACTGTGCACAGTACTCCAGCTGCAGTTTTACTAAAACCCTGTAGAATTGAATGAGATTTCACTATTTTTAAACTCTAATCTCCTAGCAATAAAAGCCAAACTGCAATTTACCTTTTTAATTATTTGGTAAAACTGTATGCTAAACTTTTGCATTTTATGTACAAGAACATTTATATCTTTCGGTGTTGTACTTTTTTTGGAATCTGTCTCTATTTGATTAATAGTTTGCCTTTTGATTATTCTGACCAGAATACATATGGGCCAGTTTGCTCTGTTGGCTTGGTGACTGGTTTGCAATACAAAGTGATACTAATAGTGTGGGTTCCATTCTTATACCAGCTGAGGTTACCATGAAGCTCCCTCCATTTTGCCTGTGTGGTGACCCTCAGGTTAAACCACTACCAGTTCTCTCTCTATCTAATGTGAAAGCAGCCCTATGTTCCCCTGGGATTATGGTAACTACTTTTACTAAAGAACATAATCTATTTTCAACCAATTTATATCTCCTTACAGCTACATTATGTCCTCATCACAATGTGCCATCTCAAGTATGTTTCTATGTTCAGCAAATTTGGATAAATTGCACTTTGCCTCCTCCTCTAAATTATTAATATAGGTAGTAAATAATTGAGACTCTCAGAGTGATCCTCATATGGGGCAGCATGGTAGCTCAATGGTTAGCACTGCTGCCTCACAGTACCAGGGACCTGGGTTCAATTCCAGCCTTGGATGACTGTGTGGAGTTTACATATTGTCTGCCTGGGTTTCCTCTGGGTACTCTGGTTTCCTCCCACAGTCTAAAAATGTGCAGGTCAGGTCGGTTGAATAGTGTTAGGTGCATTAGTCAGAGGAAGTTGGGAATGGGTGGGTTACTGTTCGGAGGGTTGGTGTGGACTTGTTGGGCTGAAGGGTCTGTTTCCACACTGTAGGAATCTAAAACTCCATTAGTTATATGTTTCCGACCTAAAAAAAATTGTCTACTGTTTTCTGTGTTAACCAATCCTCAATTCATACTAATACATTATCCCAAATACAATGAAATCCCATCTTATGCAATACCTTTTATATGGCACCTTATCAAATGCTTTGGAAAAATACTACATCTGTCAGTTCCTCTTTATCAGCTTTGCTTGATGTATCTTCAAATTTGTCAAACATGAATCCCCTTTTACAGTACTATGTTTGATTGTGTTCAGCTTTTCTAAATGCCCTGCTATTTCTGCCTTAATAATGGACTCTGGCATTTTCCCAATGAAACATGTTGGGCTGAGTTGCCATAGCTTTCTGCATTCTGTCTCCCTTCCTCCTCAACAGCAGCATCACAATATTGCTTTTCCAATCCCTGGAACCTTCCTGGAATGCTGGGAATTCTGAATAAATCAAGCAATACATCCAGTATCTCTGTGGCCACATGCTTTAAAATCCTTGGATACAGACCATCAGGTCATGGTGACTTGTTTGCCTATAGTCCCATTAGTTTGTTGAATACTTTGTCCCTTGTAATAGAGACTGTTACAAGATCTTTCCTCCCATTAGCACCTTGCTTATCTGTTACCTTCGGGATATTTACAGTGTCCTTCACTCTGAAGACTGATACAAAATATTGGTTGAAATTATCTGCTATTTTCCTAGTCCCCCAATATTAATCCTCCAGCTACGTCCTCCAGTGACCCACACCTACTTTTGCTGGTCTCTTTCTTTTTATATACCAGTAGAAGCTCTTGCTACGTGTTTTTATGTTTTTTTGCCAATTTACTTCCATAATTAATTTTCTCCCTCTTTACTTGTTTTTTAGTCATCCATTGCTGGTTCCTAAAAGAAAATCCAGTTTTTGGCCACTACTAGTTTTTGCCACTTTATATGTCTTAGTTTTTCAAAGAAAACTACTTTTGGTTCCCCAGGTGATTGATACTTCTCATCGAGGCATTCTTTTTGTCTGGAATAAATTCTTGCTGAGCATTACAAAATATCTGCTTAAATGTCTGCCACTGCTCATCTGCTGTGTTTCCCCTTAGTCTATTTTCTTGTGCCTACATTAGGCAACTCTTTCTTCATACCACTGTAATTGCTCTTGTTTAGGTTGAGGGTAGGCTCAAGTTGCTCTCTCTCAAACTGAATTTGAAAATCTATCATATTGTGATCAACCCATTGCAATATTACAATGTGCACTTGTTATACTTATTGTAGATCACAAAGCCAGATGTGTCCTCTTTTCTATCTGATATTTGATGTGTTCTAGGACCCACTTGTAGCCCAGTATTCTACTTATTCTACAACCTCTCCCTTTTTCCAACATGTTGGAATGAACATTCTTCACCGTACCTCTGATTTCCCTATATTCTTTAAGGAACTCAAAGCAATAAAACTTATTAGCTCTGTTAGTTTATCCTGTCTCCCACAACTGAATGGTGATTAAAACCCAAGCTCACGATCATATTACTTCATTGCTTGATTTATTTCCTTTTTTCTCATGCAAATATACTGTATACAATGAATTATAGATACAGATATTAACTGGAATTGCTTTGTTTAAGTCTTTAATAAGTTAAACCACAAAATGGATAGCACAACTATGATTGTATTAACTATATAAATTGTTTAATATATAATGTAAAAATAAAACATCAGCCAGCACACGGATGGGTATAAAGATAAAATCATGTACTTTGCTGTAAATTACTTAGCATGAAATTAAATTTCCCCTTTGCTGTATTTCAATTTGATTTTTATTGGTAAAAACTGTCTGACCATTATTATCTGAAAAATGTTTGAGGTACAAAAAGAAATAACAAATAAACATATTACAATTAGTAAGACCTCATGGGCACATGGCATTTCAGAACAGAAATTTGGCCCTTTGAGCCGACGGCACCATTCAATGAAATCATGGCTGATCTGGTTGTGTTTTGAGCTCCATTTTTCTGTCAACAAGCACCCCCCCCCCCCCCCCCCCCCCAATCCCCTCATCCCCATACCCCTTAATGCCTCTGTCTGTCAAAAATCAATTAAATTCGGCCTTGAATAAAATTAAAGTCCCAGACTGCACAACCCTCTGTAGAAAATACCACACTTTAACAAGAGAGGAAAAAAAAAACTCTAAATGGAAGACCCTTATTGTGAAACTATGTCCCCTAGTTTTAGTTTCCTGACAAGAGAAAACTGTCTTTTGTTGTGTGGTGAGACTCAACAACAGATTCTATGTGCTGCTACTGAGACCTCCTCGGTCTACATTCTCCAGGGCCTGTATGGTTTAATGCTGATGAGGATAGCTAATTTCTGGTCTAACTAGTAGGTTCTCTTATAGTAAACAAAATATAACCTCTACCAATATTTACATATTACATAGATGTAGGATATATTACAAACAGTGACTGCTGGAGGATCCAGTTGGATGTCTGACTCTTCCAAGATCGTCAGTTACTCCACCCACCAATCTTAATCACATCATAAAAGTGAGTAGTGCTTTTGTAACTCATTCAGTATTAGCCCTTTCAGATCATTCTAGTCTCATATACAATACAGATATCCATTCTATCTAGTTTCTTCAATATCTTATATTTCAATAAGATCACCTCTCATTTTTAAAAACACAACATATGGACATAACCTGTTCAACCTTTTTCAGGACATAAAGCCCTTATCACAGATATGAGTTTAGTGAACCTTCTCTGAACTGCTTCTGAAGCAATTTTGTATATTTCAAATAAAGAGACGAACACTATACATAGTCTAAATTTGGTCTCACTAGTATCCTGTACAGCTGCAGTAAAATTTCCCTACTTTTTTATTCCATGTCCATTGCAAGAAAGGACTACATTTGTTTTTCTAATCACTTGCTGTATCTGTGTATTAACTTCATGTGATATGCTTACCAGGACACTCAGATCCCTCCGCACTGTTATCCTTCCATTTACTAAGTATGCTGCTTTTCTACTTTTCCAGCCTCCGTGGATAAGCTCACTTTTTCACACATTATAGTTCATTTGTCAAATCTTTGCCAACTCAAACATCTGTCTAATAACTCCTTATAGACTCTACCTCCTCTCAACAAATTCATTTTCTACCTATCTCTGTGTCATCAGCTAATTAAGTACCGTATGCTTGTCACTGTTATAGTTCAATAGTGGATTTTGTGGGATGTAACAAATATAACTCTACTAGTTAAATGATCCAAATTAACATTAGTGGTAGTATATATTATATATAAAGTGGATATTAATTTGTGCAGGAATATAAACAGCAGGAGAAAGGGAGGACTGCAGATGCTAGAGATCAGAGTCAAAGAGTTGTGGTGCAGCAAAAGCAACGGCTGGCCAGGCAGCATCTGAGGAGCAGGAGATTCAACATTTTGAGCATAGGCTCTTCATCAGCAATGGGGAATCTTCCTGATGAACAGCTTATGCTCAAAATGTCAACTCTTCTGCTCCTCAGATGCTGCTTGACTCGCTATGCTTTTCCAGCACCACACTCTTTGAAATATATACAGCAGTGAGTATATATTAGCAGTAAATGTACAATAACAATCTACTTTGGATCTATTAGAAACAAATGCAAACTAATGAGTGGATCTGTTAGCTTGAACTACTTTAGATATGTTCAATATGCCTAACAACCAGTTTCACTACCTTCTGCCCATTGGAGACTCCATTTTATAATGGCTAGTCTTAGAGAACTTGAGTTTCCAGGCATCAGTTGTGTTCCCACTCCAAGGTGGAGTCCAGCAAGTGCTGCAGAGTCTCTGATATTCCTTTTGTTCTAGGTGCTTTTAGTACTTACCCAGACATTCCACTGTGGAGAAAACCATCCTCCAGGTGGCAATGTCTTGACAGCTGAAACAACTGCCTTGCGCTAAACTGGTAATTTTCCACTTATCTTCATTTGCTCATTGTCATGTCCTATTAGCTCCTAACAATTAAAGCCTTAATGATCGAGTTTGAAGATATAAATCTTAATCCTACCACTACAGGCACTCTATCTAAACCAAAGATATGCATTGTAAATTGTGTAAAACCTAACACTGATTTGTAAGGTGCACCACTAGTGACAACTTGC
Source organism: Chiloscyllium punctatum (assembly GCF_047496795.1). Lineage (NCBI taxonomy): Eukaryota > Metazoa > Chordata > Chondrichthyes > Orectolobiformes > Hemiscylliidae > Chiloscyllium > Chiloscyllium punctatum. The sequence goes on along the minus strand of NC_092750.1, from coordinate 47,196,833 downwards.
CAACCCAAGGACTCGTTAGCTAACTGATTCTTCAAATGTTACCCTACACCAGATGCTGTTATCTTGTGCTGCAAGCATTAATGTGGCACTTTATCAGATACCTTTTGGAAATCCAAGTGTAAATCTACTGCTTCCCCTTTATTCACTGTGGGTGTTACATCATCAAAAAAACTCTAACAAGTTAATTAAATGAAATTACGGATTTACAAAGCCATGTGGGATTTGCGTGACAAGGTTATGATTTTCTAACTATCCTGTTATAACCTCCTCAATAGTGTAATCTAACATCTTTCATATGGCAGATTTGGAACTAGTGGCCTTTGGTTTTCTGCTTTCTATCTCCTTCGTTTCTTAAATAAAATTGTTACATTTGTTACTGATGATTATATCTGCAGGAAGTGTGTTTGGTTGTGAATCAAATCAGATTACATGGATTGGTTAGAGCGATAGTTAACAGAAATGAGAAATTTACAGGAGCTATGGATGTGATGGATGACAGTTGTAGGAAGGGAGATTCACCGAAGATACAGTCAGGTACATGTGTGACCTCCAGGAAAGGTAGGAGAGGGAGACAGGTAATGCAGGAGTCTCCTGTGGCTATTCCCATCTCAAACAAGTATACTGTTTTAGAAAATGTAAGGGATGATGGACTCTCAGGGAAATGTAGCACTGACAGCCAGATTTCTGTTACTGAGACTGGCTCTAATGTAACAAGGGGTATGCCAGGTTCCAAGTGATTGATTGTAGTAGGGGGCTCTTTTGTCAGAGGCACAGACCGACAGCGAGACATCAGAATGGTGTGTTACCTCCCTGGATCCAAGATCAAGGATAACCCTGAGAGGGTGCAGAATATTCTCAAGGGGGAGAGGGACCAGCAGGAGGTCATTGTACACATTGAAATTAACAATATTGGAAGAGAAAAAGACGAGACTCTGAGGAGAGAATATAGGATGTTAGGCAGGAATTTAAAAGAAAAGTTCCTCACGGGTTGTAATATCTGCATTACCCCTGGTGCCATGAGCTAGTGAGGGTAGGAATAGGAGGATAGAGCAGATGAATGTGTTGCTGAGGAGCTGGTGCAGGGGAGAAGGGTTCACATTTTTAGATCATTGGAATTTCTTCAGGGGTAGAAGTGCCCTGTATAAGAAGGATGAATTGCATCCGAATTGGAAGGGGACTAACATACCGATGGTGAGATTTGCTATGTGGGAGGATATAAACTATTAGGGGAATGGGAGGGTTGGTGGTGAGATAGTGAGTGAAGAGATCAGTCTGAGACTGATACAGTTGGGAAAAGGAGTAATTCAGCAGACAGGGCAGGGAGAAACAAAGCAGAGAATGAGGTAGGACTGATAAATTAAACTGCAATTATTTCAATGCAAGAGGCCTAAAAGGTAAGGCAGATGAACTCATGGTGTGGTTGGGACATAGGACTGGGTATCATAGCAATTACAGAGTGTGGCTCATAGGTGGACAGGACTGGCAACTTAATGTTTCTAGCATATCGATGCTATAGATGCATCAGTGTTTACTGTGGAGAAGGATATGGAAGATATGGTAGGGAAATAGATAAGTGACAACTTGAAAAGTATCCAAATTACAGAGGAGGAGGTGCTGAACATCTTAATACATATAAAAGTGGATAAATCCCCAGGACCTGATCAGGTGTGCCTAGAACTCAGTGGTAAGTGAGGGAAGTGATTATTGGGCCCCTTGCTGAGATATTTGTAACAACGATAGTCACAACTGCAGTGCTAGAAGACTGAAGGTTGGCTAACTTGATGCCACACTTTAAGAAAGGAGGTAAGGAAAAGCCAGGGAACTATAGACCGGTGAGCCTGACATCGGTGGTGGGCAAGTTATTGGAGGGAACCCTGAGGGACAGGATGTACATGTATTTGGAAAGGCAAGGACTGATTAGGAATAGTCAACATGACTTTGCATGAGGGAAATCATATCTCACTAATTTGATTGAGTTTTTTGAAGAAGCAACAAAGAGGGTTGATGAAGACAGAGTGGTGGACATATCCATATAGACTTCAGTAAGGCGTTCAAAAAGGTCCCACATGGGAGAGTGGTTAGCAAGGCTGAATCACATAGAATACAGAGAGAACTAGCTATGTGAATACAAAACTGACTCGAAGATAGAAGACAGAGGGTGGTGGTGGAGGCTTGCTTTTCAGACTGGAGCCCTGTGACCAGTGGTGTGCCACAAGGATCGATGCTAGGCCCACTGCTTTTCGTCATTTATATAAATGATTTGAATGTGAAGGTAGGATGTATAGTCAGTAAGTTTGTAGTTGACACCAAAATTGGAGGTGTATTGGACAGTGACAAAGGTTACCTCAGAGCGAAACAGAATCTTGATCAGATGGGCCAGTGGGCAGATGGAGTTTAATTTAGATAATTGTGAGGTGCTGCATTTTGGAAAGGCCAATCAGGGCAGGACTTTCATATTTAATGGTAAGGTCCCGGAGAGTGTAACTGAACAAAGAGACTTTGGGAAGCAGGTTCATAGTCCTTGAAAGTGGAGTCCACAGGTAAATAGGATAGTGAAGAAGGTGTTTAGTATGCTTGCCTTTGTTGGTCAGTACCTTAAGTATAGGAGTTGGGAGGTCATGTTGTGGTGTACAGGACATTGGTTAGGCCAGTTTTGGAATATTGCATGTAATTCTGCTCTCCTTCCTATCAGAAGGATGTTGTGAAACTTGAAACCAGAAAAGATTTACAAGGATGTTATCAGGGGTTGACGATTTGAGCTATAGGGAGAGGTTGAATAGGCTGGGGCTATTTTCCCAGAAGAGCTGGAGGCTGAGGGGTGACCTTATAGAGGGGCATAGACAGGGTAAAAAGACGAGATCTTTTCCCAGAGGTGGGGTAGTCCAAAGCTAGACAGCATAGTTTTAAACTTAGAGGGGAAAGATTTAATAGGGATCTAAGGGCAACTTTTTCATGCGTGTATGGAATGAGCTGCCAGAGGAAGTGGTGGAGGCTGGTACAACTGCAACATTTAAAAGGCATCAGAATGGGTATACGAATAGGAAGGATTTATAGGGATATAGGCCAAATGATGGCAAATGGGATCAGGTTAATTTAGGACATCTGGTCGACATGGATGAGTTGGACTGAAGGGTCTGTTTCAGTGCTGCATATCTCTATGACTCTATTTGCTATTTTCCAGTCTGCTGGGCTCCTTTCAGAATCTAAGGAACTTTGGAAGATTATAACCGATACACCTATTAACTATGCTGACATTTCTATACATAACCTCAGATGCAGGCAATTTGGCCCTGAGGGCTTATCAGTCTTTAGGTCCAATACTTTTCTGAGCATTTTTCCACTGGCACAGTGATTTTTTTTCCTTCCTTATAATATCTTAATTTTCATCCACCTTTAGGGAATTTTGTAAATTTTCTTCTGTGAAAGTAGACACAAAATACCTGTTCATTTTTTTGGTTTCAATTATTAATTCCCTAGGTGTATTCTCTCGAGGACAAATACAAGTTCAGTAACTTTTTTTCTGTTTTCAAATGCATGTTAAACTGGTATGATCTGTGTCATATTACTAGGTAGCTCTAACATTCTGCCATTTGTCTCTCAATTATCTTTTTAATCATTCTGCGCAGATTGTTAAAATCAGCCCAATTCTCTGACCAACCACTAATCTTTGAAGATTTTTACAGTGTTTCTTTTAACTTAATGCTATCCTTAACTTCCTTATTTATCTGTGGATATTGACTCCTTCTCAAAGAGACCTTCTTTCTTCCAGGGATATATCTTTGTTGATAATAGTTAAATGTCTCTTTAAAAGTCTGCCACTTTACTATCCTACACTTTAACCTAGCTTCCCAGTTTACTGATGTCAATTTGGTCTCTGTGCCCTCATGTCTGCCTTTATTTAGGGTTAGTCATGGACCCACACGTCTCCCATTCAAACTGAAATTTTCTGAATGTTTAAAAACTATATTTTGATGACTGTCACTTCATGATTTTTTTTTAAATCAAGGCATAATTGGTCAACCCTATCTCATTGCACATTGTGACGATACAATGGCTTTAAGAGTGTGTTTTGTCTTTTGTTTGGAAGAGAGATTTTAAGGTCGAGGTATGAGCTGTCTATTGAAAGCCCATAAAGTAAACACCTTGTAAAGCCTTTTTTTTTCATTAAAAATTATGAACCATAGAAGCAGTCTGAATGGGTGGGGTCAAACTCCCACAGAACCAGGGTTTTTAGTTTCAGTTTTTCAGTAGCAGCTGCTGCTGGGGTTTTGAAGCTGCATGTGAAATGGTGTGCCATTCACATCGACTACTTTGTCCAACTTTAGTGTCAAGCTTTTTGATTGTTGTTGGAGCTGCATCTTTCGAGGTAAGTGCAGAATATTCCATTATATGACTGACTTGTGCCTTGCAGATGATGGGCAGGTATTGGTGAGACAATCGATGAGTTACTCACAGAGTCATACAGTATGAAAACAGACCCTTCGGTCTAACTCGTTCATGCTGACCAAGTTTCCCAAACTAAACTATCCCACTTGCCTGCACTTGGCCCATATCCTTCAAAACCTTTCCAATTCACACACCTACCCAAATGTCTTCTAAATGTTGTATCTGTACCTGCATATCTCACTTCTTCTGGCAGTTCATTCCACAAATGAATCACCCTCCGTGTGAAAATATTGTTCCTCAGGTCAATTTTAAATCTTTTTCCTCTTACCTTAAAATATGCCCCCTAGTTTTGAACTCCTGCACCCTGTTCACCTTATCTATACTCCTCATAATTTTATAAACCTCTAAAAGGTCATCGCTCAACCTTCTACCCTCCAGTTAAAAAGGTCCTAGCCTATCCAGCATTTCCTCATAACTCAAGCCCTCCAGTCCTGGCAATATCCTGGTAAATCTTTCTGGAATGCTCTCCAATTTAATAATATTCTTTCTATAACAGCATTATAGATTTCCTAGCCTCTGACCTGCTCTTGTAGTCACAGTATTTATATGGTTAGTTCAGTTCAGTGTCTGGTCAATGGACTCCCACGCCCAAAGATGTTGATCGTGGGGGATTCAGTGATGGTTATGCTATTAAATGTCAAGGAGAATAGTTAGATTTTCTGTTGTTGAAGATGATCATTGCTTTTGTGTGGCATGAATCTAACAACTACAGCATGTCCCAGCTGCTTGTGTATTCAACCTAATGGCCATCTTGGACATTAGGTATAGCTATTCCTTAGCCCAGTCAAGATGGGGGTGGAGGGTATGCTAAAAGTCAGGGAGTGCAGGTTCCACCAGTTAAGGTTTGGGAAACTCTCCATTAGGGATCTCTCCCTGCCTTTCCGAGATTGGGTAAAGACAGGCAAGTAGAGCCAGCAGCAGCAATACGCAGGGGAGTTGCACATCAGCTGGGGAGCTGCAAAGACAGCGGTAGGGATCTGGTCAATCATGACAAGGGGCTGCTCGTTGAACTCGGTCAGAGGCTTGGGGGGAGCACAGTACCGAGCGCCCCGTATGTTGTTCATTACATATGGTGTAAGAGGTACCTGTACTGGCTGTGGGACATCATGCAATCGAAAGTGGGATGGTTAAGGTGGGTCTGGAACAGGAAGGGTTCAGAGTGTAGTTGGGACCCTCCCTTTTAGATGTTACATGCTGGTCATTCAGCCAGTGTGGTGCCTTCACCAAGTTGGTGCACATACTGCCTTCAGGGCTGTGGTGCAGCAGGCAATAAGACTGCTGGAGATGTGCTTAGAGTGGTTTGGGGGAGCCCTCCAATATAGGCTAGACGTTGTGTACCCCACCATCCTGGGGTGCTGTATTCAATGCAACTAGAATGAGGCAAAGTGACTGATGCTGAAGAACTGGGGGATTTGGGAATGAGGAGAAGAATGAGGACATTGAGGAGGAGGAGAAAGCACTCCTTGTGCATGACAGAGCACAGCTACATTGGATGCTGCAATGCAGACAGGCCCTGATTCACACCCAATTCCAGTAGAAGTGAGCTTGGTATTGAAGACCATCATAGACTGTGGAGGTCAAGATGGTTCACACTGTGACTGTATCAATTCCCATTTTGCAGCATTCTGAGGAAGGGTCACTGGACCTGAAACATTAACTCTGCTTTCTCCCCACGGATGCTGCCAGATTTGCTGAGTTTTTCCAGTAGTTTTTGTGTTTGTTTCTTTCATTCCCTTTGTGTTCAGTTTTGCTGGCTGACAATGAAAGCTGCGTTGAACTTGTCGGAATGCTTGCCTGTATGTGTTCCCAACTGGACAATGATCTATTGTGGCTGACTAATGGGGGGCATTGAGGAAAGGGGACTTCGAGAGGGTCTTCAGATGAGATGTGTCTAAAGATAGGTAAAGTGTGTGGCACGGTGGTTAAAAGGTAACTAAGGTCAGACAATAGAATTGTATTTGCAAGGCTGTAGCAGCCTTGATAGTGTGGGAAGTGTGCCATTACTGTGCTGGTGAAGAGCAATGCCAGATTGCCAATGCTGGTCCAAGTGCATGGCAGGCTGTCAAACATGGCGAGGACTCAAGGGGTGCAAATTGTTCAATGGATATGCAAAGAATGGTAAGCTGTTCTTGGAGTACCGTGTGGTTAAATGAGGGTAGAATCAGATGTGATGGACCCCATAGAGGCTGAGTAGGTAATTAACCGTTTGCATTTGGTAAGGTACAGTGAAAAATCTCACTAGATCTTTTGGTGCAAATTCTTTCAAAATAAAATTTATGCCCACATCCTGTTATTTCCTTTGTTTTTGGACTATGGATATAGCTTTCAACCAAAGAGGCAGTATAGAGAGCTGATTAATTTTAAGTACCATGTTTACTGATGCACGTTGTGAGTTGTATACAATATTGTCTTTCTTCACAACAGTGAAAGCGAAAGCAGACACGAGTAAGTTCTGAACCAAGGATGATATGGAGGTGCCAGTTTTGGACTCGGGTGGACAAAGTTAAAAATCACACAACACCAGGTTTATTTGAAGTACAAGCATTTGGAGCACTGCTCCTTTATCAGGTAGCTAGTGGGGCAGGATCATAGGACACAGAATTTATAGTAAAAGATCAACAAGCCATACAACTGATGCAATGTATTGAACAAACCTAGATTGCTGTTAAATCATTAATCACTTAGAATGGGAAAGGACAAACTACACCATGTTCTTCTCAACCTGCAACACGTTACTGATGACGATGAGCACCTCATCAAGATCTTACCTACGCTTCCACTTGTCTTTAAACAGCCACCAAACCTTTAAAAGACCACTGTTTGGAGCAAACTGCCCAGCCTTTTAGCACATCAACCAAAACACTATACAACCCCATCATGGCAACCACTGAAAGACATGTCAGAGTGTCGACATGGATACCACCATTACACGTGAGGACATCGCCCACCATGTGACTCAGCCAATGTTGTCTGTCCCATATGCTGCAGGCAAGGCATGATGCATTGGCGAGACCAAGCAGACACTACGACAATGGATGAATAGACACCACGTAACAATTGCCAGAGAGGGATGTTCCCTCCCAGTTTGGGAACACTTCAGCGGTCAAGGATATTCAGCCTCGGATCTTTGGGTGATCACCCTCCAAGGTGGACTTCAGTGTATGCAACAACGCAGAGTTGCCAAGCAGAGGCTGATAGCCAGGTTTCGTACCCAGGAGGATGGCTTCAACCAGGATCTTCAGTTCATGTCACACTATGAGTGACCCCACCACACTATACACTCTCTCATACACACTCTCACACAAGTACACATACACACACATACACATAAACTCTTAGACACAATCACACTCACCTACTCATGCAGATCCTCTCAGACACACATTCACACTCACATACACGCGCAAAGCCTCTCACAGGCATATACTCTGTCACATTCGTGCCCACACTCTATCAAGCATGCACACACTCACACACACACACTCTCTCTTTCGCTCTCACACACACACATACACGCACATATATTCTCACTCACTCACTCTCTCTCTGTGTCACTCCCTCTCACTCTGTCACATACATGCACACACACACATAAGTCTATGGGGTGAGTTTACAGTTGCAGATTTGTATTTGCAGATACATTCAATTTTGTTCAAAAAGCACACAATCTGTAGGCACTCAGTCCATGTGACATTTTACTAAATCCCACTTTGGAAATAGAACCAGTCTAACTCAAGTTTGGAATACAGATAGACTCTAACCTGACACCTTTAATGCATTGTCTGAGGTGAGGTGTCACCTTTTTTTTATAAACCTTCAGTTGTCTTGGGAATGTGACTTGAAAGAAATTCTGGGATTTACATATTAATTAATCAAAACCTGCAATGCATTTTAAGTGATTAAAGACTTAACAGCAATCTTGGTTTGTTCAATGTATTGCATCAGTTGTATGACACTTTGATTTTTTACTATAAATTACATGTCCTATGATCCTGCCCCACCAGATGAAGAAGCAGCACGTTGAAAGCTAGTACTTCCAAATAAACCTGTTGTACTATGACCTGATGTGTTGTGATTTAACTCTGAACTAAGGAGCTTGTCAATGTTCTGATTGGCTCTTGGACAGGTGACCATAGCTTGTGTGGGAGCAGAGGATGCACAGAAGCCTCTAGCCTGAAAAGAGAAAGCATTGAAAGATCTCGTTCAGAGTGTATGTCTGTCTCACTCTCACTTGTGAAAGTTTCCAGTAACAGTCAGCTGTCTACCGCTCACATTTCTCTTCAAATAGCCTGTTTAAAGGAGGAATAAAACACCTTCAAAGTCAATGAAAGGACAAATTCTCAGCCAGGAAATGAAAGAGTGCATCAGTGTGCGGTCAATCTCATGTCAGAAGCAAAGACCTAAAAAGGAATTGAAACAAAGAGAAAGAAAGCAATTCATCAAATCCTGTGGTCATGTCTGATCCTATCAAACAGTGTTTCCCTGATTTTGTTTTTTATTTTGCCACTCTTAATATCCATGTCTAGTCTGACTTTGTGCCTGTCTGTGAAGGAGGGAATTTAAGAATAGACGGAGTTTAAATTTCAGTTAGCAATACAAATTTAATTATGACCATTAAAGACAATTTGTTCATAATAAATGATTATTTTCTTGTTACATACAGAAACCTGGTGAGTGCTTTCTTCTTAACTGGAGTTAATCAGATGGGAAAATTAGGGATTTTATATTATGTTCATATTTAAATCTTTCATATTTATAAAAACTGTAGGAATAGTGGAGTTTGCTTTGCAGTGCATGAGAGTTCCCTCACCACATACTATGGACCCAGTCTATCTGCCATGTCTTTCAGAACTTGACCAGCTCAGTTAGTAATGATGGTACTAAGCCACTCTTGGTGATGGACATTGGAGCCCTCCACTCAGTTTACAGTCTGTGGCATCTCAACATTAGTGTCTGTGCCAATTGCTGTTCAGCACAGAGGAGTACTAATGCATCAGCTGAGCGAGGGCAGTAGATTGTAATCAGCAGGAGATATCCCTGCCCATGTTTGACTTGATGCCATGAGACATTCATGGGGTCCGAAAGCTCCCATGGCAACTCTCACCCCATTGTATGCCACGGTTTCACCACTTCTGTCCAGCCAATGGGATATGACTTACTCGGGGATGGTGCTGGTGTTGTCTGGGACGTTCCCTATCAGGTGTGGTTCTGTGAGTATGACTGTGACAGTCTGTTCTTAACTAGTTCTGTGCAGCAGCTCTCCCAATTTTGCCAGATGCCCCCCAGGCGTTGGCTCTTCAGGGTCAATAGGCTGCATTTTTTGTCACTACTTTCAATGCATAGATCAATGCCATGTGGTCTGTCTGACTTTATTCCTCTAACCAAACTTCTTCACATTTTGATAGAACTTAATTGCTATCTCAGGCTATTTCAGAGAGCAGATAAATGTTAACCACATTGCCATAGGATGGAATCCCTTGCATCCAGGTAAAGATGTCATATTTCCTTCCCCAAAAGATATTAGTGAACCAGTTTTTTAAAAAAAATGACAAATGACAATGGTTACGTGATTGACATCAGCATAGCTTTTACTTCCAGGTATTCATGGAATTCAAGTTTCATGATCTGCCTTGATGGAATTCAAGCCCATGTTCCCTGAACAATAGCAAGGTATTCTGGAAGGTGGGTTTAGTAACAGTAGCACTATGCCACTGCCTGTACAACCATCCTAATGCTAATGCCCCTCAGGAGAGACCAAGGATTATTAAGAGTATGGGGCAATGGGTGAGGAAAGGATGAGGGTTGTGGGAGGGGGCAGGGGCCAATAACTTTATGCACATTCCCCACTGTCTCCATAGCAGGATCATTTGAGGCACAAATTTCCTGACAATGAAAGTCCTATCCCTACATCAACCCTGACTGAAGCAAACACAATAGGGTTGACTTTCTCGGCTTTCTGCAGGGAATTCCCCACCCATTGCTGGCTATTAGTCGACATCAATAAGGGGTTAATTGGGTCAATCACGAGCCTTCCCACTTCAAACTTAATTTGAGCAGAGGCAGGAAGTGGCATAGTCCCTAATCACAATTCTTAATTTCCCATACCCTTATTAAATAACATGGTATTCTTTCACCTAGGTGAAGGGCAAAACAATCACTTTCAAGGGCTTTGTTTCTCAGTGCACTGTAGATTCTAAGTTTTACTCTTTATCTGTTTGGAGCTAGTCTAAAGTTGGTTGTGTTTCTGGATTACAGCCAATTGATGGAACATGTATTTTGGACTTTGAGCAGACAAAGTTGTGAATAACTTATAACTTGAGGATCACTCACAACAAAACTTGGAAGGGAACCAGTCAATGACTGCCATGATTTATAGATACTTGGTGTGCACAGCTATTTCCTGTAGATAATAACATATTACATGTTAAAAGACAGTTTTAAACTTTAAAATAGCTTCTGTTTGAAACATCATCTGAAGAAGTAATTTTCTTATAATTCTACCATAACATTAAGTAAGCTGTGGAACAGCAATTCATTTCTTGAGACATTCCTTACTTTGAGTGTAATACACTAATATTTTTTACTTTGGTTCTGAAATTCTTTTGGATGATTATATTTAGAGTAATATAATTTCAGATGCACGTAAGTGTTTTCTACAGTGTTTATTTATTGTCAATCAAATGCAGTGCAAATGAGGACATTTCTACTGTAGAACCAGGTGTGTGAGTCCAGTATGGAGGACTGGCATTTTGTTCATATCGACAAATGAGCTCATTAATACTTGGCAGGTTTTTTCCTAGGGGATGTTTTATAGTTCCTGAAGCCAGTTGAATAAAGTGTGAGGCTGTAATGAATTATATATTTAAAACAAAATCATTTAATGTGCTTTCTGTTTCTAGTTAGCTATCTATTTTGCTTCTAATTTGAACATTTTGGCCTTTTTATTGTGGCTAGTTGCACTGTCATTAAAATGTTAACTCCACTTCCTGATAAATCATGTGTCATTTCACAAAAGAAAGAATTGATTGTTGCTTTAATTGAATGAGAAAAAACCTTGTTGTTGACTACAATTTACTTGTTTTGAAATAATATTTTTGCTATAAGATCAGCATTTAATGAATTATGCTCCAGAAAGTTGTTTGTGCCTTCGTTATTTTTGAGGGTGTCTGGTATTCTAGAATTAAGGCGGTCTTTAAGATGGAGATATTCACCGAAAATAAGTGGATTCATCCCCCGGACCTGATCAGGTGTACTCTAGAACTCTATGGGAAGCTAGGGAAGTAATTGCTGGGCCCCTTGCTGGGATAGTTATATTATCTATAGTCACAGATAAGGTGCCGGAAGACTGGAGGTTGGCTAACGTGGTGCCACTGTTTAAGAAAGATGGTAAGGAAAAGTCAGGGAACTATAGATCAGTGAGCCTGACATTGTTGGTGGACAAGTTGTTGGAGGGAAACCTGAGGGACAGGAAATATGTGTTTTTGGAAAGGCAAGGACTGATTAGAGATAGTCAGCATGGCTTTGTGCATGGAAAATCATGCCTCATGAACTTGATTAAGATTTTTGAAGAAGTAAGAAAGAGGATTGATGAGGGCAGAGCAGTAGATGTGATCTATGTGGACTTCAGTAAGGCATTCAACAAGGTTCCTCATGGGAGACTGGTTAGCAAGGTTAGATCTTATGGAAAAACAGAGAGAACTAGCCATTTGGATACAGAAATGGCTCGTAGGTAGAAGACAGAGGGTGGTAGTGGAGGATTGCTTTTCAGACTGGAGGCCTGTGACCAGTGCAGTGCCACAAGGATTGGTGCTGGTACACTCTTTTCATTGTCTATATAAATGATTTAGATGTGAACATAGGAGGTATAGTTAGTAAGTTTACAGATAACACCAAAACTGGAGGTGAAGTGGACAGTAAAGAAGGTAACCACGGAGTACAATGGAATCTTTGATCAGATGGGTCAATGGGCTGAGGAGAGCAGATGGAGTTTAATTTAGATAAATGTGAGGTGCTGCATTTTGGAAAAGCAAATCAGAGCAGGACTAATACACTTAATGGTAAGGTCCTAGGAAGTGTTGCTGAATAAAGAGACCTTGAAGTGCAGGTTTATAGATTATTGAAAGTAGAATCGCAGATGGATAGTATCGTGAAGAAGGCGCTTGGAATGCTTTCCTGTATTGGTCAGAGCATTGAGTATAGGAGTTGGGAGGTCATGTTACGCTGTACAGGACATTGGTCAGTCAACGTTTGGAATATTGCGTGCAATTCTGGTCTCCTTCCTATCGGAAGGATGTTGTGAAACTTGAAAGGGTTCAGAAAAGATTTACAAGGATGTTGCCAGGTTGGAGGATTTCAGCTATAGGGAGAGGCTGAATAAGCTAGGGCTGTTGTCCCTGGAGCATTGGAGGCTGAGGGGGTGACCTTATAGAGGTTTATATAATCACAAGGGGCATGGATAGGATAAATAGACAAAGTCTTTCCCCTGGGGTGGGTGAGTCCAGAACTAGAGGCATAGGTTTAGGTGAGAGCAGAAAGATATGAAAGAGACCTAAGGGGCATTTGTTTTTCACAGAGGATGGTGTGTGTATGGAATGAGCTTCCAGAGGAAGTGGTAGAGGCTGGTACAATTACAGCTTTTAAAAGGCATTTGGATGGGTATATGAATAGGAAAGATATGGATCAAGTGCTGGCAAATGGGACTAGACTAGATTAGGATATCTGGTTGGCATGGATGAGTTGTATGGAAGGGTTTGTTTCTGTGCTGTCCATCTCTATGATTCTATAATTCTGAAAACTAAGGAATTAAGATGCAATAACGAAAATGGGAGTGTATTCAGTTTATGATGACTGACATCTAATTCATAACAAACAGAACGTGGTGAAATACGTGTCACGGTATCTGAGATATAATCATTTTACTTTTCAATAACATCCCTGAAGCATCGCAGCACGATTTTGACAAAGATTCATTCTCAGTTCCCCTTGTCTCTGTTCACCATCTCCTAGACACACAAGTTACAGTGACAGGAACACCACTAAGTACACTGTTAATTACATATTGGGCTATTTTTATTAGTGAAATCAATGCCCCAAATGAGATAAGAAAGTTACCATCCAAGACAGGTGGAAGAGGCAGCTACTACCAATGAATACTGTTTTTGAATCATTGCAGGAGTGTGGATGATTAATTTCTAAACAAAATGGACATCTGGGCTGATTGGGTGGGCAGCACAAGTAATCTGCTGTCAAGATGCAGATCAGTAATTTTAATGCACTGCTGAGGCATTTGTCACTTGGTTTTTGGTGAGGAACATGCTTCCAAGGGATGCTGAAACCTACTATTGAAGCGACATGAGAATGTGCACATTCAATAACCAAGTGCCTTTATAGCATTGCTTGTGGACTAGTAACAGCAAGAATGCCGCACCACCACCACCATCATCCCCCACCCCCACACACACCCACATCCTGAGACTTTTTATTTGCATAGCTGAGGAAACATTTATTGTTCAATGTCAAGGTTAGTATTACAACATGAAGCTGAACCCTTCTGCTAATTAAACTAAACACCCAGCAAAGCTCACGTCACCTCATAATTGGTTAAAATGAGTGACAGAGAACTCCCAAATTCCGCTATTAGAGTGAAATTACATAAATTTACTTCTTAACTCTAAAAGTCCACATTAAACAACTATTCACAATTCTTGTAACTGCTTATTATCTGCCTCCAACTCTATAACAATATGCTATTCCAGTGAGACACTTACTAAAATTGCATCAACTTAATTTCAAAACCACAAAACCACTGTGTCTTCTGTGTTTTTCTTCTTCCAGCTGAGGACCTCCCTGGGTCGTCTTCTTTCTTTTTGCTGCGAGTATGTTTCATCTGAAAAGGTAGCTTTGACAGAGAGTGTTTTCGAATTTCTTGGAGAGCAAGATGTTAGCTCTCCATGTGTTTCTGTCTCAATGGCAGTTGCACTCTGATCAATTTTCAAAATGCCCACATTTTATATCCCCACAATTATAGAACCTTGTCAATGATTTAATGTTGGCAACACAATAAAGTCAAACTCAATTGGGTTTTGGTATCCTGGGGCATAATTTAAACTGTCTGGTTAAATTCAAATGATCAAAATGGTAACCATAACTCAAATTTGGTGCTGGAAAAACATAGCAGGTCAGGCAGTATCCGAGGAGCAGGAGAATCGATGTTTCGGGCATATGCCCTTCATCAGCAATGAGGCTTGTGGGCCAGGGAGCCGAGAGAAGGGCCCAGAAGCCTCATTTCTGTTGAAGGGCTTATGCCCAAAATGTTGATTCTCCTGCTCCTCAGATGCTGCCTGACCTGCTGTGCTTTTCCAGCACCACACTGTCAACTCTGATCTCCAGCATCAGCAGTCCTCACTTTCTTCTACCAAAACTCAGGTATTCGTTTCAGAGCCAACTGTTACATATTTTCAATTTTCCAGTACACCCTGGGACTGCCATCTAGTCATATCACAGGAGCTTTAGTCTCTCAGTTCAGAACAGCATTCACTCTCTCTTAAAGGTACATACATGCCTTCAACTTCATAACATGAGCAATTCATTCAATGGCTTCAGCTGACAGAGAGTGAATGGTTATGGTGGCAGCTGGGATGGATCTGTCAGGGCAGCAGTTCAGTAGGTGAGCAGTGGTTTGAATTGGATGACCGCAGACACTGTCTGAGCTGTTCCTCATATTCCATTTGTAGAGCAAGTGGCCAGATCTTTGCCAGCCTGGCCTCGGTTGATTGAGGCCTGTCCAGGTTTTCTTTGGCAGGTTGAAATCTCCCAAGCTAAATTACTGGGATCAATCACAAGGACAATGGTTAATATCCATCACATGTTAACCTATAATCTCTCAATTACTGCAATCTTAAGATTCTCCACCTCCTCTGAAATGCAACTGCAATTCCTGATGAAGGGCTTATGCCTGAAACGTCAATTCTCCTGCTCCTCGGATGCTGCCTGCTCGGCTGTGCTTTTCCAGCACCACACTCTCGAGTCTGATCTCCAGCATTTGCAGTCCTCACTTTCTCCCTGCAATTGTACCCTACCCTGCACAACCACCTTCTCTCTGTACAACCTGTGCCTGTGGGCAGACCGGAAAATAGAGGGAAAAATGGAAATGGAGTTGTACCATTAAATTTGAATGACCTGCATTTCCAGGTCTTATAGCACTATGTTGTTGCATCCTGTTCTCCTACCCATGACTCACACATTGTCTCCTCTCCACCTCCTCTACAATATTGTGCTGAACGTTTGTGAGTGTGTAATTGATTACTTGGCTTAAATGCTTTGTTGTCTGACAGAGGATTTCAGCATTTTCATTGCATGATCTGATGAGGCAGTAAACTGGTGTAGTTTGCCACAATGTTGCAGCCCACCAGAAGGAGGGAAAGCTGTCAGGTGTTTGATTTTAGGCAGCTCAGGGCCATCTCCTTTCCGTAGGTTACATAACAGCATTGACAGAGGTTCAGACAAGGCTGTCTGTTTATTCTTTCAGTCAGAAGATAATATCTGTCATGGGAAACCAACAAAAGGCACAGAAACATTGAAATCAAAGAAAGCTATGCACACAAAAGACCAATTTTAATTCTCTGGGAAGCAATATCACATGGCAGTCTTCTTGGTTTTAGCTGCGGATGAGCCATCAGCAGGAGTTAAAATGGAGAATAAGCTGGAATTGTGCTGCCTTATTATAACATCGACTCCTTTCCTGCCAATCGGGAAGTGTTAAAATTCATCTGAATAAATTTGCAGAATCACTATGGATGATACTTGTTTTTGCTAGTTGTGGCAAAATAGAAATACATTTAAAAAGAACAGGTTTACAATTATGCTATAAGCAACACATAGGAAACTGTCCACACAGTGTGTTCTCAGTGTTCTACGTGAGTTGACCGTTCACCACATTTAGTTCAAACTGTTGTTAATCTTAGCATTAAATGCTCTGAGTTATTTCATAGGCAGTCGATTTAAACCATGGAATGGTTTAAAACATGGACTGTATTGAATCGTGAACCAGGGGAAACCCAAGATTTTTTTATTTATCAGGCCTAAAGGAGTGCACCAGTGAGAAGATCTTCTTCCTGTACAGTTGGTGTAAATACAGTGATGTTATTATTCCTTTCCAGCCAGTATATGGGTAGAGGTGAAATATAAAAATAATACAGTAGAAATGCTCACTGGGTCAGACAGCATTTATGGAGAGGGAACTATGTTAATATTTCAAGCCTTTGGATTGCTTCAGTATCTGAGGAGTTGTGAATGGAATGGAACACTTCAATCATCAGAAAACACTCTCATTTCTGCCCTTATACTGGCAAAAAGGTCAATGATGAAATAGCTGAAGGTGATTGAACCCAGATATCTATATTTAAAGGTCTGTCTTGGAGCTTAACTAAGAACATGTCTTCTTTTTAGTTGTGTAATAAGTTATCTTCAGATTTGAAACTTTTCAGTTAACAGAAGTTTTCAATGACAATGATCTGAGTCATCACTTACACTCCTCAAAATATCATGATCACTAGTGGCATTTCACAGTAAAAATTTGATAAGGTCAGATTTTTAAAATTTTTCACATCATTATTTTTCAGTGGAATTTTAGACCAATAAGATCAAGTGCACAGTGAGATTGAAAGCTAATTTGTCATCATTTGAGATATCCTATAAGGCAATTTTATAGCTTAGTGGAAGGTAAAATGATAATAAATTATTATTGCTGCTAAAATGTGACAGAGACTGGGGCATGTGATCTAAGTATTGCACTTGGCCATACTTGCATTTGAAGACTACATCCAGCAGGAATCTGTTGAAAAATGGAACCTGGTATACTGTGTACGTACAGCCACCAGTTATGGTTTGACAAATGTGCATGTACAAATTATTTTATAATAATTTCACTGATTTTCTGTGCACATGGATGCTATGACACAGATGTAATGTTATAATATTGCTGCTTCAATAATGGACTTACTAAGAATGTCATTGGTTACACATCATGATCCTTAATATTGTCTTAAGTCCTCCAAATAATTCTTAACAAGTGTGATGCTTACTCAGCATTCTTCTATAAACTGTTACATCCACAGGCTCTAGATCCTCTGTTTCACACTCTTAGATCCCACTTTATGACTCACCTGGTGTCCTTATGTGTTGCCTCATACATGCAACACTCAACAAGAACAACATGCATTAATACAGCTTCTTTAAAGCAGTAAAATGTCCCAAGGTAGATTACAAAAGCATTATCAGAAAAAAAAATGGAACTTGGTAAATTCCAATGAGCAAGTATAAGAGAAGAATAATTGAAGAATGGTGTTTGGACATTTCAGGTAGCTGCCCACAATCTGCCTCTTCATGTGAACTGATGTAAATATTTGTAGCGCTGCTGGAAGCAGAGAACATTAACAAATTTATCATTCCAGGATGAAAATTTTAAATTTGTGTATTGTTGGACTGGAAGCCAGTGTAGATCAGTGGACAGAGTGAACAGAGGGTTAACAGAGCACTGTGTGAGGTGTGATAATGTAACAAAATTTACTGTTACAAAATAACTCTGTGTGGAGTTTGCACATTCTCCCCGTGTCTGCGTGGGTTTCCTCCGGGTGCTCTGGTTTCCTCCCACACTCCAAAGATGTGCAGGTCAGGTGAATTGGCCATACTAAATTGCCCGCAGTGTTAGGTAAGGGGTAGATGTAGGGGTATGGGTGGGTTGCGCTTCGGCGGGGCGGTGTGGACTTGTTGGGCCGAAGGGCCTGTTTCCACACTGTAAGTAATCTAATCTAATCTAATCTAATCTAATCTAATCTAAAAAAATCTAATCTAATCTAATCTAAAAAAATTTACAGAGGGTGAGAATTCAATAGCTGACCCAGAAAATATTGGAACAATTGAGATGACTCAAAACAAGTTGAGAATGTCAATGCTAGTTTGAATAAATTAGGCATGGAGACAGGTGATATTACAACAATGGAAGGTGGTGGTTTGCTAATGAAAAGGAAAAGGAATCAGCTACTTCACTTAAGGCCAACCTGGATGCTGTCATTAAAAACAGTGTGGTTCAGTTCACACCTTGTTCCTTCTGCATGTACTTTTGGCTATTCAGTTTTAAAAATGGCTAAATTAAAAGTCTTCTTGGTTAAGGTTGATACAAATATCATGAAATTTTATTTGATTGCATCCAAGGTTAGTTATAATACCATAATTCAGTCAGTGACAATTGAATATGGTCTGATCAGAGATATATATGACTGTTTGTTTGGTCCTTCTAAGTTAATTTATGATGGTCAGACTCCTGTAGTGGGTTATGATGATCCTATTTATAGAATCATGGAATCGCACAGCCCAGTAGGAGGCCATTTGGATGTTGTACCTGTTTTGCCTCTTTGAAAGAACAGTCTAATTTAGTTCCACAGCATGGCTTTCTCCCATGACTCTGCAAATTTGCCCTCTCCAAATACACATCAGTTGCTTTGTGGAATGGCATTGCAGACTTTAATAACTTGCTGTGCAAAAAAAAAGTTTTCCTAATTTCCCTTCTCGCTCTTTTGTGAACTGTTCCAAATCTATGGCCTTTCATTACTGATCCATTTGGCAAAGGTAACAGTTTCTCTATATTTCCTCTATCAGTTTATATTTATTTTATAGTTTATGTATCTTCATCATTTGGAATATCTTTCTTAAGTCTCTCTTAACCTTTTCCATCTCAAGCGAACACTCCCAGCTTCCCAATCTCTCATTGTAACTGAAATCCTTTAGCCATTGTATCATCTTGCAGAATTACCCATTGACTCTTACTAAGGCCTTGACACCCTTATTTAAGTATAGTGCTCCGATTTCTGTACAATTCTGCAGCTGAATATGTCAGTCTTATGCCAAGGTTTAGCATTGTTTTTGTATTCAATACCCTAACAAGGAAGCTAATTATCACATATGCTTTTTTTTAACAACATAATGTCTTCATGTCCCTAATAACATTCCCTCCATCAACCTTAGACTGATTGGTCTGCAGGTACCATGTTCTCCCATCTCTCCTTTTTTTGACTAGGCGATTACCACTTGCAGTCCACCAGTCACATGGCACCACTCCCATGGCTAAGGAGAATTGAAAGACCATGGTGAGAACTTCTATGTCTATTATCATGGAATCTCAAAGGCTACAGTGCTGAAGGTGTCTATTTGGCTCATTGCATCTGCACTAACTCTCTTTGAAATTAGTTACCATCTCTTACCCATGGAGTACAGAAGAAGGCATTTTCCTTTCGCTATGTCTTTACCAATTCCATATCCAAACCCTCACTGCCTTTGTTTAAAGTAGATGTTGGGCAAGTCCCAAAACATGGGATAGAAACATTGTTTCTATCTAAATAATCATGCAATGCCTTCTTGAATGCTTTAGTCAAACCTGCATCCATCACACTTCCAGGCAGTATTTTCTGCCCTCCAACTAGTCACTGTGTGAAAAAGTTTCTTCTCACCTTGTTTGTGCTTTTCTTGCAAAACACTTTAAATCTGTATCCTTTGGTCCTTCGCCCATTTATGAGCAGTAACAGTTTCTCGCTATCCACTCTGTTCAAACCCCACATATTTGAAAACTCCTATCAAATTTCCTCTTAGTCTTCTCCTGTCTAAGGAAAGCAATCCCAACTTCTCCAACCTATCTTCAAAACTAAATTGTTGCATCCTTGGAACCATACTCGTAAAACTCCTCTGCACTTTCTGCAATGCATCACGAAGAACATAACTTTTTACTTTTGATTGTGAACAAAAATGGAAAGGAACTGTTTTAAAACTCAGGATTGTGGAAAATATTGATCAGTCTGACTCACTGAAAGGTTTGATCAATTAATGGTTTGATTCAACTCACATACACATAGATCATTAACTCTGCCAGTATACTTAAACTAGTTGGAGCATAATGCTTCCATTTACAGAGAATTGGCTGTGTTCTTCCAGGTCCCCTGGCTTGTAGTTTTCTTGTGGTTTTAGTCTTGAGTTCTGCCGCTGTAGACTGTTCACACTGACCCTTTATAGGTCCTTTACTTGAACCTCATTCTAACTACATCCTCTTCTTGTTGGTTAGTAAGTGACTCAATTATTCTTTTAATTCAATCAATGGTCCAGCTTGTTATGCAGCAGTTCGAGATTGTGCCATTTGTTCTAACACAATCAATAGTTTATCTTGTGTATGCCGCAGTTTTTGTCTCAGCAGAATCAGTTTGGTACTTGACTCATTCTCTGGGATCCTGTAGACTGCTAACGCACTGTATTTCATTCCACTTTAAAACCCTTTAGTCATCAAAACAATTACTGCACTTTTTAAAAACAATTTAATTGGCACTTGCTATCAGTGCTATTAACACAGTTGTTTGTTCAAGTAGTGGAAGAGGTTACTACATATGAGTTGGAGCCAGGGGATGTGTATGATGGGACATTTGGTTTGCAACAAGTAATTTGTTGGTCTGTAGAGTGGTGACCACTTGGCCATCTTCCTGCCAACAACTATGTGCTTGGCTCCAGGTAGCTGAACAGCTTGGGGATCTGAATGTTTGTTCAGTAACCATTGAATCTCTGTAAAAAAAAGAGCCATCCTTTTCTCTGCAGTTAAATAAAAACATCTCGATCCTGAAGAAAACCATGTTATCTCACATCATCAGATGCTGCAAGCTGTGGCTTTTAACCAATGAGTCAAATACTTTAAACATGTGGACCAGTTGCTCTGTGCTTCTTGCAAGCAAGTAAAAGTATCTGGAAAAGGAGAATTGAGGAACCACAAGCCCTGAAAAGCCAAAAGGATCATCTTAGTGCACCCTGTGGACTGGGACCATTGAACTACCTTCCCACTCTTTCCTATTGAATAGCTCCTTTCTTCATCCTACCCAATATCTACTCTTCCTACTCGGTTCTGTATGAAGGCTGGCTAGAATAATAGTGTAATATAGAGATTGTAAACAATTAGCCCTTCCCTTTTAAGTAGTTAGTTTAATCGATCTACTGTTACTTAATTATTCTATATTTTATGCATTATATTATTGTTTATTTACTTATTTCATGAAATGAGATCTGGTGCATTTTATGCTTTGCTGCTTTTTGACGAAACAAGAAAGATCTTTTGAGAGCACAAGATGCGAATGTCATTTTAAAACCCAACAATTCAATGATATTCTTAAGATATGAGGAATTTAAAAAACTTTTAAAATAACATAAAATATAAAAGCTGAAGCATCTAGGATAAGAAGGGAAAATGAGACTACAAAATGTAACATCCCCATTAACTTACCCCTTTTCAGTTCTGAACTATTAGTATTCAAAAATCTGGAATAAATTGATAGAAATTGTGGCAGAACTCACAAACATTAGTAATCACACTGAGTATACATTGCTGTTGTAACCCCTTTGAACAGGGAGGCTCCATTTTCCAGAAGATGAATGTGGAGTTCTATTTCCATTAGTACCATTATACAAAGGTTAAAGGATAATTACTTAATTAATGTATGTGAAATCTGACACACTATCACTGATGAACTCTAATGATGTCTGCTAATGGCTTTTCCACTTTAGTTTGGCACCAGATAAAACAAATCCTTTATTGTTAAAATACTTAGTAATGTGTTTTTTTTCTGTTCAATACTTCCTCAATTATTAGATGTTTTGAATCCACTTAGATAAAAGTACATAGAATGAACCACCTCTCTCAGGAATTCTCTCACTTCTGGAGCCTGTAAAAAGAGCTTGTAGTGACAAGCAAAAATAAACAGCAAGAATTGGAATATTAAGTGACATCAGTCCATATCTAGCCCTTAATAAACATTTCATGCCCCTACTTTCTATAAACTGAAAAATGTATGTTATGTCTATAACAGTTCTACAACCACTAACTCATGTGCCAGCATAAGATGATACTGTGACCCACTGGCAAACAAGTGTTCTAACATTAGTCTGTATTGAGGCAGTCTGGCATGGCAGGGTGTGGGAGGAGAGGTTTTCTGTTGTGGAAAACGTCTTCTTGTCTTCGAGTTGCATAGGCTGGGTTGGAGAATCACATCTTCAAAGCTACAAAACTGTTGTTGCAGAGATAAGCAGCAGTGCAACAGTGATGTACAGGAATGGAGCAGAGAATTGTAATTAAAAACGAAAAGTTTCAGATTATATGAATTAATGATTATTGCAAACAGAATCTTCTTATTTGATAGTAAGATGGAGAACATGTTAGAACTCAGGTAATCTAGGGCGGCACGGTGGCACAGTGGTTAGAACTGCTGCCTCACAGCGCCAGAGACCTGGGTTCAATTCCCGCCTCAGGCGACTGACTGTGTGGAGTTTGCACATTCTCCCCGTGTCTGCGTGGGTTTCCTCCGGGTGCTCCGGTTTCCTCCCACAGTCCAAAGATGTGCAGGTCAGGTGAATTGGCCAGGCTAAATTGCCCGTAGTATTAGGTAAGGGGTAAATGTAGGGGTAGGGGTGGGTTGCGCTTCGGCGGGGCGGTGTGGACTTGTTGGGCCGTAGGGCCTGTTTCCACACTGTAAGTAATCTAATCTAATCTAATCTAACTTGTAAACATGACCCATTTACCTTGGTTCGAACCATAAGCCTACTAAATGGAGCTCAAAAGCCCAGTAATAAAAATAAATTGACATTGAAAGCCAAACAAGAATGAAGATGATATTTACTAGTAACTCTGTTCAAGGTTTGATCTAAAAATGAAATAATCAAATCTAAGTTGTTTCATTTGTTTTATGCTGTTTGTATGCATAATTTTCTATCACTCATCTGAAAGTGGTTTCTTTCAATTCTTTTCTAGCCTCTATAGTAATGCAGAAGTGGTGGTGCCATATGAATCCTTGCCTAAAGGGTGAGGAATGCAAAGTTCTTCCAGATCTTTCGGGATGGTCCTGCAGCAGTGGCAACAAGGTCAAAACCACAAAGGCAAGTAAATTGAATTAGCAGCCAGTCTGACTGTACACTGATTTTAAGTAAGAAGTTATCAAACAATTTTCCTGAAGGTTATTTTTATTACAAAATAATAAAAAGCTGTCACTTTCTATCTGCTAGAAATTGCAACATTAAGCGTCAGAATGTTCATTGCTATATTTGTTAACTATGAATAATTTACACAGACCTGCTTATGATATTGCTGAAGAAAACTGTATGACCTATGCAAGCATTAGTTTCAATAAAATAGTTGCACTGATCAAAATAAATTTATAATTTGGAAAGTTTATGCAACTATGTGAATAGCAACAGCCAATATTTAATTGAAATTTTGCACCAAGTGTACAATAATTTTCATGGCAAAGTAAAATATATTATAATTGCTTAAATGGTCGATGTTGGAAATTAATCTATCCCTAAAGTGAAGTGAATCTCCTTTATGTCAAGTAGGAATTGTTTACGAAATGTAGAAGAGTACATTTGCGGTCATTATCCTGTCAAGAGCTGGACTGCTACCATTGGAATTCAGCTCGGTTTTATTCTTTATAAAATAGTTATTGTGGGCTTTATTGATTCTGTTCATCTTTATTTATTATCATTTATTATACATATTTAACAATATAATTAGTGCTCATTTGAATACTATATAAATCATTGTATGTCTATTTTAGAATTGTTATAGGACATAGAAGCTACTTGGCAATATGAAAGTGACGAGTGTTTTCAGCATTATAACTATTAATGAAAATTTGGAATTTTGTACCTTTATTCCTCAATTGAGTGAGGAATCAGTGAATCAGTTTATGCAGTGAAATCAATCCATCTTGGACACAATTTGCATGCCATTAAAATTAATTTTGTTTTTGATATTGATGTTATTTGAAAATATGTGTTGACCACATACATTTTTGTGATCACATCTTGAAAGCTAATACTCAATATTGGAAAATAAATGGAGTTTTTTTTAATGTACATCTGTGGTGAGTGGTGGCTAATGATCTTTGTGGTACATGATAATGTCTCACCATAACAGCTTGTACCATGCCCCCTTACTTTTGACAAAGTCCAAGAAAAAATGAAGTAATCTGCTTGTTTTGTGTAGTCCGTTTGATGAAGGAGCAAGAGGATGCAAAATTGACAACATCAGAAGTTATCTATCAATAGTTGGGTTGTGCTCTGATGTCGGTTCTTCAATTTTTAATACACGTTCAAGCTAGATTTATTAGTTACAACCATTGTTTACTATTAAACCATGATGATACGATTTTAGAGCAACATGTGCCAAGCTGCAGGGTCTAACATCTTATTAGAACACTAACACATGATTACTGAAGTTGCAGTGATACCACAACTTACCTCAAAGGACTTTATTGAACTCTCTGGTAACAGCCATCAAAAGGTGGAACCATCAGTGTCCTGCATTTACAGTTCATATTGCTTCTGTTTGTAGCATTGCTGGCATCTTACCAAGGCTGACGCTTTGCAAATATATTCAGCTAGAAGTGTTGAATGGATGATCAATCTTGGCTTCATCCTGAGCATCACAGATGCTGGTTCACAGCCAATTCAATTCACTCTGCATGATATTAAATGGTTGAAGGCACTGGATACAGCTCAGGTTATGGGCGCTGATAACATCCTGATTGTAGTTCTGAGGAGTCCAGAAGCAGCTGTTCACTTAGTGAAACTGTTCCAATACAACTACAATACTGGTATCTAATGAAAAATTGGCCACTTATATCCTACAGGTTGTTCTGCTATAATGAAGCAGTTGTGTTCCTCTGCAACCCTTTGTTATAGAAAATCGCACGATAGAAAACGCGCTAGAAAATCGCATTATAGAAGATCACTATACCCTTTCAGAAGGAAGTTATGCAAATATTGTCCACAATTTGTCAATCCTGTTATAGCTAATTCACATTGACAAAATATGCATTACAGCAGAACGACTGATATTCTTAAAAAGTAGAACAAACCCAATCAGACTCATCAGTCTCTTCTCAAGCATAACAAAGTGGTGGACGTTGTTGCTGACAGTGCTAAGAAGTGACACTTATCAATAAGCTGTTTGATGATTAGTTTGGGTTTCATTGGGCTAACTTTGCTCAGTCCTGTCTACAGCTTTAGCCCAAGCAGTGACCAAAGAGCTGAGTTCCAGCAGTGAGCTGGAACTTCTCAACCTTCCTCGCCAATTAAACACCATCCTTTTGCCAAACTTGACAGGGAGGGGATACAAGATTCCACCCTTTCATTTCAGATCGTGTTGAGAATATTATTTGTATGTTTATGTGGTCACAAAGCAAATCCATCACTTGGACTTGATCAGAACAGGATGGAGTTATTTGCTGCTGCCCACACTTCTGACGACAACGGTTTTTGAAGCGGAAGCTTTCGTCAGCATGTTGATTTATGTTTACAGAGCTTCCCAGTGGCGGCTATGCTGCTTCAAGGGAACAGTGATGGGAAGGTGAATTCAATTTCCGCAAGGTTCCTCTTTACATTTTTGGTGCCTCCTGCATGTCAATTACCTGCAGTCACTCACTTTCCCAACACCTCCCTGGCCTTTCCATCAAGATGACTAGAGATGGCTCCCCACCTCCACGTTTCACCTTCCCATCCTGTCATAAAACTCCAAACTTTCCTGTTCTGATACTTTGGGACTTGGAATCTGGGAACTGGGCACTAAGGAAACATTTCATAATTCTTAACAAACTGATACAATTTATTGAGAGAGAATGATTATGAGAAGGATGCACCATTTGTGGCTAACTAAGGATGTTAAAGATAATATCAAATTAAAAGTAAAAGCATACACCACTACGGAGAATAGTGCTGCAAATGAGAAGGTGATTGTTGAGAATAAAAGGCATGAATGAGAATGGGAATTTAAAAATGTCATGTTATTCTTATAATCGTTTTGGAAGAGGTTTTTTATTATTTGTGTTTATTAGTTTTGTATGTGGGCATCACTGGCTAGGCCAGTATTTATTGCGTATACCTAACTATCCAGAGGACAGTGAAGAGTCATCCACATTATTGAGAGTCTGGAGTCACATGTAACCAGACCAGAGAAGGCCAATAGGTTTTTGATATAGTTTGCTATTTTCATATTTGAGTAATACTCTACACTTATTGTTATGAATATGATCAGATCTCACCAACTGTTGTGTCAAGTCAGCATGACTGAAAGCCACATATCATGGAGGTTGGAGATATTTTCCAGTCACACCAGAAAGTTGGAAACTCTCTGTTTCCCCATCTCTGACTGTCAGGCACATGAAATCTCCTATGAATATCCAATGCCTCCTATGCTGCTATTAGAGGTGGCTCCTCTAATTTGCTCTACCCCTTGGTGTGCTAAACTATCTTCTGCAATAGGAAAGGAACCAATCCATGAGTGAGTGTAATAGTATATGGTCACCTGTTGGATGGCACTCATATGGTGAAGAGAACAGTTGGGCATGTATGAAATTATATCATATGACTGTGAGTTGTTGTGGTGGATGCACAAATGTGTATGTGAGAATTGAGAAGGGTTGGCACACCTACAAGATTAGCTATGTGACAAGTGGTATAATGGATTAATTGAGAAGCAAAATGAAGGGTTGTGGTGATGTGCACAGCATAATGTAGGTAGACAGGAAACAAATTGCTCACCTTTTCTGATCGGGTTAGCTCATTAAGTGGCTTCCAGTATTGTATCCAGAAGCGTAGTAGGACTTACAATCACAGCTTCTTTTTGTTTCTGCCAGAGGTTGCTTTCTTCCTCTCAGTGCTTGGGGAATAGTATACAGACAGAAGAAATAGGAGGAGATGTAGGCCATTCTACCCCTTGAGCCTGCTTAAGACTAAAATTGGGCCCTTGAAGACAGAAACAGGGGAATATATTATGGGGAACAAAGAAATGGCAGAAGAATTGAATTGGTACTTCAGATCTGTGTTCACTGGGGAAGTCACAAGCAATCTCCCTGAGATAACAGTGGCTGAAGGACCTGAACTTAAGGGAATTTATATTTGCCAGGAATTGGTGTTGGAGATACTGTTAGGTCTGAAGGTTGATAAGTCCCCGGGGCCTGATGGTCTACATCCCAGGGTACTGAAGGAGGTGGCTCGAGAAATCGTGGATGCGTTGGTGATTGTTTTCCAGATTTCGATAGATTCAGGATCAGTTCCTGCAGATTGGAGGGTGGCTAATATTGTACCACTTTTTAAGAAAGGTGGGAGAGAGAAAGCAGGAAATTATAGACCAGTTAGTCTGACCTCAGTGGTGGGAAAGATGCTGGAGTCCATTATAAAGGATGAAATTACGACACATCTGGATAGTAGTAACAGGATAGGTCAGAGTCAGCATGGATTTATGAAGGGGAAATCATGCTTGACTAATCTTCTGGAATTTTTTGACGATGTAACTCTGAAGATGGACGAGGGAGATCCAATAGATGTAGTGTACCTGGACTTTCAGAAAGCTTTTGATAAAGTCCCACATAGGAGGTTAGTGAGCAAAATTAGAGCGCATCTTATTGGGGGCAAAGTACTAACTTGGATTGAAAGTTGGTTGGCTGACAGGAAACAAAGTAGTGATAAACGGCTCCATTTCAGAATGGCAGGCAGTGACCAGTGGGGTACCGCAAGGATCAGTGCTGGGACCGCAGCTTTTTACAATATGTAAAAATTGTAAGAAGATGGTATTAGTAATAACATTAGCAAATTTGCTGATGATACTAAGCTGGGTGACAAGGTGAAATGTGAGGAGGATGTTAGGAGATTACAGGGTGACTTGGTCAGGTTAGGTGAGTGGTCAGATGCATGGCAGATGCAGTTTAATGTGGATAAATGTATGGTTACTCACTTTGGTGGCAAGAACAGGAAGGCAGATTACTACCTAAATGGAATCAATTTAGGTAAAGGGGCAGCACAAAGAGATCTGGGTGTTCTTGTACACTAGTCAATGAAAGTAAGCATGCAGGTACAGCAGGTAGTGAAGAAGGCTAATAGCATGTTGGCCTTCATAACATGAGGGATTGAGGATAGAAGCAAAGAGGTTCTTCTGCAGCCGTACAGGGCCCTGGTGAGACCACACCTGGAGTATTGTGTGCAGTTCTGGTCTCCAAATTTGAGGAAAGACATTCTGGTTATTGAGAAAGTGCAGTGTAGGTTCACAAGGTCAATTCCTGGAATGGCGGGACTACCTTACGCTGAAAGATTGGAGCGACTGGGCTTGTAAACCCTTGAGTTTAGAAGACTGAGAGGGGATCTGATTGAGACATATAAGATTATTAAAGGATTTGACACTCTGGAGGCAGGAAACATGTTTCCGCTGATGGGTGAGTGCCGAACCAGAGGACACAGCTTAAAAATACGGGGTAGACCATTTAGGACAGAGATGAGGAGAAACCTTTTCACCCAGAGAGTGGTGGCTGTGTGGAATGCGCTGCCCCAGTGGGCAGTGGAGGCCCAGTCTCTGGATACATTTAAGAAAGAGTTGGATAGAGCTCTCAAGGATAGTGGAATCAAGGGTTATGGAGATAAGGCAGGAACAGGATACTGATTAAGGATGATCAGCCATGATCATATTGAATGGTGGTGCAGGCTCGAAGGGCAGAATGGCCTACTCCTGCACCTATTGTCTATTGTCTATTGCTCTGATACCCACTAACAGTGTGGATGACCTAAGTATGTTTCAAATGCCGCATTCCCATCAGTCCCCTGTCTAACAAGAATCCCTCTGCTTTAAAAATATTTAATGGCCCCTCTTGCGCTATTCCTGAGGCAGAAAGTTCCAAAGTTGCACAACCTTCTGAGAGAAAGAAATGTCCCTCATCTCTGACCTCAAAGGGTGACATCTAACTTTCAAACAGTTTCCAATAGTTCTGAACTCACCCACAAGGGAAACATCCTGTCAACCCCCATATTGCCAAGACCACACAGGATCTTATACACTTCAATCAAGTCACACATCTTCCTTCTAAACTCCAGTGGAAACAAGCCCATCCTGTCCAACGTATCCTCATAAGTCAATCCATTCATTCCAACCACCGCTTTAGTAAATCTCCTCTGAACTGCCTCCAATGCATTTTCAACCTTCCTTAAATAAGGAATCAAAACTGCACCTTAAAGATGTTCTCTCACCACTGTCCTGTATAACTAAAACATTATGTTCACTTTATGTTCAGTTTCTCTCATGAAAAAATAGGATTTTGTCCTATTAGCCTTTTTGATTATGTGTGAACCTTTGGGGGACTGGAATACAAATCACTTAATATTTCCTTTTTAAATTCCTGTGGAAACTCTTGCCATCCATTGTTACATTTCTGGCTAGTTTCCCTGTGTCACCTAATTTCACGCTCCTGATTAACCTTTTAGCCATTTCATGCTGGTCTTTATATTCTGACCAATCACATGGCCTGCCACTCATAGGAGTAGAGTTAAAAAAAAATCATACAACACAAGATTATAGTCCGACTGGTTTATTTGGAAGCACTGGCTTTCAGAGCGCTGCTCCTTCATTGACCACCTGATGAAGATTCAGAGCTCCGAAAGCTAGTGTTCCAAATATACCTGTTGGACTATAACCTGGTATTGTGTGATTTTTAACTTTGTTATCCCCAGTCCAACATCGGCACCTCCAAATCATGACTCATAGGAATGTTCTTATTCTGAATATTTTGATGAAACCACTTAAATATTTACCACTGTGGCGCTATTGATTTGTCCCTTGCTCTTTCATACCACTTCCTTTCAGCTAGCTCAGCTCTCATGTCCCAGTTGTTCCTTTATTTAGGTTTAAAATACAGTCTTAGATCCTATTTTCTTCCTTTCAGACTGAATAAAAAATTCAATCATGTTGAGGTCACTGCTACCTAGAGGTGCCTTTACTTTGAGGTCATCCATTAATGCTGTCATGTTGCACAGTACCAGTAAAAATAGCCTGTCCTCTGGTCAGTTCCAGAACTTGTTGCTGTAAGAAAATGTCTATGTATTCTGGATAAGACTTTTTATTCATGCCATTCCTGCCAATCTGGTATTTGCAGGTCATAGGCATTTCTCTCCAGCACCTCAATAGAATATCAGAGGAAGAATCCAGGAAACAAGTGTGGCCTTAGAATGCCTCAACACCATTCTTTAACTTTCCCCCTTTCTTCTTGTCAATTCCACTTGCTGCAAAATGCATCTTTACATTGCCTCCTCTTTAAGATAATATCATGTGGGCCCTCATCATGCCTGCTGCTGCGAATTGAATCGCAAACCAGATGTAAAATTAGAATGAGCTGACTGCTTTAAAATAAAACCACTGACAGACGCATTGAGTACCTCCAGATTTCTCACACAATGTCAGATTCCATTCATCTCCCAAGTAACTTTCTAGTCTTTAAATATTTTAAAAACTGTGTCCTAAAGTAAGAAAAAGCTGATTGAAACATTGATCCAAAATATCCAAAGCATGATGTTTGAAATTTAGCCCAATCATTTGTTGTATGATTGTGTCTATTAATCATCCCTGTGATTACCTGAAAGTACATTTAAACACCTGCAATACCAAAAATATGCTCAAAACATTCAAGAAAATATTGAACGCAACTGGAGTTTTTATGGATGAAGCTAGTCATCTATAAAAACAGATAAAGCTAGTCTTATTCTCTACCTTTGACTGCTAGTAATAAATATTAACTCTCCTGCTCCTCGGATGCTGCCTGACCAGCTTTGCATTTCCAGCACCACACTCTTCGACACTAAATTCATTTCAATACCGAAGATGAACATTGTAAATGTATGCTCCAAGTAATGTACTATGACAAGCTATGACTGTTTAAAAAAACTAAGAGAGAAATTAAACTAATTGGATTGATAAATGTGAGGTACTCCTTCAGAAATAATTAAGGTACATCAAAATACCCTTTTGTTCTCATAGAATAAGTAGAGGGGACAGTTTCCAATCGAGGGAGTGATTCAGCAGTGAGAAAGGTCAATAAGAAAAGACAATTCTGCAGTCTCAATTCAGAATGATTCATTTTTAAAGCAGTGAGGAAGTAATCACACCATGCTGTTCAAGTAAGATACTCTCCTAAGGTGTGATTGAGGTATATTATTCAAAACTGAAGGGTAGTGAAAGGACTATCTGCCTTAAATGAAAAGTGCTTGATCATACCAGAGCCTATCTTCAGCTTAGTCTAATTAGAAATAAATTGCAAGTTATGAATAAGTTAGACCATGTTCTTAAGCTGTAGCCTTTTATATTCAAGTGTAGCATCAGTCAGCTGAAAACACAAGGGAATAAGTTTTTTCTTATCCTTTGCCAGGTAGCTCATGATTTTCTGTGTCTTGAGCCATAATACTAATTTGAAAGACTCATAGGCTATGGAATTGCCCACAAGCTATGGTTAATCTGTTTCTGAAAATATTCAGTGCACAGAATATTAATGCACAAATTGTCAATCACATTATCTACTATAGTTGAATGTGTACATTCTAATGATTATTGCATGTTGTTTTGTATGGAATCTTATAATAAGATGAATTGCCTTTAGCAATTCAACACGCGCTCTGTTGAAAAACTCTGGAATGGGGATGAAAAGCACAAGAGATTGCAAGCATTGACCTTCATTCCCTCAAGAAATCTCATCAAGATGAATTCAGTACTCCAATCAGAACTATAGAAGCTTTCACTTTGCACAGTTTGACTTCTGGTCCAATAGTACCCTGAAAATGTACGATAGAAGTTCTGATATTTTTGCTGTTTTTAAGATTTCAGCTTTGATTCAGTGATAGCTACTTTGACTCTGAGTCAGAAGGTTGTCAGTTCAAGTCTCGCTGCATTAACTGGGCTGGCACATTAGTAGAGTACAGACGATATGCTGTCCTCCTAATGATGTTGACCTTTGGATGAGATGTTAAACTAAGACACAGAACACAATCTTCTCAGCCCGTGGGAGACCTGGAAATTAAATGCATTGTCAATGTGTCAGATACCCACTGCCTTCCCCTCTGCTCAAGCAAATTTCTCGGCTAAAAGGACCAAGGGTGACCTTCTGACCCTATCTCCAAAAACCCTCAGTTGATCAATTCATGCTGTTAAAGGGACTGCACCTGTCTGGCTTGTAAATATCTCTGTACTGGGTTTGATAAATAATAGGTAGCTTGTCAATTTGATTAGGAGGCTTGATTTCCAAGAATATTTGCTTGATGGAAGAAGTCACAGATATGAGCAAGGAGGGTAGTGACTGACAGCCAGCCCCTGTCCTTGTTTCTGATGCCATGACCTCCTGTCGACTACTGTCATGCCAAACAACATACACAGAAACCTCAATTATCCTCAGTTGATGAGTCTGCTATTTAAACAAACTAATCTTTGCATTCCGCAAATTACAGGTTAAACAGAGAAGAACTAAACCCTTACCAACACAAAATGATATATGAAATCCCAGCATTAAGCAAGGTCCTGAGCAGCTTCTATGATCACAAGAGCATTTGTCAGTTTCCGTGAACTCAGTGTCATGACGGAATGACAGAAGCGCCACCTCATGCATGTGTTTACCTTCTTGGCCATTGTCTTCATGTAGTTTTAAAAAGGTGTGAAACATCTACAGGCTGATGTTCACAGAGAACTTATAAAAGAACAGGGTAGGTTGACATGCCAATCACTTGTGCTCCCTTATCTCAGAAAGACAGAAGCACCATCTCATGCATGCATTTCATGAATGGCCTGGTAAAGTGACGGGAATACCCTGTAAAGCACTTGCTTTTGCAAAGGGCTGTGTAACTAACCCTTACCTAAAAAAAAAATCCAGTTGCTCATGCTTGAGGTGCTTGTGTTTCTTTGTTTTTGCCAGTGTTTTCACATGTTCTTCAGTACAGGTATTTCGAATACACTTACCTCTTTAATGTAATGTTTTTGCGGGACCTCGAGGCCTTCTTTGGATAATCCGAAATTCGGATAATTGATATTCAGATAATCGAGGTTCCTCTGTATACCTTTGTCCTTGGCCCATCCTCCATTTTAGGAGTCTAGGATACAGTACCAGCAGCAGCCATATCCTCTTCCACAGCGCTACTAAGTGCTGTGGCCAGGAATTCCTATCCTCGGGTCCCCAGCTCGGAGGAAGGAAGGCCTGCGGTTTCTACTTAAGTGCCTGACTGATACAAGTTACAGCAGCCCTTGCTTCTAATGGTCAGTGTAGATGTCTTGGTGCTTTATCAGGCAACATGCCAGTCATCCAGCTAAGAAAGAAGATTCCACCCAATGTCTGTGCTCTTACCTAAATTAAAAGATTGTTTGGCAACCTTTGTTAAAAATTAAAAGTCACACAATGCCAGGTTATTGTCCAACAGGTTTATTTGGAAGCACTAGTTTTCTAAGGCTGCTTCTTCATCAGATAGCTGTGGAGCAGGACTATAAGACACATGATTACAGGTTACAGTGTCATGTGGCTGAAATATATTAAACAAACTTTCATTAAATCTTTCATCTTTTAGAATGGTTTTGCTAGTTTCAGTTTGTTAAATGTAAATCCTAGAACTCCTTTTAAGTCACATTCTCAAGATAACAAAATGTGTTATCCCAGCTCAGACAATGCATTAAAGGTGTGAGGTTAAAGTCTGTCTGTGTCCTAATCTTGAGTTAGACTGGTTCTATTTCTATAGCAGGAGTTGCAGAATCTGACATGGATTGACTGTAGGTTATGCATTTTTTGAGCAAAATAAAATATAATTCTGCAAATACAATTTCACTCCATAAATTTATACGTGTTCGCGTGCAGGAGAGTCAGAGTGACTGCATGTGAGAGAGAGAGTGTGTGTGTGTGTATCAGCCTCTGCTCGGCCACATTGTGTTGTTGCTTGTCCTGGAGTCTGCCTCTGTTAAAAATGTAAGGGAATTCATCCCTTAAGAATTCTTAAGAGTTTCTCACTCTCCTTTAGATGTCTTTTCCACTGAAGATTCTAGCACCGGCACATCTTTTAAAAACCTGCACAGAAATTCATGAAGATAGCAGTGGAGACACTTGGTCTGAAAAATCAGGCCACCTTTTACAAAGTGAGTGCCCTATGTTCTGTGATGCAAGTGTCCAGGAGCACAGACAGCCAATTTGCCAGCTTTTGTCAAAGGATAAGTGTGAAAGGTCAGTGTGGTGTTTTGGTGCCAGGTGGATGAGTGTGGTCATCCAGGTGGGTAAAGTCAGCAGCATACCAGGTGTGTGGGAATTCAAGTAAATGCCTAGAGTAGTGTTATGTGGGAGCAAGGTATTTGGGTCAGGCTAGTAGGGGGAAAGGGGGTGAGCGGAGTGCAGGGTCAAGCTGTGAGGTAAGGGGAAGTGGATTCAAGTTGGATCAAGAATGGTTGTCTGGCGAGGAAGTGGTTGTAAGAAGTTGCTGTAAAGGGGGAGGATGTGTTGTGAGTCAGGCTGAAGAGTTACCCTGGAGTTAGAGAGTGTTCTAAATCCCCAAACTTTTCCTGGATTGCTATTGAGCTGAAGTGAATCAGAACGTTCAAATTCTTCTACTTTAAAAGGATTCTTTTGGAGGGTTTTCAATGCAGGATTTTTTTTCACTTGTGAGACATGGGTGTCACTTGCTGGCCAGCTTTTATTGTCTGTCCGTAGTTGCCCTTGAGAAGGTGGTGGTGAGCTGCCTTCTTGAACCAAACTGTAGTCTATGTGTTGTAGCTGGCTGCCTATTGGAAAATTCAATTTTCTAAGCAATATCTCTGGAGTCAGCTGTGTTGTGGATTCTGTAGTGCTTGCCAATGTGAATCTCCTGTTTTTGCTGCAGAAACAACTCTTTGGCCATTGAAATATCTGTCCTAGCCCTTGTTGCTAGAAAATGATTGCCGAGTTACCTACATCTGAACTGTGAGCACATTTCACAATTAATTAATTAACTGACTGTGAAGCAATTTTGGACATCCTGAGTTTGCAAAAGTGCAAAATTAGACAATATATAAAGTATGTTCTGGGTGGACTGCTACTTTGAATGAGAAAAGTGCTTTTGGGAATGAGTTCTTAATAAAGATCTTTTGTTGCTAGTAGAATGTGAGGTGAAGAGACCCGACAAATTGCACTGTTGAATACTCTCCTTCATGGCCCAAGCAGTCATAACCATAGAATGAGCTTTGGTGAATGGTATCATCAATATTGATAGAATTAGATGACTGTATTTGCTGAAGTTCGATCATATCAGTCATGGGATATCTCTGCATACGTTTCTCAGGGTAGTATCCTAGAGTCAACCATCTTCACCTTCTCCATCAATGACCTTTCCTTCATCATAATGTCAGAAGTCGGGATGCTCACTGAAGATTGCATGGTGTTCAGCACCATTTGTATCTCCTATGTTACTGAAGCAACCATATCTAACTGCAGCAAGACCTAGACAATATAAATGCTTGGGCTTACATTGAACTTGCCCTCAAATTTTCTTTCTGGCTAAATTACATTTGTGCCAAAACAATGATCACCCCATGAAATTCAATGGCATTACCATAACTGAAATGTACATTACTAACATCCATTGATCAAAAACTAAACTGGAACTACCATATCACAGCCAAGGGTACAAGTTGTTGTACAGAAACCAGGGATTCTGTGGGGAGCAGCTCTTCCTCCCCAAAGATTGTCTAGCATCTACAAGGCACAAGCCAGGAGTGAGGTAGAATGAAAGAGTCAACTCCAGCAATGCTGAAGAAGAAAGCTTGACTCATACTTAGTGTACCACCTTAAAGATTCATTCTCTGCAGCATTAATGCATAACAGTCATGCATAACCTGTCTAATTTGCACTGCAGTATCTCACCAGTGCCACTTCAACAGCACCTTCCAAAGCTGAGACCCCCATCACCAAGAAGGGTAAGCATAACAGTGGCACGAAAATACCACCTGCAAGTGCTGCTCCAAGGCACACACCATCTTGATTGGGAATTATATTACTATTCCTCATTGTCACTTGGTCAAAGTGTTGGAACTGCCCTCCCAACACCACTTTGTGCCTATCTACAGCACATAGATTCAAAGTTTTAAGAAAGGATTTCACTGTTACCTCCTTGTGAAGAATTAGGGATGGGCAGAAAATGTTGGCCTAGCCAATGACAACCACACTCCATGAATCAATAAGTAAAATCTCATGTATTTCCACAAAACTGGCATGTTGCCATGTTGTTCTCCTTAAATAGCAAAAAATAGTTTAGGTATCTTATTGAAAACAGAAGGGTGTTGATCTGTAACAGTGATGATATAAGGAGTTACAGCATATGAAAAAAGACAAAGGCTGTAGCTTTGCACAATAGTGCATCACCATGTTGTTATTACTTTGGTCTGAACAGCATGATAGAAATGTGTATTCAGGAGGGAAACTCGAAAACTCTTCTCTGTTGTAACTCTGTGTTAAGGCATTTTATTTCAACTGAGAAATATAAACTCAAGTAGGAGCAAATTACTGCAGATGCTAGAATCTGTTCTGAGAACAAAAAATGCTGGAGATCACAGTGGGACTGGCAGCATCCATGGAGAGAGAGCAAGGTAGTGTTTTGAGTCTAGGTGAAGAGCCATCTAGACTTATTGTTACCTTGCTTTCTCTCCATGGTTGCTGCCTGATCCGCTGTGATCCCCAGCATTTTTTTGCTTTCACTATAAACTTAAGTACCTGAGTAGAATCCCAAATTCAGGGGATGTTTGTTCATTTGACATTTGGACCATTTGATAATTGCCAAGGCCTGGCATTGGTCAGGTTAAGATCATAAAAGGTAAGTTAAGTGAATGATCCTATTCTTCAATCTCTGATCTTAAAGAAATTAGAGCAAAAATTGTAGGTTTGGACAAGAAATGTTCAATAGAATTACATAGATGGTAAATGATATAATGTTTAAATAAAAAAAAGTATTGGCTGCCTTCAAATAGTGACTGTAACCTTCTCTCTGTGATGCAATAGGATATTCCCAGCTATTTCTTTAATTGGATTGAAAAATCTTAGGGGATAACACACAAATGGCATGTTTCAGAAGCAGCCATGGAAATCATTAGCACAAAGTCAACTTAGCATGAGATGAACGAGGCATAAGGTTTCTGAAAATGGTTTGATTCTGAAATACATTTCCCCTATTAATACAAAGGAAAACGGTAATATTACAATGAATCTTTGTGAATAAAACCATGGTATATCCTCAAATTTAAAGTAGTGATTGTTTACTGATCTTTGGCAATACCAATATTGAAACACATTATTAACTATTACAATGGTTAGAGCAACACTTATAGAAGAAACTATTCCTTATACATTACACCACACAAACTCACAAGACTTGATAAATAGTTGTAAAGAAGATGACAACACATCACTCAGCAGATAAAACACAACTGCACAATTGACCTCTGGAGAGTAAAATGTTAACTATATCTTTACTCTAAGAATAGTGCTATGTGATAATGATATCATATCACAGGGATCCATACTGTCCCAAGGAGAACTCCTTTGTTACCATTTGTTGTTATGCTTAATAAAGCCTGCTATTTTTCACTCACCTAAGTGCCGACCTGATCTTACTACATGTGGCACCAGTGTCCAGATTCATGGAATCAGAGTCAAGCAGCAAGAACTGCCTGAAGTGAAGCCTAGAAATACTACAGTGTTGCAAATAAAGGACAAAACTAGTAACCCAACTACCGTAAGTAGAGGAGAAACCTGAAGAGAAGCCAAGCAGCAACAGGAAGCAGTGGCTTAGATCAGGGCTCAACTAGGCACCGGATCACAATGTGAGAAAGCATGTACAATGCTGCTTGGGTAAAACCCTCAGCAAGAAACACAACAAGAACTAGAAAAATTGCTCACAGTGGGTAATATGTTCCTGCAGATCAGAGGTCTTGTCAGAAGTTGGTAACCACATGAGAAATAATCCATAGTACATTAAAAAAGGAAGGGAAAGGTAAGAAACATTTTGGTTACCGTAGTCCATATCGCAGATATACTAATGATGAAAAAAGCCTAGTCTTTACTAGATGCCCTAGACCATATGCAGGACCCTAACCAAACTATGTACTGGGTAAACTAATGCCCATGGCTTAGCAGATACCATACTGTTTCAGGCCTTAATGAAAAAGCCAGTCAAAGACCAAGTGAGTGTATGCATCTAACTGACATGGTAATACTGACACAAAATTGTTAAACATTATTTTCACTAGACAAGGCCTGTCAGAAGAGATTGCAATTGATAACAATGCCATTTTAGTCTTCACATCCTATTTCACTTCAAGGTACAACCCATTTAGATCAGGCAAAGTTTAATCCTAATAGACAGGAGTCAAGAGGAACCATTGATTCTTTTATAAAGATTTTAAAAATCTTGTAGATAATTGGCAATATGGATTCTTGAAAGATGACCTCATATGAGACCATATTGTGGTGAGGGTGCAGGATGAAACTGTGTCAGAATTTTTGCAGTCTAAAGAACACCTGACATTATCACAAGCGGTGAAGTTTGCCAAGCAAGCTGAATCTCACAACCAGGCAGTTTTTGTATAGCAGAGAAATTTTCTGGGGTCACCCCACCAAGTGTGTCTCAGTCTACTAGTTAATCAGAGGCTACCAAGTGCTGTGGAGACAGCAGCCAAAAGATGAAGAGAGCACTGCTCCTACCATTATATCTAATGCACATTTGGCAACACCAACGTAAGCACAAATCTTGAACAGCTAATGATATTGTATGCTGCACATGCCATGCAAAATACCATTTTCAGATGGTTTGCCAAAGTACCAAAGAAGGTTTCAGCCTTTAGCATGCAAATTTCAAAACAGACCACTCTAGTCTTTAGCTGCCCAAAAAATAGATGCTACTCATGGTCAAGAAACATTGTTATTATGGGAAGTGATACATTTACAAGACATTTCCAGGCTTGCGGAAAACATGGTCAATGGTGAGGAAACTAATTTTATATTAGATTCAATGACAAACATATCTATTCTTTCAGATTCAATGCAATAAAAAATGCATTAATTTCTCTAACATCAAGTTCAGGAACAAATCACAAAAACAGCATAAGGCTAGATGCAAACTATTCTTTGCTGCAATGGGGGAGTGATTATTGGTAATCTGTATATTATTCTGATCAGCAGTATTCTTTATTAAAGAGAGTTGCATGCGTAGCTTTGAACCTTCTGTATTTACCACTACAGCAATGATTGAAATTGACTCATTATACAATAAGCTAAGGAAAGACTAAGGAAAGACTATCCTTTAGATCAAAGGAAGATATTGCAGATCTTTCACTTGTCTTTGAAGGAAGACAAGAAGAAGCATGAACACAATGCACTAAGGGTGCAGGCTACTGGATGTAAAATATACTTATAGACCTCTGCTCTTCAGGAGAAAGTGGAAGAGCATGATAGGGCCATAGAAATCGATGACCTTTTGGATGAAGAAGTCCTGGATCTTTCTGTATTCTTCAAATATGGTAGCAATAATGATGATGACATCTCTACTGTTTCTTTTGACAAGTTCTACAAGCAACTAATAGAAGTACTCAAGGTTCCTTTCAGCAAAGCAATGGAGGCCTAAATTATAAAACACAAGAGCTGCCTTGGAAAATTTTAAAGTCACACCATCAAAAGGAGCTCAAACAGATCAAAGATAAATAAGAATTTAAAGACTACTGATTTATAAGCTCTGACATTAACAATCAAAAATACTAATAAAGCTTCAGAGACTGAAAAATAAAAGATTACAAAAGATTGTCAAAAGTCTTGTGCAAAGTCAACCAAGTTTTTCCACACAACTGACAGAACAAAAGAAATTGTTGATGTAGGAAAATACATCATTTTTAGTCCAATATGACTCATCTCTCGCCTCGAATGGTGCCAGACCTGCTGAGTTTCTTCAGAATTTTGTGTGTTTGTTTCATACATTTAGAGTCAGGTATGCATGGCTTGCTATCTTGAGAAAGAAAAACAATTAATTGTCTTTTTAGCAAAACTAATACAGGCATTTACAAAACTATGCCTAATGCCGACTCAAGGGCACTCTCCCTCTCCAAGATTGGTTCCAATACAGCATTCATGAATGCTTGCAGTCTAGGGATCATCTCACAAACAATACGCATTTTCAATGTCCCCTAAACCTAATCTCTTCTACTCCTGTTGCAGTAGCTCTATGATAATGAAGCACAAAACCTAAATCTGGAGAGCGTTAGGCCTCACTATTCAGTGACATGAATCTTTTTCCTAAATTTCTAAAAATAAGGTGTGTTCAATTTCTGGGTCCATAATGTTAATTTACAATTCAATTTACAGTGGTCAATTGAAATAAAATATCTAATTATAATTTAAGATGTGAAAACAACAATTTGCAGTACATAGTAGAGGATCTCTTAAATGAATTGTAAAGTTTTGAACAAGTGCTGTTACTCCATTTTTCCCTTTTCATGGCTGCCTTTCCAAGATTATTCTCAGGTAAACTG
Source organism: Chiloscyllium punctatum (assembly GCF_047496795.1). NCBI lineage: Eukaryota > Metazoa > Chordata > Chondrichthyes > Orectolobiformes > Hemiscylliidae > Chiloscyllium > Chiloscyllium punctatum. Next base: position 47,155,999 of record NC_092750.1, on the reverse strand, counting down.
CTGGCATCATTAAAATCGTTTTTCATTCTTTGCTCCCATTTCACTCCTTTAACATAACTGAGGAAATAAACTGCTCATATTTTGGGTTTCTGACTGTGACTTTTCTGTTGAGACCCAGGTATTCAAGGTCATGACCTCCCTTAGTATTTTCTGAAGAGGCTACCTACCTCTCACAAAAAGATCAGCCAGGCTTGAGGGTGTAATTAGCCAACTTCTGTTCCCAATTTTATATTCACGTGTTCTCACTCCAAATAAAAAAACAATAGTTTGTGTAAGACATGTGCTAGTACAGTTTGCGTCAAGTAATTCACCTTCATGTTGAAGGTTTTAGCCTGGTTTTATTGGTGGTTACAGATAGATGAATCCTAGCATTTCCACACAGAAAACCATGTTAATGTATATAGGTTTTGACAATAATTTGTATTTGAATTGTGTGTTTGTCCTTTAACTGCACTGAACCTTTTGTGCTTGTTCCAAACTTAACAAGTGAGTCCCATTGGGATGAGTTTCTGCAGTGTGAACAGGCAATGTTGCCATTATAAGTGATGCTCAAGAGCAAATCCTTCATCACTGATGGCAAAGATTTCAGAACACACATTATTCTACTCTTTGTTCATGGACCTAATCCTTGACTCGTTTAATGTCTTCTATGTCAGTTTTTGACAGCAATCCACATCTGCCTCCACTACTACAGATCAAATCATCTTGATATATTGTGGGCCTTGTTGACTTTCTACACCACTTTTCATAGCTCTTCTGTCATTATTGATGTTATTGCTGCATTCAGATGAACTCAAATAAGTAGTAATTTGCATTCTCATAAGAGCTCTGGTCTCACTTAAAATGTGCTGTCCCTCCCTTATTTTGATCTCTGCTCATTAGCTTATTTTCTACTTGTTTCAGGATAGTGAGTGGCTCTTGAGAGACATCTTTAGTTCCTGATTGCTCTACTTGTAAAGCAATATCAAATATCTCTTTGAAGGAATTAATTTCTTTTCAGTTGCCAGCTGCCTACACAGAAGGTGGACTGTTGACATCGTGTTAACATATAATTGAGAAACAGTCTGTTCCATAAACAATATGATAGAAATTTAAATGAGTGAGCAATCATCCTGTTCTTATGTTCTGTTCTTATGCCAGTGTTATCTTGTTTAGATTGACTCGGAATAGTTACAGAACAGGAGGTCCAGTTCCACTCTGCTCCTGGAGCCTTAAACTGAAAGGTAGCCCTATCCAGAAATGTACTGTCCTCATAGCTTTCAGCTTCATGGATGCTCACTGTGATCTAAGCTGTAAAACCTGGAACTAGAGCTCTTCTATCTAATGACATTTCCAACAAGTATTGTCGAAGTAAAGCAAACTGTCCTGGAATCCCCACACACAGTACACAATGCACATTCCACAGTACTGACAATCCCTTAGGAAGAGTCAAGATTAGAGTGGGACGGCTACAAGATCTCTGTCAAAGTTACAAGGGAAGCAGAACAGAAAAGTTACAGTCAGAACCCCAAAATATGAGCAATTTATTTCCTCAGTTATGTTAAAGGAGTGAAATGGGAGAAAGAATGAAAAAAGATTCCTGATGAAGGGCTCCTGCCCGAAAGGTCAATTTTCCTGCTCCTTGGATGCTGCGTGCCCTGCTGTGCATTTCCAGCATCACTCTGATCTTGACTCTAATCTCCAGCATCTGCAGTCCTCACCTTCGTCTAGTTGATCCCTTAGAAAGCCATACTTCTATTTATTAGATAAACTAAAGTGAACAGAAATAAACCAAAGACTTAAGCATAAAATACCTCATTGTTGGCATCCTCCCTTGTGCTGATGATACCTTCTTACATAGTTCCTTGATGCTCATGCGCATTCCTCTCTGATGCTCTCTCCCCAAATACCTCTATACATGCAGTCCTCATGTTGAGATTCAATCCTGTCAGATCAATGTGATTTTTTACATTGTATTTGTTCTCACTGTGCTCCCTCTGTTTCCTGCTGATTCCCAGCTTTTACTGCTCTCTCCACCCCAGGTACCCACAGATTCTCCACTTCCATTTCTATTGTTGCATTTCTGGCACTGTTCTCCCTCAGGCTCACTCTCTCTGGTCCCTGCTGACTTCTCACTTTTCTCTTTGTTTCTCCAGCATTCCTTTTCCTTAGGAATGTTCTCTCTGTTTCCCGCTGACTCCGTGCTTTTAACTGTGGGTCTCCGATAATGTTTTCCCTAAGGCTTACTTGCTCTCTCTAACTCCTGCCATCTCCCAGCTGTGGCTTTTACCTCTTGGTCTCTGACATTGTTTTCCTTTAGACTTGCTCTCTCTATTTTGAACTGATCAATGTCAGTGTAAAAATACAGTGTCAAGTTTACAAATTGAACTTTCCTGGTTGAAATTTCTTTACCCCTATACATGTTATTAAAAAAAACCTTTAGTTCATGAAGCATCTTGTCAATTTAAAACATTTCAAGCTTCCCTTGTACATAAAATGCCAACCCAGTTATTATGTTGACACACAGTGAAACCATTTTACATATAGCCACTGACATGAGATAAATGACTTTTTTTAGTAGAATTTATTTGAGGAAGGAATCCTTGCCATAATGCTGAAACAATTCTTTGCTCCTCGGGATTCTCAGCTATAAGGTTGACAAAGGTTATGATTTAAAATTGCATCCAAAAGTGAGCATGTCTGATAAAGCAACATTTTCTTATCCTTGCATTGAAGCAGCAAGATTATGTAATCAAGGCCTGGCGGTAGGTTGCCAGTAACTGAACCAAAGTAATAGTATTTACTCTTATTGTTTACAGTACAATCATTTGCTTTATTATAATAAAAGAGACAGTAGTTTTAAAATGCAAAGCCAATTTAATTAATTTTAACATATTTTTCAAACAAACCAAAAGAATAATGCATGTTAATGAGCGTCAACGTGACAAAATTTGCTGTGTACAGCTGTTAGGCAGACATTGTGAGAGTATTGGGTTTCAGAAGCTATCCAAATACACTTTGGGTGCAGAATTGGTAATTAACTGGCGCATGCAATTGTAGGAGGCGGAATCATACTCTGCACGTAACCATTAATCTCTCAAAATTAGAACGCCATAAAATGATGCCTTTAAGCAACTATAATGTAATATGAAAACAGTGTAGATTAATTAGTTCAATCAAATTAACTGGGATTAGAAACGTCCTGAATTAAAAAAAAACAAACTCTATTGTGTTAGTGAGTATCATCTCATTGAAAGCAACAAAAAATGTCCAGAATGGTTGATGGATTGCATGTGGGTGTGAAATAGTAATATTTGTATTAGTAAATTTTCTCCACAAGAAGCATGACAATATGAAGCAGATAAAAAGCAATTAGTTATCATTTTGTGAGATATCTGATGCAGTATTTGTAGAAATTGGAAACCAAGTAATATGCTTAAATTTCAATATGATATATCCTGACACTGCAGCAATTTCAATCAAGAATCAGAGAAGATTAAATCTTATGTTATTCATAACTTTATTAACAGATAATAGAGTGAATTAATTGATGCAATTCTCCATTACAAGACATCATAAGAGATTTATGTACAATTTCAGTGCTGTGAACTATCATACAAATAATGCAATGTTTTTATTTCTTCTGAATGAAGCTATATTTTATTGGGATAACTATCTTGCTAAATTTAGCAAAATAAAAACAATTAAGATACGTTCTAGATATGCCGCAAGTGAGAGATGATGGAAGTGTCAGAGATCTGATGCAGCAAGAGCTGAAGCTCTGATGAAGTCATTTAGACACAAAATGCTAGCTTGCTTTCTCTCCATGGATGCTGTCTGACCCACTGTGATCTCCAGCATTTGTTGTTTTCAGTACAGATTTCAGTATCTGCAGTAATTTGCTTCGACTTATTGACCACAGTTCTGCCTTCAACACCATAACTCCAAACAAACTCATCTCTAAACTCTCTAGGTCTCGGTTCCCCCCTCTGTATCTGGATCCTCGACTTCCTGACCCATAGACCACAATCAGTTAAAATAGGTGACAATATTTTCTCCACCATAATCTTTAACACCAGTGACCTGCAAAGCTGCGTACTCAGCCCCATACTGTACTCCTGTACATTCACGACTGTGTGGCCAAGTTCCATTCGAACTCCATTTACAAGTTTGCTGACAACACTACCATTGTAATTGTTATGGACCAGGTCAGACCCCCTCAAAATATTTCCAGAAAGTAGCCCAGACCCTAACTTTGCTAAATGTTTTAAGCAGGTGTGACCCGGATATTCCAGGAGGGATGTAGATGGTCAAACCACTTAGTTTTAAACACAACAGAATTTATTTACAAGATTACCAAATGAAACAGAAACAACAGAAAACAGAATACGGAATAACTTATCTGAAAACCTAACAGATCATCCCAACTTAATGATGCTGTTCCAAATACTTGCGACAATCCCCATATATACCCCTTGGCACAAAAGGTAAAATCAAACACAGGGTTTTGCAGGAGAGAAATCAGAGAGAGTATCAGCCTGGGCCTGCTTCTTTAGGGCCAGCAGATTTTTTCACACTACTGCCAAAACTAAACCAAACCAGAAAAAAGCTGAGCTTGGAGAACTGGCCACTCCCTATTCATTATACAAGTGTTTGCTTTTAAACTTGAAAGCCTTCTGCCTGAGACAGTATCTGTCAACTATTATCAAATTGGCCCTAAAACCCTTTAACTCCTGACTTTTTGGAGTCTGTGTCATTTACGACCTCTCTTTAAAAGAAAAACAAGAAAAGCATAACCTTGTTAAAGGAGCCTTCCTCATATAAGTTAGATCTGAAACAATGATGAGACAGAATACAGGAAAGAGATTGAGTACTTAAGGGCATAGTATAAAGACAACAATATCTCCAGCAATGTCAGCAAAATTAAGCAGCTGATTGTTGACTTCAGGAAGCAGAATGGAAAGCATGCCCCTGACTGCATCAATCGTGCTGAGGTGAAGATAGTTGTCAGCATCAATTTTCTGGGAGTGATTGTCATCAAAAGTCTATCCTGGTCCACCCATGTCAAGGCGATGGTTAAGAAAGCACAACACTGTTTCTAATTCCTCAGGAGGCTAAGGAAGTTTAGCATGTCCACAAAAACTCTTATCAAATTTTATAGATGCACCATAAAAGGTATCCTGTCTGGATGCATCACAGTGTGGTATGACAACTGCTCTTCCCAAGACTGCAAGAAATTACAGTGTCAGGAACACAGCCCAGTCCATCGCACAGACCAACCTTCCATTCACTGACTCCATCTATACTTTCTGCTTCCTCAGGAAAGCAACCAACATAACCAAAGATCCCTCCTATCTTGGTTATACTTTCATCCACTCTCTTCTGTTGGGCAGAACATACAAAAATTTGAATACATGTATAAACAGATTTAAGAACAGCTTCTTTCCTTCTGTTATCAGACTTTTGATGGACCCCTCAAATGTTAATGCTGATCTCTCTCTCCCTGCACCCTCTCTGTGTCCGTAACAGTATTCTGCACTCCGTTCTGCTACCCTGCTACACTTTATATGGATTGCAGAACAGTGATATCTTTATACATGTGACAACAATAAGTCAAACTTAAACTCAAACTCATTCAGGATGTGGTAGCAAGACCAGCAAATTTGGCAGCATCTGTGAGTGAGAACAGAGTGTTAAAGAGTGAGTTTTAGACTCCAAAACTGAAATGTTTCAGCTTTCAGGAATAATTGACTGTTGGGGTCCTACTTCCTAGCTCAAGCAATATGATAATCAATAGGGTACAGCAATTGATTCATCTGATAAAGGAAACAAAGGAGGACATCACACAGCAAGTCAGTCAGAATCTATGGAGAGTATTTACAAATTAATACTCTGAGTAAGGCCCCTCCTGCAAGAGTAAAAAAAGTCAATGGAAACAGACATATTCATCCTAAAAGGAAACAAGAGCAATATTTGCGTAGTATCATGTAGTGAAAGAGGGAAGCCAGAGAGGAGGGTGTATAGAATGATGTAATAGACCATGTGAAATTTATAATTGGGTGAAGTAGTCAGACGGTTGTGATACAAAACACATGCATAAATAATTAAGAAAGTAGGGGGTCTGAAGAATATCAGAGAATGGGAGATAATCTGTGTAGCAACTTCTGCAGGTTCTCATTTCAATGCATATTTGTTAAGTACATTAAAGTTGTCTCTATTTAATGTGTAGTTTCTGCCATCATATTTTACTGGTTACAAAGACAAACTAAGTACCGTGTTCCCTGCTGTACCTTGTTCTACTGGATCAGGAATGAGCCTAATGCACCTTATATTCTTACAAGTTAGGGCTACAAGCATGATATTAGTTTAATCTTTTTCAATTTGTCCTTCTTTTATCTGGAGAAGAGCTTGTACTGCCAAGATTACTCATGTCATCATGACAGGTAAATATAGTCAGTTGCCAGTATTTTATAGAAGTCTCCCTACAAAAATAAGAACTTTTATGACTACAACTCTGGCTGTATAATTCAGATGAGCAAATGAAGCATTTAAAAAATAGCTTTATTATTTACAATTTATTACTGCACCATTAATTGTCATACATAAGAAGAGATTTGGAATGTAAATTGGCTAGAGAAGGGACTATAAAATCCATTCTAAGAAAGAATTTGATTTCAATAATGCCTGGACATGACGGTGCTGATTTTTCTCACGATTGTCCTACATGAAAAAGGGATGGGGACTCAATGCACTGGCTTCCACTTGCTTTGCAATACCTCAGAAATGGCAAGGCTTCCCCAGAAGAGTGTAGTGCCTGTTTCCTTGTCGATGTAGCCCCAGTGTACAGTATTCACATATCAGATATGTGAGAGAATGCTTCTGAATTTTTTTTGACAATGCAGCCAGAGATATGTAGATACAACAAGAATCTGGTGGTGGACCTGTACCAGGAGCCCTCTTAGACTGGCCAATTTGTAATGATCCGTTAGTGAGTTCTGAAGGGGGGGAACGTGTTGTTTCTACTTTCATCAGAACTATTTACCATGGGATCTAAAGCTGCTACTTCCCTGAAGATGAGGGTTGTGATCTTTTCTCCTTCATGCATTTTTGCTCATTGTACATTGTAATTGTTCATTTTGTCTTTACTTGTTGCCCGGTCAGCCTGTTTTCTTTGCACTTTTAGTTTAAAACTTTCTCCTATCCCCAACAGGGACTGTTAACTTAATTCATGGAGCTCTGACACGTTTGCTTCTTAGCTGAATCTCTAACCAGGAACGCTCTCACAGATCCTCACTTTCTGATGGTATCTGTAACAGACTGAAATTGTAATGTGTCAAGTGGCATAAGTCTTTGAGTTGTTTGTAGCCCGTACTTCTTTTGCATTCCTCACCAAATAAGCCCGGATTTCTGTAGCTTCCTTGTTGGTCTTGCACACTGTTTGTTCAAATGCTTGCAGCTGCTGATATTCGGTCTGAGTACTTTTTAAAGGAGTCATTTTGTTTTAAAGGCTGTAATCTCTTTTGATTTTCTGGAAATCTCTTCTTCTGTGCCTAATCCATTCTTTAAACTTTGCATTTTGGGATGTTAAGCAACAATGCCCACCATTGATCACCATGTAGTATTTTTGGTAGAAGGATCCTGCCTTCAATCCTTCAATCCTTCATCTTTGACTAGCTCTAAGCATCCATTAAGTTTACAGTGCTAGAGGATTGACCATTACTAACAAGATGTAACTTTTCACTTGGTAACAATTAAATTGCACTAGCTAGTTAGACATTGTTACTAAGATTATGAGGAAACCCATTGTTATAGAAATTCACTTCACAAGATCCTAAAATATTCTGCCTTATCCCTTCACAAGTCAGTGTGACATTATCTAGTTGGGTGGAACTAAATGCATTCTCCAACAACCACTCTTTCAGATGATTGGAAGATGGCTGTAGTAACCCCCTTGTTCAAGAAAGGATCAAGGCAAAAGATGGAAAATTATAGGCCAATCAGCTTAACCTCGGTTGTTGGTAAAATTCTAGAATCCATCATTAAGGATGAGGTTTCTAAATTCTTGGAAGAGCAGAGTCTGATTAGAACAAGTCAACATGGATTTAGTAAAGGGAGGTCATGCCTGACAAACCTGTTGGAATTTTTTGAAGAGGTAACAAGTAGGTTAGACCAGGGGAACCCAGGGGATGTGGTCTATCTAGACTTTCAAAAGGCCTTTGATAAGGTGCCACACGGGAGGCTGCTGAGCAAGGTGAGGGCCCATGGTGTTCGAGATGAGCTGCTGGGATGGATTGAGGATTGGCTATCTAACAGAAGGCAGAGAGTTGGGATAAAAGGTTCTTTTTCAGAATGGCAGCCGGTGACGAGCGGTGTCCCGCAGGGTTCGGTGCTGGGGCCACAGCTGTTCGCATTATATATTAATGATTTGGATGAGGGAACCGGGGGCATTCTAGCGAAGTTTGCCGATGATACGAAGTTAGGTGGACAGGCAGGTAGTACTGAGGAAGTGGGGAGGCTACAGAAGGATCTAGACAGGTTGGGAGAGTGGTCCAGGAAATGGCTGATGGAATTTAACGTGAGCAAGTGCGAGGTCTTGCACTTTGGCAAAAAGAATATAGGAATGGACTACTTTCTAAATGGTGAGAAACTTAATAAAGCCAAAGCACAAAGGGATCTGGGAGTGCTAGTCGAGGATTCTCTAAAGGTAAACATGCAGGTTGAGTCTGTGATTAAGAAAGCGAATGCAATGTTGTCTCTTATCTCAAGAGGGTTGGAATATAAAAGCAGAGATGTACTACTAAGACTTTATAAAGCTCTGGTTAGGCCCCATTTGGAGTACTGTGTCCAGTTTTGGTCCCCACACCTCAGGAAGGACATACTGGCACTGGAACGTGTCCAGCGGAGATTCACACGGATGATCCCTGGAATGACAGGTCTAGCATATGAGGAACGGCTGAGGATACTGGGATTGTATTCGTTGGAGTTTAGAAGATTAAGGGGAGATCTAATAGAGACGTACAAAATAATACATGGCTTTGAAAAGGTGGATGCTAGAAAATTGTTTCTGTTAGGCGAGGAGACTAGGACCCGTGGACACAGCCTTAGAATTAGAGGGGGTCAGTTCAGAACGGAAATGCGGAGACATTTCTTCAGCCAGAGAGTGGTGGGCCTGTGGAATTCATTGCCACGGAGTGCAGTGGAAGCCGGGACGCTAAATGTCTTCAAGGCCGAGATTGATAGGTTCTTGTTGTCTAGAGGAATTAAGGGCTACGGGGAGAACGCTGGCAAGTGGAGCTGAAATGCGCATCAGCCATGATTGAATGGCGGAGTGGACTTGATGGGCCGAATGGCCTTACTTCCACTCCTATGTCTTATGGTCTTATTATCTTACAAAAGAGCTTTTGCCTCACCACCAACAACTATGTATTCATTTCAGAAGTAAGGAATATTTCAGTGCTGTCATGTCATGAGTTCTAAATAATTTCAGAAATCCACACTTTGAGACTTGGTAATAGTTTTGCAGTGTTGGAATTAGTTCACAAAAATGCAGTATGAATTACTGCAGAGCATATATCACAATTTGTATCCACGAGCAGTAGTTCCGACACACTGAATATGAAACCAATAACTTGCTAATGACTTGAAAGTCAAATGAAGAACTACCACGGAGAATAGCATGCAAAAGCAACATATAAATGTGTTCAGAATACTTTGACAGGGCTCCAAAGCTGATAAGAGCAGGGATGCTGCTGTTTGACTTTGTGAAAGTAATTATAATCCATTACGAATATACTATGAAACTCTTGCTTGACCCAAGCTCTCAAGCCTGAATTCTGCTGACTACCATGCTTACTTTAAATGTCTTCCGTTCAAAAGATCATTTCAATTAACATTGAATTGCCAGTGAGCAACAATTGCAGGTTACTGCAAATTTATTTCCCTGCGAGTTTCATCATTTTATTATGTGGTGTCACAGAATACTGGTGGCGAGATTTGGCACTAAAACATCAATATTGAACAAGGCACACAAGTAAATATAAGGCACATTGCGTATAGTTATAAGATCTTCAATTTCTCCTTTAATAGTGGGATGGACACATGTTCAAGTCTCTCCCAGCAATAACTGCATTCATAAATGGTAAACAGAAATTGAGACGATTAATGTTTACTACTTGCAAATCCAATTTCATTTCATCTCTTTTTAATTTGGCTCTATAAATTCTTGGAGAGTGATGAATTATTGAATAACAATAAATAAACACATGCAACAGTGAAAAGGGGATAAATGAAACATTCACCAAACATATTAGGTTAGACAAATTGTCTTCTGGCAGTAGGGAAGAGAAGGTTTTAGAGTCCAGCTTTCTTGATCAAGTATAATAAGTTGGCAGGCTCTCACAGCACTTTGAAAAATGCCTGTAATTGTAAGACCACATATTCAGGAAATCAGGTCCTGCTGTAGGATTTAAGAGGCTTCAGTCATTTAAAATGACTGAGTTTGCCATTTGACAATTTGAAAGTCCATGAGCATTTGTGGAAAAATGATAGGACCACTTTTAGTATTGGCGTTCTTAGTACCCATCTCACACCAGAAACTAGCACAGGTGGACTGGGAAACTCAGTGAAATCAGCAGAGATTTCTCCCGACAGGTGATCTGTTGCTAGCTTCAGGACAGGCAAGGTATGACCTGTCGCTGAAAGGTGACCGCAACACTCAGCATTTTTGTTGCACAATCATTGTAGGCTGCCACCAGGGACATCATCAACATCAGTCAATCTGCTGTGTATGCATTGAAAATGAGGACATCTAAAAATATTATTGTAAATGTGGGTTGGAGGGAGTGGGGGGAGTGGTTGTGGTGGTGGTGGTGGTGGCAGTAGGGTGAGTGGGGAATGAAGGTTCTGAAGATCAGAAAGAAAAGACAAGGAAAATCATGGAAAGTTAATAAAGAGAAAAGGATTTCATTTATTCACCTAAATTGCAGGATTAGAATATTTAAATGTCCAACATTTATATTTTATGATCACAAAATATTGTCAATTTTGATATTTGATATGTCTTTTTATTTGTGAAGTCTGGATGTTGCAAAATGTTATATTTGAAGTGCCACATTAGTGCTGCTATATTATGGAGAACAAATCTTTAAAATGTCTGACAAAAATGAAATAATTCATGCTGCAATTTGCAATAAGTGCTATGAAAAATCTTGTGGTCACTTAGGTAGTGTATTAGTGTTGTTAATAGATCTCTATTTAGCCAACTCTGGGTTTCATGTAGTTAACAATATAAGACTGAGTCTTTCTGTTAATAATATAACATTGGTTATTATCAACATTGTATAAATAGAAGTCATTTTGCTTCAATGCCTCTCTTTCTCCTACAGCATTAAAGCTCTTTATACAAATGTATATTGATACAAATTTTAATTTCTTTCTGAAACATAAACTCTCACTTAGCCATTCAGCATCCATGGAGAGGATACATACCAGGTCTACAGTGGAACCATGAATGCTTGTTTCATCAGAGATTCTGTCTAATTGCCTGAGCATTTTCAGCACTTCCTATTTTTCTTTCAAATTTTCAACAGCTACTGTGTTTTGCTTTAATCCTGTCCCTGTCTTTTGCACTTGTGTTTTCAATCATACTTACTTTGTTTAATTGAGTCTGTTGGATGTTGATTAGTGTTGCATTTAGTTATGACATATAGAGTACATTAGATGGTGTCACAATGCCTTCTCGGGTTTCATTTTCATGTTAGCAGCAGATTTGAGGCTCATCACTTAAATCCTCTTTCAAACTCCTCTTAAGTGCTTAAAAAAGCTGATCTCAAATCATCATGTTTTCATTTCCAGAACTTGCCAATGAAACTGTATTAGTTGTGTTGTCACATGCACTAAGTATGTACAGTATCATGCAACATTCATGACTCATCTGTTGAGTTACTAATGTCTGTAGACCTCCCAGTTAAGTGAAGTCTAAATAGGAATAACTTTTCAGAGCTACTGATTAATTCAATCTTACAGTGAAATAGATCTCTATTCAGCTAATGTTCAGTTTCCTGGTAGTATGTGGAACTTGTTCAAGGAGCAACTATTGAGTGTCCTTGATAAGTACGTACCTATCAGGCAGGGAGGAAAGGGTCGTGTGAGGGAGCCGTGGTTTAATAAGGAGTTGGAATCCCTGGTTAAATGGAAGAGGGCGGCCTTTGTAAAGATGAGGCGTGAAGGTTCAATAGGGGCGATTGAGAGTTATAAGGTAGCCCGGAAGGACCTGAAGAGAGAGCTAAGAGCAGCAAGGAGGGGACATGAAAGGTCCTTAGTTGGTAGGATTAGGGAAAACCCTAAGGCTTTCTATAGGTATGTTAGGAATAAAAGAATGACTAGGGAAGGAATAGGTCCAATCAAGGATAGTAATGGGAAGTTGCGTGTGGAGGCTGAAGAGATTGGGGAGGCACTGAATGAATACTTTTCGTCAGTATTCACTCAGGAACGGGACATTGTTGTCGATATAAATACTGAGGCACGAATAAGTAGAATGGATGGCTTTGAGATATGTAGAGAAGAGGTGTTGGAAATTCTGGCAAGGGTGAAAATAGATAAGTCCCCTGGGCCTGATGGCATTTATCCTAGGATTCTCTGGGAAGCAAGGGAGGAGATTGCAGAGCCATTGGCCTTGATTTTTGTGTCCTCTTTGTCGACAGGAGTAGTGCCAGAGGACTGGAGGCTAGCAAACGTGGTTCCCTTGTTCAAGAAGGGGAGTAGGGATAATCCTAGTAACTATAGGCCAGTGAGTCTCACTTCTGTTGTGGGCAAAGTCTTAGAGAGAATTGTAAGGGATAGGATTTATGCACATCTGGATAAGAATGATGTGATCAAGGATAGTCAGCATGGTTTTGTGAAGGGCAGGTCGTGCCTCACAAACCTTATTGAATTCTTTGAGAAGGTGACTAAGGAGGTAGATGAGGGGAAAGCGGTAGATGTGGTATATATGGATTTTAGTAAGGCGTTTGATAAGGTCCCCCATGGTAGGCTACTGCAGAAAATACAGAGATATGGCATTGAGGGTGAGTTGGAGGTTTGGATTAGGAATTGGCTCTCTGGAAGAAGACAGAGGGTAGTAGTTGATGGCAAAGGTTCATCTTGGAGTGCCGTCACTAGCGGTGTTCCGCAAGGATCTGTTTTGGGACCATTGCTGTTTGTCATTTTTATAAATGACCTGGAGGAAGGGTTAGAAGGTTGGGTGAGCAAGTTTGCGGATGATACGAAAGTCGGAGGAGTTGTAGACAGTGAGGAAGGATATGGCAGGTTACAGCGGGATATAGAGAAGCTGCAGAGCTGGGCAGAAAGGTGGCAAATGGAGTTCAATGTAGCTAAGTGTGAAGAGATTCACTTTGGTAAGAGTAATAAAAAGATGGATTACTGGGCTAATGGTAGACTACTTGGTAGTGTGGAAGAGCAGAGGGATCTTGGTGTCCATGTACACAGATCTCTGAAAGTTGCCACCCAGGTAAATAGTGCAGTGAAGAAGGCATATGGCGTACTGGCTTTTATTGGTAGAGGAATTGAGTTCCGGAGTCCTGAGGTTATGCTGCAGTTGTATAAGACTCTGGTGCGGCCGCATCTGGAATATTGTGTGCAGTTTTGGTCGCCATACTATAGGAAGGATGTGGAGGCACTGGAACGGGTGCAGAGGAAGTTTACCAGGATGTTGCCTGGTATGGTAGGAAAATCCTATGAGGAAAGGCTGAGGCACTTGGGGTTGTTTTCATTGGAGAAAAGAAGGTTTAGGGGTGATTTGATAGAGGTGTACAAGATGATTAGGGGGTTAGATCGGGTTGACAGTGAGAACCTTTTTCCACGTATGGAGTCAGCTATTACAAGGGGGCATAGCTTTAAATTAAGGGGGGGTAGATATAGGACTGATGTTAGGGGTAGGTTCTTCACTCAGCGAGTCGTAAGTTCATGGAATGCCCTGCCAGTAGCAGTAGTGGACTCTCCCTCTTTATGGGTATTTAAGTGGGCATTGGATAGGTATATGGAGGATAGTGGGTTAGTGTAGGTTAGGTGGGCTTTGATCGGCGCAACATCGAGGGCTGAAGGGCCTGTACTGCGCTGTATTCTTCTATGTTCTATGTTCTATGTTCTAAACAATGTAATGCTGAGCCATTCCTTTTAAAGTTGAAAATGTATAAAAATTCTATCTAATAGTTTCTGCTCAATGACTAGTTTAATCATGAAGTTTACATTTCTTCTAATCAAATATGTATTTGCATTCCTGTATTCAAAAGCTTTTTAAATGCAGAACGTGCTTTTGACCATCACCAGATTAACAAAATCTAAAATTATCATTTTAAAACATAGGCAGCAATAACTCCTTCAGTTTCTGGAGTTTGAATAAAATTATCAAACAATAATTAGAGTAGATATTCTGTTCATTGTTTGTATAAATATTGCAAACATACCTTTCATATTCATTCTTATCATTATGTGACAATAGAGGAATCCATGGTCTGATTTGCTAATTTGACAGATTATCTTTGAATCACAAAGCACCCATTCTGGTGATATAATACAAATAGAGTCCATCTTACTGCATATTTAGAGCTCATAGAATTACATGACAGAAATGGCACAGAAATTGGCCAGTTGACCCTACCAATCCATGTTGACATTTATGCTCTGCTGAGCTGACATCCATATTGCTCATTCAATTCTATTAGGAAAACCTTTATTTCCTTCTTCCTCACATACATAGCTAATTTCCTCTTAAGTATCCCTATAAAATTCACCACAACTATGTTCTGTGGTATCAAGTTCCATACTCCCTGGGGGAAAGACACTGCCCAGTTAAATCCAGGTATCAGAATTGCTTTCCCATTCAGGGGCTAAGTGTGGCCTATTTATTGGTGGGAGTCATGCAAACTGGCAGGAGAACTTTGGCAAGTGGGCCTGCAGCTTGCTGGATGCTACTTGCTTCTTGAGTATCTTGTACCCAATGAAAGAGCCACTTGGCAGTGAGGGACCTGTAAGAAACCACCTTTGTATACTTCAATATCCCACTCAGTTTCACTGTCCCTGCACCACCCCCCCACCCCTTGTGCTCTCGCTATGCCACTTGTCTGTCCACCACCAACACCAATCCCTTGCCATGTTCCCTGACCTAATCTGTACTCTGGAATTGCTGAGATCTTCAGCCTCCTGTAGTACTGGTGGTGATGACCATACCCAGTGCCACTATTGGTACAGGAGATTCATCGTGTCTGATTGGCTGACAGCTCTCAGGGATGGGACATCTATCTTACAGGGGAGACTTCTGTGGGAAATTCCCTCTGCAGGAGATGCAAACTCCGATAACAACCAGCAGACTACCTGACTGAGATTTAATCCCAGCAGGCCTCCCAAGCTTTGTGACATTGAATTGCCACTGGTCCTATAGCAGTGGCCAGACCCACAGCCATGACCATTAAATTCTGTCTGTTTCCTTTGTCGACTCTACCAAACCCTTTCATAACATTCAAGATTGTTATAGTTAAACCCAGAGTCTTTTTCTTTTCCAAAGGTAAGAGACAACCTCTGCTCAGTGTTGCCTGATAGATAGATCCTCACAGTTGAGAGTGTGGTGCTGGAGAAGCACAACAGGTCAGGCAGCATCTGAGGAGCAGGTGAATCGATGTTTCAGGCAAGAACTCTTCATATCCTCACAATTCCTGTATCAACTTGAAAACACTTTTGCACTATCTTCTATGCCTCTATCTTCTTTCTATAATAGGATGACCAGAACCACACACTGTACTCCAAGTGTGATCTCATCAAAAGTTGATAAAATGCTATGACTGAGTGAGAAGTGAATTGATTCCTTTCCCTTTGTCTCACTGCTTCCTTGGTCCCAACGCAATGAGAACTTAAAAGGGAAGTGATGTTGCCAATTATATAAATATTAGCCAATATGTGGGAATTAAATTAGGCAGATTTGTTAAGTTAGGCAATTAATTAATTAATTTTATTGCAAAAAGCTTACTCAAGTAAACATGAAAAACCTGTGAGCAAAATGTTAAATATATAAATAGGAATATAGGACCGGTTATGCACCTGGCACTTACCCTTAAGGTGATCCATTAGTAACAGCCTACAACCAATGCTCAATCCATACAAGTATATTCTCCACATCTGATGTGCTATAATTTTATTAACTAACCTCCTGCGTGGGACTTCATCAAATGTCAACTGAAAATCCAAATATACCATTTACATTGATTCTATTTTGTCTATGTTACACATACCATCCTCAAATGCACCAAGTTTGTCAGCATGATTTTCCATTCCAGAAATTCATGTTGATTCTGCCTAATTTTGCTATTTTTAAAATATGTTCAGTATAACATCCTTCATAATTAATTCTAATATTTTCCCAACTGTGGATATCAAGAAAAACAAGTCTATAGTTATCTATTCTTCCTCTTCCTCTCTGTTTAAATGACAGAGTTGTAATTATTACCTTCCAGCCAGTAGGCACCTTGCCAGAATCTATAGATTTATTGAAGATAACTACCAATGTGTGCATTATCTCTGTTGCTATTTCCTTCAACATTCCATGATAGAGCACATGTAGCTCAGGAGATTCATCACCCAGAATCCAGCTAATTTTCAATTGACTGATATCAATTTCTTTTTGCTTTTCCATTGCACAAGTCCCACTGTGACCAGTGTTGAAGGAAACAGTAATAAAGATTATGGGTGCATTGGAGTTTATCTTTCAGAGTACTACACGAGTCCATTGGTTGACCAGTTTTTCTGGGAGGTATTTCTTTAGCTTCTTCTGTGAAGACAAAAGCAAGATTACTGTTCAGTTTCTCAACTATTTCCTTGTTCTACACTGTAAATTTTGTGGTCTCCACCTATAATGGACCCACAGGGTCCTTGCTAAGGTTATTTATCCTTGCTAATTGTTTTCTTTTCAAACATCAGTAGAAGCTTTTATTGTCTACTGACATGTTTCTCACTACCATGCAGTCATATTCTCATTTCCCATTCATTTTAATTTTGTGGCCCTTTTTTGCTAAATTCCTCCCAATTCTCAGGCTTACTACCATTTCTGGCATTCATATCAGCCGATGCCTTTGTCCTTATATCAGCATTAACTTATTCTGTTAACTATGGCTGATTTGCCTTTCCCTTTGGGCTTTTGTGCCTTACATACACTAAGCAATTGTTCCTGAAGAATAACTAAATCTCTCTCTCTGACATACATGCACAAACATGCGTATACTCCCACACATCACTTTGGCCATGGAACAGCTAAATTCAGAAGAAAAACTCCACACTGATTATCCAAGAGTCAGTATGCAGCTAAAATAACAGACCATATATACTGTTAGTATTAATGCTTCTTCTTGGACCAGTTATTTCTGGGGGAGTTCCCTTTTCCTGATAACTATGATTGTAGATTTAAAATTTTCCATTAAGAACTCTCCACTTGTCACAATGAAGTCTTCCAGTGGGTTTCAAACTCACCAATTTTGGTGAGGGGGTTTCAGAGAAAAAAGACAGAGGGGATAGAGACTTGCTGCCCCTGTGGCAGGTTCTGTGTTTATGTTTCAAAAGCAATACTTTACCCCCACAAACTGGGTCATGTGATTTCTCCCTGAAACTATTTCATATTTGGTAATGGCATTAAAGCAACATATGTTTACAAGCAACACACTGGCAATTCAAAGTCCTGCTGTGAGATTATGAGGCTCAATTTCACTTTAAAAGCCCTTGAAGTACATTAATGAATAATTATGTCTGGCAACATTCAAATATGCAGGATGTGGGACACATGAAGTTGACTAAAAGACTGAGTTCTCTTGTGGTTTTATCAATCTTAATCTCCCAGGAAATCTGTATGTTTACTTGTAACCATGTTAAATTTATGTACTGTACTTATATATATTCTGCTCAGAGGAGATCTATGACAAGCTCAATAAATAATTAATTTTCCTTGCCCTCACTATGTGAACTTGCGTTTTATTCTTGTTACAGATTCATCTCTTCATGAAAAAACATCAACAGCATCTTGCAAATCTGTGTTGCAATGCTATTATTAGCAATCAGGAAAGTGGCCTGTACCTTGCTTAGGATATCCCTCTCCTAAACTGTCAGAATGGCGAACTCTGATAAATATTTTCTGCAGTAGGTTTAAATGTGGAAGGGATAGGAAAGGATTATGCAAAGATGTAGCCTTCAGTGACTGCTTAAGTGCGTATCTTAAAAATGCAGGCCACATCGTGGAGTAGAATATGACGTTTGGGGCAGGAGGCTTTGAAATCTATCCCATTAATGTTCTGTTCCTTTGCATTAATCTAAAGCTGCAGTTTTTTTTAGATTTTGATATTCAGATTTAGAATGTATTCCTAAAAGGCAAAAAAAAACACCAGACATTTTGAAGCCTTGGGCTCTCTGAATTATCCAAGGCAAATCGCTGAGTTACAAGCATAAACAAAGATAGTGTTGAATTACCTGAACAAAGCTGGCGTAGCTAGTTTGCCTGGGCTCAGTGGATGAAAATAAATTCAGTATAAACACCTTTAGTTTAGGTGAACAATAATCTCGAAATGGGAAGTAATAAAGAGTGACAAACTCTGCTGGACCTTCACCAACAATGATGCATGTTGCATTTTGCATAGAATCCTCTCTCTAACCCTTCTGGAGAGCCCCTTAAAGACATTAAAAGCCCAGCAAATTTCTTAGACATAAACTCCTTGAATGTGTGACCTGCAGCTTGCAGATCTGTGTCCTCCAGCACAATATAGCATATAGATTTGCAAATCTCCTACTGCTCATGCTGAGAAGATACAGTTTTCTGTTAACAATGTGATGCACACACAAAAATAACTAATAGACTGTTCTTAGATCTGTAGAAATATTGGGCAGAGCTTTCTCCTTTTTGTAACTAAGTCTGGGGACAGGCATGATAGCTAATGCACTATCCCAACAGCTAAGATACTCAGCCTATCCCATGCTAATCAGCTTTTCTGGGCAGACAGGCAAACAAGAGTAGGTTTATCATGCTATTGCAGACCTTGACACTGGCTTCTTGGATTATCAGAAGTTGCTGGCTAATCAGATGTTGACAGCTTCTGGCCACTAACACTGCTGGTTGAGAGCTCTTATTTGGGGAAGTCATTGGACAGGAAAGTAAGTGATTTTTATCTTGTTGAGATCTGGTGTCCCTAGGGAGATTGGAATTGGGGAGGTGGGGTGCAAACTTGATTGGCTTTCAGATCCCAACTCTTTAGCCCCAACTGTTCCTCTGATTGCGCTAGGGCAAAATGCAAATGGTATATTCTGAACTCAGCAGGCAGGTCGCCCTAGTTTCCCTTTGGATAACTAGTCACCTTTCTCACCTGCCAGAGAGACATGTAATTGACATGTGCATTAATTACTTCAGGGCCTTAATGTGGTGAGTTGTGAATAAACCAATGGATCTTCTCACCCAGAACGTACTTGGTCAGGTGGCGAGGAAGGGGGATATACCTCACCAATGCCAACTTGCCCAATCATTTTCCCTTCACACCAAGTCCAGGGAGGGAAACGCTCTGTCCATCAAGTAATGCTGTGTCCCATTTTGTTTGAAGGCTACCAGCATCACTCCTCAAAATCTCTGGCTTGGATTTTGTCAACATTGGTCATTCTTGATGTTGTAATTGAAACTGAGCACCACTTCCGCTTTCTCTCTTGTTGTCTTTTCCCAAATGATAATAACTAAATTTCTAAGTTGCCAATGGTGTATGTGCAATACATATTCACACTGATGGCTAGGGATGCTTTTTGTTAGTGAATGCTGCTGTTGGTTGGCAATGCTGCAAATTCAGGTGGCCTCACCAAGGGCCTCACCTTTACTTGCAAGTGCACAGTATGTGGACTTTGACCAGTTAACTCGGAGCCAGTCCCTAGATTGAGGAGACACTCCGAATCTCCTGTTTATATCTGTCAGCCACATGGCTCAGTGTCAGGGGCCCTCATTCTATTCCACCCTTGGGTGCCTGTCATGTGGAATAGAACCAGGGTCCCTAACACTGAGCCATCCCCCTGACAGATATAAACAGGAGTTTGTTCATTCTCCCCGTGTCTGTGTGGGTTTCCTCTGGGTGCTCTGGTTTCTTCCCACAGTCCAAAGTTGTGCAGGTCAGGTGGATTGGCCATGCTAAATTGCCAATGGATCCAGTGATGTATAGGTTAAGTACATTAGCCATGGGAAATGTGGGGTTACAGGGAAAAGGGAGGGAGATCGGTCTGGGTGGGGTGCTCTTTGGAGGGTCAGTGTGGATTTGTTGGGCCGAATGGCCTGTTTCCATGCTGCATAAATTCTGTGACTCCCTGATTTGCCCATGTTAACAGCCTCAATCAGGAATCACATACTCAATGCAATCCACCTGGCCCTTGTTCCAATCACTGCATCCCTCCCCACCTAAGTCCAGGGATGTAGGCCTGTTCTTTTTCCTGTGGCTTCTCTTGAGACATTTTCAATCCACGTCCAGTTTCTCTGTCTCCTACTTGGACACAGGTGGGTGTGTGTCAGACCGCAGCTTATCTCTTGCACCTGAATCGTCTCGGGAGAGATTCCCCCTCTTCTTCAGGCTGTAATGCTATCAAGGCTGTGCCCACCTCAGACTCTGAGGTTTCTTTGACTGTAGATGGGGATTTCTGACAGCATTGCTAGCTGTTCTGAGGGTCCAAGTTAACAGCCCTAATCAGGAATCTCATATTCAATAACACCGACTTGACCCTTATTCCAATGACTATATGAGACCCGGCTGAACATGAGGCTTAGCTTGCTCCGCTCCTATGCAACATGAAGAATATTGTCTGAAAGCAATCTCAACAGCCTTAATTGAGATATTGTTGATGAATTCAAAGCCCTGTAAGGATGATGTCAGTCAATGCCCTGAAATGGATGCACATTTCGATAATACTGATACTGTATTTAGCCTCTACAGAGGAACCTCGATTATCCGGCATTTGATTAACCAAATTTCAGATTATCCAAGCAAGATTGCAAGGACCTGATGCATGGCTGGCATTCGAATATCTGACATCTGATTAACCGAACAAAATACTCCCCGCGGTTCCTCGGTATCTTGAATGACTGTCCCCATCACACCTTTCCAATTCACTCCTCTATGTACCTGACCCCACTCCATAACTTCCCTCCCCCCGATTCACCCTTGCCAGTTCCAAGCCATCATGCAAGATTCAATTCTCCTACTCCCCTCTCTAGAGTTGCGGAGTTAGACAAAGAAAATCACTGACATTACATATGATTGCACAAAGCTGATGGGTACGTGCCATGTTTAATCAATCATGAACTGAGTGCCATATGATTCTCGTTTCATAGATTCATACAGCACAGAAAAGGCCCTACAGCCAATTGAGTCTGCAGTGATATAACGACCATTAAAGTATGCTCATCCCAGTTGTGACTTATGTCATTTGTCTCTGTAGATGTGCAGTGTACCTTTGAAGTAAATGCTCATGAGGCCATCATCATGACATGGCATGCAAACTGATGCCATAAATCTCTCAGAATCTGACTGAGTTGTGTCTTCCTGCAGCATTACATGTTGAGGGAAGTGCTTGAGCCCAGTCATAGAAGTGCTGGAAATTGTAATGCACTTATGTAGATAACTGGTGGTGTAGAAAGGTTTGATGCTTTCTTCAGTACTCCACAACCCACACCTCATCCTTATGTTATGGGAGCTAACATAAGTGTTACAGCATGATGGTGACAGACCATCAGTCTATGAGCTACCACATCAAGTTATGGTGACATATCATTTCACATTGCCTTATCTTGAACATAGGACTTTTTAATAAAGGTGGATATTAATAATAATAACCATGGATATTCATGGAATCCAAATATGTTATAAACATGACCACACCACAGGCTCAACCAAAACTTTATCTCTGCCTCTCAACCCACAACTGGGAAAGTAAAGTTTTGCAATTTCCTAATAATTCACCTCAACAACCATGTTTTCAACTTATTTGGCCTCATAATATTTTCCCTTCTTCATGACATAGCCTTTTGCAAAAAGACTTTTAACACATAATGGGTAGTGTTGTTTACATATATCTATTCCAAAGTGTAACAAGTATGTAAACCCTCAATAACTTAATCGTAGTTTTTTAAAAAATGAATTATTAAGTGTCAACTTAATTGGCTTAGTTGGTTGTGTTCTTCCCTCTACATTTAAGAGATTGTGGTTGAAGCCTATTCCAGGACTTGAGCATATAATTACTTAAAGTAAATAGTGCAGAATCAAGCCATTCAGGTGAATCAGTCCATGTCATTGTTTATGTTCTGCATGAACCTTCTCCCACACTTTATCTAACCTAATCAGCATAATCTTCACTTCCTCTTCTCTTCATGTTTTTTATCTAGTTTTTCCTATATAATTCAGGCTGACAGTGTAGTGCTGAGAGAATTATATTGTCACACCTGCCACTTTACAGATTAAATCCTGACTACCTATTCAGCTAGATATATTTTAAAAACTCCTATAGCACTATCTGAAGAAGAGCTGAGAATTCTCCTAGTATCTAGGCTGGGGAAATGAACACATTAATCTCATCTGTTCTTTGTAGGATTCTGCTGTAAACAAATTGACTGCCATGTTTGCCCATAAAGCAACAATGACTGCATTTTAGAAATAATTCACTCATCATGAAGTGCTTTGCGATGTTCTGAGGACTGAATAAAAGAGCTATCTGAATGCAATTTCTTTTCATTACTTATATATCAGAGTCATCTTGTTTACTCTGCCAATTTCATATGTTATCAAATTTTATTTAAGCCATGGACCAATAAAATTCAGATTGTAAATCCTATCAACACCCAGATACTGCCTGAAATAGGTACAAAAATTGACGCTATAGACCACCCAGTAATTCCTGATATTTTCATGCAGAAAAGTAGTTTGCAGCTTGATACACAGATGCATCATGGTTTAAAATCTGTGACCTCTATGTCTCCCGTGAAAAGTGTAACCTGCGGTAATGTGAAATGTTCACACAGAAACCTTCATTACAAAGCATCAGAGTACCTTGGAAAAAAAGAAAGTGGTGAGCTGTATTTAAGTCTTTAACATCAGTTGGTTTGAAATGGTTAAATCTGAAACTAAAACCCAAAGACTCATCCTTAGATGAAAGTGATTTCATACCTGCTAGGAAATATAAATCTCCATTTACACTGCGCATTCTATACTGGGATGAGATTGGTTAGGATCTTACAGTCATACTTGTACTTCAGAGATATAATTTAAACTTCAACAATTTTGTAATCAGTGTAAAATCCCATTTGCTATTTTTTGGCCACAGTGTATTTCTGGAGTGTACTTTTATAGTGTAAGATTTGTTGCTTTGAATGCCTTTTTCGCATTCTATGTTCTATTTTTGAAAAATGAAATGCATGTAGTATTGCTGAATATGGCAGTTTTGGGTCATCATGCATATATTTTACTTTTCCTTAAGTGATCAGGTATTATGAACTGTCAGTATAAATAGGTACAGGGGAGTCCACATTGAAGTAAATTTGAAGTGTTGTTAATTTCCCATGTACAGCACATAAAAATTAACAGTGAAAATGGTGGAATTGTGCCAGTTTCTGGCCCAGTACAAAAAAGATTTATTAAGTACTAATTTACTGTGGCATAATTCTCCATGCTCAGTGATGCAGGACAAAGATTTAAAGTGTGATGGGCGTATTTTTGAATGGACACTTCACATTATTCAAAGAATTAATAGCAAGAAGGCTATAACTTTACTCTAAGAATAGCTACTGAATATGGGCATAAAGAGCTA
The DNA here is from genome assembly GCF_047496795.1 of Chiloscyllium punctatum. Taxonomy (NCBI): domain Eukaryota; kingdom Metazoa; phylum Chordata; class Chondrichthyes; order Orectolobiformes; family Hemiscylliidae; genus Chiloscyllium; species Chiloscyllium punctatum. The sequence goes on along the minus strand of NC_092750.1, from coordinate 47,132,176 downwards.
TGTCATAGTAGTGACAGATTGCATGAGTCTATATGGTTCCAAATAGATGTCCTCTCTGACCATTCCTTATATATATAGTTTTGTGTCACAAAGCCTGGGAGTATTCACTCAGTTGAGCATAAGCCTGACCTTACTAGGTAGTGGCAATAGTAATGAAACTAATGGACCTAGTGGAAGCAGCAAGGAGTGCATGCATGAAGCCTGTAAAGTGCTATGGCCAAAGGATGAGGCTGATCCAGTAAACTGACCATAGATATAGGGGAGAAAGCCTGAAGGGAGGTTTGACTGTGACAGGGACTAATGAATGCAGGATTTCAAGGCCCATCTAGGCACTGAACTGTGGAGAGGGAAAGCTGGGGCAATGCTGATGAAACATGGGAAAAGCCCACAGCAGGTAGAGAAAACTTGGCTACAGTGGCTGTAGATCAGAGGCCATGATAGTGAAAGGAAACTGCACAAGGAAAGGAAACACATGCCAAGCTGAGAGAGCAGGAAAGAAGGAAGTGTAAATCACTATAGCCAATGTAGCAAATACACTTGGTGATGGAACAAGCCTTGCCTTTGAGACCATATAGAGGGCCATAACCAGACTGTATTAAAATAGTCGGTGCTGATGATTTAACAGAAACTGTAATGTTTCAGGTCTGTATAAAACACCAAAGACCACGTCAGTATCTTTCTTGTACCCAAACAGCAGCAGCGCTATTTTCAATCTCATCAGACAAGGTAGAGGTGAAGAAACTATAAAATATGACAATTGAACATTAGCCTTTAACTCCCATTGTACTTTAAGGCCAAATCCCATTATAATCCAAAAAGGATTAATTGCACAACTAGGAACCAGGAAACCAGCAGAATATACTTCTACATCCTTTAATAAATGATTTGTACCACTCACAGATAATTATCAATACAGAACTTTGAGAGATAAGCTCATGTGGGACTGCATTAGCTGGATGATAAGAATGACTCTTCATTGCAGTTGTTGTATATACCCACAACAGCTGCAACTGGCCCCTGAGCTACAGATCTTTACACAAACCTTGATGATTTTACATTACCAAAAGTAATACAATTCACCAGACAAGACTAACTTTGCAAGTGAAAAAGACCTTTCCATCTAAGGACAGAGAATTTCCCCGGGGTCAGACCATTGATTTCTGAATCAGTCCAGTTTTTAAATTGGAGGGCTGATTCACCGGTAAGACCGAAGCCAAAATGGGAACAGGATTCCACTTCTGCCAGTGAGTCTTGTCTACATGGTGGTGGGAAATCTCCTCATCAGCCATCCTGCCCAACAATGCCCAGTCATCAATGCTGAGTGCTATTAATGCCATAATAAAGGCCATCTTCAGATGGGTTGTTGAACAGCAATATGAAATTTCCATTGGCAGCACAAACATTTAAGAACAGGCTGCTAAATCCTACAATAAGACAAAGAATTGCAATGCTGGAGATCTGAAAAAAACCCAGAAATTGCTGGCAAAACCCAACAGGTCTGGCAACATCTGTGGGAAGAAAGCAAGTTAACATTTTGAGGCTAGTGATTCTTCATCAGACTATTTCACTATTTCAAGAGTAAAAAAAATTCTCTTTCTGTAGTCAAGGACATAACTTCCATATTTGCTTCAGTTTGAGATGGCTATGATACAGACATTGGCATTTTGGGACTTCACCAGAATGTAGAATTGCACCCAACGACAGCAGAATACATTTCTACATCAGGATCTAAGGGAAGTTCTTGTATAATACACTGATTGCAGACTTACTGAGAAGTTCAACCACATCAGGCTTATCTTGACAATAGCTTCATCGCTGCTAGGAAGAACAACTAAGTAGATACTCCACGTCCTGATTGTGCTGCTGACAGTTGAGCCTTTAGTCCAGCAGTTGCTTTTGTGCAGTTTGACTTCTGCAATAATTGTTTTGCTTTACTTTATTTAATGTTCAACTGTAGGCTTTTCTAAGGTACTTATTGACTGTAAAAGTGTCACAGTTTGGCCTCTGCTTCTTTAATTAAAGAACATTTGCATGCTTCCATGGCTTGCTGATGGAACTCAATTGCGGACTTCAGTAGACATATTTTACAGATTAATAATCTTGCAATAATCTATATTGGCTTGATCCAAATGGGAATTGAGTATCGCCTTTTCCCTGGACAGGTTTTCATTGACAGCCTACAATGATTGTGGAATAACATTAGCAGGCAAATATAACCTTCTGCACCTTTTCCAACAAAAGGGTCTAAGTTTTCAAAAGATACAGCATAAACTTCACTATTATTGATACTATAATTGAAGAGAATAGTAAGAGCCAGGGTCTTTGCATCCAACAGATCATCTGACTCTGCAAATATCATGCTCTTCAAATTCATCCTAAATGAGCAAACCAAGATCCAGAGCATCATCTTGCGGCTGGTCACCAACACTCTTAGTGCATCCGTTTCCTATTTTTTGTACATTCTGTTCAAAGAGAGGTGAGGAGTATCCAGTAGCCTTCTATGATCCTAGTTGCAGTGGTTCCTCAGTGAAGACTTGCTTACTGGGCCAAGAGCAATGTTCCCTCTAAACTGTGTGTTTGTATAGCCATACAGTCATTGGGAAATTCTACAAACTTGGCGTGCTAATACTTTTTTTCTGTGAAAGCAATTGCCATGCATGGGCTTTGAAGGTCCACACAACAGAAACAGACATTACAGTGAATATTGATCAGAGGTCAACGTTAATTGCTGTTGCAGCTTTTGAAGAAAGAAGGTGAATAAACAAGGTTCAAAGTTATGCATGCAGTTAGGTTTAATAAAGAACACTGCAGATTGAGAATGACACACATGACATTGTTTGTGAACAATGTGGTTGACCCTTAACTGCCTCTGGGCAATTAGGGATGGGTTATTGATTCTGGTCTAGCCAGTGATGCCCACATCCCATGAATGAATAATATAAAAAAATTACTAATCTCTCTCACATTGCAGCAAAGAATAGCTTGAATCTGGTTTCATGCTCCTATTATGATGCATCCTGTACCTTGAGGTTTGAGAGAAGACCCTTGGAGAAATTGAGATTGTAACACAATTGAATTGAATCTGAAAGAGTGGATATGCTTGCCTATTTATCCCGTTTAACATTCCTTTTCTTGTCATTAGCCACACATCAGCTACATATCAGAAATCATCTTGTGGAGCTATCACTTCATCCAAGAAAAATGTAACTTGGCTCTTAATAGTACATCAACCTCTTGGACAGCAGTAAATTTTAGTAACAAAAACATAAATTGCTGACAAAATTCAACAGGTTTGGCAGCATCTGTGGGGAAAAAGCAGAGTTAGTATTTTGAGTCAGGTGACTCTTCTTCAGAACCTCTCAGAAAACTGTTCACTTTCTTAGAGACAGCTCAGTACCTCTGCCTCAGAATCGCTCTTCAAAACCTAAAGGAGCAAATAACCTCTTAAAGTGACATTATCATCACAACATGAATATAAGATAGTCACTAAAATAATCCAGTAAGAAACTCGGAAGAGAAACTTTTCTACTGAGACAATGGTTAGAATGTGAAGTCTGTTGTCAAGTGGAGTCACTGAGGTGAAAAACAAAAGGGGAGGTTTAAGAGGTATTCTGATGGGGTTCGATACATAAAACATGTCTCCAATGTAGACCGTTAGGGCTGAATGGTTTGTTTCTGTGCATTGTAGGATGTAATCCTCAGCAAAATGAAGTAAGTGCACACTTTCTGATAAATGAAGGAATACAAGTACTGGTAGTCAATAGACCATCCCTATTGTAGGCTGTCCTTCTCGGAACTTGCTCCACTTTTCTTGCTTTGTTTCCTCCAGAAACATCACAGATAGGGAGATTCCCACTAGAAATCCATTAATCTCCTAATGGACCTATAAGAATAGAAAGCAGCAGAGCAATTACTGTAAGTGCTCAGGAAAGTTCTCTTGGCAGCTGAAAGAAAATGAAAAAGCACAACTGTTCAGAAATGGCTTTCTAACTGCTAATTCATTCTTATTACGGCTTTGAAAATACATTTCCATCCAGGAACCCTGGGGAGCCATTATGTATGGAATAGATACAGTTCAAAAGTAGCTGGGAGAATGAAATAATTACACTTTCCCTCCCTCATTTTAATATTTTAATGAAGCCCCCCAAGTGTTACAGCTGGATGCTTGACAGGAAGTATGGAATGATCTGAGGGAAAAGGGAGACATGGGGAGGTGGACAAATTATTGGAGGGAAGAAAAGACAGGATGGGAAATGATGTCAGTTAGAGGGTTACTGGGAGACAACCAATGACCATCTAGAAAGGTAACAGGAGACTTGAATTCTGTCTAAGATTGAGAAGTTTATGTTTAACAAGTTTACCAGAAGACCATAAGACCATCAGGCAGAAAGCAGAATTAGGCTATTCTGCTCATCAGGGCTGCTCCCCCATTAAATCATTGTTATAATGTTTCTAATTCCATTTTCCTGCCTCCTCCCCAGAACTCTTGTTCCCCTTAACAATCAAGAATCTATCAATCTCTGTCTTAAATATACTCAATGACTTGGATTCCAAAGCCTTCTCTACAGCAGCAATAAGTTCCAAAGATTCACCACCCTCTGGCTCAGGAAACTCCTCTTTATTTCAGCTCTCTAGAGTCGTACCCTCACTTGAAGGCCGTCTTTGGGCCCTAGACTCTCTTACTAATGGAAACTCAATTGAGTACAGACCCAGAGTCCTCCACTGCTCCTGATATGAGTCACCCTTCATTCCCGGGATCATTTTGTAAACTTCCTCTGGACCCCCTCCAAGGTCAAAACATTAGGTATGGGGCCCAAAGCTGCTCACAATATTCCAAATACAGTCCAACCAAAGTCTTATACAGCCTCAGCAGTACATCTCTACTCTTGTATTCTAATCCTCTTGAAATTAATGTTAACATTGTATTTGCTTTCCTAACTACCAACTCAACCTGAATGTTAATCTTAAGGGAATCCTGAACCAGGACTCCTAAGTCCCTTGTGGTCAGATTTCTGAAACATTTCCCTTTTTAGAAAATAGTCCATATCTCTATTCTTCCTGCCAAAGTGTATAACCTCACACTTCCCCACATCATATTCCATCTGCCACTTTTTTGCCTAATCACCTATCCTGTCCAAGTCCTTCTGCAGCCTCCTGCTTCTTCAACACTACCTGTCCCTCAACCTATCTTGCACATTTACTAATAATGCTCTCAGTTCCTTCATCTAGATTATTAATGTATAACATGAATAGTTACAGTCCCAACACTGATTTTGAGGAACTCGGCTAGTCTCAGGCTTCCATCTTGAATAAAATCCTTTGTCCCAATCTCTGCCTTCTGCCAGTCAGCCAATCTTCTACCCATTCCAATGCCTTACCCTTCACACAATGGGCTCTTGTCTTATTTAGCAGCCTCCTGTGTGATACTTTGTCAAAGACCTTCTGGAAATCAAAATAGATCACGTCAACTGGCTCTTGTTTGTCTGACTTACTTATTACATCCAGATTTCTCAGGCACGACCTCCCCCTGATGAAGCTATATTGACTCAGCCCTATTTTACCATGCACTTTCAAGTACTCTGCAGAGTACTAGAGTGCACTGATGCTTTTTTTTTTCTGATCATTATGTCAAACAGGACTGTTTGGTCTATAGGTTTATCAAGGGAAGTCTTCTGTCGTGATTTTGTCTATTTGTCTTGTGTCTTTTGTCTTGTGTTATTTCTAGTACTGGCATTACACATTAGATACAAATAAGATATACAAATATGCCTTGTCTTATCTGAATGCATGTTAGAGGTGGCAATTTTGAACTTAAAGACTTGTGTTAATCATGTTCCCCTGTGTTACATAACCTATATACCATTCAAATAATTGATGGAATTTCACCATAAATAAGTGGTGGAGTTACAATGATGTGCATTCATATGTTTCTGCAAAATGTGGCATTTCCTGTGCGTTATCTGGCCTTGCTTTATTGTCTAAGATTTCCATATGAATGTGTGTTTCCAAAACTGGGTTGAGGTTCCCCCCATGAATTGTATGAAAAGGGTTATTATTAAATAAGATAATTAGTGATGTAAAGTAACACAGCTACCAGAGCAACTGGGAAATGGTTCTACTTAGAAGCCTCATGTACAGCCTTATCATATACATAGTCAACATATGGAAGATAACACTCAATAAATGGTAATGTTACTGATGATCTGACCTCCTGCAAACTCTATCAACCCCAATCCAGAAAATGACTAGATTACAATCATACATAGTGATGACAGATGATGGCTGTGAGTGCAAGGACAGTACAGAAAATAACAACAAAACCAAACAGCCAGTGATCAGAAGAACATGTGGAACATGTCTGCAGTAAAGAGAAGCAATGGAAAAAAAATCTAGCCCTTACCAGAGAGCTTCAAAAATGTTTCAAGGTCTGAATTTGAACTGGCATTATAGATTTGGGTGGTGCACACTGCTTTTGGACCAGCAGAAAGGCTGAGTAAGGAATAGTCCATGACCCTTGCCTACATCTTAGGTGATAATGTGTTTGACGTCTTTGTGAGACAGGGAATTAATGAAGAAATACGTGTGTATGAAGAGGTTATAAAGGCATTTGATGCACACTTCAGCCTTAGAAGGATCACTAAGCTAGAATTGTGATCTTTGGATGAGGAATCCAAATTGCTTACAGTGTTCACCACACCATTTGGCAGACACTTTTTTAAATTGACGACGCTTTAGCACCACATCAGGATTAGCATTTTTCAAAGAACAGTGATATTTATTCTCAAGGGATGAGAGGAGTAATTTGACACATGGATGACATCCTCATCTATGGTTCCACTAATAACAAAACATGATGCCAGAGTGAGATTGGGCTGCAAAACCCACAAGAAGCAGGACTTACTCTCAAAAACAAATATAAATTCTCACAACGAACAGGAATTTCTAAGACATATTCTGCATGTATCCGAGCATATGCTGAAAAAAATGAAAGTAATTTAAGTATTTTTAAAATCTTGCAATAGCGCAGCATTTCAGTGATTTATGGGAATGGGGAATCAAGTGGTCAAGTTTTACCTAACTTGCTACATATTAATAAATTGCTGCATTAATTGTTAAGGCAAGAACAAACGTTAGAAAGAAAACCAACAAATCTCCTTCAACAGGATAGAAGAAACACTAATTTCACCAAAAGTATTGGCTTATTATGATTCTGAGCTGCCTACAATAGGTGCCGTAGATATATGATTGACGAAACTCAGAGCAGTATTTTTCCAGATTTGGAGAGAAAGTAAATTTGACAGAAATGGTGAAAAGATACACAGTAATTGAAAAGGAGTGATTAGCTGCTACTTGGGCTTTTGAGAAGTTTGCAAACTCTATCTAGGGTCTTTAGTGCATTTTTTAGGTGCATGCATGAGGTAATTAATCCAATACCTTTGTATGAGGATTCCAAATTGCTTACTATGTTTGCAGAACTGCTGGTGGGATATGGAAGGGACCTGGTCTGTGGCTTAATTAGCTTTTTTTGCCAGATCTGAGCTTTGAATTGGAGATGTGGTAAATTATATATGGAAAATTGTTGATTATAATTTCTTGTTTCACTTGTACTGTACTTACACTCGTCCCAACTCATTCCAAATCTGCTGCAGTGAGACTGGCGTATGTGTGTAGATGAGCAAGAAATTGAGTCTGATGAATAAAGAACTGAACTCCGTGAATACTGCATCGTAGGATAGTCACAATATGTTCCACATAATTCTGTTTTGAGGCAATATTTTATGTCATCTCAGTGTCATGTGATATGCTAAATTATGTTGAGAGATCGGTCATACTTTCAATCCTCTGACTCGATATACTTCAAACATTATAGCAGGGTCACTTGATTGAACGTAAAGTATCCTGCCAGAGTGTGGAGTGTTGTGAAGTTGGTAGGACTGCCAAAATCATCAGTATATTTTCTGATCAACCTGTTCAGAGATGTTAGTGCACACCTCAGGAGCAGGTGAGACTTAAACTCAGGCCTTCTGGCTCAGAGATGGGAATCACAACCTCTGGCCCACAAGACCTCTTAAACTGAGAAGAAATTATTTCAAGTTGCAATCCATTAAGAAGAGCAAAGGGAGCCACTGATGGTACCTGAAATACAATTTGAACATCTCAATGGATCTTTTTGATCAAATGCATGTGACGGAGGATGTTAGTTGTTAAATACTGTTCCAGGTGGAAAGATGTGAAACATCCACATGTTGCTAACTCTGAATCTATCATTTTGTTACTGAAAGAAATTTGTTAGTACATGCAAGATTCCAGACCTTGTACTTTCAAATAGTGGCCCACAATTTGCTAACTGATACCTCAAGCAGGTCACAGACTCTTGTGGGTTTCTCCGCATGATCAACTCACACAGATACCTGCATGGGAATAGTGAGGCTGAAAGAGGAGCAAGAATAGCGGAAACTTTATTAAAGAAGAGTAATGAAAGCCTCCCACTGAGTTAGATTTCTATGCTACTCCTGAATGGTCTAGCCCCTTGTGAATGTCTAATGGGAAGCAGACTATGGACCTAACAAACTGCACTACTGCTGATACATACGCATTGCCTCATGATAGCAGGGAAAAAAATGGAGGATGAGCACTATGCACATCAAACAAGAAATTACAATCAAAGCTATAGAGTACACTATTTACCAGAACTCCAGGTCAGGGGAGTCAGTGTGGATTCATGATCAGAACTGAAAGGCCACATTCTTGCAAAACATCACGTCTGTAATGTTGCGGAGTCTGGAAACTAAATAGTGCAAAGGAACAGAATTGCTATAGTTTCTTACAAGAAGGAACAAACCACTCCCCTCACAGAAGCTGACATGTTCCTCATACTCCAGGGAGTAAACTTTTGCTTTCACCACTTGGGTGATAATCTGACAGAATGAATCACTTGCCCTCCAAATACACTTTATTCTCAATAACATATTTAAGAAGTGCTTTGCAAGGGTCTTTACAAGAATAAGACAGAGCAGAACATAGATTCATGTAGGAGATATTAAATCAGGTAACCAAAAATTTGGTCAAAGGGATACATTTTATGGTGTGTCTCCAAGGAAGAAAGTAAGGTCAAGAGGCAAAGAGGTGTAGGGAGGATATTTCAGAGTGAGGTTCCCAGGAAACTGAAGGCAAGACCATCAATGGGCATGGCAATTCAAATTGTGGATGTTCAAAAGGCCAGAATTATAAAAGAATAGCTTTTTTGAAATATTGTGAAGTTGGAGAAGTTAAAGAAGGTAGGAAAAAGTGAGCCCTTGGAGAAATCTGAAATCATAAATATAATATTCAAATCACAGCGTTACTTGATGAGGAATTAGCACAGGTCAGCAAGTACAGAGTTAAAAAGGGAGAGGATTTCAGAGTTCAGACATGAGCATCAGAGTTTCGGATAGTCTCAAGTTTACAAAGGGTAGAAAATGGGAGACCAGCCAAAAACAATTTGGAACAGCTAAGTTCAGAGATACTGAAGGGACAAATAAGGGTTTCATCAGCCGATGAGTTGAGGTGAGGCAAAGTCTAACTGTCTTATGGGGGTGGAGAAAGGCATTCTTGCGGACGGCATAAAAAATAGGTAGGAAAAGGTGATCGTCAAATATGACACCATGGTTGCAAATAGATTGTTTTAAGCTCATATGAATATAAATTAAAATTTACCTGTTTACCCCACTAACCACCATAGCCATGACCAATAGATCCTCCATGTGAGGGGGAACTGTCCCAAAGTTCAGAGACTACCTGCCTCCTCCATGCCTCCCAACCCATCCACCTTGATCTCGTTCATTGTCCCATTAATCTACCTGTACATGTCGGCTTTGACCAGCCTTTCGAAGCTGCTTTTAATGTTTGAACATTATCCAGCTTAACCAGGTTGTGTGTGGGAATGCTTTACAAATATAAAATGTTAATATTGCCCTTCAGTTGGATTCTGCAGGAAAACTGTTCTTTTAGTTTCTCTGCCACAAAACATGCTTTGAGGTGAAAATCCAGGCCACAGCAACTCTGAAATTACGGCCTCTGCAGCCAATGCATATATTGGCTAAATGCATATTAAAACACTTGAACAGTGTGAAACTGGGATCATCGGAGGTCGTGAGGATTGCCCACGTATCTGCAATTCTTGCTAATGTTATGATGTTTTTCAATGGAAATTGTGATTCCACATTAAGCAATATGGTATTAATAAACCTGAAGAAAAGCTTGTTAATGCCCTGGGAGCAAAAGGAAGAAAAATGTACTCCTCTGTAATGTTCAGTCCTTTGTATGGCCCAGAATGTAATTAAGATCTGATTCTTATAGATAATTTCCTGAAGGGAATCATATAACCATTATCCACCAGGAGGGTTTATTTTATATATGTAAAAGCTTTTAGTACTTTCAAGTATTCCTAATTAGGTTGACCTTACAACAATCTTTCCTGAACATTATGGAAATGCTCAATTATGATACATTTGAGCTCTAAAACATACTGTAAAAGTGAAGCGTTCAGTTCTCTCAGACTGACAGACATTGCCCTGGCCTTGTTTTGCAGGTTACACGGTAGCATGAGAGCTGCTGCTGACAAGTTCCTTTCAGATACAAGACTTGTTGAGTGTCAAAGATTTCCCTCGATGACATGCTTATGCCTGATTCCTGGAACAAACGAAGCATGGGCACAAATCCTGAGACTTTTTATACAGACACGAAGCAAGGTCAATGCTGTCGTCTGCTCCAATGTGGTTTGAACTCTAATTTACCGGTTGAGGAATTTTCTGATTGGAGAAATGGCACTTCTGTGCTGTCACTTCTTATGTTGTTTGACAAGATACTGATGAAGACATTTGTGCTTTTGGTAATACAAAAAGAGAAAGGGTTGATAAGACTATTTCTAGTACACCAATGAAGTATTACATTTGTTATCATTTAATTGCAAGACTAAGAATTATGATCTGTGGAAAACAGAACAATAAAGAAAAGCTCTTTACAACTACAAAATAGACAGTTGAAATGGAAAAGATGCCAGGATTATGCTAATAACTTGTCTAGTGATGCAAATGATACTTTAGTTACCATGACATTGAAACAGCCTAATAGTCACAGAGGAAAAGGTAAGAAATAATGTGTTGAAGAATGTTGGATCACTGAGACTGTGAATTAAGAATTACTAAGCCACTACTGTAGTGTGTCAACTGGACATTGTTTTGTGGTTTTCAATAAATCCTCTAAAAGAACCAAATAAAATCAAAACTTTTTGAAAAAAAATCACAGCTTCATGATTTATTTTCTTAATCCTGTGCCAAAAATAAGGGCTGAGATTTTTTAAACTTATGGAGATGACACTAAATGAGAATTAATTTTTCTGCCCTTTCAGTAAACTTACAGAAAAGCTGAACCTTGCTTGTTGTATTTTCCTTGATGCCAGATGCACTGAAATTAATGCATAACTGAAGAGTCAAACCAAATACACTGGGGATAATGCTGCTATTAAGCATTCAAATTGAGTATTCAACAATAATATGAGATAAATGCAAACATTTGAGAGTCATAGAAGTAAAGAAGGGAAATGTGAAAAACCTTCTCCACTTATTGGACCATTCAAGTCATTATGGTAGATATAATGAAGTGATGAAATGCTCTCTCAAGTGTGGAGGGCCAACTCCAAGTAAAGAAGGGAATTAAAATGGTATCGGGTGAGGACGCAGGGAAAGAAATATGTCTCACACGCACTGCCTGTGAAAAAATCTGCAGGAGGCCTCCATTCTGGGAAAAATAAATGCCGATTCACAAAAATAAATCCTCAATGCACCTGCCAACAATTTTACAACAATTGTGCTCCACACAACTTGTCAAATCATGATGACATATATACTTGTCTAAATAGTGTCCCAGAGTGTGCTATTCGTCTGATTGTCCCCATGCACGTATGATGGAGAGGGAAAGAGAAGCCAAGAGGATATTTAAAATGTATTGGAATAAATCAGAAAAGTGAAATATGCAAAAAGCAAAATATGCAATAAGGAAAAAAAAAAATTGCTGTAACACACAGACAAGCCAGTGTAGTTAGCTTCCTCTTTAAGGTTCAGCTGTCTGGCATGAATGCCATTCAACAATTCCTCTTCTCGCTGCAAAACAGAATGTTCTACATTTTTGCAAAGGAAGTTGGTAGGACTCCACAAATCTCTCTCCTTGGTCTACTTGCAATAGGTTGCAGTTGAAATCATGAGTACAAGATCTCCCCTTGTTGAAGTTTATGGAGGTGACAACACTTCCCGGCAGTTGCATACATTCACGGCGGGAAACATTTTGATATTCATCCTGTGAAAATCAATATTGTGCTGGCTTGGAAAATAACCTTTACCGTCATTGCAGAAGCAAAGGCAAAACAAAGGGCAAGAAGAGAAGGAATAAATGCGCTTGTGTTCAGATTGCACTTTATGTGATCAGCGTCATTGAAAGTAAATGTCAATTCAAACTTACTTAATGTGCAGTTCCCCACAGGGTGTATTTTTGGTGGCAGGGCACATAAAATGGGATTGGGCAGCAAGTCCACCATCTTCCTGCACATTGCCAAGCTGTCTTAAAAATGTGAATGCTCATCCACAGTTTTTCAATGAATAATTAATTAGCTTATAAGTGAGCCAATTGACCTGAATATTATGCTACCCATTCCAGAGGACAGTTGGTGATGACAGGTGGTTGTGAATGGCCAGTCAGTTTCTCTAAACCCAGTGAAATGGTGTGAAGCAATGAGTGGATGTTTATGGTGGATGTCCTGTGCACACGAGGAACACTGCAACCCCGAGATGATAGCTCTCCTTTGTTCCTCCCTGCTTTTCCCATCAACCTCCAGGTTATCTGACCCCTCCCTGGAAAAACCCAGGATTTACCTTGCTCCAGGATCCATCAATATTCTTGCTGGGCCTGCTTGCCAGTAACACCCAGGACCAAACTGACTCATCTGCAATTTTCAGCATTATCCATACAACTTCTCTTGATCAAAATCTTCATGTTTGCAATTCTTCAGTGTTTTTGGCATATTCCTCCAGTCTATGGAAGTCTGAGAGATTATGTCCAGTATCCCTGCAATTTCTACTTTAATTTTCTTCAAAATTTTTGGATGCGTCTCATCCAGTCCCAGTGCTTTGTCAACTTTAAGTACCAAACGTCTATCCAAGATATCTACCTCATTAGGACAGCTAGAATTGCTAGACAATCTGATTGACTGGTAGCTCTTGAGAGCAGTGCCTTATATCCTGTGGGGAAGAAGTCTCACTCTTGGTTATAAATTCCCCCAACAGTGTGCTATGGCAGGTTTTATTTTAAGTGTGTTGGCTGCTGGCTGACATTTGCTACAAGGGAACAAGCAATATGCTCATCATGAACTTTAGCTCAATGAGTTCAGGGAGAGAACACTAGACCATAGATAAAGAAAGATAGACTGCCACTGGAAGGAGGTCAGGTTGGTTACTGCTTGACTGAATTCAATGATAATACCATCTTTTGGACACAACTATATAACATACTATACTTCTTAAGCACAAATCATTGTACAAGTACGAATATCAAATTCTAACATTCCCATATGCGCTGTTGTGGAGCAGTGATTGTCCATTCTGAAAGCAATATTAAGGCTACTGGAGGGCAAACCTCAATGTTGTATCAGTTGGTAACACTTGTACCTCAAAGTCAGAAGTCTGTCAGTGGCAAGACCCACTCAAGGACTTGAGCACAAAAACTAAGTTTGATGTTCTAGTGTATCACTGAAGCTACATGGAACTGGGTCAAGTTAAGGACATAAGAAGCATGAACAGATGTAGCTCATGCAGTGGCTTGTGCTTGCACTGTCATTTAATGAGATCGTAGTTAATCTGATTGTCCTCCACTTTCCTGCCACCTCATCATCCTTAACAATGGAAAATCCGGTTAACTCAGCCATGAATATGTTCAATAATACAGTCTCCACCTCTCACTGGGGAAGAAAGTTCATGTTCTATACACAGTAGACAGCAGTCTTGTCAGAATGAATTCAATAAGTTGAAGTTTCAGTAAGGTGACTGCCCACAATGTGTGTTCCTCATGGTCGAGGTCACATGGCTAGGGATGTCAAAGAAGGACATTTTTAAATGATTGCATTTCAATTCAAATATCCATCTTTGGCATATGAACAGTAAGGAAGTGGTTAAAGGAGAAATGGAGCCCATTAGGGACGATAAAGGGGATAGAGTCAGGGGCCATGGCGAATGTGCTAAATACATGCTTTGCATCTGTTTTTACAAAAGAGGACGATGCTGCTCAAGCCCCAGTCACAGAGATGAGACAATATTAATGAGGTAGATATCTTGGATAGACGTTTGGTACTTAAAGTTGACAAAGCACTGGGACTGGATGAGACACATTCAAAAACTTTGAAGAAAATTAAAGTAGAAATTGCAGGGATACTGCAGGGATAATCTCTCAGACTTCCATAGACTGGAGGAATGTACCAAAAACACTGAAGAATTGCAAACATGATGATTTTGATCAAGAGAAGTTGTATGGATAATGCTGGAAATTGCAGGTGAGTTAGTTTAGCTATGATTTTTGAACAGGTAACTTGATAAGGGGATTGCTGTTGATGTGTTGTACATGGATTTGTATAAGGCATTTAATACCGTACTACACAACAGACTTGTGAGAAAGTTACAGATCATAGTTAAAAAAAAAGGTAACAAAATAGTCACAAAACTGGGTGAGTGATTGGGAACAAAGGCCAATGGATATTTTTCGGGGTGGAAGATGGTTTGTTATTGTGTTCTGCAGGGGTCAGTATGGGGATGCTTGTTATTCCTGTTATATATTAATGATTTGGATCTTGTTGTGCAGAGAACAATTTCAGAGTTGCAGATGATGCAGAAATCGAAAGAGTTATAAACTTTCAGGAGGACAGTGTAGAATCCAAGAACACATTAAAAAGTTGGTGGAGTGGGCAGATTGGTAGCAAATGAGGGTCAATGCAGATAAGTGTGAAGTGATGTACTTTGCAAACAAGAACGTTGAAAGAATGTTGAAACCCCCTATTTTGTATTGTCTAAGGAGGTGCAGGAGCAGAGGGACCTGGATATATATGTGCAGAGATCATTGAAGGTGGCAGAATGGGTTGAGAGAGCAGTTAGTAAAGCATATAGTGTCTTCAGTTTTATTTATCGGGGCATAGAGGTGATGTTAAACTTGTAGAAATTATTGTTAGACCTTAGTTGTGTTCAGTTGTAGGCACCACATTATAGGAAAGATGTGAATGCATTGGAGATTGAAGCGATTTACAAGAATGATTCCAGAAATGAGAAACTTCAGATATGAGGTAGAAGAATTTTGGCCTTTGAGAGAAGAAAACCCGGAGGAGATTTGATAGAAGTTTCCAAAATCATGAGTGGACTGGATAGACTGGATCAGGAGAAACTGTTCCCACTCGTAAATGGAACAAAAATGCGAGGATGCAGATTTAAATTAATATGCAAAAGAAACAAGGGTGATGTGAGAAAAGCACACAGTGCACTGCCTGCAAATATCATGGAGGCAGGTTAATTGAGGCATTCAAGAGACATTGGATGATCATTTAGATAGAAATAGTGTGCCAGGGTATTGTAAAAAAAGTGGGAGATTTTGCACCACTTAATACATGCATTGCTCATTTGAAAAGACAGTGCAGGCATAAAGGGCCAAATGGCTTCTTGAGTATTCTAAC
The DNA here is from genome assembly GCF_047496795.1 of Chiloscyllium punctatum. NCBI lineage: Eukaryota > Metazoa > Chordata > Chondrichthyes > Orectolobiformes > Hemiscylliidae > Chiloscyllium > Chiloscyllium punctatum. The sequence goes on along the minus strand of NC_092750.1, from coordinate 47,116,437 downwards.
AATTTGGTGATTAATTCTAGAAAAGAAACATATGTTTCAGAAAATATTGAATGGGAAACAGCAGGCCAAAGTAAGATAAAATGTATTAGCAGTGCTTTGAAATATATCCCTTTAATTGCTGTCATATCCTGAACTTGTATAGGATCAAGGAAATGAATCTTGGATGATTGTCAGACACACAGGGTGATCTGATGTGAGTGTTCATTCTTCCTCTAATTCTCTTTTGAGGACTTTATTCTTGCTACTTGAAAGAATCCACTTGCTGTTTCACTTATGGAAAATCTTGGTTACTGTGCCAACTCACTCTGTATCTCATTGTAACAAACACCTACAAAGTGATTCAAACATTCAAATGGTCTGTTCTGTTTCTGCTTCCTAAGTGGGTATTGTTGAGGCTATTTCTGAAGTTCCTTGAGGTTCTGTGCTGAAGTTGACAACCTCAGTTGACAACTTTGTTTGAATTTGGATTCATTGTGTGTGTGTTTGTGTGTGTGTGTGTGTGTGTGTGTGTATACTTAATTAATTCTGTTGATGAAATGCACAGAGGAGGCTATGGATGCACAGAGTAGGCTATGAATGTTGATGAGAATACAGGGGCACTGGTGACCTATAGCCTGGGCATTCCACACATCTTAAACATAAAGGCTTGTATTTCCAGCTGATGTTCTTCAGTTTTGCTGAATTTCATACATGCTTATGCATAAGAACCTGGGCACAATGATGAACTGAACACTGGCTGACCCTTGTGATGTCTCTGACTCAGGCCTGCAATGATTCAGTAGTTTAGTTTTTTGGAGCAGCTGTCATTTTCTCTTCCACTGGATATTGTTTCTTGCTTCGATGACCCAGAGTTGACACAGATAGCCAGGTAGCTGGCGACAATAGGTTGTACTGAGACTGGATGCTACTACATCTGTTCTGTTAAATCTCCCAGACCATCTGTTCTTGCTGTTCCTGCTCCTTCATCAATGTGCCTACCAAAGACATACTTGATAGAGCAATAATACTGCAATATTCACAATGTTTTCTCATTGAATTTAAGTAGTGACAAAGTGAATGCTAACTGTGAACATTGATAAGGTTCTTTCAATATTTCTGTAATATATCTTATAACCTTCCCTACCTTGAATCAATTTTTAAAATTGCTAGTGCTCATTTTTGCACATTACTTTGATGCACAATGGAAACTTGCTGTCTGTACAGTAATGAAGTTAGTGGACAGAGGGCAGCAAATTCACGATCCTAAAGCCAAGAACAAAGTAGAAATGTACAATGAACCAGTGCTTGGTAACTGGAGTGCAGACAGCACACCAGCTTCATGTTATTCATTGTTTTACATAATGGTACTGTCCAGCCAATGATAAACACACTGTTAATTGATTGGCCACTTGAGCAAAGTGCCAATGTCATGTGTGGCTAGCACCAGTTAAAAATAGCTTCTCCTACTTTGAGCAACCATCCCCCTCTTAAAGGAGAAGTGTACTGTATTTGGAGAAGGTTATATCGATCCTATTTGAGCTGAATCTGACCGAAGTAACATGGATTAATGGTACAACATGGGAGAGAAGAGGCTCCTAGTTTCGTGGATGCTGTGCTGGAAATCATGGTAGTGGAGATGGAAAGTGGAGTTCTATTCCAGCAGGGGATCAGGACAATCTCCAGATACACGCTCAGAAGGCAGTTGAAGCAGAAAACCATTGAGGTTAATGCCTGAAGTCAAACATTGAAGATGTAGAGACAGTACTGCAAGAAGTTCAATGACCTCACTTGAGTTTCAAGGTCAGTGCATGAATCTTCAACTGCTATACCTCTAATTTCAGGCACTGCTCAATGCACCAAACTCCCATCACACACTGAGCAACAGTTTCTACTGACCAGGACTTATACCAAACATTTAAATATTCCAACTGAACCCTCAAGCCTTGAGCACTGCTGCAAGCTATGTGATGTAACTGGCCACATAACTTTGACATTAGTAAGAGACAAGGTACCAATCTAGGATAGGCATGTAGAGACATTGCATGAGAGTATTGTATTTGACAACTCACCATGTTTGGGTGTAAGTAAAGGTGAGTGCATAATGAATTAAAGTCTGTTATTTAATGATGAGGAGCAAGCAGGTTCAGAAACAATGTATATGCAGATACTCAGAACATGAAATAATGCAGACTAGTATCTCAATGTGCAGACAGCAGTGTTGACTTAAAGTATAAGTTAAAGCATGGTGGCAGCTAGAAAAAAAAACCCTTCTGAACCAGGATCTGTTGTTAAAACCATGCTCAAAGGACACAGCTGAAATGTGAAGACTCCAAGGGGAGGACCAGGTTGAGAGTGGAACGTTGGAAAAGCACAGCAGGCCAGGCAGCATCCGAGGAGCAGGAGAACCGACGCCCCGGGCACAAGCCCTTCATCAGGAAATCCATCATCCATTCCCGATGAAGGGCTTGTGCCCGAGGTGTTGATTCTCCTGCCCCTCAGATGCTGCCTGACTTGCGTGCTTTTCCAGCGCTACACTCTTGACTCTGATCTCCAGCATCTGCAGTCTTTACTTTCAGCATGGGGAGGACAGGACCTTGGAAGATTTCAGAGAGGCAGCTGAGTAATAAATTGGAAGACTCTGAATGTGGGCCAACACCTTGGAGGAATTGGAGAAACATAAAGCAGGAAAAGAAGAACACTCTGAGGGCAGGAATAAAAATAAAACTTTAGAAAGCAGGACTATAGAGCAGAAAGACTTTGACCTGTGGTAAAAAGAGACTTGGGAATATCTGCATCATAGCAACATTCTGGAGAGGACAAGCACAGAACTGGCAACATTTAGACAGTTGTAAATAAAATAAAACAAGTATTCCCCAGGTCAGTCAGGTACAATAGGCCATAGGGATGTCATTTCCTATACAGACCTTGCCATTACCCTAATCACTTCAAAACATGGAAGACCCACAATAAGGTCAGAATTGAGACATCTGGAAGCCGCAGTTACTGTGTTGTAGAACAGATTCAAGCTTACACATGAAGGTGCATCACCAATATGTCAGTGTGTTTTTAAATGCTGTAGTTCCAATATTTGACAATGTTCTGGTAAGACAAAGTGTGGAGGAAAGTACAATGGAGTATGATGAATTGATTAAATTCTTTGACACATGCTTTAGCCTCCAAAGAAATCAGTAATAGATCAGACAAGATTTAATCAGTGTTCTCAGCATCTTTGGTACAGAATAAAAGATTTCGTAATGGATTAATATCATCTTGGATGTCGCGGCAGTGACCTTTGAAGGATGAATTATTTAGAGACAGTAAAGTAATTGATGGTACATTCAGACATTCTTTAACCCAAGGAGGATTGAACATTGAAACAGGCAAAACAATTCACAACCAAGAACAGAAATCATGGCCCAAAATTAGCCATTACAATGAGGAAACATTGTGTACTCTAACATTGTTGTATGGATAGACCAAAAAGTTTTTCTCCTGGAATCCTACCAAGTGCCAAAACAGCATGAATCGATGTCATTAACCAGATTAGGTTGTACAAGATGTGGGTAGTAACAGAATCACAAATATAATTACTGTCCAGCCTGGGAACCTGAGTGCTGTCAATGTGGGCACTTTAGAAAACATTGTAAGTCAACAGCACTTTCATCACCCTAGAAACAAAGAAAAGGTCGACAAAAAAAAATCCAGCGAAATGGAAACAAGGAAAAAGTCAAAAAAGTGAAAGATGTAGTAAAATAAAGGTCAATCTGTCGAATTCTTTACATGCATTCGGCTGCTGAGATTGGCTCATTGAGTACATTCAAGGCTGGCATCAATAGATTTTTAGCAAGAAAGGGAATAAAGGGTTAGGGGCTCAGGAAGGCAAGTGGAGTTGAGAATTATCAGATCAGCCATGATCGCATTGGATTGTCGGATAGACTTCATAGGACAAGCAACCTACTGCTGCTCCTCCATTTTATGGTCAGTCACTCCCAGCTCATGGACGCCTTGCTTCTGCTCTGACTATGTCCATTGTACGCATGTAGAATCTGCCATGTGTGGGTCAGAAGGTTAGTATCTCTCTCTCTCCTGAAAAGATATTTCCTCAAATCAACTTTCTCCATTTCTGAATTGCTGCACTTGTTGGGCATCTTCAAACATGAATGAGGATACACTTAAAACATTTCAGGGAAGGTCACTTTGAATGATTTCGAGCCTTGGTGCGGGGTATTTTGCCTTGGGGGAAGATCTTGCTGTTGCACCATCTTGCCTGTCTCTGGATTTCAAGGACGACAGTAGTGCCGCCCTCCCTCCTCGGAAAATGTCTGTTCACTGGAGCATATATTTTCAAAAAGAAATGCTGCTCTCATTGATCTTGAAGACTTATTTTGCTGAGCAGCCATGCTCTCCCATCACTTCCACCGACAGGCAAAAAATTCAGGAGCTGATTCTTTATCAGCTGCCTGTCCAGAAATGCTACTGTTGTGCAAACTGGCAAAAACAGTCCATGATGAACATTGAAACTGTGGCCTCTCATCCTGCACATTCTGTAAAGCATCATATAGGCTTTTGACTTTCTTTTTGACACGACCAGCAAACTAAGAGGCACCTGGTGCTGGTTTTGGTCTTTGATCTGGACTGTCATGTCCTTCATGATGCTACTTCTAGACTGACTGACCCTGCCAGCAGTCAAAGTTGAAACACGTCGCACACTGTGGCTGATTTTTATTGAAGCTACTGTGGATTGTACTCACTGTCAGAGAGGGCAACCCTAACTCTCTACTGACTTGTTCTCTTGTTCTCTTACATCAAGATGTTTTGAAACATCCAGTGCAAGGCTGATGAATTTGTTTGATCTCTTTACAGCAGCAGGGTCACCCTCACCACTTGCTGGTTCTTTCTGGCCGATGCTCAACAGGGAATGCAGCACGAAAGCGCAAGTGTGGAATAAGGGACTTAAAAATGGCTCCTCTGCCCTCGCTGTGAGCAGATACAGTTTCGTACAGTGCAATGTTCATCATCTACCAAAATCCTGAGGTAAGGAAAGGGATTGTTTTCACCTGTATGCCACAGAGAAAGCAACCCACATTGAAAATCCACACCAGTGAAGAAAGGTGAGTCACAGAGTAGGCTTCTTGCTTGCAGGGAACTCTTTAAGAAATGGAAGTTGCAGTGCAGTACTGTACAGGTTCCACAACTGCACTTATAACAGAAAACTCTTCAAAACATAACCTTTAGTTTATCAATTACAAGAACTCTTATAAACAATAAAGTTCATTAGAGTTTCTCAATCACTGGCATGTTACAGCTGAGAACTTTAAAAATCTAAATTTAGTTTTTATTCCTGATGAAGGGCTTTTGCCCGAAACGTCGATTTCGAAGCTCCTTGGATGCTGCCTGAACTGCTGTCCTCTTCCAGCACCACTAATCCAGAATCTGGTTTCCAGCATCTGCAGTCATTGTTTTTACCTCATTACCCATATAGTCAAGTGTTTACTGTTTAAAAAGAAATGTTCCTTGATACAACAGATACAATAGTGCCAACTCTACCACAGTTACCTCATGCAGCCAAAGAAATTCCTAGGCCTACTGATGACACAACCAGATAGTGAACCAGGGCAACTCTATAGGCCCTTTTTGTCTCATCAAACAAATCCAAGAAGCATAAAATATCACTTCTATTTGCTAATTTGAAGATCGCCGCAATGGGATAACAGTGACATCAGTTTTTGCCTTTACTTACCTTCTGGTGAATGTTTGGTGAAGACCATCATCTGGAAGGAGCATATTGCTAGTGGTTGGCGACTTCAGCGACAGCTTTAATGGCTTCATTTTTGGGGCTGGAGTTCTGGTGTTTTTAGTGAGGTGGCAGCTTCAGAGTTGGCTGGCAGATGGAGGAAGGATATTTCTGAGGCTGCTGCAGCTGCAAAGGTGGTGTGGTCCGTTCCTCAGTGCCATTGTGGCCGTGTTCTGGTGGATCCAACAAAGTGCTGGTCTGCTTTAGTGGCTTTGGCACCACGATACGTCTGCCCTGAGATTCCAATTGCCCTGGATTCGGCAATGAGTTGGGCATGATGGTCTGGTGGCTTCAATGTTGGCTTTCTACAGCGTTGGATAATGTGGTCCCTGTCGTTTCCTTGAGGGCGTACTTTGTCTTAACTTTTTTACTTATGTATGGTTTCTGTTATTAATATAGACACCAGAGTATGGCGACTTAAATACTTTTAACTGTATTTTTTTATAAAACTACAAGTGATAATAGATCACTATTCTATTCTGAAAGATTGAAGTTGACATAAAAGCAAGGAATTGGGTGTTAATTGTGGACAAAAGGCACCAAAATAGTTTTTTAAAACATTTGAAATTAAGTTTAAATTTACCTTAGGAGCAGCTGTTTCAATCTCAGGCAGCTTGCCTGATTTGAAGTCTGTAAGAATCTCTTAGAGAAGCAACCATGAAACTTCAAGGTCCAGGCCTTGATGATCGTCAAATGCATGGGTAATCACCATGCTTAAACATTAGTGAATATATCACTGAGTAGAAATGAATGCATTTGTTTAATTTTTGAAGTATTTTCTAATACTTCAGAATGAAGAGAGGACAGAATTTCACCAAACATTTCCAAAGCTATTTCAAGTGTCGTCAAATTGAAACAGAGATATCACATTACTCTTCAGGAAGATGCTAAACCAATCTGTTTGTACACTCCCAGGAAAAGTCCTCATTCTTTCATGGGAGAACACTAAGAAGACAGCGATGATAAAGACACATTGTTTCTCAATTTTATACTCAGATACTGAGGCTGAGAGAAAGTGAGGACTGCAGATGGTGGAGATCAGAGTCAAGAGTGTGGGGCTGGAAAGCAGGTTAAGCAGCATCTGAGGAGCAGGAGAATCTTCATCAGAAACTGAGCTGAGTTTTGGATTAGAGAATAGATTAGTGGTGAGGCATTGGACAAGATCTAGGGAAGAGGCAAGTCTCGTGCAGATATCAATTCACCAGGGTGAATCGTTGTACCCAAAGGTTTTGTTGCAATGAGCTCAGTTGAAAACTTCAGTGGGGAAATCCATAAAAAAGGACTAATGCATATGCAAAATTCAGTAATGCCAGAAAATCTGCAGCCAAGTGTCAACTTGGTATAGGGATTTCTGCAGAGTGTTCCAGAATGGAAATGATGTCCAACTTAATTCAGTCATGTGTAAACCCAACCATGTTTTATTGTCTATTGGCCAATGTCTCAGTTTCCACTTCAGCATAAGGTGGTTCCAGCCAATATCTGAGCATTGAGTGGAAGCTCAGAGTGATGTTGTTCTAGATCAGCTTGCTGCTGTGTAATTTTAGACTGCAGCCATAATGGATGTGGTCAAAGGGGCTGGTAGGGTTCTACAACACTCCAGCAACATCCCCTCCCATAGAGGAACAGGATTTCTGACACACTGCCCTGTACGTGTAACAGTGGTCTGTGTTGTTGTTTCTGAGGAAGACGGAATTTCTCCTCCCACCACTGCATGCTTCTACTGTCTTTGTTGTTGCCTGTCACATAGCCAGCCCAGACTGTTGAGAGGTTGCAGTCTGCAGAGATGCCCTTCAGACATACAGCAGCTCAGGGTCTTTGTCCATGGTGACCTGCACGGTCCTTCACTGAAAGGCAGCAGCTAATCACTGGCTGAACTTGTGTTGCATTTCATAGCAGAATAAGAGAAGGCAAAGGGATACAGGAGACAGACTTTGAGGAAAGACACAAAGGTGGTTGGCTGACTTTGTATACTATCTAACATGACTTCATTTACAGATTTCTTTTGGAATTATTATTTCATCAGAGCTTCTATTTTTCCATTGTGGCCTTGTAGTTGTTGCGATGGACAGTAAGGAGGAGAAGATAGATGTTGACTCTTTTAGAATCATAGAATCACTACAATGTGGAAACAGGCCATTAGGCCCAACAAATCCACACCAACCCTCCAAAGCGTATCCCACCCAGACCTATTACTCTACATATACCCCTGACTAATGCACCTAAACCTACACATCCCTGCACATCTTCGGACTATGGGAGGAAACCGGAGCACCTGGATGAAACCCATGCAGACACGGGGAGAGTATGCAAACTTCACAGTCACCCAAGGCTGGAATTGAACCAAGGTTCCTGGTGCTAAACACTGAGCCACCATGCTGTCCTTAAGCCACAATGCCACTTAGACTGCTGCTAAATGGAGAATTGAGCTCAAGGTTATTAGTACTGAACACAGTTTTCACGGGTACCGCTGGGAGAAAAGGGATGTCTAGGTTGCTTTCTCTCTTCCTCTTTCTTTTGTTTGTTCACTTCATCATCTCTTCTTCCTTCTCAGCAGGGTCCTGCTCCTGAGTTGTCTATTGTATTGCTGGTAGCAAGGGCTATCCTCTGAAATTGGCTCGGATGTCTAACTTGCAACAGACTTTGAGGAATTTGACACTCTGTCAAATACTGCGATGCTCCATCAGAAGAGCCCAAGGGGCAGAAGTGTTGTTTCAGTATGCTAGTGGTCAGCCCCTATCATGGTCTCTGCGAAGATAAAACTTTTATTGTATTTGGGTGTGTTTGCATGTTGATTGGGTGCTGACTCATCTTAGCCGTGTCATCTACAGATCGCTTCTGTCATGCTGCTTGTGTGGTGTTCTGCTGCAGAATTTAAGTATCATGTGAGTATCTGGTGCTGGCATGATGGGCTGAGTAGCCTCTGCATCATAACATCTCTGTGATTCGATGACTGTTGCCAGTATTCTGGAGACTGATCTCCAGCTGGACTAGCTCGACGCTGGGCTAGTTCCAGTTCCTGAACGGGCAGAATCAAATTGTGACAGTGTGTGCACATGTCATGCATAAACCTGCAATCTCGGCAAAGCAGAATGCTCACTTTACCTTCTTGTCAATGACAAGAGAGATGAAATCAAGTTTGTGTACATTGGAAGGCCAATCCCTGTACAATAGTGGACAACAATATGAGGAATGTTTCAAACGTTTCCAGTTCAAGCTTGAAAGAACCCAGACATATTGAAGTTCATCTTGATATTGATTTTCACATTGGCAAAGTGGTCCTTGCCCTGTTCTGAGGTTACAGATGTGGCTGAAACCACTGGCAGATTTCAGTTTGGACGTCCTCCCTCGTGGTGTATATCTTACAAGTTGTTCTTCACTGAGGCTCAGTCGGGAAATTATTCCCTGAAGACCCTCTGACTGAACACAAGCGCCTCCTGAGAGCCTGGTATGTATGATATAACTTTGCCGCAATCGCCTCCTGAGAGCCTTCCTCATCCCTTTTCCACCAGCTTTTCCTGTTTTGTGCAACCTCTACTCATTCTCTCAGTCGTGCTCCAATCTAAGGAGTGTGACTGCTATTTTACAACGTTTGGAAGCGCATGGTTTGTGTAGAGAGCATGAAGTAAGCTAAAACTCCTTGAATAACTGCCACACTGCTCCCTGTAAATGTTTGCAATTTTAAACAATAAAAAGCCGTACCGAGCAATTATCAAATTGAAGCTTTCGCTGGAAGAAATTCATCTAATATGTTAGCAGTTGACATCAATTTAAATACTATTGGCGATGGTTTAGCAACTGTATCCAGAGCAGATCTCCCTCCTACAATGATGCAGTATACGACTGCATAAGTAATCACAGGAATGAAAGACCTATACCTTGCAGTTATCGAGTGGTTTTGAAAATGTCCCAAAGAGCCAGTGATGTATTTTTGGAGTGTAGTCGCTGCTGTAATGTAAGAAATGGGCAACAAATTGCCAACAGAAAGCTCCCCAAAACAGTAATGTAATATTGATCAGGTAATCTGTTTATCAGATGTGGATTGAGGGATAAATATTGAACAGGAAACAGCTGATAACACTCATTGTTTGAAACAGAGCCAAAGGATCTGTTCCATTCACTTGAAGGTGGAAAGCAGTTTAAAGATTGATCTGAAATGTTTCACCACATATAGTGTGGCTCTTCCACACCATCGTACTAGATTGTCAGTGTTGGTTTCTGTGCTTGAATAATTTTTTAATCAATCATAAGATGTCGGTATTACTGGCTGATACAGATTTTTATTGCCCATCCTAGTTGCCCTTGAAAGATGGCGATGAACTGTCTCCTTGAACCACTGCAACCTATATCTCGTAGGTACAGAAAATATTGTTGGGTAGGCAGTTCCAAGGTTTTGACCCAGTGGCAATGAAATAAGAATTATATATTTTCAAGCCAGGATGGTGAGGGGCTTGGAGGGGAACTTACAGATGGTGGTGTTCCCCTGTATTTGCTGCTCTTGTTCTGTGAGGTGGAAGTAGTTGTGGGTTTGAAAGGTGCTGACCAAGGAGTCTTGGTGAATTTCTGTGGTGCATTTTATTGATGTTTTACACTGCTGCTGATCATCGGTGGTGGAGGGGGTGGATGTTTGTGGATATGGTGCTAATCAAGGTAATTTCTTTGTCCTGGATGGTGTAAACTGCTTGACTGTTGTTGGAGCTGTGCACATCCAGGCAAGAGCAGAGTATTCCATCACATTCCTGACTTGTGCCTTGTAGATTGTAGATTTTTGTGGAGTAAGTGGATGAGTTAGTTACTGTAGTATTCCTAACCTCTGAGTAGCCATGCTATTTACGTGGCTATTTCCTTTCAGTTTCTATTAACTGAGGGTAATTGGGTAAGAACTTGACTCGGTGTACATTGTGAACAAATAATCAGTGCCATTAGAGTTGGTGGTGTGTGAGCTGGAATAAAATTTTGACCATAAAAATGTATGACTAGGTTCTGTATAACCAATTAGGAGAAAATGAGGACTGCTGAAGCTGGAGATCAGAGTTGTAAGTGTGGTGCTGGAAAAACACAGCTGGTCAGGCAGCATCTGAGGAGCAGGAGAATCGACATTTTGGGCATAAGGCCTTCATCAGGAATGGATTAGAGTGGTGCTAGAAAAGCACAGCAGGTCAGGCAGCATCCGAGGAGCAGGAAAATTTACCAGGAAGATCAGGGCTTTTGCCCGAAATGTCGATTTTCCTGTTCCTCGGATGCTGCCTGACCAGCTGTGCTTTTCCAGCACCGCTCGGCTCTTGACTTTAAGCTCCAGCATCTGTAGTCCTCACTTTCGCCTTCATCAGGAATGCTTGAGTCTTTGTTTACTCCTTCATAGAACATGCACTTTGCTGGTTGGGCCAGCATTTACTGCCCATCCAAGTTGCCCTTGAGCAGATGAGCTGCCATCTTGACCTACTGCTGTCCACCTGGACAATGCTGTTAAGGAGGGAGTTCAAAAATTATGTTCCAGTGATATATTTCCAAGTCAAGATGGTGAATGGCTTGGAGGTGTAATTTCAGTTGGAGGCGTTCCCGTGCACCTGCGGCTCTTGTACTTCTGGTAGGGTTAGGGTTGGTCATGGGTTTGGAATGCTGTCAAAGGAGTGTTGGTGAGTTTCTGCAGTGCATCTTGCAGATGGTACACACTGCTGCGACTGAGATAAACAGTAATGGGAAAGGATGTTTGTGGACACAATGCCAATCAAATTGACCATCTGGGCCTGGATGGAGTCAAGATTCTTGAGTGTTTTTGGACTACATTCACTCAGCAAGAAGGGAAACTTCCATTAGAGTCATGACTAGGTATCTACTTTTATCTTATAGATGGTAGACAGGCTTTGGGGAGTTAGGAGGTGAGGTACTCGCAGCAGAATTCTTAGTCTCTGAACTGGTCTTGTAGCTACAGTATTAATATGGCCAGTGAAACTTAACATGAATTGCACTGCATTTAATTTTTAATTTCAAATAAGATAGTAATGGGAGCAATACAATAACGAATAAGTAAATAAGATAGTAATAACTAGGTAAACCTTATTTATTTTGTGTCCTTAGTTTATTTCTCTTAGGTAAAAAATGGAAATTTTATATTCACTAAAGCTACTTTGAAAAGTAGATGTTATTATTTATATAATTATACAGTTTGCTCCTGTAAAACTTTGCACTCACTATCACTGCAGATAACTGCAAAACAAACACACTTTGACTGTGAACTAATAAATGCAGATCAATTGGATTACTTTTATAAAATAGTGCTGAAAATGCAATTATATAGTTTTGCACTTGATAAGATTTCATTTCTTTACTGTATACAAACTGCATATTTGATTAATTACAGTCCCTTTCAAAACTTTCAATTAATTCTTGCCAATGATCTTGATTTATGCATCAATTAGCAGACTGTCCCAATAGTTTGAGCTGATAATCAGTTTATTTTTGTGGTTATACTTTCTAAGCAGCTTATTAAATCAAACATAATGGAACAAAATGATTTATTTCTATATCCTAGAAAAGCTTGTTAGGAACCCAATATGTTTGTGGGGTAAAAATAACATTGCTTCATTGTTATTTCTTAGTAAAAACAATTTGAGGCATTTACGATTCAAGAATAGACTATTATCCTTAAAGACAAACTCTTGTAATTGCCATTTCTACCTATGACAAAATCACAATGTATTTGCAGGCATTCTTGTACAGAGAGTGTATAGCCTTAGATCAGCTATATTTCTGAAGAAATGAAAGTATGAGAAGGTGAAACCTTTTTTCTTCATTGTGCCCCTTATGTAATAATTTGCTTTTTTCTTAGAGTTATACTTTTGATCATACGTCTTTTGGTGTGATGAAAAAATTAGTCATCATATTGAAAATATAATTACAGTGGAGACATTTCTCGTTTATTTTTGTAGCAACATCATTGTGACGTTCTCCTTATGATTGTTTGCCTGTATTTCTTGTTACAAAGCAGTTATTTTCTGCTGTCCAAATGTTCTCCTTTCATTCCTTGAAAGTATTATTCATGTTTGAATGGTGGGCCAATGACACTACCTGCCTTTGCTATCTTGCCTAAGATCCCATTCCTTTTGTGTGGTTCACTGGTGAATGTCAGCAAGTTGTTTGACTGTGAAGGGCATAACTATTGACCTGCTCCTCTGTTATCAGTATAGATGTGATTTCAATAAGAGATTATTCAGTGGTGATCAGAAGCAGGAGCCTTACTGATTTTTTTCCCTTCTCCCATCCAATTATAAAGCCTGAATTACTGTCTATTATGATTTGTGAATTCACCTGAGCTAGATATCATCATGGTATTCATGGAATGGTACTTTATTGGGAAATATCTTTAGACATAAGTCTTGGGGTGCCATATTACTTAAACTTACATTTGGAAAGGAAGCTGGAAGTTATTTTAATGCTTTGCTAATACTTGTCAGCTACAATCAATCGAAGAAAAATATTAATGTCATTATGTCTGCTCCAATCATGTGGCACTCTTTGATGTGCAATTGCAAGATGTTGGACTGAATTTTTCCATTTCTGAATGATGTGGCCAATGGTCAGTCAGTTGTGAAAATATGATGTGTCTGGTTATTGAGGAAGAAATCTTATTCTGCAGCCAAGGTTTGAACAGTGAGATAAGAATCTCAGTAGTGAGCATCAAGAAGCCTAATTGCATGCATTTCCCTGTTATTAGTACATAAACTCACCTTTTTTATGCAATTTGCTATTCCATTATGTATCGGGGACAGACTAGATGGCTACAATTCCTGACACGATGGTAACAACTCACTGCTTGCTCCTCTGGGCCTCCAACATGGACAGTAATCTCCAACATTTCAGGTTATGTTCCATGGACGGTGACCACCCACACAGCTCCCATCCACGGAAGGTGGGATATCACATGCACCAGCCTCACTACATTTTCACCACATATCTCCAATTCACTTCATGTACTGTTCTCTTCAAGACTGCACTTGGAAGCACACTGGCAGCTTCAATTGTAAAGCTGCTGTGAACCACTTTGTGCACAGGGACAAGCACCAATCAGCTGGATTGGGCCATGGTCCATTTCAGAGCTTCATGTCCACTGTGATGCTCACAGCTTCTCTGCCCGGACATGTCCCATTTTGTATTTTGTTGCCTGTGTGTTTGAGTACAGGGGTTGGGTGCTAGGGCCCTGAAACAAGTGAGAATAGATGTTAGAAGTTGTATGCGGCAATGAAAGTGGCAAACAATGAGTCTTGGTGCAGCAACAGCATTAAGAGGGATTGTGAGGTAAAAGAAAAGAAGTTGGTGGCACTTACCCTGACAGAGTGCAGCGATCATTAACTTTCTTCCTGCATAGCTGAGATTTCCTCCAGATATTGGGCCTGCATGAGCCCAAGTGGTGACACACTCTGGTGCCATGGTCTCCACTGGCGGTCCTGAGGGAAGGAGACCGTCCTCTCACCTTGCTGTCCATAAAGATTTCCTGGTCACTGTCAGTGAAGGGGTACTTTGCCTGTATTGGTTAGTTACGTCTGGGGCAATTCTTCACACACACACACACACACACACACAACCTGTGAATGGCAGCTGCTGAGCAACAGTACTTGACCTGGTGAACAGCTATAGTTTAAATCTGGCATTGGTGAGGCAAATCCCATGAGGTCCAGGCAACACTGAACACTTGCACTGTGGTAAGGAGACACAGTAGCATAGTGCATACATAATGAGCTGAGCAATGGAGAACCACATGAAATACCGTCAGAGAGAAAGCAGCCATGAAACTCCCTGAAGTGGAGACTTTGCTGATTTTTAGCAAAATTGCACCCCATGAATTGTTAAACCGAGTGACAGCTTATTGGTTAAAATCAGGCAGGCATGGTTCATAAACACAGATTAGCATTCACACTGGCATCTTGGGTAAGAAGATAAATCTAGAGATTGCCCCAAAAAAGTAGTGACTCAAATCAATGACAGAATTTCAGAGACAGATTTGTCCATTTAATAGGTTCTTATGGGCTTGCCTTTGAAATAGCATGTAATTCATTTAATGTTAATTCCCAATGTGGATTTTAGATAGAGTTCAGATTCCTAATGTCTGAAGAAATGACTTTGTATGGATTTGAGCTGTTATAAAGGCGGGACTATCTTAGGCTGAACGATTGGAGCGACTGGGCTTGTATACGCTTGAGCTTAGAAGGTTGAGCGGGGAATCTGATTGAGATGTATAAGATTATTAAAGGATTGGACACTCTGGAGGCAGGAAGCATGTTTCCGCTGATGGGTGAGTCCTGAACCAGAGGACACAGTTTAAAAATAAGGGGTAGGCCGCTTCAAACAGAGTTAGGGAGAAACTTCTTCACCCAGAGAGTGGTGGGTGTATGAAATGCTCTGCCCCAGAAGGCTGTGGAGGCCAAGTCTCTGGATACTTTCAAGAAAGAGTTGGATAGAGCTTTTAAGGATAATGGAATCAAGGGTTATGAGGATAAGGCAGGAACAGGATACTGATTGAGGATGATCAGCCATGATCATATTGAATGGTGGTGCTGGCTCGAAGGGCAGAATGGCCTACTCCTGCACTTATTGTCTATATTGTTCAGAATATATATCTGCACACCACTGTTGGAGCATCATTGTGCACTAACATATATTGATAATAAATATTATTATAATTTAGTTTTATATGCTTTATTGTAAAAAGTTACAGATCGAGTGACTCAAGACTGGGCATCCATGAGGCTTTCTGGGCCATTAGCAGCAACAGTCTTCTGTTTAAGGGTCACTGCACTCAAAAGTTATCTCTGTTTTTCTCTGCGACTGATGCTGCCAGATATACTGAATTTTTCCAGTGCATTTTTGTCTTTGTATTTTGCCTCAACAGAATTGAATTTAATCACAATCTGTAACCTTATGAGCTGATATCTCCTTCACTCTACTATTACCACCTTTCCAGGGGAGTAAACCTGGTTCAGTTAAGAGTACAGGAGAGCATGCTAAGAGCAATATTAGTCACTTGTGATACAGGGCTAAGTGATCCAACAACCATTGGATCAGATCTAAGCTCTGCTGCCCTGCCGCATCTAATTGTGAACACTGGAGAAGGCTCCACAAATATCCCCATCATCAATGGTAGAGGAGACCAGCACATTTGTGCAGCATTTGAGACTGAAGTATTTGCAAGTATCTTCAGCCATCAGTGTTGAGTGAACAATCCACTTCAGCCTTCTTCTGAAGACTCTGGTCCTGGCTGAAGGCACTAGATATTGCAAGGTCTATGGATCCTGACAGCATTCTGATAATTGAACTAAAGATCTATATACCAGAACTAGATGTGCCCCAAGCTAATTTGTTTCAGAATGGCTACAACATGTGCATTTACTCAGCAATGTGGAAAATTGCACAGATGGTGTTGTGGATTGCATTGCCTGAGAGGGTAGCTGCGGAAAGATACCTCACAACCTTTAAAAGAGGCTTGGATGAACACTTGAAGTGTCATAACATTCGCAAGGTTTGTGAAGGTTTGTAGCTCAGGTTGAGGTTTAGGGTGTAGGTTTGCTCGCTGAGCTGTAGGTTTGATATCCAGACGTTTCATTACCGGGCTAGGTAACATCATCAGTGGCGACCTCCAAATGAAGCGAAGCTGTTGTCCCCTGCTTTCTATTTATATCTTTCTCCAGGATGGGGTTCCTGGGGTTTGTGGTGATGTCATTTCCTGTTCGTTTTCTGAGGGGTTGGTAGATGGCATCTAGATCTATGTGCTTGTTTATGGCATCTAGATCTATATGCTTGTTTATAAAGTTCCATGCAAGGACTGCCACAAACATTACGTAGGATAAAGAGGAAGAAAGTTAGCCACCAGGATACATGAACACCAGCTAGCCACAAAAAGACACGACCCCCTCTCCCTCATAGCCCTACACACGGATGAAAAAAACCACCATTTCGACTGGGGCAACACATCTATCCTGGGACAGGCTAAGCAAAGACATGCCAGAGAATTTCTAGAGGCCTGGCACTCCAAACACAATGCCATAAACAAGCACATAGATCTAGATGCCATCTATCAACCCCTCAGAAAATGAACAGGAAATGACATCACCACAAACCCCAGGAACCCCATCCAGGAGAAAGATATAAATAGAAAGTAGGGGACAACAGCTTCGCTTCACTTGGAGGTCGCCACTGATGATGTTACCTCGCCAGGTAACGAAACATCTGGATATCAAACCTACAGCTCAGTGAGCAAACCTACACCCTGTCGTAACATTCAAGAGTATGGGCCTAGTATGAGAAAGTGGGACAAAAGCAGGTAGTAGCACAGTTTTACCAATACAGACCAGATGGGTAAGGGCCTCTTCCATTCTGGGTGATTTCTAATTCTAGATGTGTCTTGTGCACAAAAGTAGGACAATTCCAACCTAGCCAATTACCATCTCATCTGTCTACTCTCAATCATCAGTGAAGTGATGGAATGTGTCTTCAATGGTGCTGTCAAGTAGCTTTAACCCAACTATAACCTGATTACTGACACTATCTTTGGGTTCCTCTATAACCACTCAGCTCCTGATCTCATTACAATCTTGATCCAAACATTGACAATAGAGCTTAAGTCATAGAGAGTGAGGGTAGCAGCCTTGACATCAAAACTGCATTTCACTGGTGTGGCATCAAGGTATTCTAACAAAACTGGAGTCAAAGACAATCAGGGTAAAACTCAACTGACTGCAGTCATACCCAGTACAACAGAAGATGGATGTAGTCATTCAAGGCTATTATCACAGCCATGGGATATCTCAACAGGAATTCCTCAGGGTAGTGTCCAAAGCCCAACCATCTTTAGCCCTTCCTGATGAAGGGCTTACATCCAAAACATTGACTCTTCTGCTGTTCAGATGCTGCCTGACCTGCTGTGCTTTTCCAGCGTCACACTTTTCGACTGCTTCATAAGTGACCTTCTGTCCTATGTAAGGTCAGAAGTAAGATTTTTGGCTGATAACTGCATAATGTTTTGTGCCATTTACAAATCCTTAGATACTTTAACAGTCCATATCTAGCAAGACTCGAGCTGTTAAGTGACAGATAGTGTTCATTCTACACAAGTGCCAACAATTTGCATCAAACTGTTGCAACCTAACCATTTCCCCTTAATTTTCAATAACATTACCAACACTGAAACTCCCTCTATCAACATCCTGATTTTCCCATTGATCAGGAATATAAATACTGAGGCTACAGCAATAAGAAATCATAAATTTAGAATTTTATATCAAGTAACTCATTTCCTGACTCCTTGAAATCTTTTCAAAGAGCAATAAGAAGTTTGATGGAATTTTCAATTTTCCTGGGTGAGTGCAACTCCAACAACACTCAAAGAAGTTAATTCTATCCAGGGCAAAATGGTTTGCTTGGTTGGCATCCCATCTAACATCTTCCACATTCAACCCTTCCGCACTGATGCAGCGTAGTTGCAGTATGTGCTATCTACATGATGCACTGCAACAACACATCACGGCTCCTTCAACAGCATTTTCCAAACTCTCCACATCTACCACCTGGAAGGACAACAGCATCAGATACTTGGAAGCACCACCACTTGTAGACTCCACTATAAGCCACAAACCATCCTGACCTGGGGCTACATTGGTGTACCTTCTCTGTCACTGGATCAACATACTGCAATTTCCTCCCTGACAGCACTGTAGGCATACCTGCAATGCAAAGACTGTAGTGATTCAAGAAGGTAGCTCACCACCCCCTTCTGAATTTGAATTCATGGATATGCAATAAATGCTAGTCTAACCAGTCGCACCCCAGGAATAAATTTTTTTTAAAAATTACTTACTGTCATCTCAATATACTTCCACACATCTTCCTGGAAATTTTCTGTTCATTAATGAATTCCACCTTACATGAAATAGTGTTGTTCACTGTTATAGAATCAAATGATCAGTGCGCTGAACTAATGAGCTTGACTAATTTTCCTGAGAATGATTTCATATGTGGTGTTCGTTAGTACATTACACGGTGGAACACTTACGAACAACCTTTAATTAAATGGGAAATGTTCTACCCTTTGTGTTATGAACTGCTACATAAATTGTAATCCAGAAACAGAATGGTAGTTAAAGTAACACTTAGGGTGGTGAGTTCAAAGACATAAAACATGTTTTAAGCAGCTTTGACAATACCATACAATCATATATGTGCCTAAACTATGTAGCCAGATTTGCAAGTCTAATTTATGCTTCCAAAGACAAAACAGATTATGTAAAGGCATGAACACTGAAGATGGTTAATAATATGAAGCTGTAAAATTATAATACTTGAAGTCTATATTAGCAAGTTCAATTTCCACATAAATATAAAGCAGGATTTGTGTAAAGTATGAAAGATGATTGATTAAATAAAAGTAGAATTGAGATTCCAACTGCACACAAAATGATTATTAATTAAGTATAAAAATATGTTTTCTGGTGGATTGTATCAGTCAGGATGACTCCAGGCATTCACATTGGTTTTTAGTAAGCATTCCAGACGTGCTAAAATCCAAGATAACAAATGCCTTTTCATGAATTATTCGTGAGGAGTTGCACCTTAATTTTCTTTATTAATTCAAATCTTTGAAGCAGAATGTGGAAAAATGCAAAATATTTAATTTTTTTAAAGTCAGGAAGATTATTATATTTCACTGCAAACAAATCTATTAAGTCTTAGCATTTGAAACTGCAGAAATGATTTTTGCCCTAAATCTAAAAATACCAATACTTGCAAGCTACAAAGCACTGATATTTAATTTTATAGCCAAGTACAACTGAATAAAATGTCAATAAAACGAACAAGTCATTTAAATCTATGATTATTTGTCAAATTTATTCTTAGCATATTTCTAGAGTCTCCAAGAAATTGCAAAGTGTGCACCAAAAAGGTAAACAAAAAAATAAAAGACCAGGAGCTGATTATTTTTTCATTTGCCTTTTTGGCAGACTTGTGTTGCTCCATTTTGTTATTTTTGATTGGTTGCCAGTAGAACATGCATTATGTATTTATACTCTGTACTAAAGGATGGCAGACTAAATTGGCTCCCTGATGTAATTAGTTACAGGAGGCTCTATTGACCTAAATGATTGTTTGAGTCACCAGAAGTATTAAGATTGCATCCTTATGCAAGCGCAAAGCACCAAAGGTGCAAATGTGAGCTTCAGTGATAAAATTGGACTCAATGGATTTACATAATTTGGAACAAAAAGAAACATGTCTACAATGAGGCATGTAAAAACACCAGCTAACAAACCTTATCAAATCCATTTTACACTTTCAAAATCAAAAGCATTGTTCCTCAAATTTAAAGATAAAAATGCACATTTTTATCACTTATTTGTATGTTGCACAATTTAAGAAACCTGATCCTCTCAGCTGAGCTCTGCTAACACAGCTCTAAGCTGGAAATTAAACCATTGCAATTCAGAATTTTCCATGGAACTTATGTCATCAGTTCAGGCTCCCAGCAATTTACACAGTCTAGCAACCCATGGAAATGACTTTAAAGATTAGATGGCAGTGTATAACCAACTAATGGAACCCTTAGACCTTTCTGAAGAGTTGACAGCATATTGCAGTCAGGTTGGCTTTTACAGTAATATTTTTAACTGATAGGTTCAGCTTTCGAATATATTTCACAGTGGTTGGAAGTTTAGTTCAAAGAATTTTGCTGACCTCTCTAGGCAAGAAAGGTCATTTTGTTACTTCTACAAAAAATAAAACAAACTATGCTTTAACCTTCTCATAAACAAAAGGCTATTCCATTAAAAAACAACAATAGTCTCATTTAAAAATTTAAACTGTTACCTATACTATAGTATCAAATTGGCTCAGCTGATAAAGTTCTTCTTTGTGAAGGTCAAGTTGCACTACAGATCTATGCATATACTCCAGCCTGACATTGCAATGCAGCATTGAGGTAATTCTGTATTATCGAAGGTGTTGTCTTTCAAATAAGTGACTAAATGGAGACTCTGCCTGCTGGGCTTTCATCAACAATTCTACCACACTAAAGAAAAGCAAGAATTTCTCCTGGTTCTCTAACAATTGCAAACCGGCAAAGTAGGATCAGAAACAAGTAAATTGGTCTCTGAATAAGATTGAAGTTGATCTGTTTGTGTTTCAAATTCCACATTCCCCTCTACCCCCATTAACTCTTGACTGGCAAGAGTCTAGCTACCTCTCACTTAAAAATAGTCAATGGAACCATCTCCAGTGCCTTCAGTTGCACAACCCTCTAAGAGAAAAGCTTTCTCCTCATCTTGGATCTAAAAGAATGATCCCTAATTTGAAAACCGTTCCTCCTGGTTCTGGACACATCCACAAGAGGAAATGTCCTTTTCACATACACCTTGTCAAGACCATCAGGATTTTACACCCTTTAATCAAATCACACTTCTAAACTCCAATGGAAACAAGCTCAGACTGTTTAACGTATCCTCATACCAAAATGCACTAATTTCGGCTATCAGTTAAGCCAAACTCCTCTGAGCTGCCTCTAACATATCTACTTCTTTCCTTAAATAATCAGACAAAGTTGCACAGAGTACTTGGGATGTGGTCTCACCAATGCCCTGTATAACTGAAGCATAGCATTCTTACTTTAATGTCAAATTCCTCTTATAATAAAGGAGAATATCCCATTAGTCTTCTTAATTTAGTGCTATACCTGCATATTAACTTATCGTGATTCATGCAATCGAACACCTAGGTCCATCTGCAGCTTGGAATTCTGCAATTGTTCTCCATGTAATTAATACCCTACTTTTCCGTTCTTCCTGCCACATTGAGCAACTTCACATTTCTCAGATTATACACGATTTACGAGATTTTTACCCACTCACTCTACCTATCTATATCCTACCGAACTCACATCTTCACAGTAGGTGGCATGGTAGCTCAGTGGTTAGCACTGCTGCTTCATAGTGTCAGGCACCTGGGTTTAATTCCAGCTTTGGGCTACTGCCTGTGTGGAGTTTTCACATTTTCCTCTGGATGCTCTGGTTTCCTCCTGTAGTTCAAAATGTGCAGGTTAGGTGAATTAGCTGTGCCTAAATTGCCCTTAGGTTAGGTGCTTAGTCATGGGAATATGTGGGATAGTCTTTGGAGGGTCAGTGTGGACTCATTGGGCCAACTGAACTGTTTCCAATTGTAGGGACTTTATAATGATCTCGAGTCCTTAAGATAACTCCTTCCCTTCCTGGAGTATATGACATAATGTCCTTTCCTACCTAGTTTTGTCATCTATTATTTTAGCTACCATGCCTTCATCCCTCATCCAAGTCATTAATGTTAATTGTAAAATTTGAGGCCCCAAAGCAGACTTCTGCAGGACTTGACTCATCACATTTTGTCAGTCAGACACAGTTATATGCATTACTCCTTCAAATAAGCCTAATAAATCCATTAAAATTGATCTCCCTTTGATGAAACCATGCTAACTCTTCCCAATTACCTTGAATGTTTTGCAGTACCTCTTTCATAATTGATTCCAACAACATCCCATGTCAAGCTAAGTGTTCTGTGGGTTCCTGATTTCTGCTTCCCTCCCTTCTTGAATAGAAGGGTTATATTTGCTGTTTCACAGTAGAGCAAAAGCCAAAGCTTATAGAGTGAGATGCTTGGAAAAGTAAAAGGAAACAAACACTTTCTTCCCCCATGTCCCTGAACTCCCCCCTCACCAAACTTCCAAGTTTGCACTCAATTTCATTGACTGCATTAAAAAAAAACCCTCTGTTTTTGGCCAACCTGAACTGTGACTGGAGAAACTAGATTTAACCCTTCATGAATTAGTGACCTAACTTTCACAGCAGAGATAGGGTGACCCTATTTAGTCTAAGCTGCACCAAAGAAAGGCACTTAGTTTACTTATTAGCTTTCAGTTACTTCTCCCTCAATAGCATCACTAATGGTTAATTATGTGTTATGCCTTTGCTTTTTAGGGGTCCCTGTGCAAAAAGTGTTAAAAGTGGGGATGATGCAGACTGAAATGTCAGTGAGTTGGGTGGCCTATTTTCCATTGTAAGATAGTAATAGGATAGTTGTGAGCATGTCTCGCAGGGGGAAAAGAAAGAGGATATGAGCACATCAGTTGAGTGATCCAGCAACAGTTCACTCCCTAACCAAAGACTTAAATACTGAAACCTAGTCTGACTCTCTAGTGCAGGGAGTGTTACAGTGCAATATGGACTGTCTTTTTGATAAGTCATTGAAGCCTTGAAGCTTCATTCACTCCCTTAGATGGATATAAAAAATATAATGGAACTTGTTCAAAAAAGAGTGGGAAATCATTCCTTGTTATTTGGACCACAGTTATTCCTCAGTCAGTACCACTGAAAAATTACAAGTTACAAGGCATTATGAGATTACTGTACAGAATTTGGCTGCTGCATTTCCTACATTATAATGGTAACTACACTTCAAATGCACTGAATGTAAAGTGTTTTGAAACATCCTGACATCATGAAGATTGTTAGATAAAAAGATATAAGTTTTGACTTTGTCTTTCAATACAATGTGAATACTAGAAATCTGTTACTATTGACATGCCTGTCATCGGATTGGTGTAATTTGTGTGTGATCTTTAAAGGCTCAGTTCAGTTATATGTCTTGCTATGTATTGAGCCAGATCTTTCGTAGCAAGTTTTGAAAAGTAATTGGTCTTCACATGCACCTCTCTTAGTTACTGTGGATGGGACAGTATCTGCAAATGGCCATAGTTCACTCATGCCATCCTTTGACATTTGCTCTTCTTAAACATATGTAATAGAAGATTCCCTCTGAAAAACCATTGACTTGTGATTGTGGAGATACAGAAACAACAGTGCTGCTAAAACACATGGTACAAGTCCTGAACACATGAACATAACAAAAAGATTGCCATACAAAAGGCTACAGAAGAGTCCGCTGGTGCCAGTGTAGTTGTAATGTCACTGTATTCATAATCCATAGCATCAGGCAACTTTTCTGGGGACTTGGAATTGAATCCCACCATGACTTCTTGTGTATCAAGTGGTTGCTGCCTCACAGCGCCAGAGACCTGGGTTCAATTCCTGCCTCAGGCGACTGACTGTGTGGAGTTTGCACATTCTCCCCGTGTCTATGTGGGTTTCCTCCGGGTGCTCCGGTTTCCTCCCACAGTCCAAAGATGTGCAGGTCAGGTGAATTGGCCATGCTAAATTGCCCGTAGTGTTAGGTAAGGGGTCGATGTAGGGGTATGGGTGGGTTGCGCTTCGGCGGGGCGGTGTGGACTTGTTGGGCCGAAGGGCCTGTTTCCACACTGTAAGTAATCTAATCTAATCTAAAAAAAAGTTGCAAAAGTAGCAGGCTGTGGACCATGCAAAGCCATTCCATAATGAAACAATCAGATCGAAGTATTGCGGTATTTCCATAACCAATTGTGAATGGTGGTGGACAATTAAACAATCACCGGAGGAGGAAACTCCACAAGTCTTCCGATGCTCAACGATGGGTTATCCAGGGAAAAAAATTAAGGCTGAAGCATTTTCTTTCACCTGCTAAGGAAAGCCATACTATCATTAGAGGCAGTCCGGTGAAGATTCACTCGGCTCCACATTGTCTTATAAGGAGAGGTTGAGTAGGTTGGGCCTGTACTCATTAGAATTTAGAAGAATGAGAAACAACCTTATTGAATCTTACATGATTCCTAGAGGACTTGACATGGAAGTTGAGGTAAGGTTGCTTACCCTTGTGGGAGAGTCTGTGATCAGATGGCATAATCTCAGAATAAGGGGATGTATATTTAAGACATTGATGAGGAGGAATATTTTCCGTGGAATTCTTAACTGCAGAGGACTTTCAAGGAATGGACATTAAATATATTCAAACCTGAAATAGACAAACATTTAATCAGTGAGGGAATAGAGAAAAGGCAGGTAAGTGGAGATGACGATTCTCAGATCAGGATTGATTTTATTGAATGGTGGAACATACTCCAAAGGCAGAATGGCATATATCTGCTCCTACATCATCTGATCTTATCCATCTTCAGCCAGAGGTGTCAAGTAGATGATCCATCTCGGCCTCCTCCAGCATTACAGATGCTAGTTTTTAATTATTTTGATGCATGTGATGGAAACACATGAGTGAAGACACTAAGACTCTAGACCCTGACAATATTCCAGCAACAGTACTGAAGACTTGTATTCCAGAAACAGCCACACCTCCAGCCAAGCTGTTCCAGTAAAGCTACAACATTGACATTTGCTGAAAAATGGAAACATGCTCAGGTATGTTCTATCCATAAAAGGCAGGACAAATCCAAAGCAGCGAATTATTTCCTATGCAGTTTATTCTTGCTTACCATCAAAGAGACGGAAGGGGTCATTGTTAGTTCTATCGTGCTGTTTTAGAACTATATCACTGTTCCTTCATAACTGTGTATCAAAATCATCAACTCTCTTTCTGACTTCTGTTTGTATGTAAGTGGTAAAAAGATAACAAAAGGAGGAGTGGAACAAATTCAGGACTAAAAGTAAGATCTCCATATGAAAGCAGATGGCTTACCTTAGGTGCTCAATACATATTTGCACCTCTCTTTATTAACAAAGAAGATACTGCACATGCTTTGGTATTAAATGAGGTGGTTGAGGCACCTGATCAGTTTAGACATAGTTCTTAGGACTAAAGGGATCAAAGGGCAGTGTGAGAAGGTGGAAACAGGATACTGAGTTGGTTGAACAGCTATGATCATGTTGATTGACAGAGTGGGTTTGAAGGACTGAATGACTTACTCCAGCTTCTGTTTTTTTGTTTCTTCGTTACATAAGGAGACCAAAACTGCACAATGTATTTGTGATAGAGTCTCACCAATGCTCTGTCTAACTAAAGCATAATATCCTAACATTTATGTTCATTTTTTTCTTGTAATTAAGGATAGTATTCCATTAGCAATCTTAATCACTTATTGTACCGACATACTAATGAGTCATGTACTTAGATCCCTCTCTAATTTGGAATAATGCAGTTATTCACCATTTAATACTCTGCTTTATCATTCTCCTGCCAAAGAAACATCAAAGGTTATTGTGGAAAATAAAAGCTCATAATATATGGAGTAGTATTATGACAAAGATAGAAGATTAGCTGGCTAACAGGAAGCTAAGTATAAGCATAGTTTTTTTTTGTTGTTTGCAAGATGTAATGAGTACCATGCCAGAGTCCAGTACTGGCTCTTCTACTGTTTACAGTATTTATAAGTAACTTGAATAAAGCACCAAAATGTGTATTTGCCAAATTGCTGATAATAAAAGATAGATAAGAAAGTCACGTGAAGTGGAAATAAGGAGATGACAAGAAAGATGCAGATAAATTAAGTGAGTAGACAAAGATCAAGCAAATGGAATATAATGTTGAAAACTGTATAATTGTCCTTTTTGGCAGGAAGATTGGAAAAAGAAGCCAATATCTAAACAGTGAAAGACAACGTGCATGGGTTGCAAAAGGCAGATATGCAGGTACAGCAAGTAGTTAGGAAAGTCAATAGAATATACATATTTATCACTAGGAAAAATAAATATATATGTAATTATTTTACTATTTGGGCATTGGTGACACTGCATCTTGAGTGTACAGTATATTTTACATCCTATTTAAGGAAGGATGTGAATGCATTGGAAGAGGTTCAGAGAAGGTTTTCAAGACAAATACCTGGAATTGGTGGATCTTACGAGGAAAGGATGATCGGCTTCTTTCTGATGGAGTTTAAAATACTAAGAGGTGACACGATAGAAACTTAAATGGTCCCGAGATAGGTTGACAAGGCAAATGTGGAGAGAATGTTGTGAGGCAGCAACTAGAACGAAGGGGTCACTGTTTAAAAATAGAGTTAACTATTTAAAACAGAGGTAATGTGCTTTTTTTTCCCCCACAGGGTGTTGTGAGTCTTTGGGGCTTTCTTCCTGTAAAGGCAACAGAGGCACACCCTTTGAATATATTTAAGGTGGGAGTGGATAAATTCTTGGTTAACAGGAGTTGGAATGTTATCAAGAGAAGATGGGAATGTGGATTTGAGGTTACAGTCAAATCAGCTATTTATAGCTTTAAATTAAGGGGTGGTAGGTATAGGACAGATGTTAGGGATAGATTCTTTACTCAGCGAGTCGTGAGTTCATGGAATGCCCTGCCAGTAGCAGTGGTGGACTCTCCCTCTTTATGGGCATTTAAACGGGCATTGGATAGACATATGGAGGATAGTGGGCTAGTGTAGGTTAGGTGGGCTTGGATTGGCGCAACATCGAGGGCCAAAGGGCCTGTACTGCGCTGTATTTTTCTATGTTCTATGTTCTATCTTATTAGATGCAAGAGAGAGCTTGAGGGGTTGAATAGCCTTCTTGTACATATGCTTGTATGTATGTTAAAATTCATAAAAAGGAGGTATTATAGAGATTGGTTGCACTTCAAATTAGTCAGTCCGTAGTACTAGTGCAGATGCATCAAAGAATATGTAGGGAAGGAAGGTTAGAAAGGCAATATTCTGGCCATAATTGTCTAATGCCTCCTTAGATAAAGGCACAGAGTCAGAGGATGAGTTGTTTAAAAATGAGTGTAAGGATAAAGTCAGAATACACCAGGCATGTTTAACCTCCACGATGAAGAAGACTATGGAAGTGATAATTTGGACAAACTTAATAGCCGTTTGGGCAAATGTGGGTTAGTTAAGGAAAAGCAACATGGGTGTGCTAAGGACGTGTTTAACAATCTTGCAGTTTTGATGAGGTAAATGGTGAGTGTTAGTGAAGGTATTGCTGTTTGTGTCATGTTTTTGGACTTCCAAAAGGCATTTTGACTAAGTGTTGCACAATAGACTTGTGAGCAAAGTTCAAACATACAAACGAGGAACCAGAGGAGGCTGCTCAGCCCTTCGAGCCTGCTGCACCATTCAATAAGATTATGAATGTTCTGATTTTAACCTCAACTCCACAGTTCTGCATATCCCGATAATCTTTCATCCCTTTGGTAATCAAGAATCTATCTAGGTTTAAAGATTCTGCATCTAATGCCTTTTAAGGAGGGAATTCCAAAGACTCAGAATCCTCTAAGAGAAAAAAGCATGTTCCTTCATCTCTGCCTTAATGGAGCACCACACCCAGCACAGTCTGCTTTGAAGGACTGTAATGCTGAAATTTTTATGTCTTAATTTTTCTAATTTATTCCTAAGATTTTGTATCTCGTACCTTGTATCTAAGATGACATGAAGGACTGTAAAATGCTGAATTTTAATTTCTTTATTTTTCAAATTATTCCTAAAATCCTGCACCTAAGTACCTTTGTATTTATGACGGCGCCATAAGTGGCAACTTTGTTAACTTTTCACTGCACTCATGTGAGTACATGTGACAATAAACCTAAATCTAATTCTATCTTATTTTTAAATTGTGGTCCTTAGTTCTAACTTGTCCCACAAGAGGAAACATCCTTTCCACATCCATGAGATTGAATCCCCTCCAGATATTATGGAGGAAAAGGGACAGTAGTACTATGGGTAGGACATAGGTTGCCTAACGTGAAAAAAGAGGGGAATGTTTGGTTTTCAGCTTTGAAGATGGTTTATAGTGAGATTCCCATGGGATCACTGTTAGCACCCCATTTTTATTGATTTATATGTAATCTGGATCTTGGTGTCCAGAGCAAAGTTTTGAAATTTGCAGATGACATGGGATTGAACTGTGAAGAGGACATAACATATGTTCAAAAGGATATTTAACAGCTTGGTGACCAGATGAAGAAGGATTGGGTGGTTCCCCTTTGTTTCTCACTCATTGATTTATTGTATTCAAGGTTTTCAATTTTTTAAAGAGTGTGTTTGCTAATTCTTGTGTGTATCTATCTGTTTACATGCCCATTGAACTAGCCAGACATTAAACAAGTAAGGGGTTCCGTTTTATTCAACAAAAATCTGGCTGAGTGAAAAATGTTTTTAAAAAGTATAAATATATCCTGATTTCAGCAGCTCATACACCCTCGAGCCAAATATGCAAAAATACAAATTATAGAGAAGAAGAGGTTAACTTCGGCCAAGTTATGATTCAATAAGAGGAAAAGGATAAATAAATGTTCACTGGTTGCGGATATTGAGGCTTTGGTTCCCAGCTGAGGGATTTGTTTCAAAGTTATGGCTGGCATGTTGTTTTTCCTTTTGGAAATGCTGCTGTCAAAATTCAAAGGCATTCTTCTGTAGAAATTCATAGCTTTCAGGAATGTAGCTATAATTGCAGATCGCAGCAAACAGGGCTCAAAGTAAAGACTGAAGGCTGGAGATCGAGTGAGAAAAAAAAAACTGTCATTCTGTTGGCTGTCATTCATTTGGGTACACCTGCCCAAATTCCAAATTCAGCACCTACACAAAAGAATATGTAACATATCCAGTTTTCACATCTGTATGTTTGGGTGAGTTCTGCAGCTTATACGTAGCCATTGTGTTTTGCAGGCAATGTGATTAATTTTCTTTTACATGTCAGGAAACCAATGTCCTACCTACAGTACTACTGTCCCTTTTACTCAATAATATGCAGAGGGGATTCAATCTCATGGATGTGATAAGGATGTGTCCTCTGGTGGGAGAGTGCAGAACTAAGAGCCATAATTTAAAAATAAGATTAGAATTAGAATTAGGGCATTTGTTAATGTCCTGTTCAAACAGTTGAATTTCGGGTGCTTATCTCAATGCGTTGTCAATAGTACAGGAAGTAGAATCTTTCATATTTCTCAGGGGATTATGGAGGTCTCCACAACCTCTACGTCTCCTTAAAACAGAATGTGGCTACATAGCAATGCAAATTGACAGCCATTTGAATGTAAGCCAGTGTGTTTTGTTTGAGTGAAATGTCCTTTCCTTACAGTTGAATCTACCTGTTTTAAAAGTCAAATATGTGAAGCAAAGGGTTTTGAAGGACTGGGATGGTGAACAGACCAGGGATGCTTGTCATTCACAATAAGTCCATTCTAGTCAGTTTCTGAAAAAGCCTCTCCTAATCAAATCCATACGGCCCAGCTGCTTGTGCCAACCCTGTTTAATGCTGTTGGAGTGGTGTGAAGTTGAGTGTTTGGTGCCATTGATCCAGGCAACACAGATTTGGAGGTCCCCTCAGCCCTAACAGGCCATTTACCTCAGACAATTTTAAAACTTCTGGTAATAGGTTAACCAGCTACACGTTACTGACAGTGCTAAAGGTTACAAATGGTGCCAAGGGACTGGACAGTAATGTCAGGAGTAGAGGAGGTTCTTCAGCCTGTTCAATGCTCATACAGGAGAACGCAAACCACAAAATCAAACCATAATTATTTCAGATGCTATACTTTTGTCACACATTGTAACACAAGTTGCACCACTATGCAATCAGCTTTCTTGAATGAGAGGTATGCAGCACAATCTCACCCATTTAAATATACTTAAGGAGTATGTTGTTCAACAAGTCATCAACCAGCACAAACATACCAAACTCTGTGATGATGGACATTTGGAATGCGATGGTGAAGACAGGTAAAGGATGTTGCTAGCAGTCTTCAGGCATAATCACAGAGGAGGCAGCCCTCAGAGTGATGGCCGCTCTCCACAGATCCAGGCAGATATCATACTTGTATCCTCTTGTGATAAAAAAGCTGACCTTTTTAGGCAAGGTGGTGCTCTCCTCAAGTTGGGTTCAGAAAGGAACCATAACACATCTTGCTCTTTCTGTACCTGTTGGTTTAAAACTCCCGGCTGGTCAGCCACTTACAGTGATCAAAATGGAAGGAATAGTGCCACACATCGTTGTAAGATTTTTGATTCATAGAATGTTAGAACATTTCTAGACAACAATTCCAGACCAGAGTTTAAAACAGCCCTCATAGCCAGAATTTATTGACAGATATGACCTCACACTGTTGCACTAAATGAGGAGATCCTTGAGGAGTCTCAAGTTGAGAATGGTGGTACATGCCGCTATCACCTAATATCGTCTGCAGGCATGCCTTAAATATAATGGGATGAGGAAACACATGATGGATATATCAATTAAGGGTTAATTGGGTTTGAATTGATTGTATAAATATGGGGAGGTAGTAATCATTTTTACGTGAGTGTTATGGAGTGTGGCTAACTGAAATGAAGCTTTTACTTAAAAAAGTGGACTTGAGTTTTGTTTAAGTGCAATTATCATTTGGAGTATAAACAGACTATTGTTTCTACGCATTCAAGTTCAAGGGCCAGCTAAGGCAGTCAGACATGGGCTTTGCCATGCCAACTGAACTGTCATGCAAGCTTGACTTGCTTCCTATGGGTGTTAGTGATCAACTCATGGTACTTCATTTAATTCTTGCCAGTAACCAGCATGCAACACTCATTAGCGCCTATATCCAACATCAACAAATACTGATGAGGCCACGGAAGGATTCTGTGATCTCAGCAAGGATACTAGAGGAGTATCCCTCCAATACAAACTCATTATCCATATTGATACTTTTAATGAGAGTGGGCACATACCTTTACTCTAATAAATGGAGAGGCTAACTAAGACATCAAGGTATTGGCAACAAATGCCAATGGTCAGTTCTTTCTTTTTAGGTGCAACAAGATTAAGCTAAACATCACAACTGTCTTCCAGCAAGCAAACAAACTAAAAATACAGATAGACTCATTTTCAATGCTGGCACTAGTTGGATTGTATTATTTTACAAAAGAGAGATCTCAAGCACATTTGCTCTACCTGCTTCTTTAGAGTTGGAGAATATTGGTCCGACTGTTTGCTCATCAGAAGTATTATATCTTTGAAGATAAAACCTAAGGTGCTTCAGTACAGAGCCAAGCCACAAAGAAGGCTTAGTGAAGCTGTTGTTAGAGACATGGCCGAGAGACAAGAATTGAAACATGGATGAGTCACATGAATTGCTGATATCCCCAGGACAATATTGTCATTGAAGATTCTTGGCAAAAGTTGAAAGGTATTACTTTACAGCACAGCATCTGAGAACCTTGAATTCATTAAGCAGAAGCACAAAGACTGTTTGACAACAAAGACAAAAATATAGACAAGCTTCTAGACAAAGTGCACAATGCTTGCAGCTATCCTGCAGATTAGATGGTTGCATTTTCAAGTCATATGGGGACTGATCAAAATGAGATCATCACTGAACTTGACTTGCCAGCACAATTAAACAAAATACAGCAATCTTAAAATAAATGTGCAGTAAGTGGCTTTTCATTTTTAAATTATTGCAAGATCTCCTTTCTACTAGTCTTTAATTTGTTCCAACAAGAGCTCAATCCAGAATTTGGGGTGAGGACGCAGTGGGTTGGTGGGTGGGGATGCTGGGGATAGTGGAGCTGAGAACCACTTCCCCTCAGGTCCCTGTGAATGTAATGGTCGGACCTGATTACATTTAATTTCCCCTTTGCCTGAACACAGTCACAAAGAAAATGTGATGCTATGTGTCGGCTGGAAGTCCATGGCATATAAATGTGGATAGGGAATGCTGAGGATGATAGGAGGGATTAGAAAGGCTAGGGTATCAGATGCAGAATCTTGGAAAATGGGTGAAGCAAGTAAGTGAATCGACGTTTCGGGCATAAGCCCTTCTTCAGGAATGAGGCTGGTGTGCCAGGCGGGCTGAGATAAAAGGTAGGGGGGAGGGGATTTGGGGGAGGGGGGCTGGGAATACGGTAGGTGGAAGGAGGTGAGGGTGATAGGCTGGCGAGGGGGTGGGGCGGAGAGGTCGGGAAGAAGATTGCAGGTCAAGAGGGCAGTGCTGAATCCGGGGGTTGGGACTGAGATAAGGTTGGGGGAGGGGAAATGAGGAAGCTGGAGAAATCTACATTCATCCCGTGTGGTTGGAGGGTTCCTAGGCGGAAGATGAGGCGTTCTTCCTCCAGGCGTCATGTGTTCAGGGTCTGGCGATGGAGGAGGCCAAGGACCTGCATGTCCTTGGTGGAGTGGGAGGGGCAGTTAAAGTGTTCAGCCACAGGATGGTTAGGTTGATTGGTGCGGGTGTCCCAGAGGTGTTCCCTGAAATGTTCCACAAGTAGGCGGCCTGTCTCCCCAATGTAGAGGAGACTACATAGGTGCAACGGATACAGTAAATGATGTGTGTGGAGGTGCAGGTGAATTTGCAACGGATATGGAAGGATCCATGGGGGCCCTGGAGGGAAGTGTGGGCGCAAGTTTTGCACTTCTTGCGGTTGCAGGGGAAGGTGCTGGGAGTGGAGGTTAGGTTGGTAGGGCGTGTTGATCTGACGAGGGAGTTGCAGAGGGAACGGTCTCTCTGGAACGCTGATAGGGGTGGGGAGGGGAATATATCTCTGGTGGTGGGGTCTGTTTGGAAGTAGCAGAAATGACGGAGGATGATACAATGTATCCAGAGATTGATGGGGTGGAAGGTGAAGACCAGTGGGGTTCTGTCTTGGTGGCGATTGAAGGGGCGGGGTTCAAGGGGCGGAGGTGCGGGAAGTGGAGGAGATGCGGTGGAGAGCATCGTCGACCACGTCGGAGGGGAAATTGAGGTCTTTGAAGAAGGAGGCCATTTGGGTTGTTCGGTTGTGGAATTGGTCCTCCTGGGAGCAGATGCGGTGGAGGCGAAGAAATTGGGAATAGGGGATGGCGTTTTTACAGGGGGCAGGGTGGGAGGAGGTGTAGTCTAGGTAGCTGTGGGAGTCGGTCGGTTTGTAGTAAATGCCTGTGTTGAGTCGGTCGCCCGAGATAGAAATGGAGAAGTCTAGGAAGGGGAGGGAGGTGTCTGAGGCAGTCCAGGTAAATTTGAGGTGGGGGTGGAAGGTGTTAGTAAAGTGGATGAACTGTTCAACCTCCTCGTGGGAGCACGAGGTAGCGCCAATACAATCATCGATGTAGCGGAGGAAAAGGTGGGAGGTGGTGCCAGTGTAGCTGCGGAAGATGGTCTGTTCCACATATCCGACGAAGAGGCAGGCATAGCTGGGGCCCATGCGGATGCCAATGGCTACTCTTTTGGTTTGGAGGAAGTGGGAGGATTGGAAAGAGACGTTGTTAAGAGTGAGGACCAGTTCAGTCAGTCAAAGGAGGGTGTCAATGGAAGGGTACTGGTTGGGTCGGCGGGAGAGGAAGTAGCGGAGGGCTTGGAGGTCTTCCTGATGTGGGATGGAAGTGTATAGGGACTGGATGTCCATCGTGAAGATAAGGCGTTGCGGGCCGGGGAAGTGAAAATCATGGAGGAGGTGGAGGGCGTGGGTCGTGTCCCGAACGTAGGTGGGGAGTTCTTGGACTAAGGGGGACAGCACAGTGTCGAGGTATGCAGAGATGAGTTCGGTGGGGCAGGAGCAAGCTGAGACAATGGGTCGGCCGGGGCAGTCGGGTTTGTGGATTTTGGGCAGGAGGTAGAAACGGGTGGTGTGGGGTTGTGGGACTACGAAGTTGGAGGCGGTGGATGGGAGATCTCCTGAGGTGATGAGGTTATGGATGGTCTTGGAGATGATGGTTTGGTGGTGGGAGGTGGGGTCATGGTCAAGGGGGCAGTAGGAGGAGGTGTCCGTGAGTTGGCATCTAGCTTCAGTGGTGTAAAGATCGGTGCGCCAAACTACCACTGCACCTCCCTTGTCTGCCGGTTTGATGGTGAGGTTGGGGTTGGAGCAGAGGGAGTGGAGGGCTGCACGTTGTGAGGGTGAGAGGTTGGAATGGGGGAGAGGGATGGACAAGTTGAGGCGGTCAACGTCGTGGCGGCAGTTGGATATGAAGAGATTGAGGGCAGGTAAGAGGCCAGCACAGGGTGTCCAGGTGGATGGGGTGTGTTGGAGATGGGAGAAGGGGTCGTCAGAGGGTGGGCGAGAGTCCTGGTTGAAGAAGTAGGCATGGAGGCGAAGGCGGCGGAAGAAATGCTCGATGTCTAGCCCCGTGTCGAACTCACTGAACCGGGTGCGTAGGGGGATGAAGGTGAGTCCTCTGCTGAGGACTGATCGTTCATCCTCAGAGAGGGGGAGGTCTGGAGGGATGGTGAAAATACGGCAGGGCTGGGAGCTAGGGCCTGGTGTGGGCTGGAGCTGGGAGTGGGGGCAGAGTTAGTCGTGGGGGTGGAGTTGGGATTGGAAGGAGAAGTTGTTAAGAGTGAGGACCAGTTCAGTCAGTCGAAGGAGGGTGTCAGTGGAAGGGTACTGGTTGGGTCGGCGGGGGAGGAAGAAACGGACAGCTTAGAGGCCTTCGTGATGGGGGATTGAAGTGTATTGGGACTGGATGTCCATAGTGAAGATAAGGCCTTGAGGGCAAGGGAAGTGAAAATCATGGAGGAGTTGGAGGGCGTTGGTGGTGTCCCGAACATGATTGGAAGGAGAAGTTGTTAAGAGTGAGGACCAGTTCAGTCAGTCGAAGGAGATTGGAAGGAGAAGTTGTTAAGAGTGAGGACCAGTTCAGTCAGTCGAAGGAAATTGGAAGGAGAAGGTGTTAAGAGTGAGGACCAGTTCAGTCAGTCGAAGGAGATTGGAAGGAGAAGGTGTTAATCGAGCTGTTAATCCACTCCTGGCACTTCCCCTGCAACCGCAAGAAGTGCAAAACCTGTGCCCACATCTCCCCCCTCACTTTCCTCCAAGGCCCCCATGGATCCTTTCATATCCGTCGAAAATTCACCTGCACCTCCACACACATCATTTACTGTATCCGTTG
Organism: Chiloscyllium punctatum; assembly: GCF_047496795.1. Classification (NCBI taxonomy): domain Eukaryota; kingdom Metazoa; phylum Chordata; class Chondrichthyes; order Orectolobiformes; family Hemiscylliidae; genus Chiloscyllium; species Chiloscyllium punctatum. Next base: position 47,081,007 of record NC_092750.1, on the reverse strand, counting down.
CACCCGATGTGGTCTCCTCTACACTGGGAAGTCAGGCCGCCTACTTGTGGAACATTTCAGGGAACACCTCTGGGACACCCGCACCAACCAACCCAACCATCCTGTGGCTGAACACTTTAACTGCCCCTCCCACTCCGCCAAGGACATGCAGGTCCTTGGCCTCCTCTATCGCCAGACCCTGAACACATGACGCCTGGAGGAAGAATGCCTCATCTTCCGCCTAGGAACCCTCCAACCACACGGGATGAATGTAGATTTCTCCAGCTTCCTCATTTCCCCTCCCCCCACCTTATCTCAGTCCCAACCTCCGGATTCAGCACTGCCCTCTTGACCTACAATCTTCTTCCCGACCTCTCTGCCCCCACCCCCTCTCCGGCCTATCACCCTCACCCTCACCTCCTTCCGCCTATCGTATTCCCAGCGCCCCTCCCCCAAATCCCCTTCCCCCTACCTTTTATCTCAGCCCGCCTGGCACACCAGCCTCATTCCTGAAGAAGGGCTTATGCCCGTGACATCGATTCTCCTGCTCCTCGGATGCTGCCTGGCCTGCTGTGTTTTTCCAGCATCACATTTTTCAACTCTGATCTCCAGCATCTGCAGTCCCCACTTTCCCCGAAGCAAGTAAGTGGCCCTGCCAATCCTCACCTTCATTAGTTGCTGAGTATCCTAAAGCCTGAGAAGTTCACTTGACTTAGCTTGAATTTAAATTGGTGGTTATTTCCGGGGCAATCAGCATCAATATAGTGTTTGAATTGAAAACTCATTTCTGAGTACACGTCATGTTTATCAGAGAAACACATTGAATAACACAGTATGTTTATCGAAGAATTGAATCACATTGATCAACATGCAAGTGACAAGGGGCTGGTGCATTGCAGGGAAAGCATCATTTTTTAGGCTATAATGGTTCAAACAGATGGTCCACTGTCACTTCTTCAGGCCAACAAGACATAGGCAATGAATGTGGCCTTGTCAGTGTCACCTACATCTGGAAAAAAACACTTCGAAACGTTGAACCTAACTTTCCTGCTCAGTATCACAGAGCAAGTAATGGTATGTGAGCTAATATTTTGTCAAGCAAAAGCTTAGAATGAAGAACAGGGAATTTCCATCCTTCCAAAACTCTGGTTGGAGCACAGCGAATGGATCTAAGCACCATGCCTTAGGAAGGATTTGTTTAATATATTGACCTAATGCTGCCAGGTAGTAATGCTAACCAATGGGCCACCATGCCACCCTAAGTCAGTTGTCAATTTTACATCTGAGATAGATCATTTTGTTAAGCAAAGGTATTAAGGGATATGGGCCTAAGACCATAAATGGCGTAAGACCATAAATCATCCATGACCTCGGAGGGAATATAACATTTGTTTACAAAATTGATACCTAGATTTTCAGGATCAAGTTATGAGGAGCGACGATAAAAGTTAGGCTCGTTTTGTCTGTAATTTAGAAGATTAAGGGGTGATCTGATTGAAGTCTTCAGGATATTAACAGGAAAAGGCAAGGTAGGTAAACTATTTCCACTGGTTGGGGATTCTAGAATCTAAGGAACATAGTCTTAAAAATTAAGGACAGACTGTTCAGAGGAGATGTTAAAGAGCACTTTGACACACAAAGGATCGTAGAGGTTTGGAACTCTTTTCCACAAATGGCAGTTGACTTATGTAGAATGCCTACAGTGTGGAAACAGGCCGTTCAGCCCGACAAGTCCACACTGACCCTCCGAAGAGCAATCCACCAAGACTTGGCCATGCTAAAATGGTCCTGAGCACTCTAGCATGGCCAACATACCTAAATTGCACATCTTTGGATTGTGGGAGGAAACCAGAGCACTCGGAGGTAGCCCACACAGACATAGGGAGAACATGCAAACTGCACACAGACTGTGTAATTGAACCTGGGTCCCTAGTGCTGCCAGGTAGTAATGCTAACCACTGGGCCATCATGCCACCCCAACTCAGTTGTCAATTTTACATCTGAGGTAGATCGCTTTTGTTAAGCAAAGGTATTAAGGGATATGGGCCAAAGGTATGGCATAAGACCATAAACTATTAATGGGCTTGTTAAATGGTGGAACAAACTTCAGGGACCAAATGGCCAACTGCAATTCCTGTGTTATATTTCTGGTTTGATAAGAAATGCTACATTAAATCTTATGAACATTTTCTGAACAAAACAACAGAATTGTTTTTAGACACAAACTTTAAATTACTGGTTGACTGCTTTCCTGATATAATGGATAGTCAGACAGCATAAGAAAATAATAAATAAATGCAGGAATAGGCTATTCAGCTCCTTGTGCTTGCTCTACCATTCAACTAAAGGAAGTAGGTTAGTGGTAAGACCACTGGGCTACTAATTCTACACCCAGTCTAAAGCTGTGTGGCCATGGCACATGGTGAAATTTGAATTCACTTAGTAAATCTTGAATTAAAATAAATATATTCTATTAAACTGTTGGCTGTTGTCATAAAGATCCATCTGGTGCCTTAATATCCTTCAGGGAAAGAGATCTGCCACACTCATCTGGTCTGGCACATATGTGACTCCAGACTCATAGCAATGTTGTTGACCTAGATACAAATGTCAGACAATGACCATTTCCAACAAGACAGAATCTAACCACGTCTTACCATCACTAAATCGTGGATATGACTATTGATATAAATACTGTGGCTACAAATGCAGGTCAGAAACTAAGAATTTAGCATCAACTAAGTCTTTCTTGTCTCTTCAATGCCTGTACAGCATCTGGAAGACAGAAGTCAGAAGTATGTTGGAATACTCTCGATTTTCTGCTCTGTGTGCATTTCCAACAAAACTCAAAATACTCAACATCTTCCAGCCAGGCATGACAGTTTGTTTGGCTGACACAACATCTAGCACCTTCGATATTCACTTCCTTCACCACCAATGTACATTGGCATTAGTGTTACCAACTACAAGTTGCACTGCAGTAACTCACCAAGGCTTTCAGTGCCATGACCTCTTCCACGTGAAAGGAAAAGGGCAGTGGACACCTGCAATTTCCCCCACATACACTCACCATCCTAACCTGGAACTATTTTGCCATTCCTTTGCTGTCACTATGGCAAAAATCAGGATCTCTCTTCCTGTTAGCACTTTTGGTGTACTGACATGACAAAGACTGCAGCATCTCAATGATAGGGCTCATCATCTTCTTAAGGTCAAATAGTAATGAGCAAAAATGCTGGCCCAACCAGCCATGGCCATGTCCCATGAATGAATAAAAAAACGGCTGATTTTATATCTCAACTTCCTTTTACTGCAATCTCCCCATCCCTTGATATCTTCAACATCCCCAAATCTATTAATCTATATCTGAACACACTCAATGACTCAGCCTCAACATTCTTGATTAGTGGTGCTGGAAACGCACAGCAGTTCAGGCAGCATCCGAGGAGCAGTAAAATCGACGTTTCAGGCAAAAGCCCTTTATCAGGAATACCTCAGCCTCAACATTCCCTTGTTGCAGAGAATTCCGAAGATTCACCGCTTTGAATGAAGAAATTATTCCTCATCCAAGTCGGAGTTAGATGCAGACCATTTTGTTTGCCACGGGAATTCACTGCTATCCTTATATTCCTCCCAGTGCTAATGCTAACGAGGCACTCTGTGAACAGTATGGGGCTATTAGCAGACTGCAGAATGCCCATCCTGATGGTCTGTTTATTGTTGCTGGAGATTTTAACCATGCAGGTCTCAAAACTGTGCACCCTAAATTCCATCAGCATGTGTACTTTCGGATGAGACAAAAAACATGCTGGATCTGGTTTACTCAAACATCCCAGTGCATACAGGGCAGAATCCCGGCCCCACCTCGGCTTCTCAGACCACATCTCTGTTTTGCTAATTCCAGCATACAGACCACTCCATCAGACGTGTCAAACCAGTTCAGAAGCATGGCCAGCAGAAGCCATTTCTTCTCTACAGGATTGTTTTGATTGGACAGATTGGCACGTGTTCAGGGTGGTGGCAATCGATGGCGATTTCAAATGGTGATTTGCTACATCAGCAAGTGTATTGATGACGTCACTGTGTCCAAGACCATAAATTCTCACCATGGATGACTGCAAAGGTGTGCGCGTGCGCTGCTGAGGACCCATGATTTCGCCTTCAGAGCAGATGACAAGGCGGCCCTAACAACAGCGAGGGCCAACCTGACCCCGGCCATCAAAGAGGCAAAGCATGTATACACACAGAGCACACACAGCCACTTTCAGGGCAGCAGCAATGCGCAGAGTATGTAGAAGGGCATCCAGGCCATCACTAACCACAGAACAGCATTGTCTGCTTGTGCTGGTGATGCCTCCCTCCCGGATGAGTTGAATAACTTTTATGCATGGTCTGAGGCATGAAGTGATGTGACAGCGAGGAAGTCTACCGCCCTCCAAATGACCAGGTGCTGTGTGTTATCACAGCTGACGTGAGGAAAACCCTATGCAGAGTCAACCCACATAAGGCTGCGGGACCAGATAACATCCCTGGCAGAGTGCTCAGAGGATGCTCTGATGTACTGCTGGATGTTCTCATGGATAGCTTCAACATCTCCCTGAGCTGCGCCATACTTTCAACGTGCTTCAAGGCCGCTAGTATTGTCCCGTGCCAAAGAAGTCTTCAGCGTCCTGTCTGAATGACTACTGCCCCTTGCGTTAACACACATCATCATGAAGTGCTTTGAGAAGCTCGTGATAAGGCATATTAAGATTCAGCTGCCCCCCCCCCCCCCCCCCACTGAACACCCTGCAGTTTGTGTATTGAACTCAACCACTCAACAGATGATGCCATTTCCACCACCCTCCATCTGGCCCTTGCCCATATGGAGAAGAAAGACACCTATGTCAGTCTACTCTTCGTAAACTTCAGTTCTGCTTTTAACACTATCATTCCTCAGCATCTGATTGGAAAGCTGAGTCTGTTGGGCCTAAATACCTCTCTTTGCAACTGGATCTTGGACGTCCTGACTGGGACACCTCAGTCAGTCCGGATCAGAAACAGCATCTCCAACACCATCACACTGAGCACTAGGGTGCCTCATGACAATGTGCTCAGTCCACTGCTGTTCACCCTGCTGACACATGACTGTGCAGTGATGCACAGTTCGAATCACATCATTAAGTTCACTGACAATACGACTGTAGTGGGTCTCATCAGCAGGAACAACCAGTCAGCATTCAGAGAGGCGGTTCGACGGCTAACAGACTAGTTCAGAACCAACAACCTGCCTCTGAATGTGGACAAGACGAAAGAGATGGTTGTTGACTTCAGGAGGGCATGAAGTGACCACTTTCTGCTGGACATTGACGACTCCCCTGTGGAGATCGTGAAGAGCACCAAATTTCTTGGCATCCGCCTGGTGGAGAATCTCACCTCGTCCCTTAACACCAGCCCCAAAGCCAAGAAAGCCCTGCAGTGTCTCTACTTTCTGCATAGACTGAGAAAAGCCCACCTCCCACCCCCCCCCCCATTATTATTATATTCCAGAGGGTTAATTGAGAGTATCCTGAGCTGCTGCATCACTGCCTGGTTCAGGAATTGCACCATCTTGGATCGTCAGACCTTACAACAGATAGTGAGGACAGCTGAGAAGATCATCGGGGTCTCTCTTCACTGCATTACAGATATTTACACCACACACTGCATCTGAAAGGCTAAGAGCATTGTGGAACACCCCACACACCCCTCGCTTTAACTATTCTCTCTCCTGCCATCTGGCAGAAGATACCAGAGCATACGGTCACTCATGGCCAGACTGTACAACAATTTCTTCCCCCCAGCCATCAGGCTCCTTAATGCTGGTGGTATGATTGGACTTTCCCATCTGAAATTCTTTGCATGACTTTGAATTGCTGCTACAACAAAGTCTATTAATTATCATAATTTTATTACACTGTAATTTGCATGCTTCGCACTTCTAATGCACTTTATGCTGCTCTTTGTACAATTGTGTCATTTGTGCTGTCCATATAGCACCTTGGTCCCAGAGGAACACTGTCTCGTTTTTTATTGTATTAATTGTACATGGTAGAAATGACAAATAAAATCTACTCTACTCCTAAATTGCTAATACAGTATTCTGATACCATCCCCTTCTGGTTCTATATTGTCCAACCAGGGAAAAGAAATGGAATTCAGAAATCTTCACAATAATAAGACAAAAGATTCCGTTGCCTGTGGACCAATGATGATAAGATACAGAGTGAATAAGAAATTGCAGAATCAAAGCAGGAAGCAACCATTATTATTATCCAAAGGCACATTAGACACATCCAGAATAAGCTGTTAGTATAGGATGGCTATTTGGCAAAAGGAATTAGTTGGGATAAAGCACTGAGATTTGTTGAAATCAGTGTACCTGGACACCTTATCCAAAGTACGCGAATACTAATTATTGATGCAATTTAGAAAAGTGTCATCTTGCTAAATCTAACTCTTTCAGGATATAATGTTACTCTGCCTATGTAATAATAATGATGTGGAGATGCTTATGTACAGAACAACCTCGATTATCTGAACAAGATGGGCAGTATTTTGTTTGGATAACTGATTGTTTGGATAACTGATCTGATTGGAAGCAAAGGAAGCATTTACGGGACCTTGAGCTCTTGTTTGGATAATCCAAAAGTTGGATAATTGATGTTTGGATAACTGAGGTTGATCTGTAATAGCTATTATTATAGCCTCTTGAGCAGCAGCTTGCATGGAGCTATCCTCTGTGGGAAAGTATTATCTATGTATTAGGTTTGCACGTAGTCTGTATGTGCCATACACAGAGGTTGAGCACATCAATCAATGATGTGAAGCTCAAACTTTACAAGCATTTACACCTGAGCCCCAGTGGCATGTTGGCTCAGTGGTTAGCACTGCAGCCTCATAGTGCCAAGGACTTGGGCTTGATTCCAGCCTCAGGCGACTATCTGTGTGGAGTTTGCACATTGTGCGTGGGTTTGCCCTGGTTTCCTCTCACAGCCCAAAGATGTGCAGGTTAGGGTGGATTGGCCAAGCCAAATTGCCCATAATGTTTAGGGATGTGTAGGTTAGGCGCATTAGTCAGAGGTAAATATAAGGTAGGGGGAAATGGGTCTGGGTTAGTTACTCTTTGAAGGGTCAGTATGGACTTGTTGGACCAAATGGCTTGTTTCCACACTGTAGGGATTCTATGAATTCATTAATGGCTACAGTTCAATGAGTTTGCTTATATAGATTTGTGGCTTTAAAAAAAGTCCTGTTTGACATCTAAGAGTTCCCTGAGCAATGGAAGGTCTCCAAAAGAAGGATAGTGTGTTTTCTAAACTTGACTGTAGTGGAACTTTGAAAAATTTTGATCCTATCCTCAGCTGTTTTACATGGATTAAAGGCTAGTTTGATATAGGCATATAAAGTACTTGGTTATTTAGATTTCTCATTTGATTCTCTGGACAGAATTGTGAATTGTGTGCATCCACAGCCAAAATAGACATTTATGACATACAAAAAGCTACCATGTAGAATTGTTTATGTCACAAACTATTTACATAACATTTTTAAATATTGCAACCATATGCCATTAGTTAATTTTTTCCTCCTCTCCCTCCCACTGTGATACACCAAGCTCATCTGTTCTGCAGTTGAGGTACAGGGAGCTTGCTCCATAGTGGAGAAAGTGAGGACTATAGGTACTGGAAATCAGAGTGGAAAAGTGTGGTGCTGGAAAAGCACAGCTGGTCAGACATTCGAGGACCAAGAGAGTTGACATTTCAAGCATGAGCTTTTCATCAGGAATGAGGGACATCTTCATGCTCGAAGAGCTCATGGTCAAAATGTCAACTTTCCTGCTCCTTGGATGTTGCCTGATTGGCTGTGCTTTTCCAGCACTACTTTTTTCAGCTCTGTTCCATAGTGGAGCCCACTGACCCTGGAGATTTGGTAAGGAGACCCCAGGTTAGGGGTGGAGGGTGTGGGAAGGGGAGTGCTGGTGTGTGATGGTGTTTATGTTTTGTTGGACCAGACATGCCAGTGGTTCTCTCACCAGAGGCAAGCTGACCTTCCTCAACTTGAACTTCCAATACTCAAAGAGCAGCAAACTGGGCAGGTGGAAGGCCCAACCACTTCTGCAGTCTCCTGAGTGGAGACTGTCGAGGGGCCTGTTTGTGGGTGTGTGTCTCTTCCTCCTCTTCCTGCTGGCTGCCTTATAACACCACCGCTCCTCTTTGTGAGGAGGGGTGGGGGGCCACTTAGACCAGGCTCAAGGCTCCCCATCCCACCCTCGGCCTGACTGCAGTCCTGAGCACCAGTGGATTGGATAAGGTGGCTCTCCAGTAACCCCTGAGAGTGTTGACCCTGTCTGTCCAGGGCAAACACCAACTTAGCCAAGGACTGGCTGCACTGCTGCAGCATTGGAGCGATGACAGGCAAAGGACTTGTTCCAATGCTGCTGCTCCTTCTTGTGTATCTGGGTGAAGTCCCTCATTTCTGAGACCACAGTGCCATCTCCTGCTGGGGGAGGGTGGGCTCAGTAAACATCTAGTCTGCAGCCGTCCTTCTATTGCCAGTTTGTCCCTCAGTCCTCACACACCTGTGGAACCATCAGCGTCTGCTCTTCTGGACTCCAACAAGATGTTGTTATCGACACTGCTGGAGGAGGGGAAGGTGGAGGTCCAGGAGGCAGTCTTCATGAAGGTCTTAAGGACGATCTCCTGCTGAGTGGTGGGTTGTTCCACGAATTACATGTGGCGTGCTGGGGAAATTGGAGATAATTCTCAATTAAAGCAGTGAATATGGTAAGATACCGTGAGAAAACTGTCCTGGCCCTGCAGCAATAATTACTCCACAATACCCAATGTGACTTGCACACGGCCACAAAAATGTTAATTTGAATATTTATTTGGATATCCAAAGTTTGGATATTTATTACCTTTATTTATTGTCTTACTTTCTATCCTTTATATCTAAGATTCTCTGTGAATTTATATTCATTATCTTTCCTTTCTTGTGGTTGTGTTTATGTCTTGTCACGTTTTGACTGTAGAACAGGCCAGTTGTGCCAGACAGTGACAACGACAATCTGAAAGTTTTTGGAAGTGTAGAGAAGCAGATGTTAGGTTTACATCTCACAGCTGTGCAGACAGAGACATTAGACAGTTCGAACACACATTTTCGTGCAGACTGAAATTTTACTTTCATGCAACACTCTCATTCTGGGTTTAAAATCGTACTAATTAGCTGTTTGTGACATTTTCAATACCAGGATTGCACTAATGTTGTGAAACACATTATTTAGCTATCTTCGACACTACATGCACAAAGGAAAATGTTATAAATTATTGAAGAGCCTTGTTCTACTATCGCTAACTAATTCAGTTTCTTTTCTGCTGTTTATGTTGCATTCAGCCACCTTTTCATTTGAAGCCTAGATTTTACACATTTTGTACTTATTGGCACTGTTCTGTTTTTCATCTCCTGCTTACTTATAAACCATAGTTAAAATTGCTGCAAAACTAATTCTGAAACTGTACATCAGCCTGATATGCTACACTGTTTCCTTCGTTTTGCAGAAGGAGCAAATGCACCTGGAGAGACATAAAAGTGATATAGGTGAGATAGTTTACATCATCAAATCTGACCTGTTGATGGTTGGTTGCTGGTAAAAGATTATCCTATTTTTTGTTATAAATCTTCAGTCAGATTCCATAACTACTTCTGCCCTTGGATATCAAAGTGACCACATCCTTGAATTTTGATGCTATTGGATCTTTTCAAACATTTTTATGGGATTGCATTTATATTAGTCTACCTTCAAAATACTGTGTCACTGCTTGTGACAGAGTAATATGTTAGAAATGTAAAGGATGATGACTATGAGAATTAGTAAATGTTAGATGAAGCAGACTTTGTATTGACCAAGTGACTAGGTTGGTGTCTGATCCCATCTCACATTCTTGGACTATCTCTCCTTCCCTGTTTTCTCTGTCATGACCTATTCTCACCCTGTTTTGTGATTTTCCCAGTCAGTGTCTTTTAATAACATACCCTGGAACTGACCTCATAACCTCTCCACCATGTGAAACTGAAGAGCTAATCATCAGCACACTAGGGCAGAAGTGCTGATTTTGTGAACTATTATATCCTTCATAATTAACAATACTTACAACAATGATTAATCCTATAATAGTTTTTCCATGTTACTCATTTTGATTAAAAATGTTAGCTTTTTTTTACTATCTTGAGTATTTTACAATATTAATACTGTTTTTGTTTTGATATTATATGATCCTATTTCAACTAGAAAATCCTAAAGTACTTGAAATGGTTGAATACAGCAGCATTAATAAATATGATTGTGCTATTTGGAACACATTTCACAATTGATTTGAAAATATTGACAAACAAATACATTCCTTCCTTGCACATTTAAAAATCTTTTTACTAAACATGATCCAGTTAGTTTCACAGATATATGTTGGAGTGATTGTAAGGAGGTCAGCCAGATGGGTTCCCTGATTGGGTTGTTAATCTGGTACAATCAAGGAGCTCTGGCTGTCAGATATAAACAGGCATGTCAGAGGCGCTGTTCAATCTGAGAGCTGGCTCTGAGGAAGCTGAGTCAATGTCAAGGACTTTCCATGGACTTGTGATGGAATACTGCCCTCTGTGGAGTTATTTCACATATCAACAGGTCAACTGTGGATTCTGCAAATCTGAAATAAAATCAGAACCTTCTGGGGAAAAAAAAACTCAGCAGGTCTGGCAGAATCTATGACCTATGAACAGAAAGCAGAGTTAACGTTTCGGGCCCAGTAACCCTTCTTCATGACTTAATTCCATATGCTTCCAGGGCGATTGATTTGGTTGCAATTGAAGCCAGCTAGGCAGTAGTAACCACAACTGTTTTCTTGGGATTTTTATATTCATTCCTAGGAGTGGGCGTCACTAGCTGGATCAGCATTTATTGCTTGTCCCTATTTGCCCTTGTACATATGGTGGTGAGATGCCTTTTGATTTTGATGCATTCATGGGATGCAAATGGGATTTACTGCTTTTTGACAGTTACTGGAGCAAACTTATACAGAGAGCTACTCAATATTCTATGGCTATCGTGACACCTTCACTTTATGGAAATATTTCGTGTCATCAAGAGACATCCTTGATAATTGACTTGTTGAAAAGAAAGAATGATGTTTTTAGCATTACATCAATTTAAGGCATAGTGAAATAATGTTCATTCAGTTACATACTGCTGGAAGTTGCAGGGTAAGGCTATAAGACTGTAAAACCTAGGAGCAGGATAGACCATTCAGCTCACCAATGACACCATGGCTGGCCTGATAATCCTCAATTCCAGTTCCCTGCATTTTAATGTAATTTCTTTACTGATTATAAATTTATCAATATCAGCCTTGAATATACTTTATGACACCCCTCTGCAGTAAAGAATTCCACAGATTCATTACCCTCCAAGGTTAGGTCAGTGGTTACCTGTGTTTTCTCTCCTCCCATCCCGACCTGTGCTGAATAATACGTCATGTCGGCAGTTTTCAAATCCTCTGGAACTTTTCTAGAATCTAAAGCTTCTTACAAGATTACCGCTGACCCGTTCACTATATCTGCAGTGACTTCCTTTAAAATCCTAGGATACAATCCATCAGGTCCAGGGGACATATTGGCCTTTAGCATCATTTGTTTCCGAGACTTTCTCACTTGAGTGATAGTTACTGTGTTTGTTACCCAACCCCTATCCCCTCCTTGTGCTCCTTGATTATTTAGGGTTATTTTTTGAAAAATTGTTAGTGTCCTCTACTGAAAAGACTGACGCATTTATTTAATTCCTCTGCTATTTCTTAGTTGCTCATTATTATTTCCCTTGGCTCATTCTCAACAGGGGCCCATGTTCATTGGGGCCTCTCTCTTATTGTTATATGTTTAAAGAAGCTCTTCCTGTCCAGTTTTAGGTCACTTGCTAGTTTGCCCTCATGGTTTGTTTCTTCTCTCTTTATTGTGATTTTCGTTGTCTTAGCATTTAAAACTTGATCAATTCTCTGATTTGCCACTGATCTTTGCCACATTGTATGTCATATATTAAATTCTCAAATTGATATTAACCCTAATGTCCCTGCTTAACTATAGTCTATCACTTTCCTTTTTCATCACTTTAGATATATCTAGGCTGTGAGTCATGACCAATTTTCTTAAATAGCTGCCATTGTTCCTCAAACATCTTTTCTGCTAAACATATTTTCCAGTTCCCTCCGGCCAAACTAGCCCTTATTCCTTACCAATTCTTCAACTAGTAAGTAGTATTTAAGGATACTCTAGAGATGGGAGAAGTCAGTGAGTGGGGTGGTGGGCCAGCGGGTGATCTCAGAGATCAAAGATATATTTTCCTGACTGTAGAACATGGCCATTTGAAGAAACATTATCATGGAAAGGCAAAAGATATCCTTGGATACATCTATTGGCAAAGCAGCCTACTGAGACTGAAATACAGTACAATTTCCCTGATGTCAATTTCAGACAGCATTTGGGATAGATGTTAGTAGGAGATAACATGTTGGAAGCTTATTTTACTTCTTGTCCAACTGGAAAAAAATACAAAGGAGAGTACTCACCATCACTGTTTCACACTAAAGTGTTTGTTCAACTAAACGCTTTGATCATATTTTGCCAATAATGTGCAGCAGAACATTGAACCATCATTGTCATCTTCACTCTTACAACAATCATAGACACTGATCTATTCCTGTCCTGCTAAACTCTCATCCTAAGTGAACTCTCAGACACAAGCGAAATATAATGAACCAATCTTCCTCCGGAATACGATGGGAGGCCTGTCTGCTCTATGTATCACGCACTGGTACTTTCCTTTTTCAAAGGCTATATCATTTACTATCTATTACCTTTGCTTTAAAAACCTTTGACTCAGTGATTCCACAGTGGGAGGAAGACGTGTGATAGATGACTACTGGCTATCAGTAAGTGATTGTCATTGATTTTTGTGATTGATATTCCAGAACTTTTGTTGTGTCAGGCGACGGCCTCCAAATGCAGCATTGGCGACTTGATACTGAAAGTTGTCTGATACACCTAGTCTGTTATGTGATATACAGAAAGTAATTTAAGTGAAATAATACTATCACAACTCCTAAGCTGGGAAGACCTCCAACTTCCTTTCTCTGCACTCACTTAACAGCATCTTTCCTCACATTTACAGGGCTGCTTTTATAGCAAATAATTATTACAAGGAGACCCTTCTAACCATATTTGCTCTTACCTGTTATGTGTGATTTATTTTTCTGCAAACAGATGTAAAACATATACACAATGAAATTTGAAACAACAAATCCTAATGCCCAGTTTATATGACATTTAATATGAGGTCATGAAGCATGCAGATTTGCTAATATGCCCTGCAGTAACTTGGGCATGGACATTCACATTTCAGTGTTCAGAAATTGCTTGAATGCTCTGTATGCTATCTCAGTTAGGTTGCAGAAGTGAGATGGAGCCTTTTTTACACATACTGTTTAGATCCACTTGAAATTAGGTTGTGTAGGAACTCTCATCATATCTGTTTTAATGAATGCAACAAATACTATTTGCATTTGCTTCCATGACTCTATATGAAGAAGTCCATTCCATCTGAGTCTGCTACAATTATCTAGTCTAAATGTACTCAACAGGTGCACATATAACTAAAGATATGTTGTAGCTGTTTCCCAGCAAACTGCAAAGTTTTGTAATCAGGTAAATGAAGTTCAGGAACCGTTTGACTGTCTCGGCAACTGTCTTGTTACAATGCTACTAGGAAAATAAATTTTTGAAATTCATGGATGGAAAATCTAGGTTGCTATATTGGCTCAGGTAGTTAATGTGGCCCTTAGAATTGCCACTACTGATTCCTGCATTTTCTTTCTGATCCACTGGTAGCTTTGAGCCATATGTTATTTGTTAGAGCGAATGGCTACTTTGCATTCATATCAATACCATTGTTTCTGAGGCTAGGAAGCATGTAAGTGTAATCAGGAGATGATGTTTTAATATAGCATCTCCACAACATGGAAACAGGCCATTTGGCCCAACAAATCCACACCAACCCTCCGAAGAATAGCCCACCCAGACCCACTCTCCTACCCTATATGTGTAACCCTGCATTTCCCATAGCTAACGCACCTAACCTACACATCCCTGGATAATTTAATATGGCCAATCCATCTAACTTGCACAGATTTGGATTGTTTTCATCTGCCCTTTAAACCTGTAATGATGTTTTCAATTAATATAATTAATGTCTGTACTGTTGAACAAACCTTATTCATGGTACTCCAGACACTTCTCTGGTGATTTGAGTTTGGACAACAGTCTATAGTCCATAATGTTCATCCAAATACCAATCCTTAAAATATTAATTAATTTATGAAAATGTAGGAAATTTGCTCTGGAAATTGCTATGATCTAATCCAGCAAAACCATAAAGATAATTTGGTAAGGGTTAAGTAGTTGCAAGGGTTATTCACAACAGTGATTTGAACCCAGGATTAATTCCAAATAATAGTCTTATATGGAAGGGTCGATCCTGAATTTGTGTGAGAGGTTTAACTGGCTAGTAAAAAATCAGCAATTCTCCTTGACTAATTTTTATTTCCATTGACTTCGCACTATAGACTGTATATGGTAAAAACACTTCTGGGTCTAACAGGAAAGGTCAGCTAGGGTTTTCACCCCAGTCTGCTGTGCTGCATTGTCGATATAAAATGAGGCACAATTGACTTAATGTCTCATGGTCGATTAAGCTGTCAAAACTCAATGTCAAAGCTTACACTTGAGTATTCGTCACATGGGTGACACAGCAGAGAGCATCCAACAACTGTGCACCTTTACCCCCCCCCCCCCCAGGAGAGCTCAACACTTTAAGAAGAAGAGAAAATTGGTAAGGCAAAAAAATGAACATCTTGTAAAGCAAGTTATAATACAAAGAGGTCATACCCTGTGACACAATGATGAATAACCTTCAATTGAAATCAAGTCATCATCCCATATTTACTGACAAGATTAAGATCTACATGCACAGATGTTATCAAAGGGGACGTCATGGGGGAAGTAGAGTATATATACATACTAACACTGTAAACAGGGAAAAGAATTGCAGGCTGTGCATCTGAATTATTTATGATCCATAACCTCATCCTGCAGAGGGGCCTCCTGACATTGATCCCAGTAGTATGATACAGGAATCAGTTAATGTTATTGTTTTGATGTACATCTATATTTTAAATTTGAGGTCTGTTTCCATCAGGAGCAAGAAGAAGTCTCCAAGAATAGATCTGTTTTAGCCTTCAAAGGAATATCATTTGATTTCCTCCAAAAATAGAGTTAGTTAATTCAAGCTGAATTTTGCCAGCTTGATTCTAGGTAGGTTCATGTAATTTTCATTTGCTTTACTTATTTGCTGCACAGCTACCAGCAACCTTCAGATATTCTCATGTGTGTCACACATTGCTGAGAGGCTCTTCACCATGATGGATCTAAAGAGCCTTCCCCTAAATTTCAGACATATGTGCTTTCCAGCAGGAGGTACTAGTTAGCAAGCAGAAGTAGTAAGACTTGCCAGTTTTGTTTCCCAGCACCCAGTGGTGCTGTGGTAGCTATGTTGCCAACTGGTATTGATGGCTGAGGCCAGCCAAAGATATAACCAGAGACTGAATCTGAAATTGCTAGCCCGTAGAAATGATAAAATATTCACTTCTACATCATACAGAATTCAAAAAGGCTCAGAATATTCTGTAGCCTAACAGCATCTGTGGTGAGAACAGATGAAATATATTTTGAATGCATATTTCTCTTCCAAAACTGAAACAACAATAATTAGGTGCTTTTGATATGAGTTAAAAATGGGAAGAAAGAAAAAAGATCTTTTTGCACGTTTGCACCTTCTCGAAAGTTTCTTGGAAACTCATGCTTTTAATATCATATTTAACTCTAAGCACTTTCAAACACTAACCTTTGCTGCCACTGACTTGTTTGGGACTGAAAGCCATTTTACTTTGTAAAATAGTAATTCAGGTTGGTGAGTAGAGAAGATAAATGAAGTCATTAAGCTATTCAAAAGTTCATTGAAACTACAATAAGGTTTCTGTGGGTTATCTACATAGTCTTGTCTTCACTGCAGACAGGAAATAAATGTGTTTAAGTATAAGTGAATTGATTTGTTAGACATTTTAATAAATGAGTCCAGTTATCGTTTTCTAGTCTTTGTGTTATAATGAACCTGAAATGGTTTCATAGATTACATTTTATCACACTTTCAGAGTAACAAGTTATGGAACAGTATGAAAAACAGAACTAACTTGAGCACTTGCCCCATTTTTCTTCCTCTTGAATTAAATAGTAGAATGAGAAAAATAACTAACATTGTTCCATCAAAAGCCGTTTCATTCCATCGCCACAATTTGATTGCTCAAGCTGGACATGTAAGCATACATTTTGACAATTTTAAAATTAGATTCGGTAGTCCAGTGTGTTTGTTGATCTGGTGAATAATAATATGGAGGAACTGAGTCTTTGTACCAACTTTATATATTACAAATTTAGGTTGGTTTCAACTCATGCCAATTGATTAAAAAAAGGACAGTGAATAATTTTTAGTAATATCCATGGGTATTATGTATTGCAACTTTGTTCCCCAGTGGAAAAATACTTTTAAAGCAAATCTTTGTTGGTTTAGAACAGGAGCAGCCATTCTACTATTTTTGGTTGATGTTATTAGAAGGCTCACAGCCTGTTGAAAAGGTAGAAAACAGCCTGGTATATAGATAGCATAGTCAAAATTCCTCCTTTAATATTTGTAGGGATTTTGTTTTAAACTGAGGGGTATGAAATTGGACCTTGTGGAAGCTTACTTTGCTGACAGAAAGTGAGAGCACAGATGTTCAGTGTAGAATGTCAACCTTCCTTCCCCAAAGTTGAAGACATGTTCTGTGCTGAATCACTTGTAATGTTATAGGGGCATAATAAAGTTGGATACAAAAGATCCAATATCATTATTTGAAGAAGAGGAGGTGTGCTCTCTGAACAGAAACAAAGTTGCCTCAGCAGAACTCACAGTTAAGCTGCAAAATTCAACACTTTCACTTTATCAGATCTGGGGACTTCACTGGAGTGAATACACACAAAGGTTGACAGCAGGTATCTGTGGTTAATTTATCATTTCTAGTTTTGGATAATCTTAGTACTCTAACAACATTCATTGAGCTGGTGCGGTACACAATTGCCATGATGGTGTCTACATTGGCAAGGCCAAGCAAGGACTTATAGTGGCGAGGGCACTGGAGGCAAGATGGCATTGAAGAATGGTGACTTTTGATCCAGTGTGGCTGGACTCATGCCTGACCTCCAAGCCAATGGTAGAACACTTATCAAGAAGGACTGTAAAGCTGAACACTATTTCTTTATTCCTTTATCCCTCTGTCTTTATATTTTATGTTTTGGATTATTTTTATGTGTTTTAAGATGGCACCGGAGATTGGTGATAATGTACAACACTTTTCACTGTATTTTGTAACAAAATAAATGTGACAATAAATAAATCAAATCACATTCAGATAGGGAGATGAAAAACATGCAGTATAGATGTTACTTCAACTCTGAAAAAAATACTCAGTTGCATTGACATCATGTGAAGCGATTCAATGTATTATTTCTTTATAATGGATTAGGTTGTATGTCCCTTATTAGTGTTCAGTGATATAACTTTAACCCATTGTAATTCTGCAGAGGTATAGTGGTTTGAAAATAAAATACCAAGCAACACAAAATGTTCATGTCTGAAAACCTTCTCTTTACATCATCCACTGTGCCTTGTGGTTTGATATATTTAGAGTGTAATTTCAAGGCCTCAAATAAAGACCTAAATTATTGAAAGACCAGTACACAAGTTAAACTAGTTCTTGTCATCACTTGAAGACATTATCTCTCTGCAAGGATACAAATTCACAGGCACTAGTCACTCCTAGATTGTCTCACAATGGATTATTATTAATCTTGAGCATTGGCAGTGAGTATTATCAAGATAGTTGACTGAGCAAGGCAGGAATAATCAAGTCAAGGCTTCACCTGAGGTGCACATTTTTCAACAGGAATCACTGGATAGCAATGAGGGAAATGAAACTCATCTTGTATTCTCTTTCAAATGTGGAGCACTGGGTCCACTTGCAGTTCTCATCACAACCTGCACTTGAATTGATATAATACCGTAAGGGTAGAAAAGTAGCCTAAGGCATTTTTTAGAGCAGTAAGGAGAAAATGTATGCTGAGCAAAGAAGGAGTTTGGAAAGGGTGAGCACAAATATGGTTAAGTAGATGAGTTTTAAAGGCTCTCTGGTAGATGTCAACAAGCTCAATACAAATTAATAGATCTTCTCTGATAGTTCCCTGGGATGGAATGCACAGCTACACTGGGCAATCTTTTTAAACAATTAGAAAAGATTTTATGGCATTGTTTTATAGCCTTGGCTAACAGATATAAAGCAGTGAACTCCACAGTTCTTGAGCATTATTTGGTGGTCCACCAGCAAGAATGCCAGTGAGAACTCTGCCATGACCATTTCTGGTAGCCCTGGTAGGGTTAAATCCCAATAGACACAAATCTTCCTGCCATGGGATAAACATGATTTAGGAGATGAGAATCCTTCCTCTAGGAGCTTCCAATGTGAGGGTTGGCAACTCTTCCATCTCCAGCAGTGTGAAAGGGGGCATTGGTCACTGCTAGTGCTGCAATATATCCTGGAATAGGAGTAAAGCTGAAGGCTTGGAGAAGTGGTTAGTAAGGCTTCAAGATGGGAGTGGAGTCTGGCCATGTGGATGAAGGCAGGGGCAATTTACGATGCGAGTGGTCTGGTCTCCATGGTGTACAGGGTGTGTAATCAGATCCACCCCCTCACTGAGCCTGTAACTAGGCTGCCATGATCTGCCTGGGTGTCTCACCACATGACATAGGCTTCATTGCCTCTTCCTGAATACCAGCACCAGTGGGATGAGGCTCTCAGTTGGCCATTTAGAATTTTAGTTGGCTGAGAGATGGGAAAGTCACCCAATATTCCCCTCCTTTGACTGAATCTGGGCTAGACAGAAAGGTAACCAACTCTCCAATCCCAGACTTCTGCCTGATTAAATGACAACCCCTCCACCAGGGGCATTCAATTCCACACTGGTGATTTATTAAAAGAGCCATTAGTTAGGAATTAATTTCAAAATGAAGAGAGAACTTGTATTTATAAAGTTGTATGACATAAATTTGAATGAACAGATTATCAGTTGTGAGTTCTTGATCTTCAGAAATCTTTTCTGCTCAGCCTTTTAAAGTGGTATATTAGCTTTAGTCATTTTGGATTGTCTTTCATCTCTGGGTATGCTTTTGACTTCTGTAGAGTGATTGAAATTGATAGAAAATATACACAGTACTTCTGGTAGTCGTTTGAATGTCTTGTGGTTGCTAGGCAGTTTGATTATATCTTATTTTCACATTCCCCTTGGCTTTTGCCTGTTGTGGTATTATGAAGATATTGTTGTAGAAATGGAGGTAGTTTAATACTCCAGTGTCTATCCTTGTTGCAATAGGGGGAAGTGTTGCAGTGACCATAAAAAGGTAAAGTAGTTTGAAGCTGTCCATAAAGTGTTCTGGTAAGTATTTAAAATGTATTTGTTTCCAACCAACTATCCTCACTGAACAGAACAGGACTTCAATCATGGAATCCTACAGGTCAGAAAGAGGCTATTTGGTCATTGGGTCAACACTGACCCTCCCAACAGCATCCCACCCAGACTCAGTGCCTAACCCTATCCCTGTAATGTTACATTTCCCATGGCTAATCCACCTAATCCCCGCACACTACAGGGCAAATAAGCATAGCCAACCCACCTAACCTGCATATCTTTGGACTGTGGGAGGAAACCAGAGCACCCGGAGGAAATACATGCAGACATGGGGAGAAAGTGCTAATTCTACACAGACAGTTGCCCGAGGCTGGGATTGAATGTGGCTCCCTGGCGCTGTGAGACAGCAGTGCTAACTAGTGGTTAGATCTAACCAATCAGATCACATGGTCACAGCTCAGAGGCTGCTCCTGATGTGCTGAATTTAAATTCTTCCTAGTTGTATTTTACCACTTATCCAAATGTTATTTCAGAAATCTTGTGCTGGTTTAATATATTAATTTTAGGATTTGAACACACAATTTGTTGACCTCCTTGACCTCCTCTATGACCAAAAGATTTTGTCCCTCATTCTGAGACTGTGCTCTCTGATCACCCAGTCAGAGGAGACGTTAGACTAGACTTTCCGAGGAGTAGTAATCTCATTCAGATTACCATTCTGGTCCTTTTTTAATATGAGAAAAGAGCTTCACATTTCAGAGAGGAGATTCTACTCAGGCCTCCCTCAGAAATGTGAAGTCATAGTTTCATTCTGTCAGTACTTTGGTAGCATCGAACTGTCAGAGGAAGGCAAACCATGACTCTTTATCACAGCAGTTAGCTGCTGTCTCCTGACATAAGGTTCCTGTCTGCCACTTTGACAGCTGCTGTCAGTCCATAAATACATAAGGTAAGTTTAATGTTGAGATGCTGAGAGGTTAGGGTGCCAGGGGTAGTGGGGAGGGTACCAGGAGTATCATGCCAATTGAATAGGGCTGGAGTGCCTGGTAAGTAGGGTACCACCTGGTACAGGAACCAACTGGGGAAATGGGTAGGGTGCCAGATAAATAAGGGGTAGATTGCCAGGTAACTTGAATGCCAATTTGCGGATCATTTCAGAGAACACCTCTGGGACACCCGCACCAACCAACCCCACTGCTCTGTGACTGAACACTTCAACTCCTCCTCCCACTCTGCTAAAGACATGCAGGTCTTGGCCGTCCTCCATCACCAAACCCTAACCACCTGACACCTGGAGGAAGAACGCCTCACCTTCTGCCTTGGGACCCTGCAACCACACAGGATTAATGTGGAGTTCACCATTTTCCTCAGTTCCAACCCCCTACATTATCCCTTACCCATGCCTCAAACTTAGCACCACCCTCTTGACTTGTCCATCGTCCTTCCCATGTATCCGCTCCATCCTCCTCTCTGACCTATCACCTTCACCCTCACCTTCATCTATCACATTTTCAGCTACCTTCCCTTCGGCCCCGCCCCCTCCCATTTATCTTCCAGCCCCAGCCTATAATCCTCATTCCTGATGAGGCTTATTCAGGCTTATACCTGAAATGTCAATTCTCCTACTCCTTGGATGCTGTCTGACAGGTTGCGCTTTTCCAGCACCACATTCTCGACTCTGATCTCTAGCATCTGCAGTCCTCACTTTCTCCCTGCAGAGGGTCGGGAAGGCTCATATTCAGGAGGGGATGAGGAGCAGGGGTTGGGTTGTGTGCTTTGGGTCGGGTGAGGATTTGGTGAGGATTTGGTAAGTGACGATTGTTATTGGGATGGATGTGAGCTAAGTAAGGGGTCTGTTTAATAGTTACTCAGAAATTAGACTATGCTTTTAATAATATAACATTTCTTGAGTAACTATTGTATTTAATTTCACTGGAACTGTCTGAAATAAATGGAGACTTTTGGACAATTCCAGGTGTTCCAATGGACAGGACCAATAGAAAATTCAGTTTGGAGTAATTTCTTCAAATTGTACTGTGGGGATTCCATGTGGTCTCCATGTACAACAGACACCTACACTGCTGTAAGGATTGTGTGGCCAGCTGAACATTCAGGTCATTCTTTCTGCATTACTATTTCTAACCTTTTAAGAATTATAAGTTTCAATGAGTATCATTCTTTTTTCTAAACTCGAGGGAATACAGACCCAGTCTCTTCAATTTCTCCTTAAAGGGCCACCCTTCCATCCCATGAATTAGTCCAGTGAATCTCCACTGAAATCTCTTCATGAAAATTGTATCTTTCATCAGGTAAAGTGACTATATTCCATACAGTACTCGAGGTGTGGTCTCACCAAGGTTCTATACAATTGAGAGAAGACATCTTTACTTCTGTACTCAAATCCTCTTTTAATGAAGGCCAACATACTATTTGTGTTCCTTTTTGCTAGCTGCATATTAATGAACTGAAACCTGTAACCCATTCTAAAAGATGAAAGACTTAACAGCAATCTAGGTTTGTTCATTATATCATTTCAGTTGCATGCCACAGTGGTCTTTTGCTATAAATTCTGTGTCTTATGATCCTGCTCCACAAATACCTGATGAAGGAGCAGCGCTCCGAAAGCTAGTGCTTCCAAATAAACCTGAAGGACTATAACCTGGTGTTGTGCGATTTTAAACTTTATTCATCAGACAGTTTGGGGGTGGTGGGTGGTGGAGGGGGTTGTGTTATCTTCATATTGAAGAGATCAGGTTTCTGGTGATTTGAACAAGGCTTTGGGTCAGGAAAACAAAATCTCTCAGTCAAACCCAATGGTGAAAGTCTATTTTGGGGATTACACATCACCTCACCGGGAATGGAAAAGGGAAGCAGAAAGAGAAAAATTGGTTTGGAATGGTTCCTCAGGAATTAAGTGCCCACTTAATTGCCTGCATAAAGCATAATTGTGGAGGGGCCTTTCAGTCGTTTCAAAATGTTACAGTGAAAGTCTTTTTAATTTCTCTGGAATTAAAAATTACCAACAAAAATTAATATTTAGTTAATGTTGATTTCAATTATTGTTATAGAAAAAAACTTAGAAATGATGTGATTGTCATGACATTGCTGGAAATTAGAATATCTTTTTAAATGTTATTTATCTCTATGTGGATCATAACATTGAACAACCCTCCAAAATTAAAAGTCTAGAATATGTAGTCTCAGCAAACCTTTGAAGGAACACCAGGTTAGTTTCACAAACGTGAACATCAGGCTTTCATGAAGGTGATGCATAATTACTTCTGGCTATTGTTAATTAGTGGTAGAATTGATTTGTTTGGTAATTTTTAATTTGTTCTCAAGCTAGTATTAATATTTATATTGGTGATGAAGTAAGGACAGGACTTGCAAGGTTGGATTGAACAAGTGTCATTGAATACATATAGTAGGACAAGGACATGACCTTTGCACTTTTAGTATTTTCAGATGAGAAGATAGGTTCAGGTTAGGCACGGTTTGATGATTGATCTCTTAGAAATCTGGAGCACTTTCCACTTCACATTCCTCCATTTCTGGTTCTAGTTGGATGTCTTGCTGTCCAGATGAGAATGGGGCCTGATCTCTGGCATTTATGCAGCATATAATCTTCAGGCTGGTTATCCACTCAGGAGGATACTGTAAAGCTCCTCCAAAACAGTCCAAGTAGCAAAACTGCTGCTTCTGCGCACAATGATTATTTGTTCAGTTGTATTTTTGGAGGCAACATAGTTTTGATTACAGGCCATCTTAATCTTTGTGAGTCATGAGCTCTATCCTGTGAGGATCATCATTGTATTCCTGTAGCCAGTCTATAACCTGACTGCCTTGCTGAAATAGAGATGTCACTGAGGACTTCATTGTGAAGAATGAAAACCTCATAGCTTAAAATTCATAATTCATAATAGGTTAGTGGCAGTGGTTACAATCCCAGCTGCATGTTGAGAAAGTGGCATCTGTTTGTGTTAATGTTGATAAAAATTTGTTAATAAAGATGCCAGCCAGATGATAGGACACACACATGCAATTTGAGTGTGGTCTACAGCAAGCTTTTCCATGGGAAGCCTGCTGAAATAACTGCACAGAGGCTGGTATTCCATCGCCAAGTCACTCTTTATATATGTGTACACTGGTTGTGGCCAGCCAGCTTGGAGTTAGTCTCTGAACTGAGCAGATTGTGAATCCTCTGTTTATATTACACACATACATATTCGCACTCTTTCGCAAGCACTCACACCCACATGCACACATTCACTCTCTCTCCTGCACACACACACACACACATTAAGTTTATGGGGTGAATTTGGACTTGCAGAATTACATTTTATTTTGCTCAAAAACTGCATAAATCCATGTAAGATTCTGTAAGTCCCACTTTAGAAATAGAACAAGTCTGACTCAACATTGGAACACAGACAGACTTTAACCTCACACCTTTAATGCATTGTCTGAGCTGAGGTGGCACCTCAGAAAAGCTGAAGCTATTTTGGGAATGTAACTTAAATGGGATATAAAAGCAGCACATCCCACTCTAAAAGATGAAAGACTTAATCTAAATTTGTTTAATATATCATTACAGCTCCATGACACTGTAAGCCTTTTGCAATAAATTCTGTCTTACAGTCCTGTTCCACAAACACGTGCTGAAGAGGCAGTGCCTCAAAAGCTAGTGTTTCCAAATGAACCTGTTGGACTATAACCTGGCGTTGTGTGATTTTTATCTCTGTTTATATTGTTCAGTCAGGCTTTCCCGATTGGTGTAGGTTAACAACCCCAATCAAGGATTTCGTAGTCAATGAGGTCCACCTTACTCTAATCACTGCACTTGCCAAGTGGGAAGCACCTTGTGTTCTCATGTCCTACTTCACTTTGATCATGGTGAATGGGTTGTAAATACTCCTTGCTGGTGTTGGAAACCTCATTAACATCCCCAAATCATCAATGCAGTGCAAACTGTGCGATAATACTTATGACACTCAGCGTTACCTGAATGGAGCATTTAAATGGTAAACTAGAGGATCCTGATTAATTTGGATCACAAATGATATGTTTGTTTGCAAACCACTTTGAATCAGTAAATGCTTCTAATATATAGAAATATAAAATGGATAAAACAGTGGCTGGATTTGTTGGCAAATACAAATAGCAATAAGATTTTTTAAGAATTAGCCTGTGAAGTGACAATTTTACAAATGATTTATTTTACACATACCAGTGCCCGAAATCTTTGCATAACTGAATGTGTTTCAAATGTGAAAAAAACAAACCTTTAATAATGAAATTGTTGTTTTGTTTTTATTGTTTTCTGCTATTCGTTTCAAATGTTGTTTTAATTCCATTATGGCAAAATAACTTGCACTTATATTGCACCTGCAATCTACGTAAGCTTAAGGCACGTACTGGGGAGAAGGTAAGAGGATGAGATAGGTAAAAAGTTGAGAAGATAATGAAATGCATGTTAGAAGAAAAGTGTTGAGACACATTGTTTTTGCTAAGCTTGTGTTGTGACAGCAGCAGGTGATATAACTTGGAGAAAGTCTCCTTTGTGAAAGAAAGACAGCACTTTCATTGCTATACAGTGAGTGTTCCCTGAATCCTTACTGTGGGTATAGTCTCCTCTTTATCACTTGTTCTAGCATTTTGCAGAGTCCCTTGCTGCTCCTGTATACCTTTAAAGCTGCAGTTAACCTTGACAGATCATCTAAGGTTATTGATGAACTGTTAACAGCAACAGTGGAATCCTTTTGCCTGGTGATACCATGGGTGAGCTTGGTACATACTGGATGAGGGTATGCAGTTTCCCAATAATGTAAAAGTGTTTTTCTAAAAAATGCAGGGTCTTAATTTGAAAAGGTGTTTCAGAGTTTTCCATTGTTCTTTCATGTGTGCTGGATGCCCATTAAGAACACTAAACCAATATGGCAGTAGCACATATATATTGAGTGCATTCTTCATGCATCAGCGTATCTGAGATTTATGCACAACGTTTGCTGCTTTGACTCTATCTAATTGGTTACTGATTCAAAAAAAATCTAAACA
Organism: Chiloscyllium punctatum; assembly: GCF_047496795.1. NCBI lineage: Eukaryota > Metazoa > Chordata > Chondrichthyes > Orectolobiformes > Hemiscylliidae > Chiloscyllium > Chiloscyllium punctatum. Next base: position 47,055,306 of record NC_092750.1, on the reverse strand, counting down.
ATTTATTAAATGTTTGACTTCAGTGAATCCATGCTCATTTTAAGTAGCTCATGCTTCCCTAACTGCTTATTTTATTTTTAAGTATAGATATTAAGAGTTTGCTCATATTTTCATTGTTCAATTGAAAACTTGTTGCTCTGCCTTTATAAGAAAACAATTCGGAAAAGTAAACTGGGGAGATTTTTCTTTTGCCAGGGATGCAACAGCGCTCAGAACAACAGAATAATTTCAGATCAAAAAAGTCACATTGAGTTATAAAAATCATAAATTTGATAATCGCTGAGCATCAGATTCCCAGATCTACTTAATGTGGGAAAGACTGTATTGAGCTCTTTAACAAAATTTACCTCGAATATTTATGACATATTTAAAATAAAATTTATACTGATGTACTAGCTCAACACGACTTTCAATGTTGAAACATTTAGCAGAGTTGCAAGTGTATATTGACTTACATGTTTCCTTACATGTTATGTGCTGGAAATTTAACATTTCACTGTTAAGAAGTAGAAAAATGGCCAGATGTCTTGGATGTGAAGCCATTTCCTTGGCAAAAATCCTATCTTTCCAAAATGCAACATTTTGTTATCAGTCACAAGAGCTGAAATCAAGCCAATCTTGCTTGTTAGAACTTGATGCATAAATGTTAAGATTTCGATCCCTTGGAGACTGACCTACAATAACACTCTCCCATTTAACAGAGTTCTGAGAGACTTCACGATTGGACCTATAAAAATTTAAATGTCAAACTAGTGGATCCTGATTAATTTGGAGCACAAATGACATGTTTGTTTACTAACCACTGTCAAATCAGTAAATGCGTCTAGTGTATTGAAAGATAAAGCAGATAACACACTGGTTGAATTAGTTGGCAAATCTAAGTACCAATAAGAAATTTTTAAGAACTATTTTTAAGAACTAGAATTTTGAAGTGGCAATCTGCAAATAATTTCTTTTACACATACCAGAACTCTTTGCACAACTGCACGTGTTTCAAATATGAAAAAAACAAATCTTTAATTATGAAATTATTGTTTTTTTATTGTTTTCTGCCATTCATTTCAAATGTTGTTTTAATTCCATTATGTCAAAAATAACTTGCACCTATATTGTACTTGTAATTTACATAAGCTTAAGACACATATTGGGAGAAAAGGCAAGAGGATGAGATAGCTAAAGAAGTTGAGGAGATCATCAAATGCATGGTTGAAGATAAGTGTTGAGAAGCAAGTTTTGAATGTTGATAGAAGTAGAGCAAGGTGTGACATTCAGTAAAAGTTATCTAAAGAGAAGGGATAAACAATTGAAAATCCTGCTACTGATGATTGAGTTAATGGGTAATGGGTATGTATAGCAATCATAATTAGAGGATTATAGAGTGAGAGCTCTGGAGTTAATGACAGAGCTAGAATGGGCAACACTACAAAGGGATTTGAAATCAAAAATGATGATGTCAACTTACTGGAGCTGAGTAACAATGCCAGTCTCAACTTCCACAACGTTGCCAAAGTTCCACTTTTTGCGGTCTAATTTATTTATAATTCCATTTCCCAAATCATATTCCATAACACCTGGTGTGGGATAGTATGCAAATTATATGATATCTTGAGGAAGTTTCTGGTTTATATAGGATGATGTTTAGGAGGCTTTCAAGAAAACCTTTGTGAAATTTCAGAATACATTGAGATGAATAACTTTTCAATTTCAGAGATAGTAAGAGTGAAGAAGAAGCAAAAGTCGTCAATGTCAGCAAGGTGGCTTGGATTAGCTGACCTTGAATTTAATATATCTTTTCTACATCCAGAATAGAGGCCTATTACATGAAGGAATCTGCCATTTGAGAGAATAACAGTCAAGCGTTATGGATGAAACATGGCAATTCAATGCAACAACTGAATAATTTATAGAGGAATGAAACCTGATTTCCCACTGACAGATTTGTGGGGCTAAAGGATTATTTTATTTAGAGTAAAAGGCAACAAATCAATTACAATAACATGAAGAAACTTAATTTTCACTTATTGAAGATCTCATTTGCTATTTTTTATTGATCAACTCTGCAACATCAAATAGTTCTTACTTAATTTCCATTTCTGTTATTCTTTGCTTGAGCCAGCAATATAAGAAGCATTCCCTGAGTGAAAAGTACTTCAGAAATAATGCATGAACACTTGTTGTATTAGAGAAAAAGACAAGAAATGATGATTGTGTTCATTGCTGAGGTTGTGGTGGAATGATCACCTTTGCAGATTGTAAAGGTCATAAACCAAAGTCAAAAGTTTGACTGAAACAACAAAAGTGTGGTAAATGTGGAATCTGGGAGGAATCAACAAAAGGAAATGGTTAATATTTTGTAGTAAATAGATATATGTTTTCAGAGACTATGGAAAGAATTGGCAGAGTCTGCTTACAAACCGATCATTTCTGGTCACAGGTTCATATCTGACCAGAGTCCCAGTTCAATTTGTACGCACAAAGGGTTTGTGAAATACTTCTGCCACCTGCTAGGTGTCAATATCCATTTTTCATTTACTCTTATGGAGATTTACAGTCTCAGGAAGGAGACAGTTCTGAGGCAGAAGGATAAATGGCCTCCCTGGCTTGTGAATCTGAACAGTGATTCACTTTACTGAACTACAGTGCAATGGTTCTCTTTCTAATCTTACTGAATCAAAGAGTGCAGAAATTGGTTTCCTTGGTAGTTTTGAACTCTGAGTGTTGGTTATCATTATTATGCTACCATGATATTAAGAATCTAGGTCCAAACAACTTCGAGGAGCCATATTGGCTTGAATAAAGGAAGTCAAAGCTGCAAGTCTTAAGCATTTTTTTCTCAAGAGCTAATTCTTAAGTATGCATTTTCTTTTGTAGATAAGTATGTATTACAACAGATATAATTAAAATACTACAGAATTATTTTTAAGGGGTTTGCTGAGATTGCCACAGTGCTTTTGATTTAATTCATTTCTGAATGCCCTGGAAGTTTTATCAACACTGGACTGGCCAGGTGGTGAGCTGGAGGCACAGCAGGGGATAGATTTGTTGGCTTGAGATCTAAAGCTTTGCTTCTGTTGGAAATTCATTAAAAACTTCTGAAGTAGGTCTGTGTAATGCCATTGAAAAGAAAACCAGTGTTTTTTTTAACTACTGCTGCTGGGAAATGGTGTAAAGTTTTGCTAGCCAGATGTTCTGAGGTTGTTGGTTTAGGCTCCCTTGCTGCTGGCTGCAGGAAAAAGAAGCAACTATAATCCTGGATCCTTATTTATCATGTGTGTAACAGTTATGCAGCTTAAACTGTCTTGTTTAATTGTGTATGGAGCAAAGCCTGCTGAAATTGGCATAATTATGCATATTATTGAGACAGTTTCCAGCATGGCATGTTGCCTAGACTGTAGTGAAGTGAAAACTGTCTTTCTACGTATTAACCAACTAGTTTTGTTTTATCAAACTGTGTCAAGTAGCCCACACAAGTTCAGCACAATATAAATGTCAGAACCCACTGCGAGAAACTCAGAGTAGGTACTCTGCCACTGATTCAAATTATACCTTTTGTGTGCTTTCTTTGCTGGTTAGGCACTGTCTCCATTGGGAGCTTAGTTACTATAGTGAAGAGCTACTCATTTTTCTTTGCTTAAGAAGTTAGCAATTAGTCCATTGTAAGATCTGTCCAAATGCTTCCTCTCACTTTCATTCTCTTTCCTTTTACAGATTAGCCCTTCAAGTCCATTGCAACATATGTAGCGATCAGAGCAATTCCACCTATGCCAAATATCTCTGTACAAATGCTACATCTGTGCAGTAATGGTGCCTGGGACAGATCCGAAACAATGACGGTACGCTGGCAGATCTTCCACTGCCTGAGGATTGGCACACCAGGGAGTTCAGCTTAAACACTGCACATCTGTTGTAAAACAAGCAGAATGTATTGTAAAGTATTTCCCAGCACTGAATGTTATAGATTTGAAAACATCTGTATTTGATGTTCTAGAATATGCAGAGATGATAACTATTTTCCCCCTATGTTTTGCTCTCCTTATATTGAAGCAAACTTCATTAACCTTCAATAAACTATCAATAGGTAATTTGAAGCCTTGAAGATGCTACTCAAGGAGACGGGATTTACATGCTCCTACCATATACGGAAACATTTTCACTAAGGAGTGAAGATATTTTGTAAAAACTGTTCAAAAGCCTCTCATACTTTCCTTTAATTTTGTAGTATGTGATTAAAGGCCAATTTTATGAGAAGAAACCAGTTCAACCTGAAGTAAGAATGGAAAATGTAGAAACTGTTATAGCTGGTCTGTCGACGTTAATTCACTCATGGGATTGTTGTTGACAAGGCCAGAATTATTGCCCATCTTTTATTCCCTTGAGAAGGTGGTGGTCAGCTGCCTTCTTGAACTATTGCCGTCCATGTGGTGTAGGTACGCAAACTGTGTGGAGTAGGAATGGAATTCTTGAACTTTAACCCAGCAACTGTGAAGGAATGGCAATATACTCCCAAGTTAGGATTAAATATGACTTGGAAAGGAACTTTTTGAAGTGGATATTCTCATGTGACTCCTGCCCTTGTCCCTTTAGTGGTGGAAATCAGTGGTTTGGAAAGTGTCATGCCAAGATGCCTTCATAAGTTATGGCATTGTGTCTTGTGGTGAAAGGAGTGAATATTTAAGGTTGTGGATAGGTGTGGATCAAGCAAACTACTTTGTCTTGGAGGACGTCAACCTTCTTGAGTTTTGTGGCAGTTTCACAATATTTATTTGGGCGATGCAGTTAATCCTCAAGGTATGGATGGTGTTGGATTCAGCAATGAAAATGCCTTTGAACATCAAGGGGAAACATTTAGTTCTCCCTATTTGGAAATGATCATTATGTGGCACTTATATGTTGCAAATGTTTGTGCCATTTATAAACCCAAATCTAAATATTCTCTAGGAGCTGCTGTGTGCAAACTTAGACTGTTTCATTATCAAGGGAGTTGTGTTGGGAATAAATACTGTACAGTTATCAGTAAACATCTCAGCTTCTGATCTTATGATGAAAAGAAGCATTCATCACTGATGAAACAATTGACTAGTCTTAGGACTCTACCTTGAAAACTTCTATCACAATGTTCTGGTTGAGTAATTGACCTTCAATAACTGCAATCATCATCCCTTGTACTAAGTATGCCTTCAGTCATGGAGAGATTTCTCCTTGAACTTCCTGATTTGAATTGAGCTAGGATCCTTTATGTCACACTCTTCCAAACATTCCTTTACTGTCAATGGAAGTCATTCATATTTCATCTCCAGAATCAGCTCCCATGTCCATATTTGGAGAAAGATTGAAATGAAATCTGGTGACAAATTGTCCTTGTGGAACCAAAACTGAGCATTGATGGTCAGGCAATTAGTAAGTAGCTGTCATTTGATAACACTGTTGATGACACCTTCCAACACTTTGCTGATAATTGTGAACAGATCTGTGGAATAATAATTGACCAGATTGGATTTTTCCTGCTGTTTGTGGACAGGACATACTTGGACAACTATCCATTTTTTTCAGACAGTTGCCAATGTTTTTTCTGCAGTGGAGCAGCTTGGATGGAGAGAGTGTGACAGCTTTTGGTACTCATAGAGTTTGCACTTCATATTCTTGTGCCATGAATTCAATTAGCTGAAGACTGGCATTTCTGGGGAGCAATGGAGGTCAAAGTGGATCATCTACCTAAGACTGCTCCCAGCTGAAAATAGTTGCAAATGCTTCATCCTTGTCTTTTGCACTGTATTCTTCCATCACTGAGGATGGAGAGGTTCATTACAGAGCCTTTTCCTCCCTTCAGCTGTGTAATTATCCATCACCGTTCTTAATTGGATATAACAGGGCTGCAGAACTTTGATCATGTCCATTGGTTGGGGATCAGTTATCTCTGCTGTATCTTCAGCAGGTTTGTAGCATATTTGGGCTATGCCAGTTACTGCTCCTGACATATCATCTTACACATCTCATTGTATCAGTATTGGTACCCTGATTAGTATCTGCCACCCTCCTTCAGTGAATGAACCAATATTCCTTCACATTGACCACAATTTGCAAGAATCTATGTGTGCAATAAAGGTTTTTTTTAACCCATGATTGACCTTTTGTCATCAAATACTGTGGGGTTAAGTGTCAATGCTATGGACTCCCATGGGAATTCCCACCCGAGTTCCCACCAACTCTGCCGGGGGCCTGTCCTGCAGGAGGGTCAGGTTGTACTCAGGAGTGGCGATGGAGGAATCTGAAATCAGCTATAGAATGAAATTATTCTGGGTGTGGAACTACATCAAGGTGGAAGGCAGCTTTTCCAATTTTGACACAAGTCCCAAAGTGTTAGTTAGAATCTGTTAGTCAATTAGGTTATTATTCTGATAAATGGCCCAACCTATAACATTGACTTGACTTTCTCCTACTGATGATGAATAATCTTCTGTACAGTTGCAGCAGTTTATTTGCTTAATTTGTCTGTAATGTGCTGTCATTTCTGATGAGAAAAGTCAATTGTCAATCTTATTGTATTCCAATTTGCTAGAATTTGGAGAAAGTGCAGATAGCTTTGAAAAGGGTTAGTGCCTTAGTCTTTAAAATTCCATAGAACTATGGGCACTTGCAACTGTTGCAAACCATGGCACACAATAGAATATTGGCTCTGTATACTAATTCAGTTGTTTGCAGTTTCCTATTGTCAAATGAAAGCTAGAAGGCATTTTGCAATGCTGTCACTATAACTCAGTATAAATGTTGTTTTCCTAATCGCAGTGATTGACATGCTGTAAAGTCTGTTGGAAATGGCTGTTAACATTATCAGATATTTTGGAATCATATTAGATGTCTTCAGCTTACACGATTCTAAAATATTTCATACACTGTTTTAGATTTCATATATAAGCCAAATAGAGTGTCTCGAAAGCCAAAAGTAAAGTCTAATACTTGAACAAAACTTCTGAAAATAAATATTTGAGAACTGAGAAATTCAAATGACAAATTTCAGGCACAATCATTGAAATATTGAGTCGATTAATAATCCTCCTTGATTAGACATGATTAGAGGAAGAAAAATCTCTACTCATGACAATGAGCTTGACATCTGGAATCATTTGAAAGACAATTCTCCAATTTTTCACAAGCCCCAAACAATATTGAGATTCCCTGGATATACCCAAGAATATCAATGAACTAGAACAATGGCAACAACTTATACTTAAGTAGTGCTTTTAGAAAATTCTTAAGGTCTTGGTGAATTTAAATTTTCAAATCAGATTTTGTTCACCCTAAATTTAAGTCGAAATAAGAAAAGGAAACTAGCAGCAGACATTGCTGTGACATCAATTGAATATTGCTTGCACCTATACTTTCTAGATTAAGATGCAGGGTAATATGTTTACCAATGCTTTCCTTTCACAAATTTATGTTTTAATTCAGGGATACCAGGAATTTCAATTACTTGAAATGGGAATTAACCAAATGAATAACGAGTTGGGCAAGGTGTTGAAGAGTAACTGTGGAAGTAAGGGAGTGATTAGTGAGATCACAAAGGGAGAAGAAAAAAACTGATGAGGAAAATGAAAATAATTACAATGTGCATTACAATGTTATTTCCAAATACTGTAAACACAATTGAAGTTATTTAAGAATGAGTGTACTTGGCTGCAATATGCCCTGAAACCTCCTATGGAGGTGACAACACAATTTTAATTTCTGCTTTAAGATTGTAAACTACTTTGCAGGATACATAGCTTTCATGTTGTTATATGCTTAATGATTTTTTGGCTTAACTTTTTCATTTTTTATAAATATATATATTCAACAAAATGTGAAAATAGTTGATAGAAATTAAAATTTTACACACTTCAGCAAATATGTATTTGTTTATGCATTACTGTTTAGATCTATTTCACACAACTCAGAACATGTATCATTCACTTGTTCTATCTGAATGTTTACATAGAAAATAATTTTTAATGCAGCAACTTGTATGCACAAAGGAATGATTTATTTAAAATCAATTTAATTTCATGTATAGATGGAATTGTATAAGGTAGCTGCAAATGTTAATGGTTGATGTATCTTTTTGGGAGATTGTATATGTGATCGAAGTGGCAAGAATGTTATCATGTTCATTTTTGACCTTGCAGTCCTTCTCATTAAAGATAGTAAAGTTATCTAAAGCAGTCACCTGCTTTTGAATATGCTAAATAAAATTAGAATTTTATTACTCAGCTTGATATTTTATACAATTTGGAAAGTATTGTAATTAATTCTAATAATTAAATCACAAATCAAATATCAAAACTTTATTTCCTACTGATAATAGCTTATTGAAAAGTGGCAAAAGTTAACACATTGAACCTTATTATTAAAACATACAGTCACCTAGATGATCACAGTTCCAATATACAGTATACAGTCATGAAGAGAAGAACTTACCATTGATCCCAAAGAAAGTTGACAACAGTAATCTTGTGATCTCTATGGCATCAAAATCCCCTTTTCTCACATTAGTTTGAATCTGCTGTGAAGTCCAGGGTACATCTATGCCTTTAGCAACAATGACATCATCAAAAGGATCAGCAGTCAATCATATTTATGTATTTTTGCAAATGGAAAGATAGAGTAAAATACACAGATTATCCTTGAACTTCAATGACAGTTTACAGACAAGAGAATAAATGGGACATACATAATGAATTACAGTAGAAACTAGAATGTCATAAACATATTTGAAAATATAATTTAAAGGTGTGATCTTTTTTGTGATTATAGCAGAGACTTGGGATTCCTTGAACGTAAGATTGGGTTTCCAGAACCAGGAAGCGATTTCAATCATAATTATGAATTTTGTATGGAATCAAAAATTCAATCACACCTCGTTCAGCAAAGTATAACTTTTTCAGAAGGACTTATAGTGTTAAAGGGCAAGTTCCAGTCAGTTCAATGAAATATGCTTGATTACCATCTGTAGGTATTTCAACATTGAAGAAACTTAGAATCACCAACAGAAATATTTATTGTTTGCTGTTCATGTGTTGATTCGAAATGCTGCTGCTAATTTCAGAGGAGTGATGACAATGAATGATTGAAGTTTTACTGTAATTAACATGATAATGGGCCAATGTAATTTTGTTATCCAACTGTACTTTATGCACTGACAGCAATAAATCATAAAAGTGCAGAGAAATTGTCATAGTCATTTAAAGAGATCAAGACCGTACTGAAGAAATGTGCACAAAGTGACATTGAGCTAAGGTGACAGGGATGGTAGGAGATTACTGAGGCCAGTAAACTAGCCAGTTTATAATAATATTTGATATGTTTTTTATTTCTTCATGGGATATGGGTGTCATTGGCTAGGCCAACATTTAATGCCCATACCAAATTGCCCTTGAGAGGTGATGAGCTGCCTTCTTAAGTCTCGGCACTTCATGTGGAGTAGGTTCACCTGCAGTGCTTTTAGGCCTGGAATTCCAACAGTTTCACCAAGCAACGATTAAGAAACAGTGATGTAATTCCATGTCAGGATTATGTGTGGCTGAGAAAGGACTTGTAGGTGGCGGCGGTGTTCTCTTATCCTTGATCTTGCAGGTGGTAGTGATCATAGTTTTGGAAGTTGCTATCACATGAGCCTTAGTAACAATGCATCTAGTTGATGGTACACACTAATGCCACTGTGTCTCTGGAGGAAGGAGTGAATGCTGAAGCTGTTAGGATGCCAATCAAGTAGCATGCTTTGTCCCTAATGGTGTCAAGCTTCTTGAATTTTCTTTGAGTTGCAGCCAAACAGGCAACTGGAGAGTACTTCATCTCATTCTTGACTTGTCCCATGCAGATGAAGGGCAGGCTTTGCAAAATCAGGAGATAAGAACCTCGTGCAAAATTCCCAGCTTCAGTCCTGCTCGTGTAGCCTCAGCATTTATATAACTGCTCCAGTACAGTTTCTGGTCAATGGTACCATTCAGAATGTTGACAGTGGGAGATGCAGTGAATGGGGCGATGGTTGAATTTTTCAGTTTTGGCAATGGTGCAATGTCTGGCACACGTATGGTACAAATATTCCTTCCCATTTAACAAGTCAAGTCTGAATGTCATCAGAGTTTTGCTGCATATGGGCAAAGACTGCTCCAGTTTCTAAGGAGTTGTGAGTGACATCCTCACTTCTCATCTTATGATGGAGAGGAACTTATTCATAAAGCAACTGAAGATGATTGGGGCTACGATATTCCTCTGAGGATTTTCTGTGGTGATATCTTGTACCTCTAACACCCATAGCAAGCTTCAGTTGTGCGAACTATGAATCTGAACAGTGGGGATTTCACTCCTGATACATTGACTTCAGTTTTGCGAGGGATCCTCAATGTTAAACTTGATCAAGTGCGATCAAGGGAAGTCACTGTCTCTTTTCCTGTTGAGTTCAGCTCTTTTGTCCATGTTTGGACCAAAGTTGTAATGAGGTCAGGTACTGAATGTGCCCCTGTGGAACCCAAACTGCATGTCAGTATTGAGGTTATTGTTGAACAAGTCCACTTGATAGAACTGTTGGTGACCCTTTCCATCACTTTGCTGATGTTTGAGAGTAGACTGATGGAATTGGAATTGACTGTGTTGGATTTGTCTTCTTTTTGTGGACAGGACATACCTGGGCAATCTTCTGGTTAGACGCCAAAGTCATCATTGCATTGGAACAGCTTGGTTCAGGGCATGGCAGATTCTAGAGCACAAGACTTCAATTATTGCTGGAATGGTGTCAGGGCCAATAGCCTTCAACCTTGTCAATCACACTGATGTGCTGGCCTCTCCGATCATTGAGGCTGGGGATGTTTGTGGAGGTTTCTCCTCTACCATCATTCAAGACTGGATATGATCAGACTGCAGAGCTTAGATCTGAATTGTTGGTTGTGGGATTGTTTAGCTCCATCTATTACAACTGCTTGCACTGCTTGGCATATAAGTAATCCTGTGCTGTCATTCTCTTTGGTTCTTTGCTGATATGTTCTCCTGACTAATGTGAAATGGAGAAGTATAGATCAGACATGATTTGATCAATAGTCTGTGCTAAATTAAATGGTTGTGACTGGGGTAATGATGGAGGCTGCTGCAAGTTATTAATAAGTCCCTAGTTAGGGGGAGAAAGATCAGAGAGGCATCTTGCTTCTGGTTTCTGCTGAGTAACTTCTATTATAAAATGCATGAGTGGGAATGTCTGAAAGAGCAGATTTGAATCTGATTTGTCGTCCCTCCCATGTAAGTCAAATAGGCTGTTGAAAGCTGCTACTTGTCCTCACTTACGGAGAATAATCATTTAGATGAAATATCTGTGGATGTCACACCCTATTATGCATCAATTTTTAGCACTGAGTTGAGATTTGGAGAAAGGAATTCTCTGTGAGGTTACACAACCCTTTTAATTATTAGTTCTGTTAACATTTTGACATTTTGCTTTACATGAACTGATATCCATACTGGGACTGAAAAAAAAATCCATGTTTACAGGAGATGCTAACTTAAATCTGTGTTCTGAATGTTATAAATCTGGATTTAAAATGTGTGGAAGAGCCAGTGTTGAAAATAGAAAAGCTGATTGTGTATCCCTATTATATTGGAACAAACCATAATGTATGCAAATATCTTCTCATGGATTAGTTATCAAGGAAACTGCATCAAAACACCAAATTGTATGCTATTGATAATACTTAGGGGAACATGTGTTTTAGCACCTTTGTCAAGGCTGACTTTATTGGGTAAGCACCATCAACTCTGATAACTGTTCTTTTACCTGGTGCTTCTTCCTGCTGTGCATTCTTCTCACGTGAAACAGTCAGCATTCATTATACAACATGCCACCTGCATTCTTCTGCTGGATCCTGGGTCACACTAGGCCAAATCTAATTCCCACTCATTCCCATTATGTTTGGTTATTTCACAGATTCTCTGGTAAGTCTCCAAGGACACTTAGGTCCCTTAATACTCAGTCTGAGGAACTGCACTCGAGATAATTGCATTTAGGGTCTTCCTAAGGTTTCTGAAGTAAATGGTGAGAACCTCAAAGTGATTTCAACACCGGTGCTTGAGAGTTAGGCTTATACTGATTTCAAGGAGCTCTATTTGTAAAAGAGGAATAACTACGAGATACAACTAAAGTGATAAATATGATTGGTCTGCAACCTGAAAATATATTTATAACATGAATTGACTCATTTAATTTGGATGCTTTACACAATTGAGGCAAACCTTGGCAAGCTGTGAAATGATGTCCTTGAATCAGGATACTAGTTGCAGTTGACAATTTGAAATGTTTTATCCCTGGGTGCACGACCCACCCAGACCCATTCCCCTACACCTAACTCTACGGGCAATTTAGCATGGCCAATTTACCTAACCTGCACATTTTTGGACTGTGGGAGGAGACCAGAGCAAACCCACACAGACACATGGAGAATGTGCAAACTCCACACAGTCAGTCACCTGAGGCAGGAATTGAACCCAGGTCTCTGGCACTGTGAGGCAGCAGTGCTAATCACTGTGCCACCGTTGCTCTCTCATTGGAGAGAGGCGGCCAGTGGTGATTTAACTTGAGGGTCACCATACCTCACGTGAGGGAAGAGGTTGAGGAAGAGAGTTCTTCAAGGCAACCTCAGCTGGTGATGGAAATTGAACCTATGCCGTTGGCATCACATTGCTTCACAAAGCAGCCAACTGAGCTAAACCCACCCTGCACCACTACTACCACCACTACTTCAACACACTTCCATCATACTCAATTTTTCCCTTTTTCTCATTGCAAATGTAAATGTCCCACTGCCCAGAAAAATGACTCCACAGCACCCCAACTGATGTATTTGAATCCCCGGACTGATTGCACTTGACCTTAGGATGCAACACGGCCAAAACACTTGTCTGAGATGGGACAATATCCTTGACTGTGGATGGTGAGACCCCCTGACTGACTATAATCCCCTTGTCTTGAATAGGATCACTCTCCTTAGACTTAGAAACATGGCATTGTGGTTGAGGCACATCCAATGCTGCATAAGCTGCTGATGCATGCTATACACATGACATTAACGTATCACAATACTGCAAAGCGACATGTCCACTTCTTTGACAGTTCAGTGCTGACAACCGTGCAAGCAGCCTGGCTTTCCACCTGTGCTAAAAGCATCCATCTACACATAAACTGAGTACTGATAAAGCAGGCTAAGATACATTCTCATCCTATGTAAGAGAAAATTGGTGCTTCTCCTTGGCCTGACAGCAATTTTGCATTGCATTGTGCTGGTTCGTTTCAAAATGCAGCATGGAGGTGCTGGACTGCATTATAAATTAGTCCAAGATGTGACAAGATGATGCGTGAGGCTTGTGCATATGCAATGCCAGCTTCTTTGGAAGAAGGGGCTAGGATGTCACTATCTATGGTGTGTGCCCTGAGGCATTGAGAAACTTTCACCAAGGTGGACACCAAGGGAACGATCCAGAAAACTGCAGCACCCAGTTTGGAGCTCTCATTTCGAAGTTGGTAAACTGGCGCCATCTAGTTTCTCAGCAGTCCCTCTGAAAACAGCAACCTGCATAGAAACGAGCCAAGATTAGCTAAATCATGAGTTGTTAATGAAATTAGGAAATTAGGAACCTTGGCACTTACTTGTGAGATTCTCATCTCGCTACTCAAATCTTAAGGAGAAATCAGACTTATCTTTTATGACATGGAGAAACTCATTTTTCATGAATTCATCCAGGTTTCTTGTTAATGTCTACGCCTTTCAGATACTAGGAAAATTCTGGCTAGTTTATTTAATTCCATTAAGGAAAATAATCATTTTTCGATATTTCAGTTAGATACATTAAGATGAGTCAAATTAGCAAACAGGTAATTTACATTAATTCGAGTGGGAAAAAATAATGCATTGTTTCTGAGACTGTATGGTGTTGGCATTTAAAATAAATCATTAACAATCTCTAATCCTGATTATACTGAGATACCATTCATCATCAATGTAATCTTATAAAGTGCAGTTTGGAATTTGCTCTCAGCAGTCATCAGTTATAAAATGTGTAAATTAATAATTTAAAGAGAAGTGTTGGTTTTAAATAATATGAATCAAAAAGAGGTAATATGCTGCATGAGCAACATGAAATGTAGCTTTAGTTGTTAGGACTCGAATTAAAACTTACCTAAACAATCAGTTTGTGGAATACTAAATTGAGTTTTATTTGAGTACAATAAAAATAGATGAAACTTTGCTCATTATGTTCCTTGACAAATGCAAAGAATACCCCTGTTTCCACACTGCAAGTCATCTAATCTAATGGTGTAGTAAGATTATGGTGGCGATAACAACAGTGGTGGTGCAGAAGCCAGAAAGGTTGTGTGGCATCCCAAATCAGTGGGTAGAAAGTGTAGGGGGCACCAAGGCTTAGTAGTTTGGGTGGATGGAATAGGAGAGAGACATTGAGTATCTGTATACAACAGCGAGAATGATAGACCATGTGCCTGTGTGTAGCGGCAGAGTGAGAGTGAGAGTCAGGCAGCAGAGTGAAGATGGAGGTACTTACATTATGGAGCACATCAGGTCATTGACCTTCTTGCTGCATTGCTACATGTTGCTTTTAACCTTGGAAACTGTTTGCGGTCCTGAGGAAAAAGGGAAACCCTTCTTTCCACTACCCCATCTACGAGGACCTCCAGGTCTACGAATTGGGTACCAATATCCCTTTCTCAACCCTTTCCTTTTGAGTTGCAGTCAAGCAATGCACTTAGAATGATTGTTCCTCGATTGCGGAGTTTGAACTGGTGTGCAGCTGGTTTTTAAAAGTAATATTTATGCCATGAATGGTGGATGGTCCTGGTACCAGTGAACCTTTGCTAAGCACAAATTATGTGAGATTCACAATGATTTGAGCAGCAGAAGGTTCATAAGAAGGGCTCACAGAGGGAATTGTTTCATGAAACTCCCCCAGATTGACATTTAGTCAAAGTATGGGAAGAATTTGCCCAATTTTCCTGTTTTAACTTTCAATCAGTGTGGGATTTTGCTTCTTCATGATTTGCTTTCATTCAGGACGGTTTCACTGGACACCTTTCAGCATAATGCCACATTGCAGTTTATTTGATTATTTGAAATCTCATCTCCTTTTTTGTTTGACAGAGCTACCCGTTACTTCTTTTGTTATTTTTCATGTGGTTGCTTTAATTTTGATGCCAAAGGCTTTGCTTAATTAGCTGTGCAACTTGAAAATCTGGGAATACAAAATCACGAATTAAATTTGTGTTGATGTCCTTTCCATTATGACAAATAACAGAGACGCCACTGTCAGTTTGTCAAATGATCACCCCTTATAGTCACATTTGATCTGATAATTATGAATTATGAAATAATTGCACGACATCCAAGGGATCTTTCAAGTTCAAACATGTAATTGGAATAGAGCAACAGCCATTTACAAACAGCACACAAAATGGACGTCAGTTTGAAGCAAACCAAATAGATGCTGCAAAGCTGTTCAATACTGCTTTCATTTCACAGGAGTGGAATTAATAAACTATCAATTCAGCAGGCATGAGAGAGTTGAGACAAATGTGCTGCTTATTTCAGCACACATTGAACTGGCTCTGAAAGTTTTGTTCTTCTTCATGTATAGGGAAATATCTGGGATCAGTATTCCTCTGGTCCTTAAGTATATTCATATTGTAAATGATTTTGTGGAGATTTTCTGAGTTGATTTAGTGAACAAAATGTAAACTTGACCGGGGAATGCCTTACCGTTGTTCCAGAAAACCTTGCTTGCCACCTTGAAAATTTCATTAGCAGTGATTAAATGTTGAGAATATATGGAATATCTATCTAATGTTTTACTAATTCATTACAAAGATAACACTTTTACTTCCCTGACCACTCATCAACCTGCGGATTGTAACTGGGAAATGAATTGCCATAAAACGTTACATCTGATCGCCAGTAATTAAAACCTCCCAATTTCTATATGGTAAACATGTTTATTATCATAAACTGTAGAGGTAGAAAGCAGAATGCATAAACTGAAATTCACAGACTATCAATATTTTTGAAGTATATATTGAGCATGTGCAAAGGATTGTACGTGGTTTGGCAAAGTATCCCGATTACAATTGTTCAATAAATTATTCCAGTTAGAGATGATTGAGTAATAAAATATAGTTCAATATTTTACTCCACAGTGGTATAAATATTTTTATCATGGAAACCATTAGACTTCACAAATTCTCAACTCCAAAACCTTGAACTATTTATTACTCTGGGGATAATAAAATCTGCAGGATTGTATTTTCTATCAATATCTGTTCATCGAAATTCTATTTTTTGGTTTTAAATTTAGTTTAACTCCTGACTTGAATAATGTAACAAAAGAATATTTCTTGCAGTTTCTCCATTTTTTCTTGTATCAAAAGGGTATAGGAATAAACGTAAGCATTTGTCACATATTTAACAATGTTAAGAAAAATTGTGAGCATTTGAGGTACATTAATGAAAATGATCAATGATCTATCATAATGCTACATCCAGTGGGTTTATATCTAGCATCATAAACTTAGAGGTGAAATTTTAACTTTAGATGCTACATAAGTAAATTTGTAATCTCTTGCACGCATATGTATAGAAGAATTTTATAAAGAGGTCTCACAGTACCTTCTGTCGGAAGACTGCTTTCTGATTGATTCCCACATTTATTAACTTTGAAGTATTGTTTAACTTGGGAAAGATATGCAATCCTAGTTTTGCAATCCCAGTGGTCTTTGTTGTATCAGATGTTTAGAGTGTTTCCTTAAATAGAGACCAGAAAAAGGAATACTGATGGTGTTCGTTCAATTGTGGAACTTCTGACTCATCTGTAAATATGTTGGGATAAAATAAATGATAGATGGACACCAAAATAAATTGTTTTTTTTTTATTGGTAGGTTACATTTTCTTCTTCACCATACAGAAACAAATCCAGACCCAGTCTGATGCTATAGTTAATCTAAGCAGCAATTGACTTTCTAAACTGTGATGAACAAAAATAGGGACAATTATTAATGCCACCTATTTTTTTAAAAGAAACACATTTCCATGAAGCTGTTATGTTATTGTATTTGTACGTTAATATCCATCCCTCTTTCCCTCATTTTTCATTTATGGTTTTGAGTAGTGAGTGGTCATAAATTATTTGGAAGAGAACACATGTTTGCAGAATTGTACTCATAATGTGAATCATGACTTTCAATTGGACAATGTAATTCATTCTTAATTTCTGACATGAAACTCCTCTGGGCTCCACAGTCATTCTGAAAATAAAAACATCAGAAAACTGTGGGAACCTAGTTTTCTAATCATTGTTACAAGGGATGATAACATTTGATTATCCGACACGAAGGTAATGACATTAGAGAGCAATCCAAGAATCATGTATTCCTATACTTTGTGTTACTGCTTCTGTGGCATAAGCCACACTGTATTAGTGTTGGTTGATATTCTGAAAATAAAGTAAACCAGTCAGCACACAGATAGCACACAGGGGCCGATGCTGAAGAGAAAGGTGTCTTAATTTTAAAAAGAATATAGATTTGTCCCATTGCATAAGGGATTGAGAGGAGATATGATGGCTTTTGTATTGTGCCAGGGATTCTTCTCCAGTAGTGACAAACAATGAATTTTCTGGTTTCATAGAGCAGCTGGGTGTCAAGGTGTACTTGCAATAGTATCAACTGCATTAGTGTATGCCTTTTTGCTGGCTTCACATAAAACTAAAAGATCGCAAGAGCACAAGTAGGCCATTCAGCCCATCAAGTATTCTCTACCGGTTCACTGATGGTAGATCTGATAAACCTCAACTCAAATTTTCTGCCCTTTCTCTGGAGCCCTTGGATTAAAAATATGCCTGTCTCAGCTTTGAATGACCCAGCCCTGACAACTGCCTGTGGGAAAGAATTCCTCAGATTACCTTCTGAGAGAGAAAACAAAACTCCTCATTAAGTCTGTCTTAAGTATGTGCCACTTTATTCTGACATTATACCTTCTGGGTCCTACACTTACCTAGAAGGGGAAACAATCTTTCCAGATCTATCCAGTCAAGCCCTCTAAGATTCTTAAAAATCACACAACACCAGGTTATAGTCCAACAGGTTTAATTGGAAGCACACTAGCTAGTGTGCTTCCAATTAAACCTGTTGGACTATAACCTGGTGTTGTGTGATTTTTAACTTTGTACACCCCAGTCCAACATCGGCATCTCCAAATCATGTCTAAGATTCTTGTATTTTTCATAAGATCATTTCTCATTTTTCTAAATTCCAAGACTGTAAGAGTAACCTGCTTCACCTTTCTTAATAAGACTGCCCCTCCATACTGGATATCTAATTAGAGAACCTTCTCTCGACTATTGCCAACGCCAGTTTATCTTTGCTCAAAAAGGGGCCCAATCTGATTGAAATATTCCAGCTGTAGCCTGACCAGTGCCTTGGATAGTTTTAGCAAAGCCTCCCTACTTTTATACTCCATTTGCTTTGAAGTATCATTCCATTTGCATGTGTTTCTGATTGGCTGCACTGTAACATATCGATGGATACAAATACCAATAGTCTTCTTGGATCACAATCCACAGGTTCTTACAATTTTAATATCCAGCAACATACATTTCCTGGCAGCAGTTACTGGATAGCAAGTCAATGCAGAAAACATAACTTTCCATCTTTAACCTACAGGAGGTTAAATATTTTCTGCGGAGTTTTTTATTCTTTGTTCTGCTGCTTCATCATTGGGAAAACATTGCAGTAGTTGCTTATTCAATTTATGTTTATTTCATGCTCTCCAATCCATAGCCCAACAATTGTGTCAGTATCTTTTGAAACACAATCGAAAAATTTATACTTAAAAAAAGAAAGCGTGACTTGTAATTTGAGAAATTGGATGTAAGATAGTGATGTGAGGAAAATCGGAAAAATAAATTGATGGTGAACATTTGTCAACTATAAATGTTAAACATACTCGGCCAGTACATTTAGTATACATTAATTCATTTTTGTAATGCTTACTAAATTAACATGTAATTGGCTGATTTTGTTTGTGCTGATTATCAGAAAACTAGAAAAAAGATAAAATATAGAAATTAATTTAATACTTAGAGATAAAGATTTACCAGAAACAATAGATAATGAGAAGGTGCAATCAGATATGTCAAAAATGGTTGAGAGGTACTGAAATTGATCTTGTAGTAATGGATCAGCCAAAGGAAGAACTACTCTGATTAGAAAGGTCTAATGTGGATTTATCTAAATGACCACCCGGAGCTTGCCACAGATCATCACAGAGAATAAAATTTATGAATAGATAAAAAGGTGCATAGAAATAGGAAAGTTATATTAGTCGACTTCAATCAATTATACATAGTGGAAAAATCTGTCAGAATTGATGGATATAATTCTTCACTGCATTATGGCTAAGGATTTAAGGGAAACCATATAAGGTAGCGTTCATTTTGATTGCATGCTCATAAATTAATTAGACGATGTACAGAATGAAGGAATTATGCCCGAAATGTCGACTTTCCTGCTTCTTGAATGCTGTCTGACCGGCTGTGCTCTTCCAGCACCACACTTTTTGGCTTACACAATGTACAGCAAACAGAATTGGTAATAATCCTCAGGGATAGTGACCATAGCATAATCAAGTTTAACATGATCTGGAACTAATACCAAAAGTAATTTTATTACTTTTAAAGGGCTAATTTCAAAGAGACAAGGGAAGAATTGAACAACATAACTGGGGGGAGTATTTGGCAACATTTTGGTAGAAGGTATGGGTAAATGGAAAAACAATATCAACAATAATAATCAATAATAATAATTAAACATTTATCTACAGAGTGTATATTGAAAAGTAAGAACAATGAATTGCTGGAAATTCAATTTCAATAGGGTAATAATGTGTCTTCCATAAATAAATTGGTGTCAAAGGTTGATAGGAAAAATGGTAGCTGAACAATGGGCTTTCTTCAAAGAAGGATTAGTGGTGCTGGAAGAGCACAGCAGTTTAGGCAGCATCCAACGAGCAGCGAAATCGACGTTTCGGACAAAAGCCCTTCATCAGGAATAAAGGCAGTGAGCCTGAAGTGTGGAGAGATAAGCTAGAGGAGGGTGGGGGTGGGGAGAGTCTATGCTACTCTCTCCCCACCCCCACTCTCCTCTAGCTTATCTCTCCACGCTTCAGGGTCACTGCCTTTATTCCTGATGAAGGGCTTTTGCCCGAAACGTCGATTTTGCTGCTCGTTGGATGCTGCCTAAACTGCTGTGCTCTTCCAGCACCACGAATATAGTATTTGCTTTCCAGCATCTGTAGTCATTGTTTTTACCTCCTTTCTTCAAAGAAGACAGAGTTCTAGCAATGTCAAGGTATATTTCTTTGAAAGGTTCAAATACATTGGAAGGAGTCAGGAACTTTTAACTTCTCCAGTATGTGCACATCATGGTAGCTCCCAGGATATCTGGTGCACATTTCCAATGGCCACATATAAGTTCTTCATTGAGAGAATAGAAATTTTTCTGTTGATCATCTCTGTAGGTTGATGATACAGTGCTCTGAAAGCAATGTGGATGCAGTCTCTAGCACCATACATTTGAGGAGAGCCAGCAATGGTGGCGAATCCCACTACTGAGGGTACTTTACTTTCTTCATCTTAGGGAAGGATATAGAGAGCTATGCTTTGGAGCAAATAGGGGAAAACTCTCCACTTGTTGAATTCATAGGTGGAACATAGGAAGATGGTCGTACTTGTTGGGGTCAGTCATTTCAGCTTCAGGACATTTCTGCAGGAGTTTCTCAGGGTAATATCCTAGACCCAAACATCTTCAGCTATCTCCTCAATGGCCTTACTTCCATCATAAGGTCAGAAGTGGATTGCACAATGATCAGCATTATTCATGATGCTTCAGATATTGAAGCTGTCCATTTCCAAATGCAGAATAACCTGGACAATATCAATGTTTGGATGAAAAAGTGGCAAGTAACATTTGTACCACACAAACACAAGGCAATATCCATTTCCAATAGGAAAGAATTTAACCTTCATCCCTTGACACTCAATGGCATTACCATCACTGAATTCCCCACTATCAATATCCTGGGGGGTAACCCTTAGCCATAAATTGAACTGAACCAGCCAAGTAAAAACTGTGGCTACAAGAGCAGGTCAGAGATTAGGAATACTACAGTGAGTAACTCATCTTCTGATTCTACAAACATTGTCCACCATCTATGACACACAAGTCAGGAATGTAATGGAATACTCCTTACTTGCCTGGATGGATGCCGCTCCAACAACACTCATGAAACTTAAAACTATCCAGGGCAAAGCAACCCATATGACTGGCACTATATCCACAGGTGGTACAGCTGGGTTTATCATTGGAAAGTGCCCCAAGTGGAGCGTATGGGTTGCATGGTATTCTGATGGAAGGGGACACCTTTAACAGTCTGACTGAGTTGGTGAACACCACTTGAGTGAAGGCAATTTCATAGCCTCACTCAGGGTTCACAGAGTGATTCTAGGTCAGCTCATAGCAAAACCCCAAAACAAAACTTACCCTCGTCCAAATGATTTAAAATTTTCTTCATGATCCAGGCCGGTAAGCCATTATTGTTGTTGCCAGTACGCTGACTCGAGACAGCAAAAGAGTCCCACTGGACCTAAATCGATTAAAAGTGCTAAAACACCCCAGGAACTGGCCAATGTCCTCAGACTTAGAGTGGGAGGGTTATAGTGATTGTAACATGTTTAATCCGGTGAACCTCATAGAATATGAGGCACGGTGGGCGGCACGGTCAGGAAAATGCCCATGGGGCTAGTAAAATATTAACAAGCAAAGCCTAATGAAGGGAATGCTTATATCAAAAATGAATGGAGGGGCTGGTGGTAGGGAGAGAAGGGACACCCCTGTCTATATTTGTCAGTCAGGGTTTCTTGATTGGATCAGATTAACAGCCCCAATCAGGGAACTCATATTAGATTACTTACAGTGTGGAAACAGGCCCTTCTGTCCAACAAGTCCACACCGCCCCGCTGAAGCGCAACCCACCCATACCCCTACATCTACCCCTTACCTAACACTACGGGCAATTTAGCATGGCCAATTCACCTAACCTGCACATCTTTGGACTGTGGGAGGAAACCCACGCAGATACAGGGAGAACGTGCAAACTCCACACAGTCAGTCGCCTGAGGCGGGAAATGAACCCAGGTCTCTGGCGCTGTGAGGCAACAGTGCTAACCACTGTGCCACCGGGCCGCCCAATTTCTCTGGAAAAAACAATGCATTCTTTGCACATACTGGGTCCAGTCTTTAATGTCAAGATCGAATAAGTCAGGCTTCGCAAATAACAGCATGATACCAGGAATGCTTACCCTACTCAAAGATGACTGTTGCGGGTGAATTTCCTTTCTCTTTTGTCTTGTTGCCACTTTTCTCTTGTCACTACTGAAATAACTTTCCATCACCAAGTCTCCTTTTATTTACATGTGGAGGGTCCTTGACACTGATTCAGCTCCCTCAGAGCCTGCTCTCAGAGTGAATAGAACCTTTGACACTCCTGTTTATATCTGTCAGCCAGGGCTCCCGGATTAGACCAGATTAACAGCTCCAAACAAGAAATTTATATTCACTGAGATCCACCTGGCTGACTTTGGTACAATCACTAGAAATAATTATTTGAAAAGGAATAACTGCAGTGCTATGAGGGAAGGGTGGTGCTAGAAAAGCACAGCAGTTCAGGCAGCATCCGAGGAGCAGTAAAATCGACGTTTCGGGCAAAAGCCCTTCATCAGGAATACAGGCAGAGAGCCTGAAGGGTGGAGAGATATCTCTCTGCCCGTATTCCTGATGAAGGGCTTTTGCCCGAAACATCGATTTTACTGCTGTGCTTTTCCAGTACCACTCTAATCTAGACTCTGGTTTCCAGTATCTGCAGTCCTCGTTTTTACCTAGTGCTATAAGGGAAGACAGGAGATGGGCACTAGGTGAATGCTTTTTCCAAAGAATGGCTTACAAAACAGGTTGAATAGCCACCTGCTACACTGTAACGCCATAATTCTATGATCTTGCGACACAGTCAAAGTGGTAGAAAACAAATTGGAGTTAATTCTGATCAAACAATACAAGCTCTGGTCAGACCATATTTTCAGAACTGTATCTGGTTGTTGAGGAAAGAAACTTTTATGTACAGGGAAGATGAATAACACTGATCTGTGGTGTTGGGTTTTGACTTGTGACTAATGACTGGAGCGACTTGGAAATATCAGTACAGACAAGAGGCTTCCCGGGGGTTATCTTATAAAGGTACCTAAGATAGTAAAGGATGTATAAATGACTGATTAGGTCTATTATCTTAAACTAAACAGTGGGAGTCACAAATTGAAACAAGTGAAAGATACAGTTTTGACTGAGAATTAAGAGGTTTCTCACTGTGTGTGTGTGTGTGTGTGTGTGAGAGAGAGAGAGAGAGAGAGAAAGAGAGAGAGATGTGGACACAATAAGCTTTAGAATAATTTAAATGGGAAATAAATGGGAGCTTAAATAGTGTTGTTCTGAATGGATAAATTGAAATGGTGGAATGATATGCCTCATCTCTTAAATATTTTGTTTTCTTATAAAAACAATCTAATAAGATGGAGAAGAATCCAAAATCTTCTGCAGTGTGTTTCACGAAAATGAGAAAACATGCCGTCTTGCAGAAGTAGTGAAAATATTAATTGTGTGATAACTCAGACTCCAGGTGTTTCATTAACACTGATGTATATTTTAGTGATTTACTTATGAATAAATCTTAACAGTTAGGTGGGAAGATTTAATACAGAGATATTGTAACCATTTAATGTAGCGTTCACCTAAAATTACAAAGTTTTATATTTATGTTAGGCTACACATCAACCAACAAGAAGTCTTGCATTATGATGAACATATCAAGCAAAGTAACCCAAAATCCTAATTAGTGAAATAGATATGCCATTTAAACTAGTGCAATGGGGTAAATGGTAGCTGTGATTGGAATATGTTTCACTTTTTCAATCAACCCATTTTGGGGAATTTACATGGATAAATAGCCAATAAATTCCTATACCTTTTACTACGTTTTTTTAAAATCAACCTTCTGACAAAATGTAGAATGTGACATCCAGGAAGTTATTAAAAGAAAACACAATGATAATTTTTCATTTTGCCTAGCAGCAGTTTTGGACATTGACATTAACTACTTTGGTTAGATTTTCACAGTCTCTAGTTTTCTTCTCCTAAAGCCACCAATGCTGTTAGAACATCATGCCTTGGGCATCAAGCGCCCTTTGTTGCCTTGTCCAACTGGTTTTATTCATGTTTGCGCCATGTTTTACATTCCTGTATAGCAAGACTTTTCTAAATGTTAGAATAATGAAAGTTGACCGACGTAGAATAGTTAATATTGTCCAGAATAGTTTCCAAGGTACAGAACAAATTAAATGAGACAGATCTCATGGTAGTTGACACAATTCTACTTATAGCTCTTAAAAACACTCAGATTTGAATTTTCACAAAGATATGGAGCCTGTCCATCGTTGCAAAAATGACTCTGGAAACTCAAATCCAGAGGTCCTGCCCTTGACCGCTACACCTACTCTTTTTGCAAGAACTGGGAATGGAGGTGGGTTCCAAATTGAACAACCACAGTTCACAAAGGGAGCTACCTCTAGTCGTGTCCGAAATTCATTAGCCATGGTGGGAAATACAACTTGCTTAGATTATACGTGCTAGGAACAGCTTTGAACTTTCTGTAGTTTCTTGGATAGATAGGGTACTCTTTTGGAGAGTTAGTGTACACTTTTGAATAAGATCCTGGACAGGTTTGCTAAAGGTCAAGTGTCCTTGGGCGAGACCATGTGCACTTTAATAGGCATTGTATCCTTTAAGAGGAGTCTTTTTGGGTTGTTAAATGTAGAAATGAATGTGCATAAAAAAGTGAATAAAACTATTGAAATAATCAAAAGTCACTGTAAGTAAAGTCACCATTGTTCCAAAGGGACCACATGAGAGAGAGAGATGGCTCATGGTGAGTTTAAACTGAGGATCAACTTGCCTCAGGCATGGGGAAAGGCTGAGAAGGTAGGGCCTTTGTGGTGACCTCAGGCAGTATGGGAATTATACCCACAGTAGTTGGTATCACGCTGCATCACAAACCAGCCATCCAGCCAATTGAACTAACCGACTAGCAGTAAATTAGTAGATGGAAGGGATTGAGGAACTCAAGAAAATTGCACACCAGGGAAATGGTACAGAGGAAATTGTTAGAGCTGTGGCACTGTCAAGTCTCTCAATCAAGATGAATGTCATCCCAGAGTCTTCAAGAAAATTGTAAGATTGATAGTTGATGCACTAGGTTTAATTTTCCACAAGTCCTAGATTTGGGAAATGTTCCATTAATTTGGAAAATAGATAAAGTAAGTCCTTTTATTCAAAAAGAGAGAGATTTAGGAAACAGAAAACTACAGCCATTTTAGCTCAACATCTGTCACAGAGAAGCTGGTAGAAGATATTATAAATATATTATGGAAGAAAACTTAGAAACAAACAGAGACAAATTGCTTTTGTGAAAGAGAAATCATGTTTAGCCAATATATTGGAGTTATTTAAGGAAATAACAAGTGCTGTGGAAAAAAGGAGATTAGTAGATGTACTGGATTTTGAGAAGGCATTTGATAAGATGTCATATGCAACATTATGATTAAAAAAGAAGTTACTTGTAACATCTTGAAATGGATAGTTGATTGGCTAGGAAACAGAGAATAAGCATTAATGGATCATTTTCTGATTGGTAATGCCTATGTCACAGAGCTTGGTGGTGGGCATCATTGTTTTATAATTTATATGAATGACTTTGATATGGTGATCGTATGTATGATAGCCAAATTTGCTGATGCCTACAAAGACAGGTAGGACAGCAAGGTCATAAAATGAAATGAAGTGGTCACCAAAAGATATAGTCAGGTTAAGTGAGATTTGGCAAATGTAGTATATGAGAAAATATAAAATTATCCATTTGACTGGAAATATTAAAATGCTTATTGTTGAAATATTGAGAGATTACAAAGCTTTAAGATGTAAAGGGATCTAGGAGTAAATGAATTGCAAAACATTACTAAGCAGGTACAGCAAGTAATCTGAAAAGTGAATGGAATGTTATGGTTTATTGTGAGGGTAATTGAATGCAAAAGTAAGAAAGTTATGCTTCAGTTATACAGGGCATTGTTGAGACTAGATCTAGAGTCCTGGGTACAGTATTGGTCTCCTTATTTTAGGAAGGATGTAAATGTATTGGAAACATCTCAAAACAAGTTTACGAGACAAATAATTGGTATGAATGTATTGATTTATGAGGAAAAGCTAGACAAGTTAGGCTTGTCTAGCATTTATTTTTTTAAAAATCACAGAATATGGATATTGTTGGTTAGGCCAGCATTTATTACACATCCCTATTGCTCAGAAATGATCACATTGCTGTATAGGCCAAACCAGGTAAGGTTGACCGATTTCCTTCCCTAAAGGCCATTGGTGAACTGGTTGAATTTTTTTCCACCCAATAATTAGTAATGATTTCATAGTCATCATTAGACTCTTAATTCCAGAATTTCTTGATTTCAAATTTCACCAACTGTCATAACGAGATTTGAACCTGGGTCCTCAGACCATTTCCTGAATCAATAGCCTAGCAATAATTCCACTTGGCCACTGTCTCCCACCAACAGTCAAGTGTTCAGAACAGTAAAGTCAATTTCATTCTAATGTGTAAGATCCTGTTGGGTCTTGACAGAGTTTATGTGGAAAGGACCTTTCCTTTTGTAGGAAAATCTAGAACTAAGGGTCATTGTTTCAAAAATAATGGGATCCCAAATTAAGTCAGGGATAAGAATAATTTTTGTTTCACAGAGGGTCACAGACATTGCGAAGCTTTTTTTTCGTAAGTCAGCAGAAGTGAAATCTTTGCATATTTTTAGGATGCTAAAAAATAGTTTATTGGTAAGCAAGGGGGTAAAAGGTTATCTGGGGTAGGCTGGAATGTGGAATAATCAGATCAACCATGTTTTTATTAAATGGTGGAGCAGGCTTGAAGACAGAGTGGTCTACTCCTGTTCCTGATTCATAAGTTCATATGCAAATGTCAAGAGATACTGCTAAGTGCAGCTGACAAACTGTCATGTATTTTAAACTCCTGTCTTTTAAACTTAAAAAAAAAGTTTGCAATATTAAAGAATGATTGTCTGCTATTTAACATTATCTAATGACATTATCCTCAGAGTTATCATTAATGGATCAGTGTTGCAGGATTGATTTTACAACTTTGATTATCACTGTGTGGTGCTTGTCAAATCATAGTTTGATTGACTGTCCCATGTGTTTGCCTATTCTTTGCAGTTTGACCATTGTTATGATCAGAGCTAATGTTATCACTGGACAAGGTAAATCCCAGAATTAAATCTAATTTAATTGATCATGTTTTGTTTTATTTTTGTTGTAATGGTCTTTCACTGATATTCAGCTTGCAATATAGAAAAATAGAATAAACCAAGATATTTAGATATAAAACAGATTTAAAGGTATTGAAACCCATTAAAATACAATCCCATTTATCCTGCTAACAATATTTTACAGGGGTCAAACTCCAGAGAAAACTCCTTTTCTATCACTTCTATAGGTTTAACTTAACAGTTGTAATATTCAAGGGCAATTAGGGGTGAGTAATAAACACTGGCAAACCAATGATGCCTGTGCCCCTTGAGTGAATTAAAAAATAAGTCACATTCAATTCTTGGTCTTGGGAGTTTGATAGTCTCTGCCTTGAATATTCACACAAGTGAGCTTATATTTTCTCAGCTTCGAATAATACCTTCGGGCTTTAATCAAACACTTCTCACCTGAAACTTACAAACTAATTACCTTACACTTAACTGACCTATTCCCTAACAGTTCAAAACTATCTCCTTTCTTCAGCAAAGACCGTTGAATGCATCTGATTTCTACCAGGACCTCGGTGTACTGAAATCCAAGGCTTTACAAGCAATGGATATTTTCCCTCAGCAAAAGAAAAAATGCTTTTAACTGAAAGCCTACCTACCCTGTTCACTCACAAAAAGAAAAGGGGCCACAGGAATGTGTTGGGGGAATAAATTAGCATTAAGGATAAAAGGAGCCATGGAGTGTGGGTACAGAGGTACAGGCTGGCATGATTGTTATTAGAGGCCTGCAGAGCAGATGGAAGGTATGGGATGGCATGTGTTATCATGGATGGGGCATGGAGAGTGTTGGGGGGAAGGGTGAGGATGTGTAAAGGCTGGAAGGCCTTATTTTTAAGTGACTTGCTTGGAATTTTGAACTAAGTGCCAGTGCAGGCCTTCTGCCCAGTCCACCTCCACTCTAGACATTTTGTCTCATTTTTAGGTCACCTTTCATGACTTCCAAATACACCAGCCCCCTCAGATTGAAAATTCAAAATTCCAGGGCACTTTCTCTTCGGTCAGGGTCAAGAAATGTCCTGATTTTGTGCTCCTACTCTGGGAGAGAGAAATTCAATTTTTCATTGCACGTGCTAAAAAAAACTTAACTTGAACCTTGATAATATGTTGCATAACAACCTGCCATCAGAGATAAATAAAAGTTAAGGTCTTATTACTGAAAACTTTGGTGACAAATTATGTCAACTTAAAGCATTATTGAGCTTGATATCTATGCCATAAATTTATATGAATTACAATTTTATACTGAAGTTTCTGTCACATGAAAGGTCACAATGCAAACTTACCTTTACATACTTTTGTACCACAAATGTTTTAGTGGTTGAACAATGTCACTAGTGAGAATCCATCCAGAAGCATAGTATCAGGCCAATTAATCAGTGGACTGATGCTGAAGATAGCTGCGTGAACCTTCAATAAAACATTAGAATTATTCATTGGAGTGTGACAAAGTCTCAACAATCTGGTGTTAGTGCTTTTCTACAAGAGACAAAAACTGTTAAACTCAGATGTATGCAGGCAGCAGGCATTTCATCATGAGAAAAGGTTATTGAATTAATTGGACAAGGGAATTGATAAATTGTTCCATTGTCCTTGTTAAAATGAATGAAAATAAAAAGTATTGAATTGTTCATGCTGCATACAAAGCTTAGCAGGGAATGTTGGTCACCTGTGAAGCTTGATAAAATAAGAACTAGGTAAATGCTAACCATAAAGTATAACCTGTATAAGTCTTTTCAGCATCTCCATTTTTATTATAATATTCTATCATTCTGTGGTAAATTGAATGTTGTAATACAGAAGAGGAATGAACACTGATGCGAAAATAAAGTTAATGTATTTTTTTCCGAATACCCAGCCTATGATATGGACCATCTGATAGTTGTGTTGCCTAGAATATAAAATAAGACATGGTTAGATGTGTAAGCTGAAAGGCTATTGGGGCTCAAGTTTGAATGGAGCTGATTTATACTTGCATTCAATGTCATTTTGCCTTCCAAATCATGTTCAACTTCTGTCATAAATAGATTATTTTTTGTTTAGAATACCCTGCCTTAGTTATCATTGAGAAATAAATATTTACCTAATTCAAATTATTTATTCTATATTTGTCTCTGAAAATGAAAATTGAAGACGGTGGGGAGTGGTATATAACTGCTGGCCAATCACTGTTGATAGCTTTCCAGTACCTACAATGTATGAAATTCTACATTGAGCCTTACAGTGTCTTTCCACATTTTTCCCATTTTGTCCTGATCTCATAATTTGTTTCATAACAAATTTTATCTGTGATAAGTAACAATTATGGCCTTAATACCGAACACTTCGATTTCAAAAGATTGGAAACAGATCATGATGGATTTTGCCATTCTTATTTGGCTAGCTTACATGAATTATTCTTTTATTGATCATACTTTTCAAAGGTTATAATTCAGTCTTCATCCATGACAGTGAACATTTGCAGCTGCACAGGTGGGCATCGCAACAGAGTCCAATTCTGCCCTTGTCTCATATCTACAGGTGGTTACATTTGAAGCAGTAATCAATTGGATAAGAATCAGACAACTTGTGTGATGCTTTTTTAACATGCTGTGGCTCCAAGGACGGTGAGGACTCTTGCAGTATTAGAACCATTGATCTGTCTGAAATCAGCGAGCTCAGCATGGAGCAAATGTAGACTCCAGGATATTCCTTGTTTGCATCACTTAGTTCTTCACTACCTCAGCTGATAAAAGCAGTGATCATCAGAAAAGCAGTGTTTCCCAGCTGAACAAAATTCCAAGAAAAACAATTAAACATATTTGTTATGCTTCCATTTAATGAATTTTAATTTAAAAAACAACTGATCAAAATCTCCTTAATGTTGCTTATTGAAGTTAAATTAAAAAAGAAAGAAAATCACTATGTGGTGGAAACCATACCTGGTCGGCATGGATGGGTTGGACCGAGAGGTCTGTTTCCATGCTGTACATCTTTATGACTGACTCTATTCACCAGCTCTCAGATCTGTCAGCAACAAATGCCGTAAACCCATGGTCTGCAGTGGTTAAAAAAGCAACTCTCCATCACTTCCTTGACCAACAAATGTTGGTCTTGCCAGTTGAACCCACATAACATGAATGAATTTAAAACAAATCAAAAGGGAAAAGACAAGTTAACATTTAATGTCGAACTTTTGCTGGAATTTTGAGTTAGAAGGTTATGATAAACATATCTAATTCTAAGTGCATATTTCGAAGTTGTTGCCAGGTTTTTGGAGATGCTGCTCTAGGTATAATTTGGCATTCAATCACACAATATCAGTTTAAATTGTTTGGTGGTACAAAAATTGAGTATTGCTATATAAAAAAAAACAGGCTGTCAAAACTTCTTGTCTTGCATTCATTGGGACAGACAGATTGACAGCATGCCTCTTGAGAAATATTCAGTAATAGTTTTAATAAATGATGCAATAATCTTCTTCTTATGGTGATCAAATATAAATACTTCTATTTTTGAAATATTATCAATAAATGCTATAACAATAACATTAATGAGATGGGTGAGAAAGAAATAATTGCATTTATAAAATGTTCGGTTAATTTAATATATAACAAGTTTTATTTAATTGAAGCTTTTTTAAAGCTTGAAATTGAAACATCCAAGTGGTCAATGTGCTAATTAATGGCTCCATAAATTTTAATTAAAAGGGTTTATACCAGTTACTTTGCATTAAAACTCATGTTAATTGGAAGTGTACATGAAAATTGTTGAGTATGCCTCAAAGGGAAGCCAAACCCTAATTACAACACTGTCTGAGCTGAAAGAGTTTGCACCTTTGGAGTCAATTTTTAGTATAATCTAGCAGAGAGGACTGCTCATCCTGCAAATTGCAAATAGTAACTGAAACCTGGAAAGTGGATCATCACTACAATGTCAGAATATGGTTTTGTTATTAACAGGTGATAATATAAACAAATTTATGTCTAGGGACAAATTCAACTGGAAACAACTTTAGTTCTCTTCACTATTTAAGTTAATTTATCTGGAATAATACATGCTAGGACCAATGATAACAGGTTCTGATAATGCTGATGATATTCTGCAAGCTGCACAAGATGCAAATTTGGTGAAGGTATGAAAGTGAAAAGGGTTTATCCACCAGATACAGAAGGAGGGACTGCATGACATTAATCCCTACTTAACACTGTGTGTCTGTAAGGGTATGTGTGAGTGTCTGTGTATCTGTGTGTATGTGTGTCTATAGGAGTGCGTGTGTGTAGGAGTGTCTGTGTGTGTGTATAGTGCAATGGTGGTCACCTGTAATGTGACATGAACCCAAGGTCACAGTTGAGGCCCTCCCTATGGGTACCGAACTACTCCCACACACACATAGGCATTCCTATACACGCAGACATGCACACCTCACACATAACCTTACAGACACACACTCATACACACACACAGGCATCCTCTCAGAGACTTAGACCACTCTACACTCATGCACACACGTATACACTCTCTCTCACAGACACTCACAACCCCCCACCCCAGACACACACACACAGACAGACAAAGACCCACATGCACACATATATTTTGTGGGGTGAATTTATACTTACAGAGTTACATTGTACTGCTCAAAAACTGCATGAATTCATGTAAAACTCTGAGCTCAAAAACTGCATGAATTCAAGTAAAACTCTGTTATCTCACTTTTTAGATTAGAATCAATCTAAACATCATGACATAGACAGAGAACACAGGGGGCTAACACCTACAACATATTGTCTAGCTAACGCCCATTGTTACAGCTAACCTGAGAATGCAACTTTTAACAAAAGGCTTTGTGAGTTACACATGAAAGAAGTGAAACTATCATGGCATTCGAATAGATGAAAGACTCAACAAAAAATCAAGGTATTTTTCAATGTATAATTTCAGTTACATCACACTGTAAATTTTTGCTATAAATTCTGTGCCTTAGAATTGTGTCCTCCACTATCACCTAGTGAAGGAGTGGCACTCTGAAAGCTAGTGTGCTTCCAATTAAACCTGTTGGACTATAACCTGGTGTTGTGTGATTTTTAACTTTGTACACCCCAGTCCAACACCGGCATCTTCAAATCATGGTCACAATTTCAGGTTGATTTCAGAGTTCTTCAAAGTTGCTGATGTCTACAGGGGGTGGTTTGGCATCTGCTCAAGCCTTTACCCCAACTTGAAGACTTTGGCCTGAAACAGGAGCTTCTGGACATGAATAGAATAGTTTGAATCTGTATATGGCAGGTAGAATGCAGAAAAGTGGCATAGAAATGGATAGGTTATTGGAAGAGGAAGGGCAGAGTAAAGCCTAAATTTCTCAACCATATTCATTTAGAGAGTAACTCTCTTACCTGAGCACAGACAGGAATAATATATCAAATGTTGTGACTTCATTGAAACCGATCACTTGCTATTATCTCAGAAGGCTGAGATATTATTTCTGATAGTTATAAATGTGATTGAGGTCATGAAACGTTTTGAAACTGGCTCCTTTGAAGTTGGGTCAGGTGATATTTGTAATCCCTCCCAGTAGTAGAGACAGTCAATAATGTGCATATGGCCGCAGTCTGGTCTGGATGCTTGACAGACAAAACTAAGGTGGGACGCTGAATACAACATTGTGCCCCACAGGACCATTATGATTCTTAGCAATCCTGTCAATTTTTTGGAGGACAGATTGTTGAACCTCTCTAATACTCTGCAATTCCGATATCTATGGCCTTACAATGACAGCAGTCTGAAACTTTAATGTAACAAGCTGAACTTGCATGACTTCAGTTTGAGGTTCTGTTGGATTAGACTTGGAAGGAAGAAGACATGAAGCTAGGCTTGTGGTGATATGAGGATAGAGGAAAGCAAGTAGTGCTTTCTCACACCATCTGTAAGCTTGTAAATCAGAATAGATTGTGGGATGAGGGTGACTTTGGCTGTGAGAAAGAGGATTAGCTATGAAGGTATTATTATCTCTGATGGCTTCAGACCTTTTGCTCAATGATAAATATTCCATTGACAGCTAGAACAGCTTTCTCCACAAACCTGTAACTCAGTTTGCACCTCACTACTTGTGTGCTACCATCTCCAGCTATCTAGTCTGTCACTCTGCAAGATAGGTGAGTGTGTTAATGTGTGTGTTGCGATGTGTTTGGGTGATTTGGCTGTCGTGAATAACTGGAAATGTGTGTCAGTTGTGAAAGGTGACTATACGGTTTGTAGCAGGGCTATTATATGAATGTGAGGTCTGAGGTAGAGACTGTTACTAGGTCAGTAATGGAGATGTGTGGCATTGAACAATGGGTGATGTGATGATGCTGCTTTTTGCAAGGTTATTCTGACCTTGGTTTGTTTTTTGAAAGGGGTCATAAATGCATAGGTTCCAATGTGTCTGGTCTGTAAGAGTTTTAGGACTAATTTGAGTGTAACTGACAGATACTGCCTCAGTGAAAAAGGCTTTCAAGTTTAAAAACAACACTTGTACAATAAAAGGGAAATGGCCAGTTCTCCCAACGTAGCTTATCTCTGGTTTGGTCTGGTTTGGTTTTAACAAACAGTCAGTTTTTGAGGCTGCTGGTCCAAGAAACAGCTCCATGCTGATCGTCTCTCTCTCTCTGACATCTCTCATGTCAGCACATGTGTTTGATTTTACCTTTATTTTTGACAAGGAGGTATTTATGCAAGTATTTGGATCAGTATCATTAAGTTGTGATAGAGTCGACTGGGTTTTTAAATAGTTATGTTATTCTAAGTTCAGTTTTCTTTTGTTTGTTTATAAATAAATTCTAGGAGAAAGTGAGGACTGCAGGTGCTGGAGATCAGAGCTGAAAATGTGTTGCTGGAAAAGCGCAGCAGGTCAGGCAGCATCCAAGGAACAGGAGAATCGACGTTTCGGGCATGAGCCCTTCTTCAGGAGGGTTCATGCCTGAAACGTCGATTCTCCTGCTCCTTGGATGCTGCCTGACCTGCTGCGCTTTTTCAGCAACACATTTTCAGCTAGAAATAAATTCTGTTTTGTTTGAAACTGAGTGGTTTGGCCAGCTGCATCACTCCTGGTAGATACACCCACAACTGCTTTAAACAGCTAGACAAGTTAGGGGCTGGCCATCTTCTTGAAATGTTTTGAGGTGGTTTGGCCTAGTTCATAACAGTGGGTCTGCTGGCACAGTTTATGGGTTATGGCATTTGTCAATCCATTCAGTGACCTTGATCCTTATGTAAAGTCATTTACCTTATTGTGACAGTATATCCAGGTTATTAGGATGAGAGTCCTGATATTGACCAACATCTGACCCAGGGCCATCTAAAAGCTTGTCTGGAGGGTCCCTCAGATTAATAATCTCTCTCCTGCATCAATGGCCTCCAATGGAGTTTTGAAAAATCTTTATCATGTTGTGTCATTCTTGTGGCTTTTCAAAGTCAAACTCACTTTTACAATAACTTGCGAAACCTCCTGCAACCAAACCACACCCTTACTGCTCATACAGCACTTAGTCTTGGCAATGTTATCTAATTTTTCTTTAAAGATCTTATTCAGTTTGATTACTGGTTAGTGATATCCAGTGCAGGAAATGCCTATGATAATAAAGATCTCAAGTCTTGCTGAATGTTCGCTTTGGAAAGAAGAAAAATAGTTGATTGGAAAATAAAACTTGAGATCAAACTGAGCAGCTACTTAACAATTGGAATTAGAATGACTGCTTTTTGCACTGAGAACAATCAATCTGCCTGTATTTGTGAGATGTATACAATACTGATTTCTGGTATAACTTAGTAAATTCTTCGAGGAGAAAGTGAGGACTGCAGATGCTGGAGATCAGAGCTGAAAATGTGTTGCTGGAAAAGCGCAGCAGGTCAGGCAGCATCCAAGAAACAGGAGAATCGACGTTTCGGGCATCAGCCCTTCTTCAGGAATGAGGAAAGTGTGTCCAGCAGGCTAAGATAAAAGGTAGGGAGGAGGGACTTGGGGGAGGGACGTTGGGAATGCGATAGGTAGAAGGAGGTCAAGGTGAGGGTGATAGGCTGGAGTGGGGTGCATATAAGAAAGGATGCACTGGCATTGGAAGAAGTTCAAAAGAGATTTAGTAGATGCTTCTGGCATGATAGGGTTGACTTATCAAGAATGGCTAAACAGGTTAGGCCTTTATTCATTGGAGTTTTGAGGAATGAAGGCTGATAATTTTGCAATATGAAACATTGAGGAGGCTAGACTGTGTAAATGTTGAGGTAAAAACAATGACTGCAGATGCTGGAAACCAGATTCTGGATTAGTGGTGCTGGAAGAGCACAGCAGTTCAGGCAGCATCCAAGGAGCTTCGAAATCGACTTTTCGGGCAAAAGCCCTTCATCAGGAATAATGATGAAGGGCTTTTGCCTGAAACATCGATTTCGAAGCTCCTTGGATGCTGCCTGAACTGCTGTGCTCTTCCAGCACCACTAATCCAGAATGTGTAAATGTTGAGAAGGTATTTCCATTAATCAGGAATGTAAAGATATTTTTCCTCCCAGAAGATATTGAATGTCTGAACTCTCTACCTTAGAGAGGTATGGAGACTAAATAATTAAATATAGGAATAATAGTAAGTTATTCAGCTCATCAAACTTCCCCTGGTATTCAATATGATCATGGTAGATGAATACTTCAATGCCTTATACTTGCTCCAATTCTATAACCCTATACGGCATAGGTAATCAGAATACTCAAAGACAGAGCCTCTGTAGCCGTCTTTGGTACAGAATTCCAAAGGTTCACAACTTTCTGAGTGGAATAATTTCTTCATATCTCTGACATGAATGGCATCTTCGTTATTTTTAAATTGTTGCCCCTAGTTTTAGGCTTCTTAACCGGGGGGAACCATCTTTCCTGCATCTATCCTCTCTAGCCCTTTAAGTATTTTGTAGATTTGAATTCGATCACCTCTCATTCTTTAAAACTGTATAAAATATAGGCCCCGAATGACCAATCTCTCTTCATAGGCCAGTCTGCCACCTTGGGAACAAATCTGGTGAAACTGTGTTGCTCTCTGTCTATGGTGGTAATATCTTTCCTGAGATAAGAAAATGAAAACTGCACACAATACCCCAGATGGGTCTAAAGAAGCTCATACACAATTGAAGCAGGACTTCACTACTCCTATACTCAAATAGCAATAAAGGTTAACTCTCATTTAGCCTTCCTAATAGCTTGTTGCACCAGCGTATTAGCCTTCAGTGACTTATTGACAAGGCCACTTGTGTCCTTTTGTAAATCTACGCTTTTTCAAACTCCTACCTTTTAAGAAATACTCAGTGCATCTTTTTCTCTTTCCAAAGTAGAAAATCTCATATTTTTCTTTTGCATTTAAAGAGGGGGTAGATTGATTTTTGAAATATTGTGGAATTGTAGGCTATGCTGACCTGACGTGAAAGAAGAGTTAAGGTCTGAGACAGATCAGTGGTTTTCAAA
Organism: Chiloscyllium punctatum; assembly: GCF_047496795.1. NCBI lineage: Eukaryota > Metazoa > Chordata > Chondrichthyes > Orectolobiformes > Hemiscylliidae > Chiloscyllium > Chiloscyllium punctatum. The sequence goes on along the minus strand of NC_092750.1, from coordinate 47,018,287 downwards.
AAGAATGACAGGGAGGATTGAAGGGCTGGGTTGCCTGTTCCTGCTCCTATTTCTTACATTCTTCTTCAAAGAGTTATTAGTAATACTGTTATTAACTTAATGACCACTGGGATAGGATGGTCACCCACACCTTCATGTTCCAAGTTCTGCTCCAGAAGCTGGTACAGTTCTGTGACAGTGTCCTGGGACATTTACAGTCTGCAGCAACACTAAGTCTTGCTCATCACGAGGAAATTACATCAAGGACATTAGAGTCTAGCCCTCCTGGACTGCTTCTGAGGGGGCCTTCCCGTGGAGGCAGCTTGGCAGCTGCTGTATGTTGCTGCTGTTCTTGGGCTTGCTGCACATCGGCTCTTCCTCAATTTCTCTGCATCTTCATTGCATCACTACTACAATGATGATAACCTTGTTGTGACTGGATTCATCAGTCATTTTTGCAATGAACCTGTGGAGAGAATATAAGACACAGAACAAATCTATTATAATGTGAGTATCAGCATTCACATCAATCACAAAGGGTAGTTAACATACCCCTGCATACACAGAGACAGAAAGAGATGTAGCACTCTAACAAGGAGGGCCATAGACTGTCTTTATGTGGCACTTTGATGCTGTACTTTTTGCCAATGAGTATCGCACCATTCGTATCATGAAGAGACATTGGGAGATTGTATGTGCTGTATGACTTCAGATACCATATGGTCCCAGCTCCACATCATCTAAAAGGGAATGTGACGGCCTAGCAGTCTTCACGTTGGAATGTTAATCCAGAGACCTAGGTAATGTTCTGGGAACCTGGGTTTTAATCCTGCTGTGACAGATGATGGAATTTGGCTTCAATAAAAATCTGGAATGATTGTGAAACTGTTGTCAATTATTGGGAAAACCCATCCTGTTAACTAACATTCTTTAGGGACAGAAATCTGCCATCACTACCTGATCTGGAGCAATGTGGTTGAATCTTAACAACCCTCTGGTTGCAACAAATGTTGGCTTAGTCATCCTGTGAATGAATAAAAAAAGAAATACATTATTCAATGTAAGAACAGGCTAGTTATAGTTCACAATGACAGGAATTCAGTTCAGTGCTCCTGCACAGTCTATGAGGTCTTGCATTAGCTTTGGACCTTGTTGTAATGTCCTGCTTCTCAGATGATTACCTCCAAGCTGCAATGACACACGGACATGGTCAAGTTTCCTTGTGACTAGCATTTGTACCCCACATGCCTGGACACTGCATGCATTTCATAACCACAATGATTTGATTGCAAATGATTTTAACCTGTACTCCACAACTGAATGATGAATTCCATAGCTCCTTGAAGAGCTTACTGTCATTCAGAAATGAAAACCAGGTATTCAAACAGAAACAAAAAAAAACACTGATTCTGCCCACTCCAGGTGTGTTCACAATCATTTTTTCATTTCATTTTGCATTTAAGAACTGAGTGAATATGGAGGGAAATGCTGGTAATGTTTGGCATCGTGGATCTGCTTGGTAGTCAAGAGGACAACCGCTCCTGAATGTCCATGTCTCTTTCTACTTGGCAGTCCCTGGATAGGACTTCATTACTAATCCTCCACATGTTCCCAAGGACCACCTGGATTTATGACTGCAGTTCTCATCCTTAGTTGAGTTAACTCCCACACTGACTGCCAGTGACTGATTGTGCCCACACCCCTGGACTGAGATCAGACAATGCCCTTGACTGACAGTGCTGAGGCCCTACGACTGATGGCACCCCTCTTGACTTCACCCCCTTTGAATTTGATACGTGGGCAAATTTGAAGCATGCGCTGTGTATTTGCCATATGGGTTACTGGTGCATTCCATAGGTGTTAGATTAACATAACACTGTGCCATACAGCAACATGGTCATCCGCTTGACTGACGATTACTGAAGAATAGCAAGCTGCCTTGCTTTGTGTCTGTGCTAAGCAGTGCAACAGGACAGAAATAATGTGAGCCTTTAAGATACAGCTGAGGGGGCTAAGCAGCAGATGGCATGGCAAGGAAAGGCAGTGTTGTCAGCATCAATGTTAGCACATAATCAATGAGCAGTCCTGGGATGCTGCTCGTTCTGATCATAAACTGGGTGCCTGCCCCCCCATGCACAAACTGTCCTTTCAGCAACATTGTAATGAAAGATACCAGTGCACTTCAAAGTGCAGCTTTGAACTACAGAGCTGTGCTGCAAGTGATTCGGAGTTGTGGCATGGTAATGCAATGAGGTTTTAATATGTCAGACCCTTATGTCCATGGACATGCGGTGTGCGTATGTTCACTTACCTTGGAGAGTTTCCTGAGAAACTGGTGCTGTGTGGAGGTCTGGAGGAGCAGGGAGCTGAAGTCACCAATTACTTAGTCTGACTTTCACGTCAGGATCCAAGTTTACACCTAGGTGTAATCCAGTGGCTATTAGAATGGGAGACTGTACATTAATGTGTTGAGATTAAGTAATAACATGGCTGTTAATGAATGCTAATCCATGCAAACAAGTCTCGCTGCACATTAATGAGAATCCCACCATAGCATCTGACACTGTTAGAAATTGGGACTTCTTAGTCTCAGTAGAATGGCCTTGTTTGAACATCTCATCTGTTGTTCCAACATTTCTCATGGCCCACATTATACAAGGGCTGTGAAAGTCCCACCATAGTGTTTTGCATTTGATATAAAGCACAAGATCATAGAGTCATAGAGATGTACAGCATGGAAACAGACCCTTTGGTCCAACCCTTCCATGCCGACCAGAAATCCGAACCCAATCTAGTCCCACCTGCCAGTACCCAGCCCATATCCCTCCAAACCCTTCTTATTCATATACCCATCCAAATGCCTCTGAAATGCTGCATTTGTACCAGCCTCCACCACATCCTCTGGTAGCTCATTCCATACACGTACCACCTTCTGTGTGAAAAAATTGCCCCTTAGGTCTCTTTTATATCTTTCCCCTCTCACCCTGAACCTATACCCTCTAGTTCTGGTCTCCCTGACCCCAGGGAAAAGATTTTGCCTATTTATCCTATCCATGCCCCTTATAATTTTGTAAGCCTCTATAAGGTCACCCCTCAGCCTCCGACGCTCCAGGGAAAACAGCCCCAGCCTGTTCAGCCTCTCCCTGTAGCTCAAATCCTCCAACCCTGGCATCATCCTTGTAGATCTTTTCGGAACCCTTTCAGGTTTCACAACATCTTTCCGATAGGAAGGAGACCAGATTTGCATGCAATATTCCAACAGTGGCCTAACCAATGTCCTGTACAGCCGCAACGTGACCTCCCAACTCCTGTACTCAATACTGTGACCAATAAAGGAAAGCACACCAAATGCCTTCTTCACTATCCTATCTACCTGTGACTCCACTTTCAAGAAGCTATGAACCTGCACTCCAAGATCTCTTTGTTCAGCAACACTCCCTAGGACCTTACCATTAAGTGTATAAGCCCTGCTAAGATTTGCTTTCCCAAAATGCAGCACCTCGCATTTATCTGAATTAAACTCCATCTGCCACTTCTCAGTTCATTGGCCCATCTGGTCCAGATCCTGTTGTAATCTGAGGTAACTCTCTTTGCTGTGAACTACAACTCCAATTTTGGTGTCATCTGCAAACTTACTAACTGTACCTCTTATGCTCGAATCCAAATCATTTATGTAAATGACAAAAAGTAGAGGGCCCAGCACCGATCCTTGTGGCACTCCCACTGGTCACAGGCCTCCAGTCTGAAAAACAACCCTCCACCACCACCCTCTGTGTTCTACCTTTGAGCCAGTTATGTATCCAAATGGCTAGTTCTCCCTGTATTCCATGAGATCTAACCTTGCTAATCAGTCTCCCATGGGGAACCTTGTTGAACGCCTTACTGAAGTCCATATAGGTCTCATCTACTTTTCTGCCCTCATGAATCTTCTTTGTTACTTCTTCAAAAAACTCAATCAAGTTTGTGAGACATGATTTCCCACGCACAAAGCCATGTTGACGATCCCGAACCAGTCCTTGCCTTTCCAAATACATGTACACCCTGTCCCTCAGGATTCTCTCCAACAACTTGCCCATCACCGAGGTCAGGCTCACCGGTCTATAGTTCCCTGGCTTGTCTTTACCGCCCTTCTTAAACAGTGGCACCACGTTTGCCAACCTCCAGTCTTCTGGCACCTCACCTGTGAGAATTCTGAGTAATCCAAGATGGAGGACAGGAAACATTTCTGGCTGTAAGAGCTGCTCCTTTCTTTGAGGTATTTTAGGTGTTGGAGGTGATTTCCTCGCATTTCAGGAGCAGCAATTACTGTTTTATATGCTGTTGTATTGTTTTGGAACTTTGGAAAAGAAAAGTCAAAATAACAGCAGATTAAAAGGGAGAAGAGCAGACAAAGGAAGCACATGGTGAGGACAGTGCAGGAGAGAGAGAGAGAGAACCTGCTGTTACTGCCTTTGCTGTTTGAATTCATGTATCGCTGGACATCAGAGTGCATCTGGGAAAATTAACAGTGAAATTCACAACTAATCTTGGAGGAACTGTTAGGCGAAATTCACAGCACAGAATCAGATAAGTTAATTGTTGTTTTAAGTCTGTCCAAGAGAAAGGCTGCAGAAGTGAGTATAGTGGATTCTTTCTTGATTATATGTTCTTGGAGATAAGTCTCTTGATTAAACTTAAAATATAAGCCATAGCTATTAATTTAACCTGGGGTAGTGTTTGTAGAGGAATAAGATGGTGTTATTTTCTGGGTCTGTAGATCGTGAAGGAGCAAAAGTGATATGTACTTCTTGTCAGATGTGGGAGTTTAAAGAGAGTTTAAGGGTTACTGCAGATTATATCTGCCATAAGTGCTGTTGGATGCAAATCTTATCAGATCGAGTGGATCGGTTGGAGAGACAGATAGAAGCAATGAGGAATTTGCAACAGCAACAGTATGCGATGGATGGCAGTTATAGGAAGGGGGAAAAGTCTCAGTTACAGTCACATAGATGGATTGACTCCAGGAAGGCTGAGAGAGGTCGGCACCTAGGGCAGGAGTCTTTTGTGGATATACCCATTTCAAACAGGTATGCTATTTTGGAAAATGTAGGGGGTGATGGATTCTCAGGGGAACATAGCATGAATAGCCAAGTTTCTGGTATTGAGACTGGCTCTAATGCAATGAGGGGTACGTCGGCTTCCAAGAGATCAATTGTGTTAGGGGATTCTGTAGTCCGAGGTACTGACAGACGTTTCTGTGGCCAGCAGAGAAAAAGCAGAATGGTGTGTTGTTTCCTTGGTGTCAGGATCAATGATGTCTCAGAGAGGGTGCAGAATGTTCTCATGGGGGAGAGGGGCCAGCAGGATGTCATTGTCCACATTGGAACCAATGACATTGAAAGGGAAAAGGTTGAGACTCTGAAGGGAGGTTACAGAGAGTTCGGCAGAAATTTAAAAAGGAGGTCCTCAAGAGTAGTAATATCTGGATTACTCCCAGTGCTATGAGCTAGTGAGGGAAGGGATAGGAGGATAGAGCAGATGAATGCATGGCTGAGGAGCTGGTGTATGGGAGAAGGATTCACATTTTGGATCATTGGAATCTCTTTTGAGGTAGAAGAGACCTGTACAAGAAGGATGGATTGCACCTAAATTGGAAGGGGACTAATATACTGGCAGGGAAATTTGCTAGAACTGCTTGGGAGGATTTAAACTAGTAAGATGGAGTGGGGTGGGTGGGGGGGGGGGGGGAGGTGTGGAACCCAGGGAGATAATGAGGAAAGAGATCAATCTGAGACGGGTACAGCTGAGAACAGAAGTGAGTCAAACAGTCAGGGCAAGCAGGGACAATGTAGGACTAATAAATTAAACTGCATTTATTTCAATGCAAGGGGCCTAACAGGGAACCCAAGGCATGGTTAGGAACATGGACTGGGATATCATAGCAATTACAGAAACATGGCTCAGGGATAGGCAGGATGGCAGCTTAATGTTCCAGGATACAAATGCTACAGGAAGGATAGAAAAGGAGTCAAAAGAGGAGGGGGAGTAGTGTTTTTGATAAGGGATAGCATTACAGCTGTGCTGAGGGAGGATATTCCCTGAAGTACATCCAGGGAAGTTATTTGGGTGGAACTGAGAAACAAGAAAGGGATGATCACCTTACTGGGATTGTATTATAGACCCCCTAATAGTCAGAGGGAAATTGAGAAACAAACTTGTAACGAGATCTCAGCTATCTGTAAGAATAATAGGGTAGTTATGGTAGGGGATTTTAACTTTCTAAAAGATGTTTGAGAACAAAGTGCAACAAGTAAATAGGAAGGCAAATTTAACTTTTGTTTATTGAAAGGTGAGTGGAGCACAAAAATGAGAATATTTTACTTCAGATTTATAGAGGTTTGGTCAGACCACATTGATCTGGAGTACTTTGTACAGTTTTGGTCTCCTTAGTTAAGAAAGCAGGTAAATGCATTAGATGCAGATTCGGGAATGTTCACCGATACCTTGGAGAAGTACATTATCTAGAGGGAAGGGTCAGACAGGCTGGGCCATTACCTATTGGAGTTTAGAGAAATGAGAGGTGATCTTATCGAGATATGCAGGATTCTGATGGGTCTTGAAGTTGGATAGTGAGACTGTTGCCCCTTGCTGAAGAGACCAGAACTCGGGGCACACTTTAAATATAAGGAGTCTCCTGTGGAGATGAGGAGATTAGTACTCTTTCCCTGAGAGGATCTTTTTTGAACTCACCTCCTCACAGGCAAGTGGAGCCAGTGTCTTTTGATGCTTTTAAGACAGAACTAAAAGATAATTTCCTACCCAAGGAGTTATAGTTTATCAGGGGGGAGGTGGCCGGTTACTAGAAATATGGAGTTGAGGTCACTGTCAATTGGCTATGATCGTATTGAATAGCAAGCAGGCAAGATGGGCCAAATGGCCCACTCCTCCTTCTAATTCATTCTTTTCTAGATATCGCTAAATTCATCATAAAGTTAACCTAACCCCTTCTTGATGTGAACACAGATTGTTGCTACTGTTCCAAGAAAATGTTTCATGGCCATCGTGGTTTATATAATATATTTGAATACTTCAATACCCAATTACAGGCATACAATGCTTCAATGCCACTTCTCACAAAGACTTGTATTAAATTATGGTCCTTTTACTTTGCTCTTACTAAACTTAATTTACCCATTTTTAATTTGAGCTAAATGATTTCATAATTGTCTTAAAAGGCTTATTGCCACGAACAAATGGGTTGCTGTCTGTACTTGCACATGTTACATGCGTTGGTCTGTATATGTGCATGTGTATATGTAGAAATGTTGCTGCTCTAATATTTAGATGCTAGAGCTGAAATATAGTGTACTGAGAGCTGCATTAGTGATTTGGAAATGCTTCGGGAATTGTCAGAATTATCTATCATGAAAGAATTATTATTTCTTAAAGAAAGTAAAATAGCCCTTCTCTTGAAGAGGTAAAAATCATAGAGAATTTAGATAGCTAGAGGAAAAAGAAGAGATGATTAAGGCTAGAGCAATACAAAAGTCAGTGGAAGCTCATTCTAATTTGGATAGGCTTCTTGAAGTGGTCTCGTGCCTCAGAGCTTTAATGTGCTCAGTGATCTCTTGAATTCCACTTCTATATTGATATGCACCCAAAATTACTTCAGACTGGTACAAAAGCGACAACACGCGCAGAGCCTAATCTTTTTTTATCACACCATCTGAAGATTCACCTCTCCTCAAAATTTCAGTTCTCACTGATCTTTGAAGTGGTAAGTCTCAGAATGCATCACATACAGCAACACTGTCAAATTGACCAAATAGTTTGACAATAATATTTTAGTGATGAAGAAAGAAGAAAATGGAGTTTAAGCTTACAAAAAAAAAATCAAGAATTGTGATGACAGAAAATCCTCAATTTTAGGCACAATAATATTGAAAGTCATTGAGTCATCAGGTCTTAGAGCTGTACAGCATGGAAACAGGCCCTTCAATCCAACGCATCCATGCCGACCAGGTATCCTAAATTAATCTCATCCCACTTTCCAGGATTTGGCCCATGTCCCTCCAAACCCTTCCTATTTATATACCTATCTAGATGTCTTTTAAATGTTGTAATTGTACCAGCCTCCTACCCTTTCTCTGGACGCTCAGAAAAATGTGGTGCTGGAAAAACACAGCAGGCCGGTCAGCATCCGAGGAGCAGGAGAATCGATGTTTCGGGCATAAGCCCTTCTTCAGGACTCCTGAAGAAGGGCTTATGCCTGAATCATCGACTCGCCTGCTTCTCGGATGCTGCCTGGCCTGCTGTGTTTTTCCAGCACCACATTTTTCAACTCTGGTCTCCAGCATCTGCAGTCCTCACTTTCTTCTGGCAGCTCAGACCTTACATGCACCACCCTCTGCATGAAAAAATTGCTCTCTAGGTCCCTTGAAAGCTTTCCCCTCTCACTCGAGTTTTGGATCCCCTACACTACGGTAAAGCCCTTGTGAATTCACTCTATCAAGTCCCCTCACGATTTTATAAACCTCTAATGGTCACCCCTCAGCCTCCGACGCTCCATGTAAAACCACCCCAACCTATTCAGCCTCTCCCAAGAGCTTAAACCCTCCAACCCTGGCAACATCCTGTAGATCTTTTGTGAACTCTTTCAACTTTCACAACATTCTTACTATAGCAGGGAGACCAGAATCGCATAGTTTCCCAAAAGTGGCTTAACCAATTATCTGTACAGCTGCAACATGACCTCCTAACTCCTATACTCAATGCAATGACCAATATAATAAATGCCTTCTTCACTATCCTATCCACCTGCAACTCTACTTGCAAGGAACTATGAACCACACTCCAAGGTCTTTTTGTTCAGCAACTCTCCCCAGGACCTTCCCAGTAAGTGTATAGGTGCTGCCCTTATTTGTCATACCAAAATGAAGTATCTCACATTTATCTAAATGAAACTCCATCTGCCACTCCTAAGCCCATTAGCCCATCTGATTAAGATCCTGTTGTACTCTGAGGTAACCATCTTCACTATCCACTACACTGCCAATTTTGGTTTCACCCGCAAACTTACTAGCCATACCTCCTATATTCACATCCAAAACATTTTTTAACCATTCTGCAAGCATGAAAATTGCAGAGGCTCTGCCCACAATCTTCCAACCCTTCAGTCGATACGTGGGTAGAGACAGTAGACTGGTGCATAGTGAATTCTATGCTCCTTTGTCACCCATGATCCTGAACACATAGAAGGGACAGCAGATACATGGGAACCATCTCCCAATTCCCTTCAACTCACCTGATTTAAAACTACATCACTCTTCCTTCAGTGTTGTAAAATCATGAACCCCTTTATTATTCCATAAAGCTATGGGTGAACCTTCCTCACATGGACTGTAGAGGTTCAAGAAGTCAGTTCACCAGCACCTTCTCAAGGGCATTTAGGGAAGGGAAATATATGTGTCTTACTCATTGATGCCCACTTCTCACAAACAAGTAAACAAAACCTGGCTGATGTGTATAGAATACTTATATACCTGAGACAGAGGAACAACCACAAAATAATCCACTGTTAATACAGGAGAGAGGGATAAATCAGGCGTCTACTTATCTAATGTTAACATGAGAAAAATTATAAAGACAATACTTCTAGACAAAATAAATTGGCTTTGTATGAGCTAATAAAAGTAAATTAGAATGGGCACAGTTAAGAGAAATTCTGCTTGACAGACTCAATTAGGTTCTTGAATTAAGTAATAGGAAGGGTGTTGAAGATATTGCAATTGATATTTGGGTTTCAAATAGAGCATGACCTAACAGACTTGTTAACAAGACTAAGAACTAAGAAGGAATAGAGAGACTTTGTCAGGATAGATTCAAAATTGACAAATGGACAGAAGGCACAGAACCACAGGATATCGTCATTTGCAGATTGAGAGAAAGCACCAAACGCATCCCTAGAACATCTACATAACTAAGACACCTACATCAGACTCCTATTTATTGACTTTAGCTCTACCTCCAAAACCATAATTCCAGCAAGACTCATCTTCACATCCTGAGTCCTCGGACTCTGCTCCCTCTTCTCTAACTGGATCCTTGACTTCCTGACCCACAGAATGCAATCAGTAAGGATAAGCAACACCTTCTCCACAATAATCCTCAACATTGGTGTCCAGCAATGCTGTATACGTACCCGCCCACTATTGTCCTTATGCACCCATGACTGTGTAGCCACATTCAGCTCTAAATTCATTTACAAATTTGTTGATGACACCACCATAGTGAGTTAGATCCCAAACAACAACAAGACAGAGTACAGGAAAGAGATAGCTAGTTTTGTGACATGATGTATAGACAACAATCTTTCTCTCACTATCAGCAAAACAAAGGAGCTGGTCATTGACTTCAGGAAATGGATTGGAGGACATATGGTGTTGAGGGGGAGATGGTTGTGAGTTTTGAGGTGAATTCACACCTATTTCCTATCACCAACAATCTCTTCTGGTCTGCCCACGTTAATGTTAGTGTCAAAGGAACATGCCCATGCCTCTACTTCCTCAAAAGGCTAGGGAAATTCAGCATGTTCACAGTGACCCCTCTCAATTTTTATAGATGTTCCATTGAAAGCATTCTATCCAGATGCATCACATCCTGGTATGGCAACTGCCCTGCTCAAGACCGCAAGAAATTACAGACAGTGTGTGAATGCAGTCCAGTCCATCACAAAAGTCCGCCTTCCTTCCATTGACTCCATCCATAATTCGTGCTGCCTCGGAAAAGTAATCAACATAATCAAATACCCCTCCCACCCAGTTATACTCTCTTCCACCCTTTTTCTTTGGGCAGAAGATACAAATATTTGAAAATACATAACAACAGATTTAAGAACAGCTTCTTCTCCACTGTCATCAGACTTATGAACAGACCTCTCATGTATCAGAACTGGTCTTACTCTGCACCTTCTGTTTAGCTGGAACACAATATTTTGCATTGTGTTCTAATACTCTGATGTACTTATCTTTGGTATGATTTGTCTGGTTAGCATGCAAAACAATACATTTCACTGCATCTCAGTACATTGACAATAAGACTCTGGCCTTAGTTAGCTAATTCTGGTCCACATACTTTAGGAAGGAAGGATGGGCTATGGAAGGGATACAGAGACATTTTTTAGAATGTTACCAGGGATAAGGAGCTTTTGTTACTTGCAAAGGCAAAAGAAGTTGAATTTGATGAGTACAGCAAAGTAAACAAAGAATTGATTCTTATATCAAATTATTAAGGACTTTAATAAAATAAATAAGGAGAAATCATTCTCGGTGACAGAGGAGTCTGTGAGCAGCAAAAAGATCCAGAGGTAACATGAACAAACGTTTTTATGCTTAAATTTATTGAGTTCTGGGATGTCTTCCCAGCAACAAAATTTTGGAAACAGATTCCATTGCAAATGTCAACAGGGAATTGGGTAAAAACTTAAAGAATAAAATATTATAGGACTATGTGGGCAGTGCAGTGGTGTAGGTTTATTTGGATTGTTCTATCAAAGAGCTGGCATGGATGTGATGGATTAAGTGACCTCTTTCTCTGTTGTATCAACTTTTGATTCTAACAACATGATTCATCCATTTTATGTAAACAAAGCAGCTAGCCTTACTATCAGTAGTATCAAGACATTGTAAAAGGTTATATCTCAGTCCACCTTAGATTAATCTTTACTTCATCCAAAAAAGTAATGGCTGAATAATATGCATCTGAATCAGTTTGCACTGTCATATTTATGATATTTGCCATGGAGATGTTCTAAAAGGGAATACAAGTGGTGTTGTGCTTCTCATGCACATTATCTTGAGACTCAGTGTGAGTTTGGTCATCTTCTCTACTAAAATCGATCAACATTTCTATAATATTTATTGTACTCTTTCATATTATTATCAGTGTGCAAAGTTCAAAATGCATTTTATGCTTTTATTTCACTGTATCCTCTTCAAGAGCGTAATACCACCATGGTTCAGAAAACAGTCAGGTACAGAGTAAGCAATTCACTGATAAATTATTAATTCTATTTCAACATCCTCTATGTTGACCTGTCAGTTTCACATGGCTTTCAAAACGATGACGACGACTTGTGAGAACAAATTCTAATTTTAAACACCCATTAACAGCCTTCTGATTACACAAATCAGAGCAGCGACGCAACCAATGATTCAGTTTGATACTCTTTAATCCAACAATAACTAGTCAAAAATTGTGGTGGAAAATCCAGGCAAATAATTTGCAAGGCTTTATAAGCATTCACATGTTCAATCATATTAGAGAACAGTATGTGAGAGAAAGATGAAATTAAAGTATTTCTAAGTCTTTTCAACCAAAGCTGCCAAGCAGTACTACTTCTTACATTTAACTGTTTTCTCTAGCCTTTTCTTTGTGCTGCAAATCCTTTAATATTTTATTGTGACTGGACACGCACATTATTTGTAACAAAATGTGACTTCTCAGGCTATAATGGGGCCATATATCCATGTGGGAACATTAGTACCAAGTGAATAATCCTTCTGAAGTTGCACCCATTATGGATGCCAGCGTCCAGCATTATAATTCACTTCATGTGACAAGAAGCATTTGAGTGCACTGGACAAAACAGCATATATTGTTTCTGAAAGCATTCTGGCTGTATTACTGAAGACCTGCACACCCAAGCTATTTATGCCCTCAGCCAAGCTGCTAGAGTGGAAGTTGGACTGGTACATCAGCCTCAAAAAGAAGGAATATATAATCCAGACTGTACTATTCTTATATTTTCATTCACATGTAAAGTGTGAAAAGGAGACATCACTGCAATATCATCTCACCAACAACCTATTCACTAAATGTTCAACTTGGATATTGTAAGAACTAGTTTCAGACCTCATTGTAATTTTCAATCAGACATAAAGCTTTCACCAAGCAAGATATGTTTGCTAATGTTCAGGGAAAGATGAAAATAGTTGCCTTTGGTATAAAAACAGCACAGTATGACAAAATAGAACCCTCATAAAACTGGTATTAAAGGCAATTAAATGGAAAACGTTCTATAACTGGAGTCATGACTGACAAAAAGAAAGATGGTTGTGGTTTCAGAGGTCAAACATAAGCTACCTGGTCTCAACTTGCGAGCTGGGCTCAGTTGATAGCACGTTTACTTCAGAATCACATGATAATGAATTCAACTTGTATTCCAGTGCTTTAGTATTAAATTCCCTGGCTAACATAGCAGTATTAGCAGTAGTGAGCTGTCAATTGTGCTGTCTTTCAGATAAGACCCTGGGTGGATTCAGAAGAATCCATCGCAATACTGTTCTGGAAGGATCTCAACTATCCTGAAGAAGAGCATGTGTGCTATTCTTAGTGTCCTGGTTAATTTGTATTCATTCACCAACATTGCCACAAAAAAAAAGAACTGCAGATGTTGGAAATCTGAAAGAAAGAAATTGTTAGAGAAACTCAGCAGGCCTGGCATCACCTGTGGAGAGAAAGCAGAGTTAATGCTTTGAGTCCAGAAACCGCTCCTCAGAACTAGTAGCAGTGAGAAAAAGGTGGCATATGTGCTGAAGACAGGGAGTGTCTGTTTCTGTTTTTGTCACAAAAATATTCTCTGGTCATTATCACATTCCTCTTCATGGGAGTTAGCTGTCATATTTCCTACACTAAAAAAGTGTCTACATTTCAAAAATTACTTTTTCTGGTGTCATGAAAAATGCTACATAAATGCAAGTCTTTCTTTTTCAAGATGAAAACATTGGAATTCATTCTGCCAGTTGGTTTGAAGATTTTAACTGCAAGAATCAGATCTATTTTTCTCTATCAATTTGTTTTTAAACATCGATTTGGATTTTGGGTCCGTAACAAATGAGTGATGAGTGTGGTGCTGGAAAATCACAGCCGGTCAGGCAGCATCTGAGGAACAGGACAGTCGATATTTCGGGCAAAAGTCCAACCTATCACCATTACCTCACCTCCATCCCCACCTATCGCACTCTCAGCTACCTTCCCCCCAGCCCCAACCCCTCTCATTTACCTCCCCATCCCTGAGGCTCCCTATCTCATTCCTGATGAAGGGCTTTTGCCCAAAATGTCGATTTCCCTGCTCATTAGATGCTGCCTGACCTGCTGTGCTTTTCCAGCACCACATTCTTGACTCTAATCTCCAGCATCTGCAGCACTCACTTTTGCCTAACAAATGAGTGATGGCAGCCATTCATTAAGTTTGCATTTTGATTTGGTTTATTGTTGTTACATGCACCAGGATACGGTGTAAGGTGTTGTTTCATGTGCTGTACAGGCAGACTGTACTATACAAAGTGCATCAGGGAGTAGAACAAAGTGCAGAATACAGTGTTGCAGCCACAGAGAGGGTGCAGAGAGGTCTGCTTGAAACATTTGAGAGGTCTGCTCAAAAGTCTGATAACAGCAGGGAAGAAGCTAATCTTGAATCTGTTTGTACGTATATTCAAACTTTTATACCTTTTGCCCAACAGAAGAGGGTGGAAGAGAGTATAACTGTGGTGGGAGGGGTCTTTTATTATGTTGGTAGTTTTCCTGAAGCAGCAGGAAGTATAGATGGAGTCAATGGATGGAAGACTCATAAGTGTTATGGACTGGGTTGTGTTCATGACGCTGTAGTTATTGGTGTACTTGTATGTTGCCATACCACTCTGCGATGCACCCAGATATGATGCTTTTCTATAAAAATTCATAAGAGTCTTTGGGGACATACTGAACGTCCTTAGCCTATTGAGGAAGTAGATTTGTTGTTGTGCTTTCATGACCATTGCGCCAACATAGATGGACGAGGACAGATTGTTGGTGAGCATCACTCCCAGGAACGTGATGCTCTCAACCATCTCCACCTTAGCACCATTGATACAGACAAGGGCGTGCTTTCCACTCTGCTTCCTGAGTTCAATGACCAGCTGCTTCATTTTTCTGATATTGCACTCAATCTTTTTCTTGTATGCTGTCTCATCATTATTTGAGAACCACTTACACCTTTGTGGCCATAAATGTGTAATTGTAACAGACTAAACACCCCTCTAGGGCCACTCAAAGAAGACAAGGCTATGCCACCCATAGCTTCAGGTCGAAATCAACAAAGCACTGTCATTCAACATGCATACAATTACAAGTTAGAACATTGTTCATGAGGCCAACTAGCAAATGCTGATGCCTTGAGCTGCCTTGCTCTGGCAGACACTCCATTGTTGGTGCTGGCATTGGAAGAGTCCATTCTGGTTTTAAACTTTCTGGGTGCACTTCCAGTTACCCCGACAATATCAGACTATGGACGCAAAAAAATCCGATCCTAGCAAAACTAAAACAGCTCATGGTGACAAGGGAAACAAAAGGGCTGCCACAACTGGATAGAAACCTTTTTGGACCCAGAGAGACCAGATCAAAGTAGAGGATGGCATATTATTATGCCGAGCACAGGTCATCGCTAGGTACTGGCTCAACTTCCCCAGACTCATCTTCGGGTGTCAAAAACGGAGATGTTGGCGAGAAATTATGGCCAGTGGTCAGGATTGGATGCAGCTATAGCAGCGTTGGTGGGGCAGTGCTCACATTGCCAACAACAATAAAAGTTACTGCCAGTACATCACCAAAATTGTGGAAATGGTTGGGTAAATACTGGAATTCAGGCCTAGTGGGACTCTCCTTTGCTGCCTCGAGTCTGCATACCGATGGCAAATCCAACGGCTGTGGGCGTGGATCCTGAAGAAAATGTTAACCATTTGGCTTAGGTTTGGCTTTGATTTGGGGTTTCAC
Source organism: Chiloscyllium punctatum (assembly GCF_047496795.1). Lineage (NCBI taxonomy): Eukaryota > Metazoa > Chordata > Chondrichthyes > Orectolobiformes > Hemiscylliidae > Chiloscyllium > Chiloscyllium punctatum. Next base: position 47,002,519 of record NC_092750.1, on the reverse strand, counting down.
TGTGGGCTGACCTGGAGTCCCTCTGTTAAGGTATGTCCTGATTGAGGTTATGCAATTGCCTGTAACTCATATGCTCCACTTGCTATGTTTTCTAATGACAACTCCAGCTGTCATGCCCGGTTGAAATCCACTTGGGCTTCAGCTGGTAGGTGCTGTTGCACATCCCAAAAAATCTGTATTTCATTAAAGGTTAAACAAAAATGACATGCCTCTACTAGTCACCTTAACTTGTCAAAATATCCCAACAGATTCCCTTGGTTCTCAAACTGCTGAGTAATAGCTAGTGTCTCAGAATTAGAAGAGGCTTGCGGTCATAATATTCCCTAACTAAATCTGTCAATTCTTCAAAGGTTTTAGTACATGGTGCCTCAGGGAAAGTTAGGTTTCTAATAACAAAAAAAAAAGCTGTGGCTCCGCAAGCTGTCAGGGTAATTACTCATTGCTTTTCATCTAGCCCACAGTCATTTGCCTGGAAAAAAATAATGCATTCTTTTCACATTCTGGGCCCAGTCTTCAATAACATGATCGAAAAGTCAAGCTTCCCAAATAACAGTGTGATGCCAGAAATGCTTACCGCCCAACTCAAAGACAACTGTTGTGTGTGAATTTCTTCAGGAGCGCATTTTTTTCACTCGTCGCCACTGAAATAACTTCATTGAGATTTGTATCCTGTTGTCAAGTCACTCTTTATTTACACGTGTTTAGTACTTGACACTGGTCTGGCTTCCTCAGAGCCAGCTCTCAGAATGAACAGAACCTCTGACACTCTTGTTTATATCCGCCAGCCAGGGCTCCCTGATTGGATTAGAGTAACAGCCCCAATCAGGGAACTCATATTCTCTGAGGTCCACCTGGCTGACCTTGTTACAATCATTACAATCGCAAATGATCTGATTAGGAACACATAACATAACATTCTGTATGGCCAATAAAATAAACATGCAGCAAAACAAGGCTTTCGCTGCAAATAAACCTGCTTATTTGGAAACCCATTAGAATGTATAAACCTCCCTTGATAAATTAAGAAAATTGGAAAGAGCAGTATTAGATTACCTCCTAAAGGTATATTCCTCACACCACACAGTGTACTTATAGTTGATTTCCATCTTCGATTTAAAATAAAATTTGCCAATACTTTAAATAGAAAATTGCATGCGAGAAGTCATCTTAAATCATTATTAAGGATTTGATTTTATTACTGGTGGTATCACTGTTCAGTGTGAAATGCAGGGTCTGCTGATCACATCTGCACTTGTTAATTTCAAGAATATGCCTTTGATTTTCTTCCTCTCACTTTCTTTTGCTTCACGTTTCATATGCCCACGTTTAGATCAGATTGATGAATATTATTGATCTACAACAAAGGAAAAGAATTGTCTTATAAATTTCACAATTTCTGCTATTTTAATTTGTTTTGTTAACCTGTGATGTTATTATTTTGGAGTGACAATGAGGGCATTGGAATTTTTTTCTTAATGAAAATTCTGCTAAGTTGTTTTGTGTTATACAGAAACAAATTAATAAAGCAGTAAGCCTAACCTTTGGATACAAAATTTCAAAAAGAGCCCCAAATAAATTACGTTTGGACTAGTACTCTAAAAAGAATTTCAGCTCTTTGACACTGAGTAGGGCTCATTAAATTGAGAGCAAGCAGATAGCATGATGCTATTCTGTAAAACTGTCAGCTTAAAATCATTCACAATTTCAGAATCGTCATTATGAGCTTTAATTTCTCTCTTCGTCAAATTGCTAAGTTCCTTGTCTCCCTGCACTGTCACATCTCACTGATAAATTTATTCTAATGACTGATGCAAAAATACAATCTGAAATCTATGGCATATTCCTTGTCACTTTCTGTCGTCAAATCAAGTACAGAGCCTATTAACAACTCCCCGAGAGGAACATAAGAGAAAGGCAGAACTGTCATGACTAGAAACAAAGATTGGTGCAAATGCTGCTCTGTGTCCATAATACTTCAACTTGTATTGAGCAGATGGAAATCGAATTCAAGTTACTTTACAGATTTTATTATACATCTGTTTTCTGGAGTAAAATATCCTTTGCTGTCCCAGAAGTGTCACACGGCATGACACGTTCTTCCATGTGATTTGGACCCGTCCAATAATGATTCCCTTGTGCAGAGCCATCAACTGTACAACAGGTTATGCAAGTCAAACCCAATTAGGTTTCAACTCAGTCTCTTAGGATTCTAATGGCATACTGTCCAGGACATTCACACCGTTATGTTGCTGGACACATTGTCTATATCAGCTATGTTAAGGGTTGCACTGACTGATTGTAAGTAGAACAGAGTTGTTTCAGTGGATTTGCCTGTGACATGGTTCATTGTGATTGAGTACCATCTTTAAATGATTGAAGCCCAGTTTTGAGCTCAGCACAAGAATGTGGTGTGAGGAGTGTGGCAAATTATAAGCTCACATGACTGTACTGATGTGAGGCTTTATTCTAATATCATAGCATTGATTCCTGCAAGAGGCCAGTGGGAATGCCACAGAAATTAAAAAGACAGGAATGGAACGTCATGTAGCAGGTCGTGTTAAGTAAATTGAGAATCTTTGAGGGGTTTGTGGGAAGGTTGATCAGTGATAGTTGCCAAGAGAGAAGGGTATTCCAAGCCAATGGATCAAGACTGGTCTTCCCAGCCTTTAAGGAAGCTATAGAAAATGGTTCTACCTTTCTTGGTCATCTTCTGAGCCTGGTCATGCATTGTGCCAGCTTGTCCTTGTGAGCCTGATGCCAATGTATGACTATACGATAAAAATCCCATCAGTATTTGGACTGCATTGGCACATTCTACCTTTTGCAACTCAGGAGACCGCTGCCTGCCTGATGTGAGAGCTTGGGACGTTGGGCCTGTAAATTGATGTGAATATAAGTGGGAAATTACAGAGAATTTAATTTTTAATCCGCTTCATACACCCATCTTATAGAGAGAATAACAACTTTGCGCCTCAATCTATTCTATAAATTCTGGGATCCAATATTGCTGCATCAACACATATTCATTTAGGTAGTGTGATGTAGTGGATTGTTTCTGTATTTTTCTTTATTGCAAGGATAATTGCATCTGAAAAAATTCCATTACCATATGTCTTATATTTTAAGATAGGAGCTCAAGTCTTATATACAGACTGGGTCTCATTAAGTTAGGAAAAGCAGAAGATAAATTTATAATGCTGTGTAGTACTGAACACAATATCAGCACTATTTATGTCCTAAGAAGCTGATGCAAATGCGTGTGCCAGCACCTGCTACGTAGCAACTTAACTGAAACTACACAGTCACACTGATCTTGTCTGACAGATAAACTGGGTGCATGTTGGGGGAAGGAAGAGGTATGGCATTGGGTGGGGTGTCCATTACTACAGGGGAAACTCAGATGCATATTCAGTATGACTGTTAGTGGCTTTTAATGCAGCACATAATTTTCATTTTACTTTTGGATTTTGCATTCATTGAGCAACAGCAGGAATGATCTCATCTCTTACACTAGTCGGGATTTTGCAAGGATACAATTTGACAGTATTGAAGTTGAGCAGGAGATAGGAGGAGGTTGAGGGATAAAAGTGAGATGTAACAAAGTCACATCCCTTGTCAACAATGGTTCTCTGAATATTTTGTTAGAACAATGCAGAAGAGGGGGCAATATTATATATTAGCAATCAAAGACCAAAACCTCCAGCAGAAACCAAGAAATTATAGGTGGACATGGCCGAGGGGGTCAACAGCAGAACTGTAGTGTAAAGTAAAAGGTTAGCCATATCTTTGTCCTTGAGAGCTATTCTACCTGCACCAAATAGTTTCATCTGTGTAGGTTGTAACTTCTGTTTTTTAAACTATTTGATCTGATAGGAGAGGACACTAACATCCATACCATTTTACAACGAACAGAATGTCCACTGACATGCACATGTCTGTAATCTTTGAGTCAATTAATTCACAAATTTTCTCTAGCAATGCTTTGAGTATTTTATCCAAAACGGGTAGGTTGTAGCTCCAAGTCTAACTCCTATTGTAGCACATCCAGTGGAAATGAACTACTGTTTTAAAGATGTAGAATTATTTTGTCATTGCATGTGCAGAGAGACTTTTTTGTTCCACAGCATTGACATTGATTCTTTGCATCTGTTATATCATCTACACTTTGTACTGGCCTGTTTTGTGTACTGACCTTATAAAGGAGATAGGTTCTGTTTCAGTACTGTCATCAAGTTGTCCCTCTCCTGTTAATATATGTCTTTAAGTCTTCCTGGTTTCTGAATAGTTTCGTCCAAAGTTCATCATCTTTGGACTTGCTTAAACTTAAGTTTAAATAAAATGTTCTGAAAAAGAGAACAGTGAAGTCACCACTGTTCAGAGATATGCCCAGGTGATCAGCTTGTGATAGGGTGAACAACGAAACAGAAACTAATTGAAGTGTTGGATATCAGTTACAACACCATTCCACAGTTTCCCTCAGAGAAAAAGCTACTGCTCTTTTATGATGTGGAGGTAAAGAAGATATTGTCTTGGGGAAGTGAGGGATTTGTTTTCTGTCACTAACTAGAGAGGGTTTTGGTGAACAAAAACAGAAATTGCTGGAAAAGCTCAGCATGTCTGGCAGAATCTATGGAGAGTAATCAAAGTTAATGTTTCTGGTCAAGTTACCCTTCCTCTCTGTGCAGGATTGCTGAGCTGTTTTTGTGAATTCAAACAGCATTGATTAATGCATTTAACCATTGCAGTATCTTTAAATCTTTAATGTAAACAGAATAACGCAGCATTTAGATATTGCAAAATCTACAACAGTTTTAAATGAATAAGAATAAATAATCACAGTAAGAAGAAATAATAGGAAAATAATATCACCACCAAGATTTAGAACATAGAACAATACAGCGCAGAACAGGCCTTTCAGCCCTCAATGTTGCACCGACCTGTTAACTATTTCATCATCATCCATGTGCTTATTCAAGGATTGTTTAAATCTCCCTAATATGGCTCATTGGCAGGTAGGGCATTCCATGCCCTTACCACTCACTGAGTAAAGAACCTGCCTCTGACATCTGTCTTAAATCAATCACCCCTCAAGTTGTAGTTATGCCCCCTCATACAAGCTGAAATCATCATCCTAGGAAAAAGACTTTCACTGTCTACCCTACCTAATCCACTGATCATCTTATATGTCTCTATCAAATCCCCTCTTAGCCTTCTTCTTTCCAATGAGAACAGACCCAAGTTTCTGAGCTTTCCTCCAGACCAGGCAACATCCTGGTAAATCTCCTTTGCACCTTTTCCAATGCTTTCACATCCTTTCCGAAATATGGCAACCAGAACTGTACACAATATTCCAAGTGTGGATGCACTAGCATTTTCCATAGTTGCAGCATGACATTGCGGCTCCGGAACTCAATCCCTCTAACAATGAAACCTAACATACCTTATGCCTTCTTAACAGCAGTATCAACCTGGGTGGCAACTTTCAGGGACCTAAGTATATGGACTCCAAGATCCCTATTGGAGAATCTTTTCATTGACCCAGTACTCTGCCTTCCTGTTATTCTTCCCGAAGTGAATCACCTTACACTTAGCTGCATTGAACTCCATTCGTCACCTCTCAGCCCAATTCTGAAGTTAATCTAAGTCCTCCTGCCATCTGTAACATTATTCCACACTGTCCACTACTCCACCGACTTTAATGTCATCTGCAAATTTACTAACCCATCCACCTATGCCTGCGTCTAAGTCATTTACAAAATGACAAACAGCAGTGGTCCCAAAACAAATCCTTGTGGCACTGACTCCAGACTCCAGACTCCAAGTAACCAGACTCCAGGTTGAATCAACCATCACTCTCTGCCTTCTTTCAGAAAGCAAGTTTCTAATCCAAACTGCTAAATCACCCTGCATTTTCTCCAACAGCCTACCATGTGGAACCTTATCAAAAACTTTACTGAAGTCCATGTACGCCATGTCAACTGCCCTACCCTCACCTACATGCTTGGTCACCATCTCAAAAAACTCAATGAGGTTTGTGAGACATGACCTGTCCTTAACAAAACCATGTTGACTATCTGAAATCAAATTGTTGCTTGTGAGATTATTATAAATCCTATCTCTTATTATCCTTGTTCATTGCCAAGCCCAGAACCATTGTGGCCTCCTCTCTTGTCGGTCCTTCGACATACTGTGTCAGGAAACCCTCCTGTACACATTGGACTAAAACTGATCCATCCGATGTACTAGAGTTATAGCATTTCCAGTCAATGTTGGGGAAGTCAAAGTCCCCCATAATGACCACCCTGTTTCTTTCACAGCTACCCGGAATCATTTTGCCAATCCTCTCCTCCACCTCCCTGGAACTATGTGGAGGCCTATAAAAAACTCCAAGCCGTGTGATCTCTCCACTCCTATTTCTAACCTCAGCCCATACTACCTCAGTAGACGAGTCCTCGTCAAAAGTTCTTTCAGCCACTGTTATACTATCCTCCCCCTCTTTTAGTGCCTTGCTTGTTCTTAATGAAAGATCTGAACCCTGGAACCTGCAACATCCATTCCTCACTCTGCTCTATCCATGTCTCCAAAATTTTCACAACATCCAAGTCCCAGGTACCTCTCCATGCCGCATGCTCACCTGCCTTATTTCAGATACTTCTGGCATTGAAGTAGGCACTTCAAATCAGCTTGCTGTCTGCCAGCATATTCCTGTGATTGTGAAATCCTGTCCCTGTCCTCCCTACTCTCATCTTCCTGTGCATTGCAACTACACCTCAGGTTCCCATCCCCCTGCTGAGGATGTCAAAGAAAAGCCAAACAGAGCAAGTTTTGATGTGATAGAGGAAGCATTTGTTATGATACAGAATTCCTTCAAAATTCAATATTAAATCATAAACTGAACAAATAAATACACTATTGTATTCAATAGGTTCTACAATTGATGACATTATAAATCACTAAAACATAAAATGCTCATATACCTATGAAGAAATTCTGATAGCTTTTGTAATTACCTTAATGTGAGGGCCCTTTTTAAAAAATTGCCATTTTTTAAAGGCAGTGTTCACAATCCATTGATCATTTATTCATAGTTTCGTAGGTTAATAGAAAACTGTGACTATTGAGCTTTGAAAGCAGCATTCATTGAAGACAGAATTGTTGGACACAAGACCCTTGGACCCTGAAGAAGGGTCTCTAGACCTGAAATATTAACTCTCTGATGCTGCCAGACTTGCTGAGATTTTCCAGCAATTTATGTTGCAATGTAAGTGAGGTGGGCGACCCAAATTTGAGGTTGTTGAATTTTTTGTTGTATGAGGGTCTTCTGGCCCTCTATGAATAAAGGACATCTCTCACCTGCCTTGTGCACTGATGCATCTGGAACTCTGTCAGAGAATGCTCTCCATTCTGTTGCATTATAATGTCATGATGTTCTTACCCATCGTCTCTTCTGAAGCCCATTCCAGCAGCAGCATATTCATTGCAACACCTGTACTTGTTTTCACACTCGAGTACTTTTGTATCCTTCATTTTTACAGTCCTCTCCAAAAACATGTTTGAGTCTTTTTGAAGAATTGTTGTTATGTATAGAATACAAGTGAAAATAATTCCTGCATAATGATTAGCAGATGTGAGGCATCCTGGGGTAAGATTCTGGAAAGACTTTTTTTGCAGAGCAACCCCTGAAAATGGCTACGAGTCTTTTGCTTGCTTTGCTCTTTCTGAGGATGAGAGCTATGGGGTGAGAGGGAAACTTTCTTTTTCTGCAAATGAATAGAAGCAGCCAATTGATCCGAGCATGCATATAACAGGCTAAGGTCTTTCCTGGTCTTGTATACTCAAATCACATGCACTTCAACTACTGTAACTAAACATTCAGCTGGATTGATACTGGAGAGGGGTGCCCACCAATACCACAGCAAGAGTAAACATTTTCTGCAGCAAAGCAAGAGGGCAGCAGATGGCATTTTTGTTCCAAACTATTAGTTGACATTTTTCATTATCCTGTATGCTAAAACCTGCAATTAAATGCTTGGTTTGTAATTACACTTGTTATACTGAACTCCCTGAATCAGTCTTGGTACTTTGAGGACTTTGAAGTGCTTCAATGGTCTAATCGAAATGTAATCACATCACAATGTGGTGATATACTTTTGTTGACAATTCTTGTTTTACTGTATTTTTGTGGCTAGATCATACGTGAAGTCAACCCTTTGCAGACCTGGTTGAGTGCCTTGAGAGGCACTCAAAACATATCTCAACTCAACCAAAAACATTTCCATTCATAATTCAGACTGCTTCTACAAGATAATCTGAACCACTTTAAGTGAAACACTGCAAGATAGAAGAGTACTTCACCTTGGGAGGTGCAAAGATGTGACATTTTCCTTCTCGTATTGCTTCAAGCACACCTCCTGTCATTTTACTGTGCAAAATTAGTGGAGCTTTTGACTGCTGGAGAAGGAAATGAAAACACAGCACAAATGCTCAAGCAGAAATAAGGCAATAGTGACAAAGTATTTTGTCTTGCCAGCTGCATGTCAAATTAATACTTTCTTTGCAGGTTCTGTAAATGGCAAAGTGATACAGTTGTTGTTAAACTTAAAGAAGAAAGTGCCTTGAAACTGATTATGTGTGAAGATTCTCATTGAAGTGAAGGTGTGGAGCAAGAGTAAGTGAAACCAAATTCTATTTATTAATTTTCTTTAGCAAGTGTGTAAAATTACAGCATCAGTTTACCATTTGATCTTTCAAACTGCAGTTGGAGATATCGTGCAGCTGAACCGCAGTTGTATCGCTCATGTATTTTTGAGGTCGGCTTTACTATCTCAAACACAATTTTATTTAGCTGCTAAGAATGAGTTCCGTGCAGCACTGTGTGGTAGAAATCAATTTTTGTGCTATTATTCAGAATAAAAGTGACTTTCACTAGTCTTCTTTTAATGAACTTGAAATAATTTATTTATTTTAACTCTAAACTTATTATTAAAGCCACTGGCAAACAACAGTTAACATTTAAACTGGCATTAGAACTATATCCCTTTAATCGGAAACCCAGACATTTTTACATGACACAAAAAGACAACAGACTCTGTACAGATTACATTTTAACAAAAAAAAACTCAGAAGGATAAACACCCCTGTTTGCCAAGAGTCTGTAAATAAAGGATGGAATTTTATAACTTTTCCCAGTCCACCAAGTTTATTGTTGATGCAATTGAATTACTGACAGTTGTAGACTGATGTAGATTTTTGATTCACATTGAAGTAAAATTGATTTGAATCTTTGAAAAGTTCAGTTTTTCTGTGTATTTATAGTCATCAGATATATTGATATTTAAAAATGCTATCAAGTTCCCAAGAACATGTACTGAGACAAGGAGAGATAGAGTCATGTAGCTCCTCGTATTTCTTGTTACTGACTATTTAGAATCATAGAATCCCTACTGTCTGGAACCAGGCCATTCAGCCCATCGAGTCCACATTGACCTTCTGAAGAGCATCCCACCCCATCCCTGTAGCCCTACATTTCCCATGGATTATGAGAGAAAACCAGAGCAAACCCACTCTGTCATGAGAAGAATATACAAGCTCCACAGTTTCCCAAAGGTGGAATTGGACCTGGGTCCCTGGTGTTCTGATGCAGTAGTACTAACTACTGAATCATCATACCACGCATTGTGAAAGTGGGTCTGTGAAAACAGAAAATTAGGTTGCAATAGACTTTCAAAGCCAGCTTTTCCTGCAATTAAGAACCAGAATCCTATCTCTTTTCTCTGAAAAAGTTTTGCTTTTCCATTTCTCCAAAGATACAACAACAAGTAAATAACAACACATATTAAACAGCTAATTTTATTTCCAAGAAGCCGCAGAAACAAACCCCCTTTTCCATCTAGAGACATCATAGATCTGTATCCTTATATAAATATATGCATTCCCAATAATAGTTTCTTGCAAATGTCTGGCTTCTGTTTAAGGAGTGATCAAGTTTACAGGATCACAAAAATCATAGCAGAAAATAGGTCAGTTTTTTTGCCTCTCAAATAACTGTGAGATATTGGACAAAAATTACATTTGGAAGATTGGATCAGATTAAAACAACAGCTACACAGTGTAAGTATGGCTAAAAATAGATAAAGTAGAAAGCAATGAATATTCCTGCAGGAATGACACTGGGGTGCCTTGCTCATTGGCTGACCTAAGGATCACTGTGAGATGTGTATTATTATCTGATGATTGCAATCTGAAGCTGAATTTTAAATGAGTCAATGTTATAGATTACACTGAACTTGAAAGAGGGAGTGGAATCAGAAACAACAGCTCATGAGTGACAAATTGACATGGGCAAAATATGCAAGTGGGCAAAATAGTAGGGAGGCAATTTCACATATTCAAATGCAAGCAGTGCATTTAGTGAGAAAAGAATAGGTGACTTATGTACTCAGTGAATGATGTTGAAATAGTTCTAAGAATCAATAGATCCATAGGTTTTAGTCAACTCTAGCCTGGACCTCCTTAATCACTGTAAGGCAGAAATTAACAAAGAAAATAGAATGCAGAACTATTTAGCTATAATATCAGAGTACAAGCTGGAGAAAATCATGTCGACATTGTATGATTGTTAATCTCCCTCTTAAATGCTCTGGCCAAGTTTTTTGCAAAGATATTGTAACTCCAACTTTTTTGTCTTTTTATCCTTAAAAGAGATTCTGAGAGATAATCTCACAGAGAAATCTAAGATGGTCATCACACAACACCAGGTTATAGTCCAACAGGTTTAATTGGAAGCACACTAGCTTTCAGAGCGCCGCTCCTTCATCAGGTGGTTGTGATGAACCTGATGTTGTGTAATTTTTAACTTTGTACACCCCAGTCTAACACTGGCATCTCCAAATCATAAGATGGTTATGCCATTGATTACACCATGGACTTCAAGAGAAATTGGAATAATGAAACTAAATTGGTCTATTTTTCTGCCACCTTACTGTGTCTCCAAAGAAGTGAATTTCCCAAATTTTTTGTTAAGATACTGGTAAATATTTGCTGTTGGTCCCACATTACAGAACATTTTCTGTTCTCCCAATGGAGAAATTGGGAACATAGTTAGAGAATCTTGCATTGGGTTGGTTCTTCGATAAGCTCTGTCTCTGAACAACCTTGCCTCAAGGTCTGACTGGCACCGACTGCCCTCCCATCAATGGCAGGTTGGTTTCCATTGACCCTCACTTGGAAGCAAATTAATGATTCTGTCAGGATCTAGCTGATAACAGACAGTCCTAACACTGAGTCCAAACAACAAGTAGCTGATTGGTCTGTGAAATGATGATCAGTTATTGATGACGAAGGGGACCTGCCTGCCATCAACAATGTGATTAACTCTCAGGTAACTGCAGAGCTTTGGTATGTGAATGTTTAGGTCAGAAGTCATTAGACGTTTGGAAAGGAAGGTAATGTTTTGCTTTGCAGTAAAAAGCATCTCAAGCCTAACAAGAGTTTATTAGTTGCTGTAACGTCTAATTAATAAGTCAGAGATCATTGTACGCGTATTTACTACAAATAAACAAAAGTATCTGGAGAAGGAAGACTGAGAAGCAATGTTCTGATGAACAAAGTTCATTAAAGTGTGTAGACAGAGACCAGTGTACTACCTTCCCAGTCTTTCCTGCCAGCCTGATATTCTGGTTTCTTTCTTGCCAGTTTGGATCTGACAGACTGATACTTTGGGGAATTTTGCATATTTGAAAAATTCTCTCAGTTCTCTGAAGAAAAATAAATGTTTTGGGTTGCATTTTGAAATCTAAAAGCTAGGGTTGTATCAGAAGTTAAAATGCAGGATCTGAAATGGGATCCCACTCTGCCATGAATCTACTCTTTTACAGTTTCAAAAGAGATAGAACGAGGGGTTAATGTGTCTAACTTGCTCACTGTGAGACTCCATAGCTTCATTTTAACTGTTATACCAGCTTTAACCATAGGCAGTCAGATTTTCCACACCTTAGAGATTGATATAAGTGCCTTTTCATCACTGCATGCAAGTCAGGATTAGGAATGCTTCCTCCACATCTAATAGATGTCCAGTAAAACTTCCTGTCCAACAGATGCACAGATTTGTCTGTTTCTTCTGCACTTACATTAGGACTTTACTTGTTCCCCTTCATTACAATTAGAATCTTTGAGGATAATTTGGTTTCCCCTCCAAACAAATGACTTCCCCTAATTACCCTCCCAACTCTTATTGCAATCAATCCTCCGAACCCGACCATCCTGAGTGTCAACTGTTTCCTCCAAGCTATGATTGAACATCCTCCCTACAACCTGTGAGTGGAACTCTCCTGATTCAGTTCAGTTCTTGCAATCTCTTTCACTCCTTCAATTACCTGTTCTTGTGCTCTTCTATTCTGTGAAGAAGGTTTCCCTTGGTCTCTATGCCATTAATCGGGCTGACAAGAATCCCACTTGAAGGAAGAGGTTACACTCTGCAGCATGTTCACAAGTCCACTCTTTGTATCCTCAATGATGAACAACTTCACAGTTGAATGTTAGTCCAACTTTTCAGCACTAATAACATACTCCACCACTGATAACAGTAAAATACATTGAGGTCCTATGGATTTCACCTTAACTATTTGCATTATTAATTAAGGGCTGTTTTCAACAAGTGGATTATTTGTTCACCCAGCTCTGGGACTAAATGGAAATAGCAGTGGATTGATTGCAATGACAATAGGAAGGTAAGAAGTCATTTTTCCCTCTGCTACTGACCTGTTCTCAACCAAATAAATAAAATGGATCTGATTTCCATTCCTTTATGTGACTGTATGAATGATATCCCTTTTGGATGATTTTGGGTAGCAGTGCCTTTAGGTAGATAAACTGGCTTGGAAATTAGTGTAACCCCTGTGTAATGAACTTAGTGGTGCATTTAAAAGTTTCAATTCTCCAAGGAAGTGTATAAATCCCAAGTTATTCCACAGAGTAGGTGTAATATGAATATTTTATATTCTATCATTTGAGGTATTGTGACATAACAAATGAATGTATAAAAAAGTGGGACCAGAAAAGATGATTGCAGATCTATCACGCTGATTGCAATGCTTAAAAATCACTATTCTGACCTCCAGCCTCTCATTCTCTTCAATAATTCATTCCATTCAAAAATGATACAGTACCATGTTGAATTTGCTCACACAATCCACTATTATTGTTTGCAAATGCACTCTTTTTGACACATTCATTTGATGCTAAGCAGCTCAAATTCTTGGCCTCTGGCTGTCAAGCTTATGGCACATCAAGCAATAATATTATGGTTCAGTCTATACCATTTAGAACCTTGAATCTCAGTTAGTTCTCCCCTGGGACTTATTAAACATGCTATAATAGTACCCTCAAGTTTCTAAACTATAGTACCTGCTTTACTGCCTTCTATACTCTCAAACCGGCTAGTCTCTATTATGGTTTGTGCACACATTACTCTATCTGGATGCAAACCAATGTTCAAGGTAAATTCAAGATTACCTACCAAAGCTTATGCAGTATTTATCCTTAACATACATTCCATGGTTTTATATTCAAGATTAACTGCACTATTAAGCACTGGATAACTGCTTAAGAACAACTGCCTATATTTCACTAAAAAGATCTATGTTAGCTAAGGTAATAACTAACACTTGGGTTATGGCAATACAGATTTTAATGTTCTTTGCTATAAAATATAAATGTAACCTTGTGTTTGAGTACTGTAATCTCTTACTTGCAAAAATACAAAGCCTAGTATTGAAATGCATGTGTACCTGCACCACTATTGGGAATGCAGCCAGTGCAAGTCTCATTACTGAATATATTTATAGCATATACACACATGGTAGTACAGAACATGAATATTGCTAATGCTGTGAAAGATTTTCATCTTAAAATCCTAAGGGTGCTCACAAAAATGATATATTTTAAAGGGAACAACAGTTATAAGGCATGACAAAAACATACTGACTGGTTCAGGAATCATGTTGGAGAAGGCCACAAGGAACAACCACCTTTTGTGCTTTTGTTTAATTCAAAAAAAGGCACAATGACTGGACATGTTCCTTTTGGTTATAGAGGACACAATCCTACAAATGATTATGTACAATTCCCAGTAATAGTTGGTGAACAACATTGTTACCCAAAGTGATGTTTTAAAGTGTTTGGTGGTATAATGTTTAGCATCGTTGAGATTCAGTAAGCAGTGTCTAATAATATTGTCTCTCTTAAGCTTGTCAGAAGCTATGTGCATTAACTTATAGGGACTTATGCTTAGCAAGCATCAAGAACATGTCCAGCCTTTGCACATTCTTTGAGTTAATCAAAAGCATGAGGGAACAGTAGTTGCCCGTGGATTATTCATGACAATTCCTTGATCTAATCCATGATGCCTTGCCAAACAAACATATAGTTTTTTCTCATACAGTATTAATTGTTGCACCCTTTGAATATCAGAATTCTTGCATTTGATTTGTGCAAGATGAAGAGCTTGAATAGCACATATCTTCTTCAAGCAACATTTATAGCATTTGTCTACATGAGATTTCATGAAGTCTTTTGAAGTTAGAGTAACAGAACTTCCAGTGGTAGATTGCGATGGTGAGGGAGGGTGCTGAGCAGGAAAACACAAGCAGTTATGCTCAGTTATGCAGGAGCAGGTGGTAATGGATAGGAGGAAAAGAAGGGCCAGTTGAATGTACTTTTTCTGGAAGAAAAGGATGTCTTTGTGAAAAGGACAGCACATTGGAAGAAGGAAATGACAGTTGACAGAGAAGAAGGAGTTGACAGAGAAAATGACTCCTTAAACAAATGTAAATAATGGGCTTTATTCCACTTGGATACTGTAAATAATTCCTTGTTTAACCTTTCCCTCATGTTTATGGAATAAAGAATCCCTGCTTTAAAATCTGTGTTCTGAACTCACGCAATATTTCAAGTATATAGAAAACCAGATAGCCCCTCAATCTCATTCTGCCATTCTGTTACACCATGGCTCTGTATTCTATACCCACCTCCTTTGGTTCTATATCCCTGAACAATGCTGCATAGCAAAAATTTCATTAATCTCATTTCAAAGTTTTCAATGGACCTTATTGTCAATTCTCAAAGTGTTTGAAAAATTGAACATTAAGGAGTTATTTCTGAATAATTAAAAGTGTAAAGCATGATGACATGAAACATCCAACTAGGTTTGAGACAATATAACTTATTTCAGCCACATAGTGTGTTTTAATAACAGATACATATTTAAGATAATTATGAATACAAGGATTAGTCACTCAAAATTTCTCTTTGGACACTAAATGTGGATAAACATTCTGTATTGTGCTATTTCATTCTGTTGATTCTGTGAGAGGTTGAATGTTTCAGAACAGATGCATAACTAAAGAACCAGTTGGAACATAGCCACAATAATACTGCCGAGCCACTGAGTGACGGCAAAGCACCTAAGGAGCTGAAATTTTGAAATTTTGTTAATGACATTTTGCAGTATGAAAATCTCAACTCTTCATGGAGCAGCACTCTGAAAGCTTGTACTTTCAAGTACAGAGGAACCTCAATTATCCGAAGGACATGGGCGGAGAGTATTTCATTTGGTTAATTGAATTCCGGATAATCAAATGCTGGATAACATAGTTTGGCTGAGCATTGGGACATTGAGATCTTGCCGGATAATCCAATATTCGGATAATCGAATGCCGGATAATCGATGTTCCTCTATAAACCTGTTGGACTATAAGCTGATGTTGTGTGATTTGTTTAGACTTTGTCCATCCCAGTCTAACACCAACACCTCCACATTATTCTAACAGGCTTAGCTAGGTCTTCAGGAAACCAAAAGCCCTGATGTTTATTTGATACCTGAAAGCACCATCTCTTTTTTGAAAATGAAGTAATTACACCCACCTCTAAACCTGGCTGATAATTGCTTAATCACTGGAAGGAGCAATTTTTGTATTCCAAAGGCATCACCAGGTTTTGTAATTCAGTTGGACCTTTTTGGTTTCCACTACCTTAAAAACTTTGGAATGTATTGATAAATCTTAAGATTGCTAATTATATTGCATTGTAAGGAAAGTGATGAAGCATATAAATGTTATTATACTTGAATGGAATATGTAGTGTAAAAGAAATAATTACATATTTGCTTTATTTCTTTCCTATAATCTTGTTCAGTCATGTAAAAGCACTATACAACTGGACATAAAATAGAATGAAATTGAAGCTTACAGCCTAGCATCATAAATTACAGACTATTATTCTGTATAGCCTTTTACTAATTTGTGCCTCCGCAGTATTACAAAACTACCTTAGAAAGTATGGTTAAAAGTATTCTTAAGTAACAAGTTAATGTCCCAGAATTTCTTTGCATTTTGTGCTAATTTGTTGGTGGTTCTGAAGTGTGGATTGAGAAGAGGAGGATAGTGTCCAGAAATGTTCTTCTCCAAATTTTGAGCATCTTGCAGTTTTTTGTCACCAGTTGGCTGGACTCAGGAGCAAAGGATGTTCATGACAGCATGGGGTTGGGGATGTAATGACCAATTACAACATTCAGACTTCTAACATCCTACAGTTAAGACCTCAATCTTTTGGTCTGAGGACCCACAAAAGCACGTAAAGTGTGGCCTTGTACATGAAACTGATAAAGGTTCTCCTTTCTTTAACTCCTGACAATGTATACCTAACCAGGTTGAAACTTTAAGTAGGTGAGACTTCAGATTTTTAAAATGAATTTTGTCAGAGCTGCTAGCTATTGACTTGGATCTATGATTAAATACCCTCTCTCCTAGAAGTCTTCACACTAGCAAAATTATCTTGAACAGAATATATCAACAAGAATATTGAAATAGAAACAACTCATCTGTGCTCACCAATGTAATCAAATAGAGTCCAAACTTAAGAATTCTTGGATACTGTTTACTTGGGTTCTTGAGGAAATAGATGTAAACTACATCATTTTATCAGTTTCTCTTTATTCACTTATGGGATATGGTTATCACTGGCTGGTCCTACATATATATATAACCACCTTAAGTTGCCTTCTTAAACTGGTGCAGTCCATGTACAGTAACTAGACACCAATGCCATTGGAGAGAGGTGTTTGACGTTTTGACACTGAAGGGATAAAACAATAATTCCAAGTCCCATGTATTAGTTGCCCTTTCTCTTCAAGATTGAAATTATGGATTTGGAAGGTGCTGTCTAAGGTGTGCTGTTGACTTTCTACAGCATATCTTGTAGATGGTACACTCTGATGCTACTGAGCAGTGGTGGTGAGGGAATGGATGAAGCTCCAATCCAGTTGGCTGCTTTGTCCTGGATGCTTCTTGAGGGTTGTTGGAGCCGCACCCATCCAGGTAAATGGTGAATATTCCTTCACAGTCCTGACTTGTGCCTTGTACACAATATGCAGACTTTGGGAAGTCAGGGGGTGAGGTACTTGTTGCAGGATTCGTAGCCTCTGACTTGCTTTTGCAGCCCCAGTATTTATATAACTAGTCAAGTAGAATGTCTGATCAATGGTAACTCCCAAGATGTTTATGTGTATGATTCAATGATGGGATACCATTGAATGTCAAGGAATAATGGTTAGATTTTCTCTTATTGAAGATGGTCATTGACTGCCATTTGTGTGGTGCAAATGTTACTTGCCACTTTTTAACCTGAATCTGAATATTCTCCAGCTTTTTCTGCATTTCAACATGGACAAATTGAGTATCTGTGGAGTGGCAAATGGTGCTGAACATATGGTGTCATTTCTGGTCTAATGTTGGAAGGAAGGTCTTGATGAATCATGTGCTGAGCTCTTCCACCATTGAGGATGTGGATATTTGTGCAGCCTCTTCCTCCAGTGAGTTGTTTAATTGTCCATCACTATTTATAATGGGATGTGGCAGGACTGCAGAGCTTAGATCAGATCGGTTGGTTGTGGAATCGCTTAGTTCTATCTGTCACTTGCTGCTTATGCTGATTGGCTGTCAAGTAGTCCTGTGTGTAGCTTCATAGCTTCACCAGGTTGACACCTCATCTTTAGGTGTGCCTGGTGCTACTCTTGTCATTGCATTCCTACTCTCTCCACTGAACCAGGGTTGAAGTCTGGCTTGATGGTAATGGTAGAGTGGGGGATATGTCGGGCCATGAGGTTGAAGATTATGTTGGATCATGATTCAGCTGCTGTTGGTGGCCCACAGCACTTCATGGATGCCCAGTTGTGAATTGCTAGATCTGTTTGCAGTCTATCCCATTTACCACACTCATAGTGCCACACAACACCGTGGAGGATAATCTCAATATAAAGGCAGGACTTAGTCTCTACAAGGACTGTGTGGTAATCACACTTACCAAAGCTGTCATGGACAGATACGTCTGTGGCAGGCAGAATAGGAGAGGGGATGAGGTCAAGTTTGTTTTTTGCCTCATGTTGGTTTCCTCGTTACCTGTTGCGGACTCAGCCTGGCAACCTTGTCCTTTAGGACCCAACCAGCTCGATCGATTGTGCTGCTGTCAAACCACTTCTGGTAGTGGACATTGAAAGCCCTGACCCAGAGTACACTCTACACCCACACCACTCTCACTGCTTCCTGTGGCGTTCAACGTGAAGGAGCAATGATTTCTCAGCCAAGTGATTACATTACATGGTAATCAGCAGAGGATTTACTTGCCCATGTTTGACTTGATGTCATGAGACTTCATAGTGTCCAGAGTCTATGTTGAGGACTCTCATGGCAACTCCCTCCTGGATGTATACCACTGTTCTCCCAGTCTGTCCTGCCAGTGGACAGCACATGTCCAGGGATGGTGATGATGGTGATGTCTGGGACATTGTCTGAGTGGCATGATTCTGTGATTATGACTTTGTCAGGCTGTTGCTTGACCCATCTGTGAGACAACTCTCCCAACACTGGCATTTGGCCCCAAATATTTGTAAGGAAAACTTTGCAGGTTAGAGAGGATTGTGTTTGACATTGTTGCTTCTGATGCCTTAGTTGATGTCAGGGCCTGTACACTTCATTTTGAGTGGTTGAAACATCTGAATAACTTGCTTGACCTTTTCAGAGGGCAGTTAAGTGTCAACCACATTTCTATGTGTCTGGAATCACATGGAAGGGTAGCAGATTTCCCTCCCTAAAGGACATTTGTGAACCAGATGGCGTTTTTCTGTCAATTGACAAATGTAGACTTTTCAAAGTAGATAGTAGACTTTCAATTACAGGATTATTTTTGGACCATCATCTGCCATGATGACATTTGAATTCAGATCCCTGGAATATTACCTGGGTCTCTGAATTATCAGTTCAGTAATAATACCACAAAGACATTGCCTCCTCCACATTGCTGGCCTAATGACATAACATTAAGCTAGGATTCTATAGGTCACATCTAAATGTTGCCAGTTCAGCAGTACATTATCAGTATGTGTATAAAATGACAATGCTGAACAACTATTTGCTCTTACTGTGCCGTGCTGTGCCACTCTTAAGTGCATAAAATATTTATTAAAATAATACATTCTGGATTAACAAACAGTAATGATTACAATATCATACAGTACAAGATAATTAAGGATAATCATTTCTTTTATATATATATATATATATATATATATATATATATATATAATATCTGACCTACATGGAAGTAGATATTCAGAAATGTCTCCATTTAACAAGTATTAGCCAAATGTTCACCTAAAGACAGTTATAACACAAAAATTCTACTTTAAATTTTAACGCACTCTTCAAATCCACTGAGACATTTATTGGCTATTCAAAAACATGTCAAGTCCCACTATGATTTTGCAGTAGATAAAGTAATCTTTTTCTCAACCTTTTTTAAAGAATAGTTTAAGAGGAGATCTGGGCAGACCTCAACTCTATATTCAGTTGAAAAAGACTTTCTGCTTTGTATATTCATGTACAATGTTGCTTTAAGTAAGACTCTTGTCACTTTGAAAACAGCACTCAAAAAATGATTTTCTTTGTTGTGTGTTCATTGTTTAGAATTCTGAAGATCAAAATAGATGATTTTCTCTATGTATCTGTATTGCAGGTGGTTGCTTGCGTCAAGGTTATTGTGCCTGCATTTACTCTTGGCAAAATTTTGTTCTCAGACTTCCTAATGCTGCTTTAAGTTTGACACTTTAATTGCTGGATTAATTTGATGATTTTCTTTAAGCAACATAATTTTAAAAGTTTGTTTTTCTAAGCAGACCAAAGGCTGCCTGGATCATCACATGCAATAAGTCTTGTTTGTAACTAACTTCTGCACTTATTTCATCAAGACTTCCTACTGGAGATTAGGAAGACGGAATCTTTGATGTAAATAACTCCAAGATTAACAATATGTTCATCAGCATATTTTCCTGGATCACCCCTGTTAGTATATACCGCAGTTAACAAGCAAATAGAGAATCTT
The DNA here is from genome assembly GCF_047496795.1 of Chiloscyllium punctatum. Taxonomy (NCBI): domain Eukaryota; kingdom Metazoa; phylum Chordata; class Chondrichthyes; order Orectolobiformes; family Hemiscylliidae; genus Chiloscyllium; species Chiloscyllium punctatum. The sequence continues at coordinate 46,982,089 of NC_092750.1, read as the reverse complement.
CACCAATCATGCAACTGGGCTAAGATCAATTCCTGATTGTCCATTTATTTAATTTAAAATCAGCATTGGATGTTTGAATCTCACCTCATAACATGTAGCACTAATATATGATACATACAGCATCGATGTTAACTTGGTCAAATTTTAATCATTTAGGATGCCCACTTGAAATACTAAGTTAAAAATTACACAACACCAGGTTATAGTCCAACAGATTTAATTGGAAGCACACTAGCTTTTGGAGTGCCACTCCTTCATCAGGTGGTTGTGGAGGACACAATTGTAAAACAGAATTTGTAGCAAAAGTTGATGTGATGTAACTGAAATTATACATTGAAAAATACCTTGATTGTTTGTTGAGTCTTTCATCTGTTAGAATACCATGATAGTTTCACTTCTTTCATATGTAAATTACAAAAACTATTTTTGAAAAGTTACATTCTCAGGTTCACGGTAACAATTGGGGTCAGCCAGATAATATGTTGAAGGTGTTAGCCCCCGTGTTCCCTGTCTGTGCCATAATGTTTAGACTGATTCTAATCTAAAAAGTGAGTTAACAGAGTCTTACATGGATTCATGCAGTTTTTGAGCAAAGTACAATGTAACTCTGCAAGTACAAATTCACCCCACAAATGTATATGTTTATGTGCGCGTGTGTGTGTGTCTGTCTGTCGGTCTGGGGTGGGGTGTTGTGAGTGTGAGAGAGAGTGTATATGTGTGCGTGAGTGTAGAATGTCTAAGTTTGTGAGAGGGTGCATGTGTGAGTGTGGGAGTGTGTGTGTGTCTGTGCATACGTGTGTGTGTGTGTGTGTGTGTGTGTGTGTGTGTGTGTGTAGTGCAATGGTGGTCACCTGTAATGCGACATGAATCCAAGGTCCCAGTTGGGGCCCTCCCTCTGGGTACGGCACTTAGCTATCAGCCTCTGCTCAGCCACTTTTCGCTGCTGCCTGTCCCAAAGTGCGTTTTGGAGGATGGTCACCCGTAGGTCCGAGGTCGAATGTCCTGGACCACTGAAGTATTCCCCAACTGGGAGGGAACCCTCCTGTCTGTTGATTGTTGTGCGGTGCCCATTCATCCGTTGTTGTAGCCTTTGCTCAGTTTCCCCAATGTACCTTGCACCAGGGCATCCTTGCCTGCAACGTATAAGATAGACAGCGTTGGCTGAGTCACATGAGTACCTGCCACGTACATGGTAGGAGGTGTCCCCACATGTAATGGTTGTATCCATGTCCACACTCTGACACGTCTTGCAGTGCCTACCATGATAGGGTTGTATGGAGTTGTCCTGAGAACCGGGGAGCTTGCTATGAACAATGATCTGTTTGAGGTTTGGCGGTTGTTTAAAGGCGAGCAGTGGAGGTGTGGGGAAGGTCTTGGTGAGGTGCTCATACTCATTGATAATGTGTTGCAGGTCACGAAGAACATGGCATAGTTTTTCAGCTCCTGGGAAATACTGAACAACGAAGGGTACCCTGTCGGTTGCAGCACATGTCTGTCTCCTGAGGAGTTCATTACAGTTCCTTGCTGTGGCACGTCGGAACTGGCAGTCGATGAGTTGAACATCGTACCCCATTCTCATGAGGGCATCCCTGAGTACTTCCAGGTGCCCATCAGGTTCCTCCTCATCTGAACAGATTTGTGTGTGTGTGTGTGTTTGTGTGTGTGTGTGTGTGTGTGTGTGTGTGTGTGTGTGTGTGTGTGTGTGTGTGTGATTATGTGTGTGTGTGTGTATGTATAATGCATACAACCATTACACATGGGGACACCTCCCACCATATATGTGGCAGGTACACATGTGACTCATCCAACATTGTCTCTCTTATATGTTGCAGGCAAGGATGCCCGGAGGCGTGGTACATTGGGGAAACCGAGCAAAAGGCTATGGCAACGGATGAATGAGCACCGCACAACAATCAAGAGACAGGAGTGTTCCCTCCCAGTTGGGGAACACTTTAGTGGTCCAGGATATTCGACCTCGGACCTTTGGGTGACCATCCTCCAAGGCAGACTTTGGGACAGGCAGCAGCGAAAAGTGGCTGAGCAGAGGCTGATAGCTAAGTTCTGTACCCATAGGGAGGGCCTCAGGACCTTGGATTCATGTCGCATTACAGGTGACCACCATTGCACTCTACACACACACAGACACTCCTATATAAACACACACACACTCTCTCACAGACTTAGAGATACTACACTCACGCACACACACATATACACTCTCTCTCACACTCACAACACCCCACCCAGCCAGACAGACAGACACACACACAAAACTCACATACACACATATACATATACATTTGTGGGGTGAATTTGAGCTTGCAGAGTTACATTGTACTTTGCTCAAAAACTGCATGAATCCATGTAAGACTCTGTTAACTCACTTTTTAGATTAGAATCAGTCTAAACATTATGGCACAGACAGGAAATACAGGGGGCTAACACCTTCAACATATTATCTGGCTGACACCAATTGTTACAGTTAACCTGAGAATGCAACTTTTAAAAAAAGTTTTTTGATTTACGCATGAAAGAAGTGAAACTATCATGGTATTCTAACAGATGAAAGACTCAACAAACAATCAAGGTATTTTTAAATGTATAATTTATGCTACATCACATTGCGAACTTTTGCTATAAATTTTGTGTCTTACAATTGTGTCCTCCACAACCACCTGATGAAGGAGCGACACTCCGAAAGCTAGTGCTTCCAGATAATCTGTTGGACTATAACCTGGTGTTGTGCGATTTTTAACTTTGTACACCCCAGTTCAACACCGGCATCTCCAAATCGCTTGAAATGCGAGTTAGACTGTTTAAATGCACAAATTGGGCTTCAATGCCAATTGTAAGTGGTCTTACGTCTCATGGTCAGTAATACTACATGTTGTACTACCATTGAAGGTTGTGATGACCACGACAGATTATGTTTGAGAAATATATTGATAAATATTTAAGTAATAAAGAAGTCAACGGGTATGAAGAGAACTGGGAAAATGGCATTAGATGGATGATCAGTCACAATCACATGGAAAGACAGAATGGCATACTCCTGCTCCCTAGTTTCTATGCTTCTATGTTAGTACACTGTTAAGAGTCATGGGCATCACCGTATCATAGCATATGACCTATATATATTAGGATTGTGCACACTATTTTACTTTGAATCACTTGAAACATACATGCTGTGGAAAGTACACTGCTCCCTGTTGTAATCTAAAAGCTTAATGTTAGCTCAGGCATCTATATAACTGTAAATGTCATGTTTCTGAGTATTTGCTAGCTGTAGTAAATGGATTTGACAATACCGCAATATCCACATTCCTTTCCTTTTACTAAGAGAGATAAAATAAGTATCGCTGGATTAAGAACATGCTCACTTGGAGGCAAAGTGAAATCAATCTTTGTACCTGATGGTAAAGATCAGGTGTGAATGGGTGAAACATGGAGCATTGAGCAGCTTTCCTCAAAATGCTCTGGGAAATGAGCGGCCAAATCAGCTCCTTGTGAGCTCAGGAGAAGCAAGCATCCAAAAAAATAAGTGAATTGCCCTCTGCTGACATGCTAATTAGCCTTATTGTAATCAAGTCGTACTCTGTGACCCAAACTGCAGGACAGCTCAGACGGCTGATTTGCTCCACTCCCTGAATTGCTGGTGGCATTTTAAAGGTCTCCATGGTAGTTTGAACCTTTTCACCCATGGAACCACCTTTCCTGAGAATTTGTGCCACTTCTCAGCAGGCAAAATTCAAATTGTTGGCCCAATCACGTAACTTAATATCAAGCTATAATTCTAAAAACCACATCAAAAATGATCAGTCACATTACAGAAATAACAATACAATACTGAATTAGAGCAAGGACATTCTGCTGGGGCTTTACAAAATTCTGATTGAAGTGTATTGAGGGGAATGGAATGAGTGATAGAAAGTAACCATTCCTCCTAGTTGAAGGACCAATAACAAGGAGGTGTAACTTACAGGTGAAAAATAGGAGGTTCATAATTTGGGGAAAAAACCTTTTCACTCAGAGGCTGGTGGCAATCCGGAATGACTGCCTTGGAGAGAAGCCTCACAACCTTTAAAAAGTATGTACATCAGCACTTGAAGTGTCATAACATTCAACCTGTGGACCAAGGGCTGGAAAGTGGGATTTGTCCACATGAGAGATTCAATGAACCTGCTTGTACAATATGACTCTATTGCTCTAAGTATTTGATCTTAAGCTACTTGTGCCCAGCTTCTCCCCTGCAAAGCTTTGTACAGAAGATGAAAGTGATGTAAGTGGTGATCTTTCCAAAGGGAACAAGAAGATTCCCAAACAAGCTGATTGAAAGCAGGACATCCACTCAGAGCTATGGTCTGGAAATCAAGCCTCAAGGACCTGGGTGTAATTCCTCAAAATGTTCCATGACCTCATAATAATGATAAAATTATTTAATGTGTCTTCAAATGGCATACTCCATCACTAGTCTCACTCACCGTTCAATGTACCATTTCCTCAGCACTCACATGTCAACAATCTCTCAGTCAAAACTCCAATTCACATTCAGACACTTGCACTACTTTAAACCACACACCCTTACCTCACACCTTGCACATGGTTTTAGTCATTTGGCAATGACAGCCATATTACTGAAACACATTACATTCCACATTTCTCTCTCTATCGCATGATCAATTGACACTTGGACAGTATGATTTGACAAGTAGGCAAAAGGCATTCCTGTGAGTTTGAACTAATGTTGTGGAAATGGTTCAAGCCACATGTGGAAAAGCCACTCTGGAGGCTTCTGCCATTGGCAGAGCTGAAACCATTGAAGATGATGCAATACACACCTAATCTGCTTTCTCAGATTCCACTCACTCTCCATCTCATGATCTCACCGAATTGACAAGCTGCGGGATGGTCAAAGTATGCATCTCTATTTTTTTCACCCTCCTCTCCTTTCAATGTTATCTTTATACCTTTCAAATACACATAGTATGTCATGATACTGGACATTAATGTACATTAATTAGAATCACTGTCAGCTGGATATTGAACCACAGGAATCCTTGTAGATATGGTACATCTCCAACTTGATATGCCGCACCAATGTACAACCAGTGGTATTGGACACTGCTATTTGCAAATCATATGCAGACTTTGTCTGATTTGTCTGGTTAGGGACAATGAAATATACTTAACTTCAAATGCAGAGTGTAAATCACCTCCCGCATTCAACAGTGGACAGCCAGCAACTGATATAAATAAATATTAGTTTAAAATCCTGACTGTAAGTAGACCACACATAAATCCTTATAACAAAGGTCACTTTCATCTATAACAGCAACTTAAGCCTTGCCCTGCTCTGAGATTGCAGTCACAGCTGTAGTGAGTGGCTGATTTCAGTAATGATGCCTTTATTCAAGCCGGAGAGATAACTGGTCAGTCAAGTGATGGAAAGAACGCTGGAACATTTATCATTAAAATCCACATCTCCAGACTGCGTGTCCTACACACTTCTTCACTGAGGTCCACTACAAACTTCTCAAAGGCAGTTAGAGATGAATAATAAATATTGTTTTTTCTGAGGATGTGCACATCTTTAAAGTAGTTGAATTATTGTTTGGAGGCATCCTGCTGATTGGCCTCAGCTTGGCTTCACTCCTCCCTCTCTCCCTTCCAGTAGCTTGTCCTGCTTTGTGTCATTTCTGTTCACCCTCCCCATCATGTTATAATCCAAGCAAAAACAAATGCCACAGCATCCATTTCTGGGAGCAAATTATTTGTGTCAAAGTTTTTAATCACATCAAAGGCTTCATCAGCTGCTGGAACACTCCTTGCAAACTTTAAATAATTTTAGAAATATCTCTACAATTGCAGCAACAAAGAACATAATCAGAAACTTACTTGGTTGATACCTGAGTTCTGGTATTTTCATAACACAGACAAATTGGTTGTCTTTCAACTTGCAAGTCCTTCCAATACACACCAATGGCAATTGGCAAGTGCCAGAGCGATACCTGATCCGTAAAGTGATGGAAAGAATGTTAGAAACTTTATCATTAAAATCCATAGCTCCAGACTGCAAAATGCCTGTAGTAATGTTTGTTTCCACAGCAACTTCGATTCCTTGACTAAACTATAACACACGATTACTAGTGGGAACCCTGTCTGATGCTGATTGTATGTTTGGCTATTTGAGATAAAGGTGATAGATGGTGATTTGAGCTCCAGAATGATTGTGCTGACATCAACTCGGTATTACAAATTGATTGAATTCGCACTTTGCCAATAATTTACTTGGACACCTGTATGCATTAATTCAGCATCTGATGCAGCAAGTACTATGTATGATATAATGTCCATGCAAAATAGTATTTGAGACACTAAACAAAATTCTTTGTAAGGATTTACTTCTGCAGCCTAATCCTTTCAGCTTTCAGATCAAGAACTGAAAGATGTTAAAGGAGAATATAACACAGGAAACAATATGCAGATAGAAATTTCAAAAAATGAGTTAAAATTAAATTGCAACTACAGGGTAGAGTTTCACCATAGAATTTAAAGTCATGATCGATATGAAAATATTTTGGGATCAGCTCTTTTTCTTAAAAAAAGTCTACTAGTCATTCCATTTTCAAGAAGAAAGAAGTTGCTAGGCAAACAAAAGTTGCTTTTGCAATGTCTTGATTCATTTGGATCTAAAAAGCTGAACATCATGTTGCTACAGTTTTCATTGATTCCTCATAAAACTATTAGTGGCCGATAGATATCTAAATTCTCCAAATCTATTTTTGGTCTCAGTAACCACATGACCAGAATTTGACAGATATCCAACTTACAAACTATCACCAGATTAATCCTTCATTACAGTACCCAATTTCTTGCTTTAATTTATAGATTTATTAATTTATAGATTGTGGTGAGAGAAATGCATTTGCTGACCACAGATGATAATCACTTTGCCTTGATATGTCCAGAAAACTTCCAATCAATTCTTAGCCTTATTACTTTATAAGAAATTGTCATCAAAAAACAAAACCAAGTTCCAATCAGCACCTCCACATTGTTGCAAAATAAAATTGGCTTTCTTCTTTGGCAGTCCCTCGGGACTTCCACTGCAGAGTTGTGAGTGTTGAGATGACTAGTCTAAAGCTAAATTTGCACACCCTGCCACAGGTAGAGCAGATGATGCTTGATGAAATGGGTGGGCATGATGTTTGCTTTTACACACACCTCATTCTACAGTTTGTGCCTGACCATGGCGAAGTCTTCTCCAGTTTGGATGATTTTGGGCAAGTGATTCCCATGGGAGAATCAAATTTTTTCAGGGACACTTTGTGGACATCTTTGAAGCAATTCCTCTGACCTCCTGGTCACCATTTGGGATGAGGTTCAGAATAGGGAGATTGATTGGAGAGTCTTGTGTCAGACATATTTCACCGTAGCTCACTCAAACCAGCTGACAGACATAACTAGTGCCTAGATACAGTTGATGTTGGCCTGGGAGAGGACATTAATACTATCTTGCTATCAAATTTGAAGGATTTACAGAGGCATCATTACTGATACTTCTTCAAGGATTTGAGGTGTCTGCCATGCATTAATCATAGAATCCCTACAGTGGGGAAGCAGGCCATTTGCCCATTATGTCCACACTGACCATCCAAAGAGCATCCCACTCATCCCCCATTTATGTGACCCTGCATTTCCCATTGCTAACCTGCACATCCCTGGACACTATGGGCATGTTGGCATGGTCAATTCACCTAATCTGCATATCTTTGTACTGTGGGAGGAAACAAGAGCACCTAGAGGAAACCCGCACAGACATAGGGAGAATGTGCAAACTCCACACAGTCACCCAGAATCAAACTGTGGTCCCTGACATTGTGTTGCAGCAATGCTAATCACTGAGTCCCTGTGCCGCCCTCATTCTCCATTTCTCTGACATATACACGACAGTAGGTAACACGTCAGCTTTGCAGGCCATAAACTTCATGCCAGGTTTAAGGACTTTGTCATTGCTTTTGTCCTCAGATGGTTGAAAGCTGCATTGGTAAACTAAAGGTAAGGCTGAGTTTCATCACAATATCTTCCCTTATTGAGAGGAAGCTTCCAAGGCATAAGAATTGATTCACATTGTCCAATGGCTCATTGTAATCTTGATAGTCAGGGCCAATGTTACACAATGAGAGCTACAATGAAATAGTTTCAGAATGCATTTGATGTAACAGTTTGGATACAATTTGCAAATTTTCATGATGAGTTGTATTGACCCTTGAAGCAGTACAATAGGGGCAATGTATAATTTCTTTAAAACATCCTTGAAGCATTTCATTGCTTTAAAAATAGTTGACAAAATGTTTTAAAAGTTTGTACAGTTGCAAAGAGATCAATTGTACTTTTCTTGAATAATAATAAAGACTAGTTCATGCTTTTTGGTAACTCTTGACCTTGAAGCAGTACCAAATGAAAGGGAGTTATAAGACCATAAGACCATAAGACATAGGAGTGGAAGTAAGGCCATTCGGGCCATCGAGTCCACTCCGCCATTCAATCATGGCTGATGCGCATTTCAGCTCCACTTACCAGCATTCTCCCCGTAGCCCTTAATTCCTCTAGACAACAAGAACCTATCAATCTCGGCCTTGAAGACATTTAGCGTCCCGGCTTCCACTGCACTCCGTGGCAATGAATTCCACAGGCCCACCACTCTCTGGCTGAAGAAATGTCTCCGCATTTCCGTTCTGAACTGACCCCCTCTAATTCTAAGGCTGTGTCCACGGGTCCTAGTCTCCTCGCCTAACAGAAACAATTTCCGAGCATCCACCTTTTCAAAGCCATGTATTATTTTGTACGTCTCTATTAGATCTCCCCTTAATCTTCTAAACTCCAACGAATACAATCCCAGTATCCTCAGCCGTTCCTCATATGCTTGACCTGTCATTCCAGGGATCATCCGGGTGAATCTCCGCTGGACACGTTCCAGTGCCAGTATGTCCTTCCTGAGGTGTGGGGACCAAAACTGGACACAGTACTCCAAATGGGGCCTAACCAGAGCTTTATAAAGTCTTAGTAGTACATCTCTGCTTTTATATTCCAACCTTCTTGAGATAAGAGACAACATTGCATTCGCTTTCTTAATCACGGACTCAACCTGCATGTTTACCTTTAGAGAATCCTCGACTAGCACTCCCAGATCTCTTTGTGCTTTGGCTTTATTAATTTTCTCACCATTTAGAAAGTAGTCCATGCTTTTATTCTTTTTGCCAAAGTGCAAGACCTCGCACTTGCTCACGTTAAATTCCATCAGCCATTTCCTGGACCACTCTCCCAACCTGTCTAGATCCTTCTGTAGCCTCCCCACTTCCTCAGTACTACCTGCCTGTCCACCTAACTTCGTATCATCGGCAAACTTCGCTAGAATGCCCCCCGGTTCCCTCATCCAAATCATTAATATATAATGCGAACAGCTGTGGCCCCAGCACAGAACCCTGTGGGACACCGCTCGTCACCGGCTGCCATTCTGAAAAAGAACCTTTTATCCCAACTCTCTGCCTTCTGTTAGACAGCCAATCCTCAATCCATCCCAGCAGCTCACCTCGAACACCATGAGCCCTCACCTTGCTCAGCAGCCTCCCGTGTGGCACCTTATCAAAGGCCTTTTGAAAGTCTAGATAGACCACATCCACTGGGTTTCCCTGGTCTAACCTACTTGTTACCTCTTCAAAAAATTCCAACAGGTTTGTCAGGCATGACCTCCCTTTACTAAATCCATGTTGACTTGTTCTAATCAGACTCTGCTCTTCCAAGAATTTAGAAACCTCATCCTTAATGATGGATTCTAGAATTTTACCAACAACCGAGGTTAAGCTGATTGGCCTATAATTTTCCATCTTTTGCCTTGATCCTTTCTTGAACAAGGGGGTTACAACAGCCATCTTCCAATCATCCGGGACCTTTCCTGACTCCAGTGACTCTTGAAAGATCTCAACCAATGCCTCTGCTATTTCCTCAGCAACCTTTCTCAGAACTCTAGGGTGTATCCCATCGGGGCCAGGAGATTTATCAATTTTAAGACTTTTTAACTTTTCTAGCACTATCTCTTTCGTAATGGCAACCATACTCAACTCAGCCCCGTGACACCCTTTAATTTTTGGGATATTACTCATGTCTTCCACTGTGAAAACTGACGCAAAGTACTTGTTAAGTTCTCCTGCTATTTCTGTTAAGACTAAAAACTATGTGGCTCTCAGGCACAAAAGGAAAGCTACAATAAGTGAAGATCAGAAAATACATTTTAAAAAAGAAATGTAATTAACAATGAAGTTAGAAGAGACAAAAAAACTGAAGACAAAGTAGAGCAAAGAAAATCAATGTGTCAATTCTCTGGCTATCCTTCAGCTTTGCTAGGACTGGAATGATGTTTAACATGTTTTTTTAAAAAGGAGCCAAGTAAAGGAATATGTTCCATCAAGATTGTCATGAACCCAACTACATCCAGAAACTCAGATGGCGTAGAGCTACTACTGTACAAGGCTGCTGGAATAAATCTATTGAAAAGGAATAATAAGCAATCTTACACTCAGGAAAACAAGTTGGAAAGACTGTGGCATAACATGTAATACTACATTTATATGAGGATTATATAAATGTTAGTTACCTTGTGAGATAGTCTTTGTGGTATCAATGTGTGATTTTTAGTTCTGTCTGACAATAATTTGTTTAATTTCTTTTTAAGTGACATAACTTCTACTCATACATAAATAAAAGCCACAAGAAGTGTAATTTTGTTGTTAATGTATGATTTGGTGTGATTTGGTAAATTAGATCATTTTGGTTTAGGTTTCCCACTGAAGACTCTTGATCTTAGCCCTACCTTCTTCCTTATTTTAAATTAATTGCTTTTTTAATTTTGGTTAATTTGTACTTGAAAGATGGTTGACTGTCAACTACAGCACTGGTTACCACTGATTAACCTAAATGTATGAAGGGAAAGGTAATATAGTTTCTTTTTAAACCGGTATTGTGCTAAACAGCTAATATTCTTCTACAAAATTTCAAAAATTACTAATTATTACAAACACTTTGTTCGTAGTAATGCTCTAATCTTAAGGGAGTCAATAACAATTATGTGAATGCATGGTTTATGTATACATTACAATGCAGTTCTCTTTCAACTCTGCATTAAAACGTATCCATGCTTGTGTAAAGTGAATACATCTGTATTATGAGTGCCATTCTAGACTAAAACAGTGAGAGCGCTTGATGTTATAAAGTGATGTGAATTGTACATTCATGTGAAGCTTAGCTACTAAGCATGTGTGAAAGAAGTATGTTATAGTGGCTTCAGATCACATGTGATTGGAGCTGAATCTGTACACCTTCAAGTAAGATGTCCTCTCTTCCTATTCTCTGTATATAATTACGTTCAATAAAGTCCTTTGCTGTTCACTCACAAGAGTGTAAATCTCATTTTAGTGCATGAACCAGAATGATGGACCAAGAGACAGGTTGTAAGGACCTGAAGTTAAGTCCAGTGACTGTCGACTATAAGCCCTCCAGATGATCCAAACCCAAAGGACAATGATTATCTACAGTAAAAAGAGATCAGTGGGTAGGGGCTGGCTAGTGAAGGGTTTCAAGGTGTAGCTGGGTGCTCAACTGAGAAATGGGAAATCCTGTGCAGAAGCGAAAAGAAAAACAGGGAAGGCTCATAACAGAACATATGGTTAGGAACAGGAAGAAGTCAACTGGCCACAGTGCACAAAATATTTTAGAGATTAACGTCTTTACAGCGATAGTGAAGAAACAGCATTCAAAAAATAGACTTATTACAAACCCGCGAAGTAGCAAGCTGTGATCCAAGTCATGAAGGAACTTCACCAACAGTAACTTAATCAAGATAGTTTTATAGAGAGCATGAGTGCAAAAAGCACAATTAGGGTAAAACTGAGGTGGCAGCATAGAAGCTGCAATAATATTCTGTGAGGGTCCCAGATGTAGGAGTTGTAGAGTGGTATGATGAACGTTTTTTGAGAGGTATGACAGGCTCATAACAAGTTGACTCCCTTAATGGCACCAATCTGCAAGATGAATTTTGGGACTGAAGTGAAAAAATAGAAAAACTTGTTTAGATTACCTACAGTGTGGAAACAGGCCCTTCAGCCCAACAAGTCCACACCGACCCTCCGAAGAGCAACCCACCCAGACCCATTCCCCTCCATCTACCCCTGACTAATCCACCTAACACTCACAGGCAATTTAGCATAGCCAATTCACCTAACATGCATATCTTTAAACTGTGGGAGGAAACCGGAGCACCTGGAGGAAACCCGCGCAGACACAGGGAGACTGTGCAAACTCCACACAGACAGTTGTCCAAGGCGGGAATTGAACCCGGGTCCCTGGCGCTGTGAGGCAGCAGTGCTAACCACTGAGCCACCATGCCGCCCTACTGAATCACCATGCCGCCCTTTTTTAAGTTGGATCTCAGAACTGATGTATTAATTACCTTTTTTAACACTCACAAACATGTAGACTTCACATTACTCCGAAATTGCTAGTTTAAGCATTAGATTATATCTCAGTTGTGACAAAAAAAATGCGTCCTTCACATCTGATGTCATAAGGGAAATGGATACTGGAGAGGTCATGCTATAAGAGAAAACGGATACTTTAGTGTGTATGATAAGAAATAGAGTTGAGCTACTAAAAAAGTTCAGCATAATGTAAAGTTGATAAGTTACCAGATCTGGATTGAATCCATTCTGGGTTTCTGAAAGTTACAAAGGTAGGAAGGCATTGTTCACAAAATTCTGACTCAATATATATTGGCAGAGAACAGGAAGATTGCTATGCTGTGCCACTACCCAAGAAAAAGAACCTGCCAGAAACCACAGGCCAATTACTAAAATATAGGTGCTTATAAAGTTATTGGGAGCTATTGGCAGAGGCATGGAGCAACCAAAGAGATCCAGAAAGATTTGTAAGAGACAAATTGCATTGTTGACTTCATGCAATTTTTTGTTGAGGTAAGGGAGAAGGTTGATTGAAGACTGTTTAGAAATTGTATATATGGGCTTGTAGAAGACATTAAATAAATTGTCACACAGGAGGCGAGTTAAAAAGATGGGAATAAGAGGAAAGTGGTTCCATTGATTCATAATTGGCTCAGTAACCACATGGGAAGATTGTTCTTTGGATACCGAATAGGTTCAAAGACAGGGAGGAGAAGCAGATGGTACATAGATGTAGAAAGGATTCCAAGTATTGCAAGAGTCACTTTTTGTTTCCATTGCTCTAATTGTTCTAAACATGTGGAATTGGATCCAGAGGATAACCTTGTAAAGTTTGAAGATTGATGTGGACTAGGCCAGATCCCTCAAAACATTTCAAGAAGGTAGCCCAGACCCTAACTTTGCTGGTTGTTTTAAGCAGGTGTAAAGATTAGATTAGATTCCCTACAGCGTGGAACAGGCCCTTCATCCCAACAAATCCACACTAACCCTCTGAAGAGCAACCCATGCAGACCCATTCCCCTACACCTAACACTATGGACAATTTAGCAAGGCCAATTCACCTAACCAGTACATCTTTGGAATGTGGGAGGAAACCGGAGCACCCGGAGGAAACCCACGCAGACGCAGGGAGAATGTGCAAACTCCACACAGACAGTTGCCCGAGGCGGGAATTGAACCCAGCTTCCTGGTGCTGTGAGGCAGCAGTGCTAACCACTGAGCCACCGTTAAAGTGGGTATGCCAGGAGAGAACTAGCTGAGCAAAACCATAGTTTTAAATAAAACAGAATTTATTTACCAGATTACTGAATAAACACAAACAACAGAAAACAGAATACTGAATCACTTAACCTCTCCGCGAGCCCAAGTGATTATCCCAACTTAATGATGCTGTTCCAAATACTTGAAATAATCCCCATAAACATCCTTTGGTGCAAAAGTTAAAATCAAACACAAGTTCTTACAGGATAGAAGTCAGAGAGAGAGAGAGAGAGAGAGAGAGAGTACCAGTCTGGACCTGTTTCTATGGGGCCAACAGCTTTTTTCACACTACTGTTAAAAACCTAAACCAAACCCGAGAAAAGCTGAGCTTAGAGAACTGGCCACTCCTTATTCATTGTACAAGTGTTTTTTTTTAACTTGAAAGCCTTCTGTCTGAGGTGGTATTTGTTAGCTATTATCAAACTAGCCCTAAAACCCTACACCCCAGACTTTTTGGAGTCTGTGTCATTTACAACCTCGCCAAAGAAAAAGCCAAGGACAGCATGACATTGTTAAAGGAGCAGCTTTGTCACACCTTGCCCCGTAATAAAAAATGAACCATCAACATCCAAAGCTGGCTTTGTTTTAAAACCCCTTAAAAAAATGTGTTAGCACTCTAAAACACACATACACCTTGCATTGACTATAAACGTGCAAACATGTACTGCTACATTCTGTTTCAGTCTTTGGTATTCCTGCCACCAAATGCCTCAGTTTCTCCTTCGAATCTCGACAATGCATCAGCAATCACGTTTTCTCGTCCCTCATGCACAGTTTTGAAATTGAATGACTGTAACAACAAGCTCCATCTAAACAGTCCAGCATTTTTGTCCTTAAATTTCTCCACCAACTTCAATGGGTTACGATCAGTGTATATGATTGTCTTAGATATGTTACTGGAAACATAAACATTGAAATATTGTAATGCTAACACCAAGCTCAAAGTCCCCTTCTCAACCAGCAAATAATTCTGCTGATGAACATTTAACCTTCTGGAGAAATAACCGATAGGTCTTTCTACCTTCTCGTCATCTTCTTGCATGAGTACAGCAACGACACCCACATCACTCAAATCGATAGCCACCTTGAATGGCTTTGCATAATCAGTGTGGCCTTTACCGGGGCACTGGTTAATACAGCTTTCAGGCTGACAAATGCCTTCTGACAGCCTGCTGTCCATTAAACTTCTTGCCTTACTTCAGCAATACAGTGAGTGGAGCAGCCACACTGCTAAAATTTGGCCCAAACTTTTGATAAAATCCACTCAATCCCAGGAACCGTAGTACTGCTCTTTTTGTCGACAGTATGGGAAACACCCCAATTACCTTTGTTTTTATATCCTTGGGGGCCATTTGTTCATATCCAATAACATGGCCCAGGAAGGTGACTTGGCAAATTCCCATTTAGCCAGGTTTATCACCAAGCCTGCCTTCCAAAGTTGATCCAACAAGTCCGATAAATGTTGTAAACGTTCCTTCCACATGTGACTAAAAATAACCGGTTCATCGATATATGCGACAGAGTTGGGTAGCCCAGCAATGACTTTATTGGTTCATCACTGAAAAGTGGCTGTCATATTTTTCATGCCAAATGTCATGACTTTAAACTGATACAGTCCATTTGGTATTACAAAAGCTGAAATTGCCTTTGCTCTTTCTGAAAAAAATACCTGCCGTATCCTCTGAGCAAGTCAAATGTAACTTGCTTGTCCCACCTTCTCAACACAGTCTTCCAAACATGGAATCAGATATGTAGCAGTCTTTGTAACTACATTGACTTTGCGATAACCGACACATAACCATTGGGTACCACTTTGTTTTGGCACCATTATTATGGGTCAGCACCAGTCACTGAAGCTCACTTCGAATATGTCATCTTGGAGCATGCGCTCAATCTCCTTTTGAACTTATGCCAACTTTAGAGGGTTATGCCTATAAAGGTGTTGCTTAATTGGAACAGCATCTCCTATATCTGTGTTAGTATTTTCCAGCTTATTTCCATTTTTCTCCCCATGTGATATTAATAACTCTTTTAGGTCATTTCGATTTTCCTCTGGAAGGTAATTCAATCATTTATCCCAATTTTTGACAACTTCCTCATTATCCAACTTAATTTGAGGCTTATCCAATTCAGAATTCTCTGAACTTAGTTCTTCCCTCTGTGGTTGTAATCAATAACACATTCTCCTCTTGCTCTCCTTCCCTGTCAAGATACCTTTGCAGCATATTCACATGACACACTCTATTAGATATTTTTCTGTCTGGAGTCCTGATCAAGTAGTTTCTTTTGACTTGATAAGGTCCATTAAACATTGCTTTTAAAGTAACACTGGAAGTAACACTAATACCTTATCCCCAATAACAAAATTGCAAAGTTTTGATTTCTTGGCTGCTTCCTGTTTCATTGCATGCTGTGATATTTTGAAATGTCGTTGAGCCAATTCTACAACTCTATTCAATCGCTCCCTAAAATTTGACACATAGTCCAAATATGTGGTGTCTGAATTCTGACTTACCAATTTCTCCTTAATCAATTTTAATGGTTCTCTCACTTCATGTCCAAAGCCTAAATCAAATGGACTGAGTTTGGTTGATTCATTTGGTGCATCTCTGATTGCAAAAAGCAAAAAATGGAATTCCTTATCCTAATCATCTGGATAGTCTTGACTACAAGTCCTCAATATGGTCTTTAATGTCTGATGTCACCCTTTTAGAGCTCTGTGCGATTCTCGAGGGTATGCAGCAGATTTGAATTGTTTTATTCCTAAGCTGTCCATAACATCCTTGAATAATTTTGATGTGAACTTTGACCTTTGGTCTGATTGTATCTCTGTCAATAGTCTGCTACTAGTGGAAAATTTGAGTAATTCCTCTACAATCCTTTTAGCTGTGATATTGTGTAATGGAGCATCCTCTGGGAATTGAGTCGACACATCCATTAATGTTAACAAATTCTGACTCCCACTTTTTGTTTTAGGTAGGGGTCCTATGCAATCAATTAAGACCCATGTAAAAGGTTCCTCAAATGTAGGCATAGGTATTAAAGGTACGGGTTTTATTACTGTCTGTGGTTTTCCAATTACCTGACATGTATGACACGTCTGGCAAAATACAATTATATCCTGTGCAATCCAAGCCAGTAAAAATGTTTTTGTATTTTAGCTTGCGTTTTCCTTACTCTTAAATGATCTCCAAGTCGTAGCTCATGCACCACTCGCAATATCTCCTTTCTATAACCCACTGGCAATATGATTTGATGAACTTCTGTCCATGTCTCATCTGCATGAATATGTCTCCATTTACTTATTAAGACATCATTTTTAAGATAATAACATTCATGGATACATTCAAATTCTTTTTCAATGTATGCCTTTTGATACAACTGCTTTAATTTTTCATTTTTCTGCTGTGACTCAGTTAATTTATCTGAGCTAAGGATGTCTGCATTGTCACCTATCTGCCCCTGATTTTTCTCAACCATCTAATCAAACAGGGTCTCTGCTAATTCCACTTCAACTTTCTTACTTGTACTCTTTGATGTCTCCTGTTTCAACCTGTGACTTTGAGACCTCGTTCCCACACAGTCAAGAAAACTCCCAGGATATGTGTCCTGTAATTGTTCAGTTGCCTGAGTTTCCACTGGTTTTTCAACCACAGCAGGCAGCACTCCTGTTGGTGAATCAGCTGTATCATTAGCAAGGATAAATTGTATTCCTGGAGTTGAGAGTTTGTCTAATACTCCCAGCATGAATTCTTCACTCTTCATTGGACACTTCAACCATACTTTACATAATTGAGCACTTCTTGTCTCATCATGAGTTCCTGTTACTCGTACCTTTTCTGGCAATAATCCTTCAGAATCACATATCTCTTCATCTTTCAGCATCACAGATTGAGAGGGTACTGTGTCTCTTAATATTGTAAACTCTTTACCTGCTGTTCCTGGCCTATGCGAACAAACTTTACCTTCGCAGGTATATGGTTTAAGAAAATCTGGCTCTTCCTCCTTTACCAACCTCCAACCAGCTTGTACATTCTGGAGCAGCTTTGTAGCCTCCACAGTGCTTTTTGTTACCACTCCAGCAAAATTCAGTAGCTTATCCTGTCTTCCTACATCTGGCTTCCCAGTGCTTTTCCTAACTCACTAACACTGTGATTTAATGTGGCCTACTTTATTGCAGTGAAAACACTGGAGCTTTTTAACTTCTCTGTCCCCTTGAAGGGTTTCCTTTTGATCCTGTGGTAAGTTATCCTTATGAGCTTCAATGAGATCTGTGTTTCCCTTTCCACATGAAGCTTTCTCTATTCCCCAGTTTCTATCCCTTACAGATTGAAATTGATTCTGGAAGCCAAAATTTGCTTTATGGACCAACTCATAATCATCAGCCATTTCAGCTGCTAATCTTATAGTTTTAACTCTCTGCTCTTCCGCACGAGTTCTCCCTACTTCAGAAAGTGAATCTTTGAACTCCTGTCCAAGTGCTAATTTCTGAAGTTTGAACTCTCTCTTTCTTCCTTTCCACCTTCTCCTTTTCTCTGTCTTCTCTCTATTTCTTTTCTATCTCTTCTTCCTCTCTTTCCTCTTCTCTCTCTTCTGCTTTTAATCATAATTTCTTGTCTTTTGCCTATAACTCAACCTGCTTCATTTTCCATTGAATGTTAGCCATTTCTAAAGATTCTGATGGCATTTCTAGCAAATGTAAATACTGTGCTATTACTGTAGCTCTATTTTCTTTCTTCATGGATGGAGGCAGCTCCAACCCCAGCTTAATCTTTTGTAAAACTCCCAAGGTCACTACTTCACTTTGTCCCCCCCCCCTCCCACCCCAACACCACCACCCCACCCCGGAAAACTCTTAGTGACTGAAAGAGCCATTACTATCCCAAGCATTGTTTAAATCAAAGAAATTCAACAACTGGT
The DNA here is from genome assembly GCF_047496795.1 of Chiloscyllium punctatum. Classification (NCBI taxonomy): domain Eukaryota; kingdom Metazoa; phylum Chordata; class Chondrichthyes; order Orectolobiformes; family Hemiscylliidae; genus Chiloscyllium; species Chiloscyllium punctatum. Next base: position 46,963,397 of record NC_092750.1, on the reverse strand, counting down.
ACAAAAGACACTAACCTATACCACTCGCTGTCTTCGAGACATCAACACTAATCCCAAATCGGAACTATAGAACAAATCCCGCAAAGAGCCCTTAATCTGTTATGGACCAGGCCAACCTATCCCCACCCCCACACCCAAAAGAATTTCAAGAAGATACTCCCGCTCCTAACTTTGAGAATTGTTTTAAGTAGTTGTAAAGTGGATATTCCATGAGAGATGCAGCTGGTCAAACCACTTAGTTTTAAACAAAACAGAATTTAGTTACAAGATTACCAAATGAAATACAAACAACAGAAAACAGAATACCTAATAACTTAACCTCTCTGAAAACCCAACAGATCACACCAACTTAATGATGCTGTTCCAAATACTTGCGACAATCGTCTTGGGACAAAAGGTAAAATCAAACACAGGTTCTTACAGGATAGATGTCAGAGAGAGAGAGAGTATCAGCCTAGACCCGTTTCTGAGGTTCCAACAGCTTTTTTCACATTACTGCTAAAACCCAAACCAATCCAAGAAAAGCTGAACTGGGAGAACTGGCCACTCCCCTTCACTGTATCCTTTTTTAAACTTGAAAGCCTCTACCTGATGCAGTATCTGTTAGCTATTATCAAACTGGCCCTGAAACCCTGTAATCCTGACTTTTTGGTGCCTGTGTCATTTACAAACACTCTGAAAGAAAAGTCAAGGACAGCATAACCTTGTTAAAGGAGCAGCTTCATCACAAGATGATAAAAAAAAAATTGTCAATGAGTAGGTGGTGATAAGGTGCACTTTGAGAATACATAGACAAAACAATGAAATAGGGAGAAGCTGGCCAGATGGAACTCAAAGTGACATGTGGTAATCCACTTTGGGAGGATTGTTGTGGAAAGATGACATGTTACAAATGGAATGATTTTGTATAGATAAGCAAAGTAACTTTGATGCTTATACACACAATGTTTGAAAGTTAACCGAACAACTTAATAAGTTTTTGATTTAAAAAGCAGCCTTTTTTGGTTTTAGATGCAGTGAAATAGGGTATAAAACCAAATAGATATCTTAGGACTTTGTAAGTCATTGTTTGGTCAGTGCATTGAGTATAGCATATAGTGGCTGTACAGGACATTGATTAGGCCACTGTTGGAATGCTGTGTGCAATTTTTGTCTCCCTGCTATAAGAAGGATGTTGTGAAATTTGACAGAGTTCAGAAATGATTTACAAGGATGTTGCCAAGGTTGAGCTGATTGGGTTGGGCAATTTTCCCTGGAGCTTTGGAGTCTGAGGGGTGACCTTATAGAGATTTATAAAATCATGAGGGTCATGGTTAGGATAAAAGGACATGGTCTTTTCCCTGGGGTGGGAAAGTCCAAAACTAGAGGCTGTAGCTTTAAGGTGAGAGAGGCAAGATTTGAAAGGGCCCTGAGGGGCAACATTTTCATACAGAGGGTGATGTGTGATGGAATGAGCTGCCAGAGGAAGTGGTGGAGGCTGGTACAACTGCAACATTTAAAAGGCATCTGGTTGAGTATATGAATAGAAAGGGTTTACAGGGATATAGGCCAAATGCTGGCAAATGGGGTGAGATTTATTTTAGGATACCTGGTCGGCATGGATGAGTAGGACTGAAGATTCTGTTTCCATGCTGTATATCTCTATGACTCTATTGTCTCAGTTTGAGTATTGTAGTATCTTTTGACATCATAGTTCAGGAAAGATGTAAAGGCTTAGAAAGAGAAAGGAGTTTACCAGCTAGTGATGAGAATGTTCAATGAGGAAAAAGTTTGGAAAGGATGGACTCTTTGGAAAAGAGAAGGGATGAGAGATGACCAATTTGATGACTAAACAATGAGCGTTTAGCTGGCGTTATTAGAGAATAGTTAACAAAGAGGTTAAAAACTGGAGGTCATAAATCAAAAGCCATTGGCAAATGATTTAAAGAAAACTATTCTTTCATTCAGAGTTCATGTGACCTGGAATGGCCTAACTGAAATGTTGGCACAAACTAATTGACATACCACTCACTCTACTTTTATTATCAAGCCAGAGATCATGCCTAGCTTATGGAAGTGTGTGGAAGGAACAGTACAATGTACAACTCAAGATTAGATGCCAACCTATTGAGACTACCACTCAAGATCACTTGCATCCTGAAGAGAGAAAGTAGAATATGATGGAGTGAAGCAATCTCACAAGTAATGAACCAACTTTTAAAAATGCAATCTTGTCATAACCAATCATGAATGGTTGTGGCAATAAGGAACCATGGCTTCCAACAATTCCTAAAGTTGGCAGATCACAGCAGGAGTATGAAAGACATAGCAGAAGAATTCACACCATTTTGAACCAGTAGTGCTAAGTGAATGATTCATCTCAGCCTCCTGAAGTTCTCATCATCACAGATGGCCACATTCAACTAATTCAATTTTCTCCATCATATTTCAAGAATTGATTGCATCCACAGAATATAGTAAAGGCTATGTCCTCAACAACGTCTGGGCTATAGTGTGAAAGAAGTCCTCTAGAACTAGGTCCCAAATTGTTCCACTACATTTTTGGCATCTAATTGATAATGCAGAAAATTGCCTAAAAATACTCTGCCCACAATAAGTTGCACAATACTATCAGGCCAATTAGAGACTTAATTTTAAATATAATGTTGATCTCACTCTCTGTGCACCTTCTCTGCAGCCATAGCATTGTATTCCTTGTTCTGTTCTATTACCCTTATGCACTTTGTATAATATGATCTGCCTGTGCTGCATGAAAACAAAGCATTTCATTATACATAGGTTCATGTGACAACAATAAATCAAATCAAATCAAATTAAAACCCTGAAAGAACAGCTTTACTCTACAGACTGCAACAGTTCAAGAAGCTCTTCACAGCCTTGTCAGGGCAATTAGGTATATGTAGTGAATTCTGGCCTTTGTAGCAATGTCCACTTCCAGTGAATCAATACTCAACCAAGATAAAATTGGCTTGATCAAATGATTAACAATTTTTAGTAGGAATAAACTACACTGGAACAAGTCATTATCTCAAATGAGACATTACTCACTAAGATCTTACTAAAGAGAACATTGGCAAAATACCAAACCACTGAAACACCAAAGGAAAAGAGCTTCGTTGATGTTGGTGTACTGTTAAATTTGAGAATTGTTAAGTGAAAGATGTCCTTCTAGAATGAAAACAGGAAACAAATTCTGGAAAGGCTCAGCAAACCAGGCAGCATTTTTGAAAAAACTGGTAAGTTCAAATTTGCGTGAATTTATCAGTAGAAGGATGCTGCCACAATTTCTCTTTACTTGACAGGGTCTATGAGCCAAATTGGTTCAGGAACAATCATCAGTGCACCTTCACAGGAAACAACTCATGTATTTTTTATATATTAATTCACTCATGGAATGTGGACATCACTGACTGGGCCAGCATTTATTGCCTGTCCCTAGTTGCCCTTGAACTGTCTTGAACTGCTGCAGCCCATGTGGTGTAGGTAGACCCACAAGGAGAATGTTTTGTCCCAGTGTCACTGAAGAAAAGGCAATATATTTCCAAGTCTGAATGGTGAATGGCTTGGAGGGGAACTTTGTGAAGGTGTTCCTGGGTATCTATCTCCTTCTGGGGGTAGTTGTCATGGGTTTCCAAGTTATTTCAAAGGAGCTTTGATGAATTTCTGCAATGCTTCTTACAGGTGATGTATTCTGTTGTTCTTAAGGGTCAGTGGTGGAGGTAGTGAACATTTTGTGGATGTGATGCCAATGAAGCAGTCTGCTTTGCCTGGATGGTGTCAAGTGCTGTTGGAGCTGCACTTATCCAGGCAAGTGGGCAGTATTCCATCACACTCCTGATTTGTGCCTTGCAGAAAGGCTATGGGGAGTCAGGAGGTGAGTTACTTATTGCAGGAATCCTAGCCTCTGACCCGCTCTTGTAACTGCATTACTTATATGGTGAGTTTAGTTTTGTTTCTGGTCAATGGTAATACCCAGAATTTGATAGTGGAAGAATGAGTGATGGTTTGACCATTGAATTTCAAGGAGCAATAGTTAGATTCCCTCTTGATGATGATGGACATTGTCTGGAACTTGTGTGAACTGAATGTTACTCGCCACTTGTCAGTCTAAACCTGGATATGGTTCAGGTCTTGCTGCATTTGGTGCACAGTGTGCCTCAGTATTTCAGTGATCATGAATGCTGCAGTCGTCAGTGAGCATCTCCACTTGTGAGCTTATGATGTAGGAAAAGTCATTATGAAGCAGCTAAAGATGGGTGGACTAAGATCACTCATCTGAGAAACCCTGGAGAGAAAAAAACAAAGAATCTTTTTGACAATCATGACAACAAGGGGTTTCTGCCTTTCAGTGCTCCTGTGGTGCTTGGTAGTACCCCTACCTCAGAGCCACAAGGCCTGATTGAAGTTCCACCTTCCCCAGAAGTATATTACTGAACAGGGTGATTAAAACACCCACCTGAGGAACTCCTGCAGAGATGTCCTAGAACTGAGATGACCAACTTCCAATCGGCCTTTTGCCAGGCGTCACTCCAACCAGTGGAGAGTTTTACCTCTGATGCCTATTGACTCCACCCTTGCTTGGGTTCCTTGATGTCACACTTGGATAAATGCAGCCTTGATAATAGTCATTCTGATCCCATCTCTAGAATTCAGCTCTTTAGTCCAAGTTTGGACAAGACCAATGTAGTTGCACAGAGGAACTGCAAGAACCTTGTCTTTTTGCAGAATAATTGATCAAGGCACATGCTTGAGTCAAGTATTGGTCAAAACAATGAGAGACTAGAATTGTGCAGGATTGTCGCAGCTTGTCTCTTCTGAGCAATTTCAACAGTGTGCTTGCCCTCTTTTGATTCAACAGGATGATTAAAATTCTCCAAAATGTATTATTTCTTAAAATTGCATTCAGCTTCATAGAAACACCAGACAAGGCCAAAGTCAGGAAAGTCAAAGCAGAAGATGAGAGAGATAGAAGTGGCAAGAGAGCTCAGGGTTACATGTGGACATGTCAGAGTACTTGATAGAGTGGTCACTTGTTATATATTTGACCACCCAATGTGGAGTCATAGAATTTTTACAGCATGGGAAGAGTCTCTTCGGCTCATCGTGTCTGCACAGGTTATCAAACATCATTTATCCTGATAGACGTATAGGTGAGACTTCAGGAGCAGTGAGTTATGTTGTAGGAAGTATATAAATTGGTTTCTCACCTGGAATGAATATTTTCAACATTGTACAATGGTGATAGAGTTGAATGGACAGTAAGTACTTCTGGGCTTGCATGACAGGTGAAAGTGAGGCAGTGACAGGACGTGTTGATAATATGGAACTGATGTGGTGACCTTTCCAGACAGTTAATAATTATTGTGGCGTTTGGAGTATTGTCTCTCTGTAGGAGCACCTGATTATCAGAAAAGTGTATCTCCTTGGTACTGACCTGCTTTGATCTTCTCCCAAGCCTGCTTCACACTCTGCCAGTCGTCTCCTGTCATCTCATGCTAAGATGACATTGATCATTTAGCCATCTCTTCTTTGTTACCTTCGAGGTTATATTTTTTCTTTTGTGTGCATGAGTTTTAACCCTTTCCTTTGTTCTGTTTCTATTTAAGTGCTATTCATCTGTAATAACCAGCAAGTTCTGATGAAGATTTTCCAAATTTAAAACCTCAAATCATATGCTTTCTCTATAAATGTGATCTGATAGGTTGAATATTTCCAGTATTGCATCAACAGTTGGGTTGGGATATCTGGTCGGCATGGACAAATTGGATCGAAGGTCTGTTTCCATGCTGTACATCTCTATGACTTTATGACTCTGTGACAGTTTTTGTTTTCTTTTTACAACTTTCCAGCCTCTATGGTCTTTTATTTCCTTGTTTTATAACAGTTTCTTGTGTAATACACTTTTCATTAAGCCAACTCTTACAGTAACACTAATTGCAATAAGCTTAACCTCAAACCGACTGCTTACAGCTCACTGTCCAGAAAGAAAGAAAACTCAATCACTGACATGTGTTCTTTATCTGCTAATTAGTCAGGGTCAACTATATTATCATTCTGTAGACTTCAGTGCCATTTATAATTTTCCCTTACAGGTTCTAACCACTCAATTTACACTGCTCTCAGTGTAGTATAGACAAGTGGGTTGCATAGTTTATAATGATATTTGACATCAAAATGAATCAATAGTATGAAGCATACTTCCGTACTGCCAGCCAGGCAGTGATTTCTTTCTTAGTGATTGGTTGGACTTGACAATTCAGCTGAGAAATTATGGAAAAATAAATTGAAAGCTCAGAGCCGATAAAATTAACTCATAAGAAGTGTATCTGTGAAAAATGTCCAGACAATTGTAATCAGAAACAGAATGGTCACATAAAGAGGAAGGCAACACGCTGTGCTGAATGTTATCAAAAATCAGCTAAGCGATAAGTATGGAGAGTATAGTGAAGGGTTTCTCTCTATGAGCTCAAGTAAGTTACCTCATGCAATTCTCTTCGTTGCTCTGATACACACATTATATAATGCACTTATGTATATACCATGATGGGACTGGTCCTGTGCTATCTTGCACTCACCAGTGACAAAAGTACCCACCGCTACCAAAGCCCCTGGGATTTCCACTGCTAACCCTGTATTTATGCCCCATATAGGCACCAGGTCAATTGCTGTGTTTTCTATTCCATTTTGGGACACTGCTGGCTGGCCAACATTTATTGCCCGTTCCTGTTTGCTCTTAAGAGATAGTGATCTGCCTTCTTGAACCACTGCAGTCCACTTGCAGTAGGTTGACCCACAATGCCTTCAGGGAGGGAATTCCAGAATTTTGACCCAGTGACAGTGAAGGAGAGATGATATATTTCCAAGTCAGGATGGTGAGTGGCTTTGCAGGGAACTTGCAGGTGGTGGTGTTCCCATTTATCATCTGCCCTTGCCTTCTGGATGGAAGCAGTTGTGGGTTTGGAAGATGCTGTCAGAAGATATTTGGTGAATATCCGCAGTGCATCTTGCAGATAGTACTCACTGCTGATATTTGAGCATCGGTGGTGGAGGGAGTAGTGAGAATGTCACTTGCTGCTTATCAGCCCAAGTCCACCTATAAGCCTTGCTACATATTTACTATCCGCACTGACCTCAAACTCTCTGAGGCCAAATGGTCTGTCCTTAGGAAAGGGCTCATGTTCATTATACCTCCCCCACCGCCCCGTGCCCCAGTGCCCCCACCTCAATGAATTCCAGACCTGCCACGACGTGGAGCTCTTCTTTCACTGCCTCTGCATCTTCCTTTTTGACAACAACTCCCAATCTTCCTCTGATGGCCTCTTCTCCCACCTCCAACCTTCCTCCTCCACTTGGCTAACCTCCCGCCGGCCTTGTACCCACCCTAGACTGCTGACGTGACATCAGCCACCTCAATTCCTCCACACTCCCCCCCCCCCCCCCACTCATTCTAACCTCACCCCCTCTGAACGTGCAGCGGTCCACTCTCTCTGCACGAATGCCTGGTTCACCAAATCCACTGACAAAGCCAGGGCGGTGATAATCTGGAGAATGAACCTTTATGTTTCAGAGGCTGATCGCCAGCTCTCCAACACCACATCCTACCTAGCCCTTGCCAATGACCCAACCATGGCCATTCATGCCAAAATCACTGTGCTCTCATTGCCTCCGGTGGTCTCCCCTCCACTGCTTCTAAACTCATAGCCCCCCAGCCCCATACTGCCTGGTTCTATCTGCTCCCCAAGATCCACAAGCCCAACTATCCTGGGGGATGCATCATCGTGGCATACTCCTGCCCACTGCACTCATCTCATCCTACCTTGACTCCATCCTCTCCTCCTTTGTTCAAGCACCTCCCATTGACATCCGCAGCACCAATCATGCCCTCCATTTCTTCAGTAACTTCCTGTTCCCCAGTCCCAAGTGCTTTCTCTTCACTATGGATGTGCAGTTGTTATGCATGTCCATACCCCATGAGAATGACCCCCAGGCCCTCCAGTTCTTCCTCTCCAACAGACCCATCCAGTGCCCCTCCACCAATACCCTCCTCAGTCTTTCTGAACTAGTCCTCACCCTTAACAACTTTCCCTTTAACTCCTCCTATTCCCTCCAAATCCAGGGAGTGACCATGATCATCGGATGTGCCGCAGCTATGCCTGCCTTTTTGTCAGCCTCGTCGAACAGTCCCTCTTTAGTACCTACACAGGTACTGCACCCCAACTCTTCCGCCATTACATCGATGACTGCATCGGTGCAGTGTCCTGCACCTAGGCTGAACTGGAGCAGGTCATCAACTTCTCCCACAACTTCTACCCTGCCCTCAAATTCACTTGGTCAATCTTGGACACCTCCCTCCCCTTTCTTGGCCTCTCCATCTCCATCTCTAGTGACAGTGTCCGACGGACGTTTACTACACACCCACAGACTCCCATAATAACTTGGATTACACCTCCTCCCATCCTGTAAGAACTCCATCTTGTTCTCCCAATTCCTCAGCCTCTGCTGCATCTGCTTGGACGAGGAGACATTTCATTCCCAAGCATCCCAGATGTTCACCTATTTCAAACATCGTCCTTTTCATCCCTCTATCATCCAGACAGTTGTCCACCGCACCATCTCCGTTCCCCATTCCACTGCTCTAAATCTCTCCCCCAAATGTAATAAGAACAGAGTGCCCCTTGTCCTCATCCACCAACCCACCAGTCTCCACATCCAACGCACTTGCACCAACTCCAACTGGACCCACCACTAAGAACATCTTTCCCTCCCCAGCCCTCTCTGTCTTCTGCAAGGATGGTTCACTTTAACAATCCTTGGTTTGTGCCAGTCTCCCCACCAACACTTTCGAACCCCTGGGTACCTTCCCCTGCAACTGGAAAAGATGCAAAACCTGCCAGCACATCACCTCCCTCACCTCCATCTAGGGCCCCAAACAGTCCTTCTATGTGAGACAGAGGTTTATCCGCCTCTCCTCCAACCTAGTTTACTGCATCAGGTGCCCCCGATGTGGTCTTCTCTACATCGGGGAGACCAAATGTAAACTTAGGGAATGGCTCACCGAGCATCACAGCCGGGCCCGCAGGGGCCAACCAGGCCTCTCAATCACTACCCATTTCAATTCCCTTCACAATCCCTTTTCGACATGACCAAGCTTGGCCTCTTTCATTGCCACAACGAATCAAACTGCAAATTGGAGGAACAACATCTCATCTTCCACCTAGGCAGCCTACAGCCTGGAAGACTCAACATTGAGTTCTCCAACTTCAAATAACCTCACTTCCCAGCCCCTTTCCCTTCCTTCCACTCCTCCCGGCCACCAACTGGATTCATTCTTCCAATTGGCCAACCAGGTCATACCCTCTATCTGTTTTCACCTATCCACACTTCAACATCCTGTCCCCCCCCACCCACTTTGTCTGCAGCTCCTCTACACCCACTCCCCAGTCCTGAAGAAGGGTTACACACGAACCGTCGAATTCTCCACCTCCTAATGCAACCTGGCTTGCTGCATTCTTCCAGCCTCCTGCTGTCTACTTTGGATTTCAGCATCCACAGTTTTTTTTGTCTCTAACCAAGCCTAGATATTGTCCAGATTTTGTTGCACTGGAACACAGACTGCTTCAGTATCTGAGGAGTGGTGAATGGTGCAATTGTCAGCGAACTTCTGATCTTATGATGGAGGGAAAGTCATTAATGAGGCAACTAAGATGTTAGGCCAAGGACTCTACTCTGATGAACTCCTGAAGAGATGTCCTCCAACAACCACATCATTCACAGTAGCTGTATGGGAGGAATTGCCCCAGAAAGGCAAATTTGTACAACTGGCTTGCTCAGCACCAGTGGCCAGGTGATAGGGCAAGCAAGGGACCTTGACCTTACTCCAGGTGGCTTTCTTCACAAGGAGATAGTCAGAGCAGTGACAGTTCACAGGCCCTTCAGGAATCGCCTCACTTCTAGCTCCAGCATACCTGCAATCCCAATCCCTATGAAAGAATGCTGAAGAGAGTGAGTCTGCACCTAGGAATGATGCTGTCAGTATATCTGGGCTTTCTGGCCACAACTATCCCCAGAGTTATCCAGCCAAAGCTCCCAAACCACGCTACATGGCATGTTTTGTAAACCCTAGTACTGCACTGAAGTAGAAGGGTAAAAGGAAAAGGAAACCTTCTGAAGGCACAGAGCTGGCATGTGGGAAGCTTCTCTTTCATTAGCACATTTGTAACTAAATATCCATTTTTTTATCAGGTGGCACGGTGGCACAGTGGTTAGCACTGTTGCCTCACAGCGCCAGAGACCTGGGTTCAATTCCCGCCTCAGGCAACTGTCTGTGTGGAGTTTGCACATTCTCCCCGTGTCTGCGTGGGTTTCCTCCGGGTGCTCCGGTTTCCTCCCACAGTCCAAAGATGTGCAGGTCAGGTGAATTGGCCATGCTAAATTGCCCGTAGTGTTAGGTAAGGGGTAAATGTAGGGGAATGGGTATGGGTGGGTTGCGCTTCGGCGGGTCGGTGTGGACTTGTTGGGCTAAAGGGCCTGTTTCCATGCTGTAATCCAATCTAAATCATCAGCTCCTTCAGCAAATGCCATTTTAGCTGCAGCTACCAGAGTAAATATAGAGAGGTTAGCTAATCTGAGCACAACATGTTGTTCTAATACTGTCTGAGTGATGCTGATCACTTCTGTAGCACAAGCTTTGCCATAATTGAATGAGGAAGCATCAAATGTTGTGAATGGTTTCATCTCTTTGTGACCTTAACTTTTTATTAAACAACAGAGAAAGCATAAAGAGATCAAACCAATAAGCTGCACGTTTAGTTAGGATTATACAGGGGGTGCAGCATCAAAACATTGACATGACTCAGTTGGATTGAACAAGGTTCACAAAGAATCCCTGTCTGCACTACTTCGGCTGGCACTGCTGCACTGTAGGATGCTGAAAGGACCTGTTCCTTCTGAAGACCTTCCTCATTGCAATGCTGCAGCTTTCAAAGATCCATCAAGTAGACCTGATATGACATCCAGTTATCTGGAAGAAAGAAACCAAAGATTAAGCAGCATCTTCTGTCAGTACTATTCTGTGATGATCTGCATGGAGACGTGATATGGAGGAGTCATTTTATTGGTCTCGTTGGCCCAATGGAAGAAGGTCTTGCATCACAGACTCATGGGATATCATGATGTGTTCTGACTGCCACCTCTAAACAGAGTATAGCACCACAACCCCTCTCCCATCTGCAAGACATTCCATGGAAGATGAGCAACTGTAGCTCTCTTGTTTCTTCACTACATCCTGAGGGCTCCTCTGATTGGATACGCTATATTATGGATATTGTTATGTGGCGGCCTCTGACAAAGAGACTAATGAGATGCCGCTACCTGGAACTTGAACATCATTGACCTGATTCAGGTGTCTGTTGTACATGCCTTTTGGCGCAGGTACATCAGGAGATTGTATGTGTATTATAATAAAGAAAACCTGTCTCCCCCGACCCCTCCCAGCTTGGATATGGGGAACAGTTCTACACTGTTCCCACATTAAGGGAATAGTCACAGACAATGATTTCACAAACTCCTATCCCACCACCACCCCCCTCCCTGCATTCCCCTTGCCATCCCATGCTCTATCATCTCCCACCCTCATATATTGAGTTGCCCCTCTTCACAAACATTGTCCTCCTTGCATTCCAAAGTGTTCCCTCCAATCCCCACAACTGACTTCTCCAATGTTCCTCCCACATCAGTAACTCTTGATAATTCCCTTGACTTTCAGTGAACTGTCAACCTGGACTGACTGTGGCTTAGCCCCTGACTGACTTGGAAAGGCAGCCCCGATTGATCTCTGTGCAGCTCCTTCACTGGGTTAATGCTAATACTTTGTCTGATTGCAGGACTAGCCATGACTCAGACTCCCTGACTCTGATTGGCCTGAGCACCTGGTAACTGTGTCTGAACACATGGACTCACATCAGACAAAACCCTGTGTTGGTAGAGTGGATGAAGACAGTCTCCCTTGACTTGACTAGGGACTACTCTCCCTCAAATTTAAGGCATGTGTATTTCATTGCAGCACATGCAATGTGTTTGCCACATAGGCTCCTGGCACATGCTGCACATACCATACAGTAACATGTCCACTATCTTGACTGTTCAATGCCAGCAGCTTTCAAAGATCTATCAAGTAGATTTGATATGTCCTCCAATTATCTGGAACAAAGAAACCAAGGATTAAGCAGCATCTCCTGTCTGTACTGGCTGGCTTTCCAGAGTGCAGGGCTGAAAGGCCCAACAAGACAGAAGGACTGAGAGCCTGCAAGTTCTGATTGAAGTGGAAATGCTCCAAAAGGTAGGGTAAGGCAACATAGACCATCCAAATATATGCAAATTGAATGAGCCCAAAGAAAACAAGTTAAAATCCCTGAAGCAGTACCTGTTATAACACATGCAAAGGTGCCTGTTCCTGTTTGCAAAGAGACCTGGCAGCAGCATTGCAATGTAAGTGATGGTGAGCTCTAAAATGCAGTAAGGCAATGCTGGCCTGTGTTATAAGCTAGTTTGCATATGCCATGATGTTGGTCCTTTGCCAATGTTGATTCCTGTGGGGGGATGGAGGGTGCAGTTGGATGTTGGCCATGAAATATGCTCTGAGGTGTTGTGGAATGCTAACCAAGATGGATGCCTGGAGAGGACACTAACAAACTGCAACAGCCAGATTCCCATTCTGACTGTTAAGATAGGAACTGGAGCAATGCAATTTCTCACCACTTTTTTGGGAGAGTAGCAGTCTGCTTTTAAATGAGGTGAGATTATTAGCTAATTATTAGTTAAATTGTTAATGCAAGAAAATAGGGCTGATTCTGCTTATTAGCAATCTTCTCAACTAGGTTATGATACCTAAAGGGGAAACTTATACTTTCTTTCCTCTCAATGTCAAGAATCTAATTTTACTGTATTTCTGAAAATTTTCATCATTGTTCAGATGTTAGTATTCCATTCTGGAGAAGATGGTGAGCACCTTCTCAAGTCACATCTACAGTTTTAACTCTTTCAGGCCATCACTATGATCCAGTGAATTGTGGGCTGAATCTTACATTTATTTTAACTAAGTGTTAGATGTATCAAGTTTTTTCAGAGGGATTCTTGTATGAGGCCTCGTGAAATTTCTCACGATATCTGACTAAATACCCCTCACTAACTACCTCCGTTACCCCCGTTGCAACCCAACATTTGCTACTCATCAACTGCTGAAAGACCAGCATCCCTCGTGCTTGCATCATATTTAAAAGAACCATAGTGCACCCAGTCAAAAATTAGCATTTTTAAGCTGCCCTGCTCAGTAAAGGTCAGAGCCAGAAGATGCTGGAGAAAGGAGAGATAGTACCACAATTCTCCAAGAGGACCTTGGAGGTCCTGGTCAAAAGAGTAGTGCAAATAGGAGAGTCCTCTTCCCAAAGTACTGGTAGAGGAGGCTAAGAAGTCTCGATGATCCAGAGGAATGGCCATGAGTACTGTAAGAAAGTGCTGCACTCTGCCACAGTGAGCAGCACACTTTACCCTCTACTGCTCACACTCACTTTATCTCTGCAAAGGCTATTTACTTCGCTCACTCGGTCGGGCAACTCTCCTCCCCTCACACACCATACCCCAGCCTCCTGCATCACTAACCCTGCATGGCCTCTCCGCTGCCTGCTCCCTTTCCACCCAATGCAAGAACATCAACAGCTGTGCCAGCCACTTTCACCGTACTCAATTCCTCCCTTTGTCACATTACAAGAGAAGGCAGCCAGATGGATGGTGGGTTGGCAAGAATTTTCAGCCCCTATGAGGAGAAGATGCTGGCCCCCAGAGGAGATGATGAGGACCATTCTGGCAGGAATGCTGAGATATCCACGTTCCACCAACTGAGTAAGTACCACATTGCGTTCCACTGCAACTTAACCCCACTTTCAGTCTCATTCATACACACTGCAACACCTTCACTCTCTTGTGTTTTGCAGCCATTTTCTTTCCCATTATGCACTTTCAATTTCCAACAGCGTGGAAGGTGACAGTGAGCATCCCTTGGCCAGTGGTTTGCAGCCTCTGCTTCTACATGTCAGTGAGACCCCGAACATTCAGATCTCATTCCTGATAGCACTTTCTGTGAACCATTTCGGCCTCACACCTCCCCAGGTCTCCACCCAACCCATGCACAGGTCCAGCCCTTGGCCATAAGGTGACCATGCCAGCTCTGATCATGTAGTGTGTCCTAACCTTTTGAAGCCAGGATCCTCCTGCGTGTGCATGAACTCCTGTCCTGCATGATCCCCTTCCCATATCACCCCCTTCAGATATTATTGCATCACCTTCATAATTGTCATACCCCTTGCCTCCAAGTTTGCAGGTTCCAATCCTGAATTCTAGATCTTGCTTCCTACACGGTACCCAACCCCCACCCCTTGGCTCCCCAATCCCACTTACTTTCTGTGGATGGACCCAACAGACTGACTGCGACCCACCTCATTCAGTGACCTAACCAGATGACCACAAGTAAGAGCTTCCCACTGACTGGTGGCTGTACTGCAATCTCAATGCATTCACTCTATCCCCAGACTGGTCTCTCTCTGTAGCACAGGACTGATCCTGACATGCTCCCCAGACTGCAGAGGTATGAGCCACCTGACCACAATCACCCCAACCAAACCTCTGACCATAGCCAATCCCCTGGATTGATACGGGAGGTTGTCCTTGACTCTCTACGCCAGGAACCCCTGACTAATAGTGACTCTATAGACTTCACTGAGGACATTCTTCAAGACTTTGTGTCATGCCTGCCAGTACAAGCTGCAGACTCATGGTGTAGATGTGAATTTGAGGTAGCACATTTCTGTACAGCAAGATGTCTCCCCTCTTGACTGAGGGCTGCTCCCCAGCAAGGTAGGCTGTATAATTGTGTGACTGCACAAAACAACACAGCAAGGCATGATAGGAATACTGGGGGCATGCAGGTAGGTGCTTAGTGAGTGAGCACTAAGAGAGCTAGAGAGCAGCTCTGAGATGCAACTTGGTCCAATGCTTTAGTTTGGTGCCTGTCTGAGTAGCTAGCATTGCAGCCTTTCAATGCTAGTTGCCTGCACACTGTACAATGCTGGTGTGTCCTTTGTAGGCAGTCTATTGGAGAGGTGCCTGGATGGTCATGAGGAATTGCCAATTGTCAGATTCTAATGCCTGTGGATCAAGGTTGCATGCTGCTGGTGCCTGTGGCTCATTCCCTGAGATGCTGTTTGGTGCTGAGCCGTCTGTGGCAAGATGAAGTCGCCACGTTACCACTCAAACTCCCATGTCACGACTTCTGGACATCTAGTTTCATTGGAGTGTTGAGTAAAATAGGAAACTGAATATTAAATAGAAAGTCAGGCCATTGATACAGCATCTTGACAAACTGGAATCTCAGTGCCTAGCCAGAAACCCACCTCATTGCTCAGCAAAAGATGGAGTGAGGTACACCCAATGTCAAGATTGACATCACCGGACTTCTCTTCTGATTCTGCCATGAATCTCACCATAGTTCATGTCACCCAGACCCTTACAAGATTCCACCCAAAGTAACGAATAAGTTGAACACTAACATTGCCATTTCATTCACTAATCAAATACAAACTGAGTATTTAAGCAAGCTGTTAAGATGCTTTGAGATACATGCCTATCGTGCAGCTATCTATGTTGTTTACCTATTCATCTAAACAGGTGAAGGATACAGGTGAAGATGAGAGTTCTCTAGCTATGTGTATCCCAAAATCTTCTTCAGGACCTAATTTGAACACAGATCTGAGTGGAACAATTGCTGCAGATGAGACTTGTCCAGAAAACATTGGAAAAATAACACAGAAGCTGTTTTCAACACAGATTCCAGCATCTGCAGTAATTTTTTCCTAAAAGTATTTTTCTTTGCCTTTGGTGGACCCACAACCAAAGTTCAGTTGAACTCAATCTTGAACTCCTTCAGTGAATCACTGAACACATGACTCTATAAGCTAGTGTGAGAGCAAGGATACTACATGGAAGCCAATTGCCACTTGTGAGTTTGTGACCTCAAAGTTTGCAACTTGGGGCTGACTGGGAAGTCCTGCTGTGAATGAATATCAGAATCCAATCCCAGCACTATGTTGTTGGCCAGTGATCGGTGATTGCTGACAAACAGGAAAACTTCTGGAATTACTGGAGTTTGTAGCTGTAACCTAACACTGAAGTGAGTAACAAAAGAATCATGCAATTAAATCCAAATCATGGTGAACCTTTTTTATTTTATTATAAAACACTGGCATCACACTTTTTGACATATTTTGATTTTTATTGTCCTTATTAATCTGGTAAATACATATTTCCCACATATTATCTAATTACGATTCAATTTGCTTTTGATCTTTTTACATCCTCCTTACAGCTTAGTTTCACAAAAAGAAAGAATTGTAGATACTGGAAGTATGAAATAAGAAGAGAAATTGCTGGAGAACCTCAGGTCTGACAGCATTTGTGGATACAGCATTTGACAGCATCTGAACTCAAGTTCTGAAGAAGTGTCACTGGATCCAGAACATTGACTCTGCTTTGATGCTGCCAGACCTGCTGAGGTTCTCCAGCATTTTCTATCTCTGTTTCAGACCCAGCTTTGCATTTTCACCTACTTGACCATATTATACAGTCCTTTTAGCTAAATCATTAATGTAGTTTGTAAATAAATTAGGCACAAGACTAACTCTACCAATACTCCACTGGTTATAACTTGTCATCTAAGGATGACTTACTTGCTCTTAGTCTCTACTTTCTGACTGTCAACTAATCTTCAGTCCATTCTAACACAGTAACTCAATTCCTTTTGGCCCTGATCTTGTGTAATGGTCTCTTGTATTTAAAAATCCAAATACACTACATCTATCAGATTCCCTGGACAGATTTATTAAACCTGATTCTCCTTTCATAAATCCACAGAGAACCATATTGTATCTGAGCTCTCCTAACTAATATGTTAATCAGTCTATCAGTCTGGAAATTGGAACAGCAAATATGAAGGCAGGTACAAATTTATGGCAACCAATCACAGTGCTGTTTTTTTTAATAGATGCTGTTTTGTTTGGTTCATGTCTGAGTGTAAAGCACATGAGGAGGAAATTTAATCCCACAAATCCATGTTGGTTGCGACATGTCAGAACTTACAGTATGCAAAATTTAAATTCTACACACAGTGCTGGTTTCTGATTTTAACAGAGTGGGGGGAGGTGGGTATTGTGGGATGGGGATAGGCACTCTCAGGGGACAAGTGGGTCAGTTCAGTTTCCTGGACCTTGGAAAACCCAACAGGCAAAAGGAGGTAAGAAAGACTGGATCTATAAGGTAAGGACATTTTCAGCATAGTTTACAGGCCAGGAGGCTATTAATGTCTGGAATATCTAGGAAAACTTTACTTCCCTGCCCTACTGGGATTCTAGCAATTGCTTTTGGAAGACACATATAATGCTGACCCACAGTGGATATTTAGAACAGATGAACTTCATGATCTGAAAGGTAGCATACTGAGGATCACAGTGGAACACTTATTGTACTATTGATGAGTCCTTCATTTGTCTGGCCCAAGAGCTCATCAAAAACAGGCAAGGGTGTCATCAGTACTTACAAATCAGAGTCCTACAACATTAGTAGTAGCCCAATGCAATTTTCAAGTACAAATGACTGGTGTATGTAATTCACATATATTGTCCATTGTTACCAATGCTGGATAGCCTAACAAAGCAGCTTACCTTGGAAAAATATAAGCTAAAAATATAAATGTTTTTATATGGTCAGGAAGAGAATTGATGTACTTCCTGGTTCTGCAGAAATGGACCTTCATGATGACAAACTCTCCAAAGCTTTGCTCCAGGAACACCCTCCCTTTAACTTAACTGGATTGGTTAGGCTACATGGCAGGGTGGCTGTATCGTAGTTCTTTTTGATTGGTGGTTTCTATGAAATGTCTCCACAGCTCACCAGTAAAATCATGGTGAAACCAGACCATGAAAATTAGGCAAGTCTTTCATAAGTAATATTCATTGTAGACTTGTCTACTGGTTGCTGAAACCAAAGAATTAATCACCCTGGTATTGCATATGAATAGTCAAAGAAAATGGCTACTCTCTTACCTGTGCAGTGTCTTCACAGGGTTAATTCTCTGAAAGTAATCATGGCCTCCCTAAGAGTGTTAGCATGATTGGGGTCTAAAAATTATTGTTTTTTTAGAGCAGGGGTATAATGCAACCTGTTATGGACCAGACCAGACCTCCTCAAGATATTTTAAGAGGGTAGCCTAGCTTTTTCTTATTTGAAAGGCAAATGTGAAGTGCGTGTATCAGATGTGATGCAACAGGTCAAACTACTCAATATTGAGTAAAACACAATTTATTTAAACATGATAGTTAAAACACCAACAAAAGAAAGAGGATTTAGAATAACTTACCTATTGGAAAACTTAACCGATTAATAGATGCAGTACCCATTAATACAGTAACATCCCATAAGCACAGCCCTTGGCAAAAAGATAAAGTCAGACACAGATTCTTACATGCAATTCTCCAATCCAGGAGGAAACAACATCAAGAGAGATTTCATAGAAAGTAGTAGATAGGAATAATTTACTGCAGCTTCAACTCTTTCGGGACTCCAAATAGCTTCTGACTGCGACGACTAAACAAAAACTAGTAAGCCAGGTCTGTGAGAGCTGGCCAATCCTCTTCCTTTGTTATATATGTCCTATCCCCCCTAGTCCAGGAACTCCCCACATACATTTGAGGCACCACCCACGCACTCCACCTCCTCCAAGACTTCTGTTTCCCCGGCCCCCAACGCCTCATCTTCACCATGGATATCCAATCCCTCTACACCTCCATCTGCCATGACCAGGGCCACCAAGCCCTCCATTTCTTCCTCCCCTGACATCCCCATCAGTACCCTTCCACCGACACTCTCATTCGTTTGGCTGAACTGGTCCTCACCCTGAACAATTCCTCCTTCGAATCCTTCCACTTCCTCCAGACCAAAGGGGTAGCCATGGGCACACGTATGGGCCCCAGCTATGCCTGTCTCTTTGTTGGCTATGTAGAACAGTTGATCTTCCATAATTACACCGGCATCGCTACATTGATGACTGCATTGGCGCCACCTCGTGCTCCCGCGAGGAGGTTGAGCAATTCATCAACTTCATCAACACATTCCACCCTGACCTTAAATTTACCTGGACCATCTCTGACACCTCCCTCCCCTTCCTGGACCCCCCCATTTCCATTAATGACGACCGACTTGACACTGACATTTTTTACAAACCCACCAATTCCCACAGCTACCTGGATTACACCTCTTCCCACCCTACCTCTTGCAAAAATGCCATTCCGTATTCCCAATTCCTCCGCCTCCGCTGTATCTGCTCCCAGGAGGACCAGTTCCACCACAGAACACACCAGATGGCCTCCTTCTTTAAAGACTGCAATTTCCCTTCCCACATGGTTAAAGATCCCGCACCTCTGCTCTCAGACCTCACCCCTCCAACCGTAATAAGGAAGAACGCCTCTGGTGCTCACCTTCCACCCTACCAACCTTCACATAAACCAAATCATCCGCCGACATTTCTGCCACCTCCAAAAACACCCCACCACCAGGGATATATTTCCCTCCCCACTCCTTTCCGCCTTCCGTAAAGACAGTTCCCTCCGTGACTACCTGGTCAGGTCCACGCCCCCAAACAACCCACCCTCCCATCCTGGCACCTTCCCCTGCCACCGCAGGAACAGTAAAACCTGCGCCCACACCTCCTCCCTCACCTCTATCCAAGGCCCTAAAGGAGCCTTCCACATCCATCAAAGTTTTACCTGCACATCCACTAATATCATTTATTGTATCCGTTGCTCCTGATGCGGTCTCCTCTACATTGGGGAGGCTGGGCACCTCCTAGCACAGCACTTTAGGGAACATCTCCGGGACACCCGCACCAATCAACCACACCACCCCGTGGCCCAACATTTCAACTACTCCTCCCACTCTGCCGAGGACATGGAGGTTCTGGGCCTCCTTCACCGCTGCTCCCTCACCACCAGACGCCTGGAGGAAGAACGCCTCATCTTCTGCCTCGGAACACTTCAACCCCAGGGCATCAATGTGGACTCCAACAGTTTCCTCATTTCCCCTTCCCCACCTCACCCTACTTCCAAACTTCCAGCTCAGCACTGTCCCCATGACTTGTCCGGACTTGTCCTACCTGCCTATCTCCTTTTCCACCTATACACTCCACCCTCTCCTCCCTGACCTATCACCTTAATCCCCTCCCCCACTCACCTATTGTACTCTATGCTGCTCTCTCCCCACCCCCACCCTCCTCTAGCTTATCTCTGCATGCTTCAGGCTCTCTGCCTTTATTCCTGATGAAGGGCTTTTGCCCGAAACGTCGATTTCGAGGCTCCTTGGATGCTGCCTGAACTGCTGTGCTCTTCCAGCACCACTAATCCAGAATCTGGTTTCCAGCATCTGCAGTCATTGTTTTAACCTTATATATGTCTTAAACAAACCTAAAGGCCTCTTAAAATTTTTGACTTAGGCAGTGTCTTGAAGCCACTTTTGCACCTCTGTCTTTACAATCTTGCTACAAAAAAAAACCCAGGACAAAGTAATCTTTTTAATATGACAGCATCATCACAAACCTTAACATAACCATTTCGAGCAATTTTGGTTTTCATATTTTAAGAAAGCTAAAGCTCATAGAAGGCAGTTCAGTGAAGATTCCCGAGATTGGTCCCTGAGAGAAATGAAGTGTCCGAACATGAGAAGCTGAATAAACAGTGCTTATACTCTCTGGTGAACAAATCAATGAATGGTGACTTTATTGAAATCTTCAAGATTCTGAAGGGTAGATACCAATTATTTAGGACAAGAGGGATTTTTTTACTCACAACATTGTGAATATTTGGAATTCTGTATCCTGGATGGTTGTGTATGCACCATCATTGTACATTTTTAAGACTAGAATTGATCAATTTGGGCTTCTCATGGAATCAAAGGATATGGGGGAAGGTCTGGAAATTGGTGTTGAAGCTTAAGGTGACAGATATTTACATTGGCAGTAAGATCCTGCGCCTATTTCTTCTCTCATGTTTTGAGTTTAAAGGAGGTATGGTTGCTAGCCAGCAATAAATCCACTCTTCAAAATTGAGAATTTCCATTTGAATGTGGACAAATACTTTTGGCTACAATTATATGAAGTTATCCACTTTATTAGGAAGAATAGACAACCAAAATATTATTTAAAGAGAGAGAGAGAGAGAGAGAGAGAGCATAGAATGCAATAGTATAGAGGGATCTGGGAGCCCTCACAAATGGAACACAAAAAGCTCAAATAAAAATACAATAGTTAGGAAGGCAAATGGAATGTTGATCTTTACTACAAGTCGAATAAAGCAGAAAAGTGATGAAATTTTGCTACAGATCTACAGGGTGTTGGTGAAACCACAGCATATAAAATGATCATGGCTGATCCTCTGTCTCAATGCTATATTCCTGCTTTCATCCAATAATCCATGATGCCTTTAAAAGCTAGAACTGGATCTCTGAAATGCCTTCTCAGGGCCGAATTCTGGTATCTGGAATATTAGCTGAATTTGCCATGGTACCATTTATGAGCAGATGTATAGATAGTATCTTTTCGTAGAGATCTTACAGATTTCTTCTGACAGCAAGATGTTTTTATTTCTTCGGCTGGCAGTTGGCTGTCTCTCAATTTTCAAATCTTTTAGCCCCATGATAACATTTTCATTTCTTTACAGTTGGATTGGTTCGGGGTAGTCAAAACCAACATATTTGGATTTAATTGGTACTTTATCTCCAAGTATCATTTTAAATTAATTGGATGAATTTAAATTGTTAGGAGAAAGTGAGGACTGCAGATGCTGGAGATCAGAGCTGAAAATGTGTTGCTGGAAAAGCGCAGCAGGTCAGGCAGCATCCAAGGAGCAGGAGAATCGACGTTTCGGGGATTCCTGAAGAAGGACTTATGCCTGAAACTTCAATTCTCCTGCTCCTTGGATGCTGCCTGACCTGCTGCGCTTTTCCAGCAACACATTTTCAGCCCCAATGCTCTTAACACCTGTATTACAAATATCCACTTAGTATGAAGCATAACAAATGAATACTGTACCCTGCAGTCAGCTCCCACCACCAACACCACACCTGTGCCCTAACAAGTTCCTCTGCCACTCATTCACCCATTACACATCTGTCAGATGGATATTGGCATGTACAGACATTCATAACGCAACAAATGAAAGGACAAAATGGCCCTTAGGATGTAATAGCAATCAAGATTCAGACATGGTGCAAGTCATTTCATTTCCATTGAAATTATTACAACAACTTAAAACATAACATTTTGTCACACACCCAGACGTTTTTCACTTTCCTCCTAATTCTCCATGCTAGCTCCTGGTGTTGCTTCAGTAGCTGAGGAGGCAAATCTTTCAGATCCTTGCTCTAACTGCCAAGATACTCTTGGCTTATGTTCTGTTTTGAATTTGGTACAGATTTCTAAATGTTTTTCCTGTGTCTATACAGTGGCAAATTTGACCATTGAAGTACATGGCAACCTGTAAGTTTTTGGCTGGGGGTGAGAGCAATAGGTGAAAGTGGCATCACTTCAGTGTTCAGCACTGCTTTGCTACACATCATTGACAGGCAGAGTTGCACGGGAAAAGCTGTTGAAAAGTGTCAAAATTTAATGCGGGTCTCATGTATTGACCGTCAGTCCTGAATCCCTTCTCTTTGGAATACTCAATGCAGTTACCAGGTAGTCGGGTATTTACTAGGACAGTTTGGGGCAGCTCTCTTGTTTAAGCTCTAAGCAGGATGGCAATTCCACTCACAGTGTTAGTAGTGCCACCTGGTATTACAAATGAACCTGCAGGAGGGATGAGCCATGGATCCTCAGGCAGAGTCAAGTGTGGACAGGACCTTTAGATTAGATTGCCTACAATGTGAAAACAGGCCCTTTGGCCCAACCAGTCCATAATGACCCTCTGTGGAGTAATCCATCCAGACCTATTTCCCTCTGACTAATGCACCTAACACTATGGGCAATTTAGCATGGCCAATTCACCTGACCTGCACATCTTTGGACTGTGGGAGGAAACCAGAGCACCTGGAGGAAACCCACGCAGACACAGGGAGAGTGTGCAAACTCCACACAGACAGTTGCCTGAGGCTGGAATTGAACCTGGGACCCTGGTGTTGTGAGGCAGCAGTGCTAATCACTGAGCCATCGTGTCACCCAGATGGGGATTGCTCCTGAGGTAAGTGAAGTTAATGCTGGGTACTTGTTTAGGAACAGGGAAACTGTAAATGAAGGGTCCTACTGATTGGCCTTCCTGAATGGTGAGAACTCAGATGTCATTGGTTGAGGATCTTAACAGGTAATGTGGCTAATTGGGGACCTACATTTTCCTCTGGCTAGAAAGGTTGCATTACTCACATTTGTCACATAGTGAATGCATCAGCCAAAAGATTCTGCACAACCTGCATGATAACACTTCAGAAATTTCTTCAAATAACATGGATACAGCTTCTCTCACAATAACATCTCATCCTTCAATTTCCTACACCACTAATCTACCAGGGATTGGTTATATCCATTCCACTAACACCTCCCCACCCCAACCTCCATTGCTGTCGAAAAACATTTAGAAATCTGTACCAAATTCAAAACAGAACATAAGCCAAGAGTATCTTGGCAGTTAGAGCAAGGATCTGAAAGATTTGCCTCCTCAGCTACTGAAGCAACACAGGAGCTAGCATGGAGAATATTGGCATAACATACCAATACCTCACCAAGGTGATGATGGTCTTCTAGCAATAGCTCCCTGCCTTTTGCATCTGTGTCTAATTGCATAGAGCTTGGATAGAATTTTCTCCCTTGCCCAACTTAGTACTGATGTGAGTTCTCCACCTTTTTCCAAGCCACCATTATCAGTGCATATGAAGTATGAATTACCAGAGAAAATCCAATTGATTTTCTGTTTGCACACACTGAAGTATGAGTACTTGACTGATTGGATATCTGTGGGCTCTGTGATGGTGTTGAGAAGTCCTCTGAGGAATTGGTCTCAGGGATTTCCTGCAACCCCCACTCTACATGCAAGGGCCGTGAAAGGACAAAGCAAACAAAGGGCCATGATTTAATCTTGGCAAAGTCACAGTCTTGACAAATCATCACATTCTTTCGCACATGGCTCAGTTAATGAGGAAATCAAATCAGCATAAGTATGTCAGAGAAATTTGTGAGTCTGTCACCAAATTTCTATGATTTCCATTTCACTCCATGTCTAACTGATATGTGAATGCATCTCCAGTTTGTCCACTGGTTCTAAGAGTGACATTATTAGTAGCAGTCGAACTCCAGTCCTGTCCTTTCCTGTTGTATTTTACTCTCTCTTCTTTCAAAAGGCATGTAAACAGAACTTTGAGTAGGGGAAATTGCTGTATTCACATGATAAATGCAGTGCATTTGGTGAGATTGACCACATAATACGTGAACTCATCTCTACCTACCTTGACACTGTCCTATCCCCCCTAGTCCAGGAACTCCCCACATACATTTGAGACACCACCCACGCACTCCACCTCCTCCAAAACTTCAATTTCCCCGACCCCCAATGCCTCATCTTCACCATGGATATCCAATCCCTCTACACCTCCATCCGCCATGACCAGGTCCTCCAAGCCCTCCGTTTTTTCCTCTCCCGACGTCCCCAACAGTACCCTTCCACCGACACTCTCATTCATTTGGCCGAACTGGTCCTCACCCTTAACAATTTCTCCTTCGAATCCTTCCACTTCCTCCAGATCAAAAGGGTACCCATGGGCACACGTATGGGCCCCAGCTATGCCTGTCTCTTTATTGGCTACATAGAACAGTTGATCTTCCGTAATTACACCGGCACCACTCCCCACCTCTTCCTCCGCTACATTGATGACTGCATTGGTGCCACCTCATGCTCCTGTGAGGAGGTTGAGCAATTTATCAACTTCACCATCACATTCCACCCTAACCTTAAATTTCTCTGACACCTCCCTCCCCTTCCTGGACCTCTCCATCTCCATCCCCAATGACACTGACATTTTTTACAAACCCACCGACTCCCACAGCTACCTGGATTACACCTCTCCCCACCCTACCTCTTGCAAAAATGCCATCACATATTCCCAATTCCTCCGCCTCCGCCGTATCTGCTCTCAGGAGGACCAGTTCCACCACAGAACACACCAGATGGCCTCCTTCTTTACAGACCGCAATTTCCCTTCCCACATGGCTAAAGATGCTCTCCAACACATCTCGTCTACATCCTGCACCTCCGCCCTCAGACCCCACCCCTCCAACTGTAACAAGGACAGAACGCCCCTGGTGCTCACCTTCCACTCTACCAACCTTCGCATAAACCAAATCATCCGCCGACATTTCCGCCACCTCCAAAAAGACCCCACCACCAGGGATATATTTCCCTCCCCACCCCTTTCCGCCTTCCACAAAGTCTGTTCCCTCCGTGACTACCTGGTCAGGTCCACGCCCCCCTACAACCCACCCTCCCATCCTGGCACCTTCCCCTGCCACCGCAGGAACTGTAAAACCTGCTCCCACACCTCCTCCCTCACCTCCATCCAAGGCCCGAAAGGAGCCTTCCACATCCATCAAAGTTTTACCTGCACATCCACCAATATTATTTATTGTATCTGTTGTTCCCGATGCGGTCTCATCTATATTGGGAAGACTGATGCCTCCTAGCAGAGCGCTTTAGGGAACATCTCCGGGACACCCACACCAATCAACCACACCACCCTGTGGCCCAACATTTCAACTCCCCCTCTCACTCTACCGCCACTCCCTCACCACCAGACGCCTGGAGGAAGAACGCCTTATCTTCCACCTCGGAACACTTTAACCCAAGGGCATCAATGTGGACTTCAACAGTTTCCTCGTTTCCCCTTCCCCCACTTCACCCTAGTTCCAAACTTCTAGCTCAGCACTGTCCCCATGACTTGTCCTACCTGCCTATCTTCTTTTCCACCTTTTACATGAATTCATGTAAAACTCTGTTATCTCACTTTTTAGATTAGAATTAATCTAAACATCATGGCATAGACAGAAAACACAGGGGGCTAACACCTTCAACATATTGTCTAGCTATCACCATTGTTAACAGCTAACCCGAGAATGCAACTTTAAGAAAAAAGGCTTTGTGATTTACACATGAAAGAAGTGAAACTATCATGCTATTCAAGAAAATGAAAGACTCAACAGATAATCAAGGTATTTTTCAATGTATAATTTCAGTTACATCACACTGTAAATTTTGCCATAAATTTTGTGTTTTAGGATTGAGTCCTCCACTATCATCTGATGAAGGAGCGATGCTCTGAAAGCTAGTTTGCTTCACATTAAACCTGTTGGACTATAACCTGGTGTTGTTTGATTTTTAGCCTCCAACCATGGTTTATTAATGGAACAGTAGGTTTCCTCCTCATATTGCACCCAACAATAAT
This sequence comes from Chiloscyllium punctatum, assembly GCF_047496795.1. Taxonomy (NCBI): domain Eukaryota; kingdom Metazoa; phylum Chordata; class Chondrichthyes; order Orectolobiformes; family Hemiscylliidae; genus Chiloscyllium; species Chiloscyllium punctatum. Next base: position 46,936,826 of record NC_092750.1, on the reverse strand, counting down.
TACACAAGCAGTCCTATATCTAGATTCTCTCCTTGCTATCCATCCCAAATACCTTCAGTTTCCATTTGTACCTTTAACTACAGCTTGTCCCTTGGAATACAGCTGAAGTAATTTGGATACATATCATATTCACAATACACCTTGGAGATGCAAAATCCTGAAATCAACATTCAATAGTACAATATAGTTGAGATTATATGTTCTAATCCACTCAATTGACTTCTGAGTTTCTCCACACAATTCAAATCCCAATATGAAGGTACCTACAGATTATTACCAAACTCCTTTATCTCTATAATGCTTCTATTTCTTTCCTTTTCTATTGTTTATTACTTTTTCTCCCTATTTTCACTCATGTATCTCTATCCTCTTCTGGGTTCCTGCAGTTTTACCTCTATTTGCTAGGTGATTGGGATGGAATGGGATAATGAGCAAGAGAATCACTATGAGCTATAGATCACATTTAGGGTGGAAGTTGTAGAAAAATATGTGGTCATATAAATCACTTGCTTTTCGTGGCATCCTTATTTCCTCATGTTTTTTTTCGCCATTCCCTCTCCTACCACAATGCTAAACTACTGTCCACCCTTTTTACTTGATAGTCACTAAAAATTAACTTCTGTTCACTCCATTCCTCTTCCAATTGCTCACACCTAAGTTGGGTACTGAGAGGGTAATGGTTCACTTGTTGTTAACTGGTTTTTTCTTCCATCTCATTCCTATTTAGTTCCCTCAAAATGTTTACTTCTGTTTTCAAAACAATAAAAAGGTCATTAAAAATTGGAACAACATTAAACAAACAAAACAATCTTTATTTTACTTTCTCGTCTCTCCTCTCTGACTATTCTCACCCTGACACACTAATCTCTCCCTGGACACATTTTTGTCTCCTTGACCCATCTCCCTTTCACTCCAGTCTCTTTCTTTCAAAGTCCACGCGTTTCTTTATTTTTGATTGTGGACTAAAAATAGGAAAAGAGTTGTTTTAAAACCAAGGACCGTGGAAGGCAATTCTGCATATTTGAAAACCTCATTGTGATTTGCATTTTCACTGTTGCTTTGCAAGCAGTGGGTGAGGGAGATAAGATAGCACATCACTGAGTATACATGTAGAATGAGCTTTAACCAGCAACAGAGTGCTTGATTAGTTTGTACCAATTGTGACCAGTTGTGGATGCCGGAGGTCATCAGCCTGAAGAGAACCCTCTGATTGGTTCCTGGGTAGCAAAGCAGTATATGGGCACAAGATCTCCAGACTGGAAGAAACTGGTTGCATCTCTGTATCTCTGCAATAAAAAGAATCAAAGACTGAAGAAAGCCAGTTATTTTCTTTCAACAGTTGCTGTAAGCTATTGCCTTTGACCAGTAACTAAGAGATTTTATAATTCATGTACTGATTGCTCCATGTGTCTTTTGAAGAAGTAAAAGAATTCAAAAAGAGGATTCGTGAAAAATGGCTTTTGGAAAACAAAAGGTGTATCTCATCTAATCCTGTTATTGGTGCTATTAAGTTGTACTTCACCAGTGCTTTTTCCCTCACCCATAACACTGAGTTTGTTTTATTTATTTGTATCTAACTGCCTGAGGATATAGACGTTTTGAAAGGAGGTTACAATTTCAAAAGAAGAGTTCTGTTTTGCCTATCACGAGTATTTATTTATTTGCAATAAATAGAGTTCTTGTTAAATATAGGATTCTGGTCAGTGTTTTCTGTAAACATGATTCAATCAGATAGATAAATTAGAAACTAATTTGTACTTTTATTAAATTACTGAATTTTTCAGGTGACTTTGGAAATAGTGGGGTGTATCAACGCAGTTTCCAAAGTGGGTTGTAACAATACACACCTCTTCTGACTCATCTCTTTCTTTCACACCTATCTCTCTGATTCTAGTCACTCTCTCACATACATCTCTCTTTGACTCTAATTTGTCTGCTGTCTGTCTCCCTCTCACACCCCTCTATAACAGTGCAGGCCATTCAGTCCCTCAAGTCATGGCGACTCCTGAATCAAGCTCCATATTTTTATCTCTATACAAGTTTAACCCATCTCAAAAGTTTAAGCATAAGCACCTCAAGTGGTGTGCCTGCAAGTCTATTGACCAAATGATGTAAAATGAGAATCTGCTCAGTGGTTTGCTTTTTGGCTAGCAGAAACATCACAGGGTGATTAGCTTCTTTCAGTGCTGTAAACATTCCATGATTCTATTAACATAAATACAATGAACATGTAATCAGAACACTTTTCATTTTCTTTCTCTTACACACAATCTGTGTCCTTTTAAATATCGTACCTTGATAAAGTTAATGACAGGTGCTCTTTCTCTTTCAAAATTACCTGAAAAAAAGCTATTGGTTAGACAGAACATGGAGCTTAAAAATATCTCTACTAGTTCTGACCTTACCTTGTTTGTCTTTTTCTCTCTTCTGTCCTTGACTTTGAGATGACAGATGTTTAGTGGTAAGGTCAGTCTGCATTTGGTGTTTGGTCACTGGGTGGTGAATGTCATAATCACCTCCTCTGTGTTTCCTCACAATTCTTCAATTCCATTAGATCTCATGGCCCTTTGAATCTCCAGTTTCTTTTCCATTCTTAATGTAGAAAGTTAATTGGTCATCTACCATTCTCAATCACATGTAGTTTCATTGTATTTTAACATCTTTGAAAAATAATAGAAGAAGTAAGTAAATAATACGAAGTGTTAAAGAAATGTATTTCATCTGTATAACTACCTGAATGCTATTGATGTAGCTCTAAAGTTAGGCACACTCCATGCTCACACTGTAAAATTCAGAGTGACAGGTGTGAGCAAAGTAATTAAGTTCAAACCCAGGCTTCTGGGAGAGGCAGATAGCTTCAAGTCAAAACTTTAATAAAAGCATACAAAGACATAAAAAATTCAATAAATAAATGTAACCATTCTATTGTGATACATGTATTTTATTAATCATTTATGCTGTTTAAATATTGATTTTGGACACTAGAAATTTCTGTAACTGAGAAAAATGATGCATGAAAAATAAAGTCAGAAAGCATTTTGAGTAATTGTGGAAACCTGGTGGCCCAGTTATGCAATTGAAGGATGATTGCTCTCTTACTATAAAATAGTAGCGATTGTATGTCACACAATGAGATATGTGAAACATTGAATATGCTTGTCATCACTGCTCTTAAGGGAGGAGCAAGTACTACAGGCATTGTCAACTAAATATGCACTTCAAAAACTTTATATTTAATAGAAAAAAAAACTTAAGTCTGATAGCATTTAGTAGAATACAATGTCAAATATTCAATTTGAAAAACAATAATGTCTAAAAATGAATTAAAAGAATTTAACTTTGCTTGAACATTATGAACAGTTCAGACCACTACAAAATGATATTGATTCAATAAATTTGCTTTCTGATGCTTTGCAATACAACTGTCACACAGGACATCACCTTTCTATTAAGCTAAATAATGTGCTTGGTGAATGTATTGGGTGAATAAAGCACCGTCAGATGGTCCCACTTGAACCACTTCATCATTTCCAAGTTGTTGTGATGTAGATTGATTCCTTTTGATATGATTCAGTAGTGTATAATTTATTGCACATTCAAGCTTCAAGTTTAGTATAATTACATTTTTAAATCTCCTAGTAAAAATGAGCAACCACTGTAAGAGTAAACAGTTTAATTTACTGTAGACCATACTAATAATACAAAGTAATCAGACATATGTACAGCTCTCTTGAATACAAAGAGAGAAATCCATGGATTACAATGATCACGCAAAGTAACTGGTACTGTCAATGCACATCAGTATCTTTTGGTTATAACCCTGCTACCTTACATCTGGAAAAGCTGGAACAGGTTCTTTGTAACATCCCATGTGAATTCCAGAAGTGATTTTTGTGTGGTTGTTCATACCATTGAACATTGTACATTGGTCAGGTATGGTATATTAAGCAAAGCCAGCATGCTATTAGTGCTTGATGGAATTGAACCATATGGGAATTATGTAAGAAGCTGTAATTGATTGCAGAATCAAACATCCTCTATAGAAATAAAGCATTTGTTTTCCAAGTGTGTTGGATGTTATTTCCTATTTCAGCTTGCTTCTCTGTGATGCATCTTTTGAAACAGGATTTGATTTATTCAGTCAGCAACGTATACGCACTGACAATGGCAATTGAATCAACACCACAGCAACTTGTATTTTTGAGTGTACATTGCCATAACGATGCCAGATCAGAAAGAATCCATTAATGATGGATTTAAAAATTGAATCATTGTATTCAATTCCAGAATAGAAGGTCAATGCCCATGGATATCTGATCTTATTGTTTCTCACTGAAGAATAGTGGACTTGGCATCGTACTTGTACCATCATCAGCAATAGTGATGATCAGTCAGTGTATTAGTACCAAATCTAGTGGGTCCAGGAATGCTTCAGATGGTGTTACATTTTTGTATTGTAAATTCTGATATGATTGCAGTGTTTGAGCTAACTGTCCGTCATAATGGCTGTCTTCCATCATTACGAATAGTCTGAGTTTTAGGTTCTCGGATGGATCTAAATAATTGAATAAAAAAGAAAATGTATGAATTTCCATTAAAAGTAAACATCAATACTTGCTTTACTAAACAGAATACTCACTATTTCTGAGATTAACTTTATTACACTGTGAGTTGGACATAAAAAAATGAAGTATTGCTAAACAATGTTAAATGTTAATGAGGTGAATTTAATGTTTTCTAGAATTGCTCTCTTTTTAGTACCTGGTATATTTATTGTTTTATACAGATCTTCATTTATAGAAGTCTTTTAAAGTTTTGCACACATAATACAATTCCTTATAATATACAGGTCTGTTTTCTGTTCCCTAAATTTCTAATTTGATTACTGAAGTAAACCTACGGTATATACAGGGGGGTAATTTTCAACCTATCGTTTAAATATAAAGCAGGCAATATGGGTCAGATAGCCATTACAAAACTGCCCGATCTTCCTTTCCATGCAAATCAATAGAAAGACAAATTCAGCTGTTTCTATAAACAGGATCCAGTGAGGCAATGCTGTTAAGTTGAAAATTAACCTCACAGCTAATGAGAAATTCTGACACATGATGTTTTGAGAAAACTAAAAATTGGATTTCTAAAACACTATTACTGTTGTTGGTGAGTTGGCATATCACATCATCCTATGCTTGAAATCATATCATTTAAATATAAATACAATATTTCTTTATCTGCTATTCCAGTAGTAGTAATAACCTGTTTACAAAATATACAATCCATTGCTAAACATAATAACTTTATGCAAAGATAATGACAGCTGAGAATTTCCTTGAGAGAACTCCAGTTTCATCATTCTGCAAGTGTGACAGAAATTTCTCGAGCAACAATTGTAATGGCTTCCAGGTGGTAGTGTGGAATATGGGAGATGTAATAGAATAGAAGGATCTGAGGAGGAATGACTCCTTGATGCAGTCCTGTGGCCGAAGAATCTTCCCATTGGTTTCAAGTTTGCAAACATAAACGTCCTGTTGAGTACCATTTACAGAGCTGCCTGCATTTACCAAATGGTGTACTCTCTTCCTTTCTCCAGCTCCATTCTTAATGCTTGAGCTATGAAATTCCCAATGTGGGAGTCCCCAAGACTGCAGTATACCTTGTTTGAATTTTATAAAAGTCAGGTTGACTCTAACTGGTCAACGCATTGCCTTGAGAAATGAACTAGAGAACGGCTGTCCCTATTGTGTTGAGGTTTGTTTCTTTGGCAGTTAACTGTTACTCATCTTCTAACTGGTGCACTGTCCAATTGCAATGCCTTTATCAATTAGCATTCACTAGTTAAACCAATCAATGTTCTCATGTTATACAATATAAATGACAAGATCATCATTTATTGCCCATTGCTAATTGCCCTTTTTGAATCGCTGCAGGTCTTGCAGTGTAGGCACATGTAGAGTACTGTAAAGGAGGGAGTTCCACAATTTAAACCCAGTAACAGTGATGGAACAGTGATCTTTTTGCAAGTTAGGATGATGTGTGATTTGGAGGTGAACTTGGAGATAGTAGTGTTGCCATGCATCTGCTGCTCTTGTCATTCAAGATGGTAGAGGTCATGTGTTTGATTGTTGCTGATCAAGAAGCTTTGACAAATTGGTATTGAACATCTTGTAGCTGATACACATTTTTGCTGCTGTGTGCTAAAGGGAATGAATATTTACTATGAGGTCTTGGATGATCATAAAGTGGACTTCATTATCTGAAAAAACATTGAGCTTCTTGAATGTTGGATCTGCACTCATTCAGGCAAGTGGAAAATATGCTTGTAATGCATAGATGGTAGACAGGCTTAGGGGAATCAGGAAGTTAGTTATTCACTAAAAACTCTCAGCCTCTGACCTGCTCTTGTTAGTACAGTATTATATGGCTGGGCCCGTTCAGTTTTTGGTCAATGGTAAACACCAGATCTTGATAGGAATTTCAGTGACAGTAATGCAACTGAATTTCAATGGCAGATGGTTAGATTATCTTTTCTTGGAGAATTGTCATTGCTTGGCACTTGTTGGGCTAAAATATTAATTACTACCAGTACCCCATCTCTAAATATTGTCTGGTTCCAAAGGCATGAGGCATGGACTGCTCAGCTCTTCAATAAAAGTCATGAATGTTATTACATATTGTACCATAAGTAAATATCCCTCTTCTGACCATATGTATGACAGCGTTCTAGTTGACTCTAGATATTCTTTCAATCGTTATAATATGTAAGTTGATATGACTATGATTTAATATGACAATTAATAGTCTGCTCATTATGCAGATGCAAACAGACTTATCATTTCCATTCTGTACTCTGAATATTTTCTATGAAATTTACTGGGATTCAGCTCCATTGGTGGGACAAAATATTTACAATTAAAGGGGAATTAACAGCATGATACGTTTTATGAAAACAAAACGGAAATGAGATTAATCAATATTTCCTGTACCCTGTAGCTAACCGCTGTGTGTTACTGCCTGTGGTTACTTGGTTTCTGTTTTCACTCATCATTTGCCATTTGATATATTGACCATACTTCTAAACATCAGATCAAATTAGTCTGATATATATCATTCTAAATCCCATTTCTATATCAATATCATAATATTAACTGCAACACTTAATAATTCTTACACTCCCTGATTTGAATTGACGATTACAAAATAGTTGATTGCATTCAGCTGCCTTCTAAGATGTTATTAAGCGAATGAAATGTTTTGAAATGTTTCATTCCTAATTGCAATGAAATTGTAGCTGTGTTAGGGTAACTTTCAGAGTTACGAAGACTAATTGAACTAGAAATTGGTTTGCAGAATGCTGCTTGTGGTAATGTAGTGGAAATCTCGCAATGCTATATTTTTGGGCCCTGCACCTTTGGCTGCTCCTGAGTGGACAGATCACATTCCTTGAGAATCAAGGAATCATATCTAGTGTGACCCTGCCTTGATTCACTGCTAACTTAATGTCATACAGCACAATTGCAATGAGTGTTCAGATGCATTATTTACTCAATTGAAAGGCAGGCTCAGCAGAGGTTTCATTCAAAGATCCAGGCACCCTGATTGCTAGTAAGTAAATTCTTGGCACTTCTCCATTTAAACAGGGATTGGAAGTACTGGAGTATTTTTGGAGCTGTTGTAGTGGGTTGTTGGGTTTGAGAGATGTATCATCAAGTGGGATGGATTAAGCATCTGGGCAACAGTGACACTTGCATTAAAAAAGTTTAATTTTCCCCAAGTTTGGAAGCACTTTGTTGGTCCTGAATCTGTGTTTCTTGACAATTGTTCCCACCAACATACATTTACAGGAGGTGTCCATTGAAGGTAGGAGAGGATGCAGATGATCCCATAGAGAGGCATGAAGGTATTAGATTAAATTCCCTACAGTGTGGAAACAGGCCCTTCGGCCCAACAAGTCCACATCAACCCTCTGAGGAGTAATCCAGCCAGTCCCATTTCCCTCTGACTAATGCATTACAAGCAATTTAATTCACCTGACCTGCACAGGTTTAGACTGTGGGAGGAAACTGGAGCGCCCAGAGGAAACTCACGCAGACACGGGGAGAGTGTGTAAACTCCACACAGACAGTTGCCTGAGGCTGGAGGCAGCAGTGCTAACCACTGAGCCACCGTGTCACCCTAATTTGTCTAGTTGACAATCCTTCCAGGAGACGGGGGCATTCTAAAGAAATGGGAGACATAGATGCCTACTAGAAACTATAACAGAGTGCCATGAAAAGCAAGTCCCAGAACTGTCTGGCTCCTTGGCTTGGAGAGGGCACTTCCATGGGGATGCATTTAGCCATAATTGCACCTTTTGAACATTTGCTGAGCTTCTGAGCTCTTGCTGAAAAGCCTCTTTCAAAGTATTGCTGTGCTCCTCACACAATGAGGGTCGGGGTGGGGACATTGGTGAACTTGGATCAGACTCAAGGTCCTTAATTCAGGCCTTAATTACCTTGATTACTTGCTGTCTCCACTGAGTAGGCTGCTGGTTCCAGTAGGTACTGGGTCCTAAGAAACAGTTTTGGAAGATGAACAACATCAGATTGTCATTTCCAATATGAATGTCCATCACTTTCCAAGCGATCCATGGTTACAACACCAACAATCTGCTCATCATGATAGATAGAAGGATGAGGGTGACTTTGGTTAGAGAAGGGACTTAAAGAAGGAATATTCTATCATTCTTAATGCTTTCAATGGTAAAGAACCGCCCAGTGCATCCTGGTCTATAATATTAAGTACCATCTCTTTCAAATGGCTCAGGAGAGGCAAGAGGCCTTGTCTCCTACCAGCTCTACTTTATTTCCTTCTATTGTGTGTCAAAACCTCTTGCAAAAGAGGAGGAATGTCAGTGATTATTCAATACTCTTTGGGTGAAGTGTCTGCTGGACTTAAAAGCATGACATATGTGGAGACAGATAAAGCTGGGTTGCGAGGCTTTCTTGCAGCATTGGTCGATGTGAGAATACTATCTCAGTGGAGCCATTTGAAAGTAAATATATTTGGCTTTGCACAAATACTTGAATTGGACACGTAGCCAAACAATCATTAAGCAAAGGCTCTGATATGGCAGAGTGATACAGGACACCTGGTCTCATTCAATAACTGGATCATTATTGCAGGATTTTTTGAGCTGCTATAACACCAGAATGATTTTTTTTCTGAATGCATTACAATTGGACAGCTAGCAAATTGCTGCCTACACCAAAGTTCAAGCAGTACAGATGGCTTTCTTTGAGCACAATAATACATGGGCAAGCCTTTGAAATGTTAATTTTCCCACCTGAACCTGTACTTAAAGGGTGCCTATCTCTTTCAGTTTATCCCATTTTCTGTACATGGACTGTTCATGTACATGTAGCCACCCCTGGGGGCATGATAGCAGGTGAGTGTGGGAGTCAGTAATAAATTGGTTGCAGTCCTCAGTAGCCACATGTCTGACCCTACCGTACTTGTACTACCAGCTTGGGGAAGTATCAGGAAGCACATCATTCATAGGCCAATTGATGGTCAATTAAGGGCCTCCTCCCAATGCCCCTGGAACTTTACCCATGGAGTGGGGGGGGAGGAGGTCCACACCAAGTATGCAGCCGAGTGTGATTCACTGGCTTGGCAGGTCAAAGTTTGGGGAGAGGTATATGCCTCCTCCAGATATCCAGTGCACCCCTCCACTAAGGTCTTCATCCCCTAACAATATTATTTTCTAACAAACTGGTTACTTTGGTTTAAAATGTATTAGCAGCTATTTTTGACCAAAGTGAAAAATCTTTTGCCTTATTTAGTACAAAACCTGTGAAAACAGCATAACAAAATGTCACCAAATAGAAAGTGATTGGATAAAGAAGTATACTTCTTTTCTTCATGTGTTTCTTCCTGTGAACCACATGAAGAAAACATTCAAAATATTTCTATGGAAAAGCTGAAGTATTATTTAATTATCTAAAGAACAAAAATATTTTGATCAGACATTACACAGCCATTCAATTTCTTTGAAAAGACTTCAGTGAAATGTCCTTTTAATATAAGCACATTCCTTTGCTATCAAGAATCATCAATCATGATTCACCTATACACTATCTAAAATATATTGTTACATTAAATGTTATTTCAGGTAGCCCATATCCAAGACTTAAATGAATGATAAAAATAACAGCTAAAGGAAAGATTCTCTGTTTGAACAGTTGATCATATTTTATTGTAATTCAGGCAAAAGGAAGGGTAGATGTAAAAGTATTGGCAGAAAAATATTTTATTTGAAAGGTTTTACAATCTTTCTTTAGAAGTGTATAGTTTAGACTTTCTGCAATGCTACAATAATGTGCAATTAGAACCTGTCATTTAGAATTACAAGATTCAATGGGGTCAGCCTGTCATACACTGATGTTAAAAAAGTAAAAACAATGACTGCAGATGCTGGAAACCAGATTCTGGATTAGTGGTGCTGGAAGAGCACAGCAGTTCAGGCAGCATCCAAGGAGCCTTGAAATCGACGTTTCGGGCAAAAGCCCTTCATCAGGAATAATCCTGATGAAGAGCTTTTGCCCGAAACGTCAATTTCGAAGCTCCTTGGATGCTGCCTGAACTGCTGTGCTCTTCCAGCACCACTAATCCATACACTGATGTTAGTTCTCATTTGTATATAGAGTCAAATAAAGCAGAGGCAAAATGTTTCTACAGAAGAAAGCTTTTATAATAATACTTAAACTATCAATTTTTCATCTGCACAGAATAAAGGAAACTGGAAAATAGCAAGTTTAATAGCAGTTTTGTACATCAGCCACAAAATAAAACATTTTCATCACACTAACTACCTCCATATACTATCTATTTTAAATGGTTTGCATTTCTTGTCTTTTCCATACACAGTATAAGGATGATACTTCAGAGCAATTTAGTAAATTTTAACGCTTGATCCAGCTGATTACAAATTAACAAATTTACATTATCAATGTTGTACTAGCCATTGTGATATAATGGGGTTGATAGCCAGCTATATCAAGTAATTGTTGTGTGCTTGTTTATTTTCAATTGATTCAATTTATTTTACATAGTACATGACTTGAACTTGAAAACTGCACCGAAAATATAGAATTGCATGATGGAGTCAGATGCATAAAACCACACAAGATCCAGGTCAAGTGATGATCTCCATCAGACCAGTGGGGAACATAATGGAAATGATGGATTAGGCCAGTAAACTACAAGAAAGCAAGATAAAGATTGCAAAACATACAATGTAAAATTATGAACAAGAATGGTGATGAAAAATGGTGCCAAAAGAATATTAAATGGAAATGGAAATTTAAAAACATGCAAAACCCCCTATAGAAAAGTACAATCCTGTCGTGAACAAAGCTTCAAATACCATGGAATATGTCTATTAATTTAGAAGTAAGTTGGAGGGTGAAGGCTAGTTAATTCAATTCCAATTGAATTTCTAATTCCATATATGCAACGAGACGGTACTGAATCGAAAAGAAGACTGAGAGGCAATTTCACTTGCTTGATAACAATAGACAATTTGACTGTCTTATCTATGTGCATTATATTGACCAAGAAACATGCACATCACCAGTGCAGCAAGCATATATTAGTTAATTGATTATACTGACAACTTACCAAGATGTGCAACAGCCAGTATTGACTAAAATGCAATATTATGCTGGAGATCTATTATACTTATGGTGGATAAGCTAATAATTCTCATAGACTTCACACTAAAGAAGTTTATATATCTTTTGACAGCTTGCATTTTAGAATGAAACTGAATTAAACTATATTGTTAACAGTTACATCAACAGGATCAAAATATAAATCAAATTTAAGTTCGAGATAGTGCTTTAGTTTGAGAGTAGACGTACAAACTGCTGAATAGAATCTATTAAACATAGCAGCTGACAGAACTAGCTACCAAAGGTGCAACCAGATCCTTATATTTTTGATACGTAACATAGAGCTGCTGCACTGCTGGAAATGGTTCAGCAAGTTAATGTTCGTTGTGGTAGCTTCCACCAATATTCTTTCCTTGAATAAGTCCAAGGATCTATTTGGTTTCTTGCAGTAGAGGAACAACCACTTGTGAGTCTTAAAGAGAAGCTGTCATCTTGACAAGTTGTAGTTTACTGCATGATAGCAAATAAGTACGAATTACTTAGCTAATCATTGGTCCAGATACTTCTATCACTGTTTGAACAAAATCAATGATTAATCTTGCCTGTCGGCAATTTTGCCAGCCAAGATTCTGAGTTGAGCAGCATCAGGAGTTAGAGAAGTCGCCATTTCGGGTGTAACCCTTCTTCACGATTTAAGGACTACACCTGAAGTGTTGACTTCTCTACCTCCTGATGCTGCCTGGCTTGCTATATTCTTCCAGCATCATGCCTGTCTACTTTGGATTTCAGCATCTGCAGCTTTTTGTTTATAACCAAGATTCTGAATCTAGCTGGTTTTTAATGTGACTATCACAGCAAACCAGGGAGAAATCTACTCAGTGCAGGCCTAGCATTGCAGGCCAAGACGTGTCTCATTTTTAATAATACTTGCTGCCATGTAGCTTCAGGAGCTAAAGACCCCGAAGACACTTTGACAGGTAACTAAGCAAAGATAAGGGTGCAAAGTACTTCAGCTTTGGAGGAGTGTGATGCAGCAGGCCAGCATTACTATGAAGCAGACTAGAAACATGGACTTGTGGGAGAAGTGCAGCAGAGGTAGGAGAGCACCTTCAGCCTTTTCCTACTGGTCAGAACCACATGTGTGACATCACAAGAAATCAGGTAAGTAATTAGTTGGTATTTCTTCTGTGATTTTTTTAATTGGCTAAATCAGGTCACATTATGAGATGAAAAGTACAGACAGGGAAATCATTTTTTAAAACATTTAACATTCGAATTACTTAAATTAATAGAACAGAGATGTTTGGTGAAAGAGGTGTTGCAGTTATACCATGTGGAAACTGGTGGACACCAGGGTGATCCACAATGACCATTTCTGCAGCAAGTATTGGTTGCTTGAGGAACCTTATCTCAGAGTAGATGAGCTGGAGTCTCAGTTGTGGCCACTGCAACATATCAGGTACATGATGTTTCAGGAGACAGTCATACCCCTCAGATGAGTTACATTAAATTTCATCCCTGGTCAGGAACAGGAGTGTGTGATTGTGAGTGAGGCAGGTATTAGGATCCAGAATTTAACTTTGGAGGAGCTGCAGTCATTGCCTTTACCCAATAGCTAAGAGCTTCTTGTTCTCAGTGTGGACAAGGTCAGACTGCAGGAAGAAGGAACTGACTGACTAAACTGCCTTTGTACAGAGTGCCATTCACAAATGGGGAGATAAAAGCAAAAGAGAGTATCCAGTCAAAAACTAAGGCATACGAAGTGGTAAAAACTAACGATATGCCAGAGAATTAGAAATGTTTTAGGAACTGGCAATGGAAATGCTAATAAATAGAGAAAAAATTGAGGCTGAAAGTAAATTGGCAAGAAATATAGAGTCATTGAGTCATAGAGATGTACAGTCCAACCCGTCCATGCCAACCAGATATCCCAACCCAATCTAATCCCACATGCCAGCACCCAGCCCATATCCCTCCAAACCCTCTCTATTCATATACCTCTCCAAATGTCTCTTAAATGTTGCAATTGTACCAGCTTCCACCATTTCCTCTGGCAGCTCATCCCATACACGTACCAAGCTCTGTGTGAAAAAGTCAACCGGCAAGTCTCTTTTATGTCTTTCTCCTCTCACCCTAAACCTATGCTCTCTAGTTCTGGACTCCCCGACCCCAGGGAAAAGACTTTGTCTATTTATCCTATCCATGCCCCTCATAATTTTGTAAACCTCTATAAGGTCACCCCTCAGCCTCCGACGCTCTAGGGAAAACAGCCCCAGCCTGTTCAGCCTCTCCCTATAGCTCAAATTCTCCAACCATGGCAACATCCTTGTAAATCTTTTCTGAATCCTTTCAAGTTTCACAACATCTTTCCGATAGGAAGGAGACAAGAATTGCACACAATATTCCAACCGTGGCCTAACCAATATTCTGTAGAGCCGCAACATAACCTCCCAACTCATGTACTCAATACTCTGACCAATAAAGGAAAGCATACCAAATGCTTTCACTATCCTATCCACTTTCAAGGAGCTATGAACCTGCACTCCAAGGTCTCTTTGTTCAGTAACACTCACAAGGACCTTACCATTAAGTGTATAAGTCCTGCTAAGATTTGCTTTCCCAAAATGCAGCACCTCGCATTTATCTGAATTAAACTCCATCTGCCACTTCTCAGCCCATTGGTCCAGATCCTATTGTAATCTGAGGTAACCCTCTTCGCTGTCCACTACACCTTCAATTTTGGTGTCATCTGCAAACTTACTAACTGTACCTCTTATGCTCGCATCCAAATCCTTTATATAAATGACAAAAAGTAGTGGACCTAGCACCGATCCTTGTGGCCGTCAAGCCGTCAGTCTGAAAAACCAGCACGACCACCCTCTGTCTTCTACTTTTGAGCCAGTACTGTATCCAAATGGCTAGTTCTCCCTGTATTCTGTGAGATCTAACCTTGCCTTATTGAAGTCCATATAGATCACATCTACTGCTCTGGCCTCATCAACCTTCTTTGTTACTTCTTCAAAAAACTCAATCAAGCCATGTTGACTATCCCTAATCAGTCCTTGTTTTTCCAAATACATGTGCATCCTGCCCCTCAGGATTCCCTCCAACAACTTGCCCACTACCAACATCAGGCTCATTGGTCTATAGTTTCCTGGCTTATCCTTACTACCCTTCTTAAACAGTGGCACCACGTTAGCCTACCTCCAGTCTTCCGGCACCTCACCTGTGACTATCGATGATCCAAATATCTCAGCAAGAGGCCCAGCAATCAATTCTCTAGCTTCCCACAGAGTTCTAGGGTACACATGATGTACATCTCTATGAGTCTATGACTATTACAAAGGAAAAAAGAGAACATTGAGGAAAGCTTAATGCAATTTACCAAAATCAGCATGTTTTTTGAGAAAGGCAAACTATGCTTGATAAATTCGCGAGTTGATAAAGGAGAATCAGTAGATTTGGTACATTTGGATTTCTAGAAAGCATTGGATAACACACCATAAAGGTTACTGCACCAGGTAGTTCATGATATTAGGGATAATGGATGGAGGATTGTTTAGCATACAGAAGACACAGTTGGAATAAATGTATCTTTTCTAGGTTGGAAAGACAGAACTAGCGGAACGCCTTGACAATCTATGGTCTCATGTATTTACTATCTATTTATGACTTGGAAAAGGGGGTAAGATGTAATAAATCCAAATTTACTGATGGTACAACAATAGATGGGAGGGCATGTTGTGATGCGAACATGAGGAATCGGAAAGGGTATCTGCATAGGTTGAGTAAGTGTGCACAAGTTTGGCAGATGAGGTTTAATGTAGGAAAGTGTGGAGTTTTGCACTTTGGTAGGAAAAATCAAATGGCAGACTAAAACTTAAATGCAGCACCAGGCAGAACTGGGTGTTCTTCTGCATGAAAAACAAAGGCGTTAGCACGCAGTTGCAGCAAGGAATTAATGAGGGAAATGGAATTTTGGCCTGTATTGCTAGGGGACTGGAATTTAAAAACAAAGATGTTTTGTTACACATGTACAGGCAGTAGGTAAGGCTGCATCTGGTGTTACATACAGTTTTGGTCCCTGTGTTTATGAAAGGACATTCTGTCATTACAGGTAGTTCTAAAGAGATTCACAAGGCTGATTTGTGGGATGATGGGCTTGAATTATCAAGGATCGCTAAACAGGTTAGGTCTTTATTTATTAGAGTTTAGAAGAACGAGGGATGATGTCATTGAAATATATAGGATTCTGAAGGGGCTACTGAGGGTAAATGCTGAGAAGATGTTTCCACTGATAGGGGAATCTCAAACTAAAGGGACATTAACAGAATAGGGGAGCATTCATTTAAAATTGAGATTCTGTCTGCCCTGAAATAAAAAATCTTTTTTCCATTGTTAGGTTACTTTTGAAAGTGCATTAGATTTGCTGACGTTATCTTTTCAGGTAATGCATTCAAATTAAGGCGGTGAGAATGAAAATTGAGAGAGACATGCTAGAGAGACTAGTTCAATACTACTTTTTTAACACATGACCAAAAACCAAAGTTTTATCAACGTAACATTTTGTATTGTTTATTTTATTAAATGTTCATATCAGACTTTTAAGAATTTTTTTTAACATCCTCTGAGCTATTGTACAGAAATATTTATGGAACATGGCTTCTTCTGAGCCTGTGCAGCTGAGGTTAAAATAAATCAATTAAATGCCTCTACTTAAAATTTTTGAGCAATTTGGGGAGCATGCTCAGTACAACAGAGTGGTGAGATTACATGAGAAAATGCATGTTGTATCTGTAAATACAGGAGGTTATACTGAAAACAGCCTCAGTTGTTAGCACACTGAACATGTGCTCAGCATGGTCCCTGAACTCCAATGTTCAATGCTACCCAGCAACAAGGGTTTCAATACTTTCAGTCAGCCACTCAAATCAATTTGAGGTTGAGTCATTGAGTCTTTGAACCATATAGCATGGAAACAGGCCCTTCGGCCCACCATGTCTATGCCGGCCAACAAATACTTAACTAATCCCATTTATCCGTACTTTCCATAGCCTACTCTGCCCTGGCATTTTAAGTGCTCATTCAGTTGCTTATTCAATGTTGTGAGAGTACTGTTCTGTGTATCCCAATGTCTCTCTGCTCCTGTACTCCCCTCAAAGGTGCCTGTATTGTCTCCCCATGTTTTTTCTACCAAAATGAATTAAATCACATTTCTCTGCATTGAAATTTAAGTGCCAGGTATATGCTATAGAGATAGAAGGAAATATCATTAATACTAAGTTAAAAATCACACAACACCAGGTTATAGTCCAACAGATTTAATTGGAAGCACACTAGCTTTTGGAGCGACGCTCCTTCATCAGGTGATTGTCACAATCGCTCCGAAAGCTAGTGTGCTTCCAATTAAACCTGTTGGACTATAACCTGGTGTTGTGTGATTTTTAACTTTGTACACCCCAGTCCAACACCGGCATCTCCAAATCATTAATACTAGGCTAGGTGGAGGTAGAGTAGAGAATGCTGCAATAGTATCTGCCCATCATATGTAAGAAGTAAAATTACAGGAGGAGTTCTAAAGTTACAGATATTTGGAAAAAGAGATAGAAAGATAAGCAGACTTATGTTAAGGATGATGCAAAGTAGCTGTACTGCAGGGATGGAAGCTGAACTTAACAAATTTTGTGCAGTGAAGGCTCAGGGAACTCATGCAGCTGCTAAATCACTCTGTGTAATGAGTGCTCAGGGGAATCCTGGCAACTGCACAGGCTCAGAAAAAGCCATGTTCCATAAATATTTCTGTACAATAGCTCAGAGGATGTTAAAAAAAAACCATGAGAAGTGGGCTTTTCTGGATGTAGCTGAGCTGGTTAGAACTCAGGGAAAAGGTAGTTTTAGCCTTGGTGAGTTAGCTGTCAGTGAACAGCTGGAGTTGTGCTTACAAATAAGTACTGGAGTTCAATTTTGAAGTCCAGGGGAGCATAGACTCAGGAAAGTAGGTTGATCCACCAGAACAGGAACAGTTACTGGGCAGTCTATAATGGGGAAGTTTCAAGGCAAAACCAACAAGATTTGTGATCCCTTGTGCAATTTACTGAGATTCAGTGAGTTACAGTGCCATTAACATCTGGGAGACATTTCTGAGAAATCTATAGGATTTGTCTTCATCGCATTTATTATTTGATGTGTGCTGTGGTTTTCAATCACAATCTATTACCCATATTTGCTACATTAATACTGGGTTAGAAATAATTTCTATACATTTTATAGATTGTATTACTGTGTAGTTGTATGTAGTTCAATATAGTAAAGTTTACTGTTGTTCAAAATCATGAAATCTTGAGGTGCTATTCACTTAGTAATTCCACTGAACTTCATGACTTGTCTGCTTCAAAAATAGAAGTTACTGATCCCTAGGAAGATCATAACGTAAATTGACAGCTAGATCC
The DNA here is from genome assembly GCF_047496795.1 of Chiloscyllium punctatum. Classification (NCBI taxonomy): domain Eukaryota; kingdom Metazoa; phylum Chordata; class Chondrichthyes; order Orectolobiformes; family Hemiscylliidae; genus Chiloscyllium; species Chiloscyllium punctatum. Next base: position 46,918,726 of record NC_092750.1, on the reverse strand, counting down.
ATAGTTGTAACTTAAGTTTAGTTGTCTCATCTATGATCACAACAAATTTAAACAAAATAAAATGTTAGTTTATTATCAACAATTGCTAAGAGTTACCTCTATGCAGAGAATGATAAAGTTATAAGCTAAAATACAAGTAAAATGATTTAAAATAAGGGTAAAAGTTAGTAATGGAGATGAAAGCACTATCAGTATTTGGACTGTTGTAGGCTTGACAATTCTCTTTTCAAGTTTTGAAAACTTCAAGTCATAATTCAACAGTTGAAATGGCTTCTGTAATCTGATAGCTGGAAATTGCTTGTTGGTAAACTCAGTGGGTAGAGCAGCTTTGGACAGCAAGTAAATGTTATTTTTCTTTCTTGCTTCTACTGGCATAACACTTGAACACCGGTACTTGTTCGGTTCCATTTGGAATCTGGACCTATCTTCACATAGTCTCCAAACAGCTCTACACATCCAATGGCTCTTTCAGCCAAGTGTATGTTAGAATCAAACAGAAATAGCTGCTGATATTAACTTTGATGCATCAATGTTCCACAGAGCAAAGTTCATTAATTATGCTGGAATCCCCTGTTATTCCAGTGTCCTGTTCAGTGTTACAGTAGCCTTTGTTTCTTCTCACCATTGTGGGTTTAGTAGACTGCCCTAGAATTCCTTTGATTATTTAATGACTTTATGTAGCTGACTCTTAAATTAATCACTCTGTGTGGTTTGACTGCAGTGAATAAACTTGAACAATTCTATGACTTCTGGGATCCATCTTGTAAGACCTATTTTAGTCTGTTTTAAATCTATTTTAGTCTATTTTAAAGACAGAGTTACCATTGCTTATAAAATATTATATTTTATATATATACACACACACACACACACCATTTTGACATTTGTCATAAAATGAGTGAGAAAATTGAGAGTACTGGATGTAAGAATCAGTAAGGTGAAAAAATAGAAAATGCTGTAAGTATGTAACAGCTCTCGCAGCATGTGTGGAAAGGGAAACAGAACTGATGTTTTGGGTTAATGACCTGACTGTTAAATAACTGCAGGACATTGGCGTTTTCCATTGACTTTTTAACTGATTGGGTGTTGGTAGGCTGATAGTTTGGTCCTGCTCATAATTCAGCCCATTAACTCAATTACTTTCTCTACAGATGCTGTCCGATCTGCTGAGCTTTATTCTGTTTTCATTCCATACTGTTTGGAACTGTTTTCACCTTTTGCAAAGATTAATGCAGTAAATGTATTTTTAGTGTCTAAAGCTTTAATATTCTTTTTATCCAAAAAGAAATAGCAAGTAAGTGAAATTCATTTGAATATCAGCTGTTTTCTGGTCCTTATGTTTCTTTCTTCCTCATGTTGAACATTCGAAGTAGCGCACTCATGGCAAGAAAAATCCTGGAGGCAGACACAAATTAATGTTTACAGAATTGTCAGTAGCTCCAAAGGTTGGATATGAATAATTAGAATTGCAGTCATTATTTCATTCGTGAATGGGGATATGTGTAACTTTCCTGATGAACTGAGGGCATTCTTCTTAAGATTGAAGATGGCATAAAGGTAGATGGAGTGACGGGTAGAGTTGAGGAAGCAGGGAGACTGCAAAAGGACTTGGACAGGCAAATAAGTGGCAGAGAGTGCAGTGTGGGAAAGTGTGAGGTTATGCACTTTGGTAGGAATAATACAGGCATTGACTATTTTCTAAATGGGGAAGGACTTTATAAATCTGAAACACAAAGGGACTTGGGAGTGTTCATTCAGGATTATTTTAAGGTTAACATGCAGCTTCAGCTGGCAGTTAGGAAGGCAAATGCAATGTGAGGAATTACTTCAAGAAGGTTAGAATAGAAGAGCAGAAATGTACAACTCAGGCTGTATAAATTTCTGGTCAGAATTCATCTGGAATATTGCGAGCAATTTTGTGTCTTCTATCGAAGGAAAAATGTGCTGACATTGGAGGGGATCCAGAGGAGGTTTACGAGAATGTTTTTGAGGTTGAAAGGCTTATCGTATGAGGAGCAGTTGAGGACTCTGGGTCAGTGGTGTTCAGAAGGATGGAGGAAGCTCATTGAAACTTACAGAATACTGAGAGGCCTGGACAGAGTGGACATGCAGAAGATGTTTCCACTAGTTGGAGTGACTAGGCCAGAAGGGCCCAGACTCAGATTGAAAGGACGATCCTTTAGAAATGAGGAGAACTTTCTTCAGCCAGATGGTGGTGAATCTCTGGAACTCATTGCCGTAGAGACCTGTGAAGGCCAGGTCATTAGATATATTTAAGACAGAGATAAATAGGTTCTCGTTTAGTAAGAAGATTAATCATGATGGGGAGAAGGCAGAAGAACAGAGTTAAGAAAAATATCAGTCATGGTGGAGCAGTCTCAAAGGGCTAAATGGCCTAATTCTGCCCCAACATCTCATGGTTTTATAGTCAGGGAGCTATGCTGGAAGTAGATTCAGAAGCACTATGCACCTCCTCAGAGGATTTCTGACATCCATCGCATTGGCTCCAATAGGGCAATGGAGCTCAATTTCATGTCTGGGATTCCTACACATGAAAAACAGAAAAAACAAAGTTGACAGTTGTTGACCTGTACAAGGATCTCCAGGAACTGCGAGCTGTGATATAAAACCTTTGGTCATGTTTGTATGAAATTCTCTAAATGTAAATGGAGAAGTGTGTGTTTTGCAGAGCACCAAAAGTGAGAACATACAGCGTCACTTGTATTTGGGCAGTTCTGTGCAATAGAGGAGCACTTTCAAGCATGACCTTTTGCTGATAGAACAGAGTGATATGTTAGCTAAAATGGTTAGTGGAAGAAGGAAGAAAGAAATTGCATTTATTTGATGCTTTTCATGACCTTGGGATGTACCAAAGTGCAATGCAGCCAATGAAGCATTTTTGAAGTCTTGTAAGCCATGAATAGATTCCAGAAACTGTGTCTATTCCCCAAAGAGATGCAGTTCTAGAGAAAGTAATACGGGCAACAGGACACAGCATTCTAAAATATCATCTGAGTACCTGAACCTTTACAAATCCACTCCCTTGAGAGAGCAGATCTAAGATAAGGGTGGAACAAAGGCTTTTAAGTGCCTGCAGCTAAAGATTATTTGACGGAATATAAAATAGCAAGAATATTTTAGCTGCTGTTTAAATACAAGAAAAGTAATGCCTTCTTGCCAGGTGCTCTTATTAAACATTAAAAGACATGTCACATTCTTTTTCAATTATTTGTTTTTAATTTGTAAACAGACATGATTCTTCTTGCAAAGGCAAATAGAAGACTGCAAATTAATAACAAAGGGAATGCGAAAATGAAAAATTCTAACTTGCAGAGTAACTAGTTCGATTGGAACACATCAATCTTATTGACAGTTAAAGATGTCAGAGTCGTATAAAGTCTCGTAGTTTAAGCATATTAGGTACACTCCTTTTCCTACACAGAAATATAGAACATAGATATACACAGGCACACAAGGACTACTAATTAATATGATGCCATGGGTCTATGGTAGAATTGTGGTGGATTTTCCCTGATTACAGTATTTCCTCTTTGTAGAAAGTGAAAAGCAACAGGGAACTGACAAGTCCTGTCAGTAACAACTCTGATCAGGATATTAATGAGGATGTTCAGCTCACCTAAATTGTCATTTAAAGTAGAGTCTAAGATTGGAAATCCAAGCAAGCATCTCAGCAGCAATCATTCTCATCTCTGTGAAGATCCTCTAGGAGATTGAATTGACGAAGAGTCTGATAGAGCAGTCAGTGTTGGTTGAAGATCTTTGCAGTTTGAAGAGATTACAGTTTACTTTCAGTGTACTTACTGAACTGAATATTCAACTGAAACACACAGCAAGCAACAATAAACAGAAACTAACCAACTTCTGATGACTTCTAAATAGCACACAAAATATTCATTTCAGTACTGATCTATTTTCAATATTTATCTACACATTAAAATAAGATTTTAGAGGGATATTTGTCCCTTACTTCATAACATCATTGACCACTTTAAGGACAATGAGCTTTTGTGACTTTTGTTATTGGATAATGATGTGACAGTTAGTCAAATTGCTGAGAGAAAATCAAATATGATTTGGAACTCAGTTTTTCTTTAATGTAAACCAACCATGTTTTATATTCTTCTCACTCATAACAACAGATGGGTAGCAGATGTCTGAGAACATCAGAACTATTAGCTTTCCACAGAGCAAATGAAAAAAAAAGGCAGATTGCTAATATAATTCAGGGAATTTGTTAAGTCACTATTTCTTTTTCTACTAATCTTATCTCATCTGTAGATTTGTATGTATATGTTTGTTGTTGCACATCTTATCCTAAATCTCCAAGTCGTCCTTTTGAAATAAGATCTTAAGGTGAATATGTTTTGCAACATGAAACATTTCTGAAGTGACATCTGATGTATGAACATGAATATGTGGAATAAATTTTCCAATTTTTTTTTCAACCACATATTGAAGTTCCATATGGAGGAAAGACATTGATGCCATTGCTTAGGTTACAAGATCTAACAGTAATCAGAGGAATTGGCTGTTGTTGTATAAGTGTTATTCATAGTTTTTGTGAGAAGTTTTACTTTTGTATTGAACACTATCAACTCACACAGTATCTAAAATGATTCCTTTTCTTCCTTTCTTCTAGTATATCATTTTTGAAAATTGTTGATTTTCTACTCTACAAATAATTTCTACAAATGACAAATTCCACTAATTTTATTGCTGAATCTACCATTCTATGCTCCAGTGAAAAATGTCTTGCAGTAAGGCACTATATAAATATTTAAATGACATGTCTATGTGGATTCAAATGCATCCTAAGACTGCAGCACTGCAGCGATATCATAACACACAATGCCAGCAAATTGAAGCTCTTATCCCTAATATTTATGCCAAATTACCTTCTGGGCAAAAAGACTGAATTTTTGTTATGTTATTCTGTTATGAATGGAAGACATTTTTGTCATAATTTGACCGTATATTATTGAAAGATTAATATCATTGCTTCCTTTACAAAATGTTAGGAATATATAAGAACATAAGATAGACAAATGAATATATACCATTTAGCTTCTCAAACCTGTTCTGCATTCAATAAGGTTATAGATTATCTTAAACGTCATCTCCTCTTGCCATATTTTAATCAAATGATTTGTATGTGACTTGATGCTTGAAGACACTAAATAGATCCCAATACTCATAGGAAATAAGGGTGTAAAAGAGAGGGGTTATCTTAAAATAAATTTTATCATTAGAAAATAGTATTGGGCAAACTTAGGAGGTTGGGAACTTCTCAATCTTGCATCCTAGGAGAAATGGATGCACAGATAATTGATCCATTGGTTATAATCTTTCAAACTTCAATAGATTCTGAAAATGTCTCAGTAGATTGGAAAGCTTCCTTATTAGGAATGGAGCAAGACTAAAAGCAGAAAATTAGGCCAGTCAACCTAACTTACATCATTGGGAAAATGCCGCAATCCATTACTAAGGAAGTAGCAATAGAATGTTTAGAAAAACATAATTCAATCAAGCATGGATGAAAAAGAAATTGAATTTGACAAATTTATTCAAGTTTTTTTTTACAAAGGTGACAAGCAAGTTGAATAAATTAACAGCCTACCAATCAAAAAATGATTTGTTAATCTTACTTTTTGCTTTTTCCTTTAACAAACCTCCATCCACACTAATATATACTACCCCCAACCATATCAGCTCTTAGCTTCTGAAACAAATTTTCATGTAAGACTTGACTCAACACCCTCTGAAAATCGAAATCCATTATTACAATGCTTTCCCATTACCTACCTTGCTTACTGCAGCCTCAAGAAATCTTTAATAGATATGCCTTTCATAAAACTATATTGACTCCAACTAATCATATTATGCTTTTATAAGTGTATTGTTGCCACTTCTTTAATAATGTTCTTTTTTCCCATTTACAGTCATCAAATTAAATGCCTATAGTTCTGATTAGACTCCTCACAGTGTGGAAACAGGCTCTTCAACCCAACAAGTCCACACCAAACCTTCTGAAGAGTAACCCATCCAGACCCATTTCCCTCTGACTAATGCACCTAACACTACGGGCAATTTAGCCTGGCCAATTCACCTGACCTGCACATCTTTGGACTGTGGGAGGAAACCAAAGCACCCGGAGGAAACCCATGCAGAAACCCATGAGAACTCCACACAGTTGCCTGAGGCGGGAATCAAACCTGGGTCCCTGGCGCTGTGAGGCAACAGTGCTAACCACTGAGCCACCGTGCCGCCCTATTTCTCTGTTTCTAATTCCCTCCTTTCTTGAATAAGAACTTTACATTGGCTACCTTCCAATCCACTTATACCATTCCAGAATTAGGAAACTTTTGAGTGATCATAACCAGTGCATTCCCAATCAAACCATCCACTTCTTAATAACACTCGGGCATTCAGGGAATTTATCAGCTTTAGTCATTCATTTTTCAATATGCTTTCATAACTCTTGTTAATGACTATAAGTTTTTCATTTTCACTTTTGTTTCCCATTATTTCTGATGTATTTTGTATCTTCTAATATGAAAACCAAAACAATATTTGCTTAATGTCTGAAATGTCCTTATTCAAAATTATCATATCTCCAGCCCAGGCTTTACGAGAGCCATAGGCAAAAGTGAGGACTGAAGATGCAGTTTAGATCAGAGTGATGCTGGAAAAGCATAGCAGGTCAGGCAGCATCCGAGGAGCAGGAAAATTGACATTTCGGGCAAAAGCCTGATGAAGGATTCCTGGTGAAGGGCTTTTGTCCGAAACATCGATTTTCCTGCTCCTCGGATGCTGCCTGACCTGCTGTGCTTTTCCAGCACCACTTTGATCTAAACTTTAAGTGACCCATGTTTACTGTTGCTATCCTCTTCACTTTAACCTATCTTTTCCAGCTCCTAGAATGTATCTTTTTATTTCTCTCCAGTTTACATTCATATTCCATTTTCTTCCTCACAATCATTTTTATTTTCGTTATCTTTGCTGATTTTGAAAACTTGCCCTGCTCAGCTTAGTACTTTGTTTTTGGCAATAATACAAAGTACTTCTTTTAATCAAACACCAAATAATATTTGACACCCACCTGATGAAGAAGCAGTGGTTCAAAAGCTAATGCTTCCAAATAAGCCAGAGGGACTGTTACCTTGTTCTGCATGATTTTTAATTTTGTCCACTGCACTCCAACACTGACACTTCCAAATCATTATTCTTGTTTACGTAACTGCACTATCACTGGGACAGCACTATTTACTTAGGATCATTATTTTCTGTGGAAATATTAATCTCTCAATAGAATTGTTGAGAATTATTAAATATTTCCTTCCATGTTTGCCATTGCTTATAAAACATTTAATGTTATGTTTATAAATTCCCAATATACATTTGCCATCCTTCATAGCCTTCTAATTAGTTTTAAGGTAATTATTCCATGTACATACTTATTCTTAAATTTAGCAATCTGATAATTTAGCAACAGTGGAGGAGTTGAGAGAGGTCATGGTGAAGTAGACCTGCATGTCATCCGTATACATGGGAAAACTAATACTGATCAACAGGAGCATGCCCTGTTTTAGAATTAGGTTTATTCACTTGTGTACTCACCTGAGTATCATATTAGGCACCATCTTAGGTACAAAGCTACCTAGGTACAGATTCTTAGGAATAATCTCAAAAAGTAGAGAAATAAAAATGTGTAGCATTGCAGACTCTCACACCATCTTAGGTACAAAATTAGCCACAAAGATTCTTAGGAAGTAACTAGAAGAATAAGGAAATAAAAAGGTCAGAGTTGCAATCTTCTAAGCAGCGGAGGCGGAGCAGACAAGTCCGTGCTTGCCTCCAGTCTGTGCCAGACCTTGCCTCAAATCCACTCCAGGCCTCGTCTTCAGTCTGTACTGGCCTCATTCGAGGCTTTTGAGGTTGGGAGTCCTTGATGAGGCCAGGAATCCACACTGAAGCTGGGAGTCCGTGCTTGCTAAACTCAATGTTCATGAGGCAGGGAGCCCATTATGAGGCTGGGAGTCCATTATGAGGCCGGGAGTCTGTGCTTGCTGCACCCAATGTTCTTGAGACCGGGAGTCCATGATGACACCAGGAGTTGGTGGTGAAGCTGGGAGTCTGTGCTGGCTGCACTCCAGGCTCTTGAGACCAATGGTTCACATTAGCTTCACCCTGGACATTGCCAGCACTCAAAAAAAGAGAGAAAAAAAGAAAAGAAACAGACAGAGCAGATAAGCTCCTGCTCAGGAGTCCTACTCCACTGCCATCTTGGATTGTGGAAGCAGTCCTGATTATTCATTTTGTGTTAGTGCACTTTGTCAGCTACATTTGGGCCATGACAAGCACCAAATGGGACGATAGGGCTATGAATGCTAGCCACTGACGACACGATTCTGATGGACAATCATGAATGCCATACTGCCATAGGAACTATCATTGAACAGAACATTAACATGCTGAAAGAACAATTCCACTGCCTGAAAAGTACTGGATGAAATCTGCAAAGCTTGGTGCAGCTGCTACTATCAAGATTTTGAGTGTTCTGCTGCAGGTTGCTTGACCGGACCATTGTGAGGGAACAGCTCCTGTGACAAGCAGCTTTTCTGCAATCAGGCATGAGATGTATGTCTCACTAATAAAACTTACATTTATTAGTCATCTCTAGTTCTCCTTTCAGTAGATTCTAGTGTGTTGCCTTTGAATTAGTACAGTCCGTGAGATGAACGTATTATTACAACGCACTTAGTTGGGATTTTATGAAGGCAATGGTGAAAAAATGGTGACATCTCTTCAAGCCAGGATGGTATATGACTTGGAGAGGATCTTGGAGTGAGTGATCTTTCCATGTACCTGTTGCCCTAGAGGTCACAGCTTTGGGCAGCACTTTTGAAGAAGCCTTGGCATGTCGTTGGTGATGGAGTAAATGAATGTCTCAGACATTTAGCAAGATGTTTAGCAATCATTCAAGCTGCTTGCCCTGAATGGTGTTGAATTTCTTGTTGCTGCAGCTGACTCATCCAGGCAAGTGGAAAATATTCCATCACAATCCTCACTGGTGCTTTGTAGAGAGGGGACACACTTTGAGGGGTAAGGAGGCAAGTTAATTTCTGCAAAATACCCTGACCTGTTCTAGTAGCCAAGTTTTTATATAACTGTGTTGTTAGGCGTATGGTCAATATAGGCCCTTCACACTCATAGGTGCTGACTGTATGGAATTCAATGATGGGAATGTCTTTGAATTTCAAAGGGAGGCTGTTAATGACTCTCATTTTTGGAATAGCCATTCCTTGGCATTTAAGTGGCATGGATATTACTTGTTACTAGTAAGTCCAAAACTATGTGGCTTAGGCTGTGGTGCAAGAGACATGATTGCAAATGGAATGGAATACTGTGCAATCTTAGGAACAGAGGTAGACATTTAGAAAATTGGACTAGAAACTGATAATTTGGCTCACTGAGTCTACTCTGCTACTAAACACAGTCACGACTGACTAACTATCTCCTCGCAGTATTCTCGCTTTCTCACCATACTCTTTGACATCAACTTCTAGAAATCTGTTCATGAATATTTCTTAAATATTTTCATTGACTTCACATCCAAAACTTTCTGCGGTACAGAATTCCCTGCTTTGCTACTTCAAGTTAAAACATTTGCTGCTCACCTCAATCCAAAAATCTGTTCCTTCATCTGATACTCCGAGAGCGTGTGGTTTCAAATAGACCTGTTGGACTATAAGCTGGTGTTGTGTGGCTTCTGTCTGTGTCTGCCCCAGTCCAACACCAGGTCCTCCACTTCAATCCAAGTATCCGTGTCTGCCCCAGTCCAACACCAGGTCCTCCACATCAATCCAAGTATCCGTGTCTGCCCCAATCCAACACCAGGTCTTCCACATCAATCCAAGTATCCGTGTCTGCTCCAGTCCAACACCGGCACCTCCACATCAATCCAAGTATCCGTGTCTGCCCCAATCCAACACCAGGTCTTCCACATCAATCCAAGTATCCGTGTCTGCCCCAGTCCAACACCGGCACCACCACATCAATCCAAGTATCCTGAGAGCATGACCTCTTGTTCTGGAGCCCAAGCCAGGGATAATATCATTCCGAAATCTTGTCTGCTTAGCCCTGACAGAATTTTAGATGTTTTAATCAGATGCTCTCTCATTCTTCTATACTCCAAGCCCAAATACCCCAATCTCTCATGATTTGACAACCCTACCATTCCAGGAATTGATCTTGTGAAATCTCATTGCACTCCCTCTCCACCAAACAGATCTTTTCTTAGGTAAGGAGACCAAAACTGCACATGATACTCCATGTGTGGTCTCTCCAATGCACTGTAAGACTTCCTTAGTCCTATACTCAAACCCTTTTGCAATGATAGCCAACATAGCATTTATCTTCCTAACTGCTTGCTGACACCTACATGTTTGTTTTCAATGACTACTGCACAAAAATACTTGGGTCCCTTGGTACATCAACTTTTCCCAACCTAGTATTATTTAAATAATACACAGCCATTTGGTTTTTACTACTGAAGTGGACAACTTCACATTTATCGATAACATACTGCATGTGCCAACTATTTGCCCACCCAGTCAACCTATCTGAATTGCCCTGAAGCCTTGTTAAATTCCTCACCACTCATACTCCCATTGAGTTCTGCATTGTAACAAACTTGAAAATATATGTCAATTCCTTCATCCAAATCAATATTAATTAACCCCTTCTCAATGCACAAAATTTAGAATAACCTTCCCTTGAGCTGGTTCCTTAATACTCAGATCTAACAATCCATTTTGTCAACACTCCAGCGATCCACAATATTATGACGAATGTCAATTGCCCAGACTATATGTAGATTAAAATCACCTATGAGAATCACCATTGGTGCATACTTCTCTAGTTTCTTATTTAATGCCGTCCCTTACTTCACCACAACCGCAGACGAACTTCGATAATCCGAATTTCAATTATCCGAATTTCAGATTATTCGAAGAAGACCTTAAGGTCCTGATAGAAACATTACATCAAAGAGGTGTTTCCAGCACTGATTGCGTCTTTTGTTTAATATGATTAAAAATGAACTCTGCCTGGTTGCAGGCCATCTACGCAGCAATGGATGTCCCAGGAATTAACAGTTCTATTTCCTTCCTGGGGATTAGGACAAAGAATGTTGCCCACCTACTCAGTTTAGGTCATGTTGTTTCAGGTCATGCACCACCTTGTCCTGCAAATAAAGAGATGAAAGTTTTCCATATACCACACAGTCTGTTTTGGGAGATGTAGTTGTCAAGGTTAAAAAGCTGGCAACATGTGTGCAATGTGGAAGTGAGGTTTGTAACAGTGCTAACTGTATGAAGGTGAAATGAAGCTTACAAGTGATGGTATGAATCTTGACTGACAAAAGATTGTTGAAAGGTGAGTGATGGGGATGGGCTGACTCCAGAAGAAATTGAGGTTAGTGGTGCAGTTGGTGATCTAGCATTGGAAGACTCATTCACTCTTTAATCAATCATTCACTGAACTTGTGGTACATCACCAAGGTTGTTGACTTTCACAGTTATCTGCTTCCACTGCCATTTGACTCCTTCTCTGGAGGGCTTCCAAAATCCCTTTAGAGGAGACTTGATTATCAATTTAGGTTCAGGAATCAATGTATGTATTTTTATGGACTCCAGACCTACACTTCATCTGCATTACTCTTAAGACGCTTTCTTCAAAGGCCCTGGTTGGTTAAGACAGTGACTTAGTGACAGTGAGCATAACCAGGAATTGGGAACTGCCTGTGAAACATAAGCACCAACAGTTGCTTGATGGGATCGGCAGCTGCCGGCAGTAAAGAGGAGCCAGCAGTTTGAAGGGACAGCAGCCTCATCACGTGCAAATGTCCATAATAGCCAAATATGACATCACGCACATGATCCAGTGCAAAATCATTCGGGTCCCCAAATTTTTCAGAATCTCCTAAATTCTGCCCCATTGTCCCTGGCAACTGTGCTGAAGGTTGCACTGGACTCTCTAGATCGACTGACTTACAAATTGCTAAGTGCCTTTTTAGCCTCCCTGACCTCAAATAAGTTCTGTATATGGGTAATTCAATGCAAGTAAGTTCTTGACTCCCTTCAACCATACTCACTTAAAAAGTTGAGCTTATCCTGGAGTCAATAGGATATTGGAGTGCGATTTTCAAACCATACCATAAGGGGTGACTTGGTTGAAATATATAAGATTTTGGAAGGATATGACAATGTGGATGTGGAAGTGATGTTTTCTCTTCTGGGTGCACCAAGAACCAGGGGAGACTATTTAAATTGTTAGGACAGAGATGAGGAGAACTTCTCTCAGAGTTGTTTGTGTGACTTTGGACCTCTCTGCCTCAGAAATTGGTTGAGATGGAGTCATTGATGATGCTGTCACTTTGAAAAAGCTTATATTGTCCTTGGTGTTTTAGAAATGAGGTCAAAAAGGCGGAGGTACTGAAGAGTTTAGTTTAACAAGAGAAAGGGAGTGGTCAATTCTCCCAGTTAAAGTGTTTCCTTGTTCGTTTTTAGCTGCAGCAGTCACAGGGGAGTTGCAAACTTCAGTAAAAAAATTCCTCTGACTTTCTTCTGAAATGTCTCTCTGGAAGTTGTTCCCTCCTGCTTGTATGAATCTGTGTTTAAATTTACCTTTTTGCCAAGATATTTGTGTCTGGGATGTCAGTGTACTGGAACAGTTAATTAGTAATAGTTATTGTGTGGGATCAGTTAAGCTTTCCAGTCGTAAAATTATTCTAAATTCTGCTTTTTTTTGTTCGTGTTTCAACTGTAGTGTTTACATAAATTCTGCTTTGCTTAAAGCTGAGTGGTTTTATAAGCTGCATCACACCTGCAACACCCACATCTTTTAAAATAAGAAAAAGTTAGGGTCTAGACTACCTTCTTAAAATATTTTGAGGAGGTCTGGCCTGGTCCATAACATACTTTTAAGTAGGAGCTGGACAGTTTTGTTTGGCAAGGGATCAAAGATTATTGGGAATAGATGGGAATATGGAATTCAAAACACAAACAGACATTTTTTTTGAAATGGCATAGAATCCTTAGAGGGCTGAATGGCTACTTCTGTTCCTCAATTATATGTTATTCTGTTCATATGACAAACAACTCATGCAGCATTATAATGCTTTTTGTCGCTTCTGGTGCACTCCAATTTAGCCCCTTAAATACTTTTGCAATTATTAATATTTAACATAAACTGACACTGATGCTTTGCCATTCTTTCTCAAATAATACATGTACCATGTTTCTACAAATGTTTGGGAAATTAGACCATTTCATCAATGTTGCAAGTGATCTATATTAATGATTTTGCATTTTATAGATCTGTAGAATAGTTTATTGTTACTAATTCTTCAAACCCTAATTAGTAACTTTTATATTCGATATAGAAGACAACTCATTTAACCTGATACCCAGCGGTTGTTCAAAATGAAAAATTCCACTGAGCATTCTAGCATCTGGAGTTCAATAATTAAATGCAGCGACCATAAGTAATGTAAGATATTTAATGCATACTAATTATACAGCATGCTGCTCAGAAATTGTGTTTTTTTCCTGTGCTGTGCTTCCTTTAAATTTAGAAGTGGCTTATGAAAGGTACCTGCAAAACTTTGTAATATTTTAATTGCTGAAATGGTGTAGTGCCAATACTGAATATTTAAGAGGGAAATTTCATACACTGTGAGCAAACATATGAATATTAATGAAATGGTAATTGATGAATTCCATCTTTAGTAATCAACTAGGAAAACATATCAATTAATATTTCACAAATGTACCTTTTTCCTGAATTGTCAAATAATATACAATACTACTTTGTTTAAAAAAAACATATCTATTGACCCTACAGTACCTTGGTCCCCATTGGAACACGGTTTACTACTAGATGAAACCATGATAGATAAACTAATATCTATGATGACGGCAATCACTCCAACCACACCATCTGAAACTGGATTACAGTTCCTCAACTCTTCCCATAATGTGGTCCTTTGCAAATAACTGCAAAGCAAAATTCATGATAGTCATTAGACACTATATTGGATCAGAGTGTTCCATTATTACATGTGAAAACAGACGTGGTCTTTCCTCAATTCTTACCAGTTTGTCTTGCAGGATCCATAAGAGACATTAAATCATGATCCTAATTAAATTCAATGCATCAATAATTTTTTGAGTTTCAAAGTTGAGAAACAAAATTGACATGCCTGAACCACTCAGTGGATTATTATAAGTGACTTTCAAAGACTCTGAAATCCCAATAGCACCATTTTGTTATATTTCTCCAATTCCTTGATATGTTCACTTATATGTTGTTTTAATTAAATGGACACAAGTGTATGTTGAGAGGAACCAATGGGAATTGACATGTTAATCACCTTTGATCAAATATTTCAGTTATATCTCATAGAAGAGCCATAATAGAAAACAAATAAAGCTGGAAATCATAACAGACCATCAGAAATACTTATCATTTTGCCTGCATCCAAAAAAAAGGTGGGAGAACATTTCTTGCAGAGAAACTCTTTATGCTAAAGGATTTCAACTTGAAATGTTGACTTTCATTTTTGCTCCCAGATAAACCGGATATGAAATTTTGGTATTTACTGATCGATTGCAGAAAATCAGTCAGCATTAAAAAGGCTGCGACTTTTTCGATTGATTTTTAGGGTATGTTTTGAAACCAATTTTCAAGGTTTGCAATTTTCCAGTCACGTCATGTTGAAATCAAGTTGCAAGTATTTGTTTGTACAAGTGTCAAACAGTAGATGTAATTTATATTTTATAATTGAATAACTGTATATAATACTAAAGAAGAAATCCCACATAAAATATAATTCTTTATAGGACCTTCCATGCTTGTACTCACTAAAAAGAGAGACGATCATTCTAACAGTTCAATTGTGGGGTAGCGTAATTCAGTGACAGTGATGAACTCTTAGAGAGAAATCATCTAAATCAGTATAGGTTCTACATTGATATTTCATATAAGATGTCTTGAAAGTCATGAATTATAGCATTCAAAATGAAAATAATCAATCCTAATTTGAGAATTTAGTTTTAGTGGATTATTTTTGTTAGCAAAGTTATTGAAAGATATGGAGTTAAGACAGGTAAATCGAATTGAGATACATATCAATCATGACTTAATTGAATGAATGGCAGAACAGGCCCAATACACTCAATGGTCTACTCTGTTTTCTATGTTGCCAGTCAACAAAATATTTTTTTTGAATAAAGGAATAATGACAGATGAGCTGATCCCAATAAAAAAAATTGTAAAATTTCCATGCAAAGTTTGTAATTCAAATCCATTTTTCAAATCGATTATCAATAATATTCTTGCCTCCTTCAAAATAAGAATTTAGAAATTAAATTGTAACACTATCCAATTACCCTGTAATACTACTTAAATAATGCATGATTACCATCAGGGAGTTATCACAACTTGAACATTGTCTTTACCGCCATGAGAGAAGCTTAGGTAGCCATACTTTGAGTTTCATCTGTCCCCCATTATTTCACCATTTCAGCAAAGTTCAATTGGAAGAGAGTTTTCCAATTTATTCCATTGTTACTTCACAAAGGTTATCTTCAATAATTTGAACAATTATTTTCATACACACTCAGATTATATGCATTCTATGCTTTCAATTAACGTTAGTGTACAGTAACCTCCTTGTAATCAGGTACACAAGCGTCTGGGAATACTCATGCAACTAGGAAAAAAAAGTTTAAACAAAATATATAATTTTTTTAAAGTTTCTTCAAAACATATATTTGAACTTGGTCCACCAAGTTCTGATAGATATATGCTCATCCACCATGCTGCTTAAGATGCAAGTGCTAATTCTATTGTTGACCTTACTATCAACATTTTCAGATCTCAGTGAGAAAACTGCACTACCTTTTTGATATTTAAGTTTAAGTTTATTTAAAGAATACTACAGTGTACTGTATTGGGTTTCCAGAAGAATATTTCTCAGGCAACTGGCAGATACGTGTAATTGGCACCCTGCCACTCCCAATACATACTACATTATGGGGAATTTAATGTAGCTAAATCCCCTTGACCTGATTGATTCCACACAAAATTATTTTATTAATATTAGTAGGTGTGGAATTTGCAGATCCATTAGTCACTGTTGCAAAATTTTCTTGATTCAGCAATGTTCCCCTTGGACTGAAAAAAAAAGCAATGCCACTCATTTAATAATTGTGGGAGTGAGAAACCAAGAGACTGTAAATCAGTTTTTTAAAAAATGTAATCATTTAGCATTATTCATATTCTCATGATGTGCTATCAGAACAATTATGTAAGGTGCACACTGCAGCTGCCATTCAATCTTATTCACATCCTTCTCAAACAGTGTATTCCTAACCACTCACTGTGTACTATTAGTCCACATGCTCTTTTTAAACTTGATACTCTTTGGTTACCAACACTTCCTTTGGAAAGTTTCTGTTTATTTAATGTAATCCTTTAAAACTTTATTATTGAATCATTTCATGATTTTAAATAATTTTAAACAATCTCCTCTCAGCTTGATGGAGAGAAATCCCAGCTTTCCGTACGTATCCATGTCATTATAATCTGTCATCACCAGACCCATCTGGTAAATTCCTTCTGGAAAGTTCCCAAGTCTTTACATATTCCTGAAAGTGTAATGCCCGGAAGGGAATACTCCAGGCAGGACTGAATTCACATAAATTCTTGCTATTAGTGTTCTACTTGTCCAGGGTTTTGCATGTTTCATTAGCCTATCTTGACATCTTTTGAGAGATGTGCACTTTTTGAGATGCACGCCAATACACCAAAGTGACTTGCTTCTCCTTTCGCAATTGTGCCATATAGCATGCACTTTCTCTTTCATTCTTCTAATCAAAATGTATTATCTCATACTTTATTGAATTTCGTCTGTTTGTGCTACTAAACTATCCATGAACTGTAGAAGTCTATTAATATTCCTCTCACTGTTAAAAATTGATGTCATTAGAAATCACAGGGAAATTCTCCACTGGTTGGAGTCATGCCGAACACAAAGAAGAATGATATGATTGTTTCAGCTGAAACCTACATAATCTCTGTGGTAGCTTTTCAGGGTAGCATGCTAGGCCTCACCAACTTGGGTCCTCAACATAAAGTTAGAAGTAGGATGTTTGTTGATTATTGCACAAAGTTCGATACTATTTTCAACTCCTTGAATACTGAAACTATCCATATCTGAATACAACAATTAGACTTAATCTGTTAAATGGCAATTGACAATTGTGCCACATAATACCAAAAAAATGACTATTTCCAACAAGAGAAAAACTAACCTTCTCCCCTTGACATTCAGTGGCATTACCATTGCCAAATCCCCTATCATCAATGCCCTGGATGCCTACAGCCTTCAACAACATATAAGAAACTCAACATCATCTGGAATAATGCAACTTATTTAATTAGATTCCTATCCATGCCTTAAATATTCACACTCTCCACCATGCGAACACTACTATCTAGAAGATGCACAGCAGCAACTTGTCCAGGTTCCTTTAAAAATACCTTCTAAATTTGTCACCTTTACCATCAAAAAGGATAAGGACAAAGATGCATAGGAAAAATCTGCAAATTTTCCTTCAAGTTGTCCAACATGCTGACCTGGAACTATATGGTAGTTCCTTCACTGTCACTGGAACTGGAACTCCCTCTTTAACAGGTACCTCTCTAAGCATACCTATTCTTGACTGAATGCAGCAGTTCAAGAAGGCAGCTCATCACCAGTTTGTCAAGGTTCGTGATGGGTAATCATGCTGGCCTTGCTAATGTGTTCTCATTCCCACACCAAAAACCAACAAGTTTTACATGCATTGCAAATTTTGAAATTCTGCCCTGAATTCCCCAACCCTCCATGCTGATCACCCACCCCAAGTCCAAGTCATCAATGTCTATTAAAAAACACCAGGGCCCTGCTGCTGAACCTTGGAACTCCAACTTTATTTTTCTGTTCAGCTATTGGAAACAGTCATTCATCACAATCCTGTTTTCTATCCCTTAAGAATGGGTAATTAAAAGACATGGCTTAGGAAGAAAAGAACACAAATAGGCAATACTGAAGCAGTGATTATGAAATTAAATTTTTAGTGCTGGGAAAGAATTCCCAAACATAGTCTACCAAGAAAGTAGCGAGCCAAACACGTTATAAAATCAGGTATCAAATAGAACAACTGATCAAATTAAGGAAATTAGATTGGAAAGGATAACTCACAAAGAATGTGGATAGAATAATTTAGATAAAATATCAACTTGAAACTATTGTTGAGAAACCAGTACATTTGTTTTCCACATTTGGTTACCACAATGTATATTATTTGAATACTGCTGAAATAAAAACATCTTTCTAAGTTGTTTTTTTGTCTTGCCACGGAAGCTATACCAGTTAATGACAAGTGTCAATCTAAAATCAGTTGCCAATGTGGCACACTTGCATCTGTTAGAGACTGCACATATGAATAAAGAGGGCCTTAGTTTTTGCAGATAGACAGCACACATATATAGGCTGTGTCTGTTTCAAATCAACAAAATAGGTGACAGCCATTCCCTGATTCATTTCCAAGGCAATGTATTGACCAATCAGAGTCAACCTGCCTGGTTTCAAATTTAGATAAAGCTTGGTAGTTAACTACTACACATCATTAACTCACGCATTCTCCATGGCAACACCAATCGCAATAAGAGCCCATTTGCCAAATCAGCAACACTCTCCTCTTACATTGTATAAATATTCTCTTCCCGTTACTGTAGTACTTCTTGCAAATTATCCTGCTGAGTGAAAGATGTGCCAATGTGTGTCTTTTTCAGTAATGCTGAAGTTCTGTACTATCAAACGACTATTTGTATATTATTCACCATCATGCCTACTCCAAAATGCTGGGCATTCAGCAATTTCATTGCCAAGTGCATGACTTGTATCAAACCAAATTATATTCAATTATTTCTTAACTCAGAAATGGCAATAAATATCAATTAATTAAAAGGGCAATTCTGTATAACACATGTAAAATCAGATGAGGTGTGAATGAATATGTTAGGAGCAGTTGGATTATGGGGAAATAAAATTCCTTTCTATTATGAGAATACCTGTTGTTATTCATCACAACAATAGACACTTTTTGGAAATTTTCTCTGACTGGTGTATACCACTGTACCCAATCATGAGAAAAGCAATATGTTAATAGATTACTGCAGTAAGAAAAACTAGAAAAAGGAGAGTGGAGATCAAGATGTTGTAAGAAGATATGAGAAAGCCAAATTACCCAAATACATACACACCCTCAATTCCCTTTTTTTGTTCAATTGTTTATGGTTGGGCTTTAAAAAGAGCGATTTCTATGTGATCTAAATACATAGTCTCAGATTCTTACCTTTGTAGTCTTAACTCTATTGCCAGAAGCACACATCCATCCTGAATTATCTGGTAATGTCTTGCATTCCTCTCCCTCTATACAGGGGTCCATCTCACACCACCATTTCCCAATAACAATGGAAGCTTTAGAAGATCATGGAATAGATAAAAGAAATGGTTAATGAATCATTGTTTGAGGATGTGTGAAATCTTGTGCATTATGTTCTATACTTTTCTAAGCAGCTTTTGTGATCCTATTAAAATAAAATTAATAGTGTCATCAAATATAAGTATATGTATTTTTTGAAATGACCAGGCTTACAAAGTGCTGCATCTGCCACTGCTAGGCAAGACAGAATTTCATTATATACATTTTATTCAAAACTCACCAAAGGCCCATGGTTTAATAATGCATATGTGTATGTATATGTAGGATCTCAAGTATTCACCATGAAATATATTCCTTCATAGTTATTTGCATTCTTTAGAGCTGCTGAAGTAAAGTAGTGCAACATATTTTGTCTTGCAGTTCAACATCACTACCTGCTGTTATCAGACTTTTGAATGGGCCTCTCAAATGTTAATTCTGATCTTTCTCTCCTGCACCTTATATGCAGCTGTAACACTATATTCTGCATTGTGTTCTACTACACTGATACACCCTGTGTGGTACAATTTGCCTGTATACCAAAACAACACTTTTCACTGTATCTCGGTAAAAGTGATAACAATAAGTCAGTCAATCAATCACTTCAGTTTGTATCAGGTAGAATTGTATCACATCTTGAGGAAGCTTACCAAAGTTCAATAGCAGCAAAATGTACCATCAACAAGATGGACTGCAGAAATTCTCTCTTAGATAGCACCTTCCAATTCCAAGACCATGAGCATCTAGAAGGACAGAGCAGGAACACCTTCAAGCCACTTACAATCCTGACTTGGAAATATATCATTGTTCCTTCGCTGTCACTGGGTCAAAATCCTAACAGAATTACGGATCTACCTACATAAAAAGGGCTGCAGTGGTTCAAGAAGGCAGCTCACCAACATCTTCTCAAGGGGAACGAGGTATGGGTAATAAATACCAGCCCAGCCACTGAAGCTCACATCCGAAAGAAGTTACATTGGGATGGTCTAGAAGCAAGAGTAAGAATGGTTTGGGAGGAGGGTACCAGGTTACACATCACTCCTTCATGTGGTCAACAGACTGTAATCCAGACAGTACAAAAGAGAAGAGAAATATTTAAAATTGATATTTTTCTTTTCCTGAGACTTATATTTTAAATTTAGTCACTAGCAACAAACTGCTCTAAACTTGATATAATAAGTTCCACATATCCCCACAAATCTATACCTGTTGTGATTGAATATACAAGTCAATTTTTCTCCAGTAGACAACAATGATCAAATGGTAATCTTATTTCTATTACCAATTGCAATTATA
The DNA here is from genome assembly GCF_047496795.1 of Chiloscyllium punctatum. NCBI lineage: Eukaryota > Metazoa > Chordata > Chondrichthyes > Orectolobiformes > Hemiscylliidae > Chiloscyllium > Chiloscyllium punctatum. The sequence goes on along the minus strand of NC_092750.1, from coordinate 46,897,814 downwards.
GAAATTGCTGAATTTAAGCTAACTAAAAATTGCAATAATCATCTGTCAGCTTGTGTGAATCAACATCTTGGAAAGCAAATAAAAGTGGTCTTCAATTTGATTTTTATTTTAAAAAGTACTTCTGCCATACCTATATTGTTATACAATATTTGTGATGCATTGCTCAACACCGCCATCTTTCAATTGAGTGCACTCAGTAGATAAAAGTGCAGGCTTACTTAAGAAGGCATTCTTTTTCACAATCCTTTCAAAACAGTACACAAAAGCCATTATGGATCTTGCATTTGTTCATATTAGTGATTTCCTTTAGAAATGGCAATTTATGTGTTCTCCTCGCTTCAGCAACATCTTGTAAGCCTGGAATATAGCTGAAGGGCTGTATTCGTGACACCAGCTGTCTCCAAGTGGCAATGAGAATAGGAAATGATATCTTTCAAGATCAAGCTTGCACATGAAAGGAGCTGAATTCGAAAGAGGAAACAAAATTATTTTCAGTCAGCAGCACCTGCATTAAAATTGCAATTGCCTATTTTCTACAAATGTCATTGGGAAATTGAGTCCAGCAGGATGGTGGTGTAAAGTCACTACATTTAACAGTCAGGAGCAGCTGCTGCAATGACCATTATAGTCCTGTCTCAGTCATTACAAATTTCAGGAAAAAGAATGAACTACATCCCCATGTAATAGGTCTGTCCTATTAACAGTGTAGAAGCAAGGGAAAAAGGGCAAAACAAAAGGGTTCACTCAAGTCTTATGTACTCCAGAGTTACTTTTTAATATGAAGATTTATTCTGATACTTCTTGGTTCTGAACACTTAATGTATCATCATGGATAATAATGTGGAAGAAACGTGGCACATCAATAATGGGTTTTTAAAATCTATCATGAGGATATGAATAAGCCATTATTCATTGTTAAAAAGAGAGATGCTAACAAAATGACACCCATAATGCAATTAGATTTTTGTTAATTCTAATATGCAATAAATATTTATTAGTTAAAAAAATCTAAAAAAAATGCTTTTATATATTGTGTCAAGTGTAAGTTATAATTTATTGTAGTTTGATCAGTTGCATAATTCCAAACAGGAAGTAATGTTCAGTCTAACATATGGTTTATATAAACTATGAGAATAGTGAAATTGTAATTTTATTCCTGATTTATTCTATAATAAAGGTTCCCTAGCTCAGCAATTGTTGTATGTAACAGCTTTTTTTTATTGTCTTGCTCCACTTGCCATGACAGAAAATTGCCATGCTGAAATGTAATGTAAATAAAGAACCAGGATTTCAGGCTGTAGTGGGGAGACAGTTAAGTATAGCTTATGGAAAGGTATGAGACAGGATCATTTTTTCAGCCTTTCTCTGGTAAAAATGCAATTAATTTAGCAATGTCTTTAATTAAGGAGACACGCTTCTCAATGTCTCATTACGATGCTTGTGGGCTGGTTAGAGGATTTTTAAAGGAGGGACAGCAAAGCACTAAATGATTTTACATCCTGAGAAAATAAATGTGAATGTGCAGAGTGTGCAGTATGTGACCCTTGGATTACCTATTAGCTTGAAGCCCATTCATGCTGAATAGTGAGACACTGCACTTCCTCTTTTCATTAGGCTGTATTTGGCTGCTTGCCAATGAGACTTTGAACTTGGGAATTTCAGAGGCCATAACCTGCAGGATTAGTTGGTATCAACATTGTGGTAATGCGCTTACTGCAGTTTGCAGCATAGAATCAACTGCAGCCTGGATTTTCTAATAGCCAGACAGTTGTTATTCCAACGTGGATGCAGAATTGCATATGGAGATCCTGAAGAATTCCATTGTAGCAAACTTTGAAGGAATTGTCTGGGAAACTGAAGATTGGAAACCACCTCGAAGTTTCCAGTTAAATTCAAAGAAAGGATTCAAAGGGTTCTAACGAAATTAAATAGTTACTTGGGAAAAGTTACACTGTTAAATATATAGTCTAATTCCTGAATAATTACTCAAATGAGTCAATGCTTACCTCACAGACCCCCAGTGACACCTCGCCTAAACACCCCAGATCCTGGCCTGACATCTCCCTCTTTCCCCATGGGACCTGAAATCCACTTCCCATTGTCGACCTGAAACGGTCCCCTTCCCCTATCCCTACTCCAGCTCCAGACTCACTGACTCTTCCCCTGATCTAGACTCATTCTGCTTCCAATCCCCTATCCAGGGTCAAGACCTCCTTCCTTAACCTCCCCTTCCTCCTCTAGATAAGGCGCTCCTGTATCGGCTATAGACTGGACTCAACTGCTCGCCCCCTCACCATCCCCCATTACCCCACCCCCAGACCCAGTCTTCACTTCACCATCTCCTCTTTCTATGGCTCTGCATCTGGAGGATACTCCAGCGATGTTAATGAATCAAAGACTTATACGTAAGGCTAGAGTGGAATGGAATTTGCAGTTGATGGTGCTGCTATTCTTTATCCTTCTTGGTAGTAAAAGACTGGATGATGCTAAACTTGGGGAATAAATGTGTACAGCAGGTAGAGTCTCCTGGAAACTGAGAGGGTGGATACTGATTGCTAATTCAGTGAACTGCCCTGTCTTGTCCTGAATGGTGGTTACTTTCTCAGTAATGCTGTGGCTGATCTCATTCAAGGTTATGGGATTTCTTTTTTGATGGAGGCAGCCATTGATCGTATTTTTTCGTGCTATGAATTTTATCTGCCACTTGGCAGCACAACTTTGAATTTCTCTCTGCATTTCAATTTGTCTATGTCATAATTGAAGAAGTTATAAATGGAGCTGAATATTTTGGAATCATCAACAACAGCCATATTCCTGACATACTGACAGGGGAAATGTGATTTAGGAAGCAACCGAGGATGGTCGGACCATAAGATGTCGGAGCAGACTTAGGCCATTCAGTCCATTGAGTCTACTCTACCATTCAATAACATCCTGGCTGATCTGACAATACTCAACTTCACTCTCCTGCTTTTTCCCCATAACCCTTGATTCCCTCACTGGTTTAAAATCTGTCTCAGCCTTAAATAAGAATCAAGTACTCTGGCCATTTAGATTGTATTGTATTAAAGACACTTGTCTTACAGATAGTCAAGTTGCTGCCAGGAATTTCCATCATTGTTTTTGTTTCTCACAGAAATATTTCAGCTTTCGTGCTTTCTAAGACTACTCCTATTGATGATTTCTTGACTCCTTATGACCTCAAATATATTTGTGCGACATATCTAGATATTGGGGGAGGTTTGCTAGTGCTCTTGGGGGGGGTTTAAACTAACTCTGCAGGGGCATGGGAACCTAGATTGTAGTTTAGGGTGCAGGACCTGGAGTGTAGGGAAGTTAGGAACATGGCATCAATCTCAAAGGAGGGTGCCTGTAAACAGGAAAGTGGCTTGAAGTGTGTATGCTTCAATGCAAGAAGTATACGAAATAAGGTAAGTGAACTTGCAGCGTGGGTTGGTACCTGGGATTTCGATGTTGTGGCTATTACGGAGACATGGGTAGAACAGGGACAGGATTGGCTGTTGCAGGTTCCAGGGTTTAAATGTTTTAGTAGGGTCAGAGGTGGGGGTAAAAGAGGAGGAGGTGTGCCAATGCTTGTAAAAGATAGTATTATAGCACTGGAAAGGATGATGGATGAAGACTCGCCATCTGAGGTAGTTTGGGCTGAGGTTAGGAATAGGAAAGGTGAGGTCACCCTGTTAGGAGTTTTCTACAGGCCTCCTAATAGCCCGAGAGATGTAGAAGAAAGGATTGCGAGGATGATTCAGGAGGAGTGAAAGTAATAGGGCAGTTGTTATGGGGGTCTTTAACTTTCCTGATATTGACTGGGAAAGCTATAGCTTGAGTTCGTTAGATGGGTTGGTGTTTGTCCAATGTGTGCAGGAGGGTTTCCTGACACAATATGTAGACAGGCCAACAAGAGGTGAGGCCATACTGGATTTGATTCTGGGTAATGAACCAGGCCAGGTGTTAGAATTGGAGGTAGGTGAGCACTTTGGGGACAGTGACCACAATTCAGTGACTTTTACTCTAGTGATGGAGAGGGATAAGTGTGCACTGCAGGGCAAGAGTTATAGCTGGGGGCAGGGAAATTATGATGCGGTGAGGCATGACTTAGGATGCGTGGCTTGGAAAAGTAAGCTTCAAGGCAAGGGCGCAATTGATATGTGGAGCTTATTCAAGGAGCAACTATTGAGTGTCCTTGATAAGTATGTACCTGTCAGGCAGGGAGGAAAGGGTCGCGTGAGGGAGCCGTGGTTTAATAAGGAATTGGAATCCCTTGTTAAAGGGAAGAGGGCGGCCTATGTAAAGATGAGGCATGAAGGTTCAATTGGGATGATGATTGAGAGTTATAAGGTAGCCAGGAAGGATCTGAAGAGAGAGCTAAAAGCAGCAAGGAGGGGACATGAAAAGTCCTTAATTGGTAGGATTAGGGAAAACCCAAAGGCTTTATACAGGTATGTCAGGAATAAAAGAATGACTAGGGTAGGTATCGGGCCAGTCAAGGATAGTAGTGGGAAGTTGCATGTGGAGGCTGAAGAGATTGGGGAGACACTGAATGAATACTTTTTGTCAGTATTCACTCAGGAACAGGACATTGTTGCCGATGTGAATACTGAGTCACAATTAATTAGAATGGACGGCTTTGAGGTATATAGGGAAGAGGTGTTGGAAATTCTGGAAAGGGTGAAAATAGATAAGTCCCCTGAGCCTGATGGCATTTATCCTAGGATTCTCTGGGAAGCAAGGGAGGAGATTGCAGAGCCATTGGCCTTGGTTTTTATGGCCTCGTTGTCTACAGGAAGACTGGAGGATAGCAAATGTGGTTCCCTTGTTCAAGAAGGGGAGTAGGGATAACCCTAGTAACTATAGGCCGGTGAGCCTGACTTCTGTTGTGGGCAAAGTCTTAGAGAGAATTGTAAGGGATAGGATTTATGAACATCTGGATAGGAATAATGCGATCAAGGATAGTCAGCATGGTTTTGTGAAGGGCAGATTGTGCCTCACAAACCTTATTGAATTCTTTGAGAAGGTGACTAAGGAGGTGGATGAGGGTAAAGCGGTAGATGTGGTGTATATGGATTTTAGTAAAGCATTTGATAAGGTTCCCCATGGTAGGCTACTGCAAAAAATACGGAGGTATGGCATTGAGGGTGAGTTGGAGGTTTGGATTAGGAATTGGCTGGCTGGAAGAAGACAGAGGGTAGTAGTTGATGGTAAAGGTTCATCTTGGAGTGCAGTTACTAGCGGTGTTCTGCAAGGATTTGTTTTGGGACCATTGCTGTTTGTCATTTTTATAAATGACCTGGAGGAGGGGCTAGAAGGTTGGGTGAGCAAGTTTGTGGATGATACAAAAGTCGGTGGAGTTGTTGACAGTGAGGAAGAATGTGTCAGGTTACAGCGGGATATAGATAAGCTGCAGAGCTGGGCAGAAAGGTGGCAAATGGAGTTCAATGTGGGTAAGTATGAGGTGATTCACTTTGGTATGAGTAACAAAAAGATGGGGTACTGGGCTAATGATCGGATACTTGGTAGTGTGGATGAGCAGAGGGATCTTGGTGTCCATGTACAAAGATCTCTGAAAGTTGCCACCCAGATAAATAGTGCGGTGAAGAAGGCATATGGCGTACTGGTTTTTATTGGTAGAGGAATTGAGTTCTGGAGCCCTGAGGTCATGTTAGAGTTGTATAAGACTCTGGTGCAGCCGCATGTGGAGTATTGTGTGCAGTTTTGGTCGCCATACAATAGGAAGGATGTGGAGGCACTGGAACGGGTGCAGAGGAGGTTTACCAGGATGTTGCCTGGTATGGGAGGAAGATCGTATGAGGAAAGGCTGAGGCACTTGGGGCTGTTTTCATTGGAGAAAAGAAGGTTTAGGGGTGACTTGATAGAGGTGTACAAGATGATTAGGGGTTGAGATAGGGTTGACAGTGAGAACCTTTTTCCACGTATGGAGCCATCTATTACGAGGGGGCATAGCTTTAAATTAAGGGGTGGTAGGTATAGGACAGATGTTAGGGGTAGATTACTCAGCAAGTCGTGAGTTCATGAAATGCCCTGCCAGTAGCAGTGGTGGACTCTCCCTCTTTATGGGCATTTAAACGGGTATTGGATAGGCATATGGAGGATAGTGGGCTAGTGTAGGTTAGGTGGGCTTGGATCGGCGCAACATCGAGGGCCAAAGGGCCTGTACTGCGCTGTATTTTTCTATGTTCTATGTTCTATGTCCTATAGTTTGCTGGTGTCTGGACATTTAAGGGAAAATCCTTCTTTGAAAGTTTATTCACTTCTGGAGTTTCCCAATACCCACAAAACATTACCCTCTTGACTCCAAAATCACACTGAATGCTAAAAATTTAATATGGCTGATTTGAAGGCATGGAACTCAGAATGTGCAATTACCATGCAGATGATCCAGGTCATGCTAATTTTGTGATCCCAAGCAGTCGAGTCCTAAATGCACATCTTCTGGCTACATGCTTAGCAAGGCACAGATTTGTTAGAGTCCAGAAAGAGTTAAAACCAATCTACAGCTTCAAAAATCAGCCTTTACCTTTTAAAACATGTAGCTTTTTAATCTTGCACTCATTAGAACAGATGTCAAATTTCAAATGATGACAACAATTCATATCACAGGAAAAAAAGGATGGTGATTCACTAAAAAATTGACTCTGATTCATCCAAGCCATGAAGAAACTAATAAGGAACTACAGGCTCCCCATGCTCCCAGCTAATTCAACATTGGTATGAGGCTTGACCATATTCCTTTAGCTTGCAGAGAACTAGTCCTTGAGTGTGAATGTATGTCACTTCTGATAAACATGGACCTTTTGTCTACTATTCATGAAAACCACTTTTGCAGGTGATCATTTGAAATTTGATTTTCTTGGATTTGCTCTGATTTGTGTAAGATGAAAAGATTTGACTTCATGTCTGTCTTTTTCTCAGCAATAGCCTAACTGATAAATTTTTAACAGCATGGATGAATAGAAGGAGTTCAGGATACAGCTACATAGATCTATAAAACTGAAAGCACAGACAGAAAAGGCCATAACAAGGGAAATGAGATTCTGAGTCATATAAGAAAGGGTTATTGAATCCAATAGCAAGGACATAGCATTAAATTTGTACGAGGAATTGCACTGGTAACACTTGGACTATCATGTGATTTTCAGCAATGCATTTGGTACGGATATTGAGAGATTTAGAAAAATATATGGTGAAAATTCACTGTAGTAATACTGATTATTTATGAACAAAGGATTAAACAATTTTTCACCAGAATTGAGGAAATTAAAAGAGAGATGAATGCAGTGTGTCAATATTATGAATGTTTCTGAGAAGGATTGTTTCTATTGTTGGAAAGCCTGGTAAGAAGTTGACACAGACTGAAAACTATGACTAGACGAATAACAGAGAAACTCACAAAACATATTCTTACTGAGGGCCTAAAGGAAATATGGGCACTTTAAATGGAATTTGAAACATATTTGATAAGAAAGATATAAAGGGATATTGTAAAATTTCAGAAATATGGTATTTATGTAAATATTTTTAGATGAGTTTGCTCGCTGAACTGGAAGGTTCGTTTTCAGACATTTCATCAGGAAAACTAGGTAACATCATCAGTGAGCCTTCGGTGTGTCTGAAAACGAACCTTCCAGCTCAGTGAACAAACTTACATCCAGAACCTCAACCTGAGCTACAAATCTTCTCAAAACTCACTAAATTTTCAGATGAGACTTAGTAGCTGCATTGCTACCTTAGTTTAAATAAACCCTCTCTATGCTGTGATTTTTATAATTCCAATGGAGTCACTTTCAAAAGGTTTAGCTTTGGAGCAGCCTTGTCTAATTCATGCTGTAAACTCATCTTGAATGCTGCCTTATGGCTGTCAGGAAAAGTTTTCTCAAAAGAAAATCTGCATCACTTTTTACACAAGTGTTTTATCAAGCAGCTCACAATTTGATTATTTTAGCAACTTTTAATGACAAAAATTATTAATTTAAAGTGAGAGATATCAGAATGACAGACAATATGAGAGTACTAGGAAATTGTGTCCTCCTACAAAACAAGGCATTTTTGATAAAACTCCACAAATGAATATTACTTAGAATGGAGTCTAACTAGTCTATGCGAGTGTTTCTGTTTCCCAGTCTCCTCAGCCTATTTCAACTCAGTCAATAAACACAAACCTCTACACTTTCTCCTTTTATGTAGTTCCTAAGGACAATTAGGAATGGACAACAAAAGCTGGCCTTGTCAGCAATGTTCACATCCAATAAAGGAATAAACAAACACTTACTCAGCTTTCCACTTAAAGACATCTCTGCTATTCACCTCAACCACTCCAGCCCAACCTGTACTCGCAACACTCTTTGGGTAAAGCCATTTCTCTTGAATTTCCTATTAGATTTACTAACTGAACTAACTAGATTTACTATATTCCTGACCTCTAGTTTTGAACTCTTCTTCACAAAAACCTGTTCATAATTCAACCCTTTCATAATTTTTAAGCATTTTGTTACGTCACCTTTTCTACTTTCTAGAGAGGGAGAGTATCCTTTCTACACTTTATAACATCTCATTTCTGTATTATTGTAAAGTGTAGTAGCAAATATTAATGTCCAGTTCTGGTAATTTGAGACACAACAGTAACAAACAGAGCAAACAGGAACCTCCAGTTTGGTAGGGAAGGGGAGTGGCTGTTACTGAAGGTGAGAGTGGGAATCAAAGCAAGTCACATCCTCAATCTGAGCAGGGACAACAAGTGCAATGGCACCTTGACTGTGAAGGGCTCCAGGAATAAAACACCAGGAAAAAATATTGATCAAAACATAGAAGGGCTCAACTGAAGCATTGGCAGGATGAAGAGTCATTGGCAAAGCAGGGCTTTCAACATAGTAAGGAAGTGAGGATTGGAAGTGATGTAATGGGTTATGGAGAACACACTGTAATGAATACAAAGCTTAGAAGTTCATCATTTTTGATCTGAAAATCAGCTGCCAAATTCACAGAACAGCCCTCTCATATATTAGAGTTGATCTTTCTCTGCACCTTCTCTGTAGCTGGAACACTATATTCTGCATTCTGTTCTATTACCCTGATGTACTTATATATGATTTGTCTGGATGGCATGCAAAACAATACTTTTCACTGTATCTCAATACACGTGACAATGATAAATCATATCAAATCAACAAGACAATACCCAAATTAGTAGGAGTGCCTAACGTTTTTTTCTGAAAAGAGACAGCATTTATATCTGGAATAAGAAGTCAACTGAAGTGCTCCAGTAAACAGCAGTGTAGTAGCTCTGGAATGCGAACCATCTGCCTCGATGTCCACTTAACTAGCGTGTCAACATAGCTCATACCATCCATTCATCTGCCCTTTTTGTGGCCTTTAGGAGTCAGCATTCCATGTGTACACTGGGTACACGTCTGCAGCTTCTCGGCCTGATCCCAGGGCTTCAAACATTTTGGGTGGCTAGATAGAGCACAGTGGTATGCCCTGGTTACTTTACAGACTTTGGTGGACATCCTTCAGGGGCTCGGGGCATGGAGGGCCCCATACTACTGAGGGCAGAGATGAGATGAGGAGCAAGTCACCTCAGGAGAGTACTGAGAAGAAGCTGCCAGGGTGCCCACTGGTCAGTTTTCCTCTCTGTGGCTGCCTGTTGGCTCCCTTCTCTTGGAGGTATGTGGAATGAGACCACAGTGCCTCGTCCCTCTCTTATCTTGCCTTTGATGTTGAGTGATACCATTCATGTCTGAGCACAGTGATTGAGCGTTTGGTCTGATATGGATCTCGAAGGTGGCCACTGTCTTTTCCTTTAAAGCAAATGAGCACTCACTTGTTGTAGCCAACACGGTGGTGAAAGCATGAACAGACTCCTCTATCTTTCATTCCAGTTTGACAGCTTCTGGTAGACAAGCCTGATTTGGTAGACTTTCCCCCTGTCTCTCTCTGCAAGTTAGCATGTCAGTTATGATTGAGTACAGAGGCCATACATATGTTTGAAGCTCAGCAGATTCTTGATCTCCAGCAGTCCTCTGAGTATCGAGGACTTCAGGCCTATCTTTCTCCACAAGCTATGGACCTGTATCAGTGATGTGGTCACCAAATGTGTCACTGAGTCTACTCTAGCTAATGTGCCATTGAGTTGAATGTTTGTGCTTTTGCAGGGTGTAGGGAAACACCTACTGGTGTTTTCTCTGAAGTTTCACAGGCTTCCTCCTCAGACCCAATGCTGATGCTGAGGAGCTCAGGTTTATAGCTTCTTGTACTGGATGGTAGTGTCAAGAGAAGAGTAAAACTTAGCTATTGAATATACACAATGTGGATCGATGTATTTGTCTTCATTTGTATCTAAGAAGAACAATGTTGTTTACTTGGTACCTGAAATATGTCTATCTCCCTATTGCTACAGGAGTGCTCCTGGTCTTCCCTAGCCAGCTCTACTGCCCTTTTATTGAAGAGGCAGTTGGCTTGGCCCTTCCTCAGAGTTGTGAACCAACTTTTCCTGCAACGAAATGGACAGAGTATTAAGCTATATGGAAATGGGTACAGAAGAAGTTGGTGAGTATGCATAATGATGCAAGGTGACAAGCTATTCCCAGTAGACAATAGACAATAGACAATAAGTGCAGGAGTAGGCCATTCTGTCCTTCGAGCCTGCACCACCATTCAATATGATCATGGCTGATCATCCTTAATCAGTATCCTGTTCCTGCCTTATCTCCATAACCCTTGATTCCACTATCCTTGAGAGCTCTATCCAACTCTTTCTTAAATGAATCCAGAGACTGGGTCTCCACTGCCCTCTGGGGCAGAGCATTCCACACAGCCACCACTCTCTGGGTGAAGAAGTTTCTCCTCATCTCTGTCCTAAATAGTCTACCCTGTATTTTTAAGCTGTGTCCTCTGGTTCGGCACTCACCCATCAGCGGAAACATGTTTCCTGCCTCCAGAGTGTGCAATCCTTTAATAATCTTATATGTCTCAATCAGATCCCCTCTTAGTCTTCTAAACTCAAGGGTATACAAGCCCAGTCGCTCCAGTATTTCAGCGTAAGGTAGTCCCACCATTCCAGGAGTTGACCTCGTGAATCTATGCTGCACTCCCTCAATAGCCAGAATGTCTTTCCTCAAATTTGGAGACCAGAACTGCACACAGTACTCCAGGTGTGGTCTCACCAGGGCCCTGTATGGCTGCAGAAGAACCTCTTTGCTTCTATACTCAATCCCTCTTGTTATGAAGGCCAGCATGCTATTAGCCTGCGTGCTTACCTTTATTGACTCGTGTACAAGAACACCCAGATCGTTTTGTATTACTCCTTTACCTAAATTGACTCCATTTAGGTAGTAATCTGCCTTCCTGTTCTTTCCACCAAAGTGGATAACCAGACATTTATCCACATTAAACTGCATCTGCCATGCATCTGACCACTCATCTAACCTGTCCAGGTCACTCTGTAATCTCCTAACATCCTCCTCACATTTCACCCTGCCACCCAGCTTAGTATCATCAGCAAATTTGCTAATATTATTACTAATACCATCTTCTATATCATTAACATATATTATAGAAAGCTGCAGTCCCAGCACTGATCCCTGCGGTACCCCTGCCTGCCATTCCGAAATGGAGCCGTTTATCACTACTCTTTGTTTCCTATCAGCCAACCAACTTTCAATCCAAGTTAGTACTTTGCCCCCAATACCATGCACCCTAATTTTGCTCACTAACCTCCTGTGTGGGACTTTATCAAAAGCTTTCTGAAAGTCCAGGTACACTACATCTACTGGATCTCCCTCGTCCATCTTCAGAGTTACATCCTCAAAAAATTCCAGAAGATTAGTCAAGCATGATTTCCCCTTCATACATCCATGCTGACTCTGACCTATCCTGTTACTACTATCCAGATGTGTTGTAATTTCATCCTTTATAATAGACTCCAGCATCTTTCCCACCACTGAGGTCAGGCTAACTGGTCTATAATTGCCTGCTTTCTCTCTCGCACTTTTCTTAAAAAGTGGTACAACATTAACCACCCTGCAATCCGCAGGAACTGATCCCGAATCTATTGAACTCTGGAAAATGATCACCAACGCATCCAGGATTTCTCAAGCCACCTCCTTCAGTACTCAGGGATGTAGACCATCAGGTCCCAAGAACTTATCAACCTTCAGACCTAACAGTCTGTCCAATACCGATTCCTGGCAAATATAAATTCCCTTAAATTCAAGTCCTTCAGCCACTGTTAACTCAGGGAGATTGCTTGTGTCTTCCCCAGTGAACACAGATCTGAAGTACCAATTCAATTCTTCTGCCATTTCTTTGTTCCCCGTAATATATTCCCCTGTTTCTGTCTTCGAGGGCCCAATTTTAGTCTTAACTATTTTTTTGCCTTTCAGATACCTAAAAAAGCTTTTACTATCCTCCTTTATATTTTTGGCCAGTTTACCTTCGTACCTCATTTTTTCTCTGCATATTTCCTTCTTAGTAATCCTCTGTTGTTCTTTAAAAGCTTCCGAGTCCTCCGTTTTCCCATTTATCTTTGCTATGTTATACTTTTTCTCTTTTAACATTATATGTTTCTTAACTTCCCTCGTCAGTCACAGACACCCATGCCTCCTCCTACAATCTTTCTTCCTTTTTGGAATGAACTGATCCTGCATCTTCTGCATTATACACAGAAATATCCGCCATTGTTTCTCCACTGTCATCTCTGCTAAGGTATTGCACCATTGAACTTTGGCCAGCTCCTCCCTCATAGCTCCATAGTTCCCTTTATTCAACAGAAATATTGTCACTTCTAATTGTACCCTCTCCCTCTCAAGTTGCAGATTGAAGCTTATTGTATTATGGTCACTACTTCTCAATGGCTCCTTCACTTCGAGGTCCCTGATCAATTCTGGTTCGTTGCACAATACCAGATCCAGAATTGCCTTCTCCTTGGTAGGCTCCAGCACCAGCTGTTCTAAGAATCCATCTCGGAGACACTCCACAAAGTCTCTTTCTTGAGGTCCAATACCATCCTGATTCTCCCAGTCTACCTGCATGTTGAAATCCCCCATAACAACTGTAGTAACATCTTTGCGACAGGTGTGTAGGAAGTGCAGTGGTCAGGAAGGGTTAGTAGTTTGAGAGCATGAAGTGGGTGTCAGCCCTTGAACACACATCACACACATGATATTGACATCTGCAGGTTTTCAATCTTTGTGAGACACCTGTGCAGTGGCAAAGTTAGTGTGAAGATCCCATGAGTGTGAAGTAGCAGAGAGAAGATAGTGTTACTTATCTTTGTGAAGTGCAGAAGATCATTTCCTTCCTGCACTTCTGCTGGGTACATTTGTGGAAGTTCACTGGCACTGAATTGGACTGGTATTTGGTCCCAAGCAGAAGGGTTTTATGAGATGGCCTCCTGATGCGAAATCTAGAAAAAAGGATCTCACCTCTGCCAATGGCTTTATTCAAGAACTTTTGCAAGGTGGTATCACCAAATCAAAGGGCTGGCTTCTGTATCTTAGGAGGCATTTCTTCAGTGTTGGTGATAAGCAATAGAGGCTGAGTGGATCCTCCTGGCTTACAGTGAGTAAATTAGGGACAAGCTGGTCTTTAAATGTGGCACCAGAACCCTGAATCTTGGAAGGTCCTGCCAGTGAGAGAATTTCCTGCTTGTTCAGTTCATGAGATTTGCCAAGTCACTCATGCAATGTCTTACTGGTACAGACAGTTGAGGTGAGGAAAATAGAAACAGGAAATAGCTCACTCCAGGCACTGGTAGATGTGACTCTAACCAAGATGTTCACTATTGTACTTAATTCTGAAATAGAAACTCTTGGCCTGAGAGTTGGACAGTATCACAGGTTCAGATTCGGTAAGATTATCATTTTATCTCAAGGAGGATGGTAATGGGATAAACAGATCTGATTTAAAAAGTGTGGTTGTACCAAATTGATAAGATGAATATAAGTACATGCCATATAATAAAGGTTCACTCAGTTCATGAACCCTAGCCCACCCGTTTGAACCACATTTCTTGAATTAGAATCTACAATTTCTTTAGTCTCCTAACATAAGGATTCACATGATATCTCTCCAATATCAATATTATTGAAAGCAAACTTTGTAATTTCAGTTTAGTTGGTTGTTTGCTTCAGATAAGATTTACGTTGTCCCAGTAACAGGACATCAATTTGTATCATGAAGTATTTTGCAATTATTATTTATACTTATGTTGATAACTTTCCATCTCATTTCTAAGTAATCTCTAATTTATACTGTGATGGAATCTATTCCTTGTGTATCTAATTTCCCAGGGAAGCCTGCATTCTCTGATAAAGTAACACTTAGAGCACGCTTGGTTCTAAGAGTTGCTTGGTGGCAACATTTAATTTATCCAACAATAGGTGAAGGACATTACAATATTTTCGATGGGTTTGTCAGGACAGTTCAGGGATACTGAAGAGCAATTCAAGATTACATACAGTCAGTGAGATCTGAGGGAGACAGAGGGTAGGTTCTGATTCTTGATGAAGGGGCTCTTGCCCGAAACGTTGATTCTCTTGCTCCTCGGATGCTGCCTAACCTGCTGTGCTTTTCCAGCATCACACTCTCGACTCTATATTATAAGTGCTGATTTGTTGCTATGCTGCAGGGAAGGTAATTGAACTGAATGGGTTTGCTGTCAGGACCAGTGAGTTAAGTGGTCCTACGTTATTGGACTTTGAATGAATTCTGCAAGTAATTAGGCAGTTATATGTTATACTGGATTAGTGGTGCTGGAAGAGCACAGCAGTTCAGGCAGCATCCAACGAGCAGCGAAATCGACATTTCGGGCAAAAGCCCTTCATCAGGAATAAAGGCCTGAAGCATGGAGAGATAAGCTAGAGGAGGGTGGGGGTGGGGAGAGAGTAGCATAGAGTTGCAGTGGGAGAGGGACTCCCTGAGATTCTTGTAGAGAGAGGAGGAAAACTTCTTCAAGGCAGGCATCCTTGCAAGAGGATTCGCAGTAGGGTTAAAATCAACAAGGTAAAAACAATGACTGCAGATGCTTCGCAGTAGGGTTAAAATCAACAAGGTAAAAACAATGACTGCAGATGCTTCGCAGTAGGGGTTAAAATCAACAAGGTAAAAACAATGACTGCAGATGCTGAAATCCTCTTGCAAGGATGCCTGCCTTGAAGAAGTTTTCCTCCTCTCTCTACAAGAATCTCAGGGAGTCCCTCTCCCACTGCAACTCTATGCTACTCTCTCCCCACCCCCACCCTCCTCTAGCTTATATCTCCATGCTTCAGGCTCACTGCCTTTATTCCTGATGAAGGGCTTTTGCCCGAAACGTCGATTTCGCTGCTCGTTGGATGCTGCCTGAACTGCTGTGCTCTTCCAGCACCACTAATCCAGTATTTGGTTTTCAGCATCTGCAGTCATTGTTTTTACCTAGTTATATGTTATAGTAAGGGCTTAAGAAAGATTTTAAAAGTTGGGATGGCTTACAAGAAGCCACAAATAGATCAAGACTGCTGAAGGTCTGGGTTGGAAAGCCATTGGCAGTACTTTCTTTATTCAACAGAGCAAAATAGAGCTCAGAGAAAAACAAGGAAAGGCCTAACTTAGTGAAACTAAATATCAGTGAAATGCTAGTGTTGTGCTAGTGAATAAGCACTGGGGGGACAGTTTTCAGAGTAAAAGGGTGTGTGGACAAAGGACATCAATATGATTAACTAGAAAAGGAGCAATTGTTGATTCAATCCATGATGGAATGATTCTTTACAGGGAATTTCAAAGCTGGATCAGCAAAAATGAAGAATTATAGTCCTGCGTGAAGTATGTTAAGTTTTGCTATTTGATGTATGTGCCACGAGATTTTCAATCACAGTTTATCACCCATGCTTACCACATGCTAATACTGGGCATTAGAAGTAAATTTTATATGTAATGTAGATTTTATTACCATTCTATAATGCATATTAAAGCTTTTTTCTACTTTTAAATTAAAGTTTACTGCTCTCTAAGCAAATTAAAACATAATTTGTTGATCACACACGGATCATTATACAAATTTGACAATCAGATTTTAGATTTAGATTAAGATTTATGTTTTATTGTCACATGTACTCAAGTACACGGTACAAGAGTGCAGTGAAAAATGTGCAATGTCATGGTGCCATCTTAGGTACAAAGTACCCACGTCCAAAACCTTAGTTACAGATGTAGAAGAATAAAGAAATAAGTTGAAAAGTTTAGCAGTAATCTTCTTAGTTTAAAAGTGGAAAAATAAATATTTAAAATCAAAATGTTAAACATTGCAGTCCTTTCTTAAGCTGTGGGCCTTCAGACACTTCAAACTGGGCTATCCCCAAGAGGGCTTGCTCTCACCTGTGCTGGTCTAAGACCCACCAGCCAGCCAGCCACCTTCACCATCAACCACTTCTGCTGACCTCCATTGGGCATTCCAGGCTTCACCACTGGCTCGCACGGCTTCAGAAAATTGTTGTATAAGAGAATTGCTTTAAAAGTATCAGTGTTCATGTTCCATGGGTTCCACTGGTTCCATGGATTCTATTAATGTCACACAAACTATGGGTCGAGATAGGGAGTTCTACTCTAACTTTCAGAGAGAACCAGTGTATCTGTACCAGCTCCCAAAGACCCTAGTAATTGTGCCTGACCGAATGTAGTTGCCATTATTGCTATCATGCAATAAACCTACTTGCTATCTTAGAACAGTGGCTCTTATCACTAGATATGCCAAACAAAACAAGGATTGATGGCAGTGAACTGTCTCAACCAACTCTTACTTGGTACTACATAATACATGGCAGATACCACATGTGACCAGGTGTGGTCATCTCAAAGAAAACCCAAAAATAGGATCACATATTCAAGCATATTCAATGTGGTAATGCTTTTAGAACAGAAATTGAGTCAAAGCTAGGGCCTAAAACGTTTATTAACACACTTTCTGATCTTCCATCCCAACCAGCAATGTTTCAGGAGAGGAGGATTGCTTAATCTGCATTAATATTCAAAAATGGGTCTATGAGTACAATTCAATGATTAAATAACATGATTGATTTTAGAACATAGAACATAGAACATAGAACAATACAGCACAGAACAGGTCCTTCGGCCCACGATGTTGTGCCGAACTTCTATCCTAGATTAAGCACCCATCCATGTACCTATCCAAATGCCGCTTAAAGGTCGCCAATGTTTCTGACTCTACCACTCCCACGGGCAGGGCATTCCATGCCCCCACCACTCTCTGGGTAAAGAACCCACCCCTGACATCTCCTCTATACCTTCCACCCTTCACCTTAAATTTATGTCCCCTTGTAACACTCTGTTGTACCCGGGGAAAAAGTTTCTGACTGTCTACTCTATCTATTCCTCTGATCATCTTATAAACCTCTATCAAGTCACCCCTCATCCTTCGCCGTTCCAACGAGAAAAGGCCTAGAACTCTCAACCTATCCTCGTATGACCTATTCTCCATTCCAGGCAACATCCTAGTAAATCTTCTCTGCACCCTCTCCAAAGCTTCCACATCTTTCCTAAAGTGAGGCGACCAGAACTGCACACAGTACTCCAACTGTGGCCTAACCAAAGTCCTGTACAGCTGCAACATCACTTCACGACTCTTGAATTCAATCCCTCTGCTAATGAAAATTTTGATAATTAAATACTTGTAATGCAAATAAGATACATCCTATTACCTACTAGGCCAGTTGGCAACACTTTATACTGATTGGATACACCTAGTAAATGATTGACAATCTTGTAACATAGTTGCAGTATCACTGCAAAAGCTCTGGGATCAATGCTCCACCCAGGACTTCAAGGTTCAACAGATGTGTTAATAACGTGACTAATCAGATTCTGCATCAACTTGAAATACTTCCAATGTAAGTTGTAAGAACAGAAGAGACTACTGGTCAGTCATGTAGTGAAAAGGGAAGCTAGAGCTTCTACCATTAGCATAGCTCCAGAATACAGCATGCATGTAAAAGTAATTGTTGCCACAGCAACTCAGACTCCAAGTGAACTGTAACATTGCACCACCATTAAATGAGTTAATTGTCACATTGATGTGCACCTAAACAGAATCCTCAAATTAAAGTCTTGTTGCCTCAACATTAAAGAAAACAGTAATTAGTTATCTTCAGTTTATTTTAAAACTGTCCCCAGTATGACATTAAATTTGGTCTTTGATTGGGTATCAGTAAACTACTTAATTGCACTAGTGTATTTCTATTCTGATTAAATCATATTATGCCTAACCCTATTTTTCGCCACTTAAAACTCGATTATTTTTTCACAAACAGCTACACAATACAAACCATTTTCCTTAGTTGCTAGTGTTGACAAATGATTTTTCCATCAATGAAGATGTTTGTCTCTCTGTATACCAAAATGTCAATTGTTATTTTAACACTTATCAAAATGGTTTCATTTAGTGCACCATCTAAATAGAACATGTATGCATTACACTAGCAAAAGACATCACAGTTTGTGAAGGAAACCTACTATAGATTAATCAATACTCTGCAAATATTCCAAAATACAAGGAGGCTTGACTGATTGCAAGTTTTTTTTTAATTAATGTTCAGATTGTGGGTATTATTTGAAAGTTTGAAATTTACTGCTCATTGTTAGATGCCCTTGTAAAGATTGTGACAGACTTTCAGCTAGGAATAAGTCAGGACAATGAGTGACTTGGAGGTGATGGCTGTACCCAGGCATATGATACCCTTGTTCCTCTAGGTGGTCAAGGATGAGACTTGAAGATGCTACCGAAGTAGTTTTGGTGGCTTGTACTATGCACATAATGTATATCGTACATATTGTAGTCACAGAAATTGACCAAACAGGTTCTGTTTCAACTTGAAATACTTCCAACACAGGTTGCAAGAAAGGAAGAAATTACTGGTCAGTTATGTAGTGAACTAATGCAATAATGGAGAGAATGAATGGTTGGGTGTCAAGCTAATTTGTTTTCTAGATAGTGATGAGCTTCTTTTATATTGTTGTATTTACATTGTGGTTCACAAAATATGTAACAGTCGGTCTCTGGTTCATTTTTCAGGAAAATGCCTTGACTGATAAGAGTCAACCTGCCCTGGTTTACATTTAAACAAAGCTTGTTAGTCAACACTGATTGACTCATATTCCACAACAATATCTTTACCAATCAGAATCCACTTGCCAATCAATCAACACCCTCTTCTCATATAGTATGAATGTTATTTGCCTTTACGCTGATATTTCTTGTAAGTTGTCCTGATGAGTGAAAGATAAAGTGCTTTGACAAAATGCATTTGCTTTCAGCAATTACCAAATACATGACCAATAAAGAAACATTATCATTCCTGAACAAACAGTAATCATTCTAGTCTGTCCCACTTTTATCGGTATCTGCCTATGCATTTCATTATTTCTAAAGCATTTCATTCTTAATGACATGTACAAGCTGTTGTTGTCTTTTATCTGCTCATTCCTGCAGTGATGTTCCTTCCCTGATGATTGTTCTTCCTATGGTGAGTGTTTGAAAAGAACATAAGGCCTGGCTTTCAGATTCAGTATATCTGCTAAGTTGAAGAGTTCTATAGCTGTTCTTTCTTTCATTTATGTGAAGGCTGCTTCTTATTCTGTGCCCTAACCCAACTGCACATCCATAGCGGTGAGCTTACGTAGAGGTTGCCACTTTGATTATAAATTGGTCAAGGATGTGCTAAATAGTTCACAAATCCAATAACTCATTGCACTACTTTCATATCTGTTGGGCATTGCCACTCTGTTACAGCTTTCACCTTGTCAAGATCTAGGTGAAGTCCTTTTGCTGTCACTACGTAACCAATGTATTGACTTAAGCCATCTTCAATTACATCTTCTTTTTGTTCAGCTTCAACTTCATCTGGTGAGCTCTGTCTATCAGTCACGTTAGATTGTGATTGTGGTCTGTGATGGCATCTTTCACCATGTCTCCATATCTATAGACTAGCAGGTCATTCACAATAGTTTCCACTGAGAAAAGATTGTTGACATTCTCACAAGGTTGTGTTGATACAGTTTTAAAACAACTGATTAGATGACTAATTACTGTTTTCTTTAATGTTGAGGCAACAAGACTTTAATTTGAGGATTCTGTTTAGGTGCACATCAATGTGACAATTAACTCATTTAATGGTACAACTCATGCAATGTTACAGTTCACTTGGAGTCTGAGTTGCTGTGGCAACAATTACTTTTATATGCATGCTGTATTCTGGAGCTATGCTAATGGTAGAAGCTCTAACTTCCCTTTTCATTACATGACTGACCAGTAGTCTCTTCTGTTCTTACAACTTACATTGGAAGTATTTCAAGTTGATACAGAATCTGATTAGTCACGTTATCAACACATCTGTTGAACTTTGAAGTTCTGGGTGGAGCATTGATACACCAGAAGATTGGAAATGCCAGACAGTATGCACAACCATTTATATTTCCCAAATGACTTCTAGACTCCAGTTTGAAAGCAGTAGGTTGTTTTGACCTTCAATTGCCAGTAACCATCATTCGTACTGGGATAGTACAGATATTTGCCTTGATAAATTTGTGGCAAAACGTCTTTAATGGGCAGCATTGGATGAAATCTGCTCAAGGCTTGATTGAGGGATCCTTTGGATCAACACATACTCTCAGTTTTGCTTTTGTATTTACAAATGCTGGTAAAAATGATCTCATTCTTTTTTACTTCTGTTCCAGTTCTTTTATCCAGACTTTCAGGCGAAGACTTGAGAGCAGCTGGAACTCTCCTTGGCAGATGCTGAATTGGTCTCACAATCTCATACTCTAAGATGGTGTTCTGACATCATTGTAAATTTTTAGGATCTGTTCAGTAGACAATAGCCTACCTTGGAAATATTGCAAACTCTTCTGGCATGCACTGAGGTATCAGTCAAAGCCTTAAACTTTTTTCAGTTCACATGAGTACATTTTGCTTAATGTGTTCTATCTGAAACTCTTGAGTTTTATTCATTCCATTGCATTGGGCTTCCAGATTTGTCTTCCATCGTATAGCCTCTATGTTCCAAGGACTTTAGTTTTTGGATAACATCTGTGAAGCTTACAATGTAGCACATAGCACTGATACTTTACATTCACTTGATGCTCAACTTTTGTAATTAACATCTAACAGTCACAAACCATTTATCATCTTCATACTTCACATTTCCACCTGGTTGGATGGTTTAGAGTGCTTCATCAGAATGATTGGCTGAAATTTTTGCACCTTTATAGGCTTGCAGTTGCTTTGCTTTTTAGTTAATACTTGGTTGTAAGGTACGTCAACTTCTTACACTTGGAATACCATTTCTGTATGCTGGACATGTTTTCTTTTGCATGATGTCCTTTGCAATACTTATATCCAATACTCTGCATGTGATATTTCTCCTGGATAATCTGCAAATATTTGTACCATTTCCCTTATATGTTGTCATCATTTGCTTGGAATATATCCAAAATAATGCAAAATCTTCTTTCATTAATATGCTTGAGTTAATAACTGGCAACCTCAGAGGTTCTGCACTTGCCAACATCTTCCTTGAGAGTAAATTTCTGCTCTCTCAGCCGGCATACTTTAACAGATCTCTTATGCCCATAACAACTGTATCTCAGATGAGATTACCTTTTCCAAATATGCACGATTCAACTGGTGGCATGGTGGCTCAGTGGTTAGCACTGCTGCCTCACAGCGCCATTCGATTCCCGCCTCGGGCAACTATCTGTGTGGAGTTTACACATTGTCTCCGTGTCTGCGTGGGTTTCCTCCGGGTGCTCCAGTTTCCTCCCGCAATCCAAAGATGTGCAGGTTAGGTGAATTGGCCATGTTAAATTGCCCATAGTGATAGGTGCATTAGTTGAGATAAATATAGGGTAGAGGGATAGGCCTGGGTGGGTTTCTCTTCGGAGGGTCAGTGCGGACTTGTTGGGCACCTGTATTCCTGATGAAGGGCTTTTGCCCGAACCGTCAACTTTACTGCTCCTCGGATGCTGCCTGAACTGCTGTGCTTTTCCAGCACCACTCTAATCTAGAATCTGGTTTCCAGCATCTGCAGTCCTTGTTTTTTTACCTTGTTGGGCAGAAGGGCCTGTTTCCATACTGTAAGGAATTTAATCTAAAAAAAATGAATCAATACAATCACACAGTGATTAATAGTCACTTTCTCTCTGTGAGTTCTGATTTTGAACACTAACCATTCATAAGTAGCATTAATAAAGGGTTCAAAAGCAAGTTTTCAAAATCTTCAGAATTTCTCTTGCTATATTCTCTGCTCTTCAGTGAGATCGAGGCTGCGGTACAGGTTATAGCACTCTTTCATTATCTCCTTTCGTCTACAAAGCAGCAGGAAGTGAAAAATTCACATCTATTCTGATTCACCCAACACTTCAAAGTTGCACTGTTGTTTTGAATTCTTCCTTGCTCATTGTTTACAGTAGCTGCTATTTTACAGTTCTGAAAATTTACTTGATCTCAGCTTGGTGTTTCTGGTATCATATTTTCTACTATTGTGTTTAATGGTACCAGAAAGTAAAGTAATTACAAATTATACAAAGATGTAAGTCATTTGACTGTGGTAAGCCAACTGCCCACTGTGTGAAATTGTATAACAGTGGGATATGTCAGCCACTTCCTTGTTCATGAGTTTACAAATTGATGTGTTAGTACAATTCTGCTATTGCTGATAGCACATAGTATTCAATATTTTGTTCTTGATCTCTCTCAAGTAGCATATGGGAATGCCATACACTTCAATAGCAGGGAATCATAGTATCATAGTTTCTACCCTACAGTGTAGAAACAAGCCCTTTGCCCCAACAAATCCACACTGATCCACACCCAGACTCATTCCCCGACCCTATATTTACCCTTGACTAATGCACCTAACTTACACACTCCTGAACACTATGGGCAATTTAGCCCAGCTAATTCACCTTACCTGTACATCTTTGGACTGTGGGAGGACACCGGAGCACCCAGTGGAAACCCATGCAGACAGTGGGAGAATGTGCAAACTCCACACAGACAGTCACCCGAGGCAGGAATCAAACTCAGGTCCCTGGCACTGTGAGGCATCTGTGCTAACCACTCAGCCACCATGCCACCCTCAGTGGGATGACAAGATTCCGTCTCCATGAGAATTGGCACTGACCCCTCCCCCCTAAAACATTTCAAGGAAGTTGTTCAGACCCTAACTTTGCCAGTTGTTTTAAGCAGGTTCAATGTAGATATTCCAGGTGTAATGCAGCTGGTCAACACACTTAATTTTAAACAAATCAGAATTTATTTACATGATTAATGAATGAAACACAAATAAAAGAGAACAGAATACAGAATAGCTTAACCTATCCAAAAAACCCAATAGATCATCCTAACTTAATGATGCTGTTCCAAATACTTGCCACAATCCCCCAAAACACCTCTTGGGACAAAAGGTAAAATCAAATCCAGGTTCTAACAGGAGAGAAGTCAGAGACAGATCATCATGGACCTACTTCTTTAGCTCCAGCAGCTTTTTCTACACTACTGCTAAAAACCAAACCAAACCAGAGAAAAGCCAAGATGGGAGGACCAGCCACTCCCCTTTTATTGTACAAGTATTTTGTTTCAAAAACTTGAAAGCATTTTGTCTGAAGCAGTACCTGTTAATTATAATCAAACTGGCCCTAAACTCTTCAACTTAGACTTTTGGAGTCTGCGTTTTTTATGACCTCTCTGAAAAAAAACCAAGGACAACATAACTTTGTTAAAGGAGCAGTTTCTTGACAATACTAATAATACAATGGCAGCTCCACCAGATAAATTAATGATATTGGATCAAATACGTTATCCTTTTTTTTTCTGTTACCGCTTCCTTCAAGCTCAATCTGCCAGTCAAATGCTTCAGCAGCTACCCTGCTTGGTCAATCGTTTGAATATTGAGCCAAACATGGTACATTAAACACTTCCTCCAAGATGTGTTCAGTATAGAGGAATTAACAGTACTTTGTCAGGTGTCCCTTGATTCGAGGATGGCATGTATTCAAGGTGGCAATTTTCTGCCATGGTTCAATTCTTGGGCAAATAGAGTTGGGTATTCTGTGAAGTAGTGGGTAGTGGCTTGTAGAATTTGCTTTCTTTTTTTTCTTTCTCTGCTGCCATTCTACATCATCAAGAGTTTTGGACTCCAGTCATGATGAAGCTTGATGGGCAAGTTGTTGTCACTCTGAACGATAGGTATCAAGCTCCTTCAAGATTGAAATTTCAATCCTGCCATATTTTTCAGTGTGCTTCAAAGTGCTTTTGATATATTTTCTTCGCCCTCTCCTGTGATACCAACTATTTTAGAGTTGGGAAAATAGCACTTGTCAAGAGTGATGGTTTGCAGCTATCCAGAAAGTGTCTGTAGCCTACAAGTGGATTTTGGAACTGTTTTGAATGAATGCTTGTAGAACTGCTTCAAGAAGGATGCTAGCAATTTTTTCATGGTTTGCCTATTGACTCCAAAGGATGTGGTTGAGCCATTGTTGACAAAGAATAGGTGACATGAAATAGTATAGGAAGTTTTCTTACTCATTTTGACTCAAATATATTCATCTTTAGGATCCCCAAGAAGCATCCTGCTTATAACCTGTCCCTGTACCTTCCTAGTGGGTCCCTCTGGCTTGTATGACAATTCGTACTGAGGGATGGTGATGGATAAATGATGGATGTTGATTAATAGGTATGATTCTGTGAATATGACAATGGCAGGATGTTGTTTGACTAGTCTGCAGGACCACTGCGCCAACCTCAGTGACAGTCTTCAGGCATTAGTGAAAGCTTTGCAAGGTTGACTGTACCTTTGCTATGATATGGTTCACTGCTGTGATTGCAACCCAGTAATCAATTCAATTTTATTCTTTATTGCCTTTTCAGTAGTTTAGATGCAACTGAGTGGCTTGCTGGCACTTTATAAAGCAGTTAAAGTTACCATGTTGATATGAGACTGGAATCACACATCATTTAAATGCTATATACTGTTCCCCAAGCGACATTCGTGAACCAAACTGAGAATCAGGCAGCTCAACAATCACTAAATGGTAGCAATATTTCCTTTCCAGATTTTTTATTTTTAGAAACTGAATTCAAGTTTTAAAAATGCAATGTGAGATTTGAATTTATGTTTCTTGGATTACTGTTATTGGATCATCAATCCAATAATATCAGTCCTCCATTGTTTATTATTTATCATACTTACTAATAGTTTTGGAATACTGCATCACAAAGTGATTTCAGCATAAAAATCACACTTTTGTACATTGTTTCTTGCTCTAATTACCTTTCAATTATTTTAAATTACCCGATTACCTGCTCCATATTCTCAAAAATGGTGCGCTGGATTTTTCAAGGAAACACAATCCCTCACAAGTTGCCACACAGCTCCTTCCTATCCATACCACGAAAGAGCACCACATTTCTGACAAGAGATTCCAATCAAGGCTCCTTCAGAAAAATAGATCTGACAGATCCCTCATAGCATAGAACCATTAGGAGAAGCTAAAATGTGCTTCCTTTTTCACAGCAGTCAGCTACCATATTCTAAATTTAAAGGTCAAGAATCATAGCCCGCTACTGTCAACAGTTAAGCACATAAGCTAAGTTGGGAGGGTAAATGGTCAGGTGGTTGGGGGGGGTGGGGGGTGGGGTGGGGTAGGATGCCAGGAAAGTAGTGTGCCAGTTGGGTGGGATGCAAATGGTTAGGGGGTAGAATACCAATTGGATGCTGTTTGAGTGCCAGCGACAGCGTTTTTGGTTCCAGCTGAAGGACAGAAGTGTTCTTCCTGCAGGGAGGAAAGATGTGTGAGAGAGAGCAGGGATGGCAGGGCTATAGTTGGGGAAGGCAGGGGCAGTTCCAGAATGGAAGAAAGGTGAGACTGGATCTGGAGTAGTGTGTGGGATGGAGTGTCTGGTCCTAGGAGGTTATTGGGTCCCAGGTCTTAGAAGGGGTACTGGGTCCGGGGCAGAGCTTGTTGGGGTCAAGGCTGGGCCAGGGTCTGGAGGTGTCAGGGAACTGGGGGTGTATGGGGTAAGTGGGGAGTCAATTTAATAGTTACTCAGGCATTAGAATAGGTATTTCCTATTTTAACCTTTCTAGATTAACTGTTTACTTAACTTCAACAGAACCTTCTTAATTCTGTGATTGAAATTATTACTTTCAGAAGGCTTCAAAATTATGGAAATTGACTATGCAATCTTCAGTTTTCCAGAAAATTCCTTTGGAGTATGTTATAATGGGGAATTGGTAGGTCCCAATGTGCAACCTCCACCTACGGTTCAGAAATAATATCTGGACATTGGAAAATCTAAGTTTGAAATTTCAATGATTGCCAACCCATAAAATAAAGGGAAATTGGAAACACTGCTAGGAAAATAGATGATGACCTTCCTCATCGTAATGCTGGTTTAGTTTATTTTGGCACAGAATATCTTTCATCCTAAAACATAATTCACACTTCATTCTAAAACATATTAAAGCTTTAGTTTGAAAAAAAAAATTGGAACGATGATGCTGTTAACTCGTCACATTGTGGATAAAACTAAACTTGGTCACCTTAATTAAAATTCTCTCTGGTTGTACAGTGGTCCTGAAAATTCAAACTATACTCCTGTAGACTGAACTCTACATGTTTTCAACTGATTTATTTTTTGAATTGTGTGTCTAATAGATCATAAATTCCAGCAAGGAGAAAGATAGTTCGACTGAGTAATCAAGGTAGAGTTAGTCTAGGACATGGTCTTTTAAATTAAGATGGAATAGATGAAAGTTTCTGGCAGGAGACTGTAATTACATTATGAATAATAATAGTGAAAATTATAAAATTAGGTTCTAAAATACCACTTTTCACATTTCAGACATTTTCCCCCTAAGTTGTACGATCCAAATAAAATTGGGTTGAAATCTCAGCACCTGTTTTTAGGAGTTTAAGTCTATAGCTAAGACTCAGGTCTATAAATTTGACCCTACTCAAAAACTCACTCAGCAGAAACTGGTTCAATTAGTATGTGCTTATTTGATGATCGTTTTCACACTTCATGCAGCTAATGAACTGTTTAATCACCATTTCTTTTGAATGGGCTATAAATGCATGTTCAGTGAGTAAATCGGAACAACTACATAATGACTGCTCAAACAGTTTGCAACCCTCTGCTTCTGGATTGCAGTTTGTTATTACATGTGAAAGTCTGCTTTTTACAGAATAAACACAAACAGACTGTTTCCATTTGTAGAGAGCAACAAAACTCAAATATATCAATATGAGGTAGTTGCCAATAAGTTAAATAGAGAATGCAGAGTAACTTCCTTTACCTAGAAAATGCTAAGAATGTGGAACACATTACCACAAAGAGCAGTTGAGGTGAATAATGTCGGTGCTGTTGAGGGTAAGTGACATACGTACATGAGGGAGAAGAATAATGCTGACAGGGTGAGATGGAGTAGGGAGGGAGCAGGCTCAAATAAAGCATAGATAATGGCATGGACTAATGGCCAGTTTCTGTGCTTTATATTTATGTCATTATATGTAATCTCATTCTTCTTGGCTGGTTTCATCAGATGTACGGTTTTTTGGTTGTTCACACAATATTAATCACATTTATATTATCTTGAATGATCAATTGCATCAATACAAACCTAAAGATTCTGGAAGGCAATTCGTATTTTAACATGATAGCAAGAAGAATATCTTGAGGATAACAAGGTCATGTGAAAATGCATGAGCAAATACTGCAGATTTTATAAAAGATTGCTTGCAGATGTGTCAATGTGATAATGGCGCCCTTTTGTCTGGAAATAGTTGGTAATTCTATCCTCAGTTCAATTTAAATCAATAAGAAATTAGAAACAACTGCATCCAGTCTTACCCCCAGAAAATTTGTTACATTGTTGCAAGAACTCTTGTTTGGTTGGGCTGAATTTTTCAGGTCTTGTGGACGTGGAGTGAACAGCAGAAATTGGTAAAATAGTAGCAGAACATGGCAGGTAGGGAGATTGATATCATTCTGCCACCACGCCACTTTGCAAAGGTGACAGTTGGATGCCGCTGGGAGGCCAATTGAGAGACATAAATGGTAAATTAAGGGCTGCTTCCTGGCTATGTAGACACACTGTCTGTATTGGGAGGTCCCAGTAATGGTGAAACCTGGCAGTCTCCTTGCATGACCCGTGAAGGACTTCCCTCCAGTAGCAATTGCTATACATGATAACAGCACTGCTGGCATTCAACATCAACCCTTATTATTGCTGGACCCTGGCTTCTCAGCCTTGGTGTTTCTAACCCAACTTACCAGTCCTCAACGGTCACCAGTCAATGAGGTGCCTTCAGTGTTGGCCACCACTCATGGTGCTGCTGTGTATATTGTTGAGACACTGGCCCTCTGGTTACTTAGCAGTTCTTATCATGTGTACCAATCTGAATTGATCAGCAGCCTCTGAACTTTTTCTTTCTCTATTTTTCTAAGTTACTCCTATGATTTGTAACAGTGGACTTCTTATTTCTTTACTTTTCTCATTTTCTTTTCCTAAGAACATGTACTGAAAAATCAGTACCTAGATACCTTGTACCCAAGATGGTACCATAACTGGCAACATACAAACTTTTCACTGTACTCATTTGAGTACATGTGATATTAAAGCTAATTCAATTCAATTCAATTCAATTTAATTCAATTTAATATACTGCTCCTGGTCCCAAATCCAGTTAAAGTCAGATCACCAACCACTTTCATCTCCAGCAGTGGGACTTCCCTGTAAACAGCAAAATTCAGTCCATTGTCATGGAGGAAGGAACAGATTTGCATAATGCATACAAAAATCTCCAGTAGAATGTGGTCACTAATGTGCGTGACTGTCAGAGCCTTTTAAATTTAAGTGGAATTGTCCACGTTCATTAGATCTAATC
This sequence comes from Chiloscyllium punctatum, assembly GCF_047496795.1. Taxonomy (NCBI): domain Eukaryota; kingdom Metazoa; phylum Chordata; class Chondrichthyes; order Orectolobiformes; family Hemiscylliidae; genus Chiloscyllium; species Chiloscyllium punctatum. The sequence continues at coordinate 46,868,846 of NC_092750.1, read as the reverse complement.
CTAGGCAGTATTTAATTCTATTCAAATCTGGAAGTGTGGGTCCAGATTCTCCAAAGAAACTACTCATCATTGTTGGTAGGATTATGATAAAGTAGAAGAATTAAAAATGACAAAAATGTAATCATGAGATATTCTTTTGTTAGAGATTTGTACCGTGTTTTTCTTAATTCAAGCAATTTTTACAGTTTAAAAGCTACTACAAATATAAATTGTATTATAATAATTTATTCACATGTGCAACTATCCTTCAATAAATTCAGGTACTGAAGGAATGAGCATTGTTATTCCATTTTTAAACTGTTTTTTTGGTAGGCTTGTAAGGAAAACGAAAGACAATTTTTTTTTCTTAATTTTCATGGACCAAATATCCGAGGTATCAGTAAGCATTTCTCTGAGATTATAAGGAGCTACAACTCACTTTTAGGAGAAGTCTGAAATATAAAAGCCAAATTATCTGGAGGCCAGATCAAAATCTTTAAAACATCAATAGCTTAAGGAATTCCTGATTTTGATAATAGAAATAGAGATATATTAAACAATGATGCACTGATGTTTTTTCAAATATCTATTCACAAAACAAAATCAGCGATTTTGGTTAGCAGTTGGAGAGACATGCTCAAAGCTCAAGACAGCCTTTAAGTGAAGAAGATGAACCTCCTTCAGAATGGACAATTTTCCCAATGAATTCGGTAAGTCACATAATGACTTTATATTATCTTCTAAACAAAAAAACAAAGAACTGTGGATGCTGAAAATCAGAAACAAAATCAGAAATCATTGGAAAAGAAGACCCTTCTGAAGAAGGGTCACGGAACCCAAAATGTTAACACTATTTTCGCTCCACAGGTAACACAAAACTTGCTGAATTTTTTCAGCAATTTGTGATTTTAGTTATACAGGTACACAATCCTTTATCCAAAACACTTGGGACCAGCTGGTTTTCGGGATTCGGATTTTTTTGAATTTTGGAATAAGTGACAGTTCAACAGTGAAATTTTTAAAAAATGTTACCGGACAGCAGACTCACTGTGAGTAACAGGCCCTGAGACAGATTTGAGGCCTGCTAGTGCTGGGCCATGCACCCCCCCACGTCACATCTGAGTGACACGCATCAAGTGGGTGTGGAGTTGGGTTAACTGTTTGCACAAACAACCTTGTTAACGAGACAAAAACTTCACAAAAAACTTTGGATTTTGGAGCTTTTCTGATTTCGGATAAAGGGTTGTCTACTTGTACTATCTGCTCCTGATTTGCAAAACAAGTAGAATCAGTATTTGCATGTTCTTCCTATTAGTAGAACAGTTAGTTGGCTGATTACATTCAAAGGCAGAAGGAAAACTGCAAAACTATGTTTATGCACTCACAAACATAGACTCTTTTCTCAGATGGTTATGCAGAAACCAATGATCTACAAAAGAACCAGGTCCAACATCATACACCACAACACTCTGCACCACAATTTAAATTTGCACAATTGTTTGTTGCTATAATTTAATACTTCTAAGTGTGATAGACATTTAGTAGAAGTTGTATGTTGTGAAGGTTTTTGAAGTGGGAGATGATGACAGGACAAAACAAGAAGAAATGCCATAAAGCTGAAGTAATTAATTTTGTGTGCCTGGAGATGAACTACAATCGGAGGGTTGAAATGAATATAAGTGAAATTGTATCTTATAATATGCCAACTGAGACCTGCCATTATTTCTGTTATGGGACATAAGGCTCATAACTGTTACTAGAGAAACACAATCAATCTTGAAGAGGATTGATTACCTTTCTGAAAGGCTTGCTTGCTCCACTGGAGCAGAAGATGGGAAAGGGATGGTTTTGTTTGGCCCTTAATTGGTCATCCTTTAAACATGGCTAGATGCCAAAATTTCAAGTGGTGTTTTGAGATAGGTGTCACAACCCAAACTTCTGACCTATCTCAGTGATTCATGAAATTAATAGCTGGAACAAAAGCTCCTCCCTACTTGGTTTACATTGGTGCAGTGACCATCAATAAATTTAAGACCTAGGTGTGAAAGTGAAGTATGGTTTGAAATGGCAGCAGACTCAACACTACATTCAATCATAAGTAACCTGAAAGCTTTTCACACTATTTTTATTGACCCATATTCAGTGCAGGTCTGACTGGGTGAGAATGTAACCAAGGCAGCATGCTCCAAGTCTTTATATCAATTTTGATGTTAACACACAATTAATAAGTTATCAACAGCCTATTTCTACATCTACTACCTTAATTTACAACTCAGCACTTTACACACGCACATTCAAAATAATGAGTGTTTCAGTAAATATATTAAAATGATCATCTTTCCTCTGTGAATCACAGAATAGTTACAGCACAATTGGAGGCCTTCTGGCCCATTGTGCCTATGCTGGCTCTTTGCAAGAGCAAACCATCAACTCCATTTCCCTTTCTCTGTGGCCTTGCAATAATTTTTCCCCCCTCACTTTGTTTACTTCTCTTTTTGTCATACTTTTATGATATCATGAAGAAAATGGGTAAGGCGGAAGGTGGCTAAAATATAATTCTGTTTTCATGGGGATGAAAGTCAGGTGTTGGGAGTTAACCAACTGAAAAACACCAAAGTCAATTTGATGTTTTGTTGATATCAATGAAAAATAAAATACTCTTAGCTATTCCATTATTGCTTGTTCCTATTAAAACTAAATTCTAGATCCAATATCTCACATCTCACTGCTACTTTCTTGTATTTTCTCTTTACTTTTGCATTCTTGGACATGGCAAAGAACTCCACAAAATTGCATTCAGTAAATGGGCAAGGTGATAACAATGACTACATGTGAGGTTACCACCTGTTATAAAGTAATTAAAAAAAGACAAACTTGATTTTATTTACTGCTTTTCATAACTACTGGACATCTCAAAGCTCTTCACATTTAATGAAATATGTTATGAAGTGTAGTAATGTGGAAAATTCCTCCTCTCATTGATTGTAATCTTCAGAGATGCAAATCAAAGATATACATTTTTATCCACATATACTCTTGTTCCTCAGAACACATACACTGTGATATTTCTCAGCAAGTTTTTGAAGAATTAGGGTGCAGAGGAACCCCAATAAAATCAAGATGATCAATACCAAGTGTGAATTTTCTTTCAAGACCTATGGACAAAAATTTGATTGAACCAACTATTTAAATAAGTTATTTGCATCTGTGGAATTTTTAAAAATAAGCCTACTCATGATTTTAACTTTCCTTGTGTTCTGTTTACTAAATGTAATTATGCACAGTACAAAAGGAAGCAATTTTGTTTAAAATCTAAATGTTTGATATTGCAGCTAATTTATTGTTAAATCTAATCAATGTACCACTGTGGGTTATACTTCTTTTCTTCTAGAATGCAAATGGTACGCTAATGTTCTTCCTGTTAAAACACAATGTTAATTGTAGCAAGCAGCTAATACAGACATTTTCTATCTCACTGTATTTTGATAAATCTTGCATTTAATGCTACTAATGCAACACTGACTATAATATTCATAACCACTTTTATTCACATCATGAACAATGCATGAAACACACGCTTCAATTTGGCAACCAATATAGAATCATGAAATAGCAAGGACATTGAAAATTCTCAATAGTTCAGGCAACATCGATAGAGAGAGAAATAGCGAGGAGAACGTCTTGGAGCTGTCTCGAGCTTTTAGGAGAACAGGTGGGGTATGTTAGTTGGGCCTGAATCAAGATATTAATTCCTTGTTAGTAGGTTAAACTCTTGATATACATTTCTTAGAAATATTCAGGTTATTGACAGTCAGAAACATCTTTTGCATTTAATGACATGTCATGAGCATTCATTAAAATCTCAAGCTACTGGAATTACATTTATGGGTGTAAGCTTTTAAATCAAAGGTCACTGCTGTGATTTCATAACTGCTGATTATACATGGCAGACATGTAATGGCGAAGTATGCTGCTCCCTCTGAGCCCTAGTGAGTATAATACCTTTCTTTTCCTGAAACACACAGATTTTTGTCACAAAACTTACAGTATCTCATGTGAAGATGCAACATGTTCAGCATTCACCAAATTAAGGTGTGCCACAACTCTAAGGAATACTCTTTGTATGTCTTTTTGATTCTGAATCTGGAACTTGGAGGTCCTGAGCTTTTTACCTCTTTGTTTTGTGAGGATGACAATGGTGAAAATTATGTTGTTGTTCCAATATGTTATGCCCTAGGTTTTCCTTATGGCTGACCACATGGGACATGTTCAATGTTCAGCAGAAGATGACCTGAGCATAAACCTACTGTTTTAACACTGAATATTAAAGGGCTGCAGACCATCACTGCACCACTTGTGTAAGCCTTCTGATATTAGTAAAACACCAGTGCCAAGTGCCTAAGTGCTAGGACTAGGAATGATACATATCTCTTTAATACTTAGTGAATACTCATAAAATCCTTTATGGAAAACCATTACAAAAATTAGAGACATTTACTTCCATCTGTCAACTATCATAAAGTCCAAAGTCAAAACTTTCCTATATTAAAATGAGAGTAACAATTAGTGCAGATTTTTTTTACGTTTCTGCAAATCAGATTCCCTCCAGATATTTACACACTCCCTAAATTCTAAGAATATAAGCTACCCAAGCATTAGCTGTGTAAAGCATTGAAAATAATGTGCTATTAAGTCAACAAATATGGAGAAATGTTCAGTAGAAGACAGGTAACATTATGTGATCAATGTGTAGGAAGTTATGTGGGGTTTTCTAGTCTCTCAAAAAAGTATGCCACTTGAGTAATTTTCCTTAGAGGCTCTTTGTATTGGAGCTTCTCGCTGAATCAGTTATGACTTGTTGGAGTCATTGTTTTCTGCAGACAGTGATGCAGATTTAGACTTATCATTTAAAAAACTATCCACCTATAGCGATGAGGTTTTCCAGTGGGTGTTCAACTCAGAAACGTTAATGAGAATGTTTTCACAGAAAGAAGAAGAAGGCAAAGGATATTACCCAACATTTGTCCATTGGCTGAGAGTTTCCTCGTCTTTATATATATGCTCAATTCCTTCTAATTAAAAAAAAATGAAACCAGCTTGTTTAGAATTGTTGTCTTCATTTTTTTTTGTGGGTTGCAGCTGAGTTTGATTCCACTACCAATATGCATGACTAATTTAGACAAAATTGTAATAAGATTTTCTTAAAACAATTGATTTACAGCTAACATAACCAAGACCTCATGGTAGGCAATATGTTTTTTCCATTCTTTTGATCTGCCTGTTTGTCCAGTCCGTGTTTAAATAGCTTACTTACTGTTTAATCAACATAATAATTAATTCATATCTGTGTTGGTTTTCCAGTATACTTCAAACCCTGGAGTTGTTAATTGAAATGTGATGTTTTACTTCTTTTCCTTCTTATTTATGACTTCTGTCATTAAGTTAGTTGCACAGTATGGTGTAGGCAGGGTGAATTGAGGTTTTCAAATGGGAATTAAATAAACACTTCATGAGAGAATTCTTGCAGGGCTACAGATAAGGAAGAGGGATTGGAACAAGCAGAGTCACTCTTGCAATAAACTGGCATAGACAATGGGCCAAATGGCCTCTTCTGTTCTATAACTATTTTACTCAACAATAGCATGACTTTAAATTAGTTTGTCAATCCATGCACCAGGGGGAATGTTTTTTCTCCAGCTACTCTACTGAATATCGCATCATCTTGAAAACCTCTATCAAGCCATTTTTTTTCAGTTTCTATCACTGAAATCCCTCATATAAAATTGGTGAACCTTCTCTGTATCCTTCCAAAGTCCTTTAGATCCTTTCCCAAGTGTGGCATGGAACCAACAACTCGCACCTATTCTGAAGAAAGGTCACTGGACCCAAAACGTTAACTCTACTTTCTCTCCACAGATGCTACTAGACCCACTGAGTTTCTCCAGCAATTTCTGTTTTTGTTTCAGATTTCCAGCATCCACGAATCTTTGCTTTAGTATATCTGTGGAGGAGAACCATTTACAAAATTAGCCAATGTGTGGGTCAGGAGGGGAAATTGGTTGGTCAACAGGTTAGATTGGAATATGATCAAGGGAGAAGGGAAGCTTCATGGAGACAAGAGAGAAATTAGGGAAAGATGTAAGTTCACAGCTAGGGCAAGTAAGAATATTAAAGGAAACTTGGGCAGGTGAACTGACAGAATAGAGGGATGCGGCAAAGTTAGCCAATCAGATTATCTCAATCTTTGTGGAAAAACACTTACTGAGTTCCTTAGACTTGTTGGAAGGAAGCATTGAGGAGACAGGAGAGAGGGGCTTCAAAATGGTTTTCATTGAAGAAAAGAATCTGCAAGGTTTTCTTTCATATTAGACTGAGGAATCACCCACCTCTTTAGTTAGACATTAGACCTGTAATCAAGATGGAACAGTGTTGGGAACCTAGGAAAAGCACAGAGACTGCTTTGGATGAATTACCTTTTTAAAAAATAATTATTTTCATTATTATTTGACTAGCTTTGTAAAAGACATAGTCACTTGAACTCCAATCATTGGTGAAATCAATATATCTAAAATCCGTTAAGCAAAAATCATTCTTTTATGTTTGATTATTTGATGTTAGCCCAGTGTTTCTTGCTTTAATGGTTTCAAACAATTAAATCAGCAAACACGTTTGTTTCAAAGGCTAAAACTAAACATTTTTTATGATATATCATGTTACATGATGCAAGTGTTGGCCTTAAGAAGGTGATGGTGAACTTGAACTTCAGTCCATGGGATACTGGGACACTGAGGCTGCATTAGGAAATGAGTTCCAGAATATTGACTCAGCAACAGTGAAGGAATGATGATTTAATTCCATCTCAGGACAATGGCTTGGAGGGGAACTTCACTGAGGCAAATGTGGATTATTCCATCACATCCTGACATGTCACTTGTAGACAGGGAACAGTCTTTGGGAGGTAATTTACTTACCACAGAATTTCCTGTGTCTGAGCACAGTATTGTTGTAGCCACAGTATTTATATAGCTGGTCCAGTTCAGTTTCTGATCAATGGTAACCCCATGATGTTGATAGCTGGAGATTCAGTGATAATAAAGCCACTGAACATAGAGGAACATCATTATTTCAATAACATCAAGTAGCCGTAATCCACTTAGCAAATTAGAGAGGATTTGAGTGGAATGCCAAATTCAGATACTCTTTTAATGATTAATGGTGTAAATCAGATGCCCAACCCTAATCTTCATTTCTTGCCAAGCAGGTTAAATTATAATGGAAATTCAGTGAATATTGCAAAGTGACATAATTACAACATGTATTTATAAATGCCAGGGTAAATTAATGGAGAATTAAGTCCAAAATAATGCACAATTTTCTTAACTACTTTATTTTCATACTTTATCCTTAGGTACCATGCAGTACTTGTGATTGCAATCAATGCAGGATTTGAAAGCATATTGTTTGCTATTTTCAGGCAGATGTAAATCGTAACTCTCTGTGATGCAGTTAAAGTCACTGTGATGCCTTAAAATATAGGACATAGAACAGTACAGGCCCTTTGGCCCTCGATGTTGTGCCGAACTTTTATCCTCCTCTAAGATCAGACTAACCAACATACCCTTCATTTTATTATTTTCTATGTACCTAATGTATCTGACTCTGCTACCACATTTGGCAGTGCATTCCATGCACCCACCACTCTGTGTAAAGAACCTACCTCTGACAACTCAACTGAAACTTTGAATCAATCGCCTTAAAATTATGCCCCTTTGTGATAGCCATTTCTGCCAGGGGAAAATGTCTCTAGCCATTCACTCTATCTATGCCTCTCATCATCTTGTACACTTCTATCAAGTCCCCTCTCATCCTTCTTTGCACCAATGAGGAAAGCCCTACCTCCCTCAACCTTTCTTCAGAAGACATGTCCTCCAGTTCAGGCAGCATACTGGTAAATCTCTTCTGCACCCTCTCTAAAGCTTCCACAGGGGACCAGAACTGAACACAATATTCCAAGTGTGGTCTAACCAGGGATTTATAAAGCTGCAGCATAACCTTGCGGCTCATAAATTCAATTCCCCTGCTAATGAAAGACAACATACCATACGCCTTCTTGACAACCCATTCAACTTAGGTAGCAACTTTGTGGGATTTATAGACATAGATCCCAAGATCCCTTTGTTCCTCTACATTACCAAGAATCCTGCTTTTAACTCTGAAGGGGATCCTCAATTTTCCAAACAAGATGGGCGGGCACTATTTTGTTCGGATGATCGATTATTTGGTTAATCGATTTAAATGCCTTTCCTCCAGGGCTCGGAGTTCTTATAGTCTTCTCCCCATTCAGGAGACTGCAGCAGTACATAGTGCACGAGACTCCACCCACAAAACCGCCCCCTGCCCGCCCCAAACCCTGTCCAACACCATCCCCTGCCCGCCCCAAACCCTGTCCAACATCGCCCCCCCCACCCCTCATCTGCCCCAAACCCTGTCCAACATCGCCCCCTCCACCCCGTCCAATACCGCACACCCCGTCCGCCCCAAACCCTGTCCAACACCACCCACCTGCCCGCCCCAAACTCTGTCCAATACCACCCCCCAGTCTGCCCCAAACCCTGTCCAATACCGCCCCCCCGCCCCGTCCATACCGTCCCCCCACCCGCCCGAAATCCTGTCCAACACCTCCCCCGCCCGCACCAAACCCTGTTCAACATTGCCCCCACCCCATCCAATACCGCTCCCCCGTCCGCCCCAAACCCTGTCCAACATCGCCCCCGGCCCCATCCAATACCGCCTGCCTGCCCCAAACCCTGTCCAACACCACCCCCGCCCACCCCCAAACCTGGTCCAACATCACATCCTACCCGCCCCCAAACCCCTTCCAACACCTCCTGCCCGTCCACACCCCAATTCGGTCCAACACCGCCCCCTGCCCCCAGCACAAAGCCCATGAGCCCCTGCCCCCAGAACCCCATCCAGCCCCGCCCCCACCCCAACTCCATCCAACAATGCCCCCGCCCCCAGAACCCAGTCCAACCCCACCCCCTGCCCCCCGCCCCCTAAACCCATCCGGCACCATCCCCGCCCCCAGAACCCTGTCCAATCCCCGCCTCCCCAACCCCACCCCCAAACCCATCCAACACCTCCCCCAGAATCCTGTCCAACCCCCGCCCCTCCGCCTCGCCCCCCAAACCCATCCAACACATTCCCCAGAACCCCATCCAACCCTGCCCCCCTCCTGTCCAACACCTCACCCCCCTCCGAGGCAGCCGGACTGTACACCAACAAGACTGTTATTGCTGCTGCAGCTGCCTTTGTGGGATAAGTCTCCAAATAGTGTATATACACACACACACACACACACACACACACACACACACACAGTTTCACTGCACCTTTTTGACAGGTTCCACCTTTGCCCTGTACAGGACAATGTTGGAGAGATTATCTGGGGAAGGAGGGGGGTTAGGGTGCACCCCTCTGTAGAACTCTAGGGAAAGTGCAGGAAGCCAGAGAGGGTGGGCAGTCAGTCATTTGTAGATGGTACCTGTTTAATCACTGTAAACAAAAGGCGCGATCACTGCTGAAAACATGTCTTTGATGTAATGTTTCTATTGGGACTTCAAGATCTCCTTCAGATAATCCGACTTTCAGATAATTGGTTTCAGATAATCGAAGTTCCCTGCATTCTGCATCAAATTCTACCTTCCAAAGTGAATCATTTCACACTTTTCCATGTTGAATTCCATCTGCCACTTCTATATCCTATCAATGTCCCTTTGCAACCTACAGCAGTACCTCCACACTGCCTACCACTCTACCAACCTTTGTGTCATCAGCAAACTTACTAACCCACCCTTCCACTTGCTCATCCAAATCATTTATAAAAATCACAAAGAGCAAAGGTCCCAGAATAGATCCCTGTGGAACGTCACATACCAAAAGACTTTTTCCAATGATAGAAATGGCTATCAGAGGATGTATAATTTTAAGGTGATTGGGTGGCACAGTGGCTCAGTGGTTAGCACTGCTGTCTCACAGTGCCAGGGACTAGACATCTGATTCCAGCCTCTGTGATTCTCTGTGTGGAATTCGCACATTCTCCCCGTGTCTGCATGGGTTTTGTCCAGGTGCTCCATTTTCCTTCCATAGTCCAAAGGTGTGCAGGTTAGGTGAACTGGCTGTGCTAAATTGCTAAATAGTGTTCAGCGATTTGTAGGTTAGGTGTATTACTCAGGGGTAAATGTAGAGTAAGAGGGCAGGGGAATGGGTCTGGGTGGGTTACTTTTCGAAGGGTCAGTGTGGACTTGTTGGGCTGAAGGGCCAATTTCCACACTGTAGGGAATCTATGATTCTATGAAAAGCCAGGCTGAATACTTCTCATATACCATTACCTTCTGTCTCCTATGGGCCAGCCAATTCTGTATACGGACAGCCACATTTCCCTGTATCCATTGCCTCCTTACTTTCTGAATGAGCCTGCCATGGGGAACCTTATCAAATGCTTTGCTACAATCCATGTACACATCCTCAAAGAATTCAGTAAGGTTTGTGAGGCATGACCTGCCCTTCACAAAGCTATGCTGACTAGCTCTAATAAAACTATGGTTTTCTAAGTAACCATAAATCCTGTCTCTCAGAATCCTCTCCAGTACTTTACTCACCACAGACACGAGACTGACTGTTCTGTAATTTCCAGGATTATCCCTACTTCCTTTCTTGAACAAGGGGATAACACCCTCCAATTATCTGGCACTACTCCAGTGGACAGTGAGGACACAATGATCATTGCCAAAGGTGCAGCAATCTCTTCTCTCACTTCCTGCAGTAACCTAGGGGATATCCCGTGTGGCCCAGGGGATTTTTCTATCCCCGAGAATTTCAAAATTTCAGCATATCCTCCTTCCTAACATCAACCTGTTCAAGCATATTAGACTGTTTCACACAGTCCTCACAAACGTCAAGGTCCCTCTCAGTAGTGAATACTGAAGCAAAGTATTCATTAAGGACCTCCCCTACCTCCTCCGATTCCAGGCACAAGTTCTCTCCACTATCCCTGATCAGCCCTACCCTCACTCAGGCCATCCTCTTGTTTCTCAAGTAAGTGTAGAATGCCTTAGGTCTTTCCTTAATCCTACCCACTAAAGCTTTTTAATACCCCTGCTAGCTCTCCTAAATCTATTCTTCAGTTCCTTCTTGGCTACCTTGTAACCCTCTAGAGCCCTGTCTGATCCTTGCCTCCTCGCCTTTAAGTAAGCTTCCTTCTTCCTCTTGACTAGATGTTCCTTGTCACCCATAAGTTGGTAATTTTCTTCTGTTGGTCCAGTTAGCCTTTCAGCCAATTAATTCAAAATTACCAGATGCTGTTTCCAGTATAAAACATTTATATCTGTCTACTTTATTGTTTGATAAATGGAATGGTCTTTGCGATTGCTTTTTAGCTTTGGTTTTTCAACTGAGGTTTGAGCGGCATCAGCTATTATCAGATTTACGATGGAATTGGATGAGAATTTGATGATGTCTATCTTAGCATCAGTATCATCTCGCTTCATCTGTTATGCTTTTGATAAGCAGCGTGGTGAGATTCAATACACTTCAATGCTATACCGTGGGCTGCTCCAGCAACTATCATTGTATTCAGGGTTACATTCTCAGCTCAAGAACTGGACCAAGTTGTGTCTCCTGGCTCTTCGCTTACTGTCATAGTACACCCACACACTGAGCCCTCCTGGATGCTCAGAGTATTGCCGCCTTACTTCTTTATGCTTTCCACCCTCAGCCAGAGATATGAGATTCATACTGTATGTGTCTTGCCTTGCTATATGTCGTGGACACAAAGTAAGGAAATTTGTCATGATTGTGAGTAGGCCCTAGTCAAGTTAATGGAGATGGTCTTCCCTCAGGGGGTATTGGTGCTGTAAGTGAAGAGCATCTGCAATAATAGGCCTGCCTCCATTATTAGCCTAGGGGTTTGGTAATGGTCAGACTAACACTCAGGATAGTCAGAGTCAGGATGCCTTCCACATAGGGGGTGTGGAGTCGAATGTCAGGCAGCCCACCACCCACCTTGACTCATTTTTGCCTATGTGGGTCTGCTTTCCTCCTGGAATAAGAGACAGGCATATATGAAAGGTGGGTGGTGCAGCTGTTACTTTTGGTGAAGGTGGAGAGGTGTCCTGAGTGAGTGAGCAGGCAGTGCAGAGGGTATACAGGGTTAGTGATGTTGGGGATTGGAGTGAGCGACACCAAGTTGAGGAAGATGTTGCAAGCATTAGTGAGAGTCGTAGAGCATGAGCCTTTGTGGGAGGTGAGTACAGTAGCAAAGATGGAGTGAATGTGAGATATGGGAGAGAAGGCGGTGGCACATAAACTAGCAGAGTGGAGAAGGACACTGACCCTCTTCCTACAGTGCTGGGAATTCCTCTAGATGGCTAAGACAGCAAAAGCCCTGGTTGCAAACTTTTAACCTAGCTAATGTGTTCTGCTGTCATGGTTTTATCTCTTGTAGAGCAGTGATAGTATACTAAGCTCTGGGCCAGATGGCCTGGGGCAAAAAGTCAACTGCTCACGAGGTGTACCATGACATCGCTGAATAAGTTGACTAGAAAATATCCAATTGAGTTAGGTAGCTGCTGACCTGCTGGCTATATTGTCTTCAACAAGTAGCCTAGCAGTGTAATGCTGCTCACATATAGTGAAACCAACCTCTTTTCTTAAAGATATCTTGACCCTCTTAAAAGGGAGCTGGAATAAATGTCAGGAGGTCACTTGTGAATACTACTCCTCTGAACAATAAAGATTAAAATAAAACTAGGGCCAATCGCATCCAGTTCTAATCATCATATTTCAGAACTAGCGTGGTCATTCTTGAAAGCGTGCATGGGAGATTTAACAAAATTGCTCAAGGGATCGGGGATTTTATTATCAAGTTTAAGGTGGTTCTCCTTTGAGCAAAGGACAGTGAGGGATAATTTGTTTGAGATATACAAGATTATGATAAGCTCAGATAAAGTAGCCAAAGTTGCTCCTATTAGCTAATGGCACAAAGATTATGGGACAAAGATAATGGTTTAGGTAAGAGATATCAGGGTAATATGAGGAGGAATATCATTATACAATGTGTGGTAATGACCTGGAACTCACTGTCTCTGAGGATGATTGAACCTGAATGATTTCAAAAGGAAATTGCATGGTCACTGGAGGGGAATAAACTGCAGGGTTATAGGGATAAATCAGGGAAGAAAAGACAGATTAAAGTGTTCCACGGGGAGAGGACATGGACATGGTGAGCTCAAACATCTCTGACTGCGCCATAACAACTGCATGACAGCACAAATAAGTGTATTCCAGAGTGACAGATGCAATGTTGCAGACTTGGTGGTGGAGATGGTCAGAACGAGATATGCCATGGTAGCAGGCACACCAGCATTCCCTCAGGAGAGATTGGGAGCAGGTGGCACAGGTGAACATTGCTCAGCATCTGCCCTTAGGGGCTGAGCAGCACTGTCATAAGACCTCTAATGATTATATCTGGGTGGTCAAAGTCAGAGAGTGCACTTTCACATGAGATACGCTCCCCTCATATTTATCATATTCCACTACACCCCATTACTCACCCAGCAACACTTGCTGGCACTCTGGACTCCAATATACTCCACACGACCTTCACATACCTCCCAATATTGTCAGCCTCACACTTACCTCTCACTGTGTCCATGTACATTCAGCTCTTCAGATATTACAGATACAACAACCAAAACGTTAAAAATCACACAACACCAGATTATAGTCCAACAGGTTTATGTGGAAGCACTAGCTGTTGGACTATAACCTGGTGTTGTGTGATTTTTAACTTTGCAAATCCCAGTCCAACACTGGTATCTCAGAATCATAACAACCAAAAACTCTGCCAATGATATTCTTTCCTCCAATTTGTAGGATAGGGTGGCGTACAATAGAAAGCAGTAGAGTCACACCTACATGGGATAAGGATGCTTTTGTCTTCTCCATTCTTGTTCTCCAATGTCCTTGCAATGAATTTCATTGTTGAGTATTTGAGTGAGTGTTGGTCAATGGCAAATATTAAAATAGCGTTTCATATTTGGGAAGTATATCTGGAATAGGCACAGATGAAAGTTGTGCAACAGTTGCTTGGAAATGCAAATGTTGACTTAGATAATCTAACCCAGCTGACTATAAAGAAGCTTCAGACTGACAAAGTAGAATATGTTTCTATTTGACAATGGATAATGAAGCATGCAGGGCCAGGAGTATGAAAGATAACCCTATGGGAGTTTGGATATTTTGCCATTTTATAGAATGCCAGTATTGTCATTGGAGAAAGAAAGAAAATTGCTTGGTCACACACCTGGCAATTATTTGTCACATATATGCACAACTGTCTGGCTTAAGTTGCTTTCATCTACATAAATGAAAGCTCATATTATTCCAAGGTAGTCAACTGTAGTAATGCTATATCACTCCTAAGTCACCCCAGGCATTATTCCTCTGAAACCTGGAGATGGGTTTGGTGTTACTGATAGTTTCTGGTATGAATAACTGAAGAAGGCCCTGCAGAAGGCTCTGTGTGTAGCCTGATCAGTAAGTCGCATTCATTGGCTCACCTCTGCTTCCTTCAGAAACAAGATGTTTTGGGGAATTATTTTAGAAAAACCTATTGTGGCATTGTTCGAGCTGTTCATGAGAAAGGCTGATGTAAGCCAATTGCCAGAAATGGATTGCTGCAGTTCAAGAAGGCTGTTCACCACTACCTTCTGAATGGCATGTAGGGATGGGCAATAAATGCCGGCCAACTACGTCCTATAAGTGCATAAAAAAGTACAATAGAGAGAAGCAAGAATAATATTTGAGAAACAGCCCAATAATTTGTGGGCGGCACGGTGGCACAGTGGTTAGCACTGCTGCCTCACAGCGCCAGAGACCCGGGTTCAATTCCCGCCTCAGGCGACTGACTGTGTGGAGTTTGCACGTTCTCCCCGTGTCTGCGTGGGTTTCCTCCGGGTGCTCCGGTTTCCTCCCACACTCCAAAGATGTGCAGGTCAGGTGAATTGGCCATGCTAAATTGCCCATTGTGTTAGGTAAGGGGTAGATGTAAGGGTATGGGTTTGTTGCACTTCGGCGGGGCGGTGTGGACTTGTTGGGCCGAAGGGCCTGTTTCCACACTGGAAGTAATCTAATCTAATCTAAATTTGGGAGATTTCCTTATTACTGGTTTTGTAATTAGGACCTGCTGTGTTGTGTTAGTGAACACAAGGTAGACAGGTGGTAACATAGCAAGGAACACTTTGCTATGTTACCTCTCAACTCCACTGTCAGTCTTAGACTGTCCCCTAGCTCCTGCTTTCGGGTCATCTGACCTGCTCTCTTAAAGGAGCAACACTTACCCAATTCCATACATAATAGGACTCTATACAGAATGAGAGTATATCAAAGTTATCTATGGGACAATTACTATCTTGATAAGATCGTTGTTCAGTGTATTGGGCAAACTCAAATAGCTGAAAGACTAACACTTTTATACCTGAAAAGTGCTGAGTTTATTTCAAATTACGCTGGACAGACTAAGTATCTTAACTTTGACTTACAATTTAAGAAAGCTGTCTCAAGCTGTTACTTCATAATGGCTGTGCAAGTGACATTTTACTAACATATGTTATACTGATATATGCTGGCACCAGTGCAAAAGATAATCTGCTCACCCCCTAATGCACGAGATTGTGAATGAATTTTAGTACCAGTGCAATGCCAGGTGTGTAGGCTGTGTGTTTAAGCAATTGGCTGATCAAATCAACCAGCAGATTTCTTTGTTTGTTCGTAGTAGGCAGAATACAAACTGTATGTAACCAACCCATGTGTGCAAAATCCAAAGCAAAAAGATCTCCTGTTCAGTGTGATTCCACGATTGAGCAGAACCTGTTGAACTTGCTATTAGGTACCTGATCAACTAATCTAAAATGTTGGATTTAGCTCAGAAAGTGGCCCATTTGCACTTCCTAGAAATCACAGACATTCATAGGCCAGAACATGCAAACAAGAGGAATAAGACCATAATAAATAGGAACAGGAATATGCTGTTTTGCTCCTCAAGCCCCGCTCCACCATTCAAAAGGATGATGGCTGGTCTGGCACTCCTCATGCCTACTTTCCTACTTTTCCCTGTAACCCTGGATTCCCTTATTGATCAAGAATCTATCTATCACAGCCTTAAACATCCAAGTGGTCTGTGCCACAGCTCAATGTGGCAAGGAGTTCCAAAGACTCACAACTCTCAGAGAAAAAATTCCATCTCATTGCAGTCTTAAATTGACACCCCCTTATTTCTAAGTCCATGGCCTCTAATTCTAGACTGTCAGATGAGGGGAAACATTCTTTTAGTATTTACCCTGAAGCCCTTTAAGAATCCAAAATGTTTCAATGAGATCATCTTTCCTTTCTCTAAACTCCTGTAAGTACAGTCTCAACCTGTTTAATCTTTGTTCATAAGACAATCCCTCCACACCAGGGATTATCCAAGTGAACCTTCTTTAAACTGTCTCCAATGCAATGATACCTTTCCTTAAATAAGGGAACTAAAAGTCTTTACAGTACTCCAGACATGGTTTCACCAGCACCTTGTACAGTTGCAATAAAATTTCCCTATTTTTTGACTTGAAAACCAACTCCCTTGAAATAAGGGCAACCATTCCATTAATCTTCCTAATTACCTGCTGCACCTGCATGCTAGTTTTCTGTGTTTTGTGTATAAGTACCAAAAAGTCCCTTTGTGTTGCACTTTTATGCAGATTTTCTCCATTTAAATAATATTCTATTTATTAGTTTGCCCTTCTCAAAGTCAATTGTCCCTACCTCACCCCAGAGATGGTAAAGAGGCCCACAGTTGAAACATGTATGGTTACAATGAGGACCCTTTAAGGAACTATCAGGGGTCATGCAAAAGAATGACCTGCTATAAAATGTTGATTTGGAAAACTTCTTAAAAGCTTGGTTAGAAAAATAATTACTTTTTTGGAATTGCTGAAAAAAGCCAACTGAAGAAGGAAATCTCAAGTCAAATGACATACCATATCTTCTTTCCTTAAAATACTGTGCATTCCATGGGTTGTGTAGTTTGAGGAAAGAGTCCTGGTAAATGTTTAATTTCAGAATCTTAATGATTGAATTATCATGTTTGGAATTTCATTTCCTGGCCAGAGAGAACTTCCAAATTTGCTCATCTTAAAAGAAGATTGTTGTGTATTATGTTCTAAAAATAGCAAAAATTGCAAATTTGAAAATTTAATTCTCCTGGGACAAATGATCTGATGATGTGCTCTGAAATCTGAAAAAAACTGATAACAAGGAATTGAAAAAAATAGAATCTAACAAAGGATTTAGGCTTTCCATTGTTCAAGAAATAACAATAGCTGTGGCTCATTTCTGTACAGCAGGAAGAGGGACTGTTGACCTAATTATGTCTAAGAGTTATTGCCCTGCACCTTCAGATAAGCAGTAAACTATTTGCACGGTTTGAAAAATGTATATATTTTCTACACCTGTACATATATACATAAACCAACAAACCAAATTTAGGAGCATCGGTCTGAATTTATAATATTCAGAGGTTATGGATGATAGAATATCGCGAATTTCAGAACAAGTTATAGAAACAGATTAACTAAAAGAAAATATAAATGTAAATAATTCAAGAAGGTCATCAGACAAACCTCAAGGGAGAGGAACAGAGTAATTGCGAGAAGTGGATGATGGACAGACTGGTGGGATTGCTGAGGAACTATTGGAAGGAGATAGAGTTGATGGAGTTATTTGCAGCTAGATCTAGAAAGTATTATGAGGGATGGCCCCGCACTGCATTGGCTGTGGTAGATATTAAGGGAGACTTAAAAGTAGGAGAGCAGATTTCTGGAACATACTCAGTCCAAATAGCAGTACTAAAAGCCCTTAGAGAAACATTGAAATTAGCCAGGGGCAAAGAGTTGCCATATTCACAGATAGCAGGTACACCTTTAATGTAGCCCAAATTTGTATGATGGCCTAGGCTCAGTGAGGGTTATATCACCTCGTCCAAGAGACACATATAAAATGAAGAGCAGGTTAAAGATTTAGTGGAAACTGCTAAACTGCTCAAACAAACCTATAAGTAAAACTAAGGCGCCAAGAAAGATACAGAACCCCCCAACAACAGGATAACGATTATGTAGATAAGGCAGTCATTATTGAAAATGTAGCATGATTTAGCACACATCAGGAGGGAGAAAATGCAACATCAAATGAATGGGTGCTGGTGGTGGTCAGGAATGCAGAGGGATATTGCACAATGGTGTGTGATGTGTGAACAAGATAAAAAATGATTACCAACAGAAAAGACTGTACTCAATACAAGAAAAAAGCTGTGGTAAACATGACCCTACGACTGGAAAAATTGGATATGGTATTGAAACTGGTGGTTAAATGAACTTCTCCTCTGTTATGGGAAAAAGCAAAACATGCCCAACAGAAACCTATGATGAGGCAGCAGCAGGGACTGTTATTTAGCAAGGTCTTGAGAATATTATTGACAGCACTCCCCCACCACCACCCCCCACCCCTACATCATGTCATCTCTGTGTAGTGAGAAAAAGCTGGGGTGTAATGCTACCCCAGGAGCCAGACATTGTTGACAAAGGAGTAGGACCTATGCATAGGTGGGCGGCACGATGGCACAGTGGTTAGCACTGCTGCCTCACAGCGCCAGAGACCCGGGTTCATTTCCCGCCTCAGGCGACTGACTGTGTGGAGTTTGCACGTTCTCCCCGTGTCTGCGTGGGTTTCCTCCGGGCGCTCCGGTTTCCTCCCACAGTCCAAAGATGTGCAGGTCAGGTGAATTGGCCATGCTAAATTGCCCGTAGTGTTAGGTAAGGGGTAGATGTAGGGGTATGGGTGGGTTGCGCTTCGGCGGGGCGGTGTGGACTTGTTGGGCCGAAGGGCCTGTTTCCACACTGTAAGTAATCTAATCTAATCATACAATTGGAGAAGAGTTCAACAAGTCCCTTTCTCCCAGTAAAGTTGAGGAAAACCTCTGTGAAAATTGGAATGTTATCACAAAGAATTACCATTATGGGTGTAAGCATTCCTTACATTCAACTGAAATCAGTAGTAAAACAAGGAGTAGTCCGAACATGTCATCGATTCAAGATTTTCAAATCTCATTTCTTTGAGAAGTTTGTTTTTTTTTAAGCTGCTATAGAAAAGATGTGGAAAAAAATGGTTTAGCTTTTTCTTAAAACAGATAAATCTTTTTGGAAGGAATTCAAATTGAATTTCAAATTTGGAATGAGAAATGTTATGTCCATTTACCTACTTAGAAAGTATTTTCTGTAAGACAATAGAAATTTAAAATGCCAACTTGAGACTATTAAAAACATTTGAGACTTTTTAAAGTGAATTTGTGAAAATATAAGATGATGTCTACTTGTGTCTTGGTCTCTGCCTGTTCTGAGACCAGCAAAGCTAACACTTCCTGCTGGCAGTTTTAAATCTTTTCACACACCGTCTGTGTGGTAAGGTATGTTGCGTGGATATTATTAACCCACTGGACTACATCCAGCGCCAATGGGTTTTGCTTTTGAATAGGATTCAAGAACACAACAAAAGAGCTGAAAGTCCTGTGGAGGCAAATTCTTAGTGAAATTGGATTGATAAAATTATTGGTTACAAATAGTTAGGTCAAACATACAATGGGAAATTCAATTAAAAGGTCAAGGTCAAATAAATGTAAACCTTTTATTAATTTAAAACAAGAGCCAATGGAAACAGACTAGGTGGTTTTAATTTGCATCAGGAAAAATTGGGATAGATTGTGTTGGAAGAGACTAATTAAACCCTATTAGCCAACAATACTGCAGAGGCTGTACACAAAAGAAACTTGAGTCAGTTGTTATCAAATTTGAATATGGAATAATTTGGAAAGGAAGGAAAGTCACGTAATCTAGCAAGTTACAATTTGAGAAAATTATTTGTATTTTTTTGAAAGAAAGACCAAACAAGTGAAATTTAGTCATGCTTGAAATCACACAGTAATAATATTTATTTATCCCTTTCAAAACTATCGCAAAAACATGTTTCTTTTTCCTTTATACTCCGGAAAATAAGGTTTTTTTCCAGGGTTCCTGAATCAGTTATAATGGTAAATAATGGGGCCATTTAGAATAAAATAATAGAAACAGGAAAAAAGTGACACAGCTTCAAATGGAAATGGGAATTAATCAACTTGGGTATAGTTAAATGGACTATATCCAATTAAATCAAAGTGTAGATAGCATTAGATAGTTAACAGTATTCTCTGTGAGATATATGAGCCCAGTGAGCTTTCTTTATGAGGAAACTGAAATGACTAATTTGGCCACCACCTGAACACTGGACCAGGTGAGGAAGATACACAGGCACCTTCCAGCAATTTGACCTTTCTCAAACACCACCTGAAAGTCAAAAATGTGTGGCAGGATCTTGGGAAACTCATATAAGAGTGCAATGATGGTGGTCATATCTGAACTAGATAACATACAGGAATGCATGGTGAAAATGCACTGAAGTACGGGCCTCAGACATACACCGACATGACAAAATGATTACTGTGGTCTGAAAAAGCACAAAAACATATTTTAACTGATAAGACACTGACAAATACTCTATTGCAAAATTGAGTTTTGATATTGGTGACAGAAAGATAAAAATTGCAATCGGACACAGAGAGTGAAAAGTGCTGAAGAACTATCCACAAGATGGGTAAAAATGAAAGAAGACTTTAGAATCTTTTTAAGTTCTTGCGTAATCTGTCAACAGTTAAGCATGAGCCAATCACAAACTTTATCATTGATGTAATCTGCTTGGAGAAATTGAGGACTGCAGATGCTGGAGATCAGAGTTGAGCATGTAGTGCATGAAAAGCACAGCAGGTCAGGCAGCATCAGAGGAGCAGGAGAATCGACATTTCGGGCACAAGCCCTTCATCAGGAATGAAGCTTGTGGGTCGGGGCTGAGAGATAAATGGGAGGGGGTGGGTTTTGGGGAAAGGTAGCTGAGAAAGCAATAGGTTGTCGAAGCTGAGAGGTCGGGGGAGTGATGGACAGGTCTGGAGGGCGGTGTCGAGTTGGAGGTTTGGGATTGGGATAATGTGGGGGGAGGGGAAATGAGGAAGCTATTGAAATCCACAATGATCCCATGTGGTTGCACGATCCCAAGGTGGAATATAAGGTGTTCCTCCTCCAGGAGTCGGGTGGTAACGGTTTGGCACTGGAGGAGGCCCAGGATCTGCATGCCCTTGATGGAGTGGGAGGGGGAGTTGAAGTATTCAGCCACAGGACAGTGGGGTTGGTGGGAGCGGGTGTCCCAGAGATGTTCTCTGAAATGATCTGCAAGAAGGTGTCCTGTCTCCATCAGGGAGATTGGACACCTTCTTGTGGATTGTTTCAGAGAACATCACAAGGACACCCGCACCCACTAACCCTACCACCCGGTGGGCATAACATTTTAACTCTCCCTCCCATTCCATCAAGGACTTGCAGGTCCTGGGCCTCCTCCACTGCTAAACTGTTATCACCTGACCCCTGGAGGAGGAACACCTCATATTCCACCTTGGGACCCTGCAACCACATGGGATAAAGGTGGATTTCAACATCTTTCTCATTTGCCCTCTCCTCACATTATTCCAGTCCCAAACCTCCAAATTTGCACTGCCCTCCAGACCTGTCCATCACTCTCCCCTCTGACCTATCACCTTATCACTCACCTTCATCAACATATCACTTTCTCAGCTACCTTTCCCCAAACCCCACCCCCTCCCATTTATCTCTCAGCCCCGACCCACAAGCCTCATTCCTGATGAAGGGCTTGTGCCCGAAACGTCGATTCTCCTGCTCCTCAGATGCTGCCTGACCTGCTGTGCTTTTCCAGCCCTACACTCTCGACTGTAATTTGCTTGTGCTTATTGAACCACATGCTTATGTAAGGCTTTGATTAAGGGGTGGATTTGATGGTAGGATCAAAAATTATATCTTCAAAACATAAGGGTTAATCATTAAAGGTTAATTGGACATGACAATGAACAATCAAAAAAGTGGAGAAGTAGGAAAACAGGCATTATTGCTCAGGTCAATGCCATAAGACATAGGCCAGCTTGGTGTACTTAGGCCAATTGCCTAAAGGGGGTTGTTGTTGTAGGTGCCTGTGGCTGAATATGACATGAGGGGTGTTTTTAAGCTGACACAGACAATCAAAGAAAATTTTAAGCTGATATAGCTCAAATCATGGCCTTCACGATAGATAGGAAAATGCCGCTGAGTCTTTGTGAGGTGAGGCTATCATGCAGACTCTCTGATAAAGCAGTTCAGATGAAAATCACCTGACTTGAAATTTCCGATTTCCACGTGAAATAGAAAGGGAAAGCTGGACCCATCCAAGATGAGGCTTGTTAAATCATATCAGAGTAGACACATGTATTTTTGCAATAAATCGAGTTTTCATGTATTAGACCGTGGAAATTTTAATTTGCTTTCTCTTGGCAGTCAGCCTCGGGAATGGAGACTGGTTTCGATAAACACCCTTGCGGGAACGTTTTCCTCCTTAACAGAAAGAATACAACAACACAAAACAACCTCATAACAGTACCAAGA
Organism: Chiloscyllium punctatum; assembly: GCF_047496795.1. Classification (NCBI taxonomy): domain Eukaryota; kingdom Metazoa; phylum Chordata; class Chondrichthyes; order Orectolobiformes; family Hemiscylliidae; genus Chiloscyllium; species Chiloscyllium punctatum. Next base: position 46,846,203 of record NC_092750.1, on the reverse strand, counting down.
GACAAATAACGTAGCCGGGGTGGGGGGGGGGGGGGGGGGGGGGGGGAGGGCAAGAAACTATTGTGAAACAGGGTTACTATGACCTTGAGAGAATAAACAGCTGCCACTTCAAACCTAATGAACAGCCCAAAGAATCCAAATAAACATCTTTTAGTGACTTGAAGAAACAATAAAAGTGCTTGAATTTCGGTCCTACTGATGGGATTTGATTAGATACTAAATGAAAAGTATTTAAAGTAATGACAAAAATGTGCATCCTGTTATCAAATTTCTGTCTTAAACCATCTTACAGCATGCAAATAGAAGTTGGACAGGGAGTTAAAGCAGTTGTGAGAGGGATACAGGGAGATTGGGTTTGTTAGAATTTTCCAAGTTGGGTAAGAGGGAAGCTGCTCCCAAAATTGTTAGCTTTGTCACAGAATCATATTATTAAGTTGAACTATATATAACTTCATAAGTAACTTTATGTTAGAGCTGATAGTACAAATATTATAACACTTGGGAGAAATTAATATGTTTTATAGTCTACTTTACTAAGGTCAGTAAGGAATATGAATTTCATGACCAAATTTGAAAAGTCGTTAGTAATAAGCAAGTATACAATGCAGCTGGAAAATGTCTAGGAAGGTGCATAACAATCAATGTTACAATAAATGTATTGTAAGAGCCCAAGGACAGGTGATAGGGAATCTGGCTACCTAACGTTGACCATGAAGTCGTTCACAGGATTGGATGTGTAGGTCAGAGGGGATGTGGCAATCTCTGATATTAATGTTGTATATACCCATTATAACGCATATGTTTAAAGATCCTGCACTTTACTGGGAAAGGTAGAGTGTCACTGACCTCTCCTCTGATCTGAGCCATAATTAAGTGGTCTACTGGGCTCCATATGAAAGCCAGATTCGGAGCAATCTCTGGCCTCTCCCACATTCTGTAAAGGAGCTCTGAATGAAGATCGATTTGTGCTACTAAACACGGGACTCAGACTCCTCTTTAAAATCCCTCTCCAATACTTATCAATATCCCTCGTAAACTGTATCCCTCTCACAACTGCTTTTCCACCTATTTTTGAGGCACTTGCCAATTTTGCTACAGTACATTCACTTCCGTTCTCCAAGTCTTTAACATATATTGTAAGCAGTTGAGGTCCCAGAACTGACCCCAAAGAACCCCACTGCTCATGGGTTTCCATTCTGAGAAGAACTCTTTATCTGGTCTCATTGTCTCCTGCTCTAGAGCCAATTCTCTATCCATTTAGTACTTCCGACCAAGGAATCTTATTTTATGACTCATCCTTTTGTGAGGCGAAGGTGAGGACTGCAGATGCTGGAGTTCAGAGTCAACAGAATAGTGCTGGAAAAGCACAGCAGGTCAGCCAGCATCCGAGGAACAGGAGAACCGATGCTTTTGGTGTAAGCACTTCATCAGAATATCCAAAGTGTCAATTCTCCTGCTCCTCGGATGCTGCCTGACCTGCGCTTTTCTAGCACTACACTCTCGACTTATCCTTTTGTGAGGTACGTTGTTGAATGCTTTTTGGAAGTTCACCTTCAACACATCTACATCAGAAGAGATCGTCTCAGAAAATTCTAATAAACTTGTCAGACATGATTCCCCTTTTATAATGCCATCCTGACTCTGCTTGATTAGATTATGACTTTTTAAATGTTTTGCTATTACTTCCTTAATAATTGATTCCAATACTTTGTCCAATATGTTCAAACTTCTGGATTGTTGTATTACCCAGGAGTTTTGAAAGCCCATGGTCCCCCATTGAATTCGCCATAGCAGTGCCTTGGCCAATTAGAGTCAATTTGCTAACAAATCTTAGCAGGACTTATACACTTAATGTTAAGGTCCTAGGGAGTGTTGCTGAATAAAGAGACCTTGGAGTGCAGGTTCATAGCTCCTTGAAAGTGGAGTTGCAGGTAGATAGGATAGTGAAGGCGGCGTTTGGTATGCTTTCCTTTATTGGTCAGAGCATTGAGTACAGGAGTTGGGAGGTCATGTTGCGGCTGTACAGGACATTGGTTAAGCCACTTTTGGAATATTGCGTGTAATTCTGGTCTCCTTCCTATTGGAAAGATGTTGTGAAACTTGAAAGGGTTCAGAAAAGATTTCCAAAGATGTTGCCAGGGTTAGAGGACTTGAGCTATAGAGAGAGGCTGAACAGGCTGGGGCTGTTTTCCCTGGAGCATCGGAGGCTGAGGGGTGACCTTATAGAGGTTTACAAAATTATGAGGGGCATATGAGGGGATAAATAGACAAAGTCTTTTCCCTGGGGTCGGGGAGTCTAGAACTAGAGGGCATAAGTTTAGGGTGAGAGGGGAAAGATATAAAAGAGACCTAAGGGGAAACGTTTTCACGCAGAGGGTGGTACGTGTATGGAATGAGCTGCCAGAGGAAGTGGTGGAGGCTGGTACAATTGCAACATTTAAGAGGCATTTGGATGGTTATATGAATAGGAAGGGTTTGGAGGGATATGGGCCTGGTGCTGGCAGGTGGAACTAGATTGGGTTGGGATATCTGGTTGGCATGGATAGTTTGGACCGAAGAGTCTGTTTCCATGCTGTACATCTCTATGACTCTATGACAATCAGTCCCTTTTCTCCTGTAGTACAAACAGATGTGATCTTTGAAATTTGACAATTCTTGCATTGGTTCTGATGAGTGGTTCTCTTTGGCAACATGTCTCTCTGGTCAGGAATATTCCACTTTCGGAAGTCTTCCCGTTAGATTATTCAGCATGCATTTTGTGAATAACACAATTTATTTTGTCCTTAGTGTACTTAAGATTTTCAATCTGCTAAAATAGTTTCAAGTAAGTAGATAAAATGGTCTCAAGAATAGGCCTAGAAGTTCCATAGGTTATGATGGCAGCATGAGAGATAATATGGATGTCAGTGGAAGGGGTGAATAACCTGGTATTAGGGGCCGGGAAATATGTATGGAAGGGCTTAAGGTGGCATGGATGAGGCATTGGCAGTGTTAGGGAATCTGAGTGCTATTAGTCAGATTTCTCATCATAACTGGGACAATGTGCCATAGCATCAAGACAGACTCCTAAATGATTTCACCCTGATACCCGCAGCCACAGGACTGCATCTACCTCTTTCCTGGGTCAGCTGATCTGCCTGCACCCGCCTCACAGTAAAGATTGGACTTCTGAAGCCACTCTTCACTGAGGGAGATGGATTCCTATGGATTCCCTGATTCCCACTCCCACCTTCAAGCCACAATTTGAAAAATGGAACAAATAATTTGTTTTTAGATGCAAAATAGCAGCAAATGACTACTAAAGCAGGAAACAATGGAACATCTTGGAGAAACTACATTCAAACAATTTTATTGTAATGATAAGGGGGTGCCACGTACATTATCATCATTACAAACACTTCTGAAAATACACAGCCATCATTACCCTGTACTATTTTGGATCCTCAAACATAGCTTTGCTACATATTTTTAAGGGGATAAACATCATTACTGAGTGAAGGGTTCTAGCAGTAAAACATGACTGTCTACAATGGCAAATGACTGGTTTTATTAATAATTTGATTTATTAAAATTATATATTAATTTGAACAATGTAAAATTACTCATGCATCCTTTACATCTTAAATTTTTAAATTCTTGACTATGATGAAAAATCTCAATCTGTAGTCTGGTTATGTAATATTGTAGCTGATCATCAATGTTGTAGAAATAAACAATTCTGTTAGTTATTAGTAATAAATTACTTTTATTAATTAACAGCTAGTTATGATTCATAACACAATAATGTTGAGTTCTTCAGAAAAATCTCAATTAAATATAATATATTGTTGGGTTTTGCATTGTAGGACTGATTTGGAGCAACAGAAGGAAATAGTGAGGAAACAATATCGGCTTTGAAAATGGATTTATCTAGGTTTAAACAGGTAAAAAATGTGGATCTCTTTAACTGTTTCTCGTGATGCTTGACCAGGGCTCATAGATATTCCCAGGAGTGTGAAAAAATTCTCAAAGTATGCTCGTTACTCATATAGACAGCACATTAATAATATCAGGCAAGAAATCTCTGGTTATCTGGGCTAGGGCAAAAGGAGAGGGATGAGGAACTGACTTGTTAGTTTTAAAACCGCATTCTTATACCCCAATAAAGATAAATAAATTGATTACAGCACTTTCTTAAGATTAATTGAGGAAGCAGATTTTTACATTTTGGAACAAAATGAATTGGAATTAGCTAGGCTTTGCAATTTGAATAATTTAGAATTAATAAATACATTGATAAGTTGCTTATTAAACATTGCCAGTATACATGCCCATGGCCATCAAACAAGAAACATGTGCATAAAAAGGAGAATTTAATAACCTGTTTTGTTTAACTTCTGAAACAAGATGTGTAATAAAGCAGTGTATATTTCAAGCTGAACTAAAAATGGGTAATACTGGAAGTACTCAGCAGTTCAGCAGGCATCTATGTAGCAAATTTCCAAGTAACTGATGAATTCAATTTGTTGAATCTCACTCACCTACATGGAAAATTGTAGTGATATAAGTGAAAAATCGGTCAATGGAGGGAAGGTATAATTCAGACATTAAGTGATAGGAATTATGAAAAATGTAAATTAGACCATGAGACTAGAACTATGGGGCATTTTCAAAGAGAACATATTTCATCCAAGATGAAAGATTATATTTTTCTGACATGCATTTTTCTGGCAAATTTTATTCTCCATTTCTATAAATGAAATGCACAAACCGAAATATTGACATACAAAACACAGTGGTACTTTTTATCGGTTTTATTTTGCAAACATTAGTGATCTCTGCCTTATATCAATTTATTTTCCTTGATAACAACAGCAAACAGGGGAAAATATAAGCTGAAGGTGGGATACTTGCTATGACCATACAACCATATGGCAGCAGAGTAGAACCTGAGAAATTATATACATGAGGTCTTGTTAAAGGTATAAAATGGAGTAAAATTTCTATCAAAGTTGGAAAAGGGTTTTGAACATCTTATTATAAATCAGATAAGATTAATGCACATGAGACACTACAAAAGAATGTTAGGTTTCATTAAAATCATTAAAATCATTTTTTGATTCCTACTGAAAGCAGTGTGCTATAGCTTAATTAAAAAAATCTTCTGCGTCTATCCTCATTAAAATCATCTATTAAAATATCTAGCTCTGCATGACTCATTTATTCAATTATGACAGCTACTTGAGGCATTATTTTATGCTATGTAACCTTTTATACTTGAACTTTTAATGATTATATATAAATGCTTAATTAACATTTCTACAAACCAGTTTGTCACAGAATAAGTTATTTGCATACTACAAGGTTCGAAGTTTGTCTGGCCAGTACTATGTTCCCATCATTGATAACCTGAATGCGTATTTGATAGATAAGTTTGATAGATATACTGAATAGTATCTTTCAATTTTGCACTAGTGATCACTCATTCAGATGTACTTTAAGGTTTTCAGTCAGATATCATAGTCCAAAAATGTGAGCATTCACCCAGTAAAAAAACAGGATACAACTAACATAGGAAACAAGAGATACAAAAGAGAATTCAAACAACTGAATAAAAAGAAGAGAACTCTGTAATTAGATTTGATTGAGCAAAGAAAATTAAATTTGGTCGCTGTTCCAGTTACTTTAGGAACTCATACATAGTATTTTAATTCCAAACATATATTCTAACATACTGTGCAAGTTGTGGATTTAGAAATTATGTTTAAATTTCCAGTGTTGCAGAGCAAAAAAGATGTTAATCTCAATCATTTTTGAGAAAAGAGGCAAAGAACGTGAAGAACTTCATTTGAAGCTTACATCTTCACAACCTTACTTGCCCAAAATGGATCAGGAGTCTTTATATTACAGCAGCTTAAATCAAGTGATAAATACCATTACAACTTGAAGCTTGTTGGTACAATCATTTTGATTCAAAATATGATGTGGAGGTGCCGGTGTTCAACTGGAGTAGATGCAACAATCATTAAAGACAGAAGTCACATGACACCTGGTTATAGTCCAAAGGATTTATTTGAAATCACAAGCTTTTGAAGGATTGCTCCTTCATCAGCTGACGGGTGACTTCTGACTTGATTCGAAATATAACTTGTCATCTTCAAGTATCTGTGGATCTTCAGTACGTCACAATCTCTGAAGTAATGTACACATTTAATAACAAATCTGAGCTTCCATCTGATAGCTGAAAGGATGAAACCACATTATTTGACATTTTAAAACTTGTAACTAATGGGCAAAAATGCTGTTGACTAAACAGCATTTTAATTTTGTAGGCAATTTATGTTTCCAAGTAGAGTGCGGAACCTTCCTCTTTTATACTTATCACATATCAACTCCTCACCGGTTTACTGCCCTTATGGCAAACTGCACACAGTTACTTCCAGAAATAAGTTCTCATATCCCCATTTCACTGAGTACTAACTTTCAGTGACGCCTTCAGGAAGTTTCCTTCTGAATTCCTTTGGAGCATTTCTTAAATCTACCATTAGTAAACATACAGCTGACCACACTAAGTTGTTACAGTGTCTGTAATAGTCATTGATTTGTAAGGTGGTCTGAAAAAAAACGCTTCCTCTGTCCTCTTTCCCATAACAGCATGAAATACTTTAGCCTAATAACGAGATAGAATTCTAATTATCTGAGCTTGTTCTGTACTCTCTTTCCTCTTAAGAGTAATAGGTTGTTTACAGGACAACTGTTGACACCCCATAGCAACAATGTCTTCTTGTGACTTTGGGTGTCTTAGAGTTTCTCTGTTGTGAATTCAGAGAACACTACCACTGTCTTCAAGAATTTTAATCTTACATCCTCTTTCTAGTAAAATTATTTAATCCTTTCTTTAAAACCTAACAATAAAACTACCCAGTTAAAGTGTCAGGCAGACTTCAGAACAGTTTACATTTCCCCTTCATGTACTTTAAATTTAAAGATAGAGTTTCAAAAGAAAATAATCTTACAAATTTCAAAATTGTAACTAGTGTAAATAACAGACCGATAACTTGACAAGGAGGGTCTCAGAAACAGATAAATCATCTGTAGAGCAACACTATAGATGTCCTGAAATGACTACAAGGCTCTCAAATGCCATCATGATTTGTGATCAGTGGAATAACAGTATTAATGTGGGAAATCGAGGAAGGGTGCTGAGCTGATTTAAATTATTTTATCTTTAGATCATTATTCTTTCTTTTTCCTCAACAACAGCATTGTATTCAGTAGATTAAATGCACTGCATTTAGGCAGATGGAACCTATTCATGTATTGGTCTGTTGTGGAATGTTCATGCAGTGTTACATGGATAGGAGACAGGTAAGACATTTTGAGGAGGCACATTTATAATGGGAATGCAAAATAATCTAGAGCAGGAACATTTCAATGCAGTACATAAAGGAGGATATTTGATTTCTGTCATTGTTCAAAGTCCTAAAGCAACATGGCCATATCTTTCTATCTGGATATCTTCTCTGGCATGGAGACTTACGTATTGGTAATCTATATTGAGATTTCAAAGAGGGGCCACTCTCATAGTCCTAGAATTTCCATTTATTATAGTGGATAGAAAATTAGAAACTAACATCAATTCGGGTGAAGCAATTTCTAAAGACCACCATCCATCCTCAGGCACCGAACTATGTTGGATCTTGTTTGATCTTCAGTCTATGTTTGTTGAGTCTATTAGTTATTGTTGGGATAGCGTATCGATTTTGATAATTATGTCATTGTGGAGGGAAAGCATCATCAAATCTAAATTACTCTGTCATGACCCCGATAAAAGTTAAGGGTGGACATAAGTAGATGCAGGGGTTAGGGCATGACTGAGTTCAACTGAAATGACAGTCTCATTTTGACGGTCTTATCAAGTTCGCTGTGCAGACTCATCTGTAAAGGTTATTTTGATGAGATTCTGGAAGGTTATTATCGGCTGCAGAATTAATTCCCAACACACATTATTGACTGAAGAGAATAATTGAGGGAAGAAAACCGGGGCTGATGTTATTTATTGATGGAGCAAGAGAGTTTGAGGGAACAAAATCAGACCAACATTATTAACGGAGAAAAAAAAATCAGGCCAGTTGTTATTTATTTACTGAGAGACAGACTGAAAGATGAACGATCAGAACAGATGTTATTGACTGAGAGAAAGATCGAGAGTTGAAAATCAAGGAATGAAATGTTTAAAAAGTAAAAATCTTTCTTTTAGAAAAATGTTTATTTCACAATAGCAATAACAAAGAGAATCAATGAGTTCCCGTGGTAACTTACAGGGTCAATGCATGGCCAAATTAAATAAAATAAGTCACAATATTAAAACACCGTGCTTTTAGGTTTTTATAGAATACCAAGTGATGAAAACTGGATAGAAAATTATGCGTTGCAACACCTGCAAGTTCCCAGTAATTGCTGCCAGTCGATCAGACATTCTGTCAGCAGTGTGCATCCATATCATCTGTCCAGTGCTTTCCTTATAAATCATTTGTTAAGACCGTTCTGCAGTGTGGAACTAAACTAGACAAACAAAGATGATTTATCCATGGTCTGTCTTGATTTAATCGATCCAGGTAGGCAGCAGTTTAAAAAAGGTAAGGAAAAGTGCTGGGAGGGGTGTGGTGATTAAATCAATTTGGGATGTTCTGGTCCCTACCAGGTGACACTTATTGGAAAGCATTTGTGTAGGTACAAGCATGCATGTAGATTGCTTAATCACAGGACAGAATACTGTCTGACATTTGCAGTCTGGGTTCATGCATTTTTAATAGGAACTGATTGGGAAGACTGTTGTCACTCCTGTAGCTTTACCTTAGTATGAGTTACTAACTTGGGAAGAGGAGGAGGGATAACAAAATATAAACATAACGTAGGAACAGAAATATATGGTAGCTTAAGATGGATGCTCTGAAAGTTAAATTCTGTTTTTTTTTATTGCCTTCTTTCCCCAACCAGATATTGAGACCATAAATAAAACATATTTGCAGCATGGAGCTTTTTATTTGTGCAGGCTAAATTTCCAATCTTGCTTTGTTCTTGGATGTGATGCAAATATATTAATCAAGTAAAGAACTGGGATTGTTGTTTCCAGATAATGTGAGCTTGCCATGTTTATTTATTGAAAATGGGCTATTGGGAAACTAAAGTCATTTTAGAAATTAAGTAAAACATTCAGCTAGCTCCCTATTTTTAAGCGATGCCAACTAAAGGGAAGTAAGTAGCTCATCGTTTTTAAAAATGGTAATGTTTATTCATATTTGTAAGATTAAAAAGTAGGAGCAAGATTTGCTACACAATAGATATAATAGAAAGGCAGGTAGTCCTGAACTCACATGTGCTATATAAAAACTCCAGGATATGTGCATGAAATGTTATCAACTGCTGTAGCTCCAGTTCTGGGTTTCAGAGCTTGAGTAGCAGCTCCCTTCATTACAGCACATCCTTGAGGTTAAAGCTATGGATAGCACACTCATTAGATGTGGTCACTTCACAACTGAACAGAATGATGGGAAAGAGGGAATGAATGACAATTATACAGTCAAGAAGAATCACATGGCTAAAGTATGAGCTCTCTGAGTACATCTCACTCAGTAACCAGTCTTCAGTTCTGATAATGATGGAAGGGATAGTCCTTGTAGTCGTTGAGCAAGAACCAGGTCCATGATTCTGTTTTTGTTTGTTTCAGATCTCCAGCACCACAAGACTTTGTTTTATTTCCATGTTACCAAGGTTAGTTCAGCAAGCACAAAGGCAACTGGAAGAGTAATAGTGCTAGGAGATTCAATAGTTAAATAGTCAAAGAGTTCAACAGGTAAATAGGCAAGTGTTTTTTAGCAGGAGACACGAGTCCTGCATGAGTTGTTGCAACTCTGAAGTCAGGATCACAGTTCCTTAAAAGTGGAGCCGCAGGTAGATAGGATAGTGAAGAAGGTGTTTGGTATGTTTTCCTTTATTGGTCTGAGTATTGAGTATAGAAGTTGGGAGGTAAAAACAATGACTGCAGATGCTAGAAACCAGATTCTGGATTCGTGGTGCTGGAAGAGCGCAGCAGTTCAGGCAGCATCCAAGGAGCTTCGAAATCAACGTTTTGGGCAAAAGCCCTTCATCAGGAATAAAGGCAGTGAGCCTGAAGCGTGGAGAGATAAGCTAGAGGAAGGTGGGGGTGGGGAGAAAGTAGCATAGAGTACAATGGGTGAGTGGGAGAGGGGATGAAGGTGATAGGTCAGGGAGGAGAGGGTGGAGTGGATAGGTGGAAAAGGAGATAGGCAGGTCGGACAAGTCTGGACAAGTCATGGGGACAGGGCTGAGCTAGAAGTTTAGAACTAGGGTGAGGTGGGGGAAGGGGAAATGAGGAAACTGTTGAAGTCCACATTGATGCCCTGGGGTTCTGAGGTGGAAGATGAGGCGTTCTTCCTCCAGGCATCTGGTGGTGAGGGAGTGGCGGTAGAGTGGGAGGGGGAGTTGAAATGTTGGACCACAGGGCGGTGTGGTTAATTGGTGCGGGTGTCCCGGAGCTGTTCCCTAAAGCGCTCTGCTAGGAGGCGACCAGTCTCCCCAATGTAGAGGAGACCGCATCGGGAGCAACGGATACATTAAATGATATTAGTGGATGTGCAAGTAAAACTTTGATGGATGTGGAAGGCTCCTTTAGGGTCTTTGTGGAAGGTGGAAAGGGGTGGGGAGGGAAATATATTCCTGGTGGTGGGCTCTGTTTGGAGGTGGCGGAAATGTCAGCGGATGATTTGGTTTATGCGAAGGTTGGTAGGATGGATTTTAAACCTACTGCGAATCCTCTTGCAAGGATGCCTGCCTTGAAGAAGTTTTCCTCCTCTTTCTACAAGATCCTGTATTCCCAATTCCTCCGCCTCCACCGTATCTGCTCCCAGGAGGACCAGTTCCACCACAGAACACACCAGATGGCCTCCTTCTTCAGAGACCGCAATTTCCCTTCCCATGTGGTTAAAGATGCCCTCCAACGCATCTCCGCCCTCAGACCCCACCCCTCCAACCGTAATAAGGACAGAACGCCCCTGGTGCTCACCTTCCACCCTACCAACCTTCGCATAAACCAAATCATTCGCCGACATTTCCGCCACCTGCAAACAGACCCCACCACCAGGAATATATTTCCCTCCCCACCCCTTTCCGCCTTCCGCAAAGACCGTTCCCTCCGTGACTACCTGGTCAGGTCCACGTCCCCCCTACAACCCACCCTCCCATCCTGGCACTTTCCCCTGCCACCGCAGGAACTGTAAAACCTGCGCCCAAACTTCCTCCCTCACCTCTATCCAAGGCCCTAATTCCTCATTTCCTCATTTCCCCTTCCCCCACCTCTCCCTAGTTCCAAACGTCCAGCTCAGCACTGTCCCCATGACTTGTCCGGACTTGTCCTACCTGCCTATCTCCTTTTCCACCTATCCACTCCACCTTCTCCTCCTTGACCTATCACCTTCATCACCTCCCCCACTCACCCATTGTACTCTATGCTACTTTCTCCCCACCCCCACCCTCCTCTAGCTTATCTCTCCACTCTTCAGGCTCACTGCCTTTATTCCTGATGAAGGGCTTTTGCCCGAAACGTCGATTTCGAAGCTACTTGGATGCTGCCTGAACTGCTGTGCTCTTCCAGCACCACTAATCCAGAATCTGGAGGGGAAACTGCAGATGGTGGTGTTCTCATGGATCTACTGCTCTTGTTCTTCTAGATGGAAGTGATTGTGAGTTTAGAAGGTACTGCCTATAGATCCTTGGTGAATTTCTGCAATGCACCATTAAGATAGTACATGCTGTTTCTATTGAACATCAGTAGTGGAGTGAGTGGATGTTTGATGCCAATCAAGTGAGCTGCTTTGTCCTGGATGGTGTCAAACTTCTTGAGTGTTGTTGAAGATGCACTTATTGAGGCAAGTATTGGGGAGTATTCCACTCTTGACATATGCCTTGTAGATGGTGGACAGGCTTTGTGGATTTAGAGGGTGAGTTATTCACCACACATTTCTAGCTTTCTTTCTCACTGCTGCTCTTGTAGCCATTGTGTTTATGTGGTGAGTTCAGTTGAGTTTCTGGTCAATATTAAATATGACATTGAAAGTGTGGGAATTAGTAATGGTGACACTATTCGTCAACAATTAGTTGATTCTAAATTTTTTAAATTGAATTTGGGTTCCAGGATTTGAACCAGGATGCCCAGAACATTAGCTGAGTTTCTGGCCCTCGCTTTTACTGATATTTATGAATGACCTTGATGTCCAGGGCACAATTTCAAGATTCACACACAATACAAAACTTGAAAATACTGTGAACTGCAATGACAAGGATTGTGCAGAATTTCAAAAAGACACATTCAGCTGGTGTAATAAGTGGACAACGAATGGCAGAGGAAATCCAATGCAGAGAAATGTGAACTGATTCATTTTGGAAGGAAAATGCAGGGAGACAATAGATACAGTTTTAAAGCAGCAGTGAGAATGGAGGGATCTTAGTGTATCAGTGCGTAAGTCATTAAAGGTGGTAGGACAGATTGAGAGGGTGGTTAATAAAGCATATAGAATTTAAAACAACTTAATTAATTAGGGAATAAAGGACAAGAGCAAAAAAGTTACATTAAACTTGAATTGAACACCAGCTCAGCCCTAACTGAATCACCTCTTGATTTCCCAAAGCCTGTCCACCAGCTATAAGGCCCAAGTCTGGAATGTGATGGAATAATCCCCACTTGCCTGGATGAGTGCAGCTCACACAACACTTAAGAAGCTTGACACTATCCAGCACAAAACAGTCTGCCTGATTGGCACCACAGCCACAAACATTCACAACTTTCCAACCTTCAGTAGCAACAGTATGTATTATCTCCAAGATGGACTGCGGAGATTTGCAAAAGTTCCTTTAATTGTACCTTCCCTAAAGGATATTAGTGAACCAGATGGGATTCTCCTGACAATTCTGTAGAAGATTCTTAATTCCAGGTTTTTAAAAGTGAATTCAAATTCCAGCAGCTGCTGTGGCAGGATTTGAACCCGGGACCCCAAAACATTAACTGAGTTTCTAGATTAATAATCTAGCAATAATACCACCAAGTCATTGTCTCCCCATAGGCTTACCAAAGGCCAGTGTTGGAGCCCTTGATATTCCTAATATCAAGAGTGACCCAGATCTTGGCATACTATCTAGAAGGACAAATGCAGCAGATATATGGGAATATTACCATTTGTAAGTTCCCCTCCAGATGCACACCATTCTGATTTGGAAATATTTCAATGTTCCTTCAATATTGGTCTCTCCCTAATTCATGTTGGTCTACCTACAGCACTTGGTTACAGTGGTTCAAGAAGGCAGCTCACTACCACCTTCTCAAGGGAAACTAGGAATAGGCAATAAAGGTTGGCCCAGCTAATGATGCCCACATTCCATGATTACATTTTTAAGATGTCCTGCCTTCACCCATTTAACAGCCAAATTGCTATAAAGTAACAGCAAAGCAAATCAGTCAAGTGCAACAGTGAAGTCTACCCCTGCATCCCTATGGAAAATTCTGTCCAGTGTAATATTTCAATTTTCCTAACAGTACTTAAGTATTATAGCAAGGAAAGTATCAGCAATGTTACATTTGGTTGCAGTTCTGCAAGTGCACTGGCAGAAGATAATCTGTCCTTTCAGATGTGAGGAGCACACACGAATCTGTAGGCTGGCTAAAAAAACACCATTGTGGTAGTGGGAAATGCAATCTTTCAAAGGTTGCAGGAGCAAATGCACAAGAAATTTTCTGGATTACTTTCAGTCCATGCCATTATGATGAATGTCAACAAGAGTTCACTCTCACCTTGGTGCTACTTCATTGAGGCAGAATAGAAGGCATTTGAGCAGGCTTTCAGCTAGTTGACACTTGTGTATCCTTGCTGCTGCAGGGCACACTTTGTGGCTGGCATAGAAATATATTCCTAATGTCACACATAAATCTTGAAAGGTAGGAGTACCAAGCTGATTTCCAGCACAAGCTACTTGCAGGCTGGAAACCCAGGGAGTTGTCAGCTTGGTACCTACATGATACTGGACAAGATGCAGAGTTTTCTGACAACAGTGTTTTCAGCGTTCATGAGGATTGCAGAAGGAGGAGATTCTAGCCACTATTTCTGAACTTCCAAATTTGATATATTCATAATATAGCTCTTACAAAAAATGAAATTATAAGGATAGGGTGGCATGGTAGTTCAGTGGTTAGCACTGCTACTTCACAGCATCAGGGACCTGTGTTCAATTCCTGCCTCAGGCATCTGTCTGTGTGGAGTTTGCATGTTCTCCCTGTGTCTGTGTGGGATTCCTCCGAGTGCTCCGGTTTCCTCTCACAGTCCAAGGATGTGCAGGTTAGATGAATTGGCCATGCTAAATTGCCATAGTGTTAGGTGGATTAGTCAGGGGTAAATGTAGGGGAATGGGTCTGGGTGGGTTGCTTTTCGGAGGTTCGGTGTGGACTTGTTGGGGTGAAGGGCCTGTTTCCACACTGTAGAGAATCTAATCTAAAGAACAAATGCACCCATGAAAATTTACTCGCTACATGAATAGAATATCCAAACTCAGGGTGGTGGGGGATGGGATCAGAGAGTGAGAATGTGGCCGGAAGGTGGGAGGGATGGGGGCTTGCTGGGTCTTTATTGTATGCACTGTTTATGTAACTGGATTAGTTTTCTTTTTACATACAAATGTCATTGTCACCGTCTTGTCCTATGTGGAACTAGGATTTGAGGTTTGTCCTCATCTCCCTGTAAAATGGTAGGGTTTGGGGCCTAGCTTTGCTGCTCCTCTCCCTTGTAAAATTTCTGTCTCTTGTTTACAGCTGTAAATGTTTTTTGTAAACTGTTTTGTAACTTGTTTAATAAAATATTATAAACAGGAGATTCAGAGTCTTCTCAGTTTAGGACACTGACTCTGTGCTGGCTTGTATTACAGTAAAAAAAACAAACAAGAGTGCTCAAGATTCTGTTCACTCTGAGAGCTGGCTCTGAGGGAGCTGGATCAATGTCAAGGACTCGCCACATGTAAATGAAGGGTGACTTGGTGACTGTAGTAAAGCACATCCTGAAGAAACTCATTTGTAACAGTTGTCTTTGAGTTGCGGAAGGCATTGCTTGTATTATACTGTTATTTGGGAAACTTGACTCATTCGATTTTGCTGTCAAAGATTGGGCCCAGTATATGGAAAGGACATGATATTTTTTCTAATCAAATGACACTGGGGCAGGTGAAGAGCAATAACTATTTCCCCTGACAGCTTGTGGACCTGCAGCTTTTTTGGTTATTAGGAACCTATCTTTCCCTGAGGCACAAGAGACTCAAAGATTTCAAGAGTTGATGGATTTAGTTAAGGAATATTACAACTCCAAGCCTCCTCCAATTCTAAGATGCTGTCATTTTTACTCGGGAATTTGAGAGACAGTGGATTCAGTCAATTCTTTGACTAGGTTACGATGATTGACAGAGGCATGTGACTGATATGCTGACAGACTGTTGTTATGTGGGATTAATGATGTAACCATGCAAAAGCACTGACAGCTGAAGCCCAATTGGACTTCAAACAGGCATTACAACTGGCTTTAATATTGGAAGTGCAAAAAGTGGAGCACATCAGTTGCAGGGTATTACAATAGACATGTACCCCCTCGCCAATCCAACTGAGCTTGGGGAACATCACTTGAGCGGAAGCAATTGTATTGCTTCGCTCAAGATATCTTCTGAACAGAGGGACTCTAGGTCAGTCCACTGAAAACCCTAAAACAAAGCCAAGCCTAGGCAAATAGTTTATATTTTCTTCACGATCTGGGCCGGAAAGTAGTGGATGCAGGTAAGCGAACTCGAGGCGGCAACAGAGTCCCACTAGGCCTAAATTGAGCAAGAGAACTCATAGTTGAAAAATGTCATGCTTGAAAAGCACAGCAGGCCAGGCAGCATCCAAGGAGCAGGAGAATCAACGTTTCGGGTATAAGCCCTTCTTCAGGAATGAAGTATTTCTGAAGAAGGGCTTATGCCCGAAACGTCGATTCTTCTGCTCCTCGGATGCTGCCTGGCCTGCTGTGTTTCTCCAGCACGACATTTTTCAATTCTGGTACTCCAGCATCTGCAGTCCTCACTTTCTCCTAGTTGATCTTAACCTTCTGCGAATCCTCTTACAAGGATGCCTACCTTGAAGAAGCTCTCCTCTTCCCTCTACAAGGATCTCAATGAGTCCCTCTCTCACTGCACCCTCCCGGTTGTCTCCTCTGCCCAGAAGCTCTTCAGCCACGTCCTGAAACAAACTCGCTACTACAGCCACATCTCTTTCCTTAGCACCTGCCTACGGAACCGACTGACCCTGCATGGACTCCGGAACATTCATTCCTGAAGAAGGGCTTATGCCCGAAACGTCGATTCTCCTGCTCCTTGGATGCCGTCTGGCCTGCTGTGTTTTTCCAGCACCACATTTTTCAACTCTGGTACAACAGCATCTTCAGTTCTCACTTTCTCCCAAGAGAACTCATAGGCTGGTATCTCATCACCAAGTCACACTTTATTAACATGTAGAAAGCACTTGACACTGATCCAGCTACCTCAGAGCCAGCTCTCAGAGTGAACAGGATGTCTGACAGCCAGGACTCCCTGATTGGACTGGATTAACAGCCTCAATCAGGGAATGCATATTCAATGAGGTCCATCTGGCTGACCTCATTACAATCACTACATCCCTCTCCCTCTGAGTCTGAACACACAGGCAAGTTTTTATTGTAGCTACTCATGGGATATTTTGGTACTGGATCAGGTTCCTCTAACTCTGCCTCTGATATGGGTGGTGTGTAACACACAGTAGCTGACCTCTTGTACATGGAGTATCACGGAAAAAGTTCATTGTCTTCTTCAGGTGGCATAGGTGTCAGTAGACACCATGTCCACATCAGGTTCTGAGGTATTTTCAATGCTTAATGAAGATGGAGAGACGGGATTCCGAACATTGTGAAAGGCTGTTGAGGAACCGGCACACATTTTGCTCCTGCACCGTTTGCAGGTTTGCAGCTTTCATATCGTCCACGTGCTTATTCAGGACCCGTGCAACTCCCTGAACTATATATGTCAATGGACGTGCCTCTTGCCCATGCAGGGCCAATCCTGTGGTTCTTACACCGAACACTGTCCCCTGAAGTAAACTGCCTCTCCCACTTAGCAGAGTCTTGAGTCCAGCATTGGCGTTCCTGATGCCATTTCAGTTTTTATCTTTGGAAATCTGCATCAGCATTTTAGGAAAGAGGCTACCTGAAATAAAAATATTGTGCCCCAACAATAAAACTATGGAGACAACAAAAAAAATGATAGTAGAACTGTCATTGTGCCCCTATCAAAAACTATTCAGCTTTTGTGTAAAGCTGCTCAGGGATAGACTTCGCGGTGGTGCACTGACATGTCCCTGGCTCCAGTCCAAACACTTTGGCTTCTTATTTAAACTCAATCTATAAAAACCTGGTGTTTTTTTTCAATCTGAGTATTTTTACCTTATATCTGAGCTGTTCCTGGAACTACATTCTATCATCTATAATACTCTGACTGCTTAGACGGTTACATATCCCCTGACTGATGAAACATGAATCCACTCCGTCAGCACTTCAAGGATCGATTTCTCAAAATCTTAGTCCAGCCTGTCTACATCTACCCTTCACAAACTCCAACTAATTCAGAGCTCAGTGCCTCTTGCACAGTCTCAGCAGAAATGACTTCAAATACCCCAATTATTCAATTTCAAGCCCCTTGGTGTGGGCTGAATATTGTTCCAAGTCTCATTTCTTGCTAGCTGCATAATCTTTTCTGCCAAATATACAAGCACACATCCTAAAGGACCATGAGAAAGAGGAGATAGAGGAGAGCATTTTGGCCTGTTGAGCCTTCTCTGCCATTCACTGACACTCCTCACTTCCATTTTCCCCTTAACGCTCGATTCCCCAACTGATCAAGAATCCAATCAGCTCAGTCTCAAATACACTCAAGGATGCGCCCCACAGCAGTCTGTGGCAATGAGTTCCAAAGACCCACCTCCCTCAGAGAAGAAATTCCTCCTTATCTCCATCTTAAATTGGTGCCCTTTAATTCTGAGATGAGACTCTCCTATGAGGTGAGACATCATCTCAGCATTTACCCTGTCAAGCCCCTTAAGAATACTATCTGTTTCAAAGAATCCATCACTCATTCTTATAAATTTCAATGTATAGAATCCCAACCTGTTTAACCTTTGCTCATAAGACAATCCCTCCATATCGGAATCATCTTAGTGAACCTATAATTTACATATTTCAGATTATTGATCATTCCCGCTTCCTTTAACTACATCATCAGAAACAGACTTTATCATCTTTAATTCTGTTTTAAATCCACTTTACTGCCTTCAAAAGTCTCCTGAGAAAAGAAAAACTATCTTTTAAAACTGTGCTTTTGGATTTCACCCTCTGTACTTAAGTCAATGTACATCTCATAAGTATGTTCAGAAACATAAATGTGAGTCAAGGGGAATATGGTATATTTAAAATTTCATTTGTGATTCAAGTGATCATCTTCCATTATTCTAGTTCAAGACCCATGGAACCCTAAGGAGGAAGGCAGAAGCATCATGTCTGCCATTTTGCTACAGGCTATGTCAGCTACTGGAGCTATGTGAGGAAAATTGTTAAGTCCTTGAGAAATGTTAAGTCTTCGCTGTTTCATGCAGAGTGCCATGGCACACCCTGACAAAATTACTTCATTTTCCCACTTAGTTTTTTTCTGCGCTTTAAGATGTTCTCTAACAGTATCAGCACATCAGTGTAAGCCATTGCTGTAAATATTACTAGTTTAGTAATATCAAGAGCTTACTTGACTAGAGCAGAACAGAAAGTCATAATTGTTTGGTGTGTCAACTAGGAAACATATTGTTTCGCTCCCAAACTAAACCAGCAATTATGCAGCAGCTGGTTTTGCAGGCTGGTTCAGAGGTAATTGAAGCTCAGAAAGCACATAAAAAAACTCCATACTGTCCTACTTAGAAATATAATGTCAAATAAAATATAATAATTTGTATGCAAACACCTACATTTCTCCCCCATTGAGAATTGGTGATCTTCGATATCTCAATAAAATGTACATTTTGGGCATGAGAGTCTATTCCCACTTAGTTAATTGGAACATTAACTCCATAAAATATACCCTGCTTAATGGACAAAACACAATTAATACCTTCTGTTGTGTCGTAAAAGAGGATCTGACTGTTGAGGCTTGAACAAATGCATTGAAGGCTATTTTGACATTGAACACCGTGCAGATTTAGATGCAAAAACTAAAACATGAATGGAAGCTATACTCTATGTTTAACTTTTGGGTTTATTTCAGGTGTGTGTGTAACCATCTTGGGAAATGTGGGTCAATGATGAAGATGGATTGCAAAGATATTTTAACTAACTTTTACATTTAACAGCATGTGAATGTGCTTCCCAGGCTCTCTGGAGCTTGCTGTTACAACCAATGTGAGAAGACTGAAAGGCAATTCATGAGGTTCATTAACATTCAGAAACACAGCAGCAGTAAATACTTTGTGGTCACTGTGGCCTTGTTACTTCCCATTGGGACAGGATTTGTTTAGAGTACTTGTGCTGAGTGGCTCATGTTGGTACTTGGGAGGTTTTGAGTGTAAGCATCAGAATAAATGATTCCATTGCTGTGTTTAATTGGCCCTTACATAAAGAACAAGGTTGACAATCAGTAGAAATGGTCAGCTATGGACAGGCTTGCAGGTGATGAGCATAGAAGGAAGTGACAGAGTAGTTGAGGTCATAGAGAGTATAGAGGATGTATAAGCAGAGCTGCCAAAGGTTAAGATTGTAGCATCTGGTGATTTCAGACATGTGCAATATCCTGGAAAAATATTAGTTTCTTATTGGACTTACCAGTGACCACACACAACCAGAAGCAGTGAAGCCACACAGCTGAGTGCCTTATGAACTGTAATATTTGGTTACTCGCTACCAGTAGACCAATGTAACAATCACTTCCAAAGTCGATTTCCTCACCATTCTGTGAATCCAAGCCCACAGATAAAAAGTAATCTTATAACCAATGACCGACTCATTTCCCCATTGATCCCCCATCATTTCATATCTTCCCATTCAATGAGTGAGGGAAAAGGTCAGGATGAAACATTGGAAACTGGTGCAAAGGAACATGTTTTTACTTGATTAATGAAATGTTAATTTTCTGGGTTTGGTTCAAACATCCATGTGTAAAACCTCGTGAAATGACAAAGCTTTCCTGCTGCATTTCAAAACATTCTGACATGGCACAAACTTTGTGCTTTCAACGTGTGCTGAGGTAGGCACTCCAGATCCAAATGTGAACTGTTTAAATGCTCTTTGCTGATAATTCTGTGTACTGTACTGGAGTATCTGAGCGCTTTGTATAAAAACAAAATCCACCTGCGCTAGTGGAATAGCAGTCTCAGCCACTGGATAAAGAGGGAGCATTTGGAGTACTGACTGAACAGTAGTGCACGGAGGAAAAAATGCAACAAGTGGGAGTACTTTGATTAAAGGTCCCAGTTTTATATCCCCTTTTATCATCATCTATCTTATGACCTAACCACAACTTACTCAGGTGTGGGGTCAGGTCCTACTACAGGAATTTAAGCACACAGATCTAAGCTGATGCTCCAGTGCAATACCTAAGGCGGTATTGCACTGTTGGAAATGTTGTCTTTTGGATGAAGTGATCTGTTGTCTTGGTTGGACGTTCTGATGATACTACAGCTTTAAGAGGTGTAGTTTGTCCCGTTGTTTATTTATGTAAAAGTTATGACAGAGTTGCTAAGTGGTCTGCTTCAAGTCAATAAAGTAAACAGCTTGTGAGACGTTGAGTCTTTTGAAAAAAATGCAATAATAGAAGCAGCCTGAATGGGTGGGATCGAGCTCCCACTGAACAAGGATTTTTCATTTTAATTTTCAGGAGTCGCTGGTATCTTGAAGCTGAATATGGAAGGTCTTATTACTTTTTCTGTTAAAGAATTTACTTGCGTGGATTTACTCATGTATGCCAGGAAGAGTAGGGAAAGATATGAAAATTTTAGGAGATATGGGAGCAGGTCAATCTTTGATGGTGATAGATGAGGAGATATTTTATTTAGAAGGAGTACTGCCAGAAAAGATAATATGTGGAATTTGTAGTGAGAGGAGCAGTGAGGTTGGACAGTTCAGTGAAAAGTGATGAAGTAGTGTCGGAATAATAGAGAAATTCTCGGTTCTGGAATATAGTTTACCCTTGGTAATGATTTGGCTGGATCATAGGTGGGAGTGATGCCTACCGTGGTTGAAAAGCCAGTGGAAAATTAGGCAACTGGGGTGTTACAGGAAGTACACCTGTGAATTTTCCTGACTCTGAAAACAAAGTCACAAAGCCACAGGTAGAAACAGGAGAAATCAGGCAGTAAAGATAAGGAAATTGAAGTTCAATTATCAGAAATTATATTTGATCAAATGGGTGAGAAAAAAAAAACAAGAACAGGTGGAGGACAAAGTGGAATTTTTTAGTTCAGGAAAATTAGGAAAGATGAAAAACAAATAGCATGTGCAGAAGAAGAATCTGAGTGTATCCCAGAATGTTACTAACTTAAAAATGATGCCTTAATGAGTAAATGTAAACCATCACATATTCAGGCTGATGAGAAATGGGCAGAAGTTCATCAAATGGTATTGTCATTGGGTTACAGAAAAGAGGTTTTGCGGTAGCACATGAATTACCAGTAGGAGGTATTTTGGGAGTAAGGAAAACTCAAGTCAAAGTACAAAAAATATTGTATTGGCCTGGACTGCACAAGGATGTCATTGACTTTTGTTGGACATGTCCTACATGTCAGGTAACTGGAAAAGCTCAGGCAATGATAAAACCAACATTCTAATACCAATTTGAGGAACATTTACAAGAGTCTTCATTGATTTCATAGGACCCCTACCTAAAACAAAAAGTAGGAATCAATACTTGTTGACATAATGGATGTATCGACTAGGTTTCCAGAGGCAATTCTATTAGGCAATATCACAGCTGAAAGGATTATAGATGAGTTACTTTTTTTAACTAGATACAGATGACCCACAGAGATACAATCGGATCAAGGGTTGAATTTTACATCAATTATTCAAGAAAGTTATGGATAGCTTAGAAGTTAAACAATTCATATCTACTCCATATAATTCAGATTTGTAGGAGCATTAGAATGGTGGCAGCAATCTTTGAAGACTATGTTGAGGGCTTTTAGTCAAGACTATCCAGAGGGCTGGGATAAAGGAATTTCATTTGTACTTTTTGCAATTAGGGATACACTTAATGAATCATTAAATTCAGTCCATTTGAATTCACTTTTGGGCATGAGGTGAGAAAACCCTTGAAATTAATTAAGGAGAAACCGTTGAGTCAAGGTTCATTGTCCACATATTTGGTCTATGTTAAATTTGAGGGTAAGATTAAATAGAGTGAGTGAGTTGGTTAGACAGCATCTGAAAGTAGCACAGCATGTGATGAAACAGGAAGCAGATAAGAGATAATAAAAAAAATTGTAATTTTCCTGTGGAAGTAAAATATTAATGTTACTCTTGGTGGTAGGTGAACTTTTAAAAGCAAAATTTAGTGAGCCTTATAAATTGAAAGTAAATTAGGTGAAGTGAATGATTTGATAAAAATGCCAAATAGAAAGAAATTTCACAGAGTGTGTCATGTGAATAAGCTCAAAAGATATTTTGATAGGGAAAGAAAGCAAAAGAAGACTGTCGTACTGGTTACAACACAGTGAAGAACCAAGTTCAGAGGATTCTGAATTAGACATTCCTCAAATCAAATTGGACAGTGAGGAAGTTCTCAAAAATTGGGACAAATTATTGAGTTGGGAGAAAGTGAGGACTGCAGATGTTGGAGATCAGAGTCAAGAGAACGGCGCTGGAAAAGCACAGCGGTCAGGTAGCATCCGAGGAGCAGGAGAATCAACGTTTTGGGCATCCTGATGAAGGGCCTATGCCAAAAACGTTGATTTTCCTGCTCCTTGGATGCTGTCTGACCTGCTGTGCTTTTCCAGTGTCACACGCTTGACATAAATTATTGAACTATCTTCCAGAGGAAAATTGAAATGACCTGAAAGAATTATTACAATCACAAGGAAAGATATATGGGAATAAGCTGGGAAGCACTAATGTGATTATGCATGATGTAGATATAGGAAATGCTGTTCCAATTAAGTAACATCCTTATAGACTTAACCATCTAAAGTTGGCACAGGTTCATAAAGAGATTGAATGCATGCTCAAAGATAATATAATCAAAGTGAATTGCAGCAAATGAAGCTCACCCAAGATAATGGTGCCAAAACCAGATGGTACTCAATGATTATGTGTGCACTATTGCAAAGTGCAGTTACAAAATCTTATTCATATCCTATTAGGAAGATGGGACAAGCAACCTATATTTCTAACTTGGGCTTGCTCAGAGGATACTGGCAGGTACCTTTATCTGAAAGAGCAAAGGAAATTTTGGCTTTTGTGACACCAAATGGACTGTATCAGTTTAAAAAGGTAAAAACAATGACTGCAGATGCTGAAAATCAAATACTGGATTAGTGGTGCTGGAAGAGCACAGCAGTTCAGGCAGCATCCAACGAGCAGCGAAATCAACGTTTCGGGCAAAAGCCCTTCATCAGGAATAAAGGCAGTGAGCCTGAAGCATGGAGAGATAAGCAAGAGGAGGGTGGGGGTGGGGAGAGAGTAGCATAGAGTACAATGGGTGAGTGGGGGAGGAGATGAAGGTGATAGGTCAAGGAGGAGAGGGTGGAGTGGATAGGTGGAAAAGAAGATAGGCAGGTCGGACAAGTCAAGGAGGCAGTAACTGAGCTGGAAGTTTGAAACTAGGATGAGGTGGGGGAAGGGGAAATGAGGAAGCTGTTGAAGTCCACATTGATGCCCTGGGGTTGAAGTGTTCCGAGGCGGAAGATGAAGCGTTCTTCCTCCAGACGTCTGGTGGTGAGGGAGTGGCGGTGAAGGAGGCCCAGGACCTCCATGTCCTCGGCAGAGTGGGAGGGGGAGTTGAAATGCTGGGCCACGGGGCGGTTTGGTTGATTGGTACGGGTGTCTCGGAGATGTTCCCTAAAGCGCTCTGCTAGGAGGCGCCCAGTCTCCCCAATGTAGAGGAGACCACATCGGGAGCAACGGATACAATAAATGATATTGGTGGATGTGCAGGTGAAACTTTGATGGATGTGGAAGGCTCCTTTAGGGCCTTGGATAGAGGTGAGGGAGGAGGTGTGGGCACAGGTTTTACAGTTCCTGCGGTGGCAGGGGAAAGTGCCAGAATGGGAGGGTGGGTCGTAGGGGGGTGTGGACCTGACCAGGTAGTCACGGAGGGAACGGTCTTTGCGGAAGGCGGAAAGGGGTGGGGAGGGAAATATATCCCTGGTGGTGGGGTCTTTTTGGAGGTGGCGGAAATGTCGGTGGATGATTTGGTTGATGCGAAGGTTTGTAGGGTGGAAGGTGAGCACCAGGGGCGTTCTGTCCTTGTTATGGTTGGAGGGGTGGGGTCTGAGGGCGGAGGTGCGGGATGTGGACGAGATGCGTTGGAGGGCATCTTTAACCACGTGGGAAGGGAAATTGCGGTCTCTAAAGCCCACCCTATCTCTTGCAAAAATGCCATCCCGTATTCCCAATTTCTCCGCCTCCGCCGTATCTGCTCCCAGGAGGACCAGTTCCACCATAGGACACACCAGATGGCCTCCTTCTTTAGAGACCGCAATTTCCCTTCCCACGTGGTTAAAGATGCCTGAACTGCTGTGCTCTTCCAGCACCACTAATCCAGTATGTATCAGTTTAAAGTCATGCCATTTGGTATGGAAAATGTGCCAGCCACATTTCAAAGACTAACCAATACGGTCATTTCAGGATTACCTAATTGTGTGGTGTAAATTGATGATCTGGTGATGTTTAGTCACACATGGAAGGAACATTTAGAGTGTCTATTGGAATTGTTTGATTAACTTTGTGAGGTGGGCTGGTGATAAATCTGGCTAAGAGTGAGCCCACATAATGTTCCTGGGCCATGTCATTGGACATGGACAAACAGCCCCATGGGCTGAGAAAAGAAAGGGTTTTGGGGAGTTTTACGTACCATCAATGTAAAGGGAAGAATGATTCATTGGACTGTGTGGTTTTTATTGGAAGTTAGTACAAAGGTTTAGCAGTGTGTATGCTCCATTGACTGACTTGTTGAAGAAGTACAGGAAATTTCAGTGGAAGGAGGAGTATCAGAAGGCATTTCACAGTCTGAAAGCTGTGTTAACCTCTGCCCCTGTGTTAGCCACACCCACATATGCGGCACTGTGGTCAATGGTTAGCACTGCTACCTCACAGCGCTCGGGACCCAGGTCCGATTTCACCCTCAAGTGACTGGAGCTTGCATGTTCTCCCCATATCTGCATAGATTTCTTCCGAGTGCTCCAGTTTCCTTCCACAGTCCAAAGATGTGCAGGTTAGGTGAATTGGCCATGGAAATGTCCATAGTGTCCAGGGATGTGCAGGCTAGATGGATGAGCCATGGGAAATGCAGGGTTACAAGGATAGGATAGGGAGTGTGGGTCAGGGTGGAATGCTCTTTGGAGAGTTAGTCTGGACTCAATGGATTGAATGGTCTTTTTACATTCTACGAAAGGCATTCAAAGTGGCTATTAATGTGAGTAATGTGCGTGTCGGTGTTGTACTCTTGTAAGAAGATGACGAGAACAGAGTAAGATCCAATGGGTGTTTTTGTGGAAAATTGAATCTTCAGCAGAAATATTCCACAATTGAGAAGGAGATTTTGAGTTTAGTATTGGTATTGCAATATTTATTTTGCCAGTAATGTGTTGAAGTCAATTGTATCTACTGTTCTAAACCCATAAAGTTTTTGGAAAATTTAAGGATTATTAATTTAAACTGTTTATTAGGAGCTTTTTCTCTTCAGCCATTCAATTTTAAAGTTATACATGTGGCACATTGAGAGAATGTAATTGCTGAGGTGTTGTCACAACTTTGGTGAATGAAGATGGAGGTATTTGGTGGCGGCAAAAAAAAAGGACTGAAAAGGACTGTAATAGTGAGTGTTTCCATGCTTAGAGTCAATGTAATGTGGATGCACTGTAACGCACTAATAGCGTAAGACTAAAGGTTTTTAAAATGAAGCCATCTTTATATACTGATGGTTCATTTTTCAAAAGGGGGCACGTGCGATGATACGATAACTGAAGACGTGTATTTTGTCCTGTGTTTTTTTATGCAGAGGGGTTGTGACCGAGGTGTAAAGCACTCTGCTTCAAGCCAATGAAGTAAACAGCTTGTCAAGCCTTGGGGTTATTTTTAAAGTTTAACAATAGATTCAGTCTGAATGGGTAGGGTCAAGCTTCCACAGAACTGGGAAGTTTTAGTTTTAACTTTCAGCAGTTGCTGGGGTCTTGAAGGTGGATGTGGAAGCTCTTATTCCTCTCCCTTTACAGCTAAAAGCTAGAGTTCTCTTCCTGCTGCTATGGCATGTGAAACGATCTACTTCATTGATTTTGCCTTTTACCAAGGGTGTGCTTATGGAATTACACTATATTGGAACAGTTAATGAGTAGTTTCTTATCGTGTTAAGTATTTGGATAGAGTTATAGTTGAGCCAATTCTTTTTCTTCTCATTTTATCTGTATTTTAACCATAGTGTATAAATAAAGTGCGCTTTTGTTCAAACCTAGTAGATTGACCAATTAAAATGCATCCAGAACACAACACCTGTCATTTGCCTTTATGATAAGAAAAGGTTATTGTCTAAGCTTTCTCCTTCCCATGTTTTGAGGGGGTTTGGTCTGGTCCATAATAACGTATTTCAAAGAAGAATATAAGTTAATCACCATGTGCTGCCCAACGTTTATCCGTCAATTACCATCCCTAGTAATAGATTATCTGGTCATTATTCACACCTGTTTGTGGGAGCTTGCTTTAGACAAGTTGGCTGTCAAGTATTCTACACTGTAACAATGATTACACTTCAGAAGTACCACATTGGCTTTAATACATATTTTGGGATGCCTTGAAATCATGAACAGTGTTCATAATTTCTTTCTTTCTACCATTTCAGCGCAGATCAGTGTTGCAATTGGATGAGGAGGGTCCCCTTTTTTCAACCATCCCAGTCGTGCAAAACAAAGCTTTGAATTATTTTTCACAAGCAGCAAAGCCTTTCTCCATTAAAATGTAGTTTGCTGTTTACATTCGAAGCAATAAGAGGACCAGTTACAAGATTTCCATGAAGGAAAGAAAGAGCAATTTTATTATCAGCTAGTCCCAAGAAAAATAATAAAGAGATGGGTTCTTGGGCTGTCGGGAGGAGTGAATATCTTTTAAATTCTAATTTTCCTGATGACTCTTCCTGGTCTGTGTTTTTACTAGGCTTTTCTTTAGAGGTAGAGAGAGAATCCTTTCCAGTATATTTCAGTTCTGCAGTCAAGAGTCCATCTCCTCTGCTTCTGCTGGAGAGAAAGACTTTTTAAATAACAGTCTGTTTGTGTATTCTGTCTGTGTGCAAGTCAAGTGATGTCTGTGGCCATTATAAGTCAGTGGTTTTGGACGCTTTTAATAAACTATTTCAGTTCATTAAGAATTAGATGAAGGAATTCAGTATCAATAGTCCTTATCATCACAAGATCAGTTGCAAGCTTAAAGATCCAGTGCAAAGTGTCGATTATCTGATTTAAGGCTCCAGGCATATTGGCATCAGATGTTGCACAGTGATCTTCCAGGTTTGCATGGATTAATTTGATTGTTGCAATTCATGTTGATTGATTTGTCAATTTGCTCATGAAAGAAGTGTGAACATTAACTCACTCATGCTTGATCTGAACCCTCCATTCTCTTTTCAAGTTTGAACAGTGGGCATGGAAGTTTTGTTGAGACTACGCACATTTTCTGCTGTTAATGCTTATTAATTTCAACAATTAATCCAAAGTATAGAAACTGTGTCCAGATAAACAAAGCTAAGATAGGGCAATACAGTCAAAGCAAACTCTCCACAGCCATCCTTGTCAACACTACCTGCTCTTTTTCATTTATCAATCGCGTGTCAATGGGTGAAATTCCAACCAACTGTCTAACTGGATCCATTAAAATGTGGCAATGTATAGGAAGCAGGAGTGTTGTGATGATGCACCCTCAGAGAAATCAGATCCTCTAAGACTTATCTAAACAGTCCTCTGACCTCTGATGAGGCTGAAAACACAAATTGCCTGGTAACATAATGAAAAGTTGACTTGATAATCTGGATGACAGAGTGTTGAATAACATGAGGGTTTCTGGCTGTTGCCATGTCTTCAAAGGAATTCTGTTCCCCAGTTTCGTGAATTGTCAATTTCTATTGACAAGCATTTTCAAAATACCACTGGAATATCTATGCAACTATGAATGGCAAACAAAGTGATGGGCCAATTCCAATTTTCCTCCCTGCTTTTGTGTTCTGTACTATTTTTTCCTGCACTAGGAGCAAGAAAGGTAATTAACTGACAGTAATGCTTGAGAGCTGGATGCAGTATATTTATGGAGAAAGAGAAAATTGCATAAGGATAAGCATGACTTGGAGTGGTCGATGGATTGGCTGGGATAGAGAGAGTGCATAGAAAAGAAGGCCGCTGTGCTGTTAAGTGGTTGTGATAAAATAACCTTCGCAAGTCAAAGCATTGAGGGAGAGGGGATCTGGAGTGACAATATGAGTAGGCGAATGGCCAACTATATTCACCTTTCCTGATCTGGTAATGTGATTAAAGTCTTTAATTTATTCCAATTCCTGCATCCAGGAATGGAGCAGAAAGCTGCAAAGACATACACTCTCAACCATCTTCAGCCACACACTGCTGGGGAAGTGTATCTCTTCCTTTGTCAATGACTGCATTTAGCAATGGATCAAGTAACATGATATCATAAATTTTTGAGAAACTTCACTCTGCCTATGTACAATCTCCTCTAAATTCCACCTTCAAATAGTCCCTTTAAATACTTCAGTTGCAAATGAGTCTTGCCTTCACGCATTTGATGCCAATTCCAGAATATAAAGTGGCTTCATCAGATGATTTGATTTCAATATCATAGATATTATATCTCCCCTTCCTGCTTCAGAACCATTCAGACTAATCAGATAAACCAAACTGAAATAACCTCTGAATGCCAATGATAGTAGGACCTTGTCACGTTTTAGGATTTTTTTGCGGTTATAATGTTACTACCAAAGGAATCCAGAGAAAAGTAGTTTTAATGTTGGGGTTTTAACGTAACATGAATTAGTGAAAACCAAAAATAAAAAGCACTCAGAGAAAAGGTGATTAATAAGCTGATGCAAATTACTTTGTGTAAAGTCTGTGAACAATAAGCAGTACATTAGCTTATTTTGACAATGGATAAGCATTTTGCAATCTTCAGTCCCTGATGGTGCTAATGGGGCGTGTTAGGAGAAACATAGACCAATCAGTAACGTCAATCAAAACTTACAAATGCAGTCAGTGTTTTCAAACAGAAAACTAAAAGGAAAAGGTATGGCCAAGATCAAAAGAACAATGCAAATTTTGGCATCTTGTAATTATTTTGTGCAAGTTAAATTTAGAAAAAACATCCACTGGTGTGGGGAGCCACAAAATGTTCACTATTTCTCCTATTGCAAGTCACACTATTGGACAAAATTAACTTCTCCATCTGTTCACTCCCTGTGAAATAAAAAAAAATCATCCCAGGCTATATGTCAAGAAATGTTTCACATCTCCACCTTTGTGTTTGTATTATGTAAACTGTTTGAGGATCGCAATGTAGTGGTATCAGATGAATTGATTGTACCTGTCAATACCTCAGACAGATCATTGTTCAATAAGTGTACAGAATAGTTAACAGGATGGTAATGTGGAAGCATGTTACTTGTTTACATTCCTGATTGCTGTGACAGGAGGGAGATGCCAGCTGACTGAAGATTCTGGCAGACAAATTTTACAACACCCATAGATTAATTTGCAATTCATACAGTACTTTATGGTAATAAATATTATTTTACAAGCATACAGCATTATCATTATCGCTCATTGCAGAACAACTTTACTTGACAAAAACATGATGTGCTTGGTATTTGTGTGAAAAGTCATTCTAAGCAAGCAGCTTAGGAGGGCCTTTAGTTACTTGCTCCTTTGAGAGAGCGAAAGCTAGTGGTGAGTTTAACGTGAGAGTCACCATATTGAGGGATGAGGTTGAGAAAGCAGGGGTTTCACACTGACCTCACATAGCATGGGAATTGGACCGGTACTGTGTTGACATACTATGCAACACAAACCAAACCATTCAACCAACTGAGCCCCTTCCCTCTTTCTGCATGGATGAAGACCATGTAAATATTTCTTGCATTATCGATTAAAAAAAAGAGACTAAAATGAATTCAACTTCAAAGCTGGAGACAAATTGAGTATTGACAAGGAAATAGCAGAAAGATTCTTCTGACAATCCATATAAATTTATCACATCCCAAAGTGATCCAACATGTCTTGGAAAAGCAAAACTGGTGTTCTGACACTTACTATGTGCACATTCAACAGCAAGTTCAGGGGAAGAGGCAAAACACCATGAGTTTAGACTCCCCACAACTTGCTGGTTGATACACACTATTCCACTATTTGCCTTGGACAAATACCATCAGCCATAGCACCCTCCTCTCCCCCACTCTGTCTCACTCTTGCTCCACCATTATTTTTAAGAAATTGCTGGATTTTACATTAATTGACTATTGAACTCATCACAGCATGGGACAGCTCATATTTAGCAGCTAAGGGATCATTCTACAATGCAATTCCAGTCCATCCTACTGACCAGAATGAGAACAATATAAACTACATTGCTGTTGTCTCAACTTTTCTCTTTCTGAATTCGATCTTTCTTTCCCACTCTTTATTTATCTTTCCATATTTGTTTTGGCAAAAATTTGTCTCCTTTGTCCATTGTTTTTCATTTTCCCTTCAATCTTAATAACTAATTGATAATGTGGATAGTTGACCCCAGTGTTCACCAAAATCCTATTGCTCTCACTATGCTGTTATTACTTGTCCTTCCAACAAGCCACGACACAAGTTATATTTTCTGTATTATATTGCTGCATACGCTGCAAGATGTATTGTTCCGGCAGGATGCAGCGCAACACATGAGCAAAGTGTATCCTGGATTAACACCTTATCCTTTGGATATGTCAGCGCTCAAGGTAATGGCATTGGACCATGTTTACATCTGTGCAATAAAGTCTTAATTCCCCGTAAATTAAAATGAATCTTAAACATTGGTTTTGGCGAAAGAATGGTTCAAAGTGAGGAGACACAGCAACAGCAAACAATTTTATGTAAAGTAAGTTACTGTGCTTTAGCTGTGATATGCATCAAATATACATGAATTATCTTATTAGGTTTTGTTGTTTCCTCCTTCAGAGGTCAGTATTTATATCAGTAATTACAAAGGTTGAAGATTCAACTATGTTGCTAATTCATTTAAGTATAAGTCTGCAATTTAATCAAAAAGACCACTGAACAGATTACGTTGCTTGAACTCTGACTAGCATTATATTTGACACATTTGTGTCTGCAATTTTTAAATTAAACTACTATTGATTTAATTTACTTGCCATCAACACAAGATGGTTTGGCTCTGGTTGTCCCAGCTACTTTCCCTGGAAGACAGGAACACTTTACAGTCTGTGATCGTTCTTCAATTCGATTCTTGTTACAGCATCTGTGTGCAGCTATGACTTCACATGTACCTCCATCTAAACAGGAAAGGGAATAAATTACAGTAACTGTCACAGTAAAAATATTACTTTATTTGCTAAAGCTCAGAAAAATGTATCACTTAATACAAGACAATAAAAATGAAGGGAGCTCCAATAATTAAGGGGTCAAATTGCAACTTGATTGTTTTAAAAATTGTAATGAGTCGAACACATTTGTCACATGCATACTAATACTAAAGCCATTGCCAACATCCTCTGATTTGAGAATAAGGCATGTCAAAATGCAAAGCACTAAAAGAGGGAAGGAAATAGTTTCATAAAAGAAGCTGCAGAAATCATGTTACACATCGAAGTCTGTCTCTTTGTTCTATACAATGTTAATAAACGGTTCTTAATTGTATTTATATTCTATAAAGCTGACGTTAACTGTTAAAGTTTGCATGTATAATTTTACAATGAAGGGGAAGCCTACATATATTACAGAGCTAACAGCAATGCTTAATAAATTAATCAGATATCTGTTCTGAAGAACAGTTATACTGGAATTGAAGTGTAAATTCTGTTTGTCTCTCCATTGACACTGCCAGAACTGCAGAGTTTCTCCAGCATTTTCTGTGTTTGTTTCAGACTTCCACATTATTTTGCTTTGAAAGGTATTTTGCCTAATACAAAGTAAAACACTGGAATTAATGGCATAACATATAGTTTGTTAATTTCCTTTAAACCTGACAATCTTTCAGCTGAATTTCTTTCATTCTACTTTGTTTAAACATTTTAGCTTCCAAGTGGTTGCAAAGTTATGAATGTAGATATCTTCTACTTTGAGATGTTATTACACACCTTTTCAGCAGGTGAGACTGAATTTGGGCCTCTTGGTTCAGAGATAGGAATGCTATCAATTCACCATAAGAACCCCTAAAATAGTCATTGTACATTGAGTTTCACACCCTGTATGACACAACTTAATGGATAATTTGTGTTATCGAATGCAATCTTCACATTATTACTGATATCAATGAGCAAACAGTTAATTTATTCAATTGTATTTCTCGGTCAGTTATTGAACAGATTAACTGTTCTGCTTCAATGGTAGACAGAGGGCAGTCATACAAAGCATTAATCCTTTATATTTCTATTAATGATTAATCTTGCAGCAGATTGGTGATAAAGAGTTTGATGTTGTCAATATTGCAGATCCAGAGATTGTAGGAAGTGTGGTATTGCATGTAAACCTTATTATAAATGTTTACATTTGAATACTAAATTAATTTTTAATTCACTTATGAAGTACTTATCATAAATCTAGAGATATTTCATGTGACCTAATTCTGCAGAGTTTTGAATTAAGTGAAATATAATTCTAAAATTAAATGATGTGAAATTCAGGCCTTCTTGTGACACATCATTACTTTTAAATTCAGCGACTATATAAAAAACTTTAAGCTGGTAAGTTGATTTCTTTTCATGCTATTTGCCTAGATTGATTCACTTGGCAATTCAGCAGAATGTTTCCATGTACTTGCAAAACCCACAAAAACTTTGCAACTGACATTAACAGGTTTTTATTAAAATAAAGATATAGCATAAATAATGACATAATTTTAGCACGAGTCCAGTGCCAGATGCAATAATCTGATTGATTGTGGTTAGCCTACCAAATAGCAGCTCAAACCTGAGCAATATAACAGCTGTCCATTTGTATATTCCTCAAAAAATATTTATGATGTGTAAAAGTTTTAAAGCCATTCATTTCTAAACAAACAGATTTAGTAGACTGATACCCAGATTGAGCCAATTGCATGATGAGGGAAGGCTGGACAAACTAGGTGTGTATCCTTTGGTGTTTAGAAGAGTCAAAGGGGATTTAACCGAACCATAAAAGATCCTGAGAAGACTTGATTGGATTCATGTTGAAAGGATGTTTCCTTTTATAGGAGAATCACGAATGTCAAATTTTTAAAGTAAGGCTTCATCCATTTAATGTCGAGATGAGGAAACATATTTTCTCTCATCGTTCAGAAACTTTGAAATTCCCTTCCTCAAAAGGCAGTGGATGCAGAATCTTCAAATAATTTTAAGGCGGGGTTAATAGATTCTTGATTATCAAGAGGACAAAAGATTATCAGAGATATAGAGTTGAAGTAAAATCAGATCAGCCATGATCTTATTGAATGGCAGAGCAGATTTAAAGAGCCAGGTGGTCTACTCTTGTTCCTTGTTGTTTTACCACTGCAGTTAGACATTTAATGCAAGAAGAGGTACAAAGGGAAAATGTTATAACTACTTAGCAATCTGACAGCATTTATTGAGATGAGCTATATTAATAAGTACAATTTTTTCCTCCTGGAGGTGAAATGTTTTGAGGCAATGAAATCAATTAAGTGAGTGGGCTGATGTAACTGAACACTGCTGTGTCCTACCTCCAGAAGAATTAAATTCTGGGCAGGTCTACCTGTGTCAACTTTCCTGCCATGCCATCAATTAAGGCCCTTATGTGGCCAATTAAGAACCTAATTTCACTGTCACGAGGACTAACAGCTGCAGGCAAACTGTTACTGTTTGGCATCCACAACTGGTGCAGACAACTTCTCATCTTGCTCAAAACATATTTGATATGAGGCTACAAATACCTGAGTGAGACACTGAACATCAGGAAGAGGGATGCTGATGAATGGCAGCACCCTTGCACTTGCATCTGACCCCTCCACCCTATTGCAAATGACTTCCAGCCACAAAACACCCTTCCCATTTAATTACCTGAGCCCTGATAACTCCATGATCCTCTCTAAGTGGAAAAGTGAAATTATGATCACCAACTGCATTCTGGAAAAATTGAAGTTACTGATATGATTTGATATCAGTATTGAGAACAAGCAGCTCTGGAAAGCCGACCTGAAAGATGAGATAATGTTCCTTGAGCACCTTTAGAAAAGTGCAGGAGGTTCAGGGCAGTGAAGTCTGCAGGGGTGTGGAGCAGAACATTCAAATAACATTCAAATAACTGCAAAGTCACGAGAGGTGATCTGCAAAGCAATTAGACCATTGTTTTGTCTGTTTGGTCTCCAGTAAAGAGGAGAATACACTGAGTAATTAACGCAGTATAATAAATTGGAAGAAGTGTCTGGGGCGCTGAACAGTTGCTGCATCTTCAACACTTGTGTGGAAAATTGCTGTGGAGAAAAAAAAAGTGAAGTGTGATAATTTGGGAGATATTGGACAGGGCTCTGTGAAGGAAATGATGGGGAAGGTGTGTTTAGAGATGGCCTCATGCTGGAAGTGGTGGAAATGGTAGAGGTGGAGGCAGAAAATTTGAGGGGGAGAAGTCAAAGATAGGCCATGTGAAAGAAAGGCAATGTTAGAAATTAGAAGCAAAGAATGGAATTTTGGAGTGAGTGTAAGACAGCAATGATGAGATTTTTTGACAACTCTAATCCTGATAACTAAAATGATGCCATGGTTCTGCTTGAAAGACTGAAAGGTTTAGCTAATTTCACTCAATTTGGTTTGTCTAATACATGGTCAAATTCAGTATCAATAGATCTTTTTCAAAATTCTGCCAAACAGATTTTACAAAGGTCACAATTTATATTCTGTGGATCCACTGTCCAGATAAAATTGGAATTTTACACTGTGACAGCAAAAATAAAAAGTTATTTCATGTGGCTCCTTTATGAATTATGATGTTACATGTTGACCTTAACATGTACTTTTTCATACAATATTAAGAGGTTGCAGAACACCCCAAAATATCAATAAGTTGTTACTTTGAATTGGCTGTCTCAGTACAAGTGAAAAAAGGGGAAAAATACATGTTAAATTACATGAAGACCAATGTGAGAAACAGGAAAGTGAAAAGATTTCATACCAGTCTTAATAATTGCAGGAAGGATAGGAGAGTGAGAAGAAAAATGTATCTTTTTCTTTAATGACTTATCTGACACACCAGATTTCATTACCATGTTCTTCAGGCGAGTGTTCTAGTTTTGCGAGTTAAAAAGAAAGATCCATTTTCCACTGGGATAAGAATAAGCATAGACTAAAACACGAATGAAGTTCATTTCCCAGAGGGTAGGGTAAAATGGGAGAGGTCTGTCAATAAAAATACCTTTCTACATCCTGGACAGTATGTGCAACCACCTAAAGGGGGGAAATGGAGATTGGGTAAGGAAACTGAACTAATTTCTGATATAGCAGAATCACTACCAGAAGTCATTGCATTATTCAGGTCATCCTTTCTGAAAAGGATGGCAGGAATGATTGAGTACAGATAGTAATATCAGGTGCTATGTGCCTCTTGACTAAGCCCAGCTTTGACTGGCATCTCTCCTGGAGCACTATTTAACCCAATGGGGTAGCATTACCTCCACCCAACATGTCACTCTCTGCTAAAGGGGAAAATCAGACTTAGGAAAGGTAAACTAATATTACGATGTTATAGTTGAATGCAAGCTTGAGAACAAGGACCTTTTGACTTGGTACACTAAGTCAAAATGGGTACCCGTTCTTTTTGAATACACTGCATAGGTTATTTTCCTTTGTTCTGCGTTGTTTCTCTGTGCTGCAGTGTGTAGTGGCACGCTGAAATAATGTTGTAATGCAGCTTTGTTCGTGAACACAGTCCTCCGATTTCTCAAAACAAACCCAAACAAGCAGACAAAAAACGCATCCAGAAACCCTAGCCACTCTCCCCTACATCAAGGACATCTCAGAAATGATTGCCAGACTACTCAGACCTCTTGGCATCATGGTAGCCCACAAACCCACCAACACACTAAATCAGCAGCTAATGAACTTGAAAGACCCTATACAGACAACAAGCAAAACTAATGTCATTTACAAAATACCTTGCAAGAACTGTATCAAACCTTTGGCAAGCTGGCAGAAAGCTAGCTACCATGATACATGAACACCACCTAGCCACAAAAAGACATGACCAACTCTCACTGGTATCGTTACATACAGATAAGGAATGACCCACTTCAACTGGGACAACACATCCAACCTAGGACAAGCCAAACAGAGAAACATATGAGAATTTCTAGAAGCATGGTATTCCAACCAGAACTCTAACAATAAATACATTGACTTGGATCCCAATTTATCATCCTGAGAAAGGGAACAGGAAATGATGTCACAATAGGAAATGACATCGTCCACCCATGGAAACCTAAACACATAAACAGAAAGCGAGCCATGCCACTGGTGCTTCATCCGGAGGCTCACTGGTGATGTTATCTAGTATGGTGATGAAACACCTGAAAATGAACCTTCCAGCTCAGTGAACAAACCTACATCCAAAACCTCCACCCAACATGTCACTCTGGGCTACAAATCTTCCCAAAACTCGCTAACCTTTATCCTTTGTTCTTCCTGCCTCCTCCCCTCTTCCACTGGCTTAAAAACTTTTCATTTCTTTCTTCAGTTCTGATGAACACTTGACCTGAAACATTACTTCCATTTTTATGCGATAGATGCTTCTTGACTTGCTGAGTTTTTGCAACTATTTTTGTTCTTATCACAAATATCCAATTTCTGTGATATGTTACAGTGAAACTAATCCCTTCTAGGGATGGAACAGTACAGAAGACATTTTGGGATTCCTTCCAAAGACCAACTCATAATGACTATAGCTCCCAACTATTTGAAATAAATTCTTTGCAATGGACTGGCCACTCCAGAACAGTTGTTAATACACAGTTTGGATGATTGTGTAAGAGTTTATGGAGCATCTCATTGCCTCTTTATTTAATTCACAAAATCCATTTGAATTATCACATTAGATTAGATTCCCTGCAGTATGGAAACAGGCCATTTGGCCCAACAAGTACACACCGACCCTCTGACGAGTATCCCACCCAGACCCATTCCCCTACTCTACATTTACCCCTGACTAATACACCTAACACTATGGACAATTTAGCATGGCCTATTCACCTGACCTGCACATCTTTGGACTGTGGGAGGAAACCAGAGCACCCAGAGGAAACCCATGCAGACTCAGGGAGAACCTGCATGTCCTTGGCGGAGTGGGAGGGGGAATTAAAGTGTTCAGCCACAGGGCAGTTGGGTTGGTTGGTGTGGTTGTCCCAGAGGTGTTCTCTGAAACGTTCCGCAAGTAGGCAGCCTGTCTCCCCAATATATAGGAGGCCACATCGGGTGCAGCGGATGCAGTAAATGATGTGTGTGGAGGTGCAGGTGAATTTCTGATGGATATTGAAGGATCCCTTGGGGCCTTGGAGGGAAGTGACGGGGGAGGTGTGGGCGCAAGTTTTGCATTTTTTGCGGTTGCAAAGGAAGGTGCCTGGAGTGGAGGTTGGGTTGGTGGGGGGTGTGGATCTGACAAGGGAGTCGCAGAGGGAGTGGTCTTTCCGGAATGCTGATAGGGGTGGGGTCCGTTTGGAGGTGGCGGAAATGACGAAGGATGATACGATGTATATGGAGGTTGGTGGGGTGGTAGGTGAGGACTAGTGGGGTTCTGTTCTGGTGGCGATTGGAGGGGTGGGGTTCAAGGGCGGAGGAGCGGGAAGTGGAGGAGATGCGGTGGAGAGCATCGTCAACCACGTCTGAGGGGAAGTTGCGGTCTTTGAAGAAGGAGGCCATCTGGATTGTTCAGTATTGGAATTGGTCCTCCTGGGAGCAGATGTGGCGAAGGTGAAGGAATTGAGAATATGGGATGGCGTTTTTACAGAGGGCAGGGTGGAAAGAGTGTAATCTAGGTAGCTGCGGGAGTCAGTTGGTTTATAGTTGGTTGTGTCCATGTTGAGTCGGTTGTCCGAGATAGAGATGGAGAGGTCTAGGAAGGGGAGGGAGGAGTCTGGGACGGTCCAGGTAAATTTGAGGTCGGGGTGGAAGGTGTTAGTAAAGTGGATAAACTGTTCAACCTCCTCGTGGGAGCACGAGGTAGTACCGATACAGTCATCAATGTAGTGGAGGAAAAGGTGGGGGGTGGTGCCAGTGTAGTTGCGGAAGATGGACTGTTCCACATATCCAACGAAGAGGCAGGCATAGCTAGGGCCCAAGCGGGTGCCCATGGTTACTCCTTTGGTTTGGAGGAAGTGGGAGGATTGGAAGGAGAAGTTGTTAAGATTTGGGTGGGATGCTCTTTGGAGGGTGGGTATGCAGTTGATGGGCTGAATGGCCTGTTTCCACGCTCTAGGATTCTATGAATTTCACTTCTTTAACATTTTGATTCAAAACGCCAGTATTTGTTAGGAGGATTTAATTATGTTCTAATTGGAAAAACTGCAGATCTGCTGACTTTCCATCAACAATCATTTTATCGTATTCCATGATCAGTTGTGGTTGTGTCTTCTTCATGTAAAGGCTTATTCAGCAGTAAGGGTATTTCACTAGAAGCTTTCTAGCAGCTTACCTCATCTATTTTGCCTTGAATCAGCACTGTTTTCTGTAGCTTCAATCTGTTGCTGTCACTGATCCTGAAACAGGTAGAACTTTCATACTCCATGTCTTCACTTCAATCCTTACACCTCAGTGAAAGAATGCATTTTAACCAATGTATTCCACAATGTATCGAGGTGTAATCTAACATGACATAATTAAATGAGTCCATGACTAGTTCACTCATGACCAAACTAAAGCTTCTTGTGACCAGTTTAATTCCCACAGACTGATCACTTCCAACATCTGAATTCTCTGTCTCTAATTGTGTCTAAAAATCCTGCTGTTCTGCTTTGGCAGTTGATATTTTAAGTCACATCTGGCCACTTATTAATGTCGGTGGAGGAATGGGTAGTGATATGGAGATGGGGAGGCTGAAGAAGGAAATGAACAGGCTAGGAGAGTGGACAAAGAATTGCAGTTGGAAACAATGTGAGGAAGTGTGAGTTGAAGCACTTCAATAGGTAGAACAGAGGCGGAGACAATTTTCTATATGGGGGGGAGGTCTTTGGAAAACTAAAGTACAAAGGGGACTTTGGAGTCCCAGTTCAGGATTCTCTTAAGGTTAACATGCAGATTCATTTGGCAGTTAGGAAGGTAAATACAAGTTAGTAATCATTTTAAGAGGGCAAGAATAGAAGAGCAGAGAGGTACTGCTGAGGCTGTATAAGGCTCCGGTCAGACCACATTTGGAATATTGTGAGCAATTTCGGATCCTGTATCTTAGGAAAGATGTGCTGACATTGGAGGGGATCCAGAGGAGATTTATATGAATCCCGGGATGAAGGGCTTGTTATATGATGAACAGTTAAGGATTCTTGATCCATACTTGATGGATTTAGTGGATGACGGGGGAATCTCACTGAATTCTTACAGAATACTGACAGGCCTAGATAGGATGGACATGAAGACTATCCACTAGTAGGAGAGATTGGTACCTGAGGGCACAGCCTCAGAGTGAAGGGCCAATCCTTCTGAACTGAGATGAGGAGGAATTTCTTCAGAGGGAGATGAATCTATGGAACTCATTGCTGCAGAAGGCTGTGGAGGTCAAGTCATTGAGTATATTTAAGACAGACATGGATAGGTTCTTGATTAGTTAGGGGATTAAGGGTAACGAGAAGGCAGGAGAATGGGTTGAGGAACGTATCGACCATGATCTAATGGAGAAGCAGACTGGATATGGTGAATGGCCTCATTCTGCTCCTATATAATGGTCTAATTTACCCTATGCATTCTTGACGTTCATCCATTCATTTACAATTATGACTCAAATCTTGTCAACTGCCAGGTATGCTGAAAGATCTTTCATTCCCATACATTTAGAGTGTAATACTTCTGTTATGCTGGTGGCAGTGCTCTGCACTTAAACATTTTCACAAAAGTTGACTTCTCCATCCTGTGTCAGGTCATATCTTTACATTTTTCTTTATTTAGGATTGTGGACCAAAATGGTAAAAGGATACTACTATAAACCATGGAAGGAGTTGCTGCACATCTGAAAACAATCTACCAGTATTCTTTGTGATCTGTGCTTACCTTGCAGTTTTGCTCAAGCCGTTTAAGGGGATGGAGGAGGTGGGGAGAAAATGCCAAAGATGCCACAGCATTGGGGGTCATTGTGCTGGGTATATTTCACCAGAGATGGATTGCTGATTGGTCTGTAGAAACAGCTTTGGTTGTGGAGACCAGGAGTCATTAATATGACAACAACTCGCTATTAGCTCCTGGGCAGATGAACAGAGAATATGTGAATAAAACAAGAGCAGAAGGCTCCAGATTGCAAAAGAGAAAGGCTCTCTCTCAGTAGTGAAGTAACCAAAGCCTTGAAGATATCTAACTGCAGGTTGTTCAA
This sequence comes from Chiloscyllium punctatum, assembly GCF_047496795.1. Lineage (NCBI taxonomy): Eukaryota > Metazoa > Chordata > Chondrichthyes > Orectolobiformes > Hemiscylliidae > Chiloscyllium > Chiloscyllium punctatum. Next base: position 46,805,126 of record NC_092750.1, on the reverse strand, counting down.
TAATGCAATGGTTGCGTTCTTGTGCAACTCCCGCAATATAGAAAAATTGCATTTTAAAAACAGCACTTAAAGTATTGGCAATGTAATCACATTACAGTCAACACATATTTTAAAAGCTAGCGCTTTAGAAATATTGTCCCCAATTTGTTAATCGAGTTACAGTGAATTCGCATGAACAAAATGCATAATGCAGCAGAACGACCCATATTCTCATTCACCTATTTCTGTAAGCTATTGCCTCTGATCACTGACTGAAACAATGCACAATCAGTGAGCCAACAAAAGCAATAAGTTATAAAAAAATCAGACATAACAAGGGCAGAACATCTTGGAAGAAGCAAAAGGAACATCTCAAATCTAATGGAACTGTGTTTTGCTAGTATATTTTTCTTGACCCATAACATATAGTTTTGGTTGTTTGCCTGTGTTGTCTGTATGTGTGCATAGGAGTTTATGAAGCGGTTCAGTGTTTCAGCTAATAGTTACATTTTTGTCTATCTGCGGTTAGAATTGATTTATTTGTAATTATGAATGCCTTTATTGCATATCACTTGTTGCCCTTGAGAATGTAGTGCTCAATCAGGTAAACGTGGACTTTGAGTGATCAGATTAAATCTTTTAACTTTTGTGATGATCCTGGGAGTTATAGGACTTGAGTATTAGTGAATTTTTCTGTTGATGCAGAATGACTAAAAGAATCACTCGATACCCAGCCCCACTTCCATCAAAGAGTTTATTGTTTTATATTGTTGGGCACCCTAGGGATTTCTCCACTGAACAAAGGGAAACATACATCTCTTATATGTTTGCTTTTGGCCCACCCTGGCTGTTACAAACCAATCATATTATTCATTGATTATGTAAGCATCCAATCCGGTTAATTATGTGACTGCGTGATCACAGCTTTAGGTCGTCTCATGATTTTAGTGTTCACCAGGGTCCCCCATTCCCCTTAGCATTTATCTTTGGGCCTTCACAATACATCTCATTCAAACACATTCCAGGCTTCAGCTCTTGCATCAGTTATTCAGTACTCTGCGGCTAATATGAAAAGGGCTTCTTCTATCTGCCTGACATTGAACATCACAGGAATATAATGAAATCCCTTAATGTCTGTATACCTAAAATTCCATTTTGAAATATGATATGTAGCTACAGTTACCTGGGGGTCTAACTGATGTGGGTCAGACTTTTCCCTTTTCTCCATGATAAACACCAGACTTTGGCTTCTTTCAAAGTTCTCAAGGATGTACCTTATCAAACAGTCTTCATACAAATAGCTGTATCTGCTTCTGTTTCAACATAATCCATTGTATGCATTTCATGCGACCTTTCGTGTGATACCTTCATTTTATTACTTTTGATCTACTCCTTCTATGAAGATGCAATTACTCGAGTTAATAGTTTAACTTCAAACAACAGATTATGGAACTGTTGACTGAGAAACCACTTTCAATTATTTTATGTGGCTTCAGCTATGGGTTGCGCTAATATATCCAAGTGGGTCGTGACATGTGATACTGCAGAACATCCCATTTATGCTATTCAAAAATATGGTCATTGCATCCCCTAGAATTTTTGTATCCATCATTGGAATAGCCTTTATTGCATATTACTTGTTGCCCTTGAGAATGTAGTGGTGCGCTGCCTTCTTAAACCTCTGCACTGCACATGCTGTAGGTTGACCTGTGGAATTGTGGGCAAAAGTTAAGATTGCCTGATGGAAAAATAGGCCAACTCCCGGGTTATAACACAATAAGTTAAAGGACTATGGCAAAAGGTTAGAAATAATGCTGAACTTAGCAAACATGACACAGGCTGAACTTGGCAACCCTCCTCAGAATTTGATTAAATGGCTTCTCATAAAGAGTCATAGAGATGTATAGCATGGAAACAGACCCTTCTGTCCAACCCATCCATGCCGACCAGATATCCCGACCCAATCTAGTCCCACCTACCAGCACCCGGCCCATATCCCTCCAAACCCTTCCTATTCATATACCCATCCAAGTGCCTCTTAAATGTTGCAATTGTACCAGCCTCCACCACATCCTCTGGCAGCTCATTCCATACACGTACCACCCTCTGCGTGAAAAAGTTGCTCCTTAGGTGTCTTTAATATCTTTCCCCTCTCACTCTAAACCTATGCTCTCTAGTTCTGGACTCCCTGACTCCAGGGAAAAGACTTTGTCTATTTATCCTATCCATGTTCCTCATAATTTTGTAAACCTCTATAAAGTCACCCCTCAGCCTCCAACGCTCCAGGGAAATCAGCCCCAGCCTGTTCAGCCTCTCCCTGTAGCTCAGATCTTCCAACCCTGGCAACATCCATGTAAATCTTTTCTGAACCCTTTCAAGTTTCATAACATCTTTCTGATAGGAAGGAGACAAACGAGACATTCATATGCAAAAACAAAGATATGGAATGACAAGTGCAACTCGATGTTTTGTAAAGTCAATTGGATAACACAAATCAAAATTCAATGTATTGGCCTAACGAATGACGAACATCTAATAATAATTTCTGTCAAGCATTGATATATTTTTAAGTATGAAAATCTTGTTTTCCTTTCTGTAAAACGCAAAACTTGGAAGAGAAACCGAGAACACTTTGTATCTCTCCGTCTCTCAAGTTTTAGCCAAAACTGCAGCAGTACTATGGTCAATAAAGTCCTGATTTTGTTAGATCAAGCTGTTGTAATTTTCTGTTGAGTATTTTTGATTTTTTGGCTCTCATATCCCTAGCTTTTGTAGCCCATCTTTAATCCAATTCGACAGACCCACAATGCCCATAGGGAGGGAATTCCAGGATTTTGACCAGGTTTTGTAAAACAGAAAATGTTTAATCAAAAAGGGTATTTTTTTTTAAGAAATGCATGGCAAATATGAGCATGATCCTGTCCATATATCACATCTTCACACAACCCAGCAATTTAAATGGGAGCATCAAATGAAATATCTCCAGATTGTACTTAAAAAATTTTTATACTGTTTGTTAAAACCCACATAATTATTGTCAGTCTTTCAAGATATTTCAAAGTCTGACCATGCATTTTAATAACTATTTTTCTTGCAAATTTCATCCATCAACCTAAACATAAGGTCCAAATCTTCCTCCATATCTAATTGATGGGCACTCACCCTACAACTCATACCTGATCTTATTTTTATTAGGAAGTGGCAATGACAAGACCAGTGCTTGTTTCTCCTTCAGCAGGGACATAATCTGTGACCACAGATCCACTTCATATTGCTTATAGTTGTAGTGATTATAACCAGGTTGACCTCATTGACTATGAGATCCTTGATTGGTGGTGTTAACTTGGGCCAACCAGGAAGCCTTGGCTGACCAATATAAACAGGGATCATCCCCCTCCAACTCTATTTTGATTTAGTCCCTACCCTCCCCTTCACTGTTTTGCTCACACAGCATTGCCCTGTGGTTTGAAGGGCAGTGCTCGTCACTGGCCACTCGGGTATTTTTCATATCTTCCTGGTGGTGGCAATTGAATAAAGATTCGTGCACTTTGTGTCTTTTCACTGTGTCTCACACCTGCACACACACACCATGGGTGCTGGGGAAAAAATAAGCGCTACCGCAGTTAGGCGGTAGTGTGGAAGAAAATAAAAAAAAAGAAAAAAAATAAATAAACAGGAGATCTTACGAAAAAAAAATAAACAGGGGATTTAATGTGGCACGTGGTGTCCACCAACACCCTGGAGTTGTGACTGGCCACTCGAGTGTTTCCTTCCTTTTGGAGAAAAAAAAGAAAAAAAAAGAGGAAAAATAAATAAATAAACAGGGGATTTACGAGTCGAAGGAAGTTTCACTTAAAAGAAAAAAAAAATAAACAGGGATCATCCCCCTCCAACTCTATTTTGATTTAGTCCCTACCCTCCCCTTCACTGTTTTGATCACACAGCATTTCCCTTTGATGTGAAGGGCAGTGCTTGTCACTGGGCACTTGGGTGTTTTCCCTTTTGAGAATTAGATCAGTGTGACTGTGTGTGCACATGTGCAAGGACTCTCCCTGTTGCTGCTTGGGGCCTGCCTCACTGCTGCTGCCTGGGACTTGCATTGGGGCCCCTCCCCAGGACCTCCACCACTGCTGCTGCTGTTGCCTGGGGCCCACCTCCACTGCTGCTGCCTGGGACTCGATTTTGGGGCTGCCTGGGACTTGCCTTGGGGACCCTCCCCGGCGGGCCTGCCCCCCGCCACTGCTGTGGCTGGAGGGGCTGCCCGGGAGTTGCCAGGGGCCTGCCTTCCACCACCGCTGCAAAAAAAAGAAAATATAAACAGGGATCATCCCCCTCCAACTCTATTTTGATTTAGTCCCTACCCTCCCCTTCACTGTTTTGATCACACAGCATTGCCCTTTGATGTGAAGGGCAGTGCTTGTCACTGGCCACTCGGGTGTTTTCCTATTTTCCTGGTGGTGGCAATTGAATAAAGATTCGTGCACTTTGTGTCTTTCACTGTGTTTCACACCTGCACACACACACCATGGGTGCTGGGGAAAAATAAGCACTAAAAAAAAAGAACAAGAGTCTCTGATCACACAGCATTGCCCTTTGATGTGAAGGGCACTGCTTGTCACTGCCCACTCGGGTGTTTCCCCCCTTTTGGAGAAAAAATAAAAAAAGAAACAAAAAATAAACAGGGATCATCCCCCTCCAACTCTATTTTGATTTAGTCCCTCCCCTCCCCTTCACTGTTTTGATCACAAAGCATTGCCCTTTGATGTGAAGGGCAGTGCTTGTCACTGGCAACTCGGGTGTTTTCCTATCTTTCTGGTGGTGGAAATTGAATAAAGATTCGTGCACCTTGTGTCTCTCACACCTACACACACACACACACACACCCACACACACACCATGGGTACTGGGGAAAAAAAAAATAGGGATCATCACAATGCATTGCCCTTTGATGTGAAGGGCACTGCTTGTCACTGGCCACTCGGGTGTTTCCTTTCTTCCTGGTGGTGGAAACCGAATAAAGATTTGTGCACCTTGTGTCTCTCACTGTGTCCCACACCTGCACACACACAACATGGGTGCTCGGGGAAAAAATAAGCACTACCGCAGTTAGGCGGTAGTGTGGGGATTTTTAAAAAAAACAGAAGTGTCAGAGGTTCTATTCACTCTGAGAGCTGGTTCTTGAGGGAGCTGGACCAGTGTGTGTGCAAGGACTCTCCTCCTTGACTGCGTCTGAGAGGATGAGAAAATCACCAGGAGTTTTGGGAAAAAAAGAAAAGAAAAAGAATTTTAAAAATTAAACAGGGATCATGTCTACGCTTACTCCTGCCTGGATGGAATTTCACATTGACCCCCAAGGTCCCGTACTTCCTCCAGGAACCTGTGTCCCACAACCTGAGCTGCCTCCGGAGTTTTAGTTTTGTCCCTTTTAGGGATGTATCATGACGGACCTGTACAGACTGCTGCTGCACACAGTCTGCCTCTTCTCCCTCATTCACTGCCCAGACATGCCTTGGTGTTCCCATTTACCACTGGGCGGTAGAGATCCCCAATGGAGGGCTCTCTACGCTGGAGTCCTCCCCCTTTCTCTCGGGGATCTGGAGTGGAGGGTGCTGCACGCAGTGGTCCCCTGCAACTGCAGATTGCGATGGTTCACGAATTCCCAGCCCAACTGTTTGTTCTGTGGTGCTGTGGAGTCCGTGGACCATGTACATATTGGGTGTGGGTGTTTGCATCCCCTTTTTGATTTCCTCAAAAACCTCCTTCTCTGTTTCGGTTGCACTTTAGTCCCACATTTCTGATCTTTGGGGACTTGGTGTGGGGGGGTGTGTAGGTCAGAGGACCTCTTCGTGGGTCTGCTCCTGGGCCTGGCCAAACTGGCAATAAACATGGCCAAGGCAGTGGGCCATGGAGGGGGTCATTATGGCTGACTGCCTGACCCTCTGCCATGGGTATGTCAGAGCCCGGGTGTCCGTGGAGAAGGAGCACGCAGTGTCCACCAACACCCTTGCGATTTTCAGGGAAAGGTGAGTACTACAGGGAGTGGAGTGCATTATTTCCCCCTCCAACTCTATTTTGATTTAATCCCTGCCCTCCCCTTCACTGTTTGATCACACAACGTTGCCCTTTGATGTGAAGGATACTGCTTGTCACTGGCCACTCGGGTGTTTCTTTGCTTCCTGGGGAGAAATAAACACTACTGCTGTTTGTCAGTAAGGTAGGAAAAAAAATCAAAAAAGATCTATACTAGAAGATAGATTCTAGTATCTCAGAAAAAAATATATAAACATGGGATTTAGAATCTCCTCTGTTCAGGAAACTGACTTTGTGCTGGCTGGGCCACAATCAGTTTGCTGCTGCTACTTTTGTTTTCTGTTTTAATGTGGGGAAAAGCTGATTCCTGACCTGGCTGAGTTATTTAGCCAGTTTGTTAACTGGTATTCTGTTTTTAGTGGGGACTGATTTCTGAACTGCTTGAGCTACACAGTCAATGTGTTTCAGATGTAACTCAGTTCTCATTAGGGGATTGTTGTTTCACTGGCTGGATACAGCCTCTATGTCACTGTTTTCTCTTTTAGTTTGAGAAAAGGACAATATTGATTTTGTGGCAGGGCTTAGCCCTTGCACTCTAGTTTTTTTTTGTATGTGTCTTCCCTTTTATTTTGGTATTTGAACTGAGCCCTTGTGAGAAAATACATCTTACCAGATGAGCTGTTCCGATCCTAGGACTAGGCCTCTGCAAAGACTGAACATCTGTGTGTGTGCTGGGAGTGAGCACTTGCTTTTATCCTGGAGTTTGGGTGTTGACCCTGCCTTTGGGAGTGAACCAAACCCCTGTGAGTTAACTGCATCTTTACAATGTACTGTGTTCCTCTGAGTTCCTTCTTCAAGGATGGGCCAGGACTCTATGGAGACTGAACACCTGTGTGCTATGCATTTGTTGCCTTCAGGAGTGGATTCTACCCTCGGTTGTGCACTATGTTTTTTAGCAATGGACTCTGCAGTTTGGAGTGGACTCCATTTCTAACAAGGCACTTTGTATACTGGAGCGGACTCTGTCCCTGGGAATGGACTCTATACTTTGAAGAGAACTGTTTATGGTAATGAACTCTATACTAGAATGGACCCTGTTTGTTGATAATTGACCCTGTCTTGTTGCTTGTTGGGTTTATCAGCTGCACTGTCTTGCATCCCTGGGTCTGGCAGGACTTACTGTAAGCTGGGAGGCTCATCGGTTATCCTGAAAGCTGTCACCCCGAGAGCTGGAGGATGGGTAGGCCGTCCTGTGAACCAGAAGGTTGGTAGGTGGCCCCAAAAGCCAGAAGGTGGGTAGGCCACCCGATGCAGTCACCCCGAGAGCTGGAAGGTGGGTAGGGCGTTCTGAACGCTGTCGTCCTGAGAAGGGGTAATTGGGACGGGCTGTCCTAGAAGGTGTGTTAGAGAGACCGAGAGCCAGAAGATGCGTAGGGGCAGGCTGAGATCCGGAAGGCTTGTGGGCTGCCATGTTCATTGTCGTCTCAGGAAACGAGACGTGCTGTCCTAGAGGTGGCTGGAAGGTATGTCAGGGCAGTCCACATGCCGGATGGCGCATTGGGATGGGCAAAAGCCAGAAGGCGGTGGGGACATCCTCAGCACTGTCATCTTGGAGCAGTTGGGGAAACAGGACAGGCTGTCCTACAGGTGGCAGAAGGTGTGTCAGGGCAGACCAAGAGCCAGAAGTGACATGGGGCGGGCTGCCTTTGAGTGGCCGGAAGATGGGAGGGATGGATGGGTTGCTGGGGGAACGTTTGTATTCTATGCACTGTTTCTTATCTAGTTGGACTGTCTTGCATATATGTGTTACTGGTTCTTTTGTGATACTGAAAGTGGGATTTGAAGTTTGTTCTCAATTCCCTGAAAACTGGCTGAGCAGTAGGGTTTGGGGCCTGGCTTTGCTGCTCTTCTCTCTTGTAAAATTGCTGTTTCTCTATACAGCTGTTAATGTTAACTGTTTTGTAAACTGTATTGTTTAATAAAATTTTTAAAAAGGGATTCAGAAGGTCTCCTCAATCTAGGCTCTGCGTGAGCTGATCAGAGCCGATGTGCTGTGTACATGTAAATAAAAGGTGACAGTAAAAACCACTTAGGCATTAGCCTTGAAGGCAAGGGCACCGCTTATCAGTGGCTGCTTGAATGATTTCTTTTGTTTTTTTCCCTAGTGGTGAAATAAAGTTTTCTGTGCTCGTTTTTTCACTGTGTCCTACACCTACACGGGTGCTGGGGAGAAATAAGCACTACTGCTGTTTGTCAGTAGGGTGGCAAAAAAAAAATCAAAAAAAGATATAACCAGGAGATTTAGAATCCAAGAAAAAAATAAACATGGGATCGAGAATTTCCTCTGTTCAGGGAACTGACTCCGAGCTGGCTGGGCCACAGTCAGTGTACTGTGCACAAGGAAATAAAAGGGTGACTTGGTGATGGGATACCAGCCTTTGTGCTGTTATTTCAGTGGCAACAGGAGAAAACAGGTTGTGTCTGAAGAACATTCATTCACAACAGTCATCTTGGAGTCGAGGTAAGAATTTCTGACACCATGCCTTTATTTCGGAATCTTGAATCATTTGATCCTGCTGTCGAAGACTGGGTCCAGTATGTGGAAAGAACGTAATAGTTTTTCCAGGCAACTGACATCAGGGCAGATGCAAAGCAATAGGTAATATTTCTGATTGTTTGTTTGTTTGTTTGTTTGTGGACCCGCAAGCATTTTCGGTTGTCAGGGGCTGAACTTTCCCAGAGGCACCAGACATTAAAACAAAACTGAAAATGTGTTGCTGGAAAAGTGCAGCAGGTCAGGCAGCATCCAAGGAGCAGGAGAATTGACATTTCGGGCATGAGCCCTTCTTCAGCAAACAAAAGATGACTTGGTGATGGGATACTGGCCTCTGTGCAGTTATTTCAATACTTATACAAATAATTTTGGGTAGTCACACCTTGACAATTTCATCTTTTGTCCTTTCATCCATTCTTCAGCAAAATAATTCCGATTACTATCTCCTACATGAAAATAAAATCTTAGTTTCTAAGCTTCATTTTTTGGCAAGCATATGTTAATTCCAACTAAATCCAGAGGAGAGTTAGGAAGCAACCTTTTTTACTTCATACTAGGTTTATTTACAAATTGCAACATTGCATATGTTTGCTTCTCCAATAATCAACAGCCAGCAATGTCCCAACAGTTCTTTCTTATGTATGCTCAAGATACTTCATTAAGCAATCCACAACATTGATAATACAATTTACATATCATCAGTATTGTAGGATGTGAGGAGGATTAAAAAAGTTGGACTAGTTGATAGAATGGGCAGACATACGGTGGGTTAAACTTAATGCAGAGAACTATGAAGTAATTCATTTCTGTAGGAAGAATGAGGAGAGATATCACAAAATAAAGAGTATGATTTGCACAAATCATTGAATATGTAGGGCAGACTGTGAAGGCTGTTAATAAAACATGGAGGTCCTTGGCCTTTATAAGTAGAGGCATGGAGTGCAAAATGTAGGAAAGACATGTTAAGGCTTTATAAACCACTCATGTAACCTCAGCTGGCATATTGCATATCATTCTGGGTAACACATGTTCAGAAGGATATGAATGGATTAGAGATGCAGAAAAGATTCACAAGGTTCCAGGTGGAAGGACTTCATCGTGATTTTCTGAGGAATGTTTAAAGGTGATTAGGCATAAGAATCTTTTGAGGCATCTGCATAGAATAGATGACTGAAACAATTCTCATTGGTTGAAGAATTGAAAACAAGGAAGTGGTTTATGGTGATTGGTAAAAGAAGCAACACAACATAAGTGAAAAAAAACTTTTTACACAGTTACGGACTAGAAAGTACTGCCTGTGTGTGTGATGGAGGCAGATTCAATTGACATGCCAAAAAAGAATTTGATAATTACTTGAAGTGAAAATGATTGTTGGGCTAACTTATGATATTGGTGCAGGAAGCCAGCATAGACACAATGACTGAAATGGCCTCCTTTTTGTACTGTAATCATTGTATTGGTTCTATGATTTAGTGCCACTGGTGGGTTGATGCATACTGCACACTATTAGACAGAATATCCTTGGTTTATATTGGCAACTGTGACCAATAACCTGATATCAATGTTTAAATAAGCTTTCCGACTATTTGACATGGGAATTCTGGCAAACTGTTTCAAGGCCAACTTGTAATTGAGTTGGTAGGCTTTGAATGCAATTTGGAACAGAAGCTGTAAAATTATTGGACTTGACTTTGGGCAGTAGGGTGGAACTTAGTCCAATATTTCTGATACATACAAAGTAATATCCATGTACTGTTGAAAAACATAATGGCAGTTAAATACACCCATCATTATTGGTACACAAAAAAACCTAATAATTTGTGGTAAAGTAGATAATATATGCTGTTGGTTCCATTCACCAGAAACTGGATGATTTTCACTACTCTGAGAATATTCTCAAGCAAATCAACAAAATTTCAATCATGAGCGTCTCCATTGAAATGAATTGGATGCCATGTAATTACTGGATTTGTACTGTAAATGCAAATTAATCATGCCACTGCCATTTGGGCCTGGTCATACATTTCCTAATTATCCGAGTAATGCTGTGAGCTTTTGTGATCCTGGCCTGAAAATGCAGTTTCGGAGCCCTAGAAATATAACACCAAATGCTATGGAGGCCGCTAGACTAAATTTATTTCTAGAGGTTTTTAAAACTTTGGAAAAAGAATCCGTTTTGGCAGTCCTTTTGTGCCAGTTGTGCCATCAACACTCCTGTTAGTGTCGGAAGGAAATCATTTTCAGAGTGCAAAGCTGTTCTGACACTCCGAATTGCAAATTAGTAGATTGGTTTCACAAAATAATTTTGGAACATAATATAAGTAAAAACGTTTGTAGATGTACACACCTAGGCAGTCAGTCATTCATTCATTAATAACTTCTGAACCACAATTAAATCAGAATGTCATCTTTCTTTCTTTTTTTCTTTCCTTCTTTCTCTCTTTCTTTTTTCTTTTTCTCTTTCTCTCTTTTTTTTATCTCTTTCTTTCTTTCTTTCTTTCTTATTCTCTTCCTACATTGAATCAAATTCACCTTCTTTTTCTCCAATATTGCCTGTTTGTTTCTCTTTCCTTCAATCTATTTGGTGAAAAAGGTTAGGCCATTGGACTGGACATTCATAAGGTCCCAGATGCAAGATTAATATTGTGGCACCATTTTCAATGCACATTTGCAGCAAGTTAAGGTGCAGATATTTGAATTGAAGGATAAGGGAAAAAAATTCAATTTCCCAAGAAACGGCCTTCCAGTGATTTCTGCACCAAAAGGTACAGATGTACCCAAGCATACCATTGGTTCTACCAATCAATTAAAAAAAACTTCCATGTCCTGACTATTACTGCTTATGGCAATCACAATGTGAGAGAATTTTATCAATTTATTTTGAAGGGAATATCGTATTGCAATAAAAAACACAAAGCCAACACTGAATGACTTTATTTCAAAATAACAAAAGGTGTGTTGTCGTCAGCTCATCATATCAAAATTTCTTTCAATTAAAGTCTGAATAGCACTTCTGATGAGCTTTGCTCAAATGATTCAGAAGAAAGCAACATAAAGCTGAGTTTTATAGCCTCCTTCAGTATTTGAAGGTTACAGAGCTTGTACAGTACAATGACTGGCTTTTCCACCTGCCCTGAACTGCCTCCCATTTTACAGTGTGCAGTGATGCAGTTTGGAGCAGAGGCTGTAAAATTATTGGACTTGAAATTGCCCAGTAGGATGGAACTTAGGTCAGGTAGTGTGTGCACCCTTGAATCTATTAAGACTCTTAAGTGGACACTCATGTGCCTTATTCCACCTCTATTGCTATTTTATCTCCAGAATGGGTGCCATGGCAACCTTTACTGTGTGGGTTGGTGTTAGTTGGAGTGGGGAGGTGGATGAGAAGAGACGACCTCTTTTGGTTCACTGAACCAGTCAGAGGCCTGTCCTCAAACAAGATCATACACCCCTTTTAACACTCCCATCCTTGGCCTCTCAAACCCCACTCTCCGCTCCCTCTCTGGGCTACATAGCCAGGCCTTGCCAATACCCAGCACCCGAGTTGACGTTTAGCTCTATAATCTCTTCTTGTTTGGATATTACCTCTATTCCCAGTGATGGCTAACACTCAAACCTGTTCATTAGATTAGCCAGTAGCTCTCTAAGGTACAATTTCCTCCTCTGATGGAGGCAGAAACCTTGACTTTAAACAACTAACAAAGCTTCAATTGCATAATTGCTGAAGAAAGTCTACTTCTTCACAGATGGGCTCTTTTTGAATTTTTAATGGGGCAGGGGGAATGAAACTTTTGATAAAATCTAGCCCTTGGTACCAGCTATATGAAAATAAATATTCTGGGTGAAAGCTCTAAGTAGGTTTTAAAATCCCTCTATTTGTTATTTGCAATATTTTGTACTAAAATAATCAGTTAAAAATTATTTAAAATGTGACTTTTCCACTATAATACAGTCTTTCTTTCCATCATTTCTGTCAGTTGTATGGAGGCTGAGTTCCTGAGATAAGATATTCTAGCACCTTCCCAAATGTTCCAAGGACTCCTCCTTCCCCACCCACTTCGCCTTCTGGTGTGACAGTGACGTTGAATCTGGTTCGACACTGAGAAGCCTTGTCAGCTTTGAAATCATTATGTTTTCTTAAAATGAATTTGTGGTCAATTTCCTAAGGTGGAAATTCAACCTACAGAACTCTATTTTGATGAAGTGTTTTAGGTCAAATGTTTGAGTCATCAGCATGTTTTCTTATCTATTTCAGTTACCCAGGAGATTTGATTATTTAAAGTATTTTGGCAATTACTATTTGTGGGACCTTATGCTGGTGTATTCATTTAACTGCTAATTATACTGTATTGTGATTCATTGAATCCTCTCATGATATAGTCAGAGACAGGAAATAAGGATAGAAGGTGAATTTTATTTGTGCAGGGGTCTAATTTAAACTTCTAAAGAATTATCCTGCAGCTACATTGGCCCTTTACCAGTTCCATCATGGCTGTTGTATCCTGGAGAGGCTGTGCTTTTCAAAGAGTGACTGAGCACAACCTAGCAACACAAATTCAAAAACATTACAACCTACTATATTATAATGAACTGTTACTTTCACAAGTGCAAAGAACAGTAATCTGGTCTGAATGTTAGCACATTTAACTTCCATCTCAATTCACGAGCAGGTTGCGAAGAAGGGTCACTGGATCTGAAACATTAACTCTGTTTTCTCTCCATCGATGTTGCCAGGCCTGTTCAGTTTAACTAGTAATCTTTGATTTTGTTTTGGACTGCCAACATCTGTAGTTCTTCATTTTATTTATCAACCTTGTGTTTTTTTTGGATGAAAAAGATGACTGACGTAGATCACTTGCAGCAATGGACTAATCATTAACCCTTTCTCTTAAGGTAATTTGGCAGTAGCTGAGGGAAATCTTCAAGCATTTGTTGAGATAGCTGCAGGGGCAGCATGCATCTTGCTTCACCCTTGTCCAAAAGTTCTATCTAGGTCCTTTCTCACTTATTTCACAATAATGTTAACAACTGCTAGTTTAGTACAATAACAAAGCAAATTTGTGTGGATCCACTCCCCCGTAATTTGAACTTCAACTGATTCTGAAACTGTTAAATCTGCATTTTTCACACTACCCATGCTAATCTATCACATCAAACACTATGAGGTTCTATCCTGTGTAGTAATCTTTCACATGATACCTCATGGAATGCCTTTTTAAAATGGAAATGTATGTCATCTGGTTGCCCTTTATCGAACCTGACAGTAGGAGCAATTCCCTCCCAGAGAGTGCAGTGTTTACATACAAGAGAAGCATAAGAAGAAGTCGGACATAGCACTGAGTGGTGCATTTCTTGATGTGCATGTTAAAGGAGGATGGTACAATCAGGATCATGACATCTATTCTGTGTGTAAAGAAATGTTCACACAGAACTCTCATGTTAAAGGAATGAATCCCAAATTCAAATGGCAAAACCAAAGAAGGACACAGGCAAAGTATAATGGAATGACAGAAATTTCTTGTTGTGAAGGATTCAACTTCAACAAAATGAAGTGCCATGTGAACATAGATTAGATCAACTTTCTTTTTGGCAGTAACCATTCAGTTTATGGGATCCACTTCAGCCCAAATAAAATCAAAGACTGGGTTGCCCACAGGACAAAGGCAACCTGCAAAGATGTCTCAGATTTTGTAACTTCTTTGCACCAAATGCTTGAAGATTTCCCTCAGCTAATGCACCATGACCACTTCCATCTGGAAAAATGGGCAGCAGATACATGGGAACACCACCACTTGCAAGTTCTCCTCCAAGCCACTTACCATCCTGACTTGGATGTACACCACCATTCCTTCATTATCGCTGGGTTAAAGTCCTGGAAACCCCTCCCGAAGGCAATTGTGGGTCTACCTATAACAGCAGCTCAAGAAGGCACCACCATCTTCTCAAGGGCAACTGGTCATGGGCAACAAATACTGGCTGGCTAATGATGCCTATCTTCCATGAGTGAATTAAAAAAAAAACTTTTCCAAAAAGCATTGTTGTTAAGAGAGCTCTGAAAGAAAGACATCCCCATGTAGGGCATGAGGATCATCAGCATGTATGTGAATCACCCAAACAAATGTCAGCAGAGGCTCCACAGTACTACAGCCCAAGAAAGTAGGCAATCATAGAAATCAATCCATCTCAAAGTTTTAGGTGTGTGTTTCATGCAAGCTGCCAAAACCAATTTCATTTGAATTAAAAGTCTATCACAGGTGACATTCTGTTCCAATAAACAATGTGAAACACTTGCACTGGATTTTGGTGTCACAAGATTCCATATGTACCTGTCCAGTAAATAACTCATTGTGGAAATCAATTAAAAACCATTGGAGATGATTTGGTACAAACCACAGGCAAGTACACCAGCTGTACTGCAATGCTATCTAGTAAAAGCTTGGGGTACAACCTTGATGTCTGCTGTACCCTTGGTATCAAAATGGTTGCCCTAGATGTGCTGAGTGGCTCAACAATTTTATTGCTCCGCTACACCTGACAGCTCTTAGTATTATTGCCATCACCAGAATCATGTCTGGAAGGTAAATTAAGACAACCCTGCCAAACTATCACCATTCCACGTTTTCAGAAATACAGGGCAAACCCTTGAAAAACAAAGAAACATAAAATGTAGAAAACAGAAGCAGGGATAGGCCATTTGGTCCTTTGAAGATGGTATATGGTCAACATGCAGTTGAAAAACTGACAAATGTGTGCATACGATAGAAATTCAGTCATACATTCTATACATGGAACATGCTTTCCTGCAGATGTATCCAAAATCTGCTGTGATCCTAGACAGTACAAATTCACAACATCTCATGGAGCAACTGAGCAGAAGCAGAAACTAACCCACAGATGATACTTGCATGTAGTTACACAGTTGATGAAGGTATGGGAGATCAGCAGAACAAAATATAATATTCTAAACCATGCAAGAGACCAACACATAAAAGTCATTAATGCCCAAATGTGAGGTCTAGATGTCTGTAGATTATATCATTTTAAGGTCTAGGATTACCAAACCACCTACACATTGGACAGACTACTAGCAGCTTAAATTCAAAAAAATCTCAATTGCTGTTTCTGTGTAAATGTATATCTTTGCACTTGCAATATTGGCTTGAAAAAGACATGAGTTGTGTTACTGCTCTAAGAAGAGTACATACTAATGAGCCAAGGACCACAGTGACACCATATGACCAGCAGCATTGAGGAATCGAGCAGCAAGGTGCCAGCTTAAGGATGTGCAGAAAGGTTGCTGTACAACTGCAAGTTACCACTTTGTCTCTTGAGTCAAACAACTTGAGATTTTGAAAAAAAAATGAACATACACTACTTGCCAATTCAGTATAAGTGAAGTAATTCTGTTTTAAAGAAAACCACATGAAAAATTTGACATGCACTAGTAGTTAAAACCTGAATACAGGATTAAGTCCTCAATTATTTTTATGTGCAGGGCAAGCTTAAGTCATTCATTTGTCCCATGGGTGTGCACCAGTCAAATGTGTTATTTAAGGTTGACTGTGGAATTCTCAGGCAAAAGTGAGGACTGCGGATGCTGGAGATCAGAGTCAAGATTAGACTGGTGCTGGAAAAGCTTCGCAGGTCAGACAGCATCCAAGGATCAGGAACATTGATGTTTTGGGCAGCAGCCCTTCATCAGGAATTCCCAGCATGCCACCATTCTTTTCCTTCTGTAAACAACCACATATATAATCCTAGTCTATTCCCAATGTCCTGCAATAACTAGTTCTTAATCCAGACTAAAATCTGAAAGCATTTCAACACTGTTCATTCCTTCATTCTTCTCTTCCTTTTGAGGCCCAGGTTTGGAAGCACCACAATGGTTTCCCTTAAACCAGATTTTCGTTTGAGTAATGACTCATAATTTACTGTTTAAAGCTCCTGCTGTGCTGTTTTTCAATTTTGTGCTCTGCCAATAATTGTAAACTAGAGAAGCTTTCTCTGTGTGAATTAAAGATTCTGATCCTAATGATCCATCCTCATATCACTGACCAGATATAATGAGTATGAATTAATAAATTTTATTTGTTTGACCAGTAAAGTGTAACTTTTTAATGTAAACTTAAAATCTGTCAATCCATTTCATGGGTCCTTACAACTGTTTTACTTATTACAGGAGCTTTCACAAATGAAGTAATCAATTTTTTTGGTTTAGGATACAGCCTGTGTTTCTGTGTAAAGCTTTTGGGACTAAGAACGAGTAAAACTATCTTTTCTGGATAAAATGTCTGTATTTATCTTAATTCAGAAAATAAAATGGACTGAAACCAGATCTCTGTTTTATTTTAAATGAAAAGGGAAATCATTATTGAAAACTTATCAAGTATTTCTGGAAGAGGAGAACTGACCGGATGATCTGAAACCTAAACTGTTTCTTTCACATCAATTGAGTGTACATCAATACAAAGATGACAATTGAGCTGAATGTCAGATTATGATCCATTGCCCAAGTGTATAAAAAGCACACGGTATGTGACTACAGCAGAGATCATTCAACACCTGCCAGAATGATGCTGCATTTTCAAAGTGTCAGGACCACCTTGGAACCGCTCAAAATTGATGAGCATTATGTTTAAGGCTACAAGAGGAAGCATGAGTGCAGTTTTTCTGCATTGTGTGTCATTAACACATTTGTAGTCAAGTGATATTGCAGCAGAGTGAGATATTTCTCCTGTGTGCTCAAGCCATTCTTTCAAAGGGTACAGAACATGCAGGGAGTCTGACTTACTGTGAAAACTTTTCTATGCATGTTTAGTCTAGAGCTTTGGACAGTGCTGTTAGAGATTCTAACATTTTTCCTTCAATCAGATGGCTGACCCGGAATCTCCCCTGCTTTTATAAACTCCCATTAGCGAGGAATTTACAAGTCGGCAGGCCGATTGCAAAACTGGTTAAACCACCATAAGAATCTCCATAAGTTAAAGCGAAACGTTTTCCATTCATCCCTTCAGACTTCCAGAGGAATTTCAAGCGACTACTTGTCAGGTTGTTCCACGATGACAGATAGTCTTTAATTCAGTCATCGAGAATCCCTGACATGAGCCTCAGGCTCACTTGAAATTGCAACATCACAAAGGCACCACTCTCAGTCCAGAATCGAGCCAGTTCAAATCAATCCAAATAATCTGAATTATTCAATCAAATCTGATAGTGAGAAGTCTTAAGTGACATATTTTGGTCAATCTCATGCCCCTCCAAGCAAGATAATTGTTTTTGAATTAGTCTAATGGTTTAATCTTTGAATGTTATGCCTTAAATCCAGACTGGCAAAGATCCCTAAGCTTATAGTCTACTATTGATTATATACAATACATTGTAAATGTTTCGTAGTTACAAGAAACTATTACAGAGAATCTAAATTTTGTCATTTTTTATTAATATGGAAAAAACAACATATAAAGATAACCTGATAATTTGGATCAATTATTTGACAGTGAACTGTGCTCTTATTTTCAATAGTTGATCTAATCTTATGGATTGAATGGTTTAAAAGATTATGCTGGTGAAATGGAAACAAGCTGTCCACTGTTTAAATGTAATTCCATAGATGAAAAGCTTAAAGCATCAAATGGAGAAATATTTGTCATCACAAACCAGTTTATGATCGATATTATTGATCAAGAAATCGATACTGAAGCATTAAAATCTAATGTCTTACATTTTGTAATTAGTCATTAAAGTCTTGCATGAGTCCATGAAAAGGTACAAAGAAGGTTCTTTCTAAAATACTGTACAACTATCACCATCATGAAATGTCTATTGCTCATTCAGCCTTTCAAGAGAGATGAGCATTCATGGGAAAATTGCCAATTTGGTGTAGTATTTTTATTTCATAGCAACTTAATTAACAAATGTTCTAGGGTATTACTTTGTTAATATCTGTATCCCATAAACTCCAAAGAATGGAAATTATAGTATTCCACATTCCTTTATTTGTACCAATCTGAGGATGAAAATGGTGAAACATGAAAAATGTTCTCCTTAGTAGAGTCACAGGTAGATAGGATAGTGGTGAAAGTGTTTGGTGTGCTTTCCTTTATTGGTCAGAGCATTGAGTACAGGATGTGGAAGGTCATGTTGCGTCTGTACAGGACATTGGTTAGGCCACTTTTGGAATATTGTGTGCAATTCTGGTCTCCTTCCTATCGGAAGGATGTTGAGAAAGTTGAAAGGGTTTAGAAAAGATTTACAAGGATGTTGCCAGGGTTGGAGATTTGAGCTATGGTCTAATGGTTTAATCTTTGAATGTTATGCCTTAAATCCAGACTGACAAAGATCCCTAAGCTTATAGTCTACTATTGATTATATACAATACATTGTAAATGTTTTGTAGTTACAAGAAAAATAAATATTATGGTGCAATTGTAAAAGTTGGGAGCTTGCCACTATTACAGAGAAGTATGAGGAAGAGGTTGACTAGGCTAGGGCTGTTTTCCCTGGAGTGTCGGAGGCTGAGGGGTGACCTTATAGAAGTTTATAAAATCATGAGGGGCATGGATAGGGTAAATAGACAAGGTCTTTTCCCTGGGGTGGGGAAGTCCAAAGGTAGCGGGCGTAGGTTTAGGGTGAGAGGGGAAAGGTATAAAAGAGACCTAAGTGGCAACTTTTTCATGCAGAGAGTGGTGCGTGTATGGAATGGGCTGCCAGAGGAAGTGGTGGAGGCTAGTACAATTGCAAAATTTAAAAGGCGTCTGGATGGGTAAATGAATAGGAAGGGTTTGGAGGGATATGGACTGAGTACTGGCAGGTGGGACTAGATTGGGTTTGGATATCTTGTTGGCATGGACGGGTTGGTCCGAAGGGTCTGTTTCCGTGCTGTACATCTCTATGACTCTATGTTAGCCAGGAAGTGCAGTTTCTAGACGCAGAACAGAAGCGAAGGAGGCTCTTCAAGCCATTTTTAAAAATTCTTTCACATGATGTGGACATCACTGGCAAGTTTGACATAAGTTACCCAGTCCAAAATGCCCTTGAACCAAATAGTTTTGGGTTGTAAGAATAAAACCCTTTGTTACACAACTGAATTTTATGGTCATCTTGTGTGTTTCCCTAATCAAAATTTCAAAGATGTAATGTTTGACACTGTAATGATATATGATGGTTTTATTTTGTAAGGCAATAAGTGAATGACCAGAAAAACAGACAGAGCAAATCCTTTCTTATTTCAACCTAACTCCAGAATCTTCTTATAAACAGAAAACAAAATAATCTGTACTAATCTACACACACTCACTTTTCTTGGTTAATCTTGTTCACTAGAACCTGCCCAACTCTCTAAACCTCAAGCTACCTTTCTCTTTTTCCAGCTCAGTCACATGCAGCAGCCTTCCATGTTCCTGAGTACATGTGTTTACAGCAGGTGTGGGACAGATGCTCAACTCGTGATCCCTTTCCAGGGTAGTGGTGATTTAGCTTCCACCAGGATATTTTACCTAATGCAGCAATGCTTATGTATTCTCTTGTAATATAAGAAGCTGGCCAGGGATATTGTGGTATTGAAAAATTCAACAGACATTTATTACATCCAATATTATGCACAAACAGTGCATTCCTCAGGTACGTAAGTGTCTGGATTAACATTAAGCTATTGTAACTCAAGAAGCAAACAGGCTTTCAGTACAGTACTACAAGTGATCCAAGGAAATTGTAATTGAAAACTTATCAAGAGTTTCTGGAAAAGAAGAACTCTATGAGACCTTTGAACCTTCAGGTCACATGTTGTGATACAGTGAGAATATCATGAGCATGACTCTTAAAGGTGTACTGACATGTTGATGGGAGACATAACACAATAGGCAGATCAGTTGATCTGCTAATTATAGAGTCATAGAATCATAGAGATGTATAGCACGGAAACAGACTCTTCGGGCCAACCGTCCATGCTGACAAGATATCCCAACCCAATCTAGTCCCACCTGACAGCACCTGGCCCATATCCATCCAAACCCTTCCTATTTACATATCTATCCAGATGCCTTTTAAATGTTGCAATTGTACCAGCCTCCACCACTTCCCCTGGCAGCTCATTCCATATACGTACCACCCTCTGGGTGAAAGAGTTGCCCCCTAGGTCTCTTTTATGTTTTTCCCCTCTCACCCTAAACCTATGCCTCTAGTTCTGGACACTCTCACCCCAGGGAAATGACTTTGTTTATTTTGTAAACCTCTATAAGGTCACTCCTCAGCCTCCGACGCTCCAGGGAAAACAGCCCCAGTCTGTTCAGCCTCTCCCTGTAGCTCAAATCCTCCAACCCTGGCAACATCCTTGTAAATCTTTACTGAACCCTTTCAAGTTTCACAACATCTTTCTGATCGAAAGGAGACCAGAATTGCACACAGTATTCCAACTGTGGCCTAACCAATGTCCTGTAGAGCTGCAACATGACCTCCCAACTCCTGTACTCAATACTCTGACCAATAAAGGAGAGCGTACCAAATGCCCAATTAACCTGTTCATCTTTCTCCACTCTCTGTCTCCAGGAGAGAAGCTCGATGAGATAGTTTCAGTTTTTCTGAAACCAACTGCTGTTTTCAGAATCCAGGCAAATAACCTGAACACAGCAACCAATGTTGGTTCCAGTTATGTGTAAGTGGAGCACACTTTAGGTGAAGGGGGTGAGGAATATTAGACCAGCAACTCTAATCTTGAGTCCACTTTGAATTTGATATTTTTAGATTTGTTTTAGTTTTTGAGTCATAGTTTAAGTATTCAAATTAAATCTGTGTTCTTCATCATTAAACTAAAATTAAGATATGTCCCCACTTAATTCAGAAAATGTCATCTGATAAGTTAGATTGTTGAATCATATTTAAGATCTTTCTCTGAATTATCATCTGTTTTGAAGAGAAGGTACCCAAAGGTGGAAACGATAGGATGCTGTCCTTCATTTACTGGGGAATATGTCATGAATTCAGGCACAGAAGTAAGCAGCCCTTAAAGAATGGACAATAAGTCTTGAAGGGTTCACTGCCCTCCATTATCAAACTTTTTGCAATGCAATCCTGGTGGGCAGTGTTCTCCTTTCAGATCATAAATTTATAAGATTACTCCTAATATTCCAAATTCCACTCAATAAGTAGTCAAATATGCACACAAGTTCTGTCTCAGTTTATAATCAAAATCTCTTGAGGTGCAACCCAGAATCTGATGACTGATAACATAATAAGTTGATGTTTTCAGTTGGCAGGTTCTTCAAAGGTACCATGGCCACCTGTTGTCAATAGAAATTTGTGAATCAGGGCTGGTAACTCTAATCTTGAATATTTCTTAACTTTCTAATCTTTTCAACAAGTGGTAAGGTACTGAAATAGTTAACAAAAACTACAGTTTTTTCAGCCAACTGGGAATGCCAACATAAAAATCAAATTATCCCCTCCTGAACACTTAAAGAAGAAATGCAAAGTCATCAGGAACAATTTTCTACAATTTGTTCTGTTGTGATCATTGGTTCTGCCTGCACTAGTGAAGGAATATACTACATTCATTACCACAAACTTTGAGAATGTTTGCAATGTAAATTGAGAGGTGTGACATTTACAATGAATTGCAAGTTCTTGGAGGGTGGTAATGCATATATTTGATTTGAAGAAGGATCACTCATAAACAGTAATGAAATTTATAATCCAGGACATTTTGATAACTTTCTGCCACAACAGTAAAAGAAAGTAATATACTACATTATATCATGAGTCAGAAAGGAGAAATGGATATTGATGTGTAATAAATACAGTCACTAATTGAAATACAAAATAAAAACAGCTAGAAAAGAGTTGCATGATAAGAGTTGCAGTAAGTAATGTGTATTGCTTTCTAGATAATATCTGATGCTGTTAAATTTTCTCAAGTGATTCTTGAAGTACAACGTGCTCACCTTAGTCCTTGTCGGAATGGCTGAACAATTTTAGCTGATGAACCTGACACATAGATTTGCTTTTTCTCAGGAGGAAACCAATGTGTTTCCCATCTTCAGGTTCCTGGACTAACTGGGAAGGGTGGATGGTTTGATCCAATTAACAATGAAGGATGGTTATTTATAGGGATCCCCAAATGACTCACAATGACAGGAGTGTTTGCAAGGGAAAACATCCAGTGCGAAGGAGCAATGTACTGCAGTATGTCTGGAAGATGTGAAAAGGTTGGCCTTTGTTCACAGACCTCTCCTTGGAGGTGATGATCCATGCAGTAAGGGCATATAGAGCAATCCTTTTCTCTGAGAGCAGCAGGAGAAGAATTGAACCAGCTTCAGCATGTTGCTGAGACTGTTGGTAGTGAGGTGTCATGCTGAGAGTCTGGGTCAATGTTAAAAAAGGTTTAATTACCTCATTTGTTCTGGCAAGGTGAGCATCCAGCAACTCTCAGCTTGCTGACATCACTCTCTGACTTCCTTAACATTCTCCTATACAGCACTCCAAACACTGATGCGCTTTGTTGTTGCAGACATTTCCTTTTCCCTCATCCTCCTGTTTGAATCTCCTTCTCAATAAACACCACTCCTATTACCTTCTTGTTCCCCATTCCCTGCATTCATTTCCTGAAAAGTTATTCCTTCCATCTTCAGCAATCATTCAAATCCTAACTTTCCGCCTTTTCATATTTCACAAGTAAGTCCACAACTCCAGGGAATGTCTGAGAAATGAGGGTGGAGCTCCAGTCATGGCCATCTTGAAGAAGCAATTGCTGGAGACTGGTGAAGCGGCATGAGGACATACTGTTACTGATGGAAACATTAGAAATGTTCAGAGAACTGATGACAGCAGTGGGTATCACACTGTCACTTTTCATTTAGCTGTCACTCATGTTGCATTGATGTTACTAATGTATACAAATGTCGTGATCTGCACTCTGCTAACTTGGAACTCTATTTCAACTAGGTTCAGTGCTAACCCTGCAACAAAACCAGCAGAACAAATGTCATATACAAAATACGTTTGAAGGACTGCAACAAACATTACATTGGACAAACTCATTACATTGCTCATTATGTGAACACCAACTAGCCACCAAAAGACATGAGCAACTATCACAGGTATCCATACACACAGATGAGGTGGGACACCAGTTTGAAACCGGAACTCCATTAACAAACATAAAGATTTGAACTCCACTTACCAACCTCTCAGAAATAGAACAAGAAGTGATATCATCTATCATAACAAACTGAGACAGATAAATAGCAAGTAAGACAGAACACCAGCGCTTCACTGGAGGCTCACTGATGATGTTACCTAGCTTGGTGATGAATGTCAGGGAGAAATCTACCAGCTTAGCCAGCAAACTTAAAACCTAATGAGAAACTTCCAGACGTTTTATCACCCTATTAGGTAATATTTTCAGTGGGCCTCCGAGTGAAGCACTGTTGATAATTCCTGCTTTCTATATGTTTGAGTTTCTTTGGGTTGATGACGTCATTTCATGTGGTCACGTCATTTCCTGTGGTGATGTCATTTCCCATTCTTATTTTCAGGGAGGGCGGTAGATGGGGTCTAACTCGTGTTTGTTGATAGCGTTCCAGTTGGAATGCCATGCTTCTAGGAATTCTTGTGCATGTCTCTGTTTGGTTTGGCCTAGAATGGATGTGTTTTCCTAGTTGAAGTGGCATTCTTCCTCATCTGTATGAGAGGATACTAAGGAGAGAGGGTCATGTCGTTTTGTGGCTAGTTGATGTTCATGTATCCTAGTGGCTAGTTTTCTGCCTGGTTGTCCAATGTAGTGTTTGTTAGCCCTTGCACGGTATTTTGTAAATAACATTAGTTTTGCTTGTTGTCTGTATAGGGTCTTTCAAGTTCATTAGCTGCTGCTTTAGTGTGTTGGTGGGTTTGTGGGCTTGTGGGTTACCATGATGCCAAGGGGTCTGAGTAGTGTATCCTTAGATACAGATGAGGAAGGTCACCACTTCGAATGGGACAACACATCCATCCTAGGACAAGCCAAACAGAGATACGCACGAGAATTCCAAGAAGCATGGCATTCCAACCAAAACTCGATCAACAAACACATCGAGTTAGACCCCATTCAAAACCCCCTGATAAAAAGAACAAGAAATTATATCACCACAGGAAATGATGTCACCACAGGAAATGACATCACCAACCCCAAGAAACCAAAACATATAAATAGAAAGCAGGAATTATCAACAGTGCTTCACCCAGAGGCTCACTGAATATCTTACCTATTGGCACAGTGGTTAGCACTGCTGCCTCACAGCACCAGAGGTCCGGGTTCAATTCCTGCCTCAGGCAACTGACTGTGTGGAGTTTGCACATTCTCCCCGTGTCTGCGTGGGTTTCCTCTGGGTGCTGTGGTTTCCTCCCAAAGTCCAAAGATGTGCAGGTCAGGTGAATTGGCCATGCTAAATTGCCCGTAGTGTTAGGTGAAGGGGTATGGGTGGGTTGTGCTTCGGCGGGTCGGTGTGGACTTGTTGGGCCGAAGGGCCTGTTTCCACACTGTAAGTAATCTAATCTAAGGTGACAAAATGTCTAGAATGAACCTTCCAGCTGAACGAGCAAACCTACATCCAGAACCTCAACCTGAGTTACAAACCTCGCTGAGAAATTATGTTTTACGAATCTGAAAGATTTTTGAGTGAACAACTAGTAGGGTGGATAATAGGGTGGTTAAAGGTTAATTAGTGAAATCAATTAATCTGGATTTCAGAAGATATTGTAGTACATTAATATTGAGAATTGATGAAGAGGCAGAAAAAGACAGCATGAATAAACAGGTGTTTTTGGATTGACAGGTTGTAACTATTTCAGTGCTGAAAGGATAATTGGCGACTAGCTATTTGCACCCTATATTAACATCCTAGACAAGGAGATCATGTGTGCTATTCCATATTCCAAAGCAAGGATATACTTTACTGAAAGTAGTTTCAACAAACTTTGAAGTGTCTGGTTCCTGGGATATGAAAGCTGTCCTATGAAGAGAGATTGAGTTTGAATGAGCCCATAATTCACTGGAATTTGAGAGATTATAGCATTGAAAGTTAAAGGACTACAGAACAGATTGGGGTAATGGAACTAATTGTGTCGTTCTATAGAGAGTTGGAAAGGACTTGATGGGTCAGTGAGCCTCTAACCATGCAATAATGACTTGATGAAACATGGACTTCGATTTGACACAGTAGAGGATAAGAGGTATTGTTTTTGGTTGGGAATCTATGAGGAGCGCTCAAACAATCAGGATAAGAGGCTGGTCATTCAGGACTGCGATGAGGAGACATTTTCTTACTAGGTTTGTGAATCTTTAGAATCCTCTCTGTCTGAAGACTGTGGATGCTGATATTGCAAATATTTAAGATTGAGGTTTACACGTTTTCGGGCAATAATGGATTTCAAGGGATATGGGCTATTTGATGAAAAAAATGGCAGTGATATGGAAGTTCAGCTGTGATTATTTTGAAGGAACAAAAAGCATGAAGAGGGCTCCTTTTTCTTGCATTCTTAAGAAAGCCAAAATAATTAATAGATTGCAGATACAAAAATCATCTCTCCAATTATCTTCTCTGAGCTTTTCTTCATTAAAATTGATGACTTTGGCATTAAAGGCATCCGCTACCATTGCTAAGTACCTATTCCTAAGCTATTAACCTTAATTAATTAAAATTAGCACAGAGGTTATCTTATTGGGCACATAATCTAGACATCTGAACTAATGATCCGGAGACTCCTAGAACGGTAACAGGGGAGTTTAAATCCAATTAAATACTTTTGGAATAAAATGGTAATAATAATAATGAAGACCTTGAAACTACCAGGTGGCCATAAAAATCCATATTGTTCACTAATGTCCTTTAACAGGAAAAAAATCTGCTGTTCTTAAGCAGTCTGACCTATATGTGTCTCCAGATCTACATCAATTTGGTTGACTCTCAACTGTTTGCTGAAATAACTCAGCAACCCTCTACATTGTATTCAGTTTGGCAGTTCGTCACCAACTTCTCAAGGGCAAAAAGACATAGGCCATAAATGCTGGCCTTGCCCCTGATGCCCATTTCATTTGAATTAATTTTAAAAGTTTTCAAATCCTTGGACAGTGAGAGCTAGTGGATCAGCTATCAGGTCAAGCAGAATACTAGTTAAACTCATTACAATCTTCATTTACCATCCTCATGTATACCCAACTAGAAGAAACTTTCTGATAATGATCAGGAGAGTGGAATTAACTGTTTCCAATTCCGCTTCATGGGATTTCCCACCTAGCTGAAATACCACCTGATCAGAGGTTGGCTTAATCCAGCTCAGATTTCAGATGCAGATCAGACTCTTGCTTTGCATGATTTAGCATTGTAATACTTAGTGAATTTATTCATTAAGTCATGACAGAAGCTTCCAAAGTGAATGTCTAAAAGACCACTCAAAGAAATATCAGATTACTGACACAATGTAATAAGTTAAGCATGGACATACAGGTCATTAATTTATGTCCATTTTCTGTCTATTGCTTGACTGAACTTGTACTCCTAATTCTACCAAGATTTCTCTATGGAAATTTAGTGGAAAATTTAAAACAAGGAAGTTCTTTCGAAATGCTCAAGAATGTGACATTATTCACCTGAGATCTGCATTAAATAGAAATCATCTCATGTGAAGGTGCTGAGCTCCAGCATTTCGTTATCTGAGCTTTTGTTCTAATATCCTCAGTTGTAAAACTTAACTTCAATAACTTTAGAACTTACAGTCTTATACTATTAGGTTGTGTATAATTGTAAGAAATCGAACAGTTTGAATAACTAAATTGTGTTGGCTACAATGATCTGACATTTGATTACTTTTCCAAGTTGATGGGTTTTCTGTGTAAAAGAAGATTCTGTGAGTTGTCTACTTGTTCTGTTCTCTGATCTGATTCCTTTTCTTCCCGTTTTCTATTATGACTTTAACAATGCACATGACTCGGTTATATTTGTTGCTATTCCCGCATGCTTGAACCTAGGTTTTATTGTTTTGGTATAGCGGAAAAATGCTGTGAAACTTGAAAGGGTTCAGAAAAGATTTACAAGCATGTTGCCAGGGATGGAGGATTTGAGCTATAGGGAGAGGCTGAACAGGCTGGGGCTGTTTTCCCTGGAGCGTTGGAGGCTGAGGGGTGACCTTATAGAGGTTTACAAAATTATGAGGGGCATGGAGAGGGTAAATAGGTAAAGTCTTTTCCCTGGGGTTGGGGAGTCCAGAACTAGAGGACATTGGTTTAGGGTGAGAGGGGAAAGATATAAAAGAGTCCTATGGGGCAACTTTTTCACACAGAGGGCAGTACGTATGGAATGATCTGCCAGAGGAAATCGTGGAGGCTGGTACAATTGCAACATTTAAGAGGCATCTGGATTGGTATATGAATAGGAAGGGTTTGGAGGGATATGGGCCAGGTGCTGGCAGGTGGAATTAGATTGAGTTGGGATATCTGGTCGGCATGGATGGGTTGGACCGAAGGGTCTGTTTCCGTGCTGTACATCTCAATGATTCTATAACTCTATAAGTCTTCATTCTTCGTGAAACTGATGCTTTGCTCTCAGGTTTCAAGTTTATTTTTCAGAAGCTTCAGTTATCACAAAAAAAATTGGACCAGGAGATAACTTACTCTCAACATTTCAATTCCAAAATATTTGTGGGGTCAACATTTACCCCTAGCAGTGTTTAGATCAAATTTCATATTCAGATCTCTATTCACTTTCATTCTTGACTATCTTAGCAAACTCTGATCTAGATCTAAGAATATGGCAATCAATAAGATTAAAATCAAACTATGTGTATTTATCAAGAAATTTAATTATTTTACAAAGTATTTCATTTTATTATCAGACAGCTAGGTCTCTTTATCATTTTACAATCCATGTGAACATAAAATTAAAATCCTGGAAATTCAGTTATCCAAATATCATCACGATTGACCATTGTTACAATAGTGATAGCAAATAAACACTTTAAAGCTCAAATGATAGTTAACAGTGTATTCAACTATTTTGAGACTACAATGGGGAGGACTTCCTCCGCACATGTGAATCCTGAAAGTTGGATGTTGCCTGAAACTGTATTAACTGATCAGCTAATCTGAATGCTCCAGCAATAACATTATTGATTTATTCATTAAATACCATGAGTTGTACAAGTTCCAGACCACGGAGAAGCAAGTGAGAACTGCAGATGCTGGAGATCAGAGTTGAAAAGTGTGGTGCTAGAAAAGCATAGCTGATCAGGCAGCACTCAAGAATCAGGAGAATCAATGTTTCAGGCATAAGCTTATGTCTGAAACGTCGATTCTCCTGCTCCTCGAATGCTGCCTGACCGGCTGTGCTTTTCCAGCACACTCTTCAAGTTCCAAATCATCATCAATTTCACTGCCAGTGGCAACACAGTGGACTGTGCTTGAAAGCACATTTCTATTGAAGAGATCAGAGATAGTTTTGCAATAACTTTGAATGTTGATACTCAACAAGTGGAGTATAAAGTACATGAGGCACTATTGAGACTAGGTGCTGTGTCTCCAGTTTCTCCAGGGCTGACCTTTGTTGTTCCTGTGCTTTCCCCTCTCTAATACATCTGCCAATAGAACATTCCAAACTGTTGTACATTTAAACCATTACTCTACGTCATGTGGCTATCCCATTCTCTGCTATCATTCTGTTACTCTTGTGATAGTTTTCAGTGAGTATAATACTGGCAATGCTTGTCAGTAGACTAACACTGGAAATTTTGTGCACAGTCCAAATTATCCTGGACATTGCTGTTACTATTTCTTATACAAGAGGAATTTTGAGAAGCATTTGTTTCATTGGCATGCAAAATCAAGATAATCTTCAATGTTAATATCCAATACTAGTATTGGATAAATGTCTTGACTGAGGTATTTTCCCCTCCCAGGTAGAGGAACAGGCCAACTATGGTTACTGACACTGATGTGCATTAAGTACATAGAATATCCTGCAGCAAAAGGAGTAGCTGTTTATCAAAGTGATAAACATGTCTTTCATTCCTCCCTGGCCGCGTTTCTGTTCTCCAAAAGGCTAAAGCTTTCCAGAAGTCACTTATTTGTGGCCAACAGGCAAACATTAAGCTATTTTCAACCATCTGTGCTTCAAATGAGCTTCATTTAATGGGCCTTCCCTAGGCAGGTCAATATAATAAATTAACACTTGCATGAATGCATGAGCAAATATGCATGTCATGGAAGCATTTAGGCTGTAGTCTGCATACAAAGGTTTTGATGAATGAGGAACGTCATATTTCTTTGGTCAATTCAAGTACACTGATGAGATTTAATCACACCAGATGCTGTTCTTTTTAAAAACAAGATTCTTGTTAATGTTAACCTCACCAAAGATTCAGAAAAACTTCAAATGAAATCCACCAAAAAAAATTTGAACACATAAGATGACTAATTTTAACAAGAGAGTCAATGAAGCATATAGAACATATGTTCAACTTTAGTAAGCACTGACCATAATTAAATTTTTTTTGCATTTTAGTATGTATTACACTGGTGTTCCAACAGCTCTTGTCCTGCTTTTATCATTCCAATAGTTTTTATGCTTATTGCATTAGAAACACTTAGGACCATCTTTATATTTTTCATATAGAATAGGTGAAATACCAATGTTTTATTTTAATTGATAAACTGCTAACAAAACGGAGTGCAGTTTTGAAATTTGCATTACAAATGACATTTTGAGCATGGTAATGAAACGTTGGAAGCTAATCATGATAATTTTATCATCATAATATTTCTGAAACATTATCAAGCCACATAATCTCTGTAAATGTTTCAAAATTTATTAAAGTATGTAAAATTCCATAATTCTATGAAAATTGAATCAATCTTGATTTACCTAGAATAAACTGACTATACTTACAGACCTCCTTACCTGTAGAGGATAGAAATGTAAGATAATTTGCCAAAGAACCATAAGTTAGCAAGTACTAACAATCTAGTTTTCAGTGCCTGAAATACTAGTTGGTACAGGTTTACAGCTAAGTTTACAAAGTGTAAAGACAATATCTCTATATTTTTCTTTAATTTAGACTGTGGACCAAAATGGGAAAAGAAGGCTGCTGTAAGCCAAGGGCTGTCGATGGAGCAGTTGCACCTCTAAAAATATCTTCCTGGAACTCATTGTGGGTTTTTAAAAATGTAATTGCTTTGTTCAAGGTGTAAAAGATATTTGTGATCCAGCAGCACAGTGGGTAAGTGTTAAGAGCAAACTTCGCCCAGAGACAGTCTTTTCCATTTTCACTAGCTATGGCCAGAAGTCATCAGCTGACAACAACTCTCTGATTGAGCCCTGGTTGGGGGACAGGTTGTGTGATGATGAATGTAGAAGGTTTCTGAACTGCAACAGACATCACATCTGTGTTTCTCGCTGTGTAGTGAAGTAATCAAAAACTGGAAGATAGCTAGCTATTCCCTCCTACCATTTACTATAAGCTGTTGGATCTAAGCAGTGATTGAAAGACTGAACATTAATGTGTCAATCATCCTGTGTTTTTGGCAAAGAAGTGAAAGGTTCTGGAATCAGGGAGATTGGAGATCAGAAAGACTTAGAAGAGGCAAAATAGATACCTCATCAAATTCTGTTGACGAGGGCTATTAAATCGTGTTTCTCCAGTATTTACTTCTTTGACCCAGCATCTATTTGTTTGTCTATCTGTGTCTTTTTGCAAATGTATAAGGATTTAAGAAGGGGTTTAGAGTTTTAGCTAATAGAGTTAATGCTGATAATTCATTTTTTATTACTGTCCTTAGAACTGATGTAATAAGTAGCAGTTTGTGCGAACTACAGAAAGATGTTTCTGTTAACCTGAGTCCATCAGGAAAGTAAGTAAGTGACATTGAGAGATTTTTGTGACTACCCCAGAATAGTGGGGCTCGAGGAACAGGGCACTTTCCCAAGTGGGTCATGACGAAAAGGATTTGGCTATATACTTGAAAAGGGAAAAAAGCTTTAAAAATCTGGGGAGAAACCGTGCAGTGGGACAATTTTGAAGAACAATCTTGATGGACTGAATTATTTCTTCCTCCTTGATTCTATGTTCAAGTTTGCAGCAGATTTCTCTTCAAGAATAATTTAAACGAATAAAGCACTGTTACATCTTGGGATATGAGAGTTACCCAAACATTGTAATGACAATCATTTTTAATTCTCTGCCACTTTTGATATCTGAGTGCCGCATTTATTGCTCTTGTTTTCCAAGTGTCAGTATGCTCTCTTCCTCCCCTTTGTACTCCTAAAATCCCACCTTTTTTGATGATAGATAATGGTGACTTATCGCTATCTTCCAATCATCCACACGTTTCAAGATATTTAGTTAAATTCTAGTTTATTAAGCTCTATTATATTCTTGATAGAATTGCTGTTTGAAATATTACACTGTAAACTTGCCTTGTAATTTCTTCTACAGAAATATGCTCAAGATTTAATGGCAATAGTTATATTGCTTCCCAAAGTTTAAAAAGAGGCCATTCAGCTCATCAGGTATGTACCAACCCCCTGAAGAGCATCCCATCTAGACCCAGCCCCCTACTCTATTCCCAGAACCCAAAGATCTTCAAGTCAGGTGAACTGGCCAAACTAAATTGCCCATAGTGTTAGGTGCATTAGTCACGGGTAAATGTAGGAGAATGGGTCAGGGTGGGTTACTCTTCAGAAGGTCATTGTAGATTTGCTGAGCCAAAAGGCTTGCTTCCACAGTGTAGGGAATCTAACCTAATCTAATCTAAACCCTGCATTTACCACAGTTATCCTTCTAGCCTACATATCCCTGAACACTACAGACAATTTAGCGTGGTCAATCCATCTAACCTGCATATCTTTGGACTATGGGAGGCAACTGGAGCACCAGGTGGAAACCCACACAGATACAGGAAGAACGTGTAAACTTCACACAGACATTCACCTAAGGCTGGATTTGAACATGGATCCCTAGCACTGTGAGGTAGTAATGCTTATCATTAAGCCACCATGTCATCCCAAGTTTATTTCATAAAATGCAGTTTAGTTATAATTTCCACATTTTGTGCTATTTAATACATTATTTTCTTAAGCGGAATCTGAAAGAAGGCTATAATTTGAAATCTTCACTTTTAGCCTGGTAAAAATAAACTATTCCTGGATTAATAATTAATTCCTATTGTGTTAAATTGTGTCCGGGAACTTATGTAGGATTCTCATTATATCTTACAACTGATTTGCCTTCACTTTTTTGCCTTTGAAACGCTCAGTGACCAGATGCAAAACAGAGTCAAAAGCAGTGGCAAACCATTAAGTAAGATTAAATAATGTAAATAAGGTGAGAAATGAGATTTTAAGTCTGCTACTTCTTTATCCTTTCCCAAGACTGGATGGGTGCCCAATTTAGAAGGTTCTCAGAAAAAGGCTTTAGACCCTGGGCACAAGTGCTCACAGGATGGATGATCCGACAAAGGCAGCCAGTTAAGAAAATGGAGTTTTGAAAGTCGAGAGTTTTGGAGCTTCCTAGAACTACATAAAATCCTCATTGAGTTCTTTATTTCTAACATGCTTTAAAATCCAGCTACAAACAAGAAAACACAAGATGCATTTAATTCCATTTTTTTTAAAAAGTAAACAATTTAGAAATATAGAAATTGAATATCCTATATTACCCATCAATGATGCATTTGGGCAAGTCTTTTTACTGGAAATAATACCAATACCAAATTTCATACATTGCAGCAAACCCATTTTAACACAATAACAACTCTTCAAAACCATTTTTCTAGTTCATGTCAAGCAAAGGCATCACTCACAAACAATTAATTTCCCCCTTAGTTAAAGCCATATTTGCAAAAATAACAAAGTTCTCATATTTATGTACACAATTAATATAAAAATCTAACTTTCACAATTTATGACAAAGACTTATATCTGAAAAAGTGTATTGTCTAATGAAGTACTGTCAATAGTCATAATTTTATTCTTGTTAAAGAGAAGAATATTTGTCCAATACTGTGGTGATTCCTCCTTTGCTAATAATTTGTTTTATCCTTTTTTTCTGGAGAGTAGAATCTGATAAAATTCAGTCTGTAAATTATCTTGACAAAAGATGAACCCTGGGCAAGAGTAACTAATCAATAAATTTCAGTACACTGCTGTCCAATGGTCAATTCTATTAATACTGTCCCAAAACTTTAGAAGTATCCCATTCATTACGACTGTCAAGAAAAAGCCAAATTAAAATATCCATTGTTTACTGTGACTAAAAGGTAAAGTCACCTTGAGGTTGGTCTCTCACTAGAGAGAGACTAACTCTTGATGGTGTAACCAAGAGTCATCATGGCTCAGACAAGGGTCTGATTGGGAAGGTAGGGTCTTCATGGTGACTGGATTAGTGGTGCTGGAAGAGCACAGCAGTTCAGGCAGCATCCAACGAGCAGCGAAATTGACGTTTCGGGCAAAAGCCCTTCATCAGGAATAAAGGCAGTGAGCCTGAAGCGTGGAGAGATAAGCTAGAGGAGGCTGTCCCAGGTCATTTCCTCTGCTCTGAAGCTCTTCAACCATGTCGTGAAACAAACTCGGTACCACAGCCACATTTGCTTCCTCAGTGCATGTCTCCGTAACCAACTCATCCTACACGGACTCCGGACCACCTTTAAACCAGCAGAGTTCGGACCCGAACAGGACAAACAGTACAGACTACAGATTCAAAAACACTAGCAACAGTTCTCCTTCAAGATCATCCGCTCCACACTTGCAGCAATGCGCCAGCACCTAACCTCTCTCCAGTCAGCCCTGCCTCAGCTGAGGGCCACGCTCTCTCAGAATTGCAAAGGACCCACTCTGTACTACATCCTCAGGAGAATTCATACTCTCAACAAACAGTATTTCAATTCCATCTCAAACATCAAAAACTGTAAGTACAACAAACTTTTATCCACCCACCTCCATAACCAGCGCTCCTCAAACATTCCAGAAGATTCCCCTGGCCTCGGAAACGCCATTAGCCATGCGGCTGACGCAGCTACCACCCCCACGCTAAGTGATGATGTCACTTCCGCCCCCATCATGGCCACTCCCACAGCCACTTCCGGCCCTCACATCATCGCTGATGCCACACGCTCAGTGACTTCCGCCACCCCTACTGCCATGATCACCACCACTTCCGCCCCCACCAGCACCACTCACCTGCATTCTGCTGACATGCCCCCCCACAGACCCCACTGTCACTATCCCCACCCCCCAGAACCCCGAGGGGAACATTACCCCTGCTCATGCCTCCACCCCCATTCCCCCCACCATCACACCCACTCCAGGTATTGGCTCCGACCCCACTCCCAGCTCCACACCCACACCAGATCCCAGCTCCCGGCCCTGCTGAGTTTTCACCATCCCTCCAGACCTCCCACTCACTGAGGACGAACGATCAGTCCTCAGCAAAGGACTCACCTTTATCCCCCTCCGTCCACGCATCAATGAATTTAATACACGCCGTGACATCGAACACTTCTTTCGTCGCCTCCGCCTCCGAACTTACTTTCACAATCAGGACTCACACCCACCTTCCGAGGACCCCTTCGCCCACCTCCAACACACTGCATCCACCTGGACACCCCGTGCTGGCCTATTACCTGCCCTCGACCTCTTCATTTCCAACTGCCGCCGGGACATTAATTGCCTCAACCTATCGACGCCCCTCCCCCACTCCAACCTCTCACCTTCACAATTCGCAGCCCTCCAATCCCTCTGCTCTAATCCCAACCTCACCATGAAGCCAGCGGATAAAGGGGGCACAGTGGTAGTCTGGCGCACTGACCTTTAAACCGCTGAAGCCAAACGCCAACTCGAGGACACCTCCTCCTACTGCCCCCTCGACCATGACCCCACCCCCATCACCAAACCATCATCTCCAGACCATACAGAACCTCATCACCTCAGGAGATCTCCCACCCACAGCTTCCAACCTCATAGTCCGGGAACCCCGCACTGCCCGGTTCTACCTCCTTCCCAAGATCCACAAGCCTGACCACCCTGGCCGACCCATTGTCTCAGCATGCTCCTGCCCCACTGAACTCATCTCTACCTATCTCGACACTGTCCTATCCCCCCTAGTCCAGGAACTCCCCACATACATTCGAGACACCATCCACGCCCTCCACCTCCTCCAGGACTTCCGTTTCGCCGGCCCCCAACGCCTCATCTTCACCATGGATATCCAATCCTTCTACACCTCCATCCACCATGACCAGGGCCTCCAAGCCCTTCGTTTTTTTTCCTCTCCAGATGTCCCCAACAGTACCTTCCACTGACACTCTCATTCGTTTGGCCGAACTGGTCCTCACCCTTAACAATTTCTCCTTTGAATCCTCCCACTTCCTCCAGACCAAAGGCGTAGCCATGGGCACACGTATGGGCCCCAGCTATGCCTGTCTCTTTGTTGGCTATGTAGAACAGTTGATCTTCCGTAATTACACTGGCACCACTCCCCACCTCTTCCTCCGCTACATTGATGACTGCATTGGCGCCACCTCGTGCTCCCGCGAGGAGGTTGAGCAATTCATCAACTTCACCAACACATTCCACCCTGACCTTAAATTTAACTGGACCATCTCTGACACCTCCCTCCCGTTCCTGGACCTCTCCATCTCCATTAGTGACGACCGACTTGACACTGACATTTTTGACAAACCCACCAACTCCCACAGCTACCTGGATTACACCTCTTCCCACCCTATCTCTTGCAAAAATGCCATCCCGTATTCCCAATTTCTCCGCCTTCGCCATATCTGCTCCCAGGAGGACCAGTTCCACCACAGAACACACCAGATGGCCTTCTTCTTTAGAGACTGCAATTTCCCTTCCCATGTGGTTAAAGATGCCCTCCAACGCATCTCGTCCACATCCCGCACCTCTGCCCTCAGACCCCACCCCTCCAACCGTAACAAGGACAGAACGCCCCTGGTGCTCACCTTCCACCCTTCAAACCTTCGCATAAACCAAATCATCCGCCGACATTTCCGCAACCTCCAAAAAGACCCCACCACCAGGGATATATTTCCCTCCCCACCCCTTTCTGCCTTCCGCAAAGACCGTTCCCTCCGTGACTACCTGGTCAGGTCCACACCCCCCTACGACCCACCCTCCCATTCTGGCACTTCCCCCTGCCACCGCAGGAACTGTAAAACCTGTGCCCACACCTCCTCCCTCACCTCTATCCAAGGCCCTAAAGGAGCCTTCCACATCCATCAAAGTTTTACCTGCACATCCACTAATATCATTTATTGTATCCGTTGCTCCCGATGTGGTCTCCTTTACGTTGGGGAGACTGGGCGCCTCCTAGCAGAGCGCTTTAGAGAACATCTCCAGGACACCCGCACCAATCAACCAAACCGCCCCGCGGCCCAACATTTCAACTCCCCCTCCCACTCTGCCGAGGACATGGAGGTCCTGGGCCTCCTTCACTGCCGCTCCCTCACCACCAGACGCCTGGAGGAAGAACACCTCATCTTCTGCCTCGGAACACTTCAACCCCAGGGCATCAATCTGGACTTCAACAGCTTCTTCATTTCCCCTTCCCCCACCTCATCCTAGTTTCAAACTTCCAGCTCAGCACTGTCTCCTTGACTTGTCCGGACTTGTCTGACCTGCCTATGTCCTTTTCCACCTATCCACTCCACCCTCTCCTCCCTGACCTATCACCTTCATCTCCTCCCCCACTCACTCATTGTACTCTATGCTACTTTCTCCCCACCCCCACCCTCCTCTAGCTTATCTCTCTAAGCTTCAGGCTCACTGCCTTTATTCCTGATGAAGGGCTTTTGCCCGAAATGTCGATTTCCCTGCTCGTTGGATGCTGCCTGAACTGCTGTGCTCTTCCAGCACCACTCATCCAGTATTTGGTTTCCAGCATCTGCAGTTATTGTTTTTACCTCTGCATGGTGACCTCAACTATATGGGAATTGAACCCATGCTGTTGGCCTCATTCTGCATTATAAACCAGCCATCCACTCAACTGAGCTACCTATGCAACATGAAATGCTGCAGGGATTTTGTTAACAGTCTTTAAAAGGCTAATCTTCACATTTTAAGAATATATATTATCTCACTTTCAATGGTGCTACAAAGGTTTGGATCAGATTTAGAAAGGTCAAACTAGCCAAATGCTCTTTGTGGTCTATCCATGTTTCTCGTCATATTATAGAGATTCTCCGAATGTAACTCATTGGTGGCATATCAAAAGGGTCAGTTGGAATGTTAATTATACCTCCCAGGCAATATTGAAATCAGCATTGAGTGAAATTGAGTGAAATCAGTAGGACTGTAAAACTCAATGCCAACAGTTTCCATTTCGGCTGATAAGATTCAAATTGTCCTGTTCCTTTTTAGCATAACTTTGTTTGTCACCAAAGTCATATAACAAAATAAATTAATTGGATAAATCTGTATGCAGGGCAATTTATGATTTTAAAAAAAGGTTTGTTGTGTTGTGTAATATAATTAAATGATAACAAAACTTTTTTTGTGTGACAATGCTTTCAAAATTGACAGATTATAAGCTTTAGATCCTCTTGAATATTGTCGCATTGCTGACAAGCCGATAATGTATGATGGATGAAGCTAATAAATAGTTTTTTCCATTTTCTGTAATAATCCCAAATCCTTCAGTTACACCAGACTCTCTCGGTTTCAATGCATTTTTTTCTCTAAGTAGAAAATTCATGCATTTCATATAAATCACCTGTTCTAGTATATGTGCCTTTATTTGGAGTAAAGCACAAAATTTAAAAGCACATTTGTGTTGCGCAGATTGCTTTTCGATGATTGATATCTGCAGAGTAATATTAGTTCTCGGATTCTTTTGTGAAAATACAAACGTGCTGAGTGGTCACTATGATAAAAAAATCATATTAAATGGCCTCCCCACTGAGTACTTAATAAGGTGAGTTTTGTCCTTTCTTTCATGGACAGTCAAAATAACCATCAACCTTTGTTTGCTGACAATTTCAGTTGGCATCCAGTTACAGAGCACTGTCTGAGTGTGGTCTTACATTTGAGAGTCTGCAAAATGACATTAATACCTTTGGGAAAGGAGACTGATGAGTCAAATTGCTTACTGCTGCCAAAGCCCAAAGAAGTCATTACACTGAAAAATCAGATTAAGCGATGCACATACATCCTTTACTTGAGTGCTTAGAAGCTAATTCAACTGTCTAGACTTATTGGGTACTCCAAAACAGGGTAGATAAGAGTACCGGATTGCATGACAGTATGTTTTAGGAATTATTTGGAGTTAACTTTGCTCAGGTATTCCTCATGTCTCAGCAGCACCCTACACAGCTGGTGCCAACTACAATTGGTCCGTCTCCCGCTATCATCCTCCTGATCCCAGCACTTAGCTGATGCTATTTCCCGGACGTAGGTAGCCAAATTCCTGATATAGAAGGGAAGGCTGTCTGTGAAGCTTACAGCTCTGGCAGCTTACCAAGATTATTTAGATGAGACTCAAGGGTAATTTCAGGCCAGTTTTGGTCAAGTGACCTTGCCACCTGGAATTTACAAATGGTAGTCAGCTGGATGGAGCAAGGAGAGGACTAAGTCATTAATACTCAGTTGGAGAGGCAATGGGGGAAAAGTTAAAATCATTTGTCATGACTTTTCCAACTGAGGCATGAATGGAACAGCAACTGGAGGCCTATTAGTGTATAGAGGATTGTGTTTTCTGTCACCTAAGTGCTGCTCTAAAGTACACCTGCTATGAAGCCAATCCACTTTTGGCATCTTAATCCAGACACTAAAACTTTAATGAGAAACACTTGATTACATCTAATGTACCACATAGGGGGTTTGTACAGCTGGTGAAGATATTAGTCTCGGTCACTACCCTTCACAGCCTTGAATTTCAGTTGAAAATTACACTTTGGACTAAGTCTCAGTGAGGTAAAAACAATGACTGCAGATGCTGGAAACCAGAGTTTAGATTAGAATGGTGCTGGACAAGCAAAGCAGTTCAGGCAGCATCCGAGGAGTAGTAAAGTCGATGTTTCATGCAAAAGCCCCTATTCCTGATGAAGGGTTTTTGCCCGAAATGTCGATTTTATTGCTCCTCGGATGCTGCCTGAACTGCTGTGCTTTTCCAGCACCACTCTAATCTAAGTCTCAGTGAACTTAGGCCCTGAAGAAAATAAATAATGACTTGGTGCTACCTTAGTACTTATTTGCATATTAAGAACTGGGATCGAGGGAAGCATATAAAAATAAAGCTTGAGCTCTGTTAATTTGCAAGTGTCTGTTTGGGATGCATTTGTTCATTTTGTTTGAATGCTATCAATTGTGCTCGAAGGATATCTGAAAGCTATCTGTCATTTAATGCAATTTGGAACAATTCCTGAATAAGTAACATCTAACACATACAAAGGAGAAAATTGACTTTTAATTCGACTATTCATGATGACAGGAATTCCCAAAGTTGGGGCAGCATGGTGGTTCAGTGGTTAGCACTGCTGCTTCACAGTGTCAGGGACCTGGGTTTGATTCCTGCCTTGGGCGACTGTCTGTATGGAGTTTGCACACTCTCCCCCATGTCTGTGCAGGTTTCCTCCCAAATCCAAAGATGTGCAGGTCAGGTGAATTGGCTGTGCTAAATTGCCCATAGTGTTCGGTGTACTAGTCAGAGGGAAATGGGTCTGGGTGGGTTACTCTTTGGAGGGTCAGTGTGGACTTGTTGAGCCAAAGGGCCTGTTTCCACACTGTAGCGAATCTATACTTTGTAGTCAAGTAAGTAGTTCTATTTTTGAAATATGGACATTGTCATAATGTAGGATTTGTGGCAGAACATTGGCCTTGGGCCTATTAAGGTCCTTCAGTTCTGCTTTCTGCTTTTGCTGCTCTTTTAACCACAGCAGAGGGAGGCCCATGTGGATAGCCTGGCCACTTTTACTCTGTGGGCTGATATTGGACCAAGGGTGTGGGAGAAGAGACATCTGATCAGTGTTCCCTATGCTCATCAAAGGCACCCTCTCCAAAGTTTACATCCTGACCATTTTGTTCCTACCCACTTGTTTTTCCTCCACTTAGGAGAAGGATTACTGACAGAATGAATCTAGCAACAGAGAGAGATCGCAAGTGTTTATGCAGCAGTGAGAGAGCTTAATCTAGCAGCTTCAACTCCAAAGCTCCAACATCTGAAATCAAAACTAAATCTCCAGGATCTGTGTGAGCCTGATTCCAATCACTAATGCTTATTTTGTCTGATTCAAAAAGAGACAAAACAGAGTAAATAGCTTTGTTTCTTTTTAAATTAGACCAAAGAAGGATGAGCTGCTAGATATAGCCCTTTCACTGCTGCTGCAAAAGCTTGAGATCGCTGTCTGCTGCTAGATTCTATCGGTATTCCTTCCCCTGGACTGGAGGAGATGACAAGTGAGGAAAATCTGTTTTGCTGCATTTGCCTTTGCCAAAGATGTGCTTATGGGATGCTACTATATTGGAATAGATGAGAAGTAGTTAAATAATATATTATTTTGTTAAGCATCTTGATAGAGTTAAAGTTATGCCAACTCTTCTATTTTGTTTGTACTTTAACTGTGGTGTAAGAATAAAATGTGCTTTGCTTAAAGCCTAGCAGTTTGACCAATGGAATCAGATCTGGAGCATCTTGCACTTGCTTTTAAGTAAGATAAAAGTTAAGGTCTATGCTATCTCCTTGGTATGCTTTGAGGGGATTTGGTATGGTCTATAACAATTATACGGAGGCAGTCAGATTATCTGCCAGCTCTTCAGGCAGGTTATCCCGCCCATGTGGGGTGGAAGTTTTGACATTAGACAATTAATTCTGCTTCTGCCAAGAGTTGGCTGCAGGGAAGGTGAGCAAGTTTGGGAGGCAGAATGGTAGTAAGCTCCCTATTGATTTTTCAGTGGGTGGGGGTGTATGTGTTGCTTAGTTGTGCAATACAAACAGCTCTATTGCAAGACAGAGTCTCCTGTTTTACACGTACTGCAATGAAAATGCTTCAGTGTGTGGTCAGGGTCAGGAAGGATAAACATTTTAGCACTAATTGAGAGAGAGGGTCCAAGAGAAACAGCAGCAGAAAACTGGAAATGGATTGAGCAAAGTAGCCAGTGTCAATTCCAAAGTTTGGCACAGAGTTGCTTAGTGAGAGAGAACTAATGGATGATTATAATTTTCTTCAAGTTAAATATTGTGAAGGCTAGCTGATTGTTTTCAAACTCTGTCACAAACTCTATTCCTTTACGTCTGTCTGAGGCTGAAACAGTCGATTTGAGTCATCCCATTTGACCATCAGCTGAGATTCCTAACCCATATACTCACTACTTCCACCTTTGTAAAATTACCCACATTCATTTCTACCTCAACCTATTTGCTACTGACACTTTAATCTAAGACTTCATTACCTCCCGACCAGACTGTCTCAATACTCCAGATGACTAACCAACATAAACTTTACCGCATTTAAAACTCTACTGTCTATGTCCCAGTTCACACTAAA
Organism: Chiloscyllium punctatum; assembly: GCF_047496795.1. NCBI lineage: Eukaryota > Metazoa > Chordata > Chondrichthyes > Orectolobiformes > Hemiscylliidae > Chiloscyllium > Chiloscyllium punctatum. The sequence goes on along the minus strand of NC_092750.1, from coordinate 46,763,052 downwards.
TCTCCTCAACCATTAACCTATTTCAACTCTTAGCCAAGCATTATTTCAATTTAAAATTCGTATTGATGTATTTAAATTGTTCTATGCCTTAACCCTTTCTATCTCTGTGACTTTCTGCCATCCAAACTTCCTCTAAGGCCTTTGCCTATTCCTCCAATTTCCTTTGATCTTCTATTCAGCTTTCTCGGTTCAAAACTCTAAATTTGTCCTGTTAAACTTCTTTGGCTCTCTTCTCACTTAAACATGCCTCCTTAATCACAATGTTGGTCAATTGTCCCATTTTTGTATCAAATACTATCTCAAAATTATATTGTGAAGTATCTCAGGATGTTTTACAAAGTTAAGGGACATTACAAATATAAGTTCTCATTGTTACTAAATTTGGCAGAGCAAGAATGAGCCATACCTTCGAAGAATGCTTTTAAATCACCATGTTTGCATTTACTGCTTTGACTGCCTCAGGGTGTTTATGTGTTTTAAGAGCTTATCAGCAATGCTCAAGGTTGCATGATTTGGAGATGCCGGTGTTGGACTGGGGTGTACAGAGTTAAAATCACACAACACCAGGTTATAGTCCAATAGGTTTAATTGGATGCACACTAACTTTCGGAGCGACGCTCCTTCATCAGGTGATAATCAGGTGATTATCACCTGATGAAGGAGTGTTGCTCCGAAAGCTAGTGTGCTTCCAATTAAACCTGTTGGACTATAACCTGGTGTTGTGTGATTTTTAACTAAGGTTGCATGGTACTTCTCACCACTCAGGCTTTCAATTGCAATTGTTCTTTTGCTCCCATCTTTATATGTAATCATTCTAATAAGTAGTTCACATAAATTTTATTGCTGTTCGTATTCACCTGTCAGAACCCCCTCTGAGTCCTTAGCAGATATCTATATTTTACTGCCTTTCAGGAACACTGAAGTAAATTTAACCCATTCACTTTTAATTTTCCATACCTCTATAATAGTCAAGAAACTAGCTATAGCTGATGGCCTCCCAACCTCCACCCCATTGTCTGCTATGAGATGTTTCAGATTTTGGGAGGGAGGCAATGAAAACCATCAGAAGAAAATGGGAAATCTAGTGCTGCCTGCAATCTTGAGATTATACAGGAGAATTTTATCAGGCAAGGGAGGGTTAATTTGCATGTATGCATGCAGGGAAATATTTAAAAACAATATGGACAGCAGGTCGAGATCTCCACATCATCACACATTTTTCTGGGTTTCTCTAGAACATAGAAACATAAAAATAGGAAGAGACGCAAGCCATTCACGATGTCGAGAATCTTCCCCATTCAACATGGTTATGGCACAGATATTTTTGCTAAGTTCTACAAAGCTTTGACAATCACTGCAAGCTGGGAACAAATAAAATTCCTGAAAGAGCAAGACTGAACAGAAGAGTTCAGCATCAAGTGAACAGTAGATAAATTCATGAATGATCTCTCCCAATTAAAATAAATTGTAACTATAGAACTTTGAAATCTGAATTCAGAAGAGACAACATTCTTGCTACAATTGTTGATAAGTCTTTGTCAGTCCAAAGAAAATTTGACTTTGGAGATTGCTATTCAGATTGCACAAGGAGCAGGACGAATCACAAAGAATCCAATGGGAGGGGGGATAACATTATCATAAAGCGCAATATAATCCATTCAGTTCAGAAGGCATTAAAATCTTAAAGATACATCTGACAAGCCTACAAAGAGTAGATAGACAGCAGAAACTCAATGTAAAATTCTGCTAAAACATGTTGAGGTGTTAATTTTGGGGCATTTCACAGAATTTTCTCTTTGTGACCTTTGGCAAGTCATCTCATGCAATTCGCCACTGCTCAGCACATTAAGTATGCACACTAATATCATGCTGCTGTGCACTCACCCTTGGCAGAGTAACTCGCCACAGTTGGGATCTTCCAGGATTTCTGTCATTGTCAACATATTTAAAGTCCAGTTAAGCATCTGGTCAAATGCTATTAGGTAGGAATAGCTTTTCACAGCACACATAGTGAGAAAAGAAGTTTTTGAAGGCATTGGAAATGGATGCTCACATTTGGAAATGCATTGCTACTTTACATCATGATCTGGAGATGCTGGTGTTGGACTGGGGGATACAAAGTTAAAAATCACACAACACTAGGTTATAGTCTAACAGGTTTAATTGGAAGCACAAGCTTTCGGAGCACTGCTCCTTCATCCGCAACCACCTGAAGGAGCGATGCTCCGAAAGCTAGTGCTTCCAATTAAACTTGTTGGACTATAACCTGGTGTTGTGCGATTTTTAATTTTCTACTTTACATCAGTATCTGTCTGATTAACTAGTATTGTACCTACAGCTTCAAGAGTAAAACTCCACCTCCTTTTAGAACTTTGTTTAAGGGCATGCTCCTGTTTCTCTAAAACCCAACATGACATAACATCTTTTAGTTTAATGTGACAGCATTGCATGTTGGAAAGGCTTCAAACAATTGAGAACATTAACTTCTTTTTAATAACAGTAAAAGCAAAGGAAAAACAAATGAAAATGCTGCATTTGTTTCGACTATTTTGTCTTTGTGTGACAACAAATTTATAGTCAATGAATGATCACTGAAACCCAATGCAGATTTATAAATGCCAATTAAGTTCTGTCTGATGTGTTGTGCCAATGCGGTGTTGCTTGATCATGCTGAAGATAATATTCTTCCTGCTCAATGTTCTCATCTTCCTCCTTGGAATACCGCTATTACTCTCCCAGTTTTTCAGCATTCATTATGCTCCCCCTTTCTCTGAGCTGAAAATGTGTTGCTGGAAAAGCGCAGCAGGTCAGGCAGCATCCAAGGAGCAGGAGAATCGGCGTTTCGGGAATGAGCCCTTCTTCAGGAAGGAGGGCTCATGCCCGAAATGTTGATTCTCCTGCTCCTTGGATGCTGCCTGACCTGCTGCGCTTTTCTAGCAACACATTTTCAGCTCTGCTCTCCAGCATCTGCAGTCCTCACTTTCCCCCTTTCTCTGACCCAGGTGTGTCGAGCACAGCACGCTATGAGGCACATACTGTCTGGATTGTACAACAAGGATCTCCGTCTAATGCAGACATTGGACCCTCATCCTTAGAAAGACCAACTGTCTGCTCCACATTCACTCTGATCAGAGAATGGGCTGCAATATACCTAAGCTTGGCCTTAGACAGTGGTTATACTGTCTTCAGCTGTGGTTCTAGAGGGCATCCTTTGTCTTCCAGTAACCACCCTCGGCATCTAGCCTTTGAAATGAAGCGGAAACATGAGAATTCTCAAGTAAACAGGCTGCTTCCAGGGTATCTGGTGAAAATATCTAAGACATGGTGTCAATGATCACAAATGATGTACACAATGATGAAATGAAAACCTTTTCTGTTGGTGACGTTAGGTCTGTTATGATATGGTGCTCTCTTATGTCCATTCTATGACATTCAGAATCTAAGGAAGGCCTATGTTGGCAACACTCTCTACCTGGGCTGCAGCACTGACCTTGTCACAGGGAAACAAGATGAAGCGCTGTGATCTGACTCAATTGGATTCAGTAATGGCCTTGATACATTTGTGAGTTGAGGGTTGAAAGATCCCGCAAAGAACCCCAATGGATTCTTGGAAGTGGCCAATTGTATAATGATTTTGAACAACTGTTACTTGATGACCACAGACGTAAGATAGCAGTCCGGCACTTCAGATCACAAAGTCGGGCAAATGTCAGAGCTCAGAGAGCATCCCGAGTCATGCTTCATCTACAGTGACAATGCGCTTCTCTCATCTGGAGGAAATAGCATCAGGACGAGTCTCCTGTGCCTCCTCTACATCCTGAGGAGACTGTCAGCTGTGATTTCTTCATGGAGAGGCTGTTTGGCAGCTGCTGAAAATTGGTTCTAGTCTTGGGTTTACTGGCATGTTTGTACCTCCTCAACACTTCTGCACATACATTGCATCGCAATGACAATAACCCTGCTGCAGTTGATTCAAATGGACATAATTAATGATTAACCAGATCCCTGAGTGATCTCTGTGTGGCTCTCAGACTGGCTCACTGCTAATGTCCTCACTGGTTGTACTGGATCTACAGAACTGTTCATGACTCACTTCTCAAACTATAACGATACCAAGCCCTTGACTCTCAGTGCCCCAAGCTGCTGACTGACCATGCCCAAGTTCCAGGACTGAGATCAGATGCTGCTGTTACTTACTCTGACAGAATCTCCTGACTAATAACAGTCATCTTTGACTTAACTGAGCAAGACTCCCCTTAGGAGTCATTTCATTGAAGCACAAGACAGTGTGTTTGTTGCATTAGCTGCTGACACCCTAAGGAAGTGTCACATCAAAGTCACATGATGTTGTACAGTAACATGTCTAGCAACTTGACTGGTCACTGCTGACAGCTATGACAAGTTACCTGGCTTTGTGTCTGTGCTAAACATGAAGATGAGACAGAAGCACTGTAAGCCTGCAAGTTCTGAGTGAGGTAGCAAAGCACGAGAAAGCAAGGCAGAGATTCCATAAATATCCAAGTACCTGCAAAGTTTATGAACAGTTAGAAAGCAAGCAAACAGCTCTATGGTGCACTCTGTTCTGATGTGTCTTGTGCCTGTATGCAAAGCAGCCTGACAGTAGCATTACAATGGAAGATGACAGGTTGCTCCAAAGTGCAGAATTGAAGTGAATAACTGTATTCTAAGTGAGTGCAAGGTGTACCATGATGATGTGGTGAGGCTGGTGCATGTCTGATACCAACCTTTACAGATGAAGAATTCATGCATTTGCCTCACATACAGCATGTCCCAAAATATTGGAGAATGTTGGCCAAGAGAAAAGGTCCAAAGAAGTAAATAACGAGCTGAGTTTTAGATCAGCAACTGTCACCATTTGATTAGTCTTTGGCCCATGGGAACAGCAAACTGCAAATAAATGAGGTGAGATTAGATAATAATGAGATGTTAATTCATGCAAATGAACTTGTCATTCATTAGAGAAATTTTCATCATTCTCTTCAAACTTTGGGAGAAAATTCAAATCTTTTTTTCTCAGCTTTGAGAATTTCATTTTTCTGATGGTACTGTATTTCCCCATGGTTTTGCCATTACATGTTGTTCAGAGGATGGGAAAATTCTGCCCCAAGAAAGACACCTTATTGGTTGAAGCAGTGTCCAGATATTAAAATGAATGTTCTACCTGTAAAACTATAGGTCACTTCCAGAGGATGTGAAAAGACACAACACAGTGAGCAGGAAAAAGTCAAATGGTTACTTCTATGAAGGTGTCAATGCAATACATTTATCAGCATTAGGAAAGATAGCCAGTACATTTCTAGGGAAATTGTTGACCAACAATCCAGAGTTTGGCAGGAGCCATTTAGGTCATTAATGACATCACATTAATTTTAAACATGACATAGAGGCAAAAGTCACTGTCTTAACAGGTTACTTATCATCAGTAGAGAATCAGAAGTTACGGCCTACAACGATGGAGCTGCGTGGTCTAGCAAGAACAGTTCTCAAGATTAAAAGTACGCTACAAGCAAGTTTACACAGGACATAAGATAGTAGAGAACATACATGTAATTCATTACCAAGGAACCTCACTCCTGAGCTTGCATGTTAGTGAAATAATCTGGCCATTCTATTGTAGGTACCAGCAGAAAATTGAGCTATCATTAAAATGCACCCTCACATCCTATTCTTTTGGAAAATCTGAATGGCTTACACTAAGTTCAGTTCTAATAAAATAGGCTCAAATAAAATGTGCTGTCTTAAGTTTCACAGAAATGTTTCCACGTGATTCACAGACAAATATTAATTATTTTGTAGTGCAATGATTGGTGCGCAAGCAAATGTTATAGCATTTTGTTTTCAAACATCAAGATGAATTGCCAGTGGGCTATCTTAGTAACTTGATTGAGGGAATAATATTGGCCAGAACAAGATAGCTTCTGCCTTTGTTTGAATAACACAGTCTTTCATGACTAGCTGTGCACATGGGCCCCAGTTGAACATGTCACATAAAGCGCAGCAACTCCCAGGTATTAAAATAAAATGCTAGATCAGTGAAACAGTCCTTGGTTCTGAGTTAGATGATGTTGAGTTCATATTCAGGAGCAGTTTTAAACCACAACCTGCTGCCTCCAAAGCAGAGATGCTGCTAATTATAACAAAAAAGAATCAGTTCCAAATCACATCACATGCTGTCTTAGGCATGAAGGGTCTTAAATGACTTTGTGGATTTATTCCACAGATGAACAATTCTACAGATCTTTGGTCTTTACACCATTTATAGGCAAATTACCTTGAAGATCAATATTTCATAATGGTGCTAGAAAAATCAAACATGGTTGTGTTTGCAGTAAATTTGATCATTAGTAAAGTGATGGAAAATCGTCATCAACAATGTCATCAAGCAGCACTTGCTTAGCAATAACCTGCTCACTGGCAGTCAATTTGGGTTCAGCCAGGGCCAATTATCTCTTGAGATTATTATAGTCTTGGCTTAAATATTGATAAAACAGCTGAATTCCAGAGGTAACAAGAGAGTGACTGCCCCTGACATCAAGGTCGCATTAACTGTGTGGGTGGCATCAAGGGGGCCCTAGCAAAACTGAAGTAAATGGGAGTTGGGGAGAAGGTCTCCACTGGTCAGAGACGTACCTGGCACAAATGCAGATGGCTGTGGCTATTAGGGGTCTGTCATTTCAGCTCTAGGATATCTCTGCAGGAATTCCTCAGAGTATTGTCCAGGCCTAAACATCTTCAGCTGCTTCATCAATGACCTTCCCTACATCACAAGGTCAGAAGTGGGGATGTTTGCCGATGACTGCACAATGTTCAGCACCATTTGCAACTGAACATGTATTGAAGCAGTCCACTTCCTAAAGCTGCAAGATCTGGAAAACATCCAGGTTTGGGTTGATAAATGGCAAATAACATTCATACCACACAAATATCAGGCAATAATATCTCCAATATGTGAGAATCCAACCAATTACCCCTTGACATTCAGTGACATTACCAGCACTGACTCCTCCACTATCAATATCCTGGGGCTTATGATTGACCAGAAACTCAACTTGACTAGCCATATAAATACTGTGACTACAAGTATAGGTCAGAATCTAGGAATCCTGCAGACAGTAACTCCCCTCCCGACTCCTTAAAGCTGGTCTGCCATTTACAAGGCACAAGTCAGAAATGTGATGGAATAGTCCCCACTTGCCTGGATGAGTGCAGCTTTCCAACAACAGTCAAGAAACTTGACACTAGCCACGGCAAAGTAGGCAACTCAATTGGCATCACATCTGCCAACATCCGCTCACTCCAACACCGACGGACAACAGAGTGTGCCACCAAGTACAGGATACATGCATAAATTCACCAAGGCTCCATGGACAGCACTTTTCAAACCCATGACCTCAACCATCTGGAAGAACCAGACACATGCAAACACCATAACCTTCAAGTTCCCCTCGAAGCCACTCATCATCTTGATTTGGAAACATATTGCCATTCCTTCACTCTCACTAAGTCAAAATCCTGGAACTTACTCCCAATGGCATTGTGGGTCTACCTTCAGCAAATGAAATGCAGCGGTTCAAGAAGGCAGCTTACCATCAACCTTTCAAAGGCAACTGAGATGGTCAATGAATGTTGACCCGGCCTGTGATGCCCACATCTCATGAATGAATGAAAACAACCAAGTAGAGTAAGTAGTTTCCATTTATATCAGAGGTTTAACAATCTGCATATTTATCATCAACCTGAGTTACAAATCATCTCAAAAATTGCTAATCTAAATGTAATCTCATGTGCATGCAAGAATTGTTCGTTGCATATAAGCCTGCAGCTCAGTTATTGTCTAGGTTCTTATAACTACTGATGAATATTATTTAATTTTCAGAGGCCATGAGTTATTTACCAATGTGATGGTGCTGTTACAATGAACAGTCTTTGTAATTGAGACAGCAAGCCTGACACAAAGCTTTTAATTAAAAGGTTGTTCATATTGACAGTGGGTGGTGAATGTTCATTCTCACAGGATACAAGATGCTGGGCTAGCTTTTGTTCTAAAAATATATTTTTAATACAGTATCTATCATTCTGAATTTCTTTGCATTAAAAATCAATGATAAGCCACATGTAATTACTCTGATGCCAATCTAAATACCACCCCCACACACTGACACAGTCTTTGGAATCCACAGAAGTCAGCCAAACGGATGTTAACAACTGAATGAAATCTTTTGCTCTTTCCTCAGGCAGTATAACACAATGCAGTGTTAAATAGTGCCTTGTATCAATAATAAAATGGCTTTAAATTATAAACAAAGACAGGATAGAAAATTGAAAGTAAAAGGATTATGTTAATAAAAGAACAAGATCTTCAAGCAACAGAAGTATTTGACTGAATTTTGTGCTTAGACACTCAAGGATAGAGATCTCAGAGATGCATTGAAAATGGCACAAATCTTGGGCTTTAAACAGTTATAGTTTATACAAGTATGTAAGACGAAGTAGGAATTTTGAATTAATTCTCCAGCTGGTATGAGTTAGCATAGAAGACAGAGTAATAAATCTAAAAAGGAAAAGGGACATGTTGCTAAATGGTATATTCAGGACATGGTGTAAAAAGATATAGATTAACTTGTGAATGGACTGCCTAAACCAGTGCGGTAGAGACATTGAATGATGAATTTGAGATCAGCTCATTGGAGGTGAGTTTGGTGATATCCTGCTTCGAGGTCAGAATTGATGAAGAGGGAGAAACACTCCTGTTTGGGATCAACCAGATTCAACAAGAGCAGAGTGAAGGTAGATATGTGTTCAAGTTAGAATCGAAATATAGTCATTCATTTTTCTCAGATGGAAGCTGACCAAAAAAGGAAAAATAAAGTCAATACTGCATCCATTGCTTTCCAAAGGGCAATATCTACCTGTTGTTTTACAATAGGAGATGCTTTTGGTTTGTTTGGTTTAAAACCTGAAATTGCTCCTCTTGTTCATGTACATAACTTGAAAAAAACGAGCAGATATTTTGACTAGTGACCACGATCATTCTCAGCAGTTCCATGTATTGAAATCTTTGACAACTGTATGTGAAAAGTCTATGAGTTCACAAAAACAATTTTGATGTCATGCAAAATGCATTGTTACATTATCTGGGTCATGCTATCATTCATCTGGCTGAATGGATGGTAAGACAACAATGAAGTGCATGGGATGTGGAATTTACTTACAGGAATGACTGATGTTATTAATTCAACAATGTACAGATGGAAGCCACCTAGTATTCAACCATCCCTGCCTGAACATATATACTACAGGAATTTTCATTTACCCTTATTGGATATTATGGGACTTTGGTCCCTTGCTACACAAAGGCAGACTCATGAGAAAATAAAAGGCATGAGTTTTGGAAAGTTTATTACATATTTTAACTCCTTTAGTTCTCCTTTCCATTAGGAATATTCCCTTGTTAGTTATGAACATACTGCACTAGTAGTCATTGCAAAAATAGCATTGCATAATATGGAATCTGTACAGCCAATTAGTAAGGGACATGGATGCAAGGGGTACAAACGTGGACAGTACTATACTTGTAATTTAGCAAATCCCAATGAGTTTTGAAGGAAAGTACAGATATAGAAATCACTAGACAACTATAGGGAAGGGTATGTATCATGACTGTGGGCATCAAAAGGGGTCAAGACACATCTAATTCAAAGCAGTGACCTGGTAAAATGGGAAGCTGTTTAAAATTACAAACGGGGACCAGTACTATTATAGAATTTGTAAACCAGAAACTAATTCAACTTTAGAAAGAGATATTGCACAAACAAAGTGAAAACCTATTTAAGGTCACAAAGAAACTTGACAAGTATGATATGTAAAGTGGAAACTTGTTTAACTTTGTAAAGGGATTGCTGTAAGCAGATAGTTTGTCAACTGATAAGCATACATGACTGCTGTGGAACATACAATGCAGAGGATTGATTAGCCTTACAATGTAAGTGACCACTGTAAAATACATCAATGGGAGATTCATTTAATTTAAAAAAGAAATACAAATACAAAAATTTTGTGTAGCTTTTAGTTAAATGATAATCAGAAAACTGAAGTAACTGGCATGTTTGTAAAATAGATAAATGTGAAGAATAAATTACAACTGGGGAGACAGTCTCTTGATAGGTCATGTTCCCCGTGTGCATACTTCACTGTTTTCTACTGTCATTTCAACACTATAAGATGCCTATAAAATGCTGGAATATTTGTAGTTAAATATAGGGTCAATGGTTTCAGAAGCATTTGGACAGAACTATGTGATGTCACAGATGTGCTGTTCATATGAGTAACAAATGGCTGTTTGCATGTTGTCCCATTTCTAGTGGGAATTTTTCAATGTGTTCAGGGTGCATATAGAACAGTAGCCATTTGTTTCAGAATCCTTTAATAATTGTTGACTGTACCTGTTGCCATCAGAAATTGAAAGATCTGACTGGATCATGAAGTTTTGATCCCAATCACAGATTATAGAATTGGCAGTTTGAATATTTCAGAGCATTCTGCCAATTTTTGCAATACATTCTAGCCTGGCCCTCATAAATCAACTTAGCAACTTTGTGAGGGAGTATTTTTGAGTATACAGACTACTAGTGCAGTATGTTCATAACTAACAAGGGAATATTCTGAATGGAAAGGAGAACTTAAGGAGTTAAAATATTTAATAAACTTTCCAAAACTCATGCCTTTTATTTTCTCATGAGTCTTCCTTTGTGTAGCAAGGGACCAAAGTCCCATAATATCCAATAAGGGTAAATGAAAATTCCTGTAGTATATATGTTCAGGCAGGGATGGTTGAATACTAGGTGGCTTCCATCTGTACATTGTTGAATTAATAACATCAGTCATTCCTGTAAGTAAATTCCACATCCCATGCACTTCATTGTTGTCTTACCATCCATTCAGCCAGATGAATGATAGCATGACCCAGATAATGTAACAATGCATTTTGCATGACATCAAAATTGTTTTTGTGAACTCATAGACTTTTCACATACAGTTGTCAAAGATTTCAATACATGGAACTGCTGAGAATGATCGTGGTCACTAGTCAAAATATCTGCTCGTTTTTTTCAAGTTATGTACATGAACAAGAGGAGCAATTTCAGGTTTTAAACCAAACAAACCAAAAGCATCTCCTATTGTAAAACAACAGGTAGATATTGCCCTTTGGAAAGCAATGGATGCAGTATTGACTTTATTTTTCCTTTATTGGTCAGCTTCCATCTGGGAAAAATGAATGACTATATTTCGATTCTAACTTAAACAAATATCTACCTTCACTCTGCTCTTGTTGAATCTGGTTGATCCCAAACAGGAGTGTTTCTCCCTTTTCATCAATTCTGACCTCGAAGCAGGATATCACCAAACTCACCTCCAATGAGCTGATCTCAAATTCATCATTCAATGTCTCTACCGCACTGGTTTAGGCAGTCCATTCACAAGTCAATCTATATCTTTTTACACCATGTCCTGAATATACCATTAAGCAACATGTCCCTTTTTCCTTTTCAGATTTGTTGGGAAAACAGAGAAGGTGCACTTCGCTGATTTTGGCGGTCTTTAGTTTCCCTCTTTGCCGCAGTGGCTTGGGCGAGCGAGATCCGGACTGAGAGACCCTGGAAACAAGACGGGTTGAGACATGGTGGGTTCGGTCGGGTAACTCGTGTGCACAGGACCCGGGTAAGAATAAGGTCTTGAATAAGTATTATCCGGGCGACCGGGGTAGGCAACGGTATTTGCTGCCATCACCGTGGGGCGGAGCGCGCTGACACGCGGCAGGTTTGGTCGGTTAACTCTTTTATACACAAAACCCGGGTAAGATATATATCTCCGGGCGACCGGGGCAAGCAACGGTTGTTGCTGCCATTGCCGTGGGCTGGCGTACGGCGGGTTTGGTTGGGTAACGTTTGTGTACGGAAGACCCGGATAAGATATATCTGTATATCTCTGGGTGACTGGGGCAAGCAACGGTTGTTACTGCCACCATTGTCGTGGGACAGGGCACGCTGACACGCGGCGGCTTGGTCATATCAACTCTTGTGTATACAAGACCCGGGTATCCGGGCAGCCGGGATAGGTAGTGATAGTTGTCTAGGGCAAGCAACGGGGTGGTTGCTGCCAGGTATTGCCGCGGGACTGGGCGGATTCAACCAGGTAACTCTTGTGCACAGACCAAGGTATGAAAATGGATCTTTAAGTATTGCCTTGGTGGTCGGGCACGTACGAGAAGTACGGGGAATTGGCAACACATAAATTAAGGTATTTAATTGGCTAAATTAATCTGATGAGTGAGGTGTCTACCTGATTCGACCACCCAGCCTTAGACCGGTTGTTAAGAGGGGAAATCCCCCACGCGAAGGTCAGGTGTGGAAGAAGGTGACACCGGATCTCAGTCAGGTTAATTGAATTACACAAAGAAATGGCCGAGTATTAGTTGTTTAAGTGTCGAAGGAGACATGAGAGGGACGTCCGAGGACCACATCCCAACGGACAGTCCTTTAGGAAAAATGTTAAGAGATTGGAAGTACAATTCTCAGACGCGAGAAAATGATATTAAAAAAATGATAAAATGTCAATTGAAAACAGCCTTACAGTCAGGAGGAATCAGATTATGCTTCATGTCAGAAGGGCTAGTAGCTGAAGGGCTACTGAGGGTACACTTCGTAACTAATTTATAGCCAGACATCCAGAAAAATATTCAAAACCTAGAGGAGTTGTTGTGGGAAGCTCAAAGTCTGTGTGTGTGAAAGAAAGAGAGAGAAAAGAGCTGTACAGCTAGTAGAAAGTTTAACCTTTTGTGATTCAGTCTGAATGCACATTTGTTTGTTAGTGATTGAGTGTTCCCTGGAGTTTGAGATCTGGGACTTTTTTGGATCTGATTTCTATTATGGAAATTTTAACATGATTTCTTTTAAGGTTAAGGATTTTGCAAGATTATGAAATAAAATGTTAACTCCTGCTCTTTTTACAGGTCATGACTACCTTACTATCAGTTTCTAACTAATCTCTTTTATCTTTACATAAAAGCAATTTGTGGAGGACAGTTGAAGTCTCAGTTCAACATTAGATTGTAATAAATTAAAAAAAATAAAATCCTATGGTTAAAATCGGTGACCTTGGATTCAGCCATTATTCATTCATTAGAAATTTTTTAACGACCTATAGCATTGTAATTGAGCAATGACTGGTCAGGACTACTTAAGAAAACTAATTTTGGATCAAGGGACTAAAACCGGGTAATAACAGTGGATTTCAAAGTTGGGAACTGTATGCATTTTACATTTTCAATATTAAATACTGAATAAATAAATTTATAATATATAATATATATATATATACAAGTAAGATTTCTAAATGTATATTTAGGAACAGGCTTTAAAGTTAGACAAGCATAAATTGATAAATTATGTTTGAGATTACAGGGAGCAAGAAATATTGCAATATTTCTTTAAAAATCAAGGTCTAAACAAAACATTGGCTAATAAAGAAAAGGATAAAACTAGAAGAAGAAGGAAACCGGAATGGTGGCGGGCAGCATGTTGAAACTAAAGGGAGGAGATGTTAAGGGGTCTAGTAGACAGGAACAAGGATCAAAGTGGAAATCCCCACAGGCAGGATGTTATTAGTGTGGAAAGGCAGGTCACTTTCAGAGAGAGTGTCCTGATCCGAAAAAGGAAGTAAAGGCAGTGCCGTTTATGAACCTTGATGAAAAATAGGGGTGTCAGGAACCCACCAGGGGACCCACCAGGAACCCTTGATAAATTTAAAGGTGGGACCTTACAAAGGGGACGTAGTTTTCCTAGTCGATACGGGGGCAGCAAGGTCATCCTTAAAGTTTAAGCCAAAGGGAGTGGGAACGAAAAAGTTAATTGGATTATGGCAACAGCTTTGTGATGAGAGGCATGAAGAGTCAGTTTTGTACTCATGACGAGATATTGCCACCAAATTGGGGATTGAATTAACAGCAAATGGTGCTATGGAATCTGATGAGGTTCTTAAAAATGAATGTGCTTGAAAAAAAACAATTACAGAAACAGGGTGAAGAGTCGCAAGTGACAGGTAAACAAACAGAACTGCGCGATTGCAGTTCTTAAAATGTTTTAGTCACTTGTGTTTCCACCCTGAATGATATAATATATATATAATTAATAATTAATATTTATAACAAATCAATTGTATTAGCCTGAATCAATATTAATTGGCAGGATTCCTTCACACATTCTCAGTGACCTGTCATATTGATTCATGGTTAATTTAAAATATGAACTGCATTAATTCGTCATTAATTAAAGAATGGAAAGATACATTACTGACCAGAGTGTGTGCAGGCAGTGGTAGCAACAGTCTTATTGGTAGAGGAGAGTCGGAAACTCACTTTTGGGGCGCCTTAATAGTCAGCACCCCACATCAGGTACGGACCATACTAAATCAGAAAACAGGACAATGGCTCACAGATGCTCGGATCTTGAAATATGAGACAATCTTAATAGAACAGGATGACCTTGTGTTCGTCACAGACAGTTGCTTGAATCCAGCTGCATTTCTGTGGCGGAGAGAGGGGGTGGCCCTTGGCAATCCAGAACATGACTGCCTTGATATTACTGAATATCAGATTGAAGTGCGAATGAACTTAAGAGACGTACCGTTGCATGTGGGAGCTCAGTTGTTTATTGATGGGTCCTCCCGGATGATTGAGGGTAAAAGGCATAATGGATATGCTGTAGTAGACGGGATAGAGGGAAGCATTATCGAGGCTGAAAGACTGCCTAACGGCTGGTCAGCCCAAACTTGTGAACTCTATATCCTAGAAAGAGCTCTCAGAACGTTAGAAAACAAAAAAGGAACAATATGTACAGACTCCAAATATGCACATACCTTTGAAAAAAAAATTTTGGCAAGAAAGAGGACTGATAAATAGCAGAGGAAAAGAACTAAAACATGAGGAATTGATAAAACAAGTGCTGGAATCCCTATTACTCCCCAGAGAAATAGCGATAGTTCACATAAACAGACATCAGAAGGGGAATGAACCGCAAGTAAGGGGAAATAGACTGGTCAATGAGATAGTTAAAGAAGCGACCATGAATCCACAAGGAGCAGTGATATACTCCCTAATACCTACAATTTTAGATCTTCAGGGTGCCCCATTGTTTACTGCAAATGGGGAAAAGGGACTAAAAGATTTAGGAGCTGCAAAGACAGCAGATGGAGCAGTCTTATAGTAGTTAGTATCCCTCATCAAGTCAGAACTGTGTTAAACCAAAAGGCAGGGAGATGGTTGACGAGGCCATCCTGATGGAAGAAGATGACCTGGTGTTAGGAACAGACATCTGTCTAAACCCAGCAACCTTCTTATGGAGGGGAGAACCTCTAGACAAACGAGAATTAGAACATGACTGTTTAGATATCATAGAGTATCAAACCAAAATTAGACAGGACCTGAGAGATCTACCTTTACATGACAGGGATGGATTGTTTATAGATGGATCATTGAGAGTAGTGGAAGGAAAAAGATACAATGGATATGCAGTAGTGGACGGTAACAAAAACCAAACAGTGGAGGCAGACTGGCTGCCAAACACATGGTCAGCCCAGACCTGTGAATTGTACGCATTTAATCAAGCTTTAAAACACTTAGAGAATCGAGATGGGACAATTTACACTGATTCTAAGTATGTATAAAATAATAAGGGCAGGGCTCAAAGGAGGAAGGAACCCAAGAGTGAGACCCTTCCAAAGTATACAGGTAGATTTCACCGAACTACCCCCAGTGGGAAAACAGAAGTACCTGTTGGTCTTAGTAGACCACTTAACCGGGTGGGTGGAAGCTTTCCCAATGTCATTAGCCACCTCAAAAGGAGTGGTGAAAACCCTCCTTGAACATATCATCCCATGATATGGAATAGTGGAAAGTATAGATTCAGACCAAGGTAGCCATTTTACTTCCAAGATCTTACAAGAAGTAATGGCAAGAATTCCACACCCCTTTGACACCCACCTTCCTCTGGGCGAGTGGAATGAATGAATCAAATCTTAAAGAAGCAATTATCTAAGCAAGTCCTAGAGACTCGATTACCATGGACAAAATGTTTACCTATCGCATTGCTACGCATTAGGACTATTCCTAGACATGATATAGGCCTCTCTCCTTGTAAGATGATAGTTTGGATTACTTTTTTTTGGGTGGAAGAGGGGAATTACCAACTGTAGAATTCAATGATAAGTTTTTAAAGAACTATATTGTGGCACTCGGCTCTTCCTGTGAATGCCCCATTGGCAGAGTGGCACGCTCATCCTACAGACAGCCCTGTGAAAGTTAAGCTGAGAAAGAGGGAATGAACTAAGATAAAAGACTCTTTTAATGTTTGATGATATATATATTGTATTGATTGTGAGGGTTGCGAGGACTCACCTCTCCCTGGCGCCTAAAAGGTTAAGATAGGGTGATAGGCAGGGTTCAGAGGTGGGTGGGTACTGGTATAGTATTATGACGTTAGTAGTACTAACTGTTCAAGGAAGCGGGAAAATCACTTCACTACACTATGCCAAAATTATGCCAAACAAGAGGGACTTGCCAACTGTAGGGTCTGTGCAGAGGTCCCACACCATGGCGAATCTGGGATCCCCACCTCGGTAATACCGCTCACCAAAAGAGAAATGTACGATGTACAACAATTTGACTCGGGCTTAAATAATACAAAGTGGGAATCTGAAAGGAGCAAATATAACTTTGCAGGACGGTTCCCAAGGCCAGCCCTGAAAACCCAGGGTGTTATCGATAGCCTTAGAATTTCCCCACTGAAAGGAGCAGTGAATACCACCTGTTTCTGTAATCGGAATGACGCCGCACCCTTCCAATTAGAAAAATCATCTTGCGTCCATACCAACCAAGCCATTGCCATGAACACTCCGCAAGTATAGAACGGGACATATTGGGTATGTGGTCTGAAGGCCTATCCATTTATTCCCGGGGAAAAATACATTCATGTGACCGAATGTGTGGAAATAAATGCATGTAATGAAATTGATGAAGCATTGCCTTAAAACAAGAAAGGCGAGAGTGGTTGCTGTTACCTTGCTTATATAGTCCCTCACCTCCGAATAGAAAAACATGAGCCCAACCTAAGAAAGGAGGGGGAGGATAAGACGTAACACCCGAGAGGTCCCCGAAGGAGACCGTCTGCTGTGGACACCACTCCCAAACTACAGCACTACAAGGGCAAGGGTGGAAATACAGAAACTGGCAGCTGCCCTTGAAAATTGAATTAATGATACCGCCGTCGCAATGGAAGAAACTCAATCCCAGATATCAGCCATAACCACCGAAATGATAGCAACAAGACTAACAGCTTTACAGAATCGAATGGCTTTAGACTATCTCTTGGCCGAAAAAGAGGAACTTGTGCACTGATTGGTAAGGGATACTGCACCTTCATCCCAGACACCTCTTCCATAGTGGAAGATAAGGCAGAAATAGTACAATATAAGAGAAATTGCGGATGAACGCTGAAAAGATGAAAGATGGGGATGGGGTGACTGGAGACTGACCGGTTGGGGAAAATGGTCAGCTAATTTACGCATACATGTATTACTAATAATTGTAGGTGTACTGATAGGATTCAATGTGTTAAAATGGATAATGACTAAGCTGGTAATGTCTTTGGGAGGACAACAATACAAGCGCAAGAAAGAGAGAGTAGTAGATTACTCCTTGAGTTTGAAAAGGACAGACTTAGAAGGACAGAAATGGCAAGATTGTGAACCTCTGCACCATAGAATGAAAAGAGGGCAGAAAATAAAATTGCAAAAACAACAAATGGTGAAAGAAAAGAAATGGGGAAGTTGTTAGAAATAGGGAAAAGTGTTGTTTTGCAGATATAGAAAAAGCATATAGAAAAGGGGTATAACAAGAGAACTATTAACTCTGCAGGTATTTAGGGAAGAGTATCTCTACTTTTCAGTGCATAATTATGGATAATTAAGTACTAACTTTAATGTAGATTTATTAAAGAAAATAATTCCTTTTACCATAATGTTTATAATAACAGTTTCAGCAAAAAGCTAAGATTACTGAAACATATAAGCTAAGCACGAAAAAGATACATTGTTAAGATAGATGTACAAGAATGGAATATACCTATGGACAATGAAAGAAGTTACAAAGGGAACATCGAGATAAGAGTTTAGCCTAATGACAGCACCGGCAAGGGGGATAATTGCCAACTTGGAAAGAAGGGGGCAATGGGCGTGGAGCAGAGATGGGCAGAGACAAAATAGTAAGAAAGATTGGGTAATGTAGGGATCGGAAGAGGTGACCTCATGTAGCTCAAAAGTATAACTGTGTAATAGTTTGAATAATCATCACTTCAATTGCTTTCCGCAATTGGGGTCCTTTCTTGCAAGATCGTAGAGTAAATTGTCTTGTTTCCAGCTTTGGTGGTCTCATCTAAATTTTATTGAATTTTGTTTCCAACAGTGTTTGATGGTGTTTCTTAAATCATTGTTGCTTGAAGAGCTAAGTTAAGCAAGAAAAGTCCATTTATGTTTGGTCATTTACTTGTTAAAATGCTTTTGATAAATGCCATGCAGTAATAATGCAGCAGATGACAAGTATCCCTTAAGGACTAAGAAGGTTAATGTGAAATATGGGTTACTGAAAATGTTTGTAGCCTGATCCTTTATTACTGATCACACTCATCCACTTATTCAATATCTCTTATTTTCTCAACTTAAAAGATATCAATTTTTCAACTGAAAGATTATGGCAGACATCTTTCCTTTGCTCAGAGGTGATTGCTTGACATGTTAGTCTCAACCACGCTCAGCATGGCAAAATTAGATTTGGACGCATGTCAATCAGGCAATCAAATGTTCATTATCTGTTTACTATCACATCACTGTGGGAGCTTGCTGTATGCAAATTGGCTGCTGTGGTTCAACATTACAATGATGACTAGAGTTTAAAAATACTTCATTTGTTATAAAGTACTTTGGGCCATCTGGTGGAATGAATGGTGTTATGTAGATAGAAGTGTATCTTTGGTTTTCACTTCCTAAATCATTTCCATAATAATAATATCTTGATATTCTGACATCAAGCAATATTGATTTGGTAAGGTTCAGTAAGTATTTGATTCTAATTTATGCGTGTATGAACTAAATGAGAATACAATATCATTTATTTAACCATGGTAATCACAAATTCTACTAATATCACCCGTTCTTGCTTTAAAAATGTTAAACACTCATCTTTTTGTTTAATATTGCTCCTTGAAGCCATCAGCTTAAACTTATCACACCTTGCAACAAAATAAGACTGTTCGTTCACTCTCTATATTACAATAGGGAACACCACATTTCAAAATGTAAGTAATTACACATCAACACCACAACTGATTCTGTTGTGTCGGCTTCAAGGCTCTCCTAGCTCTGTAGTGAACAATACAAACTACAAAGTCAAATTTAATTTTCTTTAAAGAAATATGAAAAATAGGTTTTGCATTTATCCATTTTGTGTTTCATTAGATGATCATCTGTGGCAGGGCTCACAGTCCATGAAGGTCCTGCTACAACTGTCCCCGCTCTCAAAATCTCTGTTTTTCTTGTATTTGTTTTTCTTCCAGGTTTCCCTTATTTCATATATTCCTAGCTGTGATCCCTGAACTGCTTGCATCAGGAATAGGGACATGAATCTGGAATTGAATGGTAGTACCCATTTTAATCACCTGCAGAGGTGACCTGTCTCCATGAAAACCTAGTTCCTCGACTTAGGAAAGGAATCCAAATTGTGAGAATGAAACTAAAATAATGCCAGGAGCCTGAGACAGGCAAAGGTCCTGCAAAGTGAAGACATTGGAAAGATTAGAACGAGGGATATTTCATTAATGGACAACTCTTGTAATAATTTTACTTTTTTATGTGTTCAAGACATGAATTTGTTTTGTTTTTACTTATACATAAGGTTGTCAAGGCATTTGTGGTTTTGAGTTGATTTTTAATGAACATAGTAATTTTTGCAGTTAATAATCATTTTCAGAAGCTTTGAAATTTTGCTTTACTCTTCAGTGAATGGAAGTTTAAATCTTTTATGCTCTAGGAGATTTAATAGACAACAAAAACAAAACTTCTATAATTACATCTATGAGGTGCTTGCCAATCACCTTCAATACAATACAATAGTTATTTTCCAGGAAGACAGTTTAGATTTACAACACAATTCAGAGAATTACCTGTTGTTCTTTTCTTACATTACTGGAAGTTATATTTTTCATATTTTAGTGCAAAGTGGATATATGAGGCTCCATGTTTTATGCCTGATTCATTTGATAGTACATCTGTTTTTTACCTGAATACTATAATTTTAAAATTTCATACTTCTCCTGAAAGCTTTGATTTAAATGCCACTTCCTGAATTATTGGAAACAAGACATGTGAATACCATGGATTTCTTCTCTTTTGAAACTAGTGAAGATAGCATGGGTTTTAACAATGCCATGTTGACAAACCATAATCTAGCCAGTAGCTTTAATCTCCAAATATCTATGAATCTCTGTGAATGTTTATCTTTGGGTTATCGTAATTCCCAAGGCTGGAAGTTATTCAACGCTGAAGCAAAATCTTATATTAAATCTAAAATAGTTCACAGTGTCTTAAATAATATTGTGATTATTTATTCCAGATCTGATTGCAAGTTTCTGCACAAAACATAGAGGACAAATAGGATAGAACACATTAACACACTGAGCCACAACCATTGATGTTTTGCAGCTTGACAGACATATGCCTGCAGCACAATACCAATAATTGAAATAATGTCAGATCATACCTGATTCCCCTTAAGTTCTTTGCATTGGAAAAGAGGCACAAGGGTATTTGGGTTGCTTGCTGGTGTATTGTACTTTGCAGTCTGTCTTTCAGATTTTACCAATTAACAACCTCTTAAAATTATAAACCAAGTTTCATATTTGTATCTGAAGTTTCCCTCTTGAACTGTGTGTACACAAAGTTGTACACCTTTACCCCACTGATCATAAACCTCCTTAATGTTTTTTAGATTAGATTAGATTCCATACAGAGTGGAAACAGGCCCATCGGCCCAATCAGTCCACACCGACCCTTTGAAGAGTAACCCACCCAGACTCATTTCCCTCTGCACCTAACACTACGAGCATTTTAGCATTGCCAATTTACCTGGCCTGCACATCTTTGGACTGTGGAAGGAGACTGGAGCAGCCAGAGGAAACCCACGCAAACACGGGAGAACATGCAAACTTTACACAGACAGTCATCTGAGGCTGGAATCAAACTTGGGAGCCTGGTGCTGTGAGGCAGCAGTGCTAACCACTGAGCCACCGTGCCACCCTGAATGTTGAGGAAGAACCCAGTTCTAATACTGTGAATGGTGGAATGCTGGTCTAACACATTTTAACTGCAGGCAACTGTTCCTGACTAACCTGTCATGAAAATGAAGGTGTGATTCAGTGAAATTTGGCTATTCATTAATATTTGCTACTGACAGTGCGTTAACCTTTGAGACAGGAAGTAGAGTCATCTTCAAGTTGATGCTCTGATTAAGCTTGCAAATGTATACTGCCTCACTTATATCACAGCACTGTCTCTGAAGGCTCAAGAGATTTTCATGGATGTGAGAAACATCGCTTACTCACTTCAATAATTCCAGTCCGAGACAAGATCTGAAGCAGTAGTATTGTTTATTATGCTCTTGCAAGAGGGGTGTGGTGTCTATTGTTTACAAAGGCAGTCACATACACACCGAGTCTAACAAGTAACACAATATTTGTGTAATTCGTTTCTCTTCCCTCCTCCCATTGCTCCTCCCCTATTTACATTTCCCACTACTATAAGCCTGACGCCCATTACTCTTGTTTATCTCTGAACTCATCTGGCCTTGGTTGTGGCAAAATGTTTATCTCTGGCCTCACAAGGCTGTTTGACTACCTCCTGCTGTGGTCTTATTGTTATATATCCTTCTGTTTCCCTTGCTTGTAACATTTCCTCCCATTCCTCATCCATACCGAGCCTCTTGATTGTGGTTTTGTTCTTGTTTTTGCAGAAGCAGGAAACAGATGCTTATAACTACTGTTTGCACAAGCATATCTAGCTTAACCCCCTCCCTTCACAGCACCTTATCTATTCGTCTGTAACATCTACCATTGTTTGCAGACACATTTCATTCTTAGAGTCATAGAGTCATAGAGATGTACAGCATGGAAACAGACCATTCAGTCCAACCCGTCCATGCCGACCAGATATCCCGACCCAATTTAGTCACACCTGCCAGCACCCGGCCCATATCCCTCCAAACCCTTCCTATTCATATACCCATCCAAATGCCTCTTAAATGTTGCAATTGTACCAGCCTCCACCACATCCTCTGGCAGCTTATTCCATACATGTACCAACCTCTGCGTGAAAACGTTGCCTCTGAGGTCTCTTTTATATCTTTCTCCTCTTACCCTAAACCTATGTCCTCTAGTTCTGGACTCCCCAACCCCAGGGAAAAGACTTTGCCTATTTATCCTATCCATGTCCTTCATAATTTTGTAAACCTCTATAAGGTCACCCCTCAGCCTCTGAAGCTCCAGGGAAAACAGCCCCAGCCTGTTCAGCCTCTCCCTGTAGCTCAGATCCTCCAACCCTGGAAACATCCTTGTAAATCTTTTCTGAACCCTTTCAAGTTTCACAACATTTTTCCAATCGGAAGGAGACCAGAAGTGCATGCAATATTCTAACAGTGGCCGAACTAATGTCCTTTACAGCTGCAACATGACCTCCCAACTCCTATACTCAATACTCTGACCAATAAAGGAAAGCAGAACAAATGCTGCCTTCACTATCCTATCTACCTGCGATTCCACCTTCAAGGAGCTATGAATCTACACTCCAAGGTCTCTTTGTTTAGCAACACTCCCTAGGACCTTACCATTAAGTGCATAAGTCATGCTAAGATTTGCTTTCCCAAAATGCAGCACCTTGCATTTATCTGAATTAAACTCCATCTGCCACTT
Source organism: Chiloscyllium punctatum (assembly GCF_047496795.1). Classification (NCBI taxonomy): domain Eukaryota; kingdom Metazoa; phylum Chordata; class Chondrichthyes; order Orectolobiformes; family Hemiscylliidae; genus Chiloscyllium; species Chiloscyllium punctatum. The sequence goes on along the minus strand of NC_092750.1, from coordinate 46,739,965 downwards.
CTCAGCCCATTGGCCCATCTGGTCAAGATCCTGTTGTAATCTGAGGTAACCCTCTTCGCTGTCCACTACACCTCCAATTTTGGTGTCATCTGCAAACTTACTAACTGTACCTCTTATGCTCGCATCCAAATAATTTATGTAAATGACAAAAAGTAGAGGGCCCAGCACCTTGTGGCACTCCACTAGTCACAGGCCTCCAGTCTGAAAAACAACCCTCCACCACCACCCTCTGTCTTCTACCTTTGAGCCAGTTCTGTATCCAAATGGCTAGTTCTCCCTGTATTCCATGAGATCTAACCTTGCTCATCAGTCTCCCATGGGGAACCTTGCTGAACACCTTACTGAAGTCTATATAGATCACATCTACTGCTCTGCCCTTATCAATCTTCTTTGTTACTTCATCAAAAAAACTCAATCAAGTTTGTGAGACATGATTTCCCATAGACAAAACCATGTTGACTATCCTGAATCAGTGCTTGCCTTTCCAAATACATGTACATCCTGTCCCTCAGGATTCCCTCCAACAACTTGCCCACCACTGAGGTCAGGCTCACTGGTCTATAGTTCCCTGGCTTGTCCTTACCACCCTTCTTAAACAGTGGCACCATGTTTGCCAACCTCCAGTCTTCCGGAACCTCACCTGTGACTATCGATGATACAAATATCTCAGCAAGAGGCCCAGCAATCACTTCTCTAGCTTCCCACAGAGTTTTCGGGTACACCTGATCAGGTCCTGGGGATTTATCTACCTTTAACCGTTTCAAGACATCCAGCACTTCCTCCTCTGTAATCTGGACATTTTGCAAGATGTCACCATCTATTTCCCTACAGTCTACATCTTCCATATCCTTTTCCACAGTAAATACTGATGCAAAATATTCATTTAGTATCTCCCCCATTTTCTGTGGCTCCACACAAAGGCCACTTTACTGATCTTTGAGGGGCCCTATTCTCTCCCTAGTTACCCTTTTGTCCTTAATATATTTGTAAAACCCCTTTGGATTCTCCTTAATTCTATTTGCCAAAGCTATCTCATGTCCCTGTTTGGCCCTCCTGATTTCCCTCTTAAGTATACTCCTACTTTCTTTATACTCTTCTAAGGATTCACTCGATCTATCCTGTCTGTACCTGACATATGCTTCCTTCTTTTTCTTAACCAAACCCTCAATTTCTTTAGTCATCCAGCATTCCCTATAGTTTCCAGCCTTCCCTTTCACCCTGACAGGAATATACTTTCCCTGGATTCTTGTTATCTCATTTCTGAAGGCTTCCCATTTTCTAGCCGTCCCTTTACCTGTGAATATCTGCCTTCAATCAGCTTTTGAAAGTTCTTGGAGAAAGTGAGGACTGCAGATGCTGGAGATCAGAGCTTAAAAATGTGTTGCTGGAAAAGTGCAGCAGGTCAGGCAGCGTCAAAGGAACAGGAGAATCCTGCTTTCCTGAAGAAGGGCTTATGCCTGAACGTCGATTCTCCTGCTCCTTTGATGCTGCCTGACCTGCTGCGCTTTTCCAGCAACACATTTTTAAGTTTTGAAAGTTTTTGCCTAATACCATCAAAATTGGCCTTTCTCCAATTTAGAACTTCAACTTTTAGATCTGGTCTATCCTTTTCCATCACTATTTTAAAATGAATAGAATTATGGTCACTGGCCCCTATGTGCTCCCCCACTGACATCTCAGTCACCTGCTCTGCCTTATTTCCCAAGAGTAGGTCAAGTTTTGCACCTCCTCTAGTAGGTACATCCACATACTGAATCAGAAAATTGTCTTGTACACACTTAAGAAATTCCTCTCCATCTAAACATTTAACATTACGGCAGTCCCAGTCGATGTTTGGAAAGTTAAAATCCCCTACCATAACCACCGTATTACTCTTACAGATAGCTGAGATCTCCTTACAAAATTGTTTCTCAATTTCCCTCTGACTACTGGGAGGTCTACAATATAATTCCAATAAGGTGATCATCCCTTTCTTATTTCTCAGTTCCACTCAAATAACTTCCCTGGATGTATTTCCAGGAATATCCTCCCTTAGCACAGCTGCAATGTTATCCCTTATCAAAAATGCCACTCCCCCTCCTCTTTTGCCTCCCTTTCTATCCTTCCTGTAGCATTTGTATCCTGGAACATTCAGCTGCCAGTCCTGCCCATCCCTGAGCCATGTTTCCGTAATTACTCTGATATCCCAGTCCCATGTTCCTAACCATGCCCTGAGTTGCACATTTTAGCTAATACAAAAACAATTCTATATTTTCTTCACATAGTTTTCATTCTTGTTAACTCAGCTCTTGGCTGCAACAATTATACACAGGTGTGAGTTCATTTACCTTGCATAAGCAATTATGATTGCAGAAGCAACACTGCTTTACCTATATCCCCACAATGGATAATCAATCACAATCACAATTTAAACCTTTAGTACAAACTACATTGAAATATTTGAGTCAAAATGCTCTTCATCAGGATTGTGGTGGAAGGGAGCTCAGTGGTAAATGAAGGGGGGTGGGGCTTGGGTAAGGTATCTTTCCACCACCTATAAAAAGACCCCACCGCCAGAGATGTAAAGTTAAAAATCACACAACACCACGATATAGTCCAACAGGTTTAATTGGAAGCACACTAGCTTTCGGAGCGACGCTCCTTCATCAGATGAAGGAGCGTCGCTCTGAAAGCTAGTGTGATTCCAATTAAACCTGTTGGTCTATAACCTGGTGTTGTGTGATTTTTAACTTTGTACATCCTAGTCCAACACTAGCATCTCCAAACCAGAGATATAGTTCCCTCTCCACCCCTATCTGCTTTCCGCAGAGACCATTTCCTCCACCACTCCTGTGTTAGGTCCATTACCCCCCCACCAACCCACCCTCCATTCCTGAAACCTTCCCTTACCACTACAAGAGGTGTAAAACCTGCACCCGCACCTCTCCCCTCACCTTCATCCAAGGCTCCAAAGGACCCTTCCATATCCAGCACAGATTCTCCTGCACTTTCACATGTGTCCATTGCTCCGGATGTGGTCTTCTCTACACTGGGGAGACAGGACGCCAACTTGCGGAATGTTTCAGAGAACATCTTAGGACACACACACTAAACAATGCCACCGCCTTGTGGCCGAACATTTCAACTCCCCCTCCCTCTCCACCAAGGACATGCAAATCCTGGGCCTCCTCCACCGCCAAATTCTAGCCACTCGAAACCTGGAGGAAGAACACCTCATCTTCTGCCTTGGGACCCTCCAACTACACAGAATCAATGTTGATTTCACCATTTCTCTTATCTCCCCTCCCCGCACCTTATCCTAGATCCAACCCTCCATCTCAGCACCACTCTCTTGAATTGTCCTACCTGCCCATCTTCTTTCCCACCTATCCACTCCACCCTCTGCTCTGACCTATCACCATTAACCCCCCACCTTCATCTGCCTATCGCATTCCTCGCTACCTTGTATGTAATTAGCAAAGGTGTATATAATAAAAGTTTGGTTTGATACACAAAAGAGAAAGAAGTTCAATATATATTAATGTGAAGAGATGTAATAAGATGGAAGAAAGTATTGTGCAGATCTCAGACACTGCCGTAGACATATTTGGTTGAATTCTATTACAAGAATTACCCCTTCAATTTTTCAATAGCCCCAGATTATGAAGCACTCCAACCTGGGAATCACTAAACTGACCAGAAGGTTAACTGGAGCAATCATATCAAAAATGCAATATTTCAAGAACAGTGTGTAAAACCTTCTGGATACCTTTCCAAAAGTCAGAATTTGGTTTACTATTACTAATTAGATTACTTCCAGCGTGGAAACAGGCCCTTTGGCCCAACAAGTCTACACCGACCTGCCGAAGTGCACCCACCCGCCGAAGTGCACCCACCCAGACCCATTCCCCTACATTTACTTTGCACCTAACACTATGGGCAATTTAGCATAGCCAATTCACCTAATCTGCACTGTGGGAGGAAACCGGAGCACCCGGAGGAAACCCACGCAGACACGGGGAGAATGTGCAAACTCCACACAGTCAGTCGCCTGAGGCGGGAATTGAACCCGGGTCTCTGGCGCTGTGAGGCAGCAGTGCTAACCACTGTGCCACCGTGCCGCCCACATAACTTAACATAATTAGTCACATAACTTATACATCATACAGTAGGATAAGGGCAGAAATCTATCATAAAGTACAATAGCCTCCAATTTTCCACTCAAGTCACATAACATCTCAGTTAGACATATATCTCTGTTCCTTCATTGCTGCTGCATCAAAATTATGGAGCTTCCTACTTAATGTCACTATGCAGGCACTCTCTCACAAACTGCAATGGTTCAACAAGATATCAACTGCTGCCTTCTCATGCCGACTTACTAGAATTGCCTACATCCTAAAACAAAATAACTTCGAAAACAATTGACATCATCTTAGAAATCCAGGTGAGTAAGCTAGTGTTAAGCTAGTGGACTAGGAAACCAGAGGTATGTCCAAAGTTTTCAAAGTGTATTGCGAACAAATGAGGTACAGCAAGAGTATACAACATTTGACTAATGTACGCTGTGCATTGTAAAGTGGTGTGACTCTTTGGTATTATTATTTGTTCAAAGGATGAAGTGTGATTTTAAGATCTAATTTGCCTTAGTATTAAACTAAAGGAGAAACAGGGTTAAATTCCAGGTTGATAATCTTTCTCTGTCACCATGTCCACTCTCTCCTCCTCCCACTCCAGTGGGACTGCCTGTTCTTTCCAGTTTGGCAGTTAAACACACATTGTTCTACCATTCTCACATTCCGATCACTTAATCTGATCAACAGACTTTTGCCCTCAGCATCCCATCCCCGTCCATTCACTATTGCGTAAATTCTGCCCCGTCTATACTTCACATCAGCTTTCATGAAGAGTCATCTTGACTTGAAATGTTAGCTTGCCTTCTCTCCATGAATGCTGCATGACCCACTGCGATCTGGAGTTTTTTTTCTTGCAAGTAAGATATCATATGGATAGCATGAAGAAATTTCCTAATGAACCAGATGTAAACTTGGAATCTTTTTTTGATCAGCAGGCACATGTCTTGTTTAACAGGATCTTAAAGAACAAGATTAAGTGGTTCTGCTAAAACACATGGAAATGCATTACATCTTTTGCAATGGCCCAATCTGTGGCTAGGTTTGTCAATGTGAGAATTAATTGGTTTTAAAGTACTTCAAAGTCAGTTAGATCAGATATCCAATTCTATTAAATCTGTTTCTATTCACCAGAGTCTTGCATAAATAATTTCTATATAAAAATTGTCATTTTTCAAAAACATCCATGACTATTAATTTTACAATTACTATCAGTAGTGCTTTATTAATGGGAATATTTGCAGTATCTACTATTGAAGGCCTCCTGAGAAGAGAGTCTAGCTGGATTCTGTGTTGGGATTATGCAGTAAAGAATTTGATTTACATGAACCAGAACCTGTGGAACTGTGTCATCTTCATAGCAAGCAACTGAGTACTGCTGAAAGCCTAATTAATCTTTGGAGTATTGACCTGCAGTCACTAACACAGAGGACTAATCCAGGTATAAGATTATCTGCTATATTTCATTCAGAAATAAAATAATGATGCTCTAAGTAATAAATTATTAATGAATTAAAGTAATCTTTTGAAAATGTTTAATATCTCAGGACATACTATAGTATTTTTAGTATACAACTGAGTAACACTTTGCCTTAATAACAAAAGACTATCTAGACCATTATATATTTTTCTTTATTGCAAAGAGACAGGTTATAGGATTATTTCACAGTACATATTCTCTTGATATTCACAGGAAATATAATTAATCATCTCCTGTCACACCATTATTATGGCTTGTGTTCTCTTGAACTTTGTATTGTCTCTGGTTTCATTCAAGTAACTCTGACCTTCATTTTTTCCACTGCTCAATGGGACCTCAAGTGCATTTTAACAGACCAGCTGAATGATTCAAAACTGTTCAACTCTTTTATCAATTAATGCTTTCAGGTGGAAATGGAACATTTAAGTCTTATGCTGAACATTTTACTCCACAGATGGACATAGTTGACAGATGCCTATAAGGAAGCTTGCAAAAAAAAACTTTCAAATTCTGCAAACAACTGAGTATTATCTCTTGCATGTGTAATCTTCTGATAGACATCATGTGCATATGCGATTACAGATGTTTCAACACGAGTTGTTTGCTGTGGTTCATTAACATGATTTGATTTGTCAGACTTCTACAAATGCTGGAAGTCTTTTAAGAAATGCAACGTACCATCACATTCCCTCTGTGATTAGTGGTCTTTAGTATGGGTGCAACTCATGTTTGTATGTCTGCAATAAAAACGTTCAAGAGCATATCTTCATCTAGGTCACTGAGACAAAAGTAATTTCCACAAAATTAATCATTTCTAGCAACATTGTGGATATAAAGCCATGCATTATGATTACGGGCTTACTCCAATATGCATTAATTATTGTACATCTTGTCACTTTAAACTTATGAAGCAATTAGACACAAGTAGATTATCAGAAAATGTATTCACTTTATAAACAAGATGTTGATACATTTGAAGTGGAATTGCATGAAGCATATTAATAACTCCTATTAAGATAGAATTGCAGCAGAAATGTTAAATAAGTGTTAAGCAATTAACCAAGTGTAGGCTTTCAACAGTGTATGCAAATGATAGATACATTTCATATTCAACTAAAGCAAATACTGGCCCCAATATTCAATGGTTACCATCTGAATATAGGTTTGGCCACTTGTATGATACAAGACTTAATATATAAAATGTTACTTGGGTTGTGATGATTTATGTAAAAGCATGTTAACTGCTTTATTTCTAAAATGCTTATGTGTTCAAAACCAAACATTGATATTAAAAGCCATCCATCTGGAACTATTTTTAACAAAACACACAAGAAATTTGGTGCAATCTCTACGCTTTTAACATACTTTACCTTAATCAATGCTGACTGCACCCAATATTGCTCGCGGTTTCCACGAGGCCCTCTGTTCCCTAGCAACTCCAGGCATACCAATAAAAACTAACGGAGCATCAAACCATTGCTTTCGATAAGAGCAATAAAAAATTGTGATACTTCACACAGAAAACTCAAGACTCAATCACTCTGACTATTTTGACACGTGGCAGCAAATAAAATAAAGATCTTGTAAACAATTCCTTCTCAGGCGTTGTCATCCTAGCTTTTTGAAACCACCACTATAGCATCATTCTCAAAAAAGGTCCTTGACATCTCGATTCTCACAAACTATCAAACTATTTCCAAACCCCTTTCTGTTCAAAGATCTCTGAATTAATTGATACCTGCTAAATGTATATCTCACAAAATGGCAAAGCTTCAAATCTTTCCATGGTACTAAAATGGCCCTATCCAAAATTATACATGGCATTCTCTGCCAATGTTATGTTGTCCTTCCATTTCCTCTCGAAATGTTTTGACATGATGAACCATATTACACTCCTTCAATGCTTTTCTTCTAGAATAGATCTGGAGCTACTGAGATACAGGCTGTGTGATTTACATTTTTCTTTACTGTTATTCATTTTAGTTCGGAATTTTGAATTCTGAATGAGTGATTCCTTTTAATGTATCTGAATAGTTACAGTCTAATGTGGAGATATTTCTGTAGCCCTGGTGAATGCTTTCAAAGTAATTTGAAGAGTAACTTTAGAAATAATAGATTTTCTTTAAGAGGATTTATGACTGAGCAAGGTCAACAATTACACTCCAAGAAGTTTGTTAGAAAATTCTGGAATTTTTTTAAGCTTAATGGAAAAAAACATAGCACAAAACATTTTTTTTGTTTCAGTTTGGGCCAACCCCGTGGATGAAGATGGACATATAAAGTATGGCTACAGAGACAGGGAGAAGGTATACAAATATTTTAACTCAGAGCAAGGAGTTCACTCGTAGTACCAGACCAGAAATGATTGGATAAAACCTGGAAGAGGCTATTTGGAGGTGAGAATGTTTAAATTCAGGTGTATGATAGCTCAAGGAAAAGGCTATCAGATTTCCCAGGTTAAAAGTCACACAACATCAGGTTATAGTCCACCAGTTATAAACCACCAGGTTTATTTGGAAGCACTAACTTTTGGAGCACTGCTCTTTCATCAACTGGTTGTGGAGAATAAGATTGTAAGACACAGGATTTATAGCAAAAGTTTACAGTGTGATGTAACTAAAATTATATACTGAAGGCCTCGATTGTTTGTCAAGTCTCTCATCTATTAGAATGGGCATGTTGGTTTCAGTTCTTTCATATGTAAATTCCAGAACTTTCTTAAAGTTACATTCTCAAGTGAACTTTAACAATAGGTGCCATGTTGGTACAAATAATGCATTGAAGATGTGAGATGCCCTGTGTGAGGCTATCTGTGCCCCAATGTTCAGACTGATTCTAGCCTAAAAAGGGATTTACAGAATCTTACATGAATTCATGCAGTTTTTGAAAGGTAGAGAACAAAATGAAATGTAATTCTGCAAGTACAAATTCACCCCACCTACTTATATGTGCGTCTGTGCATGTGGATATGTGTGAGTGCGTTGGGGGGGGGGGGGGGAGGGACGAGGCGGGTGTGGGGGTGGGGGTGGGTGGTGGTGGTGGTATGAATGTCTGTGAGAGGGTGTGTGTGTATATGTATGCGAGTGTGAGTGTAAAAGGCTGATAGCCAAGTTCAGTACTCATGGGGATGGCCTCAACTGGGACCTTGGGTTCATGTAAGACTACAGGTGACCCCACTGCAGTACATGCATGCACACACACATATATACACAAGTTGGTGGTGTGAATTTGTACTTGCAGAATTACATTTTATTTTGATCAAAAACTGCATGAATCCATGTAAGATACTGTAAATCCCTTTTTTAGGTTAGAATCAGTCTGAACATTGGGGCACAGACAGCCTCACACAGGGCACCTCACACCTTCAATGCATTATCTGTACCAACATGGCACCTATTGTTAAATTTCACTTGAGAATGTAACTTTAAGAAAGTTCTGAAATTTACATATGAAAGACTGAAACCAACATGCCCATTCTAAAAGATGAAAGAATGAACAAACCAGGTCTTTTTCAATATATAATTTCAGTTACATCACACTGCAAACTTTTGATCTTATACTCCTATGATCTGTGTCCTATGATCTTGCACTCATAACTACCTGATTGAAGGAGCAGTGCTTCGAAAGCTAGTGTTTCCAGTTGGACTATAACCTGGTGTTGCATAATTTTTAAATTTGTACACCCCAGTCCAACACTGGCACCACCAAATCAAGATTTCCCAGGCAGAGAGATGAAGTCAGAGTTAAATCTATTGAGGTATGAGACAAAGGGATTTGATTCTGCTTTCAGTATTGTATAAGGGATGCCTTTGGGTACTGTGCACGGGTGTTTTTGGGATCTGTAAAAGAATGTTTTACCATGTGTTTCAAAATCTGTAGATTTGTGTATGTGTAAATACATAGAGTTTATTCTATTTTATTTCTGTTTCTTGTGTTTCTCGTGTGAAACAAAACTTCTGTTTTATTGTTAAAACCAAAACCGAATACTGCAATGTTTTATGTTTCAGTGTGACACTACCTCGTTAAAACCAAATCAAAACAAACAATGATCTAGAAAACCAGATTTCAGTCTTGGATCTGACTAGTCCAGGAATAACTTCAGTTGGGATCATAACAATACCCTCACTTAGTTTCGCTCTCATCCACCTGAGCAAAGGTTAAATCATCAGCAACAATGGCCTTTCCCACTTGCATCCACAATCATCCTGGCAATTATTCAGAAAGCTTTGTTGTCTGCCCCCTTTTCCCATCTACACGCTCCACATCATCATCCATAACATGAAATAAACTTCTGCATACATAATATTGATACACTAATCTACCTCTCCACCATCTCCATTGATTTCTTTTTTGTTTCCTACTGCCAGGATGATTGTTCGTTATTAAATTTTGGGTACGCTGCAATTCCTACCCAGTAAACATTGGATATCACATAATCATTATCCTCCATACCTTGTCACAAACTGCATATCCTTCTCAGAATCTCTGTTCTCCTCCAAGCCACTGTTGAAGACTGCAACAGTTTGTTAAATCTTACAGTCTATTCACTATAAACTCTACTTCTAACCCCAAATATTCTCAATCACAAAGATGCTTAATTCTATATATGTAGCACTGCCTATCTCCACCTGTTCGCAGATACTGCTGTGTCATATTGGCAATAACAAACACAAAACAAGATGATTATACAATGATATTCCATGGGACAACATGCTTATCAGTCTCGCATATAATGAACATGATTGAACAGAGAATATTAATTGAAATGTGCCAACAGCAAGTGGATTTGGCATAGAGAACCCAAATCATTTGCATACACAAAGTTGCTAGCAAGATTTATACCTATTTATAATACCTCTGCAAAAAAGGAATAAGACTCAAGCAGCATATGAAGCTGTGAGTTTCAAACTTTTAGTTATGCAGCTAAGAAACGCTTTTAGAAATTTCAGAAAGAAGGGGAATAATTGTCGCCTATTGGTCAAATGTTTTAAGGGGGTGACAAGGTTACATGCTTCAGACCCCATGTATATAAACTGCCTACCCTTCATCAAGTATTGAATTTGAAAGGTAGAGGACAAAATAAAAGAGTAAAATAAATAAAGAATAAAAGTAAAGGCAAAATGTTATTTGCATTTTAATCTTTATTATTTGTTGCTAGCAATTTTAATTCCATTTACAGTATTTAGTTCATGGGACAAGGACATCACTGGCTGGTCCAGCCTTTATTGTCCATCCCTAAATGCCCTTGAGAATGTAGTGGTAAGCTGTCTTCCCGATCTGCTGGAATCCACTTGCCGTAGAAGGGTGTTCCAAGATTTTGACCCAATGACAGTGAAGAACAATGACATGTGGCTGCTCAATGACTTGGAGAAGAACTTGCAGGTGTTGCTGTTCCCATGTATATGCTGCCCTTGTCCTTCTGTATGGTTTGACTCATGAGTTTGAAAGGTGCTGTCTAAGCAGCCTTGGTAAGTTGCTACACTGCATCTTGTAGCTGGTACATACTGCAGCTTCTAAGATTTGGTGGTGGAGGATTGAATGTTTGTGGATATGGTGCCAATCAAGTGGGCTGCTTTTATCATAGACAGTGCTAAACTTCATTCCTGATAAAGAATGTTTTACCCGAAACGTCGATTTTACTGCTCCTCGGATGCTGCCTGAACTGCTGTGCTTTTCCAGCTCCACTCTAATCTAGACTCTGGTTTCCAGTATTTGCAGTCATTGTTTTTACCTAGTGCTAAACTTCTTGAGTGTTGTTGGAACTGCACTCATTCAGACAAATGCAAAGTATTTCATCACAGGTGGTGGGTTACTCACTGCAGAATACCTAGCTTTGAACCTGCTCTTGTAACCTACTCCTGCTTATATGGCCAGTCTTAATTTACGATCAATGGTAACCCCCAGGATGTTGATAGTGGGGTATTCAGTGGTGGTAAATACTGTTGAATGTCAACGATCGATGCTTATATTCTCCTTTGTTAGAGATGGGCATTGTTTGACACTTGTGATGTAAATATTATTTACCACTTGTCAGCCCAAGCTTGAATATTTCCCAGGTCTTGCTGTATTTAGACATGGACTGCTTCAGTTGTGGAGGATTGCGATGATGCTGAACAGAGCACAATCCATCAGTGAATATTTCACTTCTGACCTGGAAGTCATTGGTAAAACACCTGAAAATACTGCACTGAGGAATTCCAACAGAGATACTTTGGAGCTGAGGTAACTGAACTTCAACAGCCGCAACTATTTTTCTTTGTATGAGGTATATGACTTGAACCAGCACCACTCTCCTCTTTGCCATTTAGGCAATCTGAATGAAAATTATAAAAGATATAAAGAAAACTTATGCTGACCACTCAGTATTGGACAGAACTAAATATGATATGTGGTGCAAAATATGCAAAATTTAACATTGAAAAGGCACTGGTGAGTATATTCCAGAGGTTCCATTGGTAGTCATCTTTTACATTCTATAGACTCTGGAATAGTTTCTATTGTTTGGAGTGTAGTTAGTGTAACCCCACATTTAAAAGAAGGACTTAGAGAGAGAACAGAGAATTACGAGTCAGTTAGCCTGGCATAGGTAGTAGAGAAAATATTAGAGTCCTTTATGAAAGATTTAACAGCAGGGCACTTGGAAAACAATGACAAGATCAGACAGAATCTGCATGGGTTTACAAACAGGGAATCATACTTGACACATGTACTGGAATTTTGAGGAGTTAACTAGTAGAGTTGATAAGGAGAAGCCAGAAGATGTGGCTTATTTAGACTTTCAGAAGACTTTTAATAAGGACCACATAAGAGATTAGCATGTACTGACATGTACTGTTTGACAGACAGGAAACAAAGAATTGGGTTAAACAGGTCTTTTTCCAAGTGGTCGCCAGTGACTGCAGGGATCAGTGCTTGGACCCGTGTTTTTTTCTTTCCTCTCTCTCTCTCTATACATATATATATATAATATATTATATGTAGTAATGATTTAGATGAGGGAACTAAATGTTTGTAGTTGCAAGATTATAAGTTGGCAGATGACACAAAGTTGGGTGGGAGGGTGAACTATGAGGAGGATGCAGAAATGCTTCAGTGTGACTTGGACAAGTTGAATACATGGCAGATGCAGACGGTGTGGATAAATGTCAAATTATTCACTTTGGCAGCAAAAGCAGGAAGGCATATTATTGTCTGAATGACAATAGTTTGGGAAATGGGGAGGTGCAATGAGACCTGGGTGTCATTGTACACCAGTAGCTGAAAGTAAGTTTGCAGGTGCATCTGATGGTGAAGAAGGTAATTGATGTGTTGGCCTTCATAGTGACAGGATTCGAGTACAGGAACAGGGATGTCTTACTGCAATTATTATACAGTATCTTGGTGAAATTCACAACTGGAGTATTGCATGTAGTTTTGTTCTCCTTATCTGAGAAAGGATGTTCTGGCTATGGAAGAAGTGCAACAAAAATTTACCAGATTCCTGGGATGGCAGGACTGACATCTGAAGAGAGATTTGATCGGTTGGAACTATATTAAATGGAGTTAGAAGAACAGGGGGGAGATTTCTTAATAATCTACAAAATCCTAACAGAAACTCAATAGGGCAAATATAGGAGGAATGTTTCCGATGACCAGGTGTCACAATCAAAGGATATGGGTTAGGCCAGTCAGGACTGAGCTGAGGAGAAATTTCTTCACCCAGAGAGATGTGAGTCTGTGAAATTCTTTGGCACAAAAAGCAGTTGAGGCCAAAATATTGAATGTTTCCAAGAAGGACCTAAATATAGTCCTTGAGGCTAAAAGGAGCAAAGAGAATGGGAGAAAAGTGAGACCAGATTACAGAGTTGGATGATCAGCCGTGATCATATTGAATGGCAAAACAGTCTCGAAGGGCTAAAGGGCCCCTCCTACCTCTCGCTTCTATGTTCCTATGAATGACAATTGAATCATAGACATGACTTTTTGGATAGCTCAGCATCACATGATGAGAAGTCAAGCCACTTCCAAAATATATTGAGGAATTCCAGGTTTGCACAAACTCTTTTCATACACAGTTACATTAGGTTTCCAGCAGTTAAGTCAGACCAAAATGTGGAGAGTGCAGAATTTCAATTGATCATTCATGAGATCTGCTACTTCTTCAAATTTTGCAGTGCAACTGAAAATGGATATCACCAGATTGGAAAAAAAAAGATAGCACCAGCCAAAGAAGACCTGGACAATTACATTTAAAGGACCTTCAAGAGCAAGATAGCAACTGGGCTCTGATGAAAGAGACTGCAATGGACTCAGTTCGATGCTAGATTCTCAATGCCCCACTTGATCACACAGGACTGGAGGAATTATATCTAAGTATGTATCTATCCATATGTTCAACAAATGAATGATGATCCCAATACACTAATATAAAATTGGAAAGAGTCCAAATAGAACCATTATGAAACATGTGGAAGCAAAGATTAGATTAGATTCCCTACAGTACAGAAACAGGCCCTTCAGCCCAACAAGCCCACATCAACCCTCTGAAGAGCAACCCACCCAGACCCATTCATCTAACCCCATTTACCATTGACTAATGCACCAAACATTATGGGCAATTTAGCATGGCCAATTCACCTAACTGGCACATCTTTGGATTGTGGGAGGTAACTGGAGCACCCAGAGAAAACCCACACAGACATGGGGACAATGTGCAAACGCCACACAGACAGTCGCCTGAGGCAGGAATCAAACCCGGGTCCCTAGCGCTGTGAGGCAACAGTGCTAACCACTGAGCCACTGTGCATGGTGTACAATATTGATTTGAATGCAATATTAATTTGATACTAATCAACATTATATTTAGTATTTACCAGAAGTCATCAGCAACTCAACAACAATTTTAGTCTACACACAACAACTTGCATTTATATATAATTTTAATAAGGGGAAATGTTGCAGGCACTTCAGACGACTGTAACTGGACAAAAATTAGCATCAAGCCTATGAAAGCAATATAAGGACATGTGGCTTGGTGAATTTATATGTTTTAATAAGACTCTTGAAGGAGGAGAGAGAGAGAAAGATGTGTTGAGGTTTAAGCAGGAAATTACAGTTTTCATATTAAGAGAATGTTAGAAACAAATTAAGTGATCTACTTAAAATACCAAAGTAGGAGGAAGAAAATAGAAATCTATGAGAAGGTTGCAGAAATGGAGAGAGTGAGTGAAAGGAAGTTGTTGAAAATGAGGATAAAATTTTTTTAAAATCAAGGCACTAGCAAACTAGGAGTAAATCATTGTCCACAGACATGGGGCTGAAAGCAGTCGAGAACTTGCTATGGGATAGGTCGATAGCAGAGTTTTAGATAAGATCAAATTTGTGGAGGATGGAAGCTGAGATGCCAGCCTGCCAGCAGATCAATGGAATAGTTGAGTCTGAACTAGTGTTCCCTCTAAAATACATGATTGCTCGGCACCAAAGGTTTTTGTACAGGCCAAGCGCAAGTTGCCTTCTTTAAATTACCATGCATACAAGAGAAATTAAAGGGCCCGTGCACTACAAAAAAAAAACTTGGTTGTATATTATGCAGTTAGTGAAAGCATGAATGAAAATTTCAATTACAGATGAGTTAAGACAATGATTGAGGCAGAGATGAGATATATTTTTGATATTTCTAAATATTTATTGGCTCTCTGTTATGTCATAGGTATCTGAATATGTATGGAATAATCGGCAATGATTTTGAAGTCCAGATTCAATGCTAGGAATTGTATAAGTAGGTTATACCCATACAAGGCAAATATGTTGAGATATTTGTATCATCGATAGTCACAGGTGAGGTGCTGGAAGACTGGAGGTTGGCAAACGTGGTGCCACTGTTTAAGAAGGGTGGTAAAGACAAGCCAGGGAACGATAGACCAGTGGGCTTGACCTCAGTCGTGGGCAAGTTGTTGGAGGGAATCCTGAGGGACAGGATGTACATGTATTTGGAAAGGCAAGGACTGATTGGGGATAGTCAACATGGCTTTGTGCATGGGAAATCATGTCTCACAAACTTGATTGAGTTTTTTGAAGAAGTAACAAAGAAGATTGATGAGAGCAGAGCAGTAGATGTGATCTATATGGACTTCAACAGGCGTTCAACAAGGTTCCCCATGGGAGACTGATTAGCAAGGTAAGATCTCATGGAATACAAGGAGAATTAGCCATTTGGATATGGAACTGGCTCAAAGGTGGTAGTAGAGGGTTGTTTTTCAGACTGGAGGTTTGTGATCAGTGGAGTGCCACAAGGATCGGTGCTGGGTCCTTTACTTTTTGTCATTTGCATTAATGATTTGGATGCGAGCATAAGAGGTACAGTTAGTAAGTTTGCAGATGGGGTAACCTTATAGAGGTTTACAAAATTATGAGAGGCATGGATAGGATAAATGGACAAAGTCTTTTCCCTGGGGTTGGGGAGTCCAGAACTAGAGGGCATTGGTTTAGGGTGAGAGGGGAAAGATATAAAAGAGACCTAAGGGGCAACCTGTTCACGCAGAGGGTGGCACGTGTATGGAATGAGCTGCCAGAGGATGTGGTGGAGGCTGGTACAATTGCAACATTTAAGAGGCATTTGGATGGGTATATGAATAGGAAGGATTTGGAGGGATATGGGCCAGGTGCTGGCAGGTGGGACTAGATTGGGTTGAGATATCTGATCGGTATGGACAGGTTGGACCGAAGGGTCTGTTTCCATTCTGTACATCTCTATGAATATATGTACAGATTACATTATGTGGAATATATACCACAAAACAGCTAATTTGGCCTTCTGGTCCATGCTAGATGATGAGAATCAGGATTGGCCATTCCAGAGTATATTTTCATGAACTTTTAGGACTCTGACTAATCCAACTCAGTAGGAGAGAATACTGCATGTATATGTTTAACAAGACTGCGGAACCTGAAACAAATCACATGAATTAAAAGCTATTGGTAACAGATTTTCCTGGGAAATGACCAAGGTAGGAATGAAAATTTACAAATACTATTTTCTGTCAGATCGAATCCTTATTTGTTCAGAAAGATCTAATTACCTAGCATGTAGGTTGGGAAGGAAAGAATTGATTACCGTCTACACAGACGCTTAGGACCGGTCACTAGCCCTTGAAATGTGTACATAAACGTATTTGTTCCTGTTACAACCTTGTTATGCCTGTTACTACTACGATATAGCTTTAAAAATGATATGTATTATCCTATGCATTTTGTTGCATTATATTTAAAGAACTTATTGCAGCTCGTACCTAAAGGATGTCTGTTTGCAGTCATCTGGATTTATCTGAGATCTGTCAAATTGTTAAGGTAGGCATATTAAAAATTTTTCATCAGTTCACTCTTACGTTCAAAACAAAAAAAACTCCCAAATTAAATCATGAATCATGTGGTATGGTCTGTAGTACTAATACATAAAAGTTTCATAAAAGCTTTGAGTTATTATGCTGTTGGTAACTTGAACTGAAATCGGTCAGAAGCAGAAAACATGTTTTTTTTCCTTTGAATCTTCATCTGCCTTTCTCTGGTAAAACAAAATTACAGGAAACAGAATCAAGTTGCTCAAAATTAAGGCTCAAAGACAGTTGATATTAAGTGATCAGAATAGCTTCTTATAAAAACAAATGTGCTATTCCTTTTGTGCAAATTGTTTGCTTCACAATGCTCAGTGATGTATGTATAATTAATATAAATGTACAAAACAAAATTTGGGTTATTTTCCCATTTTTCTCTTCAATACTACACCTGGTATTGTTCCTTCTTTTCAGGATATCCTGGCTGCTTGACTGAATCCGTGCAGCTCAGAAGTAACAAAATATCCAATTAGTTAAGATACCTTCAATTCCACCTGCCGTGCTGGGATTGTTGGTTTTACAATGGCAGTGTGAAATTTTTGACGAAGTCAAGTCGAACGATTTTTAAAATGCATTTCTTTTCTAATGATTTGCACTCCAAGACTCAGATCAATTTATAAGTAAGGCAAAGTCACTTTGGATATTGAAATGTAATTCTGAATTGTGGTTCAAGTGATATTGACCGGCTCAGTAGGTGAATATGCATGATGGCAAGCATAGAGAGAACAACCAGGCACAAAATTAAATCAAAGCAACCATTTGTAAAGATACTCAGAATGTTAAATTAATTTCTAAAGCAAATGGAACAAGCAGTGATTTCACAGGTTGCTCCAGCTGTTTAACCGTACTGACTGAAGGCCCTGAAACTAGTCTTAATTAGAGATGAAAAATACACAATAGTCTTGGCCTTTAGATATAAGCAGTTAGTGCTTATTTAGAGAACACATTAACCAACTAATGACATAGAGCAGAAGAGAAACATTAAACAATGTTATCTAATAGTTATGGTCCTGAACATAGCATTAATTAATGACAATTTTTTGTGTATATGCAACCTATCGAGTGGCAGTCTTATTTTAAAATTGGAAATGAAAAATAAAATCAATTTAAAAAATAACTAGACATCCTTTTACAATAGAACCCTTACATTACTTAAAAAATGATTCAATATCATTATTTGCATTATAGAGATAGAGAGGTATAGATGCCAGATTATGAACAAGATTGAATCCAAATATCTGGCTCCATTGTTATACTGTCAAAGTAGAAGCAACAATTACAAGGTGATGGCAGAATGATTGCAGACTTTGATTTACAGCTTCAAATGCATTTTTCGGCTTCTAGTTCTGTATGTTCTAACATTATTACCTTAGGTCCTAACTATGGGCACTGAGGTAATGAATGCAATTAGGTGTTACTGCAATTTTTGTACTTGCCTTCAATTTATTCATAAGTTCATGATAATCTAACATGAATATTGGAGAATTCTAATTTTTTTTCTCTAAAGATACAATCGAAGTCAAGTTTCTTTAATTATCCTCAGTGTTAAATAAGGTCTTCAGCACTCCTCCACCATCCTCTATACACACTGATTACGTTGGTATATAATCATACCTTTTAATTTTGTGGGGTTTATTAGCAATTATAGTGTGGTATATTATTGCCAGACTATTTATGATTTTTAATATGTTAGATAGTCTGGTAATTAGGGGCCTGTCAAAGCCTATTATATTATGCAGTTGCCGCTTGCATTAGGAATTTCCTTGCCATTCAGGCACCTTGAGTGCTGAATTTAATATTCCACCTTAGTCTCTAAAGGTTCAAAGGCTACAACTTAATTACATGACTGTTAATTCTTAATTTTCAATTATTTGGGCTCATGGGAGTTGCCCTCAAGGATAATACAATCAGCTCAAAAAGTGATGTTCAACTTGTTTAACAGCTTACTGTGTTTCCTTAACAAGATTTTGTTACAAAATATTTAAAAATTATTTTCATCATAAAACATTATTTACAATTGTTGAAAACTTCACTTCTTTTTATAACATAAGATATCACAGTGAATGCAGTATTCCTATATTGTAATACAATTTTACTGGTAATTGATAAATGGAGCTGGTAAACTGTTTGTACTGCATATAGAAATACTATAATTCCAATCAATGCCTTGCTTAAATGCCATTCTCTAAAGTGTCTTATTGAGTGATGAGATGTGGAGCCTGCAGCTGAGATTCTCCACATGGTGAGTTCCTTGTTTTACACTATGCCACTGTGTGATGTTACCAAGTGGAGGGATTTACAGCAAGGATTTGCACACCTCTTAATTAGTCCCTGATCTACCTGTGGTGCATGGCCTTCAGACAGTTAGAATCCCATCAATTGGAGCAAAATAGGTCTGCAATGGCATTCATTCATCTGGCACTTTAATAGCTCCAGCTCTTCCTCCTACCCTCCCGCACCACCCTTTCCACTGTGTTCCCTAGGCATTCTATGTTAAAATTGGAACTTAAAAGTCAAACTTACTTGCAAGGTAGTACCATTTAATTGAAATATTAGCATATCCAAATGGACTGACTATGAATCCCTATAAAATCATTAGGTCACAATGTTAGGTCTCTCAACCTTTCAGTGTTTTGTTTAGGTTAAGTAAATTGATATACAGTAACACATAAAATATTGTACAACATAAATCGCCACTCTGCCTACTCTGATTAAGGTCTACCTGGAGATTTGACGTCTATGATACATGTGGTCCTGCACTATCCATGTACAATATTGCATCTGAATAATTTACCAATACACAAGCCTGACTTTTCCATTCAAAAAGACTATTGTTCATCAAAAGCTGATGAATTTGTTCGAAAAAAAATTTGTAACCTTCTTGCTAAACCTTAATTCTATTCTCAAGTATTCTTCCAATTACTTTTCTCTATAATTTGGTGCTGTTTTTCTTTTACCACTTAACCTATAAAAAAAACTGAGTAAGCTGTTTCAGCTCATACACATAAGATATGCAAGACAGTAGCAGAGCATTTGGCCCAACCAATCTACCTCTCTGATATTTTGCCTTTCTGAAAGGGTTACAGTGCAAAAAACATCTTTTGTAACTGATTGACAATACTGGAGGTTAATTGTTAAGTTTCAGTATTCTAAGTCACACATGGCACAGACAACGACAAATATATTTACCATAAGAGACCTGACCTGCTTCTGGAAGCTTCTTTTTTTTGCTCTGAACACAAGGCATCAAATTGGAGGAAAAAAAACATAACAATATAGTTCAGAACTTTAGCAGTGAACATTTTAAAAAATTTTAACACAAAATTAATTCCATTGTATGCCTTTCTGATTCTGAGTGAGAAGACTCAGTTTCAATTCCATATCAGTGCTGAGGCCCAACAGTTAGATAGAAACAGGTTTCATATGAGATGTTCAACGTTAATCCTCCAGTCTGCTTTGTACTTCTGATGGAAGTTACGCATATTGTAACAGTATCTGAAAAGAACAGATTGTTCTTTCTTATACCCTAATGATGAGGTTTTGCCAACCAAAAATATACTAAGTAGTCATTTACCTCACTGTATACTATTGGTCCAGATCGTGATTGCTTTAATAAAGTGTTACAGCTTAAGCTATTATGTGTACAATATAATGTTTTCTTTACCATCATATACAAATGAAAAACAAAAAGATTCACAATTTAAAGTAAGTAGTCCATATCCTCAGTAATGGATTCTGTGCAAACTGCAACCAATTATTAGAGCACCGAAAAAACTTGTATTTATAGAGCAACCTTATCATAATAAAACAGCCCAAGGTGCTTCACAGCAGCATTCCTAAAGAAAATATCACAGCAAGCCACATAAGGAGATCAGTACAACACTAACCCACTGAACGCTGGGTATAATTTCTATATCTCTTAACAACATTACACTCTGAGGTAGGTTTCACTGTTTATGACATTCTGTGTATTCCTTAATTAGTTAGGCACACTTTTGGATTGTTCTGACATTAATGTAACAGGAATGTTCCTTAAATTCTGTGTGCTTATCAGAAGCAGTCAAGCATTAAATACACTGTTGCAAATACTTGAAACACCAAAAAAGAGAAGATGAACTAAGCTCATTAACTGGAAACTAGATTTAAATAATTCTGGTACAGGTGCATTTTTAAAAGCTGAATAATAGCTTGGCTGGTTTCAATGTTGTTTGTCATAAATGCCTAGTGTCATTTAAAATTACTTTCTCAGAAACACGTGTCAGATCTGCTGTACTTCCACCACTAAGATGTCATTCTTAATATTCACTTGTCAAATCTGAACAAAATTGTCTGGCTCCTCACAATGATTTACATATGGAATCTGCTGAGTACAAATGGACTTCATCTATCAGCTGCAGGATTTGGCAAAGAGGTCAAAGAAAAAAAATAAAGAACAATGTCTCAAGTGTGTTTACAGCTATCAGGCAGAACACTTCAAATAATTTCCTTAGCTGTAAGGTATGTTTAAAACACTGTGCCACTTTTTATCAATCCTTATCCAAGACAGAGGAGTGTTGTGCAGGATCTATAATGTTGCTGAAACTCTCGGCAGCGAACTGTTTGCTTCTTTGCCAGACATATCAAGACCCAAAATCATAAGTAGACACAAACTGGATTATATTAACAGAAGATGAGGGCTAAATTTGATAGCTCCTGAAACCAGGCTTGGGGATTAAGAGTGACTCACAACAATATCAAGTCTGGACTGCCTATTGTTTCATACATTTTCAGCTTCCATCGTTGTCAGTCATGATGGATGAGATGCAAAAGGAATGACCTATAGTCACATGGGGACAGGAGGCATCCAGATACATACCCACAAAAGGTAATGAGAACCTTTAGATTTTGAGATCAATGTGAGGAATATTGTACTATAAGAATGTAATAACCAGATGAGTCCTCAGTGAATGCATCGTCTAGTGGTGTATCCTTCCAAGTAACTTCAGATACTGATCAATTCACCACACCCCATCACTCACCTACCAACAACTCTTTCAGTCAGGACTCAGACCTGACATTCCTCCATGCATTAGTACTGTCACAAGCCACATACTTACACGTTATGGCTTGAACATACTTCTAATTGATCAATCATATCAGCCAAAAATATTATGTGACACACTCTGATACATTTGCCTCTCTCTTACAGGAACAGGAAACCAATGCCACAGGTAATAAGAATTAACCAACAATGTTGAAATGTGTCTGAAGGCAGAATCACTATGGAGGAAAAAAGAATTGACCATTATCAGAATGCCTGTTTCTGAGATCATGGACAACAGCAGAGCTGAACTTTAAGAAACGGGTATCATCATTCTAACACCTCCTTTTCATATCCTGCTTCTTTTGCTCTTTTCTGATTTACAAGCTGTAGATACTGTTATTACACTCAGAACCTGGGCAGGATTTCTCAAATTGTTAGTTTCCTGTTTGGATACCCCAAACTGCTTTGTTCCCTGGGGACGAGGGGGTGAACTGATTTCCTTTCATTATTCATCCACCTTTTTGGTTGGTCACAACAAAATACATTCAGCGGATCTCTAGTGTTGTGGATATCTAACCCCCAAGAACCCAATTTTTAAAAGAGGCTTTTTTGAATTTACAAAAGGAGTGGATTTATTAATTACTACTGTTCAGGAAGAAATACTATCACAACACACATGCACACAGATTAGAAATGAGAGTTGAATCCAAAATGGTAACTGTTTTAAAAAATGGATCAATCTTTAAATTGTTTGCAAAGACAATAGGACACTAAGATGTAGAAACAGAAGTAGATGATTCAGCCCATCGGGTTTCCTTCTCAATTCAATAAAATCATACATGATGACCCTCAACTCCACTTATCTGCGTTATACCCAAAACACTTGATTTCCTCATTGATTAAAAATCTATTTCTATTTTGAGTATATTCAACAATTCAACTTCTATAGACTTCTGCAGTAAAGAATTTCACAGATTCATTATCTTCAGAGAAAATATGGTCTTTATCTTAAGTGAATGACCCCATACTCTGAGATTATGTCCTCTAGACACTCCCATAAGGGAAACAATCTCTTGACATCTACCCTGTCAAACTCCCTAATAATCTTGTATGTTTCATGTATGTATCTTTTAGGGGTGGCACAGTGGCTCAGTGGTTAGCACTGCTGCCTCACAGCAGCAGGGTCCCAGCTTCAATTCCAGCCTCGGGTGACTGTCTGTGTGGAGTTTGCACATTCTCCCTGTGCCTGCATGGGTTTCCTCTGGGTGCTCCGGCTTCCTCCCACAATCCAAAGATGTGCAGGTTAGGTAAATTGGCCATGCTAAGTTGCCCATAGTGTTAGGTGCGTTAGTCAGAGGGAAATGGGTCTGGGTGGGTTAGTCTTTGGAGGGTCAGTGTGGACTGGTTTGGCCCAAAGGCCTGTTTCCACACTGTAGGGAATCTAATCTAATACCTCTCCTCAAATTCTTCTAAACTCCAATGAGTTCAAGCCTAACCTACTCAACTTCTCCTCATTAGAAAATCCCTCTATACCCATGATCTTCGAGTGAACCCTCTCTGGAATGTTTTCTTTGTCAGTATATCTTTCCTCAGATAAGGGATCCAAACTGTTCACAGTATTCCAGCTGTATTCTAATTTGTACCTTGTATAATTTTAGCAAGATAGTTTGTCTTGTTTTAATACTACTTTTATACTCCATTCCCTTTGAAATAAAGGCCAACTGCCCATTTGTCCTCCCTATTACCTGTTGAACTTGGATGCGAGCTTTTTGTGATTCAAACACAAGGACCTCAAATCCCTCAGTGCTGCAGCTTTCTGCAGTCTTTCTCCATTTACCTAATATTCAGCTTTTCTATTCTTCTTGCCAATGTGCATAACTCACATTTTATCATATTATCTTCCATCTGTTGAGTTTTTACTCACTCACTTGAACTGTCTATCTTCCTCTGTGGATTCATTGTGTTATCTTCATTGCATTTTTTGTGTCAACCACAACCTTAGTGATAGTAAATTCACTTTTGCCATTCAAGTCATGAACTTCTTTAGTAAAATGAATGTTGCTACAGCACCTGATCATGTGATATTCTACCAATTACAGGTTGCCATCTGAAAACACCTCCTTTATTACAACTCTTTCCTCTTTAATTTAGCAAACCCTTTATCCATGCGAACCTACTACTCCCAACATCATAGATGCGTGTTATACTAAGTAGCCTTATGTGCAGTATCTTATTGAAAGCAAGAGATGATAGTTGAATGTTGTAGCTTTTGCAGTAGACACTACTGAGGCATTGATATCGGTGTTTCAAAAGTTTCATGATACTTAGACTTACAGTTTGGTTGTGTCTCTGTGACTCTATTTTCTTTCAATGATGATTGAATTCTATCCTTCAGGGTAGGAAAGAGTCCTTTTGTTGTCCTGTTTTTCCTTTGTCTGGCTGCGAGTTAGCTACTTCAGTTCAAACACTCAGAGAAAAGTGAACCTTTGCCTCCAATACTTGGATGGTGAGAGGATAACTCTCTGACTCTGACTGTGACCACAACAGCACATTGGCGCTCAATCACAGGTCAGTGTATATATGGGTGTGGAAAAGCGCAGCTGGCCAGGCAGCATCCAAGGAACAGGAAAATCGACATTTTGGGCAAAAGTTCTTCATCAGGAATGCGCCAGGGAGCCTCAGGGGTGGAGAGATAAATGGGATGGGGGTGGGGCTGGGAGAAGGTAGGTGAGAGTGCAATAGGTGGATGGAGGTGGGGGTGAAGGTGATAGGTCAGAGAGGAGGGCGGGGCGGATAGGCAGGACAGGTCATGAGGACAGCGCTGAGCTAGAAGGTTGGGGTAAGTTGGGGGGAGGGGAAATGAGGAAACTCATGAAATCCACATTGATGCCATGGAGATTGAAAGGTCCCAAGGCGGAAGATGAGGCATTCTTCCGGGAGTGGTAATGAAGGAAACCCAGAACCTGCATGTCCTTGGCAGAGTGGGAGGGGGAGTTGAAATGTTCAGCTATGGGGCAATGTGGTTGATTGGTGGGGGACTCCCGGAGATGTTCTTTGAAGTGCTCTGCGAGAAGGCGTTCAGTCTCCCCAGTGTAGAAGAGACTGCATTGGGAGCAACGGATACAATAAATGACGTGTGGAAGTGCAGGTGAAACTCTGGTGGATGTGGAAGGCTCCTTTGGGGCCTTGGATGGAGGTGAGGGGGGAGGTGTGGGCGCAGGTTTTGCAATTCCTGTTGTGGCATGGAAGGTGCCAGGAGGGGAGGGAGGGTTGTTGGGGGGGCGTGAACCTGACCAGGTAGTCACGGAGGGAACGGCCTTTGTGGAAAGTGGATAGGGGTGGGGAGGAAAATATATCCCTGGTGGTGGGGTCATGTGTAGGTGGCAGAAATTTTGGTGGGTGATACAATTTATGCAGATGTTGGTGGGGTGGAAGTTGAGGACCTTGGGTTCCTGTCCTTGTTGCGGTTGGAGGGGTGGAGTTCGAGGGTGGAAGTGCGGAACATAGATAAAATGCGATGGAAGGCATTTTCAACCATGTGGGAAGGGAAATTATGGTCTTTAAAGAAGGAGGGCATCTGGTGTGTCCTGTGGTGGAATTGGTCTTCCTGAGAGGAGATGTGGCGGACGCGGAGGAATTGGGAATACGGGATAGCATTTTTACAAGAGATAGGGCGGGATGATGTGTAATCCAGGTAGCTGTGAGGGTCGGTGGGTTTGTAACAAATGTCAGTGTTGAGTTGTTGATGGAGATGGAGAGATCCAGGAAGGGGAGTGAGGTGTCAGAGTTGGTTCAGGTGAATTTAAGGTCGGAGTGGAAGGTATTGGGGAAGTTGATGAACTGTTTAACCTCCTTGTGGGAGCACGAGATGGCGCCGATGCAGTCATTAATGTAGCGGAGGAAGAGGTGGGGAGTGGTGGCGGTGTAACTACGGAAGATGGACTGTTCCATGTAGCCGACAAATAGAAAGGATTGCTGGGGCCCATGCATGTGCCCAGGGCTACCCCTATCGTCTGGAGGAAGTGGGAGGATTCGAAGGAGCAATTGTTAAGGGTGAGGACCAGTTCAGGCAAACACACAAGAGTGTCAGTGGAAAGAAACTGGTGGCGACATCGGGAGAGGAAGAAATGGAGGGCTTGGAGGCACTGGTCATGGCAGATGGAGGTGTAGAGGGATTGGATATCCATGGTGAAGATGAGGAGTTGAGGGCTGGGAAACGGAAGTCTTGGCTGAGGTGGAGGATGTGGGTGGTGTCCCAAACACATGTGGGGAGTTCCTGGACCAGGGGGATAGGACAGTATCGAGGTATGTGGAGATGAATTCGGTGGGGCAGAAGCAGGCTGAGATGATAGGTCGGCCCGGGCAGTCAGGCTTGTGGATCTTGAGTAGGAGGTAGAATTGGGCGGTGTGGGGTTCCCGATCTATGAGGTTGGGAGCTATGGGTGGGAGTTCCCCTGAGGTGATGAGGTTGTTTTTGGTCTGGGAGATGATGGTTTGGTGATGGGGGGGGGGTGAGGTCATGGTTGAGGGGACGCTTCAGCGGTGTAGAGGTCAGTGGGCCATCAAACCAGCGGACCAACCCCAACCTCACCACAAACCAGCAGACAAAGGGGGTGCAGTGGTAGTTGGGTGCACTAAATTCACTCAAGAGGAGGAAAACAACAACAAACTGCCAATCCTAGATGTCACAGTAGAGCGAACAGCTAATTGGGAACTTCAAACCAGCATCTACAGGACAACAACACATACAGACCAAATATTGAACTACAGAAGCAATCACCCCAACATCCACAAACGAAGCTGTATCGGAACATTATTTCAACAAGCCAACACTGCAGCACAGAGCAACTACGCAGAGCAGAGGAAAATCACTTGTACTGTGTATTCGAAAAGAATGGGTATGCAATGAACACAGTCCACCAATTTCTCAGCAACAAACCCAAATAAGCAGACAAAACACATCCAGAAACCCTAGCCACTCTCCCCTACATCAAAGACATCTCGGAAATGACTGCCAGACTATTCAGACCCCTTGGCATCATGTAGCCCACAAATCCACCAATACACTTAAAGAGCAGCTAATGAACTTGAGAAACCCTATACAGACAAGCAAAACTAATGTCATTTACAAAATACTGTGCAAGAACTGTAACAAACGCTACATTGGAGAAACAGGCAGAAGGCTAGCCACCAGGATACATGAATATCAACTAGCCACAAAACAACATGACTCTCTGTCACTAGTATCCTTACATACAGATAAGGAAGGACACCACTTCGACTGGGGCAACACATCCATTCTAGGACAAGCCAAACAGAGACACGCATGAGAATTCCTCGAAGCATGGCATACCAACTGGAATTCTATCAACAAATACATTGACTTGGACCCCATTTACCACCCCCTGAGAAAAAGAACAGGAAATGTCATCACCACAGGAAATGACATCACCAACCCAAATAAACCCAAACATATAAATAGAAAGCAGGAATTATCAGCAGTGCTTCACGGGGAGGCTTACTGAAGATGTTACCATGTATGGTGATGAAATGTCTGAAAATGAAACTTCTAGTTCAGTGAGCAAACCTACATCCACAGCATGTGTCGTTCACTCAACACTACTTGTTGGCTTAAAGTCCTCTTTACTTCTATCACTAATGATTTACTGGAAAACTGTTCTCTGCAAGGTTCAGGTGAAGGGACCCCAATAGCACTGCTCCTGGTGTTGGTGTGAAATAAATCAAAAACAAATTTTCCCTCATCAATGTTTGAGCCACACATTCAACTGATCTTATTTACTCAATGCCAATTTGCTTGTGGTTTTGAAAACAAACCAGATAAGAGTACAACTGATGGTTTTGGCTTTTTCATTTAGCCCACAGCTAAACGTAATCTCCTCTAGAGTCTGTTAAATTAAAAAAAAAACTGAATACTCAGCAATGAGCTAACAGCACTGTACCACCAGATTTCATGAGCTTTAGCAAAACATACTTTATTTCCTATATAAATAGAAATTAAATCAACACCAATAACGTAATACAAAAGCTTATAGAAACTTATGCTAGAAGCTGAGGTTTATATTTCTACTTGAAACCACACCTCTCTTCCACCCCTTCACCCCATCCCAGGTATTCCCTGATCTCATGAAATAGTGAAGATTCATTGATGCTTCCTGGAACCAATCCAAAGAGATGTCATTGCCCAACCAAATTACTTTAATTCTCCTTTGTATTCCAGTTATTCTTCAAAAGAAATATTAGCTGGATGTTCTGATTAGCTTTTGGCTAAATGCACCTGCAATTTTCTGTAAAAATGTCACAACTGTGGACCCTTCAGCTCTTTGTCCTGACTTTGGACATACCTAGATAGTTTTATCTCATTCTGAAGAAGGGTCACTGGAACTGAAATGTTAACTCTGTTTTCTCTCCACAGATGCCGCTAAACCTATTGAGATTTCCCAACAATTTCTGTTTATATTTTATTTCCTAGTTTGCTCTAACATCTTCAGCACAGCTCTTTTGTTAGATATCCATTTAGGCTGATGGTTCTCTGCCACAAGGCTCTGTGAGGACCACTATGGCTTTCTTCTACTATCAGCAAGCTAAAGCAAATGTGACAGTTCTTTTTCCCTCACAAAATCTAACTGAACATGATCCCCAACCACATCCTTCACAATGAATGATAAAGTTAGTGTTTTCTCTGTTAAGTGCAGGCCTGACGAATATTAATTTCTTTTGTCTCTCTTCACTCAGTGAATTACAGCCAACAGGAAAACCAAAAGTGCTCTGTCTTTCCCCAAATTGACCTGTTGCTTCTTTCAGCAACACACACAAAGATCAATTAAACAAAACACCTTCTATCCTAGGTTCTACCCCGAACCATTTTGGTCTAGCACCAACAACACTTAAATGCTGTATTGGGATATGAAATCTCTTTTAGACGTATAATTGCTACTGTTACTTCTTTTTAATGAAAATATATCACCTCCATTTTATTGATATGGCATTCAATCTGCTACATTTTAGTCCATTTCTGCTTCTTAACAATATTCCTTTCTAGACTTCCATGATCTTCTCAAGAATCAATTATATCTGACACATTCGTGTCATTGAAAATGTCAACTGTCTCTAAGCTTCTATCTCAATCAATTATATGTGCAGTGAACCTAACTTTTTAGTAGTCTGAAGAATTGTCTTAATTGGTCTGTTCTGCTTTCTCTCATAATCAATTTATAATCCAACTCGTCAAATTTGTCCAAACTTCATATTCTTCAGTCATCTTTAATCTAAATTAATCTTTTACATGGCCAAAGTATTTGATAAAATTCATGCACACCACATCCACTGCATTTGTCACACCTATCATGCCTGATATTTCCTCAAAGAATCGTATAAAATTTGTCAATTGCAATCATTCCTTTAGAAATTCACACTAACTACTTAATACAATGTTCATTCATCTAGCTATGTGGTAATTGCATTCTTAATTAAAGGCACAAAATTTTCCTCACTGCAGATGTTAAGCTAACAGGCCTGTAATTACCCAGATTAGCTCTGTCTCCCTTTCCAGATGTATTGTGTGGATCAGAAGAAAGGAATGGAATATTAATAGCTTAAAAAGGAAAAAGAGACTGCATGAACAATGTTCAATCAAAAAGATCTGCTGTTACCCACTGGTGATTTTGGTTTATTAATATTACAAAGCAACCATTTTTAAAGAATTTTATTTTTGATCGCATGTTGATTTTTTTGTTTAATATTCTATTTCCAGCATTTGTTTATAAGTGTTGTCAATATTAACTGATAAATGTTAAGGCTTTTGTGAAAGGGCTATAAAAATGGAATCCGTGAAGTTGTGAATTAATATAAAATATGGAAATAAATATACAACGTGGATTGATGTGTTTTTAGTAAATACAGATCTTGTCTCTTGAAAACTTCTGCAAAGCAAATGATGGTTTCTACTGCAAGGAAGAAAGTGGAATGGCCATTTATTTAATTGCTTCAATTACTCAATACTTTGTTCATCAGACTTCTCAATGTATTATGTACTAGACTGACATTACGCTATTACCATGCCTCACTATTTAGTTGCCCTTTCATTCAAGGTTTTGTTGACTAGATTGCTTGGTGGCTTGGTACCTAGTTTGATCATATAGCATATTTGTCTACCAGCCTGCTCTATGTTAACGTGATTAGCTTTGATGTTCTTAACAATGGATTATGCTTTCATGTCTGCAAAAATATAATGCAGTCTTGTCATAGAAGATTACTCAAAATCATCAATTGACATTTTCATGTGGTGATTCTTTGTATTTGCAGATAAATATAATCAAGCAATTTCAACATGATTTTGCTCAATCTACCCTTTAAATCTCATTGAGACCTGGTTGGAACAAATTTAAAGAGAATAATAAGACCCTACAGTTTATTCATAGATTATATTATCCCAGACAGACCAAATAGAGATTGCAGTGCACATCTTAAACAGAAGTTCAACCTAACTGTCAATCCTCAGCTTAATAAACCAATCAGTAAGTAAGTATTACCATATGCATGAGACACTGTGCACAGAAGAGCATTTTCAAAGCTGTGTATCTTGACAATGTGAACATTCTCAATTTGCCATAAGATTTTAACACTTTATTTTAAGGTTTTCTATTATTGTTGCATTAGAACAGATTGGCATTTATATTAAAAACAGTTTGTGACACAATCGATTTTCTATTTCAAAATCAAGAACACAATAGTAAAGGAAAATCCAAAGTAATAAATGGATACCCACTAAATATACAGTAACATACTGCCATTCAGGAATCTAGATACATTACCGTTTCTTTGTTGAAGCCAGGTTGACAGTGTGTCCACCTTGGATTTTGACAGGTGTCACACATGCAGTATTAACAAATAGCATCTTGCTTCAGCAGAACATTAGGGGAAAATGATACATCTGGCCAGGAATATGGGAGAAAACGCAGATCAGCATGACTCGAATAATGGTACGGCATAAGACATTAGCTGCCTAATGAACTGTAACCGAAGTATTAAGTCAAAAATGGAACTGAAAATTCATATTGAAATACGAACATCATTCTGCACTCTCAAACTAGTTTAACCCTTTCGCTAGAGTAAAACACTTACAAAACATGTACGAATATCATTTCATATGAACATTACTGTGCTATATTGAACATGTTTCTTTTCACTAACTTTCCCAATTATATTTAAAATGTATGCACAAATGGAACATTAACAATGACAACAAATTGCTTCGACTGGTTGAGCAGCAATCCAAATAATTCACCCCACAAAGTAACTAAAAACACAGATAGCAGTTTTAACAAAACCTCTCACTTAGAATTCAACATTGACTTTTTAAAAAATAGGTTATGACTTATCAAAATCAAGAATGAATACGACTTCAATTTATTTTTGCAAAATTAAACTATGTTCTGACAAGGTGAAGAGAAGTGATCGACTCTCCCTTTTTAACCCTCTTTGTTGCACACAATGAATACTGTTGATGTTAAATAATGAAAGTTGAAAATTGATAATTCATTTTCACTCTGATCACAGTAACCAACATACAGATAATATGCAATAATCAAATGCATCATGCTCACCATCTGCCTAAATGTGAAAGGAATTCTAAAACTCTTACAATGAGATGCTGATGATAACGATAAAGCAATGACCCAATAGATTTAGATTAGAGTTCAACTAATTTCTGGAAAGTTAATTACTCAACAATTGTTATAGTCCTGGAGTTGTATGAATGCTATTTGAGTCCTGATGGTCTATCTACTATCCTGATTCCTCAAGAAAGGTGAAGCTTGGAGATGACTTTCCCTTCTTAGTGAATGAAATTTTTTGTAGTTCAGCATTGGTGTCTGAGATTAAGGGAGAGAGGAACTTTCATCATCCTTGCTGCCATCAGTCCATATAGCTTTCTCTCTTTTCTGTTCATCAAAGGAAACTATTGAAATATGGAAGAAGAATCTGAGGAAGGGTCGCTTGACCCAAAATGTTAACTCTGATTTCTCTCCAAAGATACATTCAGACCTACTGAGTTTTTCCAGCAGTTTCTGTTTTTGTTTTTGCTCATGAAATATGGCTTGTTTATGTACTCCAAATCCAGCTTCACTGTCTTAAAAACTACACACTCCACAGTTAATCTTTCATTTCTAATATATAATGTTATCATACAAACTTGAGTAATACAAGAGGTGCAAATTTTTTGATGCCTCACTGAATTTTATTCCCTCTTAATTAAAATTATAATTTTGATGCAGGTGTTTTTTTTTAGGGATTGTCAGGTGACCTCAGTAATTGTATTATGTTTGGAGTCGCTTTTGAAACTGATTTTACTCCATGGAAGTTTCAGGTATTAAGGTCAAATGATGAAACTTAAATATTGATCATTCACTTTCACACTGATCACAAAAACCATCACACACAGAATAAGGATAATCAAATGCATCATGCTCATCACCTGCCTAAATATGAAAGACTTTTACCATGAGATGCTGATGATAACTTGAATAAAGAAAAGATTCAGTTGGTTTAGGTTACAGTCCAACTAGTTTTTGGGAAGTTAATTGCTCAGCTATTAAAGAACTAACTTGATATGTTTCACTTATTGTTTGTCTTGTTTCAATGCTACCAAAGCCGAAGAGTGTAGGTGGTAAAATGAGGCAATATGAGCATACAGATTAGATTACTTTTTGATTTGTCCTTTAAAAGACAAAGGATTTGTTAAATTATGTTTAAATAATCTTTACAGGTTCTCACAATCTTTTGGTCATAGGCACAAACTGTGCATTCCTTCCCTGCATTATGTAGAACCTATAAACTATAACGTGAAGGAAGGGCATGCTAAAGATGAAATCTATATAAAATAACCTCTTCAGTGACACCAGAACCTCTTCACTAGTTGAGACTCATGATGGATGTCTTGTTTTTCAGATTATTTTTACTTCCTTTTACTTTTGACCTTATTTGGATGATTAATTCTAAACGCTTAGCATTTTATATTTTAGATTAGATTTTTAGATTAGATTCCTTATAGTGCAGCAACAGGCCCTTCGGCCCAACAAGTCCACACCAACCCTCCGAAGAGTAACCCACCCAGACCCATTTCCCCCTGACTAATGCACCTAACACTATGTGGCAATTTAGAATGGCCAATTCACCTGGCCGGCACATCTTTAGACTGTGGGACGAAACCGGAGCACCCAGAGGAAACCCACGTAAACACGGGGGGAATGTGCAAACTCCACACAGAGAGTCACCCAAGGTTGGAATCGAATCTGGGTCCCTGGCGTTGTGTGGCAGCAATGCTAACCACTGAGCCACCGTGCTGCCCTATTTCTCTGTTTCTAGTTCCTTCCTTTTTGAAAAATTATGGAGAGAAATCTGTCCTTTTCTTAGACTTATTCCTTTTTCAACGCAATTAAAGAAACACATACTTTAATGTATTAAAGAAAAATGCAAATACTTTAATAATTACCTTTAAATCATTGAATTGTTTGATTATGAATTATTAAGAAAATTTGTTCTTTAGTACTGGCATAGAGAAAAGGCCCAGAGAATATAAGAAAAGTTGAAAATAGATATGACGTATTTATTTTAAATAGATATTTTTCTGCAATGGCTTCAACATTTAGCATCAAATTTTCCCCACAGACTTTGTTTGGAACATTATTCTTCCCCAAAGGACTTACTGGTGTGTCTGATTATAAAATACAAGTGTCAAAACCTGCTGTTTTTTTATGTAGTCGATGTGAAATTGGCTAGTTAACAATCCTTTTATAATGCTATGACATCAGGGTGCCATGTGACTTGATACAAGTGCAGATTCTGGGATTCCATGCTCACCCTCTTCTTCTGAATTTTTTTACAAGTATTCAATCTGGTGCTAGCTTTTCTTTTCCTTAAACATTGGAAACTATGTGTTGCACTATAAAAAATGTATTTAACACGTCAAATGAACAATATGACACCCAATTATAAATGGCGTGAAAATGTGATGATCAGATATGAAAATTCATTTCTCAGACAAATCCAGACTCACTTGTAACTTAGTCATAGGTTCAAAGAATCATACAGCATGGAAACAGACCTTTCAGTCCAACTTGTCCATGCCAACCAGATATCCTAAATTAATTTAATCCCATTTGTCAGCATTTGGCCATAGCCCTTTAAACCATTCCGATTAATGTACCCATCCAGATACCTTTTAAATGTAATTGTACCAGCCCCCACCACTTCTTCTGGTACCTCATTCTATACAAAAACCACCTTCTCCATGAAACGGTTGGTCCTTGGGTCCCATTTCTATCTTTCTTCTCTCAACTTAAATATATGCCATCTAGTTTTTGACTCTCCCATCCTGTAAAAAAAGACCTTGGCTATTCACCTTATCCATGCCCCTCAAGATTTTATAAACATCCATCAGGTTACCCCTCCAAGGTTCCAGAGAAAACAGCCCCAGTCTATTCAACCTCCCACTATAGCTCAAACCCTGGCAACATCCTTGTAAATCTTTTCTGTATCCTTTCATTTTAACAACATCTTTCCTGTAGCAGGGAGACCAGAACTGAATGCAGTGTTCCAAAAGTGGCTTAACTAATGTCCACACAGTCACAACACAACATACCAACTCTGATGCTCAATGTATTGACCAATAAAGACAAGTGTACCTAATGGCTTCTTTACAGCCCTCGCTACCTGTTTCAAGGAACAAGGTCTCTTTGTATGGCAATATTCCCAGGACCCTTCCATCAAATGTATAATTCCTGCCCTGTTTTGCCTTACCAAAATGCAACACCTGTAGGATTGAGCAAAAATCCCCATCATCAAAATACTGGACAAGATCCTGGATTTTTCAAAACTTTTAAAGTAAAGAAGACAGCTGGGCTGAGCTTTGGGAAAAATACAGAAACACAGAGATGGTTGCCTGGAACCATTGTACAACCTGCAATTCCAATTGATCGAACCTAACGCTCTAGACTGAAACTAGCTTTTACATCTCAGGCTACCTGCACCTGTGATGGCCTACACAGATACCGAACATTAAACATTAACCAAAATCTATTCACACATATTCTTAATTATCAGGAAGTCAATTGACCTCAAAGGGAATACCAGAAACACAATGGCAACAGATTTGAGAGGAGATAACAGGGCACAGAGTTTGTATAACTGCTAGGCCCAATCTCACCTGAGAGACAGCCTTTTCAACAACATGCGCCTGCACAAGCTGCATCCCCACAGGCTTCCAGCCCCAACAAACAGCTTCCCCACAGGCTTCCTGCTGTTTAAGTTATAATAGTGTTTAATCTAGCTAATAGTATATTTAATCATATTACTGTCGTCTGTATAATTGACTGTGTCAATTTCACTGATTTATTGTATTTACCTTTATTTCTTGAGTTATACTTACCTTTTTTTATTGTATTTGAATGCAGAGATTCTTTTGCCCTGAAACATCTGTATACTGCTTTCTTCACTTCATCTTTCCTAAATAAGTCCAGTGTCTAGAACCAGGGATCCGGGGTGATTCAAGCCACCTAAAATAAGCAGATTACTGAATGCAAACCAGAACCCTACACATCTCACACTTATCTGAATTAAACTCTACCTAACACTCCTCAGACCATTGGCCCATCTGTTGTACTCTGAGATAACTAGCTTCACTGTCCACTACACCATAAATTTTGATGTCATCTGCAAACTTATTAACCATCCCTCCTATATTCACATCCCAATCATTTACATAAATGACACAAAACAATGGACCCAGAGCTGATCCTTGTGGCATACAAGTGGTCACAGGCCTCCAGTCTGAGAAACAACCCTCCACCACCACCCTTTGTCTTCTACCTTCAAGCCAATTTTGTATCCGGGTGGCTAGCTCTCCATGTGATCTAACATTGCTAACTAGTCTACCACGTGGAACCTTGTCAAACACCTTGTCCATATAGAAAACAACCACCATTCTGCTTTCATCAATCTTGTTTTCCACTTCTTCAAAAAACTCAATCATGTTAGTGAGACACAATTTCCCACGCACAAAACCATGTTGACTATCCCTAATCAGGCCTCACCTTTCCAAATACATGTAAATCTTGTCCCTCAGAACCTCCTCCAATAACTTCCCCACCAGTGACATCAGGCTCACTGGTCTATAGTTCCCTGGCTTTTCTTTACTACCTTTTTAAAATAATGGCACCACATGAGCCACTCTCCAGTCTTCCGATACCTCATCCGTGGCTATCGATGATACAAATTTAGCAAGAGTTCTGTGAAATTCCAACTGGCATTTGCTTGAGATCGAGACTGGATAGCTGGCTCTGTCTCCTGATTAGTGAATCAGCTGTAGGGACCCACCTATCTGCCACTATCTCATATTGTGCATAGCTAAATTCCATGCAGAAAAGAAGTGGACTGCTGGGGTTAATCTTTATTGGCCAGAGTTTGCCAAAAATGGTGCAGTGTAGGGCGAGAGTGCTGGTGCCATCTTTCTCTTTCTTGCTCTTTCTAAATGGAAGCCTGGCAAACTGACTTCAGATTTTGGCCAAAATCTTTGAATTCCTGCATGCTTCCTTCCATCCTCCAAAACAAAACATCTTCTTGCTTTGCACTTGACTATTGATTTCCCCTCATGTAACCACTCACAGTTTGACTTTCTCTATTTAGTTCATCTCATTGACCTTAGAAATTCACCAAAACACTTATCATCTATTGTGCCTTTTCTTTACCTAAACAATAGAGGACTGAGACGAGCAAATGATTCTAAAGTGTGGGATGCATTGGGTGAAATTTTATCAGTCATTTATTATTCATACATCTGCATTTGAAGGTGATCGTAGTTCACTGGAGACAAATAGATTTTTAATATATTAAGCTAGGGTTAGTTTTCAACTTCTAAAGAGGAGATTGTTTCAGTCAGTAGCGGGCGTTTTGAGAATGCAGAACCCAAATTCAACATCAAGGAATAACAGAAGAATTTTAAAACTCTGTATATAAAAAAAAGTGTATTAATAGAAGTTTTATAAAGATCTCTAAGCTTTTAGATTAAATAAACTACTCATGAAATTTATACTGTCAATCTGTTTTAATTTATGTTTGAATAAGAAAAATAACGATATTTTTATGCATGATATAAAACATGTAAGAGTTTGTCTCATGATTTATGAGACAATAGGGTTGGCATTACTGAATATTTCAGTTACTGGGTTAGAATATTTTTATAATGCGCATTTTTTGTGTATTGATAAAGAAACTAAAAGATCACCTTTTTACAACAACAGCAGGTCTTCGGCTCTTTAAGGGCTCAGGAGATGAGTTATTTGCCATAGAATTCTCAGATTCCAATCTCTTCTTGTAACCACAGTATTTATGTAGCTGTCCCAGTGAATTTTCTGGTTCACGATGATCCCAATAATACTGATTCCTCATGTTAATGGAAGTTTCAGTAATAATGGTGGTGCAAGGCGGGGAGATCATTAAATTCACTCTATTTGAAGAAAATTATTGCCTGGCACTTGGGTGACATGAAAGTTTTATGCAACTTATGGGTGGCATGGTGTCTTGGTGGTTACCACTGCTGCCTCCCAGTGCCAGGGACCCGGGTTCGATTCCAGCAACTGTCTCTGTGGAGTCTGCACATTCTTCCTGTGTCTGTGTGGGTTTCCTCCCACAGTCCAAAGATGAGCAGGTTAGGTGAATTGGCCATGCTAAATTGCTCACAATTTAGGGATGTGTAGACTAGTGCATTAGTTAGGGGAAATGTAGAATAATAGGTTGGGAGAGTGTGTCTGGGTGGGATACTCTTTGGAGGGTCAGTATGGACTTGTAGGGTTTCTATGATTATCAGCCTCAAGCTAGATGAGCTCCAAGGTTTCCTGTATATGGGCTCAGACTGTTTCATTATCTGAGGAATCATGAATAGCACTGAACATTGTGCAATCATCAGTGAAGATCCCCACCTCTGACCTTGTGATTAATAAGGAACTAAAGTTGGCTTCAACTCAGACACTATCCCGAGGTGCACCTGCAGTGTAAACGGAGCAATTGGTCCAAAATCATCACACAATCTTTGTTTGTGCTTGAAATAACTGCAATCAATGGATAGTTTTCCCTGGATCCCCACTGACTCTCGTTTTACATTGGTCAAATGCTGTTTTGATGTCAAAGGTAGGCATTTGCATCTTATCTCTAAAGTTCAGCTCTTCACGTTTGAACCAAGTTTGCAATGAATTCAGGAGCTGATGGTATTGGCAAGGACACCGCACATCATTCTTACACACTATTGAGAATGAGATTGAAGATATTGATAGAATTGTACTTCGTCAGATTGGCTTTATCTTGCTTTTTGTGGGGAAGACATACTTGGAGGATTTACCATACTGTCATGTCCAGTGCCCTCAGCACACACTTGAAGACTGAATCACATTGGATGAAGGCTGGCACCTGAGGGCTGGGAATCTCAGGAAAAGCCAAGATGGATTATCGACTTGATACTCCAGGTTGAAGTAAGTTGTGACTAATTCAGTCATTTCATTTGCACTGTCATGCTGAACAATCTCGTCATTGAGGTTGGAGATATTTGCAGAGCCCCACTTCCTGTTATATTGTCCCCGAAGGTTCACAACTGAATATATGGCAGCATTGCAGAGTTTACACTTAATTGGGTTGGTTACAGGATTGCTTAGTTCTTATCCATACTGATCAATGGAAACAGCATACATGTCGGCTGGTATTGCAACTTCATTGGGTTGCTGGAGCAGAATGCCCACAGTACCTCATGGATGACCAGTTTTGAGCTGTTGGAACCGTTATGAATGTATCCTATTTAGCCATATGACACAATGAACAGTGTCTGCAGGATGAGATGACACTTTGTCTCCAAAGGACTGTGTAGTGGTCACTTTTACTGTATATGGTTGTATATTTGATACGTAGATCAGTGAAAGCAGGATTAATAAGTCCGTCCATTCTGGTAGTTCCTTCTCCATCTGCCACAGGCCCAGCCTAGTAGATATGCCTTTCAGGACTCAATAGGTAGTGGTGCTACTGAGCCACAGTTCTGCATGTTCTAACAAAGCCTCTAGATGTAAATTCTTCCTTCAAAAATTAGCCTTCTTTATTTTAATATGCCACAAGCTAGTGACTCCCGTGACTTGCTGTGCATAATTGACACATCAGGGTGCTTTGAGAAAATCCCTCCGGCATTCCTGCTATCCCTCTGGAAGTATTCTGCCAAGACCGAGTTTTATGTAGAGATGTTATGTTTGAAGTCCACATGTCCTACCGGTCAAGCTTGTTTCGAGTGATTAGTGCCTCGAAGTTGGATAATGTTTGGGAAGAGGCAAATCAATAGTGGCATATTCGTTAGACTATTAATACAGAAACTTGGTTAATGTTCCGGGGACTCAGGTTGGACACAGTAGATGGTGGAAAGTGAATTCAATAGAACAACATTAAAAATCTACAGATGATCATGAAAACGTTGTCGATTGTCAGAAAAAACTCATCTGGTCCAGTAAGCCTCTCAGTTGTATCAATCATAATGTAGTCTGTACAACAAAATGAAACCAGACAGACCAGCTAGCATTGACTGGAAACAATAACTGCATAAGCAGCCCTGTCGATCCTGAAAAGTCTTCCTCACTAACATCTGCTGACGAATGCCAATATTGGGAGAGCTGTTTCACAGACTAGTCAAGCAATAACCTGGCATAGTCATACTCATACACAATGTCCCAGACACCACCATTACCATTCCTGGATATGTCCCACCATCAGGACAGACCCAGCAGAGGTGGTGGCACAGTGGTATACAGTCAGGAGGGAGTTGTCTTGGGAGTCCTCAACATTGACTCCAAACCCATGACGTCTTAAACCTTTAACACGGGCAAGGAACTTCCTGCTGATTATCATGTACCACCCTCCCTCGGCTGATGAATCAGCACTCCTCCAAGTTGAAAAACAGTTGGAGGAAGCAAGGGGGCAAAATATAATCTGGGTGGGGGATTGCAATGTCCACCACCAACTGTGGCTCGGCAGCAGCACTGATCAAGCTGGTCAGGTCCTAAAGGACATAGCTGCCACACTAGGTCAGCGGCAAGTGGTGAGTGAACCAATAAGAGGGAAAAAAAACATAGTTGAACTCATGCTTATGAATCTGCTGGTTGCAGATGCATCTGTCCATGACTGTATCAGTAAGAGTGACCACCGCACAGCCCTCCTGAAGAGGAAGTCCCTCCTTCACACTGAGAATACCCTTGATCATGTTGTGTGGCACTACAACTGAATGGAACAAACTTCGAACAAATCTAGCAATGCATGACTGGGATCCATGAGGTGTTGTGGGCCATCAAAAGCAAACGAATTGTACTCCAGCACAATCTGCAACCTCATGGTCTGGTGTATCCCCTATTCAACCATTACCATTAAACTAGGGGTTCAATGGAGAGTGCAGGAGGATATGTCAGGAGCAGCACCAAGCATACTGAGAAATGAAGTGTTAACCTGGTAAAGCTACCAAACAGGACTACTTGCATGTTAGATAGCATAAGTAGCAAGTGATAGACAGAGTTAATCAATCACACAATTAATGGATCAGACTTAAGCTATGCTGTCTTGTCATGTCCAGTTGAGAATTGTGCTGAGCAATTAAACAATTCACTGAAAGAGGAGGAGGAGAAGACTCCACAAATATCCCCATCCTCAATAATGGTAAAGCCAAGCACATCAGCGCAAAAGATAAGGATGAAGTAACCTTTGCAGCAATTTTCAACCAGAAATGCTGAGTGGATAATCCATCTCGGCCTCCTCCAGTGGTCCCCAGTATTACAGATACCAGTGTTCAGCCAATTCAGTTCACTCCATGTGAATTCTTGAAATGGTTGGAGGCACTGGATATTGCAAAGGGTATGGGCCCTGGCAACAATCCGACAACAGTATTGAAGACGTGCTCCAAATGTTCTACTCCCCTAGCCAAGCCATTCCAGTACAGTTACAACACAGGCTTCTAGTGACAATATGGAAAATTGTCCCATTTTCTTGTACGTCTTGTACACAAAAAGCACAACAAATGCAACCCAGGCAATTACTGCTCCATTAGTCTATTCTGAAGGGAAGGTGTCATCAACAGTGTTATCAAGCAGCACCTGCTCAGCAATAACCTGCTCCAGTGACGCAGTTCAGGTTCCACCAGGGGCACTCCTGACCTCATTACAGGCTTGGTCCAAACATTGACAAAAAAGCTGAATTACAGAGCCTGGAGACTAGCATACAATACTTAGCTGCTAAGATGGAGCTTTGCTTAATGTAGCTTTTAACTGCTCAAATAATTAATTTAGGTGAGAATCCAAATTCAGGGCGATTGTCATTAACTAGTCAGGTGCCAACTAGTGAGGCAATGGAGGGTCAAAATATAACTCTTTATAAATGTTTTTTAATTCATGGAAAATCTTCATAAAATGAAAGCTGTGCTCTTTTTTTTAAAAAAAGATGGTCTTGTAACTGTAGTTTGGTACTGTGACATGTTGAATGTTAGCATCTGGAGTATGATAGATGCACACTAAACTCAAGAGTTTTATCAATAAAATTGGACAGACTAACAGCATTAGATGTAAATGATGATAGCTCAGATGATGATCTTTAACATGGGAATAATCTTTTTCAAATGCCAGAGTTGTAGAATAGAGTTTACACTGGCAATTCCAAAAGGATAAGAATTATTGCCTGTGCCCTGAACATGTTTCAAAATGAAGTGGAAGGCAATGTTTAACAAACATATTTGCCAGCCAAGGCTTAAAACTGGCAACCTGCACTCCAGCTTCAAAAGGTCAGGATGTAGTTAAATTATGGCCAAGACAATTTCAGCGGACAAAGGATACACCTGGACAGAATCTTCACCAGGATTTCACTTCTCCTCAAAGGTAGTACTTCTGGCTGCTATAGAAACAGTACAAAGACTCTCAGTGCCACAAACTGTTGATGGGTATGTGTATTATAATTGGCCTTATAAAATAATCACATTGAAAACCAGTCGTTCTGTGAAATCGTGTTAGGATTCCCTCAAACAGCCCCTATGATTCTATGCCTCTTAAGGTTTAATATCCAACTCCAATCCTGATGGATGGATGAGATGCCTGTTCGTTCTCACTGAGCTTTCAAAGGATGCTGAACAAATTCCAATGCATCCCGAACATGAAAAGGTTCCAGGCCCTTTGCTGACATCACTATCCTGTAGACGAGTTACTTAATCGGCCCTAAAATTGAAAAGTCAATATCTGAGAGGGTTATTTTAATCATCTTAATAAAAGTCCTTAGCACAGTATATTGACAAAATTACTGCCTATCTAAAATTACAGATTGGTGCTGGTGATTAATTGCAGGTAACTCAGGGCATCCACATTGCTGTGTTAACATACACCTTTAGACGCCTGTTGTATTCTGAAGAAATGGATTGTGATGTTAGGTGGTTTCTTTCTATTAGACAGCTGACCAGGAATTTCTCCAAATCTTACAGTCATTGGTGTCCACTGGAAGGAGCTGGCACTAGTTGATACTCAACCTGTCTGATGGTGTAATGAATGAACTTTCCTTGGCTACAAAACAGTGAGGTGGGCCTTGAATCCAGAGCTTCCAGCTCAAACGCAGAGACGTCCCCACTGCACTGCAGGACTCCCCAAAATGTCGTTAAAGTAATGCAAAGAGAAACGTACACAAGCATATTAATCCAATGCTTAAAAATCACAGCAAGTGCAAAGCACAACAGGTCCACAGAAGATGCCATCTGCCTGGCCATATACTCATCCCTAAAACATTTGGATATCAAGAATACCTACATCAGGCTCTTGATTATTGACTACAGTTTCACCTTCCGCACCATAATTCCAAACAAACTAATCTCTAACCTCTGGGACCTGGGTCTCTGCTTCCACCCTCTGTAACTGGACCTTTGACTTCCTGACCCATAGACCACAATCAGTAAGAATAGGCAACAATATCTCTTCCACCATAATCCTCAACACTGATGTCTCGCAAGGTTGCATATTCACCCCTTACTGTACTCCTTGTGCACTCATGACAGTGTGGTCAAATTCTGCCCCAACTCTATATACAACTTTGCTGATGACGCCGCCATTGTAGGTTGGATCTCAAATAACAATGAGACAGACTACGGGAAAGAGGTAGACAGTTTAGTGGCATGGCATAAAGACAACAATCTCTCCATTGACATCAGCAAAACAAAAAAAGCTGCACATTGACTTCAGGAAATGGAGTGGAGGGCATGCCCCTGTCTGTATCAAGGGTGCTGAGGTGGAGATGGTTGAGAACATCA
This sequence comes from Chiloscyllium punctatum, assembly GCF_047496795.1. Lineage (NCBI taxonomy): Eukaryota > Metazoa > Chordata > Chondrichthyes > Orectolobiformes > Hemiscylliidae > Chiloscyllium > Chiloscyllium punctatum. The sequence goes on along the minus strand of NC_092750.1, from coordinate 46,696,620 downwards.
ACTTCCTGGTTCCACTAACAATCCATCCTGGTCCACCCACATTACATGATGGTCAAATTAGCACAACAATATCTCTGTTCCTCAGGAGGTGAAAGAAATTTGGCATGTTCACAAGGACTCTTACCAACTTTTACAGATGCACCATTGAAAGCATCCTATCTGGATGCATGACAGCATAGTTTGGCAACTGCTCTTCCCAAGAACGCAAGGAACTACAGGAAGTCATGTACACAGCCCAGTCAATCACTCAAACCAGCCTTCCATCAACTGACTCCATCTATACTTTCTACTAGCTTGGTAAAGCAACCACTATAATCAAAGACCGGTCCCAACCCAGTTATACTCTCTTCCACTGTCTTCCATCTGGCAGAAGGTATAAAGGTTTCAGTACACATATGAACAGATTCAAGAGCAGCTTCTTCCCTGCTTTTGAATAGACCTCTCAAATGTCAATGTTAATCTCTCTTTGCACCTTCTCTGTGGCTGTAATATTGTATTTTGCCCTCTGTTCAGCTACCCTGATGGACTTTGTATGGTACAATCTGCTGTATGGCACGCAAAACAGTACTTTTCACTGCCTATCAGTATGTGTGACAATAATTAATCAATCTATCAATCAATTTCTACAACAGTCAGCACTCTGCCATTGTGGGAGGCATTAAGAGAGGGCCAAAATATATATAACCAGACACATCAGTCAGTTCTAACATATATTCCAGCAGGTATATTAAGGAACCATTGATAGATGCCTATGGCTGTGCCTTGCATCCTTGTTCTGTGTTAGGGTTTGATGGGAGTTGTTTTGAAATGTTGAAGAAAGGGCTTACTGAATGTCCCACAGGCTTTGGCCATATGGCTCCTCTGAGTGTGGTTTATGCCCCCTGCCATTTTGATTGACTGGCTCGAGGCATTTTTTTCCAGGAAATCTGCTTCGCAAGGCTTATGAGAGCAACTATCTGTATTGAGGGCTGAGAGGGATCTGGGACAGGAGGTTTGTGTGGGGGCAATCAAGGAGGACATGGTTCCAGGTCATGGTGTGGGTTGGCTGGTTCATGTGGGGGAGGAGAAACTTAAGACTGCAGATGCTGGAGATCAGAGTTGAGAGTGGGGTGCTGGAAAAACACAGCAGGTCAGGCAGCATCCGAGGACAGCGCAATCGACATTTCAGGCATAAGCCCTTCATCAGGAAGGCTTATGCTTGAAACATCGATTCTTCGGATTGCTGCCTGGCCTGCTATGCTTTTCCAGCATCCCACTCTTGATTTACATAGGGGAGAACAGATCACACTGCAGTCTGAATTGTGAAGGGTCTAGATTGTGAGTCGTCTGAATTGGAGATGGCGCTGTTCTATAATGTCATGGTTCTGAAAGTGTTAATATTGACATTGTATTAGGTTTACCTAATCTGATTGTGATATACTTAGTGGGGACAAGGTGGTCTAAACTAACCTTTGTTGTGAGAAGACATATTTTGTAGTTCTCGAGAGTGCATAGAAATTATGCTTGAATAGTAATGTAAACTGTACTTAATGTTTATACTGCAATAATCCATCTTGTTAAGTGAAGCACATGCCTCTTGTGTTTGAAATTTACAATGGAATATTCCCCACCATTGGATCCTTAGGGAGGGCCTAGAAAACATAGAATAGGATTGATGTTAGCAAGTTACCTCAAACAATCTTTACCCTGGGCCATGTCCCAGCAGAAGTGACAGAGGAGCTGGCAGTAGCAATCATGGTAAATAAAGCCACACGTGGGATCGTGATTTCAAGAAGAGGAATCCCTTGGTCTCTCATGGAGTCCATGGTGGGGGGTGCAGATGTTTGTTCGCGATGCAGGCAAATAGACAGACTATGACATTTGGGCTGGGAGTGATTGCTGGATAAATGTGCTGAGTAAAGAAATCACTGCTCCTCTTCCAGACTCACAGAACTACTATAAAATAACTTACTTAACAGATTTAACTGCTCTCATCTCCCTCAGCAGCTAGGTTTCCCAAAGCCCAGGATACCCAGCTGTCTGTGGTTAAAAATAGAATGCCAGTTAAATTGAAAGCATGCTGTCTTATTACAATATTTAAGTAAGCAAACTGCTTCTCACAAGCAGATTGGCCTCATCCCACCTCTGTTAAAACTGCAAGTGGATGCATTTGAGCTGGGTTAAGCCCCTGCGACAGATTACTGGCATTTTACCTCTGACACTCAAAACCACTCATTTTTGGGAAATGAGATTCAGCTATATGTCACTACCCTATCTTTTTTCACCAGGCAGTGCAGGGAGATTAGGGGTAGAAAAATAATATAGTGCAAAAAGAGCTGCTGGCTTTACTCAGAAGCAATTTGAAATTGAGAATATGTTATGCATTGTACATAATTATGAACATATATTTTATCTTAAGCAGGAGGATAAAAATATGCCAGTCTGCTTCCATTACAGTTCAAAGGTCTGTACATTTTCAGGAACTGCAGCAATCAGGCTGCAACTCCTCACAAATATCAGGTTGCTATCCTGATATCCTGTTGCCTAGAAAAATGTGGTGCAAGTCAAAGTTGAGATTAGTTTTATATCAGAACAGTTGTTATTTACACATTAATATGTTACAACACTGATACAAGGCACCAGTGGACATTTTGGACTAGGCTGAAAGATTTTATACAATGCAATTTGGTCCACTGTGGAGTCCAGGCTGAATTCAATCCACCACACATTGTGAATGATAGAGCTTTTATCTCAATTGACTACTGGCACCAGTTATTGTGCTTAAAATGAACTACTGCATGAAGTTGGAGCGGTACTTCTTGATTAAGTGACACAAACAGAACCTTGTACCCTTATCCAGTTACACTTGGCCTTAGTGTAGTTAGTAAATAAAAGGCGAAGGTGGAGGTCTCTTCATGAAATTAACTGGTGATTTGACTAAAAATAGATAATTCAATTGTGTGAAATATTGCTGCATATTTACAAAATTTCCAAACAGTATGAAATGATGTCCAGCTGTCCTGCCTTTATAAACAGAAAGGATTTGGAATCTTTCATAAAGACAGTGGGCATAGATATGATAATATCACAAAAAATTCTGGAATTAGAAGCAAGTGATTAGATGAGATCAGTTCAGTTATAATCATGAAAATTACATTTCTGTACATCTATCAGAATTTGACCAGAAATATATCTGAATTACTCATTTTGAATGCACTGAATAGTACTTTTACACAGAGGATTTTATAATGAATCATATTTTCCCTCAAAAATTGTTGGGGGCTGCCTTTGAATAATACCAAGGGCCAACCAAAGGTTGACCTAAAAGAACCAAAAAGAATATGACTTTGAACTTTATTTACTTAGTTATTTGGTGTACATATAGCAGTACAAACTAAAGCTGCTTTCCCAACTCCGACAGAATAAGAGCTCAGTGTGCTATGGATCTGAATAAAGAAATTAGTGCTGTTGTGTAGAGATAAGTTCACATGTTAACAGTATGTTCAAGGGACATAAGAAAATATTGAGCAGAAAAAGAACATTTACTTCTTCAAATACCGATTCAATTTTCTTTGCTTTTCTTCACACAGTCCCTTCTAAAAATTCACTGCCCTCTATGTAAAACAAAAGAATCAAAACTCTGTCTCTTCCCTTCTAAACCTGATCTTTTATGTGAATTTCTTTCTATCTTCAACCTTTTATCAAAGTTCAATTTATCTCATAATATCTCCTCTAGACCTTCTGTCATTCAGCGTTTGAAAACAAAACTCCAAGGATCCTAAACCTCCCCTACAACTCAGAAGCCTTAAGCTTTAAATCAATTTAGTTACAATTTTCTGCACTACCTGGAAAACCTAGGTTTCCAAACTGGCACATAGTCAGAGGAATTGTACAGAGATGAGGCTATACATCCATCCTTTTTGAAGAATTCCTCATCACCCTCTGGGATTTATATTCTACCTATATGGTATATAGCCCAAGATATGTTAGCTTTCTATACTGCTGCCTCTCAAATTGATCTATTGGTTTCAGTGAGATATTGACTAGTATTCCAGATCCCTGTCATCTGTATACCCTTACAGCCTACAGTCAGTTAAATCATATTTTTAATACATTTCCCTTCCTTTCTCTCATTATCTTGCATTTGTCTATACCAAATGTCATTTATCACTTACCCACCCACCAGTAAAACACTTCCAGATAAATTTATATAGGATTTACCATTCTCATATTATTTAAAACACATATTCAATTTAGTATCATTTGCAAACATGGGTATTTTAATTTCTGTCCTAAGTTACAACTCCAAGTGAGAATATTTACAGTGATCTCTATCCCTAACTCCTTGTGTGGCCTTTGCTGGTGTCCAATTGCCATGGCACTGTGACTATTGCTCTTTATCATAGATACTAATTCTTTATATTTCACATTTTTTAGCTGCTATCAGATGAGATAACAAAATTAAATGTAATCACAACTGTCATTGTCTGTAATGCTGTATTTTCCAAGCTCAGAAAGTGACAGAGTGGCTCTAGTTTTGTTGCAGGACATCAGTTTGGTGAAGGCATAAATATACAGACAGGGAGTGTCTGCTGGAAGTCTGCACATTTGATGGAAAGGATGATATTTTCAATGTCTTCTATTTCAATGATCAGTACTGCATAAAGTTAAACCACTCAGGCTGTATATTCCAAATGATTGGTCGAGGTAGATAAGTGCATAGTACATTGAGTGGTACAGTTGGTAGAATATGGCATTTGAAGATGCATTCCTTGGAGCTTACATGAATCCACATTCAGTCCCCAGTGCGAGACTTCGGTATTAATGGACATCACAATCTGAACCAGTTACCTTTCCAATATTGCCTTTTGAGGGCCATCTGGCTTCCTGTGCATTCACCATATTTCTGTTCCTTTGGAACTTCTCCACAAATGTTAGAGAACATTGGAACACATTCAAAGAAATATTGAAATGCGGGCCATCTCAGGGCCAGCATTTATTAACCATTCCTAATTGTTCTTGAGAAGATTAGATTAGATTAGATTACTCACAGTGTGGAAACAGGCCCTTCGGCCCAACAAGTCCACACCGCCCCGCCAAAGCGTAACCCACCCATACCCCTATATCTACATCTACCCCTTACCTAACACTACGGGCAATTTAGCAAGGCCAATTCACCTAACCTGCACATCTTTGGAGTGTGGGAGGAAACCGGAGCACCCGGAGGAAACCCACGCAGACACGGGGAGAACGTGCAAACTCCACACAGTCAGTCACCTGAGGCGGGAATTGAACCCGGGTCTCTGGCGCTGTGAGGCAGCAGTGCTAACCACTGTGCCGCCGTGTCGCCCACAAGATGGTGGTGAGTTGCTTTCTTGGACTGCTGCAGTCCATGGGGGTAAGTATGCCCACAATGTTATTGAGGAAGGGAAATCTGGGATTTTGATCTCGCAACAGTGAAGGAACAGAGGCATAGTAGAAATTTAAGATGTTAGGTGACTTGAAGGGGAAACTTTCCAGTTCCCTACTAGGTATTGGAAGTTGCAGGTCTAGTGACTGTAATAAAGTCAGCCAGGTAGACCTCATAGAATATGAATTCCCTGATTGGGGCTGTTAATTTGGTCCAATCAGGGAGTCCTGGCTGACAGATATAAACAGGAGTGTCTGAGGTTCTGATCACTCTGGGAGTTGACTGGGATGAGGCTGTATGAAAATCAAAGACTTCTGGCAAAACTGGCACAGTTGGTGGTGATGGGGGAAACTAAAGGGCTGTCACAGCCAGAATTGAAACCTTTTTTGGACCTGGAGAAACTAGATCATGGCAGAGGACAGCATATTGTTATGGGGGAGCTAAAGTGATTGTCCTGAGCAAAGGTCATGGCTAGATACTGGCTGGACTCCACCAGGGTCATTCAGGGGTTTCCAGAATGAAGATGTTAGTGAAAAGTTATATCTGGTGGCCAGTATTGGACGCAGACATAGCTGTGCTGGTAGGGCAGTGCCCAGAATGCCAACAAGAACAGAAATTACCACCAGCAGCTTCCCCACATTCATGGGAATGGCTGGGTAAACACTCGATTCAGTTACATGTTGACTGTGCAGGTCTTTTCAGGGGTTCAATGTTCTTAGTCATTGTGGACACCCACTTAACATGATTGGACTGTGACAGAAAAACTGTGCAAATTTTACAATGCACGGACCCCCAGAAGTATTGTTCACAGATAATAGGCCATCGTTTACCAGCGGGAATTTGAGTGTTTCCTAAAGTCGAAAGAGGTGAGCTACTGTGCTGTCTGTATCAGAGGCAGTGTCGGAGGAACCCAGTGCTAAAATGCCCCAGGAGGAGCTACAAGAAAAAGAACTGGCCTATGTTCAAAGACTCAGAGGGGAAGGATGCAGTGATTGTAATGAAGTCAGCCAGGTGGACATCATAGAATATGAGTTCCCTGATTGGGGCTGTTAATCTGGTCCATATTTTATGAGGTTCACCTGGATGACTTCATTTCAATCATTACATCCCTCCCCCTCTGAGTCTGTGGACATAGGCTGGTTCCAACACCTGCACCAGGCAAAATATATTTCTCCAGACTGGCTTTAGGTAGTATAGACTAGCTGGAAGTGATGCTAGTGTCCCTCGAGGTCTACAGCAAATCAACTGCACATTTAGTAAAGTTAACAGGGACTATGAAGTTAATCTGCTGTTTTCATCGAATACAACAAGTGAAGGGGGAGTTATGTAATGTGCTCATTTTCAGGAACTATTAACATTTGCTCCCGTCATCATTCACCTTCGATAGACAGCATTGACTTTGCAGTTATCAATATAAGAAAATCATTCTCAGTTTAACCACACTGAATATTTTCACCAGGTACCTTGGCTTCTCAGGTTTATGTGCTGTATTTAAAGTGAGTTTGATTCCTGCAGTTAAATTGGTATCTGTCTGATACAAGATAGTCACTTCAATGAGATATAGCATTTGAAAAATAATGATACCCTTTATAAAGTCTGAATATTACTTTAGGTCTGCATGAAATGCAGCCCAAATTATGGAAAAAGAAAGAATACATGTCCCATCCTTCACATTAAAAATCAATTGAAACTCTTCTGACCCTTTCTGCTTAAAGGTCATATTGTAACTTTATAGAATATGTATATAACAGTCATAGATATTTCTCTCTGCAGGATGACTTTGTCAAATATACTGGATATTTTATAGAATAAAACTGGCATCAAATTGGAATGATGTTATACTCTCAAGTAATTCTCTTCAATATCATCACATGTTGATGATCCCCCAACAACTCCATAATTAGACTTCAAAATAATGTACATCAAATTCCACTTGCACAATTTACAAGTATGTTTACAAGTGCTGAGAGTAAATGTCATTAGTAGGGGTGCTTTTAACCATCTGCTATACTTGCCTCAATGGCAAATACAGCACTTTAAGTAAAAGTGTTTAACATAATAGGTACACTCTTAAAAATGGAAACTTCATCATTATCATTGCTTTCTGTAGTAAAGATGTGGGTCATCAATTTCTACGACACTTCCAGCAATCTTATACTGGAACCCCAAAAGAAATTTAAAAAGCCAGCAAAAATGTGGCTCAGTGGTTAGCACTGCTACCTCACAGCACCAGGGACCTGGGTTCAATTCCTGCCTTTGGTGACTGTGGGGAGTTTGCACATCCTCTCTGTGTGGGTTCCCTCCAGGTGCTCCAGTTTCTTCCCACAATTCAAAGATGTGCAGGTCAGGTGAATTGCCCATGCTAAATTGCCCATAGTGATAGGTGCATTAGATTAAGTTCCCTACAGTGGGGAAACAGGCCCTTCCAGTCCACACTGACACTCCAAAGATTAACCCACAGAGATCCATTTCCCTCTGACTAATGCGTTAGTCCGGGTAAAGAAAGGCGAGGGGTATGGGTCTCGGTGGGTTGCTCTTCGGATGATCGGTGTGGACTTATTGGGCCAAAGGGTCTGTTTCCATACTGTAGAGAATCTAATCTTTTCAGTTTCTACAAATATTGCATCAGTGAAACACCACTGAAATTCCAGGGATGGTTCCTGTCTATTATCCTTCTCCATTTCTGTCCATCGTCTTCAAGTGTCACATGCAACATTTTTATGTCACACATAAAGAAACAGTTTAATGAAACAAAGGCAGTCAATCAGAAAATGCAGTATAATTCTATCAGGACTAAAGCTTTTGCTGTTTGAATGTCTGCATCTTTTCAGTTGAACTTACCAGTTGATTTAAAAAAAGGCAAACCAACCTGCAGCCTTAATAGCATTTAAGTTCTAAATAACTCACCATGTACTTGCTGACTGTATTTAATCTTGATGACATTAACGGGGCACATAAAGAAAGGCTTATATCAATGGGCTGGATTTAGCAGCAGAGGGAGGTGGAGGAAGAAATATAGAGTAGGCCAGTGCCCAACACACCACCTCCCTCCAATAGTAGCTCATCCACCATGTTAAATGGTGGATTTTACCATGTTAAATGGTTGTTTTCTTTGGAGAAAAGAAGGTTTAGGGGTGATTTGATAGAGGTGTACAAGATGATTAGGGGGTTAGATAGGGTTGACAGTGAGAACCTTTTTCCGCGTATGGAGTCAGCTATTACAAGGGGGCATAGCTTTAAATTAAGGGGGGGTAGATATAGGACTGATGTTAGGGGTAGGTTCTTCACTCAGCGAGTCGTAAGATCATGGAATGCCCTGCCAGTAGCAGTAGTGGACTCTCCCTCTTTATGGGTATTTAAGCGGGCATTGGATAGGTATATGGAGGATAGTGGGTTAGTGTAGGTTAGGTGGGCTTTGATCGGCGCAACATCGAGGGCCGAAGGGCCTGTACTGCGCTGTATTGTTCTATGTTCTATGTTCTAAATAAATAATTAAAAGTCAATTGAGCTTTTTAAGAGACCAATTGACCTTACTGTCATGCTGCCCATGCCATAATAAATTAATGTAAGTGTGTGTGTGTGTGTCTGTGTGGTACATAATATGGCTTGACATGCAGAATCAGCAGACTTTTTTTGAAAAGTTTTTAAAAGAGTAGGAAGGTGAGGAGGTATATTTGTGGTGGTAATGCTGGGGAGCACCCAGTGGTAATGCAGGGGAGACAGCAATACCGCAGCTTCTTTCTTCTCTCACTCCTTTACTCCTTCCCTTCTGCTTTCCTGGATACTTGAACCATTCTTGCCTAAGGTCTCCACATTACCTGAAGACTTAGGTCTTCATTCTGGGACTGCTAACAAGTGTTTGGCTCTCCAGCCCTGGTACTGCAGGAGCTGCAGGCCAGTCAGATTGATCAGCAGCTTCAGAGGGTCTGACTTTGAGGGACAGAGGTTCTACTCTTGAACCTAGTTTGCCCCGGACTGCACTTTATTGCTGTGAGAAAGGCTGTTCAGTTTTCCAAGGTTGTCAGCAACCCTCCTTCTGGGAGAATATGGTACCAGGGCTGGTAGTTCCAATCAATCCAATCTCCTAAGTCCCTATAAAGTTCTACCCTATATCTCAACATCTCTTATCTTAGAACATCCCAAAATACTTCACAGCCAGTTAAGCCATTTGAATAGTCCCTGTTGTAATGAAGAAAACACAGAGCAACCATTGTACAAGTGATGTTTCACTAACATTCGTGAAACAATGAACAAACATAACTGATTTTTAAAGTGTTGTTGTTTGCGGAATAGATTTTCTTTCAACTGCTTGAGAGGACAGACAGGGCTTCAGCTAATGATTTATTTGATAAACACACATCATAACATGTTGTAGCTGGGCTGTGAAACAATGCATTAGTCTAGCAAATAATTATTTTAATAATATTAATGCTAATTTTGGTTTGACTCAGATAGTTAGATGATACTGTTATCACTGGTGTTGCCAAACATTTACCTGCCAGCTTTATTGTTATTGTTTCTGACTAGAATTTGGATCTCTATTAGGAATAGTGCCAGTACATTAATTGAGGTTGATTGGTGTTGAGGCTAGAGGTTTATTGTAAACTGGATTAATTAATATTGGTATACATAACATATACTAGCCTTAGCATCCTAGGGTGGACAGTTAGAAAGGCCAAAATATCACTGCAAACTAAAGGGTATTGGAAAATTACTTTCCTAAATGATTACCAACATTTGATGCAAATTCCAAATACCGTGATTTTGCTAAGTGGATAACATCTCATTGAACCCTGACCATTACTTTCAAAGGATTTTCCCTTTTGATAACGCTTCCCTCTCTGACTGTGCTTACACAGACTTACTCACTAATATCATGCTGCTGATCATGTCCTACTGTCTCCTCTCTGTATTCCGTATTCAATGCATTCATCAGTGACATTAGCTGCAATTAATTAACAGTATTAATTATAACAAGCTACCTTAGATCCTAATGTAACCTTACAGAAAAGTGGTCACCACTTGCTCTGCCTTTGAATACAGATTTCCGAAAGTCAGTCTATTTTATTCCCATCTATATGTTTATGAATTTAGAAGTGAGCACTGCTTATCTTGCAGCTCGGCAAAAGACAAACAATGCACATTAGAGCAGTAGATTTGAATCTATTCTTAAACTCGTATAAAGCTGTCCAGTTATTAACCAAAAATGTGGATTTTTGCTAAATTTACTGCTGACAACTTTTATAAAGTTGAGTGCAAAAGGAATTATTTACTTTGATCCCACACCCTAGCAGAAGAGAACTTCCATCTCCTAAGTTTACTGCAAAATGGATTGTTCCCTGAAGGTAGTACAAACAACCCATCCAATGTGATGCAAAACAACTGTTATCACATCCAATGGTTCCAGTAAACAGTCTTGACGCAAAATGAAGATGTAGCACCTTCAAAGTGGTTTGGATTTATCCACTTTATACAAACGTACTGATAGCCTAAAAGAAAAAATAACTAGAAGGAAATACTTGTCCTTCAAAATGTCTGATCTCCTTTTCACCAAAATTCTTGTTATGTTGAATAAATAATACCAACTAGAAAAGTATTAATACTGAACATAAACAAAGGACAGCTTGCGCTAAAACATCAACATTGTGATGAACAGCAGTTTGAATTTTTGGTTCACCATCAAATAGACCTTTCAGGATTCCATTCCAGCTGTCTGTCTGTACATAACGAAAGTGAAATAAGCATTGCAAGTTTTCCTGAGTTGCACAACTCAGTAAATCAAAGCACAATGTACATTTTAGGATTTCATAAAAATGTATGAACAGAAATTTGCATGTGTGGCACTTGAGGTGTGATTAACTTGCCTCAAACTTAACATACGGATATTTTCAACTGAAAGAATAATTTTTGGATTAAATTATTCCAATGGGACTACAACTTTTTTGCCATTTTGCCAATTATACTGAATAACAAAAGCATAAGACTGCAGGTAGAGGAACTGTGGAATTATACAAAAGAAATTGCTGAAAATACTGAGCATTTTGACAGCACCCAAAAAGTTAATTGGCTGAATTTCCACCTTCAATATGGATCATTTGAAGAAGGAAATTTCTTGTTTTTATCGAGCCACTTGGTAGAAAATTACCTCTTACGAGCTAATTTGAGATGGTCATAAGTGTGGCTCCATGCTGTCATGGGCTTGCCTTAATGGGACTCAAACCCTCCAACTCTCACTCCTTACATCCCTGCGCATCAATAATTGAAGCTAAAAGCACATGGCACACATTACCTTGCACAAAAAAAGACAAAACACATCAAAGAATAAAAAGGTTATTATAACATCACAAAGTGTCAATCAGGCAAAGATTTCTCTTCTTCCTAGCTGTATCAACAAAGTTAAACCTTTCATTGGAATCTGGGCTCTCAGCTAAGCTACATTATGCAGTTTCTGTTATTAATACTTGATTGACACTTTTAAAGGATTCTAATAATAGCATATTTTTGAAAATGAAAATTAAGAATGAATGTTTTTATTAAAGTAATTCCACACATCATTGTTCTTCTAGGGATCCCTGGTTCTGCACAGAGCATATGGAGGGTGAATGGGCACAGAAGGGCCATGAGTTGCATGGATAGTTAACCTTGCCTTTCAGGAAGGTTGCAGATTTCAGACTATGGGTTATGACTTCCGTAAGATGTATGAACTGCAAGCCATGAAGAAGCAAGCCAACTCCACAAAAATCATAAGTATCTAGCAGATGTCTACCCTAACAGTGAAGGTGTTTAGAATAGCAATACAGGATGTAGAATTGTTATCTAAACTCTCATGGTGTCTCAAGAAAAGGCTGCAATGCCAGGAATTGGGATGGAGTTCCTGGATTAAGGAACCCTCACCTCCTTTCCAACACAGTCATAAACATGCAAACTCTGAACAAATATTTCAGGTTGATTACCTATAATGGAAAAGGTCAGAGATGTAATAGATTTTAAGTAAGTACATGGATAAGAAAATGTAACAATACCTGGACATTTTGTTGTTGAAGCTTCAGAAGAAACTCAACCCCTTGAGCGACTTAGATGGACAGTCTCGCTTGATGCATGACCAAATCCTTGACTGATATCTTTACACCTCCCTCACTGTTTAACCCAGTCTGGATTAAGTTGTCTGTGGCCCATTAACAGACTGTAGTTCTCCAGACCGTGACCACTCAGTGTGGTTCACTGGCCATGTCCAAGCTCCTGCACTGATATTGGAGATTTTCCATAACTTATTATATTGGGATCCCTAGACTGAAGGATGACTCCCTTGACTTGACTGAGAAATACTCTCCTTAGATTTTGAGACATGGCCATCTGCTTGAATCACATTTAGTGTGCTTGTTGCAATGTGCTGCTGGCACATGGTGCAGATGAGATTGACATAGCCATAAAGCAACATTTCCAGCCCCTTCACTGATCACTGCTAGTAAGCATGATGTTCTGTTTGGCTCTGAGTCTGTGTTAAAAGGCAAGTCAAGAAAGAAGTACTGTTAGCCTTTAAGCTTTGGTGAGGAAGGAGAAGGCAGGGGTGTAATGAGCATTGAAGTAGGCAAAAGTGAACATTAAGACAGCAAGGATGGCTGAGATCATCCAATGTGAGTCCATTTGCTGGGTGCCTGTCTGTAAAAAAGTGTCTAAAGTGCACCACTAAAATGCTGAGCCACACGATAAGTGGATTGTAGATGTGACATAATGATGCAGTGAGATCGCTATGTGTCAGATGCCAATGTGTGCAATGACAACCCATGGAGCATGCTTTGAGACGTTGGTGACTGCTGACCAAGATGGATGAGTAAGTGGTGAGGTGGAGTCGCTTGGTAACTGCTCCACATATCATGTGGGATTTCTTCGCATCTAGTTTCCAACTGGCGGGTGGGTAAGTGGGGACCTATATGTTAATGAGGTGATTTTTTAAGTAATAATGAGCTGCTAATGCATGTTAGTGGATGTAAATAGGCTCTTTGCCATTGACAAATGAGAATTTAATCTCATCATTCAACACTTAAGTGGAAAATGAGACATTTTGCTCTTGAGATCAAGATCTGGCCATCTCACCTGATTTTCCCAATGTTTTGTTTTGATCCTCGTCTTTCAGGGGCTGGAAAAACTTCACCCATCAACTCTGTTTCTCTCCTCATGAATTTTGTATGGCTTACTGACTATTACTACCAGTTCAAGTTTTTATTTAAAATAAAGTACAAATTAGACTAAAAATGAATAATAGCAATCGGTATAAAGATTCAGAATGCTGTTAACAAAAAAAAAGTAAGTATATGATCTTTGCTCAGGTACTTGTTTTGTACTGAAACAGCTAAGTTATTCCATCTGACTGTGAAGAACTAAATGTAATGATTAACAGTCTCCTGCTATGCCAATGAGGATAATCTACATTTACAGGGTCAGCTGGAGATCTTGGAAAGGACATCAGGAGTATTCAGTTCGTGAATTCAGCATGGGACTAATAAAATGCTACAGGAAAATCCATTTTCTCTGCCCAGCATGGTAGTGTAATCCAATATCCTAGGGAAAAGGAGAATTCATTTTGCGATTAAACAACATGCAACTTCTGTTGTTTAACCGTTGAATATATTAGAGAAGTATGCAAAGGCTTGAACTGATTTTTCATCAAAGGTCTTCCAGTCAATTCAAAAGCAAATGCTTAGCAATAAAAGGTAGGACTCAAAATCTAGAATCCAACAAGCATTATCAGTAGAATTTTTTGAACACAATTCTTGATGTGTGATGTATAGGTTGATATGTAGGTTTCAAACATTGAAGAAAAACATGAGACAAAATTGGGGAAAGGATCTTCTCTACAAATTCATCTCCTGTCTTATGGCATTAAGATTCCTACAGGATGCCTATCACAACAATATGAATGTGGAAACATAACGTGGGGTTAGCAATTGTTCTGAAAACTTTTGATTCGGTATCTCAAGGTGTACTATGTCTTCCAAGGCAAAAAAAGAACTAGTATTAAAATGAAACATTATTGGTATTTTTAGAGGAACAGTATTTCTTTAAATAACAATTGGTAAACTCTTCTGGAGTTAATCCTTGATGTTTTTCCAAATGTCCAATGAGAAATGATTGCTGATTCAAAAAGGGCTTTTGTTTTAGGAGAATATCTCCAGTGAGGAGCACTTGAATAATTTATTTTAATATTCTACACCCAATGAATCTCTGAAACTTTACAAACGATATACGTGTAGAATTAAAACTATCTAAATCAAAATGATGGAACATTACCCCGAAACTTTAACTAATCTCCTCCTTTGATAAACAGTATATTTCTGGGCTTTTTTTAGATTATCAACAATTACAGTTTTTCTTCGTTTTGCGGTCTAAATGGATGTGGGTATTGCTGACAGGCAACTGACAAAGGCTAAAATTATTCATTCATTTTGTTTGTTGAACTTATGGAATAAATAAAACTTCATACTGACACCAAATGCTTGTGAGTTAATTGGTAGTTAGGCTCGAAATCCAAGGTGGGTTGATGAATTATTATAGAAGCAAGGGTAAACTATATTTTGAAAAACCTATTGAGAGGTAGTTTTATTTGTCAGTGGTGATTAAACCACAATTCCAGTATTGACTTTCAGAAATATCAATCTTAGCTGAGTTAAGTGAGAGCTCTCTTATTGAAGTCAGAAAATTCTGACCCAAATCCAAACTGGATTGGTTCAACTCTAATCAGACATTTTGCACTACATTTCAGTGCAGTACTGAGGGAGGGTTGCCTTTGCGTTGAAACATTAAAGTCTTCCCAGATCACTCAGGTAAAACATTCCATTACCTTATTTAAAGATAAGCAAAGCAGTTGTCTTGATAAACATTCATGCTTTAATCAACAGATTATCTGGTCATTTATTCCAATGTTATTTGTTAGGACCTTGTGAGAACTTGGTTGCTGAATTTTATAATAGTTCAACAGTGACTATCCTTCAAAAGTATTTCCTCGAATATGATAAACTTTGGAACATCTTGAAGTCTTGAAACATATTAATAAAAGCAAAGTTAGAACATGCTAGAGTGTGAAGTAATAAGTAAGCCTGCACTGATGACTCATCTGCATCCTGAATAAGTATGCACCAAGAGATATTTTTAACATGGACGAAACTGGACTGTTTTAGCATGATTTCCCAGATATCTCTTTAGTACTTAAAGATGAAACTTGTAATGGTAGAAAGTGAAGCAAGGGATATGTCAATGTTTTGTCTGCTCTAACATGGATGGCACTAAAAAGCTGCAGCTTATTGTGATAGGAAAGTCCTAGAAACCACGTTATTTTGTGAATGTAAAGGCACTACTGTCACAGTATGTGATCAATAAAACTATGGACCTCCAGCATTTTTGAGGTGTGGTGGACAAGATATATCAAAGAACAAAAGGGAGATTATCACCCTTATTAACCTGAAAAGGCTGATGAATGCCTGCCTGTTTACCCACCTGTTTCCGAACTGAAGCCACAGAGGCCATAGAAGTGCTCTGGGATTTCACACTGGAGTATGAAAAAACATGAAAAAGATGTTTCACTACAATGACAACATGGCAGATTCATCAGAAAACAGTATGCTAAGCAGAAAAATATTTGAGTTTTTCCACAGGTAACTCCCAGTGGTTCTCGATGTATACCACTGCACAAGGTCAGGCCATTGTGAGGTTTGAACAATTTGTTTTTAAAAAATGGACATTTTCATTGGTGTTTTTCATCACTTTTTTGACATAGAGAGTATTTAGAACATAGAACATAGAACGTTACAGCACGGTACAGGCCCTTCGGCCCTCGATGTTGTGCCGAACTGTGAAACCAATCCTAAGCCCATCTAACCTACATATTTCGTCCATATGTCTATCCATTAATCATTTAAATGCCCTTAAAGTTGGTGAGTCTACTACTGCTGCAGGCAGGGCATTCCATGCCCTTACTGTTCTGGGTAAAGAAACTACCTCTGACATCTGTCCTATATCTATAACTCCTCAATTTAAAGCTATGCCCCTCATGCTAGCTATCACTATCCAAGGAAAAAGCTCTTACTGTTCACCCTATCTAACCCTCTGACTATCTTATATGTCTCAATTAAGTCACATTTCAACCTTCTTCTCTCTAATGAAAACAGCCTCAAGTCTCTCATCCTTTCCTCGTAAGTCCTTCCCTCCATACCAGGCAACATCCTAACAAATCTCATCTGAACCCTTTCCAAAGTTTCCACATCCTTCCTATAATGCGGTGACAAGAACTGTATGCAATACTCCAAATGCAGCTGTTTTGTAAAGCTGCAGCATGACCTCATGGTTCCAAAACTCAATCTCTCTACTAATAAAAGCTAACACACTGTATGCCTTCTTAACAACCCTATCAACCTGGGGGGCAACTTTCAGGGATCTATGTACATGGACACCAAGATCCCTCTGCTCATCTACATTAACAAGAATCTTACCATTAGCCCAGTACTCCGCATTCCCGTTACTCCTTCCAAAGTGAATCACCTCACACTTTTTCTGATTAAACTCCATTTGCCATCTCTCAGCCCAGCTCTGTGGCTTATCTATGTCCCTCTGTATCCTACAACATCCTTCTGCACTATCCCAACTCCACCAACCTTAGTGTCTTCCGCAAATTTATGAACCCATACTTATACGCCCTCATCCAGGTCGTTTATAAAAATGACAAACAGCAGTGGCCCCAATTTTTAGGCAAGTTGGAATCTCAAAACTCTGCTTAACACAAATTCATGGGCAGGCCATCTGTCATATAATCTGTTGTACTTTTACTCAACTAAAGAGACTACTGTTAGGCATTTGGAAAATCTCAATGTAATCAAGCAGAGGCAACATGATTTTTTAAAAAGAAAATCATGTGTGACCAAGGTAGTGGAGGGTTTGGGGATAATAACAAGCAGCATTAATAAGGAGGCTCCTGGTTGGGCTATACATTGGATTCCAGAAAGCATTTGGCAAGATGCAACATGAGAGGGATAGTGTAGGAGGTGACATAATATTGTATGTCGAGCATTGGTTAATGAACAGGAAGCAGGGTCTGGATATATATATGTGTTAGTTTTATCTTCACAAGATCGAATGAGTGGACTGACATCATGATCAATCCTGAATCCTTAACTATTTACAAGTTATATTCATAACTTGGATGGAGGAACAGAATGTTTGATTGCCAGATTTTCTGAAAAAATACAAAGACACTCAAGTCATGAAACGGTCTTAAGGAGTCTGAAAAGGAATATAGATAGCTTATTAGAAAGGGAAAATAAATGGAAAATGGAGTAAAGGACGAAAATGTGAGCTTGTCGACTTCAGCAGGGAGTAAGGGAAGGCAGAAATATATTCAAATGGAAATAGGCTGCAGAATTCTCAGGTCAAGAGAGATCTGGGTGTCATAGCACATGAAGCATATGAAACATGCAAGTACATAAAATGATTAGCCAGTCAAATGCAATGTTTTTGTTTATAGCAAGTAGGGCAATGATAGGTGTTCTCAAACCTACAATAGGTAGTCCATGTATTTCTCAAAATCCAGAAATATGATATCAATATCAAGTTGCAACCATATATGCTGGAACATGCTGCTTTACCATTAAGGTGAAAAGCCATTGTGATGAAAGGTAACTATATAATTACAAAGCTATTATGTTTTCTGTCATCTTGGAGAAGAGGTTACAGGGAATCAGTTTGACATCAGGTGATAGGTTTCCTTAAAAAAGCAGAGTAACATCACAGATAGAACAAAGTTGCAGTTTGGTTTAGTGTGGTCTAAGTCAAAAAGTGTGGTGCCAGAAAAGCCAGTCAGGCAGTATCCGAGGAGCAGAAGAATCGACGTATCAAGCATAAGCTCTTCATCAGGAATGTGATCTAACCCAACTGAGAGTTACAGAGCAGAAACAAGATAGAATTATCCAGACCAGAGACATAAGTAAAGAAAATGACTATCATTCACCAAGTACAATGAGGTTTCCCTATATGCAGATTTAGTTGTGAGGAGCTAACAGAGACAAGAAGACTTGGAACAAGAGTAAGAAATCAACATGGTAGACTTACTGTGAGAGAGACAGTTCTGAGTTTAGCAGTTGCGCAGCTGGAAAAATAGAAAGGAAACAATCCACTAGAAGCTGGGAACAACTGTCAACTGTTTGCTGTGAGATTTTAAATTCTGAAAAAGTGATAAGTCACAAGTATTTTTAAATTATTTGATATGATAAAATGGTTTAAAAATGTAAAATGTGTCATCCTTTCAGTGACTAATCGGAAATTTGCATTTCTTTTTAAAAATGACTATTTTCCTTAGAAATCATAATACCTGAAATATTTGCCTTAATCAATATTGCTATCTTCTTTTCAAAATCAGGATCTGGATACCTGAGAGGTTTCACTCATGGCAAGATGGAATGCCACGTAAGCATTCCAAATGACTCTCCCCTTGTTCTATAAGTCTCTTCCGAACAGCGCTTCGTGAAGCCACACCCAAAGGACTGCATTGTTTTCAAGAAAGTAGCTCACCACCATCTTCACAAGATCAATTAGACATGGGCATTAATTGCAGACCTAATCAGTGATGCACTGAGCACTTGATCAATCTATCAAAATTGCTACAAAACTCAGGTTTTTATTCTGATTTTTTTTCTTTTCTGTGGATTTCTATGGCTTTCATAAACTGGTCTATGTCATTGTCATTGACATGGATAGGCTTTTGATTGCTTTCTCATGAGTTTTATAGGCATTCAGCTTGACCAAGGTTCCTACATTACTCAGGATGCAAGTTTGCTTGCTGAGTTGGAAGATTTGTCAACTGGGACAACATCCATCCTTGGACAGGCTACACAGAGACATGCACAGGAATTCCTGGAGACCTGGGCATTCAAACCAGAACTCCATCAATAAACACATCGACTTAGACCCCCATTGACCAACTTCGGAGAAAAAGAACCGGAAGTAATATCACCGACCATAAGAGACCAAGACACACAAATAGAAAGTGGGACAGAACATCAGCGCTTCACCGGAGGCTCACTGATGATGTTACGTAGCACAGTGATGAAACGTCTAAAATCAAACCTTCCAGCTCAGCGAGCAAATTTACAACTCGAACCTCAACTTGAGCTACAAATCTTCTCAAAATTCTCAAAAATCACAAATTCCTACATTACTGCTGGCAATCATAATGATTAAATTGCAATCATTGTCATGTCATAACTGTTTAGGACAAAGGGAGAGAATAGTTAGTCTGGTTGTCTATCTCTACTTGGGGGAAAAAATGTAAGGTCTTAACAATCTACCACCAAAACATAATCGCTGTGAGTCCAAAGCTGAAAGACAAATAACTAAATAACATAGACTAAGAGATTGAAGACAGGTAACCATAATATAGAACAATAAAATATAAATCCTGTTAATCCCCAAAATACTCCTTCACAGTACTTACACCAAACAGAATTCTGTTCCCTCTCACATTTATAGGGCTTAATTTAACTGTGGCCTCAATTCCTTGTCTTAAGAATCTGATAGCCTTTTTCCTGGATCCTTCAAACAACTGAACATGGACTTACTGACCTTCAAATAACTCATTCAGACTTTTAATCAAACACTTCTGGGTATAGATTTTATAAACTGAGCTCCTTACTTTGAAGTAACCTTTTTAAAAAAATGAGACCAGTCCTAAAACTACATCCTTTTCTCAAGGACAACTATTTTATGCATCTAGCTTTAGTTAGCACATCTAAACCTGTCAAAATGAAATTCAAACGCTTTCTTCCAGGCCATAAATGTTACTACAAGGCTCCCAAAAAATGAAATCTTATATCTGAAAGCTTAATGCACCACACTGTTTACTTTGTTTATTACATGTGCATAAAATACTTTTTTTCTCCATGACCTATCTCTCTCAGACAGTCCTCTGTGAACTCTATTTCTTAGTTACCACCATGGCTACAGACATACCCACAAGCTCATCATTAAACCCTTTCACATACACAGCAAGTCCACATGATTCTAGTTAAAAAATCATAAATCCAAAATAAATGATATTTAAACATATATAAACCACACCTTGCATCTCCCCCAAATAAGAGTGAGAATGTACCTTTAAGATTTTCTTTTACTCATCAAACATTTGCTTAACACTACTTCTATTACGTGGTGATAACAGCAACATACTGACATTGAACATACAATGGTTTACATGCACACATATTTTAGATTAGTTTATGGGCAACACATTACTAAATGTCCTTCATACATGCTCTCGATAAAAAATTTCTATACGATTTTCCTTTCCAGGCCCAGAAATGATTTTCAAATCATACATTTGGAGAAATAATCACCATTGAAATAATTGCAAGACCTTTTCCCTCAGATCTTCCAAAACAAAATCAGAGAACTGCAGTCCAAATAATTAACAGTTTCTTCCATGTTGTTGCAATTACATAGTCTTCAATTACTTTATTGGTTAATCGTTGAAACATTGTTAGTGCATTTTTCATTCCTAATGGCAGGACTTTGCATTGATAAAGTCTGTCTAAGTTTTTAAAAGCTGATTTCTTCTGCTTCATCAGTCAACTGAACTTGCCAATATTCTTTAGTCAAGTTGATTATTGTGACAAATCATGCATGTCCAATTTGTTCAACATAGTCCTCCAGTCTCTGCTTTTGTTATCATGTTGACTTTGCAATATTCAATGCAGAATTTGTATTATCCATCTATGATTTGGTTCAATAATGTCATTGTCCATTGTGAACTTAATCTCTCCACTCACTTGAGCTAATTTCTCTGGATTGAGTCTGTAAGGTGCTGCTTTATAGGCAACCCATCCCCATATGAACATTGTGAAGAGCAAATTCTGTTTTTTCTGGTCTATTTCTTCACATTTATTTCCGATTCTGTAGTAGTAACTTCAATAGTTTCCAAAGTGGTAAAACATGATACGACCTAACTTTTTAGGCACATTTGTGCCCATGTGCTTCTAAGATTCAGAGTGGTTTAGAGGACATGCACTTGCCAATTTGCATACCAATTCATTGACTTCTGGTTCTGGAAGTTGGCACCACACATAGAACATAGAACATTACAGCACAGTTCAGGCCCTTTGGCCCTCGATGTTGTGCCGACCTGTGGAACCAAACTAAAGCCTTTCTATCCTACACTATTCCATTTTCACCCACACGTTTATACTTCTTTAGTAACACTCATAAATCATTTCTGATTCAATCTCTGGGTAAGTTGTTTGGTGTAAACCTTTCAATTCAGAATCCATTTGTCACATTTCTACTGAAGACAACTCAAAGACTAAGAGGGCAAATATATCAGACTCATTCTTTTTGCCTTAATCATTTTCAGTTAAATTTTTGAATACTGTACCCAATAACTGAATTTCCAGATAATCTACCTTATTGGGACCTGAGAACTAGTCACAACAGCATCAAATAAGCCAGGATGTTTCTTCATTAATATTTCACCATCTTTTACTTCCACTTGTTGTCCTCTGTACCTTGGTGTAATGAACATTCTTGAACCTGCCAGGTAATTTCACACATTCAGCCAATTCCTGCTACAGGAATTTGTTTCTCTCCTCCCACTACAACTCCTCCATTCACTAAGTCACTCATTAATCAACCTCACATTTTCTCATTCATTAACCACTCTGGAATTCAAATGCTGTTAGCAGTCAGCATCAGTGACTAACTTCCTCTAGCATCTCTCAACATCAGTACTGGTTTACCTCTTTGATTCAAAAGATAATAAATATCTTCTCTTTTGAGATGAAATACTCAGAACCTCCACTGGTTTGACTCCACCTTGACAATATTTGACAAACAATTTTCCTGACTGCATTGAGCCATTGAATCCCTATGTGGATTCAATGGGCCAAATGGTCTATTTCCTTAAATGTGGAAATAGACCATTTGGCGCATTGACTCCACACTGACACTCCAAAATATATCCCACCCTATAACCTCACATTTACCATGGCTAATCCACTTAGCCTGCACATCCCTGGATACTATGGCCAATCCACCTAGCCTGCACATCTTTGGACTGTGAAAGGAAACTTGCACAGGCATGGGGAGAAATTGCAAACTCCACACAGACAGTCTTCCAAAGGTGGAATTGAATGGAGATCCCAGATGCTATGGAGCTGCAGTGCTAATCACTGAGCCGTGTTATCTTTCTCTTCTTAGTAGATTCGAAGGAAACATACTCATATCACTAAGACTACAGCTTCAATACATACATTCTTTCCAGGTGCCTCCCTTTTCTGAAGATTCCTTAAATATTCTGACAAATGCAATTGCTCTTCCATTTAATTTATGGCAATTGACATCTGCATTTTCTATCTAATAACAATGAAATCAAGTTAATTTCTTTACGTAATATTTAGTTCCAGTCATTCTCCTTTACATCTTTGGCAATTTTCTGTCTGCTTTCTAAAACTTATACTTCTTCTATCTCAGAGTTTTCTATTCCTCTAATTTTCTGGTAGATTTCCATATGACAATCTCTCCACAATAATTGGCTGTATGAGATGTCATTGGTATCTGCAAGAACTGACACTTCTCTGATGTTGGTACTTGGTGCTGATCTAATTATATTACATTATCAAGAATGCTATTTCTGAAATCTTTCATTAATATAATATCTTTAGCCTCTCAAAATATTTCTTTAGGTTGAGCGATCTAAATCACTGATCCCACAGCATTGTTTTCTCTCCTGTTAATGCAACTAATTTATGATTCGGGTTCTTTCTTCTAGTCTTAAATTTTAATTGGTAAGCTTCAGGCACAAACTCATAAGTAATAATTATTGCCTCTTTGACAAGTTTGTATGCTGCAGATTGAACTTCTGACAAACTGGAATACATGATCCTAGCTGCACATGTCAAAACACTCAAATATTAAGTGTTATGGATGAGGCCAGACCACTCAAAACATTCTTGAGCAGGCAGCCCAGACCACAACTTTGCAATTTGTTTCGGTAAGTGTGCAGTGAAAGTTACCTGGAGTAAGTTAACAAGGTTGACTACCAGGTTTTAAAATGGACAAAAAAATTATTCATAAAATTACACAATGAAACACAAAGAACAGAATAAAGAACCCCTACAGAACTTAATCTATCCAAACTAGACTGAATTATGATGTTCTGAATATACACAATCGTCCCAATAAGCAAGCCCCCTCCTTAAAGACCAGTAAAAGAAATGCAACAACTACTTATAGGTTGAAGTTAGAAGGGCAGAAGGAGAGACAGCCTGTTAACACAGTCTGCTGCTGAACTTCCAAGTAGTTCTGGACTGAACTGTTCAGCGAGAGAGCTGACCACCCCCTTTCATTGTACAGGTCGCTTTCAAAACATGACCCCTTTGGCCTGTGATCTCAACTATTTACATATAAGCAAAAAAGATCTCTCAATACCCTTTAATCTCTGTACCAAACCAGTCTAATCAGAACTGGGAGAGGTTTATGACACTCTGAAAAACATCAAAGACACAGTGTCCTTGAGAAAAGGAACAGCTTTTAGTAAAAGAAGGGACCAGAGTTGTGGCAGAAGGTACGAACCTCTTTGGCCACTTTATTTGTCCAGTGACTTTTCAAATGAGCAAATAATTTTGATGCCATCCTCATTAACATTTAGACACTAAGCATACATTTATATTCAAATCAAATCCCTCATTGAAATCTGAACTTCAAAAACTTTGTCCCGCTTTTACACTAAGATCATGTTGTCTAATTTCCCCATTCTTTTTGATGTTCAAGTTCTTTTTTTAAAGTCTATCTTTCTCTGGCGAGATTCTGCTTTTGCTTTTACTTCTACTTTCAATTTATCTGCTAACTCTCTCAGTTTTGCTCGAATCAAATATTTCAAATAATCTGCAGTTTCATTTTCCACTCCAGAAAAATATTCATAAACTTCAAATTTGGAGCAATAAACTTCTCCATTATAAAACTGCTTTACCTCTAGAACCATAGCATACTTGCTACTTTGAAAAGACACAGATCCCTCTTAAATCCAATGAATACAACATCCAGTCAAGAGCTTCCAACTGGTATGGTTCCACCGATGTTACTGCAGGACTAGTCAGACGATGTTACTCCAGGACTAGTCAGACCCTAGACTGAAATCTGACTAGGTAAACTATATTTTGTTTATTAGATTGCTTACAGTGTGGAAACAGGTCCTTCAGCCCAACAAGTCCACATCGACCCTCCGAAGAGCAACCCACCCAAACCCATTCCCCTCCATTTACCCCTTCACCTCACACTATGGGCAATTTAGCATGGCCAATTCACCTAACCTGCATGTCTTTGGACTGTGGGAGGAAACCAGAGCACCTGGAGGAGACCCACTCAGACACGGGGCAAACGTGCAAACTCCAAACAGACAGTTGCCCAAGGCGGGAATTCAACCCGGGTCTCTGGTGCTGTGAGGTAGCAGTGTTAACCACTGTGCCACCATTTGGTTATCAGGATGGTCTTTCACTGGAATACAAACACGCAACTAGCCACAAAACGACACGACCAGCTATCCTTAGTAGCCACACACACAGACAAAAAGCAACATGAATTCGACTGGGACAACACTACCATTATAGGGCAAGCCAAACAGAGAACAGCCAGGGAATTCCTTGAGGCATGGCACTCATCCACAGACTCTATCAACAAACACATCGACCTGGACCCAATATACCGGCCACTACAGCGGACAGCTCGAACTGACAACCGGAAGCGGCAGAGACAGGCCACTATAAATGCCAGAGAAAACAGCACAGAAGTGCTTCACAGGAGGCTCCCAAGCACTGAGGATGTCACCTAGACAGGGGACAAAACGTTTGCAAGACAAATTCCCAGCTCAGCGAACAGAACCACAACAAACATTACCATTAACTTAGTTTACAAATTCATGGGATGAGGCAGCATTTATTGCCCATCACTAAATGCCCAGAGGGCAGCTAAGATTCAAGCACATGCTTAGGATCTGGACTTACATGTAGGCCAGACCAGATGGGGACAGCAGATTTCTTTCTCTAAAGGGCACAGGTGAACCAAATAAGGTTTTACAACAATTGACAGTGTTTATATATCACCATTAGGCTAACTGCTTTTTTTATTCCAGATGTTATTGAATTCAAATTTCACCATCTGAGATGGTGGAATTCCTACCCATGTCCGCAGAACCCTATCCTGGGGTTATAGAGTATTCGTCACTTTGTCACTTTCTATCAAAAACACCCTTTTATAGAACTTCACCAGACAGAATTCCCTTCTCTTTCACAGTTATAGGGTTTAATTTACTTGTGGCTTCAATTCCCTGTCTTGAGAATCTGATAGCTTCTTCCTACAACTTTATACATTCTGTGCTTCAAATAATTCTCACAGGTTTTTAACGAGAAAGTCCAAACAAAACTCCTGAAACTGTTGTAACCTCTTTCTTAACTGCCCTAAAATGGTGTCCCTCTCACAGAAGCAACTGATTTACATATCTAACTTTAGTCAACACCTCAAACTGAAGCCCACAAGCTTTTTTCCAAGCTATGGGTATTACCCCCAAGCTCTCTTAAATTACCATAATCTTCTTTCTGAAAGCATAATGCACCACACTGTTTATTCAATTGTCAACTCACTTAATATAAACAAATTCCTGTTAGCCTGCACAAAATTTTAAAATTCAAGATCTCCATAGCCACAGAAATAATACATGTCATTCATTACACTCCTTATGACAAACAGAAAACACATATACCACTAGTTCAATATTTAAAAATTCATAATACATGATATTTACATGCATATAAATCACATGCCTTACATCACATCTTACTGATTTTAAAGTAGTTAGAGCACTTCAATTACAATGTGCAGAAACTAAATATATTTTTAATCAACCAACTATTGTACACTGATGGAGCAGAATGGGAATTGACCCCAGGCCTACGGGTTTAGAGAGAGGGACACTACTGTTGCACAACAAAAGCCCTCAGAAACTGTATACATGAAATGAATGTGTTTTCTACCAGTTGTACTAATCAGTTTGCACTGGAGTACCATTCTTTTCACCCCATTGCCTACTTCTGATTTATCAGCTTGTAATAGTGTAAATCAAAGCACTGTTAACCAGATAAGCAGAGTTGCACAGCGTTCTAAATAACTGATTAACATGCTGTTCAGTATCTCCTGTTTAAACTGCTAATAGGTGTTGAACAGCGTTTAAATTCTGTTGTAAGTATTTCATTCTTCTTAAGGGCAGCACGGTGGCTCAGTAGTTAGCACTGCTGCCTCACAGTCCCAGGGATCTCAGTACGATTCCAGCCTTGGGTGACTGTGTGGAGTTTGCACATTCTCCCTGCGTCTACATGGGTTTCCTCCGGGTGCTCCGTTTTCCTCCCACAGTCCAAACATGTAGCGTTTTGGTGAATTGGCCATGCTAAATTGCCCATAGTGTTCAGGGATGAGTAGGCTAGGTGAATTGCAGGGCTACAGGGATAGGGTAGTGTACTCTTTGGAGTGGATTTGTTGAGCCAACTGGCCTGTTTCTGCACTGTAGGAATTCTATGATATTTGATTTGACACCTACTTAAATTTGGGTGATTCTGCAATCTTTACATTCTCACAGGGAGTCTGATAATTGCGGTCACAACATTCAAGCCATCTCCAATCTATACCCCTTGTGACCTTTGCTGTGGATGCAGGATTGCAGTCACCCGTATAAAATAATATGATTTAGAATTAGATTGAAAATTTCAACAACTAGCACTACTTTGAAGAATCAAACACATCTATAATTTCCTGGTCCTGAACATTTCTTTACAATGTATCCATTAAATAAATTCACTGTTCCCCATACTTTATAATCTTGCTTTATTTCCCCATGCTTTGACAATCTGGAATCTACCAGCCTGTGGACTACACACCTTTTGGTCTTTACAGATTAGATTACTTACAGTGTGGAAATAGGCTCTTCGGCCCAACAAGTCCACACTGACCCACCAAAGCGCAACCCACCCAGACCCATTACCCTACATTTATCCCTTCATCTAACACCATGGGCAATTTAGCATGGCCAATTCACCTAACCTGCACATTTTTGGACTGTGGGAGGAAACCGGAGCACCCGGAGGAAACCCACACAGATACGGGGCGAATGTACAAACTCCACACAGTCAGATTTGAACCCAGGTCTCTGGTGCTGTGAGGCAGCAGTATTAACCACTGTGCCATCGTGCCGCCCACAATACTTGTACAAGTGGAAGTATTAGTTCATGAAATGAAACCTGCCTAACCCCTTACAATATCCATTCTTCCTTATCTTCCTTCCATCTACTGCAATCAACATTTCCAGGCTGCTTTGATAATATCCTTTGTGAATCTTTACTAATACAGCTATGTCAAATCAGCTTTTCTTTGTTCTAGTTCAAGGACTTTCTCATAGCCTGTTTCCTTGTCTGACTAATTTTTAACATATGGCTGCAGTACTATAACTTAAATGCCTCTAATCTTCAGCATGTATGGATCACAATGGCCATGAACAAATATTTCTGCCATTGAAATTGACATCATTTCAGCTTCTACCACCTGTTCGCAGTAAATTAGAAAGAAACAGCCAGACCACTTTCTTCCAGCTAATTATTGGACAGAAGTGAAATATTGTGGAAAGTTACAAAAGTGTTATATTCATCATCAATTCAGGTCAGTTGTTATTTTAATACAACTGTAGTTTTACAATAGTCAAGGTCAACAACCTTATATGCTCAGTTTAAACACAGATGTATCACGCAACTGGATATTAACAATGAAATTTATTCTCTATCGTTAGTCCTGGTATGGGAGCACTTTGCAATGTTCCAGTAACTTTAAGTTTCTTGAAAATAGCAGAAGCTAGTTAATCTAATGCAATCACCCCCATGTTCTTGCTAGGCAGTTCCTGCAGTGATTTGTCTTGCCTGGAAGGTAGGTTCAGCATGTTGCCCTTTCAGTATCTCATTTTCTATTTGTCTCAATAGGAAACAAATCTTTTCTAGTATTGGTCTGATGGGTCCATACAACAGCTATAGCAAAAAAAAACCAATCAGCAGCAGCTGCACTTAAAAGTTCAAATTAATAGAAGGAGGAAACTTAAAAGTTGTATTATACTCCAGGAGTGAAGCTGTTATTGTGAATCATATTTCAGACTGTTTCAAATAGCATTAATCCCTAGGGATGTCCCAGGTAATAGAAGTCATTACTCGGAAGTGTGTGTGCCTATTCTATTTCTGTGGGGTCAAACATCTCAGATATAAGAAACTAAACTATAATAATCAGAGCTAACATTTATAAAAACGTTATTCAAACTACTGTTTAACTAAATTCTGTAATCAATCTGAATAAAGAAATTGTCATTTTTGTGAAAATTTCAAAATTAGGACTGTGCAATGTATGTCTTTTATATTTCATATTTTGAAGGCACCAAAGACAATCTTAAGGCTGCAAACTCCCACTTGTGTTTATTCATCACTATTCGCTGGGAATATGATGCACGAGTGAAATTAAAGTAGTCGGCAGGTATAATAGAATGCTCACAGATGGTGTTTTTTGACAAGTTACAGTGAGTTTAATAGAGAAACAGCTATCATGGTGAGTGACAGACATGAAACATCTTCCACCGCAGAGCACCACATCATGACTTGAACAAATAACGCACAGACACACATCTGCATAGCCACAGCTTGTTGACATCTCAGAAAGTCTGCTATGCTTTTCATAAGAATATCATAAAATATTTAAAATACAATGAAAGGCAGGTGATTTTTCTAAAATTAGAATTGGTCATGTTTTTCCTGAGACTATGTTGTAAGAGATGAATGCAGTATTTTATACATTCTTGTACATATATTTTTCTCTAAAACCACTGACTGTGAAACACAGTTCTCATCTCCAATTTCAATAACACATCTATTCTGAGTGACAAGTAATTCATTATCGAATCTTTTTCTAGCACTGCACGCTGGACTATTCAAGCCAGATATCATGGTATCTACTCTATTCAGAGGTATCAAAATGTTACTTTTTTTTATTGTCATGCAGTTTTGTAGTTTGGCTTGGCTGAACTCCACCTGCATTAATGTGACAGTCCTTGATCAATCAAACGGTACTACTGCAAAATACCATCTGCCTCGTCGCATTGGGCAAACATTGACAAGAGCAAGGAATGAACATCAGGAAGGTCACCTTCAAAGATGTTAAGCTCAGTTATATCAAACCTACCGTTAAACCTTGGGGTTAAGGCACCATTTCACCACACTATTATCACCTGGTCTGCAAGTTCTTATATCAAGATACTTGAAGGGCATAGATGGTATATTTTCACTGTTTCATTGCAATGTGACCTAGATACAAATATCCCCAATCTTGCATTAGAGAGAATTAAGCAAAAAAAAGACTCCTGTTAATTCACAAGCAAAACAGACCAAGTATTAAAGGGTTTTATTAATATAACATTAATTAATCAAATGCCAGCACATCGGCTTGCTCAGATGGAATGGTATCAGTGTTCATAGTATTTCTCACCTGAATAGTTTGATTTATTTCTTTACTAACTGATAGTTCACATGAGGTCTCAAAAACTATCAATATGAAGAATTACTCATACATACACTTCAGGATCAGCTGGGATACGTTTAACTTTACTTCAGAGTCAACCCTTGCTGAAAAATCATTAGTTTCTTTTTTAATTACATTTGTAGGGGTCTCTTGGTACTGCAAAAGGAAGGCAGTAAGATTTAAGTATTTTAGAAAGTCCACAGCATTTGCCAGAACGCTCAATGGGAGATTCTGTAAGGAAACCATTGTGACAGTTTGCTCTTTAAAAAATCCTTTTGAACATGATTAATAGGCAGGCTGTATTCAGTAGTTTGCTAATTGTTATTGTGTTCTGCGCCATAACTACTGAAAATATTGAGCCCTGCTAGAGAGGATTAGTTTTGACTTAATATAATACCAATTCCTCAGGTGTATTCTTTTCTCGTGGAGCACAACAATTCTTCGCATTTTGCTTGCAACTGATGCAAATTTAATTATCCACTTGACCTTTAATGTCCTTCATACTTTTACAGTGATTATGTTCATGTAACTACCTGAAACATGCTTTATGTTTCCTATATACTTTCTCCTCTGAATGATGGAGATGGCAGGAAGGAAAGATTTATTACAAAGTAAAAACTTTTGTTTAGAATTTATTGCCAATCTATCAAAATGAGATTATATCTGGCCAGGTCTTAGTTTAAAAATATGTTTATTTCACTTGCCGGTCTTTTAAAAATTATTACTGCATCATTTCACATTTGATTTAGTGGACAGTTAACATTAACCTGAGCACTTCTGTGAAACTATGTTTGAAAGATTCATTATTACTTGAGGGAACCAGTAATGGATCATTGTGTTATTAACAGTTTATGCTTAAACATTCTCAGAGATATTTTAGTTTTATTAATTCATTATTATCTAAAGCAGTTCAAAAAGGCTGGATTGAATATTCTAGGATACTCGGCTGAGCACAGGAGAGCACTGAGTCATGCACGCTAATTTTATATTTTGTATTTTTAATGGTTTTCTAATCCTCTTTGCTTACTTCCAACCTCCCATGTGAAACCCTTTATCCCCTTACATAAAAGACTTGCGAAGAATCATACAACTTATTGTGAAACCAATCCTATTGCAATTTGTTTTCTGTCCTGCATTACATACTTTTTTAAATCATTACCCAGTCAAAGAATAAAGAACAATACAGCACAGGAACAGGCCCTTCGGGCCTCCAACCTACACTGCCACATTTTGCCCTTCCATATCAAAACTGTCTTCACTTACAGGACCTGTATCACTTTATTCCCTTCCTATTCATGTATTCATCCAGATGCTTCTTGAATGCTGCTTTGTGTGTCTGCTTCCACCACCTCTTCTTGCAACACATTCCAGGCACTCACCATTCTTTGAGTGAAATACTTGCCTCACCTATCTCTTTTAAGTTCCCCCTTTTGCACCTTGAACCTGTGTCGCCTAGTAATTGACTCCTCCACCCTGGGAAAAAAGCCTCATACTTTCCACCATATCCATGCCATTCACAATCTTATGAACTTCTATTAGGTTGCCCCTCAACCTCCAGCATTCCCGTGAAAACGAACCCCGTCTATCCAATCCTTTCTCATAGATAAAAATCCCCCAGTCCCTTTGTAAAGTGAAGTGTAAAAAGACAATGTTCTGAAACTTGGTGGAATGCATGTGTAGCACGTGCAATTTGGGAGTTATGAAGTACATTGTAGCTTTTGTAAATAGAGGATCTAATGAATGGTTGGATCATTCCTTTTGTTCTATTTTGCACACGTCAATCCAAAATATTTTGCTGAGGATAGGGACGTGCATGATTAACGGTCTACAACAAATTGGCAATGCTGAAAAGCCACAGCATAGTGGCTCAGAGGTTAGCACTGTTGGCTTAGAGTTTAACACTATATCATCACAGTACCAGCTACCTGGGTTCAATTCCAGCCTTGGGTGACAGTCTGTGTGGAGTTTGCACATTCTCCCTGTATCTGCGTGGGTTTCCTCTGGGTGTTCTGGTTTCCTCCCACAGTTCAAAGAGGTGGAGGTTAGGTGAATTAGCCATGCTAAGTTGCCTGTAGTGTTCAGGAATGAGTCGGCTCAGTCCATTAGTTAGGGGAAATGAAAGTAATAGGGTAGGGGAAATGGGTCTGGGTGGGATACTCGTCCAAGGGTCACTGTGGACTTGTTGGGCCAAATGCAATGTTTCCACAGTGTAGGGATTCTGTGAAACTATTAAGACATTTATCAAAACATAACAACATAAAAGCTTTAAAAAAACATCACTATGGATTTATTTTTTCCATCAAGAGAAAGGAAAATATAGCAGGAGATATTTGTCAATTATACATAAAAATACATCCAATATAAATGAACAGTTAGCTTTCCACAATTTAAATCACACAACACTATATGTATAATCGTGTAAACTCTTTATATTTTATTACTCCCAAAACAGTATTACATCAGCAGCATACAATTACCGTTCAATCCATTAGTGCTCAACCAAGAATTGTATCAAAGAAACTCAATAAAAATAATACACTTATGAACTAATATTATTCATATTCAGTTGTAAATTCATAATACTTTTTGTATCATTGTTACAAATATATATTTAAATATGATCTCGTATATACTCAAGTAATAGTTGATCTCATGTACAAGTCAACCCTCTATTTTTGGCCAAATAACCTGGAATTTTCCATACATCTTGTGTAAAAGTTGACCCTAGTGCTTCACAGATAATAGAACAACATTTTTGAGTCAGTGTGCCGGCCGTCATGTCCCGCTCCAGCTTTCCAGTCTGCCAGTTGTTCCATTCTGCTCCCGATCTTCCAGTCCGCTGGCTGTTGTGTTCCACTATGTTTTCAGAATACCATAATTAATTTGTTTTTATTTGTTGAGAGATCAATTAGGCTTCTGCTAATGATAAGGTATGAATTTTGATGGGCATGAATTTCAGCCCCTCAAAAGTAGTGTCTATGTCAGAGTCAACCCCATAAATTTAGCCTTAAAAAGTAGTCAAAAAATTTGACTATTACTTGAGTATATGGGGTAATAATATAAATTTAGACTGGGTGAAATATTGTCCCATCTAGTTTTATCTAACTCTAAGTCATCAGCACAGGTAAATCAACAGGCCACCACTGTTTTCCCCCTTAAAAAATCTAAAGTTTAAAAACTTCCAAAACAACATTAACTTTTGAGACCATTGCCAAAAGATATTTAAACATCCCATTGCTATTAATACCATTTATTAAAATTGATTTACTCTTTCCACTCAAAGCTTCATATTTTAAAATTGGCATACAAAAATCTATACTAGTAAAAATGTTGAATTATCTCTATTGGTGTTTGTAATAATTTAGCTGATTCATGTCTTATAATCACAAAACAAACAT
Source organism: Chiloscyllium punctatum (assembly GCF_047496795.1). Classification (NCBI taxonomy): domain Eukaryota; kingdom Metazoa; phylum Chordata; class Chondrichthyes; order Orectolobiformes; family Hemiscylliidae; genus Chiloscyllium; species Chiloscyllium punctatum. The sequence goes on along the minus strand of NC_092750.1, from coordinate 46,663,215 downwards.
AGATGAAGAAGGTGATTTTGCCCATTTTATCTCAATCATCCTGACTTGCTGAATGCTGGAGTAATGATCCACTGTGAGTCTTCTATTTGGAATTTTATCTGATCTATGCTTTTTAAGCTCTTGTGAACTTACACAAAGCCATTTTTCAAACTTTCCGATTTACAATTGAAGAAGTCCAGTTTCTTCAGTCTCACCTCAGAACTCAACTACTCATTGTAATATTTTTTTTGCCATTGACTCAGGAATGGTCTGAGTATTCATCTTGCAGCTTCCATGTCCTGAACTGGTGCAATGATTAAACTACATTCTAATGTGATCATCGGATATTTTAACATAGAATTCTGTGGCTTATACTCTACTGGTTCATCTTCCACCTCAAAACACTTCAACCCCAGGGCATCAATGCGGACTTCAACTGTTTCCTCATTTCCCCTTCCCCCACCTCACCCTAGTTCCAAACTTCCAGCTCAGCACTGTCCCCATGACTTGTCCGGACTTGTCCTACCTGCCTATCTCCTTTTCCTATCCACTCCACCCTCTCCTCCCTGACCTATCAGCTTCATCCCCTCCCCCACTCACCCATTGTACTCTATGCTACTTTCTCCCCACCCCCACCCTCCTCTAGCTTATCTCTCCACACTTCAGGCTCACTGCCTTTATTCCTGATGAAGGGCTTTTGCCCGAAACATCGATTTCGCTGCTCCTTGGATGCTGCCTGAATTGCTGTGCTCTTCCAGCACCACTAATCCAGAATCTGGTTTCCAGCATCTGCAGTCATTGTTTTTACTTGGTTCAGCATTCTATTTGCTGCCATGTTACTAGCCTCAATAAATTTGGTTTGTAATATGTCAAATGGCTAACACCCTCAACAACTGCTGGAGAAACTCAGCAGGTCTGGAAGCACCTGTAGAGAGAGAAACAGAGTTAATGTTCTGAGTGTGACAGAACTTTTAATTTTAAACTGCTCTGAAGAAGTCACATTGGACACAAAATTGCAACTGCTTTTTTTTCTCAACAGATGTTGACAAACCTGCTAAGTCTCTGCAGCATTTTCTATGCTTCATGTTTCCAGTATCCATAGTATTTTTGGATTGACTAATCATAAAACATTGGCACTCAGATGGTCTTTACTTTACTTGTTAGCTAAATTATGTGTTTGACAAAACCGGTTGTCTTGGTTGTCTGGCCCTATGAACACAAGAAAACCCAGATTTGGGGACAGGAAATGGACAGTTGGCCCCTCCAGTCTGCATGTCCTTTAGCAAGATCATGGTCGATCTGATTTTAGTCACAACTCCACTTTCTCCCAATATCCAGTAACAATTAAGTTGTTTCATATTTAAGAATTTATCGACTGCTGCCTTTAAAATATTCAAGATGCTGTTTGCATCACTTCCAAGGGAGGACATTTCCAAACTCTCAGAAAAAAAAAGCTCTCATCTTCATTTTGGAGATCCCAGACTTTTAAACTGTGATCCCTAGTTTTGCTCTGTGCCACAAGGGGAAATATCCTTTTAGATTCACCCTGTTAAGTCTTCCTAAGATCTTACATATCTCAAAAACATTATCTCTTACTCCTTTAAACTCCAATGGCTACAGGCCTGTCCAAACTTTCCTCATTAGATAAGCTGACAGGCCCAGGTATCAGTTGAGTAAATTTTATTTGAACTGCCGCTAAAGCATTTACAACCTTTCCTAAATGAGGACTCCAAAAGTGTACACAGTATTGCAGATGTAGCCTCACTTATATACAACTGTGAGTATTCTTTTAAATTCCATTTCCCTTACAATATACATACAAATTTTGTTTTCCTTCCAGGCATTTTCTGTACGTCAATGCCAATGTGTTATATTCATGCAACAGAACATTCCTCTGTACCTTCGAGTTCTGCAATTTCTTTCTATTTAAATAAATGCTCCTTTTCCACTTTTAATACCAACGTGGACAAACCGGCAGTTTATATATTATACTTTATCTGCCAAATTCATGCACTCTTTCTATAATCCTTTGCAGCTCTCTTATGACCTGTTTACCATAAGACCATAAGACATAGGAGTGGAAGTAAGGCCATTTGGCCCATCGAGGCCATTCCGCCATTCGATCATGGCTGCTGGGCACTTCAACTCCACTTACCCGCATTCTCCCCATAGCCCTTAATTCCCCCAGACAACAAGAATCTATCAATCTCTGCCTTGAAGACATTTAGCGTCCCGGCCTCCACTGCACTCTGCGGCAATGAATTCCACAGGCCCACCACTCTCTGGCTGAAGAAATGTCTCCGCATTTCTGTTCTGAATTTACCCCCTCTAATTCTAAGGCTGTGTCCACGGGTCCTAGTCTCCTCACCTAACGGAAACAATTTCCTAGCATCCACCCTTTCCAAGCCATGTATTATCTTGTACGTCTCTATTAAGTCTCCCCTTAATCTTCTAAACTCCAATGAATACAATCCCAAGATCCTCAGCCGTTCCTCATATGTTAGGCCTACCATTCCAGGGATCATCTATGTGAATCTCCGCTGGACACGTTCCAGTGCCAGTATGTCCTTCCTGAGATGTGGGGACCAAAACTGGACACAGTACTCCAAATGGGGCCTAACCAGAGCTTTATAAAGTCTCAGTAGCACAATGGTGTTTTTATATTCCAACCCTCTTGAGATAAGTGACAACATCGCATTCGCTTTCTTAATCACAGACTCAACCTGCATGTTGATCTTTAGAGAATCCTCGACTAGCACTCCCAGATCCCTTTGTACTTTGGCTTTACGAATTTTCTCACCGTTTAGAAAGTAGTCTGTGCTTTTATTCTTTTTGCCAAAGTGCAAGACCTCGCATTTGTTCACGTTGAATTCCGTCAGCCATTTCCTGGACCACTCTCCCAAACTGTCTAGATCCTTCTGTAGCCTCCCCACTTCCTCAGTACTACCTGCCTGTCCACCTATCTTCGTATCATCAGAAAACTTTGCTAGAATGCCCCCAGTCCCTTCATCCAGATCATTAATATATAATGCGAACATCTGTGGCCCCAACACTGAAACCAACACCGCTCGTCACCGGCTGCTATTCTGAGAAAGAACCTTTTATCCCAACTCTCTGCCTTCTGTCAGACAGCCAATCCTCAATCCATACCAGTAGCTCACCTCGAACACCATGGGCCCTCACCTTGCTCAGCAGCCTCCCGTGTGGCACCTTATCAAAGGTCTTTTGGAAGTCTAGATAGACCATATCCACTGAGTTTCCCTGGTCTAACCTACTTGTCACCTCTTCAAAGAATACCAACAGGTTTGTCAGGCATGACCTCCCCTTACTAAATCCATGTTGACTTGTTCTAATCAGACTCTGCTCTTCTAAGAATTTAGAAACCTCATCCTTAATGATGGATTCTAGAATTTTACCAACAACTGAGGTTAGGCTAATTGGCCTATAATTTTCCATCTTTTGTCTTGATCCTTTCTTGAACAATGGGGTTACAACCGCGCTCTTCCAATCATCCGGGACTTTCCGTGACTCCAGTGACTCTTGAAAGATCTCAACCAATGCCTCCGCTATTTCCTCAGCCACCTCTCTCAGAACTCTAGGATGTATCCCATCGGGGACAGGAGATTTATCAATTTTAAGACTTTTTAGCTTTTCTAGCACTATCTCTTTAGTAATGACAACCATACTCAACTCAGCCTCCTGACTCCCTTTAATTGTTGGGATATTACTCCTGTCTTCCACTGTGAAAACTGACGCAAAGTACTTATTAAGTTCTCCTGCTATTTCCTTATCTCCCATCACTAGGCTTCCAGCATCAGTTTGAAGTGGCCCAATGTCTATTTTTGTCTGTCGTTTGTTTCTTATGTATTGAAAGAAACTTTTACTATCGTTTCTAATATTACTGTCTAGCCTACCTTCATATTTGATCCTCTCCTTTCTTATTACTCTCTTTGTTATCCTCTGTTTGTTTTTGTAGCCTTCCCAATCTTCTGATTTCCCACTGCTCTTGGCCACTTTATAGGATCTCTCTTTTTCTTTAATACATTTCCTGACTTCCTTTGTCAGCCATGGCTGTCTAATCCCTCCCTGGATAATCTTTCTTTTCTTGGGGATGAACCTCTGTACAGTGTCCTTAATTATACCCACAAACTCCTGCCATTTTTGCTCTACTGTCTTCCCCGCAAGCCTCTGCTTCCAGTCTATTTCTGTCAGTTCCGCTCTCATGCCCTCATAATTACCTTTATTTAACTGTAACACCATTACATCCGATTTTGCCTTCTCTCTTTCAAACTGCAGACTGAACTCTATCATATTATGATCTTATGTTATTATTATTATTATTATTATTATTATTATTGTTATTATTATTTACAACTTGCTTTTTTAAAATCTTTGTATTATGATCAACAAATTTAGTAAACATTAACTTGGTTCCTTCATCCAAGTCATGGACATGAACTGTAAATAATTAAGGCTTCAACACTGATCCCTGTGGTGTATCAACTTGTCACATCCTGCTAAGTCAGAAACATCCACTTATGCCCACGTACTGCTTCCTAATAACTAAACAATCACTGTCCATACAAATATATTTCATAAAACAAAATAAAGAAAGGTGGGTACTGGGGATCTGGAAAAAAGAGAAATTTCTGCGAAATCCAGCGGGTCTGGCAGCATATCTGGGAGGAAGGTAGAGTTAATGCTTTGAGTCCAATGTCTGATGATTGAGTTCTGATGAAGAGTTACTGGACTCAGAATGTTAACTCTGCTTTCTTCCAACGAGGCTGCCAGACTTGCTGAGTTTCTCCAGAAGTTTCTGCTTCAGTTTCTAATACAGTACATCTAGAAAATTTGAGCTCTTACATTGTGCAGTCGCCTTACATGTTCCACTTTGTTAACTGTTTTCATGAAATCTATGCACAGTACATCCATCAGTTCCCTTGCACCTATGCAGTTCATTAGTTCCTCTTTCTGCTCCCCTCCTTTCTTGAATAGAAGAGTCACATTCATTATTTCTCATCTCATAAGACTTGCAGAATTGTGAGAGCGTTGGGAAATTGAAAGCAATGCATCTAGTATTTCAGCATACTCTTCTTTTTAAGGGTGAGAGTACTTGTTCAGGTTTTAATTATAATTTTCTCAGTACTCTTTCCCTGGTGATTGTTATTGCTTGAAGTCTCTTGCTCCCTTTTGCCTCCCGATTTCTAACTATTTCAAAGATTCTAACTGTCTGCAGTGAAGACAGATATGCATTAAATTCATCTGTCAAATCTCTATTTTCCATTAATAATTCCCCCAAAACAGCAGTTACATCACTTTGTTCCTTTTAAAATATCTCTAGAGACTCTACTGTTTATATATTTCTAACTAGCTTTCTCTCATACTCAATTCACATCTTCCTCATTTTTTTTCAATATTATCCATTGGTCTTTCTGCTCTGTCCAAACCTTCTGATCTGCCACTCAACTTTATGAAATTGATACGTTTAAATTGCTTTGTTAGTCATGGATGGTGCATCTTTCCCTTAGGATCTTTCTTTCTCAATGCATATTATCGTAATATTTACCTCTAGTGTCATGCATACTTTCTCAAAAGTTTGGCTTTTTAAAGTGTGCAAAGGATTTTGAATTGCTTGAATTTGCATTTAAATAGCAATTTAATGGGAGATTCTTTACTGAATTAGATTTTCTCATTTGACTGCATCATCAAATCTCATTCGACTGCATGCATCAAATCTCATTCCTTAAACTGTACTCTTCATAGGTTATAAAAAATAGATTTAGAAACATAACTTTACTAAAAGCAACAACTATGCAGCTTTGATGAAAGTGAATTGTACCAGATTTTGTCCTGCAAAACATAACGATTTCAGTAAAACCTTTCTGCAAATATATGGCATAAATCATGAAATGATAATGTAATGGGGAGAGTGTCATAACTGAAATGAGATAACTGTAAGTACAGATTGTGGGGTTAAGTAGACTTCCCTGAGACACCCAGCAGATATTGTGATAATAAGATGAATATCTGTTCATCACGGTATCTGAAGATAAGTTTGTGTTTGCCCCCTGAACATTAAAGTCGTGTCATGGATTTGATGCCCATTGTGAAAACAATCTGATCATTGGTTCTATTGATTTTAATTCAACATTGAATAATTAAGGAGTTAATTGTGCAAAAACATCTCAGAATGTGAATCAATTGTTCAGTTTTCTTTCAATTCTATTGGTTTTGAGTCTTTCTGACTCCGAGTCTTCTCTCTGCAATTGAATTTCCTGCCGACAAACTTTATTGGTGATGCGAATCCGTACACTTGCTCATACTGCAGGCACATAGTTGAATATGTCCACCATTCATCAAAGCAAACAGAAATTGATTGAAAGATTTCACTATAAGATCAATATATGGAGCATTATTACAGGAAAATAAAAGAGGTGCAGACTAAAAATTACTTATTCTATTTTGATTGTTATTTTGATAAGTATTAAAATGAACATATTCCAAAAAAAATTAACTTGTTTATATTGTGGCTTGATGTTCCAAGTAAAATGAAATAGAAACTTTGAAACAGATGTAACAGGTTCACATCCATACAAGGGTAGATTGTTTTATTTCTAGTGAATGTGTCCTGGGTTACTGAAAAGATTAAGAAGGAAAGAGACAGACAGTAGAAATAAGTGGGAACTGATGGCCTTGAATTTCCTGTAATACACTGCGTCAAAACATGTCAAACAAAACCAACTGCTGGTCTGACATACATGGAAATAGCATCAATTTGTGGCACAAAATCATTCCATTTTGAGTTGCAATCTGACCCTTTGTTTTTAATTTTATCAGATGTAAAAGCACATAGGGGAAATGAGAAAAGCATGGGCCTAGTAGATCACACAATTTCCCCATCAATCAAACTACAAGTTTCTTTTTTGTTTGTACAAAGCAACACTTTTAACTCCCTGTATCAGCCCACAATTGAAATTCAGCCACCTGATTGTTATTTCTGTCTAATGTAATCCATTATATCAGAAATAGATATTTCAAAACTTTAACTTACATATTATATTTTAGATTATTAAATCTATGAAAACAAAAAAAAACCTTGTCCATTTTAAAAAATCTGTTCTTTAATTGCTCACTTGTCTTGTGCTGCAAGTGGCTAGTATCCCTGCCTCTGAACTGGAAGCTTTGGATACACTCCAGGACTTGATGGTCAAAGAAGGTCCAGTCATGAGGCAGCCAAGCAGATTGGTTATCAGTTTGTAATTCCTTGCAACATATGCCAACGTCAGGCAATAAGAAGAGGACAGATTCCTGGTCATCCACGTAATGGAAAGAAATTGAGCCTCTACTTTGATTATGCATAATTCCAGATTACAATAAGCATGTACATTAGCATGTTACTCTGGCTGGGGTGAACTTGAGACATGACTTCTTGCCCTATGTTAATGGAGATGGTGGTGTTGTGGATGGGACCTGCCTTTGGGAAAAGAATTCATGAGGGTGATTCAGAAGAATTATGTGATAACTTGTCACCACCTACTTCAAAATAAAGCTGCTAATTATTTAAAATAAAATGCTGTTTAAAATATTATTTGCCAGATAATTTACATTTGGGTGTTCTCTAAAACATTAAGGGATTCATGTTGTTCAAGTATTTCTCTCACCCAATTAATCATTTTAAATAATTTACTGTGCTCATATTCGCTAGTTATTTAACTTTTATAGAGACTAGTTTTTTGGGTTATAAAAGGAATGCTTTTATGGCTCAGCGCCAATATTAACATAGTTTAATTGGGTAATTTTATTCCAGACATAATTTTCATCAATGCATTGTACTGGGATATATTTGGAAACAATATGTAACCACTGAGCAACAACTGTATTAAACATTACTAAACACTGAACAATCATTACTGAACTATTCTCAAACAAAGTAATTGCATGAATCACTGGTGAAAATGATAAATCATCAAATCCTTCCACTCATTTCCCATTTACACAATAAAGTGATGTAGTGAACAATAAAGTGAAACCCAATGGTAAATTTATGCCAATTTATGAACACCTTGCACCAGAGAATGTAACCAAACCAATCTGGAAAAGAAGACATTTAAAGCGTAACTTTTTTTTAACCAATGAGGGAAGTCAAACTTGAAACAAAGTCATAAAGCAGTAAAAGACTTTTCCTTATACATACGTTGACAGTATGTAGACAGGCCAACAAAGGGAGATGCCTTATTAGATTTGGTACTGAGGAATGAATCTGGCCAGTGTTGGATTTGGAGGTAGGTGAACACTTTGGTGAAAGCAATGAGCTCGGATAGGTATATACCACAGGGAAAGAGGTATAACTGGGGGAAAGGCAATGATGATTCGATTAGGCAAGATTTAGGATGCATAGAATGGGGAAGGAAGCTGCAGAGGATGGACACATTGAAATGTGGAGCTTATTCAAGGAACAGCTACTGCGGGTCCTTGATAAGTATATATCTATCAGACAGTGAGGTAGTTGTTGAGACAGGGAGTCATGGTTTACTAAAGAAGTTGAAGCTTTTATCAAGAGGAAGAAGGAGGTTTATGTGAGGATGAAGTGTGAAGGCTCAGTTAGTGGGCTTGAGAGTTAAAAGTTAGCCAGAAAGGATCTAAAGAGAGGGCCAAGAAGAGCCAGAAGAGGACATGAGAAGTTGTTAGTGGATAGGATCAAGGAAAACCCTCAGGCCTTCTATTGGTATATCAGGAATAAAAGAATGACGAGAGTAAGAGTAGGGCCAATTAAAGCGAGTAGTGGAAAATTGTGTGTGGAACCTGAAGACATTGGGGAAGTGTTTAATGAATACTTTTCATCAGTATTCATATTGGAAAAAGTCAATGTTAGTGAGAATACAGAGATACGTCTAGAAGTTTAGATGAGATTGAGGTTGACAAAGAGGAGGTTTTAATAATTTTGGAAGATCTGAAAATATATAAGATCCCTGGGGAAGATGGGATTTATCCTCAGATTCTCTGGAAAGTCGGGAAGGAGATTTCCGAGCCTTTGGCTTCGATCAATATGTTATCATTGTCAACAGCAGTTGTGCCAGAAGGCTGGACAATAGCAAATGTTGTTCCCTTATTTAAGAAGGGGAGTCAGGACAACCCTGGTAATAATAGGCCAGTGAGCCTTACTTCAGTTGTGGGTAAGGTGTTGGAGAAGGTTATAAGAGATAGGATTTATAATCATCTGGAAAGGAATAATTTGATTAGGGATAGTCAACACAGTTTTGTGAAGGGTAAATCATGCCTCACAAACCTTATTGTGTTCTTCGAGAAGGTGACAAAACAGGTGGATGAAGGTAAAGCGGTTAATGTGGTGTATATGGACTTCAGTAAGGCATTTGTTAAGGTTCCACACAGTAGGCTATTGCACAAAATGCGGAGTTTCAGGAATGAAAGTGATTTAGTGGTTTGGATCATAAGTTGGCTAGCTGAAAGAAGACAGGATGGTGGTTGATGGGAAATATTCATCCGGGAGCTCAGTTACCAGTGGTATGTGGCAAAGATCTGTTTTGGGGCCATTGCTGTTTGTCATTTTTATAAATGATCTGAATGTGGATGTAGAAGAATGGGTTAGTAAATTTGCGGATGACACGAGGGTAGGCAAAGTTGTGGCAAATGCCGAAGGATGTTGTGAGTTACAGAGGGACAAAGATAAGATGCAGAGCTGGGCTGAGAGGTAGCAAATGGAGTTTAATGTAAAAAAGTGTGAGGTAGTTCACTCCGGAAGAAGTAACAGGAATGCAGAGTACTGGGATAATGGTAAAATTCTTGGCAGTGTAGGTGTCCTGGTGCATAAATCCCTGAAAGTTGCCACCCAGGTTGATAGGGTTGTTAAGAAGGCATATGGTATGATGGCATTTACTAGTAGGGGGATTGAGTTTTGGAGCCACGAGGTCATGCTTCAGCTGTACAAGAGACTGGTGAGGCCGCACTTGAAGTATTGCGTGCAAGTCTGGTCACCGCATTATAGGAAGGATGTGGAAACTTTGGAAAGGGTTCAGAGGAGATTTACTAGGATGTTGCCTGGTATGAAAGGAAGGTCTTACGAGGAAAGCTGAAAGAAATGAGGCTATTTTCATTGGAGAGAAGAAGGTTGAGAGGTGACTTAATCGAGGTGTATAAGACAATCAGAGGGTTATGTAGGGTGAGAGTGAGAGCCTTTTTCCTCGGATGGTGAAGGCTGACATGTGAAGACGTGGCTTTAACTTGAGGGATGATAGGTTTAGGACAGATATTAGGGGTAGTTTCTTCAGAGAGTAGTAGGCCTGCCTGCAATAGTAGTAGATTTGCCGATGTTAAGGGCATTTAAATGGGCATTGGACATCCATATAGATAATAATGGAACAGTGTCGTTTAGATGGGCATCAGATATTTTCACAGGTTGGCGCAACTCGAGGGCCGAAGGGCCTGTATTGAGCTGTAACGTTCTATGTTCTATGTTCTATACCAAATTGCAGAGAACTGTTTGACTAGCTTCTAGTGGCAGGAGCAGATTTATACTGATTTCCCTGTGGGCAGGTTCTGCCACAGGCTGTTACTTAAAACAATTTTTCAACTATATCAAATTTCTTCACAAGCATATTTCACGAAGTGTGATGCAAACTATGAGTTTTTTAATACTTTTAATATTTATTGCAAGTTTGGGATCTTGGATTCCGTGTTCGTGAGATACATGGGCTTTTCCGTGCACTTGAAATGAATAATTAAATTGTAAATGTTTCAGTGACCATGGTGATTTGTTTTAACATAGTTTTGAGGTTTATGTTAGAATTAACATGGTTTTGTGTTAGATGATAGGGTTTACGATGAGGCAAAATAAACGCGCTCTAATTTAGATAATTAGGAGGCTTGTTTGAGATTAAGGGAAGCACCCATAGCCTACAGAGATTCTTCATATTTACTTTGAATTTTGAGCAGTCCTGTGAATTCAATGAAGATGGCTATATATAGACCACTGCTCCTGAGGTGGGAATGTTATGGTGAAACTAAATTACCAAGGAGTAAAGAATTAATGTCCCAGTCCAGAAATGTTGGGATAAAGTCCTGAAGAGGTGACTTGAAGCTGAGTGTTCTTAAACTCTATAAATTAAAGTAACAAGTAACTTAAACCTACTGATGTATGAGAGACTCTATTGTGAGTACTCTGCAAGTGGTATTTTTGGGTACAATACAAGGTGTCTTTTAGATACTGTAGAGGAATATGTTTGAATACTTTACAAAAGCTTTTGTCTTTTCAATTTATAAAGGAGTGTTTTGGGATGAGTGGGATTATACATTTACAGTGTTTACAAATCTTTGATTTTGTATTATAGGTAGATAGCTTGGTTTGTTCTATTTAATTTTCAATTGTTTTGTTAATAAACTTTTATTTTATTATCAAAGCAAATTCTGTAGCACTGTGCATGTTTCAGTGAGGGAACATTGTTAAAGCCAAAACAAATCAAATTATAAACTATTAAACCAAATTTCAATCTGAGATCTGAATTGATATTTATGAGAGAGCAGATAAGGTGCAGTGATGGTGAATACAGCCAAGTCATGTGTTTTAGCCAGGGCTGCAGAACCCCCACTAAATTCAACAGGACGTGATTGTCATCATCCTTTCTTCCTGTTTGGCACAGGCTCCAAGAGGATGCAGCTGGCATTCCTTCGGGATGATTTCTGGAAATCATGAGTGATGAAGACTGGAGGTCAGGGCTTGGTGGAGTTCTGACGGGGAGGATGAGGGAACGTGGATAAGAAAATCTGTTAGAAGTAGGAGAAGGGCAGAGATTAGTAATACCTGGGCAAGGGTGTAGAAGCTTGCCTTAATCATGAAATGGAGCAGATAGTGAAACCTGGATTGGGGAAAGTTTGCAATCACAGCATTGGAGTGAGAACATTTGCAGTCGATAGCGTGGGAGCCAATCATTCCTTATGGTGCTGAGCTGAGAACTTTTGGAGTTCTGGAAAAGGCAGTTCGCGTGTGAGCCAACAACTCTCACTCTCTTTCAATGCCTACGTTCCTTTATTTATAATATCAAGTCAGACTCACAATGTATCTTTGGAGCATGATCTGAATCTAAACATACTAATGAACTGTCCCGTCTCTCCATGGTGGGATAATCACTGCTTAAAACACATTGCAGTAAAAATGATAGGTGCATTTGTAATGACGTAAGATCACTTATTGCGTACAATTTTGGTCTGCACACATAAGGAAAGATACATTTACACTGGAGGCATACAGTGAAGAATTCCTGAATTAGTCCCTAGGTTGAAAAGGCTGTCTTATGATGTGAAGTTGAGCAAAATAGGTTTACATTCTCTTGAATTTATAAGAATGAGAGGCAATCTCTTTGAAAAGTTCAGGATTCTGAAGTGACTTGAGAGGGTAAATGCCAAAAATGGCTTTTGCTAGTCAGAGAATCTAAACCATGAGATGTGGTCTCAGGGAAAGGGGCTAATCGTTTAGAACTGGGATGGGGAGAAATATCTTCACTCTGAGGGTTAGATTAGAAATACATTCAAGGCTGGGATAGATAGACTTTTGGTCTTTCAGCAAATTGAGTGATATGGGAAGTGGGCGGGAAAGTGGGTTTGAAGCCCAAGATCAGTCACGATTATATTGATTGGTGAAGTGTGCTTGACTACTCCTACTCCTACTCTTACACATTTTCCTTTTAACTAGCTCCCTGCATGTTAGGGGATGTCAGTCCTGTGACCCAGGTCTATTTTTCTTTATTCTGAACTTCTATCACATAGTAGCTTCTGGACTTAGCTCACAAATGAAAAATGGGCAAAATGAGTTCAGACATCTGCTTTCTTTGAAGCTTATCGCAACCTCATGATGTAGGAGCAAATTTCTGCAGATGCTGGAACCTGTACTGAAAACAAAAAATACTGGAAATCACAGTGGGTCAGGCACCATCCATTTTGAGCTGAGATGACTCTTCATCAGAGCTAAGGTGAAGTGTGGAGTGGGCAGCAATATGGAATGGTTGGCGGGTGGTGGGTGGTGGGTGGTGTTGGCTGGAGCCTTGGGGGAGAAAGGGTGCCACTAATACAGATTAAGTGATTGAAATTTGAAAATGGCAGAACAGTAGTGTGTCTAACTGCCAGATTGGAAAGAACAGAAAGTCCCACTGGGGTGGGGGAGAAAGAAGAGGACACAAAGTCACTGATTCCCATAGCTACCTTTACGACAGCTTTTCATACCCCACAGCCTATAAAGATTTCATCCCATTCTCCCAGATCCTTCGTCTATGTTGTATTTGTTCAGATGATGTCACCATCCAAAACAGCAATGTTGACATGGCATCCTTCTTCCATGACCATAGTTTCCCACCCACTGTGATTGACAGTGTCCTCAACCAAATCTGACCTATCACCCATGCTTCTGTCCTTGCCCCTTCCCATCACTCACAACAGTATGATCGGGTCACCCTTGTCCTCATTTTTCATCCCACCAGCTTCCAAATTCAAAGGATCATTCTCCGCCATTTCAGACAACTCCAATAGACTGCCACCATCAAACCCATCTTCCTCCCACTTCCCTTCACTTCACTACTCCCTCTCGGACACCCCAGTCCATTCCTTGATGACCACCAACACCAATCCTTTGTCCCATCTAACTGCAGAAGGTGCAAAATCTGCCCCTTCACCTCCTCCCCACTCACCATCCAAGAGCCGAAACAGTCTTTCCAGGTGAAGCAGCATTTCACTTGTACCTCCTCCAATGTGGTCTGTTGCATTCACTGCATCCACTCTACACTGGAGAAACCAAATGCAGACTGGGTGACCGCTTTGCAGAACACCTTCTGGTCCACACACAAACATGACCATGCAAGCATCCCATAGTCAGTCATTTTAACACAGCATCCTGCTCGCATGCCCACTTGTCTGTTCTCGGCATGCTGCAGTGTTCCAGTGAATCACGGCACAAACTGAAGGAACAACATCTCATCTTTAGACTTGGCACTTTACAACCTTCTGGACTTATTTTGAGTTCAACACCTTCAGATTGTGAACCAACTCTCATTCCTTCCCTTTCTTATATTGTTGCCATCATTGAAACTCACCACGAGAACTCCCTGCCATTTTTCAAATGATGCAATGGGACATCCTATATTCACCAAAAATGAATATATGCTTTCCCTGATGCACCTTGACTTGGTGGTAAAGCTCAACTGCTGCTAACGCACTGAAAGCCAGGCCCACAGGAAAAGAAGATCTTATGGAACAACCCAAGACAGACAGATATAGCGGCAGGATCAAAGGCAGTCCTTACTAAATAAAAACCAAAAGAATTGCAGATTCTGTGAATCAGAAACAAAAACAGAAGTTGCTGGAAAAGCTCAGCAGGTCTGGCAGCAGCTGTGAAGAGAAACCAAAGTTAACATTTTGGGTCCAGTGACCCTTCCTCAGATAACTTTGGTTTCTCTGCACAGATGCTACCAGACCTGCTGAGCTTTTCCAGCAACTTCTGTTTTTGTATGTGGGCAGTCCCTACTTGTTCTGCTGGTAGTGATTCAGAACCCGAGCAAAAAACATTCTGCGCAATTGGAATTAAATATTTAATGCAGGACAGAATTCAGTGGAAAAAATGAGCTGCTTCATACGCTAATGCAACAAGGAACAGTCCAATAACGCTGTCTTTAACAAAAGGAAATGAAGTGATCACTACCATATTAACCTATTCTCAAGTGCAGAAGTGGGTATTGAAACCTTTTGACTCAGAAAGGTGTCATACCAAGTGAACAAAGACAGTATTAAATTAGATCATGAGGATCTTCTCACAAAGCTGTAGACTATCTAAACTCATGCACCTATTACAAACAGAAAACCTGACCACATTGATCCCTTGCAAATCTGTGTTATCAGTAAAATATATTCTATTCAAATCCAAAGAAGCAATAGCTGAATATGGTAAATCAAGTTTCCTTAACCATTTTTTTAAGACATGCGTTCTCTTGTTATTATACAAAACTCCATTCTACAGAAAATTATTTACACACTATTCTGATGTAACGATTACATGTTTCTTAAAATTAATCAATTTAGATGTTTATTTCACTGTTAATCTGTATACAGACACAAACACACAATTAAAACTAAAATGGCGAGCCGGGAGCTGCTTTTCAACAGATATATGATATTTGGTTTCCTTTTATACAATGTGGTCAATCAAACTGAAGTATAAAAGATATTCCCTAGTGCATAGAAACAAGTTTAAATCTCTATACTGCAAAGCTGATGCAGTTCTACTGCATGGGATAGTCATATTTTTAATTTCATAATCATAATTTTATTTCATTAATAAAAGGAAAGTCAAATGCAGCTTTTTTGTTGTTTAGATACAACAATTAAAGCAGATTTAAAGTAATTTATTTTTACAGTCTGATGACTTTAGTACAACACAGCTAATTACTATGTCAGAGGGCAAGTCAATTTGATTTGGCTTGGCTTCTTGCAATTTGGCGTTATTATTAATTCATGGGGGACAGGAATTTGCTTCATTTTGAGAGACTGGCACATTTTTGAATACTAGATTCAAGAGTCTGAAAAATTGCTGAATATGGTAGCTCAGGATGGAAAAATGTACATTAGATTACATATCCACATCTACAGAATTTCAACTTGCATTTAACAATGAAGGTATTTGCAAAAATATAGTCATGGGCTGTTCATGTTCTGCTGCTTATCAAACACACAGGATAAAACATTGGCCTTTAGAGACCAAACAAAACTGCCAGCTCCTCGATTTAGAAATAACATTCAGAGAATTTTGATTAGCATATCATTCTCTTTGTTTTAAAATTCATTTCCTTAGTTTTCCCTTCCTCATACCAATTGCAAGCATTTACAATCCAAGCTTGGAAGCATAATCACTACTTTTGTTTTCGCTCCTGGCATCTTTCCACTTGGTGGGCTTCTGTATGATGGGCCTTGATGCACCATTGGCATGTGTCAATAAGAACAGTGAGTACTGGTGGCATAACTGGAGAAATGGTCACATTTTTGTTTCCACTGCTTTCTGTCATTCGCCAAGTATTTAATCCCAATGGAGTAAAATGTGATGATTAAACATTCTTTAGTTTGTTTGATAAGACTAGCATAATTTTTAATTTGTAACATGAACTTAATCAGATTTGGCTAATTTAAATATTATCCTTCAGTGACAGCACAATGCTTCTAGCTGTCCAGTCCCAGATTTGCTGCTCACATTATTTTCCTCCCTGTCCTTTCCATGTAGACCAGACAGTGATGTCAGGAAATTAAATTTAAAATTTCTAACGTATGCAGTACCCAAAGTTTTAATACCACGACCAACAAACGATAGACAGATGAGACTTAAGGGTCATTTTGACAATGCAGTAACCAAAAATAGTTACTGATGAATCACAGGACTGATTTGCAACTCTTCCAAATGTTATTTCCATTGATATCATGTTAAGTGCTGTCTAACTGGGAAATACATGGAATGCACATATTTGATTTTATATTGTAACAGCACTAGAAAATAGCAGAGTTTGCCCCTTGATTAAACATTATTGATTCTTTAAAGTTCAAAATTATATTTTATTCATAAAAATCATCTATATATGCTTACAAATGTTCTAAATCAGGAGGAAAAAAACAACAAATGAAACAATGAAATTTCTACAGTTGCAGAATAAAAAGGCATTTTGTATTTATGCAAGAATTTGTTTATGTTCATTTTGAGACCCCAAGACAACTGAATGGACCCCCATTATACATTGGCAGAAGACTTCAGATGGTGGTCTTTTCCCACTGCACCTTGGCAGCCCCAAGCTTTTCTGTGCCCTCCAAAATGTAGTCCTGGACCTTGGGATTTGCCAGTCTACAAACACTCAGTCAAGGTCAACTTCTTATTCTGGAAGGCCAACAAGTTTTGGGCAGACCAAAAAGTGTCTTTCACTGAGTTAGTGGTCCTCCATGCACAGTCGGCCTTTATCATAGTGTGTGTCCATGGCAACATTGCACAGAGTCCTGTGTCATGGAGCTGCTCAGGATGAACCTCGATGTAAACCCCTGCATCTTTCTTCAGCCATCCTTTGCAAAGTCAAACTCCTGAAGGAGATATGTGACAGTCTCTACTTACCCCAGCTGCTTTGACGGCAGCGTATGGTGGCACACAGAGACCGAGCAGACATGATGGATCTTGCAGGTGGTGCCCCTCTCATCACCAGCCTAGTGATGTCTTGGTGCTTGTTGGAAAGTATTGGTGATGAGGCATTCTGCCAAATGACTTTGACAGTCTGCTCAGGGAACAACCCAACAGGATCCACCCTCTCCTTTTCCCCCATGGTCTTGAGGATGCTCTGTGCTGACCACTTCCTGATGGACTTGTGGCCAAAAGTGTCTTTTATTGCAAACTTTTCCACAGGTACTAGAGAATGGTCCTATTAGTTGGAGTGTTCCACTGAGGCCAGATCCATCCTTTGCAGCACTGGCAACAGGTAGCACGTTAGTGTGTAGTGACACTTGGTTTTTGCATACTGAGTGTCTACATACAGCTTGACGTGTCCGCACATAGAGATGGCCATCTGGATGACGATGACATTGGGTATCCACAGGTTCATGCATGGTGTCTCTGTGGATACAGTCCATATTAGACCTCCAGATGAAGTGACTAAAAAGGTCATTGATCTGAACAGATAAGTCTGTATTCTCTTCAGCGTAGCCCTCTGACCTGTTTAGCAATTCCAACCAATTCTACTTTTACTTCACTTTTTGAATATTGTTTGAAGTGCCAACCCTTTACTATATACTCAACAAATCTAATGGAGGATCTAATGGCATACATTATAATTAAGAATGCAATTAAAAGCCCACACTTTTGACAGTTAATATATTAATAAACCATTGCTTCCTTCAATATTGCAATGCAAATCATCATACATGCAATTAGAATATACAATGTCTACGACCAGCTGATTATAGATGCTATTGGAGGAAAGCAGCACAACACGAAGATATTAATTTAAAATATATTCCATTAGGGTTCCTTTATATATGATCTTTAGGCTCTCACATAGACATTCCAGATAGATGGATGATTTGTTTTTCATTAATAAGTGCCTGGCAAGCAAATTCATAGTTACAAGTCCCAAACATTTACTTGACTTTCAGGGCTTCTCTTACGTGGATGTAAAATGGCAGACATATGCAGATTGTGACCATACTTGTTACTCTGACAAAAAAGATGTTCTGACTGACAAACATCAACTGGAAATCCTGCATTTTTCATCACTTGCACTAGCTCTAAACAGATCACTGCACTGCTGGTTGGAATACCAACACTATTTCAAACTTCTAGATATGTTAGATCAGAGTATTACCCTGCAATTGGAAGTGATAATTAATATTCATTAGTAAATTCTGTATTAAATGCTCCACAATAAATTTATCACTTCACCATAAACTCTTTATACTTCTAATTGCCTGAGTTTCTCTAAAGAGTTCAGACTGCTTGCCATATGGGTGGAATTTAATGGTTGGTGGAAAGAGGACCACTTACCAGTGGCCCATTCTGCCATGGCCATTTCAGGAGGACCAGATCGGATGTGATCACAGTCAGGTACTGACCTTGCCAGTTTCGAGGTTCGCAGCAATTATGGGGGACTTTCCCACTGCTGAAGTGCAAATGTCCCCCTTCTGAGAACTAGCTGTATACCACAGAGTTCCCAAATTAAGGCACTACTTATGAGGATTCAGGTCCACCAGCAGGTATTGGCTGTAAGTTGGTTGGCATGGCATGGTCCCTGGCCATTGCTGGTGAAATATTAGATTGAGCAGACTGAGGCTTTCAAGTCACCACTTAATAAACAACTTCAATTGACCTCTGAACAGGAAGGATATTCTTTAGTCTTCCCACCCTGGAATAAATTAAGGATAGGATTACACAACTGCCTCATCACTGAACTCGCCTTGGAGTGGGGACATTCAATTATACCCATATGGATGAGAATTATCCATTATCCTGAAAAGAATGCACCACTTCAATAGCTCAGGACAGGATGACTAATCCTACCAGACAGTAAAGGACAGTCACTACAAGCTTCTGCTTGACTCACTTCTATCTTGGAAATAGCTGCAAATGAATAGGCAGCTCTAAGGCACAATGCTATTCTTGTGACAATAGGAAAGATAGAATGCATCAAATCTTTTTTTTTCCTTTTTTATTATAAATGCATTATTGTAATTGAATTAAACAGGAAGAATTGCTCAAATTATACTTTTTTTTTAAATTTGAAGTGGGTTTTATACACAAGACATCCATGAAACATTAGAAATATTCTGTTTCTACTACTATAATAATCAAATTATTTCTTAAATATCTTCTAATGTTTGTAGCTGCACCATTCACTTCTGTCCAAAGTTCATTCCAAGTGTTCAAGAATCTCCTGGTAATTATTATAGAGTCATAAGGTCATAGGCTCATATAGCACGAGAAAAGATCCTTCAGTATAACTCATCCACACCAACCAGACATCCTAACCTAAATTAGCCCCATTTACTAGTATTTAGCCCATATCCCTCTAAACTTTTCCTATTCATATACCCATCCAGATGTCTTTTAAATGTTGTAATTGTAACCATGTCCATCACTTTCTCTGGCAGCTCATTCCATACACGTACCCCCCTCTGCTCCTGCTTTATTCCTTAGGTCCCTTTTAAGTCTTTCCCCTCTCACATTAAACCTGTGCCCTCTAATTTTGGACTCCACCAACCTAGGAAAAAGTCCTTGGCTGTTCACTCTATCCATACCCCTCATGATTTTGTAAACTTCAATAAGGTCACCCCTCAGCCTCTAACGTTGCAAGGAAAAAATGCCCCAGTCTGTTTAACTATAACTCAAACCTTTCAGTCCCAGCAACATCCTTGTAAATCTTTTCTGCACTCTCTCAAGTTTGACAACATTCTTACTATAGAATGGCAACCAGAATTGTACACAGTATTCTATAAGTGGCCTCATCAATGTCCTATACAGCCATAATATGATCTCCCAACTCCTGTACTCAACATTCTGACCAACAAAGGCAAGCCCTCATGTAAAGTTTTACTCATTTTGACCTTGTTGCCTTGGCTCATATTCTTACATTTTAAAACAATATTCAGGATTGATATCTTTAATATCATTTCTCATATTTATTTACAAAAAGGAATTTCCAGAGCACTAAGTGAGTGGTTAACAGCCTTACTGAAGTCAAGGGGGAAAAAACACAGGCAGACACCAATACTGCAAAGAAGCATGAGCAGCACAACTCAGGAAAGAAATCCTTTAATTGAAGTCATCTGCACAGCAAATTATTACTGCAGATTTGAATTCGATATCAGATGATGAGACAAATTAAAGAGGAAAATTTCCATTATTCATCTTCCAAAGCAGAATTTTCAGTGCCAGTAACAGAGATAATGCTATGTAAGCAGTAATCCTCCAGCACCATAACTGAAAGCAAGAAAATTCCTGGTGCACCAGTCCAAAAACCACAGAGTGGAGATGAAGACTTCAAGCCTAATCATCAACTTCCAGCAACTGTTACATCCTGCAACACTGATTCATTAGCACAGTGAGAATAAAAATTATGCTGACAAAATGTTGAGCAGCTGCACACAACTCCATGGAAGCAAGATCAATGTCCACACATTCAGGCCTTGGTCAAAAAGAAGAGATTCCCTGGTCTGAAATCTAGGAGACTGCGAAGGAAAATGTAATAATTTCCAACAACAGCCATCTTCCATGATTGATATTCATGAAATTAAAGGTCTCTCAAATGTTATGTGATAACTCCTTAATTCAGCAAGGAAGAGCTCCCCTGTGATTAAGGGTCTTACAATTAAGATAATGGATCAAACACTTGGATTAACAAGAACGCTGTCGCCTGAAAGGTCATCCAAGTGATAAATGATCCCGAAGTGTACACAGCATTTAGAAACTACACAAGGTCAAGATGAGAATCAAAGCCAACAGTCTTCATGTAAAACACTTACCAAACCTGGAGAAACTGTGATACCTTCAGACTACCTGAATTTGTGAATATTGGAGTGATTGGGTTGTGGCAAATGTAACTAAAAGATGTTGTACAAGGTAATGATTCTGAAAGGGTTAATGATGGAGATGGCATTAATCTCCATCAAGCCAGTGGATAAAGGGGGTGCAGTGGTAGTCTGGCGCACTGACCTCTACACCACTGAAGCCAAACGTCAACTCGAGGACACCTCTTCCTACTGCCCCCTCGACCATGACCCCACCCCCCATCACCAAACTATCAGCTCCCAGACCATACAGAACCTCATCACCTCAGGAGATCTCCCACCCACAGCTTCCAACCTCATAGTCCGGGAACCCCGCACTTCCCGGTTCTACCTCCTTCCCAAGATCCACAAGCCTGACCACCCTGGCCGACCCATTGTCTCAGCATGCTCCTGCCCCACTGAACTCATCTCTACCTACCTCGACACTGTCCTATCCCCTCCAGTCCAGGAACTCCCCACATACGTTCGAGACACCACCCAGGCCCTCCACCTCCTCCAAGACTTCCGTTTCCCTGGCCCCCAATGCCTCATCTTTACCATGGATATCCAGTCCCTCTACACCTCCATCCGCCATGACCAGGGCCTCCAAGCCCTCCGTTTTTTCCTGTCCAGACATCCCCAACAGTACCCTTCCACTGACACTCTCATTCGTTTGGCCGAACTGGTCCTCACCCTTAACAATTTCTCCTTTGAATCCTCCCACTTCCTCCAGACCAAAGGGGTAGCCATGGGCACACGTATGGGTCCCAGCTATGCCTGTCTCTTTGTTGGCTACGTAGAGCAGGTGATCTTCCATAATTACACCGGCACCACTCCCCACCTCTTCCTCTGCTACATTAATGACTGCATTGGCGCCACCTCATGCTCCCACGAGGAGGTTGAGCAATTCATCAACTTCACCAACACATTCCACCCTGACCGTAAATTTACCTGGACCATCTCTGACACCTCCCTCCCGTTCCTGGACCTCTCCATCTCCATTAATGACGACCGACTTGACACTGACATTTTTTACAAACCCACTGACTCCCACAGCTACCTGGATTACACCTCTTCCCACCCTACCTCTTGCAAAAATGCCATCCCATATTTCCAATTCTTCTGCCTCCGCCGGATCTGCTCCCAGGAGGACCAGTTCCACCACAGAACACACCAGATGGCCTCCTTCTTTAGAGACCGCAATTTCCCTTCCCACGTGGTTAAAGATGCCCTCCAACGCATCTCGTCTACATCCCGCACCTCCGCCCTCAGACCCCACCCTTCCAACCGTAACAAGGACAGAACGCCCCTGATCCTCACCTTCCGCCCTACCAACCTTCGCATAAACCAAATCATCCGCCGACATTTCCGCCACCTCCAAAAAGACCCCACTATCAGGTATATATTTCCCTCCCCACCCCTTTCCGCCTTCCGCAAAGACCGTTCCCTCCGCGACTACCTGGTCAGGTCCACGCCCCCAAACAACCCACCCTCCAATCCTGGCACTTTCCCCTGCCACCGCAGGAACTGTAAAACCTGCGCCCACACCTCCTCCCTCACCTCTATCCAAGGCCCTAAAGGAGCCTTCCACATCCATCAAAGTTTTACTTGCACATCCACTAATATCGTTTATTGTATCCGTTGCTCCCAATGCGATCTCCTCTACATTGGGGAGACTGGGCGCCTCCTAGCAGAGCGCTTTAGGGAACATCTCCGGGACACCCGCACCAATCAACCACACCAATGAACCACACCACCCCGTGGCCCAACATTTCAACTCCCCCTCCCACTCTGCCGAGGACATGGAGGTCCTGGGCCTCCTTCACTGCCGCTCCCTCACCACCAGACACCTGGAGGAAGAACACCTTATCTTCCGCCTTGGAACACTTCAACTCCAGGGCATCAATGTGGACTTCAACAGTTTCCTCATTTCCCCTTCCCCCACCTCACCCTAGTTCTAAACTTCCAGCTCAGTAACTGTCCCCATGACTTGTCCGGACTTGTCCTACCTGCCTATCTTCTTTTCCACCTATCCACTCCACCCTCTCCTCCTTGACCTATCACCTTCATCCCCTCCCCCACTCACCCATTGTACTCTATGCTACTTTCCCCCCACCCCCACCCTCCTCTAGCTTATCTCTCCACGCTTCAGGCTCACTGCCTTTATTCCTGATGAAGGGCTTTTGCCCGAAACGTCGATTTCGAAGCTACTTGGATGCTGCCTGAACTGCTGTGCTCTTCCAGCACCACGAATCCAGAATCTGGTTTCCAGCATCTGCAGTCATTGTTTTTACCTCTTTAATCTCCACCCAATCCGATGTTGTCATACAAGCTTGGGTAAAATAAGGCAGAACAGCTTACAATCTTGAGGAATGCAGATTTATCTCCTCATGGATTAGGTAGCAATATTTAACAAACTAATGTAAATTGCACCAAATTGCAAAATGTAATAGATTACATTTTGGTAAGAAAAGACTTAATACTGAATTAGTCTTAATATTGTACCTCTGTAAACTAATTAAGCCCTTAGACACAAAGGGAAGAGTCATAGTGGCAACATCCTTCTACCTCCATAGAGCACAGTTTTCAGTCTCATGGTTATTTGATCATTTGGAACAGGTGTGACCCAAAGGACCATTTCACAGGACAGTAACAAAATGAATGATCAAGGATATTGCTATTCATTCAGGGATGTGAGTTTTACTGGACTGAGCCAACAGGTGTGGGATCTGCTCAGCGTGACCATCTCCGGCTCGGAAGTGGCAGATGAGGAAGTAATTACACCGGTGACAGCATAAAAGGAGCACATTGCCAAGATCCCGGGGACAATGTCGGACAGTGGTGACTGGGTCAGCAGAGAAGATGGAGTCTATGGAGAGGGAAAGATTAACTTTTGAATCTGTTACAGTTTTAGTGATATCAATTTAATATTAATTTTTTTCAGTATTTTACCATTTACACAATTTATGCAGTAATTTATTCTGTCATCCAAGATGGCATCAAAATGTGGCAACATTATTGACTTTTCACTGTACTTAGGTACAACTGACAATATTAAATAAATCTGAATCTAAATCATTTATTACGCACCCCCTAATTGCTCTTGAGAAGGTGATGGTGGGTATCTTCTTGAACCACTATAACCAATACATCTACGATGCAGTTAAGGACAGAGTTCCATGAATCAGACCCAGCAACACTGAAGGAATGGTGAAATATTTTCAAGTCAGGATGGTGTGTGGCTTGGAGGGGTTCTTTCATGTCTTGGTGTCCCCACGTATCTGCCACTCGTGTTCTTCTAAATGGTAGTGGTTATGGGGTTGAAAGATGCTGTCTAAAGAGTCTTAGTGAATCTTTGCAGTGCAACTTGAAGATGGTACATCTTGCTGCTATGCATTGGTAGTGAAAGAGTTAATGTTTGTGGACTTGATGCCAAATCAAGTGGACTGCTTTGTCCTGGATTGTGTTAAGCGCTTGAGAGTTGTTGGAGGTACAGTTAACCAGGAAAAAGAGGATCACACTCCTGGCTTGAGCCTTGTAGATGGGGATTAGGGTTTTGAGGAATCAGGAGGTGATGTACTTGCTGCAGCTTCTGACCTGCTCTTGCAGCCATTGTATTTCTCAGGTTAGTCCAGCTCAGTTTGTGGTCTAAACTGAAAGAGTACCTAATTGGTGCTCATACAGAAAAATATTTCACTCTTGCATTTTGCTAGACAGTCTTTGGAACTAACAAAGTAAAAAGACAAAACTGGATAATCTCAATACTTTAGCCAGATTTAAATACAACAGAACTACGTAAACTGTTTAGATTTAAACAAAGCTTCTCATAGTTGAGACTCATCTCTCATGAGTAAAAATAACCATCGTACAGAGTCGATTGTGACTCATCTGGTTTCAACCATAATAAAGATGATTACTTAGAGTATTGCAATTGCATTATCACATTGTCAAAATATCTTGCTGCCCTTTATATAATTAATTATCTTTTCTTGGAATCCAGTGAGTATTATGAAGACAAGCACAACACCATTCTGAGCCAGCCGCGTTTTACAAATGTCAGTGATAACAAAGGGACTCACCTCTCTTCCTTGAATACTGCTGAATGATTTGTAACATCCAGAGGCAGGTGTGACCTCAATTTAATGTCTGTTCTGAAGGACAGAACCTCTGCTAAAAGCAGCATTCACTGTGTTGGAGTGTCAACTGAGATTACTGTATTGCAGGATAAAAATTCAGGATAAGTGCACAATCAAGTGCAATGAGCTAATAGGGTTGTGCAGATTCAAAATGGTCATCAGTCAACAAAGGCAATTAAATTTATAACTTTCTATTGTTCCTTGGATGATAAGTTGATGAATTGAACACAGTTCCTCGCATATTTTTATAGGATTTTCTGAACACATTTCAAAGAGACTAGAATAACCATGATATCAGAATTACATGTAGGAGCAAAAAAAAATCTATTTAGCAAATTATAAATGTCATTTTACAAAATCTTTTAACAAATAATATCTTAAGCCTAAAATAAATACTCTTATTTGTCACACTGTTCCCGCCCACTCCTCTGCTATTCAACATAGATCAGACAAATGAATGTATATTGAATCACTTTAGAGTAATAAACAATAGTGATAAGTGTATGCCTGTGGGCTTTGGCCTGCTTGTGCTTTAAATCATTTGTAGGGGAGTAGATAAATTAGATGAAAGAAAAGCATTGAACATCAACAAAATGATCTTATCATCATTTGTGTCTCAGAACCACACAATAGTAAGAAGATTGTCTTGAGCTTACTCAGGCTAGCAAATGAATTTGAAGTTATTTTTGACCGTGGACAATTTTATGTTGGGATTGGTTGGTTGAGTTTAAAATGGGCACCTCTTTTCAGGGAATGAATTACAAGCACAAAGTCTCTATCCACATTCGCACCTCGTTCCCTTTATCTACTGTCATCTCCGTTGCCTGCTGGAAAAACCAATTCTTCACTTGAATTGCTTTTTGCAACAGAGATGAAAGCAAATCAGGACATCATGCACATTATTCTCAATCATTTCTGTCTCATTTCAGCTCTCCCTCTTTTTGCCCACATGAAATAATCAGCTAGAGACACTCAGTGTTTTGGAGAAGTCAGGAAATTAGAGGTAATTGAAGAACTTGGGTTCAATATTCATTGTGCTAATGCGAAAGTTATTTCTGACATAATTTCCGATGTTGTTATTTTTGCTTTGTTATTGCTAATTGCTCCTTTTGTGATCCTTGTGTGGGACGAACACTCCCTCCTTCTCCCACCATTATCAGTTACCCAGTGGGAACTCCTCAGTTCTTTTTGGTTTTTGAAAGGAGAGAGAAGACATGGCAAAGTACTGATATTCTATGAATATCGCAAGTGGCTAACATTGACGAATACTGTCACTAAACACAGGCAGAAGTCAACTTTTCTGCTCCCATCATTCCGACTCAAGGAGGAGTGCCTGTGGAGGTATTTGTAATCAACCTTTCAGAGATGTTATTTACACACTCTAGCACAGGTGAAACTTGAGCCTGGGCCTAAAAAGGATGCTATCACTGAGTTATGCTACATTACTACAACCATCACTTTTAGCGATAGCACTGCAGAGGGCTGTGAAGCATGGAACTAACTGTAGATTTCATGCTAATTGTTCATTTTAGGTGGCACCGGTGACATTGGTTCTAACCATGCAGCTTCTCATGCACTCTGCTCAGTGTTACATATTAGTTTACACTCTGATAGCCCAAACCTGCAAAACATGTGTCAGCATGAAATAGCAAAAACTGAGCTTGGAACATGAGGTTGTTGAGTTGGATATCCCTCAAAAAAGTGCAGGGATCACAATGTACGACATCACACCTCTGTCCATTGATTATAATGTAGAAAACACATAACTTGTGTTCCTTGCTTGTTTAAGCAACCCCTGCAACCAGACAGCAGTAATTGTACAGTTCATTGGTGAGCATTAATTAAAGGTAGCCAGCACCTCTTGAAGAGGGCTGTGGCTGGAGTAGATGATCAGGCTCATGGCTGAAGGGACATGGCAAAGAGTGAGAGAAAACACAATAAGGAAGGGTGAATTCCAAGTTCTTTAGGCATTCAACAGAAGTCTTCGTGTGCAGAGGTGAAAAGGGAGACTAGTGTCCTGTGTCCTGAACAGCGTGAGGAGTCTCTCCAGCCTGCAGGCCAAATGGCAGTCAGAGCAGGTAGCCTGGGAAGCCAAGAATCAAGGCTTAAAGACTTGGATGCAGTGCTGCAAGATGTTTATTAACCTCATGTATTGTCAAGATCAGAGAATGCATCTTCAAACTGCAGACACTGCTCAATTCACCACACTCTCATCACTCATCCACCAACAATTTGTTCAAAGTCACACAACACCAAGTGACAAAGGAGCAGCACTCTGAAAGCTTGTGATTTTAAATAAACCTATTGGACTATAACATGGTGTCATGTTTCTTCTAACTTTGACCACCCCATTCCAACACCGGTACCTCCACATCATGGCTATCAATTTGTTCAGTTGTGCTTCATACTCAATATTAGTATGCTTCAATTCACCCTCCTACATTTAACCCTGCTGAAAACCTCAGAGTGGGGCAGCAGGGTGGCTCAGTGGTTAGCATTGCTGCCTCACAGCGCTGGGATTGGATTTGATTCCAGCCTCTGGCATCTGTCTGTTTGCACATTCTCCTTGTGTCTGTCAGTTTCCTCCAGATGCTTTGGTTTCATCCCACAGTCCAAAGATGTGCAGGTAGGTGGGTTGACCATGCTAAATTGCCCATAGTGTCCAGGGATGTGCAGGCTAGATGAATTAGCCATGAGAAATGGAGGGTTACAGGGTTGGGTAGCGGTGTGGGTCTGGGTGGGATGCCCTTCAGAGGGTCAGTGTGGACTCAATGGGTTGAATGGGCTGCTTCCACCCTGTAGGGATTCTACAATTCTACAACTCACAGCTTGCTCACCCTATCAGGTATTTATGCAAGATAGTAGTATTACACAAACAGATTATAGGACACTCCCTGACATTTATCCCTCACCAGTATAAATATGACAACCAAAGAAAGGTAGTGTCAGCTAGTCAGAAGCAGATACTTACCATTATTTGGATGGCCAATGCTTAGAGCTTGGCCAGTGACAGTGTTGAAACCATTGAAGATGATGGCATCCTCATACTTGTAAGAAACTGGAATTGACAAAAAAGTTATATTCTTGTCTAACTTTGGGACTAGTGGTTGAGACTTGTTGGGGCTATCTAACCTGGGGCTAGATGACATGCTGTTTAATGTCGACAATTGTATCAAAATTTGATTAACTGTATCACATGATTTGCAAGTTTTCAAAATAAAGTAGCCTGTTAAAAGCTGTAGGCAGCTTTTTTCACAGCTAAACAAGACCCATTAGACTGTGACAGGAAACAACATCTTCAAGGCCCTCTATTATAAAAGACAGCTAAACACAACAGACAACCATACTTCCAAGCTATGTGTAGTCATTATGCTTGTTGGAATGCAAGGTCAATTAGTGTGTCGAACTTTAGTATGGTTTCAGTGGCCAGATAAGATCATTGAGACTGGATAACTATTACGAATGGCTTGAAACTTAAATGACTAGTGACAGGCGGAACAAGGAAAGACTGACAGCTTGTTTACAAATCAGGACCAAAATATTTCAAGAATTGCGTCCTGCTATAGAAAGGACATTGTTAAACTATCAAGGGTACAGAAAAAATTTACAAGGATGTTGCCGAGATTGGAGGGTTTGAACTGTACGGAGAGGTGGAATAGAGTGGGGCTTTTTCCCTTGGAGTGTTGGAGGTTGAGAGGTGACCTTATGGAAGTTTATAAAATGATGAGGGGCATAGATAAGGTGAATAG
The DNA here is from genome assembly GCF_047496795.1 of Chiloscyllium punctatum. Lineage (NCBI taxonomy): Eukaryota > Metazoa > Chordata > Chondrichthyes > Orectolobiformes > Hemiscylliidae > Chiloscyllium > Chiloscyllium punctatum. Next base: position 46,634,297 of record NC_092750.1, on the reverse strand, counting down.
CCGATGTCTTTTCCCTAGAGTATATACATATTTTTAAGGACAAGGGAGAAAGATTTAAAAATGACCTGAGAGGTAATGTTTTCACGCAGAGGGTGATGAGTGTATGAAATGAGTTGCCAGAGGAAGTGGTAGAGGCTGGTAACATTTAAAAGGAATTTGGACAGGTAAATGAATAGGAACAGGTCAGAGGGATATGGGCCAAAGCTGGCAATGGGACTAGTTCAGTTTAGGATACTTAGTCGGCATGGATGAGTTGGACTGAAGGACCTGTTTTCTGTGCTGTATGACTCTATGGGATAAGGGAAGTTTGGCTAAAATCTTGATAGACTGAAGATAAAAAAACAGGCATGAAAGCTCCAGAGGGAAGATGGACAACTTGAGGGGGAGAAGTTTAAATCAGATGATATTATAATTTAGTAAAAATAACTACAGAGACATGAGGGAGGAACTACTCAGAGTTCATTGGAAAGTGAGACCAGCAGGGAAGATGGTGAAGCGTCAAGGGCAGGAATTTCTGGGAGTGAGGAAATAAGAGAGAAGAGTTCCTCATTCAAAGCACTTAGTGAGAGACCTGGTATTAGAAAAGTTAGGGCAGCCCAAGTGTTACTGCTGTCTCCTCCCTCTGAGACCTCCATCCTGCCATCACTCCCCAGTTGACCAGCTACAGATAATGAAAGTAAAACCTCTCAATTCTCCCATCAATCACTGCCTCCACCTGGAGTATTTCATTTTCATACACCCAAGATCTACAGACCAGCCTGCAGCAGAGGGACGCCGAGAAAAGAGCGATGTTGAAGACAATCTGTCACTTGCACCCACCAGCTCAGATACTGACATTGGCAGTGTCTTAAAGATTTAATAAGAAGTGGGATCTGCTCACACACAGAGAGAGAAAGAGAGAGAGAGAGACAGACAGCATGAGAGGACTGCAGTTGAACCAACGCGGGTGCAATGCTGATGGGGTGGGGGGACGAGTGCAATAAGGTGGTTGGTGCAAAGTTAATGCAGGTCCAGTGTGGGCTGTTAGCAAGGGTTCACACATATTTCTTGGAGAAGAATCAGATAAGGAGTTGGAGGGTGTAGGTTACAGAATTTCCCTGATTGGTATGCACAAAAACTAAATGTTTGTTGCATTGGGAAGCCCATCAGTGACCCTATGTGACATATCAAGAAGCACTGATTAGTCTGTGGCCAACTTGGTACAGACTTTGCACAGAGTTGGAGTTATTCTTCCTAGCAATGGTCAACCTCATCATTGTGAATCTAATCGTGATGCAGCATTTGGTGGTTTATGTCTTATCTTCCATAGCAACACAAACTTTGAGTGCCACCATCATAGCTTTGTATTGCAGTATACAACCACTAGCCTACCCCTCACAGCTCCTGTCATTTCTAGGCTGGAATTTTCTGATATCACTCAAAGACTTGAAGTCTTTAACAGTGTAATCATAAAGCTGCTAGGTGCATGGAAATGAAAACAAACAACTGTCAATCATATAGACATAGAATAAATTGAATGATAGATTTCCTTTCCATTGAAGTATAATTTCTGTGATTGTAGTCCCACAGGTACAACCCCTAACATTTCTGTTATAATGAGAAGAACATAATTAAAACTTGCATTCTTGTTAACACATTGTCTTTCGAGAAAATGCTGTTGGCTGAAGAATATAATATGCTGTAGCATAGATGGTGTAAACAAATTAATTTAGAACACATTTTTGAGGCACGTTTGGCTTGTGGGAGCTATATCCTTGGTAGATATACTTGGCTTACAGCCTTGGAATCCTACTATCTAAGTCCCAGTTGCACAAACATAACATTGCAATGAGTGTTGGTCTCAGGAATCGTAAATATATATGTGCTCACTTCTTTTGTCAGTGGAAAGGGACTTTTTTTTGCAGTCAGGCAGACACACAACTCATTAATGGTACAGCAATAGCAGCTTGGAGTCAGCCATGCAACACAGTAGCATGCTGGTCAATCTTATTCAAGTACAAAGAAATCTTGAATGTTAATAACAAAATCACTGATGCAATGTCTTGTTTCTGTGCTGAAAGAGCAATGCCTCAAGAGAATTGGGAAATTGTTTAAACATCACCTGATTGCTGCTTGAATAATCTTTAGCAGCCACACATGATGTATTTTGCAGATGTACCCTCGAATTTCATCAGAGAAAGACTCATCAAACTTTACAGCCAGTATCCACACAAAAACCTGGTGTAATTAATCCTGCTGTAAAGATAGAAATTGCTCTTAAGCTACAATATCTGCTTGATTAATCAGTCATCCCACTCTCTAAAGGTAGATTCTGGATAATTTATTATTACTCAAATACAGGTACTATAAGATCTCCTGCAAGGTTGAGGATTAAAAAGAAAGTTAATAGCTGAACTAGGAAACGTAATATCCCTTCATGGACTATTGACATTTTCTAATGGGTCTATTTCAACCTACATGAACATCTAATTTTGGAGGCATATTAGCTTTTCAGCAATGTTAAGTTATTCTTTCAGCTTGGCAACTTGATGCTTAAAAATTCACACTATTCCATGATTGAAAGTGCAGGTAAGTAACTTATAAACAGAAAATGCTTGAGAAACTCAACAGGTTCAGTAGCATCTGTGGAAAGAGAAATAGGGTTAATGTTCTGAATCCAATATGATTCCTTTTATTGGACTTGAAATGTTAACTGAACTTCTCTACGTAACTTCCGTTTTTATTTCAGATCTTCTGTCTCTGCAGTGCTTTGCTTTTATTTCCAGCAAGTGACTTGAGTTTTGGATCACTATCAATGTGAAATCGTAAGCAGGCATCCACAATTGCACAAAACAATTTGGCTTGAGTTACACTTTGAAATTTTTGCTGTCAGTGTAGATCCTGCACCTTACCTGATGATAGTCAAACTCAGAAACTTGACACAAATGGAATCACAGTTATAACTCCCGATTTCAGATGCATTAAAACGGTAATATGCAATGTAAAAATTAGATGATAAAACCACAGAACAGTGCAGTATTGATGAAGGTCATACAAAATGCACAATCTTTTTCAAAGTACAATCCCTTCACCGATTTCCACAAAGCTACAATTTGTTTTCTTTTAAGTATTATGCAATTCTCTTTGAAGTCTTCTGTTGACTATTCCCACCATCCTCTCAGGCAGCCTATTCCCATCCTAACCACTTGTTCCACAGATTTGGTTTGTGCCTTTTGTCTCTCAGTTTAATTCTCTTCTCAACATTTATTGATGTTTTGGACATTCAAAACAATGTTCCTTTTCTTACTAAACCCATCATTATTTCAAACACCTCTACCACATATTTGTTTGTCCTCCTCTGCTTTAAGAGGAGCAAATCCTCACCTTTCTCAACTGATCTAAGTAACTGAAATTTCTCATCCCTGGACTTATTCCTGTAAATTTCTTCTAAATACTTTACAAAGTCTTCACATTTTTTTCCTAATATTATAAGTTCTCAAGTTGATATCATAAGAATTGACTCCCAACGTCTGGTTCCAAAATCCTTAGGTTGTTATACTGCGGCACGGTGGCACGGTGGCACAGTGGTTAGCACTGTTGCCTCACAGCGCCAGAGACCTGGGTTCAATTCCCGCCTCAGGCGAGTGACTGTGTGGAGTTTGCACATTCTCCCCGTGTCTGCGTGGGTTTCCTCCGGGTGCTCCGGTTTCCTCCCACAGTCCAAAGATGTGCAGGTCAGGTGAATTGGCCATGCTAAATTGCCCGTAGTGTTAGGTAAAGGGTAGATGTAGGGGTATGGGTGGGTTGCACTTCGGCGGGGCGGTGTGCACTTGTTGGGCCGAAGGGCCTGTTTCCACACTGTAAGTAATCTAATCTAATCACATTTATAAGTTAATACTCAATTTTTGGGCCACAAAGTTCCACGTTTTATTTGCTATGGGCTGGTTTGAGAAGAAAAACAATCCATTGAATCTTCTTCACATTTTCACTTTTCTCATTTAAATCATCAGAAACACATAGGCATTTCAATCAACCTGGTCGGCCTTGTAGGTCCCAATGTAGACAGAATTTGAACCTGTGGTCCAGTGACAGAGACACTACCATTATGGCACAAGACTCTACCAGGGATGTATACCTGGGATAGCATTTTCCTAGTGAGCACAGGAACATGGCTAGCAACCAATGAGACATTGTCATTTCAGCTGTTGCCAAGAATCAGCATGGATTTAAGCTTTTCCAAAGTATTACTCATGTAAAAGTCAATGCCCTATTTATAGCTGAAAACTTGCACTCCAAAATCCAACTCTTATACAAGCATACATGGTACGAATGATCAGAATTGGACACAATACTCCAGCTAGGGATGAACTAGCATTCTATATAGTTTAAACATAACTTCTCAACTTTTGTACTTGGTGCTTCTATTTGTAAAGTTGAGAGTTCCATATACCTTAATAAGTGGTCTGTTAACCTGATCTAGCACCTTTAGAAACTTATGCACAAGTTCTGTCTAGTTGTGCATCAGCTTTATAATTGTTCATCTAATATTTTGGGCTTTTATATGAATCAAAATACAGGATCATTACATTTTATTTTCTCTCTCTACTATACAAATTAAGAAATTGTAATTTTACAAAATTCTCAGATGCTTCTTCAGCTGCTTTGCAGGTGGTAGCCTCATTCAAATGCTATGAGCTCCCTGATCTAATCAGAGAAGTTACAAGGTTTCCATAAAAAAAAATTGAATTAATTGAGCTTTGACAAATTGCCATGGGTCAATACTGAGGTTAGGGAAACATGTAGGCTACCACATTGACTTGTCAAACTCAAGTAATGTGATTGCTGGTACCACATTCTATCAATCAAGATGAAGAAGGATTGATGGATCCTGGACTTCACATATATCAGGGAATTTGGTTCGGCCATCCTAGCCAGGAACTAATAAAGGCGGTGCTGGCGATGGGAGTGGTGGGGCAGTGGGGGGTTGAAGTTTGAGGCCAATATGTGGGAAGAATGAAGGGAGTATGGGTAGGAGGATGCTAGCATTAAGCACAAGAAAACTTCCCTCCACTTTCCAAGGCAGGTACCACCCCAACTACTCTTTCTGCCCAACAGCAGACATCATTGAGACGGTTCCTGAGCAGTCTATTATGGTCCTGCCATTCATACACTGCCCATACAATCTCACTGGAAATAGAATGATGCCCTTAAATGGTTATTGAATGGTCACTTAAGGGCCTGAACAAGCCCAAAGATGGGTAGGCTGCCCTATAGTATACCATGTTAATAATGGTAGACAGGTCAGGGATGGACATGAGGATAGCAGGCAGGAGATATTTAAATATATAGTTGGCAACCATAAAATTTGTCACTTTGGGCAAAGAAGGTTCTACTGAATTCTTATCGGTATTATTGAAGAATATCTTGGATGTATTGTCTCAGGTTTTGGCATTTCTTACAAGGGGAAATCCTCCTCTACATTTGCCTCATTAAAACTCTTTGTAATTTTGAAAACTTAAAAAAATACAGCAATAGCAAAAAGACAAGAACACCTCTTGTCTGCCCATTTTACCAATAGATGTACAAAGAAGGTTGAATTGTGCATGTATGCATACTCCAAATAAAAGTCTTGGGTGCCACAGGACACTATGATACAATTTTATTTACTAAGCAGAAATGCAACTCACCACATCTGGATTTCCAGTAACTATGTTACAAGCAGAGACTGATAGTCCTTTAAAAAAACAAGCATCAGCTCATACTGCAAGTGAAAGAATGACACTTCAAGATTTCTCAAGAAGATAGTTAGTGTAACAAGTAACTAAAAACACTATTAACAAACCATTATCTTTGTAGGAGACATATACGTCCAGACCACGGAAAGGAAATCACACCCCTTTTCTTATTCTGAGCCCAAGGCTTAATTTTCTTAGAATAAATACAGATATGACAGGCATAATTTTTACTGTCAATTGTGCAGACATCAAACATTTCCAGAACTAACTAATTCCTAATTAAATGCGCCCACCACAAAACTTTCTGGGGGTGAGCAGATGGACATAAGATTCCGCCCACAGATCCAAACAATAGAACTTTTTATAAACCTCAGAATGCAGCACCGAAAAAGGTTAATGACTAATGTGTTGGATGGTACTTGTCTTGTTGAGAATGCATTTAAAAACTGAACCAGAAAATGAGATAATTATTTTACCATTTATTTTAAAATCTGTGGATAAAGCATTAATTCTTTTGAATTTTGTTTGACTTGTCAACAGAAATTTGAACAATCAGGATTTAATTTCTAACATTGCTCATAAAGTTCCACAAAACCGGTCTTACAAGATAGGAAATATTGTACAGCTAGATTCACTTCCATAACTATTTTGAATATTGAAAGAATACTTGATTGATCAATACCATTAGCATTAAAATATTGACCTTTACTGAGACTTAATCATAGTATTTTTTTTTCAATGTGCCCAATATATGTAACTTATATTGAAAATTATACTAAAATGAATGTCTTTATTGCACTGGCCTTCTTATGCTTGTAATAATTTATTTAAACATCTAAAGTTTTCAATTTCCCAAGAAGGAATTGGAAATATGCAGTTAAGCACCCACACAACCACTGCCATCAGGACTTTTAAATGGTTTACAGCTCATTTGTTTAAATGGCCATGGGTGGAAAGCTGCTCAGCTGATTAGCACAGCAGTAGATGCAGTAGAGAATCTGGTGGTAGTCAGTGATGTGGGTGATTCATTTTCTGAAGAGTTTGTGCACCCACGCAGGTCCCTCCTGAGTGTTGACATTGAACCAGTTAATGGAGCAATCACAGTAAAATCCACTTTGAATAGATAGCCTGCCAAAAAGCTTATCTCCATTGTCGAATTAACTCCTGCTCAGCAAGTGAGGAAACTTCTGTCTGGTTACTGGCATTTTGCTCTACTGAACAATGTTTCAGCTTTTCGCAAATTCTCACCAATACATCAACATACTTAACCAGCAAGTTTACCTTTTGAAAGAAACATTGCTACAAATTTCATTCACATTTTTCTTTCCTTGGGTAGAATTCTGAGCAGTTCAGAAATGGAAATAAACTGATGTTTCCATTTATATTGCAGTCTTATGCCAGTTTTAATTTCCATCGTGCCACTGTTAAACAGGCATCTGTAGTGCCCCAGGTGAGAATTTTATACTTGATAGATTGGCTGATCTTTTTTTCCCTTCAGCTTATTCTGCTGACCTACAAATAATGCTTGGCATTGATGCTCGTTGTTAACTCTAAAATATTTATACTTTTTGTCAAATTTAGTAAGGGTCAGACTAATAGGTTTGTTGCTTGAATGATAACTGGAATGGCTTTTTTGTCTCGAAGATGTGTATCTTCAATACAGATTTTTTTAGATTTAGATTTGGACTTTATTGTCATGTGTACTCAAGTACAGAAAGACAGGAGTACAGCGAAAAGTGAAAACCAAGTGAAATTATGGAAAAGATGATGAGTAACTCTAAATAACATAGCAACACCAGGTTTATTTTACTGATAACTATAATCTTAGCTTTATATTCATGCAAAACTCAACTTGTAAGCACAATTTCAGCCAGCTCATCCATAAGACACTATTGGTATCTGGGAGAAGATTCATCATGTGTATACCGTGGTCCCACCTAAACAACATGTAGAAATGCCGATGTTGAATAAAGTCAAAAATTACACGATACCAGGATATAGTCCAACATATATTGTTTGGTGTGATTTCTACCAAAATAATTGTGACAACATGAGGGGAAAGAAACATGGTTTGGAAGCAACAGACAGACACGAAAATAAATCATGGCCTCAAGTGAGATTCAGGTAGATGAGGTGGAGCGGGGGGGTCATCATGTGATCAAAACCCTCAATTGCAGCAACATTGGGTCCAGGTGATGTTAATACTTGGGCCTCATCTGGGTCAGTGCCTCCCGAGAATAGGCAGTGGTTGCTGGGTAGAAGGAGGAGAAAGTGAGGACTGCAGATGCTGGAGATCAGAGCTGAAAATGTGTTGCTGGAAAAGCGCAGCAGGTCAGGCAGCATCCAAGGAGCAGGAGAATCGACGTTTCGGGGGTGAAGGGCTCATGCCCGAAACATCGATTCTCCTGCTCCTTGGATGCTGCCTGACCTGCTGCGCTTTTCCAGCAACACATTTTCAGCAGTTGCTGGGTAGAAGGTAGGGGCAGAGGTTTGAGTTGGCCTTTACCACATTAAGTTTCACCAGCAAGGAGGGTACTTGGAGGGAATTGGGAAGCTCTCCTGGGAAAGCTAGGACCAGAGAAGCTTTTTACTTTATATGGCCTTGAGGATCCTGAAAGGTTTTCTCAGGTTCCAGATTTTCTGCTCTTTTTCTTTACTTCACAGGCCATCACAAAGGCTTTCTTGCTTAGGCTACACTTTAAACTGCAGACAGCCCCCAGTTAAGCCATTGGATATTTAAAGAGCTCTGTGTTTTCCTTAGGGGCTCTTTCTTTAAAGGCTGATTAAAATTGAACATGATGAAACCTGAGCAGCCTGGTTAAGGTCACCAGCTTGGTTTTACCTGTCACCCAGTTTACCTTCATTAGACTGATCAGGTTAAGCGTTCCTTTGATTCTTGAAAATTCATTTCAAACCGTAAAGACAATCAGATTCTTTACAAAAATGCCTTTCTGAGAGGATGGATGAATATACAATAATTGAATGCAAACAATTGAATAACTCTACAGTAAATTGAAAATAAAGTACCAATGTCCTGAAAAACTTCTGCAACGATTTTGTGTTATCAATCAATGATGTAACACAATTTAGAGCTAAATCTAAGATTTGTTAATGATCTTTGTGGAGTACATTTCATTCCTTAAAATTTAACATCTTTCCTAAAGAGTACAAAATAGCTTGAATTCAAGATTCTTGGGACTAGATAAAAATGAGTTTTATTTCTAAGTTGATAAAGAGTCTACCAGCAGTTAAAAGATTTCCTAAAAGCAAATATTATTACCCTGGTTTCTCTGTAACCTCTGAGTGTTGCAGAAAAATGATCTGTCCATCATGTTAAAATTAGATATCTGGCAGTCTGTTGCAGATTGTAACATTTAGGCACACTTTGTTCCAGTGTTTGAAACATTTGTTCACACCTAATAGTGGAAACACTGAGATAGTTTTAATAGGTCATCCAAATCAGTTCAAGCATCAAAGTCTGTTTTAGTCAGGAAACGATTATCAGAAAAAAATATTTGTTTGAGCATTCAGACTCCAGGCAGAGTTATTTGGTAGCTGAGCGTGGGCATGAAGGCAGCCCAGCTGAGAAATTCTCGAATTTAGAGCAACCCCATGGCAGTGCCGGCTGAGCAAAGCAAGCTGTCTGCAAAGAACTGGATTGTGCTGTTTGTCAGAGCTGGACCTTAGCCTCCAGAATTCAGTGGGGTGCTGTCTCGAGGGAAGAGGTTGAACCACAAGGATATGAGTAGTTGTTGAGGCAGTCATGGTTTTTTTTGAAGAATTCCAAAGCTGGATTTTAGAAGTGAAGAATTGGAATCCCACATGAAGGAAGAAAAATGTTAAGGACCCACAAAGTCACTCTTATCTGGGTGGCTTGCTAGGCAATTCGCAGGATCTGTCTTAATCTATTGATGTGCATTAGCTTGGTTGTTCAAAACATGGGGTTCTCGTGTCTTTATTCTAGCAGTAATCACTTGCAATCTCAAATTTCACCTGCTTTAAGTAAAACAAAAGTCACTGATCCCTAACCAGATTGCAATAGAATTTGGTCATCTCATCTGGAATCGGTACAATCTACTTAGACTAACTATCCGTATTCTACATTTTCAGGAATTCCAGCTTGAATTGATCAAATAAATAAATCTATCCAACAACTGTTTGATTTTGTTCCCTTTGTGCTTTTCAGATATAAGTCAGAAACATGCTGAGATTAAAAGGAGAATGTATGAAGGCTCTCCCTAATAAAATATTCCAAATTAACATGTGCAATCAATTGGAATGAAATTTACTAATGAGATGATGTATATTGAAAGTATCCACATTTATCTTTCTGCACCTTTGTTTCAGTCACTAGCTAAATCTATTCAAATTCTATAGGAATCTTGAAACAGTTTTCACAAGTCTGACAAACTAAACTTGAGCAGTATTGTCTTATTTTGGATTTTTTGACGAATACATTGTTAGTCTCCAGATACTTTGTGCACAGGAGTTTTATCGGTCTATTTGTATGTGTGGCTACCATGAATGATCAGGGACAAATGGTTTGTAAATTAATGCATCAAATCAATGAAGCTTTCAATACATCTCTGTTATTCAGTCTGCACACAGCTCCTGCCTTAGTACACAAATTTTGTGTGTCCTCATATATATTTATGAAAAGTAATCAGTATCATGTAGATGTGAATTGCCTTCACAGATGAGCACCTGTTTATAATGAATAATCTGGTTAGGTGATGTCAGAGGTGCAATACCTATAAGAAAATAAACTGTTTTCATACAAGAATATTACAAACATATAGCTTTAATGAAAACTAAATTAAGAAAGAAATGTGTGTGCATATTAATAAGCATTCAGATAAAAACACCAGGACTATAAACTGACATTTAGCATTCTAACGATGAGAAAAAAATTGAACTAATACAAAATCTTTCAACAATACAGATTGCAATGAAAGAATGTTCATTTAATGAAGCTGTCTTTACAAATGCAGCATTTCCAAAAACATCTACAAACCTTTAATATGGAATTGTTGACATAATGTGAAGATGGAGGCTGCATATTGACATACAGCAAATTTCCATGAACTGCATAAAAATCCACATATTCTGCTTCAGGGATGGCAAAATACTGGGGGGAGTTTCAAATAAACTTGAAGGGCTATAACCTGGTGTTGTGTGATTTTTAACTTTGTCCACTCCAGTCCAACACCAGCTCCCCCACATCATATTCAAATCGTGTGAATCTTTTGCACCCGATTGGGAGATGGTTAGGCCTTAGTTTAACAACTCATCTGAAAAGTGGATAAAGAGGTCAAGAAGGCATATGGCATAGAATATGGAGTATAAAAACTGGCATGTAATTTTGCAACTGTGTAGAACTCTAATTCGGCCACATTTGGAATATTATGTACAGTTCTGGTTGCCACACTATCAGAGGGATGCACAGGCTTTGGAAACGGTTCACCAGGATATTGCCTGGTTTGAAGAATATTAACTGAGGAGACATTGGACAAACTTAGTTTGTTTTCACTTGAACGTCAAAGGACGAGGGGTGACCAGACAGAAGATTACAAAATTACGAGAGGCATGGATAGAGTGGACAGTCAGATCTTTCTCCAGAGTAGAAATATCAATTATTAGGGGACATAGGTTTAAGGTAAAAGGTGTTAGGTTTAGAAGAGTTGTGCAAAGCAACATTTTTTTATAGAGGATTGTGCTGCTGGAGGAGGTGGATACAATAGGAAATCTTTAAGAGGTACAGTGATAGCTTTATGAATAAGAAGGGAAGAGAGGGTTATGGATTGCTTAGAAGCAAAAGATTTTAGCTTAAAAAGACATCATGCATCTGTGCAGTTGTGGTGGGTCGAAGAACCTTTTTTGTTCTTTGAAAGACAACACCACAGTCAGGGCAACACTCTCACCATTGGTGTGTAAGCTTACATCAGTGTTGTTTAAGATGTTGACCATTTATCACATGTGCCAAAGTGGCCACACACCATGTGGTAAGGAGATTTTAGTCAGATGAACACGGTACCTTATGCAGTGGAGGGTGTGGCTCCAGACTTTGACAAACAGTTTTTGGCATGTCAACAGATTGTAAGTAGGAAATCCTATAGAAGAAGCAATACTTAACATTAAAAATCTGAATCTGGTTCAATTAAGACTGTGGTAAAGAGGTCCCTTGTGAAAGAAATGAAAGCATTATGAAGTAGTTTAATTCCTTCAACACAGATGGTTGCTGTGCTGTGATTAGTTGCTGCTCTTAAAGATATTCATTGAAAGCTGATGTTATAATACATTGCAATTATTTGTCTTTACTCCGTCCTTTAATTCCAGGTCATTTCTGGGAGACTTTTTACAAGATTCCTTCCATTGTTTGCATATCTTTTGTACCATGTGCTGAACATAGTGACCTGATTGTCACAAGTTTCGTGATTATCAAAATCCTCTTGGACAACATTGACCTAGATTGTGCATTCAAGTCTCATGAATGAAACCCAAACATATCATCCTTCTGACCCAAAGCCTTCCTGTCTTCACTGAGTCACTCCTCACAGAAAAATGTGCCATACAAAGGTAATAATATTAGATAAATGTGAATTTAATCATATTTGGCTTAAAGGGAACATACAGCAAGGAAGGAAATGTCATGTTAAATCATGTGCTGTTTTGCACTGCTCTAATATTGAAAGGAAGTACAAGAACACGGCAAAGCTCGTAAAGGGTCACGAATCTTGAGAATTCTCCATTCAATACAGCAGTGGAGTTTGGGTCGTTGAATACGTTGAAGACTGATTCAGACGGTGTTTTTTTTTGATTTATAAGGACATAAAGTTCATGAGGAAGCAGGCAGGAAAACGCAGTTGAGACCATGATCATAAGATTTATCTCATCGAATGGAAGAGCAAGCCCGAGGGATTGAATGATATGGTACTGCTACAAAGTTTCATTTTCTTATAAGGAAGATGTTAGAAGACCTCATTGTCAGTGATTTGAAGGTGACTATGGCAATAGAGTCTCTGCCCTGAACAAATGTAATTGTGGTTACAACAAGTGCAATGCTGACCTTCTTAGTGAAGCACAGCTATCTTAAACATCTGCTGTTACTGAGGATCAGGTAGGTGACTTGCTCTTTGAATGCACTGATTGTGTCAGGTTTCTTGGTGACAGACTATATGTCCCTCCTTGCTCTTCTCACAAATTGCCCTGCTCTGTGTAGTCTCGACTTTTTCTCCCAATCATCTTTGATTCCAACTGGAAGGCAAGTACGCTCATGTCTAGGAACAACAGGCTTATGTAGAGGCTTTGAAACTCATAAAATTAACAACTTCTGCCACACCACTACCTGGAGACTTGTGAAACTTGAAACATCAATAGAAACATTAAAAATGTATAGGATTGTAACTATTAATAAAGAAATAAACTAACAATGAATCTTTAAATATTTGGTTATCCCTTTTACTGGTGGTGTGTTTCCTGCCTCTGAACGTATGTTCAGCTGTGCACAATTAAGAAAAGACATTGTGGGGAGTGTGTATTATTTTAAAATAGTAGCACTGGCATCAAATCAGCAAGGCTTACTGATCGAATCATGTCTTCCTGCTGTGTTGAAGAGCCTTCCTGTTGAAGACTTTAGGTCAATGGAGGCTTTGAAGGTACGAGGAGTGCTGAGAGCCTGTGACAGCTTATTCATTATGTACACTAGGCATGTCTTCTGTAATTTCAGTTGCATTTTACAGATAAATGATTGCCTAGCTTTTGCTCAATACTGTAATCATGGAGCGAATGCACCAGAATCCCAATATATAGTCTCACCAATTGGCTACTTCATGCTAAAGTACCTTAATGTTAATATTTACCAGATATCAACATATGCATGCTCACCGATTGTGTACAGATTCCTGTAATGAGAATACAATATCCAAATGGCACGTTGTCTCATCTGTTTTCTTCAGAGCAAGCACTGCTCACTGCCTGGGCAGAGTCACTAACACATTAACTGTCACTCCATATATACGTATTAAGCATCAACATGGACATGGATGGTGAACAACGAGTGAAAGGACAAGGTACCAGTGCCGAAGAAGGGGCAGGAACAGAATTATTAAAGATCAGGTTGTGCAAGCTGGAGACCTCCTGGTTTGACTGCCTTTTGAGTGCTAACTTCGTGAGGCTACTTTCCAAAAAATGCTGAATCACATTGTTTGTGTTGAGCAGTCACTAATCTCCTTACATATAACATTAAATAATAACATAGCTATGTGAGACAAACAAGTGCCCACATTGCAATCACTGATTCAGCAGGGAGCAACCATAGTGATAACACGAGTTGAACTCATGCATCATAAACTAATAGTCTATGCTGAACTCCTGCATCATAAATGAATAATCTATTTGTTGTTTTAACAAACACCTTCATGTTTTAACTGATTTGAGTTGTCAGACTAAGACAGTCCCCACCAAGCATCAGACCTGCAAATGCATATTGAGATAGTGAACTGAGATGATGCCCCTTATTCCCCACAAAACTAGGGCAGTGAAACCCTTTCCATTTCTCACTTTTGACAGTTCAAAATCCTGGCTTTGCTTGAACTAAGAAAATCTGGAAGTCAAAATGCATTTTACAACAAACCGTCTTGAATTACATCAATGTAATTTCATGTAAGTTGTTGTCAACTGGTCTTTTCCAAGGTGCAATAAGTAACATAAGCAAAACTCTGCTTATTTATGCTTTTGTTCATTTGTGAACTAATTTTATGATCATAATTATTCATGAGTATTGGCTTAAATACATACATTTTCATTTAAAAATGCACCACAGAAAATTTATTTTATAGTATACAGTGAGTGTATTAATTCAAAATTCATTTCAGAGAAAAAATGTTTTTATTAAAGGATAAAAATTAATCTAAAGCTACACATCTATGTGCAAATACACTTTAATATTAGTCTGAATCCATATGGCAGAGGACAAACAATCCAATAGCTAAAGCACGCAACAATATACATCTTTAACATCATTATTTTGCAATGTTTTGGCTGCTTCACTATACTTGTCTCTAATTATGAGTTCAAGATGCTACATTACCCTTTTAATGAAGTCCAATTAAGCATCATTAACCTTTGCTCTGACTCATAATTTAATGGACAAAACAGAATGCAAAAGCTGTATGCAAAGGCTGTTGGCAAATGTATCATGTCAAACTGAACTGGCCCTTGTGAATAATTGGCATCTATAAAAAAAAGTTCCAGAGCACTGTATGGTTTAATATGCAATGCACAGGCCAATTGACTACAGACATATGTATTACAACAGGAATTAAAATGTGTTAGCTATTACAAGTGACTGCTTCACTGGAAGGGGAAGTGAATATGTTAGAAATATTGACAAGACTTGAATATTGGGTAGAAGCCTTGATTTTTGAGAAGCCGCTCTATTTATTTGTATATAAAGGTAATAAGCATCACAAATAACTGAGTTATTTTAACATCTGAAATCATCACATTTTCTCAGAAAATTATAAGAAATATATTTTTTTGCCAGCATGGTTTTACTATACAATTTTCAATCAAGACTGGGTTGAACATGTAATTATCTCAGACAAAATTAAATTCACTCCATTAGGAAGAATAAATTTTCATTTTAACCTAAAATTACATAGTGGTAAAATACAATAGAATATTCTGTTTGTGCTTATTTCATAGGAAAGAGGGATTGCTCAGGCTGCCAAATTGAATCTGCATTTCTTTATTATATTCACAGTTTCAATATGCTTAGACAAGAAACAATAATGTAAAACATTTACTTGGTGAAAGACAAATGTTATTTTAATGACATTAGACAAGATTATTATTTGACTACTCTATAAATAATGCACTGGTGTAATATCTATTACTAAAGTTAGATTTTTCACCAGTAGGAAAAATAATCAAAATGTTAATCCTGTTTACGAACTACATCGTGCTGGCAATGCATTATAGAGAAAAATTGCATTGTTTTGGCTTGAGTTTTAGATATAGCATTATCAGAAAAAGTAATATTTTGATTTTAACTTAAGAGATAATGATAGTGGCTACTCTTTTGGCCTCTCCTAAGTGCAGCTGCTTCATAATAGATCACATAGATGTAAACATGCCTGCCCTGCACTATCGCCATAATTTAATCCTCATGTCTGCAGAATATAGATAGTTGGAACATTTTTACTTTGCAGCAAAATTGAAAGTGGATTGCCACATGCATCTGTTGACTGAAAATGACTTTTTCAAAAAAAATGAATAGCTAGGATTGCCCTGGTGACCACTGTATTACAGTAATAACCTGCTGCTACACACAAGACAGGATGTGGATCAACAAGCATGTTTCGTCTTTCAGAGAATTCCTCATGTCAGCCAGCTTATATGAGATAGTAGGTTCATGTGAGGATCTCTTCATAGGAATGGAATGGAAAATTTGGAAATAAATCAAGTCTACTGAGCTCTATGCATCCTAATGGCCCTGCAAACGACTTCCAGGCAACTGGGGAACGAAAGTGATTTTCAAAATGGAAAAGAAACACGTACAGTAAATGATTTAGAAAGGACAGAAAATACTTAAGCGTGCTTAACTTCTACAAGGCAATCAGAAGTAATAATGTTATTAGTAAAGAGAATTCAATCAAATCAGATCACATCAACCATAGTAAAAAGTAGTTAAAGGGGCAGTCAATGGGAGTTCTGTTACTCCTCTCGATTCATTTTATTCAGTAAGTGTTTTACAAGTAAGCATTTCGTAGTTTGTAATTACAATGCATATTGCTATACTAACAATGCAGCAAATATACCAATAAATGTCTTAGTTTTTATTTTTACAAATTGACTTTTCTCACAGCATTGATCAAATGTACAACACAAGATGACTGTCTGGCAGAAAACACAGAGTTTGCATGAATGGGTCTTTGTCTGATTGGCAGGATAGGACAAGGGCCCCAGAGGGCTCCATGTTGGGTCCTTACCATATTATAATTTATATCAATGATTCAGATGGAGAGTGAAGGCATTTTAGCTAAATTCGCAGATTACATCAGGATTGGATGGAAAATACGTTGTGAAGGAGAAGCAAGGAAGTTGCAGACAGATTGAGTAAGTGGGGGAAACTCTCACAGATGGAGTTTGATATGGGAAAATGTGAAGTTTTCACTTTGGCAGGAAGAATAAAACAAATAAGTATAATAAGAAATAGGGACAGTGGCAGGATTTTGAGGTGCAGAGGAATTGACGTGTTTTGGTGCATGAGTCACAAAAAGTGAACATGCAGATACATTACATAAACAAGAAGGTTAAATGGATGCTACCTTTTATAATAAAAGGATTTGACAAAGGAGTTAGGATTTAATGCTTCAGTTACACAGGGCATTGGTAAGACTCCTTTTCAAATACTGTATGCAGTTTTGATCTCCTTATTTAAGGAAAGATATGAATGCTTTGAAAATCATTCAGGGCGGCACGGTGGTACAGTGGTTAGCACTGCTGCCTCACAGCGCCAGAGACCCGGGTTCAATTCCCGCCTCAGGCGACTCTCTGTGTGGAGTTGCACATTCTCCCCGTGTCTGCGTGGGTTTCCTCCGGGTGCTCCGGTTTCCTCCCACACTCCAAAGATGTGCAGGCCAGGTGAATTGGCCATGCTAAATGGCGGGTCGGTGTGGACTTGTTGGGCCGAAGGGCCTGTTTCCACACTGTAAGTAATCTAATCTAATCTAAGAAGTCCTAGCTTGATTTTTTGGAATGAGGGGGTTGGTATTTTAAAAGTAGGTTTGCTAGACCTTTTTTTCCACTGGAGTTTTAGAAGAGTGAAGGGCTATACTTCTTTTATGAGAAGAATTGAACATAACAGTATGGATGTTACTTTTCAGGTATGCAGGGCATTGGTAAGACATCTCGAATAATGTGTCCAATTTTGGTTTGCTTGTTTATGAATTATGTCAATGCTTTGGAGGCAGTCCAGATGTAGTTTTCTAGATTGAGACCTGAAATAAATGGATTGTCTCATGAGGAGAAATTAGACAAACTGAGCTTGTTTCCACTGGAGTTTAGTAGAACGAGGGATGACCAGATTGAAGTGTATAAGATCCTGAACTGTCATAGAATCATAGAGATGTAAGGCATGGAAATAGATTCTTCGGTCCAACCCATCCATGCCGACCAGATAACCCAACCCAATCTAGTCCCACCTGCCAGCACCCGGCCCATATCCCTCCAAACCCTTCCAATTCATATACCCATCCAAATGCCTCTTAAAAGTTACAATTATATCAGCCTCAACCACTTCCTCTGGCAGCTCATTCCATACACGTACCACCCTCTGTGTGAAAAAGTTGACCCGTAGATCTCTTTTATATCTTTGCCCTCTCACCCTAAACCTATGCCCTCTAGTTCTGGACTCCCCAACCCCAGGGAAAGACTTTGCCTATTTACCCTATCCATGTCCCTCATAATTTTATAAACCTCAATAAGGTCAGCCTCTGACACTCCAGGGAAAACAGCTTGACAAGGTGAACATGGAGCAGATATTTCCTCTATAGGTCAGCCCGAATAGGAAGTACTGTTTTTAAAGTAAGGGTCACATCACAGAAGTGCTTCACAGGAGGGTCCCAAGCATTGAGGATGTCACCTAGACAGGGGACGAAACGTCTGCAAAACAAATTCCCAGCTCGGTGAACAGAACCACAACAACAAGCACCTGAACTACAAATCTTCTCACAAACTTTGAGTAAGTGTCACACTTTCAGAAAAAAGCTGAGAATGTTTCTTTCTCTCTGAGGGTTGTGCGACTTTGGAACTCTTTGCTTCAGAAGGTATTGGAGGCAAGATCAACAAAAAATTCTAAGATGGAAATCAATGCATTCTTGTCAGACAGGGGAAATCAAGGGTTATCTGAGATAACTGGGCATTTGGAATTTGAAATACAAACAGTTTAGAAATGATCTTGAGAGGCCAAATGATCTACATCTGCTCCTCCTTTGTGCATATTGCTATTCTTAGAAATCTTAAAGCTGGGTATTTACAGCAGTTTGGAGAATTGTCTCTAATAAAAGCAAACAGATTTTTATTTCTTGCCAAAGCTGTTGCCAGTATATTTTATGATAGTAATGGGTTCAACTCACTCAGCTCTAACTAATCAGAATTGATGCACATAAAGTTCAGTGACTATTTTCAAAGCGAGTATCATTTATTTTAGTCATAGTGGAAGTTACAAATATGGCAGATAATTTGTATAATAGAGAGCATAAACTGAACTCTGTAAAATGAGAAGAACTTCATTTGCACAGAAGCTACACTATAAGGTTTCACCACTGGCTTTCCATATGGATCTAATTACAAACTGCATGTTTACATGCCTTGTCAACTTAACGCAACACTGGTTACCTTTGTAAAAATGATAACTAACCTCTAGACAATACATTCCTATAAACTGGAGATGTGCTATGCCTTCACTTCATTCAATTATTCTATGAAACAATGTTGAATAGTGAATTATAGTGAATAGTGAATGTGATAGTGAATTATTGGATAAGCAATTCTCGTAATTTTGACATTTTGACTTCAATCACTTGCTTTGCCATTGTCTCAGAGATGTCTTAAGTTCATTTTTACCTTCTCTACTTGCACTGACAGCAGTGTTATACTCATTATTCTTCACAAATTGTAAATTACAAAAAAAATCATTTTACAATATAACGGATGATGAATTTCAGGACTATTTCGAGATGACTTTTATGTGCATGACAACTTGGATGCCATTTGCATATATTGAGCAAAATCACTGCAAAGATATCAAGTAAACATTTCTACTTACTTAAAACCTAGTCCATAATTTTAGAAGCAACCTTAATTGTTTTTCACATAATGAGTTAAAATGTAGAATCTGTTCCTATGTAGGTAAATAAGACAATTTCTTTTCCATCAAAAAAAAATGTATATTTGGCAGTGCTGGTTGAGAGGATAATACTGATGAGGTAACAAATTTCATAATTTTTCATTAAGTTATTTTAATCTTTTACAATCACTTGCAGTGCTAAAACAGACCTTAGTTTAACATCTTGACTGAATGATGGGACTTCTAACATTGGAACACCCTTCTATACTATGCCAGAGTGCACACGCTGAGATTAAGATCCAGGACATCTGACCCTGATCACACATATATAAAAAAAACACCTTTACCTTTGGAGAAGTTCTCCATGAGTAAGTACTGGCGAAGAGCTTGCACTGCTGAAGTAGTCTAGTCCAGGCAAGGAATCCACATAATGCAATGAATCAGCATTGAAACAACACCCTTTTATCCCTCTACCTACTGCCACTGCCCAAGGTTTAAAAGTGTTGAAGCCACTTTACAGATGTGAGTGATGTTGATTGTATAAGATAAATGAAAGAGGGGTAGGGTGAGAGGTGGGTGGGTGGGAAGCGGCATCAGGTTGGGATGGTTTGAGGTATGCCTGATCAGGAAGTAGTCTTGAGAATTGGAGGATTTAGGAGGTGATTGATATGGGATGGATATGTGATCTTGGATCAAGACTGCATGGGTTGGGATTGGAGTTGGAGTTGGTGAAAGGGAGGAAAGAAAACAGGACTGATGGTGGGGCTGAGTTTGGAGGATGTGGGATGTGAGTTGGAGGGTTCGGTGTAATATTTACCCAAGAGACAGTGTATGTTTTAATCCTGAAATGTTCCTCAGGTAACTATCAAGTTGTCATTCACACTCTGGGGTCTCAAACTCTGTCATGAGAAATGCTTCGGAGGATTCCTGGCACCAGATAAGTGGCTTTGGAAGCTTCGACTTCAAATTCACAAAGAGTCAGTTGTGCCAGGACTTCTTCATGGTCCCAATCCACATCTCCAGTCTATGTTTCAGGATCAACCATCTTCCTATTGGAAGATCTGGGCCTAAATGTTCAGGTCAAATGGTGGAACAAATAATAATCACCTCCCAGAGTTTTAGTGACTTTCAACTAAAGCAAGTTTGTGATGTTTGATGAATAATACACCACCCCTCCAAAACCCATTAATTACACTTATATAATATGAACATTATGCTGGGATGATATCCAGCTGTCATCAAACATATTCCATCCAGATGGGAATGTAAAGATTTCTATTAAAAGAATAACATTTTTTTAAAAACTTCAAGAACTTGAGAAGAACAGATGGTCTCCCAAAATCAATAATTCATATTGCTTCATCGCATTGATGTTAATTAAGAATGAGATAGGTAGGTTCTCAGCACTGATGGACTTTAAGTAATGTATTATTATTTTATTTATTCAGCAACAAACTTCTCAATTTGAATTTTTTGTAATTAATTTATAACCATTAAATTTGTTGCTGATATTTTGAGCCAGTTGAGGATACAATGCAAGTAAATTCAGCCAGCCAGTGAATTACAAATCCAGTGCACTATGCCATCACTACGACAACGACAAAACTAATATAGCTCACAATATCATGCACCAGATGGTTTGTTCAGAAAATTATGAAGTAAAATATTCCAGAAGACCTACTGTTAAATTTTACATGATCTTTGATAGAAAATTTCTTTGATGATTACTTTTTCAAAAGCCATGGATTTTCCATGTTTAATAAATGAAGCCATAATTTGGTGTATGCTGAATTATAGCACTGTTATCAAAAAGTTAAATATTCAGGACACCAGCTGAGGTCATTTGCACATTTTGCTATTATTTTTCTTTGCACTGCAACAGTTTTTATTAATCCTCTGAGTGTACTCAGTGTCAGAACGCAGCTTGGGAATGGGTTGTCTTTAAAGCAGCCATGAAGTATACAGGTCTTTTGGAAACACCATGGAAAGCATTAAAAATGCAGAAATTCTGACTTCTCTCAGTTTCACTTGTGTTTTCAAAAATATTACAGCATTCACACATTCAACCCCACATTCCAACATTTACAACTCTTCAACACTTCCTTATACTTCCAACTTCATTAATGCCACAGCAAGTTTGTCCAATGAAGAGCTAAGTCATAGATGTTAGAAAAATCATAGGTAAATTCCCAATATATGTTCAGGTAGTTGGTCACAACCCCTGTTCCACCAATGTTCTCAGTGATCAACATTTTATTGTGTCATGTTTCACAATCAGTGTATCAGTATAGCTTGAAGTGACATGTTCCTAATATTACCACTGTATCAAAAAATGTCACCTGAGAGTATAAAGATCTCATACTCTATCACACTCGGATCACTTGAAGCATGACACGCTACTGGAAGTATGTTCCTCTGTTGCAACCTAGTAGCTGAATGTTAGCCAGACACTGTTCTGCCTGAGGAATATAATGTTTGTACATATAGTTAGTTCCAATAAATGTCTGTTGGGTTCTTCAGTAGCAAAGTACCCACACTCACTTTCTTACATTATGGGAGATAACATAAGCATTATCATATCATGTAAAATCTCCAGTTGGAGGTTAGTTCACAGTATAATAATAGCTGTGGTTGTCCATAAAAGATTCCAATATCTTGGTGACAAATGTTTAGAAAATTAACTGAAGATTAACAGGACAACAGAGAATTCAGACAAATTGATAGTTTCTCATCTTTAAGCATAATCAGTTTCTGTAGAAGATGTATTAACCATAAAGAAAACAGAGCTAATTTATTTTTGCTTGAAATGTAAGTTATTTCAAGATAAAAGGAATTCCTAAAGTTGTTTAAAAAACTTGAAGTGTACTTTTCTCTTGGAACACAAGGCCTATGCAATGCAGTATATAAAAAAAACCTGGAAGGTTAAAGTGCTCTGTTCCTGACAGTTGGTACATCATAAACAGTTTCCCTTTACAGTGGCTACAAATGATTTGTTCTCCAGAGAAGAGCAGTTTTAACTTAATACTAAGGTGCAACATATTTTAAGGCATAATTGTAGATAATAAAAACATTATTATAACTGAGAATCTAGTGACACCCTTGCTGAATTACAATTCATCAATCAATGAATGCAATTCTATTTTGTAGACCACACAATATTTGGTTGGGAGAAAAGAGCTCTAAAAATCTTGCATGCCATGCACAATCTTGGAGACCAGTTCAAAAGTAAAGATCAACTTCAGGATGAACAGTCTTCAACTCATGCCATATGGACAGCAAGTCCAAAAGTCTCTTGATCAGTTTGTCAGAAGATGCCTCAGCAAATGACATGGGTGTAACTTTTCCAAAGAGGGACTGTCAGAGAGTCTCAATGAGTTAGTCATTCCTACAGCCTTTAATGGATGTGGAGGCAAAGAGTTTTTTGGACAAGAAGATTAGCTATACAATTGATGCATATATGATGCCATAGTGGTGAGCCAACAAATATGTACTTTAGGTACTGTCAACACTATTGGTACAATCAGAAAAGTGCAACAAACAATACTTGTAACACATGCAGTTTATCACACTAACACAAAAACTGTCCAGCTTTTTTTGATATCTATGAAGCATGTGGCATCAAGAGATATTGAAACTAGATTTCCTGAATGGGTAGCAAAAAGGCCAAGCCAGAGCCCAGAACAAAAGACAGGTGACCACTAGAACACCAGCAGCAAGGCAAGTTTTAAGATGTGTACAACTTCAAATATATCAACAAAGTTCAGAGTAAACTAAGTGAAAGGAAATTTCAGAAGATGACTAAGTTTTCCACAATGTCAACTTACTCACTGTTTGGTGGTGTAAGGCAGTCAGAAGCTTTTATAACTTTTAATATCATATTTCCTGAAAAGGTAGGACAATATACACTTGATAGTTGATACAGGAGTGATTGACAACACATGACCACTCTGCACCTTGAAATGCATAGTGGTCACAGTGGTATTTTATGATACAGCGTGTAAGAGATTGTCTTATAGTGTATAATAGACCACCAATTTCATCTGTTTGTTAAATCACATTTCATTGCAAATGTACAAGCTTATCTTGACTTTCAGAAATCTTCTATCTGATAGATACCAACAATCAAGCAGTTGCAGAAATACCTGTCTGCATATATATTGATGTAGTCACAATGCATGAAATTCAAATTAAACCCACCAAGGCAGAACAAAACAGTTATGACACAATCAAATCAGAAAATGATTTGCAAAGATATGATTTTGAACAGAGATACAAGCCAGGTAACAGGATGATCATATTTGACACACTAAGCAGAATACCTAACTCAAACAAAGACCCAGGTATTCCTCCCAATCTAAACATTGCTGCTGTTGACTGTGAAGTTGAAGATGTTCTAAAGATTCTTAACTATGCTTGTACGGCCCCGAACTGGTAATGTGCAAGCGAAGGACAGTGTGCACTCTGTAGTGTGGCTAATCCTATAATGAGCCTCATTTTCACCCAGGTCTCATTCGTGCATCCAAGTGGCTGTTAGAACCCAAATGTGGCCAGTAAAGTACTTCAGTAGACAGGTAATATACCAGGTGAATGTAGCCATTGGGTCCTTTACCTTTGGTGGATAAAGTCCTTTTTTCTGTGAACCTGTCCATTTTGGCATGCGAAGACCAATGTTGCCTCTAAGCTGCACGTGTATGCAGCCATTTCAAAATTACACACACAGAAATTGGTGGTGTCATGCCAATCACAACATTGGCTTGCCATGCATTGGACAGCAGGTAAAAGAGTTAGAGGGACGGCCTTATTTTAGTAGACTGGAAGTGATGAGACCAATCTACAAACTAGAAAGTGCAACAAACATTATTTGTAATGTGCAGTCTTGAAGACAGATCAGCACAACGCTTTGGAACTTGTCCAGTTTGGTCCATTCCTAACTATTCTGGAGTAGGTGATGATGAGTCACCTTTCTGCTGCTACATATCTACAGTGGTTAGGATAAGAGCTCCAAGATTTTGATCCAGGGAAAATATAGGAACAGTGATACATTTCCAAGTCAGGATGGTGTGTGTCACTTGGAAGAGAATATTCCATTGATGATTACATTGTATCCCTGCTGCCCTTCTTTCTCCAGCTGGTTGAGATATGAGTTCAGGAGGTGCTTTGATAGAGTTTCCACAATGCTTGTATATAGTACACACTGCTACCATAGCACACTGGTGATGAAGGGAATGAATTTTGAAGATGGTGGATGCAGTCAGTTCAAACCGAACAGGCTGCTTTGTCCTGAATAGTGCTGAGTTTCTTATGGGCTGTTGGATCTGCCTGTAGTCATCCAGACAACTGAAAGTATTCCATCACACTCCTGACTGATGCGTTGCAGATGATGGACAGGCTTTAGGGATTCAGGAAGGGAGTTAATTACTAGAAAATCACTAGATTCCTATCAGCACTTGAAGCCACAGTTTTGTATGGCTTGTCCAGTTAAGTTTATAGTCAATAGATACTCCTGGGCTATGGATAGTAGGGGATTCAGCAATGGTAATGTATGGTCCAGTTTTCTTTTGCTGGAGATGGTTGTTGCCTGGTACTTGTGTGGGACAAATGCTACTTGCCATTTATTACCTCAAGCCTGAATGATGTCCAATTTTTGTTGTTTCCACACAGAATCTTTCAGCATCTGAGAAGTTGCAACTTAAATTGAACTTTGCAGAGTATCAATGAACATACCCAATTCTGTTGTTATAATGGAGGGAAGGTCATTGATCAAGCAGCTGAAAATGGTTGAGCCTTGGTCATTATCCTGAAGAAGCTTTGCAGCAATAGCCTGGCTGAAATGATTGGCCTCCATCAACGATAACCATCATCTTTTGTGCCAGGTATGACTCCATGAGAGAGCAAGGCCTGGGACAAGATTAGATTAGATTACTTACAGTGTGGAAACAGGCCCTTCGGCCCAACAAGTCTACACCGCCCCACCAAAGCGCAACCCACCATACCCCTTACCTAACACTTGGGCAATTTAGCATGGCCAATTCACCTGACCTGCACATATTTGGACTGTAGGAGGAAACCTGAGCACCCGGAGGAAACCCACGCAAACATGGGGAGAATGTGCAAACTCCACTCAGTCAGTTGCCTGAGGCGGGAATTGAACCCGGGCCTCTGGCGCTGTGAGGCAGCAGTGCTAACCACTGTGCCACCGTGCCGCCCACAAAGGGGCATATTAACCTAAAAACAGGACTTGTGATGTGTGACCCTACCCTTGGCGCAGTTTTCCACACACATGACCCCACCGATTCCAATTAATTTCACATTTACTATGTCACCTGGATGCCATGCCCTGTCAAATGCAGCCTTGATGTTCTGAGACGTCACATTTTCTCATCTTTGGTGGTCAGCTTTTGGTGCATGTTTGGATCAAGTATATAATGAGATCTAGAGCCAGTGGATTCAAAATTAAACATCAGCAAGAAAAAGTTATTGGTGACTGATTCATGCTTGATGGCACTTTTGAAGATACCTTTAATCACTTTGCAGATGGTTGAGGATAAGCTGGATGCGATTCATTTTGCTTGTCATAGATCAGGCATACCAGAGCAATTTCCAGACAGATGCAAGTGTTACAGCTCTCCTGGAATAGCTTTGCGAGGGGTGCACTGGTTCTGGAAGACAGGCTTTCAGTAACACATCAAAAATATTTTCAGGACCCATAGCTTCTGATGTGTGATACCTTCAACTGTTTCTTGATAGCATGTGGACTGAATGGAATTGCATGTGGGCGGCATGGTGGCTGGCACTGCTGCCTCACAGCACCAGAGACCCGGGTTCAATTCCCGCCTCAGTCTGTGTGGAGCTTGCACATTCTCTCTGTGTCTGTGTGGGTTTCCTCCGGGTGCTCCAGTTTCCTCTCACAGTCCAAAAATGTGCAGGTTAGGTGAATTGGCCATGCTAAATTGCCGGTAGGGGAATGGGTCTGGGTGGATGGCGGGTTGATGTGGACTTGTTGGGCCAAAGGGCCTGTTTCCACACTGTAAGCAATCTAAACTAGCATCTACAATGTTGCAGATATCAAGAGGCAGCAATGGATTCAAGACTGGTTAAAGATGGCTGCAAAGTCATCAGCAGTGTCTTTTTTGGTTTACTTGTAGATGTTGGTTGAAAGCTACACATTGCCTACAACACCTCAGAGAACTCATGATCTTCTTTGAAATCACGTTTTGAGATCTTTTATGTCTACCTGCAAGGGGAAAGGTGGCAAGGAAATAATAGATGGAGCACATGCTAGGTTTACCTTGAAATTAAATGTGCTTTTGAGCATATTTGTTGTGTTTACATGGAGCAGGAACATTGCTATATTTCTCAGATATTGTACCACACCAAATATTGTTGAGATGTTTTCACAATTTGATATAAAGCGCACATTTGCTTAATGCCAGCAGTCGGATACTTTCCTGTAACTTTGACAGCAATTTATTAAAAATTCACTTATGGGATGTGCAGCATTTAATACCTGTTCCTAGCCGTCCTTGAGAAGATGGTGCTGAATTGCCTTCTTGAACTGAGGCAGTCCACCTGCTATGAGTTGACCCACAATGCCAGTAGGGAAGGAATTCCAGGATTTTGACCCAGTGACAGTGAAAGAATAGCAACATACTTTCAAGTCAGGATGCTGATTAGCTCAAAGGGGAACATGCAGGTCGTGGTGTTCCCATGGATCTGCTGCCCTTGTCCTTCTGAACGGAAGTGGTCATGAGGTGCTGTTTCAGGATTCTTGGTAAATTCTATAATGCAATTTCTGGTTAGTACACACTGCTGCTACTGAGCATCAGTGGTGAAGGGAGTGAATGCTTGCAGATGTAGTGCCAATCAAACGGGCTGCTTTATCCTGGATGGTGTCGTTTCTTGAATATTGTTGGAGCTGCACCCACCCAGGCAAGTGGGGAGTATTCCATCACACTCCTGACTTGTGACTTGTAGGTGGTAGATAGGCTTTGGGGTGTCAGGACGTAAACTACTCGCTGCAGTATTCCTTGCCTCTGATTTGCTCTTGTAGCCGCTGTATTTATATGGAGAGCCCAGCTGAGTTTCTGGTCAATGGTAAGTAGTTGATAGTGAGGAACTAAGTGATGGTAACATCTTTGAATGTTATGGGGCCATGGTTAGATAATCTCTTATTGGAGGTGGTCATTACCTGGTACTTGTGTGGCTTGAATGTTACTTCCACTTGTCAGTTCAACCCTGGATATTGTTTTATTGCATTTGGAACAACATGAAACATATCGTAACCATTTTGAAATTCTGGGCGTCATTTATTCAACAAATTTCAAAGTAAGCAGCTTTAATGCATGCAAAAGATGTATTGATTTCAAAAGCAAACTGACAGATTCTTGTTTGAAAATGCACTGATTATCTACGTTGGGGTTTCCTTAATTCATGCATATTGATTTGCATACTATGGGCATGATTGATAATTTCAGTGGCAACAGAATCAATATTTCATGAGTGAATTAAACCAGACAATCCACATATGTGTCAGAGCTGCATTGTCAGCAGCAGTATACTCTCAATTTCATTCAGTACTATCAAGAGGAACATGCTACAAAGCATGGTTTGACATTGATTTCAGGGTTTGCTTTGACTAGTGTTTAACAGCATGACCACTGGAGGAAAAACAGAATGCTGGAAATGAACAATAAATCAGTCAGCATCCAAATGAAGAAGATTGGTTTACATCAGATGCTACAATGAAAGGGAATAAAAGTTATTTGGGGCAACTGAACCTGAAATCTAAGTTGCAGTAAATCAAATAGGAGGCATTAAAAAGAAAGCCCACAAAGACTAGGAACGTGAATAAATGAATATGTATAGCAGAGATACATGAAATCTAATAACAGATAAATCTCTATTTTCGTTTAGACCTACAGCTTAAAGCCAAGATTTAAATGATAGGCATACAGGCTTGTTGAGCTGGTATAACATTGTTCCTATGCTCCTATGACATAACACGGTAAAGAACGAATGCTTTATTTTATCATAAATGAAATAACTATTTAACTGATAATCCCTGGCAAAACAACCACCCTAAATGTCTTAAATCTTTGTTTAAATTCCACCCTTCAACATTTTGGGTTTGCTTGATACGTGTTCTTTGCTTGACAAGCATAATACATAATATTGAAATTAGTTCATCTCACTTAGTCAGAAAATGAATATACCTACATTTGACACTTAGGGCTAAAATTTGCTATTTCAGGTCACCTAACATTAATTGGACATGTCTTTGCATGTTTAGCTGTGTAAGATTTTGTGTGGCTCACTGAAAGTGAGAACTGATTATTCTGCAGTGAGGAAAACAAGACATCTGGGATTTAAGTAAGCAGACCAAGCAACAGTATATCTCCTCAACCATTAAACTGAAGGATTGTGAAATTAACAGTGCAAGGTTGGGAAGGAAGTGTAAATTAGAATGGATGAATTCAATACTAAGTCAGCTATCAAAAGAGAGAAACAAAGCCTGGGGTAGTATTCAAATCTCATTCCCATGGAACACCCGGGGGGCAGTTACAAGGAAAACCATGCCAGGCAGTGACTCAGCTCCACTGGTATGGTGCCATACTGTGAGTATGTTACCAGTGGCAGGAGGTGCCCGTGCACATGGCAAGACTGTCAGATGAAACTCCACATTCCCGGAAAAAGCTGTTCCCACTGGAAAAATCTACAGCTCACAACTTCTAGTCCTGCAACCCTCTTCCCCCAGGCCTAACTGTCTCTGGCAAAGCCTGTAGTGAATCTTCATATCTACCCTCCATGGTAAAGTGCCATGCAGTCCCACTGGTGACCACTATGACCAGTGGTGCTGCTGGGACTGACAGGAGCTTGGAAGCTGGACATTCTCCCACATGGGGTCTGAAGCCATGAGTTCAGGCATTTTATTCCCTGTACACTCCAGTCAGGACATTACAATTTGGACGAGGCAGGTTAACAGAGGGACTTTTCCAAAAAAGAGACTTTGAGTTGGGTTTTGCGTGTGTCAGCTCAAGCATGAATTTGTTTTTAGTGGAGTGGGCACTTAAAATATGAGGGGTGGCTATCTCTACCTTGATGCCCCAGAACTCGAGGATCCGAAGAAGAATCAGTGAACCCGAAACAATAACTTTATTTTTCTCTTTCCAATTCTCTGCTGAATTTTTCTATCATTTTCTGCTTTTATTTCAGACCTCTGACATATGTACTAGTCTGCCTTTATTCCTCTGTTTAACTTACTGTGCTTTCTCTTCTACATTCGCCAGTTTAAAGGAGTTCTGTTCTTCTATCCAACAAGATTTCCATTTGAATCCTTCAGTTTGTTTGTCGTCATTTCTTTCTATTTCCCTCCTCGTGTCGGATAAAACGTATTTGCTAAAACTTGCTTTCAAAGCCACATCTCCTTCCTCAGTGACTGCCTCTGCTTCTGACTTGCTCTAAGTGGGTTCCAATAGGAGTTCCATCCCTCATGTTTTGAATGCACCCAGGATTGCGGATATCTCGAAGACTAGAAATCGGATTAGATTAGTTTAGGATACCTGGTCAGCACGGACGAGTTGGTCTGAAGGGTTTGTTTCCTTGCTGTACATTCTACGACTCTATGACATACAGCGCTCCTCGGACTGCTGTTCCTGTCACATCCTGAGATTTACATTTTGTGCCATGCATCGCCACATGCAACTCTCAACCTTTTTGTCTTCATCAGTATCGCCTGATGTAATCTCAAAGCTATCCTGGTCCACAGTTCCATTTCATTCTTTGTTCTTTTTGGTGCCTTAATTAAAAAAAACTCTTCAAGTTCCTTTCATGTTAAACTCACAGGTATTGATACTCTTCAGGAGTCTTCCTCCCCTTCCCTCTGTCTCCAATCCTTCCATTAATCCCATCTCTTATCATGTGGTTATCATAGCTCTTGACCTTCCATTCTAATGCTAAATGATCTGTGCCCAGTAAAGGACTTAGTTTATCCCTTAATGCCTAGCTCAATGAATTTCAGGTACAACATGATGTCGAACTCGTTTTCCATTGTTTTCACTTCCATACTCATTTTCTTTGGACATGAGTCCTCTCCTTGCTCACTCCCAGAGGAGGAAGTGGAGGTGCTGGTGTGCAGTATGTCCCTCCAGAAAATAAGTTTCAGCCCACTGGTTTGCGAGACAGAAATTAAAGAGATGAATCAATAGAAAAAAAAGTGTTTTCAAAGTTTTTCAGTCAACAGCAACAATTAATAGCTGAAGGGGTGAAAACCCAGACTTGTAAGAATTAATATTCAATTTCCAGAGATGTTGTTCTCCATTAATTAAAACTTACCACACTGTGAAATGGGTAATTAAACTGGAATGGATATAACTTAAATTCCTCTGGTGAGTTGAGATCATTACTAATACATAAATACAGAACTTCACATGGTTCAGAAAGCAAGCTACCATTTTGCAAATCCAATGTTGAAGCAACTTGGGCTAAAACTGCAACATCATTTCCAACAATAACAATAGTGACATTAGCCTTACCAATTAGGCTAAATCTTGATTATTTTGGTTAGTGCAACTTGTTTCAAGTTTTTCCAAGGGTTTTTCACAGTTTCCCTGCATGACCTCCTCAGCAAAAGCTCCCTCCCGTGATTTGACAGAAGCTTGTTGATGATCAGGACCAGCTCCTGTCTTTGTGCCTACAACTAAATAGCACAGCAAGACAAATATGAGCCTGGCTGAGGGGACAAAGACCAAAAAGGCTCTCCAACATATGCAGGTATGCTGTGAGCATCCAGGTAGGCTCAAAGTGAGTGAGTGTTGTGATGGCAAGCAAACAGGCCAAAGGTGTAGCCTGTTCCACTCCATGAGGTGGGTCCTCAGCACCTTTGCAGCAGAATTACAGTGATAGTTGTTGATGCAGCATTAAAGGTGCAGAAACGTACTGTAAGTGGATCAGAGTTGTGCCATGGAAAACTCTTTAAGGTTGGCATGTCAGGTACAATACCTGCAGATGTGATGGGCGTGTGACTGGTGCTCATGACTCTATCAAGATCTTCGTACCTGGGGTCAAACATGAAGGTCCTTGGGAGAAAATGGCAAGTTGGAGTTGCCAGGCATTTGCTCTGACTTCTATGTTGATAGTTCTCAACAGTTAGCTTGTTCAGCACATTTGGTAGGTTTGAAAACTGACTATCAACAAGGAAAGTTGCAACATTAATAATACGCATAAGAGGCTTTAAGCCCTCTAAATTGGCAACTCACCATAGCCTAGCGAGAAGTTGCATTGCCAGTTGGCAAATGCATAAAAGAAGCAGCGATATGTTCTTAACATCTAGACAGGCCTCACCAGCGTTTTAATGCAATTCTGCCACAAATCTCACCATAGTGCACATAGTTCAAGCCCGCCTAGAAGATTCCACAGTTTACCAGTTTGCGTGGGCTATGAGCACTGGAACGGTGTGAGCAGCAAGTCCGAGTACAGTGCGTGGGCAATGAGCACCAGAGCAGGATGTGGGGAAAGAGACCCAGACCAGAGAGTGGGGAAACATCCACAGAGCAGCGCGTGGGCTATGAACATCATAGCAGAGAGTGGGGAAACATCAGTGGAGCAGCGTGTGGACTATAAATGACAGAGCAGGGAGTGGGGAAACATCCCCGGAGCAGCACAAAGAGAATCAATCCCAGAGGAGGATGTGGAGAATCAGTCCCAGAGAACAACGTGGAGAATCCGTCCCAGAGAAGGATGTGGAGAATCAGTCCCAGAGCAGCACGTGGAGAATCAGTTCCAGAGAACAACGTGGAGAATCAGTCTGAGAGAAGGATGTGGAGAATCAGTCCCAGAGCAGGACGTGGAGAATCATTCCCAGAGAACAACGTGGAGAATCCGTCCCAGAGAAGGATGTGGAGAATCAGTCCCAGAGCAGGACGTGGAGAATCAATCCCAGAGCAGCACGTGCAGAATCAATCCCAGAGCAGCACGTGGAGAATCAGTCCCAGAGCAGCACGTGGAGAATCAGTCCTAGAGCAGCACGTGGAGAATCAGTCCCAGAGCAGCACGTGGACAATCAGTCCCAGAGCAGGACGTGGAGAATCAGTCCCAGAGAAGGACGTGGAGAATCAGTCCCAGAGAAGGACGTGCAGAATCAATCCCAGAGCAGGACGTGGAGAATCAGTCCTAGAGCAGCACGTGGAGAAACAGTCCCAGAGCAGGACGTGGAGAATCAATCCCAGAGCAGGACGTGGAGAATCAGTCCTAGAGAATACCATGGCGAAACAGCCCCTGAGAAGGACGTGGGGAAACAGCCCCGGACAAGGACATAGGCAGCGAGTCCCGGGCAGACACCTGCAAGGATGAGGCAGCCCTGGCACTTACCTTGGAGCAGCTGAGTGCCAGTACTGCACATGAAGTAGAGCGGGATGGATATCGGACTGGGGTGTGGCACGGATGGTCAGACCAGGTGCGGAGTCCATGCGCTGAGCTGCTATGTTGAAATGTCAATTTGAAATTTCCAACTTTAGTATAATATCAACCCTTTAATGTTAACTTATTTTTCAAATCTAAGCAATGCAAGTACTTTATTCAAGGTTTGTACCTAGGCACTTCTACCTCAGATGTCACCATAAGAAGGCAGATATTGTTAAAGCTTTTCCCTGTAGTCCTACAATGATGTACACGTGACAAGGAGATCGTGATGATTGCAGATGCTGGAGAAGTTAGAGTTTATAAAGTGCAGCACTGGCAAAAGCACAACAGGTCAGGCAGCATCTGAGGAGCAAGAGAGTCGACATTTCAGCGTAGCCCTGTCCTGATGAGGGGTTATGCCCAAAACATCGACTCTCTTGCTTCTCAGATGCTCCCTGACCTGCTGTGTTGTTTTTCCAGTGCCACACTTTATCAACAGCACATATGATAGTAAAAGGATATTTTATTTTATTGCAATTTTTGTTTTCATTAGAATAGCTTGCTTCTTTAAAGTGATTAAATGACTAAAAGTAAAAACCAGAAGAACTGTGGATGCTGTAAATCAGAAACCAAAACAGAAATTGCTGGAAACGCTCAGCATGTCTGTCAGCATCTGTGAAGAGAAGTCAGAGTTAACGTTTCATATCTGCTGACACTTCCTTAGAACTCAGGAAGGGTCAATGGACCCGAAATGTTAACTCTGATTTCTCTTCACTAATGCGACCAGACCTGCTGAGCTTTTCCAGCAATTTCTGCCTTTGTTTGTGAAGTGACTAAAATTACGATTTATGATCACTTTAAAAGTACACTGCAACAATATTAACACAATATAATTAAATTGTGCATTGGAAAATCCTTTGGAGGTTCTGATTTTAAGTAAATAAAGCCAACCCACAAAGTTAGCATTCACCTTAAAGAAGTGGTTCAAAGTTAAAAAAAGACAGATTTTAGAATAGAGTTCCTAGCTTTTGTTCTATTATTGGGGGTAAGGGGGCAGGTAGTGAGGGTAGTTTCACCTTCTTTACACTATTGTAATGTCGAGAGGTGGGAGGACATTGCAAGCGATTGCTCTTGCTGGAGTCTGGAATTACACTGAGGTCTAAGAAGAGGAGAATAGAAGCTGTGGCTTGCTGCTGAAGAAAATCGCACCCACTGACAAAGCAGCACCGGAGGACAACGCCGTCAAGTACAGTCACTGCAGCCGAGACTGCCACTCCCATGTGGGCGTCAACAGCCACAACAGACCAACAAAGATTGAAACAAGAGTTTCCAGGCACAGATCTACGGTCTCACAAAACGAATGGATGCCAATAACACTCTTATAATCAGCACTATCAACAGTAATGGCAAAATAAGTACAAAGGATTTGTGAATTTAAAAAGTGAGTTGCATCCAAAAACAGACACAAACAAGTTTATGATTATGATTTTTCAAGATTCAGTTAATTTCCAATAGGTCTCATTAACATTAAGATTCTGCTGATGGCACTATTTAGAGAAGAATCGCCAATTTGCACTATTTTCTTATTTGCATAGACAAGTTTTTAAAAACCTTGCTAAGAAATCAACTTTTTACACCAGTGAAAGCAATAAAAAATATCTCAGTGTGGATTTTTCTATAAATATTTAGTTCAATTGAACAAATTAGGCAGAGGATCAAATATTCTGCAAATTGCATTATTATGATAAAGGAAAGTGTCTTGTGAGGGAGCCGTGGTTTAATAAGGAATTGGAATCCCTTGTAAAAGGGAAGAGGGCGGCCTATGTAAAGATGAGGCGTGAAGGTTCAGTTGGGGCGATTGAGAGTTGTAAGGTAGCCAGGAAGGATCTGAAGAGAGAGCTAAGAGCAGCGAGAAGGGGACATGAAAAGTCCTTGGTTGGTAGGATTAGGGAAAACCCTAAGGCTTTCTATAGGTATGTCAGGAATAAAAGGATGACTAGGGTAGGTATCGGTCCAGTCAAGGATAGTAGTGGGAAGTTGTGCTTGGAGGCAGAGGAGATTGGAGAGACACTAAATCAATACTTTTCGTCAGTATTCACTCAGGAACAGGACGTTGTTGCTGATGTGAATATTGAGTCACAAGTGATTAGAATGGATGGCTTTGAGGTATGTAGGGAAGAGGTCCAGGGAATACTGGAAAGGGTGAAAACAGATAAGTCCCCTGAACCTGATGGCATTTATCCTAGGATCCTCTGGGAAGCTAGGGAGGAGATAGCGGAGCCATTGGCCTTGATTTTTATGTCGTCGTTGTCTACAGGAATAGTGCCAGAAGACTGGAGGATAGTGAATGTGGTCCCCTTGTTCAAGAAGGGGAGTAGGGACAGCCCTAGTAACTATAGGCCAGTGAGTCTCACTTCTGTTGTGGGCAAAGTCTTAGAGAGAATTGTAAGGGATAGGATTTATGAAATCTGGATAGGAATAATGTGATCAAGGATAGTCAGCATGGTTTTGTGAAGGGCAGGTCGTGCCTCACAAACCTTATTGAGTTCTTTGAGAAGGTGACTAAGGAAGTGGACGAGGGTAAAGCAGTAGATGTGGTGTATATGGATTTTAGCAAGGCGTTCGATAAGGTACCCCATGGTAGGCTACTGCAAAAATTATGGAGTTATGGCATTGAGGGTGCATTAGAGGTTTGGGTTAGGAATTGGCTGGCTGGAAGGAGACAGAGGGTAGTAGTTGATGGTAAAGGTTCATCTTGGAGTGCAGTTACTAGCGGTGTTCCACAAGGATCTGTTTTGGGACCATTGCTGTTTGTCATTTTTATAAATGACCTGGAGGAGGGGCTTGAAGGCTGGGTGAGCAAGTTTGCGGATGATACGAAAGTCGGGGGAGTGGTGGACAGCGAAGAAGGATGTGGCAGGTTACAGCGGGATAGAGATAAGTTGCAGAGCTGGGCAGAAAGGTGGCAAATGGAGTTCAATGTAGCTAAGTGTGAAGTCATTCACTTTGGTAGGAGTAACAAGAAGATGGATTACTGGGCTAATGGTAGGCTACTTGGTAGTGTGGATGAGCAGAGGTATCTTGGTGTCCATGTACACAGATCTCTGAAAGTTGCCACCCAGATAAATAGTGCTGTGAAGAAGGCATATGGCGTACTGGGCTATATTGGCAGAGGAATTGAGTTCCAGAGTCCTGAGGTCATGTTGCATTGTATAAGACTCTGGTGCGGCCTTATCTGGAGTATTGTGTACAGTTTTGGTCGCCATACTATAGGAAGGATGTGGAGGCACTGGAACGGGTGCAGAGGAGGTTTACCAGGATGTTGCCTGGCATGGTAGGAAGATCGTATGAGGAAAGGCTGAGGCACTTGGGGCTGTTCTCATTGGAGAAAAGAAGGTTTAGGGGCGATTTGATAGAGGTATACAAGATGATTAGGGGTTTAGATAGGGTTGACAGTGAGAACCTTTTTCCGCATATGGAGTCAGCTGTTACTAGGGGACACAGCTTTAAATTAAGGGGAGGTTGGTATAGGACAGATGTTAGGGGTAGATTCTTTACTCAGCGGGTTGTGAGTTCATGGAATGCCCTGCCAGTATCAGTGGTGGACTCTCCCTCTTTATGGTCATTCAAGCGGGCATTGGATAAGCATTTGGAGGTTATTGGGCTAGTGTAGGTTAGGTAGGCTTCGGTCGGCGCAACATCGAGGGCCGAAGGGCCTATACTGCGCTGTATTTTTCTATGTTCTATGTTCTATTTTCAGCTGTATTAATGACATCAGTTTGCCACTCTTAAATGTATCAATAATTTATTTTCATGGAAAGAATTACATTCAATTATACTGCCTTATTGCACTAGTTTGTGGAAGATTATATTGTTGTGATTACACAATTAATTATTAGTGGACAACTTAAATGTAATCTATTGGGAATTTTTTAGCTCATTTTTGTTGCCATTTCTTGGATTTGATACTGAAAAATTCTTATTTCTGTCTTAGTCAGACTATTGTAGTCCATGTAAATGTTGCTTCTGCAGTATAAGCAGATTAAATTTTCAATAGATTTGTTGTATTGCTTTCTGTTTGATTCAAATTAATGGTTTAACAGAGGAACCAAATTGAGCATAAATGTGAAAAGTATAGGCAATTTCAAAGAGTTGCAAGCTCATTTTACTCTTTTTGTACTGCTGACTTCAGATTATTCTATTGTATTTTGTCTTGTCTCGCAGGGCATGGTTAATTACTTGTAGTAAGTGCTTTTAAAATCAATGTGGCTCTATGTGGCATATAGGTCCAGTGACAATCCATGAAACCTGATATATTGAAAACAAAAAGGCTATAGCATTCTATGAGATGTATTTTAAGATGGGCAGCTCTGATCAGACACTATTGCTGGAATGGAAATCCTGCAGCATTCAGAATGTCATAAATATTGTTTTCTGAACATTGCTCAGAACATTATTTTCTGTTGCAGTTGTGAATGCAGTTTTCTTCTTATTGCAGATTGTGGCATTGAAATAAAAGCCTAATCTTAATTTAACTGAAAAATTTATGTTGGAATAGACCACTGACCCTTGAGGTACATTTCTACCTCTATTCACTGTTTTCCAAAGGGAATCTTGAACATAAAGTCTGGCAGTGAGGCAAGTGAGGGAGGGAAAACTCATCAAAATGCCTTAGTTTGCTCTCTTAACTTGCTGTACATTAGATATTCTTTTAGCAGGAATTTTCTAAATTACGGGCTATTACCACTAGTACCCTACAGTAGATCAGTCATAAAATCATTGCGGTAATTATGTTATAGATTTGCTTGCACTTTTGGAATATTTCATAGTGTTGATCATCAGGTGTATTTTTTAAAAAAGCAACATTTCAATTAGATGACATAACTATTCTGTACACAATTGTAAGAAATGTTACATAGAACATAGAAGAACGTAGATTAGTACAGCACAGGATCAGGCCATTTGGCCCACCATGTTTGTGCTGACCATGATGCCTTTCTAAACTAATCCAGTCTGCCTGCAGGTCCATCTCCCTCTGTCCCTTGCCTGTTCATGTGTCTGCCTGAATGTACCTTAAATATTGCTATTGTATCTGCTTCCACTATATGTTCAGAATCACATTCAATTAGTTGCACTCAAGGCATTTCAATGTTCCCTTCAATAAAACATAAGCTTGAACACTGAAATTTGCCTTCAGTTTTCAATCCATAAACATTTTTCCCACATCAACACACATGAGTTGAAACACAATCATATCAGATCTGAAATTAGCCAGAGTGAAAGTTAGTACATGAACATTTGCCTTTATAAATTGATCCTTTCCTATTTTGAATAATGATGTTTATCCATTTATGTTGAATGAACTAGATATTTGTGAAAACAGTACACAAATGAATTGCCTCGCAAAGTTATAGTCATGCTTAGTAAAAATCAAAGAGATTAGTTCTGATGAAAGGCTCCACCTATTTTGTTACCTGATATTACTGAATCACATACCGACTATCTTCCTGCTTGTGCACATCTATTTCTACTTCAGATATGCAGTATTTGTAATTTTCTTATATCTACAGATGAGATTGAGTATACCATCCAAGTATGGAATCAACATCTACAAGTACTGACCCAGAACATGATAAATAGGATGAGCTCTCTGGCAACAGTGACCAAAGTCAGCCATAGGAAATTAATATAGCTGACAAAAGGAAAAGGAGACATTGCAGAAATAGTAAGCAGGACTAAAGTGAAGAGGATGTTATCAGAATTGCCTACTGTTGTGATATCATCTCAGAATAGGACAGTCCAAAAACAATTCATAAAACAGCTGGTCCAATTCACTGGT
Source organism: Chiloscyllium punctatum (assembly GCF_047496795.1). Taxonomy (NCBI): domain Eukaryota; kingdom Metazoa; phylum Chordata; class Chondrichthyes; order Orectolobiformes; family Hemiscylliidae; genus Chiloscyllium; species Chiloscyllium punctatum. Next base: position 46,595,497 of record NC_092750.1, on the reverse strand, counting down.
CTGCATGCATAAGGATCAGGCAAATGTCTGACAGAAATAGGAAAGGATGGATTTTTAAATACTTGAAAGGGCTCTGTGAGTCAATGTGCCATTCCACTGGTATTCGCTTTTTTCCCAATTGATAATTCATGAAAATCAAGAAAAGCCATCCAGATATCCACCAACTCTGCACCTACATGTAGGGCTGAGCAGGCAGGTTTAGGTAATACCACATCCTGAATCGAGATTGTAGTTAAAAAGAATGGGCACAAATTATCACTATCTAAGGAGTTGAGAGAAGAGAATGTATTACAAGAGATATTTTTGTCTGAGCCTCTGGCAAAATGGTAGTATTCATACATCAGAGTGAAGGTGTCAAGACTCACTCCCAGCTTCTTTGCGAGTTACCCCCAAGAAGATTCATACACAAATTTTCACTGAGTGTCCTCTGGTCTCTCTGTTGATTCTGACCAGGGTTTGCTATAAATCTACCATCCTATCACTCCCATCCCAAAATTGAAGTTAAACTGATGCTGCAGCACCAATGACATCATTGGGCCAAGATTTTTACTTTTCAGTCCAGAACCTGTCAGCCTGCAGCAACAAACACAATCTGTATGAACTGACGAAAAAATGGCAGCCAGTATATCAATCAAATCCTGGGCTGCTTCAAAACTCCACTTTCCCATCCACTCGTAGAATGTTCCCAGCCTTGTGTTGATGAGGTTTTAAGACAATGTAGGAGTGGTATACGGAGAGTCAGGAACTCTCTTCAGGCAATTTTCCCAGGTGCAGGCTGTTGCAATAACTGGCTCACCACTCCATGGCAGAAGGCATTGAAGACAATTAGAAAAGTGCTATCAATGGGCTATTCTTCAGCAGCGGTCTACTTTCCTGCTCTAATGGGATTCCAGCAGTGTTGCAGAGATAGTTTCTCACTAGGATGGTGGAGAGTCATGTGTAGCTGAATTAATTGGCAGCACACAGAGGGACTAATTCTATTCCGCTTCACTGGGGCTTTACCTGCTATTCCTGGAGTTATCACAAAGTTATAGATTTGGAAATTATGCACAATTCCTAAATTAAGCATGGACGATGTTTCTGTACTCAACAAAGAGTACTATGTATTCCAGATAAATAGAATCTAGCTCTGATAAATAATTCTGAACTGCAAAAATAACTCTACTAGTTAAAATTCTAATGTCCTTATATATGCCACCTCAACACATGCATATAGCCAAATATTAAAATCCAGATGTTATAGGCAGAGGGAAAGACTGGGAAGATAGTTCAATCATTTTTCTTCACAGGATCCACTGAAATAGTCCTTTTAGCATGTGCTGCTCCTTGATTGTCTTTTTCCAGATACTTTCACTTGTCTGTAGAAGATATAGGTTGCTTCACACATATAAAAACTGTGATTTACTAATTAGGAGACATATCTTACAACAAGTGCTGAGCATTTCTTTTAAAAAATAACTTTCTATCTTCAGGCTTGCTGCAAAACAAAAACAGCTCCTTCTCCTTCAGAGATCTGATGGTTTCTGCCAAAACATTCACATTCCCAAATTGTTCAGATACCTGGGATCCAATCACATAATAGGTGGGAGGCCTTTGTCAACAATAACTAGTCACGAACCAACAGACCAATCAGCTGTCGGTTGCCAGCTAAATTTCCTTTAGATCACAGTTCTTGGTTTCAGTTTGTCTGCAAACTAGGCTTCCACTATTGCTTGAACAAGCAGCTATATAAACACTGCTGACAAGGAGTGTCAGGTTATTTCTTTTTAAAAGTGCTGCAATTCTTCAACAAAGCTTGTTTTTTTTAAAATAGTCCTGTTCCCATTTTAGTGCACAATGCAAATGCCAGACAAATAAAGATATAATCTTTTCAATTATCACTAGAACCAGAGGGACCTGGAACTCTGAAGAATAGGTGAACCCTCCACAATGCTTTGTAATCTTGTTCACACTAGAAGCAAACATTTCCAATTTGAAGTGCCCCTAGATTTCCCTGTTTTTCATTGGTCCTGATGGGATTGCTATGAGCCCTCTTATTGGTTCTACAGATGACAAACATGGATGTGGTTCATTGGGAGGTTAATTTATGAATTACATTTGGTCCTGTGTCCATGGGAAAGTCCATCGTTGATATCCAGCACAAAATTTGTATCCAACTGTATTGACCATTGACTCAGTGATACATTTTGCACTTCAGTATCAGAGAGCTAGGTAGATTTTCCATTTCAGATAGCTTCAGCAGAGACTAGACTGCAGATTCTGAAAACTGAATTGATGTCCAATGATGCCCATGACCCTTATTATGAAACAACTTGGTGGTGCTGTTTAACCTTGGTTGCAGTTCACCGAGGATGAAGTACTTCGAATAAAGTGAGGAAGGTGATAAGAAAAAGCTAATCTAGTAAGTGGCTGAAGAATTCCCTGTGTGTGTATTGAGTTAAGATTTGCCCTAGGGCAAAGCATCAACAACTGGATGGTGATTTTTGCTCAAAAGTGCTTGTTACAAAGTTTAATCATTAAAATACTTGTCAGTTATTTGGTCTAAAGTGGTCTTCTAATCATTTGCAGATCAGATGTTCTTGATGAACTGTCAATTTCAAATAAGCAGTTTATCAAAACATTTGCTGTAATTCATTATGCGTCATAACAAGTAATCTAATTTGACAGAATTCAAGAACTCCTCATGATACTCGACTTCAAAGATTCTCCCATTGGTAGGATTGTGTTGCACTATTTTAGATCACATCACATTGCTTTTTTTTTGCTAAACCTTAAACTGGAATGCTAAGAAGAACCTAATTAGATCATAATCCAATTGACTGACATGAGGTTCTGTGACAGGAAAGCAGCTTGATTCCTAACTTGCTGGAGAGGGCTATAATTATTCTGGATTGTTACATTAGCAGACTCAGAAAGAATGCCCAGGTGTTGAATTATTTACCTTAAAAACATAAAATGTTATTTTTTAACATGCTAAATCATTTATCTACTGTGGTGTACTGAATAAAATCACAAGTTAAAGTAACAATGTTAGAAAATGGTGTGACAAATTATGTAATGACAAGATGTTGAATAATGGATTGGTTTCAACAATGTTTGCACTTGTGGCGATAGTTTGCAAAACTGGAAAAAAATGACATTGTTCACAGAGAAAATCAAATATCCCTTTGTGAGATGCCATTCGTTTCTAATGTATTTTCTGCAGTCTTAGGCATGTTAGTTGTATTTGAATATTGTTGTAATATGGAAATGGAACTTTTATGAGTGTTTACAGGAATAATTAGCTTATTGGCAGGGAATTGAATGTAGAAAGATAAACTACATGCCATCAAATCAAAATAATTTAAAATACCATAAAAAATTTAAAGTTCACTCTCAGAACATAACTTTTCGAACTTAGAGTTGGACCGAAGGATCTGTTTCCGTGCTGTACATTTCTATGGCTCTACGACTCTATAACCATGAAGAACATTCTGTTAGGTAGGGAATCAGTGTTTCCTCCTCAGTCACCATTCCCCACAAATTGCAACACTATACTTAAATTAGAGCAATTCAGAAGGGTCAGATCCCTGCAATAGTTTCAACATTGCCTGGTTGAATGACTTTGTCAAAGCTAGATTTTCACCTTCTGAAAAATTCAACAAGTTGGCATGTCGAGCCAAATAGCCTCATTCTACCCCATATCAATTCTGTGATTCTGTGAAACAGTGCTTCATCAACATGTGGCCTTGATCCACATTATGACTTTATAGACAACATATGTAGATACTTGACTTGGAGATGTTTATAATGCATCTGGGGGAGGCCCATAATTGAACTAACTTAAATTAATAACGTGATTGTGGTTTATGTAGAATAATGTTTAATTATATCTGTAGGTATTTTTCCCAAAAGATAGATTACGATGTATGCCATCAATTATTTAACTCCACTGTCTGGTATACTTTCACTAAGGCCCTAGTGCCAAAGCGAATGAAAAATTGTCACACAAAAAAAAACATTCTCCAGGCTTTGAGGCAACCATTGTTCCCAGCTGAACTCACAAGGAAGGATTGTGAAAATGGAATCACAGCATTTGCCTTGTCCTAAATGAAAGTGATGGGATGTTCTTGATAAGATGTAGACTGGAGACCAAGAGCAATCCTGTCCAAATTATGGGGGTCATTTCAGTATATGGCAAGAATTTACATTTTTTAAATTCTCTCATGGGATCAGATTTTAGCTGCTAAGGCCAAGATTTGTTAACCTCCCTAATTTTCCTTGAAACAGTGATAATGAGTTGTATATTCCATGCTTGGAGTCTGTCTGTTGGGATACAACCACAGTGCCATTAAATGTTCAGGATTCTGAATCTAGGCTAACACTGAAGTTTCTCTGCTCAGTGAAGAAAGAAGTTTTAAAATCAGTAGCACTCAACAGTCCAAGACAGTGTCCTAGTCCAGGAAATAAACCTGACTGAAAAGTGTCAGCAGGTGAGAATGGAAAAGGAAATGAGAGAATAAAATGGCAACAGGCAGCACTATGGTTCCCCAATAAGGATATTGATCACCACTCTGTGCTCTCTAGTTTTCAGAATTTTTAAGATGAGGGAATGGAGAAATGCACATGATATTCTCTACGGTCGTGAACAGGAAAGACCATCGATCTTCCACTATTATTTTGATATTGTCATTGTGTAGCAGAAGAAAGAAATTGAGAGGAAGCTCTAGAACAATGAGGATTAAGAATGATACAATATATCTTTCTCACCCTGTAAAGTCAGAAATGTAAGATGACTATTATTCAGTAGATATTAACAAGTGCTGGAGATGGGAGTGCTCCATTTTGTGCAGCCATGTCTGCAAAGCCAAAAGCTATTGCTGATAGAAGCATCATTAACATCTACAGGTATCATTGATGGAGACTTGATGTGTGGGATCAGGGTGAAACTGAGGTTCAGGAGCTGCAGATGTATTCAAAGAAATGGACTCAGTTGCATCCCATGACACCCACCCCACCCCACCGCAATTAATTTTATTGCTTTTGGAGTAGAACATGACAAAATAATTGGAGAATAGCTAAGGGAGTGAGACCAGGATTTCCGGTTATCTGCTCACAGTGAACACTGACATAGTAGGTGAAGGTTATAAAGAGGTTAGTCCTAACTAGGAACTGACACTTGAAAATACAGAAGACTTCATGTTATTCAGTACTGACATCAGACATCGATTAGAACCAGCAGAAATGTATGTCCTTAGATTTGATGACAAGACTATTGTGTAGTTTTAATGATGCCACTGACTGTAGATGCTTTTTTTTCAAGTTTTAAAATGAAGGGGGCGGGAATAGGAATTATTTATCTTGACAGTTACTTCTTGAGCACTGTGGTGATTAATTTTCAGATATAAGCAATCGGTTTGTTGAAACTATGTAAATTTGGATCAAATTGGAGTCAAAAGCAGATGCTTTCTACATGCTTGTTATCTGTTCAAGTTTACTTTTAACATTTGATGCATTTATTTTCGTATTTATTCAAAGCTCAGAATCTTACAAATGACTGGACCTATCAGTACAACATGATGACATAGACCAGATCATTCATTAATGCTGCAAATTGAAAGGAAGACTTTGTGCACAAATTCATCATACACAGATTCACGCATGGACTGAATAATTATTTTACATCAGCAGATACAGTAGAGGATGAGATTAATATCCTGAAATCCCAGAGAAACTAAAATTGAAGCAGGGACAAGAGCTCACCAAAATTATTTTAAGCAAAATGACAAGGAAACAATGGTACATGAAAATTAAACAATAGTGACAAATCCCCAGGACCAGTTAGTTCCTAAGACCATAAAACAATAAGAAATAGGAACAGGAGTGGGTCATTCAGCCCCTTGAGCCTGTTCTATCATTCAATAAGATGACAGGATTCCTGAAGAAGGGCTTATGCCCGAAACGTCGATTCTCCTGTTCCTTGGATGCCGCCTGACCTGCTGCGCTTTTCCAGCAACACATTTTCAGCTATGCTAAATTGCCCATAGTGTTAGGTGCATTTGTCAGAGGGAAATGGGTCTGGGTAGGTTACTCTTCGGAGGTTCGGTTCGGACTGGTTGGGCTGAAGGGCCTGTTTCCACACTGTAGGGAATCTAATCTAATCTTAAATATATACAAGGACTCTGTTCCCGCAGCTTTCTGTGGCAAAGAATTCCAAAGGATTACAGCCTCTGAGACAAGAAATTTCTCCTCATCTCATCTTAAATTGGTGGCCCTTTATTCTAAGACTATGCCCTCCCGTAGTGTCTTCCATGAAGGGAAACATCCTCTCACCATTTACCCTGTCAAGCCCTTTAAGAATCCTATGTTTCAATGAGATCATCTCACATTTTTCTAATCTCCAGTGAGTAGAGTCGTAACCTGTTTAGAATCTGCACATAAGACAATCTTTCCGGAACAAGGATAATCCTAGTGGACCTTCTCTGAACTGTTTCCAATGAAATTATATCTTTCCTTAAATAAAGGATACAACTGCTCACAATACCCATATGTAATCTGACCTGTACCTTGTACAGTTGCAGTAAGACTTCTCTACTCTTCCACTCCAAACTTCTTGAAATAAAGACCAACATTCCATTAGCCTTTACAAGCAAAAACAGAAATTGTTGGAAAAATGCAGCTGTTTTGGTAGTTTCTATGGAGAGAAATCAGTTAATGGTGACCCTCCTTCGGAACTGATGGTAGCTAGGAAAAGGTTGATATTTATACAAGAGATGGGGAATGGGGAGGGAGAGCGGGGGAGTAAACAATAGGTGGAAATAGACCAGGAAGAGAGAGAAAAACAGCTCAACAGACAAACGAGTGGTTTAAGGTCAGTCTGGGGAATGAATGGCTGCTAATGGGGACTGTTAGTAGCTAATAATGGGTTGTGTGTGGACGCAGCTTATGATGACAAGTCCTAAAATTGTTGAACTCGACATTAAGTCCAGAAGGTTACAGAGCTTCCAAGTGGAAAATGAGGTGCTGTTCTTCCAGTTTGTACTGAACTTCGCTGGAGCAAGCCTGAGACAAAGATCCTACCAGAGAACAGCATGGTGTGTTGAAGTGGCAAATAACAAGAAACTTTAGACAGAACCTAGGCGTTCAGCAAAGCAGTCATCTAGCCTGCACTTCATTTTCCTAATGTAGAGGAAGGATCGTATTGTGAGCAGTGAATACAGTCAACTAGATTTATTAGATTAGATTCCCTGCAAAGTGGAAACAGGCCTTTCAACCTAACAAGTCCACATCGACCCTTGGACGAGTAACCTATCCAGACCCATTTCCCTCTGACAAATGCATCTAACACTATGGGGCAATTTAGCATGGCCAGTTTACCTGACCTGCACAGCTTTGGACTGTAGAAGGAAACCAGAGCACCTGGAGGAAACCCATGCAGGTACAGGGAGAATGTGCAAACTCCACATAGACAGTCATCCGAGGCTGGATTTGAACCCAGGTTCCTGGTGCTGTGAGGCAGCAGTGCTAACCACTGAGCCACCGTGCTGCCCCCAGATTGAATGAAGTGCAGGTGTGATTCACCTAGAAGGTGTGATTGGAGACTTGGATGGTGAGGAGAGAGGAACTGAATAGGCAGCTGTTATACCTTCTATGATTGGAGGGGAAGGTACTGTGGGGATATTGGGGGGAGGAAGTGTCAGTGGGAGTGTTGGGAATGAAGTAGGAATGGACCAGTATAACCTAGAAGGAATAGTCCCTGCGGAAGGCTGACAAGAATGGGAGGGGAATATGTGTCTGGTGGTGGCATCTCACTGGAGGTAGTGGAAGTGATGGCTAATGATCCTATGGATGTGGATGCTGGTGGAGCGATAGGTGAGGACAAGCCTTCCTGATTACCTGCTACACCGTTGTGCTAGCTTTGTGTGTTTCACACCCAACTACCTCCAAGTCCCTTTGTGTTGCAGCTTTCTGCAGTTTTTCTCCATTTAAATAATATTATGTTCTCTTGTTGTCCTCTCCAAAATGAACAGGTTTGCATTTTCCCACATTATACTCCATTGGCCAATTTTTTTGCCCACTTGTTAAATTTACCAATATATCTCTGAAAACTATTGCATCCCTCTCACAAACTGCCTTTCCATCTATTTTTGTGTCATCTGCAAATTTGGTTACAATATATTTACTTCCTTCCTCAAAGTCAGGAACGTATATTATAAACAGCTGAAGTCCCAACACTGATCCCTGTGGAATGCTACTGGTCACATGTGGCCATCCTGAACAGAGCTCCTTTTCCAGACTCCTCGCTGTTTTCTGCCCATGTGCCAATTCTCTATCCATGCCGATATACTGTCTGCAACACTCTGGGCTCTTATCTTGTGATTTAACTTGTTGAACACCACTGGAAGTCCAAATACAACACATCATGGCTCCCCCTCTATCTACTTTAGCCGAAACTTCCTCAAGAAATAAATAAATTAGTTAGCCATGAATTCCTTTTCATGAAGCACGCTGACTCTGCTTAATTAGGTTATGATTTCCCTTATGCTCTTCCTTAATGATTGATTCCAATACTTTTTCAACAATATATGTCAGTTTAATTGGCCTACAGTTACCTAATTTTCACCTCCCCCTCATTTCCAATCCTTTGGTCTCTGAAATCCAACATTTTTTGGAAAATTACAACCAATCCATCCACCACCTCTGTAGCTACCTCTTGTGGAATCCTAGCATGCAAGGCATCAGGGCCAGGTGACTTACTGCCTTTAGCCACATTATTTTATCTAATACAATGTCTTTAGTGGTGGTGATGTACTTAATTCCTTCCCTGTAGCATTAATGGAATGTTTGAAATATGTTTTACTGCAAAACTTGATGCAAAATATCTGTTTAACACCTCTGCCATTTCCTTGAAATATCTGTTTAACACCTCTGCCATTTCCTTGTTCCCTGACACTATCTCCCCAGATTCATTTTCTATGGGGCCGATGTTTACTTTGATCTCTGTCTTCCTTTTTATACATTTAAACTTGCTCTTATTGTCACTTTTTTAAATTCCTCACTAGTTCTCCCTCAGTTTACTTTCTCTGTCTTTATTTTATTTATTAGTCTTCCTTTGCTGGATTCTGAATATATCCTAACTTTTAGGGCTATCCTTGACTTTGGCATCCTTGATTGCTTTTCCTTTCAACTTAATACTTTCCTTAACTCCCTTGATTAGCCATGGTTAGTTTATTCCTCTCTCAGAATCTTTCCTCCTTACTGGGATGTATTTTTCAGAGAGTCGTGAACTACCTTCTTAAGTCTCTGCCACTGCTTGCTTACATTCATTGCTGCTAATCTATCGGCTCAGTTCACTTTAGCTAACTCTATCCTCATTTTGCTGTAATTCCCTTTATTTAAGTTAAACACTGTTATTTCTGACCCAAGTTTCTGACTCGTAAACTCAATATTAAATTCTGTTATGTTATGGACACTACTTCCGAGGAAATATTTTACTCAGAGGTAATTTACTAAACCTGCCTCATTATCCATTACCAGATCCATAATATCCAGCTCCTGTTTGGCTCCATAATACATTGCTCTAGAAAACTATCTCTAATACACTCTATGAATTGAGTGTAGCAACCTTTTCTAATTTGACTGACCCAATCAAAATGAAGATTAAAGACACCCTTAATTACCGTTCTATTCTTTTTACATGCTTCTATTATTTGTTGATTTACAGTCTTTCCCACAGAGTGGTGACTGTTTAAGGTTCTGTACATTACTCCTGCCAAAGTCCTCTTTCCTTTATTCTTTTTAAACCAAAGGGATACTACATCATCCAAGCATAGATCACCTTTTCTGACTGTCCTCATTTTATTTTTATTGACAGTGTTACCCCACTGCTTGTTCTATCTTTCCTATCTGTCCTAAAGGTGAAATATCTCTGAAAGTAAAGATCCCAAGTTCAATCTCTTTGTAACCATGTTTCCGTAATGGCTTTGAGATCATATTCATTTCCTTCGATCTGCACTGTCAGTTCATTTACCTTATTCCAAACGCTTCGTGCATTAAGGTACAAAGCCTTTGAGTTTCCCTTTTGTTGTTTCTTGGTAGAATATGACTTTCACACATTCTGTCCTTTACTTATATTATTCTGAGCCAGATCTTAACAGGAAGTAGCTGATAACTTTGGACATGTATAGTAAGGTCATCTGCAAATTTTCTCTCAAAAAAATTGCAAAATTGCAGATGCCAGTCTGATATTTAAGAAAGGTGACAGAGGAAGTCAGGGAATTATAGACTGGTTTGCCTAATCTCTGTTTTTGCTGACTGGGGAGTTTAGACTGGGTGCACAGCAAAAATCAGAGCCAGTCCTTACAGAATTGAAATTAGGAAACAGTCGACATGCAGATTGATAGAGCATTCTTTCTGTCCCAAATAAGAATTGTTTAGATCAACTATAAATTCTAAATTTGAGCTTGGTAGAATTGTGTTATATAAGATATTAAGAGAAAATGAGGCAAAAGTAGGTAAATCGAGTTAAGGGCTTTTGCCCGAAATGTCGATTTCGAAGCTCCTTGGATGCTACCTGAACTGTTGTGCTCTTCCAGCACCACTAATCCAGAATCTGGTTTCCAGCATCTGCAGTTATTGTTTTTACCTTAAGTCACCAATTAGTCATGATCTGACTGAATTAAAGAATAGTTTTGAGAGAGTAAATCACATACTGCTGTTTGGAAGATTAGGTCATAACCCCATCACTCCCTGTCAAAATCTCTAGCCCTAGAGGATGTAGGTTCGAGGTGAGAGTGAGACTTAAAAGGGATCTAAGGGGCAATGTTTTCACGCAGAGGGCGGTGCGTGTATGGAATGAGCTGCCATAGCAGGTGGAGGAGGCTGGGACAATTACAACATTTAAAAGGCATCTGGTTGGGTATTTGAATAGAAATGGTTCAGAGGGATGTGGTCAATTGCGGGCAAATGGGTTTATATTAATTTACTATATCTAATTGGTATGGATGAATTAGACCAAATGTTGTGTGTGTCTATGAGCCTCATCACTACCTCCTTGAGCAATCACTGAACATAGACTTTGGAAAGCTTTAGAGTATTTATAACCCAAGGCAGGAATATTAGATACTTGAAATCTAACTGATAACCTGATGTATTCTGACTGGCACTGCTTCAACCAGAATTCATTTGGCGTTAGGACTGCCCTTGTTAGGGAATAATGACCTGTAGCTCCTGTTGGCAATATAGGTAAGGAAAAATGCATGTGTCCTTGTTAGGAAACAACAGCCAATTCAGACAATACCATGGCATATTGATTTGGTTTAACCAACTGGCCAGCATGAATGAGGCAAAGAGTACTGGATAAGATAAAATTAAGCAGTAAATTGGGTTAAAGGTTTTTTTTTGCTTTGCTTGGCCGGCCCTTACTGAGAGGGGAATTATTAGTCCGCCTATAACCTCTGAAAATGGTTCTCCTTTGGCATAAATTGGTGGGGGAGATTTTCTTTTAGCTGAAACAGCACCTTTCATAATTTGGTATTTAAAGTTTAACTGTAAGTATAAAAGGAGTATATCCAATGTAACAAGGATAAGATGATGCACATAAGGATCTTGCAAAAAATATACAAAAGGGTCCTGTTGTTTGGAAGGAAAAATGGAACTGTTGTTTCCACAGAGACAGTTTGATAAGGAACATTCTTGAGCAATGTTGATTGAAGCCTTCAAACCAGTCTGGTCCAAAGTCTCGTACTGATCATGGAGAACAGCCACTGGACTAAAGTGTTAACTCTATTTTCTCTCCACATATGCTGTTAGATTTGCTGAGTTTTTCTATAAGTGATAAGGGTCTGGTAAACATTATGAGATTATGAGAAGACCTAAAGCTGCTGATGATCATATACCTGTAGTCACATGATTAACCTGAATGGATGTGTATGCAATCAATTAATAATATAATTGGTTTGTAACAGCCAAAGGTGGGCTAAACGCATGTGTAAATGTTAGCCACTGTTCAGTGGGAGAAGTCTCTGGATTGCCCAGTGACTTCTCCCCACTGGTGTAAAGCAATTAACTCTTTGGTGCTGAAAGTGGGCCTGGGTATCGAATGATTTGTTTAGTCATTCCACCCCAACACTTGCCAACTGCATGGCGCAATGTTTCTCATGCAGTAAACAGTATTGTTCTATTTGCAATTTATCACTCTTGATGAGCATAAGATGGAAAGTTTTGACAGTATGTCTTTTTACAGCAATGTTGGAAATCTGAAATTCTGATTTCCAAGAACCATTTAAACTGGATTATTAGAACATTTAAAAACTGAAATTGATATTTGTTAGGCATGGGTACCGATGATTATGGAATCATAGCAAGAAAATGAAGATGCAAATTAGCCAAGATGTAACTGAATGATGCAAAAGGATCGTGGGCTTATATTTCAAGGAGATGTGTAATGGTGTCTTCTTCAACATCTTTTAAAGAATAGAGTTTCTGTTCGTAAAAATTATGGGTAACTTATCAGAGCAGGATCAGATATCTTCAGTAATTCAACTGAATGGAGGATTCTGCTCTGGGATTGAAGAAAATGTAATTGGTATTCAGGCTGTCTCTCAAACAGGAATAGCCAACTAAGTTTTCAAGAAGAATTGCTAAGGTATTAATTTTGGCAGTATTTCGCATATTCCTCCCAATGTCCAATTGTATGAGGATCAGACACTGCATAATGTAGAGAATGCTGAAAGAATATTTCAGCTCAACAACTAGAAATTAAAGAAGGAGTAAAGTTCACTTAATCGTGTTTTCTAATATTGGATAATTGTATTTGTACCTCAGGCTCAACAAACTAGACACGGCTAATTATTCCAGTGTTACGTGATTTAGTGAAAACCATTGAAAAAGGTATTCATCCCTATATTTTAAAATTAACTAAAATCAATCTTTCCCATACTACCTCCTATAGCAATGCATGTCAGGTAATGCATCATGGAATAATTACTAAAGCTCTTTGTCCTTTCTTCAAGAGATGTAATTCTTAAGCATTACAATCATTGGATTTCTATTTGTTGAAGATTCAGACAGACAACAAGTAGTGTATCTTAAACATAACACTAGTAACTTTATGGATGGTAAGACTAATATTGAAGTGACTAATTCTTTTCAAAGAACAAGAACAAAAATATGGATTATTCTGGCCCCAAGGAAATGGTTTGGACTTATTGATGGGAAAGGGTGGGAACAGTGTTGAGATTGCTCCTCGACACATTGTCAACACCAGGGAAATGGACAAGGTTAGGAAGAGGTTTGGCTGCCCACATTATGCCAATATGTGGCTAATCATGGTGTTTGAGATCCCAGTTAGGGACAAATTTGTAAACACCAGCAGCTCTCTCCTCTTTCCGCACCATCGCACCCCACCCCATTGCAAGTAAAGGCTGCTAGATTAATAGATGTAACTTCCCTGCAGCAATTGGAATCCATCAAAGCCAGAGGGTTCATGCCTCGCTGATGGAGCCTGGGGTACAAAACAATGAATTCCAGGTCAAAGAGGATCTCCACTAACCACGAACATCCCCCTGCCACCCCACCCCCATCCCACCTGATTTGTGTTGTTTTCAGCACTGTTGTGCAGCCCCGCAAGTACAAACCCTTGAGGTGCCCTTGCAGTCTCCAACCTGGATCAGCAACCTCTCCCTCTTCTGTTAGCAGGATCAAAATTGCACTCAATATAGCTATACTACTATTCATAATAAGATAGCAAGCAGCAGGTGCAGCAGTTCTTCAGCACTGAAGTATCAGCACTGAAGTATTAGCCTTGATCTTTTTGCTCAAAACCTCATGTGGGACTTGAACCCACGAGCTTCTGTCTCAGAGGAGTTCAGACACTCAGATTGAGTAATTTCAAATTTCAGTTATTTCTGCGGGGATTGCACTATTTGTACATTCATACTCAAAAGTACATTTGTAGGGCTTTCCAAATAACTAAGTCTTTGGCTGGATTTTACCATAAAAGAAGCATTGCATCCACGCTTGCTGGAAGCAATACTGCAGTTCGTTTTTCCAGTAGACTGCCTCCCAATTGGCTGTCAGCTACTGGGATTCAAAATAATGCTCCCGAGAGCAATTACTGCATTTGCAGTTCAGTTGGCTTCTATTTATGATTTCAAATCACCTCATCTATGTGGAGTAATGTACACAAATATTTTGTATAACTTATAACTCCTTTATGATCAAGGAATCTTGAATTACTAGGTACATTCACAAATAGCTTTAAGTTGACATTATATGCAAATATGTTTTGAGTTTTCTCCTCTTCCATGGTACATGTGAACTATGAACAATAGTCAGAACAGCTTTGTTCTTTGATTTCATATGGTGCAGAGTTGGATAAAAGTCACCTCTGGGTAAAACTAACCATACAGTGAAGTCTGCAGTTTCAATATTCAAATTTTATTTCTTAACAAGGATCTGCAATATTCATTTCAGTGCCAACCTATTTCAACCACTTCACGGTACATCTTTAACCTTGGTATATAAAGGGGACCAGCATTGCCTAACACCAGTCTGCTACTGACATGATTTCACTCCACTTGTGTTTTATCGTCCTCTATTCCAAGGACAATTCATTTTTACATCATATTGGGCAGGTAAAGAGAAGTCCAAAGCTTTCAAGTATTTAATTTTGTATTAGAATGACAAATGATTTTATAATAGGGTTTGGTTCACAGCTTACTCTTAAAAAAGAACTCAATTAAACAATGCACATCATCTACCACAGCATTAAGCTTGAAATCCAATGAATCATTATCAGAAACAAGTCATACATTTGAAGCAAAAATGATCTTGACCTTGATCCATAACAAAGGCAAATTCCATTTATTTCTTTGCTGCTTATCTATGAATGTCATAACTTCCCTGGTACTCAACCTTTTGCCATGGTGTCTGCTCCCCTTAACTCAACAAAAAATACCAGCAACTTGGAAGAAATAAACCAGACCTGCTCCCCAATAAACACGAACTGCTCTCACAACAAAGTTTTGATCTTAACATTCTTGTACAAATTCACAGAAAATATGTTTGCTGGTCTGAGAAATGCATGTCTCCTTCTGTTGCAACCATCCAGAATAATGGAAGGTTTAACAATGACATCTAAGTACTGGAAAGGGTTAGGTATGGTTTGTATGTGCAGGCTGTTCACTGCTGTGCTGGAGGGAGTGCAATGGGTACACTTTAATACAATCAATGCTGACCCTTCGTTTGCACCTTTGAGTACAGCTAATTGGTATTCTTAGGTCAGCAGCATGATCCTCTATACCCATAACTTCAATATGAAATCCACAGTATTCTCAGGAATTAGAAAATGTCTGAGAATCATTGTTGCCATTAACAAATGCACATATTGAAAGTTGACTCCAATGGTTAACATGCTGAACCTTCCTTATTCACCTGGATAGCAACCAGTTTGAGCATGAGAATTTTTGGTAGTAGTTAAAGAATATAATTTTAAAAGCTGTGTAGATTGACCAAGCAGCCTATTATTTCACTTAACTATGAAATAAATTGTGGACTGTATTCCCATTATCAAAATGAAGAATGGACATATTGTGCAGGGGTCTAGTCCATGTCGAAATGTAACAGTGAAATTCATAAGAATTAGTTAATAAGGAATGTACAGTTTCTGGTGGAGTGAAGGACTGGAGCTTGACAACAGATCAAAAGTGTTATAGGCATAGCTGGGTTTTTTTTATTTAAATGACAATGCATGCTTGTAAAGTAGCTAGTGATTTTTTTTGTGTGCCAACAAATAAAGCTTAAAATGTGTTGCTGGAAAAGCACAGCAGGTCAGGCAGCATCCAAGGAGCAGGAGAATCGATGTTTCGGGCATAAACCCGTCTTCAGGAATGAGGAAAGTGTGCCAAGAAGGCTAAGATAAAAGGTAGGGAGGAGGGACTTGGGGGAGGGGCTTTGGAAATGCGATAGGTGGAAGGAGGTTAAGGCGAGGGTGATAGGCCAGAGTGGGGGTGGGGGCGGAGAGGTCAGGAAGAAGATTGCAGGTTAGGAATGTGGTGCTGAGTTCGAGGGTTGGAACTGAGACATGGTGGGGGGAAGGGAAATGAGGAAGCTGGAGAAATCTGAGCTCATCCCTTGTGGTTGGAGGGTTCCTAGGCGGAAGATGAGGCGTTCTTCCTCCAGCCGTCATGTTGCTATGGTCTGGCGGTAGAGGAGTCCAAGGGCCTGCATGGCCTTGGTGGAGTGGGAGGGGGAGTTGAAGTGTTGAGCCACGGGGTGGTTGGGTTGGTTGGTCCGGGTGTCCCAGGAGGTGTTCTCTGAAACGTTCCACAAGTAGGTGGCCTGTCTCCCCAATATAGAGGAGGCCACATCGGGTGCAGCGGATGCAGTAAATGATGTGTGTGAAGGTGCAGGTGAATTTGTGGTGGATATGGAAGGATCCCTTGGGGCCTTAGAGGGAAGTAAGGGGGGAGGTGTGGGCGCACGTTTTGCATTTCTTGAGGTTGCAGGGGAAGGTGCCGGGAGTGGAGGTTGGGTTGGTGGGGGATGTGGGCCTGACGTAGGAGTCATGGAGGGAGTGGTCTTTTCGGAACACTGATACGGGAGGGGAGGGAAATATATTCCTGGTGGTTGGGTCCGTTTGGAAGTGGCGGAAATGATGACGGATGATACAATGTATATGGAGGTTGGTGGGGTGATAGGTGAGGACCAGCGGGGTTCTGTCCTGGGGGCAATTGGAGGGGTGGGGCTCAAGGGTGGAGGAGTAGAGAGTGGAGGAGATGCGGTGGAGAGCATCGTCGATCATGTCTGGGGGGAAATTGCGGTCTTTGAAGAAGGTGGCTATCTGGGTTGTTTGGTATTGGAACTGGTCCTCCTGGGAGCAGATGTGGCAGAGATGAAGGAATTGGGAATATGGGATGGCGTTTTTACAGGGGGCAGGGTGGGAGGAGGTGTAGTCTAGGTAGCTGTGGGAGTTGGTCGGTTTATAGTAAATGTCTGTGTTGATTCGGTCGCCTGAGATAGAAATGGAGAGGTCTAGGAAGGGGAGGGAGGAGTCTGAGACGGTCCAGGTAAATTTGAGGTCAGGATGGAAGGTGTTGGTAAAGTGGATGAACTGTTCAACTTCCTCGTGGGAGCACGAGTAAGCGCCAATACAGTCATCGATGTAACGGAGGAAAAGGTGTGGGGTGGTGCCAGTGTAGCTGCGGAAGATGGACTATTCCACACATCCTACGAAGAGGCAGGCATAGCTGGGGTCCATGTGGGTGCTCATGGTTACTCCTTTGGTTTGGAAGAAGTGGGAGGATTGGAAAGAGAAGTTGTTCAGAGTGAAGGCCAGTTCGACTGACTGACAAATCAACATATCTGCACTTCACAGTGACTAGAAAACATCCATGGCATTATGGGAAAAGAAATATCTTTTGTATTCTTTGAAGAGATTGATGCGCTTTTGCTTTTGTTTAATATCAATGGCATTAGCTACAGTTATTTTAATATCATGGGATTTTAAGAAAAATAATTACCAATTAAAATTTGATTTATTTCAGTGTACAAATTTCAAGTAATCTTCAACAACCAAAGCTTTAGATCATTTCTATTCTAGGCATGCTGAAATTTGATACAATTCTTGATGATAAGGATGAGCAGATCATCTTCAATTCCTACTTCGAACACAATTGCATAGACATGCTAAGAGCAACCAAGTGGAATTTATCAAGAATACTGCCACTGTTTGCAGTTAGTTTATCACCTAACTTTCCCAGCCTTCACACTTTCACAAGCACTTATGGTATGGGTAAACACAAAAGTTCAGGCAAGTACATAAATAGATCTACAAGAAATGGGTTGAAGTGGTGACTTGCACATTGACCTACTTTCTTTTCAATTCAACAATGATTAGGAACAAAGACAATTAGAAACTTGGACAGTATACTATTTTGTTTTGTGAGCTATACAACTCTAAAAAGGCTTTGAATTATTTCAAACTTACAAAAATGATGGTGAATCCTCTGATATGAACAGCTTTTCAATTTCATCAATAATATAGCCAGAGAGACCTATGGAACCTGACATTTACAGAGTAGTAGGAAAGATGCTTGCAAGACTTTAAAGAAGTAATGCTGTTGATGAAAGATGATCATTGGTCTGAAATCTTGTTTTGTTACTCTCTGATGGTCTTTGCAAGCTTCCTAATCCATTGGTTTCCCACTGCCCTTTGCCTCATTATACACGTTCTCTTTCACTTTTATGCTATCCCTGACTTCCCTTGTCAGCCATTGTTGCCTCTGCCTCTCTGTACCATGCATCTTTTCATTGGGATGAATCTCTGCTGAGTCTCCTGAATTACTCCCAGAAACACCTGCCATTGCTGTTCCACTGTCTTTCCTGTTAGGATTCTCTCTCAATCAATTGCACCCAGCTCCTCCCTCATGCCTCTGTAGTTGCCTTTACTCAGCTGTTATACTGTTATCTCTGATTCTAACTTCTCCCTCTCAAATTGCAGAGTTATTTCAATTGTATTATGAGCACTGCCTCCTAAATGTTCCTTTACCTTAAACTCCCTTATCCAGTCTGCTTCATTGCACAACACTAAATCCAGTATTGTCTGTTCTCAACTGGGCTCTACCAATTTCTTTGTATCAATTCTCCAAAAAAGCATCTTGTAAGCATTCCACAAATTGCTTTTCTTGCAATCCATTACCAACCTGATTTTCCCAGGCCACCTGCATATTGAAATCTCCCATGATCACTGTAACTTTGCCTTTCCTACACATCTTTTCTATCTCTTGGTGTATCTTGCACCCCAGTTCCTGACTACTGTTTGGAGGTCCAGACATAACTATAACTTTGTTTTTTTTACCTTTGTGGTTCCTCAATTCTACCCACACAGATTCTACACCATCTGACCCTACTTTGCTTCTTACTGTTGATTTAAATTTATTTCTTACTAATAAGGCAACCCCATCCCCCCCCTCTTTTGGCTGAACTCTTCTGTGCAAACCAGATATCCTAAACTGATCTAGTCCCATTTGCCAGCATTTGGCTCACGTCCGCCGAACCACTTTCTATCTGTGTACCCATCCATCTGCCTTTTAAATGTTGTAATGACACCTGACTCCATCACTTCATCTGGCAGCTCATTCCATACATGCACCTCTGCATGAAAAAATTGCCCCTCAGGTCTCTTTTAAATCTTTCCCTTCTCCTCTTAAACTTATGGACCTTGGATATTCACCCTAACCACGCCTCTCACAATTATATAAGCCTCTATAAGATGACCCCTTAGAGTCATAGAGATGAAAAGAACGGAAACAGATCCTTTGGTCTAACTTGTCCATGCTGACCAGGTATTCAAAATAAATCCAGTCCCATTTTGTCAGCGTTTGGCCTAATCCCTCGCAACCCTTCCTCCTTATATACCCATCCAGATGCCTTTCAAACGTTGTAATTGTACCAGCCTCCACCACTTTGTCGGGCAGCTCATTCCATACACACACCATCCAAGGGTGAAAAAGTTGCCCCTTAAGTCCCTTTTAAATCTTTCCCCTCTCACTTTATGTCCTCTAGTTTTGGACTCCCCCAATCTGGGAAAAAGACCTTGTCTACTTATTCTATCCATGCCCCTCATGATTTTATAAACCTCTATAAGGTTACCTCTCAGCCTCCGACGATCCAGGAAAAAAAAGTATTTCCAGCATTTTCTGTTATTTGGCACATTATTTTTTTCCTTGGTTCTATTTCCAGTTCAATCCAGAATGACAAAATTGTAAATGCAGTGAGAAGTTCCAATTTAAATATACTAGCTGTGTTTGCAATCTCACTGAGGCAAAATCTGATCCCCTCCCACTCATTGTCTATTGATGTTTTCTTGATATTTATGGGGACTGGTCAGGGAAATGATGAAAACTGCTTTTATAGATTTTCATCATGGCTGCCAAACAGGGAAGTGAAGAGCCTGAGGAACAAACCTAATTCCATTTATTTTTACACTTTAGTAATTCAGTTCACAATGTACTATCTCAACTACAATGAGTACTTCACTACAAAATAAACGCTAAGTAAAACCAGAAGGTGACACAATTGTCAACATTCAACTGTGGTATTTGTCCTTTGTCCACTGTAATTTTTTTTTGGAAATTATACTTCATCAGAGAAATCAAAAATCAAACCGCTGCACACCAAAAGGCTACCTGACTGTTAGTTTTATTCAAAATTCTAGCTGCAACACCACAGGAAAGAACAGCTGTGCAATAGTTAAAGAAATTATGTATGAATAAGGGAAAACTGCGTCAGCAAGTTACTGCAGCTCATTGCTTTAAAGAATGCTACTAGAAGGCTGGAACATTTTCCAATTATTATGAAGCACGATGCTGAGAATTATAAGCCTGTTAACTTGACATCTATAGTGAGGGAACAAAATATTGGAGCCAATTATAAAGAAAGCAATTTAAACATGTTTAATTGCGAAGCATTGGTTATGAAAATCAGGTGTCAAATTTATTGAAATTCTTTGAAAACATAACCAGATGATGGAAATGCAGCAATTATCAAATATCTTGACCTTCAGGAAGCATTTGATAAAATGTCTCAAAATATACTTGCCACTAAAGTGAAAGTTGTCAGAAGGACAAAGAATGTAGTAAGTTGGAAATTTAATAGATTGGTGAGTAACCAATGTGGTTATCATCAGTCAAAGTTGACTAGTGAAGTGCCCAAAAGAAGAATCCTAGATTCTCTATTCAGAAGACTGGATCAATGGGGTTGATCAAATACATAATTCTGCAGTTGAGGTTTGTGCGAAGTCAGGATACACAGAGGAATGGGCCAACTTTCAAAGATGACCATGGTGATTTAGTGATTGGTTAAATTAATCTCCTAAACTAGTCAATACTGATCACAAAGACAAGAAATAATGTAAGGAAGGCATTTGTTCCAGCAATGGAAAGTGTCTTTATGGGCCTCAACTTCTGCTTCCTTGTACCAACACTAGACAAAGACATTGCACCTGTAAAAAGGAAAGACCATAAGGCCATAAGACACCATGACAGTCTCCAAAACAGTAATATCTTGATCTTGTGCTACTGATCAGTACAGCTTAGAAGCTAAATTTCCAATTTAAATAAAAAAGGTTGTGCTCAAAGGAATTGAGGGGCAAAAAAAATCAAAGTTACAAAAGGGAATTAGGATTGTGATAGGAAACATGTGAAAATGGTCAGTTTGGAAGCTGTCCTGAAAGAGAGAGATCTGGATAAGATCATACCTTTTCTTATCCTTCCCTTGTCTTCCCCAGGAGCACAAAGTGCTAATTTGATAAGGAGGGGAGCAGAACATTACTTGCTCAGAGCTTAGCATGACAATTATAAAAGAAACATCAATAACTTTGAGATTGTTGCAATGTTTATGTCCTGTTGTAAGCCCAAAGTCTCTGCAAGATGATGCATTTGCCCCTGAAAGCCTATCTTTATCAAATAAAATATTACAGAAAATTAATTTCTCTCTTCCAGACATTGTAATCTTCACTAGCGCATTTGCTTGGGGGCACTGTACGTCAGAGGACATTAGTACAATTTATAGCCACTTAAAATTGTGAACTGCAGAGGTAGCTGCTGTATTGCTTTTTTCTGCTGTTATATTATCTACAATGAAGATATGGATTGTTTTAACATTGTCATCTTTGTGTAATTTCTCTCAGGTTCTGAGATATCATACTTCTTGTAATTATAGTAATGGAGGGAATTGATAAATCAAAGCATTTCAGAGTACACGGAAAACAATGTGGAAAGTTTATTATTGAGGATATTTAAAGATTTTTGCTATATCCTATATTTATTCTAATTTTACAGCAGATTTCTTTCAGTCAAAATTTTATAATGAGATATTGTCACAATGGAAGAATCGCCATCCTTTGTTACAAAAATGTTTGCGTATGTACTCATTTGACATAAGAAATGAAATGTTGCTAAGAAGCCTTAGCTAAATGATGAGATCCCAATTATATTCTTCTATTTTTATTATATTTCTTCTCCTGTTTCCTCCACATGAAAGACTAGGTACCCAACAATATCCAGGTGTTAGGAGGCATGTCTCTGTCAATTTCAACCCACAGCTATGTATAAGATTTCTAAAATTTCAACTGATTAATGTGGTAATTATTCTGTAATGTTTAAATAATCATATTTCAAACATCAAGGAAGAGGAACTCTATGTTGCTTAATTCTGGAGGCTGCTGATATAAGAAATATCCATGTGCCACTATCAAAATGGTCCCTATGGAAATGCTAACACTTAGCACTTTGGCTCCGAGCCCTTTCACACATCCCAGTGTATAGCATCTCTCTTTCTTTAAACCATTGCAATGTCCCTATCAACATAGCTTTTCCAGTCATTTATTTGTCGATTGGAGCTACACTAAGGTAAGATTTGGGTATTTCTTTGGCTCTTGGGCTTTCACAAAGATTCCTTTGACTCTCCAGACAAATATTTCTATAAATCCACGTCCTCAAAGGTACCATGGTGATGAGACAACATTGAACCCATGCTGTTTAGCAAATTCCTTACATTCCTGGATGTGAACTGAGTGCCACTGTCCACGTTATTTTTCAAGAATCCCTAACACAGGAAACAAAACTCATGCTGTTGAGGTGATGGCTGTGACTCTTAAGTCTTTCATCTTCCATAAATAAAATCTGGAGTAATTGTCTGCATATACCATTTTATCTTTGTGTTTTCTGTGTAAATAAATCAGCTCCCACAGAATGATGGCCTCGGTGCTGCTTTATCACTTTCTTACTGGGTGTTTCTCTACTTACAGCACACATTGTATGTTGAGCAGATATTTTCAATGCTTTTATATTTAACTATCCAGCACACAACAAATCTTGCTCTGAACCTACTTCTCTCCATGTCCTAGTGGCCTTCATGTGTCATCTGGATCAGTTTTACTTGCATTGTTTAGGGAACACTATCTTCCACAGTGATGTCACCTCTGAAAGACTGGTGCTGTCTATTGCTAGCCAACCCTAATCTCTAACTGAGAGAATATGTGTAACACCTCTTCTTTGTTGCTTTCATCTCTATTTGATTCAGTTCTGGTGGTGTTATATTCACGAGGTGATGCATATTCATAACTATATCTTCTACCTTATGCTTTTCCTGTAGCAATATCTGAGAGAATCTGTCAGCACCATTTCTCTTCCTGGTTTGTATATGAGTGAAAACATAACTCTGAAGCTTCAGGAGCAATCTCTAATCTTACTGATGTTTTACACAGATTCTTCTTGTAGATCTGATCCAGTGGAAAATGATTGCTGTTCATTATGAAGGTCTCCTATGGAGAGATGTATGAATATTATTATTTTCATACACGAACATCAGAAGTTCTCTTTCTGTGTTGGCATATCTGGAAGTTAGAGCTTTGGATGTGAATGCAATTGTTGTTTCCTCTTCCTAATCCTTTTGTAGCTGCATCTCCTTACGCGAAAGGGTTCCTTCTGTTGTAGTGTGACAGACCCATCTCCTGTTTTGAGTATGATAAAACTCATGTCTTATGACTCTGACCAATGATATTCTACATCATTTTTTCATCAACTTGCACAGGCTTGTTGCATGTTCTAACATATGCAGCATGAAGGAGCTCATGGTTATACCAAACCAAAGATTTATTTTCAACTCTCATCTCCTGGAGCTTTTACCCCAAGGATAGGTGTAATCCTTTCTGGAATTAACTTGACTTAACTTAACTTGAATACATCACCCTGAAGAACTGGAACTTTGTCACTTTCACAAATGCATGTGTCAGTTTTTAAACTTGATTCTAGCCTCCTATCTATTTGGTTTCTCTCTCCCCACAATAGAATTTCCTTAGTCTGTAGACTGAGACACTCTGGTGATCATGTTCTTTGCTTTCATCTCCTGCGATTTTCTTTTAAGCTTCCCTCTCTGTTCCCTTGGTATGTGGGGGATGAATCGCTGTTTTCATCACTCGGTCAATGGTGTTGTGATTGTCAAAATCGTCAAAACATCTAACTGTTCCATCAAAAAGCTCTGTGAACTGTTCCACCAGATCTTCTGTGCATTACATTAGAGAATACTTTTCAATGGGTTTACTATGCCCAACCCTCAGTGTCACCCGCTTCACCTCATGTTTTACTAAGATAATCTGCAGCTCTTCACAACTGCTCGACCCCAGGATAACAGGACCACCTGTTTCAGTGACATAGAATGTACAATTAACACCCTCTCCTTTCTGTGTCCCTTAGACTTGGGTTATTCCTACTTTGTTAACTTCAGTCGCCCAATATCTTATTAGTAAAACTTTGCTCAGTTTCAATAACCACTTTCCTTCAAATTTTCAAGAAAGATGCTCTGGTATAATCCGAGTGGGATAATGTTGCTCTCCATTCCAGTATAAATCTTCACCTTCAAGTTTACTTTTATGGGCTTGTATCTCACCCTCTTCCTGGTATGAATGATCATGTGGGTTTCTTTCATTTCCAATCCCTCAAAACCAGACGTTTCGTGTAGCTGTTTTGCCTCAATGCTTATTGTTCTATCAAAGGCTTTTACTTTGCCCATCCACTCACCATGTAGCTCTGGCCCTGCTATCTCATCTACTACCTTCTTAGCTTTTCTCTGTAGCATCTTTTCCCAGTAATTTCTTTCCACAGAGATTCAACCATTTGCAAGACATTTTCTTACGTGTGAACTCATGTGGTCGTCCACAACTCCTCTACACCTTTCCCTTTTGTTTTTGCTTCACTGCATTAATTCTGTTACCTTTCTCCTGGCCAAACTGACTAACTCAGATAGCTAGGTGTCAGTGTCTTTGTCTGTCTTCTTCTGACTTTATTTGTTTACAGCCTATAATACTGTAAGCTTGTCCTTTCTAACTCGTGCAGAAAACCAAATTTATTGATCTCTCAGTCTTTTATCTGAGTCCTTAAACTTGAATTCATTAGCTGCGTTTTTCAGTCTTTTCATCAAGTTCCCTGTCCTTTTGCCTATGCCTTGTGTGAGGCCTTGAAATTCATACTGGCAGGTCCAGTGACACAATTTTGGCTGGAGATGGATGTTAAATCTTTCAAACATTATGTGGGTTGTTGCTGTCTTCTGCAGTCAGTTGTTAGCTGTGAAATAAATTCAGTTGTATATCTCCAGCTCACAAATATTTGTAGCTTGCTTTCACTTTGTTACATGTCCTTTCGATAAGTATTGAAAATCAACTTGCATTTTTGCTAAATTTCTGATATGCCTCCATCACATAATCAGCTCTACAGTCCATTATAGGTTGCAATTGTGTTACCTTTCCTGCAGGATCACAGTCTTTCTTCCAGCACTGACATTTTTCTTATCAACAGAAAATTCAAGATAATTTTTTGTTGTTTGCTCACATACACAGATTGCCACCATGATAACTTGACATCTGTTTTGTAATGATTGAATAATCACATTTCAGTCTTGAAGGAATAAGAACTTCATCATCTTTCATTCTGTAGACTGTCACAATAAAAGACGCACCTGCTCAGTATGCACCAGGTGGATTTATACCTGTTCTCAAACACAGTAAATGCCCTACGTGCAGCTATGAAAACATTCCCTATGGAAACACTTGTATGTAACAGTTTTGATCCAAGCTATTGCATACAGTTACACACCCACCCACACACACATGAACATGAATACATAAAACCAAAAATTGGTACCTTTTTATCATTGGAGCCCAACAGGTAGGTAGTAAAACAAAGGAAGACACAGCTGGCAATTATGTCTTATCACTTCTTGCATAAAGGCGCTTAATTGTTCTGCAACAATTAATTGCTTTGAAATGCAGTCACTTCTGTGGATTAACATGGAAGCCACTTTGCCTCCCATCCTGTTCCATGAACAGAAATTAGACAGATGACCAGTTAATATTCTTTTGTCTATTAATAGTATAATATTAATCAGGATGTCAGGAATAGCCCATTTTCTTTTCTCCAAAATTAGACCTATGGGATTTGTAGATGCAAAAAAATACACTCCACAGTATTGATCACAGTGAAGCACAATGAACCCAAGAGTTGAATGAATTAGAAGGTGTGATATTTTATATTATTTTCATATGCAATGTGAGCTGAATGTACAGCATCAAAAAAAGAATCATTGCACATTATGTCTATTAGTGCATGAAATTAACCTCTTGATAATGTTTTCAAATTCTCCAGAGGCTGACAAATTGTCCTTCCAGAGAACTGAAAGCCTTCTCTGAGTTCTAAATGAAACAAGCAATTTAAATTAATCTTTGTCTTAATAAATAAAAGACTAGTCACCGAAAACCCAAAAGGAACAAAGGGCTGATTCCTACCAGGAATCAGTCAAGTATCATTTTTGACAAATTTCATTGAGGGTTTCTCTCTGCGAGGCCCAGCAAATTTTCACATGTGATTGTCACAAATTCACCTAATTTCCAATGTACCATAACCCATTCATCCAATGTGAACCCAAATGTCTCATTAACCATGGCCAGAGGTACTGGTGCTGCCTTGGCATCCCAGCATTCCTGGCATTTAAGGCACATATAGTCAAGTGCTGACAGTTTGGAGCTGTCTTCAACAATTTGTGACATTTGCCTCAGATATGCCAATGGGGGAAATCAATGCCTCGCTTTATCGATAGGATCATGGAGGTCCTGGTGGATGAGGTACTGTAGAGCAGAGCTGCCTTCTGCCCAGGATGGGCAGAGGAGATCATCAAGCCAGATCTTGCCAGTTTGGTCCAAGGTTTCCACTAGTGTTGGTGTGGAGTTTTTGCTCTTAATGTCAGCAAGGTTCTCACTCAACATCTCATCAACATTGTTCAAAGGCTGGGAAGATTCTGTCCAATGTTATGATGCACTCATCTTGATAACATTCTAAACTTACTGGGCCGCTTTCATTATGGAAAGATCTTAGAGATTGATTGAGGATTTAAGCTTTATACTTTAAAACACCACACAGAACTTGCACAAGTTTGAGAAGAAGCTTAAGACTTGGAATTGAAACTAAGTGGACTATTTTGTGACATGTCGTAATCTCATCAGTTCCAAACTGATGATCTGTCATTGATCTCATACAAGACCCATTTTCAGTGTCACCTTGACTAGTTTTGGGAAAAGAGGGAGATGGTTTGTTTAAACCCATAGCTCATTTGAGTAGAGTTAATTGTGGCGTAAAGAGGGTAGAACGATTATCCAACTAGCCTACTTACGGTGGAGGATCTGACAACAGATTGGGAATCTGATTGAGAGAGAACTCAATTTTGCTGTGCCTGTTTAACTCAAAGGCAGTATTAGCATCTGGTTGCCGGATTTCTTGAACAAAGTGTGTTTGAGATGTTGTCTCAGCACCGGTCAATGGATGATTTGTTTTTAGGAAGCTGAATTACCGCAGTTGCTTCCTGAGGCTTCGGAAACCACAAGAACAGAAGCAAAGTATAGGGAAGCTCTACTTTGCTCTTTCACTCCCCACTGTGGGCTCACAGTGAAGTGTTGTTTCCCACTGATGGAATGGTGGTCAGCCATCAAAACAAAACAGGCTTGGCTGGAAATGGCAACCTCAATGAACAGCAGGAACAAGGTTTGCGCATCCATCTGCTGTGCTACAAGGGGCATTGAGCCTCAGGAGGTTGGAGTTGAAGAGAATCAAACACAGAGGTAACAGCCCTAACCCTCTGAACTTCTCCAGCATTTGCATTCACTGAAGACTTCAGAACTATGCATCTTGCTATTGTCCACTCATTCTTTTCTCTCTAGAAGACACCTCACAGCCCTATTTGAAAGCCACCACTGATGGTCATCCTCATTTTTTTGATCTTCCCAAACTGTTTCCCTCATCATCATCTTCCATGAATGCTTTTATTCGATATTTTCCATAGAATCCATTGCTAACATTCTTAACTGGGCTTTCAAAGGAAAGACAATGCAGAACTGCAAGGAGAGGCAGAAAATTGTGGTGAAGAGGAGGTCCTGACCACTGTGCAGGTGGTGTCCCCGCAAAAGGCCAAGATGGAAAAGTGGATGGTCATTTACAATTGAAAGGTGAAGGTGGGTGGGTGGGAGAGTTTTCCCACATTCCTCGAGATAGAATTGATATCACACTTCCACTTTGCAGCTAACTGCTGATGGTGAAGTGCAATGTGACACTTTCCTCAGTCAGTTTCAATTTATCCATTATCAGAGTTCCTTCAAGTGTGACAAAAGAGCTGGTGCAATAGGAAGTCAATGAGTACTCAAAGATTTCCCACACTACTAAAGAACCATCATCAGCACATCCTTCCCTGATGCAGAAGGTTAATGAGATGTTGGAGCCCTCTACCTGCATCTTGCATGCAACCTCTAACCCTGTGGAAGTTCAAGCTGGAGATGGGAGAGCCGTGAACCAAATGTCATTGGGGTCACTTTCCCAAAACTCCAAAACCACTAGGCTCCAGTGCAGGGCAGGTCACTTCTCATCTGTTCACCCTAGCTGGGGATCCCAGGACTGCAGCTAAAAGTAGCAGGAGGGAAATGAGAAAAATAAAATCTTCTGAAGACATATAGGAGGCATAGGTGAAGCGGGATTGTAAATACATCATTACCTTTTTAAATACACATTCACTTTTCATCTGCTCTGTGAGCACCTGACATTTTGGTTGCAACGACAAAAATAAAGGGAGAGGGGCCTTAGCACCATGTGCTTACGTGCTTATGTAACCCTGTCTGCACGATAGTTATCTTTTCCATAGCATCCACACCAGCTTGAAACTTCCATCATGATTGAATGAAGAAGCATCAGATGTTGTGAAGGCTCGATCAGATTGTAATCTTAACTTTCATCACGCCACAGGAAAAGCATTATAAAAATCAAACCAATAAGCTGCACTTATTGTTGGGATTAAACAGGATGCCGACCTCTGCAGGATCAAAGCATTTACAGTCTGTGAAAGCTGACTGCACACAACTCAGTTCCACATTATACATTCCAGTGTTGCTTTGGCCAGTGCTGTGGATTGTAGGTGATGCTCCCGCTGAAGAATGTCCTCATTTTCTTACTCGGTTCAATGCTCTGGCTCTTGCAAAACGTCATCATCCATCCCATAACCTTACTGCATCCCCTAGAGGTCTGGTGGAAAGAATTAAGGATAAACAATCTCCTGTATTTTCACAACTGCAAAGGGGCCCACAGGCAGAACCTCCATGGAAACCTGATGCAGAGGAGACATCTTACAGCCTTTAGTGGCCCCCGTGAAGGAAGGATTCTAGATATTATGATGTGGAGATCTGACTGTCACTTCTAAACAGACTATAGTGCACCTGTTCCTCCCTCACTTGCATGAAAGAATGTGGCTCTCCTGCATCTTTAATGCATTGTGAGGACACCTTTGGCTGGAAACTTTGCATTGGGAACTCAGCATGCTCAACATCTGCTTTTGTTAATGCTGGTCCTGGCCTTCTACATGCACGAGATCATTATTCATTCCTGTGGATGCTCTTTGCACTGCAGCCAAAGCAAAGCCCACAGCACAATGATTAGATCTATTGGGGATGATTCCAATAAGAAGACAACATCAGAAACAAAGCAGCTCCTTGGTAATGTTGCAGCACACAGAGATAACATTTCAATAACACCCGCAAAACATTGGAACACAAGGCCTCCAATAAGGAGATCATTGGGATGTCTTAACATGGGCTTTTCACATCATTAACCTAATTCAAATGAATACTATTCAGGCCATTTGGTACCTACATAGAGTCATATAGAGTCATAGAGATGTACAGCATTTGTCTATTTACCCTATCCATGCCCCTCATAATTTTGTAAACCTCGAGTCTGATATTGGTAGCAATAATGAGAATGTCTGCACCCATCCCTATTCCCACCTTACCTAAGAAATGCAACATTGTATTCCGGTTAAACATGTGGATGTTTTATAGTCTAAGGTGTGAAGAAAGCAGCTGTTCCAGGTTTTGAATCTTCCGTAGGTGATTGTGACTTTTGCAACTAAGGTGAATCTTTACAGTGTGCTGAACAATTCCTCTGCTTCCCAGCCATCAGTTGGATTATGTGTTTTGCTGAGTGATATTGTCACGAGTGCATGTGGTCAGAAATTTTAAATGACAGAGTTGGTCAGTCCATTAAGTCCACTTATGGAACTATGTGATAACAAATATCTTTAACCTGCAGCATGGAAGAATGTCTGTCTCATACAATTGATCCTTCAAGGGCCACACATCAAACAATACGCTGACTCTTCCCACTTTAGATGTGGTAGCAACTGCCTTACATTTCAATTGCGCACAGTTGTGATCTGGATGAGTGTGAAAGGCAACACAGGGAGCACTTCAGGAAATATGTTGCAGGCTCAACTTCTCAATCTTGCTACCCCTACACCCACCATGTTTTTTGTTCCTTGCCCTCCCTATCAGTTTGGACTTTGCCAGTATTCCTACCCCACACGTTTATTCAACTGCTCCTCATTCCACTTTACCTTGAGCTCCAGGCTTAGTTACATCAGAGTTATGCACTTTTCACCTAAGGAAGTCAAGGTAGTGATGTCTAATGACCATATCTCCTTGCTGTTCCAACATTTTATCATGCCCCACTCTCCAATGTTCACTATGGCCTGGTATTAGCATTACAATGCAAGGTTTTGATGCATTCCAAATTGCAGGATTGAATGGTGCCCTGCATATTAAGGGATGTGAGGCTGATGTCTGATCTCTGTGGACAGAGGATGTAGGCAGTTTCTACCCATGGAGTTTAGCCTGAGATGTTGGGGAATGCTGGACAAGATGGAGGCCTAGAGATACAAACTGCGAGCTAGAGTTACCAGGTACCCACTCTGACTTTCTTTTTGGGAATTGTCGCTGTCTAGCTTCTTTCTTCCACATATCAGTGTCTACCATCTCCACAATGGCATTGGCCTTCAGTAGAGCTCTCAGCCTCTGATTGACCAGAAACTCTCAGTGGACAGGGTTTCCAAATGCAGAGTCTTTGATCCCTACAGATGCCCTATCATATAAGAGTCGAAGATTGTGATGCGGGAAAAGCACAGCCAGTCAGGCAGCATCCGAGGAGCAGGAGAATCAACATTTCGAGCATAAGCTCTTCGTCAGGAATGAGGGGGTGGCTCAAGGGGAATGACAGATAAATGGCAGGGGTATAGGGCTAAGGGGGGGGGGGGGCAGGGGGGAAGGTAGCTGGGAATGCAATATGTAGATGAAGGTGGGGGTGAAGGTGGTAGGTCAGAGAGGAGGATGGAGTGGATAGATGGGAAGGAAGATGGACACTTAGGACAACTGAAGAGAGCTGTGCTGAGTTGGAAAGTTGGTGGGGGTAAGGGAAATGAAGAAACTGGTGAAACATCCATACTGATCCCATTGGAGGGTCCCAAGGCGGAAGATGAGGAGTTCTTATTCCAGGCATCACGGGGCTTAAGTTTGGTGGTGCAAGAGGCCCATGACTTGCATCTCCTTGGTGTAATAGAAGAGGGAGTTATAGTATTCGGCCACAGGGCAGTGGGGTCGTTTAGTGTGTAAGTCCCAGAGATGTTCACAAAACAATCCGCAAGTTGGCGTCCTGTCTCCGCAGCATAGAGGAGAGAACATGGAGAGCATGGACACAATGGACGTGTGTGGAAGTACAGGTAAATCTCTATCAGATGTGGAAGGATCCTTTGGGGCTTTGGACATAAGTGAAGGGAGAGTTGGCAGCACAGGTTTTGCACTGCTTGTGGTGACTGGGGAGGATGCTGGGAGGGAGGGTGGGTTAGTGGAAGGCATGGACCTAGCAAGGGAATTGTAGAGGGAATGGTCTCTCTGGAACGCAGAAAGGATGGGGAGGGAAATATATCCCTGGTGGTGGGGTCTGTTTATAGGTGGTGGAAATGGCGGAGGATGACGTATTATACCCGGAGATTAGAAGGATGGAAGGTGAGGACCGAGGAGTTCTGTTCTTGTTGAGATTGGAGGGGTGGGGTTCAAAGGCGGAGGTGCGGGACATGGAGGAGATGTGCTGGAGAGCATTGTCAGATTCAAGGGCAGGCGTGCAGGAATTGGAGGGCTTGAGGGCGGAGGTACAGGAAGTGGAGGGCTCGAGGGCAGAGGTACAGGAAGTGGAGGGCTCGAGGGCGGAGGTACAGGAAGTGGAGGGTTCCCTCCTCATTAGATCCACACTCCCACCAACCCGTACTTCACTCCCGAGATCATTCATTGCCACCGCAGGAAGTGCAAATCCTGCACCACACTCCCCCCCACCTCCTTCCAAGGTCCCAAAGGATCCTTCCACATCTGACAGAGATTTACCTGTCATCTACTGTGTCCATTGCTCCCACTCTGGTCTCCTCTACACTGGGGAGACAGGACGCCAACTTGCGGAACATTTCAGAGAAAATCTCTGGGACACATGCACTAAACAACCCCATCAACCAGGTAGCCGAACACTTTAACTGCCCCTCCCACTCTACCAAGGACATGCAAGCCCTGGGCCTCCTCCATAGCCAAACTCTAGCCATCCGATGCCTTGAGGAAGAATACCTCATCTTACGCTTTGGGACCCTCCAACCACACGGGATCAATGTGAATTTCACCAGTTTCCTTATTTCCCCTCCCCCCACCTTGTCCCAGATCCAACCTGTCAACTTAAACTGCCATCTTGAACTGTCCTACCTGTCCATCTTCCTTCCCACCAATCAGATCCACCCTCGTCTCCGACCTATCACCTTGACCCCTCCTTCATCTACCTATCACATTCCCAGCTACCTTTCCCCAGCCTCACTCCTCTCCCATTCATCTCTCAGCCCCCTTGGGCATCTCCAAGTGACATACCAGATGAAGAGCTTATGCTCGAAGCATCGACTCTCCCGCTTCTCGGATGCTGCCTGACCTGCTGTGCTTTTCCAGCACCACACTCTCGACTCTGATCTCCAGCATCTGCAGTCCTCACTTTCTACTACCCATCATGTAAGAGTCAGAGACGTCCCTAAAACAGGCAGCAGAGGCCTTCCATCAGTTTTCCAGTTGGTGGGCATGTTCCTTACCACCTCCATTAAATAAATAGCCATAATCTTAATAAAATGAAAGTGTTTGAATTTATTTGAGAGGCCACAGCACTTCTTCCCACTGGAAGAATCCACACAGACACAGTGGAGCTGCTCCTTTTGGCTGGCTGTGGGTCGATGGTTGTCTTCCTGCTTCTGCTGGATGGATGGGTGTCAGTCATGACTCAGCTCGCTAGCTATTCCCGTCCTCTCTCTCTCTCTCTCTCTCTAGTTGGTGTTCATTTATAGCCAACATCCTGCTGGCCAGGAGGAGCAAGGTCACTGGCATGTAGCAGAGCAGCCCCATTGCATCAAGATGAATGCTGGGCATGGAGATGCCAGCAAGAGGCACAGCCTCCTAGAAAGTTGCTCCCAGGTAGTATCTCAAATGGGACCAGGAAAACATGATGGCTCAAGCCAGCAACCTGAAGCCTGGTGGGTAAGGCTCTCTGGTGCAGTACTTAAACATTGCTACCAAGTGTTCTGCTCTTGAAGGGTCAAGGAGAGAAAGAATCTCCAGTGACCAGAAATTCAGAGGGTGGGATGCAAGATTGGCAAAGTGGGCACTTTAAATGGAACATTTGAATTTCTTCCATAACCTACAATCAAAGTAATTTAATTGGTGTAAAACACTTTAAATATCTTGAGCTTGTGAAATGTACTGTATAAAGGAGTGTCTTTCTTTACTAACAGTTTAACTGATGAATTAATGTCAGGGGTGGAAGTTCACAGCTCACCTTTTAATGAGGAAAATGAAGGATTGGCATATAGGCAGGAAAGAAAATTAAACAAGAGATATTATGCGATGTTATTTTGGTTTAAAATAATTTTTGCTTGAGGGCTCTTTAAGAAACATTCACTAGGGTTCTTTTTGGTTTTCAAGATCTATATTTTTGCTATTGGAGCTTACTTTTTATTCTCAATAATCCCTTTAGTAAATGATATCGCCACTGAGCAACATTATCATTGGCATTTGTGTTGAATGTTTTATAGCATTTTCATCAATAGGTAAATAAGATAACTGAGATATCAAGATATGTATACATACCAATTAAATCTTTTTACTAGGAATCTAAGATATTTTTGTTAATTTATTATAAATTAGTCTCCCATAATCTGTTGTAAAATGGGATTACCTGAAATAATGCTGTTAATGTTGAATGATTCAAATTCAGTAGTTGATAAACAAGAGTTTCCAATTATAAATCTGATAACTAATTATGAATTAAATAGATTCTTAACATTTTTTCAGATTAATTCTGTTCAGTCTCACACAGTCTCTCTCCATCCACCATATGCATATATGTTCCTCTTTCAAAGCCCCTTTCCACTTACTCAGTCATCACAAAATCCAATGGCATCCCATTCCACATCCCTTTTGGAATCCAAGAATAACTTGGGAAAAGATTGGATTCTATCAGACTTTTACAGTCTTATGGAGACGTTCTGCAAAATGATGTCCTGATCCAGGACCAGTGTCATTAATTGCTTGGATATTCAGAGATTGTAGTCTCCAAGCCTCAAACTCAACTACTGTTGCAACAGGGAATCAATCCTTTTGGAATTCACAACTAAATTAAGGCAAATAAGAATGCAAGCAAAGCAGTACTCAAAGCTGACAAAACTTAAACATGTTTAAACTAGTTAGATTTATAACTCAGAAAAAGATCCATGTAGTCCATCACATCACAAAAGGTGATGTCCTAATAGGAGCTAAAATGTTTAATTTCTAATTGGCTCAAACCAAACTTCCTGTTATTTCATGTTTTTCCTAACCTCAATGAGTCAACCCAGAAACTTCCACCACAGCTCAGATTCTGGCCCTTTCTTACTAAAAATCTTTCTCGGTCACTCTCTGAACACTGCACTCTTTCTCAGGCACTTGCTGATTACTGTCAGGAGGCTGGATGCTCTGCAACTTCACTCTCAGCACAGCTTCCCTCTCTTTTGACCTTGCTGTTCCTCCAATCCTTTTGGGGGACCTACCCTGCATGGTTGCCCCAGTTGAATGTTCTAGAGTGGTTTGGTTGGTTCTGAGACCAAACTCATTCACTGCTCCTATAAATTTGGGTGGTGGTGGTGCTATGTTTATGTAATTTTCAATTTGAAAGCCAAGTATGCAAAACACAAGTCAGACAGTGTAAAAAAAAGCAGGGCATGCTGTTTGTGACACTTCCTATTTTAAAAAGAGAGAAGGAAGAATCAAATTACTTGAATTTATTTTGATTATTAGTCCACGCATCCACTATCTGTTTTTGATTGATAGCAGCTTAATATGTGGCATCCAACTTTGGCTCAGCAAGTGCTTCAAAAGCCTATGAGTGAATGTGAACAAAACACATTGGAGAAATCAATGAGATATTAAAATAAAGATCACAAGGCTTCCCAAAGAGATTATAAAATAATGAAGGGTATAGAGAAGGTGAATGGCAGGTATTTTTTTCCCAAGGGTGGGGATTTCAAGACTAAGGGACATATTTTTAAAGTAAGTGAAGAAAGAGTTTAAAAAGAAATGGGGCAAATATTTTACACAGAGAGTGGCTCATGTATAGAATGAACTTTCAGAAGAAATAGTGCATGTGGATAATTACAATGTTTAAAAGATATTTATATAAGTACATGAATAAGAAATGTTTGGAGGGATATAGGCTAAGCATAGGCAGGTGGGACTAATTTAGTTTGGGATTATGGTCAGCATGGACTGGTTGGATTAAAGGTTCTGTTTCTGTGCTGCATGACTGTATGACTCCATTATAACTATGTTATACAATCATAAAGATAGATATTTGGTTAAAAACTGAAAAAAAAACTGCAAATGCTGTAAATCAGAAATATAAACAGAAATTACTGGAAAAAGCTTAGTAGGTCTGGCAGCATCTGTGGAGAGAAACCAGAGTGAATGTTTTGGGTTGAGTGACCCTACCTCAGATATTACCATGAATATAAAACTTGCAAACTGCTTTGAAAATGATCAACATGATTGTACCCCATTGAACAACTTAGGTCAAACCCAAAACTTCTAACAGTCACTCTTACATAATGAAATGGACATGAGATTATTAATCTACTATGAATAGCAGGCTAGATATTGTAATCAAAATAGCCATGAGAATAATATAATTCAATTTCTTATGCAGAAATAGTACTGCAATTTCAGGTGAGGGGCAGAAATTCTGGAAAACATATTGTCCAAGACACACAGCTCCATCATTTGCTCCACAAAAGGTAAAATCACCAGAATCCCAGAGGACTGATAGTGACTTAACCTGAGGGTCAGCATTGCTCAGAAAAGGAGAGAGGTTGAGCTCTTCACGGTAACCTCAGCTGGTGTGGGAACTGAACCCACACTGTTGGCATCACATCGCAAACCAGCCATCCAGCCAACAGAACTAAGTGGCATTTTACTGTCTGTTTCATAATTGAAATTCATTGACTGGCATAAAACTTAAAGTGAGAGAATTTCACTGGTGGCTTTTATCTAGGTTCACTGCAGAATCAATTTTAACTACCTTTTATATATTTTTAAAGTTACTTGTTTATGAGATATGGCTGACACTTGTTGCCTATCCCTCATTTTCTAAGATGATAGTTAATTCTGGCACTGCGGATATGGAGTCATACATCAGTCAGACCAGGCAAGGATGGCATTTTTTTCTTCCCTCAAGACGATTCACAAGCTAGATAAGTATTAGTAAGAATTAATGATACTTTCCTGCTCCACACATGAGACTATTTTTCAATTCTAGACTTTTTTATTCACTCAATTAATAACTGAATTTAAATTTCAGCAGGTACTAGAGTGGGATTTGAACCTGTACCCTCACAGCCTCAAGGTTACTGGTATTGTGATATCATTAAAATCAACTTTAACCTACCCTTCATCTCTCAGTGAAATCCTTGATTATTCAAAGGGTGGCCCAGGCATCACTTACACTGTGATGTTACCATAGGGAATGTTGAGGAGTCAGGCTCCAAGTCTATCCCAGTTGGAATGGGGATTGAACCACATACTGTTGATATTATTCACAACTACACACTAGCTATATAGCCAACTGAGCTAACTGCACTGCTTCTAATCAGTGTGATAAATGATAAAACCTGCCAAACAACTAGACTCTGAAAATGAACTATTATTTGTGCTTTTGGCACATCTTTTCAGATTTAATTGGCATCAGAGGTTTTGAATTTTTTTTCCCTGTAAGCTTTGGTTTTCTCACTCTCAATCGAAGTATTGAGTCTCATTCCTTGAGGCTTTAACTGCTGTTGGAAATTTTAAAAGTGTAAAATTACAATTATTTTAATTCTGCCTTTTTTCTTTGTTTTATCTTGTGTATTTCTTTCTCTTTATCGCACTTTCTTTAAAAGATTTGACATTGATTTTACCCATCTTAATTGACACTATTTCTTAGTCATTGTGCTGTTTTATCGCAATTCTTCGATCTGACTAAGGTGATAACTGCTGGTTGCCTTCTTTACTCAAGTCCCAGATGCCCTATTTCCCTCACTGAACATTATCAGCTCACATTTTTTTCAGCAACGTTGCATTCAGAAGATGTAACAATGAATAGTGTGCAAGGGCAACTCTTATAACAGATGCTGTTACATTGCTTCCTATACCAAAATGTTCCCCACTGTTTTTGCATCTAGTCATTAACCTTTATGTTTTACCCTCCTATTCTCTGCTGAATGAACTGATTTATATTGAGTTGCAGTTCCACAGGCATACAGCTGCTCTCCAGCATTTTTATGCAAAGCAATATGTTTGAGCCTAATTCAGTGGCCATTAAATGGTTTCCTATGGGATGGCTTGGTATCAAAAACAAGCAAAATGCTGTCCTCCTCCCCCATCTAAGTATGGATACTTTCCAAAATATGTTATTACCAATGGAATGGGACACTGGGTTGTTCTGTTTTCTTTCCTTCTCAAAAGGTAGTGAAGCTGAGTGGAGCTTTCCACAGCACTGCTAAAATTAGATTACTTAGTGAAGACCACAAAGTATTTTGCAACCTGTACGCTTTGGATTATTAAGTTCTACACCAGGTAGTGCACTTAACAACTCAATCATAGGTAGAACTAGTACTTTTTTGTGAATGCTCAGTGATCAGAACTGAGAGATCGACTCTTCATTTTGGATATAATTGTTATTGTTCATCTTTTAAGTCTGGCCCTAATGATTAATATCTTCAAATGACCTTGCTACATCCATAATGGGCAGCAGCTCAGATATTCATTGCTGAAGATCATTTCCTAATCATGCATAGCAATTAAGTTTGATCACTATGATTGATATATGGCTATGAATAGCAATAGTAAGTACTCAAATGCCACTTATTGTAGTATGAACACTATTCCTGTAAGTTATGGTACATGGTGATGTGGATCTTTGCCTCCAAGGTATTTACCTGATATGACAATGCTCACGTTATCCCTCACAACAAACTAAACTAGGCATGGATAATGCGATGTTGAAGAATCCAACAGGGATTTATTACAGCTAGCAATTATAACCAAACCTTACATTCCTTGGGCGTATTGTGTTTGGACTAGCATTAAGCTAAGAAGTTCCATAGCACAGAATGCCTTCATTAGTATGTCAAGCTTCAAGTGAAGATGGACGATGTGACTTTGAAACGCTTGGATCACATGCTATGATACAGTGATGATATAATGAGAATGTGTCTTAAAGGTACAATAACATACTGACCATGAGATGTATCAGAACATGGTGGAAAGAAAACAAAATACCATTAGATCAATCTGCAACAATAACCAGGACTAGGTGACATGTTTTGATTTAGGTAAAAATGATGACTATGTATGGAATCGAGGAGAATGGTGGAATTCAATAAATGCACTTACTGGAACAATTGCTATTCCATCCAATATTGAATCAACAGGAAGTGAAATCTAAAGGAAATAGCCCTGCAACATAACAGCGCAGTGTTCTGGCTGATGGGCTAGTAGTTAAATCCAGTCTATACTGTTGGAAAGAAAATCTCCACTGCAAGAACTTTTGAATCTTAATGTGCATCATATTCAACCAAATGTACAGAAGCTGCTACAGAAAAATAGATGATTTGAGAATTGAAAAAAAGTCACATTGAGATCTACTCTGGGCTCTCTCTCTGCCTGTAATACAATGTATTCAACTGTACTGTACATGACCAGAATGCATTCAATGCACAAAAATGAGAAATTTTCCAATGTTACCTTTCATAGGAACAGACTAATGATCTCCTTGAGCCTGTTCCAACAGTCAATGAGATAATGGCTGATCTGTGGCCCTATTCCATATACCTGCCTTTAGCCTACAATTCTTGATACCTCTACTTCGTAAGAATTCATCTATCTCAGGTTTAAAATTAACAGCTGATTCAGCATTCACTGCCGTTTATGGAAGAGAATTCTAAATATCTACCACTGACGGTATTAAGCACAAAAGTTGACAAAAATACAACAATATATGTTGAAATATAGAAGATCATAACTGAGCATCTTTTACTTAGGAAGTTGCGTTGACTATTCTGTTTAGTCTGCTAAGATTGCTGAACACTTGAAAGCAAAATATGAAGAAATATTGGGACTTTTGTACTAAATTTGATTGTAAAGCTACAAAACAATATTGATTGTAAACCATGCATTATTTGATAATAAAAATCAGCCAACCTGAACATCCCCTTAAATACTTTAATTTGTTATTACAAATCAAGGAATACATTGTTCCCCATTAAAATGACCATTGATATATTTGCAATTTGGCACTTTTATTAGATTACAGTTAAATTATTTACAATGCCATCATTCATGAAAAAAAAATTTATGACTATAAACTTCGATTTTCAGATTTTAGATTGAAAATTTCAAGACCATAATTTCACTGCAACATGTATGTGTCATTTGAAGAACTGGACTGTGAAAAACAAGGCATACAGATAATTAAAGCTGTTCTTTCATTAAGAATGCGATTTTAAAAAACATTTAAATTGCCACAACGATCAGTGAGAAATCTTAAAATTTACTACCAATAAATAAACGTTAATTGGTACAAAATAAGTATACAGGCATTGTACATTTATGACATTCTATTGAACTACTAGTAACGTAATTGCAATCATTACATTGGATTGCTTGGCTGTTTTCTGTTTCAATGACTATTGAATCAGAAAGCCTATGGATCAGGCAACTGTACAGTAGTTCACTGGACAGCAAAGTGCTGAAATCTGACATCAGCACTTAATAGTGGCATCAATATTTCTTTGATGGCCAATAAGCTTGACAATGCTTGTCACCATTGACAGAAAAGCATTTAAATCATTTTTGCCATGACATCATAAAGGATGAGGCTATTTTGTCTTTCTATAGTATATCTTCTTCATCAAAGTTATTGCATCCTTACATTGTCAGAAAACACATGACACCACGTTATAGTCCAACAAAAGTGAAATCATAAGTTTTCGGAGCGTAGCCCCTTCATCAGGTAAAGTGAGAGGGCAGCACACAGACACAGAATTTATGGGCAATGAGATCAAGGACGGACAGATCAAAAGATCGTACAAATGGTGCAAATAATAAGTCTCTGCAGGTGACCAAGAGTGTTAGACGGTGTGAGGCAAGTGTCAATAGCTGAAAAACAACCTATAATCTGATTATATGAGGCAGAGAGATAATTACAAAAAAATAAAAATAAGGTGGTGCTGGAGACAAACCAAATGAGTGGAATAGCATGGGACAAAACAGAAGCTGCTGGAAAAGCCCAGCAAGCCTGTCAGCATCTGTGAAGAAAAACCAGAGGAAGGGTCACCGAACCCGCAATGTTAACTCTGACTTTTTTCTTCACAGATGCCGCCAGACCCCCTGAAACCCCCCAGCAGCCCCAACCCTTGCTCCTGATTACAGCATCCACAGTTCTTTCCATTTTTACTTAACTGGAATAACATGATAGGTATGAGTCGCGTGCCGAGGATCTAAGTAATAAGTAATCCAAAAAGGTACCAACTAATTAAGGTAGAGAGATCATAACAATGGTGTCAAAACAGGACAGTATGGAAGATACAAAACAAATATGGTGGAGTCGCAGGTAGTGTGACATGAACCCAAGATTACAGTTGAGGTGGTCTTCATGGGTAGGGAACATTGGTGATCAGTTTCTGCTGAGTGATTCTGTGTTGTTGGTTATATTGAAGGCTGCCTTGCAGGGTGTTTACCCAAAAATCCGAGGTTGAATGCCCTTGACCACTGAAGCGTTCCCCAACTGCGAGGGAGCATTCCTATCTGGCGATTGTTCTTTCATCCATTGCCATGGTATCTGCATGGTCTCACCAATATACCATGCCTTGGGGCATCCTTGCCTGTAGTATATGAGATAGACAACATTGGCTGAGTCATATGAGTATCTGCCATGTGGGTGGTGTGTGGTGTTCCCACATGTGGTGGCAGTGTCCACATCGATGATCTGGCATGTTTTGCAGAGGTTTCCATGGCAGGGTTGTGTGCTGCGGTGGTTGATGTTGTTCTGAAGGCTGGGTAGTTTGCTGTGAGCAATGGTCTGTTAAAGGTTTGGCAGTTGGTTGAAGGTGAGAAGTGGAGATGTAGAAATGATCTTGGTAAAATGCTAGTCATCATCGATGACATGTTGAAGGCTGCGGACAACATGGAATAGTTTCTCCGCTATCGGTTGTACCCTATCGGTTGTATCCCGTGTCTGTCTTCTGAGGAAGTTATTGAGGTTTGTCGCTGTGGCATGCCGGAGCTGGCGATCAATGAGTTGGGCACCGTATCCTGTTCTTATGAGGGCAACCCTCAAAATCTTTAGGTGTCCTCAGATCCTGTTTATGTGCAGGACTTGTCCATAGGGGATGGATTCTTTAAACCTTTAGGGTGGAAGCTAGAGAAGTGCAACATCATGAGGTTCTCCACAGCCTTGTGGTAGAGTGTGGTACTGAGGTATCCATGCCTGGGGGGATGGAGATGCATGTGTCCAAGAATGAGACTGATTCTGAAGAAGAGTCCATAGTAAGTCTGTTGGTGAGATGAAACATGTTGATAATCGCTCTGGATTCATTTCAATGATTCCTCGCTGTGCGTTCAAAGGAAGAAAATTGATAGGACTGTGGATGCTGTAGATCAGGAGCAGGGGCAGGGGATGCTGTGGGAGCTCAGTGCATCTGGGGACATCAGTGAAGAAAAATCAGAGTTAACGTTTCGGGTCTGGTGACCTTTCCTCTGGTTTTTCTTCACAGATGCTGTCAGACCTGCTGAACTTTTCCAGCAGCTTCTGCTTTTGTTCCATGTTATTCTAGTCATTTGGTTTGTTGTCCAGCATACCTTATTTTTAATTTTTGTAATCATTTCCCTCTGCCTCTTTTAATCAGATTATAAATCATCCGATCAGTTGTGATCCCTTGCAGAGACTTAGTATTTGACACTGCGCTCACACCATTCGTATGATCTTTTGATCTCTCTGCCCTTGATCTCTCTACCCATAAATTCTGTGTCAGTGTGCTCCTCTCTC
Source organism: Chiloscyllium punctatum (assembly GCF_047496795.1). Classification (NCBI taxonomy): domain Eukaryota; kingdom Metazoa; phylum Chordata; class Chondrichthyes; order Orectolobiformes; family Hemiscylliidae; genus Chiloscyllium; species Chiloscyllium punctatum. The sequence goes on along the minus strand of NC_092750.1, from coordinate 46,552,976 downwards.
ACTTCACCTGAAGGGGCTATGCTCTGAAAACTTGTGATTTGAAATAAACTTTTTGGACTATAACCTGGCGTTGTGTGATTTCTGACTTTGTCCACCACAGTCCAACACCAGTATTTCCACATCATGCATCTTTACATTAAAGAATGAACAATACAATGCTCATTAGCTTATATTCTGAGGCCATCAATACTTTTAAAGAAAGACTAACGCTTATATGATAGGAGAAAGTGAGGACTGCAGATGCTGGATATTAGAGCTGAAAATGTATTGCTGGAAAAGCGCAGCAGGTCAGGCAGCATCCAAGGAGCAGGAGAATCGATGTTTCGGGCATGAGCCTTCCTGAAGAAGGGCTTATGCCCGAAACGTCGATTCTCCTGCTCCTTGGATGCTGCCTGACCTGCTGCGCTTTTCCAGCAATACATTTTTAGCAACTTATATGATGCCTTTCACATTTATCAGATGTCTGAAATGTGAAGTACTTTTAAACTGTGACCATGGTTGAGATTTTGGAAATGCAACAGACAATTTATGTTCAATAAGCTCCCACAAACAGCCATATGATAAGGATCAGATAATAATGTTTTTGTGATGTTAATTGAGAGTTCCAAATTGATAAGTACACTGGGTGATTATTCCTTTGCTCTTCTTTGGAAGGATGTCATAAGACCATAATCAAACCATAAGCATACCACCCAATCCCCACTGCCTTTTCTCAATATATGCTGGGATAATTATCAGGAAAGCAGCCAACTATTATCATTGATATAACAACAGTCTTTTAGGTAATGACAACAAACATCTACATTAACTGCTAGTACAAATTTTATGCAACACTTACTGACTCAGATGGCTATTGCCTATCAAATGTGTAAGGGACGGCAAATTTAAATAACTTGACAGATTGGTTATTCCACATATTTTAAAGAAAAATAGAAAATAAGACCAGGAGTACACCATTTAGTCTTTTTCAATCTCCTTGAGTAATTAATCTCCTCCTTTATGAATTTGTGACTCTTGACGTGAGGAATAAATCCCTTACTGTAGGAAAAAGGAGACCTGTTTGAACTCAGCATTGAGTTCAAATCGTCCTATTTTGATAAATCTATTATGTTTTACGATATGATTTCATTATTTTATCTTAGCTATCTTTTTAATTGGTTTGTTTGAATTGCTACTAGTGGAACAATTAGTAGTTAGGGCAGCTACTTACAAGGTTGGGTTTAAATGATCTTAGGTTGCCAAAAGGATGTGGGTTAAGCAATGTGTCTGTTTTAATTATACTAGGTACAATTTAGGGTTTGCCAAACAGCTGTAAAGAAATAAGTAAAAAGCTTGAACTTAAGCAGCTTGTACAAAGTCTGACACTAAACAAGCATCACGTCTTTTGAAAATATTTTAGCTTGTTAACTGACTTGGACAATTAATTAAATTATAGAACGAAATATCTATATTTTTAAAGGGCATCTTGATATTGTGCTGGAAACATTTCTTCTTAATTGGATAGCATTTCTGGGAATGTTGGGTTAATGGTTTTACAAGAATTGGCATTATTGATGAGGATTTAACATGGTTTGAACAACTTGTCTATCGAAAAAAGATGTATTTCATTTTCACACCGCAATTTTAGTCCCTGAAGCCTAGGGAATAAGAGATAGATATGTAATTAGCTTACATGACTCTTATCACAGGGGAGAGTTGTACTTGTTGACCATGACCTCAAGCAAACGCAAAGTGCTAATTTAAACATATCCCAATTAGGAGTGGAAAACCACAGAATTAGGAATAAGAATTTGAAACTCAGATATTTGTGGCACAGTTTTACTATTGCTTTTGAGGTGTGATTCCTCTGAAATACAGTTCAATGTAACATTACTTTGAGAACAGGAGATGGCCCTCAATTGTTTTGGCAACATTCAGGGGTCCATGAAGGGATTTTTCTGTTAACTTGACTGCTTGTTTGTCAAGTATTTACAAAATCTTGCTTGACAAATTCTTGATTCATAAATGCTGGTTATTCATACTTCGTTAGTTGAGCACAACAGAGAACCCATGATACTAAATCAAGAATTCAGAATTTAAAGAGCTTTTAAGGAAAAGAATATTGTAACTCCAAAGTCCTAGAAGCATCCAAAACAGTGCTGCTAGATTTTGGTTTCCCACTTCTGAGAGTGAAGCCCTGTCCCTTCAGAAATACTAGGGAAAATGAATTTGTTAAACATTGATCTGGGCTTGATTCACCATTTTTAAAACTCCACTCTGACTCCAACATTCATTTTGTTTTGCTCTTCAGTCAGTCTTGAACCAATTGATAACACTTCAAGTAACCAGTTATCTAAATTCTGTGCATTAAAACATATAATTCAAAGCTAATCAATTAACTTGGCTACCTGGCATATTCTCCAAAAGCCAAGAGTAAAAGTAACAGTGTAGAGAATAGATTTTTTTTGTTGCGCAGTTGTGAAGTTATGAAATAATTTGTAGGCAAATTGTCATTGGATCAACAATTTCCCCAATCCCTAAACAACATGGGCAATGGGAAGTCAGTTAGAGAAACAAGATTTCCAATGACAGAAAAGAGATTCTGATCCTACAACCACGTTTTAATTCGCAAGACAAGATTCATGCTAGAAAGAAACAAGAAGCCTATTTGCATGCATTACCAAGTCATTAATACTGAACTGCTTCTTATTGATATGCAGTTTCCCATTCTTTAACTTGGTGGAAAGAAGTTAGTTGGGAAGAATTCCCAACATGAAGAGGTTTCGGATGGAATATTTGGCAGCTCCAATTCATCACATGCTCCTCTGTGAGGGTGGAGGGGGCAAATATGTTATTAGCAGACACAGCAGTGTTCGAGAAACTGAGGAAGTCAATTGTGGGCCTCTGAGGCAGGATGCTGAGATGACAATAATTGGGAAGAGTGCAACAGCATATGGTGAATATATATTAGTGCACTGGAGCTTGTGGGGGTACTGTCTAATTTGGTGGGTGCAAGTCATTAATCTCTCCCACCCTGATCTTGTCTGGGGGTAGTGGTGGAGTGTGGAAGGATCAGGGGGAGGGAAGGCAGAATGGTGTAACACAATGGTTAGCATGACTAAGCTGCAGGGTCAGCTCATGGAGCCAGAGAGAAGCATTTGTGACATTCGTCAGCCGGAAGTGCCAAGCCGATGATCCATCTCTGTATCCTCTAGTGATCCACAGCACAAGAGAGCCTTCAGCTAATTCAACTCAGAGTTATAGAGCTTTTAAGCATGGTGAGAGGTCCTTTAGCCCATTATGTTTGTGCCAGTTATCAATTTCATTTTCCACATTGGCTCATGGTCTTGCAAGCTATGGTGTTTCATCTAAATGCTTCTGAAACATCTTGTTGGTTCCCGCCTCTATCAAGCGCTTAGGCAAAAAGGAGGTATTGACCTCATGGTATGATCACTGAACTGTTCATCCAGAGATGCAGGCAATGCTCTGGGAACCTGAGTTTGAATCACACCATGGCAGAGTCTGAAACTTGAATTCGATACATATCTGGAATTAAGAGTTTAATGAAATCCATCTAATTCACTAATGCCCTTTAGCGAAGGAAGCTGTTATCCTTACCTGGTCAAGCCAACATGTGATTGGTTCTTAAATGCCCTCTGGGTAATTAGGGATGGGCAATAAATGCTGGCCTAGCCAGTGATATCCTCATCATGTAAATTAATTTGAAAAGAATTCAGAAATCTATCACTGTCAGTGAAAATTATTTTTTCTTTCTTCTTCTCTGAACCTACTACAATTGAGTCTTCTGGTTATTACCTCTCTCCGAAAGAAAAATTATCCCATTTGTCTCTATCTGCTCTGTCATCCCCTCAGAACTTTATATATTCAAAGCTTCAAGAAATAAGAACAAAACTCCGAATGCCTTATTAAGCAACTTACCTACCAGTCCTGTGACCTTCAAGGATCTATAAATACGCTCACAAAGGTCCCTCTGATTCTCTATTCTTTTAAACTGAAAGTAAAGCTTCCTCAACACTGTCCCCATCAAACACTCCAGGACAGGGACAGCACAATGTTACATTCAGTGTTAAGCCCCCTTCAGACTTTCTCAATAAATGCTTTCTTCATCAAATAGTCCACGGCTGGGACAGCACAAATCGATCTGATTTGGATGTCCTGGCATGATATACCAGATAGTGTATACCTCACAATCCTCATTTGCCGTGCACTGCACATCTGCAGCAGGCAAAAAGGGGATGTGATGGATGAGCTAGGAGAGTAGTAGCAACCTTCTGAGGAGGAGGAAGAGGACAGTGAGCAGGTGGAACATCACCATCAGCACTATAAAGCAGTGCTGTATCAGATACAACAAGCTGGACAGTAATTAGTTTGCACAAAATTCTAAAAGACAGATTTGATCACTCATTAACTGTAAATGTTTTGTTGCTTGAAAGGCAAACAGTCCCCATCTGTCCCCAGACACATGAGCCGCAGTTTTGGTTTTATGTTGCTCACTTTTGCTGTTGTTGTTAATGTGCATATTGGCAACTGAAGGCTTTCGATGCTCCACCATCGAACAATGAGAAGGTGGAAGGGAAAGAGTAGCACTCCCTTGGACAGGATTCCAAGATGATATGATGCTAAGGATATGTAATCTCTATAGCTTGATGTTTGCAGCTTCACTTACAGTGACAATTGATCAGATGGGTGATGTAAAATAGCAATGCATTTACCAACATGAAGTTTCCAATAAAGTGTAAGCCATGCTAAAATACCCTCACATTCACCTTCCACGATGCACATGGTAAAAGGCAGCTCCTTGCTGGAAACATTTGACCTAGCTGGTGCTAGGAATCCTGAGGCGGTCCAACAGTGTCAGGTACTTCTGCCTTTATTGAGCACACGGTGGCACAGTGGTTAGCACTGCTGCCTCACAGCGCCAGAGACCCGGGTTCAATTCCTGACTCAGGTGACTGACTGTGTGGAGTTTGCACATTCTCCCCGTGTCTGCGTGGGTTTCCTCCGGGTGCTCCGGTTTCCTCCTACAGTCCAAAGATGTGCAGGTCAGGTGAATTGGCCATGCTAAATTGCCCGTAGTGTTAGGTAAAAGGGGTATGGGTGGGTTGCGCTTTGGCGGATCGGTGTGGACTTGTTGGGCCGAAGGGCCTGTTTCCACACTGTAAGTAATCTAATAACATAAGCAAGCTGCCGTTGAGGAGTGGCGCAGAGATAAAAAGGCAAGTTGCAGAGAATTGAATGAAATAGCTCACTGGAGCTCACTGAGAGAAGCCATACAAGATACTCCTTGAAATTAACACTTAGCCAACTTTTGGTAAAATTGAGCTTGAGGTTTTGCCAATGTATTTGTATTGGTACTTATTTTAACCCATCAGGGAAGGTATTTATTTGAGCAAAATGGGTGAGTTGCAATTATTTGTATATCAGACTTCATGTCACAATGAATATCAGTATTATTATTGTTTTGGTAAACTAGGTATGTGTTTAAAGCAGAAATAGATCCAATATTAAACCTTAAACTAGATAGGCCTACAGAGACCAAGGTAACGTTCTGGGGAACCAGTTTCAATTCCTGCCATTGTAGCTGGCAGAATTTGAACTCAGTGCCCAAAATAAAATTCTGGAATCACAAATCTAATGATAACCATAAAGCCATTGCCAATTATTGGAAAAGTCCATCTGACTCACTGATGTCCTTTTGGAAAGGAATCTACCATCCTTACCTTGTCTGGTCTACGTGTGATTCTGGACCGACAGCAATGTGGTTGATTCTGAATGATTAGGGGATGGGCAATAAATACTGCTTGGTCAGCGATGCCCTCATCCCATATATGAATAAAAAAACTCCTCCAATTTATCAAGCTCTCATCATAATGCACATTTACTAGGGTATTGTGTGTGCGAAACTAAACTGCCAGAGTTGAAAGGTTTAGAGAAAAATGATAGTCAGGACTTGCCATATTATTATTAGAATGGTGCTGCAAATGCACAGTATGTCAGGCAGCATCCGAGGAGCAGGAAAATTGACGTTTTGGGCAGGAGCCCTTCCCGATGAAGAACTAATCTTGACTCTAATATCTAGCATCTGTAGTCCTCACTCACCGAGCCATATTTATCACTAGTGTCCACACCTGAATAGCTCTGAACCAAACTATTACACAGTGATCAGTAGTAAGATTCCTGATAGGTTTTCTTCCCTTTCCTACCTCCCATTGGAGGCACACGGATTAACTGCATTTCCCAAATTACTCCCTTGTGGATGTTGATTGGTAGAGCAGAAATCAAAGATCAAAGCTGACATATTCCACACTAGGGAGACCTCTGACAAACGGAGTGATTTGACGACTTGAAGGCTTTGGACTTCTATCCTCCTTGGCCCATTTCTTTCGTAAATACTTTCTTGATGCTGTTACTGCCACTATTGTTTTGTGATTGATGATTTCAAACAATCTAGTTTTGAAACCTGCCAGTTTATTCAAAAAATTTTTCTTCTGCCAAGAAATAATTGGTTTGTAATCCACTCCACAAAATAATAATGACTTAAAAGCTGTGATCAGCTTTGTTTAAAGATGTGCACATATGCATGATTGACAGACTGGAATCCAAGTATGCTCTCAAACTTGCAGCTTTAGAAGATTCATTGTTTAACATGTCAAAGAAACTTAACATTTTTTCTACCTAATGAAGTCCTTTTTCAATTAAGTATGGTGAGGAAAGCTATCAAAGTGGTAATGAATAAATTACAGCTTGCTTCAATATATTTGCCTTGCACATGATTTTTTTTTTTCCCCTTCCTTATGTGTGTCACTTTTTTTGTGCCAAGACATTATTTAAATGCTTGGCAGAGAAAAATCAGATCTTAAATACACCATGAACAAACACACAGGTGAAATTTCAGCCAGGAGAATCACATAGGTTTAAGTGCAAGAGAGGAGGCTCATTATGGCAAAATGTAAGGACATCAGGCAGCTTCTTGCAATCCTCTACCTTCTAGGTTAACTTGGCGACATTAGTTTATTTCTGCCCAACTCCTTTAAGTAAAGCAAATTGACTACAAATATTTGCTAACTGTTGAACCAGAGCTTTATTTCAACACAGTTTCAAATTTAACATCACATCTAAATATTTCAGGGAATCCAGAAACATGCCATTGAAAGCAAGGCAAGAAATCAGTGAGAGAAATGATTAAAACCTGTGCAAATGTTCTGATTCAAAACATTAACTTGGTTCTACTCTACTTTCGCTCTACAGATGCTGTCAGACCTGCTGTATTTCTCCAGCGCTGTTGTGTTCCATGCAGATATTACCTTGGTAGCTACAAACTGGGGAGTTTCCCACACTGAACATTGCTTTTGACAATGTGGATATTATCAGAATCACAGTTGTCTTAAGTTGGCTCTTAAGCAAGGATCAACATGAACGACATGAGCATCAAGAGATGCAAGCAGCATCCTGTTATTAGAAGACCTACAGCTGGACAGCAGAGGAAGGGAGCAGTACAGCTCATAGAGCCATGATCCACATCACAGAGTTCACTGACTGAGATTCCTTGGCATATCTGATTAAGAGACTCCATGTCAGATTGTCACATCAGGAAGTGGCATACACCTGCAACCTCTTAAAGGATGACACAAGTCTTGATGGTCATGCATTCTCAGTGGCTGTTAAATTCACAACCAGACTCAGCCTATTTCTTTAGATTTGTTTTCTTTTGTGATTGATGATTTCAAACAATCTAGTTTTGAAACCTGCCAGTTTATTCAAAAAATTTTTCTTCTGCCAAGAAATGATTGGTTTGTAATCCACTCCACAAAATAATAATGACTTAAAAGCTGTGATCAGCTTTGTTTAAAGATGTGCACATATGCATGATTGACAGACTGGAATCCATTCTTTAGAAACTTCCAGAGCTATACTGGACATACATCCAGAAACTCCCACAGTTGGCAGTCCCTCAAATTACGGTGAGGGGACTAATAAACCACTGGCATACAAACTAGTGAACATTGGCTGCACTGATGACCAATGAAATGCAATAGCATGATAACGAATGCTTTATCAACATCAAATGAGATTTTAAACATGCCAGCAACATGCTGAAGATGAACATTTGCTACTGGATACATTTGGCCCTTCACAATACACCAGTCAGAATCTCCAAAATGGTTGCATTCTGCTCTACTCTGCATTGTCCAGCAGCAGGGTACAGACTTGAAGGAGAAATAAGATACAGCACACGGGAGCAGTTGCAGATGAACCCAAAAGGAGACATGAGAGAAGGTTGTGCTTTTGGATGCTAGATGGCCTTATAAAGTAGTGTCCTTCTATGTTACTCAACCATTATCAGTTTACTGGTGTGGATAGTTTCTAATCAACTAGGTGAGAAATGTTATCTCACACTCTTGAGCAGGTAGGACTTGAACTCAGGCCTCTTGGCTCAGGGATAGGGATGCTACCGTTGCACAAAAATCCTCAGTCAACTGGTGTGATCCCACATGACTATTCCTCCCACCTGCTTCTTCTACCACAACCTGCTAACAATGCCATTGTCACAAAGAGGTCCTGCAAACAACCAATCACCTCACTGTCTCATTAGTTTGTCTCTTGACACATCATCAAGTATGTTAAAAGATATTTTGGCTCCCAGAAACCACATATCTTTACTTCTAAGCTCGACTCATAATCTGTGGGGACAGCAAGACAAAAGGTCTGTTTGAGAAAGGACTAGCTCAGGAGTTTATCCTAACCGCAGCCTGAAAGTACTGCCCAATTGAAATGGTAAAAGACAGATCCCCTTTCCCAATCCTGGTCAATGCTGAAGTCCTTTGAAGAACAGCCTTGCTATATAAAATCATGCAGTCACCAAGACTCAGAATTCTTCAAAGTCTCGTCCTCCTCCTTGATTTACTAACAATACAAACAATGTAGCCTCAGCACTTATTGAGAGGTTAATATGGTAATATGACTAACATATTCATCTAACATATTAGACTAACATATAACACCTCCTCCCACCCTACCCCCTGTAAAAACGCCATCCCATATTCCCAATGCCTTCGTCTCCGCCGCATCTGCTCCCAGGAGGACCAGTTTCAAAACTGTACCACCCAGATGGCCTCCTTCTTCAAGGACCGCAATGTCCCCCCAGACGTAGTCGACGATGCCCTCCACTGCATCTCTTCCACTTCCCGCTCCTCCGCCCTTGAGCCCCGCCCCTCCAACCGCCACCAGGACAGAATGCCTCTGGTCCTCACCTACCACCCCATGTACAGCGTATCATCCGCCATCATTTCCGCCACCTCCAAACGGACCCCACCACCAGGAACATATTTCCCTCCCCTCTCCTATCAGCGTTCCAAAAAGACCACTCCCTCCGTGACTCCCTCGTCAGGTCCACGCCCCCCACCAACCCAACCTCCACTCCCTGGCACCTTCCCCTGCAACCGCAAGAAATGCAAAACTTGCGCCCACACCTCCCCCCTTACCTCCCTCCAAGGCCCCAAGGGACACTTCCATATCCACCACAAATTCACCTGCACCTCCACACACATCATGTATTGCATCCGCTGCACCTGATGTGGCCCCCTCTATATTGGGGAGACAGGCCGCCTACTTGCGGAACGTTTCAGAGAACACCTCTGGGACACCCGGACCAACCAACCCAACCACTCCATAGCCCAACACTTCAACTCCCCCTCCCCCTCCCACTCCACCAAGGACATGCAGGTCCTTGGACTCCTCCATCGCCAGACCATGGCAACACGACGGTTGGAGGAAGAGCGCCTCATCTTCCGCCTGGGAACCCTCCAACCACAAGGGATGAACTCAGATTTCTCCAGTTTCCTCATTTCCCCTCCCCCCACCTTGTCTCAGTCAAATCCCTCGAACTCAGCACCGCCTTCCTAATCTGCAATCTTCTTCCTGACCTCTCCGACCCCACCCCACTCCAGCCTATCACCCTCACCTTGACCTCCCACCACCTATCGCATTCCCAACACCCCTCCCCCAAGTCCCTCCTCCCTACCTTTTATCTTAGCCTGCTGGACACACTTTCCTCATTCCTAAAGAAGGGCTGATGCCCGAAACGTCGATTTACCTGTTCCTTGGATGCTGCCTGACCTGCTGCACTTTTCCAGCAACACATTTTCAGCTCTGATCTCCAGCATCTGCAGTCCTCACTTTCTCCTCCAACTACATCAAGTTAAGATCTTAAAGCCAAATATTAGACCTGCCCTTTAATACAGTATATACTGTATGCAGTATTTCACAGTAATTGCTATATTCTGTAAAACAAAATTGTGAATTTCAAGGAGGGACAACTATAATTTTAAAAAATTACAGTACTGAAAAAAAACACATTTCCAGTCTTGTCAAGATATGTATTCTAATAACTTCAATTGTTCCAAAACTTAAAGGAGATCAATTTCTTGTTTTCTGTCAGCCAGGTTTCAATTTATGAATTCATCCATATTTCATCACATTAATGTTATAAAGTCCAGAATTAAGCTGGAATGAGCTGAACAGAAGGTCAGATCTCAAAAACAACTGATGAGTAAAGAAGCACTGAGCCACTTGAATCCCTTCTGACTTTCATTTCTGAATCATACAGGCAAGTAAAAAATTTAAACTTAATCTTCAGTATATTTAAAATCAATAACATATTAGCAAGCCAACATACAAAGCATTAGACTTTAAATTTAGCAACAAATGAGTTCTGGTCTGTCCACAGATTATATTTTGGGTTAGTCAGCATACTTTCTCTTCAACAGGATTTTCTATTAGTGACCCAATTTTTTCTTTGCATTGAATAGTCTTTCAATTACCTGTGGAGAACAGTTCATAGAAAGAAATCTTGAATCATGGAAGATATTAATCATTTGACTGCGCAAGGTATGGTAGAAGAATAATCCATTTTATAAGAATGGTCAAATTGAAATTTCTTTACAACACCACTGTTAAGTATAATAGCCAAAAGGATCCCGGAGTGATTGAAATTGGAGATTCTTGCAGCAAAGAGAGAGTAAAGGGTATTATTAATATATTGCATGTAATCTGCTCTTATCAATAAAGTTGTTGAAAAGAGCTATCAGTAATATTGCTGCTTCATGTAAATTCTTAATCAACATGCTAAACTACCCAAATATCGAGAATAATGCAATATGTATGATATTTTATCACTACGCTTCAAAAATAATTTCATAGCATTGAATGTTCCAGCTCACCTGACATAACATCCAAACTTCTGTTGCTGCTGATTCAGAGTATCTCATCTTGTCATATGATTTGAACTTAGTTTTCTGCTTGACAAATGAACAGATCCACCTATCAGTCGGAAATTGTAATCTGACGTAACCTCACAGTAACCAGACTAAGTGGTAGGAATGAAACATGGATGGAATACTGCATAAAATAAGAATTGTTGGATTCATGTCTTTGTAAAAATGTGCTGACTTATAGAAACTTAGAGCTTTCTCACAACTGATAACTCACACAGAACTCCCCAATTAAGTCCCTTAACATATTTTAAATTGTGTTACTTGATATCAAATGTAATCAAGACAAGGCAATTCATAGCCCAGATTAAATTAATTCACTGAGGAACAAAATTGAAATATGCTTCTTGGACACTTGATGCATATATCAAAGGAAAATAGCAAATAATTGAGTCTTGTCTATTCCATGGAAAAGATAATTTCCTATTCAGTACATCATATGTTTATCCTCATGTTTCACCTTGCATTGTGGCCGGTGATATAAATTGAACTTTTAATAAATGAAGGTATAAACTATCATTGTTGATCTTGGCCGGTGAATTTTATAGATTATACAGGTTCTGGAAATTCACTGTTGTGAAGAATGCAAATACAAAACTACACAACACAACGTACAAATTTTAACAAGCCAATTTCACAAGAATTCAACTGCAAGGTACACAAAATTGTATGTACACTGGAGTTGCTTGCATAAATGCTACAGGAGCACACTAAAACATAGTGCGAATTTTGGAAAACTGATTCATTGCATAGGCACGATTAAAGGTGAGGCAATCTGAAACGCATTTGTTGAGAATGATAAGACAATGCCTTTATATAAGACAATGAGCAACTAGTAATCAAGGACATTAACATTTGCCAATTAAGGATATTTTGCATTCATGCAGCGAAGTTGGACATCACTCCAAATTACCCATCGAGCAACCTGCTTGTATGGATATTGTTGTAGCTTTATACAGAACAATTTATACAGGAGGCAAAATGAACAGAAATAGGCAATGAATACATAACTACAGGCTTGTAATCCTCAGCTTTTCTAGTTTTACGTAAATTGTCAAACTCAGAAGCAAGTATGCTGTATGACTCATACTGAACTGGAAATATTAACTCTTTTTCTTTCTCCATGGATACTGTCAGACTTGTTGAGTTTCTCCAGAACTTTGTTCTAATCACAAAAACAGATTGTCTATTCAGATTCTACTGATGTTGATGGGATGTGTAAACTGACTGTATTGCTGCCCTGCATTCCGACAGCAAACACACTTCCAAAACAATTAAGAACCAAAACAGAAATTGCTGGAAAAGCTCAGCAGGTCTGGCAGCATCTGTGGAGAGAAATCAGAGTTAATGCTTCAGGTTGAGTGACTCTTCCTCAGGGAGGAGACAGTGAAGTCTGCAGGTGCTGGAGATCAGAGTCGAGGGTGAGTTGCTGCAAAAGCACAGCAGGTCAGGCAGCACCCGAGGACCAGAAGAATCGATGTTTCAGGCTGGTATGAGGCTGGGAGCCTCGGGGAATGGAGAGATAAAGGCCTTCCTCAGTTCAGATGCTGCCAGACCTGCTGAGCTTTTCTAGCAATTTCTGTTTTTGTTTATGATTTACAACATTTGCAGTTCATTCATTTTTAATTTAGAGGTAATTAATTGGTTGCAAAAACTTTGAAATAATCTGAGGAGGAAAAGGTGCTATAGTATGTTATAGACCAGATGAAACCTCTTCATAATATATCAAGGAGATAGCCTAGAGTCCAACTTTTATTGAAAGGCAAGTATAAGGTGCTACATTTCAGATGCGATTGGATTGGCCAAACTACTTGGCTTTAAGCAAAACATACTTCATTCTTGTACCACAGTTAAAATACAACAAAAATTGGTATTAATTTAACAGGAGGATTCTGGGTAATCCAAGATGGAGGACAGGAAACATTTCTGGCTCGAACAGGCTGCTCCATTTCTGAGGTATTTTAGGTGTTGGAGGTGTTTCCCTTGAATTTCAGGAGCAGCAATTACTGTTTTATATACTGTTGCAATTGCTTTGGAACTTTGGAGGCAAAAAAAGAGTTAAAACAACAGCATTTTTAAAAGAGTGAAAGACAGCCAAAGGCAGCAAGCACATGGTCTGTAAGGGAGAGAGAGAAGGAAACTCATCTGCTAACTGACACAGCAGTGAATCTGCCCAGTTACTGCTTTTGTAGTTTGAATTCATGTATTGCTGGGCATCGGAGTGTGTCTAGGAAAACTTAAACAGTGACATTCACAACTGATCTTGGAGGAATCTGTTGGGAGAGGTCACAGCATAGAAATAGATAAGTAAATAGTTTTAAGTATAGCCTTGCTGTAAATCTACATTAATGAGTAGAGTGGGTTCTTTCTTGATTAAATTTTTTATTGGGATCTGTCTCTTGATTAATACTTATAACTTGTATTTTTAAAGTTTAAGTTAGCCTGGAGTAGTGTTTTGTAGATCAAAAAGACGATAATATTTTCTGGGTCTGTAGATTGGAAGGAGCAGAATGGCCTTTAGTAGAGTGATATGTTCTTCTTGTTGGATGTGGGAGTTTTGGGAGAGTTTAAGGGCTATTGAGGATTATATCTGCAATAAATGTTGTTGGTTGTGAATCCTGTTGGATCAGATGGATAGGTTGGAGCAACAGCTACAAGCAATGAGGAGTTTACAAGAGCTGGGGGGGGGGGGGGGACAGTGTGATGTATGGCAGTTGTAGGAAGGGAGAAACTGCAGATACAGTCAGGGTAGATGGGTTAACTCCAAGAAAGGTAGGAGAGGTAGGCGGGTAGTGCCGGAATCTTCAATGGCTATCCCCATTTCAAACAAATATGCTGTTTTGGAAAATGTAGGGGGGGGATGCACTTTCAGGGGAATGTAGCATGAAAAGCCAAGTTTCTGGTATCAAGATTGGCTCTAATATAATGAGGGATACATCGGGTTCCAAGCAATCGATTGTGTAATGGGAGTCTCTAGTCAGGGGCACAGACAGATGCTTCTGCGGCCAGCGGCGAAAAATTAGAATGGTGTGTTACTTCCCTAGTGCCAGGATCAAGGATGTCTCAGAGAGGATGCAGAATGTTCTCAAAGGGTAGATGAACCAACAGGAGGTCATTGTACACACTGGTACCAACAAGATAGGAAGGGAAAAAAATGAGATTCTGAAGGAAGAATATAGGAAGTCAGGCAGGAATTTAAAAAGGAGGTGCGCGAGGGTAGTAATATCTGGATTACTCCCAGTACTATGAGTTACTGAGGGTAGGAAAAGGAGGATAGTGCAGATGAATGAGTGGTTGAAGAGCTGCTGTATTGGAGAAGGATTCACATTTTTGGGTCATTGGAATCTCTTCTGGGATAGAAGTGACCTGTATAAGGAGGATGGATTGCACCTGAATTGGAAGACGACTCATATACTGGCAGGGAGCTTTGCTAGAGATGCTCGGGAGGATTTAAATGAGTAAGGTGGGGTGGGTGGGTTGAGATCCAGGAAGATACTGAGAAAAGAGATCAACCTGAGACTGGTACATTTGAGAAAAAAAAGTGAGTCAGGCAGGCAGGAACAAAGCAGAGAACATGGTAGGACTTATAAATTAACTTGCATTTATCTCAATGCAAGAGACCTAACAGGGAAGGCAGATAGACTCAGGGCATGGTTAGGAACATGGGACTGGGATATCGTAGCAATTACAGAAATGTGGCTCAGGAAAGGACAGGACTGGCGGCTTAATGTTTCAGGATACAAATGCTACAGGAAGGATAGGAAGGGGGCAAGAGAGGAGGGGGTGTGGCATTTTTGATTAGTGATGGCATAACTGCTGTACTGAGGGAGGATATTCCCGGAAATACGTCCAGTGAAGTTATTTGGGTGGAACTGAGAAAATAGAAAGTGATGATCACTTTATTGGATTTGTATTATAGACCCCCTAATAGCCAGCAGGAAATTGAGAAATAAATTTGTAAAGAGATCTCAGCTATCTGTAAGAATAATTGGGTGGTAATGGTCAGGGATTTTAACTTTTCAAACATGGACTGAGACTGCCATAGTGTTAAGGGTTTAGATTGAGACAAATTTGTTAAGAGTGTTCAAGAAAATGTTCTGATTCAGTATGTGGATGTACCTACTAGAGAAGGTGCAAAACTTGACCTACTCTTGGGAAATACGGCAGGGGAGGTGACTGAGGTGTCAGTGGTGGAGCACTTTGGGGCCAGCGACCATAATTCTATTAGTTTCAAAATAATAGTGGGAAAGGATAGACCTGTTCTAAAAGTTGAAGTTCTAACTTGGAGAATGGCCAATTTTGACAGTATTAGGCAAGAACTTTAAAAAATTGATTGGGGGCAGATGTTCGCAGGTAAAAGGATGGCTGGAAAATGAGAAGCCTTCAGAAATGAGATAACAAGAGTCCAGAGAAAGTATATTCCTGTCAGGGTGAAAGGAAAGGCTGGTAGGTATAGGGAATGACTCGAGAAATTGAGGGTTTGGCTAAGAAAAAGAAGGAAGCATATGTCAGGTCCGGACAAGATAGATCAAATGAATCCTTAGAAGAGTATTAAGGCAATAGGAGTATAGTTAAGAGGGAAATCAGGAGGGCAAAAAGGGGACATGAGTTAGCTTTGGCAAATAGAGTGAAGGAGACTCCAAAGGGTTTTTACAAAAACATTAAGGACAAAATGGTAATTAGGGATCAGCAGGGCAGCCTTTGTGTGGAGCCACACGAGAAACTAAATGAATATTTTGCATCAGTGTTTACTGTAGAGAAGCACAAGAAAGATATAGAATATGGGGAAATAGATGGTGACATCTTGAAAAATGTCCATATTACAGAGGAGGAAGTGCTGGATGTCTTGAAACACATAAAGGTGGATAAATCCCTCGGACCTGATCAGGTATACTCTAGAAGTCTATGGAAAGCAATGGAAGTGATTGCTGGGCCCCTTGCTGAGATATTTGTATCATCAATAGTCACAGGTGAGGTGTCAGAAGACTGGAGGTTGGCTAATGTGGTACCAATATTTAAGAAAGGTGGTAAGGACAAGCCAGCTATTGACAGGTGAGCCTGATGTCAGTGGTGGGCAAGTTGTCGGAGGGGATCCTGAGGGACAGGATTTACACATATTTGGAAAAGCAAAGGCTGATTAGGGATTTGTGTGTGCGAAATCATGTCTCACAAACTTAATTGAGTTTTTTGAAGAAGTAACAAAGAGGACTGATGCAGGCAGAATGGTAGATGTGATCTATATGGATTTCAGTAAGGCGTTCAACAAGGTTCCCCATGGGAGACTGGTTAACAAGGCTAGATCTCATGGAATACAGGAAGAACTAGCCATTTGGATACAGAACTTGCTCGAAGGTAGAATATAGATGGTGGTGGTGGAGGGTTGTTTTTCAGACTAGAGGCTGTGACCAGTGGAGTGCCACAGGATTGGTGCTGGCTCTACTACTTTTCCTCGTTTATATCAATGATTTGTATATGAACATAGTTAGTAAGTTTGCAGATGAAATAAAAATTGGAAATGTAGTAGACAGCAAAGAAAGTTACCTCAGATTACAATGGGATCTTGATCAGATGGGCCAATGGACAGAGAAGTGGCAGATGAAGTTTAGTTTAGATAAATGCGAGGTGCTGCATTTTGGGAAAGCAAATCTTAGCAGGACTTATACACTTAATAGTAAGTTTTTCGGGAGTGTTGCTGAACAAAGGGACCTTGGAGTGCAGGTTCATAGCTGCTTGAAAGTAGAGTTGCTGGTCGATAGGATAGTGGTATGCTTTCCTTTATTGGTCAGAGCATTGAGTACAGGTGTTGGGAGGTCATGTCATGGCTGTACAGGACATTGGTTAGGCCACTTTTGGAATATTGTGTGCAATTCTGTTCTCTTTCCTGTTGGAAGGATGTGAAACTTGAAAGGGTTCAGAGAAGATTTACAAGGATGTTGCCAGGGTTGGAGAATTTGAGCTACAGCTGAATAGGCTGGGGCTGTTTTCCCTGGAGCATCGAAGGCTGAGGGGTGAGCTCATAGAGGTTTAGAAAATCACGAGGGGCATGGATAGGCTAAATAGAAAAAAATCTTTTCCCTGGGGTGGGGAAATCCAGAATTAGGGGGCATAGGTTTAGGGTGAGATGGGAAAGAAATAAAAGGGACCTCAGGGTGGTACGGGTATGAAATGAGCTGCTAAAGGAAGTGGTGGAGGTTGGTACAATTGCAACATTTTAAAAGGCATCTGGATGGGTATATGAACAGGAAAGGTTTAGAAGGATATTGGCCAAGAGCTGGCAAATAGGACTAGATTAGGTCAGGATATCTGGTCGGCATGGATGAGTTAGACCGAAGGGTCTTTTTCCGTGCTGTACATCTCTGTGACTGTATAATTGTATTGAAATACTTTCCAATAGAACAATATCCCATAAACACACCCTAGCAAAGGCAAATTCAGCAAAACATGTTTTCCTCACTTGCTGTCTTCTCCAGTCTAGGAGAAGGAGCACTGACAGAATTAATCTAGCAGCAGTGAGAGAATTCAAACTTTTGCAGCAGCAAAGAGAGAGCTGTACCTCGGAGCTTTAATGCCAAAACTCCAATTTCTACAACTGAAGCAAAACTAAAATCCTGGGTCCATGTGATCCTGATTCCACCCACTCATGCTTCTTTTCTCTAAGTTTCTTGAAAAAACCCAAAGCAATTTAGTCTGCTTTTCATGGCACAGAGACCTCAGAACCAAGTTTACAAGACCTCTCTTCAAAAGAACCACAACAGACAAATCTCTCTTAAAAGGAATATATTGTCATAAGAAATGCAATTTGTCCAAACAGCAATACCACGCTTCTGAGGAGTCAGCCATTACCAATGTCAACTTACAATCACGTAGCTCCTTAAGTTACAGTATATTTGAAATGAATGACTAGGTTGTCACAAAATAACACCGGTGTAATTTTAAAATTAAAAATGAGTTCTGTCCAAAACAACTAGTGAGAAAGGACTTCAAATCATATAATGCATATGTTATGCAAATGTTGGTTAAGATCATTGATCTCAGTCAGCTTTACAGCAGAAGTAATTTAAATATGTTCTGCCTTAAGTGTCTGCTAATGGTCATGAACTACCAGGAGTACATTAGGCCATGCCCTGAGAAGGTACAAATAAGTTGAAATGAAAGATTCCAGAGAAAGGTGGCAGGCTAAAAAGGGTACCAGAGAAACTGCATCCATTTCTACCTGATGCTGCAGTGACACCTTCTCTACTGAATCATAGCTAGACTTCAATAGTGTAAAAGGAATACAATTCAATTGGTCATTTTAAAAAAAAATTAGGAACAGTTATTCAAGACCGGTTTGCAATGCAAATGAATGTTGCATTTTCACATGATGGTGAATTCATATAGTGTGCATAGGGTTCCCACAGAACCCAGATGCCTGTATTCCTTGCCAATTTAATAACAACTCTGAAGAAATTAAGATCAGGATTTTTATCTTTTGCACCAAACGCTACTTCTATTAATGATAAACTGCACCTGCCAGGTCAAAAATGTTAATGTATTACTCTATGATTTTAAAGCACTGAACTGGATAGGTTTAAAACTGTGTGCAGTTCTGGTCGCCTCACTTTAGGAAAGATGTGGAAGCTTTGGAGAGGGTGCAGAGAAGATTTACCAGGATGTTGCCTGGAATGGAGAGTAGGTCATACGAGGATAGGTTGAGAGTTCTCGGCCTTTTCTCGTTGGAACGGCGAAGGATGAGGGGTGACTTGATAGAGGTTTATAAGATGATCAGAGGAATAGATAGAGTAGACAGTCAGAAACTTTTTCCCCGGGTACAACAGAGTGTTACAAGGGGACATAAATTTAAGGTGAAGGGTGGAAGGTATAGGGGAGATGTCAGGGGTGGGTTCTTCACCCAGAGAGTGGTGGGGGCATGGAATGCGCTGCCCGTGGGAGTGGTAGAGTCAGATTCATTGGCGACCTTTAAGCGGCATTTGGATAGGTACATGGATGGGTGCTTAATCTAGGATAGAAGTTCGGCACAACATCGTGGGCCGAAGGGCCTGTTCTGTGCTGTATTGTTCTATGTTCTATGTTCTATGTTCTAAAACAATTTGTAAACTGTACAAACTAAAAAAAAACCTCTCGCAGAATTGGTTGGTATGTAACCACATTTTTAATATACCAATTATGTGCTATAAATCATAAACCTTTCATATTTAATATATAAATATGTTGCTTGGATATTTGGACAGGAGATTTAAATTGTTGATTACTAGATTTTTTCCCAACCTTTAATGAGGAGATTCATCAATTTCATTCACAATTTATATCCAACACATCTGCCATCACAGATGGGTTAGTACATAGCATCTGTGGTTCTCATACCTGAGGAAAAAAAGAATGGAACGCTTAAATACAAAAATAATTAAGTAATATATCTTCTTTGTTCACAATTTAAAATATGACAATTAGTAATGATCTTTCATATCTTTCACTGGGAATTGTGCAATGCTAACGAACAGTAGAGTTATCATTCTGCAAAACTGCATTATGTTCTAAATACAAGTGCTGATGATAGAAATACTTATCCAGCATCTTATTGATGTTTTCAAGAAGAAATCTGCTTGTACATCCTTACTCAATTAAATGTCTGTTAATGAGACTTGCAGAATTTGCTGAAATACAGCCTTTACCATTTCAATTCAATGGTATGCAATATTCTCTATTTACAGCATTTATTCTCCTTGTAAACTAATTGAGTATTTAAGCTCAATTATGAAAGGAAATAATTACTTAATTGAGTAATTTGGAGTACAAGTTTGACTTGATAGGGCAGTGTCACAGTAGTGCTCAGCAACAAGTTGACATAATACTTGAATAGCATCCTGGCTGCACTATTTGTGTTGCGTTCTTATCTTTCTCTTTAATGGACCGGGTCAAGTCTGTAGAAGCCCGATCCATTGTTCAGCTGGTTGTTTGGCTTAATTAGCTCAATATAAAATAAATAACATAAAGTAAGGATGAGAATCTGGAAAGCTGAAAGAAGTGAATAGTACCAAGTGTATCCATGTTAGAGAGCACATTTAATTTGGAAGCTTCTGTACAGCACATAAAATCACAAACATTGAAAGAGAATGGTCACGGTCAGGTAGAAATTTTAAAAAACTTACGTTCCTGCAAAATTTCGAGATTGCAGAAGGTCCAAATGTTCTTCACAGCCAATTAAGTACTTCCGACTTGCAGAAGATTCAAGGTAACAAAAGAGCCAATTTGCATGCAGCAAAGTGCCAAGAAAAGTGATAAGACACATGACCAGCTAATCTATTTTAAATTATAATGACTGAGGGATAAATCCTGGTCTGTGGCAACACCTTTCTTCCTCAAACAGTGCAATGGGATTTTTATAGACATAAAAATTAGAACATTCAACAATGCAGGACTGCCCCAGTATTGTACCACAAAGTGTCAACAGAGATTTTGAGCTTGGATCCATTCAATCCAGGAGGCAAAAACATTACCATTAAGCCCAGTTACATAATAGAGTTAGAACTTCAGAAAAGTTGGAATGATCATTAAAAAAAAAAGTTTCGTTATATGAAAATCTTCAGTCGTACAGATTCAAACTTCTAATGTAACTTCTAATAAAGTTCAAATTAAACTACTTTTCATGTACATTGCTTTTAACACTGTAAAGTATCTCCTGGTCACAATAAGTTCATAAGACTTAAACATAGAAATGGCAACTTGGCCCATCTTTTAGAGACCATATGCAATCTAATCCAGAATATGGCCTTTGGGGCATATCCATCTGTTTCATTAAGCGATTCTGCATTTGATGGACAGCTGATCCTACATTGACCATTGGGATTAAGGGACTGAATGACACTGGAGTCAACTCATCAATCTAGTGGTTGTGGCAGAAGGCAGCCCATGTAATGATGCATTTATTCTTCCCTCTGGATTGCATGACAGTTTTATCAGGATATTCAAGTCAACAGATTTTTCAAACAGTTTTGCTACTGCATTTCTACTTTAATAATTAGAAGCACAAAATCTTCAGCTACCTGGCAGTCCTGATGTTTAGTGCACTCAGGCACCCACTTCAACCCATTACTACCTCAATGATGTAATATCCAGTTGTGTCAGTGATATAAATGCTAGTAAAGCTCACCTGATCACCAAATACAGCCATGGAGAGGGGCTTACCACTCACGTTAAGTTAAGAAGTAGTATGCTCTGTGAAAGGCTTTTAAGCATTTAATCCAGACTTTCTGCTTCATTCCTCAGTAGACCATATGGACTGTGTGGTATCAGCCTTGGTTCAGTGATAACTCTCTTACCCTCAAGTCATAGGATCAAGATTCAAGCCCCATGGTCAATTTGCACTTTCACCATTTGGGTGGTGAACTACCACAGTGAATGACCTGCAAAGTACTAAACCGCGTGACCTTCATGTCTGGGAAAGCTGACTTAATGTGTGAAACCAAGGCAAGGATATTGGTCAAAGCCAGAGCAAGTGATTGATTCTAAAATCACCACCACTGTCTGATTCATAAGTGTATCATGAATCCTGTCGTGAACTTTACTTATTTTTCATTAAATTGTTGATTGTGTGCATTTGGAAGCATTGCCGGTGCTAAGTTGCAAAAAGAATGATAGTCATGTTTAAACTTTCTTATTCTGGTAAATCATACTGGAATATGAATTTGACAAATGTTATTAGTAAAAATAGGACAATTAAGCATTTTGCATTTCATTTATACAGGGCTCCCACAAAAACCACCAAGGGAGGACCATCCTGAACTACTTTATAATGAACAATATTAGAGTCATTTAATTGAGAAAATGACTGCAGAAAAAAATCTTGCTTGGTTTTAAAGCATAATGCCAGCTAATATCAACCTTTCTCATACCTTTGTGAGTCAACATTGTCATTAACAAATGCATCTTTCATGGTAATATCTCTACCCATTTACAATCCATTTACAAATCAATCATCTTTCATACTGCATAAATGTTATTATCCCCCTTAAATATTGGTTTTCCTCTTTTTGTGAATGGTTTGTCACTAACTTTTGACAAAATATTTTTCTTTCAGCAATATTCAACTTCTGTACTTTGAAAACCCTATTTGAACATCATCCTATTGCCATTCAGACACAACATCACCTTTTCCCTGTTCTATCTCTGGCAATAAAGGAATGACTATGTCCCTGGATTCAATTTAGCATGTCGGTCTATATGTCTTAGCAAAATGACCCAAATCGTTCCTAATCAGCTTTTCATGTGGAAGAATAAGCTTGACTTCTCCTACAAACTGGTACACGATAGGTCAGCAGAAAAAACGTGTTTTCCTGCAATACTATCCCCTCTGTTACAAATCCATAAAACAGGTTCATGATCTCATATGCACAGGATATCCTTTGACTGAAGACAAGGGAAAGTCAGTGTATTGTATTGCTGCTTTTGAGTGGGGCAAAACTATAGATTAATTTGGGGTTTTGGTCTCTTGAAGAAAATAAAGGGTTTTTATTGTAAAGCATCTGGCTTCCAGTCAAATATCATTTGAACAGTTTGCCTGACAGATAGTCAATAGCTTAAAAAAAAGTAACACAAGTTTGCCGTCGGAGTGCCTCTGTAAATATGCAGCTTATTCGAAGATTGAAGCTTGCTGCAGAAGAAAAATCATTGCTCTCAAAATAATTCAGTTAAAATTAGTTTTAGTCAACAAAATCTTATTACCTGAAGAATTCCTAACAGTGAGTTGAACTTCTCGTATTGTCAAGCTGAGAAAGAGACAGAGAATGTTAGGTGCAAAATACTGAAATTAAAAAAAAAAGAAAACAGGGGACTTTCTGATTCAAGATGACCATGCATAAGGTGCTGGAGGCTCTTGAATTAAACAGGAAGTTTACAACAATAAGATGTTAAAAATCACACAACACTAGGTTATAGTCCAACAGACTGAATTGGATGCACACTAGATTTCGGAGCGACATTCCTTCATCAGGTGATTGTGGAGGGCTCAATCCTAACACATAGAATTTATAGCAAAAATTTACAGTATGATGTAACTGAAATTATACATTGAAAAATTGATTTTCTGTTAAGCCTTTCATCTGTTGGAATACAGTGATAGTTTCACTTCTTTCATGTGTAAATCACAAAACCTTTTTTTAAAAAAGTTGCATTCTCGGGTTAGCTGTTAACAATGGTGATAGCTAGGCAATATGTTGAAGGTGTTAGCCCCCTGTATTCTCTGTCTATGCCATGATGTTTAGATTGATTCTAATCTAAAAAGTGAGATAACGGAGTTTTACATAAATCATGCAGTTTTTGAGCAAAGTACAATGTAACCATGAAAGTACAAATTCACCCCACAAAATATATGTGTGCATGTGGGTCTTTGTCTGTCAGTGTGTGTGTGTGTCTGTCTGGGTTGGGGGTTGTAAGTGTGAGAAAGTGTATGCGTGTGTGTAGTGAGTGCAGAGTGTCTTAAGTCTGTGAGGGGGTGCAAGTGTGAGTGTGGGAGTGTGTGTGTCTGTAAGGGTATGTGTGGGTGTCTGTGTGTGCGTCTGTATGTATATGTCCGTGTGTATGTGTGTATAGGAGTGCCTCTGTGTGTGTGAGTGTGTGTGTGTGTGTGTGTAGGAGTATCTGTGTGTGTGTATAGTGCAATGGTGGTCATCTGTAATGTGACATGAACCCAAGGTCCTGGTTGAGGCCCTCCCTATGGGTACCGAACTTAACTATCAGCCTCTGCTCGGCCACTTTTCTCTGCTGCCTGTCCCGAAGTCCACCTTGGAGGATGGTCACCCGAAGGTCCGAGGCTGAATGTCTTGGACCACTGAAGTATTCCCCAACTGGGAGGGAACCCTCCTGTCTGTTGATTGTTGTGCGGTGCCCATTCAACACCTTCAACATATTGTCTAGCTATCACCATTGTTAACATCTAACCCGAGAATGCAACGTTTTAAAAAAAAGGTTTTGTGATTTACACATGAAAGAAGTGAAACTATCACTGTATTCTAACAAATGGAAGGCTTAACAGACAATCAATTTTTCAATGTATAATTTCAGTTACATCACACTGTAAATTTTTGCTATAAATAATGTGTGTTAGGATTGAGCCCTCCACGATCACCTGATGAAGGAGCGTCGCTCCGAAAGCTAGTGTGCATCCAATTAAACCTGTTGGACTATAACCTAGTGTTGTGTGATTTTTAACTTTGTACACCCCAGTCCAACACCGGCATCTCCCAATCATGAACAATAAGATGGGTGGAGAAGACTCAAATAACAATGCTGCTAGAAGGGACAACCATGCTGAAAGTAAATGAAAACCCAGACATTCCCAACCTTCATTGAAATCTTTGAATCAGTACTCAAAATCAAGTGATTATTTTTTAATTGATGATAAATATCTTGAGTTTTGGGGTGCAAGTTTTGGGGTATGGCAGGAAGGTGGAATTAAGGAATGCAGTTTACATTAAAAGAAGAGGTTAGAAGGTTTATAAGAGTTCATGGTATTTTCAATATATTTAATATAACTGACTATCTAAAATAGAATGCAGTTGTCAGGATTCACATTCTTTAAGTTGGTGGAGTTGTATTTTATTCTAACCATTAACTTTGTGACATCATTCTCGGGCTAATTATCTGCAGTTTTGAAATCTTAAAAGAAACATTACTGGTCATCACTGAGATCATAGCAAAAGGGTAACCGATTTAAAGAACTTCTAGTTTGCTCAGAAGAACAAGGAAGGTTCATGCCACCAGAGCAGTTGCATAAGAAAAATACAAATCATTTTTATGTAAAGTATTTGTCTCCATTTTAAGTTAAAAATTAGATTTTGTTCTCTAAATTTGAGAATTAAAAATTAATATGTTCACAACAGCAACTGTATTTTGAGGTAGTTTTCATTATCTTGTTCACAACAGATAAAAGTCTTGCTTTAATTAATTTCAATTAATCTCCACAGGACTCCTCAATGTTATTTACATTCATAACACAACCTTTGTCCAGCAGCGTACAGATCATTTATACTAGTGCATTACTGAAATATTGACGGGCGTAATTTGGACTTGTGTTCTGGATAATTTACATTTTTTTATGTAGTTACACTCTTCAACAACTAATATTTAGCATTTATTCAGGATACATTTTATGCATATAAATGTGTGTTTTTGCAGTACTTAATACAAGTGCTACAATTCACAGTCTATGCATGATTAATGAAAACCATGTTCAATTACTATTCAATGACAAATTGATTTACTTTGCTGTTTAACTCTGTCATGTTGCTGGTTTAGGAGTTGATTTAGATTTTATTGGACTCCACAAGTTTGTGACTGATCTGTGTGAATACAAATAAAATTAAATAGGTTTCAAATCATTCTTGTGGAAGCAACAACTGTTGAGAGATGGTTGCACGAACAGTAATACAGTATTTGTTGATACTTAGCAGATCAAGCCTTAATGTCAAAAACCTATTGCAGTATATCACATGAAGATTTTAGGTGCAACGTTGACATGAAACAACCTCAGCCATTCTACCATAAAAATGCACAAATGTACAGATAAGAAGTGACTGGAAAACTAGAATGAAAACCCCCTTATTACTGCCAAATGCAAAAAAAAATTAGTAAAAGTGAACAACTCTTTTATTAATTCTGTTGGACAATACATGGAGAGATTTGAATTTTAAGTACTGTGACCAAAAGGAATATAGGACAAAAATTACCTGAAAACAAATGGGCTATATCCCCCTTGAAATAAATCAAAGGAAAGATTCCAAAGTTCAAAATAGCAGTTATAAATTCTATAAACATATATCTATAAACATCGTCCCTTTTAAATAGAACCCCTTTCCAATTATTTTTGTTTACCAGAGTACCCATTGGGTGGAATTCATTTTTGGACATAACACCTCCGCCACGTGTGTCATTACTACTTGCATTATGTTCTGTTCCTCAGGATCATCATCATAAAACATATGAACAAGGTGCCTAGCTTATTTCTGCCAGCCACTGTGTCCATGATTTTGTAATTCAATTCAAGCAAGAAGAATGAAACTTAATTGGATAAATTATTGTTTTAGCATTAAGACCTTTTTTTTATAGAACACAAAATCATCTGCAGTCAGCTTTCTCTCAAGTGGTCTCCTCTGATACATATTGCCTTCAGAAATTTCTCCATTTCCTCAACATTGAAGAAAGTCTATCTCACTATTTGTAAAACATTCAAATGTGCAACAGAATTGAACTAATTACAGTATCCAAAGTAGGAAGGCAACCATACATAACAGATGCTAATTTGGGATTTCCTCTATACAGAGACTATTTTGTCTAAATATTTGGGGTGCATTTTTTTATGGACTTCCCATCTCAGAGCAGGTATTAACTTGTCGTCTGATTGATCAGCTAATTCTTAATGACAAAATCATTGATCAGTAGGATTCCTACCACAAAGTCAGTGCTGAAAGTTCTGGAAATATTTTCACACATTTCTAAATCCATCACTGGCAAATTCCAATCCATCAGTCAACATACAAATCTCACTAGAGGTTACTTCAAGAGTTATAAAAGCTTTCTCCAAATATTTTAAATGAAATAACACTTTGAAATCACTAAAGAGAGTGATGATCATCAACAAACCTAATGCAAATAGTAATTTTATTTTCTTCAACCTTGCTTCAGTTCTTACTACTTAGTAAATCAAAATAAGCTTTTATTAACCAATTCCCCATTCCACATCAAGGGCAATTTTGGATTGGCAATAAATTCTGGTGGGGTCAATGACACGCACATATCAAATTAATGATTAATGAAATGCTGTTGAAGTACAGTATGATTGAGTGTTGCACAGTTAAAGGAAGCCATGACAAAAGCTTCCATAACAGAACTTGAGACATTTTATCGTCAGCAGAATGCTTTGGGGATTCATTAGTACCTTTACCCTCTTTCTACAAATTCTCCTTATCAGGAGCCATATTTACGGAACCTGTTCTTCATGGCAAATAATGCATTAAGTCACACCTACAGAACCAAGTAATTGTGACTTGGGCATTTCTGAAAGTCTTTTGCCTATTATTATTTGGTCCAATTTTGCCTTCTGCTGTATTAGCCAGGTCACCTAATAGTGCTTTCAACTTTATTTTGCCTGTTGTTAAGCCTTATATGGTTTTCACTCCTGTGTCCAGGATATGGACTGTTTCAAAATCAATCCGTTGCCAAGTATTTCATCCTTTGTTACCTCGAAAGTGTGATAAATGCTAAAGAAAATGGCCATTTCCCTAGTTTTATTTTAGGACACAGATATCTGATCCAGTAGAGTCTCCATCTTAGAGATTGGAACACCAATAGCCAGTGGACTATAGTCTGTCCATATGAAATGCCTTACAATAACCCAGAAATTTAGAACCTATTACTTATCCAGGGATACCCAAATTGAATTGTGTTAATCTCTTATGCAATGTTAACATTAATGAAATATTGTTTCATGGAATAACCATTTGCTTTCCAAAATCTATGAAGCTCTGAACGTACTTCATCAGCAATTAACAGATCGCCTGACTTGTAATTTCATTCAAGATCTCTAAGCTTTATTGGCAGGCGTCCATCTCACTAAATGCTTTCAATTTTATCTCTTCTCAGTAATGACAATGTCAAGGTTGGATTTTGTTTCCTCTTTCATGGAGACATAACCCATATCCACAATACCACTCCTTTCATCCACTGGTTGCACATTTCATGCTTAGAGCATTGGAGGGTAAACATACCTCAACAAATTATACTTGCTTTCTGTTTATTTCCCACGTTTAGCACTAATTTTCCATATGAAAAATTCTTATTTTGGTTTCGAACTTTTTCTTTAGGCAATCATACTCTGCTGCTATTCCAGAGAACTAGATGCCTGTATGAACTTTAACTTGACCTTGGACAGGATCCTTCATGGCAGGCTGATACAAATAGTGAAGTCACATAGGATCTGCAGTGAGATGATAAGATGGATACAGAACTGGCTTAGTCATAGGAGCTGAAGAGTAGTTTGCAAAGGTATTTTTCTGTCTGGAGATGCAGTGGTGTTCTACAGGGATCAGTGTGGACACCCCTGTTATTTATAACATATAAATGTTTTGGAGGAGAATGTAGGTGGCTTGATTAGTAAATTTGAAGGTAATGTAAGTATTGGGGTGCTTTAGATAGCGACGATGATTGCCAGAAGATACAGTAGAATATAGGTAGACTGGTGACTTGGGTGGAGAAGTGACAGATGGAGCTTAATCTGGACAAATGCAAGGTAATTCATTTTGGAAGATCTAATGCAGGAGGGAAGTAAACAGTAAATGGCAGAACTCTTAGTAGCATCAACATACACAAGATTCCAGGCTTACAGGTCCACAGTTCCCTGAAAGTGGCAACATTAATGGTTAAGGTGATCAAGAAGGCACATAGCATCAACCCTTCATCAGTTGGGACATAGAATATAAAAACTGGCAAGTCGTGTTGCAGCTATAAAGAACTTTGGCCACATTTGGAAAATTGTGTGTTGTTCTAGTCACCACACTACTAGAAGGATGTGGAGGCTTTGGAAGGGGCACAGAAACCAGGATGTTAGAGGGTTACTGGTTTAGAGGGTATTAGCCATGAGAATAATTTTGACAAACTTGGTTTGTTTTCATTGAATGTCAAAGGACAAGGTGTGATCTGATGGAAGCTCACAAAATTATAAGAAGCATGGATAGAATGGATAATCAGAGCCTTTTTCCCAGACTAGAAATGTCAATTAGTAGGGCATCGGTTTAAGGTAAAAGGGGAAACTTTGAAAGGAGACATGAGAGGCACGGTGGCACAGTGGTTAGCACTGCTGCCTCACAGCGCCTGAGACCCGGGTTCAATTCCCGCCTCAGGTGACTCACTGTGTGGAGTTTGCACGTTCTCCCCGTGTCTGCGTGGGCACCCTCTGGGTGCTCCGGTTTCCTTCCACAGTCCAAAGATGTGCAGGCCAGGTGAATTGGCCAAGCTAAATTGCCCATAGTGTTAGGTAAGGGGTAAATGTAGATGTAGGGGTATGGGTGGGTTACGCTTCGGCGGGGCGGTGTGGACTTGTTGGGCCGAAGGGCCTGTTTCCACACTGTAAGTAATTTAATCTAATCTAATCAAGTTGTTTTACACAGAGAATAGTAAGTGCCTGGAATATGGTGTCAGAAGAGGCAGTGAGGAAAAATATAGCAGCAATGTTTAAAGAGGCGTGTTGACAGATATATGAATTGGCAGGGAATAGAGGGATACGGGTCAGGTAGAGGTAAAAGACTTTTAATTAAGAAAGGCGTCATGTGTTGGGCAGGTTTGGTGGACTGTATTGTTCTTTGTGCCAGAGTCAATTAGGTGCAAACCTTTATAATTTACATTTACAGATAATCACCAATTAAATATTAATTGTAAATATGCCTTCGTCACTATAGTTCCAGTGTATTCTGATATATAAGACTAGAATATCCACATCTCATGAGCAGACTAAAATAAACAAATTTCCAGTTAGTGGCTTCTGCCTGAATACAATTAAACACAATTAACTGTTTTGTTATAAATTGTCAAATTATAATATGTAAATATACTCATTGGCACAAAGAGACACATTCAAAATCAATCTATTGCTAGCCCAAATTGCCTTTGGAGAGTTGAAATTTTGTCTGTCAGTGCTGTCACTGGATGTTTGCTCAGGGGATTCCTGAAGTATATTATCTTCAAGTGCCAAGAATATGTAACAAACTAGGCCAACAAAACAAGCCTTCACAACTTCATTGGTGAACTAGGACAAAGCAAACAAAACTTTAGCATTTAAATGGTGAAGAATTGGGTTACAGTTTATTGCATGGAACTCCACTATATCTATTGATAAGTTGGGATAAACAAAGTGGTATTAAATTATGGTAGTAAACTCCAAAATATTTGGAATGGAATTGTCCTGTTACAACAGTCTTTTGTAAAATTGTCTTTACAAATACAAAGTGCTATTACGTTTCATGAGCACTGTTAATTAATTGTAGACATAATGCATTACTGCCCAAGTAGAAAATCACCAATTAAACACTATTTAAAGGATAAAAGAGATTAAAATGTGCATACCAATAAATTCATGGAGCATTAAACAATTTACAATTAAAGTGTATTCAAAATATTACTCCTTTAAAAGGGAAATTAGTTTGAAAATTTGTATTTGAACTTAAACTAGACATGAAAATGCCATGATTTACAAAGCTATTATCATTTATTAATATCTGGAATCACTGCAGTTTTGGGATTTAGAAGAAATATTTAATTTTACAAAATAGTCACAGTCATTACAGTTAATCACTCATTCAAAAATAGCAAAATAACATGGAAAGTAACACAGTAGAATGCAAAGGATAAAACCATCTGTCAGAATAGCCCAGAACAAAACTGTTGTACATTGTAGTACAAGCTACTGATTCTGGTTCGAGCTCTGCCAGTAATTCCCCCTTTCTAATTAACCTGCTCAGACATATTAGGACGTGCCTTTGGGACAGATGGGAATTGAACCCAGACCTCTGTCCCAAAAGGGCCACTCTGCAAATGAGCCCCAATCTTTTCTATTCATTTTTAAAAAAACATTAAACTGGTTAGACACTAAGCAAAACAAAAATTACAATATCAAGGGAAGTGCTGAGTCTATGAACTTACCTAATTGGCAATTGTGGAGGATAAACTACTTTTTAGTCTCAAGAAGAAGCACTCATCTCAACAAAAAGGTGTATTTTATAGCACGATAACAATAGGTAGAAGTTTCATTGACTAGTTCAGTATAATTACAAAGGTTATCAGGAACCAGAAATGACATATCTGTTCCTATTGGGACCTTGTGCTAAACTGCTGCTTCTTCTCCATTCGAAGACAAAGACAGAGAAATCACGAGATTAGGTAGTGCTAAAAACATCATCATCCTCTCTTTTAGAACTATTGCCTATACAACATCTGCCTAAGTATTTCCCCCAGTTAATAGTTAAATATTTAGGAATAAAACATTTTTTATAGTAAGAACTGGAATAGGCCATTCAGCCTGCCATTTAATATGATCACAGCTGATGAAACACTTCAATGCCTTTTACCCGCATTAGTCTTTATGCTGCAGATGATCAAACAAAAATCAATCCCTACTTTATTAATCTTATTCATATAAACTCCTTCAATTCCATTTTCCACCAAGTCACTTGACTCTCTAATTCTGAGAAATATGTTGTATCTTCCTCAATGAAAACTAATGTAATCATTTAGCTTCTGTACTATTTCTCTATTCCAATTAAGAATTATTCTGATTCTGCTTTTATTGGCCTTACACTCATCTTAAGATAATGTTTCATTCTCAGAAGCTTTAACAGTCGATTTTTGATTTTTGCTGCATTGTACTCACACTCTATTCTTTTTCTCATCAGTTTCTTGGTCCCCTTTCTAAAAGCCTCCCAATCCTCAGATTTATTATTATGTCTAACCACTTTATAAGTCTTTGTGTCTTGTACAAGTCTCAACTTTCTTCACCAGCCACAGTTGATTGACCTCTCTGTCAGCTTTTGTACTTTGAAGGAAGAAATATTTGCTGTAAGCCATGTGAGTGCAGTGGGTAGCCTTTAAAGAATAATGTAAAGTCATGTCTTTTGAAGTATGTTCCCAATCCAGCTCAACATGTGCTTCATGGCTTCATAACCTCTTATTCAAATTTAATACTTTTGCTTCAGATTGAATTACCTCACTTTGAAACATAATGTAAAATTTTATTATATTGTAGTCACTCATCCCTAAAGGCATTTTTACAACAAGATTCATAATTAGTCCTTGTCATTAAATAATCCTAGACTCAATGTAACCTGTCCTCTAGTCAACTTTTCAACATACTGCTCCATAAAACCATCCCCACGATACTCCAGAAATTTACCCTCCACTGATTCAGTGATCAACTGGTTTACCCAGTCTAAATGTAGACTGAAATCACCCTTTATAAATATGTTGCCCTCGTTACCTTGTTGCAGATGTTGTGTGAATCTATTTTCTTTGACTCTCTGCAACTCATCTACACATAGATTTAAAATGTTATTATTTTCTCTCACAGTTAACAACCAATAAATTCACATTTGTCAACTTAAAGAATTCCTAGTTATAAGTTTATTTACATTTAGGAAAATGTAATTCGATGAGGGAATGAATTAATTTTAAAATTAAACTCATTGCAACCAACCAAGTGGGCGGTTGAATAACCAAAGGCATCAGTTCACACTGCTTACCCAGGAGCCAAAATGATTTGAGATGTCTGTCTGGAACCATAACAACTGGAAGAATCTCACCCAGGGACTGGTCATAACAGTGGACCATGCAATTACTTCTTTTTGGCTGTATCCCGAATCTGTGGTTATTGTCTGGCTTCAGTGCAGTACAAAACATTTTCAATCACCATGAATTAAATCTTTATCCTCAATTTGGTGCTACAAATGCAAAAAATATACACAATATGCATTTGCAAAAAAATTAGTTCAACTTATTGGGAAGGTTGGACATGACTTGTCCTTTGCGGATGTCTTCCTGATAAATTAGATATTTTCACACCCTCAATCAAATTATTGAAAGATTGCTGTTTATTTTGCATTATTTTTTGCACTGGTTCTGATCATTCTTCTTAGAAAGACAAAGATTAAAATGTTGTTCTTGAACTTGTGTCAGCTCATCATCCAGTGTCAAAATCAAATCTGCGGTATCATCTGTTTGTTCAGCAGGCTGCTATGCTGTCTGAACAACTTCAGTCAAAGATTTGTCAATGAGCTCAAGTGTGCGTTATAGTTCTCAGTATCTGCTTCTTTTGGCTAATTTTTTTGATTTTGTTAGGCTGATTTTTCTTCAGTGGTGATAGAAATGGAAACTATTTCCTCCAGTCCTGTCATTTACCTATGTTGACATAAGAGAATTATTTATGGGAAAGAAACCACAATCTGCTTTTTGGGTTCTGCCATAAGTGGAGGAAACCCAATAACACATTCTGCGATTTGCACATTGAACAACAATTTTTTTTTTTCTGAACTGGATGTTCTCTTGGAACCCCTTCTTCTATTTTAGGGATGTTGAAGTCATTACATATATGCATGCTTAAGAAGTGACAGAAGGGAATTGGAACTGGATTCTGAAGTAGAGGTAAGTGGGTTTTTGGTTTTCAATGCTATGGTGGGGGACAAGGGTTAGAAGGTGATTTGAAACAATGACCTAAAGCCAATTTTCCAATAAATTGTGTGACTTAAGATAAATAATTCAACTGCTGCCAGTGAGAGCATTGCTGCTTATTTTGACTTCAGTTTTACTGATCTGCAGCAGAGAAAGTGAGAGGCCAGAAGCAGGTTGCAGTTATGAAAAGATCCATTCAGCTCATAAAACAGTCAACGTCTTGAGTTTATTTCCTAGAGTTCATTAAGAAAAGTCCATTCTTTAAACTAGGTGGCTGTATCTCTTGGGGAGATAAAGTAATGAAGACAACCAAATCTGGGGAAAGGAAATGCGTGCAAGCTCGTTACTTCAGTAATAAATTTGAAAGTGAAGCTAGGAGTGATACTTCACATTTGAGAGTGTGTTGCTGGAAAAGCACAGAAGGTCAGGCAGCATCTGAGAAGCAGGAAAATTGATGTTTTGGGCCGGACCCCATAATCAGTGAGTCCCTCTCACACTGTACTCTCCAAGTCCTATTTCCAGCTATACACTCTGAACTCTAATCTCCAGCATCTGCAGACCTCACTTTCCCACCTGATACTCCACGGTTGTTGAGTATCCATAACGGATAATAATGGGGAAAAAATGATGAATTTTTCTTTTTGCTTTTTGTAAGATCTTTTCTAATTGATATTATTTTTATGCTATCTAAAAAAAATCATGTTCTTTTGTTGAACGCACCATGGCAACCTCTTGTGAATCTGTTTACTATCTTATCACTACAGTAAACAATTGCAAAAATAAAAGCTGTGATCTATTGAGTCAGGTTTTACTCTGGAATCTGACATATCCAGTGTTACCAGTCAGAGGGATTATAACAATTGAGAGATATATAAATATTTTCAGCTCTCTTATGCTCTCTATGTTGCAGTGCTAATTGCAGGATATCCTTGCTGCTGAGAGCCTTCCACCTCTGCCATGCAGTGTCATCTCCATGGGCTGTTACTCCTATTTCTTCAATCATGATATTTCCTCTGATAGAGCAGAGCTGTGACATGCATCCCTATATCAAGCTTAAAATTAATGGAGAGTAGGGCAGCATGTATGGGGAGGCAGGGGAACAATGTCTAACAAGCGTATATTTACAACAGAAGGTGCTTATACTACCTTAACCTCTTAGTTGAAGAGCATGTTTCTTTGAAGACATTCAATCGCATATTGTTTGGTCCATGCTCAAAATTTGGATTTTGAGGGCAATGTTATGTACCCTGCCAATTCGTCCTAAATATGGTTATTTATTTTTTATTACTTTGAAAGGCATTTTAAATCTGTAGCATCTCAACGCAATTGTTTTATTTCCCTCAGATGAGCCATAACAATAAACAAACTGATGGCTTTAAAGTTTGTCACCTTGCACTAAATCAATACTCTTTTGCTGGCCTTAAATTCTATATAGCAGCAATGTTTCAGCATTTTCTTTGTGGGCAGGCTTTTAAACTCCACTGTAGTGATACTGCGTCATTTTTCTCTAATCAAGCTTTCAACGATCTGTTCTGAAAGCGGTGTCGTGCTTTTCTTTTCAACTTCAATTTTTAAATAATGCTATCTTCATATTGTTCCCACACAGCAATTTTATCACCTATTCTTTTCCCTGATCAAAATGAGGAGTTACTACTCAAAGTTTGAGAGAAGATTTATAGCTCGGGTAACGTTGTTGTGGTTCTGTTCGCCGAGCTGGGAATTTGTGTTGCAGACGTTTCATCCCCTGTCTAGGTGACATCCTCAGTGCTTGGGAGCCTCCTGTGAAGCGCTTCTGTGATGTTTCCTCCGGCATTTGTAGTGGTTTGAATCTGCCGCTTCCGGTTGTCAGTTCCAGCTGTCCACTGCAGTAGCCGGTATATTGGGCCCAGGTCGATGTGCTTATTGATTGAATCTGTGGATGAGTGCCATGCCTCTAGGAATTCTCTGGCTGTTCTCTGTTTGGCTTGTCCTATAATAGTAATATTGTCCCAGTTGACAACACTACTATTATAGGACAAGCCAAACAGAACAGCCAGAGAATTCCTAGAGGCATGGCACTCATCCACAGATTCAATCAATAAGCACATCAACCTGGGCCCAATATACCGGCTACTGCAGTGGACAGCTGGAACTGACAACCGGAAGCGGCAGATTCAAACCACTATAAATGCCGGAGGAAACATCACAGAAGCGCTTTACAGGAGGCTCCCAAGCACTGAGGATGTCACCTAGACAGGGGACGAAACGTCTGCAACACAAATTCCCAGCTCGGCGAACAGAACCACAACAAGGAGTTACTACCTTCTGGAGCCATGAAAGACCTTTCCTGCTTCCTCACAATTAATATAAATGTTTTTCTCCCTTTCACATCCTGAAAACAATACAAATTGCTAGGGCTCCAGCCTTAATAAATCTTCCTATCAAAATCAAAGCTTAAATTATGAATGTCCAGTTTTATCACAGACTTTAAATTCTTCCCTCTTCTTCCATTTGATTTTGTTTTCACACTCTTTCAAATTTCCCTTTTGTCACCCTAAATGTATGCTGCAATCTCTTCCAATATCGTAGCCTCAGTGTAAATTTGATCTTCTGTCTCTTGCTCTGTACAGGGCAGCCATACCTTGTTCATAATGAAGGTGATGTTCATTTTGAAGATAATATATTCCCTTTTACTTCCACCCATCACAGTCTGAACTATTGCACTGTCATTTATCACTTTATCTATAAAGTTTTCTAACTTCACTCACTGAGATGAGAATTGCTTCCACAAAACCTCCTTCTTGAAGAACCCTGTAACTTCCTACTGTTACTAATTTTTAACCTGCTTCCTAATGTGCTTTTTTCCCTGGATCTCTTATCAACTGATTATAGTGGAGCAAAGTAGAGCAATATGTACATACAACTAGCCCAGGCCATTAAGCAGGAGGACAGGGACTTCAGTGACAGGGAAATATACAGAGCTTGACTGAAACCTACTCACATACATGACACAGTAAAATTTTAACAAAGTAAATTGAAATG
Organism: Chiloscyllium punctatum; assembly: GCF_047496795.1. Taxonomy (NCBI): domain Eukaryota; kingdom Metazoa; phylum Chordata; class Chondrichthyes; order Orectolobiformes; family Hemiscylliidae; genus Chiloscyllium; species Chiloscyllium punctatum. Next base: position 46,516,482 of record NC_092750.1, on the reverse strand, counting down.
TAGACTTTCATACATATGAGATGAACTATGTCAATTTATAACATGAACTCTAAATGTACACTAAATGTTATCATGTTGCTTCATTACTGTTGTGATTTGTGGTGATACCCAGGGCCACATTAATTTGGGAAATGCTGCTCTAGGTTATGTGGCTGTTTTTTGGACTAGTGAACAATCATTGCAAATATTTAGCCATACTCTCCACTGATTGTTCTTCACCTGCAACCCCCAACCACGATTGATATCTTTGTGTCCACCCCCACTCTACATTAACTGTTCTAGAACTTCTCCCCGCCCCTGACAATTTTGGAAGCATTGGCTCAAACAGCTTTATTATGCTTTCCACTCCCATCAAGTGTAATTTCCAACACTGGCCCCCAGCTCCTCAATGCCATTAAGGGGTAATGGAACATGGCCAGGGCATCAAGGGAGTCAGGGTTGGATTCAGGAGGCTGTAACAAGCACAGGAAGGGAGGGGAGACCTTCGAAGGCTGCTCCCCAGTTACCTTATTGTCACTTGACAGGTCACGATGTTGGATCCCAGGGCCAGTGGCTGAGGACATTTTCAGTACAAACATAATCCCTCCAGCCCAAAGACAGTTTAAAAATCAGGGGTCACCTACTTAAGATGATGATGAGAAATTTTCCCAGAAGGTCAAGAAGTCTTTGGAACAATTCCTCAAAAAGAGAGTGGAAGCTGAATATTTTAAAGGCAGAGTTCAATAAATCCTTGATAAGGAAGGGGGTGAAAGGTCATCTGGAATAGATGGACATGTAGAGCAATCAGATCTTAAACGGTGGAGCAGACTTGAGGGGCTGAGTGGCCTACTCTTGCTGAAAAATTTCCAAGACTTTCCCACATTACCCAGCCCGGAAACTATCTCCAATGGATGGAAAACATTTTAGCCACAGTGTCTGAACTTGCAAGTATCAACTGACAGTACCAGCAGTATTAATAGATCAGTCAATTTCATCTTTGATTTCCGAAAGTTATGGATTCAAGTCTAACTCCAGAAACTGTGCAGAAAAGAAGTGTCAAACATTCTAGTTCACTTGTGACCTTTACCATGATCGATGCATATTTTCACACAAGTTGTGAAATTCAGACCGTGTGTCTTCTGTGGATTCAAAAGATCTCACAACATGATTTGGAATAGCACAGCATCTAGTCCCATATTATGATCAATATTGATTCCTTAATGAATAAATATTATAACAACAGATTCTTTAGCCATTGTCATAGTTTTTTGGCATAAATTGACTACTGTGTTTCCTAAATTACAACAGTCACTAGCCTTCAAAAATGCTTCAGTGCTTTGTCGTGTCCTTTGGTCATGAAAGTGTTTTCTAAATATAACTTGTTAAAAATGTCATTCCATGTCAATTTATGCATGAAAAGCAAAAAGAAGGGGAAATAAAATATGATTGAGCGGGATAAATAAACTAAAAGAAAGGCTTAATATCCAATATTTATTAACACAAACAAATGATAATCCGTACTATGAAAGCAAACTTCCAGAGAAATTGATGGCAATAGTCATGACTTAATACACCACTAAAACATTCATATACAAGGATGGACAAGCCCCAACTTTCTGGTGAGGTTAGTAGGCATCAATCATGTAAGCATCCCAAATACACACCATTTTGAGTTTCAAGGCCAAATCACACAATGAGATCAGTGTCATTTGTGTAACACCAGTTCAACTAGACATATGTGGGGGTTAACAGATTTTGCAGTCCAATTTACAGTCTGATAATAGTGATCACCTTCAAGGGCAGCTAGGGACAGACAATAAATATTGGCCAGTCAGTGATGCCAACATCCTACAAGTGAATTTTTAAAAAGTCAGCTTCATCATAATTATTATGGTAAACAATCTGGGTCATGGGACATTTTAATCACTGCCAGTTATTGCCTACTCATTGTTGTCATACCAGTTTTTAATCAAATTATAATGTCTTTTAACAAGCTCTTAGCTTCTCTCATGAAGCTCTAAAATATGGTGCCCCTACTCTTATAATTCTGTGTGGTTTCATATGTTAGTTTTCTTTTGAGATGCTGGAAATCAAGTCGGGCTAATTACCAAAGCTCAGTGATTTATTTGTTTTAATTGTTCAATTATACAAATGTTCTAAGCTAGATCAACATTTCACAGTTGAAATGATTGTAAATCCAGGTAATCATCTTGCATTCTCTGCTTCGGCTCAACAACAGTAGTCAGGATGCCTCCACCATTGCTGTTTTGATGCATCACACACTTCTGTGGAAATGACTTTTTATGGCAGATAATAAAAAAGAAAATAAATAAGAAAGTAATGATGACCGACTTTGTTCAAGTTGTGAGAATTTACAGTGGTTCAGTTCTGGCTAGTCCTTAGGACAGAATGTCTTCCACACACATAGATAATGGTAATAAAATTCACAGCTCATAAAAATGGATTGAAATATCTGCAGAAACACTGCTAGATGAAACAAAATGTTTATGAGTCGTCTCTCAAAGCAATCAATTAATGTTTTAACGTATTTACATTGCAGGAGGTAATAGGTACTACATTCACCATGGAGCACATGAAATATTTGGAATGCTCAAGAAAGAATGAATAATTTGAATATTTTTCCTGTTAGCATATTGTTTTATTTCATTTTGCCATACAAAATTTGTATTTGTTTGAAAGATTAATGACACCTCAACATCTGTCACGTCAAACATGGGCAGTTTGAATCTTGTGATTTATAAGAGTGGAGCAAAGATCCCTTCCAAACAAAATTGTAAAACACATCAAACAATTCTACCTGGCAGCTGGAGCAGTAAGTTCTAATGAAAACCCATTACCAGCATGTGCTACTGAATAAGTAGCAATTAAGACTCAGGGCAAGTTTATTTGAATTAATCCAAAAGATTTGACAAATCAAATCTTATTATGTAAGTATTGGTTAATCTGATGACTTTGTTCCTTTATCTCTCCCTCTATTCATATGATTTTCTAAATATTTCATGGAAACTTGAAATAAGCATTGAATATCTTTGTCTCTGTAACACCTCTTATGGCTACTGACTTTCCAAAATTACTTAGTAGAAATGTCAACTCAGTGAGAGTATTTTAAGGCAGAAACAAGAAAACGTTATCCTTCTAGCTGGTCAGTGAAGACTTGCAGGAGAATAAATTCAATTATTTTTGAAAAAGGAAGAGTATTAAGTTCAATGAATGGTAAATTGTGTTCCATTTATTTTTACCCTTACAAAAGGATGTATAGCCTAGATTGTGCATTAGAACACTAAACAAACCAAATTACGTAAATGCTGGAAATCAGAAACAAAATCATAAATTGTCAGAAAACCTCAGCAGGTCTGGCAGTATCTGTTGAGAGAAAGCAGAGTTAACAGTTCACATCCTGTGACCCTTGTTCAGAACAGTTCAGAACAGATCTGAACAAGGGCAATTTGATATGAAACGTTACTCTGCTTTCTCTCCACCAGTGCTGCCAAACCTGCTGAGATTTTCCAGCAATTTATGATTTTGTTTGTGCTATAGAAACAATGGTGTTGCCAGTAGTACTCATTATCAACAAGAAGTGGATGTGACAACAACTATCAGTGTCTGCATGTCGGCAATTAAATATAAAAATCTAAAAGTTGTGTCGAAGTTTGTGCTGCTCTTCAACACAAACTTTTTTGTAATATTGCCTCATGAGGGATTTAGTGTAGAAATTCAAAAATTCCTGATATTTGCCCACTGGACATCTATATAAACCAAACAAAATTAAGGCTTATCTAATCACATATAAGTTATTTTCTTAAAAAAAAGAAATTATCATAGCTACCCTTAATCCATCTCTATAGCACTGGAAACTTATTTCTTAAGTTTGAAACCTCATTATTCCAGATTTTAATTATTGGAAAGGTTTGTTTTTGCATCTCATCTGTTTTCCCCATCTCTCTCACGATTTCATTTTCCATATATCATTTTACATTAAATATGCACAACATAAAATTAATGTGTGCCTCAGTTCAAACTCTTGAACCTTGAGGAGACACACCTTGGTTCACTTTGTTGAAATCCCAGATCGTCTGCAAAAGCCTTGCCCAAGAACCACCAATCACACAGTGAAAGCTGGCAGAATAATCAGAACACGAGGCCATTTAGCCTGTTCACCACTCAATAATATCATAATTGAATTTATGTGGCTAAGTCCAGGCATAATGAATAACAAAGGCCATTCCTTTTCCATTGTACAAATCTGGGCCCACATATTTCTTTATATTAATCTTCATAATACATATCAGACTCTATTTGTGCTTTTACTTAACATTACTGTTATACCTACATCAGGATAAAAAATAAAATTGAGACAATTAAAAATTTGTATTGTCTCACAGATTTAGGAACTCTGTCTCATCATTGTTATTGGTATACAAAGGGAAAAGTATTTATACATTTTTGAAAACAGGAGGATAAATAATTTAAATATTTACTTCACTGGTACCAATTCCATTATGTGTAAACAAATGTCTTTCAGAACGTTTTCAGAGGAGATAATTATGGCATTTCATTGGTCATCACTTATACATGGAATCTCTGTAGACAACAAGCACTTGCTACAGAAAGCAGCAATTTTGGATTACCACCTAAAAGTAATTTCTATCCCACCTAGTTTCACAGAAATCCACTATTAATATAAAATAGTTCATATGTCCCATCTGATATCTCAGGCCAGGGACATCATATTCTTACCCTCCGTTTGAATGGATTTCATCAATTTTTGCTTGTGTTATTTAATCAATGGATATAAATGGAAATGTCTGCTGTGGGCAATGACAAATGACATTTCAGACGCTTTTGCATGCTACAAGCATATAACTGAACTTGAGGATGTCTAGAAAGTTGGTAGTCAGGAAACTTTTAAATGCAAGCTAAATCAAAGTGCTGGAGAAACTCAGCAGTTCTGACAGATTTCCAAAGACATTATTCTGGTCTCGAAACATTAACTGCTTCTCTCCCCACAGATGCTGCCAGACCTGCTGAGTTTCTCCAGCATTTTGTTTTTATTTCATGCCTTTAAAATTAATCCATACACAAAACTTGACCAAATAACTTGATAATTTTACCAAATCTGTGGGCTCACCACACTAACGTCTACTCATCTTTCCTTTATATTGTCATTTTTTAAAATAGCTTGTTTGCTCGATTACATATTATAAATAGAAAATAGTCTATTGATTCTTTGGTCGTAAAGTGCTAAAATCACTTGGAATTTGTTTGGAATAACTATTGAAGCATTACAAAATGTCAGATTGTGACTTTCTGCTTATTTATTGCACAAAGATTAAAATCTATTGCAACAAGTTATTAAATAATGGATAGTTTACAACATTGAAAGCGGTCATTTATCCCATGGGGTATACACCAGCTCTCTGCAAGAATTATTCAGCTTGCTTCACTCCCACAACCTTTCTCTGTTAAATTTGTGTATTTTATCTTCAGCTGCTTATAAATTCTCTTTTGGAACCCAAGTTTAATTCGCCTCCATCACCATGGATGTAGGTTTGCTCGCTGAGCTGAAAGGTTCATTTCCAGATGTTTCGTCACCCTACTTCAGTGGGCCTCAGGTGAAGCACTGCTGATAAGTCCTGCTTTCTATTTATATGTTTGGATTTCTTTGGGTTGGTGATGTCATTTCCTGTGGTGAAGACACTTCCTGTTCTTCCTGTCCCAAAGAAACCTAAACATATAAATAGCACTTAACAGCAGTGCTTTACCCGAGGCCCAATGAAGATGTTACCTAGTAGGATGACGAAACGGCTGGAAATGAACCTTCCAGCTCAGCGAGCAAACCTACATCCAGAACCTCAACCTGAGCCACAAATCCTCCCAAAACTCTATCACCCTTTTATTGTGAGCGCTGCTGTCTGTCTCTTGTCTTTGGAGATGGTACACAATACCATCATTTTAGCATGATGCACACCCAACAACTATGTTTTCAAAGCAGAACCTGAGAGATCCAAACCCACTAGTCAGAGAAATATGCTGTGGACTTTGATTCTTAATTGTCCAAGTGCAATTACATCTTGAGTGATAGTTTAGAAAAGCAACTTGTTGTACAATCATAGTATGAGAATTTTGGATCTTTCATTTAATAAGGCATTTAGAAAAGTGATTCATTTTTTTTCCCTTCTGGAAGGTTAACTTATTAGATTTGCCAGCCTTGGGGAAAACATTAAATTCCTGTATAATGTTAATGCAAATCAGATTTCAAATTTTTGAATTTTTAAACATCTAAATACTGAGAATATTTCCCAAGCAATTACAGCCATCTAATTTTGCAGGCCAAACTATTTTTCTTTGATGCTAAGTAATCCATGCTTAGTACTAATTTTTGCATCAGCACTGAAAATACTTGATGCACATCAAGGTAGTTAGTATGGGGATTCAGTACCAGAGGCGATATTTTATTCTCTGGCACTGAGCTAACTGGTGTCATTTATTGCCAGCTATCTCTGGTGGAATGACCAAGAATGTTACACAGTGGACATTGCTTCATGTGTAAGGGATAGCATAAACTCAAAAGGGAGATTTTCACTGTTCTTTACTGCAAATCCTAAAACAGTTTTTAATGCACTTACTAGAAATATGAAACATCAGAATCCTCGCTCTAGGTTCTCACCAAGCTGCTAACACAGGTTTTGTCAACAAGAAGGAAGGAACAGAACTCAACATTCATTCATTGTACATTGAATTTCGATGAGTGTTTGGCAGAAACTTGCAATAGGTGAAAGTGCACTTCAGAGCAAAACATTTTACAGAAGGCCAATGCCTTGTGTAAGCAAGGCATGAAAGAAGAGAGAAGCAGTAAATAACTGAACTAAATAGTCCAACATAGTCCAATTAAACGAGTAAAGAATGTCGAAAGCAAGACACAGTTCAGAAAGAGACAGTCAGAAATAAAAAAGAATATTTTCTTACAAAATCTCCTTTAAATATTAAAGGTATGAGACTGTGCACTCGGAGAAGAATGCTTGGTAGCAATTAAAACTTATCACATACCAACTTTCTCCTGTATGACCAAAACTGAACTTTCTCTGCAAAGAATTCCTGGTGTGTACTTACATTAACTTTATGCCAGTCAGATGCTGAATTCATCAACAAAGACCCAAATTGGTGAAGCTGCTGTGAAGGATTTCCTCAGGCCAGACAGTAATTTCTGCTTGTCTATGTTTAAGTGCATGTGCAGATATAGAAAACTGTAGTCTGATTCACACCTAAAGCCGATGATCTCGCTGTTATTCCCATCATAAAATCTAGGCCGTTGAAGCTAGTATAATTGTTTTCTAATTTACTGCATTACTAGCTTTTATCTAGATTGGACCCACATAACTCATGAAAGTATATAATTACAAAAGAATGTATTATAAGAAGCTGATTGTGCTGTAGGAATTAAAAGATAGCTAGATTTTTCAAAGTCAAAAACTCATATCAAAAATGGTGCATCTGCTATGGAGCACCTGATAGCAGTTACATTTCAAGAATAATATGTAAATCAATTATGATTCATTCAATATGATCATCTTGTTTTGGTATTCATACATTTACAGTGTTACTACTGTCTTCATGCTGAAAAGTCTCAAAAGATTTCATAAATGCATTTGGAGAAAATAGACATCCAGCCAACAATGAACATTAGGAAAGGACACAAAGCAACAATAAATTCTGGTCTTACCAATGATGCAATTATCCTAAAGTTTATAAATAAATGATAAAGTGCATGACAAAAATCAAAGAAAGGTAAAGACTAGAATGAGGGATTGAACAGTGAAAAACATTTCAGAGGTAGTATGTAGCAGAAACTTGGAAGCATTTAGCCACAAGTTGACTGCTTTAATTTTGAAATGCTGGGAAACCAGAACCTAAGTGCCAGTCCTAGGTATAACAGATATGGTGATTGATCTGAAATCAAATGTTGCAGCCTAGTTCTGAATGCTTTCAAACTTATGGAAAATGGAGGATGAATCATCCATGGAAGTACTGGAGTGATCAACTCTGGACATGAGAAACATATAACTAAAAGAGAAGAACTATAGAGGAGGTGATGGCCTGGTAGTGTTATTGCTGGGCTATTAATCTGAAGACCCAGGTAAAGTTCTGGGGACCCCGGTTTGAATACCGCCACGGCAGAGGGTGGAATTTGAATTCAATGAAAATCTGGAATTAAAAGTCCATGAAACCATTGTCGATTGTCAGAAGGAAAAACAAAACCATTTGGTTCACTAATGCCCTTTAGGATAGGAAACTGCCATCCTTACCTGGTCTGGCCTACATGTGACACCAGACCCACAGCAAGGTGGCTGACTCTCAACTGGCCTCTGGGCAATTAAAGGTGGGCAATGAATGCTGGTCTAGCCAGCAAAGCCAACATCCTATAAATGAATAAAATTGAATAAATTAACTGAAGTAAGAATGGAGCTACTTAATATTAGACATGGAAATAGCTTGGAATGGAAAGCTTACAAAATCAGAAACGCAATACAGATATAAAACCAAGTACCAATTTTACATCAAACTTGGAATGCTCCTTCATGTTAAAAATGTATATAATTTAGTAATAAAGAATTATGCCATATTTTTGCTAATAGTAGCATTGATGTCATTCTCAATCTCCAGCAAAATCCTCTAAGGCAATAAGTCATCGGAAGGAAGTGCTCTATCTCTTACTTTAGATTATCCCATAAAAGATCAAGATAGTTAAGTGTCAGTGAGGGATAAATAGTTTATAATTAATGCGTGAATTGAAATCAGTAGCAGCATTACTTCCGAGCTTTAACATGCTCTTAAAACTTGAAAACAATTGTCAAATAAAATATTTGCAATGCATGCTGATGCTTCTGACATCTATTACAATACTTGTGAAAAAATCTATACTGTGTGTTTAGATGTTATATTTGACTAGAGAGACATTGCCTATTGTTGCTTACAAATCACAACCAATCAAGTCGATGTTTTATGGCACAGTAATCAGTAGTTACGGAGATATTTGTATGGTATTTTGACAGCCCGTATAGAACCTTAGATGTTTCTTCACATTTTAGCACCATGGATGAAATTAAATCATGCTGAGAGTATAACAGCACAGCATGAGTTTTAGATTTTGCAACTTGAATTTATAAAATAACTGCAAAAGCTGGGTAAATTTATGCAAAGCAATCTAAAACCAGGTAGGTAAAGAAATGTCAGTGCAAGAGACTAAAACTGTGGAGATCAACAATAAGTGGCATTGATTTATTCATATTACTTATTTTTAAATTTACTACATTAATGTGTTCCACAGCAAACAAATCACCGAATGGCTGTGCTTAATCTCTATCAATTCACGTATTTGATGGGTTATATAGGGGTAAAGAGAGGAAGGATTCATTTTGCGTATTCAACTAAAAAGAAAACTTAACAGGTTCCTCCAGGAATTTTTCTGATTAAAATTAAATGACATTGATCCATTTATTATGGATCATCTAAAAAGATAGCCTGGACACCAACTTTTTCTTATTTTTAAAGGCAAGTGTAAGGTATTACATTCTGGATGCAATTCAATTGGCCAAAATACCAGGCTTGAAGCAAAACACTTTATTCTTACATTATAGTTAGCACACAACAGAGGAAAGAAGAATTGCAATAACTTAACACCTTTGTAAAATCTAGTAGAATAATAGGTTATTTAACTACTTAACAACAACTGTTACAATATAGTGATATCCCATAAACACACCCTTGGCAAAGCCAAATTCAGTAAAACATGTGCAATTCTACAGCAGAGAGAACTCCAGCTTTTAGCCATAACAGACGGAGGAATAACAGCTTCCACATCGAATTCAAGACTCCAGCAGCTCCTGAAAGTTAAATTAAAATCCTGATTCTGTGGGAGCTTGACGTCACCCCTTCATACTGCTTCTACTGTTCCAATTGTTTAAGAACCTCAAGGGGATTCACAAGCTGTTTACTTGGAACAGATCGCTCCTTACTTCTGTTTCAATCTCCCTTCATTAAAAAAAGGGACAAAATACACCTCTTAAAGCCATAGTATCATCACCCCATCCAACATTTAAACAAACACAAGCTCTAAAATGACAAAAAAAATCTTGGTCCAAAATTTATTTAGTCCAAATTGTAAAATCTAAGTTCCTTACAGTTTTAAGACTGCTCAATAATTTAAGCCACCTTAGAGATGCAACTCTTGATTAATCCCCATGGTCTGGGATTGGACTCTGTTGGTGCAGTTAATCAATTTAAATAAAAGGGGCTATAGTCAAAGATCTAGGTTCCTCATGTCATTTCTCATGCTTTACAAAGTAGGATGATACACACTGATTAAAGTTCAGGAAATAAATTAGTAAAATCTTACAATTTGATGGTTAGTCATTATTAATTGTTCGTTAAGGCATCTGGTTTGAAGAGAATTTCCAAATATTAAACATAATTTTACATAGAAATATAGGTACAATATAAAGTTTTCAACCTACAAAACCACAACAACCAACGTGAAAAGAAATCAGAAGATTAAAAAAATGTAACTTCAAGTCATGCCATGGACATCCACGTCCAGCACCCTCAGTGTTTGCTACAGAGGCACATACATCACACCATGTCTCCACCCATTGGTCCCCAGGACCAAATGCATGGCAACAGTCAGGGAGGATGGTGAGGGGAGGGAATGTTATTGTAAGCGAGGACCCCAATACTCAAGGGAACAGGACGCACCCAACCAGAGGTGGAATCACACACAGGGCTCCTTCATGGTTCCACTCAGGAATCAGTGAAAGTGTCATGTCTCCCACAAGGCCTGTGTTACCATGCCCCGCCCCCGCCTCCCCCCATCCCCGGCACTACCTCAACCTCTCTACTTTGCAGGCTGTGGTGAATGGAGTCCTGTAGATGTCTGTGCTTGGCCTCAACATTTTACACTTTATATCAATGACTTGAGTGATTGGAGCAAAGGCATGGCAGCTAAATTTGCAGAATACACTGAAATGTATAGGAAAGCATATTGTGAAGAGACAACGATGTTACAGATGGTTATAGGAAGGTTGAGTGAACAAGTAAAAATCTAGCAGATGGAGTATAATGTGGGAAAACGTAATTTGTTCACTTTAGTGAGAAGATTAAAAGAAGCAGAGTATTACTTAAATAGAGAACAATTGGAGAATTCTGAGCCGCAAAGAGATCTTGGTGTATGAGTCACAAAATGTGAGTATGCAGGTACAATAATATAATTAAGAGGGCTAATGGAATGTTCTCCTTTATTATTAGAAGAATTGAACATAAGTGGAAGTATAGTATGCTGCAGTTATACAGGGCATTTGAGAGCCCACAACTTGAATACTGTGAGTTATTTTAGTCTCCTTAATTAAGGAAGGATGTGAATTCATTTGGGAAGCAGTTCAAAGGAGGTTTACCAGATACTCAGAATAAGGGCAGTCTCTGTTTAAAAACTAAGGTATTAAAGAGGGCAATTGATGATTATTTAGATAGGAATAATGTGAAAGGGTATGGGGAGAGAAGAAACAGGAGAAATAATCATTTGAGAAGCCGATGCAGACATGGTGAACAGAATGGCTTTTTTCTGCACCATAACACTGAAAAGTAGCTTTGACAAACTGGACATGTTTCCATTGGAGTCCACAAGTATGGGGGTGGCCTAATTGAAGCCTGGATGATCCTAAACAGTCAAGGAGGAGGATGTGGAGAGACTGTTTCCTCTTATGGCTCAGTCTAAAATTAGGAACACTTTTTTTAATATTAGGAATCACCCTTTTCGGAATCACTCAGAATTAGTTTCTAAAGGTTGAGAGACTTTGGAAGTCTGCCTCCGAAGGCAGTGTGGATGAGATCATTGAATGTCTTTAAGGTGAGGTAGGCCAATTCTCATTAGGCAGCAGAACCAATGATTATCGGGGTAGATGAGCATGTGGAGGTCAAAATATAAACAGAACATCCACGGTCTTATTGAATGGTGAAGCAGGCTTGAGGGCCCAAATGTTATTTCATGTTTTTGTACAGGTTGATTCCAAACACACGTCCCATGACTTAAGACACCACATTCAACATGTCAACTTCCAAAATGAGCCTGTTTCTATGAAAATTACACAAACTTTGAAATACCCACTTCCACAATTGCCCTGAATTGCTGATGGCACATCAACTAATGAACTCTTCACTGACCTCATAATCCCAATTATTGAAAACAGTAAATACCAATAATGAGATGGTAGGAATCTCATAATTAGGCCCTAACTGCCATTTTTAGAGCTCCATTAACTGGATTTCTTTTCCGTTCATGGAATGTGGGCACTACTTGAAACTTATAGTAAATTCTTAAATTATTTAGCCCATTCATTTGAAAAGAAACATGCTCAGCAAATTTGACCTATGTACTGATCACTGACGATATGGACATTTTCATGATAAATCAGCATGAGAAACATTAACTATGAAGTTTATAAACTTAAAAAATCTCACAACACCAGGCTTAGTCCAACAGGTTTATGTGGAAGAGCTAACTTTCGGAGCACTGCTCCTTCATCAGGTGGTTGTGGAGAATAAGATCGTAGGATACAGAATTTATAGCAAAAGTTTACAGTGTAAAATATAACTGAAATATATATTGAAAAAGACCTGGATTGTTCGTTAAGTCTCTCATCGTTTAGAATGGGCATGTTAGTTTCAGTTCTTTCATATATAAATTCCAGAACTTTTTGGAAGTTACATTCTCAAGTGAACATGCCAGTCCAACACCGGCACCTCCAAATTATGAAGTTTATGCCTCCCTCTCTACTGAAAATGGTTAGAGAACATTATTCCATGGGAGGTCTGTCAAGTTGAGAGTGCACAGTTATTAAAGAAAAACAGTTAAAGTTAACATGTCTAAGGAGTTTATGAAGTTGAACCACCTATGCAAAAGCAAAGATTTGAATTCCAGCTATCAGAAATTTAGAGAGAATAAGGTCTGTAAAGTCCAGGCCAAGAAACCAATTTTAAGATACTTGGCACTGACTACTTTTAAGATGTGTTATCAATCCAGACTAGTTGCAATTCAGATTTTAATGTTGAAACATTCCTCATCTCGCTTGTTACTCAAATCAGACATGAGCAGCTTCTACTCCAATTACTGAGCTTAATGAAGGGAGACCAACAGGCAATTGGTAACAATTCAGGGTGAATTTTCTACGCCACCGCTCTGGAATATTCAGATATTTAAAGCATATTGCTTGACTACTTTGTTAAAATAGTATTTTGTCTAGCTATAGTGGATTGCTCAACGTAAAAGGAACTTCCTTTCAGGTCAGTATAATTGTAGAAGAAATAAATTTTCATTTACATTGCACTTTTACAACTACAAGCCATCTCAAAACACTTCACAGATAATGCAATACTTATAAAAGCATCACAGTAGAGAGTGGGTTGCTGGGAAAGCACGGCAGGTCAGGCAGCATCCGAGGAGCAGGACAGTCGACGTTTTGGGCATAATTTTATGTCCAAAACGTCAATTCTCCTGCTCCTCGGTTGCTGCCTGACCTGCTGTATTCTCCCAGCAACACACTCTCAACTTTGATCTCCAGCATCTGCAGTCCTCACTTTCTCCTTATAAAAGAGTCATTACTGCTAGACTCTCGGAAACACAGCAGCCGATTTACAGAGCAAGTTCCCACAAACAATGTGATACTGACCAGAAAATCTGGTTTAGGGTGTCAATTTACAAATGGACATTGGCCAGGACGTTGTTCTTCTTCAAAACAGTGTATTGCCAATTTCTGGCACCAGCCAAGATAGCTGGCCTCTATTAAATGTCTCACCTGAAAAATGTGGCACCTTTGACAATATAGCACCTCAGGCTGACACTCCAGTACGTTGATAAGTATTTATACTGAAGCCTCTAGAGTGGGACTGAAGCCTTGTGACTCCGTCAAAGTACTAGCACAGCTGAGACGCAGGATGATAGAAAAAGTGACCCAACCAGAAGCAATCTCACCAACACAAAGGAATAACATTTCAAATCATGCCAATGAAATGGAAGATGAGTGTCTCCCAAGTGTTAAAAAAAATGCATTGTAGAAGATCATCAAAATAGCCTGAAGTCACCGGAAACGAGCTAAAATTTGTTGAAAATAGAATGACTGTTAAAAAGACAACCTCATAATAACTATTTAAGCAATCAAAATGTTTCTCATGATACACTGGCCAGCCCTTCCCACTACTCTGCTAAACCAGAATTGTGTGTTCAGTGGTCAATGGATTCCTGTTACAGGTTTTCTTTTGGTACGACAACTAACCACTGGGCTAAACTCAGTATCTAACTGATAATGAGAGATTGTGGTTAAAACACTGACAGATAACGGAATCCAAAAGTCTTACTGTTTGTATTCCTACAGGGAAAAAAAAGTGTGGTAAAAAGTGGAGTGAGATTGATTAGAGAGGAAAAAACAGATATACTCAGAGATGAGGCATGGCTGATATAATAAATGAGTTCTTTGTATCTCTCTAGCAAAGAAGATGCTGCTGTCATGGGTCTTAGTGAAATGTAATGATTTTAAAATTGATGAAGAGATATTGGATTGGCTGTTTGTTCTTAATGTTGATAAGATATCAGGTCCACAGAAATGTGAGGAAAGGGAGGGTGGAACTTGTAAGGGCACTGGCCATATTCTTTTTTTATCTTTCATCGACACAAGCATGGTGCCAGAGGACTGGAGAATTGCAAATGTTATATACTTGATCAAAACAATATTGTACACAGTGACAATACCAATACCAGGCCAGTCAGTTTACTCTCAGTGGGGGATGAGACTGTAGAAATGATAAATGGGGAAAGATTAATAGTCATTTAGCAAATTTAGATTAATTAAAGCAAAGCAGCACAGGGTTATGAGCAAATTATTTTTAACTAACCCTCTTGAATGTTTTGATAAACAGGAAGGGTTAATAAGACAATGTTGTTTGTATGGTATATGTGAACTCTCGACAGATTTGATGAAGTGCTGAACAGATCTATTCATAAGCTGAAAATGTGTTGCTGGAAAAGCGCAGCAGGTCAGGCAGCATCCAGGGAGCAGGAGAATCATCGTTTCGGGCATGAGCCCTTCTTCAGTAATCCATAAGCAATGTTAGAGCTCATGAAATAAAAGGAACAGTAGCAGTATGGATAAATAATGGCTGAGTGACAAAAAAACAAAGGAGTGGTGAATATTTATTTTCTGGACTGCAGAATATTTATAAAAGGAACTCCCCACGCATTGGTGTTAGGATTTTTGTCCTTCCTGATTATGTATTAATGACTATAGACCTCAAGCTTAGAATCCAGGACAAAATTTCAAAACTTGTGAACAATAGAAAACATGAAAATAATGCACACTGCAAGGAGAACAAAGTAGAATTTCCAAAAGCAAGGGATCAGACAAGTCAGTGGAATAAGCAGACAAGTGGCAGATGAAATATAATGCAGAAAAATGTGAAATTATTCATGTTGGTAGAAATAATGTAGGGAAACATACGTAGGGTACATTGCTAAAGTGGGGGGCAAGAGCAGAGGGACCTGAATGTACTTCCACATAAATCCCTAAAGAAAAAGTGAATGGTCATGAGGGATATGGATAGGCTAAATAGACACGGTCTGTTCCCTGGGGTGGGGAGTCCAGAACTAGAGGGTATAGGTTTAAGGTGAGAGGGAAAAGAGTTAAAAGGGACCTCAGGGGCAACATTCTCATGCAGACAGTGGTGCTTGTATGGAATGAGCTGCAAGATGATATTGTGGAGGCGAGTAAAATTACGACATTTAGAAGTCATCTAGATGAGTATATGAATGAGAAGCATATAGAGGGATATGTGCCAAATGCTGGCAAATGGGATTAGATTTGTTTTGGATATCTGGCCAGGATGGATGAGTTGGACCGAAGAGTCTATTTCCGTGCTGTACACCCTTATGACACTATGACGCTATGGTAACTTTGTAGCATAGTTAATAATGCATGTGGCACCTTAGGCTTTATTGACATAGTAAGCAGGAGAGAGAGAGAAAGAAAAGGAAGACACAAAAAAAAACAGCTCACCATCCTTACTTGGAAATAAATCATTGTTCTTTCACTGTCACTGAATAAGAACCTGGAATTCCCTTCCAACATCATTGTGGGTCTACCTACAGCACATGGACTGCAGTGGTTAAAGAAAGCTCTCACCACCTTCTGAAGTGCAACTAGTAATGGTCAATAAATGCCCAGTAGACGACACCCACATCCCACGAGTGAATTTTTAAAAAATTCTAAACATTCAAGTCATCATTAATTTTACAGTAAACTCTGAGCCTACAGACTCATAACCTTGGCTCCAGTTATGGGAAAGGTGCTAAATAGAATTAGAAACATTTTGCATCAGCAGCTGGCCAGTGATGGAGTCAGTATAAAGGCTGGAAAGGTTATTTCTGTTCATTAGGTTAATGAGTGAAGTAGCCCAGCTAACTAAGACATGTGATTTTTGGCAATCCAAGTGTTGAAAATGTCATATTAAGATTAGGTTTTGTGAAGTTACAGAGTTGATCCTGGTTTGAACAAGTAACTAGTGTATTCTCATTGGTCAAGGGTTCCTATTAATGAAAGTAACTGGTCTACACGTAGAACCCCTATTGAGATGTTTCAAAAGAATAGTATCAAGTTTACTGTTTTTCACTATCTAGTCTGGTCAGCCAACCTCTGGCAGATGGTACTGGAGTATGTACAGTTATAGATGTGGGTATGGTGAGTGACAAGAAGGTGTAATACCTGTAGGGCTCTGAACTGATATTACTAAAAAATTGAGGATCAAAGTTGCAAGGTTATATTAAAGACGCATGTTAGGAGGAATTGTCAGGATAAGCTAAAAAGATCATGGACTGATCTGCATGAGGTGACAGGTGGTTTTCCTACTTGTGAAACATCAATGGTTTCTGGAACAATTTGTGAATTATGCAATGAGTTTCAATCCATTGTAAACAAAAAAGCACATTGATTGGGCATTCTTGGCTTTAGCGGGTATAGTTGCAAATGGCATGCCAGTGAGATGTTTTTTAAAATTCCTCAAAACCAAAAAAGGTTCCTGGAACACCTCTGAGTTGCATTTGGAAGTCAGAGGAATTTCCTACAAATGCTTTCCCCTTCTCTTATTTATTAAAATTAAGGTTGATTCCCTTTTGTCAGGGGATTATGAGACTGATAGGAGCATTGGGGTTGGGTCATGATGCTATAATTACACCAATTGCTGTGGGGATAGGTCTGACAAAGCAAATATTCCGACGAAGAGTCATATGGGACTTGACACATCAATGGATGTTGCTGGACCTGCTGAGTTTCTCCAGCATGGGTTTTTTTCAGCTTTCCAGTATCCTCAGTATTTTGATATTTTTGTGCATGTTCTTTCTCTGTCCAGCATTTTCATGCATGTTATGTTAAGCTAACAAATAAAGACATAAAGTGGTATCCAAGATCCCAAAAATAGACAATCTAAATAATCTGAGTTGTGTGTTGATTCATAAGAGTCAACCATTATTAGCTTTCAGACTTTCCCAATGCAAGTTGTTTTAAAAAAAAGCTACTTGTGATGAAATGGATTTGATGTTGATCATTTTCAGAACTTCATTACTTATAACCAGATTGATAATGAATTGTCACCTTAATGTGGTAGAATTTTCCCAAGGTGACCATTCCTTGGGTATTTCCATCTCTACACAGAGTATTTACTGTTTGAGGCAATTCATTGTCACCAGTCCAATGTCTTTGCTTCATCTTTGGCTAATCTAGTGATTAGTAGATACTCTGTGTAGAGATGGAAATACCCCAGATACTAGACCATCGGAAGTATCCATAGAAGAGGCATAGACAACAGAATACTTCTAGCATGATAACAATAGTAGTTACATTTGATCCTTGGGGTGCTGGTGCAAATACATTTGCTTCCTCTAAAAGCTACAATAGAAGTACTTGTCAAATAGTCAGTGGGAAGAGACATCACTAGAATCATAACAATTATAACATGAATATTAACTCCTTGAGAGCCATTTCATCATACAAAATATATATTATGGCCCTATCTTTACTACTCAGATAGCTTAACCTATGCAAAAATACATTACGAAATTATGTACTATGTAAACAGAGGAAGCTTCAAAAAGAAGTTTGGTCTATAAAGTTAAATTAATGCAATCTGATGCAAGTCAACGACTGTGTTAAATTTTAATCAAAGACTTGCAGTTAACTGTTGTTCACTCCTGGTGCATCACTTGTAATGCCTCTATCACAGTTCACTTGTCAACCAATCAGCACTTGCTTTTCACATAGGATAAAAAGGATAGTTTTCCCTTTAAATTGGTATTTCTTGTAAATTTCCCTTATGAATACAAGATAAAAAAGCTTTGACAAAATGTTTCTTGTTATTTTGCAGCAAAACTCAAAATCTGGACCACAGAACAACTTTTTATTATTTTAGTTGTCATCTGAGGGAATGCACTGATGTTGATGGCATCAAAAAGACGTATTCCTATGATCCACAAAGGATAATAACTTTAAACAAAGAAAGTTAAAATATAAGAAATTATTTAAATTAAGCCTTAAATAATTGATGCTGGTGAAAATATCATAAAAGGGTTCAAAGAATTGTGGAAAACAACCTTTACCTTATTCCATGTTGCAACATGTCTAATGGCCATAAAATGGATCAGTGGCATTCCAAAAAAAAAATTACGTGGATTTTAAGTGAGTCTTGGTGTGAACGTATGACTGCAATCTTAGTTCTAGTACATACATTGAAAATCTCATTGTAAAACCAGGACTCTTTGCTCTGTGTGCTGCATTCGTTAAGCAATGCTCAAGGGTCCACTTCCAGCCTTTAACATTCAACAATAGATAGGGCAGTTTTATGATCTTTTCAGTGACAAGCACAAGAAGATTAGCTTTGTAAACTGGCTCCCTTTTCCATCATTAATTCAAAGATACATCTTTGGAGTGACATACCGAAATAGATAGATGTATCTGATCTATCCATTCAAGGGAAAAATTTCCAATGTTCTCCAGACAGTGAATGATTCTAACGACTTCCTTCTGTGCTTGCAGACATTGTATGTTTGCTCTCCCAAGAATTTAGGGAAGCTTTATGACAGTTCAGTGATTTATCTTCAATCCACTTTGTGGTAGTTTCAGTCTTCAGAACGTGTTTCAAATCTGATTATACCTTTGTAGGAGAGTTTCAAATGACTTTATTCATCTGCTTTACTACTAAGGAATACTGTGCTAAAGAGTAACTCAGTAGTAAGCTTTCATGGGCTTAGTTGAAAAATAAGCATAATACCCTATTTATTATCATCATTTGCTTTATCTCAACTTTTTCATTCAGTTGATACTACAGGCTATCAAATATTTGTCAACTTTTGAAAACGATATTCAGTAAGCCCTGAAAAAAGGATTGAGACATGTGATTAACTTGCCCCTATTGAATGCAATGCCGGCAACATGATAATTTGGTGCTGTCTGCTTATTTGAATAATTTCTGCATGCAGCCAATGCTAACCAATCTGTTTAAAGATTTTATGTATGGACCAAAATTCCCAATATTATAAACTTGTCAGCACCAACTGAAGTTGGCCTGCGCTAGTCTTGTTGTCAACTTTATGAAAATATAGCACCCCTCAATTTTACAAATCAGCAGCTTAGATTCTCGGACTGCTAACAATTGAGAGTATAATGTACAGGCAGGATCAGAGGATCAGACGTGAAGCACAAGTGGTCTACAGTCTGGGTCTAGGAACAAAGACATCAAGTATCATGGAGAGGGTCAAACTCCAATATTTATTTGTTTCCTCGATGTGCTACTGTACAGAACCCGAACTGTGTCTCTAACTATAAAGATATTATTAGGTATAAAATATATTTTTGAAATTTGTAAAAAATCATGGAGGGGGCTGAGATTGCACAAATTCTGCTGCAGAGGATTCACAAGGATTTTAATTGTCATAGTCTCATGGAGGAAAACTGATAGGTATATAGAACACTTGCTGCATTAGCAGGCCTCCCAGAAAGCCAGGTGTCAATGTAAAGGTGCACAGTGCTTTGTACAGAATTGGGAGTCCATCCTTTTCAACATGGAAGCTGTGGCAAGCTTATTCATGCACTGTGGACACAGCCAGGATTTCACAGCTGATGACTGATGCCTCAGCTTTATACAAACATAAACAGCAGCAAGTAACCCTTTGAATGGTGTTATGCAAGCATTCTGGTGCAAAGCCTACATTCAAATATAGTCTGAGATAGTAGAAAATAACAGAGGGAATTAAAAGTTCCCTGAGACTGTGTGATCAGGAGAATTTTCTATATAACTATGTTTCTCATCTATTGAGAAAGGAAGCATTGCAGGACTTTGCCACTAAGAATGAGTTGGACGAAGTGCCAATAAGAGGACAGTTAGAGGGCAGTAATCACTGTATCATAAAATCTAAATTGGCTTTGGAAAAGTCCAAGGAGCACTCCAGAGCAAGAATAATTAATGGAGGGAAGGTCAACTCAGTTGCCATAAATGAAGCTGTCCAAAATGAGCAGAAGAATGGAAATTAAATATAATCCCAGGGAAGGGTAAGGAAAAACAAACAATTCCAAGTTCTCTGGATGAAGAGAGGTCAAGAAAGTGAGGTGAAATAGAAAGAACAGCATGTTTTGTGATAAATGTTAGGTGGGTAATATAATTTTAATTCAGGTCAAACATAGAAGGTTTGGACAGCAACTGGATCAAACTAATAATAGAAGCAAAGAAAGAGAATGGAGAAGAATCTTTTAGCAAACAAGAAGGAAATCCAAAAGTCCTCTATAGTCAAGTAAATAATTAAAGGATTGCAAAGAGTTGATGTGAAGGGGATTTGGATAAGGAATCCAAGACATTAAAATTAATACCTTGTATCGTTTTTCACGATACCTGCATACCATTGCCTTCCTTGGTAGAGAGTAAAGAGGAGATACGGTTTGGATACTTGGAAGGTTTAATATTGGTAAAGGAGGATAGTCTTAAAATTGATAGGCAGCAGAACCATTTCATACCCATACAAGGATGCTGAAGGAAGAAAAAAATATAATGACCATGATTTCCCAATCTTCCTTAGATTCGCAGATGGTGCCAGAAAACTGGAGAACTGAAGATGTTATGCTCTTGTTGAAAATAAGTGTAGAACAATAAGACAACAGCTACAGACCAATCAGGTCAAATTTAATGGTGGGAAGCTTTTAGAATCAATAATACATCACTGGATAGATGGATAATCTGATTTGTTCAGGACATATCCCTGTGTTTCAGTTTTTTTTTGATGGAGGCAGAGAGATTGATGAGTATAATGCTGTTCATGCAGTAAACATAGATATCCAAAAAAGCATTTGATAATGTGCCATACAACAAACTTGTGAGCAGCGTAAATATTCATATAAAAGAAAAAAATGACAGTAGCAACAGAGATTAAAATTGGCTGAGTGACTGGAAACCAGGATAGTAATTATTCCTTGATTTCCAGGTCAGGAGGTCCCAGGGATTAGTATTTGAAACCTTGCCCTTTCTGATATATATTAATTACCCAGACTCTGCTGTAAAGATGCAATTTTAAAATCTGTAGATGAAACGAACTTGGAAGTATTGTGAAACATGAGAACAATGCAGGACAACTTGAAAAAGAGATTGACAGGTTGTTGACATGGACAGATGAATGACAAATGAAATTAAATGCAGAGAAGTATGAACTAATTGACTTGGTAGGAAAAATACAGAGATATAATGCTAAGTATAGGATACAGTTCAGAATGGGGTGCATGAGCAGAGGGACCTGGACATTTATGTGCAAAAATCATTGAAGTTTATAAGATAGCTTGATGGATTATGGTTAATAAAGCCAAAGATACAGTGTGTTTTATCAATATGGAAAAGGAATACAAGCACATACAAATTATGTTAATCTTATATAAAATACTGAATAGTCCTCAACTGGTGCTTGCACTCATTTCTGGGCAGTGACTTGGAAAGGATGTGAATGCATTAGGAAGAGGATGGGAAAAAAGTTTCACAAGAATAGTTCCAGTGAAGAGGAACTTCAATTACGTAGAAAGACTGGAGAATTAGGCACATTTTTCCTCAATGTGAAGGTTGGGAGGAAATTTAATAGAGATATCAGATGCATGTTCTCATTAGAAATTCTTAAATTTTCTTCCTTACTCTTCTCAATGAAGTTTTTTTTTTATCATTTTCTCTCTCTGAAGTGCTTTTCTTTCAAGCTCAACACGTTTTCATTTCTAATTCTCTTTCTATGTCAAACTGCTTCATCTGCAACTAAATCAGTCCAACCTCAACTGTACTACTTTCTGCTTTGCTTTGCCCTTCTTCCAGTTTGAAATATTGTGCTACAACCTCAAATAGAGGTTGCTATTAATTGAAACTTCAACTTGTTCAACAATTCTCATAGCCTACCTTTGGTTACTTTTGTCTTTCACCAGGGGATTAATATTCCTTCTCGAGGAAATACTCAGCAACTGGCAAAATAATTTTGATTCAATGTTGCGCAAGAAACCTATTTATCCTTTTAACCTTCTCCAATTATTACCATCTCATTTCCAATTAAACATAGGTAGCATTGGGCATCCTGCTAGAGCCCCCCCCCCAACTTCTATGTTTATCACTGAAATGAGAGGGGCGAACCACAACTGCTTAGTTCACAACATTAGTTGTTTTATCATGTTCGTAATTTGGCTAATCATATACTTAAAATAAAAAGATCCACGTCACCTTTTCCTTTTAAATAAACTCAAACCTCTGAATGTATTAAGAAACAAAAATACTTATTCAATGACAGGCAAACTAATATAAAGTTTGCAACATAACTATTTACCTCTATAAATAACCAGAGGAACACAGACAAACACAGACAGTAAGAGAGACAAAAACAGATTTCTTTCACCAGAGATTCATTTTGCAAAGGAAACGCCTTTTGGACGAGAGGGTTTTGTTCCCAAAGGCAAAAAATATCAAGTTTGAGATTTCCCAGTGGTGATATGTCTGACCTGGCAGATTCAGATAGCGGGGTCTGATGCTGAGGTCTTGGCAGACACTGAGCTGAGGAAACATAGTACTGAGAAGTCGGCCAATCACTCTTCAAGAGGACAGACAATCAAGATTCACAAGCAAAGGTATTTTTTCAGAGACAAGATAGCTGAGCTGGAAGCTCCAACTACTCTGAATAATATTCAAAACAAAATGCAAATAGACAGCTGTACCCCCAGGCAGAGTACCAACAAATATGCAATTATCACAAAATATGTGATTGCCACCAAAGACCATGTTTAAAGAAGTTCCACTATGCTTTCAATGACCCCTTTAATTTAAAACAATCAATGTATGTCCACAATTCTTCAAATCTGTGTCCACAAATATTGTTACATATGAAGCAATCATAAAAATTGTTATATTCATGTTCACTGGAAATGCTGTCATCTCCCTGCTTGTGGATGCAACTGTCACTGTATAGCTAGCAAATTACAACACTGACATCCTTCCTGAAAGATAGGTGTCTCATACATAGTGTTAAATTACTCACTGAACACCTTGAGCGGATATGGAATCTGCTCAGAACCTTACTACTTGCCCTGCTTATCACTGTTTCAACATGTGTTATTCCATATGACCTCTGCTCATGGTACTAATTACATTGAATTTCAAGATAAATGCTTACTTATACAAGCTCCTCCTCCACGTGGAGATAACCATCCGACTCTGTAGAGCACAGGAGATGGACACACATTGTTCTTATATCGAACTTATACCACACTTTACTGGCTTCTACTTCTTTACATCTGTGATTATTTCACAAACCCAATGAGAGATTTGTATGGGAAGCCAATCTTCGCCTGACCCTAGTTGCAAAGCACTGCTGGAGATGTTCTATTGGAAAGAGTTATTTTGCATACAATGGCAGTCAATGTGCATCTTTATGGATAAACATTATAAATGAAACAAAGATTGTAAAGGCAAGTTCAATCACATGAGCTTTTACTAATGTACTTTTCTTGGTTCAAGTATTGCATCTAAGTCAACAGCAGCCCATTGTCTTCATGCAAGTGAGGAATGTTGCTTTTTGTCAATAGAAAATCATGTTTTTCTTATGAGTTACGAAAGTTACATTGAATAAGATCAGATCACTTACCTTTTCGGTGTGTTTACCATTATTTCAAAGGAAAAAGCAGTTTACAGTAGAAGAGTAAATACACTAACAGGGAAAAGTCAACACTGGCTTCTGAAAATTGATGTTTATTCAAAACTGTTACTTTCTACATGTATTGTTCTCTTGATGTGAGGACTTCAGCTACCAATTGCTTTGCTTTTATATCTTTTATCTACATCAGTCTGTAGCATGATTTTTTTTATATCTGTGGAGAAATCAATTCTGAAACTATCGGACAAATGGATTTTCTGGAAAAACACGGACTCCTCACTAAACCAAATGACGGGTCATTCACGAAGGTTACCAGGGTTTGAAACTGATGCTGTCTGCTGTGACATTGTTACCGTTGGCTAATGAATAGGAAATCTTAATCCGTTCCATTCTTACTCTATTTCTATTATTGATTGTCAATAAATCAAGAAAGCTTTCTCATCTTGTTTATTTGTTCAGATTTCTGAACAGCAAGCTCAGGGAGATGGGAGCTTTTTCATTGACAGCGAATTCCTGAAAAAATCTGAAAGATGAATGAATTCTTTTTTGGCCTTGCTCAGGAGTCATTGCAATTGTAGATTGGCCTGGCTCATTACATGTTACTGTAATCTGACCATTTTAGATTGTATCATCTGTAATAGTGAACAAGAGAATGGAATATATTTTGATACTACATACACTGAAAGAAACCACTTTACATTCTAAATTAGCCACATATTAATAAAATTACTGCACTAAGCTGGTAACCTGTCATGAAACAGATGATTGGATAAGTAATGAGCCTTGATTGAGTTATAATTAATGAATCAATATTTATTAAGATTGGGCTTTCATTTGAAGAATGTTAAATTAAATGATTGCAAGTCTCTATTTGAGCGACAAAAGGCAGATTCAGTCAAATTCTTCTGACAATGGAACCTTTCGGATTTCTAAAGGTAATTGTCAGAGAAAGTCACGCCATAACCTTGCAGAGTCTAGTTCTATGAATAGAGAAAGTTGTATTGGATCAGATTAAAAGACAGTGTGAAATAAAGCATTCTCATTCAAGATATTTAAGCCAGACAGCCACTATAATTCAAGTTCATCTTGTAATGGCTAGAGCCTACTATGTTAACAATACCTTAATTCTGCCATAGTGATGGTCAGCCATGGGGTAAAAGACATGTTTAACTTCACATTGTCAGTACATTTTACAGACTCTCAAGACAAGAATATGTTGGTCTCCAGTAGTAGGACTATGCCTAAGGGAATGTTGGGACTGAAAATGAACTTGATCCAATATTAGTTCAATGGATCGCATAGCTGGATAAAGCAGTAAAAGGAATTGTTTGATGTTTGTCTTACATATACCCCTTTCCTTTCATAAACTTCCTAAAATTTTCCATCAGAAGAGTTCTGCTTATATCTTAATTTGTTGAGTCTTGTGCATATGAAAAACACAAACATTTGCTAGCAAAACAGGGTGGCAACAAACTGATTAAATTACAGACAACACTAATCAATTACACGATGCATGCCATTTTCTGATATTAGACATCTATTTACATTTAAAATGCTGCATGTTTATCTGGATATCATTCTTATTATATACATTTATAATGGAACTTTCATTTACAAATAGTGAGGCGATAGTCTAGTGGTATTATTGCTAAATTATTAATCCAGAGCCCAGGTATTGTTCTGGGGAACAAGGGATGAATCCAATAAAAGTCAGTATTAAGAGTCGAATAATCACCATAAAACCATTGTCAATTGTCAGGAAAAATCCATCTGATTCACTAATGCCCTTTAGGGGAGAAAAACTGACATCCTTATATGCGCTAGCTTACAAGTGATTGTTAACAGTGCTCTGAAATGGCCTAGCAACTGACTACTTAGGCACTTGAAATGACAATGGAAAATATGGTCCTGTCAACCCTGCAAAATCCTTCTTATGAACATCTAGGAACAGATGTCAAAATTGGGAAAGTTGTCTGAAAGACTAGACAACCAACACTGACATAATTATACTCATGGAATCATATTTTATAGGCAATGCCCCAACCAGCACCATCACCATTCCTGGATATGCCCTGTCTCTCTGATAGGACAGGCCCAGCAGAGATGACAGCACAGTGTTATATAGTCAAGAGGGATTTGCCCTGGAAGGCTACAACATTGATACTAGACCCCATGAAGTCTCATGGCATCAGGTCAAATACGGGCAAGGAAAGCCTCTGCTGATTATCATGTACTACCTCCCTCAGCTGATTAATCTATGCTCCTTTATGCCAGGCAACTGTCTCCAATAAGAGACAATCTATTCACAGCCCCTTGATATTCAATGGTGTTCCCATCACAAAATCACCAACTATCAACATCCTTGGGGTTACCATTGACCAGAAATTAGACTCACCATATAAACACTGTGGTTTCAAAAGCAATTCAGGCAGTAGAAATATTGCAGAAAGTAACTCACCTCCTGACTCCCGAAGCCTGTCCACTGTCTACAAAGCATAAGTTAGGAGTGTGATGGAATAGTCCTCAGTTGCTTGGATGCATGCAGCTCCAACAATACTCAAGAAGCTTGACAGCATCCAGGACAAAGCAGCCTGTTTAATTGGCACCAGATTCACAAACATTCATTCTTTCTACCACTGGCACTCAATAGCAGTGTGTACCATCTACAATATGCAATGCAGAAACTCACCAAAGTTCCTTAGACAGTGCCTTCCAATCCCACTACCTCCATCATCTCAAGGTCAAGGCAGCAGATACATGGGAACACCACTCCTGCAAGGTCCCCTCCAATCGCTCACCATCCTTCACTTCACTGGGTCAAAGTCCTGGAACTCCCTCCCTAAGGGCATTGTGAGTCAACCTACAGCACAGGGTATGCAGTGGACTCAAGAATACAACTCACCACCAGCTCCTAAAGCGAAACTAGGGATGGCAATAAATGCTGGCAAGCCAATGATGACCAAATGCCACGTCTTAATAAAATACAACCTTTAAAGATAACTCGGGAAAACACAGGCTAGTCAGCAGAAATTCACAAAGGCTGTTCATAAACTTTCATCAACAAACCCTCATCTGAGTTTGAGAGAAGTTGCTTTTCTTTTTGGCAATTGATTTTTTAATTGGAAGACAGCATGGGTCAACAAGCATAAGGTAATGAATGAATGGAACGTGATGTAGTTAGACATTAACAGCCAAGTTTTGGATGGCTGCAATTTTATTAGAACATGGGAGGACATGGCTTCAGTCCTCCCAATATTTAATTGGAAGAAATGTTCATCCATCCAGTAAAAAGTAAAAGTAAAGCTGCTATAGTCCTAACAGAATAGAGGCTGCTCCCTTAGAGAGAGATAACTTAGAATTGTTTAACCCGAGGATCCCCGTGTTTCACGCAAGGGAAGAAGTTTAGAAACAGAGTCCTTTGTGGCAACCTCAACCATTGTGGGAATTGAACCCATGCTGTTAGAAGCATTTTATATCACAAATCAGTTGTCTAACCAACTAAGACATATTCAATACTAGGTAACTGATAAATCAGCATGACAACTGAAAGACAGTGAGGAGGAAGAGCTTGGGGTCATCAATATACTCATTTTTATTCTCTTATGGGACATTCATTGATGGCTGGTCCAGCATTTATCACCCATTACTAGTTTCCCTTGAAAAGGTGATGGTGACCTTTCTTCTCGAACCACTGCAGTAAATGACCTGTAATGCCATTGGGGACGGAATTGCAGGATTTTGGTCCAACAAGGAAGGAATAACAGAGAAGTCTTTACTGTGAGTGGTTTGAAAGGTTACTTACATCCCCAGGTGGTGGTGTTCCCAGGTATTTGCTGCCCTTGGCCTTCTGATGGAAGTGGTGATGGGTTTGGAAGGAGCTGCCTAAGGAGCCTTGGTGAATTTCTGCAATAGTATCTACAATACTTTTGTAGATAATACATACTATGAAGCATTGGTTGTTGAGGAAGAAAAGGATATGGTGCCAATAAAGCAGGCTGCTTTCATTCCTGATGAAAAGCTTATGCCCGAAACGTCGACTCTCCTGCTCCTCGGATGCTGACTTGCTGTGTTTTTCCAGCACCACACTTTTCGACTTTGTCATTGATCTAAGCTTCGCGTGTTTCTAGAAATACACTCATCCAGGCAAGTGGGGAGCATTCCAACATGCTTTGAATTTGGGTTTTGCAGATGGTTTCCAAACTCTGGGGAGTTAGGAGGTGGTATCCCTCACCTTTGACCTGCTCTTGTCACCATTGTATTTATATGACAAGTCCAGTTCAGTTTCTGGTCAATGGCAAAATCCAAGCTGTTGATAGTCAGGGATTCAGTGATGGTGATACCACTGAATGTCAAGGGGGCAATAGTTAAATTGCATCTTATTGGACTCAAATGAAACAACATGCTCTGGCTAATCTCTCAGATTGCTCAGTCTGTCTACGTGTGTTGCCAG
Source organism: Chiloscyllium punctatum (assembly GCF_047496795.1). Taxonomy (NCBI): domain Eukaryota; kingdom Metazoa; phylum Chordata; class Chondrichthyes; order Orectolobiformes; family Hemiscylliidae; genus Chiloscyllium; species Chiloscyllium punctatum. Next base: position 46,487,797 of record NC_092750.1, on the reverse strand, counting down.
CCAAATGTCTTTTCTCCCCCCATCTTAATTATGATATAATTTAGATGTACATCGACAAAATTCAGCAACCCCTTCATCACTCACAGAACTCCAATGAAACTAAAACTATGGTCTCCCTGAGCACACAATATAAAAATACAAATCAAACCGAAATCTATACATTGTTCTTTCACTTTAGAATCCAAGTTTACAAATAATAGCAAAATTATCATTTCACGTGGTTTATTTCAGTATATCAAAGCTGATGTCAAATGTAAACCGCAAGTTCATTGAATCAATGTAAAATAAATGGAATAATTAGCCTAATTGAATACAACTTTACTTTCTTATTTTTATAACATTGGAGGTATTGTTTTGATGTGAATCATAAATAATGCGTAATGCAAGTTTAATTATGGCTAGTCTTCTTGCAGTGTTTCCTGTTGTAAACCGTGTTTACCCTTTGGGAATTATATATGATTAAGGCACATCTGATGAACTGTGCGTTTAACTATTAAATCATTTTGATGAAAATGGAGAACATAATATTTACTAATTAAATCTGAAAGATAAAAAGGTACAGAATTCAGAAGAATGAAACCAACTATGTTGAGCATGTTAATTTTTTTACATGCATTTTGCTGAGAGTAGTTATATTTTTCATTGTAAATCTTTCTTATAGAACCTTAGATCTTAATGAAATATTAATGCTTACTCATTTGTCATTTGCTAATTAGCACTACAAGCAGTAGGAAGTCTATATCATTATGCAAATGTTAATTAGATCATAATTTATGTTAAGCATTTTCTTGCACAATAGGGTACCTTTCCATTTAGCGCTTGTTAAACTTTATGAATAGTTTCCATTTTTTACTCTTGACTGTTTCTCAAATACACAAAAGGGCATCCATGAAAGGGTCATCTAAAATTTTACTTATTATTAGCTGATGACACTTCCTTCTTTGCTTTAGAAAACTGAACATTTGAAGAGAATTTTGTAATGCAAACATTTCAGCAGTAAAAACCATGTTTGCAACAGTCATTGCCTCTAAGCAATTTTCTAGCTACAATAGCTTAAAATGAACGATATAGATCCTGCTTAATTTATTATTGGATTGTAAATACTACAATTAAAAGATTATGGCAGCAAACTTAACTGCGGCTGTCGGATATTAGTTACAGAGAATTAAACTTAAACATCTGCTAAATAGGGACAAAATCTGAACTCATCAGTTTATGCACAATTAATCTATTTCATCCCAGCACCCTGCCTATCTATCATTATTAGTGTGTGTCATTTCTTTGTTGTTCTCATTAGATTGATTGAGGATAATAATACCCAAAAGATTGCTGACACGTTTTACTGTGAGGTTCATTTACAGATCCTTGCTTTTATATATCAATCTCACATGCACACTTTAAACACTGGTTAAGTTGCTTATGCAATCAACTTTAAAATGGAAGAACAAATGTTACATTGTTATGTTATTTGTAAAGAGTTAGAAACTAGATGTTATGTTTGACTATTCGTTCTGAGGAATATACACGTTACAAACATGTGTAAAGTAGCAATGCATTAATCCATTAGCCACATGGAGAAGTTCAAGATGAAGTTTCAGCATTTTCTGTCCAACTTTGATTATTTTGGGAACCAGAAGGCTCAAGTGGTACAGTAAGTCTGTACATCATTAAAGTTGCTGTTTAGCGTCAGTAATTTAATCAGCTCTATAATCTCAAACATTGCAAGGTAGGTTTTAACATTGTTTCCTGAACATGCCCAATTGGCGCCACCTCCCACTCCCCAACCTTGGGTTGTCATCTTTCCTCTTCCCCAACCTTCCAGTTTCCACCTCTCCCCAAACGAAGCTCTTACAGCTCCTTTGCCTGGACTGGAGTTCTCAATCAAGAAACAGACTCAATCCCAAATTGTAGCTCTGTCGTTATGCAAGTACAGGTCTCCAGAGGTTCAAAGTGTGGGAGCTGCAGCATTTACAATCCATGGTTGTTATAAAATCACTGCCAAAGCTGCTCCTGCCTTACTACTTAGAAAGCCAGAGAGGTCTCAAGAGACAAAAGTAGTGAGTAGAAGCATTTTTAAAAATTGTTTTAAAACTTTGTCATGGAATGTGAAAATCTAGGTCAGAATTTATTGCATATCCCAAACTGTACCGACAGCAGTTAAAGTTAACTGCAATTCTGTGGGTCTAGAGTCCTATCTAGGTCAGACAAGGCAAGGACAGTAGATTTCCCTCCCTAAAAGAGGGCATTAATGAACCAGATGGGTTTTTACAACAATCAGCAGTGGTTACATAGTTTCATTACATTAGCATTTTATTGAATTTAAGTTTCACCTGCCACGGTGGGAGTTGAATCCAGAAATCCAGGCATTAGCCTGGAATTCTGAATTACTTTATTACCCCTGTGACATCACCACTATGCCACTGCCTCCCCATATAAAAAACTTTTCAAAAGATCATACCTTGATATTTCTGAACAATCAGAACTCAACACTTGCATGCCAAGTGGAGTTCTAGCTTCAGCCTAAATCTCAATCTTGAATGCACCAAGGGAGAAGAAAGTGGTGAGCATCCCAGTCAGAGGCACACCTCAGAGGATCGTGAAGCAATGACAGTCAGCAGTGACCAGGAAGGAGAATCAGGAAGTTGGAAGTAGCAAGGTACATTTTTCAATTTATTTTAAAATGTTATTTTATTTATGAATGTAGTATTTCAACTTAAATGATGTAATGCTTCTTTTTTCTTATAAGCAAGGTCCTTCATGACCGACCTACTAATGTTTCGCTTATAGATTCTTACGAATGGGCCACAACTTTAAATGGAGGACATACTGTCTAGATACACTGATGCTATTCAGTGTTGTACAAAGTAGTGTTTCTGAAAAGGTTAACGTGCGTGTTACACAGGCTTCACCAATTCCATTGATGCCACACAGTGTGTCGATGAAGCCTGCGTGCTACTTTAGCTTTTGGCGGGAGCAGATACATTTGTACTAGCTCTCTATAGGTCCTGGTAATTATGCCTGACTAAAAATAGTTGTACTAATTGCTGTAAATAACCTTTGTTATCCAAGTGCAGTGTCCCTTTTCTCAAAGGTACACTGTAGTCTATCACTAAATAGTCTTTGATTTGGCATGAGTCAGGGAAGAGGGTCAGTGGTAGAGAACTACCTCAAAACAACCTTTATCCTGTAACACATCCTGGTAGAGGTGGCAAATACCACAAGGTACTAATGGCTGTCATTTGGGAAAATATCACATTCAACTTCAGCTTAAGAATTCAGTAAAATAGATAAACCAATATTCAACAATAAAGTTATGTTCACTCACAAAAATGCAACTGATATTTTTATGCACTGGAAATGTTAGAAATATTCAGGTGGGCTGCCAGTGCTGTTGGGAGAGAAACAAAAACAGCCAATATTTCAGGTTGGTGGACCTTTATTAGAATTGTTCTGACAATAGGTCATAGCTCTGCAACATTAACTCTGTTTCTCTGCTCACAGATCTGCTGAGTATTTCCAACTTTTTCTGTTTTTATTCACAGTTTCCAGCATGCACAGCATTTTACTCATCTCTGACTCAGGTGTTATTCAGAATGCAACTGCATAATGTCTTGCTTTCTGACTGTTCTTTAAGATCTAGCATCCATAAACATAACAAATCATATGTTCAAGTTCTCTTCAGCTAACATCTTGAAAACTGAGCCATCTTGGTAAGTACAGTAAAAATTAGTTTTGACTGAAAAAATATAGCTGACCACAGCTCATAGCTATTAAATATTGCTGGGTATGCAGTACATATTATGTAATGTTTTAATGCAGTCTCACCCACCCTCTTGCAAAATCAGTGATGATCACTATACAACTTCATTATACCCTAGGGTATAAATTTAAAAGTTGGCTTGTTTGCAAAAGTAATCATGTGCAAAAAATAGTTTTAATAATTCACTTTCATTGAAACAAGGTCTTAAATAAGTCACATTAGATGCAGACAGAATAAAGACCAATAATAACAAAAGCAGACTGAGCAATAGAATAGCTGTTTAGGATTTCAGATAAATATAATCCAAGGCAAGCAGACTTTAGCTAGGACTTCAGTGACCCTGTAAGCCCCCTTAAAAAATTAAACATGCAAATTTAAAATAGCTGCTCCTATAAAATATTAAATTAGAATGCTGTGCTTTCCATCAAAAGCTATTAAAATTCTAGAGCCATCTTCAAGCCACATAAATGACCTATGTTAAATTGAAAAATTCATATGTCTGTGGGGAAATCACTGCATTAAGTATTTTGTGCTCTAGACCTCCTACTAGATTTGCCAGTGAAAATCTTAATTGATTATTTTCCATAGATATGCACAAATTTATTGCAAAACCAGACAAATCAATTGAAAATCCTTTGAGTACTTGCACAACCAAAATGTTGCTTTATTAGTTGGTCATGCTAATATTTGCAAGTCTTTTGTGTAAATTGAAGATCTTTGGTATCCTTTTCCCAAAATACATTGTTACAGCTGCAGCATGATGTTATGAATCGAATGCTAATTAAAAATCTCAGCCAATGATTATTATTCCCTCAGCTTATTTAAAACTCTGTAATATGTAATAAACCACCAAAATATGTTCAATGATTTGTAGTCCTCAAGGCAATACTTTTTAGTACTCTCTAACAGGAATTAATATTTAGATTTGTGTCCTAAAGCCAGGTAACTTCTGAATGAAGAGACTGTCAATACCTGAAATCCAATGGATCATCATTCACTTTCTCATGTCAATTAAGGTGAACTTGTATGACATGTTACCAAGGACAAAATATAAGTGAACCATTACCAAAGCAGAGTTTGAAAAAGAAATCTTACATACAGCTTTGATGCACTTCTGATAGGCCTATTACCAAATACATTTGTGTGTGTTCCTTGTTTTAGTGTGCTTGTTTTTTCCCATTGATCTGACCTCAGTTATATGACAAAATCTGGCCTTCACATCTGAGTCTTAAACTCAAACTCCATTTCTGCTGCTGATGAACTGGCCATGTCTTCACATCAGTACTGGGCCACAAACAATCCCCACATTCATTTTTCTGGACCAAGTCTCACCGACAAGGTTCTCCACAACATTTACAGACAAAGAAACGATACAAAACCTGGCAGAAACATCCCACCTACTATTCACATTTCAATTCTGCCTTCATTTCAGAATTACAACTCAGGAGTGTCTATCAACTCCAACTATTTGTTTATCCAAATTTCTCCTCTTGAAATAATAATCCATGCCACTTTTAAAAAAGTTGTTTAATCTGTTTCCAACACCCTTTCAGGTCGAAGGGCCATTCACTTTGTGAGGCTATGGGTTTGGAGACAGAAGGGATGAAAGGAAATGTTATAGGAAAGAACAGTATTGTTAGGGGAACCATGTTGTCCTTTGCATCTGAAATCACAAGTCTCCTCAGACTGTGTTGCCTGCCCAGGGCTGGAGGGGAACTGGAGTCAGAGAGGAAAGTTCCAATGTCATGGTCCACACGTGTACCAAAAACATAAGTAGAACCACGAGATAAATGATCTTGAAGGAAATGAGCAACGAGGTGCCAAATTAATTTTTAAAACCACAAAGGAAAGTACTCTGCATTTCAACCAGAGCCAGTAACAAATTGGCATGAAATAATTATGATTGTAAAGTTGAGCACACGGTTCAAAAGGTTGGCTTGAAACTAACATGTTTTGATGCTTGGGACCTCTAGTACTGAGGTACAAGGGGCAGTATAAATTCAAACAATCCTGTAGGCATTATAACTGGCATTATTGAGATAGACAACTTTAAACTAAATGATGGGAGACATGGGGGTCAGTTTGCTCAAGTGCAGATTTAAAAAGTTATTAAGCAAAACAATAAGAAATGAATAACATTGTAGCAGCAATAACCACATTGTTGGAAAAAGGGAAATAGCATAAGAATGCTCTAGCAAATTGGATCAGAGCAGGGGAAATGGTAAAAACAAAGAATCAAAAACTCTTCACCTGAAAACATATAAACATTTATGACAAGATGGGTGAATTAAAATAATTGGGTATATGCACAACAGCAAGTACAGAAATCCAGTTGCAGAATTTCGAAGTTGGGCCCTGAACGTTCAAGACTGCCATTGAAGCATAGAAGACAGAGGAATAATCTTATTAAAGCAAAGATCTTAAGAGGTTTGACAGAAGAGGTGCTGAGAGGATATCTCCTCTTGTAGAGGAATCTAGAACCAGGTTCAGAGTTTCAAGATCATTTTAGCTAGACAGCAGGAAGCCTGAAAAATTGCTGCAATTGAACAGGGCATTGGTGAGACCCCATCTGGAATAATGTGTGCTATTTTAGTTTCCTTATCTGAGGAATGATGTTCTTGCTATAGAGACAGTACAGCAGAGGTTTACCAAATTGATTCCTAGGATGGCAGAACTGACATATGAGGAGAGATTGAATAAGTTAGGATTGCATTCACTGCGGTTATTAGAGTAAGTTGGGGAAACTGATAAAATTCTAACAGGACTAGACAGGTTAAATGCAAGACTGATGATAGGGGAGTCCAGAACTAGGGGTTGTAGTTTAAGGATAATGGGGAAACCTTTTAGGATTGAGATGAGGAGAAATTTCTTCATCCAGAGAGTGACGAGCCTTTAGAATTCACTACCATAGAAATGGTTGAGGCCAAAACATTATGTATTTTTTAAGGAGGAGATAGAAATGGTTCTTATGGCTTAAAAAGGATCAAGAGATAGCAGGAGGCAGTGATGGCAGGAGACAATATTAGGGATTGAGCTCAATAATCAGCCATGATCATATTGAAGGCTGGAGGGATTGAATGATCTATTCCTGCTCCTATGTTTCTATAAATTGTCCCCATGCCTAAAACCGATGGTATTTCTATTGAGCAAAATGAACTTGTGCTATTTTCATTAGCAGTGTAGACCTACATCTGAATGACCTCCCAAAACAAGTCACCTCATTATGCCCTCATTCACCAATCCTTTTTAAAGATTCCCAGAACCTATGTAGTACATCTTGTATAAGGACATACTCAGATTTTGATGGAATCCAATATCATACAGTTGTATAACAAGTACAGTACACCACTTTAAAGGCATTGCCTCAGCTGAATGATTGCCTTTGGACTAGGAAATTGTGGATTCAAGCCCCAATTTATTATCCAATCTAAACTAACCATTGCAGTTCCAAGTTCCTTTGAGTGAAATCTGAAACTGAAGAATGTGATTCTGCCTACTCAAGTGAGCATCAAAGATTATATTCCAACAGAAGTATTCTCCTACCATTATTCTTTGGCCTATATTCCTATTTTTCTCCCTTTATTGAGAGACCTACGCATATGCAACTTGCCTAATGTTCCCCCGACATTGCAATATTTCATGTAGATCATAGTGCTGGGCCTTAGGTGATCCTAAGATTTTCTTTCTATTCCTAAATACTCAATATGCAAAGGTTTTGTCCCAAACTGTCACATATCACTGAAAAATCATGCCAATGTTAAGCTACATTCCAGTGGAGAAAACGTCAAAATAATAAAGCCGATTCAACCATAGACATGCACTTCTAAAATCTGAGATTTAGAACAACATTAGGATCAGATATAGTGGAGGCAAGCCATAGAAACAAACAAGGGATTTTAAATGTTCAAGTTGTCCCTTGGCCTTTCTCCCTCTAATTCCAGAAGGTGGACTGTGCCACTATTTGAAGTAAACATGTTACAATAAGTTCATTGACATTCAATTCAAACTCATCTCATGCAGCGTGCTTTCACTTTTTTTCAAAACATTTATTATTCTAATTAAGTGCCTCAAGTGGGACTCAGGCCATCTACAGGCCATTTAAAGAGTGGACCCCTGAAGATCTCACTTGCCATCAGTCTCTGGGCATGAAAATCTGGCCCCAGAGTCTTATTTCCTTATTAGATTAGATTACTTACTTACAGTGTTCGACCCAACAAGTCCATCCCGACCCTCCGAACAGCAACCCAACAATCCATTCCCCTACACCTAACACTATGGGCAATTTAGCATGGCCAATTCACCTAACCTGCATATGTTTGGACTGTGGGAGGAAACCGGAGCAAACCCACGCAGACACGGGGAGAATATGAAAACTCCACACAGACAGTTAGCTGAGGTGGGAATTGAACCCAGGTCTCTGGCGCTGTGAGGCAGCAGTGCTAACCACTGTGCCACTGTGCAGGGAACTGTATGCTAGTTAACCAGTCAGACATTCCAACCAAACTAATCTCCAAATTCCAACAGCGAGGTTTCTGCTCTGCCCTCTGCAACTGAATCCTCGATTTCCTGACCCAGAGACCACAATCAGTGAGAATAGGCGACAACATCTCCTTCATGACAATCCTCAACTCTGGCACCCTGCAAAGCTGCACACTCAGTCCCCTACTATACTCCTTATACACTCAACACTGTGTAACTAAATTCCACCCCAACTCCATTTACAAGTCTGCTGAAAACACCACCATTGTCGGCCAGCTGTCAAACAATGATGAGACAGAATGCAAAAAGACATGAGAGCTTGGCGGCATGGTGTAAAGATAACAATCTCTCCCTCAACATCAGCAAAATGAAAGAGCTGGTCATTGGCTTCAGGAAGCAAGTTGGAGGGCACACCATTGTCTTTATCAATACAGCTGAGGCAGAAGTGGTCGAGAGGTCATGTTCCTGGGAGTAACAATCACCAACAATCCGTCGTGGTCCACCATGTTGATGTTACAATCAACAACATGTCTATTTCTTCAGGAGGCTGAGGAAATTCTGCATCTATGTAAAGACACTTTCAAATTTTTTACAGATGCAACACTGAAAGCATCGTGTTTGAAAGCATCATAGCTTAGTATGGCAACTGCTTTGCCCAAGACTGTAAGAAATTACAGAGAGTCATAAACACAGACCAGTCCATCACACAAGCCAACCTTCATTTCATTGATTCCATCTATATGTCTTACTGCCTTGGGAAGGCAGCCAATGTCAAAGACCCCTCCCACTCCAGTTATAATGTATTTCAATCTCTTCCATTGGGCAGAAGATACAAAAGCTTAAACAGACATACCAACAGACCTAAGAACAGCTTCTTCCCCACTGTTGTTATTAGATTAAAGTGGTGCTGGAAAAGCACAGCAGTTCAGGCAGCATCCGAGGAACAGTAAAATCGACGTTTCGGGCCAAAGCCCTTCATCAGGAAGTTATTAGCTGTTGTTATTAGTCTACTGAACAAACATCTCAAATTTTATATTTAATGTTGATCATGTTCTTTGTCCACCTTCTCTGCAGTCGTAACATTGTATTCCTTGCTCTGTTCTATTATCCTTGCACTTAAATGCACTTAGCATTGTATGATTGACTAGTATAGTATGCAAAACAAAACTTTTCACTGTACTTAGCTACATGTGACAATAACAAATCAAATCAAACAATAAATTAAATCAAATCATCCATAATAAAAGGAAAATGCTAGAATTTACTTTTTGGTGTCTAACAACGTTATTTTCCTTGTACTTGTTATGATTATGCAGAGTCAACAAGGCGTTACATTATTTCATTTTGAGTGGAATGATGTGCCTTGAAGAGAACATGCAAATGAGTCAAGTACCAGGATGTTGTCATCATGGCCACTCCCACAGCCACTTCCGGCCCTCACATCATCGCTGATGCCACACGCTCAATGACTTCCGCCACCCCTATTGCCATGATAACCACCACTTCCGCCTCCACCAGCGCCATTCACCTGCATTCTGCTGACACGCCCCCCACAGACCCCACTGTCACTATCCCCACCCCCCAGAACCCCGAGGGGATTACCCTAGCTCATGTCTCCACCCCCATTCCCCCTACCATCACACCCACTCCAGGTACTGGCTCCGACCCCACTCCCAGCTCCACACCCACACCAGATCCCAGCTCCCGGCCCTGCCGAGTTTTCACCATCCCTCCAGACCTCCCACTCACTGAGGACGAATGATCAGTCCTCAGCAAAGGACTCACCTTCATCCCCCTCGGTCCACGCATCAATGAATTTAATACACGCCGTGACATTGAACAATTCTTCCGTCGTCTCCGCCTCCGAGCTAACTTTCACAATCAGGACTCCCCCTCATCTTCCGAGGACCCCTTCGCCCACCTCCAACACACTGCATCTGCCTGGACACCCCGCGCTGGCCTATTACCTGCCCTCGACCTCTTCATTTCCAACTGCCGCCGGGACATTAACCGCCTCAACCTGTCGATCCCCCTCCCACACTCCAACCTCTCACCCTCACAATACGCAGCCCTCCAATCCCTCTGCTCTAATCCCAACCTCACCATTAAGCCACCGGATAAAGGGGGCGTAGTGGTAGTCTGGCGCACTGACCTCTACACCACTGAAGCCAAACGCCAACTCAAGGACACCTCTTCCTACTGCCCCCTCGACCATGACCCCACCCCCCATCACCAAACCATCATCTCCCAGATCATACAGAACCTCATCACCTCAGGGGATCTCCCACCCACAGCTTCCAACCTCAGTCTGGGAACCCCGCACTGCCAGGTTCTACCTCCTTCCCAAGATCCACAAGCCTGACCACCCTGGCCGACCCATTGTCTCAGCATGCTCCTGCCCCACTGAACTCATCTCTACCTACCTCGACACTGTCCTATCCCCCCAGTCCAGAAACTCCCCACATACGTTCGAGACACCACCCACACCCTCCACCTCCTCCAAGACTTCCGTTTCCCCGGCCCCCAATGCCTCATCTTCACCATGGATATCCAATCCTTCTACACGTCCATCTGCCATGACCAGGGCCTCCAAGCCCTCCGTTTTTTCCTCTCCAGATGTCCCCAACAGTACCCTTCCACTGACACTCTCATTCGTTTGGCCAAACTGGTCCTCACCCTTAACAATTTCTCCTTTGAATCCTCCCACTTCCTCCAGACCAAAGGCGTAGCCATGGGCACATGTATGAGCCCCAGCTATGCCTGTCTCTTTGTTGGCTATGTAGAACAGTTGATCTTCCGTAATTACACCGGCACCATTCCCCACCTCTTCCTCCGCTACATTGATGACTGCATTGGCGCCACCTCGTGCTCCCGCGAGGAGGTTGAGCAATTCATCAACTTCACCAACACATTCCACCCTGACCTTAAATTTACCTGGACCATCTCTGACACCTCGCTCCCCTTCCTGGACCTCTCCATCTCCATTAGTGACGACCGACTTGACACTGACGTTTTTTACAAACCCACCGACTCCCACAGCTACCTAGATTACACCTCTTCCCACCCTACCTCTTGCAAAAATGCCATCCCGTATTCCCAATTTCTCCGCCTCCGCCGTATCTGCTCCCAAGAGGACCAGTTCCACCACAGAACACACCAGATGGCCTCCTTCTTTCGAGACCGCAATTTCCCTTCCCACGTGGTTAAAGATGCCCTCCAACGCATCTCATCCACATCCCGCACCTCCGCCCTCAGACCCCAACGCCCCTGGTGCTCACCTTCCACCCTACCAACCTTCGCATAAACCAAATCATCCGCCGACATTTCCGCCACCTCCAAACAGACCCCACCACCAGGGATATATTTCCCTCCCCACCCCTTTCCGCCTTCCGCAAAGACCGTTCCCTCCGTGACTACCTGGTCAGGTCCACACCCCCCTACGACCCACCCTCCCATTCTGGCACTTTCCCCTGCCACCGCAGAAACTGTCAAAACCTGTGCCCACACCTCCTCCCTCACCTCTATCCAAGGCCCTAAAGGAGCCTTCCACATCCATCAAAGTTTTACCTGCACATCCACTAATATCATTTATTGTATCCGTTGCTCCCGATGTGGTCTCCTCTACATTGGGGAGACTGGGCGCCTCCTAGCAGAGCGCTTTAGGGAACATCTCCGGGACACCCGCACCAATCAACCAAACTGCCCGTGGCCCAACATTTCAACTCCCCCTCCCACTCTGCCGAGGACATGGAGGTCCTGGGCCTCCTTCACCGCCGCTCCCTCACCACCAGACGCCTGGAGGAAGAATGCCTCATCTTCCACCTCGGAACATTTCAACCCCAGGGCATCAATGTGGACTTCAACAGTTTCCTCATTTCCCCTTCCCCCACCTCATCCTAGTTTCAAACTTCCAGCTCAGCACTGTCTCCTTGAATTGTTCGACCTGCCTATCTTCTTTTCCACCTATCCACTCCACCCTCTCCTCCTTGACCTATCACCTTCATCTCCTCCCCCACTCACCCATTGTACTCTATGCTACTCTCTCCCCACCCCCACCCTCCTCTAGCTTATCTCTCCACGCTTCAGGCTCACTGCCTTTATTCCTGATGAAGGGCTTTTGCCCAAAACGTCGATTTCGAAGCTACTTGGATGCTGCCTGAACTGCTGTGCTCCTCCAGCACCACTAATCCAGTATGTGATCATAGGTTTTCACATTGAATTTGGAGATTACTCTGCATTATATCTTAATTTAGCTGTAATTAAACTCAGATCTCCAAGTAAATGGAATCTATTTATCACAAATGTGTTACATTTACGTATCAAGAATGTTATTACATGGCACTCAGCTCTGAATTTTCTTCTTTTAAAACAACTTTGATGTTGAAAACCAAGAGGACCAGCAGCAAACAAATTAGCAGAATCCAGAAGTTACCACAGTACAGAGAAAAATAAGATTTATTTACAAATTGACGATCTGAGAATTGGGCATTCTTGTGCAGTTAGCTGATCCAGACTCACCTGATCTAAACGGCTAAATTTTAATTTGAATGGCGTCAGGAGTCAGGTCTACACTGAATGGAGAGAAAATGTGTCCAAATTCAAGTAAAAAAGCTGCAAGCTGCATTCTGGAACATTGCACAGCTGACAGATCAAGCCATCAAACAAACTACAAATCAAAAAAATACAATGGTACACCAAGTAGACTTAAACACCAAAGGATTGTATAAATTAAAATATAAAGTGCAAAATGAAAAGGAAGAATGGACAGCAGTTGCCCATGCACTGGATCCAGCGGATCTACTTGCAGAGTTCAAACTTCTTTTAAAAAAAGATGCAGCCATGCCTCATACACCATGCAGCTTTAAACAACTGGTGATGACGTGTATAGCAACTGATAACACGTTTGTGTGGATTCAATACCTTGGTCTTATCTGAAGGGCTTAAAAATGTGTTGCTGGAAAAGCTCAGCAGGTCAGGCAGCATCAAAGGAACAGGGCTTATCCCCGAAATGTCGATTCTCCTGTTCCTTTGATGCTGCCTGACCTGCTGCGCTTTTCCAGCAACACATTTTTAAGCTCTGACCTCCAGCATCTGCAGTCCTCACTTTCTCCTTATCTGAAGGGAACAAGAAAAGCACCCACAAAGAAACAAAGAAGATTAACTGCATTCAGGAGCCAGTTTTAGAATTCATCATTTAGAATTGATGTCCTATAGGCAAAAACCACAGGAATCAATAGATAAATCTGTCAGTAGATGCCACAACAAGGACAACAAATGTAGATGTAGAATTATTGGAGTGAATAATGGAGTTGGTGACTTTGACGTGTGGAAGCAATGTCCCAAAAAGATGTCGTGGGGAGAAAGGTTGCAGCACTGATTCACTGCAAACAGATGGCAGTAAGTATGAAACCACTGTAGGTGGACAACAGCACCTGCAAGCGCTATTTCAACACTGTAGTCAAGGTATAAAATGCAAGGAAACTGTTGCAGGTGTGGGTGATCATACCCACTGCAAAGCCACTCTGGATTCTGAGATCTGTGTACTTCTGAGATCTGTGTACTGGATTAGTGGTGCTGGAAGAGCACAGCAGTTCAGGCAGCATCCAACGAGCAGCGAAATCGACGTTTCGGGCAAAAGCCCTTCAACAGGAATAAAGGTAGTTTATTCCTGATGAAGGGCTTTTGCCCGAAACGTCGATTTTGCTGCTCGTTGGATGCTGCCTGAACTGCTGTGCTCTTCCAGCACCACTAATCCAGTATTTGGTTTTCAGCATCTGCAGTCATTGTTTTTACCTATTCTGAGATCTGTGCAGAGTGTATGGTTAAAAAGTTTGTTGAGCCCATCTATACATGAAATCTGGCTCTAAAGGACTCAGTAGGATATGACATTGCACAACCAAGCAGAAGACGGTGCAGTAGTATGGCAACACCAAGAAGGAACGTGATAGAGACATGCATAAATGCAAACTGGTCGACAATTGTCAGTAATAGGCCTACAATAGAACAACTTCCAACCAATGTCTGAACAAGCTTTGTCCGCATTGTGCACGTATTTTGCATTCACAAAGTCAACTCCAAACTTTTTCCACAAATCAACATTTGCCCAAAGAAAACTAGTAAACACAAAAACAATGCCAACATGAGAGCTAGTGCAAATACCCAGCCAGTCTAAATTCTGAAGCACCTGTCACAGAACTGTTGGAACTTCAGTGTTATAATTAATAACTACTAAACTGACCACATACAGTCAATCATAAACCCTTCCACAGCACTCTTCCAGACAAGAAACTCTTCCACTCAAACGGTTGTGTAATTCATCACAACTAACCACTTCTTGAGAATTGCGGATACTCTGTTGATGCCTCCATTCAATGCACGGAGACTCCAGGGACATGGAAAATGATGTTGAAGGGTTGAGTTAATCTCAGAGATCAGCTGTGATCTTGTAGGGCTCCTTGTTTGTCTGGGTATTTGAATGTGATGTCTAAGCAGGGGATTAAAATCTTCAGGGAAAACCAACTCCAATCCAATTTTCATATGTTTTCAATCATGCCACACAAAATGTGTAATATTACACAGGGTGTGCTACAGTTTGGCAAACTGAGATCCACACGTAACAGAAAAGGGGATAAACAGTGGATATGGAATTTCAACTGGAAATTCTTCATGGATCAGCATTCAAGATAGCTGCTTCAATTGTAATCCATATTTCCCACTAGCAGGAAGGTGAAAAAGTAGGATGGACTAAAGTCAGGAATGACCTAATTCATACAGCAAAATTTTAAGCCAGTGGGGTTGTGACTTATGTTTTCTATTAAGGTCTCGCCCATCCTGTGATGCTGAAGTCTCATAGAGATGTACAGCACAGAAACAGACTCTTCGGGCCGACTTGTCCATGCCAACCAGATATCCTAAGTTAATCTAGTCCCATTTACAACCACTTGGTCCATATCCCCCTAAACCCTTCTGTTCATATACACATCCATATACCTTTTAAATGTTGTAATTATACCAGCATCCACTACTTCTTCTGGCAACTCATTCCTTACATGCACCACCCTGTGAGGGAACATATTGCCCCTTAGGTCCCTTTTAAATCTTTCCCCTCTTGCCCTAAACCTATGCCCTCTAGTTCTGGACTCCCCCACTTCAGGGAAAATACCTTGTCTGTTTACCCTATCCATGCTCATGATTTTATAAACCTCTATAAGGTCACCCCTCAGCCTCCAACACTCCAGGGAAAACAGCCCTAGCCTATTCAGCCTCTCCCCATAGCTCAAATCTGCCAACTTTAGCAACATCCTTGTAGATCTTTTCTGAACCCTTTCAAGTTTCACAACTCTTTCCTTTGAGTGGGAGACCAGAATTACACACAATATTCCAAAAGTGGCCTAACCAAAGTCCTGTACAGCCGCAACATGACCTCCCAACTCTGATACTCAATTACTCTGACCAATAAAGAAAAGCATATCAAATGCTTTCTTCACTATCCTATCTATCTGTGACTCCATTTTGAAGGAAGTATGAACCTTCACTCCAAGGAGTCTTTGTTCAGCAATACTTCCCAGGACCTTACCATTAAGTGTATAAGTCCTTCCCTGATTTTGCCTTTCCAAAATGCAGCACCTCACATTTAGCTAAATTAAATTCCTTCTGCCACTCTTCAGCCCATTGGCCATCTGATCAAGATCTCGTTGTACTCCGAGGTAGCCTTCATCACTATCCACTACACCTCCAATTTTGGTGTCATCTGTAAACTTACTAACTGTACCTCCTATGTTCACATTCAAATAATTTTATATAAATGACAAAAAGTAGTGGATCCAGCACTGATCCTTGTGGCATACCACTGGTTACAGGCCTCTAATCTGAAAAACAACCCTCCACCACCACTCTCTGTCTTCTACCTTTGAGCCAGTTCTGTATCCAATTGGCTAGTTCTCCTTGTATTCCATGTGATCTAACCTTGCTAACCAGTCCCCCATGGGGAACCTTGTTGAATGCCTTACTGAAATCCATGTAGATCACATCTACCGCTCTGCCCTCGTCAATTCTCTTTGTTACTTCTTCAAAACACTCAGTCAAATTTTGGAGACATGATTTTCCATGCACAAAGCCATGTTGACTACTCATAACCAGTACTTGCCTTTCCAAATACATGTAAATCCTGTTCTTCCTCCAACAACTTGCCCACCACCAATATCAGGCTCACCAGTCTACAGTTTCCTGTCTTTGCCTTACCGCCTTTCTTAAATAGTGGCACCGGGTTAGCTAACCTCCAGTCTTCTGGTACCTCATCTGTGACTATCGATGATCCAAATATCTCAGCAAGGGGCCCAGCAATCACTTCCCTGGCTTCCCAAAGAATTCTCGGGTATACCAAGGGATTTATCCATGTTTATGCATTTTAAGACATCCAGAACTTCCTCCTCTGTAATCTGGACATTTTTCAAGATGTCACCATCTATTTCCCTACATTCTATATCTTCCATGTCCTTCTTCACAGCAAACGTCTTGGCATTTGATCCAAAGCAGGGAGTAGCCAGGGTTCAAAAGAAAGTGGCACTTCTGCTACCACTTGTGGGTCAGGGAAAGGTGGAATTTCCCAAACAGTCCTTCAAGAAAATCTTTTAACTCCTCCTGTAGCCCCAATCACCAATCACCCTGTTACTAAACTCACCTCGTACCCCCCTACACCCAACCCCGAAATGCCATGGGGACTGTAATCTGTTGATGTTCCCTTCCCAGTTGAGAAGCCTGTTCCCACGGTTCCCAGCTGTGGCCTCTCTGCTATTGAGCCAATCCTCCAACCTATTGATCAGGCTATCAGTTTGGCAAGCTGCAAGGCAAGTGGCAGCGCGAGAAGAGACAAGTTTTAAAAATAATCAGCAGTTCCTTGCCAAATCGCAATCATCTCTGCTTTGCTCCCACATGGCCTCCTTGTATTCATGGTAAATATCAAGGCAAATGACATTCGATCTTAGATGCAAGTATGATACCTGTTTGAGAGCAAAATGATTGTTGATGAGGCTTCTGTAATCAGTTTCATTGTAATAACCAGAATGAATGTATAACTGGGAGTTCACTCCTTTAAACGGACAGAACATCTCGTGAAACTGAAGAATATAAGATACTACAGTATAACCTGATAGGAGAGGTTGTTTCTTGATAGACAATGAACAAAGAACAATACAGCACAGGAACAGGCCCTTCAGTCCTGTGCCGACATATTTTGCCCTTCCATATTAAAACTGTCTTCACTTACAGGGTCCATATCCCTCTATTCCCTTCCTATTCATGTATTTGGCCAGGTGCTTCTTGAATGCTACTCTAGTGTCTGCTTCCACTACCTCCTCTGGCAGGGTGTTCCAGACACTCACCATCCTTCCTGTGCAAAGCATGCTTCATTTATCTCTTTTAAACTTACCACCCCCCCCCCCTCCACCTCATACCTTGAACCTGTGTCCCCCAGTAATTGACCTCTCCACCCTGGGAAAAAAGCCTCATACTTTCCACTCTATCAATGCCATTCACAATCTTATAAACATCTATCAAGTCACCTGTCAATCTCCCACTTTTCAGTGCAAACAAACCTAGTCTATCCAATCTTTCTTCATAGCAAAAACTCCCCATTCTAGGCAACATCGTGGTAAACCTTTTCTGTACCCTCTCCAAAGCATCCACATCCTTCTGGTAATTTGATGGTCAGAACTATATGCAATATTCCAAGCGTGGCCAAACTAAAGTTCTGTAAAGCTGCAGAATAACTTGTCTATTCTTATACTTAATGCTCCCTCCTATGAAAGAAAACATGCCATAGGCCTTTTTTATTACCTTATCTATCTGCACTGACACTTTCAGTGATCTGTGGACCTGCATACCCAGATCACTCTGTAGAGTATATCAATATATCTAAGGGTTCTGATATTCACTATATAATTTCTTAATCTTCCAAAATGCATCACCTCACATTTGTCTGGATTAAACTCCATCTGCCATTTTTTTGGTTCATGCCTCCAACTGATCTATTTCCTCTGACAATTCTCCTCACCATCTGCAACTCCACCAATCATTGTATCGTCTGCAAACTTAGTAACTGGAACAGCTACATTTTCATCCAAATCATTTATGTAGATCAAAAACAGCAGAGGTCCCAGCACTGATCCCAGTGGAACACCACTAGTCACAAACCTCCATTCTAACAAGCATCCTTCGTTGCCTATGACTAAGCTAGTTTTGTACCTGTCTTGCCAGCTCACTCCTGATACTATGTGACTTCAGCTTTTGTACCAGTCTGCTATGAGTAACCTTGTCAAAGGCTTTACTGAAGTCCAAGGTGACAACATCAACTACTTTTCCCTCATCAGTCATCTTCACTACCTCTTCAAAAAACTTGATCAAGTTACTGAGGCATGACCTCCATTGTACCGTGTTTATTGCTAGTCATGTCTGTTCGTTTCTAAATGCTTATAGATCTTGTCCATGAGAATCATTTTCAATAATTTCCCTCCACCAGTGTAAGGCTCACAGACTTGTAACTTGTTCTTTTGCCTCCCTCAATATTCTGGGATAGATCCCATCAGGACTCGGGAACTTATCTATCTTAATAATTTTTAAGATGCACAATACCTTTGCCTTTTTAATAGCAAGTTGGCTGAGAAATTCGACTCACACTTCCCTGAGATCATCCTTCTGTTTGGTGAATACCAATACAAACTATTCACTTAAGTCCTCACCTACCACTTCTAGCTCCACATATACATTCCCTCCTTTGTCCTTGAGTGGGCCACCCTTTTCCCTGGTTACCTTTGTGCTTTTTACATGTGCATAAAAAGCCTTGGGATTCTGATTAATCTAATTTGCTAATGACTTTTCATGACCTCTTTTGCCCCTTCTAATTCCTTGCTTACATTCTTTCCAAATTTTCTTATATAGGGCTTTGTCAGTTCTCATCCTCCTAGACCTTCCATATGCTTCCTTTTTGAACAAACATTCCTTAACATCCCTGGTCGTCCAAGGTTCACGTAACTTGCTATACCTATCCTTCATTCTCATAGGAACATGCTGCTCCTGAACTCTTACCAACTGTTGTTTGAAATACTCCCACATGACCAATAGGGATATACCCTCAAACATCCACCTCCAAACAACAATCTTTAGTTCCTACCTAATATTGTTGTAGTCTGCCTAAGACAAACTTAATAAAACTGTACTGTTAACTTTTTTTGTGCCAAAATTTCAGCTTTCAAAGAAGTTGCGCCAAGTGAGAACTTATCAATGCTCTGATCCCAACTGAGTGAATTTCTCTTTAGCATCTGAGAGCACTAGTCACATTAATAAACATTATTCACGTACAACAGTGCCAAGTCAGACTCAATAACAACCTAAGATAGCATCCAAACTTCATCAGCTCATCCAAAGATAACTAGCAGCATTTTTTGGGTAATTTTAATCAATCCCAATTTAGTGATACTTGAAACAATTTCAGATAACAAACAGGAGATGTAATTAGATCAGCAGATTAGACTTCGAGTTTCTCCACCTGAATACAAAGATTGTTCATCCAACTGATGAAGGCTCATCTGTAAATAAAAGCTTAGAATGATGAAGAAATGTGCATTATATAGGTAACTAAAATGATCCCAAAAACTATGCCTATCGAGCAAAGTATAGTATTTGGTCTACCTACACATATATCATGCCTATGTTATGTTCAATAATTATTCTGGTAGAGCGTGTATCTCTTTACCTGTGCCTAGTGGCTAGCTGTGGCCATGCTGGATGTCTAACTAGCCAGAGTTCAAGATAGTACCCTTGGTTTTAAAACAGTTTACACCTTGCTTTCAATGTTGTGAATCAAATAATGGAGTCAAAGTGGTTTATTTAACTGCTGCCGACGAAACAAAGAAAGAGACAACTGATCCTTCATTGTGGTTTAAAGTAAAGCTGGGCGTTCATGCAGCATTTCTTTTGTAGCTCCTTGGGGCAAAGCTAATAATTATAGGAATCCTTAACATAACTTGGACACCAGACCATGCCTTGTACTTGCAAGAACTTTGAGTGATTTTACAAAAATAGCACATTCTGGATCTAGGGCCTAGATTTCCGTCTGGTACCAAAAAGAAATGCTTCATGGTCACAGGTGTTTGCTTCGAGATAAATTATTAAACTAAAATGCTGGAGAGATGCAAATTTATTCTTCCTTTCATGAGCTTTTCAATTACCATGGGTAAAAGTGATGCATCTGCTTGATACATCCATGAGTTTCAGATTGATTGATGTTGCAGATGTCCCCTGCAACACATTTTTTTTTGCATCCGGCATTTTATAAAATTTTGACAGGGTACTCTGGTGATTTTGCTTCACCCTGATTGTTCCATGCCTGTGAAGCAGTTTGATTGGGGACTAGATTCTAGCATGTGTCAACTTTTCACAATTGCTTCAATGAATTTTGCCTGGCTGGTAATGTGATAAAAAAGGCAATTAGCAACAATGTAATGGAACTCATGATTTCTAGCCCACTGAAATCAAAAGCAATGAGAACAAAATCAACTGAGTTCTGTATGATTTATGAGGCACAATCTGCCACATTACCTCCCAGCTGGTAGGTGGAAAATAGTCCTATAGTTTTGTAATAAAGCATCCTTCACAGAAATACTTATACACATGCCTCTTTCAGTCGATGCAGGTTTGAAGGCTATCACAAGCTTGGGTATTACGTCAGTTCAAACAACATCTACTTAACATCCTTCCTTTGTTCGTCTTCTAAAATAACTGAGTTCTACCGAAAGTCCAGTGAAATTATAATTCAAACACTCCAAGCAAATTAATGAACTCACCAATTACCCCCAAAAAATCCTTTCTTGGAGTTCCAAAAAAAGGCTGAAAATTGCCAGCTGCCATTTATTTGTGAACAATCACCAACACCCTAATAACTCTGAAAAATGAGTTTTATCTAGGCTGGTTGACTGCATATTGATTTTCTGGTATATATGCTGGAAACCTGTGTATCCATTTATTGATATATATTATATGCCTGTTTTAATATGGAAAAGAGACTATCACCGAATGTAATTGGCAGCAAATGGCCATTGTTGAAAATGGCCATTGTGTACTATAATAGTGGAGATCCAGTGGAAGCAGTATTTATAATTGTGATTTCTTTCACCTGGTTTATATTACATGGTTTCTATCCTTTTACAAACTGTGAATTTTCACATTACCATTTCAATACATGATGACCCAAACTTCAAATGATAGAAATTGATAGAAATTATACAGAGTAGTAACTTTAAATTTTCTTAGAAATTATGTCTATTATATTTTCACATCCTGTTGTGCTACTTTTTTCACATTTTTTATGAATACTCCAGTGCCCAAATACACAGACAAATTTGATCCTATTAACATAACAAACTAACACACAGTAGCCATGCCAAAAATCAAATTTGATTTTCTTTTAAAACAATTGGCATGCTTGAAAACAAAATGAAGAATGCTTCACCAAATATGTCTGTTTACTTTATGAATATTTGAATATTTTAAATTGATTCATAAATATTGCTAGAACTTCTGTGGCTCCATCACAATACTATCTCCACCCATACTATTTTGAGGTCAGAATCCACAACATTTTTTATCTGATAGGCCGATCCCATTCTTATTAGAATTTGATTACTTGAATGCAAAGCATTTTGATATTTTTCAGTAGAAAGCACAAATAAACAAATGACATTTGCTACAAATGAAACTTTAAATGCCAATACCAGAAAAGCAATTTGACTTTAATGCACAAGCTCTCATTGTTATGTAGTTTCCCAAACTGACAAAAGTATGATAAAGCTGTAACTATCTGGGTTGTTGGAAGGACGTGTCTGTATAAATGGTTCTAGCAACAGCGTGTCAAATACTTTTTTTGAAATTAAGAAATTGGGTAACATCATGAACAAGATTGCTTTTGGTGACCAGACTAACTGGATAGTATTTTCATAACTGTACTTCATTTGGTCTGCTTTGTTTAATCATTCAATCACTGAGGTACAAAACAATCAATTTATTTTTCTGTTTCTCTCTTACACCTCTACCCACCACCCTGCGCCCCCCCACATTGATTCATAACCTACTAGATTAGAAAAATCAAATCTTTACTTAAATTGATTAAAATATTTAACAGTTTACTCAGAAGGGAACATTACATCCTCACTTTAAAAAAAAATATGGTGACTTTCGGTGGACAATTGTCACACAAACATCCATTCTTCTACTTAAATGAATTTACGAGGTGGGTTGCATTAATCTTGGGTCAATGTGTTGCATGATTTGTTCATTTATATTTCTAACATTCACATCTAACATTTTCACAATGTTAATGTATATATCATATTCTGCAGAATTGCCTTGATTATTTTAAAGCTGTAAACAACTTGGTACATTTTTGACATCATGACTCTCCCTAAGTGAGTGCTAAGGATATCAGACAAGACAACTTGACAGCAAAGGAGCCGTAACATTGCCTGGGTCTTTACTAACTGAACAGACCACTGGGGTATTTTGCACACTGACAAATGGCTTCACTCGATCCATAATAAATTGAATGTGTGCTACAGTGGAATTCTAGATTTATTGAGAGGGGACAGCTGCAGTTGGAGCAATGGGCAGCACCAGTATAGGCAATATCAATAAAAAAACCAAAACCAAATATCCCCATTTGTTTTGGAATTTGTACATTATATGATTGAAATGTTTCAAACAAAATATTATATAAATACCATTCCCACTGTTATGATTTTGACTCGTTAACTTGTCTTTCAAGTAGCCAGATGAGCATATTTCCAAAATAGCAAATTCCAATATATAATACACTGTTATCACATTAGATAATCACATTGTGATTCTTTAGCAATGCTTGAAAGCTTATATTCAGAGATTTTAAGAACAAGATAAATAAGTTTAAGATGTTATGAAAATTAATTGGATTAGTGAAACAAATAATCTACATTAAAAAATGAAACCATTTGGCATCGAATGACAACATTAGTGAATTCCTCTATCTATATGTCTCTCCCACCAAGTTGTTTAGCCTCTCTTTCTCTCATATAAAGGAGATGCAAATGTGATTAATAGAGAATGCAAAGATTTTATTAAGTAATCATCTTTCCTGACTACACTATCAGTAAAACAAATTTTCCCCTAGTAAAATGATTTAGTAGTTCCTGGGTTGGAAGCATCAATGGAGAAGTCACAGTTTATTGCCCATCCTGAATTGCCATTGAACAGATGATGATGATAAGCTTACTTCTTGCAAATAACTGAATGGTTGCAGAAGGCAGTTAGGTATAAACCATGTTGCTCTGAATCTGGAGTCAAGACAGGCCAGATTGCATAATGATATCCTTTCTTTTAAAATGACATCAGTGATTCATATTATGTTCTCTGTAACTATCTACTTCTTCACTTACACAATTCCACTAGTTTTGCCATTACCAACAGTAAAGTCCACATTTACATTCAATTAATTGAATTCAAATTGCTCAGCCTTGAGATTTGAACTTTTATCTCTGGATTACTAATCTAGATACATAACTATTATGCTACCATACCCCAAGGTGAATAAATTACAGTTGTTATTGGCAAGGAAAGGAAGAAGTCCAGAATTAAAACCAACAGATGTACTGTCAGTTCACATGTTTAGACCGAAAAATAAAAACACATTAAAGCCTGCTGTTTCCAAGAGACCATGTATAATCCATACTGCCATGGAGTGTCTCCAATTAACTGTGAGAGGGGTGAGGAAAGGATTAAATAAAACTTTCAGAATGATAAAACTAAAATTTCTTCCCAATTCTCAATGGTAATCATTTCATTTAATGTAATCCAACTTTGAGTGGTTATATCCACAGGACAATGTTTCCTTGCTCTCAGAACACAGGGGCTAGATTATTCTGAGCAAGTGCAGATATCCATACATGTTCTTGAACCTTCACATGTCATTACTTTCATTAACAATATTTAACATGTTTATAAAAATGTTTCATCGCATTTCAACAATGATTCTCTAGAATACAAAACAATGAAAAGTTTAACATTAATTGAAACAAATAGACAGCATTTCTCAGTTTAATAGTAAATGATATAACATGAAAATTTCCTCAGATAAGATTGCTCGAATCACACCAATATAAACTCTTAACAGCTAAATGCTGTTGTGAATCACCTGCTCCAGAGCAAAACATTGTCTGAACAGTTCCACAGCCAATGAACATGTTGCAAAATGTGTGACACTATATTTCACACACTAACATATCAATCTGCCAGAACATGTCTTTTGTTTGCATACTGTTACATAAAATGTTGTCTAACATTTTAGATATTAGCCATTTGCATCGACAATGCTAGTCCTAGTTATCACGTGCAAACAAGCTGATTTTTTGCTATATTGTATTTGAGACATCACTTCAACATTATTCAGTTGCCTGTGCCTATTGGGAAAGTGTAACAATCAATAGATGCGCGTATTAGATATAATAAATATTTCTACTGCTTGGATAACTATAACCACTTGTGAACTATGTTACCAATTAAGTTATTGATCAGCCTCTCTCATGGACATTTCTATAATATGCTATTGACCCAATATATTCATTATCTATCAGAGTTTAAGCAGAATCTAATTAAATAATAAACTTAGGAATTTCAACATTCAAAGCAATATTAAGTGGCAGTGCATGGAAGAAACATTCCAATGCATTTAATTTTTAATTAGAGATACAGCTGATTAAAGCAAAGAATATAAGATTATTTCCTTCCTCCTCCCCTACCTCCACTCTCCATCTCCAAACTATAGGCAACTCCATCAAAAAGTGAAAGAATTTTTTCATTAAAAATTGAAATTGTGTGAAGGCAAACAAAATCGCAAATTCACATTTGTAACATATAGATTTTAAGAAATAAAGCCATGTTATGGTGTCATTACCCCCAATTGGATGCTTGATGATAATAATTGAGCTCAAATATGAGAGACTGTTTATCTTAACAATGTTTAGCACTTCTTGATTTATTGCTATTCATGTCACAAATGCACACATACACTTTGAAATTAAAGAAAGACAAAATCAATGAAAAAATTACATCAATTTATAATGAATGTGAAGAAGCATTAAAGACTAAAATCAGATGTTCACTGTTGTGCCTTCACGAAGCTGCTCCAACTGATTTATCCAGTAAACAACAACAGCAACAACTACAATGTTCCTTCTGTTAAAGGTCAGAAATTAGAGGTATAATGTCCCGGTCAGTGAGGTATGTTGAATATTCACACCAAAATTATAATTAACTCATGGATCGGAATGCATATAGGTTTTCCTGTCATCTTCACTGATTAGATCTATATTGCTTATGTTACTTTGAGGCTCAATGATTCCAATACTTTTGGCTGGTTTCTCATCCTCCATGCTCCTTTTATGGGCATTCACCCAAAATGCTGCTGTCCTGTCATTACATCAGATCCTGTTTACTTGACATCCCTGGGTTTGCTTTAGTTCCCAAACCATCCATACCCTAACATGTAAATCTTTGTTTTGTACACATTCCTCTCTCCCACCCCCTCCAAACCAACCCAAATAGCCTTGCTTTGCCAACTGCTGTAGCTTCCTTCAGTCTTACAACCATCCATAAACTCTGCATTCTTCCAAACTTGCCTTATTCCACCATTAGCATGCATTTGTTCAGACCTCAAAACCATGAGTTTGGAATACTCCATGGTTAAGCCACCAGAACCTGAAAAAAAAACCTAGTTTTTTTTTTAACCAGCTAATTTTTTTTTGGGATGGGTGTTTCATTTTTTTTCTTTGCAAAACATCCCAAAATGCCAAAATTTATGCAATACTTTGAATAAAAGTTGTTTTAGTTATTGCCTGCCAATTGTCATTTGTTTTTAATGCTGATTTTTATTGTGATGCAAGGCATGTAACTACTTTCAAAATGCAACATATTTGAAATGGCAAGCAGTCTCCTTACAACATCAAATTTCATAAGCTAAATCCATTTTGCCAAGACAAAAATCATCTTTGTAAAATTGCAAGTTATATGCCCTAAATCTCTACCATTCAGAAGCACCCAAGTTATGATTGGTAAACATTTACAATGAGATTAATAAATTAGCCCTGAAATCTGAAATGAGCAAGTCTAAACCAACTTAATAAATTGAAATTGAAAGACTTCAATAGTACCATATGAAGAATACATGAATCCCTAAAAGCAAGTGCAAGGTTATGATCTTTTCAATCAAATTAAATGACAGGAACTACCAACAGGGAAACCCAAATAGTTAGAATTGTCATCTGAACTTGCAGATAAAGATTAAACTAATGTTTCCAAAGAAACTGCTATTTTTAAGTCTTGCAATAAACATCTGTACTCAATGTAATTGACATTTGATTAAAAATATTTAACATTTATGTTGGAGCCATTTCAAATGTACTGAGAACATATTCAATAGTTTATAAGCAAACATTTGGGAAGTACATGTTTCATATGTTGTAAATGTGTAGGCTAATGCATGACAAGGCAAAAACACCATGGGTTTAAAATTGTCAGCTGTTGGCTGAAATAAAAGACTGCTTACAACCCTATTATTTCCTGTTATTTATGGTTATCCAATTTATTCTATACAGTATATAGAACAACTGCCCCCTCAGCTGATGAATTATGCTGATCAACAATTGAAAGAAGCATTGAAAGTGGCAAAGGAGTAAAAAGTATTTTGGCTGGAAAACCTCAACGTCCATCAGAAATAGCTCAATGGTACCAATACAGAGTCCAGAAGGACATAACTATTAGACCAAGCCTATAGCAGGCACTGCAGCAACTAAAAAGAGGGGAACAATCTGCTTGACACATCCATCTATCTGTTACAGATGTAATTGTCCATGCCAGCATTTGTAGGAGTAACCACCAATCAATCCTTGTGGAAATATAATTCAGTCTTCACATTGAGGATGCACTCCTTGATGCATGGCACCAGCACCATGCTAAATGGGATAGATTTCAAAACAGGTCTAGCAATTCAAGATTGGGCATTATGGGCCATTAGAAGCAGAGTTGCATTCAACAACAATACATAATCTCCTGGCCTACTTCAGGTTTACCTAAAAGTGTACAGCGTCAGCTCAATACTGTTACAACGCAAGACTATTTGCATGCTAAACATCAGAGGTCATGCAATATAGACAGCCCCAATCTAAACAAGCAATTTCATCACCAGTGAATCACATCAACTTAACATTCTCAAATTAGTACTAAAGTCTTGTACTCTCGTGCCAGCCTAGACAAGCTATTCTATTACAGCTAGGGTAATGACATCTACTCAAAAATGAGGAGAATTGAATGGACATATTCTGTCCATTGTTAAAAATCACATCAGCCTGGCCAATTACACCCTCAGTCTATTTGCCACCAAAACATATGGGGGAATATGTTGTTGACAGGCCTGTCAAGCTGTATTGACATAGCAATGTCCTGACCACTGAGTCTAAGTTTGGGTTTCACCAAGACCACCAAAACTCCTGACTTCATGATAGCTTTTGCACATAGATTAACACGACAGATGAACACCAGATGTGAGGAGTGTGTGACTGCCCTTGATATCACGGCAGCCTGGAACCACGGCAGAATGGGAACAGGGGGAATTCTCTCCATTGGTTGGAGTCACACCTAGGACAGATGAAAGATTGTTATCATCACTGGAGGTTAATCATGTCAGTCCAAGACCATCACTGCAGAAGTTCCTCAGGTAGATATTTTCTCAATTAAAATAAGTTCACATATGTTACTACACATCTCTGGAGCAGGTCTGACTTGACTTTGGGCCTCCTGATTCAGAGGGATATACCACAGTCCTACAAGTTTTTCAGTGTCTTATCCTAGGCCAAAATATCTTCAGCTGCTTCAATGACCTTCCCTCCATCAACAGGTTAGAAATGGGGATGTTTGCTGATGACTGCACAGCATGCAGCACCATTCACAACTCCTCAGATAAGTGTGTCATCCATGCCACAAGTGACAGAGCATGGTTAACAAGACAGAATCTAACCATTTTCTCTTGGCATTCAATGCATTACCATCCACTGAATCTCCTAAAGCCATCCTGGAGAGTTACCATTGACAACAAACTGAGCAAAGGCAGTCATATATTAATACAGTGGCTACAAGAGCAGGTCAGAGATTAGGAACTCTCTGAAAAGTAACTTAAATCCTGTTTCCCACCTACCACTACAAGACATTAGTCATGAATGTGATGCAATAATCTTTATTTGCCAAAACGAATGCTGCTCCAACACTACTCAAGAAACTCAACAAGCTCCAGAACAAAGCATTCCATTTGATTGGGCCCCATCTGTCACCTTCAATATTCACTCCCCACCTCAAGTGCACAGTGGCAGCCTGTATCTAATCTACAACTTACAATGCATCAGCACCTTACATAGTACCTTCCAAACCTGCAACCTGTATCGATTCAAGGCACAAGGCAGCTGACACAATACCTGCAAGTTACCCACCAAGCCACACAGCATTCTGCTACGTAACTATATCACTGGGTCAAAATTGTGACAACAGTCAACCTGCACTACCTGAACTGCAGTAGCTTGCAGCACTTTCTCCAGGGTAATTACAGATGAGCAACAAATGCTGGTGTAGCCTTAACACCAATGTTTTCCAAAAATGAATAATTTGCAAAAAGGAGCTTCTGACTATTAGATTATTGTACCTTTAAAAAACCTCAGTGGATAGTAACCTCTATGTGTCCTATCCAAATAATTATATCATAATATTACCGGCAGAGACAGCCCCATTTCTGTATTGGAGTTTAGCCTCCATAGGAGTGGTAGTCCTGATCACATGTACCTAGCCTGTTACCACATCCCATTCCTCTAACATTGTGCTAATCCATGAAAGATTGACATGGTTTCTGTTTTAATTACTTACTGCACTAACAAAGCAAAATCTCACAAACCTTTGTAAAAATAGACCTCCAATAATTAAAAATGTAAATAATGAATTCCAGACAGAAATCATTTGATATGTTATGATTGCATCTGCTTGTTTTCACTGCTGTTTTGATTAACTCCCCTGTTACACAGAAGAGCCCTGTGGGAAGGGAGTTCCACACCTCTGTTCACAATTAGGGATCAGAAAGTGCCTGCCCCTATCAACTGACTTGGAAAAGGGTAACTCGCTAACTCGAATTCGTGCTCCCAATCCTCAAATCAAAATTGAATTTGACCAGTGCGACCCTCCAACACATGTAAAAAGCATTAAACACCCTCAAAACCCAGAAGGCCTTTAGTAATGAAACCATCTCACTAATAACATTGTAGCAGTGGCTTGAATTTAATTGGGGAATTATTTATGTTCATTAACTATTCGTGCCAAAATGTCAACATTGGAACTAATGCTTGAAAAACAGCTGACATGTGTGCACAATTAAACCATACGCTTAGGAGCAAACGGGCACAATTTTAAATTATCTTGGTCAACCCGTTTGGACATCTTATGACACACCTCAGGGAACAAGCTCAATCTTAAACTGCAGCAGCGAAATAATTTATCAAAGTGAATATCAACTTGGCAAAACAGTCGTGTCAATCCGAAGTATGGGACAACTGGGTAGAACTGATTCACAAAGTGAGGGGCAAAGAGATTTCGGGAAAACTTCTCAATGCAAGCGCCCAAGTAGCAGAGTTCTGCAGTGCTGGCTACGCCTCCCCAGGTACAACTAGCAGCCAGACAGGTGTGCAGGGCATGCCAGAGCGCTTTCCAGATTCTACACGAGGTTTTTTTTTCCTCCTGGCGGGTGGGAAGGCATTGAAAACCCGACGCTGGCAGTTCAGAGTGAAAGCCACTCTGAACTGACCATTTGAACTCTGCTAACAGCAGGAATTGTCCCCGGTAGTGCAGATTGGTGGCTGTAAGCACGGGGGATCTAAATCGGGCGAGTTGCTTCATACATCCCAGGAAACCAATGAGAGAGACTGAACCCTTTCATCTGCCCGTGTCAATTGATTTGTCGGTTTTGTTTGCTGTCTTGAGAAAATCTTATTACTTGTGTAAAAAAAAAGACCACGATTTCCCCCTTGCTCTTGTACATGCTAATATCTCATGCTTGTTATATCCTATCGACAGAGCTGGTATTCAGTGGAGCTGCACTTTCTATGGGAAATAAGGCACATTAAGATTGTGTTTTCCTGATCAAACTCGACTGTCTCCGATTATTTCCAGGGTGAAATTTGCCTGGACAAAGTTTCTAGTCTCTGGTGTAGACAGACAATACAAAGAGAGACCAATCCCGCCAAAGGAAGTCAATAACGTCAATCGGAGGATCAATAGATTCTCACTTGCATATTGTAGCCTGTTGGCCTTTCTGTTTTAAAAAACCCACATTCCAGGAATAGGGATGTGGAAGCAGCTGTAATTCGGGGAGTAGCAAACGCGGCGCCGAGCTTTCCAAAGCTCGTCCTTCTCGGTGTTCTGCTGTCACCAGGCACTGAGCTGGGGACTGGAGGATTCCTTCACAGATCGGAGCTCGATCCCTTCCCCGTGCGTACGCGGTGGCTGGTGACACGAGAGACAGAGGGAGACCTGACACCAGCAGATTGGCACCAGCTTCACTCCACGACAAGTGGAGGGCGATTTGAACGGGCTCTAGATCATGTCAAATGACACGCGACTGTCACTGCAGCGGGCTGTATGTGGAGGGAGAGAGGAGACACAGGGCTGTTTGCGGGGGGTCGAACTGCGCTCCGTCTTGGTGCAGAGTAGGCATCTGCTGGAGATTCACAGGAGGAACCTCTAAGCTCAGACATTTATCAACTTTGCGTGCCCTGATCCCGGCCTTTCAGAGGCTTACGGGCGAAACGATCTGTCAGTGTCTCACTGCGGCTTCGTCCCGCAGCCCTTTACACTGGGCACTGGGAGGGGGACCTTGCACACTTCTCACATTTTTATAGCCCCCACCCCGGCCCGGCTGCCTGCAATATTCTCCCATTTTATCTGGGTCATTCCCAGTGAGATTCCTTTCCCAGCCAGCCTGCCTGATTCTGATTCTCCTGCTTCCTGGTAATGTGGGAGGCTGCGAAAAAGTTCACCCCCCTCCCCTCCCCTCCCCATCTGCTCGCCTCTTCCTCTTCCCTTCTCTGCATGGGCCGGGAATGGGAGCAGGGAGTCGGGCTGGGGGACCTGCCCCCCCCCCCCCCTCTGTCCCCTCCACACACGGAGCTCAGACCCAAGCTTGAAAAGAGCTTACCTGGCCGGTGCAGATAAAGTTGCTCGAGTGTTGGCGGAAGGGCTCCGTGACTGAACACCAGGGCGCAGGCTGTTATCCAGAGAGACAGCAACACTGACATTGTAGGGACCATCGCGTCTCCCTGTAAAGCAGGAAGTGGGAAATAAACTTAGGCTGCCCCTCGGCTCTCGGGAAACTGCATCAGCTAGAGAGAAAAAAAAACTGTCTCAATTCTGCAAGGAAATAAATCCGTGCACATCGCCCTAACATTAGAGAAACTGAGTCCAGGTCCAATCCCATACAAGTGGCAAGTATAAATGGCGGGGGGGGGGGTTTAAAGCAGAAAGCGTGTTGGCAGGCTAGGAGCACCCCGACGCCGGTTTTTATACCGAGAAACGTATTAGCCACTCACCTATGGGAAAGGGCCAACTCTGTGGGAATGCTGGAACTACCGACTCTCCCTCATCGCTTTCCCCATGAAAATAGCGGCAGACTAATTGGTTTATCAGAACAGGCTTGACTTCATTCGCTCTCTCACGTCTGGGCTAGAAGCGTGTCCAGGAGGCGCGGGCCATCACTTGCCTCCCCACACACCCCTCCTCCTCCTCCTCCTCCTCCCTGCTCAGTTCTGAGGCTGGTCCATGTTGTGCAGAGAGGGTTAAGTGGAAATCCGTTGATAACGAGCCGACTGATCCAGTTGGCCCCCGGAAAGTCGCTGTGCCATCCACGTCTCGCCAGTTCTCAGGCGGCAGCTCGGTTCCACAGGAAGGTTTGCAGCGATGCCAAGGAAAGGATGTAAGCTCTCAGCCTCCCCGCGTTACGGGATTGTACTGAGGGAGCCCTCTCACTGGTTCCGGGCAGGAAAGGGTGGGTGGACGGCGTTCAAGGAGCAAAGCAGCAGCGGAGCCCGGAAACCGTCGTCTTCTGCCCCAGGTCCAAAGGCTGAGCTTGCACGTCAGTGCTTCCCGGCTCCCACCCACCCGAGAGCAAAGCCTCTGTATCTCCGCGCCCTCTCTTCTCTGGAAACAGCCCGGCAGGATGCGGAATGAACCAGCGCATCGCCTCGTCACCAGCAACTGAGAAGTTTCCCGGGAGCAGCGGGTCATCGATCAGGGCAGTCGGTGTCAAAGTTGACAGAAATATCCTTCATGCCTGACGTTGAAACTAAGACAAGTTTACTACGTGAGCATGTGCAAGGGGCCGTGGGCGGTAATGAAGTCTTATTTCAATCCTGTCCACCGAGCTCATTTAACTCTGACTGGACCATGGAGACATTCCCCTCCCCTCCCCCTGTCTTTTTGTTTGGCGTGTGTGTGTGTGAAGCGCCAATCTCTCTGTGCCCTTGTACTGGCGGTGCTGCAGCGATCCCTCCTCTGTCTGTGTGTGTGTGTGTGTGTCCACACCTCCTCTGGGATTGTTTCCCGGGCTTTGATTCTCCCGCCACTCACTCCTTACCTGCAAGAGTCGGGGTAACCAGAGAGAGATGTGACTGGGGATGTTGGGGGGGGGGGGGGGGGGAAGGATGGTCAGTCTCATGGGCTTGATAGAGTTGTCTCCTGCCTCTCGGTCACGTTAACAGTGAACATGTGAACCAGCAGCAACTTTCCCGGGAAGCCGGCTAGCGGATTATTCTCTCCAATGCAGGGTTCCCATCAGGCGGAGGAATGGCTGTCAGAAACACAGTTAAGGACGCCAATTGTATCCCGCTCCTTCTCTCCCTCCCAGGCAGTCTTTGCGATGCATTGCACTTGAGAAACTCGACATAATGTCTAACACCAGCAACAATAACAACAAAAAATGTGGTCAGATAATACCACGCACCAAACCGACCTCTCTTTCTCCTCAATTATTTTCCAACAAATCGGGTGCTGTTTGTACTGTCATTCCCCCCCCCCGAAGCCTGTTTGGAATTTCATACATCTTTTCTTCACTGCAAATTAGCACCGCGTCTTAAAGCGACACTCTCTGCTTAAAGCCAGAAATTAACCTAATTGTCAATTACCAATTTCTGCCGCCAGCAGATACTGTGAAGGGATGTGCAAGTGGGAGATAACCCTTAACAAGAAAATATCAGGTGATGATAACTCCACCGACCACTTATCCCCAGAGCGCTGCCCCTAGGAAGAATGTTCACTCACTTGATGAATGAGTCTGAAGTCGCTGTAACTAGTGGCAGAACTGTAATTAAATAAACCGTGCGTCTTAAAAGCTGTTGAAGTGGCAAGTTGCATTTCTGCTTCTGCCGAATAATTGAACTTTCTCGTTGGTATTAACACCACTGTGGACCAATGCGAAGGACCCTTTCGGCTGTGCAGCGATTCGCCAGTGATCATTCCATACCCGTAAAGGATTCAGAAACATCGCCTCGCTATTAACTAGGGCTAGTTAGGCAGCATTCCAACCCTAGCTCCAGATACATTACATTATATCAATATATTCGCGTGTGCAGGAACCGCAGGCAGCCTTAAAGTTGTCCAATTATATTTCGAGTTCACACGTACATCCTGTAATAGGTTCCTTGGAACGAGATATCTATGTTTCCATTAAGATATGGTATTTGTACCCGACCAGATTCGCCTGGGAAATGTGGGAGAATTGACTTTTTCAATACGTTGCATTTGGACATTCAATAGTTTGATGTTCGTTTGGAACGTCAAATGTTACTTATAAAATCAATTATTTAAGATTAATCTGAGTTGCTATCTATTCATCATCGCTAATTGTATTTCTCATTGATTCGTGTAAAAGTATAGGAAACAAAGTAACCCTGTGTTACATTTAACAGCGTTGGTAGCTGACGACGAGTCGTCGTTGATTAAAATGCAGCAGAATACATACATATATATATAGGAGATATGTAAAACTGCTATTTTAAAAACAACTGTCTTTCGAATCACTGTGAAACAAGGGGGTGGGAATCTTTAGATCTCCGCGCGCGAGCAGACTCTTGTGGAGTTTTTTGTGACTTCAATACATTTACTCTGGAGAGAAAGTTGGATTCTTATTTTTAAATAGCCAATATGTCACAGTTAAACAATAAACCGCAGTCTAACACATTTCAGTTTATCGAGCGCTTTCTTTTAGAAATAAAGTCGGAAATTTGAGGTTGATGTCCAATAGACATTATCCGAATGAACATAAAGCTTCACACAAGGGTCACTGCATTGTGTAGATACATAAACAAGTGCTATTCTAAACCCCATGCACTTCAACCTAATCGCAACAATTGCGTTTTGGCAGCGAATGATTAAACTCGGATGTTGAGCTGTATTTAAAAGGATCACCATTGAACCAGGACAGTAATTTTAAAACTGTGTAAATCATTGGTGGAACTGTACTTGGAATAGTGTGTACAATTTTCGTCTCATTCGGTAAAAAAAACGTTGCAGTATTTTAAAGAATTCAGAAAAGAGCGATCAGAATGACTGAAGCAGTGCAAGAGCTGGATTCCCAAGAACAATTATGTAAATTGGACATTTTTTCACTCGGGAAAAAAGATATAACATCTGTTTTTTTTTCTTATTCTGATGTCGTCCACGACAGGTTATTTCCCCGTGGCAGGAACTGGCGAGGGGATAAATTCACCACTGATCTGGGGAATCATTAGTTCAGCAGATTTTTGGGAAACCAATGGAACATGCTGAGAGAAGTGAGGACTACAGATGCTGGCGAACAGAGTCGAAAAGTGTGGTGTTGGAAAAATCACAGCTGGTCCCGAAACGTCGACTCTCCTGGTCCTCGGATATTGTCTGAACAGCTGTCTTTTTCCAGCGCCACACTTTTCTACAATGGAACATGCTCCCTGAGGAGATGGTGGGAGCAGATCATATGCAAACTAAATGCATATTTCTTCCCAAGATAATATTTTGGGATAGATTGAGTAATTTAGGACATGGCTTATGATAAATGTAACATACTTCCGAGAGAAGTAGATTACTTTGAATCTATTCTAGATTTCCTGCATTGAGGAATTCCTCACTTCATGTCAGAATGTCTTCCAGATTAATTGATATTGATTAATAGCCATTAGTAACCAATAACACCATCATTACTGTGTTATGTGGCTACCAGGTTGATTAAACATTGAGAATGAAAGTGAGCCATGGTGTTTGCCTTGGACTTCATGAATTTTCTGTAAGGCTAAATTAAGGTCCAACAACCAATTATTGTAAGAGTAACTGTTTCTTATCTGTGACAACCCCCAAATTAACCAGTTAATGGGTGAGTTTAGAGTGTCCAGATCAGAAGTAATGGTAGAATGCCATTCCAGGTGAGGGCGAGGGTGCCCAAAGATGGAATAGAATTCACAGCCTAGCCTTCACTGTCAGGATGGAGGGATAGCTGCCTGGAGTAACTGTAGCACACAAGTGGGCGAGAACTTTAAGCTGACTTGGAGCTCTTGTTTGTCCAGATTAGATTTTCTACAGTGTGGAAACAGGCCCATCGGTCCAACCATGCCAACACCAACTCTTTGAAGAGAAACCCACCTAAACTCATTTCCCTAAACTTACCTCAACTAAGGCACCTAACACTATGGGCAATTTAACTTAGCCAATTCACTTAACCTGCACATCTTTGGACAGTGGGAGGAAACCCACACAGACACAGACAGTCACCCAAGACCAGAATTGAACCTGGGTCCCTGGTGCTGAGAGGTAGCAGTGCTAACCACTGAGACACTGTGCCATCCAGTTATCAATCAACTCTGATCTTGGCCAATCTGCCACCAGGACTGCACCAACAGGTAGCAACACAATTCCACTATACAGCTGGGGGTCAGAACGAATGAATTTAAGTCTTTAACTATGCTCCCTGCTAATGAGATCTTTCTCCACATTGTGACATTCTGCTCAACTTTCACTATAATTATTCAATGATATCAGAATGACTAGTTCCTCGTTCTTAATGCAGCAAATCGCTCGATAACTATCATTATTCTGTGACATGCAATCATTTTTAACTTTCATTGAGGGGGTGTTTCAAAACTTAGTATGATTACAGGAACAATGAACCTGAATGTGACATCTTCATGGTTTCAAAGTATCAATTTTTGACATAGACAATGCTTGCGAAGATCTACCTATGAATGCAATGCTTAAGCTATAGCATGAATTGGAATTGGAATACATTCTTCCGATCCAGTTCATTGGAAGGGATTTATCAGTGCTAATAAGTCATAATCCAATTAAATGTATTCATGACCTCTTATAGTACAGTGATATTCTGCATACCGCTGAGGCTGTAAGCCTGTATTTAAATTCCACCTTTTCCAGGGGTGTGTAATAACATCCCTTAAAACATCTAAAATATTATTTGGTTATGAAAGCTGGTGCATATGCGACTGTTTGCTTAATTTTTATGCATTATGGTAAATTGTAAATATAAATTGTAATGCATCCTAAAAAAAGGGAAGTGGGGAAATGAAACATAACTTGTTTTAAACAGCATATGTGTTTGTAAGTCATTCATATAAAGCTTTGGGGCATCCGGAACCATGAGGTGAAAGGGGTGTCGTTGCAAGTAAATTGGCAAAACTGCCATGAAGGAAGCTATTAAACATGATTCAGTGACAACATGGGAAAATGTACTGGCATCAAACTACTTTATTTCTTGTTTTATCGCTAGACCACAGTTGTAGCCCCAAGCCACCATGGAACATATTGTTGAGATCGGTCAGTGTAATGAATTTCTGTATAATTATAATCTGTCAGCTAAAAGTAGTTGATGTAAGTAAATAACGCGGAGTGGACAGAAGATGAAATTGAAAACGTAACATTGAAAATACAGATATTGCAACTTATTAAGACTGAATCTCACACACTGATGGATGAGCACAAGTTTTTAGCATAAGGGAATTTGATCATTTTTCTATTGTGAAATCTCAAGGCAAAACATTTTCATTGTTTGACTAATCTGTGGAGTGCTGTAATTAGTCCCTTCAGAACTTGGTTCAGTTAGCCTGTAATGTCATGTACTTTACATAAATTGATTTATTTTTGCTTGTGTTTATTTCTTTCAAAGTATATTCATGTTATAAGGTTTTTGCTACTCATCAAAACTATTGGACACACCACAGCACACAAATGAAAAAGGCACGCATATGGTCAACTTTTAATTGCAATGCACTCCAAATATTTCCACAATGTAGTACTCGTCAAAGTTGATGGAATACAAATAATCCTTTCCCCTTAATTAAATTAAGATGGTTACTAAATCACAGAAGGTTTTGCAAAAATATGTATGTGGACATATGTATACTCCAAGATCTGGGAGTTCACTCCTCAGGATGTTTTTCAGTTTGGACCACTGTCAATTGGTATGGAAAGCTTTCTGAAATTAATAGCAATTTGTCATCATTGTGTGACTTACCTTTGTATGCAAATCATATAAGCACTGAAATTTAATTAATGCTGCTCCAGTCTGTCACTCTATAACACCAGGTTATACTCCAACAGTTTATTTGGAAGTATTAGCTTTCAGAGCGCTGCTCCTTCATCAGGTGGTTGTGGAGTGTAAGATCATAGGACACAGAATTTATAGCAAATGTTTACAGTGTGATGTAACTGAAATTATATTTTGAAAAAGACCTGGATTGTTTGTTAAGTCTCTCATCTTTCAGAATGAACGTGTTAGGTTTCAGTTCTTTCATATGTAAATCGGGGAACTTTTTTAAAGTTACAAGGAATAAAGTAGTTTGGTGCCAGTACATTTTCCCATGTTGTCACTGAATCATGTTTAACAATTGGTGTCATGTCGGCCCAGGTGTGAGGTGCCCTTTGTGAGACTGTCTAGGCCCAATGTTCAGACTGATTCTAATCTAAAAAAACGGAGCTACAGAATCTTACATGGATTTATGCAGTTTTTGAGCAAAATAAAATGTATTTCTGCAAGTACAAATTCACCCCACAAACTAATATGCGTGTGTGTGTGTGTGTGTGTGTGTGTTATGAGTGTCTGTGAGAGAGTGTGTGTTATGAGTATCTGTGAGAGAGTGTGTGTATAAGTGTGAGTGTATAGAGGTATAAAACTGTGAGAGGGTATGTGTATGTGTGGGAGTGTTATGTGTGAGCATATGAGAGAGAGCTTGTGTAGTGAGTCTGCTCAAAAACTGTTTCTGAGTGTGCATCTGTCTGTGTGTCTGTGCGCGTGGGCGTGTGTGTGTGTGTGTGTGTGTGTGTGTGTGTGTGTGTGTGTGTGTGTGTGTGTGTGTGTGTGTGTGTAGTGCAGTGGCGTCACCTATAGTTGACATAAACCCAAGGTTCCGGTTGAGGCCATCCCCATGGGTACCGAATTTGGCTATCAGCCTCTGCTTGGCTACTTTGCATTGTTGCCTGTCCTGAAGTCCGCCTTGGAGGATGGTCACTGAAGGTCTGAAGTCGACTGTCCTGGACCGCTGAAATGTTCTCCAACTGGGAGGGAACACTCCTGTCTGTTGAT
Organism: Chiloscyllium punctatum; assembly: GCF_047496795.1. Classification (NCBI taxonomy): domain Eukaryota; kingdom Metazoa; phylum Chordata; class Chondrichthyes; order Orectolobiformes; family Hemiscylliidae; genus Chiloscyllium; species Chiloscyllium punctatum. The sequence goes on along the minus strand of NC_092750.1, from coordinate 46,448,843 downwards.
TTTTGTGTGGCGTCCATTCATCTGTTGCCATAGCCTCTGCTTGGTCTCACTAATGTACCATGCCTCAGGGCATCCTTGCTTGCAACGTATGAGATAGACAACGTTCGCTCAGTCACATGAGTACCTGCAATGTTCACAGTGGGAGGTGTCCCCACACGTAATGGTGGTATCCGTGTCGACACTCTGACATGTCTTGCAGCTTCTGCCATGACAGGGTTGTATGGAGTTGTCCTGAAAGCCGGGCAGTTCGCTACGAACAATGATCTGTTTGAGGTTTGGTGGTTGTTTAAAGGCGTGAAGTGGAAGCATGGGGAAGGTCTTGATGATGTGCTCATCCTCATTGATAATGTGTTGCAAGCTGTGAAGAACATGGCATAGTTTTTTTGGCTCCTGGAAGTACTGGACAAGGAAGGGTACCCTGTCGGTTGCAGCTCATGTCTGTCTCCTGAGGAGGTCATTACAGTTTCTTGCTGTGGCACGTCAGAACTAGCAGTCGATGAGTTGAGTATCATACCCCGTTCTTATGAGGGCATCCCTGAGTACTTCCAGGTGCCCATCACGTTCCTCCTCATCTGAATAGATCCTGTGTATGCGTAGGGCTAGTCCTTAGGGAATGGCTGTTTTAATATGTTTCGGGTGGAAGCTGGAGAAGTGTAGCATCATCTAGCAAGACAGACTTCGGGACAAGCAACAATGCAAAGTGGCCAAGCAGAGGCTGATAGCCAAATACAGTACCAATAGGAATGGCCTCAACTGGGACCTTGGGCTCATGTCACACTACAGGTGACCCCGCTGCACTATACACACACACACACACACCCACACACGCAGACAGATGCACACTCACAGACACAGACACTCCTACATACGCACACTCCAATAGACACATACACTCACACAGACCCTCTCTCATATGTAAGCTCTCTCTCATATGCTCACATGCACTCACATGCACACACGCACCCTCTCACAGACTTATACCCCTTTACACTCACACTCAGACACATACACACACTCTCTGGCAGACACTCATAACCATCATACACACGCACCACCACCCCACCGCCCCCCCCACCCCCATACACACAAGCACGCACATACGTTTTTGGGTGAATTTGTACTTGCAGAATTCCATTTTACTTTGGTCAAAAACTGTATGAATCCATGTAAGATTTTGTAAATCTGTTTTTTTAGATTAGAATAGTTTGAACATTGTGGCACGGACAGTCTCACACAGGACACCTCATACCTTCAATGCATTGTCTAAGCCAACATGACACCGGAGAATGTAACTTTTAAAAAGTTCTGCGATTTACATACGAAAGAACTTGAAACTAACATGATCATTCTAAAAGATGAGAGACTTAACAAACAATCCAGATCTTTTTCTATACATAATTTCAGTTACATCACACTGTAAACTTTTGCTTTAAATTTTGTGTCTTATGATCTTATACTCCACAATCACCTGATGAAGGAGCAGCGCTCTGAAAGCTTGTACTTCCAAATAAACCTAATGGACTATAACCTGGTGATGTTTGATTTTTAACTTTGTACACCCCGGTCCAACACCTGCATCTCCAAATCACTCTGTTTATTATCCATCTCAAAATGTAACTGGCCATCATCCTGAAAATCTCCAGGGCAGAGATTGAGTCTGAAATTAATGGTCTGCCTCAGCCATGAGGTGAATTTTTTCAATCAGGAAGACTTAGAAAAGAAATGTTATTAGCTTTGAGAGTCCATCCAATGACAAAAGATAAACATCTTGGCAAATTCTTCATCACTGTTGGTATCAGTAGGACATAGTGCTATTATTTTAAATCTGTACTACTATTTGCAAGATTGACTGTTGTGAAATGACTCTCTTTGACAATTTTAGGGCAACAGAAGTGAAAGGGTTGTTAATTCCGGTTAAAATGTAATTACAGCATCTGATGTGCTGCTTTTCCTTTATCACACGATTCACCAAAATATCAGATATATGCAACATGGTGTCAGAAGCATCAACTAATTATGATATCTATAAGTGAGGCTAACTAAACACCTAAGAACATAATGATCTTGAATGGTTAAAATCAGCCTCACCACAGGAAAGATGAACCAACCCACTGATGACTTTGGTTTGTTCCATTTTGGAACTGAATTTAATTTTAATTTTTTTAAACTAGCTCACAGGATGTCAGCATTGCTGGTGATATGGATCAGACCAAATGCCCTCAAAACATATCATGGAGATAGCCTCGACCATAACTTTAATCTTATTTAAAGGCACTGTGTTCCAAATGTGACATGATTGATAAAACTACTAAGTTTTAAGCAAAACACACTTTATTCTCACACCACAGTTAAAATTCAAACAAAAAAATGTTAACTCTATCAAAATACTTTACAGAATAATATATTATTTAACTATGAATTATCAACTGTTCTAATATAGCAGTATCCCATAAGCACACTCTTGGAAAAGACAAATTCAGCAAAACAGATTTCCCTCACTTGCCAGCTTCTCCAATCCAGGAGAAGGAATACTGACAGAATGAATTTCGCAGCTGAGGGAGAACTCAAGCTTTTGCAGCAGCAAAAAGACAAAGAGCTGTATCTAGCTGCTTCAACTCCTAAAACACTTCAACAACTGGAAGCAAAGCTAAAAACCCTAGGTCTATGTGAGCTGACTTCACCCACTCATGCTTCTTTTGTCTAAATTAGAAGAAGCACAATGCTCTTCACTCTGCTTTCCACAGAGGTTTACAACACCTCTCTTCAGAACAACCAAACCCCTCTCAAAGGTACATATTGTCCCACTGGCTTGGCCAGGAATTATTGTCAATTGCTGAATGTCCAGGAGAAGATAGTGGTGAACCATCTTCTTGAAACACTGCAGTCCTTGGAAGGTAACACTCATGGTGATGTTAGGAAGAGAGCTTCAGGATTTTGATCCAGTGACTATGAAGGAATAGTGATATAGATTTAAATCAGGATAGGATGTGGCTTGGAGAGGAGCTTTCAGTTTGTGGTGTTCTGAGCTTAACTAATTGAAGCAGACATGATTGATAAAACTACTAATTTGGCCAAAGACACTACCCTGAGCATCTGCTTTAGGGTTTTTGTTTAATGATAGTATTCCTACCTCAGAGCCAGGAAGTCTGGCTTTGAGTCCCATCTGCACCGGAGGTGGCTCATAACATCTCTGAACAGATTGATTAGAACATATCTACCCTGAGGAACTTGGGGTTCTTATGGCACCTACCCTTGAGCCAAGAATCAGGTGCACATGTCTCATTTACTCCAGATGTATATAATGACATCCCTGGACAGGTTGATTAAAAATACTTCCCCGAGGAAGTATTGTGTTGAACTGAGATGATTGATTTTCAGCAACCACAATCACCTACGAATTTTCCCCTGTTACCCATTGACTCTAATTGTGCTGGGGCTCCTTGATACCATAAAAAGTCAGATGCTGCCTCAGTGTTAACAGGGCAGTCTCTCTCTCTCTTCATCTCTTCAGTTCAACTCTTTTATCTGAATTTGAACCAAGTCTATCATGAAGTCCAAAGTCAAGATGCCCTGGCAGAATCCAAACTGATCATCCATGAGCAGTGTCAATGACTCCTCCCATCACTTTGCTAATGCTCAAGAGTAGACTGATAATATGGTCATTGTCAAGTTGGATTTGTTTTGCTTTCTATGTACAGGACATACTTGGGAAATTTTTCACATTGTCAGGTAGATGCTAGTTTTGTTGCTGCACTGGAACAACTTGGCTAAGGTGTCATAAAGCTGGTCCTTTTTTCTAAAAACGGTTCCTTTTCTCAAGGATACTGCATCCTTGATTTTTTTTTCAGAAGGGTCATAAAACATTCAGGCTCAGAAATAGCTGGGCTTGGTACAGAGATAAAAGGGTATTGCAGGTCTTTTTGCTTATACATAAATAGATGAGACTTTAGGCCAAACTGTTTATGATTAGAAGTGACCTGTATAATAAAAGGGGAGTGGCCAGTCCTGGAAACTGAAGTTAAGTTAGGAGTTCAGCTGTGGAACTGTGTGGAAACAGGTTGCTAGACTCTCTCTCCTTCGGCCCTCTAACTTCAACCTGTCAGCCCTTGTTTCATTTTTTGCTCTGTGATTCAGGGGTTTGTTTATTAGGACTGTTATGTATGTACGGAACAGCATAATTAAGTCTAGTTTGTATAGATTGAGTTCTATGGGTATATTTTATTCCATTCTTTGTGTTTTATTCTGAAATTTTGTGACTACATTTTTGTCTGTTTTAAACCTGGCAGTCAACCTAGTTAATTTACTCCAGGTAATTTCACTGTACACTTACCGAGATAAATTGTAAAGTTATGGCTTGCTTAAGAATGTTTTAAGTGGTCTGGCCTAGTCCATAACAAGGTGTACATCTAGCCCCAGAGCACAAGCCTCAATACTATTGCCATAATGTTGTTGGGGCCAATAGCTCTTGCAGCATCCAACATATTCAACCATTTCTTGATATCATATACAATGAATCAAGTTGGTTGAAGATTCGTATCTGTGATCCTAGAACCTCAGAAGAAGGCTGACATAAATAATGCACTTCTGCTGAATGTGGATAAAAATACTTCAGCCTTGTCTTTTACACTGATACATTGGGCTCCCCCATCATTGAGGAGAGTCTTCCTCCTGCTTAGTTAGTTGTCCAACATCATTCACAACTCTATGTGACCTCGCTGTAGCCCTTAGATCTGATCCATTGGTTGTGGGATTGCTTAACCAATAATATTCATAAATCATACACAAACAATGGCGGGCTGTTATTTGAGTAGGCTGTGTGATAGATCACTCAGTTATGGCACGAGATACCAGATGTTGCTAAGGAGGAGATTGCTTGTTTGATAGGGCTAGGTTTCCTATTGTCACTTCCAGTGCCTAGACTGAAGCTAGACTGTCTGTCAGATTTTATTTCATTCTTTTGACTTTGTAGCATTTGTTATAACTGAATGGTTTGTTACATAATTTCAAAAGGCATCTAACAGTCAACTACATTACTGTAAACATGGAGTCAGTTAAAAATGGTTGATTTCTTTCCCTAAAAGACATTAGGGATCTAGATTGGTTTTTACCCTGATTGACAATGGTTACATCATCACCATTAGGCTAGTTTTTAATTCCAGATTGTTAAAATTGAATTCAAACATCTGCTATGGTGAGATTCAAAACCAGGTCCCCTGAGTGATAACCTAAGGATGTCAATTACTAATTTAGTGACATTACCACGATGTCACTGCTTCTCTCAATTCATATCTTATCTTTGAAATTAATTTGATGATATGAAGAATCTTTCTATTCTTTCCTATCCACGTTTCTCATGAATTTACATACAGGCTAAGATTAAAGACACAAGCAATGTGTAAAGCTGCACTAAAATCAAGTTTTCCCAACAGACAATATTCTATTTAACATATTAGTATTTCTGAAAAAGACACATTTTGATGAAGCTTTTTGTCTTACATTCAGATGAGCACTCTCACGAATACCAATGTAAAGGAGATACAACATTTTATACTGTTTGAGAAGACAGTGCTGATCATTTGGCAAGGAGCTTCTGATTGATAGACAAATTGTCCTGGAGAGTGCACTAGTTAAGTGATAACTGACAATTATACCTGGTATATAATTATATGAGAAACCATATCAAATATAAAACTAAATTTAAAACCAGGCATGTTGACTCCTATTGAACAAAGCATTAGCCTGAGGAACGAACCAGAGACTGGCTGTACATGTCTGATTACTGTCTGCAAACATAGTCTATGTTGTACTGTACTTAGCCTCCAGTATATGCATATGTGCCACACAATGTGCCTGACTGACCATTGGAATTGGGTTGTTAGCATAATTCATAGCACTCTCAAAATTATGTATCAAATGTTGTCCAATTGTAGAATCATATCAAGTGTTGGAAGCCACACTTTGAGATTTGCAAGCATTGCCTGGATAGGTATTGTTACTATCTTACCTGTTGCCAACAGTTTAAGGGACACACTGTTTAATGTGCCAGTCTTTGGGAGAGAAGTTCTACATACCTAGTGTCACACTAGCACTGAAATTCATGGACTCAATTACTCTTTTGTGTGGTCAGCAAAACGACCTTTTGGCTGAACAGCAACATTCTGTTGGTGACAAGTACTGCTCATATTGCTACTGCACAGAGCAATATGAAACAACAGCTTCACCTATTAAAAAAAAACAGGACTGGGAGTAGGCTATTCAGCGCTTAAGGTCAACTCTGCCGTTCAATATTATCATGGCTTAACATCCAACTCAGTATCTTTTTTTCACTTTCTCCCCATACCCTTTGACCCCTTTATTCTAAGAAATAAATCTAACTCCTTGGAAATATTGAATACTTTGGCTTCAACTGTTTTCTGTGGCCAATAATTCCACAGCCTCATTACACTTTGGATGAAGAGCCTTCTCCTTATCTGAGACCTCAATAGCCTACCCCATAAACTTATAAAGTAGTCCCCTGAGTCTGTATTCTAGGGTCATTGGGAACAGCCTTTGTGCATTTACCCTGTCTAGTATCATTACAATTTATTTATATTTTTTATAAGAGTTCTCCTCATTCTTCTAATGTCCAGTGAATGTACTCTTAATTGATCCAGACTCTATTCAAATATCAGTCTTGTCATCCCAGGAATTAGTCTGGTAAACCTTTGTTTTACTCCCTCCACAGCCAGAACATCCTGCATTAATTAAGGAGACCAAACTGCACACAGTACTCTAGGTGCAGTGTCACCAAGACCCTATACAATAATTGCAGAAAGTGATCCCTGTTCCTGTATTTAAATCCTCTCACTATTAAGGCCAACATACCATTTCCCTTCTTCACTACCTGCTCTTCTTGCATGTTTACTTTTAGTGACTGGTATACAAGGACATCCAGTAATCATTCCATGCCCCCTCTTTCCCAATTTATTGCCGTTCAGGTAATAATCTGCCTAGAAAAACAGAAATTACTGGAAAAGCTCAGCAGGTCTGGCAGCATTTGTGAAGAGAAATCAGATTAAAATTTCAGATCTGGTGACCTGTCCTCAGAATTGTTTTTCACTTAATAATCTGCCAACTTGTTTTTGCCACCAAAGTGGACAAGCTCACATGTATCTACAGTATGCTTCATCTGCCATGCATTTCCCCACTCACAACTTATTCAATTCACACTGAAGCATCTGTGTATCTTTCACAGTTCACACTCCCACCTAGTTTTGTGTTATATGCAAACTTGGAGATATTTCATTTAGTTGCCTCATCTAAATCTTAACACACGTTCTGAAGTGCTGGGGTCCAAACACTGATCTTTGTAATATCCCACGAGTCACCGGTTGGCTCATGAAAAATGTCCTGGTTATTCTTGCTGCCAACCAGTTTTCTATGCACGTCAGTATGCTACTCCAATCCCATACCCTTTAATTGTATGAGCTAATCTCTTATGTGGGACCTTATTGAAAGACTTCCAAAAGTCCAAGTAAACCATATTTACTGCCTCCTTGCTATCAACTCTGTTAAATACATCCTTATAATTCCAGCAAATTTGTCAAACATGATTTCCCTTATGTGAAATGCTGCTCAAATTTTGAGATATATAATTCCTCCTTGGTATTCTGAGGTGGACTGACCACTTTCCACAACCAAAAGTGATGGTGTCGGCCTATATATGAGTTTGTGCGATATACTATGAGAAATGATGTGATTTGGATAGCTCTTGTCTCACAATAATGGCTTTAGTGCACTTTATTTCAACTCTGAATTTGTATGATGAGCAAAAGAGCCCAATTTACCAGATTGCCAATAAATCAAATTTCCAATATGGAGAATTGTAAGAATCCCACTGAATATATATTGACCGATGAAGATGGCTTATACTAAATGGTCGGAGAAAATACCATGGCATATTTCCCAATTCACGCAAGCAGGAAAGGGATATATTTGAATGCACAGCTAATGTACGAATTTCCTTGTATATTTTAATGGGCTCTATTCTGCACTCATTCTTGTTTGAACTAGAACACTCAAATTTGCATCTCCTTTACACTGATATTTTTGCAAATATACTGCTGAACATATGATGGTACTATGACTTTGGCAGACATATTTTGTCCGTTTTCTTTTAATGAAGAAAGGTTGAGACAGAGGTGGAGAGCAAACTGCTCAAAGCCAATGAAGTAAAAAGCTTGTGAGGTTTTGGGGTTTTTTGGAACAATAGAGGCAACCTGACTGGTTGTGGCCAAGTTCCCACAGAATGAAGATTTTAGATTTCAGCAGTTGCTGGAGTCTTGAAGATGGATGTGGAAGCTCTTATTCCTCTCAGGTTACAGCTAAAAGCTGGGGTTTTCTTCCTGATACTAGAAATGCATGAGAGACAATCTATTTTGCTGAATTTGCCTTTGCCCAGAGTGTGTTAATGGAATGTTACTACATTGGAACTGTTAATTAGTCATAATTAATATATATATATTATTTGGTTAAGCATTTTGGTCGAGTTATTCCAGTTAAGCTAATTCCTTTTTTTTCCTTTTTATTTTGCCTGTATTTTAACTATAGTGTAAAAGTAAAGTGAGTTTTGCTTAAAATTGAGTAGTTTGACCAATTGAATTATATCTGGAATGTCTTACACTCACCTTTGGAAATAAGAAAGTGTTAGGGTCGAGGCTATCTTCTTCACATATTTAGAGGAGGTTTGGTCTAGGCCATAAAAAATGCAAGATGAAAATATTGATAAAATGTGCCTTTTTCAGCAATAATCAAGTTCTGTATTCAAAATATTACTCATACTGGATTTCTTGGCTTATTCCTTCATGCATCCTGGAGTAATGTGACCAGCACAAGCATGTAACCAGAGCTTTGGAGACAATGTTATGAAAGTACTTGACACAAATGTCACAATAGAGTATTGAGCATAGTTCTAGCTAAACATCAGTTTCTCTTCTATGATGTTTGAGCAATCATGTTGAAAAGTATGGAATGAATTATAAAAGCTGTAGAATGTGCATTTTGTCTAAAATGAATGCAAGCAATGGTGCTTTAAAATTCTAAGAAATAATTTGTAAGCATCTAACCATTCTGCAAGAGGCAGGTGATGAGCTGACATTTCCATTACTTCAAGAAAAGCTTGAAGATGTTTCTTCTGCCAAGTTTTCCATTACAATGCTGAAGATGCTTGTATCAATCCTTGCATAGTCAAAAGACAACTTCACTTGTCTGATCTTTCTCCAAAACTACATCACAGCTCAATTCAGATTAAGTATTTGGGCATAAATGCTATTGTGTATCAATATGTCAGATGAAGTGGGCTTATTCTAATCTCAAATTTTAAAATGCTTATTATCTAATTTTAAACTCAAATTTTAATGTGGCATTGTCACTACCGAAATAGTTATTAAGATAAAACTCTTGGTACATTGCACATAATATTTATGACAAGCTGACGTAATTCATGCCCTAGTTGCACTTCGGCAAAAAAAGTATGCTAAAAAATTAATGCTGCCTACAAAACTGCATATGTTGCAGCATACACATTTCTAGTAGCCAAGTTCACAGCTCTGCTGTTTTTTTTTACAACAGACTGTTCTTTACTGTTCCAGGAATTTTGCGTTCCCATAAATTCCTCCAAAAGATAAGTTGCCTCTCTACACATAACTTAAAATTATTAGAAAGTTGTTTTTGGCAGCTATGGCCCAGTTCAGACCACTCTCGTCTCGAAGTCAGAAAGTAGTAGGTTAAGGTCCCACTCCAGCATACACACAATAATATTAAGGCTGAGTTGCCAGTAAAGGACAGGTTATATGTTCATCCCAAGGCCTGTCTGCCCTGTTAACTAATGTAAAAGATGTCATGACTATTACAAAGAAGAGAAGAACTTGCTGCTCTCATGAATATTTAACATCACAAAAAAAAGATATTCTGATTACTTATCACTTTTCTGTTTGTGAGAGCTTACAAATTGTCTGCAGTGTTGTCTTTAGTACAAGAGTAGTGACAATTCAAAAGCCCTTCAGTGGCTGAATCTCACTTTGAGATTTTTGGCAATGGAATTGTATTAATTCATTTGAGGTGTGGTTGTTGATGGCTAGGCCAGCATTTCTTGCCTATCCTTAACTGCTCAGAGGATAGTTAACAGTCACATTACTGAAGGTCTAGTGTCACATGTAGGTAAAGATGGCAGTTTCTTTCCCTAAAGGATAATAATGAATCAGATGGGCTTTTCTCTGACAATTAACAATGGTCTCATGGTCATCATAAGACCTTTAATTCCAGATTCTTTACTGAATTCCACCATCTGCCATGGCAGAATTGAACCCAGGTGCCCAGACATTCCCTGGGTCTCTGGAGTAATAGTCTAGTGATAATATCACTTGGCCATCACCTTTATTAAATGCGCTATATATATAAACTTCCTTCACCAAATGTAGTCAAGACAGGAAAGAGTATCTAAATAGAGTCAGGATGGTGGATTTATTTAAAAAGAAATAGATGTGAAGGGATTGTATTTGAGAAGGGTAGTTTCATGTAGTGCAAGAGAGTTTAATCCAAATGTTTTTTAGAATTCTGGAAAAGCATTCCGTCCAATATGAAATGTTTTTTGCAAATTTCAGTCTGTCATTTATGCTGGAAAAATATGTGCAAAATAACTTTTTAGTTAATTAAAACTACAGCAGAAAGGAACTGTTCTGGTGGGATAGACTTCACTTGATCTGAGTTGGGACCAGTGTCCTGGCAAATCAAATAACTAGGGTTTTGGAAAGGGATTTTAAACTTAAAAAGTGTGGGTGGAAGGTTCTAGAGAGGAAAGATAAGCTCATAAAGCAAACAAATATATCAATATTGCAGGGCAATGTTGGAAGGGATAGACTGTACAAGCAATTTAAAAAGAAAACAACACATAGAACCAAAGGGGGAAGAAGATTTTAAAAAGGTGAAAATGAATGGCTCCTAACTGTAAACACACGTGGTCTGTTTATAGATAGTTCACAGAAGGTTAGCCAGGTTGATCCTTGGCATGGAGGGATTTTCTTCTGGGAAAGTGAGTAACTTGTGGCTGGACTCACTGTAGCTTAAAAGAATGAGATGTGACCTTATTGGAAAGTGAGCCTTTTAGTGGCTAGATGGAGTAGATGTAAAGTGTTCTTATTTCACTTTTGTAAGAGTCTATGGACATAATCTAAGCATAAAAGGTCACACATTATAAGACAGATAAGAGAGCATTTCTTCTCTCAGAGGACGGTGTATCTACGGATATTTTTTGAAACCACTGAAAGATATAGAAACTGGGTAATTAATGAGATAGAAGGATTTGTAATCAGTAAGAGAGAATCAAAGTTCATGAATGAAAGGTAAGAAAGTGGGGTTGAGGATTATCAAATCAGTCATGATTTCATTGAATGAAAAAGCAAGAAGCAGTGGGCTAAATGGCCTATTTCAGCTCCTACTGTGGAAAATTGTTTGATCACAACTTCAATTAAGAAACCTAAGTTTCACATGCTGTTATGTGTCTTTATTCAGGTTGAACTTTCCAAGTTTTTAAGTTCCTTAATTAACCTGAATATGATTCTAACCTTAGTTCCCTGTGCCAGCCACATCAACAAATTGTGAAGAAATACTTAATTTTAAGTATCACTTCATTAAAATAAATAAAGCATTTACCAGCTCTTTGGCTGCAATATGTTAATTCTTTTTATGCGTGCTTCAGAGATAAATGAGACAGCATGGATCTTTGAAGAGCCCTTAGCTTATCCATGTCTTTTATCCAGTCATTCTAACCATGGAGAACTTTCAATACCACGTGTTAACATCTATCTGATTACAGTATATGCATGCATGCTAAAAATAACTATTTCCTAATCGACCTGTTAGAGATGTTACAACACACTACTGGAGTACGTAGGACTTGAACCTGGGCCAGGGTCCTTACCTGAACCAGAAGGCCCAAGTTTAAGTCCCATCTGCTCCAGTAGAATAACATCTTTGATCAGCTTGACTAGAAAATAGATTTTTACATACTCTAATTCCAGTAATTAATAACTAAACACCCACCATTCCTGATCAATTATGTAGGTTGCAGAAAATATATTCTACAGTTTTTGAAGTGTTTACAATAGCTATAAGTTGCTGTCTGATCACCATTCACCTTCTCCTTGTTTCCCTAATGTTAAAATGAACAGCTACTTTATGCATGTTTGCAGCATATTTAATTTTATAACTCATGTTACTGTTGCCATTGATATTGCACCTAAAAGTTAAAGTTGCTCTCAGACATGCTCCTGATGTGAAATTGATATGTCATAATGATGAGACACAACTGGAACACTTTCACGTTATTGATTAACTGAAGCACAGTTATTTGTGATCCTTGCTGATTGAGTTGGAGTCGTGTATCCTTGCCACCATCTTGAGCTCTGTGTGCCAAGTACTGGAACTGACCACAAATAACTTCAATGTGCTTCTTTCAACTCAAGTATTTGTGTCAGTAATGAAACGACTATACAAAATTCTGTAGAAATTTCAACTGGTTTGTGAATGATCATTGTGGCTGGACATGTTCCGCTAGAATTTCTCTTCAGCTGTGATGAAAGTTTGATGTTGACAAATGACTGAGGAGTAAAAATTAAATTTCGCAGGATGATGGGAGCAAGGTAATGATCAGTACTGTATCAGTCATCCATGGTCCATTCTGCTAATGTGTTCTTTCAGACTGGATGATTGGTTGGCAGGTCTGTGGCTATCTATTCTGGGCCCCTGTTGTCTGAATTTTCTCCTTTGTTTCCTTGAGACACTTGTTTCTCACACAAGCAATGTTTATATGGTGTCTCATCAACGTTGTTCCTCCTTTCTTTTCAGCCTCTAAATAACATAAAGAGAACAGGTAATCCCTGAAGATGTACATTGGCTCTTCTCTAGAATGTTTCTCAACTTTTCAAAAACAACCCCAGAGCATAAACTAGCAACAAGCCTCTGGTTACAATGACCAAAATCAAAACCAAATAAATGCTAAAAAATAAAGATCTTATGGGACTCCTTATGAATGCAAATACAGCTGTTAGCAATTACATAGATAAATTGAATACCTCTTACACACCAGGATTCTTAGCAATGGATGGATAATCAAAATCAACATTCAGGAGGTTATCATGGACCAGAAACTAAACTGGACTTGACATATAAATACTATGGCTACAAGTTCAGGTCAGAGTCTGGGAACCCTGCAGCGGGTAACTCACCTCTTCTCTCCCATGTCATAGAGTCATAGAGATGTACAGCATGAAAACAGAACCTTCGGTCCAACCCGTCCATGCCGACCAGATATTCCAACCCAATCTAGCCCCACCTGCCAGCACCCGGCTCATATCCCTCCAAACCCTTCTTATTCATATACCCATCCAAAGGCCTCTTAAATGTTGCAATTGACTAGCCTCCACCACTTCCTCTGGCAGCTCATTCCATACACGTACTGTCAACCATTTATAAGGCACAATGTCAGGCATGTGATGGAACTCTTCCCGCTTGCCTGGCTGACAGCAGCTCCAACAACACTCAATAAGCTTGACATTATTCACAATAAAGCAGCCCCCTTGATTGGTATCATATCCACCACTTCCAACATTTACTCCCTTCACTACTGATAGACAGTAGCAATGTTATTCAAGATGCATTGCAAAAATTCACTGACGTTCCTTAGTTTGGACCTTCCAGACCTGTGACCTTCATCATGTAGGAAAACAAGAGCAGTGGATACATAGGAACACAACTACCTGAAAGTTCCCTCCAAGCCACAAACAATCGGACTTGGGATGAGATGCCATTCTTTCACTGTCGTTGAGTCAAACTTCTGGAACTCCCCTTGCTGACGGTACTGCAGATGTCCCTCAACCCCAAGAACATTTCTGGCTTAAAAGTACAGCTCACACATCTCCTCCAGACCAAGTGGAATCATCTATAAATGCTGGCCTGGTCAGCAACATCCACATACAATTAATGATTTTTAAAAAAAATCATGATTGGCAATATTAGGAAATCTGAGGCCTTTCATTAGGAAGCAATAAAATTTCATTTTGAAAGTGCTGCCAATATTTGGATGGGCAGTCAGACTGTTCGACCAAACTCTCCCATATCGACCAGGTTTCCTAAACTAAGCTAGTTTCATTTGCCTGCATTTGGCCCTTATCCTTTGAAACCTTTCATATGAATGTACCTGCCAAAATGTCTCTTAAATGTTGTAACTGTACCTGCATGTACAACTCCCTCTGGCAGCTCGTTCCACACACACATAACCCTCAGTGTGAAAATGCTGCCCCTCAGATCCCCTTTAAATCTTTCCCCTCTCACCCCAAACCTACGTCCCTAGTTCTGGACTCATCTACCTGGGGAAAAGACCTTGCAGTCACTTGAATCACTTTCAGAAGAAACTGAATTTTTGTAAATCATTTGGTTTCAACTTAAATCATTATCACTCCATTCTCTCCTTCCAATCAATGATTTGTACTGAACCAATTTGCAATTAGCCTGAAATAAAGCATGTCACAGATATACTTTTGCACAGGTAACCAGCTGTATCCAATTCCTATAATAGCATGAGCAGTATCAGGAAAACCAACTGTTATCTTTCTGCTGTGAAAGCTTTCTCATGTTGCAAGGTTTAATCAACTGTAATCCTGCAATTTTCTTTAAACTTGCGGACCACAATGTATGGCATATAGGAACATAGAGGAGAGTGTGAGGTTTGCAGATGCAGGTTTCCTGATGAAGGGCTCTGCCCTGAAACATTGATTTTCCTGCTCCTCGAATGCTGCCTGACCTGCTGTGCTTTTCCAGCAACACACTCATATAGGAACATAGAGTCATAAAGATGTACAGTACAGAAACAGACCCTTCGGTCCAACTCATCCATGCTGACCAGATATCCCAAACCAATCTAGTCCCACCTGACAGCACCCGGCCCATATCCCTCCAAACCCTTCCTATTCATATACCCATCCAAATGCCTCTTAAATGTTGCAATTGTACCAGTCTCCAACACTTCCTCTGGCGGCTCATTCCGTACCCGTACCACCCTCTGTGTGAAAAAGTTGCCCCTTAGGTCTCTTTTATAACTTCCCTCTCTCACCCTAAACCTATGCCTGGACTCCCCCAACCCAGGGAAGAGACTTTGTCTATTTATCCTATCCATGCCCCTCAGGATTTTATAAACCTCTCTAAGGTCACCCCTCAGCCTTTGATGCTCCAGTGAAAACAGCCGCAGCCTACTCAACCTCTCCCTGTAGCTCAGATCCTCCAACCCAGGCAATATCTTTGTAAATCTTTTCTGAACCTTTTCAAGTTTCACAACATCCTTACATGAGGAAGGAGACCAGAATTGCATACAATATTCCAAAAGTGGCTGAACCAATGTCCTGTACAGCTGCAACATGACCTCCTAACTCTTGTACTCAATACTCTGACCAACAAAGGAAAGCATACCAAATACCTTCTTTACTATGCTATTTACCTGTGATTCCACTTTCAAGGAGCTATGAACCTGCACTGTCATCACTGTTCTGGCACAACTACCGAAACATTGACAACTTACAGCTCAACACAGTCCTCAGAAGACAGCAGAGACAAGCCATAAGAGACACAGATCAAGTCCAGAAAATCATTGAAAGGGCCTTCAGTGTGTTAAAATAACATTTTTGTTTCTTTGGCCACTTGGGAGACCAAGTGGCCTTTGCCATACAACACAGTAACAGTTTGCAAAATAATTGTAGTCCACTGTATTGTTTAGAATGGTATAACATTAGATACACGACTTAGATCAGAGAAGCGGTTAGATAAGGATGAAGGGGAAGGAAAAAACATACATTAACCAGCATCTTATGACTCAGTGGTCTATAGGTGACTGATGAATCGGGCAATTATTGGTGTTTCTAACTTAAATCTGTACAATGTGTAACAAGCCTATCAGCATTAGAACTAGGAAAATGTTTCTAATGAGCGTGACTATGTGATCTTCTTTTGCATAGTTTTGCAATTTTACTACTTAGTAGGCATTACTTTTGAAATACAGAAAGATTTTCATACTATGCAACAAAGGGTCAGGAAAGTGTTTATATATTGTGTGTGATGTAATGTGCCGCTGTAATGTAACTCTCCGTGATGCAATAGTCTATTGGATGGCCCATCTCAGGAAGTGCTTCCATGGAAAGCAGCCACTGTGGAAGCATATGATAGCAAAGCCTTCTGTGTATGATCCTGAGAATCATCTGGCATGTGGTGACTATGCTTCTGTTGTTAAAGACCCAACAGTTGTGCCCTTGAATGTTCTGGCCTCTTCTTCTGGGGTATCTCGCTTTATCACTCAGCTGATGTGAATTGACGCATGTGGTGCTTGGTTGAGAGCCGACCTTCCTGGGCGACTGTTTACACGTTGCTTATGACTCCACTGGTTCAGGTGGATCATTAACATTATGCAGACCAATTCTCAATGTGTGATGAAGAGACTCAACTGATTGATGTGCTCAGTGCTGCCTATTCAACATTTTGACATTGAAATGAAGCTAATTAAAATCTTTCACAAACCAGTGCGCTGTTAATAGCCTTAGCATTGCACTCAGTAATCTTTCTAAAATCTCTAATATGTTTTCTTCATCATTTATACATGGTGCTAATGATACCCAGTTATAGCTTTCCACTATTTCTGACTATCCTTCTACAGTCTCTTTGTCAGATTGTGTGCTTAACATCCAGCGTTAGATGAGTCACAACTTGCTGCAGCAACTTATTGAAGGCACCAAAGTAATAACACTTAGCCCACTCCGCCAACTCCATCTTCCACTGGGGTTATTGTTTCAACATGAAACATATGGTGTATAACCAGCAGGTTGACCCAAGATAATCGACCACTCTTAATTGTCCCCACAACAGATGCTGACTTCTGTCCAATCTCCCATCTCCATCCTATTGTCAGTCTGTGTTCCACTGAAGCCCTAGTTCAGGTTTGTCCCCACTCAACTTAATTATACATGCTGAATAATCCCCCACATTGCAACCTCTAGAATTGTATAGCTTGTTCAATGCTCTGTTACCTATATACTATGTTGCACCAAGTTCTTGTGATATTCATTTATTTCAGTCTCCTACTATCTTAGAAACATAGAATCATACAGCACACAAGAAGCTCTTTGGTCCATCAAATCTGTACCACGAAAAGTACAATAAATCTACACTTGTCCCACTTTTCAGCACAATGCTCATAGCTGTGAATGTTATGACACTTCAAGTGCTTATCCAAGTACTTTTTAAAGGTTGTGAGTTTACCTGTCTCAACTACCTTTCTGGGTAGTGCATTCCAGACCCCCACCACCTTCTAAGTTAAAGATTCTGTCCTCAAGTCCCCTCTAAATTTCTAGTCTTTCACCTTAAAATTAAGCATCATGTCATAAGGGGAACATTTGCTTTCTATCTACTCTGTACATGCCCCTTATAACCTTATACACTTCTACCAGGTCCCCCAGCAACATCCTTTTCTCTAAAGAAAACAACTCAAGCTTACAGTCATAGTCATAGAGTCAGAGAGATGTACAGCACAAAAACAAGCCCTTCGGTCCAACTTGTCCATGCTGACCAGATATCCTAAACTAATTTAGTCCCATCTGACAGCACTTGGTCCATATCCCTCTAAACTCTTCCTATTCACATACCTATCCAGATGCCTTTTAAATGTGATAATTGCACCAACTTCCACCATTTCCTCTGGCAGCTCATTCCCTACATTCACCACCCTCTGTGTGAAAAATATTGCCCCTTAGGTCCCTTTTAAATCTTTCCTCTCTCACTCTAAACCTATGCTCTCTAGTTCTGGACTCCCACACCCCAGGGAAAAGACCTTGTCTATTTACCCAATCCATGCCCCTCAGTGGATGAGTCTCCTCTGCACCTCTTCCAGTTTACCACATTCCTTCCACTAAATCTTACATTTAAAATTGCCATACTTTTGTTAAGTCCCTCCGAGTCCTCATCCTAACCAACCATTACCAGCCCAAAGAAACTTTCCCCCACCCTCAACACCCACACACACAAACTCTATTTCTCTGCCGCTAACCCTTTTTGCAGTCCTTACCAGCTCATTTCATCAATGAATGCCTTGCAGTCAACTCCTAAGAACTCAACTCTCTAAATCTCTTAGCTTTTCCATGACCTTTTCTATCTTAAAATGTAATTCTTTAAACCTATTTCTTTGATCTACCTTTTCTGTCTTCCATTGCAGCAGGTACATAAGTGAAACTTCCTTTTGTTTCCAAACCTTGTATTCTCAACACCATTCAGAACCTGAGTGCCTATATGCCATGTTAGTGACACCATCTCCATTGTATTGATATTCTATTCTATACTGATCTAGTTGCTCAGACAAAGGAAGTTTGACACTTTTGTGACCTGAATGAGGGCCTAGAAGGAAGGGTTAGTAAATTTATAGATGACACTAAGGGCGTGGAGTTGTGGATAGTGCCAAAGGAACTTGTAGGTTACAGAGGGACATAGATAAGCTGCAGAGCTGGATCGAGAGTTGGCAAATGAAGTTTAATCTGGAAAAGTGTGAGGCGATTCACTTTGGAAGGAGCAACAGAAATAAAGACTACTGGGGTAATGGTAAAATTCTTGGCAGTGTAGATGAGCAGAGAGATCTTGGGGTCCATGTAAAGAGATCTCTGAAAATTGCCACCCAGGTTGATAGGGTTGTTCTAAAGGCATAAGGTGTTTTAGCTTTTACTGGCAGAGGGATTAAGTTATGAAGCTAAGAGGTCATGTACAAAACTCTGGAGCAGCCACACTTGGAGTATTGCATACAGTTCTGGTCACCACATTAGAGGAAGGATGTGGAAGCTTTGGAAAGAGTTCAGAGTAGACTTACTAGGATGTTGCCTGGTATGGAGGGAAGGCCTTATGAAGAAAGGCTGAGGGACTTGAAGCTGTTTTTGTTAGAGAGAAGAAGGTTGAGAGGCAACTTAATTGAGACATGTAAGAAACTAGAGGGTTACATAGGGTGGACAGTAAGAGCCTTTTTCCTCGGATGGTGATGGCTAGCATTAGGGGGCATAGCTTTAAACTGAGGAGTAATAGATATAGGACAGATGTCAGAGGTAGTTTCTTTACTCACAGAGTAGTAGGGACATGGAATGCCCTGCCTGCAACAGTAGTAGACTCGCCAACTTTGAGGATGTTTAAAGGGTCATTGGATAAACACATGGATGAAAATGCAATAGTGTAGGTTAGATAGGCTTCAGATTAGCTCCACAGGTTAGCGCAACATCGAGGGCCAAAGGGCCTGTACTGTGCTGTAATATTCTATGTCTATGTAGAATGGGCAGTGTAATTTATATGCTTCCTTGGTGAGCCCTCAAACACTGGCATATCTTATCAACATTGGCCAAAATGTAAAATTCAGGATGAAACTCGTCTGGAAGCATTTTAAAACATAAAGTAAGAGCACAGTCAGGAAAACTTTGCACCACAACAGTGGTTAACATCAACTCTGCTGTAGAATAGTACTCTGACTTAACGTTGTGCAGCTGCTCTAAAGGACCATGGAATTCCAGCTAACACCAGTCTCGACATGGTGATAGAGATGCTTAAGTCCACTCTAACTCCATAATTGTACTCTATTTTCTGCCCATCTTTGACTCCCTCCATTTAAGATTTTGACTGTGTTAATAGAGTTCTATTATGTCTCACGAAGAATGCATGCACAACTGTTCATTTTTTTTCCATTGGTTAGTCATGAATGCAATTTAATAAAGAAGATTCTACATCTCACTATTTAAATATTCTACGTGAAATTTCCCTTCATTTATATCTTGATTGTCATGGCATTATTCTTTGAAACAACATTTAAAAAAAAAATTCATGTCTTTTGTTCTTTTATCGTATTACACAAAATTCTACCATTAATTCTCAGATCTGTTACTGTTTGGCATCATGACGATGCAAATAGCTCTACTTGTTTATGTGGTGCATGAAGATTGCGTCCTTTTTATGAAGAGTATGGTAGCTTAAGAGGTCTGCCCTGTTGTCATATGCTTGGATGCACGATGTCTTCTGAAAGTTGATAATTGCTTGAGAGTGATAGAGATGGTGATCAGACTGTGTTCTGTTGGTGGAGGCAACTAGTTAATGAACACCTTGGCTCTGTGCTACCCTGTGCTACTCTGTGCTCTTGCAACTCCAAAGCAATAATTTATCTGAACTGGCACTGGAGCCTGCAGAATATGATCTTCTGTTCCTCCAGGCTTCAGAGATGACCACGTTAGGAGTGCTACAGGCTGCGATTAATTTGGTTTCCTCATTAAAGTGCATCACAGGACTCCCTAATCTATCCAAGCACAATGGATACCATTGTGAGTGGCTCTACAGTCTTCTCCACTTCTGTTATGATGTGCATCACTCAGACTAGTGCGAGTAGCACTGTGGTGAGCCCTAGTTGTTTTCACTGAATAATTGAGAAACAGAATCATGCTGATTTCAAAAAGACATTACGGCAGTAATGATTAGAAATGTCTGTGGAATTTTGTTTGACTGCTTCCTGGAACAATACATTGTGAAAATAATTAGTGATGCAGCTATTTTGGATATACTGTCATGCAATGCTGTGGAGTTAATTAATAATCTTGGGAACAGATCCACGTGAATCAGCAATCACAATCAAAGTCCCATACAAAATTCTTAGTCAAAGTCAACTATGTAGGAAGGAAAAACGGACTAAGGTTAATTGCCTAAATAGGCTAAATGGTATGGTAATAAATAAAGTTGGGAATGGTTGAAGAAGCAATTCAAACTGTTCAGCAAAAATACACTCCAAGGATAATTATATAAGAAAGATCCATCTCATGGCTTACTAAATTTAAAATTAGGAATAGTTCAGTTTAAAAAAAAAGTTTATGATTGCAAATGTCCTCTGAATAACAAAATAAAAATAGTTTATTCTATTTGTAAATTGACCTCTGGTTGGTGCAGGCTTCACTTTCCCATCCCCCACCATATCCCACCACTTCCAGTGTAGAGATTTCCCAATCCCTATCCTCCATTCAACCCTCCCAGAGCACACCTCAACACGAAATGCTGGCTCTGTTCCTGGTACAAACATCAGTCCCACCCCTGCTCCTGGTCTTTGACCCTGCTCCCACTGGAACCCAGATGGGAATCCCAGGCATCGAGTCCCATAATAATGTCACTGTGTGTAGATGTTTCTTGTCGACTGTCCTGTCATTGCCAAGTGATATCAGTGGCGATGCTTGCATGTGTGGTGGCCAGATTGCATTATGGATAATCAATCCATTTTGAGAAAGCATTTGATAAAAGTGCCACACAAACAATTAATATGAAAGGTAAGGGCTCTTTGAGTTGTACGTTTGATTTTAACATGGACTGGAGAATAGTTAACAGACGTGAAGCAGAGATTAGGGAAGAATAGGATATTTTCAAGTTGGCAGGCTATAACATGTAGATTGGTATAAGGACACATCCTGTGGCCTCCACTATTTACATTTTAAAAACTGAGAAGACTGTAATATATGTAAGGTTAGTGATTCAGTTAAAATTCAGAATATAAACTGTGAAGATGACTCAAAGAGAGTGCAAAGAAATTTAGATATTGAATGGTCCACAAGGTGGCCTAAGAAGCTTAAGGGGAAATATTTTGTTCGTCATTTTGGTAGCAAGATTAGGGAACCATTTTTAAAGTTGACACTCAGAGTCTTGCTGGATTAGTGGTGCTGATTTTCAGCATCTGCAGTCATTGTTTTTACCTTACTCAGAGTCTTGCGTATGCTCAGACAAGGAATGTAAAGTTAGCATGTGGGGATAACAAACATCTGGGAAGACAAACTGCATATTGGTTTTTGTTGCAAAGATTGGACTTCAAAATAAATTTTGCTACAACACTGGGTTTTGGTGAGGCCACACTTAGAGATCCGTACAGAGTTTTGATCTCCTTACCTAATGAAACATATATTTGTATTGGAGAAAATACAACAATGATTCACTAGTCTGATTCCTGGGAAAGCTGATGTAAAAGAGGCAAAAGTGAGGATTGTAGATGCTGGAGACTAGAGTTAAAAGTGTGGTGCTGGGAAAGCACAGCAGGTCAGGCAGCATCCGAGGAGCAGGAAAATCAATGTTTTGCACAAAAGCCCTTCATCGGGAAAAGATGCTGTAAAAGAGGCTGAATATGTTGGGCCTATTCTCTTTGGAGTTTAGAAAAATAAGAGTGATCTCACTGAATCATACAAGATGCTGAAGGGGCTTGATATGTTATATGCTGAGGGGCTGATTCTCCTAATTAGGGAAAATGAAACATTGGACACAGTCTCAGGGCAAGGGGCTAGAACATAGAACATAAAACAGAATAGTACAGCACATACAGGTCCTGTGGCCCTCAATGTTGTGCTGACCTTTTATCCTACTCTAAGATCAAACTAACCTACATACCCTTCATTTTACTGTCTTCCATGTGCCCATCAAAGAATCGCTTAAATGTCCCTAATGCATCTGACTCTGCTACCACTTCTGACAGTGCATTCCATGCACCCACCACTCTCTGTGTAAAAAACCTACCTCTGACATCTCCCCTAAACCTTCCTCCAATCACCTTAAAATTATGCTCCCTTGTGATAGCCATTACTTCCCTGGGAAAATGTCTCTGACTATTCATTCTAACAATGCCTCTCATCATCTTGTACACCTCTATCAAGCCACTATTCATTCTTCTTCACTCCAATGAGAAAAGCCCTAGCTCCCTCAACCTTTCTTGATAAGGGACATGCCCTCTAGTCCAGGCAACATCTTGCTAAATCGCCTCGGCACCCTATAGAAAGTTTCCACAACTTTCCTATAATGAGACAACCAGAACTGAACACAATATTCCAAGTGTGTCTAACCAGGGTTCTATGGAGCTGCAACATAACCATGTGGCTCTTAAACTCAATCCCCTTATGAATGAAAGCCAACACACCATCTTAACATGCCTTCTTAACAAACCTTTCAACTTGGGTAGCAACTTTGAAGGATCTGTGGACATGGACCCTAAGATCTCACTGTTCCTGTACATTGCCAAGAATCCTGCCTTTAGCCCTATATTCTGTATTCAAATTTGACCTTCCAAAATGAATCACTTCACACTTTTGACCAAATTGAACTCCATCTGGCACTTCTCAGCCCAGTTCTGCATCCTATCAATGTCTTGTTGCAACCTACAAGAGCCATCCAAACTATTCACAACTCCCCCAACCTTTGTGTCATCAGCAAACTTACTAACCCACCCTTCCACTTCCTCATCCAAGTCATTTATAAAAATCACAAAGAGCAGAGGTCCCAGAACCGATCCCTGTGGAAAATCACTGGTTACCGAGCTCCAGGCTGAATATTTTCCATCTACTACAACCCTTGGTCTTCTATGGGCTAACCATTTCTGTAACCAGACAGCCAACTTTCTCTGCATCCCCCACGCTTCCTTACTTTTTGAATGAGCCTACCATGGGGAACCTTATCAAATGCCTTGCTAAAATCCATGTACACCACGTCCACTGCTCTACCTTCATCAATGTGCTTTGTCACATTCTCAATGAATTCAATAAGGCTTGTGAGGCATGACTTGTCCCTCAAAAGCCATGCTGGCTATCTCTAATCAAACTATGGTTTTCCAAGTTCCTGTCTCTCAGAATCCTCTACAATAATTTGCCCACCACAGACGTAAGACTGACTGGTCTGTAATTCTCAGGATTATTCCTATTCCCCTTCTTGAACAAAGGGAATAACATTTGCCACTCTCTAAACATCTGGCACTACTCCAGTGGACAGTGAGGATGCAAAAATCATCGCCAAAGGTGCAGCAATCTCTTCTCTTGCTTCCTGTATAAACTTTGGTTATATCCCGTCTGGCCCAGGGGACTTAGCTATCCTTACGTTTTTTCAAACTTTTCAGCACATCCTCCTTCTTAACATCAACCTTTTCCAGCACATGAGCTTGTTTCACACTGTGCTCACAAACGTCAAGGTTTCTCTCAGTAATGAATATTGAAGCAAAGGATTCATTAAGGACCTCCCCTACCTCCTCCAAGTCCAGGCACAAGTTCCCTCCACTATCCATGATTTGCCCTACCCTCACACTGGCCATTCTCTTGTTCCTCACATGCCTTAATCCTACCCACTAAAATGTTTGCCTGCCCTTTTCTAGCTCTCCTAAATCCATTCTCAGTTTCTTCCTGGTTACCTTGTAATCTTCTAGAGCCCTGCCTGATCCTTGCCTCCTCAAACTTAAGTAAGCTTTCTTCTTCCTCTTGATGAGACATTGCACATCAATTGTCAACCAAGGTTCCTTCACCCAACCATCCCTTCCATGCCTCAGAGGGACAAACCTATTCAGCACTATCAGCAGGTGCTTCCTAAACCACCTCCACATTTCTGTCATGAATTGGCTAGAGGACATCTGTTCCCAATTTCTGTGCCCCAGTTCCTGCCTAATAGCATTGTAATTCCCGCTCTCTCTATTAAATACTTGCCCATTCCGTCTGCTCCTATCTCTCTCCATGACTATAGTAAAGGTCATGGAATTGTGATCACTATCACTGAAATGCTCTCCCACCAAGAGATCTAACAAGACATGGTTCGTTGCCAAGCACCAAATCCAAAAATGGCCTCCTCTCTAGTCAGCCCATCTACAATATTGAGTCAGGAATCCTTCCTAGCTGCACCTCACATAAACTGCTCCATCCAAATTACTTGAACTGAGGAGGTTCCAATCAATATTAGGGAAGTTAAAGTCAGCCATGACAACAACCCTGTTACTTCTGCACCTTGCCAAAATCTGCCTTCTAATTTGCTCCTCCATGTCTCTGTTGCTATTGGGGGGCCTGTAGAAAACTCCCAATAAAGTGACTCCTCCTTTCCTGTTTCTGATTTCAACCCGTGCTGACTCAGTAGACAAACTCTCTTTGACGACCTCCCTTTCTGTAGATGTGGTACTATCCCTAATTAGCAATGCCACTCCTCCACCTCTTTTACCTCCCCACTATTCCTTTTGAAACATCTAAACCCTGGAACATCCAACAACTATTTCTACCCCTGTGATAGTCAAGTCTCTGTAATGGCCACAACATCATAGTTCCAATTATTAGGTTCATCACCTTTAATACTGATACTTTTTGCATTAAAATAGACATATTTCAACCTATCACACTGACTGCAATTTTGCCCTTTCAAGTGTCTATCCTTCCTTACAGACTCTCTGCACATTGTATTTGCATGTTCATTAGGTACTACATCCTCAGATCTATAGCTCCAGTTCCCACACCCCTGCCAAACTAGATTAAACCCTCTTGAAGAGCTCCAGCAAACCTCCCACCCAGGGTATTTGTGCCCCTCCAGTTCTGGGTGCAACACCTCTTTCTTGTACTGGTCCCACCTTCCCCAGAAGGTATCCCAATGATCCACATATCTGAAGTCCTCCCTCCTACACCAGCTCCAAGCCACGTGTTCATGTGCACTCACCCTCTTATCCTTGCCTCACTAGCCCGTGGCATCAGTACCCATCCTGAGAATACTACACTGCTTGTCCTGCTTTTTAGCTTCCAACCTAACTCCCCATATTCTCTTTTCAGTTCCTCGTCCCTTTCCCAACCTATGCCATTGGTACCAATGTGTACCACAACTTCTGCCTGCTCTCCCTCCCACTTAAGAATCCTGTAGATTCAATCCAAGACTTCCCTGACTCTGGTACCTGGGAGACAACATACCATCCAGGAGTCCCGTTTGCAACCACTGAATCTCCTGTCTGTTTCTCTCACCATTGAATCTCCTATCACTACCACTGTCCTATTCTCCCCGCTTCTCTGCTGAGCCCCAGGACCAGGCTCAGTGCTGGAAACCTGTCTGCTAACAACAGTATCCACAACGGTATATTCATTGTTAAGGGGGATGACTACAGGGGGTTGCTGCACTGTCTGCCTATTCGCTTTCCCTCTCCTGACGGTCACTCATCTACTGACTTACTTTCCCAATCCCTCTCGTACTCACCTTGAATCCCCTATGCCTCCATATCCTTTCCAAGCTCTACCATAGGTATTCACACTCTATCCACTGTGACAGAGCTCAGGATCCTCCACTTCTTTGAAATAGACCTTTAAAATACTCTCACAATCCAATTAAACTGTAATTTAAACCATGTCATAAGGAAAATAAACTTCCGTCCAGAAAAGCCATCCAAAAACATTAAACTCCCTTAAATGGTCAATATGTTGTAAAGTTTCACTTAACATTTAAAGGGCAGATAATCCTTTAACAACATTTTCATTCTATCAAAAGTAGCCCCTGGCTCCCCATCGAATTGAATGATTCCCCAAATTTGAAAGTTAACCAAACACACCCTTGGAAAGCTGATCAATTGAACGCACTGACATTGAAGAATGGGTGCCTTTTTTTCATCTGTTATTGGTGACATTGCCTTCCATTTTGCAAGGTATATTCTTTGTGAACCAATGGATTGAAGCTGGTGGTAGATACTTCAACATTTTCAACAATGGGGCAAGATTTTTCAAGTTAAAGATCTCTGACATTTAAGTCACAGACCAAAATGACAAAAGAATTTCCAGCACACTTTTCTACAGCTATAATTAAATTACGGCACTTTTTCCATGGCAAAAGTTTTCTTATGCACCTCAGCAATTAAACAATGTTGGGCAATGTAATGGATTAGTGGTGCTGGAAGAGCACAGCAGTTCAGGCAGCATCCAAGTAGCTTCGAAATCGACGTTTCGGGCAAAAGCCCTTCATCAGGCCCTTCGTCGATCTCGAAGCTATTTGGATGCTGCCTGAACTGCTGTGCTCTTCCAGCACCACTAATCCAGAATCTGGTTTCCAGCATCTGCAGTCATTGTTTTTACCTGGACAATGTAATGGTCAACTCACCACTTCAAAACAAAATCCTGTATTGAATCACTCATAAGTACATTACAATTCAACTTCTAATAGTGACATCTGAGGCCATAAACATCCAGCACTTAACCAGTCAGAAAATTTCTGATTCTTTAGCAGGCTTTCACCACAGTCATACATTCTCCATCAAAGTTGTTGCTTTTAGGGCAGTTCACCTGAAAATAAATTTCTTACATGCCTTATTTATGGTCGTGACCTAACCTCAGGAGAGATACATATTAAGTTGCAATCCAAGGTCTTCCCAACCAGTGAAAAGCATACACAAAATATTTCATGGATTTGGGAAGTCACTGCAAACTTGAGATTACTGTAAAAGATTTCTTACTGTTCATCATATGCAGCATCATTCTCTCATCTGTTGGGGAGAGATTTCAGAGAGGAGTCTGGTACAATTCAATCTTTACTTGGAGCTCCTTTACAATGCAGCATGGGAGAAGTCTCTGGAGGCAGCTTCCAAATCCTTTCAACTCTGCAATCAGGTACAGTATATTTATATGTTTCGCTTTACAATGATTAAATGCAACATTGAAAGTAATGCAAGCCACATCCCTTCTGACACACAGATACAATCCTTTGTCTGCATGGTCAATGATGAACAGCTGTATGGACAATCCCTAGATTTTCTCATGATGCTTACCAAACATCCTTATCACCGAAAGTGAGGACTACAAATGCTGGTGACTAGAGTCAAGAATGTGGCACTGGAGAAGCACAGCAAGTGATGGAGCATCCGAGGAGCAGGAGAATAGACGTTTCGGGCAAAAACCCTTCATTGGGAACATTTTGCCCAAAACATCGATTCTTCTGCTCCTTGGATGCTGCCTGACCTGCTGTGTTTTTCCAGCACCACACTCTAGATCCTTATCATCTATCCTTGAGCTTTCACAATGCATCTTACTCAATCACATTCCAAGACTGACAGTATTTAATCCTCCCTGCTAGCAGGATAGGAGTTACTTCCTACTGTCTGAGGTTGTCTATTCATAGGAATTCAGTTAAATCCCTGGATGCTAGTTTGCCAGTAGCAGTTATAATTTCAACACACCCACATGAATAATATGCAGTGACATTACCTAAAGAATCATGTGATTGGACTCTTCTCTTTTACAAACTTTGAACTGCTTGGTACCAGGTGCTCCTTATTTACGTTTTTCAAGGGTATTCCTTAGTAAAACTGTCTCTGTGCCTAGAGCTGACAGTCTACAGAAAGTTTATTAAAGTCTCAATGTCTGATACACTAAAACTGAAGCTACCATATTATTGTACAAATATGGATGTGTGTACACATAAATGTAATTATGATTGCCTAAAAGGTCTTAACTAAGGTGGGTTGAACTTTCCCCTTCTGTTCCATATTTAATAGCAAACTTTAAATTAGCTTGCCAAACGTCTTCCATTCAAACTTCCATTATCAGAAATACCTCTACAGTTTTGCTTCTTCATTAGATTTCTATGAGGCACTTTATTTTCTTATCTGGTTGCCTTGAGTATGGAGGCCCACGGTTCTGACTGTGTAAACTATCAGTTCAGCTATCAATTCTCTTCAGCCATTTTCTGTAAGCTAAAAAAACACATGGCAGCCATTTTATGTTACCTTCAGCCATGGGCGATTCCAACACATCCATCACCAGATAAAACTTTGGCCTAACAAATCAAATTTATTCTCAAGAAACACTGATGTCCTATAGCTTCAAAAGAAAAAAAATTGAGAGTCTCTTTGTGGCTAAAATTTTTCAATTGTGTCAATGCTGTGTGAAATTATGTCCTGCTGCAGTAGAAATTTTGGACATAAATCTATATCCATGTATGATCTGTGATAATCCACAGCTCACATGAGCATATCTTTTGTATGTGGGACAAAGCTATAAAAACATGCATTTTACTGGATATATCTTGGAAGTAGTGCAAGTGAGCAAGGCAGTCAGCACATAACAATTCAGCATAAAGCAGTCAGAAATCTGCTGCATACAAACTTAATTTCATAATATCACCCTTGCACCTTAGTTATGGTTCTTCATGGAATTTAGGAATGGGGTAAAATCTGTTATTGATCAGTAGTACAGTAGCCCAAATACAAAAGTAATGGAAACAGAAAGAACAATGGTTATTATAAATCAGAAACAAGAACAGAAATTGCTGGACGAGCTTAGCAAGTTTGGCAGCCTCTGTAGAGAGAAATCAGAGTTCATGTTTTGGGTCAAGTGTCCCTTCCTCAAAGTAAAAGTAATGGAGCTAAATCAAATCTAACATGCCTAATAGGAAACCCATGAGATGAGGCAGAATACTGATTTACTCAGTCACAGTACATCACTTCAAAAAATGAAAATTAAAGATGGATGGAATGTCCAATTGATATTATATCTGATTCCCATCAATTTCCTGAATTAGGATTAGGTTAAAATTGCCCCAATGTCTTCAAGCAAATGGAAGACAACACTGATTAATAAAAGCAAATCAAGCCAATTCCTCAGAATGCCCAAGTCTCCAAGCATACTTATAAATATAACTATTTAAACTGTCAACTACTTTAGGAATTATCTGATTGTCTTTCACTTGACACAGGGAAGTACCATATATATTTATTTCTTTGTAGGGATGAAATGATAAGCCTTTGGTATTTTTAATGATGTGAGTTTTGACAGTTAAGCAAGAAGTATCAATAATGTTGCTCATTATTTCAAATAATGTTTTGCATGCAGATGACATGGGCACATAAATAAAAAAAATTGATTTATTATAATAGTTTTGCAACATTGTCATTAATTATTAACTTAATGCAATTGCTCATACAGAAGTGCATAAACCAAGAATTATAATGGCAATGGAAGTAATTAAGATACTATTCCACCAAAACAAATTAACAGTGCTTTTCCACAAAGCAACATCATACTTTGAAGATTTTAACATAGCTATATTAATTTAGTTGTCAAAATTATTTATCTGTTTCTGTCAATTCTATTAAATGTTAATATAGTGAAGGAAAGACTTACAGTAGTTCTATCACTGTAATTATTATGTCACCAAAGAACAAGATTTATCCGTTGGTTGAATGAGATGCTGTCAGTGAACAAGAAAATAAGATTTATGTGTGACTTTTCAGATTGGTTGGTGATGTTTCCTTTAACATTACCATGTTTTCACTTACAAAATTACATCATGTCGAGTTTAAAATAGCAGTGTTTACAAGTTGCTAATCTGATTAAACATGATTTTGTGTACAGTGTTACAAATCAACCACTTCCCAACGATTTGGGTTTTCTTTATTCAAATGGATTCCCTCAAGTTTCTCCCCTCATCTCTTGAAGGTGCTGATTGATATTGAGCTGCAGTGCCGTGGTCACCCTCCAGTACCTTGCCATTCTTCATACATAAGTCTTGACAGTTGGTGTCAGTAGGCCACTTGATCATGAAAGCGTGACATCTGCATCAATCTTAGACTCACCTGATGTCTGCACACACATGACCGACCATTAGAGACCATAGGACAGCAACCAGCCCACAGAACACTGGGTGTGTATTACCCATCCTTTGTATTGCTCCATCTCCTTGCTTGAAATTAACATCCTCAGCCCAGGCTGGAGATTGAATCTGGGACCAACCTGTCTCTGTGGCTCAGTTTCTTACTGCCCTGTACATAAATGGAGTTACTTGTTGGACAGATAAAGAACTTTGTTTCTGTTATAAATCAAATTTAACTTCAGTTTTTTTGCCAAAGATTTTCTGCAAATATTTATACCTTTTTCAAAGTAGCTATTACATCCATGATTTATTTGTTCAAATAGCTGTGAGCAATTGCAACTTATATTTGTCATTTATTTTTCCCCAAGAGGCTTTATTCAAAACTATTAGAGTGAGGATATTGGGAGGGTCTTAATAAGTGTCCATTGAATACATGAAATCTTTGGGATTTCTTTGTAATTATTCAATAAAAGAGTTTTACTTTTCTATTCATAAAATAAACCAGGATTTTTTTAATATGCTAACCAGAAAAATGAAGCTGCCTCCTTTGCTGATCTACGGTAACTACAGAATAAGGAATGCCAAAATGCATATTGGGAATCCAGTATTTAATTAGTGCTCCAAGCCACCTCGGCCTGGAGTACAATACATTGTTCCAATGATAATTCTTTAATAATAGTTTCCTCCAGTTTATTTCAACTTGCTAGAATCATAAAGCTTATTCTATTTAAAATAGCCAATAGGTTTCCTTTAATTATCGCATGAGTATTTTTAATGATGAAAGCTACTATATAATTAATGCAGTATATTTACTGCGCAGGATATATATTTTGTGAATTCTATCCCATTTCATTTTAATTTAAAAGTGCAATTTAATATAGCTTTTATTACTTCTTAATATATCTTTATTTAAAATTTCTCAATCTGTAATTTTCTCCCGTCTTTAGGTCTTACGTATCACACATCATTCCTTGCCTGAGGGACTGGGATGTTGATCTATTCCTGGGCTTCTTCCATTGCTGCTGTAACCAGCTGCTACACACAGCAGGTAATGTTTTGCCCTTTGATTTTCTTTAACTTCTTTCCCATGTGTGATTTACTGAGGTGATTTTTTTTCCCTTCACAGCAGCAATGTTCACTTAAGATCATGAGCAACAGCCGTGCCTATTGCAAGTATCAATATACCAAACAGTGTCAGGAAACTGACAGGCGCAGTTGAAGATGTAGCAGTAGAGTGTTGGATTGCTACAAATGACTGAGACTTGAATTGTGGCACGGTATAGCCCAAATCATCGGGTGACAGAACGTATGTCTATAAGAAAACTAAAATTAACATTTCTAGTAAAACTGCAAAGTAAAGCAAGGTAAAGGTCAGAAAAAGTTTACCTGAATCGCTGACATCTAACAAATAACCATTTCTTTAAACTGCTTTTGACAGAAGCTTGAGAATATACTACCTGCCCTTTCACTACCTGGCCTTTAACCTTTGTCTTATAGAAAGAGAGGGTTGAATGGTAGGGGAGGGTGGAATGTCTTAAAACAGGAAGCTTGCTTCAAATCAGTAATTAAACTGTTTTAGACTCCAGGCTACAGCAAGGTTGCTGGGAAAGCAATGAGAGTATGGCACAGATTCACTAGTCTTAAGTAAACACAAATATAAACAAAGACTTGAAAAATTAAGTTACTTTTTACCGGAAGAGAATAGAATGTGGCATGTTTGGAAATAAGACAGAATAGAAAGACCCAAGCGACGTAAATTTTTAAAGTTTTTTTTACAGCTTGTGTGACAGAACAGGGATATTGTTTAAAAATGAGGAGTCTTGCTTTTAAGCTGGAGATCAGAGAAATATTTTCTTACGGGTGTTCTTCAGTTTCTGGAATTCTCATCCCCAGACAGCATTACGAAGCTGGACTATTGCATATCTTTAAGTAGAGGCAGATACATTCTTGACTAACAAGGGTGTCCAAGATGAGGGGCATAAATTGGAACTGAGACCATGAACAGATCAGCTATTTTTGCAAGGTTTGTGAAGGTTTGTAGCTCAGGTTGAGGTTTAGGGTGTAGGTTTGCTCGCTGAGCTGTAGGTTTGATATCCGGACGTTTCATTGCCTGGCTTGGTTACATCATCAGTGGCGACCTCCAAGTGAAGCGAAGCTGTTGTCTCCTGCTTTCTATTTATATCTTTCTCCAGGATGGGGTTCCTGGGGTTTGTGGTGATGTCATTTCATGTTCGTTTTCTGAGGGGTTGATAGATGGTATCTAGATCTATGTTTTTGTTTATGGTGTTGTGGTTGGAGTGCCAGGCCTCTAGGAATTCTCTGGCATGTCTTTGCTTAGCCTGTCCCAGGATAGATGTGTTATTCCAGTCGAATTGGTGGTTTCTTTCATCCATGTGTAGGGCTATGAGGGAGAGAGGGTCGTGTCTTTTTGTGGCTAGCTGGTGTTCGTGTATCCTGGTGGCTAACTTTCTTCCTGTTTGTCCTAGGTAGTGTTTGTGGCAGTCCTTGCATGGAATTTTGTAGATGACGTTGGTTTTGTCCATGGGTTGTACTGGGTCTTTTAAGTTTGTTAGTTTTTGTTTGAGAGTGTTGGTGGGTTTGTGTGCTACTAGGATTCCGAGGGGTCTTAGTAGTCTGGCTGTCATTTCTGAAACTTCTTTGATGTATGGTAAGGTGGTTAGGGTTTCTGGCTGTGTTTGGTCTGCCATCATGGTTTGTTCTTGAGAAATCTGCGGACTGTATTATTTGAGTATCCATTCTTCTTGAATACGTTCCTGGACATCACAGTCGAAAGAAAGGACAACGGAGGACTACAAATCTGCGTATACAGAAAACCAACAAACACTGACCAAATACGTAACTGCACCAGCAACCATCCCAACACACACAAACAATGCTGTATCAGAACAGTATTCCAACGAGCCACCACACATTGCAGCACAGACAAACTTCGGAAAACAGAGGAGAACCACCTATACAACGTTTTCAAGAAGAACGGATACTCAAATAATACAGTCCGCAGATTCCTCAAGAACAAACCAGGACAAGCAGACCAAACACAGCCAGAAACCCTAACCACCTTACCAGGACAAACAGGAAGAAAGTTAGCCACCAGGATACACGAACACCAGCTAGCCACAAAAAGACACAACCCTCTCTCCCTCGTAGCCCTACACACGGATAAAAGAAACCACCAATTCGACTGGGACAACACATCTATCCTGGGATAGGCTAAGCAAAGACATGCCAGAGAATTCCTAGAGGCTTGGCACTCCAACCACAACGCCATAAACAAACACGTAGATCTAGATATCATCTATCAACCCCTCAGAAAATGAACAGGAAATGACGTCACCAGAAACCCCAGGAACTCCATCCAGGACAAACATATAACTAGAAAGCAGGAGACAACAGCTTCGCTACACTTGGAGGTCGCCACTGATGATGTTACCTAGCCAGGTAATGAAACATCTGGATATCAAACCTACAGCTCAGTGAGCAAACCTACACCCTAGATCAGCTATGATTTTACTGAATGACAGATTAGGCTCAACAGACCTACTCTTGTTCCTAGCTCTTACATTTATATATGATGGGGTGAACTATCATGGATATGAAGGATTAAGAACAGAAATAAACTTATTTAGTGGGTTGAAGCTAGAATGTACAACTGGAGTTAACTGGAATTAAAGCAGAGACTTGCTCACTTTTAAGGTCAGTTTAGTAACCTGTATGGGGATATGGGAGCAGGGACAATTACGTAGGATTAGCATGAATACTTGTGTGAAATAATATAGAAAGATAAGCTGCACAGTGGTCAGTGGTTAGCACTGCTATCTCACAGCACCAGGGAGCCAGGCTTGATTCTAGTCTAAGGTGACTGTCTGTGTGGGTTTCCTCCCACAGTCTGAAAATGTGCAGGTTAGGTAAATTGGCCATGCTAAATTGCCCACAGTGTTGAGAGATGTGTAGGTTTAGTGCATTAGTTATGGGGAAATGTAGAGTAATAGGAGAGGGGAATGGGTTTGGGTGGGTTAATCTTCAGAGGGTCAGTGTGGACTTGTTGGGCTGAAGGGCCTGTTCCCACACTTTATGAATTCTATGAGTCAAAAGACCTTTTTCTACATTGTAATTCCAATTTAATTGTTTGACAGAGATGCATTTTCCTCAAACCACTGTTTGATGTAAATAGCAGGTATATTCTGGCAAGGTTTGTTTTGCTTTCATGCAATGTGAGCATCATTGACTATGCCAGCATTTATTACTGATCTGTAATTGCTCTGGAAAAGGCAGCCACCTTCTCAAACCATGTGGTTCAGTGCTCCGCTTTTCTCCCACAGTCCAAAGATATGCAGGTTAGCTGGATTGGTTGTGCTAAATTGCCCATTGTGTTCAGGGATGTATAGCTATGGGAATTGCAGGATTACAAGGATAGGGCAGATGACATGGGTTTGGTGGGATGCCCTTTGCAGGGCTGTGGGGATTTGATGGGCCGAACTTCCACATTTTGGTGACCCTATGATTCTATGATTCAATATAGTCCACATAGTGTATGTACACCCACAATGTAACTAGGGAGAGAGTTTCACTACCTTGACTCAGCAACACTGAAAATATAACAACAGTTCCAATTCAGGATGGTGTGGAGCAAGTAATTCACCAAAGTCTGTCCACCATCAACAAGGCATATGTCAGGAGTGTGATAGAGTACTTCCCCATTTGTCTGAATGAATGCAGCTGTGACAACACTCAGAGGAAATGACCAAATTGATAGATGAAGAAAGGGCTGTTGATGTCATATGTCTGGACGTTATTAAGGGGTTTGATGAGGTTCTCCATAGTAGACTAATAGAGAAAGTGAAGTCATATGGTGTGTAGGGTGTTCCAGCTATGTTGATAAAGAACTGGTTGAGCAACAGGAGACAGAGAGCAATAGTTGAAGGGAGTTTCTCGAAATGGAGAAAGGTGACCAGTGATGTTCCACAGGGGGCAGTGTTGGGGCCACTGTTGTTTGTGATATACATAAATGATCTGAAAGAGGACACTGTTGATATGATCAGCACATTTGCAGATGACACGAAGATTGGTGGAGTAGCAGAAAGCATAAGGGACTGTCAAAGAATACAAGAGGATATAGATAGACTGGAGAGTTGGGCGGAAAAGTGTCAGATGGATTTCAATCCAGACAATTGTGAGGTGATGCATTTAGGCAAGACTAATTCTAGAGCAAATTATCCAATGAACGGAAGATGATCGGCAGAGAAATCTGGGAGTGCAGGTCCATTGTACCCTGAAGGTTGCTGCACAGGTGGATAGAGTGGTCAAGAAGGCATATAGTATGCTTGGCTTCATTGGATGAGAAATTGAGTATAAGAGCTGGCAAGTTATGTTAAAATTATACAAGACATTGGTTCAGCCACATTTAGAATACTGTGTACAGTTCTGGTCACCACATTATCAAAAGGATGTGGACGCTTTGGAGAGGGTGCAGTGAAGGTTAATGAGGATGTTGCCTGGTATGGAAGGTGCTAGCTATGAAGAGGGGTTGAGTAGGTTAGGTTTGTTTTCATTGGAAAAAAGGAGATTGAGGGGGGACCTGATTGAGGTTTACAAAATCATGAAGGGTTTAGACAGGGTGGATAAGAGACAAGCTTTTTCCCAGGGTGAAGGATAAAATAATGAGAGGTCACAGTTTCAAGGTGAGAAGTTTAAGGGGGATACACAAAGGAAGTACTTCACACAGAGGGTGGTGGGTGTCTGGAATGCATTGCCAGCAGAGGTGGTAGAGGCAGAACACGGTAGATTCATTTAAGATGTGTCTGGACAGATGCATGAGTAAGTGGGGAGCAGAGGGATACAGATACAGAATTGGGTGACAGAATTAGACAGTAGATTTGGATCAGCTCAGGCTTGAAGGGCTAAAGGGCATATTCCTGGGCTGTAAATTTTCTTTGTTCTTTGTTTTTTGTTCTAAGAAGCTTGACACCGTCCAGGACAAAGCTGCTCACTTGACTGACACCACATCTATCATCTTACATATTCACACCCTCCCCAACTGAGGCACTGTCACAGCAGTATGTACTGTATACAAGAGACTACAGCTATTCATTAAGACTCCTTAGACAACATCTCCAACCCTAATATCTCTCCCACTTGGAAGAACAAGAGCAGGTTCTTCAGAAGAACATCAGCCTCAAGTTTCCTTCCAAGCCACTTACCTTCCTGACGTGGAAATATTTTGCCATTCCTTCTCTGTCCCTGAGTCTAAGTATTTGAATTCCCTCCCTAACAGTATTGCAAAGCTAGCTCCAGCACATGGACTACAGTGATTCAACAAGATAGCTCACCATCACCTTCTGAAGGGCAAGCCGAGATAGACAATAGATGTTCGTCCAGCCAGCATTACCCACATGCCATGAGTGAATACATTTCTTTTAACAATAATGGCCTGTACCTTATAGATGATGGACAGGCTTTTGGTTGTAAGAAGATGAATTATTTGCTGTATAATTTCCAGCTTCTGACATACTCTTATAGGCATGATATTTATATGATTTAGTTCAGTTTTTGGTGAATTGTAATCCCAGGATATTGATAGTGGGGGAATTCAATGATGCTTGTGCTGTTGAATGTCAAGGGAAGATGGTTAGATCTGGTCTTGCTTGGCTGTTGTGTGATGCATGTGTAACTTGCTACTAATCGGTCAAAATTTGGATATTGTCCAGGTTTTGCTGCATTTTAACACAAACAGTTTCAGTATCTTAGGAGTCGTGAATAGTGCTGCTGAACAATGTGCAATCAAATATGAACACCCCAGCTTCTGACCTTGCAAAGATGAAAAGACTTGAAATATGAGGAGAGCAACAAATTTCAAACAGATGAAAATCGTTTTGTTATTAGGTTAAAAATCATACAACACCAGGTTATAGTCCAACAGGTTTAATTGGAAGCACACTAGCTTTCAGAGCTAGCTTTTGTTATTAGTAACTGATGCTGCTAATTTTAACTGCCAATAAGTGATGATATTCCCAGAATTGTTTGCTTTAGGTATGTTTTTAAATCAAAGTTTCGACAAAAAACAATTTCAATTAGTGATATACAGTCCACAGGGATGAAGGCAATTGCCAGCCTCTCTGCGTCTTTGGTGTCATTTCTATAAATCTAAATTTAAAAGAGTAAATTAAAACCCAGGCATAACATTAAAGCACAGAATGACAAATTAGCAATTCAACAAAAGTGCACAACAGTTTCCACTGATAAATAGGATATCATTTACAAGGATGCCCACTTCAAGCTGAAGTCCCAGAATGTTAACTTTAGATTTGCCGTTTGGTGCAGTGTTAGGCCATGCTGGAACTATATGCAAGCAGTACCTGCCAAAGGGACTTGGCCATTCCTAAACAGCAAGGAACATTTTTTTAACATAGTTGAGATTGAAATGTTTTACAGTTCTTTACCAGATCACCTTTTAATGTTTAAAGATGAAATGTTTAATGGTAGGAAGTGAAGCAAGGAATATGTCACTGCTTGGTCTGTGATAACGTAGATGACACTAAAAAGCTTCTTGTGATAACAAAGTCCAGGAAAGCCACATTGTTTTGTGAATGTCAAGATCCTACCCATGCTAACTAAACAATGGATTTCCAACATTTTGATGCAAGGACTAGAAAAGTGGACAAATTGTACCAGTGGAAGAAAAGGAGGATTATCACACCGAAGAGCCTGAATGCTGTGCTGTTTCCCTGGAGATTCTCCAACATTTTGCAGTGTACCATGGAGACATGGAAAACATGTTTGACTGCTTTGCTGATGTGGTAAACTTATTCAGAAGGTAGCACACTAAGCAGAAAAAGATTACAGATATTGTACAGAGCAATTTCAATGCCGTTTACTACACAGTCAGACCAGTGTAAGCTGTGCACAAATTTAAAAGAAAGGTACTTTTCACATTTTCACTCCACCACTATGTTTTAAGGGTTCTTTTGGACATAGAGAATAGTTATATGGGGGCCTCATTGGTGATCTCAAAGCTCCATTTCACATATATTTGTGGGTATGCCTGTAGTAACTCAATTTATCATAATCTTAATGTATCTATGGGCAAAGTTAATTGAAGTAAGCCATCAGATATTTTGAATGATATTTTTTCTTTTCTAATATATGCTGTTAAACACATCTTAAGTAGAATTTAATGGGCCATATTTTGTCGAAGTAAAGCTTCTAATTGTTTCTACAAGTTGTGGATATCCTTTTTGCAGCAATTAACTAGAAGTGAACACAGTACCATAAACATAATAGGGTGTCTTGGGCCAGAGTGAAATAGACAAGTCATTACAGAATGTTGTAAAATTAACATCATAAAGACTGAGAAGGATAATTACAGTGTTAATTCAAGGTTAACTCAGGTAGAGGAAAAGAATAAAAATAATTGGAGTAATTCAAAGATAAAAGAAATACAGAAAGGAAAAATAAAAACAAATTTCATTTTAAGTTTTATATATCTGTAATCTTTAAAAACTGATATCTGACTCCATTTTGGTAACAATTAATTTTCAGTAAGCAAAGTGTGATTCCCAGCAATTAGCACTTAATTATGCCAATAAAATGTTATGACTTGGCGGTGCCAGTGTTGGACTGGGGTAGACAAAGTTAAAAATCACACAAGACTAGGTGATAGTTCAACAGGTTTACTTGGAAGAACTAGCTTTTGGAGCGCCACTCCTATGAACACAGACAAATACAGCATCCTCAAGCCATTAAAACTTCAATGAATTTGCGAATTTGGAAATGCCCAGTTTGACAAAATAAATCAAGAGTCCACCTGTTGAATAGTGGCATGAAAAACTAATAGCTTTAGGTTTATTTTGTTCTGTGTGTTAAGAAAGGGAAGATATGATTAACTAATTTTGGTTTCACTTTTGAGTTTTCGTGCAGGTTGTTACCAAGAAATCTGGAAGTCTATTTTGTTTGCAGGCTTGTAACTGGTTTTACAGTCTTGAGTTGAAGAACTGAGAGGTTAACAGTTCACTGCATGACAGAGTGGTAGAAGAGGGATGCAAAAACTGTTGTCACCTAGCAACAAGGGTCCAGTAACATATACAGAACAGATCAACACAGAAAAGTCAGTCAATGTGATATGTACCAGATACTGAAAGAATGCTGGTCACTGAGTTTCAGCAACTCATGGGTTTGCTCTGGAGGTGAAGTCATTGTGAGTTTCATTTGCAATTTGATTGATTTGGGTGTCTTTGGGAGAGATACCAGCTGAAGAACAATAGTATTGAGGGAATGCATAGAAATTCACCAGAAAGAGGCCAATTACAGCCAGACCAAGATGGGCAAGAAACCTTAGTGTGGAGATAGGGGCAACTCTTTACTGAGGTTTGGGTGTTTGCAAGGCTATTGCTGGGAAAAGGAGCTAATATGAATGCTTTTCTGATTTCTGTAATTAAATCTTGCTGATGTTATTGTCTTGTATAAGATAATTCAGAAACAGAACAGAAATTATTGGAAAAGCTCAGCAAGTCTGGCAACACCTGTCGAGAGAATTCTGAATTAACACTTTGGGTCAAGTGATCCTTCTTCAGAAACAAGAAACTATAGGCCTGCCCACCTTTTGGAAAATGCAAGAGTCCACTATTAAGGGAACAAAAACAAGACATTTAGAAAAGCTTAACACAATCAAACAGGGGGTCAACATGAAATAGGTTGTGAAATAGAATCATGTTTGACAAAATTTGCCAGAAAGTTTTAGTCATACAACATGCAGCATTGATAAAGGAAAACAAGTTGATGTAGCATATTTGGGTTTTCAGAAGGCATTGAATAAGGTACCACATAAAAGGTTATTGCACAAGGTAGAAGCTCATGTATTTGGTTGAGGATTGGTTAAGATACAGAAGACAGTATCAGGGTTAATGTGTATTTTTCAGGTTGAGTGGGCATAATTAGTGCCACAAGGATCAGTCCTAAGGCATCAATTATTTACTATCTATATTCATGATTTGAAGGAAGGGAAGACTGCAATTTCTCGCAAATTGTTGATGATTGAAATGTAAGTGGAAGGGCATGTTGTTATGAGGACATAAGGAATTTACCACACAGTGCAGCTACATCAAATGAGAGGGCAAAAACCTGGCAGGTGGTGAGCTTAATGTAGGAAAACATGATGTCATGCACTTTGCTAGGAAGATTCAAAAGATGGAAATGGAGTCAGACTCCGAAAAAGTACAGCACAGAACAGATTAGGGTTTTCTTCAGAAATACAAAGATTAGTGTGCAGGTGCAGCAAATAATTATGAAGCAAGATAGAATTCTGATCTTTACTGCTATGGGATTGGATTCCTGTTACAACTGTAAGGATGTTGGTGAGATCACCCCTGGAGTATTGTGTGATATATTGAATATACAAACATTGGAGGCTATTTAAAAGAAATTCGCTGGGTCGATTCTTGAGATGAAGGAGTTGCCTTAACAACTAAAGAAGCCAGGATTTTAATCATTAGAGCTTAGAAAGACAATGAGTGTTGTAATTGCAACATTCAAGATTCTGTGGGATCAGAGTAGTTGTTCAAAAGGTCTTTTCTCTTGTGGGGAATCTCAAACCAAGGGTAATAATTACACAATCGGGAGATACTGACTTAACACTGAGGCGTAAAGATACTTCTTCTCCCAGAAGGATAGTGAATGGCAAGAATTCTCTTCCCGAAAGTTGGGGAATAGGTTCTTTCAAAGTGGTTAAAGAGAAGATAGGTAGATTTTTGCATTATTGGGAAGTTTAGGGCTATGATGAATTGCAAATGAGACGTTGATGCTTGGGGCGAGATCAGCCATGAACATTTTGAATGGTCTACTCCTGCTCTATTTCTCATGCTCTTATTAAGTTTTATCTATTTCAATGCAAATGATGATTTAACATCTAGCTAAGTCACACAAACCTCTATCACTAAAAATCCTTTTTAGGAATGAGGACATGCCGCAACCCAAAGGACTAGCTACACTACCACACATCAAAAACATTTCTGAACTGACAGCCAGACTACTGCGACCACTAGGACTCATAACAGCACACAAACAACAGCCACTCTCAGACAACAACTCACCAGAACGAAGGACCCGATACCCAACATGAGCAAAACCAATGTAGTGTACAAAATCCCATGCAAGGACTGCACAAAACACTACATATGACAAACAGGAAGACAGCTAACGATCTGCATCCATGAACACCAACTAGCCACGAAACGACACGACCAGCTATTCTTAGTAGCCACACATGCAGATGACAAGCAACATGAATTTGACTGGGACAACACTACTATTATAGGACAAGCCAAACAGAGACAGCCAGAGAACTCCTAGAGGCATGGCACTCATCCATGGATTCAATCAATAAGCACGTCGACCTGGACCCAATATACCGACCACTGCAGCAGACAGCTGGAACTGACAACCGGAAGCAGCAGATTCAAACCACTACAAATGCCGGAGGAAAGATCACAGAAGCGCTTCACAGGAGGCTCCCAAGCACTGAGGATGTCACCGAGACAGGGGATGAAACGTCTGCAACACAAATTTCCAGCTCGGCGAACAGAACCACAACAAGGAGCACCCGAACTACAAATCTTCTCACAGACTTTGAAAAATCCTTTTTGTAAATATGGAATCCCAGACTTGCAGTTTAAATTATTTTGGGTGATTTAAAAAGGTACTTTTTTTTTCCTTTCATCCAGTCTCTTTTAGCTTTCTAAATCCTACATATTTTTTTCCTTCCTTTACTTTGTTTCCAGTAAATGAGTTCATGCTGAATTCAGGTCTAAGGGAGGATCACCGGACTTGAAACATTACTTCTGATTTCTCTTCACAGATGCTGCCAGAGCTTTTCCAGCATTTTCAGTTTTTGTTTCTGATTTCCATCATCTGCAGTTCTTTCAGTTTTTAGAATGTTTTGGGATATGATTTTGCACTGATGTACTGTGAGGCTGAACTTGTGATGAATGGAGGAATGAAGTAAACATAAGGACAAGTTATATCCTCATGAATTAAAATGCAAGATATGGCCTTGGCACTGTTCCTTCCTACCAGACACATAATCAAGTGTGCAGTATCCTCAGAGCTAGAGGCCCAAGATTTGGACACTGACAAGAATTGGATCATCTAACAAAGTTTATGGACAAACTTTATGAAGATAATACATTAAATGCATTTGAGGTTTGTTCAAGTTTTATAAATTTTAGGAAGCGGGATGGATTTCCTTAGAACAATATCTCATGGAATTTAACACATTATCTTAAAACTTCAAACTCGGTGCTTGCCTTTAAATTATTGGACTATTGTTAAGGTGCTAAACATGGAGAGTCTCCTAGCACTAACTAGAGTTTGATTTTCAAAAATAAAAATACTTGTGCAACAGATAACAGAGCCTTAAAAAAGCCCTGTGAAAAAATTGATTTCCAGCTGTCTTTATATGGGTAATAGGTGCCTGAAAAAATCTTGCTGTGTTATCATTGAGCTACACATCAGTGTGTCTAAATACCACAGCATGGGCAAAGTTAGAACCAGCTGAAGAGAACACAAGAAGAAGAAGAAGAAGAAGAAGAAGCAGATCAGAATGTGTGACTCTCTGAAAGACACATGGAGAACACAAGGATGTCAATACTGAAAGGAAATACCTTCTTCATTACCTGGTGTAACTGTACTTCAGAGCCTGTTATGAGTGATTAATTAGTATGAAAGTATAATATGCAATGTTACATTGAATAAGCCTGAAAACTGTCCTTAACTTGCCTTCTCCTCTACTAGCTTAGATCAAACCCAGATCTCATCATGTGACATAAAACACACAATCACGGAGGCTTCATGGCTCATAAGAAACATTCAGCAATAACACAGATTGGCTTCAGTGGTAGCAGCAATGTAAAAGCACCCAGGTACAGCCTCAAAGCGGTAATAGCAAAGGAAATTCACAGAAACTGAATGAGGATATGAATACACCTGTTGCCTATTTTAGATGACAGGATATTGTAATACAAAAATGAAGCCCAAGAAAAGGTGTTTTAGATGTGATCCAAAATGCTATTATGCAATGAATTGTCTTAAATGTAATAATAAGGTTTGAAAAGACAAGGATAACATGAAAATTCAGAAGTAGATGGTAATGTTGATTAAGCAGAGTGAATTTTACTAATTGCAAAAATGTTCTGCCTTGCGATGAGCATTCTAGTTGCAAACCCATTGAGTTGTGGTGTGCTTGTCAGTGGGTACCCTTTGCAGCATAGATATTGTGTCAAGTGAAATACCCTTCATGTTGTGTAAACTGTCTATGAAAAATGCTCAAATAAATCTGGATGTACAACAAGACAAAGCAATTATCTGGAGAAAGTCAATGGATTAACAATCTGTGCAATCTGGAAATTACTGTGAAAAAAGTCCACTGAGGCTGGTATCCCATCACCAAGTCACCCTTTATTTACATGTGGAGAGTCTTTGACACTTATCCAGCTCCCTTGAAGCCAGATCTCAGAGTGAGCAGGATGTCTGATATTATTGTTCTTAGCTGTCATCCAGGACTCCACGATTAGACCAGATTAACATCCCCAATCAGGGAGCTCATATTATTTGATGTTCATCTAGTTGACCTCATTATGATCATTGCATCTCTCCCCCCCACCCACCTCCCCTCGCTCCCCCCCCCCCCCCAATCTAAGGACATAGGCCAATCCTTTTTGTTGCTCCTCCTCAGGTATTTTAGCACTCAGCCAGGTTCCTCCAACTG
This sequence comes from Chiloscyllium punctatum, assembly GCF_047496795.1. Lineage (NCBI taxonomy): Eukaryota > Metazoa > Chordata > Chondrichthyes > Orectolobiformes > Hemiscylliidae > Chiloscyllium > Chiloscyllium punctatum. The sequence continues at coordinate 46,404,613 of NC_092750.1, read as the reverse complement.
TACCTGTACAGGCAGCATGCAATACACAGTAGTTTGCCTCTTGCGTCCAGAGCATCTTGGAAGCAATTCACTCTCTTCTCCAGGCAGCAAAGGCATTGGGGTAGTGACATCCACTGTGTCCATCTCAGATGCCAAGGCATCTTCAATGTTTGATGGAGAGGGAGAACACAAGGTTCTGGAACAGTCTGAAAGGCTGTGAAGGAGCGGGGCACATTTTACTCCCATACCTTTTGCAAGTTTGCAGCTTTCATACAGTTCACGTGCTTGTCCAGGACCATCACACTTAACCACACTTTAAATGCCATTGGACCTGACCTCATGTCGACCATGCCTCTTACCCATCCAGGGCCAGCTCTGTGGTTCCTATACCAAACTTTCTCTGATGGAATAATCTGTTTCTCTCATTTGGCAAAGTCTTATTTTCAAAATTGACGTTGGTGTCATTTTATCTTTTCCCCCCAGGTCCAGGAAGATGAGATTTAACATGATGGGGAGTCTTCTCATCATTAGCAACTGTATTAGTGCTATCCCTGCAGTTGCATGAGATGTGGTCCCATAAACAAACAGGAACTGGGACATTTTGTTATAGTGAATATGTAGGCTGTTTCTTTAAGCCTGTCTTCACTGTTTAGACTCCTCTTTCTGCCAGACCATTGGATGATGGATGGAATGGAGTTGTCCTTATATATCGAATATCATTCAACTTTCGGAAATACTCAAACTACTTGCTGATAAATTATGGCCTATTATCTGTGACTAACACAGCCAGTAATCCATGTATTGCAAACGATGCATGCAGTTTTTTCTTTCTTTGTGCCTGTTTTTGACAAATATACTCTGAGCCAGCCACTCTGAGTGAGCGGCCACATTTATGATGAAGAACATTGAGCCCAAAAAAGGACGTGCATAGTTGATGTGTAACTGAGTTCAGGAATTACCTGGCCATTCCCCCAAATATGGGGGAGTTGTTGCAGGTAATTTTCATCCTTGTTGGTACTCTGAATGGTGTCCCACCAACACAACTATGTCTGCATCCAATTCTGGCCATGAGACTCAACTTCTTGCCAATAACTTCATTTCGGATACCTCTGGATGACCATAGCTTAGGATAATCACTCTTGCTCCTCGTAACAATACCTGGCTTCGACTGTGATCTGGTCTCTCCAGGTCCAAGAAGGTTTCAATTCTCTATCAGCTGTTTCAGTTTTGCTAGAACCAGGTGTTTCTTTGTTGACTGTGATGAGAAGTGCGCCCAGAAAATTTAAAACCATTATGGACTCTTCTAGTGGCAGTACCACCAGTGATGTCTCTGCCAGCAGAAGGTAGTTCAGTGCATCGGCATTTGCTACTTGGCCTCCTGGGTGGTGTTCCAAATTATAATTATATGCACTTAGTATTAGAGTCCACCACTGAATTCGGCCAGAAGCTATGGGCAGCACTGCAGTGTACTCTTTAATTCGACCTAGCAGGGGTTTGTGGTCCATTATTGTGATAAATGTACGCCTGCAAAGGAATTGGTAGAACTTCCTAACTCTAAATATGAACACTAAACCATCCTTCACTATCTGGGTGTATTTACGTTCTGCATTAGCCAAAATCTTGGATGCACACACTATTGGGCATTCCTCTCTATTGGACTACCTATGAGTTAATACTACCCAATGCCATGTGCGGAGGCATGTATGTCAATACCAGATCTCACTTGAGATCACAATGTGCCAACACCTTGGAGGATAGCTGTTTCTTCACTTCCCTGAAAGCGATGGTGTGACTATGTGACAATTTCCAAGGTCGATTCTATTTTTAAAGAGTTGATGCAATGGTGGCAAGATGGAGGCCAGGTTATGTATGAAGTTTCCATAATGATTCACCAGCCCAAGGAAAGAACTCAGCACCGGTACAGACATAGGAGCCAGGGCACCCCTTGATCACCGTCATTTTATCTTCCAATAGGTGTAACTCAGTCAAATCAACTCTGTAGTCCAAGTAGGTCACTGGGGATGCTTGGAACAAGCGTTTATTTCCCTTCTAAGGTGTACACCCGCCTGGGAGAAACATCTAAGGACTATGTCCAAGTTCTGTTAGTGCTTCTTATTGGTCTTCCCTGTGATTAGCACGTCAACAAGATAAATAGTGAGCTGGAGTAGACCTTGTCAAATGTTTTCCATCGTCTACTGAAAAATTGCACGAGCTGATGATACCCTAAATGACAGTCTCATATATTGGTATAAACCCTTATTGGTATTAATTATCACATACTTCTGTGAATCCTTATCTAAACACAATTGTAAGTACGCATGGCTCATGTCAAACTTTGTGAAGGACAGCTTGCCCTCTGCCAGCTTTGTGCATAAATCATCAATTGGATATCTATCCGAATGCAGAAAGTGATTTAGCATTTGTTTAAATTCCCTGCAAAGGTGAACTGATCAGTTGGGCTTCACAATCGATATGACCGGTGCTGGACTGGTTTGATGATTTCTCCACTTTCCAACCTCCTGATTTCTGCCTCTACATTTGCCTGTAAGGAATATTTTGATAGTCCTTAGAGCTTCATGAAAAACATTCAGGTATTTAATTAGCACTTTATCCAGGTGGCCATTTTCTAATTAAGAAATGTTGAGCCAATCTAGGAGAATCTTTCTCAACCAATTTCATCTTATCCAGCTTGGGCCCAAGACTTTTACTACAATCAGCAATCACTGAACGAGCTGTTTCTCATAAGAGACCAGAAACTAAGGTATATCCTTAATCTGTAAAGATTCCCAGGTAAAGGTTCTCACTCTAGCCGAGGTCTTGTGAAAGCTTAAGGGTTGGAATCAAGAGCGAATTTTGTTAAAGACTGATTTTGCAATCACTGATACAGCCACACCAGTATCGACCTCCATGAGAATCAGGTGACCATTTAACCAGAGGTTTATTTTGATTGGTTCTGATCTGGATCTTGCTAAGCAATCTAACTATTCCAAATCAAATGCACATGGGTGTTCTAGGGTGTGTACTCTCCCAGTTACTAGCCTATGAGTTGTCTTCCTCAATTTCGGTCAAGTGGGACTCTTGCTGTCTCAGTTCCGCATTCTGACAGCAATTACAATGGCTTGTGGGTTTGGATCCCCAAAAGTCTTTAACTGGTTGGCCAAGGCTTGGCTTTGTTTGGGGTTTTGCTGGAGTCCTTCTGTTCAGGATATGTTCTGAGTGAGGATGTCCACTTCCATCAGAATACCCTGGAACTCATATCCTGAGTTGAAAAATGTGGCGTTGGAAAAGCACAGCAGATCAGGCAGCATCCTCATATGCTGCACTGGCTACATTTTCCTGTTGTAGTGTCTGTTTGAAGTCCAGTTGGGCTTCAGTTATTGGGCGCTTTTGCATGCTTAATCCCACATACCAAATGATCTTGCAGCATTTCAATAAGGGTTAAATCAAAATCATATGCCAGTTGTCTTAACTTAGTCAAAGATCCCAAGACGGATTCCCTTGGTTTTCAAATTACCAAGTAAAACCGATAGCACCTCAGAACTAAATGAGGCTTGGTGTTGTAATATTCCTTAACAAAATCCATCAATTCTTGAAATAATTTAGTGTCTGATGCCTCAGGAAAAGTTGGGAACCTCACAACCAAAAAAGCTGTAGATCCACAAAGTGTCTGGGGTATTACTCGTTGCTTTTCATCTGTCTCAGTTTCATTGCCCAGAAGAAATAACACATTCTTTCCACATACTGGGCCCAGTTTTTGACAGATCGAATTAGTCGAGCTTCCCAAATAATGTCATGATGCCAGAAATGCTTACCCTCAACTCAAAGACAACTATTGTGAGCGAATATCTTTGGGAGTGTGCTTTTCTCTCATTTCAATGCAATAACTCCACAGAGGCGAGTATCCCATCACTAAATCACCTTTTTTAAAAAAATGTGGAGAGTCCTTGACACTAATCCAGCTCCCTCAGAGTCAGGTCTCAGAGTGAACAGAACTTTTGTCACTATCTGTCACCCAGGAGTCCCTAATTGGACCAGATAACAGCTTCAATCAGGGAGCTCATGCTCAATGATGTCCACCTGGCTGAGCTCAAAACAACCACTACAGGAACTGGTGAAGTAAAAGGAGGTTATGTGCTATCCCAATCAATTGCGGAGTTGCAGTTAGATTGTCAATGAGTGCAACATACCAGACCTCCAACCAGGTGAGCCAGTGTGGATTCAAGACACAGCTGATTATGGGAAAGTGATGCAAGAGATACCTTATCCATCATTCCACATCATTCAAACTGGAAATGGTATGGTGTATACACATGGACTAGTTTCCATATAGAAGCATTCTATACAGTTGGAATAATATTCAACACAATAAAACAGACCACAAAGAGTTCAGTTCTCTTACTTCTTTAAAAATTAAATTCCTTTTTGCAATTATCATTTTTTAATTTCCATTTTGTATTTTCTCTGCCAATGTGGTGAGCTCATCCTGTTGCTCCTGAAAATTATGTTTTTATTTTGCAATTTTGAGTAAATTCAGTACTTCACACAAAATTTTAATGGCAGTATTACTGTGTAATGACTTACTGATGTCAAGCAGCCTATCACCTGAATATTTAAATTGCCTGATGTGACTATTGAAAATATGTTTCATTTGCTGACTTGATTTATCATGCAAAAACACAGAAAATAAGATTGTTAGTAACTATGTGTAATTAACATTAGACTACCACTCAAATAGCCTTAACAGTGCTTGCTAAATAAATCTGAATAATTATTTTTGGCATAATGCTTGTTATAGAACACTACTATAGATACTGTTTTATCAGGGAACCACTTCAACATATCTGTAGTTCTTCCCTCACTGTCAACTGAAGGACTTGACTCTGACATTGATAATGTTTTTTTTTGCAATTATATAACTTCAAATTAATTGTGCCTGCTACAACCAAATGTGATTTCAGCATTCAATGCTGATAAAACAAAATCTAATCTAGTACCACTAGTAACAGTTTAACCTATTGTCAATCAAACAATTTGATTCTATTCTTTAATGAATTCCTAAATCTTGTTTTAACAGATTTCAGATTGAAATATTCAGTGATAATTTTAATTTTGCATTCACAGCACTGAATTTCTAAGACTTCACTTTAAAGTAAAAAATGAAAATTGCGACTTGATAATAACCAACAATTTGTAGTTGAGTTTACAGACATAATGAGTGATATGTAGTCTACATCCCTTGACAGAGAGCTCAGCTTCCTGGTTGTTACTCAATCATTCTCAGTCTTCTATTTCTATTTAAACCTTTATATTTTCTGATGATGATAATGGCCCCTTTAAAGAGACTATTTTCCCAAACTGAGAAAAAAATGCTATACAGAAATACTACAGTATCAGACTTCATTTGTGCACTGCCAGGTAAGAAGACAAATTGGAAAGAAAACATGGATCAGATGTAGAATGTGAGACTGAACTGTAGATTGAGAGTAGGAAAAGCCATGATGTGAAAAAAAAGATGCCAGTCAGTTCTTGAATGAAACAAAAATAGAAATGTTTTTGTGATGAAGGCTTACATTTGAAATGTGAACCAATCTGTTCCCTTCATAAATGCTAATGAATCAGCTGAAGGTTTTCAGGATTTTCTATTTTACAGATTTCCAATGTTTGCGTTTTCCTGTATGTTAGAACTTGGGTGAGAAGCTTTGAAGTTTGTGAGATTGCCTACGTGAAGTATTTAGCGTTTTCTTTTCCCTGGTGGGAATTCCATCTGACTAGCCAACAGAAAAGTTCTCAGAATGAAGCCATTCCTTAGGATTACATTTGTGGTTTAAATTAAAAGAAGTTACATCTCTGGATTGCACGTATATGAATACTTCCTCCAAATATTTGTTTAATGATGGTGATTATTTGCTTCTACCTACATTGTTGTTCTGATTAAATCAACATGTGACAGTCAATAACAAAAGATAGACAAGGTTAAAGAAAAGTCCCACGACAAATGAATTAATTGGTTTAGTAAAAATGGCAGCAAATTGCCTAGAATGGAATGGACAAGCTTTCAAGAATATCTACTAACAGCTTTTGATGAGATATTTTGACACCTTGTTCATTCGAAGTTACATGTGAAAGAGGTAGCCCTGTGTTGTACTCGATATGCGGCTTAATGATGGCTCGTTAAACATAATTAGCTCATTGCAAATTGCTCTGCTGAATTAAATTCCATTAGATTTGATTAACATGATTAATACTGTGCATGTGATGAACACAGTATTCAATGAAATTATGGACCAATTGTGAGATAAGTAGAAAGGAACATAAGAAAGAAAATTTGTTAAAGAAATACATTGTTTACAAACAAAAAATATCTGATCTGTATATTGTTTGAAGAAATGCAAGAGAAGAACGCCAATATGCTCAAATGAGTAACAAATTGGCATGTACCTGATAACATTTTAATCTATCATTTAAGTTCAAGCAATTTTATATTTGACAACTTACTAAATAACAGCAAGCAGTCATTACATAGTATGACTGAAAGCTCTTAAGTATTTGTATATTACACTGATAGATTAAAAATAAATAGAAAATGTCCCTGTTTTTCACACTTTTTTATTTCAAAACATGATAAATGTTAAAATTTCTTCTCCTCTTTACTGCAAAATATTATTCTCTATCGACATGGCAGAATGAAACTGAAATACTTCCATTACAACCAGCAAAGATGTGACAGGTCTGATAAATGCCATTTTAAGACTCCTGTGGGTTTCTCTTTATATCCCTTCATACTTATTTCCAAGTTGCTAATAAATTCTCCAGGTATGTGAAGTCAATGAGTTATCTGTTAACAGTGTCAATCAAATTGAAATGATGGCTGTGCAGAATGCACATAAAATGCTCAATTTTTCACTTTACCCTGCCTGAGGTAGGAATGATAAGAATGATACCTATTGTTCAATTTGTCAGCAGTAAAATAGTAATTTTAAGTTGATGCAATGGTAAAAGGACTAGTTCCATGCAATGGTAAAAGGAACAGTTCGATGTAATGGAGCTGGAGACTAAAAATCATTAAATGCTTATATTGCAGAATATGAAATTGCCAATGATACTTCATCGACAAATGGTTACACAACAGTTAGTTTCTGAAGTATAAAAGAAAGAATTTTTAGTTTTTGGGTGTGTTTACTATGTATAGTACCTGGAAGAATGCACAGTCTCTGATTAAAACTAAAGGGGGACTGCTCAAATAAATAGACTCTTTTTTTTTGTCCAAAGCAGGTGACTATAAAATATTAAGGAAAGTATGTAGGATTCAGGGAAAGGACTCTCCACTGATTGAAGTCATTTGTACAAAAGGAGATAGGTGCTGGAGGTCAATCAACAAAGTCACTGTCGGATTTCCTCAGGCAAGTGTCCTGGACCCCACCACTGTCAGCTGCTTGTTCAATGATCATCCTCCATCATTAGGTGAAAAGTAGGGCTGGCTGATCATTATGTCGTGTTCAGTACCATTCGCAACTCCTCAGACACTGATGTAGCCCATGTCCAAATGCAGCAAGAGCTGGACAATATCCAGGTTTGGCGATGATAAGTGACAAATAACATTCACACTACACAAGTGCCAAGCAATGACCTTCTCCAACTCTTTGAACCCAATCTTCATCCTTTGACATTCAATGGCATTGCCAATGCTGCATCCAACACTATCGACATCCTGGGAGATTATCATTGACCAGAAACTGAAATAGACTAGCCATCTAAATACAATGAGTACAAGAGCAGGTTAGAGGCTAGGAATTCTGTACAAGTGGCCCATCTGACTCCTCAAAGCCTGAGCACCATCTGCAAGGCACAAGTCAGGAATGTGATGGAACTGTCTCTACTTGCCGAGTTGAGTGCCTCTCCAACACATATTGAGAAGCTCAACACCATCTAGGAGAAAGCAGCCTGTCTGACTGGCACCTGATTGAACATCTTCACCATTCACTTCTGTCACCACCAATAGGACCTGTGTATACCATATAAAAGAAACACTGAATTTTACTGGCTGGAGAGCACCTTGCAAACATACAGCCACTACCATCTGGAAGGAAAAGTGCAGCAGATAATTGGGAACTCCAGCACCTGAAGATTCCTCTGCAAACCCTGACTTGGAAATATATTTCTGTTCCTTCAGGGTCACTAGGTCAAAATTCTGCATTTGACCCCCTAAAAACATTGTGGATCCACATACAGTAAATGGACTGCAATGGTTCAAGAGGCAGCTCCCAATCACTTACTCAAGCACGATGGCTCAGCACTGCTGCCTCACAGCACTAGGATCCCGGGTTCAATTCCAGCCTTGGGCTACTGTCTGTGTGGAGTTTACACATTCTCCCCATGTCTGCATGGGTTTCCTCTGGGTGCTCCAGTTTCCTCCCACAGTCCAAAGATGTGCAGGGCAGGTGAATTGGCCATGCTAAATTGCCCATAGTGTTAGGTGCATTAGTCAGAGGGAAATGGGTCTGGGTGGGTTACTCTTTGGAGTGTTGGTGTGGACTTGTTGGGCTGAAGGGCCTGTTTCCACACTGTAGGGAATCTAGTCTAATTAGGAATCAGTACTAAATGCTGCCCAGCCACAGATGACATCCAAGACTATTTTATGAATGTAAGAAGTCTAATACATCTAGCCAGATATATAATTGCAAATGAGTGGTATCAATCAGTTTGTTATTTTGAAAGCTCTCTCTTAGCACATAAATGTGAATGCATGTGTGTAGGAGTCATAGTCATTGTATCCTCTGCAAAACAAGGCATTCTTCATAAATGTGAGGAAAGTTCTGTGGGCTTTGCCAACAGCATTCCATTGCATTTCTTAAATGTGGGCAAGCATGAAAAATTTAAACTTTCACTGAAGCTTGTCGTCTTTATCACTTATACACTTTGGAAATGCTTATCTATTCAGGCTAGGGTTTCCTTGCTTTACATTGTAGGATGTTGGTTTGTTAAACTTAACAACTTATGAAAGTGCACTTTTTTCACCTCCATACAAATCTGTATCTGCAATTCATTTGATGTGCAGCTTGAGGATGGTGTTTGCTGCTGCATTTTGGCATTGCAGCACTCCTTAAGCATGTTTTACCCCTACTGATGCTGGGTGCTGTTAGTTCAACCGGGAAGTTCAACTTTCAAATTCTACTGAGCATTCCAGTGGCAATTCACTGAAAGCAAAATTCTACATGTACTGGAAACCTTATACAGACACCGAAAATCTGAGAGAAACCCAACAAGAATGGCAGCGTGTGTGGAGAGAGGGATACAGTCATATTGAAATTGAAGCAGTAACTCTGCTTCTGTCTTCACAAATGCTGCCAGACCTGATGAGTTTCTGCAGCATTTTCTGTGTTTGATTCCAATGGGAGTGCTCGACAGCAATTTTAGAAAAGAGACTTAAAGGGGAGGGATTTATGGCAAGTGTGATGATAATTCCATCACCCATATTTTAGCTGGCTTTGTTTTAAATGTTTTAAATGTTTTTACATTCAGGTACACTTATTTGGGAACGAAAAGATCTGCCCAGCTATCACTGTATGCACCTAACAAGGGATTCAGTTACTGAGTTATGAATATCATTGAGTACTACCTCCAGACAAAATTGACCAAAGGGACAACCCTGCGAGGGACAATGAAGGTTACTACCTCTGAAAAACAAAAACAGAGTCCATTTATAGATATAATTAGATTCACAACTCGACAGTAAATGTGATGGAAAATAAAATTGGTAGTGACAGAGCAGGGAGACTGCTTGGAGTTCTGATGTAGCGTGCAAAATGATCCACATTTGCTTTCTCTTGCAGAATTCTATCACAGCCCTTCAGCCTTAACGCTTGGAAGATGAGAAGGAAGAAGAAACAACTGACTGTGATGTGCACTCAGTAAGATTAGTGCATCAATATCTTCAATTGACAGAAATTTGACTATATTTGTGAAGAAGGAACAATGAAGACTTGATGGGTGCACAGGGATCTAGATATACTAGTCCATGAGATACAAAACATTTGCATACAAATATAGCAAGTGATTAAGAAGGCTAATGCAATGTCATCCTTTCTTACACAAGGCATTGAACAGTGAGGCTGTTAGTTTCTCTTATAAACAGCATTGGTGAGGTAGTTCAGAGGAGGTTTAGATCATTGATACTTGGAAACAGCTGAACATCTTACGGAGAAAGGTTGGGCAACGTTTGTTTGTTTTCACTTGAATTTAGAAGACTGACGGCTGATTTGATTGATGTTTATAAGATGCTGATTGGCCCTGACAAGGTGAACATGGAAAGGATTTTGTGAGTGAGTTCAGAACTATTAGGCATGGTTTTAAAAGTAGGAGACCCTATTTTAGAACAGAGATGAGAGGATACACTTAATCCAAGGATAATGTGACTTTGGAAATCTCTGCCACAGAAGACAGTTGGGACAGTATCATTTAATATTTTTAAGGAGATATATTCCCATTAGGCCAGGAAATCAAATGTTATTTGGAATAAATGGGAATGTAGAATTCAGAACACAAACAGATCAGCCATGATCTTACTGAATGTCAACCTGGTTTGAAGGGCTGAATGGCCTACTTCCACTCCTAATTCATATGCTTGTACATATGTACTTAATTGAGAAGAATCCGATTGCTTTCAATCTAATCTCTCCTCATATGACAAGCCTGTCAGCCTTGGAATCTAGAATGGTGAATCTTGACTGCACTCTCTTTCTATGAGAAGCATATCTTTTCTTAGGTAATGAGGTCAACATTGCACACAATACTCCAGGTATTGTCTTGTCAAGGCTCTACAGCCGCAACACTTCCTTGCTCCTGTACTCAAACTCTCTTGTAATGAAGGCCGACATTCCATTTGCTTTCCTAACTACTTGCTGCATCTGCATGCTTGCTTCCAGTGTCTGACGTATAAAGACACTCAGATCCCTTTTCACATAACATTTCCCAATGTAACACTATTTAAAGAATATGCTACCATTCTGTTCCTCCACCAAGATGGACAACTTCACACACATCCACATTATGCTGCATCTTCTGTGCATTTGTCATAATAAAAATACCCTCCTGACATCCTCCTTACCACTCACAATCTCACCTAATGTTGTGTTGTCAGCAAACTTGGAATACTATGTTTGATTCCTTCATTTAAAAAAAATTGATATAAATATAGTGAATATCTAAGGCCCAAGCACTTATTCCTATCTCTAATTCTAATATACTCATCAATTCTCATTACATACCAGTGTATGACCACCAGTGCCATGTGCCTTGATTTTGTAGAATAAGCTTTTATGTAGGACTTCATCAAACCCATTCTGAAAATCCAAATACACTGCATCCACTAGTTGTCCCTGATTTATGCTACTCGTTATATCCTTTGAAAAAGCTCCAGTAGTTTCAACAAACACAACTTACATTTCATAGATTCATGCCAACTTTGTGTAATCCTGTGTTTTTTTGTGTCCTGTTATTATATCCTTTAGAACTGACTCCACATACTAACATTAAGCTAACTGGTTTCATAGAGTCACAGAGTCATAAAGATGTACAGCACAGAAACAGACCCTTCGGTCCAACTCATCCATGCCGGCCAGGTTTCCCAACACAATCTAGTCCCACCTGCCAACACCTGGCCCATATCCCTCTAAACCTTTCCTATTCATATACCCATCCAAATGCCTTTTAAATGCTGCAATTGTACCAGCCTCCAACACTTCACCTGATAGCTCATTCCATACACACACCACCCTCTGCGTGAAAACGTTGCCCCTCAGGTCTCTTTTTTATCTTTCCCCTCTCACCCTAAACCTATGCCCTCTAGTTCTGGACTCCCCCACCCCAGGGAAAAAACTTTGTCTATTTATCCTATTCATACCCCTCAGGATTTTATAAACCTCCATAAGGTCACCCTCAACCTCCGATGCTCCAGTGAAAACAGCCCCAGCCTATTCAACCTCTCCCTGGAGCTCAAATCCTCCAACCCTGGCGATAGCCTTGTAAATCCTTTCTGAACCTTGAATAGGAAGGAGACCAGAATTGCACGCAATATTCCAACCAATGTAGCCTAACCAATGTCATGTACAGCCATAACATGTCCTCCCAACTCCTATGACTACACTTTCAAGGAGCTATGAACCTGCACTCGAAGGTCTCTTTGTTCAGCAACACTCCACAGGACTTTACCATTAAGTGTATAAGTCTCTGATTTGCCTTTCCAAAATGCAGCACCTCACATTTATCTAAATTAAACTTAATCTACCACTTCTCAGCCCATTGGCCCATCTTATTAAGATCCTGTTTTAATCTGAGGTAACCTTCTTCGCTGTCCACTACACCTCCAATTTTTGTGTCATCTGCAAACTTACTAACTATACCACTTATACTCACATCCAAATCATTTATATGAATGATGAAGAGTAGAGGACCCATTCAATTCCCAATTTTCTCCATTCCCTCTTTTCTTAAAAAATAATTTAAATTAAATAATGGGGTTACATTTGCCTCTCTCCAATCTGCCAGGTCTATTCCAGATTCTGCAGAATTTTGGAAGGTAATGATCTAGACAGATAGTTTCCATAGCCACTTCCTTTAGTACTCTGTGATGCAGATTATCAGACTCTGGGGATTTATCACCTTTCAGTCTTGTTAATTTCTACATCAGTATTTTTAAACAAATTTCATTCAATTCCCCCTTCCCACAACCATTTCTTGAAATTATCTACGTCTTCTTCGGTGAGAGAGAAAGTAGTTGTTTAATTACTCTCCCATTTCCTTATTCTCCATTATCAATTTTCCCACTTCAGACAGTAAATGGCCTACATTTATCTTCACTAATCTTTTTTCACACACTGATAGAAGCTCTCACAGTCTATACACATTTTCCTCGCAAAATTAGTCTTATAACTCTGTTTTGTTCCAAACAACCTTTTGGTCCTTCCTTCTAAACAGCTTCAAGTGCAACTTTATATGATTCCTCTTTGGGTCCAATACTATCTGTAAATTATTTGTTAGCCATGGTTGAGCCAGTTTTCCTGTTGTGCTCTTTTACCTAAAAGTAATGCATAACTGCTCAGTGCATGCAATAGTCCCTTAAATTTCAATCATTTCCTGTCCACCACAAGCCTTTTAATGAAGTTGTCCACTATATTGCAGCCAACTCATTCTTCAGATCTGTGCAGTTTCATTTGTTAAGATTTACAATCCCAGTTTCAGATTGGATTACTTCACTTTGTATCCCGGTGAAGAATTCCATCATGCTATGGTAACTTTCTGAAAGGATCTCTCACAACATAATTATTAATTAACCCTTTTTCAATACAAAAAACAAGATCGTGGAGAGCCTGTTCCCTTGCTGATTCTTCAATGTGCTGCTCAAAAGAAGCATTTTGTACATGTCCAGGAATTAATCTGCCATTATATCAGTGCTAATGTGGTGTGCCCAGTCTTTATGTGGATTACAATCATACATGATTACTACAGCACTCTTGTAGAATGCATTTCTAATTTGCTATTTTATGTCTTCTCCTCCTTACAGCTACTGTTCAGAGGCATTTAGAAATCTCTCACTAATATTTTCTGTCCTTTGTTGCTTCTTAGCTCCACACAGACTAATTTCACACCAAATTTCCTGCACCACTAATTTTTCACACCGTTGAACTGATGTCATCTTTCACTAACAACCTTTTCCTTTTGCTTCTCTTTCCTAAAGACTGAATACTTTTGGATGTTCAGTTCCCAGTTTGGGTCACCCCACAACCATGTCTCCATAATCCCAATCACATTGTATCTGTTTATAACTATTTGCACAGTTAATTCACCTGTCTTTTTGCAAATGCTCTTCACATGAAGCTCTAGCACCATTAGACATATCTTTCTTGAGATTTTTAAATAGCTTTTATTGCATTGCAGCCCTGTTTGCTGTTATCCCTTGTTTCTTCTGCCATCTACTTTTACTTTCTACTGTTCTATTATAGTCACAGAATCATAGAGTCAGACAGCACAGAAACAGGCTCTTTAGTCCAACCAGTCCATGCCAACCATAATCTCAAACTAAACTAGTCCCACCTGCCTGCACTTGGCCCATATCCGTGCAAAAAGTTCTTATTCGTGTGCTCATCTAAATGTCTGTTGTGGTTCTGTTCGCCGAGCTGGGAATTTGTGTTGCAAACGTTTCGTCCCCTGTCTAGGTGACATCCTCAGTGCTTGGGAGCCTCCTGTGAAGCGCTTCTGTGATCTTTCCTCCGGCATTTATACTGGCTTGTCTCTGCCGCTTCCGGTTGTCAGTTCCAGCTGCTCGCTGCAGTGGCCGGTATATTGGGTCCAGGTCGATGTGTTTGCAGATAGAATCTGTGGATGAGTGCCATGCCTCTAGGAATTCCCTGGCTGTTCTCTGTTTGGCTTGTCCTATAAGAGCAGTGTTGTCCCAGTCGAATTCATGTTGCTTGTCATCTGTGTGTGTGGCTACTAAGGATAGCTGGTTGTGTCATTTCGTGGTTAGTTGGTGTTCATGGATGTGGATCGTTAGCTGTCTTCCTGTTTGTCCTATGTAGTGTTTTGTGCAGTCCTTGCATGGGATTTTGTACACTACATTGGTTTTGCTCATGTTGGGTATCGGGTCCTTCGTTCTGGTGAGTTGTTGTCTGAGAGTGGCTGTTGGTTTGTGTGCTGTTATGAGTCCTAGTGGTCGCAGTAGTCTGGCTGTCAGTTCAGAAATGTTTTTGATGTGTGGTAGTGTGGCTAGTCCTTTTGGTTGCAGCATGCCCTACACTCTTTATATTGTTCAAGAGATCCATTTGAACCTAATTTACGATATTTAATATTCAATTCTTTTTTTATTCTTGACTAGAACTTCAATATCTTTGTTCTCTATCCATTGTTCTCCAATCCTACCAGCCTTACCTTTCATTCTAACAGAAAAATAAAGACTTCTCGTCATACTTTTGAAAGCCTCTCACTGATCGACATCTCTTTATCTCTGAACAGTTTACTACAAATCGGTTTTTGAGAGTTCTTGTCACATACCATTAAAATTTTCCTTAATCCACTTAAAAACTTTATTTTTTTATGGAAGTCTTAATCTTTTTCATAACTATTTAAAAACAAATAGAATAATGATCACTAGACCCCAAAGTGTTCCTCTGCTATCACTTCAGTAACTCGTCCTGCCTTATTTCGCAAGAAAAGGTCAAATTTTGGTCCTTCTCTAGTAGGAATATTTACATCTTGATAAGGGAACTTTTCTTATGCACATTTAACCAATTCTTCATGATCCAAACCTTCAACACTATGGTAGACGTGGTCAATTTTTGGAAAATTAAAATCATCCACTATTACAACTTTATTATTCTTTCATATATCTGACATCTCTACATATTTCTTCCACAATGTGGGCGGCACGGTGGCACAGTGGTTAGCACTGCTGCCTCACAGCGCCAGAGACCTGGGTTCAATTCCTGCCTCAGGTGACTGACTGTGTGGAGTTTGCACGTTCTCCCCGTGTCTGCGTGGGTTTCCTCCAGGTGCTCTGGTTTCCTCCCACAGTCCAAAGATGTGCAGGTCAGGTGAATTGGCCATGCTAAATTGCCCGTAGTGTTAGGTAAACGTAGAGGTATGGGTGGGTTACGCTTCGGCGGGTCGGTGTGGACTTGTTGGGCCGAAGGGCCTGTTTCCACACTGTAAAGTAATCTAATCTAATCTAATCTAATCTAATTTCCATCTGATTATTGGAGGGTCTGTATTATAACCCCATCAAGGTGATTATTCCTTTCTTATTTCTAATTTCAACCCATATATTTTCATTAGACACTTTTTCAGAAATACCTTCTCTGTTTATAGCAGTAATGTTTTCCTTAGTCAAAAACACCACTCTGCCTCCTCGTTTGCCTCCCTTTCTATCCTTCCTATAGCATCTTAAACCCAAATATTGAGCTGCCAGTCCTATCCATTCCTCAGCCATGTTTCTGTAATAGCTATAATTTCCTAATGTCATGTTCTCAAACATGCCCTGAGTTCATCAGCCTTACCTGTGAGACCCCATGTGTAATTCTTAAGAGTTACTTTGTTCTCTGATTTGCTCTTATCTGTCTTTTCTAATTAACTTGTTCTTTTCAGATTCAAATCTCATCTTTCTTTTCATTTACTTTGCTGTTTAGGATCCCTCAAAGAATCCCCCCTCCACCATCTCACCCCATCTAATAGTTTACTGTCTCCCCTAATAAAATTAGCAAATCTTCCCACTAGTATATTGGTCCCTTTCCATTACAGATGAAATCCATCCTTTTCTGGAGAAGTGATCCCAATGATCCAAGAACCTGAATCTTTAAATATTACACCACCTCTTCAGCCATTTGTTTGCCAGCTTTATTCTTATATTCTTTCCTTTATTCAAGCTTGGCACCAGGAGTAAAACAGGGAGAATGTGGGGACTGCAGATGCTGGTGATCAGAGTCAAAGAGTGTGGTGCTGGAAAAGCACAGCCAGTCAGGCAGCATTTGAGGAGCAGGAGCGTTACTGAAGAAGGGCTTATGCCCAATATGACTCTCTTGCTCCTCTGATGCTGCCTGACTGGCTGAGCTTTTCCAGCAATACATTCTTTGACTGGGAGTAAAACAGAAATCACTACTTTTGAGGTACAGTTTTTAAATCTTCTACGAAACTTTTTATATTTACTCTGTAAAACTTTAATCTTTTCTTAAAACATGCCATGCCTCTCTTTCAATTCCATCTTTTCCCTCAATTCTGTCTCCATGTTTGGGCTCCCATTCCCCTGCCACTCTAGTGTATAGCCTCCCTATAGTACTAGCAAATGCCCCTGAGAGGATAGTGGTCCTGCTGGGACGCTGCAGAATCGGTCCATCAAGTTCATCAAGAATCTAAATTCCTTCCTCCAACACTATCTCTCCAGCCACACAGTTAACCCATCCATTCATCCATTCCTCATGTGGCTAGTAGGTTGGCACAAGGTGTAATCCTGTGATTACTACTTTGAGGTCCTGCTTTTTATTTCACAACTCCTTATATTCTGCTTTCAGGACCTCATCCATCTTCATTTTAGTTACATTATTGATAACGACATGGACCATGTAATCTGAATGCTCTTCCTCTTCCTTCAAAATATCGTGCAGTCACTCAGTGACATCCTTGACCCTGGCTCCAAAAGGGCAATGTACATTCTGTAGCAAAAATAGAAATTGCTGGAGAAACTCAGCAGGTCTGACAATGTCTGTAGAGAGGATTTAGAGTTAACATTACGAGTGCAGTGACCTTTCTTCAGTATTTCACTCAAAACATTAACTCTGCTTTCTCTGCACAGATGCTGTCAGACGTGCAGAATTGCACCAGAAATTTCTGCTTTGATTCAGATCGTCAGCATCCTGGAGTCTTGTCTGCAGTGACAGAATGTCAATCTGTTCTTGTTATAATCAGATCCCTATTGCTATTGGTCCGGGATACATCAGTTTCCTTCATGCTGGACCTCTAATCTGAAGATTAGATTCCTTACAGTGTGGGAACAGGCCCTTCCAGTTCATACTCTGAAGAGTAACCCACCCAGACCCATTTCCCTCTGACTAATGTATCTAACACTATGAACAATTTAGCATGGCCAATTCACCTGACCTGCACATCTTTGGACTGTGGGAGGAAACCGGAGCACCCAGAGGAAATCCATGCAGAACACGGGTAGAATGTGCAAACTCCACACAGACAGTCACCCAAGGCTGAAATTGAACCTGGGACCTTTGTGCTAAGCCACCGCGGATACATGTGAAAGTGTGAACAGTGGGGTAATGAATATAGCAGCAGAAAGTCCCTTTAGTAATGGAGTGTGTGAAAGAAATTACATGGTAAGAGAGGAGATGCTTCATAAAGTCCTCGCAATGCAATCAAGTTGTAAATGAATATCTGCCCTGACATGAAGAGTCCCTGCAAAGAACTCGCTGTAAACGCTTTTGGGCTATTGTATACATCAATTGAATTTGGGAGAAATCCAAAAGCTCAGTGAGCCTTAGAGGATTGTGTAAGGCCATCAGAAATGAACTTTAACTCAGGGGATATCATCAATTACAAAGAGAAAGACAAAAGAGTCTAAATTACTGGAAAAAACAATTTATGAGGTGAAAACAACTTTTACAGTACAGCAAACAAACTTTTAGGGTGCATTGCTTGTGGTTATTTGGCAAAGAAAACACACTTGCTGAATTTGAATAAGTCATAAAACTGATGAGGCATCATATATGTCAAATGCAAACCATAATTATGAGGACCAGATTATGGCAGACCTGATATTAACAAAGTAATAGTTGTGTCACTATAGTCTTACCAGACCATAGGGGCTGCTCTCTCATTAGAGAGAAGGAAATGATGGTGATTTAATCAGAGGGCTACCAGACCACAGGCAAGGGTTGAGGAAGAAAGTCCTTCATGATAACATCAAACCAGTAATGGGAATTGAACCCACATTGTTGGTATCATACTGCTCTGTAAACCAACAATCCAGCCAACTGAGCTAATCCAATTGCCTAGCAAAGTACGACAAAGTTCAAAACAAGAATTTTGCCCCAGAAGACAAAAACCAAAAGTAGGCACCAATGTAACAAATATGTCAGGAGGCACCAATGAATGGGGAATGACAGGGAGAGCAGAGGAAGCCACTGGTAAATGCAAGCATTGGTTAAATATATAAGATGAGGGACAGGAGGTAACAGACATTGATTGGGAAAAAGACATGCTAAAGATTTGGAACGCCAGAATTAAGTCTTGAAATTTAGGGTCGCAAGTGAACACAATCCTAGGAAAAGATTGCAAACTTGAAAAAGGAATCTGCTCTTACGAGGAGGAGATCTTGTAGTCGCAGCCTAGAACAAGAAAGGAAAGCGAGTAGCATAGTTTGACAAGAACTGGGGCTGAGGAACAGACTGGGAATATCACAAGAAGTAAGAAATCCCACAATTAAGAGGCCCCCAAAGGGAACACATTATGTGGTCATCAGCAGGAGTTTTCTTTGACTAGTTTTACCTGACACTGTGAGACTTCATGAGTGTAGTAATATACAAGATGGCTTATTATGACAAGATCATCATTGGATTTTTAATCCAGATTAAAAGAAAATAAATTCCACCATTTTTGATCGGATTTGATCTCAGACCCTCACTCACGTGTGGATTACTATCCAGTGCTAATACCACTATGTCATTTTGGTACAAGAAAGGACTGGAGGATGGAGGGATTTGTACATAGTTGAGGGGAGGTACATCACAGCGAGGAGTTGAGTCAAAATTATAGTAAACTGGAAGGGCATGGGGCATAGGTCAGAGCTAAATTTGTTTGTGGGACTGGAGGAACAGCGCTACTCCTCTAGATTCACCAGTAGTGCTGGGCAAGACTTGAATCAGCTGCTTCCATTTCACTTTAACAACAGGTCCCATTGAAATTCAATTGGTGAGTATAAAATTTAACTGCACTGTGGGAGCTTAATTCGTGAGCTGCCCTACACCTCGAGAATAAGGCACAGAGTCTCCTCAGAACTTGTCACCTTTAAAGCTATCAGCATGAGCTACCTTTCATCACATTTGAAGTTTTAAGCAACCCACAACCCTTTCATCCCTCGAACTACAAGGAAAGCCAGGGGGTTAAAATTCTTCCTTTGTGTCAGTGGGTTAAGCTGAGGGAAGACTAAAATCTCTGGCTAATTAGTCAGGAAAGAAGACCTCTGTGAGTAGATTGAACAGCACTATGTAATATTAGATGGTGTAAATCTGGAGCCCTACTTCAAGGTAAGGCTTCACAGATGAAAGAAAAATTTACAATTGATGTAAAAAAGAATTCCTGCATAGCAAGATGAACCAACATATGAAATAAACTTCCATGTAAGGTACAGGAGAAAAATAAACCCTGAGGCAGTCAAGAACCTGCTGTTTTTTGTGATGGAAAGCCTGGATTTTCTTTTTTTGGATAAATTGCTTAAGATGATCTAGGTTTCTGTTTTACTTTTATGTTGGTGACTTGATGAAAGCAGATACTGAGTGAGTATTTTTATTGAGCTGTTCATAATAATCAACATAGAAATACCCTCTCCACAGTATTAAAGCTTTGTAAGGTTGTTGGATTGCCAGTACTTAAATATTCTGACAGCTTTCAATATTGTTAAATACACCTTCCTCAAGTATCACAGACTGTTAAAGAGCAATAATTTAATTAAGATTCAAAATGGGAATACATTATTTAATTTGTTGCAACAAAGGAACAAATTTGAGTTCTTGGGCTAGACGTGCAAGGGAGTTTGAGGCAAGTTTATTTTTGTATGGCACATGGAACTTGCTGCTGAAGACAGCGGTGGAAGTAGGAGACAATTGGATGGGCATTTGAGGCAATAAGTTTAAAGGGTGAAAGTGGAAGAATGAGACTGATTGAATTGAGTTACATAGTACTGCTATGGACACAATGAGCCAAATGGCATTTTCTATACAGTAGTGATTCTATGATTCCATGGACTGAACTTTCCCATTTTGTTGGCAATATGATTTTTGAGATAGACTCACAATGGCACATGTCAACTTTTCTCATGCATGCTTCAGCTCACTAATTGTGCAACTGTCTGGCCCAAAAAGGGAACTTAGTTCATCACTTTGTGGACAGGGACCTCAAGGTGATTGTGGATGTGGTCATGGAGAGAAGGGCCATTCCTTCTCCTGCTAACTAGCAATGGAGCCAGCATCTCTATCCTTAACCAGCTTGAAAATAGGTAGTGGCCTAATTCAATGTAGTATCTTGGGTTAAAAGAAATGGCCCAGGTAGTGTAGGAAAAAGGTAAATGATCTGTGCCGTGCAAGGTTAAGTGCCAGTGTTTCTCTCTGATACTCTATATTCACCTCTCACTTGAAACCACACTCTCCTAACCAAAGCTTCTGGGTTACAAGGCTCATTGTTGCATGCTTCATTCAGTGGCTCAGTCACCTCATTCTCCCAAATAACTAACCCTTCCTACTCTCTGCAGTTCCTACTCACTCACTGGGGACACAGTACCACTTTTCCTGCCCCTGTGTTGCCACATGTGGCTTTTGTATCCACGTCCATCATACATAGCACATTTATTTTTTTAAAAAGGGACATGGAAACAGCCAAACACTGCTACATTCTCATGGCAACGCCCTGACCAGCCAGGGTCTACCTGTTTGGTCTGAAAGTTAAGATTAACGGTTAACTATTCTTACTGTATCTTCATGCCAATTACGGCTCAATGAATCAGAAATGTCTTCTCATTCTCGATAAAATGGTGTTGCTTTTTTGAAGTCTGCTTCTTGTATGCTAGTTCTGATGAGTGCAAGGCAAAAAAAACCCAATAACTTCTAGTCAGCTTCAGGAATACCTGGCAAGCCCGGTTGAGCAGTTGCACTGGATTTTGATCACTGTCAGTAAAAGTTTCTTCCATTGTGTGCCCACAACCACAAATTAGCAGTTCATCAATTATGACTTCTATTGCAAGCAGGTCACTAACTACTTCACGTTGACTGTATTGAGATTCATCTTCAGCAGTGGAAATGCCAGATAATATGCATCATTATCTATATCTCCCAGGGGGCTTCCAGAATGTGACTAAAAATCTGTTGTTTCCATTTTACTTCACTTGCCAGTAACCATCCTTCAAATGTCATGTGGTGAAGATTTCTGCCTTTGTAAATTGTGGCAAAATTCCTTCAATGGTTGGCATGGGATAGGGGCATCTCTTCAGAGTTTTATTTGTACCCTTTGGGTTGCTGCGTATTCTCAGCCTTCCAGGCTGTTTCAGTGTTACCATGTTGCTAATCTATTCTGTGTAAATTATCATTTTCTTAAGTACTCCCTTTTCTTGCACTTCTACCTTGTCTTTGAGGCTGACCTTGAGGGCAGCTGGGACGTTCCTGAGCAGATGCTGAACTTGTCTTACATTCTCATCTATTTCAAGAAGATATTCTCCTGGAACATATCCTAATCCTGTGAACATATTTTTGTTCTCAACTAGGATCTTTTTCACAGTCAGTGATTTATTTACTGAAACACATTGCAAATCTCCTAGCATCTGAGGTTCTCCCTCTTGTTTCTCATTCTCGATGGTACAAGGTTGTACCTTGGAAGCCGCTCCTGGCCAAGGTCCTGATCCTCACCATCATCCTCAGATGACTGTTGTCAATTCCTCATTCCCTCTGCATCTAGGATGTTCACCCCAGCCCTTCCTCAGCTCAGGCTGTAAAAGTCACAGCTCACCAAAATGGCATAGCCCATTCTGAGCTATACTCCACCTGTATGATCCAGACATCGAAAACACATCTTAGGGAGGCCTATGGTCTGTTCCACTATGATCCTGATGGAAGCATGGAGAGTGTGTATCTTCATTCTGCATCAATTTGAGGGTTTTATAAATGTGCCATCAGACATGTTGATTAGATTAGATTACATTACAGTGTGGAAACAGGCCCTTCAGCCCAACAAGTCCACACCAACCCGCCGAAGCGCAACCCACCCATACCCTACATTTACCCCTTACCTAACACTACGGGCAATTTAGCCTGGCCAATTCACCTGGCCTGCACATCTTTGGACTGTGGGAGGAAACCGGAGCACCCGGAGGAAACCCACGCAGACACGGGGAGCACGTGAAAACTCCACACAGTCAGTCGCCTGAGGCTGGAATTGAACCCGGGTCTCAGGCGCTGTGAGGCAGCAGTGCTAACAACTGTGCCACCGTACTGCCCACAAGGGAAGGGTTAGCCCTTGCCTCCCAGCAGCCATCTCTGTATGGCACGAGAATGGAGGAGGGAGGCAAATCTTTGCAGCTGTAAGGATATCTGATACAGGATTTAAAAACCTGGCTTTGAAGATCACAGTTAGATTATACGTAGATAGAGTGGAAAACTCTTCTGCTAATGAACTCTGCAGATTGGTGATAGGCTACTCTCAAATCAATAAGACTACAGTCTATCATGGAGGATGTTTAGTCAAGAGAGCAAGCAGAGACATTTTTGTGAAATCAGAGTTATCTAAAGTTCTGAAGAAGGAAGCAGTAGACAACCTGTTGGACCTGTTGAGACGATATCTTGGACACTG
Organism: Chiloscyllium punctatum; assembly: GCF_047496795.1. Classification (NCBI taxonomy): domain Eukaryota; kingdom Metazoa; phylum Chordata; class Chondrichthyes; order Orectolobiformes; family Hemiscylliidae; genus Chiloscyllium; species Chiloscyllium punctatum. Next base: position 46,381,531 of record NC_092750.1, on the reverse strand, counting down.
AGACCTACTTTCTCACCAGATGACTTTCAGAGTTCTCTCTTCTCCCAGTCTATTCTCTGGATTCTTTCCTCTATTGTTCAATTTCCTCTGCTTGAGTTGCTGTCATGCTATATAGGACTTCCCTCTACTCCGCTGGCCTACCAAATCCAGCATCCAGAATGTTCAGTCACAGTGTTCCCCATTATACCCCACACTGCCTCTGCATTGTTTTCTGCCACTTCCTGTGTTTGCCGAGATGTTTTCCACTTTCACATCAAAACTTCTATAATGTAGTGAATGTGGGTTCCCCAATTGTTTTTGACTTTCTCTAGCATTCCAGTTAGGAATCCTAGGCTGTGCGTAGCAGTGTAATTTCTTTTGCTCAATAACATAAATCTACAGCAAGGAGCATTAACCCTACCCCAACCCTAATCTGCTGCATGTTATTTTTGCAACTTAGCTCATAAAGGATGTTTTCATATAAGTTTGCAACCAGTGAAACTGTTTTAGTTCCTTATGCAGTACACTATTATAATCCATTCCTTAAGTCAATTTGTTGTTTGTTTCTGACTAATTTATTTGACCAATACAGATATACTCCATCACGGGCTTGTTATTTGATTGACCTCAGTTCGTTAACTATGTTTATTAGCTTTGCCCTCAAATAACTGAGTTGGCAAAAAGAATTAAATTTGCATTGAAAAGAAATCTGGTTCAGAAATAGAAGCAGTCCACATGAGAGCAGGGTCTCAACAGAAAACAGCAGTGAATAGAAAGCTACATTATGGTTCACAAGCTAGTAGGGAAATGTAATTTGGCCATTAAAAAGTGGTTTCTGTCCAGGATATATAGCACTGCAGTGGAGTAATGCTGGGAAGCCAACAGTGCACTGAAGTGTCATCCTGAATCTCAGCAGCAGGTAAGGATTTGGCACTGCAGGTTAGAACACGTCATTTGAAACTTGAGGAGACTCGGAGTTAGAGCAAAACTAAAAAGTCAGGACATACAGTACGATTCTGTTTGGGCAGCAGAGGAAACCATATATCAAAACTGAGCAGAGCTCCAGTGCACAGAAAAGCACAGATAAACCAAGATTCACGTAGAACAATATATTCTGTAGGGACACTTTAAAATCATGGTTTGAACTTATCGGTTAATCTAAACTTGTTAATGAGGAGCAGTTGGGGAGAAGGAATCGGAAGGGGAAAGTACCAAGTTTACAAATGCATGATCATAGATAAATAATTAAAAGGATGGGAACATAGACGGTCACCACCCTCTAGGCCTTGGATAAATTACAATATAAATTTCTAAGTGAGCATCAGTTCTCACAGATAACTTGCACTCACTATTAATGTGTACACACACATAATATTCACTTGGAAAACCGATGTGCTTGAAACATATAGTAAAGGTTCCGATATTCTAGACTTTGGAGGAGCAGCACAATATCAGCACCCCATTACCACCCTCATTGTTTACTTGTTCTTTTTATGCCATCCTCCATCAGGTGCTAGTTAGGTGTACAGCTAGCAAATTGAATAGCAGCTTACGAGGTCTACTTCTTTTTAAAATTTGGGAAACAACACTGTAGTGGTATTGTCGCTGGACAAGTAATCCAAAGACTCAAGTAATGTTCTGGGGACCTGGGTTCCAATCCCACAGCAGATGTGGATTTTGAATTCAAACCTGGAATCAGAAGTCTAATGATGACTAGAAAATCATTGTTGGTTGCCATTAAATCCTATATGGTCAGCAATATCTGGCAGGGAAGGAAAACTGCTGTTCTTGCCGGACCTATATGTGAGTCCAACCCCACAACAATGTGGATGACTGTTGACTGCCCACTGAAATGGCCTAGCAAGCCAATCAGTTGTATCAATTGCTACAAAGTCTCAATAAAGAAATGAAACTGGTCAACCACCTGGTATCTACCCAGGCAGCGGAAATGATAACGGCAGAACTGACCCTGTCAATCCTGCAAAGTCCTCCTATCTAATATATAGGGACTTCTGCCAGAATTGGGAGACCTGTCTCACAGACTTCAAACAACAGCCTGACACAGTCATGCTCATGTAATCATATGTTACAGCCAATGACCCAAACACCATCATCACCATCTCTTGATATGTACTGTCCCACCAGCAGGACTGACCCAACAAAGGTGTCTGCACTGTGATATTCAATCTGACGAGAGTAGTCCTGGGAGTCCTCAATATTGATTCCAGACCAGCAAGAGGGAAAAACATACTCAACCTCATCCTTACCAATCTGATGCATCTGTTTACGATATTATCAGTAAGAGTGATCACTGCACAATCATGTGGAGTTGAAACCCTGCCTTCACATTGAGAATGCCCTCCATCGTGTTGTGTGGCACTATCACTGTGCTAAATGGGACAATGAACAGATCTAGCAACCCAAGACTGGGCATCCATGCAGTGCTGCAGGCTATCAGCAGCAGCAGAATTATACATCAGCACCATCTGCAACCTCATGACCCAGCATATCCCCACCCAGTGATTACCATCAAGCCAGGGAATGAACCCTGGTTTAACAGACAGCACAGAAGGCATACCAGGAGCAGCACCAACCCACCTAAGAATGACCTGGTGAAGCTACTAAACAGGACTACTTGCATGTCAAACAGCATGGCATTCAATTAATAGACAGAGCTAAGTGATCCCACAACCAATGAATCAGATCTAAGCTGTGCAGTCCTGTCACATCGGGTTGTGAATGTGGTGAATAATTAAACAACTCACAGGGGAAGCAGACTTCATAGATATTCTGACACTCAATGGTAGGAGAACCCAACACATCAGTACAAATAGGACTGAAGTATTTGCAGAAACCTTCAACCTGAAATGCCAAGTGGGTAATCCATCTCAGCCTCCTCCAGGGTTCCCCAGCATTACAGATGCTAGTCTTCAGCCAAGTTGATTCATTCCACATGATATCAACAAACGATTGGAGATGCTGGATACTGCAAAGGCTATGGACCCTGACAACATTCCAGCAATAGCACTGAAGACTTGTACTCCAGAACTTGCTGCTTCCCATCCAAGCTCTTCCAGTACAGTTACAACACTGGCATCTCCCCAACAATGTGAAAGATTGCCCAGGTATGTCCTGTGCACATAAAGGAGGACAAATCCAACTTGGCCAATTCCTGCCCCATCAGTGTCAAGAATGCAGTGCTGGAAAAGCACAGCAGGTCAGACGGCATCTGAGGAGCAGGGGAATCGGTGTTCTGGGCATAAGCCCTTCATCAGAATATCGATGCTCTTGCTCTTCGGATGCTGCCTGACTGCTGTGCTTTTCCAGCATCAAACTCTTGACTCCAATCTCCAACATCTGCAGTCCTCACTTTCTACCAATTACTGCCCCATCAGTCTATTCACGATCATCAGGAAAGTGATGGAAAGTGTCGTGGACAGTGCTACCAAAGAGCACCTACTCAGCAATAACCTGCTCAGTGACACACAATATGGATTCTGCCAGGGCCACCCAGCTCCTGACCTCATTATAGCCTTGGTTCAAACAGGACATTGGTGAGGCCACTTTTGGAATATTGTGTGCGATTCTGATCTTCCTCCTATTGGAAGGATGTTATGAAACTTGAAAGGGTTCAGAAAAGATTTAAGGATGTTGCCAGGATTGGCAGGTTTGAGCTATAGAGAGAGGCTGAATAGGCTGGGGCTGTTTTCTCTGGCGCGTTAGAGACTGAGGGGCGACCTTATAGAAGTTTATAAGATCATGAGGGGCATAGACAAGGTCTTTTCCTTGGGTTGGGGAAGTCCAGAACTAGACGGCACATGTTAGGGTGAGAGGGGAAAAATTTAAAAGGGAACTAAGGGGCAACCTTTTCTCACAAAATTTGGTGTGTGTAAGGAATGAGCTACCAGAGGAAGTGATGGAGGCTGGTACAATTACAACATTTAAAAGGCATCTGGATGAGCATTTGAATAGGAAGAGTTTAGAGGGATATGGGCCAAGTGCTGGCAAATGGGACTAGATTAGGTTAGGATATCTGGCTGGCATGGACAAGTTGGACCAAAGGGTCTGTTTCCATGCTGTACATCTCTATGACTCTATGGACAAAAGAACTGAATTCTAAGGCGTGGTGATTATAACAGTGCATGACATCAAGGCCACATCTGACCATTTGTGGTATCAAGGAGTCTGAGCAAAACTAGAATCAGTCAGTATCAAGATGCAAACTTTCAGCTGGTTGGAATCATTCCTGATGCTTAAGAAGATGGTTGTGGTTTTTGGACGTCAGATATCTCAGCTCCAGGACATCTCTGCAGGAGTTCCTCAGGACAGTGTTGTAGGCCCAACTATCTTCAGCTGCTTTACCATTCATAATGTCAGAAGTGTGGATGTTCGGTGATGATTGTACAGTGTTCAACACCCACCCTGCAACCCCACCCCGACCCGACCCAACCCACCCCCAACCTCCACCACCCGGAGGTAACCCCGCCCTCCCCCAACAAGGCTCCACATCCATCCTTCCCCACCAGGCCCCACCCCTGACACACCCAACCTACCCGAAGCATTGTATCACTTTCCTTGGACCCTACCCCCTTCATATTTGGCTTCCTACCCAGCTGGCATCGTACTTAAATGGCTCCCAACCCAAATTATTGCATCCAAGCTGCACTCACTACACATTGACACAATACCCCTCCAGCACCATAACATCACATTGAGGTTAAGTTTTTAAACTGTTTGGCAGCAGCTGGCAAATCGGCCATCTGAGATTCTCGACCATTAACTTCCAGAATACAGCAGCTGGTTGCTGTGAAAAGGGGCATGGTTTGCTCTCTAGCAGGACTTATACACTTAATGCTAAGGTCATGGGAAGTATTGCTGAACAAAGAAACCTTGGAGTGCAGGTTTATAGCTCCTTGAAAGTAGAGTTGCAGGTAGATAGGATAGTGAAGAAGGTGTTTGGTATGCTTTCTTTTGTTGGTCAGAGTATTGAGTACAAGAATTGGGATGTCATGTTGCGGCTATACAGGACAGTGGTTAGGCCACTGTTAGGAACATTGCATGCAATTCTGGTCTCCTTCCTATCAGAATGATGTTGTGAAACATGAAAGGGTTCAGAAAAGATTTACAAGCATGTTGTCAGGATTGGACAAAGTTAAAAATCACACAACACCAGGTTATAGTCCAACAGGTTTAATTGGAAGCACACTAGCTTTCGGAGCAACACTCCTTCATCAGGTGATTGTGGATGGCTCGATCGTAACACAGAATTTATAGCAAAAATTTGCAATGTGATGTAACTGAAATTATACATTGAACAATTGATTGTCTGTTAAGCCTTTCATCTGTTCGAATACAGTGATAGTTTCACTTCTTTCATGTGTAAATCATAAAACCCTTTTTTTTAAAGTTGCATTCTTGGGTTAGCTGTTAACAATGGTGATAGCTAGACAATATGTTGAAGGTGTTAGCCCCCTGTGTTCTCTGTCTATGACCTGATGTTGAGATTGATTCTAATCTAAAAAGTGAGATAAGACTTTTACATAAATTCATGCAGTTTTTGAGCTCAGAGTTCTACATGAATGCATGCAGTTTTTGAGCAAAGTGCAATGTAACTCTGCAAGTACAAATTCACCACACAAAATATATGTGTGCATGTGGGTCTTTGTCTGTCTGTGTGTGTGTGTTTGTGTCTGGGGTGGGGTGTCTATGTGTGTGTGTGTGTGTGTCTGTATAGTGACTGCAGAGTGTCTTAAGTCTGTGAGGGGGTGCATGTGTGAGTGTGGGAGTGTGTGTGTCTATAAGGGTGTGTGTGGGTGTCTGTGTGTGCGTCTGTGTGTATCTGTGTCCGTGTGTATGTGAGATGTGTGTGTAGGAATATCTGTGTGTGTGTGTGTGTGTGTAGTGCAATGGTGATCACCTGTAATATGATGTGAACCAACCCAAGGTCCCAGTTGAGGCCCTCCCTAGGGGTACTGAACTTAGCTATCAGCCTCTGCTCGGCCACTTTCCTCTGCTGCCTGTTCCAAAGTCCACCTTGGAGGATGGTCACCCGAAGGTCCGAGGCTGAATGTCCTGGACAACTGAAGTGTTCCCCAACTGGGAGGGAACCCTCCTGTCTGTTGATTGTTGTACAGTGCCCATTCATCCGTTGTCGTAGCCTTTGCTCAGTTTCCCCAATGTACCATGCCTCAGGGCATCCTTGCCTGCGACATATAAGATAGACAACGTTGGATGAGTCACATGAGTACCTGCCATGTACAAGGTGGGTGGTGTTCCCACGCATAATACAACTTTTAAAGAAAAAGGTTTTGTAATTTACACATGAAAGAAGTGAAACTATCACTGTATTCTAACAGATGAAAGGCTTAACAGACAATCAATTTTTCAATGTATAATTTCAGTTACATCACACTGCAAATTTTTGCTATAAATTCTGTGTTACGATCGAGCCGCCCACAATCACCTGATGAAGGGGCGTCGCTCCGAAAGCTAGTGTGCTTCCAATTAAACCTGTTGGGCTATAACCTGATGTGTGTGATTTTTAACTTTGTACACCCCAGTCCAACACTGGCAACTCCAAGCCAGGATTGGAGGATTTAAGCTATAGGGAGAGGTTGAATAGGCTGGGGCTGTTTTCCCTGGAGCGTTGGAGGCTGAGGGGTGACCTTATAGAGGCTTATAAAATCAAGAGGGGCATGGATAGGGTAAATACACAGTCTTTTCCCTGGGGTGGGGAGTCCAGAGCTAGAAGGCATAGGTTTAGGGTGAGAGAGGAAAGACATAAAAGAGACCTAAGAGGCAACTTTTACATGCAGAGGGTGGTACGTGTATGGAATGAGCTGCCAAAGGAAGTGGTGGAGGCTGGCACAATTGCAACATTTAAAAGGCATCTGGATGGGTATATGTATAGGAAGGGTTTGGAGGGATATGGGCTGGGTGCTGGCAGGTGGGACTAGATTGGGTTAGGATATCTGGTCAGTATGGGCAAGTTGGACCGAAGGGTCTGTTCCATGTTGTACGTCTCTATGACTCTAACTGCCAGAATGGAGCCCTATTCTTTCATAAGAAAAAGGGAAGTCCGGAGTGACAATCTGCATGAGATCCTGGTTTTAATATCTGCTCCCGAAGCTACAGGTTAAGATGGCAGTAACAGCAGTGCCACAGGGAGTGAGGGGCGAAGCAGCTGTATCTGGACCAGACAGGTAGACAGTTGCCCAATTCCAGCATTGGGCAACTGTTGTGTGGAGTTTGCACATTCTCCCTGTGTCTGTGTTGGTTTCCTTTGGGTGCTCTGGTTTCCTCCCACACTCCAAAGATGTGCATGGCCATGCTAAATTGCCCATGATGATAGGTACATTAATCAGGGGTAAAGGTAGGGGGTGGGTTACTCTTTAGAGGGTCAGTATGGACTTATTGGGCTGAAAGGCCTGTTTCCATACTGTAGGAAATCTAATCAGATTTTAACTTTTCACTGTCACCATCCCTGGGTTCAATTTCTCTTTCCCTCTTAGGGCTCAGAGATCCCACTTTTTGGAACTTGTATGCATTTTCAGCAGGACATATTGCCTAGAAGATTGGCAGCAGGAGATCTTCAGATTTGTAACATAACTGAGAGCCTGCGTGCTGAAGAATAAATTAGATACTTTGTTGGATTTGACACCAGAGCAATATAATTAATCATTGTGATCAATTGCATTGACGTCTGAGGCATTAAAATGTTTCAATGATGCCTGGTTCTTGACATTCACTATTACAACAGTACGAATGGTGGGATACATATAGCATGACACATTTACGTTTAATACAATATGTTCACACACATTTGGAGGAGACATATGAATGGTCACCTCTATTTCAAGTGGAAATTCGTATATCTCTAGTCATTATAGTTCCCCAAAACATCACCAGTGTGAGATTGCAACATTCTAGTCTCAGCATCAGATTGTATTTCTTCATGACACTGATGGGTTCTGTCAGGTCAATTGAATATTCTGTGAACACTTCCACCTAAAACATATAGCAGTTAGGAGCACTTCAGTTGGCACATGATGCATATTTGTGTGCATTCAGACAATGGAGTTCAATAGCATGTTGATCTGCATTGAAAAATGCTAACAAATGGAGCAACCCCTTAAAATACTGACAGTCAAAGTTATACTTTAATGGTTGACATCTGTGCATCAACATATTCATGAATATTTTAGCCTCTAACCCAGATACTGTGGTGATAACACGACTGAAAATATATAAAGAGCGTAGTATGCAATGATTATGTTTCATTGAGTCTCTTTCATTAAGTCCACCGAAAATGCAACCTAATAAGCATACTTTAATACTTTAAAATACCTTTTTCAAATATTGTTAAAGGTTTCTAAGGAGTACATAGATTAATGTCATGGTTTTGTAATCCATACGGACACAAGTGTAGCTATTTAATAGCTGGCAGCAGAGCTTGTCCTGTGAGGCCAAATCCACCAGCTTTGCAAGAGAGTTCCTCAAGATAATGACCTTTTTCCACAAGATAGAGATATATAAAAAGAGCATGAGCTGGAAAAAAACTTACAATTCTGGTGCAGCTCCTAACTGCCCATAGAGACATAGATTATGGTGGAAGAAAGGCAGCATGAATTCACTTCAGATATTAACTACCACAGTCCTCAATGTGAAAACCTTCAACCTATACTGCTGCAAACAAATAGTAAAGATGACCTAAAGGGTTAGTAGAAGCATGAATGCTCAGCTAGCATGCCCTGACATCAATAACCACCATTTCAGTTTTCTGCAAAACTCATGCCAAACCAATAATAGACTACTGCAGAATTAAAAGACTTAGAACTCAAGTCAGAACAACTGAACCAATCAATTTCAGTTTAAATAAGGTTGAAGATATTACTCATTTGCAATAAAGTATGAGCAGTGTTAAAATATATATAAAACAAAGATTACATTCAATGATAGTGCACTGCTGTCTTAGATCTTTCTTATACTCTCTTAGAATGAAGCAGTTACTTTGATATATATATTTTTAAAACTATCATTTCCCTCTGGTAGAAAAATCTCTAAGCCAAATATACTACCGCACATTTGTCTGAAGATCATTCAGAAATACAATAAGGAATTAAAGAATCACAAAGCAAGTTTTCTCCTCCTGAACCTCCTCGATAAATGAATGGAATACTTTGATGAAAAACTAAATTTAAGTATTTTACTTTCATAAGGAGAATTGGAGTGACATTCTGTAGCATCAGAACTCAACCTATGTGGCTTTTAATCATTAGTTGGCAGTGTACTGCTACATAAGAAAACAGCTGGAAATGACACTGATGTCTAACATTGAAAAATGGCACAACTTTCAGAGGCTCTGCACTGCCAGCAGAGACTTACACATCGGATGAAAATTTTACCAGAAAATCAGAGATGTCAACAGTTTTCCATCTATCACTTTCAGTGAAAGGAAGCTTGTATTTAAATACTTCTTAGTTTCGTGAAAAGTTGCTCTTTGAGTAAAGGGACCCCTCCAAAACTGACACCCACTTGCTGCAGAAAATAAAGAGACAATGTTGAAGTTGCATTAGCTTTACTCAATCTGATGATATCACATAGTTTTTAGGTAGAGAAATAGTTTTGCACGAAGTTCTGATGGAGACTGATGTGACATGCTTTATTCCTGATGAAGGGCTTTTGCCCGAACCGTCGATTTCGCTGCTCATTGGATGCTGCCTGAACTGCTGTGCTCTTCCAGCACCACTAATCCAGTATTTGCTTTCCAGCATCTGCAGTCATTGTTTTTACCTCCTGATAGTTGCGAATACTGTTAGTTGTACATAATGCTATCAAGCAGTAAACTACAGATTATTATTTAAGAAAAGTGCTTCTTCTTGTTGCAACTCATCAGTGGCCTATTGACTGCTCCTGATAGGAATAACTATGACTCTTATAGGTCTCCCATGGGACCCTCAGCTGGCTGGTTACCTTTCACTCATTTTTGTCTATAACATATTAGTCTTGCTTCGCTGCTAGCCATGTCATAACTAGCAGCAACAATTTCTGTTGATTGACCAAATCAACAAAGGGAAATAAAACAGCAACAGCCATTGATCCAGCAGTGCTGAGTGGCATCACAGAGAGAATTTCATGGAGGGTTTTAATAACCCACCCAAGTCAAGATGGGGAGTGTCTGAGAGAAAAGTAATCTCTCGTAGTTTTGTTTGTGTCAGTGATCTGCAAAAAATGTCAATGCCGCTTAGGAGCCATGAAGACCACCTCAAATGGGAAGAAATCTGTGTCCACACAGACTGAGGAGGCAAAATGAAGACCCCAGAATTGGTCTTACATCCAATGCAGATGCAAATACAAGAGTCAGGCCCTGAGGATTGAGAGTTCTAGTAGACACAGACTTACATTGTATGGAGAGGAATGTTGGAGGGGCCCATTCTATTGCATAGAATATGAGACCATCACAGAAACATGAACCTTTCTTCACAGTATTGATATAAATGCGGGTGAAATTAATACAGGTATTGCTGTAGAAACAACTCATGCAACAGAGCCAAAGGTTATAGAGCCGAGGTATGATTGCATAGATGTGAGAGACATTTTGATTTATTTCTCTGTTATGGAGCTATTCTGCACATTTTGCAAATCACTCTTCCCACAAATAGCACTTTTTGTGACTATTTGGGTAAATAAAACCCCGCAAATTAAGAACATAAGAACTAGATGCATCACTCAATAGCCACATGTAATGGTGGAGAGCTTTTTAAACAATCAGGAGCCTATGCGTGCTCTATGTACAAATTAACATATATATCAAAAGTTTGCCTAGGCCAGCATGAGTGATATAGACACCATGTTACACAATCAAAAGTGGTTAAAGGCAGTGAAAACTGAATCAAAATCACAAAGGAGAGATTAAAGATGGACGGAGGAGGAAACCATCTACTTCTCCAGTTAGAACGACAATTTGCCAGATGTAAATTTATTAATAAAATTATCTCAAGTGTCCTTACCTCAAAAGCACCTAAGCAAATTTCAGATAAACTTAGGGTCTTACAGAACACCTGTAAGGTAGTCCTGTAACCATTGTCTGACGAGACTGGTGAGGACATTTTGGAGACATGTCTCTTGAGGAAACTGAGACTCAGGAGGGAGAGATCAGACTATTCAGCTGCCACCTGAGACCTGTAAAGACCATGGCATTGAAAATCAACTCTGCTATGCTAAAGAACTGGTAAATAAGAGAGGTGATTTTGAGGTCAAAGCGCTGGGGCTAGAGCTCATGGAGTATATGACAAACCTCTTAATAGTGACAATGACTCAAATGCAGTGAATCTCAGGCCAAAAGTGCAGGGTTTAAGAAAGAAAGGGTTTAAAGAAAGGTTTAAGAAAGTCTTTGAGGCCTTTTGGGAAGAATGATGAGTGTACCAAAAACATTGTACAGAAAGACAAACTCCAGTTCGCCTCACAAATCATGGGGGTGTCCTACATTATCACTATGTCATCTCTCACAAGAGGACATTGCAGTTAATTTCATACTTAAACTGACTGTTCCTAACAGCAAAACTAATATCAACATATTTGCAAAATAATCAGGACAGAGATCAGTTAATATCACCATCTCAGAGAGAGCTCATGAAATTAAATGACATCCATTTAATAACATAAGATATCAATTCTGAAGAGGCCACATGCCTCTCTCAACTTTACACATGTATCTTGATTTTACTCTGTGGTTTAAATCTTGCACAATCCCAGATTCCCTTGAAAAGACTTGAACTGTTTAATTCCCAAAACCAAAGATCAGGAATACCTTAGGAATATAGACAACTAGAGGCCAATTAATCCTGGAATGGCAAAAGAGGTGTATGAAAAGAGGTTAGATCGCTTAGGACTTTATGCAGTGGAAATAAGAAGAATGAAGAGGAATCTATAGAAACCTATAAAATGTTAACAAGACTAGACAGGGGAAACTTAAGAAGGATGTTCACGATGTTCAGGGAATCAAAACACAGTCTAAAGGTATTGGGTAGGCCATTTAAGACTGAGATGAGGAGAAATTTCTCCATCCAGAGAGTGATGAACCTGTGGAACTCTCAGAAAATGATTGAAAGCAAAATATTGAATGTTTTTAAGGAGCCTGGTAAAGTTCTTAGGGCTATAGGCATTAAAGGGAATGAGTGAAAACAGGAGCAGGATGCTGAGTTGGATGATCAACAAATTTTCTAATGATCATGGTATAGGCACATAGGGATGAATAGCTTCTACTTTCCATGTTTGTATGTTTATAGCTGTAGTTATCCTATACACATCTGAACAGTGGCACGATGGCTCAGTGGTCAGCACAGCTACCTCACACAACCAGGGACCTGGGTTCAATTCCACCCTCAGGTGACTGTCTGTGTGGAGTTTGCACATTCTCTCTGTGTTTGCATGGGTTTCTGTTCACAGTTGAAAGATGTACAGGTTAGGTGGATTGGTCATGTTAAATTGCCCATAGTGCCCAGGACTAGGTGGATTAGCTATGGTAAATGTAGGGTTACAGGTAGGGGGAATGGCTCACTCTTTGGAGGGTTAGTATGGACTGGATGGGCCCAATTGCAGATTTCCTTACTGTAGGGACTCTATGATACTAAACATCCCCTTCATTCCCCGGTGCCACCAATCAACTCATAGCTTTTAATAAGATGTATATCAAATCAGTTCTGAGTATTTCCCTTACTTTGAAAATATTCCATACAATAAGTTGTTGGAGCTGTCCTTCAAAATGCTCAATTCACAGACATTTCTTTGTGAGGAAGATAGTTGGACAAATCATTCATTGAGTATGCATTCTGGAATGGTTTAATGTGAGGAAGCATTCAAAAGGTGCCTCACCTCCACAAAAGTTGGCATAGGATTAGATCCTTATCTCTCCAAAAGGGCAGATACATAAAACATTTACTCAGCTCTCACCCCTCACAGTCCTTTACTTTCCCTCACTCCCACACACTCATTCCCACCCATACAATGTATATCTCTAACCATCACCAATAGCCACTCATACACTGTACCAACACTTTTTGCCTGCTTTCACTCACCATCTTTTTCCTCATTCTCCAATCATGCCAACTCATGGAGTAATCACACACTCCTGCGCACAGAAGAATAATATATACTCTGCTATCTATAATTCAATAACACAGATTTTTCTCCAGCAAGTAAAAAAACACTCATTCATTGTAGCACATTTTTATGCTGCAACCAGGCCTCAGCTAGGAGGTGGAGAGGAGGAAAATAGTCTTTACAGGGAAGGAAATTGCGGTCATGTGAGGATCAGGCTGGGATTCAATTTCTGGGGCAATGTTAACAAACTAGAGCTTGAAGAGTTGTACTCATGCTCTTCCTGCTCAGATTTTGAAGTTATTTAAACATTAACATCTACATGGAGAATGACACTCATATGCTTTTGGAGGTTAAGTTTATAACTGATACTTCAATGGTCAAATACTCCATCTTTTGAATAGATTTACTTCATAAAATACTGCAAAATGTCATATTTAAATGTTCAAAAATACAATATTGATTGATTTCTTGCAGAAAAATAGCATTTTAAGCTACTATACAAGAGTAATTTTAAACATGAAATGTGACAATTGTAACGTTCTTGGGAGGAAATAGGTCATAACTATTTCTCTTATTTCAGGGTCAGCTATAGACAAATGGTTTGAATCAGATGGTATGCTTCGTCAACAGTGCCATTATTGTTATATCATGCAACTAACAGGATGTCAGTAGGTGAACTGGACTGATTTCTATCTTTTCTGGTCTCATATTTCCTTGTGAGGAATGAATTATACAAATGAATCAAAAAGGAATGCAAAGTAAGGGTACAAAAATAGTTCTGTGGGCATATGATGTCTGGTACAAAACCTAACACATTGTTTTCTGGATGGAAATACACCTCTTGTGGTCAGAGTCTGTAGTCAGCATCAATCAGCTAGATCCAAACCATAATGATAACCATCTAGTCAGGATATTGACCACTGGTGACTTGACAATGGTAAGGACCTCTCCATACAGAACTACACCAATGGCTGTTTCAGCACAAACTATAATGCTAATGTTGGGAATGAAGAGAGGAAGTGCAGCTGTAAATAACAGGAAATCGAATTGTTTTGGAAAGTTGACCACACAATTCATTAAATAATTTTTTTTTTGCTGATCTTTTATGTGTCATGGGAAGAAAATATTTGTGCTGAGAATTACTGTCCCCTTCCTCACAGTTCACATAACATCATGGTCAAACTCACATTCTCAAGATTATATTTCAAAATTCTCAATCCAAATCTACCCATAAGCAATCCCCTTGGAAAATCTGTTGAAAGGCACAAATTATATCTTCTATATTTAACAAGTAGCTTGAGATAAAAAGAAAGCTTTGATAACAAGTAAAATCAAATCTGAATTCCATCTTCTCCTCCTACACACAGACTTAAAGAAATAAGTTAAGACAAAGCATAAATGCTAAATATTCAAGTTTAAGAAATTTAATTATCTTACCTGACCCTTTGTATGCTCTGAGGCCTATACATATAAATTTCTGAAAATAACATAATAATGCTCGCTATGGTAAAGTAATTAACCGTAGTCCACAAGGGACCATAGAGATCTCTCTCTGTTAGTGATTATATAAAGTGAGGATCAATCCTTATCAAGCACAGGACACAGCAAAGAGGCAGACCTCCATGAACAATCCCAGAACAATGCTGGTAAGTCTCTTTTGGATCCTCTAGTCCAACATGGAAGGTGAGCTGGACATCAAGCTCCTGACTTCTGAACACGGGGAGAGATCAGATGCTGGTCTCAGCTGGACCTGCATGGGCTGACTGGACCTTCCAGTCACCATCCATTTCAATTCCTCTTCCCACTCCCTTTCCGACATGACCCATCCTTGGCCTCCTCCAATGCCACAATGAACCAAACTGCAGATTGGAGGAAGAACACCTCATCTTCCACCTGGGCAGCCTATAGCCTGGAGGACTCAACACTGAGTTCTCCAATTTCTGTAACCTTCCTTCCCATCCCCTAACTCCCTTCCCAGCCCCTCTCTCTTCCTTCCATTTCTCTCATCAACACTTCCTGCCAGCTACCATCCAGATTCATTCCTTCCATTGGCCAACCAGGGTCATACCCTCTACCTGTGTTCACCTCTTCCCACCTCATTACCCTAATACCCCCTCCCCCATTCCCTCCTTTATCTGCAGCTCCCCTTACATCCACTCACAGATGTGAAGGGTCACACCTGAAATGCTGGCTTCTCCACCTCCTGATGCTGCCTGGCTTGCTGTGTTCTCCCAGCCTCTTGCTTGTCTACCTTGGATTCCAGTACCCCCAGTTTTTTTTTGTCTCCATCACTCAAGGTATTCCACCGTGGCCTAGTAGACATCTGCCAGCTGAGGTCACCAGCCAAGCTAGGGAACTGGTCAGTCCTGTGAGATCTACCTCATGATTGAAGAGGAAATACCTGTCAAACTAGGGATGGGAGCTCAGCTAAGAATGTGGCCTGAAGCAGGAACGTCATGAAGAGAAGGACAGAAGCCAGGAGCTGGAACAGGAGTTCAAACTTGGTGGGTCACAGTATAAATGGAGCCATGAATTAAGGAAACAGAGGCCACTGGCAGTGGCCAGAGAGCAGAGAAGTGGCAGTGATGCGGCCAAACACCTGTGGGAAACATGAGTGTACTGCGGTATAGTACTCCTGAGTTCAACTGGCCAAGAAGAGTGGAAGATTCCCTTCACACTCGGGAGACAAGGAAGCTGGCAATCAGAACACTACCAATTAAAATCTAGTGCCCAGTTGATGAGACATCTGGAGTTAAGCTCCTGACAGTCACCTGGTGTTTCTGGTGCATTGGCTGTGAATGCTCATTGTAAATAATTTGTTCCTGTTTTGAATCTATGTGGAACCTGTGTGCATGAGTCATATTATTTAAAAAATCCCACATTCTTCTCAAAATACGGTGACCAGAACTCAATGCAATAAAGTTGTGACCTCAGCAGAGTTTAAAGTATAATTCGTGAGCATAATGTCACCATTTTTGTACTCAGTGCCTCTAAGAGACTCAAGATTATATGTGCTCTGCTAATCACTCTCTCAATATGTCCAGACACCTTCAAAGATTTATCCTTATGAACCGAGGTCCAATTGTCTTACCACACCTCTTAAAACTGTGCTGTTGAGCATCTGTTGCATCTTTCTAGCCCCTATGAATACAACACCTCACTGGTCTGTCTTAAATTCCATCTGTCACTTGTTTGCCTATTGCGCTAGCCTATTGTTCCCAGTAGAAGCTAATATAACTCTTATGTTTTGAGACTGTTTCTTTGATGTAAGATAAAATAAAAGACATCATGCGACCCCCTCCAAATTCTCCCTGACAACAAGCCCACGTGACTTTGTTAATTTGGTAACAAAAGGGACCCAGTTCTAGCAATTTACCAAGAAGGCACAAGATGTACATACTTGGAAACAATGGCAAGAACAATTTTTGTTCATTGTGGATAGATTGTAATGTCTGCATTTTAGCTAACAAGCAGGTTGTTCAGATTCACCTGTTATAATATATTTTGAAAGCATGGTTTTTGTTCTGGAGGTGAACAAAAAGGAAAGAGAAGAGCTGGTAACCCTGGAAACAGAGCATATAGGACAACTGTTAGGTTAGTATTTAGGTCGGATGGTGAGAAAGTCCACTTCAGTTCCTGGGGACTTCGTACCGGTTGGTTTAGAAGGCGCTAGGTGCTCTTACCTCTCTTTACATTTCCTCATCTTCAACTTAATTGGACCTCTATGTCCTCTGTGTCACTCCAATGCCAATATGCCTCCACACAGCCTCCATCAGCTCCAAAGCCATGTATCATGTATCCACCAGTGGAGATGCAAGAATTTGTATGGAGATGAAAAACTAAGCTTCTAATAGTCTAACTCTCACTCTTCATACTTAATAATGAGAGCAGAATCCAATTCATAAAAACCTTTCAAAGCTTTTAAATCTGTTCAAGTACTTAATCTCTTGCAAAAGCAAACAAAACACCCAATCAGATCCATATCACAGAAAACAAATTCTCTAATAGACTTTTTAAGTTGTCAAACTGTGAACTCAGAAATCCTGAGAGATAATTTTAGTTTTTGAAACTCAGTCAAAAACTTATAATGACAATAATGATACATTTCGGGAAATGTCAACAAAGAACTGTATTAATTCTATATCATGAATTCTAATGTGTTTTTCTTTACTTGTTAATGAAAGCTGTCCATCAGAAGGGATTTTTCTAAACTCTCATTGACAGCTATTGCCATTATAAAGTTTAAAGAGTGAGATTATTTTTAAAAATTTCAGGTTAAGACAGTTATAAAAGCTCTTCATATCTGCTCCTCAAGAATGTTTGCACCTCTTTCATCATTTCATGACTCCTACATTGAATATTTCAATAGCCAGAATGAATCCTGTTTTTCTTCAGCAGTGGGTTCAAATGGTCCTGATGAGTTTGGATTTCCCTCTTGGGTTAGAACATAGAAATACAATACAGCGCAGTACAGGCCCTTTGGCCCTCGATGTTGCGCCAATAAATCACACTCAGTCCCATTTCCTCTAACAATAAAATTGTACCTGGTAGAAATGGAAATGAGGCTTCTGCATTTAGGGCCCTGCTAATAATTTTAAAGGTCTGTGGAGATTTCCTGACTCTATGAAAATTCAGGCCTTGGTTTTCATGTCTCACAAGGAGGTGTTGGGAATTTTGGAGTTTTTCTACCTGGTTATAAGGCCCTTGTGATTCATGATGACTTGGAAATGGAATTTTGAAGCGTAAAGTCCATTAGAATCCATTGTAGTATCAGGTTATAGTATTTCTAAGATATCACATAGCTATAATTCAGCTGCAACCATCTGAGAGGCAGATGGCAGATCTAGCTAATTAGGTACGGTTCTCCAGCAGAGAAAACACTGACTCTATTGTTCACTATTTAGAATATCAATACAGCTCATGCTCAGTTTGAAGACTTTGAATTAGTGATGAAATAAAGGAGTCTGTAATATTTTCTTAGTTTATACAAGAAGAAACATATTTCAAAAGCATAATTCATCAAGTCAGTCCTGTTAATTAAGAGTTACCCAGTGCTGGGAAAACTAAATAGAAGCAGGCGAGTGAGAACAGATAATAGGTTGAGTGGTTCAGAGAGAATTACATTTTGCTTAGGTTGCAGTGGAAATTATAACTATGACGTGAGATTTTTGATCATTTTTATGGTTAACTTTTTGTACAGTCATAGTATAATTGCCTCTAAAAACAGTGCATAGTTAATATTACTTTTAGTTAAAATTTGTCATGTCATCCTTTTAGTCAATTTTTTAAAACTATTAATATCCTGCTGCGATTGATTAGTATCAACCTTACTGTCCAAAAGTTGGAGTGGCAAACAATCTGCAGGGATTGATTCTTTTATACTGTATTCTAGTGTCCAAATCATTTATAGTGTAATCATAATGACTCAAATTCAGATACTACAAAAGTCTGCAGCAAAACACTGCACCATTGTCCTCTGCAGACTAGGAAATATGATAGAACAGTGCCTGTGATAAATTGAGATTCTGGACTGATAATTCTGGATAAGCTAAAACATCCACGCTTCTCATGACCATGCCTACCAAATGGTTAAACCATATTAAAGTATAAAGACACAGGCAAGCCTGCAGCAGTGGGCTGCAAAATGGTTTCATGTATATTCTGATATCATGTATACACCAAGAGATATTTTGAACACAGATGATTCTGGATGGTTTTACTGCCTTTTACCAGTATGTTTAAAGAAATATGAAATAGTTCAAAGTGAAGCAAGGCCTGCTCCAATTTTGGTTGTCACCATAAAGCTACTGCTTCTTGTAGTACAGATGTCCAAGAAGTTGGAATGCTGTGTGAATAATACAACACTCTCCACACAGTCCTTGGCATTTTGAGATGTTGGTCAGGTAAGTGGACAAAATGAATTGAAGTTGAAAGAACTGCCCAGATTAAATATCCTGATGAGTCTGTTGAATGCCTGCCCACTCACTTGTCTGTCTCCCCTGCTGAAACTGCAAAGACTTTAGAGATGCTGTGGGATTTCACATTGCAGTGTAACCACGTGAAAACACCATTGGCTGTTTCAAATAATAGTCGACTCACCTGAATTCAGAGTATTATGTAGACAAAGATTATGGAGTTCCAGAGCTAACTCTCAATGTTTCTCTCTACTTATTACTCTACACGATCAGGCATTGTAAGGTACGAGCAAATTGAAAAATAAGGACATTTTGCACTAATTTACAAATGCATGCGTTTTCTTTTTTTTTGTGTTTGTAACCACAGTGGGTTAAATCAAGCCTTCCTTTGCTACCTTAAAGACTCTCAACACAGGCCTGTGCAAGTTAACTCATTGCAAGTTTACCATAAATATATCAAAATATCAGTGATCTTGGGACTGACCTTTGGGGAATACTGTTGTCTACCATTCTTCTGTCTGAAACATAATTACCTACTCGCTGATTTCTTTCCTGAGGCCAATTTTTCATCCTAGTCAACAATGACCTTCCTGTTCCATGAGCAACAAATTAATTAACCAATGGTTTGTGTGATACCATGTCAAACACTTTTAAGTCCACATGGACAGGACATATTGCATCCTTTCATCAGCCTTAAATCTTCATTCATCAAAGTGTTCAATTAGATCAGTCAAGCAAAACTGGCCTTTTAAAACTGAGCACTAGCTATCTTTAATTAACTCAAACCTTTCCAAGTACTTGTTGATTTTTGGTTTACCAAAAGTACTTCTCAAACCTCACCCAATATTAATGCTAAACTGAGCTATAGTTGGCAGGACAGTCCTGGTTTCATGAATAAGGGTGTCACATTTACCACTCTCCAATCCTCTGGTGTCTCCCTGTTTTACAAGGAAGAATGGATGAATCTAGCAAGATGTTTCATTATATCTACCACTATTCCTATTAGCATCACATGGAGAAAGAAAGATTATTTTAATTTGAAGCTCTTCATTTGTGCTGCTGCTATGGCAGCAAACTCTATGATGATACTTTGTTTCAAGTAAAACATTTTAAGGATCAAAATCATTCCTTATGGTTTGTCAGGTTCAATCCTATTACCAACATCAAGTACTGCAACACAGTCATCACCTGGTTAGCACTTAATATGTCTGTCTTTGAAAGGTCTATCAGCTGATTGAGACATGGTTCTACATCAAAAGGTCTCATGTGCATAAAATACTTTGTCAATCTTTCTGGATTCTGTTATTACAAAATACAGTTCTGTTTTAAATCTAACCAGGATAAAACAGTCATTTTCACAGTGATACTATCTATATGAATGTCTGCGATTTAGGTTTGAAAGCACATTTGAATTACTCATGCTATTGTCCTGGATAGTTAACCCCCACTCTAATGAGTATATTTTGATTAACTTACCATTGTAATGGCATTAAGCAGTAACATAAAATCTATTTTATTCTTGATTCAGCAACCTACTCTCGCTCAATTCTTCATATTGCAAAAATCAGCTATTGTTATTAGTCTTTCCTTTTCTGTGATTGAAGCCAGCCCATTTTTGTGTTGGATTCCTTTCCATTTCATTCTGTTGACCTGCAACACATAATATGCTTTAGCCTGTAACATCAATTTAACTTGAAGTTTCAAAATTGTTTCGCATTTTTCACTCAATGGAGTTTTGAAAGATTTATCCAAGAAGGTCAAAGGGGTTATATGCGCAAGGATAGGAGGAGGTTGTGGTTGAGTAATTTTTGCAGGCCGAGGACTCAGGGAGTAAAGTGGGAAGACGATAAGCTAGCTTGGAAATTGGTGATGCTCAAAGCTGATGAGATTGACAGGAGTGCCAGGCAAAAAGGAACATGAAAGTTTTGGAGGGAATCACCAAGCTTGACAGGCTGAGGTTGCAACTCCATCTGTGAAGAACTAACTGTGGTATCATCCAACCTCACCAAGATCACAGTGAGCAATGGAAATAGAAATAGGTTGCCTCTACAACCAGAGTGGAGACAGGAAGGTGATTTTTCATATATCCACAGGTTAAGGCTTTCCCTGCGAGCAATGTAAGGCTCTTCAAGGGGAATTGCATTAAGCAGACACTCACAGACAGCAAGTTAAAGGCTCCCATAATCACAAACATGAGGCTGCCATGTTTGTTTAGGGCTGGAGGTTTGTTGCAGTAGAGTCTAGACAGAGTGTACAATGTTTCCTTTGCTACGGGCAATGTGAGGATGCAATATGTGTATGTGGCAGGCAATCAGGATCTGTGAGGGACACAGCCATGTGCATAGTAGGATAATGAGGATGCTCATCAGCAGGAACATCACCTTCAGCTACAGCATCTAAATGCCCAACCCAACCAATGTCACCCACATCTCATGAATGAATAAATAAAAACCATTATCAAACACAGCAATCCAGGAAGTACTTGTTTGACAACTACTTTAAATGGAACAGTGTTGCATGAAATCAACTGGCTGTAAATATATTGATGTTGCAGAGACTGACAGTCCCTGTTTCAGTGTAATTTCAAATACAGCTTTCTGGTTTGTTGCTTCTTCAACTTCCCTGTTGTTTGATAAAAGTTAAGGTTACAAACTGTGGAAGCACTCACAACTTCTCATGCTCCCGCATTTAAACTTGACAAATTTTCATGCTACTGTGCATTGACAATTGGTCACACATCTGATGATGAAAAATAAATAGTTGTGGGAAACCCAGAAGGGCTTGGCAGTGGTGAGTACTTCTGCCATTGGTGAATGCAAGATTGGGGTTTTGGAGAAGTGATACGTAGGTAATGAGGTCAGCAGCGGACAATTGTGTGAGATAATTGGCTAGAGCTCACACAGAGATACCCTCCATGAAACTCTGTCCCAAATTGTCATTGCCAAATTTTGGGAAACCTGCCCAGATTGGCGACATAAATTTTACAGTGCAAGCTGTTCTAGTACTTTGTTGGTAACACAACAAACTGCACACGGCACAAAGCAATTATACATAGACATTGTATGACACATTGCTAATTACTTTGGGAATTTGGGCAATTTTCAGTTTTTAGTGGCAAATACATTCTGTAATAATTCTGCTTCATAGATATATTTTGCACTCCAAATCTATCTGCTTTTTACAACCCTCAAAAACACATGTTGAATTCCCTGAAAGGAAATCAGTGGAAATAATATTTATTTTGTTGTGTGGCAAAGGCAATGTTCACATTTTTTTTTCTGTGGTAAGATATTTTCTCTGAAATTTTAAATGTGCCTTTAAATTCAAGTTACTTTATCAGTTGTTCTTGTAAAGCCAAATAAATGTCATAATCCTCTATATTCCTTAATCCTTTTCCAGTGTGGAAATAGGGACATGAATATAACTACCAAACATTGGAAAACCATTAAGTTGTTCTTGAAGTACCTGAATAAATTTTTCATTCTGTCATTCTATGGAATTCCTATTTAGGAGATAAATGTTCTGTCGTGCCCAGAAGACATGAAGGAGGATAATAATATAAATTTTTAAAGCTATTATCTCTTGTTTAGTTTTTCTTTTAAGAATGGATACTTGCTGAACTTAAGATGGCTACTAACCACAGAAACTTCCAGTGGATAATAGCTAACTAATCATCCTCTGGGAACGTTAAACCCTATGCATCATGTCGAGATTCTTATCAAACTAATCTAAAGAATCACTGGCTCTTGTATCTCCCAAGCTAGCTTTGATTTGAAAGAAAGCCACTGAAACTTATTATGCTTGAGATTATACTAAAGGCCTCCAAAGGTATCTCCTACAGCACACAATGGGATTGACCAAATGCTTCAAAGCTATCCCATTAGCTAAAGTTACTCAAGCAGGAACTCTGGTCGTGATTTTTGATTAGCTTTAAGTATACAGCTTTTTCCATAGTCTGCTTTTAAGACCAAAATCAGCTCCAGGCTTATCTTAAAGTCTGCCTCTGGTCTCAACTCTCTCAAAACATTAATTTTCAGGAAAAATCTGTATCTCTCCTGCAAAGTGAAAATTCACCATCTGCAGGAATTGTAGATATTTTCTAATAAACCCACTCAGGCACCTCTAGAACAGGTGGTACTTAAACCTTGGACTCCAAGCCCAGAGGTAGAGATACTGCCACTGTGCCACAAAAGACTCCAAATGTAACTACCAATTAAGCTCTGCGAACAAAGAATTCTACCAGACCAGTTCACTGCAAAATCCTTTAGGCATTGACTTACTGGATTCTAACTGATGTAAGTTATTGCCATTATTTTGATATTTATGTAGTTTATAATAGTAACTTTTTTCTGTTCCTTTTTTTCTCTTCATTGTAAGCTTGCGGTGTGATGGATATCCCTATTATTCCCCCCTCACCTCCACTAAGTTTTTGAATGTATCACTAAACTTTGTTTTAATACAAAATAATTTGCTTTTGAATTGAAATTCACAACATGGTTTGGGGAAACATATCACTGCCCTTATTTTTATTTCTTTTTTCTTTTGAAATAAGAAACAAATTTAAAATCATCCCTGTTACAAACAGAAGAGCAAGGTGATAAAATAATTCAGTTCCCCTATCCCTCTTGTCCATGACAGTTCTTATAAAGTCATTCAGTAACAACTGACTCATGATTTCGAAATCTGACATAGAAATTTCTATATTTCAACTAAGCAGTACTTGGCAATAAAAACTATAACTACATGACAATAAATGCTAAGTACTATAGAAGGATGAGAACATCTGGCGTCTGGGCAAATGGTAACACAGATGATTTGCACAGATTTCACAATGAATAGGCTAATTTCCAGTCCCTACTCAAACTGAAGCTGTTCTAAACCAATTAATTTTACAATTTTTAAAATCTGTTTTTTTTAGTATTCTCTTGTTTCCTTTGTACTCCTTCAGACAAATATGTGTACAGTTTGCAGTGCTGACTTCCTCATGGCTACTATCAATCACTCTATCACTGAGCATAGAATGCCTACAGGGTGGAAGCAGGCCATTCAGGTCCACATTGATCCCCTAAAACTTATCGCACTCAGACCCACCCATCCATCTAGCCTGCACACTATGAGCAATTTAATTTAACCAGTCCACCTAAATTGCACATTTTTGGACTCTGGGAGGAAACTGATCCTGACAGTTGCCCACAGATGGAATGGAACCCAGGTCCCCTACACTGTGAGGCAGCGGTGCTAACCACTGAGCCACTGTGACTATAAGATGATGCCATCATAAGCAGCTTAGCCGAAAAATTGAAAATCTCAACTGTGGAAGGTGTGAGTTCTAATGAGAGTTGAAACTGGGCATTCAAACCTAAGTCCTCTAATTGTTCTGATTTTATGTCTGCTGGTGAATGGCTTCTGGATGATCACATTGAGACTAATTGAGGAAAAGCAAACCATGGTTATTTATAGGACATCTGAAAAAAAACCAAACAATTAGTTTCTGTCATGTTGCTGCTTCACTAATCCTTAAAAAGATTTGTCAGCCTGAATAACTGAATAAATATCATCTCTTCAGGCCTGCACAGACCCGCTATTGTTGCTCAAGCAATTGAGATCTATTTAGCACTCATCAGTGTTGATGGTCACTCACCTGTGATTGCTGTGCACTACAGTAATTGAGAGGAAAATCACAACAATCCAGTCAATGCAGAATTAGAAAACTTAGAAAATGATTAAATTATTCTCTTTAAAACTGAAAGTGTAATAGGTGTCTGTCTTAATTTATTGTAAAAGAGATGGTTAATCTGCAAATGTGCATGCTGTTACCAAGAATAATATATGAAAATAATTTTTCTTGAATAAATGCAGTGACAAATTGCTGGTCTGGAACCTTATCGTGTTCTTGTACAGAATATTGGTTTTTTTTTCCAATTCCAATAGTTTCTTGATTACAATAATTCAGAACGGATTCTTGTCCCAAATTACATACATTTCAATTGCTTGTTTCTACAGATGGGTTTCTTCCCCCTCTTCTGCACACTACATTTCATTCCCATACTAAAAAGGAGAGGATTGGTAAGCTGCTAATTATCCTAGGCAGAGCAAAAAAGGATGTGCAAGGCAGGTGGGTATGGTTCGTCTGTTGGGAAAAATCAGAGTATGCTTTGCCAATGCCAAGATGACCAACGAAGGTGATGGCCAGCTGCCACAATGTCACATTGCAGAACCAAGCTTTCTGGACATTGGCTACTGGCCGCTCCCCTCATGACACAGCCTTCAGATTGTTTCACTATCACCATTGACTATCACCCCACTACCCCTTTCTGTTGGCTGCATCTTTTGCTGCATGACTCTGCCCACTGCAGGAAGGATATTATTAAACCAGAAAGGATGCAAAAATGATTTACAGGTATGTTGCCGGGACTGGAGGACTTGAGTTAAAAGAAAATGCTGGTAAACTGGGACTTTATTCCCTGGAGCATAGGAGGCTGAGGTTATATAGGTTATAAAATCATGAGGGGCAGAACAATAAAGTGAATAATCAAGGTCCCCAAGGTAGGGGAGTCCAGAAATACAGAGTGTAGGTTTAAGGTGAGAGGAGAAAGATTTAAAAGGGACCTCCGTGGCAACTTTTTCAAACAGAGGGCAGTGTGTGTATGGATGAAGCTGCCAGAGGAAGTGATGGAGGCAATTGCAACATTTAAAAGATATTTGGACAGGTACATGGATGGAAAAGGTTGAGCAAGGTGTGAACCAAATGCAGGCAAATTAGACTAGTTCAGTTTAAGAAACCTGATTAGCATGGACAGGTTGGGTTGAAGGGTGTGTTCCCATGCTGAATGACTCTATGACTCATTATTTCACTGGGAAAATGGAAAAACAAGTGAAGCAGGAGGCGAAGCTCTTTTTGTGCATAGCATTGGGTCAACTGTTTACTAATTCATTTCAGGGGTGTTTTCATGAATGTTCTAGCAGTACAATTCTTACAAGTTTAATAAAGCCACGCATTGACAGGTGTATTCTTTTTTATGATAATATCCATTGATTTTCATGAGCTGATGCTCAGGAGTTAGACTGTAAAGCTACGTTATTTTGCCACCTAGCAGGGGCAGTGGTAATAAACACTGCTCTGAACAAAAGGCAACAAGAGTGGCTGAGATACAAATTGCTTTGAGAACAGTAATTAGTGACTATGTGATAGTAAGCAGTATGAGCTGTAACAGAGTTTCCCATTGTGATTGGTGGAGAGGTTTATGTACAAGGGAGGAAAAATTGCTATTACTTAGAAAAAGTACAGTTTTGCAAAGCTATATAGGAAATAGAAGAGATATGAAAAATACAAATACTTTTGTATTCCTGATAAACCTGCTAAGATTCTAAATGCATTGTAACCAAGGCCTCAGAACAATAACTGGCCTTGACTGGCTCAGCCATATCTCCCACATAGTATTGGATAGTTTATTAGTCGTATGGACACATTGAGGAGCGAAGATTTCATTTTTGTTCCTTAATTGTTTCATGCAGGCTTTCAAGGCATTATCTAATCATTGGAGTACCTTAATTATCCACATTCCGGGTGAAGCTCAATGGTGCCCTGTGCATACACTGCTGCAAAAACCCCATCTGTCTTTTAAGAGTTGCAGGTTTGGTGGGCAGCATTAAGCAGTCCCAAGTGAATTGGAAATCTGCCAATCCTTCCATCCTGTCAACACATAATATAAATAGCACCAAAAGTCTTTCTATGGTATCTAAGTGAGGTACAATCACAAAAGTCAATCAGACTTCCTGCTGACTTCAATGGTTGGGTGAAGCAAAATCAAAGCCAATACCCACTCATAGCCAACATGCCATAAATGGAAATTGGCACTGCCCCTTCTCACCATTGAGCAAGAAAACAAAAACATGGGGATCTGACTAGCTGAAAACTGTACCAAGTTCAATCTATTGTTCACAATGTTTATAGCGTTATATATCTTCCTTTGCCACAATTTGTAGGCTTCTTCTGAAGACATTAGTCTGATTTTCTCTCTACGCTGAACTAATCATGAACTAATTTTCATATTTCCAGAAACCCCATGCAATCCTCTTTTAGATATTTCTTCCTAACAAGATTTTGCATTTCTTTGTAAAAGTAGCATTCAAGGCCCAATAGCTCACTCCCTCTATCTCTTACTCTAAATTGGTACCATTGAAACTGAAAATGAAGGGCAGAGACAAGCTCTGACAGCCTTAATTTTAAAATCAATATCTTGCGAGACAAGACAATCGAGAAGATAAAGATGAAGATAAGCTGACAAAAGAAAAGTGGTGTTTTCTCTGAAAGCATTGCAACATTTTCAGATAATTTATTTTAAAAAGAGTGCCATATTTTTGAGTCCAACAACTTTGCCTTTGTCAAAATTAGCAGAGCAAAAACCAAAAAGGCTTCATTCTTATATGTTTGTGCTTGGAGAAGCCAATCTTTTCCAAGCAGAAACAAAAATAATAAGCCCCAGCAGACAGAGCGAACTGTTAAACAGTATATATCAAATAAAAGCGAATGCATTGTTGTGCCATGAGAAATGATTACATTAATCAGCGACATAAACTACTGCTTGGCAAACAGAAAAAAATAGAAACCTCATACTATAAGACTTTCCTTCTTTCATTTCGTGGTACTATGAGGGGTTCCTTTGTAAAACTAGCTTTCACTGGTTTTGTTGCTACATAATGGAATACTGGGCATGATCAAAAAAGAAAACACTAGGGGAAAAGTGAAGCAGGCACTAAAAGCATGTTGATAATCAGTGTTATTGTCTAAGAAGTGAAAAAAATAGACTTGCTTTTCTAAAATGCCATTCACTTCCTCAGCACGTCTGAGAGCCCTCTGCATTCTTTTTGAACTGTGGCCACCGTTGTTTTGTTGGCTCTGATAAGAACATTCATTATCAGAGTTTCCAATAATGAAAAGAACCATCAGGGTAATCAAAGATTGACTATATTTTTGTATTAAGAGAACAATCGAATTGATTGGCTGGAAAAACCATAATGACTATTAACAAGTTAAGTGATTGGTTATTGCTCGGATTTGCTGAGCAAGAGCTAAATTAACCGCTTCCAGGGTTTTCAATTCAAAACAGAGGCACTCAGAAATCAAACTGTAGTAAATCTAGACATCAGTGGGATGTGTTTCAATAAGAAAACATATGTCTTGTTCATGGCCATTTGTTTTTTCCTTCCAAGTTTTTGGATCTTTGTGGTTAAAGTATAATCGACTATCTGCAACTTAAGTAGTACTAATAATATGTTAACAAGCATAAGCCTGTACCAATATGCAAATCTGGTCCATACGCTGTTCTTAGTACTAACATTTTCAGTACTAACATTCTGTACAACTTTACAGAGGAAATCAGTGGGGCTAATCTTCTCTGCAAGAAAGATGCAACAATCACAGATATTCTCAACCTTATTGTTTCTGAAGTCCAACATCATGCCACAAAACCTGCATGGGTCTCCTGTAACACAATTAAAGTGTGTTTCTGTTTAAAAATTAATATGGAATAAAGCATATGTATTAGTTGTGTTGAAATGATTGTAGAATCTGTTGTTTGCTGAACACCAATTCTGTCAGGTTATTGGAGATACCCTCCATATGCATGTCACATTCAATGTCTAACCTAGCTTGATGCTTTGTTTGTATTGATGAATTTGCTGTAGATTCAGCTTTGCGTAGTAGACCAACTTCTCCAGTGCTGCAGAAGAAACAGTGGAAGACTCACACCAAAACGTCCCCTGTGGCACTTCTCTGAACTTAGTACTGAGAGAACTATCTAATAAAAATGTCAATGAGCTCTTTTGAAGGATTTTCTCACATGGAAAGCAACAGTTAAACTTCAATATTCTCACTAAAGGGGTTTGTAGCCCACTGCACTGTATGTAATAGACTTTTCCATCCAGAGCTCTGAGAAGTAAATATTACTGTACAGGGGCATTTTTCCCTTGGTTTGGGGAAGACAAGTGGTCCTGATGATGTACTACGCTGGATTTTACAGCTTCCTGTTGGTTGGCAGAAAACAGTGGATGTGGGTGCCATGCTATGGGCATCATACCCAGCATCTAACAGCTGCTCCTACCATGCCACAATTTTACCAGCAGCAGGAGAGGCAGAGTGAGGCCACCCAAACATGGGCCAATTGAGGCCCTTAAGTGCTCAGTTAGTGGCTACTCGAGGATCCCTTCTTGCCATAGCTGGGATTTAACCCATTGTAGGAGAGTTGTGTATTTACTGTGCAGTCCAGCAACTTTTACTGCTTGGTCAAACGTGAGAGATTTGTCTTCTTTAAGTGTATTATACCTATTATGCATTTCTCACAAGATCATCCCTCCACAGGTTACTCCTCCACCCTCATACTATCAACGCTAATCCACTGTCTTTTCCTCACCAAATCATACCATATAACTTTATATCCAGTTCCATCAATGATTACTGCTGGGAACTGGATGTAATCCCAGCAGTGGTCACCATTCCCAGTGGCACTGCAACATCTAGAGAGTTGACAATTATTTGATTGGACAACCTTCCCACAAGCAGGCAACAGGGCAGCCTCAAGCATTGTAATGGCTATAGTGACTATAAGCAACTCTGGGGTGTTCCAATAAATGGGGGGAGTTTTGTCCCAGGGTGACGACCACGTATCCATATAAAATCCCAGGCACTATGACTGGGACCTATTGAATGTTTCATTTTTTTAATATTGTTCTCCTCAAGGTGTAAAGAGATCCAGAGGGAGCTCATCCCTAGTAGAGCATAAAATGTGCAGGGGAAAACTGAAGATAGCAATTAGGAGAGCAAAGAGGAAGTGTGGTGAAACATTGGAAGGCAAGATTAGGGAATCGGTTCTGGCCACTGTGCTATAGGAAAGATGTGATTGTGCTGGAGAGGGTTCAGAGGAGATGTACCAGAATGTTGCATGGAATGGAATACTCTAGTTATGAATGGAGGCCAAATAAGGTTGTTTGTTTTATTTGGAGCAGAGAAGGTTAAGCAGGAACCTGATGGAGTATGGCAGATTCTGGGGACTATGGACAGAATGTACAGAAACCAGCTGTTCTCTTTAGTTGAAGGGTCAATAACAAAGAGGGGCACACTTTAGAGAGTTGAGGAAAAGGGCTTTTCACAAGAGAGTAGTAGGGATCTGGAATATATTGCCTGAGAGGGTAGCTGAGATAGGTAACATCAAATACTTAATAAAATATTTGGATGAGCACTTGAAGCATCATAACATTCAAGGCTATGTACCAAGTGCTGGAAAGTGGGACTAATGTAGATTTAGCATGGTATGGTGGTATAGTCTCGATGCACCAAATGGCTCCTTGTGATACTGTATGAGTTTATGAATCATGCGTAAGATTTCACCAAGATATTTTAAATTTACAATAAAAATGAATAGAAATGAAAAGTTATACCATAGCTATGAAATACCTAATTAGACTGGCTACTTTAATTAAATGTCACAACATTAGGGTTAGTCATGATTAATGTGCAGAATCAACATGCCAACCCACAGACCTGGACTGCATTGTTACACCCACCCGAGAGAGAGGTGGGTGGCAAATCAAGCTCATTTGTCACCCATCTAAGGCCAGTAGAAGATGAGAATAGTGATCCTGAGAATAACAAGATAAATGAACTGCCAGCAGGTGTGACATTCAGGTTCACATTATCATTAATTTCATACAAAATCGACCAACCTTAGACCTTGCTGAGTTTGGACCTAATCTGTAAACAAGTTACCATACCTAACCCAAGAAAACTGCTTGTCGATTTCTATTTATGAAAAAGTGATGAAAATTTCTCAGCAGAACATCCCAGATGCTGGAAATCTGAAATAAAGATAAAAAAATGCTGTGAACATCCAGCAGGTCTTGCAACATCTGTGCAGAAAAGCAGCATCAATGTCTCATGTGATAGTTTTCTGTAATTATTATATTGATGCAAATTTCCATTTCAAACCAGTCTTTAAGGAGCTTTTGATGCATATGCTTGATTGGAAGTTACTTCTATTTCTGTATCTCACTCTCAAATGATCACCTATCCTATCCTTCTACTTTGCGTCCAGGACCTTCGATAATCACAGTGTTATGTTTTCTAAGAGGGCGGCACGGTGGCTCGCAGCACCAGGGATCCGGGTTCAATTCCAGCCTTGGGCGACTGTATGGCGTTTGCATATTCTCCCCATGTCTGCGTGGGTTTCCTCTGGTTGCTCCAGTTTCCTCCCACAGACCAAAGACATGCAGGACAGGTGAACTGGCCATCCTAAAGTGCCCATTGTGATAGGTGCATTAGTGGAGAGTAGGGGAATGGGTCTGGATGGGTTACTCTTCGGAGGGTTGGTGTGGACTTATTGGGCCAAAGAGCCTGTTTCCTCACTGTAGGGAATCTAATCATAGTCCATAGATTAGGTGTGCTGCAATCCCACCGAGAAAATGTAAGCCATCTCAATTCTTTTTAATCTATCCTGTCCTTTTAAAACTTCAATCTAAACTTCAATTCTTGGTTCCAACTGATAAGCTCTCTCTCAATGTCAGAAAAACTAAAGAGCTAATCATTGACCTCAGGGAGCAAGGAGGAGGGCACGTCTCTATCTACATCAATGGAGCTGAGGTGGAGATGGTTGAGAGCATCAAGTTCCTCGGAGGGACAATCACCAACAATCTGTTCTGGACCATCCAAATTGGCGCGATGATCAAGAAGGCACAATAACGCCTTTTCTTCCTCAGGAGGGTAAGGAAATTCGGCATGTCCGTAAGGACTTTTATAGATGTACCACAGAACGAATTCTACTGGATGCATCACAGCTTGGTACAGCAGTTGCTCTGCCCAGGACCGTAAAAAACTACAGCAAGTTGTGAACACAGCCCAATCCATTATGCAAGTTAATCTTCCATCCATTGACTCCACCTATACTTCCCTCTACCTCAGAAAGGCAGCCAACATCAAAGATCCCTCCCACCCTGGTTATAATTTCTTCAATCAGGCAGAAGATATTAAAGCTTAAATCCATGTACCAACAGGTTCAAGAACAGCTTCTTCCCTGTTGTGATTAGACTTCTGAATGGACCTCTCAAATTTCAATTCTAATGTTGATCTTGCTTTTTGTGCATCTTCTTCACAACCGTAACTTTGTAATCCTCAACTATTCTATCACCCTATGATCTTTGTATGGTACGATCTGTCTGTACAGCACACTAAACAAAATTTTCCACTCTACCCAGGTGCATATGAGAATAATACATTAAATTAAAGCTATGTAAGTGAATGTGCTACGAATTATAAGTGCTCAAACTCAGTTACACCAGAGACCGCATTTGATGAAAGTGAACCACTTGATACTTTCTTCTGGACCCTAAGGAGAACCAGTTGAAAGTCCCTGCACTATCAGAAACAGCTTGAGGAACCATCCTCAGATTTGAAAAGGTAATACTCAGAAGTAAAAGCAGTATCAGAGGCAATGTAGAAATGGATTGAGAAGGTAAAGCTGAAAAAGTACTCATATATGTGCCAGAACAACAGGAAATAAGGATCCAGTTGCAGGGTTAATCAAAGGATAGGTTTAGTCTACAAACCATGAAGGGTTTCTTGTACAGAGGGTGATGAACGCTGGACGAAGGTTCCAACAACAACCTGAAGCAGGACTCTCAAGTGACTTTCCAGACTTGATAGTTAAAAACAAATGGGTAAATATTGTAAAAATTGAATGCGTGGCTCATGGGCCTTCTCAATTAATAAGCATGATCTGTCCTTAAAATAGTTTTGAGCACTTCCTAGATCTTCACTCAAATATTTCAACTAGTCAATTTCACAATGTCTTTTCAATTTTTGCTCTGTGAAACTATTTTAAGTACGTTAGAACAGCAGAAGACCATTCAGTTGCTGACTCAATTCTGCCATTTAATGAAATCAGGTCTGATCTGTATCCTAATTCCAACTTATTTCTAACTTATTGCCTGAATGATATGATTCTGACTCTACATTATGTCCGCTTACACCAGGCACCCTCTGCAACAAAGAAATGTTTCTCTCTCCTGACCCTAATAATTCCTAACTCTAAATCTTATGTATTCCTGTGAATGTACCATTAATTAAAATAAACTCACTGCATAATTTAGCTTTTGAAGACCTGCTAAATTTCTGGTGAATCTGCACTCTACTGCTTCCAAGGCTACTATACCTTTTTCAGAACGTGCAATGCCCAGAGCAGTATACATTTTTCCAGGGCAATGATCTAAACAGAGCTGTGTATATCTCCAGCAAAATCTCCTACTCTTTATGTTCTCACCCTTTATATGTAAAGTTATCACTCCATTAGACTCTTTGATTATTTGCTTTGAACATGGCTGCTACATTTTAGTAACCTGGATCTCTAAGTCTCTTTGCAGCTTTACCATTCCTTGCATTTCAGCATTTATAATATGTAAAGATCTCTCTTCAATATCTCTATGTAAGTAACCGTATGCTTATCTGCATTGTAATCCATCTGCACAGTTTTGTCCACACACTTCGTTGATCAATGTCTCTTGATAAATTCTTGTCTGTCCCTTCATGTCTCATCTTCCTTTGGTGGTTTGGTCTAAACTCAGAAATAACTAAATATTATGCAAAACAATGCACAAGGAAATCAGAACTTTCTGGGTCTGGGGGTTTCAGTTCTAAATGAGGGCAAAACAAATTTTAGAAACTGAGAAATGAGAGGCACAAGTGGACTGGATAGCAATTGAAGGAAAATCAGTGACCAATTAGTGGAAGGTATTCAAAAGACAGATGCTATGGGCACAGTGTAGACATGTTTTCACAAAGAAAAGGGGTGATACTGCCAAATCCAGAGCCTCCCAGTTATCCA
The DNA here is from genome assembly GCF_047496795.1 of Chiloscyllium punctatum. Lineage (NCBI taxonomy): Eukaryota > Metazoa > Chordata > Chondrichthyes > Orectolobiformes > Hemiscylliidae > Chiloscyllium > Chiloscyllium punctatum. Next base: position 46,347,666 of record NC_092750.1, on the reverse strand, counting down.
GAACCGTAGAGGACAAGATAAAATGGTAAAAGAAAGCTTATGATATTCATAAAATGGTTCTTAATATTCTAGAAAGTCTGGAGAAGTATCAGAAGTACAGAATAAATAAAGGAAATTAGGAATGTAAGGAAAGGAAATTTAAAAAATATTGTCAGGTAAAATCAAAGAAAACTCACATGGGGAGCTAAAGGGGAAGAGTGTGAAATATTAGATAGAATAAGCACAAGACCAGTGTAAGTAATGAAAGAACTGACTTCCTTGAAGGTGGCTAAATCAGATTGATTGCATCTCAGGCTGAGAAAGGAAACCAGGGAGGAACTAACAGATGCTCAGAAGATTTTTCTAATCCTTACTCTAGATAAAGGTGAGGTAAGTAGAGGATTAGAGTTTTACAAACATTGGTTAAAATTGTGGCAGGGATGGGCCAAATAATTTTAGGCTGAACACCCTGACTGAAAGTAGTGGGCAAATTAGCAGAATCAATTCTGAGAGACATAATAAACTAACATTTAGAAAGGCAGAGATTTATCAGAGATAGACAAAAAGACAACAGTAAAGGGGACTGATTTAAACTGACTGACAGAAAGATTAGAGGGGACAGGGAAAATCCTGTTCAACCAGAAGCTTCTGGGTATCTCGAAATCTCTTGAATAAGGAGAGTACTTTTTTTTAAAAACAACACTGTTTGGGATGAAAAGGCGAGAAGTAAAACAGAAGTACTTTCAGCTTAGAATGATTGTTGGCATTCCAGCAAGCAGATACTGCAAGGCACAGCTATAGTAGGAAAAATCAAAAGCATTAAACTGAAGCTGTACTACCAGGAGGCTTACAAAGTCAGAGCTCAAGACTTAAAGGAGCCAAAAGAAGCCTAAACAGACATCATCTAACAAAAGAGGAAAATAAGGAGACTACTGAGGCCACAATAAGAGCGGTCTATCATGGGAGTCATAGTTTAGGCAGAAAAAATTTATTAAGGCCTCAGAAAACAGGATTGATTATGAAAAGTCATCAAAATGAACAAACAGCTTTATTAAAATTACAAGCTAATGAGCATTAATAGAGGTGCTGTGACAGCTGGAATCATTGAGGGAAACTTGTTAAGCAAATAGGATTCATATTTAAATCTGCAAACAGCAAGATTTACTTGATAAAGGTGGGGAAAATGATGGGAGTTGTTTATTATGGCAACTGTCCGTTTTGCTTATGAACAGGTAGGAAATTTCTATTTTAGCAGTGGAAAGCAGAAAAACTCTATTTTGGCTACAAAAGGCATGAAGTCTCATTTTTGGTTATAAAAACAGGGGAAAATCCTCCCATCAGTGGTACAAGGAAGCAGCATTTCTGAATTCCACAGTTGAAAACCTATAACATGAGGAAAATAAAATCACATTTCTTTCAGACAAACAGAATAAAATAGCATTGAGAGATTGCAGGATAAAAATCCTTTAAAGCAACAAGAGTAAAGTAACATTAAGATACTGCAGAAATGAAAAGCTTTCATGTAAGAAGAATAATTAATCACATTATGAAGAAATGCTGTCATAAATAACATTGCCAGGCAAATTTTATTTCAGAGATGGGCTTCATAGAACAGTAAATTGGAAACTTTGGAAAATAACAGTTATAATAATAGAAAATTGCTTCCAAAATTTATAGCTATGTATGTAAACTTAAAAGAGGTCACTGATGCTTTTGATGAATTTCTGCAAGAAATTCAGGATTCTGTCAAGTGGAAGTTTCCTGAATGAAGTAGTCAGTATATTGTACAGAAGAAAATATCAGTTTTAACAAAGTTGCTGTTGATTAGCTCAGTTGACTGAAAATCATGTTTGCAATAGATATTGATATCAATAGGGTGGGTTCAATTCCTGCACTAGCTGAAGTTATCATGAAGGGCTGTCCCTTATGTGAGGCATCATTGTCCACAGCTTAAGCCAACACTAGTCATGTTTCTCTTTAGTGAGAGAACAGCCCTATGGTATGGTAAGACTATAGCAATGTTACTCTTGATAACTTACTTTCTTATCTATCTTGGTGTGTTTAGCAAATTTAGCAATCGCTCATTTAATCCCTTCATCTAAGTCATTAATAGAGATTGCAAATACTTGATGACCCAACATAGATCCATTTGCTAACTCAAAATATAACAATTTATCCCTACTCTCTACTTGTGGTTCTAAACAAATCCTCTATTTGTGCTAAAAGATTGACCTTTTATACCACATACTGTTATCTTGTTTGGTATCTTTTGATGTAGTATCTCATCAATTGCATTTTGGAAAAATTGCAAAACACTTTATCTACATATTCTGGTCTAGCTACCTTGCTGATTATTACCTCAAAAAAAACTCTAATTGGTAGCTCGACGCAAGTTTACTTTCACATAGCCATTTTTGTTTTATTAAGTGTCCATCTATCTAGATAAGCTCAGATCAGATTTAAGATGTTTATTCAAAGAGTATTTGTTTACACTATATACATGAGGATCTCATGCAAAAAAAAATCTGCACTCTCAAGCTGGCCCGGTTATAATTCGCCAGCAGGAGACAATATCACATGACCATTGAAATCATAGTTACATCACAGAATAACAGCAAATTGCATCCAGGAGAATGTTTTTATGCATATACATAGAAAACTCAACAAAGAATGGGAGAGTTCTGCACCTAATATTTGGAAATAAGCCTGGGCAGGTGGAAGGCATATAAGCATTTTGGAGATAGTGACGATAACTCAGTTAGATTTAGGATGGTTGTGGAAAATGATAGAGATATAGCAAGAATAAAAGTTCCAATTGGGGAGAGGCTAATTTGAATAATTTGGCTCAAGTAAACTGAAAGCAGATAATTGCTGCATAGTGGGAGGCACTTAAGGAGGGAATAGAGAGGGAACAGGGCAAATATGTTCCTGTAAAGACAATGAGTAGGGACCAAGATTGGAGAAGGAAATAAAAGACAATCTTATGACAGATACTTTGGGCTTAATATGGTGGTATCCCTAAAAGATGAAAAGTGCAAGTGCGACCCTCAAAAGCTAAATTAGGAAAGTAAAGACAATACACGAGAAAGAACCCACAGGTAGAATAAAGGAAACCCCAAAATATATAAAGAACAAGTGAATAACCAGAGAAGAAGTAAGGCCTAATAGGGACTATCAAGGTAATCTGCGTGTGGACCAAGAAGACATTAGCACAGTTGTCAATGATTTGTACCGATCATGACAATGGAAAAAGACGACTCTGGTTTAAACATCTGGATGAAGGAACATGAAATATTACAAGAAATTAAGAGAGAGAAAGAGAGAATAGGTGCTGGCAGGTTTGGCAGTCTTAAAACTGAATAAATCTGCATGCCTCCATGAGATGTATTCCAAGCTATTGAGGGAGGCAAGGCCGAAGATATCAGGAGCCATGGCAATAATTTTCACATTCTCTGTGACTACAGGTGAGGTACCAGAGGACTAGAGGATAGCTGACATGCTCCCATTTTTAAAGAAAATGAAATGATAGACTAATCAGTCTAACCTCAGTGGTGGGAAGCAATTAGAAAGAATTCTAAGGGACAGAATATAACTGCACTTGAAGAGACATGGATTAATCTGAGTTAATCAATACAGATTTGATAAGGGAAGGTCATATTTGACAAAACTGATCTTATTTTTTGTGGCGGTGACCAGGAGTTTTGATGAGGCTCATGCAATTGTTGTGGTCTAACATGGCCTTTAACAAGGCTTTTGATAACATCCTTCATGGCACTGGGAAAGAAAGAAGAGTACATGGGATCCAGCAAAACACCACATTGGATCAAAAATTAGATGAAAGGCAGGAGGCAGAAAGTCTTGGTCAAAGGATGTTTCTGTGACTGGAAGACTGTGTCCATTAGGGTTCCACAGGGCTCATTGCTGGGGCCCATGCTCTTTCCTATCTCTGCAGAGAGAAAGTGCTTATGGTTCAAATGCTTGTCCCTAAAGGTGACTTTCACCATGCAATTGATGCCTACAAATTGAACAATGGCACCTCAAGGACTGTGAGGTTAACAGCAATAATTTTTTTAAAAAAGGCCAATGTAGGTCAAGGGTGGGAACAGGTCAAGGTGTAGCAGGTACTATCTTTTTGACGTGATGCGTTGGTTATTCAGCTGCCACTGCATCTTCACCACATTGAGGCTGAAGCTGAACGATAGAGATATAATCTTTGTCAACAGGGTGCAAGATGTCTCACTGTCTGGAGAGAGTGTGTGCAGCCCTCACCTACATGGTGGATCAATAATGATTCTTTTAACATCCAAGAACCTCGTTTGCTCCTTGAGTTTCCAATGTTGGTCACTTCCAGAAAGAGTCATGTAGCCAGCAGCTGGTGGGATGCTGGTTGCTATGACTACCTTCCTAAGAAGGTGAAGGCAGACGCAGTAGGACAATAGCTGACAGCCCAAGAGCAGCAGGCTTCCATGGAGGACAAGGGGGCAGCCAGCACAGGGAGAACTCACTGCCACAATTTTCTTCAGGATGGGCAGGGTCAGGAAGAGACTCAGACTTTCCTGCCTCAACTCCATTTCCTCACACTGAAGGAGGTGCAATGTTGATGGAGACTCCATATGTCCAGAGACCCTGTTACAGAACTGTGACAGATACCAGAATGGGACCTGAGGGCTGTAGGAGTGGGAGACCATTTTCTCCCAGTTACCGTGAAGGTGAGACCTGCTTTGAACCTCTTTGCGATTGGCTTCTTCCAGGGAAGGAGAGGGAACCTGTGTGGAATCTCAGTCGTACACCCATAAGTACATCAGGACAGTGACTGATGCTGTCTGTACATGAACTCACTGGTTCATTTTGATCCCCACAAGGCCAGTGTTGCAGCCGGGTAGTAGAATTTGAAAGCCAAGCTGTCTTCCCCTCAATACAAGGAGTCATTGACTGCACATAAGTGGCACTGAAAGGGCTGCTGCACAACACTTTGAAATCCAGTAACAGGAAGGAGATCCATCCCATTAATGTTCAGGTCATTACTGTGTGGAGGAGTATGCCCACGACCATGGTGTGCTCTCCTGTAACTGTTGTGTTTGAGGGCCCAGGTACCTGACAAGGTTGATTACAGGGACTGGGGGTGGGGGGGGAGCCCAGCTTTAATGCTGCACATGCTTCAAACAGGGTCTGATAGAACAGACGATGGGTTTATTGAAGATGTGATTGCAATGCTTGAACTGGTCTGGAGGATGGCCTCTGTTATCATCCGGACTGAGTGTGCTGCATCTGAGCATGTTGTGCTCTGCACAACTGAAGCAGGCAATGAAGCAACGTTCTGGAAGTTAAAGAATTGGGGGAGCAGGGAACTGTCTTCAGAGGAGGAAGATGAGGACATTGGGGTGGAGGAAGCTAACATTGTCCAGGCCAGAGCCCAGCAACAAGCAAAATAGGACCTGATTGGCATTGGCTTCCAATAAATGACAGGGAATTGCAGCAGACTACTATGGAATGTTTCAAACTGAGCTGAAGGTTAAGCACATTACTTCAACATTGCATTGAATAGCTTCTCTCCATAAACAAGATGTTGTTGAGATTCTTGCACTCAGTGGCTCTTAGGTAAGAACAAATATTTAGCCACAGAGTTCTCAAAGAATAATCTGACATACTTGAAGTATCTGGGTCAGAACAAGGTTGTGGTTCATCAATATTAAATAGCATCATCCCCTACTATTTTTTATGGATAATATTTCCCTGCTATAATTTTAGAAGATGACACTCAAGAAGGAGAACAGAAAAAGTGGAACAGTCAAGATTTGCTTCATCAGTGGACTCTGATTCATTTATCAAACTTTAACCCAGATTTTTATTTTTTAGTTTGAGTATAAACATATTGAATCAGGTAAAAATCAAAAATCCCACATCATCTTACAAATGAAAATAAATGGATCTTCAAGGCTAGTGGTTTCTAATGTGATGATATTGAGGTTTTGGATTTTAGTGACCTTATCAGCTATTTTGGAGAACTAATTCATTTTTATGAGCTTAACTAATAATCAGACTTGCAATCGGACCATCTGTATCAGGAAAATGATTGTGGTGCATAAATATTAAACAGAATCCATTCAGATTATTATCTGTGGAGTTATATTTCCTAATGTAGTTATTTCTTATGAAATTTAGTGAACATCTATAATTTTCTTCTGTTTTCATAAATATTTTATATAGATATGTTTCTTGTCCCAAAATATATTAATAAAAGAATAACCGGAAAATGTAATGATCCAATTGGTTCAAAGTGCTTTTCACAGCTTTTATGGGACTGAGACACGGGCATCACTGGCTGGGCCAACATTTATTGCCTGTCCCTAGCTGCCTGTGAGAGGTTGGTGGTCAGCTGTCTTCTTGCATTACTGCAATCCATATGGTGTCGATAGACTCACAATGCCATTTGGGGAGGGAGGAGTTCCAGGATATTGACCCAGCATCACTAAAAGAACAGAGGTATATTTCTAAATCAGGATGGTGAATGACTTGGAGGAGAACTTGCAGGTACTGGTGTTTCCATCTATCTGCTGCCTTTGTCTTTTTAGATAGAAGTGGTCAAGGATTTGGAAAGTGCTATCTAAGGATCTTTGGTGAATTTCTGCGTGCATCTTTATTGTATTAATTGAATGCTGTTGTCATGCAGTTTTCACATAATAAGTGATCAAACAAGATTTAAAAAGTACATAAACTAATATTACTCTCTACTATAGCTGAATTGCTTGGGAAATAAACTTAAAATGTGACGATTTCCATTTCTGAATTTAATACAAAGCAGAACTCTAATAATGTTTCATAACTAATTGTAGTTAAAAATCTAGCAAAATGAAAAAAAACAGTAAAACCCTTTACACTCAGGCCTTTCAGAATAAGGCTTGCAACATTGTATTTGAATTTATGATGGAAACAACAAATCCCAATTGAACATTTTGAAATATACCTACAATATAGTCTCCTTCAAGGCACTTGGGAACCTGCAAACCCTGCCAAAAAGTTCATTGAACAGTGAAACCATAAAAAAACACATCAAAGGTTGGTCAATGCATTCTGCGTGAGTTATTTGAGCTGCACTGCTTCATATTATTATGTTTCACTATTGACAATGTAAAGGTTGAGCTTTTGGCACCAAAGAGTCTGAAATGTTTAGTCACAGTCTTATGAAATCAATTCAGCTTCTGTCCAACAGGCATGGCTTCAGAATGTGTCCTCAGAATCAATGCTGTTTCAAGCTCATTTGAACAATACAATCAGGCCTGAATGTAAAAGATTTAAAGCCAAACTGGAAGACTTGGACTCAAATAGTCATGATTTGGAGATGCCGGTGTTGGACTGGGGTGTACAAAGTTAAAAATCACACAACACCTGGTTATAGTCAAACAGGTTTAATTGGAAGCACTAGCTTTCCGAGCGCTGTTCCTTCATCCTTCGCAATTACCTGATGAAGAAGCATCATTCTGAAAGCTAGTGCTTCCAAATAAACCTGCTGTGGACGATAACCTGGTGTTGTGTGATGTTTAACTTTGGAGCCAAATGCAATTTGACATACAGGCAATACCAGTTTATAGACCAATGATGTAATAATGGTTTATTTCTAGAATCAATAAAATTCAGTAAGTAAACAATATCAAATATGCTTATTATACTGGACTCTCTCTCTGCAACATTTATGTGGTGAAGTTCTATGTGAGTGCACAGTTGCAATGTTGCTTCATCTCTTATTTTGATAACTAAAAAATGAGATACAGTATTGATTACTGTGAAAAATTAGGCCATTCTTTGCTTCCAAGTAATGATAAGTTCACAGTATTTGCCATGAGTCGAAAAGGGTGGTGCTGGAAAAGCACAGCAGGTCAGGCAGCATCCGAGGAGCAGTAGAGTTGACATTTTTGGCATAAGCCCTTCATCAGGAATGTTTATTAATTTATAAATTACTCAGTGATGTGTAACAAAGAATTGATATCTGCTATATTATAAATTGCCACAAGTGCCATGCAATGTGACAATTCGTTGTTTACCTCTGAAAATGGTAGCTGTCTTTGTACTGTAAAGGTATAAGGGTCTGAAAGAGTTAATGTTGAGGAGTTCATTAGGCACTGCCCAATATGATAATGTCAAATGAACTTAGCTGGGAGAACAGCTTTGGACCTCCAGAACTTAACTTGTAACATTGGGGACTCCTTTGTAGTCTTAGTAGCCATGACTATCATACCAATTGTATCTAATTGCTTTCATGATAAACTGTTTCAGATAAGAGTCTCTTTTCATTAGTTTAGAAAGCAGTTTTTTTTAACCACTGTAGAATAACTAGGCTTTATAGATCCCTATCAGGAAAAAGGATAGTGACAGTGAATCTCTAAGATGTATATTTTATTAAGGTGTGTGGTGATCCATTGTGCAACATGGTGCCATGTGGGGACAACCTCATCTTTCAACTAAATAGCAAGGGGTTAAATCTGAAGAGTTGGTGATAGATGGCCTCTGGAGGTGCTGAACATTTGACAACCTTGCAGAACAAAACCTCGTGACAAGATGTTACGAGGCAGAGTCTACTCTCTATGTAAAAATTATTTCTGACGTGCTGCAGTGGGACAGTTAGGAACTGACTTGACATCATGTACTGGTCAGTCCAAAGTAGATGCAGGCCGCATCATGAGGTGATGGTCTCTGGGCATTGATCCAAGTTGGAGTTTAAAAGTGAATGACTAGATGTCACAAATTCCCTAACTCTAAACTCACATCTGTAAAGTTGAAAATCCCAGGCTGGCAAGGAGAAATTTTAAAATTGTACAGACTTCTAGGCTGGAAAAATACTAACGTCCCAGATCTTGTTCTGCTCTCATGGTGTGTGGACATCAGAAGGCAACCTGATCAATGGCTTCACCCATTCATGGGGTGAGGGCGATACTGGCCAGGCCAGCATCTATTATCCATTCTTAATTGAGCCTACTGTTTAGGGAAATCAAAGGGCACAAGAGAAGTTTAAATCCAGAATAATGAAGAATTTTAGAAGCCTAACCACACAAGTCTAAAAGCAGAAGAAAATTCAGAAACTATTGAGGCCACAGAAAATGTGGGCTATACATTACATAAGTGCCTGCAGCTGAGGCAGGAAGAATTTATTAAACTGCAAAATCGGGAATCATCCAGAAAAAGTGATAAAGCAATGGGAATTATTAGTAGGACTGCAGATGGTGTGAAGCATTTAGGAAAATCAATTAAAGGAACAGGATTCAAGTTATTAGAGTAGCAGGCAGTAAGATTCAGTCAGTACAGCTGTTGAGAAAGAAAATCATTTGTTAAAGCCATAAGAAGTGGGATTCATTTAGGAAAGCCATTAAGAAAATGGGAATAATTTATTAAAGTCATGATTAGTGGAATATACTTTGAGAAACTACCAAAAAAGCAGGAATCATCCATTTTAACAGCTAAAATGGAAAATCCTCTAATCCAGAAGTACACCAGAGGAGTATTGCTAAATTATGGAATTAAAAATCTTTAAATAAAGAAAAATAAATGATCACATATGAAAGATATGACAGCAGAAATAAATTGGAAAATTTAATTTCAGCGTTGGGCCAAATAAAACATAGAATTGGACATCATGGAGAAAACAATTCCTAAGAGATGGAATTACACCAAGACTTGACACTAAATCAGAAACTGAACATGTATATATACTTTTATATTCACTTGTGTCTAAAACTGATGAAGTTAGAGAGTATCAAGCATAAAAGAAGCAATTTATTTCTTCGATGAAACTCTGCAAGTTTTTGACAATTATTTATTTTATTCTTAAAAAGAATGAAATTCATGACAGAACAGGATTTTAACAGAATAGTTCCTCTTTCAGGAGAAACCATTGATAATTTCAGAAATGATTTCTGGATTGGTGGGAACATGTGATTATGAAGCTTTAAACTCAAAATTTGTCAGAGACAAAAATGTTGATGAGACAAGTGATTAGGGTCAGAGCAGGATTGAGTTCAGAGCAAGACATTCATATGATGAGTGGAGCAAAAGTCTGATGCAATACAATCAATGTTAAGAGGAAAATATCAATCTTATCCAGAAGTCAGTAGAAATCATTCAGTTCTTGAGGAACAAAATCCTTACAAAAGCAGATGAGAAACTGCTGCAGATGGCAGATACCAGGAGTCAGTTCCAATGAAGGACAAAGGAAACCTATCAGTCACAAAGACATTCAAAAAGGAACTGGGTTACCCAGAACTAACCTTTGGCAAAAAGATAATTATGACAATGATAACTCAAAAATTGTAAGGTTAATACAAAGGCATATGTGCCACTACACTGTCAGAAAACATACCATTTATGAAGAAACACATTTAACAACTTACAACAGTGAAACCACATGGTCCAGAAGGTATACCACTAAAAATTAAACTATACTCCAAACAACTCTGCAACATAATGAGTACCAGATAGCAGAGGACTTAAACATGCTTGGCAGCCAAACATTCTCACTTTTGAGCATGAATATGTGCTTTAACCTCAACCTTTTTTTATATGATAGAAGGGATTAAACTAGTATTTCAGATACAACTGGCAAAGGAGCAACAATACATCATGTCACAACTGGTCAAGAAATGTTTGGCCAAACAATCAAAGAAATTTTTAGTAAAGAGGCAACTGGTGAATGGTTTCATGGGACTTTATATGTTCATGATGGAACTAAAACAGAATCCATTGAAATGAGTTATGTTGGCATGAGAGAATTATTTCATATTGCAAGCAGGATGGAAATATCCAACATTTTTCTACTTATCAACATTTCTCAATCCTAACAGAATATCATTCAGACAGCAAGAATCGGCAACATTTGTGTTGAAATGCAATGTGTTGAAGAGCTAATGAGCAGCATGGTTCATCTGAACTCACTGATTAATCTTCAACTGATGTAATTCAGTGTGCAATACAGCATAGCAATCAGATCATGACGACAGATCCAGGTTTGTGAAGACACAAGTTTAACTGCACATTTCTGAACATGCTTTTCACAATTTTCTTCACAAGTTGGACTGAACATTTTAGGTAGCTTAGATTTTAGGCTGAGATTGACGTTGATTTTGTAAAAATTCAATCACAGAATGAGAACATTACTGGCTAGACCAGCATTTATTGCCCATCCTTAATTGTTAAGAGTCAACCACATTGCTGTGGGTCTGGAGTCACATGTAGGCCAGACCAGATAAGGCTGGCAGTTCCCTTCCCTTAAGGACATTAGTGAACCAGATGGCTTTTCCCTGACAATCTACAATGGATTCATGGTCATCATTAGACTCTCAATTCCAGAGATTTATTGAATTCAAATTCCACCATTTGCCATGGTGGGATTCAAACTCGGGTCCCTAGAACATTACCTGGGTCTTTTGATTAACAGGGCTGAAAATGTGTTGCTGGAAAAGCGCAGCAGGTCAGGCAGCATCCAAGGAACAGGAGAATCGACATTTCGGGCATCAGCCCTTCTTCGAGTCTTTTGATTAACAGTCCAGCGATAATACCACCAGACTATCACCTCCTCACCATTGTACTTCAACTGAACTGTCAGAAATTGTTATCTACAACATAAAGTAACAATTCCTAATTTAAGCTGCTCTATTGAAAAAAAATGAAAACCCCAGATTGCTAAAGGAAGTGTAAATCTTCCCTAAGCTAATTGTGAAAAAGAATGTTATAAATGGACATGTTCCTTACATCACTTAACTATTTAGGTTGTTTTTTTTTAAGCAAATGGATAATATTTGACAGCTGCACATCTGTGAGAATGCATTTTACTCCCTTATCATCCAAACAGCATTCTGTAGTACCAGTGACAGCATGCCAAGCAAGGAGCAATCTTCAAATAGCAGAACTGAAGAGGCAATCTTGTAGAAATGCAATCACTGAGGGTAAATTAAAACATCCAAACGAATGAACAAATTAAAGTAAAGAGTCTATACACTCCAATACTGATATTCTGGCTGACCAAGCATAAAAGTCTGCTCACACAGTTTAAGCATGTGATGCATATAGTTCCATCGAAGCCAACCTGAAATGGAGTGAAAAATATCCACAGGCTTAGGACATGCTTCAATAAAAGTGTTTGGCTTTGAGGTCCAGGGTACTGTCAAGAAGCAATTGCCTAAGATAGAGATCTAGAATATTGCCAACATGAAAAATAAAACTACCAGGTTCAGAAGTCCAGGATAATACAATGAAAGATGTGTGGAAAGGTGTGGTGCTGGAAAAGCACAGCAGGTCAGGATGAAGGGCTTATACCCAAAATGTCGACTCTCCTGCTCCTTGGTTGCTGCCTGACCTGCTGTGCTTTTCCAGCAACACAGTTTTTGACTCTGGTCTCCAGCATCTACAGTCCTGATGTTTTCCAATAAAAGTTAAGTATCTATTTAGAACTTAGTGTCTGACACAAAGGAAAATATTAAGGCAAAATGTTCCCCAGAGGTTGGAATGGAGGAATTGTTGGTTTTAGTTGGAAGATGTCCTCTGCAAAGTAAATCCAAGAGATTAAAGATTGTCCAGTTTAAGGGACTGATACCCCTCCATCAAGAGGGTCATCATAAAAGTAAAGAGTCAGAGCCCAAACCAACCTTTCAAATCCAAGGTGGATGCATCCTGGCAGTCAGAGATTTGGGGGAAGGGAGAGATGTCTACTATTATGAAAAACCTTATATAAGTACAAATATTTATACAGTGGCACAGTGGCACACCCAGGTTCAATTCCCGCCTCAGGCAACTGTCTGTGTGCAGTTTGCACATTCTCCCCATATCTGCATGGGTTTGCTCTGGGTGCTCTGATTTCCTCCCACAGTTCAAAAATGTGCAGGTCAGGTGAATTGGCCATGCTAAATTGCCCGTAGTGTTAGGTGCAGGGGAATGGGTCTGGGTGAGTTGCTCTTCAGAGGGTCGGTGTGGACTTGTTGGGCCGAAGGGCCTGTTTCCCCACAGTAAGTAATCTAATCTAAAACTGTGGGTGAAGTCTTTAACTATGGCCTTAAGTGTGCTATTTGGGTTATGAATGAAAGAGAACACACAAAATTTTGTGTGGCAAATGTTTGCCGAGATTTTTATTCAGCTTTCACCAGCAAAACAAATTCACCTAGTCACATGAGATCATGACACTGTAATGATAATGTCTGCTTTATAATTCATTGCTTTAGCTGTTTTGATCTAATTCTCTGTGTAAGTAATTTTGTCCTTCAAGTAAAGTAATCCAGTCAGAATATAAATATCGTTGGAACAAGGACAATTCTTTAGACCAGGAGATATATTCAAAATTATAACAATGAATCAGAAAATTATTTGTAGCTGATTATTTTTCACCTAAAAGTCATTCAATTTATATGCATTAATTTGCATTATTTATTACACCAAACATTCTCACAGACGTAAAGCTATCAAATATTGGCCAGTTGCTTAAAAAGCCAATCACCTACAACAATTTAGTGATTTGTGGAACATCCCATTGAGAACATTTCTTTTCACAATTAGCTTGCAGAAGATTTACACTTCCTTTAGCAATTTGGGTCTTTGATTTTTTTTACTGGAGCAGCTTAAAATAGAAAGTGTTGCGTTATTTTGTAATCAGCAATTTCTGACAATCTACTTGAACTGCAGCATATGATTAGGTCCAAACTTTAAGCTGCCTCTAATGTTCAGTGCCCCTCATCAAGAAAACTTGATAAACTTCACCTTAATATAAAGGAATGTACAGAAATTGAAAGACTTTCAGACAACATTGTAGTTATCAGCAGAGAGTTTCGTTTCTTTAGGGAATTTGTTCAGAGTCTATAGCATTCATGATTAAATACCTGAGTAATTCATTGTAGGGAAGTGGTACACTATTGATTAAAAATCAAATGTGCATTGGAAAAACAAAGCACCAGAGGCCAGTTAAAAAAATGTCTTGGATTCAGTAACTTACTCTTGATGATAGACGGAGACAGTGGGAGAGTTGGAAAAGTGGCTGATAGATCTGGGCTGTTTTAAACGGGACTCTTGGGAACTGAGATAAGCTGTAAGGAGAATATAGATGGACTGTAGGCAGGACTCTAAGACTGACATTGACACATTACTAAGATTTTTATTAAACTGATACTAAATGGAGTTTCAGAGTACCTTGGAATTGGGACAATGGTCTGGTCTGAAATGATTGGACTGGCAGACCGGGCAAACTACAACAGTGGGAATGAGTGCTGAAGAAAATTAAGGACGCCAGCTGGCCACAAAGGAGATTTTGAAACTGATCAGAAACACAGGAAATGAGAATCTTTATTGAAAAGACTGAATGAAGATGTCACAGACATAATTAGACTCTAGAAATGGACAATGCGAAAGCAATTTATATGTTAACCTACCTACAAATGATGCATGAGAATAATGAAAACAATTTGTTTGGATACTTCAACTTTGTCACAAATATCTCCACTGAAAATGCAGTATCTTACTGTTGTTCTCCAAAATAAGAATATCACAAACAATTAGATTGCTTATCCTGTTGAGAAATGTCCTGATTTTCATATTAATTAAATCAATGGAATGGATACGATGTGTGCTCTCTTAAGGGTGGGATTATCCATCCTCTCTCGCCCAACACAGACACCAATTCAGGCACCAGATTAGAAAAGTACCCTGCAACTTTGCTGGATTGTCCCAAAAAAAGTAACCAAATAATTTCCAGTAAAATTCTCCAGCAAATTGTTGCAAAAGACTCTTCCTTCATCCTTCAAAAAATATTGAAAATTATAACAATTATGTGATAATTATGTAAAATGACTAATTGTTAGAATTAGTCATTATCTTGCTATTCTAACTTCATAAGAGTCAGTTTAAATATACAAGGTAGGGCGTGTAGGTCTGGATGTTTTATTTGGGTATAGAGCACAATTTGCTCCACAAAACAAAAAAAAATCACTGCTGTAATTTTCAGGGTTAACCACAAATACAAAACATAGGAACAATTCTGATTGGCGTTCTCTCATTTAGGGGAGAAATGAGGAAAAAAGTAAAGATTTATCTTGATCGGTTATGCAAAAATGTCAGCTACCTTTTCTACCTGCTTAATAGTCAACGTCATTCACTTCTGTGGGACTGATCAAGTTGAGTCAATGCAATGTTACACAATTTGCACTGTCACTTAAGGTAACTCCCCTCCCCCCAAAATCATGATTTTGCAGAATTTAAAGGTCAACAGTATCTTGAATGGAATGGCATCATCTATTATTTGTGTTTGGGAAAGTGGCGCAGAATGGCTGCTGACTATCAAGGAGATGTGAAGGTGCCTAGGTTCTCTCAGGGAGCAGTGGAAATACTGCTTCAGGAAGTAAGAAAATAGATTACCTCGAGGAAAGCAGTTGTTATGGGCTAGGGCAGACCGCTCAAAACATTCTTAACCAAGCAACTCAGACCATAACTTTGCAGTTTGCTTCAGTAAGTGTACAGTGAAAATTACCCATAGTAAGTTAGCAAGGTTGACTATGAAGTTTTAAAACAGACAGAAATTTATTCACAAAATTATATAATGAAACACAAAGAACGGAATAAAGAACGCCTACAGAACTCAATCTATCCAAACTAGACTTAATCATGCATTCCGAATATACACAACAGTCCCAATAAGTAAACCCCCTTATAGACCAATAAGAACAATGGAACAAATGCTTACAGGTTGAAGTTAGAAGGGCAGAGGAGCGAGAGAATTTTCACGCAGCTCGCTGTGGAACCCCTAACTAGTTCTGGACTGAACTGTTCAGCTAGAGAGCTGACCACTCCCCTTTCATTATACAGGTCACTTCCAAAACATGACGACTTTGGCCTGAAGTCTCATCTGTTTACATATAAACAAAAAGACCTCTCAAAATCCTTTTCATCCCTGTACCAAGCTAATCTCATCAGCCTGACCTGTTTACGACCCCTCCGAAAAAAGTCAAGGACACAGTATCCTTGAGAAAAGGAACAGCTTTTAGAAAAAAGGGATCAGCTTTGTCACACAGAACGTTCCATTAACAAGAGTTTATCAACTCCTGTTCAATCGACAATGAAAAAGAGATTCTGACTTACCTAGATAGATAATTTGGAAGAAATCATGAGCATCTATCTCGCATTCACTGTAGAAAATGTATTCATTTCTTATTCATGAGACTTGAGCTACAAATCTTCTCAAAACTCATTAATTTCTTATTCATCTTGATCATAGGAGCTAGAAGTACAAAGTGACCAAGTTAAAACACCTTTCATTCTCTGAGACATTGGTGCTGTTCTGGAAATGAGTGTGAAGCCTTCTATTACAACTCTCCCCCTCCCCAAAAACAAATCCAGTCAGCCAGTATCAATGACATCCAGAACTTAACAGCTCAAATAGAACAACAAAGTCTTTCAGAAGCTCTTGAATTCATCAAAATAAATAACTGTACTTGACATAAATTTAAGATAACATAATCCAATTAATGGCTCATGGCTCTGTTAAAACAACAGAGACTTACATGTCCTCTGGCATGCCAACAAATCCTGATAAGCAGAATCCGCGAGATTGGAAACGATTTGAGTATTCATTATAACGTTCTACTGAATTATAATATAAATAACCAATGCTGAACTGAATCCATTTGTGACATTTTCAACACAGCTAAACATTCATGATGAAATTCCATTGAATATTTGCATCAACAAAAATTCCTAAACTGAGTACAGCTGAAGTCAGTCAGAAGCTCAGTCATCTGTCAAAGTTTTGAAAATAGTCAAACAGATGGCTGAGCTGAACACTGGAGAGTGTGAAAACTCAGCCATGTGTCAAAGCCTTGAAAAAACGATATATGGCTGAGAATAATTCAGAAAATATGAAAAAATTGGACAATCAAATTTGAATTTCTCTATTGAGCCATGAAGTATAGTACTTTATCCAGTGAATAATGTACACTAATGTACGCAAAGACTTTCTTCTATGGTGTATTGCCTTAACACTTGCCAAAAGTGAGAATATGTAATTTTATTTAATGGTGATTTACCTTGTCAAAACAAAGCCCGGTCATCATTTGCCATATTAAAGCATCATACAACATTTCTTCCTGACAAATAATGTTGGCAAAATGTTTTGGACATATTTTTTCATCCTATTCCCAACTCCAAAATATGGATCTTGCATAGTTTCTAACAGTTTGAGTCAAAACTGGTTTGACTCCTTAAATTTAAAAAGGTATAAAATTCCCACTTCTGCTATAGTGCTTGTAATATAGTCATAGAGATGTACAGCATGGAAGCAGACCCTTCAGTTCAACTCATCCATGCCAACCAGATATCCCAATCCAATGTAGCCCCATTTGCCAGCACCTGGCCCACATCCCTCCAAACCCTTCCTATTCATATACCCATCCAGATGCCTTTTAAATGTTATAATTGTACCAGCCTCCACCACTTCCTCTGGCAGCTCATTCCATACACACACCACCCTCTGTGTGAAAAAGTTTCCCCTTAGTTCCCTTTACAATTTTTCCCCTCCCACCCTAAACCTATGCCCTCTAGTTCTAGACTCCCCCAGTGCCAGGGCAGTTGCATACAAAGTCACAATACCCCTCACTTTACATGCCAATTAAAATTGTTTTTGCTGGGAATCTGAGAATTCTATCCTACCTACTTTGATTCAACACCATATCAGGATGGGAAAATCAAGTCCATGAACTGGAATATCACTGTAAAGAAAGTCATGTTGCTGAAGATTTTCACCTTACACCTTTGAAGACACATGCAAGAATAACATATTGCCAACAATCACAACAATTTATATGACAGGAAAGGAAAAGGTTTCTGATTGACTGTTTTTAGTGAGTCAGGATCCAATTCCATCTCTCAGAGTGAGCAAAATCATGGATTATAATTCAGAAATGTGCTTATAGAAGTAGCTGAGAATAGAAACATAGGTACAGGAGCAGGCCATTGGAGCCTGCTCCTCCACTGGCTGATCATGGCTGATCTGTAGCCTAACTCCATACACCTGTCTTTGGCCCATCCCCCTTGATATCCTTAATAATAAAAATCAGATTTCATTTCAACAATTGAATTAGCATCAACTGCCAGTTGAGGAAGAATGTTCTAAACTTCCACGACTCTATGGGTCTAGAAGTGTTTTATAACATCTCTCCTGAATGGCCTGGTCCTAATCCTTAGACTATGCTTACTGGTTCTTGATATTCAACTAGTCACAGAGTCATACAGTCCAGAAACAGACATTTTGGTCCAATTTGTCCATGCTGACCAAGTTTCCGGATTAAGCTATCTCACTTGCCCACACTTGGCCCATATCTGTCTAAACCTTCTTGAAAAAGAAGGGAAAATGACCAACATACAGGTGTGGAACTGCCTACCCTGGGAACGTGGTCACCACAGAATTGTTCAGACTGTGAAGTGAGCCAAGACCACATGAAGTCACAACATTAAAAGACACTGAGTATAGACTCAAGCCAACTGAGGGATTGGAACAACTATGTAATAACTAGTGAGCCAATTGTACATAGAACACATCTAAAGATAAACTCAAAGAACAAGGTGGTGGAAGATCACAATGAAAACAACTGGCCCTCTAACAATATCCAAGATACTATTACACATACAACCTAAGTGACCTGTTAGGAAGGTTAGACCATTGAGAGATCTCGGAGGATTATTGAACCATCTATATGTTATACAGACTTTTAAACTCTTAAATTCTCAAACATAGGCTTATTTTGCATAAGTAGATTTCACAACTATATAATGCAGACATATTTTCATTCTCAATGTTTGTGATTTATCTTGGAAAAGGGGATCGTGTGATTTCACTTTAAGAAAGAACATACTAATGAGCAAGAGATCAGAGTGTACAGGATGTGACTGGCAGCCATTGCACAGTCTAGCCAGTTTCAGTTATGTGAATGGGTGTAGCTGAACTTTACTGTAACAATAGTTGCTTGGTCTCTGAAATAGCTCTGAATGGTGAGGGAACCAGCAGTACATCTTCAAATAAATAAACCTATATCAGTTACCAGTCCTGATATGAAATCTGTGTAAGCAAATATAGAACCAGAGCATAACTACCCTGGATGTGCTTTACATTGTTAAAGACTATAAAATATTTCACTCCCAGAATTGATTAATTAGTTGCTTTTCACACTCCCATTTTTTGGCACGTTGCTCAGATTTAATTTATTAATATTCCAGGCATAATCATAGTCAACAAAAATCAAATGTAATATGTTGTGTGAAACAATTTGCTTTGCTTCAGCAATTGACTTCTTTCAGGATATCAGTTACAACCATCTCCAAATTGACCCAAACATTGTGACATTTACTTTTATTTCTTTCCTGTTTTGAAATGAACTCATGATTGCACTCCCACTCTCCCACCACATCTCTCAGCCATGACCTTTCTTTCAATAATTGTGTTTACACTCATTCCTTTGTACACCCATGATGGACTATCTTAACTGTATCACTTACTGACCCAGTTGATCTTTACAGTAAATACTGGGGACCTTTAGCAAACCTACTGTTTGCAAAAAGTTTCAGTTCCTCTCTCAGCACAAGAGAAGTGCAGGAGCACTGGAGGACAAACAGTGTAGTACCATAATTCAAGAAGAGATCCAGGGATAATCCAGGAATCTACAGGCAGTAAGCCTATCTTTGGTGGTGGGGAAACTTTAGAAGCAATTTTGAGGGACAGAATTCATCTGGGGAAGCAGGGATTTATCCAGAGCAGTCAGCATGGTTTTGTTCCTTAAGGTCATGTCTGATCAACTTGAATTGTTTAAACAGGTGACCAGGCATGTACATGAGGACAATGCTTTTGATGTAGTCTATTTAGACTTAGCAGGGCTTTGATAAGGTCCCACATAGGAGACTGATAGAAAAGGTAAGAGTTATAATCAAAGAGTCATAGAGATGTACAGCACAGAAACAGACCCTTCAGTCCAACTCATCCATGCTGACCAGATATCTCAACCCAATTTAGTCCCACCTGCCAGCACCTGGCTCATATCCCTCCAAACCCTTCCTATTCATTTACCTGTCCAGATGCCTTTTAAATGTTGCAATTGTACCAGCCTCCACTACATCCTCTGGCAGCTCATTCCATACACGTACCACCCTCTGAGTGAAAACATTGCCTCTTAGGTCTCTTTTATATCTTTCCCCTCTCACCTTAAAACCAGTTCTGGACTTCCCCACACCAGGGAAAAAACTTTGTCTATTTATCCTATCCGTGCCCCTCATGATTTTATAGTCCATGGGATTTGAGGAAATTTGGCAAATTGGATCCACAATTGGCTAAAGGGCAGGAAGCAGATGGTGATAGTTCAGCAATATTTTTCCAACTGGAATTCTGTGTCAAGTGGCATCTCACAGGGGTCAGTGTTGGGACCCTTGCTGTTTGTGGTTTATGTAAATGTTTTGGACTTGAAAGTGGAGGGCGAATAAGTAATTTCATGGATGATATAAAAATTGTTGTGGTGGTAAATAGTGAGGAAGATAGCCTTAGATAATGAGTAGATACAGATGGGCTGGTCAGATGGTCTTATTGCTGGCAAATGGAATTCAATCCAGGTAAATTTGAGGTGATGCACTTGGGCAGCACAAATAAGGCAAGGGAACAATGATGAGTGGTAGAATCCTGGCAAACACGAATGATCAAATGTATGTACAACGATTCCTTAAAATATCAGGATATGTTGATAAAGTGGTTAAGAAGGCATATGGGACACCTGTCTTTAGTAACTGACGCATAGAGTTTAAGAACAGGGAGGTAATGCTGCAACAGTATAAAACATTGGTTAGGCTATAACTATAGTATTGTGTGCAGATCTGGAATCCACATGAAAGGAGGGATGGAATAAGACTAGAGAGGGTGGAGAGGAAATTTACCAAGATGCTGCCTGCGCTGGAGTGGTTCTGTCATGAGGAGAGATTGGACAAACTGAGGTTGTTTTCCTTAGAGTAGAGGTGATTGAAGGGGACATGATTGCGATGCATACAATTATGTGGGACATAGGTAAAGTTTCCCTTGATGAAGGCATCAATGACCAGTGGCATAGGCTTCAGGTAAGGGGCAGAGGTTTAGAGGAGAAGAGAAGACAAGCTTTTTCACACAGAGTCTGAAACTCATTGCTTGTAAGGGTGTTAGAGGCAGAAACCCTCAGAGCTTTGAAGATAGATTTAGATCTGGATTTTTGGCAATGGGCCAAGTGCTCAGAAATGGGATTACAATAGATAAATGGTCACTTTTGACTGGTGTGGATGCATTTGGTTGAAGGGACTTTTTCTGTGCTGTGGATTTATATGACTCTGTGTATCCATGACTGTGGTGAAGAAACACACCAGCAATGTTTTCTTCCCTTCTCAATAGTACTGCAAAAATTTTCATGTTTATAAAGAGAGGAGATGAGGTACTAATGCCAGTCTTACGGAATTTGAAAAGTTCATGAGGTTCCTCCAAAATCTATGTATCAGGGTAAATACAACATCATAATTAAGTTCACTAGCTATAGAGGACCTGTCTTAGGAGGATAGGTTAACTTGTTTGGGCCTGTTCTCATTGAAATATAGAAGAATGGGAAGTGGATGTACCTAATAGACATGAGGTAAAAACAATGACTGCAGATGCTGGAAACCAGATTCTGGATTAGTGGTGCTGGAAGAGCACAGCAGTTCAGGTAGTCATCCAAGGAGCTTTGAAATCGATGTTTCGGGCAAAAGCCCTTCATCAGGAATAAAGGCAGTGAGCCTGAAGCGTGGAGAGATAAGCTAGAGGAGGGTGGGGGTGGGGAGAAAGTAGCATAGAGTACAATGGGTGAGTGGGGGAGGGGATGAAGGTGGTAGATCAGGGAGGAGAGGGTGGAGTGGATAGGTGGAAAAGGAGATAGGCAGGTAGGACAAGTTCGGACAAGTCATGGGGACAGTGCTGATTTGGAAGTTTAGAACTAGGGTGAGGTGGGGGAAGGGGAAATGAGGAAACTGTTGAAGTCCACATTGATGCCCTGGGGTTGAAGTGTTCCGATGTGGAAGGTGAGGTGTTCTTCCTCCAGGCATCTGGTGGTGAGGGACCGGCGGTGAAGGAAGCCCAGGACCTCCATGTCCTCAGCAGAGTGGGAGGGGGAGTTGAAATGTTGGGCCACGGGGCGGTGTGGTTGATTGGTGCGGGTGTCCTGGAGATGTTCCCTAAAGCGCTCTGCTAGGAGGCGCCCAGTCTCCCCAATGTAGAGGAGACCGCATCGGGAGCAACGGATATAATAAATGATATTAGTGGATGTGCAAGTAAAACTTTGATGGATGTGGAAGGCTCCTTTAGGGCCTTGGATAGAGGTGAGGGAGGAGGTGTGGGCACAAGTTTTACAGTTCCTGCGGTAGCAGGGGAAGGTGCCAGGATGGGAGGGTGGGTTGTAGGGGGGGCGTGGACCTGACCAGGTAGTCATGGAGGGAACGGTCTTTGCGGAAGGTGGAAAGGGGTTGGGAGGGAAATATATCCCTGGTGGTGGGGTCTGTTTGGAGGTGGCAGAAATGTCGGCAGATGATTTGGTTTATGCAAAGGTTGATAGGGTGGAAGGTGAGCATCAGGGGCATTCTGTCCTTGTTACGGTTGGAGGGGTGGGGTCTGAGGGCGGAGGTGCGAGATGTAGACGAGATGCATTGGAGGGCTCTTTAACCACGTGGGAAGGGAAATTGCGGTCTCTAAAGAAGGAGGTCATCTGGTGCAAAACTTGACCTACTCTTGGGAAATAAAGCAGGGCAGGTGACTAAGGTGTCAGTGGGGGAGCACTTTGGGGCCAGGGACCATAATTCTATTAGTTTTAAAATAGTGATGGAAAATAATAGACCAGATCTGAAAGTTGAAGTTCCAAACTGGAGAAAGGCTAATTTTGACAGTACTACTTGTTCGCAGGTAAAGGAATGGCTGGAAAATGGGAAAATGACATAACGAAAGACCAGATAAAGTATATTCCTGTTAGGGTGAAAGGAAAGGCTGGTAGGTTGAGGGAATGCTGGATGACTAAAGAAATTGGGGGTTTGGTGAAGAAAAAGAAGGAAGCATATGTCAGGTATAGACAGAATAGATCGAGTGAATTCTGAAAAGAGTATAAAGGCAGTAGGAGTATACTTAAGAGAGAAATCAGGAAGGCAAAAAGGAGACATGAGATAGCTTTGGCAAATAGAGTTAAGGAGAATCCAAAGGGTTTTTACAAATATATTAAGGACAAAAGAATAACTAGGGAGAGAATAGGGCCCCTCAAAGATCAGCAAGGCGGCCTTTGTGCAGAGCCACAGGAGATGGGGGAGATACTAAATGAATATTTTGCATCAGTATTTACTGTGGAAAAGGATATGGAAGATATAGACTGTAGGGAAATAGATGGTGACATCTTGCAAAATGTCCAGATTACAGAGGAGGAAGTGCTGGATGTCTTGGAATGCATAAAAGTCGATAAATCCTCAGGACCTGATCAGGTGTACCCTAGAACTCTGTGGGAAGCTAGGGAACTGGGTGCTGGGCCTCTTACTGAGATATTTGTATCATCAAGAGTCATAGGTGAGGTTCTGGAAGACTGGAGGTTGACTAATGTGGTGCCACTGTTTAAGAAAGGTGGTAAGACCAAGCCAGGGATTTATAGACCAGTGAGCATGATGTTGGTGGTGGGCAAGTTGTTGGAGGGAATCCTGAGGGACAGGATATACATGTTTTTGGAAAGGCAAGGACTGATTAGGGATAGTTAACATGGCTTTGTCCATGGGAAATCATGTCTCACAAACTTGATTGAGTTTTTTGAAGAAGTAACAAAGAGGATTGTTGAGGCAGAGTGGTAGATTTGATCTATATGGGCTTTAGTAAGGCGTTCGACAAGGTTCCCCATGGGAGACTGGTAAGCAAGGCTATATCTTATGGAATATAGGGAGAAGTAGTCATTTGGATACAGAACTAGGTTGAAGGTAGAAGACAGAGGGTGATGGTGGAGGGTTGTTTTTCAGACTGGAGGCATGTGGCTGGAGTGCCACAAAGATCGGTGCTGAGTCCACTACTTTTCGTCATTTATATAAATGATTTAGATGCAAGCATAAGAGGTATAGTTAGTAAATTTGCAGATGACACCAAAATTGGAGTTGTAGTGGACAGTGAAGAAGGTTACCTCAGATTACAACAAGATCTTGATCAGATGGGCCAATGAGCTGTGAAGTGTCAGATGGAGGTTAATTTAGGTAAATGTGAGGTGCTGCATTTTGGGAAAGCAAATCTTAGCAGGACTTATACACTTAATGATAACATCCTAGGGAGTGTTGCTGAACAAAGAGACCTGGGAGTGCAGGTTCATAGCTCCTTGAAAGCGGAGTCACAGGTAGGTAGGATAGTAAAGAAGCATTTGGTATGCTTTCCTTTATTGGTCAGAGTATTGAGTACAGGAGTTGAGAGATCATGTTGCGGCTCTTAAGGACATCGGTTAGGCCACTGTTGGAATATTGCATGCAATTCTGGTCTCCTTCCTGTTGGAAAGATGTTGTGATACTTGAAAGGGTTCAGAAAAGATTTATAAGGATGTTGCCAGGGTTGGAGGATTTGAGCTATAGGAAGTGGTTGAATAGGCAAGGGCTGTTTCCCCTGGAGCATTGGAAACTGAGGGGTGACCTTATAGAGGTTTATAAAATCATGAGGGGCATGAATAGGATAAATAGACAAAATCTTTTCCCTGGGGTGGGAGAGTCCAAAACTAGAGGCTATAGGTTTAGGGTGAGAGGGGAAAGATATAAAAGAGACCTAAGGGGCAACTTTTTCATGCGGAGGGTATTACGTGAATGGAATGAGCTGCCAGAGGAAGTGGCGGAGGCTGGTACAATTGCAACATTTAAAAGGGATCTGGATGGGTAAACGAACAGGAAGGGTTTGGAGGGATATGGGCTAAATGCTGGCAGGTGGGACTAGATTGGGTTGAGATATCTGGTCAGCATGGATGAGTTGGACCAAAGTATCTGTTTCTGTGCTGTACATCTCTATGACTTTTTGGTCTTGTTGAAACATCCAAGATTCTTGGGAGATTTCACAGTGTAGATGTATTTACCCTAGTGGGAGAGAGGGCATACGCGATTGTCCTTTTAAGACAGAGATGAAGAGGCATTTCTTTTCTCAGAGGGATATGAATCTGATTTGTGGAATTCTTTACCACAGAGGGCTATTGATGCTGAACCATTAACATATTCAAGGCTAAGATAGATTTTTAATCATTAAAGGAATCAATGGCTACGGGGGAAAAGGCTTGAAAGTGGAGTTGACGAATTTTTGATCAGTCATGAAATTTCCTTAGTAGACAGTCAAGCAAACATAATAATTCAATCAATGTTCAATGCACCAATACTTAACTGACATTCTTCTTTTAACAAGTATTTATTGGTGTAAAGTTAATTGAACAAATGTTTCAACATATCTTGTATATCTTGTTTTGTTTAATAGTTATCATTTCTATGCTTCCTTTACACTTCAATCTCAAAAATCTGCATTAATGTTACCACATCACATCAGTATATTTATAGTTCAGTGCTTAGTAAACCAAACAAGTTAAAATGCTGACTGCATCTCAGACTGAATTCAGTGATAAAAGACATCTCTTCATAGGTGTTTGAACTCATTCACAATATTAAAAGGATTGAAAAATAGGTTCATGAAAACTGTAGTTCTCCCAGTGGCCAGGATATTTTTACAATGTGGTTTGAGCCTCAAATCCCCATGTGCACAGTTCCAATAATATCAGACTACAATGACTCAAATGAGAGCATAGTACAAACATTGCTGATTAGATAGGACTCTGAAAATACAAGGATCAGTCATTGTCGTGTTCGTTCTTATTAGGGATGCTCGCTCATCTAACTCAAAAAGGCCAACAAAACAGGACAACTAACTGAGGTATCAGTGGGGAGCACTTTGGGACCAGTGACCACAATTCTATTAGTTTTAAAATAGGAAAAGGATAAGTCTGGTCTAAAAGTTAAAATTCTAAATTGGAAAAAGGCAGTATGAGATAGGAACTTGCAAAAGTTGGTTGAGGGAGGCTGTTCACAGGTAAAGGGATGACTGGCTAGTGGGAGGCTTTCAAAAGTGAGATAATGAGAGTTCAGAGAAAGTATGTTCCCATTAGTGTGTAGGGCAAGGCTAGTATGAGTAGAGAACACTGGATGACTAGACATATTGAGGTTCTGGTCAAAAAAAAAAGAAAGCATACGTCTGGTATAGACATCTGGGATTAAATGAATGCCTTGTGAATTATAGGGGGAAATAGGAATACAATTCAGAGGAAAGTGAGGAAGACTAAAAGGGGACATGGTCGAGCCTTTTAGGTTAAAGAGAATCCAAAGAGATTTTACCTATGTTAAGGGAAAAGAGTGACTATGGAGAGAATAGGGCCCCTTAAAGATGAATGAGGCCATCTGTTTGTGAAACCACAGGAGGTGGATGAGATACTAAACAAATATTTTGTGTCAGTATGTACTGTAGAAAAAGACATGGAAGCTAGAAGAGACCATATTATGGATGAGGAGGGGCTGGGGGTCCCAAAACACTTAACAGTGGATAAATCCCCAGGATCAGGTATAGCCATAGACATTGTGGAAAACTAGGGAAGATTTGGAGTGCCTCATGTTGTGATTATTTAAGCAAGTCTGCAAGAAAAAAAAACTGAGAAAAGTAGACCAGTGAGCCTGATATCAGAGGAGAGGATTCTGAGAGACAGGATTTGCATTTGGAAAGGCCAGGACTGGTTAGGAATAGTCAGCCTGGCTTTGTTGGTGGGAAATAGTGTCTCACAAACTTGATTACAATTTTGAAAGAGGTGAGCAAGAATGTAGGTGAAGGCAGGGCAGTAGACATTGTCTACGTGGATGTTAGCAAGGCCATCAATAAGACTCCAAATGGTAGACTAGTTAATAAGATTAGCAATATGGGATCCAGGGAGAACTAGCCAATAGGAGGCAAAGGGTGGTAGGAAAGGGTTGACATTCAGACTGAGCAGCTGTGCTGCAATGATCAATGCTGGGCCCACTGTTGTTTGTCATTTATATGGATGAGTTGGATGAAAATATAAGAAACATAGTAAATTTGTGGATGACACCAAAATTGGTGGCATGGTGGACAATGAAAGTTATCTAAGTGTACAATGAGATCTTGATCAGTTGAGCCAATAGGCCAAGGAGTGTCAGATGGAAGTTAATTTAAATAAATGTGAGGTATTGCATTTCGGTAAGGCAAACCAGATAAGACTTACTTAGTTAATGGTTTTCAAACAGAGAGACCTTGGGATGCAAGTACATAGATCATTAAAATGATGTCACAGATAGACAGGGTGGTGAAGAAGGCATTTAACACACTTGCCTTGATTAGTCAGAGCATTGAGTATAAGAATTGGGATGTCATGTTGAGGCATACAAGACATTGGTGAGGCACTTTTGGATTACAATGTGCAATTCTGGTCACCTGGCTATAAGAAGGATGTTATTAAACTGGAATGGGTACAGAGAAGGTTTACAAGGATGTTGCCAGGACTGGAGAGTTTGAGATATAAGGTGAGGCTGGATAGGCAAGGACATTTTTCCATGGAGCATTGAAGGCTAAGAGATGACATATCAAGGTGTATAAAATCATGAGAGGCATAGGTAAGGTGAATAGCCAAGGTCTTTTCCCCAGGGTAGGGAGTCCAAAACTAGATGGCATTGTTTTTAGATGAGAGGGGAACGATCTAAAAGAGACTTGAGGGGCATTTGTTTTGTACAGAGTGTGGTGCATATATGGAAAAAACTGTCAGAAGAAGTGGTAGAGATAAGCACAGTACAAGATTTAAGTGACATTTAAACAGATACATGAATCAGAAAGGTTGAAAGGGGTATAGGCCAAACGCAGGCAAATGGGATAAGTTCAGTTCAGGAAACCTGATCGGCACAGATAAATTGTAATGAAGAGTCTATTTCTGTATTTTTTGACTGTACGACTCTATGGATTGAGTCTCCCTAATGTCACATGTACCTTTGACCTCAGCCTCAGAGTCCTGATGATGTCAATCTTGGAGGTTGCCCATTAATTGCCCATCATTTCCACAGTATATGTGAATAGAACAGATGTTGTAGTTTCATTGTACGTCAAATATATTTTTTCAGAAATTTAAGCAAGAAATTTCTCACCTATATGAACATAGAAATTGAATAATAACTTGAAAAAACAGGAGAAGGCTTATTATTTTGTTTACATTCATAGTAAATGACATTTGGTAATCCAAGCTCAAAAGAACAATTTTAAAAATGCATCATAATTTATGTGCAGAACCATCATCTTTATCACGACAGAGTGTTTGATATTATTCATTCTTAATCCTGTAACATCTTTCAAAGTATACAGTTTCTGATTATTTACATTCCTTCCTCATCAACTTGTTAAAAAGCAAGTGTCATTTCCTTCAAAATTTAAACCCAGACTCTGATTATAAAGCTCACACAGAAGGTCCACACTCCTTTTGATTGAGCTCTACAGAATCTAGACATATGGAATCAACAAGGATGCATTGCCTCATTCCAGAAAAACAATACTGTTTGACCAGTTAGTCCTGTGGTAAACCAGTTTCAACTACAGCACACAAGTCTGTCCTCTAAGTTACAAAATGACACAGAAACATTGGAAGGAGCAGAATAAGATGTATTGATGACAAAAGAACAGAAGGTACAACTGGCAGAAAATTGAAAATTGAACTGGCAGGGGATACTTTCTCCAGAAAAGTAAATTCTGGGAGGTGATTAACATGCCAGTGTTAAGCGACTAAATAGGCTGGATATGGAATGATGCATATATTTGTTAGGAAATCCAAAATCAGGGACAGTAAGGATAAGTTAGCCACAAATAAATTCCACAAGAAATTCAGAAGAAACTTCTTTTTCCAGAGAATGAATGCTGGAATATGTCATTTTTGGTTGAAGCAAATTACACGGATGTATTTAAGTTGAAGCTCAAGAAGTGCCTATGGGAGAACAGAATAAATGTGATATGAGGTGAAATGAGATGAGTGGAGGTGTGGTGGATAAGCACTGGCCTTGACTTATTGCACCAAATGTACCAATCCATGGTGTAAATCACAATGAAATGGGATTTCAATGTACTAATCTATTGATTTAAGCTTTCCACAATGTTAAATTAATCAACATTTATTAATCAATTTCAAGTATTTCTTGAATCCTGGAGCCAGCAGATTGTCTGCAAAGTACTTGGCCGTATCTTACTTGTTGAAAACATCCAAAAGAATATCCTTTTTGCTATGATCCATAAGTTTAAGATGTATGGTGTCCACACCTATATGATAGGAAAAACACTCTGGTGTTCACCACGAATGGTATATGATTTTCAGTACTGGTGTGATGCCAGGAATATAAGCCAAAGGTGTTAAAACATCCCAGAGTTGCAAAATTTGCAACACAGTATCCAGCATTCTCATGTGATTGTGCAATCGATAAACATTTAACAAATAATACTGGGTGTACAATAATTCCTCTGGCAACTAATTTACGATTGCCAGTCTGGCTAGCAGTCAGGTACACTTGCCTGTCCTCGATGCAACATTTAATAATATACAGGGTACTGTTCTCTGAAGATTGAAAGCTCTTGCACTGTGTCAATTTAATCTAACAAAAAAAGGTGACAGCTGTTCTTTAGTTCATTTCTCAGGACAAAGCCCTGATCAACAGAATCAACCTGCCTGGTTTAAAATTTAAACAAAGCTTAACAGTTAAATGTCGATCACCATTCATTCTTGCATACTTTGTGACAAGACCCCTACCAAGGAGAGTCATGTGTCAATGAATCAGCACCCCGTCTCATGCATATGTAAAAATTGTTTTCCCCTTGAATTACTATTCTTGCAAATTCTCCTGCTAAATTGCAAGATAAAAAGTTTTGACAAAGTATGCCTTTTTTCAACAATACTGAATGTTGAATAGCCAATGTTAAATATGCCAGCAGAAAATAAAGCTGGAGTGATACAAGGAAATTGAATTATTTTTCATATAATGCAATACCCCAAAATAGTATAAGACTGTAGGACACAAATTCCTTCCAACACTTTGCACCAGACAAGACAATGTGTCAGGGACTATCTTGTTGAATCATGATCAGGAATAGAAGGACACAGTTGGCCTAAAATATTTTAAAGAACAAACACTCCCAATGAGCAGATAACACACCTCTTACTTTGAGATCTTTGTTCTTTAATGTATTGAGCAGCTATTAGCTGCTCCCAGCTGAGAAGAGTTTAGACTCACCGTACTGCTTGTAGGGTTTAAGGACCCTACTCCTCCTTCAGTGCATACACCTAAAAGCAGTCAGGTGATAAGTGCCATTGAGCTGAAATTAGATTTGGGGAGCAAGAGAGAGCCAAGGAGTGGGAGTGGGAGAGGGTTGGGGGTGTAGGAATGAGTTGGTAAATGGGAGAGGTATGCAGGATGGGAGAGGGTAGAATGGAGAATAAAGACGTAAGTATAGTGGAAGGTGCCTTTTACATTCAATGTCATAAAAACACAAATGTATCAAGTTTTTGACACAAACAACATAGTTTCAATCATTAAGGATGCACAAACAATTCTGGCTAGACAGGATCAAATATTGAAGTCTGGAGTATCTCACAGTTTGATTGCCAAAAGGCGCCTGGCTTTTTGACATGCTGTAATGCAGCAGGCCACAGTACCCCTGCTGAAACACTCTAAAACTGTGTTAATGGCACTGACTGGATAACTGTGAAGGAATAACTAGGGCTTTGCTTACTCCTGTGGATTTATTGGCTGGAGGCCATTACTGGGACATCTTTACAGCAAAAGAAATCTAGATATTCACTTTAGTAAGAAGTTAATAGCAATGCACAGTTGATCAGTGTGCAGTGAGGGCAACTGATATCATAAAATTGCCTTTGAAATGATATTTATATGAAAATATTTGAAGTAATCTGTTTTTGAGCTAACATATGAAATATCAAATCACCAGTGAAAAATTGTGCAGATTGAAAAAGATGACTCTATTAAATTATATATGTTAGGAGAGTAGAGCTTTAATTAAAGCAGTAATCCAACATCTGGAAAAGAAAGGATTTGTTAAGCCATCAGAAACATCATTCTAGTTTAATAACAATTTCTTCATTAATTAATCTGTTTCCTTCTGCTTTTAAAGTGTGTTTAACATACCCTAAAAATCACTAACTCATTAGTCACTAACACTGATCAGCGTGTTATTCTTACTGATTTAGAAAGCTTGTTTAACAAATCCTCCAATTCATCTCAAATCAAATAAGATAAAATAGTTCTGTAATAATCTGTAAAAAATAAGTTCTGGAATTAAAAGCTAAGGGAGATACAATTCTAATCAAATTTAATAATTTGCCTCTTTTCTCAACAAATTAGTAATACAAGTGCCTGAAGGGATTAAAGAAAAATGACTACTGCTTCTACCTCTATGGCATTGTTCTGTCATAGGATATACTTTGGTAACTTTTCAATCAGACTTGTCTGGGGTAAAAATACAGGAAAAGACATGTTAGTTGGAATGAAATAAAGAAGAAAGAAAGGGTTGTATGTTTAGTGGGGTTCAGATCCCACCAACAGACTGAAATTACATGTCTACGCTGTGTGGAAAACTGTCAATCTATAGATTTACATTGACAAGTTAATGCCCAGGTTGAGCTCACTGTCCAGTTAAGGATGGATGTGTGTATTCTAGAATCTGGAAGGCCAAAAGGAAGCATGTCAGCTTAATGTAGCAGGAGGCTACCATGACAGGTAAGTGAGGTATATCTGATGTAAAACATTGGCCTTTTTGAAAATTCATAGACAGGATGTGGGTGTCACTGGCAAGGCCAGCATTTATTGCCCATCCCTAACTGCCCAGATGCCAGCTAAGAGTCAAGCGAATTACAGTGGGTCTGGAATTACATGCAGACTGGACTATAATGCAGCTGGAAATGCTAGCAGCAATAACTCACCTGACTTCTTATAGTTTGCCCACTATCCACAAATCATAGGAGTGCAATGGTATGCTCTCCACTTGGCTGGATGAGTGCAAATCCATCAACATTCAAGACACTCAATACCATCCGAGACAAAACAGACAGCTTGATCAGCATCCCATGCACCACCTTAAATACTCACCCCCCTCCATCACTAGTACACAATGAGAGCAGTGTGTATCACCTACAAGGCACACTGGAGCAACTCATTGAGGAGCCTCCAACAGTAATGTCTAAGCCCGTGATCCCCTCTAACTAGAAGAAAAAGCACAGGAGATGCATGGGAATATCACTACCTCCAAGTTCCTTTCTAAACCGCGCACCATTCTGACCAGGAATATATAGCTGCTCTGTCACTGCTGCTGAGTCAAAATCCAGGAAATACCTTCTCAACAGTGTTGAATGTGCACCTGCACTAGATAGGACATGAAGGCAGCTGTAGAGACTAAGACAATGGTTATTCCCTCTCTGAATGACTTCTCTCAAAGGGTTGTGAAATTGTTATCCCAGACTAGAGGCTGGAAACTGAGAATGTTTAAGGAGGAGACAGGAAGACTTTTAATTTGTAACGGGTTGAAGAGTCATTGGGAGCAGATGGGAAAGTGGACTTGAGGCCATGATAAGATCATCCTGATTATACTAAACAGCAGAACAAGCTCCAGAGGCCAAATTTGTTTACTCCTGTTTTTAGGTCTTATGTTCTCATGCTCTCAAATAAAAATAATTGAAGCAGTATTAAAGTCACAACATTAGCCTTAGACCAGGTCTTCTCTTTCTCAAACTGAATGCAAAATTAAAGCGTGTTATGATCAAGACTACCAAGATGCTCCCTTACTATATGGGAATTACCTTCGTCATTGTAGCTCGATCACCGCTGTGGGTGCAATTCACAATTTTCTGTTCTTCCCGACAAACTCCACAGTTTTCTCACATTATACTCCATCTGCTGAAATGCTTCCCACTTGTTTATCTATTTATATCCCTTTGAAGACTTATTCTTTCCATTTCACCTATCTTTATGTTAAATTAAACAATTTAACAACTGCGTGTTTGGTTCCTTCATCCAAATTGTTGATGTGGATTGTAAATAGCTGAGGCCCCAGCACTAATTATTAAGTTTATTATTTTCAATTTGTACGTGGAACATGGGAGTTTGTTACTCAATCCTAGATGCGTGGAGAGGTTGGTGGTGAGCTGCTTTCTGCTGCTGGTGTCCTTGGGATTTTGGGATGCCATGATGTCGTTAGGAAGGGATCTTCAGACTTTTGACCCAGTAACAGGGATTGAATGGCAATATATTTCAAATCTAGGATATTGAGTCCCTTGGAGGGAAACTTGAAGGTGGTGGTGTACCCACATATCACTGCCCTTGTTTTTCTAAGCGGTGGTGGTTGCAGATTTAGAAAGTGCTGTCTCAGGAACTTGCTGAGTTACTGATGTGCATCTTACATACAACACACACTTCTGCCACTGTGCATAGATTGTGGAGGGAGGGAATGTTGAGTGGTGAATGGGGTGCCAATGAAGCAGACTTTTTTGTCCTGAACAGTGTAGAGCTTCCTGAATGTTGATAGATCTGCTGCCAGTCAGGAAAGTGAAAATATTCCATGATATTCCTGGCTAGTGCCTTCTAGATGATGTATGGGCACTGGGAAGACAGGAGGTGAGTTATTTGCCACAGAATTCCAAGTCTCTGACCTGTTCTTACAGCCGCAATATTGGTCCCATTCAATTTCTGGTTGTAAACCTGAGCATGCTGATAGTGGGGGGTGGTGGTTCAATATTAATCAAGGGTGACAGTTAAATTCTCTGTTGTTGGAGATGTTGCATTGCTTGGCACTTGTGCTCCTCAAATAGTATTTCCTATTTATCACCCCAAAACTAGATGTTATACATCTAAATGCCTTGCTCCATTTGGGTCTGGACTGCTTCAGTAACTGAGGAGTCATGAAATATGCTGAACATTGTGTAATCACCAGTGAACATCTCAACTTGTAAGAACATAAGAACCCTATCTTAGACATTGAAGACACTCTCAATGTGGTGTCTGGCACTGCTGCCATGCTATGTTGGAGACTGCATTAAACAGCACTTAAATCTAATGATGTCATATAGACTTGATTGGGGAAAAGGCAGAACAGCTTCCGATCTAATAGAATGAAGACTTAAATCCCAGCTTTCCTGGTAGTCTTAGTAACAATATCTATCATACCAATGTAACTTGCAGCTCACTGCTTCCATCTTGTTTAAGACAAGATCCTTTTGTAATTAAGACTCACTTTGGGGCAGCAAACTACCTCATCCACAAGCTGATATTAATTGGCATTTTAACACATACAACATGATAACAGCAGTGGGCATTGTTGCCCAGTACCACAATGGAATAAACAGTGAGAATTTCTTTTCTTTCCAACCAGGTGAAAGATACAAAGAAGCGAGTGTGAACTGGAAACTTGTCATACCTTGCAATTACAGCTGCCATAGGGAAGCAAGAAGCTGTAATGGTACTCCCCATTTGAAGATTTGTCTAGGAAGAGAACAATTACCTCATCTCTATGACTGAAATATTTCTGAAAAAAAGGCACATTTTGTCAAAGCTTTTCATTTTGTACTTATCAGGATATTTTAGAAGAATACAAACAAATAGTTATCCTGTAAGATGATACCAAATTGCTGGCAAGGGGACTCTGATTGGTAGTGGTGTTGCCATAGAGAATGCACTTATTAACACTAATTAACAGGTAACAGCCAGGCTTTGTTAAATATAAACCAATCAAATTTACTCTGATTCGTCAAGACATTGCTCTAAGAAAAGAACGAGTGAATGGCTGTCAACTGTGTTGTTATTCTTTGTTTGCAAAATCATAGTCCTGTATTTTAATATATGTAGCTTTTAATACATGCATGTTTTATGACTGCAGTTAAAAATTTCTGTTGAGCAAGGAGGAACCATTAGCTAAGCAATTAAAAACATGAGAATATAAGAACCAGGAGCAGGTATAGGCAATTCAATCTCTCAAGCTTGCTTCACCATTTAATATGATCATGGCTGATGTTATCTCATCCTCAACTCCACTTTCATGCATGCTTCCCAGAACCCTTCGACCCATTACTAATTAAATATTCTGAAATTTATTTAGTGATCCAACAGCCACCATACTCTGCGTAATGAATCCCACAGATTCACAAACCTGTTGAAGTGGCAGCAGACCTGCAGCAATTGTATATTGTCTGTACAGCCGAGGGAGCTGTATGGATCAATCACAGGAACCTTGTCTCTTTGCAGAACAGTTATGCATTAATAATTGATTTAGGCAAGTCCAGAGAGGGATGTCATGGTGGCAATGATTCACAGACTTCACAGGGTTAAGGTCAGAATCAAGGCCAACAGTCCTCAAGATAAGGATCTACCGATATCCCAATTATGAAGAGAATATGTTCTGGAAGATTGTGAAACCTCCCAGCTGCCTGAATTTGAGAAGCCAGAGACTTTGGGGGAGATCAAATAGTGGAAAATGTAATTTTATACATAATGTTATGAGAAAATAAAGCTTCAGGGAGATGTTATTAAAAGTACATGGTTCTGAAAGGCTTAATGTTGGAGATTACATAAAGTTCTACCCAATCTGATGATATCATATCGACTTGGTTGGGGGAAAAGATGGAACAGCTTAAGATCCTAGGTCACTTTGTAACCTTAGTAACTTATAACTTATAATTATTATGGAATACAAAATACATTTTTTGCCTCTTCTCTTTGATGGTAGCAAAGATATTTGGTAACACATGTTCATCAATGGTTATGGCTTGGTTTGCTTGAGCTGTTGGAATAACTCAAGTGAAACATCCAGATGGGTGTAATTTGTTTCTGAGAATTCATTAGAATAAATGAACTGAGCTTGGAGGATATAGGTGACCAATTTTTCACATTTTCTTAAATCTGAAATAAATCTTGACTCAGTCACAGTCTCCTAAAGACCGAATAGATGACTAAAATGAAATGCTGCACCAATTCTAGATCCAATCTCATTGTCTAGTCACTAGACTTGAAGGAAAACTCACTCACTTTGAAGATAAGTAAGATGAAATTATTGCAGTATGTAACGTTCAAGAAACAGCAACATATTTCTTCATCCTCTAAGTGCTCCTGAAACAGCACTGAGAAAACAACATTATGGTCAAGGTCACCATCTCAAAACACAAAACAAACTTTTAAAAATCACAATATTTGGCAGAAAGTTTATGAGTTTCCTTTCTTCATACATAACCTAATATGGCAATGATATATAGTTTATGATCCTCTGGTTTATTTAATCCAAGAGATTAGGATTATTTACAAAAACTAGATTAATACACCTGAAATGCTTTATAAGAAGACTTTTAAAGATCTAATCCCACTTCCAACTCTATTTTGAATTAGCCTGCTTCCCCTCTCCCTAGCTCTCCCTTACATTGATGGTTGCATTGCCTTCAATGGGAAGAATCAATTAGGCAGAAGTGGGTACTGCAGATGCTGGAGATCAAAGTCAAAATTAGCGTGGTGCTGGAAAAGGGCTTTTGCCTGAAACGTCGATTTTTCCTACTCCTCGGATGCTGCCTGACCTATTGTGCATTTCTGGCACCACCCTAACCTTGACATAAATGGGAAGAAAACTGACAACATGAGTGCATCAGCTTGTCACTGCCAGGCACGACCAGTACTCTCTCATTTCCAAACACAGGCAATGAAGGACACAAAATCAACTGAGATAATGTAACCATCCCAGCAAAGGCAAAACAGACATGGGAGAGAATACCTTGAAGCCTGGCACTTCAATCAATAAACATATTCAACTGGACCCCATATACATACCACACACATACAGTACCGGATGTACTAGAAAACAGAGACACTAATACCAGGCAGGACAGACCACCAATGCTTCACTGGAGGCGCACTGACCCTTTCACCTAGTGAGGTGATGAAATGTCTGCAGAAAAATACATCAGCTCAGTGGATGAATCTACGAACTAACCCACAACATGAGTGACAAATCTTTTAAAAACTTTAGTCCTGAATGGGCTTTGCATGCAGATATGTAATTGGCTACATGCTGATTTACTAGTGGCAGTTAATAGCTAAAAACCAAGAAAAATCTGTGATTGGTGAAGGGAAGAAAGCTGTTCAGTGGTGTGTAAGAAAATAAATCAAGTGTCTGATTTGTTATCAGTTATGCATTATGTTTCAACAAAGATCCAGGCTTACCAGCTGATGATCTCTGTTAAAGAATCATTTGCATTTATGTAGTCTCTTTCATGACCATAGATGTCCCAAAAGTGAAGTATTTAATGAAATACTTTTAAAGTATGGTCAGTTGGGTAAAGATAAATAATGCAGGAGCTGATGTCTTGCAGGAATCTCTCACTAACAGCAATGTGATAATGGTCAGAAAATCTGTGTTTGTGATTTTTTTAAAAAGGACTAAATATTGGATAACATTGTCCTTTTAAATCGTGTGAACCTTGGGAACTTTTATGCCTAGCTGAGAGACCTTTGTTTGACATTATACCTGAAAGATAACATGCCTGACAGTGCAGTGCTTCCTCAGTTCTGTGCTGTGGTGTCAATCAGATTTTTGTGCTCAAGAATGTGAAATAGGACTTGGATACAAAATATTCTGCTTTAGGAATGACTGAACCCTAGTTGGCAATGACTGAGAGCCAGCAGAAGGTTCGGGAGGTAGTTTGATAAGTGCAGAAAGCAGCATCTACACACCCGTCTGGTATCATGTTGTACCAAGTAATAACAGGTGCGAATATTTAGGTGCCATGTCAGACTAGATTTTCAGTCACTGGCTGTTACTGTTTATTTACAGTCAACATATGGGCTTGCCTGTCTTGATGGAGAGAGAAATAGTGGGTAGAATGTTGGAGCAAATTACTGCTGATGCTGGAATCTGTACTGAAAACAACAAATGGTGGAAATCACAGTGGGTCAGGTAGCATCCATGGAGTGAGAGCAAGCTAACCTTTTGAGTCTAGGTTAGAAGACTCTTCATCTAGATTCAAAACATTAGCTGGTTGTCTCTCCATGGATGCTGCCTGACCCCCTGTGATCTCCAGTATTTATTGTTTTTAGTGAGTAGAATGAATTTGTTGCATGTAATCAAGTGTTAATTGCTTATTTCCAGACTCTCACAGTCTGTTCCATAATCCACCTAAGCTGATCAGGCACCTGATTCAGACCAAGATCCAGATAATCAGTGGCACTGAAGGAGCTGCCAATACTCACAGCATCCTAAAAAGAAGTTGAAAAACACCTGGCGCAGTATCCAATATCAGCTTTGCTAACTTTGCCGGTACATTGTACGGTCTTCCAGATCTCTTCATAAACCCAAGAAAGATGAAACTCTTTCACTCTTTCCCTGAAAATATGAAAAATATCTGCCCAGCACTGCAGCTTCTGGGTCAGAAAGGTGTGCACTGCCACAGATTTGTCTCAAGATTTCTGAGGAAGATCTCCCTTTTGAGGCTGGACCTCTTCCTGTTATTGACTGAACAGCTCAGAATCTGAAAGGCTGAAGACAGGTCTCTGCCCAAAGTTACTTTATTGCAGAAAATCCCAAGGATTGTAGAAAGAAAGACATATAATTCTATTGAGAAATCATGTTTCTTTGAGTGCTGTCATGTGAAACTGGGTTTCTGAGGTATGATTGTATTAACCATAACATGAGTTACATGCGTACTATTGATGTCATTTTGAGCTAATGTCAAGGTAAAGCGACTGATGGAACTCAAAACTGTCAAGCAGATGAAATGTGAAAAGAAAACTCCAAAGAACTGTGAATGCTGGAAATCGGAAACAAAAACAGAAATTGCTAAAAAAGAAAATTCAGCAGATCTGGCAGCAATTATGGAGAGAAAACAGAGTTAACATTTTGGATCCAGAGACCTTTTTTCAGAACTGATAGTAGCTAGAAAATGTGAGTTCACTCTTATCAGGCTACTTCACATTGGTTTAAATCCCCAGAAAGAGTATTGCATTACTGTCCAATTGCTTCCACTAACAAAACTGTACCAGCTATTACAA
Source organism: Chiloscyllium punctatum (assembly GCF_047496795.1). Taxonomy (NCBI): domain Eukaryota; kingdom Metazoa; phylum Chordata; class Chondrichthyes; order Orectolobiformes; family Hemiscylliidae; genus Chiloscyllium; species Chiloscyllium punctatum. The sequence continues at coordinate 46,308,561 of NC_092750.1, read as the reverse complement.
AAGTTAAAAATCACACCAGGTTATAGTCCAACAGGTTTATTTGGAAGTACAAGCTTTTGGAGCACTGCTCCTTCATCAGGTGGTGGCAGGTACTCATGTGACTCGGCCAACGTTGCCTATCTCATACGCTGCAGGTAAGGATGCCCCGAGCCATAGGATGTTGGCAAGAACAAGCAAGTGCTATAACAACGGATGAATGGACACCGTTCAACAATCGCCAGAAAAGGATGTTCCCTCCCAGTCGGGGAACACTTCAACAGTCAGGGACATTTGGCTTCAGATCTTCGGGTGACCACACTCCAAGGTGGACTTTGAGATACGCAACAACGCAGAGTGGCCAAGCAGAGGCTGATAACCAAGTTTGTTATCCATGAGGATGGCTTCAACTGGGACCTTGGGTTCATGTCACACTACAGGTGACCCCACTGCACTATACACTCTCTCATACACACACAAGCACACATACACTCTCACGCATGGTTACACTTACACACACCATCTCTGATACACATACGCTCTCTCAGACACACACACTCTCACGCCTATACACTCTTACAGTTATGTACACTGTCACACTCACGCGCACACTCTCTGTCTACCTCTCTCCCCCTCTCACTCACACACACAGACATGTATAAGTCTATGGGGTGAATTTGCATACTTGTATTTGCAGCTACATTCTATTTTGTTCAAAAATCACACTGTCTGTGGGTAGTCAGTCAATTAGACATTTTATAAATTCCTACATCCAAAATAGAACCAGTCTGACTCAAGGTTGGAATACAGACAGACTCTAACCTCACACCTTTAATGCTTTCCTGGGCTGAACTGTCACCTTTTTTATTAAAAAACCCTAAATTATCTCAGGACTGTGACTTGAAAGTAGTTCTGGGATTTATATATTAATACATTGAAACCTGCATTATCACTCTAAGTGATTAAAGACTTAGCAGCAATCTAGATTTGTTCAATGCATCGCATCAGTTGTATGACATTTTGATCTTTTATTATGAATTCTGTGCCCTACGATCCTGCCCCACTAGCTACCTGACAAAAGGAGAAACGTTCCAAAAGCTAGTGCTTTGAAATAAACCTTCTAGATTGTAACCTGGTGTTGTGTGATTTTTAACTTTGTCCATCCCAGTCTAACACCAGCATCTATACATTCCAGCTATTAGAAATACTGTTTTTATATAAAATGCCAGAACATGTGGCGTACAAGATATCATTGAGTGAATATAGCTCAAATTGTGGTGTAACTACTTTTAAAAGTACCATTTTAAATCTCATTGTACCGCTGCACCAAGTGATTGGAAATTACAGACTAGGGTCTGAATCCTTAGAGTGAGTTTGAAACATGATATTAAGGGATGAAGTTCAGCAGAGTCCTTGAGAGGAAGGATAGACAAAGGGTGAGTTATTCCTCACCGCTGTTATGTACTTTAAACAACTTACCAAATGTACTATTAGCAATCATGTGTCATCTAGTTGTCCAGACCTCCTCTCTGCCCAGGAGAAGGAAAGGCAAAGGCAAACTTAAAATGAGGAGAGAAAATATGATAACTTCGAAACAACAATCAAAATAATTCAAATTGCTTGTAAAGATGTGAAAATGTTGTTTTGCAGTTGGAAAGGTGTGGATTTTGTTTTCAACAGGCATTGTCAAGATATACCAGCATCAAATGTATCCACATGTTCATGGGTATATTCTCCATTGACCATAATAGTTGTGTTACAAATGAACAGCTTTTGTTTTACATGAACCTGTTTGAGATTTTGAAGTGAATCGATACTATGCTCCCTATCCATCCAGTAACTCTGCACAGAAGAACAAAAATGATAATAGTTTATGAATTAAAACATTCCAAACAATACTGATGAATATCCTCTTGGTGTTTACCCTCATATTTTAAGTAAGGAGAAGATGGAACATGTACTCAATTGCAAGCTAATTTGTGGTAAAGTAGATTTATTTGTCTTTTTATCACAAAGCTAGGTTCCTCCTCCCCTACAATATATTAGATGCTAACCACGTCTTAGAAGCATGGAACCATGCCATAATAAACACAAATAAGTTATAATATGATGTGCACTGCTGACATTGAAAAAGTGAAAAATAATTTAGCAATTATACTGAGATGCCATGGTGTATTAAATTCTGACTTGACCAGAAAATATATCAATGAAAAAATACTTCTGTTTGCCTTTGATATTTCTGCTGAATACAATACGTTTTAAAAATAGGCCAATTTGATGTCATTCACTAATTATAACGGTTTTTTATCTTCATATTGTCAGAGTTCAGATTACTTTATTTTCATTTTTAGAACATGAACTGCCTTTTCTTCTTAAGGCCTTGGGCCTCAGATGATTTACAGCATTAGACAATACCCATCTAATGATGTCTTCTTCACAATCATGTTACTGAGGACCAGAACCACATAGTAATGTGTAAGGTAATAACTTCACTAAAATAAAGAAATAAATTCCTTACGCAGACAATCGATGAGCTCGGATAGGTTTTTGACAACTGATGAGTAAATCAGATGTAAGTAAAGATACATACAGCCTGAATGACAACTCCACTTTACATGCCATTTCAAAAGGCCATATTAGAGGATTTCAGAATAATTTACTTTGCAATAGGACAGTGATGCCTTATCACTGTAAAACAAGACGACAATTCTCAAGAATTATTATCCAGTTGATGCGACAACTAGACATAGAAAACTACAGGCAAATCATTCTCACAATAGCAGGTAAAATAATGTGAATGATTGATTATTTAAAATAACCTTGCAGATTGCTTTCAATTGTAAAACCTGGGCAAACATCAACCAATATGCTTTCAAAGGGAAGATCCTGCATGACAAACATTTTCGACTTATTTGTGGAACTGACACACAAAGGAGCCATGGAGAGGCTTAGCAAATGTGTTTACATTTCCAAAGAAAATTTAGCAAAATGGCAGTGCATAATTGTGTTGGAATTTCTTGTCATTGTTAAACAAAATTAATGTGGGCAGAGACCAACAGTCAGTTTAATCAAGATTTAAACCAAAGACCTTCTGATGGTTCCTGAAGAATCAAAAGATGGCAAAATCAATGAAAAGGAGGAGACACAGGATTTCTTAAATCTCTGTAGTAGTTGCTGGTAACTGAGCCATGAGTGTGACTGTGAGGGACAGTCAACTGTGAGGAAGATCATGGAATCAGAACGCAATGCAAGCTGAGTCTTTTGCCATCAGAGTTGACCATGACTTCAAACTTGGTTCTATTTATATTATGTTAATGGGACGTGGGATTCAATGGTTGGGCCAGCATTTGTTGCCCATTACCTGAGAAGGTGGTTGCACACTATCGTCTTGAACCACCCAAAGTAGTACTTGTGATGTAGATAGATAGGCAAATAGGGAGGACGTTCCAAAATTTTGACCCTGTAGTACAGAAGGCTCAGCAATATAGTTCCAAGTCAGGACAGCGAAATGGCTTATAGGGGAAATGGTAGGTGGGTTTTGGGGAGTCAGGAGGTGAGTTACTCACTGCAGTATTCCTAGCCTCTGACCTGCTCTTGTAGCCGTTACATTTATGTGGTGAGTCCAATTGAGTTTCTGGTAAGTGGTGACTCCCAGAATATCGATAGTGGAGAATTCAGTGATGGTAACACTATTGAATATTAAGTGAGGATGGTAAGATTGACTCTTATTGGAGCTGGTCATTGCCTGGCATTTGTGTGATACAAACGTTACTTGTCCCTTATCAGCCCAAGCCTGGATATTGCCCAGATCTTAATAGCACACTGTCTACTACTGGTACTCTGTAGCAGTACTGAGTGAATGTTTGTGGGTGTGGTGGCAACCAAGTGGGTTCCTTTGCCCTGGATGGTGTCCTTGAGTGTTGTTGGAGCAGCATCCATCCAGGCAAGGGGAGACTATTTCATCGCCCTTCTGACTTGCATAGATGGTGGACAAGCTTTAGGGAGACAGGAGGCGGATTGATTGTTGCAGGAATTCCAGCTTCTAGCCTGCACTTGTATTTATATATGACGAGTCCAGTTCAGCTTCTGGTCAATGGCAACACCCCGGATGTTAAAAGCGGTAATGATAATGTTGTTAAATTTCAAAATGCGACAGTTAGATTTTCTCTTATTGAAGATAGTCATTATCTGGGACATAAATGTTACTTGATGCTTTTTAGCTGACGCCTGGATGTTGCCTAAGTTTTTCTGAATAGAAAATGCATTGGTTCAATATCTAAGGAGTTGTCAATGGTGCTGAACAATTATCAGTGAACAGTCCCTCTCTGAACTTAAGATAGAGGGAAAGTCAGAGGTCATTGTATTTCTCACTAGCTCAGTACTTGAATACTCAGGTATTCTGGGTTACAATGCTCACATTGACTCCCGTGGTTATCTACTTCTATTGCATGCGAAGAACAACCTATCCAAAGATAAGCCAACAAGAGGTGAGGCCATACTGGATTTGGTTCTGGGTAACGAACCAGGCAAGGTATTAGAACTAGAGGTAGGTGAGCACTTTGGGGACAGTGACCACAATTCGGTGATTTTTAGTCTAGTGATGGACTACAGGGCAAGAGTTATAGCTGGGGGCAGGGAAATTATGATGCGTTGAGGCATGACTTAGGATGTGTGGATTGGAAAAGTAGATTCCAAGGCAAGAGCGTAATTGATATGTGGAACTTGTTCAAGGAGCAACTATTGAGTGTCCTTGATAAGTACGTACCTATCAGGCAGGGAGGAAAGGGTCGTGTGAGGGAGCCGTGGTTTAATAAGGAGTTGGAATCCCTTGTTAAATGGAAGAGGGCGGCCTTTGTAAAGATGAGGCGGGAAGGTTCAATAGGGGCGATTGAGAGTTATAAGGTAGCCCGGAAGGACCTGAAGAGAGAGCTAAGAGCAGCAAGGAGGGGACATGAAAGGTCCTTAGTTGGTAGGATTAGGGAAAACCCTAAGGCTTTCTATAGGTATGTTAGGAATAAAAGAATGACTAGGGAAGGAATAGGTCCAATCAAGGATAGTAATGGGAAGTTGCGTGTGGAGACTGAAGAGATTGGGGAGGCGCTGAATGAATACTTTTCGTCAGTATTCACTCAGGAACAGGACATTGTTGTCGATATGAATACTGAGGCACGAATAAGTAGAATGGATGGCTTTGAGATATGTAGAGAAGAGGTGTTGGAAATTCTGGCAAGGGTGAAAATAGATAAGTCCCCTGGGCCTGATTGCATTTATCCTAGGATTCTCTGGGAAGCAAGGGAGGAGATTGCAGAGCCATTGGCCTTGATTTTTGTGTCCTCTTTGTCGACAGGAGTAGTGCCAGAGGACTGGAGGCTAGCAAACGTGGTTCCCTTGTTCAAGAAGGGGAGTAGGGATAATCCTAGTAACTATAGGCCAGTGAGTCTCACTTCTGTTGTGGGCAAAGTCTTAGAGAGAATTGTAAGGGATAGGATTTATGCACATCTGGATAAGAATGATGTGATCAAGGATAGTCAGCATGGTTTTGTGAAGGGCAGGTCGTGCCTCACAAACCTTATTGAATTCTTTGAGAAGGTGACGAAGGAGGTAGATGAGGGGAAAGCGGTAGATGTGGTATATATGGATTTTAGTAAGGCGTTTGATAAGGTCCCCCATGGTAGGCTACTGCAGAAAATACAGAGATATGGCATTGAGGGTGAGTTGGAGGTTTGGATTAGGAATTGGCTCTCTGGAAGAAGACAGAGGGTAGTAGTTGATGGCAAAGGTTCATCTTGGAGTGCCGTCACTAGCGGTGTTCCGCAAGGATCTGTTTTGGGACCATTGCTGTTTGTCATTTTTATAAATGACCTGGAGGAAGGGTTAGAAGGTTGGGTGAGCAAGTTTGCGGATGATACGAAAGTCGGAGGAGTTGTAGACAGTGAGGAAGGATATGGCAGGTTACAGCGGGATATAGAGAAGCTGCAGAGCTGGGCAGAAAGGTGGCAAATGGAGTTCAATGTAGCTAAGTGTGAAGTGATTCACTTTGGTAAGAGTAATAAAAAGATGGATTACTGGGCTAATGGTAGACTACTTGGTAGTGTGGAAGAGCAGAGGGATCTTGGTGTCCATGTACACAGATCTCTGAAAGTTGCCACCCAGGTAAATAGTGCAGTGAAGAAGGCATATGGCGTACTGGCTTTTATTGGTAGAGGAATTGAGTTCCGGAGTCCTGAGGTCATGCTGCAGTTGTATAAGACTCTGGTGCGGCCGCATCTGGAATATTGTGTGCAGTTTTGGTCGCCATACTATCGGAAGGATGTGGAGGCACTGGAACGGGTGCAGAGGAAGTTTACCAGGATGTTGCCTGGTATGGTAGGAAGATCCTATGAGGAAAGGCTGAGGCACTTGGGGTTGTTTTCTTTGGAGAAAAGAAGGTTTAGGGGTGATTTGATAGAGGTGTACAAGATGATTAGGGGGTTAGATCGGGTTGACAGTGAGAACCTTTTTCCACGTATGGAGTCAGCTATTACAAGGGGGCATAGCTTTAAATTAAGGGGGGGTAGATATAGGACTGATGTTAGGGATAGGTTCTTCACTCAGCGAGTCGTAAGTTCATGGAATGCCCTGCCAGTAGCAGTAGTGGACTCTCCCTCTTTATGGGTATTTAAGCGGGCATTGGATAGGTATATGGAGGATAGTGGGTTAGTGTAGGTTAGGTGGGCTTTGATCGGCGCAACATCGAGGGCCGAAGGGCCTGTACTGCGCTGTATTGTTCTATGTTCTATGTTCTATGTTCTAACCTCCTGACTCTGTTCTGTCCATCTCCTTCACCAAAGCCTTGAGAGGGGTGACTGAAAATCTTGGAGCATGTTTGTCCCCTTTTTATGCCATTAGCTCACCTGTTTGCAGGGCAGAGTCTCTTCCTGAGGCACTGAGAGCAACCTGAAGCCACAATGCATTTCATAATGCAAGCTAGCTTTAATCGGTGTTAGTCTGCCCCAACCTGGGCTGAGTTTCGTATCACTCAACAACATGCCTAATGCTGAACCATATACATCTGTTCTTTAAATTACTTAGTAGAAGTTTACGTGCTGGCTGCATTGGGAAGAAAGGATCTGAGTTAATCTCACATCTTTACATCTGCACTCACTTTTGGGGATTCTACAGCCTAAGTCCTCTGTCTGTTGTCACTTCCAATGCTGATCCTTATCAAAGAACATGGAAGGACCTTGAGCACATATCAACTGACAAAGCATGCCTGATCTCCCAAAGGCAAATGTTTTATTTGTCCTTCCTTCAACCCACAAACAAGGAAGGGATGTTACTGACATTTGTTTTAAGTACCTTAGCTTTTTTTTGACAAATAGTAGCTGCTTCCCTGCCTTGTAGTTCTCCAATCAACTCTGCCTTCTGCTCATCTCACTGGACATTTGTTCTGCTTCTTTTAATGGGCCCTTGTAAAATATGGGAAGTTAAATTGTCATGTTATTGGAGTTCCTAACTATTCACCAAGCTCATACATCCACGCTACGCAACCACAACAGCTCAGCCCCAAAACCTTGGCTTGTATGGACCAAGAGGAGACTAGATCTCTCACATAGTCAAAATAAACTTTCCCAGAAAATATGATTGTATTTTAAGTTTATCTTCCCACTTATTCTCCATTTGTCTCATGTTTTGCACCTTACCAAATTCAAGCAATGTAGTTTTAAAGAGTTGTCTACCAGCAAAAGGATAGATGAATTGACAATTATACACATTTTAAAAAGCACATTCTTAATATCCAATCATTGAAAGGACAACATAGTGCGTTTTCTAACAATCCATTATTTACCAATTCCTGCCTAACATGGAAACTGGTCTTATGCTCATCTGAGTGTGCATTTGGTGAGAACATGACAGTGTCACAGCTAATGACCCATGAGGTTTGTATATGGAGTTTGTTCTCATAATGATGTTCTTGGTGGTTTAGCAGCTGTCAAGTTAAATCTAACTGTTTTAAAGTGCAATAGAAGCTTAACTCATTAGTTCATGAAATAATTGAATATGTGAACGCAAAGAGGCAAAAATGTTGTCATTAAAAGCAGGCTGCCAAAAGAAGTTATGTAAATCGGCACAGCAGCAGTAGACAAAACTCAATATTGATAAGCTTAAAATATGGGAAAAATGTGTGAGGGTGAAGTCGGAACGGATGGATATGCCAGTTGGATAGGTTGACATGAACTTCAGTTGAACTTCAATAATACCAATTATCTGGTGCGTCATACCATTGTCTCCAAAAAGAATTCTGTGGTCTGTCTGAAATTTCATTCCTGTGCAGAATTGTGTTGAAATGGCAAGAAATAAAGTTAGTTGAGATTTTAGTGTTGATAAATTTGAATGTTTTAAAGTAGGCAAAGTTTGTGATCCCTATGGAAATAAATCTACCAGACTTTGGAGTTTTGAACAAACAAAATAAACTTTACTATGCAAAGTTAGAACAGTACAGCTGTATAAAATCTACATGCAATTTAGTTCCTAACATCCAGAATTCATACACTGTATACATGAGTAACAGGCAAACTGTGGTCAAATACCCACAAGGCATATTAAATAGCAAATACGATCAAGATAAATCTTAGATTTCTTAGCAGCCCCGAGACATAACTAGTACCATAGAAAACCAAATCTCATTACAATTTTACAAGTGCTTCTTTAGTTTGAACAATAGTTTCACAACTGCCTCAAAACCAGTCCATCATGGATTACCTTAAATGACTGCTCATGTCCTTTAAGCCTGAAGTCTGGAAACTGCTCTCCAGCACCTATGCAGGGGTACAATTCTAGCTTTTCCACAGATGTGTAGTTTCACCAAGCTACTACTGCCTCTGGGTTTCTCCAAACTTCCTCAACTACACCAAGCTGTTTATGGGTTTTCTTCGCCCTCACTCTCGAGTCCCTCAGCTTCCTCTGAGCCCTTTGGCTCTGAAGGCTTTTCCTGAGCTGCAATCCCAACACTTAGCTGCACCCAGTGGCTCCCAGACTTCACTGGATATGAAACGTTCTAAGCCTTCAACATCAGTAACCTTTTCAGAATGGGCTCTCCTCTCTCTTCTCCTATGTACCTGACTAATTAATAGCCTGAAGTTAGCAACCTTCTGCTTCCTTTGTTTCTGATGAACCAACTATAACTGACTACTTGGTAACCATTGAGACTGTTTCTGTTGCAGTGACCTTTGGCAACTTCACAATAAGCCTCACCCTTGTTCCTAGATAAATTGTATGTAACTACCACTGTGTAGGGATTGTAATGAGGTCAGCAGGATGGACCTCATAGAATGAGTTCTCTGACTGGACCAGATTAACAATTCCAAATGAGGAGCCCTGGCTAACAGGTAAGACAAGGAACATCAGACTGTATGACACACTGAGAGTTGGCTCTGAGGGAGTGGGACAAGTATTAAAATTTTTCCACATGTAAATAACAAATGACTTACTGACAAGGAACCAGCTTCTGTGGAATTATTTCACATTGTAGCATATTTCTTGAATGTTAAAATTCTCTAGTCAACTTGCTGCGTGCATATGCACACATCCATATACCACACACACATGTACCACAAATAGATACTAAAGATGATTTTATCAGACTATGCATATCTAGACATGCTTACATTTCAGTTCATGCTAATTTTGAAGTAAGTTTAGAGAAGGTAAACTTGCTGAATGTACTTGAACCTGTTTGATACAAAGATTGCCTATTTCTACATCCATAATATTTCTAATCTTCAGCCCTGACTCAGGTCATCTGTTATTGAAAACCTTATCCATGACTTTGCTACTTTTAGACTTTATTGTTCTCATGTACTCTTGGTTGGTGTCCCATATTCAAATTTACTTAACTTGATGTCATCCAAAATCCTGCAGCCCGTGTCTTGATAAATACTTCTACTTATCTATTACCTCTGTGCTTCCTGACCTCCATTGGCTCCACTTCAAGCAATGTTTTGATTTTAAAATTCTCCTTCTTGTTTACAAATCCTTCTATAGTCTTATCATCTCTTTCTCTGTAAGATTCAGCTCCACAATCCTCCGAGATATGTACATATATCTATTTCTAACCTTTTTTACACCCCTGATTTAATTGCTTCTCCACTAGTGCCTTCAATTGTTAGACCTTTACCTTCCCTAAACATATTCTGAGAAAAACCTAAAACTCAACTGGCAACTATGGATCAACACTCTCATCTCTGAGAGCAAGATTCTGAGTTTAAGTTCCATTCAGTATTTTAGTACAAATATCAAAGCCATCAGTGCTATACTGAGACAGTACTGTAAGGTTTGAGTTGCTGTTTGCAGATGAGATGTTATATGAAGATCCCCATCTATCTTGATTAGTTTGGATTGGCTTCCTCTGGGAGCCACTAATAAAGTCATTTGGATGAGCTGTTAAACCAAGTCCTATCTGTTCTCTGAGGTGGACATAAAAGATGCAATAGTGATATGTCAAAGAAAACCAGGGGAGTAATCCCCAAGTTCTGGTCATATAGTTATTCATATAGTCATAATAGATTTTTTTGGTCATTGATATTTGTGGTCATTTACTGCCTGCAAATTGGCTTCAGAATTTCCTCCATTACAACAGAAAGTAACGCAAAGTAATTAATTCACTGTAAAACACATGGAAACTTCTGGAGGTTGTGAAAAACTAAGTGCAAGTTTTTTTTTTATTTTGAGCATCTGATCTAATACCTTCAGTATTATATATATTTTACAATACTTCTGTTTAGCACTTTAGAACATTTTATTGCACTAAAGGTATTATATAAATTTCAGTTGTTGTTTCTGTCTGCCACAGGAACATTTGGGGACTCAATGTGACCTCCCTTATCGTTTTTATGATGCATTGGCTCCTACTGTGGTTACTTTGTATGTAGAAAGAATTTGCCAATGCAGGCCTTGTCTTTGTGAAACTACTTTCCAATGGTGTAAGCCAATGGCCTGCAGAGCATTTCTTGATGTTTTCTGAGATGTATATTAATATTTAATAAATAAGGGCTTTAGATATAATGATGTAGTATGATGGATTTAAACAAACTGGCCACAGTGATCATTAAACAAATTTGGCAGATGCTTTTGTGTTTGACTTTCGATTTCAATCCTCTCACAATGAAATGTTGATGTCTGAGATCTGTCTTGATATTTCTGGAATTGAATAGTCCAGAAATTATGGTCAGTTGACATCATGTAAATTAGTTAATGGAATAGTTTATTTCAGTAATTTTTAAAAAAATATTTAAACAAGAAAGAACAACTTTTTAAAAACAATTTATAATCTCTCTTCATGCCTAGTGGGCATGATACACACAAACAATTAGAGAGGACTGGCAGGGAGAAGAGGCTCTTATCTAGTGCTGAAAGAATGTGTGTATAGATTAAGCAATTAACAGAGTTCTTCCAGAAGGTTCTATGGATCCCAGCAGCACCACTTTTTGGAAGCTGAGTAGAGCTAGAACTCAAACACACAATGGCGATCAAGACCCAAGACATAATGTTTCTCATAGTGCAACTGTTTCATCCAGGCTCATGGGTCATATGACCAACTAACACCTGCACCAGCTTGCCTCTAGAGATATTAATGCCTCTGCTTCAATCTGGCAAAAATATACGCAACAGTAACATGGCAATCTGGGAATAGCCATTTACTGCTAACATTTCAGGACTCGCTATGAAAATAACAGACTTCTGGCTCAGCTAAACCAGCTTTTAGTCACAATCTCTCCAAACTCCCAATGCAGAATAAACTTTATATCCACTGGAAAAATGGAAACCAATTTCCACACACTGAGAACAGCACCCAGAATAAATCAATGAAAAGAGCCACAGGAAATAATGTTTGCGGGTGTGTGTGTGTGTGTGTGTGTGTGTGTGTGTGTGTGTTTGTGTGTGTGTGTGATGACATGAATGTTTGATTTTAGTTTTGATCTCCAAGGTTATCTCAATTTGAGATGCCTTCTCAATCCCTGACCAGCCTTAGTAGCACCCACCTCCACCTGTTGGACTGCCAGGTCTTTGGAGCTGGCAGTCCTATGGTTAGACCAACAGTATTGAGAAGCAGCACCACCCATTATAGAGAATAAGCTCAGATTGAAAATTAGAAGCCAGCTCCAAAAAAGTATTCTCTTCCATCCATCTCCTGAGAAGTTCAGGTTCAGGGCTCCCATTGGATTCTGTTGTCAATAATATGAAGCTTGCAATAAAACTGAGGCCGAGGAGTCTGCTGCTGAATAAAGGAGACAGATGTATCAGTGCAAACATTAGAATCCACCTCACAGACACTGGTCTCCCAGGATCTGAGCTAAATTCCATTGGCATATAAGCAGCTTAAGAGAAATAGCGGTGTAAGATGCACTGAGAAAGCTTTTTGCAATAGAGCAAAGAAAGGGATATGGTAGTTCAAATATGAAAATCTGATCCACCTGCTCCTTTAACATTAAAAATAATCATATTATTTACCTAGAACAACTTAGTGTTAGCCTAGAAATTTGATGAGGCTTTGAAGCCAAATGCTATAGAGAGTTCTCTTCTGTAGCTTTCAGATAAATTACAGAACAAATGAATGTTTCAAGTGGTTAGATTCTCAAGAAATTTATCAACTGCACAGAACAACAATTGTTTAACCAATGCAATAAATTTTCTGGAGTCATATCAGGTCTCCAAATCCAGTGTCTCAGGAAACAGCTATCCATCCTTTGCATCATCATATGAAAAAAGGTATCAGCACTTTAGATTAGGTGCACAACAAACCACCAGTGGTGAAAAGGATTTTGTGTAAAGTTTAATGGTTATTTGAAACCTCTTGGAACATGTGTCCATAAGCCCTTCTGCAATTTAAGCCCAACTGAATGACAAAAAGATTTCAGCCTCAAGATCAATATTGTTACACATTTGTCAACTACAGTACTCATTTTATTTACTATAAGTTTTATGCTTATCAACACAAATGTAACACCTACATTTTGGAATTGAAAGTAGTATATCAGATTCTGTCATCCTGACAGAGTATGGCAGAAGAGACAAAAATGATTCATGAGGGCAGGGCAGTAGTTGTTGTCTATATGGACTTTAGATTGTCTTGGGGCACCTCCACATTCCTGATGAAGAGCATATGCTCAAAACATCTACTCTCCTGCTCCTCAGATGATGCCTAACCGGCTATGCTTTTCCAGCACCACACTTTTCTACCAAGGTCCCTCATACAGAACGTGAAATTATATGGGATCCGCAGTGAGCTGTTAAAATGGATACATAACTAGTTAGTCTTTGAAGACTGAGATTTCAGATGGAAAGATGTTTTTCAGATTGGAGATCTGTGACAAGTGGTGTTCCACAGGGATCAATGCTGGGACCTCTGTTGTTTATAATATATAGTTTGGAAGAGAATGTAGGTGTCTTAAATAATAAGTTTGCATAATTTACAACCCTTTGGTCCAACCAGTCTATGCTGAACATAATCCCAAACTAAACTAGCCCCACATACCTGCTCCTGGCCTACATCACTACAAACCTTTCCTATTCATGTATCTATCCAAATGTCTGTTAAATGTTGTAATTATACCCGCATCTACCACGTCCTCAGGAAGTTCATTCCTCACGTGAACCACCCTGTGTGTAAAAAAGTTGCCTGTCATGTCTTTTTTAAATCTCTCTCTTCTCACTTTCAAAATGACACAAAGATTGGAGCAGCTGCAGTTAGTGAGGGGGATTGCCAGAGGATGCAGTAGATATAGACTGGGTGGAGAAAATGTTAGATGGAATTTAATCCTGAACAAATGTAAGATGATGCATTTTGGAAGGTCTAATGCAGGAGGAAGATATTCATTAAAGGGCCAAACCCTTAGAAGCACTCATGGATCAAGATGTACAGGTCCACAGTTCTCTGAAAATGACAACATAAGCGAATAAGGTGGTCAAGGAGGCTTATGGCATGCTTGCTTTCATTGGTTGGGACACAGAGTGTAAAAACTGGCAAGTCATATTGTAGCTGTACAGAAAATTAGTTAGGCCCCATTTGGAATATTGTGTACTGTTCTAATTGCCACACTACAATAAGGATGTGGAGGCTTTAGGGAAGGTACAGAAATGGTTTACCAGGATGTTGCCCAGTTTGGAGGGTTTTAACAATGAGGACTTACTGGAAAAAACTTGATTTATCTTGACTTGAATACCAGAGCCTGAGGAATGATACAACATTATGAGAAGCATGGATAGAATGGATAGTCAGAAGCTTTCTCGAAGGGTAGAAATGTCAATTCGTAGGGGACATAGTTTTAAGGTAAAAGGAGGAAAGTTTAAAGGAGTTGTGAGAGTCAAGTTTATTTTTTAGACAGAGGGTGATGAGTGCCTGGAATACATTGTCAGAGCAGGTGATAGAAGCAAATTCAAGGCTATGTTTAAGAGGCATCTTGACAGACAGATGAATAGACAATAGACAATAGATGCAGGAGTAGGCCATTCTGCCCTTCGAGCCTGAACCACCATTCAATATGATCATGGCTGATCATCCTTAATCAGTATCCTGTTCCTGCCTTATCTCCATAACCCTTGATTCCACTATCCTTGAGAGCTCGATCCAACACTTTCTTAAATGAATCCAGAAACTGGGCCTCCACTGCCCTCTGGGGCAGAGCATTCCACACAGCCACTACTCTCTGGGTGAAGAAGTTTCTCCTCATCTCTGTTCTAAATGGTCTACCCTGTATTTTTAAGCTGTGACCTCCGGTTCGGCACTCACCCATCAGCGGAAACATGTTTCCTGCCTCCAGAGTGTGCAATCTTATATGTCTCAATCAGATCCCCTCTCAGTCTTCTAAACTCAAGGGTATACAAGCCCAGTCGCTCCAGTCTTTCAGCGTAAAGTAGTCCTGCCAATCCAGGAATTGACCTCGTGAACCTACGCTGCACTCCCTCAATAGCCAGAATGTCTTTCCTCAAATTTGGAGACCATAACTGCACACAATACTCCAGGTGTGGTCTCACTTGGGCCCTGTATAGCTGCAGAAGAACCTCTTTGCTTCTATACTCAATCCCTCTTGTTATGAAGGCCAGCATGCTATTAGCCTTCTTCACTACCTGTATGCTTACCTTCATTGACTGGTGTACAAGAACACCCAGATCTCTTTGTACTGCCCCTTTACCTAAATTGACTCCACTTATATAGCAATCTGCCTTTCTGTTCTTGCCACCAAAGTGGATAACCATACATTTATCTACATTAAACTGCATCTGCCATGCATCTGACCACTCACCAAACCTGTCCAGGTCACCCTGTAATCTCCTAACATCCTCCTCACATTTCACCCTGCCACCCAGCTTAGTATCATCAGCAAATTTGCTAATGTGATTTGTAATACCATCTTCTATATCATTAATATATATTGTAAAAAGCTGCGGTCCCAGCACTGATTCCTCTGGTACCCCACTGGTCACTACCTGCCATTCCGAAATAGAGCCGTTTATCACTACTCTTTGTTTCCTGTCAGCCAACCAACTTTCAATCCAAGTTAATACTTTGCCCCCAATACCATGCGCCCTAATTTTGCTCACTAACCTCCTATGTGGGACTTTATCAAAAGTTTTCTGAAAGTCCAGGTACACTACATTTGCTGGATCTCCCTCGTCCATCTTCAGAGTTACATCCTCAAAACATTCCAGAAGATTAGTCAAGCATGATTTCCCCTTCATAAATGCATGCTGACTCTGACCTATCCTGTTACTACTATCCAGATGTGTCGTAATTTCATCTTTTATAATAAACTCCAACATCTTTCCCACCACTGAGGTCAGGCAAACTGATCTATAATTTCCTGCTTTCTCTCTCCCACCTTTCTTGAAAAGTGGTACAACATTAGCCAACCTCCAATCCGCAGGAACTGATCCTGAATCTATCGAGCTCTGGAAAATAATCACCAACGCATCCACGATTTCTCGAGCCACCTCCTTCAGTACCCTGGGATGTAGACCATCAGGCCCCGGGGACTTATCAACCTTCAGACTTAACAGTCTCTCCAACACCAATTCCTGGCAAATATAAATTCCCTTCAGTTCAGGTCCTTCAGCCACTGTTACCCCAGGGAGATTGCTTGTGTCTTCCCCAGTGAACACAGATCTGAAGTACCAATTCAATTCTTCTGCCATTTCTTTGTTCCCCATAATATATTCCCCTGTTTCTGTCTTCAACGGCCCAATTTTAGTCTTAACCATTTTTTTGCCTTTCACATACCTAAAACAGCTTTTACTACCCTCCTTTATATTTTTGACCAGTTTACCTTTGTACCTCATTTTTTCTCTGCACATTTCCTTCTTAGTAATCCTCTTTTGTTCTTTAAAAGCTTCCGAGTCCTCCGTTTTCCCATTTATCTTTGCTATGTTATACTTTTTCTCTTTTAACATTATATGTTTCTTAACTTCCCTCGTCAGTCACAGACACCCATGCCTCCTCCTCGGATCTTTCTTCCTTTTTGGAATGAACTGATCCTGCATCTTCTGCATTATATACAGAAATATCTGCCATTGTTCCTCCACTGTCATCCCTCCTAAGGTATTGCACCATTGAACTTTGGCCAGCTCCTCCCTCGTAGCTCCATAGTTCCCTTTATTCAACAGAAATATTGTCACTTCCGATTGTACCCTCTCCCTCTCAAATTGCAGATTGAAGCTTATTGTATTATGGTCACTACTTCTCAATGGCTCCTTCACTTCGAGGTCCCTGATCAATTCTGGTTCATTGCACAATACCAGATCCAGAATTGCCTTCTCCCTGGTCGACTCCAGCACCAGCTGTTCTAAGATTCCATCTTGGAGGCACTCCACAAAGTCTCTTTCTTGACGTCCAATACCATCCTGATTCTCCCAGTCTACCTGCATGTTGAAATCCCCCATAACAACTGTAGTAACATCTTTGCGACAGGCCAATTTCACCTCCTGATTCAACTTACATCCGACATCCAGACTACTGTTTGGGGGCCTGTAGATAACTCCCAAGAGTGTCTTTTTACCCTTAGAAGTTCTCAGCTCTATCCATACTGACTCTACATCCCCTGATTCTAGGTCCTCCCGGGCAAGGGACTGTATATCATCCCTTACCAACATGGCCACCCCACCCCCTCTGCCCGTCAGTCTGTCCTTACGATAGTACATGTAGCCTTGAATATTCATTTCCCAGGCCCTGTCCACTTGAAGCCACGTCTCAGTTATCCCCACAATATCGTATCTGCCAATTTCCAAAAGAGCCTCAAGCTCATCCATTTTATTTCTAACAGGCAGGGAATAGAGGGATACAGACAGCATAGAGGCAAAATATTTTAAGTTTGGAAAGGCATCATATGTCAGCACAATCTTGGTGGTTCTGTTTGTGTGCCGTACTGTTCTTTGTTCTTGGACAGTATTAGTACGGGGCATGACTTCGCAATCACTATGGAGACATAGTCGTGTTTTTATATTGAGGATGCCCTCCATCACATTGTGTGTGTGACACTAACACCATGCTAATTGGCATAGATTTCAAACACATCTAGTAACTGTCTACTTATGGTTCAATGCAAAGTGCAGGAGGACATGCCAGGAATAGCACTCAGCATACTTAAAAATGAGATGTCAACCCAGTGAAGCTACAATACAAGGCTACTTGTGTGCTCAACAGCAATTGATGAACAGGCCCAAGCAATTCCACAGCCAATGGATCAGATCTGAGCTCTGCAGATTTTAACACATCCAGTTGTAAATGCTGGTGGACATTTAAAACAACTCACTGAGAAATTAAGCCCTGAAAATATCCTCATCCTCAATGGCGAGGGAGTCTAACACATTAGTGCAAAAGATTAGATTGAAGGACTTGCATCAATCTTCAGTCAGAAATGCGAAGTGAATGATCCATCTCAGTCTCCTCCAGAGGCTCTCACCGTCACAGATACTGGTGTTCAGCCAATTTAATTCATTCTACTTGATGTCAAGTAATGACTGAAATGAACTGCATACTGGAAAGATCATGAATCCTGAAAACATTCCAGCAACAGTGCAGAATATTTGTGCTCCAGAACTTGCTGCTCCCCAAACCAAGCTGTTCTAGTATAACTATGACACATGCATCTACCTGACAATATTGAAATTGCCCAGGTATCTCTTTCACACTAAAAGGACAAAAGCAGTCCAGTGAAATACTACCCCATCATCTGGTCTCCATAATCAATAAAATGATTGAAGGAATATGATTGAAGCTATGTAGCAATACTTGGTTAACAACAACATGTTCATGATGCACAGTTTGAGTTCTACCAAGGCCATTCAAGCCCTAATCTCATTCCAGTTTTGGTTCAAATATGGACAAAAGAATTGAATTGCGGAGGTGTTGTGCCCTTGACATGAAGGCCACATTTGACTGAGGATGGCATTAAGGAGCCTTAGTAAAACTGGAGTCAATGGGAATCATGGAGAAAAGATAGATGAGTTTGTGGTTGTTTGAGGTCAGTCATCTCAGTTCTAGGATGTGTCAGCAGGAGTTCCTCAGGTAGTGTCCTCGGCCTAACTACCTTCAGCTGCTTCATCAATGGTCTGTGGTCATAAAATGGAATGGGGATATTTGCTGATGATTGCACAATGTTCAACACTGGGCATGATTCCTCAAATACTGAAGCAGTCCATGTTCTATGTAACAAGACCTGAATATCAACTGATGAACAGGTCTTGGCTGAAAAGTGGCAAGTAAGATTTGGAACACACAACCGCCAGACCACAACAATCTCCAACAGGAGAGAATCTAACCATTGCCCCCCGGCATTTAACTGCATTGCTATTGCTGAATGCGCCACTGTCAACATCCTATTAACATTGACCAGAAACTGAACTCAGCTCATCACATAAATACCATAGCTAAAAGAAATGTTGGGGTGAAATCAGAGGCTGAAGCTGCTCCAGTTCTAATGACCATAATACAAGGTGCAAAGGCTCTTGGCTCTCTATGTTCTTGTGGAAGTGAGACTGAAGAAAAGTAAAATAGTTTATTTCTTATCAACAGCCAATAAGACACCAATGGATTCTTTTGGGTAAAGCAATTTTAAAATGTGACCTTAAAAAAATCTCAGATGGCATACTATGTACATTTCTGGTCGTCACACTATTGGAAGGATGTAATTGTATTGGAAAAAGTGCAGAGAAGATTCATCAGGATGTTGCCTGGAATGAATGTTATGAGGAGAAGCTATATAGGCTGGGCTGGTTTTCTTTGGAGCAGAGAAGCTGAGGGGGGTTGGAGGGGGATCTGGTTGAGGTACACAAAATTATGAGATGCATAAACAGAGTAAATCATGAGAATCTTCTCCCCACTGCAGACATGTCTAAGACCAGAGGGCATAAATTTAAGGTGAGGAGAAAATGGTTTAGAGTCGATCTGAGGAAAAACTTTTCACTCTGAGGGTCTGGTTATAAATGGAACATGGTGCTTGAGACGGTGGTGGAGGCAATACTCTTGCAATATTTAAGAAGCACCTGGGTGAATACTTAAAATGCAAGGGCAAAATAAGCTATAGACCAAGTGCAGGTAAATAGGATTAGTGTAGTATGGTGTTTGTTGGTCAACATAGACATAATCAGCCAAAGGGGGCAAGGTCACGTATGCACAGCTGGGATCAAGTGAATCCCTTGAGGAGTACTGGAGATTAGGAGTAATACTTAAGAGGAAAATCAGGAGGGCAAAAAGGGGGACAAGAGATAGCTTTGATAGGTAATGTTGAGGAGAATCCAAAGAGATTCTCCATATATTAAGGGCAGAAGAGTAACTAGAGAGAGGATAGAGACCCTTAAAGATCAACAAAGTCATCTATGTGTGGAATCACAAGAGTTGGGTGAAATACTAAATGAATATTTTGCATTAGTGTTTACTGTGAAAAAGACAAGAAAGCTAGGGACCTTGGGGAAATAAATAGTAACGTCCTGACAAGAGTCCACATCACAGCAGAGGAGGTGCTGGAGATCTTAAAACACATAACAGCAGAGAAGTCCCCAGAACCTGTTCAGGTGTATCCCAGGACATTAACTGATAAAATACTGTGCAAATATTCCATTTATTTTAATATGTTGAAGCAAGGGTCATCCAATGCAATTGTGAACCTGAATTCAATTATATGTCGCTAACTGAGATTTCCAGACCTGAGGGACCTGAAAAAGGGTTACACCCAAAACATCGACTTCTCCATCTCCTGAAGCTGCCTGGCTTGCTGGGTTCTTCCAGCCTCCTGCTTGCTTACTCAGGGACCCATTAGCAAAATAAATGTGGGCGCCTTCAGTTCCAAGAAACAGGTTTTCCAGAATTCTGTGTGGATCAAAAAGAGTAGGAATGCCTCGTGTCTCCCTTCTGTCGAACATAACTTTTCTCATGCCCTTGACACAATTGTCAGACATCGCACTCTCCAAGCTTACATGGCCTTTCTAAGTCCTTCTCCTGTGATTACAAACAAATGTTCGTCATCTCACCCCAATTCAATGCCACAAGTCTGTAGCCGAGCCAACAATCCAATGACTAGAGAACTTTTGCAAAACTTTTTATAAAAATTGCATTTCTGGAGCATAACTATTTATAGAAAACTGCACAAATACTTTTGACCAAATAATGAGATTGTCTATAAAGATTATGTCTAATCATAATAGTAGTTTGAAATAATGTCTGTTAAACAGAATAAATCATCATATTGTACAAGCATTTCACTTGAAATAATAAATATTAATATAAGTTACTATTAATACTGACTGTTAATGGGGTGTTGCTGATCAAAGACAGTATAATGAACAGAGCTGTGAGTAAAGACTATCATTAAGCAACATCTTAAAGTAACTATGGATCAAGTTATTCTTACTCGTCAGCTAGTCTAAGAAAATTGGGAACCTAATTGACTTCATATTGCAATTAATTTGAAACTTACAAAAATGGGAATATTGCACTTTCTGCCCACACAGTTTAAGTTATTAAGACACATAAAAAAGCTTGATTGAACACTGAAAACTGCCAAATTTATTTTTGACATTAGTTCAAATAATTCATTGCATTGGCTCTGATCTTGAACCTAATGAGCCACTTTCCCCATCCAAGGAGTTCATTACTTTTACTCATAAATTCCTATTAATATGAACACTAATGTTCTGACCAGAAAAGGTCTGAAGCCCAAGAATGTAAAGGTACTCTATTAACTTGAACAGTCTGAATGGCAAGATAATGGAGTTTAATGCTGTAACTATCGGTGGCTCCAGTTGTTCCACAGTCAAGGACTTTGTACCTCCTTGTAACTGTGTGTTTTAATGATAATTAGGATAATTAGATATGTGTTTTTATGAAACTGTGCGATTGGTTTGTTGCTTCTTGGGAAACCTCAGCTCCCAACAATTGGCAACAGTCGGTGACACTGAAAGCAGGAATGAATTATTTTGCTCAGAGGTAATATGTAAAGGACAGAAGTATTGGCATTATCAAATGGTCATCAAGAAAACACCTCACTTATTGTGTCTTGCAGCAAATCAGCTTGAGTGTCTAAAGTCTATCTTACATTGTTATCTTACGTAACAAAACTTCTTTCAAAAAGGTGGTGTGAAGTTGTCATTCTCACTATAAATGATGAAAGAAGGATGATTACAGTAGGGAATAAGAAATAATGTATGCAATAACTGTCAGATTGAAATGAACAGATATTATTGGAGTACAGTACAGAGAACTTTGCAGGAGAAGTAGCTTGTCTTTTGTGGGGTCTGGCTGTACATCATGCTCAGATTGAATAAATGGAAAATAATTTAACAGATCCCAGCTCAAATCTTTTATCCTAATGTTCAAGATAAGATATAAATGAAAGTTGAGTGTTGACAGTTATGCTCAATGAACTGCTGCAAACACAATATAATCCTGTATCTTACCTTGAATAGACCTTCGCTATGTGATGATACAAGTACAGGTTTGTAATTATATTGGGCAAATTTCCTAATTCCAAGTAAACAATTAGGATCAGCATACCAGTGAATCATCAAGGTAAAAACAATGACTGCAGATGCTGAAAACCAAATACTGGATTAGTGGTGCTGGAAGCGCACAGCAGTTCAGGCAGCATCCAACGAGCAGCGAAATCGACGTTTCGGGCAAAAGCCCTTCATCAGGAAGAGGATGAAGGGCTTTTGCCCGAAACGTCGATTTCGCTGCTCATTGGATGCTGCCTGAACTGCTGTGCTCTTCCAGCACCACTAATCCAGTATATCAGTGAATCATCACCAGTACTTCATACACAGAAGCTAGGCCATAATTCCATAGATTCAAAGATTATGGTCTGCAAAAGCACAGTGGTCAGACTGCAACCAAGGAGCAGGAGAATCAACGTTTTGGGCTTAAGCCCTTCGTCATTCCTGATGAAGGGCTTGTGCTTGAAACATTGGCTTTCCTGCTCCTCGATTACTGCCTGACCAGCTGTGCTTTTCCAACGCCACACTCTTCAACTCTGATCTCCAGCATCTGCATTCCTCACTTTCTCCACAATTACATAGATGTCAACTGTCAACCAGTAGAGTCTGCAGTTCCTACTGACAGAACCACTCTAATATCGATATCTTTACAAACATGTGATGTGGAACCAGGAGTAGGCCATTTGGCCCCTCAAGCCTGCTCTGCTATCCACTAAGATCGTAGCTGATCTGATTATTCAATCATCGATTGGATAAGGTCCCACATTAGCGATTAGCAAGTGCATGGGAATTAGGTTAATATACAAACATGGACAGAGAAATGGTTGGCAGATAGAAAACAAAGATTTACAATAAATGGGTCTTTTTCCAAGTGGTAGGTAGTGACTGTGGGGTTCTGCAGTTCTTGAACTCTAGCTACTTGCAATATATATTAATTATTTGATAAGGGAATTATATATAATATCTCCAAGATTGCAGACAATGCAACGCTAGGTGAGAGTGAGTTGGATGCTGTGATGCTTCAGTGCGATTTGTTCAACTTGAGTGAGTAGGTAAATGCATGACAGATGAAGTACAATGTGAGGTTATCTACTTTGATAGCAAAAACAGGAAGGTGTGTTATGGTCTGAATAACAATTATCTCAATGACGATGCATTGGGAAGGAGAGAGATGCAATGAGGCATATGTATCTTTAAGGCAAGTATTACATTGGCTTCAGAGAAAGAGAATTTGAGTGCAGATTCAAGTCTTACTGAATTTATACAAGGACTTGGTGAAACTATGCCTGGAGTATTGGTCTCCTTATCTAAAGAAGGACGTTCTGGCCACAGAGGGAGAACAACAAAAGTTTACCAGACTGATTTCTGGAATGACAGTACTGATGACTGAAAAGAGATTAAATCAATTAGGACTAGATTTAATGCTGTCTAAAAGAATGAGGAGGGTTCTCATAGGAACCAATATATTTCTAACTGGACTAGACAAGGTGAATGCAAGAAGGGTATGCACGATGACAGAGCAATGATCGCAATTTTAAAATACAGGGTATACCACCTAGGCCTGAAATGGAGGTAAATTTGTTCACCCAGAGTGTGGTGAGCAGTAGAATTATCTTTCACAAAATACAGTTCAAGCCAAAACACCAAATGTTTTCAAGAAAGACTTCTGAGGCTAACAGGATAAAAGGCTATAGGAAGAAAGTAGGAACATGATACTGAGTTGTATGATCAGCCGTGATCATATTGAATGGCAGAGCAGGGCCAGAGGGCTGAATGGCTTCCTCCTGTTCCCTATGTTTCTGTGTTTCTACTTCCATCTACTCCAATAACTTTTCATCCACTTTCCCATGCCCTTCGTCCTCCTGCCACCAATATTCCTGTCTCCAGGTTGAACTAACTTAAAGTTAAAAATCACTTAACACCAGGTTATAGTCCAACAGGTTTATTTGGAAGCACTACAACCATCTGATGAAGGGGCTGTGCTCCGAAAGCGAGTGCCTTGTGTTGTGTGATTTTTAGCTTTGTCCACACCAGTCTAACACTGGCTCCTCCACATCATAACTTCAGAAAACAAGACCAAAAAGGTGTCTCAATTTGTTTACTCTCACTAATATGGGCACTGACACCATGATGGATATAAATCCCAATGTTCTGCTCTGTGTAATAAGAAATTTGTGTGAATGCACTATTTTCTGAGAAATCAGTTAAAGGATTGGGGGAAATAATTCTCACAGCAAGAGATGACTAGCCAAATTTGATTTTATTTTGCATCCTGTTCCTTGCATCAGATAGCAGTGTTATGCCAAGTTCACACTATGCCCATGTGGGTGGGGTACATTTCTTTTTACAAAAAGGCAGTTTATATTAATAGCAAACATAGTGGTACAACATTGCTCTTTGGGTATATAAATAAAGCTGAGCTGTGCACTCAATGCCATGGTGAGTATTTTATTGACCTATTATGTGGTGCTATCAGGCTATTTTAAGTGCCGTGATTAATACTGCTTTTCAGAAACGTTAATCATAGCTGTCACAGATCATTTCAACAGGAAAACATGACTGAAGGGATTTCAGATTCAAACACAATGGAGAAGTAGAATATTTAGATTATAAAGAAAATGTAGCATGGAAACAACCCGTTCAGTTGAGTCAGTCCTGGTTTTCACTTGCCTCGCTCCATATGTAACTGTCAACATAAATCTATTCCCTTCTATCTCAGTTGCTTCTGAGCTCATACGCAAAAAGCATAAGTCAAGGAGGCAGTGTTATCTGCCTGATGCCAGGGTTTGGCATATCTACTCCGGGCGAGAGAAGACCTTTCAGTGGGAAGAGGAGCATTCAGTGGTCACGGTCCATTCTGGGGCTAACAACATCACTAGAACCAGGGACAATGTTCTGTTGAGGGAATAGGAGGAGTCTGGTACTAGATTAAAAAGCAGGACCTCAAAAGTAATAATCTCCGAATTACAAACTGAACCAATTGCAAAGTGAGTAGGATAAATGCGATAAGAGAAGCGATTGACTTAAAAACTGGTGTGGAAGAAGTGGACTTTGGTATGTGAGGAACCAGTTTTGGAGAAAGAGGGATTTTAGGAAGGTCTCCACCTGAATAGTGCTGGAATTCAGAGAACTAAACTGGGCCTTAAACTAAACAAGGCTCTGATAAGGGATCAAGCTTGGTAAATGTAATAAATCAAGAGATTGTATTTTACTTTCTTGCCTTGATTCAAAGATAGAATATGAAATTCAAAAAGGAACAGAGAGAAATTACCAAAGAACATAGCAGGAATCAAGATTAGATGCTACAAAGACTTTTAAAAATCTAACACTCTGTATCTGAATCCACATAGCATTCATAACAAGAGAAATGAATTGATAGTGCAAATAGAAGTGAATAATTATGATCTCTAAAAGAAAATTTCCAAAGTGAGAACCCATCATCCATGGCTAACGAAGAAG
This sequence comes from Chiloscyllium punctatum, assembly GCF_047496795.1. Classification (NCBI taxonomy): domain Eukaryota; kingdom Metazoa; phylum Chordata; class Chondrichthyes; order Orectolobiformes; family Hemiscylliidae; genus Chiloscyllium; species Chiloscyllium punctatum. The sequence goes on along the minus strand of NC_092750.1, from coordinate 46,283,166 downwards.
TTAAGGAAAGCATCAAACCTAGGGATAATGTATATCAGTGAACAAAGAAAAGTAACAGGTCAGATGATTAGTCAGAATACAAAGTACAGCAGTGGATATTAAAAGGTTAATCAGGACAAATAAATATAGCAGGAGTGAAAACTACCCGGTGATGTAAAACAGACAGCAAACATTCCTTGAGGTATCTAAAAAAGAACAAAAGTCAATGTTGACCTTCTTGAAAGTGAGAATGCAGTAATATTGTAGATAATAAAGAAATAGTAGATGTAATGATTAAATATTTTGCTGTATAGGATATGAAAAACACCTAGTAATATCTGTAAATCTGATTCCAAGCCACCAGGCGTTCCAAGAAAGGAACTTGTTGAAATTATAATTATTAGGGAAGCAGTACCGAGTGAATTGATGGAACTGCTGGATGATAAGTCTTTGGGTTTCTCAAAAGAGGTGAACAATGAGAAATGAGATGTGTTGGTGCTAATTTTCCAAAATTCACTGGATTCTGAGAAGGTTTTATCAGAATTGAAAGGAGCAAATATAACCCTTCTATTCAAGAAGGGAGGGAGACAGAGAATAGGAAGTTAGAGGGCTGTTGGTTTCATGTCTCGTGTGCAAGTTGTTTGAACTGATCATGAAGCAGGTTATGTCTGAACATTTGGATAAACTCAAAAGGGGGTTCTGAAGAATCAGCATGGTTTTATAAAAGGAAAATAATGTTTAACCAATTTATGAGAAATTTTGAGGATTAACATGCTCTATGAATAACAGAAAGCCTATTAGATTAGATTCCCTACAATGTGGAAATGGGCCCAACCAGTCCACACCAACCCTCTGAAGAGTGACCCACCCAGACCCATTTCCCTCTGACTAATGCACCTAGCACTATGGGCAATTTAGCGTGGCCAATTCACCTGACCTGCACATCTTTGGACTGTGGGAGGAAACTGGAGCACCTGGAGGAAACCTAAGCAGACACAGGGAGAATGTGTAAACTCCACACAGACAGTTATCTGAGGCTGGAATTGAACCTGGGACCTGGGTGCTGTGAGACAGCAGTGCTAACCACTGAGCCACTGTGCTACTCACCCCCACCCACCCACCCCCCCCCCCCCCCCCCCCCTTGCATTTCTAGGAGGCATTTGTCAAATCTTCACCAAAAAAGTTACTAAACATAGGAGCTCATGGTGAAGAGGTTAACATAAAACAATGGGTCGGAGATGGTAGGCTGGTATGTAGAAAATAAGAGTATGCACAAGTTGTTTCTTTTCCAAATTGGCAGGATGTGATGAGTTGAACCCTTCATGGGTTTTTGCTGGTATTTCAACTTTTTACAATTTAAATCAATGACTTATATGAGGGAATCAAAGGTACAGTAGTTATATTTACAGATGGTTCCAAGATAGGTAGGAAAGAAAGTACGCTGATATACACAAAAAAGAAATGGCTGAAGAAACTTTGCAGGTCTTGCAATTTCTGTTTTTGTGTGCTTCAGATCTCCAGCATTCAGCTTTCATTTTATATTATTGTACACTAATATAGATAGGTTAACTGAATGGGGGAAGACATGTGGTAGGGAAAATATAATGTGAGCAAATGTGAACTGGTCACTTTCGCAGAATGAATACAAATGCAAAGTATGACTTAACAATGTCACTGGGCCAGTAATCCAGAACCCTAGGTTAATGTTCTTGGTAGATGGCAAAATTCAAATTCAATAAACATCTGGAATAAAAAGATAGCAAACGACAAATCATGTAATCATTGTTGATTGTTATCTGGTTCTTTAATATTCTTGAAGGAAGAAAATTTGCAGTCCTGTGACTTCAAATTCATAGCAATGCAGTTAACTCTAAACTGTCCCCTGGGTAATTAAGAGTGTGCATTAAATACTGAATCAACCAGCAATGCGCACATCAGGGAACAAATAAGAAAATATACAGCAAATTAATCGAAAAGGCTAATGAAATACTACGCATCATTATGAGAGAAATGAATATTATGTTTCAGTTATGCAGGGCATTGGGGAAACCCTATCTCGATTACTGAGTGCAGTATTTGAGGATAAGGTGTCCTTATTTGAGGAAGGATATAAGTATGTGAAAGACAGTTCAGAGGAGGTTTCCAAGATAGTGTCCTGGAATGAAGGGGTTGTCTTATGAGGAGAGCTTGGACAGAATGGGCTTATTTACACTGGAGGAGGTTTGATTTAAGTCTACAATATCCTGAATGGTCTTGACAAGGGGACACGTAAGAGATATCTACTACTCTTGTAGGTGAGTCTACAAATGGGGTCACTGTTTTAAAATTTTGGGTTACTCATTTAGAACAGAGATGAGGGGAATGTTTTCTCTCAGAGGATTGTTCGACTTTAAAACACTGTCTCAGAAGGAGGTGGGCATGGATCAGAGGCAAGAGAATCAAAACAAATTGTGAGATAGATGGCAATGTGGAATTGAAAACACAAAGGATCAGTGACAACCTTATTGAATGGCAGAGCAAGCTTGAGATCCAAATTTCTTATTTAGCTCCTACTTTGTATGTTTATATATTGTGTGACAACTCTTTAAACCCATCTGAACTATTCACCTCAAATACTCACAGTAGTACATGTCCTAACGAATGATGGAAAGCTTTGTTTAGAGGAAAACTTTCATTGCATGGCTGAGGCAGCACTGCAGTACAGCTTCCATTTAGCCTAAAGGGAAAACAAAAAAGGTACTGAGGCTGTTTACTGAAATTTTACTCAAAAGAATTATTGAAATTCAAATTGAATTCTCCTTCTCATACGGTTATAATATTGACCCAAAAAAAATTCAGCAAGGGAAATAAGTACACCCATTAAGGCCAATGGTTACTTCACAAACTGAATGACTGACTTTGTTTGTTTATTAGGGATGAGCTGCAATTATTACCTCAGTTCATTGGAAAGTGTGAAGAAAGAAGATTTGTCCTGTATCCAAATGAATCATACTGGTAAAATAGCCATGAGCTTTCTATGTTGAGATTCCTGTTTATCATGGTTTGGTTTGTTAAAAGTTTCTGTAGATCTAGTCAGAATATGTAAAGGATGTAATATTCCAGTAGAAAGAAATGTGGGCTTTATTTGGAGGAACTGGATTAGTGGTGCTGGAAGAGCACAGCAGTTCAGGCAGCATCCAACGAGCAGCGAAATTGACGTTTCGGGCAAAAGCCCTTCATCAGGAATAAAGGCAGTGAGCCTGAAGCGTGGAGAGACGCTGCTCGTTGGATGCTGCCTGAACTGCTGTGCTCTTCCAGCACCACTCATCCAGTATTTGGTTTTCAGCATCTGCAGTCATTGTTTTTACCTTGTTGATTTTAACCCTACTGCGAATCCTCTTGCAAGGATGCCTGCCTTGAAGAAGTTTTCCTCCTCTCTCTACAAGAATCTCAGGGAGTCCCTCTCCCACTGCAACTCCCAGGTCATTTCCTCTGCTCTGAAGCTCTTCAACCATGTTGTGAAACAAACTCGGTACCACAGCCACATTTGCTTCCTCAGTGCATGCCTCCGTAACCAACTCATCCCACACGGACTCCAGACCACCTTTAAACCAGCAGAGTTCGGACCCGAACAGGACAAACAGTACAGACTACAGATTCAAAAACACCAGCTACAGTTCTCCTTCAAGATCATCCGCTCCACGCTTGCAGCAATGCGCCGGCACCTAACCTCTCTCCAGTCATCCCTGCCTCAGCTGAGGGCCACACTCTCTCAGAATTGCAAAGGACCCACTCTGTACTACATCCTCAGGAGAATTCATACTCTCAACAAACAGTATTTCAATTCCATCTCAAACATCAAAAACTGGAAGTACAACAAACTTTTATCCACCCACCTCCATAACCAGCGCTCCTCAAACATTCCAGAAGATTCCCCTGGCCTCGGAAACGCCATTAGCCATGCGGCTGACGCAGCAACCACCCCCACGCTGAGTGATGATGTCACTTCCGCCCACATCATGGCCACTCCCACAGCCACTTCCGGCCCTCACATCATCGCTGATGCCACACGCTCAGTGACTTCCGCCACCCCTACTGCCATGATCACCACCACTTCCGCCTCCACCAGTGCCACTCACCTGCATTCTGCTGACACGCCCCCCACAGACCCCACTGTCACTATCCCCACACCCCGGAACCCTGAGGACAACATTACCCTAGCTCATGCTTCCACCCCCATTCCCCCGACCATCACACCCACTCCAGGTACTGGCTCCGACCCCACTCCCAGCTCCACACCCACACCAGATCCCAGCTCCCGGCCCTGCCGAGTTTTCACCATCCCTCCAGACCTCCCACTCACTGAGGACGAATGATCAGTCCTCAGCAAAGGACTCACCTTCATCCCCCTCCGTCCACGCATCAATGAATTTAATACACGACGTGACATTGAAAAATTCTTCCGTCGCTTCTGCCTCCGAGCTTACTTTCATAATCAGGACTCCTGCCCACCTTCCGAGGACCCCTTCGCCCACCTCCAACACACTGCATCCACCTGGACACCCCGCGCTGGCCTATTACCTGCCCTCGACCTCTTCATTTCCAATTGCCGCCGGGACATTAACCGCCTCAACCTGTCGTCCCCCCTCCCCCCACTCCAACCTCTCACCCTCACAACGTGCAGCCCTCCAATCCCTCTGCTCTAATCCCAACCTCACCATCAAGCCAGCGGATAAAGGGGGCGCAGTGGTAGTCTGGCGCACTGACCTCTACACCGGTGAAGCCAAACGCCAACTCGAGGACACCTCTTCCTACTGCTCCCTCGACCATGACCCCACCCCCCATCACCAAACCATCATCTCCCAGACCATACAGAACCTCATCACCTCAGGAGATCTCCCACCGACAGCTTCCAACCTCATAGTGCGGGAACCCCGCACTGCCCGGTTCTACCTCCTTCCCAAGATCCACAAGCCTGACCACCCTGGCCGACCCATTGTCTCAGCATGCTCCTGCCCCACTGAACTCATCTCTACCTACCTTGACACTGTCCTATCCTCCCTAGTCCAGGAACTCCCCACATACGTTCGAGACACCACCCACGCCCTCCACCTCCTCCAAGACTTCCGTTTCCCCGGCCCCCAACGCCTTATCTTCACCATGGATATCCAATCCCTCTACACCTCCATTCGCCATGACCAGGGCCTCCAAGCCCTCCGTTTTTTCCTCTCCAGATGTCCCCAACAGTACCCTTCCACTGACACTCTCATTCGTTTGGCTGAACTGGTCCTCACCCTTAACAATTTCTCCTTTGAATCCTCCCACTTCCTCCAGACCAAAGGCGTAGCCATGGGCACATGTATGGGCCCCAGCTATGCCTGTCTCTTTGTTGGCTACGTAGAGCAGTTGATCTTCCGTAATTACACCGGCACCACTCCCCACCTCTTCCTCCGCTACATTGATGACTGCATTGGCGCCACCTCGTGCTCCCGCGAGGAGGTTGAGCAATTCATCAACTTCACCAACACATTCCACCCTGACCTTAAATTTACCTGGACTATCTCTGACACCTCGCTCCCCTTCCTGGACCTCTCCATCTCCATTAGTGACGACCGACTTGACACTGACATTTTTTACAAACCCACCGACTCCCATAGCTACCTGGATTACAACTCTTCCCACCCTATCTCTTGCAAAAATGTCATCCCGTATTCCCAATTTCTCCGCCTCCGCCGTATCTGCTCCCAGGAGGACCAGTTCCACCATAGGACACACCAGATGGCCTCCTTCTTTAGAGACCGCAATTTCCCTTCCCACGTGGTTAAAGATGCCCTCCAACGCATCTCGTCCACATCCCACACCTCCGCCCTCAGACCCCACCCCTCCAACCGTAACAAGGAGAGAATGCCCCTGGTGCTCACCTTCCACCCTATAAATCGTCGCATCAACCAAATCATCCGCCGACATTTCTGCCACCTCCAAAAAGACCCCACCACCAGGGATATATTTCCCACCCCACCCCTTTCTGCCTTCCGCAAAGACTGTTCCCTCCGTGACTACTTGGTCAGGTCCACACCCCGCTACGACCCACCCTCCCATTCTGGCACTTTCCCCTGCCACGCAGGAACTGTAAAACCTGTGCCCACACCTCCTCCCTCACCTCTATCCAAGGCCCTAAAGGAGCCTTCCACATCCAACAAAGTTTCACCTGCACATCCACCAATATCATTTATTGTATCCATTGCTCCCGATGTGGTCTCCTCTACATTGGGGAGACTGGGCCCCTCCTAGCAGAGCGCTTTAGGGAACATCTCCGAGACACCCGCACCAATCAACCAAACCGCCACGTGGCCCAACATTTCAACTCCCCCTCCCACTCTGCCGAGGACATGGAGGTCCTGGGCCTCCTTCACCGCCGCTCCCTCACCACCAGACGCCTGGAGGAAGAACGCCTCATCTTCCACCTCGGAACACTTCAACCCCAGGGCATCAATGTGGACTTCAACAGCTTCCTCATTTCCCCTTCCCCCACCTCATCCTTGTTTCAAACTTCCAGCTCAGTAACTGTCTCCTTGACTTGTCCGGACTTGTCTGACCTGTCTATCTTCTTTTCCACCTATCCACTTCACCCTCTCCTCCTTGACCTATCACCTTCATCTCCTCCCCCACTCACCCATTGTACTCTATGCTACTCTCTCCCCACCCCCACCCTCCTCTAGCTTATCTCTCCACGCTTCAGGCTCACTGCCTTTATTCCTGATGAAGGGCTTTTTCCCGAAACATCGATTTCAAAGCTCCTTGGATGCTGCCTGAACTGCTGTGCTCTTCCAGCACCACTAATCCAGTATTTGGTTTTCAGCATCTGCAGTCATTGTTTTTACCTTTATTTGGAGGAACCCCCAACAACCTAACCTTAACCCTAAGTAATGGATTTTTTTGCTCTAATTCTGTAACTACTTTATCACCAATAAATTATTTGCTTTGTTGTTTAATAAATTCGTTTTATGCTTCATACAAACTCTCATTATTGTTATCTTTTTCAAAGACTGCAGAGATCCTATGGTATGATTAATTCTGCAAATTGAAAAATAATTACCAATACACCTGCTATTGTGTTATTAGCCCAAATCTTATGAGTGGTTTAGATATTCTCAAATATCTGGAGAGTCAAGACCTTTATGTCAGAGTCAAAAGTGTATAAGAACGTTCTGAAACATAATATTTATGAAATTATGTTTAAATTTCCACAATCCTTTTAAGTTGATGCTATTCTTACGTGGACCAAAATCTAGAAATCTGAAGGAAATTAACAGTGGAAAAGATAGGTGAAGGTGCTTCACAAGTTTGTTGATACTGTACAGACTGTGTTAATTAGCTGTTTTGAATTTAATGAATCCAATTTGTTTTTTAATAACTTGAATTTGATTATTTAGTTGAATTTTTTATCCAATTGTAATTGGACATGATCTCTTGGAAGCAGTGGGTTTATTGAACCTTTTCTCCTACCATATTTTAAATTCCTAGATTCAGATGACATATTTCTTTAAAATATCCACAGAGACACTGAAAGTAATTAACACATGACAATCTCAACAAACAACTTGCTCTCAAAAAATTAATCTGCAACAAAAATATAAGTTAAATGCTTCTCAGTCATCTTTTGTCAGTTCAATCGTTTCCCTGCTATAGGAAAGCATTGTGAAACTTGAAAGGGTTCAGAAAAGATTTCGGAGGATGTTGCCAGGGTTGGAGAGTTGGAGATGTAGGGAGAGCTGAATAGGCTGTTGCTATTTTCCCTGCAGTGTTGAGGCTGAGGGATGACCTTATATAATTTGACAATTACTTTCAGTGTATCTGTGATTATTTTAAAGGAAAATGTCATGTGAATCTAGGAATGTAGAATATGGTAAGAGAAAATGTTCATGAAGGGTATGGATGGGATGAATAACCAAGATTTTAAGGGAAGAGCAGACAGATTTAAAGGGACCTAAGGGGACCTAAGGGGCAACATTTTCAGACAGATAGTAGTAGGTGTGTGGAATGAGCTGCCACAGGAAGTGGTGAAGTCTGGTACAATTACAACATTTAAAAGGCATCTGGATGAGTATGTGAATAGGAAAGGTTGAGAGGGATATGAGCCAAATACTAGCAAATGGGACTAGATTAATTTAGGATATCTGGTCAGCATGGACAAGTTGGACAGAAAGGACTGTTTCAGTGCTATACGTCTTTATGGTGATTATATATATAGCTGGATTTTCAATTGCCACTGGACTGAGCACAGTATGGGAGAACATTAAAATTGGGTTTCCAAAGGATGCCTCTGGATCCTAATACCTCTGGAATACAATATAATTTTCAAAGGGAGGGCACTGCTGGGGGGGATGCTATGCACACCTCTGATTAAGTAGCTGTAGAGTTAATGATGAACTCATTTAGAAGAGCTCAGAGGAACAATTTTTAATTTTTAATCAGGCGACATGGAGAAAGTGCAGCACTGGGACACATCTAAAAGCAGCAATTGTGAACACAGCGGTAATATAGAACGTTAATGGATGCTCTGGTCAATATCCATCAGAAATTAAGAATAATCTTCAGCTGCTCAAGCAATAGCTCAGTGTAGTCACTGCTGCTGGTGAGAGTTCAGATTTTTGAACAATGAATTGGTGAGACAGCTGAGAGGAAGGCGGGGCAGCAGGCATCATGTGGGTGGTTGACTTTGGCAGAGAATTAATGTTGTGGCAAATGAATGAGTGCCAGCTGAGAGATTTGAAATGCGAGCAGATGATTTTAATACTTACCAAAGGAGGAATGTCTGGACAGGGTCAAGAGAGCACAGTGAAAGGCGGCAAGGAGAAGGAGGCACTAACCAGGACATCGTGGTACTGCCGAAGAAGTCAGCTGCCTGCAAAAAACCAGGGCATCAGTGCTGTAAGCGACTGTGACCGAGAAAGCTAGGCAGATTGCCTGAGGAATTTACATTCTGGTTTAAAAATGAACTAAAGCCTCACAACCCTTGTGGCAGCCCCTTACCTGCAGTCATTAATGTTGCTGTCTCCCTGTATTCTTCTACTTCTGGGTCATTCCAAGGATTAACTGTGGGCCTGGGTGATATTAGATTAGATTACTTACAGTGTGGAAACAGGCTCTTCGGCCCAACAAGTCCACACCGCCCTGCCGAAGCGCAACCCATCCATACCCCTACATTTACCCCTTACCTAACACTATGGGCAATTTAGCATGGCCAATTCACCTGACCTGCACTTCTTTGGACTGTGGGAGGAAACCGGAGCACCCGGAGGAAACTCACGCAGACACGGGGAGAACGTGCAAACTCCACACAGTCAGTCGCCTGAGGCGGGAATTGAACCCGAGTCTCTGGCACTGTGCCACCCACATGTTGCAATCAGTGGCTCATCACTCCACAGGTCAGCTCATGGACATCCTATTCTGGAGTGCGGGAGATTATATCCACTTTGAAACAGATGGAACAGTATACATGTAGAAAACACTTGGATTTACCACTAGCAACGGACATATCCATGTAGACATCAAGGCACTGATAGATCTGCCAGACAGATTCATGAACACAAATGGCTTCCAAGCCATGAATGGCCAACTGCTTTGTGAATACAGGAAGTGCAAATATATGCTTCCATGATTCTTTCATCCTGAAACAACCCCAGCTTCTACACCTCTTCTGGCCAACAGCCAACCCTGTGAGTGACAGTTGGGATGTTGTGTTGCATCATATAGCCAATATGTTAGTATACCTTTAACAAACCTGCCCAGAGATATATAGACTAGGTAGATTAGCCATGGTAAAAGCAGGGTTACAAGGATAGAGCTGGGTCTGGATGGGAAGCGGAAGATGATGCTTGCTATATTGTGAAGTGAAAAACAGTGGAAGTACAAAGACAGGTATGGTCTAGGTATGTAGATAATGAAAATGCAATTAGTAATCATAAAATAATTAACAAGTCTTCTGGAATTCAGGCTTTTATAATAACTAGAATACAAGGAGTACAAGTTATGGTTTGAGTGTACAAAGCCCTGGTTAAATTACACCTGGAATATATCAATTACTTTAGACTGAGAAAGGATATACTGGCTTTAGGAAAGATATACTGACTTTGGAGGGAGAGTAGCACGGTTTAATAGAATAATGCTTGGACTTCAAGAATTTAATGGTGAGCAGAAATTATGTAAAGTTGTAGTCCCTCAAATTTAAGAAGTTCAAGGATTATTCTTACATAGACATAGAAACTAGAATTTAAAACAAATGAGATTTATTGACAAGTGGCAGTTGTTTCTAAGTGCAGTGATGGCCAAGACAATAACAGGTCTTATTTTCAGAATTCTATTTCCTCACATCCAAGTATTTCCTCCCAATTCCTATTATGTTGCTAATAAGCTGCACTTGGAGATTCTGGAAAGTTAACATGCCCTCATTTTTAAAAAATAAGCCCTTGCTTTATTAGATCAGAGATTTTATTATTAGATATTATAATCTTTCCTGTTCACTGAGCCTTTCTGATAGTGATCTTGTTTGGTGTTCTGACCTTTGGTCTCATTCCCTTCTTTATCTTTAAGTTCCAGTCACATCCACTTGAACCCTTCAATTTTGCTTCTGTAAGATATCAGATATTAAAATGTCTGTAAAGTATTTATGAAGACATCCAGGTTGTTAGGAACACTGTAATCTCAAATGGTCATGTCAATATTTAAATTGATCATGTGAATTTTACAGCTTGACAAACGAAAATAAAAACTTTCATTAAAGAGAGTTTCAAATGACAAGAATGACATTGAAGGCAAGAAAGAATTTGTTCAATAACTGTCTTATCAGATTGATACTCAAATAAAATTGACTATTTTTATTATAAGATTTATCTGCTATTTACAGAGCAAGTTGTATAAATTGTTGGTCACTAAATGTGAACTTTATGATAAATCTTGTTCTCTGCCTGACAAGCGACAATATCAAATTAAATAAATATCAGCAGTTTAGTTTTACTACAGTACAAATCTATATTGATCTCAGTTAGTTGCTCAGGTAATGTGTCATTGCAAGAAAAAATATATACTTTGTTGTAATAATGGAAGAAAGTAAGTGTAAAAGCTGATCCTTGTTTTCATGCACAGTTGATTTGTTAACAATGACAAGTTACTTTTTACTGCCAGTATTGCCCATAAAACTAACTTGGTTGCCTTTGAAATTGCAGACACATGAAACTGTGTGCAAAACGGCTTCTCACCAGTTAGACCTAAATTAATATGTTTGGGTGATCGGGACATTCTGGGGTTTTAGTGTGGGATTTTCCAACAGTTGTCGGGCTTCAGATATTGGGAACAAATGCTTGTCCCGAGCCATTATTTCCGACCCTTCAGGTTCCTAATTTGCCACCTCTGCTCTTGCCATCCTTTTAAAGGACAGTGAGCAGGATCTCAAAGTTCTTGGCAGCAGAGCTGGACTCCCAGTAGATTCGCTGTAGAAGTGGTCAGTGCAGAGGAAGTGACCACGATTACATCCTAAAATGGAGGCGTTCTTGAAGGCACTCATATAAAGTCAAAATTACAAGGAGCAAAACCAACTGGGCTTGAACTAGAGGGAAAACCTATCTGTTGCACATTTAGAGCTAATATGTGGTCTTTGCTGCTGATGGCTCACTCTTCAGTGATGGAACTTTGACCTCTGCTGATCTCCCACTTGGTAACATCACCATGAGATGGCCTCCACATTCACACAAGGGCTACTTTTCTGCAGCTAAATGCTGGGGCATCCATAAAGCCAGCTAATAAGGGAACGTATCCACTGGCAAGAATGAAGTATTCTGGATTAGTGGTGCTGGAAGAGCACAGCAGTATGGAGTATTGTCTTTTATGTTTCAGACATTTGCAGAGATGAAACTTATCAGTTTCTACTTTTGAATATGAAATTTCATTAAAATGTCTCAAAATGTCAGCAGTCTTATGTTTGCAGCATAGTTTCAGTTTTTTCAATCAGACAGTACAGTTGACACAATCAAACACTGAATAATTGAACAATTGTACAGAACAGCGTACTGTTCCAACATGGCTACTCCTTTCATCTGGCCTCTCCACCTCCAGGTCTGTTGTCCCAGGCCTGAAAATGCAGCCCATTTTGGATCAATAGAGCTTTCGTGTATGCAAAATTGGTTTCCTCGAATTTACAATGTTTGGATTTAAGTGCTTTAATTGTTAATATATGTCATTGTTTCTTTGGTTAAAACAATCTGCTAATTTTAAATATGTTGACATAACTAGAGGTCAGGGGAATATATTTAAGCACTTATAGTACTTTCATCAAGATTCATGTATTGCTCAATGTTCTGGATACATATTTCTGACAAGAAAGCTAAAAACTTATATTGATAATTATAACTCTCTGATCCATTACAGATCATACTTGTACAGCATGCACATATACTTCTATATTCGTGAAAACATTTGTAAATCAACTTATCCCTGGACCATGTTAAACACTCAAATAATTTTTGTTTCTGTGTCAAAGTTAGTAATCAATAAACAGAGCAATGTAAGGAGTGACGGTCAATCTGTAGTATATTTAATAACTGTGGTAGCAGGAGTGTTGTGCAAATGACAGAACACTTTCAAATACCAAAGGTTTCGGTTGGGCTATTCCAACACTTCTGTTTTGATTCTTGGTAAGAAGGCAGATTCTATTTTAAAAATGCAACAAAGATAAACCATTGTTGTGAATACTGTTTATGTTACATTGAGTCTATTCTGTTTAGCCATTCATTTTTGTCAATGAATACAAAGGACCAATTTTATTTAAAGATATACTGTTAAGACATAATAGCCCCAACACAGATGTTGCCTGGATTTCCCTCAACAGCAGATTTATTGTGGCATGTGCACTAGAAATAGTCTTAAACCTGTCAGTGTTACGCAGCCTTCCTCAGTGAATTTCATTATATATTCTTGGCAGGCTCTAGTTGCTACGTAAGTGTCTGCCTGGGCATAAAGGCAGCACTCATGCTTCTGATTAAGAAGGTTGCAAGTTCAAGCCCCACTCTGAGTCCTAAGCACATGATCAAGACTGACACTTTAGTGCAGCACCAATGGACTGCTGCGTTATTGGAAGTTCAGTCTTTCAGATCAAATGTTAAATCAAAGCTCCAAATGCTCTTTCAAATTGTTGGTAAGGATCACGAGCACTACTAAAACAGAAACTGTGGCATTTTCCTGATACCATGCCAACATAAAATAATTGCTTCCTTAACCAATCTAAAATGCTAGTTGTTCATATAATTGTGATCAGAAATAATTAATTGGTTCTAAAATAACTTGGGACATCCTGAAGTTGTGATAGGTATTGCATTAATGGGGTGACACGGTGGCTCAGTGGTCAGCACTGTGGCCTTACAGCACCAGGGAGCCACGTTCGATTCCAGCTTGGGCAACTGTGTGGAGTTTGCACATTCTCTTCATATCTGCATGGGTTTCCTCTGGGTGCTCCAGTTTCCTCCCACAGTCCAAAAAGATGCAGGCTAGGTGGATTGGCCATGCTAAAAATTGTCCAAGGATATGCAGTCTAGGTGGGTTAGTCATTGGGAATGCAGGAATGAGGTACAGCTGGGTGGGATGCTCTTCGGAGGGTCAGTGCAGACTTAGATGGGCTGAATGGCCTATTTGCATACTGTAGGGATTTTAATTGATTGCATTGAAATTGCTTCGTGGCCTGCAGAGCCTTTGATGGCAACGTGTCCGCCTCTGTCAGCAACAATAACTGGACTCTTGAGGAAACTCCTAAGTAAGACGCAAGGATGGTTTGGGATGCACATCAGGAGACTGCTTCCCAAACGATTATGCACACAGATATCCTGGCTCACTACAATTCATCCCTTCCAACTATCATGGCTGCAGATACTGCAGCTCCAGGAAGAGAAGCAGTCCTCTTTCAGGAGTAATCAGTTATATTTCAGAGTCTGATGCATTGTGTCTCCAAAGCATTATCAGACATAGAGACCAACTATTGAGAAAAAGACTCACTTGGTCATATGGGTGTGCAAGAGATTTTCAGCTGATATGCTCTTGACTTGTAAGCACTCAGAGATGGATCACCAACTGTTGGTCTCTCAGGTAGATAAGAAATAGTTGGCAAAATGCCTCATTAGTGCAGAGCTATGAACATCATGTTAAGAGGTTTATCTATGAGACAAAATATGTGCAGGAGAAACTGCAAACTAGAGTGGATGCACTCTTCAATGCAGCAGTTGACAACCTTACAATAAATGTTGAGGAATTTTGTTTGGTTAAATTGAATCGTATACTCAGGCCACAGTGACCAGCAACCCAAGCAGATTAAAATCAAATGTGACAGGAACAAAAAAAAAGAGAATATTTTACTATTGATTGACATTGCATTGAAAATTTGATGGCATTAAATGTATTTCATAATTGCAAATATATTGGAGAGATTTGTTGGAAAGCTATTTGTTCCAGCTTGGTTGTAGCATGATATCTGAGTTAATAAGCATGAAAGACATTTGGGGATTACCAAATGCAGAGCAAGGATTTGGCTGTCTTTGGTGGGATCTCAGAAAGGATTGAGAACCTCACAGCCTACTGCAAAACTAATGGCTATTCACAACCACAGCATCAAGAGCTCCTGTTTGCCATTATGTTTCCCACTGGACCATATGAATGAGTAGGAACAGACTTGCTCATGTTCTTTGAAAGGTCTTACTTTATTGCTGTCAAATATTTATCTTGATGGATTAAGGAGAAAGAAGTTATACACCACTACCACAGAAAACAATTGTCGACATTGTGCACAAAACCTTCACTACACATGGGATTGTTGAGGTGGTCTAATCTGACAATGGGCCACAGTTTGCTAAGGAGACTTTCAGCCAGTTAACAGCCAGCTCAGGATTTGTACATGTAACCAATTTGTTGAGATACTCACAACTGAATTGGGATTCTGAACATGATTCCAGATGGCAAAAATCCCTTTTAAAGAAATATGTTGGTTTATACACAGCTTTGGAAAACTACCGGTCTACCCCATTCCTGTGGAGCTTATAATGAATAGAATGGTTAATGGATGGATAGCTGAAGATTCGAAGCCCTATCCTACAAAAGAAGCTGATTCCGCAGAATAAGAATGAAGGAGGGGCTGGATAGGCTGCATTTTTTTCACTGGAAGGTTTATCATATAGAGGTTTACAAAATCATGAGGGGCATAGATAAAGTGACGAGCAAAAGTCTTTTCCCTAGTTATGGGAGTTCAAAACTTAAGGTGAGAGGGGAAAGATTTAAAAGGGACTTGAGGGGCAGCATTTTCACACAAAGGGTGGTTCATATGTGGAATGAACTGCCAGAGGAAGATGCAGGGACAATTACAACATTTAAAAAACATTTGGTAAATACATGAATAGGAAAGATTTAGAAGGATATGGGCCAAACATGGGCAAGTGGGACGAGTTCAGTTTGTGAAATTTGGTTGGTGTGGACAAGTTAGAACAAAGGGTTTGTTTTTGTGTTGTGTGACTCTATGAGAAAGTTAAAAATCACACAACACCAGGTTATAGTCCAACAGGTTTATATGGAAACACTAGCTTTCGAAGCGCTGCTCTTTTATCAGGTGGTTATGGAGCAGGACCATGAGACACAGAATTTATAACAAAAGATTAGTGTCAAGCAACTGAAATGACATATTTAAGAAACCTCGATTGTTAAGTCTTTCATTTTGTAGAACGGGTTACAGGTTTACATTAATATGTAAGTTCCAGGACATTTAAGTCACATTCTCAAGATAAGGTAAGGCTTAATAAAAAAAAGTTAACATCTCAGCTCAGACAATGCATTAAAGGTGCGAGGTCAGTCTGTCCATTTCCCAATCTTGAATCAGACTGGTTCTATTTCCAAAGTGGAATTTACAAAATATTATATAGATTGACTTTGTGCTTTGACTACCTACCGGCTGTGCATTTTTTGAGCAAAATAGCATGTATCTGTAAATATAATACTGCAAATATAAATTCATCCCATAGACTTATGTGCGCACGCATGTGTGAGAGAGAGCATATGTATGAGAGAGGGTGTGTGTGAATGTGTGAATACGTAAGAAAGTGTGTGTGTGTGTGTGTGTGAGAGTGAGAGAGAGTGTATAATGTAGTGGGGTCACCTGTGGTGTGATATCAACCCAAGGTCCTGGTTGAGGCCATCTTCCAGGGTACCGAACCTGGCTATCAGCCTCTGATCAGCTGCTTTGTGTTGTTGCCTGTCCCAAAGTCTGCTTTGGAGGACGGTCACCCGAAGGTCTGAGGCCAAATGTCCTGGGCCGCTGAAGTGTTCTCCGACTGGGAGGGAACACCCCTGATTGGCGATTGTTCTGCAATGTCCATTCACTTTGGAAATATAACTCGTCTGAGTCAAGACTGGGATACAGATAGGTGTCAGGTCAGATTCTGAGATGTCACCTTAAGTTACCTCGAGAAGGTGACTTAAGAGAAGTTCTAGGATTTACATATCAATGAAATAAAACCTGCAACCTATTCTAAAAGATGAAAAACTTAACAGCAATCAAGGTTTGTTAAATATATCATTTTACTTGCATGACTATGTTATCGCTTGCTATAAATTATGTGTCTCATGCTCCTGCTTCACAACCACCTGACAAAGGAGCATGCTCAGAAAGCTAGTTCCTCCACATAAACCTGTTGGGTTATAACCTGGTGTTGTGTGATTTTTAACTTTGTCCACTCCAGTCCAACACCGGATCCTCCACATCACTTGAGAAGGCTTATCATGAAGACTATAATAAATGTCATCATGAATAACAACCACTAAACATGAGCCAAGGGCAATCGGTAACCAATCTGAGCAGAAATGGTACATTTGTACCTTACTTTCAATGTCCCAGATACTGCCATCATTATCCACGGGTATGCCTTAGAGTAGAATCCAGGTACCATTATAAATATGCGGTCAGCTCCCGCATTGCTTTCAGCCACCTTGAGACTTCCTGAAGGCAAACCCACTACACTGCACCTCTCAGAGGACTTCTTTTAGCCATGGGAAGTAGACAATTCTCGAGAGCGTGTGTGTGCCAAAACATTCCCGGCTGTGGACAATATAGATTTGACAGACGATTTGAATCACCCATGTTAAATTGCCAACTGGTGTAATTGTATGTTAAATTCCTGATGACTTCTGGATCCATGACAATCTGTCTTAAATGCTCCAAGCTTGGCTTGTAGCCTGCACTTTCATGAAATAGTGCAGTTTGATGTAACCAATCTAGAATATCAAATCAAAAGGATTCTCTGTTGATGCAATGTGGGATTCTGACAGGAATCAGTTTGTGATGGGCAGAAAATATTTCTAAAATATATTGCTTGCTGAAGAAAAGAATTTGGAGCAACAAATGAAGTTGCCACCAATTGTCTCAACACTTGCAATCAGCATACATATGGTTACTTCAGAACTTGGTATGTAGCTTTCATAGAGAGAATGTTATCCTATCTTTATTTTTGGTGAGGACTAAAATAAATTCTAAACCTAAGCCTTAAAATTAAGACATTAATGATAGACCTACTTCCTTTAATTTCTATAATGTTATATACAAAAGCAAGTTATTTCTGCAAGTACCTACAGAGATGTATTCATACAATTTCCAATTTGTATTAATATCTAGAATAAGAAACATTAAACTAATCTGGACTCATCTGTAATGACGATCAGAGGCTGTACTTTGAGAAGGCTAAGTATGCAAATAAATTAAGATTGTGCCTACATTTTAAGCAAGGGAAAATAAACTTGATCAAATTAGTTTCAATTATTCTTTTGTGTTGTGCAACATTTAAATAGATTTCTTGTAAAGAAACAATTTAAGCTTTCTCTTACTTTGAGAGGCCAATGATTTTCTGTCCTTTAATTAGGTGGTTAACACATTAACATTCCATGTAATGAATTGAAGAATTAGACTCGCTAACAAGTCTGAGTAATTTGTACAATAACAATTGGCAGTGTGCAGTATTCACTAATTGCCTGAACAGAAGATAAAACAAGAACCTCCTCTACAATAGAGAAACACTGAGGCATTAGCCTCAGTGAAATAGTTTGGGGCGTAGTCAAAGAAATTGAAAATAAAGATAAATCCAGAAGATAAAGTGGGAAGAGAAAGCCTTAAGAGAGCCAATATTATGTTGGCTGTCATGACATACAAATCTTTTTCAAATCAACTAGAACTATGTCAAGACCAAGGTCAAATGGATAAAATCCCTCTTGTTCACCAGCTGGTGTTTACCTTCTTAATAATGACAATCCTATTCATTGATGTTGGAAAGAATATTTAAAGTAATTCCCCAGTTATGAATCCATAATGGCAGCTGATAGTCTCCAGGAATTTCCCCAATACTTG
This sequence comes from Chiloscyllium punctatum, assembly GCF_047496795.1. Lineage (NCBI taxonomy): Eukaryota > Metazoa > Chordata > Chondrichthyes > Orectolobiformes > Hemiscylliidae > Chiloscyllium > Chiloscyllium punctatum. The sequence goes on along the minus strand of NC_092750.1, from coordinate 46,264,790 downwards.
GGACATACATATTAATAGGAAACTCACAATCAGCTAACAAACAAAACCATTGGCCCCAATGCTATCACAGTTGAGGTCTACCAAGCTTTTGGTCACATCAAGGTTCCACTTACTCATTTTGAAGATTGGGAGAGAAAAGTAATTTCCCCCCTTCAACTGCAGAAACGAGACAACTATAGCTATCTTCAAGGAGATACATATCAACAAGCTTTCAATATCTTTTTTCCTTTTTGCCCATATTAGAGAAAATCCTAATGCATATTGTCTTGAATCACTGACTTTGTGGCTAAGAAAATTCTGCCAGAGACATGATGTGGAACCTCTGATATTGTCTTTGTTGCTAGACAAAAATCAAGAAAACTGTGAAGAGCTACAGCAGAAACTGTTTATTCCATTCATTGGCTTGACTCAGTAAATCACAAGATTTGAGTGAGAGATCTGAAGTAGACATTTTCAATATCTGGATAGGTGTCAAACAAGGCTGTGTCATAACCCCTCACTATTTGCAATGTACGCAATAGTGCCTAGTCACACCATGAAAGATTAGTTACCCTCTCATGACAGTATTAAACAGCATCTAGATGAAAAACTCTTAAACTTCAGCCACTTGCATGCCAAAACCAAACTGACCACAATTAATACATTAGGTTCTTATAAGATTTGCAAACCACTATCCATATTTTCTAATCTGCAAATCAGATAATTCCCCTGTTGTTGAATGGTGCCAAACTAAAGCTCATATATCAATTGCAATCATTCTTGTGAAACTGTCTAATTGATTTTGCAATCTGATTAGGAATTAATAACATTTTTGTTTGAAAGAGCAAAGTTGGAAATCCCAGGTATTTACTTGAGGCAAGGTTCCATGGTGTTAAACAAACTAAATAAACTTTATTGTACTCTATAGAAAAGTAAATTAGTCAACACAATATATACAATTTGTACTCAATATTCAAAATTCACATGAGGTAAATATGGGTTAACAGATAAACAGTGACTGCGGACTCCAGTGAGCATATCAACAAGTAGAATTCCACTGACTTCTCAGCATTGTATCCCCACATTAATACAAAGTGGGCCTCTAAATCTCATTAAAATGTTGACTCCTTCACGAGGGTTATCAAATGTTCATTTTTGAAGAGCTGGCCTCTAAACGTTCACAAATACCATTCCAATTCATGCTGCCTCAATTACTGCTCAGATCCTCGTAGCTTGGTCTTTTTGTCCAAGACCAAGGACTCGAGATTCGGGAAACGGAATGCAAGGACATAATTACAAGTCAGTTTCAGGTTTTTTTTTAACCTAGTTTTAAAGAGCTGCTGTAAATTTCTCTTAGCTCTAATTTTCTTAGCTGTACCAAACAAATACTGATTTTGGCTTTCTTACTCCCAGTCGTGGCTACCAAATGGGTCCTGGGACATCATTGAGTGCCTGGCTCCTAAGTGCCAACAGCAACAGCAGAAACTTTGGTTGATGCGCTATTTGCAAACAGAACCAACGATGGCTGCCTTTGCAGATACTCGGGATTTCTCCTGAAACCTGACTGTCTGGAGACAGCAATCAATAGCACATCCATCTTGCCCCCAATGTCTCCCCCTTCCCCCCTGCCCACCCCCCCCTCTCAACACTTGATTATGACTAGCATTCCAATGACAGCAATGTTCTGCTTCAATCAAAATTGGCAGTGTAGTGGACAGCCAAGAAGGTATTTCAGATGGGTCAATGGGCCAAGGAGTTTCAGATGGAGTATAATTGGAAGGTTTGTTTTCAGATGTCACCATACTAGGTAACATCATCAGTGAGAGTCTCCGTTGAAGCACTGGTGGTATATCCCACCTCTGTATTTATAGGTCTTGGTTTCTTAAGGTGGGTGATGTCATTTTTGGCTTTTTTTTTTCAAGGGAAGCTAGATAGGATCCAAATCAATATGCTTATTGAGTTCCAATTAGAATGCCATGCTCTAGGAATTCTCATGTATATCTTTGTTTCACCTGTCCTAGGGATGTCCTAGTCAAAGTGGTGTCCTTCTTTGTCTATATGTATGGAAACAAGTGATAGTGGGTCATGTCTTTTGGTTACTAGTTGGTGTTCATGTAACCTTCCAGCTCAGCAAGCTAACTTACATACATATCATCAACCTGAGCTACAAATCTTCTCAAAAATCGCTAAGATGGGGTATAACTTAGATAAATGTGCGATGCTGCATTTTGGAAAGGTAAATCAGGGCAGGACTTATACGCTTAATGGTAAGGTCCTGGGGAGTGTTGCTGAACAACGAGACCTTGAAATGCAGGTTCATAGTTCCTTGAAAGTGGACTCGCAGATAGACAGGATAATGAAGAGAGCACTCGGTACGCTTGCCTTTATTCCTCAGTACATTGAGTACAGAATTTGGGAGGTCATGTTGCTGTTGTACAGGATATTGGCCAGGCCTCTTTTTGGAAACTGCATTCAACCCTGGTCTCCCACCTATAGGAAAGATGTTGTGAAACTTTAAAAGGTTCAGAAAAGATTTACAAGAATGTTTGCCAGGATTAGAGGGTTTCAGCTATAGGAAGAGGCTGAATATGCTGGAGCTTCCTGGAGTGTCAGAGATTGAGGGGTGACCTTCTAGATGTTTATAAAATCATGAGGGGCGTCGATAAGGTGAACAGCCAATGTTTTTCCCCAGGGTAGGGGAGCCCAAAACTAGAGAGCATAGGTTTAAGATGAGAGAAGAAAGTTTGAAAAGGGAACTGAGGGGCAACTTTTTCATTCAGAGGGTGGTGTGTGTATGGAACGAGCTTCCAGAGGAAGAGGTAGAAGCTGATACAATTACAACATTTAAAAAGCATCTGGATGAGTATATGAATAGGAAGGGCTTAGAAGGGTATGGGCCAAATGCTGGCAAATGGGACGAGATTAATTTCGGATGTCTGGTCAAAATGGATAAGTTGGCTTTAAGGGTGTGGTTCCATGCTGTACATCTCTATGACTCTATGACTGCCTCTGACCAGCTGACTAGTGACCCTGACCTCCCTGTCATGCCCTGCCCAGTCCCATGGTGTCTTTTTCTCATTGGTTAATTGCATAGTTTTCACGATTTTTTTTCTCATTTTTGATTGGAAAAACCATCTGTGAAGCAAAATCAAACAAAAATCTTTATGATAAATTGTCTGAAAAAAAAGAGAAGAACATGAACATTCAACCAGAAACTCTAATCTCAAGCTGTGGTAAGAAATCCGTGTGTCACTGACTACTTTTGATAGGAAGATGAAAATGTGCCCCCTGGAGCTTGATGGCTGTCAACCAGTCTGGATATTTAACAATGCGAACACAAGGCATCTTGAATTTGTCAGATTGGACTGATTATGCGAATCATAAAAGGCCTGTAGCTGCTTTTGACCAAATATTCTGCTGCACAGGGAGCTGCAGCAGCTGCTGTGGATGACCTAAGCAGACTGATGCCCTGAAGCACATGGAAAATTCAATGGACAGTATGGTCTTTTATAAGAAAGCGCCAATTGTAAAGTGCACTCCAGGATGTTGTCATATGTGAAAGACTGAGATTTTGGAACTTTACAATGTTGCAAGTTAAGGAATTACCTGGTTGATTATTTTGAAAAACCCACTTTCTTTCACAGATTTACCCATTTGAAATGATTGCAAGTATCTACCCTATGACCTTACAGTTGAGACAGATGGTAACATTTAATGAAGTAGCTCCACAGAACCATGTTGCTCCATACTATAGTCTATTTTATCTTGGCACAATTTAAGGGTAGAATCTCTCCTTTACCAAGAAGGGGCTGTTACTTTTGTGGTAACCTTTGGTAACTGTATTAAAAGTTTTATGCTCCTTCTTTTAAATGAGCAAGACAGAGGCAAAATGGAAGAAAGCAAGAATCTTAATCCTGATGCATTTGCTTCCCAAACTTTGCATAATCAATCAATGCTTCAGGAAAAGAAAAAACAGTTCAGGAACACACAAATGTACTCTCCCTGAAAGTGAATCAGTATGGTCTGCTGAAAGCCATTTTATATCTAATACTATGCATAATGTTTAGTATTCCTCCAGTGATAAGGGAATGTATTCACCAGTGAATTTCAATCTTACTGGTCATAGCTCTTTAATTAGACTAGTACCAATGTAGCTGCACATTATTTTCTGCTAATTATATAATTCATTATCCAGTTAATAATTTTGATTCTGAGCTTTTACTTTAAACATAAATCTCTTAAAATGAACCTTATCAAGTACTTTTTGAAAATCAACCATATTACTGATAATCATCCACTAAGTAGATTACATTATCAAAGAGCTCTAATTAATTTTTTGTATCATTTATCTTTATGCCATGTGTGTTCTATATCAAGACCCTGAAGTATATTTGAAAAGGGAGGCCTCTATCTATTTAATGTGCAACTTGTGTGCCTGGATTCCTGGAAAGACACTCAAAATAGCAAATTCACTGTCGGGTGCATATTCACCCTCTTAAGTGCATTCATTCATCCTGTTGTGTCAGAATTTACCGTTGCAAATTGCCTTATTAATTGTTTCCCATTCGATTTTGCTGTATTATCAAACAAGATGTGATGGCTGACATGGATTTCAGTCTCAACAACAATAACTTTACGTATTCATATGGATTAAATATTTTGCTCTATATATCATAATCCATATTTAAATACAAAATTGCATTCTGGAAATTATCATGAGCAGTTTATTGTGTACAAAACATAAGAGATTCACTTTGGTTTTCGTGGATTAATGGGCAGAGGCATGCAACCCAAAAGCAAGCACTTAAAAGAAGTGCTGACTCCTCATTAATAAATATAATATTCAATTTATTCAGTCACTTTGTATTGATTGCCCTGATGTAACACATGATGTGGCATAAACACATCAATTGTTATAACAAAATGTTTATTGGAATGGAATAACATGGTCTTCTCTTGGGGAAAGAGAATCTTTCGGTGACTGTGAGATTATTTCCTATCTAAGGCTGAACCTAATGGTGCAGAATGAAGCCATTTGGCCCATCATGCCTGCACAGGAGTCTTCAAACAAGCATAATTACCTCATGCTAATCTGCTTATTCCCTGTACTCTTTCTATGCAAATAATGCAATGCCCTCTTGAATTCCTTATTTGCACTTGCCTCCACCACATTCCCAGACAGTGCATTCCATACCCTTATTACTGACTGAAAAAGCAGCATTCTCACATCACCCTTGTTTTTTTGCACATCACTGTATATCTAAGCCTCTCATTTTTGTTCTATTTATGAAAGGGGATAGTTTCTCCCTATTTACTCTATCCAGCCTGCTCAGTTTTGTTGACCTTTATCAAATATCCTCTCAACCTACTTCTCTGTAAGGTGAACAGTCCCAGATTCTTCAATATCTCCTCAAAATTGAAGTTTTTCAATTCTGGAACTATTCTTGTAATGCATTCATATCTTTTCTGTATAACTGTACATGTTACTTCAGCTGAGATAGAAGAAATGTCTTATATACGTTTAACATCACTCTTTGTTCTTGTAGTCTATGCCCATATTAATAAAGTCAAGTTTTCACAGAATTTCATAGGATGCCTACAGTGTGGAAACAGGCTATTTGGCCCAACAAGTCCACACCGAGCCTCCTGAGGAACATTCCCCTACCTTTCCCTGTAACCCTGCATTTCCTGTGGCTAATGCACCTAACCTACATATCCCTGGACAGCATGTGTATGCTTTATTAAATGCTCTCGCTACCTCTCCTGCCACCTTCAATAATATGTGCACATACACACAGATCCCTCTGCTCCAGCATCCAGTTTAGAATAGTATTCCCTATTTTGTACTGTATTTCAGTGTTGTTCCAACCAAAGTGTGTCACTTCACACTTATCTGCATTGACTCTCATTTGTCACCGAGACACCCACTCCACCAACTTGTCAATGTTCTTTTGAAGTTCTACGCTGTCCTGCACACTGTTTAAAAATCTTCCAGGGTTTGAGTCATCTGCAAATTTTGAAATTGTCCTCTGCATAACAAAAATCAGATCATTGATATATACCCCAAAACCAAGGTCCTGATATCAAACCCTGGGATAACCTACTACAAATCATCCTCCAGCACAAAAATACCTATGGACCATTACATTCTGTTTCTTATCACTTTAACTGGGCTGCTGCTGCCACCTTTTCTAGCACCTCTTCTTTACCTATTACTAAACTGTTCAGTTGTTCAGATACCTCTGCTTTTAACAAGACCATTGCCACCATATTCTAATTTGGTAAAGACAGAAGCAAAGTTCTCATTCAGTACTTTTGCCATACGCTTTGCTTCAGAAAGCAGCTTACCCTGCTTGTTCCTTATTGGCCCTACTCTATTCTTCACTGATCTTTTACTAGTGATATGCCTGAAGAACATTCTGCTGTTTGTTTTAGCACTATCTGCCATCTTTTCATCATGTTTCCTCTCAGCCTTCCTTATTTCTGTCTGAGCCTCTGTCCTGCATTTGAGATACTCGATCTGATTTCTTTTGCTGTTATTATTTCAGTACGTATCGTATGCCTCCTTTTTTCTTCTTTATTTCCTTTGAACAACTCCCTCAATCTTAATAGAAGATACCATTGCTCTTGGGCCTTTTCACGCCAAACAGCAAAAGAAACTTTCATGTTCACTTTTTCATATCAACAAGTGATATGAATGGAATGTGATAAACCAAAAAACAATGATCTTTGGAGTCTCAGTATATGGCAAAGCCAGGGCCCATTCACTGAGTTGCAGGCAATATTTTAAACTTGAAAGCAGAGTTGATAGAGATGCACAAATTCTTAAGAGGTTGAGATGACGTATTTAATGACAGTCTATTCCTCTTGGTGGAGTGTTTGAGAAACAGAGAACATCAGTATAAGGTGGTATGGCAAAAGAACCAAGCAAAAAGAAGAAAAAGCTTTTTACATAGCAAGTGATTAAGATCTGGAATCCAAATACAAGGATCAGTATTTGGGTCCCAGCTGTTTCCAATATGTATGGAATTGACCACCAAATAATATTTCCAAATTTATGGATGATACAAAGCCAAGTGGGAATGTGTGTTGTGAGGGAGAGGTAAAGCAGATTCAGGAATATTTGGTCAGGTTTATTGAATGGGCTGGAATGTGGTAGTTGGAATATAAATGTCGAAAAATAGGCAGTTATCCACTTTAGAAGGACAAGCAGTTGTGCAGTGTATTTCTTAAAAGGCAGGAGTTTGGAAGGTGTACAAAAGGTAAAAACAATGACTGCAGATGCTGGAAACCAGATTCTGGATTAGTGGTGTTGGAAGAGCACTGCAGTTCAGGCAGCATCCGAGGAGCAGTAAAATCGACGTTTTGGGCAAAAGCCCTTCATCAGGAATACAGGTAGAGTGCCTGAAGGGTGCAGAGATAAATGAGAGGAGGGTGGGGGTGGAGAGAAAATAGCATAGAGTACAATAGGTGGGTGGGGGAGGGGATCAAGGTGATAGGTCAGGGAGCAGGGTGGAGTGGATAGGTGAAAAAGAAGATAGGCAGGTAGGACAAGTCATGGGGACAGAGCTGAGCTGGAAGTTTGGAACTGGGGTGAGGTGGGGGAAGGGGAAATGAGGAAACTATGGAAGTCCACATTGATGCCCTGGGATTGAAGTGTTCCAAGGCGGAAGATGAGGCGTTCTTCCGCCAGGCATCGGGTGGTGAGGGAGCAGCGGTGAAGAAGGTCCAGGGCCTCCATGTCCTCGGCTGAGTGGGAGGGGGAGTTGAAATTTTGGGCCACAGGGCGGTGTGGTTGATTGGTGCGGGTGTCCCGAAGATGTTCCCTAAAGCGCTCTGCTAGGAGGCGTCCAATCTCCCCAATGTAGAGGAGACCGCATCGGGAGCAACGGATACAATAAATGATATTGGTGGATGTGCAGGTAAAACTTTGATGAATGTGGAAGGCTCCTTTAAGGTCTAGGATGGAGGTGAGGGAGGAGGTGTGGGCGCAGGTTTTGCAATTCCTGTGGTGGCAGGGGAAGGTGCCAGGACAGGAGGGTGGGTTGTAGGGGGGCATGGACCTGACCAGGTAGTCACAGAGGGAATGGTCTTTGCGGAAGGCGGAAAGGGGTGGGGAGGGAAATATATCGCTGGTGGTGGGGTCCATTTGGAGGTGGCGGAAATGTCGGTGGATGATTTGGTTTATGCGAAGGTTGGTAGGGTGGAAGGTGAGCACCAGGGGCGTTCTGTCCTTTTTACGATTGGAGGGTTGGGGTCTGAAGATGGAGGTGCGGGATGTGGACGAGATTCATTGAAGGGCATCTTTAACCACGTGGGAAGGGAAATTGTGGTCTCTAAAGAAGGAGGCCAATTGGTGTGTTCTGTAGTGGAACTGGTCCTCCTGGGAGCAGATACGGCAGAGGCGGAAGAGTTGGGAATACGGGATGGCATTTTTGCAAGAGGTAGGGTGGGAAGAGGTGTAATCCAGGTAGCTGTGGGAGTCGGTGGGTTTGTAGAAAATGTCTGTGTCAAGTTGGTCATCATTAATAGAGATGGAGAGGTCCAGGAAGGGGAGGGAGGTGTCAGAGATGGTCCAAGTAAATTTAAGGTCAGGGTGGAATGTGTTGGTGAAGTTGATGAATTGCTCAACCTCCTCATGGGAGCATGAGGTGGCACCAATGCAGTCATCAATGTAGCGGAGGAAGAGGTGGGGAGTGGTGCCGGTGTAATTACAGAAGATGGACTGTTCTACATAGCCAACAAAAAAACAGGCATAGCTGGGGCCCATACGTGTGCCTTTGGTCTGGAGGAAGTGGGAGGATTCGAAGGAGAAATTGTTAAGGGTGAGGACCAGTTCGGCCAAATGAATGAGAGTGTCTGTGGAAGGGTACTGTTGGGGATGTCGGGAGAGGAAGAAATGAAGGGCTTGGAGGCCCTGGTCATGGCAGATGGAGGTGTAGAGGGACTGGGTATCCATGGTGAAGATGAGGCATTGGAGGCTGGGGAAATGGAGGTCTTGGAGGAGGTGGAGGGCATGGATGGTGTCTCGAACGTATGCGGGGAGTTCCTAGACTAGGACCATGTCGAGGTAGGTAGAGATGAGTTCAGTGGGGCAGGAGCATACTGAGACAATGGGTTGGCCAGGGTTCTCAGGCTTGTGGATCTGGGGAAGGAGGTAGAACCGGGCAGTGCGGGGTTCCCGGACTATGAGGTCGGAAGCTGTGGGTGGGAGATCACCTGAGGTGATGAGGTTCTGTATGGTCTGGGAGATGATGGTTTGGCGATGGGAGGTGGGGTCATGGTTGAGGGGGCGGTAGGAAGAGGTGTCCTTGAGTTGGCATCCGGCTTCAGCGGTGTAGAGGTCAGTGCGCCAGACTACCACTGCGCCCCTTTATCTGCTGGCTTGATGGTGAGGTTGGGATTTGAGCAGAGGGATTGGAGGGCTGCGCGTTGTGAGGGTGAGAGGTTGGAGTGGGGGAGGGGAGTAGACAGGTTTAGGCGGTTAATGTCCTGGCGGCAGTTGGAAATGAAGAGGTCGAGGGCTGGTAATAGGCCAGCACGGGGTGTCCAGGTGGATGCAGTGTGTTGGAGGTGGGCGAAGGGGTCCACAGAAGGTGGATGGGAGTCCGGAATGTGAAAGTAAGCTCGGAGGCGGAGGCGGCAGAAGAAGTGTTTGACGTCACGGCACGTATTAAATTCATTGATGCGTGGATGGAGGGGGGGTGAAGGTGAGTCCTTTGCGGAGGACTGATTGTTCGTCCTCAGTGAGGTGGAGGTCTGGAGGGATGGTGAAAACTCAGTGTCCTTACCAATAAGTCACAGAAGGTTAACACACAGGGGCAGTAAGCTTTTAGAAGGGTTTTGGAATGTCTGCCTTTATTGTAAGAAATTATTTGAGTAGTGTAATCTTGCATTAGTGATGTAGGAACTTGGTTCGACCACATCTGGAGTACTGTGTGCTCTTTTAGGCTCATTATATCAGAAATGATATCATTGCCACAGAAGGAGTACAATGGCGGTTCACCAGATTTGTTTTCAGGATGATAGACTGTCCTCTGAAGAGTGACTGGGCAAACTGTGCCTGGATTCTCTAGCATTTCAAAGAATGAAAGATAATCTTATTAAAACTTATAAAATACTTAAAGGGATGGAGATGGTAGTTGCAGGTTCCCCTGGTTGTGGAGTCTCGAACCAAGGGAGAATTTAAAAGTAACGGGGATGCCACTTGGGCCCAAGATGAAGAGACTTTTGTTTTTTTTTCTTAGAGGGTTGAGAACATTTGGAATCCTGTATCCAGAAGGCTATGAAAACTAACTGAGAGTATATTTAAGATGGGAAACAATAGATTTCGGATTACCAGTGATACACAAGGCTGTGGGAATGGGATGAGTGAAAGGCATTGATATGTTCAATCAACCATGATCATATTGAATGGCGGCATGAACTCAACAGACTGAATGACTTGCTCATTCCTACATTCTGAAATGGTATTGGCCAGAATTGAATACAATGAAGAGAATTTAGTAGCTTCCCAACTAGGTTTTTGAAGGAGAGGGCAGCACATACAATAGGAGGAGATGGCTAGCTTACTGCTATCCCCAAAACCCCTGAGCAGTTATCACTGATATAAAGGCATCTCATACCCAACCCACCCTTAGGTCTGTTGCGGTATTTAACTGGTCAATCAATGGCAATGTTACATATGACCGGGGAAGGTGGAAGGAGACATGCCAGGCCACATCTTTAGCAAACTGGTGATAGGCTGAGTAAAAAGGAGTTGGGTGTGCTGTGGCCATGAGAAATGTTATTACTCATCCCCTACTTTGTGGCACCTCATTCCCACACTTATCCTCCACTCCCTCCCTTTGGTCCTCAATCCCTCTCAGACCAAAAATTCCAGAGTTAGCTCTAAGTCCAGTCACCATGGAGCTTCTCCTTTGTAATCCCAGTAGTGGCCTCAGTTCTGGCACTGATGGGACCACTCAGCTGCAGGCCTATCAGATTGACCAGTATTTTGCAAGGGGAGGACTTGCTTTCCCTGGGGGTGGAAATCTCAAATTTAGCTAATTAAGGATACCACTAACATATATCGCTGATAAACTGGGATAGGATATGAACAATGTGGCCTATGTAAAATTCAATTCAATACTCCTTTTGGTGGGGATTGGGGTTGATGGTCAAGCCAGTGTTTTGTATAGCTTCATCATAACTTCCACGGTTTTAAACTCTAAGCCTGTAGGAGATTTGATCATTCATTAGCGGTCTTCACAGAGTAGATAAGAAATCGTTACCATCCATGATATGATCAAGAATGCAGGGCACAGCTTTAAGATGATGGGCAGAAAAAAACAATGGCAAGACAAGAAAAACATTATTTTCCTGCAGCAGGTGATCAAGGTTTGGAATGCACTGCATGGGAATGTGCTGAAAGAAGGTTCAATCGAAGTATTCTAAAAAGGAATTAGATTGTTATTAGACAAGGAACAAGGTGCAAGGTTACAGAGAGAAGGCAGGGAAATGTCGCAAAGTAATTTGCTCATTCATAGAGTCTGTGTAAGAATGATGGGTGAAAAGACCTCCTACTGAACCGTTACAATTGTGATTCTATGATTATCCACTTATAGAGCTCAGGATGCTGTATATCTTATTAATTGCTTCTCAACCTGCCTTAACACTTTTGAATTATTTGGGCATGTATCTGCAAGAACCTATGCTCATTCACTCCCTGTTGAATTCTTTTCTTTTCTTTCCATTTTGCATTTCCTCATTCTTCCTGCCAAAATATATAATGTCACACTTCTCTGCATTAAATTACAACTGACTGATGTATGGCCATTGCAGCTTTCCTGCGTCCTCCTGAAGTCTATCATCCTCATCATAGTTTACAATACTTTCAATTATTGTGTCATCAGCAGAGCTAGGTAAATAACTTATCTCATTGAGCTTTGTCTCTGTTGTTAATGTCTGGTTAATTACATCATTAAGTTATAGGTAATGATGGGAAAATAGCAATTTTAACAGCATAGCTACATAACTGTTAGGGTGCATTCCTCAAGGTCAATTGCCTCTGATTACGCATGAATCTGAACAGGTTGTAGAATGTGATAATCACCACGTACTTTGTGTGCACATTTGATGGAAAACTATGAGTGAATATAGTCAAAGTGACAGAGACAAAAGGACAAGACTGTTTGTCCCAAAGGACCACAGACAAACATTGGCAGCAAAGTAACACATGTAACAGAAGGGCACAGTGAATGGAGGAATGTCAGCATTTGTTGATTTTGGGGACTCATGATCACAGTGACCTGATATAGGCAGTGGAATTTTTTTATGTAGTTTTCTGATAGTGTATTGAATTTGTTAAGAAGCACAATCTAGAAATAGTAATTTGATTAATTTGATAAAGAAAGTATATATCCATGACAATTGGAGATTGTTACTGATACCAGAAGACAAAGAGACTGGTGGCATGGAATGTGTTGATCTCATTGGAATTGTGAAGACAGAATCCTACTCTCTCGCTGATGGGTTATAGAACATTTCCCAGAGTCTTCCTCATCTTCCTTTGGTTCATTGTTCATCTGAGAAGTTAGTTCTCTGAAGATTGCTGATGAGGACCATCCAATGAGGGCCACCTGATGAGAACTGTTGCCTACAGAAGCACGATGATGATATGTCCTTTCTACCCTTGCCCAAACAAAGCACTTGTTGTATGCTATTTCTTGGACAGGTAGCTGATGATACGTATGAATTGTGTATTGTTCAAATCCTTTTAACCAACGACCATGGAATAGCTACACATGATATTAGATGACTGTTGTCTCCTTTCTTGCCTTTGTCGGTGTATTTGTTTACCATTCTTTCAAGCAACTAATATTTCTTATTTTCAAAACAATACACTTATAATAGAGTATGACATCAGTGCTTATGATTCTTAACTTTTCTTTCTATATGCTAGAAATATGAAAAGTTAATTACTGCTGTAATAGCTGTTCAATGAAATCTCATGCTACACTGTAAATACAAAGAAAATAGAGTTTTAAAAACAACCTAATTTTCAACACGGTATAGGGAGGGCAGAGAAAGCCACCAACAAATACAAATATTAGTTACATGTGCAAGAAGAGGTACAGGAAGTTCGAGCAGTGGATTAGAAAAATGATGTCGAGGTAGGGAAGGTCAGATAATACAACATGAGTCCCAAAAAGTATACTTGCAAGTGAATATAGCCCTTAGAAAAGATCACAAACTGGCAAAAGAAATTCTGAACATTGGAGGTGAGATCTTGTAGCAGTAGTCAAGAATAAGGTAGGAAAGGCAGTAGAGGTTATTGTTAAAAAAAGACAAAGCCTGGAATATATTGGAAACATCGGGGAAGTTGAAGGTATTATGATCCGGATGTTTCTGTGGGTACAAATAAATTAGATGATGGTTTGATAAAAGATGGCAAATGAAAAGGATCGGAGAGTTGGAATGAATGTGTGTATTCACTGAGACACCATTTTGGGGGCAGCCAGCCTCATCACACAGATAGACATACACAGAAAATGTACTTTGTGATAGTGCGTACAATACTAAAGTCAGGTGCATATCCCAGTTTTCAAAAAGAGGTAAATCAATTATTAGAGTTGATTCTCTTAACAAAGGAAAAGGGAGCTCAAAAACATATTGCTTTTTTAACAGCATATTCCTGAGAAGGTAAATTGATTGATATAAATGCTGAAATTTTACAAGGGAAGAAATTTCAAATCGATTTCTTTGTAAAGTTATCTAAAGACGCTGGTAATATTGAAGGTAAATGTGGAATATTGCATGCAATTCTGGTCTCCTTCCTTTTGGAAGGATGTTATGAAACTTGAAAGGGTTCAGAAAAGATTTACAAGGATGTTGCCAGGGTTGGAGGATTGAGCTATAGGGAGAGGTTGAATAGGCTGGAGCTGTTTTCCCTGGAGCGTTGAAGGCTGAGGGGTGACTGCTTAGAGGTTTATAAAATAATGAGGGGCATGGATAGGATAAATAGATAAAGTCTTTTCCCTGGGGTGGGGCAGTCCAGAATTAGAGGGCATATCTTTAGGGTGAAAGGGGAAAGGTATAAAAGGAACCTAAGGGGCAAATTTTTCATGCAGAGGGTGGTGCGTGTATGGAATGAGCTACCAGAGGAAGTGGTGAAAGCTGCTGCAATTACAACATTTAAAAGGCATCTGGATGAGTATATGAATAGGAAGGGTTTGGAGGGATATGGGCCAAGTGCTGGCAAATGGAACTAGATTAGGTTGGGATATCTGATCGGCGTGGATGAGTTGAACTGAAGGGTTTATTTCCATGCTGTACATCTCTATGACTCTATGAGTCTATAAGTGTGTTTATGAGTTCAGTGATGCATTGTGTTGCTTTTCAGTTAGGTCCCCCCTCTTGGAAATGGATTGTATCCAGTGTAGACCCAGCAATGCTTTATTGTTAGAGCAAGGAAAACTGGTAGGTATCTTTATGATGTATGTTAGTGATTTTTTTGAGGGGCAGTTCTGTAGAATTTGAGCAATGTATAATGGATAAAGTAAAAATGGGCTTGAAACTTGGTAGTCAAACTTCAGAGCTTGGATCTATAATCAGATTAAATACAGAGATAAAACCTGAAGTGACCTTGGATCAACAAATTGTATTCCAATAAATGGGGCTAGATCCTTACAGGAAGAGGATCTTGTCTCCATTGCAGAAGCAAACGAACTCAAATTTGATTGGTCAGTTGAATTATTGCACTTAGACTGGACCTAAGCCAGTTATGACCAACTGAAAATGAGTACCATGATAAAACATGCTAAGCTGGGGAGACTCAGGAGATAAAAATAGAACATTAAAGATATTGCATATCGGAATGTATTCAAGTTTCCAGTCATCGGTGATCCAGAAAATATGAAGTCAGTCATTTTTAGTAATGTTTCACACATCAGTCTTCCAGATGGATATTTAGCACAGAATGTTTTGTCATATTCTTAAATGGAAAAGAATAGTAAATGTTCTTCATTGCCATGAGAGGCAAAAAAAAAAAGAAACTTCACTGCTGAAACACTGGCAATTGTAGAAGCAATACATTTACTTGTCTAATATTCTGAAGGAAATCTAATTCAAGGGGCAAGATGAGGGAAAAAGAATTGCCCACAGAAATTTATGTGTATATCCATTCTCTTCAGGACTTTTCATTCAGCAAAGCATGTCACAGAGGAAAAGTTGAGAACTCATCTTGCTAATGATATAAAGTGTTGGAAAGAAAGGAGATTTCTGAAACAAAATAGGTTGACACAAGTCACTATCTTTACAAAGAGAAAAGCTTACCAAAACAAATTTATTGGGTGTTCTCAAACAGAAACAAATTATCTGCTGGGGAGGACATGGAAAATTGTGATGATGACATAGAAAACTGTGTTATAAGAACATGGGATATCTTTTTTCTTTAATTGCTTTGTAATTATTTCTATTTGTGGAATTTTTTAAGAATATAGATCCATTCACAGCTGATCTGTTATAATATAGAGAGAAATAAAGTTCCCTTGTTTAGCTTTGGAAAGATTATTATTAATGATGCTAATTTAAACAAGGTTGAATCTATTAGTAACTAATTAAACACATTGGTAAGGTTGGATATTTTTTAATCAACCTGTTCAGATACAAAATGTCTGGAGCAGGTGTGACTTGAACCAGGGCCTACCTATTCTTTCTTTTCTTTTTCCTCCTAAAAATTATGTTTGAATTGGACACAGTTCTCAGAATTAAATCCAGTCTATTGTAGTAGGAAACCTATTGCAGTCGGAAAAGTAGGCTGACTAAATCATGCAGGAGGCAGCACATTAGTCTGCTAGTGATGAAGAGGGAAGCTTTACAATAAAGTTTGATATTTCAAAATCAACCTGTTCAGAGATATTATGGCACACACTTGATGTACGTAGGACTTTAACCTCACCCACACGGCTCAAAGATAGGGACACTACCATTGCACCTCAAGAGCTTACGCTGGATCTGTTCTCAAAACAGAAACAACCCGCTCAGAGACATCATAACACACGTCTGGAGTAGGTGAAGCTTGAACTTGGGTCTCCTGAATCAGAGATGGGGATACTACAACTGCACTACAAGAGCCTTGCATCTGCCTTATATGTTTTCTAATCAATCTGCTTAGAAATGTTATTATGCACCTTTGGAGCACGTAGGTTTTGAACCAAGGCCTCCTGGCTCAGGGTTCGGGCTACTACCACAGTGCCATAAGAGGATAGGCTCAGGTCATCAGTTTCAGTTGGGTAGGCCATTGCCTGTTACTAAGAGAACCCAGGCTCAACAAGCTCCCCAGGGAGATTAATTAGCGATTCCCCATAATTATCACTCATATCAACTGCATTTCCCTTATTAACTATTTCTGTTACAGCATCAAGTAATGTATTTATGTCAGTCAAACAGAATTTTCCTTTAACAAATCCATGTTTGGTTGGCATTGCATGTAATGGGCTCTATATGTAAATTGTTAGTTGGTGACTTGCGTGATTTATGTGGTGATTTAATGGTGAGAAAGCTTTCCGGTTATGTATGAAGGCACTCGCGGATATTAGAAAAAAAAACGAACAAATCCATGTTGGACTTTCTTAAACAGTGCACACTTTCCCAAGCGATTGTTAATTTTGTCCCAGACGGTACTTCCTTCAAGGTTTTCTACTGCTAAAGTTAAACTGATTGGTTTTCCCAGAAGAATTGATTTGTTGTTGCTGTATTATTCTTCCATCCCTTTTTTCTGAACAAGCCTATAACTTTTGAAATTGCCCATTCTTCTGGAACCACTTCCACATCCAAGGAGGAATTTTGATTATATCATGCTTAGAAAGCAGCTCTACTATCTGAATCTCAAGACATACTTTTCATCCTTATTTTTGCTATTGAGTCAGTACAATTAATACACATATGGCTGTCAATGTCAGTTATCAACACAATTGTATATTCTGAATTACATTCTGCTGATATTTTAGGTAATGTAAAGTGAAAGACATATTATGCATGTTGTATTATCTGCTTACTTAGATAATTTAAGCAAGACAAATTATTTTGAGGCATTTTAACTTATCCACAAAACCTTGAACTTGCAGCATTCAAAGTCTACGCATTCATATTATCTAACATTTTCAAAAGCTTTGCTACTTCACTAGATTCACATTATAATTGTGTGACTCATGAAAGGAACCCTTATATTGTGACCATAGATTAAGCTCATCCTTTTACAAATAAATTTGAATTTAATGTTATCAACAGTTACATCATACAAAATTAAGCTCGCAGCAGCAGCACTGAATACCATATTTTTACTTGGCGAAACAAGATTGCTTTCAGCCAATGTTTGATTCTTTACCAAGTTTCAAGCTCCAGCTATCAATCAGCTAATGGTACGTATTTTTAAGTATGATGTAAGTTTTTTTGTCATGCTCAAATTCTTCAGGGAAAGTTATGTCGACTAGCTATATCAATCAGCTCATCATCTGCAATGGCTGCTTTACACTTTCAAACTTCTAATTTTGAGAATATGCTCAATGTTTTAAGGTTATAAGGAAATTCAATTAAATATAAAAAATAAATGCTCAGGCATTGGGTCCCTGTTCAGTTTTCATCAAGTGACAAATAAATAATAGAGCAGGAAATCATTAAAAAAATTATTTCTATGTTTGTCAACATTTTAATATTTGTCATCTTTTACAAATTATGTTAATATAACTGCACGACTCATTTTTTGGTTTGGCACAAAGGTCCAAACTTTGAAGGTAAATTTTTCTTGTCTCTACAGATGGCGAGAATCTGAAGAATTTTATGGAAAATTGCCCAGATATGTTCTATACACAAAAGCAGGACAAGTGTAATACAATCAATTAATGCCTATAAGTCTACACTTCATCATCAATAAAACGTGATAGAAGGACCCAATGACATTGATATCAAGCAGCATTTGTTCCTTAGAGAGCAGTTCCAAACCAAAAGCCTGCATTACCTAGAAGGATAAGGGCTGCAAATGCATGCAACTACCACAACATGCAAATTGCCCTCCAAGTTACACCACATCCTGGCTAGGAAATTGATCACCATTTATTCATGTCACGATCAAAATCATGGAATCCCACTCCGCCCCCCAAAATTGCATTTTAAGGAACCTGCACCAAATGGACTGCAGCAGTTCAAGAAGGTAACTCATTAACATCTTCTCAATGACTATTAAGGATAGGCAATAATTGGTGGCCAGCCAACAATCCTCAGGACCAATAAGTGATGTTTTTCAAAAAATATTATCATTATGGTACTTCGACATCTCTTAGAGAAACACAATATAAGTAGAAAATTATGTCTGTGGTAACCATGGATTTTTAAAAAAAATCAGAA
Organism: Chiloscyllium punctatum; assembly: GCF_047496795.1. Taxonomy (NCBI): domain Eukaryota; kingdom Metazoa; phylum Chordata; class Chondrichthyes; order Orectolobiformes; family Hemiscylliidae; genus Chiloscyllium; species Chiloscyllium punctatum. The sequence goes on along the minus strand of NC_092750.1, from coordinate 46,246,427 downwards.
ACCAAAGGGTCTGTTTTCATGCTGTACATCTCTATGACTCTATGACTTAAATAATGACTTCATTAAATAATGACTCTATGACTTCATTAGCAGAGGGATTGAATTCAAGAGTCGTGAAGTGATGTTGCAGCTGTACAGGACTTTGGTTAGGCCACAGTTGGAGTACTGTGTGCAGTTCTGGTCGCCTCACTTTAGGAAAGATGTGGAAGCTTTGGAGAGGGTGCAGAGAAGATTTACCAGGATGTTGCCTGGAATGGAGAGTAGGTCGTACGAGGATAGGTTGAGAGTTCTCGGCCTTTTCTCGTTGGAACGGCGAAGGATGAGGGGTGACTTGATAGAGGTTTATAAGATGATCAGAGGAATAGATAGAGTAGACAGTCAGAAACTTTTTCCCCGGGTACAACAGAGTGTTACGAGGGGACATAAATTTAAGGTGAAGGGTGGAAGGTATAGGGGAGATGTCAGGGGTGGGTTCTTTACCCAGAGAGTGATGGGGGCATGGAATGCGCTGCCCGTGGGAGTGGTAGAGTCAGAATCATTGGCGACCTTTAAGCGGCATTTGGATAGGTACATGGATGGGTGCTTAATCTAGGTTAGAAGTTCGGCACAACATCGTGGGCCGAAGGGCCTGTTCTGTGCTGTATTGTTCTTTGTTCTATGTTCTAAATAAAATGTTTTTTTTAAGATTGTTTGATTCAGACATTCCAAGCCCAATTTTAATGTGTGTAGTTTTATATTGAACAGTAATGTTTGTCAGTAATAAAACAGTGGAAAATAAATGGAGATAGCTCTATTTTTGCATGTATTTGCTTGACTGGAGATTAATCCAAATGAATTTCCTTTTACTTATTCACAGAATGTGGGTATCATTAGCAAGGCCAGAATTTGTTGTCTAACCTCATTTACCCTTAAGAAGGTGGGGTGAAACATCATATTGAGTCTCAGCAGATTATGTAGTGTAAGTAAACCTAAAGATCTGTTTGGAACGGAGATCCAGGCTTCCATTCCAGTGACAGTGAAAGAATGGTAAGATGGTTCCTGGTCGCAATGATGTGTGACATGGAAGGGAACTTGCAGCTGGAGATGCATCCATGTACCTGCAATATTTATTCTTCAACGTAATGCAGAAAAGAAGAATAGAAGAATAAAATAATCTTTATTGTCACACATACTCAATGAGTATCGGTGAAAACTTTCTACGTCACCATTTACAGTGCCGACTTAGATACAAAAGTACCTAGGCACAGTGAAGGGCTTTAGCCTGAAACGTTGAATTTCCTGCTCCTCAGATGCTGCCTGACCTGCTGTGCTTTTCCAGCACTACTCTAATCTTGACAGCTTCTTCAGTTACAAGGTTTTAGACAATACAGAAATAAAATGTTCAGCGTGACAGAAATAAAGGTTCAGTTCAGCAAACCACGGTGGCACTCAGCTTCCAGTCCACACTGGGCCCCGGCTTCACACCATGCCAGGAGGTTGCTGTGCCACACCTAGAGGCTCCTACAGGAGGAGACCATTGTGCCAGGCTGGGAGGTTGTCACACCATGCCAGATCGGGAGGTTGCCAAGCCAATGCCCAGAGGAATTGGCATTCACCTGAGACTGGGGAGTCATTGCCAAAAGCTGGAAATAGTTGCTGATTGGGAGATTTGGAATTGTCAGTCACTGGAAGCCGGGAGTTGTCACCAAAGGCCAGGAGTCAAACAGAGTAAAAAAGAAGAAGGGAAAAAGCACTAGGAGGAAGAGAAAGAGAAAAAAAGAAGAATGGGAGGATCAGTCAAGCTCCAGCTACAGCATCCTACTCCCCTGCCATCTTGCAACATTTTAGGACAACGGTGTGGACTAAAAACAAAAAAAGTGATGAATTTAACTCAATAAGTCAGGAAGTATTTTTGGAGAGAAATATACAGTTAACATTTTAGGTCCTTAACCTTTCATCAGAATCCTTTACTGATGAAATGTCATAGATCTGAAACATTAACTCTGTATTTGTCTCCACAGTCTGCCTGCTTAGTCTTTCAAGCATTTTCTACTTTATTTAGGTTCAGGGCATTAGCAATATTTTGTTTTTGGTTAGTGGGTTTGAATTATGTCAATGAAAAATCTATGGCGAGTTGCTGAAATGCATCTTGTAGATGGTTCGTGCTGTTATTGAGGTGGTGCCGCAAGTATATATTTAATACAGTGGAAAGGATGTCAATCAAACAGGCTGCTTTTTCCAGGATGGTGTCAAGCTTTGTGAGCATTGTTGGAGCTGCACCCATGCAAGAAAGTGAACAGCATTCTATCACAATCCTGACTTGTATTATAAATTGTGGTCAGGTTTTTGAACGTAAGGGCATATATTATTCACTGCAGAATTCTTTGCCTCTAATCTTAGTGAGGATATTTTTCATTTCTGGTGCAGTTGAAAATGACTAATAGTAAGTATCCTGCCTGTTATACACTCCAATTGATTTTCCTCCTTTTGACTTTAATGTCTAGCTTATTTCTTTCTCTCTCCTTATTCTCTCAGTTATTTTCAAAGTTAACAATTTCTATTGCAACCTAGCTGAGAGTCATTGGATCTATTATTTACACAGTGGCATACTAAGAACTCTGTTCTGAAGATGGATAAAGGTTCCAGTTACTCAAGATTCCAGTCATGTCATGGATATTCTTGCAACTTGAAAAGATTTCCTCATTAAAAGCATATAAACAGAATTTCTGTGAAATGTCTTAAAAGTTGATGTTATTCTCCAGCATTTCTGCAATACCTTCAAGGAACTCTTTAGATACATGAACTTCCGAGATAGAAATTTCAACTTAGTCTTGTGGTTACCCTCGGCTTACAATCCATTATAATTATCTCTGTAATGATTTCCACCATCTACATGCTTTATATATAGCCAGTTGGAATAAGCAACTAGATTCAAATCCAGTAAATTCCAGATGTTATTTGATTGCATTAAGTATCATTTCAATGTAAAATGTAGGATAACAAAATCCCTGCCGTGATTCTCAAGTGAGGGTCCTTATTATATGTCAAACCACTACAAAGAAGTGTTATTTTGTAATGAGAGATTTGTCCACATATAGAGGAAATCTAAAAAGTGGATAATTTTCAGTAAGCATACCATAGTTGTAGGTTTTCTCTCTTTAAAATAGTTCTTATTTCAGTGCTCAAAATACGTGTGTGTGGTGGACAAATCCAGATTCAAAGCCCAAGGAGATTCACTTACAGGCTGATCAATTGGAGAAAAGTCACTCCTATCATTAAATTGGAAGAAAATTATCAGGGGCTGATTGTCCAATCATTGGCTGCTTCTTTCCATACTTACTGATGATAGATTCACTAATAAGCCTATTGGGCTGGGAAATGGCAGCCAAAGGGCTGAGATCTCATTGCCTTTTTGCCAAGGTTGCCAGTCCCTTTGCCAAGGTTGGACTCGAAGGGGTGTATGTGGTAGGTATTATGGAGAATGGAGGCAGATACATGTGAGATGAGGGAGAAAGGGAGGCTGCAGTGGGGTTGGGAGAAGGCAAGAATCTGCGAGGATGGTGAGGAGAGACAGGGAGGCTGTAAGACAGTGTAGGCGTGCAAAGTAGGGTGCCAGGTAATATGGGAGGTGACAGTGGGGCAGCAAAAGGGTTACAGAAGAGGCAAGGAGGAAATGGGAAGGGACACAAGGGGGCTGGAGAAGTTGCAAACTTGTTAATGGTAGGAAGTGGCAAGGATAGGGGGAAACTGAGAGGTTTTGGGTTGGGGAAGAAAGAGAGAGGCTACAATATGGCTGGAGATAGAAGTAATCTATTAACAATTGGGAAAGAGAGAGACAGGGAGGCTGTAAGGAAGTTGGAGAAACCAGTGTTGATATAATTTAGGCCTCATGTCCCAACAACTAACAACTCATATCAGACAACAGCACCTATTGACCATACACAATCAACCAGTGCTCAATCAGCCCATACTTGCAAACTTCAGAAAAATATATCCACCACTAGATGGGATTCTGCTCTTGGAAATTATTTTTTAAAAACTCCAAACTGTGCCAGAGTAACACTAGAAACCGATTTAAGATCAACCAGACCCACAATGTGATGCTTTGCACATGCTAGAAACTACATACACAAATACATAGGATCCTGTTTTATGTAGGCAAAATGTATTTGTACAGGCATTGCATCATTTTCAAAGAAGGGGGTTATAGGGACAGTCAAACTCTGCTATGTCTCGAAGGCAATACCTTAACCAATCAAAATCTATCTGCTTGGTCTGAGAATTAAGGTTGGAAGTTAGCTGTTCTTGTGGCATCTCTAAGTTAGTTATAGCCTAACCAATTTGCACCCTCTTCTTATTATATTTAATCTATGGTGTGTCTTTTTTCTAAAGTTTCTTCCTAGTGTCATATTCCTGTTAAGTGCAGAATTTCAGCTCTGAAGATGAGACATCTGGACTTGAAATGTGAGCTTGCTGTCTTTCCATAAATGCTGTCTGACCTGCTGTGCTCTCCAACATTTATTCATTTTCCGTACAGATTCCAGCATCTGCAGTAATTTGTTCCTACAAAATTTGTTCCTTTAGCAGTTTGAATTGAAGAGGGAAGGAAGCTGCAAAGAGGGAGGAAGAGGAAAGGAGATTACAGACAGGGAAGGGAGAATGCATGAGGGCAGTTGCTGTTAGGAAGACTGAAAAAAAGAGATTAAAGTTTTAAATCTTAACAAAAGGAGCATTCGACTAACAAATTAGTCGGGATAACTTGAAATCATTAAGTTGATGAATTGCTTGCAAATTAATATGGATGCTGTAGTTGAAAGCGGCATATGTGCAGGATTTACTACATAAGAAAAACTGCAGTCACTGCTATTGAAAATAAGACTGTTGGCTATTAAATTTAAATCTGAAATTGAGATACAAATTGCAGTAAAAAAATAGTATATGCCTGGTTAAAATTTTCCAGTTTTATTAATATACAGTAGAAACACATGAGTTATGGTTTCAACATCCGAGAATATATGTTCAGAGTAATGGCTTTTTATGTGTAGGAATGTGTGGCAGTTATTTTGCTGCTAACTTATGCCTGTGGTCTTGTGCCATTTCGATACATTATTGTCAAGCAAATCAATGTTTTTTTTCTGTGTTATGGCATCAAATTTTGTAGAGAGCTAATCATTATTCAGGATACAAATTAATTATTCTAATTTGCCTCTGTTTTCGCCCAAATACCTCATGTCAACATAAATTTATGTAAATGAACAGCACCTAATAACCAAGTTAGCGAGAATAGCAAAGTAGCTCTTAAACCCCAAAAGCAACCCTCAGAAAAATCTCAGATGAGCACTTGAAGAAATATATTGTGCTCTTTTCTGTTTTGGAATGAAATTTCCATTTTCTAATAGCAGATCTCTAGCTCCATTGATACTTAAATCCAACTGTCAATTTCCTGGGGGTTTACCACTGAATTGGACTAGCCATATAAATACCATGGTTAGAAAACAGATCAGAGGCCAAGAATTATGTGCTGAGTAACTCATGCCCTGACTTCTTAAACTTCTCGAAGTCTGTCCACCTGTACATATAAATCAGTTGAGTGATGGAATACTCTCCACTTGCCTGGATAAGTACAGCATCAAATATACTCAATGACTCAACACCATCAAAGAGTGCAGCCCACTTGTTTAGCATGTTGATGGTCTTCAGCATTCGCTCATTACAATACCAACACAAAGTGGCAGCAGTCTCACACATATACCAAGGCTTAGAAGTAGATTGGATTGTGCACGTTATCTCAGATGAGGTAAAATTAGGCTTCAAGGCAAGTGATAAAGAAAATTATGATAGACTTCTTTTCAACTGTTTGTTTAATGCCTTTAAGGAAGAGGATTTGGATGTGTCTCACATAAAAACTTGACACTCAATTGATAATGAGGCTATTTGAGTTGCATGTTTAGAAACATCCTGAAGCAACTCTCTGTGAATTGCCCTGGAAGTTGAAGCTTCTGATGGACAATTACTCAGCATCTGGAAGCCTCTGAAAACGTCTTGAAGATTGAGTTTGGGTCAAAGACATTGTATTATTTCTATTGCATTAGGTTAAGTTTACCTATGAGTGTTAAAGGAATTAAAATCTGCTTTAACTCTTGGGCAACTTTTAAACTGACTCCACCAACTCACTTCTGTCCTCACATTTGAGGAAACATGGACACAAATCTTGGCCCCAGACTAAATCTGCTGACCCCCATGCACCCAACACCTCCCTTGACTTAACCTTGACTTAACCTGATTGACATGACTTCCATCCTCCGCTCTCCAAAAAAAAAAGTAGTCTCAGATCAGAGACCCCTCTGACCAGACCTGCCCTAACAACCATCAACCACTGTCCCACACAACAGACCCCTGCTTTAACCAAAGCACTTATGCATTTACCTGTCATTACACTTAATTTGGCAATGTAGACAAAGACAGTGATTTTCTTTCTATGGTTCTGGATGTTCCTCCAGGTTGTTAAGATAGCTCTGACATGGGTAGGATAGTCTGGTGCTGTGGCCTATTCTATTGGTCAAGACATCCTGCCTGTGCAGCAGACCTTCCAGCAAGACCTCCGGGTCCCTGCTCACGAAGCAATCTAACATTATTACCCTTGTCTGTCAAGTCCAGGCCAAACGTCAGGAACGGTGTAGGACAGCTGCAGACTAACAGTTCGTATTTGGTTGCAAAATGGCCTTTTAAAGATGGCTGCAACAATTCTGTCAGTTTTGAGATATCCTGGCACAGGTAAGTTGTTTTGATAACAGGATATGGTAAGATGGGGCTCAACTTAGAATAGAAGATTGCAAAAGGGGTGCCTGGGGAAGTTAATGAAATGAATGTAATAAAACACAGTGAGGAATCTCACTTAGCCATGTAATAAAAATTCCTCCGAAAAACAACTCAACTGAGATTCAGCCCAGGATTTCCAATCCTGAGCAGAAGATTTGTGCCAAGAACTTACATATTCACATAGCTAGTAAATGATCACAGAATGACAAATCAAATTCTGCTTCCTTGGGAAGATTACAACATGTAGCTCAAGACAACTGGGAAAGTGGAAAATAATGAAGTTACACAGTGTCAGAGTTACTCAGCACAGAAACAGATTCTTTGATCCAACTTATCCACATTGACCAGATATCCTAACCAATCTAGTCCTATTTGGGATCATTTGTCCTATATCCCTCTAAACAATTCCTATTCATACACCCATCCAGATGCCTTTTAAATGCTGTAATTGTACCAGCCTCCACACTTCCTTCAGCAGCTCATTCTATACATGCACCACCGTCTGCATGAAAAGGTTGTCCCTCAGGTCCTTTTAAATCTTTCTCCTCTCACCTTAAACCTATGCCTTCTAGTTTTGGACTCACCTACTCTGGTAAAAAGACCTTTGCTATTCACCCTATTCATGTCCTCATGATTTTATAAACCTCTAAGACATCTTCAAACCTCAGCCTCCAACAAGAAAAGCCTTGGCCCATTAGCTTCTCTCTATAACCCAAACTTTCCAACCCCAGAAACATCCTTATAAATCTTTTCTGAACTCTTCCAAGTTTAGCAAAATCTTTCCGATAGCAGGGAGACCAAAATTGAACACAGTATTCTAAAAGTGGCCTCAACAATGCTCTGTACAATCTCAACAGACATACCAACTTGTATATATTAAGGACAATACATGGTGCCAGTTGTGATTTATTTACAAATCTTTTATTGATGCTAAATCATTAAATAATCTGGATCACAAGTATGATAATTGTCTTACATTCCAACCACTTAATCCGAGCTATCAACATCTTTTCTCCACTAGCACCAGAGACCAACTACCGACTACACTCAATCCCATCCCCCGCCACCTCCCACCCCCCACCGAAACTATAGTATAAATGCTGTCCCCTCCACGCTTCACTTCAGCTCTTTGGAAGAGTCATCTAGACTTAAAACGTTAGTTTGCTCTCTCTTCATGGATGCTGTCTGACCTGATGTGATCTCCAGCACTTATTGCTTTCAGTTTGACACAATTGTAGTTAGTTGTTGCAATCACAATAGAGTTGATGTACAGAAATCTAAAGAGCTTTCAGATTTTTTTATGTTTAACTTGCTACCTTAATACCTATACAAATCTCTTTCAATGTCATAGGTTATCAGCTCTTGTTCCACTTGTTAATCACAAAATCATTTGTTAATTGTTTTTATCAGATTAGAAAGCATATTTAGTTTTTTTGCCAACAGTTCATCTAGTTTTGTACTTAACACACAGCCTTACAATTTAATTACAACAGAACATTCCTTGTTACTTGGTTTTATATTTATTACAATAAATGTTTTCAGCGGATCACATTATCTGTGGTTCAAGTGAAAAGATTCTTTAGTCCACTTGATCTTACCTTTCCAGAATACAAACCTGTGTGTTTTCAAGGTAGCACTTAGATTCCTAATGAGCAGACAGTAATTTGACTGCTGTCAAAATATTTCTAATAAAGATTAATACGGAGTGTCCATATTGTTGGAATAAAATGATTTCCATTACCTTTTATGTGACAGTTCTTCCCTGCTTCTGTTGAGAAATTTTGATTTGAAGTATTTGGATCATTAACCAAATGATTAATTGGAATTAGCTTTCAACTATCATTGTCTCCTCAAGTGCAGTTTCTGGTCTATATATCATTGATTGATGTTCTGGGAGTTCTTTATTAACTTGGTGTTTTCAAAAGACACAAAGTACGGTTCTGTCAAAAACATCTTAGATATTTTATGTAAAAGTTACTCCATAATACAGATTTGGAGATGCTGGTGTTGGACTGGGGTGTACAAAGTTAAAAATCAAACAATACCAGGTTATAGTCCAACAGGTTTAATTGGAAGCACTAGCTTTTGAAGCACTGCTCCTACATAACGACTTGGTGCTTCCAAATAAACCTGTTGGACTGTAACCTGGTGTTGTGTGATCTTTAGCTTCATTATACAGTCGCACTGTTCCTTGGACCACTGTTTTTATATTTTACATCTTTCAACAACGTGCACCATGATTGTACTGCTCTTTCATGGCTTCATTCTTCAGTTTCAATACAACCATCACATCTCGTGAAATGCTTTGATTTCTTACACCCAAATGATCATCTCTGATGTCTTCAGGTTTCATTCCTTGCTCAGTCCTATAGATTGTCAATGTACCATCCCTTGGTAGCATTATGTGAAAAGGTTGGATTAAGTTCTATTTATTGACTGATAATGGTCACCTCTGGCTATCTAACATCTTCAAACCTCAACCTTTACTCCAATGACACTGCTACATTATCCACATGCCTATTCAACATTATGTCCAGAATCAAATGAAAATTACTTGCAGATTAATGCCTGCAGAAGTAAAACTATCCACTTCAATTCATGTCAAAACCCTTGCCACTGAATCAATAAATCTTCCTAGCTGTTTGCTCAGTTTTAACTACTGGATTCTGTTCAATCATGAATTGGGTTTCCATTGTAAAATATGGTCAACTGCAAAAAAACATTTCTTTTCACCTGTGTACTAGTATATACTTACCAGTGGAGTAATACATATTTATACTCCCATTCTTATCCATAACTACATCTCTTCAAGGATTGACTTCCCAATTGCAGTTCCAATGGCATTAAAATTACTGCATATTTTCCACTACCAGCGAACCAAAATTAGTCCGTATGTATTTAGCAGTGATTATTCTGATGGACCATAACTGAGTCCTTCATGGGAATTATGAATCTATTAAGACAGGAATAAATTAGGTTTGAGAAATTTCCAGTAGGTCAAAGAAGTTGGTTGGAGATGAAATTATTTTAAAGGATTGAGAAATTCTGGAAGTGATGGAAGCCAAAATCACAAATGGGAGGGGAAAATAAAGTTTATTTTTGATGAAGCTTGATTGAGTGTTTTGAAGAAGTAACAAAGAGCATTGGTGAAGACAGAGCAGTGGATGCGATCTATATGGATTTCAGTAAGGCGTTTGACAAGGATTCCTCTGGTAGATTGGTAGCAAGGTTAGATCCTAGAATACAGGGAGAACTAACCATTTGGATACAAAACTGTCTTAAAGGTAGAAGACAAAGGGTGGTGGCAGAGGATTGCTTTTCAGACTGGAGGCCTGTGACCAGTGGTGTGCCACAAGGATCGGTACTGGGTTCAATGCTTTTCATCATTTATATAACTGATTTGGATGTGAACATAGGAGGTATGGTTAGTAAGTTTGTAGACAAAACCAAAATTGGAGGTGCAGTGGACAGTGAAGAAGATTACCTCAGATTACAATGGGATCTTGATCAGATTGGCCAATGGACCGAGGAGAGGCAGATGGAGTTTTATTTAGATAAATGTGAGGCACTGATTTTGGAAAGGAAAATCAGGACAGGACATATACACTTAACTGATAAGGTCCTATGGAGTGTTGCTGAATAAAGAGAACTTGAAGTGTAAATTCATAGTTCCTTGAAAGTGGAATCACGGGTAGATCGGAAATTAATAAGGCATTTGGTATGCTTTCCTTTATTGGTCAGTGCACTGAGTATAGGAGTTGTGAGGAGTTCGGAAATGTTGCAGCTGTATGAATGTTGGTTAGGCCACTTTTGGAGGACTGTGTACAATTCTGATCTCCCCGCTTTAGGAATTATGTTGTAAAACTTGATAGGGTTTAGATGAGATTTACAAGGATGTTGCCAGGGTTGGAGCTATAGGGAGAGGCTGAATCGTCTGGGGCTATTTTCCCTGGAGCATCAGAGGCTGAAGGGTGACCTTATAGAGGTTTATAAAATCATGAGGGGCATGGACAGAATAAATAGACAAGGTCTTTTCTCTGGGGTGAGGGAGTCCAGAACTAGAGGGTGTAGGTTTAAGGTGAGAGGGGAAAGATTTAACAGGAACCTAAGGGGCAACATTTTCATGAAGATGGTAGTACATGCATGGAATGAGCTGCCAGAGAAATGGAGGAGGCTGTACAATTACAAGATTTAAAAGGCATATGAATAGGAAGGGTTTAGAGGGTATGGTCAAATTCTGACAAATGGAATTACATTTATCTAGGATATCATGTCAGCATAGACAAATTGGAGCAAGAGTCTGTTTCTATGCTGTACATCTCTACGGGTGGGAGTGGGGATTGGGAGGTTGGAGAATTTTCATGAAAGGCTAGTATTGCTATATTGCCTTTCACAACTTCACAATGTCTCAATGAAATCCTTTGAAGTGTAATCACTGTTGTAATTATTCAGACACAGCAAGTTCCCACAAATGGCAAAGATATGGTGGGCAAATAAGTTGCTTACTTCTGAACTTGATTGAGCAATTGATATTAGCCAAGGCCTTGGGATCATTTGTGTTCACTTGAGAGGGTCAGACAGTGCTTCGTTTTTAATATCTTGTTATGCCAATATTGCAGAACAAATTATTAAAATTCACTGGACAGGTTGATAGATCAGTTAATAAAGCATACAATAACCTGCGTTTTATTAATAGGGTCAGAGTATAAGAGCAAGGAAGTATAAAAGTGAAGTTGTACGAGACCCTAGTTCAGCCTCAGCTGGAGTATTATATCCAGTTCTGGACAACACACTTTCTGAGGTGTGAAGGCATTGGACAGAATGTAGAGATGGTTGACAAGAATTATTCCAGAGATGAGGAATTTCATTTATGATGATAAATTGGGGAAAATGGGATTGCTTCCCTCAGAGAAGAGATGTCTGCAATGAAATCTGATTGAAATACTATGTTCAAAATCATGAGATGTCTGGACAGAATATATGGGGAGAAAATGTTCCCAAAAAAGATAAAAAGATGAAGAATGAAAGGGCACAATTTCAAAGTAATAAGTAAAATACAGGATTTATGAATGCCCTACTTAAAAACACTTGTACCTTTGAATGAGATTCCATATGGAATGTATTAATATTAATTTAAGAATCCAACAATTGAACATTTCCTTGTAAGTATGAATATCTACATATATTGTCCAGTATTGTGTTCCAACTTGTGTTCAAAGTGACTTGCAAACATACTCAAAAATTGATCCCGTTCACAAACCAGGGCCTGCCTTTATGCAGAAGTGGTATGAGAAAGTGCTGATCACACAAGTGTTGGGTTTAATGGAGATATTCTATGAAAAGAAACAATGTGCATGAATGAAAATAGACCAATAGCATGAATGAAAGTAGAAGTAAGGGGGATAATCCTTTGGAGAGTTAATATGGACACAATAGGTTGAATTGTTCCTTCTGTGTGGTATTAATTCTGTGATACTTCTGTACAGAAGTCTCAGACTAAATTTATAAAATGGAGCTTATAAATCCACTGTCTTTTGACTCAGAGGTGAGAATGCTACCACTGCAGTCATGACCAGAGACCACAAGGAGTTCTGCAAAAGGCACTCACTGTTGAAGTAGCAGCATCTTCTCTCCGTCATTGCTAAATTCTCTAAGCCCTGCTGCATAGAAAAACGATGCAGCAAATTTAATATTTCAAATAAATACTAAAGGGTGGCATGGTGGCTCAGTGGTTAGCTCTGCTGCCTAACAGCAGTAGGGAGCTGGGTTTGATTCCTGCCTCGGGTGACTGCCTGTGTGGAGTTTGCACATTCTCCCCGTGTCTACGTGGGTTTTCTCCGGGTGCTCCGGTTTCCTCCCACAGTCCAAGATGTGCTGGTCAGGTGAATTGGCCATGGTAAATTGCCCAGTGTTAGGTGCATGAGTCAGGGGTAAATAAAGGGTAGGGGAATGGGTCTGGGTGGGTTACTCTTCGGAGAGTCAGTGTGGACTTGTTGGGCCGAAGGGCCTATTTCTATACTGTAGGGAATCAATTGACTTATAAATTGCAAGTCAATTTATGTGCATTGATAAAATACTGTGTATCACCACACTGGGATTTTCAGGCACCTTGAGTTCTGCTGCTGTAAGGAGTACAATGGCCACATGATTGTGAGCTCATGTTCACCTATTTTTAAATCATTCTTCACTGCTTCTTCCCATGCCCTTCCACTTTTCAGGAAGGTGGTTAACTTTGAGGCATTACGTGTCTCACTACTATGTACACTTCCGTAGACTTTTTAAAAGTTGAGAGTGTGGTGCTGGAAAAGCACAGCAGGTTACACAGCATCTGAGAAGCAGGAGAATCAGTGTTTTGGACATAAGCCCATCATCAAGAATCCTCGGATGCTGCGTGACCTGCTGTGATTTTCCAGCACAATACTGTCAACTCTGATCTCCAGCATCTGCAGTCCTCACTTTCTCCTAGATGTTTTAAAACCCTATTATGGTAGAAAAGAATTAGCCTTTTCCCAACTACTATATCTCATTCACTAATGCATCAAGCTTTCAGCCTATCTTATTTGAAGTTTAAATTAAGTAATAAGATTGTGTGTGTCATCTGAGTGTTTCTCATTGTAAGTTCATTTCTTTCCAAGTGTACTTATGCAAAACCTGAAATCATGCTTGTCCTGTGTAATAAAACATCAGTTGTCAACTTAATAATGAAATATTTCTGGCCATGTAAAATGTATTTTCCAAGCAAACAAACACGACTTGATTTTGAATTTCTCGCTTAGCTTTTGTATGCAATAAATGTTTTTCACGTAATAGTACCAATGAAAGAGCCTTTCCAACCAGCGAACAGAATAGACTGAAGGTACTTGAGAATAATCTTAGGAACAAGCAAGGAAATAAGGGTGTAAATTCAAGTTATTGCTTTGATTGTGCTATTATTCAGGTCCAGTAGACACAGTAGCCATCAGATTTACCTTGGGTCATGGAATGATTAGGAGAGTCAGAGGATTTCCAGATACTATACTGAAAAATGGGTTTCCAAGTTGCTGCTGAAATTAAATACAAGACGTTTACTAATTTATTCAATCTGGTTTGCCACCTGACATCAGCCAATGTTAACTGTATATTAATTCAGTCTACTTTCATCAGAAAAGTATTGAGAAGAGCCACTGTCAGTGCTTTCAAGCATCACTTACTCAACAGTATCCTGCTCACTGATGCTCAATGTCAATTCCAATTGGCTGAGTTATTGCCATGGAAAAACAACAGGGACCTATAGGCTCCTCAAGTTCTCAAACAGTGCATAAGGCTGAACATAATGCTTTTGTTTACAGAGAATTCTTATGAATTTATAAAAATGAGAATTTGGCACATAAATGGGCCACATTGTGAGCTCATTTTAAGGTTAACAATCAGTTAATTAGCCGTTTCATACTGCGACAATACAGTGGCTACGTGAGGCCTTTTTGCCACAAACAATATGCTGCCATTAGTGCAAAAATACATTCTATCTAACAGACAACTGAGCAACATCATGCATGAATCTCAGTGCTTTTGGAATGCCAGAAGCATAGCCCACACATTCCAGTGATTGGCAGATCAAATAAAATGGCAAGTTACTTCAATTTTGTTTCTAATAGACAAAGCATAAATCAAGCTCATATAGCCTGCATTTTTAAAACCAAAAACAAAAGATCTATTGTCAGATGTGATTCGGTGATGAGGCAGCATTAGTTGTTGTCATTAATAGCCACACTATAGCAGTTTCCTGGCTGCTAAGCCAAACACTTGACCTGATGAAGGAGCAGCGCTTCAAAAGCTTGTGATTTTAATTAAACTTATTGGACTATATCCTGATGTTGCAGTGACTTCGGATATTGTCCACCCCAATCCAACACCAGCACTACCACATCATGGCGAAGACACAGATAGATTTCTTATTTGGCCAAACAGCTGGGATACTGGGAATATTGGGCCAGTAAAACTCTGAAGTCAGAAAACCCAGAACCAGACATGAAAAGCAACTAAGTTTTTAAAACATTAGCATAGTGTAAAGGACTCATGCTGTCAACAGTCATGTGGGATAGAATATCTCAACTAAACACAGAATGAATGCATATTGACAACAAAGAACCAGATACGCAAGTCTAAAACAATGGAGCAAACATTAACAGGACATTTAGTGATATATAAAGACATCCAAACCATTAGTAGACATTATGCAGAATCTCCTGATAAGCTAAAGATCCAAAAGCCATGGGGCAAGATTTAGAAATAGAACTTGCCTATAGATCAGACAGAGATCTTCAGAAGAGGTTGGCATGGGAAAAGGCAGAGACCAGCTGTGCATCAAGAGACCATTAGATAGAGTAACATCGCAATCTGAGAGAGAGAGAGTGATGGTGTAAATCTACGAGAGACTCAAGAAGTTTTGAATGTAGGTTTGCTCGCCGAGCTTGAAGGTTCATTTCCAGATGTTTCGTCACCCTACTAGGAAACATCTTCAGTGGGCCTCAGGTGACGCACTGCTGAAAATTTCTGCTTTCGAATTTATATGTTTGAGTTTCTTTGGGTTGGTGATGTCATTTCCTGTGGTGAAGTCACTTCCTGTTCTTTTTCTCAGGGGTTGGTAGATGGGGTCTAACTCGATGTGTTTATTGCTTTAATATTGTGGGTAAATTCATTCATAACATTCTGGTTAGAGTTGTCTAACTTGCTTAAGGAAGCAGTACGAACAACCATTTTAGGATAATCAAGTTCTGAATGTGCCTCATTTTTACTTGCTAGAAGTGGCATACAACCATTTACAGGAATATGCCCTCTGAAAACAGAAGGATTCTGATCAAAACTTGTTCCTTTATTTGAATTACCCAGGTACTTTAGGGACCCTATAGATCCCATTATTTCTCCACAGGAATGGATCAGCTAATTGGAGTCAACTTGTCAAACAATCAGCAAACTTTCCCCATGTTGTAAAAATATTTGTGATTGTTTGAAATTTGGTATTCCTGCATTTTTACTGATTAGTTCATGATGAATAGCTTCAAAAACATTGGCTCTCCTATAACTATTATTACTGGATGCCAACCCTACAAGATCTCATTTCATTAAACCAATGTAGCTATCCTCAAATTGCCAAGTAAAAGACTAAGGTTGTGACAGTAAATGGAAAGAGAAAGGACAAATTAATGAAATGTTTAGGGATAATGGCGCTCAGTTCAAAAGGGTTTGTGACTGTGTATTGCCTGGAAACATATAACATTTGTGAAAGTTGGAAATTATTTCAGTAACTCAAGCGTTATCTTGGCCCACTCCACCTCCCTGTTCCTGTGAGAGCATTGCAAAGCAATATGCATGCTTGTGGTGACAATATGCATTTTATGCTGAACTTTAAGCTGTTATATTCAAAACATTTGTATCCTCTGCTATAATTGTGCCTTGCAGCTGTTGTGCAATAAAAGTGTGCGGGGAAAGGAACAAAGATTAACTGCAGGCTTTGAATGCTATCTCCTGAGTGTGAAGGAACTCAATCTTTAGATTGGCACCTTATCTTCTTTAGTTAAATAGTAAGCATGTGTGGAAAGTTAAGTAATTCAACTTGCCACTTCAGATGCATCTGAATTTTTTCTTTAGCTGCTTTGAGGCGTTACTGCTTTCATATGGTTTACAGTTTTCATTCATGCAATTTGTGTCAATATTTACCAAAAGGATGGCCTCTTCCTCCTTTTCCAAAATGGAGGGTGGGAAAAATTGTGGCTGTAAGAGCTGTTTCTTTTTTGAGATATTTTAGGTATTGGAGAGGAGTTCCTTGAATTCCAGGAGCAGCAATTAGGCAGTATTTTATATGCTGTGGCTTCATTTTGGAACTTGAGGAAAAAAAGTCAAAACAATGGCACTTTTAAAAGGGAGAAAGACAGCCAGCATATGGTCAGCTGTCTAACTGACAAACCAGTGAATGTGGATTAGAGTGGTGCTGGAAAAGCACAGCAGGTCAGGCAGCATCCAAACAGCAGGAAAATCGACTTTTCAGGCAAAAGCCCTTCATCAGGAATGAGGCAGGAAGCCTTGGGGGGAAAGAGACAAATGGGAGGGGGGGGGGGGGGGGGCTGGGGAGAATGTAGCTAAGGATGCAATAGGTGGATGGAGGTGGGGATGAAGGTGATAGGTCAGAGAGGAGGATGGAGTGGATAGGTGGGAAGGAAGATTGGCAAGTAGGACAGGTCATGAGGATGGTGCTGAGCTGGCAGTTTGGAACTGGGGTAAGTGGGGGGGAGGGAAATTGAGGAAACTGGTGAAGTCCACATTGATGCCCTGGGGTTGAAGAGTTCCGAGGCGACGATGAGGTGTTCTTCTTCAAGGCATCAGGTGGTGAGGGAGTGGCGGTGGAGGAGGCCCAGGACCTGCCATGTCCTCGGCAGAGTGGGAGGGGGAGTTGAAATGTTGGGCCACGCGGTAATGAGGTTGATTGGTGCGGGTTGGCTAACGCGGTGCCACTATTTCAGAAAGGTGATAAGGAAAAGCCAGGGAACTATAGACCAGCGAACCTGACATTGGTGATGGGCCAATTGTTGGAGGGAATCCTAAAGGATAGGATTTACATGTATTTGGAAAGGCAAGGCCTTATTAGGGATAGTCAACATGGCTTTATGGATGGGAGATCATGTCTCATGAACTTGATTGAGTTTTTTGAAGAAGTAACCAAGAGCATTGATGAGGACAGAGTGCTGGATGTGATCTATGTGGACTTTGATAAGGTGTTTGACAAGGTTCCCCATTGGAGACTGATTAGCAAAGTTGGATCTCATGGAATACAGGGAGAACTAGTCATTTGGATACAGAGCTGGCTCAAGGGTAGAAGACAGAGGGTGGTGGTGGAGGGTTGCTTTTCGGACTGGAGGCCTGTGACCACAAGGATTCACTACTTGTTGCCATTTATGTAAATGATTTTGATGTGAACATAGGAGACACAGATAGTAAATTTACAGATGACATCAAAATTGGAGGTGTAGTGGAGGGCAAAAAAGGTTACCTCAGAGTACAACGGAATCTTGATCAGATGGGCCATTGGGCTGAGGAGTGGCAGATAGAGTTTAATTTAGGTAAATGCTGTATTTTAATTTAGGTAAATGCTGTATTTTAATTTAGGTAAATGCTGTATTTTAATTTAGGTAAATGCTGTATCTCTGCTGTATTTTAGAAAAACAAATCAGAGCAGGACTGATACACTTAATAAGACCATAAGACATAGGAGTGGAAGGCAGGCCATTCGGCCCATCGAGTCCACTCCGCCATTCAATCATGGCTGATGCGCATTTCAGCTCCACTTACCAGCGTTCTCCCCGTAGCCCTTAATTCCTCTAGATAACAAGAAGCTATCAATCTCGGCCTTGAAGACATTTAGCGTCCCAGCTTCCACTGCACTCCGTGGCAATGAATTCCAACGAATTAATGGTAAGGCCCTGGGCAGTGCTGCTGAACAAAGATACCTTGGAGTGCAGATTCATAGTTTCTTGAAAGTAGAGTCGCAGTTAGATAGGATAATGTGCAGGTTAGGTGAATTGGCCAGTTTAAATTGCCTGTAGTGTTAGGGGCAGGGGTAAATTTAGGGGAATGGGTCTGGGTGGGTTGCGCTTCAGCGGGTCGGTGTGGACTTGTTGGGCCGAAAGGACTGTTCCCACACTAAGTAATCTAATCTAACCTAATAATGAAAGAGGCATTTGGTATGCTTACCTTTATTGGTCAGAACATTAAGTAAAGGAGTTGGGAGATCATGTTGCGGTTGTATAGGACATTGGTTAGGCCACTTTTGGAATATTGTGTGCAATTTTGTTCTCCTTCCTATTGGAAGGATGTTGTGAAACTTGAAAGAGTTCAGAAAGATATTCAAAGGTGTTGCCAGGGTTGGAGAATTTGAGCTAAAGAAAGAGGCTGCATACACTGGGGCTGTTTTCACTGAAGCATCGGAGGCTGAGTGTGACCTCATAAAGGTTTACAAAATCATGAGGGGCATGGACAGGATAAATAGGCAAGGTCTTTTCCCTGGGGTGGGAGAGTCCAGAACTAGAGGGCATAGGTTTAGGGTGAGCGGGGAAGTATAAAAAAGAAAGCTGAGGGGCAACCTTTTCATGCAGAGGGTGGTATGTGTATGGAATGAACTGCCAGAGGAAGTGGTGGAGGCTATCCAATTTTAGCATTTAAAAGGCAACTGGATGGATATATGAATAGGAAAGGTTTAGAGGGATATTGAAATAGATTAGGTTAAGTTATCTGGTCGGCATGGACAAGTTGGGACCGAAGGGTCTGTTTCCTGCTGTGCATCTCGCTGACTCTATGACTTTTTGTTGCTGCAGCAAGATTTTTAATGATTCCTCTGAAATAAGGGAAGCCTCCCCACTGCCCTCATTGAGTGTATTTTGAAGGCAAATATTATCCATACTTTCTCACAGTGCAGCTGTCCCTAAGCAGTTACACTACTTGAAAAGTAAAACAATTCCCATGCAAGCAGAGGTTCTTTCAAAAATACCTCATCCACGTTTGTTTCTCTCAATTAACAATTCCAAAATCCTGCCACCTCGTCCATATTTTCCATGCATGGTGTTGGGGGGGGGGGCATGATTATGGAAATTAAGGCATGATAGTCTTGACATGATAGTTTTGACAAGCCCAACCCTTCCTGCTGTTGCTATTGGTGACAGCAAGTTTGAGAAAATGTGTGCATTAGAATATGGATACATATGTGCTCACAACAGGAGACATGGCAGCTTCAGAAAATATTGCCTTTGGTATTTGCTTTTGGTCCCTGCACAGATAGTAATTAGAGTCATTTTTATGAGAGATGCACATACTTCAGGAAAAAAAATCTGTGCAAAGCAAGGCATTACTAGTTAAGATAAGGTAAGCCGTGAGTGTTTGGGAACAATCTATAGCAGTACTCAGACTTCATCAAAAAAAAGAGGTATCATCGACAGTGATGTGGCAGCGTTCTGCAATGAAAAGGGAAATGGTGAGCAATGAAGGAAGCAGTTGGAGCAAATGAAATTTAGGCCAATAAAAGGTACAATTAATCATTTTCGTAGTAACTGAGGTCATCAACAACTTCCTGTAGAAAAGTGTATGGTCATTATTTGTGGCAGACGTGGTCTTGTAGCACATCAGCAATTACATTTAATTGGGAGTGTGTCTTCAGTCCAAATGTTATATTCTTAAATGTAATATTTGTGTGCCTTGAGGCCTTGAGTACTTGAAATATATCTTCAAATATCCATATAATACTTCTTTGTCACCAACAGAAAGTTCTGTCATTACTCAGGTCAAGCAGTTAACTGTGGGCATTGAAATTGAGTTAACCTTTTCAGGTGAATGACTTTCAAGTTATTGTGGATACTTCTCATAATCTATCAGAGGAGTTTTGAGTACAGGTTTTTGATTCTTAATTCAAGCATATGTAGGGAGAATATATTCAAGGGCTCACCCAAATAACTCAGGAAAAACAGGAAACTGTAGCAGCTTTATACAAATTTTTGGCACATTGGTGTCTCATAATCCAAATTCTAAACTTGATTCATTAAAACATAGCAAACAGATGTCTATCCTAGATCATAGGTTAACATTATTTGTGTCTTCTCTGTCACCCAGTCAAGAATCATTTAGTCTGGTATTCTTTTGCCTCATTCTTTATAACCATCTGTCACCTTCCTGTCTCTAAACCAGTCCCCAAACCTCTCTGGAATGTTTTGACAGCACTAATTGTTATTTATATTCTTGCTGACACTTTCTTCAAAGATACATAAGGTTCATCTAATACAAGTTTCATTAAATGAAGTCTGCTCCTTTTTCCCGATTTATTCCTTCCAAATGTATTCACTCTAACAAATTTGATGACCATTATAAATATTGAATGATATATTAACATAAAACATGGAACATAGAAACGCACAGCACAGTACAGGCCCTTCAGCTCACAATGTTGTGCCGAGGATTAATCCTAATCTAAAATAAAATAACCTAACCTATGCAGCCCTGAATTCACTGCTGTCCATGTGTATGTCCAGCAGTCGCTTAAATGCCCCTAATGACTCTGCTTCCACCACCACTACTGGCAACGCATTCCATGCACTCGCAACTCTTTGCATAAAGGACCCACCTCTGACATCTCCTCGATATCTTCCTCCTAATGCCTTAAAACTATGACCCCTCATGGCAGTCAATCTGCAATGGGGAAAAGTTTCTGGCTATCGACTCTATCCATGCTTTTCATTACCTTGTACACCTTGATCAGGTCACTTTTCTTCCTCCTTCTCTCCAGAGAGAAAAGGTCTGAGCTCAGTCAACCTCTCCTCATAAGACAAGCCCTCCAGTCCAGGCAGCATCCTGTTAAACCTTCTTTGCACCCTCTCCAAAGCCTCCACATCTTTCCTACAATAGGGCAACCAGAACTGGACATAATAATCCAAGTGTGGTCTCATCAGGGTTTTGTAGAGCTGCAGCAAAACTTCACAGCTCTTACACTCGATTCCCCTGTTAATGAAAGCCAAAACATCATTTGGTTTCTTAGCAACCCTATCCACTTGGGTGGCAACTTTGAGGGATCTATACTCTTGAACACCATGATCCCGTTGTTGCTTCACACTTCCAAGGATTTTGTCTTTAATCCTATATCTAGCATTCAAGTTCGACCTTCCAAAATGCATCACTTCACATTTATCCAGCCATTTCTCAGCCTAGCTCTGCATACTATCAAAGTCACGCTGCAGCCTGCAACAGCCCTCGATACTGTCAATGGCACCTCCAACCTTTGTGTCATTGGCAAACTTATTCACCCACCCCTCAAACTCCTCATCCAAATCATTCATAAAGACTACAAAGAGCAGAGGCCCAAGAACAAACCCCTGCAGGACTGCACTCACCACTGACCTCCAGACAGAATACTTTCCAAAACCTTGCTGACCACAGACGTAAGACTGACTCTTCTGTAATTGCCAGGGAATTCCCTATTACCCTTCTTGAAAAGAGGAACAACATTCGTCTCCCTCCATTCCTCCGGTACGCCTCCCTTGGATAGTGAGGAAGCGAAGATCTTCGCCAGCGGCTTAGCAACCTCCTTTCTTGCATCCTGGAGCAATTGAGGATAAATCTAGTGTGGCCCTGGGGCCTTATCAATCTTAAAAGTTTGCCAAACTTTCCAGCACATCGGCTTCCTCAATCTCGATTGCTCAAGCCTGTTTCCCTGCTCCTCAAAGTTCTCATTCACAACAAGGTCCCTTTCCTTAATGAAAGCCAAAATAAAAAACTCATTTAGGGCTTCATCTATCTGCTCAGACTCCACGCACAAGTTCCCTACACTATCCCTGATCAGCCCAACCTTCTCCCTGATCATTCTCTTATCCCTCACATGTGAGTAAAATGCCTATGGGTTCACCCTAATCCTTTGTGCCAAGCCTTTTTTGTGCCCCCTTTTGGCTCTCCTCAGTCTATTTATGAGCTCCTTCCTAACAAGCCTGTAGTCCTCTAGAGGTGTGCTAGACCATTGCTTCCTCCACCTCACATAAACTGCCTTCTTTCTTTTGATGAGAAGCTTGTCATCCAAGGCTCCTTAACCTTAGCCCTTCTTGCCTGTCTCAGAGGAACAAATTTATGCATCATGCACACAGCTACTCCTTAAACAGTTTCCACATGTCTGTTGTGCCCTTTGTGTGGAACAATTGTTCCCAACCTGTACTTCCCAACTCTTGACTCATAGCATCATAATTTCATTTTCCCCAATTATATATTTTACCATGGTAACTGTTCCTTTCCCTCTCCATGGCTACGTTAAATGTGAGACAGCTGTAGTCACTGTCACAAAAGTGTTCTCCCACCACAAGATCTGACACAAGACCTTGGTCATTGCTGAGCACCAAATCCAAAATGGTCTCTCCTGTCATTGGCCTGTCTACATACTGAGTAAGGAAACCCTTCTGAACACACCGACAAAAACCGCTCCATCCAAACCATCTGTACTAAGAAGGTTCCAATCAATGTTGGGAGAGTTGAAGTCACCCATAACAACAACCCTGCTATGTCTGCACTTTTCCAAAATCTGCCAGCCTACGAGTTCATCGATCTCCTTACTGGTATTAGGGGCTCTGTAGAAAATCCCTAATGAGGTGGCAGCTCCTTTGCTTTTCTTAACTTCCACCCACATTGACTCAGTTGACAAATCTTCCTCAAGAACCTTCATTTTGTAGCTGTGATGCACTCTCTGATTAGTAATACCACACTCACTCCTACTTTTTCCTCATCTCGCAACTATTCCTGCCCCTGTGAAATCCACATCTCCATCATGGTCACAACATCGTAGCCCTAAGTATAGATCCATGCTCTAAATTCATCACTCTTATTTCTGACACTCCTTGCATTAAGGCAGACACGCTTTAACCGATCCTTTTGTTCCATCACATGAAAAACCTTCCCAATAGATTCACTACATCCTGTCACTGCCTGATCCACAAATACACCCCCCTCAGATGAGTAGCTCTGGTTCCCACCCCCTGCCAAACTAGTTTAAACCTTCCCGAACCACTCGAGTAAATCTCCCACCCAGGGCATTTGTGCCCCTCCAGTTCAGGTGCAACCCATCCTTCATGTACAGGTCCCACCTTCCCCAGCAGGCATCCCAATGGTCTAAGTATCTGAAGTCCTCCCTCCTGCACCAGCCACATGGCCACATGTTAAGCTTCACTCATTGACTGTTCGTCACCTCACTGTCTTATGGCACCAGTAGCAAACCTGAGAACACTACTTTACCCACCCTGCTCTTCAGCTACCATCCTAGCTCTCTGTAGTCACTTTTCAGATCCTCAGTCCCTTTCCTGGCTATGTCTTGGTGTCAATATTAAGGAGGGATGAATGGGCTCCCCTGTGTTCATCCTCCTTGGTCAGCCAGGACAGAATGCTTTAAATTATTTTCAGCTTAGAATTATGCCACAACCCAAATAAATGCAGTTAACTAGTATGCCAAAAACAATAAAGAGGACAGTGGGTGGTAGTGGATGGACAGTTTTCTGCCTGGAGGTCGGTGACCAGTGGTGTCCTGCTGGGATCTGCTCTTTGTAGTTTTTGTAAATGACTTTGATGAAGAAGTAGAAGGATGGGTTCTTAAGTTTTCCAATGACACAAAGGTCGGTGCTGTTGTAGATAGTGTCAAGGGCTGTTGCAGGTTACAACAAGACACGGACAGGATACAGAGCTGGGCTGAGAAG
Organism: Chiloscyllium punctatum; assembly: GCF_047496795.1. Lineage (NCBI taxonomy): Eukaryota > Metazoa > Chordata > Chondrichthyes > Orectolobiformes > Hemiscylliidae > Chiloscyllium > Chiloscyllium punctatum. The sequence goes on along the minus strand of NC_092750.1, from coordinate 46,222,395 downwards.
TGGGAGATGGTGTTCAACCTGGATAAATGCAAAGTGATTCATTTTGGAAGGTCAAATGTGAATGCTGAATACAGGGTTAAAGACAGAATTTTTGGCAGTGTGGAGGAACAGTGGGATCTTGGGGTCCATGTACGTAGATCCCTCAAAGCTGCCATCCAAGTTGATAGGCTTGTTAAGAAGGCATATGGTGTTTTGGCTTTCATTAGTTTAAGAGCCAAAAGGTTTTGCTGCAGCTCTATAAAACCCTGGCTGGGCCACACTTGGAATATTGTGTCCAGTTCTAGTCACCTCATTATAGGAAGGATGTAGATGCTTTAGAAAGGGTGCAGAGGAGATGCTGCCTGGATTGGATGGCTTGTCTTATGAAGAGAGATTGAGTGAGCTTGAGCTTTTCACGCTGGAGTGAAAAAGGAAGAGAGGTGACTTGATAGAGGCGTACAAGGTAATGAGAATTATAGATATAGATAGCCAGAGACTTTTCCACAGGGCAGAAATGGCTGTCATGAGGGGTCATCATTTTAAAGGTGATTGGAGGAAGGTATAGGGGAGATTTACGCAGAGACTGGTGGGCACGTGGAATGCAGTGCCAGTGGTGGTAGTAGAGTCAGAGACATTAGGGACACTTAAACAACTGCTAGCACATGTACAGCAGCAAATTGAGAGGTGTGTAAGTTAGGTTGATCTTAGATTAAAATAAATGCTTGGCACAACATCGTGGGCTGAAGTGCCTGTACTGTGCTGTACTGTTCAATGTTCTATGTTCTGTATTCTAATAAGGAGCTCATTACAAGGTCTTCTTGAGTGACTGGAAGAATAATTTTGTTACTTATTAACCCCAAGAAAAATAATAATGATGTGACACCAAACACAAATGCATTTTTTAAAAAAAGAGATCATATCCAGTACAAAATGGAAAATGAAGTTTGGTTCCTTAAAGTGTTTTTGAGCTGTTAGTTTTAACCTGAGATTATGGCTAGTTAGGGAAATTCTGGACCAGATGAATATTGCACACACCTCTGAGTTCTCAGCGTTTGGCTATTTGTCCAACTTGCTTTGTCATGAGGCTTTCTCCTCCGTGAGACAACAGGGAGAGTGTGAGAGTAAAAGAGAGAGAGAGACAGAACCTTCCCCAATTCCAGTCATGAATCCATCTCTCCAGTTCGACCAAAACAGTCGGTCGATCAAAACAGTTGCTTGAAGAATGCTTATTTATGTATTCCCATGTTGGGTTTATTGTCTCCAAGCTGGATAATTGTAGACAATTTCTTTTTCATCTCTAATTTGTCAATTTCTCCCACAGATGTAAATCAGACAGGAGATACTGTTTTTTTCATGCCTGATTGGTTTCAAACTTGTCTGAGAAAAGTGTAAATTTCAGTCCAGGCTGGTTCTTGTTTATTGATGGTTTCCTGAAACTTGGCTCACCTTGTGGCCAGATGATCATTGTGGCCATTTTTAAGTCAAATCTTTTTGAAGCCATTTCAGTCCTCCAAAGTCAGAGGAACTAAATTCAGATGATTGAAGTTGACAATTAAAAGCCCATGTTTTAAAAGGATTGTGACGAGGTCATCAACTGGGGGAATTAATTATATTACTCTTTCCACAGATGCTGACAGACTTGTTCAGAAATACCAATATTTTCTGTTTTATATCAAATTTCCAGAACCTGCAGCATTTTGATTTTGTATTAGTTTTGTTACATCCTAAATATAAGTGCTGACTGACTTATTTCTTTGTCCCAGTACTCCACTTGCCATAACTAAGTATAAATTTTAATAGTGAGGCAACTTTGCTAAATGCATTTCAGGCTGGTATCAGAGACAAATCAGCCAAGTTCCTTCAATTAACAAATAAAGAACTCAGCTATTGTAAAAAGAACTAACTCCAGCAAAGACGTAAAAATTTTTCACATCAGGTTAAATGTGTAACTGTGCCCAGCACTCTCCTTAAACAGTAACACACACACACACACACACACACACAAAACCTAAGCTTGGAAAAATTCTGCAGTGCATTATCTCAAAGAAAGACTTCAGCCAAGCAATAGTTAAATTTGGAAAATAGATATATTCAAAGATTATCCAAAACGCTAGTCAGCAGCTGATGTCAATTTCCACACAACCTATTGATACTGGGGTTCTCTCAATCATCAGGTAGAGTTGGTTGAATTCTCTTCAACACTGAAGTTTTCGGCTTGAGAACACTTCACTTGTGACAATGAGGCCTTCCAGTGAGATTTTTTTTTATCCACAAATTTTGATGAGAGTGGTTTCAGAAAAAAAGAGAGGGCAAAGACTTTTTCCCTGTAGCAAGTTCCCTCAGGCTGTCTGTATTTAAAACCAATATATAAGACCCATACAGGGACTGTATGACCTCTCACTCAAAAAGTGTTACAAACGTGATACCTCCGTCCAGGCAGCGTTCGCTTTCTGAATTCAGGATTGGCTGGAATCTTAGAGGTGTGAATAATGTGGGCTATGGTCAGAAATGCGAGAAAATAGCATAACAGGTTGGGTGAAGATCAATTCATTGCATTTCCAAATAGAGTTACAGGTGTCAAGATGAGATTCTTGCTAAGGAGCAGTGAGTGGCCTATTAAAGGATATTATCATTTCTTTATAACCTCAACAAGAATAAATCTTACCTCATTAATATGCAGCTTCCTTACTACCTCCACCATGAGGAAACTAAACTTCAGAGCAGTAACCTAGCAACTTCAGCCTACTACTTGCTCCTTCAGGTTGTCATCCTGGACTCCGAGAAACATCATCTCAGGCCACCAGCTGCTTGCACTGCACGTCCATGGATGCTGGCATCGGACAACTCCAACCTCTCAGAACCCTCGTGGTGTCTCTGTAAACTATTTGCAAGATGCTTATCCATTGCAAGGTGGATTGGCAATTAGGCTATTACGGCCATTGCCTCTACATTCCTGTATACTGCTCTTGTGTCTGCTGTTCACACACAGGGTCCTCTCTTGTCTGGGGCAGAACAGCTATCTGGTCTCTGGTAGTCGTCCGAGTGCCAGTGGATTGGGATCTTTCTTTCTTGAACGACTGCAAAGATGCTGTAGAAATACACTGCACTACTGCACCCAAATTTAATTGAAGTAAAGTTCGCACCACAGTGACAGCCTTGCTGGCAGTGTTTCCTCTGAGGATGCTGAACTCTTGAGAGCTGCTGGAGGTCCTTGTGTGAGGTGGCCCGCATGATCAGCAACACAGTGGCCACCCTGCTCAAAGCTGTAAATGACAAAACAGTAAACGGGCCATGGTGAACGCCATGTGCGTGGAATGAAGAATAGTACACATTCAGTTAGAGACAAAAAAAACTGCAGATGCTGGAATCCAAAGTAGACAAGTAGGGAGCTGGAAGAACACAGCAAGCCAGGCAGCATCGGGAGATGGAGAGGTCCATGTATCGGGTACAAATCTTCAGGAATGAAGATGGGGACAGGGGGAGCTACTGATAAAGGGGCGGTGGGAACAGTAGTGGAATGCTGAGGTAGTGCTGAGGGCTGTTGGGTGGAATGGAAGGGGAGGCTGGTGGTGGGACAAGAATATTTTGGTATTACTGGAGTAGTAGGTTCAATTTTCTCCTGCAAGGGCCAGATATAATCTCATGGAAGATGAGGACATCCCCTCACCCTACCCCTCTGCCAGAGTCAGAGTAAGAGTCAGAATCAGTCAATTAATGTCTGGCAGGGCAAGGTTAAGACCTGGCTTATACAATGCTGACATGGTAGCCAAAAGAAGTTGCAAAAGATGGCAGGCCTGCAGACAGCACACATAGAGTCCAGGAATCTCAAGCAAATCCGAGACAGAAGATTGGAGGTGATGGGTGGAACCATTGTTTATTGAGACCTCTCTCAAGTGTTAGTTCAGGCTGCTTGGGCGAGGCGGATATCCTGTGCCTCTGATGACATGAGGAAGTGATTGATAGACGAATCAAACATGAATGAAGATTGCACAGAAGGTCAGCAACTGTGGGGCTGCCCTGCGCATTTGGCTGCAGTGTCACTAAAGTACCAATGGCCTGTGCACTCTGACAAAGTGAATGTAACACATGATGTTAAGCCTACTACATTGTTGCTTTGAGATTTGCAGGAAAGTAGCCTCTTGTGTAGACTGTCTAGTGGGTAGTCTCTATCATGTACATTCAGCTGGATACTTTCCGAACCTTCCCTATCTGTGACCATTTCAGGCTCATGATTCTGGTGACCCTCTGGGTATTGAAGATTTTCTCCCTCTCAGATGCTCCATCTTTGGAGGTCTCTGTGTTTCTTTGAAAGAATTCCATTATATGTAAATAAACTAATTTTGTTGGGCTATCTCACCCTCATATCCTCTGCACATGTAAGTGTCAAATCAGCAAAGGCACTTAATCAGATTACCTCTGTACCAGTTTTGTGACCTAGCGCCAAATGTTTACTGTCACTTTGCCCGGAGTTTAGCCCATTGTTTCCAAGACATGCTGCTTCCCATAGTGACTGTAGCCATTACTGACATCCTACTGTTTCATTACAGTTATTGAGGTTCTGAATCTCTATAGTATCCACGTGTATGTTGTGGGAAGTGAACCAGATAGTTAAATCAAAGTTGTTATGGACCAGGCCAGACCATCTCAAAACTCTTCAAGAAAGTAGCCCAGACTCTAACTTTGCCAGTTGTTTTAAGCAGGTTCAATGTGCATATTCCAGGAGTGATGCAGCTGGTCAATCCACTTAGTTTTAAGTAAAACAGAATTTATTTACAAGATTACCGAGTGAAACACAAACAAAAGAGAACAGAATAACTTAACCTACTCAAAGACCCAACAGATCATCCCAACTTAATGATGCTGTTCCAAATACTTGCAACAATCCCCATAAACACCCCTTGGCACAAAAGGTAAAATCAAACAAACAGAGGGTGTTACAGGAGTGAAGTCAGAGAGAGATCAGCATGAACCTGCTTCTTTGGATCCAGCAGCTTTTTCTACACTACTGCTAAAAACCAAACCAAACCAGAGCAAAGCTAAGCTGGAGAACTGGCCACTCTTCTTTCATTGTATAAGTGATTTTTGTAAAACCTGAAAGCTTTCTGCCTGAGGCAGTATCTGTTAGCTATTATCAAACTGGCCCTAAAAACCTATACCCCGGAATTTTCGGAGTTTACATCGTTTATGACTTCGCTGAAAGAAAATGCCGAGGACAGCATAACCTTGTTAAAGGAACAGTTTGGTCACACCTTCCCCCTTAATAAAAAATGACCATCAATATCCAAAGATGTTTTCATTTTAAAATCCCTTAATCTTAAACTGTTAGTACTCTATACCACACATATATTTTACATTGACTACAAACATTCAAACATGCACAACTACATTCCATTTTAATCTGTTTTACTCCTGCCACTGAACACCTCAGTTTCACATTCAAGTTTGGACAATGCATCGGCATTATGTCTTCTTATCCTGCCACAAGCACAATTTACAAATCGAATGGTTGTAACAACAAGGTCCATCTAAACAATCTGGCTTTTTTGTCCTTAAATTTCTCCACAAACTTTAATGGGTTACGATCAGTGTATATGATCGTCTCAGATATGTTACTGGTAACATTAACATTGAAATGTTGTAACAACAACAACAACAACAAGCTCAAAGTCCCCTTCTCAACTGTCGAATATTTCTGCTGATTAACATATAGCTTCCTGGAGAAATATTCAATAGGTCTTTCTATCTTCTTGCAAAAGCACAGCACTGACACCCACATCACTTGAATCGATAGCCACCTTGAATGGCTTTGTGTAATTAGGTGTGGCTAATACTGGGGCAGTGGTTAACACAGCTTTCACTCTGTCAAATGCCTTCTGACAGTCTGCTGTCTACTGAAACTTCTTGCCTTTCTTCAGCAATTCAGTGACTAGAGCAGCCACACTGCTACAAATTTGTACAAATCGTCAATAACATCCACCCAATACCAGGAATCGCAGTACTGCTTTTTTTGTCGATGGTATGGGAAACTCCAAAATTACCATTATTTTTGCATCCCTTAGAGCTATTTGTACCTGTCCAATAACAAGGCTCAAGGTGACTTGGGCTTTGGCAAATTCCTGTTTAGCCAGCTTTATCACCAAGTCTGCCTTCCAAAGTCAATTGAACAAGTCCAATAAATGTTGTGAATATTCCTTCCATGTGTGATTAAAAATCGCCAGGTCATTGATATATACGACACTGTTGGGTAGCCTGGCAATGGCCTAATTGTTTAGTCTGAAAGGTGGCTGGCACATTTTTCAGACCAAATGGCCTGACTTTAAACTGATAAGTCCATTCTGCATTATGAAAACCGAAATTGCCTTTGCTCTTTCTGACAAAGGCAATCTGCCAGTAACCCCTGAGCAAGTCCAACTTGGAAAAATAAGTTGCTTGTCCCACCATCTCAACACAGTCTTCCAACTGTGGAATCGGATATGCATCAGTCTTTGTAACGGCATTGACTTTGCGATAGTCCACACATAACTATTGGGTACCATCTGGTTTTGGTCCTATTATTATGAGTGAGCTCCAATCACTATAACTCACTTTGATTATGTCATCTTGGAGTGTGCATTCAACCTTCATTTCAATCTGTGCCAACTTTAGAGGGTTATGCCTAAGAAGATGTTGCCTACTCGGAACAGGATCTCCTATATCTACATCATGCAGAATTAGGTTAGTACTTCCCAGCTTGTTTCCACTTATCTCCCCATTTGATAGTAATGACTCAGGTCATTTCGATTTTCCTCTGGAAGGTAACTCAATAAATTTATCCCAATTTTTGCAAACTTGCTCATTTGAGGAATGTACAATTCAGAATCCTCTGTCCTCTGTTCTTCCCTCTGTGTTGTAATCAATAGCACATTCTCCTCTTGTGTTCCTTCCCTGTCAAAGTACCTTTTGACCATATTCATATGACATACACTTGTGAGATTTCCTTTTGTGTGGAGTCCCGATCAAGTGGTTCACCTCACTCAATTTCCTTGCAACTTGATAAGGTCCACTAAACCTTGCTTTTAAAGGTTCACCTGTCACTGGAAGTAACACTAATACCTTATCCCTGAAAGCAAAATTGTGAATTTTTGATTTCTTGTCTGCTCCATTTCATTTTATGCTGTGATACTTTGAGGTGCTGTCTAGCCAAATCTCCTGTTCGATTTAATAATTCCTGAAAATTTGACAGGTAGTCCAAATATGTGGTCTCTGAATTCTGATTTACCAATTTCTCCTTAATCAATTTTATTAGTCCTCTCACTTAATGCCCAAAAACGAATTCAAACAAACTGAATTTGGTTGATTCGTTTGGTGCATCTTTGATCGCAAAAAGCATAAACAAATTCCCTTATCCCAATCATCTGGATAGTCTTGACTATAAGCCCTCAACATGGCTCGTGCTCCGTTTGACTCTGGAAAGTGTGCAGTAGATTTGAATTGTTTTATTCCTAAGCTGTTCATGGCTTCCTTGAATAATTTGGATGTGAAGTTTGACCCTTGACCTGATGACATCTCTGTGGGTAATCCATATCTAGTGAAAGGTTTGAGTCATTCTTCTGTAATCCTTTTAGCTGTGATATTGCGTAATGGAATGGCCTCTGGAAATCTCGTCAACACATCCATTATTGTTAACAAATTCAGATTCCCAGTTTTTATTTTAGGTAGGGATCCTATGCAATCAATGAAGGTTCATGTAAACGGTTCCTCAAATGCAGGAATAAGCATTAAAGGTATGGGTTTAACTACTGTCTATGATTTTGCAATGATCAGACATGTGTCTAGCAAAATTAGAACATAGAAAAGTACAACATACAACAGGTCTTTCAGTCCATAATGTTGTGCCAAGGATTAATCCTGATCTAAAATAAAATGACATAACCTACACAGCTCTAAATTCACTGCTGTCCATGTGCATGTCCAGCAGTCGCTTAGATGTCCCTAATGACTCTGCTTCTACCACCACTGCTGGCAACGCATTCCATGCGCTCACAATTCTCTGCATTAAAAAACCCAACTCTGACATCTCCTCTATACCTTCCTCCTAACACGTTAAAACTAGGATTCCTCCTGGCAGTCAATCCTGCCCTGGGGAAACCTCTCAGGCCATCGACTCCATCCATGCCTCTCATTATCTTGTATACCTCGATCAGGTCACCTCTCTTCCTCCTTCTCTCCAGAGAGAAAAGTCAACCTCCCTTCGTAAGATAAGCTCTCCAGTCCAGGCAGCATCCTGGTATACCTTCTTTGCAACCTCTCCAAAGCCTCCGCATCTTTCTTATAATAGGGTGACTAGAATTGGACACAATATTCCAAGTCTCACCAGGGTTTTGTAAAGTTGCAGCAAAACCTCGCAGCTCTTAAACTAAATCCCCTTTTTAATGAAAGCCAAAACACCATATGCTTTCTTCGCAGCCTTATCCACTTGGGTGGCAACTTTGAGGAATCTATGCTTTTGAACACCAAGTTCCCGTTGTTCCTCTACACTGCCAAGAATTCTATCTTTAATCCTATATTCAAGTTTGACCTTCCAAAATGCATCACTTCACATTTATCCAGGATGAACTCCTTCTGCCATTTCTCAGCCCAGCTCTGCATCCTGTCTATGTCACACTGTAGTCTGCAACAGCCCTTGATACTATCAACGGCACCTCCAACGTTTGTGTCATTGACACATTTACTAACCTATCCCTCACCTCCTCATCCAAGTCATTTGTAAAAACTACAAAGAGCAGAGGCCCAAGAACAGAGCCCTGGGGGGACACCACTCACCACTGACCTCCAGGCAGAGTACTTTCCATCTACAACCACTCTCTGCCTTCTGTCAGACAACCAATTCTGAATCCAGAGAGCCAAATCTCCCTAATTACCACACCTCCTGACTTTATGAATGAGCCTACATTGGGGAACATTATCAAATGCCTAGCTGAAGTTCATATACACCACATCCACTGCTTGACCTCCATCAACTTGTCTCGTCACCTCTTCAAAGAACTCAATAAGATTTGTGAGGCATGATTGACCCTCACAAAGCCATGCTGAATGCTTTTAATCATGCTATGTTTTTACAATTTTAGTTCCAATAGTTATAAATCCTATCCCTCAGAATTCTTTCCAAAACCTTGCTGACCACAGATGTAGGACTGACTGGTCTGTAATTGCCTGGAATTTCCCTATTCTCCTTCTTGAGAACAATATTCACCTCCCTCTAATCCTCTGCTATGAGTCCTGTGGCGAGTGAGAAAGCAAAGATCTTCGCCAGCGGCTTAGCAATCTCCTTTCTTGCTTCCTGGAGCAACCTAGGATAAATCTGGTCTCACCCTGGGCACATATCAATCTTAATGTTTGCCAAAATTTCCAGAACATCAATTTCCTCAATCTTGATCTGTTCAAGTCTATTTCCCCGCTCCTCAAAGTTCTTATTCACAACAAGTGAAAACCGAAGCAAAAAATTCATTTAGGGCTTTTCAACTACAAAATTCGACTTCATCCTTGTGCAGTCCAGGCCAAAAAAAATGTTTTTGTATTTTAGCTTGAGTTTTTCTCACTCCTAAGTGACCCCCTACTGATAGCTCGTGCACCACTCACAGCACTTCCTTTCTATAACCCACTGGCAATACGATTTTATGAACTTCTGCCCATTTTTCATCTGCCTGGGTATGTGATGGTCTCCATTTCCTCATAAAGAGATCATTTTTTAAGATCATAATGTTCAGGGATACATTTAGATTCTTTTTCTGTGTCTGCTTTTTGATACAATTGCTTTAAATTTTCATCTTTCTGCTGTGACTCAGTTAATTTATCTGAACTAAGGATGTCTGCATTGTCATCTATCTGCTCCTGACTTGTCTCAACCATCTGATCAAACAGAGTCTCTGCTAATTCCACTTCAACGTTTTTATCTGTACTCTTTAATCTCTCCTGTTTCAACTTGTGACTTTGTAACCACGTTCCCACACAGTCAGGAAAAATCCCAGGACATGTGTCCTGCAATTGTTCAGTTTTCTGAGTTTCCACTGGCTTGTCAACCACAGCAGGCAGCACTCCTGTTGGTGAATCAGCTATATCATTAGCAAGGATAAATTGTATTCCTGGAGTTGAGAGTTTGTCTAGTACTCCTACCACAAATTCTCCACTCTTTTCTGAACCCATTAACCTCACTTTACATAATTGAGCACTTCTTGTCTTTTTATGAATTCTGGTTACTTGTACCTTTTCTGGCAATAGTCCTTCAGAAGCACATATCTCCTCATTTTTCATCATCACAGATTGAGACGATCCTGTGTCTCTTAATATTGTAACATCTTTACAGGCTGTACCTGGCTTATACAAATAAATTTATACCTTTTCAGGTATATAGTTTTAGAAGACCTGGCACTTCCTCCTTAACCAACCTCCGACCAGCTTGTACATTCTGGTGCAGCTTTCTCGCCTCCACTGTGCTTTTTGCTACCACTCCAACAAAAGTCACAAGCTTATCCTGTCTTCCTACATCTGGCTTCCCAGTGCTTCTCCTAACCCAACAACACTGATTTAATGTGGCCTACTTTGTTGCAGTGAAAACACAGGAGCTTTTTAACTTCTGTCCCCTTCAAGGGTTTCCGTTTTACCCTGTGGTAAGTTATCCTTATGATCTTCACCGAGATCTGCGTTTCCCTTTGCACATGAGGATTTCTCTTTCCCCAATTTCTATCCCACACAGATTGAAATTGATTCCGGAAGCCAAATTTTGCTTTATGGACAACTCATAATCATCAGCCATTTCAGCTGCTAATCTTGTAGTTTTAACTCTCTGCTCTTCCACACGAGTTCTCCCTACTTCGGAAAGTGAATCTTTGAACTCCTGTCCAAGTGCCAATTTCTGAAGTTCAAACTCTCTCTTTTTCTTTCTTCAGCTTTTAATCGTAATTCATTGTCTTTTGCCTCTAACTCAAACTGTTTCACTTTTCAATTGAATGTTAGGCATCTCTGATGGTGTTTCTGAAGGTATATAAATGCTGAGCTATTGCTGTAGTTATATCTCCTTTCCTCATGGAAGGAGGCAGCTCCAACCCCAGCTTGTCTGCTAATTCCAGCAGCTTGGCCTTAATCACCTTTTCAGGCAGCATCCAGCAACACATTTTCAGCTTGGATGCTGCCTGACCTGCTGCGCCTTTCCAGCAACACATTTTCAGCTCTGATCTCCAGCATCTGCAGTCCTCACTTTCTCCCCTTAATCACCTTTTGTCAAACCCTTTAGGTCACTTCTTCTACCCCCAGAAACCTCTTGGTGACCAAAAGAGCCATTGTTATCCCAACCACTGTTTAAACCAACCAAGTTCAACATTCGGAACAAAAGACACTAACCCCTACCACTCGCTGTTTTTGAGTCCAACTCTAATCCCAGTTTGGAACTACAGAACAAATCCCGCAAAGATCTCCCAATCTGTAGTGGACCAGGCCAGACTCCTTCAAAACATTTCAAGAAGGTAGCCCAGACCCTAACTTTGCTGGTAGTTTTAAGCAGGTGCTTAGTGGGTATTCCAGGAGAGAATCAGCTGTTCAAACCACTTAGTTTGAAAAAAAACCAGAATTTATTTACAAGGTTACACAAAAGAGAATAGTATACTGAATAACTTAACCTATCCAAAAACCCAGCAGATCATCCCAACTTAACAATGCTGTTCCCAATATTCAAAACAATCCCCATAAACACCCCTTGGCACAAAACGTAAAATCAAACACAGGTTCTTACAGGAGAGAAGTCAGAGAGAGATCATCATGGAACTGCTTCTTTGGGTCCAGCAGCTTTTTCTACACTACTGCTAAAAACTAAACTAAATCAGAGCAAAGCCAAACTGGGAGAATCAGCCACTCCCCTTTCATTGTTCAAGTGTTTTTTTTTAAACCTGAAAGCCTTCTGTCTGAAGCAGTATCTGTTAGCAATAATCAAATGAGCCCTAAAACCCTTTAACCCCAGATTTTTTGGAGTCTGTTGATTATGACCTCTTTGGAAAATGTCAAGGACAGCATAAGCTTGTTAAAGGAGCAATATCATCATAAAGTTAGTAGCCTCTTCTGTAAATACATTCCCATTTTCACCATTGTAGGCATTAATGGGGACATCAAACAACATCCAGTCAGAATACAGGAAAAAGATAGAATGCTTCATATGTTGAGTTGCAAAGATAACAATATCTCCCTCAATGCCAGCAAAACTAAAGGACTGATCATTGACTTCAGGAAGAAAGGAGAAGGAGAAGGACAACACCCCCCACCCCATCTGCAACAATGGAGCTAAGGTGGAGAGGGTTGAGAGGGTCAAGTTCCTTGGACAGACCATAAACAATAATCTGTTCTGGACCTCCCAAGTAGATGCAATGGTCAAGAAAGCACAACAACGCCTCTTCTTCCTCAGGAGGCTTCAGAAATTCAATATATCCATAAGGACCCTCACCAACTTTTACAGATGCATCACAGAAAACCTTCTACCTTGGTGCCTCAAGACTTGGTATGGCAACTGCTCTACCCAGGACTGGAAGAACTGGCAGAAAGTTGTGCACACAGCCCAGACCATCACCAACATCTCATCCATATACTCCATCTACACTTCTGGTTGCAGCAGAAAGGTAGTCAACATCATTAAAGACCCCTCCCAACCCTGTTATACTCTCATCCAACCTCTTCCATTTGCAGGAGATGCAAAAGTTTAAACATACATCCCAACAGGTTCAAGACCAGCTTCTCCACTGCTGTTATTAGACCACTATTTGGACATCTCTAATTTCAAATCTGATGTTGATCTCACTTTTGTGCGCCTCCTGTGCGGCCGTAATCTTGGATGTCTCACTTTGTCTCAACACCCTATGACCTGTTTATGCTTGTGTTTTGTGTTCTAACTGTACCGCTCACAAAATAGAACTTCTCACTGTACTTACATACATGTGACAACAATAATTCAAACTAATCAAATCAAACAAAAGGCTAGTAAAATTGCGGTCAAAATTGTTGAGATTAGAACTTGAATTTCCCTTTACCAGCTGAAGTCTTGCTCAAGGAATCAAAAGCTTTTGCAAACTGCAAGACGTGGGGAGATTCCCTCCCTTGGCCAGTTAAGTGGTGGCCATTGAGACCACTATGCTAATTTAGAATGGCACTCTGTCTGCGAAAGGTCCTGGCAAAATCAGAGGGCTGAAAGTTCACACCTTCACCAATGGCCAGTGCTGTGTCTGCAACTTCTCTTCAACTGGCTACCTATAAAACCTCGTAAGTTGTTTTGTGACGTGCCAGGGCTGTAGAGGCATGTTGTGAGGTGCAGCTGGTACCATTGCCAAGGGGGTGACCTTTCTGCCAGGGTCCTCTACATGGGTCATGGCTTACTCAATAAAGATGCCAGCAGCCATTGTGGTGGGCTTGGTTTTCACTTGATCGTCACCCTCCATGATATTGGACTCACAATACAAGCAAATACCTCCTGGTGGATGGCCAAATTTCCACCTTTCTCCCTGCAGGTGATGAGCCATCAATGACCTTTGTGCCATGCTGGAAGAGAAGCAAAACCTCATTTGGTGATGTCCAACCAATGCTTGTATTATCTAGATAGAGGTTTTCCCATTGGGCAGATGCAGCAAGGGTTCATGAAGGGCAAGTCATGCTTAACTAATTTACTGTAATTCTATGAAGACATTACAAGCATGTTGGATAATGGGGACCTAGTAGGTATGGTGTATCTAGATTTCCAAAAGGCATTCAACAAGATGCCACACAAAAGGATATTGCATAAGATAAAGATGCAAGGCATCACAGGCAATGTATTAGCATGGAGAGAGAATTGGTTAACTAATAGGAAGCAAAGAATGGGGATAAATGAATGCTTTTCTGGTTGGCGATCAGTGACTAGTGGTGTGCCTCAGGGATCAGTGTTTCGACTGCAATTATTACTTACAACTTACCTAGATGATTTGAGTTGGGGACCACATGTAGTGTGTCAATGTTTGTGGGTGACATGAAGATGAGCGGTAGAGCAAAGTGTGCAAAAGACTGTGAAATTTTGCAAAGGGACATAGATTGTCTATTCACATAAACTAAGGTCTGGCTGATGGAGTACAATGTTAATAAATGTGAAGTCATCCATTTTAGTAAGAATAACAGTAAAAAGGATTATTACTCGAATGGTAAAAAAAAATTGCAGCATGCTGCTGTTCAGAGAGACCTGGGTGTCCTTGTGCATGAATCACAGAAGATTGGTCTGCAGGAGCAACAGGTAATTAAGAAGGTAAATGGAATTTTGACCTTCACTGCTAAAGGGGTTAAAAAACAGGGAGGCTACGTTGCAGGTAAGGCCACACCTGGAGTACAGCATGCAGTTTTGGTTTCCATACTTGAGAAATGATGTAATGGCACCAGAGGGGGTACAGAGGAGAATCATTAGGTTGATTCCATAGTTGAGGGGGTTGGCTTATGAGGAGAGACTGAGTAGACTGGGATTATATTCATTGGAATTTAAATGAATGAGAGGGATCTTATAGAAACACAAAATTATGAAGGGAATAGAGAAGATAGAAGTAGAGAGGATGTTTCCACTGGTGGAACTAGGACAAGAGGGCATAGCCTCAAAATTAGGGGGAGCAGATTTAGGACTGAATTGAGAAGGAAATTCTTCACCCGGAGGGTTGTAAATCTATGGAACTCCCTGTCCAGTAAAGTAGTTGAGGCTCCCTCAGTATATGCCTTTATAGCTAAGTTAGATAATTTTTGAACAGTAAAGGAATTAAAGGTTACAGTGAGAGGGAGGCAAGTGGAGCTGAGGCCACGAAAAGATCAGCCATGATCTTATTAAATGGCTGAGCAAGCTCGAAGGGCCATATAGCCTACTCCTGTTCCTAGTTCTTCTGTTCTTTTTTTACATCATGGACCTACACCTTAGGATCAAATTGTCTGTAGCATGTTGATGCAGCAAAGTACAGAATGATGACCTATCCAAGAGTACTAGCAGGAATGTTCATTTCCACACCACCACGAACAAAGTTAAAAATCACACAATACCAGGTTATATGCCAACAGGTTTATTTGGAAGAACTAACTTTTGGAGCACTGCTCCTTCATCAGATAGCTGTGGAGCAGGATCATAAGACACAGAATTTATAGCAAAAGATCAGTGTCATGCAACTGAAACAATATATTGAACAAACCTAGATTGCTGTTAAATCTTTCATCTTTTCATCTTGAGAACGTAACTTGAAAGAAGTTCTGGTATTTGCATATTAATGAATTGAAACCTGTAACCTATTCTAAAAGATGAAAGACTTATCAGCGATCTAGGTTTGTTTAGTATATCATTTCAGTTGCTGTGACCTTTTGCTATAAATTCTGTGTCTTATGATCCTGCTCCACAGATACCTGTTGAAGGAGCAGTGCTCCAAAAGCTAGTACTTGCAAATAAACCCATTGGACTATAACCTGGTGTTGTGTGATTTTTAAACTTTGTCCACCCCCAGTACCTCCACATCATGACAAACAATCAAGGTAAGAGAACTGTTGGATCTATTCCCCAGATAAAAGGCACAGTTGAATCCATGTATTTGACTATGACATCTCCCATCCACCAACCAGTAATCTTTGTCAACAGAAAGGACTTCCCTCATTCAGTGCACAATTAACTTGCTGCTATTAGAACAGTATCCTTCAGGTTTGTACATGGCTACCAGGAATCAGCTCTAACACCTATATATGTTGGCACTCCCAAGTGTCAAAACTTTTCAGTACCCTTGTATTCTTTCAGGGGAAGATACTAGCTGATAAAGGCTATTCAATGATGACTTGACTCCTCATTCCTGTGAGGAACCAAAGGACACAGAGGAAAGATACAACACCTGCCTCAGGTTGATCCATGTAAACATTAAGCTGATCATGTTGTAGCAAAATCTGGCTAGAAACATAAGTTTGATTGAGAAATGATCATAATTAACTAGGTTGGGCATCCATAGATATTAGAAATGGTTAAGGATAAAGATTCATGTATAATAATGAGTTTAAAGACTGCATTGCAACAAGAAAAAAAATCACTTTGAAATTAAGATTTATTTAGAAGGGGACATGAAGACTCACACATATGCTAGGAGTTAAGTTAATAGGTAGTACTCAACACAGACAACAAAGGCGTAAACACTGAAAAGAGGGCTTGGAAAGAGACATCACACCTGGGCATGAAAACAAGATAGAAATTACAGAACCTTAAAATTAGAAACACCCAACTGATAAGAGATGGCAAACCAGAGATAATTTGATACTGGAATAAAAAAACATTCCTATAGTCAGAAAAATTAAAATCTTTTTTACTGATAAACATTTACAGGTTTCTTTTATATTGGGAAAAAAGGGGAGATGAAAGTAACATTCATATAATTCAAAAACCTGAAAAAAAATGGTTAGGGAATAGATCACAACTTCATCAAGAAATCTTCATTTATGAACACAGAATAATGTTAAATGATACACTGTTCTAAAGTAAAGTAGATCTAAAGAAGTTAAAAGCTATAAATCACTTTAATAGGCCTTCTGGAGATGTGATTTAGGTGCTTTGATTGGACTGTTGAATCCTGGAGGAGACCCTACAGGGAGGCATTGCTGACTAATAGGGCCACCAGGGGTCTTCCTTCTCCTATTCTGCTGTAATCCTCCTCTAACATCTCACCATTAATGCAGTGCTGTTACTTAAATATACATCCTCCACTTCCTCTCTTCCTACTTCCAAGCTCTCACTGGTGGCCCCGTGCCTCCCCAGTTTTAATTTGCCAGCTGGTAAAATAATTTATTATTTAATTTCTAAATCTGTACTTCTATCTTCTGCCACCATTTACAACTTAAACTGTTTATGCTATTATACTTCATGTTCTCTAAGTCTTCTCCCATAATCTTTACACCTTTACCCTGGTTCCCTTCCCTGGCTCAAAATGACAAACTACAATTTGGTCCATTGATCTTCATGCCCCTATCTTCCAGTGCTTTTCTTAAGTTCTTCAGATATTTTTCATCGTCTCCATAGCTCAACGTCATCTGCAACCATTATCAGCTATGGCATTTCTTACATCACTTGTTCAGTTGCAAACTATATGACATTCAGGAAGAGAAAGGGGCTCAGTCCTCATTCTTGGTAGAATCTGACTTTGACATTGAAACTCTCACTCCTCCTACACCATTTCTTGCTGTAGTCTTAGTGGTATGTACTTCCCACGGACTTCACAAATTATCGTACATCTTCAAGGATATCTGCCCTTGGCAACCATGAGCCTTGTTATGTCGAGGAATATAAACTTTGTGTTGCATATGCCTTCCCAATATTTCCCCATTATTTGACTCAAAAGTACAAATAACAAAAGTGGTCTGAGCCTTAACCTGAACTGATATTCATAGATTTCCATTATTTTTCTCAATCTCTGGCCCATGAATTTTGCACATTCCTTGAAGGTATATGATAGGAGTTTGATTCCTTTATAGTTATTAGCAATTCTAATTGCTTCCCTTTCCTTTAAATAAAATGTTTTGACCTCCATGCCTTTGGGATTTTTTCTCTTAGCCTAATATCTTTTAATAGCTTTTGAAGATGATGGACTCTGCATTCAACTAGACAAATTCACACTTGTTTGATCTGATGGCTTAGTTCATTTCTCATTCCCATCAATGCCATTATTATTTTTCCAGATTTAGGTTAATTGCCATTCTCCAAGGCTTCTTCGACAGTACCTTCTAAACCCTTGACTATTACCATCGAGAAGAACAAGGACAGCAGATAATGGGAACACCATTACCTACAAGTTCCCCTCCAAACAACTCACCATCCTGACTTGGAACTATACCACTGTTCCTTCACTATTGCAGTGTCAAAATCTTGGAATGTCTTCCATAATGGCGTTTTGAGTCTAACTGCAGCAAACGGATTGCAATGGTTCAAGAAGGCAGTTTACTGCCACCATCTCAAGGGTAATTAGGGATGAGAAAAATGGTCCAGCCAACAACACACATATCCCATAAGTGAATTTTTAAAATATGTCTTCTATTTTGATTCTTGGGTCTACTTAATTCATACCCAAGTTAAATTATAGGCTCTATTTCTTTTTACCTTCATTGTCTTTCAGTATGGTATTTCACAAATCATATTCTTTCCTGAACATTTCAGTGAGCAAGGTGATAATACATTTAAAATTATAAAGCCATGAATTAATTAACCATTTATTGATGACATTTCAACATTGAATTAAAATACTTGCATATTTTCAAAAAATGGTCCTTCCTTTAGATGTAAAATTCAACATCTAAATAAGATTTTTATTGTACATTATACATTAGATATAATAGTCAAATCTAGCTTGTCTCATGCACCAGTGTACACAAAAATGTATTTTTACTTCTTATCTTGTGAGGCTCATCAATGAGCCAACTCAGGCATAAATGTTCTAATGGCCAAGGCCAATGACATGTCAACAGTTCAGTAAGGTCACAATCAGACTGTGTATTGTAAATTCAGTTTCACTTGTGCTCAGGGAACTGGAATTAACAACTATGGGGCAGTGCATGCACAGCGGGCACATTGTGAGTTTGAGCTGCCTGCTGGCACCATGATCACACTTTTGTGGTAAGACTTGTTTATCTAGAGGAATTTGATTTGTTTTCCAGGCATGGGGTTGTATGATCCGATGTGGAATTGAGACAAATATCACTATGACCAGCTGTTTCTTTGCAATATTTTCTTCTGGAACAACTGAGAATTCAACTGCATAAGTGTTAGTTCTGGTTACACTTGAGAAGGTAAGAAACTTCTTCACTCCCAATTCATTGGTGGGGGAGGTTATGGTGCTCAGTGAAATTGTCTCATTTGTCAATATTATATTTAGGTTTGACGGAGAGAATGGTGTGTGTTTTGCATCTTGGAGAGTGGCATTGGAATTAGGCAATACAGAAAGTGAAAAAAAATAGGAGAAAAGAGGTAAGTAATAACAGGATAAATTGGAGAGAGGGATGAAAAGAAAATATTTTTTAAAAAGGACATTTAAAAGTATCAGACGAAGAAAAATATAAATTTAAAAGGTAAACTGATCGAATAGGATCTTGTGGAATTGGAATCCACTCCAAATGCACTTAATGAAATATAATGGGGAAAGAAAACACAAACCACACAGACATGAGTATAATTAATAAATGCCAAACCTGAACCAAATCCTGTGTCTGTGCTATTTTGTTCTCTTTAAACTCTGTTGTCCTAGCACCACTCATGAATGGGAACAGAAAAAGAAACCAGTTACAAGCATGCAGTCATTTGACAACACAACTATGCTTACCACTACCTTGACGAAAGCTTTCCAGAATCTTTAGCAACTCTTATGGTATGATTTACCCCTTTCTTGATGACAGTTTAATTCTGCTGCCAAGTCATGGGACGCCTTGTCATGTATTTACAGTGAGACTAATAGATTAAAAGTACAAGTTCTCATCGAGCTGAAGATTTCCCAATGATTGCAGTCTAGGATGCCTCAACAGCAAACCCTTTGGAAATGTATTTGAGAATTCCAGAAGTTGATTTCAATCTCAATAACAATACTGCTCATTTTGCTCCCATTACCAACACAAAACCTGGGCCAACAGATCAGAAAATGTTAGTAGATTTGACAGCAGATATATGAGAATAAACAAGGCAATCCTTTCATTGTACATGCTTTTACACAAATGGTTTCAATCTCTCCTCTTACTGCTCTTTTCGCTCAAAATCTTGACTAATGATAATGTAATAATGATTATTGCACAAGTTGATTTTTTTTTATTTGAAGTATAAAATATGTCAATTATGAAGCAAAAACATAGCCTCCAAATAATGAGAATGTATTTTTAAAAATAATTATGTAAAGGAATTATGTAAAGAACTTAGTGGGAGTGGAGGAGGGAAATTTGGAATTAACATGTAGAATTTCTGAGATGTTCTTTCAGAACATCAATCCCATGTATTAATAGTCTAACATTTTGTTTGAACTTTGGAACCTTATTTTTTATTTTTGCATAAAATTGTCTTGACATAGCAGGGCAAGAGAATGTTTCCTCTAGCTCAGGATTCCTTTTAGCCTCATTGTTGTTTGAATATCATCAAATTCTCCAACTGTGGTTCTGGCAACATATTTCAACTAATCATGAAGTGGTTAAATATATGAAATATACTTTATTCATGTAATAGACATAGCATCTAACAGAAATTCTGGTTTCCCTCTGAGTTTTACCTACCACACAAGCCTCCTTTTATATGCTGGCAAATAACCACAAATTTGCCAGTCTTGATAGATGCCAGTCTGCAGCAAATTCAAATTACTCCAAGCAATATCAAAAGTTAGCTGGAGGTACTTGGTACTGCAAAGGCTGTGTTCTAGTCTACATTCTGGCAATAATACAGAATGTATTTAATTGCTTGCCTGTACAGCTATAACATTGGGATCCACTGATAATTTGGAAAATTGCTCAGGTATGTCCTGTATGCAAAATAGCAGGTCAATTCCAACTTGGCCAATTACTATTGTTTTTCAATTACTTGCGATTACAGTTTCAGCCATCTGGAGGATTGCACAACACTGTATGAAGTAGGTCAATATACTTCCCCACTGCCACATCCATCATCTTCTCTCCAACACCTCATACTCACTCTATCTCAATTAATGTAGCTTTCTCTCATCGAGTAGATTGCTCATGTTCTACCATTCTCACTGTTGTCTGCAATGTCTTCCCTCACTCATTCTCATCCATCCCAACCTGACACCACTAACCCTGCATGCCCTCTGCGCTGCCTATTCACTTGTCCGTCACATCTCCCTACCTGCACCAAAAGTAACAGTTGTATCACCCACTTTCATCTCCCATAATACCTGTCGCTCAGTCATTCCAGCAGGATAACAGACCACAATATGGCAGGAAGAGTCAAGGTGTGTGGTGGGTTGCTGCACAGTTAGCTCCTCATTCTTTATGTGTAGGGAATCCTGACTCTGACTGCCCTGAATGTGAGTCGGACCAGGTCCAAGCCTCTGGATTTACTGTGCAGAACTACAAACTGTCTCCTTTCACTTGGCTGAGGCCTGCTGACAACTATGGCAAGCGTCCTGGTTTTGTGTCTGCACTAATCAGCAAAAGAGAAGTAATAAGACCCTTCCTCACTTCTGTCCTCACCGCTTCACGTCTTTTCCACTACAATGATAGGGCTCTCCTTATCTTCAATTTCCAACCCACCAGCATCCTCATTCAAAGAAACATAAGCTTCCATTTCTGCGATCTCCAGCAGGATTTCACCACCATATTCCCCTTTCCCTGCCTTGTCAGTAATTTGTAGGGACCATTCCCTCTGGGCCACACTGGTCCACTCCGACATCATACCGATACCTCCCGATGACCCCATACCTTCCCATGCAAAACTCCAGACACAAGTTTCCAGGTTGAAGCAGCAAGTTACCTGTACTTCACTCAATCTCTCTACTGTACTTGCTCCTCTACACTGAGGAGTCAAAATGCTGACTTGGAGACCAGTTTTACCTCCATACATTCTCACACTCGATGCCCTATCATGACATGGGCTGTTTTTGGCACAGGGTAAAAATTAGGTAAAAACTAACTAACCTTCGCATAAACCAAATTATCCGCCAACATTTCCGCCACCTCCAAACAGACCCCGCCACCAGGGATATATTTCCCTCCCCACCCCTTTCTGCCTTCCGCAAAGACCGTTCCCTCCGTGACTACCTGGTCAGGTCCACGCCCACCCCCCCCTTCAACCGACCCTCCCATCCTGGCACTTTCCCCTGCCACCGCAGGAACTGTAAAACCTGCGCCCACACCTTCTCCCTCACCTCTATCCAAGTCCCTAAAGGAGCCTTGCACATCCATCAAAGTTTTACTTGCACATCCACTAATATCATTTATTGTATCCGTTGCTCCCAATGCGGCCTCGTCTACATTTGGGAGACTGGGCGCCTCCTAGCAGTGCGCTTCAGGGAACATCTCCGGGACAACCGCATCAATCAACCACATCGCCCCGTGGCCCAACATTTCAATTCTCCCTCCCACTCTGCCGAGGACATGGAGGTCCTGGGCCTCCTTCACCGCTGCTCCCTCACCACCAGACGCCTGGAGGAAGAACGCCTCATCTTCCGCCTTGGAACACTTCAACCCCAGGGCATCAATGTGGACTTCAACAGTTTCCTCATTTCCCCTTCCCCCACCTCACCCTAGTTCTAAACTTCCAGCTCAGCACTGTCCCCATGACTTGTCCGGATTTGTCCTACCTGCCTATCTCCTTTTCCACCTATCCACTCCACCCTCTCCTCCCTGACCTATCACCTTCACCCCGTTCCCCACTCACTCATTGTACTCTATGCTACTTTCTCCCCACCCCCACCCTCCTCTAGCTTATCTCTCCACGCTTCAGGCTCACTGCCTTTATTCCTGATGAAGGGCTTTTGTCCGAAACATCGATTTCAAAGCTCCTTGGATGCTGCCTGAACTGCTGTGCTACACCTCCTCTGTTAGCTCATTCCACGTACAGACCACCCTCTGTGTGAAAGCGTTGCCCCTTAGGTCCCTTTCTCCTCTCATCTTAAAAATATATGTCTCCATGTTTTGAACTTCCCCAACCTTTGCTACTCACGTTACCTATGCCCCTCATGATTTTATGAACTTCTATAAGGTCACCTCTCAACCTCTTATGCTCCAGTGAAAAAAAATCCAGTCTATCCTGCTGAGTTCTCCAGTAATCTGTTTCTATTTCAGATTTCCAGCATCCACAGTTCTTTGTTTTATTTTAGTAATGTGAGCCGGGTAATTTTGCCTGAGGGGACAAAGTGCACAACTGCATGACAATGCAAGGCAGAGATGATGCGAGTGTCTAAGTTAGTAAGTGAAGAGACTGGATATACAGGCAGATTCAGTCAATGGGCCCAGTGAATATCCCTGAGCACACAATGTCCTTGCTACAGCATCATAAATGATAGTTGCCAGTGCATTTTAAAAAAGTTAACTTTTGCCAGTGATCCCCATGCCTTTTAATAAATGAAACTGACTTGGCACTTATTCCCCAACTGCTAACTTGAACATTCAATCAGACTGCCATTCCACTTATTTTTTGGTGTTAGCACTGAGCTCTACATTCTAGTTGGGAATTCTAATCCTGGCTTTTTTAACCCCACCCCTCCAGACCCAAATTTCTCTATAGTGCAGGATAGTTCTGAGATTTGAATGTCCAGCAACAAGGCCGACACTTGAATGGCTGCTGTGAAAGGGTAACTGTGGGGATCAGGTGGCAGATTTTCTTAGTGGTTAGGGCACTAGGTGGATAGTTTTGCAGATGGGAATGGTGACAGATGGATAGGGTGTCAGGTACGTGATGGAGTTCTTAAGGTTGTTGGTGGAGAGGTGGGGAGGTGGGGAGGTGGAGGGCAACGTTAGGGGGCTGGGGATGCTGAAGCCAGGGTGTAAGGGTCTTGGCATGGCAGGACTGGCAAAAGTGGGGAATATATCAAGGCCATCAGAAATTGTTGTTGGCAAAGGTTATTGTTGGTTCCTAGTCTGTGTAATGGGCCATGGGAGGAGTAGTTGGGGGTGTGATTGTAGCTATAACAGCAATTCAGAGATTAGGAATGGTACAACAAGTAACTTCCCTCCTGTCCACCATCTACAAGGCACAACTTACGTGGGGGGAGGGGGTGGTCAGCTTAGTAATTATCCAGGAGTTAGAATAAATTTTTAACTATTTAACTTTTCCTGGGTAATTATTAACTTAACAGAAGTTTGACTCTCCGACTCTTGACATTAACAGGATTTTTCACAGCATTCTGGGCTCTGAAATTGTCCATTTCAATCTTCAATTTTTGAGGCAAATTTCACAATGCCTGCTTTGTCTGGGATTCCACAGGGTCCTGATGCACAACTCCAATCTGCACTGCAGAAAAGGCTCTCTGGCTTTTGGCATATCTGAGACATTAGTTTTTTTTCTGATTGACTTTCTTATAGGTGCACAGAACTTGCCACAGGCAGGGAATTGGAGGTTGTTTCACCAACTTTAATATCTCATCCTTTCAAAGAGACTTTTACGGTCCTCCAATTCTAGCCACTTTGGCTTTCCAGGTTTTAATCACTTCATCATTGGTGACCTCAGCTGCCAAAGAGTTGTGATTCTCACTCATTTACAGCTTCTATCCTTTTTCATTCAACCATCTTAACAAGAAATACAGGAGAATAATAATAATGATAAAGAAGATATTCAGCATTATATGCTAATGAGCTTTCAGGTTTGCAGGATATGTCAGGTCTGTTGTCACCTCTCCTCACAGCGCTACGCTGGTTGAACGTGTGGAGATGGGTGGGGGAGATGGGATGGGGGGGGGGGGGGCAGAGAAAGCTAGTGGTACCATCAACTACCTAGAGATAGACTGGCATGAGGGAATGGTACCTCAGTTCCATAAACCTTCTGTATGGAATAGGTAATTAATATTTTTCCACAATGCTGGTCATCGGATTGCATTTAGAAACATTAGAATCACTATGATATCCAGGGGATGTGGTGGACAAAGGGAGGATTTTAAAAATGTTTCACTCATTGTTTAAAATTGACGATGTATTAGCATGGTACACTCATATTCGTGAAAATTACAATCATGTAGAAATGAGTGGACTAATATCATGTTAATTTTTACACTCAAGTGGTAATTCCTAAAACAGCCAGATCAGGACAAAGCGAGTACGGTGCCACTTTATAGGGTGGCAGTCTTTTTAGGCTTGTCTCTTTATTTGTAAGTGATGTTACAGACTAGGTCAGACTACTCAAAGCATTCTTTAGCAGGCAGCCCAGACCATAACTTTGCCATTGTTTGGTAAGTGTACAGTGAAAATTATCTGGAGTGAGGTAGCTAGGTTGACTACCAGGTTTTAATCAATGAGGTAAAAACAATGACTGCAGATGCT
The DNA here is from genome assembly GCF_047496795.1 of Chiloscyllium punctatum. Classification (NCBI taxonomy): domain Eukaryota; kingdom Metazoa; phylum Chordata; class Chondrichthyes; order Orectolobiformes; family Hemiscylliidae; genus Chiloscyllium; species Chiloscyllium punctatum. The sequence continues at coordinate 46,197,429 of NC_092750.1, read as the reverse complement.
GGAAAGCAAATACTGGATTAGTGGTGCTGGAAGAGCACAGCAGTTCAGATGAAGGGCTTTTGCCCGAAACGTCGATTTCGCTGCTCGTTGGATGCTGCCTGAACTGCTGTGCTCTTCCAGCACCACTAATCCAGTACCAGGTTTTAAAACAGGTAAATATATATTCACAAAATTACACAATGAAACATGAAGAACAGAATAAGGAACCCCTACAGAACTTAGCCTATCCAAACTAGACTTAATTATGTTGTTCTGAGTATACACAACAGTCCCAATAAGCAAACTCCCTTAAAAGCCAGTACAAATGGAACACAAGTTTAAAGGTTGAAGTTAGAAGAGAGAGAGAGAGAGAGAGTTTCTACACAGTTCACTGTCAAATTCCCAACCAGTTCTGGACTGAATTAAACTGCTCAACTCAGCGAGAGAGCTGACCACTCCCCTTTCTTTATATGGGTCACTTCTAAAACCTGACCACTTCGGTTGAAGTTTCATCTATTTACGCAAAACAAAAAAGCCTCTCAATACCCTTTAATCTCTGTACTAAACCAGGCTAATTGGAACCAACAGCAGTTTAATACCCCTCTGAAAAATGCCAAGGACATAGTAACCTTGAGAAAAGGAACAGCCTTTAGAAGAAAGAAACCAGCTTTGTGACAGTGAGTAGAAAGCAGTCAGGGTCTGACGTTAAAAACTGCGACATATAGAACCTTCCTCTCCATCTCCCACCCCCACTCTATCCTGTACCCCCTGTATCACCCCTCTTCTCTCTCTTTACTTCTTTGTCTCCCCCGCTCTCTCTTCACCCCTCAAGGCCTCTCCTCTCTCTCCCACTCCATCCCCCTCTCTCCTGACTTCTCGCCCCCCCCTCTCTCTCTCCCCTCACCACCCTCTCCTCCACCCCGCTCTTTCTCACCCCTTGCCACCCTCTCTCCCCCTCCACTTCCTCTCTTTCACCCACACCCTCCCTCTCTCCCTACCCCCACCTCTCCCTCTGCACCCTCTCAACCTCCCCACCCTTACTCCCTCTCTCTCCCTTCCTCCCCCTCTGATCTCACTCTCCCCTCCCCCATCTTTCTCTCATTCTCCCCCTCCCACCCTCTGCCTTCCCGTCCCTAAATCCCCCTCCCCTTCTCTCTCCCTCCCCCCCATCTCCCAGACCCCTTCTCTCCCCCCCTGTCTATCTCTCCCACTCCCCCTCATTCTACCCTCTTCAGCCTCTCCCCATGCACTCTCTCATTCCCACTCCCCCCCCTCTTTCTCTCTCCCCTCACCCCTCCCTGTCCCCTCACCCCTCCCCTCTCATCCTCACCCCTCCTCCCCTCCCCCTCTCATCCTCACCCCTCCCCTCCCTCCTCCCCCCCCTCACCCCTCCCTCCTCCCCCTCCCTCACCCCTCTCATCCTCACCCCTCCCCCCTCTCATCCTCACCCCTCCCCTCCCCCCTCTCACCCCTCCCCCCCTCCCCCTCTCACCCCTCCCCCTCTCATCCTCACCCCTCCCCTCCCCCCTATCACCCCTCCCCCCTCATCCTCACCCCTCCCCCTCTCATCCTCACCCCTCCCCTCCCCCCTCTCTCCCCTCCCCCCTTTCACCCCTCCCCCTCTCATCCTCACCCCTCCCCCTTTCATCCTCACCCCTCCCCCCTCCCTTTCTGACGGTAACATGGCGGCCTCCATGTCTCTCCGGGCGGTCAGATCGCTGAGGATAGGGCCCGGTCTGCCGGCCTCCTCCCCCCGCCAGGTGGGTGCTGGGGATGGGCACGTGCTTTAGGGGGAGGGGGGTCGCCGGCCCGGGACACCCCAGGACCCGCAACCACTGCTCGGGCCCGGGTGTGCGGGAGTCTCCCCGTCCCCCGCTCTATCTCTGTCTGTGTCCCTGTCCCGGGCTGGACTGTGTCTGTCTGTGTCCCTGTCCCAGACTGGACTGCGTGTGTGTCTCTCTCTGTGCAGGTCCCTATCCCGGGTCTGGATTGTTTGTATATCTCTCTCTGTGCCTCTCCCTGTCCTGGGCTGGACTGTGTCTGTTTGTGTCCCCGTCCCCGTCCTTGTCCTTGTCCCTGTCCCTGTCCCAGACTGGACTGTGTATTTCTGCCTCTGTCTATATCTCTAACTCTGTCTCTCTTCTGGATAGGACTGCTTGTCTCTGTCCCTGCCCCGAAAGTGGACTGTTTCTCTCTGTCTGGACGGATCTGTGTGACTCTGTCACTATCTCCGCGTCTGTCCCAGTTCCTCCAACAATGTGGTGGCTTTACAGCCCATGACTTGCTGTCAGCTACAGCCTGCAAACCGCTAAGACCATCACTGACATTGTTTAAAACAAAATCTATCAACACACATTAAAGAGTCACACTTTCTCCAAAATTATTGACTACTTTATAGGTGTGCCTTTGAAAGAAAGTTTAGGTTGTTTGTAACATGTAATCAATATTGTAAGCACATTGGTTTTTTTGCAATACATTTCGCAAGCTTTTGTTTGTGTTTTCAGGTTATTGGGATTTTCTTAGTGTCAGTAGAGACTTGTCTTTCTTTTTCAGCACAGTCAATAAAACTGTGGACTGAATTTTGTAATCTTCTGCCTTGCCCAGTACAGATAGGGTGACTGACAGTAACTTTGCGTCTTGGGGTTTAACTGGGCAGTCTTCAGATCTTCATGAGTTTCTGGTGATTGCAGGGTGGGAGTTTGTGACCGCTAGTTAGAAAGGAGGGATCTCTATTGAAAAAGCTGTAAGACACCGAACCAATGACATTTTTTTCAAGACTGAAATTTGCATGTTTCAGAAGGATGGGGAGCAGGAACGACATAAAGTGGTGCTCCTGCTTTTTTTCTTCATCAGCATTACAGGCTGATGTGTATATTACCAACTTATTTTCTTATTATGAATGATTGTTAACAATGTGATAGTGTCCAGATAATCTGGCCTTTTTGGCACTTTCATTGAGGGACAGATATTTGTCAGAACACTGGCCCTTTTTTGAAATAGTGTCATCGTACTTTCATGGGACCTGGGTTTAACATTTCATTCAAAAAAATTGCACTTCCAACTGTGGAGCTCCCTCAAAACTCAGAAACTGCACATCAGCCTTGGTTTTTTTGCACTCAGTCTGGAAGGGGACTTGAACACAGGTATGGTTCAGAGGCAAGAGTCACAGAATTATACAGCACAAAAACAGACCTTTCGCTTCAACTCATCTACGCTGACGAGATATCCTAAACTGATCTGCTCCCATTTTCTTGCAACAAAAACAGAAATTGTTCGAAAAGCTCAACAGGTCTGGTAGCATTTGTGGAGAGAAACTAGAGTTAACGTTTCAGGTGCAGTGAACCTTTCTCGAACCATTTGCCAGCATTTTGCCCGTCTCCTTGTAAACCCTTCCTATTCATGTATTCATCAGATGCTGTTTAAATGTAACTGTACCAGCTTCCACCACCCACCCTCTGCATTAAATAGTTGCCCCTCAGGTCCCCTTTAAATCTTTCCCCTCACACCTTAAATGTATGCCCTCTAGTTTTGGACTCTTCTACCCTGAGAATAGACATTCATTATTCACCCTATCCATGCTCTCATGATTTTATAAACCTTATGACGTCACCCCTCAGCATCTGATGCTCCCAGAAAATGCCCCAGCCTGTTCAGCCTCTCTCTATAGCTCAAACCCTCCAATCCTGACAAGATCCTTGTAAGTCTTTTCTGAACCCTTTCAAGTTTGACAACATCTTTTTCTATAGCAGGGAGACCAGAATCCAATACAGGTTTGTAAAAGTGGTCTAACCAATATCCTGTACAGCTGCAATGTGACATCCCATCAATGCACTGACCAATGAAGGCAGGTGTGCCAAATGCTGTTTTCACTACCCTGTTGACCTGTGACACCACTTTCACGCAACTATGCATCTGTACCCTCAGGTCCCTTTGTTCAATAAGAGTTCTAACCAGATGTGTAAGCTATCCTTTGCTTTGTGTTTCGAGAACAAGAGTTCAATCTTCAAAAGTAATCCATTAGTGAAAAAGCATTTGATTTTTCCTGCCAAAGATAAGGCATGATATAAATGCAAATTACCTCATTCTGCCGGTGTGGAGATTGGGATTTATGTATTGAAATGAAATGGCCTTGTATCATTGTGTGTGGAATTATTCTCAACACTCTTCATGGAATGCCTCTACAGCTAAGTCCTTTGGTTTTTCATCTACAAATCTTGAGACTCTGAAAAGTTGCAAATGGGAATGAGGAATTGATACTGATGTCACAGCTGAAAATATTTGACCTGCTTTGAAGGTGACTTACTGTGTCTGGAGAAATAGGATCTATTTACCATTCTGTATTGTGTTTAAAGTGTGGACCGTAGCAAGAATAACATCTAACAAAGGAACTCTGTTGATATCAGTAACATTTACCAAGTGACTTTGCACAGTAGTACAGTATGCACAAAGAGTCATACAGTATAGACTCTTCAGTTCAACCAGTCCGTACTGAACATAATCCCAAACTAAACTAGTCCCACCTGCCTGCTCCTGGCCCATTTCCTTCCAAACCTTTTCCTATTGATGTATCCATCCAAATGTTTTTCAAACATTGTAATTGTACCCACATCCACCACTTCCTCAGGAAGTTCATTCCACATGCGAACCACCCTGTGTGTAAAAAAAGTAAAATCACCTCTTATGACTTTAAAATCTCTGTCCTCTTACCTTATAAATGTGCTCCCCATCTTGGGGAAAAGACAACCACCATCAATTCTGGATGTAGGTTTGCTTGCTGAGCTAGAAGGTTCATTTTCAGACATTTCATCACCATACCAGGTAACATCTTCAGTGAGCCTCTGGATAAAGCACTGCTGATGTTTTCTGCTTTCCATTTACATACTTGGGTTTCTTTGGATTGGTGATGTCATTTCCTGTGGTGATGTCATTTCCTGTCCTTTTTCTCTGGGGATGGTAAATCGGGTCCAAGTCAATGTGTTTGTTGATACAGTTCTGGTTGGAATGCTGTGCTTCTAGGAATTCTGGTCCGTGTCTCTGTTTGGCTTGTCCTAGGATGGATGTGTTGTCCCAAAGTAGTGTCCTTCCTTATCTGTGTGTAAGGATACTAGTGAGAGAGGGTCATGTCGTTTTGTGGCTAGTTGATGTTCATGTGTTCTGGTGGCTAGTTATCTGCCTGTTTGTCCAATGTAGTTGTTGTTACAGTTTTGCTAAATGACGTTAGTTTTGCTAGTTGTCTGTATAGCTTCACATACACTGAATGGTAACGTCCTAGGGAGTGTTGCTGAACAAAGAGACCTTGGAGTGCAGGTTCATAGCTCCTTGAAAGTGGGGTCGCAGGTAGATAGGATAGTGAAAAAGGCATTTGGTATGCTTTCCTTTATTGGTCAGAGTATTGAGTACAGGAGTTGGGAGGTCATGTTGCAGCTGTACAGGACATTGGTTAGGCCACTGTTGGAATATTGCGTGCAATTCTGGTCTCCTTCCTATCGGAAAGATGTTGTGAAACCTGAAAGGGTTCAGAAAAGAGTTACGATGATTCTGCCAGGGTTGGAGGATCTGAGCTACAGGGAGAGGCTGAACAGGCTGGGGCTGTTTTCCCTGGACCGTCAGAGGCTGAGGGGTGACGTTACAGAGGTTTACAAAATTGAGGGGCATGGATAGGATAAATAGACAAAGTCTTTTCCCTGAGTTTGGGGGTCCAGAACTAGAGGGCATAGGTTTAGGATGAGAGAGGAAAGATATAAAAGAGACTATAGGGGTAACGTGTGGTACGTGTATGGAATGAGCTGCTAGAGGATGTGGTGGAGGCTGGTACAATTGCAACATTTAAGAGTCATCTGGATGGATATATGAATAGGAAGGGTTTGGAGGGATATGGGCCAGGTGCTGGCAGGTGTGACTAGATTGGGTTGTGCTATCTGGTTGGCATGGACGTATTGGACAGAAGGGTCTGTTTCAATGCTGTACATCTCTATGACTCTATGACTGTAAGGCGTTTGGTATGCTTTCCTTTATCGGTCAAAGTATTGAGTACAGGAGTTGGGAGGTCATGTAGCGGCTGTACAGGACATTGGTTAGGTCACTGTTGGAATATTGCGTGCAGTTTTGGTCTCCTTCCTATCGGAAAGATGTTGTGAAACTTGAAAGGGTTCAGAAAAGATTTACAAGGATGTTGCCATGGTTGGAGGATTTGAGATGTTGGGAGAGGCTAAACAGGCTGGGCTGTTTGGAGTGTCGGAGGTTGAGGTGTGACCTTATAGAGGTTTACAAAATGATGAGGGGCATGGATAGGATAAATAGACAAAGTCTTTTCCCTGGGGTCAGGGAGTCTAGAACTAGAGGGCATAGGTTTAGGGTGAGAGGGGAAAGATATAAAGAGACCTAAGGGGCAACTTTTTCACGCAGAGGATGTTACGTGTATAGAATGAGCTGTCAGAGGAAGTGATACAATTGCAACATTTAAGAGGCATTTGGATGGGTATATGAATAGGAAGAGTTTGGAGGGATATGGGCCGGGTGCTGGCAGGTCCGGACTAGATTGGGTTGGGATATCTGGTCATCATGGACGAGTTGGGACCGAAGGGTCTGTCTCCATGCTGTACATCTCTATGACTCTATGACCCTCTTTCAAGTTCATTAGCTGCTGTTTTAGTGTATTGGTGGGTTTGTGGGCTACCATGACGCTAAGGGGTATGAGTAGTCTGGTAGTCAATTCTGAGATGTCTTTGATGTAGGGGAGAGTGGCTAGGGTTTCTGGACATGTTTTGTCTGCTTGTTTGGGTTTGTTGCTGAGAAATCGTTGGACTGTGTTCATTGGGTACCCGTTCGTTTTGAATACACTGTATAGGTGATTTTGCTCTGCTCTGCGTAGTTGCTCTGTGCTGTAGTGTTTGGTGGCTTGTTGGAATAATATTCTGATGCAGCTTTGTTTGTGGATATTGGGATGATTGCTTCTGTAGTTCAATATTTGGTCAGTATGTCTTGTTTTTCTGTAGACTCTGGTTTGAAGTGCCCCATTGGCTGTTCGCTCTACTGTGACATGTAGGAATGGCAGTTTGTTGTTGTTTATCTCCTCTTTAGAGAATCTTATGCCAGTAAGGGTGTTATTGATGGTCTTGAAGGTTCCCTCTAATTTGTTTCGTTTAATAATAACAAAGGTGTCATCGAAGTAGCGGACCCAAAGTTTGGGTTGGATGGTTGGCAGAGCTATTTGCTCGAGTCTCTGCATTACTGTCTCTACTAAGAACCCTGATATCAGAGATCCCATGGGTGTTCCATTAGTTTGTCTGTAGGTTTTGTTGTTGAAGGTGAAGTGGGTGGTAAGCCATAGGTCCACTAGCCTGTCCGCCGATTTCTCAGCACCAAACCCAAACAAGCAGACAAAACATGTCCAGAAACCTTAGCCAGTCTCCCCTAGGTCAAAGACATCTCGGCAATGACTGCCAGACTACTCAGACCCCTTGGCATCATGTTAGCCCACAAACCCACCAACACACTAAAAAAGCAGCTAATGAACTTGAAAGGCCCTATACAGATAATGAGCAAAACTAATGTCATTTACGAAATACCGTGCAAGAACTGTAACAAGCACTACATTGGAAAAATAGGCAGAAACTAGCCACCAGGATACATGAACATCAACTAACCACAAAACGGCATGACTTTCTCTCACTAATGTCCTTACATACAGATGAGGAAGGACACCACTTTGACTGGGACAACACATCTATCCTTGGACAAGCCAAACAGAGACACGCACGAGAATTCCTAGAAGCATGGTATTCTAACCGGAACTCTAAAAACAAACTCTTTAAACACTGACTTGGACCCGATTTACTATACCCAGAGAAAAAGAACAGGAAATGACATCAACACAGGAAATGACATCACCAACTCAAAGAAACCCAAACATATAAATAGAAAGCAGGAATGATCGGCAGTGATTTGTCCGGAGGCTCACTGAGGAGGTTACCTCTTAGGGCGATGAAACATCTGAAAATGAACCTTCAGCTCGGCGAGCAAATCTACATCCACAACTGAGTCAGCGTTAACAAACTTACACCCTATTCAATTCATGCCTATTTTGCATATTGGGAGATGAAAGGTTCACTTGCCAGTTATCCTTGGTTGGATTAACAGTGGAACTAGACTCTAGAATACACAATGGACTATGTTTAAATAGCTGCTTTGAGCACCAAGATTAGATAGATTTGGTAAGAAGAATTGCAGCACTGTCTCTCATTGTCTGCCTGTCATCAACTGAAAAAGTCTGTATCCAATTATTCACTGTGTAGGAGCAATTTTTTCTGCAGATATTGGAAACAAAAGTGCTGGAGATAGATCACAGTGAGTCTGGCAGCAGCCATGGAGAGATAGCAAGCTAATGTTTCGAGTCAAAATGACTCTTCATCAAAGCTGAAGTGACATGTGGAAGTGGCAGCATTTATGCTATAATTGGGGAGGGATGGTTGGAGTGCTGGGAGATAAAGGATGTTGATAGTACAGATTAAGTGATTGGAATGTGAGAATGGCAGGACAATGGTGTGTCTAACTGCCAGACTTGAAAGAACAAACAGTTCCATGGGGGGAGTTCCATGGGGGGGAGAGAGAGGACATGGTGAGAGAGAATGTAACAAATAAAGCTTAAAGAAAGGGAAGGAATGAGAGTTGGATCACAGTCTGACGGTGTTGAACTCAGTATTAAGTCCAGAAGGTTGTAAAGTGCCTCATCTGAAGATGAGATGCTCATCCAGTTTGTGCTGTGATTCATTGGTGCAATACAGCATGCCAACGTCAGGCAAGGGGACATGTGAGCAGGACGCTGTTTTAAAATGACTGGCTAAGGGAAGGTCGAGGTTATGCTTGCTCTTCACCACTGCTAAAGAGTTGAGGAAGTAACTAAACAGTCAGGACTTAGGTCATTTTTCACAACAGGTGGACGTACACTGAAGGAGTGCAACCAGTGTCAGCATAAAAGAAAACACACCATTGCATTTATTCTAAACTTTGATGTGGAGCTGCTGGTGTTGGACTGGGGTGGACAAAGTCAGAAGTCACACGACATCAGGTTGTAGTCCAACAAGATTTATTTAAAATCACAAGCTTTCGGAGGGCTGCCCATATCACCTGAACCTTTCCTACTCATACACCCATTTGGATGCCTTTTAAATGTTGGAATTGTACCAGCTTCCACCACTTCCTCTGGCAGTTCATTCCACACACGCATCACCCTCTTCGTGAAAAAGTTACCCCTTAGGCACTTTTTAAATCTCTTCCCTCTCACCTTAATCCCATGCCCTCTAGTTTTGGATTATCCCGCTCTAAGAAAAAGATCTTGGCTGTTCATCCTATCCATGCTTATTCATCCTTTGTTGCCATTAGACTGTATTGTAGCAGGTGAGCTGGAATAGTTGTGTGCACTGTGGAAGTGGTGACAGTCACTAAAAGTTTGCTTTTAGGTTTTTAGATTTCATTATTTAGCTAAAAATATTCTTATAACATAACAATAGAATTTGTACAATGAAAGCGATTGCCCCCTTCTTCAACACTACAATCGTTGTGGACTTCTGCATTCCTCCAGTGCTAATTTCCAACACATCTCCACTCCCTTTAGTTCCACAATTGCATTTGTGCCTTTAGCTGTCATAAATCCAGATTTCCCTTATTAACTCCCTTTCCTTTTCTCTTTATTGTACTGTTAGTTTGACAAAATATTTTAATGATCTATTGTTTGCTTTGATGTCTTTAATCTGATTTTGCTTCTCTGAAACACTTTGTGATGTTTTCCTGAGTTAGAGGAGTTTTATAAGTGCAAGTTGGTTTTCTTTTGAGAACTTATAAATGAATGTGAAATTGTGTAATGATAAATGTGACTGCACGCTGGATATCATTTCTGTTGCTTGTTGTGGTTGCTGTGAATTAGTATGACTGCAGTATGTGTAGCACTATGTTTTATAGGACTATTTGCAACAGTTACAAAGGTTACTTTGTATCACATTATTCCTGGTCACCCTTCGACATTCAATTTAGAGGAAAATAGCAAAATAGCCTATTAAACCCAAAAAGCACACCATTTATCAAATAGTCAAACTTAATATTTTTAAGGTGTGTCTTAAAGCTTGAAAAATAACACACATGCATGTTAGAAAATCCTTTCAAATGCTCTTGGAGGCTTTGTGGGTAAGTCATTGCCCAGGTTTGTGCTGTCAGACTATGAAGCTAACGGCTTAATTCCTTTCTTGTGCTGAGTTAACCATTCTCAATTGGACTGTGATAAAGACCTCTACTCCTGCTTGGAAGAATTGTTGAAAATGAGCCAGGCTTCCCCAGAAAATGAGCAAGGTTTGCAATGACCACTGTGGTAAATCACACATATATAGCCATCAGATGAGAAGCGAGTTGCACTTTTTTGTGTTGTCTTTCGTGGTTCACTGATCTGTTGACCCTCTTCAAAGTAACACATGAAGAATGTTGTTGTGGAGCAGGCACTGTATAACCCTGTCCGAGCACTTTCAGGACAGGAGGACAGATACTGTACAGATTAAATCTTTGACAGATTTCATTCTTAAACACTTTAATTTCTGATTTAAAATTGAACTGCTGCATCTGTTAGTGACATTCCTCAATGGCTAATGATATTTTATTTGAAACTGTTGCATTGATATTAGTTACTTATAAGAAAGAGGAACTCCACATTATAGCAGTATAACATATTTATAGACATAAACTTGATGTAGAAGTTTGGACATTATTTCTTGTATTAAGCAGTCAGATCACTCATCACTCCACCTGTGTTCATAATGTACTATTGACTTGTATGCCACATTGTAATGTAAGTAACATAAATTCTTTGTCTCTGACAATGGCCAGGATCTGACTGACTATTTGACAATCCTGTGTCCACCTGTTAGAGATATGGATGCTTCGACTTTTAGACATTAGGAATTAATGCTACTGAGGGTAGTAAAAAAAGGGAGAGCAGCCTTTTGAGATGTCAGTATAAAGAAAACTTGTATATCGCATTGAGTTTAGCATATGTCATTTCTGATGTCTTGAGTATGAAGTCTGAGAAGTGATTAAAAATATAATCAGAGTTAATCTCGTGATTTAAAATTTGTAATCATGGTTTTAATCAAGTATATAATTGATACAATTACTGTAGCCACCTTTTCAAGTTTAGTTTATATGTTTTACAAAGTTGGAATAGAACATTTCATTAAATTCATGATGTCTAGCTGGAAGCACTTAGCAAATGAAAAAGTTTCTGGAAAAATATTCAAAAATACTGGTTATATTTTTAAGCATTTCTTGACAGTCTTTAATATTAATTGCTTCTGAAATGATGCTTAATTATAGAGTTCTTACCTCTAAAGGCTGTACAGCCTTTCTCACTGACCAGTATACCATTGATTCCTATAAATGAAGGAATGATCCACAATACTAAGTGGTCTGTGTTTCTCCAGTGTGGAGGAGCCCGCATTGTGAGCAGCGAGAATGACAGACGAGATTGAATAAAGTGCAGGTAAAGTGCTGCTTCACCTTGGGAGGTGTGTCTGGGGCCTTGGACAGTGAGGAGTGAGTTGGCAAACAGACAGGCGTTACAGCTCCTGCGATTGTGTGAGAAGGTGCGGTGGATGGGGGAGGGGGGGCTTGGCGAGGTGTTGGGAATGGAGGAGGAGTAGACCAGGGTATCCAGGAGGGAACAATCCCTGTGGAATGCTGACAAAGGTGAGGAGGGGAATATGCGTTTGGTGGTGGCATCTCACAGAATTTGACCGAAATGGCGGCTTATACTTCTTTGGGTCCGGAGGCTGGCAGGGTGGTAAGTGAGGACTGTGGGAAGGAAGAGAAGGGACAAGGGCAGATGTACAGGAGATGGATTGGACATGACTAAGGACCCTGTCAACCATATAGGAAAATGGTGGACATTTCTGAGGCCCTCTCTGTGGAAGATAACGTCATCAGAACAGATGGGTGGCACGGTGGTTAGCACTGTTGCCTCACAGTGCCAGAGACCTGGGTTCAATTCCCGCCTCAGGCGACTGACTGTGTAGAGTTTGCACATTCTCCCTGTGTCTGTGTGGGTTTCCTCCCACAGTCCAAACAATGTGCAGGTTAGGTGAATTGGCCATGCTAAATTGCCCGTAGTGTTAGCTGAAGGGATAAATGTAGGGCAATGGGTCTGGATGGGTTGCACTTCAACGGGTCGGTGTGGACTTGTTGGGCCAAAGGGCCTGTTTCCACACTGTAAGTAATCTAATCTAAAAAAAAATACTGTATTTCAGCTAGAAGTGACAACTGAGATCTGCAAAATTGTAGTTTTGCTTTGGCCCAAAACAATTGAGTCACTGGTGAGACATTTTCCAAAATACAAGGTGATACAACTGGAATTTTAAAATGTACTTGTACTTGCTGTATTTAAGAATTTACTTTGGTAATGCACAAAATCTAGTTATTGTGAAAATATTTTGTCACTTGCTACTGTTTCTCAGTGTGGACTGTTTGTGGTATCATGATGCTTTAGCAATTCTTGGAAATTATTTATTCACTTGCCAATAATATGCCTTTCTGTAATGGTACTTAGTGCTGATAATGGCGAGGAGGTATTCTGTAATTTAGACCAAAATATTAATAATCAGACGGTTTGCATTTTTCCATTAAGATGAATATTTGGTTAGCAGAAAGTAGAATGTGAAAAGTCTGGAATATTAATTGTGGAAAATGTAGATGTGGAAATCAGTCAGTTATACCAAACAGATATGAGAAACTGTATTGAGAATAACATTGGATGAATCGTCTAAGATCATGCCAGGCACTGGATTTGGACTAGGTAAAGGTATAGCCAAATCAGTCAACCTTGCATATAGCTCAAATCTAATGTGGGGAATTATTCTAAATTTTGCAGAACTGTGCAGTGGAGTGGTTAAGGTTCAATCTGACACTGTCATTTTCACAAGATGATAACTTTCACCCAGCATCTCAGACTTGTCAGTTATCACCCTGAATATATCCTGTCCACTGGCAACATGCTGACATAGTGACGAGTGAACCAGAAGTCTTTAATTTGACTTAGAACCCCAAGCATCTGATGGCATCAGAGCAAATGTAGGTTTAAAAAACATCCGATTACCGCTTACCATTCTCTCGTGATTGGTGAATTTGTAGCCAACCTGACGCCATTTGGAATTCCTACGGAGTTCAGCAAAGATACAAACTCTGGGCAAATAATGGGATAACAATACAATAAATCAATTACTTATTTTTGAATGTGACTAAATAATGCACAGTTCATTTGAAAATTAATGAGAAATTAAAGCTTTGTAAACTTGAATTGTGTTAATGAAAGGACTTAATGTCTGACACCAAATGGCATCACTACTGACTGCACTTTTGCACCTCGTGTACCTCAGGCATTCTCATTTGTGGTGTTGTGCACAATTATTTATAATTGTGTGCTAATGACATTCAATGTGTCTTCTCCCATCAACACAGGTTATTGCCATTCTGACACAACTTAGTTAGTTGAAGTATTTCCAGCTTGGCAAAATCAAAGCTGCTGCCCTCAGCTCCCTCAAATGCCCGTGTCTTCCTCTGTGTTAATCCAGCAATACCACCAAAACCTAAAACTGTGTTTTTCAATTTCACCATTAGGTTGGACTGTGATGTCTGTTTGTTCGACTAAGATTGATTCCTGTCCATTCCTATAATTGCTGTTCTTTATCTATAGAATATTGCTCATCTCTGATCTTGAGATTTCAACTTTATGGGAAATTAGTTAACGCATTCAATATTATTGTCAAATTTCTGTAACGCTTTGTTAGCTTCTATAAACCCCCTTTCCTGCACAACAAGAAATCAACACCCCTATCCTGACCTCATTAATTTCCATTGTAATCTAATTATTGTCTTCATTTCTTGCCTTAAACCTAATCATGGTGTGTATCCCATCCAGGCTTGTCACTTACTTCAGCTGCACATCATGTATCCAACTATGACCCTTTTGATTTCAGCTGAATTTCATTCTTTGCTTTGCTACTTTAAGGAAGTCCCTTTGCACCTCTGCTTTGTCACCTTTCTCTGGAATTTCAGAAGTCTGTTTGACTGTGCTTGTTCCTGAGCTGAACCCAAGTCTGTCCTCTATTCAGTCTTGTCCTTTATGTCCACTATTTGTACTTCATCCTCACCTTTTATGTGTTCCAGAATGTTATGTTGCTACATTGTAAGATTGAATATGCAGATGTTATATTGAGGACCACTGATTAGGATCCTGGACTAGATAGCTAAATTTATGGTACTTCATGAGATCTACCAAGAAAATAAAGTCATGGTATTTCACTGTTTAGGATAAACAGCAATAAACAATTCTATACAACATGAGGACACTATATAATCTACAATACATGAAGGATTGTGGAAAAGGAAGTTTATTTTACATTTTGTGGTTGTAACTGGCATGGTATCTTTAAAAGATGTCATAGAATATAGAAAAGTACAGCACAGAATCGGCCCTTTGGCCCATGACGTTATGCCGAAGTTTAATCCTAATGTAAAAATCCTAATGTCATTGAACGTTTACTGTGGACATTGATGTTTTTGTTAAAGAAACCAGTCTTCCTGTAAATTGCATACTTAGGGTAACTGCTTTTTTTGATTAAGCCTCTCCTAGGACTGTTGTGGAGAAGGTTTTTCTCTTATGTGGTTCAGTTAAAGGGGAACCTATTAAGAACAAGTTGTCATAGAGATGTACAGCATGGAACCATAAGACCATAAGACATAGGAGTGGAAGTAAGGCCATTCGGCCCATCGAGTCCACTCCACCATTCAATCATGGCTGATGCGCATTTCAGCTCCACTTACCAGCGTTCTCCCCGTAGCCCTTAATTCCTCTAGACAACAAGAATCTATCAATCTCGGCCTTGAAGACATTTAGCGTCCCGGCTTCCACTGCACTCCATGGCAATGAATTCCACAGGCCCACCACTCTCTGGCTGAAGAAATGTCTCCGCATTTCTGTTCTGAAATGACCCCCTCTAATTCTAAGGCTGTGTCCACGGGTCCTAGTCTCCTCATCTAACAGAAACAATTTCCTAGCATCCACCTTTTCCAAGCCATGTATTATTTTGTACGTCTCTATTAAGTCTCCCCTTAATCTTCTAAACTCCAACGAATACAATCCCAGTATCCTCAGCCATTCCTCATATGCTAGACCTGTCATTCCAGGGATCATCCGTGTGAATCTCCGCTGGACACATTCCAGTGCCAGTATGTCCTTCCTGAGGTGTGGGGACCAAAACTGGACACAGTACTCCAA
This sequence comes from Chiloscyllium punctatum, assembly GCF_047496795.1. Taxonomy (NCBI): domain Eukaryota; kingdom Metazoa; phylum Chordata; class Chondrichthyes; order Orectolobiformes; family Hemiscylliidae; genus Chiloscyllium; species Chiloscyllium punctatum. The sequence goes on along the minus strand of NC_092750.1, from coordinate 46,182,140 downwards.
ATGGGGCCTAACCAGAGCTTTATAAAGTCTTAGTAGTACATCTCTGCTTTTATATTCCAACTCTCTTGAGATAAGAGACAACATTGCATTCGCTTTCTTAATCACAGACTCAACCTGCATGTTTACCTTTAGAGAATCCTCGACTAGCACTCCCAGATCCCTTTGTGCTTTGGCTTTATTAATTTTCTCACCATTTAGAAAGTAGTCTGTGCTTTTATTCTTTTTGCCAAAGTGCAAGACCTCGCACTTGCTCACGTTAAATTCCATCAGCCATTTCCTGGACCACTCTCCCAACCTGTCTAGATCCTTCTGTAGCCTCCCCACTTCCTCAGTACTACCTGCCTGTCCACCTAACTTCGTATCATCGGCAAACTTCGCTAGAATGCCCCCGGTTCCCTCATCCAAATCATTAATATATAATGCGAACAGCTGTGGCCCCAGCACTGAACCCTGCGGGACACCGCTCGTCACCGGCTGCCATTCTGAAAAAGAACCTTTTATCCCAATTCTCTGCCTTCTGTTAGACAGCCAATCCTCAATCCATCCCAGCAGCTCACCTCGAACACCATGGGCCCTCACCTTGCTCAGCAGCCTCCCGTGTGGCACCTTATCAAAGGCCTTTTGAAAGTCTAGATAGACCACATCCACTGGGTTTCCCTGGTCTAACCTACTTGTTACCTCTTCAAAAAATTCCAAAGGTTTGTCAGGCATGACCTCCCTTTACTAAATCCATGTTGACTTGTTCTAATCAGACTCTGCTCTTCCAAGAATTTAGAAACCTCATCCTTAATGATGGATTCCAGAATTTTACCAACAACCGAGGTTAAGCTGATTGGCCTATAATTTTCCATCTTTTGCCTTGATCCTTTCTTGAACAAGAGGGTTACAACAGCCATCTTCCAATCATCCGGGACCTTTCCTGACTCCAGTGACTCTTGAAAGATCTCAACCAATGCCTCTGCTATTTCCTCAGCCACCTCTCTCAGAACTCTAGGGTGTATCCCATCGGGGCCAGGAGATTTATCAATTTTAAGACTTTTTAACTTTTCTAGCACTATCTCTTTCGTAATGGCAACCATACTCAACTCAGCCCCATGACACCCTTTAATTTTTGGGATATTACTCATGTCTTCCACTGTGAAAACTGACGCAAAGTACTTGTTAAGTTCTCCTGCTATTTCCTTATCTCCCATCACTAGGCTTCCTGCATCAGTTTGAAGTGGCCCAATGTCTACTTTTGCCTGTCGTTTGTTTCTTATGTACTGAAAGAAACTTTTAATATTATTTCTAATATTACTGGCTAGCCTACCTTCATATTTGATCCTCTCATTTCTTATTACACTCTTTGTTATCCTCTGTTTGCTTTTGTATCCTTCCCAATGTTTTGATTTCCCACTGTTCTTAGCCACTTTATAGGATCTCTCTTTTTCTTTAATACATTTCCTGACTTCCTTTGTCAGCCAAGGTTGTCTAATCCCTCCCCGGTTAATCTTTCTTTTCTTGGGAATGAACCTCTGTACAGTGTCCTCAATTATACCTACAAACTCCTGCCATTTTTGCTCTACTGTCTTCCCGGTTAGCCTCTGCTTCCAGTCTATTTTAGTCAGTTCCTCTCTCATGCCCTCGTAATTACCTTTATTCAACTGTAACACCATTACATCTGATTTTGCCTTCTCCCTTTCAAACTCCAGACTGAACTCTACCATATTATGGTCGCTACTTCCTTAGGGTTCCCTTACTTTAAGATCTTTTATAGAGTCTGGTTCATTGCAAAGCACTAGGTCCAGAATAGCCTGCTCTCTTGTGGGCTCCATGACAAGCTGTTCCAAAAAGCCATCCTGTAAGCATTCCATGAATTCCCTTTCTTTAGATCCACTAGCAACATTATTTACCCAGTCCACCTGCATATTGAAGTCTCCCATGATCAATGTAACCTTGCCTTTCTGACATGCCTTCTCTATTTCCCGGTACATGTTGCGTCCCTGGTCCTGACCACTGTTAGGAGGTCTATACACAACTCCAATTATGTTTTTTTTGCCTTTGTGGTTCCTCAATTCCACCCACACAGACTCCACATCATCCGACGCTATGTCATTCAATACCATAGATTTAATTTTGTTCTTAACTAACAAGGCAACCCCACCCCCTCTGCCCACCTCTCTGTCTTTTCGATAAGTTGAAAAACCATGGAGGTTTAATTGCCAGTCCTGACCCCCCTGTAACCAAGTCTCTGTGATGCCTACTACATCATAATCATTCACTATTATCTGTGCCATTAGTTCATCGGCTTTGTTATGAATGAACGAGCATTCAGGTAAAGTGCCTTAATGCTAACTTCCTTATCATTAGAGATGTTGGAAGTCATATGTCCTAAGTTATCCTTGCTTTTTTCTGCATTCTCAGTCTGCCTCAATTTTAAATCCGCCTGGAAACATGCTATCCTGCTGTTTATCTTTCCATTTACCTCCATACTCCCTGTCGCTTTCACTTTCCCTTCCCCCCAACTCAGAAGTTTAAAGTCCTACTGACCACCCTATTTATCCTCTTCGCTAGAACATTGGTACCTGATCGGTTCAGGTGGAGACCGTCCCAACGGTACAGATCCCCCCTGTTCCAAAACTGATGCCAATGCCCCATGAAGTGGAATCCCTCTTTCCCACACCAATCCCTTAGCCACGTGTTTACTTGCCTAATTTTCTTGTCCCTAAGCCAATTGGCACGTGGCTCGGGCAGTAATCCGGAGATTATGACCCTTGAGGACCTGTGCTTCAATTTCCTGCCTAGTGCTTCGTAATGCCCAAACAGGTCCTCCACCCTAGTCTTGCCTATGTTGTTGGTACCAATGTGGACCACAACAACTGGATCCTCCCCCTCCCGCTCCAATATCCTTTCAAGCCGGTCAGAGATGTCTCGCACCCTGGCACCGGGCAGGCAACACACCATGCGAGACTCCCGATCCGGCTTGCAAAGGATACTATCTGTCCCCCTAATTATAGAATCCCCTATAACCACTACTTGTCTATTAGCTCCCCCCTCTTGAATGGCCTTCTGCACCATGGTGCCTTGGTCAGTTGGCTCATCCTGTCCAGAGCCCTTTTCCTCATCTGAACAGGGAGCAAGAATCTCGTACCTGTTGGACAAGGTCAAGGGCTGAGGCTCCTCCACTCCTGAACTCCGGTTCCCCCTACCTGCCTCACTTACAGTCACACTCTGATGTGCCTGATCACTAGCTGAATGTGAATTAATTAATCTCCCAGGTGGGACTGCCTCCTGAAACAAAGCATCCAGGTAACTCTCCCCCTCCTGGATGTGCCGCAGCGTTTGAAGCTCAGATTCCAGATCATCAACTCTGATCCGGAGTTCTTCCAGCAACCAACACTTGCTGCAGATGTGGTCACTGCCGTTCACAATGGGATCAGCCAGCTCCCACATCATACAGCAACAGCACATCACCTGCCCAGCCATCTCTGCTTAGTTAGTTAATTACTTACTTTGTACAAGTATGAGTTAGAATACCTTCTGATACCTCTCTGCTATAGTTTTTTTTACCCTAAGTAAGGACTTGATGTATACACACACAAAAAAAACGAAGTAAATTTTTAACTAGTCCCTGGTAAAGAAATAAAAATCCTTACCTTAAAAGAAAAAGCAGAGTAGTTAAGAAGGTTAGCGGAGGAGGGTGGGTGGGAGATACTACAGGTGTAGAATCTCTGGTTTAGCCGCCTTCCTGACTTATATACTCACTTTTCCTTCCCGGCTGCCCGCTGCTTGCCGTCACTTCCTCTGCTGCTCCCGCTCTTTCTGTGGAGAGAGAGAGAAAAAAAAACACACCGTTGCCCGCTACAGGTAAGCAATTTTAAAACAAACTGTCTTACCTTTGCTGTAGTCTCCCGGGTTCGCTTTTACTTCGACGCTGCTCCCACTCAAAATCCCTTCGGATTGGACCCTTCGGTCCAACTCGACTATGCCGACCAGATATTCCAACTGAATCTAGTTCCACCTGTCAGCACCTGACCCATAATCCTCCAATCCCTAAATGTTGCAATTGTAGAAGCCTCCACCACATCCTCTAGCAGCTCATTCCATAGACAACCGACCTTCTGCATGAAAAAGTTGCCCCTTAGGCCTCTTTTATATCTTTTCCCCTCTCACCCTAAACCCTCTCACCCTAAACCTATGCCCTCTGTTCTGGATTCCCTCACCCCAGGGAAAAGACTTTGTCTATTTATCCTACCCATGCCTCTCATGATTTTATAAACCTCTGTAAGGTCACCCCTCAACCTCTGGGGAAAACAGCCCAAGCCTATGCAACCCCTCCCTGTAGCTCAAATCCTCCAACCCTGGCAACATCCTTGTAAATCTTTTCTGAACCCTTTCAAGTTTCATAACACCCAGCACCTCTCATTTATCTAAATTAAACTCCACCTGCCTCTCCTCAGCCCATTGGCCCATCTTGATCAAGATCCAGTTGTAGTTCTTCGCTGTTCACTACACCTCCAGTTTTGGTGTCATCTGCAAACTTACTAACTATACCTCTTATGCTCACATCCAAATCACTTATATAAATGACGAGAAGTAGTGGCACCCAGCACCAATCCTTGTGGCACTCCACTGGTCACAGGCCTTCAGTCTGAAAATCAACCCTCCACTACCACCCTCTGTCTTCTACCTTTGAGCTGTGTTGGAGGAAAGCTTGCTATGAGCAAACTGCCCAGCTGATCTCTCCCATTTCTGAAAAGAACATCCTCTATATTAGATCAGGATGAAGCCTATTTGTTCTTTTCAAAGAATGATTGATTAGATATCACAAGGCTGTATTTCCTGAGCAAACTGCATCTGCATGACTTCAGAGATAACCATGCATGATCAATGACTTAATGACATCAGTGTAGCAGACTTCAGAAAGTACATTTTATCCTTTTGCTTCAGGAATAACCCATTAGTTAAAAATTTTTTCTCTCACAAAACCAAACATTTCAGAGAAGTCTTTGTTTATCTGTTTTTTTCCTGAAGAGCATACGTGTGTCTGTGTGTGTTTTCATGTGTGGTTTGCCATATTTAGAAGAATAAATATTTAGGTATTCCTACTACTGATGTGTGTGTTAATTAATTGCTGCCTCATTATTAAAAAAATTGCTGATACATCTATAATTTGATTTATTAAGAAGCGTGACGACTACAAAATGTATTTTTATGAAATATGTTGCAAACTTTGGAGCAACTACCTTAACTGTTCTGGTCAGCCACCCTCCTTTCCTGTGTCTAAGCTCTGAAACCACTCCAGCACTCTGGAACAGGAAAACCTCCAGCTTTTTACTGACAGCCTCTCCAAGCTGTTCTGCCCATGGACTTTTACCAATAGCAATAAACACCACCATTATTACCTTACAACTCTGCTGACCTTTGAACCCACCAAATATTTACGGAAAGAAGGATTTGTCATGCAACATTAAAAGTGGTAGACATGCACTTTCTCCTTTGTAACAGTGTTAATCTTCAAAGTGTTTTCAGAACCTTACTAAAATAGATTGATGTTGAACAATACATCACCTTGTTGTTTTGCTATTTCCCTTTTGGACAAACATCACTGAATATAATTTAGACTGGATAATCTCAAATTATTATATTTCTTTTGGAATGAATATGGCAGATTAAATTTAGATTATTTATTTCAGATTATCTTTGTTATCAGAATTGAAAGTTATGGATAAAGTTCTCCATTGTCTTTTGACTGTCTACAATTGTGCTGTACTAATCATACTGTTGGCTTGATATTTACTCCAGCAATGTATTTTAGTGTAAATGAAATTTGGGCCATCATTGGATAGTCTTAAGAGAAGCTGCATCATTCGCTTTCATTTAGTACTACAGACAGGGATTGCGTGGTATTGAATAAGTCTGGTTTGAGCCCAAACTAAAAAGCACTGAACAAATCTATGCAGGGGAGGGAGACAGTAGGTGAGAATGGCTTGGTTGTAGCTAACGGGGAACTTGAAGGTCCTCACACATAAATCTCAAAAAGCTAGCATCTAAGTTCAGCAGTAATAGGGAAGACAAATGAACTATTGGCCTTTATAGCAAAAGGAATGGAGTATAAAAATAGGGAAGGAGAAAGGTGAGGACTGCAGATGCTGGAGACCAGAGTTCAAGAGTGTGGTGCTGGAAAAGCACAGCCGGTCAGGCAGCACCTGAGGAGCAGTAGAATTGATGTTTCAAGCATAAGCTGATGAAGAGCGTATGCTCGAAACGTTGATTCTCCTGCTCCTTGGATGCTGGCAGACCGGTTGTGCTTTTCCAGCACCACACTCTTTGACTATAAAAATAAGGAAGTCTTGCTTAACCTATACAAGCATGAGTTGGACCACACCTCGATTTCTGTAAACATTTTGGTTCCCATATCAATGGGTCAGCATAGTGGCTCACTGGTTAGCATTGCTACCTCACAGTGCCAGGGATATGGGTTCATTTCCATCCTTGGGTGACTGTATGTGTGGAGTTTGCACATTCTCCCTGTGCCTGCATGGGTTTCTGTCAGTTGCTCCAGTTTCCTCCCACAGTCCAAAGATGCTAGATGGATTGGTTATGCTAAATTACCGATAGTGTCCAGGGATGGGCAGGCTAAGTTGATTAACCATGGCAAATGCAGGGTTACAGGGATATGGTAAGAGTGGAGGGTCTATGTGGATTTGATGGGCCAAATGGCCTACTTGCACACTGTAGGGACTCAATGCTTCAATCTATAGGTATAATGGTATTGAAGGCAGCCCAGACAAGTTCTCTAGGTTACTTCTGGGGTATCAAAGGATTTTCTTATGAGGATAGGTTGAAGAAATTGGGATTGTATTCACTGGTGTTTGGAAAGTTGAGAGGAGACATACAAACTTATGAGTAAGGAACTAGATTAGGGCACTCAGCCCTTTGAGCCTTCTTTGCCATTCAATTAGATTGTGGCTGATCTGATTTTAACCGTAACTCTATGTTCCTGCATATTCCTGATAATCTTTCATTCTCTTCATAATCAAGAATCTGTCTACATCTGCGTTAAAAAGTTTGGCAAGATTTTGTGTCCACTGCCTTTGGGAAAGGGAATTCCAAAGAAACTCAATCCTCTGAAAGAAGAAATGTTTCATGATCTCAATTTTAAAAGGGTGACCCCTTATATGTAAACAATGACCCCTATATCTAGATTCACCTACAAGAGGAAACATCCTTTCAATGTTAATCCAGTCAACGTACCTCAGGATCTTGTATGTTTCAATGAAGTCATCTCTAACCCTTCCAGACTTCAGAGGATACGGGCCTAGTTGTGTACCATACTAGGATCCCAGCTGTTCAAATAAACATCAGTGACTTAGAGTTGGAGAACCAAATGTAATATTTCCAAATTTGCAGATGATACAAAGCCTTTTGAGAGTGTGTTTTGAGGTCGATGTAAAGTGTCTTCAGGCATATTTTGTACAGATTTAATGAATGGGCTAGAACGCGGCAGATGGAATCTAATGTGAGGGTATCCACTTTGGTAGGAGAAACAGATATATGGAGTTTTTCATAAATGGTAAAATGTTTGGAAGTGTTGGTGTCAAAGGGACCCAGATGTCCGTGTTGATAAGTCACTGACGGCTAACATGCAGGTACAGTAAGCTATGAGGAAGACTAATGGAATGTTAGCTTTTATTGCAAGCTGATTGAATGCAGGAGTAGTGAAATCTTCCTTCAATTTTATAGGACTTGGTTAGACTAGACTACTGTATCTCGACTACAGTGTACAATTTTGGTCTCATTGTCTCAAGAAAGATATTACAACCATTGAAAGAGTGGAGCAAACAGCGAATAGACTTGTTCTCAGGACAGCCCTACGAGGAGAGATTGGGCAGTCCTGAGACTTTTGACATCTTATTTGCATCTACCTGTCAAAGTAATTGCTGCATTTCAATGAGACCGCCACACTTTCTTTAAAACTTGAGAGAATGCAGGTCCCAGTTTTGAAGAAAGTGAGGTGGTCTCATGAAATTCACAAATTACTTTGACAGGTAGATGCAGATAAAATGTTTCTCCTTGGTAAGGGATGTATACCCAGGGCACAATTTAAAACTGTCATTTCGTTTTGAGATGAGGACAAATTATTTTTTTCAGAGGGTTGTGAACTGTCACAATTCCCTATCACAGAGGAAGAGGCTCATTCTTTTGAGTCTGTGTGAGGTAATGATTGATCAATTTCTGATTACCAGTGGCATATAGTTTCATGGGGATGTGGTGGGGTGAGTACAAGGCTTTAAAGTGTCCTATTAGCCATGATAGTATTAAATAGTGGGACAGACTTTATGGCCTATTCCTTTTCCTGTAATCCTAAGGCTTAGATAGGCCTATGTTTAATCTGTAAGGGAATCATCCATTGTAGGCATAAGGAAGGAAAGTGGAAGTAACGATTATCAGCTCATGCATGATCATGTTGAAAAGTGGAGTAGATTCAGTGTAGATTCTTCTGCTCCTATGTGCTGAGAGGGAGAGTGGAAGGAATTCGATGGAACTGAGCCGTTGGGAATGGTGAACAGCAAATATACTTACTTACTTCAAAACGCAGGGAAGTTATTCAATTTAACTCCAGTAGTAGAAAAGATATTGAAATCTTGTGTAAAAAATGAGATAACAAAACACCAAGAGAGAGAAAATGAAATAAAATCATCACAGCTTTCAAAAAGATGGCTTTCATGTTTAACCAAATTTACTGAAGACATGAAAGAAAAGGCTAATGGACTGGAAAAGCAGAATACTGCAAATACTCAGCAGACCTTGCACACCTGTGGAGAGAGAACTTCACAGAAGTTATATACATGAACTTTCAGAAAACATTGATAAAATGCAACATGAGATTCATGATAAAGGTCAAGACTATGCAGAATGGATTGTAAGCCGACTATAAATCAGAAAAAAAAGATAGACGATGAGGGAAGTACTTTGGATTTGCAAAAGGTGGACACTGTCTTTGCTGAAAGAGTAATTATTGTTTATCCTAAAATTAAATAACTTGGACTCAGAAATTTATGTGTTAGAATTTGCAGATGATGACAAATTGGAAGTTTTACTAATAATGTGGAGGACTGCGCTCAAATATGGGACGACATAGAGAAGCTTGCAGTGTGGGTGGATAAATGGTAAATGGAAGTCAATATAATGAATCGTGAAATGCTTCATTTCAGACTAGGAGGAATAAAGAGGCTACTTATTTTTTGGAAGACAGAATGGTATGTAGGGTAAAGGAGCAGTGAGATTTAGGAATACTGACACAGAAACTGCTAAAACAAGGCCACTAAGAATGCAGACAAACAATTGCAGTTTACTTCTAGAAGAATTGAATTTAACAGCAACAAGATAGTTTTTAACACATTTCATGGGATGTGAGAGTCACTGACAAGATTCCACTTCCCTATGTGCTCTTGAGCAAGTGTTGATGAGCCACCTTCTTGACTCATTGCAGTCCATCTCATGTAGGTGCACCCACAGTGCCTAGAAAACACTCAAGCATGTTCTTGTTATCACCACACCTGATTATTCCAACACTTAATCTCCCATCTGAATGGTCCATAAGATTCTCCAAAGGTTAGCTTCCAGTTATATCATGTGTAACGTTCTGCCTATGTACCAATGCTATCCTTTATAATTTATGCTTTGTGATTTAATGCCTCCACCATGAGTGTCTTTGAGTTTAAATTAATTTATTGCCTTGACTGCCTCCTCTCCTCCAGTGCTTCTACAACCTCCTCCAACTTAAGCACCTCAACAAAATTCTCTTTATTTTGGCCTTTGTGTATACCCCACTCATTTCACACCAATGCAAAAGGTGTGCCATTTGTGTTTGGTAGCATACTTAGGAATTCTGTCCATAAAGTGCTTTAATGTTCCACATTTTCCTCCTTTTAATACTCACCCTATTAGTGGCTGAGTGGTTAGAACTGCTGCCTCACAGCACCAGGGATCTGGGTTCGATTCCACCCTCAGGTGACGGTCTATATGGAGTTTGTACATTCTCCCGTGTCCATTGGGTTTTCTATGGGTGCTTTTGATTTTTTCCCACGGTCTAAAGATGTGCAGGTTAGGTGGATTGGCCATTTGAAATTGCCCATTGTGTCTAGGGGTGTGTAGGCTAGGTGGATTAGCCATGGAAAATGCAGGTTACAGGGAAAGCATAGGGACGTGGGTCTTGTGGGATGTTCCTTGGAAAGTCAGTATGGACTCGATGGGTCGAATGGCCAGCTCCCACTTGTAGGGCTTCTATAATTCTATGGAGCATCTGTTAAGTATCTTTTGATGTTTTTTCCCTACGAAAGGTGCCATATGATTGCGAATGGTTATTGGCACAGAAATATTTTTGTCTTTGAAGTGTGTTACAGAAATATTGATTTTAAAAATTAAAAAAAAATGAAAACCACCTCATGTACCACCTGAACTCGTTTTAAGAACTGAGATGAGAAATTTCTTCAGCCAATCTGTGAAACTCATTCCCACGGAAGGCTATGGAGATTAAGTGATTTAAGACAGAGATAGAAAGGTTCTTGATTAGTAAAGGGACATGGATTATAGCGAGAAGGCAAAAGAGTGGACTGAGAAATGTATTGGCCATGAACAAATGGCGGAGGGAACTCGATAGGCCAAATGGCTTAATTCTGCTCCTGAATCTCATGGTCTTAATGTAGAATGCTTATATTTTGGTTGCTGGTTCATTGTGAGACCAGCAATTATCAAGAACCAGATAAGCAAGATGATGTGAAATAATTTTTCCTATAGTTGGCTTTTCAAATGTTGTTGAGCTATTTACTTACGATGTAAAATAACATGTAAATAAAATGATATGCTGAAAAGCAGCGCGGGTTTCATCTTTCACCTAAATTTCCAGCTGCATCACAGTGAAACATGGCATTTTTGTTACTGCAAGGATCTTGCCAATGTTATTTTAAAACTGGCTGCAAGAAAGAATGTGACACAACCCTGAGGTTACTGCCATCTTGACTTTCTTTCTCAGTTTGAAATGTTGGGCACCAACCCTTAGATTAGATTAGATTCCTCTACAATGTGGAAACAGGCCCTTCGGCCCAACAAGTTCGCATCGACCCTCTGAAGAATAACCCAGACTCATTTCCTTCTGACTAATGCACCTAATACTATGTGCAATTTCTCATGGCCGATTCACCTGACCTGCACACCTTTGGACTGTGGGAGGAAACTGGAGCACCTGGAGGAAACCCACGTAGACACAGGGAGAGTGTGCAAACTCCACACAGACAGTCGCTCAAAGCTGGAATCGAACCTGGGTCCCTGGCGCTGTTAGGCAGTAATGCTAACCACTGAGCTCTTGGTTATGAGATTTCATCTTTTTACTCCTTTAACTTAATAGTGCAAGCACCTTGGTTTGTAAAAATGTTGACCCATTCCATTAATTCAAAGTTAACTTGTCTGCAACTTTTATTAATTATTTGCATTGTCTGACAACCTCATTGAGCTATTTTCAATGCTTCAGACATTTGACTTGCAATTAGTGGAGGCAGAAGATTCTTGCAACTCTATTTCAGTGTTAGAATAACCTTAATAAACCTTAATAGAGCAGTTATCTAATGTGGCTCACAGCATAGTGTTCTAGAAGATTTTTGGGACCTTGTGCGCAAATGTAAATACAATTTTATTTGGAGATTTGTAGGATCAATTGTGTTTTTTGATCAATAGTTTTGAATGGATTTGTATATCTAATTTGAAAACTTCATCATTTACAGCAAAATAATAAAGCAGTGGTTTACTAAGGAAGTGGAATCCCTGGTCAAGAAGAAGAAGAAGGCTTATGTTAGGACAAAATGTGAAAACTCAGGGCGCTTAAGGGTTACAAGGAAGTCAGGAAAGACCTAAAAAGAGAGCTCAGAAGAGCCAGTAGGGGACATGAGAAGTTGTTGGCGGATAGGATCAGGGTTAACCCTAAGGCTTTCCATAGGTATGTCAGGAATAAAAGAATGACGTGTGTTAAATTAGGACCAATCAAGGATAATAGTGGGAAGTTGTGTGTGGAGTCAGAGGAGATAGGGGAAGCACTAAATAAATATTTTACAGTGTTCACTATAGAAAATGTAAATGTTGGCTAGGAAGATACAGAGATACTTGCATGTAGACTAGAAGAGATTGAGGTTCACAAGGAAGAGGTATTAGAAATCCTGCAGAGTGTGAAAATAGACAAGTCCCCTGAGCCAGATGGGATCTATCGTAGGATCCTCTGGGAAGCAAGGGAAGAGATTGCTAAGCCTTTGGCATTGGTCTTCAAATCATTATTGTCTACAGGAATAGTGTCTGAGGACTGGAGGATAGCAAATGTGGTTCCCTTGTTCAAAAAGGGTAGTAGAGACAACCCTGGTAATTACAGACCAGTGAGTCTCACTTCAGTTGATGGTAAAGTGTTGGAAAAGGTTATAAGAGATAGGATTTATAACCATCTAGAAAAGAATAATCTGATCAGGGACAGTCAGCACGGTTTTGTGAAGGGTAGGTCATGCCTAACGAATCTTATTGAGTTTTTTGACAAAGTGACGAAACAGGTAGATGAGAGTAAAGTGGTTGATGTGGTGTATATGGATTTCAGCAAGGCGTTCGATAAGGTTCCCCACAGTAGGCTATTATACAAAATGCGGAGGAATGGGATTGTGGGAGACACAGCAGTTTGGATCAGTAATTGGTTGCTGAAAGAAAACAGAGGGTTGTAGTTGATGGAACATGTTCATCTTGGTGTCCAGTTACTAGCGGCGTACCACAAGGGTCGGTGTTGGGTCCACTGCTTTTCGTCATTTTTATAAATGACCTGGATGAGGGCTTAGAAGGGTGGGTAGTATGATAGGGCGGCACAACATTGAGGGCCGAAGGGCCTGTACTGCGCTGTAATGTTCTATGTTCTATATTCTGTGTTGAATCAAATGAGTGAATTGATGGTTCTGTTGGAATTTCTTGTTGAAGGCTAAAGCCATATACAGTACAATAGAGTGATTAATCTAAAAAATTTAATGGCTCAATACATTTCAGTTGACAATGAAGGAAAAGGTCAGGAACAGCTTATTAAATAACAAAAGATGAATATAACTTCGCACACTTTTCTCTTAAAAATTTAATGTGTGTTTTGAGTGTAGTTCAAAATACAGTGGCTCTGTGACAAATAAAATTGTTATTGGGTCACAGTGGTGTAGCAGCAGAAATGATTTGCCCTCTGGCATTGCTGTAATAAATTCTGATTTTATCATGTTGCTAAGTGAAGTGACCAGTGCATTTATAGTTTTGGACAGTACTAAGTTTGAATCCACCAAACTAGAATGCTGACTTTGATTTAGAAATGGGAATCTTATCATTGTTTTTACTTTTTAACTGATTTGAAATATTGCTGAATAATGACAAGTCAAGTTTAAGCTAGTTTAGATGGCAAGCCATATGTCTTATGAAATTGCTTATTTGCTTGTGTGCAGAGCTGCTATTTTCTTATTATATTGAGGGATGAACATTTTTCTACTTGGCTTCAGAATTGTTTAGCACTCTGTTTGATATGGTTGAAAACAAATACTGGACTTCCCTTTAATTGTTCTATCAGTGTAGCCTGTATTCTGCATTTTTCATAACTGACAATTTGAATAATGTGGGTAGAAATTTAACTTGTTCATTACACCTTGCCACTTTATGATTTGTGTTTGATAGCCTGGGTTCAATCTACGCAGCTAGAATAGAAATTTGCTCTGAATATTTTAGGACAATGGAAATAATGCTGTTTGTTTTCAATGTGTGTTAAATTTAGCATTCTCTATGGTAAAGTATAGATAGATATGTGTAGTATTAATATTCATGGAGTAATGGGTAGTCATGTGCTGGGTGGGGTTTGGTCACCATAATGAACTACAATCATTCTTCAGTATGCAAATTGAAAAGAAATATGATTTTCCCAATGGTGTGAAAACTGGTAACTGAAAGGATTTTGCTTTGCATGACACAATTCTTTCAAAAAGGCATGGGAGGCAGTCTTGGCTATTTCTGTCCATTGTCCCCATTACTGAGCTATACAATTACCAAGCGAGATAACTTGACCACTTAACTCTAATTATTGAAAGTAGAAGATATAAAGTTGTACAATAAGAAGAGCTTGATTTAACACTGTTTTTAAATAATTTTTGGAATTATTTGTTGAAAGAAGAAGTGAGATTAATAGAAATATTATTCAATTAATGTTTTGATGTGGAATGCATGGTGTGAGCGGATACAGTCATTTTTACTAGTGATTATATATATTTGAAACATATATAGAGTTATGGGGAAAGAGCAGGGTTGTCGCAATGATTGCATAGCTTTTTCCAAAGAGTTGATCCAGCAAGATAGCCTTAATGAATTTCTTCTGTGTTCTGTTATTCTATTCTGTCTTTAAAAAAAAGCAATAAATGCTTAATCCTATCCTGATTCTTATGCCAGCATCTCTGCATTATATTTTGGTATGGAGGAAGCAGTGCAGCAGGCAGAGTAATTCTGACGAGAAACAACATCATGGAGAATATAGAAAAGCTAGTAGTCTGGGTTGAACACCACAATGTACACCAGGTAACCTTTCCATAAGATGGTCATTTATGGTCAGTATGATTACTACAGAATGAGTCATGGGAGAGTTCTTGGTTGGAACATTTCATTGCTGCTGAGCACTGTAAGGAGCATTTCTATCTGTATTACCTGTAACTGGCACAGAAGCAGCTGATGAATTCTCTCCTTATTTGAAGAGAATATTTTTTATTCATTTATGAGATTTGTGCATAAGTGGCTAGGTCATCATTTATTGTCCGTTCCTAGATGCCTTGGAGAAGGTGTTGGTGACTTGTGTTCTTAACCCAATGCAGTCCTTGGTGTGTACTGGTATCCACAATACTATTAAGGAAGGAATTATAGGATTTTGACCCAATGATGGTAAAAATTGCTGACATAGTTCCAGAGCAGGATGGTGTTTGTCTTGGAGGTGAACTTGCAGCTGATAGCATTCCCCTGTATCTGCTGTCTTTGTCCTTCTAGGTAATAGAGGTTATAGCTGAAAATGTGTTGTTGGAAAAGCGCAGCAGGTCAGGCAGCATCCAAGGAGCAGGAGAATCGACGTTTTGGGCATGAGCCCTTCTTCAGGAATCCCGATTCCTGAAGAAGGGCTCATGCCCGAAACATCAATTCTCCTGCTCCTTAGATGCTCACTGACCTGCTGCGCTTTTCCAGCAACACATTTTCAGCTCTGATCTCCAGCATCTGCAGTCCTCACTTTCTCCTAGTAGAGGTTATAGGTTTGGAAGGTACTGTTGAAAGATCCTTGCTGAGTCACTACAGTGCAGCTTATAGATAGTACACAATGTGCTTTAGTGGTGAAGGGAGGAAATGTCCATGCTATAGTTGGGCTAATAGTCATGTGAGTTGCTTTATCCTGGATAATATTGAGCTTCTTGAGTTTTGTTGGAGCTGTACCCATGCAGGGAAGAGGACAGTGTTTTATCATGCTCCCGAATTGAGCCTTGCACGTGGTGGCTAGGCATTGGGATGCTCGGAGATTAATTACTCATTGGAGAATTCGCTGACCTGCCACATTGTTTACATGGCTGGTTCAGTTTAAATTCTTGTCAGTGATAATTCTCAGAATGGTGTTATGAGAATTCTATGATGGAAATGCCATATATTGAGGATTGATGGCTAAATATTTTTTAAGAGATGACCAGTGGCTGACATTGTGTGGCATGAATGCTACTTGCCACTCCGTAGCCCAAGCCTGGATATTGTCCAGGTCTTGCTACATTTGGACATGGACTGCTTCATTATCTTAGATATCATGAATGGTGTTGCACATTATGCAATCATCACTAAAGATATTTTTCAAGCTAATAATTAACTTAAGTACTTGGCATGAGTCGACATATAAAGAAGTTGAAGATTAATCTTCAAAACTGATAGTTAAGGATACCTGGTAGTGTCTTAGTTACCTATAATTTCCAATTTCAATTCATTCTACATTACATATCAAAGTGGAATACAATGTGAAGAGAAATTTTGTATACTTTACTTAATGAGACAGGACGTCCATGGGGTGGTGATTCAGAACATTTCACTGCAACTTCACATCAATGATTGATACTATAAGTGTAACACATTGGCTAGATAACAATTTACTGGAGAGGAACCTTTAACCTTTATAATGGATGGAAAGTCATGGATGAAACACCTGAAAATGGATGCGTCTCGGCTGCTACCCTGAAGAACTCCTGTAGAGATGTCCACGAGTTCAGTCTCATTGAAGAAGGTACCTTGAAGGATTATTGCAGGAACATTTGGGGTTCAAATAAGAGTACCATGATGATGGACCTTCTTTCTGATGTCATATTGCCTCCCAGCTCATCAGCACAACAGATCATCAGAATCTGCTATTGATTGTGGAATTTTGTCATGCCGAAAAAATCTTCAAGAGCATTGACCATGATGCTGATCCATTAGATGAAGCCATGCCTTCGTGTATAGTAATTGTGGCCAATGTCTGTCAGCAGTCACAGACAATCTTAAATGATGACTTTGAATTTCAACCTCTGTTGATGAAAGCAGACATAGACAACTTAAATCACAGTTTTAGTGTGGAAAGCTACCTTTGATGGACTGTCTGAAACTGATGTGGTGGAATGCTTTCACTCTACAGAAAGGAATGTAGATTTTAGTGAAACTAGAAAGTCATTGAGCTGAAGAGTAAGACTGCACTTGAACAGCTTGTTCATGTATATGACCCAAATGCAGAGTGCTGAAGTGAATGGTTGATCAACGATACCTTAACTGCTACGTGGACATATATCAGAAGAAGAAAGTAAGAAGCCATCAAATAGTCCTTGATTACAGTCATGCTTATGTATTTGCTCATTCAATGAGTGAGAAAATGGACCGCTCGTGACCAGCACCAATCAAACAAAGATCCTCTTTTAAGCAGATCCCATTACAAAACCTCCCATCAATTAATGATAATGTGGAATATGAGCTGTACGTTTTGAATCCCCTATTAATGAAAACATAAAATGGCAGCTTAATTCAGCATTGCTATAATTGCACCAGCCAGGTGGATGCTAAACTGGCTGCCAGTGACAGGACTGAGCCTGAAGGCAGACCCTTTTCTGTATCCTCTTAACACAAGCAGTTTGAGTCCTTGGCAATCAGGATTTAAAAACAAGACTGAAATCACTGAAGTTCCCTTGCCAGCAGTAATTTCTGCACTCCGACCATTTGTTTAAGAGATTTGGACAATTTGCAGCATACATGTACCACCTGCCATGTTGACAAAGTGTCATTCAAATCTAATGGTAAGAAAGGTGGTGCAAAAGCAAGATCTTCTCCTCAGTCAACGTACCGAATATTGAGTCAATCAGGCAAACCCAGTTTCACTGATACACGCTCAGGATGTCCTCAAAGCAACCCTGAAGCCATCAAGTATCTCTACTATTAGTGACCAACTGAATTGGGAGAAGTTTCATCCAGGAACGCATAAATGCGGAAATTGGGGAAATATGCACACACGAAGATAAAGTGGAGAAGTGAGTGTGAAATCCTATACACACCTAACTGACCCAATAAGCAACACTTGGTGAACATGCAGATTGGTGGAGTCTGTAAATCATACAAGGCTTCTTACGGTGCAGTGGTAGCATCTCTACCTCTGGGCCAGGAGGTCCAGGTTCAAGTCCTAAGTGCTCCAGGAGTTTGCGATAATATGTCTGAGCAGGTTGGTTAAAGTAACTAGAATAAGGCCAATTGCAGAACGTGCACCACCTTTTGTGGAATAATGTCCCTACCACTGAGCCAGGAGGCCCAGGTTCGAGTCCCATCTGCTCCAGATATGTGTAATTCCATCTTTGAACAGACTTATTAGAACATATCTCTATAGAAATGTATTGGACTTCTCATCTATCTCCGAGTCCATCAAATTGTGGTGGAACCAAATTGCCCTCAATCTCAATGGACTACATAAGACAGCAAAGGTGGCAAGTGTTATCTAATTTAAATGTATACTGTATTTATTCTACACTGTATAATATGTCTTCAAAGTTTTTCCAAGTGGGAATGCATTGTGCTGCACATGACATTGCAATATTTCAATTTTTATTTTGGTTTCTTTGAACAAGAAACAACTGAAGGAACTTAATTCAGGTTTTAACATTTCAGTGGGATCCAATTATTCACTTAGGCTTTTCACTTTAAATTACAATTTTAAGGAATGCAAATACAACCCAATATAGGCTTAGTTTGTATTAATGCAATTGGAGAAACTGCACAACTTTCTTGGAGCCTCAGAATAATTTTTTTCCACATTTTTGGTGAGAATAGTTGAGGTTGTACTAAATTTTAAGGGTTAATTGCTCAAACCTACTTTTGAGTTATCTTGCACATAAATAACAATTTTCCAATTTCTAAAAGGAAAGCTCAACCCTTTTTAACTTGAACATGTGGATGATTTGAGATGATAAAAATATAAGATTGAGTTATTTATTGTTTTTACAGATTCTATTTCAGTATTCAGCCTGGGCAGTGATAGATTAACTGGGCCAGGAATGATGCTGTTTCTTTTGCATTCTGAACATTTGAAATTTTTGTTGTGCTGGGACAGCAGTGCATCTTTGAACTGGGTATGAAGAAGTCAGTGAGGTTTTTAAAGGTTGTTATAAGAGAGAAAAATAAACTGAAAATATCATACTGTGAAAAATCCCTACAGTGCTGGCTGGCATTTGGGGAATCTGGTCAGGTAGTTGTAATTATTGAACAAAAATAGAGGAATAAAACATGATTTTGTTCATACATTTCACTCCTTGAATAACTTTAAATTCAAGAAGTAGTAATTATTTGTTGTACATTGTTTGTTGAGTGATCCCTTGTACAATGTAAGTATATTTTTAAGGTTCATTAACACTGATTTGTTGTACTTATAGTATAAATATCTTTGCAGTAAACTTGGATTTATTTGTTGTAATTGTAAATCCAATCCAAAATTGTTCTTATAACATTTGATCACTGAAGTAAATCCACAGAGGCTAGTAACTGTCACTAAGACACCGTTTATTTACATGTGCACAGTACATAACACCGACCTAGCTAGCTCAGAGCTGGCTCCCACTGTGAACAGAACCGCTGACACTCCTGTTTATGTCTGTCAACCAGGGCTCTCTGACTGGACTAGATTAACAACCCCAGTCAGGGAGCTCCTATTCAATGGTATCCACCTGCTGAACTCATTCTAATCCACCTAAACCTATCTTGGTACATTTTGTGATATGAAAAGTCATATTCAGAAATCCAGTATGTGTAGTACATGCAGAGCAGAACTTTCCACTGATAGGTGATCTGCTAATTAACTCAAATTGATTTGTAAACTTTATTTCAGAATGCTTATCTGTTTATACTTGAATAATCCTTTCTCCGTTAAATTGCACCAGTTCAGTAACTCTGGCAAAGTTCACATGTAAATCCTGTTGTAAATCAGTGAACAATTTAGTTAAAAACTGTAATAAACCTTGATCCTATTTTCATTTGTGAGCACTGTTAGAGGTGCTGACTTTTATTGAAGGGTGTATGGGAAACATACACTGGTAAGGTACAAAGTAAATAATCGTGACTTGGATAAGGTATCAGAGGGCAATTGATACCTAAGGAAAGAACACAGAATTTGAGCATCCCACCCAACCCACCTCATCAAATGCTACCTGGCCTGCCTGTGGCTCCAGAATTGGACTATTCAACCACTGCAAAAATCTGAGTGGAGGCAGGTTACCCTTGACCCTGAGGGACTCTACAAGATACCATTGACCCCATTAACCTGGGTTAGTGTCTTCAGGAAAGGAGGGAAAGGCAAAATAGAGAAAGGAACACAGAGTGTTGGTAAACCCTAATATAATATTTATATGTACTGCGATACTTCTTATAATTAAATGAACTAGCTTTAAATGCAGCTTTTTAGAAATGTAACTCTTCAAATCTCTGTTTTGTTAAGTGATCCTTTAATGAAAAATTGAATACATTTTCTTTTTGGCAGTTTAGCTAACTACGTTACCCCCACCACCCTAAAGTTAGCTGTATCTCCCTTTCTGATGATAGGAATTGCGTTCTATCACCACCTCCCTTTTCAGTTTGTCTCCAATGATGCGTGAAGAAAATGAGAACAAAAAAGGATGTTTGATTGATTGATTATACCTGTATTATTCTTCAAAAGATCAGGATTGTTCATGTAGCCTGATTTTCCTCTTACTCTCTTCTCCAAACCATCTCAGTAACTTTCCATATCCAAGTAGCTCTGATTTAAGGTTTTCTGGAGAAATTACTAGATCCTCTATTTTCTCACAAAATGAGAATAGAAGTCAGGTGTATTACCTTGCAAGGTACATATTTTTTGCGGAACGGTTGAGGTTACAATACATTTCATGTGCACATGTGATTAGAATATAAATGCTTAAAGATATTTTAATTGATCCTTGCATTTACTTGTGTCCAGCTTTTTTGGAGTCACTGACAAGCACTATCTCTTCGCTGCTGCATGATTAGATTTTCTACAGTATGGAAACAGGTCCTTCGGCCCAACAAGTCCACACCGACCCTCCGAAGAGTAACCCACCCAGATGTATTCCCCTACATTTACCCCTGACTAATGTACCAACACTATGGACAATTTAGCATGGCCAATTCACCTCACCTGCACACCTTTGGGTTGTGGGGGGAAACCAGAGCAGCCGGGGGAGACGGCAGGGAGAATATGCAAACTCCAAACAGATAGTCGCCCGGGATAGGTGGGGATTGAACCCGGGTACCTGGCGCTGTGAGGCAGCAGTGCTAACCACTGAGCCACTGTGCTGCCCCCAAATTGCATATACAATTAGGTTCATTAAAGAAAAACCGAAAGAAATGCGGATGCTGTGAATCAGAAACAAACACAGAAATTGCTGAAAATGCTCAGCAAGTCTGGCAGCATCTGTGAAGAGAAATCAGAGTTAATGTTTCAGGTCCAGTGACCCTTATGATTGACTTTTATTTCCCTTCAGAGATGCTGCCAGACCTGCTGAGCTTTTCCAGCAATTTCTGTGTTTGGTTCATTAAAGGATTGGTCATATGACTACAAAACCAACTTGTATGAAGTATTTGTTTTTACTAACTCTACTAAAGAACAGGTAAAGCCAATCTTGCCTTATCACATTATATTGTTTGGCAACTTGAGAAGTTAAGTTAAAGATGGATAACTTGCAAAAATAGCATGTAGAACAATGATTTGTGAGTTAGTGCTGGAACCACTGGGTTGGATCTTAGAAAAAAATGGTGTAGCAGTTTTGTTTGTAAGTGTTTAGGTCTGAGGTTAAATAGACTATGTGAATGGACAATAGCTCCCTTTTTCACAAAGCTACACAAGTTTTTTGTTTCATTGTTTCCCTTTAGTTGTAATGACAGGCTTCATATTTAAATATATAGTTGGCTTAATGTTTAATTGGAACAGCAACTGATAATGTTTTTCTGTGGGCAGAACTTGTACCTATAGATTAGAAAAAGTGCATAGATGTATTGTGGAGTTCAAAGAATTGAAAAATATATGCGCACTCGTTGTTGGCACTGCAACTAAATGTGTATAATTTCATAAAATCTTTGCAATTGGAAACATGAGGAAGTACTATTTATTAATAAAACTGCCAAGCTTAGTGGGTTTGGGCTAAAATAATAATGGGTTGAGTGTTTTTTCCCTTAAAGGCACATTTTTAATTTATAGCGGAGAAGTTTCATTTCAGTTATTTGATGAAGTCTTGTACTTTAAAAAACCTCAAAACGAAGGGTCTCACCAGTGAATTTAATAAAATCAGAAAGCTATTACCCAATTTCTTATTTTACAAAAAAAAAGTGTTGAGAATCTTTGTTAGTTTGGTGACACTAAAGGACATAAAGACTTTAAGAAGATCAAGTACCAACCATATATATTGCAAATAGTTAAAAGGAGAAGCTGTAGTATTATTCTTGCTGCAGAGGATGATGGTATTTGGTGAAGGCTGTGGTACAATATTTCTGTGTGCAGTAATATGCTTTTGTGGTTATTAATGTTTAATTATAAGACTAATACTGAGCTAATAGAAATGGCTCTGGGTGATAGTTTCTTCATGGTAGATGTAATAATGCAATTTACCCCTCTGTCACACCTAAGGAGATGTAATAACAGCACATGTTTGGTACATACATTGTAATAGGAAACTGGAATTAGCTAGAAATATTAGCTTTTTTATAAATGATTGTTTGGTGCAAAAACTTGTTTGTTCCAATTGCAAGCATCAATCAGAAAGCAAAGATGCACATAAATAAAAAGAAAAGCTGGAAATCTGAAATTAAAGCAAAAATAATGCTGAAAATGCATCACTCTTTCCTTCTATAAATGAAAACTGCAGTTCAGTGTGTTAGGTTATATTCTTCTTCGGAATTGGAAACTGAAAAGGAAAGTTGAACTTAAAATTCTTAAATGCCTTTGGAGGCTGAGAGGTGACCTCACAGAGGTTTACAAAATTATGAGGGGCATGGAGAGGGTAAATAGGCAAAGTCTTTTCCCTGAGGTCAGGGAGTCCAGAACTAGAGGTTTAGGGTGAGAGGGGAAAGATATAAAAGAGACCTACGGGGCAACTTTTTCACACAGAGGGTGGTACGTGTATGGAATGAGCTGCCAGAGGAAGTGGTGGAGGCTGGTACAATTGCAACATTTAAGAGGCATTTGGATGGGTATTTGAATAGGAAGGGTTTGGAGGGATATGGGCCGGGTGCTGGCAGGTGGGACTAGGTTGGGTTGGGATATCTGGTTGGCATGGACGGGTTGGACCGAAGGGTCTGTTTCTATGCTGTACATTTCTATGACTCTTTCTCACTCTATTCCCGTCTCCATCTCCCTGAGTCCAACAACCTGCCCTTCCCCTACTTTATCCCTCTTGAATATGACCAGTTATGGCTACTGCCTCCTCCCTTCACCCCTCCAGAAACTCAATCCTAACGCTGCTGCCCGTATCCTTACTTGCAACAAGATTTGGTTGCTCATGACTCATGTTTGCCTTCATTGGTTCCCTCTCCTTATCCAGCCTACAACTGTCTGTGAGCTCTGCTTTCAGCTGTCAAGATTCAATGGAATATCTTTGACTCTCCTTTCCTCTTTAAAATTGCTCAGTACTTACTTATTTGACTGATTGTCTGGACATCTGACCTGCATATTTTCAGCATTTTTTCCTTTAACTGAGATTTTCCGAATCCACTTGCTTTACTGTTCTATATCAAAATATTTGCTGATGATATGTGAATCTCTAAAATGAAACAGAACACAATTGAGGAGAGTAGGTCATAGAGTCAAAGGTTTAAACTAGTAAGGAATACATTTTACACTGATCAGGAAGTTGTTCTTGATAGAGTGAAGAACATCTTGAATGGTCGACCAGATAGTATTGGAGATGTTTTTGGCTAAATTTGGGGAATGAGTTGTACACACCTTGAACAAGATAATCTACTCTGTGAGGCCAATGTTTAATACATAATTTTCTGTTTTTTTAAACAATGGTTCAGAAGGTGCTCCAATATTTCCAATGACGCTGTGACGTGCTTTGTTGGATTATGCTGTAATAATTACTCACAATGGTGGCATACTGTGTGCATTATTTTAAAAATGTAAGCCATGTATTAGTCATGCTGCTTACTTTGCCTGTGGAGATCCGACTCACCTTTCAGTCCAACTGCTGGTGGAGGTGAATACTCTGGAGTTAAAGCTATATTTTCTGATTGTGGATTAGATCACAACAATAAACAGATTTGTTCATTCCATGCATAAAGTTAAAAGAAAGCAGAGTTAACATTTTCAGTCCAGTACAGGACTGAACTCAATGTTAACTTTGCTGTCTCTCCACAGTTGCTCCCAGACCTGCTGAGTTTCTCCAGCAATTCTGTTTCTGTTTCAGACTTCCAGCATACACAGTTATTTACTTTATTGTTAAGCATTTGGTATTTAATTTGACATAGTGTCCTTCTCAGACATATGTTTGACCATTTGAAGAAATACAAGGACACTAATATATTTTTCAGCAGGTACAAGTCATTTAGCAACAGATAACTAATGCCCCAGGACTCTACTGAGCTACTTCATAAAAGCTGTAGGAAGTGATGTAGTGGGAAACAAAAATCTCACCTTCTGATTTAAGAAAAGTTAATTGCCAAAAGAATTAAGCTGCTACTACTAAGCAACAAATTTGCTAATCCTTTTGATTGACATTGGCCCAGTGTCCATTATTTATCAGTAAATTAAGGCTTGAAGTCCTTCATGCTTTGAGATTTCCAATTATTAAATGTTGCTCACTTACCATAAAATTGGATTTGTGTTCAAAAAGCATGAAAGATGATAACCTATAGAAGCCATTAGAATACTCAGCTTGAGTAAACATGATCATTGTATTGCACAATTGATACAAGGTCCTGTGGGTTAGCAAGGTCAAGTTTTTAGAGCCACTGAAATATTGCTAGTTTTCTTCTGAGTAGTATTTTGTAATTGTGGTTTGTATTATATACACATTATTGGGGTATTTGTATTTTAAGTGTCTTGAAATTTATACCTTTTCCTGATCAATGTAATATATTATTGAATGCCTCACTTTTGTTTAAAGCCATCACTAGCAACGGAGTACACTTGTATTTACCTTTCTGAATAGTTAGTACTAAAGAGCACACAGTATATGATCATGTTTGAACAGCAATCAACTGTGCCTCCTCTTATTTTGTGAAATTGTGTGGAAATTTCATTTTGTTTGCTCAGTTTTTGGGTGCAAATTTAATGTTTAACTTATCACCTGTTTTGTGGGATGCCCAGCATCAAATTTCTGCATAAATGTAGTAGTCATGAATTTGTATCAGGACCCTTTGATGAAATTAATGCAAAACTCAAAGAAATTGTGAAGGGAACAAGGGAAGAAAACAGATCTTGTAGCCTGCAGTGTTTTGAAACAGCGTTCCTTGCCTCAAAAGGACAGAAGACCAGTGCATGATAAGGCTGCCTATCCTTGTTACATGAAGAATTGGAGCATATTTCCATTGCACACAACTGTGCTATGACTGCAAAGATTACTGGAACTTTCAACCTCTGTTCAACAGGTTCATTTCAGGCTCCAATAAGTGATAACCACCAGTCTTCTATCTGTACAATCACTGAGTAGTTGATTTGCTCTTTGAAAAGATGTAGAAATTCATTGCTTTCCTTCAAGAGGTGGCTTATTCGGAGGGGAAATCTATGAGGCTTTCCTGCTAAATTTCCTGAAGGGTAGACCATCATTGAAGGTCTTGCAATGCAGTGGGAATATGCATTTGTCTAGACAAGATGTGCAACTTCAAGTGATATTAGCTGCGGATATGTTGTAAAATGTCTGAATGAGTTGATTAAAGATATCTACACCATCATTGATTGTACACATATGACTCTATGTTCTTCTGATTAGTCTCTCATCTTCTATCATTTATAAACTCTGCTGCTTGTATTCTAACTGTCATTAAGTCCAATCAATCTTGAACTCTGTGACCTACCATTTTAAAATTCTTGTTTTAAATTCCACCATGCCTTGTGAATACCTCTGTATCTTCCTTTAACCCTACGTGTCATTATCTCTGCTTTTTTCATCCTGGCCTCTTGCAGAGCCCCAACTTCAATTGTTCCACTATTGGCACCAGTGCTTTCAACTACCTAAGTGCTATCCTCTTATATTCTCTCCTAAACATCTCTACCTTGCTATTTGTCTTTCCTCCTTTAAGATACTCCTTCAAACCTACAATGCTGTGCCCTAATATCTCCTTGTTATGCTTGACATCAAATTTTGTTTGATAAATACTCCTACAAAGCACTTTGGGATATTTTACTCTGTTAAAGGCAATATGTAAATGAAATAAATCACCATTATTTTAGAAGTAATGATGTGGAGATGCCGATGTTGGACTGGGCTGGACAAAGTTCAAAATCACACAACACCAGGTTATAGTCTATCGGGTTTATTTGGAAGTACAAGCTTTTGGAGCACTGCTTCTTCAGGTAGCTAGTCGGTCAGCACTATAGGACACAATGTTTAGTAAAAGATAAAAACTGATGCGATGTATTGAACAAATCTAGATTGCTGTCAAGTAATTAATCACTCAGGATGCAGGTTTTGATTCATTAATCTGTAAATCCCAAAGCTTCTTTCAAGTCACAATCCCGCGATAACTTAAGGTTTTATTAAAGAAAAGTGACATCTCAACTAGACAATGCATTAAAGGTGTGAGGTTAGAGTCTGTCTGTTTCCCAACCATGAGTCAGATTGGTTCTATTTCCAAAGTAGAAATTTTAGATCTAGGTGTTGAATGAGGAATAGGATGACAGTAGCTATACAACCTTTGTCAGATTGTGACTTTTCATTGTGGATTCTCATGGCACAGACCTCCTCTGCCAACAGCAACTATTACTGTTGAGTTAGTGTCATAGGATACCCAGGTGCGCCCAGGAGGTCCAGTTCCACCACAGAACACTTCAGATGGCCTCCTTCTTTAAAGGCCTCAATTTCCCCTCCCACGTGGTTGAAGATGCCCTCAAACACGTCTCATCCACGTCCCACACCTCCGCCCTTGAATCCCACCCCTCCACCCGCAACAAGGACAGAACGCCGCATCCTCACCTTCCATCCCATCAACCTCTGTATACATCGCATCATCTGCTGACATTTCCGCCACCTACAAACGGACCCCACCACCAGAGGTATATTTCCCTCTCCACCCCTATCCATTTTCTATAAAGACCGTTCTCTCCACGACTACCTGGTCAGGTCCACGCCCCCTAACAGCACACCCTCCCCTCCTGGCACCTTCCCCTGCCACTGCAGGAATTGCAAAACTGCGCCCACACCTCACCTCTCCCCTCCATCCACAGCCCCAAAGGAGCCTTCCACATCCATCAAAGCTTCACCTGCATTTCTACACATTCTCATTGACTGTGTCTGTTGCTCCCGGTGCGGTCTTCTCTACATTGGGGAGACTGGACGCCTACTCGCAGAGTGCTTCAGAGAATATCACCGGGACACCTGCACCAATCAACCTCACTGCCCCGTGGCTGAACATTTCAACTCCCCCTCCCACTCTGCTGAGGACATGCAGGTCCTGGGCCTCCTCTATCGCCACTCCCTCACCACCCAATGCTGGAGGAAGAATGCCTCATCTTCCGCCTCAGAACCCTTCAACCCAATGGCGTCAATGTGGACTTCACCAGTTTCCTCATTTCCCTCCCCCACCTTACCCAGTTCCAGCCTTCCAACTTGGCACCACCCTCATGACCTGTCCCACTTGTCAATCTTCCTCCCCACCTATCTGCTCCAGCCTCCTCTTCGACCTATCACCATTACCCCCACCTCCATCCACCTATTGCATTCTCAGCTGCCTTCTCCCCAGCCCCATCCACTTCCCATTTATCTCTCCAACCCGAGGCTCCCAGACTCATTCCTGATGAAGGCCTTTTGCCCGAAATGTTGATTATCCCTCTCTTCGGATACTGCCTGACCTGCTGTGCTTTTCCAGCACTACTCTAATCTTTACTGCCTTCACTGGATACCTTCTGTCTGCCTAATAGGAAGAGGATGCTCGCATTCTGTGTTGCATTCAAGAACTTGGGTGATAGCATGAAGCTTCTCCGTGACCTGCTGTGTCAGTAGTGCCACAGGTCCTTCAGTAGTTCCCAAACTTGCAACCTCTGCCACACAGAGGCACAGGTAGCAGCAGTTTGGGGAGCTTGCTTCCTCTTAAGTCAAACACAGTTTTGATCTGGGAATATATATTGTTCCTTTGTTGCTGAGTCATAACCCTGGAGCTCCCGACCTAGCAACACGGGATGTACCAATATCGTATTGAATTCTGCACTTTAAGGCAGTAACACATCATCATCTGCACAATGCACTTAGAGAAGAATTTATTGCTTATTCCTCTCGATGGAGCCCACATCCCAAGAATTAATAAATAAATAATAAAATACATTGCCTTATGGTTGCCTGCAGGCAAACTGTATTTTCCCATTTAAAGGTGCTGGCTGCTTTTAAGTAGCATCCGGGTGCCTGATGTTCTCCCCCTCCCCTCCATTAGCTGAGTTGCAAAATCAATAGTGCCAGGAGCGCTGACAGTACACTTAATGATCCTAAGGCCTCTGACCAATTTCACCTAATCGTGGCCACGTGATTATGAGAAGATGGGATACAGTCGAATATTCTATCTCATTAACTCTTCATTCTGGATTTTGTTTTGGCTCATCTGTTGCACTGAATTTGTTTGGTTGTTGTTAAGAATTGACTGCAGCTGGATAACCTGTATTCAGTTAATAAAGTGCAAAATTAGCATTACTTTTAACTGATGCATTCTTGAAAAAGTGAAGCCGTTCAAATTGAACTAATGATCTTTGTCACCATCACGGAAAACACTGATTCCATAGTGAAGCAGTGAGTGGTATTAGCTGAGCCATTTTAAAAAATAATTATTAGTGTTTCATTGCAAAATAGCAATAAAAAATGGTAGATTACAATTGCAGAGAACTTATGAATTCTTAGTGTTGATGTCTTAAGTAGTTATCTTGCTGCATAAAAATGGAGAATTCAGTTATTTCAGACAGAATTTAATTTTTCAACAATAGTACAGAAAGCAACACAATCTCTAACATGAGCTGCAGTATATATTAATGGCGATTGCAATACTTGCAGACATATAGGGCATCTCTAGGGGAATAAAATGACCTTTGTGAACAGCAGTAAGTTCATTTACTTCATGTTTTATTAACATTAATGCTGCTATAATAAGATGTAGAGGTTGCAGAAATGTAATTTGCTTGATGATATTCAACATTTAATTCACAGTGCAGGAAGGTAATCTTGCAGCAGAATAAAACAAGAAGGCTGAGACCTCAAAATCTTTGGTATGAACAGTGCATGTACCTCTGACGTTTTTTGATTTTCTCTTGCAAACAACTTTCCAGCCTTTGCAAGGCCTACGAGATGATGGCTTCTTAGGTTTGTAATCCGGGAATCTAAGGCTTTATTTCACACAACTTCAGTTTTTCTGAGTTTTTAAAATTTGATTTTTATATTCATATTTATATTAAACAATTTCAAATTTATTTTCAAAAGGCAGAAGCTGTAATACTAGAAGTAAATGCTAGATTTGGAACCCAGGTAGTTTTCTGGGCAGAGCAATTAGCCATCGTAACCCTCTCTAAAAGTTTCTTCCCAAATATCAAGATCTTCCGACATCTCTTAGTTTCTGTAGTTCTCTCAAATTATATCTCTTTGCCTCATAGCTGCTATTACTTCTCTGTTCAGTTCCGCTTGGTTCCTATTTGTGTCTTCATCATTGAAAGATAAGAAACAGGAGCAGTAGTGAACATGTGGCCTCTTGAGCATGTTGCACTATTGAAAATGATCATGGTCAATTATTTCCTTAACTCTACTTTCCTGTATCACTTGATGCCCTCAGAATCTGTCAGTTTATCTATATATTCAGTGATGGAGAATTAACAACTTTGTCAAGTAGAAAGTTCTCATCATCTTGGACTTAAATGACCTGACCCTTATCATGAAATTGTGCCCTTGTGTTCAAGATTCCTAGTTTAGGGGTGACAATCTCTACCTGGAATCTTGAGAGACTGCCCTATATTAACCATATTAACCAAATCCAACTTGTTTAATTATTGTTCTTGTAGACTTATAATGGCAATGATGACACCAAAATAACATTTTAACAAGAGTGCAAATTATTTTCCATAACCGAATTAAATATGCTGAACATCTTTCCACGTTACAGAATAATGGTAGAAATACTCAAACACTAATTCCTTTTTCAGGACTGATTTGAGGTGTGCCCGTTATAACTTCAACAGTGAACTGACTCATTCAAAGTAATTTGTTGCAATGGTGCAAAGATGAATTGAATACATGGCAACTTTCAATCTTAAACACGAGAATCAGGTTTATAAGATAATGACTCACTGGTGACAGTTTTCTGTCTTTTGGCTTGATAGATCTTTAGGCAAAAGCTTGCTTTTACATTGCGATAAGGAGGCAACAATACTTGCACTCATCAGGTTGAGGATGCAAGAAACAGGCTTAAAAAAAGGGACACCAACTTATACAGCAAAGAGAGTACTTACTATGGAAGTGAATCACGAACAGGCAACTGTCAATAAAACCAAGAAACTGTGGATGCTGGAAATCTGAGACAAAAGCAGACATTGCTGGAGAAACTCAGCAAGTCAGGTAGCATCTGTGGAGAGAAAGCAGCATTAATATTTTGGGTCTAGTGACCCTTCTTCAGAGTCTTGATAGAACTCTGTTCTGAAGGAGTCACTGCATTGAAATGTAAACTTTGCTTTCTCTCCACAGTTGCTGCCAGACCTGCTGAATTTCTCCAGTAATTTCTGTTTTTGAGTCAACTGTCACTCTTGGTTCTCAGACCAGGCAGGTAGACTTCAGTCATGGTATTGCCATGTGAGAGATTGGCAGTGTCAATGACCTCTTTGTTAATGAATAAAGTGCAATGTATGTCTAAATTCTTCTTGTTTACATTACACAGTGATCTGTATATTAATGTAGGTAGCTTTTAGTGCATGCAAGTGGATCATACTGTGAATCTGACTGATGATCTTAAATCGCTTTCCAGTGTAATTCTTGGTGCAGCCCAGGTTATTTAATTAATGACTTCCAATAACTGAATCACAACCAATGTGGACATACCACTCTGAAGCTTAAAAGACTGGATTGGTTATTCACGATTGACATGCTGCCCACTGTGAATGGTCAATGGAACATCTTGTTTTCTTTTCATCACTCTTGGAGTACACAGCTAAGTTTTGAGGAATTTTCCCTTTCATTTAGGTCAGTCATGGTTATTTATATAATGTTTATTAAATGTACAGACAACTAAACTTTTGAAGCAGTGGACATTTTGCTTATTTTACTTTAAAATTGTGCAGGAGCCAGGTTTTCATTGTTCCTTCACACTGCTATTAATCTTTTGCTTTAATGCCTGTGTATTGGAAAATTGGGAACTGGATTGCTGGTCTGTACAAGATAGTTGTTACTCCGAGTGTACAGCAGATTATGAACTATCTGCTGTATAATAATTATTTAGGTGGATTTGAAACTTTGATTTATAAACTAACTGGAACAATAAAACAATTGAGAATAAAACAATTGGCTTACATAATTAGACCTTTGGAGTAAATTGAAGGGTTAATTGGAACATTCCTGAACCAATTATCTAAACCAATTTGTTTGAGTATCCTGAAAAACAGTCACATCAGCTTGTGCTCATAAAGGCATGTATGTCCAAAAAAAATGCATCCTCCTTTCGTTGGATTAGAACTGAAAGTCTATTCCAATGTAATTGTATCATTTTTTTCTGTTTATATTTCTGAATTTATTCTATATATAGGTATCAGATCATTCATGTGGTAATTTTGCACATTTGCTAGTAGTTTCATATCATGAGAAGTAATATAAGCTCACCATGTAGTGTGAAATCTTTATAGTTGTGATGCTAGTTCAAACTGGCATACCAGTCTATCTGAAGTGCAATCTGTTTCTTTTCTATGGTCATTGCAGAAGTAGAACAAAAACTATAATTCCACATTCAGGTGGTTAAGCCAGATAATCGCATTAGGAGTAGCAGACTGTATCACTGTGATACTTTCTTTGCATTCGTAAATTGCTTGTCCCATTGCCTGTCTGTTCTGGATGGCCACAGTTGCACACTGGAGAGTTTTTAATTTTCCATTGTCATCAAGAATCTGCATCAGTTGTGGTTTGTGTATATGTATTTTCTGGTTGCTTATGAGCTCCAAAGAAGACTTGTTGTGTCAATCTTTGTGATTTTGATTTCTTTGGCTAGACTTACCTCCAGGAACATAGTTATTGTTGAAGTGTAGAGTGGAGTTTCCTTTCAGGAGTCTGTTGAAGTCCTTGTGCAGCAGCAATATCTGGAACCCTATCAAAAAAGTCCTAACACTGAGTTAGAGTTGGAATTGGAAACCTCAGAGGTTCTGACTCACTTATCTTAATAGCTAACACAGCAGATGGTGAAATTTGCATTCAACAGAAATGTGGTTTTCAGATTCTAATGATGACCGGCGAAAGCTATCTGGTTCATCAATGTCCTTTTGGAAAGGAAATATTACCCAGTCCGGCTGGCATCTGACTCCAGGCACACAGGCAATGAGATTGACTCTGAACTGCCCTCTGGGCAATTTAGGAAATGTAATAAACACTGGTTTGGCCAGCAATGCCCATTATTCCACAAATGAATTATTTTAGAGAAGCTAAAATCTCCTGGTGAACTATAAAACTGACTTGCCCAACTAACCACTGAAACACTACATCTCTCCAAACACTCCCCATTCACCACTCTTTCCGCCCCCCCCCCCCCCCCCCCCCCCCATTCCATTCCATTCCAATTCTCCACTCTTCCTGATCCAAATGCATCACCCAACTTAATCCTAGAGTCCCACTTGGACATGACAGCAGACTCTCCATGCACTCTAGGGGCAACCCCCCCCCCCCCATTCCGACTGTTCATACTCATTTACCTGCTACCCTACCCACCCGTCTGATGCCTGTACCCCTTCTCTGTCTCACAGCCTACACCCTCATCTACCTTTCACAGTTGGCTTCTCTTTAGTAGCTACCAAACCCTTAATACCTGGAAGTTATTTGGTGATTTTTGCTCA
The DNA here is from genome assembly GCF_047496795.1 of Chiloscyllium punctatum. Lineage (NCBI taxonomy): Eukaryota > Metazoa > Chordata > Chondrichthyes > Orectolobiformes > Hemiscylliidae > Chiloscyllium > Chiloscyllium punctatum. Next base: position 46,149,352 of record NC_092750.1, on the reverse strand, counting down.
AACAATTAATCAGGAGAATTAATCCTATTTAATTTTTCAACTATTTAATACTGATCTTAATCTCAAAATTCTGAATGACTAACAAGGAAATTAGATCTTTGTCCAAATCTTACAAATCTGCAAAGCTAGGATGAGCAATAAGTTTTCCTCTTTCTCCAATACTGTGTTCAATATACTTTCCAGTTGTAGTTGTATTAGAATTCTGTGTCTGTGAAGATGATTATCTCAATCCTTGTTCCCTTATTGTTCTTATGTCTGTATTGTTTGCTCCATGGCCTATAAATCCCTCTTGGCTTTGTAAACTTTACTGACCCGAATGCTAATAGAATTTACTGCCACTACAATCCAGACCTTTTCTTCAGTTATTTTGCATGCAGTTTCCAGTGTAAACTAAAGCCAATTCTTCTGTGTGCAAGGAGTCATCCCTAAATAGCTGCTGAAGCAGTATCAGACACTTAAACTGTATTTAATAGCTGAAAGTTTGCCAAATAGCGATAGTGTGAATAATGCCTATATCAATGAATGCTAAGTCAGCATTGATTGAACAAGGCAGGCTGTGAAATAGGTGCCATCTATGGACCATACCAGCTGTTTAAAGGTCAACAGTTATTTGCTACAGGCAAAATACTAAACAGGTTTAGTTGGAATTGGGTGCAAATGTCATCACAAGTCCCATTTGCAGGTTTGAAATGAATGATTGATGTTTCCATTTAAAAAGGCGTCAAAGGAGCAACATACAGCTGTGTTACGCATATGCTAATATTTGTAAAATATTTTCAAGTGTCTTAGGTAGAATGTTTTTCAGTTTTGCACTTAACAGTTGATATATACCAATCACAATATTGAAGAAGCACAGTCGCATATGCCTATCTCTCGATAATCATGTTTCTAGGACTGAACCACTAATCTTTCAGCAGGCTGTCTGTTGAAATTGTTTGGTACTTGAAATATATGGACTTTAACAGTGGGCCAGAATATTGATCAGTGGAATATTATTAAGCATTCTGAAATCATGGCTTGTCTTGGAGAATTTTCATTCTAAACTAATTAACTGAGCATTCAAATGGCAAATTATTGATCCCCTGTGATGTGCCAGAGCCAACTTTCTGCAATGTACTTTTGTAGGTCTAACTTTTCACTGAATGATGCTGGTGGTTCTTTGCTATAGTTCAGTTGGAAATTCAAGTAGGGAACATCTTTAGATTGGAAAAAAGCTTGAACTTAGATAGCAACTTTTACAATCTCAGGACATCTTAAAATGCTTCACAGCCAATTAAATACTTTTGATATTTAGGCACTATTGTAAGGAAATGTGACAGTTAGTATAAATACAGCAAACAAGCACAAAGAAACTAGATAAATCACCAAAATATTGTTTTTTTTTTGTTGATTGATACACTGGCTAAGCCAACTTTTTATTGCTCATCTCTAATGGAGCTGGAGAAGGTAATGGAAAGTTGTGTTCATGAGCCACTCTAGTCCTTGGAGAGTAGTGACGTCAACAATAGGAAGGGAATTGCAGGATTTTGACCCAGCTACAGTGAAGGAATGGTGATTATAGTCACAAGTTAGGTTGGCCTGTGAGTTGGAGAGGGAACTTATAGGTGGTGGTTAATATGTTGCACTCGACCTTCTAGGAGTGTGATTGTGGGTTGGGAAGGTGCTGTTGAAGGTGCCTTGGTGAGTGTTACAGTACTGCAGCACACTGCTGCATCAATGGAATTCATGTTCAAAGAGGGCAGGAAGAGTCTCAGTTTAATGCTTCATCCAAAAAATGACACTTCCAATAGAACTACAACTTTGGTGCTACATTCTAATGTCAACAACAATTAAAGTTTTTATTGAATTAAATTGATTGTCATGTGTACCAAGGCACAGTGAAAAGCTTTGTCTTGCGAGCAATACAGGCAGATCACGTAGTTAAGTAGCACAGTTAAGTAAATAATAGGTAAATAGCAGCAAAAAGAAAAACACAGGTAAAGACGAATGTTAAGAATTTGTGTGTCTATTCAGTATTCTAACAACAGTAGGGTAGAAACTGTTGCAAAACCGGCTGGTGCGTGTGTTCAGGCTTTTGTACTTTCTCCCCGATAGTCGAGGTTACAGAAAAGCATTGCCAGAGTGGGATTGATTTTTGAGAATGCTGACGGCCTTTCCTTGACAGTGGGCCTGGCAGATGAATTCTGTAGATGGGAGGTTGGCCTTTGTGATTGTCTGGGCCAAGTTCACCACTCAGTTCACCACTCTCTGTCACCATCTCCTATCTTGAGTAGTACAGTTGCCATACCAGGTAGTGATACATCCAGACAGAATGCTCTCGATGGTGCACCTATAAAGGTTGGCAAGGGTATTTGCCATCATGCCAAATTTCTTCAATTGCCTGAGAAAGAAGAGACGTTGTTGGGCCTTTGTAACCAGTGCATCCATATGAAGAGTCCAAGAAAGCTTGTTGTGGATGACCACTCCCAGGAGCTTGACACTTTGCTCTCATTCCACTTCTGTGCTGTTAATGTGTAGGGGGGCATGAGTAACATCCCGCTGAAAGTCAATAATGAATTCCTTGATTTTGCCACCATTGAGAATTAAGTAGCTCTTAATGCCCCATTTTTCCAGGTCTTCCATCTCCCATCTGTAGCCTGTTTTAACGCCATCTGAGATTTGACCGACTATGGTGGTGTCATCAGCGAACTTGTAAATGGCATTAGTCTGGTATTTGGCGATGCAGTCATGGGTATACAGTGAATACAGTAGGGGGCTGAGTATGCACTCCAGCTTGAGTGTTAGTGAGGATGAAATATTGTCCCCAGTCTTCACTGATTGTGGCCTGTGGGTCTGGAAACTGAGGATCCAGTTGCAGAGAGTGGGGCTTAGTCCGAGATCACTAAGTTGAGTCATCAGTCTCGAGGGGATAATAGTGTTGAAGGCTGAATTGTAGTCAATGAGTAGGATTCTTATGTAACTGTTCTTGCTGTTAAGATGTTCTAGAGAGGAGTGAAGGGCAAGTAATGTGGCATCTGACGTGAATCTGTTGGTCCGATAGGCAAATTGGAGTTGGTCAAGAGTAGTGGGGAGGCTGGAGTTGATTAATGCCATGACCAGCCTTTCATAGCACTTCATGACCACCGAAGTTAGGGCCACTGGGCGGTAGTCATTGAGACATGCTGCATGAGCCTTCTTATGCACAGGGATGATGTTGGCCCTCTTGAAACAGGCAGGGACAGTGGCCTGCTGCAGGGAGAGGCTGAAGGTGTCCGAGAAGACCTCTGCCTGTTGATTTGCGCATGCTCTGAGTGCACAGCCTGGTAGTCCGTCTGGTCCCATTGCTCTCCTTGGATTCACATGAAGGAAAACTGATCTGACCTCTGATGCAGTGACTGTTGGGATAGGTTCATCGGGACTTGTCGGATTAGCTGTTACCTCTCCGTCGAAATTCTGTGAATAGAAGACGTTGAGAAGATCTGGGAGGTATATGTTACCATCTGCTATCTTGCACTGTTTCTTTTTAGAACCTGTGATGTCATTCAATCCTTGCCATAGTCGCTGGGTGTCTGTCTGGGTCTCTAGTTTGCATCGATATTGATCCTTGGCTGTCTTAATGGCTTTGCGAAGATCATACTTGGATTCCTTATATTTGAGTGGGTCTCCTGATCTGAAGGCCTAATGCCTGGTTTTCAGTAGGTTCTGTGTGTCCTGGTTCATCCAGGGTTTCCTATTGGGGAACTCCCGGATTGACTTCCTCGGTTTGCAGTCCTCCACACACTTGCTGATAAAGTCTGTGACGGTGGTGGCATACTCGTCCAAGGTACCTGCGGACTGTATGAACATGGCCCAATCAGCCAATTCCAGACCGGAGTTTATCCTCTGCCTCCTCCGACCAGTATTGGACCTGTATCCATGAGGGGGTCTCCTGCTTGAGCTTTTGCCTGTAAGCCGGAAGAAACATGGCATTGTGGTTTGAGTTCCCGAAATGAGGGCGGGTGGATGGAGCGGTAGGTTTCTTTCACAGTTATAGTGTCTTTAACATAAAATAGCCCTAATTTTTATAGAAACATTACAAATGCATAAAAGTGTCAGTGAAGATTATAGAATGAGACATGGATCTACAACTTATTTTATGAGTTAGGGACAAAAATATTTAATTGAGAGAAATTGGAGTCTTAGTTTGCATTTCTTTTTCAGCTTTTCCTGTGATACAAATATGGAACTTGGTTTTGACCACTTTGTTTGATATTCTCTTAATAGCTGTTGACAATGCTTACTCTAATTTTTTTTGTAGTAAATGGCCTTCATAAAGGCAGAGTCAAACCAGTGAGGGAGCTTTTCACTGGAATTTGCAGCACACTACACTTAGGTTTTAATGAGTTGGTTCTGTCCAATTGTATTTAAAATTGCTAATTCTTAAATTAGAGCAGAAAAGACAAGATCAGTTTTGAGAGCTTAGAAAGGCTACTTCCTGTGCAGTCATATGTATTGCCGATTTATTAAGACATGACAACTTAAAATATTGATGTTTTTGATTAGCTGGCTGCTGTTATTGATGCCTGGTATAGGCCTGTTAATTTCATAAGAAAAAGTCACCTCAGCAATTGATCAGAGTTTTTGATGTATTTTTAATATATGTTTTGTCTAATGTTTATGCTAAGTTGAAGCAAAAAGTAATTACTGGAAACAAAATTGGAATTTTTATATGTGCGTGCCATCTCACATGGGAGTTACATTAGTAGTTCATCATAGAAATAAAAACATAATTTGAGTTGTGTATTTTTAAGTTTAAATAGATTGCCTATTAACGTTGTTATTCTATTAATTTGTCCTGTTTTAATTGCAGAGTTAACATTTCTCAACTTTTTATGTTGGCATGCCCTTGACTGCTCATTAGTGAAAGTGAGGACTGCAGGTGTGGAGATTAGACTCCTATTAGAGTGGTGCTGGAAAAGCACAGCAGGTCAGGCAGCATTCCTGATGAAGGGCCTTGTCCTGAAATGTCGATTTTCCTGCTCCTCTGATGCTGCCTGACCTGTTGTGCTTTTCCAGCACCACTCTAATCTTGACTGCTCATGCAGTTTCTTAAAGATTGCAAAGGATTTAAAGAATTAACTCACTCTAAATCCTTCCAAATCTTTTGCAATATAAATTGTTGATTCTAAGTTTCTGTCAACAGATTTTTTTCTCTTTGTACAAAAGTGTAGATTAGATTTTAAAGAATCAGTGGACATTAGACGTTGAACTTTGAGCATTTTAGTGCTGCAACTTTTGGAAGTTACAGGATTCTTTGGTTAATATTTTTCCAGGGTCCTATAGTTTGCCAGCTGACAAGTTGAAAAAGTACCATGAGTTAAATAAAAAAGACCTGTATTTTATATCAGCTTTCATTTCAGAAGTTGACACCTATCCTAAGAGGATAGCTTGGACAGGCTGGGCTTGTTTTCACTCAAGTATTCTCTAAGTGTGTGTCGGGTGATTGGATTAAAATGTGTAAAATCCTGAATGGTCTTAATGTCGAAAGGGTAAAATTAAGAGGTTGCTCTTTCAGGAGAAAGATTAGAATTTTTTTTGCTCAGAGTTTGGATATGTGCCTCAGAAGGTGATGAAGGTGGGGTCTGTAAATAGTTTTAAGGCAGAGGCCAATAGATTCTTGTTCGGAAAAATAATCAAACGTTATCAGAGGTAGGTGTAGGAATTGGAATTTGAAACAAACATTTCAGCCCTGATCTTGTTGAATAGTGGAACAGGTTTGATGGGGCCGAATTGTCTACACTTGCTCCTAATTTGTATGTTAATACATTGTTACGGTTGTAACAAAAATAGATGACCTATATTCAAATTTTATCATTTGGCTTTAACATGAGACTAAAAAAAAGTATTATAAAATACACTGCTGACCTAAAATGGCTGCTATGATCATCTAACAATCCTAGGCAACACGCGTGGAACAAAATAAAACTAACTTCTTTGGTATCACTATTTCAGTCAAAAAGCACCGAGACTCAGTGAGTCATCAGGAAATTTGCATTTATGCTAATCTCACACATTAAAAATGAAAAGTTGCCTGCAGTGTGTTCAGTTTGTTGATGGTAACTGTGATTTAGAGGTGTCAGCGTTGGACTGGGATGGACAAAGCCAGAAGTTACATGACCCCAGGTTATAGTCCAACAGGTTTATTTGCAATAGCAAGCTTTCAGAGTATTGCTCCTTCATCACATCCTCTTCACTTGACGAAGGAGCAATGCTCCAAAAGATTGTGATTTCAAATAAACCTGTTGGACTATAACCTGGTGTGACTTCTGACTTTGTTCAGTTTAGAAAAGACAATGGAGCGAAAGTGGAAGTATGCAATTAAACCATGAACAGGGTTTTCTCTGCCTCTGATCAATGTGGTCACTGGCAGTACAGGTGAGAAAATACAGCGAGGATGGAAAGATGAGATTCTCAATGTTAAGAAGTAAAATTGAAGCTTTAACGGTAAAGCAAAATTCACATAAGTGAGTGGGCATGTGCATTAACACCTCATTATTACCTAATCTCTCCTGATTTATGTGTGTGCTCCTATTGTCTCAGGTAGTAATAAAAAATTACATGGTGCCAATTCCTGACATGAAAGTCAGTCAGTTACCTAGTGGTTGCAGCTCACCAGCCTCTTCCCTGTACATGTGTCTTGGCCAGCATTCCCCAACATCTTAGGGCACATTTCAGGTCAGTGACCACCTACACCATTCATCTAGAGAGGTTGAATCAGCCTTATCACATTGTTATGACACATCTCGAACTCAATTAAAATACAGTTCAGCATTTCAGTTCTGCATTTTGGAGCTTACCAACATTTTCCAGTGCAGTACTGCTGACAGACCACTTTGTGTTTAGAAATAGTCACACATTTCATGCATTAGCTTAGCATCTTGGGAATCTTTGTTTGGTTTTTTTGGTGCTCACTCAGTTTGCACTGACTTGAACATGCTTTCTTTCTGAGTGGTAGAGGTCAGTAGTTTGGAATGTGTTGTTGATGGAACAATGCTGAATTGCTCCAGTGGATCTTGTAGGTGGCACAATACTGCTATTCTTTGTCTCTTGGACAGTTAGTGAATGCTTAAGGTGGTGGATTAAGTGCTATTCAAGTAGACAACATTATCATTGGTTGTGTGGAGTTTCTTGAGTGTTGCTGAAACGGCACTCGTGCTGCTAAATGGAGAGTATTCCATGACTTCCTTGACCCGTACCTTATAGATGGACAATGGAAGTGAGAAAGTAAGTTACTTGGCACAGAATTCCCAGCCTTAGATCTGCTCTTGCAACCACAGTATTTATATGGCTGGTCCTGTTCAGTTTCTGGTTAATGGTAATTTCCAGGCTGTTGATAGATGGGCAAATCATTGAATCATCATCCCTCGATTTTCGAAGCTGTCTTGTTGAAGATGGCGCTTGCCTGGCACTTTTATAGTGCAAGCATTTCTTGTCACTTTTCAGCCCACTGTACACTAACCAGTTTCTATTTTAATATGGACACAAACTGCTTCAGTATCTGAAGAGTCATGAATGGAACTCAACACTGTACAAACATCAATGAATGTCTTTACTTCTGACCTTATGATAGATGGAAGGTCATTTCTGAAGTGGCAGAAAGTGATTGGGTGAAGGGCATTAACCTGAGGAACTCTGGCAGATATATCCTGGAGCTATTCACAGCAGGATTAACTGCAGAGCTTTGATCTGTCCTGTCGCTTATGGGATCACTTGCACGTAGCCTCATTGAACCAAGATTGATTCTCTGTCTTCATGATATTGGTATAGTGAGAGATATGTTAGGCTCTTATGAGTTGTGCTTGAATACAATTCTGCTGCTGATGACCCACAGTACATTATGAATGCTCAGTTGGAGTCAGCAGATTGGCTCTGAATCTGTCCCATTTAGCTCAGCAATAGTGCCACACAACAGAACGGAAGTATTCTCAATGTGAAAACTGTTCTCTGGCTCCACAAAAACTGTGCAATAATCACACCTACCAATTCTATCCTGGAAAGATATTGATTGGTGAAGGTAACATCAAGTTGGTTTCTGTACTCTGTATCCCTGTTATTGAGGCCATGCTCCTATTAACCATTTCCCAACCTGCTCTTCCACCTTTCAGGATTTTTATGCATATGCTACCCCAAGACCCTATTCCCCTGCAGTCCCTTTAGAATTATTCCCTATATTACGCCTCATGAGTTTTCTTACCAAAATGAATCATTTCATATTTCTCTGCATTAAGTTGAATTTGTTGCATCCTCCCATTCCATCAGCCTGTCCATGTTCTCTTAGAGTTTATCATTTAAGATTTAAGATTGCTGTCACCCACAAATTTTGAAATCATGCTGTCCACACACAAATCTACTTTTTAATATAAAACAAAAAAAGTAGGGCTCCAAAACCAAAACCTGAGGAATTTTACTGCGCACCTTACTCAACTGTTCACTCTTCTGTTTCCTGTCACCCAGCTAATGTTGCACTTGTGTTGCGACAGTCCTTTTTGTTCTATGAGTTCTAACTTTGCACATAAACCTGTTATTTGGATCTTTTTAAAAATGTCCTTTTGATGTCCACGTACACCACATCAAGAGCATTACCCTCATTAAACGTCTGTCAAGAACCTCAAGCAAGTTAGTTAAATGTCTTTTGCCACTAAGGAACACATGGTGACTTTCCTTAATCCACATTTGTCAAAGTGTGTGTTAATTTTGTCTTGAATTGCTTTTCACGAAGAACTTTCCCAATATCAAGGTTTAACTGACTGGCTTGATCTTTTGAATGATAAGTAATTCTCCAGTCCTTTGGTACCACCACTATCCAAGAAGGACAGAAAAGCTATGGCCAGGGACACATTTACTCCTTGTTATACATTGTGCAGCTCATGTAGTCCTGGTTGCATTAACTTGAGCAATTTCACATTTTTCCAATCATTTTTCTTCATCAATGCACATCCTATCAAGGGTTGCAGCTACCTTGTTCTTCTCTATGACTTGGGCAGCATCTTCTTTGATAAAGAGATATAAAATATTCATTTAGAACCTTTTGCATGCTCTGCCTGCACATGTAAGTTCCCTTTTAGTCCTCCTTTTCCATCCTTTTGCTATGTGTGCCTCTTAATAAGATGAATAATTACATTAAAAGGTGCTTACATTGAGATGATTTCATGATCTTCTACTGAACTTAACTCTCTCAACTGACATGATAAGAAAATGAATAAACTGGTTGTTTTTCTTTTATTGCTATGCACAGGTTTCCCAATGTGTTTGTGTAGAGAACGGTAGTTCCAAAAATGTAATTCACTGAAATGTCTTGAGCCTTCCACACAGTTGACAGTGTGCTTCATAGCTGCAAATTATTTTGTACTTGGAAGTCCTATTGATACAATAATTAATAATGACTGAAATATAACAAGCATTAGTGATTTGATGATTAGAGTTCAAATGTGTATAAATGTAGCTATATCCGTGCCTAGATGTTTGAAAATTGGTGTAAAGCTAGAGTTCTTGTTTAGTTAAACACTAACAGTACTAAGAACAAATTTCATATTTGCACATCATATTTGCACATTTTATTCTGAATTTGGCATCTTCTGTGATGTCTCATACTGAATACGAGTTATTAATATTTATTGTAAACATAAATGGCGAGTTAGGAAGTTTTATAGATCAGCTCAATGTGCATAAAATCTAATGTTGAATAGCAAACGTAATTCTGTTTCAAAATTATCTTTTTGTTTTCTGACTCAAAGATTATCAATAGTTTTCAGTAAAATGGTTTTCTTTTTGAAAATTCTGTGAAATGAACCATGTCAATTATTTAGTGTGTAAGTTATCCTTAAATTGTTCGAGCTGCTCAGTACTCTGATAAGTTATTTTGGATTGTCTATTGTACCTTATCGCGTGAGAGGTGTGAGATTGCTTTAGAGTACAGGAACTGTGCTTTGTCTGTGGTTCTTATTTGTCACATAATTGTGTTACGACACGGGGTAAACTCACCTGCTTAATTTAAAACCAGCAACATAGAAAAGCTTTATCCTGTGCAGTAATCTGAAAAAATTTGAATGGCCAAGAACTATTTAACACAAAAAAACTTTATTTTTAAAAGTATAATAGAGAAGAATTAACTAACAACTGTGTACAAGTCCTTACTTTAACCTACCTTTTACCTTCTTTTCTATAATGCTAGTCAGATAAAACTCCCAATTAAGATTTACGAAACAACACTCCTTATCTCAAAACCAGGCTGCTTTCGGTTCTTCTATTTGGATCTGCCTGTGTCATCATCTTCTGAGGGATTCTGCTTCACAAGTTACTGATTGAAAGGTACCTCTTAAGAGAGCTTTTTTTAGGCAGCCTGTTTACATGCTGGGCTTGGCAGTTCTCCTCTCAATTGTTCAATTTCCCCCAGTCTTATACCCAGAACATCAGATTGTGTCATTGGCTTTTAAGATTGTCAGTATGCTAAATTCAAACCGGATTGGAGTTTGGTATTTTTTGGGGTATAATTTCAACTGATTAGCCAAATTTGAATTTTTGTTTGTCTCCAGGCAGTGAGCTAATCGAGTTGTTCGACCAAGTGTTGCGTTGTTGCCTTATTGAGAACACTTGGAGCTGCGTCTGTTAGTTCTGCTGCTTTTAACTCTCTTAAAGTACACCCACATCTTCGTTAGAATGGTATACATTTAGTTTTATATGGTTTTTAGGTTGAAGTACCGATGCAGTGTAAAAACAGAAGTATTTCTTGGCTAATTCACATTTAATGTTACCGTACTACTGTTTTATGATAAGGTAGCAATAAAGTGGGAAAGGAGCAAATGGCTTGTATTTAAATTGTGTAAAGATCAAAGTAGATTAGCAATTACTCCTGTTTTGATAATTCGGTTCAGGAATGAATATTGATCAAGACACTGAAAATATTGTGTTTTCTTCCTTGAATAATGATTTTACATACTCCTGGACTTGTGAATGGGGTTTTGGTTTAATATTTAAATTAAAAGATGGTATGTCACTTACAACCACAATGAAGTTAACTGTTCGGAATACTTTCCTGTGTTTCAGAACAGACGGTCTGCTGACCATGTTACTTGCATTGCTAACTTTTCAGGCATATTGGTTTAATTAGATATACGAATGTACTACCAGAGATGAACTTCTCTCTGACAATGAGACAGATCTTGTACCATTTCAAAAACACTGATTGTTTATGACTATGTGACAATAACATTTTTAATACATTGCCTGACATTGCCAATAGGCAAGCAAAATGTTAGTTAATGTAAAGTGGGTGGACATTAATTTATTCTGCTCCACGTTATCTTAAATTTAAATTAAAAATTCACAGATTTGCTTCGTTGTAGCATGAAACAGGCAGAGTTTAGGCTTAAAATGAGCCAGGTCCAGACTAAATCTCCCTGTATTATTTCCCAAACTTTGGGCAGAATTTATTGTAATTAATGAATAAATGCCTGTTCCATTCCTTTGACATACTCTTGTCAGTTTAATTTCTGGCAATTTATCGCAGCAGCAAACATTCAAACCGGGTGCAAGATGGTGAAATGATACTTGTGTGCAGTTTACCAGAGGTATGACAGATGTATGTGAAGACATGTAGCACACTTATGAAAAGTGGTGGTGGAGCACAACCACAAAAAAAGATGTGCTGTAAAGTGCGGGTGAAATGTTAGATCCTTAACATTTATAAGCACTCAACGTGAACACAGACAATTCTGAACTTTTCAACTGCATCTGGATACCTAATCCAAAAACAGTACCTTACTATTTTGAAAATATTTACCCTTTTTTAAATTTAACTGCCTATCTGCATTCACCTGAAGTTTTTGTGTGATTCGCAGTGGGTACCATCAGTCACTGTTAGTGTATGCTTTGGCCTCTTGGGAGCAATATTCACTTGCATATATGGAATGTGGTATATCTAAGTGAGACTACTACCTTGATGATAAACTGTGTATGGTTCTGCGCCATATTCATTTGGAATTGGACTAAAACATCCTGTGCTTATGCTCGAAGTTCGGTATTTTGGTCTGTTTGACGTAGATGCTAAAGCTGGAATATAAAGCTGAAGTCAGGACCTAACTGACAATGAGCCTCCCTGGAGGCAAGTTTGCCTCACTGATTGGATTTGTCATCATAGTGAGTGTGTGGTGTCATGCTTGATTTACAGAGTGTTCGGAAAAGGACCCTTGGGCACCTTTTAAACTTATTTGATCTTAATTTTTATGGATGGAGTGATGATTCTTTTATTTCCGAGAATTAAATTATAATCAAAGTGTTAGGACAGTGCTCTGGATTTAAAGTGCGAGAGCTCGCCCTAATCCTGACCATGACCATAACTCTAAATATCCCCTTGGTCCGTGTACAATCACAGCTAGACAGCAACCAAGCAACATAGACAGTCGACCGTTAGGTTTTAGCCGAACAGCAATCTCAGATGCAGTCTTAAATTGTAAAATGATGTTCATCTTATTAGTTTAAACTAACTCAAAACTCTGGACTGAGAAGCTAAAGAATTGCATGCATCAACAAACCTCTCCCCTTTGAAGATTTCTTGTTTGGCATCCTGAAAAAAAACTAATGAAGGTTGAATAATCCCTTTAACATGAAAGAAAAAGCACACATTGCTCAAATCATCTGCTTTTAAGGCTGCATGTTCTGATGAGGGGCACAATAAGATCTGGGTGGCATATCTTAAGCTGCAGATGTAACAATTGTTTCTAGTCAACCTGTTCAGAGACGTTATTACACACCAATGGAGCAGGCGGGACTTGAATCCAGGCTTCCTTGATCAGGAAGAGGGAGCCTACCACCACACCACATGAGGACATTTAAGTTGCAGAAAAATTCTGATTTTGATAACTATTAAGATCGGGTAAGGAGGGTCCAATGGGATCACCCCCTCTTTCCATCTCTAGTTTGATCACAGCAGGTTTTTTATTGAAAAGCACATAGAAAGGAACCTCGATTATCCAAGCGAGATGGGCAGGCATATTTCATTTGGATAATTGATTATTTGGATAACTGATTCAATGCCTCTCTTCTGGGACTCTGAGTTTTCTGAAGTTTCCTTTTTCCTCGATCTGTCTCAGGGTTTGTTTTTGAGCAGACACGCACTTGTGTGTGAGGGACCTGCAGCGTTGCTGAAGCGTCTCCCTGCTGCTGCTTCACTTCAGTGGGATTGACAGAGTGAACAATTGCTATGTCTGCTCCCTGTTCAGGAGATTAGGCAGCAGCACACCGCACAACCTCCCACCCCCACCCCCCGCTGTGTGCTTTCAACTCTCCACGTTTCCAGCTAGCGGATGGAGTGAAGCGGCCAGGTACCTCTTATTTCTTCTCTCCAAAGGACTCCAGAACAAAATGAAGTAACGGAATGGAGACGTCTGCTGGACTGGACACCAACAGCAAGGCTGCTGCTGCTGCTTTTGGGGAGTGAGTCTCAAAATAGCACACACACACACACACACACTTCTGACAAGTTCCCACTCTGCCCTGTACAGCATTCCCTCTACCTACCAGCCTTTCCTTTCACCATAACAGGAATATCCTTTCTCTGGACTCTCGTTATCTCATTTCTGAAAGATTCCCATTTTCCAGCCATCCCTTTACCTGCGAACATTTGCGTCCAATCAGCTTTTGAAAGTTCTTGCCTAATACCATCAAGATTGGCCTTTCTCCAATTTAGAACTTTACCTTTTAGATCTGGTCTATCCTTTTCCATCACTATTTTAAAACTAATAGAATTATGGTCGTTGACCCCAAAGTGCTCCCCCACTGACACCTCAGTCACCTGCCCTGCCTTATTTCCCAAGAGTAGGTCAAGTTTTGCACCTTCCCTCATAGGTACATCCACATGCTGAATCAGAACATTTTCTTGTGCACATTTAACAAATTCTTCTCCATCTAAACGCTTAACGCTATAGCAGTCCTAGTCTATGTTTGGAAAGTTAAAATCCCCTACCAAAACCACCCTATTATTCTTACAGGTAACTGAGATCTCCTTACAAATTTGTTTCTCAATTTCCTGCTGGCTATTAGGGGGTCTATAATACAATCCCAATAAGGTGATCATTCCTTTCTTATTTCTTAGTTCCACCCAAATAACTTCCCTGGATGTATTTCCTGGAATATCCTCCTTCCGTACAGGTGTAATGCTATCCCTTATCAATAACACCACTCCCTCTCCTCTCTTGCCTCCCTTTCTATCCTGCCTGAAGCATTTGGATGAAGGTATTCTGGTAATTATAGAGCTGGAGCAGAAGCAATTAATTAAAGAATGAATTGAGTTAAAACCATAAAGTTTGCTAATATTTCAATCCATTGGAAGTACAGTCATTTTGAGGTGGTAATTGAGTTGTATGTTTCAGTTGGTTCTGCTTTTTACTCAACAAAGCCTTCAGCTTTCAAAATCGTAACTGGTTCCTGTCTGCTTTTCCACTTCTAGTTATGTATCTGTTTTTAGCACACATGCCACCTTTTCTTGCTTGTAGCGACTTTCAGTTGACTTTAAGGAGATGCTCTGGATTGTTTTTTGTAACATGCCTTTTTCCTCAGCTTTTGTTCCCTCTGAAAGAGTACGTAGTTGTGCTTGCTCGCTTGGCTGTTGCTACTTGGTTGCATTTAAACATTTGCTTGCAGACACAAGTACAAAAGAGTTGTAGCTAAAATCAGTCATACTGTAACACATTTATGAAGCTTTATTTTTGTATGGCTAGATATTCCAAGAATCTTGCCATAGAGAACATTGAGTCTAAATACCTGCAAGCACAGAGCTTATGTGCAAACGTTTGGATTTTAAATTTAGTGAATTGGAGATAGCAAGTAGGTTAATGAGATTGGGTAGATTGGATATGATACTAGATATTTACACTAGAAAAAGAAAAATACAATGTAGTTGAGGAGAATATTGAGATACAGGCTACTAGACTAAACATTATTGAAGCTCACAAGGAGGAGGTGTGAGCAATTCTGGAAACTTTGAAAATGGGTAAGGCCGTTGGGCCAGATTGGATTTACCCTGGGATTCTTTGGGAAGCTGGGGAGGAGATTGCAGAGCCTTTGGCTTTGATCTTTATGTTGTCATTTGTCTACAAGAATAGTTCCAGAAGACTGGAGGATAGCAAATGTCCCTTTGTTCAAGAAGGGGAGTAGAGACAGCCCTGGTAATTATAGACCAGTGAGCCTTACATCAGTTGTGGGCAAAGTGTTGGAAAAGATTATAAGAGATATGATTTATAATCATCGAGAGAGGAATAAGTTGATTAGGGACAGTCAACACAGTTTTGTGAAGGGTTGTTCGTGCCTCACAAACCTTATTGAGTTCTTTGAGAAGGTGACCAAACAGATGGATGAGGGTAAAGCAGTTGATGTCGTGAATATGGATTTCAGTAAGGAGTTTGATAAGGTTTCCCAAGGTAGTCTATTGCACAAAATACGGAGGCATGGGATTGAGGGTAATTTAGCTGTTTGGATCAGAAATTAGCTAGCTGAAAGAAAACAGAGGGTGGTGGTTGATGGGAAATGTTAATTCTGGAGTTCAGTTACTAGTGGTGTACCAAAAGGATCTGTTTTGCAGCGTGTTAATAAATTTGCAGATGACACTAAGATTGGTGGAGTTATGTATAGGGCTGAAAGATGTTGTAAGTTATAGAGGGACATAGATAAGTTGCAGAGCTGGGCTGAGAGGTGGTAAGTTGAGTTTAATGCAGAAAAGTATGAGGTAGTTCACTTTTGAAGGAGCAACAGAAATAAAGAGTACTGGGCTAATGGTAAGATTCTTCGTAGTGCAGATGAACAGAGAGATTTCGGTTTCCATGAATATAGATCCCTGATAGTTGCCTTCCAGGTTGATAGGGCTGTTAAGAAAGCATACGGTATGTTAGCTTTTATCAGTAGAGGGATTGAGTTTCGGACCCATGACGCCATGTTGCAGCTGTACAAAACTCTGGTGTGGCCACATTTGGAGTATTGTGTACAGTTCTGGTCACCATATTATCGGAAGGATGGGGAAGCTTTGGAAAAGGTTCAGAGGAGATTTACCAGGATGTTGCCTGCTATGGAGGGAAGGTCTTAAGAGGAGGAACTTGAGACTGTTTCATTAGAGCGATGAAGGTTGAGTAGTGACTTAATTGAGACACTTAAGATAATCAGAGCATTAGATAGGGTGGACAGTGAGAGCCTTTTTCCTCGGATGGTGATGGCTAGCATGAGGGGACGTAGCTTTAAATTGAGGGCCAATATAGGACAGATGTCAGACGTAATTTCTTTACTCAGACAGTAGTAGGGCATATAATGCCCTGCCTGCAACAGTAGTAGACTCATCAACTTTAAGGGCATTTAACTGGTTGTTAGATAAACATGAATGAAAATTGAATAGTGTAAGTTAGATGGGCTTCAGATTTGGTTCCACAGGTTGTCGCAACATTGAGGGCTGAATGGCCTGTACTACACTCTAACATTCTATGTTCCATGATACCGTGGGTGAGCATTGAATAAATTGAGATTTGTTAACGGTGGAGAATAGGATGCTGGAAAAGGGGACTTTAAAGAAATGTAAGTCAAGAAGGCAGAAGCATAAATAACCAGTTTGGGAAGCAGGAGAATGAAGTGTCAGAGGCAAGAAATATTGTGGGTATGAAAATGAACCTTGACTTTTCTTCTAACAGGATATCAACATTTTGCATTTTGTCTCCAATGGTTCAAGAAGATGGTTCACCACTAATTTCTCTGAGGGAGTGGCTAGGGTAGACATTTAAAAAGTTTTCTATGCGATTATACTTTTATTTAAATTGCCATGTCCTCATCGAGCACTCTGATGCGTTTGAATGATAATGTTTTTTGAATTGTGCTAATTATATCACAATCAAGCAAAACTTTTGAGACACTTTTATTCAGAAAAAGAAGATTACTTAAAGGTTCGTTGAAAATTGAGTGCAGCTAAGCTGCAGTGATTTTTTTGTAAACCCACCATTATTAAATGTAAAATTCTCGAGAGACACAAATGGTGCTTGAGAGTGACAAAGTTCAGATTGCTATCATCAACTTAACAGATGCAAAAACCACCTGTGGATGGACTCTTTGTAAGCAACTACCAGGGGATCTGCAGGTCTTGGTACATGTGAATAGCGTAAACTCTTTACTGAACTTCACGCAGAGTAACAAGTCTGAGTGAAGTCTGTGTTGGTTTTACCCAGCAGGTTCCTCTACTACCATTAGAGATGCTATCAGGGCTGCCTTCAGAAACTTTTGGTATACATCACTTCCTTACTGAAAATGTTTTTTTCAGTCTTCAGTTTGAGGTGTATAAGAGAGAACATTGATGGAAATTAATTGTCTGCTGTGCAGATCTAGTTTGAGGAAACATATTGGGCTATAAATTTCAGAAAGCTATTTAATGTGTCGAAATAATATTCTCCCTCAGCAGGTTGCTACGACCAGGTTGGGAGGGATGGAATGGTTTTCCTCTTTTCCCCACACGAGAATGAGAAGCCAGAGTTTTAGCTTGGCGGGTAACAGATTTAAAGCAGATGAGAAGTTAGTTCTAGCATAGGGTCTTGAATCTGTGACATTCACTGCATCAGTGTGTGGTGGATGCTCGGACATTGAGGAAGTTTAAGGGGAGAAGGTAGTCAGGTTTTTAATTAGTTGTGGGTTGAAGAGTTATGGAAAACGGGTTCAGTGTTGGGGCCGCAGCTGTTCACTTTATGTATTAATGATCTGGATGAAGGGACTGGGGGCGTTCTAGCGATGTTCATTGATGATACGAAGTTAGGTGGACAGGCAGGTAGTTCTGAGGAGGTGGGGAGGCTACAGAAATATTAGACAGTTTAGGAGAATGGTCCAAGAAATGGTTGATGAAATTCAATGTGACCAAATGTGAGGTCTTGCACTTTGGAAAAAAAGAATACAGGCATGGACTATTTTCTAAACAGTGAGAAAATTCATAAAGCCAAAGTGCAAAGGGATCTGGGAGTGCTAGTCCAGGATTCTCTAAAGGTTGACTTGCAGGTTAAGCCCGTGGTTAAGATAGCAAATGTAATGTTGTCATTTATATCAAGATAGTTGGAATGTAAAAGCAGTGATGTGCTACTGAGACTTTGTAAAACTCTGGTTAGGTCCCATTTAGAATACTGTGTCCAGTTTTGGGCCCCACACCTCAGGAAGGACATGCTGGCACTAGAGTGTGTCCAACAGAGATTCAAACGGATGATCTCTGGAATGGTTGGCCTAACATACGATGAACAGCTGAGGATCCTGGGATTGTATTCATTAGCGTTTAGAAGGTTGAGGAGAAATCTAATAGAAACTTACAAGATAATGCATAGCTCAGAAAGGGTGGACGCTGGGAAATTGTTTCCGGCAGGTAGGGATATTAGGACTTGTGGGCACAACCTCAGAATTAGAGGGAATCAATTTAAAACAGAAATGAGACATTACTTCAACCAGAGAGTGGTGGGCCTGTGCAATTCATTGGCATGGAGTGCAGTGGAGGCCAGGACATTAAATGTCTTCAAGGCAGAGATTAATAAATTCTTAATCTCGCAAGGAATTTAGGGATATGGGGAGAGTGCGGGTAAGTGGCATTGAAATGTCCACCAGCCATGATTGAACGGTGAGTGGACTCGATGTGCCTTACTTCCACTCCTATGTCTTATGGTCTTAATGTGGCTGGCTCTTAATAGCCTCTGAAATAGCCAATCAATTTAAGGGCAGTTAGTGATAGTCAACGAATGGTGGCTTTGCCAGTGACTTCCATATCTCAAAAAATTAACAAAAAAATGAAAAAAAGATTTTCTTAAGATAAGGAATCATTATAGAGCCAGTTATTTTTCTCAGCCAAGATGCCTTGTCCTCATTGATTTCAACTTGCATAATTCCAATTCTATGCAATCTAAAACAATATAGATAAAGTTAGCCCTACTCTCCAAACTTTAAAATGCCCTTTTTCAAGATGGTAGGGATAGTTGTGCCTAAAATAAAAAAAATCTATTTGCTGGTACAACCAGCAAAGATATTGCTATTCAATAAATAGAATGCTTGCTGTAATGATTAATGCAGAGACTAGTAGAAGTGACTTCATCTGTATTGTTATGAACCACATATAGCTGAAATTTATAACATTGAACTTAGAATCAAGGAAGAGACGAAATCTTGGCTAAAAGGGAGCTTTTTATATTATTGATAACTGTGTTCCTGTCTGTCTTTTAGCCAATATTTGCGCAAACTAAAATAAAAATATAGAAAATGATGATACATGGAATTCTGACAGATGCCCCCAGAACTTGAATTAGCATGATAGTTTGAGTTGGGGAGATTGGAAAAAAGTGGTATGTTACTTTTACAACTAGCTGGAAAATTAAGTAGCTGTCAGCTGGAGTGAAGCTCCTGGCTTATATCGATGGGAAATTGCACCCAGTGGATAATGTTGTAAGGATGCATTATATAAAGTTGGCATGCTACATGATGGTCTTAAAACTATATTATCTTTTTATTTCCTTGTCCCTAAATCTGTATAGGAGCTTCGGCAGCAAAAAGCAATAGTTTCAAACTCTGCACCAATAGTACTTGCAATAACAGCCTGTTCTCAAGTATGTGTGGTAGTTTTTTTTCAAAAATGTGTTTAGCAGTTGCATTTATTTAGGTCAGTCTTTTGTTTATAATAAAAGCTTTTCAAGATGTGTTGGTATGTAGTTAAACAAGCTAAACGCTCAGGTTAATATTCCAGTTAGTACTTCATATCTGAAGTAGGACAGGTGCAGAAGTATTAAAATGGAAGTGATATTTACCTGATGCAAACATGTTTTTGATAAATTCATAATGCTGACAATGCAGAAAGCTTCCTCTATCTGCCCTTTTACCAAAAATTTGGAGGTGAGCAAAAAAGAAAAGAAAAATTTGGGAACAACCCAAACAACTAATAATCTTGTCAGTAAAATATGCTTATTAACCCTCTGATTGTTTTAAAGCAATTTTCAGTGGTTAATAATTCAAATTGAAATTAAATGGGAACAAACTGGCTTGTTTTAATGCATTGATAGAAAATCAGCATTCAAAATTTAACATTGTTTGCTGGTAAAAACTTGCAACCAGAATATAGACTGAGAAAATATTGAAGGAATAAACCCAACTTAACTTAGAATTGCAATTTCTTAAATGTGGCAAAAAAATTCCATCCTCTCAGAAAAGTGGGTGCTCATCCTGCCTGATGATTTTCAGGTCAGAGGATCCCAGATTTTAACATAGAATTGTATTGCAGTAGCTGGTAGAAAGCAGTCTGTATGCTACAGATAACATTGGCCCATGGACTGGACAGAAACATATTATATATATATATATATATTATATATTATATATATCGTCCAGGATGCACCAATTTGGTCTTCCATATATAACTGCTGTTCAGAGAGCCTGGTGATGGAGAACAGACTGGATTCAATCTTTACACGTTTTTATAAGCATTTATTTATATAAGTGTAACGTGGCAAACTTAGACTTCATCACCCAGCAACTATAGTTTTATTTATCAATGGGGCCCCAATTGAATCCCCAGTTAATGTCTATACCTGCATGCAATTAAGCACAACTAATATATAATTAGCAAATTCCCTTCTCTTAATCATAACACTTTCTCACTCATATTCTGTCACCATTTCAGCAAGCCAATCAAACTTTGGAATTCCTATGTCTCCTTAGATTTAACATAATCTTTCTGCAACACTCTCTGAAAGGGATTGATGATTTAAAGTTGTTTCAGACTTACTTTCCTTAATATCCAAATCAATATGTCTAAAAGCCAGTAAACTTCATTCTCAATTTTAACCTGCACTCCAATCTTATTGGTATCACATTTCTTGAATTCTTCAATATCATCCCATAAGAAATTATCATTTCGGGTATTGGTTTGCTCGCTGAGCTGTAGGTTTGATATCCAGACGTTTCATTACCTGGCTAGGTAACATCATCAGTGGCGACCTCCAAGTGAAGCGAAGCTGTTGTCTCCTGCTTTCTATTTATATCTTTCTCCTGGATGGGGTTCCTGGGGTTTGTGGTGATGTCATATCCTGAAGCTACAAACCTTCACAAACCTTGCAGAAATTATCATCATGTGTGAAACAGTGTTAAGTGAGTCAACCTTAAGGGATGACTATTGGCTTCATATATTATTCATTAGTCATTTTTTAATACAGTCTTTAGCCTAAATTCCAGATGACTTGACTTCACAGAAATAATTGTCTTCTAATCCTCCAAGTTGTTTCATTTGTGCTTTTTACCGGCAATGTTTCAAAATTCTTCAGAATTGTTGAACCTGTGCCCTTCCATTTTACTGACATCTGTGAATAGAGTCTGACCAATTTCAATATCAGCAAGTTATTGAATCTTACATTCTTCTGTACCACAAGGAACAGATCATTTGTTCCATGAAGGCTGAGGGGATTTAGTGCGACACCGGGGTTATTTTTTAAGGTTGCGTGCATATAATCTAATAGAATCTCCTTCTCTGTGATAGGACCAACCTTTATGAGAACCAATGGCACTACCCAAAATTTCAAAGCTAGTATTTATCCAGGCATTACAAAATTAAATTTCATTAATCTTCTCTTTATATTCATAAAGTACATTTTATGAACCCATTTTTGTAATCAACCTGTTCAGAGATGTTATGATACACTTCTGGAGCGGGTGGGACTTGAACCTGGGCCTCCTGGTTCAGGGTAGGGTCACTGCCACTGCACTACAATCTTATCCCATGGAATGACTGTCTCTTCTCCAGAATCTGTTGAAATCTGACCAAACCTCATGGGCATTTAACAATTTTGTTTCTTGTAGCTTTTATTCAAATCTTCATCACAACATGATAGACTGAATCTTAGCTCAAAAAATGCGTTTGATTTTACTTCTTCTTGGAAGTGACAACACAAAAGCTGTTTGTTTTTGGCGAGGGATTCACCTATGTTCACATATCCACTTAACTTTTCCCTTGGTCTTGTGGTTAATAATCCAAGAACAACAGAGAGTATTCACACCCCAACAATTTACTGTTGCTTTCTGCCATTTTCTAGAATAGTCACTGTGATTTTAGTTTCCTTTTTGAAAAACTTGCTTTCAGTTTTCAACCTTTGTCTTTAGGTGATTATGGTTTGCTACAGTGTTGTGGTCCAGAAGACTAGCTGGGGAAGGATAGAACGAGAGACAATCTATCAGATTATGCATTTCCCATATCGGAGATAATCACATTGATTATGGCTCCTTTTACCTTGAGACATTATGCCAATAGTGTAGTGATATGAAGATGTGGGTGTACCGTACCTTTAAGAAAGTTATTAGCTAGTATTACTACCTGACAGAACTAAGTGTTCTGAAAAAAAACATAATGTAACATTTGGTCGAAAAACTCTATTAGTTGGTTGCCTGGAGACAAAAACAAGTTCGAATTTGACCAATGTACAGGAGTTGGGAGGTCATGTTGCGGCTGTACAGGACATTGGTTAGGCCACTGTTGGAATATTGTGTGCAGTTCTGGTCTCCTTCCTATCGGAAAGATGTTGTGAAACTTGAAAGGGTTATAAGGATATTGCCAGGGTTGGAGGATTTGAGGTACAGGGAGAGGCTGAACAGGCTGGGGCTGTTTTCCCTGAGTGTCGGAGGCTGAGGGGTGACCTTATACAGGTTTACAAAATTATGAGGGGCATGGATAGGATAAATAGACAAAATCTTTTCCCTGGGGTCGGGGAGTCCATAACTAGAGGGCATAGGTTTAGGGTGAGAGGGGAAAGATATAAAAGAGACCTAAGGGGCAACTTTTTCACACAGAGGGTGGTACGTGTATGGAATGAGCTGCCAGAGGATGTGGTGGAGGCTGGTGCAATTGCAACATTTAAGAGTCATTTGGATGGGTATATGAATAGGAAGGGTTTGGAGGGATATGGGCCGGGTGCTGGCAGGTGGGACTAGATTGGGTTGGGATACCTGGTCGGCATGGACAGGTTGGACCGAAGGGTCTGTTTCCATACTGTACATCTCTATGACTCTATACACCCCAAAATAATAAACTTCAATTAAGTTTGGCTTTTAAGATTGTCAATATACTCAATTCAATGACACAATCTGATGCTTTGGGGGCATAAGACCAGGGAAAATTGAATAGTTGGGAGGAGAACTGCCAAGCCACCAACATGTAAAGACTTCCTGAAGAATAGCTCTCTTAAAGGTACCTTTAGCGACCAGTAACCTGCGAAGCAGAATCCCCAAGAAGAAGGAAAGAAGATAGGAATACAGAGAAGAACTGAAAGCTGTCTGGTTTTGAGATAAGTTAATTGGGATTTTTATCAGACCAGTATTGTAGAGGGGAAAGTAAAAGATAGGTTAGGGGAAGGATTTGTAAATAGTTGTTCGTTAATTATTCTCTGTTATATTTTAAGAAATAAAGTTGTTAATTTTTACTTTAAGTAGTTCTTGGCCTCTCGTATTTTCACAGACTTCTGCACGGAATAAATCTTTTCTGTATTGCTGGTTTACGCTAAGCAGGAGGGTTTACCCTGTGTGGTAATAGTAGAAAGGCTGCATCTAAATACACATTCTGTTTGTCTAACATAACAAGACAAGAGGCAGAATAATTGGTAGAAAAATCATTTCCTAAAGATGATTGCTTACAAAAAATACTACCTAGATGAAGCACCAGAGAGAATTTTTGTTTTTGGGAAGTAAAGTTCATGGCAACAGAAAACTTAACAATCCTACTCTAAATGTTCTTGAACCATTGACCCAAGTGTACTTGTATTCTTCTAGCCCTGATGACCATATTTACATTAATTTATAACTTTCCTGTTATTCAATGCTATGTGCGCATGCGCATGCAATGCTGCACTAAACGTAGCTAATCTTTATGCATTTTTATCAGCATTTATTTAAAAAGATTAAAAACACAAACATCTACCTTCTTACCTAGCAGCCACAGTTTCAGTTTGTTCCTTTTTCTAGAGGGACAAGTGAATTCCCCATCAATGTCGAGTATCTGCAGATAATTAATGTATAATTGATGGTGAATCGCATGAAATATATATCTATATCAACATCTGGCGAAGGCTATGTTGGGTTCAGCTGTGTGTCATCCTGCTGTTGGTGAATTTGCTAACATTAGCTGTTTAAACTCATTGAGCTGAGACATTCCACAGGCACGTGTGGAACTAATTCCCTTGTTGATAGGCCATTTGGTCTCCTTCTGTGCTGTAACACTTCCATGATTCTGTGAAGAGACAGCAGCTTGTAGAAAGCAACTGACTTTTTCAAAGCAAGATTTTCTTCAATAAAAAGTTGGAATGATCGAATTTATATAAGTTAATATTTTGTTACAAAATATTATTGTTTTTATTGTTTTATTCCTATATTATAACAATTACCGACAGTTCAAAAATATTTAATTGTCTTAACATGCTTGAGCACATTGCAAGTTGTGAAAAGCACGTATATATGCATTTTAAAATCAAATTTTGCAAGAAATTAAGTACATGCGGTGTGCATTTGGATGCAAACAATCTTGAATATTCAGAGTTCAACATAAAAATAGAAATGTGGTAATTAATTTCTTAAAGGCTTTGGTGTGGTTGCATTTAAAATATATTTTAAATGTTTGATGCTTTCACATAATTTGGGAAAATGGAGATCTTGAAAGAAATCCAAATGAGAGCCATTAGAAGGATATATTTTCTTAAAACATCTTAACATAACTACACAGAATATATCGCTCAGAAATGATTATTCAGCTCAATTGGTCCATACAGGTTTTATGTTGCACAAAAAGTTCTTCCCACCCTGTTTCAGGTAATCATATGAGCATAATCATATATATCTTTCTTCCTCACGCTTCTCTTAAATCCACCAATGCTCTTTGCTCTTACAGTAAACACATTGGATGCTGCCTGAACTGCTGTGCTCTTCCAGCACCACTAATCCAGATCATTGTAAATAGTTAACTAAGTTTTCACCTGAACTTCTATTGAATTATTGGTAATCACTTTATTTTTATGGGTTCAAGTTGTGGTCTCACAATTATTAGATTTTAAAGGAAACTTCAATTAATGTTGCTCTTTTAATGTTTTCCTTTGATTTCAACAAATGGATGTTGCTGAGGGATAGCTCACTTCTAAGGAGTTCTGCCCATGAATATTTTCTGGACAAGATGTTTATAAGGACTGCTTGATTTCGTTTGTGATCCCTGAAGGTGACAACACAGGTAGACAAGGTGTTCAAGAAGGCATACAGCACGCTTGCCTTCAATGGTGGGGGTCTTTGAATATAAAAGTTGACAAGTTATGTTTCAGCTGTATAAAATGTTAGTTAGACCACATTTGGAATGTGTAAGCTCCACACAGGCAGTTGCCCAAGGCTGGAATTGAACCCAGGTCCCTGGTGCTGTGAGGCAGCATTGCTAACCACTGAGCCACTGTGCCACTCTTAATTATGAGCAGAGGTTGAATAACTTTGGATTGCTTTCACTGGAAAGATGGAGACTGAGTGGGTGACCTGATAGAGATCTACAAAATTCTGAGAGGCATACATAAGGTGAATAATCCAAGGCTTTTTGTCAGGATGGAAAGGTCAACTGCAAGAGGGTACAGGTTAAAGTTTCGGGGAGAAGTGCTAAGAAAGTATTTCACACAGAGGGTGGTGGGTGTCTGGAACAAATTGCCAGTGGAGGTGGTGGAAGTAGGCACATTAGAAATATTTAAGGCATTACCTTGATAGACACATAAATGGGAGGAAACAGAGGGCGAGAAACTGCACATGAGCAATAAATAGTGGGTCTAAATAAGGACTAGGAATTGACACAAGGTGGCGGGCTGAATGGAGTGTTCCTGTTTTCTGCCTTCCTTTTAATGTCATTTGATGTTTCCGTTCCATGATTGTGGATCGTATCAAAGGGGATATTCCTTTGGATGTTTTCAACAAGTAAGGTACGGTCAAATACTTTGTAGAGAATTTGCTTGGCCCAAGGATTCATCTGTGAAATAGTTGAAATTATCTGTTTAATGTTGATTAATGTAACATTGTGGGAAGCTTAAATCAACAGATTAGTCCATTGAAATTCCATTCCATTGAGATTTACAACATGGAATGGTGCATTTGGTCGAAAAAGTCAGTGCCAGTGCTTATCCACCACACCTCCTCACACCTCATTTCATCTCATATTGCTTTTATTCTTTCTTTCATATACACTTCTTCATTTTCAACATAAATGCATCTATTTGCCTCAACCACAAATGACAAATTCCAAACATTCACTCTCTGGTTAAAGAAGCTTCTTCTGGATTTCTTGTGGAATTTGTGGCTAACTTATGCTTACTGCCCCTGTTTTTGGATTTCCAAACAAAAATATGCAGCCAACACATGGCCTGCACTAGACTTATCGCTGGATGTTTGCTCATAGTCATAGTGCTCACTCACTTTGACCCCTTGTGAATGCTCACAGCATCAGTGCCTTGCCTTACCTTTTTGTTTGCTTTGCCCTCTCAGTCACCCTTGCCATTTCACATAGACACAAATCCAGAAAGCTTGTCATAATTGTCAGCAGGCCTTTGATCAGAGGTTTCTATCACATTAGGTAAAGGCCAGCCTCTGATACCAGTCCAAGCCCTGCTCAGATCTGCCAAAGCTAGGATCCTTCCCTGGTAAGGGGTAAGGAACAGAATGATGGGCAGTAGGCCACTCGTCCTAAATCATACTGCCCTGGTGTGGTCTATTTTCCTCATAAAACTAGAAACAGGCAGTATTACGGAAGACAAATGTGGGTGGCCCAGCTGATATCATTGCCACATGTGAGGAGATGTTTCAGACAAATGAGTAAGCAGCACAGAGGGCACAAATGTTGTTGGAGTTGGTGAAATGGAATGAGGGAATATGTTGCAGACAATAGTGGGGGTGGTAGATCATGTTGGGTTGAATAGCAGACATAGTGAGTATAAGGTACAGGTATCCCCCGCTTTTCGAACATTTGCTTTCCACCAATTGGCTTTTACTAAAGACCTACTTCAGTACTTGTTTTTGCTAATCGAAAGAGGATTTTTGCTTTTATGAAAAACCATGCGCAGCGAGAGTGGTACCTTCCCCAGGATCTATAGTCAACATCTCAGCATTAAGCTGCCATAGCTTTGAACTGTGTCTGCGAGTATCTGTGCTTTATCTCGATTTATTTTGTGCATCCATTAGCAAGATCTGCCTTAAAGCATCCTGTACCTCCCAACCGCCCAACCTCCAACAGCCTTTACTATATGTTAGTGTTAGTTTAGGTTTTATGTGTTATTTAGTATGATTTGGTAGGTTAGTTTTTGGATCTGGGAACACTCAAAAATTGCTTCTTCGCCTGACATTGTTTTGGCTTACGAATGGCTTCATAGGAATGCTGTACTTTTAGATAGCAAATGACCCCTGTATTGGAAGGAAGTTTGTGGCATTTACACTGGCAGAGATGGGTCAGGAATCAGACATGAGTGATGTTGTTCGGACATGGTCGGCAGTTAACGAGGTGAGTTTGGGAAGAGAGCGTGAGAAGACTCAATGGTCATCAAAGCAAGAAATCCTCCAAAAAAGACTTGATGCAACTTGGACTTGGCCAAAAAGTGTAAGATCCAGCCTGTAGAGTTTTACTGAATGGTAAAGGTTTATTGATTGAAATCCCAAATTGCTAACATAGATTTGAGATGAATGGTGGTTTATAATTATTCTCAATTCTTGTGCTTAAGTTTACTGCATGATCTACAAACAGTCCCTGAGTTGTGAACGGTTTCTGTTCCTGAGTTCATTTGCAGATATATTTGTACACAAGTCAGAACAAAATGCAAGACAGTGTAAAGCAGCCTTTCATAAGTAGAGAATTGTGGTTAAAAGTAAGGACATTCGTAAATCAGGGACCCCTTGTATCTAAGATCCACCAGTTGAGAATATGGTCACAGTGAGCTCTTGTGTAGTTGTGTTGAAATGTGAAATCTCTGCACAAATGTAGCCACTAAGTATGTTACAATAGAAGTTACATTTTTGTATACTAAACTGCAAGCGCTAGTTGAGTTTATGTTGGTGTGTCTGTTGTCTCCTGGTTTTAGAACATAGAACATAGAACAGTATAGCATAGAACAGGCCCTTCAGCCCACGATGTTGTGCTGACCACTGATCCTCATGTATGCACCCTGAAATTTCTGTGACCATATGCATGTCCAGTAGTCTCTTAAATGTCCCCAATGACCTCGCTTCCACAACTGCTGCTGGCAACGCATTCCATGCTCTCACAATTCTCTGTGTAAAGAACCCGCCTCTGACATCCCCTCTATACTTTCCTCCAACCAGCTTGTGTTAGTCATTTCTGCCCTGGGAAATAGTCTCTGGCTATCGACTCTATCTATGCCTCTCATTATCTTGTATACCTCAATTAGGTCCGCTCTCCTCCTCCTTTTCTCCAATGAAAAAAGTCCGAGCTCAGTCAACCTCTCTTCATAAGATAAGCCCTCCATTCCAGGCAGCATCCTGGTAAACCTCTTCTGAACCGTCTCCAAAGCATCCACATCTTTCCTATAATAGGGCAACCAGAACTGGACGCAGTATTCCAAGTGCGGTCTAACCAAAGTTTTATAGAGCTGCAACAAGATCTCACGACTCTTAAACTCAATCCCCCTACTAATGAAAGCCAAAACGCCATATGCTTTCTTAACAACCCCGTCCACTTGGGTGGCCATTTTAAAGGATTTATGTACCTGCACACCAAGATCCCTCTGTTCCTCCACACTGCCAAGAATCCTATCCTTAATCCTGTACTCAGCTTTCAAATTCGACCTTCCAAAATGCATCACCTCGCATTTATCCAGGTTGAACCCCATCTGCCACCTCTCAGCCCATGTCT
Organism: Chiloscyllium punctatum; assembly: GCF_047496795.1. Taxonomy (NCBI): domain Eukaryota; kingdom Metazoa; phylum Chordata; class Chondrichthyes; order Orectolobiformes; family Hemiscylliidae; genus Chiloscyllium; species Chiloscyllium punctatum. The sequence continues at coordinate 46,120,452 of NC_092750.1, read as the reverse complement.
GCATCCTGTCAATGTCCTGCTGCAGCCTACTACAGCCCTCCATACAGTCAACGACACCTCCAACCTTTGTGTTGTCTGAAAATAGTATTCCAAATGTGGCCTCACCAAACATGACTTCCCAACTCCTGTACTCAATGCTGTTGCTTTATTCAATTCCTGTTTACTTCCAAGCTCGTGAGTTTTGTTAATCAGTGACAAAAGGAAATTAGGACTGCTTTTGAAGTTTTTTTTTGAACTGATTATTTTGGTCCTGGCCTTCTCTTCAAATCTTCATAATCTCTAGTCTTTGAGTCAGCCCCATAGGCATAGTTTTTTTAAGCCACTGCAACCATTGTGATATTACATCAGTGCCTTTTGCTATTACTACTACTGTATCTTTCAGATTCTGAAGTTTTAAGATTTTGACCATGTTAGAGATGACTCAAAGAAGCAAATCAATACCAGAACTATATTATGAGTCACCAATGTGGTATGGTTTTATAAATAGTAACTGCGTAAATATACTTTTTGAATTAAAAGAGATGTTAATGTTCTATGTTCTATTTGCAGACAGTAAAACACAGATTAATGAAAGTACGCCATATCAAATCCTTTTAAGTGTCTTTCAGACTCTGGTGTTAGACTAAAGAGTTTTGTCATGTGTTATGTTTTTTGAATAATCTTCTGAGGGAGTGCTGAATTATACTTTGCAAGGAGAGGAGAGAAAATAGTTTCAGAAGGTATTTATGATGTTTCCCCTTAATAAACAGAAGTCTATCACTATCTACAATGCAGGATTCATTTTCAGTGACCAGTAACATTTGAAAAGGCTTTTAAATAGCATACCTGGGTAAGTCTGTAACTTGTATGGATGAAAACTAGCTTGTGCTATGCATTAGAAAACTGTTAGTGTAGGTATTCCACTTTGTAACAATGTGTTTTATTGACTTATTTGAGACAATTTTGTACATGTATGTGTGTAAAAGTGTGTAGTGTGTTTATTTGAAGTATTTTCTTTTAAATCAAGCAACTGACGGTTAAATTAGTGGGTTTATTGCTCTGTAGGTCAATTAAAATAATATTGAGATAATGGCTGCATAATATCTGTCTGTAACACAAAACAGTGAAATAATCTGTGTGAGGATGCATGGTTCTAGTCCACTAAAATCATCTATCAGATTAGGCAAAAATGAATAGCAGTTCAACTAATTTAGTTTATTTGCAGATCGCATATTTCAATTTGGAGAACAATAGTAGGATATTAGTAAGACTAACACAGCTCCTGCTTTTAAGTTATGGATATGTTCAAACTATCATTTGTACAGGTGAACCTGAAGTCATGAAGAAGGTAAGGATTGAGATTAGCAATTTTTAAAATAAATTTGATCATTTCTGTAAAAAGAGTAACTTGAGCATCAATATAAGTTGCATATGTTCCTTGTTATTTTTATTTGTTCTGTCATCTTTACATAGTATTACATAAATAATTAAATGGATAATTATATTAAAAATAAAAATGCATACAGTTGGTTCTGCTGTAACGCGGTGATTCCGTTCTCATGCAATCTTGTGATATAAGAAAATTGCGTAATAGCAGCACCATTTAAACTAATGGGCTAGAATCACATTATAACCAAGACACGCTTTAAAAGATTGTACTTTAGAAACTGTGTCCCAAATTTGTCAATTGTGTTGTAGTGAATTTGCGTTGACAAAATGCTCATTATAGCAGAACAACCTGTACTGATTTTTAAAAATGCACTGCTTTATGTAACAGAGATGTGATATTTTATTACCAGCCTGTTTGCCATATAAATATAGTAATTGAGAGTAACTTCTGTATCACAATAATTTATGCAGTTTGTCATTTGGGTTTTGAATACAAGCAGGTATTTTTAGAAACATTTTTGACTTCATTCATAATAGGAATTGAATACATGAAAATGGATTAGACCAAGTGGAAATGTGCAAAATGTGTCCTTATTTGAGACAGGAGCTCCATTCTTATTTCCTTTTCTATCCCTTTTTCTACGTGTTCTCTACTACAAGGTGTCAGATTAAAGTATGGACATGCATTTGAGCTGTGGTCCCAGTTTCTACCTGTTTTGGAACTGTTTACCTTAAGTTTGTCAGTGAAAGAGTCAGCTCAGTGACCTTGTTTTGGTAGAAGGTATATTAAAACAAATTGATTACTCCTGAGATATTTACTCTCAAAAATAATGGAGCAATTTTACATCACTTTCCATAGACTGAAAAAAAGACTCGCAAGCTCATCTCCTGTATTCTGGTTAAAATGTTAAATGTTGGCTATTTGCAGTCTGCTAATGTTGACAAGATAGTATCTCAGCTAAAATGATGCAATACATAGTTAGAAAAAAAGACATTAATAGATTGTGCAAAACCATGGCAGATGAATGCCAATACAAGTGGGTATGAGGTGATCAAATTTGGAACCTTTTTTTTATCAGTGATAGAAAGCGAGGAACAATGGAACAGCAAGGAGATCTCACAATCTGTGAACATAAATTGTTAAGATATGGTCCAAAAAAAAGCCTTTAAAGCTAATGGAATGTTAGCTTTTCTGACAATGTGTTTTTCAATGTAAAGGAGGTGTGCTTCAAGGAGCTTGGGTTAGAGCTGTACAGTTCTGGGCAATGCTCCTTCGAAAATAAATCTTGAACTTAGAAGGAGCACAGTGCAGACTCATTTAATATTATCAGGGGTCTGAAGGTTAGATGAGGAGAGATTACTTGTGCACAGAAATATATAAGGTTAAGATCTGATCTGATTGATGCCTTTAGAAATTGAAAGGAATTGATTGAGTATATAGAGAAAAATCTGTTCCTCTGATGGGGCAAACACTAGGACAAGGGCAGATAACCTTAAGAACAGTCCCAAGGTGCTTCAGAGTAGTGTTTTTAAAATGTCTTAACACTGAGGTAGGAGAGACAATTTTGAAACAGCCCACCAGAAGCTTGCTCAAAGATCTAGGTTTTTAGAAACATCTTTAAGAAAGAGGATTAGAAGAAGTGTGGGCTGTGAGGGAGTTCCAAGGCAACTGAAAGTGTGGCTGCCACCAGTGAGGAATTGAAGTCAGGGAGGAGGAAAGGAATACCCTCACATGTATTTCTCTCTGTGAGTGATTTAGGATGTGCATAAGTCAGTGTATTCTCAGGCAATTGGAAAGTGTAGAAGAGCTGTTGGAGGATGATGGTGTGCCTCCATTTTAAAGATTGGAAATGTGTTGAGAAGGGTAAAAAGGGGTTGTTTATCACAGTTTATCACAAAGGTGTAATTTATGACATGGAAGGCATTCAAATGGGAATTAGAACATCTGATAATATAAAAAGCACTCTGCATATCAGATGAAGTTCAGCCATAAATCATGAAATCAAGAGAATAAGTGTATACATGAGCTGAACTTACTTAATTTATTGTGTTAAAAAGTATGTAACATTAAGCAAAGATAGATCTTATATATTTAATAGTATGGCCTTGGGTAGTGTGGTATAACAGAAGGATCTCAGGTTGCAGGTACATATAGATAGGGTGGTTAAAAAGGTATTTGGCACACTTGCCTTCATTGCTCAGTCCTTTGACCTTGGAGTTGGGAACTCCTTGGATGCTGCCTGACCTGCTGCGTTTTTCCAGCAACACATTTTTAAGTTGGGAAGTCATGTAAATAGGCAACCTGATCAAAGTTTATAAAATAATGAGGGGTATGGATAAAGTTAATGGTAATTGTCTTTTCCAATGGATGGGGGATTTCAAGACTAGGGGGCACATTTTTAAGGTGAGAGAAGAGAGATTTGAAAATGACATGAGGGGCAAATGTTGTACACAGAGGGTGGTTCATGAGTGGAATGAACTTCCTGAGGGTGTAGGTGCAGTTACAGTGTTTAAAAGACATTTGTAGAAGTACATGAGCAGGAAAGGTTTGATGGGATATGGAGAAAGTGAGGACTGCAGATGCTGGAGATCAGAGCTGAAAAATATGTTGCTGGAAAAGCGCAGCAGGTCAGGCAGCATCCAAGGAGCAGGAGAATTGACGTTTCGGGCATAAGCCCTTCTTCAGGATATGGGCCAGGAGCAGGTAGGTGAGTCTAGTTTAGTTTGGGATTATCTTCTGAATGGACTGGTTGGACCGAAGGGTCTGCTTCTGTGTTGTATGACTCTGACTCTATTTGCAGTACTTATCCATATTTTGAAAACAAGATCTTTATGTCAGATATTTGTAAGTCTGTTAAACTTAAACAGAGAAATTTTGTATAGCAATGATGTTCCATGCATGTTTGATAAATACAATCCAGTATTTATAGACACTAGATGTTTTAATGACACCTAGTGCTGGACAGTGCATGCTTCATCAGTTATCTAGTTTCATTAGTCTGATGTATGTTTTAGGTACTTTCATAAGGCTCGAAATTGGTTGTAAAACTTAGGACAGGGGCTATCATCAGCATTCAAGTTCACAAAAATATAAACCGAGAAATAATCTCTTGTCGGATTTGAAATTTTTAAGCAAGCACTGCATAGTTGGTTGGCCGCATTTTGCTTTTGAGAAATTAACAGCTACATTTTCAAGACTTTTTAAAAATTTCATAGGAGGTTCATGGGGTTAGACACGAGTGCTTTATTTAAACAATATGTCCAATTCAGTTTGTCTCTCATCACAAAATGTTGTATAATGCCAAGCCAGATGTGCCAGACTGATAGCGTCAGCTTCTTTCTCCATTGGAAAGACATGGTTCACTTGAATCGCCCTTGGTCATAAAAATCAATAGTATATAATGCGCAGAAATTCAAACTAGTTTCCTTCAGGAAAAAAAACAGTCCTGTATAAGATGAAAATACAATTTTTCAACTGACCTTTAGCTTAAAGTGACAACGAATTACAATTACAGTAATCTGTAAATGTTATTTATTTTCATTAATATTAGTTAAGTTATATACCAGAAAATCTCTCTGAACTGTCATATTCTTGTCATTTTAATTTGGCTAAAGATGTCAACAAATCTTGTGTTCACAAGAATTGAACAGATCCTTAACATTCACTAGAATCATTCAGTACTATTTCTATTTAAAGTTCTGATAGTCTGTTAGATTATGATGAGACCAGAAAAGGTAGTGTCTTTGAATTTGAAAGTTTCAGATTTTGATGCACACTATAATCTTGGCTGTCATTAATGTTTGCATCTGAAGAGTGCAAGGTCACATTTAATTAATTTAAAGTTAATTAGTTCGAAATAACCCAAGTTAAACCCTTTCAGACATTATTATCATATTTGGGGCATGATACAGGTTTTTATGCCACCAACATGCAAGGCACAAACTTAGTTTAAAATCTAAATTATCAATCTAAAATTATTTATCAGCGGAGTATGAAAATGTCAAATCGATGCTCTCAGTAATCTGAGTAGCATTTGACACTAACAGCTAGCTACAGATCCATAAGCAGTAGCAGTCATTAAATACATGACTGAAAGAAAATTACCTCATGAAGGTGACATGGTGACACAGCATATGGATACATTGTCATATCAAGCTATTAGTTGCAGTGGATGGACTTTTATTCATACCTTATAAAAATTAGTGTTTTTTGGATTTCTCATGTCATAAAAACTGCCATATGACTCTGTGACCTATCGCTTTGCATAGCTTTAGTCAGTTATAGATCATTTGTAACTGAAAAAAAATGTAATGTTGGACATTCAAAACAAAAACAAAAATAAGAGGTTTAGACTACCCGATTCAGGAAGTAATTCCAATGAATGAGGTTAAAGCAGCAGGAGCCGCTGATTATCATTAAAGCTCTCTGTCTTCTGAAAAGATAACCTGTCGAACTAGTCACAAGGAAAGAGGCAGAACTACTAATATGTTGATAAAAGGAACTTTTTATTGGTAACAGTGCCAAAAATAGGAATTATTTAATTTTTTAAGTATGTGCTGCTAAAATACATCATTACTGTAATTGTACTAGCAACAACACAACAGTTGAAGCAAATATTAAAAACTAATTGAAACAAATTTTTTTGGCTAAATTTCAGTTAATTCTACAACTTTCTTCATCGGGTAAACCATGATCTCATTGAATAGCAGGACAGAGTCAACAGACTGAATAGCCTAGTTCTGCTGCTCTGCGTTAAGGTCTAATTTCAAGTCCATGTTCAGTTGTGGATTTGAGAAAGGTAACTTGACTGAATGAGTCTATCAGTCACTAGAAGCCTTATTTTCAAAGTTTATCGTGTAAAACGGGTTATTTTGTTTGCAGCATACATTTTCTCTGGTGACGAGTATCCCCGATTCCTCACGGCAGATGCTATTAAACTGATGTTCAGTGTGGAGTTTGCTTTGAGAACTGTTAACTGACACTCACAATTGCAGAAAATGGTGGAGCACTTAGAGCAAGTCCATGCAGAAGCTTGGTTGCAGTTTCTTGAGCACAAGTGCAAACACTTCAGGAGGAGGAATTTCTCAAGATATGATGTGCAAGAGTCAAGATAGTTTGAGAATGCAGTGAAACCTGTTCAAATTGACAGCCTAAAGCAGAGGATATTAATTGACTGCACAAAACAATTCATGTTATCGATACAAGCTGTATCTTGAAACCATCGGCATTTGCCCCTTAGGAACTACAGGCAATCGTCAGTACATGAAGTCCATTTATAACTTTTAACATAAAGCCATAATCTAATATAATTCATGAAAATTTTCAAGATATCTGGCTTATGTATGAGTTTGAAGCTTATTGTTCCTTCTTGTTCATGTTGTATTGCTTTTTGAATCTCCAATATGCTGTTGTCCCTGTCAATCTTCAAACTGCATGTGGGCCTGAAAGATGTGTGTTGGAGTCTGCACATAGGCAGGAAATATATGCACACTAATCCACCTTGAGTAGTGCGATGCTATGGTATTAGGATTGGCGGTGAGGACAGGGACAGGCATGTGTTTTGTTATTTCCATACTGATTTGTCAACCTCTGTCACAGCTGATTCCTTAATAGTTATGATCTTAGTTGATTCTTCAAGACTGTCTCGCAAATATTTAGCAGGAAGAATTATTAAATGAGTTGTTATTGCGTCAAAATATCCAGCACGTTAACTGGCATGACCTCAGCTGCACAAGAATCTGAGTTATAAAACCCACCTTTACGTAAAGCACAAGTTTGCAGCGTCTTGAATCATGCAAGTTAGCGGCTTTAGAAATAACATATCTACGGCATTATATTTACAATTCAGGATGCTGAGTGGCTTGGAGAAGCGGATCTTGCAGGGGTGATGTATCCATGTATCTATTGCCTTTTCAATGGAAGTGATTGTGAGTTTGGAAGGTGTTATCGAAGCATCTCTTGAATTTCTGCAGTGCGTCTTGTACATAGTGCACTCTGCTGTTCCTGAGCATTGGTGGTGGAGGGAGTAGATTCATGTGGATGTGATGCCAGTCAAACGGGCTGCTTTGTCCTGGATGCTGTCAAGCTTCTTGAGTGTTGTTGGAGCAGCACCCATTCAGGCAATTGCGGATTATTCCATCACACTCTTGACATAAGCCTCAGAAGGTGGGTTACTCGCTACAGTATTCCTAGCCTCTGACTTGCCCTTGTAGCCACTCTCTTTGTATGCTGAGTCCATTTAGTTTCTGGTCAATGGTAACTCAAAGGATTTTGATATTGGAGAATTCAGTGTTGGTAATACCATTGAACGTCAAGGGTTGATAGTTAGATTATCTTTTAATGGAGATAGTCATTGTATGGCATTTGTATGAATGTTACTTGCCACTTGGCAGTCCAAGCCTGGATATTGTCTAGATCTTGTTAATTGATCATGGACTACTTCAGTCTCTGAGGAGTCATGAATGGTGCTGAGCATTGTGCATCCATCAACAAATGTCCCAACTTCTGATGGAGAGAAGGTCATTGATAAAGTAGCTGAAGGTGTTTGGGCCTAGGACACACTACCCTGAGGAACTCTTGCAGAAATGATTTGGAGCTGAGATGACTGACCTTCAACAACTATCTCCATTTTCTTATGTGCCAGGCATGACTCCAACCAGAGGGGCATTTGCTCTCTGGTACCCATTGATTCCAGCTTTGTTAAGGCACATTGATGCCACACACAGTCAAATGTAGCTTTAATGTCAAGGGTTATCACTCTCACCTAACCTCTGGAATTCAGCTGTTCTGTCCATGTTTGAACCAAGTCTATAACGAGGTCACAATTTGAGCGGAAGCCAAACTGGCTGTCACTGAGCAGGTGACGCTGAGCAAGTGCTGCTTGATAGCTCTGTTAATGACATTTTCCATCACTTTCCTGATGATTGAGAATAGACTGACGGGCTGGTAATTGGCTGGGTTGGATTTGTCCTGCCTTTTGTGTATAGGACGTAACTGGGCAATTTTCCATATTGTCAGGTAGATGCCAGTGCTGCAACTGTATTGAAACAACTTGGCTCGGGGAGCAACAATTTCTGGATTACAAGTCTTGAGTACAATTGCTGGAATGTTGTTAGGGCCTATGGCCTTTGCAGTATCCAGTTGTTTCTTGATATCACATAGACTGAATCAAATTGGCTTAAGACTGCGATCTGTGATGCTGGGGACCACTGGAGGAGGCCAGGATGGATCATCCAGTTGGCAGTTCTGGCTGAAGATTGCAGCGAATGCTTCAGCCTTGTATTTGATGTGTTGGGTTCCTCTATCATTTGAGGACAGGGATATTTGTGGAACCGTCACTTCCAATGAGTTGTATAACTATCCATCATAATTAATATCTGGATATAGCAAGACTGCAGAACTTGGATTAGATCCACACTTGTTTTGTGTGTTGCTTGTCATGCAAGTACTTCTGTTCGGAGCTTCACCAGGTTGACGCCCCATTTTTAGGTATGTCTGGTGCTGCTCTGGCATGTCCTCCTGCACTCTCCAACTCTCCATTGAACCAGGGTTGAACCCCCTGCCCCCAGCTTGATGGTAATGTTTGAGTGGGGGATATGCCAAGCCATGAGGATGCCCATTCTTGAGTTATGACAGCTCTGACTGATTTCAAGTTTCCTTGGGTGAGAATGTGAGCAATCACCTTAATCATGATTGGAAACTACCCATGTCCATGAATAAATAATTGAATGATGCATCCATTTTTAATATGGCTGAGACCAGCATGCTTCTTGCCTTGCACAATAAGACCCTCATCAGCTTTGGTGGGGAAATAAAGGAGACAGAAACTCACATCACAGATTTCTTACACTGAATGTTGTTAGGGTGTTCAACATATTTCTGATCGTTGATTGTGATGTTGAATGCAAATATCCCCATAACCCGGATTTATCTGCAATGACAGTTTGCTAGCTTCACAGATAGCCTGGATGATTTCTTCACTTTGAGTTACAGATTCAAGCAACTAAATGTGCTGCTAAAAGTGCAAGGTCGTTTGCAACTTGCTATCTAATACTTTTCAACATCAAGAAAGTGTTCTTTTCAGGCAAGACCACCTTTGTTCTTTAAACCCTTGACCAAAGCATGATAAATGCTATCAAAATTCACTGCCACAAGAGTCTGCTGAACAACACCAAAAATGTCTCGCATCACCTCATGACCTTCATCACTTGTCAGCAGTGTTCCTTTTAACACTTATGGAGTACATGGATGTTTTATTTATGTGTAAGGACCGTTTTTCAATGGGCTTTGGGTTGCTGTGTAGCTGTGCAGTTTACAGGAACATTGATTGCAAAGTAAATGAACTTGATGGCTGTCGCAAGATTGTTTCTGCAAGACAACGGGTCAAGCTATGCACTGTCACCAAGTGCTTTCTCAACTAAAGCTTGACAAGGGTGAGCTACCTGCCATTCGTCATTGTTCTACCCTGCTATTTTCCCTCATTCTACGCACCCCCATGTCAGCAGAGGAGATTTTCTCCTATGACAATGAAGTTCCTGTGAGGAATCCCTGACTGTCTTGTGGAGCAATATTTCATTAATTATTGTGCTCACCCACATGTCACAGCCTGTGACAAAGGCACATCACGATAATGGAAGTAAGCATGATCTGACCCCACGCCTGTAGAAATATCTACATTCCAGAAAGTCTTTTCAATGATGCTTGAGATTCAGTTCGTTATCTTATACAAATGCTACAACATATTCAAAAAAAGTATTCAACAACTTATTCAGAATGCTGCTGTGAATGCTGAAAATTTGTCTATGCCATTTGTCTATGCCATTGTCTATGCCTGAGATTTGTCTATGCCATTGTTTGCTAATCTACTGGGTTTTCTTCAGCATTTTATTTTTACTATAACTTTGATTGGTAAGGCAAACCCAGAGAACTATAGATTAGTGATCTTGAAGTCACTGGTGGGTAAGTTGTTGAAGGGATGTCTGAGGGATAGGATTTACATACATATGGAATGGCCAGCACTGATTAAGGTTAGTAAACATGGCTTCGTACGTGGGAAATTCTTTCTCACTAATTTGATTGAGTGTTTAGAAAAAATGACAAAGAAGGTTACGAGGTTGACTTTGTCTTTATGGACTACAGTAAAATGTTCAACAAGTTTCCACATGTAGACTGGTTGGCAAGGTTAGATCACATGGTATCCAGGGAGAGCTAGCCATTTGGATACAAAGTTAGATCGAAATTAGGAGTCAGAGGGTGCTGGTGGAGGGTTGCTTTCCAGACTGGAGACTTGTGACCAGTAGGGTGCTTCAAGAATCGGTTGTGGGTGCACTTCTTTTTGTCATTTATATAAATGACTTGGACGTAAATATAGGAGGAATGGTTAATAAATTTGCAGATGACACTAAAAGTGATGCTGTAGTGGGTAGTGAAAAAGGTTACCTCAGAGTTTAATGTGATCTTGCTCAGATGGGCCAGTGAGCCGAGGAGTAGCAAATGGAGTTTTAGATAAAGTGAGGTGTTCCATTTTGGTTGGATAAATCAGGGCAGTGTTGCCAAACAGTTAGACCTTTAGGTGCAGGTTCATAGTTCCTTGAAAGTGGATCTGCAGGTAGGCAGGGTGGTGAAGAAGGTATGTATTACGTTTGCCTTTATTGGACAGTGCATTGAGTAGAGGAGTTGGGAGGCCATTTTGTGGCTGTACAGGCCATTGATTAGGCCATTTTTGGAATACTGCATTCAGTTCTGGTCTCTTTGCTATCAGAAAGATGTTGTGAAACTTGAAAGGGTTCAGATTCAATTTTCAGGTATGTTTCCATGATTGGGCGATTTGAGCTTTGGGAGAGGCTGTGTAGCCTGGGACTATTTTCCCTGGAGTTTCGGAGGCTGAGAGGTGACGTAATAGGAGTTTATAAATCATGAGGGACATTGATAGGGTGAATTGCCAAGATCTTTTCCTCAGGGTAAAGGAGTCCAAAATTAAATGGCATAGGTTTAGGGTGAAAAGGGAAAAAATGATCAGAGACCCAAGGGGCAACATTTTCATTCAGAGGGTGGTGCATATATGGAATGAATTGCCAGAGAAGTGGTAGAGGCTGGTACAATAACTTTTAAAAAAGATGGGTCCATGAATAGGAAGGATTAGAAGGTTGTGGGCTAAATGCTGGCAAATGGGACTAAATTAATTTATGATAACTGGTCAGCATGGAAGAGTTGGTCCAAAGGGTCTGTTCCTGTGCCGCATATCTGTATGATTCTAATGTTTAACCCAATCAGTTACTAAGCATTCTCATTTTTGAAAATGAATGCATTTTAATTTTAAGGATTTTATAGAATTTAGTAACAGATTTGCTTGCAAAAACATTAATACAGTACTGGAATTTGCCAGATTAAATGATAAATTAGCTAATTACCACATGGGCAACTGTTGACTATCTTTGTACAAAACAGGTAAAACTAGCATATCTATGGGCAATTGGCACAAGAAACAAAGGTGACATGGGGAAATGTTTTGTACAGCAGTGAGTGGTTAAGATGGAATGCACTGCATGAGAGGGAGATGGAGGCTAAATCAATTGTGGCTTTTAAAAGAGATTAAGCTAAACTCCTGGAGAAAATAAACTTCCATGGCTACAAGGAAGGAGTGGAAGATTAGGGCTAGCCAAATTGCTGTTGAGCAGACTGACCTGGACGAATGACCACCTCCAGCCTTGCCTAGATTTGATCTTATTCCTTTGAGACATTGTATTCTTTACTTTAAACCATGTTAGGATTTTTTTTTCATTTAAGTGCAGCATGCGGCAGTAATTTATTGCTTTCCTCTGTTTAGAGGTGAGCCAGGAATGCAGTGTTTCTTTTGATACTTACTATATTTACTATTAGCAAAGAAATATCTATATTAGTGCAGAACCAAGGGCTTTATTTGATATTATGAGACATATAATTGTAATAATTGGCAATTTTTTTTGCAATTGCAGTTGATGAATAATATTTGTTCCAGTATGCTTGCCTGGTTCAGATGTGAGATGACCTTTTAGTCAAATATCAGTGCAGTGCAGTTGAAAGATGTCACACTTTGTTCTGATGCAGAAAATCTCTCCCTATCCTGACATTAAGCTAATACATTAAAATGCCGAACCACTTTCTTTTTGCTGAATATTTGCTTTCTCTTCAGTTGGAAAGTTTCCTTGTTTATGAACTGAATTGGAATTGCAGCAAAAGATTTACTCAAAGTATCTTGCATTGATCTGAGAACATTTTCTCTAAAGATCATGCAAGGACACTTAAGCATCCTGTCCAACTCATTGTGAAAAAAAGTTGGCTATTTCTTACCTCTTTTGAACAGTTTATCATTATCCTGATGAATGTTGCTTTTTACTTTGCTTCTATTTGAAAGGTTGTTGACAAGTTGCTTTTAGTGTGCATTTTTAGCGAGCTATGTTGGAAGAGAAAAATTAAACCATAATCCCTGCAACTGAAACAAAAATATAGGTAGAGCTAGGATTCTGTATCTTGCCTAAGTTAAACTCTTGGGAGGTCTGTGTGGGAGAACCTGGGTGCAGCATTACATGGAAGAAGAATGGTATTTTTATTTGGTTCTGCTCCAGAGTATTCACCTATGACCTGAATTCTTTGGTTAATTTAGTTGGGAAATAAATTGATTATTTTTTTCTGATTCAGTTGGTGTATTCTTTTTAGTATTTTTGTTTGATTAGCGTTGAGGTGCAGTTGCTAGATAAATTCTGTCTCTGTGATCAGGATTAATTTATAAATCAGTGCTGCAGTAACTTGGTATAACAGAGGACAAAAGGAAAGGCAGATTTTGGTCAGAAAGTGATGTGCTCCACTTACTGAGGCTGCCAGCCTGTTTGCATGACAAAATAGTATTTGAAAAATCTTGACCTGAATTGAGGCTGATTCAAAATCCACATCAGGGAAATGAAGGGAACCCTCGAGTAATTTTGGCCCGATTCTTTTGACACAGTCCCAACTTTTACATACAATGATATCCTTTGACTTTGATTTACATTTCTTAATGTTGCTTTTCTTTCTATTACAATTTCTATTCAGTTGCATCTATTCACAACCTGCAGCCCACTGTAAATCCCTCATGTTTATTGTGTGCTTTTGAAAGGTATTTTAAATTTGCATTTGCATTCGGGATTTTCATAATGTTTCACCTTCTGTATCTAGTTCCCTTTGGCAATTTTCTTTTATTTCTGTACTTCTCTTTCCAAGAGGAAGTATCCTTGTATCCACCTGTCAGAACAGGTCAAGAGAGTATAGGGTCAACTTGGAACTAGGCCAGAAAGATCAGTGGCTTATTGACAATGGGAATAAATGGCTATTGGAATCAGGCCAAGGGTGTCTGTGTCTGCATTGGGCATCTGGAATCAGTCTGAAGAGTCTGGCATGAGACATCTGGAGCTGAATGGTGAGATTAGAGGACAACTGAACACCCTGGGAGCAATGAAGTCTAAATACTGAGGCTTTAATTAGTATTGGCAATATTGTTGAATGTGGTCTCACTATCAGATTAGTTAGCTGACTGATATTTATCTTTCCGCATTGTTGGTGATTTAGAAATTATATATAATGAAGGAAAAGGTGGCATTATGTAATGTGCCACAATTAGTTGTATTCTGCTTCTTCTTTTGCCTGAAGGATTTTGAACGGCCTTTAATCTCTAGTTTTTTAATGGCCCGTTGTTTAAAAAAAAGCTGTTTCTGCGTTTGTTCTCACCTTTAACTCCTGGCATTGTTTTCATACATGATAGTCTATCTGGCAGAGTGGAATGATAATGGTTCTATACTTTTATTCACATTCAAGTGTGAGCTGTGAGCTTCACTGTCACATCTAGCATTTACTGCCCATCCTTAACTGCCCTTGTGAAGGTGATGGTAGACTACTTTTTTGAATCACTGCAGTTCCCAGTGATGAAGGTCAGGCAGGAAGTTTCAGGATTAACAAGCTATAATTATATAAGAATTGCAATATATTTACAAATCAGGATGGGGTATGTCATTCAGGTGCTGGTGTTCCCTTACGCTCACTGCATCTTGTCCTTGAGAATAGAGATTGTGACTTTGTGAAGTGCTATTCAAGAACTCTTAGCAGTTTGCTGCAGCCTGTCTTCTAGATGGCGCACAGTTGCTATGTTGTGCCATTAATCAGTGTTGTGAAGGTTAAATGTGCTGGACAAATTAGATAGTTAAGCTGCTGGATTGTGTAGTTCTGGAAGGTTTTAAACTTTTTAAGGACTGATGGAACTACATTCATCAAGGCAAGTGGGCAGTATTCAATACACTCCTGACTCACACTCGGCTTAACAAATGGTAATCTGGCTGTGAAGAATCAGAGGTGAGTCAGTCAACATAGAGTTCCAAATTTATGATATGCTCTGTTAGACATAGTATTTATGTGGCTGCTACAATTTAGTTTCTGGTCAATGATCACCTCAGGAAGTTAAAAGTTGGGGAATTTGACAATGTTATTGAACGCTAAGGGGAAAGAGTTATACTGTCTCTTGTTGGAGATGGCCATTTCTCAGCATTGGTGTGGCAAACGTGTTTAGCCATTTATCAGCCGAAGCCCAAGTGCTGCCAAAGTCTTGCTGGATTTCTTCAGTATCTGAGGATTTGAGTGTGGCACTGAATATTAAGACCAAACATTAGCCCCACAAAAGTCAAAAATTGCCCCAAACAAAATTTCAAGATTTCAGGACAAAGAAGGGGGAAATGTTTGGAATTCTGTTTGGAATCTGCTGCCTGAAAATCAATTACAGTTCTAGCCTTTGATACCACACCTCAAAGTTCCAACTTAATAAGGTTCACTTAGAAATGAATATTCTTGATGAAAAACTTTACATCCAAAACTGTCTCCCAAATGGAAATCATTCTGCCTTTTATACATGTCTTGCCTAAGGTCTAATTGTAAATAGCTTTTACCAGTTTGCTTGCTCCTTTAGAACAGTATGCCACTCTTTTTGACAAATGTTCTGTGTCTTTAGGTATCAGTTTACTAATCTTCTTGCATGGCTTGAGTATTGTTGTAAAAGATCATCAAACTTTTGTCCTGCACTCATCAATTCACAGCACACTCAATTCAAGGGGAAAACCAATATTTACACATTTAGCGGAGGAGAGTGCTGACTGGTTCACAAATAGATTCTGAGGCATTTCCATGGAGAGTGTGCTCGTTACTGATGATTCACAGTTAACTGCCAAGCTTTGTTTAAATTTTAAACCAGACAATCTTCCTGCAGTTGTGCAAGATTCTGATGTTGTTCTAAGTTGACTTGCAGTTGGAGCTTTGGGGTACTGAGGTTGTATTTTCTTATCTTTGATTATGAAACATTGTTCGCTAAAGAAGAAATTAGAGAGTGTGAAGTGCAATCACAGCAATCCAGGTTTTGGAAAGGAATGAAGTTATTGACAATGAATAACAATACTTGCTTTTGAGTCTTTCATCTTGTTCCTGTGTATGTCTCTGTGACTAATGAGTCACTTCTTTGAAGATAGTTGATGTAAAGACTATTGAGGCAGAGGTATGAGAGCTGAATGGCCTGCCTCTGCTTTTATTATTCTCCATAAGTTGTCGATTATGTGATAACAAGTCAGTGACCGGGAAATTTGCTTCTCAGGGTGGCAGTTCAATCTATGTCAATTAGTTTGTTTGCACCTTTTAACCCATGAACACAGGACGGATGCCAGTGGACAAAGTAACATTTATTTCAAGAGGTCCACGTGGGATTTACTTGAGGGCTTTTTTTTTATCATTTAGGACCTGTGTTTGATTTTCAAGGACTTTCTTTCTCTTTCTCTCTAACTAGTTTATAACGTGATGTAGTCTTTTAGTAACATTAACTTCTGTATTATGTTGATGTGTGGGATATTTAGACTCTCAATGAAGCAGGCTTAGCATAATTCATCAATATCCTCAGTAATTATTTTCAATACCCTCTTCAAAATGTTCATGTTCTAGTGCTTACCAGACAGTTGTATAGTTAACAGAGTACACAAAGAATCACATCAATTTAGGAATATTAACATGGAAACCTGAATGAAGACCTTTACACATACTGTTTGTGTATTTCCAAGGAGAGCAGGAAAACCGTTTCTCTGATGGAATGATGTTATGCTATGGCTATCAATTCTTTTAAGTATTTCTGTACTTATTCTTCAAACACATACTAAACGGCCGCCATTTCTTGCATTCTACAATTTCCACTTTCTTTTGCCTCCGTATTGCTGAATGCATCTGTTCCAGTCCTGGTGACTTATGATCTTTAAATGGAAACAGCTTATCCATTAGCTTACCCTTATCAATTTTAAACTCTTCTAGCATCAGAATGACCTACTTTCTCTTCATGGACTGATACCATCATCTTCCTTTGTAATAACAGCTCTGCTTACTGTTTCCATGTATAAATCCTCCTTTGGTTTCTAATGAGGCCTCTGCCTTCTGGCTATTGTGTTCCTGGTTATTCTCCTGTAGAAAATTTGGGGATTCTCTTTTATTCTGGCTGCCAGTCTTACTTCACTCCTTGGCTTTGCTTTCTCACCTTCTAGAGACTGTCTGGCCCAGATTCATTCATATCACAATAAAGTTGGTTTTCCCGAAATGAATTATTCTTGCTGTGGATTATTCTTTGTGCTTTTTCACAATCAGTCAAAACCTTGTAATACAACGATTACTATCCCATAAAAATTCTTCTACTGACATTTGATCCACTCAGGCGATCTCATTACCAAGAACCATGTCACTAGTACTTCCTTTCTTCTTAAACTGGAAGTATACTGCCACAGAATGTTTTCCTGAACATGTTCTAGGAACACTTGCCCCTCTTTGTCTTTCACACATCTGCCATCCAGCCTATCTTCAAATAGTAATTGACTGGCTGAATTGCTTTTGGCAATTCATGAAGACGTGAAATGTTCTGTGCAAATACAAGTCATTTTCCCTTAGCCATTGTACTTAATGTTTCTGAAAGCACTCAGTCAATCATTTGATCGTGTTGGAAATGCAGTTTATGACCATGATTTAAAACATCAGAGTAGTTTTTTTGTAAAATAATATTGCAAATGAATTAGGATCTGATATTTTTTTGTTTCTGTTTATTGTTTATGTTTGTTCAGTTTGATGTGCAGTGTTATAGAACATAGAACAATACAGTGCAGAATAGGCCCTTTGGCCCTTGATGTTGGGCCGACCTATGAACTATTCTCAGCCCATCCCCCTACACTATCCCATCATCATCCATGTGCTTATCTAAGGGTTGTTTAAATCTCCCTAATGTGGTTGAGTTGACTATAGAACATAATAGATCACAAATATTGAATGTATGATTGTAAGTAAAATAGTACTTCAATAAGATTACTTCAGCAACAACAGTAAGCTTATGCAACATAAACTGTAGTATAATCTTATCTTATTGCACCCTCTCTAAAATATTCTGATCACAACAAGAAAATATCTCTCTGTTACAACCAAGACTTCACTTACATGTTGTATAGTTCATGTCTTGAAGGCTCAAATTTATAATTGTGCAGATGAATGCCTTCCTTTTACATTTTACAATAGTTTCAAATACCTATTATGGTTCTCTGAAATCCTATTAGCAGCATTGCTGTGTGCTGTCGATTTTGGCTGTTACTGTTTTTGAAACAAGTACAATACTGTCGACATTACCTTGTAGGTTAAGTTTTTGTGTAGTTTGTTGTCTTTACTTCATTTAGCTGACATACAAATAGTTAAATTGTTTGTTGCTTGAACAAAAAGTGTTTTTGGTTATTTGCAATAAGCTTAATTGTCAGGGAATATTCATGCTTATGAACTAATTTGTCATGTTTTTATACCATTAACGTTCAAATAAATAATTCAGTGACCTTGGAAAAGTAGCTTGAAGAATGTTGAGTCAAACCAGTGAAGCTGAAGCATCAAACCATTGTTTGAGGACATTAAGAGAAAGTATTCACCTGAAATTTAATTTACAGGACAATTTGTTATTGTTAATGAACTTTTCTTCTATTCCTAAGTGAAAATTGAATAAGAATTATTTTGGTCAGATGGTGTGCATGGTCATCTTGCAGAGGCACACAACACCGTAGCAATTTTTCCTTCAGTCTATTGCTAAGGAAGATACATTTTGAATTATCCTTAAATTTACATTTCAGAAACATAATCATTGAAAGTTGCCATTGAATAACAGCTGAAATAATAGCTTAAAGCTAATGTAATGTTTGAATCTTTACAACTGATATGAAAATATGTCATATATTAGAAAGTCATCCATCCAATACATTTGTGTACCCAGCCTTTTAAAAAAGAAACTTGAGATTTTACACAGTTGAGCACAAATAGTCCACAAGTCGAGGGTTAATTTGTAGTAATTTGTGTAATTTTTCATATTTATGTTTTTTTTTAAAAGACAAAACAGTGAGGCATTCAATGAGCATCATTATGGTGACTGCAAAAATGTCGCCGTAGATATAAACAAATTGCATATTAAAAGCTGCATAGCACTTATTTTCAGTCAATTTCATATATGTCACATCTCACTTTCCAGTTCAGTATCTGGCTACTGGACTGTGAATTTTTGAAAATTGAGTTTTTTTTTTCATTTTGTGCTTGCTCAGTGTAATAAGTACTATATTTGGAAAATTGGAAGCCCTAAGCTTCAAGACTTCCTTTAGTGGGGTGAATGACCCTTAATAATTCTATTTATGTACAGTATTTTAATTCAAATCTAGTTTAGCAGTGCTTTTCCATGTTATGCTCATCAGAAAATGGATTGCAGCATTGAAATGGTAATTAATGTTTAAGAGAAACCATATTTGAAATGATGCAGTAATTACTGTGCAAATATTTAAATGAGGGCCAATGATCCTGATTTTCAAATGAGTAAAAGACTCCACAAGGTTATTTATGTGACACACACACATGCACACACATACTTTTATTTATGTACGAAACCCAGTTTAAATAAGCCATGGAATAGATGTAATTGGAACAGAGTGAAGAATAAGCTAGAGAGTTCAATGATCACTATGATATATCATGTCTCTTAACCTTCCTTCTCCTTTTTTCTTATCTCATTTCTCTCTCACGCCCAGTGAAAAGTGTTATTCATTATAAACCCTTGGATTTCAACCTTGACTCTCTGGTAAGTTTCCAAGCATCAAATGCTTGAACTATGAGAGCACCTTTGCTCAAGCAATCATTTGTCACTCAGAAATCTTCAAAATGAAGAATGCAATTACACAGATGCGAACTTAAAAATAGTCGAAGAAACCTTGGTTAATAAGCTGAACATTCTTGGCCTAGTTACCAAAGCAGCACAATGTGAATACATCTCAAGGTTTGAGAATTTTGCGTAAAATCTACCACTGCATCATAAGTCTGGAGTTTAAATGTTAATACTTTTGCTAACCGTGTTGGAGCATATACTCTCGTGTTTCCATATAAATACTGTAAAGTTTTATTTTCATGTGCTTGTATTCTCTGGTCTAGGCTGAGACCACTGCTGGAAATTGAATTAGCAATTTCTCCAGTTACTGCTCTGTCCAATTGTATGATGTTAGATTAACTGTTGGTACAGTATTTCTATTGTTTGTGTACCTTTGCCTTTAAGAGACTTGAGAAACAGCATTCAGAAAAATGGTTTCTAGACTCAGATGTGCCCACAGTGAAGTAAGCCATTAAGATTTGCTTAGCAGTTGGGAGTGGCTTTAATACATCAGGATTAACAGTTGAATAGCTTAAAGATCCCCAAAAAAGATGGACCACATTAGAAGAAAAATTCAGAACCAAATTCATTTTCTGTATTCATTGAGTAGAATTTGTCATTTAGACAGGAGCCTACAGAATACACAGACCATTTTGTACGCAGGTGCTGAGAAAAGTAGTAAAAGTGATTTAGGTGATTTTTTTCAGATTGTGAGCTAGTGGCCAAAATTGTTGAGTTGCTGTTTATATGCCCCCACCTCCCCCCAAACCCCCCTCCCATTCCCCCATGGAAGATGTCCAAAAAGATTTGCTAAACGAACTGGAGACTTGGTGTCAAACAATGACTGAAGAATGGCCATAAATATGAAGTGATCAAAACTTACATGTCATTAATACAACCCAGATAGTTGATACAATCACTCGAGTATCCAAACACAGCAAGACATTGGGAAGGTCTGGCCTTTTGCATACACCAAGTAAATGGCTAGCTTTCAATCAATTTTACAAAACCACTGGGTAAGAAGGCCTTTGGTAGAGGAAGTTCACTTGAGCAAAGGCATTTGTAGTTGCAGTGAGCCATGTACTGATATAAAAAGGCACACACACATTTCATCTACGATGAAACCATCTACTATTCCACCATAAGTACATATATGAAATGGTATACAGACTGAAATCTGTGTCCAAACATGTAGTCAAAACATGTTCACATTGTCGAGCAGCATCTGTATAGTGGTAAACTGAGTTAATGTTTCAAGTCTGATATGACTTCGTCAGAATGTTCAGGAGCAAAAGGCTGAATTAGTGCAGGACAAATTATATTTTGGCATTTATTGCTAAAGAAATAGAGTATAAAAGTAGAGAAGTGTTGCAGCAACTGTGCAAGGCATTAATGAGACCAAACCTGGAATATGGTGTACAATTTTGGTTCCCTTCCTTGAGGAGGAATGTATTGCATTAGAGGCAGTTCACAGGAAGTTCACTAGATTGATTCCATTGTTGAGGGGTTTGTTTAATGAAGTGAGATTGAGCAGTTTAGCTTGTGAGGTTGTGGAGAGCAGGCAGGAAAGTGGAGTTGAGACTGAGATGAGATCAGCATGATTGTATCAACTAGTAAAAAAGGCGAG
Source organism: Chiloscyllium punctatum (assembly GCF_047496795.1). NCBI lineage: Eukaryota > Metazoa > Chordata > Chondrichthyes > Orectolobiformes > Hemiscylliidae > Chiloscyllium > Chiloscyllium punctatum. The sequence continues at coordinate 46,099,233 of NC_092750.1, read as the reverse complement.
AGGGGCTGAATTGCCTACTCCTGCACCTAGTTCTTATGTTCACATCTAAACTTGAGAATACCATCTCAGAGATGATGAAATCTTTAAGGGATACCTCTGTGCAGCTCACAAAGATGAATGATGATCTAAAATAGCAAGGAAGGAAACTGGATGACGTACAAATCACCAATCCAGTATAAAGATTGCCACTCTACAGAAAGACTTTAAACAACTTGCACATAAGTCAAATCTGACTCAGGAGAAGCAACCACAGTAATATCAGCTTGAGCAAAAGCAATGCCAGAGGCAATGACAAACCTGAAAGACCAGTGAAGATGCATAGCGTACATTGTGACAAACTGGGACAGATTCAGGAGACAATCATTTAATAAACAAATGTCAACACTAATGCTCTAATGAGAGAACTCAAGCAGGACATGGAGGAAACCAAATAATCACAAGCAGTAAGTGGAAGACATCTAGACTTCCAAGAAAATAAACAAAATGAAACTTGACCAATGGGAATGACAGATTATATCATGATGACTGTAGAAGTCCGTGACGTCTCTGGACAAAGTCACCATTATGAGATTTGGATGGATCTGTAAACCACTGCTGTCTTATAATAGATTCATAGGCTCACTTATTATTGTAAATAGTTCATCTTTCCTTTGGAAAGGAGGGTATGTTATAATTGCTTCTAAGTAACTTTTAATGACCCCAGATGTTACTACTTGTCAGTCAGCCTGGCTGGGATGTGCAGGCAATACATACTGAACTCCATTGCTCGGCCATGATGTTTGGTTTATAACCTGTTTTCCTGTCTTAAATTAACTAAGCCACAGATTTAATCAATCCCTGAGGAGTGCTTGATTCTCAGACCAGTGTCATCAGCATGACAACTTCTCCTTTTCTCCAGAAAGTACACATAATAATAAAGTTTTTGCTTTGGGTGCAGAACCCAAAATGATCATCACAGAGTAGGTTATTGTGAGTGAATGCTGCTTGATGACCTCTTCCATCACTTTGCTGATGATGAAGTATAGGCTAATGGAGGAAATAAGTAGCCAGGTTGCATCTGTCTTATTATTTGTGTGCAGGCAGTTTTGTATTCCTAAATGCCATTAGAGAAGCAGAAAGGCTTTTATGACAATCAATAATGGTTACATGGTCATCATTAGACTTTTAATTTTAGTTTATTTGAATTCAAGTTTCACTATCAGCTGTGATGGAAATTCAGCCAGGATCTCCAGAGTATAAACAGTCTTTGGGTTACCAATCCTCTGTTATTCCATAAATGACAGTGCAACTGTGAAATTTTCTCACATTATCTAAAATAATGAAGAAAATTATTTAAAAACTATATTGCACAAAGACAGGATTATGGAACAGAATAACAAACAGTTTAATGAATGGTTTTTTAATTGATGCATAATGCTTCAAATTGGATTGAATCTTGATGCAGCAGAGAGTAGTGTCAAAACAATTTGGGAGAGGACCACTAAATATTTAAAATTTTCTGTGACTGCGTTGATTTTGTCAAGTGGCACCCTTGTACTTTACTGCAGTTTATTAAATCTCTATTTTGTATAAAGCTCTTTGTCTGCAATTTTAGTGACTTTCGCAAGATTTATCGATGACTTTTTAAAGTGAAGATTATGCCCTATTCATATAATTCCCTACTCTCTTTTTGTACGAAACCTCTCTGCCTACAGTTTCTCTGACTTACAAGTGATTCTTCCTCAGCCATTTGAATATTAATGAAAGACTTTTCTCAGGTTGAGTTGATGCAGTAAATGTTGGTTATACCAACAAAGTGAAAAGGCTACCTTCTAATTCACATGCATTGATAGCAGTAGATAATCATGAGATTGTGGCAGGCAGCAAAAAATAGGAGTATGCCTGGGCAGCCTTCACTGACAGCTGCTCAGGCAGGTCAACCTTGTCCGTTTTCTCCAAGTCTGTTTCATTAACATCTTGTCTGAGCATCTTGGAACAAGCTTGCAGGGATTGAAGCTCCCATGACATTAGAATCAGAGTAATTAAATCGGATAGTGGATAAGGAATGGCAACAGTACTGAACTACTGGGAATAATGGAAAATAGAATAGATCTTACAGCCTGAGGTGTGAACATGCTCAGTGAATTATTAGAATGACCAGCTATTCTGACGGCCAATCTTTGGAGCTTTTTAAATTATTCAGCAGCACTGAAATAATGAAAGTTTGTAAATACATGAACTAGCTAAACAGATGATTTAAATTGTTTTCTCCCCTCTACAAAAACACAGATGGTGCAAATAATCCCTGTGAGATGGTTGAACCTTCAAGAGTACCAGAGTAAAAAAATCATGGCGGATCATGGGGTCACAGTTCAGAGATTCTTTGTTGCTGACAACTCACAAGATGCCCTGGAGGCCGCTAAGAGACTGAGTAAGTTGAGTGGTGTCAATAGAAGTTAGATCAACATAGTTGATCAAGGATAACCTTTTCAATTAACACGTTATAACATCACGAACAACATTTTCTCTCTTTATTCTTTCATGGATTGCGGGCATCACTGACAATACCAGTATTTGTTGTCCATCTCTAGTCCTTGAACTGAGTAGCTTTTTAGGCCATTTCAAAAGTCAGTCATGCTGCTGTGGGCTGGACTTGCATATTGGTCAGGCCAGATACAGCTGGTAGTTTTCCCTTTCCTAAAGGGTGTAAGTGAATGATAGCTCACTGTTTCTGTACTTAAACCATTATTTTTTTTATCCAAGTGAACCCTGATCCTCTTATTCTGTGAACCTCAGTTTTATTAACTGTACTTTTATATGTTGCTTGTATGAGTAACCCATACTGCTGGTCATCATGTTGTAATAGATTCTCTGTACAATTGTTCACTTTAAGATAGATTTGCTGTCACCATCCTCTTTGTGGGTTGGGATCTACAGAGCCTGTTTGATTTAGTATAGTAGTTTAATGAGAAGAGGCTCTTGTCTTAAACAAATTATACTTTAATGCATGATAACAACTAGGTACGTGATACATTCATATTGTTACAAAGGCTGTAGGGAAGATCTATATGGTAGGTTTCACTTTGTCAAGATTCTAAACTGTTCTCCGATAAGCTCATAAGACTTGATCATAGTGCATGGTATTTAATGCACTCCTCAGAATTAACCCTTTCAGACACCTAGACATTTGTGCAATATTATTTTATCAAAACCCATACTGACAGCCTCCATTGCATTTCCTTCATCAAATCTCTCTAACCCTTCAGCAAAAAAAATCAACTTCCCTAGTCAAATGTGATCTGCGTTCAATAAATATGTGCAGGTTGTAGATAATGAATTTAATCCTGTCAAATCTCTGATTGTTGTTTCTAAAATTTTGCATAACTGATGTCAAGCTGGCCGGCCAAATGTTACGAGGAAACTCCTAATGCATTTTCTTGAATAGGGATGTCACGTGTCACTTTCCATCCTCTGGTACCTCTCTTGTATCTCGGCAAACTTGGAAAATTATGTGAAGGCCTTTTATATTTTTCATCTTCAGTTCCACTTGCAATCTGGGAGTATAAGCCATCTGAGCCCGTCAACTTATCTAGTCTAACGATAATCAGCTTTTCCTGTACATCCTGGTTATTGATTTTCGCTTCATTTATCGCTACTTTGATAAACATTTCAACTGATATTTTGTCAGCGTTCTCTTCTTTGATAAATACCAATACAAAGTAAAGTTCAGATGCTCAGAGAGCAGACTGTCAGAATGATCTAAAGTATAAATGAAAAATGACTGGTCCTTTAATGTTGCTAATGGATAGAATGGGATATACTTTTCAGCAGCTGGTTTTAAATCTTCAGTGCTTTTGTAGACACAATGTGTCTACAGTGCTGTCACACTGAAGGTGTTTGTTCATGTGCACTGAACATTCATTAACTTTTAAATATTCATGTGTGCTTTTTAAAGATTCTAGTTATGTGGTTACTTTCATTCTTGTCAAGCAATGTAGTAGATAGATGGGAAATATTACTCTGCTGTTTTGTATTTTCTTTGATCTGTTGCCATTTTCGTTTTTGGATGGTTGCTGCTTTTTTATTTATTGATAAGATGTGTGTTGCTTGCAAGGTAAACATTTATTGCCCATTTCTGATTTGCTTTGGGAAACTGTGATGAGCCAATTTCTGAACTGCTGTAGTCTGCAAGGTGAAGGTGGTCATGCAATACTATTAGAGAGAAAGCTCCAGGTTTTGCCCTGATAGCCTTGAAGTAATAGTTACATATTTCCAAGTCGGGATGGTTTGTAGCTTGGAGGAGAATGTGCAGTTGCTAGCCTTGCTGTGTTAGAGAATGTAAATCTGCGAGTTGCTGTGGAAGAAGGCATTATGAGTTGCCACATTTGCTGCTTCTTGCACATTTTACATAGTTAGCAAAAGGTGTGAATGTTTGGGAGGTGAATGAGGTGCAAATCAAGTGGCTGTTTTAATATCTTAGATGGTATTTAATTTGTTGGGTCATATTGATGCTATGCTTACCTAAGCAGATGGAGAACACTCCAGTACATATCCTGACTCATGCCTCTTCGATGGTGGGAAGACTTTGATGAGTCTTTCACTGAAGAATTCCCTCTCTTTAATCTGTTGTTGTAACCACTGAATCTTTTGTGCCATTCCACAAACATTTATAGTCAATTCTGGTCCATTGAGGACTGTTAGTGGGGAGTTTGATGATAGTAATGCCTGTCAACAACAAGGGGTGGTGTTTGAAAGCTTTTTTATTCGAAATAGCCATTACCTGGCAAATGAATGCCACTTAACAGTGCAAACTTTTATGGATTCCAGTGTTTTTCTCCCTGAAGATAGGTACAACAGCTTTATTATTTGAGGAGTTGTGAATGAAACTAAGTGCCATGCAATTATTAGTAAATATTCACAAACCTTACTGGGTTTTTTTCAGCATTGATCAAGTCCCTGAAAATGTTTGAACCTAAGATGTTGGCATGGGAGAGTCCTGCAGAAATGTCTTGGACTGAGATCTTGGTCTCCAAGAATGGCATACATCCTTATGCTGCTATAAATTCAGTCAGTGGAAAGATTTTCCCTCTGATTCTCATGGACTTCAATTTTACCCAATTTTATTCGTAGATGACTTATCTGAGAACCCAAATTAAATGTTACTGAGCAGGTTCTTGCTGAGTAAGCACTGTTTGATCACATTATCAACAACATTTTCCATCACGTTGCTAATAATTGAGAGTGGGCAAATGGGTAAATAATGAAGTAGAATGGATTTTTCTTCCTTTCTATGCCTAACCTGGGCAATTCTCCACATTTCCAAGTGTAGCTAGTTCTGGACCATTGAGTTCAACCCAGATATAATTGGGTCTGTTTCCAGTGCCCACAGCTGTTTTTTGATATTACAAGAAATGAATCAAATTGGCTGAAGGTAGGCTTTTATGGTGTTGGAGACTTCAGGAGGAGGAGGCTGAGATGGTCATTTCAGTACTTAGGATTAAAGATAGTTGTAAGTACTTAAGTCTTACCTTTTACATTTGTTCTAGGCTCTGTCACCTTTGAGGATTACAGAAGTTTTGTGATGCAAGAGGAGGCTGTTTGGCACATCAGATCTGTATCAGATTTGTGAATGGGCATTATCATTTTGTGCCTTTCTTTGCCATTTCTCCATAACACTCAAAGTTGTTTCTATTTATGTAATCACCTGATGCCCTCTTGAATACTTCAGTTAAACCTGTCTCTAACACATTTCCATGCAATGTGTTTCCGACTCTAGCCACTTGCTCTTTTGAAGAAGTTTATTTCTCACCTCACACTTGCTCCTTTTGCAAAACACTTTAAAACTATGCTGCCTGGTTCTTGTTCCTTTTATGAACAGAGATAGTTTTCCTCATCTAATCTGTTCAACTGTCTCATGATTTTGTCCACTTCTATCAAGTCTCCTCAAAGTTTTCTCTTCACCAAGGAAAACAGTCCTGATTTCATAACAGTGTATCTTCATAACTGTTTCCAGGGATGAATTTTCTCTAATGCATACATATCTGGACATTTGGTATCCAGAACTGTATATAATACTTCTGCTGATGTCTAACTAATGTCTGATACAGATTCACCATAACCTCCTTTCTCCTGCATTCTGTGTCCTATCATAAGGCTTTTATGGAGCCTTCTCTGGTTAGTCATTGTTAGTCACCAATCACAGTTGAGAGTGGCAGGAGAACCTTGATCGGATTCATTAGATGTGCGGTTGATAGCTCTGACTGCCACACAATACTTTCTCAGTATGCATGTAGATCCTGTTTGGTTGTACTAGACTGGCACTTGTATCTGGAATGTTTTTCTCTACTCCTTGAATCAGGTTTAGCCCCTCAACTTGAGGTAGAGCGTGGAAGTGATAGACTATGAGTTTACAGATTCTGATAGAATACTACTGTTGATTGGCCCCAACCCCTCTTAGATGCCCAATTTTGAGCTGTTTAGATGTGTTCTGAATCTGTCTAATGTAGTGAAGTAACAATGTTACACATTCCACTTGAAGGTTCTTCAGTGTGAAGACAGATTTTGTTTCCAAAGGAGCTTAATGGTCAAGGCTTTTCATAATACAGTCACACAGCAGGTAGGTTGGTGGGGGTGAGGTCAAGTAGCTTTCTCCCCTTGTGTTGGTTTTCACCTGTCACCTGTTATACAAAGTCTTTGGCAGCTTTGTTCTTTAGGTATTTAAAATTCTTCAGATATTTTTTAAAAATGAATTAACAAAGTAAGTGTTGGCCCTACAGAAAGTGAGTCTGTGGAATTAGTAACGGAGGGATGGCAGATGAATGGAACAGCTATTTTGTGTCACTCTTCACTCTAGAGAATACAAGTAATATCTCAGAAATACCTGTAAATCAAGAATTGAAAATAAGGGAGGAACTCAAAAGAAAATTGCAATTCCCAAGGAAGTAATACTGAGTAAATTGTTGGAACTGAAGGTTGACATGTCTCCAAGTTCTGATGGATTTAACTGAAGTTTAAAAAATGTAGCCAGTTGACGCATTAGTTTCAATTTTTCCAAAATTCATGACGCTCGGGGAAGGTTTCTTTAGAAGATAACTGATGTCACTTCTTTTATTTAAAAAGGAAACAAGGCAGGAAGGAGGCATTCTTGGGATTATTCTTGTAAACCTCCTCTGGACCCCTTCCCATACCAGTACATCCTTCCTTAGATAAATGGCCCAAACTGCTCACAGTGTTCCAGATATGGTGTAACTAGAGCCTTATTTCACATCAGCAGTACATGTTTGCTCTTGTGTTCGACCTCTTGAAATGAATGCCATGTGCCTTCTTAACTGTCAGCTGAATCTGCATAGTAACTTTGAGAATCCTGACCTAGGACTCCTAAGTCCTTTTGTACTTCAGATTTCTGAAGCCTTTCTCTATTGACAAAATACCCTATGCCTCTATCCTTCCAACCAAAGTACATAAGCTCACACTTTCCTACACCTGCCACTTCTTTGCCCACTCTCCTAGCCCGTCCAAGACCACCTTCATCTTGCCCCCTTTCTCAACTCTACCTGTCCCTGCACCTATCTTTGTACCATCCGCAAATTTAACAGCAACGACCTCAGTTCCTTTATTCAGATGAATAGTTATAGTCCCAACGCTGACTCCTGCAGACCTCCACTGATCACTACCATCCTGAAAAAGATCCTGTTATTTCCCACTATCTGCTTTCTACCAGTCTCAGCGAATCTTCTACCCATGCCAGCATCTTTTCCACAATACATTGGGCTCTTATTTAACAGCCTCCTGTGCAGCACCTTTTCAAATGCCGTCTAGAAATTCAGATAGATCACATTCAATGGCACTCCTTTGTCTAACTTGCTCATTACATCCTCAAAGAATTCTAACAGATTTGTTAGGCTTGATGTCCCATGACAAAGCTGTGCTAACTCTGCCTTAATTTACCATGCACTTCCAAGTACTCTGCAATCTTATCCTTAATAATAGACCCCAAAATCTTACCAATGATTGATGTCAGGCTAACCAGTCTACAATTTCCTGCCTTCTGCCTCCTTCCCTTCTTAAACAGGGTTGTTAAATTAACCACGATTCAGTCGTCTGGGACCTTCCTTGCTTCCAGTGATTCCTGAAATATCACCTCCAATGCCTCCACTATTTCCTTCAGAACTGTGGGGTGTAGTGCAGCTTGTCTGGGTGATCTGTCTACCTTCAGACCTTTCGGCTTTTCTAGCACCTTCTCCTTATTGATGGCTGCTGTAGTCACTTCTGCACGCTGACTCTCCTAAAGTTCTGGTATGCTACTGGTTTCTTCCCCCATGAAGACTGATGCAAAATAGATATTTACTTCCTCTACCATTTCTTTGTTCCCCATTATTACTTCTCCAGATTCATTTTCCAGTGGTCCAATGTCCATTCTTGTGTCTTTTACCTTGTATATATCTAAAAAACCTCTTACAATCTTCTTTTGTATGATTAGGTCGTTTGCCCTCATATTTCATTCTCCCCCTTCCTCCCCCCCCCCCCCCCCCCCCCCCCCCACTGCCCCATTGTCTTTTTTAAGTTATCCTCTGCTTGCTTTTAAAGGCTTCACAATCCTCTGACTTCCACTTACCTTCACCATTTTGTGTGCTTTTCTTTTGCTTTTAGTTGCTGCTCCTGACTTCCCTTTATCAGCCATGGTAATCTCATCTTCCCCTTAGTATGTTTCTTCTTCCTTGGGATGAATTTCTGCAATACCTTCTGGATTACTTCAAGAAATTCCTGACCCTGCTGCTCTAAATGTTAGAAGATATTATTAAAGATTTTATAATACGACATTTGGATAAGTTTTTGGGCAGACCAACATGGTTTTGTCAAAGGGAAATCACATTTAATTGTTTCTTGGAGTTCTTTGAAAAAGTAACTCGTGCAGAGAATAAAAGTTTATTATATTTAGACTTCCAGAAGGCATTTAATAAGGTGCTGCATCAAAGGCTATTGTAGAAAATAAAAGTTCGTGATATTGGGGTAACATATTGCCACAGTGAGAAGATTGATTGGCTAACAAGAAGTAAGAGTAGGAATAAGTGCATCTCTTTCAGGCTTGGGTTGGAGATCACTAGTGGTGTGCACAGGGCTTTGTGCTGGGACCTCAACTCATTGCAATTTATATGAATGATTTAGGTGATGGGATCAAAGGTATGGGAGCTAAATTTGCTGATGATAAAAAGATAAGTTGGGAAGTGAGTTGTGAAGAGGAATGAGCCGACAATCTTTTATGCATAGTTTAAATTAGGGTAGCACGGTGACTCAGTGGTTAGCAGTGTTGCCTCACGGCGCCAGGGACCCCGGTTCGATTCCAGCCTCTGGTGACTGTCTGTGTGGAGTTTGCACATTTGCCTCGTGTCTGTATGGGCTTTCTCCGGGTGCTCCAGTTTCCTCCCACAATCCAAAGATGTGCAGATTAGATGAATTGGTTATGCTAAAACTGTGTAGGTTAGGTACATTAGTTAGGGGTAAATTAGAGTTGTAGGGGAATGGGTCTGGATGGGTTACTCTTTGGAGGGTTGGTGTGGACTTGTCGGGCTGAATGGCCTGTTTCCACATTGTAGGTATTCTATGTTTCTAAATGAGTGGGCCAAGATCTGGCAAATGAAGGACAATGTGGGAAAAAATGTGAAATTGTTCTCCATTTGCCAGACGCAATAAAAAAAAGAAACTTGTTATCTAAATGATAAGATGAAATGGCGAGAGCTCTGAGACACAGAGACATCTGGGTGTCCCAAGGATCACAGAAGGTTGTTATGTGTACAGCAAGTAATCAGGAAAGGCAATAGAATTTTCTGGTGTTTTGGAAGGGAATTGAATGCAAGACTAGGGAGGTTATCCTTCAGTTATTCAGGCATTAATGAGACTGCATCTGGGGTACTGTATAGTATTGATCACTCTACTTCCAGAAGGATGTTAATGTTTTGGAAGTAGTTCAGAGAAAGTTTACTAATCTAATACCTGAAATGAGTCGATTTCCCAATGAGGCAAGGCTAGACAGCTGAGGACTGTAACTTTGGGAGTTTAGAAATGTCAGAGGTGACTTAATTGAAATATAGAAGATCCTAAGGAGACTTGACCAGGTGCATATTAGAAGAATGTTTCTCCTGTGGGAAAATACTGGTGGGTCACAATTGAAATATTTGGGATCACCCATGTAAAGCAGTGATGAGAAAACTTTTTTTACTCTGAGGATTGAGAGTCTTTGGCACTCCCTTCCTCAAAAGACAGTATATGCAGGATCTGTAAATATTTTTAAGGCAAAGCTAGCTAGATTTTTGATTACCAAGGAGCTGAAAGATTCTTGGGGATATGCAGGAATGTAGAGTTGAGGTTGAAATCAGATCAGCGATGATCTTATTGCATAGCAGAGCATGCTCAAAGGGCCATGTGGTCTACTCTTGTTCCTTTTTCGTACACTCTTCAGCAAGTGGCAAGCTCAGCCAGGAGTGATGGGACCAAGCCACTTTGATGGACATAGAATGTACTCTGTGCAGGGACCTCGTTGTTCTTGCTAGCATTCCAAATCATATTTATTATGGAAGAATGCTGATTCATTCACTGAGAGGGGGGTAGTAGGTTTTATTTGAATGGTACTTAAGTACAAATAAATAACTAGTTATACTATTTTTGGAGTTGATCACACACATGTGAGACTGAGTAAGTACTGTAAGGAAGACAAATTTCTTTCCTTGAAAGTCATTAATGAAACGGATGAGTTTTTATTACAGTTAGGCAGTTACATAGTTACCATTACAGTGAGTAGCTTTTCGTTCCAGCTTTGTTTAATTAACTGGATTTAAATTCCCCAGCTGACATGACGGGCTTTGAACTCATGTTTCCTGGATCATTAGTCAGTGGCATAGCCTCTATACCTCCATTCTTTATAAGTGTTGCACTGGATTGTTTTTGGGGATGAAATCTATGGGGGTACTAAAATGTGAAATATGTATAATACTGTTGACTTTAAAATAGATGCCTTTCTTGAGGTTAATTTGTCTCAATATATGAATAAATATAGAGCAGTAACAAGATGTTCTATAACATAGAATGAATATTTCTGTTTTAGAAAAAATACATTGTATGTTTGTAAGCTGTTATAGGGTTTTACTCCAGATGTACCAATTCTCACTCTTGTTCTGTAAACAGAACTACATCTGTGGAAATGAGATTGTGCTTTACTCACTTTAGATCTTGCGTATTTGTTTTGAATCTTGGGGGCAGGGTGAGGTTGAACAGGAATCTTTAATCACTAATTTTAGCTTATGGTTATATTGTTTATTAAGCTGTAAATTATGAAGAGCCACATAGATCTTTTGATCAGCGAAAACAGTTGCAATGATTTATTTTAGACTTCAAGAATTTGTAGTCTGTCATCATTTGCCCACCTTATTGTCAAATACAGTTGAGTTTACATCGATTTTGCTAAATTTTAATATGAACTGGGCAAGGCACAAGGTGCCTGAAGAAAGCTTCTACAGTTTGCTTGACCCACTTAGCTCTGCCTCTGCATCTCAATTGGAATAGGACTAGTTATACTTTCAAAGTTTTGACTGGAACAAAGGATATTCAATTAATGTATTTCTTAAATGCAAATAAGACTACCAATCAGGATATTGTTCAACAGAATTCGCATGATACATGGATTTGATATGGTGTGTCATAGAACATAGAACATTACAGTGCAGTAGAGGCCCTTCGGCCCTCAGTGTTGCGCTGACCTGTGGAACCAACCTGAAGCCCATCTAATCTACACTATTCTAATCTTGTCTATATGTCTATCCAATGCCCATTTAAATGCCCTGAAAGTTGGCAAGTCTACTACTGTTGCAGGCAGTGTGTTCCACGCCCTACTACTCTCTGAATAAAGACACTACCTCTGACATCTGTGTAAGATTTGATTCTGTTGAAGCTGATTAAAGATTTGAGATTTGAAGTGCAATCCATGCCCGTTTACTTGGAAAAATTATCAGTATAAGAGTTCAGGTGCATTTACACCTATTCCCAAACTGTTCCTATCAAAGGAGAGCAATCTTTGTGTGCCATTGTCCCCCTTTATATAATTTCCATTTGTAATTCAGTTTTTCAGCTTTCTATGATGTAATACAATGATCCAAACTCCAGTACAATTTGTGTTTTAATAAGCAAGGATTATCCAGGTGTGTGACAAGTTAGATATTACCAGCCATGCCTTCTGATTTGTAATTAAACTTGTGTAGCTTGGATGAAACAACATGAAGAATATGCATACATAAATGTGTAGCTTCAATAAGAGGAATCAAGTTCCTTAGAATGGTGGAAAAGTTCTATTGAAATTATCCATTGACACACTTTGTTTGGCAGCATGGCTTCAATAAACTATTTAAAAAGGATTATACTAATGCACAAGCTGGTTAAGGAATGATGGGTGAAAGGGACTTGATGTGTGTTCGGATACAGGCAGTGCTAGGTTTTAGATTAACACAAGTTCGTGGAGTGTAGAAGATGGAAGACTGGCCAAGAAAACATTGGTTTAATCACATCTAGAAGCAACAGAAGCAAGGATGAGGATTTCAATGGCAGATGGGCTGAATTCGACTGAACGAGCTATGTTTCAGCCTGGGGTCAAATGGAACACTGGTTTGACCTAAGAAATTGAAAATACATTTATTGTCAGAATTAATAAGCTTTTGCGATTATGTTGCTGAGTTGTAATTTAAGTTGTTAATAAAAAGACTTTAATTTATTGTACTTTTTGTAGTTATCCTTTGATCGTGTAATTTTCAAAATAGCTGGTTAGCTATTAACATTCAATAGAATTTTAGCTGTATTGCACTTTCCCACAGTCCAACATCCCAAAAATACACAATACATCTCTTTACACAAGTTTAAGGTTTAATTTGTCAGTGCTGTCGCTGGCTTGAAAAGCTGTATGGATAAATCAATATGTTTCAACATAATATGCTGCTTTAAATTTGCTGCCTTGAACTGTTTGGCACCAATGTTAGCAGATGTGCATTTCATTCCAGTTCAAATCCTTGCCTGTAGACATGGCACAAATCTGAAAGAACAAACTTTTTTACCATTCACAATTCATGGGAAAAATGTTTTCTGCTAGTTGATGATTTTGCTGCATCATCAATAAGATTATCAGCAAAAAATGAGGACAATTTTTTAGGAATTATTTTGTCAGAGTATCGTTGAGGCATCAGCCATCTTGCCAGAAACAGCAGTGGAAGCAAAATCCATAGTGGATTCCATAAAGGAATTTATTGAAAGGTAAGTGAATAAATATTTGGAAAAGACAAATATGTGTGAATGAGGAAAGGGACTAAATTCTATAGGTATTAATCACATGCTATGTTGTAGAAACTTAATCTCAAAGAGATGGATTACATAACAGACCATCGGAACAGTTTCATTTGTTGATGACTCAAACAGCATTTGTTGCTCATCCCTAATTGGCTGGAGAAGGTGATTGTGAGCTGCCTTCTCGAACTCCTGCATCCACAAGTCTGTTCAGAAGAGTGCCAGAATTTTGATCCAGTGACAATGAGGGAATGGCAATATATTTCTAAATCAGGAAAGAGTGTGTCTTGAAATAGTTGGTCGTATCCCAAGTACCTACTGCTCTTGTCCTGAGGTGGAAGTATTCATGGGTTTATGTGGTGCTGCCCAGGGAGTCTGGTTGAGTTGTGAGGTGCATGTTGTAGATGGAACACAGTATTGCCTTGTGCATTTGTGGTGGATGGTGTGAATGTTGCATGGTGGATAGGGCCAATCAGGTAGACTGCTTTGTCCTGGAAAGTATCGAGCTTCTTTAATATTGTTGGAGCTACACTCATCCAGGCAAGTACAGTAGAGAGTATTCCTCTTGACCTGTGCTTTGTAGATGATGGGGAGGTTGTGAAGAGTTAGGAGGTGAATTACTTGCTGCAATATTCCCATCTTCTGACCTGCTCTTCTAGCCAGTGTTCATGTGGCTGGTCCATTTCATTTCTGGGCGATGGTAATCCCCTACAAAGTTGATAGTGGAGGATTGTGTGATGGTGTTATCATTGAATCCAAAAGAGCAATGATTAGATTTTCTCTTTTTGGTGACTGATATTGCCTGGCACTTGTCTGACATAAATATTACTTGTCACTCATCAGCACAAGACTGAATGTTGTCCAGGCATCTACAATTCTACATGGACTACTTTAGCCTCTGAGGAGTTGTGAATAGTGTTAGATGTTGTACAATCATCAGTAAACATCCACATCTCAGACAAGATGATGGAGGTAAGGTGACAAAGCAACTGAAGATGGTTTGACCGAGAATCTTTCCCAGTGAAACCTTTGCATTGATGTCTTGTGGCTGTGATGATTGACCTCCAAAACTTCAGTCATCTTCCTTTGTGCTAAGTATGACTCCAGGCAGTGAAGAGTCTTTCTTCTCATTCCCATTGACTCCAGTTTTGCTAGAGCTTCTTGATGCCTTGAAGTCATGGGCAGTCATACTGATCCCATCTTGAGTTCAGCTCTTTAGAACATGTTTGGACTAAGATTGTAATGACATCAGGAGCTGAGTATGCCATGTGGAATTCAAACTGAGCACCAATGAACAGGTTGCTTTCAGCAAGTGCCGCTTGATACCATTATTGATGTCACATTGCATCACTTTGATGATTGAGACTAGATTGATGAGATGGTAATTGACCAGTTAAATCTGTCCTACCTTTTGTCGATAGGACATATGTGGACAAATGTTGCAGGAAAGATGTTTGTTTTTGGACGGTACTGAGACAGATTTTCCATTCCAGCCACCAGCGTTTTGCTTTTTACAAGACTTGTAGACACTGTTTCAATGACCCGTTCTGGCTTCTATATTTGTAATCCACCTTGACATAATTTTTTGTTTTAAACTTCTTAATAATTTTTGTAATTTCAGTCTCATGAGGCAATAGAAGTACCTTATCACTATGACAACCCTTCACATTTGAGAAGGTTTACAGTATATCATCATGAGAACACTCAACTCCTGTGAAGCAAGCCTTATTTCTCTTACTGTTTATGATCTTTGTTATTTCCCTGTTCTTATTTCCAAAATGTATTACTATTATCTCTATGCATTCAACTGCTTCTTCCATTCAGCTGTTCATTGCACCTTCCCATCGATGCTGTCCTCAGATTTTTCCACAGACTTCATTTTAATTAGCAGCACTGCCCAATTTGTTTTTTTTTAAATAAAATTTCAATTTTGTTCACTCAAATACCAAAACCCAATCAGATGAGCTCCTGGTAAATAAGAGCAGCTCGTCAAAACTTTCTAGTCTGTGAATTTCACTTCACACCAATCCTTTGCTTTCTACCATCCTTCTCCTTATTCAGGTGACCATATTTCATCAACTCCATATATCTCTTGTTACCTTTAGTAAATAAATTGATCAGTGATTTTGGGTGTCGTATATTTAACAAGTCAAGAATATCTATTTCTGGTTGACTTTTCAATAACAATGACTACTATTGTTGAAACTGCTTTTTTTCTTTATTATTAATATTCTGTTGTACTGTTGTGTGCCGCCACCTTTTTTACCAATATGTAGCTAAAGTCCTTATTTTGTAATATTGAGATTCATTGAGTTTCTGCCTGAAAATATTTTCCTGTAAATTGCATACTTTCATTTACTCTCTTGCAGCTTGAAAGCACCAAATGAAAACTAACACCTGAATATTCTGCATGATTGATGCCATTTGTTATGGAGCAAATGATGTATAAAAATAATTTATCTTTTACAAACCCAAGATATTGGTGCAATATCTCACAATGTTTTTCATAATTATTCACATAAACAATGAGCTTAAATTAGAAATAGATAAATACATTTCTTTTCTTATGTTTATCTGAATGTAATACAGGTAAGGTCACTTTGGTGAACAGAGGACATCAAGATCTTGTAATTTCTTCATTTGCTAAAGTTTTTCTAAGTGTATGAAAAAGAATCAACAACAATACAAAGATGTAGACAATAGTGTTATTGCTGTAGATTGGAGCTTTCAATAACCACTGTGCCAGATATGACCATGTCTTGTTATTATAAATCTGTTTGTCATTATTTTGTCAGGGGCCTCTTAAATTCTAGGCATTGTAGAGAAAGAGCTATGTTGTTAGTCATCTATTATTCTGAGTATGTTCTTGTGAGTTGGAGGGGTGTCATAAAAGTGAATGGCCAATTGTTGAACTAAAAGAAAGATCTTTCATTTCTTATGATATTGTATAGTCTATTTTCTGTGACAGATCTTGCTGCAGTTGATCAGTGTAGCACATGCTGGTGAATGAACTTACATTGGGCTTTTATAAATGGATGCAAGCAACTGCAAATAATTGCCAGGAGCCTAACAAATCAAAATCTCATTTCGGAAGTCTGACATTAATGTCCTAACCACTTACTGTGTTGTATGTTAGATAAAATCCTTGCACAATAGCTAAACTCCAATGATGATTTTGTTGATTTGTAGAAAGGAAAGCATGGCATTTCAATTTTTAAGAAAAAGGTGTAAGGATTTAAGGATGGTTTTCTTCGCTTTAAATAATAAATCACAACAAAAATTATTTAGTATCTCAGTTGTTGTCACAATTGTAATAAAGCTGGTATTCTTTATTTGCTTTAGTAATTCCTTTGAGTTTGGGTTCTATTCATCCCCAAGTCATGGATCTCACTCATGTGGCTTTTTTTCTGTTTGTGGGCATCAATGGCGGATGTCAACAGACTGAAGACAGTGGGGAATTGTAATTAAACTCAAATCTTTTCTCGTCTGATATTGATGCCTGCATTTCCAGCATACAGTCCAAATGTTGATAAGGATTAATTGACTAATTCTTTTTCTTAACACAGGGCATTAGGATCAATTGTGGTGCCGAGCCAGTTCTTGTAAATATGAAAGAAACACTGAGAACACTGGAGAATCTCAGCAGGTCTGGCAGCATCTGTGGAGAGACAAACTGAGTTAATGTTTCAAACCTGATATGACTCTTCTTCAGAAATATTTTGACTGAAGTTGAGTGCTGAAGAAGCCTCACACCAGATTTGAAATGTTAACTGTGTTTATCTCCACAGATCTGCTGAGTTTCTCCAGCATTCTGTGTTTGTTTCAGATTTCCATCATTTACAGTATTTTGCCATTATAAATATGAACTAAGGATGAATCACAGCGGTCAACAGCACACAAAAGCTGTTCAGCCTATCAAGTCTCTACTGGTCAAAAATAAGCACCAAAATATTTGTTGTGGATAAATTACCACAAGTTGCCTTTAATGCAGCGACTTATTAAGAAATCTCACAAATAACTAAGTACTAAAACAATAATTTAAACTTAATTATATATAGTAACCAAAATAAGACCCCTCAAGTAAGCAAGTTAAGCCTCACAACTCAAATTGGCTATTACCTGACTAGTGATGGAATTTAGTTATGATTCCAACCAACTACAGATTCCATCTATCTCTGATGTCCATGGTTTGATCCTTGTGCAGTGTCTTTCTTCGAAATTCTGTTGAAGGAAAGTTCTGGTGTTGTATTATACAGTTTTTTTTGGTCCTTCATGTCTATGATGTAATCTTTTTGATGATTATTTAGATTTTTTCATCCACAATATTGCAAATCTGCAGCTTGCCTTCTTGTCAGAAGAAGACAGGAGGCTGGAAGGACACAGCAAGCCAGGCAGCTTCAGGAGTTGAAGAAGTCAATGTTTTGGGTGTCTCTAACTGTTCTTGTCAGAAGTAGCTTCTTTGTTTCTTGTTGCTTTTGGCCTTAACTATGTGTTGAAGACATTTTTTTTTGTGATTAAGTTCTTCAATTAATTGTCCTTGTGTCATGAGGCAGCCATTCAGCAAGCCATTGATAAAACAGTTTTGTTTATGTAGCTTTCCCTCCTTTTTTTTCCCAGTCATGCTTAATTATTTTCAATTCCTGTATAAGTTTGTCCTTGTTCTTTAATAGTTTATTCCAGAGGTTTCCTGCTTCGTTCAATCTTTAAATAGTTATTAAATTTCTGAAATCTACACTATCACATATTCTACCATTTTTCCCAAATAGGAGGTGAGCAATTCAGAATTTGTGTTTCCAACTATGCCTTTTGAAGATGATGAAAATGCACTAATCTGAGATTCTCAATGGAGCTTGACACTTTGCAAACTTTATCTCAAAATGATGCACAATAGTCTCTGTTGATATATTATTAATAATTGAACCCATTTCACATATGATAAGAAAGTGGCATGGTGGCCCAGTGGTGAGCACTGCTGCCTTACAGCATCAGGGACCCCGGTTCGATTCCAGCCTCAGGCGACTGTCTGTATGGAGTTTGCACATTCTCCCTGTGTCTGCGTGAGTTTCCTCTGGGTGCTCCAGTTTCCTCCCACGGTCCAGAGATGTGCCCTTTAGGTGAATTGGCTGTACTAAATTGCCCATAGTGTTCACTGATGTGTAGGTTAGGTGCATTGGTGTATGTAGAGTAATAGGGTAGGGGAATGGGTCTGGGTGGATTACTCTTCGGAGGGTCGGTGTGGGCTTGTTGGGCCAAATGGCCTGTTTCCACACGGTAGGGTTCTAGTT
This sequence comes from Chiloscyllium punctatum, assembly GCF_047496795.1. NCBI lineage: Eukaryota > Metazoa > Chordata > Chondrichthyes > Orectolobiformes > Hemiscylliidae > Chiloscyllium > Chiloscyllium punctatum. Next base: position 46,080,652 of record NC_092750.1, on the reverse strand, counting down.
GTAATTCTAATAACTAGGCCTGGTATTTATTGTTCTAATAACACAATTTGAAACATGGTGTAACAAGTGATTGATGCCTATTTTGATGGCATAATTCAGCAACTCTGATATTGAGTAGGAATTGGTTTTATATATAATTATTGTTTAAATTATTTTAATGGTCATGTAGGGTTTTAATTTACCTTTACTTGTACTGTCTTTCTATCTGCCTTTATGTCTTGGTTAAGTTGGCAAGATTTGTTTGAGTGATGACCTTAGAATGTTTGACTGTTACAATTAAAGGCTGCTTGCTCATGCTGGGAAGAGATTACTGCATTTCTTTTTCCTAAACTGACAGTCTCCTCATTCCTCTGACAAGACCTTTGACAGTGTCCATTCAGCACATGCTTTCTCTTAGCTCTTCTCCCTGATATTATCAAGAGTGGCTCATTTGGTCGCACACTTGCCTCTCAATCACAAGGTTACAGTTCAGGTCATACTTATTGTCTCAAACACAAAAATCAAGGCTGACAATCCAGTGCAGTGCTGAGGAGATGTTGCACTGTCAGAGGTGTCTCCTTATGTAGAGAGATGGCTCTATCTTAGAGAAGAGCAGTTGGATTAGTACCAGTGTCCTGGCCAATATTTATCTTCCAGTCAGCACAAAAAAAAACCCAGATCATCTGGTTTTCCTCACATTGATGTTTGTGGGATTTTATTGGGTTCACAGTAGCTGCACTTCAAACAGTAGTCAGTTGTCTGCAAAGCAACTTGACACATCCAGTAGTTGTGTAAAACATTACTTAAGTGCAAAGTTTTTTTTGCCTCTTTTTCCCACTTTCTTTTTTTATTCTCTCCTTCCAGAAAAGGGTTCCCTTGTCCTTCACTTACCCAGCAGCCTCCATATTCAATGGATCATCCTCCAGCACTTCCCCCATCTTCATTCTGGTGCCATCACATCTTTCTGTCTCCTGCTAACATTAGGAGAGGACCATGGCCTCTGTGAACTCCTCAGCTACTCCTCTGTCACCTCTGAAATCCTTCCCTCCACTTCCATCCCCACAACACTTTCTGATGGAAGTGCATGAAATGCTATACCTGTCCCTTTTAACTCCTCCCTTCCTGTCAAAGGCCCCAAACAGAACTTCCAACAGAAATAGCTAATTAAATTTCAATTTAGTATGCTGTATCTGTTGCTCAGAGTTCCATATACTTTACTTTGGGGCAAGTCAATACAGATTGCGTAATCACTTTCTGTGCACCCCCTTTCATTTCAGATGTATAATCCTGTGATGTCATTCTGTTTAGTTCTTTGCTTTAGTCTCATTCTGATAACTCTGTCCTCAGTTTCCTAAACAATTCTAATAGTGCTCAGTGTGAACATGAGGACCATTATGTTCACACTTCATCTTTAAGTACAATATGATTTTCTGAACTCAACACTCAATTCAACAATTTAAGATCATAACCCAAGCTCCCATTTTTGTTTCTTTTTAGATGACAACCGTCAGTAATAATGCTTCCTTTTTCCTTTAACTCTCCTCTAGAGCCATTGTGTCTTTCTCTATTGGAGCTGTTACGACACCCTCTCTCAGATCTCACCTTTTATTCTTTCCTCTCCTGCACCCCTCCTCAATATTTGTATTTGCTTTAAACCTGTAAAAAACTGGACAAATTTAGAAATGTATAAATGATAGTTAATCTAAGACAATAATGATATTTCTGTTGCTACAAGTGTTGCCAGCTTGCCTGAATATTTCCATCATTTTATTTTTTTTGTTGAAGATTTCCAGTATTTGTAGTTTGACTCTTAAAGGTCTGAGCTGTCTACTTGAAAAAGAACGCCATTTTAGTAGTGTTATAAATGCTTTCATAACATCACAAGAGGTGGAATAGAATTTTGGGGGATGGATGAATGGTATCTTAAACTCATTTCTGTGAACATCAGTAAACTACAGCATGCTTGCAAAAAGATGTAACTTTATCTTTGGTAGGAATTGTGAACAGAGCAGATTTTACAGAAAGATTTGCTTTCACAATGTTGCAAAAATATAGGTAGCAAGTAAGGTAAAGATAAAGCACCATGATCACTAACTTTGTATTCATTTGTAACTATTTATTTATAAATACTATCATGTTGTTGATGCAGTCCTGGAATCCTGGCCTTTTAATGGTGTGATTCCTGATATTTTGGAATTTTATTCTATCAGTAGGGTTCCAGGATATATCCAGGATGCAAATAATTGCCAATTTGACGAACTTCCATCCTCTTCATTGGAGTTAGAAGATGTCCACAGATTACAAATGCTGATAATTCTTATAAGTTCATAACAACAGGTAGAATTATTGCCAGAAAATGCCAATTAACGTAGGTATATTTAAACAGGAAAACCATCAGTCAACAATAATTAAGCAACAATGAGCAAGTAATGAAACAAATACATCAAATTATTTTTGTTGTGAGTCAATAAGGACACACATTTAAACATTAAGCTTCTAATATTCTATTGGGTTTCTACCCATCTTCTGCAGAGAAAAAACCTGGAAACTGTATTTATATTATTTAACTGGAATTATGAAAAAAGTCCAATTGTAAAATAGACAATAGTAAATTATTTATCTTGCTTTCTAGGCCACCCCCCCCCCCCCCCACAAAAAAAAACACATTTCATCAAATGGAAACTTTGGGATGGATTTTCATGTTGCCTTGTTAAATGAGAGTGACTATTTTCCAAGATTGAAACCAACTCTTTAGTCATATCGACCAAATTTTTACTTTCTGGTTAGGATAGACAGCAATTGCATTGTTCAAGTCCTAGCATAATATTGCATGTGTGCAGTTGCTAAGGCAGACTGATGAGAAGGTCTTCTGTGGTTTGTTGGGTCATTAACCAACCCGTTCTCGTACCACCTATTCCTCACCCACTCATCCTACACCTACCTAACCCCCATTCTATAAGATCCCTCGGAATCCCAATTTTTGACTTATACCCTCATATCCTTTTCAGGTCAGCACATGCATCCATGCCTCTTCCATGGCTTTTCATGTCCCACATGCCCTTTCATGCTACTCTTTGCCAGTGCCATAACCACATCCTTCTGTTCTCCCTCAAATAACCCAGCCCCTGTTTATGTCACCTTATATTCCCATATGTCTTCATTGCCCTATGGACAGATTTCAGGATGCATTTGAAATGGGTATTGAACAAAATAAAGTACTGACAGTTTGATTTTATTTACACCATGCTAAAAAAGACTCTCCTTTGAACAAATAGTTATATGGAAAACAAGAATTTAAATCCCCTCAAGTGGTTAAATGTTTTAACAACAAACATGTAACCGTTGCCACATCAAACCCTTTAATAACTTTTTAACAGTCAGTCAAAATGTCCATGTAATACCTTGCTAAGTGAAGTGTGTCTAGATCCTTTGAAATTTGGTACAGTATTCATAATCGCTCCAGATATTAAAACAAACACTTGGAAATATAAACAATGGAGTCCATTAAGACCAAGAAATTGAATGAAATTTTTAAAGTTAAATTTCTTTTATTGTTAATTTATAGAAACCTGTACTTTTGATCCAGATGTTCAAATGTAGGGTTAATCATAATTTGAAGAAATAGGAGCCTATGCATCAGAATGTGGAAATGCTAATCTTCTCAATTACCTGATACAAACTCTCAGATCATCCGTGAGCTTAACAAAAGGAAACAAGTAAACATCTGTCTTCATTGTATAGAATCTTCATTTTAAAATCCCAAGCATTGTGGTAGAATTACTTGAAATCTACACGTAACACTATATTCAAAATGTGTTTGGTCAGAGTGCCATTGCATAACGATCACTTATTGTTATAAATATTGTTCCATTCAATGAGGGAGAATACAGTAACAGTGTCAGCGATTCTGTATCTCAACATATCTGTATCTCGGTAATAGCAGAATTAGATTGTTCTGTATATCTTAGGAGAGAACATTGCAAAGCGTGCTTGGCATACATATGTTGTGTATTATACAAAGGTTTTGACAGATCACTGAGAAGCCAGAAATTAGACACTTCACTCTGTCTGAACTATGGGCTTGCTATGCAGGCAAGATGAACTCAGGGGATTTGGCAGGAGGTTCAGGTTTCACCTTAGTATTATTTCACAGCTGTGTTACAGTAATGGCAAGGCCATTCCATGGAGAGACCTGTCCTTGGCTGTCATGCAGTGAGACTGAAGACATGTCTGTTACTGTGTTAGTTAACAAGATGGACCAATGATCTACCTTTCACTGTAGCTTATCTCTGTTTACAATCATTTAGTTTGAGCAAAAGCACTGTCCAACAATTATTTAATTTACACTATAACAAATAGTTTTAGTAACTGACAAAATACTTTAGTTGAGTTATTGTTTCGAATCAGTTAATGTAGATGCTTACAACTATGTACTAAACTAATAGTGATTAAACTTTTACTCTCTTTACCTCGCAATTCTTCTTTTTCTTTTTTTAACATCAATGCCTTTTATTGCCTGTAATTAGGAAATTCCAGATTAACTGTTTCAGGAAATGTTGGATTGAAATGTCTGCTGAATGTATAGGATGAGGCACATATCTGATCAAGGGAGATACTGAGGTCTGCAGATGCTGGAGGTCAGAGTTAAGAGTGTGTTGCTGGAAAAGCACAGCAGGCCAGGCAGCGTCTGAGGAGCAGGGAATTCGACGTTTCGGGCCGGAGCCCTTCATCAGGGATGAGGCTGATGAAGGGTTCTGGCCCGAAACGTCAATCTTCCTGTGCCACAGATGCTGCCTGACCTGCTGTGCTTTTCTAGCAACACACTCTCAATATATCTGATCAAACTATTTTCATATCTTGACCACTCCTTCAAGTTAAATTCTTGATCAGAATGATGCCTTGTGTACATACAAGATGCAAATTTCTATTTTCGATGCTTGGAGGACAACATGGTGGAGTGAGCTTCTGAGCATTGTTCACCCTGCCCAATTTTAATTCCATTGATTTATGAGTGGAATTGCTTTTAACTCTTTAAGCATTATGATGGAACTAAAAATAATAATAATATGGTGATGGAAAGTTGCTTCTGCAAGCCACCTTAGGGAGAACAGAGAAAACTGTTGCCTTTGTGAATTTTTCAGCTGCCTCATGTAACCAACATGATGTTTTACAAGCATAAAAACAGTCTGTCCACTTCAAATGATATTACAGGAGATGCACTCTGTATACTGAAATACAAATAACCAAATGTGCATGTGCCTGTGGCAAGGTATCCATTGCCTGTGAGGGAACCAGTGGCATTAGGCAAGGATGTGTTATGGCTCCCCAACTCTTCAAATTCTTCTTTGCTGCAGTGTTATAAAAAACACCAAGTGCATGCTCCAAGCTTTAATATTGGGTTTTGATCAGGGAAGCTCTTAACCTCTACAGGTTGACAGCCTCCGCCAGCATCTCACAGGTGGTAATCAGAGAACTTATGGATGCAGGAAACTGTGCTCTAGATGTCTAAAAGGGGAAGACGTGTAGTAAACAAGCTCTTAAGTACTCTCAAATATCAAATCAACATCTCTAAGACCAAAGTTACATTTCAGCATGGACAAGGTATCTGTATACCACCAGATGTATCTGTTAATGGCATCAATCTTGAGGTTACACAAGAATTTTCATATCTTGGTAATGTGCTCTCCAGGGATGCCACAGTTGAAGAAGAATTAATAGCAGTTTCTACCTACTGTCAGCTCCATAGTTGTGTCTGGAAATCCATGGCATTAAGCTGAAAACTAAAATCTAACCCTGACAGACCACTGTACACTGTGCTGTATGGTTCAGAATACGAAGTCAACTACAGCTGTCACATCAAAGCACTGGAATGTTACTGCCAAAGACATTAGAAGAATTTGACAGTGAGACAAAAAACACAAAAAATCCTTTTTGTCCTGGACTCAACACAGTGGAAAACACCGTCCAGAAGATTTGACTTAGTTGGGCAGTCTGTAACTACCATATGGATGACAACAGAAACAAAAAGTGTGGTGCTGGAAAAGCACATCCGGTCAGGAAGCATCCAACAAACAGGAGAGTTGATGTTTCGAACATAAGCTCTTGATCAGGAACAACAGAATCCCCAACCAAATTGTTTTTTGGGCTAATATCTCAGAGAATATGGTAGCATAGTGATCAGTACCAAAGACCAAAGGAAATCCTAAACATGAGCCCTCTGCATTGTAAATTATCTCATTTGGAAAAACACTGCAGCAGACTGACCCATGTGGAAGTAAGCACTGAAATTTGGTTCATTGTGTTTGGAAGAGCATCTACTCTAAATTATCAACATGCATTGTGTTCCCGATGAAATTCAGATGTGACACAATGTAGAAGTATCTCCAGTACGAACAACAACATGATCTGCCATTTCTATGAACGTCTAAGCCAATCTTGCATTGGTCTCTTTTGTCATGAGAGGATCCGCAGAAAACAGTAAAGGTGTGGGAATATCACTTATCGGGTTTTAAGAAGATTTGTAGCTCAGGTTGAGGTTCTGGATGTAGGTTTGCTCACTGAATTGGAGGGTCCATTTCTAGATGATTTGTCACTCTGCTAGGTAAGCACTGCTAATGATTCCTGCTTTCTGTTTATATGTTTGGGTTTCTTTGGGTTGGTGATGTCATTTCCTGTTCTTCCTGTCCGCGTCTGTTGTTTTCCTGTAGACAGTGGTTTGAAGTTCCCCATTGGCTGTTCGCTCTACTGTGACATCTAGGAATGGCAGTCTGTTGCTGTTTTCCCCCTCTTTAGTCAATTTTATGCCAGTAAGGGTATTATTGATATAGAAGACCCAAAGCACATACACCCAACACCACTAACTTCATCAGCAAGGACAGTATCGTCAAGCTAGTGGACCTATGCCTGACCACATACTTCACCTTCAACAACAAAACCTACAGACAAACCAACAGAACACCCATGGGATCTCTGATATCAGGGTTCTTAGCGTAGGCAGTAATGCAGAGACTCGAAAAAAACAGCTCTGCCAACCATCCAACCCAAACTTTGGGTCCGCTACTTGGATGACACCTTTGTTATCACTAAACAAAACAAATTAGAGGAAATGTTTAAGACCATCAATAATACCCTTACTGGCATAAAATTGACTAAAGAGGAGGAAAACAACAACAAACTGCCATTCCTAGATGTCACAGTAGAGCGAACAGCCAATGGGGAACTTCAAACCAGCGTCTACAGGAAAACAACACACACGGACCAAATATTGAACTACAGAAGCAAACATCCCAACATCCGCAAACAAAGCTGCATCAGAACATTATTTCAAGAGCAAACACACATTGCAGCACAGAGGAACTATGCAGAGCAGAGAATACTGTACATTCAAAAAGAATGGGTACCCAATGAACACAGTCCACCGATTTCTCAGCAACAAACAAAGACAAGCAGACAAAACACGTCCAGAAACCTTAGCCACTCTCCCCTACTTCAAAGACATCTCAGAAATGACTGCCAGACTGCTCAGACCCCTTGGCATCATGGTGGCCCGCAAAACCACCAACACACTAAAACAGCAGCTAATGAACTTGAAAGACCCTATACAGTCAACAAGCAAAACTAATGTAATTTACAAAATACCATGCAAGGACTGTAACAAACACTACATTGGACAAGCAGACAGAAAACTAGCCACCAGGATACATGAACATCAACTAGCCACAAAACAATATGTCCCTCTCTCACTAGTATCCTTATATACAGATGAGGAAGGACACCATTTCGACTGGGACAATGCATCCATCCTAGGACATGCCAAATAGACACACGCACGAGAATTCGTAGAAGCATGGCATTCCAACCCGAACTCTATCAACAAACACATTGACTTGGACCCGATTTATTTCCTCCTGAGAAAAAGAATACGAAATGACATCACCACAGGAAATGACATCACCAACCCAAAGAAACCCAAGCATATAATCAGAAAGCAGGAATCATCAGCAGTGCTTCACCTGGAGGCCCACTAAAGATATTACCTAGTAGGATGATGAAACGTCTGGAAATGAACCTTCCAGTTCAGCGAGCAAACCTACATCCAGAATATCACTTAAGGTAATATCAAAGCAAAACATGCATGAGATTTGAAATAAAAACAGAAAATGCTGAATAAACTTAGTAGCATGATAACATTTGTAAAGAGATGAATAAAGTTAATGTCTTGAGTCCAATACAATTTTTCTTTGAAGCTGAAGATGGGTAGAAATGTGACAGGTTTTATGTTATTGAAAAGTGGGGAGGCAAGTGCAACAAAAGAGAAGATCAGGGAAAAGTTAGAGGACAAGGGAAATGAGAGATCAAAGGTGTCATGGAATAAAATGCAAAGGAAGTGGTAATGATTGCAGTGAAGAAACAAAGCATTGATCGAGGTGATAATGGCAGGGTAAAGATTGGCTCTGACTGAAAACAGCATGAAAGCAAGATACAGACACTGAGAAAGTTATATAGAAGACAGAATTCAAAGTCTGAAGTTATTGAACTCTGCTGAGTCTAGAAGGCAATAAAGTGCCTCATTGGACAATGGGTTGAAGTCCCTTACAATTTGGCAATTTTCATGGCAATAAAGTCTTCAAGTACATGGTGAGGAACCTGTGATCTTTTGATATATAAAAAAATTTTCGTATGTAGTTTAGTGGATTTAACTTTTACTCACTACGTGGAAAATAATGTTAAAAGAAACATTGACAGCTTAAAGGGACAAGGTACAAGATCCTTTTGTGATCTAATACTATAAGTGTTAGTTTCTTTTTCAGAAATGGAAGCTCAGGACCAGAATTTCAAAAAGAATTCTTCCATTTGATTACCTAACAGTGTAGAATGACTTGAGGGCAATCAATTAAAAGTTTTTTAAAATTTAATTAAAGCTGTTGGCATTGTGGTAGGTATGAGCTTCTTGATTGAAATCTATATATTTTTCATGTTGTATGTATGCATCTACAAACAAGCTTCAGGCTGTTCTTACCAACTGCTGTGCTCTCTCTCCTGCCCAGTATATAGAATTTCTCAAGTCCTGGAAGTATGGTTTAATTGAAGTGCCTGTACTGTGCTCTGTGTTGCAGCTGCTTGTGGAACCAGAATTGTTTTCTGCAAGCTATTGGTTAATAGGCTAACAAACATTAGAGCTAATGGCACTTTGCAATGCAAGGTATATGCCAGACATTGATTTGTTTAATAGAAGCAAAAAAAACCTGAACATCTATGTAAACAAACAATACAACAGCAAAATAGTGCAGATATTAGAAATCTGGAAATAAACCCAAGTGTTGGAAATACTCTGCAAGTCAGACAGAAAAACTGAGAACATTTCAGGCCCGTTTTGATGACAGACCACAGACCCAAAATGTTAATTTTTTCTCTCAAAAAGAAACCCTGTACCTGACTGTTATAATATTATGTTCTACCTGTTCTGAATAGCAGAAGTTGAGAGTTTTTCCATTTACTCTGGCTATACGAGTTATAAATAAATAGGAATTGTATTTCTTAAAGATAGTAATATTTTCAAATTCTTTATTTGACGAACATCTAATCCTCAATTTGCAGTATTAGATACATAATAGATCCTTTTAAAGAAAGGTGTGTAGTTTCAAAATTAAGTAGAACTTTGACATTATTGATCATCATTCTCATTAGAATAGACAATAGACAATAGATGCAGGAGTAGGCCATTCAGCCCTTCGAGCCTGCACCGCCATTCAATATGATCATGGCTGATCATTCCCAATCAGTATCCTGTTCCAGCCTTATCTCCATAACCCTTGACTCCACTATCTTTAAGAGCTCTATCCAATTCTTTCTTAAATGAATCCAGAGACTGGGCCTCCACTGCCCTCTGGGGCAGAGCATTCCACACAGCCACCACTCTCTGGGTGAAGTAGTTTCTCCTCGTCTCTGTCCTAAATGGTCTACCCCGTATTTTTAAGTTGTGTCCTCTGGTTCGGCGCTCCCCCATCAGCGGAAATATGTTTCCTCCTGCCAGAGTGTCCAATCCTTTCATAATCCTATACGTTTCATTCAGATCCCCTCTCAGTCTTCTAAACTCAAGGGTATACAAGCCCAATCGCTTCAGTCTTTCCGTGTAAGGCAATCCTGCCATTCCAGGAATTGACCTCGTGAACCTACGCTGCACTCCCTCAATAGCCAGAATGTCTTTCCTCAAATTTGGAGACCAGAACTGTACACAGTACTCCAGGTGTGGTCTCACCAGGGCCCTGTACAGCTGCAGAAGCACCTCTTTGCTTCTATACTCAATTCCTCTTGTTATGAAGGCCAGCATGCTATTAGCCTTCTTCACGACCTGCTGTACCTGCATGCTTGCCTTCATTGACTGGTGGACAAGAACACCCAGATCTCTCTGAACAGCCCCTTTACCTAATTTGATACCATTGAGGTAGTAATCTGCCTTCCTGTTCTTGCCACCAAAGTGGATAACCAGACATTTATCCACATTAAACTGCATCTGCCATGCATCTGCCCACTCACCTAACTTGTCCAGGTCACCCTGTAATCTCCTAACATCCTCATCACATTTCACCCTACCACCTAGCTTTGTATCATCAGCAAATTTGCTAATGTTATTGCTGATACCATCTTCTATATCATTTACATATATTGTAAAAAGCTGCGGTCCCAGCACGGATCCCTGCGGTACCCCACTGGTCACTGCCTGCCATTCCGAAATGGAGCCGTTAATCACTACCCTTTGTTTCCTATTAGCCAACCAGTTCTCTATCCAATCTAGTACTTTGCCCCCAATACCGTGCGCCCTAATTTTACTCACTAACCTCTTGTGTGGGACTTTATCAAAAGCTTTCTGAAAGTCCAGGTACACTACATCTACTGGATCTCCCTCGTCCATCTTCCGAGTTACATCCTCAAAAAATTCAAGAAGATTAGTCAAGCATGATTTCCCCTTCATAAATCCATGCTGACTCTGTCCTATCCTGTTACTATTATCCAGATGTGCCGTAATTTCATCCTTTATAATAGACTCCAGCATCTTTCCCACCACTGAGGTCAGACTAACTGGTCTATAATTTCCTGCTTTCTCCCGCCCACCCTTCTTAAAAAGTGGCACAACATTAGCCGCCCTCCAATCCTCAGGAACCGACCCCGATTCTATTGAACTCTGGAAAATAATCACCAGCGCATCCACGATTTCCCGAGCCACCTCCTTCAGTACCCTGGGATGCAGGCCATCAGGTCCCGGAGACTTATCAACCTTCAGACCTAACAGTCTCTCCAACACCAAATCCTGGCAAATATAAATTCCCTTAAGTCCAGGTCCTTCAGCCACTGTTACCTCAGGGAGATTGCTTGTGTCTTCCCCAGTGAACACAGATCTGAAGTACCCATTTAATTCCTCTGCCATTTCTTTGTTCCCAGTAATATATTCCCCTGTTTCTGTCTTCAAGGGTCCAATTTTTGTCCTAACCATTTTTTTGCCTTGGACATACCTAAAAAAGCTTTTACTATCCTCCTTTATATTCTTGGCCAGTTTACCTTCGTACCTCATTTTTTCTCTGTGTATTTCCTTCTTACTAATCGTCTGTTGTTCTTTAAAAGCTTCCCAGTCCTCAGTTTTCCCACTTATCTTCGCTAAGTTATACTTTTTCTCTTTTAACTTTATATGTTTCTTTATTTCCCTCGTCAGCCACGGCCGCCCATGTCTCCTCCTGGGATCTTTCTTCCTTTTAGGAATGAACTGATCCTGCAACTTCTGCATTATACACAGAAATATCCGCCATTGTTCCTCCACGGTCTTCCCTGTTAAGGTATTGCACCATTGAACTTTGGCCAGTTGCTCCCTCATAGCTCCATATTTCCCTTTATTCAACTGAAATATTGTCACTTCCGATTGTACCCACTCCCTCTCAAATTGCAGATTGAAGCTTATTGTATTATGGTCACTACTTCCCAATGGCTCCTTCACTTCGAGGTCACTGACCAATTCTGGTTCGTTACACAATACCAGATCCAGAATCGCCTTATCCCTGGTCGGCTCCAGCACCAGCTGCTCTAAAAATCCATCTCTGAGGCACTCCACAAAGTCTCTTTCTTGAGGCCCGATACCATCCTGATTCTCCCAGTCTACCTGCATGTTAAAATCCCCCATAACAACTGTAGTAACATCTTTGCGACAAGCCAATTTCAGCTCCTGATTCAACTTACATCCGACATCCAGACTACTGTTTGGGGGCCTGTAGATGACTCCCATGAGGGTCTTTTTACCCTTATTGTTTCGAAGCTCTATCCACACTGACTCTACATCCCCTGACTCTAGGTCCCCCCGCGCAAGGGACTGAATATCCTCCCTTACCAACAAGGCCACCCCACCCCCTCTGCCCGTCAGTCTGTCCTTACGATAGCACGTGTAGCCTTGAATATTCATTTCCCAGGCCCTGTCCCCATGAAGCCACGTCTCAGTTATCCCCACAATATCGTATCTGCCAATTTCCAAAAGAGCCTCAAGCTCATCCACCTTGTGTCTAATGCTTCGTGCATTCATATATAGAATTTTTAATTTGTTACTGCTCTCACCCTTCCCCTCAACCCTTATTTCACTCAACTTTACAGCATGATGCCTTTTCCAGTTTTCTGCCTCCTTGATACAGTTGTCTTTCTTGACTTCTCTTGTTCTAACTACCCCTTCAATTTCCTTTTTAAACATCCAGCTTGTCCCCTCCCCCCCTCTACTTAGTTTAAATGTAGCGGTGTTGCAGCAGAAAACCTGCCTGCCAGAATGCTGATCCCTGATCTATTAAGGTGCAAGCCGTCTCTCTTGTAGAATTTATGGTTACCATAAAATATACCCCAGTGATCCAAGAACTTGAAACCTTGCTTCCTGCACCAGTTCCCTAACCACACGTTCAAGTCCATTATCTCCCGGTTTCTGGCCACACTAGCCCGAGGAACTGGAAGCAAACTGGAGATAACCACCTTGGACGTCCTGCTTTTTAGCCTTCTTCCTACTTCTCCAAAGTCTCGCTGTAGTATGTTCCTCCTCTTCTTCCCGACATCATTTGTGCCAACGTGTACCACCACCTCGGGCTCTTCACCCTCGTCCTTGAGGATGTCCTGCACTCTGTCCGCGATGTCTTTCACTCTAGCACCAGGAAGGCAACACACCATCCTTAAATCCCGTCTGCTGCCACAAAAACCCCGGTCAGTTCCTCTCACGATGGAGTCCCCTATTACCACGGCTCTGTGCGATGTCCGACTCTTCCGCTCTGCTTCTGCGGCAACTTTTGATTGACAAACATGGCCGCCTTGCGAACTGGCAGTGTCATCAGACTCTACTGTTTCCAAAAGCTTCAACTTGTTCCTGACAGGTACTTCTCCCGGCGTCTCTTGCACCTGTCTCCTCTCTGCCTTCCTCATCGTCTGCACTCTTCTGCTCTCTTCTGGCATGATTGGTGTAATAACATCACTGAAGGTCTTGTCCAGAAAGATCTCATTCTCTTGGATAAGCCTAAGGTCTTTGAGTTCTTTCGTCAGTGCTGCAATATGCTCGGTCAATTGCTGAATGTGCGCACACTTTCCACACATATACGAGCCAGACACACCAGAGTCATTGACCTGCCACATCAAACACGTAGCGCACTGAACCAGCTGAGCAGTCATGTCTTCACCCTCTTCAACTATAAGCTTATTCACCAGAGCCAACTCCCCAGAGCTAAATAGTACATCCATATCACTACCTGTAATTCCTTTTTCTACTGTTCACCTGCCCTGGTCAAGTTGGCAAGATTTCCCTTCAAAAGGATATTTTCATGATGTGACAATGATTCTGATATCTCCTGGACACAAACTGAATGTAGATATCATACTGTCAAAGAATCCAACAGATGTTTATTACAGCTAACTATTATGCACAAACACTACATTCCTCAGGTAAGTCAGTATCTAGGCTAGCAGTAGCTATTACATTTCAACAGAGTAGATTTTCCTGCTTTAGTTGATTCAAGGTAAGATAGAATATGAGATCTTTATACCCGTGAGCCGAATGCTACGATGTGATGCCATCATTTGCATGTCTCTTAAAAGTCTACCTACCTACCAATGGTGAGCTAAAATGCAACACCAATAGTACATGTATTCTTTTGAATGCCTCATTTTATCAGCTCAGTGTGCTACTGCTCAATGTCTTTAACGCTTAACATTTGATCCTGGTATCATAGTTTCATTTTTCGGGTACAAGCATTGATACTACATAACATGGGATTACTTGCACCAGTCTACATGCGCTGCCTGCATCAAATATTAGACATAGAACACCTTGAGTGGAGAGAGGAACTTTTACCTCTGCAAACTGACTTCACATATTTGACAGGAAAATGCAATACTCAGTGCAATGTCAACTTTTGCATGGCTGCCACTTTTCATTAAAAGGAAGTTTTCGATGGTACAAGAGTAAATTAATTAGTTGAAATGGCACAAGAGTGACACGTGGGCAGTAGTGCTCCCTTTCATGCCTGTCGAGTTGGTGCTGTAGGAGATATACACAGGAAGTAATTCGGTCTATGGTTCAAATACAGAGTAAAAGCGTAAATGTAACCACATAAAGGCAAAATAGTAATTGAAATAAAGCAGTCACCCAACTCTCATATATTTGGCTAGAACAGACACAAAATGGTGTAGGATTGATTTGAAAGGCTAAAGAGTAAGTGCCACCTAATGAACATTGTGCCTCTGTTCAGTTGATGCCTTTTTACAAGAATTGTAGTGAGTTTGTGCATATGACACATGAACAAACACTGAATATGTATGCAGTGAATATAGTCTGATGCGGCAGCCCATTTGGATGGCTCAGAAGATATTTGTGGTTTTGAAATTTCATTTTATGATAAAGTTCGTATATACAGGAAAAGCTCTCCTTGATCCACAAGGTACTTGCAGGTCACTGTATAGCTTATAATAGATCTTTGCCTTGATTTCTTGTACAGCCAGATAACTAGGATTGCCAATTGTGATTAGATCTAATCTTTAAGGTCATGAGATAGCAGCAGATGTGGTCAAAACCTATTGCGTCTTATTTTTTCCTAAAAGCCCCTTTTTTTCTCATCTCGATTAAGCAACAAATTTAGAATTATCAATAATTAGATATCTACCTCTATACTAGCAGCATGAAGTACAAAGAAGCAACTAGCGAGAATACAGGAAAATAGTAGAAAGGATTATATTCATCGACCCTATTCCGTGTTCTTATAACATGTCGTCCAGATAAAAAAAATCCAAGTTAATTCTTGCAAAATATATCTAGAAAGTTCCCTTTTTACTCCTTCAATTGATTGAAATTCATCCACAAGATGGCAGGAACCATATTTGATGTTGTAGGGTATCAAACATCCTGTCCAAGACGTCTCCAAAGCTGAGTCATGAGTGAAAGTAATGAAGCAATGTATTGGGACGGATAATCAGGCAACGTTGTGGTTGCTAAGCAAACATAACTATTTTGTCAAGTGGTAGGGGTGACACGGTAGCTTAGTGGTTAGCACTGCTGCCTTACAGTGCCAGGGATCTAGTTTAATTCCAGCCTCGGGTGACTGTCTCTCCATGTTTGCGTTGGTTTTCTCCCACAGTCCAAAGATGTGTAGGCTCGTTGAATTAGCCATGGAAAATGCAAGGTTACAGGGATAGGGCACGAGAGTGGATATGGGCGAGGTTGGTGTGGAATCAATGGGCTGTGACCAGTGGAGTGCTACAAAGATCAGTGCTGGGTCCACTGCTTTTCATCATTTACATAAATGATTTGGTTGTGAGCATAAGAGGTATAGTTAGTAAGTTTGCAGATGACACCAAAATTGGAGGTTTAGTGGACAGATTAGAAGGTTACCCCAGATTACAATGGGATCTGGATCAGATGGACCAATGGGCTTAGAAGTGGCAGATGGAGTTTAATTTAGATAAATGTGAGGTGCTGCATTTTGGAAAAGCAAATCTTAGTAGGACTTATAAACTTAATGGTAAAGACCTCAGGAGTATTGCTGAACAAAGAACCTTGGAGTGCAGGTTCATAGCTCCTTGGAAGTGGAGTCGCAGGTAGATAGGATAGTGAAGAAGGCATTTGGTATGCTTTCCTTTATTGGTCAGAGTATTGAGTACAGGAGTTGGGAGGTCATGTTGCGGCTGTACAGGACATTGGTTAAGCTATTTACTGCTCAATTCTGGTCTCCTTCCTATCAGAAAGATGTTGTGAAACTTGAAAGGGTTCAGGAAGGACTTACAAGGATGTTGCCAGGGTTGGAGGATCTGAACTGTAGGGATGGGCTGAACAGGTAGAGCTGTTTTCCCTGTAGTGTTGGAGGCTGGGGGATGACCATATAGAGCTTTATAAAATCATGAGGGGCGTGGCTGGATAAATAGACAAGTCTTTTCCCTGGGGTGTGGGAGAGCAGAACTAGAAGGCATAGGTTTAGGGTGAGAGGGGAAAGATATAAAAGAGACCTAAGGGGCAGCTTTTTCACACAGAGGATGGTGTGTGTATAGAATGAGCTGCCAGAGGAAGTGGTGGAGGCTGGTACAATTGCAACATTTAAAAGGCATCTGGATGGGTTTATGAATAGGAAGAGTTTGGAGGGATATGGGCCAGGTGCTGGCAGGTGGGACTAGATTGGGTTGTGATATCTGGTTGGCATGGACGGGTTGGACCGAAAGGTCTGTTTCCATGCTGTACATCTCTATGACTCTGAGTGGTGCTCAAAACAAAAATGGAACCACTTTTACTTCAACTGATTTGTTATGCAAATCCAAATGCATTGGAGTCATTCAAATCTGAAAATATTTGTATGGCTAAACCAATATTAATTTGGGGAACTGTTGCAACAGGGAGGCAAACCCCACTGTTAATTAAACCCGGAAAAGCTTGCCTCGAAATGTTAAAATATGAGTGACAGAGAAGTCCCAAATTCCACTAAAGAAAATAATATCAATTTATTTTCTAAAAGTGAACATGAAACATAAGGAATTCACAAATTTAAGCCCCTCTTTCTCTTTACTGCATACTATCTACCTCCAACTCTGTAAAAATATACTGTACCAATAAGAGACTTATTAAAATTACATCAACTTAATTTCAAAAGCACAGTCTCTGTCTTCTTCTGTGTCTTCACTCTTCTGGCTGCGGATCTCCCTGGTTGTCTTTTTTCTTACTGCGAGTATGTTTCACATGAAAAGGTACCTTTGATAAAGTGTACAGAGGACCTCGATTATCCGGACAAATTGGGCAGGCACTATTTAGTTCGGATAATTGTTTATTCAGTTAATTGATTTCCTCTGGGGCTCGGAGTTTTCTGTGAAGTCTGCTCCCTGTTCAGGAGACAAGGCATCAGCACATTGTGCGCGAGTCTCCACCCCCTGCCCACCCCCAAACCCGCTCCCCAAACCCCGTACGCCCCACCACCTGTCGTCCAACCCCGTCCACCCACTCCCCCAATCCCATCCGCCCCCACCCCCAACCCCAACCCTGTCCGCTCCTCAACCCCATCTGCTGCCCAACCCTGTCTGTGGCCCCTGCCTGCCCTCCCAACCCATCTGCCCCCCCCAACTCCATCCGCCCCCTCAATCACCTCCAACCCCATGCGCTCCATCCTGCCCCAAAACTCCAACTGTCCCACCCACTCTCCAAACCCCTTCCAACCCCCCGCCCATCCCCAATCCCGTCCGACCTCATCTGCCCCCTGCCCACCCTCCAAATCATGCCTGCGCCCAACCCTGTCCGTCCCCAACCCCCCACACCCAGCCCCCTTAACCCTATCCAACCCCATCTGCCCACAACTCCCCACCCACCGTCCACCCCCATCCACCATCCATCACCTGTCCACACTCCTGGACCCTCCCCCACCCCCCTCCCCGGGGGAGTCGGACTGTACACCGACAATAAGACTGCTGCTGTCTTTGTGGGGCAAGTCTCCAAATAGTACACACACACAAAAAAAAACCTTTTACTGCGACTTCTTGATAGGTTCTACTTTTACACTGTACAGGACAATGTTAGAGAGATTATGTGGGGAAGGGGTTTCAACACCCCTGTGTAGAACTCCAGGAAAAGTATTGGGCAAGAGAGAGGGAGGGTGGGAGGCCAGTCATTTGGAGATGATGCCTGGACTGTTCTCGGCAGAATTTCAGTGAGCCGAGTTTGCTTTTAGTCATTGTATCTGTAAACAAAAGACACGATCAGGGTTGAAACAGCTCTTTGACGTGATGTTTCTATTGGGACCTCGAGATCTTCTTCGGATAATCAGATATTAATTGATATTCAGATAATCAATGTTCCTCTGTATTTAATAATTTCTTTGAGAGCAAGTCGTTAAGATGGGCAATTAGCTATCTAAGAGTTTCTCTCTCCACAGCAGTTGCTCTCTTACCAAATGTCAAAATGTCCACATTTTTATACCTCCAACATTGTATCGTCTCATTGAATGTATTGTTTTGCTAACATTGAATCAAACTCGATTGGGTTTTAGTATCCTGATGCATAATGTAGACTGATTGCTGTTTTGACAACAATTTGAATTTAACCAACCAAAACTCAAGAATCCATTTCACAGCCAAACGTTTCATATGTTCAATTTTCCAGTACACTCTGGGACTGCCATCTAGTCATATACACAGGTGCCTGTAATCTCTCAGTTCAGACCAGCATTTTCTTTCTCTTCAAGGTTCAGTACGCTTTCAAAGAGCTATGAACCTGCACTCCTCGGTCTTTTTGTTCAGCATCACTCCCTAGGATCATACCATTAAGTGTATAAGTCCTGCTAAGATTTGCATTCCCAAAATGCAGCACCTCACATTTATCTAAATTCAATTCCATCTGCCACTTCTCAGCCTACTGGCCCACCTGGTCAAAGTCCTGCTGTAATCTGAGATAACCTTCTTCACTGTCCACTACACCTCCAATTTTAGTGTTATCCGCCAACTTACTAACTATACCTCTTATGCTCACATCCAATTCATTTACATAAAATGATGAAAGGCAGTGGACACAGCACTGATCCTTGTAGCACTCCACTGGTCACAGGCCTCCAGTCTGAAAAACAATCCACCACCTTCTCCACTACCCCCACCCCCCCTCCCACCCCCCCACCCCCATCTTCTACTTTTGAGCCAGTTCTATATCCAAATGGCTAGTTATACTTGTATTCTATGAAATCTAACCTTGTTAACCAGTCTCCCATTGGGAACCTTGTCGAACGTCTTTCTGAAGTCCATATAGATCACGTCCACCGCTCTGCCCTCATCAATTCTCTTTGTTACTTCTTCAAAAAACTCAATCAAGTTTGAGACATGTGATTTCCCATGTACAAAACCATGTTGACTATCCCTAAACATTCCTTGCCTATCCAAATACATCCTGTTCCTCAGGATTCCCTTACCCACCACTGCGCCAGGGTCACTGGTCTATAGTTCCCTGGCTTGTCATTACCACCCTCCTTAAACGTTAGCCAACCTCCAGTCTTCCAGCACCTCACCTGTGACTATTGATGATACAAATATCTCAACAAGGGGCCCAGCAATCACTTCCCTTGCTTCTCACAAAGTTCTAGCGTATATCTCGTTACCTCATTTCCGAAGGCTTCCCATTTTCTTGCCGTCCCTTTACCTGCGAACACCTGCCCCCAATCAGGTTTTGAAAGTTCTTGCCTAATAACCTTCAAAATTAGCCTTCCTCTAATTTAGAACTTCAACTTTTAGTTCTGGTCTATCCTTTCCTATCACTATGTTAAACCTAATTGAATTATGGTCGCTAGCCCCAAAGTGCTCCCCCACTAACACATCAATCATCTGCCCTGCCTTACTTCCCAAGTGTAGGTTACATTTTGCATCTTCTCTAGTAGGTACATCCACATACTGAATCAGAAAATTTTCTTGTACACACTTAACAAATTCCTCTCCATCTAAACCCTTAATACTATGGCAGTCCCAGTCTATGTTTGGGAAGTTAAAATCCCGTATCATAACCACCATATTATTCTTACAGATAACTGAGGTCTCCTTCCAAATCTGTTTCTCAATTTCCCTCTGACTATTAGGGGGTCTATAATACAATCCCAATAAGGTGATCATCCCTTTCTTATTTCTCTGTTCAACCCAAATAACTTCCCTGGATGTATTTCCAGGGATCTCCTCCTTCAGTATAGATGTAATGCCATCCCTTATCAAAAATGCCACTCCCCCTCCTCTCTTATCTCCCTTTCCTTCATGAGACATTTGTATCTTGGAACGTTAAGCTGCTAGTCCTGTCCATCCCTGAGCCATGTTTCCATTAGGGTAAGGCTGAAATGTAGAAAACTGGTGAGGAAACCAGAATTGGAGATTGGAGATTGGATTCTTGGATTTTGGAGAAATCCCAGATCTGATTCTTGTGATCAGGACTACAGGAATAGTAAGACAGAAATTAGAGAAATCATAAAATGACCACCCCAAGAAGTGTTGTTTTTAGAAAAGTCGTGTTCAGTGCATTTTTTTTTAACCAAGCATCATTGCACTCCACTCGCGTAATGAGGTTTGAAGTGTTATTGAAGTGATTTGTGAACATATTAGATTTTCCTTGGCTCCAAGCATGTGATATTGTGATTCTGAATCTTTACTGAAAGATGCATTCATATGTAAAATAAAATCTAATTCCTGAAAATAATGAACCATCAAGACACAAAAAAAGCAATTATTCAGTCAGATGTTGTCTTTTTTTTCATTCCTTACAAAAATTATGGAGAAATGGTACTGTGGTTTTGGCAATCCCTCCATGGCCTATGGTTTCAGTAATGGTTTTACCATGATCAATATCTTCATCACATGTTCGGGATCTAACTATACCAACTCTGACCCTGAACCACCTGTTTCACTACTAATCCACAAGCAAAGGGCAACTTCAATGTACGTACACTGCATCTTTGTCATTTTCCTCAACTGAATAAGAACCTTCCTCTCATTATTTGTTTATGAGATGTGGGTGACGTGGAAAAACCAACATTTATTGCCCATTTCTAATTGCCTTTAAGAAGGCGGTGGTGTTTTGAAAGAGCTACTTGCTATTAGCTGTGTGGATGATCAGCCATGATCATAATGAATGGTGGTGCTGGCTCGAAGGGCTGAATGGCCGACTCCTGCATCTGTTGTCTATTGTCTATTGCTGGGTGTTCCCATGTACTTGCGTTCCTTGTTCAGGGCAGTACAAGTTATGAATTTAGAAAACGATTTTGAAAGTTGCTATAATAAATCTTCATCACAGGCACATCTTGCAAACATGTGCACTTGTAGTGGGAACAATAAATGCTTAAGGTGCTGGATGGCATGCCAATAAATTGAATTGCTTTATTCTGAGGCCTTCAAGCTTATTGAGTAATGTAGGGGCTGCATTCATTCAGACAAATGACGAGAGTTCCACGTCTTGTGCTTTACAGGTGGTGGACAGCATTTGTGGAGTCAGGATGCAAAATATTTACCAAAGAATACCCAGGCTTGACCTTCCCTTACTATTATTTGTTTGGCTAGTACAATTAATTTTCTGGTCAGTGGCTCCCACCTGGATGCTCGTGGTGGGAGATTCAACAATGGTAATGCCATTACTGAACACCACACTTCATGGGCTGGCAGGACTGATGTATACAGCGAGTCTAGATCAGTTAGGACTATATTCAGTGAAGGTGGTGGAGAGGGTGGGGTGGGGGCTTCTTGTAGAAATCTAACAAGTTTTAACAAGGTGAGACAATACACATTTGAAAGATGTTCCCAATGATAAATTAAGGACGAAGACAAGGAGAATCGTTTTGCCGAGACAGTGGTAAGCCTGTGGAAGTTAAGCCTCAGAAAGCAGTTGAGGCCAAAACGTTGAATGTTTTCAGGAAAAAGTTAGATAAAATTCTTAGGGCTAAAGATATCAAAGGATATGGGGAGGAAGTGTATCCTGGGCAGTGAATTAGATGATGAACAGCAATGATCATATCGAGTGGCAGAGCAGGCTCAAAGGGATGAGTGACCTACTCCTCTGATTTTCTATGTTTCTATTGAATGTGGAGGGAAGGTGATTAGACTCTGTCAAGTTGGAATAGTTATTACTTACTATTTATGTGACATTAATGTTACTTGCCACTTTGTATTAGCTCAAGTCTAGTGTAGTGTTCTTCATTATCTGGGAGGTGAGGATTGTGCTGAATATTTTGCAATAAACAGCAAACATTCCCATTTCTATGACTGATAGAGTTATTGATGAAGAAGCTGAAGAAGATTGAACAAAACACAGTGCCCTGAGGAACTTGCCACAGAATCCTGGGGCTGAAGATAATTGATCTCCGATAACCATGATAGTCTTCCTTTGTGTTAGGTGTGACTCCAGTAAGTGGAGAGCCTTCTCCCACTTCTAATTGACTTCAATTGTGACCTCAAACTTCCTGAAGGGTTGGGAACTAATTAAAAAAAATTCCCCAGATAAGCATCAGAAGATCCACTTGCATAGTTTAAACATTCACTGCTCATTGATTCAAACCACTAAGTCACCTGAGGTTGACAGAACCATGAAATAGAGTCATAGAGATGTACAGCATGGAAACAGACCCTTCGGTCCAACCTGTCCACGCCGTCCACTTTCTGTGTCAAACATCTTATCCTATTGCTGTCTCTCCGTCTTCCTTTTTGACTTCAAATTTTGTTTCCTTGTCTATCCTTGCCAACTCTTGCCTAGTGTGTATTGTTTAGTTTACCAATGGTGGCAGAGCCTTTGCATGCCTAAGATTTACCTTGTTGACTCCTTCCCTGAACACTTACATCATCTTCACCTTACGTAAACCTTCGTTAAACAAACACATTTTGAACATAATTAAGCTGCTATACAAATGCTATTTGCTGCTGCTATATCATGCTTTGCTGGGGAAATAAATCCTTGTCATAATTGTAAGATTATATGTTACTTTAGCATTTCATTTAGGTTCCAGAAATTTTTGAGTTGCAGCATCATTTTGTTTGCTCTCAGCATAGAGGAAATTATTTCTGAAAACATTTCAAATAAAGCGGTTGAGTGTCATATTCCATTAAGAAATCTCTGCACAGCAGGAGTCTAGCAAGCACTTCTTCAAAAACCTCTCTGTTTAAAGCTGGATGACCCCACAAATTAGATTGTTACCATCTGGAATTCAAAGCAAAATAAGTATTATATAAAAAATAAATAACAGGAAAGCACAGAGCAGTTGCATTCAGTTTTGGGGATGCATTAATAAATTCTAAAATTATGAAGTGCAAATTAAATTGCAGCTGGGTTGATTATTTTTGTGAGAATTTCTGAAGTGATGAGCTCTGTAATTTGGGCCACCATTACTTTATTAAAATGAAGAAAGACATAAATTTGCTTTCTAGTAATTATACAAAGCATACTAACTAGGCTTCTGTCTTCTTGTAAATTTATGTGACTTCCCTATGTTCTCTTTTTAAAATACTCCTATGTTAATACAAAAACCATCCTCCACCATAATAATTAATTCTTCTTTTTCCTTCAGATTTTTTCATGGTATTTAGAATTACTGCAAAGCTGGTTAATACATTTTTTAATTTATTCATGAGGATTATAGTTAGAGTGACTGGGGAAGATGTTGCACACAATAGTGAGAATGGTAGAACATGGTGAGTCATGGTGGGAGGTGGGTACAGTAGCAGAGATAGAGTGAATGTGTGAGATCGGATAGAATATAATGACGTTTACCCTGGTGGAGTGGAGAAAGATATTGACCATCTTCCTGAAATGCTGGGCTTTTCAGCAGACGGCTGTGACTGAACTTCCACTTTGCAACCTCACACCAGGCTGGCATTGTCTGGTGTCATGGTCTCCAGTGCTGGTCCTGAGGGAGGAGGAAATCCTACATAGGTACCACCCTTCCTGTAGGATCTCCTCGACTCTGCCTGCAGAGTGGAGTGCCAATTTCCCTCTGATTCCAATTTCAGAGCACAAATACCTTCCTCCATTTTCGTTAACCCCCTCCCAGTCAAGGTTCTGTCCTGTATGGGATGCACTCAGTGTAGCCAACCCATTTTTTAACCATTCTCAATCCCTGCTATCTCCTATTCAACTTCTCTTATCCCTTGGCTTACTAAACAATTCCTTTGTCTGCTTCTCTTTTTTTTTCCCTCTTGCTCTCTGATAGTTACTAGCCCTGCTGAGTTTCATCAGCACTTTCTGTTTCTGTTTGCTCAAGCACTTCTTGTCTGTTTTCCTTTATCTTGCCAATGTCATGACAAAAGAGGCAGGAAGACCATGCTTTCTGGTCTACGCTCACTATTGCGCTGAAACCCTCAGGAGGTGTAGGTGTTTTGACGAAAGAATTCTGCTGATTACGGTGTCAAGTTCCTCTGGGACTGGTGTTCCTCCTGTTGGAATGAAGATGCTCATGAGGTTAAGTGGGCCTTTTGGGTTAATAGGAGGATGTGAAAGCATGCTTTGAATTATTTGGGGGGGGGGAAGTTCTATCATTGAGAATGGCATGTTCCTTACAATCATACCTTGCTCATACTTTTCTCCTGAATGCTTCCCTGGCCAGATCAATATTCCATGGTTTTCTTTTCACTGAGCCTGATCTCTTGTAGGGATACAATGTTGATATTCGACTTAAAAGTTCCCAGCTATCTAGAGTGTGTTATTGACCAGTTACACGGTTCTGTGAATATGGTCATGATGTTTCAGCTTAACAGTCAATGAGTTGGCATTTTCATTTTGTTTATTTTATTTGTCTGATGCAATGAATCCCATCCGGCTGCTGACGACAGATGCAAAGCTCCTAATACTCACTGAGCATGCGGAGATCGTATGTGCATGAGAAGAGCAGCATTGGTAAGAGATAAATACTGGCAACAGAAAGCCTTTTCAGTTAAGAGGAAGAGTTAAGTCCATTAGGGATCAGAGAAGGAAGCTCTGTATGGATCTGGAAGATGGGCACATTCCTCAATGAATGCATAGCATTGGTTTTCTCAAAGGAAAAAGTAAACATAAGGGTGGAGGACTGTAAAATCTTAGAAGTTAACCTAGAGAGAGGGAGAGAGAGGTGATACAAGAGGTTTTAGCACCTTAAAAGGGGATAAATCCATAGACCAGATAAAGTGTATCCATCACAGGCTATTGAGGAAAGCGAGGGTCAAAATATCAGAGGTCCTGGCTGTAATTTTGAAATTCTCTCTAGCCACACGTGAGGTGCCAGAGGATGGGGAGGGACAGCTAAATTTGTCCAATTATTTTTAAAAAGGAAGGCAAAGAAGAAGAAATTAACCTCGGTGATGGGGACGTTATTAGAAAAAACGCATGGAAAGTGTATATCTGCCCTTGGAGCAACACGTATTAATCAGAGATAGTGAGCATGGATTTATGAAAGGAAGGTCATGTTTGGCAAATTTGGTCCCACTTTTGAGGAGGTAACTCAGAATGTTGATGAGATTAATCACTTGATATGATCTACATGGACTTTAGCAAGGCTTTTGGTAAAGTCTCAAATGGCAGGCTGGTCAAGAAATGAAGAGCCTTTGGGAACCAAGGCAAGGTGACATATTAGATCTCAAAATTAATTGGGAGTCAGGAATCAGAAGGTGATGGTTGAGGGCTGTTTCTGTTACTGGTAGTCTTTTTATAGTGGGATTTCACAGGAGTTAGTGCTGGGGCTCGGTGTTTGTGGTGTGCATTCATGATTTCGACTTAAATGTAGGGGATATGACCAAGAAGTTTGCAATTAACAGGAAAATCTGAAGGTTGGTAAAGCATGAGGAGGACAGTTGTAAACTTCAGGAGGGTATCAATGGACTAGCCAGCTAGTCAAAGCAATGCAATCCAGACATGTGTGAGGTCATGCACTTAGCCAGGGCTAACAGGGGAAGGAATTACACTCTGAATATCAGATGCTAGAAAGTACTGAAGGACCTTAGTCCATAGATCCCTGAAAAGGTAGCAAACAAAGTAGGTGTGGTGCTTAAGAAGGCACATAGGATACTTGCCTTTATTAGCCGAGGAGTGGAATACAAGAACAAGGTTACGCTGGAACTGCATTTGTAGGGTGACCAAGACTATAAACTTAACATTCAAGGGTATTCAACATCCTGCAAAAATAGACAAAAAGTAAAAAGGAGGTGGGGTGACTTTGTTAATAAAGGAAAAACTCAATGCTGTGGTGAGTAACCTTACTGGTACAATAGACTTTGATGTGGAATCAGTTTGGGTGAAAAGAAGGACTAGCGTGATTATCTGAATGGTGATAGATTAAGAAGGCCGTGCAGCTAAACCTAGCTATTCTTGTGCGTCAGTTGCTGAAGGTAAGCATTCAAGTGCAGTAGCTAGTGAAGAAGGCAAATCTTTGCCTTCACAGCAAGAGGATTATAGTACAGGAGTAGGGATGTCTTGATGCATTTGTACAGGGTCTTGGTGAGACCACACCTGGAGTATTGAGTAGCTGAGGAAGAATGTTCTGGCTTTCGAGGGAGTGCAACAATGATTTACCAGACTAATTCCTGGGATGGAGGGATTGACATATTTAGGGCTGGAGTTTGAATGAATGAGGGGTTTCTCATAGAAAATTCTAACAGGAATAGACAGGGTAAAGGTAGGAAGGAATGTTCCTGATGACTGCAGAGAACAATGGAATACATTCTAAGGAAACAGGGCAGGCCATTTAAGACTGAGATGAGGAAAAACTTCTTCACCTGGAGAGTGGTGAGCCTGTGGAAATTCTGCCACAGAAAATGGTTGAGATCAAAACATTGAATGTTTTTGAGGAGAAGTTAAATAGAGTTCTTACAGCTAAAGGGATCAAAGGGTATGGGAAGAAAGTTGGAACAAAGTGCTGAGTGAGATTATCAGTCATGATCATATTGAATAGCGGAGTAGGCTCAAAGGGCCTATTTCTAGCCCTATTTTCTATGTTTAATTATTTACTATGTATATTTATAATCTTATTAAAGAATAATAAGACTATAGGGGACAGAATGTAATATGTCAAAATTTATTGTTATTAAAGATATAAGTGGGAGTGGATATCGTGATGAAGACCTAAGGAATTTACGAAGTTATATAAGTACGTTGAATGTGTGGGTAAAATCCTGGCAGATGGAGGTTAATGTCTTCAAATATGAGGTCATGTGCTTCGGTAGAAAGAATCAAATCACAGAAGAGAGACTTGAGAAAAGGTTTAGCATAGAAGGATCTGAATGTTCTTGTGTATGAAATATACAAAGCTGACATGCAGCTGCAGCAAGCAATTAAGGCGGCAAATGGAAATTTGGCCTATATTGCTGAGAGGTTGGAGTATAAAAATGGCGTAATCTTTTTACAACTTACAAGGGGTTGTACCTGGAGCACTGTGCAGAGGTTTAGTCCCCAAATTTAAGAAAGAATATATTGGTATTGGAGGCAGTTCAAAAAAAAGATTTGCTGGGCTGCTTCCTATGATGTAGTGGTTGACTTATTGAAAACAGCTAAACATGTTAGGCGTTTATTCATTAGAGTTTGAAGGACTAGAATGTGATTGATTGTGTTGATACATACATGATTCGGAGGGGGCATGACAAGCTGGTTGTTGACAAGATGTTTCCATTAGTGGGAGAATCGTGTAAGAAGGAACATAGTCACAGAATTAGAGAACACTCATTTCAAACTGAGATGGAGAGAAATTCTTCGCTGAGGGTAGTGAATGTCTAGAATTTTCCATTCTAGAGAGATTTGGAGGCTACATCGCTGGAAGTACTTAAAGAGAATTTGAAATATCAAAGAGTTGAAGGCTATGAGGATCTGACACGAAAGAAGAGTTGAGGTCTGGAGCATACCAGCCATGATATTGTTAACTGGTGGAGCAGGCTTGAGGGACCAAATGGCCTACTCCAGTTCTTGTTTATTTGTATTTGCCTGATTGTAACATATCACATCTTACTAGTCTGTGGTTGCTTTATTTGAGGGGGACAGTGGATTGCCCACTACAACAGGATTGTCCCTCCCACTGCAGACAGTCAATAGCACCCATTCTCTACATAATTTTGGGTAGGATTTATCATCTGTAACTGTTGTGTTCTACCTTGTGCAGGCAAAATGGAAAATCCTCTCCAGAGCATAAGCCTGCAAAATTGACAAGCTGACTAACATGAGGACCCCTCACACATTGGTCTCATTGCAGTGCTGCTGGGAAGTTGACATACTTAGACATCAGTTTGTATTTGGGCTCCATTGCAGATTATTTGTCAAGGTTCACTCCCCTAGGTTTCAACGCTCTGACGTATCCACAAGGCTTTGGATATTTGACCTTGGTTGGAGGTCTAGTTGCTGAGTGCTGCCAGTGTGTGTCCATTTGCTAGTGTGCCTACACACTATATGTCTGAGGGCCAGACCTCCATGGATTTGGTTTAAAGCTTTTGTCTTGGGCTGTGAGGCAGCCGGTTCCCGTGTGTCATCATGAGCTGAGGATTTGACAATGAAGAGATTTGGACTGATAGGAAGACACTTACACATTTGCTTTCTTTCCTGCATTGCACCCCACTAACAGTATAAGTAGAAGAAGACAAGCAAACTAGCACACAAAAGCAGAATGCTTGCTAGCTCTCTTCATCCCACACTCAATACCATTGATATATTGGACACACACAATCATTATCAACATGACACTCTGGCCTGTGCTTGCAGCTAGTTACAATATCAAATATTATATATAAAGAGTGCAGAACTCTCTTGGGTTATAAAAACTACAAATTGAGTTTTCTTCCAAGGTCCTGTCACCTACAGTTACCGCTTTTTAGTATTGTCAGTCGAGAATGAAGAACTGCATTGAGTATCCTCAGCCTCATCATAATCTCACAGCATCCATCTAAAACAGTGTAAACAAATATTAAAGGTTAACAATTATCAACAAGTCCAGCATGTCCAATCCAGCATGTCATCGTGATTGGTGAGGGTACGGAATCATAAACACAACCAAAATAGACTTCAGGGTCTGAAAAGTGCTTATTAAGTGCACGTAAGAAAAACTGTTTAATTTCTAACTTTATTCCTTTACTTTTCTACTTAATACAAGGAAGAACTGTAATGTTAATTTTTAACTTTATTTCTACTTATATGAAGAACAATGGTAATGCTTTACGTTTAACTTTATTTCTTTATGTTACTACTTATACCTAAGTTTTGTTATCAAGTACCTTTGCATCTAAGATGGGCCGTGTGTGGCGACATTGTACACTTTTCACTGTACCCGGTACTTGTGCACTTCAGTATATGTGACAATAAAGCTTAAATCAAATTAAATTAAATCAAATCAAATTAAAATATATTTGTTAATAGATGATTTTTAGAGTAATTTAAATCACAAGTATCTCTAGCAGTAATGAGGGAAAAGCTAACTTGCTTAATTTAATCAATTAAACTTCGGGAACATTTTTATACATACAGATATTTTAGACATGACCATTCTTGCTGAGCAATTAATCATGAAAGGATTCATTTTATTGACAATTTGAACTTACTGCTTCAATACTTCAGTGACTCATAAGTAAATGGTCAGGATTGAGTTCCTTTATGCTGTTCTGTGAAATTTATTGTTTGGGTGTTAAACATTCGCATTGATATTTACCTTCTTTCTATCCTAACAGTTGTAACTGTTAGACTCTTTTCAAAGTGTTTTTTTTCTCTATTTGAGCTTGAGTAAATTTAAATTACTTGCTCCATAAAATGCCTTGGCAAACTTTGAGGAAACCTTAATCAGCTGTGCTTTCTTGTGTCCTATCTGAAACAATCCATTTTAGCTTACACTTATATCCTAATCTCCTGGTAAACTATTCTAATCAGTCCACTTGGTAACCTATGACATCAGTGAACAGTAATCATTTGAAAATGTCACTACAATTTCTTGCCAGGTTCTTCCATTGAAAGAGAACAGCTTAAGCTCTATAATTCTGACCTTAATTGCTCTAGTCCCCTCATTATTCCATATAACAATTCTGTGCATCTTTTCCAGCTCCGTTCCATCTATCTTATAATAAGTGTTCCAGATTACATACTATACAGTGTGTCAGGATAACCAACTGTAACGACACACTCTTCATTTTTTTGTACACAATCTAAAATCATTAACAAAAACAGAAGTTGCTGGAGGAACACAGCAGCTCTGGCAGCATCTGTGGTGATGAAGCAGAGTTAACATTTTGACTCTTCTTCATAACTAAAATCTAACACAAAAATCATTTCTGTTTTATTGACAGCAGTCAGATATTAGCATGGTGCCTTTAAGGATCGATATAAGCTGATACCACTTTTTTGATTATTTTTGTCTAAAATAAATTTTTTAGCTCTTTAATATTGTTGCTTAGATTATGACTTGAAATGCAGCGGCTAGTTATCTGTTCACCTATCCAAAATTTAAAGCTGAGTGTGTAACCTGTTACCATTTTCAGTCTGTTAACCACCCCTTACTACATTACTATTATCCAAACACTTTGGGATGAAGGTTATACCCACTCCAATAACATTTAGGAAAATTTTTAGTGTCAATTTATATCAAGCTCTTTAGAATAGTGTTATCCAAACCAGTAGCTACTTGTAAATGTCTACCATTTTTGTTTTTTTCCTGGCTTGATGCTTGGTTTTTTTCCAAAGAATTCTCTAATTTGGCCTTTGAACTTTCTTGAACCAGCCTGAAATCATTGACTATCATTATTCTGATCTGCTTCTAATAATTACCACTAAATTGCCAATTTAGAGTCTGGATATGTTCAAGAGCACTTCAGTTACACCAGTATGTAGTTTAAAACAGTTCAGTGATGAAACTGATAATCTGAGATTACAAAATCATCCTTTCGATATTATTTATCTTAGCTCACTTACTAAACCATGTTGATTACACATTTGTTTACACAAAAGACATATTAACATTTCCTATACTCAAGAATCACTAAGAATTAGCAACAAACACCAATTGAGACTAAGTTATTTTCTACATTGAGGTATTTTGGGCTCCAATGGAATGAAAGAAATACTTATCTCAGCAATGTGTTTCGATACAAGGGAACATACAAGATCTAAAGTATATGCATGAATCAGCATACATATAATAAATTTTAGAAAGTATTTTTTGCCATCACCTCCAAGTCAGTGTACAAATTGCTTGTTTTGAGTGTTTGTGATGAAGAGGACTGGTTACCCAAGAGTTGAAAACATTCAGCTTTTGTGTGTCAACCAAAATGAAGCTCTGTTGGAACTGTCACGTTTGCATTTCTGTGTAGTGCCAACAATAAACTGGTTATTTTGTCAGCCTAGACTCTCGACTCTGTATCAGAAAGACATGAGTTCAATTCTCAAAATCTCAAATTCTCAAAATACTTCAGGCAGACATTCCTGTGCAGAAGCGAGAGATCCGGCACTGTCAAGGTAGTGAACTTTAATTAATAAAAGCATTGCCATCGAGAATATACCAATTACTGATGATTGACGGTAACTTTCGAGCTTTGTTTAAATTTTAAACCAAACAATCTTCCTTTGGTTATTTTGCACGAATCTGCTATGGTTAGAATTTGGTTTGCAGTTAAAGTTCTGGGGTATTGCGATTGTAATTGCTTATTTTTGGTTATGGAACATTGTCCTCGAAAGAAGAAATTACAGAGTGTGAAATGCACTCACAACAACCTGGTTTTAGAAAGGATTGAAGCTATTGGCAATGAAATGACAATGCTTTCTTTTGGATCTTTCATCTTGTTCCTAAACGTCCGTCTGAGTAATGAGACTCTTCTCTGAAAAAAGCTGATATGAAGAATGTTGAGGCAGAGGCTTGAGGGTTGAATGACCCTTCCTGATTTTATATTCTTCATAACATAGAACTGTACAGCACAGGAACAGGCCTTTTGACTCACAATGTTGTGCCGAACATGACACCAAATTAAACTAATCCCTTTTGCCTGCCCTTGGTCCATATCCCTCCATTTCTTGCATATTCATGTGCTTATCTAAAAGTCCTTTAAGTGCCCCTATTGTATCTGCTTCCACTACCACACTTGGCAGTGCGTCCCAGACTCCTACTACTCTGTGTAAAAAAAAACTTATCCTTCACATCTCCTTTTGAGCTTTCCCCCTCTCACCTTAAATGTATGCCTCCTAGTTTTAGACAATTCAATTCTGGGGAAAAAGATTCTGACTGTCAAGCCTATCTATGCATCTTATAATTTTAAAGTCATCTAACAAGTCTCCCCTCAGCCTTCGCCATCCAATGAAAACAACCAGAGTTTTTCCTAACTCTTCTTATACCTCATACCTGCTAATCCAGGTAGTAACCTGGTAAACCACTTCTGCGCCCTCTGCAAAGTCTACATTTTTCCTGTAATGTGGCAATCAGAATTGAACGCAATACTGTAAGTGTGGCATAACCAAAGTCTTATAAAGCTGCAACATGACATCCTGACTCTTGTGCTCGATTCCCTGACCAATAAAGGCAAACATTCCATATGCCTTCTTTGCCACTCTATTTACTTGCGTGGCCACTTTCAGGGAGTTGTTGATTTTGCTATAACAAGACACTGACTGGGAAATTTGCATTTTGCAGTGCATTGCTACAAGCTGTGACTGGCTTGGTTGCCTTGCCAAGGTTCGTTACACATTTCTGCTGTTATGTAATTATGTGGAGAGTTATAATAGTTACCATCAAGGCCATTTATTGAATTTAACATGTACTTTTGCAGCTTGAGGCAAATAGAAGTCGAGTCCTCTTTTCTGAATTACCTCAACAGAACTGTCTTTAAATACATTGGTTCACTGCCATGAAGAAGTTTGACCTTCGATGTTAATGGAAACTAGTTTATACAGGGTACAAAATGGCTGCCTAGCTACTTTCCTCTTCTGCAACAATTCCCAATTTCTCCAATTCCCAGCTGATTGAATTCTCAACACAAATAATGCAGAAAGCCTTGAAAAGTGAATTATAATACTTCACTGAAAGCTTACCTGGTTCTCAGTGGTCTAAAGCCAACAGTGATTTGACAATTTTGTTGCATCATCATTGGGAAATATGTAGCCAATGATGTTAAAGTTATTTAGATTATGGTCAAAGTCAAAAATGATTTCCAATGATTTGACTCTTCTTTTTTTTAATTCTGAAAGCATGCAGAGAATGATTGTGCTATTGAAAAAAAAACGACAAAGTCAGCTGTCATTTTAGAAATAGCATATATATCAAAGTGCATTTGTAAATGAGGGTTAAACACTTTAAAACTGAGCCTTTTTATTCATGCACTAAGTATTGACAATTTTGAAGATTTCCACATGTTATTTATAAAAACCAATGATGGTAAATTTCTTTCAAATATGTTTGCTATTGAAGTGCACAATTTTTTAGTTTTGTAATTTAAATTAGTTTTAAAATTTGCATGCTCGTACTGTATTTTAAATATTCCCAAAGCACAAATTGTAGTGATATATGATTGAAATAGTCATACATCTTGATACTGCATAGGTATGAATTAAAGAAAAGGAGCCATTTCCCATCCATGCAGTAATTATATGTACCTGTTTATTAATGGAGTTATGCTAATCCCTAAGGCACGTCCTCCCAAGGTATTTTGGTTGCTGGCTACAGCATAGATTGCACTTGCTGAACTATATATGACAGATTTGTGTTTCTGTGGATCGAAGGGTCTGTTTCCATGCTGTCCATCTCTATGACTCTATGAAATGCATAAGAGTGGATGCATCCCCAGGAACTGATCAGGTGTACCCTAGAACTCTGTGGGAAGCTAGGGAAGTGATCGCTGGGCCTCTTACTGAGATATTTATATCGTCGATAGTCACAGGTGAGGTGCCAGAAGACTAGAGGCTGCAAACGTGGTGCCACTGTATAAGCATGGTGCTAAGGACAAACCAGGGAACTATGGACCAGTGAGCCTGACGTTGCTGGTCGGCAAGTTGTTGGAGGGAATTCTGAGGGACATGATATACATGTATTTGGGAAAGGCAGGGACTGATTAGGGATAGTCAACATGGCTTTGTGCGTGGGAAATCATGTCTCACAAACTTGATTGAGTTTTTTGAAGAAGTAACAAAGAGGACTGATGAGGGCAGAACGGTGGACGTGATCTATATGGACTTCAGTAAGGCATTCGACAAGGTTCCCCATGAGAGACTGGTTAACAATGTTAGATCTCATGGAATACAGGGGGAACTTGCCATTTGAATATAGAACTGACTCAAAGGTAGAAGACAGAGGCTGGTGGTGGAAGGTTGTTTTTCAGACTGGAGGCCTGTGACCAGTGGAGTGCCACAAGGATCGGTGCTGGCTGCACTACTTTACATCATTTAAGTATATGATTTGGATGTGAGCATAAGAGGTACAGTTAGTAGGTTTGCAGATGACACCAAAGTTGGTGGTTATCTCAGATTACAATGGGACCTCGACCAGGTGAGCCAATGGGCTGAGAAGTGGCAGATGGAGTTGAATTTAGATAAATGTGAGGTGCTGCATTTTGGGACAGCAAATCTTAGCAGGACTTATACACTTAGTGGCAAGGTCCTTGGGAGTGTTGCTGAACAAAGAGACCTTGAAGTGAGGGTTAATAGCTCCTTGAAAGTGGAGTCACAGGTAGATAGGATAGTGAAGAAGGTGCTTGGTATGCTTTCCTTTATTGGTCAGAGTATTGAGTACAGGAGTTGGGAGGTCATGTTGCGGTTGTACAGGACATTGGTTAGGCTACTGTTGGAATATTGCGTGCAATTCTGGTCTCCTTCCTATCGGAAAGATGTTGTGAAACTTGAAAGGGTTCAGAAAGAAATTTACAAAGGTGTTGCCAGGGTTGGAGGATTTGAGCTACAGGGAGAGGTTGAATAGGCTAGGACTGTTTTCCCTGGAATGTCGGCGGCTGAGGGGTGACCTTATAGAGGTTTATAAAATCATGAAGAGCATGGTTGGGATAAAGAGACAAAGTCTTTTCCATGGGGTCAGGGAGTCCAGAACTAGAGGGCATAGGTTTAGGGTGAGAGGGAAAAGATATAAAAGAGACCTAAGGGGCAACCTTTTCAAGCAGAGGGTGGTGCGTGTATGAAGTGAGCTGCCAGAGGAAACGGTGGAGGCTCCTACAATTACAACATTTAAAAGGTGTCTGAATGGGTATATGAATAGGAAGGGTTTGGAGGGATATGGGCCGGGTGCTGGTAGGTGGGACTAGATTGGGTTGGGATATCTGGTCGGCGTGGACAAGTTGGATCGAAGGGTCTGTTTCCATGCAGTACATCTCTATGACTCTAAGTGCAGTACAACAAAAACATCATTGTCCCTACTTAATGCTAATCTGAGTCATGTTTGTGTTTTCTGTTTTGCACTGGGAATTTCAGATCTTGTTAAAGTTCTGTGGCTATTATACTGACTTTTTTAAAAAATTCTGTGATGCTTACATTTTTGTCTGAGTATTTTTTAACCAGTGAACCATGACATTGAGAAAATAAAGTCCCTTAACACTGGCAGATTTTTTTAACTGTAGTTGCTTGAGGCTGATTTCTTTGTATACTCCCTTGGTAGAATGGTTTATCGCTTAATTAAATGGCAGACGGCATAAGCTCATCCGTAACCTCCAGCAAGATTTATATACCATTCTGAAAAGCAAAATCAAAGAGAATATCAAGCTGAAAAATTCTTTACACAAAGTTCAATGACTTGCTAATCAAACCCATTCTCAGCTGGTAATGAAGCCAGTTTTATAAAGATGTTTTTACGGACAAAAAAAGCAGATTCTTGTAGTTCACTGGTGACTAGAAACAACATGAAATATTGCATTTACAGTGGAGAGAAGAATTCAGAAACAGTGCTTTAGACATTTTAATTTACTTGCTGATAAAACCTTCTGTTATATATTGTTCGTCTTTTATCAGGAAAAGTTAGAAATGGAGTTCAGAATATCGCAGTTGTCACCAACCTGATGGGCAAAGGCATCATGCTTCCACTTTACTAACAGTGTACTTAGTTTGCTTGCACAGACTACTTTGACACTGCAATTTTGGAAGAAGGTTTGAGCAAAAATAACCATTCATCTTTTACTTGTGTTGTATATTTAAGTTGGTATGTGCATGTATGTGCTTGCAGAACTTAATTTTTAAACTGAAATTTGTGCATTAAAGTCTTTCCTCTGAGCATTAAATGAAGACTGCATTTTTATAAATCTAACCGTGTAAAACCATGCAGTTGAACTGATAATGGAAGTTGAAGTATAAATAAATTTCACATCTTTGTATTGCTGCAAATAGATGTAAAATTGTTTGAGTATAGCTCAGTGAATGTAAGAAACTGGGGAAAATGAAGATGTAGCAGGAGTCACACTTGGGCATTTTTGTTCCTCTTCTCCATTACTTAACCTTCTCCCATCCTGTTCCCTTCGCTTTGTGGTCCCTCCCACTCATGCTGCCATCCCCCACCACATGTTTCCTCTTGTGCGAGCTGCTCTCCCACTCGTGTTGTCCTTCTGTGTGCTGTCTTTGCATCCCCTCATATTTCTGTCCCTCACTTCCTTATCCTGTTGTCAACTACCTCATACTGCCATCCCTTCGTCCTCATGTCATTCCCTCAAACCTCTCTCCCAGCTGTCCACTCCCTGTCTCCCTGACGTCCCCACCCCTCTCTCAACCATTCCAACCCCCCATCTGTCGCCGTCCCTCCTGCACTGTTGCCTGTCTATCTTGCACTGCCATCTCTCTCCATCTCGTCCCTTTAAATTTTCATACCCCTTTCACTACCCTTCTGTCTATTTCTCTCTCTCAGTATCAACTGTCTTCCTCTTCCTCCTATTGTCCTGTCCTCCTGATGCCTCTCTTTCTGCACCCTCCAACAGCTTCTTTCCCTCTCTTCAGTGCTAACTTTCACCTACTCGTTTCACCTCACCTTTCCTTTGTTCCTCGCCTCCTGCTCTTCCCTAACAGTCGTCCACTCCCCCGTCTCTCTTTTGCCAGCCATCTCTCTCGTTCCTTTCTGTGCTGTCTGCTTTCTCCTTCCCTCTCCACCTCTGCTCTTTTACCTCTGCTATCTACAATTCAAAACCTATCCCAAATCTATAAATCTGCCCACATCCCTCCTTTATTTACACAGGGGAGGTTAAACTCAAGTGGATTACTAATGTCATGGCAGAATCAACAGTAATGTACTTTATGTTATGTTGCACACATCCCAGTTTATAGTATTGTATTGTGTTCTCATACTTTGGCTACTAAATTTTGTTGGTTAGTTCAAAGCAAAACAGCAGCACATCAGCACTATTAGTAAGCAAGCATACAAACCGACAGCAAAGAAACTGATCAGACTGCTACTAGTAAGAAACAACTGGGGACTTCTGAAAAAAGTTCCTGAATTGTAGATGTTCTTTCTGGAGTAATTTCATACAATTTACACATTCACAATCCTACTTTCTAATTTGGCTTATCAAGAAACTTGATTATTTAACAATTAATTTGTGTTCTTTGTCTTGTTTTTTTTAGTTTACCTGTTCTGCTTCCCAGCTTACAGTGAATGAAAAGGAAACTTGTGCCAACTTCATGTGAACTATTCATTTTGATGAAAATGTACCTACTCCTAACAAGAGTTTATATTTCGCTGTTTTTATTTCATTAATTTTGGTTCTACCAACAACATTTTACTTTCTGGCAACTTCATTTTATAAATTTATAGGAAATATGTCATATTTTCAATGGCTTTTCAATTTCTCCCCAGTTTTATGCAATTCATTCTGAAAACCTAGATCCCTGTTCGTGGGGAATAGGTCCTTCTTTATTTGATTCATTTAGATAAAATGGCGACTGTTCTAAATGCATTTTATGCGAAAACCTTATTTTTTGTATCTCAAAAGACTAAATTGCAAGAGACACAACTTTTTTAATATATATTTTTAACTGTTGTGTGTTCGGGTAAAGCATGGCCTACACTAGGCAAGCACATCGTTGTTTTCTTGTTTAATTTACTTGCCAGTGATACAACCTGTTCTGATAGTATTTGTTGACTAATTTAGTACGAAGTCATTACTTTGTTTCAGTAATGAAATGAAAATCTACAGTTTAATTAAAAGTGCAGCCTGATTCCCATTGATTTCATTCAAACAACTTTTGAAGAACATAGTGTATCAAAAGGTCAGGGTGATTGCAGTTGAACTTCTTAAAAAGATTTGGGGAATTCTTTTGGTCTAAGTAGCCAAGTTGATGGCCATTAAACGTATGCTAATACTGTGAATTGTGGGACAGCCCAATTGTCTAGTGTCACCACATAAAGATAATAAATTCATCAAAGATTATTGTACTGATAACCAAGCCTTTAAATAACCACCAATTTTATTATTAAATTTTACAACTGTCTAAATGGAATGTACACTTTGTCTGTAGTTAACTAATTTAAAGAAACAATATCTGTTCAACAGTGATGTTCTAATAATGATTTCTGGAGGAATTTGAGGGAGACAACTAGAAATCCTTTACTTCAATCATTAATATGTTTTCTTTTACCTTTTACTATGTCAACTGGTGATACGTGGGAAGTGTATCGCAATGCTCTGTTCTTCTAATTATACAGAATCTATAATATATAATTTTAAAAGTCTTACAACAGAGTGAGGATTTCTTGTTGATATTTATTGTACTTCTTGTGACATGATCCTTGAATCACTTGTATTATTTTTTACTGTTGTAATTCCATCATGTGCTATTAACTTCATTATTAGAAGTCAAACCTGTGAGCATTTTGAATTGGTAGCCCCCCGCCCCAAAGCTAGCCTGGAGATCATATTGCTCAGAAATTTCCTCTTCAACTGTTGTTGTCCAATAATATTTGTTGAAAGTGAGAAATAATGTAACACTATGGATTTGTATGATCTTTAGCATCCACAGGAAAACTGTTTCTCATGCATTTTCTAATGCTGTGTTAAGCTTCTTCCTGTTATATTTTATTTTGGTGCTGCCTATTTTGGACAGAAATCTGGGGGGCTATTATGCATTGGAATAGCAGAAGATCAAGTGATCTATCAAGGTGCAATGCCCAGGTGATTATCTCATTTTCGAAAGGAACAGCAGCTTATACTATAATGCATGTAGGTTGAATTCCAATCATAAAACAAGGAAGATCATGTTAAAACTAGCGATAAAAAAATCCCCTGTACATTGTAATTCTATAAATTTATGTGCAGTACCTGTGGATGTAATATGTAATGTAATGTTAAAAGTCTTCTGTAGTCATTCATAAGTGGTGTTGTAGTTAATGTCTTTGTCATTTTCCCCAAGTTTTGTGCTGTGACTGATGCTGTAATTAAGTAATAAACAGGGTGACTGAGCAGGAAACAGTTGTTCATTTTGCTGTAGGCACTGCATTGTCTGAGTAATCATAACTCCCAGGGTAGATTTTAGCTGTATTGACTCATATGACAGATGTTCATTAGTTTATGAATTCCATTTTTTCATAACACCACATTTTCCTATGATGAGCTTTTAAAATATGCAATGACTCTTGTTAAATTATTGTTTCATAACATTTTTGTGTACATTGAAAATAAATTATCAATCAATGTATTGTGTGCGTTAGGATTAGAGTTCACTTTTTGAACTCGAGTTCAGAAGTCCAGGGTTTTGTTTACTGCAAAACTAAACCTCTGAAAAATATTTCTGCATTGGTTTACAAGGATCGAAGTTGGAGTCCTATCCATGGTTCTGCAAATGACAGGCATTGTAGTAATTACAACACAAGGTGCAGCTTCTGCAGAGCAATCTTATTGATGACCATAAGGGTCATTCTGTGCAAGTATTCTGCCAGTATATTAAAAGTGCTGAAACTTGTTTAAGTTTTGGGCAAAATGATCCTTACTGATAAATTATTGCAAAGCCATATTGAAATCTCCTTTGTATT
This sequence comes from Chiloscyllium punctatum, assembly GCF_047496795.1. NCBI lineage: Eukaryota > Metazoa > Chordata > Chondrichthyes > Orectolobiformes > Hemiscylliidae > Chiloscyllium > Chiloscyllium punctatum. Next base: position 46,040,786 of record NC_092750.1, on the reverse strand, counting down.
TACACTTTATAAAAACACAAATTAAAATATTGGTGAAAAATTATTTTTCTTCAAATGTTCACAACTTCATTAAGAAACTGTGTAGGAGATGTTATACATAGCACCACTCAGGTTGCTAGTCCAATCATGGCTAACAATCAACTCTTCCATTATATTTCCTAGTATTAGACTTTTTAATCAAAGTCACCCACTCAGGATTAAAGCAGTACAATTAAAATGACTGATTCTTAAATAGTAAAACTACACATGCATATAATGAGGTTATGTTTTCCCAAAGTTAGTCATTTTGTATAGAGCAAAGCATATAATTCAATTGATATATCCTGTAGTATTGTTTGATCACCCCAGCAATTCTTATGTTTGAGCCAGTACTGCCTGTTGATTTCATGGAGAAAAGAATGCTGTCACTTGACAGTTCCTCTTAATGTGATAGTGAACTAAAACACAAGGAGCCCTTACAACAGTAAGTCATATGAAACTCTCAATTTGACTTATCAGAAAGAAATATGCTAAGGGTAGAGCTTCTGCTTGTGGTGCAACTACCAAAAGAGGGCAGCACGGTGGCTCAGTGCTTAGCACTGCTGCCTCACAGCTCCCAGGTTCGATTCCAGCCTCGGGCGACTGTCTGTGTGGAGTTTGCACATTCTCCCTGTGTCTACATGGGTTTCCTTCTGGTGCTCCGGTTTCCTCCTACAGTCCAAAGGTGTGCAGGTTAGGTGAATTGCCCATAGTGTTAGGTGAAGGAATAAATGTAGAGGAATGCATATGGATGGGTTGCTGTTCGGAGGGTCGATGTGAACTTGTTGGGCTGAAGGGCCTGTTTCCACACTGTGGGGAATCTATTCTAATTAAAAAGAGCAAACTTGTGTCTGTTCTAATCAGTGTTTTATTATTTCTGGGCATCCACTCAAGTGTATTTGCGTGTTTCCAAATTCACAATTGGTCTTGAAAAAGTGCAATTAGGCAGTACTTTAAAAGTTTTTTTTTTAAATAGCTTTTACAAAATGAGTCATTATTTATTGAAGTTGCAACTCTGGTGTATTTAATCAAATTGAAAATGGGTTTAGTACAAATAAAGTATTTTTAATCACTGTCAATCAGTAGGTGTTAATAACCAGATTATATTTTGCTAACAAAAGACTTCAAAAACTATATAGCACCATTTCCCAATAATATTGGAGATAAAGGAATCTATTTCTTAGTAAATTAAACATTTACATTGAATTGCTTTTATAATGTGACTAATAGTACCCTTGCATCTAAAATACAAATGCATATTTATTTTATTGACTTAAACTGAAGTTCTTAAGAGTCCCCTGAAAGTCCTACACAGTGGAAGGGTCCAGTGGAGATCTATGCGTATCTTTTGGCATTTGACACACCATAATGAAAATTATCTGGACTATTTCTGTCTCTGTTTTATACAAAGAATTAATAACTCATTACATGTCTAATTTTCCAAATCCGTCAGATTCTATTCCAAGTCTTCCAATATGTCCGGACTGTGTAGCATACACTCTCTGTCTACACAGAAAAATTCTGAAGAATCATCATATTGAATGCAAAACGTTAACTATTTCTCACTCCACAGCTGCTGTCAAACCTGAGTTTCTCCAGCATTTTCTGTGTTTGATCCACTAGTATTGTCTGTGTACTCCCCATGTATTTTGTTTGTCAAGCTACAGTACACCATTATCTTCATAGACAAACATAGTGTTTTCCTGTTCGTTTTCCCCAACAGAGGCAAAGGAAATTGTTTTAAAAGCACAAATCCTGGCTGGTGGCAGAGGAAAGGGCAGCTTCACCAGTGGATTGAAGGGAGGAGTTCATTTAACTAAAAGGTAAATTACTATTTTATTTTAGAATGTACTTTCAATAGTATTTTTAAAAAAACTTAAGAAATTACATCCACAGATTATACAGGTAGACAACTCTTGATCCAAAATCCTGAAATTCAAAAAGCTGCAAAATCCCAAGGTTTTTTGTAAAGTTTATATTTCATTAACAAGGTTGTTTGGTGTGCAAACAGTTAACCCAATCTACACCCACTCGATGCGTGACACTCAGATGCGACGTGGGTGGGCGTGGCCCAGCACTGGCAGGCCTCAATTCTGTCTTAGGGCATGTTACTCACAGTGAGTCTGCTGTTCAGTAAATTTTTAAAAAAATTTCACTGTTGAGCTGTCACTTATTCCGAAATTCGAAAAATTTCAAATTCCGAAAACCAGCTAGTCCCAGCATTTTAGATAAAGGATTGTGTACCTGTACTATATTAAAAAGAGTTTTGGAACTGGAAGCGAAGGTTTAAAAATTGTATAATGAGCAGACATGGTATGAAAGTGACAGGACAATGACAACTGAAACAGTTCCTGATGAAGGGCTTTTACCCGAAACATCGATTTTCCTGCTCCTCGGATGTTGCCTGACCTGCTGTGCTTTTCCAGCACCACTCTAATTGCAACTGAAGTAGTATCCAGGCGAGTGCAAAATGCATAGCATGGAAAGAATAATAGACAATTATGTTGAAGTTGCAAAGGTAAAAACTGACTGTGACCTATGGTTTTGACTAGGTTGACATTGAATGTATTTAACTGGTGCAGCAATAATACAGGTAGGATGTTAAAGTGTGTAAGAAAAGTATGAAATTTGGGTATACTTTAACTTTAATTCTAAAACTTAAGTCGGTTACAATTATAGACTGAGTTTGAGAGAGTGAATTTAAACATTTATTAGTTTGATTACTAACAAGACCCATTTTACGTGCAAATTTGTTAGATATGTGATAACAAGTAGAAAAGCAATAATACTTAATTAAGTGTTTCTTCAATCGATCCATTTCATGATGTCCGCCTGTGTCACTGATTGACTCGGCAAAGGTCTCTTATTCTATTCTGTTAATTGAAATTCGCCTTCTGCTTTTGGTCTTCCTTGTTGTGCATAGAGCCACGCTTATTAATTCTTAGTAGCCATTATACCCTGTGCACAATCAGACACGTTAGAATCTAATTGGCTTATTAGTGCAGGAATAATCTCAGATTGGTTAAACAGTACTTGAACAATTCCTTGCTTTTTCAAAAGTTATGATTGTCTTACTGATATCTTACTGATACCAGTTCCTTTTGTCCCCTGATTTATTTTTGACAGGATAATCACTTTGTATGATCATTTTTATTTTAACAGCTTGTCTCTTTCCGCTTACCTTCATAGTTCTTTACCACGATAAGGTGGCACTGTTGAGGCTATTTATGTACCAGCTTAGAGAGTGTAATGATTAACTAATAATTGACTATGATCCTAAGTGTCCCAGATGCATTTAAAAAGATCAGAACTTTACCACAGAACCTAATTCCAAATAAAGATATGCACAGACATGTATATACCCATTGGTATGGTATGTTCTTAAGTTTATGCAACTAAACCAATTTATATGTGTCCTTAACTAAAAACCTTTTCTCTCAAAATATTCTTGTGTGTTTGCCTAAGTTTAGCCTATGTCATAAAACAACAATAAATCCATAAATAAATTACCTTTCTTTTCACCTCGGTCATATGATATTCTTCCTTCGAGATACGTTTTTTGCAATTAATAACAATTAAACAGAATATAACTTGATAAAAAGCAAAATACTATGGAAATTTGAAATAAAAACAGATGTTGTCGGAGAAACTAAGGACATCTGGCAGCAGCTAATGGGGGAGAAAAACAGCGTTCATGTTTCAAGGTTTTTTATGATTGCAGAATTTAACTTAATTCCTGACTTGTTCAATCCAGTCAAAATTATTATTTATGGAAAGGTAACTAAATTGTACAAAAAACAGTAATATATTTCAGAGGACACAGTCAAATTTTATGGTACCCTGCACAGATAATAGATTGAAAGCGACAATAGTTTTGTTACCAAAAGAGATGATCAAATGCAGGACACCGTGCATTGAATGGCTGCACGTTTGATTCATGGAGATACTGGCTAAATGCACAAGAAAAGACTGGTGAAATTTTGAATTTTTGGCTTAGAAAGGTGTTGTCTGTGGAGTGGGCTTATAGTTAGTGATTAGTATACAGCTTGAAAGAACTTGAAAGAAAATAAAAAGAGCATTAAAAAATTAGGCAGCATTGAGGATTAAATATTTCAATAAATAAAAGGTCAGATTTGAAATTCGCATTCACACAGTGATAAGTGAGGAGAATGGACTTCCAAATGGACCACAAAAACATATAGCCTCCCCATCTTCTCAAGTCCTTGAAATTATGCTACCCCTGAAATCAGTGTCCATCTTAGCCCAGGTCCATGTTTGAATCTTAACAGTGGGTTTCATCCCTGCCATTTAAAATACACTAACCACAGTGACAAGTGACAACCTCTGATTATTATATATTTTTCTTCTTGTCCTCTGCAACCACTGTGATGAAGGCCCCACCCTTGGCAAATTACCCTTATTTGATTTTCATTCCTCCTTATGTGATTTAGCTAAAAGATCTCCAGGAATGATGTCTGTTTGAACTCCCAAAATTATGTTTTGTCTCTCCAACAATCTACCTTGGACACAAGGTGCGCTACTTCTTCATGCTACCCATGATGCTACAGTCTGCAAAAACAGCTACCTGATGAAGGAGAAGCACTCTGAAAGCCTGTACTTCCAAATAAGCCCATTGGACTATAACCTGGTGTTGTTTGATTTTTAATTTTGCAAAAACAGAGTCAGCTTCTACCTGTACAGTGATGACATCCAGCTCCGCTTCTATGCTGTCTTTCTTGACCTCTTGCTACCTTTTCCCCTTTATAGACCTTTGTTTGACTTTCAATATTCGATGAACCTCAGTTTCTTTGTAATAAAAGTTTGGGAAGCCAAAGTTTCCCTCTTACTTAATGCCATCAGTACCCTATTTCACCCAGAACTGAGTTTCTAACAATACAGTTTCTTACTTCATAAAGAATATCTTCATTTTCCACCTCTTGTGGTGCTTCAGTCCATCTGGACTCTTTGTCACGATCAGATTTGTATTTATGGAATGCAACAAAATTTGCCATTCACAAAGGGCACTGAATTGGCATAAAGGACAGTGCTCCTTGCCTCTTACCAATTCCCAGCATCACACCTGAACTTTGTTCAGCATCATGTTCCACCAGATAGGAATGTTGAATTAAAAAATTAAATTAGCAAGGAATATTAGTTAAAAGGCCAAGCATTTGTTTGTTAATTGTTCATTTCTGTTTTTGTAAGGGTTTGTTTGTTTATCACTTTAGAGAGGTTGGATATAGAGACTAGCAGTGAGGAAAAGTGCATAGTTATTTCTAAATTAAAAGCTACAGTTAGTTAGCTATTTTTGAGGAACCAAACCCGAAAAATCCAGTTCTGATGAAGAGTCACTGGACGTGAAACATTAACTCTGTTTTCTCCCCAGAGATGCTTCTAGATCTGCTGAGTTCATCCAGAATTTACTGAATTTATTTAAGATTTACAACAGCAACAGTTCTTTGCTTTTGACTGAAAAGAAAAATCAGTTTGCATTGATTTCTTTGAAACTTACAAAATTATGCTGTGAGGGCCAAATGTGCTGTTTCTCTCCTCCCACCATTGACAGAAATTAAGAGTCCACTGGTCGGCCAAACCACGCATTCGTTCTCTCAGACCTTGCAGCGCTCTGACTTCATTGTTTTCCACAATATATTGAGTTAGGTGAACCCCTTTATATGCTCTAACTCCAACGTTTCACATCAAGGGACCTTTTGTTATTAAATTCCAGAATTATGACCCACTGCTGGAAAACCCAATCTCTCTTTCAAGTACTGCTAATCACCAGGGATAGAGTTTCTGCTGAATCTTAGTGATTTGTTTGCTCGTTCAGTTTTCCAGAAATTGGCTAAACTAATGCAAAGGATTAAGAAATTTCAATTGCACATTACTTCTTGGGCAATTTGAGCTTGAGGTCTTTTGTTCTGGTTTAAAGCACATCATGCTGAAAGCCAGCTATACACCCAAAACTGTCCCTGGTGCCTGCTTAAATGTATAATAATGTACAGATTTCAAAACTTGAGCAAACTCTGAAAATTAAGCTTTTCTTTGAGAAACAAGGGCACTTAATAGGTAAAGATATAGATGCTGTAGTCTTACTGGGCCATAGGGCCATGCTCTCATTAGACTGAGGGTCCATGTGCCAGATGAAGGAGAGTCCTTCCTTGCAACCTCAGCTGGTGCAAGAATTCAACTCATAGTGTTAACGTCATTCTGCATTGCAAACTGGCCAACTGAGCTAACTGACCTCCTGTTGGTGAGTACATTCTAAAGAAAAATCAAAACAGATTTAACTTACTGAGAAACTGACTAATGTACATATATGAACCTAGGTAAGTGTTCCATAGTTCATATTAGAAAACTCATATAATTTTGAGCACAGCTTACATCTGAGTAGACAATTTCATGCAATACTGAGATACTGTCAGATACATAGACTCGTAAATTCTCTCCTCCCCATTCACTGAGACCACAGCTGATTTACTAATCTTCAGTCAAATTTCCTGCATCAAGGTACTGGAAAAGCACAGCAGGTCAGTCATCATCCGAGGAGCAGGAGAATCAGTGTTTCGTAGATAAGCCCCTTATCAGGGCATTCCTGATGAAGGGCCTATGCCCAAAGCATTGATTCTCCTGTCCCTCAGATACTCCCTGATCTGCTGTGCTTTTCCAGCATCATATTCTCGATTCTGATCTCCAGCATCTGCAGTCTTGACTTTCTCCTAACTCTAATGTCCTGTCTTGCCCCTCTAAACCTTGATTCCATCTTGAATTAAAAATCCATCTTTCTCAGCTTTGAATGTACTAACTGTCATAAGCTTCAATAGCTCTTTGTGGTAATGAATTGCACAGATTGACTGTCATCTTAGAGGAAAAATAAATCCTTCTCATCTCTGTCTTAAATGGGTGACCATTTACTCTGAGATTATGCCATCTGGTCCTGGAGTGTCCACTTAGAATTTTATATGTTATATTAATCTTGGAGTGCAGGTTCATAGTTCCTTGAATGTGGAGTCGCAGTTAGGTAGGATAGTGAAGAAGCCATTTGGTATGCTTTCTGTTATTGGACAGAGCACTGAGTAAACGAGTTGGGAGGTCATGTTGCGGCTGTACAGGACATTGGTTTGGTCACTTTTGGAATATTGCAGTTCTAGTCTCCCTCTTATTGGAAGGACATTGTGAAATTTGAAAGGGTTCAGAAAAGATTTACAAGGATGTTGCCAGGGTTGGAGGATTTTAACTATAGGGAGAAGCTGAATAGACTGGAGCTGTTTTCCCTGGATCATCGGATGCTGAGGGGTGACCTCATCGAGGTATATAAAATCATGAAGGGTATGGATAGGGTAAATAGACAAGAGTCTTTTCTCTGGGGTGGGAGAGTCCAGAACTCAAGGGCATAGGTTAGGGTGAGAGGAGAAAAATTTAAAAGGGACCTAAGGAGCAATGTTTTCACGTAGAGGGTGGTGCGTGTATAGAATGAGCTGCCAGAGGAAGTGGTGAAGGCTGGTACAATAACACCATTTAAAAGGCGTCTGGATGAGTATATGAATAGAAAGATTTAGTGGGATATGGGCCAAGTGTTAGTAAATGGGACTAGATTAGGTTAGGAAATCTGGTTGGCATGGACGAGTTGGACCGTAGGGTCTGTTTCTGTGCTGTACATCTCTATGACTCTACCTTTCATTCTTCTAAACACCAATGAGTATAGGCCTGATCTATCCAACTTCCCTCATAAAAAAAATCCCTCCATACCCGGAGTCAACCTTGTGAACCTGCTCTTGACTGCTTCCAATGTCAGCGTATCTTTCCTCCGATAAGGAGATCAAAATTGACCTCAGTATTCCAGGTATGTTCGGACCGATACCTTGTATAGGTTTAGCAAAACCTCCCTATTTTTACAATCTATTCCCTTTGAAAGAAAAGCCATCAGTTTTTTTTGTCTTTCCTATTACTTGCTTAACTTGTGATTCATGCACAAGAATTCCCCCAGATCCCTCTGCACTGTGGCCTTCTGCAATTATTCCCTATTTAAATAATACCCAAGCCCTGTATTCTTACAAATTGCACAAAAATATTTTTTTTCCATGTTATATTCCAAGCTTCTTTTTTTCCACTCATCTATTTATGTGTCATATGCAAACATGATAAAAATGCATTCATTTCCTTCATTCGAGTCATTCATATATATTGTAATTATTGTGATTCCAGAACTAATCTTTGTGGCGCTCCAGTAGTTACAAGTTATCATCCTGAAACTGCCAACTTTTCCCAACTTAGTTTTTTTATTAGTCAGCCAAATCGCTTATCTATGCTAATGTACTTCCCTAACACTTTTATCTTATGTGCAGTACCTTATCAAATATCTTTTGGAAATTAATATATATTACATCGACCTGTTCCCCTTTTGCTATCCTGCTTGAACTATAATAAGTTTGTCAGGCATGATTTCCAGTTCATGAAGCCATGCTGACTTTTTTGATTAAGTCATATATTTCTGAATGCTCTGCTATTACATTTTATAATAGAGTATAACATCTTCTAAACAAGAAATACAAAGCTAAGTAGCCTGTAGTTATCTCTGTTTTGCCGCCTCTTTTTTAGTAAGGGTGTTATATTTGCAGCTCTCTAATTATATTTCTGAATCTAGAGATCCTTGAAAATTATTCCCACTGCATCCACTATCTCTGCAGATACTTCGTTTTAAATCTAAATATAACCTGTCATGTTGAGTGGACCTATTGATAATTAACCCCGTTATTTTCCCTAGTACCTTTTCTCTCAAGATAGGTATCATCTTTATTCCTCCCCCCCCTCCCCTTTAGCCCCTTGATTCTTTATTGTATTTTTGGAATGTTATTTGCATCCTCAAATGTGAAGACTGATGCAAAGTATTTACTTAACTCCTATGCAATTTCTTGGCTCTCCAGTCTCACTTTCTTGGGGCCAAATGTTCAGGATGCCCTTTCTTCCTTTTAATATATTTAAAGAAGCTCTTTTAAATATATTTTTACTTTATTGCTAGTTTGCCCTAGTTTACTCTATTGGTCATCTTTTCTTTGCTTTTAAAACTATTCCAATCCTCTGGTTTTCCCACTAATCTTTGCCACATTTTATGTTTATTTCTTTCAATTTGATACTATCCTTCTCTTCACTAGGCTAACCATGGTCAGTTTATCTCCTTCCTAGAATCCTCCTTCCCCACTGGGATATACCTTTGCTGTGAGTCATCAACTATTGCCTTACATATCTATTATTGGGGCTCAATTGTGTTTTCTGTTAAACTCCTTTCCAGGTCCATTCCAGTCAACTCTGGCCTTATCCCCGTGTACTTACTCTTATTTAAGTTTAGCACTGTAGTTTCCAACTCAAGTTCTTCACTCTTAAACTGAATTCTAAGTTCTATCATTGTTACCGTCATTGTTCCCTAGCACGCCTCATTACATGGAGGTCACTTATTAAACCTGCCTCATCACACATTACCAGATCCAAACTAGCCCAACCTTAATTTCGCAACATATTGTTCTGAGAAACAATCCCAAACAGACCCTGTGAATTCTTCTTGGTTACCTTTGCCAGTTTGATTTTCCTAATTTACATCAAGTTTAAGTCACCCATGATTATGTCCTTTACATATGCCCTCGTTATCTTCAGCTTTATCCCCTGTGCTACAGAACAGCTACTGTTAGGGTGCCTAGAGACAATTCCCACTGGTGTGTTCTTCCCCTTGTTATTTCCTGACTCAACCCACTTGAATTCTATTACTTTCAATTCAAGATCATTTCTTGTTGTCATTTTTGTTTCTTCTCATGCTATGAAGCCACCCTGCCACTTATTCATTTCTGAGTTGTCCTTTCTAAAAATCAAATATCACTGAATACTTAGTTTCCAGCTTTAATCTCCTTGTAACAATGTTTTCTTACTGGCTATAAGTTCATAGAACATAGAACATTACAGCCCAGAATAGACCCTTCAGCCCTCGATGTTGTGTCGACCTGTGAACTAATCTAAGTCCATCCCCCTACACTATCCCATCATCATCCATATGCTTATCCAAGGATTGTTTAAATCTCCCTATTGTGGCTGAGTTAACTATATTGGCAGGCAGGGCATTCCATGCCCTTAACACTTTCTGAATAAAGAACCTGCCTCTGACATCTGTCTTAAATCCATCACCCCTCAATTTGTAGCTATACCCCTCACACAAGCTGATGTCATCATCCTAGGAAAAAGACTTTCACTGTCTACCCTATCTTAATCCTCTGCTCATCTTGTATGCCTCTATCAAATCCCCTCTTTCCCTTCTTCTTTCCAATGAGAACAGACCCAAGTCTCTCAGCCTTTCCTCATAAGACCTTCCCTCCAGAACAGGCAACATCCTGATAAATCTCCTCTGCACCTTTTCCAATGCTTCCACATCCTTCCTGTAATGGGATGACCAGAACTGTACACAATATTCCAAGTGTGGCGACACTAGCATTTTGTACAGTTGCAGCATGACATTACGGCTCCAGAACTCAATCCCTCTACCAATAATACACCGTATGCCTTCTTAACAGCACTATCAACCTGAGTGGCAACTTTCAGGGATCTATGTAAATGTACTCCAAGATTCCAAGATTCCTCTGCACATCCACACTACCAAGAATCTTTCCATTGACCCAGTATTCTGCCTTCCTGTTATTCTTCCCAAAGTGAATCACCTCACATTTAGCTGCATTGAACTCCATTTGCCACCTCTCAGCCCAATTCTGCAGTTTTTCCAAGTCCCCCTGCAACATTATTCCACACTGTCCACTACTCCACTGACTTTCGTGTCATCTGCAAACTTACTAACCCACCCACCTGTGCCTGTGTCTAAGTCATTTATAAAAATGACAAACAGCAGTGGTCCCAAAACAGATCCTTGTGGCACACCACTAGTAACCAGACTTTAGGCTGAATATTTTCCATCAACCACTACTCACTGCCTTCTTACAGAAAGCCGGTTTCTAATGCAAACTGCTAAATCACCCTCAATCTCATGCCTCTGCATTTTCTCCAACAGCCTACTACGTGGAACCTTATCCAAGGCTTTACTGAAGTCCATGTGCACCACGCCAACTGTCATACCCACATCCACGTGCTTGGTCACCATCTCAAAAAACTCAGTGGGGTTTGTGAGACATGACCTGCCCTTGACGAAACCATGTTGACTATCTGCAATCAAATTGTTGATTGCTAACAATTGTTAAGTTCCAAAGAACTTAATTTGCTGTGCCACATTTGGCATGTCCCATGATCATGAAAAATAGGCTTCGAATTCAAGTTCTTTCCTTCAATACCAGCTTGCTTCTCTGTCAACTTTCAAATCAGCAAGCATTATACATTTGCTCAACCATTCACTGTCTCATGATGTTGCTTAGCAATGAAAAGCATCAATTTTCCAACTTAAATGTATTTGTTTCTTTCTATGTCTGTCTCTCCACTATACCTTGGCAGTTCAGGTAATTCAAAATGTATAAAAACTCTAAAGTAGTACAGTCAATTCATGCTGCTTTCTTTTGGTTCAAGATCAAGGTTCAAGATCAGCAGAAAATAGTCTTTTGGGAGTTGACGGCTGTGGACTAAATTAGCAGTGGTGGTGCCAAACTATTGCCTCCAGAGCATAGCTCACTTGTGACTTCTAGTGGTAGTCATCTGTGCTACAGTATTACAGTGTTGCGTGGAGCATGACATATTTTATCAAAATTAAAAACTTAGACTGTTTGTGGCAGTGGATAAGGGTGTTCCTGTATTGTTTCTCAGCTTCTTCATTCTGAGATTTGTCAAGTTGGACACTGCTTTTAGTGTTAGCATTATGTTGTTTGGTTAGGCCTGAATATTAGGTTATTCGGAAGATTAGGTTTTCGGAGAAATTGGTAAAATAGACAAGCTAAAGTAAGGAAAAGGTTTTATGGTTTTGCATTTGTTTCTGCAGCCCTGATGAAGTGGGGAAGCTGGCAAAACAAATGCTTGGATACAACCTCATTACAAAGCAGACAACAAAGGACGGTGTCAAAGTTAACAAGGTGAGGGGTAGCGAGAAAATGAAAATAAATAGATTTATGTTGTAATATCATAATTTGCCGACAGTGAGTTAAATATATTTGAGGAATGTAATCGTGGGTTTGAGTGTATCATTAGTTAAACAATAAATTGCTTGTTGAGGGATTAAATAATTACTGTCTGATATCAGAATTAAACAAAAACCATTAGGATCAATAGCCAAATTGCAATGCTGCTTGGGTAACTAAATCTCTAATTGATTTTACTATGAAGGTAATGGTGGCAGAAGCCTTGGATATTTGCAGAGAAACATATCTAGCTATTCTGATGGATAGAGCCTTCAATGGACCAGTTATAGTTGGCAGCCCACAGGGAGGAATGGATATTGAGGAAGTCGCAGCCACCAAACCCGAGTTGATATTTAAGGTACGCTGGGAAACGAAAGTGATAATAGAACCTATACTATATGCTGTACGAGAAATTAAATTGTGGTCATTCATGTGGAATTTCGCAAAGGCTTGTTAAAATCTTTGAATGGGACAGATATTTATTTTGTGCCATTACATAGAAATTAAATTTAAAAATGCTATTTTGTCTTGTCAGCATGGCATACAAAAACATTTTAAAATATTTGAAATTTCTACCAAAGTTGTTTTAATCTGCTTTAAATACAAACGATTAACATATACGTTGACCAGTAGCTTCCCATTTATGAGACATCTATTCTTCTTTCTCAGGATCTTGAAATGTTCAAAAACTTTTTATTCACCTTATTCTATTGGCTTTATCTCTCAGGAGATCATTGATATCTTTGAGGGGGTTAAAGAAGATCAAGCACTTCGAATGGCGACCAATATAGGATTTAAAGGTCCACTGCAGCAACAGGTAAAGAGTGACAGTTGTCTACATACATACCCCTTGAGTAGAAAGTGATAATTATATTTCTGGGTATGCTGCTCTGATTGAAAATAAAGCTGTTCTTAAGAGGAAGGAAAAATATACAATTGTGAGACAGGCATTTGCTGAATCTACCTCAAGTTAATTGGATCTGTGTCTAATGTTAACTGTCTTATAAAACATTTTGTCTCATTTTTAAAAACTACATCTTTTGAAATTTACAAAAGAAATTACTTTGCTTTATTATACTGCTTTAATCTTTTTATGCATTTGTATGGCAAAACATACATTTACATGTTCTTTCAAATAATTTGTAACTTTCTGTTGTCTTTTTTTTAATTGCAGCTTATTAAATACTTTTGTAATGTTCAGTAACTTGAATTGTACAAATTGCTTTAGCAAAGCAGAAACAAATTATGCTTCTGGAAGTGTAGAACTTAATTCTGCTAATTTGTTGTCAGATTCCAACTCAATCAACTGAATCAGTGAAAAGGTTTGGGAAAAGTTAAAAATGGGAGACATATTAAAAACCCGTATGCTTTCACTATCTTTTACACTACTTAAAGATTTAAATCACTAGATCAGTTCTCTCCTACAAATATGACCATGCCTTAAAACTTAAAATTGTACGTTCTAGTGATTGTACTGAAGGCTGTTCAAATTGCATGCAATTTCTTAAGTGCACAAATAATAGTAGGTACATTTTTAAACATCATTCAACACAACAACTTAAATAATAGCATATTTTAATGTAACTACATGTTTTAAAGTGTTTCACTAGAGCATTATGAAACAAAGTATGACACTGAGCCATGTGAGGATATGTTAAGTTTAATGACCTAAAGTTTGGCTAAAGAGGATCATCTTGGTGGAAGAAAAATGAGGTGAAATGTAGGAAAGAATATTGAGGACTTGAGGCATAGGCAACTGTAAGGCACAATGGCTAATCTTGCTTGACTGGAAATCATTGTAAGTTAGCAAGGACAAGTTAATCGGTGAATGGGACCGGCTACAAGTTGTGGCATGAAGCTGAGTTTTTTATAACCTTATGTTATGGAGGGTATAATTTCTGAAATGCCTGGATTTTACTGAGCAGCCAGGTTGGAGGTAATTAGGTACAGATGAGAGTTTAAATGGCAGATGAACATTGACAGGGTGAAGTCAGAGCAATGTTACATGGATGGTGGTCTTAGTGACAGATGAGGTTGGAAACTCATCTTGTGTTTATATGTGACACCAAGGGTGCAAACAGTCTGGCTCAATCTTAGACTATTGCAAGTGTTATGACTATGACAGGAGAATGCACTGACAATCAAATCCCACTACATTACTCATTGCACTGTGTAAATTGTTGATTCGACTATTGAAATAGCTAATTCCTTTCTTCTATACTAATTAGAATAAAAATAATATCCACTAGGCTATTATAACAAATTATTTTAAAATTGTTTATTATAAACAATCTTAATCTTAAAGCAAGTGACAACTACTGATTAGCGCCTTATGTATGATCTGGAATCAAACCTCTATCCTGTTAATCCCACACACCAGCCACACTTATACAGCACGAACAAGCTAAGTCGTGCAAAGATTATTATAAAAGAAAACTGTGGGTTAAAAGGTATGGAATAAAAGATAAAATGTAGTGTCTTCTCATGTTCACTGGATTTCCTGTTGATAAATCTGAATTTCTGACAGCTAATGATGCTAAATGTCCAGTTTTGATTCTAATCAATCTGGATTTGAGTCTTTGAGAATTGACCATAATCTGCCTTTTTAGGTTCTACCAGGTAGACAGATGTATTATTGATATTTAGAAGAGCTATCATATTCCCAGAACCTTGTAATGAATTTAGGAGCTCAGAGTTATTGTAGCTTTAGAGGTCATAATTTGGAGATGCCGGTGTTGGACTGGGGTGTACAAAGTTAAAAATCACACAACACCAGGTTATAGTCCAACAGGTTTAATTGGAAGCACACTAGCTTTCGGAGCACTGCTCCTTCATCAGGTCGTTGTGGAGTACACAGTAGTTACAACTGTGTATTCCACTATAATCAGGTGTTGTGTGATTTTTAGCTTTAGAGGTGTTTTCTTAACGCTTAACTTTAAATCTGAGACGCTGAAATTTTCTGATAATCATATTTTCAACAGCAGATGAAGTACTTAAGTACAACAAAAAATGCTTTTAATGGATAAATAATAAATAAAATTACACTACACTGACCCGTGACGTTGACAGTTAGAAGACCTACCAGCACATCCTCAAGCAGATTTTTGTCACAATTGAGAGTTCACAATATGGTCATCTCTATATTGGGGAGATGAAACACAGACTGGGTGACCAATTTGCAGAACAGCTATGTTCTGTCCACGAAAATGACATTGGTTGTCTGCTACTTCAATACAGTGCCATGTTTCCTGGCCAACAGTTCTGTATCGGGTTTGCTGCAATGCTCCAGTGAAGCTCCACGCAAGCTGGAAGAACAGCTTTTAATTTTCTGTTTAAGGACCCTGCAATCTTCATGATTCACTATTGAGTTCAATACTTTTAGAATCTGAGCACACTCCTGCATGTCCTTTAATCACCCTGACACCCCAGGCCCTGTCATGTGTTGTGGGCCAGACCAAATCCCCTCAAAATATTTTAAGAAGAAAGCCTAGACCCAGATTTGTTCTTATTTTTAAAGGCAACTGTAAGGCATTGTGTTTGAATGTAATTCGATGGGTCAAGTTTGAAGCAAAACACTTTATTCTTACACTATAGTTAACATACAGAAAAATGAAAGAAATATTGGAAAAACTTAACTCTATTGGAAAATGTAACGGAATAATAGATTATTAAACAACAACTATTCCAATATAGTAACATCCCATAAACACACACATGGTAAAGGCAATTTCAGTAAAATAGATTGTCGTGTATGCAGCTCTCCACTCCAAGAGGAAAGAGCATCAAGAGAGAATGCGAGCATTTTGCTGTAGCAGCAAGAAATGTATAGTAGTTTCCAAATCCCAAAAGCTACTGAAAGACAAACTAAAGCCCTGATTCTGTGGAAGCTTTGACCCCCACCTTTTCATGCAGCCTCTATTGTTCCAACTTAACAAAAAGCCAAACCTAACCTGGCTCAGTGCAGACAGCTCGACTCCAAGTTTACACTTGCTTTCAATAGAAATATTACAGAACAAATATTTCTTAATGGCACATCTTATAACACATGACATGAGCTGCTTTCAACACAGCTAAGCATTTTCACTGATAAATGGTCCTTATTATTAGCCTTTCTTTCTTCCAGGCTTACAATTTATTTATCTGTTGCTCTGTCTAACTTTCTTTCTCTTCGTATGGACTGTGTTTCCACCTATCACACATTGTTCCCAGACTCCTTCCCACCCATTGCCTTTAGTATATATACATTTCCTAGCTACCATCAGTTCTGAAGGATCACTAAACCCAAAACATTAATTCTGTTTTCTCTCCACAAGTGCTGTCAGACCTGCTGGGTTTCTTCAGCAATTTCTTTGTATGTGAGAGACTTTCATGTCTGGGCATGTATCTGAACAATCCATGTAGATCTTAATATTGTGTAATTTGGTAGCTTGTAGCAACCATGCTTTTAGCTTCTTCTGTCTAGTTACAAATAACAAGAAAACAGCCTTCCCTAAGAATTAGGGGACCACAGCTATTCTGTTTTATTAATTACCTTGTATTAAAGCCATAGAGTCAAAGAGATGTACAACGTGGAAACAGACCCTTCGGTCCAACCTGTCCATGCCGACCAGATATCCCATCCCAACCCATCCAGTCCCACCTTCCAGCACCTGGCCCATATCCCTCCAAACCCTTCCTATTCATATACCCATCCAAATGCCTCTTAATTGTACCAGCCTCCACCACTTCCTCTGGCAGCTCATTCCATACACGTACCACCCTCTGTGTGAAAAAGTTACCCTGTAGGTCTCTTTTATATTTTTCCCCTCTCACCTCTCACCCTAAACATATGTCCTCTAGTTGTGGAATCCCCGACCCCAGGCAAAAGGTTTTGCCTATTTACCCTATCCATGCTCCTCATAATTTTGTCAACCTCTATAAGGTCACCCCTCAGCCTCCGCCGTCCAGGTAAAAACAGCCCCAGCCTGTTCAGCCTCCCCCTATAGCTCAAAACCTCCAACCCTGGCAACATCCTTGTAAATCTTTTCTGAACCTTTTCAAGTTTTTTCACAACATCTTTCCGATAGGAAGGAGACCAGAATTGCATGCAATGTTCCAACAGTGGCCTAACCAATGTCCTGTACAGCCGCAACATAACCTCTCAACTCCTGTACTCAATACTCTGACCAACAAAGGAAAGCATATCAAACGCCTTCTTCACTATCCTATCTACCTGCAAGTCCACTTTCAAAGAGCTATGAACCTGCACTCCAAGATCTCGTTGTTCAGCAACACTCCCTTGGACCTTACTATTAAGTATGTAAATCCTGCTAAGATTTGCTTTCCCAAAATGCAGCACCTCACACTTGTCTGAATTAAACTCCATCTGCCACTTCTCAGCCCATTGTATTGCTTTATTAGAAATGGGTGGGGGATAACCAGAAATGATTCTCTTCATTATTTTATCCATATTTATCTCTGAATCTGAGTAGAACTATTTACGTTGATTTAAAAGAAATGTGTTGTAATATTTCAAGTAGAACTAACTTTGTTTCCATATCGATTTGTACAATTTTCTGCAGGTTTCAAAACAGTGCCTCTGTTCACCTTTGCACGCTGTTAATTAATTGAATTTCCTTTCATTAAATAGGCTGCAGAAGAGATTAAGAAACTGTATCGTCTATTTTTAAAAGTTGATGCCACCCAGGTAGAAGTGAATCCCTTTGGTGAAACACCAGATGGACAAGGTGAGGGTAGAAAGAAATGCATGCGTTTTGCTTTTGTGTACACACTAAAAGAACTAATTAGCAAATACATACGTGCAAACAATGGTTTGCTTATGCCAATGCAATTTCAGCACTGAATAATGAAGGTTTCATTGGCTGTGAACAAATACCCTGAGTAACTAAACGTGTGTGTTCATTCTCTTCTGACTTTGTAATTATAAGATAAGACCACGCTGCCCAGAGTTAAAGATGCTGAATTCTCTAATGATCGCAGTGGATAAACCTGATTTGCCAGCCTTGGTCTGATAAAGAAATAAAGCAGGTCTTCTGTCAGTAAAGTTTCTTTTCTATACAGCAATGAAAGGAGAAATAACCACTGGGAACTGTACAAGCTGGTTTAGATGCAGCAACTTTCTGCGTAAGCCCTGCGAAGACTAGTGATTTTAAAATGCTTATCCAACACTGTTCTTTGTTTCTTCAAAATGAAAATCATCAATTGCAATAAACCAGCCTGACATCTACGGGGTAGATCAAGCTGTTGATTATTTGGTAAAATTTGGAGAATTATTGATCTGTTTTTCCACTCTCCCCTATGTCAGCTAAGGCAGAAATGATCTCTTTCTTCAACTAGTCTTTTCTACCAACTAACATATCCAATTTTTTTTTTCTCTCTCACTTACTAGGGTCTTCCTTTCTTTGTAATCCATCCCCCTAACCAGACTGGTTTTCTGTGCTTCCTTCCTCAATAACTATCTTTTTCTGTTGCCTCTTTCGCTGTTTGTCACTGGTCCCATAGCAGGATATTTCTCTCCCATCTCCTGCACCACCGCCTACATGAGAGCATTTATTATTACGAAGTCAACCAGTTCGATATTTAAAATCTGAGAGCTGTTTTGGAAGGCGTTTAGTATGAGAGCTAAATAGCATTAAAGAATAATACCAATGAGAATTGCATGTACATGTCAATTGTTTCTGTGGGCCTTGGGGCAAGAGGTTTTAGGGATCAGCATTAACAGCAGAGATGTGGCTCTCATTAGTCCCTGTTTCCAGACACTGAGTGCCTTTAACCTGATGGACACCATTTTTGATTACCTGTTCCCTGATTTGCTTCCTGCTCACCATCTTTCTCACTTACTTGCCTTACTCTTCTGTTTGCAACTCCATTCATTCCCTCTTGCTGCCCCTGTCCTGAACACCAGAGGAAGATAATGTTTACTTTTCCCCTTCAAGTAAACTGCTAATCAGCCAGAATAAAACATTGTTTTTGTGGTGATTCCCTCTGTGCATCATTCAGTCAAGAAAAGGGAATTTGAAGGAAACAATACCCACTATAGAAGTAGGTTGCAAATTTTCACACCCTTTTTAACTGTCTGTTGTTTTTGGAGCTAAAATTTGTACTGCTCAGTATTTCTTCTGCTTGTTTAACTTTTGCAAACAATTCACTTTGGTTAATGCAACCTCTGTGTCCAACTTACACTAGGAATATTGTCTAAATGAATATAATGAGGTGGCATTAACACTGGTAATCATTCTAACACTGCAGTTAAGTCAAAATGATTTGCTTTTGATGTATAAAAACACCTTGAGTTTTGTTTGAATTATTGTTAGAAAATGAGCACTTTCTCTTATCCAAGGAACTTAGCTTCCCTCTTGGAAATTGCATGTTGTTTTCTGCTGCATGCTGTCCAGCAGTGTCAAGAGGGCCTACTTTAGAAGGCCCAGAATATGAAGGGGTTTATTCCATAAACTCTTATTCTTAACGTTCTGTTAAAAAAAATGTATTTTCAAAAGAAATCATCCATGCTATTTTCCTCTGTTCTGTGTTTCATCTTCATTGAAGAATGTGATAGTCATTGTATTCGAAAGGTTGAGATTTCCTGGTAGATTTTTTTTTGTTCACTGTTTAAAATATTGACCATTCAATCATTTTTTTTTTGTACCTAACAGTGTCAGGAAGGGCTCTGGGTGGTGTTCATGCTTTCCCAAAAGAAATTGAACTTTTACTTTTATAAAGCTTATGTTGGGAAAAAAACTGCTTCCACCATTTGTTAACTTAAATAACAATTTTAACTCTTCTTGAATGAGAGAAGTATTTCATGATGAATGTTTTCACCAACAATTTTGAGCATAATGATAGGGAATAGGCATCCCTCAACTGTAAAAATAAATTTATTCCACAAATATATGGATTTAATGATTCCAGAATCTCAGGTGTATGGTATGTTTCTTTCACACACCGTAAATGTTCTGTTTTTGCCACAAATGTATCTTACTTCAGAATCAGCTCCTTTTACCTGTTTCCTGATTTTACCTGACTACCTCCAGTCTTAAAATACACATTTGTTCTGAGCTCCTTGAATAAATTGCTATTTATGAATAATTCATCCTTGGCCATTTAAACTTGTGGCCTTTGGGATAGAAAGGCAGTACTGTGCTAATATGCTTCCTAGTTTGCCATAGTCATGTGATTGCTACCATGAACAGTGATGGTTGGCATTTTGCAGCCAGTTCAGTGAAGGATACAAAATAGACAACTTCGGCTGGATTGAACTAGTTTTGAAGTGAAGCTGAGATTGAGTGTTGAAGAAGTGATTAGAAATATATCTACGAACAGAGAGTCTCGGCAATGTTCAGAGTGGTGAAAGCTCCAACCAGAAGCCAGAGACAGGAAGTTAAAAAACAGGCCACAGCTGCAACATTTGGTCAGACAATGGCTGCAACTATTTCTCTCTTGGTGCTGTTCACAATGAAAGGTGATATGAATCAGAACTGGAAGTTTTTTTTCATGTGCAGAGATGAAATCATGAAATTGTGACAGATGTTCTTAAGAAGTCAGCAGTTACAAGTAGCCACACTCTTATTGGTGTTAAAGAGAGAGAGTTTCAAAGTGTATTCCTGCCACCCCAAACCTCTCTGAAGAACAGAGAAACAGAATGCAGAAATCATGAAAGCCTTGAAGGCAACCTTTGAACACCAACTAAACGTAATTTATGAATTGCATCTGTTTGATATTAAAGTGCAAGGTGAAAAAAAAAATCCATTGATCCATATGTGACTATCAATGTAGCTCATAATCTTGTGCCTTTTCACAACCAAAAGATGATCACGTTAAAGCCAGGATTGGATAGGGCAAAGAATTTTTCATTGCAAACATGTACACTGAGAGAAGCAAAACTTACTTTCAGGAAAACAATCAGAACAATAGAAGATTAATAGCTAGAGTACATACACATCAGAACAGACCAAGTCTTGCATTTTGCTGATTGACATTAAAGACTGAAAGAGCAGAACAATTACTAAGAGCAGGATGCAAATATTGTGGAGGATATTTCAACAGAAAGAAGTCATGGCCAGCATGGCAAATCAGTATTCTCACTGAAAGAATCTAAATAATTTGGCACTCGGGTATCTGCATAGAAAGAAGCTCCTAAGCAGATTTGGTAGCCACTATAGAGATATCAGCTAAAGATTCTGGCTAATCACACTACATCATACCAAAGATTAGTTCAGTCAGTTGATCGGTGAGAAATAGTTTGTGACTATTGGAATTATGACGACAGAAGGAGAGCATCAAATCAGTGTACAATGTCAGATATACACCAGTCAATTGGACATTGCTGACCTGCTATCCAAAGCCATACTCCTTATAATGAAAGTAGTGATACTGTGATAGCATTAAATCTTCCAGATCGAATGAGAAGCAGTGACCAACAGATCCAAAAGCAATGCAATCATTTGTCAGATTCTTTCACTATTTAGCAAAACTTCTGCCCATTCTCTCACTGGATTGTCAACCGTTAAGTCAGCTAAGTGCCAAGAATGTGGAGTGGTATTTGTGTATGGATCAAGAGGCAGTAATCGCTAACATTAAGCAGTGCCACTGCTGAAATACAATTACATAAATGATGAAGTCATCCTTCAGTATGATCCCAATGACTTGGAACAACCATAATACAGCAAGGATAATTGATTCCATTTACATCCAGAGCTTTTTAACAATGGCACAATACTTTGATTCGATTGAGAAGGAGTGCGTGCCAGCTGTGTATGCTTCTGAACACTAATCATTATCTACTTGGAAGAGACAAAGTGACAGTTGAATTCAACCACTTTTTCAAAAGATTTTCCTTGAGCTGCTTCTGTCTACTTCAAAATGTCTGCAAAGAGTGTTGCTGTGGTTACAGACACAACGTCTGGACATAGTATGTCAGCAACATTCCTTTGTGGTCAACAGCAATACTCCTTTGAAGAAAGAGGGTACAGATAAAGGCGTTGAGAGAAGAGATTCTGAAGCACATCCTGTATGTGTTCTGGACCAAACCTCCTCAAAATATATTAAGAAGATAGCCTAGACCCTAACATTTTCTTATTTTAAAGGCAGGTGCCAAGCGCTGTGTTCAGATGCAATTCGATTGGTTAAACTACCACATTTGAAGCAAAACACACTTTATTCATATAGTTAAAATGCAACGTAAAAAAGAAATAGGAATAACTTAACTCTTGGAAAACAACAGTATGATAGACTATTTAACTACTAAACAGTAACTCTTCCAATATAGTAACATTCCTTAAACACACCCTGAACAAAGGCAAATTCTGAAAAGTAGATTATCTCAAAGGTAATTCTCCAGTCCAGGAAGAAAAAAAATCAAGAGAAAACAGAGGAAGAGATAGTAATAAACAGAAATATACTGCAGCTTCCAAATCCAGCTTCAAGATTCCAGCAACTGCTGCTGAAAAACTAAAACTAAAAACCCTAGTTTTGTGGGAGCTTATCCACATACATTGGGGCTGCATCTACTATTCCAACTGTTCACAAAAAAAAAGGCCTCACAAGCTGTTTACTTTATTGGATTCAAATAGATAGCTCTTTTCCTCTGTATTAAAACCTGTCCAATATATTAACCAGGACAAAATGCACCCCTTAAAGCCATAGTATCATCGTACATGTCATTTAAGAATTGAGTCGAGTTTGAGGAAGGCATGAGAAGAGAGAAACTTGGGCAGTGAAATTGAGGACAAGGTGGTGCTTATAATGAGCACCAAACCATGTAATTTAGAGAGCCACTGATCACATGTGACACCCCAGACCATGATAAAATCGGAAATGGAACTCTTCACTGTCACAAGAGCTGATTATCTCATTCTGACTACTGGAGGGTGGACTTCAGGAAGTAACATTGAGATTATAGTGTGTCAAAAGCGCACATTCAGCCATTACATCATTCCTAGCATTGTAATGATAGCCCTCAGTTTACAAGTGAAGAGTTCAGCCACTTCATAGTTGTTTGGGAAATTCATTATTGGACATCATTTCTGCACAATGTCTAATCAAATGGCAAGACTAAGATGGCAATGAAAATCTCCAAAGGAGTTGTAAGCAAATCGTACAATCCATTTCAACTGTATATAAGCCAATCCTCGAGTAGATAAACACATGTACTGAAGGCATATGAAGTAGTCTGCCCTCTATTTCCATAGTCATAATAAAAGTTAAAAATGTTATCAAAGTACATAAAGTCCAAATTTACCTGTTGGATAGGTTAACAGAAAACAGTGAAGTGACAGTGTCGATGAAATAGCAGAAGAGCAACTTTCATTTTGACATGCCCACCAATTCATTGCTAGAATTGAGCATTGGAGAATCAGTCAGGGTACAACGCTGCGATACACTCAACAAGAGTCAGCTCAAATGGCAACTTCAGACTTGTGTAGAGCAACCTCAATTCTATATGCGCAACTAGATATACTGTTGCAACCACAAGCACATAAGCTCAAACAGAGAAGCTGCAGGAGGTCAATCAGGAAGATATAAACTCACCACCTGCACAGAGCACAGATCAAACAGTGGAAAAGGAATAAGTTTCCACGGAAATTATCATTCAAATGAGCAGTCAAATTAAACCTGCATAAAACCATTAATAAATGAATAAAAATGAAAGATAATAGGTGGAGTCTTATCGGGATCTTAGCTAAGTGGACTATGGTGAGGCTTATGACACAATAGGGTGAGAAGTCTAATAAGGCCAGTCTTGATGTCAGGAACAACAAGTTCCAGCATATTTTATGCATTTGCAGAGCTGCAAGACAAATTTCTCACTAGATAACAGCTATATGCCATTTAAGAGGGATTATAGCTTGTTAAAAGGCTTATTTACACCATAACTAGCCACTTTCATATTCATCTTCCTATGTAACTGGATGAGTTAGATGTCAAGAATTCACAATGTGGGCGTCATATATAAAAAAAACATGACGCTGGGGAACTTGATTGGCAGTTAGTTATTTCCCATAGTCTTGCTAAGCACAGCAAAAGCTGTCCTCTTAAATAGTGTTGCTCTGTATGTTGGTGTTAATCAACTCAAGGCAGTTTTAGTAGATTGGGCGGAGCCACAAGATGGAAGGAAGTCACTTACCTGCATGCTTTCCATCCAGTGAAATAGTTGGATCCAGGTGACTAGTAGGAAACTTAAGGCTCCGTTTCAAAGATGGTTAGATGCATGACATGAGTGCCTATTTGGACTTCGGAGTCATCAGCTGGTGGAAAAGGGAACTGTCAACAACTCCTATCGTCTTGCATATACTTACCACAATAGCAAAGCAATGGCTACAACAATTTGGCAACCAATACCAACATCAAAATTGACAATCTGCAACATCATTTGGCAACTTCATGTGTGGTGTGTATAGCAGAAACTGCCTCTCAACAATGGAGAATAATATTATTCCTGTGATAGTTATCAGTTTAATTTCTTTCTGTTTTATCTTTCCATATTGCTGTCTTCACTTTATGAGTTGTTGAACATTTCAAATGAGAACTTTTTTTGCCTGTCTGATCTGCCAGAGGGCTTGTTCTTTCTTATAGCAGAACAAATCTTCAGAAGAAATCTGTTCAGGGTTAGAAAGCCAAATTTCTTCTTCTTTACAATTCTATTTGAAGACATCACATTTGAACAGTTAGTCAGAAAGCCCAGCAGCATATTAATCTCATATGCTTCAAGTTCCTCAGAAGTCTAGAAGGATGGGGGGTGGGAGGGTAGATTTCATTGAAGCTTACAGGATATTGAGAGGCCTGGATTGAGTGAACATGGAGAAGCTGCTTCCACCAGTAGGAGAGAGTAGGATTCAAGGGCACAGCCTCAGAGTGAAGGGCCAAAGAGCTTTAGAACTGACATGAGAAATTTCTTCAGCCAAAAGGTGATGAATCTGTGGAACCCATTGCTACAGAAGACTGTAGAGGCCAAGTCATTAAGTATATTTAAGATACTGTTCAGGGAGAATGTAAGAGAATGAGGTTGAGAACATGTTAACCATGCTTCAATAGCAGAGCAGAATTGATGGGCCGAATGGCCTAATTCTGCTCTTATATCTTGTGGTCTTGGTAGTCCTCCCCTCCACCGTTCTCTTTTTCCTCAAGTTGCAAGTGTCTCGTCTGTTTTATAAGGCCAGCATCTGTATGAATTTCTCTTCTGCCTTCTCTGGTTCTACTGATTGATCTTCCCTTTCATGCAGTCTATGCTATCCTCAATGTTGTCTATATTTTGGAGAAACCTTACCAGAAATAATATCTCCTTCAAAGTTTTGAGGTGAGGGTCTGGGATGGTGACATATTTGAACTGGCACCGTACAGATAATCCAGAGGTCCAGGCTAATGTTCTAGGGGTTATCGATTTAAGTCCCACATATCAGCTGGTGCCATTTAAATTCCATTCATATATGTAGCAAACTAATCTCAGTAGTAACAATGTGATAACTATCATAAATTGTTGTAAAGACTCATCTGGTTCACTAATGTGCTTTAGCAAGGGATTTCCATCCTTATCTGTCCTGTCCTTCTTTTGATTTTTGATCCACATCAGTGTGGTCACTGCCCTCTGCAAGTTACTCAGTTCAAGAAATCACAACAAATACTTCCCTTGCCAACTTTGCCCACCCCATGAATGAATTAGTTTATATTCCAACCAAGGAACACTAACAATCTTGTTTCTGTTACTTTAGCAGCCAGAAATGCAACATTAAAGACGATGTTTTTTGCATTTATATAGTACAAGAATGGGTGATATTTCACTGATGTCAAGTTCAGTACAATGTATATAAAAAAATTCCGGAGAATTTATTTGGATAGCCAACAATGAATTGGCAGAATAAATGTTAACAAGAGCAAATCCATATGAGCAGTGACAAACCACTACAGATCTCTGAAGGCTGTGATACCTCTCTCTAAACTGCTAGTGCTCCAGGCTTCACTGTTTAGGATGTCTCATTGCCCTCAACTTAAGGTTGCTCATCTGGAATGTCTCAAGTTAGAGACATTTCCTGCAGATGTGGCAATCTGAGATGGTCCCGTTGTCCACTAAGCTCTAAACACAATAATCTTCACATACAGCTTGTTCTCTTATTACAATTCTTAATGTATTTATTGATGTATTACTTGGCAGTAATGTCTAGATTATAGTTAGTGAATGGATTGTATCTCCACTCAGAGTTCCAGTAGAGAAATTGGTATTTCAATTTCTAATTTTAGATATAATCATCTACCTTTGCTCAATTGAAATCTCAATTCTATTTAGCAGATGGATTTTTGATTTCAAATCAATCAGCAATTCATTTCCTGCATATTTATTTATCTGGCTTATATTGATAGATTGGTTTGCACTGAGCTCAAATTCCCTGGACTTCACTGCTTCTCCCTTTGCCCTTTCTACATAATTGCCTTTTCAGATTATTGTGGGTTTTTTTAGTATTTGACTTTCTGTGTCTGCTGTGTTCTTTTTAAATATACAACTTCTCCTACAGTGTTCTACATTAATAAACTGATTTAAATATGCCTGACTGCCAAGTTGAGGAAGTGAGATTTCATTATGAAGAATGATGTTTAGAACATCAGTACTGTGTGGCTTACACAATGTTAAGTGATCTGTCGTCATTTCCAAATGCTTGTATTGACCAAGTTATGTGCTAGCTAACATATTTTCTGTCATAAAGATCTGCAATATCTTATGACGTTTTTGTAACTTGTCACCATTCAAACTGATGTAAAGCCAAGTTGCACTTCTAATTTATTTCTGTTATATAATTTTTGTGTCTTTGGAAAAGCACTCTAAATTATTTGTTACATGTTGGATTGAATTGGGACCAGTAAATCCCCAGTATTTTGTGTAGTATCATGGATAATGTATTTTTACAATTGCTCCACTGTTTTTACTATCATGAAATTTTATATTCGTAATCAAATTGTTTCAGGAAACGCATTAATTCCTATTTTCATTAATGCAAATCTGGATGATAATTATGCCCATTAAACACAGATAAAGAATTAAACTGTTGAAAGATCTATATTGTGAAGAAATAGATCAGAATTTTATGATGTTGAGCACAATTTAACAAAAAAAACTTAACTATCCAGCCTGTTATTAAATAGTTTCAGTCCTGCCCTCCTCAAGTATGTTAAAGAAGCACGATTACTTTTGGAGCTATTATCCTGCATATTGATCAGTTGCAAAATCCAATTTGAGTTTGAGCACTTAAGATAGTCACTGGATACTACCTAATATAATTTAAATCCTACAAGTGCACTGAAAAAGAACTACACATATCGATTTAGCTTGGTTGTGTACAGAAGTTGGATTTGACAATTCATTCCTGAGTAATTTGAAGCATATGTGAGATTAATATGCTGCTGGGCTTTCTGACTAACTGTTCAAATATGATGTCTTCAAATAGAATTGTAAGAAGGAAAAGATTTGGTCTTCTAACCCTGAACAGATGAAAGTGCTGATAAATGTGAATGGATTAATTAAGGATATCAGATTGGCACGGACGAGTTAGACCGAAGGGCCTGGTTACATGCTGTACATCTCAATACGAAGAAATAAGCTTCATGGCTGATCAAGCACAGCAGGTCAGGCAGCATCCGAGGAGCAGGAAAATTGACTTTTCGGGCAAAAGCCCTTCATCAGGAATAAAACTGGGAGCCTTGGGGGTGGAGAGATAAATGGGAGGAGGATAGGATTGGGGCAAGGTAGCTGAGAGTGAGATAGGTGGATGGAGGTGGGGTAATGGTGATAGGTCAGAGGGGAGATTGGAGTGGATAGGTGGGAAAGAAGATGGACAGGTAAGACAGGTCATGAGGGCAGTGCTGAGCTGGAAGGTTGGAACTGGGATAAAGTGGGGGGAGAAGAAATGAGGGAACTGGTGAAATTCACATTGATGCCATGGAGTTGGAGGGTACTGAGGCGGAAGATGAGGTGTTCTTCCTCCAGGCATTGGGTGGGAACCGAGTGGCGATGGAGCAGGCACAGGACCTGCATGTCCTCGGCGGAGTGGGAGGGGGAGTTGAAGTGTTCGGCCACAAGGTAGAGGGGTTGATTGGTGCGGGTATCCCAGAGATGTTCCCTGAAGCGCTCTGCAAGTACCTCGTCAGGTCCACACCCCTCAACAACCCATCCTCCCCTTCCAGTCCCTTCCCCTGCCACCGCAGAAAGTGCTTAACCTCCGTCCAAAGCCCCACAGGAGCCTTCCACAACCATCAAAGTTTCACCTACACTTCCACACATGTCATTTAATGTATCGGTTGCTCCCGATGCGGTCTCCTCTACAATGGGGAGAGTGCTTAAGAGAATATCTCCGGGACACCTGTACCAACCAACCCCACCGTCCCATGGCCGAACACTTCAACTTCTCTTCCCACTGTGCCGAGGACATGCAGGTCCTGGGCCTGCTCCATCGCCATTCCCTTACCACCCGACACCTGGAGGAAAAATGCCTCATCTTCTGCCTCGGGACCCTCCAACTCCATGGCATCAATGTGGATTTCACCAGTTTCCTCATTTCCCTTCCCCTCATCTTACTCCAGTTCTAACCTTCCACCTTAGCACCACCCTCATGACTTGTCCTACCTGTCCATCTTCCTTCGTACCTCTCCACTCGATCCTCCTCTCCGATCTATCACCATTACCCCCATTCACATCCACCTATTGCACTCTCAGCTACCTTCCCCAGCCCCACCATCCCTCTCCCATTTATCTCTCCACCTCCGAGGTTCCCAGTCTCATTCCTGATGAAGGACTTTTGCCCTAAACATTGATTTCCCTGCTCCTCCAATGCTGCCTGACCTGCTTTGCTTTTCGAGCACCACACTCTCGACTCTGATCTGCAGCATCTGCAATCCTCACTTTCGCCTTTCTGGCTGATCAGACAGGCGTTTACAAAAAATGTTTCGCATTTGAAAAGATAAACAACTAATCCTAATAAATGTGAAGAAAGCAATGTGGAAAGATAAAAACAAAACAAAAACCTATAAATAGCAGCAGGAATAATTGGACTTTGAAATAACTGTCATTGTGCTGGAACATTTGTATTTAAAAAGAACTTCTTATCACAACTTGTTGAGATTTGGGCAAGCAATTCTGTTAATTGATATTCAAAAAGGGTTCTTTTCAGTAGAACTGGCTTGAGTTT
The DNA here is from genome assembly GCF_047496795.1 of Chiloscyllium punctatum. Classification (NCBI taxonomy): domain Eukaryota; kingdom Metazoa; phylum Chordata; class Chondrichthyes; order Orectolobiformes; family Hemiscylliidae; genus Chiloscyllium; species Chiloscyllium punctatum. The sequence goes on along the minus strand of NC_092750.1, from coordinate 46,011,514 downwards.
TTTTTAAGTTTAGCTCATGGCTCTTCTCATGTTTCTGATTAAGTGTGAGATTTGCACTGTTACTACCCAAATTCTTAAGAAGATACATAATTTACATGTTTCATTTTAATTCTGAAATATTTGAATAAGTTGGCTATAAATTTGCATGGGCATGTTTACGTCTTAAGAGTCATCTTTACATATTGTGCTCTTACATTTACCAGTCACTTTAATAAGTCAGTTTGAAATTTTTGTGGTTCAGTGCCTTCAGGTGATAATTGCAAGTCAATGTATTGGTTGCAATTATAGTCACGTATTACAGCTCCATTAATGTTCTGCGCCCCTCCACAGACCATCTCGTTTGCAAAACTTTTCCAAGAGAGTGTTCTAACACCACAATATGAAGATAAACTTGCAAGTAGGAAAGGTTCTTCACTACTTATCCTGGCAAAATCTTCCGAGGTTTGAAATTCCTGTCTATGCAATAAAGGATCCACGATAAATCCTTGAGGGCACTTATCCTGAAATGGCAAATGAATCGAACATGATAGAATATCATTGTACTGCCATGAAGTTTACAACATCCACTTTCTGTGCTATCACACAAATAAGTCGATTGATGCTATTTTTGGAAATTAGCATTTTGTTGCTAGATGTGCAGGCAAAAGGGAGAGAGAGATGTACTGTTTCCAGTTTGAATATTAAAAAAAATTACAAAATGCCAGAAAAATGAGGTGTCTGACAGCCTGCATACTTTATGCATCTATTTCTGATTTTCTTTTCCTGACCGCCTGAGAAACGGTTCATTCTTCAGTGCTCAACTATGCTTCAAAATTGAATTAAATTGAATCGTTAGGGCATTGCAGATGCTATTTTGACTAAATAGCATCCGTAGCACATGTGTACACTTTTGTGATAAAACATAATGTCAGATATTTGTTGAAGGCATTAGTGAATGTATAGCAAACACGAATGGGAAATGTGCAGAGAAATTTATACAATCACTTCTGTGTGCACTGCTAGAGCCATAGTGGAGCTCCTTGCTCCAGCCAATACCCCTCTAAAAATGATGGTAGAATCTCCCCCATCAGGCTTGGTTAAAACTTATTTGTTAGTTGAATTTGTTACAATAGTAGTGAAAATAAATTATCAAATTTTTAACTTACATCACCTGATTGTTATATCTGAGGTTATAACAATCAATCCTGAACTAAAATGGTTTTTAAAAGACAAAAACATGACCCTGAAGTAGCTACCTGTTGACTGGCTTTGGCAGAACCGTCTGGAATAAATAAAGCCATATGGACTCAAACTATATATTTTTTGAAATACATCAAAACTAGGTATCAATGTCATGGAATTTGCATACCGTGTTTCATGCATGTATTTTGATAGTATCACACTTTTGAAGATGAAAGCCAAATTTTAAGTACAGCAATCAGTTCAGAAGGCAAATGATGTATTAACCTTTGTTGCAAGGGGATTTAAGCTCAGGAGCAAAGAAGTCTTGCTTCAGTCATATAGAAGACTTGTTAGGCCACCCTTGCAGTAGTGTTGTCCCTTGTCAAGGAAGAATATGGTTGCCAAAGAAGAAGTGCAGCACAAGTTACCAGACTGATGCCTGGGTTAGTGGAATTGTCCTATGAGGTCAGATAAAGAAGATGGGACCTATATTCTAGGGTATGGAAAAATGAGACAGAACCTTACAGAAACATGAAAGAATATGATTTAAAGAACTTCCTTGTCTGTTTTGGGTTCCATCAAATTTACCGTGTATAGTCTGGAGAGAGAATTATGGAGCAGGCAAGGATCAAAATGATTTTGCACATCTTGTATATAATTCAACTTGTGCACTCCTCCCAGATCTTGGCTTTCTGATTGTGGAGTGTTGTTGCTGTGTTGCACATTATGTTGCTAATATTGGGCTTCCTGCAAGATTCACATGTCTAATCCTTGTTAGATAATATCTTTAAATCAATTATTGAAATTGGCTTTTCTGATGAATTTAAAATAGGAAGTTTGCAACATTTAATGTTAAGTATTTGGTGGCAAATTCACTTAATCATCTGACACTTCCATTCTTCAATTCACTACCATTGAAAATATGTTAATGGTGTTTAATGGAGCTACAAAGTGGGGCAGTTATAATCTTTGTTTTTAATGGCAGGTTTACTTCCCTTGCAATTGCCGTTGTTATTGCAATAATAGTACACCTGTCAATTTGGATCAATAACTGTTTTCAGCCTCTCACTGATATCAGTCCCTCTCCAACAATTGCTACCATTCCTTCTATATTTGGTCTGTCACAAATGCCTCTGAATTTGTTTTGTCTTCTGTATGCATCTTTGTTTGAAATTCACCCACCATGCATTAGACAACTTTTGCCCTTTATTTCTATTTATATAAATCTCTTACTCTTTTCCTATGACTTCCTTTTCCCTATCTCCCAAATATTTAAGATGGTCACCAACAAATCCGATAGGGAATTCAGGAGAAACTTCCTTTATCGAAGGAGTGATAATGTAGCACTTGCCATCTTGAGGTGTGGTAGAGGTTAATAGCATTAAGGAGATGCCAGCAGACATGAAGGAGAAAGGAGTAGAATATTATATTACTCTGTGCAGTAGAGAGGGGTGGAAGAACACTCTGGGGAATGACATCAGTGCAAAGTTGAGCTGAATGGCCTTTTTCTATGGTCTATATTCTGCACATGCTTTACTGTGCTGTACACTGGAGATTAATGTGCTAAACCTTTCAAAGATATCAGCTAAACACATAACAAGAATTACGTTATGCTCATCAACATCCGCAATTGTGTATGCTCTTGCTGAATACGATACAGTCAAGTCGTGGCATTATGAGGTAAATTATTTGTTTGTAATTATCTGCTAGGTGAGTGACAATTGGGAGTCATTCTTTGTATTGGACTTTGAATTTACTTGGTGAGAAATCATTGGTCATTCAATATTTCTCATTGCATTGTTAACAAAATTACAAGGTGTTTCCTTCTATGCTTTGATTAGATTAGATTACTTACAATGTGGAAACAGGCCCTTCGGCCCAACAAGTCCATACCGATCTGCCGAAGCGCAACCCACCCAGACCCATTCCCCTACATTTACCCCTTCTACTAACACTGGGCAATTTAGCATGGCCAATTCACCTAACCTGCACATTTTTGGACTGTGAGAGGAAACCGGAGCACCTGGAGGAAACCCACGCAGACACTGGGAGAATGTGCAAACTCCAAACAGTCAGTCGCCTGAGGTGGGAATTGAACCCGGGTCTGTGGTGCTGTGAGGCAGCTGTGCTAACCACTGTGCCACCATGCCTCTGGAGAAAAACATAACTTTGCAACACAGCTGTTTAAAATAGTATTATCTTAGAGTCATGGAGTCATAGAGATGTATAGCATGGAAATAGACTTTTCGGTCCAACTCGTCCATGCCGACCAGATATCCCAACCCAATCTAGTCCCACCTGCCAGCACCCAGCCCATATCCCTCCAAACCCTTCCTATTCATATACCCATCCAAATGCCTCTTAAATGTTGCAATTGTACCAGCCTCCACCACATCCTCTGGCAGCTCATTCCATACATGTAACACCCTCTGCATAAAAAAGTTGCCCCTTAGGTCTCTTTTATATCTTTCCCCGCTCACCCTAAACCTATGCTCTCTAGTTCTGGACTCCCTGACCTCAGGGAAAAGACTTTGTCTATTTATCCTCTCCATGCCCCTCATAATTTTGTAAACCTCTATAAGGTCACCCCTCAGCCTCCGACACTCCAGGGAAAACAGTCCCAGTCTGTTCAGCCTCTCCCTGTAGCTCAGATCCTCCAGCCCTGCAACATCCTTATAAATCTTTTCTGAATCCTTTCAAGTTTCACAACATCTTTCTGATAGGAAGGAGACCAGAACTGCATGCACTGTTCCAACAGTGGCCTAACCAATGTCCTGTACAGCCGCAACATGACCTCCCAACTCCTGTACTCAATACTCTGACCAAAGAAGAAAAGCATACCAAATGCTGCCTTCACTATCCTATCTACCTGTGACTCCAATTTCAAGGAGCTATGAACCTGCACTCCAAGGTCTCTTTGTTCAGCAACACTCCCTAGGTGTATAAGTCCTGCTACGATTTGCTTTCCCAAAATGCAGCACCTCGCATTTATCTGAATTAAACTCCATCTGCCACTTCTCAGCCCATTAGCCCATCTGGTCAAGATCCTGTTGTAATCTGAGGTAACCCTCTTCGCTGTCCATTACACTTCCAATTTTGGTGTCATCTGCAAACTTACTATCTGTACCTCTTATGCTCGCATCCAAATAATTTATGTAAATGACAAAAAGTAGAGGGCCCAGCACCGATCCTTGTGACACTCCACTGGTCACAGGCCTTCCGTCTGAAAAACAACCCTCCACCACCACCCTCTGTCTTCTACCTTTGAGCCAGGTCTGTATCCAAATGGTTAGTTCTCCCTTTATTCCATGAGATCTAACCTTGCTAATCAGACTCCCATGGGGAACCTTGTCGAACGCCTTACTGAAGTCCATATAGATCACATCTACTGCTCTGCCCTCATCAATCTTCTTTGTTACTTCACCAAAATACTCAATCAAGTTTGTGAGACATGATTTCCCATGCACAAAGCCATGTTGACTATCCCGAATCAGTCCTTGCCTTTCCAAATACATGTACATCCTGTCCCTCAGGATTCCCTCCATCAACTTGCCCACCACCGAGGTCAGGCTCACTGGTCTATAGTTCCCTGGCTTGTCCTTACCACCCTTCTTAAACATATAGTCATACAGCATGGAAACAGACCCTTTGGTTCAATTGGATCCATGTTGACCATGTTCCCAGCGTAAACTAGTCCCACCTGCCTGCATGTGGACATTTCCCTCCCAAACTCCCCGATTCATGAACTTATCCAAATATCTTTTAAACGTTGTGACTGTACTTGCATTCACCCACTTTCTCTGGCAACTTATTCCACACTAATCACTCTATATAAAAATAGTTGGCCCTAATGCCCTTTTTAAATTACTCTCCCCTCACCTTAAAAATATGCTGCCTAGTTTAGAACTCCCCAACTGAGAGAAAACACCTTTGCTATTCACCTCATCTGTGCCTTTCATGATCTTAAAAATCTCTATAAGGTCACCCCTTAACCTCCTATGCTCTTGTGAGAAAAGTCACAGTCAATCTTTATTCCTCAAGCCTTCCATTCCTGGCAACATCCTGGTAACTATTTTCTGAACTCTGGATTAGTGGTGCTGGAAGAGCACAGCAGTTCAGGCAGCATCCAAGGAGCTGCCTGAACTGCTGTGCTCTTCCAGCACCACTAATCAGAATCTGGTTTCCAGCATCTGCAGTCATTGTTTTTACCTCATTTTCTGAACTCTCCCCAGTTTAACAATATCCTTCCGATAACAGGGCGACCAGAACTCCACACAGTAGTCCAGAAGAAGCCTCACCAACATCATGTACAGTTCCAACTCCTATACTCTGAGTGATGAAGACAAGTGTAACAAACACCACCTTAAACAGCCTGTCTAACTGTAATGTAAATTTTAAAGAATTATGTATCTAAACCCACGACCTTACCATTAATTGTATAAATCCTTCCCAGTGTGTGCTTTACCAAAATGCAATACCTCATATTTATTCAAATTAAAATCAATCTGTCACTCCTCAGCCAATTTACCCAATTGTTCAAGATCTCTCTGTAATCTTAGATAACCTTCTTCACCACTATATCACCAATTTTGGTGTCATCTGCAAATCTATGGTCTCATCTGAATCATTTATATAAATGACAAACAAAAGTGGACTCAGTGCAGATCCCTATGGAACATCACCGGTCACTGGCCTCCAATCCAAAAAATAGCTCTCCACCATCACACTCTGTCGCCTACCGTAAAGCCAATTTTGTATCCAGTTGGCAAGCTCAACCTGAACTCCATTTGATCCAACTTTAATAATTAGACTACCATGCTGATCAAAGGCTTTACTGAAGTCCAAATAAATAACGTCTATCCCTCAGCCCTCATCAATCGTTTTGGTTACTTGCTCAAAAACTCAGTCAAGCTTGAGAGAGACAATTTCCCTCACAAAAACCTGTGCTGTCCATCTCTAATCATCCTTGCCCTTTGGGAGATAAATTGTGAATCTTACTTCAGGGATTGGAAGTGACCCTCTAACTAGATATCTTGTCTTTTGTACTTTGCTTTAGCACTCAGATCCTGAATGAAAGCTGTTAGATCAAAGGATTATAGCTGTCAGAATTCACTGTTCAGAAGTGTTGCATTAGTTGTTCAGGTTATCAGACCTGGAGCTGTTGTCAATCTGCATGGATGTAGCTTGCTTCTTTTTTGTTATACCTATTAAGTACATGTATAATTCTATTAGCTATTAAAAAGCATTACAATATTGCTTTTGTTGATCAAGTAATTTCTTCATTAATATTCATGTATGTCTCTATAATTTATTCTTATTTAACAGAGAGAAGGAATTATAAGTAATGGATTCAGTATAATGGAATTTGGAAATTGTGTTTTTAGCTTTAATTCTCTATGCTGTATTTCATTAACAATAATTTTCAAGCTTTCCTTTATTGTGTCTATTATTCATTTTATTGTGATATAGTATGTAAGATTCCAAAAAGAAAACGAGCAGGAGCAGACCATACAGTTTGTTGAAATCATAGCCTGATCTCTGGCTTCAATTGTACTTACTCCACTGCTCCCTCCATCACTGGTTTACCTGAGAGATCCAAAATCTATCCATCCCAGCCTTTGAATATATTCAATGATGGAGTATCCATAATCCTTAGGGTAGATCATTCCAAAGATACGTAATCCTTTGCATTTAATAATTTCTGCTAATCTCATTTTTAATCCATTGGCCCCTTGTCCTGAGCTTGTCTCTGGTTTTATTAGATTGCATAACCAGCAAAACAATTTGTGTCTACCCTGTTAAGCCCTTTCAGAATCTTGTGTGCTTCCATGACACTGCCTTTCATTCTCTGAAGTTTCAGATACTAAATGTCCAGTTTTCCCTCATCTCATCAAGACCAACTCTTTTGTTAACAGGACCAATCTACAGAACCTTCGATGTACTACCTCCAGTTGAGATGTGTCATTAGTTAAACTTGGAGACTGCAAATGCAGAAAGATTTGGCTTCATGAAGCCCTGTGCATTTGTAGCCAGTTTTTTTTAAACCTGTATTTAAATCTTCTTGTAATAACGCTCCTGTGCATATATGGCAAGACTCCTTTATTCCTGTATTCCAATTCTTTGTAGCCTCTGTCTCGTCACAGTTTGTATTTCTACATAGCTTGAAAAAATCCTTAATCAGCCTGTTCAGAAATGTTATGACACACCTGGAACATATGGAGTTTGAACCTGGAACTTCCAAAGCATCAACAAACTTAGATACATTACACACCATCTCTTAATCCGTGTCATTACTTTGTTATAAATAGCTGACATCTTGGCACTTCCAGCACTTCAATAATCATACCCTGCAAACTTGGAATGATCCATTATTCCTACTGTTTAATCCCAATCTATTAACCAATCCTTTAACAATGCTAATATGTTACCCGACTCCATGAGCTCCAATCTTGCCTATCATCCTTTTGTATGGCCCTTATCAGATGCTTTTAGGAAATCCAAATATATTACACTTACTGATTCTCCTTTATCTACAGCAACAAATGTACCCTCAAAAAAACTCTAATAAATTTGTAAAACTGGGTTTCCCTTTTGTAAAATTAGAGAACTTTAAGCTAAATTTGCATTATTGGTTTATGTAGAAATACTGTCTGTCAGAAATACTTCTGACAGACAGCAATTCATTGTAATACTATCTTCATTTATGTAATAGAAAATTCAAATAAAAACCTTTGGACTATATTAGAAAACATGTTTCCTGACATGATTTTTACCTGAGTTCAAATAGGTGCTCCTTTGCACCTACACTGTCTGCCTTCTAACTGATGCAAGTCTGACTGGATTTTATAGTTTGAAAATAAAAGTACTAACACTTTTAAATTAACCATGAATTTTTTTACTCTTCTGAAGACGCAGACATACAGAACATCACATTGATTTATCTGCTGGTAGCTATTGTATTTATTGATTGAAGTAATCCATTAATCCTCCAAGAACACTTCACTATAACAATCCATTCAATATTTGCAGAGATTTATTAGAAACGTATAGACCCAAACGATGGATCTTGGAATCCTTTCAGCTGTTGATAGGCTCCATAAACAATATGTGTTGACCAAATCCAGAAGATACGAGCCTGTTCATTTTTTTGAATTGTGAAATGAGATCTTTTACATTCACCTTAAGAAGCAATGAGGCCTTTGATGTTTCCTCTTCAGACAATGCCTCCAACAAAGATAGCACTCAGTCGCCACTATGCTAAAATAACATGCCAAATTATGTCTTCAGCTTTGTAGTGCAGCCCCTAGAAATTGTGAAATATTGAGGCATGTTGTGGGACTGAGAACACTTTGGTGAAGAGAAAGAAGATTGTCATGTTTCGAAGAAGAGTCACTGGACCCAAAATGTTAACTCTGCTTTTTTTTCCACAGATGCTGAGTTTCTCCAACAATTTTTGTTTCTGTTATTGTCAGGGAGGTATTAGTCAATCAAAATTGCTTATAAGCACTAGGAAGAACCACTTCTGGGTCCTACTGGCCCACTGTGTAATATACACTGGGTGTGACAGCTCCTGCCTACCTTCATAATATGATCAGAAATTATAAAAGGAGTAGCACATTCAGTCCCTTATAGTCTGCTTCGCCATTCCAGGAAGCCATGGCCTTAAGTCCATAGTCACATCTCTCCCCTGTAGGTCAAAGTTCTCTCAGCTTTAAATATATTGGGTGATGCAATCTACACAACTTCCTACAGAAGATAACAACAAAGATAAACTCCTGCCTTATTTGGAGGGCTTTTTTTGTTGTAAGTCAGTTTTCCAGAAAATCTTCTTGTTTAATTTCTCTAGAGAACATTGCAATATTCAACTCACCAATTAGCTATGTGTACAGGTACACAATGGGAAAGGAAGTAAAGCCTTTGTGTACAATCCTGTTGTGCTATTCATCAGACTTTTATATTTAAGAAACTATGGTTTTGTAGCAATTTATTTATTCACTACTCCTCTAACAACCATTCTTAATTATTTTCTTTTTTTTTGGCTGGAATGAATCAGTAACTCATGGTTTCTGCCATTAAAATTGAAGTTTTTCAACTGTAACCAATGACTTTTTTTTCCTTACTTGGTGAAAATGGACAGTATGTTTTCATCTGTGTCAGTTTACAGTTGTTTCTCAGAATCTTGCTCTGCCTGTTTTAGCTTCCCTTATTTACTCTCTCTTTCATTTCCCCTCCAAATCTTCTACATTTGGTTTATTTCTCAATGTGCTATCAAACTTAATGTTTTCATGTTGATCTTCATTTGATCTTTTGATCTCCTTTATTCTTTATTTCATTTCTCATTCAGGAAGTTCTACATTGCCTTTTTGCCCTCAGGCAATATATTTTGACCATATGAAGTCTAACTTCTCTTAAGAGGGAATGTGTTGTTCAGTTACAGTTTTACTGCAGTCTTTGTTTCCAGTTTACCATTTCCCAAGCCATTGAAACTGGCCCATTAAAAATTATGTTTGTTGGTTGGTTAGCTCAGTTGGCTGGATAACTGCTTTGCGATGCAGAATGATGCCAACAGCGCGGGTTTAATTCCCACATCAGCTGAACTTTCCACGAAGGACTCACCTTCTCAACCTCTCCCCTTGCCTAAAACATGGTGACCCTAATCAGTTGTCTCTGTCTCTGCAGAGAGAGCCACCCTATAGTTTGGTACAATTATGGTGATGCTATTGTTTATTTCTGTTTACTCTGGATTGCTCTGCAACCTATTCCTAAACTTCATGATGCTATAATCTGTTCTAATCTCCCTTGACATTCAGTGGCATTGCCATTACTGAATTACTCACTATCAATGTGCTGGGCTTTACCATTGACCAGATGGGGGAAATGTAGCTGGGAAGGCGATAAGTGGGTGGTAGTTGGGAGGTAATTGTGATAGGTCGGTGAGGAAGATGGACTGGATAGATGGGAAGGAAGATGGACAGGTCAGGAGGGCATGCCAAGTTGGAGGGTTTGATCACATTGAGGTGGGGGGGGAGGGGAGATTTGGAATCCAGTTAACCAGAGGAATGATCTGTGACAATGAAATAATTTTAAAAAGCAATACTTAACATTTGTCAGCTTGTCCTTGAAGATTATCAACTAAAATGTAAGAGTACAAGAAAGAAATGTATCAGACATTTGTAGAACCCACAAGTGAAAAAGAAATAACGTGGGATCAGTGGTTTTATCATTCAAATTAGAGAGAGGTTTTGAGAAGGTGAGAGACATCACTGCTGTGGAATATTTCAGAAATGGAAGAGGTACTGGTTTTAAGGAGCAGACAGAAAGACACCAAAGTAACAAAGGAGACATGCTAGAACCAGAAGCGATGTAAAGGAATTAATCTGTTTCCATTGTAATAAGACCAAAGCTAGTTGCTGGAAGTTAAATTGGAGACTGATTGTAGTAGTAGGAATGACCAAGAAATCCACAGAAGTTATGAAATCAGGAAAGAAAATATGTATTAAAACCATAGGTCTGTTGAATAAACAGAGAACATGTTGCCTTAAAATTTACTAAGAAGGAAATGATGACTCAGTCAATACTTTCCTTATTATTGTTGAAGGGAATCGGTCCAGTGAAGGTTTTGAATATTTTATTTCAAAATGAGAGCAATTCCTTGTACTGTACTTTAAACCAAAAAGCTAAGCAGGAAAGGTATTGGAGCAAGTCAGTCTGTTGGATAATGCCATTTGCCTTCCAGAAGGGTTCATCAAGTATTAATTGGATGTACACATTGAGGTTACATACTGATTCCATTATACAGAGCTGAATTAAAGAGTGACTGTGTATACTGAAAATGGAGAAGTTGTAGTTGGACTAGTGCAACAAATCTTAGGAAAGAAATTGATCTGGTTTTGGGAAATTAGCTACCTGGTTCAAATATATTGGCCTTATTGAAGGTGGAAGAGCCAGTAGAGATAAGAGAACCCAAGATGTTACAGGAGGAACACCCTGGATTTTTTTCTTGACTGTGTTGTGATAAGATCTCAGGCCTGTTGAATTTATCAAGAAGAATCTGTGCCAAAAGGAGTTAACTTAGAACTTAAGTTATTGGATACAGCTTTTGAAAATTTAAATTAAAATGATGAAGTTAACGTGTTTAGGCCATCTGTTTTTAATGGAGATCTGCAAGCAAATTTTATTTTGAGAGAGTTGTATCACATAGCCTACCTAGAAATTGAATTAGAACTAATACCTGTGTAGTACATGAGGCAATTGAGATCATATCGAAAGTGAGCTGCTGAGGATTGGGTGGGTAATTCATCCAGGTGTAGTCCTATCTGAGTATCAAAGTAAACTTTTATGATTGGCTCAAAAATTTCCAATGGCAAGTCACTTAGGTGTTAGGAAAAGCCAGGCTGAAGTAATAAAACATTATTATCGATAAGCATTACTTACAGATGTGGTTACATTTTGCCACACATGCCATACATATCAGAAAGTGAGAAACACCACATCTATTAAATTATACTTTTAATCCTGATGCTAGTTTTCAAAGAACCATGTGGCAGGTTCTTCATGCATAGGAGTTTTATGTAAAACCAGGAATGGGAATCAGTATCTCTTAACAATTATGGATGTTTTTATTTAACATACAAATAACCATATGTTGAAATAGGCAGCAAAAGACTTTGAGATTTATAGAGTCATAGAGATATACAGCATAGAAATAGACCCTTTGGTTCAACCCGTCCATGCCGACCAGATATCCCAACCCAATCTAGTCCCACTTGCCAACACCCAGCCCATATCCCTCCAAACCCTTCCTATTCATATACCCATCCAAATGCCTCTTAAATGTTGCAATTGTACCAGCCTCCACCACATCCTCTGGCAGCTCATTCCATACACGTACCACCCTCTGCGTGAAAAAGTTTCCCCTTAGGTCTCTTTTATATCTTTTCCCTCTCACCCTAAACCTATGCCCTCTAGTTCTGGACTCCCCGACCCCAGGGAAAAGACTTTGTCTATTTATCCTATCCATGCCCCTCATAATTTTGTAAACCTCTATAAGGTCATCCCTCAGCCTTCGACGCTCCAGGGAAAACAGCCCCAGCCTGTTCAGCCGCTCTCTGTAGCTCAGATCCTCCAACCTTGGCAACATCCTTGTAAATCTTTTCTGAACTCTTTCAAGTTTCACAACATCTTTCCGATAGGAAGGAGACCAGAATTGCACGCAATATTCTAACAGTGGCCTAACTAATGTCCTGTACAGCCGCAACATGACCTCCCAACTCCTTACATAAGTTTTATTGTAATTCTATACTTTATGACAAACAGCAGTTTCCACCTTTTCCTTTCCAGAAGGCAATGCTGCCACTGATAAAGAACCTGACACTAAATCCAAAATCTAATGAAAATCACCTACTTGAATCAACATTACAGCAGTTCTGGCTTACCATTAAAGGAGAAAGTGAGGACTGCAGATGCTGGAGATCAGAGCTGAAAATGTGTTGCTGGAAAAGCGCAGCAGGTCAGGCAGCATCCAAGGAGCAGGAGAATCGACGTTTCGGGCATCAGCCCTTCTTCAGGAATGAGGAAAGTGTGTCCAGCAGGCTCAGATAAAAGGTAGGGAGGAGGGGGTAGGGAGGAGGGACTTGGGGGAGGGGCGTTGGAAATGCGATAGGTGGAAGGAGGTCAAGGTGAGGGTGATAGGCCAGAGTGGGGTGGGGCGGAGAGGTCAGGAAGAAGATTGCAGGTTAGGAAGGTGGTGCTGAGTTCGAGGGATTTGACTGAGACAAGGTGGGGGGAGGGGAAATGAGGAAACTGGAGAAATCTTTGTTCATCCCTTGTGGTTGGAGGGTTCCTAGGCGGAAGATGAGACGCTCTTCCTCCAACCGTCGTGTTGCTATGGTCTGGCGATGGAGGAGCCCAAGGACCTGCATGCCCTTGGTGGAGTGGGAGAGGGAGTTGAAGTATTGAGCTATGGGGTGGTTGGGTTGGTTGGTCCGGGTTTCCCGACCACTCCACCAAGGACATGCAGGTCCTTGGACTCTTCCATCGCCAGACCATAGCAACACGACGGCTGGAGGAAGAGCGCCTCATCCTCCGCCTAGGAACCCTCCAACCACAAGGGATGAACTCAGATTTCTCCAGCTTCCTCATTTCCCCTCCCCCCACCTTATCTCAGTCAAATCCCTCAAACTCAGCACCGCCTTCCTAACCTGCAATCTTCTTCCTGACCTCTCCGCCCCACCCCACTCCAGCCTATCACCCTCACCTTGACCTCCTTCCACCTATCGCATTTCCAACACCCCTTCCCCAAGTCCCTCCTCCCTACCTTTTATCTTAGCGTGCTGGACATACTTACCCTTAAAGGAACCAGTATTTCTAACCAGTGGCGGTTTTAACTAGATTCCTTGAAGCAGTGCCTTTGGAAATATATACAGCAATATAGAAATGAAAAATTTAATTTCAGATTTTTTATAAGATATCAGTGACACATTGAATCAAGTCAAGTTTTATATTACAAATACTAAATAAAATCATGGTTTGGGGAAAAAACAGTTTCTTGCTTCACTTTATCATCTACAACTCTAAGATTGGACCAAAATTTAAGGGCTGTGATTAGAGCTTAGACCTAGTGATCGGAATAAACAAATTGTTTTGTTACTGTCTACTACTAGGGATGCTCCTAATGGATCCATAACGTTCAGCCCCTTTAAAAATGATATATGAATGGCATTTAAATTGGTTGCATTCGTAAGCTAAATTTCAGAGACTTAGCTTGCATCCTTTGTATTAAATATATTGAAAAGAGACTGGCCAAAGCAGGAGTTGGCTAAAAATCATTTTTAAAATAAATCTACCAATAAAGGCAAAATACTGCAGATACTGAAAAAGGGTTGCATGACTTCTGTCCTGGGGAAGCAGGAGATGTTTCAAACACTTGTTAAATGTTCGCTGTTTCTCCTGATGGGATTAGAATGTCTGTCCAGTCTGAATTTGCATAAATACGAGGTGTTAGTCCTTTTGTCCTATAAGTTAGTACACGTTAGTAAAAATACTAGACCTACATGATTTAAAAAGTTAGAACTTTTACACGCATTTAATAAAAGTATAGAGTTGTGAGTTTTTATTTGCTGTTGTCAGTTTGACAGTTCTCATTCACTCATGACTTGGAGATGCTGCTGTTGGACTGGGGTATACAAAGTTATAAAAGACACAACACCAGGTTATAGTCATGGAAGTGCCGTTTTGGTAGTAAGTTTCTTAAATGGAATAGCAGCCCTATTTAATATGTATTTAACAGTTGCATACTAGTTGAGGAAACTGTTTGATGTTCTGGACTTTATTCAGGTCCCAAGAGACTGTTATTAAGGGCTGATTAATGGTATAATCGTCCCATAATTACGGGTGAGTTGTGGAGACACAGTTGCGGGGGTGGCATTGTTCTGAACAGGTGAGAATATTATCACTTATTCGGGAGTATCTTTTGATGTAGAAACAAATCTAAACACTGCTTGCAGCATGGGATGATACAGATTGAAGGTGTGAAGAGGCAGTAGTGGGTTGGAAGGGGTGTTTTAATTTCGTCTATCTTGTAATAGTAAAATTTACTACAAAGGTTTAATGAATGAATGAATGAAATACAGTATAATAAACATAGTGCACTGGTGAGTGAGTTAGTAAAGAGTAATGAATGAATGAATGGAGACATGGTATTAATAAATATAGAGCTCTGAATGGGTCAGTAAAGAGACCTAAAATACAGTATGTCACATACTTTAGTTTGTGTAGTTTTATTTTATCCAAATCAAAAATACAGTGTCTTTTAACTCTCTGCAGCAAATAACTTATGAACCATTCATAGATATTCAAATGGAGGTGCTTTTTGAAAAAAAAATTATAAATGTTATTTTTAAAACTCATCCCTATCTTGGCCTTTCAGTTGTTTGCTTCGATGCCAAAATCAACTTTGACGACAATGCAGAATTCAGACAGAAGGAAATTTTTTCTCAGAATGATGAATCAGAAAGTGATCCCTTGGAATGTGAAGCAGCAAAGTATGACCTCAAATACGTCGGTATGGACGGAAATATTGCTTGCTTTGGTAAGTGTAGCATGTGAGTTAAGCTATTGGAAAGGATTTTTAATTGAATGGAAGATCTAATATTTCTTTGCTGTATTAAAAAGAGAGATCCTTTATTGATATACCCAGAAGCAATTGTAAAATATTTTTGTTGAAAGTAGCTGTCTTAGTAATTTTCTTCGATAATATGATGACATGTTTGTCAGTTGAATTTTGTTTTTAGTCAGTTTGAGTTTCAAATTGTTGAGTTATTGTCATTGCGTTTTTAGTTAAACACTGGAAAGACCAAAGACAACTTACTTGGTCATTATGAAATGATACATAACCTTCCTCCCAATATCTATACTCTGTTCAATAGCGAACTAAGGTTTAAACTGCCAATCCTATTCATTACCAAATTGTAAGCTTAGTCCCTTCATTGACAAAACTCCAGTACCTTCTTTTCCTACTTCATTTTTGGATGAGCCTATAGAGTCATTTTAAATTCCTCATATACGCTCCAATTCATCCACAATTTCAGCACAAAGGACTGAAATTTACTAAAATTTTGCGGAATTTGATAGAAGGCTTTTCCGTATGTGAATTCTAGAGGGTTGTCTCAAGCAATTCTGCACTGTTCACTTCATTACAGATTATCACATCTCTGTAGCACTATCTTGTAGAAGCATTCGCTGGGATCTTCCAGGATTTCTGTTGCCAGTGCCATATTTAAAGCCCAGATGTGCATCAGTTTAATCACTGCCAGCCATTAATAACCCTTTCCAATTCCTGTAGTGGGAAGGAAATGAAAAGGAAAACCTTTTGAGGGCACATAGGTGGCATTAGATTAGAATTAAAAACTCACATTTGTAAATGTTTTGTAATTTTATATCATTACCTGTCTGATTGACTGTCACAGTAACTGCAGCTACAAGCATCAGGCTACACAGGCTATCATGTTAGAATCTTCCTAAGCGAATGCCACTCTTTCCCTAACACATAACCTAGCATAACATCTTTTCAGTGTTCAATGTGGGAATGTCACATGTTAGAAAACTGCAAGAAACCATATGCCATTGGTGCCAACATGTACAACAACCTCCTGCTGGTCACTTTCCCTTTGAGAACACTCTGTGCCCTCTCCAAGACATCCTTGACCCTGGCCCAGGGAAGCAACACACCATTCAGATGTCTCGGTGTGCCGCTGACTAAAAGGTCCTCTATCACATTCAATCACTTGGAATCTGACATACTCCTCATTGTAGTAGAGCCAGTCTGGGTACCAGAAACCTGGCTGTCAGTACTATGTTTCTCTGAGCATCCATCACCCCCTACATTTTCCAAAGTGCCATACTTATTTGAGAAGCGGATAACCAGCCGAGAGTCCTACACTACCTGCCTACCTCTCCTAGCTTTCCTAAAGGTAACCCATCTACCTGACTGCGGAGAGAAAGCAAAATTATGTTTCTGGTCCAATGACCCTTCTTCAGATCTCTGGACTTCTATCATGTAATCTTTGGAAGGGCTTTGTGGAAGTTGGAGGCAAGTCTGTCATCACAGAATTCTCATAATTGACCAACCTTGTTGGTACCCGCGTTTCTGAGGCTGACCCGATTAAGAGTCTAACTGACAGTGATCCTCAGAATAGTGATGATCAGATATTAGTATGAGAGATGTTTCTATTTTCTCATGTTGGAGATAGTCATCACAGAGCTGTTGTGTGGCCCAAATATTATTTTCCTTTATCAAAACAAGCCTGGGTGTTGTCTCGGTCTTGATATCAGAGAGGACGGCACGGTGGCACAGTGGTTAGCACTGCTGCCTCACAGCGCCAGAGACCCGGGTTCAATTCCCGCCTTAGGCGACTGACTGTGTGAGTTTGCACATTCTCCCCGTGTCTGCGTGGGTTTCCTCCGGGTGCTCCGGTTTCCTCCCACACTCCAAAGATGTGCAGGTCAGGTGAATTGGCCAAGCCAAATTGCCCGTAGTGTTAGATAAGGGGTAGATGTAGGGGTATGGGTGGGTTGCGCTTCGGCGGGGCGGTGTGGACTTGTTGGGCCGAAGGGCCTGTTTCCACACTGTAAGTAATCTAATCTCTAATCATGTTGATGTAGACTTAATGATCCCTTTATGTAGCATTTCTGAGGGGTCTTTTCTCACATGTTGCTAGGTTGCTAGGTGAGTTCAGTATGTGGCACTAGGGCTTATCAAAATTACAAACAGATCCTGCTGGAACCTCAGAAAACTAAGTAAGCTGTTCACTGGTTAATGCAATTCCAATATACACTCCTGCTACCAACACAGTTGCCTACACTAATATGGGATACTTGCAGGAACATGTGCTTCCTTTCTGTTATGTTGAAAGTTTGTGAATTCTGAGAATGGATGCTGACTATACATCTAGCCCATTTGTGAAAATGGTTTTGTTTTTGTATTTGTCCATTAATCTAAATAATCCCTTTTTATGTTGTCGGATCTCTGTTTACCAGTAAATGTATTTATTTACACTTCTTTATATGGTTTATTTTCTGAAATTTTCACTTTTTAAGTGAAGATGCACTTCTGTATTTTTCATCAATCAAGGATTAAGAAAAGAGACTGTCTTTAGACTTGCATCTCTTGTCGAGAAAGTACTGTTGAATTGCTGATATGACTAGAAATGGTTGTCTTATATTTAAGTCTGACAACAGTATCAGCCTGTTCAGCCTTTTTGGTCCATCTTTCATGCAAGTCTCCTTCTTTCGTCAGTGTTGCTAAAACTTGAAATTTTCTAATGAAACTGTTTAAAACAAACTAGTCTTGTATGCCTTTCTGTATTTAAATAACTGATGAGCTAGAATATGATGCCTTGCAAGATGGTAAGAGATGATATCTCTGTTATAAACAGTTAATGGAGCTGGCCTTGCAATGGCTACTTGTGATATCATTGAACTTCATGGAGGAAAACCTGCAAACTTTCTTGATCTGGGCGGTGGTGTACAAGAGAATCAAGTGTACCAAGCCTTTAAACTACTAACTGCGGATCCCAAGGTAAGACAACATATTTGTAAACAAAACTTTTATTAGGAGAAAGGAATGTATAATAGCAAGTGTTTTTGCACTGGCAGTTATTTAAGGATTTGTAAATAATTTAAATTTTAATGAAATTATTTTAATTAAACACAGAATACACAAATACTTGTTCAATGATTAATGCATGTGCGTTTTCATGAACACCAGTGATCTGTAATTATCTATATAATATTGTACTGTGGCCACAAAATTATTTGTCTATAAATTTATGCATTCACATAGAGCTTATTTGTAAATTGGGAAAGTGCTAACCATTCACTGTGACTTTGCTTAATACTAACAGGGGAAATAAAAATCTAAATGTGAGTCCACATAGTTTATCTGTGATGTTCACCAAAATTTACTGTTCCATTATATATGCTACTCTTTCCCAGAAATTCTAGGTAAGCTGAGGTCTCTTGGGAAGGAGGAATTGAAAGAAATTAGTATCAATTTTTTAAAAATGTAATGCTCGAGAAATTAATGGAACTAAAAGCTGACAAGCCAAGGACCTGATTTAATCTACTTTACAGGGCACTAAAGGAAGTGGGCATGTAAGTAGTGTATGCATTGGTTGTCATCTTCCCAAATGCTGCAGGTCCTGGAACAGTATCAGCAGACTGGACAGTGACAAATGTAACACCATAGAGTCGTAGAGTTGTACAGCATGGAAACAGACCCTGAAGTCCAATTCATTTATGCTGACCAATTTTCCCAAACTAAACTAGTCCCACTTGCCTTCATTTAGCCCATATTCCTCTAACCCTTTCCTATTCATGTACCTTCCAAATATCTGTAAAATGTTGTAGCTGCGTTTACCAATTTTTCTGACAGTTCATTCCACATATTAAACTATCCTCTTTGTGAAAAAAATTATCCTTCAGATGTCTTTTAAGTCTTTGTCCTCTCAACTTAAAAATATGCCCACTAGTTTTGAATTTGCCCTCCCGAGGGAAAAGACCTTTGCTATTCACCTTATCTGTGCCCCTCTGATTTTATAAATCTCTATAAAAGATCACCCCTCAACCTCATATTCCAGTGAAAGAAGTCCCAGCCTAGCCTTATAACTCAAACTCTCTGTCCTGGCAACATCCTGGTAAATCCTTTCTGAACCTCTCCAATTTAGTAATATCCTTTCCATAGCATGGTGTTCAGAACTGTACACAGTATTTCAAAAGTGGCATCACCAAAGTCCTGTACACCCTCAGTGTGGTGTCCCAATTCCTATACTCAATGGTCTTAGCAATGAAGTCAGTCATGCTAAACACCTTATTAATCACCCTGCCTACCTGTTATGCAACTTTCAAAGAGCTATGTACCTGAGCCATGGGTCTTTCTGTTGGATAAAATTACCCAGGGCCCTACCATTAACTGTAAAGGAGGAACTAGACATGGAATTACCTAAAAGGTGGAAATTAGGGTGGAGTTCTGGAGGCTCTATTTAGCCTAACATCAGTAGGAGGTAAAATGCTGCAGTCTATTATAAAGGATGTGATAAAATGAACACTCTGGTCCACATAATAAGTAGGGTGCACCTGACTGAAGATTAAAGGTTACTACCCATGTCTGAACAAACTCGTTCCAATCGTGCAGAGAGGATGCTCCAGATGTTGATTATTTTGATGATTTAGTGTAGAGATTTAGTGATTTGTGTAGTTAAAGACTAATCTGCCTTTTTGAAGGTCTGAACTGGACAGGGGCCGAGAAAACAAGGCCTAAACAGATGCTTGTCTACCCAATTCAAAGCACACAGGAAGACTGTGTTAACATAGTAATAACGTTGCCTGTGGTATCATTAAAATTCTGTAAGGGATTGCCATCCCAAAAATGCTATCATTCTCAAAACGTAAACAATCCATTCTAAAAAAGTGAATTGTAATTCTTTGTGAACTGATGTGCATAATTTTCTTGCTTTGTATGATATGATTTTGAAAAAATATTGCAAGTTTAAATCTGTTTGGAATGATAGGATAGTTTAACACTTAGTATCTTTTGGAATAAGCAGTAGAAGGTCATGTTCTCTCTAATACAGTATACCAAGATTAAACTTGTTCATTAGAAAAATTACAATTTCAGGTTTTGATAATGTTGCCACATCGCGAATAGAGGTAGAAGGCAGGTTAAGTAACAAAGCTAGTATCTCCTGCATTCTCATTTATATTGATTCCAACTCCTTTCAAAATTTCGTAATTTGAGAGAATGAACCTTTCAGTATGCTATTGGTGCGTTATATTTGCAAGTTTTTGATTTCAACAGTATTTTCAACTTCACCTTGTGGCAGTTTTATTAAAAATCTGGATAGTCAAAACAATTTGTAGCTACTGACTTAAATTTACTTCTCTAAAAAGAGTTTCGTTGTGTAGGAAATAGGGAAATCTTAAATATATATTGAAGATAAATTTAAAAACTGACTGCACAATTGATATAGTAGCTTAGTTTTAGATATGTCAGAGCAATTGCTGAAAGGCTAATGTACAGTATATGATTGCTTGAAACTTTATCACCTTTGTCTTTCAAAGCATGCATTTCCTGTAGCCATTACTCAGAACTGATGTCCCATTTCGAACATACTGCACCTTTTACATACTCCATTACCTCCGTCCTTTTCTGTTGTATATGGAACATTGGAAGGGTTTTTTTTAAGCTTTCCACTCTCCCTCTGGAGGTGGTGAGTTAGGGATGAATCCACTCTCCTTGAAGGGCTTCTGTCTTGCTTGGCTCAATTGCAAATTAATTGTATTAATTTTCAAAATTATCTGTAAGGTGTTGCTGGAAAGAAAATGTGAACAGGGCATGAAATTTCTCTGTCATTCAGCTTTTGGATGATTAAACCATTTATATTGAAGGGAGACAAGGTACTTGAATAAGTTTAACTTAAAGTAAATTCTTTTCCATTTGAACTAATGGAATAATTTTACATGATTTTAATCCAATTCATTTTATTGTATATTCTTCCAACCTACTCATGAGATTTATGCCATATCATGTCCCTGTGGGAGCCTGCTACCTTGCAGCCTGGAAAAACATGTGGATAAATTTAACTAAACTGTGTACCATTAATAATGTACAGACTGTTGAATTTCTTCTTAATGGAACAAATTATGAAAGGTAATTCAGAAATTATCTTCTATATGGAATTTTACAGTATGCTGTAAAACCTAGAATCTTAGTCGTACATTTTTTTGGAAGCTAATTAAGTTTTCTGATAATAGAATGTGTGAACAAATTTTATATTATGGTTTGATATTGTTGCTAGTCCCAATGGAAATGCATTCTGTAAGTGAACAATATGAGTTGTTCAATTCAGCAGTTTTTCTTTGCATTCACCATGCAATGCGGGTGTTGCTGGCTTTATTTATTGCCCATTCATAACTGTTCAAAGGGCAGTTGGAGTCACATTGCTATAGATCTGGAGACCAGGTAAGAATGGCAGTTTCCTTCCCTGGAAGGATTTTTGCAACAATCTAATATGGTTTCATGATCATCATTCACCTCATATTTCCAGATTTTCACTGAATTCAAATTCCATCAGTTGTGGCGAGATTTGAACCCATATCCCCAGAACATTACCTTAATACTCTCGGCCCTCACTTCCCCATATTCATATGAAATCAGTGAAGATTTGCATGTCATCTTTTGTCAGAATTCTAATGCATTTCTGCACAGGTATATCAACTAAACCACTAATTGGCTACCAATTCATTATATAATATTCTTTCAAGTTTAAATAGAGGATTTTTCAACTATTTTATGGATAGTTTCACTAATGAAAGCAACATACTGTAATATTCTGTAATAATTTCTCTTAATTCATTTCCACAATTTGAATCAAATAAAGGTCAGACATTTTCCCACACAAAAGGAGTAAAAATAGAAGAGTGAATCATATCAGATTGTCTTGTATATCTCTGGATGATTGCTTCAAAATTGTCAATGTCAGGAACCTGGACAGAGTTACTGAGGAAATCTGACTAAGGTGGATGATATGAAATGTAATGTACATGAAGAGAGTTTTAAAAAAAACTCTAATCGTATGTAAAGCAAATCTACTTCACATTTAAATCAAGCTCTGATATTTTCCACCTGTAAATGCAGGATTCTGATACCTTATGTTGTGTTGCACATCTAATTTGGAACTGATACAGTGGAATATTTGCTCTAACTAGTATAGAAAAGAATACAAGTGTCAGTACAATTTAGGATTATCAGGTTTAGGATTTTACTTTTTTATTTGTGTTTAATGATAAATTCCTGTGAAATATTTATCAAGATATCATGAATTGAAGATTAATATTAACTGGTAAATCATGATTGTTTTCTTGAAAAAGGAATCAATGACAAAAGTGTCTTTAGTACACTGTGGCTGCATTCATGTCAGTATGTCATTAATTGACATTTCACGTTTCCTGTGGAAAATGCAGCAATTTCTTTTAAAATTACCGTATGATTCTGATTACCGAATGCTAAGTAAGAGTCGGACAAATTAGGACTTGGCCACTAATGGTGGGGGAAAAGGAGGATGAAGGTGAAACTGGCATTGTTATGTGGGTTCCAGGTAACCTTGATGCACATGTAAATAAATATGACCAGGGACCTCCCGTCATGCTTAACAAAAATGACTACAGTAGTAAAATGCACGCTATACTCAATGATGGTTTCGTTTATACTGATGGAGCCTGCCATTCTAAATGACAATACAGCAAGTTGCAGAGACACTTATGGGACTTGTGAAAGGATGTCAACCTGCCTCATGATATATATGATATGATTTATCTTTACAGCTCATGCATCCATGAATGTATAGGTTGTCCAAAACACAAAAAAAAGGCCAAAGTTCCTTCATGACCTATATAATCTTTGACTGGCTGTACATAACCTGAATTGGCCAAATGCTTTAGTGGGCTGTTGCAACCTGTTTTGAATGAGATTTCCCACATATACCATGGAGGATTACTTCACTTTCGCAAAGACCATGCAAGGCCTTATATTGACAGCAATAGCATATTTGTGTGATCTTTTGACGTTGCTAGTTTATTTACCAACGTGCTGCTCAAGGGAGCCATTGATGTTTGCATCATGTCACTATATCATGGCAATCTAGCAGTGCCACCTGTCTGAATCTGTGTCTATCAAATGCATAAACTTTGTTATTTTGCAATTGAGTTTAGTTCTAACGACATCTTATATCCCCATCTAGATGACATTGCCATGAGATCCCCTCAAGGTCCATATCTTGATAAAATCTCTTTTAGTTACCATGAGAAATGCAACTTTAATTGAATGACCAATAACCTCTTATCAGTGAAATAGAACAATCAGACAACATCCCTTTTCTTGAAGTATTAGTTGAGAAATCTACCAATGAGTTCTCTAGTGCAACTTATCAAAAACCTATGTACACTGGTCAGTGTGTGTTTTGGGATTCCCATATTTCCACATGCTATGAGATCATTCTGATTGGCAAGCTCATGAATAGGCCCAAACCATCTGCTCACTGATCGGGCATAAGAAAACAACCTTGTGCAATAATGGCTATTCTTATCAAATCATCACAAGATTATAATAAGTTGTGTAATGGTATGTCACTATGATATATGCTCAATTTTGGGTAATAGAAAATTCTTGCAAGAATGAAAATTGGTACCGATTATTTCCCATTAGGATGAGATATTAATTTTTTAACTTATGATTTTAATTAAACTCATCAAGGTAAAACAGTACAGAATCATATAAAACTTGATGTACTGTCAGATTCACGCTGTTAATCTTAATAAGGAAGGACTAAATACTTTATAATCAATTTGCAATTTTTCTATTATACAGAAATTTATGGCAGAGAATTAAATTAGGTGAGCTTCATTAACTTTGCATTTAGTTATATAATTAAAAAGTAATTTATGTTTTCATATAACTTGACTTGCACCTTATGGTTGGTACTTAGGACATAGTATTTTTGATCATGAAGATCATTCACTATTGCAGTGTAGCCCCTCATTTTAGGAACTGTAAAGCACATTTAATTGAATTATCTTATCTGCCTGTGTATTACCAAATCTGTAATTTCAAATTCTTTATTCATTACCTAAAAATTAACGTGAGAAGTCACCTTTGAGTAGGCCATACCAAAATAACATTTTGGTGATTCTTAACTATTTCTAATAGGATTTTTTTTTAAAAAACAAAATACCTCACTACATCTAAGGATACATTTACATGACAAGTTTGACATTAGTGCTATATCAATGCAAAACTGGCAGTGTAAATCTAAAGACAAAGCCCAACCTGATTTCTGGAATGAAGTGATATCGTACCTCCCAGAGGTATACAGTCAGGTATTGTGAATAAAAATTGAAAGATGCTATAAATCAGAGACAAAAATAGAAACTGCGGGAAAAGCTCAGCCGGTCTGGCAGCATCTGTGGAGAGAAATCAGAGTTAACTTTTTGGGTGGAGTAACCCTTCCTCAGAACTGGTGCTGTAAAACTTGCCTGCTACTTTTTAAAAATAACCATATTATTTTACATGATCAAGACATGTAATTCATGCTCTTCCCATTTTCTAAGCATTGAATTTCTGACATCTGGGAATTAATTCCACATATGGAGGTATCCATAATGTAGAGAACTCACTGGTCAAAATTCCATTCAGTTTACAGATAGGAATCAAGAAATGTTAATTGGGCACTGCCTGTTTGAAACCCAAACTACAATTATTGGTCTCAGCTATTTTGTGTAGTAGCCTAAAATAATAATAGAGTTTAGCCTCTAAAACAACACGTCATATTTATGAGAATCTGTGTCAGTGACCTAATGAAGGTTTGTACATTAAATCAAAAGCTGGAGCCCAAGCCATGAAAATAAGGATTAGGCATTTCACAATGAGGGAGCATATTTTTCAGAAACAATTGAAGTAAAAACAAATTGAGGATGATAGGATTTGGAGAGCTATATCTCACTGCTGTGCTACTTCTCACATGGTCAAGTTGTAAGTTCCCAGCAAACCTTAAAGGAAAAGGTCCAGAAATTCTCTTTTAATAAATATTGTGGTGATCACCTTAATTATGTCATTGTATGCTTTCAGCAGCCACCAAGCTATCTAAGTAATGATTGTCAGTACAGCATTCGGCTGTGGTATCACCTGGTATCAGACCTACGTGGTGTGTCATGTCAGGTAGTATAGCACATATGATGCTGAACTGAAGATTATTATTTATGTGGATTCATTTTGAAGGAAGCCTAATTTGTGGCACGTTGAAACATCATGAAGTTAAAATTGTAAGTCTGCGCTTCTCAAGCATCAGTGAACAGTGGAAAGATTACATTGAATTTCTTCTGATCTTATCTACTTCTGCCTTGATCAAAGTTCACCTGTAGTTTTTCATTTTGCAACTTATAATGGTGTCAACAGAATACTTCAGTCCTATTGTCAATTCTGGATAATGTCCTTTCAGTCCAGTCTGTTGTCACTTTTGAGTAAAGTTCCCTCAATACCTCCACCTTGTCAGCTTCCTCACCGTTTGCAAAAGGCTTTTTCAATATGTTGCTCTTTGACTCCCGTTTTATGCCACCATCCTCTTTCTTTTTCCCTCCTGCCCCTGGGGGAAGCTTATAGCCCTCACTGAGTGACTGTGGAGATAGAGAGATCTTTCTGTTCATCTCATGCAGACCTCTACATTTGTGTACCTGGAGTTTTAGAATACCATTTTCTCAATGATGTGTGCATCTGTCACTTAATTTGATATTTCAAGTGAAAAGATAAATTCTGTACTAAAAAATTTTGCCATCACCAATCTTAGTCCTCTCAAAGAAAATGTCTTCAGTTACAGCAACTTATTTATTATTGGCATCTTTCAGGGTAGCGAAACACATCATAGCAAAATATGACGCTGTCTTACATGAGGTATTGGTTTAGAAGACAAAAAAAGGGCACAGCAGTTTAAGGAGTGTATTAAGGTAGAAAGGTGTAGGGAGACTATTACAGAGCTTAGAGCCACAGCAGCTAAAAGCAGTCACCAATGATGGAGCAATTAACATCAGGGATTGTGGAGAGCATGGAAAAGAGCACAGATATCTTGGTTTGGGGAGGTGGAAGAAATTAGGAGAAAGAGGGTCAAGGCCATTGAATGGACTGGAAAACAAGGATTTGAATTTTATAATCAAGACATTGCTTGACCAGACGCATATGCAAGAGAAATGAGCACAGGAGTGATAGGTGAACAAGATTTGGTACAAGTTGAGACATGGCAGCAAAATGATCTGAAGTTTACACTAGATAGAACGTGCGAGACCAGCAAGATGGTATTGAAACATTCAAATTTAGAGCTACTAAGTACCAAATGAGGGGTTCATTTGAGTGTACAAATTAAAAGCAAAAGTAGGCCATTCAGTACCTGAACCTGCTCCTGCATTCAGTCCCGTAAGGCTGATCTGATTGTGTTTGAATTTCACATTTCCATCTCCCCCAAGTAAGCTTTGCCTAACAAAAATTGGCCTATCTCTGCCTCAAAAGCTATTAATGGCTCTGCTCCCATCACCTTTTGAAACAGAGTTCCAATGTCACACAACCCACTGAGAGAAACAAAACAAATCACCACCTCTCTTCATAGAGGTGACCCCTTACTTTAAAATTGTGCCTCCTATTCTGGACTAACCCACAAGGTAAAACATTGTTGTCACTTTCAACTTGTCAGGACTAATCGAAATCTCGTACACTTCAATAAAATCACCCCTCAAATGGAAACTCAGCCTGTCTAATCTTCCTTTGTAGATAATTTACTCATTTCAGGTATCAATCTAGTAAGTCTCTTCTGACACTGTCTCCAATGCATTTTCATCCTCCCTTAAACGAGGTGACCAAAACCGCATACACCACTCAAAATGTGGTGTCACTGATGCTTTGTAAAACTGAAGCATAACATCCTTATGTATATGTTTAATTTCTCTTACAGTAAAGGATAACATCATATTAGCCTTTTGATTGTGTTCAGTTCCTGCATACTAATGTTTTGTGACTCTTGCGCTGGAGCACGTAAATATCTCCCCTGAGAATTCCACAGTTGTTCTCCATTTAAATAATATGCTTTGTCATTCTTCCTCTAAAAGTGAACAACTTCACACTTTCCTACCTTATTTTCCATCTGTCAGATTTGTGCCCGCTCACTAAACCTATTTGTATGTGTCTGCAAACTCCCATGCGCTCCACAACATACCTTCCTACCTATTTTTGTTTCTTCTGCAAATTTAGCTACCAGACCTTTCTTCCCCTTGTCAAGGTCATTGTTGTAACTTGTAAAAATGTTCAGGCTGCAGCACTGACACCTGCAGAATGCAACTCATCTTATTCTGCTAGTCAAAAACCTACTCGTATATACTTTGCTTTGTGCCAGTCAGTCAATTTTCTATCCATGCCAATATATTACCCCGATTCTATGAGCTACTATTTTCCACAATAACCTTTTGATGTAGGACATGATAAAATGCCTTCTGGAGCTTCAGGTACAGTACATCTACAGCTGTCCTTTATCCATTGTGCCTATTACTCTTTCAACTCCAACAAATTGGTTAAATGTGATTGCCACAAAATAATACTGATTTTTTCCCTGATTACTTGAGTTATTGGAAGTGCTTAGCTGTAATACCTTTACTGATCGACTCTAATAACTTCCCATGACAGCGTTAAAGTAAACTGGCGTATTGTTTCCTGGTTTCTGCCTCCCTTCCACATTGAATAGAGCGGTTATACTTGGAACTTTCCAATCTGCTGGAAACTTCCCTGAATCTCATCTTCTACCCCATTAATCACTTCTTTGAGGATTCAAGGACGAAGTCCATCAGGACTCAGAGACTTGTCAGTCTGCAGCCCCATTGGTTTGCTCTACTCTGCTTTTCTACTGATTGTAATTTTACCAAATTCCTCTATCCCTTTCACCTCCTGATTTTTGTATCTTCTATAGGAAGACAGAAGAAAAATATTCATTCATTTCATCTGCCACTTCCTAATTATCAGCTATTAATTCCCCATTCTAATTCTCAAGTAGACTTCCACTTAAATCTTTTCCTTTTTAAAAACAATAGGACCTCTTGCTATCCATTTAACACTCCTAGCTAAGCTTTCTCTAGTGTTCTTAGTTTCTCCATCCTGACAGTCATTCTCGACCATTCTTTATATTACAACCATATGCCTTGCCACTTCTCTGTGCAGTTACGTGTTTTTTTCTTTAAATTTGATGCTTTCCTCAATGTCTTAACCACAGAAATGTGTCCTGTACTTAGACCATTCCTTTAAAGAGGGAATATAGTTATTCTGAGTTTTCTGAAATAGCCCCTTAAATGAGCCACAAATGAGCTGAGACAGGCAATGTTACAAAAGTGGAAATAGGTGATCTTTGGGAGGTCATAAATATGAGGTTGAAAGCTCATCTTGTGGTCAAATATTCACTAAATTTGCAAGCAGTCTGATTTAGCCAGGGATAAGAATGCAGTCCCGTAGCTAAGAAATGAAGTTTGTACCAGGGACGCGAATAATGGCTTCGGTTTTACGTGGAGGAAATTACTGCTCATCAGTACTGAATATTAGGTAAGCAATCTTTAGAATTCAGCAACACTGGAAGAGTCAAGAGAGGTGGTAGTAAGGTAGAACTGGGTGCCATCACTGTTTGAAAACTAATATTGTCTTTTTGAATGATACCAAGGAACAGCTTTTAGATGAAGCTTTTAGGAGAGGCAATGGCCTCGTAGTATTATTGCTAGACTATTATTCCAGAAATTTAGCTAATGTTCTGGGGATCTGGATTCAAATCCCGCAATGGCAAGTGGTGAAATTTGAATTCAATAAAGAATCTGGAATTAAGGGCCTATTGATGACCATGAAGCCATTGTCAATTGTCAGAAAAAAAATCTGGTTCACAAATACCCTTTAGGGAAGGAAATCTGTCACCTTTACCTGGTCTGGCCTACATGTGACTCCAGACCCACAGCAATGTGGTTGATTCTTAACTGCCCTCTGAGCAATTATGAATGGGCAATAAATGCTGGCCTAGCCGAGACATCTACATCCTGTGAATGAATATAATAAAAACAGAAAGGGACCAAGGATAGATTATTGTGAGACACCAAAGAAGCCCTTGAACCTGGTATTCTAGCCATGATGAGAGAATAGGACGGAACCAATTCCTTACAGTTAGTCTTTTATTGGGTGTAGGTCAAATTGACACTTTTTATGGTTAAATTTGTGATAACTAATCTGAAGCCTGTAAGATAGTTAAGAGGTGAAGCAGTTGAAATGCTTTAGTGATTAGCTAGTGGGAACTTGATAAAATAATTAAAATAAAATTTCCCTTTAATACTCCAGTAATCAGAAACTATAAATATGTAAAATATTTATCGTCAGTTATGTAAACGATATCATAAACTGCACCTTTGAGATCCAGGAGTTAATGTGATCAAATTAATTTTGTTAATGGCGTATTTAAGCACTTTCGACATATGCAGGAAATTCACCTAATAAAATTTAAGATTTTGAGCACAATTGGAATTAGCAAAAAATCTTCCCCTGAGCCAAATAAAATCTTGTTTCACTTTATAAAATTGCCTGACTTATGTAATAAAAGAGGCAGTCCAGCTATACTTACAGACACCTTGGGCTTGCATCAGCCCATTTGTACACAAATTGTAACGTTGGTTTTACAGAAGATTTGTTTCTGTATTCCCAAGTTTGATTTGAAGATAAATGCTACTACATTGCAATTATCAAAATGAAAGAGGAATGATATGTCTTCCTACTCGGAGCATTTAAACAGCCTGTCTCCAGTACAAATTCACTGTGCGTTTGATCCCTTGAACTTTCAAAGCTTTCTTAGATTCTCTATAAGTGGTCTCTCTGTGATGTGCCAATAAATTGGAGTGAATTCCTTTGCATTCACGCAGCTGATGAATGGTTTCTTTCCATTAAAAAATTGTTGGTGATTGTCCAATTGATTCCCTTTACGTACATAGCACAGATGAATGGAGTCTCTGAGGCACCTGTAACACTGACTCTCCAGTCCAGATTTTTAAACTGCTGATTTCCAGTATGATTGTGCTTGTCTCTCATAGGCTACAGAACTGATTGAGGGTGTAATTATCCAAAGAGCATGTGCACAGCTCCTATTTTGATTGATTTTTTTTTCCCTTTCAAAGCCATAGGCTAATAATACTTAGGTCCTAAAGAATTGAGTCATTCTTGAATCTTGACATGATGCTCCATTTTAGCTCCTGTTTCAAATTCCTGGGGGGGCTTCATATTAAGCATAAATGCTGGCATGTACCAGTTGGCCTGAATGGTCTGTTTCTATGCTGTAAATTATGTGTATTATTACTGTACTCCTGTAATTCTGTACTGGAGTACACATGACAATAAAGGATATTCTATTCTATAGGAAATTCAAATGCATTAGATTGTTAAATAAGCACTTGTGCGACTTGATTTTATTGCCTTACTGTCTGAAAAGCATTGAATGTAAGCTAACAGATCTTTGATTATATTTTGAATAACTAATAGATTTATACATAAAAATAATAGATTAATATTTCAAGACCTGAATTCTGTAGTTGACTAAGAGGCAACAGTGCTCATTGCTGATCCAAACACAACTGCAGTCTCTGAGGCAAACATAGTTTAAATATGCTACAATTCAAAAGGACCTTCTGATGTTCAGAAAAAGCAATGTAATTTAGCAGGAGAAATAATCAGTAATTTTGAAGAATTCTAACAGACAGCAGACTGAGACATTAAACGCACTCATTACCTTCCACAAATTGCTGTCATTTTCAGAGGAGAAATAATGACAATGTTGACAGTTTCACTACCCCCACAGTTGCAAAATCTGTGCCAGGTTGTTCACTGTAAGAATTCCATGAATCAGTCTTGACCCATAACATGTGTTCTGTTCTTTTCAGGTTATTAGTGTTTATATTTTTGCAACAATTCATTTTGGGAATGTATAAAAAGAAAGGAACTTTGAACATTTGATTCCAGCTTTGGGCGACTGTCTGTGTGGAGTTTGCACTTTCTCCCCGTGTCTGTGTGGGTTTCCTCCAGGTGCTCTGGTTTCCTCCCACAATCCAAAAGATGTGCAGGTCAGGTGAATTGGCCATGCTAAATTGCCCATAGTATCTGGGGTGAATATAGGATAGGGGAATGGATCAGGGTGGGTTACTCTTCGGAGGGTCGGTGTGGACTTGTTGGGCCAAAGGATCTGTTTCCATACTGTCGGGAATCTAATCTAATCTAATCTAATTTGGAATTATGTGCAAATGATTGTGCATTATGAACTGGCTACATTTATTTTTGATCCTTTCTATTTTGCCAACAATTCTTCAAAGTTGGCATTTTTTACATTAATGTGAAACATTTAGTTGTTTTTAAACAATAAGTATGCTGAATTGTGCAGTATTAGTGATTTTCTGCAGTACTGTCTCTTCTTCAATATGACATTATCTGTCCTCTCGGTTCCCATTTGTGGACGATGTCTGCTTGGAGGCTATGTTAGTTAAATGAGCTGCTGTTCTCTGCTGCAATGTATGCTTATATTGAATTATCCACTTGTCATGTGTATTTACAGCTAATCCACTATATCTTTTTAAAAAGTTATAATTGGTATTTAAGAGAATTTTGCACTATGTTATTATTTTAAACATTTTTTGCTGTGTGCCTGTGGAATCTAGACCACTGTACGCACATCGAAATGCACACTGAAGCTTTAAAACAAATTCTACATCTTTAATCAACATCTTTTGATTAAAGGATCTGGAACTGAAATTCATGACTCTTCATGAGAGGAGATATAAAAGACCAAATTGCCTTTTTCTGCAACGTCAGAGATACTTTATAACAAAATGTTATTTTTACTCTTTTCTCCCAAGATTCTCATCACAACATTCATAGATTGAGAATATGTTTGTGGATCTTGAAGGATTTGCTAAATAGCAAATAAGTTAAGAAAAGAAGATTTTTCTTTCTTATTGGAAATCATGGTTATTTGTTTGTGCTTTTATCTTGCAGATTAAAATTAAGCATCAGTGGTCAACAAGAAAGGTGAAGCGATTGTAAAAATATAATTGGCTTAGGACCATCGAGTCAGTGCCAAGATAATAGATCATGGTGTACTAGATTTTCCTGGTATTGGGCTATCTTGCAGCATGCCCCATTAGTTAGACTTATCCTTGCCAGTGTGGCTGCAAGCTGATGTTGCTTACTAAATAATGAGATAAACAGCATATCTTAGCAAATTAAATTAAAAGATTTATAAAGAAACAGAGGAAGGACTGGGAATCTGGTGAATTTGGTATGAATTCATTTCCAGGAAGAGAGGTAAAGGGCATAAAATAAAGGTTGGATTAAGATAGTGTTTTCTCATTTAACATTTTAAACTTGATAATCTCCAAAAATAATTCATAACTTGAAGGAATATTACTCTGTGCTTATAATTCTTTACGTTTTGGAAAGAGAGGTTGATTGACAACCATTACCAATTATCTTACACTTAAATCTGTGGTTTTACTTTACTAGTCTTAACTTTTTTTGTCAAGTTTATTGGACAATTACAACAAATAGGAGAAAGTGAGGGCTGCAGATGCTGGAGATCAGAGTCAAAATGTGTGGTGCTGGAAAAGCACAGCCAGTCAGGCAACATCTGAGGAGTAGGACAGTCGACATTTCAAGCATAATGATGAGCTTATGCTTGAAATAACAACAAACATAACAACTTTGTAAAAATTATGGGGCAGGTTAAGACTGAAATGTTACTTTTGCAAAGCTAGTGAGAGAGCAGCACAAATTAGTTGTCAGCCTCTGGCAAATCACAATTTATTGGGTAACTCTTTCTCACATGTTGCTGACCAACTGACACATTAATGATGTGTGAAAGTCAAGCGTTGTTACTTTTTCAGTGAGATCTGTTGCAAAATGAGCTTGCTTTACCATGAGGTATTCATTTTCACTAATGTTTCGTCAAAATTATTAATTCCACATGAGTGCCATTGGCCTAAAAACTTTTTTTAAATTGTGATTTTTGGAATCCCTTTAGCTATTCCACTTCATTAATATTAAACAGGTTACTTGACTGGGAACCTAACTAGTTAGTACAAAGGGTCATAAAATATTGTTTGATTAGCCAGTTAACGATCTTGACCTATTTTAAAAGCATGGATAATATATTGAATTGTTAATGTTTCCTACCTTGATTCTGTCTACTATTAGGTGTAAAAATTAATCTATGAATAGTTACCACGAAAAAGAAACCAGAGGTGTTCCTTTTTTCAATGTAATGTCTGTATGAATACATTTTATTCACTGCGAAATGAAAAATTGTAATTCTAAAAATGGATGTTCTGTAACTGCAGAAATATCTGTTTGTTGCATTTCCCTAATTTGTTTGTTCATTTTAGCCAATTTTCTTTGCAAGTATTAAGTAAGAAATCAATAACATTTTATAGTATTTTTCTTTTCTGTTCTGATACAAAATTATAATTATGCAGTGGTCTGAAGCAGATATGGCAGTTCCAATTTTTGTGTTAATTGTGATGGCTGAACGTTTTAATTGACCTTAGTCAGATGTGCTATAACTAGACATTTTTCTCCCCACCTCCATCTCAATATTGTAGGCCCATATCCTCTGTTTGTTGCAGATGGTTCTAGCTCTATGCTATATTTAGGAATCTGGCTTGATCTTCTGAAAGAAATATGTAGACTATAGTTTTCCAGTTTAAGTGGATCAAGTTTGACATTAGAGTGATGTAAAGATACTAAACGGATGAAAGATGAGATTATGATTTAGCGTGATATGAGATCAGTATGATATTTGCTGTATGAGACAATAAACCAAATGTAAAACATTTGAGAGCAGATGCAAAGTTGACTCCAGCAAAAATAAATAATTTATCCCAAAATAGGAGCCTGCCTATCCAAACATTGCTCCATTGATAATTGTTGAAAAGTGACCATACAGGAATAGAAAAAAAAAAGAGTTCATTTGGGAAACCATATCTAATCTAGGCTATCAAAAGCTACATTGCATAAAATGCATCAGTATCTTAATTTTTCTTAATTGTTTTTCTTTGACTGCTGCAACAGGTCAACGATAGCATGCCTGCAAAAGAGGGCAACACTACCAGTTATACTGTTAATGAAGAGATCAGACTATTTGCATTTACTTCCATTTCTTTAATGCCATTTTTTGTTTAAGTCTCTTGAATTTTGGTTGGAAGAATTTGTCACAGCTGTCTTCGCAGAATACTTAAAGCAAGATGATGAATGAACTGGATGCCATCCAATATGAGTAGACAAAAATGACAGGTGGCAGATGTTCTTCCCCACGTGAACTATTCGCAATGCAGACTCAAAGCTTTAGGAAAATTCATTGCACACAAGAACTGTCCAGTGACACACAAAATCTTTCAAAGAATCCAAGCTTTTTCTGAAATTCATTATAAATTGTGAAACTATAAAAGTTGAGCAGATGTTTATGCTGGGATTTGAATTTTGAATCACAACATCAATCAATTTACGGTGTTTCCTAAATTAAAGAAGGGAAAACTGGAGAGAGGAACATCATTCAACACCTCATTTCCTCTTTGGACCATTCACAGTAGCACTTGTGGCTGCCTGCAAATGTGTCATCAACATTCAGCCACAGAATTTGTGCATTGTGAGGGCTATAGAATGGGAAAATGTATGAGCAAGCCTACTTGGTAGCATGTCTAACAAGTATTGGAATTTTACCAAACTCATAAGTAAGTTACGCTGTTACCTGAGCTAATATTTATTTTGTGAAAGTGCTTTAAAATATTGTGCTATTTTGGCTTCAGACTTACTGTTTTTCATAAGAAATTTGGAAGTTAGTGGACTAATAGTGTTTTTATTTCAAATCCAGCAAAGTATGAGAGATTTATTACTGAAACATCAAGAGCAGTTCTAGAGACAATAGTCCATTGCTCACTTGTGTGTAAGAAGTTGCTATTTAATAATGCGTGTGCTTCACTACAACATTTGAAAATATGATAATTATTTCTAAAATAACTTCAAATATCAATTGAATTCAGTTTTATAGTTGCAAACATAAATGCTTGGTGGTTGGAGCTTAAACATTGTGCAAAGGAGACTAGAAGATGAAACTTCTCATCTTGAATACATCAGAACTAGGACACAAGACAAACTGCAGAAAAGAGATGTAATTTTATACAGAATGGGAAGAGAGTGCATGGATTCTGATTGATCAGGGCTTTGCTACTGAGATTTACAAGAAGTTCACAAATTTCTTTTGCTGACATTAAACAGGTTCATGTATAACTTTCTGTGTAGCTTCTAGTATGTGTAAATATAGCTCACTGTTTGACTGATGATCTTAAATGATTTCTGGTGTACTTTTAGCATAGTCTAGATTATTTAATATAGTCCAACAGCAAGATTACATGTAATAGTGGATGTACTACTCTGAGGCTTGTGGGCACGGATCTATTTGAACAGAATTGGTTTGCTGCCAGCTGCAAATAATCAACAGAATGTTGTTTGATACGGTCTGCCAGTTGTTGGGATGTATGGCCTATTACACCAGCATTGAAAATCTAATATCAAGGTACTCAATTGAGTATTATGCAAGTCATCTTTTTGGTGTAGTGACAATACAGAGTTATTGGAGAAAACCACTCCTGAATATACTGCTTAGTGCAGCGTCAGACAGCTAGCTTCACCTGTTACTTGATCTTTTTGAGACACCTTCCCTGTCCTGAGGTAGACTGGGCACAGCTCAAAGCTAAAAGTGATGGATGTGGCCCTATCATGAGTTTTTATGATATGCATTCATGGTTGATCTGATCAGGGTTTCTGTTGTAACACAGGATGATTTTGATATGCCCTGTTTCAGTGTAAAATTTACATGGTGAGCAGAGGCTAGGTCCCTATTTATGACGTTATCAATAAGATTGATCTTACAGTGCATGGGACTGTTGGAATCCCAATATGTATATGAATTGTGAAAGTAGGGTTTGGTAAACAGTAATTATGAATCTGTCCTCTGACTTTTTAACTAACACATCAAGGAAGGGGAGCTCATTTGATTGTTCTGTTTCAATGATATTTGATTGCAGGGTGGAGTTTATCAAGTTGTACAAAGAAATTCTATGATGTAGCTGCAGAATCGTACATCACAAATGTGTCATTGACGTATTGGAATTATGTCAGGGATGGGAGGCTAATGCTTATCCATCAAAGTAGCCAACAAAGATATTAAGCAAGAGCTGAGCCTAATGGGATTGCAGTGCCATCTATTTAGGTGTCCGTGATGTCATTGAAACTGAACTCATTAGCATGAGTTGCGAGGTTCACGAGTTTGAAAACAACAGTTTCATACGCAGGTGGTACATCAGATTGCCATGATGTAGTGACATAGGTCAGATGTCAATGGGATTTTTGCCAGCTAATTTATCAGCATAGCACTCAATGTCAAAAGAGCACATGGACATGCTATTGCAGTCAATACGTAGTCGACACATTTGTCAATATTTCAATCCACAGTTTACATTCACAGATAATATGCAGTAGGATTCTTACAGTCCCATGCACTGCAAGATCACTTGCCTTTCTCAAATGAGTTATACTGACCTCTCAATATGGATTTGTCTGCTTCCCAACAAAATATATTTTCATTACTCTCCTGCACTGAAATGAATAATGAGAAAGAGGGTTGTGTCATGCACTTTAGCATAATTTAATACTGTCAACTATATGAGTCATAGTAGATTAACTTGTTTGCTGAGTTTTCAAGAACAAAGAGACCCATCAACATAATATTTTTTCCACTATGTTCACTATGTAATGATAGTAGTTGAATGATCAGTTGCTTGTAACTCTGAGTTAGTTCATTTAAAACTGTAAACTGCATGATAAGTTCTGAACAGACATGACTGCAAACCAGTAGGTTTCTGTGCATACACTATGCAGATCAACTGCCAGGCAGGGTTGTAACATTGTATGCACACGGCCTCTCTTAAAAGCGAATTACACATGCAGAAACTATTACTAAGACTAACTTTCAATTCCGATGCATTAATTGAATTGAAATCACACCTGTTGCAGTGGCAGGATTTGGACCTTTGTCCCCAGATCATTAGCCTAACCACTGGATTACCAATCCAGGTACACTATCACTACACAAATCGTTTACAAAGAACATCTTAAAGGAGGTAAGGGAGTTGAGGATTTTAAAGGGGAAATTCCAGAATTTAGGACTCTGGCAGCTGAAAGCACAGCCACCAATAACAGGGTGACCAATTCTTTTGATGTTGGGATGCAAAATGGAGGAGTGCAGATATTTTATAGGTTTGGAGGACTGGAAGAAATTCCAGAGATGGGGACAAGGTGTAGAATCATCGAATGATCTGAAAAAAAAGGATGATCGTTTTGAAATCAAGGCATTACTTCAATGTGAGACAATTTAGGAAGGTAAGCACAAGGGTCATGGTT
The DNA here is from genome assembly GCF_047496795.1 of Chiloscyllium punctatum. Lineage (NCBI taxonomy): Eukaryota > Metazoa > Chordata > Chondrichthyes > Orectolobiformes > Hemiscylliidae > Chiloscyllium > Chiloscyllium punctatum. The sequence goes on along the minus strand of NC_092750.1, from coordinate 45,973,758 downwards.
GATGAGACTATGACATGGAACATGGGAGCAGATTTGAATGAGCTCAAATTGACTTCTCAAATCCTAGTCAGGAATCTGTTGGAATAGTCATGTCTAGAGATATCAATAGGACAGACAAAGGTTTCAAAAAGCAAGGAAGTGAGGCACCACTGGTGGTGGAGAATGTTAGGTGAGTGATGGTACTCAGACATAATTGGAAGATCTTTTCTGGGTAAGAGAACAGTTAGGAAGAGTTAGTAGAACAATTAGACAGGAAATGAGGTTAGCAGGGTCACAGGGAGGAGTAGGGCCATAATCTGGGATCTAACACTCAGGTATGGAGTTTGAACCTCCCATATAACTTTCATGAAGTTATGTGCTTCTGTCCCACATAAGTCAAAGTTTTAGGAAGTTATGAACTGGTGTCTAATTTATAAAATATTTCCCTTTGATCCACTATCATTATCACGTTTCTACATGAGGACCTCCATGTCCAGGTAAGGATGGAGAAATACATTTATGAAGATTGTGGAGCTGGGAATGAATGGGAGTGGGTAGGAAAGGAAATTGTTAGGGAAGAAGAATAACATGGAAGCTGAGTGAAATAGAAGGGAGTGAGTGAGGATAACAGGAAGCAAGTGAGAAATTTGGGGCTGTGAGAAGATGGGAGAGAGGACGTATACTGACTGTACGAGAGGTGGGAAAAGTGAAAATGGTTGGGAAGAGATGTTTGGTGCAAGGAGGTGAGCAGATTACAACATGTCTGAGAGGAGGCAGTGAAAGTTTTCACCAAGTTACATGTTAGCATAGAATAAGGAGAGTTTGAAAGAAGACAAGATTTTTTTTAAAAAAACATCTTTACAAAGTGATTTTAAGACAAAGATTTTTGTAGTATGTGGTGTGTTATTATTTGAACTTTAATAGTAACATACAAGATGTTATACTGTTTTATTGCTGTTTTGTCTTATATCGGCACCGAGAATCAAGAAGACTTTTTAGCTAATGTAGTTGTTTATCCTTGCCAGGAACAGTCTTTGTCACTAGTCCCTAATTATCCTTGGAAAGACAGGGCTAAGTTAAGGTATAGTACTACTGAGAAATAGTTAGCAAAGTATTACCATAGTCTTATGCTCTGCTTCATGTGTACATAATCTAGCAAGGTCATATTATGTTATTAAAATGGATTTCATCCTGTATTACATGCACTGACTATTGAATGCTGAACTTGAACGGTCACTATGGTGATTTTATACTAACGCATTAGTCTACAGGTTGACAGTAATAGAGGTAATCAAAGGGAAGACTAATACTATCCACTTGAGGTCTAACAATTTCACCATTTGAAATATCCTGAAAGAATCTGTATTTCATTATAGATCATTGAAAAGTGCTGAAGTTACAGGATTCCTTGTCACAAGTGTTTTTCAGATGTTGTGACTTCAGCCATTCTCCCTCCCTGCCCCTGTATCATCCAGGAATTCCAAAATCAGTAAGCACCTTGGCCCTGTGCACTCCAGACTGGAGAGGTTACAGTATATTACATTTGTTATGGATACAGTTTTCTATTTCCATAATATTGTCAAGGTTATTATCATCTTTCGATATATGTTTTTACATTTTCATGGCATACTGATGTTTTGAAAAGTCTACCTAGGCTGTACATTATACTCATTGGTACTGTTCATTAAATACCATTACGGAGGAAAAGAAATCTAAGAAAAATCCCATGTGCTGTTCTGTCAACAGTATACTGTTGTGTTTGGACAAATGCAAAACAGTTCCAATGCTAATTTGGTCAAAGAGGTCTCATAAATCTTCAAATTCAGTCAAAGAGTTTCAACAAATTCTGTTCAACAGTTTGTGATAAATTCTGATGCATTAATTTGTCTTAAAAGGCTCACTTATGGCAAATATGAATTATAGCAGTAATAAAGCCAAAGTAACTGCCTGGAATGTTTATGACAAAACTGCTTGTGTATGCTACTGTCCAAGTGACATTTCTGTTTGTGACTACAATACTTAAATGAATATTTAATAAGATGATATATTACTCTGAACATGATATCTTTTATTGGGAAACGAACAAGAAACGTTCCCCATGTAAGTAAAATGATACTTGTTAAAAAAAGCTTGTGTAGTGTTGGATTAATTCTTTAAAGATGTGTACATAACTACTGCATTAGTATATATTTAATACTACTAACTGTTTATTTACTGAGGCCTAGTTTTACACCATATTAAATTCCTTTGCACATGCTTTTAATTTTTTTTCATTCTGCATGGAGTAGATCTGAAAGATCAACACTCAGGGTCACTGATTAGATTGTAACATTCAATGTCTTTGGAATATCATGCCATCCACTCTCCCATCATGCACTGCTGTGAACATATTGTCAATGTTTTTCTGTAGCAGTTTTGGCTCAAATTACAGTGAAATATCTAAGTTAATAATTTGTTGCAATGTCCTTCATTTGCAGGGATCTTTAATTTCCAATTAGCACTTATTAAACCTTTGCTCTTATCTTCTATTTTTGATTCTTATATTTTATTAACTGCTTCTCCATCATTACCATGCCCACTCAATATTACTGTTGCAGTCTTAACTTGCAGGGGATAATGGAGCCCTGCCCACCAGAACTTCAAACTCTTCCACTCCCATTCTCTTTTCTTACTCCTTCATACCTTTAACCCATATTCCCAACCCTTCAATCTGAACTCCACGTTCTTCAGATGCCATCCTCATCGCCATTATCAGTGTTCCTTTCTCATTTGTGCCCTGAACTGGAAAATGACATCAAACATGGTCCATCACTAGCTCTGTGCCCTTTCTTACCTCCATTTCTGGGAATAGGTTTATCAACCAGTATCCATAATAAGCATTGACTACATTTTCTCCTGCTCTCCTTCCTGTAGGAACTCTTGTACATTCTTTCACTTTGCGTATTGGAGCTGTTCTGTTAGTGCACAGCAGGTCAGGCAGCAACCAAGGAGCAGGAAAATCAAAGTTTCAGCAGGAGCCTTTCATCAAGAGTGCGCCTTTGATCATGCCTGCTCCAGTTCCCACATTTCTGCTCTCATCCATTTTCCACCACCAGAATGAAATTATTTTTTCTCCTTGTCCTCACTTTCAACACCACCAGCTTCCCCAGTTGGTGGATCATTCTTTGCTATTTTCGCCACTTCCATTGTAATGGTACTAACAAGCATGTCTTCTGAATGTTCTCTTTGCAATATTCAAGTCTACTTCTCCATCATTTTAACCCCCATTTCTTCCTACAGTCGCTTCCCACTCAAGCACAGGAGATGCAATCCCCCCCTGCCCTTTCACTCTTTTCCTGCCCATTGCTCAGGAACAAAATACTCCTTCAAGATTAGTGATATTCTTGGACTTCTTTCAGTGTGATGTGTTGTATTCACTGCTAACTTAGTAGCTTCCTCTACATTAGGGAAATGAACCACAGGTTAGGTAACCGTTTTGTGGAGAACTCCATTCAGTCTGCAAACGTGATGCTAAGCCTCTAATAGCCCGTCATTTTAATTGTATAGCATCATTCACACTCTGTCTGTCATCAGCTGTTTACATGGTTTCCATGAAGCTCTAATCTAATATAAACTTGAGGAAGAGCACCTTGTCTTTCGATTTGGCACTTTATAATCCTCTGGACTCAGCATTAAGTTGAACAATTTCAGATCATACATTTGTCCCCTTTTTTGTTAGACAGCAATTGGTATTCAGATGTTGGTGGGTTTATGGTTTTCTTTGGACCGATATTTTGTTTGTAGTTTTGTGTGGTTTATTTCCATTTCATTTACCATGCACAAGCAAGTCTTTTGTCATTTAATTGCTCCTGCTTTCCACTCTATCACAGAACTTCTCTTATGTAATTCCTCCCTTGTCCTTCCCTGTCTCTGTCCTTGTTACATCTTGATCTTTTATCAGTACCCCAGTTACTTTATGATTTTATATTCAACCATTTATCTGAAATGTTAATAACATTGGTAGTTTCACAGGTTGAAGTCAATCCCTCCCTTTAATATTGGCAGCTTTCAGCCTTCCACGTCAGCTCCTCCTTCAAAACCCATTTTCTGACCTCCATTTAAGGTTTCAGTCCCCACATCGAACGTATTTTTAACTAAATCAGTTATTCCTTTGTGCTGTGTGTTTGAGCAGTTGCACATACCCGTAATTTCAGTATTTCAGTTTTGTGTCTGCAATGACATTTAAGTCTATTTTTCAAGCCATTCAGTTTTCTGCTCCTATTGTTTCTGTTATGGATGCCCTCCATCTTACCAGTTTATATACTATCTCAGTGTTCTAGTTCACCTTTCTGCAAGGATATTAGTGGAAGCATGATGAAATTCGCCTGATCTAAGCAACCAACATTGTCATGAGAATAAGCTGGGAGAATGTTATTGATGGACAAACTCAGTTGTGATGTTACCTAATGGTGGCATAAATGTGAATAGCCATTTTTTGTCCCTTTTTTTTGTAACCAATCTCATGATGCAATGGGTTTACTGATTAAGCAATTGAAAATAAAACTAATTTATTTATGCATCTTTTTGAACTATGTTAATTTAGTTCCTCCTTAAGGCCACACTGGTTCTCTGTATATGATATATTTTCATAGATCTAGTAAAACCAAATTAATGTAATGTAGGTTTTGCTATTTCAGTTGCAATGTGAATTTGGTATGCTTGATTACCACAGTTGTCAGATTTGCTACCAATTGTTTACATCATATTGATAGAATGCTTGGAAACAGGTGCTCATTGTTCAGCACAGCACTTAGTACCGCACATCCATCAAAGTTTATAGCTTAGCAAGAAGCTAAAGCTGAGAGCATATTTGTTAGTTTTTCTAACTGCATATATAATGTCTATCAACCCATAGCTAAATCAGTAACGTATTGCAATAACCCATTTGTACAGAGAAGAATACCGCACAGGAACATGTCCATTATCCCAGTGATACTTCAGACTGATTTTTGATGCAGTAGTCAAAAGTATACAAATGTATGTGCTTTGATAGTTCGTTTGTATCTACTACATTATGGACTCTGATTCCCCTTGTGTGATCTTTTAAATGAATTGCTACCATAATTTGAATATATAGCTGTTTTCTTTCATTGATTTTAATATTTACCTCGAGAAACGTTCTTTTTCTGGTCCTTCTCTGAGCCATATTTAATAGAATGTTCACCATTTGCTTTGATCAGTTTGCCTGCAACATTGGAGAATGAAGTTCTTTTAGTCTTGACAGCTAGCTCTTCGTCATATCTTTGTCACATCTTAACCTCCAAATCCATAAACATCTTGCTTAATTTTATGCACTCATACCCATAACTTGAGCTATTCTTTCAAGACCTTAAAGGCTATCACAAAACAATTGAAAACCAAAGATCACATTGTATCTAAGGCACTTACAACTACTGAAGCAACGTCCAGTCTCTAAGATGGCTAGTAACCCTGATGTTTAAATGATCTATATGACCATGGCAAATTACAAAATTGAATTAAGTAAACCCTGTACTTTAAATGTTACCACTAGAAAGCATAATTTTATTTTGTTTCAAATGTCCAATTAGTTTACTAATATCCTACAGATGTGGTAACCTACCACTCATAAACCATCTGGTACACATATCAGTCCCACATTTGATCCAGTTAATGGTCTCAGAGCAACTAATGTTGAAAGTAAGTGCTGCCTTTTGTTTGCAGAGAATCAGAGTCTGCATTGTGATGATACTGTGGCTTTAAGAGGTGCATTTTGTCCTTTTTTTTAATGAAGCGAGGTTGAGATAGAGGTTACAAGTGGTTAGTTCTAAGCCCATAAAGTAAATAGTTTGGGACTTTTAAAGTTGGAACAATAGAAACAGCATAAAGGGATGGGGTAAAGCTCCCACAGAACGTGGATTTTAGTTTAACGTTCAGTAGCTATTAGGGTTTGGAAGCTGGTAAACATCTCTCCCTACTACAACAAAACACTTGTTTTTATCTATCTCTCTCCTCACTCTCTCGTGCCACATTCTTTCTATTGTCACTTTCTCTCTCACCACCCTCTCTCATCACATTCTCTCTCTCATCTTACACACTCTCTCTCGTCACTCTTTCTCGTCACCTCTCTCTCAGTTTTCACTTGATGTTTTTTCCTTGTGGACTGGAAACGTATGTGAGACAATATATTTAACTGAATTTGCCTCTGCCAAGGATGTATTTATGTGATGTTACTATCTTGAAACAGCTAATCAATGGTATAATATTTTGGATAATATTTTGTAAAGTATTTCAAAAGAGTTACATTTAAGCTGTTTTTTTCATTTGTATTTTGACTGTATTTTACCAATAGTGTAAAAATAAATTGTGTTGTGCCTGGGAGTTTGACAATCGAATTGCATCTAGAACAGAACACCTTATACCCGCCTTTAAAAGTAAGAAAAGGTTGGTTCTGGGCTAACTTCTTAATATATTTTAAGGGGGTTTGGTCTAGTCCAGTCCATAATAGCATACGAATATATTCTGTTTTTAGCAAGAGTAAATTATTGTTCCTACTAGGCAGTGTACAGATAGTTTTAACCAGCACAGTATGAATAACCTTGGAGCTTGAGGAGTTTGTAACTCTGTTGCGTTCTCCATGGGATTGCCTTGGTTAATTAGACTTGCCAACCAATCAGCATCCTTTCCACTTGTTGTACAGATTGTTGTGATTCTTGCATTTGTTCTGATTAGTGCAAGATGAAAAGCTTTGACAACATGCACTAATGCCTTGTGTCTGTTTGGAATGATGAAGTATTGATAATTACAGATTAATTGTTCTCCAGCAATTTGAGATTAATTTTTAAGAGTACAGCATTGAAAAGCTTCAGGGAACATCAAAATATATAGGCGAATGTCATTTTTTTAGTCTGTAGATACTGCATGATAAATCCAATAACTGCACTTAAATTCATCCAGGTCTTCAAGTATTGTGAAATAATTTAATATTTTCATCGAGAAATCTTTGAATAATTTACTACCTTTTAGACTGATACTCATAGTTCCATTTTGTTCTTAAATTTGGTTCAGATATTGATGAGAATTGAAGTGTGATCTGAATCTAAAGCAGTAACTTGTGCACCATTCTTTCATCTTCGCAATGGTAGATATATCATCAACTTAAATCTCTATGAAGCTTATCACAGAGAAAATCATCTAATACTTGGACATGGTCACAATGACTGAAGATGTAATTTGTTACTTGGCAAGGGCAGCCTCATTTCTCTGAATGGGATGGATAGATGGGACAGGTTACAGCAGTAAGAGAACTGAGTTAATAGGTTATTGCCGAGGATGTATTCAAGACCTTGAGAGAGAAAGGATAGGTTGGAGATCAAGGGAGTGAGGTTAATGGTAGGCACTTTTGGAAAAGAGCAGTGAACTCAGTTCTGAAACAATGAACGACAGTATTATATTAACTGGGAAAGGTTGAGCCTGAATGCTGTTATTGAATAGTCTAGATCTGGAGCAAGAACAGTGGTTGATGAGAAATATATTCTGCTTCAGTGCGAGAGAATGTTTGCTGAGAACTGAGAGAGGTGAAGGAGTGAAAACTGATGGCAGTAGGTCTGGAGGATGTGAAGGACTTCATAACAGCTGTATTATTGACAGTTGGGTTAGAGAAGCAATAAAAAAGAGGCAAATACAGCATTGTACACCATCTCGGCTGTGTGAATCATACTTTGATACTGCTGTAGGGTATAAATGGTTACATTTAAGAACATAAAATGGTACAGCACAGGAACAGGCCCTTCCCAATGGTGGATATATTAATAACCATGATGCCATTCTAAACTAATCACAGGATCCATTTCCACCTATTCTCTTCACGTTCCTGTGGCTGTTCAAATGCCTCTTGAATGTTGCTATTGTATCTGTTTCTATCCCCAACCCTGGCAGCATGTTCCAGGCAACCAACACCCTTTGTTTCAAAAACCTGCCTTGCACAGCTCCATTAAACTTTCTCTCTGATCTTAAAACTATGCCCCTGAAAATTTGACATTTGCACCCTGGGAAGAAGACTCCAACTGTGCACTTTATCATACTTATAATTTTATCCATATCTATCAGGTCACTCCCTTAGCCTCTTATACCCTGGCAAAAACAATTCAAGTTTGTCCAACCTCTCCTTATAGCTAATACATTCCAATCCAGGCAACATCCTGGTAAATATCTTTTGCACCCTCTCCAAAGCCTCCACATCCCTTTGATGATGTGGTGACCATAATTGCACATCGTACTCCAAACGTGGCCTAACTAAAGTATTATACAGCTGCAACATGAATTGCCAACTTTTACACTCAATATGTAACTGATGAAGACAAGCATATGCTAAGCTGACTTCACCATCTTATCCATTTGTGCTGCCACTTTCAGGGAGCTTGGATTGCATCCGACATTGATCTGTATATCAAGGTCTTAAGGGTCCTATCATTTGCTGTATCCTCACCTGTTGCATTTGACCATCCAAAATGCATTACCTCACAATTGTACAGATTAAACTCCATCTGCCATTTCTCTGCCCAACTTTGCAACTGATCTGTATCCTGCTGTATCCTTTGACAACCTTCCTCACTATTGACAACTCCATGAATTTTCATGTAATCTGCTAACGTACTAATCAGCCCACCTTTATTTTCAACCAAATAACTTTTATGAATAGCAGAGGTCCCAACGCTGATCCTAATGTAACACCGCTGATCACAAAACCCCAGTCAGAAAAATACCCTACAACAACTACCTTCTCTCCCATGACCAAGCCAATTTGTATCCAGCTTTGGGGGGGGGGGGGGGGGTGCGGTGGTAATGGGGAAGGGATAGCAACAGAAAGTATGGAGTCAAGTAGAAAGATAAGCAGCAGATTATCATGTGTGCAGGTCTTAAATTCGAGCCAGATTAGGAATGAAGCAGAAAGAAAGGATAACTTAAGACATACTACTGGAGGTGATGGAAATCACGAGGATAAGAAAATTACCATTAAGCTGCTTTACCTGAATGCTCGTAGTGTTCGTTACAAAGTAGATGAATTAACAGCTCAAATCACCGTGAATGATTATGATGTGGTCGGCATTACAGAGACGTGGTTGCAGGGGGTTCAGGACTGGCAGTGAAACATCCAAGATTATCGAAAATACAGGGAGGTGGGCAGAAGGGGCAGAAGGCCTTGTTCGTTAAGAATAAAATTAAATCTGTGGCACTGAATGACATAGGGTCAGATGATGTGGAGTCTGTGTGGGTGGAGTTAAGGAACCACAAAGGCAGAAAAACCATAATGGGAGTTATGTACAGACATCCCAGCAGTGGCCAGGACCAGAAGTGTAAGATGTACCAGGAAATAGTTAGGGCATGTCAGAAAGGCAAGGTCACGGTGATCATGGGGACCTTCAATATGCAGGTGGACTGGGTGAATAATGTTGCCAGTAGATCCAAAGAAAGGGAATTCATGGAATGCTTACAGGATGGCCTTTTTGAACAGCTTGTGATGGAGCCCACAAGGGATGAGGCTATTCTGGACTTCGTGCTATGTAATGAGCCAAACATTATAAAAGATCTTAAATTAAGGCAACACCGAGGAGGCAGTGATCATAATATGGTAGAGTTCAGTCTGCAGTTTGAAAGAGAGAAGGCAAAATCAGATGTAAAGGTGTTACAGTTAAATAAAGGTAATTACAAAGGCATGAGAGATGAACTGACGAAAATTGACTGGAAGCAGAGCCAAGTAGGGAAGACAGTAGAGCAACAATGGCAGGAGTTTATGGGTGTAATTGAGGACACAGTACAGAGGTTCATCCGAAAGGAAAGAAATATTATGCAGGGTGGGTAGGGGGATGGGATTAGAAATAAAGGAAGTCAGGAAATGTAACACAGAAAAAGAGAGAGCCTATAAAGTGGCCAAGGGCACAGGGAAATCAGAAGATTGGGAAGACTACAAAAACAGAGGATAGCAAAGAGAGAAATAAGGAAGGAGAGGTTCAAATATGAAGCTAAATTAGCCACGAATATTAGAAATGACAGTAAAAGTTCATTTCAATACATAAGAAACAAACGAGAGGCAAAAGTAGAAATTGGGCCACTCCAAATTGATGCAGGAAAGCTTGTGATGGAAAATAAGCAAATAGCAGAAGAATTTAATAAATACTTTGTGTCAGTCTTCACAGCGGAAGACATGAGTTTTATCCCAATAATTAAGGAGAGTCAAGGTGCAGAGTTGAGTATGGTAGCCATTACAAAAAGAGAAAGTGCTTGAAAAGCTAAAAGGTCTAAAAATTAATAAATATTCTGGCCTGGATGGGCTACATCCTCGAGTTCTGAGGGAGGTGGCTGAAGCAATAGTGGAGGCAATGGTTGTAATCTTTCAAAAATCACTGGTGTCAGGGAAAGTCCGATCTAGACAAAAAATGGAAAGCTGTAGATGGATTAGCCTAACCTCAGTTATAGATAAAATTCTAGAATCCATTGTTAAGGATGAGATTTCTAAATCCTTGCAAGTGGAGAGTTGGGCGGCACGATGGCACAGTGGTTAGCACTGCTGCCTCACAGCGCCAGAGACCTGGATTCAATTCCCGCCTCAGGCAACTGTCTGTGTGGAGTTTGCACATTTTCCCCGTATCTGCGTGGGTTTCCTCCCACAGTCCAAAAATTTGCAGATTAGGTGAATTGGCCATGCTAAATTGCCTGTAGTGTTAGGTGAAGGGGTAAATGTAGGGGAATAAGTCTGGGTGGGTTGCTCTTTGGCAAGTTGGTGTGGACTTGTTGGGCCAAAGGGTCTGTTTCCGCACTGTAAGTAATCTAATCTAATCTTAAACAAATCAGCATGGATTTAGTAAGGGGAGGTCGTGCCTGACAAGCATGTTAGAATTCTTTGAAGAGGTAACAAGTAGGTTTGACCAGGGAAGTCCAGTGGATGTTATCTACCTAGATTTCCAAAAGGCCTTTATAAGGTGTCTCACAGGACGATGCTGAGTAATGTGAGGGCCGTTGATGTTTGAGGTGAGCTACTGGCATAGATTGAGGATTGGCTGTCTGACAGAAGGCAGAAAAGTTGGGATAAAAGGTTCTTTGTTGGAATGACGGCTGGTGAAAAGTGGTGTCCCACAAGGATCAGTGTTGGGGCCGCAGCTGTTCACTTTATGTATTAATGATCTGGATAAAGGGACTGGGGGCATTCTGGCGAAGTTTGCCGATGATACGAAGCTAGGCAGTCTGGCAGGTAGTTCTGAGGAGGTGAGGAGGCTGCAGGAAGATTTCGACAGTTTAGGAGAATGGTCCAAGAAATGGTTGATGAAATTCAATGTAAGCAAATACGAGGTCTTGCACTTTGGAAAAAAGAATACAGGCATGGACTAATTTCTAAACAGAAAGAAAATTCATTTCGGCAAAGTACAAAAGGATCTGGGAGTGCTAGTCCAGGATTCTCTAAAGGTTGATTTGCAGGTTGAGTCCATGGTTAAGAAAGCAAATGTAATGTTGCCATTTATTTCAAGAGGGTTGGAATGTCAAAGCAGTGATGTGCTACTGAGATTTTATAAAGGTCTGGTTAGGCCCCATTTGGAATACTGTGTCCAGCTTTGGGCATCACATCTCAGGAAGGACATAATGGCACTGGAGCATGTCCAGTGGAGATTCACACAGATGATCCCTGGAATGGTAGGCCTAACTTACGATGAACGGCTGAGGATCCTGGGATTGTGTTCATTAGAGTTTAGAAGGTTGAGGGGAGATCTAATCGAAACTTACAAAATAATGCATGGCTTAGAAAGGGTGGATACTGGGAATCTGTTTCTGTTAGGCAGGGATACTAGGACCCGTGGGCACAGCCTTAGAATTAGAGGGGGTCAATTTAAAATGGAAATGAGGAGACATTTCTTCAGCCAGAGAGTGGTGGGCCTGAGGGAATTCATTGCTACGGAGTGCAGTGGAGGCCGGGGTGTTAAATGTCTTCAAGGCAGAGATTGATAAATTCTTGATCTCGCAAGGAATTAAGGGATACAGGGAGAGTGCAGGTAAGTGGCGTTGAAATGCCTATCAGCCATGATTAAATGGCGGAGTGGACTCGATGGGCCAAATGGCCTTACTTCCACTCCCATGTTTTATGGTCTTAACTTGTCAACTCACCATGGATCCCATGTTATCGGCCTGCCATGAGGGACCTTGTCAAATGCTTTAGTAAAGTCCACACAGACAACATCCACTGCCTTATTCTCATCATCTTCTTCACTTAACTCAAAAAAAACTCCAACAAATTTGTGAAATAGGATGTGACCCACACAAAACCGTGTTGACCATCTGTCATAAGTCCGTTATTTTCCAAATGCAACTAAATCCTATTCCTAAGAATTTTCTCCAATAATTTCCCTGCCACTGGTGTGAGGCTCACCAGCCTATAACTTCCTGAATTATCCTTGTTGCCCTTATTAAACAAGAAAACATCAGCTATTCTCCAGTCTTCTGCGATCTCACTTGTGGCAAAAGAAGATAAAAATATCCCCTTCAAAGCCCCAGCAATCTGCTCCCTTGCCTCCCAGACTATCTTGGGTTTGATCCCATCCGGTCCTTGGGATTTATTTACCTGGCACAACATTTTCACACCCATTTTCTTCCTAATATTGACATGTCCTAGAATATTAACATATCCCTCCCTAATCTTACTATCATCCATGTCCCTCTCCGTGGTGTAGACCAATGCAAAGTACTCATTAAGGACCTCACACATTTCCTTTGGCTCCCACCCTTATCTTAATGTGGATCTCCTCTTTCCCTAGCTGCTACTCTTGCTCCTCATGTACTTATTAAGTGTCTTGGGATTTTTCTTCATCCTACTTGCTAAGGACATGACATTTTAGTCCTCCTAATACCTTCTTTAAGTTCTTTCCTGCTTCCCTTATATTGCTCAGGGGCCTTGTCTGCTTCAGTTTCCTTTACTTTACTTAGAGTCATAGAGATGTACAGCATGGAAACAGACCCTTCGGTCCAACCCGTCCATGCCGATCAGATATCCCAACCCAATCTAGTCCCACCTGCCAGCACCTGGCCCATATTCCTCCAAACCCTTCCTATTCATGTACCCATCCAAATGCCTCTTAAATGTTGCAATTGTACCAGCCTCCACCACATCCTCTGGCAGCTCATTCCATATACGTACCACACTCTGCATGAAAAGGTTGCCCCTTAGGTCTCTTTTATATCTTTCCCATCTCACCCTAAACCTATGCCCTCTAGTTCTGGACTACCTGATCCCAGGGAAAAGATTTTGTCTATTTATCCTATCCATGCCCCTCATCATTTTGTAAACCTCTATAAGGTCACCCCTCAGCCTCCGACACTCCAGGGAAAACAGCTCCAGCCTGTTCAGCCTCTCAGATCCTCCAACCCTGGTAACATCCTTGTAAATCTTTTCTGAACCCTTTCAAGTTTCACAACATCTTTCCAATAGGAAGGAGACCAGAATTGGATGCTATATTCCAACAGTGGCCTAACCAATGTCCTGTACAGCCGCAACATGACCTCCTAAAACCTATACTCACCAATAAAGGAAAGCATACCAAATGCCTTCTTCATTATCCGTCTACCTGTGACTCCAATTTCAAGGAGCTATGAACATGCACTCCAAAGTCTCCTTGTTCAGCAACAGTCCCTAGGACCTTATCATTAAGTGTAAAAGTCCTGCTAAGATTTGCTTTCCCAAAATGCAGCACCTCACATTTATCTGAATTAAACTCCATCTGCCATTGGCCCATCTGGACCTGATCCTGTTGTAATCGGAGGTAACCCTCTTCGCTGTCCACTACACCTCCAATTTTGGTGTCATCTGCAAACTTAGTAACTATACTTCTTATGCTCGCATCCAAATCATTTATGTAAGTGACAAAAAGTAGAGGGCCCAGCACTGATCCTTGTGGCACTCCACTGGTCACAGGCCTCCAGTCTGAAAAACAACCCTCCACCACCACCCTCTGTCTTCTACCTTTGAGCCAGTTCTGTATCCAAATGGCTAGTTCTCCCTGTATTCCATGATATCTAACCTTGCTAATCAGTCTCCCATGGGGAACGTTGTCGAATGCCTTACTGAAGTCCATATAGATCACATCTACCAATCTGCCCTCATCAACCCTCTGTTACTTCTTCAAAAAACTCAATCAAGTTTGTGAGACATGATTTCACACGCACAAAGCCATGTTGACTATCCCGAATCAATCCTTGCCTTTCCAAATACATGTACATCTGTCCCTCAGGGGTCCCTCCAACAACTTGCCCACCATTGAGGTCAGGCTCACTGGTCTATAGTTCCCTGGCTTGTCTTTACCGCCCTTCTTAAACAGTGGCACCACGTTTGCCAACTTCCAGTCTTCCGGCACCTCATCTGTGACTATCGATGATACAAATATCTCAGCAAGAGGCCCAGCAATCACTTCTCTAGCTTCCCACAGAGTTCTCGGGTACACCTGATCAGGTCCTGGGGATTTATCCACCTTTAATCGTTTCAAGACATCTAGCACTTCCTCCTCTGTAATCTGGACATTTTGCAAGATGTCACCATCTATTTCCCTACAGTCTATATCTTCCATATCCTTTTCCACAGTAAATACTGATGCAAAGTATTCATTTGGTATCTCCCCCATTTTCTGTGGCTTCACACAAAGGCCGCCTTGCTAATCTTTGAGGGGCCCTATTCTCTCCCGAGTTACCCTTTTGTCCTTAACATATTTGTAAAAACCCTTTGGATTCTCCTTAATTCTATTTGCCAAAGCTATCTCATATGTCCATTTTGCCCTCCTGATTTCCCTCTAAAGTATACTCCTACTTTCTTTATAATCTTCTAAGGATTCACTCGATCTATCCTGTTATGCCTGACATATGCTTCCTTCTTTTTCTTAACCAAACTCAATTTCTTTAATCATCCAGCATTCTCTATACCTACCAGCCTCCCCTTTCACCCTGACAGGAATATTCTTTCCTCTGGATTCTTGTTATGCCATTTCTGAAGGCTTCCCATTTTCCAGCCGTCCCTTTTCCTGCGAACATCTGTATCGTATCAGCTTTCGAAAGTTCTTGCCTAATACTGTCAAAGTTGGCCTTTCTTCGATTTAGAACTTCGACTTTTAGATCTGGTCTCTCCTTTTCCATCACTATTTTAATACTAATAGAATTATGGTCGCTGGCCCCAAAGTGCTCCCCCACTGACACCTCAGTTACCTGCCCTGCCTTATTTCCCAAGAGTAGGTCAATTATTTGCTTCCTTTTGCTTTTTGACAAAACTTTCAATACCCTTGTCACCCAGGGTTTCCAAATTTTTCATCCTTACCTTTCGTCCTCAAAATAACATGCTGATCCTGAACTTTGATTTGATTTGGGGGCGTCTCCTTCTTTCTTGTTTTATCAACATTGAGAGAGAGGTTGTTATCATTACACCCTGACACCAAGCCTTCTATCTTCTTCCTGTATTCTGACTCATCATTATTTGATATCCATCGTATCACAGTGATGTTGTCAGCAAAATTATAGAAGGCATTTATTCAGAATTTGGCTGCACAGTTGTAGTAAAATGAAAAGCTTTGTTTTGCGAGCAGTACAGGCAGATCATTGTCAACAAGGACATTCCTAAAGGTGCTTAGACAGAGCGCGGCAAAGAAGTTACCCTGCACAGAAAGTGCGCAAAGCAAGATCAACATTATTTGAAGTTAGAGAGTCCACTCGGCAGTCTAATAATGCCGGGAAGAAAATGTTCTTGAACCAACTGGAGCATAAGTTCAAGCTTCTGCATCTTCTGCCTGATGGAAGAAGTTGTAAGAGCGTTACCAGAGTGGGAGAGGTCGAAGATGATGCAGGCAGCTTTCTGTGGAATTGAGATGTGTAAATGAGCCCATGAATGAAAGGTTGGCTTTCGTGATGTTCAGGGCTGTTCATGCAAACTTCTGTAGTTTCTTACAGTTCTGCGCAGAGCAGTTGCAATACCAAGCTGTTATACACTCAGACAGTATAGTTTGTCTAAGGTGCATCTGTAAAGGTTGGTGAGAGTTCTTATGGACATGCCAAATTTCCTAAGCCACCTGAGGAAGAAGAGGTGTTGTTGTGCCTTCTTGCCCTTCGCATTTTACGTGGAAAGTTCAGGACAGTTAGTTATCATCACTTCTAGGAACGCAATGCTCCCTACCCTCTCCACCTCAGCTCCGTTGATGTAGTTGGGGGCATCTCCTTCTTTCTTGTTTTGTCAACATTGGAAGAGAGGTTGCTGTCATTACACCCTGACACCAAACTCTCTACCTTCTTCCTGTATTCTGACTCATCATTATTTGATGTCCGTCGTATCCAAGCGATGTTGTCAGCAAACTTATAGAAGGCATTCATTCAGAATTTGGCTGCACAGTTGTGGGTGTACAGGGAGTACAGTAGGGAACTGAGAACAGGCCTTTAAAAGACTCCCACATATCAGATGTGGATTTAACCTAAAACAGCTACCCCCAATCTAATTTCTCCAGTTTCTGCTTAATGATGTTATAATTGGCCCAATTTAACACTTTCACCCTAGGACCAGACTTATCTTTAGCCACCACTATCATGCAACATACAGAATTATCATCACTGTTCCCAACTTATTGCCATACTGAAAGATGTGCAGGTCAGGTGAATTGGCCATGCTAAATTACCCGTAGTGTTAGGTAAGGGGTAAATGTAGGGGTATGGGTGAGTTGCGCTTCGGCGGGTCAGTGTGGACTTGTTAGGCCGAAGGGCCTGTTTCCACACTGTAATGTAATGTAATCTAATCTACTCTGCTCACTCCCCAATATAAGGTTTAGTATGGCCCCTTCCTTAGTTGAACTATCTACATATTGTTTCAAGAAGCTGTTTGGATGCACCAAATAGATTCTGCCCTTTGCAAGCCTCTAGTACTAAGGGAATTCCAGTCAACGATGGGGAAGTTAAAAAACCACGCACTACAACAACCTGGTTGTTTTTACATCGTTCCATGATCTGCTTACAAATCTGTACCTTTTTTTTCCCTGGCTATTGGGACACCAATAGCTTCATCAAAGTGATTGCACCTTTCTTATTCCTGAGTTGTACCCATACAGCCTTGTTGGATGAACCCTCCAAAATATACTCTCTTAGTCCAGCTATGACATTCCTTTTAATCAGTAATACAACTTCCCCACTCCTTTTACATCCCACTAAACATGCTTGATACTTCTAAACCCTGAATCATTGAGCTGCCAGTCCTGCCCATTTTCTCAGCCAGTCTCTGTAATGGCTACAGCATTGTAGCTCCATTTTCTGGATTAGTGGTGCTGGAAGAGCACAGCAGTTCAGGCAGCATCCAAGTAGCTTCGAAATTATTCCTGATGAAGGGCTTTTGCCCTAAAAGTCGATTTCGAAGCTACTTGGATGCTGCCTGAACTGCTGTGCTCTTCCAGCACCACTAATCCAGAATCTGGTTTCCAGCATCTACAGTCATTGTTTTTACCCCATTGTAGCTCCATTGACTAATCCAGGCTCTAAACTCATCTGCCTTGCCTGGTATATTCCTTGCACTGGAATAAATACACTTCAGAATGCCAGTTCCACCATATTCATTAACCTGGCTCTGCCTGTTCTTCTTATTAGACTTATATGATTTAGTCTCTACCTTCTCCTCAATCACTCCACTTGCTGACCTACTGCCATAGTTGAAACTAGAGTGGCACTAGCAAACCTCCCTGCAAGAAAATTGGTTCCCCTCCAGTTTTAGGTGTAAATTGCCTCCCTTGTACAGGCCCCTCCTGCCCTGGAAGAGATCTTAATTATCCAGATATCTAAAGCCCTCACTCCTACACCAGCTCTTTAGCCATGCATTTAACTGTATTATCTCCCTATTTCTGGCACCTCACTAGCACATGACATAGGAAATAATCCTGAGGATCTGCTTTTCAACTTGCTACCTAACTCCCTCAATTTATTCTTTTTATTTCAAAAATATACTTGTACAAGTATTTCTTACTTGAACAAGACTGGATTTACATAATTTGAGGAACTGGGAAGTACAATAACTCTCATTTAACTTTGGCTCCCTAAATTCTCTTTGTTGGACCTCATCTGTCTTCCAGCCTATGTTATTAGTGCCAGTATGGACCAGGACCTCTGGCCGCTCACTCTCCCCTTTTAGAACATCCTGGAGACATCCCCTGGAGGGGCAACACACCATCCTGGAGTCTCAGTCACAGCTGCGATAAAGCTATCTGTGCCCCTGACTATAGAGTCCCCAATCACTACCACTCGCCTATATTTCAAAGCTTCCAGCTGTATGACAGAGCCAGATCTGGCTGCTGCTGTTATTTTCTCTTGAGAGCCCATCCCCCTCAGCTATTTGAGAAGGAAATAGCCACAAAGGACTCCTGCATTGCCTGGCTGCACCTCCAACACCTCCCCACCCCCCATGGTCATCCAATTATCCACCTAACCATTTGGTGTAAAAACAACCCTTAAACTCCTGTTATTAAACTTCCTGCCTTCTGTATGTTTCTCAGTGAGTCCAGCTGTTGCTCCAAATGTTTGAGAGGAGCTGGAGTGGGCACATTTCCTGCAAACAGAGTTATCAGGGATGTTGACTTTTCTCTGATCTCCCATATCTCACAGGAAGAACATACCAGTCCACTAACTACCATTACTACCACTCTAGTTATTGGGTAGGCAGTGATATAAATTAGTTATAGAAAGTATGGAAAATTACTTTTCAACTTGAGCATTATGTTTAAACATCAGAGAAAAAAAAATTAGTCCTGGTATCCTAATGTTATCAACAACTTTTGATTTATCCTTTGCTAAAGTCTGTATCTATCTATGTTGTAGCAGTTCAATTTAGCCATGTTAATAATAGCATTTCTTAAATCTAATTTGCAGTGTTCTTGCAATACTTAAACCCAAATGTTCCCTTAGGACAATGTTCGTTGAAAACGCACACCAAGAAAACTATGAAATGAAAGTAGAAGCTAATTTATAGCACACATCAAGAAGATTTATTTTTTGATTTGCTACTAATGCTTTCTATAAATATTTGTCATTTATGAGAACATTCCCACTGTAAACAAGCTATATAAAACTTCAAAGAGTAATCATAGGGTTGAGGCGTACAAAGGAGCGAGGGCTACCATAGCTATTGATGCTACATGGTGGAGTGCATGGGCTAGTGTTACAATCCTGACAGAAAAAATATATGTACTTTGCCTGTTTCAAGTCAACAAAGTTGATGACAGCCACTCCGTGGTTCATTTCTCACCGCTGTGTGGCTTCAGTAAGTAGAGAAAACCTACCTGCTTGAAAATTTAAATAAAGGTTGACAGTTAGCCACTAGTCATCACTAACTGGTGTATTCACTATGGTAACCCTTCAACCAATCAGGGTCTGCTTTGCCAACCAATCAGTACTCTCCCCTCGTCTAGTACAAATGTTATTTTTTGTTTACTTTGGTATTGCTTGCAGATTGACCTGATGTGGTGAAGTTGAAAAGCATTGGCAAAATATGTCTTTTTCAAAAATATGTAGTTAAAATCACCTCATCTTTTCTGGTAATCACTATTATGAAATTTTGAATTACTTCATGAAGTATTATCATTCCTGAATATCATTCCATACTCGTAAATTGCATGAATACTAACATTTTATTTCTAATTTTATCCTTCCTGATCAGGATAAAGGCAAAGCCATACCTTCCTTCCTTGATTAGAAAAGTGATTCAATTCCACATCTCCACCTCATTCTTCCACTTTCTGTTTGAATCCAAATCTGTAAAGCCCGTTAAATAATCATGATTCATGATCTAACATTGCACTTTAAAAAGCTACCAGTAGCTTTACTTCTGTCAAAAATTTGCTCTTTTTTTTTCCAACCTGAAGGGATGAGATCAAGGGTAATCCTTTGCAACCATGCTTCATTGACTGATGGCCATATGTTGAAATGACAGCAGAACACTTTTGGAGATTTAAAAGGGTTTTATTGGAAATCCATAGTTTCGTACAACTTACTAGAAATAGTTTCCAACTTTATCTTATAGATCCTTTCTCTGTTCAGAAGCCAAACCCCAACTGGGAAAAGCCCAAGAAAAACCTACCACCGATCACCTATTTGACTAATTAAACTAATAACAAATCCTAATCAGTGTAAAACAGGAGCAGCACAATAGTGCAAAGAAAGATAAGTGGGAGGGAGGAAAGAGGGAACTAAAACAGTTTTCAGGTTTGATCTTTTCAAAGTACATATTTTTAAGCTTTTTTTTGAAGGTTATGATATTTCACTTCCTACCATAATCCTATGTGTGTGGTACAATCAATTATTAGTTTACTGCTTGTAAAATGTTCATGAAAAATGAAAACTTCAGTGTGTTTTATTTCCAAGTTTGCTATCTGTAAGAATGCATCTATTAAATTGGTTGTTCATCCTGCTTGATAATATCACTGTTACTGGAAGCCTGCAGATTCCCTTGACTTCGATTCAAACTGACATCAGAAAAGGAAATCCATGTCATAGAGATTGTTGGACAGTTGTGATTTTTTTCCCCAAGGTCAATGGTGAACACCACCAGTTCAGTAACTATGAAATATGGAATAGAAATGTGCATTTCTCATAATTCCACCAGGCTTTCCATCAGTTTTGACAAAAAAAAATTAACACAGCTGGGATGGAGCTGGCTGACATCTGTTGAGGTAGCAGATTTGAGATAAATTGCTCAGTCCAACTGTTAGAAACCTTCCCTTATCTATAGAACAATTGTTTTGCTCTCTTGACCAAAGTGAGATAAAACCGGGTGCTTCAGCTATTTGAACAAAAGGGAAAAACCACATTTCTGTTCTACTTTCATAAACCTTGACATCATGTCCTAAAGCATTTCATGGCCACTTAATTATTTTTTGATGAGTTGCTGTTGTTTTAGCTAAACGCAGTAGGAAATTGCATACAGTGAAGTTCTACAGACTGCATTGTGCTGAATGATTAGTTTCATCAGTATAGAACATCAGGGGATATTTTACAACCGACTGAGAAAGAAGGACTTGATTTAGTGCCTCAACCAAACGATTCCATCTCCAGTAGTGCAGCGTTGAACAGTTAAACAATTTTTAATGACTTGATTTTCTTTGTAAATCATTTTATGTCATCTTACCATTGAGCTTATGACATGTTTAACTCATATAAGTGAGGAGTACAGTTACAGAAGTTGAAACTGTTTTCCTTGGAGAGGTGAAACCTGAGGGGAGATCGGATAGAGGTTTCAAAATAATGACTGGCCTAGACAGGGAAAAATCATTCTTGCTCATAAACGGATGGAGAACCAGGGGGCAGTTTTAAAGTGTTTTCAAAAGATGCAAATACAAGCTAAGATTCAGCATTTTTTACACAGTGAATGTTCTGGGCTTGGAACACATTGCTTGGAAGTTGTGATGGAGGCAGGTCCTGGTGAGGCATTTGGAAGCACATTGCATGATTATTTAGATGGAGGCAACATTCAGGGTTATGAGGAAAATTGCAAGAGTTTGGCAGTAAGTCAAACTAATCAGACCTGGTGAAGATACAATGGGTGAAATGGCTTCACTTTGCATAATGTTTCTGTGATTTTGAGATTAATTTCTATGCAGAGAAATATAATGTAGTTAATTTTGGCAAGAAAAATGTAGAGAGAGAGACAACATTTTTAAAAATGGTATAACTCTGAAGGTGGTGCAGAGTAGAGGAACTGAGTGTAAATGTGCATAAGCCATTAAAAGTGCAGGATAGATTAAAAGAGCAGTTAGTAAAGTGTTCAGTATCTTGGGCTTTATTAATAAGTGTATAGAGTTCAAGAGGTAGGAGATTACTTTGAATTTATATAAGTCATTAGTTTTCTAGTGAAAATCTGAACACTGTACATTAGGAAGACTGAGAAAGTATTAGACTGAGTGCAGAACAGATTCACAAGAATAGTTCCAAGAATAAGGAACTTATGAAAATTGAGTGAAGAAGTAGGAACTGTAATCCTTAGAGAAAAGAAGGCTGGGAGGAGAGTTTTTGATGCAAAAAGATGATGCTATTTTCTGGGTCTGTAGATTGTGAGGGAGCAAAGATGGTCTTTAGTAGAGTGATATGCTCTTCGTGTCAGATGTGGGAGTTTAGGGAGAGTTTCATGCTACTAATGATTAGGTCTGCAGGAATGCGTTTGGTTGTGAATCCTATCAGAGCACAGATCGATTGGAGTAGCAGTCAGAGGCATTAAGGAATTTACGAGCTAGGGAGAGTGTTGGATGGCAGTTATAAGAAGGAAGAAAAGCCGCAGATACAGTCAGGTAGATGGGTTAACTCCAGGAAAGGTAGGAGGGGTAGGCAGAAAGTGCAGGAGTCTTCTGTGGCTATCCCCATTTCAAATAAGTATGCTGTTTTCGAAAATGTAGGGGGTGATGCAATCTCAGGATTCTCAATGTAGCACGTATAGCCAGGTTTCTGGTATTGAGACAGGCTCTGCTGTCATGAGGGGTATGACAGATTCCGAGCGATCGATTGTGACAGGGTACTCTGGTCAGAGGCACAGACAGACGTCTCTGCGGCCAGCAGTGAAAAATCAGAATGGTGTGTTGCCTCCCTGGTGCCAAGATGAAGGATGTCTCAGAGAGGGTGAAGAGTGTTCTCAAGGGGGAGAGGGGCCAGTAGGAGGTGATGGTACACACTGGTACCAACAACATAGGAAAGGAAAAGGATGAGATTCTGAAGGGTAAATATAGAAAGTTAGGCAGGAATTTACAAAGGAAGTCCTCGAAGATAGTGATATCTGGATTACTCTCGGTGCTACGAGCTAGTGAGGATGGACTGCACCTGATTTGAAAGGGGACTAATATACTGGCAGGGAAATCTGGTGGAGCTGCTTTGGAGGATTTAAACTAGTAGAGTGGGGGGAATGGGACCCAGGAAAAAGGTGAGGAAAGAGATCAATCTGAGACTGGTACAGTTGGGAAAGGGAGCAAGTCAAACAGTCAGGGCAGGCAGGAACAAAGCAGAAAACAAGGTAGGACTGATAAATTAAATGCATTTACTTCAATGCAAGATGCCTAACTGTGAAGGCAGATGAACTCGGGGCATTGTTAGGAGCATGGGACTGGGATACCATAGCAATTACAGAAATGTGGCTCAGGAATGGACAGGACTGGCAGTTTAATGTTCCAGGTTACAAATGCTATAGGAGGGAGAGAAAGTGGGGGGCAAGAGAGGAGGGAAGTGCTGTTTTTGAGAATGGATAGCATCACTGATGTACTTAGGGAGGGTTTTCCTGGGAATACATCCAGGGAAGTTATTTGGGTGGAACTAAGAAATAAGAAAGGGATGATCACCTTATTGGGATTGTATTATTGACCCCTTAATAGTCAGCGGGAAATTGAAAAACAAATTTCAGTTATCTGTAGGAACAATAGGGTGGGTATGGCAGGGGATTTTAACTTTCCAAACATAGACTGGGACTGCCATAGTGTTAAGGTTCTAGATGGAGAGGAATTTTTAAGAGTGTACAAGGAAATTTTCTGATTCAGTGTGTGGATGTACCTACGAGAAAAAGATATAAAAATAATTTATAAATATTCATAATCACAAATTCTTTTAACATTCTTGAAATCCACTGTATCACAGAATTGCACAATTTGACTGGTACAAAAAGAGGCCGTTTATCTTACTCTGAATGCATAGTATTAGATGAATTGCTCATTCAAAGAGTCTATGTCCCTGCCTTCTCCTCATAATCTTGCACATTCTTTGTTTCCAGATGACAATTTAACTATGTTTTAGAAGGTGTAAATTGAATGTGACTTCACCACACTCTCAGACCATGCATTCCAGATCCACGTTGCACGAAATTTTTTTTTCATATTACTTTTGCTTCTTTCATTGATTT
This sequence comes from Chiloscyllium punctatum, assembly GCF_047496795.1. NCBI lineage: Eukaryota > Metazoa > Chordata > Chondrichthyes > Orectolobiformes > Hemiscylliidae > Chiloscyllium > Chiloscyllium punctatum. The sequence goes on along the minus strand of NC_092750.1, from coordinate 45,949,874 downwards.
CTAGAAATCTGTGCCATCTTGTTCTTGATGCTTTCATAAATGGGAACACTTTCTCCCCACCTACTGTGTAGTAAAGGGACATCTGGAAAATGGGAAGCATTCAAAAATGATGTAACAAGAGTCCAGAGACAGTTTATTCTTGTTCGGGTGAAAGAAAAGGGTGGTAGATGTAGAAAATGCTGTATAACCAGAGAAATTGAGGTTTTGGTTAAGAAAAAGAAGGAAGCATAGGCTAGGTATAGAGAGGAGAGATCGAGAGAATTCTTAGAGGAGTACAAAGGCAGTAAGAGTATACTCATGAGGGAAATCAGGAGGTCAAAAAGGGGACATGAGATAGCCTTGCTAAATAGGGTTAGGGAAAATCGAAAGAGTTTTACAAATACATTAAAAACAAAAGGGTAACTATGGAGAGAATAGGGCCCTTCAAGGCAACCTATTTATGGAGCCACAGGAGATGGAGATACTAAACGAGTATTTTGTATCAGTGTTTACTGTGGAGATGGACATGGAAGATATAGAATGTGGGGAAATTGATGGTGACATCTTGAAACATGTCCATATTACAGAGGAGGAAGTGCTAGATGTCTTGAAACGCATAAGTGGATAAATCCCCAGGACCTGATCAGGTGTACTCTAGATTTCTGTGGGAAACTTGGGAAGTGATTACTTGGCCCTTTGCTAAGATATTTGTGTCATCGATAGTCACAAGTGTGGTGCCAGAAGACTGGAGGTTGGCTAATGTGGTGCCATTATTTAAGAAAGGGGGTAAGGGAACAATAGACTGGTGACCCCTGACAACCGTGTTGGGCAAGTTGTTGGAGTGAATGCTGAGGGACAGGATTTACATATATTTGGAAAGGCAAGGACTGATTCGGGATAGACAGCATGGCTTTGTGCATAGAAAATTATGTCTCTCAAACTTTATTGAGTTTTTTGAAGAAGTAACAAAGAAAATTGATGAGGGCGGAGTGGTGGACATGATTTTTGACTTCAGTAAGGCGTTTGACAAGATTCCCCATGGGAGACTGGTTAACAGGGTTAGATCTCATGGCATGCAAGAAGAACTAGCCATTTGGATATAGAACTAGCTTGAAGGTAGAAGACAGACTGGAGACCTGTGACCAGTGGTGTGCCGCAAAGAGTGGTGCTGGGTCCACTACTGTTTGTCATTTACATAAATGATTAGGGTGTGAAAATAGGAGGTATAGTTAATAAGTTTGCAGATGACATTAAAATTGGAGGTGTAGTGGACATCTAAGAAGGTTACCTCAGATTACAACGAGATCAGATGGGCCATTGGGCTGAGGAGTAGCAGATGGAGTTTAATTTAGATAAATGCGAGGTGCTGCATTTTGAAAAAGCAAATCTTAGCAGGACTTGTACAATTTTAATCGTAAGGTCCTAGGAAGCATCGCTGAACAAAGAGATCTTGGAGTCCAGGTTCACAGTTCCTTGAAAATAGAGTCGCAGGTAGATAGGATAGTGAAGAAGGCATTTGATATGCTTTCCTTTATTGGTCAGAGCATTTAGTATTGAAGTTGGGAGGTCATGTTGAGGCTGTACAGAACATTGGTTAGGCCACTTTTGAAATATTGTGTGCAATTCTGGTCTCCTTCCAATTGGAAGGATGTTGTGAAACTTGAAAGGGTTCAGAAAACATTTACAAGGATGTTGCTAGGGTTGGAGGATTTGAGCTATAGGGAGAGGCTGAATAGGCCGAGGCTGTTTTCCCTGGAGCATCGGAGGCTGAGGGGTGACCTTATAGAAGTTTATAAAATCATGAGGGGCATGGATAGGATAAATAGACCAAATCTGTTCCCTGGGGTAGGGGAGTCCAGAACTAGAGGGCATAGGTTTAGGGTGAGAGGGGAAAGAAGGGACCTAAGGGGCACTTATGTCACACAGAGGTTGGTGCATGTATGGAATGAGCTGCCAGACAAAGTATAGTTACAGCATTTAACTATAGGCCTGTATAGTTACAGCATTTAACTATAGGCCTGTATAGTTACAGCATTTAAAAAGGCATCTGGATGGCTATCTGGCCAAGTTTTGACAAATGGGACTAGATTAGGTTCGGATATCTGATTGGCATGGACAAGTTGGACCGAAGGGCCTGTTTCCATGCCATACATCTCTATGACTGTTGGAGGTGTTCAAAATCACGAATGCCGATAGAAAGTTGGTGGGGAGAAAGTGTTCCCATCTGTGAAAGCATCAAGAACAAGATGGCACAGATTTACAGAAATTCATAAAAGAAGCAAAAGTAATATGAAAAATAATTTTTCATGCAACGTGGATCTGGAATGTATGGTCTGAGATGTGGTGAGGTCACATTCAATTGAGACTTTTAAAAACATATTCAAACTGTCATCTGGAAACAAAGAATGTGCAAGATTATGAGGAGAAAGCAGGGACATGGTGTTAGATGAATTGCTCATTCAAAGAGTCTGTGCATTCACAGTAAGATAAATGGCATCTTTTTGCACCAAATTATGTAATTCTGTGATACATTTCATGTATGTTAAAAGAATTTGTTATTAAGATTATTTTTAAAAGGAATGCAAATGTTTGGGAGTGATATTTAAGATATGCCTGTAATTACAATTTATTTCCATGTACAGCTTTAGACCAAATAAGGAGCCTTTGAGAGGATTTAAAATAATTAAACCAGTCAAAGAGATTAAAGGATTAACTCATTAGATAAGGCATATGTTGTCATTATCTCTTTACCCGTGATCAGCCATTAAGCAATTAGCTATAGTTTGGATTTTCCAAACTTACTTTGGAACATTTCAAATAATAATTCTCAGCCAATTAAGCACAAAGTATTCCTTAAGTAGGAACTAACTGCACCTATAGAAAATACTTCATGTTATTTCTAATGTAAGCTTCTTTGGCATCTAGTTTTAAGATCATCGTAACTAGTTAATTGTTATTTTTAGTAACTGGATCCAACTAGAGGGGCTGATGTGGTGAACAACAAAACATTTTATAAGTTTAAGTAGATGCCTAAGATTAATTTTTGAAGTGCTATGGATGTTGTAGAGATGGAATATATCTTCAGGGGATTCAAGGAACGTTCTGTGCACTTCAGAAAATGAATTGGAAGCAGTTTTCAGCATATTTAATACTACCTCACAAAAACAAGTGTTGCACATTCCCTAACGAAATAATTCTACAGCAAAATCAATACTTTCTTGCGACAGAATTTAGTTTGTTATGCAGTGGAGAGTGTCGTTGAGGTGCTGCAAAATTCTGAGAGCCATTATATGACAATACTCCATATAGAAATGAGGTTTTTATGGCTCAAAATTCTTGTATAACTAAAGAAAGATACAAAACGACAAAATTGTAAACAGATGTCATGTTATTATTTACTGTGTAACTTAATTCTAATTTAATTATAAGACATTTCCATAAATGTTATCCCCATAGCTTGTCAACAATTTATCTCAAATTGTCATATTTTAAAATAATGTAAAGCAAAAGCATTATTAGACCGACATTTAAAATCACATGAATGTAACCTCTGACCTTGCATTGTCATCTCATAACAAAATCCATTGTAAATATTCACTTGACGCTGTGGGTGGGCAATGAATTATGGCTGCCTGCATTTAGTAGATAATCTTTAATAATGTTATTTATATGCCACTGTGGAAAGTATTTTATGTGTTATGCGATCTTATTTATTTTAACAAAAAAGAGGCATAACATGAATTTTAAGTGATACATTTGAGAGACGCTTGAGCAACATCATATTGTTTCAACTGAATAGAGCTGCACATGTGTCTTGGGCCGATTAATTTAGATTGTTTAACAAATACATGTAGCTGTACATGTAACTGACTGCTTCAGATTGAAGAGCCTACAAGAAACACATTTGATCAATGTTATTTGGATTTGATTACATTATGATTAATTATCATTATCTGTTTTCTTGTCAGAATGTTAAGAAGGATACTTTGCATGATTGTATTTGTTTACAATAAGGAATCTATCTGATGCCTTCCAATAAATGAAAGACCATGATTGCTCTCAGTCTTGCTTTACATGTTGGAAAAATATGGTATTGGAGTAATATTTTATCTTGAAATGCCTGAGGAAAGGTTTTCTTTTTAAAGCTTGATTTTTGTTTGGCTGAAATGCCACCTTACAAAATACCTAGATCCTAAATTGTTCTCTATAATGGTTGATATAATTTCATTTGCAGAAGCTCTATGCCTATATACATGTTATATCTCCAAAGTGTTCAATTATTAAAAATCATTTGTTTCTGTTGAACAACTTAGGGGTATTACTGTCATATAATTTTTAATGATTTTGTCCCTTTTAAGTAACCTCTTACAAATTTTATCTGAAAGTGTCTTCAGTACATTATCCATAGAAGGTGGGAAGAAAGTTAACAAACATGTTTGTGTAAATTGACATCATCATTATGACACAGAAGGAGGCCATTTTATACAGCAGGAACAACTGTGGGATTTATAGCATTTAGTTTCACTTCAGAGCTTTGTCTGTCTCTTTCATGCTAATTTTAAAACTTGCTGTTCTGAAATAAGTCTTCATTTCTTGATATTGAATTTAATTCTTCTTAATAATTTGATGTTTCACATACGAATAAATAAGTTTTCAGCAAAATGTGAAATGCCAAGGCAATATCTATTGAAAATACAAACAGCCAAAGACACACATTAGAAACAGGGATAGGCCACTTGGCCTCTCAAATGAGCTCCACCATTTAATAAGATCTTAACAAATCTGATTATTCAACACTTCTAATCATTGAACTCCATTCATCCCCTTGTTCAACAAGAATCTATCTACTTCTACCTTAAAAATATTCAAAGACACTGCTTCCACCATCTTTTAATGAAGTGATTTTCAAAGATTCTTGATTTTCTGAGAAACAGTGTCATCTTATCCCTGTCTTAGTGAAAAAAGTCCTTATTTTCAAACAGTGACTATAATCACAGAATCCATAAGACATTGAATCAGAAGGAGGCCATTCAGCTGTTGAAACTGCCTCAACCTTCAATGAGATTATGCCTCATCTAATATCCTTCAACTTCACTTTCCTGGCTTTTCCCCATAACTCCTTGATTCCCTTACTAAACTAAAGATCTGACTATCTAGCCTTGAATATACTTGATGACCTAGTCTCAACAGCGGTCTGAGATTCAGCACTCACTTTGAGAAGAAATTCCTTCTCATCTCTGTTTTAAATGTGCGATCCCTTACTTTGCAATTATACCCTATGATCCTAGACTCAACCTTTCCACGTCAACTCTGTCAAGTCCCTAAGATTTGTGTATGTTTCAAAAATGTTGCCTGTTATTCTTCTAAATTCCAATGAGTATGGGTCCAATCTATTCAATCTTCCTTCATGACAGTCCCTGCATACTTGGTGTCAGCCTCGTGAAACTTCTTTCTAATTCACTCTATCTTTTTCAAAGATATAGGACCAAAAACTGTTCAGAGTATTCTAGTTGTGAAGCTTTTTGACATGTAAAGAGCCCCTTTGCCTATTGTGCCATGGTGATTGTCAAGCATCTATCAAAGTTAATCCTATTTTCTAGCACTTGACCCATAAACCATATGCTATGGCACTTCAGGTAATCACCTAAATACACTTTAATTGTTGTGATGGTTCCTGCCTATAGTACCTTTTCAGGCAGTGAGTTCCAGATACCTACCATGAGTGAAAAGAAATGTTTAAATCCCCTCAAAGCCTGCTGCTCTTTATCTTAAATCGAAGCCCCATGGTTATTGAGTCCTTTACTGAGGATAAAAGTTTCTTCCTCTCAAAAATAGTCATACCCTGATAATGTTGAACACCTCAATCAGATCCTCCCCTCAACCTTCTCTGGTATAAGGAAGTCAGCCCCAGCCTATCATAGCTGAAATGCTTCAGCTCAGGAAAGTTGATCTGGTCCCATTCACCAGCATTTGGCCCACCCATCCAACCATCCAAAATTGATGAGTTAAAACTGTAATCACCTTATAAGCTCCCTCCACCATACACATATACAGACAGGCACAAATACAACATGGATGTTATGGATGGAAGGAAAACCTGGGAAGGTAGTTCAGTGATTCCTGTTCACATGGTTTCTATGCTGCTTCTCAGTCTTCCTTCAGATATTTTCAGTTGCTTACAGGACACAGAATGTGACTGGTTCATACTTACAATGCCTCTTGTTTGTTTAAAAGCCATAACTTACAGCAACTGTGAGGGAAAATAAACTGGCTTTCTTCACATTTCAGATGTTTGTTTTTAACCGCAGCAAGAAGAATACCTCCTTCCTTTCTGGAGATCAATTGACTTCCAAGCAAACTTTCACACCCACAAGCTGTTCATCCATCTAGGAGCCAGTCACACATAGTTATCCTCATAACTGAAGTTTCTCAATGCTGGACTCATTCTTGTAAATTGCTTCTGCACTCTCTCCAGTGAATTGCCTTCTTTCCAAAATGTGGCACTCACAACCATATAAAGTACTCCAAGTGTCTGAGCCAAGTTCAACATCACTCTGTTGCTCCTGTACTCTATGTCCCTATCAATAAAGCTGACAAAATTATATGCTTTATAACTGCTGTCTTCACATTGCTGCTACCCTCGATGATCTGTGCACTTACCGGATCAGTTTTCTTGGTTTCCACTTTTGCCACAACCAGCAATCTGGTTGCTGATTGTGTTCAAAACTATACTCATTTTGAAAAGTATTGCCCCCTGCCTCAGAGTTTCCATTCAGCCACTTGTGAAATCTGTAATGAGTCAGCTCAAATGAACAATTTAGCGTGTAATACTTTGGGGGAAAAGATCTATTAGTTTAAAAGATAGTCCTTGATCTGTATCACATGTGGAAACTGGTGAAGATACGTTAATAGAACTAAAGGATTTGTCACAAAAAAGGATTTGGCACAAAAAAGCCCATGACCTTCGTGGTCCAATTTGAGATAACTGAAAATAGCTTTAAAGTTCAATTCGGAACTATTTACTAATTGTATTGCTGTACAATAATCAGTTGCTTAGTAACGTTTTAAAAATATGTCTGTTAATTTCCTCAGATTTCTTCAAACTTTATACACTTGGCTTTAGAAAACTTCTGAGAAAGTCTAGCCTAAAATTAGCTTTCCAAAATTGAGTTTGTGTTTGATTATCTGAATTTGTCATCTTTCAGATGTAGTACAGAAAATGCATCTTTACTTGCAGCACCAATACGGTACCCACAGTAAATCTATTTTTTCTTATTCAGATTTCCATTTGTCGCATTAAAAAACACATTAGTTGTTTTGCAATTTCTTCTTCCATTTTGCTTATTCCTCCATTTTCATTTTAATATCACACTTCATGTGATCAAATGATCAATTTTATTTATTTTACCAGAACAATTTATTATTTGCTGATTCTTTTTTTCTATTATTTCATAGAATCCCAGGAGTGTGGATACAGGCCATTTGGCCCAACTAGTCCACACTTACCCTCTGACGAGCATCCCACCCAGACCCAGCCACCGCCCCCCCATTCTATATTTTCCATCACTAACCCACGTAGCCTGCACATCCCTGAACACTATGGGCAATTTAGTATGTGGTAGGAAACCAGAGCACCCGGCAGAAACTCACACATCACGGGAAGCAATGTGCAAACACCATGCAAGAATGGAATCGAACCCAGGTCCCTGGCACTGTGAGGCAGCAGTGCTAACCACTGAGCCTTTGTGCCACCCCATTTAAAAATTGATAAGTGTTATGCCAAAAGAAACTTAAGTTGCGTGTAACCTTTTTGCATTATGATATTCAGTATTACTTTGTTGGTCGGAAATAGGCATAGGTCTTTTCACACTTTAATTTTAATCTTACAGACTTTATATAAGATTAGCTAGTTCCCTCACCACCTGCTGTAGGTTTTAAATGAGCTGATTTGGCTGGAATGAGACAGGTTCATGTTGAATGCATGTTTTACTCCCTATCTCATTTTATTTTCCATTGCAATCAGTGACAAGTAAAATAGAACAAGGTATAAATTCAACCTCTGCCCTGAGCTGCTTCCATCCAATTAAGATTAAATTAGGGTTCTTGATATTTGGTGTCAAGTTGCACAATCAGTAATACTTATGGTCACACCAACATCTTTTCCATGGTCATGATGTTTAAATGTCTGATAAACTATTTACCTACGAATTAAACTATGTTCAGTTAAACTATGTCAAAAAAATTGTTAAAACAATGTCTTTTGAGGCTTCTTTAAAAAAACACTGATTAATTAATCCTTTAGTAGACCCAATCTTATCATTCATCCAAGGTAGGTCAGAAAATTTATGAAGATCCAGATTAACATTCAGTCTCTCCGAGAAGACTTGTATAAGTGTTACAGAGTAAGTTCGAGTGCCTGCTTGTCTGGATTATGACTAAGCCTATAAACTAATTACAGACAGACAGAATCCTGCAAATGAGAGATGATGTTCTCTTGAAAGTAATTTCAAGCAAACAATATCAGCTATAAGATAATATATTTAGATACCAAATTACTCAGTTGATTTCCTTTCATCGACAGGTTGGTTCAAACTCTTACTTAAGTCTGAAGTTTTCAATATTACTGTTATTTGACACAAGAATGCTGTTACTGTCATAAAATGTTTAGTTTCCATGTCATACATTTGAAAATCAATACTACAAATTATTTCAAATGAGCCTTCATTGAGGGTAATGACTTCAATTAATGATAGTGTTCAAACCAATTTACACTGGGATGTAGATAGTCCAGATGATAGGTATCCAAATTGTGACTCATGACCCATTTCCATGTATTGATTTGTAGGAATCTTGTTTTGAAAACTCTTAACATATCCATTGAATTTATATTTATGGACTGGATTTTTCCATACCGCTGGGAATGGATTAAAAGGTGGACAAATCACGTAACGTAATGATGGAAAACTAAATGTGGAGTCTTGTCTCTTCCCTCTGCCATGATATTTTGCCAATGGCGGGGAAGCTGGAAGATGGCCGTGCCTCCTAGAGGCCAATTGAGCCATGGTTCAAGAATTTGAGGGGGCCTTCCAAGGCTCAGGCTATGATGGACATTCCTATTAAGGCATCCTTTGATCCAGAGATAGAGACCTGCCCATCTTTTATCAAATTGCCAACACTCTCTTCTCAAACCTGTGTCTTCGGTCCTATACTTCCAGACTCTGGTTACCTTGTTGTGAAAGCATTATCATTCAGTGCTGTCCCAGTAGTTGCCATTGCTGCCAGTGATGCTACTGAACTTTCAACCGTCTGTTTGGTCAACCAAACCTGGAGATTCCAGTCAAATTCCAGTCAATATGTCTTAATTGTTATTTACCCAGTTTGAATTTTGGAAATTGGGACGTTCGTTTTTAGTGCTAGTGATTAAATGCTGAATAAATTTTAAATCAGATCTTGTGTGAGCTCATACGAACATTGATTTAAATGTACATATTGACTACCCATGGATGCTGCCTGGTATACACTCAAATAATCCTACTATAGGTTTTAGGAAATGTGCATCTGTGCCAGGCAGATTGGTGAGGATGAAGTTATGTATGTTCTTCTCTCTTGCTGGTTCCCTCACCTCCTGCCACAGACCCAGTCTAGCAGCAGTGTCCCTTAAGGACTTGACCAGCTCGATGACTAACTGACTAGCCATTCTTGGTAGTGGACATTGAAATCCCCCACCAAAAGTATATTCTGCATGCTTGCTACCCTCAGTGCACCTTCTAAGTTTTGTTCATTTCAGAGTGGAGGAACACAAAGTCATCAGCTGCGGGAAGATGGTACATGGTAATCAGCAGGGGGTTTCCTTGCCCATTTTTGACTTGATTGGGGACGGCCAGCAGCTCAGAGCAGAACAGTGATGGCAACTGGCGTGTCAAGTGCCAAGATGGCTACTAGTTGGGAATTGGTGGAGCCCAGTCAGACTGCATGGAAGCTCTTATAAAAAGACTGTAATGTCTGTCTTTTCAGCTTTATTTCTTATTTTCCAAACTTATAGTTACACTATGTATATCTGTAAATGTGGTGTAACTATTTCTCCTTATTTTCTCTAATTTTTTTCTACCTCAGATTGTAGGTCTGAATTCACATGTAGGACATTCGTGAACCACATGGTTTTTAGACCAATTGGTAATGATTTTATGGTCATCACTGGGCTCTTAATTTCAGATATTTCTTTAATTTAAATGTCACAGTCTACCATAATTCCCCAGAATGTTGCCTGAGTTGCTGGATTAATATAGTCTAGCAATAAAAACAGTAGATCAATGCCTCCCCAGCTTTAGCATCATTGACTGTACTCACAGACAGACTGCATGACCCCTTTGAACTAGAATGCATCTTTTAATTCCCCATATTTAATTGAACAACAGCCTGACCCATGGAAACACGGAATCCTTGCTGTGTACACTGGCAATGTTATAGTTGTATGCCCCCATGTTACGTACTGTTTAACTTTTTATAGAAGCAGGGGTTTAAAGATCAAGGCAGGGTATGACTGTAAGCCAAATCATTGATTTGTTTATTATGAAATGCATGAATGATCTGAATATAGTTTTTATATGATGTTGGGCTTTTTTTTAGGCTCTTCAGATATTGGGAAAAAAAGATGTATCTTTACAAATGCTGCAGGCACAGATTCACTTTCAAGCTAATATTTCCAAAGCTGTCTTCACTCAAGGTTGATAGTGTAGTTTGAATTAATTGAACAGACTAGCTGGCTATCAACCTTGAGCAAAGACGGACTTCTTTTTATACCTCTAAAGAGGCACTGACTGGCCATTTCAGCTCAGACCTTTCCATCATTTCAAAGCTATTTGAAGAGAAGTGAGGCGTTATCAACTTTAAACCTTCAACCAAAACCATTAAAAGTAGATTAACTCTCCATTCAACTTATTGACAATATAGTAGCTGTGCACATAGTGACTATAGCATTACTCACAAATAAGTTGCCTTCCAAAATAACCAATTTTACATGAAGTACTTTAAGATGTTTCAGACATGTACTAAGGTGTGATATAAATGCAAGTCTTTTTGTCTGCAGATTAGTCTTTTATAGAAATAGTATAGATCCATTCAATTAATTGTGATTTTTGAATAAATAAATGCAGAATATGGATAAGTTTAATATTTGAGAGGTGGCCAATGGATCATTTCAATCAGCCCATTTATTTTTGTCATAACGATGTTTGCCTGAAACAAAAATAATATCTCAAATTTCTGTCACACCTTTGAACTCATTCTTTAAAATAATCGACTCAAGTGCCAAAGATATGGCAAAAACAATCTTGTCAGTTAACAGCAGAACATAGCTTTATGTACCTACTACAAACTGTATTTACTAAAACTGATACACTATCTCCCACTGTCTTAACATAAAGTAAAAATACTGCAAGAGCTATAGTATCCCCAGTAGAACAGAAGCTTTTTTTAAAAAAAAAATCAATGACTGGTGGACATTAAGAAGCTCTGGCACTCTTTTTCCTGCATTGATTTTTGAAAATATTGTGCACATTTTAGAAATGTTCTGAGTTAAGTTGTATTCCATTTTTTGGAGGGCAGAGTTAGGTCTTTTCTGAGAGTTGTTTACAAAGGTAATCATGGTAATGATGTTTGTCATACGCTGTTGCTGGGTCAAAGTCCTGCCTGACTTGCACCCTAACAGCATTGTGGGTTTATCTACAGCACATGGACTGCAGCGGTTCAAGAAGGCAGCTCAGCACAACCTTCTCAAGGTCAGCTAGGAACAGGCAATAAATGCTGGCCCAGCTAGTGATGCCCACATTCCACGCATAAACACATGTTTTTGAAAAACAGCCATTTCTCCTTGGCATCTTTTTCGAGTAAAGGTGAATGAACATGGTGGAACTTATCACAAAACTTTAAGTTCGGTGGATGTGTTTGAACTCATTAATAACAAATCTACATTATTGTGATAAATTGTACTGACTCTATTTGTTTGCAGGTGAAATTAGCCCTCTGTGTTAGTCAATATTTATGAATCTGTCTAACTGAATTTCACCATGCTTCCACACGTGCAAATTGACTATGTTTAAAGAAAGAAATATTTCGTCAACGGTATTGTGTTTTGGAACATTGTGAAATCATCAAAGCTATTATAGGTTCAAGTACTTTCTTTTTTCTTTAAATTCCTCATGTTGTTTGAAATTATCATTAAAAGTGTAACATCATTTATATTAAATAACACTTAGTCTTGTGTATTAGTGCAGACCAATAACAGTATGACTGATTAGTAAGATCTAGAGTAAGATAAAGGCAACTACAAGTGTGTTACACTAGGACTTCTCACTCCAGCTTGAAAAACTATCAAGTTTTTTAATTAAGGTTGCAAATGCAATAATACTGGAACATCCTGATAACCTAATTCAGTTTGCTTTATCATGAAATGACTGTCTAAATTTGGATGCAGTTACAGATGCAAAAGCAGTAATTAATAGCTGCTCTCTCTTGGGTAAATTGCTCTGTGTTTTTGAGTGACTGTGCATCATGGGGAATGGTTTATGTATCTTAAAAACATTTTTCTTAAATATTGGAAACAAAAGAAGAGAAATTAATCGCTACTGGTCTCCCTACTGTATGAAAGGTGTTGTGAAACTTGAAAAGATTTACAAGGATGTTGCTAGAGTCGGAGGGAGAGGCTGAATAGTCTGGGGCTGTTTTGCCTCGAGTGAGACAGGCTGAAGGGTAATCTTACAGAAGTTTGTAAAATCATGAGGACATGGATAGGGCGAGTAGCCAAGATCTTTTTCCCCAGCAGCGAGGGGGGAGGGATGGAGCAGGAGGACCAAAACTAGAGGGCATAGGTTTAAGTTGAATGGGGAAAGATATAAAAGGAACCTGAGGGGCATCCTCTTCATCCTCTTTATTACCAGGGTAGTGTGCGTATGGAATGAGCTGCCAGAAGAAGCGATAGAGGCTGGTACAATTACAATGTTTAAAAGGCATCTGGATGGGTATAGCAAAGGAAGGATTTCGAAGGATCTGAGCCAAATGCTAGCAAATGGGATTAGATTAATTTAGGATTCTGGTTGGCATGTACGAAAGATCTAGTTTCATATTGTGCATCTCCATGATAGAGTAATCAATTTCTAGAATAAGTTACCAGGAGGGCCAATGAACCAGATCATCAGAATGGTTCAAGAGACAATTATACATGTTGCTCAAGAGTGGAAGGGTTGAGTGACTTAGGGAGAATGCAGGTGGTTAGAAAATTTACCTCTCATTTTAAATGGGCCACCTTACTATTGAATTGATACTATCCATCTGTAAGAATTAAATTATACCAATGAAATGCCTCACCTACTTTAATTAAATCTAGCCAAGTATTAAGGTCAGGCAGAGAAAATAAATACTGTGATTAAAATAAACTTAGAAAATTATTATTTTGCTAAGAATTATAGTTGAACTGTGCTATTGATGTATAAATCCCATTCCCCAAGAAATATGGTGTGTTATCAGTGTACGAGTTTGATTTATAGTAATAACTAGCTATTTTTTTCCATTTTTTAAAATACTTTAAGTTAAACAAAATGTATTGCAGAGAATTCTGAATGGAAGAATATCTAAAATTATCAGATCAAAAGAAATTGTTAATAACCAACCTGTTCATCAGTTTAGTTTGGAACACAATTGATGTGATGTGTCAGTAAATTCAGAGCTGATCCTTTCTGTGGTAACATTTACAAAACAATAACAGTGTCCATCTGATATTTTAAATAAAAGTGCCCTTGTAACTAGTGAATAGATTTCTGTGAAAGTATGAACTAACTTTGCTCACAACTCCTAACATCTATATCTTTGTGAACTGTATCCACAATACTCGAGCAGGAATCTGACTAGTTTTTTTTAGATTAGATTACTTACAGTGTGGAAACAGGCCCTTCGGCCCAACAAGTCCACACCGCCCCGCCGAAGCGTAACCCACCCATACCCCTACACCTACATCTACCCCTTACCTAACACTACAGGCAATTTAGCATGGCCAATTCACCTGACCTGCACATCTTTGGACTGTGGGAGGAAACCGGAGCACCCGGAGGAAACCCACGGAGACACGAGGAGAACGTGCAAACTCCACACAGTCAGTCGCCTGAGGCGGGAATTGAACCCGGGTCTCCGGCGCTGTGAGGCAGCAGTGCTAACCACTGTGCCGTATTTCAGTTGTTACGTATTTCAGCATTTGTAAATATAAATGGGGGACAAATGGGTTGATCACTTGTGAAACTCACAAGATATTCAGATAGATTAAAGATGAATCTATTCATACATTTAGTTCATATATTACTGATAAAAATTACACCCATCTTGCTGGCAATCATCATTAGGTAGCAGTGCTTTGCAGTTATTCTCTTGATGTATGTTGCAAATCCCTGTTTGAATATGTTGCATTCCAGATCAAGCATGGCGCAAGCCAAATATTAGAATCATTTTTAATAAGAAGGGTAAGAGTATCTGATGTTCAGAGCTAATTCTGTTTTATTAAATACAACATAGATAACACTGAGTTGAATAGTAATAAAATATATAAATGATGTAAATATTACTGTCATGGGTACATATTATAGTAACATAATAGTGAAATTTTAAATACTTAGGAGAATTACATGAAAAAGAATTTTAACTTTCTTTGCTCTGTTAGCCCTTTTTTCCATCTCTTGGTTTGTTGTCTGTTGTCTTGAATTATATTAATTTTCAGGGCAATCTTATTTCTTCTTGGTTGGCAGTGGCCAGTTTGATTAATCATTAACTTCATTCAGAGAGTAAACAAAATGGGTGGTGTGCTGCTGATTGGAAACTTATCTCACCAATGTTGTCAAGATAGTCTTCTGAGATTGGACTTGAGGTACATTGCTGGATCAGAGTAGAAAGTATTTTACACTGCAAACTTTTATGTAGTTCATACTGGTTTGATGCACAAAATGAGAAAATTTCCATTGTCTTTCATCTACTTTGCTCTAATTCTATTCTCAACTATTCCTTTTTTGTTGTTTAAAAATTGAAATTTGATCATCTGGAAGAGATTGCAAATCACAATTTTTTTATCAAATCAGACTCCTATGAATCGACCTAAAATTATATTATGTTGAATCTAAGTTAATTCTTTATCCAAGTACACTGAACATTAAAGCAAATTAATGAAAGCTGCCACCCAACATAACTCTAACCCAGCAGATTTCAATGTTTCAGGTTCATTTGCTCGTTGATGCTCACTGTCTGAAACCAAAATGGCTGTGGGGCAAGGTAGCTGCTAACATCTTTATCTCCCCACCTGCAAAAATCTGTTTTCAGGAGAGAAAATGTTGGCAAATATGAAAAAAGAAATACACTTAGTGGAGCAATTATTTTTTTAAAAAAGTGTGCTTTTATTTTAGATTCTGGCAATGATTGAAACAAATGATATGGATGTATTTAAGGAGGGACTAGGTGAGTATAAGAGGGAGAAGGAAACCAAATACAGCATCAATATCATAGTCTGGTTAGGGCACATGACTTTATTTCTGCACTATATCTGTTGTGTAATGTAATGTAAACAAATAATCAGGATTAAAATCATTGTTTCTTTGGATAATTCTATTAATTCTCCCTGTGATAGTTGTTTTATGATGGGTTTGATAGACTCAGTCATTACCAGTGATTCTATTTCAGAAATGATCCTGGGAATGCATGCAAAAAAACTAAATGGAACAACCAAACTTTTCTCTATTCAGACATATTCAAAGAGGTTTCATGTTGAAGCATAATTTCTATTTTGATCTTTACTTATAAAATTCAGTCTCAGTACACTGAACCAATTGCCTTGTGAAAAGGGCCTGGCTTATCTTCTATTTAAAAAGGGTTTTGTTCTATTAATAGATATGATTTATAGCCACTTATCTATTTGTGTATTTATAAGGAGTAAAGCAGATAACAATTTTGTATCACTGTGATATCTCATTTGTGCGTGATGTGATTTCCAACCAAGCTACAAATGTTAAACATTTTCAACAAATGGGGGAAAAGTATCATCAGTTAAAATTGAAAACTCATTTTGTAGCAATAGTGACCAACATGGCATGTATACTATGCAGTAATAATTGTCTTAATATTTAAAATGTGAATATGAAATGATCATCCCAGTTCCCTCTAAATAATGCATTGAAAGCCAGGACAATAAATATTCATTGTTATTAATAGGGACACCACTAAATTCAATTTTACTGGCTCAGATATCTTAGTGACAGAGAATGGATTGTTGTATTATTAAAATATTAATTTATTTTACAAATAAGATTTGAGGTATTTTATTTTATGTAATTTCTAAGTAGTAAGGTGCTGAGCATCATCCTTTAGGGCTGTGGAGGATCCTATACCTCTTGATGTTACTAAAGCTTCCCTTTAACCTTAGACTAATATGCAGTGTGTGATTAGGAATAATGCACGTACAATTTAAAAAAATATATTTGTATAGCTGAAGGGGAGGTTGTGCCTTGTCTGACTGAACAGTTGTACTCTTTGAATTAATTGCTATTTGGCATAATCAATAATTACACTCAAAGGTATTCTGAAGCTTCAGTAATTTTAATAAGTTACATTATGTAACTATGTAGTTTTACAGGAGCAGATCGAACCAGTTTGTTTTTCACATGTTAAAACCTAGATGGTTCTGTTCCATTTATGTCTGTGTTATCTGAGTTCACCACAAAGAGTGCCACCATTTCTAGAATGATAAAATAATGTGGCTTCTGTATTGGGAAACTGTGATCGAGAACATAAACATTATCGAAGGAGCACAAAGCCAAAGTTTTTTTTAAATCCTGCCCTCATTGGGTCTTGGGATACAAGAAAACATCTTTAAAGAAAAACCCATTCTATACAGCATGAGAAAATGATGCAAATTGGTTGGACCTTCTTTGCTATTGAAGATGCAGCATGAACAGGTAATTCATTCTCAGACCACATAAGTAGATTCTGATTGGTCAGGATGATGCCATAGGGAAAGGGAATGCAGCAGATATTGATATCTTCGTGGCCTCTTTTTCCTGAATGAAATAAGTGCAATGTACATACATACAAATTCCTTGCCTACATAAAACAAGTCCTTCATGTCAATATGTACAGCTTCTAATATGCACAATTACATCACACTAATAATCTTAAATTAGTTTCTGGTATATTTCTTAGCATGGTTCAAATTCTTCGATGAACTTGGTCCAACAGCAGGAACACATGTAATGTTAGACATAGTGTTCTGAAAATTGCAATACATCTCTATGACTCTGTAAGTGCAGCCGGTTGAGCGCTATTGGCAAATGGTTAACAGAATCAGATGTGGTCCACTAGTCACTGGGGTGTACAGCCTACATAACTGGATGCTTACTCTGAAACCCCTACATCTATTTGCTCATTTGGGCAGTACGCAAGAAATCTTTTCGCCTTGATGGCAGTATCTGTTGATGGAGATAAACACTGATGAGTTTACTACAAAGTAGCAGCCTGCCACAGTGAGCATTTTCTGATGTTCAAATTTTTTGAGATACCATCCAGGATCATAATTAGATTATATTACTTACAGTGTGGAAACAGGCCCTTCGGCCCAACAAGTCCACACCGACCCGCCGAAGCACACCCACCCATACCCATTCCCCTACATTTACCCCTACATCTAACACTACAGGCAATTTAGCGTGGCCAATTCACCTACTGCACATTTTTGTGTCTGTGGGAGGAAACCGGAGCACCCGGAGGAAACCCACGCAGACACTGGGAGAATGTGCAAACTCCACACAGTCAGTCGCCTGAGGCGGGAATTAAACCTAGGTCTCTGGCGCTGTGAAGCAGCAGTGCTAACCACTGTACCACCGTGCCACCCATCTGTGCTAGGCTGAGCACAGTTCAGAGTCTAAAGTGATGGCCGCAAGTTGTTTTGTGAGTTTGCATGGTATATAGCAAGTGATGGTTTGACCAGAGTAACCATTATCACACAAGATCACTTTGATACCTTCTATCTCAGTGAGCAGATGGTTAATGCCCTGTTCTCAACGTTACCAATAACATTGATGTGGAAGTGCCGGTGTTGGACTGGGCTGAACAAAGTGAAAAATCACACAACACCCAGGTTAAAGTCTAGCAGGTTTATTTGGAAGTACAAGCTTTTGGAGCACTGCTCCTTCATCAGGTAGCTCGTGGGGAAGGATCATTGGACACAGAATTTATAGCAAAAGATCATAGTGTAATACAACTAATGCAATGTATTGAAAAACAAAAATTCAATGCATCGCATCAGTGTATGATACTATGATATTTTACTATAAATTCTGCGTCCGATGATCCTGCCCCACTAGCTACCTGATGATGGAGCAGCACTCCAAAAGCTTGTACTTCCAAATAAATCTGTTGGACCATAACCTGAGTGTTGTGTAATTTTTAATCAATAACATTGACCTTGTGAAGCATGGAACATTTTGACTAGTGAATGTAGCTTTTTGGTGAATTACAGTAGCAAACCGAATAGTAGATTTCTCAACTTGTACACTGAAAAAAGGGAGCTTCTTTGATTGTTCCATATCTATTGCACTTCAGCATGGAATGGAGTTTTGTCAAGCTTATTATTAGCATATTATGTCCCACAAGATCCTGTTAATGTAGAAGTGGTACATATTGCATCTTTTTCATTTAGAGGGAAAAGGGGACGTGAAGATTGGCAAACATCACTGCATTCCCTATGGCAACATCCTGACCAATCAGGATCTACTTGCTTGGTCTGAGTACTAAGATTGACAGTTAACTGTTTCCACACCAAAGATGGGCCAACTAATCAACACCCCCTTCCCATGCTGCATAAAATGGCATTCCTTTGTCAAGCCTTGTTTCTCAGTTTGATGAGTCCAAGACTATCAACAAGTATCTATATACCTGAAAAACGGTATATAGAAATGATTTGGAAGAGGCGACTGAGTGTAATATATCCATGTTTGCTGATGACACTAAATTGAGTGGAAAAGCAAACTATGCAGAGGATGTGAAGAGATTTAAAGAGGTTAAGTGAGTGGGCAAGGGTCTGACGGATGGAGTATAATGTTGGTAAATGTGAGGTTATCCACTTTGGAAGTAAAAATGGTAGGTCAAAGTAGAAATGAGCAATGACGCATTTACTATAACTTCTGCCATTTCTTTCAGCACCCTGGGATGCATTCCAGCAGGACCAGGGGATTTACCTACCTTTAGATCCACAGGTGTGCTCAAAACTACCCCTTTAGTGAAAAGAATTGAATTGAGGTCCTTACCTCCCATCGTATTCTTCACATCATTCTTTGGTATGTTAGACACATCTTCCACTGTGAAGACTAATACAAAATAGTTATTCAAGGCTTCGGTAATTTCAGCATTGCCCAATATTCATTCACCTTTCTCATCCTGCGAGGGGTCTACGTCTATTTTAGCCACCCTTTTCCGTTTTATATATTTATAAAAACGTTTCCTACCTGTTTTTATATTCTGTGCTAATTTACATTCATAATCTATCTTCCTTTCTATGTTGCTTGCTTCTTGATTCTTTGTTCCTTTTTAAAGTTTTCCCAGTCTTCCCATTTCCCACTAATCTTGGCTACTTTGGAAGCCTGAGCTTTTAATTGGATGCCTTTCTTTATTTCCTTGGTTATGCAAGGCTGGCTCTTCCTACCCTTGCTTTCCTTGTTTTTGCCCGGAATATACTTGAGCACTGTGAAAAATCTCTTTGAAAGTGTTATGAGAGTGTAAGGGGTGCTGTACTTTAAGAGAGTTAAAAGCTGGCAGAGCTACCTGATATAGCAATAAGTGTTCTGAATAAGGTAACAATGCAACATTTGGTCAAACAGCGAGGGAAAGATTTAAAGAGACCTAAGTGGCATCTTTTTCACGCATGTGGTGCAAGTGTGGAATGGGCTGCCTGAGGAAGTGGTGGAGGCTAGTACAATTGCAGCATTTAAAATGCATCTGGATGGGTATATGAATAGGAAGGATTTGGAGGGATATGGGCTGTGTGCTGGCAGGTGGGACTAGATTTAGTTGGGATAGCTGGTTGGCATGGACGGGTTAGACTAAAGGGTCTGTCTCTGTGCCGTACATCTTTATGATTCCATGACTCTAAATTAAAGTGAACCGAGATTAAATTTATCTGTATGTTAGGGTAGCGGTTTTAAAAAATAGGAAAACAAAAATGAAGCCATCTATTCATTCTGATTGTTCATTTTTTTCTTATGGGGAGGTGTTATGAAGGTGTAAGGGATACTGTACCTTTACAAGAGTTAAAAGCTAGCAGAACCACCTGAACCAAGTGTTCTGAATAAGATAACAATGTAACATTTAGTCAAACAGCTAGATTAGCTGGGTTGCCTGGAGACAACAAAACTAATTCAAATTCAGCCAATCGGTTTGAATTATGCCCAAAATACCAACCTCCAATCAAGTTTGAATTTAGTATTTTGACAATATTAACACTAATGAAACAATCTGATACTTTGGGGTATAAAACTGGAAAATAATTGAACAGTTGGAGGAGAACGGCCAAAAGACCAACAGATGTAGGCTGCTCTTAAGAACTCTGAGAGGAACCTGTCAAGAGAAGGAGTTTGCACAGAGGAGAAAAGATCAACACTGACCTGGAGAGCAAATTTACAGAGGAAGACACCAAAAGAAGGTTTGACAGCTCGCTGGTTTTGAAAATTGAATTTTACTGTAAATCTTAATCAGGAGGTTTTATTGCATAGTATTATAGAAGGGAAGGTAAAAGATAGGTTAGAGAAAGAGGTTGCAATTAGTTGGCGGTTAATTATTCTCTGTTACACATTAAGAAATAAAGTTGTTAATTTTTACTTTAAGTAGTTCTTGGCCTCTCGAGTTTTCACAGATTATAGCATGGGGTGAATCTTTTCTGTGTATTGGGTTTAAATTCGCAGCGGGGTTTACTTTGTGTCGTAACAAAAGTCCTCAACTATTCCACCATTTAACTTGAGTTCCCAGTCTAATTTAGCCAACACCTTCAGCATCCTATTATAGTCTCCCTTATTTAAGCGTAACACCCTGGTTTTAGATGATACTGTTTCACCCTTCATTTGTATCGGAATTCAATCATAATGTGAACACTCTTTCCAAGAGGATCCTTAACTATGAGATCATTAATTTTACCTGCCTCATTACACAGGACCAGATTTAAGATTACACGCTCCCTTGTAGGTTCAGTAGCATGCTATTCAAGAAAGTTATCACAAATGAGTTTTATGAACCTCTCTTCAAGACTACCTCTACCGACTTGATTCAGCCAATCAAATTGCATGTTAACGTCCCCCATGACTACTGCCATTCCATTCTTACATGCATCAGAAATTTCTTGATTGATACCCTCAAGGCCTCACGGGCAAAGTGTGGCATTCCCACAGACCCCTGT
This sequence comes from Chiloscyllium punctatum, assembly GCF_047496795.1. Lineage (NCBI taxonomy): Eukaryota > Metazoa > Chordata > Chondrichthyes > Orectolobiformes > Hemiscylliidae > Chiloscyllium > Chiloscyllium punctatum. Next base: position 45,928,432 of record NC_092750.1, on the reverse strand, counting down.
GAATCACTGATACAAGACCGTCCGAAGTGGGGGAGGAGCATCCAGGAAGGCTTTGAGCACCTCGAGACTTGTCGTTTGGAAAAAGCGGAAGCCAAGGGTAAACAGTGAAAGGAGGATGGTGCCACACGAACACACCAACCACCCATTTCCATGACCACCACTTGCCCCAAGTGTAACAGATCCTGCAGGAGCCGCGTCAGTCCGTACAGACACCTATGGGCAAACCCTGAGAGTGGAAGAGAGTCACCCTCATCTGTGAGCGACTGCCGATGATGATGGTTTGGTCTGAATGTGCAATTTTGTTTTCATTCTGTGTTTAATCCTTTGGTGCTGCTATATTTCCTCAATAGATAACTGCACTCATAAAAAATATCCACTTGAAATATACCCGCACTATAAACCCACTTAAACAGTGGTGGTTTGGTAGCACAATTAAGGATGTTGCTAAACATGTAATAAATCTCTCCAAAAACAAGAAGATTGTCTGTGTTCATAGTATTAATTGCGTGTGCCCTTATCACACAATAAATGGGAAGAAGTATTCACTGAGCTGAAACACATTCACATGCCAGTTATCTCGCCTCACAGCATCCAACAAGAATGCTGAGGCCCTGAAAGCACACTTAACAGATCTAGAACGTGAATATTGTGGAACATCTAATGACTTGACAGAGAAAGCTTTGGCAAATAGAATTAAGGAGAATCCAAAGGGTTCTTACAAATATATTAAGGACAAAAGGGTAACTAGGGAGAGAATAGGGCCCCTCAAAGATCAGCAAGGCGGCCTTTGTGTGGAGCCACAGAAAATGGGGGAGATACTAAATTAATATTTTGCATCAGTATTTACTGTGGAAAAGGATATGAAAGATATAGACTGTATGGAAATAGATGGTGACATCTTGCAAAATGTCCAGATTATAGAGGAGGAAGTGCTGGATGTCTTGAAACGATTATAGGTGGATAAATCCCTAGGACCTGATCAGGTGTACCCAAGAACTCTGTGGGAAGCTAGAGAAGTGATTGCTGGGCCTCTTGCTGAGATATTTGTATCATCAATAGTCATAGGTGAGGTGGCGGAAGACTGGAGGTTGGCAAATGTGGTGCCACTGTTTAAGAAGGGCGGTAAAGACAAGCCAGGGAACTATAGACCAGTGAGCCTGACCTCGGTGGTGGGCAAGTTGTTGGAGGGAATCCTGAGGGACAGGTTGTACATGTATTTGGAAAGGCAAGGACTGATTCGGGATAGTCAACATGGCTTTGTGCATGGAAAATCATGTCTCACAAACTTGATCGAGTTTTTTGAAGAAGTAACAAAGAAGATTGATGAGGGCAGATTGGTAGATGTGATCTATATGGACTTCAGTAAGGCATTCGACAAGGTTCCCCATGGGAGACTGATTAGCAAGGTTAGATCTCATGGAATACAGGGAGAACTAGCCATTTGGATACAGAACTGACTTAAAGGTAAAAGAAAGAGGGTGGTGATGGAGGGTTGTTTTTCAGACTGGAGGCCTGTGACCAATGCGGTGCCATAAGGATTGGCACTGGGCCTTCTACCTTTTGTCATTTACATAAATGATTTGGATGCGAGCATAAGAGGTACAGTTAGTAAGCTTGCAGATGACATCAAAATTGGAGGTGTAGTGGACAGCGAAGAGGGTTACCTCAGATTACAACAGGATCTGGACCAGATGGGCCAATGGGCTGAGAAGTGGCAAATGGAGTTTAATTCAGATAAATGCGAGGTGCTGCATTTTGGGAAAGCAAATCTTAGCAGGACTTATACACTTAATGGGAATGTCCTAGGGAGTGTTGCTGAACAAAGAGACTTTGGAGTGCGGGTTCATAGCTCCTTGAAAGTGGAGTCGCAGATAGATAGGACAGTGAAGAAGGTGTTTGGTATGCTTTCCTTTATTGGTCAGAGTATTGAGTACAGGAATTGGGAGGTCATGTTGTGGCTGGACAGGACATTGGTTAGGCCACTGTTGGAATATTGCATGCAATTTTGGTCTCCTTCCTATCGGAAAGATGTTGTGAAACTTGAAACGGTTCAGAAAAGATTTACAAAGATGTTGCCAGAGTTGGAGGATCTGAGCTGCAGGGAGCGGCTGAACAAGCTGGGGCTGTTTTCCCTGGAGCGTCGGAGGCTGAGGGGTGACGTTATAGAGGTTTACAAAACTATGAGGGGCATGGTTAGGGTAAATAGACAAAATCTTTTCCCTGGGGTCGGGGAGTCCAGAACTATAGAGGGCATAGGTTTAGGGTAAGAGGGGAAAGATATAAAAGAGACCTAAGGGGCAACCTTTTCACGCAGAGGGTGGAATGTGTATGGAATGAGCTGCCAGAGGATGTGGTGGAGGCTGGTACAATTGCAACATTTAAGAGGCATTTGAATGGGTAAATGAATAGGAAGGGTTTGGAGGGATATGGACCGGGTGCTGGCAGGTGGGACTAGATTGGGTTGGCATATCCGGTTGGCATGGACAGGTTGCACCAAAGGGTCTGTTTCCATGCTGTACATCTCTATGACTCTATGATCGACTTTTAACCTCCAACATGAATGACTGTTAGCATTTCATAAACCCAAGGCAAACGTTGATCTATACAAATGTAAATCCATCAAAAGGATTAGAATAGTCAGACTAAACAAACATGACTCGGCCAACAAAACGCACACTTAATAATGTTTCCAAGTTTACTAAGGACCTGTTACTGCACAGCACCACCACCATACTAGAGAACAAATCGATGAGGCAATTATTGGACTTGTGAAAGAGTGGAACTTTCTGGTCATACATATGACTGTATTTGTCCTCATGGCTCACTGGAGGATCAGACATATGAGATACCCAGGGCATTAAGAAGCGATGTCCTTTTAAGCACTATTCCATGTATGACTGCTCAGTACAACATGAATTGACTGAATCTATATTCATCAAATTCATGAGCTTACTAACCCATGCTATTGACTTCAATTTCAATAACATTGTAAGCTCAAGTAGATATTACTTTCATGGGATCTCTCTAAATCTAGTTTTTGCTAAGATATGGAATTATAGTAAGGCCCCAAAATAATTCCTTGTGCATCCAGCGTTTTTCCCTTTTTACAATACGAGTCACATTATTCATGTTTCTTTTAACTCTGGACCAAGATGCAATTAGAAACAATATGTGCTTAAAGCAAGTAGTCTTGCCAATGTTTAACCCACAATCAGCATCACTAAAGAACACTATCAGGTTCTCCTTGTGTTTCGATTTGTGTGCAAACTGACTTACACGTTTTGTAGAATACAACAGTGACTACACCACAGAAGTTACTTCATTAGCTATAAAATACTTTTGGGTGTTCTGAAATCATGAATTAATACTATTTTTTAAAAATCCCATCAGTGCAAAAACTCTTACAAGTTATGTGCTATATCGGTCTAACATTGTTGTGGCAGGTGCTCATGTTAAATGTGTTTTGTGAGTGTTTTTTTTAAGCGTGTCAAGTTGAAATGACTTTCCCAGTGACGTTTAATGAGGTTTTTGTTATACACTCGTCGAACACAAGCAGCCTCTTTGTTTTTGCAAAAAGGTGGTGATGAGCTGCTTTGTCAGCTGCTGCAGTCCATGTTTCTGTAGGTAGACAGACAATGCTATCGGGGAGAATTGTAGGATTTTGGCCCAGTGACAGTGAAGGAATGACAATATATTTCCAAGTCGGAATGGTGAGTGGCTTGCATCTGGCACCCTTGTCCTTTGAGTTGGAAGTGGTCATGGGTTTGGAAAATACTGTCTAAGGATCTTTGGTGAATTTGTCATTGCACGTTGTGGATAGTAGTATGTACTGAGTGTCAGTCGTGGAGGGAGTGGCTGGTTATGGAAGTAGTGTGAATCAAGCAAGCTTTTTTATCCTGGATGGTGTCAAGCTTCTTAACTGTTGTTGGAGGTGTACCTGTCCAGGCAAGTGGGGAGTATTCCATCTTCCTGACTTGTGCCTTGTGGCTGGAGTTCAAGATTTTAGGAATCAGGAGGTGATTTATTCGCTGCGGTATTCCTAGCCTTTGACTTGCTCTTGTAGTCACAATATTTTTGGTGTGAGTCCAGTTGAGTTTCTGGTCAATAGTAACTTCCAGATAATACTATTGATTGTCAAGGGTTAGATTGTCTCTTATTGGAGATGGTCTTCAATTGGTCCATGTTTCGACAGCTACACATCTGTAAGTTTTATTAATATTTTTGTTAAATATCACAAAAGGGAAACACTTCTTGGAGAAAGTCTGTAAAGTACAGCAGTTGTAAAGCTTTGTAAAGTCTTTCACCCTTTCCAGTCACCTGGGTATCTAATAACAAACATCGGTTGCTGTCAAAGGCACAGATCAGTATCTACTATCTTTTACAACATACATTACTTCAAGCAGCACTACTGGTAACTTATTTATTTTGGAAGTTACTTTGTACCCTTTTTGACAACAACATAAATGGCCTATTCTGTTGTAAATCATTCGAATAATAAATCTAAACTTGCAGCGCACAAGGGATCTTCTGGTTCAGCAAGTTAGCTCTGGACCGCAAAACTCCACTTGTAGTTTGTGCTAACTCTGTACATATATAAACTTTGACTATTTAGGTCAAGCAACTGGATGGGTATTCACTCTCTTTCCCCTCCTCTTTCCTCTCCTGGTCTGTGTTCTCTTTCTCATCTATTTCCCTATCATCATTTGTTCTTTGCATAATCTCTCTCTCTCTCCCCTCCCACTAATGTCTCCTTTAGACATTAGGAAAGGAGGTTTGTGTTTTTCCTCCCTTTTTGCCCTTGATCACTCTTTAGCTGTCCAGTGATCTTCACCACTCTTCGCCTTGCTGAGAAAAGCTATTATGATTTTTGGTTTTATGATTGGTGACTACTTCTATCCTGCTAATTATTTACTTATTTAATCTTATGTGTTTGTCATTTAACTCAAAAGTTGCTTTCAAAAGTTCCCTCAAGACTTATTTAGTTGTATTTTGCATGTTTAAAGTAGCAAATGTATGATTTTGACTGGAGCAAGCTAATTTCGCTGTGGAACAGTTGTGAACAGCCCTGCCCTCTAGTGGATAATCAAAACCACTTCAGTGTTATAAGTTTTTTTTTGCAGTTCTATGCTCTTTAAAATCAATTTCAAAATACACTCGTTTAGTATTAAAGTTGACAGGTACTGAAATTCATGAAGCATTTGTTTCAACTCTTGAATTTATTTTTGCCACAAAAATAATAAAACCTTAACTTAATCATTGTAAAGTTGGTTATGTACTCAGTGATTTGCATTTACGGTATACAGTATCTATCACAACTTTAGGGAGCCTCCAAAGTATTTTACTCCCAGTTAGCTATTTTTATAATATAGTATTGTAGGCACATTCATCACTTTTAATACACTGTTATGTATAATTTTAGGTATAAGATTCTGCTTGGATGGCTAATTATCATGGCCACCTTGTATAAATATTTGGATTGAAAAATTAATTCTAATTAAAAAGCAGTAAAATAAAACGAACAGAACAAAGTACTGGTGACATCTATTAAAATTCTTGCTTATTAATAGAAATACTTTTCCAAAATACTTTGTTTTTTCAGTAATAGTACAGTATTGTCCAGCAAATTTTATGCTTGAATTGAATCGAATTGAATTGAATTTATTGTCACATTGTACCAAGGCACAGTGAAAAGCTTTGTCTTGCGAGCAATACAGGCAGATCACAGAGTTAAATAGCAAAGATAAGTAAATAAGAGGTATAAACGGTGGCAAAAACAAATACACAGGTACAGGCAAATGTTAAGAGTTTGGAAGTCCATTCAGTATTCTAACAACCGTAGCGTAGAAACTGTTATTAAATGGCTGGTGCGCGTGTTCAGGCTTCTGTACCTCCTCCCCAATGGTAGAGATTGTGGAAAAGCATTGCCAGGTTGGGATGGATCTTTGAGAATGCTGACAGCCTTTTCTTGACAGCAGATGGATTCTGTAGATGGGAGATTGGCCTTTGTGATTGTCTGGGCCGATTTCACCACTCTGTCTAACCATGTCCAATCTCGAATGGTACAGTTGCCATACCAGGTAGTGATACATCCAGACAGAATGCTCTCGATGGCGCACCTATAAAAGTTGGCAAGGGTATTCACCATCATGCCAAATTTCCTCCGCTGTCTGAGGAAGAAGAGACATTGTTGAGCCTTTGTAACCAGTGCATCCACTTGAAGAGTCCAAGAAAGCTTATTGTGGATGACCACTCCCAGCAGCTTGACACTTTCCACTTGTTCCACCTCTGTGCTGTTAATGTGTAGGGGGACATGAGTAACATCCCACCAAAGGTCAATAATGAGTTCCTTGGTTTTGCCGGCACTGACAGCTAGGTTGTCCTCAGTGCACCATTTTTCCATGACAGCCTTTCAAAGCACTTCATGACCATCAAAGTTAGGGCAACTGGTCTGTAATCATTGAGACATACTGCATGAGCCTTCATTAGCATAGTGATGATATTGGCCCTCTTGAAACAGGCAGGGAAAGTGGCCTGCTGCAGGGAGAAGCTGAAGATGTCTGAGAAGACCGCTGCCTGTTGATTTGCACATGCTCTGAGTGCATGGCCTGGTACTCCATCTGGTCCTATTGCTTTCCTTGGATTCACACGAAGGAAAACTGATCTGACCTCTGATGCAGTGACTGTTGGGATAGGTTCATCAGGATTTGTTGGTACATGTGTTAACTCTCCACTGAAATTCTGATCAAAGCGAGCATAGAAGGCATTAAGACGATGTGGGAGGGCTATGTCGCCATCTGCTATCTTGCACTGTCTTTATTTAGAACCTATAATGCATTTCAGTCCTTGCCATAGTCGCTGGGTGTCTGTCTGGGTCTCTAGTTTGGATCGATATTGATCCTTGGCTGTCTTAACGGCTCTGCAAAGGTCATACTTGGATACCTTATATTTGATTGGGTCTCCTGATCTGAAGGCCTAATGCCTGGTTTTTAGCAGGTTCTGTATGTCCTGGTTCATCCAGGGTTTCCTGGTGGGAACACCTGGATTAACTTCCTCAGTATGCAGTCCTCCACACACTTGTTGATAAAGTCTGTGACAGTGGTGGCAAACTTGTCCAAGGTACCTGCGGACTGTTTGACTATGGCCCAATCAACCGATTCCAGACAGCACTGGAGTTGATCCTCTGCCTCCATTGACCAGCACTGGACCTGTATCCACGAAGGGGTCTCCTGCTTGAGCTTTTGCCTGTAAGCCGGCAGAAGAAACACGGCATTGTGCCTGGAGTTCCTCAAATGCGGGCAGGTGATGGAGCGGTAGGCATCCTTCACAGTGCTGTAGCAGTGTTCTAAAATGTTCAGGCCCTGTTGGGGCTGGTAATGCTCTGGTGGTACTTGGACAACACCTTCCTTAGATTGGTTTGATTGAAGTCACCAGTTACAAAAAACAGGGCCTCGGGGTGTTAGTGGTGAAGTACAGCACAGCCAGAGCTTCCTCAACCCTTGTTTGTGGTGGTATGTACATAGCAGTTAGTATAGCAGCGGTAAATTCCCATGGTAGATAGAAGGGGCGACATTTGATGGTGAGGAATTCAAGGTTTGGAGAGCAACGGCTGCCCAGGATTGCAATGTCAGTGCACCACAAGTTGTTGATTAAAAAGCAAACCCCTCCACCCTTTGTCTTAACTGAGGACACTGTACAGTCCATACGATGGATAGAAAAACCATCAGCCTGAAGTGCGCAGTCGGGAATGGATGGGTTGAGTCAGGTTTCTGTGAAGCAGAGTACGCAGCAGTCCCGCAGTTCACGCTGGAAGCTGAGCTTGAATTGGAAATGTTGCAGTTAGTTGATGTGTCTTTGCTCTTCCTCCAAGCTAACATGCATCCCCTTTTCCTAATTCCATTATTAGCACTGGTGAGTGGTTGTCTATAACTTTAATGTTGCAATCTATCAACATCTGATTAGGGACAGTAGAATGCAAACAATATCCATAGACCTAGCTGAATTTGGACAGTGTCCAATAACTAGGATTTTTAAGGTGAAAATTCATTTGGTTTCAAGCATCTAAGCCTCTGAATACTTGTTTGCTCGTGTAATTTTTAACTTGCTTCCAATGGCATTTAGAGATATCTGCTGAACAGTCTTCAGTAGCTAAACCACTGAAAACTGGGATAACACCACATAGTCAAAAGATATTGGTGCGTGGGATTATTATTATTGAAAATGGAATGCCAGAGCTTTCTCTCTGATTGTTAAAATATTAAATGGTAATGTCTTCATGTTGAAGACACTTTTGAAAATCCGCTTACAAGAAGCAATGGGAAAGTGGGAAGACATTGAATGCAACTGGAACTGAAATTATCTGATTGAGATTGTCAAATGCAGAGCATATTCTTTCTTATAACAATTAAATTTATGATGTGCTTTTCAACATTGCTACCAATAAAATGAAACTCACTGAAAAATAAGGCTAGATGGTTCTTTGATATATTTAATGACAATTTTGACTAGTGCTTATATAGTTTGATATAACAGTTTAGATTGTGAAGTGATTTTAGTTAATGGAACTTGGGTTGCTAAAATAGCTTTCACACACAGCTTGATAAATACTTTAAATTAACAAATATATTCTGGTGGCAGATCACTTAACTGTGCAAATAATTTACTTGATGACAGTTAATTTGTTGAAGACTGGGGTGGGGCAAGGATACTTCCAAAATATACTACTTCTAGTAAGAAACAAAGACAGAAATTGCTGGAAAAGCTTAGCAGATCTGGCTGTCAGACCTGCTGAACTTTTCCAGCAATTTCTGTCTTTGTTTCTGATTTACAGCATTTGCAGTTCTTTTGGTTTTTACTTCTAATAAGAGTTGTGGAAAATTAATGGAAATTATGATCAATAGTCATAATATACTGGATTTCTTGGATTTATTCAGTGCCAGTCTTAAAAGCTAGCAATGAAAATTAGGTACAATTGGGTTTCTTTAGAAAATAAGATTGGTTTCTTTTCTTGATGCGTTATCTCAAATGATGTGCATTTATTTACAAAAAGGACATGGTTTTTAATAAAAGGGTATAACATAATTTGTCACGGAAGTCATGTTTTTCTCGTAACTCAAAAGAATTTTGAAAGAAGCAGTATGTTTGATTAACAAATGGAACTGTCATTTCAAATCACAATTTTTTTGGGGGGGAGCGGGGTGTTAGTAGTCTTGATTTCCTTTTAAACAACTGCTTTTTGTTCCTATCCCTGAATTCTGAATATCAAATGCTTCTTGATATTCAACTCCAATGATTCAAAATAACAACAGAAATACCTAATGGCATCATTTTTTAAAGATATTTTCCTCTTCCAAATTAACTCAAGGGAAGTTGGTGGATCCACAAAGATGAGTGAGCATAAACTTGGAAAGAAACGTTTGGGATATGTGCAATTATATTAGCTTGTTGTCACAATCAACTTTCTCATGATATAGTAATGATCTGTTACTCACCTTTGACCGTTTGCTGCTTAAAGTAAGATTTGGGAGTTATTAGAAGACCTTATTGTGACCAGCATCAATACTAGATTTTATAACAAAGGACAAGCTTTCAAGATCCCTCAACTACATGATACTCATTAAATACAATTAACAATCTTCTTCGCTTGCAGATTTATTTTTGTATACTTCATTGAGCTTTTAACTCATCTATTTTGATTTTGAAATGGTTGTGCTCTGCATCCAAATTATTCCTGTTCGTACATGACTTTGTAATGTCTGATTTTCAGTGTTCCACTTTTGAAGATATAATTAACAACAAAAGATTGTTACTTGTCCTTAACAAATTGTCTAACTGGATTTATTAGCTTCCATTAACTTTCTTTGAGTTAATTTGGAAAAGGAAAATGTCCACAAAAATTACGTCACTAGATATTTCCGTTTTATAGAGGTTCAGTGTTTCTACTTGTCCTTGAAAAACCAAGGTAAGAACAATCCGTGACTTGAATACAGTATTGTGAGGTATAATGGTTTACAATATTTTCAAGACTCAGATTGTGTGCTTATTGGTCATTGTGTGAAATATGGCTCCACAATGCAATAATTAAGCTAACAACAGTGATTTTGTTTCTTTTTGTCACTAAAACCCAATTTAATGACTTGAAGTTGATTGTAACTTAGCTAGAGTTTTGTGATGGATGGTCTCAGACTAGTTGAGTGGACAAAACTGACAGCTATCAGAGAGTGAAGGCTGACGTTCCATTAGGCCGGGTTAACTTCACATCAGGACTTTTCTGGGGGATGAGATTTACTTTAAGCATAGCCTGCCTTTCCAGATTAGATTAACAATCCAGGAAAAATAATTTTGCCGTTAAACCTACTGATTATTAATTTCACAGCTATATTAACTCCTTGACTAATTTAATAAATTTTTATGGATATCTTGGAACTTCTGTGAAAGGTGTAGTTATTTGTGAAAGTATCTTGGCTGCATACTCTATGAAGTTATGTAACTAATTTAGCCAATGTTTTGAAGTATTTGTATTAATACCACAAATTCTGGACAATATTATATAGCCTTCATAAAGTAATTTATTTGCAATGTGAAAAATATGGAATACTGGATTGGAGCCTAATTATGATCTCTACTTATATTTTATGTTTAAAACTTGTTCTTTCACAGTGTAACTAAACGTTGTTTTTATCGTTTATTTAATAATTATAATCTAGCATTCAAACATCTGTTTCACCCCTCTTCCATTGCCACCAATTTCATTCACTAGTAGCTGCTGTTGGCATGTTCTATGATTGGATTTTAGTTTAAAAAGGCCACCAGCAGGAATTATTTAAAATAGATTGTTACCACATTAACCTGCTCCTTTTGAGTTGGAATATTTTATGCTCATGTCATTTTTCGCTCATGTCAGTTTTTGCACTGTCTTTCTCAATTAGTTTTGCAGACTCTGCTTTCTGCCATTTGCCTTCTAAAAATTACAAACAACATAAAATCTGCAAAGATCAACAGGGGCCAATACACAAAACCACCTCTCCTCCCCACCCAATTTGCAGTTCAAATACTTTGCTCGTATTAAAAGTGGAAAATGCAATATTTTATTCATTATCTTCACTAAGGCACAATGTTGGGAAAGGTAGGAAGAGATTTGTAATAACACACCTTTACATTTTATACATTCAAAGTGATTAAGTTCTCTTCACAAGCACAAGTTAAGTAGGTGCTGTATTTCTGATGCAGAAAGCATTCATTTTAACAGATCTACACTTCTGCATTTTCGCTTTCCTATCCATCTTGATAATTAAGTGTAGCTCACACCTCTGGTAAAAATAGAATTTAAAGAGCAACAGAGTTGTAAGAACTATATAACCCAACTATCAATATGCAGACCTTTGAGTGAATCTTCTATTATGCAGTCTAAGAGTGGGTATCAAGTGTGTTAGACATCAGCACACCCACAGTGGAAGCTGGGACATGTTTTCTTGCATAATCACATTGTTTTCAATTCGTTTATGCAAAGAGATTGGATGCCCGGAGAGGGGTGAACAGACAAGTTTTCACCCCCAGTAGGGCCTTCCAGGGTTTAAGGTCCAGGTGCCAAATTTAAAAGTGACTCAGGCGGTCCTTCATTCACTGCCCAGCTAGAATGTCTCAGACCAATCAGAAATGTATCTTCCACTTCGGACAGTAAACCTGGTGTTTGTTAATTAAAGAAAACCTTGCAATTAGATCCTTACTGCTCCTGTAAACGTTAGTGAGCCAAATTTAATTGGAGGGAGGTATACCCTTCTGCTAAAAACAAAATAAAAAAAAACAAATTTTAAGTTCCGAGGTTGGAAAGAGAGGAGCAATTCACTCCTCTTGACCTGGTCATGACAATAGCCCAGCCTTTCCACTATATCATGGCATATCAACTTCCATCTAATCATAAGCTCTACCATCTCTGCTTCTACTTTCAACAAACTTTTCCTCAGTTGTGCGAAGTACCAGACACTTTCCAAATTGGGACAGAGATGGCCACCTCATTCCAAGCCTTCATTCTGTTCTGTAAAATCTTGTAATGCTTGAGAACAGTTTCACTCAGTTCTGAAGGAATTGTAGAAAAACCTTTGTTAAGTCTGTTTAGCTGTGCATTCATTCACACCTTGCCATCTGCTCACCTTGCCACAATACTGAAGTGGGTACTCGAGGTTTCTGAATACCTCCACTAGTTTATGGTAGCTTACCATTTTCTTGTTTCTATTGATTTTGATATTAATATTTTGAAGAATATGATTGTCATCCTATTAATTCGAGGTCATTTAAATTTGTTATGCTATTCCTAAAAATATGCACTTGTTTTCTTAAAAATTCTTTGTTCTTTTCCCAGGTTAAAGCAATTCTTGTCAACATTTTTGGTGGAATAGTCAACTGTGCAATAATAGCACAGGGCATAACCAAGGCATGCCGTGAACTTAAACTGAAAGTGCCATTGGTTGTGAGACTTGAAGGTAAGAAATGCGAAAAGAAAGACTTGCAATTTTATGATGCCTTTTATGAGTACTGGACATCCCAAATCCCTTTATATTGAGTGAAATACTGGTGAAGACTAGACATACCTGACTGAAAAAACAGAAGTTGTTGTAAAAGCTCAGCTGATCTGGGAGCATCAATTAAGAGTAATCAGTTAATGATTCGGGTCCAGTGACCCTTCCTTAGAACTGGGTCAATGGACCCAGAATGTTAACTTTGATTTCTTTTTACAGATGCTCCCACACCTGCTGAGATTTTGCAGCTACTGCTGTTTTTGTTTCTGATTTACAGAATCTGCAGTTCTTTCAGTTTTCATTCCTGACTACTCTGCTTTCCTCCCATTTTAGTTGATATTGCCAATGGCTGCCTCTCTCTCTCCTCCTCTCTCTCTCTCTCTGGTTACTATACCACTCATCTTTAAACAATCCTCTCATCCCTTAACCCCACTGCTCCTGTGAATTCTCCCTCCTCATCTCGATGTTCTCTTCAAGGGATTTGAGCATGTTGTTGCTTCCCAAATCTGTGCCTATTTTTCACAGAATTCCATGATTGAATCCTCCAAATTAGATTTTCACTTTTCAACAGTATCAGATCAGCTGCTACCAAAGTTACAAATTCTATTTTATGTGACTTTGACAAAGGTAAATCATTCCTCTTTGTCCTTCATCTGCTTGTGTTATAGCATCCTCCTCAAGGTCCTCTCCACTGTAATCCTGATCGGTAAAATTTCACTCATCTGGTTTCATTCTTATCTTACTCATCATAGCCAGAGTATCACATGCAATGGCTTCCCTTTCTGCTCCAATGTGACTATCTCTGGTATGGTGTTTTATTCTTCTCCATGACAACAGTTTCTTTATGTGGAATGTCTGTGTTTCTTATCCTATATGTAGTTTGTCCCAATTTACATGGTTCCAGCAGAAAGCTTGTGTGAATACATATCATACATTTATCATACGTTTGCCTGGGAGGTTTAAAAATATAATATCTTTTGCACATTGTCTTTATTTAATCTTTAAATGTGTGATAAAGTAACAGTATGCTTACAATGTGAGATTGATTCAGTGTCATTCTAACAGGCCCATCGTTTGTTAAATGAATTGATGCTGTAGAGGAGTTCTTGTACAAGCTGAAGATCTCAGTAACCTGTGAGGCCTCTGGGAGTTGAATAACCAGGAGGTTGGGTCTAGTAAACTTCAATTTGGAACACACTGAGGGAAAGTCTTTCTGTCACTTTCATGACATGCTGTTTTGAGAAAGACACTCTGAATGTTGGAGGTCTGAAATGAAATTATAAATTGCTAGAGAAACTTAGGCCTCAAAGCATTTGTCGAGGGAAAAACAGTGCCTTGAAGCTCGTTCAGAGCTTCAGATGGTAGTTGTCATGATGGGCCTGTCTCAGAACAGATTCCGTTGTTATTTATAAAACAAGGAAACAAATGGGACTATTTTACAAATATGTTAAGGACAAAACTGTAACTAGGGAGAGAATAGGGCCCCTCAAAGATCAGAAAGGCGGCCTTTGTGTGGAGCCACAGAATATAGGGGTGATACTAAATGAGTATTTTGCATCAGTATTCACTGTGGAAAAGGATATGGAAGATATAGAATGTAGGGAAATAAATGGTGACATCTTGCAAAATGTCCAGATTACAGAGGAGGAAGTGCTGCATATCTTGAAATGCATAAAGGTGGATAAATCCCCAGGACCTGATCAGGTGTACCCTATAACTCTGTGGGAAGCTAGAGAAGTGATTGCTGAGCCTCTTGCTGAGATATTTGTATCATCGATAGTCAAAGGTGAGGTGCGAGAAGACTGGGGGTTGGCTAACATGGTGCCACTGTTTAAGAAGCGCGGTAAAGACAAGCCAGGGAACTAAAGACCAGTGAGCCTGACATCGGTAGTGGGCAAGTTGTTGGAGGGAATCCTGAGGGACAGGGTGTACATGTATTTGAAAAGGCAGAGACTGATTAGGTATAGTCAGCATGGCTTTGTACATGGGAAATCATGTCTCACAAACTTGATTGAGTTTTTTGAAGAAGTAACAAAGAGGATTGATGAGGGCAGAGCGGTAGATGTGATGCATATGGACTTCAGTAAGGCATTGTCAAGGTTCCCCATGGGAGACTGATTAGCAAGGTTAGATCTCATGGAATACAGGGAGAACTAGCCATTTGGATACAGACCTGGCTCAAAGATAGAAGACAGAGGGTGGTGTTGGAGGGTTGTTTTTCAGACTGGAGGCCTGTGACCAGTAGAATGCCACAAGGATCAGTGCTGGGTTCGCTACTTTTTGTCATTTACATAAATGATTTGGATGTGAGCATAAGAGGTACAGTTAGTAAGTTTGCAGGTGACACCAAAATTGAAGGTGTAGTGAACAGCGAAGAAGTTTACCTCTGATTACAACAGGATCTTGACAAGATGGGCCAATGGACCAAGAAGTAGCAGATGGAGTTTAATTCAGATTAATACGAGGTGCTGCATTTTGGGAAAGCAAATCTTAGCAGGATTTATACACTTAATTGTAAGGTCCTAGGCAGTGTTGCTGAACAAAGAGACCTTGGAGTGCAGGTTCATAGCTCCTTGAAAGTGGAGTCTCAGGTAGATAGGACAGTGAAAAAGGTATTTGGTATGCTTTCTTTTATTGGTCCGAGTATTGAGTACAGGAGTTGGGAGGTCATGTTATGGCTGTACAGGACATTGGTTAGGCCATTATTGGAATATTGCATGCAGTTCTGGTCTCCTTCCTATCGGAAAGATGTTGTGAAACTATAAAAGGGTTCAGAAAAGATTTACAAGGATGTTGCTAGGGTTGGAGGATTTGAGCTACAGGGAGAGGCTGAACAGGCTCAGGCTGTTTTCCCTGGAGCGTCAGAGTTTGAGCAGTTACCTTATAGAGTTTTACAAAATCATGAGGGGCATGGATAGGATAAATAGACAAGATCTTTTCCCTAGAATCGGGGAGTCCAGAACAAGAAGGCATAGGTTTAGGGTGAGAGGGCAAAGATATAAAAGAGACATAAGGGGCAACGTTTTCACACAGAGGGTATGGAATGAGCTGCCAGAGGAAGTGGTGGAGGCTGGTACAATTACAACATTTAAAATGCATTTGGATGGGTATATGAATAGGAAGGGTTTGGAGGGATATGGGCCGGGTGCTGGCAGGTGGGACTAGATCGGGTTGGGATATCTGGTCGGCATGGATGGCTTGGACCAAAGGGTCTGCTTCCATGCTGTACATCTCTATGACTCTATGTGATCTGTTACATGTCCAAACTCCTGTTGCAAATGAGTTAGATTCAGTACATCAATGTTGTGATTGTTCATATTTTGAGAGTTTGATATAGCCAAAATCTTTGTGAGGTGGTGCCATCACACTAGAACAAAAGGTTGATAAGATCTGTTTCGTATTCGGCCAACACCCAATGAGTTTTGATATCTCTATTGTCCAATGTGAAAGAAGAACTGGCTGGTTGACTGTTCATCCTTAATGTGTAGCTGTGATTGTCCATATTTTAGTCTGGCATTTGCTTGAGTTTCAGGTCTGTCTAAAGCTGATATTGCCAAAGTCACAGTATATCCTATCAATGACCTTCTTAGCTTTTATGCCTATGTTTAAAAATGGTCGATTTAGAATTGGTATTGTCTATGTGTTTACTATCGACACTTACGTCATCCAAGAATTTAAAGTTGACCTGCTTCTCTTGCTCATTCATATGGAATTTCTCAGTGTCAGTTTTTGAACCATTACCTGAGTTTTCACATATCTGTGACCTTCACCATGCATGCCAATTCCAAGCAATGGACATCACCTCTCTCCCTAAGAGCTGAAATGCAAATAGATTTTTTACAACATTGCTGCCATATTTAGTCTCAAGCTGAACTTTCAGTCATGTCTTCAAGTCATCAACAAGGCCCAATTTCTTTCTCAATAACTGCTCTGTACACCATAGCTGATCTATTGTTGAAACACTCATCAACACCTTCATTTTAGTTTAATATTCCACTGCACTCTCAGCCAATCTGTCTCATTCTGCATACCAAAAATTTGATGTGATCCAAAACGCAACTGTATTTTTGTTTTACCGTAATCGTACCAATTTCTGCTCGCATATCTCCCCTGGGCTCACTGACCTACATTGACTCCCATACAAGCAACTGCTCAACTCTTAAATCTCTCCATGGTCTCACCTCTCACTATCTCTAAAATCTTCAGCCCACAACACTTTGAGATATCTGCTCTTCTCTAATACTAACTTCTTCAACATTCTGTTTTCAATCACTCTCCCATTCATGGACATTCCTTCAATTGCCTGAGCCCTAAAGGCTGCAATTTCCTCCCCATTTCTCTTTCCTTCTTTTAATGTGGATCCTTAAAAGCTACCTCGACTTTTTTAAAAGTCTCTTTGGGGCTTAGTGTCAAGATTTGCAGATCCTGCTTCTTATATTAAGAGACTATGCAAATACAAGTCATTGTTCTTGTAATTTAGGAGATGCAGACTTATGCATTAACAAATAACAATGGAATAATAAGCAATGTTATTTCTTGGTTATAATGGATTAGCCAAGACACCAAAGGAATTCCTTCTTGTTCAAAATATTAGCAAGAGATCTATTATATCAACTTTAGAGGCGGAAGGGACCTCAGATTAAAGTCTCATCCTCAGTCCTGTAGTAAAATGTTAGCTCAGATTATATACTCAAGGCCTTATATTTGGATTGGAACCTGCAACTTACTGCCTCAGAAGTGAGAGTGATACCACTGAAATTGACACCTAACTGTAGTGTAACCACTCTATGATAATCCCCTCTCTAACATGAAAGCGATGCAATGTCTTCCTCCTACGTTGTCCAGTTAGTAGTCAGTTAACTTAGTAGAAGGTTGAAATGAAAATGTTGTAAGGAAAAGCACTAAACTAATCCAGCAATTTAGGTGTTAAATTTAATGCAAAACAAGGTAGTGTGACAATATGAAATTTTCCCAGGAACAGGCTCTCAGATAGCATTGCAGATAGAAGGAGGTGCAAATAGCTTTACACCTGTTAGGTTGTTTACTGCAAACTGGACTCATTAAAAAGATTATTATGAGCTATGCAAAATTCTTCCTTTCATAACCTAACAATGAACAATAGCAGGTTTTTTTTTAGAACTACAGACAATGGTAAGAAATTACTTTAGAACATAAAGTTTGTGAGCCAGTAGGAGACCGACTATGTTTTGACCCCACAGAGTAGAAATCTGAAAATAAAAGATTTCCTCTATCTTTAATAAAAGTTGAGACAAAGATACATCAATCTATTATGAAATTACACTGGATTGTAAATATAATCTTGATAAATTTGCTTGAGTTAATTGTTTCTTCAGGTGGATTTGAAGACTGTGTACGTTTCATGTAGAATGATCATTTTATAATAATTTTTGATTGACTTTGAATTCCATGACAAGGGAGTCATTATTATAATGTAATACAGAATTGGTTCATAGAATAAATATTCACACGCAAGTATTAGAAGCTTGTAGTCTCATAATTACTCAAGAATCCACAAATAACAATATCCTAAAATTCTGAAGTTAAAATTCAATGTACAGATATTAGTTAACTTAAACAAGTTGTTTGTGCTATAACATCCTGAGATAGTTTTGCTAGATTGAAAACTCCTAAGGGGAAGGACCTTACATTTTACATAGCTAATAACGTTGCACAAGTTTCTATAACAATCTGAATTCAGGTTTTGGCTAACAATAAGTTCAACCAGATATATCTACCATGCTAGCAGATAAAGAGTCAAACTGTTGACACATTATGGCACAACTAATCACCAGATGTCTCATTTGACATCACTTCTAGTAGTTCTGAGCAAACATACCTCATCCATAGTCGTGTTGCAGGTGTCTTTGGCCACACACTGTCAAGCATCTGGGATAGACATGCTAGTGCAATCCCCACATGTACACAAAGCTTGAAAGAGTAAGATCATGCATTCATGTAAATCAATTGCCAATGTAATGCCTGAATACTTAATTTGCCCAACAAATGGGCAAGGCATGTTATCCTGATTGACTCCTGAAAAACAAGTGTTAGTCACAAAATGGGTAGAGTTACAGCTAATTAAAAGGCCACTCATCAAGTTGGACTTGAGGTGCTTTTGACTTATCTTTTTCCGAAAAAGTGGCACAAGAGTAAATTGGCTCCTTGAGTGCTATTTCTGAGTCCCCATACCTGCCTCACCTGCAGTCACACCCTCCTGTCCTGGTCACAGACCACGTTTGAATTAATCTGAAAGTGGAACCACCTTTTAAAACAAAATGTCCCAAGAACTTTTGCCTGCATCCCTGATGTAATGCAATGTCTACAACTCAGATTCCAGCTCCTCAGCTCAGACAAAGTGTTCCCCAAGTCATGAACACTCATCACGGATGTGTTGCCTTTAGATATTCTTCATGTCCAGCAGCTCTGACATGCTACAACAGCAGCATATCACCTTGCACCCTCACTTTTATATTTTGTTTAATTCATTAACTAATTACCTGCTCTTTACACAGTCCTTACACTTTACTGTAATTAATTTTCTATACCAGTATCAACCTTATACTTGACAAGGTATTTTTAAGAAAAAGGGGAAAAGAACTAGAAACCTAAAGACAAACTGAAGAGCTTTTTGTCTGAAGACTTGCTAATTCGACTCACTAATCAGCTGCAACATTTACAACGTACCACAGTTCACCATTCACACAGTATCTCCCCAACCTTATTCACGATTGTGCATATTTTTAAATCTATAACCTTTTAATGGCATGAATATGTCCATATGTTATAGATCCCTAGGAATTTTTAAGTACTTTCTGTTTGTTTTAAGTAAAAAGGCTAACTGCATGGTTTGCAAAGTATTAAGTGTCTTTAAAGATTTTAGATACAAATGCATGTTTATGTAATGTTCCCAAGGCTAGTAAAATGTGGCTTTCTCGGACTATCAAAATTGATATTAATCAGGCCGGTTACATAACTGAGACAGCACATCAGTTTTTAGCAAGATCCTTTGAATTGTAACTATAAAGTGATATTTGTTCTTAATTCCCTTGACAACAATGTCATTGCATAACATGTGTAAATAGCATAATTAACCAGCTTCTCATTTGTGTAAAAATCAGATAAAAGTTCAGAAGACGTAAAAAAAATTCTAGAAATTCAGAAAGACTAGAAATTCACTTGAGTTCCTTTTATAAAAGTGTAAGCCAAATCAATGAAACTCTTTCTACATGTTACTGAACAGAACAATAGTATTGACTATCAGATTATGCATTGTATAATGCCTTTACCAGCCATTGATTAGTACATGAACCCCTGTACAAAGTTGCAGCTTTAAAGAATTGGATATTTCATCAAGATGGACAGATCCTCTTAATGTCTGAGGAGTCTGATATGTTAACTGAGGTTAGGCACTGGGATATTGTAACATAAAGATTGTTTTACCTATGTCTATTGTTTCTTCGAAGGAATTGGTACGTATTGGATGCAGTGCAGCTGGTTCAATGGATGTGAGGACTTAGATTGATTTTGCAAGTCTGATGTTCAGTGTGATATAGTGGTTTAAATTCTGTTTTGGGGCAAAAAAAATACATTTTAACTATTTTGATGTTATCTGACCTCTCAAATATTGCCCAATGACTTTTTAACCACCATAGCAGTTTCAAAATCAGTTTCATTCCAATTTCAGGTTATTCCATTGAATTGGTGGAAGAAAGTATGTTAAATGTTTCATCAAGTTTCCATGTACAGAATGCCTAAGTCAAATCTCATACCATACATGTTTTATACTTCTAAACAGAATAGTATAAATTGAGTTTGGAGTTTGATTTTTGTTTCATGTCTCTTATCAATTAGTTTTGGTTTGCTTGACTCTTAATATTCACCACCAGTGCTTGACCTTTATACAACAAGAGCGTGTCCAAGTGAACATGATAAATCCAAAGCTACTCTGTACCAAAATGAAACCCAGCTTAGCTCCTATTGAGTTGTTATAGTTGTGCCCTCGATCATATACTGTTCCCTGGCTGTTGACTGATCTTGAACCTGGTGTTCGGAAAAATGGAATATGCTGTTTGATGCTGAGTTAAGCTTCAAATCACATATCCCTCCAGTCATCAAGGCTGCTACTAAAAATGTTTTTTTTCCATGTTGCTTCTTTTGCTTCCAGCCTTAATTTGTCTCATGATTCCATAACTGCATCAACTGAATTCCAGCTTGCCTAAAATTTCCCTTCCTTATGTACATGTATTTGGAAAGGCAAGGACTGATTCAGGATAGTCAACATTGCTTTGTGTGTGGGAAATCATGTCTCACAAACTTGATAGAGTTTTTTGAAGAAGTAACAAAGAAGATTGATGAGGGCAGAGCAGTAGATGTGATCTATATGGACTTCAGTGAGGCGTTCGACAAGGTTCCCCATGGGAGACTGATTAGCAAGGTTAGATCTCATGGAATACAGGGAGAACTAGCCATTTGGATACAGAACTGGCTCAAAGGTAGAAGACAGAGGGTGGTGGTGGAGGGTTGTTTTTCAGACTGGAGGCCTGTGACCAGTGGAGTGCCACAAGGATCGGTGCTGGCGCCTCTACTTTTTGTCATTTACATAAATGATTTGGATGCGAGCATAAGAGGTACACTTAGTAAGTTTGCAGATGACACCAAAATTGGAGGTATAGTGGACAGCGAAGAGGGTTACCTCAGATTACAACAGGATCTGGACCAGATAGGCCAATGGGCTGAGAAGTGGCAGATGACGCTTAATTCAGATAAATCCGAGGTGCTGCATTTTGGGAAAGCAAATCTTAGCAGAACTTATACACTTAATGGTAAGGTCCTAGGGAGTGTTGCTGAACAAATAGACCTTGGAGTGCAGGTTCATAGCTCCTTGAAAGTGGAGCCGCAGGTAGATAGGACAGTGAAGAAGGTGTTTGGTATGCTTTCCTTTATTGGTCAGAGTATCGAGTACTGGAGTTGGGAGGTCACGTTGCGGCTATACAGGACATTGGTTCGGCCACTGTTGGAATATTGCGTGCAATTCTGGTCACCTTCCTATCGGAAAGATGTTGTGAAACTTGAAAGGTTTCAGAAAAGATTTACAAGGATGTTGCCAGGGTTGGAGGATCTGAGCTACAGGTAGAGGCTAAACAGGCTGGGGCTGTTTTCCCTGGAGCGTCGGAGGCTGAGGGGTGACCTTACAGAGGTTTACAAAATTATGAGGGGCATGGTTAGGGTAAATAGACAAAATCTTTTCCCTGGGATCGGGTAGTCCAGAAACAGAGGGCATAGGTTTAGGGTGAGATGGGAAAGATATAAAAGGGACCTAAGGGGCAACATTTTCATGCAGAGGGTGGTACATGTATGGAATGAGCTGCTAGATGATGTGGTGGAGGCTGGTACAATTGCAACACTTAAGAGGCATTTGGATGGGTATATGAATAGGAAGGGTTTGGAGGGATATGGGCCGGGTGCTGGCAGGTGGGACTAGGTTGGGTTGGGATATCTGGTCGGCATGGAAGGGCTGGACCGAAGGGTCTGTTTCCATGCTGTACATCTCTATGACTTTATGGTCTACATGTACTCCTACCTACCATGTCTGTTCTTGCCAGCCTCCAGAGGTCCCTATAATTCAACTTCAAGTTCTTCTCCCTTGATTACAAAATCGTATTCTCATTAACAATTGATCTCTTCATACCCTACTCCCACAGCCTCATTGACTTGCATCCTAGCCTACATCTTTCAGTCTTCTGATTCCAAGTCCTTGTGCACCTCACAAATCCCATCCCATCTAGCACAGAGTCAATGGACAGTTATGCAGAGTGGATCTGATCCTGTCATTTTCCTGCAAGATAGTTTAAATGACCCCTAGAAAGCCAATTGATCACTGAAATACTATGTATGCACTAGTGGGACACATTGGAACCATTACAGTTACCAGTTACTAATTTCAATACATTCAACCAAAGAGCACAAGGTGCATTAATTTATGCTCTAATTTGCCAAAGTTGTGCTGTATAATCCCTCCCCTACTCTCTCTTCCACTACTCCTCCACCCTTCGCCACCCAAGAATTTTATTACTATATTGTTGACGGTTCATTCACTGCTTTAAGAACCACGCCAAAGGATATGACACAACCATCCAATAGCCAATTCAGCTCTTCTCACAGTTTCAGGTGTTCTCTGAGGAAATGTTTTATGGGTTTCCTTCCATTATCTCTTTTATAAAGCAACCCTCCAAGTTTTCATTTGATAAAAGTGTGGGAGCTTCAGTTCCCTGTGCAAGTTGCTGACAGAAACCAACTGCCTTCTCACAACTTCCAAGCTAACTGTTCACCGCTTCTGCCAAAATGCTGTGTGGACTACTATAGATTTCTTCTCCTGGTTTTCCTCAAATATTCCGTCTTTTCTCCCCTCACTAATTCCAAACTCAACTTGAGCCCCTTCTGCATTTCATGCAGTGAAAAATAAGTTATTATTTTATTTGTTTAAATGCAGGCCTGATTAATATTAATTTCCTTTGGCTCTCCCCTCTCAAGACCAAGTGTGCAACTGTCGTTGTCTATTCCCAAACCGAGTTAAGTGCTTCTATGAGCACACAACCAGATATGGAATGAGCTGCCAGAGGAGGTGGTGGAGGTGGATCCAATGACAACATTTCAAAGGCGTCTGGATGGATATATGAATAAAAAGACTTTAAAAGGATATGGGTCAAATTCTGGCAAATGCCACTAGATCAGTTCTGGATATCTGGTCAGCACAGACGAGTTGCACTGAAAGTTCTGTTTCCATGCTGCATGACTCTGTAACTTAATCAAAATGACCTCCTGCTCTCACAGCTCATCTCTATGACAACATTTGCTTTGGGATGATCTCAAACTGAAATATAAATGACCATAAGACTTAGGAGCAGAAGTAGGCCATTCATCCCATCGAACCTTCTCCACCACTTAATGAGATCATGGCTGGTCTGCTAATCATTGAGTCCTTTTCCCCATAACCCTTGATTTCCACTGATTAAAGTCTATCTACCTCAGGCTAGAATACGCTTAATGACCCAGCCTCAACAGCCCTCTATGGTACAGAATTCCATAGATTCATTACCTTTAGAGAAGAATTTTCTCCATATCTCTGTCTCCCCTTATTTTCAGATTGGCTTCCTGAAAATGCCCACCTTATCCCAATACTCTGTCCTCTATCTTTTAGCCAATTCTCTATTTGTGTTTAGACAATATTGTGTGGTGTAATCTTATGACGTAGTCTATTATGTGGTACCTTATCAAATGTCTTCTGAAAATCCAAATATGTTGTATCCAGGTCTTTCTTTTTATAACATAAATGCAAACAATTGAACGAGGAGAAATGAGTCATTCAGCCTGTCTACTGTTCGCTAAGGTCATGGCTGTGATTCAAGTTCCACATTTGTATTTACCTCTCATAACCTTTGATTCTCTGCCTAACAAATGTAGATCTACCTCTGTCTTAAAACATTCGACAACTCCACCTCCTCTGTCTTCTCAGGCTTTCCATTTCACAGTCTCACAACTCTCTGATAGAATGAAGTTTCTCCTCATCTCTGTCCTAAAGGGTAACCCCCTCCATTTTAAAAGTGTACCTAGTTCAGGACTTACCCACTAGAGGAAAATTCATTTCCATGTCCACCTTGTCAAGACTATTCAGGATCTTATACACTTCCATTAAATCCATCCCTCACTTTTCTAAACTCCTGTGAAAATAAGCCCAATCTGTCCAACCTTTCCTTATAAGACAATCCAGGTATCAATCTTTTAAATCTCCTCTAAACTGCCTCAAATGTATTTACAATCTTCCATAAATAAGGAGATCAAACTCGTATAGTATTCAAGATTTGCTTTGTAAATCTGAAAACCCTTGTAACAATTTTTTCCTTCAAGAAGAAATATCAAATACAAATCCTACTTATCTCTTTTATGAAAATTTCAGATTTCAACAACTTGGCTGTATGGAGGTTAAGGACCGATCTGGTGAAAACCTCAAGGCAACTGACTTTTTAAATCACTTGTCAGATATTGAATTTCTGCTGGCCCATTCTCAGCCTGGTCACAAAATGGTAACTCAACAAAATCATAACTTGCCTCAGAATGAAGACTCCTCTTTCTAAAGCTAAATATTTCAGAAGCTAAAGTTACCACGCATATTCATCTAGATTGTTATTAACAAAAGTGTAAATTGACATTCCAGCTATCAAGGGCTAATTAGTACGATCCAATTAGGAAAGGATACAAATGGCTAAATTAAAGTTTTGGTAAATCGATTTACTTTACTCTTTGTCATATACACGGAGAAGAAATAGGATTGCAATGGGATCGAGCGTTTTGTGCATAGCTGCAAATGAAACAAACAGTACTGTTTCATATCAAACATCCCAATTTTCTACACAAGATTGAAAAGCCAATTTTTAACCATGTTCAATTGTGTTGTGTTCTAATAGATTAGAAAGTCATGAAGCCACAACTGTCAGTGTGATTGATTAAAGGAAATCCTGGCTACTGCCAGTCCTGCGTGCATGTCAACCTCACTCCCACCTTTGTCAGCAAAGAACAGCTAAGTGCACAGACTGTTTCACTTGCTTTATCATGTCTTTTTCAATTTCCATTTTCTCCTTTGCACCTGGTAACCTTCAGTTCATTCACATTCATTCAGTTTTGTATTTATTACCAAAAGTCTGAACATATGGCAATACAGCAAAGAAACATCTCCACCATGTCTGCACCAACCATGATGCAATTTTAAACTAGTCCCACCTGCCTGCGCATGGTGCATATCCCTGCATTCTCTGCCTGTTCATGCTTAATCTAAATGCTTCTTGAATGTTGTTATCGTATCTGCTTCTACTTCCTTTCTTGGCAACATGTTCCAAGTATCTAAACACTCTGTGTAAAAAAAAAACTTAGCTTGCACATCTCTTTTAAACTTTCCACCTCACTTAAACCTATGTGCCCTAGTTTTTGACATTTCTATCTTGGAAAAGAGACTCAGACTGTCCACCCTATCCATCTTTCTCATAATTTTATATATTTGAATCAGGTCATCTCTCAGCCTCCAACGCTGTCCGACCAGTGGAGTGCCACAAGGATTGGTGCTGGGCCCACTATTTTTTGTCATTTATGTAAATGATTTGGGTGTGAGCATAAGAGTTATAGTTAGTAAGTTTGCAGATGACCCCAAAATTGGAGGAGAAGTGGACAGCGAAGAAGTTCACCTCAGATTACAACAGGATCTTGATCAGATGGGCAAATGGGCTGAGAAGTGGCAGATGATGTTCAATTCAGATAAATGTGAGGTGCTGCATTTTGGGAAAGCAAATCTTAGCAGGATTTATACACTTAATGGTAAGGTCCTAGGGAGTGTTGCTGAACAAAGAGACCTTGGAGTGCAGGTTCATAGCTCTTTGAAAATTGAGTCACACGTAGATAGGATAGTAAAGAAGCTGTTTGGTATGCTGTCCTTTATTGGTCACAGTATTGAGTACAAGAGTTGGGAGGTCATATTATGACTGTACAGGACATTGGTTAGGCCACTATTGGGATATTGCGTGCAATTCTGGTCAACTTCCTATCAGAGAGATGTTGTGAAACTTGAAAGCGTTCTGAAAAGATTTACAAGGATGTTACCAAGGTTGTAGGATTTGAGTTTGAGCTTTAGGGAGAGGGTTGAACAGGCTAGGGCTGTTTTTCCTGGAGCATCAGAGACTGAGTGGTGACCTTATAAAGGTTTATAAAATTATAGGGGGCATGGATAGGAAAGTCTTTTCCCAGGGTTGGGGAGTCCAGAACTAGAGGGCATAGGTTTAGGGTGAGAGGGGAAAGATATAAAAGAGACCTAAGGGGCAACTTTTTCATGCAGAGGGTGGTACGTGTATGGAATGAGCTGCCAGAGGAAGTGGTGGAGGCTGGTACAATTGCAACATTTAAAAGGGATCTGAATGGCTAAATGAATGGGAAGGGTTTGAAGGGATATGGGCCATGTGCTGGCAGGTTAGGTTGGGATATCTGGTCGGCATGGACGAGTTGGACTGTTTCTGTGCTGTACATCTCTATGACTCTAATTTAGTGTAAACTGCAAACATACTCATTAGACCACCTAAACCATTTATATGTATTACAAACACAAGGGTCCCAGTGATGATCGTTGTGGAACACTACTGGTTACAGACCTTCAGTTAAAAAAATATCCATCCACAATTACCCTCTGGATTCCAGGATCAAGCCAAGTTTTGTATCCAACTTACCAACCCACCATGGATCTCATGTAACTGAATCTTCTGCACTAGCCTACCATAAGGGAACCTGTCAACTATTTTAGTAAATTCAATGTAAACATGAGCTGCTCAACCCTCCTGAATAATCTTTATCACTTCCACAAAGGATCTCCCCTACATAAAGCCATGCCGA
The DNA here is from genome assembly GCF_047496795.1 of Chiloscyllium punctatum. Taxonomy (NCBI): domain Eukaryota; kingdom Metazoa; phylum Chordata; class Chondrichthyes; order Orectolobiformes; family Hemiscylliidae; genus Chiloscyllium; species Chiloscyllium punctatum. The sequence continues at coordinate 45,901,475 of NC_092750.1, read as the reverse complement.
CTATCCTTAATAGGTCCATTATTTCCCAAATAATGCATGGTGCTGGAGATAGTATATTAGCATGCATAGAGATATAGCTAACTACAGGTACACAATCCTTTATCCGAAATCCTCGGGACCAGCTGGTTTTTGGAATTCGGAATTTTTCGGATTTCAGAATAAATGACATTTTAACGATGAAATTTCAAAAATCTTACCGAACAGCAGATGCACCTGTGAGTACTACAAGCCTGCCAGTGCTGGACCATGCCCCCATGTCACGTCTGAGTGATGTGGGTCGAGTGGTGTGGAGTTAGGTTAACTGTTTGCACGCCAAACAGCTTTGTTATGGAGAAAAAAATCTTCACAAAAAACTTCGGATTTCGGAGCTTTTCAGATTTTGATATTTCGGATAAAGGAATGTGTACCTGTAATATAAGCAGAGAGTTGGGATAAAGAGACCTTTTCAGCTTGGCAACCTGTAACTAGTGGTGTGCGACATGGTCCACTGGTGGGGCCACAATTATTTATTCTATATATAATATCAACTTAGGTGAGGAAAGTAAATGGACTATAGCCAAGTTTGGAGATGTCACAAAAATAGATGGGAAGGCAAGTGTTGAGAAAGTCACAGAGCTTACAGAGGAATATAGACATGCTAAGTGAGTACAAAAACTTAGCAGATGCAACATAATGTGGGTTAATGTGATATTGTGTACTTTGGCAAGCAATATGTTATTTAAATGTGTTATTTAAATGGAGAGAGACTGCAGAAAGCTGCAGAACAGAAGATTTTGGGGTTCTTTTCCATCAATCACAAAAAATGTTGGCATCTAAATTCGATGAGTAATAGAGAAAGCAAATGGAATATTGGCCTTTTCAAAGGCAACGAAATATAAAAGTGAGGAGCATTTGCTCAACTGTCCAAGGCACAAGTCAGATTACAGCTGGGATAGTGTGAAAGCTGTGGGCCCCATATCTAAGGAAAGATATACAGCAGTGAAGATTCTCGTAGGCTGATACCAGGTATGGAGGGACTGCCTTTCAAGAAGAGTTTGACTGGATTAGGCCTATACTCATTAGGACATAGAAGAATGAGGCAACCTTTTTGAAACATTCAAGATTCTTAGAGGATGTGACAGGTGAGAAGCAGAGAGGTTGTTTACTTTTGTGGGAGAGTCTTTGACCAGAGAGCACAATTTCAGATTAAGGGGTCACATATTTAAGACAGAGATGAGGAATGTTCTCTCTCCATATTTTTTTGGGGGACGTGAGTCTGGTGGGGAGACTGGGGAGGAGCACCCGAAGGAAGCCCACACATACACGGAGAATTTGCAAACTCCACAAAGACAGTTGCCTGAGGGTGGGGTTGAACCCGGGTCCTTGGTACTATGAAGTAGCAATGCAAGTCACTGAGCCACTGTGCTGCCATATTCTATGGTATTTCACAGGAATGAAACTAAACAAAAGCGTGACACCAAGACACATGAGAAAAATGTAGAACAGATCATCAAATGTGCCGCCATGAAAGGCAGGTTCAGAAATGTCTAAGGAAGGCGAGAGAGGGGCGTATAGAAGCAATCCCAGAGCCTAGAACCCAAGCACATGAAGGCATAACCACCGGTGACTGAACAGAGATATCGAGAAGTGAGGTCACAGAGGGATTTGAAAGCAAGGTAATAATTCTCTAATAGAGATGTTGCCAGGCACAGAGCCAATATAAGTTAGCACGGACACAAGAGCGATGAGTGAATGAGACTTGAGGGAATTAGGATATGGTTAATTCCATCAGGGAGATACTTTCTCTGGACTCTCATTATCTCATTTCTGAAGGCTTCCCATTTTCCAGCTGTCCCTTTACCTGCAAACATCTCACCCAATCAGCTTTTGAAAGTTTTTGCGTAATACTGTCAAAATTGGCCTTTCTCCAATTTAGAACTTCAACTTTTAGATCTGGTTTATCCTTTTCGATCACTATTTTAAAACTAATAGAATTCTGGTTGCTGGCCCCAAAGTGCTCCCCCACTGACATCTCAATCTCTTGCCTTGCCTTATTTCCCAAGAGTAGGTCAGGTTTTGCACCTTCTCTAGTAAGTACATCCACATACTGTAGTGCTTCATGGCATCATTGCTTTCCATCTCTCTAAATTTCTTCAGTCTTGCAATTCTCTGTATTACTCTGAATGTTCATTCTATCATTGATAGCTATATCTTCAGCACACTTGGAAATTCCCTGCCTGACAAACTTTCCATCTCTTTCCTTCCTTAAGACCCACTCTTTGACCAAGCATTTGGTCACGTTATCTAGTATTTTTTGCATTGACTCGTTACATTTTTCTCTGATTGAGCAATCTGTGAAGCAGTTTGTTTTATTAAAGACACTATGTAATCATAAGCTTTATCTATCTCCAGATCCATCCATCTTGTCTCATATAGTTGTGTTGCCATCACAAGACATTCAGACCCCATCTCAATTTTGTACTAATTTTAATCTTTTAAAAGATGATTGTTATACTGTCTAATCAGGATCAACTGCAAGCAATATGTTGGGATATTGAGTTTAACCAAAATTTTAAGATTGAGCATAATATGAGGGGTCAGATTGCAAAATCATACAACCTTGTCAAGTATTGAGCACCATTTATCTTGGGTAGGATAGCTGACATGTCCGAACATTTTTCTTTCTTCTTTCCTTTTTCTTTATTTCTTTTTTTTCCCTACCCTCCTTTTCCTACCTTTTCTCGGTGACTCACAAGAGAGTTAGCATAGAGGACATATCTCCAATTTCTATTGCACTGAAGTCATCCAGAGTCTCTTCCTTTCAGATCTTCTTCAAGCGAATGCTGCTGGGTTATTGACAAGGTATTTTCACATTCTAAAGATTTATGCACTCCAAAAATACCTTCTAAAGTATCAAGTTCTTCATTTAAGCTATTAGATGAAATAACTACCTTTTAATGCTATTTGCTTTTTGAGCCTTTGCCTGTATCTTCTGGTCTTGATCAATGACTCTTATGTCATCCTTATCACATCACAAGCTGTTCTACCTGATCAGTTTCATTGTTGTCCAATAAAAAACATTCTATACCCTCAACCTTCAAAGCTAACTTGCAGAAGTTTTCTTAATTCATGTCTGTCCTATCACCATTTATTTATGGGCAACGCTGTTTGTAAATCCTGTTAATGACCTACATATAATGGCTATCCAGTCTATTTGCCCTAATTCTTCATCAGACTTTTGAACAATGATGTTGTTCATGGAAGTCACTTTTATTGTGAAAAGCCTCCAACGCTATCTTGTAATAAAAGTAGAAATTGCTGGAAAAACTCAGGTTTGGCAGCATCAGTGGAGAGAAAATTGAATTAATGTTTTGGGTCCAGTGACCCTTCTTCAGAACAGGAAACAAAAATTCTACTAATCTTTCCAACAGGATCTCCATTCAATCTTCTTGTTCACCATTGTTCATTTTGCTGTCCGTTCTGGTGTTTGACAAGGTATTGCCAAAAACTCATTTCCACAGCCACACCTCATTCATAAGTGACTGCCTTTGGCTCAGATTCACCTCGTTGAGAAGAAGGGTTACTGAATCCAAAATATTAAGTCTGGCTCAGACTCACCTCGTTCTGAAGAAGGGTCACTGGATCCAAAATATTAACCGCCATATCTGTTGAGGTTTCCCAGAATTTTCTGTTTTCTATCTGATTCCCAGCATCCACAATTCTTTGGTTTAGTGCTTTGTAATATCTTAATTGTTTTTAAGTATCTGCCAGTTTTCAACAATTGCTGCAACGCTGTCTGACTATGGGCCTATTTTTATGGTCAGTATATTGTCATCCCTAAAAATAATCATTCCATTGTTTTGTTGCTAGGGAAACAAAACACAACATAGAAAAAAAACGCTCAGAATACTACCCTATTTCAAGGTGAAAATGTATTTACTTTTACATCACATTTGGCATGTAGCTAAATTCTAACACCCCACAAAGATCCTGGGAGAAAACAAAAAACAGATACCTTTGTTTAGAGATTGGAAAATACAAGAAAGGAAAGTTTTCCCCTCTCTCATCAGCAATCTATGCTTGTATTTCAGCAGTACCACATAGGAAGACTAACCTGTTCTTCCATGTCAGCAAGCAAGGAGAATTTAAAAGTCTTCCTGTATAGGTCTCTCACACCACCTAGTGTGTGAGTTTATAATTCTCTATTTTGAATAGCACTAATGACCGCCTGGAATCCATCTCCAACTTTTGTCTGTATTAATGCAATTGATGCTGTGGCTTAGTATGATAGTGTTTCTGTATGAAATTGCTCACATTAAGGAATTTGAAATTGCGTGGTTTCAGTGCCAAACTCAGTCAGATGATTTTATCTTAACGTTTCCATTGTGACAAAAGTAGTTATTTGAGCATTCGTAACTGACTGTTAAACAGAAATGATCAAACGAAAAGAGTCAGGCTGAACTCAAGACTGTTGCATAATAACTTCCTTTTTTCTAAGAAAGGATTGTTAATTAAAGTTGTATTGTGAAAATTTGTATTTAAAGATGTTTGGAATTTGAATAAACAAAAGTTTAGGCAGTTAAAAAATTGATTTTTCGCACATGCACAATGCGGAAATTCACAGTGAATGATGTGTTTCTACAGCTCTTTTCCCTCCTCAACTTTGATTTTATTTTACACTACGTTAAGGAAATTATGACATGCTACTTCAGAAAAGGAAGTGGTGGGAAAGATTTGATTAGAAAAGAGCGTGCATTTTTGCTGTTTAGCTCTGAAGAGTCAGCTGCAGTAAATAGAATAGTGCTACCATTATCATAATATTACAAACAGTAACCAACACCTCTGTTTACACAGTATTGTTGAACTCTTTAGGAGGAAAAGCTAAATAATGGCAATACCCACAAATTCTAGCTTTTAAGAGGTGTCACGCTGATATAAAGCTAAGGTGCTCTCTATTTGAATTTTAGACTGAGTATAATACTCAGTTCACAGTTCTTTGCCGCCACCAAGTGCCAGAAGGTTACTGGTAACATCTTAAAAGGTACTTCTTATTCTATTATCCACCTAGCTTCAAGACCTTTATGTCACCAAGATGATTTTACTTGATGATTTGTTTTAAAAGACATTATATGATTTATTTTCCTATTTAGTAAAGAAGGCTTAGTTAAACATCTAAAGAAACTGAGACAAAGAAAATTCTGTGACTATTGCTCAACATTTACATTAGTCCATTCTGTAAGCTTTACATAGTTAGCAGGGCAATACATAAAGCTTGTTTTGATTAAGAATGGATTGTGTTGAAATTTTGTTGAATTGTGTATCGTTTACCATGTTTTGAATGTTTCAATATTGTATTGCAAAACAATACATTTTGAAAAATGACAGTGTTGGCTGATTTGATTTATGTGGATTCAAAAAAACTAAACCTGTATTGTCAAAACATCTCTTCATCGAGAGTGCTTCATTCAGGCATGGATTTGAGACAACCTGAGGTTGCAGCAGATTAATGAACTCTTTCATCCTACACTAAATAACTGAGAATGCACAATCAACACCTGCAAACAAAATTATTATTCATAACTACTTAGATAATCAAGCAATAAGAGATTGAAGCAGTACTTTTGTGCTTTTTAAAAAGCAATATTTTATATGCTGAGCATGCTTTGACACTGTTTATCTTCATGCTTACCTTACAGTTACACAGTTACATCCTTGTCACAGTTAGAAGTGCGGGACAAGAAGCGAATAAGTAGTTTTCTCATCAGCCTATTATTATAGAATCATAGATCCCCTACAGCGTGAAAACAGGCTATTCACCCCATCAATCCACACACTGACCTGCCAAAAGCATCCCTCCCAGACCCATCCCTCGATCGAATCCCTGTAACCCTGCATTTCCTATGGCCAATCCACCTAGCCTGCACACCCCTGGACTCTATGGGCAATTTAGCATGGCCAATCCACCTAACTTGCATATCTTTGGATTGTAGGAGGAAACTGGGGCACCCAGAAGAACTCCATGCAGATACAGGGCGAAGGTGCAAACTCCGCACAGATAACTAGTTTGGCAGTGGGGTGGAATCAGAGTCACATGTCTGAGAGGGGGTCAGTTGCAGATGGGGCAGTGACAGGATGTATTGAGTCTATCAGAAAGGTTTCTCATGCGATGAAACAAAGAGATCGGATAAAGTGCGTCTGCTTTAATGCAAGGAGTGTCCGAAATAAGAGTGATGAACTTAGAGCATGGGTCAGTATTGGGGGCTACGATGTTGTAGCCATAACGGAGACGTGGGTTTCACAGGGGCAGGAATGGTTGCTTGATGTTCCAGGGTTTATAACATTTAAAAAGAACAGGGAGGGTGGAAAATGAGGAGGGGGTGTCGCATTGCTAATCAGAGAGTGCATCACAACTACAGAAATGAAGGTTGTTGAGGAAGGTTTGTCTACTGAGTCAGTATGGATGGAAGTTAGGAACAGCAAGGGAACAGCCACTGCATTGGGGGTTTTCTACAGACCACACCTAATAGCAGTAGAGAGATTGAAGAACTCAGGCAGGTAGATCCTGGAAAAATGCAGAAGTAGCAGGGTTGTTGTTATGGGTGATTTCAACTTTCCCAATATCGACTGGAACCTCATAAGTGCAGATGGTTTGGATGGAGCTGTTTTTGTCAGGTGTGTTCAGGAGGGTTTCCTTACTCAGTATGTAGACAGACTGACAAGGGGAGAGGCTATTTTGGATTTGGTGTTTGGCAACGAGCCGAGCCAGGCCAGGTGTCAGATCTCGTGGTGGGAGAGCACTTTAGTGACAGTGATCACAACTGTCTCACATTTAGCATAGCCTTGGAGAGTGAAAGGAGCAGTTACCAAGGAAAGATATCTAATTGGGGAAAAGCAAATTATAACGCTAGCTGACAGGAGTTGGGAAGTACAGGCTGGGAGCAATTGTTCCACAGAAAGGGCACAGCAGACATGTGGAGACTATTTAAGGAGCATTTGTTGCGAGTGATGCACGAATTTGTTCCTCTGAGACAAGTAAGAAGGGGTAAGATTGAGGAACCTTGGATAACAAGAATAGGGGAACTTCTCATCAAAAGGAAGAAGACAGATTCTGTAAGGTGGAGGAAGCAAGGATCTAGCACAGTTTTAGAGGATTACAGGCTTGCTAGAAAGGAGCTCAGAAATGGACTGAGGAGAGCCAGGAGTGGACACGATAAAGGCTTGGCAAGAAGGATTAGGGCGAACCTAAAGACATTTTACTCATACGTGAGGAATAAGAGTGATTAGGGAGAGGGTAGGACCGATGAAGGATAGCAGAGGGAACTTGTGCGTGAAGTCCGAGCAGATAGGGGAAGCCCTAAATGAATTTTTTGCTTCGGTTTTCACCAAGGAAAGGGAACTGGTTGTAAATGAAAACTTTGAGAAGCTGGGATACAGTCTTGACCAGATTGAGATTGTTGATGTTGATATGCTGGAAATTTTGGATAACATTAAGATTGATAAGTCCCCAGGGCCAGACCAGATTTAGCCTAGGCTGCTCCGGGAAGTGAGAAAGGACGTTGCTAAACTGTTGGCGAGGGAGTCGTACCAGAGGATTGGAAGGAGGTGAATGTTGTTCCTCTTTTCAAGAAGGGTAATAGGGAAATCCCTGGCAATTACAGACCAGTCAGTCTTACGTCTGTGGTCAGCAAAGTGTTGGAAAGAATTCTGAGGGGTAGGATGTATGACTATTTGGCAAAACATAGTGTGATTAAAGGCAGTCGGCATGGCTTTGTGAGGGGGCAGGTCATGCTTCACAAATCTTATTGAGTTCTTTGAGGAGGTGACGAGACAGGTCGACAAAGGTCGAGCAGAGGATGTGGTGTATATGGACTTCAGCAAGGCATTCGATAAGGTTCCCCAGGGTAGGCTCATTCATAAAGTCAGCAAGTATGGGATACAGGGAGATTTGTCTATCTGGATTCAGAATTGGCTGGCTGACAGAAGGGGAGACAGGCTGCCTACTTGCGGAACGTTTCAGAGAACACCTCTGGGACACCCAGATCAACCAACTCAACCGCCCCGTGGCTGAACACTTTAATTCCCCCTCCCACTCCGCCAAGGACATGCAGGTCCTTGGCCTCCTCCATTGCCAGACCATGGCATTATGACGCCTGGAGGAAGAGCGACTCATCTTCCGCCTAGGAACCCTCCAACCACAAGGGATGAATACAGATTTCTCCAGCTTCCTCATTTCCCCTCCCCCCACCTTTTCTCCGTCCCAACCCTCAGACTCAGCACCGCCTTCTTGACCTGCAATCTTCTTCCTGACCTCTCTGTCCCCATCCCCTCTCTGGTCTATCACCCTCACCTTAACCTCCTTCCACCTATCGCATTCCCAGCGCCCCTCCCCCAACACCCTCCTCCTGAAGAAGGGCTTATGCCCGAAACGTCGATTCTCCTTCTCCTTTGATGCTGCCTAATGTGCTGCACTTTTCCAGCAACACATTTTTAAGCTCTGATCCCAAGCATCTGTAGTCCTCACTTTCTTCAGAACCTGACCTGATCTGTTAACTGTTTGTCCGACCATAGCTACTGCCTGAATTGAGTTTCCCGGCATTTTCTCTTTTTGTATCAGGCTTCCGAAAAGACCACTCCCTCGTCAGGTCCACACCCCCCACCAACCCAACCTCTTCTCCCGGCACCTTCCCTTGCAACCGCAAGAAATGCAAAACTTGCGCCCACACCTCCCCCCTTACCTCCCTCCAAGGCCCCAAGGGACATTTCCATATCCACCACAAATTTACCTGCACCTCTACACACATCATCTATTGCATCCGCTGCACCCGATGTGGCCTCCTCTATGTTGGGGAGACAGGCCACCTACTTGCGGAACGTTTCAGAGAACACCTCTGGGACACCCAGACCAACCAACTCAACCGCCCCGTGGCTGAACACTTTAATTCCCCCTCCCACTCCGCCAAGGACATGCAGGTCCTTGGACTCCTCCATCGCCAGACCATGGCAACATGACGGTTGGAGGAAGAGCGCCTCATCTTCTGTCTGGAAACCCTCCAACCACAAGGGATGAACTCAGATTTCTCCAGTTTCCGCATTTCCCCTCCCCCCACCTTGTCTCAGTCAAATGCCTCGAACTCAGCACCGCCTTCCTAACCTGCAAACTTCTTCCTGACCTCTCCGCCCTCACCCCACTCTGGCCTATCACCCTCACTTTGACCTCCCTCCATCTATTGCATTCCCAACGCCCCTCCCCCAAGTCCCTCCTCCCTACCTTTTATCTTAGCCTGCTGGACACACTTTCCTCATTCCTGAAGAAGGGCTGATGCCCGAAACATCGATTCTCCTGCTCCTTGGATGCTGCCTGACCTGCTGTGCTTTTCCAGCAACGCATTTTCAGTTCCAACATCTGCGATATTTTATTTTTAGTCCGGGTTACTCATTCAGCTGTGATTTTAAAGTAAATGAAAGGGATTCCGGCCAGGAAGTACATTCCCCTAGAAAGCTGATGAGAGAGGAACTCACTTTTAAAACATCTATTGTCAAAAAGCCTAACTGTAATTACTGTTCAGGCTTGCTGCTGAATCATAATAATTTGACCACTCGTGTTCACTGCAACCTCTGTCAACTGTGTGTGGCCAGCTTGCAGCTTGCCACGTTCTCATTAAGATTGACATGCAGCCATGCATGCACATACATTATAAGAAACATTTCTCATGGGAAGTCTGCTCCTTCCCTTTGTGACACATTCCTGATTGCTGCACGGCCACCCAGGCATTCAACTTAGAGGGTACATTGATGAACACAGATTGGGAAGACATCTAACTGATCATTTCTTTATTCATGTCGTAAGGAATTTATCCCAGTATATTATAAAAATTGACATTGAGAGCAATCCTTTTCTCAAACTGTTTGCTATTACCACATTGTACAAATACTTTCTAAACAACCTGTTCAGAAATGTTATTGCACACCACAAGAGTAGATGGTATTTGAATCTGGGCCTCCTTGTCCTGAGATAGGTTCACTATAACTGCACCACAAGAATCCGCCATGCCTTTTTTTATGTGGTCATTCAATTTCTGAATCAGTCTAACCCCCAAAGTATCTTTTTGTTGATTTTTGAACTAAAGGTCTGGTTTTTGTGTTAGTTATGAGGAACTATCAGCTTTTGCTGACTTTGTTCCTCTGAAGCTGAGAGCAAGATTGGGAGTGCCTAAGTGTAGATAAATGCAAAAAGACAGAAATTGATGTAAGTGGTTCTATGTTTCTCCATACATTCTCTGCTGAAATGCCCTCCACCCCACACCTCACACAAACTTCAAGAATGTCGAGGTTGCTAATCTGACAGGAACTTGCTCAATTCCACTGTTAGTCTGTTATTTTACTTACAGTTGCTGTGCTGCCAATTTTGGAGTTCACCCACCTGTCATACTATAATAGTCAAATGGGGAGGTGGGTGGGGAAGGATGGTGCACTAGCTACCCAACTTGCGTGTCTGCAACCAGCCCATTATTGGTGGTTTGAGTATAAAATGCCATTTGCTGTGTGCATACAGATAACTCTGCTGTTGGTCATGCTGCATGCCGATTTTGTTCAGTTGTAACATGGCTGCTGGAAGCCTACACCAGAAATATACAGAGTAGATAAAACACAATGTCAGAAGCAAGTAGATAGAGTATGTAGTTTTGCCATAGTTGTAGGTTTCTGCCATAGTTACAGTTTTCCCCATATCACAGGCTTGTTGCTTTGTGGATACCTCGTGTAAATTCAGAGATGTATCATCATTGCAAAGGGTCTAATCCTTCAAAGTTGGCATATGGCCATGTTCAGCAATAGTAACCCGGTATTTCTGCACCATTTGATGCCTTTACTCTGTGGCAGTCCATCATACTATCAACACTTGAGCAATGCCACAGGAGCAACCAGAAGCTGATGACTGGGTGACAAACGATATGTGCCTGCTCCAGTGCATAGCCCACGTACAAAACAAACAGTAGGAATATAATGAAAGCCATACTGCCATGCAATATTTGGAGTATAAGAAGGATGATTAGGCATAAATTCAGCAGCATCCTTGATGGTCTCAACTTCACCACTCTTTAAGGCCTCAGTCGTGTATGATCCAATAGTGGAGAGCTCCATTAGAGTGAGAACATGCAATAGTACCTGTTTCCTGCAGATTAGTTCCTGCTGCCTGCAGTTACCACCTTGTCCTGCAAGAGAGAGGGCTGTGTGTCTGGAGTTGGGTGCAATCGTGTTGGGTCATTTGGCTGTCATGTGACCTAGTGGGTCTGTGGCTTGCAGCAGTGCTATGTGTATGAGGGTAAAATGAAAGTAAAAAAAAAGGTGCAAGTCCTAATTGATGGAGATTGTTGGCAGAATATTGATGGAGCTCTGCTGAATGACACGGAACCTATAGCTATGCCATTATGTCATTATAACCTTATGCCATTGAATGTGACATGATTCCACCCCCCCCCCCACCCTCCCCCACATACACAGCCATGTTGACTATCCCTTATGCAAAATGAGACTGTCCTTCAATGTCAGTGGTGCAATGGATGTTAAATATTGCAAACCCTTATTGAAGAACAGGAGAGGCTTTCTTAGTGTTTTAGTCAATGCTCCTGCCTCAGCTCACAATCAAAAGCAGATAAACCAGAAATTCAGTTCAGTTTAGTTTATATGAGCTTGCTTCATCTGTGTACACAAAATCGTTGTCTGATAATTCATTAGATTTGTATTACTATGAGAGGCGACAAGTCTGTAAATGCATTATTGATTGCTCGGTTTTGGTCCTCTTTATATTGCAGGTCTGAACGGTTGTCAGCTCAGCAGGTGCTGTCTAATTGTGCTACTTGTTGAGAAGGAGATGTACATATTGAAATTCTGCTAGTTTTACGCATGTTTGATCATGGGCTTACTGCTATGACATCCACATATATGGTAGTGTTCATTCAGGAACAGAAAACATGAAGGATGGTCTGTTGTGTTTATTCAGCATGGATGATCAGGTTTATCATAGGATAACAGGACCTTCGATTTTTTTCCAGGCACAACTTCAATGTGCTTCTGCACTCTGTATAATCATTATCAATGATAAAAGTCAGCACTTGAAACTGTGCTTTTCTCTGACTGTCTTCTGTTTCCTTCTCTTTCAGTACCCTCTAGAATTTTCAGGATTTTACTTTAGAAACCTGACTTTCCTTCTTGTTTCCTCAAGGCATATGAAGCCAAATCTCAGCTCCCTCTCCAATTCACCAGATTAATGCATGTGCAGTATTTTGGGTTAAAACCTTTTCAAAGTGATCACATTGTTGATTTCTTTAAAGAAGATTGGATTGGTTTCCAGTTGTGGCTAAATGGTCCACCATTTGTGATGCATAAAAAATTTGCACTTGACAATCCAATATAGGTGGAGATCAACAAACCTTCTCAGTCATTGATACACCCAATGCAGTTATTTTAAAGTAATACATAGTGGTGTATTCTCTGTTTTAAAAGACTGTAAGGTTTGATCTTCAGTCCCTTTTTCCACCTCAGTTAGTCCAACTGTATTTAAGATATAAAGCTATCAACGAGAGAAATAAAGACCCAGAAGAAGAAAGTCTACAGTGCATGATAAACAGAAGGATTGGCATCAGTACCGTTTATTGGCAAATCTGTATGAATAATTTCTTTTGCATAAAATATTTACTTGCATACAATAAACAGGTTATTGTTAATAATGATTTTATTGACATCAAATTTTGCTGAATTTGTGGGGTTTTTTTAAATCCATGTGCATTATGTACCATAAAATAATTTGTTTTTAAAGAAACTTCTTTATGGTTATATCTATTTGCCATTGTCCCTTTTATATCAAAATGTCACATTTTACCAAACTGTCAGCCTTGGTTCTGCAGTAGCATTGACTCCTCTCAATCAGAAGCCTATGGGTTCAAGTGCTTTTCCAGGGACTGAAGCATAGCCTGACACTTCAGTGAAGTACCAGTCAGTTCTGCATTGTCAGAGGTGCTAACGTTCAGATGGCATATTCAACTAAATCCTTCATAAGCAGATAAAAGATTCTAATTTCCAGCATCTGCAGTTCTTTTGGGGTTTTTTTGAAAAATTATGTGGCTCATTTGATGCAGGGCAGTGGATCTGCTTGTGTCGCAATGAATATTTATCCCTAAAACAACGTCCCCAAGTTGTCTGCTCATTATTTCATTACTCTTTGTGGGACATCACAACGTGTTATTTGGCTGCCATCTTTCCAAACTTAGAACAACATCACCGTATTTCAGAAGTTGATAAATACTTGTATAACGTTTAGGGCATCCTTAGATAATGAAAGGTACTGTCATTATATAAATGAAAGTTTTATTTTCCTTAATAATAGCCAATTATTATCAATTTATTTGAAATAATACCCCCTGTTTTATTTCTTGCTGGTATGGTTCTCTCTGCATTCATTCTTGGCCTGACTATTTACATAATTCTTCACCAGGTTCTCACCTTGACTCTTACGCATTTCAACACAATAGTTGGCAGATGTGAGTTGATCACCATCTTAGGGCAAGAAGGAGAAATAATTAAACAAGTTGGAGAAATAATTAAGCAAGTTGGAAAAATAATTAAAGTCGAAGAGTGTGGTGCTGGCAAAGCATAGCCAGTCAGACAGCATCTGAGGAGCAGGAGAGTTGATGTTTTGAGCACAAGCCCTTCATCAAAAGAGCTTTCCTGATGATGAGCTTATGCTTGAAACATCAACTCACCTGCTCCTCGGATGCTGCCTGACTGGCTGTGCTTTTCAAGCACCACACTCTTCCATTTGATTTCCAGCATCTGTCGTCCTCCCTTTCTCCTGGAGAAATACTGAAGCAAGTTTTCCTTGTCACACACACATGTGCGCGCACACACACACACACACACACATGTGCACACAAATTAAGCCCCTTAAATGGTCAATTAATAGCCATTGAAGGGATTCAACTCACCACCTTCCTGATTACCTGTCTTCCCAATAGAAAAGGTATGTGGCTGGATTCCCCACTGGAAATCTGGATGACCTATCTACTAGGTAACAGTCTCGGGTTCCAATTTGCCTCCATCTACTTTGACTTCCATCCCACTGTCGCCTGACAAAGTAGGGAGAAAAAAGTTACCTTCTCACCACTAAATTGCCCAAAGAGTATGCTTCAACCATCCTGTCTTCAGGACCCAGAAACTGCCGGCCTCCAATTAGCTGGCAGCTCTAGTGACCAAAGACACGAGCATCGGAGTCTGTGATAGATTGAGAGATGTGACTGAGATTTGCCTGTTAACGATTAATGAGTTGATTGGGCAGGATAGATAAAGTTATTTTGGCGCTGGGAGTGTTGTGTTAGTGGGTACCTAACCCATCTGTCCGACATTTATTCTCAAGTATGGAAAATTCTATTTTGTTATTTTTATATGTTGACTAATCATATTTGAGATTTTAATCTTAAGTAAGTATGATGCAAATCCTGGTCTACTACCAAATGTGATCAAGGTTTATAGTCTAATTTTCTGACTCCAATGGCATGACTCCAGACATAATCACGTAAACTGCTGGCCATTGTCACTCCCATATCAACATGATTTTCAAGAAATCTGAATAACAATGATATCAGCTTTGATGCCATTAGAAACATTATATAGAATGTCATTAATATGCAACTCGCCTGGAAGGAGGTATGAAAGCTCGCTGGCTAATGACCAGAGTACATGAATAGCCTAGAGCAGTGGAGTGTGCTTCATTCTCTGATCTGGACAAATTTATACAGAGGTTTTAATTCCATAATTCTGCAAAAAGAAGCAGCTAAGAAATTCTTGAGCATGACAGCAATTATGATACACCTAAAAATGCACAAGTTTCTGTAACAGTTTTGAATGCAGTGGTTTTTCTCCAAAGTGAGGTTGATCTTTCCACCCAGCAGCAATACTGAGTAGACACACATTTTAAAAAATCCAGCACAAGATCAAAGGTCAATAGCGAAAACAGTTCAGATGAAAAGAGCCTTTGAATCAGAATTGGAAATGTTAATGATTTTTCTTCCTGCTGATGGAGTTAAATATGAACAAACCAAAATCAATTGCATTGTAATTAAAAATAGATTCCTGAAATGTTTCTACACATGACTGTAACAAATTGTTACAACTATGAAGCCTTTTCTAACACTTTGAAGTTCCTTTGGCTTGTTTTAACCATGATTTCCTTTCCCCAGAAACTAGTTTATTCAGGCTTCAGTGTTCTGCATGAATGAAGCTTTGAAAGCCCTACAAAACATGGCTTTACTGTATCTCTAACATTCCAACAATTATTCCAAAGTTGTGACAATTTCTTGTAGTTAAACAGGTAGTCAGAATATTGGCCTAAATACTAAATCTAAGTTGTTTCAGTAAGCTTGCTTCTTTCAAAAAATGCCAGACTGAGAGCTGCAGTTGACAATTGACTTTTCCATTGATTGATTGTACCTTATCCAAGTGTGTATTTGTCTTTTAGGAACCACTTGAAACTTTAACAATTGAAATGATTTATTCCAGGAATATCTTCCATAATCTACAGGTGTATTTTCCTTATGCTGTTCATGATTTAAACGGTAGTTATTCTTTGGTGTACAATTTGGTATTTGTACTCAAAGTTGGAGCATATTTTCCATACCATTGTGGTTAAACAAAACATGCCATTTTATTGACGATACATCAAGTTCATTTTACAGATGGTGTTTTCTATGTCATTAACACGCAGCAGAGATTCATTAAAGACCAACCTTATTTTAACCTAAGTTATGTTACTTACTTAACAGTTTCCTTGTGAGATTGCACAGGTTAGCTTTGCATATGTGAGATAGCAATAGATAAGAACTGTATTATTCAAAAGTGAGATTTTTCCTCATAGAAATACATATTCCACTCTGGTTTGTAATGAGTTGAGACAAAAATTTGTTTAACATCTGATTTTTGTAATTGGTATGGGGGAAGGAAGACGATCCCTGAATCTTCCCGCTCCAAACTTAATTGGGACATATGCAAGCATCCCCACTCAGCGCCACACCTCACCCCAGCTTTCAAAATCACCTTGGGGGTGGACATTAACTTCTATCCAGTATTTCAGGTTGATGGACTTTGAACAGAACTGGGGCAAGGTCGTAATGTGATATGTTTTGAACACGTGCAAAGGGAAAGTCAGGAGAAAGAAAAGACATGGGGCCTGTGATAGTGTGAAAAACAGGAGAGATTAAATTACAAGAGATTTAATGGTTCAAGGCTTTGTTCCTGGACATTCCACTGCTGACCACTTGATGTGGCACACCTTCTCCAAAAGAATTGCTGCTGAACCCTCACCAACATTTCATCCAGCCAGTGAGATGACTGTTGCTTGGATTAAGTTCCAGCCATGAACACTGTTTCCCCATTTGCAGATCTTGCCTGCCCTGCTGAATATTTCGAGCACTTTCTTTTAATAATTCACCTTTCCAACATCTGCAGTATTTTACTTTTGAATGAGAAAAAATGCATTATAAGGTAGAAATTTGCTGGGGGGGCCATGTTTTGAAACCCAGGATCTAGGTATTGCATAGCATGGCTCCCCACTCCCAATTTATATTTGGTGTGTTTTTGCATCCAAGGACATGACAGGTCACTGCAGTATGAATCTATATCCAAACTTATTTTGCAAAGTATGATGAAAAAATGTTTGCAGCTGTTTCTTTTTAGTAATTTAACAAATTAACAATCAATATATTTTGTCCACTTTGCATAAAATGAATTTCACATTAGGGCATTACTTTAATCTGCAAAACCTTTTGTTTTCAGAGGGATGAAAGCATTTTGTTTAATTATTCCCTATTATCATCCATCATTCTTTGTTCCCTTTCTGTTTCTAGGAACCAATGTTAATGAAGCCAAGCGCATCCTGGTTGAGAGTGGTCTGCCAATCACTTCTGCCAGCAATCTGGAAGATGCAGCTCAGAAGGCAGTTGCCAGCATGGTCCCAAAATAGCAGAATGAAGAACATTTTCCATAACTATCTTTCTTTATACTGTATCCCCAATCACTAATCTTAGAATTATGAATTTTCTATTTGTATTTCACACAATGATTGAACAAACATAGATAATTTTCAATACATACACGGGGTCTTCAGGGATGGATTTATAGAAAAATTTTGTACATTTTACAAAAATGTGGAATTATTTGCCTATTCCAGAAAGTCCTTGCCTGCTAGTATCATTTATTAATGTGAAAATTTTGCTAAAAACATTTTTTAAGGATCTTGAAGCCTGAATATTCTAATGGTACAAAATATTTCTTGAACATCTTTGTAATCTTCATTTATTGCAAGAAGGAGCTTAACCTTTGCCTTAATCTTCAAATTGATTGAAACAGCACCATTGCTTGTCCAGACACAGACCTAATCACATTGGTGCTGTCTTAAAAGCCTTAACCTTCAATGTTGCCAAGGAAGTCAACTTCAACTTGCAGCCAGCTTAGTCTGGGCATGCACAGAACGTAGTAGGTGAACACATTTATTATTCTCATAGATAAATAATCTTACTTAACTCACGTTTTTAATAATTCCTTTTATGTTTCTCCAGTTATTTTCTTTTCATAAGACTGACTTTTGTCACACTAGAACGTGACTGTCCAAACTTGTTGTTTCATACTTTTATGACCTTTTCATGTTTACAGTGCTTTAGACAATTGTGAAACCAAGTATATCAGTGCAAGCAAATTAATATAAATTGTTCCTGTGGCTACCTTTTATAGCATCAAATGTCTTCCGAACATGAATAAAATACTTTCAATGATATGGATGTGTTTAAAAAATAATTCTCAAGCGAAAGCATATTACGACATGTGAATGCTTCAGTACTCCTTCCTTAAAGCTCCCTCATATTTTGAGTTTCATGTTGTGATCAAATGATGTTTCGTAGTTAAAAACATCTGCCTTGTTGCCTCTTGAGTTCATTGGGAAAAACAAACAAGATCTGTCTACATATCTGCCATCTGTTGTCATCAAAAAGGATTAAGTTTTTCAATTTGCTCTTTCTCTTGTTCTCTGTTGAAGGTGCTGACATTTGAAATGTATTACAGATAGCAGTATGACATGGCATATGTTATGATGTGAAGGAGCCAGTGTAAGACTGAAGTGGACAAAATTAAAAATCAGAGCTGAAAAATGTGTTGCTGGAAAAGTGCAGCAGGTCAGGCAGCATCAAAGAAGCAGGAGAATCGACATTTCAGGCATAAGTCCTTCTTCAGGAAAATTAAAAATCTCACAACATCAGGTTATGGTCCAACAGGTTTATTTGGAAGTGCTGCTCTTTCATCAGGTGGTTGTGGAATATAAAATCATAAGACACAGAATTTATAGCAAAAGATTACAGTGCAACTGAAATGATATATTGAACAAACCTGGATTGTTAAGTCTTTCATCTTTTAGAATGGGTTGCAGGTTTCGGTTCATTAATATGCAAATTCCAGCACTTCTTTTAAGTCACTTTCTTGAGATAGCTTAAGGTTTTATAACAGAAGATGACATCTCAACTCAGACAATGCATTAAAGGTGTGAGGTCAGAGTCTGTATTTCAATCTTGAGTCAGACTGGTTCTATTTCCAAAGTGGAATTTACAAAATATTACATGGATTGACTGCCTGCAGATTGTGCATTTTTTTGAGCAAAATGGAATGTATCCGCAAATATAATTGTGCAAGTACAAATTCATCCCATAGACTTATATGTGTGTGCTCGTACATGAGAGAGAGAGAGAGTGTCTGTGAATGTGTGTGCACGTGAGAGTGTATGAGTTTGCGTGTGTGAAAGCTTGGTAAAGTGTGTGGGGACGGGGGTGTGATGGAATATAAGCCTGTGAGAGGGTGGGTGTGAGAATATGAGGGGTATATATGTGTCTGTACGAGAGCGGGCTTGTGTATGAGAGGGTTTGCGTGAGAGTGTGAACATGTAAGAGTGTGTGTATGTGTGTGAGTGAGAGAGAGTGCATAATGTGACATGAAGCCAAGGTCCTGGTTGAGGCCGTCCTCATGGGTGCCAAACTTGGCTGTCAGCCTCTGCTTGACCAATTTGCATTGTTGCCTGTCCTGAAGTCTGCCTTGGAAGATGGTCACCCAAAGATCCAAGGCTGAATGTCCCTGACCACTGAAATGTTCCCCAACTGGGAGGAAATACCCCTGTCTGGTGATTGTTGTGCGGTGTCCATTCATCCGTTGTCTTGGTTTGCTTAGTCTCGCCAACGTACCATGCCACAGGGCATCCTTGCCTGCAGCATTTGAGATAGCCAACTTTGGCCAACATTGCTTCCAAATAAACCTGTTGGACTATAACCTGATGTTGTGTGATTTTTAATTATGGCATAAGTTAACACCTGAAAACAGCTTGACAACATTTTGCCTCAAACATTACTATTTTGTATATATGTTAGCTCTCTGAGCTGGAAGATTTGTTTCCAGACGTTTTGTCACCATGACTAGATAACATCATCAGTGAGAGTCTCCAGTGAAGCGAGCTAACTTACCTACTTATCATCAACCTGAGCTACAAACCTGCTCAAAAATTGCTCACATTACGATTTTGTTTGTAGTGGTATGGATTTCTGTAGTGAACTTAATTTAACCAAAGCTACTAGCAGAGATGGAGGATAAGTAGACTAAGCCTGAATGAATGAATTAGTGTTAGCTTTATTGTCACATGTACTCAAATTAGTGCAATGAAAAGTTTACAGTCACTGCATTACAACACCATTGTAGGAACAAAGGTACCCAGGTACAGGTACGGTGGCACAGTGGTTAGCACTGCTGCCTCACAGCGCCTGAGACCCGGGTTCAATTCCCGCCTCGGGCGACTGACTGTGTGGAGTTTGCACGTTCTCCCCGTGTCTGCGTGGGTTTCCTCCGGGTGCTCCGGTTTCCTCCCACAGTCTAAAGATGTGCAGGCCAGGTGAATTGGCCATGCTAAATTGCCCATAGTGTTAGGTAAGGGGTAAATGTAGATGTAGGGGTATGGGTGGGTTACGCTTCGGCGGGGCGGTGTGGACTTGTTGGGCCGAAGGGCCTGTTTCCACACTGTAAGTAATCTAATCTAATCTAATCTAATCTAATCTAAAAAAGGTACTTAAGATCAAATTCTTAGGAAACAATAATAGGTTAAAACAGTAAAAAAACAGTCCAGCACGATAGTTCATAGGAATCAATTTGTTAAATAAAGAAATTAAAAGGTTCAAACTTCTGTCTGACATTGATATGCACAGAAGGAAGTAATTTGATTCATTGTGTTTCTACAGGCTTGTTGGCAATGAATCCTGTTCTCCTGCTGTTTCCCTGGAGCCCTGTGCATTTTTATTGACAATATCATCATTATCAGCTTTCTTATTGAAAGATGTAAGATTCTTAGGGAGCTTGACAAGATAGTGCTAAGAGAATGCTAAACCCATGGGACGCAGTTTTAAAGTTAGAAGTCTCCAATTTAGGAATGAGATATGGAGTTTTTTTTTGAAGGTCACTACTTTGTAGAGCTCTCTCTGCCAGAGAGCAGTGGAAGCCCGGTCATTTGATACATTACATAGACTTTTAGATAGAATAGCTAGATAACCAAGGGTTGTGTCGGCAAACAGAAAGGAGAGCTGAAACCATAGACAGATTGATCACGATTGTGTTGAACGATGGAGCAGATTCAAGGGCCTGAATAGCCTAATTTGCTCCTAATTTGTATGTTAATTTGTGGCCATCATTTTGACTTGAAGAGCTCTTGCCCCTTAGAAATACAGACTGGTTCCATTTTATGAATTTGATTTTGATTACCTCTTACTGATTGTCTTGCCCATTAATAATTTTGCTCAATTTTCTCTGGCAATCTCTGTCTTAACATGTTGAAATGACATATACACCTATGTGAGATCTTATAAACTATTCTTCCTTTCGAACACAACATTAAGCTATGTTGTGAGCACTTTTGGATGTACAAGACCAGAGTCAATAAAGCACAGATGTTTCAGAGGTTGGAATGTTAAGAAGTGTTACATAAATCAGAAGAGAGGGGTTTTGAATAGGAGGGTGAGAATATTACATTTGATCTTGTGTATGTCTGAAAGACACTGTGTACTTATGGCAGAGAACTGGATATGAGATAAAGTAGAGTTTTGAACAAACGTTTTCAAAAATGTCTTCATGGGATGCTGGCTTCATTGGCTAGGTCAATAATGATTGCCTATCCCTATTTGCCCAGGGGGCAGGTGACAGTCAATCACCTTGTTATGGATTTAGAGTCACATGTTGCCAGACCAGGTAAGGACATAGATTTCCTTGCCTAAAGGACATTTGTGAGACAGATGGGGTTTTATATCAATCAACAATGATAATTACATGGTTGTCATTGCTAGTTTATTTTTTACTACAAATCTTTACTAAATTTCACTGTCTGTCACAGCTGAGCTTCAAACCGGTACCATGAAAACCTTAGCCTGTAGTTCTGAATCCTTACTCCAGTGACATGACCACGACACCATCATGTGATGAGTCATGAATGAGTGCTTCAATTGGTAAAGTAAAATTGGACTAACATTGGATATGTGCTCTGATGAAGGATCATTGAACCCAAAATGTTAACACTGATGCTGTCAGACGATGAGTTTCTCCAGCAATTTCTGACTAAGTTATTGAAGATGCTTTGCTTGCCTCAGAAAATAACTGCAGTTATCAATGAGGCAAATGGAATGCTGTCTTGACCTTACAAGTTGGGTTTAGATTGTGTAATTCACTGGTCAGAGCACATAGTTGTGCTCAATTCTGGTTATTATGGTATTCAAGATGTGTTGGACCAGATTCTTATTCAAAAGATAAGGGAAACAAGTTAAAAGACTAGAAAACAGGGTTCAAGTGAAATAATAAACAATTGCAACAAATAATAAAACTGTGTTGAAATGTAGATCTGCAGTGCTATTTTAAATGAAGCTCTGACTTTAAGTCAATACATGATTCAGTCAAGAGAAACATAAAAGAAGGAACTTTCTATAGTACCTTTAAAATCTGGAAATGCTGAACTGATAAAGACATTTGAAAAGATTTAAGTATTCACTCATTTTCTCAAGAAATCACATCTCATTGTCAGCTACTATCAAAGCATTCCTTGCACTAAAAGAATGTTTAGTTTAAAAGTACTGTTCGCAAAAATTTGAGCAAGCACTTATCTATATTGTAACACCATATAGATAGGAGCCTCACGGGAGGCTCCCAAGCACTGAGGATGTCACCTAGACAGAGGACGAAACGTCTGCAACAAAAATTCCCAGCTCAACGAACAGAACCACAACACCATATGATATTTTTATCCAATGATAATTTCACAAATATCCTATTGTCCATATTAGAGAAAATGGCTTTAAAGTTCAATCAACCTCGTTGGATTTGATTATCAGGCAGAGTGTGTAACAGATGTTATATGTTGTTCCAATTGTAAAATTTTTAAGATTTTGTTTTGGAACTGTGTCTTCAATGTAAAATGTGAAGGGGATAATTTAGAGGAGGTGCTGGACAAGTGATATTGTTGTGAAATGAATAATCCAAAGATTTGGGTATTGTTTTGAAGACCTGGTTAAAATCCCAGAATGGCAGATGATGGAATGTTATTTCATTAAAAGTCCGGAATTGACTGTGAAACTGTTGTCAATTATCAAAAAAACCACCTAAATTCACTAATGTTCTTTAGAGAAGGAAGCTGTCAACCTTATCAAGTTTGGCCCACTGGGCAATTAGAATTCGCCAATAAATGCTGGCCTAGCCAGTGATGCCCTAGGGCCTATGCATGAATAACAACAAAATATGACCTGTTCTGAAGTTTGCCTGACAGCAATCCTAACATGGTTTGATTGCTAGATATTAAATAGACTGAGAGAAAGGTGCAAGATGGGAGATGACGGCAGCAACCTGGATTAAAATGAATAAACTGTGAGTCTCCAAATACCTAAAAGAGAAAGATGTGTAGGGTTGTTCTTTAAATATCCATTTGTTTCTAAAATTACAGGGTATTTGGGTCTTGAGCATAGCTAATCAGCATTTCTAACTGGATACAGGACCCATAAGATTCACACTGTCTTGCAGATGACTTTTAGAGGGGAAAGGTGTTGAGGAAAAACTTTGAAACTTAGACGCAGGTAGTAGCAAGGATCTGGGAGGGAGAAAAAGAAAGCAATTGATGCTGTGTTTTACATGCAGATGGAAGCTTGAAATGAAACTGAAAAGAGAATTCATGAGTTAAAATAAGCTGGAAGATTCACCTAACCTATTTGAGAGGAAGAATCTTCGGGGGGAAACTGCATTTTGAAAAACAATTCTCCAATTAAAAGTTCACGGTTAAGAAAGGAAAAGGAATGAAATAAACCCTTGCAAGTGAAGAATCACCTTGGAATGTTTCTAAGAGATGGAATGTTGACTTAAAGAGCAGTGTACAGTCTATGAAGTGTGTGCTTTCATTTTGCAAAAGAAAAAGGGGTATGTTCTGTTTTATGGTTTATAATATAAGTAGCATGTAAAGAGTTCAGTCAATTATATATTTAGTCTTTGTTACAATAAAAATCTTATCAACTGGAAATTCTTTTATTTTAAAATTGGTATCAATCTCTGTGAGAATTACTACAATACCACTGCCTAAAATGAATTAATTGTCTTGTGCACCAACAATCACTTTCCAATTATATTTCTTTACTGAAATGATTAAATATTTTGAAATCTAACTAAAATATATTTCTATGGATGTCTTTGTGGTCAGAAAGATGTGCAATATTTTAACAAATTGCATTTTGTACCTGTGCAAATCCTTCAAAAGATTTATATTTGATAAACATTATTAATATTAACAATCATTTTAGGCCTTGAAGAAATACCATGACCACTTCAGTTACTGCAGCAGAAAAATGTGGAAAGTTAGTACATGCATCATTTATTGTACACAGATAACAACTTCAGTGTGAATGCCAACCACTATTTTTCCAAAACTTTACTTATTTCAGCACTTTATTTCTGGCATCTATTTGAATATTTCTTTGCCTTTGACAACATCCATAAACTAGACCTGTTTATGTTTAATCAACACACATTTAAAAGCCAAAAGAAGTGTTACATTTATTTTCATTCAGAGTTTTACCATTTATACAATTTATTCAGTAATTTATTCTGTAATCCAAGATGGTGCCAGAATGTGGCAACATTATTTGCTTTTCACTGTACCTAGGTACAAGTGACAATATATAAAATAAATATTGTGTTGCATCATAGGGATTGGCTGGAAACCAAATGTACATTTTATTGCTCATCTTTTTTATTAACTGCTTATATATATTCTGCCTGTCTGTCATACTGACCATATCATATCAGACATCATTCTCTGTTTAAAAGATTGGGCAAATATTTGGCATGACATTTTGAAATACTTGCCAATTCATGCCAAAATTGTGTGGCTTCTGCTAAGCTTCCATAACTGAGAGGGGTGTATGGAGATGGTTTCATTATTGGCTGATGACTATATTATGGTAATTTTGCCAGATGAGGAAGAAGTATTATTTTACATTGATATCACAGAATCAGTAGATGGATATTTCTGTGAAGTTGAAGTTGGAAGGGCTTCACTGAATTGCAATATTGCTTTAAAGTTCTGAATGCTATGTATTAATTTGCTTCCCTGTAATACCTTCTGGAAAAATATAAACATAAGCCATAATTTTTCATTTTTATTCAAAAATGGAGACCCTGCGGAATTATACATTATTACTGTTAAATACTATTACAGTATACTATACAAGCTATTACAAGATTGCCAAGAATATTACAAAAATTACTTCATTTTACAAATCTGGCTTCAGGAAGGAAGTTACTATTTTTTCCCAAAATGAGTAAAAGTAACTACTTATGCCACAGTTTCTGAAGTTCCCCTATGTCCTCAGCCTGCAAAGTGTTGGCTGCTTATTGTATTTTTGTGAGAATCCTAATCCTATGTGCTCGAGCACAACTCCAAGATACCTAGCAATATTGACACTAAACATAGTCCCATTAACTGAAATATCATAGTGTTGTCATGTAAAATGCACCAATGCATTATGTTGTGGTGTGGTGTTGTGGTTTTCTGTTTTTCACAACTAGTCACAAATGTCCAGTTATGCTGTTGAGGGAAACAGACTGGAAGTAAAGGAACCGATGTTCATGAGTTAGTGCTACTAACGGGGAGTCTTAGCTGCTAAGTTTGCATTTTAGAATGCCATGCTACACATCTAAAGTTTTCCTGACTATTTGAACTATCTGAACCTGAGTTACTCTCCAAATTCTCTTCCACAGGGCTATTGTTGTCCTGCTATATTTGGTGGCTGCATACACAATTATACTAGTAAAGATCTACCTGAAGCTTTCTTGACTTCTGCCTCAAGTATTCTGTTTTGTACTGATGGAAGCATAAATGGAAAATAATTGATTGTAAAGGAATAGTTGAAAGAGACATATTGATGACATTTTTTCATCTTGCATTGATGCAAAAATGCCTCATTCCAGAGGTTAAAGATCACACACCAGGTTATAGTCCAACAGGTTTATTTGGGAACACTAGCTTTTGGAGCACTGCCCCTTCAGGTGGTTGTGGAGTATAAGATCATAAGACACAGAGTTTATAGCAAAAGTTTACAGTGTGATGTAACTGAAATTATATATTGAAAAGACCTGGATTGTTTGTTAAGTCTCTCATCTTTTCGAATGAACATGTTGGTTTCAGTTCTTTCATATGTGAATCGCAAAACTTTTTAAAAGTTACATTCTCAAGGGATTGGTGTCATGTCAGCCCAGATAATGCATTGAAGGTGCGAGGTGCCCTGCGTGAAACTGTCTGTGCCATAACGTTCAGACTTATTCTAATCTTAAAAAATGGATTTACAGAATCTTACATGGCTTCATGCAGTTTTTGAGCAAAATAAAATGTAATTCTGCAAGTAGAAATTCACCCCTCAAACTAATATGCGTGTGTGTGTGGGGGTATCAGATTGTCAGTGAGAGAGTGTGTGTATGTGTGAGAGTGTAAAGAGGTATAAGTCTGTGAGAAGGTGTGTGAGTGAGTGTGGAGTGTATGTGCGAGTGTATGAGAGAGAGCTTGTGTATGAGAGAGAGGGTCTGCATGAGTGTATGGGTCTGTGGGAGTGTGTGTGTGTGTCTGTAGGAGTGTCTGTGTGTGTGCGCACGCGTGTCTATGAGTGTGTGTGTGTGTGGTACAGTGGGGTCAGCTGTACTGTGACATGAACCCAAAGTCCACGTTGATAACATCCCCATAGTTACTGAACTTGGCTATCAGCCTCTGCTCGGACACGTTGGTTTGTTGCCTGTGCCGAAGTCCACCTTGGAGGACAATCACCTGAAGGTCAGAGGTCAAATGTGCCAGACCGCTGAAGCGTTCACCGACTAGGAGGGAACACTCCTGTCTGCTGATTGTTGTGCGGAGTCCATTCATCTGTTGCTGTAGCCTCTGCTCGGTCTCACCAGTGTATCATGCCTCAGGGCATCCTTGCCTGCATGTATGAGATAGATAACATTGGCTAAGTCGTGTGAGTACCTGCCACGTACACAATGGGAGTTGTCCCCATGTGTAATGGTAGTATCTGTGTCGACACTCTGAACTGTATTGCAGCTTCTACTGTGATAAGGTTGTATGGTGTTGTCTTGAAAACTGGGCAGTTCCCTACAAACTGATCTGTTTGAGGTTTGGTGGTTGTTTAAAGGCGAGAAGTGGAGGTGTGGGGAAGGTCTTGGCGAGATGCTCGTCCTTGTTGAAAGTGTGTTGCAGGCTGCGAAAAACATGGCGTAGTTTTTCGGCTCCTGGGACGTACTGGACAGGAAGGGTTGCAGCTCACGTCTGTCTCCTGAGGAGGTCATTATGGTTTCTCGCTGTGGCATATTGGAACTGGCAGTCGATAAGTTGAACATTCCCTGTTCTTATGAGGGAATCCTTGAGTACTTCCAGGTGCCTGTCACATTCCTCCTCATCTGAACAGGTCCTGTGTATGTGTAGGGCTTGCCCATATTGGATGGCTGTTATAATATGTTTCAGATGGAAGCTGGAGAAGTATAGCATTGAGGTTATCAGTGGGTTTGTAGTAGAGTGAGGTGCTGAGGTGACCATCCTTGATGGAGATGCACGAGACAGACAGTAGGGAGTAGTCATTGGTGATTTTGATGGTGGGCAGTGAGGAACCTATAAGTTGGTGTGTGATTTTTAAATTTATACACCCCAGTCCAACACCGGCATCTCCATATCATTTCAGAGGAAGCAACAATTTATAGTGCATGAGGTGAAGGATTTTAATTGGCTAGCAAGTGGATTCTGATTGGTCAAGATTTAACTATGGAAAATATTGTCCAACAAACTTTTATTTGCATTTAAAAACAAGTCAACTCTGCAGATTAGATTAGATTCCCTACAGTAGGGAAACAGGCCAGTCAGCCCAACAAGTCCACACCGACCCTCTGAAGATTAACCCACCCAGACCCTTTCCCCAACACTATATTTATCCCTGACTAATGCACCTAACATTATGTTAATAACAATAGACTCATTCCCCTATATTTATCCCTGACTAACGTAACTAACATTATGGGTAATTTAGCATAGCCAGTTCACCTAGCCAGCACATCTTTGGGTCGTGGGACCTGGAGGAAACCCACACAAACATGAGGAGAATGTGCAAACTCCACAAAGACAATCGCCAAAGGTAGGAATCGAACCTGGGCCCTTGGCACCGTGAGGTAGCAATGCTAACCACTATGCCACCCCATGGGCAGAGAGTAGCTTTTAGAAACTTCACATCCAGGCATTTTACTTTTTAAAAATTAAATGGAAGTTTGGAAACAACTGATCTCTGATCAGCACTCTCATTGTCACTGTCACAACATAACTCCATCACATACCATTTCAATTATATATAAGTACCCAGTTAGATCACCATTGTGACCAATTTGCCTGACTGATTGCTTTTCACATCAGATTTCATTATTAACAGAAACTAACTCTTCTCTAGCATACAAGTTTAATAAATGGGGAAAGGGAAGAGTAACGGACCTACTTGAAACTTAAACTATATTCCTTTAAAAACCCAAATGAAACATACATGATTATGATACACAAAAAAACAGACTGTTTGACACAAATATCATGAGTGAAAAAATATAGACAATGAGTGAAAGTCCAAAGATCTAAAAGGTGGTGTTGCCTTTGCTTTGGACACTTTAAGGAGTTTATGTATTAAAAATACTTTATCCAAGACCTCTTGTCTATGACGCACATAAAGGGGCTTAAAATTCAGTACTTAAATCTTCCCAAGTAAATACACCATGTCAGCATTTCCCAAATTCCCATAATATTTACTCTTCCAGTTCTACTCATCTGAGAAAGTATATTACCCACGATGTATTAATGCTGGGCTATCAGAATCTCCCTCCTCTCCAATGTAGAGCTGGCTCTCTGCCATAAAGTTGGGTCTTGGATTTCTCTGGTGATCTCTCTGTCCAGGTGATTGGTGTTGCACTGATGAGTTAGATTGAGTCTGTGCTTGGGGTGTGGCTCCCAGGTGTTTTATTTTTATCCCCTTGCCCCAGATCTTCCTGTAGCCTTTGGCCAGAGGTGTCATGAACGGTCTTCAAAAGCATCCAATAGGGCCACGTCAACACCCTTCACTGTCGCCCTGCCAGTGATGTGTAAAGTGCACATCCTCAGGTACTGGCTGGAAGTTAAGGTGCCATAAAGTCTGATCGATACTTCTCCAACACATAATCCTCAGGCAGTCCGAAACTGAAGGAGTTGACCCCAACTGAGTGTTGCAGACTGGCACATTCCAAGGTCCAGGACTACGTGTTGAGGGATGCGCTGAAGCTTGGGGCAGCTGCCGCCAAGGCGCAGTGAGGAAAGACCACTGTGTAACATCTGCCTGCCTAAGCACAGGGGTCCAATGCAGTAAGGGGGCTCCGCTGACCCCCCTGCTAAATATGAGGATAGTAATCGTACAGACCTGTATATATGAATAATTACTCTGTCTCTGTATGCCAAGAAATGGAATGTTTACGTATGTATGGCATGACCAATTGTACAGATCATCAAAATATTTTATGAATAAAGTATATTTTTGAAAAAAAAATCCTCAGGCTGGTTGTACCTGGTTTCCCCTGAACCTTTGTGATCTCTTTGACCTTGGTTTCTACTGTTCTGTAGCTGGTGGCTGCTGGTTACTTTAGCCAATGTTTTGTCAGGTATTTTCTCTGATTGTGGATCAGTTTAGAATGTTAAATTTTGGGCCATTCTGGTCATTTGACCACATGGTTATCTCTCACAGTTCCATTTGATTTTAGTAATGATGATATATAAAGTGACAGTTATTCTTTACTTTAAGTTGATCTGGAGGTCCTAGGCCTTTCCTTGTATTAAAATTATTTCCTTTTGCTTAGTTTTTCTGTCTTTTCACTCACACCAAGAGAAGGTAGAAAGAGATGTTTTCAATTTGCTTGTTCTAGATGTGTCTGGCTGTTATACTTACAGATCAGTAATAAACTGCAGTTTAACTCAGCTGAGAGTTTATCATCGGACAGTTTGCTTAAACTCAAGGACACCTAGTGCCACTCTATTTCAAAGTAACAATCTCACTGCTTCAAAACATACAGGATTGTATAGGGGCCTGCACAATGGGGATATGGAAAGGAATATGTCAGAATCACACAAGAAATCAGGCAAGTCCATTTGCACTGTCAGGAGCAATTCATTGCATCTTTTCACTAAATTCCATGCACTAAGGTGAGATTTTTCAAGGAAGAAGGAAGTTCTTCCAAAAAGTGGGATTATTGCTTGTTAAAGACTTATTAATTGCACATCTCACCTCATTACTGCCTTGTTCCTCTCACTTCCAGCTGCAGCAGGCTGTCAACACAGACATCAAGCCATAGCACAACTGTATCAATGATGTGAAGCATCATGCTGGCACTGTTAAATTTAGAACTAGATAAAGAATCAAGCCAACAGATGTAGTGCAAAAGGCATTAAGTTTATCCAACCATGATACTTTATAGGCCGTGTGTTGTCACTTCTGTCACCAAAGTGCAATCAGAGGGTTATTATTTATTTTTCTCCCATTATATTCTCAGTGTTGCTCCAGGTTTCACAGTTGACATAGAGACACTCTGCGTGGCAGTGGAACCCTTTGGCTTTCAATGATTGGTCAGTGACCCTGTGGGGTCCTTGTGTCTGGATGGACCAAACATCTTGAGGGTTGTTTTGTCAAGTGAACCCTCCTCAGCTTCAACTTCCAAGGGTCGGAGGAAGACTGGGAGTGTGGAGTTAATAGGCTCAGCACCTCAGGATTATCCTAAGAGGAGACTTCTGATGGCCTGTACATGGTTTTACCTCTGGCTGGGTGCCCTGTCTCCTTGAGGAAAGGGCACCCACAGTGTACATTAATTTCTTTTACCAATACTGTGTTGTTATCAGTCACCAAGAGCTATGTGAGAACCTTATGGAAACATTTATTTTTTAGTTATGTTTTCTTCTTGACAAGAAATGACTCCTCAAAGTGTACAGCTGAGATTCACTTGCACAATAAATTCAAACATATACTTGATAATTGTATTTCATGGCACGTTAGTGCTTCACCACACTGCCACTCAAGATTACTTCAATCTTCTACAAGAATTGCACCTTTCTCTTTATTAATTGTTTTAAGCTGAAATCAAACAGATAATTAGAAATTAACATTTATTAGAACTAATGAGAAAATAGAAGTTATTAAAACTAATCCATAATGTAATTAGCATCAGGGTCATTCTAGTCAAATCTGTTGGCAAACATAGCAATCAGTTAAAGGCTTGTACATGACGTAAATATACCAATTTACTTTTTCATAGAGTGGGAGTTATCTTAAGACTTGGTTGTGTTAAGATCTCAGTCAAAGTTTCAAAAGTTTAATCATGTTGCTGTTTGAATTTTCTAATAGTTTACTGGGAAAACCAACCCTTAAAATGACTGAAGTGTTGCACTTGATAAAATGATAGTCGAAGTCAGTTAAATCATTTTGTTCCAAATTTCAAGCACTTATTTAAGGACTTTATTTTACTTACAATCTTTAGTTTAGATTGAATAAGTTTATCAAATATTAAGTTGCCATCAATTAAAAATTTCAATCCATATTAACCCTACCAGCAGAGTGAATCACAATGCAGTAAGAAGGAGCAGTTCTGTACTGATCAACGTATTTAATAATATTGTAAAGTGTTTCTTTTTAATTCTTTTTCAGCATGCTGCTATGCATTCTTACTCAGTATAGGAATAATGGTAAAGTGTTATTTCAGATTTATGTTTACTTTCTAATGATAAGAATAATAAGATAATGAGAATAAAAAGTTTAATTTTAATCATATGGCTCAGTGTCAATTTCAGAAAGTTTTGTGGAGGCAGTCTGTCTGTCTGTCTGTCTCTCTCTCTGTTATATTGAAGTATCTCACACAATCTTCCACAACTCACCTAATTGCATATGCACCATGCCTCTAGAATGGCCTGCTCATGTTATCGAATGATCACCAATGGTGAAAGAACTTGCCACTGCCAGGATCTTCTTGGATTCCTGGTTCTGGCACGAGGTGTAAATTGCAGTTGTGCACCAGGTTAAGTATTGTCAATGAGTAGCTGGTCTTCACTATTTGAAGAATTTCTGCAGAAATGGATGACAAAGAAAAAGTAGCACCCTGCTTCATTGATAGGGAACGGAAGGTCGTGATGAACCAGGTACTGGAGAAAAGAGTGTTCTTCCTTCCTCAGGATCACCACACAAAACTATGAAAACCAGACTCTGACAGTTTGGTCTAAAGTTTCCATCCAAGTCAATGTGATGTGTGTAATCTGGAGGAATATCCAGCAGGAAGGAGGTAATGATTTTTTTGTACTTCACGTGGGTTAGTGCCACCATTGTCTCTGATAACTTTCACTCACTCTCAGTCTGCTACTGCACACTCCTGCCACCAAAGCTCATGATCCATCACTCTGACTGTGACATTGGACTGGCATCATTCCTCAGTCACTCTTCCCTGTAAATGCAAGAGCAGATTAGGCCATTCAGCTGAAGTCTGCTCCCCCATTCAATGAGATCTTAGTTGATCTGATAATCCCCAATTCCACTAGCCTGCCTTTTCTGCAAAACATTTGATTTATAGTCTTGGGGTGTCTAGTTGACGTGGACGAGTTGGACTGAAGTGTCTGTTTCCATGCTGTACATCTCTATGACTCTATTATGGCTTTATAACCCTTAATTCCCTCACTGATTAAAAACCTGTCTATCTCAGCATTTACTAGGCTGATCCTATTAATTACTAGACCTATTAATCCAGCATCTACAGCCCTAAATGCTACACTCCAAGAGTTGACTAGCATTGACTTCCATCACTTTTGCCCGAAACATCGATTTTCCTGCTCCTCGGATGTTGCCTGACTTGCTGTGCTTTTCCAGCACCACTCTAATCTTAACTCTAACTTCCAAATCTGCAGTACCCACTTTCACCTAATTGGGCTCCCATGAGGGGAAACCTTTCCACATTCAGCCAGTCAAACACCCGAAGCGATAGCAAAAAAAAGAATAGCTGATGCTGGAAATCTGAAAACAGAAATTGCTGGAAAAACTCAGCAGGTCTGGCAGTATGTGTGAGAGAAAGCAAAGTTTATATTTCAGGTCCAGTGGCCCTTCTTTGGAACAGCCTGGTTGTGAAGAAAGGGTCAGTGGACTCGAAACGTTAATCCTGCTTTTTCTCTACAGATGCTGCCAGACCTGCTGAGGTTTTCCTGAAATTTCTGTTCTTGTTTGTGACCATAAGAATTAAAGACCTCAATCAGGTATGTTTCAATAAGGTTGCATCTCATCCTTCCAATCTCTAATGAGTACAAGCCCAAACTACTCAATGTCTCCTCATAAGACAATCCTTCCATATCCTGGATCAGCCTAGTAAACTTTCTCTGGAATGCATCCAATGCTGGTGCATCTTGTTTTGGATAAAGTCCCAAAACAGTTCACAGTAATCCAGCTGTGGTCTGACTAATGCCTCTTATAGTTTTATCAACACTTCCCTATTTTTGTAATCCATTTCCTTCTGAGGTAAAGGCCAACATTCAATTTGCTTTCCTTATTACCAACTGAACTTGGATATTAACTTTTTGAGATTTATTACAGATTACATTACAGTGTGGAACCAGGCCCTTCGGTCCAACAAGTCCACACCGACCCGCCGAAGCGCAACCCACCCATACCCCTACATTTACCCCTTACCTAACACTACGGGCAATTTAGCATGACCAATTCACCTAACCTGCACATCTTTGGACTGTGGGAGGAAACCGGAGCACCCGGAGGAAACCCACGCAGACATGGGGAGAATGTGCAAACTCCACACAGAGAGTCGCCTGAGGCGGGAATTGAACCCAGGTCTCTGGCGCTGTGAGGCAGCAGTGCTAACCACTGTGCCATCGTGGTTAGCGCTGAGAACTGAGGGTTTATGCCTGAGAACTCCCAAATCCCAATTGTAAATATGCCAATTCAAATTGAAATTACCCTTCAGAATAACCTCATGCACGTTTGGAAGTGTTCTAATATTGCCTCAAGAAATATAACTGAAAAATGCATTTCCCATAAATGCTGAAAAGATTGAAGTGTCACCACCCACTGCAAGTCCTTCCATCAATGGTCTTCAAATAATAACATATCATTTGATATGGTTAAAGACCCACCTTGCTTTCTTTCATATAAACATTAAATGTAACGAGGGTAGAACAATCTATTTGGTTGAATATACAAATATTTGCAAGTAAAATGTTTGAACATAGCAGCAGAAATTAGGCCAGTCAGCCCAGCGAGTCTGGTCTGCTATTCAATCATGTTGGATAGGTTTCCAACCCCATTCTCCCTGTAACCCTTGATCCCTGGATACTCAAGAACCTATTTATCTCTGTCATAATTATACTCAATGATCTGGTCTCCACAGCCTTCTGTGGTAATGAATTCCACAGATTCACCATTCTCTGGTTAATGAAGTTTCTCGTTATCTCCATTCTAAAAGGTCTTCTCTTCACTCTAAGATTGTGCCCTCAGGTCTTAGTCACTACTACTAATGGAAACATCTTCCCAACATCTACTCTGTCCAGCCATTCAGCATTCTGTATGTTTCAATTAGATCCCCACCACTCATCCATCTAAATTCCATACAGTATAAACCCAGAGTCCACAAACATTCCTCGCATGTTAAGTTATTCATTCCTGGAACCATTTTTGTGAACTTCTTCTGAACATGCTCTAGGGCCATTACATCTTTCCTGAGAGATGGGGCCCAACACTATGCACAATATTCAAAGCTGTGTCCTCACACAAGTTTCAGCCCTTATATGAGTTATAACTGTAACACAGAACGTCAACATACAAAGGATTTATATATATGTGTGTCCTTATGTGTATTCCAACTACTTAAATACATTGAGAAATAATTAATCAGATATTGGGTGCAACCAGTGACAACTGTGTTGAACAATAAAAAAAAACTCAGAACCAAATACCACAGATAATGACCATAAATTAAATTGGAATGTACTGCAGAATTTGACTACAGTGATTCAAGTTGGTAACACATCATCATCTTCAGAGTAACTAGGGTGGGCATAAATGTTAGTCCAGTGAGCAACACTTTGATCCCATGCATGAATTTTAACAAAAAAAGAAACCCACAACAAAAGAGACACCGTGCTCTCCCATTAGAGCAGGTACAGGAGAGGTAAAGAACTGAGCACAGTATGGTGCCTACCAAGCCTTTTATTGTGTGCATTAAAAATGCCAGCCATGAAACGAAGGCCTTTGCCATTTCTGGAATAGTCAGATAAAGCACTGTTGAATACATTTCTCAAACAATTTCTCAATAAATCCCCATGTTAACATTTCAAAATTCATATGAATGCAAATGCTAACAAAACAGCAGTAATGCAGCACTGCAACATTCAATATATTTTCTTTTGAGTACAATGTATAATTATAAATCATTCAATGAAAATCTGTATTTTTAAAGTACTTTTAATGTTATTGAAATATTATTTTGCGTACCCACCACCCCAATACTTCATATGAGCTATACCAGCTCATCAACAATGGTCAGGCAGTAGCAGAAGAAAAGGCTGAAGTTGTTGAGGTGGCTGATGTTGGAGTCCAGGTTGTTCGGCAGCACCAGGATGAGACGGTAAGGCTGCAGCTCAGCATTGGAGACATCACCACCAGACCCATGGTCAGGGCAGAGCTTTGAGACTCAGTGAAGTATTGGAGTTGAGAAGAATCAGAGGTGATCTTATTGAACCACATATGATTTTGAGCTTATGGGGGCTGTCAGGAATTTAGAGATAAGGCCACAATCAGATCAGTTGTCATCATATTGAATGATGACGGCATCTTGAAAGGCTTTATGATCTACTCTTGTTTCCATTTTTTATGGTTGTTTGATCTTATAAGTCCATCTACCTCATCTCAGTCATTCAGCATCGCTTTCTGTTTCCTTTTCTCTCATACACTTACCTAATTTCTTTCTGAAAGCATCAAGACCAGCGACTTCAAATATTTCAGTGGTACCAAGTTCTGCATTCTAATCGATCCTTATTTTCCCTATGATGCTTGTAACTAGCTATCGCACATCTGTGGCCTCTTATTTTTGATTTTTGCACAACAGAAAATATTCTCTCCACATCTAACCTATTGAACACATTGATCATGTTAGAGACCTCAATCAGGTTTCTTTTAAGTACAGTAATAACAGCATGCCTAGTGTCTCATTCTTTTTCTGTGTATCCAAATACTTGAAGAAGTTGAAAACAGTTTAGTTAAAGTAAAGCCCTTGCTGAATTGGAATTTGAACTCTATCTCTCACTATAATGTAATTAAGTAACTTGGAAAAGGCATGTAATGTTTATAGATCTTTTTCAAACGCAGAGTGTCATTAACATTTTACAGCTTATTCAACATAAAATATAATAATTTCAAGATATCAGTATTATCTATATTCTTTAAAGATGATTTCAATTGTGTCCCATTAATACATTTCTGTTATTCTATTTGGATACTTTCTGTGTACATAGCACTGGCTTGAAAAATCAAGTTCAATAACATATGAACCATATAAATATTTTTTTAAACAAACTGACATTACTCCACCAAGGTTTGGAATATAATGCTGCTTTTTCTCCAAATGATGTTTGCGGAAAGAAAAGGATTCTGTGATGTGAAAATTAGAAAGAATTCTTCTTAAGATATAGAAGGAGGAATATCTGCATGATTAAGTTAACTTGCTATTTGCAATATTGCCTGATTTCTGAGAGTAAACCTAGTGCGGCAGGGGAGAGGGAACCAGACCAGTAAGTTAACAAATGAAATGACTGAAGAGGAGTTAGAGACTAAAGCCAGTAAGTCTAAGAGAAACACCCTTCCACCAGACTCTGTCTTCTATGACCAAACCAATTCTATATCCATTTTACCAGCTCACCATGGATCCCATGTGATTTCACCTTCTGTATGAAGTCAGAAGTCATGCAACACCAGGTTATAGTCCAACAGGTGTATTTGTAATCGCAAACTTTCAGAGGGCTGCTCCTTCGTCAGGGTCTGAAAGCTCTGAAACCTTATGATTTCAAAACAACCTGTTAGATCATAACGTGGTATCATGTGACTTCTGACTTTGTCCACCCCAGTCCAACAGTGCCAGCTCCATATCATGGCTACCTCCTGTATGAGCCTTGTTAAAGTCCATGTAGAAAACATCCACCACCCTGCCCTCATCAATAATCTTTGTCACTCCCGCAAAAAACTCAATCAAGTCTGTGAGACACAACCTCCAGTGCACACTGCCAGGCTGCCTATCACTAATAAGTCCCTAAGAAACAGGGAGCAGTTACTGAACACAG
Source organism: Chiloscyllium punctatum (assembly GCF_047496795.1). NCBI lineage: Eukaryota > Metazoa > Chordata > Chondrichthyes > Orectolobiformes > Hemiscylliidae > Chiloscyllium > Chiloscyllium punctatum. The sequence continues at coordinate 45,864,508 of NC_092750.1, read as the reverse complement.
CAGAACCACAGGTCTGAAGCGTATTTGTTTTAATGTGAGGTTTATGACAGGTAAGGCAGATGAGCCCAAATCAGTACATATGGCTATGATGCTGTAACTACTACAGAGACTTGGTTGAGAGAAGGACAAAACTGGCAGCTTAATGTTTTGGGATTCAGATGTCTCAGGCAAGATAGAGAGGGTTGTTCCTGCATGTTCCTATGAAAATGAAAAATAACAATTCCAAGATTCAGGAACTTTGGATGACAAGAGAAGTTGTGACCTTCATCAAAAAGAAAAAGGAGGCTTACCTAAGGTTTAGAAACCTGAAGATAGACAGGGCACTTGCACAAGATAAAGAAAGCAGGAATGAAGTTAACGGAGGAATTAGGAGGCCTAAAAGACGTTATGAAATATATTTAACAAACAGAATTAAGGAAAATTCAAAGGGCATTTTAAAGAGCAACAGAGTATCTGGGGAAAGGGTGGGTCCATTCAAGAATAAAGGAGAGAATTTGGGGAGGGATTTGCCTTGTTACTTAAGAATGAAATTATCTATGGCACTGATTGACATAGGGTCAGATGATGTGGAGTCTGTGTGGGTGGAGCTGAGGAAACACAAAGGCAAAAAACCATAATGGGAGTTATGTATAGACCTCCCAGCAATGGCTAGGACCAGGGACATAGGATACACCAGGAAATAGATAGGCCATATCAGAAAGGCAAGGTCACGGTGATCATGGGGGATTTCAATATGCAGGTGGACTGGGTGAATAATGTTGCCAGTGGATCCAAAGAAAGTGAATTCATGGAATGCTTACAGGATGGCTTTTTGGAACAGCTTGTGATGGAGCCCGGAAGGGAGCAAGCTATTCTAGACTTAGTTCTATGTAATGAACCGGACTTTATAAAAGATCTTAAAGTAAGGAAACACTTCAGAGGCAGTGATCATAATATGGTAGAGTTTAATCTGCAGTTTGAAAAAGAGAAGGCAAAATCGGATGTAATGGTGTTACAGTTAAATAATAGTAATTACAGGGGCATGAGAGATGAATAATGAAAATTGACTAGAAGCAGAGCCAAGCGTGGAAGACAGTAGAGCAACAATGGTAGGAGTTTCTGGGTGTAATTGAGGACACAGTACAGAGGTTCATCCCAAAGAAAAGAAAGATTATTTGGGGTGGGTTTAGACAGCCATGGCTGACAAAGGAAGTCAGGAAGTGTATCATGGAAAAAGAGAGAGCGTATAAAGTGGCCAAGAGCATTGGGAAATCAGAAGATTGGGAAGACTACAAAAACAAACATTGGATAACAAAGACAACAATAAGGAAGGAGAGGATCGAGCATGAAGGTAAACAAGCCAGTAATATTAGAAATGATAGTAAAAGTTTCTTCCAATACATAAGAAACAAAGGAGAGGCAAAAGTAGAACTTGGCCACTCCAAATTGATGCAGGAAGACGCGTGATGGGAGATAAGGAAATAGCTGAAGAACTTAATCAGTACTTTATGTCAGTCTTCACAGCGGAAGACATGAGTAATATCCCAATAATTAAGAGTCAAGAGGCGGAGTTGAGCATGGTAGCCATTACAAAAGAAAAAGTGCAGGAAAAGCTAAAAGGTCTAAAAATTGATAAATCTCCTTGCATCAATGGGCTACATCCTAGAGTTCTGAGAGAGGTGACTGATGAAATAGTGGAGGCGTTGGTTGTAATCTTTCAAAAATCACTGGAGTCAGGGAAAGTCTCAGATGATTGGAAAATCGCTGTTGTAAACCCTTGTTCAAGAAAGGATGTAGACAAAAGATGGAAAACTACAGATAGATTAGCCTAACCTCAGTTGGCGGTAAAATTCTAGAATCCATCGTTAAGGATGACATTTCTAAATTCTTGGAAGTGCATAATTGGATTAGAACAAGTCAGCATGGATTTAGTAAGGGAAGGTCATGCCTGACAAGCGTGTTAGAATTCTTTGAAGAGGTAACAAGTAGGTTAGACCAGGGAAACCTAGTAGATGTCATCTAGCTAGATTTCCAAAAGGCCTTTGATAAGGTGCCTCACGGGAGGCTGCTGAGTTAGGTGAGGGCCCATGATGTTCGAGGTGAGCTACTGGCATGGATTGAGGATTGGCTGTCTGACAGAAGACAGAAAGTTGGTATAAAAGGTTATTTGTTGGAATGGCAGCTAGTGACAAGTGTTGTTCTGCAGGATTCAGTGTTGGGGTTGCAGCTGTTCACTTTATATATTAATGATCTGGATGAGGGGTCTGGGGAATTCTGGCGATGTTCTCCGATGATATGAAGTTAGGTGGACAGGCAAGTAGTTCTGTGGAGGTGGAGAGGCTGCAGAAAGATTTAGAGAGTTTAGGAGAGTGGTCCAGGAAATGGCTGATGAAATTCAATGTGAGCAAGTGCGCGGTCTTGCACTTTGGAAAAAAGGGACGGACTATTTTCTAAACAGTGAGAAAATTCATATTGGTGAAAAAGGATATGGGCGTACTAGTCCAGCATTGTCTAAAGATTAACTTCCAGGTTGAGTCTGTGGTTAAGAAAGCAAATGTAATGTTGTCATTTATATCAAGAGGGTTAGAATGTAAAAGCAGTGAGGTGCTACTGAGACTTTGTAAAGCTTTGGTTAGGCCCCATTTAGAAAACTGTATCCAATTTTGGGCCCCACACCTCAGGAAGGACATACTGGCACTGGAGCATGTCCAATGGAGATTCACATGGATGATCCCTGGAATGGTAGGCCTAGCATACAATGAACAGCTGAGCATCCTGAGAATATATTAGAGTTTAGAAGGTTGAGGGGAGATCTAATAGAAACTTACAAGATAATGCATGGCTTAGAAAGGGTGGAATGTGGGAATTTGTTTCCATTAAGTGGGGATACTACGAGCCTTGAGCATGCCTTAGAATTATACAGGGTCAATTTAGAACAGAAATGCGGAGACATTTCTTCACCTAGAAATTGGTGGGCCTGTGGAATTCATTGCCACAGCGCGTAGTGGAGACCAGGACGTTAAATGTCTTCAAGGCCAAGATTGATAAATTCTTGATCTCACAAGGAATTAAGGGCTATGGAGAAAGTGTCAAAATGTCCATCAGCCATGATTGAATGGCGGAGTGGATTAATGGGCCAAATGGCCTTACTTCCACTCCCATGCCTTATGCTCTTATGGTCTTATATGTGGAGCTGGAGGAAGTTTGTGAGGGTCTTAAAGAATACTTTGCACCAGTATACGTGAAAGAGAAGGGCATGGTGGATGGTGAGTCTTGGGAGTGAGATGTGATAGTCTAGTTCAGGCAGATAGAACAAAGAAGGAGGTGTTAGGTTTTTGAAGACATTGAAGTAGACAATTATCCAAGAACTGATAGGATCTATTGAAAAATAATGAGGGAGGCAAGGGAGGAAGCTGCTAGGGCCTTCTTCAAAATCTTTGTATCCTCTATAGTCACAGGAGGGATCCCAGAGAACTGTAGAATAGCTAATGTTGTTCCTTTGTTTAAGAAGGGAAATTACAGGCTGGTGAGCCTTACATCAGTGATGGGGAAATTATTGGAGAAGATACTTAGTGGCAAGATTTATTCACATTTGGAAAAATATGGACATATTAGTGATGTGTCAAAATTAGGGTGGTGCTGGAAATACATAGCAGGTCAGGGAGCATCCAAGGAGCAAGAAAATTGATATTGCAGGCAGGAGCCCTTCACCATGATTTTCTTGCTCCTCGGATGCTGCTTGACCTGCTGTGCATTTCCAGCCCCACTCTAATCTTGACTCTAATCTCCAGCGACTGCAGTCCTCACTTTCGCCTTATTGGTGAAAGGCAGCCTGGCTTTGTGCACTGGAGGTCATGTCTCACAAACTTGATTGAGTTTTTTGAGGAAGTGACAAAGATTATTGATCAGAGCAGGGAGGTGGATGTTGTCTACGTGGACTTTAGCAAGGCTCATACAGGAGATAGCCATGATGTGGAGCTGCTGGTGTTGAACTGGGGTGGACAAAGTCAGAAGTCAGACGAAACCATGTTATGGTCAACAAGTTTTGTTTTTAAATCATAAGCTTTCGGAATTTTCAGACCCTGACAAAGGAGCAGCACCTCGAAAGTTTGTGATTATAAATAAACCTTTTGGACTATAACCTGGTGTCATGTGACTTCTGACTTTATACAGAAGGTGAAATCACATGGAATCCCTGGTGAGCTGGTAAAATGGATATAGAATTGGTTTGGTCATAGAAGACAGAGTCCGGTGGAAGGGTATTTCTCTGATTGGAGATCTGTGACCAGTGGTGTTTTGCAGTAATAATGCTGATATCTCAATTGTTTGTAGTATATATATAAATGAGTTGGAGGAGAATGTAGTGGTCTGCTTAGTAAGTTTGTGGATGACACAAAGATTGGGGGAGCTGTGGGTAGTGAAGAGGATTGCTAGATGATACAATAGGATCAGGATAGGCTGAGACTTGGGCAGAGAAATGGCAGACGATATTTAATCCAGACAAATGTGAGGTTATGCATTTTAGAAGATTTAATGCAGGAGGGAAGCATACAGCAAATGGCAGATCCTTAGATGTATTAACATACAAGGAGATCTAGGCCTCTAGCTCCACAGTTCCCTGAAAGTGTCAGTATATAAGATGGTGGAAAAGGAATACAGCATCCCTGCCTTTACCAGTCAGGACATACAATACAAAGAACAAAAACAGAAATTGCTGGAAAAGCTCAGCAATTTTGGCAGCATCTGTGAACAGAGATCACAGTTAATGTCTTGGATCCAGTGATCCTTCTTCAGGACATAGAATATAAAAATTGGCAAGTCGTATTGCAGCTGTATAGAATTCTAGTTCAATCTCACTTGGAATATTGCAGACAGTTCTAGTTGCCACACTACCAAAAACATCGGACACTTTGGAGAAGGTACAGAAACTGTTTACCAGGATGTTGCCTGGATTGGAGGGTATTAGCTATGGTATTAGCTACAAAGAGAGATTGTTTTCACTTGAATGCTGGAGGTTGAGGGATGACCCGATAGAGACTTACAAAATTAGAGAGGCATAGATAGAATAGGTAGTATCTTTTTTTCAGGGTAGAAATGTCAGTTACTCGGGGATGTAGGATTAAGGTGAAGGAGGGAGAATTTAAGGGAGATGTGAGAGACAAGCTTTTGACACCGAGAGTGAGAAATGCCTGGAATGTGCTGCCAGAAGAGGTCATAGAAACACATACAATGGCAACACTGAAGAGGCATCGTGACAGATCCATGAACAGGCAGGGAATAGAGGGATACAGACAGTGTAGAAGCAAAAAGGTTTTAGTTTAGAAACACAGTCTGGATGGGCTGAAGGGCCAATTCCAATGCTGTACTGTTCTTTGTTCTTTAAATTGTTTCAGTCCACTCTGTTACCTTTCACATTAGTTAGTAAGCAAGAGAAACATACAAAGTTCATATCATTATTTTCCATTTACACTTTGAAATTAAATACCACAGAATTGGAAACTTCTCTTCTAAGCAAGGTGTGAATGTACATATTAATATAATATTAAACAGTAAAGCAAATCTCAAGGGATGACATTATGTACCATTATTATGCAGGAAGACATATTTCATAAAATTGAAGATTGCCTTTCATACATTAGAATTGGAATCTTCCAAAGATAATCTTCCAACAAAGCTCAGCACGATTAAAGGAATTAGTCCTTCAAAACAAAATTCTAACTATGTCAACCTGAGATTAAATCCAATAATTATGATACATGTGCTATTCCTGACTCTGTATCCTACACAAAGTTGGTTGGGCGGGGAGTTGACCGAATGTGGGTGTGACAGCTGAAGGGAATATGAGTGAGAGTTTCTGACTTTCCTTTAATTTCAACAGTTTCTGACTTGCATTTACAATAGCAGGGAAAACTGTTTATCTAGCTATTCCATTAGGTACCAGCCTTTGGCTCAATGAAAGCACACTCAACTCTATTTGTGAAATTTATGAATTAAAGTCCTACTCCAGAGATATGACGATAAAATGTACACTGATTCTACCACATGGTACTGAATACTGACAAGTTGAACTGAGCCCACTCTGTCCTGTTTTGAACACTCAGCAATATCCATCCCTCAATATGCATCACTAAATCAGAATCTCTAGTTACCATAATGTTGTTATGGCACTATCATCTTGCACCCTTTATATGTTGAACTGCTCCCCTTCAATCTGGGTCAGAATTATTGTCCCCTCTGCATCCCAATTTGCTGGCTTCAATCCCCCTAATGACGTCTCCAATGTACCCACTACAGAAAGGGGCCCTGACAACATCCCCCACCCCCCCCCCCTTGACTTTCAATGAACAGAGGCCAAGACTGACCACAGGCCAACCTCACTGACCGACTTGGAATGACAGCCATGACTAATGAAAAACCAGACACCTGAGTGATCTCTATGCACATCCCTGGATGAGTTATCACTAATGCTCAGACTGGCTAAACTGGACGTGTAAACCTGACCTGATTTCCGGATCCTGAACACCCAAACACCCAAAGCAAAAACTCAATTTCTCTCTTAAAATTGTTCCGTTTAAAAATCAGGTATTCAGCTCTGGTTAATGGTTGCTCATGAGGCAATATTGCAGTTTATTATATAGACAAGTTAACATGAAGTCAAACTAAAAATATAATTAAAGAAAATTCATGAAACCATTATATTAACATGGACTGCCTTCAGTTGACAGTGTTAATAACTGATACATATACAGTAATACATAAATTTAAAGTAGGAAATTGTATTAAAAAGTGCTATTCACCTTTTAATAAATCCATGTCAGAAAGACCTTATAATTAATGGCTAACAATAAGAATAATTGCTCTTAGTAGAAACCTTATGTCCAGTCTCTGCTTGCTGTACTTTTGGTATATCTAATGAATATCAAAAGCAAGTCGAATACAGTTTGTCTTAAATGGTATAAAATTGTTTAAACATTTGCTAACTAGGGATAGAGAATCAACTTTGTCCTTCTTCATTATGCTGTGATCTCCTAAAATGAAGGTGTTTAAATTATCCTTCCCATCCACTGACTTTTGTAATCTTAGATTAATTAAGTATTTGAAGGCTAAAGAGGGAGCAGGAAATCAAGAAGGCAGATGTGAAAAGAGGTCATTGCAAGACCGAGCGAACTATTAATTGGAAAATTTGCTGAATTGTCGAGCTGATGAGCTCAGCTTTGAGATCTGTTATTTATAACCAAAATGGCCTTCTTTGCTGCTTATTCAGAAGTGGAATGTTGTCAGAATAATGACAGCTTGAAAAATTATCAGTAACTGGAGCTCAGAGACCAGGGCTTCAGAAGGATCAAAAAGATAGAAGTCTGTAACTCGCAGGGGAATATTGGAAAGCAACATGGGTTAATTTGATCTTTCTTCAGGGACTATTTAATGCTGGACAACCTTATTGGAATTGGAACTCCTTTGGTTAAACTGCACATAGACATACATTAAAGTTCAAGTAGCTTTAATATGTTAATGTTTTCAGTACTTTGTTCTCTGTTTAATTTTAGATTGTACCATAATGCAACTGGCAGATTGACAGATATTTGAAAACAGTGTTCCTTTCAACCAGACAAAGGTAATGTTAGATTTTTACTGTTTGGTTCCTGAAGATGAGAGTTCTTTGTAGCCTGAAGATGGAAGTTAGCTAATATGTTTGTCTTGTACTGAACTGTCTGAAATGCTATCATACTGACTTAGAAAGAACAATGTTGTCTGTGACAAGGTCTCCTATAAACACAATTATCCAACTTTATGATTTACAATACTTTTTATTTGACACAATCTGTTGTGCAGTGGATCAATTGAAATAACTTTAAAAATGTTTGAAAATCAAACAAAGACCTCATTGTTCACAACAAGCCTATGATGTCCACGGTAGACAAAGTCTTCACTAAATACAGCTAAGCATTATACAGGTCCAACAAAAACCATATTGTTTCTTGTAAAGGACACTGTTACTGTATTGATTTACAGAGTTATGGAATGGAGCAAGGGAGGGTTCTATTTGTATAGCTCTACTAAAGAGCTGGCACATTGTTAATGGGCCAAATATCCTCTTTCTGTGCTGTGTTATCTTGTGAGTCCAGTTATGGATAACTGTGAGTTTAAACATTGTTATACATGTTTAGTTGTATCTAATTTGTTTATTCCAAAACAAGAAGTTATTTCTAATTTATATAATTATGAAACATGTATTTATGAAAATAGATCTTTTAAAACCAATTACTGTGGATAAACAAAAGTAGAAACTGTCTGAAAGACTTAATAGATCATGCATCTCTGGAATTATATGAGGATTTTCTTTCAGAGAGATACACAGATTTTATCTTCCTTTGTATTAACGATTGTGGTTGTGCAAGCCAAACAACCTCTCTTATAATTTAGATTATTTTTCCTTGTTCTTTCACTGGATGTGGGCATGTAAGGCCATCCTAATTGCCTTAAACTGAATGGCTTGTTTCGTCACTTCAGAGGGCAAACTGAGTGTCAACTACATTGCTGTGGTTCTGGAGTCACATGTAGGCCAGGCCAGGTAAGGATGCCAGATATTTTTGTCTTCAGAACATTAGTGAACCAAATGGTTTTATGACAATGAACCTCAGATTCATGTTGACACCTAGACTAGCCCAAATTTCAGTTTTGATAATTGAATTTAAATGTTATTAACCATGGAGAGATATGAAGCTATGTCCCCCAGAATATTAGCCTGGGCCACTGGATCACTCATTGAGTGACATTTCCATAGTACTATGGTCTCCACAGCACCCTCCCATCTCTGCCAAACCAAGACATTTAGTTAGCCTTCTCTTGTGGATGATTGCATAGGTTTAATTTTAGATTTGTTTCAAAATAAATTTATATCCAAAGAAACCCATCTCTGTTGAAAAGTAAGATCATTACGTTTGAGCTTAAAAGTCAACTAGATTGCCTTATATATCTGGCAATTGCAGTCTTTAACGTTAACTTTCCAAATATTGACACAGAATACTATCGTTTGAGTACTTTAGATGGGTCAGTTTTTGTCAAATGTGTGCAGGAGGGTTTCCTGAGTTTGTAGACAGGCCAGCAAGGAGGGAGGTCACATCAGATTTGGTACTGGATAATGAACCTGGCCAGGTGTTAGATTCGGAGGTAGATGAGTAATAGTGACAAATGTGGTTATGTTTACTTTAGGGGTGAAAATGGATAGGTATATGCCACAGGGCAAGAGTTATAGCTAGGGGAAAGGCAATTAAAATGTGATTAGGAAAGATTTAGGATGCATAGGATGGGGAAGGAAACTGCAGGGGACAATTGAAATGTGGAGCTTATTCAAGGAACAGCTACTGTGTGTCCTTGATAATTATGTACCTGTCAGGCAGGAAGGAAGTGGTTGAGCAAGGGAGCAGTGGTTTATTGAAGAAGTTGAATCTCTTGTCAAGAGGAAAAGAGAAAAAAGAAGGCTAATGTTAGGATGAGATGTGAGGGCTCAGGGCACTTGAGAGTTACAAGCTAGCCAGGAAAGACCTAAAGAGAGAACGAAGAAGAGCCAGGAGGGGTCGTGAGAAGTCATTGGCAGGTAGTATTAAGGAAAACCCTAAGGCTTTCTATAGGTATATCAGGAATAAAAGAATGACTAGGGTAAGAGTAGGGCCAATCAAGGATAGTATTGGGAAGTTGTACATGGAGTCAGAAAAGATAGGGGAAGCACTAAATGATTATTTTCCATAAGTATTCACACTAGAAAAAGACAATGTGCTTGAGGAGAATACTGAGATACAGGGTATGAGAATAGATGGGATTAAGGTGCAGAAGGAAGAGGTGTTAGAAATTCTGGAAAGTGTGAAAATAGATAAATATCCTGGGCCAGATGAGATTTATTCTAGGATTCTCTGGGAGGCCAGGGAGGAGATTGTAGAACCTTTGGCTTTGAGCTTTATGTCGTTATTGTCTGCAGGAATTGTGCCAGAAGACTGGAGGATAGCAAAAGTTGCTCCCGTGTTCAAGAAGGGGAGTAGAGACAACCCTGGTAATTATAGACCAGTGAGCCTTACTTTGGTTGTGGGTAAGGTGTTGGAAAAGGCTATAAGAGGTAGGATTTATTATCATCTGGAGATGAATAAATTGATTAGGGACAGTTAACATGGTTTTGTGAAGGGTATGTCATGATTCACAACCTTACTGAGTTCTTTGAAAAGGTGACCAAATGGGTGGATGAGGGTAAAGTGGTTGATATGATGTATATAGATTTCAGTAAGGTGTTTGATAAGGTTCCCCAAGATAGCTAGTGCCCAAAATACAGAGGCATGGGACTGAGGGTGATTTAGTGGTGTGGATCAGAAATTGGCTCGCTGAAAAAAGACAGAGGGTGGTGATTGATGGGAAATGTTAATCCTGGAGTTCAGTTACGAGTGGCATACCACAAGGATCTGTTTTGGGGCCACTGCTGTTTGTCATTTTTATAAATGACCAGGGTGAGTGCATAGAAGGATGGGTTAGTAAATTTGTGGATGATTCTAAGGGTAGTGGATTTGTGGATAGTGCTGAAGGATGTTGTGGGCTACAGAGGGGCATAGATAAGCTGCAGAGCTGGGCTGAGAGGTGGCAAATGGAGTTTAATGTGGAAATGTGTGAGGTGATTCACTTTGGAAAGAGCAACAGGAATAAAGAGTACCGGGCTAATGATAGGATTCTTGGCAGTGTAGGTGAACAGAGAGATCTCGATACCCATGTACATAGATCCCTGAAAGTTGCCATCCAGGCTGATAAGGTTGTTAAGAAGGCATACAGTATGTTAGCTTTTATTGGTAGAGGGAATTGAGTTTCAGAGCCATGAGGTCATGCTGTGGCTGTAATAAACTCTGGTGCAGCTACACTTGGAGTATTGCGTACAGTTATGGTCACCGCATTACAGGAAGGATGTGGAAGCTTTGGAAAGGGTTCCGAGGAGATTTCCTACGATGTTGCCTGGTATGGTGGGAAGGTCTCACGAGGAAAGGCTGAGGGACTTGAGGCTGTTTTATTAGAGCGAAGAAGGCTGAGAGGTGATTTAATTGAGGCGTATAAGATAATCAGAGGGTGGTCAGTGAGAATCGTTTTCCTCAGGTGATGATGGCTAGCACAAGGGGATTTAGCTTTAAATTGAGGGGTGATAGATATAGGACAGATGTCAAAGGGAGTTTCTTTGCTCAGAAAGTATCAGGGGCATGGTACGCACTGCCTGCAATAGTAGTAGACTCACCAAATTTAAGGGCATTTAAATGGGCATTGGCTAAACATATGGATAAAAATGGAATAGTGTAGACTAGATGGGCTTCAGATTGGTTCCACAGGTCGATGCAACATCGAGGGCTGAAAGGACTGTACTGTGCTGTAATGTTCTATGTTCTAATCTAGCCACATGAAAACAAGAAGTTTGATCATTTTGGCTGAACAAAGCGAGTCATAGAGATGTACAGCATGGAAACAGACCCTTCAGTCCAACTTGTCCATGCTGACCAGATATCCCAAATCAATCTCGTCCCACCTGCAAGCACCTGACCCATATGCCTCCAAACCCTTCCAATTCATATACCCATCCAGATACCTTTTAAATGTTGCAATTGTACCAGCCTCCACCACATCCTCTGGCAGCTCATTCCATACATGCACCACTTTCTGCATGAAACAGTTGCCCCTTAGGTCTCTTTTATATCTTTCCCCTTTCTCCCTAAACCTATGCCCTCTAGTTCTGGACTCCCCACCCCAGGGAAAAGATCTTGTCTATTTATCCTATCCATGTCCTTCATTATTTTATAAACTTCTATAAGGTCACCCCTCAGCCTCCGACGCTCCAGGGAAAACAGCCCCAGCCTGTTCAACCTCTCCCTGTAGCTCAAATCCTCCAACCCTGGCAACATCCTTGTAAATCTTTTCCGAACCTTTTCAAGTTTCACAACATCCTTCCGATAGGAAGGAGACCAAAATTGAACGCAATATTCCAACAGTGGCCTAACCAATGTCCTGTACAGCCACAACATGACCTCCCAATTCCTGTACTCAATACTCTGACCAATAAAGAAAAGTATACCAAATGCCTTCTTCACTATCCTATCTACCTGTGACTCCACTTTCAAGGAGCTATGAACGTGCACTCCAAGGTCTCTTTTGATCAGCAGCACTCCCTAGGACCTTACCATTAAGTGTATAAGTTCTGCTAAGATTTGCTTTCCCAAAATGCAGCACCCCACTTTTATCTGAATTAAACTTCATCTGCCACTTCTCAGCCCATTGGCCCATCTGGTCCAGATCCTGTTGTAATCTGAGGTAACCTTCTTCACTGTCCACAACACCTCCAATTTTGGTGCCATCTGCAAACTTACCACCTATAACTTTTATGCTCCATCCAAATCATTTATATAAATAATGAAAAGTTGTGGACCCAGCACCGATCCTTGTGGCATTCCACTGGTCACAGGTCTCTAGTCTGAAAGACAACCCTCCATCATCACCCTCTGTCTTTTACCTTTGAACCAGTTCTGTATCCTAATGGCTAGTTCTTCCTGTATTCTGTGAGATCTAACCTTACTAACCATTCTGCCATGGGGAACCTTGTCGAGGGCCTCACTGAAGTCCATATAGATCACATCTACTGCTCTGCCCTCATCAATCCTCTTTGTTACTTCTTCAAAAAACTCAGTGTGTGAGACATGATTTCCCACGCACAAAGCCATGTTGACTATCCCTAATCAGTCCTTGCCTTTCCAAATACATGTACATCCTGTCCCTCAGGATTCGCTCCAACAAGTTGCCCACCACTGAGGTCAGGCTCACTGGTCTATAGTTCCTTGGCTTATCCTTATCACCTTTTGTAAATAATTGCACCACATTAGCCAACTTCCAAACTTCTGGCACCTCACCTGTGACTATCGATACAAATATCTCAGTAAGAGGCCCAACAATTACTTCTCTAGCTTCCCACAGAGTTCTGGGGTACACCTGATCAGGTGCTGGGGATTTATCCACTTTTATGCATTTCAAGACATCCAACACTTCCTCCTCTCTAATATGGACATTTTCAAGATGTCACCATCTATTTCCCTACATTCTATATCTTCCATGTCCTTTTTTACAGTAAATACTGATGCAAAATACTCAATTAGTATCTCTCCCATTTCCTGTGACTCCACAAAAAGGCCACCCATAGCTGTATAACTTCTGTTTTTTTGCATCTTTGCCAATGAATCACATTTACTTCCCATCTGTTATGAATCATTGAGTTGGTGTGTCATCCAATCAGATGAGCCATTGCTCCTTCCTTCCTGCAATGGGTATTGTTGTCTGTGGGAATCTGAAGGCATATGGCAACCTTTTTTTTCAGTATTGCAGGCAGTGGTGAGAAAGATGGGAAAATACAGCGAGAATGGGAAAATGGGTTTCCTGACATTGTGAAAACAAAATCTGAAATTCCCCCTTAGTTTCAATGGTGAGGTGAGCATCTTGCTCCTTCGTGGTGACAGCCCTATGTGCATGCATTAACATTTAATTATTAGCTAATCTCTGGACTCGAAACATTAACTCTGCTTTTTCTCTACAGATGCTGCCAGGTCTGTTGAATTCCTTCAGCACCTTTTGTTTCAGATCTTCGGCATCTAGTTCTTTGTTTTACATTAGCCAATCTCACCTCATTTGTGTAGAGATTACTACTCTCTCAGGTAACTGTGAGAAACTACATTGCATCAGTACCTGCTTTGAACATCGGAGCAGTTACCTGGTGGTTGCAAAGTCCTCCTGGTGCCTCAAATGTATGTAAATATAATAAATAAAGACTGGAAGAACTTTGGATGCTGTAAAGCAGAAACAAAAACAGAAATTGTTGGAAAAGCCCAACAGGTCGGGCAGCATCTGTGAAGAATCGATGTTTCGGGTCGAGCAACTCTCCCTTGGAACTAATGGTAGCTAGGAAAATGTTAGTTTTTATGCAGAAGTTAGGGTGGGGGATGGGGGATAAGGAGTAAATGAGAGGTGGGGTTAAAGCCCAAAGAGAGAGAAGACCAGTTGAACAGACAAAGGAGTGGATAACGTTCTGGCTAAGCGGGTGAATAGCTGTTAGTGGAGACTAATAGTAATTAATATTGGGTAGTGTGTAATAACAGACTGTGTAATAACAAGGCCTGCTGTGGGGGTTTGCAGACTAGGACATAAGAGAATTCAAGCTGGAATGTCATTGAACTCGAGATTGAATACTTCAACACAGCACTGTGTTGGCTGGCCAATACCTCGGTCTCAGGCTTGCTGCAGTGATCCAGTGAAGTTCAGCATAAGCTGGAAGAACAACATTTTATTTTCCACTTGGGGTACCTGCAGCCTTCTGGACTCAATATTGAGTTCAAACACTTTAGGCTTGGAACTCTCCAATGTGCTGGCCCCTAGCCCCACACACCAGGCCTTGTTACCACACAGTCTGCTATTACACACTACCCATTGGGAGGGGGGGGTCTAGATTAGAGTGGTGCTGGAAAAGCACAGCAGGTCAGGCAGCATCCAAGGAGCAGGGATATCAACGTTTTGGGCAAAAGCCCTTCATCAGGAATGGAGGCAGGGATCCTCCAGGATGGAGAGATAAATGAGGGGCGGGGGGGGGGGGGTGTCGGTGAGGAGGGGAGGGGGGAGGGGGGAGGGGGGAGGGTGATGGGGGAAGTTAGCAAAGAGTACAATAGGTGGATGGGGGTGGGGATGGAGGTGATAGGTCAGAGAGGAGGGTGGAGCAGATAGGTGGGAAGGGAGATTGGCAGGTAGGACTGGTCATGAGGATGGTGCTGAGCTGGAAGGTTGGAACTGGGGTAAGGTGGGGGGAGGGGAAATGGGGAAACTGGTGAAATCCACATTGATGCCCTGGGGTTGAAGTGTTCCCAGGCGGAAGATGAGGTGTTCTTCCTCCAGGCGTCGGGTGGTGAGGGAGTGGCAGTGAAGCAGGCCCAGGACCTCCATGTCCTCGGCAGAGAGGGAGGGGGAGTTGAAATGTTGGGCCACGGGCCGGTAGGGTTGATTGGTGCGGGTGTCCCGGAGATGTTCCCTAAAGCGCTGTGCGAGGAGGCGTCCAATCTCCCCAATGTACAGGAGACCGCATCGGGAGCGACAGATACAATAAATGACATTGGTGGATGTGCAGGTAAAACTTTGATGAATGTGGAAGGCTCCTTTGGGGCCTTGGATGGAGACGAGGGAGAAGGTGTGGGTGCAAGTTTTGCAATTCCTGCGGTGACAGGGGAAGGTGCCAGGATGGGAGGGTGGGTTGTTGGGGGGAACGTGGGCCTGATGTAGTCACGGAGGGAATGGACTTTGCGGAAAGCAGAAAAGGATAGGGAGGGAAATATATCCCTGATGGTGGGGTCCGTTTGGAGGTGGTGGAAATGTTGGCGGATGATGCGGTTAATGTGAAGATTCGTAGAGTGGAAGGTGAGGACCAGGGAGATTCTGTCTTTGTTACGGTTGGAGGGGAGGAGTTTGAGGGCAGAGGTGCGGGATGTGAATGAGATGCGTTGGAGGGTATCTTCAACCACCTTGGAAGGGAAATTGCGGTCTCTAACGAAGGAGGCCATCTGGTGTGTTCTGTGGTGGAACTGGTCCTCCTGGGAGCAGATACGGTGGAGGCGGAGGAATTAGGGATACAGTATGGCATTTTTGCAGGAGGTAGGGTGGGAAGAGGTGTAATCCATATAGCTGTGGGAGTCGGACGGTTTGTAAAAAATGTTAGTGTCAAGTCGGTCGTCATTAATGGAGATGGAGAAGTCCAGGAAGGGGAGGGAGGTGTCAGAGATGGTCCAGGTGAATTTAAGGTCGGGGTGGAATGTGATGTTAAGTTGATGAACTGCTCAACCTCCTCACGCGAGCATGAGGTGGCACTGATGCAGTCATCAATGTAGCGGAGGAGAGGTGAGGAGTGGTGCCGGTGTAACTATGAAAGATGGGCTGTTCTACGTAGCTGACAAAGAGACAGGCATAGCTGGTGCCCATGCAGGTCTGGAGGAAGTGGGAGAATTCGAAGGAGAAATTGTTAAGGGTGAGGACCAGTTCAGCCAAACAATTGAGAGTGTCAGTGGAAGGGTACTGGTGGGGATGCTGGGAGAGGAAGAAATGGTGGGCTTGGAGGCCCTGGTCATGGCGGATGGAGGTGTTGAGTCCGTGGTGAAGATGAGGTGTTGGGAGCCAGGGAAATGGAAGTCTTAGAGGAGGTGGAGGGTGTGGGTGATGTTTCAAACACATGTGGGGAGTTCCTGGACTAGGGGCAGTAGGACAGCGTCGAGGTAGGTGGAGATGAGTTCGGTGGGGCAGGAGCAGGCTGAGACAATTGGTCAGCCAGGGTGGTCAAGCTTGTGGATCTTGGAAGAAGGTAGAATCGGGTGTTGCGAGGTTCCCGAACTATGAGGTTGGAAGCTGTGGGTGGGAGATCTCCTGAGGTGATGAGGTTGTGTATGGTCTGGGAGATGATGGTTTGGTGATGGGGTGTGGGGTCATGGTCGAGGGGGCGGTAGGAGGAGGTGCCTTCGAGTTGGCGTCTGTCTTCAGTGTAGAGGTCAGTGCGCCAAACCATCACTGCACCCCCCTTATCCGCTGGCTTGAAGGTGAGGTCAGGATTGGAGCCGAGGGAGTGGATGTCTGCGCGTTGTAAGGGTGAGTGGTTGGAGTGGGGGAGGGGGTTAGACAGGTTGAGGTGGTTAATGTCTCGGTGGCAGTTGGAAATGAAGAGATCGAGGGTGGGTAATAAGCCAGCATGGGGTGTCCAGGTGGATGGAGTGTATTGGAGGCGGGCGAAGGGTTCCTTGGAAGGTGGGCGGGTGTCCTGATTGTAAAAGTAAGCTCGGAGGCGGCAGAAGAAGTGTTCAATGCACGGCGTGTATTAAATTCATTGATGCGTGGGTGGAGGGGGATGAAGGTGAGTCCTTTGCAGAGGACAGATTGTCCAACCTCAGTGAGGGGGAGGTCTGGGGGGATGGTGAAAACTCAGCAGGGCTGGGAGCTAGGACCGGGAGCTAGGACCTGGTGTGGGTGTGGAGCTGTGAGTGGGGGCGGACCCTGTAACTGGAGTGGGTGTGGTGGTAGGAGGAATGGGCGTGGAGTCATGAGCAGGCATGATGTTAGCCCATTGTTAACCACTAAGTCTCCATTAACAGCTATTCACCCTCCTAGCCAGATTGTTATTGATTTCTTTGTTCACTGTTCTTCTCTCTCTTTAGGCTCTATTCCTACCTATTGCTCTTACTCTTTACACTCTCCCCCTCATCGTATCTTCTGCATATAACCTGACATTTTCCTAGCTGCAATCAATTCTAAGGAATTGTCACTGGACCCAAAATATTAACTCTGGGTTCTCTTCACACAGACCTGCTGAACTTTTCCAGCAATTTTTGTGTTTGTTTACATAAATATAGTATTGTATGTGTAAGGGAGGTCTTTAGTTTTTGGATCGAGTCAAATGCAAATGTTTGTTTATTTAATATGCTACCGTACAGAATCAAAGTGCATTTGTAGCAATGTATATATACACAGAGATATTTTAGGAAAAGGTATAGTTTTGAAAGAAGAGTTTTGAGACCCTGAGGGAAATGAAGAGGGTTGATCATGTCATGTGGTTGCCAACAGTCTGTCAAAGTCATTTGGCAGAATACCGCATCACCAGAACTTTCCAACAAGCACCAAGATAATGTTTGACCGGCGGTGAGAGGGGCACTACTTTTGAGACCCTTCATGCATGCCCTGTCTCTGTGTGCCAACTCACGCAGCCCTCGAAAGCAGTTGTGGGGGGGGTTTGAGACTGTCAGACATCTCCTGCTGGAACATGTCTTTGCAAAGGAAGGCTGAAGAAAGGCTGCAGTGGTTTCTAGCAAGGTTTATCCCAATCACAGGATTCTCTGTATGGTCTGTTGCCCTGGATGCACACCGAGACTAACATCGATTGTGCTTGGTGGACCTTCAACTTGGTAAAAGATGCTCTTTGGTCTGCCCGAAACCTATTGGTCTTCCAGAGCAAGGAGTTGGCCTCAACTGAGTGTTGCAGACTGGTGCATTCCCAGGTCCAGGACTATATGCTGACTGACACACTAAAGCTTGGGACAGCTGCTGCCAAGTCACAATTGGAGATCTTCCTGCTGAAGGTAAACAGGGGCCTGTTCAGTTATCAGATCCTCCTGGTGCCTCAAATACGTGTAAACATAGTCTTGTGTGTGTAAGAGATGCCTTTGGTTTTTTGGATAGAGTCAAACTCCAGTGTTTGTTTTCTTCCAGGATATATTACTGTACAGAACCGAAATGCATCTGTGACTATGTATATATACAAAGTTATTTTTTATGAATAAAGTATAGTTTTGAAATTAAAACAAGATGATTACTCGCTGGTGTCTTCTCCAGGTTTCCATGCTGGCTAGCATTCCCAACATCACATGTCCAGGGACCTCCTGCACCCTCCATATCAACCCTTGAAAAAGCATCTCACTGAGACCCATCCCAATAACGTATCTCTGCATTTCCAGTAGCCAATCCACTTAACCTGTACATGTGGACAGGTGGAGGAAACCAGAGCATCCAAAAGAAACCCACACAGACACTGGGAGAATGTGCAAACTTCACACAGATTCGCCCAAATATTGGATCAAACCCAGGTCCTTAGCACTGTGAGGCAGCGGTGCTAACTGCTGACCTACCATTCCACCCTATATAAATGCAACATAATACTGTACATTTTAAATGTGCAGGCTTTTCTTGTGAGTTGGCAAGTATGCCTACTAAGACCATTGTGCCAGATTTTGCAATCCCAATAACAGTGAATTCTCAGGTGCCTGCCATTAGGAGGGTTGCAATGATACCTTAAAGGCTGCCTTATGTATCCTTTTGCTGAAAGCTGGATGTTGCAGACTGCAAGGTTGCATTGCCTCTAATCTGCTTTAGAAAATGGCAGGTCTTTATAGCTCATGAATTTGGCCTTGTTACCTATAGCTAATGCTAAATTTATATGTGTTTGTTTACAGCTGTTGTTATCAGGATTAGAGCCTGCACAGGGATTTCTTTTCTCCCTGTTCTGTTCAGCAACTCCATGATTCCAGGATGCAGCAGTGGGAAGGAACATCCTGAGGAGAGTGCAAACATTTTAAGTGTTGAATTTTTGTATTTCATGTAACATTTTATCATGGCTTATCAGACTTCTGAAATGAATTTAATATATCTGATACGTTTTTAACAAGATTGAAGCGATGTTTAAAATATGTGATTTGTTCTTAACGTTTATTGATCTGTTTCAATGTAAAAGACACTGTGTAGAATGTTGCAGTGGGTTTTGAAAAAGAAAGCTGATGTTCTAAAGCCTGTTAACATGGGTAGGACATTGTAAGTTTATTTGAAAATAATTGAGCCTATGTTTTGAACTGCAATATTTTAAAGATTAAGCTTGTCGGAGAGAAACATACTTTTTTTCTCTGTGGTCTGGGTTTGTTTGGTTTCTAATAAAAGGTGGCTCTGCACAATGTTATGATCCTTAAAGAGAAAGCTGTAAACCAAAAAGACAAATTTACCAAAGAACCCACAAATGAAGAAATTAGCAACAAGATTTCACATTTTGTACCTTTACCTTTAATATGAATCTGAACTAACATTGACCTCGCTTAGCTGGTGGTGAGAAGGGCATTACCTGTGAAATCCTTTTTGTAGGCCTGGTCTGTTTGTGCCACCCCATGCTCGAAGCGGCTGCTGGGAGGGGCTGGCATAGAGACTGTCATCGATCTCCTGCTGGAATTTGCCTTTGCAAAGGAAGTTTGGAGAAAGATGTGACGGTTCGTCCCAATAAGCTCCGTGCAGGATTCCGTACTCTACAGTCTGTTCCCCGGGACACACAACAAAACAAACACCGATTGCACCTGGAGAGCCATCAACTTGGTGAAAGATGCTCTTTGGCCTGCCCAAAGCAGAACAAGGAGTTGACCCAGGCCGAATGTTGTAGACTGGCACATTCCAAGGTCCAGGACCATGTGGTGAAGGATGCACTCAATCTTAGAGCAGCTGCTGCAAGGTGGGGAAAGACCACTGTCTGAGGTCTTTCTGCTGAAGTTAAATGGGGGTCCATTCAGTTATCATGCTCTCCTAATGCCTCAAATATATGTAAACATAATATTGCACAAGTAGGAGATACCTTTGGTTTTTTGGATGGAGCCAAATTCCAATGTTTGCTTGTTTCCTCATATGCTACTATATAGAACTGAACTGGAATTGTGAATATGTACATATATAAAGATATTTTTATGAAGGAAGGATACTTGTGAAATAAAAAAAGATTAGGTCACGAGTCCAAAACAACAAGAGCTTTCACATCTGAATTTCTCTGATACAATTATCATCAGCAAAATTCTCTCCAATGAGGCCACTGTGTCCCAGGGGGTTACATGAATCCCTGTTACAGGTCTTAGGTGATTACCTGGTGAATAACATATTGGAGGAGTTGAGAGTGTGAAACCAGCTCAGCATCATTGGAAGGTGAGTCCTTCAAGTCCAGCCTGAAAGACAAGAGAGAATCTGAAAAAGATGAAAGGAATCAAAAGAATCAGAACTCCTAGAGTGGCTTGATAGCACTCCAGGATCGGAACTGAACGGGAGTGGACAGTGAGGAGTATAGGAAGGTCAGGTATAAAAACGTACCGCCTGACTTTGGGCCTGCACTTCAGGATCAGAGTTAGCATGGAGAGAAACTTGACCACCCGGCAGAGAGCAGAAAGTGGGCATGAAAGGATCTTTCTCAGAATGGCAGCTGGTGACAAGTGGTGTTCCACAAGACTCAGTGTTGGGATCTCAACTTTTCACTTTACACATTAATGATCTGGACAAAGGAACTGAGGGCAACCTGGCTAAGTTGCAGATGATACAAAAATCGTTAGAGGGATATGTAGGATTGAGGAGGCAGGGAGGCTGCAGAAGGATTTGGACAAGTTAGGAGAGCGGGCAAAGAAGTGGCAGATGGAGTACAACACGTCACTTTGGTAGGAAGAATAGAGGGATGGACTATTCTCTAAATGGGAAAGAAATTCAGAAGTCTGAAGTGCAAAGAGACTTGAGAGTTCTAGTCCAGGATTCTCTCAAGGTAAACTTGCAGGTTGAGTCAGTAGTTAGGAAGGCAAATGCAACAATGGCATTTATTTTGAGAGGACTTGAATATAAAAACAGGGATGTACTTCTGAGGCTCTAATCAGACCACATTTGGAGTATTGTGTGCAGTTTTGGACCCCATATCTCAGGAAGGATGTATTGGCCCTGGAGCATGTTCAAAGGAGGTTCATGAGAATGGCCCCAGGAATGAAAAGCTAAATGTATGAAGAATGTTTAAGGACTCTGGGTCTATACTCGCTGGAGTTTAGAAGGATGAGGAGGGATCTAATTGAAACATGTAGAATAATGAATGGCATGGACAGAGTAGATGTTTCCATTGGTAGGAGAGACTAGGACCTAATGGCATAGCCTTAGAGTAAAGGGAAGACTTTTTAAAATGGAGATAAGGAGAAGCTGCTTCAGCCAAAGAGTGGTGAATCTATGGAATTCATTGCCATAGAAGGCTGTGGGTGTCTAGGTCATTGAGTAAGTTCAAGACTGAGATAGATAGGTTCTTGAGTATCAAGGCAATCAATGGTTACTGGGAGAAAGGGTGAGAATGGGGTTGAGAAGCTTATCAGCCATGAGGGGCGTGGATAGGATAAACAGACAAGGTATTTTCCCTTGGGTGGGAGAATCCAGAGCAAGAGGGCATTGGTTTAGGGTAAGAGGGGAAAGACATAAAAGGGACCAAAGTGGCAACTTTTTCAGACAGAGGGTGGTGCTTGTATGGAATGAGCTGCCAAAGGAAGTGGTGGAGACAGGTACAATTATAGCATTTAAAAGGCATCTGGATGAGTATATGAATAGCAAGGGTTAGAGGGATATGGGCCAAGTGCTGGAAAATAGCATTAGATTAGGTTAGGATATCTAGTCAGCATGGGCGAGTTGGACTGAAGGGTCTGTTTCTGTTCTGTATATCTCTATGACTATATGAGTGAATGGCAGAGCTGACTCGATTGGCTAAATGGCCTACTTTCTTTTTGCTTGTCTTATGGTCTTATGAAAAAGCTGGAAGGCTGAGCATGGGTAGGTCCAAAGGAACATCAGGGTCGAGAGTGTGATGCTGGAAAAGCACAATAGGTCAGGCAGCATCTGAAGAGCAGGAAAGTCCATTTTTCGGGCAAAAGCCCTTCATCAGGAAGCCTTTTGACTCTAATCTCCAGCATCTGCAGTCCTCACTTTCACCAAAGGAACATTAATTAAGCCTTGAAGAGGCTCGCAATCAGACAAATTCTGCCTCAATTTGTCAAGGCAGAGGTATTTACTAGCTGAGGTGTGAAGGATTGATACAGGCAGGAGAAGTTGGATGAAAGCAACAATGTTCAGATTACTTTCTAGATGCCATTTGGGAGGTACAGATGGTTGTGTTGGCATCTCTATTGTTCCAGATGAAAACCATCACAGATAGCATGAGATAATTAATAAACATCCAGGAATGGAAGAGATCGTGAATGACCTGTTAGTCTATGGATGGATGTTATGATGGAAGAAACCATTACAAACCATAATCAGAATCACATGAGATTGCTCCCCAAATGAATCTGAAGCTGAACAAGAAAAAGCAGCAACTAATGATGAATATGTACGTCATGGACCAACAATAGAAAAACTGATAAGGTGCAAGTTGTAGCAGAGATGCAGCAAATTAGAAATATGAAGTCAGAAGTCACATGACATGAGGTTATTGTTCAACAGGTTTATTTACAATCACAAGCTTTCTGAGTGCTGCTACTTAGTCAAAGTTTGTGACTTTAAATAAACCTGTTGGATTATAGCCTGATGTCATGTGACTTCTGACTTTGTTCAGCCCCGTCCAACACTGTCACCTCCACATCAAGAAATAGGAAGCTGGCTCAATTTTGTTTTGTATTTGTGAACCATTTATCCAAATTCTTGCCAAATTTTTCATCAGTGTGAACTTCTGTGTAAGCTCACTGTCAAAGACATTCACTGATAATAGGGCACATTGCTTTCAATCCCACCAAACAATCAGTGGTGACAACATCAGTGTTAAGGTCCAATTACTTCAACAGGAAAGTCACCCCTCAGTGTGATAACACTTGGAAAAAAAATCCATCATACAGCCAGTCACTATTGCCTTTTGGATGTTAATGGAAATGGAACAGTGGTATTCACACATTGAGAGCGTAGGACTATTTCAACAAAGACTTGTTTGGAGAGAGAAAGTCATGATCAAGTCTGTCCACAAGCCAATTGAAAAAATCTTTGGCAAAGTGTTCAGAAATGAGAGATAGAAATGGCAAGTGTAAGAAACCATGGATGACAGGTGAAATTGTAAGACTAGCTAAGAGGAAAAAGGAAATGTACACTAGGTCCAGGCGACTGAAAACAGACAAAGCTTTTGAAGATTATCGGGAAAGTAGAATTAATCTGAAACAAGGAACTAAGAGGGCTAAAAGGGGTCATGAAATATCTTTCGCAAACAGGGTTAAGGAAAATCCCAAGATCTTTTATTCATATAAGGAGCAAGAGGGTAACTAGAGAAAGGGTTGGCCCACTCAAGGACAAAGGAAGGAAGTTATGCATGGAGTCAGAGAAAATGGGTGAGAATCTTAATGAGTACTTTCCGTCAGTATTCACCGAGGAGAGGGACACGACAGATGATCACTCTAGGTTAAGTCGGCATAAGGACGGAGGAAATGTTAGGTATTCTAAAAGGCGTTAAGGTGGACAAGTCCCCAGGTCCAGATGGGATCTTTCCAGGGTTACTGAGGGAGTTAAGAGAGGAAATAGCTGGAGTCTTAACAGATATCTTTGCAGCATCCTTGAACATGGGTAAGGTCCCAGAGGACTGGAGAATTGTTAATGTTATCCCCTTCTTTAAGAAGGGTTGGAAGGATAATCCAGGTAATTATAGACCAGTGAGCCTGACATCAGTGGCAGGGAAGCTGCTGGAGAAGATACTGAGGGATAGGACCTACTGACATTTGGAAGAAAATGGGCTTATCAGTGATACGCAGCCTGGTTTTGTGTAGGGGAGGTCACGTCTTACCAACTTAATAGAATTCTTTGAGAAAGTGACAAAGTTGATAGATGAGGGAGAGCCATAGATGTCATATACATGGACTTCAGCAAGGCATTTGATAAGGTTCCCCATTGTAGGCTGATGGAGAAAGTGAAGTTGCATGGGGTCCAGGGCGTACAAGCTAGATGGATAGAGAACTGGCTAGGCAACAGGAGGCAGAAGGAAGTTTCTCAAAATGGAGACCTGTGACCAGTGGTGTTCCACGGAACCTGTTGCTTGTGATATGCTTAAATGATCTGGAGAAATGTATAGGTGGTCTGATTAGTAAGTCTGCAGATGACACTAAGATCTGTGGAGTAGCAGACGGTGAAGGAGACTGTCAGAGAATGCAACAGAATATAGACAGATTGGAGAGTTGGGTGGAGAAATGGCAGATGGAGTTCAATCCAGGCAAATGCATTTTGGAATATTCAATTCTAGAGCAAGCTATACGGTAAGTGGAAAAGCCTGGGGAAAATTGATGTACAGAGAGATCTGGGTGTTCAGGTCCATTGTACCCTAGAGGTGGCAACACTGTTTGATAGAGTGGTCAACAAAGCTTATGGCATGCTTTTCTTCATAGGATGGGTATTAAGTACAACAGTTGGCAGGTCATGTTCTAGTTGTATAGGGCTTTGGTTTGGCCACATTTGTGTACAGTTCTGGTCACCACATTACCAGAAGGATATGGATGCTTTGGAGAGGGTGCAGAGGAGGTGCACCAAGAATTTGCCTGGTATAGAGGGAGCTAGCTATGAAGAGGTTAAGTAGATTAGGATTATTTTTGTTAGAGAAATCGAGGTTAGGGGCGACCTGATTGAGGTCTACAAAATCATGAAAGGTATAGGCAGGGTGGATAGCAAGAAACTTTTTCCTTGAGTGGGAGACTCAGTTACTAGGAGTCATGAGTTTAAGGTGAGAGGGGAAAAGTTTAAGGGAAATATGTGTGGAAAGTTCTTTACGCAGAGAGTGATGGGTGCCTGGAATACATTGCCATCAGAGGTGATAGAGGCAGGCAAGATAGTATCATTTAAGATGTACCTAGAAAAATACATGAATGGACATGGAGTAGAGGGATACAGATCCTTGGAAAATAGGCGACTGTTTAGGTAGAGGATTTCTGGATCAGTACAGGTTTGGAAGGCTGAAGGGCCTGTTCCTGTGCTGTAATTTTCTTTGTTCTTTGTTCTGGAATGCACAGGAAGAGGTAGCCACCAATATAAATGTAATGTGCATTATTCAACAGACTTTGCTTCAGTGCCATGTAATATAGTCATCTGTACAATGATGATTTTGGACCCCTTCCCCTTTTTTGAGTACTAATTCATGTCTTTCATTTTCATCAGGACCTTCATGTATAATGCTGATGTCATGCCCACAGGGGCAAGAAAAGTAAATCCCAAAGAAAGCTATATTCCCTTTAGCTTCTTCTACAAAGTGGACAACATTGCTAGACTTAAAAAAATGGCAGAGGCTAATCAAATGATCATATTTCTAGAAGTTTCTGAACTGCCTAAGTTGTATGGGCATTTCAGCTAAAGGTGACACAAAGAGCTTAGAGACAGCTGTCTGCTTCCAGACAATTCTGGACAAATGATAAGTACCAGGACCAGGTTGAAGAGAAACAGTACACTCCTCTTCACCTGCTTGTAATAAAAGGCAAAGCCATGGTTCTCTTGAATGTCACACCCATACAAACAAAACATTTCTGGCATTCTCAGGAGGGAATAGCATGGATGTGAAAAACAACCTCATAATCTGGTAACTATAAAACCAAAGTTCCTGCCTTTATGTAGCTATTGCATGAATCGAAGCAACTAGTCCCTGATGTGGCCAAATTTGTTTAATTATGTGGATCCTAAACAGGCTCCATTTTAAATTGAAAATTATAACAATATCATGGATTGTTTTAATCCATTTAATGTGACCAGTACAGTTTTTAGAATCAAGAAAACACCATTGTCTCCTCTTTGGCAGCTATGTTGAGTTATTGCGAGGTAAGGACAATATGACTCAGTGACAGGGCTATTGTTGAAATGACTGGTGGTGCAGCAGCACTAATAATGTATAACAGGGAAAGGCTTTCTAGGTTCTTGTTATTAATACATGCTGCAAGCCAGCACAATCCACTTGTAGCATATTTCTTGCAACAATAGTCCCAGAAAGAAACATAATTAATTTAAGATTGCCATTATTGGAGTTTGCTGCTTAGCCAAATACAATTGTATAACTAATATTTATTTGGTATTGATAGGCATCAGTACATTTTGCTTTGTGCGAACTATTCGCTGTTAGTCTGAAAAGAATCATTTTCAAGTAATCAATAGTATTCTTCAACGGTGACTCCAAGTAATGTTGTATCACGTAGCTGCTAATAGCACTTGTGTTTGCCTATGGATCATCTGGGGAGCTTCCAATAAAGAGACAAGTTGGTGCTTTGTTATATTGGGAGCTTTTTGTAAAATTCAATTACACTCGGTTTTCTTCATTTTTTTTATCTCCCTCTGCCTGCAGTAAATCACAGATTAATTTCTAGTTTAATTGAAGCTTCATACAGAGGCTAAGGCCAGACTAATATTGCTTTTATGTGATTGAAAAAGTTGTGGCTTTAAATTAAACAGTAGAGGATTTATTTTTACAATACCATGGGAACTGAGTGCAGAACAGCAAATATACTAATACTAGAATTGAAGACTTCTCACTAGAAATAAAAGTGAATCCCACTGTATTTTTGGTCATTGAATTAACTATGATTATTACTAAATTGAGGGAGTGAAAATCTTTATAGTGTTTTAATTACCAGGAATCACTGTATCTGCATGACTAAATTTGAAAGGAGCACAGAGTTGCAAATGTTTCTGGCCACACATTTTCCCGGTAAAGAACTTTGCATTTCAACTTTCCTCTTTTTGACTCCCTGAATATGTGCAATAATTTATTGTTTGTCTTGTCTGATATCCTCCAGCACAAATTACATAGCTTCCTTTAAGAATGTCATTAATGCTTCAGTCAATGGTTGATTGGACCTTCCCAACGTGATTCTTCCAATGACATACTTTGACCCAATCCATCACTGGGTGAAATTGCAGTGTCCAATAAGTAACTAACTGCCTGATTCATGTCTTTGAAGTGTATCTGAACAGAGCATTCATCTCTGTTGCAAACCTTTGTATGGTTGTACACTAATACTTAATGTCATTGAACATACAATATCCTTTAACTCTGCTTCAACAATAAAATTGTGGAATTTTACAATTCTGTGGTTTAGTAATTCAAACTTAGAGGATATTATTCAATTAACTTTATTCCAGAGAGATTTCTTTTTGTTTTTAACTAGGGGATTATCATCATTATTAGAAACAATGGATCGAAATCATGAAGTCAATATTTTTGAAATGCATATTGAAATTATATCTCGTTTACCACAACTTTAGGTGATTTCATAAAAAATCATTATTATTATCAAATATATCCAGATCACAGACTACAACCCAAAATAAATAATAATTGTTGACTGATGTTAAGAATCGAAGAGAGTGGTGCTGGAAAAGCACAACCGGTCAGGCAGCATCCGAGGAGCAGGAGAGTCAACGTTTCTAACATAAGCTCATCATCACGATGTTAAGAATGTATCTTTTGCTATTAAGTGCATGAAAGCAGCAGGTTGAATTCCAGGAACAAAATACTTAGTGTTCTGATGCCTATAAGTACATTTTTCACAATCCATAATAATAGGATTGTCAGTTTCAAAAGCATTTAATGACATTCACACACTTAAACTGACTGCAACTCTCAAGTAAACATGATCGGTCTCATTGCAAGAAAACTAATTCTGTGACTTTCATTGTCAGCAGGTTTCTTGATTTTCAATGACTTCTGGAAAATAATGCTTTTTTTTAAGGTTTCCTCAGACAAATGCCAAATGGACTTCTAAATTTGTTACCAATGGTTTTTGTGCTCAAAACCAGGAGTGGGATTTGTGCCTGGAGGTAAGGGTGTTACTCTCTGGTCATAGAGTCATACAGCACGGATACAGATCCTTCGGTCCAACCAGTCCATGCCAAACTAAACTAGTCCTATCTGCCTGCTCCTGGTCAATATCCCTCCAAACCTTCCTATTCATGTATCTATCTAAATGTCCTTTAAATGTTGTAATTGTACCCGTGCCCACCACTTCCTCAGGAAGTTCATTCCACATGCCAACCACTCTCTGTGAAAAACATTTGCCTCTCATGTCTTTTTTAAATCTCTCCCCTCTCACCTTAATATTGTGCCCCCAGTCTTGAAAGTCCCCCATCCCAGGGAAAAGACAACTACCATTAACTCTATCTATACCTCTGATTATTTTATAAACTTCTTTCAGATTGCCTTGCAACTTCCTACGCTCCAGTGAAAAGCACCTCAGCCTATCCAACCGTTCTTTATAACTCGAACCTTCCACTCCCAGCAACATCCTGGTAAATGTCTTCTGAACCCTCACCAGCTTAATAATATCCTTCCTATAACTTGGTGACTAGAACTGGATACAATATTGCAGAAGAGGCCTCACCAATGTCTTGTACAACCTCAACATGACTTTCCAACTCTTATACTCAAAGGATTGAGCAATGAAGACAAAAGTGTGCCAAACCCTACAGAAGATACTCTGAAACACAACGAGAAATACAGTGAGATTATAAAAGAAGTAACCTTTTGTGAAAACAAATCAAAGCCCAAAGGACATGGATATTTCAGAAATTGGATGAAATTCAAGCTTTGTTACTCTTCAGAATTTATGTTTACAGTGGGGTCCTGGGGAGTGTGTCAGTGTTTACAGGGGAGTCCTGGGGAGTGTGTCAGTGTTTACAGGGGGGTCCTGGGGAGTGTGTCAGTGTTTACAGGGGGGTCCCAGGGAGTGCATCAGTGTTTACAGGAGGGGTCCTGGGGAGTGCATCAGTGTTTACAGGAGGGGTTCTGGGGAGTGCGTCAGTGTTTACAGGGGGATTCTGGGGAGTGCGTCAGTGTTTACAGGAGGGGTTCTGGGGAGTGCGTCAGTGTTTACAGGGGGGTCCTGTGGAGTGCGTCAGTGTTTACAGGAGGGGTTCTGGGGAGTGCGTCAGTGTTTACAGGGGGATCCTGGGGAGTGTGTCAGTGTTTACAGCAGGGGTTCTGGGGGGTGCGTCAGTGTTTACAGGAGGGGTTCTGGGGAGTGCATCAGTGTTTACAGGGGGATCCTGGGGAGTGCGTCAGTGTTTACAAGGGAGGTCCTGGGGAGTGCGTCAGTGTTTACAGGAGGGGTTCTGGGAAGTGCGTCAGTGTTTACAGGAGGGGTTCTGGGGAGTGCGTCAGTGTTTACGGGAGGGGTTCTGGGGAGTGCGTCAGTGTTTACAGGAGGGGTTCTGGGGAGTGCATCAGTGTTTACAGGGGGGTCCTGGGGAGTGCGTCAGTGTTTACAGGGGGGGTTCTGGGGAGTGCGTCATTGTTTACAGGAGGGGTTCTGGGGAGTGCGTCAGTGTTTACAGGAGGGGTTCTGGGGAGTGCATCAGTGTTTACAGGGGGGTCCTGGGGAGTGCGTCAGTGTTTACAGGGGGGGGTTCTGGGGAGTGCGTCATTGTTTACAGGAGGGGTTCTGGGGAGTGCATCAGTGTTTACGGGAGGGGGTCCTGGGGAGTGCGTCAGTGTTTACAGGAGAGGTTCTGGGGAGTGCGTCAGTGTTTACAGGGGGGTCCTGGGGAGTGCGTCAGTGTTTACAGGGGGGGTTCTGGGGAGTGCGTCATTGTTTACAGGAGGGGTTCTGGGGAGTGCGTCAGTGTTTACGGGAGGGGGTTCTGGGGAGTGCGTCAGTGTTTACAGGAGGGTCCCGGGGAGTGCGTCAGTGTTTACAGGAGGGTCCCGGAGAGTGCGTCAGTGTTTACAGGAGGCGTTCTGGGGAGTGCGTCAGTGTTTACAGTGTGATCCTGGGAAGTGTGACAGTGTTTACAGTGGGGTCCCAGCAAGTGTGTCAGTGTTCACTGTGGGGTTGTGGGGAGAGTGTCAGTGTTTACACAGATGTCCTGGGGAGTGTGTCAGTGTTTACAGTGGGGTCCCGGGGAGGATGTCAGTGTTTACAGTGGGATCCCAGTGAGAGTGTCAGTGTTTACAGTGGGGTCCCGGGGAGTGCGTCAGTGTTTACAGTGGGGTCCCAGTGAGAGTGTCAGTGTTTACAGTGGGGTCCCGGGGAGTGCGTCAGTGTTTACAGTGGGGTCCCAGTGAGCATGTCAGTATTTATGGAGGGGTGGGGGGGGGCGCTGGTGTCATGACAAAAAATTATTAAAATTATTTTTTAAATGATTATTTCACAGCACACACACCTTTTCCAAAATTCAAATATCTGTTACATTTCTTGGTATTTTGCCGCATCATCTAAAACAACTAAACTTTAAAAATACAAAAAATCTTACAATTGTATTCCAGGTTGATAGACATTTCAAACAAAATATAAATTAATGAATCAAATATAATTCTTCATCCATTTTGATATATGATTACACTCAAAGTGTAAACCTCTCATCTTCTAAGATGTCCACGTCTACAATTTCCTGTTTTGCTTTTCAATAGTCACTACTTTTTTTAGCCCCCGGATTGCTGAAATATATGAAACTTAACATGAATTGGAGAGCTATAATTTAAAATTTATTATGGATTCCTGAAAAGCTAAGCTGATTTCTATTAGATGTCGCAGTGAATTGCTATTATATAATATTGATTTTAAGTCTGGGTATCATTTCATGTGTCTGTAATTACCTTGCAAGCATGAGGGAATTGTACATCAAGCAGATGAGGTACTCGACAAAGTCCTATATAATATTGAAAGTAATCTAGTTACCAGGAACTTTTGCTTCACCTACTAAAAGAAATTCGAGTTTGGAAATTAGACTTAAGAAAAAGAGCAAATAGGGAATGATTAACCCATTCATGGTATAGTTAGCTATTAACTATTATAGTATATAGCAGTGTAAAAGAAATACTTGATTTACATAGCATTCTTCAAATTACAGCATCTTAAGTGTTTTCTAGCTGACAAAATACTTTTGAAGAATTATCAATATTATAATGCAAAAAATACGGCAGTCGATTTGCAAAGAGTAAGCGCACAGAAACAGCAATCTGATAGTGATCTGAGATTATTGTGCGATATTGAGAACTAACTATTGACCAGGATATAGGAGATAATTCTCCAACTTTGCTTCAAGATAGTGCCATGCAGTGGTTTGCACCCATCCAAGCAGGGCAAGGGAGTCTAGCATAATATCTCGTCCAGGAGACAAGGCCTCCAACACTGCAGCACCTCCTTAGTACAAGGGTGGATCATTGTGCTCAAAACCTGGAGTGGAAATTGAACTCAGTAACAGGGTGGAAATTGAACTCACTGAGCCACAGCTGATGCTCTGAAATGTAACCAGAAATACAATGGGCGAAATAAAAAATCCCCCCAAAAGCTCAAAGCCCAATGGACATGGATATTTTAGAAATTGAACGTGATTCATGCTTAGTGTCTCCTCTGAACAACTGCCTATTTGCGCAATCCATGAGATTCAAAGTTGTTCTTAAAAGCATTATTGCAAAGCTAAAATAATTGCACCTGTATTTCTTTTCCAATAAAACCACTATTGCCCTTAAGGCTTACTGACTGTCTACTCTGTCTCATTTTCCACAAGAGGAGATTATCTGATCGATTTAAAAATGCTATATTAATATGACACTTGCTTATATAGAGACCACTTTATGATGCTGTGCAGATACACTCAAGCATCTAGCTGTGGTACATTCCTCAGTGTACAAATTCAGAAGATTATTAATTGCCTATGATTGTCTTCTTTCAGCCAAAGATATTGCTAAATGAATGATGGCATGAACATATTCATTTTTAAAAAAGGATTACCTCTAGCTTTTGAGGAGAAATTGACCACTTTCAAACTGACAGATTTGTCACAAAACAGCTGAAACATTAAGTTTCTTTTTCCATTAGATTTACAGTATGTGATGCCATGCTTGATTCTTTGTTTCAGAACAAGCGAAGGTCTGAAAATACTGATTGTATGAGCTAATCAACTATTAATATTTACACAGCATGATTTTTGTGACACTTTTTATTCTTTCCTGAGATGTGGGCATTGTTGGCACAGTTAACATTTGCTGCCATATTAATTACTCTTGAACGAAGTGACTTGCTAAGCCATTTGAGACAGTGAGAGAGCAGTGAAGAGTCAATCACATTGCTGTGCGTCTGGGGTCATATAAAGGCCTTTATTTTGCTAAAAACATTAAAAACAGATGGCTTTTATAACAATTGACAGTAGTTTCATGGCACTATTGCTAAGACAAGCTTATGTTTCAGATTTAATTTTAGTTAATTGAATTTAAATTACACATGCTACTGTAATGGGATTTCTAACCACTTTCCGAGAGCGTTAGTCTTGCTCTCTCAGATTACTTGCCCAGTGACATTGCCAGTATATCCCTGCTTCTGCTGCTATCCCATTCCCCTGTCACGGACCCTCCCTCTATAACTTAGTGGTAAACAAATCTGAGTAAGGGAAATAAATGGTATCAGTCTTCAGCTTTTAGAATATTTAAAATGCTAGCGTGTGGAATATTTAATTGCAAAGAGGCTGCCACTAAGGGAGGGGGTATAAAGGCAATGGAAACACAATCTTTTCTTGAGAGTTGACACTAATTAAAAACACTTTTTCATGAGCTCTCTGATTGAAAGAAACCACTGAATTGTTAATGCATAAGCATTTCTTGGGAAATGTAGAAGGGATTTTCTGAGCAACTATTTTATTACAATTCATGAAGGACATGATAAATAAAGACAATGCTAAACTCAGAGGAAATATTACACATCTGGAATATTAGACTAATTGTAGAAAACAGGTATGTGCATGAGCGAAGCAACATTTTCAGCTTGAGAGTACTAGTGAAAGCGATTTTTGTTACATTATAGAATTAGCACCTAAAAGGATTACTGACATCACATGATAAGCTCTACCCATTATTATATAAAGGACCATTCCAGGAAAGAACTAACTGGTATGTGTTTGGGTTTGAACCAATTTAGTTTCTGATTCTGCATGTTTCCTATACTGTGTGAGAACATTTTAATAGTTGTAATGGGAACATTTTCTTAATTTGAGCCAGATGTCTCACAAGAGGCAATCATGTACCTTATTCGATATAATGTAACTAGCTATTAAATAATATGTAATAAACCATTTACTATTAATCAATATCAAACTTATCTTTTGCTTCAGATGTTGTCTAAGCATCCTTCCCCACTTGCTATCTGTAGCTTGACTAATACTATTAGGAAGGACTGGGGGTAGTAAGTCCATACAAGATATCCTAGGTCATATCAACATTGAACAATTTTGACAACAGTGAAGACTTTACCAAGAGTAAGAATGTTCTGCAAGATAAATGAAGAACTTCCATTGATATCCCTCCTTTCATAATGTTAGGTTGTCTCCAAAAATGTAACTTACAAAGTAACAGCTCTTTTGAATCATAGTCACTATCATAAAGTAGGACATGGGCCAATTTGTGCGCAACAAGATGTTGCATACAGCAACAGGAGAAATGATCACATTATTTGTCAGGATAGAAATGATTGAGTGATAAATATAAACCAGGGCATCATGAAACTCTCCTGCTCCTCTGAAAATATCTTTGTCCACTTGAAAGAATAGACAGAACCTTGGTTTATCACTTCAACAGAAAGATGACACTTCTGGTTGTGTCAGATTCCCTGTCTAGTGCACCAATATTTCAATCTAGATTTGGTGCTCAAATCCCTGAGTGGACCTTGAATCCCAAGACTATGACATAAAGGTTTTATCACTGAGCCAAGGTTGATGTTATAAATGATTCAAATAAATACATTTACAGCACAGGGGCTCAGTGGTTAGCACTGCTGCCTCACAGTGCCAGGGACCAAGGTTCAGTCCAGCCTCAGGTGACTGTCTGTGTGGAGTTTGCACATTCTCCCCATGTCTGTGTGGGTTTTCTCCCACAGTCCAAAGATGTGTAAGTTAGGTGAATTGACCATGCTAAATTGCCCACGGTGTGCAGGGATGTGTCAGCTGGGTGCATTAGTCAGGGGAAATGTAAGTAATAGGGGAATGGGTCTGGGTGGGTTACTCTTTGGAGGGTCGGTGTGGACTTGTTGGGCCGAAAGGCCTGCTTCCACATTGTAGGGATTCAAGGTCATTTTCAAGAAAATTGTATATTTTTATGGAATATGATTGGAAAATTGCACAACTTAACAATGAAGATTATTTACAGATGAGAGGAGCCTTTCCCACTTGCTACTTGTTCAGTTCCTCAAGTTAAACATTTTCTATACAAAATTTGTGATCTTTATTTCTCATGCTGTGTAAAACAGTTTTATCTCAGAATAACTGATATTTGGAAATGTACAATTGCTCAGAAGTGCAAACTTAAATAGAGCCTCATTAATTAAAAAGTTCTGAGGTATAGTTTGTGTAATGTTACATTAGGTGCAGGATAAAAAAATGAGGCCACTGTTCCAACAGACAATTGATCATTTATCACATAAAGTACACCATGTTCAATTTAATATCTCTTTTAAATAATTTGCATTATTTTGTACCTTGAAAAATATTCTTACTTGTTGCATTGTTTTAACTATTCTCCTTTAATGGAATTTGACTGAATGGAGAAGTAAAGGGAAAAATTAGGGCAATTCAACATCAATGATAACTACATGCATTTATTTGTCACCTTTAACATAGTAAAACGATCTAAGGAACTTTATTAGAATGTGATCAATCAATATGAGCAATGTAAGAAGACATTAGGATAGGTGAATAGATGTTTATTCAGAAAGACAGAGACATGGAGAGATCTGAGGAAAGAGTTGGAGAATTTGGGATATAAACAGTTGAAGGCTTAACCAATGGAAAAAGATAAAGTATTTAGAAATGTAGAAGAGGCCAGAATTGAGTTGTCACGTGGAATTCTTGGCCAGTTGTGGGGCTGAAAGACATTAGATTCATAACGAAACGACCACTGAGCAATTCTCCTAGTGTCGCTCCCCCAGGTTTTACTCGCATTGTTGGAATTTTCCCTTTTCAAATAATAAATCCATTCCCTTTTGAATGCAATGGAAGAATCTGCCTTCACCGCGCTGTCAGGTAGCTCATTATAAATCTTATTGCTTGCAGCATAACAAGTTCCTTTTGTCGTGTCACCTTTGCTTTTTTAGCGAATTATCTTAAAACTGTGTCTTGAGTTTGATTCTTCCACCAGTGAATACAAGTTTCTCCATCAATTCTTTTGTTTCCCGTATGAATTTGAATATCTCGATTAAATTTCCTCTCAAACTTCTTTTCTCCAGGAAAACAGGCCCAGCTTCTCCTTTCAGTTTATGTAACTGAAGTTCTCATCCGTGGAACCATTCTTGTAAATCTTTTTTATAATGACGTCACATCCTGCTGAAGTGTGGTGCCCAGAACTGTTGGGACGAAATCTATGTTTTTGTACTCTTATGCCAAATTCATAAATCTAAAGTTCCCAATGCATTAATAATCACTCTCAAAACCTGTGCTTCAATGATTTGTGTATGCGTACCCCAGATCTTTCTGCTCCTGCATCGCCTTTTAGAATTGTATCCTTTATGTTACATTGCCACTCAATATTCGGCCTTATGAAAATGAATCACTTGACATTTCACCGCATTAAATTTCATTGGTCACTTGTTTGCACACATCACTAACCTATATACTTTTGAAATTCTACACTATCCTTCTCATGGTTGACAAAGTTAACATGTCACCCACAAAGTATAGATAATTAATACATATCAGAAACAGTAAGGTTCTAACACTAATCGCTGGGGGATTTCCACTATAAACCTTTCTCCAGTCTGAAAAACAGCTGTTTGCTACTATTCCATGTTTCCTGTCACTCTGTTAATTTTGTATGCATGTTGCTACTGCCCCTTTAATTCCATGAATGATAACTTTGCTCAGAGATCTGTTATGTGACATACAAAGAGTAAAAACCATAAGCGATTTAATAAAATATCCCAAGATATTTCACAGGTGTATAATAGACCAAAGCTGGGGACATTGATATGACAGTAAAAACTAATTAATGTTCTAATAAGAGCCTTAACAGAGGGGATATGTGCAAAAATTTAAGCTGGCATTTCCAGACCTCAAAGCCTTGACTGCTGAAGGCATAGCAGCATATGGTCAGAGAAGGGAATTAAACCTTCCCAAAGACATCTTGAAGGGCTTGTTGGATAGGAGGAGGTTGCAGAGAAGGGAAGGAGAGAAGGAATGAGACCTTGGACAGATTTGAATACAAAGATTAGAATTTTAAATTCAAGGCATCAGTAAAGAAGAGTGAATTTAGGTAACTGGCCACAGGAACAACATATCAGTGGGACTTCATTCAGTTTAATATCTTAAGCTTACATAAGGTAGAAAATATTAAATTGGTTTGGATAGCATGAGAATAATGTCATTCAGAGATAATAAAAACATGAACAAAGGTTTTGGTGACAGCCGAGCAGAGGAAGGGCTGCAGGTTTGGAAAGATGTGAAGTAGATGGTCTTTGTGATGAAATGGTATGGGATCAGAAGTCAACTTAGGGCCAATAAGGCATTAAGACTGCAAACTGTGTGGATCAACCTCAGATGGAAGAATAGATTTAATCACATGGAAACAGAGTTAATGGTGGCAGTCAGATTAGATTACCTACAGTGTGGAAACAGGTCCTTCGGCCCAACAAGTTCACACCGACCCTCCGAAGAGTAGCCCACCTAGACCCATTTCCCTCTGACTAATGCACCTAACACTATGGGCAACTTAGCATGGCCAATTCACCTGAGCTGCACATCTTTGGATGGTAGTTTTGAAGCTCCAAATGTTTAATTGGAGGAAATTAAGATTAATCTAGCACCTGATATTGGATAAAGAGACAGACAATACAAGTTCAGTGAAAGGTAAAGTGGTAGATCTAGCTGTTACTAGCATGCGTATGGAATCTCAGATCATTTCCTTAAATTAGCACTGGGTTTTGCACAGTACCTGAGTCGACATGAAATGGCCAAGAAATGTGCTATCCCCTGTGTTGGGTAAGGCTAAATGAAAATGCATCTGTCACACATGCTGAAAATAGATGCCACGTGCAGGGGGGAAACCATTCTGTAAAAGTTCAAACATGAAATTGTGACAAAATTGGAGAGATCTGCGATCAAGGGGTATCGGGTGGTTAAAGAAGCATAGTAGATTGTCTGGACAGTGATGAGGTAGCTTGTTTGGGTGGAGCATGTGATGGCAACATAATTGAAATGGTAGGGTCGATATCTGAAGAAAGGGAACTATTTAGCACAGAGATAAAGAAATGGACTAGCCAACAGTTTAGTCACAATAGGGTTACAATAGTCAAATGTGGGTTACATGAACAAGGTGACTGGGAAATAGTTTGAGGAAAGATGTGAGAAAAATGTTACTCATAAAGCATTTTGTATTTTATGGTTTTAACTGAACTATATTTCCTTGCATTGGTCTGAGGTTGGAAGTGCTTCCTGTGTGGGTCTGAAGGTGACCTTGTGCAGCTAGCAGCAAATCTGAACTCATTTAGATCTTTGTCCTCAGTTCTTGATGCTATTCTCACAAGATGCATTATTTTGGCATCACTTAGAAGCAGCGTATATATCAAACCTGCATGTGTCAAATGCTATTGACATCAAATACCTTTCATTGGGCCCTGAGCTTCAATGTGTCTTTTGAGTGTTTCACCCAAGAAAGCAGGCTGTCACTGATGATTTTTCGATTTGATAAAGCATGGGGTATAATGAGAAAGGAGGCTATAGTGAGCAGTCAGTAACATCCAGTCTTACTAATGTTAAAACTCTGAAAATTATGTTGTGTCATATTATGAGTAGCTGGAAATGGGTATCCAGTCCATGCTTCTGAGACTTTGTAGCTCTTTAAGTCTTCATTTTTGGTTCATAATAGCAGAACAGCAACACAAAATATGAAAGTATAATTCCAGCTGAGAAGCAATATTAATGGAACAATATTATAATTGAAAGATACAGCCAATTATTATATCAGAAGTAAATATAAACTTTTCCTGTTTTAAATAATGAGGGCAAAAAGAACACATAAAGTGTTGAATCTCACATTGATTGGCTAAATGTCAGTTTCATGTCTCAAGGTCTAGTGAAATCTCTTTCCACGTCATGCCAAGCCCACCTTATTAACTATCTAGCCTACCCCTACAGCGCCCATCTATCAGAGTGCTAGCTGCAATCTACTCACCATATCTGGAACAGGTTGTCACTGCAAGGATATCCTGGAATGGACTGACTCCATTGACTTTGGTGCCATCTGTAAAAAGCCATTGTGCAGCCATTGCCCTGTAGAGTTCTTAACGTTCGATGTAGTGGGCAGAGACTTGGACATCGTGGTGGACTGAATGGTGAAGTGATGGGATGTCTTCTTCTTCAGGACTGGCAGCAGAGGCTACAACATCAGACCATGTCAGCCTGGTCTCATGTTGACACCCTGGTCAGTACAATCTCAACCATCTGGAGGAATGACCTGTGATGCAGGATGAAGGTCAATGGCACTCTCCACTTGGCCAGCATAAGTGCCATCATTTTCCCTCCAACAGTTCAGATTCACTCTATCTGTGCTACTGCACCCTCTTCCCATTCAGGCTTATGCTCTACCTCTCTCACAATTACCTGCAATCTTTACCCTGAATGTTCTCATCCACCTAAGCCCTGATGGCACTAACCCTGCCTGCCTTCTGCACTGCCTACTAACTCAGTCAAGACTCATCCCCACCTGCACCAAGAGTAAGAACTCTGTCATCCAGATTTTATCTCCCTTAATATCTGCCTCTGTCTCAGTTCAGTGGAGCTGAAAAACCCACAATGGAGCACAAAGTGTCAATATGGTTGGTGTGTTGCCCAACGTTCATCATCTCACCCCTCATGAGAAGAAAAACTTGACTCTGACTTCCCGAGCGGCTGACTCATTGTGTCCATACCCCTGTACTGATATCAGAGGCTGCCATTGCCTTGTTGTTTTAGGACCTCCAATCTCCCTTGAATTGACTGAGGATCACTGACAACCTTGACAAGTTGTGTATCTGTGTTAAATGGCAACACAATATAGCAGTACTGAGAGCTTGGTATCTCTAGCTAAGGGGCAAGGTACAAAAAGGCAATGCAAGGCATAGATGCTGTGAACATGCAGGTCGGCTCAAAGCGAGAGAGAACTAGGAGACCAAGTAAACAACCTAAAAATGCAACCCTTTCTAGTCCATGAGCTAGGCATGTGTACCTAAGTGCAAAAGATCCTTGCAGCAGCATTACGACAATAGTTGCTGTTGGATTATTAAGCATATTAATCATTTTAAACATAGTCAGAAAAAAATGATTGTGGCTTTACATTTCAGAGAGTAACACTGTTTTGGATGATGCATTACAGACCAATCTGGTACAGACTGGTAAACTTGCATGTTCAGCTTTTTTCTAAATTCATTCACAGAATGTGGGCATTGCTAGCTGAACCGCCATTTATTACCCATCTCTCATTCCCTTGAGAAGGTAATGGTCAGCTGTCTTCTTCAACTGCTGCAGTCCATTTGGTGTAGATTTACTGACACAGTTCAATACTCAAGAAACAGTGAAGAATTAGCAAATCATTAAAATGAGTGGAGGGAAATTTGCAGGTTAGGATGTTCCCATATATCTGATACTCTTATGCTTTTGATGGCAGTGGTCATGCTTTGGAAGGTGCTCTCTAAGGAGCTTTGATCAATTTCTGCTATACATTTTGTAAAAGGCAGATTCTGCTAATACTGAGCATTGGTGGTGGAGAGAGTGAATGTTTGAGAACCTGGTGCCAATGAAGAGGATTGCTTTGTTCTGAATAGTGTTAAACTTCTTGAATGTTTTGGAGTTGCACTCATCCAGGCAAGTGAGAAATGTTCAATATTCAATTACACTCCTGATTTGTGTCTTATTGATGCTGGGCATGCTTGAGGATTCAGGGAGTGAGACTGCAGGATTTCTAAACTCTGACCTGGTCTCATAGCCGCATTATTTATTTGGCTAGTCCAGCTCTTGGTCAATGGTAATCCTCAGTATGTTAATATTGGGGGATACAGGCATAGCTATTCCTTTTAACGTCAAGGGGCGATTTGCCTGTCATCGCCTGTCACTTAAGTGGTGTAAATGTTACCTGCAACTGCCAGCCTAAGACTGGATATAGTCCTGTCTTATTGACCTGACTGGACATGGACTGTTTCAGTACCTGAGTGGTCGTGAATGGTGTTGAGTATTGTTTAACCATCATCGAAGATTCCCATACTGTCACCTTGTGATGGAGCAAAGGTCATTGATGAAGCATTTGAAGATGGTAGATCCTAGTAAGCATGAATTAAAAGCGCAACATTTGCAGCTTTAAGTGTACTAACATACATTTGAGGATCACTTCTTAAGGAACAAGGAATTCATTTTAAAATCCAAGTGAGGTTATCAGCTATATCTGAGGTGGTGTTAAATTTGCTAATTAGTTAGACGCAATGGAACCTGGAAACTGGGACCTTGTTTAAGCAACTGAGTCAGTTGTCAAAGCAAAGGTTGGAGACATTAGGGATCTTGTGGAACTCCACAGCTGTCACATGTTAAAATTGGTGTGATTGTGATGACATACAGCATGGCTCATAGGCATGCAGTGAAGTTTCTACCATGTGAATTAAACAACCAAAAACCCTTAATTTTCCAATGTTATGCTCATATAATTTACATGTACAAAACTAATGCTCCTTCTTTTGAATTTACCTGCAAAATTAGGAACATGAAAGAAATAAAGATAATGAGTTTCAAAACAAGACAAATTTGAATTAACTACAAAACAAAAACAAAAGGCAATAGTTGATAATTGATGTAGATTTGGAGATGTAATGTTATAACCCTCATTGGTGTGATAATGCACCCATGATCACAAAAGAATGTCCCTTGAAGGGAGGTAAGTGATGATGTTATTTAGGGGAGGCCATGACCGAGTGGTATTATCACTGGACTGTTAATCCATACACCCATGTCATGTTCTGAGGACCTGGGTTTAAATCCCACCAGATGGTGGAATATGAATTCAATGAAAAAAAAATGAAATTAAGAGTCAAATGATGACTTGAAGCCACAGTCCATTGTCAGAAGAAAAAACCCATTTGGTTCATTAATGTCCTTTAGGGATGGAAGCTGCAATCCCTAGCTGATCTGGCCTGGACGTGACTCCGGAACCACAGCAAAGTAATTGAATCTCAACTTCCCCCTGGGTAGTTAGGGATGGGCAACGAATGTTGGCTTTGCCAGAGATACTCAAAATCCCATGAATGACTTTTTTTAAAAATCACTGTGTACTAATGTCATGTGATATATTTTATAAAGGTATCAGCATCATCTGGAATATCTACTGTTGCATTTTGTTCTTCATCAGTTCATAAAGTAGTTTGAGTCAGGATCATCAAAATGTCTGAGATAGGATTGTGATGTATTTAATTGCTTTGTGAATAAATCTTCTGATATCTGATTTTGCTAAAAATTTAGTCTCAGTGTTCATGTTACCAGAGTTAACATAATAATGACAGAGAACATTTCATCGACAACCAAGATAAGTAGCCAGGAAATTGAAATTGCATCTTAATTGATGTTGCTGCCTAAGAAAAGAAGCATTGGTTATTTATTGACCCCAAGGTGGAGTTGCTTTTAGATTGAAAAGCTTTTATTTCTCCCTCTGGCTTGGTTCCAGCTCCCTCCAAGATACTAACGTATAACTTCAAACCTGCTGCCTCCTGCAGTCATTCAACTTTTCTAACATGTTCACACAC
Organism: Chiloscyllium punctatum; assembly: GCF_047496795.1. NCBI lineage: Eukaryota > Metazoa > Chordata > Chondrichthyes > Orectolobiformes > Hemiscylliidae > Chiloscyllium > Chiloscyllium punctatum. Next base: position 45,822,476 of record NC_092750.1, on the reverse strand, counting down.
TGTGTGATCAGGAAACACTGTGACAGCACAGGTAAATCCTTTAAACACAAGCTCAAGATAGTAAACCTGGAGAGTCTGTGATTGGAGCAACAGCAGCAGCAGGAGCTCTTTCACACATAACTCTGCAGTCATTTCCTGCTCTCAACAACCATCATAACAGACAGACCAGGCAAGGCTGTTCTTGGGCAGTTTTGTGAGTCCTGGCGAGCTTTCAGTTCTGAATTTTTTAAAAAGCTGACAGTTTATTGCTGCACTCCAAATCTTGCCAGCCAAGATGACCATCTGGTGGTTATGTTAGCCATTTTCATTCAATCTTGAGCACAAGTACATGCGCAAAAATTTTGTTCTTTTCATGAAGGTGAATTAACTTGTGAATGATCTGATATTTTCATCTTTATTCTCTGTTTGTGGCCATTGCTGGTGCCTTTGTTGACCATCCCTAATGATCTTAAAGTGGTGTCACTGGCCATCTTCTTAGTGGTTTAATTTACTTCAGAGAGATGAATCAGATATGTTGGTTTGTGACTGAAATCAACTGCAGACCAGAGAGTATATGGACTGTATATTTCCTTCTATATACTTAACTGGTTAAGTTTTAATGGCAATCGCACAGCTTCTACAGACATAATTATTTGTTTTCCAAACTTTCTTTAGAATCCAGGGCTATTTGCCTGGTAACATAATCATTACATTTCTGTACCCTGATTGTGACTATTCAGGTACATTTCTCTGTTATACAGCAATTTCTCAATTATGAACTGGTGTCATCACATCTACTGGTAATGCAGTCATATTTGGGAAGATGAAATAGATACATAAGCAACAAACCAAATCATAGAGTTTCTATAGTTACATTCCTGAATTATCCAACAAGATCCAGGGCAAAGTGGATCAAGTGTCTTTAAAGTAAGTTGATGGAGTCACTTAAGCGAATGATTGCCCTGTGCAATGATTCCAGACCAGAGCGCCAATGTAATGTTACAAACTGCCGAGGGACTAGTAACATTTTTAAAATAAACAAAGTGTGAGATCCCTCTCACTAAGAGACTAAAGCCAAAAAATTCCACAGTATTAAACAACCATAAATAATTTATTCAATGATGTTAGATGTTAGAACCAATTGTCTCTTATCTCAAGAGGGTTGGAATATTGTCTCTTATCTCAAGAGGGTTGGAATATAAAAGCAGAGATGTACTACTAAGACTTTATAAAGCTCTGGTTAGGCCCCATTTGGAGTACTGTGTCCAGTTTTGTTCCCCACACCTCAGGAAGGACATACTGGCACTGGAACGTGTCCAGCGGAGATTCACACGGATGATCCCTGGAATGACAGGTCTAGCATATGAGGAACGGCTGAGGATACTGGGATTGTATTCGTTGGAGTTTAGAAGATTAAGGGGAGACTTAATAGAGACGTACAAAATAATACATGGCTTGGAAAAGGTGGATGCTAGGAAATTGTTTCCGTTAGACGAGGAGACTAGGACCCGTGGACACAGCCTTAGAATTAGACGGGGTCATTTCAGAACAGAAATGCGGAGACATTTCTTCAGCCAGAGAGTGGTGGGCCTGTGGAATTCATTGCCACGGAGTGCAGTGGAAGCTGGGACGCTAAATGTCTTCAAGGCCGAGATTGATAGATTCTTGTTGTCTAGAGGAATTAAGGGCTACGGGGAGAACGCTGGTAAGGGGAGCTGAAATGCGCATCAGCCATGATTGAATGGTGGAGTGGACTCGATGGGCCGAATGGCCTTACTTCCACTCCTATGTCTTATGGTCTTATAATACAATCCATAACACATAATACAATCCACAACTTAGATTCTAAATCTGAATTAATATGATGTAATTATGTATAACAGAATCCCTTGGAGCACATTAATTAGCAAATGCAGTAAAGACAGGTCTCATTAGTTTCTCAGCAACTCGCTCACACTCCACCCACCGCTGCCACTGCCCCTGAATTAATTACACGATGTGTATTCAAATCTCATTGAAACCTTGCAAGGAATTCCACTTTTTCTCTTTCAAAGACTTAGTTTGAGAACCTCTTCAAAGGCCACTCCATCATGGATACTCTCAACCATTTTCCAGTCATTCACTTTCTTGTCTTGTGTCTACACTCCGCTGGATCCTTAAAAGCACACTCCAGTGTTTATTCACAGACGTAACTCAAGCTTTTCACGACTTGCTTCACCAAACGAAGATTGCTTTTTTTCAAATCTGTCTCCTTGGAATTCCCGATATAAAAACAATGACTGCAGATGCTGGAAACCAGACTCTGGATGAGTGGTGCTGGAAGAGCACAGCAGTTCAGGCAGCATCCAAAGAGCAGCGAAAGCGACGTTTCGGGCAAAAGCCCTTCATCAGGAATAAAGGCAGTGAGCCTGAATCGTGGAAACATAAGCTAGAGGAGGGTGGGGGTGGGGAGAAAGTAGCATAGAGTACAATGGGTGAGTGGGAGAGGGGATGAAGGTGATAAGTCAGGGAGGAGAGGGTGGAGTGGATAGGTGGAAAAGGAGATAGGCAGGTCAGACAAGTCCGGACAAGTCATGGGGACAGAGCTGAGCTGGAAGTTTGGAACTAGGGTGAGGTGGGGGAAGGGGAAATGAGGAAACTGTTGAAGTCCACATTGATGCCCTGGGGTTGAAGTGTTCCGAGGCGGAAGATGAGGCATTCTTCCTCCAGACGTCTGGTGGTGAGAGAGTGGCGGTGAAGGAGGCCCAGGACCTCCACGTCCTCGGCAGAGTGGGAGGGGGAGTTGAAATGTTGGGCCACGGGGCGGTGTGGTTGATTGGTGTGGGTGTCCCAGAGATGTTCCCTAAAGCGCTCTGCTAGGAGGCGCCCAGTCTCCCCAATGTAGAGGAGACCGCATCGGGAGCAACGGATACAATAAATGATATTAGTGGATGTGCAAGTAAAACTTTGATGGATGTAGAAGGCTCCTTTAGGGCCTTGGATAGAGGTGAGGGAGGAGGTGTGGGCGCAGGTTTTACAGTTCCTGCGGTGGCAGGGGAAAGTGCCAGGTCGGAGGGTGGGTTGTAGGGAGGCGTGGACCTGACCAGGTAGTCGCGGAGGGAACGGTCTTTGCAGAAGGCGGAAAGGGGTGGGGAGGGAAATATATCCCTGGTGGTGGGGTCTGTTTGGAGGTGGCGGAAATGTCGGCGGATGATTTGGTTTATGCGAAGGTTGGTAGGGTGGAAGGTGAGCACCAGGGGCGTTCTGTCCTTGTTACGGTTGGTGGGGTGGGGTCTGAGGGCGGAGGTGCGGAATGTGGACGAAATGCGTTGGAGAGCATCTTTAACCACGTGGGAAGGGAAATTGCGGTATCTAAAGAAGGAGGCCATCTGGTGTGTTCTGTGGTGGAACTGGTCCTCCTGGGAGCAGATCCGGTGGAGGCAGTGGAATTGGGAATACGGGATGGCATTTTTGCAAGAGGTAGGGTGGGAAGAGGTGTAATCCAGGTCGCTGTGGGAGTCGGTGGGTTTGTAAAAAATGTCAGTGTCAAGTCGGTCGTCATTAATGGAGATGGAGAGGTCCAGGAAGGGGAGGGAGGTGTCAGAGATGGTCTTCCGTATCCATCTCCATCTCCCCTTCCTTGGAATTCCTGTACATCCTATGTGTTCAGAGCTATCCGATTACTTTTGGGACTACTCCATTAACACCAGCCGGGCAGAACCACTGGCCTTCTCGTAGTATAGGTATTTCTCCTATAATGCTGTAGTTGCATTCCAGTGAAACCTTGCTTAATAGAAAATCGCTTAATATAAATATTAACATAAATACTTGCCTATGGGAAAAGTGGGGTTAGGGGAAGACCAGCAAAAAAATATCATTCATGATCGCTCAAAAATCTAACACAAGGTATAACACACCCTGAATGAAGGCTAAAATTATATTTATTAACAAAAGAAAAATAAATTTAATGCAGAACATTTACAAAGTGTAAGAAAGCAACTCCCTGTACAGTACCTCTCACAGAAAGCTGCTCACATTGCGCATGTGCAGAATGGGGCAGAGGTTTCGGTGCTGACATCAGTGCATGCAGAGAATGAAGCCCGCGAACCGATCCCCGCTGGAATCGCGCTATTGTAAACAGAGTTAAGTGCTCTTAAATATACTGTTCCTTTTGTTCTTCAGTGACATTACAGGCAAATTGCACAGCTGGAACATGCATTATCCAAGAGTTACTTGCAGTACTTTTCTGCATGGACCCTCCTGCTGGTAAGCTCTCCTTTCTCTCTGTCTCTCTCCATCTCACTCTCACGCACTGACCCCAAATGCTTGTAACCCTTGAACTGTTTGGAAACCTTACAATAATCTTCACCTTTTTCTCGGCAGCAGTACATTTAAAAATCAGCAGTGGAACTCAAATGTAGTTAATGCAGGAACACTAAGTTTCCTTCAATAGTACAATGTTCACAGTACAAATGTGTAGAGCAAGGAAATAAAGGAATGCACACATACCAAACTTAAAAATCGACAGCTGATCCAAACTTATGACAATAGATTGATGGATCAATGTCATGGTTCGTAACCTTCACTTTTTAAGAGGAGGAAAACAGATACGTTTAAATAGATACTGAATTTGTTGGGACAAAGTGAGCTGAGGTCACTTATTATTCTGGGCTGCTTTGTTCCTGGTCGTGTAAACTCCCCTGCTGGGAAGAGGGAAACTAAATTATTAATGAGTCAGCTCCATCCATTGCATCTTGCCATTACATGCTGATCTGGTCAGTGGAAAATAAGATTGTCAGAGTGACTTCTACCTGTCAGCTTTAAGTGAACAAAAAAACGTTAATTATTTAGAGCTATGACCATACATGAATTAGGATTTCTAACCTGCCTGCCTTCTTCAATTTGTAGGAGCTTTCTGTGAGTATGAATATAGAATCAGTCAGCCAATCAGAAGGAAATTCTTGCCTCATTACCCCTTGCACATTTTGTGGCTTTTCCTGAAGACAAGAAATCACTCATGCTCCTCCCCGGTTTGTTATACATTTCCCTTGTCATGTGCTTTGCTTTCATGGCAGGACTTTGAAGCATCCCAGAAAATTCTTCCATATTCTCCACAATGGAGCCTTTTTTGCCCTAGCATGAACACCACTAAGCAGTTTCCATTCAGGCATGACATTTATATCTTACTTGCCCTGATTGGGGAGTGTGTAATGTGATGGTGGGCAGGACTAAACTGTAAGGATGGGGTTGAAGAATCAGGATGAGCACTGACGTTTTGTAATTTGAGGCAATGTCAGGTATCAAGAGTGGTAGGAAATGGTTTGGGAGGTGGGGAGCCTCATGCCCAGGTTGAGCCTGGGACACGTGGTGCTCAGTATGACCTCCATGGCCCTTAATGATCTCTCTATTCCTGAATGAGACCTAAGAATAGAATGCCTGTGACCACACCCAGAATGGGCAAAGTCAGTGTTTCTTTCCTCGACCAAAATGCAAGCTCAACCTCTGAGTGATGCGAGGCCATTCAAGGGGCCATGCAGTTGCAGAGTACATGTTAAAGTCATTCTGTGAAATATATATAATGCACCACTGTGTGGGGTGCATACGCTTTCTCAAGGAAACTTGACCATGTCAATGGTCCTTTCACATTCAAGATAGACATCTCTGTGCTGCAGGAGTAATCCCAGGAGATCTTAAGGCAAATATGGGCCACCAACCACAAAGCTAATTGTTGTGACACAGAAACAGACAGCCAAATCAAATCAACCTTCCTATCTCTGTATTTGCAACACAGTAGATTGCTTACAGTGTGGAAATAGGCCCTTCGGCCCAACAAGTCCACACCGACCCTCCGAAGAGCAACGCACCCAGACCCATTACATTTACCCCTTCACCTAACACTACAGGCAATTTAGCATTGCCAATTCAACTAACCTGCACATTTTTGGACTGTGGGAGGAAACCGGAGCACCCAGAGGAAACCCACGCAGACACAGGGAGAATGTGCAAACTCCACACAGACTGTTGCCTGAGGCAGGAATTTAACCCGGGTCTCTGGCACTGTGAGGCAGCAGTGCTAACCATTGTGCCACCGTGAGAGACTCTCAAAGTTAACCACAATGCTTCCCAACCAATCTTTCTGAATAACCAGGATCAGACTTTGTGAATGACCAACACTAGACAACAGGTTTATAGCTTAAGCAAAAGATTTAACAATTTATTATCAATGCATTAGCTTTAGCAGAACAAAGTTAAGCCACAATGTAATTGAATAAATGTCTAAGATTAGAAACAAGAAACAGCCTGCAATTAACTTTCAGGCCTTGCCTCAAAATTAAATATCAGCTTGTTTATTATGTTTTTCAAAAAACAAGCTGCTGCTCACCATTCAAAGGTCACCTTCAGCTCACAGCTCACAGTTCAAAAACAAAAATAATAATTAAAAAAATGAAAAATCAGCGTGAATTCTAACATGATGTAAGATTTCATAGGGTACATAGGGGCACGATTTCCTCTCAACATGAACTGTAAGTATTTTGTAATATGCAATCATGCCTTTCATGGGTGATATGGGGCTGGGAGGAAAACAGTTTGCTACTGTCTAGCATTTGTAATTTGATATTGTCTCTTTAACACAACTGATAGTGCTTTCAGCTCAATAAGGTCCAATTTCAAAGTTCCATGTACAGTGGAACCTCGATTATCCGAATACCAATTATCCAAAAATCAGATTATCCAAAGGACATCTCAAGGTCCCGACAGAAACATTACATACATCCAAGATGTGTGTCCAACACTGATTGTGTCTTTTGTTTACAGTGATTGAAAGAACAGTCCTGGACTGATGGGAGCGCAGACACTGTCTCTAAATGACTGACCTCCCACTCTCTGTCTCTCTCTTCCCACACTTTCCCTGGAATTTTACACAGGCGTGTACCCTATAACCCCCTTCGCCAGATAATCACTCTAACATTGTCCTGTACAGGGCAAAGGTGGAACCTGTCAAAAAGCTACAGTAAAACGTTGTGCGTGTGTTTGCTCTGTTTGGAGACTCACCTCCCAAAAGGCAGTAGCAGCAGCAGCAGTCTTGTTGGTGTCCAGTCCAGCTGCCCTGGAGACGGGGTGGTGGAGTGTGGGTGGAGGCAGAAAGGGGTCGCGCGGGGGGTGGGGGTGGTGGCTGAGGGTGGATACGATGGGTAGGCAGGTGCTTAAACAACTATGGGGATTGGAATGTACAGATGCATGTGCAAGGATGTTTCCTTTGTGCCACCAATGAGATATGAGAGGCATTGTTTGTGGTTTTTGTGCCAACTCAGACTGCTGATGCTTGGCAGGTTGCATGCCTGGGTGTCAAAGATAGTGTCAAGGTTAGGGATCCCAGGATATCCTGGCAATACTGACAACTTCCACCTACGATGGGTGGGAGAATCCAGCTAGCATTAGACAAGAGGGGTCCCACAGTGGCACAGTAGCTAGAAATGAGGTGAGTTAGGGACAATAGTGTGAAAAAACTTGCTAGGTCTCACCCTTCATGAAACTCAACAAACCAGACACTTAGCTGATTTCAGGTTCAGCCCTGTGAGGCTATTTCCAGAAAGGGAAAAAGCAGCCAGCTTTTCTTTTCCAGTTAAGCCAAACAGAATCATCTATCATAGTAATTGTTGGCTTTTTAAATACTTGTTGATTGAGTGTCTGGTGCACACTAGTGACCGAGGGCAGTAAAATGATATCTCAGAACAATCAAGAGGAAAGAAAGCCATAAGGGAACCACCTGGAATTTTAAAAAAAAATAACCATTGCACAAAGCAGCACTGAACTATTATTGGGTTACAGTACATATAGGAATGCTTGCCTCTGAAGTAGGAAACCTGAAAGTTAAGTAGTCAGTTATTGAATAGAAGTCCAATAATGGATGAACTGCAATTCCCTATTGGAAGATATGACTGAAATGAAAGGGTAGTTGGATGGATGTCAAACCATCTCCTTTTTCATTACAACCTTACTTCAGATCAAGGGCTAGAAGGAACACTGAAGTGATTTAGTGTGATGAACATTTTGACTTTAGTACACATGAATTTTTCTTGATAGTCGTTATGATTCCAATGGGGAAACCACAGCCCTAAAGAACTAAATTTTCTGAATGACCTTCCCATCCAACAAAAATTGCCAACAAACTTTCACTGTTTGAAATCTCAACATAAATCAGTGCTAAGCAAATTAGATATGAATTAACAAACAAATAATGCTTCAAATAAAAAGATGAATTAGAACTTGAACAATCAAAGCAGGCAGTTCTTCAATAATGCGATGGTTGCATTCTTACATTTATGCCCAAATTATGGAAAAATCACTTTAGAAACGGTGCTTGAAGTTTTAGCGATGTAATTGCATTCCAGTCAACACATTTTAAAAGTTTGTGCTTTAGAAACAGCTTCTTCAATTCATTGATCGTATTACAGCAAATTCACATTAACAAAACGCGCATCATAGCAGAATGACCTGTATCTAAAACAGCCATAAGCATTTCCCTGCAACATATATGGCATTATGTAAATATGCAGTATGTTGTTCTTCTTTCATGCATGGTAAGTTAGAATTCCTTCCTGACAACAGCTTTCACCTTCCAAGTTTACAGACTTGCTGCTTCGCCAGTTTCCTCATTTCCCCTCCACTCACCTTACCTCAGTTCCAGCCTTCCAGCTCAGCGCTGTCCTCATGACCTGTCCTACCTGCCAATCACCCTTCCCACCTATCCACTCCACCCTCCTCTCTGACCTATCACCTCCATCCCCACCCCCATTCACCTATTGTACTCTTTGCTACATTCTCCCAGCCCCACCCCACCCCCATTTATCTCTCCACCCTGGAGGCTCCCTGCCTCTATTCCTAATGAAGGGCTTTTGCCCAAAATGTCGATTTTCCTGCTGCCTGACCTGCTGTGCTTTTCCAGCATCACTCTGATCTAAACTCTGGTTTCCAGCATCTGCAGTCCTCACTTGTGCCTTATCATGAATAATGCATACTACTATGAAGCCTCTCCTCCTCCGTTCATTACAGCCCTGAAGGTGTAGTTTCCTAGAATTCTTTTTTGTAACTGACCAACCAACAAACCCCGCACTGTGAATTGGCCACTTATGGTAAACTTTCAACTATTCAACATCTCTGAGTTATTCCCACAGCCTTCTAGACTTTGTAACTTTTTAGCCAACTCTCACAGTGCCACCAAGAGCTCCTCTCATTTATGTCCAACTTGGCTTTGTATTTGTCAACTTTAGCTTGTTAACTTTCTTCCTGTTGTACTGGAGAATCAAGAGTCACAGTTTATGTGGACCAGTATTATTGTACAAGACAATTACAAATCCCCGCCCCCCCCCATAATAGAAGCAAACACTTAAAAAGCCTCATTCAAACATCCTTTTAAAAAATGACAGATTTCATAACCATTTTAAAGAAGCTACATTTTTTTTCTCACACTGCTGCTTCTGAGCAAAAGGTCATCACAGGGGACACTTTGATTTTATTCAGCAGAAATTACCAAATACTTCAGGAAATAAAACACCAACAGTAATGAGCTGGACTTACTATTATATGCAGCATGCAAAATAAGTGCAAGACTAATTATGTCAGTGAGCGATGAAGGAAATAATGAAATATAGAGTATTGGCATTGCTGTTATCTGAAGTTACAGGTAAGGCAGGAAGTTGTTTAAAAATTATATGGATTTAAATAAAAGATGTGTAAACAATTGAAAGGCAATCAATTAGAAAGGCGTAAGGAATACAGAGGAACTTCGATTATCTGAAGGACATGGGTGGGAATTATTTCATTTGATTAATCGAATTCCGGATCATCGAATGCCAGATAACATAATTTAACCAAGAATCGGGACCTTGCAATCTTCCGGATCATCTGATATTCGGATAATTGAATTCCAGATAATCGAGGTTCCTCTGTATATGTGAAAAAAAATGGCTTTGTTATCTTGTAATTCACACTGAGGCTGTTACCCACCTTGTATTGTGGAAGGTGCCTGAGGCTGTTTTCAGATGGGGATTCAAGCAAAGTTGTTTAAATGATCATGACCCCACAAACCTGGCCATTTATTAAATTACAATTCTGTAGGCAAATACAATAGGAAACATGTCAAATGACAATGTTACAAATCATTGAATCACCCCATTTACCACCTTAAATATGCACTGTTGAGACATCTCAAGATGCACTGCAGTACCTCACCATAGCTCCCTAATCAGCACACCTACTGTCAGTCAGCTGCTTTGGATGCTCAGGGTCAGAGACTCCGTGACCCGACATATCTTGAGTCTGTGGTGTGAAGTCCGGTCAGTCTTACAGTTCTAGTTTAGCCAGTCCCCCGAGATTAGTGGTAAATCTGTTGGGAACTGTACAGAGATCAGTCAGGTGTCTGCACACTTATCAGTCAGCAATGCCTCTGTTGGTGAATCCAGGTGTGGGCTACAGTAGATCCAGTAATCCTATTGTTCACTGAAAGTCAAGGGAAGTGAAGAGTAACAGTCGGGAAGTAAACAGTGGGATTTGGAGGCAGTATGCTGAAATGAAGAGATGATAATAATTGTGAAGAGGACAACTCATGATTTAAAGGTGGGAGATGATATAACATGGAGAAGGTAAGGGTACTACAGGAGGGAGTGGATCATTGACTGTGACTACCCTCTTGGCTTTGATGGAGTGACAGCGCATGACTCTATTTGGCATTACTAAACTTTATGTCTGGGGCTCTGGAGGTAAAGTGGGGAGGTGAGCAGTTTAATAAATGGGTTGGATGTGAAGGTGAAATAGATCAAAGCTGCTGGAGTTAACGGGGAGCAAAAGGAAGAAAGGAGCATGAACGTTTGTGGAGTTACGTGAGAGGCTGAGCCTGTGCCCCCCAACGTGTAGAGCAGTCTGTGATGTCATCCATCCTGATCAAAATCAAAAATGTGTAACGGGAATTAAAACAACTGCCAACACACTGGAGTGAGCAGAGTCAGTGTTATTTTTCTCTGTGGGTGAGTGCTTCGCTTTTGAATGATCTAAGACCCTTCAAAGGGCAATAGCAACAAATAGACACCCACACAATCCATGCAAAGTTCATCTGTTGTCATAGACTGCTATATGTTTACCTTATACATTGACATGTTGTGCCAACTAGACATCCTGGCCCATCACAACTTAATCCTACTGACCTGTGAGGCATAGTCAATGTCTGGGAAGATTCACCCTAGTTGTCAAAGTATCAATTACCTTCTGAGGTCACATATTCCAACCCCCGCAAGGGCAGGTTAACATTTTGATCTTACTGTGCAGTTCATGCTGTTTAATAAAAGTTAAGGTTATGAAAGGATGGAAGCCTTTACAGCATAATATGCTCCTTCATTCAATTGTATGAAAGTGTTTGTGATTTTTTTAGAAGACTTGTAGCTCAGGTTGAGGTTCAGTTTATAAGTTTGCTCGCTGAGCTGGAAGGTTTGTTTTCATGACATTATGGAAAGGATGATTCTTTCTCCGATAGGATCATGTCATGCTGAGGCTGTCTAGTCTCTGTACTTTTCATTCTTGCAGTTGGACCTAAAATGACAGTCGCTCACCGAACTGATAATGAAAAGTGAACAAGACATATGAGCTGCTCACTTCACACCTTGCAACATAAATACATCGTTACCTGAGGTGCAATGATGCCTTTCTTTGACAAATGTGGGGATTACATTTGCAAGAGTATTTATCATTATTGCTGTCTATTAAATGTGCATCAAAAGGCTTGAAAAACAGACTTTTCAATCAGGGCACCAATGTGCAACATACATTTTGAGGCATTCTATTGACCTTTGTTCTGGATCTCCTACAGCTCGGTGTTTGGAGGACACTGTTCAAATGTTATTTGCAAGTGCTGTGCCTGCTAAATGATGCCATTACTGTATTTGGGTCTAAAATAAGAAGCTGCTTTGTTTCTGATCTTATCCACATTAGCTCATTGAAACAGCATCCAATAGATCCGGGCACAGAAGTCGTGGTTGTCCCTGTGGCCGCTACCGTAAAAGATCCTACACAAATGGATGGAGAACAGATGCATCCACAATCTAAGACCAGTGTCAAACCCCAGCAGATGTGGAGCAAACTCATACTATAGAACTTGCAGCCAGATATGCCTTCATGATGCAGTGAAGATACAGGAGAGTCATGGTCAATTGTCTTCCCATGAAATGCCATCCAAATGAGAGAGCAGCAGTGACTACATTCTGTCCAGAGGAGGAGTTAAGAATGCCATGTAATGCTGTCCAGTGTATCTGCAATGCTGCACTTTCTCCCACTTGGACCAATAAGGGCCATAGGAACAGTACCTTCAGCATCCTACAATGCAGCACTTTCAGCCACTGCAGTGCTGAAAGGTCTTCCTTGTTCAATATTATCTCTCCCTAACTGGCCTGAAATCTTCTGCCCAATTCCAACCCGGCAAGGGCAGGTTAACATTTTGATCTTACTGTGCAGTTCATGCTGTATAATAAAAGTTAAGGTTATGAAAGGATGGAAGCCTTTACAGCATAATGTGCTCCTTCATTCAATTGTAAGAAAGTGTTTGTGATTTTTTTTAGAAGACTTGTAGCTCAGGTTGAGGTTCAGTTTATAAGTTTGCTCGCTGAGCTGGAAGGTTTGTTTTCATGACATTATGGAAAGGATGATTCTTGCTCCGACAGGATCATGTCATGCTGAGGCTGTCTAGTCTCTGTACTTTTCATTCTTGCAGTTGGACCTAAAATGACAGTCGCTCACCGAACTGATAATGAAAAGTGAACATATATTTACAATGTGAAAATATATTGATAATGAAGTGTCACCTATGTTCCATCTTTCTACCCTCATGAGATCTTCTTCTTCTCTTCTCTCTCACTACATCTTGGTAATGTCTGCAGCTAGGGTGGGAGGACCCTGTCCTATAGAGGAGCCCATTGACATTGGAGTTTTATTTGGCCAACCCTGAGGTCATTTATGGCTTGAGAACCCAGGCATCCTGAGGGTGCCCTGCCCAAATAAGGTTCATTGTGCTTGGCTTGAACTTTCATAAGTTTGAAGGTTGCAGACTTGGTGGAGAGGGAACATTGGGCATCTGACAGGAGATTTCTGAGAGGATCTCGATATCATTCCTACTCAGCTGCCTACTGACATCGCCCAGACTCCTTGTGAGGGAGCTATTAAAATCTATCATCCCCGTCATTGATTCTGAGCACCAACTGAGTGTGGTTCTGTATACACATCCAGCAGATACCGAGGGTGCAGGACTTGGCTCTCCATAATGGCTCCTGATTTGTCCATGGAAGCAGCCAAACCTCAGCATGCCAGAATCAGCCCAGTATATATAGTCTTGGTGAACCCATCTAACCTTTGATTGTTTGCAGTGCCTCCAACAACCTACCAGCTGCTTGTGCATTTGGATGAAGTTATGAACGGCCAAGACCATGGGATCTTCTCCTGCCAGGACCTTAAGCAGGTGCCTGATTTCCATTGGAGCCATGACACTAATGTGCTCTCTAGCATGTCTTCCCAACTCTAATCCAACTAATGTACCCATCGTGGTATCAGTATCTGAGCTAGTGGAGGGTACAGCTTTGCCTTTGCAGAGTCTGTGGCTCTTCTTCAGAGGTGGTGGGAGAAGTAATGTCTAGAGGGACTGTTCTTTTCAGGGCAGAGTTTATTTAGTACTTCTATCACCAGAGTTTGCACAATAGCTTAGTGGGGCACCATAGTGCTATAAGACATACATAACGAGGTGAGCTGTGAAGAATTGCATAACTCACTAAACTCATAGGCAGAAATCCTCCATGGATTATTTGTTGACTTGGGGGTAATGCCCAATGCATTAGTCAGAATGCTGAGCTTCTGAAGTTTGAACTTCACTCGCCACCTCCACCAACATGAAAAGTGGCCTTCAATTTCACTTCTTTGAGCAGATTATGCAAAGTTCCATTTAAGCTTGCAAGAGCTCCAACTTCCATCAGAGTGTGCATTTGATGTCACCAGAATTCTGTATTTTTTGCTTAAAACTCAAGAGAAATGCTGACAACTCTGTCAACTGGTCCCTCATAGGTGTATTAACTATAGAAATCCACTTACTGCCTGCAGCTGATTGGCCTTGTTGCTAATCAACAAGAGAATCAAGGGATTTAGGACTATGGTGGGGAAGTAAGGGTTAGTAGAAGGTTAGCTACAATCTTGCTGAACAGCAAAGCAGACTTGAGGAGATTTGAGACTATTCCTGCTCCTATTTCTTGCATTCACATTGAATGTACACTGGGCAGCACGGTGGCTCAGTGGTTAGCACTGCTGTCTCACAGTGCCAGGGACCCAGGTTCAATTCCAGCCTCGGGAGACTGTGTGGAGTTTGCACATTCTCCCCGTGTCTGCGTGGGTTTCCTCTGGGTGCTCCAGTTTCCTCCCACAGTCCAAAGATGTGCAGGTCAGGTGAATTGGTCATGCTAAATTGCCTGTAGTGTTAGGTGCATTAGTTAGGGGGAATGCGTCTGAGTGGATTACTCTTCGGAGGTTCGGTGTGGACTAGTTGGGCCAAAAAGGCCTGTTTCCACACTGTAGGGGAATCTAATCTAATCTTTGTGGGCGGCACGGTGGCACAGTGGTTAGCACTGTTGCCTCACAGCGCCAGAGACCCGGGTTCAATTCCCGCCTCAGGCGACTGACTGTGTGGAGTTTGCACGTTCTCCCCGTGTCTGCGTGGGTTTCCTCCGGGTGCTCTGGTTTCCTCCCACAGTCCAAAAATGTGCAGGTCAGGTGAATTGGCGTTGCTAAATTGCCCGTAGTGTTAGGTAAGGGGTAGATGTAGGGGTATGGGTGGGTTGCGCTTCGGCGGGGCAGTGTGGACTTGTTGGGCCGAAGGGCCTGTTTCCACACTGTAAGTAATCTAATCTAATCTAATCTAATTCAAATGTACACTCTTTACCATACTTATGATGTTACTGAAATTTTATAGATTTATACTTATAGAATGAAGGCTATTATAACTTGTTCAGTCAGCTGTTTTTTGATGCATCATTGGAGTGCAATAGTTAAAATAATAATTCTGGCATTTCACATTCATGTCTGCAGCCACACACTCATTACATGTATAAAGATTCGGATATCTATGAACATCAGGAACAAGTAATGCTGAGAGACAACAATGAATTTCAGATGAGACGGACAATGACAGTTGACAGGTAATCACTCTTTGATATTTCAAACTAATATGACTACATCACAGTCAAATTATCAGGATTTGCCAACATACCTTTTTCTTTATATGCACCTTTATGCTATTTTCTGGCCATGGGTTTGATGCCTACTTATTTGTATCAAGGATATTCCTAAATGCCAGTCAGACTGTTTACTTAATTCTATTCAATTATATTTCTTTTAAGTTCTGTGTGTATTTTGTGTGGCTGCTTAGCTCAGTGGTAGAACTATAGCCTCTGGGTCTTAGATGTAGGAGCTTTTTCAAGAGCAGAACACATTGGGTTGTTGGTTTAGCTCAGTTGGCTGGATGGCTTGCTTGTGATGCAAAGTCATGCCAACAGTATGGTTCAATCCTCAAACTGGCTGAGGTCACTATGAATATCTTGCCTTCTCAACCTAACCCCTCACTCGGGATGTAGTGACCCTCAGTTATCTCTCTCTAGTGAGAGTGCAAGACTTCATTTTTGGCACATCAAGAGAGCATTTTACCCGTCACCCATTAGAAAAAACAGAGGTTAAGGTGTGGTAAAAGAGCAGGAAGCTGCATTTGAACAGCTAAACGAACAAAACAGCCAAAACAAAACAAAAAAATGTTTCTTAGCACTGGGCAACAAGGCCAATAAGCTGCAGACAGTAAGTGGATTTGCATAGTTAATACACCTATGAGGGACCAGTTGACAGTGTTGTCAGCATTTCGACTTTGACAGTATGGTTAACCATCATGTAGGGGAAGTCACCAGTTATAATGGAGTCAGTCTGCCACTGCAATCTAACAGGGACCATCAGAGCTGGACATTGCACAGCTTAAAAGATGGAATCCTGTACAGGGAAGAAACCCCAGAACTCTCCCTCAATGAGCAGTTTCCCTTTTGGACTCTGGTTCCTCTGAATGGCTTTACTTTGAAATTGTTTGTCTGTTTGCACTCCCAGGCCCTCCTGCCTGCCTCAGCTCTGCCTACCTCTTCCAGTAGTGTTGCTGAGGCTTCAGAGCTACCTGCCTTCTAATTGAGCCTGTCAACATCAAGAGTTTGAGGATGGAAGAACACAGCAAGCTATGCTGCATCAGGAGGGGCTGATCCTCCTGGTGCTGCCTGGCTTGTTGTGTTCTTCCAGCCTCCTGCATGTCTACCTTGGATTCTGCAGTTTTTTTGTCGCTAACATCAGCAGCTTGCCTGAAGTAGATGGCAGGCTAGCAGGAAGAAGGTAAGGATATTATGCTTCAGTTATACAGTGCAATGGTGAGACCACATCTCAAATACAGTACTTCACACAGTTTTAGTCTCTTCATTTAAGGGAAGATTTAAGTACATTAGAAGTTGTTTAGAGGAGATTTACTAGATTGTCACCTGGATAAATCAAGTTCTTTTTATGAGGAATGGTTGGACAGACTGGGACTGTGTCCAGAAGAGTGACGAGTAACTTGACTGAAGTGTGTAAGATCCCGAATGGTGGTCGCGGAATGAATCTTTCCTGTGTGAGTGAAACCAGAACTTGGGGGCACTATTTGAAAATTAATAATTGTCCTTTTAAGCAGCTTTTCTATTGTACAACTCAGTGTCTGTACTTGGTTTAATGTTTTTGTCTCTAGTCAGAATTGATCTACGTTCTGCTAATATCCCCTATTAACAGGGGATGTTACAAAACAAAATCAAAAGAAATTAGGAGCTTTCTTTTTCTCTAGGGGTTTCCCTTAACATTGGCATTCACTGCTTCAGAAGATGGTGGAATTGAATAATTTTTGTTATTCAAATAATAAAATCAGAAGTAGACAGATTCTTGTTCGACAAGAGAGTCAGAGGTTACTGGGAGTAAATGCACATGTGAAATTCATAAACGCAAAGCGATCAGCCATGATCGTATTGTCTGGTGGAGCAAGCTTGAGAGGCTGAATAGTCTGCTTCTGTTCTGACTTAATTTATTTGGATGTTAATATGTTTGGCTATGGAATGACGTTATATTGAGGAGAGTATCTGCCATCCATCTAGGACACCCTCACTTATTTGCGCTCCCAGGACCTCCTGCCTGCCTCAGCTCTACCTACCTAGTAGAAATAGCTAATAGTTATTGTAATTCAATATAATTGCGGGTATCATAAGCACAAATAACATTTCCTGTCATTGTCTGTCTATTTACCTCTCTCCATGTTTTTCACATAGGTGGACCTGAGCTGTAACTGTGAATGGGAGGATATCAGCAAGTGAGAGTCTGCTCTTGGCACTGCCTGACATTTGTGACACATGTTAAGAAAATTCCCATTGTCTAATATTGCTGACATACAAGAGGAGTTGGCAGGTACCAAACCTTTTAAAATATGAATTAGTAATTGAAAAATTGATAGGAGATACTTTCTAATAAGCCTTGAAATGTTATTGTGAATCTTGCTTTAGTGCTATTTAAACAAATTTCTCAGTGCCATTGTAAATCAGTTGTTGGATGATTGAGTGGTATAGGACAGTGGTCATTGAGAAATTGCCTGGCTATCATATTAGCACAAGCTGCTGTGCTGAAATAAAAACAGAAAGTGCTGTAGAAACTCAATGGTCTGTCAGCTTCTGTGGAGAGAGAAAAAGAGAGTTAGTCTTGTGAATCCAGTATGAAAATGATGGATTTTGTGCTGTCAAAAATGTGGGGAGGACAAATGGAACAGTAGGAAAGATCAGGGCTGAGGTCTAATGGAACAGAAGACAAAGGGAGTGGTAATAGTTGTAGAGAAGAGAAAAAAACAAAAAAAAAGTAGACACCTTATTAATGAGGACTATTAACAGAATACTGATCAGCTCTGAGTAGTGACAAAAACACGTAAACAAGATACACATGGAACAGATCATCAAAATTGAGGAAAGCATTCTTGGCCTGAAGTCACTGTACTCAGTGCTGAGTCCAGAAGACTAAGTGTCTAAATAAAAAATGAGGTACTTTTCTTCCAGGTTAGGTTGGGCTTCGGTGGAACATTGCAAGAGCTTTAGGACAGAAATGTGAGTGAGATAGAGTAATGAAATGACAAGGGTTTGGAAAACCAGGTCATGTTTCTGGACTGAATGGAGGCATTCCACAAAACAGTCACCTAGCCTGTGTTTGGCTTCTCCATGTAGAGGAGACTGCATGGTGAGCCGTAACACAGCAGGTTAGATTAAAACAAGTACAAGTAAATCATCAGTTCACTGGAAGGAGTGTTTGGGGCTTAAACTGATATACTGTGGGTGATAGAGGACAGAATAGGATATTGTGGAGGGAATAATGCCTTTAGAACGTTGACAGGAAAAGCTGAGTTTGGTGATGGCATCATGTTAGAGATAGTGAAAATGGTGGAGAATGATCCTTTGAATTTGAAGGATGGTGAGGTGGAAAATGAGGACAAGGGGATCCTTATTGTGGTCTTGGGAGGGAAGGGAAAGGGTGAGGGCAGAAGGGCAGGCATTGTGATCATAATTTGGGTAGGAACATTTTAATATAGTTTCAACTATAAGTTGATGATATATCTTTAATGTCTGTTGCAAAACCTAACTGGAAAAGTAGATGAGGTAATAAATGGAAATCTGCCGAGCGTTTTTTAAATATCTGGCCCCGTCTAGTCACCTGATTTTATTTTTAACCTGGTATATTACCAAATTGAAAGGGTGTATCCTCTTTATTACATGGTTGCTTAGATTTTCACAATTGTCTCAAAAGTAGCCCAGTGTTGGTTTCTCATCCATACTTACTTGTTAACAGTTTTGATAAAAGGCAATCTAAGCACTTAACCTCCACTTTATGATTCAGTTTATTTTAAAACTGTGAAGATATATTTTAGCTACATCTTAAACTAGTGAATCCATGAGAGGTAATGTTTCAAAAGGTCAATTTTCTGTTGGTCCTGAACATATGGGGCTTCAGAAATTAATGAAAATATTATGCATGCTTGAAGTCTAACTTGGATATAGAATTCTGGGTTGTATATCAGTACAAATCCTTACAGGACAACTCAAAAACAGCCCAGGTCAAAATCTCATCTAGTCATTTAGATTAAAAACTAATTTCGCTGAAATATTTCCTATATTGGAGCTTTTCATGCAAATAAATAGCAAAAAGCTCCATCCTCTCATCCTTATTAGTCGTGCATGTTGTGAATTTGAATAGAGTATTTTGTGCTTACTACTAATTACATGCATTATAAAGAAAAATACATTCTTGGCATACATACGATTAGCTTGAAGTCTGAAGCCTGACTCCATGAGATTGGTTGTCATGGTGGCTCATCCCTAAACTGACAGTTTAATCTTTTTTTGCCTCACAAGATTAAAAGTGTGCTGATGATAGTTTCTCCATAACACAGTGTTAGCGAATCAAATTCCAAGCAGCCTGTGACTAAAAAACATTTTTATTTAAGCATTAGAGAGTAATTTGAAAAAGATAATGGAAGATTGTAGGCATTTATAGACTAATTATGTGCATATCTGAGGGATAATAACCAAAAAAAAGGCACTTTTAAAAAGTCTGTTATTTATCAGTTTCATTTCCACTCAACGTAAGATAAATTTTTAGTGCTATTTTGTTTGAATACCTTTGAAGGCGGATAGTGTTCTGGTTTATTTGTTGCTGTACACTTGATGCAAGAATCACATTTACAGTTGACTGCATGTAATAAAATCATGCCAAAAGCACACCTTGCACATTGCTTCATTTTCAATTTCAAGAGATGATGATATTATACAGATTTTGTTTGTGCTTGGCCAGGCATGTTCAAAGATGAACTCAAAGTTGCATAAAAAACTATAAAACAGAATAAAAAAACACCCTATTCTCTTTTGCTGATTTGATGGCATTGACTTGTATTGTCAAAATAGCTTACTTTTGTGAATGACAAGGTGCTCTGTTGATTCTAGGGGCAGAAATGATTCATGATAGAGTCTTTGCTTTGTCCTATTTTATGACAGGACTTAATATTAGCCCTTCATTTGCCAGGCCAACTCATACACAGTGAATCGACATCCATGTAAAAGCATGGGTCCACTACAGAAGCTCCATAAAGGCAATTAAATGCAGGAAATACCACCAAATATGATGATATGATATTTTGGTCAAAGTAAAAAAAGGGGCTGGTAGAAGACAGATCTGAGGCTAGTGTGCTCTGAACAGACTCTGCAGTAATGTGGACTATATTCCTGTTACTTACAAATAATGATTGCAGAAATGCAATAAACTCTGTCTTGTTTACTCCACAAGATTCATCTGGTTAGGCCATAAATGTGGCCATCTGCATGCATGGTGTACCATTTCAGGCATGAAGGAACCCACCCATGTGCACACAGTGAGCAATGGTGTAATGACAACAGTGAGCCCAGCCACAACATAAGGAGCAGCAGTGACCAGAACTATTTCTAAATGGTGGCAGCAAGGAGAAAAGGAAGCAGCTCGGAAAAGGTGGCATTTATGTTGATGATGGGGCATGGAGGGAGGGAGAAGGGAGGGAACAAATAATTGGGGAAGGATTCGGGGGAGGGAGAGGTAAAAATAGTTTGGTACACAAATTATTGATGGTAAGCCAGTGATGGAGAGGCTAGATCAGTGATAGTGGAAGTTATGAATGGCTGTACTGCCAGCACCATGTCACAAGAGGGCTGGGCTGACGGGTGGGAGGTGGAAGGCGGTGCTCATGCTCTACATTTTTTGAAATCAATGTTGCCTCCTGAAGGACCCCAGGTGGTAGATGAGGTATTGTTTTTTCAGCTTCCATTGAACCTTACTGGAGCACTGCAGCAGCCTGAGACAGAAATATTGGCACAGGAACATGGCGGCATGTTGAAGGGGCAAGCAACTGAAAGCTCAGGGTCATATTTACTACTTAGTAAATGTATAAGTGTAATGTGGAAGGGAGCCTTTTCTTCGGGGAAGGGGCTTACCGACAGAATTTTACACTCAAAGTGGCATCAAAACTTTGGTTGTGTATTATACAATTGAATAAAGTCATATACTTTGGGCTTCTTTTGGAAGCATAGCAATGACCTCTGCGGGAAGCTTCTATGTCACTAAATGAGGGCATAGCATGATTTCTTATTGTGACAAATGTTAGCACTCAGTAGTTGCTTCAACAAAATTTTCTGATATTCCCCGCTGATTATCTGCTCATAAGTCACAAGTAGACATTGATTTCATGAGCGTTATTAAGGCCTTGGTGCTGCTCCTTAGTCAATGTAGGTGGAGACATTAACTACAACTTTGGATGCATATGAAATGAGAGAACAATAACAATCTTCTGAGATTGAAGGCGAGTCTGCATGGATCAGAACGTTGACCAAGATGCTGTTCAAGAGAGCATAACAAAGGAATGTACAGTCAATTCCTAGACCCAGCGATGACTGCACTGAAATCCACTTCCAGGATAATGAGCTGGTTTGTTCTTTGTTTAACATTTAGTTGGTAATCCAGCAAGCAGCCCCTGTTTAATGCAAAGGAAATGAAGAATTGTTATTTTTGCAGTCTGTGACCTTTTATGATGCTGTTCAAATATCTAATTATCCTTGTGCTGGTACACTTGATATCTTGTATGCTTGAGTCAGTGAGACAGAGCAGTAACATAACATGACATTGAGGTTCGGTAGCTCTTAAGAAAACTGTCAAGATATCATCCCCGAGTGTTGTGGTGCAAGGCTTCTCATAATAGCCAGGGGCTTGAGGAATCGTAAGGAATTTCTTTTTCACCCTTCCATCTTTTAAAACCTTTGAATGTTTCAGAATGCATTTAAACTGCTAGGTTGCCCTGAACTGCTTGAATATCCTCAAGGACAACATTGAACCTATGAGAGGCAGCACTTTGTGTAGGTCATGCACTATATGGGAGAGTGGACATGTTATCTGCCCATCCCAAACTTCAATGGCAGTCTGATCCCTTGAAAAACTGATTGATAGAAAGAACGTTTTCCTGCAGAGATGTGTGGAATCACCATTGATTCCATAGTATCACAAATAAGATTGGTGTAAGTGTGCAATGAAGTATACAGGTCAGATCTTATCACATTCCTGCACATTGTACCTAACCTCAGTGCTGTCCACTTTAAACTGTAAGGGTGACTGTCTCCTGAAAATATACTCTCAAAGTTTGGGATATCGAAAAAAATTACTAATAATGTTGGATTTTTACAAGAATAGCATAATTGAGAGTTTAAAAAGAACCCATTTAAAAGATATGTGGATAACATGTTGCTCTTCTGGTTTTATTTTAGCCTGGAAACATCATGCTGGTCATTAGCTTGTTGCAGCTATTAATAAAATACTCATACCTATTATTTTCAAAATCTATTTTTTTTAAACAGGAAGCAGGATGATATAAGGTGAAACCCAGGTTGACAGAGTGAATATTTAAACAGTATGATGCACAAGCAGTCAAGGTTTTAATGATGGCAATGAAAAGACTTTAATGAAGACAAAGTGATTAGATATTTTGGAGGAACAGTGAGAATTCATCTTATTTAAGTCATGTATTTAGTCAAATGTAATATACCCCACTGATGATGGGAGCTTTACTTTGTCCCTTATTGCATATCATTGCAAAATAATGTTAAGCTATTTGGATGAAGAGATGTTGATTATAAAAACTATTCTGTATGGTCATCTTATTGCAACAAAATTGATTTTATTTCATATTGATTTCATGTCAGACCCCAACTCACCAACATCTCTGTGTATCTTTGGAGAAATCGGAGAAGCAGTTGTGAGATATAGGAATATCAGGTTCAGGTCACAAAGCAATTCTATGGCTATGTGTCTGATTTTCTGCAATTAGACAAGTAGATACAGGACAGTGTGAATCAACTCACATTAAACATAATCAGGTCATCTATGGAAATGATTGAAGACTAGGTTTGAGAAGATATCTATTGTAGATCTAATTACAAATTCAGCTAACATCCACCTGAGACAAGACGTACCAGAATGACGAGAATCATTGTGGATCTTGCAGTAGCTTGAATTATATAAATGGCACCAAAGGTAAATTAGTAGTAGATCACTGAGAGCTGCAATTGCTATGAAAATATACTGGTCATTGTTAACTAACCACTCAATTCTTGATCATGCATAACCATTTTAGTTTTTCATTAAAGAATTCAGTAACTTGATCTCATCCAAAACATTTTGCTCCACATAAAGCTTCATTTTGTTTTTGTTACTAAGTAATCTCAGAAATAGCTGTAATAAAGTTCAGATTATGTGCCATTACATTTTTTTCAGCCATACTTACAAAATAATGCACATCAAGGATAACACAAATCAAACTGAAAATATATTGAACCAATATCACACTTAAACATTTATGACTTCTTCTCCTGAGAGCCGAGTAGTCAGGTTTCAATTGCCTACTTGACTGCATTAGTTTGCAAGTGTTCATGTTGTAAAATATACCTTAGCAAGAGTATTACCTGAAGGTTTACTGTCACCATCTTTCCATGTATGTTCTGTGGTTGACCACTCATCCAAACATACCTTTCAGCTTCCTACTGAAAATCTGGGAAACCTCAATCATTTGATGGCAGGTCAGGGAAGGTGTGGCCAATTGTTTCACAACTAAAACATGAGGATCAACTCAAATTGTACTCGTAGCCATCAGACTATTGTTCACATGTTCAATTTCTGCCTTGGGAGATCTATTCCAGAAACTGGAACAGACCCCTTCCCACTTACTTTCTAACATTTGCATCATGTGTTCGAACTCCCCCATGGCCTTCTCTTCCAACTCTCTGAAATCCATGTTCTTCAAATCCTGGTTTTAATTTCCTTCAGCTGGTTAACTAGGGTTAACTAGAAAGTGGGTTTCAACTTTATAGGCTCTTCATCTCAAATGTCTATCTTTACTCCTCTCCACCTCTCTTTTCTAAAACATTCCTTTAAACCTGTTATGACTACATTTTTGGTTACCTGTTCCAATATCTCTTTTTGTGTAAACTTGCCTGATAATGTTATGAGGAAATGCATATTTATCTTTAAGGAGGTGTAGAGTCATAGAGATGTACAGCATGGAAACAGACCCTTTGGTCCAACCTGTCCATGCCAACCAGATATCCCAACCCAATCTAGTCCCACCTGCCAGCACCCGGCCCATATCCCACCAAACCCTTCCTCATCATATACCCTTCCAAATGCCTCTTAAATATGGCAATTGTACCAGCCTCCACCACATCCTCTGGCAGCTCATTCCATACACGTACCAGCCTCTGCTTGAAAATGTTGCCCCTTAGGTCTCTTTTATATCTTTCTCCTTTTACCCTAAACCTATGCACTCTAGTTCTGGACTCCCTGACCCCAGGGAAAAGACTTTGTCTATTTATCCTATCCATGCCCCTCATAATTTTTGTAAACCTCTATAAGGTCACCCCTCAGCCTCCGATGCTCCAGGGAAAACAGCCCCAGCCTGTTCAGCCTCTCCCTGTAGCTCAGATCCTCCCCCGGCAACATCCTTGTAAATCTTTTCTGAACCCTTTCAAGTTTCACAACATCTTTCCGATAGGAAGGAGACCAGAATTGCATGCAATATTCCAACAGTGGCCTAACCAATGTCCTGTCCAGCCGCAACATGACCTCCCAACTCCTGTACTCAATACTCTGACCAATAAAGGAAAGCATACCAAATGCCTTCTTTATTATCCTATCCACATGCGACTCCATTTTTAAGGAGCTATGAACTTGCACACCAAGGTCTCTTTGTTCAGCAACACTCCCTCGGACCTAAGTGTATAAGTCCTGTTAAGATTTGCTTTCCCAATCTTAACTTCTGTCCATCACGAGACAGAATATTGTATATAATCTCATGAGTCTGTAGATAGAACAGATCAGCAGATCAGGCATGTCATTTACAATTGGATGCATGTAGCTCTGTCTTCACATTTAAACCAAACCTGTACAGTGTTTTACTGATCCCTATTAAATGCTTGGTACTTTTGTGATAAACAGATTAACACAACCAATAAGGTTTCTGTGGAATCCACATTAATGGCATCACAACAAAAATAGTTTTTCAGTTTCATGTACCTTCGATCCTTCAAAGCTGGTTCTAAATAGTTGGGATGAAACATGCTTCATTTCCCAAACGTTTTTGCCCCAGGTGCGAAGGAGGCAATAAAAGACCAAAAAGGTCTGTACATACTTCATTGCTTAATTTTCTTTGCTTATATTTAACATACTTAGAGGGACTTACTTAAACATTCAGGTCATATCTCAACCTAAATATATTCTTACCTAATATGTTGCTCTTTGTTGGAATGAATATAGTCTTTGTAAATGTCAAACTGGGGATTTAAGCACCACTAGTATCCTCTGTTTTCAAATCTCAGGCTAGCTGTCATGGCAGGTTGGAAGAAATATGTATATGTCATTGCTGACAGATACTCATTTAGCATTCTGCTAGAAGGTGATGGGAGGTTAACAGCACATCTGCTGTTTTAAAGAAATGGAAATATCATTTGAACTCCACGTTTGTTTTAATGTTGCCTCTGCAACTGTTGCTGCGTTGCAGATTGTTTGTTGGCAGTGTATGTCTTGCTAATCTGAGAGAAAGAAAGAAACAAACAGAGAGAGAGAAAGAAAGCAGTTCAAAAAAATTATTATATCTCTGATATAGAAAAGTATCACCACAATTTCTGCCCTGAATTTAGCTTATTAGAATAGTATTCATGTTTTACTCTGTGCTATAACTAACTAAACACAAGTTAATAAAATCAGTTCTGAAACAGAGACAGGAATTCATTGTGATTAATCAGCCATATATATTTTGAAATCATATTTTATGGCAGGATGTTAAGTATGCAGAGAAACAGAAACTTCCCCTTTGTCATTAAATTAGAAATTTTTCTCCCCAAGAATTATTTTGCTTTGGGAATAAATAACCAGGAAAAGGTAATTAAATAATCTGAGCCTATCTATCTCTTTAAAATAAATGTTAAGTTTGGCCAAGTACTTTCTATTTATTACAAATGCAATTCTAAGACTGAAGAAATACTGAATATATTATTTATATAATTACAGATAACAATCTGATATTTTTCCTTTAAAATGTTCATAAATAGAAAAAAAAATCACCCTTTGTTTATCGTTTTAGATGTAATTTCCATAAGCATGAATTCACCATTTACACTGAAGTCATCATCTAGTGTTATAATTATTAAAAATATCAAACAAAACTTGGGACATGTTGATCAAGCCTTATTCCCAAGTTATAATGAATAGAAAGAATTTGGTAAAGTGGAATTGTTTTCTCAAACATCCTTGAATTTTCTTTCCTTTTAGGGAAACTACAAGAAGCATTGAACCTTTGAGCATTGAAAATGCAGATCATTCTGTACATCAGAAATAGTGTCATGAAATTTGATGATTACTGTGTATCTTGCTTTCAGGAATGATAGATTTGGCACTATCTTTAGTAATTGTTGAAACTACAGTGCCAATATTCAAAGACAGAACAAGGGCAGATGTGTCATTGGGATGTCTACCAACAGATTGAGAGGAATCTGCTTGGTTACTCACTAAGAACCCATTTCTAATGAGCTTATTCAATCAGAATTTATTTAAGGCAGTGAATTATTTTCATCTCAGAAGGCCAGTAGTTTGGACAGCCTTTAAAATCTACAATGGGCAACAAGACAGGTCAGTAGCTACAACAGATAACATTAATGCTTTCTCTTACTTGTGAATAAACAAGGTAGTATCCAAATGGAGATCAAGGGAATACATGAGTTGCCAAATGAAAGATAAAACAGATGTTATTGAACTGATTCTTCAATTAAACTGTATGCTCAGTGTTCCTCAAGGATTATTTTTGAGTGATTTTTAAATCATATTTTAGTTTGGATGTAATTTACAATAGACTGATTACAACAGTTTTCTTGAGAAATTGAGCTATTAAAATTTGCTCCAACAACTTTTTGTTAGATTTTTCTTCAGTTTTACTATTGGTGTTTTATGACAGACTAAAGGATCTTGCAATGTTTGAAAGAGTCTTGTCAATTACCTAAGTATGCAGATTGAGTGAAATGTCTATCAAAGGTGAATTCAAGTGGATGAATGAACAGGTCAAATAATTTCATGTTACATTTTAAAAAGACTGTAAGTTAATTTGAGTAGCACATGGGTATAAAGCATGGGCTTGTTCCAAAATACTTTTACAATTTTAAGTTATATTTAGAAAGACAAAGAGCAAATGGAGTGAAGTAAAGAATAATTAAGAAAACTTCAGTCTCTGTCTTAGAAATTTACAGACACTTTGGAATATGTTACATCCAACCAATCTTTTGGTGTTGTGTTTCGGTATTAAGTCATGACAAAACAATAACAGAGATGCTGTTGATTAAAAGTTCTCCCTCTTTTGGGAGCTTGCTTCATTATTATTCATTTTATTAAAAAATAAAAAAGTTGAAAGAACATTGTACAAAACTACTCATACAGGTCTCTGAAGTCTTGTTTTGACTATGACATACTTCTAAGATTTTAGAAAAACAGTATTTAGAAATTTGAGATTTTTGCACTGTTTCTTTTCTGGGACTTATTTTGGTGAATAGGGAGATTGTTATGATAATCAGAAATCCTTATTTCATAACAATCCTAACACTAAATAAACATTGTGCAATGAATGTTGCCATGAATGTTGTATGCTATGAGATGACTCTTCCAGGTTATTCCTTGTTTTGTTCTTTCACCAACTATCTGTGTTTACAGTTTGTTATTTTGCACTTTCTTTATCAAACCACAAGGTAATCTGCAAAGTTTCAAGGTTTGGTTAATTTACCATGTTTCTGAATATCACATCAGAAATGGTAGAGTTCATTCCTTTTCATATTGGATGTACTACTGACCTGAGAAATTGTCTTATCTACTTGTTCTTATGTTAATTATACTTTATTTATATTCACCAAGTCTTTTAACTGGACAAGACTAGATGAGACAGAATCTCAGATGGCAAATATTGGATACATTTTGCAGCAGATGGTTTGTCTGCAGAGTAAAGGATAGAGGTATTGGCTCAATGTACCATTCTGCTGCAGGGCAAATGCTGAAAAATGTCTTTGTTGCCGTTCTGACTTTCAAAGTTAATTTGGTTAGGGACCAATTGGCTCTCCTAGCAGTTTTTTGGTTTGAATCAATGAAGTTTGACATATTTTATGATTGATTGAAAGGTCTCTGGGTAAATTCCTGTCTTCACTTTTTTGTTGAGGGGGGGAAATGTGCTCATTAAAACATGGCAGATCTCCTTAGTACTTCACAACAATATCCTTGTAAAAAACATTTCTGACAAATCTCTGAAACTCAATATATTGATTTTTATTTTACTAATTGGGAATTTCCAAAAATTGCTTCATTACCGTACTCCCTTTACTCCAATGGACTTTTGAAAGACTTATAAAGATGCAGGGATTCAGCCTAATGGGAAGTAGCATGACATACCAACAGGCAAAAGTGCCAGCAGAGATTCAGTGAAAGCAGACCTTAGGCGAAACAGTATATAAAAGAGCAACAGTTAAGGGCTGCAGGAAAGAGTCAACGACAGCATCTTAGTCTTTCAGAGATCAGTTTAGAATCATAGAGTCATAGAGATGTACAGCATGGTAACAGACCCTTCAGTCCAACTTGTCCATGTGAACCAGATATCCCAACCCAATGAGATATCCCAATCCCAGCCCCAGCCCATATCCCTCCAAACCCTTCCTATTCATATACCCATCCAGATGCCTTTTAAATGTTGCTATTGTACCAGCCTCTGCTACTTCCTCTAGCAGCTCATTCCATACACGAACCACCCTCTGTGTGAAAAAGTTGCCCCTTAGGTCTTTTTTTATATCTCTCCCCTCTCACCCTAAACCTATGCCCTCTAGTTCTGGACTCCCTCACCCCAGGGAAAATACCTTGTCTATTTACCCTATCCATGCCCTTCATGATTTTATTAACCTCTCTAAGGTCACCGTTCAGCTTCCGACGCTCAAGGGAAAACAGCCCCAGCCTGTTCAGCCTCTCCCTATAGCTCAAATCCTCCAACCCTGGCAACATCCTTGGAGATCTTTTCTGAACCCTTTGATGTTTCACAACATTCTTCCAATAGGAAGGAGACCAGAATTGCACGCAATATTCCAAAAGTGGCCTAACCAATGTCCTATACAGCCACAACATTACCTCCCAACTGTTATACTCAATACTCTGACCAATAAAGGAAGGCATACTTTCCTTCTTCACTATCCTATCTACCTGCGACACCACTTTCAAGGAGCTATGAACCTGCACTCCAAAGTCTGTTTGTTTAGCAGCATGCTTGAGGACCTTACCATTAAGTGGATAAGTCCTGCTAAGATTTGCTTTCCCAAAGTGGACTCCTGCCACTTCTCAGCCCATTGCCCCATTTGATCCAGATTCCATTGTAATCCGAGGTAACCTTCTTCGCTGTCCACTACACCTCAAATTTTGGTGTCATCTGCAAACTTACTAACTATACCTCTTATGCTAACATCCAAATAATTTAGGTAAATGATGAAAAATAGTGAAGCCAGCACCGAGCCTTGTGGCCCTCCACTGGTTACAGGCCTCCAGTCTGAAAAACAATCCTCCACCACCACCATCTGTCTTCTAGCTTTGAGCTAATTCTTTATCCAAATGGCTAGTTCTCACTGTATTCTGTGAGATCTAACTTTGCTAACCAGTCTCCCATGGGGAACCTTGTCGAATACCTTACTAAAGTCCATATCGATCACATCTACTGCTCTGCCCTTATCAATCCTTTTTGCTACTTCTTCAAAAAACTCAATCAAGTTTGTGAGACATGACTTCCCGTGCACGAAGTCATGTTGACTATCCCTAATCAGTCCTTACCTTTCGAAAAGAAAAAAAATTACCGAACCCCAAGGAAGGGAGCGAAAAGTTTTGCTGCGCTGTTGGGGTTTGCCTAGAGTGTAAAGTAAAATTGCCATAGTCTCAGAGGGCATAGAGCCTACTCTTTCATTAGAAAGAGAAATGACTGGTGACCATGTACCCTGAGGGTCAACACACCTCAGATGAGGAGAGAAATTGGTGTCCTCAGCTAGTGTGGCAAGTAAAGTGCAATGGCATTGCACTTTAGGCCCAGAGGGAAATTGAGAGTTAACCACATTTCTGTGGATTTGGAGAGACATGTTGGCCAGAACAAGTAATGACAAGTAAAGGGCACTAGTGAACAAGATGTATTTTCCCAATAATAACCATTAGATTTTTAATTCCAGATTTCTATTGAATGCATGGTAGGATTTGAACTCATGTGCCTGAGAACACTATCTGCGTCATTGGATGAGCGATCCAGCAATAATAACATCAGGCCAATGCCTTAACTTGAAGATTGGAGATGGCACTGAGGTAGCATGATAATATGTGTGGATAGGGAGGTGGTTTGGGGTATGACCAGGAAAAGGGCAGGAATGGAAGGTATGAGGTGTCACAAGGATGAATAATGGAGCTGTGCAGTGAGATCTAGATAGCCTAACAATGTTCCGTATATCAGTGTTGAAGTCTAAAAGAACTGAGATGGGCCTTCTAATCAGGTAGCTCTGTGGTAATCACACTCTGGCCCCCGAAATGAAAATTATGTGTAGATGAAGTTTCCATGAAATTTATCTGCTGAGTTGAGAAATTTCTTGACTTGAGCTCTCTGCCTTGTAAATATCCAATCTTTTGCCTTCATCAATGTGCTCCAGTAGGAGTTACCCTAATTCATTTTTTTTAATAAAAAGTCTAACTGGATTTAAAATAGGCATGAGTTATCTTGGCTGGCAGCAGGACTCAGGACCTAAATCCCAACTCATGCCTTACTGCTTCATGCTGTGACAGACCCCATTATCATCTTTAAAATGAATGCATACTTGCACACCCTATATATGTGTTTGTGTATATCTGTATGTATATATATAAAAATACACATACACATACAGTGTAATGTACATACATAAACAAACCTTGTTTATAACTTTAAAATAGTACTTAGTACTTCTTATCTATGAATATAAATTAATGAATTCTGCTGAATGAGGTATATCTATTTGAATACTTATCCAAATGCTTGTACTATTAGTAAGGTTCTATCTTCCAGAGTCCTCCTCTTATTATGCAGATTTTATACAAATGGGTCTTTGTTTAAATTTGAATTTGAATTTGAAATTATTTTAAAAACCCGATGCCAAACTACAACCTCTAATTGGCAGAGAACTGGTTCTGATGAAAAACCATTAACCATGTTGGGCAAGTTATTGTTTCCTTTGGAGTTGAAATTGAAGCTAGCTTTGATCTCTGATGTGTTTGTTCCCCTGCTCCACTCAGGGATGTTTGTGTCGAAGCAGATTCAAGGGAATGGGGAACAAGGCTTTCTGCCCACAGTGGGTCAATGATTCAGATGTTAAACCACATTTTAAGGCCAATTAAAAAAAGTTGCCTTGAATATTCCAGTTGCCATCCATATAGGAAAGAGGAAAACCCCCATTTGAAGTGCCCTTTTTCTTATTTATCTCCCATTTAAGCATGATGATTCTTTCAAGTTGGATTGCCCTTGACCCAGGGGAGCCTGCCCAACATTTTAATTGTGATGGAGTACCATTAATTGGGCATCCTGGGGTAATCTGTGAGTCACTGTTCTATCCACCAACCCTTGGCCCCCAGGGCAGATTCAGGAGTTAAAAGCAGTTTTGACCTCACTTTCTGTTCCTGGAAGAAAAAAGACAGCCTGTCAATGTTGCTTTTGCCTCTATAGGTGCTAACTGAGTGACTGTGTACTTCCAGCAGTTTCTGTTTTCATACAGAATTATACCTTTACACCACCCTCATCCATGTTTGTGATTTCCTCACATACAGCTCCATGTACATTTCATGATGTTCACAGAACCTGGCTGACCAGTTTTGAGTGAAATAACACTAGTTACCAGTGGAAGTGGTGGAAGCAGGCATATCAGCAACACTTAAGGTGTATTTTGATAGACACATGAATGGGAGGTGAACAGAGAGATTGGAAAACGCGTGCAGGCAGTAAGTACAGACCTAAATAAGAATTAGGAATCAGTGCAGGCTTGGTACATGGAAGGGCCTGTTCCTGTGCTGCATTGTAGTATATTGTATTACAGTTACAGACCTTAATGATCTACCTCGGCCCATTTATACATTAAAAGTTGGTGATATATACTTTTACCTTCCTGAGGTAGTCTCTCAAAATCTCAATCGTTCACTGGAACTTTAGGAGAACCACTGTGAAGAAAATGTTACCACCACCAGCATGTAGCAGATGATTACCCCAATTAATTTATTGATGTTCTGTTTGCTTTCAATGCAACAGTAATTTCTATTCCTATTGACTTCAAGAAGAAATAAAGCGAAATGAATCATAAGCTTCATTTTCCATATAAATGCTTCCAAAATAGATATAGGCCAATTAGCCTAACCTCGGTTGTTGGTAAAATTCTAGAATCCATCATTAAGGATGAGGTTTCTAAATTCTTAGAAGAGCAGAGTCTGATTAGAACAAGTCAACATGGATTTAGTAAGGGGAGGTCATGCCTGTTGGTATTCTTTGAAGAGGTGACAAGTAGGTTAGACCAGGGAAACCCAGTGGATGTGGTCTATCTAGACTTCCAAAAGGCCTTTGATAAGGTGCCACACGGGAGGCTGCTGAGCAAGGTGAGGGCCCATGGTGTTCGAGGTGAGCTACTGAGATGGATTGAGGATTGGCTTTCTGACAGAAGGCAGAGAGTTGGGATAAAAGGTTCTATTTCGGAATGGCAGCCGGTGACGAGCGGTGTCCCGCAGGGTTCAGTGTTGGGGCCACAGCTGTTCGCATTATATATTAATGATCTGGATGAAGGGACTGGGGGCATTCTAGTCAAGTTTGCAGACGATACGAAGTTAGGTGGACCAGGCAGGTAGTACTGAGGAAGTGGGGAGGCTACAGAAGGATCTAGACAGTTTGGGAGAGTGGTCCAGGAAATGGCTGATGGAATTCAACGTGAACAAATGCGAGGTCTTGCACTTTGGCAAAAAGAATAAAAGCACAGACTACTTTCTAAACGGTGAGAAAATTCGTAAAGCCAAAGTACAAAGGGATCTGGGAGTGCTAGTCGAGGATTCTCTAAAGGTCAACATGTAGGTTGAGTCCGTGATTAAGAAAGCAAATGCAATGTTGTCACTTATCTCAAGAGGGTTGGAATATAAAAGCACCGTTGTGCTACTGAGACTTTATAAAGCTCTGTTTAGGCCCCATTTGGAGTACTGTGTCCAGTTTTGGTCCCCACATCTCAGGAAGGACCTACTGGCACTGGAATGTGTCCAGCGGAGATTCACACTGATGATCCCTGGAATGGTTGGTCTAACATATGAGGAACGGCTGAGGATCCTGGGATTGTATTCATTGGAGTTTAGAAGATTAAGGGGAGACTTAATAGAAACGTACAAGATAAGACATGGCTTGGAAAGGGTGGACACTAGGAAATTGTTTCCGTTAGGTGAGGAGACTAGGACCCGTGGACACAGCCTTAGAATTAGAGGGGGTAAATTCAGAACAGAAATGCAGAGACATTTCTTCAGCCAGAGAGTGGTGGGCCTGTGGAATTCATTGTCGCAGAGTGCAGTGGAGGCTGGGATGCTAAATGTCTTCAAGGCAGAGATTGATAGATTCTTGTTGTCTCGAGGAATTAAGGGCTATAGGGAGAATGCGGGTAAGTGGAGTTGAAATGCCTATCAGCCATGATTGAATGGTGGAGTGGACTCGATGGGCCGAATGGCCTTACTTCCACTCCTATGTCTTATGGTCTTATGGTCTTATGGAAGTTTTGAATAAGACCACTAGCTCAGTGTATTCTTTTCCACAGATGCCTACACTTTCCCAAGAAATGCATTGAAATACATCATATTCAGATGAGGTGAGATAAACTTTCTGCAGAAGACCTCAGCTTGTAGTGAGGCCTAAATGTCACACTGAGTCAAATGAAAAATGTCATCCAATAAAAAAAAGTGATGGAAATAAGAATCCAGTGAAACAGCAGCCTGTTATTTTGAGCGCGTCCCAGATTCATAGCCCTTGACATGGTCTGTCAAATTTCACTGCCTCTAGTCCTAAATTTCCCAGATCTTTGCATAATTAGTCCAGTCTGTGTCATTTCACAGCTGCTAAGCATGCACTCAGTATTCACTGGTAAAACTCTTCGAACACACATCATGAAATATTTATAACCTGAGAGAAGCTTCCTTAATTATTATCATAGTGGAGTGTCCACACTGCTTCCAGCTTCTGTTTTGCAAACTTGTCAATTTACCTGAATTATTTTCCAATGAAAATTCACATTTTTTGCAAATGATATGACCATCAAAAGAGTTCCAATGAATACTAATCTCCTACCTGCTATATTAGTGCCTTTCATCAGATTCCTTTTCTATACTTCTCTGTGCTGCCTGTTAACCCATGTTTGGCTCATGACATTTTAGATAACATAACACAGTGCATTGACTGGATTGAATTTTCACAGCATCATCCTCGTGTCTTGCAACATGTCAGTGAGGAGGTGGAACCAAGTTTCAGGCTAAAGCTATTATTTCTGTCAATAAATATGTCATCCCCATGGTCCATGAATATTGCAATAAATGTCAGCAATGTGACTAGTTCTCTAATGATTAAGAGTTGAGAAAACAGTCTTCTATGATTATTTGACTCTTTCCTGTTAGAGATGTTCATTGCCTGGTACTTGTGTGGCACAAGTGTTACTTGTCACTCATCAGCTAGAGTTTGAATGTTGTCCAGATCTTGCTGCCCTTGGGCATGGACTGTTTCATTATCTGACAAATTAAATGTGAGTGAACAATGTGCACACAATGTGCAATCATCAGTAAACACTGTCACATCTGACTTGATCATGGTGCGTAATATCCACAAGGTCAATATTCTCTGGTGAAGACATTTTCCTCATCTCAGATCCTGTATCCTTAGACTGTGACTCCTGCTTCTGGACTTCTCCGTCACTGGGAATATCCTTCCTGCATTAACCTTGTTAGAATTTTCTACGTTTCCATGAGATCATCCCTCATTCAATAGTGTATATCGCCTGAATCAATCCAATCTCTTTTCATACCGTAGTCCTGCATCCAAAGAATCAGTCTGGTAAACCTATATTGCACTCCCTCCATAGCCAGATCATTCTTCCTCAGATAAGGAGATCAAGTCTGCCCACAACACTCCAGGTGTCATCTTTTTAAGGCCATGTTCAATTGCAGCAAAACATCCCTACTTCTGAGCTCAAATCCTTTAGCTATGAAGGGCAATATATCATTTTCACGCTAAAAGGAAGGTGTTGGACCTATGCTGTTGCCACTTCATTTCTTAAATGCCTCTCACTGTTCTGCTGTAGATTTTCTCCCAAGTACCTGTTTCAAATCTACTTCAGCCACATCTTACCTTTTTTTAATAAAATCGACCTTCCCCAATTCAAAATTCTATTTTGCAGTCCATCTCATTCCTGTTCCATGCCAATTTAAACTTAATATACTAATTTAAATTACTAAAATGCTCCCTCACTGTCACCTTGACTACCTGCTTAGCTTCATTTCCCAGAATTAGGTCCAGCACTATCCCTCTGGTCTTCTACAGAAATATAAAAAAAATTCATCCCCTCTAAGCCCTTTACATTATGGCTATCCCAGTTCATGCTGGGGAATTTGGAATTCCCGATTACTCTTTGGTTATTTTATATTCATTTGAACATCGTGGAATCATTGGTGGACATTATCATTTCTGACCTTATGATGGAGAGAAGATTATTGACGAAACAGCTGAGGAACTCCTGCGGAGATGTCCTAGAGCCGAGATGACTGATCTCCAACAACCACAACAGTGTTTGTATATGCCAGATGTGAGTCCAACCAGCAGAGAGTTTGCCCCCAGATACCCATTGATTCCAGTTTTGCTTGGGCTTCTTCATGGTTAAATGCAGCCTGATGTCAAGCACTGTTACTCTCATCTCATCTCTAGAATTCACCTCTTTTGTCCATACTGTCATGGACACATGCATCTGCAGTTCGCAGATTGATAGGGTTGAAGTCAAGTGTGTTTTTCCCTCCGTTGGTTCTCTCACCATCTGCTACAGACTCGGTCTAGTAGTTATGTCCTTTAGAATCCATCCAGCTGGACTAGTATTGTTGTTGCTGAGCCACTGTTAGTGGTGGGCTGTGAAATCCCACACCCAGAGTACATTTTGCACCTTTGCCACCCTCAGTGCTTCCTTGAAGTGTTGTTCAACATGGAAAAGTACTGATTCATCAGTGAAAGGAGGATGGTATTTGGTTGGCAACAAGGGGTTTCCATGTTTAATCTGAAGTCATGAGACTTCATAGGTCTAGAGTCAATGGTGAGGACTCCTGGGGCAACTCCATCCCCACTGAGCATCACCTCTGCTGGGTCTGTCCTGCCAGTTGGACAGGACATATCCATGAATGATGATGGTGGTGTCTGGGATGTAATTGTCCTCACAGAATCATAGCTTAAAGACAATGTCAAGCAGTTGCTTGACTAGTCTGTGGATATTTCTCCCAATTTTGGCACTAGCCCCTAAATGTTGGTCAGGAGGACTTTACAGTGTTGAAGGGGCTGTTTCTGCTGTTGTCTTTTTGGTGTCTAGGGCAATGCCAAGTTTTATTTCTTTGTTGAGATTTGTAGCCATTGACACAACTGAGTGGCTTGCTAGGCCATTTTAGAAGGCAGTTGATAGTCAATCATATTGCTGTGGCTGTGGAGTCAAATGTAGACCAGACAAGGTGAGGATGGCAGATTCTTAATTCCAGACTTTTTTCATTGAATTCAATCTCAAATTCACATTTGACTGCCTGCTGTGGTGGAACTTAAAGCCAAGTCCCCAGAACATTAATTGAGTTTCTGGATTAATAGTCTAGCACTAGTATACAGGGCCATTGCATTCCCATGTCACTACACATATCTGTGCATTGTCAACAGATTTGCTCCTCAGTGGTCTGCTGATTGTTTGGGATCCTATAATGTATTCCCATCAATGTGACTACAATCTTTTTAATCCTAAACTCTACCCCCAAAGCCTCATTCAAAGGACCCTTCCAAGGTATCATTACTCCTGACTGCACTAACTGAGGCAAACTTTTAGTGGTTTGGTGGTGGCTCTCCTGTTGAAATTGAACCTTATAGCTTTTAATAGCTTCAATTATTGGGTCCAATTTCTGCTTGTGTTGATGATACAATTTACAGCAACACAGACTGCAGCTGATACTTGGGAGATAAGGACAGTGGATGTTTGAAAAAATTGAATTTTAATTTGATTTATTGGTTCACATTTTTTGTCAATGCAGTTTGAACTGGATTGATCATATCATTGCCATAAACGTAATAATTGCTGTGAGATCAAAAATAAACGTTTAAAACTGACCTTGTAAAGAACTGACTTTCTTTTATTAAGATGATTACCATAAATGTTAGATTGCTTAATTTCACTTGATTACATCTCTTTTTACAGTTTACAGTTTTAATTTCTATGTTTTGTTTTCTCTTGCCTAATTACACATTTACACGTGCAAGCAATGATTTCTGATAATTTTACCTGGAATTGACACCAGTGCAGCTTCAATGATCAAGTAGGCAAAAATTATTTCTTTAAACCTTGAAAAATGTGTAAATGTGAAAAATGAGCATGCTGTAAAAAAGCTTTTAAAACAGGATGCCTGTATCTGTGGAGCACTACAAGACTAATGTTATTTGAAGATCGTACATTTATGCAAATTGTAACTGATTTTCCATTTCCAATTCACCTTGGGTTTTTAGTGTGTATAGTAATCTCCAAAAGTCTGGATCACCAACATAACCTTTGCTTTAGTACTGTAAAAGAACATGTTTTTGATGAGAAGCATATTGCAATTCACTGATGCATTAAAGTATTACATCCAGCCTTGGTGCAGAGGAAGCAAAAGCAATCCCCAGTTCAGATCTGATGAAGACACATTATTGATCAATTTGTGTGAATAATTAAAATATGTGTTTGAATTAACCTTTCATCATTAGATAGCTTCCAACTTTGCAGACTAAGTGGCCAGTCATATGTGCAGCTTCCAAGAACCACTTCATTATTGCACTTCAGTACATTAAAAATTTAAAACATCTGAAATCCTGAAGTGATTTTTAATTCTGTACAAGCTCTCACATTGCTGATGCTGAAGGGCTTTACTTTTTACCGGTCATTTTCAAAAAAAATTCTGAACTGACCAAAAGGAATATGAAAACTAAAATGGTTGCATTCATCTTTCCTTATTTGTATGTGTTATGTGATCTCTGCAAATATATTCAATTGAGCGTGAACTGCAAATTTTAAATCTAAATTAATCTGCATTTTACCAGTATGGATGATAATATGTTCCCTTGAATGCAATTGCAGTACACATATAGACAGTGACACTCCAAACATTTGTACAATTCCAAATTCATCTTACTGCTGATGGAAATTCTTAGGATGGAAACTACTTTAAATTTGTATTTAGAATATCTCTTCAAACTGTTTGTAGTTTGCACACTAATGTGGCAGACATTTCACATTGGCCAAGAGCCAATAGATTTATATAATATTTGTTTTTGCAGGACTCAGAAGAGCTATGCAATAGAAACATTAATTTTCTGATGCTACAGAGACCATCAGTGTATGATACAGGTGTTTTCTTGATACCCTGAGATATTTGTTTTTGGTATCTATTTCCCTATATACTCAGTATCTTCCTCTGTATTAACATATAGAAACTGTGGGTGGAACTTTCTGCTCCCTTGAAGAGTGTGGACAATGGTCGATGAGAAATGTGGGAAAATATAGTGCATATAGAAAATATTGTACATAGCCTACTTGGAGGCTGGCTGCCTCATGGCTTGCATTGCATTTCAGCACAAAAGACAAAACAGGCAGCTTGCCATGGTTCTCAGCACTAGACAATGAAGGTGGGGGTGGTGTTGTTCCACATACAGCTTACATGGAAAACAAGTATATTCTTCAATCAAATGACCATGTCTGAAGAGGAGAGGGGTGTTCAAGGGAGTCAACGATTAATCAGGGTGTGCTGCCACATTCAATTAAGGGTCTTGTCTAATTCCAGTTCAGGGGCTGGACACAATCTCCTGCCAGAATCTCTTTTTATTAGGGACATATGTGCACCTTATGCATCTAAACAACAATCATCGTTAACCTTCTTCCAGTACACTACTGCTTTGCATTTGACCTTGGACACTGCCCTGACCTGGATAGATGCCTTAGTCTATTCTGACGTTGTCTGGTTTGGTCTCTTTTGCTGGTCTGAAGGATATAGCACAGGCTCCAGTGGGCCAACTGAGAAACTAATTCACCTCTCTCAGCCATATCCTTGGGGATATTAATGCAGGGTCAAAGTGTAAAGAGCAGTTCCTAGTTTGCAAAGCCTAAAATTACTTGGAGCTGTGTTTGAAATCTGGCACCCCAGTGTCATGAATGTTATGAAGTACAGACAGAGATGAGAGCTTCCAATTCTCCTGATTTCAGGAAGTATACGTTGGAGACAGGGATTGTAGAATTAATGAAATAAAAAGCAGAAGACTGAGGAAAGTCACCATGGGTATGGGTGCCAACATGAATCTCATTGGGAAACACAGTACCTAAAAATGGGAGCATTCAACCCTGTGTATATCTTCATATTTTAAACTGAGGTTTGAACCCCTCACAACCTATTTTTGTGGTTCTCTGAGAACTTCAACAAATGTGAATTTGCATGAAAATTCTGCAAACTTTAATCTACAAGATAATGACTTGGGGTGCAGTGTAAGTAGCAGAGTAGCATTAAATCAAATTTTCTATAATAGCCATTATAATTTTGTAGTTTATGGATAATTTCAGTCAATTCCTCTCCCCCCCCCCCCCCCATATCCTAGATATTTCTATCCTAATTGTTTTTATAATCCCATTTCCATGGATTTGTTTTCTTTCATGAGTTATATAATGAGTTATATAAAATTGGCAATCCAGTAAATGGAGCATATTTTGTTTGTCATCAATGCTCCCATGTAGGGAATGCTAGGCCAGATGAAAGGTAACTTTCCTTCAGTTCAGCCCAAGAGTGAATCCATGTCCACAAATTCGTGTCTATTTTTCATTTAGGCAGGAACATATAGAAAACATGTTTCCAGTGGCTAGGGTCTTCATAACAAGGGTCACAGTCTAAAGATATGAGGCCATTTAGGACTGAGATGAGGAGAAATGTCTTCATTCAGAGAGTGGTGAGTCTATGGAAATTCTCTGTCACAGGAAGCAATTAACAATTAAAAAAATATATGTTTTCAAGAATGGGAGACTTTAGCTTTTCGGGCTAAAGGAATCAAAGGGTATGAGCCAACAATGGGGACAGTGCATAGAGTAGGATGATCAGCCATGATCAGATTGAATGGCAGAGCAGGCTCAAAAGGCCAAATAGCTTACTCTCATTCCTATTTTCTATGTTTCTATTACCAATATCAGTAACTCTTCTAAGAGATTACCAAATAGTGCATAAGTAAAGAGCACAGTCATCCTTCATATAGAGCTGAAATTCCAAGTGTGAATCCTGATTTATAGTTATCTAGTTACACTGTCTTCTGAGTGTAGCTGGAGCTTCTCATGAACTGCTGCTGACTGAGGATATTACTCCTGCACTCCTTCTTCTTCACCAAAGCCTCGTGCAAGGTCCAAAGATCTTAAAACCCACTCTTTTCCATGTTGTACCATGTTTCAATGATTTCTAGGTCTGATTTACTTTCTGCATGACTACTGGTACCTGCTTCCAGCCACAATGCAGCTTAATTTTCAACAGTGCAGGATGGTATTATGTAGTGCTAGGAAAGTATAATTTCAGGTATTTTACAGATGTATGAAGCCAATAAACAATGGTTAACATTTCCGTACACAAGTATCATTTTAGTGGGCAACAAGACGATAGGGCATGCTTGCTCGCATTTCAATCAATGAATGTAAGTCAATCCTGCAGCATAAGTCCCACTCCAGTTTTTGAGGACTACCTAATTTAGCCTTAATTGTGTCCTAATTTATCTTCAAGCTTACATGTGTACTATGGCTGGGATCACCAGTGGAAAATAGAGCAAGTGCCATATTGACTTTCATTCATAGTGCCAGCAATGTGTTATAGACTGGTGAGTCAACACAAACTCTGAACCTGTGTAAGTATAGAAAGTCAGCATCATCCAACAACTTGTTACATTTTTAACAT
Source organism: Chiloscyllium punctatum (assembly GCF_047496795.1). Taxonomy (NCBI): domain Eukaryota; kingdom Metazoa; phylum Chordata; class Chondrichthyes; order Orectolobiformes; family Hemiscylliidae; genus Chiloscyllium; species Chiloscyllium punctatum. Next base: position 45,781,058 of record NC_092750.1, on the reverse strand, counting down.
CAAAGAAAGCTTGATGGGGCAGCTGGCTCTTTGCCAATATGAAACTGCATTTTAAACTAATTCCTGGACTCTCTAATTGAAGGTATCTTATATTTCTTACCAGAATTCAAATTGGCTAATCTCATGTCCGTGTTGTATTATCGAGTTATATTATAGAGTGAAATCACTTTAGCATGAAGGCAATGGGTAGCATAACTGAAAAGTTAGTGTGACTGAGAATAAAAGTATTCAGAGTAGTAATCATGTTCTGACCACAATAGCCCAAGCTCTTTGATGACATAGAAATTACTAACCTGTGAAATTAAACCCCTTGCCAACATTTGCATTATGAATGGTGCAAACTATCCTGTTAAATTCCAAAATCAGTTTAAGTGGTTGACTGTCTTTATTCGGGTTTTATACTTAAATCTCCAATCACTAACAACTTCAATGGCTTTTGGGTTAGTATTGCCACAGGGATTTCTCATTGAATGTTCATTAAATTTGTACATTACCACATTGTTCAAGCTCATTAATTGGTTATTACATTCTCAGGTTCATGAGAGTATGTCCTTATTATAAACAAATCCACATCCTTCACATTCCAGAGTTGTTGCATACTTAGTCTGTATGCACATAAGAGCGCATCATAATGCAACAATGTTTTCCCACATGTATAAAGTGGATATGAGAGACAGCACAGGGGTGTGGTAGGTGGCCAATGAGCTGAGTTTGGTAAGATATATGAGAGAACCTGCTAGGCCTCATGGTGACAAATCCTCCAATGAACACAATGCAACTCAGACTTAGCTAAAAAAACTTAAGACTAAGCTATATGTGGTTGTGTTTTCACCGTTACATATACTTTCAGGCAAGCGCTCAGACTTTTCTATTTTAAAAACAAATTCTAGTGAATGAAAATCATTTTTGATTGAAAGCAATTAATAAAGGCAGGCAGATGTTTACATTTAATACTTTCATTTGAGCACTAGAATTGTGATCCTGACCTTTTCCACTATGTGAATCCATGGAGTAAATTAAACAAGGCCTTTGTATACACATGCAGTGAGGAACAGACCACTGCACAGTTAATCACTGTAAAACCAATGGTTTTCTGAGCTTTCCCCTGTCAGATTAAATTCTGTGCTATCTTTGAATGACTTTAGCTTGTGTGAGACTATCACGAAAGGCCAGTGTTATGTCTATGGGAGAAAATTAAAGCAAAATCTAACCAAATAATTTTTATAAGTCTGAACACAACCGGGCATGGAAGCTAATTTTGAAAATCCACCACTGGTTTCAATTTATTTAGATAATTGTTATCTCAACTACATTGAAAACATTATCTCTATCTAAACAATCAGTCATGAACTGATTTTAAAATTGCATCCCATATAGTGGGACATTGTATTTAATCAGAGCTTAAGATAGAATATAACACATTAGTTTATAAAAAAAAAGACATATACAAAATAATACAAAAAAGGACAGTGACCCATCATGATCTAGATACAGCGAGATAGTACAAATAGCTCATTCATTGTCTTCCACTTATCTTTTTAGTGCCCAAGTGTTCTTGATTTTTGAACCTCTTAGAAATGTCTGATCAGAGTCTTCCTGGAGAGTTTTTTTCCATTGCTTACCGCACTGAGATCTACCGAAGTACCTTACTTTTGAACATCTGGATCTGGATGAATTATTGACGAAGCCCTTATGACCTAAAGTGATTTACTTTATTTTGAAATACCCTATAAAAGGATCAAATTACTTTTCTAAACCTTGGATAGATTCCAGTCCAGATAATAATCCAGCTCATTTCTGGAGGAAGCTGCAATTAGTGAGCTAAGTAGCTGGTTAGATATTTTGTAAACAATCTATGCACACCACTGGAGCAAACGGGACTAGAATCCCAAGTCTCCTGGTTCAGAGGTGAAAACGCTACCACTGCACCACAAGAGCCTTAACCTTGGGTTAAAAATCCTGCCTTCAATGTAGTTCACCTGTTATTCACCTCTTGAACATTCACACATATTTTCTGGCCATGAACAATTACTCTTACCCAACCTTTTGCCAACTGCATCTTAAGTTATACTTCCTTATCAGTTTGACCCTTTCAATAACATTCCAAATATTCCAAATCTAGGTTTTAAGGCTCTAGGCTTCATTATCTGTATCCATTCCACTATCAGTTGTCATCAAAGCTATTCAAAAGCCTGCAACAAATTGTTTCCAATATCCATAACAGTTTAGTGGTTCTTTCTAATTATGCTGTTGAAACGTCATTTACTAAAATACCTTTAGAAGAACATACCTCAGCAAGTCTCTTAATTGAGCAAGATTAAACAAAAGGCCATAAGTCTTAAATGAAGCATGTTTGTAATATGGTGTTTGTTTCACAAAACTAATTATTTCATATTTGATCTAGTCTGTTTACAGGCAAGGTTAGTTGATGGTGCCATGAAGACAACTTCTGATGTTATGCTAGTGCTTTACATCGTGGATTCCTTGGAATATTTTGCATGGTAGGGTGCTTGAAGTTTGGGGAATGCTGATATCCTGATAGTATGGACATGTGGATCTAGCATTGTAATTTAATTCAAAACTGTGTGCACTGGTTGTGTTTTGAGCTCCGTATGGCCTGAGAAATAATGTTCGTTATGGATTGGTCTCCAAATCCTGCTGGCCTACCTGAATAGAACTCCTCACATTCCAAACCTATATAACATGAGAACTGCTGTGAATATCCCATTGTGTGTGTTGGCTGTTTGTTCTTGAAGTGGTCTGATTTATTTTGACTTCCTGCAAATATCTGGGTTTTTTTTCTCTCTATTTTTCTGATATTTTTTCGTGTTCCTTTCTTTTTTGCAGGTAAGTCTACTGTTCCTTACAGCTGTGCAACAGAAGCTAGCTTCATAGATGTCAATCAATAAAACTGACAACAGCTGCCAAAAAAAGACACATGAGATGTGAAGACAGTTATACAAGCTTGTAACTCAGGTTGAACTTGCTCAATACTCTTCATGCTTGCAGGGGTGAAAACATTGCAATGATTTACAATTGCATAGCACCTTCAAGTCGAGACTTCAGAAAGAGATTACAGCATGGGGTGGAGTGATGGATTGAGGTAGACCAGAGATCAGCAGCAGAAGTACAGAGAGTTTGAGAAAGTGGACTGTGATACTGAAGCTACTTACAGAAATTTGAAGGGAAGCACCATAAAGGAAGTTAAGTTTAAATTTATACTTCTAATTCTTATGGAACCAGAAGCCATTGTAGATCAATAAGGATAGGGCTGTGCAAGACTGATTTTCAGCTAAGAGGTGAAAGGCATGGTTTTTGATGTACTAGAGTTTTTAAAGGTTGAAGGACGGGAGGCTGGGCCTGAAGAACATTAGAATAGTCAAGGACAAAGATAACTGACGATTTCGGCACGAGGTGGGTTTGGGGTCGGGCTGGCTGTGGTAATAGAGATACAGATCTATACAGCATGGAAACAGACCCTTCAGTCCAACTCATCCATACTGGCCAGATATATTAAATTAATCTCATCCCGTTTGCCAGCGTTTGGCGCATATCCCTCTAAATCCTTCCAATTCATACACTCATAAACCTTGTAATTGTATTGGCATCCACCACTTCCTCTGGCAATATCATGGATGTGACACTTATCCATTTCACATTTGATTCAGTTTGTACTTAGTTGATTTGGAGTTAAATGCAAACATCAAAAGAAAAATTAATTTCGCATAAACTACAATGGAAGAATAGTATAACTTCCACTACTAGGAAATACATTATTATAAGAAAAAATAAACAATATTTCCTATATAGTTACATTTTAAAGACTTGGTTCAGTTTCTCAACGTTTAATGCAATGCACCAGGGTTGGAGAAAATGGAATAGGAGTTTCATTTTGTATTGAGGTCTACACCTGTGATTTTATTTTACTAATTGATTACAAAGTTAATATAAAAACTATTATGACAACATGACAGAGATCATATAAACAACAGCAAAAAACAACCAAACCTTTTAACATATGTCATGATAATGTGTCACTTGTCTCGAGTTTGGTTATATTGGTAAGGATGCTGAGGAATGAATAAGGGGAAAATGGCCTGTTCCATGCTGGAACCAGGAAACATTTCAACATCAGCCGACATATTTGTAGCAGATAATCCTCTCTCTTCTTTAGATGTATTCAGAAACTGCTAAAATTATGTCCACCAAAACATCATCCACCAAGAGTACCTAGGGAGGAGGGAGGCTGGTGGGTGGGTGAGTGGTCTGGTATGGGAAGGGTGTTAATACGTGGTCAGTGGATCAGTGTGTAGGGCCCTAGAAGGAGATGGTGGTAGCCCAGAACTGCCTAGAGAACCTAGAGGAACAGGAATGTTTGTTCTGTGGCTAGTGAAAATAATTGTATGCCTCCTGAGCCATTTTTCTAAACTAAATATAGCAGTTTCATTGACCAACACTGTTTATGCCACTTAAAGTCTGAAAAGCTGGCACATATTCCACTCCATTGGAGGCCAACTGGAGGTGGTCAATTGGGATTGTCTACTTGGCCTCCAGGAAGCCTCCAGCTTATGTAGCATGGTCCCAAATTGTAAGGCAGGCTTAGATCCCCTCTCTGCCTGAGTCAGTATTCCAGCCATTGGTCATCCTGTAGAGGGCTACACTGACAACCCTCCCCCTCCCCAATGATGCCCCAACACTTGGGTGTAAAGGCCATTTTTAAATTTACACTTCAAAACCAGCTGGAGAGCAGAAGTGCTTCCATGTTGAAGAGTCCTGTCACTTATGATATCAGAACCTGATGCTTCCTTCATGTTGGAAGCTCTATGATTCCCGAAGCTCCTTAACCCCTTACCACCTCCTAGCTTATAGAGACCACCCACCATCCTCTATTGAACTGTGAGCCTGCTCATTTAATTTGTTGCCCACACCTGATTGGTTGCCTAGATCACAGTGTGAATGCCTGACCCTCATTTCAACATGGCACTGAGGTTCAGAAAATCAAGGGCAATATCTTGTTTCTAATTGTTGAGAAGTTTTATACCAAAAATCACAGTGTATTTTGTTTCTTTCTTACTTCTTAATAGAGTTTTGTTCATCTAGTTCAATCTTTTTACTTATTGCCCATTATTTATTTGTCTTTACAGTTGGACTAATTGATTGCTGTCTTGCATTATGGACTAATAGAACAAGTAATCTTTAGTTATGCGTAAAATTGAACTTATGTAATCTTTTTGTACTTACAGGATATGTACTGACATTAAGTGGGTATAATATACATTGAATCATAAAGGTAATTCATTATTCAAATACTGTGCAATTGTAAATCTTCAGGCCTTTTCAATATTTACACTTGATTTACCTTTCAAGTGGAACGGGGTGTCAGATAATTAAAACAAAAAGTGATTTTCATAGCAGGTGTTAGCAATAAGAGATATATTTTGTGTATTTCCATCGCAAATGTTTGGATTTAGAATGACCATTAAAATCAATGAGACTTCCTTCTGCCTGCAACCTGAACTATATCAAAAGCATGCATGAAGGAGTTAGTATGAGTTAGAAGGTATTAGTATGAAGGAGAAAATTTGAACATTTTGAGGACAAATCACTTTTCACTGTTGAAATCAGAGCCTCAAAAGGTGTTCAACAATTTATTTGCTGTGCAGTGAAGAATGGTAAAGCCTGCCCAGGGGGATCTTTTCTTTCTCAAAGCAATGTCAGTAATCCCTGTATGTTCCATAAGATTTTTCATAAATGGAAGTGACAAGAAGAGTCACTGTTACGTTTCTGCCTAAGACTCTGGAGTAACTTTTTTTGTTTTTCACTCTTCAAATGGTCTCAAAGTAAATTTGTGTGCTTTTTAAAAAGGTAACTGGATAATTATTTTGTCTCAATTTTCAAGTTTGTGAGACCTTATGGATTTTTTAAGGAAATTAGCTAAGTCTTAAAAGTTTCTGGAGGGGTTCAAATAAGGATAAATGAGAGATTGCAAATGATATAATAAAGGAACAAATGTTTTCCTTTTTTTTCCCTTTTTAGTTTCCTAAAAGGAGAAAGATGGACTGTCATTTCTTGCAATAAACCATAAAATAAATCAATTTATTTCTCTGTGGAGACCATTCCAGCAGCAATCGAAAGCTGTAGGTCTGTCAGAATTTGAATCTAAGGAACATAGACGGAACCCTTTGTGTGAGCATGTTTCAATTTCAAAATTAGAGCAAAGATTGTTCTCTTCTTGTTATCGGTGGTAACAAAGACAGAAATTCCCGAAAAATTTAGCAAGGCTTGCAGCATCCGTGGAGACAAAGCAGAGTTAACCTTTCGGGTCCAGTGACCCTTCTTCAGAACTGACCTACTCTGCTTTCTCTCCACAGCTGTTGCCAGACCTGCTGAATTTTCCAGCAATTACCATTGTTCTGTTTTCAGTTTCCATTATCAGTAATTCTTCATTTTTTTTTCTCTGAAAGTGAGTGAATTGCTTTTGCAATTCTCAATATGACTCCATCTCCCTCTTTTTCAAAGAAAATCTTAAAAAAACTTTGGCAAATATGTTGGCCATCGTTTATTTTTTGTATTCCTTCATTGGATGTGAGCAAGCCCAGCATTTCCCATCTCTCGCAAAGGGGTCAGGGGCCATTTTATTTAATTGCTGAATTAGGTGCTGTTAGGAAGGGATCTTGACCAAGTGACAATGAAGGGACAGCAAAATAGTTCCAAGTCAAGATGGTTTGTGGCTTGGTGTGAAAATTGCAGTGTGCTGCCTGATGCTTCTAAGAAGTAGAGATCAGCCATTTGAAAGGTTCTGTCGAAGGAAGTTTGGTGAATTGTTGCAGTGTATCAAATAGTACATATGGCTATCACTCTGTGCCAATAGTATAGGTTCAGTATCATGGATGCCATACTGTTGAAATGGGCTGATTTGTCCTGGATGGTGTTTTCTGTTATTTTGCCACCAACAGAGTATTTAACCTGATGTGCTAATACTTATGTTAGCCCTGACGACATTAAAAAGTTAGATGCAAATGTTATCATAATGAAGAATCCAACAGACATTTGTTGGAGCAGTTATTATATAAAAAAAAATTCTCAGGCATGTAATATTTGAGCTAATATCAAGTTGTAGAGATACAGAGGAGCATGCTTTTCATATCATGACATGCTTCAAGTGATTGGAGGTAAGGTAGAGTATGAGAAACGTGTCACTTCACATAGTCTCATATGCTACAGTGATGATATTGTGAACATGACCTGATTGTGAGACAAAACAGAACGTCCTCTTTGGAGACTGCTGCTACTCTGCCAGCTCTTCAGCATCTATTACACCCTGCCTTTGCATGCTCCAGCTTGAAAGGCACAATGCAAGGATTATGTGACACATTTTATCCAAACTGTCCTGCAAGGTCCGCCCTTTATTTTGTACTGGACAGTTACTAAGTTCCAGTCAGAGCTAAGAACACAGAAACTTGATTTTAGTTGTAGCCCAATAGAGAGGTTTTTTATTCTGAAGCTGTGCAGTCTGTAAAAGCTCAAAGAAGTCTGAACAAGTCTGCATCCGAGCAGGTGACCTATCACTGTGACACAACAGCTCACATGACTCATCTCTTAAAAGGATCACTGTGCCAGCATAATATGCACCAATTACAACACATAATGATCCTCAAGACTGATCTAGGTATTGGAACCTTTTTCAGAAAGTTTACCATTTGATTCTTGTTGGCACTGATTGAGCAATGCGCTACTTTGAATCTATGCTTGGCTTCAGTCAGGCATTGTGTAATAGAGTCATCAGCTATGGCTATAGAGAGTATCCTTTGTATCCCAGTAATCATCTGTGTAAGGCATCCCACTCTTGAAATGAAGCAGAAGAATATGAAATTGCAAGGATACAGGCATGATGACAGCTCCCGGGGTAATTCACACTGAACTTCCAAGATGTGATACCAATGATCACAGATAATTTGCACATTGATAGAATCGAACCCTTTTCTGTTAATAAAGTCAATCAAGTTTTGTTATGGTGCTTGCAACAAGTAGACTATAGCATCCCTGCATCTGGTGGAAGCCAACTATGTTCGCAAAGCCTACTGCCTGAGTAGCAGCACTAACTTTGCCACAGGGAAAAATGAAGCAGCATGATTTGGCACAAATTGCATTGGTAACTGCCCCGGTACATTTGTTTGTTTGAGGTGATAAGTTGCATTAACGTTTTGCTCAGCTGTCACCTTTGTGGCCGTTGGGATAGGATGGTCACCCATCCCTTCATGTCGAAAGTCCCACTCTAATAGATGGCACAGTTCAATGACAGTGTCCTGGGACATCCTCAGTATGCAGTGACAATATGCTTGTTTTATTTGGTGAAAATGGCAGTGAGGATGATAAAGTTTAAACCTCCTATACCTCTGTATCCCAAGGGTTCTTACAGCTGTAAACTCTTCATGTAGAGACTGGAGGTTGTGTAGGAGCTTGCTGCTGGTCATAGGCTGACTGGTTCCTTTAGTCTTTTCTAACATCTCTGCACCATTGTTGTACTGTACTCACAGTAATGAAAATCCCTGTTGTGGCTAGATCCATTGGTTCCAAGGGAATATTTCAGAACTTTGGGAATAAGTACATTACCACTGTAAATACAACTTTAGAGGGAAGTTCTTTTGGATCTGTGATTCACAAAATAAGTTAGTGAAAGCATCACCTTTGAAGGAAAAGCATGGAATATGAAGAATATTCAATAGGTTAATTAGGAGGAAGAAATTGCATCATGAGAGGCTCGAAATGTGAAACAGATAGCAAGAATTTCTATAGGTATTTAAAAGGACAAAAATCAGTAAAGTGACTGTTGGTCCTCTAGAGAATGAAGATAAGAAGTTAACAATAGACAGTATGAAAATACTGGTTGAATATTTTGCTTTTGTTTTCACTAAAGCAGACACAGAAATCATTCCAGTAATAGCTATAAATCAGGAGGTGGAAGAAACTTAATAAAATTACAGTCAAAAGGGAAATGATATTAAGCAAAATGATGGAGCTTTGGGTTGACACATCTCTAGGTTACGATGGGCTTCATCCTAGAGTATAAAAGGAGGTGATTATTCAGGCAGTAGATATTGAAATCTAGGTTTACTTGACTCTGCACTTCATTAATGTGCTTGTATTTGTGCACCTTTTTAACACTTTCCTTTCTGTAAGTGTTTAAAATTCACAACAAGTGTTTGTTGGTCACTTGTGTTTTGTTCTGGGGCCTGACTTGGATGTTGAACCTAGCTATCACAATGCGCCAAATGTCCCTTAGTGCCATATGCCTTACAGATGTCAAGAAAAGTTGGAGAGCTTTTTGACAAGCAACTGTAAAATATATTGTTGTTTTGGTGCATTTTGCTGATGATATTAATAGTGTTAGCATGTAATTATGTTGGCCGGTTACAATGGCTTCATATTTGTATCCAATATCAAGTAATACATCAAATGTTTGGCCTTTTTCTTGTTCTAAGAGCCTTTTGAAAGCACAAATTGGTGTGGAGATGATACATGACTGAATGAGCCTCTCTGACAGTTGTTATGTGAAAAAGTCACATTCACGCTGGTCAGTCGACTCTTGGAATTGTTGTCAGTGTGGCAAGCATTGGAGTCTGTTAATCCTGAAGTTAATTTTTACCTTGAATTGATCTTCCAGATTTCTTTCTGGATCTTTCTGATTAACCATGGAAAGATTGGATGTGTTAAATCTGTGAAGCCCTCATTTTTTTCCCCAAGGGCAAGCAAGGTTTTCAGAGTTTCTTTCTCAGGGTAATGTGCAGTTTCATCTTTAAAATAGAACTGTGTACATAGTTTGAATAGTTGTAGCAGAGTAAAGGTGTTATTGGATGCATAGTCCATAATTATGCCCAATAACTGTTTGCTGTCTACTTCTCTTTGGAGTTCATTGTTTAAAAAGGAAGTAGAGTGCAGAGCAGAGCTTGTTTATTCCATTTAGTAGTTTTGTTTCTATCTCCTTTAATCTATTCCTTTCTTTGTTTCTGTTCCCTTTATATTTCTGTAGTTACTGCTCCTTTCCTGTTCTTAATCTCTTTAAAACTGTCATTCTAAGAATTGCAGGTTGTAACAGCAGTTTTCTGTTTCCAGATGGCATTCACATCAAATAAGGAGTGATGGTCTCACACAGGCATGCTTTAAAAGGATTTGGGGAAAGAAAATGGCAGAACTGGCAGGACACAGTTAAATCTACCTGAGGTAAATAGAACTCTCACAGTGCAGAAGACCACATTCTGTCTGCAGTGCTTCTTTGAAAGAGCAGACATGTTTAATTCTGTGCTAATGCTTTTTGTCCATGACTCTGGAAGTTCATTGTCCACAGCATATTTAAAAATTAATTTTCTGGAGGAGCTAACGCTTGTGAAATGGATGGTGGAACTATAGAGCTCCCATCAGGTGTGGCTTTGGAGTCAATAATAGTTAGCTGCTAAAAATATTGCAACCAGCTATGTGCTGGTTTCCTGATTCTTCGTTCCATCTCACTCTGTGCACATTTTAGAGAAAGTGGCAGAAACAAGTTGTCCCACATAGTGGGTACTAACAACGTTCTTTAAAAGTCTATTAAGAATAATCAAAGGGAGTGGAGTGGAATTTTCTAGCTATCCTCTAGTTTCTGTAGGGTTTTGGAGCCAGTTTAATTGCTTGAATTTTATCCCTTGTGGACTGGGGAACCACCCTTCCAGGAAGGCTTTGAGGCCTTCCCCTTAACCCACTCCTCTCAACCCAACCTCCCTGCAACACCCCCACCCTACCCCACCTTGCTCCTACAGCTGTGGTCTGGCAGTAAAAGCCATTATTTTGTTTAAGTTACATGTGAGAGGGGGTGACTCTATTTTGAAGTGCCTCTTTTGCCTTCCATTGCAACATGTTGATCCTGTCAAGTTGAAAGGTCCCTCTTTGACCCTGAACTTCGAGAGCCTGCCCCACTATTCTACGTTCAATGGCAAACGTCCTTCTTCCTCTCTGTTCAGCAGTTAGTTGGCTGCCCCAAGGACATTTTTTTTCAGCAGAGTAGTCACTTCAGACCCTCTCAAAGCTGATGGTAGAATTCAGAAGACTACAAGGAAAATCCCACTTAAGTTATGAGAATGACATTGAGGGAACCTATTAAAGATAATGAATTGTTATGTGATGCTGTACTTGGGGGCAAAGTTAATAATAAACTATAATTCAATTACCTAAACGGCAACTTAACTTTTTCATTCTAAGCAAAAGTTATTTGTGCCTGCAGGGATTAACTTAGTCAAGAATGGAAATGGTTAATTAAGTTGTTAGCTAACAAAGGATTGGACCAAGCCTGTCATGGAAGAATAATGTCTTGTGAATATGGAGTATTGATGTGGTTCAGGGCTCTTGTATAATGCAATATCAGGAGATTATAATAAGTCTTGTCATGTCCTTTCCTAGATGAGAATCATTGATCTTTCTGTCACCTTACATTTTCAGATTATTTCAGATGTCACATCAGCAGTTCACCAGGATTAAGTCAATGTCACTGGTTTGATACTGAGATTCTAAGTAACCAGTAATCACAGGGCTTTAACATGTATCTTGTGCAGTCTCTTGCTTTTAATTAAATGCTCATATGGAAAGGCCAATCTTCTGTCAAACAAATGTTTCAATAACTATAATGACTGTCAGCTGCAGGACTGCTTTAACTCTTTTATCTTTACCAAGCACAATTCCAGCAAATAGAAAATATGACCCTGCTCTTGATAAGAAAAGAAATGATGTGGGTAATGGAATTAACTGGCACAACCAGTTAGAACATGATTCCTGGAGATGAATGCATTCCAGTTACATGGGATTAAATAATCTGATTGCTTTAAGGATGAAATAATTAGGAGTATTTTTATTTTGTCCTGAATCAACGCTAAGTAAAGATGCAAAAAATAATCAGAAACATACCATAAATGAAACTTAAATGTCGTTAGTTATTAGCGTATCTCTGTTACTTTGAGAGATACTTCTTTTCTCAAATTAAGGTGAAATAATTCCACAGAGACTGGTATTCCATCACCAAGTCACCCTTTATTTATATCACACGGATCCAACTTCCTCAGAGCCAGCTCTCAGAGTGAACAGAATCTCTGATACTCCAATTTATAGCTGTCAGCAAGTGTTTTCTGGACCAGGTTAACAGCCTCAATCAGGGAACTCATATTCCATGATGTCCATCTGGTTGACCTCATTACAATCACTACAAAGGACTAAAATGTATCATTAGAAGTATGTAGAAGAAACTTAATTCTTCATTTAACCAGTTTTCTGTTCGCCCTCTTGACTTTACACCATATGGAAGTAAAATAGCAAAGTAGTTTTTCCTTCATGCCAGTGAGCAAAACTTTTATCAAAAAATAATCAAGTGATTAAAATTAATGTTAACCTTTGTCACTTTAGTCACACGTAATTTTCAATGCTGACACTATTATTGGAACAGTGAAGTGTAGACTCTCACTCAGAGTTAATATTAGGTTGTCCCTCGTTTCTCCAGAGACACTGTCATGTACTGTGAATAAATGCCGTTAGCTAGCATTGAGGTAAATGGGTTCCTAGGTCAGTGCATTGAAAGTTGTTTTCATGGAAGTGAAGTCAGATTTTAGGGCTGTGGGAATTTATTCTCACGTTTCTTACAACCATGTTACTTTCTACTTGTCTATGGTTTGAAATGTTTTGAAAAATCATTATAAACATTGCAGGTCTCAAATGGACAATAGTAATTTCATTAAGGGATTTGCTGATTCAGTGGATTAGCATGTGCTATTTTCACTCACGATGTAGATTCAAGTCCAGATCAGGCCTGTGGATTTAAAATCTTCATTCTCTGTTGGCAGCAAGACTTGTTTATGAAATTTGAGGTTGAATGGCTTGGTGATTGTGTGTTGCCTTGCAAAAAGCTTTTAACTTGGTTCAAGCTATCTGTTACATTTGCCGGTATTGGAATATTCAGATTGTTGTAGTAGACTACTTATTTGAAGTTGGGCTCAGGCACGTTATAAAGGAAAAAATAACACTAGGAACAGGGAGTGTTTGACACAAACAAGGTAGGATAATTTTGGAACTTCATACTGTCTAACAAACAGGAGTGCATTTTGAAGATTTAGGCATGCACTGTCATGCTGAGAAACACATAGGTAGCATTTGTGACCAAATATCTGATGAGCAGGGAAAACTACTGGCACATAGTGGGATTGAGGCTCTTTTAATCAGATGACTATTTGCTTGGACTAAAAATGCACTTTGATCAAAGTGACTACAAATTAGCAACAAAGTAAGGCCATTGCATACACATAGCCTTGTAATTTTCAGAACAATAATTTTAATGAATGGATAATTATGAACTGGGGTGTACAATTACAGATGTGCACTCCCAGCATGAATGAGAAATATTGAAATAAAAAAAAGTGTGCCATCTTCTGTAGTGGGACTGGAGGAATTCAGGAAGAAGAGTAATGTACCTCAGCTTGATTTCACTTAACATGACTGCGATATGGATACCCAAGAGAAATGAAAGGGCATCTTAACCAAAGTGTTCAAGATAAAAATCTGGGATCAGGTGCACAGATTGCTTTACTTGTTTTGATCACTGTTTTCATCATTGCTTCATAATTGAGAAGCCATTTTACTGGCTTAATGGAGAGGCATATTATGACAAGTACAAGAGCTTGTAAACATTTATAGTGTTATTGAAGACTTCATGTTAGTGATCTTACAGTGCGTCAATTTTATCAGAAATCATCTAACTGGTCAGTAAAAGATTAAAAAGATAGTATTTCACTTCAATTAAACTGATTCCCTTTTAATGACAAAACTCTTTTTTTCATTCTTTCTATAGTCACAACCTAAATTAGTTGCTCTTCTTTATTAGATTATGCATAATTACAAACAATCTATTTCTGATATTACAAAAAAAATAATGTTTTGAAATCTTTTCTGCCTTTTGATAAGTTCTTCCACTTTCAATTTGACTCTCTTTGCTTTTCTTACTTCCTTTTCCCTTCATTAGTGAGTCTAGGACCAGAGAGCCTAATCTCAGAATAAAGGGCCACACGCTTAAGACAGTGATGAGGAGAAATTTCTTCTCTCAGAGGACTGTGAATCTGTGGAATTTCTTTTACCACAGAGGGCGAAGGGACTCTTGTGTTGCAGTAGTAGTCTTCCTACCTTTGGAGCAGAAGGCATGGAGTACAAGTCCTACCTGCTTCTTTTTGATTAAAAGAAATCTACGGAAGAAAGCTGTGAGGCTGGGTCATTATGTCTATATAAGGCTGACATACATTTTTAATCAATATGGGAATCACAGAGAAGTGACAAGAAAATGCAGTTGAGGATTTCCAGATCAGTTTTGATTCATTGAATGGTAGTGCAGATTCAATGCGCTGAATGCCCTTGTTTCTACTCCAATGTCTTATGGAACACATAAGCTTGGAACAGACAAAAAAAGCTAGGGAGCAGATTTCAGTGCTGTTCCGTGAATTGTGGTCATATCTGTCAGATTGTAGGTGGGTCTTCCTCATCTTCTACCTGATGTTTTGGCTCTTTTGACTCCGAGCAGGATTATGTTGAAATGGGACTCTGATAATCCAAGTAAATGTACAACTGATACCACACAAGATAGTAAATCTGTGATGTTATAATGGACACATTGAACTACTGCTTTCTCACAATCCAAGTATGTGGAAGAGATGAAAAATCAGAGGATACATCATCAGAGGATGGCTAGTTACAGTATTGTACTGGGAACAGCTTGCAAGAGTTGGGTAAAACTCATTAATACCTTTCTCTTGACCTTGCGTCACCAAGTTGCATGCTCAGCAGAATCCTGAACTGTCTCAAGTTTCTCCAATTAAGTTTTGGGTGGAATTTTTTAGGTGCCTGAACAATGTGGACTATGGCCAGAAAGGAGGCAGAATCTCACATGTTCTTCACTTGCTGCCCTAATGCTCACTCACTTTTTCAACCAATCTGGACACTTACAGACGACTTGCCTTGAGTTGCCATTTTTCACTTTGACCATTAACAGGAATACTCCGGTCCTAATACTGCTGCATTACTTTGCAGGTTAGTGCAGACAGAATTCCAGGAAGTTTGTCATAGTTTTCCAAAGTTAAAAATCACGCAACACCAGGTTATAGTCCAACAGGTTTATTTAGAAGCACTAGCTTTCGGAGCACTGCTCCATCATCAGGTGGATGAAGGAGCAGCACTCTGAAAGCTAGTGCTTCCAAATAAACCTGTTGGATGATAACCTGATGTTGTGTAATTTTTAATTTTGTACACCCCAGTCCAACACTGGCATCCCCAAGTCATAGTTGTCAGCTGTCTTCGGTCACTTCATGAGAAAAAGCTTTTAGTCAGTCTATCCATTTGCTGAGTGTATTATGTAATGGCTTTCTGATCCTCTAAAGGAGTTTACCCTGAATAACTTTGCCTAAAAAAAGTCAAGAAGGTTAGAAAGGTAAAGCACCAGAGAGACTCACGCTTTGATTTGATTTGATTTACTATTGTCACACATGCTAAGGTATAGTGAAAAGTGTGCTATCCAGGTTAATCACACCTTCCCTAAGTACATCAGGGTAAGAGACCAGAATGTAGATTAGAGTGTTCCAGTTACAGAGGAAGTGCACAGAAAGATCAACTCTAATATATGAGAGGTGTATTCATTAGTCTAATAAAAGGAAAGAAGCTTTTAAATCTGCGAATGGAAGAGGGTGGAACTGAGTATAACCACAGGTGGGAGAGGTCCTTAATTATGTTGGCTTCTTTCCTGGGGGCAGCAGCAAGTGTAGGTGGAGGCAACCCCGTCTCAATTGTAGGAAGGCTGGTTTTCGTAATAGACTGGGCTATGATCAAAAACTCTCATTTCTTGTGGTCTTGCCATATCAAGTTGTGATGTTATCTGTGGTGTATCTATAAAATTTGATAAGAATAATTGCAGACATGCTGAATTTCCTTATCCTTCCATAAAATTAGAAACATCGGTATGCTTTCTTGACTGCAATATCGTTATGAATGGACGGGGATAGATTGTTGGTGATATTAACTCCTAGGAACTTGAAGCTGTCAACCATCTCCACCTCAGCACCATTGATACAGACAGGGGCATGTCCTCCACCCTGCTTCCTAAAGTCAATGACCAGCTCCTTTGTTTTGTTGACATTGAGAGAGAGATTGCTGTCTTTACACAATGCCACTAAGCCGTCTATCGCTTTCCTGTACTCCACCTTTTTGTTGTTTGAGATCCAACCCATTAGGGTGGTGTCATCAGCAAATTTGTAAATGGAGTTAGTGCTAAATGTGACCAAACAGTTGTGAGTGTATAAGGAGTATAGTTAGGGGATGAGTATGCAGCCTTACAAGATACTAGTGTTGTGGGTTATTGTGGAGGCGGTGTTGTTGCCTATCCTTACTGATTGCAGTCTGTGGGTCAGGAATTTGAAGAACCAGTTGTAGAGGAGGGGAGCAGAGTAATAGGTCTCAGAATTTGGAGATGAGTTTGGTTGCAATTATGATGTTGAAGGCAGAGCTAAAATCATAAAAAGGAGACATGATGTGGGTGTCCTAATTATCTCATGCTCCAAGGATGGGTGTAGAGCCAGGGGCATGGCATCTGCCATAGACTTATTGTGAGCTTTAAACTAGGCATCCAGTTCAAACAACTTGGACCAGCTGTTGTAAACGCAAGCCTACAGAACAAACAGTACACAGTATGTTATACAAACTTTGATCCTTTTCTATCACCACCACTTCTTCCTTCTCACTATAATGTGTTTCATGGAATTATATCAAACAACTAATTTATACAGCCATAATTAAACAAAGATCTGGGGATGCTGAATATCTGAAACAAAAACAGAAGTTCTTGGTGGAACTCAGCAGGCTTGGCAATAGAAGAAGGATCACTGGCATTGAAATATTGACTCAAAGTTCGTACAGCTACTACAGTCCATGCTCAAAATATAAATCATGCACCCATTATGACAACACTGCTTCTCTAGTTTTTGCCAGGGAATCAGTATGATAGTAAACAGGGGAACCAAAAAATAACTCGAATTAGAAGTATAGTACCCATACAGCAATGTATCTGTGACACCATGATGCGTATGACATTCTGATCTCCCTGTATTGCATTATTCATTTTGTACCACTAACAAGAATGCAATACCGTGATTATTGAATCTGTAGCACTTCCACTCCATTTCCAATTGTTAAAAAAAAGTGACTTGCCAAACAGCATTGTAACTGATTCTACTTTCAAGTAGATGTAATGATACATAGAGGCAGTATTGTGGCATTTACAGATTTCACCTGTAAAGATCTTTGTATATTGGAATGTGTTTCTGTACTGCAATTTTACAGTGGTACTTGGAACAGTGCAGCTTCAAGGTCTGTGCAATAATGTGGTTAAGGCATGATTTGGAGGTACCGATGTTGGATTGAGGTGTACAAAGTTAAAAGTCACACAACACCAGGCAATAGTCTTAAAAATCACACAACACCTAACTATAACCTGGTGTTGTGTGATTTTTAACATAGTTATGACAGGTTGTCTGCCTATCAAAGAAGCCAATCAACATCAATCCTGTTGATTGTAATGCACTGAGAAGTGGATAGGTTCTATGAAGATTAGGTAACTCCCCACTTCAGACTGCTAGCCAGGGGTTCAGCTAAACGTTTACCTCCTTGTCTTTCTTACCTTTTAATGTTGAACAAGCATTGCTTCCATGCTGTGAGATAAAAATGCCCAGGGAAAATAAACTAAAATGAAAATAAAATTTTAAAATTGATTTGCTTTAAATTGTGAACTAAACAATAAAAGTTCGCTTTAACTTCAGATTGTAATCAAGAGACACAAGGCTAAGACATAAAAAACATAAGCAATAAGAGCAGATGTTGGCTATTCAGCTGTTCCTGCTTGCCCCATCATTCGATAGGATCATGGCTGATCTTGGACATCATAGTCCTCAAAACCTTCACATTCCAAAATTATATCTACCTCCTCTTTAAATATTTTCAATGACTGAGTTTCCACAACTCTCTAAAATAGAGAATTCCACACATTTATTACCCTCTGGGAGAAGAAATCTTTTCGTATCTCATTTTTAAATGAGAGTCACCCTTCCAAGGGGACTTTCAAATAAAAAATTGTTACGTTAGAAATTTAATGAAGTCCCTGAACTGACATTTCAGAGACAAATAGGATTTCACTCAAAAGGAATAAATGTGAATAGCATGGATAGATAAAATCGTACTGGAAAAAATAGGATAAAAACTTAAAGGAAATGTGTAAATAGGGCACTTTGGATGAAGGACAAGAAAGAAAAATGTATCCTGATAGTCATGATTAGATTCCCTACAGTGTGGAAAAAAGCCCTTCAGCCCAACCAGTCCACACTGACCTTCCCAAGAGTAACCCACCCAGACCCGTTTCCCTCTGACTAATGCACCTAACACTATGGGCAGTTTAGCATGGCCAATTCACCTGGCCTGCACATCTTTGGATTGTGGAAAGAAACCCACACAGACATGGGGAGAATGTGCAAACTCCACACAGACGGTCACCTGAGGCTGGAATTGAACCTGGGACTCTGGTGCTGTGAGGTAGCAGTGCTAACCACTGAGCCACTGTGCCAGTAGAAAAGCTATCCTGCAGTATATACACTTTGTGTCAAAGGAGTGCTCTATGTTCCATAGTTTTTATCAAGAAATAATAGCTGACAAATAGCGATGTGTAAAATTTTTAAGATGGGAACATAGAAAATTACTATATCTAATGAGGAACCAGTCAGAGAGCATATTTGATACTAAAATGCTTGGTGTCTCCAGATTAATGCCTGTGAACTGGGATTTCTTCTATCACAAGGATGCTGATCCTCCAATTTTAATTCCATGTTTGAGACTCTGAGTTCAGTTTTCAGTTATATTTCTGTTTTAATGGATGTCATTTGTTAGTAAAGCCTTTGACAAGGTCCCGCATGGTAGACTAATTAGAGAAGTTAGGTCACATGTGATTCAGGGTAAACTTGCCAGATGGATATATAATTGGCCTAATGGCAGGAGACAGACAGTGATGACGGAGGGTTGTTTTTGGGACTGGAGGCCTGTGACCAGCCGTCTTCCACAGGGATCACTTCTGGGTCCATTTTTGTTTATCATTTATATAAATAACTTGGATAAGAATATAGAAGGCATGGTTAGTAAGTTCGCAGATCACACCAAAATTGGTGGCATTACAGACAGTTAAGAAGGTTTTCTAAGATTACAAAGGGATCTTGATCAAATGGATCAATGGGTAGAAAAATGACGGATGGAGTTCCACCTGGATAAATGCGCGGCATTGCATTTTGGTACAACAAAAAAGGTAGGACTTAAAAATTAATGGTAGGGCCTTTGGGAGTGTTGTAGAACAGAGGGACCTAGGGGTGCAGGTTCATAATCCTTTAATATTTGTGTCACATATAGATAGGGTGGTTAAAAAGAAGTTTGGCATGCTTGCCTTTATTGTTCAGTCCTTTGAGTATAGGAGTTGGCACATTATGTTGAGATTGTACAGAACATTGGTGAAGCCACTTCTGGAATACTGTGTACAGTTCTGGTCGCCCAGTTAAAAAAAGGATATTATTAAGCAGGAGAGGGTTCAGAAGAGATTTACCAGGATGTTGCCGGGCATGGACGTTTGAGTTTTAAAGAAAGGCTGGGACTGTTTTCACTGGAGCGTAAGAGGTTGAGAGGTGACCTGATAGAAGTTATAAAATAATGAGAGGTATAGATAGAGTTGATGGTAGCTGTCTTTTCCCTAAGATAAGGAATTTTGAAACTAGGGGACACAATTTTAAGGTGAGATGCAAATGTTTTAAGAAGGTGGTTCACATGTGGAGTGAAGTTCCTGAGGAAGTGGTGGAGGGGGGTACAATTGCAAAGTTTAAAAGACATTTGGATGGATACATGAATAGGAAAGGTTTGTACAGATATTGGCCAGGAGCAGGCAGGTGGGACTAGTTTAGTTTGGGATTATATTCAACATGGACTAGTTGGACCGAAGGGTCTGTTTCTATGCTGTATGACTCAATGACTCTACGAAACTGATTTTTCCTTCCTCACAGTTTGATTCCACCATGTCTGTGTTCCATTTTCCTGGGTGCATTATTTAAACAAGGTAGGACGTGCATCACAAGGAAAGGAAGAAACAGTGGTAGGAGAGGAGGGTGCCACGTTTAAAGACGGCACAAAATTTTTCATAAATTTCAAATTGGCTGTATATGAGCAATGATATTATGGAAACATAAGGAGTCTTAAGGTAAAACAAAAAGTTCATTGCTTATCACTGTCCCTGGGTTGACTATGGCCCTTTTCACAACCTTGAAAGTTGACAGAATTTGGAGAAGGCAGCAAAAATATCCAAGTTACTATCCCAGCCTAAATATGATTTGGAGGTGCTGGTGTTGGACTGGGTGTACAAAGTTAAAAGTCACACAATATCAGGTTATAGTCCAACAGGTTTATTTGGAAGCACTAGCTTTAGGAGCACTGCTTCTTCATCATGTGATAGTAGAGTACAGATAGTGACTGTTGCTTAGAATCAAGTCAATTGCTGGTCCCTGCAGTAGTAGGTGCAAAAAGAAAATTTCCGTAGGCGAAAGCAGGTTAGCTATGTATTGTTTAACCTTTTAATTCAATTTTCTTTCACTATAAAGTCTGAAGTAAAATGGCATGGTGAAGTAAAATGCAGTCCTGAATCTACATGAATAGGGTTGGTACTCAACCTTATACAAACCTCATGTAAGAAATTTTACATAAAATGAAGTTTTGCAAATTATTTATAACAAGTACATTCCAAGGAAGAAACTTTGATGCATCCTGGATTGATTCAATCTGAACTGTGTTCTTTTACAAGTGTATCAATATTAACATTCCAGTCTTTTATAATTTGTTTTATTTAAATCTCACAAGGGTTATAACCAGAATATAATAGCATGCCAGTCTAGTAGTTACTGGCTTTCAGAGTAGAAGGCAGTATGGATCATACTGAACACACACATTATGTTTTGAAGGGTGATTGTTAGTCCATTTATTTGAAATGTCTTTTTTGTGGTTTGATAGCTTTAATAAAATAGGTGAAAAATGCCAAAAATGCATTAAATTTTAACAGTTGAAATCTTCATGTTCTGATATGATGTTACTTTTATTAATGTGATGCAGAAGTCGATGTTTCAGGTGGAACCCTTCTTCAGGACTGAACACTCCTTCTGCACTTCCTGATGCTGCCTGGCTTGCCGTGTTTTTCCAGCCTCCTGCCTGTCTCCTTGGATTACTGCATCTGCAGTTTTTCTGTCTCTAATTACTTTTATTAATAGCAGTCTTAGTCATTTGTTTTCTTTCCTTGATCTTCAAAACAAGCTTCAGTATTATTTTACTGGATTAGTGGTGCTGGAAGAGCACAGCAGTTCAGGCAGCATCCAACGAGCTGCCTGAACTGCTGTGCTCTTCCAGCACCACTAATCCAGTATTTGATTTTCAGCATCTGCAGTCATTGTTTTTACCTTCAGTATTATTTTGACAATACTTCTTTATTGAATCCATATTCAAATTGTATTTACTTTTTATATATTTATTGACAAATTGTTTTGTTTCTTTCCTAGTTTTCTATTTCTTCTTTTCTTACAGTCTAACCCCTTCTCTCAATTCAGAATGTCTGTTCTGAATGTTTTTCTACTATTGTTCCTTTTTCCAACTCAAACCAGTAGTTCCATGGGAATTGATAGCCTTGAGTGACTTATCCAAGTGGCTATTATTTGTGTGTGTTTTGGCAGTTAGTATGGGCAGTCTATTTAACCAGAGAAATGCAATACAACTGAATTAAATCATGTCCTCACCTGCTTTTACACACATACACTTTTCAGCAGACAGTGGATAATGATCAGGATTTGGAAGCATTTGTTTCTCATTCTCTCACTTGTTCTCATCAGCCTGGGGACATCGAGGCTAATTAGAGTGAGCTCGCTGCTGCACGGCCCCAATCAGTTAACTTGGCTCACATCTTTATCTTTTGCTCTCATCTTTTGTTCTTTATCTCAGTTGTTTCTCCTTGGTCTTTTATTCTCTAGCTCCCTTTACTGTCTTGTGCTCCACAGGATGGCAGAGGGCCCCAGGATTTTGTTTATTGAGAGAGGGGAAATGAATAATGGATCTAAACCCAGGCTCAGTACATATCAAAAGTGTCTGGCATTCAGTGTATACAGAATCAAGATTTGGTGGAACCTCCAGAGACACAAGGATCAATGGCTAAAAATAATAATTTACATCATTTCTCCAAGAGTTTCATCTGTGACCTGTTAAAATTATGGCAGGAAATCAAGAAAACGTGGAAATGTAAACTTCAGATGACTAACTTGAGCATCTCTGGATAATAGTGATAAAGTAACTAAATTCATTTTCATATTTCTCCTGATTTTTCCCCTTTTATAAAGTTGACTTTTTCTATTTTCTCCAGCTTACAATGGGGACAGCGTATCTGAATCTGAGTGTATGGGCAGTTGGGTGAGAGAGCTGTCAGAAAGAGACATGATTTGGAGATGCTGGTGTTGGACTGGGGTGTACAAAGTTAAAACTCACACAACACCAGGTTATAGTCCAACAGGTTTAATTGGAAGCACACTAGCTTTCGGAGCGACGCTCCTTCACCTGATAAAGGAGCGCCACTCTGAAAGCTAGTGTGCTTCCAATTAAACCTGTTGGACTATAACCTGGTGTTGTGTGATTTTTAACGTCAGAAAGAGAAGGAGATTAAAAACCTAATACAGAGCAACCTCAGTTATCCGAACATCAATTATCTGAATTTCGGATTATCCGAACAAGATCTCAAGGTCCCATAAAAATGTTATCCGTTATCCAAACAATCAGTTATCCAAACAATTAGGTATTCAAAAAAAATACTCTCCGCTCATCTTTTTCAGGTAATCAAGGTTGTTCTGTATTGGATTGAGAACTTAATGTAAATTTCGAGATAGGGTGGTAAGAAAGCATTTAGTATGCTTGCCTTCATTGCTCAGATCTTTGAGTATAGGAGTTGTGATGTAAGGTTGAGGTTGTACAGGACATTGGTGAGGCCTCTTCTGGAGTACTGTGTCTAGTTCTGGTCTCCCTGTTATAGGAAGGATATGGAGGTGCCGGTGTTGGACTGGGTGGAGAAAGTTAAAAATCACACGACACCAGGTTATAGTCAATCAGGTTTATTTGGAAGTACAAGCTTTCAAAGCACTGCTCTTTCATCAGGTAGCTGTGCTCTGAAAGCTTGTACTACCTGTTGGATTATAAACTGGTGTCATGTGATCTTTAGCTTTGTTATAGGAAGGACATTATTAAGCTGGAGGAAGTTCAGAAAAGTTTTCCCAGGATGTTGCCAGGAGTGGAGGGTTTGAGTTATAAGGCCAGGCTGGAAAGGCTGGGGCTTTTTTTACTGAAACATAAGAAATTGACAGGTGAATTTATAGACGTTTATAAAATAATGAGACATATAGAAAACGTGAATAGCAGGTGTCTTTTCCTGATGGTGGGGGATTTCAGGACTGGGGCATGTTTTTAAGGTAAGAGGAGAGAGATTTAGAAAAGACATGAAGGGCAATTTTTTCACAGAGCGTGATTCATATGTAGAAGAAACCACCAGAGGAAGTGATGGATGCGGGTACAATTACAATGTTAAAAGAGATTTAGATAAGTACAGAAATAAACAATGTTTGAAAGAATATGGGCCAAGCACAGGTTGATGGACTAGTTTAATTTGGAATTACAGTTGGCTTGGACTGGTTGGAATGAATGTCTGCTTTTGTGCTGTATGACACTTAACTGAGAGTGAAGGCAGGTGTCTTCTATGAATGTAGAAAAAAATTGTGGTCAACCACTCTCAAAAGTTTTGTGTCTGGATGCATTTGACATAAGCCCCAAACCTATATTCCAAACCAAATTACTCCTGCAGCTAAGTTTAAAGAGGGAAAAGGTAAAATTGCTAATGCAAAAGAGAATGTTTGACCAGCATTTGACGAAATACTAAGAGGGTCAGTGGGTTCAATGCTTAGAGATTACAACATGAGTTATGCAAAATATGAGAGAGAGAACATAATGGAAGATGAAATTTAATGCAGATCATTGTAAAATGCTGCACAAGATGAAATTGATGTCTAGATATTCCAGACTGATACAATATAGATAAGGATGAGCTTAAATACATCCAATACTTAACATATCCGATTGCTTTACAGCAGCAGTCAGTGAAGTTAATACTGAACTACAGAGGCAAAATTTTAGTGTACATGTCAAATGCATGTTCTGCTCATTCTTTATAATACTTTGACCAGATTACACTATAAGTACTCAGTCTGGTTCATAAGCAAGGGGAATATATCTAGGTGTAGGAGATGGTCGAGAGAATCACTATGAAGCTGGAAAGATTACAAGCTTGACAAATCTCAAATAGTCATGTTCAGCAATGTCTTTGCTTAAAAACTGTTGCTGTGACCATCTTCCTCCTTTTGGTTTTGGATCTAAGTGCTTCCTCTAAGTGCATTCATCCATGAATGTACGAAAAAAGAGTAGAAGTTAGCTATTTTGACCCTCAAGCCTGCTCCAATAGTCAATAAGATCATGACCTATCTGTTAATATTTCACATGCCACATTCTCAACTTATCGCAGTAACCATTGATTCCCTTTCATATTTGCTGAACAAAAGGGAAAAACAGAATAAGAATCCATCCACCTCTGCCTGAAAAGTATTCAATGATCTTGCTTTTGCTGCTTTCTGAGGCAGAGCTCTGAGTTCGAAAAAAATAACTCTTCATCTCGGTTCTCATCTCAGACCGAAAAGAATGACACCTAACTTTTAATTAGGAAGACCAGTTTTTGAGATGTGGTCTCATCAATGCCCTGTCTACCTGAAAAACAATATTCTTAATTTTATGTTGAATTCCCCTTGAAATAAAGGATCGCTTCTTAATTATGTGTTGTACTTGCACATTAACCTATTGTGACCCTTGTACTGTAGCACCTAGATCCCTTTATACCACAGAATTCCACAGTCGCTTTCTATTTAAGAGAGTGCACTTTTTAATTCTTCCTGCTGAATTGAACATCATATTTTCCATTATATTCCATCTGTCAGATCTTTACGCATTTGCTCAACTCATTTGCCTGCAACTCCTTACGTCATCTTTGCAACATAATTTCCAATTGTTGTGTTATCTGTAAATTTAACTATCATGTCTTTGCTTCACTCATCTAAGTTATTGATGGGAATTGTAAAAAGTTGAGGACAAGTATATATAATCCCTTCATTTATCACATCCTCCAACAGACAAGGACTCATTTGTGCATAACGTTGTCAGCCAAACAATGTTCCATCTATAAAAACTGTTAACCTCTACACCATGAACTTTTATTCTCCATAATGAATGTTGATACAGTACCTTTCCAAATGCTTTCTGGATAGTCAAGTGTAGTACATCTACAGGCTAATGTTACTCCTTCAAAGTAATCTGAGAAGGTATTTATACACTATTTTCTTTTCACAAAATCGTAATAATGCTTCCTAATTACCTTAAGCTTTCTATAGTCCTTAGATATGAGCTTTCTAATGACTGGTTGTAGGCAAGTTGATAGGATCAATATCATGCCATCTGGCATATAATTTTCTGATTTCTGCCTACCTCACTTTCTGAATGGAGGGGTTATATTTGCTAATTTTGACTCTAATGAAACCTTTTCTAAATATAGGGAACATTGGAAAATCAACGTCAACACATCCGAAATCAGAATCAACACATCTACTATCTCATTAACCACCTTCTTTAAGACTCTGGAATGAAATCCATCTGAACCTGGAGACTTGTTACCTCTCAGCTCAAATAGTTTCCTTTTAACTGCTTACCTATCAATTGTAATTTCATTAAGTTTCTCTCTCCCTACCACTCCCAAAGAATGTCTTTTTAAAATACTTGTTCATTCAGTCTGTTATTCTTTATTATCTAGCTGACTTTCTTCACTCCATGCTCAGTTACTTCCTTTTTTTCCTTTTTAAATACCTGTAGAAACATTTGCTCACCATTTTTACATTTTTGAGCCTTCCTCTCAAACTCTGATTTCTTCATGATTCACCTTTTTGTCATTCCATACCACTCCTCATGTTCTAACCAACCCTCTGGCTTGCCCATCATCACTGCATCACATCATCTTCAACCTTTTATTTTAACTGTGGCTGTTTAGGCACTTCCACAAATAGTCAATACCCCAACCCAAATTAATGATAGCCTGATCTAGTCTCTGCTCCAGACTCCAGTCTCCTCCCCTGCTTTTTTCTGAGTCTGTACCATCCCAGTCACACGCCTGTACTTCCAGACCTCAGGTCCACCATTGCCATAATGCTATATGCCTGTCCATTCCAGGATTTTGAGAGTTTATCTCATCTTGGCAACCTATTTCTGCCCCCAATCCCCATTGAATATTGCTAGACTCTTCAATTATTCTATGTTTGATGGGAGCCAGTTTCTCATTGATATCTATTGGACTTGATTGGTGAAGATTCAAACAGGTGAACAAACTATAAAGGAGGTGATAGAATGGAACAGACATTTTAAAGCACTGACAACACAAACTGTTACATTGAGAAATTAATGTCATCTCTCCATAGTTCTGAGGCATATAAAGCATACAAATACAGACCCAACTTCCCTAAGTGTGACAAGATTCAAAACCCTAGCCTTTTCTCATCTCAAGAATTTCCAAGACTTATTTAATTAACTTCAAAGTCTAACTCACCTCAGCCTGGAATGTTTTCAGCTTCCACTCTGCTAACTTTCAATCTTGAGTACTTGACTGCTAATTATTTTGCTTTACTTGCAATCTAACCTCTGACGTTAAATGTTCACTTGTTCCCTTCTCATTCATGACCTACCTATACCATGTGATTACAGAAGAAACCTGCTATCTGTGATCGCAACGTTTATTCAATGTGCTAATGTTCAGTGACCTGGAAAGACAAAATCACTGTGGTCACTGTGAAAAGAAAGACTTCCAGAAATACAGAAAATTGAAATAACTGCACAGAGGCCAGTATCCCATCACCAAGTCATCCTTTATTTATTTGTGCAAAGTACACTGGCTGTAGTCAACCAGCTTAGAGTTACTTCCCTAAACTGTGGGGATTCTAATCTCCTGGTTATATTAGTCAGCCAGGGCTTCCTGATTGGGGTTGTTAACCTGGGCCAGTCAAGGACCTTGTAGTAAACAAGGTCCACCTGGTTCCAATCACTATACAAACATTCAAAATGGAGGTTAGCGAGTTAGTTATTAGTATTTTTGCTAATAGCATGGCACACGTTACAGAGTGCAACGTAAACTTGTGCTTCTGAAGTAGAAGCTCAGAACAATAAATATGGAATAGAAAAGCCTTTTCCTATTTTCCCAGAATTTCATCTACAATGAGACATTCTGTTATATTAATACAAGAAATAAGAATGATTTTAATGCAGTGATTCACTGTGAATTTAACTCCAGATAAAAGAAACTAGGGCAGATTGCCTGTGATTGATGTTGGTTTGAGATACTTTTTACTACATCTGCTAGTATTACTCGCAAGGCAAAGCTTTTCACTGTGCCTCGGTACACATGATAATAAATAAATTCAATTCAATTCAATTCGAAACTTAGCAATCCAAGCTGAAAGTAAATGGAGAATTTCTCAACAGAAGAGAGCTTACCAAACAAAAATTGTGTTGTACACTCTATGATTGAAGGCATAGTCAAAATAATGTTCCAGTATATAGTCAAAATGCAAGAAATATAACAAACTTGAATATTTGAAATAATTGAAATAATTCAAGTAAAGCAGTAATGGATATGACAAGCCTTGTGACAGGAACGTTAGACATATGTGTTAGACATATGATAAAATATGCAAATCAGTGCAAGTGGCCTTGAAGATGACAGAGAGGATTGTAAACTTTGAGATTGGTATTGTGCTGATTATTATTCTTATGTCACAGGAGAAATGTCAATGTTCTCAATTAGAATTGCCATAAGACAACAGTGATACTGAATAGACTTCTAATATTTCAACCTGCTCACAGCAGGGCAAGGCTGCAGCAGGTCAGGAACATAAATGTTCATGGAGAAGACTTGCTGTGGCTTTTTAACTCAGTCATAGCATTAATATCTACTCTCAGGTATTCAAATCAATCAGAGTGAACAGGCACAATGGTGACTCTCACCAGATAGTGAAATACATTTTTATGAAAGGGACCGGGGAGGGGTTATAATGAGTGCATGCTACACCTGTCAGAACACAGAAAACAAGGGACTCAAAATGAAAGGGCAGGCCTCCACAATTATTCTGAGGAATCCCCACACTATAAAGGGTAGAGAGATGCACTGGTCAGTGGAGTGAAGACGAGTCAGTCTATGTAATGATGCAGATGGAGCTGAAGAGCCATGCAGTCATACAGTTAAAGCACAGAAGAGGCCATTCGGCCTATATGTCTGAGGTGACATAACTACAGTAATCCCACTTTTCAGCACTTAGTTCCTAGCCTTGAAGTTAAGACAATTCAAGAGCTCACCATGTACTTTTTAATACATTGATGATTTCTGCCTCAACTACCCTCTCAGGCAGTGCATTCCAGATTCCCACCATCCCCTCTTATGTGTATTGTCCTTCATCTTAAAATTATACCCCTTCATCCTTTACCCTTTAGCTTAGGGGAGCAGTTGCTTCTTGTCCACACTGTCTATGTTCATTATAACCTTATACACCTCAGACAGCTCCTCCCTCAGCCTTCTCTGCTCTAAAAAAAAACCCAATCCTATCCGGTCTCTCTTCATAGCTAGAATGTCAAATCAAGGCAAAATCCTGAAGTATCAGCTCTGCACTCACGCCTGTGAAAACACATTCTTCCTGTGGTGTGGTAACAAGGACAGTGCACAATACTCCAGTGTGGCTGAATCAATGTTTTTTGCAACTCCAACATAATCTCCCTGCTATTATCATTTATACCATGACTGATAAAGGCAATTGTCCCACATGCCTACTTAATCACCCTATTAACCTGCCCTGCTACCTTCAGGCATCTATACAAAAGCACCCCATGATACCTCTGTTCTTTTGAGCTTCCTAGTGTCCTGCCATTCATTGAGTACTCCCATGTCTTGTTAATCCTTTCAAAATGCATCACTACCAATTTATCGAGGTTAAATTCCATCTGCTGCCGGTCTGCCCATCTGATCAAGCCAGCCACATCTTCCTGTAATCTAAGACCTTCTTCCTCTATTAACCATCCAGCCAAACTTCATCTCATCCACCTCCTCACCACCCCCGCCCCCACATTCTCATCGATTTGTTTAAAATATCACAAACTATAAGGGACCCAGCACTGATCCCTGAGGCACATCACTGCACATCGGCATCCACTTACATAAACAGCCTTCTATCTCCACCCTCTGTCCCCTTTCACTAAGTCAGTTTTGGACTAATCTGACCAAATTATCCTTGATCCCATAGACTTCTATCTTCTTTATCGGTCTCCCATGTGGGACTTAGTCAAATGCTGTGCTGAAATCCATATAAACTACATCAACTGCATTCCCCTCACCTGCACACATCACCACCACCTCAAAAAAATCATTCAAATTTGTTAGACATGACCTTCTTCTGACAAATCCATGTTGACTATGCCTGATCAAATCTTGCCTGCTTCAGAGCTTTCTCTTGTCGTTTCCCTACCGCTGACCATCAGTCTATGGTTCCCTGGTTTATTCCTACAATCCTTCTTAATAAGCTATCCTCCAGTCCTCTGGCACTCCCCTATGGCCAGAAAGGAATTAAAAATGTTAATAGCAGGGCTGTAGGTCTTCATACAGGAATACAGTGCTGAAAGAGGATCTCATGAGAACAGAAAAAGTTTGCAGCATTCCACAATCAATTGTTTATCTCTTCATTCTGAATTAAAAGTTGTCTTCTGTCCAGCATTCCTCAGGCAAACAATTTGCTAGTTGATCCATTCATCATTCTTGAGGGTCTTCCACACGTCCCCATTTGAACTACTACTATAAATATTCACTGTAACTTTATTGGCATTTCACACAGTTCCTTTGTAACCACTCCACAAATATTATCCTTCCTTCCTCTCATTGCAATCCATCGCTCAGACTCATATCTCTCTCCTTTCTTTCCTTAAAACAAGGTATAGAGCACGAGGGAAGAGCAAAGAAATATAGAGGTGACCCCTCAATAATCGTCATCTTGACCACTGTGGAAGATGGCTCACGAGAAATCACGCGATTAACGGAGATGGAAAAGAAGTGTTTCCGGACAACTGGTTGTAGAATTAGAAGTTTTATTAACACCTGATACACAACAACCACTCACTCTGATGTGTCACAAGTTACTGTAATGTGGTGATTTATACAGTGATGACTTTGAACCTTTTCTCCTTATCCATTCTAATTTCACTTTCCCCAGATTTTGATTTGATTTGATTTACTATTGTCACACATGCTAAGGTACAGTGAAAAGTATTGTTGTGCGTGCTGTCCAAGGTACATTAAGGTGATAGGATAGAATATAGAGTATAGTGTTACAGCTACAGAAAAAGACCAACTCTAATATATGAGAAGTCTGTTCATTAGTCAGATAATAATAAGGAAGAAGCTGTTCTTGAATCTAGTGGTATGTATTTTCAAATTGTATCTTTTTTCCAATGTAAGAGGGTGGATAGGTGTATAACCATGATGGGAAGGGTCTCTGATTATATTGTCTACTTTCCTGAAGCAGCAGGAATATTGACAGGGTCATCAGAAGGAAGGCTGGTTTGCTTGATGGACTTGGCTACATTCACAACTCTGTGTAATTTCTTGTGATCTTGGGCACAGCAGTTGCCATACCAAGCTGTGATGCTTTTTCCTGTCTGGGAGCACATTTAATGAATTGGTTACACCGTAGATTAGAATTGCTGAGGGAGACAGTGAATGGGTGACCAAAAGACAAAGAAAGAGTAGGAAGACAGTGCAGGTGTCCCCTACGATCAACTCCATCCAAACCAGGTATACTGTTTTGGATACTGTTGGGGGAGATGGCTCACCAGGGGAGGACAGCAGTTGCCGGGATCGTAACACCGTGGTGGGCCATGAAGGGTGGGAAAAAGACTCGTAGGATCATAATCATAGGGGATTCTATTGGAAGGGGAATAGATAGGCGGTTCTGTGACCAAAAACAAGACTCTCGGATGGCATGTTGCCTCCAAGGTGCTCGGGTCAGGGATGTCACCGATTGGCTGCAGAGCATTCTGAAAGGAGAGGGTGAACAGCCAGTTGTCGTGGTGCATATAGGCATTAACAATATAAGTAGGAAACGAGATGAGGTCCTGAAAGCAGAATTCAGGGAGTTAGGAGAGAAGTTAAAGAGGAGGACCTCAAAGGTAGTGATCTCAGGATTGCTCCTAGTGCTATGTGCTAGCCAGGGTAGGAATGAAAGAATAGGCAGCATGAACACATGGCTTGAGGGGTGGTGTTCAGACTTGTGGGACATTGGGACTGGTTCTGGGAAAGGTGGGACTATTACAAATTGGATGGTCTACATCTGAACCAGACTGGAACCAATGTCCTTGGAGAGTTTTTGCTACTGCTGTTGGGGAGGTTTTAAACTAATGAGGGCTGGGAACCAGAAGAGAAGACTAGTAGACAGTGAGGTGGAAACTAGAGATTGTAAGGATCATCACATTTGCATTACCACGGTGAAGAGTAGGCAGAGAGCAGATGAACGCAAAACAACTGGTGGCCTGAAGTGTATATACTTTAATGCAAGGAGTATAGTGGGTAAGGCAGATGAACTTAGGGCTTGGCTTGGTGCCTGGGAATAATATGTTATTGTGATCACAGAGACTTGGTTGAAGAAAGGGCATGATTGGTTGTTCCATGATATAAATGTTTCAGACAGGACAGGGAGGGAAGTAAAGAGGGGAGGGGGGGAGGAGTTGCATTGCTAGTCAGGGATAATATCACGGCTGTGCTAAAGCAGGACACTATGGAGGGCTTGAGCAGTGATGCATTATGGGTAGAGCTGAGAAATAAGGGTGCAGTTACATTATTGGGGTTGTATTACAGGCCTCCCAACAGTGAGCGTGAGGTAGAAGAACAAATAGGTGAATAGGTTATGGAAAGATGTAGAGGAAACAGGGTGGTGGTGCTGGGTGATTTTAATTTTCCCAACATTGACTGGGATACACTTCATGTCAGAGGTCTGGATGGGGCAGAATTTGTAAGGAGCATCCAGGAAAGTTTTCTAGAGCATTATGTCAATAGTCCGACAAGGGAAGAGGCCATACTGGACCTGGAGTTGGGGAATGAGCCAGGCCGGGTGGTAGAAGTTGCAGTGGAGGTTTCTTTGGGAAAAGTGACCACAATTCTTTAAGTTTTAGAATACTTGTAGACAAAGATGAGAGTGGTCCTAAAGTGGTCCTAAATTGGGGCCAAGGCCAATTATATCAAAATTCAGCAGGAGCTGGGAAATGTGGATTCGGAGCAGCTATTTGAAGGGAAGTCGACATTTGATATATGGGAGGCTTTCAAAGATAGGTTGAAGATAGTGCAGAATAGGCATGTCCCTTTGAAAACAAGGGATAGGAAAGGCAAGATTCAGGAACTGTAGATGACTGGAGAAATCATGCGACTAGCCAAGAGGAAAAGGGAAATGCAGATAAGGTCCAGGCAGCTAAGAACAGAATGGACCTTGGAGGAATGTCGGGAGAGTAGGACTGATCTTAAACGAGGAATCAAGCCGGCTAAAAGGGGTCATGAAATAACTTTACCAAGCAGAATTAAGGAGAATCCCAAGGCCTTTCATTCATATATCAGAAGCAAAAGGGTAACTAGAGAAAGGGTTGGTCTACTAAAGGATAAGGAAGGAAGTTTGTGTGTTGAACCTGAGAAAATGGCTGAGATTCTCAATCATTACTTTGCTTCAGTGTTCACTGAGGAGAGGGACATGATGAATGTTGAGATTAGAGATAGAAGTTTGTTTACTCTGGATCACGTTGACATTGTAGGGAAGAATAGTTGGGTAGGCTAGAGGTTATTAAGGACCAGATCGGATCTATCCCAGGTTGCTGAGGGAGGTGAGAGAGGAAATAGCTGGGGCTCTGAGAGATATCTTTGGAGCATCCTTAAACACAAGCAAAGTGCCGAGGACTGGAGGGTTGCTCATGTTGTCCCCCTGTACAAGAAGGGTAGTAGGGATATTCCAGGTAACTACAGACCAGTGAGCCTAACATCAGTGGTAGGAAACTTGCTGGAGAAGGTACTGAGGGATAAAATCTCTTTATATTTGGAAAAGAATGGGCTTATCAATGATAGGCAACATGGTTTTGTGCAGGGGGGATCATGCCTTACCAACTTAATAAAGTTCTTTGAGCAAGTGACCAAGTTTATAGATGAAGGAAGGGCTGTAGATGTCATAGACGTGGACTTTAGTAAGGTGTTTGATAAGATTCCCCATGGTAAACTAATACAGAAAGTTAAGTCATATGGTGTGCAGGGTGTTCTAGCTAGGTGGATAAAGAACTGGTTGAGCAACAGGAGACAGATAGTAGGTGTTGAATGGAGTTTCTCAAAATGGAGAAAGGTGACTAGTGGTGTTCCACAGGAATCAGTGCTGGGGCCACTATTGTTTGTGATATACATAAATGATCTGAAAGAGGGCATTGTTGGTCTAATCAGTAAGTTTGCAGATGAGACGGGGATTAGTGAAGTAGCAGACGGAATAGGGGACTGTCAAAGAATACAGGAGAACAATGTTAAACTGGAGAATTGGGCGGAGAAGTGGCAGATAGAGCTCAATCCAGGCAAATGTGAGGTGATGCATTTTGGGAAGTCTAATTCTAGAGCGAACTATACTGTAAATGGAAGAGCCTTGGGAAATGCTGATGAGCAGGGAGATGGAAAGGAATTTCTTAAGTGCGTACAAGACAATTTTCTGATTCAGTATGTGGATGTACCTACGAGAGAAGGTGCAAAACTTGACCTACTCTTGGGAAATAAGGCAGGGCAGGTGACTGATGTGTCAGTGGGGGAGCACTTTGGGGCCAGCGACCCCAATTCTATTCGTTTTAAAATAGTGATGGAAAAGGATAGACCAGATCTAAAAGTTGAAGTTCTAAATTGGAGAAGGGCCAATTTTGACGTATTAGGCAAGAACTTTCGAAAGCTGATTGGAGGCAGATGTTCGCAGGTAAAGGGACGGCTGGAAAATGGGAAGCCTTCAGAAATGAGATAACAAGAATCTAGAGAAAGTATATTCTTGTCAGCGTGAAAGAGAAGGCTGGAGGTATAGGGAATGTTGGATGACTAAAGAAATTGAGGAGAAAGTGAGGACTGCAGATGCTGGAGATCAGAGCTGAAAATGTGTTGCTGGAAAAGCGCAGCAGGTCAGGCAGCATCCAAGGAACAGGAGAATCCACGTTTCAGGCATCAGCCTGAAGAAGGGCTGATGCCCGAAACGTCGATTCTCCTGTTCCTTGGATGCTGCCTGACCTGCTGCGCTTTTAAAGAAATTGAGGGTTTTGTTAAGAAAAAGAAGGAAGCATATGTCAGGTAGAGACAGGATAGATCGAGTGAATCCTTAGAAGAGTATAAAGGAAGTAGGAGTATACTTAAGAGGGAAATCAGGGGGGCAAAAAGGGGACATGAGATAGTTTTGGCAAATAGAATTAAGGAGGATCTAAAGGGTTTTTACAAATATATTAAGGACAAAAGGGTAACTAGGGTGAGAATAGGGCCCCTCAAAGATCAGCAAGACGGCTTTTGTGTGTAGCCACAGAAAATGGGGGAGATACTAAATGAGTATTTTGCATCAGTGTTTACTGTGGAAAAGGATATGGAAGATATAGACTGTAGGGAAATAGATGGTGACATCTTGCAAAATGTCCACATTACAGAGGAGGAAGTGGTGGATGTCTTGAAACGGTTAAAGGTGGATAAATCCCCAGGACCTGATCAGGTGTACCTGAGAACTCTGTGGGAAGCTAGAGAAGTGATTGCTGGGCCTCTTGCTGAGATATTTGTATCATCGATAGTGATAGGTGAGGTGCCGAAAGACTGGAGGTTGGCTAACATGGTGCCACTGTTTAAGAAGGGCAGTAAAGACAAGCCAGGGAACTATAGACCGGTGAGCCTGACCTCAGTGGTGGGCAAGTTGTTGGAGGGAATCCTGAGGGACAGGATGTACATATATTTGGAAAGCAAGGACTAATTAGGCATAGTCAACATGACTTTGTGCATGGGAAATCATGTCTCACAAATTTGATTGAGTTTTTTGAAGAAGTAACAAAGAAGATTGATGAGGGCAGAGCAGTAGATGTGATCTATATGGACTTCAGTAAGTCATTCGACAAGGTTCCCCATGGGAGACTGATTAGCAAGGCTAGATCTCATGGAATACAGGAAGAACTAGCCATTTGGATACAGAACTGGCTCAAAGGTAGAAGACAGAGTGGTGGTGGAGGGTTGTTTTTCAGACTGGAGGCCTGTGACCAGTGGAGTGCCACAAGGATCAGTGCTGGGTCTTCTACTTTTTGTCATTTATATAAATGATTTGGATGCGAGCATAAGAGGTACAGTTAGTAAGTTTGTAGATGACACCAAAATTGGAGTCGTAGTTCACAGCGAAGAGGGTTACCTCAGATTACAACAGGATCTTGACCAGATTGGCCAATGGGCTGAGAAGTGGCAGATGGAATTTAATTCAGATAAATGCGAGGTGCTGCATTTTGGGAAAGCAAATCTTAGCAGGACTTATACACTTAATGGTAAGGTCCTAGGAAGTGTTGCTGAACAAAGAGACCTTGGAGTACAGGTTCATAGCTCCTTGAAAGTGGAGTCGCAGGTAGATAGGATAGTGAAGAAGGCATTTGGTATGTTTTCCTTTATTGGTCAGAGTGTTGAGTATAGGAGTTGGAAGGTCATGTTGCGGCTGTACAGGACATTAGTTAGGCCACTGTTGGAATATTAAGTGCAATTCTGGTCTCCTTCCTATCTGAAAGATGATGTGAAACTTGAAAGGGTTCAGAAAAGGTTTACAAGGATGTTGCCAGGGTTGGAGGATTTGAACTATAGGGAGAGGTTGAACAGGCTGGGGCTGTTTTCCCTGGAGCGTCGGAGGCTGAGGGGTGACCTTATAGTGGTTTACAAAATTATGAGGGGCATGGATAGGATAAGTAGACAAAGTCTTTTCCCTGGCGTTGGGAAGTCCAGAATTAGTGGGTATAGGTTTAGGGTGAGAGGGGAAAGATATAAAAGAGGCCTAAGGGGAAACTTTTTCATGCAGAGGGTGTTGCATATATGGAGTGAACTGCCAGAAGATGTGGTGGAGGCTGGTACAATTGCAACATCTAAGAGGCATTTGGATGGGTGTATGAATAGGAAGGGTTTGGAGGGATATGGGCCAAGTGCTGGCAGGTGGGACTATATTGGGTTGGGATATCTGGTCGGCATGGACACGTTGGACCGAAGGGTCTGTTTCTGCACTGTACATCTCTATGACTCTATGACTCTATGAGAGAGACCTTCCTGGGGTGAAGTGAGACAATGGGCAGTCAGAGAGCTCCTTCACAGTCTCTCAAGAGTATGACTGATTTTATTCTAGGGGATTGAAAATTGTGAAGAGTTGGGGTCCCAGTACTGACCCCTGTGGCACACTATTCATTACATCTTGATAACTAGAAATGACCCCTGTATGCCAGCTCTGTTTCCTGATGGGTTAACCAATCTCTTATCAATGCCATAATGTTACATCTACACCATAACCTTTTTTATAATAAACTTCGAGGCACTTTTATAATGAACCACCAGTTCCCCTTTATCCACAATGCTTTTTACTTATTCAGAGAATGCCAATAAACTAGTTAAACAGACCTATGTTGACTCTATTTGACCTCCTTGACTGTATTGAAGTGTCCTAATAATTATAATAACTTTAATAATAGTTATTAAACATTTTCCCTATGAAGGATGTTAAGCTAATTGGTCTGTAGTTTTCTGCTTTCTTTTTGAGAAAAGGAATTGCACTAGCTACTTTCCAATCAAATGGCAGCTTCCTATAATCTAGTGAATTGTGAAAAATTGAAACTGATGATTCAACTATCTCATTGGCCAGTTCTTTTAAGACTCTTGGAGGAGAATCATCAGGACCTGGGGAATTGTCAAGCAGTATTTCCAACAATTTGTTCAGTATTACTTGCCAGGTGATTGTAATTTTCTTGATCTCCTCCCTCAATCCAGTTCTTAATAAACAGCCATTTTTGAGATGTTCCTTGAATTCTCTGTACTGCTGATGAAAGCAAATTCTGTTTCAATTCAAATAATCAGGCTTTTGGCTGGCAATTGCATTGGAGCTTCAATTTGTTAACCAATATGTCTCCTGTGAAATTTGGCTCAGGGTTTAGACTGGAATGGACCTGCATACAGAGCAATCTTTCTGCTCCTGTTTTGTCACTTACTGTGACATGGGACAAACCTCTAACC
The DNA here is from genome assembly GCF_047496795.1 of Chiloscyllium punctatum. NCBI lineage: Eukaryota > Metazoa > Chordata > Chondrichthyes > Orectolobiformes > Hemiscylliidae > Chiloscyllium > Chiloscyllium punctatum. The sequence continues at coordinate 45,743,482 of NC_092750.1, read as the reverse complement.
TCAGTCTATTGTCGATGTAAAGTTCAGTATTGCTTTGTTTCTTCTTGTCGGTAAAGCTGTCGATGTCATACTTGATGGAATTTTACAATGTGCAGAAGAGTTACAGAAATATAGAAAAATAGAGTTATCATTGGAAGAAAATCAGTTTTCATCATGAGAAATGCCACAGAACATCAAAAAGGAGATTATTTTCAATAATTAGTCATAAAGATGTACAGCATGGAGACAGACCCTTCGGTCCAACTTGTCCATGCTGACCAGATATCCCAACTCAATCTAGACCCACTTGCCAGCACCTGGCCCATATCCCTCCAAACCTTTCCTATTCATATACCCATCCAGAATCCTTTTAAATGTTGCAATTGTATCAGCCTCCATCACATCCTCTTGTAGCCCAATTCCAAACATGCACCACCCTCTGCATGAAAAAGTTGTCCCTTAGGTCTCTTATATCTTTCCCCTCTCAACCTAAACCTATGCCCTCTAGTTCTAGACTCCCCCAACCCAGGGAAAAAACTTTGCCTATTTACCCTATCCATGCTCCTCATGATTTTCTAAACCTCTGTCAGGTTACCCCTCAGTCTCTGACACTCCAAGGAAAACAGTCCTAGCCTATCCAACCTCTCCCTATAGCTCAGATCCTCCAACTCTGGCAACATCCTTGTAAATCTTTTCTGAACCCTTTCAAGTTTTATAACATCCTTCCGATTGGAAGGAGACCAGAATTGCACGCATATTCCAAAAGTGGCCTAACTAATGGCCTGTACAGCCACAATATTACCTCCCAAATCCTGTACTCAATACTCTGACTAATAAAGGAAAGCATATCAAATACCTTCTTCACTATCCTATCTACCTGTGACTCTACTTTCAAGGAGCTATGAACCTGCACTCCAAGCTCTCTTTGTTCAGAAACACTTCCTAAGACCTTACCATTAAGTGTATAAGTCCTGCTAAGGGTTGCTTTCCCAAAATGCAGCACTTTGCATTTATCTGAATTATACTCCTTCTGCCACTCCTCAGCCCATTGGCCCATCTGATCAAGATCCCATTGTAATGCAAGGTAAACTGAGTTCACTGTCCACTGCACCTCCAATTCTGGTGTCACCTGCAAACTTTCTTACTGTATATCTTATGCTCACATCCAATTTTTTTTTACTCCACTGGTAACAGGCCTCCAGTCTGAAAAACAACCCTCCACCATCACTCTCTGTTTCCTACCTTTGAGCCGGTTCTGTCTCCAAATGGCTAGTTCTACCTGTATTCCATGAGATCTAACCTTGTCAGCCAGTCTCCCATGGAGAACCTTGTCAAACACCTTGCTCAAGTCCATATAGATCATGTCCACCGCTTTGCCCTCATCAATCCTCTTTGTTACTTCTTCAAAAAATAACAATCAAGTTTACGAGGCATGATTTCTCACACACAAAGCCATTTTGACTGTCCCTAATTAGTCCTTGCCTTTCCAAATACATATACATCCTGTCCCTCAGGATTCCCTCCAACAACTTGCCCACCACCGACATCAGGCTCACTGGTCTATAGCTCCCTAGTTTGTCCTTCCCACCTTTCTTAAACAGTGGCACCACGTTAGCCAACCTCCAGTCTTCCGGCACCTCACCTTTGACTATCGATGATACAAATATCTCAGCAAGAGGCTCAGCAATCACTTCGCTAGCTTCCTACAGAGTTCTAGGGTACACCTAATCAGGTCCTGGGAATTTATCTACTTTTATGTGTTTCAAGACATCCAGCACTTCCTCCTCTTTAATATGAACATTTTTCACGATGTCACTATCTATTTCCCACATTCTCTATCTTCCATGTCCTTTTCCACAGTAAATACTGATGCAAAGTACTCGTTTAGTATCTCCCCCAACTCCTGTGGCTCCACACAAAGATTGCCTTACTGATCTTTGAGGGTTCCTATTCTTACCGTAGTTACCCTTTTGTCCTTAATGTACTTGTAAAAACTCTCATGTCATCTTTTTGCCCTCCTGACTTCCCTCTTAAGTATACTCCTACTGCTTTTATACTCTTCTAAGCATTCACTAGATCTATCCTGTCTATACCTGCTCGACCTATATGTAACATTAAATAAATATACGTCTCATCGAATCTTTATCAGTTAAATCCATGACAACACATCTGCAATTACATTGTTATGATCTGCAACATGTATGATTTTAAATTAAAAGTTTGTAACATAAGACTCCAATTAAATAGTCTCATATTCTTGTCTTTAAAGCTTTCTAACAATGTAAGAGGAATGTAATCCGTGTACACAACTGTCTCCGACACATTGTTCATGACATACATATTAAAATGTTGTAAAGCCAGTATCAAACTCAATAGTCTTTTCCGATCATGGAGTATTTCTCCTGGTGGATGTTGAGCTTCTGCAAAAAGTAACCATCTGGCAGTTCAATCCAGTCCTGACCTTCCTGTAGCAGTACTGCGCCAACTCCTATGTCACTGGCTTCGATAGCGGCTTTAAAAGATCTTGAAAAGTTTGGCGTAGCTAAAAGTGGTTTGGTGGTTAATATTGATTTCAAATAGTCGAATGCTTCCTGACATTGTCCTGTCCACCGAAACTTTGTGTTCTTCTTCAGCAAATTGGTTAACAGTGCCACTACACTGCTGAAGTTTGGAACAAATGTCCAATAGTATCTAGGAGAAAGTGAGGGCTGCAGATGCTGGAGATCAGAGTCGAGAGTGTGTGGTGCTGGAAAAGCACAGCACGTCATGCAGCTTATGAGGAGCAGAAAAATCTACGTCTCGGGCAGGAGCCCCCCACCAGGAGCGAGGTTGGGAGTGCCGGGGGTGGAGAGACAAATGGGGCCAAGGAGAAGACAGCTGAGTATGTTTTTGAAATCCTGTTGAATTTTCGGAGTAACAATGAATTTGATCTGAGTGATTACCAGGAATTTAAATCATATTTCAGTCATTGTCACCAACCATCAATGAGAAATCATACACATGTTATTTAGTTAATTATAAACCATACAGCATAGAAACAGGCCCTTCAGCCCATAATAAACTCTACTTAGATTATGTTCTGTCTTCAAGTGGTGTTTGTCAAATAGCAGAATTTCATTTTCTGTTATTGGCAGTTCAACAGACCTCTTGTAAATTTGCTATTTTGCATGTGATAATATGCAGTAATGAGTTAATTTCATTAATGAGCAGATGATCCATATTTTCTCACCAACTTTGTATAATCCAACATCTGAGTGTGTGGGCGGGGTGGGGAGTCATTCATGTTGAGGAAAAACATTTTGCTGTCATGGATTATATTGGAGCAGGTGAGACCATTTCTTTGCAGCTGCATGTTGTAAATTTATGTGCTTTCTTTTGTGTTATTCAAAAAATCAGAGCATCATTTCAAAGTGAAGTAAGCTAAGGAGAGTAACACTAATATGTCTGACCCCAATTCACTCAACTAACTTTCCAGAGTCAAGACCAAATGAGTTGCTTCAAATCATAAACATCAATCATTCTCCATGATTGCACAAGCATTCTACTTCAGATCAATCAAAGTGGGCGGAACAGTGGCACAGTGGTTAGCACTGCTGCCTCACAGGGCCAGAGACCTGGGTTCCATTCCAGCCTCAGACCACAGTCTGTGTGGAGTTTGCACATTCTCCCTGTGTCTGTGTGGGTTTCCTCCGGGTGCTCCGGTTTCCTCCCATAGTCCAAAAATGTGCAAGTTAGGTGAATTGGCCATGCTAAATTGCTCGTAGTGTTAGGTGAAGGGGTAGATGTAATGGGTCTGAGTGTGTTGCTTTTTGGAGGGTCGGTGTGGACTTGTTGGGCCGAAGGGGCTGTTTCCACTCTGTAAGTAATCCAATCTACAAGAATATGTTTACTAATACATTTGCTCCTTTAAATTTAAGACACATTTACAAATGATTTGTGTGTTGAAAATGCTTGACCCTTCTTTTCTTCATTATGTAACTGTATTGACAGTGTGGTAAAAGAGTTGTAAGTGGACTGAGACTTAGAGGCTTGATATTTGAAACTCCACATAATTATCTATGCCTCAGGGCCTCTGTCTGGATAAAACAATGTACGTAGGTGGTGGCAGTGCCCCCAGGAGTGGGCACTTTCTATATTGGGATTCCCATTTCCCAGTATAGGAGCAAATATGGACAAGCATAGAGGCTAGAATGCCCAACAAGAAAAGACCTAGCAAATGGCAATTTGGTGGCTGTGAAAACCACCTTGGGTTTGGTTAAACATAAAAAAAGGAGCATTTTAAAAAGAAATTTCAAAGTGGGGGTGGGTGGGGGGTGCGGGTCAGTGAACTACTTTCCTATTTTTTATTGGGCAAGGAAAAGGTAATCCTGAATGTAAGTTTGCTCGCTGAGCTGGATGGTTCATTTTTAGATGTTTTGTCACCATACTAGGTAACATCATCAGTGAGCCTCTGGTGAAGTTCTGGTGTTATGTGTGTTTAGCTTTCATTGGGTTGGTGATGTCATTTCTGGTTCTTTTTTTCAGAGGGCATTGGATGGGGTCCAAATCAATGTGTTTGTTGGCAGAGTTCGGGTTAGAGAGCCATACTTTTTGGAATTCTCATGCGTTTCTCTATTTGGCTAGTCCTAGGATGGATGTGTTGTCCTAGTCAAAGTAGTGTCCTTCCTCATTTGTATGTAAAGGTACTAGTGATAGTGGATCATGTCGTTTTGTAGCTAGTTGATATTCATGTATCCTAGTTGGTAGCTTTCTGCCTGTTTGTTCAATGTAGTGTTTGTTGCATTTTTTGCAAGGTTCTTTGTAGGTGATGTTCGTTTTGCTTGTTGTCTGTACAGGGTCTTCTAAGTTCATTAGCTGCTATTTCAGTGTGGTTGTAGATTTGTGGGCTACCATGATGCCCAGAGGTCTGGCAGTCATTTCCAAGATGACTTTGATGTAGGGGAGAGTGGCTATGTTTCTGGGCATGTTTTGTCTGCTTGTCAGTGTTTGTTGCTGAGAAATTGGCGGATTGTGTTCATTGGGTATCCATTCATTTTGAATATGATGTATAGGTGATTTTCCTGTGTAGTTCCTCTGTGCTGCTCGTTGGTGGCTCGTTGGAATAATGTTCTAATGCAGCTTCGTTTGTGGGTGTTGGGATAATTGCCTCTGTATTTGGTCTGTATGTGTTGTTTTTCTGTAGACACTGGTTTGAAGTTCCCCATTGACTGTTTGTTCTACTCTGATATCTAGGAATGGTAGTTTGTTGTTCTTTTCCTACTCTTTTGTGAATTTAATGCCAGCGAGGATATTGGTGATGGTCTTGAAGGTTTCTTTTCATTGTTTCATATAGTGATGATAAAGGTATCATCCACATAGCAGGCCCAAAGTTTGGATTGGATGGTTGGCAGAGCTGTTTGTTCGAGTCTGTGCATTACTGCCTCTGCTAAGAACCTTGATATCAGTCATCTCATGGGTGTTCCGTTGGTTTGTCTGTAGGTTTTGTTGTTGAAGGTGAAGTGGGTGGTAAGGCATAGGTCCACTAGCTTGATGATGTTGTCTTTGCTGATGAAGTTGTTGGTGTCTGGTGTATGTGTCTTTGGTTCTTCTAGTGTTTCTTTGGCCAAGTTGATGTTGATGAATGTGAACAGGGCTTTTACCTCAAAGGAGACTACTATTTCATCCTCTTCTATCTTGGTGTCTTTGATGGTCTTCAAAAATTCCTGGGTGGAATGGAGTGAGTCTTCTCCTAAGTGTCTTAGTTTTTGGTGTAGCTTCTTGGCTAATCTGTACATTGGTGTTCCAGGTAGTGAGACTATGGGTCCTGGTTTGTGAATTTTGGGTAATCCACAGAAGTGTGGTGCAATAGATCCATCTGATTTCATTTGTTAGAAGTCTGTCTTGATCAATTCTCCAGATTTCTGAATTTTCTTGAGTAAAGCTGTAATTTAGTTCTCTCATTGTAGGTTCAGGTCTATTACCACCTGATGGTAAATGTTGGTATCTACAAGCACTGTGTTCACTTTCTCAATGTAGTCTGATCAATTTAACATGACTGTCAAGCGTCCTTTGTCTGTAGGTAGGATAACAGTGTTTTTATCTTTTGAGTCCTTGTAGTGCCCTCCTTTCTTCTGTATTGAATGTGTTTCCTTCCTTTGTCCGACTTAATGTTGGTGCATCTGCCTGTGTGATGGTTTGTTGAGGTTCTTCTGTAAGTTCATTGTCTTTCAATGTCGTTTCTAGTGCCGCTAAGAAATCCATCTTGATTGCATCCTGGAAGGTGTAATTTAATCGTCTTACTAAGATGGCTTTTTCTGTGTCTGTTAAGGTTTAGTTAGATGAGTTTTTTTATCCAGGCTTCTGCGTTGTCTGCGTTGTTATTCTGTGTGAATTTGTCTAGTTTTTTCTGCAGTTCTAGGTTTCTTGTTTTTCTCTGTTTGCTGCTGTCTAATGTCTATGGCTCATTGTACTGAGTCTGTCAATTCATGGTCTGTTATGTTAGTGAGTAAAGTATTTGGCGCAAAATTTCCCAGTTGTGTTATCAGAGTCTGTGTAGGCATCTTCTCTAAGCATTCTGCGGCTGTTTTTGCACTGCTAGTCCTTTCATTAGTGGGGTATTAAGGGGATGTTTGTATTTAATATATTTTAGTAGTATCTGTTTCCTCAGACATTTGTGTAGGAAGTACAGCTGTTCATGGGTGGCACTCTGCCAGATGGCGTTGATTTCCCATCTTCAGGCCAGTTTTAGCCGAATTGCACCCATTGGTGTGAGCAAGTTTTGAGAAGATTTGTAGCTCAGGATGAGATGCTGGATGTGAGTTTGCACACTGAGCTAGAAGGTTTGTTTTCAGATGTTTTGTCACTATATTAGGTAAGTGCAAGTGCAGTGAAGTGCAAGTGAAGTGCAAGTGTTATGTCCCACTTTCTATTTGTGTGTTCAGGTTTCTTTGCATTGGTGATGTCATTTCCGCTTCTTTTTCTCTGAGGGTTGCAGATGGGGTCCAAATCAATGTGTTTGTCGATAGAGTTCTGGTCAGAATGCCATGCTTCTCGGAATTCTCATGCTTGCCTCTGTTTGGCTTGTCAGAGAATAGATGTGTTGTCCCAGTTGAAGTGGTGTCCTTCCTCATCTGTATGTGAGGATACGAGTGATAGTGGATCATGTCTTTTTGTGGATAGTTGATGTCATAGAGTCATAGAGGTGTACAATATGGAAACAGACCCTTCGGTCCAACCCGTCCATGCTGACCAGATATCCCAATCAAATCGAGTCCCACCTGCCAGCACCCGGCCCATATCCTTCCAAACCCTTCCTATTCACATACCCATCCAAATGCCTTTTAAATGTTGCAATTGTATCAGCCTCCACCACTTCCTCTGGCAGCTCATTCCATACACATACCACCCTCTGCATGAAAATGTTGCCCCTTAGGTCTCTTTTATATCTTTCTCCTCTCATCTTAAACCTATGCCCTCTAGTTCTGGACTCCCACACCCCAGGGAAGAGACTTTGTCTACTTATTCTATCCATGTCCCGCATAATGTTGTAAACCTCTATAAGGTCATCCCTCAGCCTCCGACACTCCAGGGAAAACAGCCCCAGCCTGTTCAGCCTCTTCTGATAGCTCAAATACTCCAACCCTGGCAACATTCTTGTAAATCCTTTCTGAACCCTTTCAAGTTTCACATCATCTTTCCGATAGGAAGGAGACCAGAATTGCATGCAATATTCCAACAGTGGCCTAAACAATGTCCTGTACAGCCGCAACATGATCTCCCAACACCTATATTCAATACTCTGACTGATAAAGCAAAGCATACTAAATGCCTTCTTCACTATGCTATCTACCTGCGACTCCACTTTCAAGGAACAATGAATCTGTACTCTAAGGTCTCTTTGTTCAGCAACACTCCCTAGGACCTTGCCACTAAGTGTATAAGTCCTGCTGAGATTAGCTTTCCCAAAATTCAGCACCTCACATTTATCTGAATTAAACTCCATCTGCCACTTCTCCTGTTGTAATCTGTGGTAACCTTCTTCACTGTCCAATTTCCTCATGTGTTCACGTCCAAATCATTTGTATAAGTGACAAAAAGTAGTGAACACAGCACCGATCCTTGTGGCACTCCACTGGTCACAAATCTTCAATCTGAAAAACAACCCTCTGTCTTCTCCCTTTGAGCCAGGTCTGTATCCAAATGGCTAGTTCTCTCTATATTCCATGGGATCTAACCTTGCTAACAGTCTCCCACAGAAAACCCTGTTGAATGCCTTACTGAAGTCCATATAGATCAGTTCTACCGCTCTGCCCTCATCAATCCTCCTTGTTACTTCTTCAAAAAACTCAATCAAGTTTGTGAGACATGATTTCCCACGCACAAAACCATGTTGACAATCCCTAATCAGTCCTTGCCATTCCAAAAACATGTACATCCTGTCCCTCAGGATTCCCTCTAACAACTTGCCCACCACCGACATCAGGCTCACTGGTTTATAGTTCCCTGGCTTGTCCTTACCACCCCTCTTAAACAGTGGCACCACGTTAGCCAACCTCCAATCTTCCGGCACCTCACCTGTGCCTATCAATGATACAAATATCTCACCAAGAGGCCCAGCAATCACTTCCCCAGATTCCCACAGAGTTCTAGGGTACATCTGATCAGGTCCTGGGGATTTAATCCACCTTTTTACATTTCAGGACATCCTGCACTTCCCCTTCTGTTATATGGACATTTTTTAAGATGTCACCACCTATTTCCCTGCATTCTATACCTTCCATGTCCTTTTCCACAATAAATACTGATGCAAAATGCTCGTTTAGTATCTCCCCCATTTGCTGATCTTTGAGGGTCCCTATTCTCTCCCTAGTTACCCTTTTGTCCTTAATGTATTTGTAAAATCCCTTTGGATTCTCCTTAATTCTATTTGCCAAATCTATCTCATGTCCCCGTTTTGCCCCCCTGATTTCCTTCTTAAGTATACTCCTACTGCCTTTATACTCTTCTTAGGATTCACTTGATCTATCCTGTCTATACCTGCCATATGCTTCCTTCTTTTTCTTAATCAAACCCTCAATTTCTTCAGTCATCCAGCATTCCCTATACCTACCAGCCATTCCTTTCACCCTAACAGGAGTATATTTTCTCTGTACATGTATCCTGGTAGCTAGCTTTCTGCCTATTTGTCCAAAGTAGTATTTGTTACATTTTCTGAGAGGTTTTTTTTAGATGACATTCATTTTGCTTGTTGTCTGTACAGGTCTTTTTAGTTCATTAGGAAATCCAACAGCCCTGACTATAGCAGTAGAACAATCGATTTTACAGCCTATGGAAATAAGTTGGCTACTGAAATATCCTGAAGAAGGGCTTATGCCCGGAACGTCGATTCTCCTGCTCCTTGGATGCTGCCTGACCTGCTTGGCTTTTCCAGCAACACATTTTTCAGTACTGATATATTGGAGACACACAGATTTTTAAAAATTCACTTGTAGGATGTGGGCGTTGCTGGCTGCCCAGTACTTATTGCCCATCCATAGTTGCCCTTGTGACTGTGGTTGTGAGTTACCTTTTGAACTGCTGCAGTCCATTAGATGTAAGTACACTTAAAATACTACTAGAGAAAGAGTTCCAGAATTTTGACCAAGTGATACTGAAGAAACTGCAAAAATTTCCAACTCCTGATGGTGAGTGGTTTGGAGGAGATCTTGCAGATGTTGGTGATCTCATGTATCTGCTGCTCTTGTCCTTGTAAATTGTCCTCTTTGGAAGGTGCTTCAAGAAGCTTTGGTGAACTTCTGCAGTGCAGCACATGCATGGTATACACTGATGCTTCTCAGTTCCGGTGGTGAGTGTGTGGCTGTTTGCGGATGTAGTGCCAATCAAGTGGGCTGCTTTGTCCTGGTTGGTGTCAAGCTTTGTGAATGGTGTTTGAACTGCATCCATCCATCCAAATATGATTCTGTCAGACTCCTCAAATATGAACCTTGTAGATGGTGGACAGGCTTTTGAAGTCAGGAATGAGTACCTTGCTGCAGAATTCCCAGCCTCGAGCCTGCTCTTGTAACCATAGTGTTCATGTGGCTGTTTTGGTTTCCAGTCAATGATAACCTTCATGATGTTGATAGTGGGAGATTGTGTGGTGATAATGTCAAAGGGTGATAACTAGATTGCCTCTTATTGGAGATGGTCATTGTCTGGCAATTGTGTAGCGCAAATGTTGCCTGCTACCTTTCAGCTCAAGTCTGGATACTGTTTTGATCTTGTTGCATGGGAACATAGACTACTTTGGTATCTGAGGAGTCAGGGTTGATGATGAATATCGTGCAATCATCAGTGAACAACCCCACTTCGTACCTTATGATGAGGAAAGGTCATGAATGAAGTAGCTGAAGATGACTGGGCAGAGGACACTACCCTGAGGAACTCTAGCAGAAGTGTCCTGGAGCTGAGATGACTGACCTGCAACAACCACAACCACCTTCCTATGTGTCAGGTATGAACCTAACTAGCTGAGATGTTTTCCCCTGACTCCCATAAACTCTAGTTTTGCTAGGGGTCCTTGATGCCGTACTCAATTATATGAGGCCTTGATGTCAAGAGTTGCCACTCTCACCTCACCTCTGGAATTCAGCTCTTTTGTCCATGTTTGAATCAAGGCTGTAATGAGGTCAGGAGCTGAGTGGCCTTGGCAGAAACCAAACTGGGCATCACGGAGCAGGTTATTACTGAGCAGGAGTTGCTTCATAGCACTGCGGATGACATCTTCCATCACTTTAGTCATAATCGAGAGTAGACTGATGGCTGGGTTTGATTTATCCTGCTTTTTGTGTACAGGACATACCTGGACAATTTTCCATTGTCAGGTAGATTCCAGTGTCATAGTTGTACTGCAATAGTTTGGTTAAGACAGCTTCTAGAGCACAAGTCTTCAGAACTATTGTCTGCTTTGTGTCATGACCCATGCTCTTTTGAAATATCCATTGTCTGCAGCCATTTCCTGATGTCACGTGGAGTGAATTGAATTGGCTGAAGACTGGCATCTGTGATGCTGGGGACCGCTAGAGGAGGTCAAGCAGGATCATGCATTTGACACTTCTGGCTGAAGATTGCTGTGATTACTTCAGCCTTATCTTTTGTGCTGATGTGTTGAGCTCCACAATGAGGATGGGTATATTTGTGGAGCTGCTTTATCCAGCGAGTTGTTTAATTGTCCACCACCATTCACAACAGGATGTGGCAGGACTGCAGAGCTTAGATCTGATCTGATGGTTGTTGGGTCACTTAGCTCTATCACTTGCTGCATATGTTTGACCTGTAAGTAGCCCATTGTAGCCTCACCAGGTTGATATCTCATTTTTAGTTATACCTGGTGCTGTTTGTCACATGTCCTCCTGCTCTCGTCATTGATTGTAATGGTAGAGTGGGAATTTGCCAGGTTTTGAGGTTGCACATTGTGTTGGAGTACAATTGTGTTGCTGTCTCACAGTGCCTCATGGATGTCCATCTTGAGTTGCTAGATCTGTTTCAAGTATCTCCCAGTTAGCCCGGTGATAGTGCCCCACAAAAAAAAGTCTGGTACTCAGTGTGAAAATGAGACTTTACCTCCACAAGGAAATTGAGGGGCATGGATAGGATAAATAGACAAAGTCTTTTCCCTGGGGTGGGGGAGTCCAGAACTAGAGGGCATAGGTTTAGGGTGAGAATGGAAAGATATAAAAGGGACCTAAGGGGCAACTTTTTCACACAGTGGGTGGTACGTGTATGGAATGAATGACTCTATGACTGCGCTGTGATGATTTTTAACGATACTCTCATGGATGGATGCAACTGCGGCAAGTCGATGGTGAGAAGGAGGTCAAGTATATTTTTCTCTCTTGGCTTCCTCACCCCATGCCGCAGACCCAGTCTAGCAGCCACGTCACTCAGGACTCAAACAGCTCAGACCATAGTGCTGCTCCCAAGGCAGTCTTCATGGCAGTCATTGAAATCCCACATCAAATATACATTGTGCACCCTTGCCACCCTCAGTACTTCCTGCTAGTATTGTTTGACATGTAAGTACACTAGTTCATCAGCCAAGGGAAGATGATAGGAGATATCAGCAGAAAGTTTTCGTGCCCATGCTTGACCTAATGCCATAAGACTTGGTAGAGAAGCGGGCCATTCAGACTATTGTATCCACACTGACCGTCCCAACTGGACCCACAGCCCTATCCCCTGGCCTCCAACCCCACATTTCGCACGGTCAATCTACCTAGCCTGTACATCTTTGGACTGTGGGAGGAAATTAGAGAACCTGGAGGAAACCCATGCAGACACAGAGAGAATACACAAATTCTACACAGACAGTATTCTGAGACTGGAATCAAACCCAGGTCCTTGGCGCTATGAGGCAGCAATGCTAACCATTGAGCTACTGTGACATCCGTTTTTAAAAAAAAATAAAATACCAATACCCCTCTTGCCCCAACCTCCCCCACATCCTGGCTTTAAACTTTCCTTCCCCAAATACATAAATAAATCAGATAGCACTATACCAAACATCAGAAGATAATGCAAAGCTAAATTCATTTTACTTTAATCAGAAAAATGTCTTTTTCAAATCATAACCAGAAGATGAAGTGATTTGACAGTGTAGAATCTTACAGTAACAAGGTACAGTTTTAGCTAACAGCAACCTGACAATGTATTACAATTCTTTCCGTTATTAGATTTGGAATTTAAATGATGTGTCATAAAGATTAGATATATTTTGTTCTTACATGCTATGTTACTTACATATATATATCCGTGGTGTTTGGAGTCAATGTTGAGGACAACCCCTTCCCAACTGGGGGTTGGTCAGCTCAGTTGACTGCAGAGTGATGCCAACACCATGTTGAGTGATCCCACACAAGTTGATGTTATCATGAGGGTCCCACCATTGAGTTATAGATTCCATGTGACTGCGACATTTCAGCAGTTGTCAGTACCAGAGGAAATCACCATTAGATGGAATCCTGGTTAAAAACTGCTAAAATAAATATGCAATTGATCAAACAAGCTACTCAAGAATAGAAGTAAAGAGCTGGATTGATATTTTCTGTCTGCAATTTCTCGAACTACATGACAAGCTGGATATATACATATTATGAAAATCAATTTGCACCGTGGCAGATAGCAAGAGGAGAGTGAGGTAGGATTTCAGAATGAGCATTGGACATGAATGTACCATTGTCCTAATAGTTTGTTAGTACCAGACAAGGGTGAGATGGAGTATCTGAATGTTAAGTATGAGTCCTCACTGCTAGGGATAAGGTTTGATGCCTTGAACAGTGAGAAAGATTGGTGGTGTGGTTTATAGGTAAAGTTATGTGAAGATTAATGCTTATGTGATATCATTGAACTTCAAAATATGCATACATATCACACAGGAATCTATCAAGCCTGTCTCTCATCTGATTCTCCTTTTGGGGTGCTTCTCCAACTTAGCTTCCGACCACTCCTTACAATTGGTTCATTTCCCCTTTAAGAGGATTGTGTTGCCTTTAAGAAGTTGGGTTGGCCTCACATGCTGTGGGATCTCTGTTGAGTATTCAGCCAACTAGCCAGCAGTGGAGGTTGCATTCAGCTGATCACTACAATCAATCAAAGAAGGGGGCAGCATATTGTTGAAGCTTGGTTGCCTCAAAGGGTTTCAGTGAGGGTAGATCATGAATTGTGTCCCTGTGTGAGCAAATCAGTTGTGAGCCTGCTTAATATAATGCTGCTTTTAGGTTTTATTTAGCGCTGGAACAAAAGCAAGTTTGAAGATCTTCTAGCCTATAATGAACATTCAACATTCTTTATAGGGATGTCGACTCTGGATAGCCTCATACAGTAGTCTGCAGCAACAGAACAAAATTCACTGAGTTTTATAAAGCAATATCATAGGAATAAGTGAGGCAGTTCATATGCCATTTTGGAAATTGTTTATCAAAGTACTCAGGTTATTTTGTAGAAAGTTCTTTATCTGCCTTATTTCTGCTTTTACTCAACAATATACATAATGGAGCATAATTACAATGCAACGGCAAGCAGAAATTTGCCTAGGCCCTTATTGGAGAACATTTTGGGCCATTATTCATAAATACAGCTTTTCATTCTTCCCATTGCTTTATTTTATGCTTACTTAGCTGCTTTGTTGACTTATAACTGAAGAGTGATTTTTAAAAAATCATTGCATAATGTATAAAATAAATAATTTCAGCAAATGGAGGAAATTGGAGCATGGAATAAATATGATTTTAATGGAAATGTTCTTACATCCAACTGCATGTATGATGAGCTGACTGCATTTATATGAATTTGTTTAAGCAGATTCATAAGCTGTGCACAAAAGTTTTCGGCATAAGATAGTTACACTACAAAACTCTCTCTAAGCTTGAGAGAAGTGACTGAAGGTGCACTGGGAAGAAATGCAAGAACAGCTTTTCCACAAATTTAATAAGTGAAACTGTTCTGTAACAGAGTGGAGATTGCATTTGTCTCCTTTCCAGATGGGTTGACTGTCCAGGATTTCCTGAGAACACATCTATTTAAATATGCAAACACATTTCTAATTCATACTGGCCCTAGCACTGGAATATTGGCAAAGAGTGAGCAGGGGCAGCAGGGGCAGTGATTGCATGCCCACAGCTGTCAAAAGAGCGGCTGGCATAATTAAAGGCTTACACTTAGAGAGAAGTGATTGCACATGGGAATAAAAATTGTCTTGGCCTTCAAAAAGTCTGTAGGTATTTTAAGTAGGTTTTTGGCCTTCCAATATTGGTCTGTGCCAAGATAGTGCTGAAGAAAATCTGATTGTGCACATGGTAAATGGCTAAATAAAAGTAGAGTCTGTAATGCTGGACCCAAGTGGTTAGAGATCTAAGGAGCTCTGTGAGGTAATTCAGAGGAAGGGGTTCCTGATTTCTACTTGTGATGCCCCAAAGAAGATGACATTGCTGCTTACATGTGAAACAGTGGCAGCATAGTAAGTGGGGAAGAGGTGACCTCGACTGCTACGGACAGTGACAGCCTGACAATGCTGGCTGGTTGCAGGCTCCATGCAGCAGATGGCACTGATCTGCAGCTGTCTTCATGCTGAACTGAATCTGCAGAGCCATTTGATCATGATCTTTGCCAGTTAGACGCGTGCAGGCGTGGTTGGTTGTAGAACATCAGATTATGATGCCTCTTTGGTATGCCTTCATTCCTCTTGCACAGTTTCAACAATATATAGCAGGGCAATTTTAATCTCCTTACCACCTCTTTGCAGTCAAAATCTAATTGGGCACAGGCAGCATGCACTGTATCAGACTGTCCCAACAATTTGCAGAAGCCATCTGATGATTTGGATGGATGGGAGGCTGCTGATAGATGCTGGCAGAATCTCCACAGAGATGGTCTCATAGGAGGCATCAATTCCAAGCTGCTGGCCTTGCCAACAACACGTCAGTACCAACAGAGTGTCAGTGTGACATGTAGCTAAACAGGGGTGGGGGAAGGAGGGTCAGGCTGGTCAATGCTGTGATTGGTGTTTGATGATGAGGCACTGGCACGTCAGCTTAACAATGAAGTGTTTCTTAAATAAAAATTGTTTAGCATTTATCTACAGTTCTTCACACCTGGCCATGTTTATTCATAATGGATTTGTCAACAGGAAAGTCAGCTCCTAATTTACATATTCATAGACTTCAGTCTGAGAGAATGAATGTCAATAAATTTGGCAGAGGTGCAATGGCTACACATATTGGAAAAAGGCCATTCTCCTGCCAAATTGATATGCCTTGTGCTCAGGTTTCACTTGAAACATATGCCAATTTCAATTTCATGAGCTCAATCCCAGTAGGCAAACAGTGAATGGGAATGTACCCTTTTAAATGAATTACAATTTTAACCAAAACTGGGGCTTATTGTCAGGAAGCACCTTAAGACCTGTGGAAAGGTTGCACCCCATACAATGTGGAAGGGTCTATGCATCTGTCCAATTTGCTTCAGCCTTGTTTACAGCTTTAAAAATGAATTTAGATAGGAAAAATCGACTTTGCTCCTTCAACAATGAAAGACAAACATAAGATTGGTGGTCAAAATGTAAAGTTTGGATAAAATAAAATGATTCATTGATAATTGCTCTGCCTGATGTGGAATTGTATTCTATGAACCGAACAGATTAGAGATTTCATTCTGGTCAGGTGAGTTAACTTCAGCTGGGATCGCATGAGGGCTATGATACTGTTAACACCACTGAGCTAGAAGGTGGAAAAGAAGCTGGCATTTCCATTTCAGGCCCATCTCCTTGACTCCTACCAGCAAGTGCACATGGCTGAGTGTCAGCTGAGAAGTGGATTAGGTTCAGTCACCCGTTGGTTGATGTTGGAATTACCTGCCAAATTAGTTAGTATTTGGATAAGGTACCAGAGTGTTTTTGTCAACCTTATCCTTGCCATGTATAACTAGGTAACTTCAGGAATAAAAGGGAAAAAAATTGAATGGGAAAAACATAAACAATAAAACATATAAACATCTTGCATGTATCTGACCATTAGTTATTATTAATAGAACATCATTTATCTCACAACATTGCCTCTGTTTATTTTGCCGTATGAAATGGACAAGCTAGCTTCTGAGATTCTCACACTTTCACCATATTTGTTCGACTTGAGGTCAACTTTCTGCAAATCTGTCTGTCAGACTAACACCAAATCATCTTTTGCCAGAGAGAAAAAAAGTATTTTGAGATAGTATGTGCTTCCTCTGGGGCACCATCAGCTTATTTCCTGCTAGCACTGGTTTCCATGGCACTTCTCCAGGCTTAAGTGTTTGACAGCTGTTCTGGTATGTGTTTCTTCCAGCTCAGACCTAGCCACAGACATGCTTCCAATTACAGTCAGAGGCAATTACTGTCAGCTTTCTCATAACTGCTTCAAAGGAAAGAGGAGTAACTGCATAATACAACATAGCAATATGGAAATTGTAACCCATGGCTACTAATAAGATATAAAAACATTTTTCAGAGGTAGAAGGTGTTCAAATTAGCCACATGTTGACAGAAGGGCAGAAAACAGAGGAGCAATATGCAGATAGCAATTGAAGCTCAGCACGAATGTTTCAGCAGACAATCTGATTAATGTGCTGGCCAAATTATCCACCATTTACATAGATATTCAATTTTTAAATTGGACATTTTATTATATCATGCATTTATCTTGCACCTACAGCAGGAGTAACACTAAAATTTAAAATGGACGTTGTTGTTTAATTTATAGTTTATTGTTGTACCTTAAAAGTATGTGCCTCTACTTGGTCACAAATATCAAGATAGAAATCATCTCAAGTCAATACAGAATGACCTTGAATATCTGAACAAGACAGACATGGGGTATTTTGTTTGGATAACTGATTGTTCAGATAACTGATTCGGGACCTTGAGATCTTGTTCAGATAATGCGAAATTTGGATAATTGGCGTTCAGATTATCGAGGTTGTTCTGTATTTAAAACCACATAAATAATTAAAGTAGCTAATTTTCAGAATTAATTTATCTTTGACTGAACAGTAACTAATTGAAATTTATTGACTCAACTGCAAATATTTTAGTAAATTTAAATCATTTCACATCCAGATAAAATTGGAACATTTAGGTTTTTTTTGAAGTTCTTCATTCCTTACTCTAATTTTCATTGCAATGTATCTAAATAGTTAACTTAGGTGAAATTATGCTTTGATTGCATGGCTGCAAGGCAATGGACTAAAGTGTATATTTTTTGGTGCGTCTTTGATTTTTAAATGGACACAATTAATTCAAGCCAGAATAAAAAGTTATAAAGGATCCAATATGTAGAAAATAATGAAACAATCAATACGTTATCTTTTGAAGCCAAGGAACATAACTAAGCAAAATTCAGATGAAAAGTCACATCATCATTTCAACAATCTCATGTAATTGAATTATATTCTTTCTTCTATAAATTTGTACATTATCAACACTTGCTAAAATATGTTTTTAGCTAAGACCACATGGAGCACACAAACAGTTCTTTCTAAGAGGTTTACTGGTTGAATTATTTTAGTTTATTTGTTCTTGGCATGCAGGTGTTACAGGCATGGTCATCGTTTACAGTCTGTCCCCAATTACTCTTGAGAATGTGGTGGTGAGATACTTTTTACAGATATAAAGATACACACAGTACAATTTTGGCTGTTGTTTTTGTTGATATAACTGCCTGTCTTGCAGTGCCATTTCACGAGGAATTTATAAGTCAACCACATTGTGTGAATCTGGAGTCACGTGCAGGCCAAGGCATGTAAGGATAATAGATTCTAGTGAACCAATTTGATTTTTGCAACAATTTGATAGTTTCTTTATTAATGAGACTAACAGGTTATTCCTGTTGGTTAATGAATTTAAATTCCAAAGTTTTGGTGTGGTGAGATTTGAACTTATACCTCCAGAATATTAGCCTAGGTCTTTAGTTTGGCAACATTAACATTATGTTACCATCCCTCTGTTTAATTGTGCCACCTTTTGGTTTTCCTTTTGAAGTTGATTAAAATGTGATAGTGGCCAGTGGTAAAAGACTTCTGCTAATGAAAGAATTTCATTTTCAGTGCCCATGTCTCCAATTATGCAAGGAGGGCAAACTCAACAAAAATATTTTGAAGGAGCAATCTGCATTCTGTACCTGTAATTGTTCATAGAGACATAGAGATGTATAGCATGGAAACAGAACCTTTGGTCCAACATGTCCATGCCAACCAGATATCCCAACCCAATCTAGTCCCACCTGCCAGCACCCGCCCCAAATCCCTCCAAACCCTTCCTATTCATAAACCCATCCAGATGCCTTTTAAATGTTGCAATTGTACTAGCTTCCACCACATCCTCTGGCAGCTCATTCCTCAACACGCACCACCCTCTGTGTGGAACAGTTGCCCCAGAGAAAAGACCTTGTCCATTTACCATATCTATGCCCCTCATAATTTTATAAACCTCTGTAGGATCACCCCTCAGCCTCCGACGCTCCAGGGGAAACAGTACTATCCTATTCAACCTCTACCTATAGCTCAAATCCTCCAACCCTGGCAGCATCCTTATAAGTCTTTTCTGAACCCTTTCAAGTTTCACAACATTCTTCCGATCGGAAGGAGACCAGAATTGCACGCAATACTTCAAAAGTAGTCTAACCAATTTCCTGTACAGCCGTGACATGACCTCCCAACTCCTGGACTCAGTGCTCTGACCAATAAAGGAAAGCATACCAAACACCTTCTTCACTATCCGACCTACCTGCAACTCTACTTGCAAGGAGCTATGAACCTGCACTCCAAGGTCTCTGGTCAGCAACATCCGTCGGCCTTACCATTAAATACATAAGTCCTGCTAAGATTTGCTTTCCCAAAATGCAGCATGTCACATTGATCTAAATTAAATTCCATCTGCCACATCTTAACCTATTGGCTCATCTGATCAAGATCCCATTGTAATCCAAGGTAACCTTCGCTGTCCACTACACCTCCAATTTTGGTGTCATCTGCAAACTTATAACTATACCTCTGAAGCTCTGAAGCTCATATCCAAATCATTTACATAAAAATGATGAAAATTAGTGGACCCAGCACTGATCCTTGTGGCACTCCACTGGTCACAGGCCTCCAATCGTGAAAAACAACCCTCCACCACCACCCTCTGTCTTCTACCTTTGAGCCAATTCTGTATCCAAATGGCTAGTTCTCCCTGTATTCCATAGGATCTAACCTTGCTAACCAGTCTCCCATGGGGAACCTTGTGAAACGCCTTACTGAAGTCCACATAGATCATGTCTACCTCTGTGCCCTCATCAGTACTCTTTGCTGCTACTTCAAAAAAACTCAAATCAAGTTTGTGAAACATGATCTCACATGCATGAAGCCATGTTGACTATCCCTAATCAGTCTTTGCCTTTCCAAATATATGAACATCCTGTCCCTCAGGATTCCCTCCAACAGGTTGCCCACAACCAATGTCAGGCTCACCGGTCTATAGTTCTCCGGCTTGTCCTTGCCACCTTTCTTGAACAGTGGCACCACTTTAGCCAACTCCAGTCTTCCGGCACCTCACCTGTGACTATTGTTGGAGGTCTGTTGGAGGTGTTGGAAACAAATCTTGCTCTGTTCTTCACTGTACAACTTTAGATGTGTCCTGGCAGCCTGGCATCAGACCTGGGAACAAAAGTATGTCCATGGGTTGGTGATGTTTTGTTCTGAATTTGTTTTCTAACATATCAACATGTGGACAGAAGGGGGACAATAAATCATTGTTGGATCTGTTGAGATTAAACAATGTCATTTTGAAAAATAATGAACTAATGTCTTTAGTGATCACAAACAATACTAGAAATAATTTTATTTGATTCTTTTTTGATTCCATTCTTGTAAATCACATGTATGTATCTTCATAAAATGCTGCACAGTATATCATATGATGTCTTTCAGTTAGAACATGCAAATTGGTTATTCTCCTTTACACATTGTTTTCAAAAGTTTTGTTTTACTTTGCCATCTATCATAGTTTAAGAAAATGTGGAAATATATAATTAATAATTATGCTTAAGCATAAACACTTCAAATGTTTAATGCTTTTCAATGCTTTTCCTAATAACATTTTAATAGCTTTTTCACTAACTAGAAACTGACTATGAATGACATAGGGTAACCAGTGATGCACATCATTAAGCAGATCACACATTTTCTCTTGATATTATACTTCAAGTTCTTGTTTGTTATTTTATACTTATCAACATATTTAAGCAATGAAACATTTATTTCAGTTTATTCAGACTTGGGTGTTTAGGCATTATATTGGGATTTAGAACTGTGAAACTGTACTTATTACAGTTGAATGATAAAATCTATACCTCAAGATGAATTAAATTGTGAAAGCTACAAATAAAAGCCCTCATATATTGTATCATGAAATGAGAAGGCAGCAATTTTTCTAGTTTAATAATGCTGACAGAAACAAATATCTGAAGGCTAAGAAATGCCAACATCTTTCAGGCAGTGAATAACTCTAATGGACTTGCATTGTTGTAAGGTTGGCATTCTTTTCAAGTACCTATCAAAGAGACTTATAGATGAAACCATTATCAATCATTAGATCAATAATCTATTACTGTTCACCTTGATTCTTTTATAACAAGTCACAATATTTAGCTCCTTAGAATACTTCTAATATTTTTATAAAAGAAGTTTTGAATTTCATAGAAGTTTTTTGAACTGCTTTATCTCTGTCGAGAGCTGCATTGAGTTGCCAAACCTCGTATTATTTACAAAACTAACACTCATCAATGGGGAAACGGCATTTCTAACCTTTTGAGTCACATAGTTGACGTGTTTCAATCACTTTCTTGTGTCATATTAAATTTCATTGGACCAGTATCTTAGCTGACTACTTAGATCAGCTTAAGCCAGCTAAATCGCCTAACTTTAAGTGAATTTTCCAGAATTAGAACCTTGTCCTGTCCCCATCTCTCAGCATTTACATTAATTTACTTTCTCAATCCAGCAGCCTTCCACATCTGCACTGACGATTGGGTTTATTTCATTAACTTCTGCAACTTAAGTTACAATTGAAAAGATGTTTGGACAATTTTCAAACAGAATATACATTAATAACTTTATTTTCATTTCTGTGATAAAACTGTCCTCTGAAGACACTTTCAAGTCTTGCTGTCACTTCTTGGTTCAGTCTTTAATGCTTCTTGTTCTTGCTAGAAAGTTAATGCTATATCCAAATCTAACAATGAAGTGTAGCAATAACATTTTTACTATTCTCTGAAAATGTAGTTCTGCTTTCCTAATCTTTGATCAGTCACTCAAAATCAAATCATTCTTTTCTGGCCAGTCATTTATCTTCACTTCTCTATTTCTTATTAGCCACACAAAACACAGGGAGGAGATACTGAAATTGAAATTTTGGGCCAAGTTCACTTTGAGGCTGAGTGGAAGGACACAACAGAAACATATAGTGTAGCTTGTAGAAACTTATAGGCTATTTATTCTTCTGTTTCAGAAGTTGTAGAATTAAAATTACTACAAATCCACTTGAGAAACTTGAAAATATTTTGTCAGTCTTGTTTTTGATTTCGATTTATTGTCACATTTATAAAAATAAAGTGAAAAGTGTTTTATCGCGCGTAAAACACAGTGTTGCCATACTCCGGCTCTATCTTAAATCGTTGAATATAATGCAACATTTTACTGCAATTGAGTTATTTTACCCTGTCCTTCTTGTCACCCTCCACTACTCCTCTGTTTGCTGCTTGATTTTGGCAGGGGTCTCTAACAGGCTCCACAGTCTCAGTTATGGGCCCACCTTCACCATCTCACCTGGTACGTCTGAGCTGGAGCTATGGGCATAGTCTCATAGTCTCATACCTCCTGCTCCCCCTCCAACACTCCTCCAGACACTGGCAGCTGTCACTGGTTGCTGGGGTCCTGGCTCCACGTTCCTCCACCGCTGACTCTGAAGCTGCCGTAACCTCAGCGCCAGCCATGGAACTGAGGTTGCGCGGGGCCTAGCCCCAACCGACTCCCCCGCAGAAAAACTACTCAGAAAGACAACAAAGCCATCATGGCACCGAACAAAAAAGATGTGTGAGATAGTGTGGGTGAGGCTGACCCTGTTTCATGTTGCCCATGAGCGGCTGAGCTCTGGGATCAGGAGCTGAGTGCTGCCGATCCCATCACCGCCATCTTTAGTTTTTTTAAATCTGGAGCTCTGGATAAAATGATCCTGAGATATGAGTTCCAATCTCACCCACAACCTCCTGTTTGCAAAGTACCAAGCTTTACACTGCCAAGTAGTAGCTAGTCAATCTGAACCTTAAAAAAAAGTAATAGTCAGGTTTATATCCATGCTCTCAATCTTTAAAATGCTCTGTAAAATTAATGCCAGAGAGAGCTGTGAAATAACAGCTTAAAAGTTAACCATTAATGGGAGCAATGTTGCAAATGAACAATTACAAGTAGCAGGCAAAACTAAGTCTCTGACCCTTCAGGCTCTCTGGATTGACTCCATAAGACCATGAGATTTAGGAACAGAAATAGTTTGCCCCATTGCGTCTGCGTTACTATTCAATGAGATCATGGCTGATTTGATAACCTTCAACTCGACTTTCCGCCTTTTTCCCACAACATTTGATTCCTTTCCTGATTAAAATTTTATCTCAGCCTTGAACAAACTTATTTCACTGATCTCGATAGGCCTTCAAGGGAAATAATTTTACAGATTCACTATCCTCTAAGAGGAAAAAAACTTCCTCATTGCTGTCTTACGTGGGTGATTGCATTCTCTGAGATTATGGCCCCTTGTTCTAGATTTCCCATAAAGGGAAACAACTTCCCTGCATTTACTCTGTAAAAGCCCCAAAGAATCTTTTATATTTCAAAAGGTCTTCTTTCATTCTCCTAAAACCCAATGAATGCAAGTCCACCTTCGTCAATGTTTCTTCAAAGGAAAATCCCTCCATCCTTGAGATCAGTTTAGTGAACCTTCTCTGGACTGACTGCCATAGCAGGATATCTTTTCTCTGATAAGGGGACAAAAGCTGTTCACATTTTCCAGTTGTGGCCTGACTTCTCTGAATAGTTCACTGTATTGTGTACAGTGCTATTAATATACAGTGTAGAAAGGCTTCAGCTTAATTTCATTAGCTTTGCTTATTGCAGTGAGTCACTGTGTTTGAAATTGGTGTCCCTTTGGTAAAGAGAAAATATTAAGCAGAATTCCTGTCTTTGGTTTTTGCTTGTTAGTTGGCCATTGAAATCTGCATTGAATTTGCTTCTAATTGCTGTGAAAGTTGATTAATCTGTTCCCACTCACAATGTACAAATACAGGAAGACTATGAGTAACCAAACCCCCACTAATAGTTACCATATGGGAGTTAGCGGAAAGGAATAATGAGACCCAACGGAAACACGCGAAAAATCTTCATCCACATATCAAGTGGAAAACTCAATAGGCAAAGGAAGTTGGATCAAGTGTAAAAATAATGTTTTCAGGGTAGTTTCTTAGAACAGCACATTCTGGAGCTGACCAGAGAGCAGGTTGCACTAAACCAGCTACATGGCCAATGCAGTATTCCGGTTTGGACTGACAAGTGGCAAGTACCATTTGTGCCATGCAAAAGTCAGGCAATGGCCATTTCCAACAAGAGAAAGTCTAATCATCACCCCATGATATTCACTAGCATTATTATGAATCCCCTGCAATCATTCTTTTAGGGTTATGATTGACCAGAAACTGAACTGGACTAGACAAAGAAATACTGTAACCACAACAGCAGGTCAGAGGCCAAGAATCCTACAGCAAGTAACTCAGCCTCTGACTCTCCAAATTCTGTCAATCTTCTACAAGACACAAGTTAGGAGTGTTGATGGAATATTCACCACTTGTCTGGATAAGTGCAGCTCCAACAGTAGTCATGAAGCTTGACAAAGCTTGACTGGTACAACATCCACAATAGTTTCCTACATCAGCAACACTCAATAGTAGCAACATTTACCATCTATAAGATGAAATGGAGAAATTCACCGGAATTCCTTAGACAGCAGCTTTCAAACTCAAGATTATCTAGAAGGACAAGGGTAGCAGATACATTGGAACACCTGCAAGCTCCTTCCAACATTCTTACTATTCTGACTTGGAAACTCCCCCCAAAGGTCATGTAGATCTACCTATGCACATGGAGGTTCAAGAAGGCAGCTAACAACCTCTTTCACAAGGGCAACCAGAGATGAATAAATCCTGGCTCAGTCAAAAGTGCTCACCGCTCCTGAATGAATAAATAAAATTCCTTGTACTTTTCAATGAGATAGGATTAAATAATTATCTCATAGTTAAGATATGATTAAATGGAAAGATTAAGTTTAACATTCTGTTTGAGGGAGAGGGGGGGTGATCTAAAACTATATACATAAAATATATGCTATATTTATATATATAAAACTTAACGGGGCAATTATGATGGCATGAAATTGGAGCTGGTTAAAGTGGATTAGTGATGGGTCAATCAAGGTGCAGTGGCATATATTTAATGATGCATTTCAGAATAGACGGAATAGATATGTTCCAATTGTTAAGAAAACTTCGAAGGGATGGATCTACCATTTAAAGTTTACCAGAAAGGTTACAAGATAGTATCAAACTAAATGAAAAAAAAACACATAATTGTGCAAAGACAGGGGATAGGTCAGAATTTTGGACAGCTATTCAAAAAAAGCAAAGAATAATAGAGGGAAAACTTAGCGTCTAAGAGAACACTATCCAAAAATATAAAAACAGACAGTAAGAGCTTCTATGAATACTTAAGCAAAATAAGAGTTAACAAAGTGAGCATTGGTGAAGGTGAAACTAGTGAGTTAATAATGATAAAAAGGGAATGGCAGATGAACAGGTATTTTGCATCAGTCTTCAATATATATAAGTGACATCCTAGATGCAGCAAAAAATCAAGAAATGGAAAGGAGGGTGGAACTCAAAAAATCACAAACACCTGAGATTTGGTACTGAGGGAATTGTTGGAGCTGTGGACTGACATGTTCTTCGCTGCTGAAGGGCTTAAGCCTAGGTCCTGAGTTGATAGTTATAGAGTCATACAGGCATAGAGATGTGCAGCACGGAAACAGACCCTTTGGTCCAACTCGTCCATGCTGACCAGATATCCCAACCTAATCTAATCCCACTTGCCAAAACTTGGCCCGTATCCCTCTAAACTCTTCCTATTCATATACCCATCCTATTCATATACCCATGTTGCAATTGTACAGCCTCCACCACTTCCTCTGGCAGCTCAATTCATGCACGCATCACCCTCTGTGTGAAAAAGTTGCCCCTTAGATCCCTTTTAAATCTTTCCCCTCTCACTGTAAACCTATGCCATCTAGTTCTGGACTCCCCCACCTCAAGGAAAATACTTTGTCTATTTACCCTATCCATGCACTTCATGCTTTTATAAACCTCTATAAGGTCACCTCTCAGCCTCCGATGCTCCAGGGAAAACAGCCTCTCCCTGTAGCTCAAATCCTCCAACCCTGGCAACATCCTTGTAAATCTTTTCTGAACCCTGATTTTAATTTTCCAAAACTACCTTAATTTTAACTTTCTAAAGCAGGGGTAGTGAATATAATTCCTTTATTCAATAGTGAGGGAGATAAAAACCTGGAATTACAGGCAATTTAGCTTAGCATTTATTATAGGGAAAATATGAGAAGCTATTATTAAAGATGTTGGGTAAATTCAAAGTAGTCAAGCATAATCAGCATAGTTTTCTGAGAGGGGAGCAATGCTTGACTAAAATATTAGAGTGCTTGGAGGAAGTAATACACTCTGTAGATAAAAGGGACCAGTGTATTTACTTAAATCATAGAATCCCTACAGTGTGGAAACAGGTCTTACAGCCCAACAAGTCCATGCTGACTCTCTGAAGAATAACCCACACAGACCCATTCCCCTACATTTATCGCCTGAATAATGCACCCAGCCTATACATCCCTGAACACTGTGGACAATTTAGCACAGCCTATTCACTTAAGCTGCGCATCTTTGGATTGTGGGAGGAAACCCGAAGGAAACACACGCAGACACAAGGAGAATCTGCAAACTCCACACAGACAATCGCCTGAGGCTGGAATTGAATCCAGGTCCCTGACGCTGTGAGGCAGAAGTGCGAACCACTGAACCACCATGCTGCCCATAAAATCATTCAATAAGGCACCACAACACAAATCATTTTGGAAAATAAAAACTCAAAGTGTAGGGGGTAGACACTCTCATTCATTTGGCTGAACTGGTCCTCACCCTTAACAATTTCTCCTTTGAATCCTCCCACTTCCTCCAGACCAAAGGGGTAGCCATGGGCACATGTATGTGCCCCAGCTATGCCTGTCTCTTTGTTGGCTACGTAGAGCAGTTGATCTTACATAATTACACTGGCACCACTCCCCACCTCTTCCTCCACTACACTGATGACTGCATTGGCGCCACCTCGTGCTCCCACGAGGAGGTTGAGCAATTCATCAACTTCACCAACACATTCCACCCTGACCTTAAATTTACCTGGACCATCTCTGACACCTCCCTCCCCTTCCTGGACCTCTCCATCTCCATTAATGATGACCGACTTGAAACTGACATTTTTTACAAACCCACCGACTCCCACAGCTACCTGGATTACACCTCTTCCCACCCTACCTCTTGCAAAAATGCCATCCCGTATTCCCAATTCCTCCGCCTCCGCCAGATCTGCTCCCAGGAGGACCAGTTCCACCACAGAACACACCAGATGGCTTCCTTCTTTAGAGACCGCAATTTCCCTTCCCACATGGTTTAAGATGCCCTCCAACGCATCTTGTCTACATCCTGCACCTCCGCCCTCAGACCCCACCCCACCAACCATAACAAGGACAGAACGCCCCTGGTGCTCATCTTCCACCCTACCAACCTTCACATAAACCAAATCATCTGCCGACATTTCCGCCACCTCCAAACAGACCCCACCACCAGGGATATATTTCCCTCCCCACCCATTTCCGCCTTCCGCAAAGACCGTTCCCTCTGTGACTACCTGGTCAGGTCCACGCCCCCCTACAACCCACCCTCCCATCCTGGCACTTTTCCCTGCCACTGCAGGAACTGTAAAACCTGTAGCCATACCTCCTCCCTCACCTCTATCCAAGGCCCTAAAGGAGCCTTCCACATCCATCAAAGTTTTACTTGCACATCCACTAATATCATTTATTGTATCCGTTGCTCCCGATGCGGTCTCCTCTACATTTGGGAGACTGGGCGCCTCCTAGCAGAGCGCTTTAGGGAACATCTCCGGGACACCTGCATCAATCAACCACACCGCCCCGTGGCCCAACATTTCAACTCTCCCTCCCACTCTGCCGAGGACATGGAGATCCTGGGCCTCCTTCACCGCCACTCCCTCACCACCAGATGCCTGGAGGAAGAATGCTTCATCTTCTGCCTTGGAACACTTCAACCCCAGGGCATCAATGTGGACTTCAACAGTTTCCTCATTTCCCCTTCCCCCACCTCACCCTAGTTTTAAACTTCCAGCTCAGCACTGTCCCCATGACTTGTGCGGACTTGTCCTACCTGCCTATCTCCTTTTCCACCTATCCACTCCACCCTCTCCTCCCTGACCTATCACCTTCATCCCGTCCCCCACTCACTCATTGTACTCTATGCTACTTTCTCCCCACCCCCCACCCTCCTCTAGCTTATCTCTCCATGCTTCAGGCTCACTGCCTTTATTCCTGATGAAGGGCTTTTGCCTGAAACGTCGATTTCGAAGCTCCAAGGATGCTGCCTGAACTGCTGTGCTCTTCTAGCACCACTAATCCTTGAATAGAAGATTGTCTGACTGACAGGAAACAGAGAATAGGGATAAATGGATCTCTTTCAGGTTGGTGAAATGAAATGAGTTATGTGTCACAGGAATCAGAGGTGGGACCTCAACTATTTACAATTCACAGAAATGACATAGATACAGGGACAGAAAGTGTTGTTGCCAAATTTGATGACAAGATAGATTGATAAGATAGCTTTGACAAAGGGTCAGTTAGACTCGAAACGTGAGCTCTTTTCTCTCCTTACAGATGCTGCCAGACCTGCTGAGATTTTCCAGCATTTTCTCTTTTGGTTTCAGATTCCAGCATCCGCAGTAATTTGCTTTTATTATATGATGTAGAGAGGTTGTTTCCTTTTATCAAAGAATTTAGGAATAAGGCCACTGATTAAAAATCAGGGGTTGCACATTTAAGCAGATTAGGTGAAATATTTTCTCTTAGAGAATTGAGAGTCTTCGAACTCGCTTCCTGAAAAACTGATAGAATTCAGCTATGGGCAGAATGGCCTTCTTTCATACTGTAGTGATTCTGTGAATAATTTTAAGGCAGAGATAGTCATATTTTTGTCAAACAAGGGATTGGAAGAATATCAGCAGTAGACAGAGATACAGATTTGAGGTTACAAACAGAGTAGCCATAATCTTACTGTTTGGTGGAGCAGTCTCAATGGGCTGAATTGCCTACTCCCATTTTTAATTGGTAAGAATGGTTGTGTTATAATCAACTAGGAGAAAGTGAGGACTAGTTAATTGTGACCCTGTTGCGAAGCCTTTTTCATGTATGGTTGTGTGCATGTTTGTGTGTAAGAAAGAAATAATTCTTGATCGAAGATTACAAATAGATTTCTCAATAGAAAGCTACCTTAGATTTGTGCTCAAAGTATGATTTATGCTCAAAGTAGAGTGTGCTACATGATATATTGTGTAAAATGTAATAACTAAGTTCTTGGCATGTTGCTAAATCACTTGTATTACTCAAGATGCCACCCACACCACACCTGTGGTTGCTAGTTCAGAGATCAATAAAGAATGAGATCAACTGACAGGACACTCAGTTGGCTGCCAGCTGCTTGGTGAAGAACATCTGCTGATTTTCAACAACACTTTTAGCCATTGCCATGAGGGGATCCTCGTTGCTAAGTCATCTAATGAGTAGCGAACTTCTACAGAAAAAAATTGAAGCAATTATTAATGAACAAACCCAACAAAACAGATTTTGATATGTCAAGCAGGTGGAAATCATTGTAAAACTTTTTTTTCCCCCAACACGACGAAGCAACACTTATTTTTTATGGTGGAAGTTTCTGCATTTTACAAAGAAACTGGGGAGGACAAGATCTGTGAAATGGATATCAGATTGTCCTCTGGTAGTATTGAAATTGAGTATTAAGATTGTACGATGCTGCTCTACTTGTTTGCATTAACAAAGGACATCCATTTTTAGGGTATTGTTATTACTTACTTCAAACATAGGAAATGTGAGATCCCTCTTTTTATGATATCTATTCAAAATGACAATTAAGATAAATTCTGACAGCTCATTATAATTCCCATTGAGATTAATTCACAACATGAAACTTTCCTTATGAAGGCATTGATTAGCATGAACTTTTATATCATATTTTGAAAATCCCGATTGGAATGGTATGATGTGTAAATACTCCATTAATGCAAGTGCAATAAGGATGAGCAGAAGATTTTGCAGGAGATTGTAAGTATGTAAGTAAGTAAAATGTAAGCCACATTTCCTTGTATGACAATGTCTAATTTGCTGAAACAATTTTGCAACATGACAATCAAACTTACAACTACTTCAAAACAAAAATCAAAATCAATGATGTAACTGTGTTAGCTTATAATATTGCAAAATACATTGATGGTAAACGATGAGAAATTTTGCGAAGTAAATTAGTAACATAAACAAAGTGAGTAACATTTAAAATTAAATTTTGTGTCAAGTTCTACTACATATTAAATTATTAACTTAATTATATTTTTGACGCAAGGTTCTTGGGCCCAAATATTGTTATTAATTTAAAATAAGAAGACAGCAGCCATTCTGGTAAAATAATTACTATTCCATGGCTGCAAACATATTTAGTAATCATAAAATGACACTGTATTCGATTGTGGAAACCTCAGGACCTCAGGCTACTACAGAGCCCTCAGTAGTTGACCCAATACATATACAATGCCTCTTTCTAACTGAAGTTACTTGAATGTTTTTTAGCCATACCTTAGTGCTAACAATGGTAATGGCCAATAGTTATAAATGTTGAGGGTTCAAGCCCTGTCCTGTTAGTTGTGCTAGGATGACACCTCGCAGTTAGTGCAGCATTGAGGGTGTGCTGCTCTGTTGGAGGTGCAGGCCTTCAGGTGAGAAACTAAACTAAGGCCTAATCTCACATCATCATAAACTATCCCTAAGCACAAATCAAAGAAGACCTGGACATGTTAGAAGTGGATCAGGAGGTAGGATGGAATGCTTTATCGGCTGGTTCATGAACAAGGAGATTGAGGTGAAGCAACTCATCTTTCCCAACAGCCTCAAGCAGTAAGTGTTGGTTGCTTGTCAGGATCAAGCAGGACACCAAGCAATGGAAAAGTCAACTGGACTAGGGTGATATTGGTGACTAGTGTCAAAATTCTAAAGAGTGCACTTTGGCCAAAGCAATGAAATGACTTCACCCTGGCATGGGGATCCTTGGTCACCAAAAGATCTCTAGAAGTCCTTGCAATGTATTTTATGGTACTTTAGTAGTCATTGGACTTAACATGTTGTCCAATTACTACTAAAGTACTATACTAAAGATTGAAAGATCTCAAGTATAGCTAGAGTTTTGTAAATAATATCTTGTCCATTTTGGTGTTTGGTGTCAAGTTTGCAGTAATCAGGGGAACAACTTTGACAGTAAGGTCCCACACAGCTTGGCAACGTATACAGTATTGCCAAATGCTGCACTATGCCCTTTCATCCAGAGAGTAATAGACAGTGTGGATAACTCAATCATAGCTTACATAACTATCCCTCACCTAGCCTCTTGAGAGTAAACAAAAGTGGTCTGAGTATATTCCAGAACTGGTTTATGCTCTTAATAGTGGTGCATTGTCATCCCATCCTTCCTTTGGATCATCTCTCTGGGTTCACCACAACTTCTGATGGAAATGGCCAGATCAATGAGATGATAGCTAAGCATCACATTAGGCTAAGCCAGATGTTTGAGATGGTGGCCAAGAGAATTGCGGGAGAGCACTGAGAAGCAAACCATTGAATGATTACAGGCTGATAGGACTGATCTTACAATTGGTATTATTCCAAAATTGGAATGTCAGGAGTTTAAATCAGATAATAGCTGGCTGAAACCCTGAACCCAGACTCTTCAACTGACTGGATGTATGTGGCTGCCAATGTTGTGGAATTGATAGCTGGAGGGCAGCCTCAGAAAATGGTTCACACAGACAAATAGATTACTCAGTTGTATTGTCGAACTGTCAGTGTGTGATGCCTTAAGTGAAGTGGAATCAGAAATGATGAGGGATTCTGGATTGATGTGTGCATTGTGAATCCAGGGAGTGCATTCAGCATGGGGAGTCCTACTTCTACCTGGGGAACAGTGTGGTATTGACCTACTGGAAGGTGGAAACTGAAGCAACAAGTGACTGCTCATATGACTCCTGGAGATCATATGACTCCATATAAACTCAATTAAACCCCAATGTGGATGATCCACCACAGAATCCTTGGCATGTACCAGTACAGATGAGAAGCTGAAAAGGTCTTCTTGTGCAAAACAGGTTATTACCTTACCTTTTGTCCAGATTGGTGATGTAAGGAATAGGATGCTGTCATTGAATAGGACTCACACATCCTAGCTAATCCTTCTAATCACATACTGTTTAGCAAAAGATCACCATGTTTCCGAATACTTGCTGGGACAGCAAGGCTTAAGCAAACAAGTGTGCAACATTGTATATGAAACCAGAAAATCTTGACCAAATCTTTGGTTCTTTTACTCTAACCACCCAGGGTAAATCTAGCTGGTTTAAAATTTAATATTTAAAGAAAGATTGAAAGATAACTGCAGTCATCATTTAACAGGTGCACTTTCAAATCCAATACCTCTACCAATCAAAATATGTTTGTTAATCAATCAACAATTTTGTTTTTATGATGTTGATAGACTTTTGTGTAATTGATTATAACTTGATTAACTACTTTGTACGAAAGTTAGATTTATATATAGCTATTAGGGAACTATATATCATAAGGATCAATATAAGCATTGATTTCCGGTATTCCATGGTAAAAAATATGATTCCTGTCCTGTTTGAAAGAATATTGTTCAACTGATATGCCTAGGGGCTTCCTTTTTAATCAGTTTTGGTTTTCAGGAAAAATTTCATTTCTATTTCCTCTTAGCAAGTTAAATGCAGTTATTTGTCTTTCCCAAGAGACTGAATAGATTATGAAGAACTAATGATAATCCAAGTTATACATGATCTGTTAGAAAGAATTAGATCAATGCACCAAATAGTCTTTTTTAAAAATGGATCAAACAGCTTTTCCAATCGTGTATAATTTTATCACAGAATTTAAACTTCAAAATAAGTGCCTCCTTTGGAAACAACCTATTTTAACGTATGCAGAAATATTTTCTGATTTGTTTTGGCAAATGGTTTAAATCTGTAAGAAAAAGTAAGAGTGAGTGTGTTAATAAGAAAAATAATGGTAGCTTTGAGAAGGACAGTACCAATGTCAGGGAACAGAGTACAAATTAACAACAGGAGGATATCTTCAATTTCTCAGAATATCTTCAATTTCTCAGATGGCAGTGCACAAAACACAAGCTGAAAGATCATAACAGTATCCTTGTGGGGGAAATCACGGGTGAGGAGATTGGAATAAATTCAAGGCACAATATTAGTACTGTCAGATCTAGTTAGGATTTTTGATATGATAAAATCCTAATGGGTTGGAGTTAATTCTAATCGTGAATGACAAATATATTCACTCAGGGTTTAACATCAATTTTTATGCCATCTGCAATATTTTATTGTACAAGCATTCATTTGACCTTATGAATATTCTAAAGTTAGGTAAAATTGAAACTGTAGTTTTTATTTTAAAAAAGCAAACCTCAAAGGAGTAATGCACAAAAGAGATGTGCTTTGAAATGTTCTCTTCAGCAACACTCTAAGACGTTCAGTGCAGCAGTGTATGTTCTTCCAATTACCTTTGCAAGATCTTCATGCTATGCACTAAGTAGCTTAGCACACAAACCATTTCACAGAACCTGAATGTTGCTCTTTAGCACTGAGAGCAGACTGAACAGGTACACTGATTAAAAAGAAATACCAGCAAAATATTCATAACTACCAGGTGAAAATCTGAGAGCAGTTCACAATCACTTTGCTCAGTGAAACTGTTCATGATAATTACCAAACCCAATAAGCTTCCAGGCCCTTGCAGTACCAATGTCAGATTGCAATGAACTATTACTTTTGCTTGCTTGCATATAACCATGCAGGTAATATGTATTTGTGTTTCCATTAAAGTGAACAATGAGCAAAAAGAAATCTAGTGAATATAATTTATGTAAAACCAATTTACACTGGAGTCCTTTTGTAAATGCAACAAAAATGGTTATGGTTCAATCAAATTTATATTTTCATTAGTGTACAGCATCATTTAAATTAAAAGGAAGTATTTCTGCAGCAAGTTCTCTATTATTCCTCATTAAAAATATTATAAATGACCTGCCAAATCCTTCATGCCTTTTTAAGCTTTCATGTTGGGGACAAATTATTTCCTTCATCAGTAATTATATATTCCAAAGACGAGGAATATCAGCCAAGGGAGATGACAGGGTTGCTAACTGTTTCTCTCTTCAGTTCTTTTGTTTTTGAAGCTTTTGTTTCAGAAAAGGTGATATATTGAGCACTTTGAGACAATTTCTACAAAGCATTTACAGGACACAGATTGTATTTGAGGCACTATGATGATTTGAAATGATCAGACTTTGTTCTGATTTAATACAGCATATTAGTGGCTGTTCGTTCATCTCCAAAAGAATTTCTGTCTTGTCTTTGTGACACATTTTACTAGGGAAGCAGGTTTGAAAGAGTTATATAATATAAAACACTGTGTGAAAAGTGAAATTTGAGAAGTATAATGATTCTGATCTTAACTGGGTCAGTATTTCCAAGTCAGTGATGTTTTTCTCATCAGGATCCCTGGCTGGGAGTCAGTTTGAATGACAGGAGTAGATCCCAATTGGGCACAAACTGCCTGCAATTCTTGCTGAAGCTGAGGAAATGGAATGTTCGTGACGACAAGGGAAGAGGTGATGAAGTGGAGGGAAGGGTATAGCTTGGTGGGTCAGGATTTTCACTGGAAGTTGGAGATGACTGGGGGAACAGGACCATGTTTTATTCATATTGTTGTGAGCAGAAGGGTCAGTATTGGCAGGAACATCCCATCACAAGGGGTACCTGACTGCTGAGGGGGGCATGCAGGTTAATTTGTGGGGCCAGGCAGAAATCCCCTTCTCCTCCTTGCCCACAATCAAGGCTGAAATGGCAATGCACTTTTTCACACAGCAGTTTCACAAAGCTGAGCAGGTCATAGTTATATCCATCCGATAGTCAATATGTGAGACACAAGCTTGATTAAAATATTCAAATGAGCATCCCACCTCCAGGCATTGTGTTTTACACTGTAAGGAAGGAATATCGGGTACATACATTGTATAATGCTAGAGTTTTGCAAGAAGCTGAAGACATCAAGTAAAATTATTGTCAAAGATACTCAAATACAAAAAAGAACTTTATGTTTATATTTTGAGAAAAACAGGTTGGTTATTTATTCTGCAAACAAAAATACTGTTTTGAATTGATTTATCTTCTTACCTTGGTTTCCCACCCCACTTTGTTGTCACTGTTAAAATCAGAAGTTGGCTGTTTGAAGCAGGCATTTTCTGTTACTTTATATATCCCAACTGACTGTAGTCCACCTGGTTTTGGTGGTTAAAATTCCCATTGATGAATGACTTTGCTGGTCTCTTTATTGAACATTGGCTTTTTAAAAAGGGTTTGAGTAAAATCTTCTTGTGATTAAAATCAGAGATATAATCTTTATTTCTGAATCAATATAGTTGTCTTCTTGTCCCCAGTGGCATATTATTGACCTTCACAATAACTTGGCCTTGACCAATTGCACAAAGGTGCAAAAATCTTTTCAGCACCAGTAGATCTCCTAATGTGCTATTCACAGTACGTCTGTGGCTGGGTATTCCCTAATTGACTCAGGCAACAGTCTGTGGCTGCTTCTCCATTTTTCACTTTTCTGCTTCTTCCTTTGTTTTTCGTTTTGGTTCTCTTTGCTATCTTATTTCATTTCTTTTTGTCTTTCAGCATTTTTTATTTGCCAACCTATTTAGTCTGGTCTTTTGAAATCAAAGACAAATCTCTGTAAAATGCACTCATTTAAAGAAAAGGTTTCTCTGTGTTTATCAGCACTGTGGGTGGTCCTGGTCTTTACTAGTGCTGGACCCACGTTCCTGAGGATCAGCAATCCTGGAGATTAGATGTATTGGAGTTTAACAGAGAGTTGCCCCTCAGGTCAATATAGGACTTGCTGGATTTCTCACATGATTTTGCCACATTTAAATCCATAGCCCATACTATTTGGGCCTTGATAAGATTCTACTCATAACTCCAACGCTAGACTTTTGTAAGATGCTGAGGTCTTCAGTATTAGCAAAGGTGCTCAAAGATATGGAATATAACTTTACAGTTAATCTTTCATTCTGTTGGGAAATATGTCACCTCTGAAATTCCAATTATAGTGTCAAATAGGCTGTTGAGTTGTTTTCAAAAAGCTTTTAAAGCAATTTTGATAACTTTTCCTTCTTTCTGCCTTCTTGATAACAAAACTTTTTATCTGCCCATTCAGGATTGGCTATTTTCATAAATCCTCAGTTTTCATGTAATTTAGAGTTTCAGCCACTTAATTCACTTTCAATTTCTATAATTTTAATGCTTTTGTGCTGATTTGCTATCATTTTTTACTTTGAACCAATCAACAAAGTATATTGAAGAAAATGTGCTGTGGAAAAGTGTTACACACTTCTGTGTTATATGAAAGACAATGGGCATGGTGGCTCAGTGGATAGCACTGCTGCCTTACCGCACCAGGGACTCGGATTCGATTCAAGCCCCGGGAAACCGTCTATGTGGAGTTTGCACATTATCCCCGTGTCTGCATGGGGGTTCCTGCAGGTGTTCCAAAGATGTGCAGGTTAGGTGGATTGGTCATGCTAAATTGCTCATAGTGTCCAGGGATGTGTAGATTACCAATGGGAGATGCAGGGTTACAGAGAAAGGGTAGCAGAGTGAGTCTGGGTGCGATGTTCTTCAGAGAGTCGATGATGACTTGTTAGACTGAATGGCCTGATCCACATTGTAGGGATTCTATGAAGCCAATGCAA
Source organism: Chiloscyllium punctatum (assembly GCF_047496795.1). Lineage (NCBI taxonomy): Eukaryota > Metazoa > Chordata > Chondrichthyes > Orectolobiformes > Hemiscylliidae > Chiloscyllium > Chiloscyllium punctatum. Next base: position 45,706,640 of record NC_092750.1, on the reverse strand, counting down.
TTAGATTGCATTCCTTATTGTACATTGAAGAATATTTCCTCTCTCTTAATAGATTCTAACTTCCTGTGTTGCTATTTTGCTCTTTTTCCTATTTCTTTATGTTTGTCTCTCTTTTCTGCTTCTTCCTTTTTCTCTACTTACTGATGGTAGGTGCTGGGCAGTACTACTGGAGGGAAGGCTGTTAAGAATGCATTTGATGTGCCAGCAGTGCGGGATACAAGTTTTACAGCTATCTTGCTGTGCTGTCCCAACATCACTCTTGTCTTTCCCATGACCCTCAGGTGCTCTGTGATGTCTGGAGCTTCCTTGCTCACTGTGTTTTCTAGAGTATAACTCACGGTGGTGTTCTGTGATCATTTTTGCCCAGCAGCTGTAAGAGAAACACTGTGAATAAAGGAAATCACTATGTGTTGCCTTCATCAACCTCAACAATGCATTCAACTTTGTTTAGCAGAAATGGGAAAATTGGCTGCCTGCAGAAGCAGCTCAATGTGATGTCTTCTTGCTATAAAAATATGATGGGCATAAGGTCAGTGATGATGGGGATCATCAGAATCTTTGGGCTCTGCATTAGAGTCAGACATGGATTTATCCTAACATTGGCACTTTTTGGCGCATCCTATTTATTGCTGTCGTATACCTTCAGGTAGTCTATAAAGTGTGTCAACTGTCATCCCAAATTTGACAGAAAACATTTCAAACTTGCTTACGTGGAATCCAACACAAGTTTTTGACAATGACTTGATAACAGAGTTCTTCCATGCTGAAAATGCACCAGCATTTCATACGGTCAAATGCCTTCAGCTGCAAAAGAACAAACTCACTCATGCTTATAAAGAGTTTGGTTGACTATCAGCATCAGGAAGACAAATGTCATGGTTCATGATGGTGTTGTACTCTATCTATCAACACTGACAATGAAATGCTAAAGGTTGTTGTTACTCTCATGCATGCAGGTTCTGCCATGGTCAGTAATCTGTCACTTGATGCTGAAATCAACACAGGCATTGCAAAAGCTGCAGCTACTATCTTCAAGATGAATAATAGAGACTGGAACAACAGCAGCCAGAGGTTACCAAGCCTATATCCTTGATACACTCCTCTCCAGTAGTGAGAACTGGACAATATATACAAGAAAGAAGAAATGCTGAACATTGGAATGGGTGTAGATGATTCAGCCCATTGAGCCTGTTCCATAATTTAATATAATCACATTCTTCCCATGTCTGTGTGGGTTTCCTCCGGGTGCTCCTCGCACAGTCCAAAGATGTACAAGTTAGGTGAATTGGTCGTGCTTAATTATCCCGTAGTGTTCAGGGATGCATCGGTAAGGCGCATTAGTCAGAGGAAATGTAGGGGAATGGATCTGGGTGGGATACTCTTTGGAAGTTCGGTGTGGACTTGTTGGGCCGAAAGGCCTGTTTCTACACTGTAGGAATTCTATATACTCTATTCTGTATAATGATGAATTGAATACTTCAGTGTCTTTTTCCCAAGGAAATATTTTTGAATTGGAAAACTATCAACTTCCACTCAAAACATATTCAAAGATTGAAGTTTCACAGCCCTCCGGGATAGAGAATTCTTAACATTCACAATCCTCTGAGTAACAAAATTTCTCTTCGTCTCAGTCCTAGGTGGCATCATTCCTGATGAAGGGCTTTTGCCTGAAACGTCGACTCTCCTGCTCCTCGGATGCTGCCTGACCTGGTGTGCTTTTCCATCACCACACTCTCGATACTAATCTTCAGCATCTGCAGTTCTCACTTTCACCTAAATGGCATCACCCTTGTTTTTAAATTGTCACCCAGTCCCTGGCTCCTCAATCAAGGAAACATCTTAGCTGCAATCACTTATATTTTTGAGCATTTCAATAAGATTACTTCTCATTCTTCGAAACTCTAGGAAATACAGGAACAGTTCACCTAATCTCTCTTCATAGAACAGTGCCACCATCCCGGGGACAAGTCTGAAGGCCCTTTGATGCACTCCTTTATAGCAACAATATCTTTCCTCAGGTAAGGAGACCAAAACTACACATAATGTTCCAGGTGCAGTCTAACCAAGCTCCCTTATAATTAAATCAAGATTTCAGTCCTTCTGTACTCAAGGCCTTACAATAAAGGCTAACATTCCATTATCCTTCCTGATAGCTTGCTATGCTTCCATATCAGCCTTCGACATCTTATTGATTAAGGACACCCAGGTTCCTGTGCAGATCTACACTTTTCAAAATTTTGCCACTTAACAAATGCTCTTCACATCTGTTCCTCCTATTAACATGAATAATCATCTCATTGCAGGACAATGTTATTAAAGCAGAAGTCCTGGAGCATGAATTACCAAAGATTAATTGTCAATGACACCTCTGTTGGCTCAGCCACATTTGTAGACTGGGATGATGGCCATGCAACCAGAGACATTTTGTTCAGTGAACTAGCCATTGGGTCACACCTCCTAAGCATTCACACTTCTGCTGTGAGGACAACTTTGTTGTATTAAGCCATGGCATTTGGATATCCCCACCATTTATTGCCCTCCCTAATTGTCCCTGAGAAGGTGTAGCTTCATTTGTAGCGCTGTTTGGGAGGAAGTTCCAGGATTTTGACCCCATGACAGTGAAGAAACAGCAATATATTTCCAAGTTCAGATTGTGTGAGGCTTGGAAGAGAACTTGCAAGTACCAATCCTATGTATCTGCTGCCCTTGTCCATCTAAATGATAGAGGTCATAAGTTTCACAGGTGCCATCTAAGATACTCAGTGTTGTTGCAATGCATCTTACAGTTAGTATACTCTGTTGCCGCTATGTGTTGGTGGCACAGGGAGTGCATATTGAAGGTGGTAGATGAAGAGACAATTAAGCAGGGTGCTTTGTTCTGGATGCTGTCAACCTTCTTCAGTGTTGCTGTAGCTAAACCTCATGCAGGTGAATGGAGAGTATTCCACACCACTCTAACCTTGTACCTTGCAGACTTTGGGTACGCTTTGACGGGGCAGGAAGTGAGATACTTGTTTCAGAATCCCAGCCTGTGAATTGATCTAGTAGCAACATTATATAGCTGGCCCAGTTCAGTTTCTGGTCAATGATAGCGTGTTGATAGTGGGGGATTTAGTGATGCTAATGCCACTGAATGTCAGGGCAATGATTCGATTGTTTCTTTTTGAAGATGGACATTGCCTGGCACTTGTGTGAAGAGAATGCTACCTTTATCTGTTAGTTATCTGTTAGTGTTATATGGTAGGTATTGACAACTAGGAGATAGTTACTGATGCCTATGAGTTCTGGAGTCAGACCTTTGGAGGGACTTTGGAAGAGATGAGCAGAAATTAAAAACTCAGTTTGCAAAGAAGAGGGGTCAGAGAAAATAAAGGCCAGCAAATCTTGTATCTTCTCAGCTATTCTATTTTACTGCAGCACATGTAGCAGAGCTGGTCATACCAGAATAGAGTTCCTCCGCCACATCAGGTGCTACCTAACACAGAGTTCATCACCATAGCAGAAATCAGTTTGATGGAAGGCTGCCAATTTAATTTAAAATGATACTCACTATACAGCTGTCACCAAAAGTCTATTGAATAACATTCTATGGTAAATATCTGGATACTTACCTCAGACAGGTAACACAACAAATTGCTCATAGTTTGTTGGAACAATGTCTAACTGGCGTTTTCTCCAAGTTCTCAGTAACTTAAGAATCTTGTATTATTTTGGTTCTTTTTGTTATGATTTTTCCTTATTAAAGATAAAAGGTAACATTATTAACAATAGAAATGGTTTCCTCCTTCAAGTTGAGAAATGCATAGATTATACACAACATAGAATTCTATCTACTTTGTTGAGTAATGTACTTCAACACTTACTGTTATAAATTTTCCATTTCTCACACCATTCATTCCAATGTTCTCTTCAAGTGGTACAACCTAATTACTGCTCATTTCTGAGCAGTTTCATGATATATGCTTTTGTCTGTTTAGAAGTGGACTGGAATCAATGAAAAATGTTTCACCCACAGCCTCCAACAGCAGAAAGAGGAACTTTGATTCTATCAGCTTAGAGGGGAAGGAGAAGAATGACTTTCTAAAAGAATGTATGGTTATCGTTTTAGTTTCTGTTGTGTATTTTTTGGTAGTTAAGACTGATGTCTATTTTGTGGCAATCCCTTTTCTTTCGCTGCAATTAAAAATTAATATATATTTATTATAATGATTAATGTTGTAAAAACAGCAAATGTATACTGCAGTCTCAATAAATATTTTATGATTTGAAAAACTAAACTGTCTTTTATATTATATGCTTCTGCATATTACAGACATAGATATTTCATATAATTATCACTTCACACACTTGATTACTTATTTAAGAAAAGCGGTCATGATCAACATGTGGATGATTTTGAATTTTAATTTGTTCACACAACAATTTGAGACTTAGGTTTAGTTTGAATCTGGTTAGATGTAACTGAGCATTAATGATGTTAGGATTACCTGCAGTTTAGTAGAAAATTAGCATTCCCTAAATCCATAAGTCATCAATGAACAGCAAAACATTACATTAGCTCTTCTGAATGGAAATTCAATACTACAATAATTCCAAAATGGTGATGTTTTGCTAAATCTTAGTATTTATATGACATGATACCTTTCTCGGTTTGTGACTTCAAATACAATGCTCCTCAGGGCACTCAGACTACAATTGTGGAACAGAAGATGCCACACAATTCAAAGTCTGATTTACATTTTGGTGCTTCAAATTCATTCTCATTTGCATCTCCTTTCCAGAATTTTTGTTCTTACATTTGTATTATCATTTAACATTTATAGCATGATAAGCACAGGTATAAGATAAGCAAACCGTGAGGAAAATTCAACACAGTAATGAAAAGGATTCTAACTGTTCCCTGTTCCAAAGAGTTTTCTGCAAGGCTGAAACATTCTGTGAACAGATTTTCCATAATATTTTCCATTGCATGTCTATGAGTTCTGCACACCCAGCATTCCATTTTTTTCTGTTTCTCACTCTCTGGGCTTTTAAATTAAACATTAAATGGTATTGGAAGAGCAAAGTGCAAACAACCATTTCAGTATCTTTGAAGACAATAAAGGAAACTTTTATGCACTAAATTGAGCCTTGAAGTCAAAATAAAAACAAAAGTACAAAAACAAGAGAGGTTTTGTAGCTGCTGACACTGGAGAATAATGCTGGGGCACACAAGAAACATGTAACTTAGCAACATATAAGAGGCTTTTGAAACGATAATACAACGTGACAGTCATACTTAAAAATTCATGTACCAGCCAGAATGAACTAATTTCATTCTTCACAGAGCCACATATTTTATGAATCCTCAAAAACAAAGATTAAAAAAAATAGAAACAAGAAAAATGTTTTTAATATATGTGTGATTTGCCTATAGATAATTCTAAAAGACTGGATTATTAATTCCTGGCTATATAAATGATTTTTGTTCCATAAACTGCTATGGAGATTTATGGTTATTAACCTTAAGTTCATCTTGAGTTGATAATGAATACAATTTTGGGAAAATTTTATTACTCGAGTCATAGTAGAAGTTACTGTGATTATTTATTTTCCTGAAATATAAATCCACATTAACAGTCCACATTACATGTGATACAGCAGCCTGGGACAACCAAGCAGTTAATTATATGAGTGATAGATCATATCTATTCCGAACTCCATGTTAAATTCATCAAATATATATCTATGAGGAAAATAGATTCTGGATTATGATATCAGATAGAATGAAGAACTTCAGCATTCAATTATGACCATAAGATCTTAATTAAAATCCCTTATAGTTGAGATGGAAAAGTAAAATTCTGGCTATGTTTTATCAGAGTCCTATACTTGAGACTTCTTCCAATGAATAATGTTGATAATTGACAGCAACTAATTTTGAGAAGAGTTTTAAGTAGAAGATGATGGATGCTAGAAATCTGAAATAGAGATATGAAATTCCAAAAATACTCAATGGATTAGGTCAAACCTGTGAGGACACAAAGGCAGAATTAATAAGCAGGATTTTAATTCAGTAAAAATTCATTCACTTAAGGGAATTAAAATCAGGCCCATGATTTCAGGTCACTGAGATTTCATCAAAACTGAAAAATGCCCTGCCTGTAAATTCTCAGATCATACTGCTTTTTTTTTCAGACAGCAGTTATATGTGATGATTTTGTTATTTCAATTTACACCTCCTCTATATAGTTAATGGTCGGGCCCTGAGTACTAAACAGAAAGTTGAACAGAAAGACCAAAGGGTTCAGGTACATAGTTCATTGAAAGTTGCATCACAGATAGACAGGGTGGTTAAGAAAGCATTTAGCACGCTTGCCTTCATTGCTCAGACCATTGAGTGTAGGAGTTGGGACATCATGTCAAGGTTGTACACAACATTGGGAAAGGCATTTTTGGAGTTCAAGTAGTTCTATAACACAATGGTTGCATTTTTGTACAAACCCACATTATAGAAAAATCACACTTTGTGAGAAGATTTGTAGCTCGGGTGCTCGTTGTTGTGGTTCTGTTCGCCGAGCTGGGAATTTGTGTTGCAGACATTTCCTCCCCTGTCTAGGTGACATCCTCAGTGCTTGGGAGCCTCCTGTGAAGCACTTCTGTGATGTTTCCTCCGGCATTTATAGTGCTTTGAATCTGCTGCTTCCGGTTGTCAGTTCCAGCTGTCCGCTGCAGTGGTCGGTATATTGGGTCCAGGTCAATGTGCTTATTGATTAAATCTGTGGAGAGTGCCATGCCTCTAGGAATTCCCTGGCTGTTCTCTGTTTGGCTTGTTCTATAATAGTAGTGTTGTCCCAGTCGAACTCATGTTGCTTGTCATCTGCGTGTGTGGCTACTAAGGATAGCTGGTTGTGTCATTTCGTGGCTAGTTGGTGTTCGTGGATGCGGATCGTTAGCTGTCTTCCTGTTTGTCCTATGTAGTGTTTTGTGCAGTCCTTGCATGGGATTTTGTACACTACATTGGTTTTGCTCATGCTGGGTATCGGGTCCTTCGTTCTGGTGAATTGTTGTCTGAGAGTGGCTGTTGGTTTGTGTGCTGTTATGAGTCCTAGTGGTCGCAGTAGTCTGGCTGTCAGTTCGGAAATGCTCTTGATGTATGGTAGTGTGGCTAGTCCTTTGGGTTGCGGCATGTCCAAAGGACTAGCCACACTACCATACATCAAGAGCATTTCCGAACTGACAGCCAGACTACTGCGACCACTAGGACTCATAACAGCACACAAACCAACAGCCACTCTTAGACAACAATTCACCAGAACGAAGGACCCGATACCCAACATGAGCAAAACCAATGTAGTGTACAAAGTCCCATGCAAGGACTGCACAAAACACTACATAGGACAAACAGGAAGACAGCTAACGATCCACATCCATGAGCACCAACTAGTCACGAAACGATACGACCAGCTATCCTTAGTAGCCACACACGCAGATGACAAGCAACATGAGTTCGACTGGGACAACACTACTATTATATGACAAGCCAAACAGAGAACAGCCAGGGAATTCCGAGGGACATGGCACTCATCCACAGATTTAATCAATAAACACGTTGACCTGGACCACCGCAACGGACAGCTGGAACTGACAACCGGAAGTGGCAGAGACAAACCACTATAAATGCCAGAGGAAACATCACAGAAGCGCTTCAGAGGAGGCTCCCAAGCACTGAGGATGTCACCTAGACAGGGGACGAAATGTCTGCAACACAAATTCCCAGCTCGGCAAACAGAACCACAACAAAATCACACTCTAGAAACAGCACTTAAAGTGCTGGCAATGTAATCGCATTACAACCAACACGTTTGAAAAGTTTGCACTTTAGAAACTGTCCCTTATTTGTCGATTGCATTAAAGTGAATTCGTACTAATAACCACGCGTTATAGCAGAATGACCTGTACTGTGTACAGTTCTGGTCGACCTAATTTAGGAAGGATATCACTAAACTGGAGAGGATTCAGAAAAGATTTACCAGGATGTTGCTGGGAACGGAGGGTTTGCGTTATTCGGAGAGGCTGGATAGGTTGAGATTTTTTTCACTGGAGCATAGAAGGTTCAGCGGTAATCTTATAGAGGTTGATAAAATCATGAGGAACATAAATAAGATGAACAGCTAAGGTCTTTTCCTTAAGGTGGGGCAGTTCAAAACAAGGGAGCATATTTTTAAGGTGAGGGGAGAAAGATTTAAAGAGGAACAACTTTTTCACATAGAGGGTGGTTCAAATGTGGAATGAACTGCCAGAAGAAGTGATAAGTGCAGGTACGGTTACAACATTTAAAAGACATTTGGATAGGTACATGAATAGGAAAGGTTTAGAGGGATATGGGTCAAATGCTGGCAAGTAGCACTAGTTTAGTTTGGGAAACTTGGTCAGCATGGACAAGTTGGGCTGAAGGGTCTGTTGCTATATGACTCTATGAATCCATACCTTTTAGGATATTTAATTGCCCTTTTAAAAACCCTTTTAACCTTGCACCATCCTATCATGTGTATTTTGATCTCTTCTATATTCAACCCTATCATGGACCTTCATGTTGATTTCTTTATATTCCCTGCTCCATACCCTTTCTCACTTTCCCTGTCTCTGTACTTAAAATCACTTCTATCTCTACCATTATCAGTTTTGATGAAAGGTCATCGTTAACTTTGTTTCTGTCCCCAGTGTATGCCCCCTGACAATGGTAAAATACTTAGTAGTCATCTATGTAACAAATATTTATTTCTAAAAATCTTTCTTCCCAAGGACAATCACACAATGGAACATGCTGTCAATGAAAGTAGCCGCAGACCAATCACTTGAAATCTTCAAGACCAATCTTCAGATAATTACTATCTAAAAGTTTTTGTTATGAGGACAACCATTTCAACAGATCATGCCTGGATTAGCTGATACTACTGATATAAATGTTATGATTTGGAGATGCTGATGTTGGACTAGGGCGTACAAAGTTAAAAATCGCACAACACTAGGTTATAGTCCAACAGGTTTTTTTGGAAGCACTAGCTTTCGGACCACTGCTCCTTCATCAACCACCTGATGAAGGAGCAGCGGTCCGAAAGCTAGTGCTTCCAAATAAACCTGTTGGACCATTACCTGGTGTTGTGTGATTTTTTAGCGATATAAATTTTGGTCAACTGCTTGCTCTCTATTCTCACCTTTGAAATGGAAGTCCTCCGATTAGTCATTTAGTTTTGAGCCTAACCAAAGTTCTTAATTAAATAGGGAAGCCCATGTCTATGTAGGTGAAGATGCTAAAATGACAATTCTCTGGGATGTGTTTGGGACCTGGATGCTGATCTGACTCCGATCTCCTGCATTGGTTGGATGAGAGATGGTACGGACGCAGGTTGGGTAGGCTCATTGGTAAGTAACTATCAGCCACTGAAATGTTCTTGCCAAAGCAGAATAGACTGTTCCCATTCACAATTAACCAATGAATCAAAGCCGACCTACTGTGAGACAGTTCTTAAAATGACAGACAATAAGTCAATTCTCAAAAATACCATGGGAGCTTCTCAGGTACTTGACTCAATTAATACAATCACATTGAGGACAATACAGAATTGCAAGTCTGGTAAACAGAACCACCTTGTTGAGACATACATCACTGTTAAACATCTATCAAAAGGTTTGCAACCATTGTAAATGCAATAGACTATACCAATGTTCTGTTGACAGTATTGTGGTGGTCAATATTGATTACTTCCATCAACTGGATGGACTTGGTATCTACTGCCACTTATTACATTTTATGACTAGCTTGTTCCTAAATCCATCTGCTAAACAATCAAACCATTTTATCTTGACAGGGGCCAGTGGCAAGCAATCAATATAAATCAGGATGAGTCATTTCCTTTTGGAAGGTACAGATAGCTTTTTGTGTATCACAGACTCCTTCAAAAAGCCGCAAGCTCTAAGTAGAAGGTTTCAACTTACCACAGTACTAGTACGAATGTCACTTCCTTTCAAATACATAATGTAAATAAATGTAAAATCGGATCCAGATATCTGATCTGATCTGTCACATATATAAAGGCAGCATTATGTTGCATATAATTCATCAGTGAAACCTGCCAATGATCACAGCAAACATTTCATTTTTGATAAACTACTTGAGAGTAAGCTAGAAATAGCATTATATTCTATTTGCTACTTTACAGCAAAGTTTTACAGAATTGGTAGAGTTTGGAGACACTTCTAGCGATATCATGAATGACTAAATGTGTACGGCCAACAACTTGAATAGCAAACAGGAGTCCATTCTCAGGTCTTAATACATATAAACACACTGAGCCATCAGTTCCACATTCCTCATCCTCCCAACAAAGGACAGCATTCAAAATTATATTTGTTAAAGATGTAATTTTACAACTTTCCAGCCTGGGTGACCAAGAAAACATGCACTTCTAACAAAATATAATTGAGATACTTGTGTATCACTATATCACACCATTGTAGTCATTAATCAGCACATATTGTTGTCAACTGCTTTTCTTATTAGCTACGTTACCATAAATTTTAAGAATAAATTCAATCTTAACACAGAGGGATCAATTTAACATTTCTAGGATTTGCATTCCTGTCCATGTAAAGATAATATCAAAACTTCATTATTTATCTTTACAAGTAGAAGTTGATAGTTTAAGCAGGGTTGGGTGTGAAAAGGGAAGGCCATTGCCTAGTGGTCTATTGCTAGACTATTAATCCAGAGACTAGATAATGTTCTGGGGCCCTGGGTTTGAATCCCGCTTCAGCAGAATTTGAATTCGATTAAAAAATCTGAAACTAACTGTCTAATGATGAATCTATTGCTGATCTTTGGAAAAACCTATCTGTTTCACTAATGCCCTTTAGGGAAGGAAACTGCAATCCTTATCTGATCTGGCCTACGCATGACTCCTTCCCACAGCAATGTGATTGATTCTCAAATGCCCTCTGGGCAATTAGGAATGGGCAATAAATGCTAGTCAAGCCAGCAATGCTCACATCCTGTGAATGAATTAAAAAATACTTGGATCTGTAATCTAGCTCACCTTGTGTATGATCTCATCCTCTGGGAGCTGGCATATGAACTATCCTCTTCCCCTTCCATGGCTGCAGCTTTCTGCTGAGCAGTAACATAGTGATCCCAATTCTCTTCTGGTTTTTAACATGAGGAGAGTGTAAGCTTGTACCAGTGATTGCCCAATCAAATGATGGTGGTTCTTAATTGGTACTGCTCTGCTTTCTTCTAAGAGGGCTGTTCTGTCTGGGCAGGCAGGCCTCTTGGGTAGTTGAAAGCAGAAAATCAGGAGGAAATGGTTGGCATATGAGGAGGTTGATGGATGGAAAGCAAGAAGTCCATGGTCATGCCATTAGTAGCTTACTCACCCTGCCAGATAACAAAATGTAGAAGAGTTGCGAGTTAAGAAGGGGCATAGGCTGGAACATAACATTACCCTCATAATGAGGTCAGATATCATGGACCCTGTTGCAGCTGGGTTCATGATGTGGAGTCCCATCTCCTCCAGAGCACTCAGGAGATGCATGTGCTTGTGGTCCCGACATTCTGTTCTACTTCCTTTTGTCAAGGGCTCCCTTAACCCACAAGAGAGAGTTTAGAATTTTTGAAATTGAGTTGCACCAAATTTGGGCAATATATCTACCAAGAGATTTGTAGAAGTCATGGGAAATGAATGTGAGACTTGCAGTATTGGTATGTGTGTGAGTATGATGTGGAGGATCTGAATACTTAGCTTGAATCTAGAATGCCAGGGATAGCTGTGTGACAGCGGGGGGTGGGGGGGGGGGGGGGTTGGGGAAATCAAAAAGTATGTGATGCTGATGAGGGTCAATGGTTGATATCAAATGAAGATGCATTTACTGACTTTGACCACCTATGCATGGACATTAAGCTTATTTGCACTACTGCCAGGCCCTTGCTGTTAGACATTTTGCACTGACCCAGCTCCCTGCTCCCATGCTCTTTGGAAATTGAGAGCCACCTGGTTCCACCATGAGTAAATGGCCTATCTCCCCTGTCCATCTCTAAGGCCAAGACTTCCAATAATACATACACGTGTTTGAAAGTGCTCCAACTGAGTGGTATTGTTTTGCAACCGGTACCAGTACATGGGGTCAGAAGTAGCTTCTTTCCAATGTATGGATCTCCCTTTTCTTTAAGATGCGGTTGGCTGAACCAAGATCTCTATTTAGTCACTCAGGCAGTAAGTACAATGGTAACTGCTTAGACTAACACTACAATCACGTCCAAAACCAAAAACTGTGCTGGAAGTCTGAAATGCAAATGAAAGCAGAACATACTCAGCAGGTATGGCAGAATCTGTGACGAGACATACATTAAGCTGAATGACACAAGATAGCAAATATCCTGTCAACTGTTAAAGTGTTTATGGAATTGGGGCAGGCAAGTAGACAGTATGCAGACCACTGTTAGAATAAATGAACTCCTCCCTTCGCTTTCAATCCTGTCAGTGGACAGCTTTAAATCCAGCCCAGTCTATGACTTTTGATAAATTCAATGTTTATTTCCTCTGTACAGTCATTCCCTAGTCCACTGAGTATTTGAGCTAATACCTATTTTTACTTGTCATTATTGTATTATGGAATAGATTCCAGACTAGTCAGGCCTGTAGCCTTAAAACAGTTATATAACATTACGTATGATGTTCTGCTATCATGATATCTGTCTCATCTTTAGTCACTCTCTCTGTAGAAGGGAGTCAATGAGATGTCTTAAATCAGCCAACAGGCAGCCTCTGGGTTGGGCACAGATTCCATTCTTGAATCATTCACAAGTCCACTTGTACCTAAATTGGAACACAATGCAGGACAAAATAAAGTAGCCGTTTGTACATATAGGAGATGTTCATATGTTGGATCTTTAGAATTACACCCCTGTATGGGATTACATTCATAAATACAAATGTTCAAAAGTTGAACATTTGTTAATCAGGTCCCCCTTATGCATATGGAATGTACAGTAACATTAGTAATCACAGACTGCAGGCTATATTTGTATGTCTGTGACACACTGTGTAACTAGTTAGTCTTGTTAATAGATGTCAAAACATCTGTCTCAACAAGAATCTGACTCTCTGTGGATTTTGTTATGCAGACACACATATAGAAAACCACAAAATGCATCAATAATCATTTGGAAGGATGAATATATTTCTCTCTTTTCACTCCTGAAGTTGCTTATACTGAACTTTGTTTTTTTTTAATTCATTATGTACTTGACGATAAGATTTGATTCTTTTCCACTTGTGGAGAGATATGAAGAAATAAGACTGATATATCTCCAATTAATTAAAATTAAGGAGTTATCTATATAATAAACAAACTCCAATGAAAATGTAAAACTTGTTTGTCTCCAATTAACAATTTAGGCATGAAGTGACTGTTGCACCAAGAATCTCTCGATTAAGTAAGTGACCAGGTTAGTGCATGTTTGAGGAGGTCAGGATGCCTGCCTGGACCCACACACTCAGCATGAGCTATTGCTTCTAGGAATATCTCCAATCCTTTCATTATGTTAAGATTACACCCCTGTATGGAATTACATCCATAAATACAAATGTTCAAAACTTGAACATTTGTTAATCAAGTCCCCCTTATGCATATGGAATGTACAGTAACATTAGTAATCACAGACTGCAGTTGAATATAACAATATTGCACGATGTTTCATGTCAAAATCACACTTCAAATGCAATACTAATTTTATGCAGCACTAACAAAAAGACTTAGATTTTGTGGCCAACAGCTGAGCAATACTGATTGCTAAAGATCTTGAAGCTAGATCTGTTCTGTGGATACCCCATTTCCTGACTGCAATCTAAATAGGGAAGCAATGCCATAAGGATTTCGAGGTGCTTACCAGCAGTGATGTCAGCAACAGGATAAGCAGGCAATAAAAAGAAACTAATCTTATAGACAAAGTTAAAAATCAGACAACACCAGGTTATAATCTAACAGGTTTATTTGAGATACAAGCTTTCGGAGTGCCACTCCTTCATCAGGTAGCTAGTGGGGCAGGATCATAGGACACAGAATTTATAGTACACGATCAACGTTTCATATAACTGATGCGATGTATTGAACAAACCTAGATTGCTGTTGAGTCTTGAATCCATTACAATGGGGATGCAGGTTTCAATTGATTAATATGTAAATCCCGAAACTTCTTTCAAGTTACAGTCCTGAGGTAATTTAAGATTTTATAAAAGAAAGTGACATCTCAGCTCAGACAATGCATTAAAGGGGTGAGATTTGAGTCTGCAGATTGTGTTTGCAGATGTGTTCTGTTTTGTTCAAACAGCACACAATCTGTAGGCAGTCAGTCTATGTGACATTTTATAAATTCCTACTTTGGAAATAGAACCAGACTGACTCAAGGTTTGGATACCAACAGACTCTAACCTCACCCCTTTAATGCATTGTCTGGGCAGAGATGTCACCTTTTTTTAAATGAAACCTTAAGTTACCTCAAGACTGTGACTTGAAAGAAATCTAGGTTTGTTCAATACATTGTATTAGTTGTATGGTACTTTGATTTTTTACTATAAATCCTGTGTCCTATGATCCTGCCCCACTAGCTACCTGACGAAGGAGCAGTGCTCCAAAAGCTAGTGCTTCCAAATAAACCTGTTAACTACAACCTGGTGTCGTGTGATTTTTAACTTTGTCCACCCCAGTCCAACACCAGCACCTCCACATTATGATTTTCGTAGACAGCATCTAGATTAGATTAGATTAGATTACTTACAGTGTGGAAACAGGCCCTTCGGCCCAACAAGTCCACACCGCCCCGCCGAAGCGCAACCCACGCATACCCCTACATTTACCCCTTACCTAACACTACGGGCAATTTAGCATGGCCAATTCACCTGACCTGCACATCTTTGGACTGTGGGAGGAAACCGGAGCACCCGGAGGAAACCCACGCAGACACGGGGAAAATGTGCAAACTCCACACAGTCAGTCGCCTGAGGCGGGAATTGAACCCGTGTCTCTGGCGCTGTGAGGCAGCAGTGCTAACCACTGTGCCACCGTGCCGCATCGTAGTAAGTCAGAAGTTTTGAATACCTTTACTTTTATTTTCAGATACAAAATAAGCATAGTTTAAAGATATACAGACATTTTTATCATGATGACAAAATTTGACATTTCACATATAAATGTAAAATAAAATAAAAATATTCAGGGCCTTTATGTGTGTTTAATAATGCTTATGTAATACACCATTAGACAGCTGGATACTCACCAGAAGACAAACCAAAAGTAAAGTAAAAACAACATTTATACTGTATGAGAGGACATTGCAGATTCATTAACAAGTAGACTCTAATTGGTGGAGGTGTTGCCATGAAGAACGCACCACTTAATGATGATTGCCCAAATTTGTTCAAATTTTAAACTAGACAAGTTGACTCTGATTGTCCAAGGTATTACCCTGAGAAATGAACCAAAAAATGACTATCTCCTATATTGTTGAAATGAAACTGTTGTAATGTTTGTACCCATTTGCAAAGGAAGGCCTCAGATTTTCTTACATGTAGCTTCTAGTACATGCACATGCAGCATACAGTGAGCCCAACTGACAATTCTCAAGTGCATGTATGCTTTTCAATAATATGTGTTGGTTTTTGAAACAGGTGGCTTAAAAGCCTAATATTCCACAAGCACTGAAATTTGTACATCATACTAGTCACTTGTGTGAAAGCCAAAATGTCATTTTGGCTGGACAGAAGCATGCTGCTTGCATTGCTATTGTGTATTTGCAGCTACTTCAGTGTACCTACAAGGTAATGTAAGGCAGACAGGGTGCTTTTCAGAACAAAAAGTGACTGCCATGGGCCTATTTTTGAGATGGTGCAATATGCGGTGAGAAATGGCCATTTTTAAAATTCACCTGTGGGATGTGGGCATTGCTGGCTGGGCCAGTATTTATGGCCCATCCCTCGTTGCCCTTGAGAAGGTGGTGGTGAGCTGCTTTCTTGAACCACTACAGTTCATCTGCTGTAGATAGACCCACAATGCTTTAGAGTGGTAATTCCAGGATTTTGAACCCAGCAATAGTGAAGGATCAATGATATATTTCCAAGTCAGGATAGTGAGTGACTTGGAGGGGAACAGGCAGGTGGTGGTCTGCTGCCCTTGTCCTTCTGAATGGAACTGGTCAGAGGTTTGGAAGGTGCTGTCTAAGGATCTTTCATGAATTTTTCACATCTTTTAGACAGTACACACTGCTGCGATTAAGCATTGGTGGTGGATGGAGTAGATGTTTGTGGATGTGGTGTGAATCAAGTAGGCTGTTTTATCCTGGATGATGTCAAGCTCCTTGAGTGTTGTTGCAGCTGCACTCATCCAAGAGTATTCCATCAGATTTCTGATTTATCCTTTGAAGATGGAATCCAGGTTTGGGGAATTAGGAGGTGAGTTGCTCACCACAGTATTCCTAGCCTCTGGCCTGCTCTTGTAGTCACTGTGTTTATGTGGTGAGTCCAGTTGAGTTTCTGGTCAATGGCAATCCCAAGGATGTTGATGGTGGGGAATTCAGTGATGGTAACACTATTGAATGTCAAGGGATGGTGATTAGATTGTCTCTAATTAGAGATGGTCATTGGCTGATATTTGTGTAGTGTGAAAGTGTCTTTCCACTTGGTAGTCAAAGCCTAGAAAGTGTCCAGATCTGTTGCAAATTTGAACATGGACTGCTTCAGTATCTGAGGAGTTGTGAATGGTGCTGAACATTGTGCACTCATTGGCTAACAGCTCCACTTCTAAACTTATATTGGAGGAAAAGCAGCTGAAAATGTTTGGGCCTGGGACACTACTTGAGACACCCCTGCAGAGATGTCCTGGAGCTGAGATGACTTAGCCCCAACAACCACAACCATCTCCCTATTTGCCATGTATGACCCCAACCAGCAGGGTAGTCTTGATCCTGCAGAAGGGTAGTATGTGCCAAAGACTGGTAGATCATGAGAAAGTGCATATACTTTCAAATCTTTGCAACATGCAAGGTACTGACTAAACCCAACCAGGCCACTCTTACAGGACGAGCAGTGTCTGTCATTAGATGTGATTCTATGACTGAACAACATTTGCTAAATAATCTTGGGTGTGTGAAGTCTTAACGCTGGCAACCAATTTCAAAGTGACTCCTACTGTTCAGAGTAAACCTTATAAAACAGATCGGAGTGAAACAAGTCAATTAAGGGCTATGCACAATGAATATGCCTTTGAGTCTGAGTAAAGATATCATTGAAAATTCCCTGCATTTCTTCAAATCTTCTCCCAGCTCTTACTCATTTGGACTCATCACCACATGGTCCAATGAGGCTTTTAATCCACTTGAGCAGATAGACTGCAATGGTTTAAAATCTCGTCTGAGACAGATTGAATTTTTCAGCGAGTACACAATATTTCACAAGGACATGTTTTAAAACTTGTATTTCAATGAGGTAATTGCTACTGGAAATGTATTGCTCAGCTTCTGGTTCCCAGTCTGACAGGATTTTAGAGTTTCAAGTTGATTATACACCATTTGTACAATATGCAGGTTTACCTCAATTTATTTTTCTGTCAGCCAACAGGCTGCAAATTGTTAAAAAAGGCGACAGAAAAGCAAATTGTACAGATGCCATTCTTAAATTATCATTCAAATTCAACAGCTTAATAAAAAATTGTAACAATTAACTATTAGCATTACATTCAAAACTATCTGCATTGCTATATATAATAAATTAAAATGATTATAAAACAGGATACTTTTAAGCACTACCACCCTCGGTGGTCTTTTGCATGGATCAGCAGTGTACCATATTCAGGCAATTGCTAAGATCCCATGCTCCAGTTACATTCTTAAATTCCTTTTGATAATACAAGATGTTGGAAAATATTAACATACTACCATTTCACAGAAATAAAGATTTAACTGAAAGACTGAACTCAGATTTACAAAAGTGATATCAGAGATATACTTTCCCAAAATGTTACGCAAAAGATTAGAATTACCTTAAATGGCCAACAAAATAATCACTTTTGCTAGATTCAGGTTTATTAATAATTCGTCTCTCATTAATCACAGCTGCATCACTAATTGTGGGCCATTAAAGATTGAAAGACCAGACCAGCACATCCTGACTTTGCTCATGTTCATGCTCATACACATGACCATTTTAACAAGTCTGTGCCTTTCTACCATTTGCAAAATAAAATCTGCACTGTAGCATAAAGCGGGATTTGTGAAATACATCAAAGACTGAACTGCTTTGCTATTCCCTGTGTTCTGTGAATAAAACAAACCATTCTAATTTTGTCCTGACTACTATTCAGGCTGTCATTTTACTTTCTAGAGAAAGATTTAGAAATAATTTTAACCCATGTTTGTAATTGCAGTGAACCAGCATTGTTAAAAAACATCTCTCCTATCCTTGTTTTAATCAGAAGGTTTTCCTCAGACCATGGAATTAGAAAATGAATGCACCTAGGCTGAAAACAGATTGGGGCAAAACATTAAGTAATTATAATAAAACCAGGAGACAAACTTCAGTTAAAAATAATGATCTGAAATGCTGCTATTTATATTATAGCATTCTGAATTCCTTTGTGACGTCAACTTTGAACTGTTATTCAGTAACCACATACTTTGATAAACAACAGTTTTTCCATTTTGAATCAAAGCTCTATTGACAGGAGTAACTGTTCTCATGGACTAATTGCTATCTGATGTCATTCTTTGGGACACGTGATGTGATAATGTCAGATTTCCTCAGCTATGCTCTCCTGCCGATCTCTTCCTGTCAAGCATGTCATACGTGGGAAGTTATTCAAGGGTGGTGATATCCACCATTCATGAATTATGCATCTTAAACAAACTTACATGATTGGATCCACTCAGGTGTAAGCCTTTTAGCTGGTACTAGACCACTGGAGAGCTCAACTGCAAATCTTGAATAATAGTTTAAAACAGCAGAATGTAGTCTGCTCACTCTCACCCACTCTGACTCATGGGCACACACACGCACACTGAATAACGCTTCATTTGCTTGTTACAGTTCCAATGAGGCTTTTAATCCCTGTGGGAGCCCATTTTGCAGCTTCATTTGTAGTTAGAAGGGCATATGCCTTTGGATTAAAGCTGCCTTTTACTGTTAAACTTACCAAGGTCAAACTGGGGGCTTTTCATTAACTACAGTCCAAATGTCTTGCCAGTCAACTATTTGACATTTTCAATTTGGCTTTTCCTGAAGGATTAAGAACTTGAAATTTATTTGTAATAGTTAAATCCAAAGCATGCCTCTTCATTCCTAGATAAATATAGATGAATCCAAGCATATATAGTACCCAACATTGTGTTAAAAATTAAGCATTGTTACAAAAAAAGTCTACATTTGCCTGCAATTTTAATTTAATTTCTTAATATTTTGCTTCAATACCTTTTCAGTTTACATGCATCCATTATATCTATTTTTGAATTGCTCGTTGCAAACTTGGTGAGGTTATGTTCTTTTATAATTCTTCTTTCGCCTATACTGGTGAAGCATCAGTAGGGATAATAATAAACAGGATGCATTGCTCTGAATTAAGTGCACCACTTGCTATAACTGATTATTATTTAAAATAATTAATACAATTATTAAATATTGAGAATGCAGGAAGGAATTTAGTTAACATTATATTTTTAGATAATCATTTTTGAAATATTGAGTTTTACTTAACACTATCTTTTTAAAGTAATTAATTTACATTGAATTACAAAGCAATTTTACTTTCTTGTACTTTGTTGAATGGTAAGAGTTGCAGTGGGAGAGGGACTCCCTGAGATTCTTGTAGAGAGAGGAGGAAAACTTCTTCAAGGCAGGCATCCTTGCAAGAGGATTCACAGTAGGGTTAAAATCAACGAGGTAAAAACAATGACTGCAGATGCTGGAAACCAGATTCTGGATTAGTGGTGCTGGAAGAGCACAGCAGTTCAGGCAGCATTCAAGTAGCTTTGAAATCGACGTTTCGGGCAAAAGCCCTTTGATGAAGGGCTTTTGCCCGAAACATCGATTTCGAAGCTACTTGGATGCTGCCTGAACTGCTGTGCTCTTCCAGCACCACTAATCCATGAATGGTAAGAGTGTCAGGCAAGAGAGCATTTTTGGCTGATTGAATCAGATCCAGTATTTCCTTGTCGAATCCCTAACAACTTCGAATTTTTCTAAAATAAATTTGTTCACTTTTACTTATGCAATCAAATTCATGTCTTGTTAGATGTGAAATTTTAGGAAAATACATTAGAATTTTTAGAATGTATGAGTAATGAATCAAGCAACAAGTTATTTACATTGTTCATTGTGTAACTTAACACGTATAATAAAATTCCATTGAACTTTTCACCCAAAGCTTCACTTTGGACATAAATCTGTCAAACATATCTGGAAGATAAAGAAATAAAATATTTTAGTATCACTGACAAATTGAAATCAAAATTTAGCTTAAACTGAACCGGGCTTAATTCAGTCATTTGGCTGGAATGTTCCTGTATAAGCTCAACCAAGCCAATGGCAAAATTGTAAAATGTAAGTTGAAATCTTGTGCATTTAGCTCCATTCATAGAGATAGGAAACAATTTAGTCATGGGTGGACTTTGCTGAGTATTTTCCAGCTCCCTGGCTGATTAGCAAGGGTAGGGAGGAATAATATCTCCATTCTGTGAAAGGAGGGATTTCTAATGAAAAGAACCACAGCATGGATTACAAAGCTTTATCAGCACTGGGATACTTGTGGCTGCAGCAACTTTAATAATGGAGAGAAGACATAGGAAAGTTGTCTCTTTTCCCTGGATATATTTTGGTTACCTGGATATCCTACTGCAGGATCTAAAGGATGGTGGCAAAGTGAGGCCTCCCAAGGATGGAAGAAATTGGACAACCTCTCCAATGAATCAAGGATAAATGGAAGTAGTTAAGGAAGTCCGGATCAGAAATGTGATCACTCCAGCCTTGGAATGGTGCATCAATAGGATTCAGGACAAATGGTAAATGGCAATATACAAGTTCCATTCTCTGACTATCCCAGCATTCTCCTGTGATGCAGTCAACACAACCTCACATCTTCACTCATTCCTATCTCTGCTGACATCTCACATTCCCACCTAGATAACTGACACCCACTCTGAGCCTTGTATATTCTCACACTTAAACTTCAGTGTCACTGTACTCAGAGATGTATTTTCAACCTCTACATACAAACCCCTGCAAACACTCACTTCTTGCAGGAAAAGAAAGGAGATTATTTGGTGAGAAGCAGAGTAGAGGGGTGTGGGTAGCTCTTTACCCTCTGGTAAAGTATGAATGTGTGACCACTTTTTCCACTGGGAAGGAGGTCTTGTTCCAGGAAGTGAGCAGTAACGTGTTGTGGAAGTCTGAGCCTCCTGAGATGCTAGTGCTCAGACTTGAAAAGATTTGATCCTCTGCCTGCAGATCCCATATGAAATCTTGTATCCTTCCTGCTGGATCTACGTATCCACCTCTTCTGATTAATGCAAGGATATGTGGTGAGGAGAAGGCAGCTAGTGCTGCTGCTGCTGCTGCTGCTGTAATTGTTGATATTGGTGTGGCCTTTACCTTGCTCCTCAGCATTTGTGGTGAGGATTGACAGCAGCAATGTGCAACTACATACAAGTGAAGTGCTCATTGAGGTGATGTTCCTCCAAACAGTTGGCAATCACATGTCAAGCTGTGATTGCAATCCTGGAGAAATCATGTCTCACAATCTTGAGTTTTTTGAAGAAGTAACAAAGAAGATTGATGAGGACAGAGTGGTAGGCGTGATCTATATGGACTTCAGTAAGGTCTTTGACAAGGTTCCCCAAGGGAGACTGGTTAGCAAGGTTATATCTTATGGAATACAGGGAGAACTAGCCATTTGGATACAGAATTGGCTCTAAGGTAGAAGACAGAGGGTGGTGGTGGAGGGTTGTTTTTCAGACTGGAGGGCTGTGACCAGTGGAGTGCCACAAGGATCGGCGCTGGGTCCACTATTTTTCATAATTTATATAAATGATTTGGATGTGATCTTAAGAGGTACAGTTCGTAAGTTTGTAGATGTCATCAAAAGTGGAGGTGCAGTGGACAGCAAAGATGATTATCTCAGACTACAATGGAACCTTGATCAGATGGGCCAATGGGCTGAGGAGTGGAAGATGCAGTTTAATTTAGATAAATGTGAGGTGCTGCATTTTGGGAAAGCAAATCTTAGCAAGACTTAAACACTTAATGCCAAGGTCCTAGGGAGTGTTGCTGAACAGAGACCTTAGAGTGCAGGTTCATAGCTCCTTGAAAGTAGAGTTGCAGGTAGATAGGCTAGTGAAGAAAATGTTTGGTATGCTTTCCTTTATTGGTCAGAGTATTAAGTACAGGAGTTGGGAGGTCATGTTGCGGCTGTACAAGACATTTGTTAGGCCCCTTTTGGAATATTACATGTAATTCAGGTCTCCTTTCTATTGGAAAGTTGTTATGAAACTCTAAAGGGTTCAGAAAAGATTTACAAGGATGTTGCCAGGGTTGGAGGATTTGAGCTGTGGGGAGAGGTTGAATTGGCAAGGGTTGTTTTTCCTGGAGTGTCGGAGGCTGAGAGGTAACCTTATAGAGGTTTTATAAAATCATGACAGATATGGATAGAGTAAATAGACAAGGTCTTTTCCCTGGGGTGGAGGAGTCCAGAATTAGTGGGCATTAGTTGGGTGAGAGGGGAAAGATATAAAAGAGACTTAAGAGGAAACCTTTTCACGCAGAGGGTGGTGCATGTGTGGAATGGGCTGCCAGAGGAAGGGGTGGAGGCTGGTACAATTGCAACATTTAAAAGGCATCTGGATGGGTATATGAATAGGAAGGCTTTGGAGGGATATGGGCCGGGTGCTGGCAGGTGGGACTAGATTGGGTTGGGAATCTGGACGGCATGGATGAGTTGGACCAAAAGGTCTGTTTCCATGCTGTACATCTCCATGACTCTATGACTCTAAGTGCTTTGAAAAACAGCCTCTCACCTGGCTATGACTGAAACTCATCATATCAATGCTTTTGTAGTGTGTCAGTTTTACTGAAGAAACTTTGCCCAAAATCCATAAAACTTGATGACCCTTTAAGCGAGCACAGCATTGAACCTGTGCAATCTAGGATTAAAAAGACTCTTAATACATATTTAGTTAG
The DNA here is from genome assembly GCF_047496795.1 of Chiloscyllium punctatum. NCBI lineage: Eukaryota > Metazoa > Chordata > Chondrichthyes > Orectolobiformes > Hemiscylliidae > Chiloscyllium > Chiloscyllium punctatum. The sequence goes on along the minus strand of NC_092750.1, from coordinate 45,683,391 downwards.
CTCAATTGCTTTCCCCTCAGTGCGCAAAGGAGTTCCCCTCTGGACTTGGAACCTGCACTGAGGAAAGCTGAAAGAGGTGGGATGTTACCAGAATTCCAACACAATGTTAATTTCAAGTGAATTATCTCCCCATACCAACTATTCTACCCACTGAAGCAGGAGTACAGATGTGAAGGAGGTGTTCTGCTAAAACAAACCTTGACAGCAAAGCTTCACCTATCCAATGTAACTTTGTTCCAGAAATTATCTGAAAACTTGTATTCCCTCCATACATAAGTGTCTCCTAGCATTAAAACTCAATGCCAATTAAAATTTATTTCTATTGAAATAGAAAGACTTTGATGGCTTCTCAGTAATGAAATTTATGCCTGGTTTGAGCATTGTTAAAAAGACAAAATAACATTTTGGAATATCCCTGACATAAAAGACATTGATGAATGTATATTAACTGTATCACCAACTGAAAGGGGTGAACAAGGTAAATCCCTTGGAGATGATCCAAAATGGCAGAGATACCAAGAGTATATTTTGTTTCAGTTTTCATCAATGTAAACCAACAAGAAATTACAATAGTACAAGCAGTCAAGGATTATGCATATCAGTCATTGCTCAGTGGTAGAATTCTTCTCTCTTCAGCAGAATGTTGTGAATTCACATTCTCTTCCCAGAACTTGAGTACAGCAATCTAAGCTGTCACTCCACCACGGTAATGTCTGTTGGAAGAGACCCGAAACTCAGATCCCATTCTTTCAGGTGACATAACATTTCCATTGCACTACTTAATAGAAATTCAGGAGGGCTATGCCCTAGGCTCTGATGAATGTGTATTGCTGTCTCAGATTATCTGGATATTGTTACACTGCTTTTTATGGTTTGGAGGTGCCGGTGTTGGACTGGGGTGTACAATGTTAAAACAAATCACACAACACCAGGTTATAGTCCAACAGGTTTCTTTGGAAGCACTAGCTTTTGCAGCGCTGCTCCTTCATCAGGTGAAAGAGCAGGATTTTTAACTTTGCTATTTATGGGAACTTGCTATGTGAAAATTGGCTACCATGCTTCCTAAATTACTCCATTAGGTACATTCCAAGCGTATTAATTGGCTTTACAGACCTTTGGAATGTCCTGAAATTATAAAAGATGCCATATAAATGTTATTATTTTTATTTATTTTTAGAAAGAAGAAACTAACCATACTAAAACCCTCATACTGAAACTTCAGATACTCAAAGAAAATAAGAAGATAGCAGAGATGCACTTATCTAAGTATGATGTTTCCTTTTAAAAGGGAATGGTGCCAGAAGATAGTGAACTGCAATATTATTTTTATCTTCAAAAAGGAAGATGCCGGGATATTTGGGGAAGATGGTGATGCCACTAGGTCATTAAACAAGTGACTCAGGTTAATACACGGGAGATCTGGGCTCAAATCCCACAAAGGCTACTGGAATTTAAATTTAATGATTAAATCAAAGAACCCCTACAGTGTGGAAGTAGGTCATTCTGCCCTTGAGTCCACACCAACCCTCCAAAGAACATCCCACCCAGACCCACCCACTATAATTCTGCATTCCCCATGGCTAAACCATCTAACCTACACATCCCTGGACACTATAGCTAATTTAGCATGGCCAATTCACCCGACCTGCACATCTTTGGACTGTGGGATGAAACTGGAGCACCCAAAGAAAACCCACACGGACACAGGAGAATGTGCAAACTCCATACAGATAGTTGCCTGAGGCTGGAATAAAACCCAGGTCCCTGTAACTGTGAGGTAGCTGTGCTAACCACTGAGCCACCAATGTGTTGTTAAAACTCATCCGTTTCATTCGTGTCCTTTAGGGAAGGAAATCTGTCATCCTTACCTAGTCTGACCTACATGTGACTCCAGACTCACAGCAGTGTAGTTCCTTCTTAACTACCTCGTGAAATGGTAGGCCAACCACTCATTTCAACTGCAACAAGTGCTGGTCCTCTCAATAAAACCCCGATCCTCAGAGAGATTAAAGATTAAAAAAAGATTAATCTGGTGAATTGTAGTTTAATTTGGTAGGTAAGGTAACAAACTTTTGCTGAGATCCTAAAACATGTGGAACTGAAAAAAGATAAAAAGCAATAGTCAGAACTTGAAGTTAATTATCACCAAAACGTTATGGTCATTATCTACTTTAGGAACTAATGTGACTCCCATCCAATATGTGGGACTTTGGCGATAATTAGGAAACACCTATTTCTAGGAGCCCACACTTACACAGTACTAACTGGACACTCTCAAATGATGAGGTTCCAGGATTTAGTCATTGCATGTCATTTTAATGTAGATCATGCTGTATAATTGGCCCCACACAGTTTCGTTCTCCAGTTTTCAAGTAATAATTGAGTTGGGTCGTGGGATCTAGAGGAGGAACAAACATTCCTTGGAGTCTAAGACCAGGATTCACTGACTTAAAATCGGTTTGGAAGACCCAGAAATGTTCTTGGGAGTAATTTTGGAAATGTAGGGAGACTACAGGTCTCAGTATTTGGGGCATGGGCAGGCTAGAGTTGAGGGGCCTGGAAGCCAGAGATTTAGAGTTGGGAGCAACAGTGCTTACAATAAATGCATATCTTTTTCTGATTTGCAAGATCTTCAGAGTTAGCCTCCCAGAAGCATCAGGGAATCCCAAAGTTACAGTGTGAACCAGAAACAGTTGTTAAGTCTCTATTACGCCTGCTTCGCATATTGATAGAGCATTCCTCTCATTTTTCCTATCTCAAGGTGGGCTGCTAAGCACATTCCATCACAACTGCATAAAACATCCCAGACATTATCTTCAAATTTTTATGTGGCTATGTAGCATTAAAAGTATGGATGCTCTACTGTTCAATTCAGTCCCTATTTGTATCTAGCTAATATATTTGATATGTATGCTGTAATGAACTTTGAAGTTAATGAGCAACCTGTCTTGATCTGACAACTGCGGAATTTAACTCATTTGAGAAATCAGGAGCTTACGCTGTACGTGTGTATCCGTCTTTAACCAAGTTAGCAACATTTCTAAATGTCAAATTGGCAAATAAGAAAAGACTGTACAGAACTGGCAACTCCTGTTCAAAAAGTAAACATCAATGGTTGCGTTGTCCCTTATTTAATCATTTATACATGCAAATCACACTGATAAGTAAAGTGTCTAAAGTTGCTGCTTATGTAATAATAGTTTATTGATGTTTCTGAAGTAACTGTTAAGAAGAAAGTAAGTGAAGTATGCACAAATGAGAAAAATACAATAAATTGTGGAAAACAAGAATTTAAAAAAATTGCTCTTCTTGAATATTATAATGGAGCATTTACTCCAGTTTCAAGTAAAAATGGAAAGACTTTAATTGAAATAATTGTGGGATGAATTTAAAGTGAGTGTGTTAAACATTTTACAATAACTTCAATCAGAGTAGCCTTCCAGGCTTAGATATCATTACAGAATGTATGGGAGTATCTGCTAAAACATAGCAGGATTATACACAAGCAACATTTATATTTTACTTTTAATCACTCAGTGGCAACATCTGTACACTACTTAATTCAATATTGCAATCTTTATGCTTTATCCCCCTTCACGGAATAGTGAGCACAAGCTAAAAAGGTTTGTTGCTGTCTCAATCGTCCCTTTTTAATTTAAAACAAAATCATTTTACCAGCATCAGATCACCCAAAACAGCAAAGAAGTTTCAAGTGAACAACCTGGTTTCGCAAATTCAAATTTTGTGTAGCTTTTGGTTAATATAAAAGAAATTGCTACATGGTTTGTTTTTTGTTGGTAGACAAGGTTAACAGGAAACATGATTATTGCTTGAATAGCCTGAATTAATTACATTAAGGAGGCAACCTGTTGATTTGTGTGGTGCTGGAAAAGTACAGCAGATCAGGCAGCATCCAAGGAGCAGGACAATTGAAATTTTAGGCAAAAGCCCTTCATCAGGAACGGCTTCCTGATGAAGGGCTTTTGCCCGAACCGTCGATTCGCCTGCTCCTCGGATGCTGCCTGCCTTGTTGTACTTTTCCAGCACCCCACTCTCAACTCTAATCTCCAGCATCTGGCGTCCTCACTTTCACCAGACTGTTGATTTGTCCATTGACCCAGATCTTTTAAGCATTATTTTGAACGCAGGGTGTTCAATTGGGATTGGAGCCCAGATCATGTCAAAAAAAAGTCAGTATTGATTGTTGAGTTAATGAGCTCTTTTGTTGTCATTGATTTAAGTAACTCATTCAATATTATGGAGAATAGATTTTATAATGCTGAGAAAGTCATCAGGAGCAATGATTTACTCAGCAGACAAATACGGAACAATATGAGAAAAAAAATAATGTGGAAGATTTTAAAAATAAATTTATCATGATGCATTTGTTTCATGAGATAATAGGTCATAGCCATTGGTTTGTCACAATCCACAGGCAAACAAAAATGTTAAAAGTTTTTATGTAGAAAGCCTAGCATGATGTGGAATGAAAATACCAAGACAACAGCTTTAATCATTTTATAACTGTAGGCATAGAAATTAGGCATAAAAATGTAGGCATGAAATTAGGCATAGAGATTTCATAGATTAATAACATGTGAAAAATAATAATTGCATCATTAATTTGACCCGGATATTTGATTCAGCTTCAGTAAGAGTCTTGGGATATTTCATTGCATTGAAAACGCTATATCATAATATTAGATGTGAAAAGTAATAATTGTATTATTAATTTGACCTGGATATTTGACTCAGCTTCAGGAAGCACCTTGGGATATTTTGTTGCATTGAAAGAACTATATCATGATGTTAGATGTGAAATATAATTACTCTATTATTAATTTGACCTGAACATTTGACTCAGCCACAATAAGCATGTTTCATTACATTGAAAGCGCTATATAAACTATTAGAATCATAGAGTCATAGAGATGTATAGCACAGTCCAACTCGTCCATGCCGACCAGATATCCCAATCCATCTAGTCCCAACTGCCAGCACCCGACCCATATTACTCTAAACCCTTCCTATTCGTATACCCATCCAGATGCCTTTTAAATGTTGCAATTGTACCAGCCTCCACCACTTCCTCTGGCAGCTCATTCCATACATGTACCACCCTCTGCGTGAAGACGTTGCCCCTTAGGTCACTTTTATATCTTTCCCCTCTCACCCGAAACCTGTGCTCTCTAGTTCTGGACTCCCTCACCCCGGGAAAACAAACTTGTCTATTTACCCTATAAGGCCACCCCCTCAGCCCCAGACGCTCCAGGGAAAACAGCCCCAGCCTGTGCAACGTCTCTCTATAGCTCAAATACTCCAACCCTGGCAACATCCTTATAAATCTTTTCTGAACCCTTTCAAGTTTTACAACATCTTTCTGATAGGAAGGAGACCAGAGTTGCACACAATATTCCAACAGTGGCCTAACCAATGTCCTGTACAGCTGCAACATGACCTCCCAACTCCTGTACTCAATACTCTGACCAATAAAGGAAAGCATACTAAACGCCTTCTTCATATCCTATCTACCTGTGACTCCACTTTCAAGGAGCTATGAACCTGCACTCCAAGGTCTCTTTGTTCAGTAACACTATCTAGGACCTTATATGGCCAATCCACCTAACCTGCACATCTTTGGACAGATACTTTAAAATCCCAGATATTTATCTAAGTTCCAATGGGATTGTTTAACATTCACAAATTACTACAGTATTAAGCGTTATTAATATTAGGTAGAGTGGATATTGTAATGACTATAATTAGTTATTATAATGGATAATTCTTGTCCTTTCTGCACTATCCACAATTGCACCCCTCTTCTGCTCCATCGTTCCCTTCCCTCTATTCAAACCCATTTAACTCTCCATTCTGCTCTTTGCCCACACTGCATCAATTGGTTCCCTTCACTCTAGGTTCCCTCTGCTCTCTCATTACCTACTGCACACAGCGGTCCTCCTTTCTACCCTCTGCAAGGTAACTGTGCTCTTTTCTGCACCACTTCAATTCCTTCTACCCCTAACTTACCTCTAACCCCTGCACTCCCCACAGGTGGCACGGTGGCTCAGTGGTTATTTCTGCTGCCTCACAACGCCAGTCACCCGGGTTTGATTCCCGTCTCGGGCGACTGGCTGTGCGGTGTTTGCACATTCTCCCCGTGTCTGTGGGGTTTCCACCCACAATCCAAAGATGTGCAGGTTAAGTGAATTGATCATGTTAAATTGCCGATAGTGTTAAGTGCGTTAGTCAGAGGTAAATATAGGGTAGGGGAATGGGTCTGGTGGGTTACTCTTCAGAGGGTCAGTGAGGGTTTGTTGAGCCAAGGGGCCTGTTTCCACACTGTAGGGAACCTAATCTAACCTAATCTCCTCCTCTCCTCTTCACCTGTGCTCCATTCTAAGCAATACTGTCTTTATAATCCTCTACTCCCCTCTAATCTTCACTCTCCTCTAATAATTCTGCTCCCTTCTACATATCTTCTGACAATCCTGCTCCCCCATAATTACCCTACTCCCCTTAACCTCCTAATCCCGTTTTTACTACCCACTCCCCTCTAATCCATTGCTGGCCACTACCACCTCACATTACTCTAGTCCCATATGCCTGCTCCATTCTGCATCCACGTCCTTTATCCTTCCACTGTCCTCTCAATCCCCCTCTCCCTTCTCCACACTGTGTGCACTCTGCTCCCCTCCATATCCTCCACTTCCCTCAACCTCCCATTCTCTTCTGTAATCCTCCACACCATGCTATCTTCCCTAGACCACTCTACCGGTCTGCATCCCTCAATGATTCCCATTCCCCTCTAACCCATGCACCTGCTACATCCCAGCGCAGTTCTTCATTCCCTGTTGCAATAAAAGCTATAAAAGCTGTACATTGATTTGGCATTATCTCATTTAGCCACCAAAGGCTATGGTTTTATCCATGTTAACATGACATTCAATCGTACAACTGTTTTCTAAAAGAATATTGGTGACAGTGACCATGAGATATATCACAGGCTGTGATATGGACGGTGCCCTTGCTGTCTTAAACCACAGAAGTTTGTGCTGCTCCACGGGTGACCAAATCCTGAGAAAAATCAAAGTTTAAATGTTGTGGTCACTGAAGGATTGCTAAGATAAATGTGCTCACACATGCAGTTCTGCTTCCCAACGCATTGAACAACACGTCACTGTTTGCTTGATAGTGTATCCCGGAGACAGAAAGAATAACATTCTGGAAAATATCCAACTTCTTTCCAAACACAGTTTTAGCACAGCCTAGCACTGAACTATGTATTGTTACCTCTCGAATATGTGTGACAAGAAACAAACAGGCAGCTTGAAGGTAAACTTAATCTTGATGGAACCAAAGTAAGGTGGTTAATCTCCTTTTCTGCCATTAGCTGAATAGGTTTTCATTTTCTCTGCTCATTTAATTTTCAAGGCTTTTGCAAAGTTAGGTTTTGTTTGGTGCTTGCAGTTACTATTATGAACGTGCACTTTATAATACAGTTACGTTTTAAACTGACTCCTTTAATTCAAAGTAAATTTGAGTAGTTTGGAGACAGGGATGTGATCTTTGTTGAAATCTGCCCATGTGACCTAGTTCAAGTCAGAACTGGTGCCCATATCAAAGCTTATTGAAAGTAAGGTGCAAATTTTAATATCTGAAAACACAGGAAAAGTCCATTAGTCTTCTTGCGCTCAGGCTCTCAGATACAATTCGAGAGATGGAGGAAAGATTTACTATAACAGATGGGTTAATAGGTTTCAGGTTATTCATCAAGTAGTGGACAGATCCTTTATAAATAGAAACAAAGCTTGTGGGGAATTAAAGACCAAGGAGTCTATAATCTGGAATTAAGAGTCCATGAAATCACTGTCAATTGTCAGAAAACTCCATCTGGTTCACTCACATTATTCAGGGAAGTGTATCTGCTGTCCTTACCCAGTCTGGCCTTCAGGTGACTTCAGATCAACAGCAATGTGGTTGAGTCTTAACTGCTGTATGGGCAATAGGGAAGGGGATTGAATGCTGCTGTTGTCAGCGACAACCACATTCTGTGAATAAATAAAAAAATGTCATCTCAGGGCACCAGGCTATTGGTAATTAATTAAATTATTCTCAGAAGATTGAGGGAAGGTATTTTATTTAACAAGACACTGGAAAGTTACTGTGATGGGGCAAGGAGAAGAGATTCTGCTAAAGCTGAGAATGGCTTGGGTTTTTATGCTTGCTGCTGAGAGTGCAATATAATGTATAAATATGGCAGGGGTTCTGTGTCTTTGAGGGATATGCAATGTTATAACTGCAATGTTTCAACATATTACCTCTTCTCAATAACCTCAGTTATGTGAAGAAGTTAATGAAGAATACCCTTTCTTTAGTTTTAGTGTAATAGTAACCTATAAAATAATGTTTAATCAATGATGATTTTAATTTTACTGCAATAAAAAAATTAAAATGTGAAATCTCATCATGTAAAAGTCCATCAGTCAGATGGGGATTGTAACTGTTGCAAACAAATTGGACATGGAAGTTGTGTACTTCTTTTATGTTTCCAGTTCCAGAGGGACAGCCTATAGAATTGCCAAAGATACTATTTATATCGAGCTCAATTATAGTTCACTCAAAAAAATACCTGAGGTGCAGCTTTCAGAAGATGTGACAGAGCAGTAGTGAACTGCAAAGGCACCAAATAAACAATAAAGTCACTGAATTATTGTGTTGATAATTGTTACAACTATCAAGCAGACTGGTCCTCAAGGAACATCTACTAAAATGCTGTATAGGCCAGCAACCTGGCACGTTGTATATGAGTGCTGAGCCCAAGCTGTACTGTTCATGTACTGTGACTAAATTATGGGGAAGGAGGTCATTAACATCTTACTGGCCTTAATGAGCCACAGTAAAAGCCCTCAGGAGCACAAAGACATCCACTTTTCATTAACCCATACTAGGCAAACAGGAACTCAATGAACTTCTGTTTTCAGTAATAAAAGTAACCGAAACTGAATGTGCACCAATATATACAAGCTTGAGTGTTACATAATCAAGACCACATTCATCTAAAATGTACATTATAATAAATACTATAATTCTATCTATTTAACAATGGATAACTTGGAGGACAGTGAAGAGTTTTTTTTGTGTTTGCAAGATTAGCCTTCATTAGATAACCACACTCTTTTATTCATCTGCAATACATTTAAAGATTTATAGGTTAAAACTTCTTCTCATTAAAACTTACTGGTATAGATATATCTATTGAAAAATCCATACTGTGCATAACAAACAAACAGAGAAGCTGGCAACAATTCAGAATTTATAATTATATAGTTTGCAGTGCCAAATGGAAGCTAGATTGTAGATGAAATAGATTCCTTTTGTTATAAGTGCTTTGAATGTGAAAACTTAGATCAGAATTCATTGTGTCCTTCAAGCAGGACACTATGAATGTTCTAAGGAGTAGGAGAGAAGGCTTCTTTAATAATGTCATGACAGGTGACACCTAGATTTGCCATAAACTTTTATATTGATAAATGGTAAAAAGAATGCATGAAGGAAGAAATGTGCTGAACATTTTTCAGTTCATGGTTAAGAATGAATCAAAATTGACTGTTAATACCATTAATCGGATTGCAACATGATGACAAAATGGGAGAATAACAATGCCTGGAACATACATTGGGGCGATGTTCACCAGAACTGTCTGTCATGATGGTATCAATAAATTAAGGATCATGACATGGTAAAAGGTTGGAAGCTGAAGGCAACTGAAGAAGTGATATCTGTACAGCTGTAAATCAACTGTCTGTCTTGATAACTTTCTGGAGTTCTGTGGCTTTGAGAGATATGCAATGTTATAACTGCAATGTTTCAACATATTACCTTTTCTCAATAACCTCAGTTGAACAATCTCACAGAGTATATTGTTTATACTGTAAAATCCATAATGATTAAATGTAAAATGACTAGCCTTATTTTCAGATAGCTACATTAAATCTGTGTGCTACTCCAGTAGGCAATAGTTTACTCTCACTAGCAGGCCTAATTTTTGGAAGATAAATCCACACAGTTTTCCCTCCCACAATCTCATCACCCAACAGTATGTATGTAATGCATTATTGGCAAGAAGGGAGAAAATAGTACAATGATAAACTAGCATGCAGACAGTTATTGTATCTTGAACCGAAACAAAGCATACAAGTTTAAAACTTCCATATGTTTGTGAGTTTGCAGATGACACCAAAATTGGAGGTGAAGAAGATTACCTCAGAGTACAAAGGGATCCGATCGGCCAATGGGTTGAGGAATGGAAGATAGAGATTAATTTAGATAAATGTGAGGTTCTGTATTATGGATTTTATAGTTCATCATTTTGGTGCTGTTTAAACTATACTGACTGCTTATCTTCTATTGAACCTATACTCCTGTAAGTAATTTTATCCAAGTATAATCTTAACAAATGAACACTTTGTATATACTGCACATTAGACATACGAGACTTAATCGCTGCCTTCTTGACCCTATCCCAATTAATATACTGGGAATCTAGCTTTTTCCTGGTCCCAATTTGGCTAATATTCTAAATGGGTCCTAATCCTTAGATATTATCCTACCCCCTCTGCCTCAAAATAGAAAACGCAATCACAGCCACTTTATACTTGTAAACTGAAGCCTAGCACGGCCTCAAGGTGAAACTCATCATGGACTTCCAGCCTCGAGGTGAAGCCCAGCCCAGACTCCCAGTCTCAACGTGACAAGCAGCCTAGAATCCCAGCCTCAAGGTCAAGCCCAGGGTGGCCTCCAGGGCTTGAAGTTACGTCCAGAGCGGGCTCCCAGCCTCGAGGTCAAGCCCAGGGTGAGCTCCCAGCCTCGAGGTGATGCCCAAGGTGAGCTCCCAGTCTCAGGATGACGTCCAGGGTGATCCCAGTCTCGAGGTGAAGCCCTGGATGATCCCAGTCTCAAGGTGAAGCCCAGGGCGAGCTCCCAGCCTTGAGGTGATGCCCAGGGTGATCCCAGTCTTGAGGTGAAGCCTAGGGCGTACTCTCAGTCTCGAGGTGAAGCCCAGGGCGAGCTCCTGGCCTCGAGGTGATGCCCATGGTGCTCCCAGTCTTGAGGCGAAGCCTAGGGCGGACTCTCAGTCTCAAGGTGATGCCCAGGGTGAGCTCCCAGTCACGGGGTGACGCCCAGGGTGATCCCAGTCTCGAGGTGACGCCCAGGGTGAGCTCCCAGTCTCGAGGTGACGCCCAGGGCGAGCTCCCAGTCTCGAAGTGATGCCCAGGGCAGACTCCCAGTCTTGAGGTGACATCCAGCCCAGGCTCCCAGTTTTGATGTGAAGCCCACCATGGAGTCTCAGAACCGATTTGAAGCCCAGTGGGGACTCATCTGCTTTTAAATATTTTTCCCGCTTTCTCTAATTTAGAAGGAATGTAATGTTGAATTTTTAACGTTATCTCCTTATTTTTCTAATTTATACCTAAGATTTTGTTCCTGAACACCTTTATACCTAAGGTTGCGCCAGAAACGGTGACTTTGTACACGTTTCATTGTACTCCTGTATCCCTACACTTGAGTACATATGACAATAAAATCTAGATCTAATTCTAACTGTGGCTCCAAATTTTTTTTTCAAACTCTTTGCATGTCCTGCCATCTTACCCACTCTATTGAGGCTTCCACCTCACTACACCATTGAACTGGCCCTAATTAAAGTTACAGACCATATCTTCTGTGGCTGTGACCATGTTACTTGAGTTTTTAAAAAAATCCTACTCAGCTTATGCAACATTTGATATGGGCGACCAAATCCTCCTCCTTGTACTTTACCTATCAATTTAATCTGCTACACAGTATTAAAATATTATCCTCATTTGGATGATTCAGCGTTATCACAAAAGCCTACTCATTTATGTAATTCACTCCTAGATATAGAAAAGAAATTAAATTTTGAAGTTGAATTGTAGTATGCTTGAAAATATGCACGTTATCAGCATTAGTAATTATCAGCATTATCATTGCATTTCAGCACAGACTACTAAGTTGTCTCTTGATAGTTTACTTGTGATTCATAGAAACCTCACTTTTTAAAATTATTTCAGTTTCATCATCTATTTTACAGTGTTTCATGGAGTTTCTCATAGACCAGCGGTGGAAGTTATGATACTTAATATTAAATCAATGGTCGTCAGCAGTGGAAATTCCTAATCTTCTTGATTCAGAAGCAAACATATTAATTGTCTATTCCTGAAGTATTTATCTGAAGACTGCCATGCTTCTAGCCTGTACTCCCCCTTCCTGGTGTATTGATTGAATCAACAACATCTGTCACTGTAATCAATGAACATTTTCAGTCTTGGAGGAGACATGTAAATGGGAAAATGAAAAATTAAAGCAATGATAAATGATTTCCTTCCTGATGGGCTGAAGCTCTAGTTTTTGAGAATGGAGTTGTTTGATATTCTGAGATGGCTCTCTTCAGAAAGTTTTCAAATAAAGCAGCTGAAAAGACCTGTTCAAGCAATAAATTCATGATTGTGTACTTCATTGCTTTTCCTGAAATCTTTTTAGGCTGCAAAATCAATAATAAAGTGTTTGAGATTTAGCCTAATGATAAATAATTGATTATTTGATGACAAAAAATTATTTTCAATTGTTAAATTGTATTATATTTGTGTTTGCTATAATTAAGTTGTACGGTGCTAATAGTCCAAGTTTGCTCTGATTAAGGCTGTACATGCCACAATAATGCAACCACTTGAATATCAAAAACAGGAAATAAATAGTACAAATAAAAATAAATGAGTATGGATGACCCTGGTAGCAATTTCAGAAATGTGATTGTAAGATAACCATGGTTGAGACCTATATATTCAAGAATATTTAGCATTTTGGCAGGACAGGAAACTAATAAAATGTCTGGGCAGTTCTGTTATTTAAGGATGACATTACAGTGTATTATGTCTTTATTACAAATGGTTGAGGTGTAGAATCAGTTTAATTAGAGATTAGAAATTGTGAAGGTAAGAACTCACTTGAGGAAGTAGTTTGTAGATATACAGCATAGAGTGTGCAAAAAGAAATAATGGCAAATACAAGAAAGACCCTATAATAATCATGCTGGCCTTAATGTTCACATAGGTGGACAAATCAGATTGGCAGAAGTAGCCTGGAAGATGAGTTCATAGAACTAAACAAGAAAGAGTGCAGAGAAGATTTACTAGGATGCTACCTGGATTAGGAGGTTTGAGTTGTAAGGAGAGGAAGGACAGGCTGGAACTTTTTCCAATGGTGTTTAGAAGACTTGGGGGGTGGGGGGGGGGGGGGGGGTGAGGGAGAGGGTGGGCTAACCTTATAGGCATCAATAAAATCATGAGAGGCATAGATATGTTACCTGGCAGACTGATCTTCCCCATGGTATAGGAGTCTAAAACTAGAGGGCATAGATTTGAGGTGAGAGGGGAGAAGTACAAAAGAGTTCAGAGGGAAAATGTTTGCCACACAGAGAGCGGAAAGTTTCTGGAATGGACTGCCTCAGGTTGTGGTGGAAGCAAATACAATTTTTTCATTAAAGAAACATTTAGACAGGTGCGTGGATGGAATAGGTATGGAGGGAAATGAACCAAACACAGGCAAATGGGACATATTTAAATAGTGAAAACGGACCACAATGGGCAGTTTGGGCTGAAAGGCCTGTTTCCATGCTAGACCTCTATGACTCCATGAGAAAACAATTCTGTCTATTTGTACGGTATGCTATGCCATCCAGGAAGAAGGCTAGTTTAGACCTGATAATATTGAATGACTCAGGATTAATTAATAACCTTATAATAAAAGTGTCTACATAACAGTAATGATAACATGAGAAAATTTCATATTCAGTTTGAGAGAGTGAGAAATGTTGGTCTAAGATTAATGTCTTAAATCTAAAGAAAGGCAACTATAGGATATGAAGTAAGAGTTGACTAAAAATGAACTAGAAAAATAGATTGATAGGTATGACAATAGAAGAGCAGACAATTAAGGAGATATTTTTAAAATCTCAGCAGAGATATATGCCATTGAGAAAGAAAGGCTCCATTAGAAGGATGCACTGTCGATTGCTAAGTAAATGTAGAATAGCATCAAATTTAAAAAGAAAATATAGATTAGAAATGCAAAGATGAATAATAAGTCTGAAGACTGAACAAGCACTTTGCTTGGAAAGGTACTGGAAGGATTACTAAAACTCAAGGCCAATATGATTTGGAGGTGCCGGTGTTGGACTGGGGTGTACAAAGTTCAAAACCACACACAACACCAGTTTATAGTTCAACAGGTTTATTTGGAAGCACTAGCTTTTGGAGCACTGCTCCTTCATCATGTCCATATGTTGTCCATGTGTTAGCATAGATGAGAACTAATTAAAAGAAGGTGGAGAATAGGTCATTTTCAGGAGAGAAGGGCTGAATAGCCTACTTTGCTCCTGATTCTTATGTTCTTGTGACTTTTTAGTGCAATAGAATTATTGCTAAAACAAAGGACATCATTAGTTCACCCTGAACATCCCCAACTACCCACTCACCCACAACTGTCATTCAATATCTTACATTTCCAGTCAACAATTTGTCCATATTCAAGACCTGATTAGGGTTTGTGGATAGAAGATAAAAGTCAAGGAGATGGGAACAATATCATGTCTCACTTGGGAGAATGCACTTGAGTATCACTTTCTGAGATTATGAGTTCAGCTATAACCTTTACTCCAGCTAAATGATTCCCTGGAAATAAATCAACTCCATCCATGGGCAATTTCTTAATGTCTCCTACTACTACTCTCTGGACAGCAAGTCACATTCTAATTTTGCTATTTGCAATGGAACTGGCATACATTCTCCACTTATTCCATTTACTAGCACCTTTGTTTCCTTCATATCTCTGGAAGGAAACTATATCCTTCTCAAGCAAAAGTATTTGAGTATCTCCAGTGTCCATTAATATAGATGTGGACTTTGTGCATCATGTTGGGGAAAAAAAGGTTCTCTTCCCTTTTGACAAAAAAAACGTCTAAATCACACATCTGCTCTAATCCTCTCTACTGCACTCACAGCAATGTTTGCCTCCGGGTTTCCTGGCTATAGGGAAAGCTACAGTTTGACCTGTAGTATTTTACTTTCGAGTTCCTTTTTCTGACTCACTATTAAGGATCCAGTAAGTCCTATAGACTACCTTGTAAGTTCCATAATTTTGAGTGGTGTCCCACTTTATTAAATATAAACATTTATCATATCCACTCTCAGCATTTACTTCCTGATCTGAGGAGGGGTTCCTGAGACATTCCCAGCTGTCCTTTCTTTACTTTGGCTGCATGTCTTCCTTTCATCTCCCACCCTCTATGCTGCTTGAGTTTATGGAAAAATAACGTTTTGTTTTATCTTGGTTTGATTTATTCATAATCATCAGCTATTCTTGAACCTAATTAGCAGTTAAAGTTTCAATACTAGCATCTACACAGCAGTGTGAAAAATTGCCCAAGTATGTCTTGTACATAAAACATAGGACAAATCTAAACCTGGCCAATTATCACCTCATCAGTCTACTCTTGATCATCAATAAAATGATGAAAGGTGTCATCAACAGTGTTATCAAGTAACACTGCTCAGCAATAGCCTGCTCAGTGGTGCTCAGTTTGGGTTCTGCTGGGGCCAATCAGCTCCTGACCTCATTACAGCCTTGGTTCAAACATAGATAAAAGAGTTGAATTCCAGAGGTGAGGTGAGAGTGACAGCCCTTGATATCAAGGCCACATTTGACCAATGTGGCATCAAAGACCCCTGGCAAAAACTGGAATCAATGGGAATTGAGGGGAAATTCTTCACTGGTTGGAATCATAGCTGGCACATAGGAAGATGGTTGCTGTTGGAAGTCAGTCATCTCAGCTTCAGGTCACTTCTGCAGGAGTTCCTCAGGGTCATGTCCCAGGGCTAACAATCTTCAGCTACTTCATCAATGACCTTACCTCCATTGTTATTTCAGAAGTGGGGATGTTCACTGATGTTTGCACAATGTTCAGCGCTATTTGTGACTCCTCAGATACTGAAACAGTCTGTGTTCAAATGTAACATAATCTAGCCAAGTCCAGGCTTGCGCTGCCAAGTGGCAAGTAACATTTGCGCCAGGCAAGGACCTTCTCCAAATACAGACAATGTAACTGCCACCCCTGGACATTCAATGGTGTTACCATTCCTGAATTCCCCATTATCAATATCCTTGGAGCTACCAGAAACTCAGCTGGACTTACAATATAAATGCAGCTGCTACAAGAGCAGTTCTTCAGAGGCTAGGAATACAGTGGTAAGCAACTCACCTCCTGACTACACAAAGCCTATCCATCATCTATAAGGCACAAGTCAGGGGTGTGATTGAATACACCCCACTTTCCTGGATGGCTGCAGCTCCAATAACACTCAGGAAGCTTGATACTAACCAGGATATAACAGTCTGATTCATTGGCATTACATCCACAAACATCCACTCCCTCCACCACTGATGTCCAGTGTCAGCTATGTGTAGCATCGACAAGATGCATTACAGAAATTCACCCAAGATCCTTAGATAGCACCGTCCAATTTCCTGAGTACGTCTAAATAGGATATCAAGGACAGCAGATACATGGGGACACCACCACCTAGACACGTTTCCCTCAAAGCCATTTGCCATCCTGACTTGGAAATATATAAAATTCTGGAATTCCCACTTGAAAGACATTGTGGTTCAAACTACAGCATGTGGACTGAAGCAGTTCAAGAATGTAGCTTGTTCCCACCTTCTCAAGGTGAAGGACAATAAATGCTGGCCAGCTAGTGATGTCCACATCCCAAAAGTGAATAAAGAAGATTTGCAAACCTTTGGTCTTGAACATGAGTTCTTATTGCAACAGTCAATGAGCTTTTAAATTTTTCCAAGAGAATGATCTATCTGAGAGTTTTACACATGGCTTGCACTTATTGTGCTCACTTTTATCTATCAAAATTACTTGGTTTAACCCAAACAAATTCAACTTGGGCTTTTCAAGGCTGTTTCCTTAAACTATGAAATTGTTGTCTGTATGCTTCAGAAACATTTGCACCTAAATTAGCATTTCCATATAACATCATAATCCATAAAAATTAACTCTGACAGTAAAATATAAATTTCCTGTGCTCTACTTGTTGATTTGCTTTACAAGGGCAATGTCCAGCCTTCCTTTAGTGAATTCATTTGGCTTGCTATTTTTTCTAATGGTATGAAAAACAATCTTTTTCACAAATTTGATAGAGCTTATACAAATTTGAACAGCCACTTACTGGATTTTAGATTTTGACTAGATTTTCCTTATCACAGCCTCCAACATCTGATGTATCTTTTTATTAACTGCATCATTTTAAACTTAAGTATTTTTGCTTTGTCTCTCTCGCTTGACTCTCTACTTCCAGATTTCTCATTCCATTTCCATTCCTTTTAATTCCAAAGTTAAAAATTGCACAACTCCAGGTTATAGTCCAACAGGTTTAATTGGAAGCACACTAGCTTTCGAAGCTAGTGCTTCCAATTAAACCTGTTGGACTATAACCTGGTGTTGTGTGATTTTTAACTTTGTACACCCCAGTCCAACACCAGCATCTCCAAATCATGACTTTTAATTCCAATCTTCCTTCTTTGTTTTCCTTTGCATTTCATAATTCTACAGACATTTTTTGCAATTTTCCTCATGTTTAAGCTGCTTTAACTGTCATTCAATATCAATTAACTCTGATGTCTCACTATTTGGAATACCTATTCTCTTTAGTATTTCTACCAAACCTAAATACTTTCCTTCAAATAGTTCCCCCTGCTTAACTCCTGCATGCAATGCTAATTCTACATTATTATTGGTAATTCCACAAACTCAGCTATTGTCAGGTCTTGTAAATTGGTTAGATGTAATTCTACCAGCAAAAATGTCTTAACATCCTCTCTTGGCATCTTATTTTAGAATGCAAAATCTATTTTCTTAGCTCTTTTATCTTTTGCGACTAGATTAACTCCACACTCAACATTATATTGTTCTTGTCTGAAAATATCACTAACAAAGAGACCCAAACATTGTTACAATTTAGTTAGAAAAGTGACCATAAGACATATGAGTATTAATTAGGCCATTCGGCCCATTGAGTCTGCTCCATCATTTAATCATGGCTGATAGGTTTCTCAATGCCATTCTGCTGCCTTCTCCTCATAACCTTTGATCCCCTTAACAATCAAGAGCCTATCTACCTCTGCCCTAAACATACTCAATGTCCTGGCTACTGTCTGGCTGAAGATGTTTTTCCTATTCTCTGTATTGCATTGACATCAAGCCCCATGGTTCCCTGAATCCTCATAAATGTGACATTTAGTTGAACTACCAAAATGCTCAATTTACCTGACTCTCTGATTCAGCTTAAAACAATCGCACACGAGATCTTCACAATTAATAAGAAAATATCTCTCCATTTTAACTAAACTGATTTTCTTAACCAATGGCAAAAAAAGGAAAGTGAATTGCTAATTTAAAACTTTACAATCTATATTTTACCCCTTTTAAATATCCCCTTCCCACACACAAACAGACACAGGAAATAAACAGACAAGTATCATGAATGATGGAAAAAAAATTAATCAGCAAAACATAGTTCTGTATTACCACTCCAAATCATGAAAACTAGAGAGCTTGATCTCACAATTCTTTCAATTATTTTATAATGCCACAACTATTACCTACACAGTGATGACTAATCTTTAAGGCGCTGGTTTGATTGTTTGTCCCTGGGGGTGTCTTCTCTCCTTTGGACTTCAGAATTTTTTCTTTCAGCAACTCTGAATCCTACTCTTCCAACAGAGAATTGGAGAGAACAACTTTACAGAAAAAGGTGGCAGAGAGAAAGATCTCTTCTCTGAGTTTCTCTTTGGTTTTTGTTTGCATTTCCCTTACTGTGACAGTGTTAAGCTGCAGATGGACCTATCTGAACCTATGCTGAACTCTCCTGAACCCACAACGGATGGTGACAATTTGTCTGGATGTATTGAGTCCAAAAAGTAACATTGGATTGAATCTTCTCCAATTTTGGCAAAGTGTTGTCTTCCATGGAAGGTTCTACTTTGCCAGACCTAGCAAGTTTTTTTTGTGATATCATCCAAAACTCACTCTATGAACAAGGCTTTTTCCCAAAATATCGATTTTCCTGCTCCTCGGATGCTGCCTGACCTACTGTGCTTTTCCAGCAACACAGCCTTGACTCACTTCATAAACAATCTATCACTTACTATAGCACCCCTCTCATCTGACCTCATCTTAGGTAGAAATATTTGCCCCTGCCAGTTTATCCTAGAATAAACTGCCATTGCTGGCACCAGTGCCATCTTTCAGCCCTGGCTATGCACCTGGTCAAACATGATTCCACCACATTTTTTATGGTAACACCAGAACAAATCTTCCAGAGGCCTTACCTTTCTCCAGGTTCTATCTTTTTTGGACCAAAAATTGTGCTTGTACCTGCATCTGCCAATTGGCTAACAGTTATTAGTAATTTCCACTGCTGTTTGTATCAAAATTCTTTCTCTTTCTCTCTGTCTCTCTGCCATCCCAGGGTCTCCGAGTCATTAAATCTGAGAGGCTGTAAATCCAACTATAACATTGCCAGCTGTTCATTTCTTTGTGTCCAGGTGTGAAGGCTGGTTTATTGGTTTCAACGGGACTTTACTCAGGTCCCCAATCCCCTGATAGGCTTGAAATATTGTGATTATCCATTTTGTTATAATTTGTTTAGATGGCATCTACTTTGAAATGTATTCTTTTGTTTAAATCATTGTTAAATGACCAACTCTGCGTCATAACTATTATTGGCCTCATGAAGATCTTTGATATTCTTGCCAAGATTTATTTATTGTTCAGTTGCAAACGGACTTTGTTAACTGTGATGGGAGAAGATGGTTTATCATTTTGACAAACACCAAGCAGTTACCTCCTTCTTCAGGGGTTTACTATATTTCTGGCAAGATGCACCATAATAATTCTAAAGTCTACAATAGAAAATGAGGGATCAATTAGTGGAGTTGAAAGGTTAATAGTTCCTGTATTTCAGCAAAGCATTGCAAGACTGGGACCAGAATGAATTAACCACATTTGTTATTTGCTAGATGCTTCATAATGACAACAGGGAAAGTTAGAATAAAATCCCTACAGTTTAGAAGCAGGCCATTCAGACCATTGAGTCCATGACAATCCTCTGAAGGCCATCCTAGCCAGACCCACACCTCTATCCCCATAACCCTACATTTATCCTGGCTAACCCATCTCGTCTGTACATCCCTGGAAACTATGGGCAATTTTGCAAGGCCAATTTGCCTAACCTAACCTTCACATAGAACGTAGAACATAGAAAAATACAGCGCAGTACATCTTTGGAATCCAGGAGGAAACCGGAGCACCCAGAGAAAACATAGATTATGGGCAGAATGTGCAACATCCATACAGACAGGTGTCTGTCACTGCAATCTAATTGTTATGATAACTTGTTATGATTGAAATTTTTGTGAGAGGTATTAATATTAAGTTGTAAACTCAATTTAAATGAAGCATAATTTAGAATAAATTATTTAATGGTATTCCTTTACTTTGAGATCAAAGTTGTTCTATTGTTTTTAGACACTCCTTAGGATTTTAAATTTGGTATTTTTCTCAGATACTTCAGTTATATCGTATTCTTACATGCAGGGATTCTATTGTATGTGTTTGTTTTGATAAGCAGATACAGTCCTCACTGTACTTCCAGATATGATAAACAAATTCACCCAGGCAATATGTTATTAAATGTTGGATAGAAGTCAATCTCAAAAATCAGTCAAGTAGGATTACTTGCAGAGAAAAATCTTGATACTGGAACCTTAGCTAAGTTTGGGACATCTCCTGTGTGGTATTTATCTTCTGAGGAATATCCGCAGGTCAGAGAATGTGAACTAACAAAAGGTTTGAAATATATTGCTACTTGGAACAGATATGCACAAAATTCCATTATATTTAATCCTCCTATGATTTCACTAAAACCAATTTGTGAGCAATCCCTCTGACAGGTTCAACCTGTCATGCAGAATTGTTACATGTGACCATCACAGTTTACTTTCAAATCGCTTGCATAAGACACCTAAGCTGTCATCTGTGAGGACTGCATAGTGTTTCAATCGCCCTTTTAAAGATCAAAGTGAATGTTCCCAATGTTAACTTGTTTCTAATGAAGGCGATGCAGTGGGGAAGATATCTTCATGCTTCTTTTATTTTGACAATGGCATCCCTGAAGTTTACCAAAATGCATGAAGATCAGAATAAAGTAGGAATGATGACAAGAGTTCTTAATTTCTGAAGAAGAATCTTGTCGGACTCAAAACGTTAACTTTGTTTCTCTCTCCATAGATGCTACCAAACCTGCTGAGTTCCTTCAGCCTTTTCTGTTTTTATTTCAGAATTCAGAATTTTCCTGCATTTTGCTTTGATTTGAGAGGATAAATTATCTTCTGTGCTCTGCAGGGTGTATAACACTGTCACTCAATGCTTTATGCCTAATAAGAGTATGTTAGGATTGAAATATGGCCACTGCAGAGGACTGTCGCACACACAGCTGGGTGCCAGGTGCCTGCCGTATGTGTAATTGATGCCTGTCTTTTCATTGCAGCTACCAATATAGCTCTGCTAGCACCATAGTGGTACTGCCTCTCACAACTGCCAGTGTTTACAATTGAAATATAAAAAGAATGACAGTACTCACCAGATTGTGCATCATCAGCTCACTGACATTTCTTTATAACTAGGAGATTGGAAAAAATTATGTATCTGTTAACGTTTCATCAAAGGCTTGCATGAGGCAAGAACACAATCACAAAAGATGGCTTCAGGATCACAAGTATCTCAGATACAAACATCGTTAAATGTTTTGTTATTTTTCATCAAATCAATCCTTGAAAACACTGGACCACCATTCATTGAGACACTTTGAGACCTATCTTATCCCATATTACATTCTTCTTACTGATACCTCCCATAGACAATCATTTCTTTGAATATTGCCATCTCTATCTGTATCTATCATTGCAAGCATAGTGAATCTATTCTAATGCCTCTTAATGGTTCTTCCCTTCTGCAGGAGGAGAGGTTGCACAATGGATGAGAATGTGCCTAGAAGGTTGCAGGGGGAGGTGGTGATATCTGACATAAAGGTCTTAATCCCCTAACAGGAGCAGGCCACTGAGCAGGCAGTACAGCAAGGGGAACATGTCTGGAAGAGGAAGCTTGGAAATCTACAGCCAAGAAAACCCCCAAATTGTCACTTCCCTCTGCATATTGAGAACCATTGCCCTAATGAAACTATGGGTAAAAGTGGTGACTCACACTAAAAATTATCTGTTTTTCTTATACAACCTCTCGATCTCACTCCCATGCCAAGACAAAATAAATGAACCTAGGCCCATCTCTAGCAGAGCGTCAAAGCACACCTCTGAGGAGATACAGTTGTGAGCCTCAGGCAATATATTATTCAGGCCTTCCTCTTCACTCCCCTACAGAGACAGTTACCTAGTCAGGGAATCTATCCGGAGTGGCATTGGGGGTCACATTCTGGTGAGCACAGCACTGACATGAGCTAACTGCTGGAGAAGGAAGAAAAGATCTCTAAATCTTGGACAGGCTTCTTCTGAGTCCATTGAGATGATGAGTCTCTTGATTTGACCATTATTGAGTTCAAAGAGATGAATGGGCAAGGAAAGGAATATCTGGGAGTAGTGCCAGAGATCATGTGCAGAATGTTAAAAAATTAATTCTTGGTGGGTGAGTGTCGCTGGCTGGCTAACACTTTTATTGCCCATCCCTAATTGCACTTGAGAAGTGATGGCGAGTTGCAGACCACATACTTAGATTGACCCACAATGCCCTTAGGGAGGGAATTGCAGGATTCTGATCCAGAGACAGTGAAGGAACAACAATATGATTCCAAATCAGGATAGTGAGTGACTTGGAGAGAAACTTGCAGGTGTTGGCAAAGATGCTATACACTTCTGCTAGTGAGCATCGGTGGTGAAGGGAATGGATGCTTGTGCATATGGTGCCAATCAAGCAGGGTGCTTTGTCCTGGATAGTGTCAAGCTTCTTCAGTGTTGTTGGAGATGCATCCATCCAGGCAGAGGATTCTGCCCACATTGTTTGATGACTGATGTAGCTCTTTCACGTGAGCATAGAGCTGCCTCCGTGGAATGATTGGCAGCTGCTATGGAAATGAATTTCCAGCAGAAATAAACAGACCCAGTGAATTACACACGGATGCCATCACTACATCGCTTGAGCCATAGATACATTAATTCATTGGCTAAATAAGAAGGACCTGAGGGATATTGACTTCTCCTTTCAGGTGTTTCATTTCCTCAATGCCTGAGGTGGTGCCATTGTGCACTGATATGGCAGAAGAGTGACAGACAGGTATGTAGGGATTGTCATCTGAGGACATTCCAGAGGTATCTAGCTATACCATCTACTCTTTGTCGATGATCCAAATGTGCTCATCAGGGCAAGTTAAGGATGTTGCACCTGCACTTTTACAGTGACTGTCAGCTGAACGGAGCTCTACAAGACCTGAATCACCAGAGAATGCCTGCCAAGTCACCTGAGGCAAGCTGGTAAAGCTGCCAGAAGGCTTCCTCAAGCTCAGCTTTTGCCATTAAGATGGAGCATCAGGAAAGGAAACAAGGACCATTATTCAGCAGACAATAGGATGGTTAAAAGTATGATTCCATTACCTTGACTGCTCAGCAGTTGAACTGCAGTGTATACCCTCATTGAAGTGTTCTCCACAACCTCACTCGAAAAAGTGGGTACATTTTGGGAGATGAAGAGATGTAGAAGGTAAAAGCTTCTGGTGACAAAGGGAAGACAAAAATCTGGAACTGAGCTAGGAGGTCAGATAAGAAGAAACCACAAGAAAGATAGGCTCGTTATAACCTTATAGCAAATTAATTTCAGGGTGATTAAGCTAAATGTTTGTTTTTGTAATTTGTTTTTAGAAACCAACTATTTGGAAGGTTGCTTCTTGTTCTATAGGATAAATGACTTTTATTTGCTCTATTGTTTTAAATAAAGGCTACTTTTTACATTTCGATGCACTGGTACTGTAGCATTGAAATACACAAAATTAATCCAGCAATGAAGTCATTCAATTTAAATCAAAATCTATATTTGAAATTTTGCCAGGATCATGTTCTCAGATATTAAGCAGACAGAGCGAGGTGCGAGAGAGCCTGACTAATCTTTGCTAATCTTGTGCCTGTAAAATTGTTTCTCCAAATGAAACCTCTTGAAATAAAGTGTTGTTATGATCATCAGTTGTTGGTTTAAACTTGTTAGTTTAAGACTTGAAGAATGACCAATGGCAGCCTGTTTGATGAGCTGCAAAGATAAGTCTTAAATTTAGAATGAAAAACAAAGAACACACAGGCACAGGTCAGTCAACTTGTAGAACACAAGAAAATGTTAAATTCTGAGAGAATCCCCCTTACAAAGATAATCCATCAAATTAAGAAAAATTGCTGGATTGTGAGTATAATGTAATCAAAATTGATTCTTAAAATGAATAATCATAAGCAAGCATACCGACAAACAAATAGGAATACCATTAGCATGTTTAACTTAATTCAGGGAGTGGGTAGAGATAATGGAAACAGTAACACAGTGATTGTTTGTAAATATTAAACTGCATGGAGCAACCTAACCTCAGTATGGGCCCAATCTGCTCTGTTGTGGGTAATCTGGTCCTGCAAGGAGAGAAATAGGAGGATTAAGTATGAGGGCAGTGGGTTCATGAGTGCTTTATGGACACATACAACCATGGCAGGTCCTGAATCTTCCCAGTAAGTGAATGAGAAGCATACTTCCTAGGAACTGTTTGAATGTTGACAGCTTGATGTCAGCCTTTCAGTGCATATCATGCATGAGATTCGGAGCCAATGTAACATGTCTGAGCAGTTGTATTGTGAGACGGAGTGACACCCCTCTGAGTGTGAGCTGACAATGAGAAGATGGTGCCATTTATCTTTGCAGAGAGCAGCACATCATTCATGCTCTTCCTGTAAACATCCAGGTTCTTGGGTGTGGGCCACTGGCATTGACCTGTGCTGAGCTGCTGCAGGATACCTGAGTCTGAAGGGCCACTTCCTGAGACCATCCCTCCAGAAGAAGACTTATTTTCTTTGTACGTGTCCTCAACTAGAACCTGTAGCATTTTATCATTGTGTTAACCATATCTTTACTGTATGGATAGCTATTGAATATGTACAGAAGGATTTTGGTAATTGGGATATCAAATAACATGGAGTTGGAACTTGTATTTTAAGGCTTCAGAGAGATGTCTTGTTTTATGATCCCATGTATATAGTTATGTTTACTAAAGCCTGCTAATGTTCACTCACCTGAGTGCTGACCTGTTCCTGTTACATTTGGTTAGCTCAGTTGTTGACATACAGCAGTGCGAGTTCAATTTCCTACTGGTTGTGGGATTTCATGGTGACCTGCTCCTTTCCTTGTCCCATGCTTAAAGTTTCACGCAGCACATAGCTAACTTTCTTTCTCTGATGAAGAGAGATGCCAATGGTCCTTTGTGGATAAAGGCTAATTACCTGATGGGAAATCGAATTTACAGCTTAGAAACAAATCATTTAGTCCAACAGATTTATGCTTCACAAAAAAAAATCTCTTCTTTACTACGCCATCAGCAAAACACTCTATTAAATTCTCTTTCGTCTACATAACTAACATCCCTGAAACGTATCTACATAAAAATATCCAAGTGCACACATTATCTGACCTAGGGCTTTGTTAGGTCTGTTCTGCTATTTTCTCTTTGGTCATCATTCTTAATAAACTTCAATATAAAATATAAAACTGTCTTTGTTTTATGTCAGGAATTGGTGGAGGGTAAGGAATCCTAAGCATCTACTTTGACAGTTTAACTTAATCCAATACTCCTTGCCTGCGTTTGTGTGAATATGTGTGTGAGTATATAGAATTGAACTGATAATTTGTTGATGCCTCAACAAATGATTGGGTTAAAAGTGCTATTAGATATTTTATCAGCAAATGCCTCTGTATATTATTTTCAAATATAATATTATTTTCAACAATAATAGCAATTCATATTATCAACCTTGCCCCTACATGTTCGTTTCTCAGTGAAATCATTTTTACAAGTAGATATGGCTTGATCACAGATTGGAGACATATGACATCTAGTGAAAAACAGTGATTAAACCTGTATATAAAATGCTTTTACTCTCTTTTTTAATAGCTATATTATACAATGGACAAGGGAATTTCATCCAAAATATCAGTACTTTAAAAGTGCTGAATGCCTAAATAAACGTCTTAGGTCAAAGGGCCATTTCAAAGGAATTATGTTCTATAATGCATTTCCACTCTCTGTGTTATAACTGGTTTTGAAAATCAATTGCGTATTAGGAACCATGATTGTGTTGGAAATCTATCAAATCCTTCTCTGAGTGAGTCTGCCTCCAAACACTTTGAAGAAATGGCTGTTATCCATCTTGGTAATCCCATTTGTGTGTTGTACATTAAAATTTAAAAGGAAAAAACCTTGAACATTAGTTATTTGCTAATGTTAGTGGAAGTTTTTAAGTCAATGACTCACTTCTCTAAATCTTATTTTTTTGTTAATCACTAAAGATTTTGGGATCACAGTCCAGATTTGTACAATCCCGGGCTGGCAGTGGGAAGGAAATGAAAAATTGGCTGGGATGACTAGGTTGCTATGCCTGTTGCAGGCATTTTACCCATGATGAGGTGGATGATGAGTGAGCTGTCTGCCCTGGGCCAATGGAACCTTTAAGCAGCCAATGAAGTGCCACTTCAGATCATTTTTCCATACATGAGGCTGCCAGGGAAATGATATGGCCTGTCTGCAGGTTGGAGTGGGAGACTGTTTAGATTAAATTAGATTACTTACAGTGTGGAAACAGGCCCTTCGGCCCAACAAGTCCACACCGCCCTGCCAAAGCGCAACCCACCCGGACCCATTCCCCTACATTTACCCCTTCACCTAACACTACGGGCAATTTAGCATGGCCAATTCACTGAACCTGCACATTTTTGGACTGTGGGAGGAAACCGGAGCACCCAGAGGAAACCCATGCAGACACGGGGAGAATGTGCAAACTCCACACAGTCAGTTTAGGTACTGTACCTGATGGATGTCTCCCCATATGTACAAAGACTACCTCCATTCAAAAAAGCCAAACCTCCTCCTCCATTTTATCTCTCTCCATGAACACTTAATACAGTCTGCCTGACTCTCCCTCACTAGCTGCACCACTTTACCTTTAACCTAGGCATCCAGCACTAATTAACTGCCAGACAATGACAATCTCCACCAAGAGAAAATCTAACTACCGCCCTTTAACATTCAATGGCATTATTATCACTTATCTCCCAATATCAATATCATGGAGATTAGTATTGATCAGAAACGGAATTCAACTAACCATCCAAATGCTGTACTTACAAAAGCAGGTCAGAGATTAGGCACCCTACAGCAGTAACTCACCTCCTGGCTCACCAAAGTGATTTTGCCATTTATGAGACACTGGTCAGCAATATGATGGAATACTCCCCATGAGTCTGAATGACTGCAACACTCAAGAAGCTTGACACCATCCAGGACAAAACTGCCCACATGACTGGCACCAGATCCACAAACATGTATTCCTTCATCACTCAGGTTCTGTAGCAACTGTGTGTACCATTTACAAAATGTGCTGCAGAAATTAACCGAGGCTCCTTTGTAGTACTTGCCAAACCCAGGCCCATTTACGTCTAAAATGAGAAAAGCAGCAGATTCATTGGAATACCATCACCTGCATGTTTCCCAGATTATCATTCTGATCTGGAAATATATTGCCATTCCTTTGGTGCTATTGGGTCAAAATCCTGGAATGTCCTCTTGAATGCTATTTTGGGTCTAACGTGACCAAATAGAATGCAGTGGTTAAAGAGAGACAACTGGGATGGGCAATCAATGCTGGCCAAGCAAATGATGGCCACATTTCATAAATGAATAAAAGAGAACTAACTGGCTGAACCAGCTAAGTCAGTCATGTCTAGCAGGGAGGCAGCAATGGCATTGCCCACAACTCTTTCCTGCCTGTATATTAGACCACCATCTATGCATTTTCCCAGCTACAGTCATTATGGCTGTCATTCCAACTCTTACTTTGTCAGTGAAAAGTACTCTGGGCACAATATCCATGAAAATACTGAACTGATGTGATCCAGATTGATAATGAGGGTAGAGAACATAACTAAGAGGCTTAGCATCCTTTACCATTCCCACACTTTAAAGAAACTGTTCAACTGCATAGTAATTCAAACCTGCAAAAACAAAATAATAAGTAGATAGGCAGGAGGATGGAAGAACATAACAAGCCAGGCAACATCAGGAGGTGCAGAAGTTGACGTTTTAGGTGTAACCCTTCTTCAGCACTGGGGGTGGGTATAGGGGGAGCTGCAAATAAAGGGGATGGCAGAGACAGGGTGGTGAAGTTGGGATAGGTTATGACAGGTAGAGGGTATGACCTGGTTGGTCAAGGGGAGAAAGGAAGTCGCAGGGAGCAGTGGGAGGGAGAGGGCCGGGCTGGGAAAGGAGTCAGGAGATGGGGAGGGAGGTTATTTGAAATGGAGAATTCAATGTTGAGTCCTCTGGCTGTAGGATGCCCAGACAGAGGATAAAGCATTGTTCCTCCAATAGGAGCTGTGGTTTGTATTGGCAATGGGGGAGGCCAAGGATGGTCATGTTGGAAAGGGATTGTGAAGGGAATTAAATTGGGCAGTGACTAGGAGGTCCAGTCAGCCCCTGCGGAGCTGGCTGCGATGCTCGGTGACCCATTCCTTAAGATTATGTTCAGACTCTCCAATGCAGAGGAGACCACATTGAGAGCACCTGATGCAGTAAACTATGTTGGAAGAGAGGCAGGTGAACCTCTGTCTCAGTTGGAAGGGCTGTTTGGAGCTCTGGAAGGGTGTGGTGTACCAGCACATGTTGCATCTTTCCTTGTTGCAGGGAAAATTACCGGGGGGTTCAGTGGCGAGGCTGGTGGGAACGTTCAGAGGGAACAGTCCTTGCGGAAGGCAGAGGAGTGGGGAGAGGAAGATGTTCTTAGTGGTAGAGTCTATTTGGAGTTGGCAGACGTTTTTGAGGATGATGCATTGGATGCAGAGATTAGTGGGGTGGTAAGTGAGGACAAGGAAGACTTTGTCCTTATTGTATTAGAAGGGGGGATTAGAGCAGTGGAACGGGGAATGGAGGTGATGTAGTGGAGGGCTGTCTGGATGATAGAGGGAGGAAAAGCACATTATAGTCATAGAGTCATAGGGATATACAGCACGGAAACAGATCCTTCGGTCCAACTCATCCATGCCGACCAGATATCCCAACCCAATCTAGTCCCACTTGCCAGCACCTGGCCCATATTCCTCCAAACCCTTCCTATTCATATGCCCATCCAGATGCCTTTCAAATGTTGCAATTGTACTAGCCTTCACCACTAGGGATTTATCCACTTTTATGCATTTCAAGGCAACTAGCACTTCCTCCTCTGCAATATCAACATTTTTCAAGATGTCATCATCTATTTCTATACATTCCATATCTTCCATGTCCTTTTCCACAGTAAGTACTGATGTAAAGTAATCGTTTAATATCTCCCCCACCCTCCCGCAGCTCCACACAAATGTCACCTTGCTAATCTTTGAGGGGCTCTATTCTCTCCCTAGTTACCCCTTTGTCCTTAATTCATTTGTAAAAACCTTTTGGATTCTCCATAACTCTATTTGCCAAAAATATTTTATGTCCCCTTTTTGCCCTCCTGATTTTCCTCTTAAGTATACTCCTACTGCGTTTATACTCTTCTAAGGGTTCACTTGATTTATCCTGTCTATACCTGATATATGCTTCCTTCTTTTTCTTAACCAAACTTGCAATTTCTTTATTCATCCAGTATTCCCTTTACCTAATGGCCTTTCCATTCACCCTAACAGGAATATACTTTCTCTGGACTCTCGTTATCTCATTTCTGAAGGCTTCCCAATTTCCAGCCATCCTGTTACCTGCAAACATTTGCCTCCAATCAGCTTTTGAAAGTTTCTGCCTAATACCATCAAAATTGGCCTTTCTCCAATTTAGAACTACAACTTTTAGATCGGGTCTATCCTTTGCCATCACTATTTTAAAACTAATAGAATTATGGTCACTGGCCCCTATGTGCTCCCCCACTGACACCTCAGTCACCTGTCCTGCCTTATTTCCCAAGAGTAGATCACGTTTTGCACCTTCTCTAGTAGGTACATCCACATACTGAATCAGAAAATTGTCTTGTACACACTTAACAAATTCCTCTCCATCTAAACCCTTATCACTGTGGCAGTCCCAGTCTATGTTTGGAAAGTTAAAATCCATCACCATAACCACCCTATTATTCTTACAGTTAACTGAGATCTCCATACAAATTTGTTTCTCAATTCCCCTCTGACTATTAGGGGGTCTATAACACAATCCCAGTAAGGTGACTATCACCTTCGTATTTCTCAGTTCCCCCAAATAACTTCCCTAGATGTATTTCCGCGAATATCCTCCATAAGTTCAGCTGTAATGCTAATACGGTCGGGAAGGTAAGTGATTGTTATTTAAGAACTTACCTCGACGCCAACGGTCTTTTTGCAGCAGAGAGCGGCGGGAGCTGGGTGGAAGTGAAGTCGGAGCGCAAAGCCGGTTGGGAAGGTAAGTGATTGTTATTTGAGTGGGTGTTCTAGACCTCAGGTCCTACAAAGTAGGGTCTCCCTCCCACCCTCCTCCTCTACCCTAAATTAATAGTCTACAGACTTGCCCCAAAAAGAGGATACAAGGAAATTCCCTCTTGTGGATTGAAGAGTGAGGCTTTAGCTCAGGAGTCTTTGACAAGGAGGTTGAGTGAAGTGATTACGCCACAGTTGAAGAGGGTGAAGACACGACTGCCAAGCTGGTTCAGTGTGCTACGTACTTGATGTGGGAGGTCAACGACTCTGGTGTGTCTGGCTCGTATAAGTGTGGAAAGTGTGTGCACATTCAGCTACTGACCGAGCATATTGAAGCACTGATGAAAGAACTCGAGGACCTTAGGCTCATCCAAGAGAATGAGATCTTTCTGGACAAGACCTTTAGCGAGGTTATTACACCGACCATACCAGAAGAGAGCAGAAGAGTGCAGATGATGAGGAAGGCAGAGAGGAGACAGATGCAAGAGACCCCGGGGGAAGTACCTGTCAGGAACAAGTTGATTCTTTTGGAAACAGTAGAGACAGATGACACTGCCAGTCCGTGAGGTGGCCAGGTCTGTCAATCAAAAGTTGGCGTGGAGGCAGAGCGGAAGAGTCGTCGCACAGAGCCGTGGTAATAGGGGACTCCATAGTGAGAGGAACTGACCGGGGTTTTTGTGGCAGCAGGCGGGACTTAAGGATGGTGTGTTGCCTTCCTGGTGCCAGGGTTAAAGACATCATAGACAGTGCAGGAAATCCTCAAGGACGAAGGTGAAGAGCCAGAGGTGGTAGTATATGTAGGTACAAATGATGTCGGGAAGAAGAGGAGGAACATACTACAGCGGGACTTTGGAGAACTAGGAAGAAGGCTGAAAACAGAACGTCCAAGGTGGTTATCTCCAGTTTGCTTCCAGTTCCTTGGGCTGGTGAGGCCAGAAACAGGGAGATAATGGACTTGAACATGTAGCTGGGGAACCGGTGCAGGAAGCAAGGATTTAAATTCTTGGATCATTGGCGTATGTTTTGTGGTAAGCATAAATTATACAAGGGAGACGGTTTGCACCTTAATAGGTTAGGGGACCAGCATTCTGGCAGGCAAGTTTGCTACTGCAACACAGCTACGTTTAAACTAAGTAGTGGGGGGGAGGGGACAAACTGGATGTTTAAGCAGGAAATTGAAGGGAAAGTTAGAACAAGGGAAGTCAAGAAAGACAACTGTATCAATGAAACAGAAAACTCAAAAAGAGATCATGCTGTAAGGTTGAGTGAAATAGGAGTTGATGGGAAGGGTGAGGACAGTAACAAATTAAAAGTACTATGTATGAATGCACGAAGCATTAGAAATAAGTTGGATGAGCTTGAGGCTCTTTTGGAAATTGGCAGATACGATATTGTGGGGATAACTGAGACATGGCTTCAAGTGGACAGGGCCTGGGAAATGAATATTCAAGGCTACACGTGCTATCATAAGGACAGACCGACGGGCAGAGGGGATGGGGTGGCCATGTTGGTAAGGGAGGATATTCAGTCCCTTGCGCGGGGGGACCTAGAATCAGGGGATGTAGAGTCAGTATGGATAGAGCTGAGAGATTCTAAGGGTAAAAAGACACTCTTGGGAGTTATCTACAGGTCCCCAAACAGTAGTCTGGATGTCGGATGTAAGTTGAATCAGGAGCTGAAATTGGCCTGTCCAAAGATGTTACTACAGTTGTTATGGGGGATTTCAACACGCAGGTAGACTGGGAGAATCAGGATGGTATTGGACGTCAAGAAAGAGACTTTGTGGAGTACCTCCGAGATGGATTCTTAGAACAGCTGGTGCTGGAGCCTACCAGGGAGAAGGCAATTCTGGATCTGGTATTGTGCAATGAACCAGAATTGATCAAGGACCTCGAAGTGAAGGAGCCATTGGGAAGTAGTGACCATAATACAATAAGCTTCAATCTGCAATTTGAGAGGGAGAGGGTACAATCGGAAGTGACAATATTTCTGTTGAATAAAGGGGACTATGGAGCTATGAGGGAGGAGCTGGCCAAAGTTCAATGGTGCAATACCTTAGCAGGGATGACAGTGGAGGAACAATGGCAGATATTTCTGTATATAATGCAGAAGATGCAGGATCAGCTCATTCCAAAAAGGAAGAAAGATCCCAGGAGGAGGCATGGGTGTCTGTGACTGACGAGGGAAGTTAAGAAACATATAATGTTAAAAGAGAAAAAGTATAACATAGCAAAGATAAGTGGGAAAACAGAGGACTGGGAAGTTTTAAAGAACAACAGAGGATTACTAAGAAGGAAATATGCAGTGAAAAAATAATGTACGAAGGTAGACTGGCCAAAAATATAAAGGAGGATAGTAAAAGCTTTTTTAGGTATGTGAAAGGCAAAAAAATGGTTAAGACTAAAATTGGGCCCTTGAAGACAGAAACAGGAGAATATATTATGGGGAACAAAGAAATGGCAGTAGAATTGAATTGGTACTTCAGATCTGTGTTCACTGGGGAAGACACAAGCAATCTCCCTGAGGTAACAGTGGCTGAAGGACCTGAATTTAAGGGAATTTATATTTGCCAGGAATTGGTGTTGGAGAGACTGTTGGGTCTGAAGGTTGATAAGTCCCCGGGGGGTCTACATCCCAGGGTACTGAAGGAGGTGGCTCGAGAAATCGTGGATGCGTTGGTGATTATTTTCCAGAGTTCGATAGATTCGGGATCAGTTCCTGCGGATTGTCGGGTGGCTAATGTTGTACCACTTTTTAAGAAAGGTGGGAGAGAGAAAGCAGGAAATTATAGACCAGTTAGTCTGACTTCAGTGGTGGGAAAGATGCTGGAGTCTATTATAAAGGATGAAATTATGACACATCTGGATACTAGTAACAGGATAGGTCAGAGTCAGCATGGATTTATGAAGGGGAAATCATGCTTGACTAATCTTCTGGAATGTTTTGAGGATGTAACTCTGAAGATGGATGAGGGAGATCTAGTAGATGTAGTGTACCTGGACTTTCAGAAAGCTTTTGATAAAGTCCCACATGGGAGGTTAGTGAGCAAATTTTGGGCGCATGGTATTGGGGGCAAAGTACTAACTTGGATTGAAAGTTGGTTGGCTGACAGGAAACAAAGAGTTGTGATAAATGGCTCCATTTCGGAATGGCAGGCAGTAACAAGTGGGGTACCGCAGGGATCAATGCTGGGACCGCAGCTTTTTACAATATATATTAATGATATAGAAGATGGTATTAGTAATAACATTAGCAAAGTTGCTGATGATACTAAGCCGGGTGGCAGGGTAAAATGTGAGGAGGATGTTAGGAGATTACAGGATGACCTGGATAGGTGAGGTGAGTGGTCAGATGCATGGCAGATGCAGTTTAATGTAGATAAATGTATGGTTATCCACTTTGGTGGCAAGAACAGAAAGGCAGATTACTACCTAAATGTAATCAATTTAGGTAAAGGGGCAGTAAAAAGAGATCTGGGTGTTCTTGTACACCAGTCAATGAAGGTAAGCATACAGGTACAGCAGGTAGTGAAGAAGACTAATAGCATGCTGGCCTTTATAATAAGAAGGATTGAGTATAGAAGCAAAGTGGTTCTTCTGCAGCTGTTCAGGGCCCTGGTGAGACCATACCTGGAGTATTGTGTGCAGTTCTAGTCTCCAAATTGGAGGAAAGACATTCTGCCAATGAGGGAGTGCAGCGTAGGTTCACGAGGTCAATTCCTGGAATGGCGGGACTGCCTTACGCTGAAAGACTGGAGCGACTGGGCTTGTATACCCTTGACTTTAGAAGAATGAGAGGGGATCTGATTGAGACATATAAGATTATTAAAGGATTGGATACTCTGGAGATGGGAAACATGTTTCCGCTGATGGATGAGTGCCGAACCGGAGGACACAGCTTAAAAATACGGGGTAGACCATTTAGGACAGAGATGAGGAGAAACTTCTTCACCCAGAGAGTGGTGGCTGTGTGGAATGCTCTGACCCAGAGGGTAGTGGAGGCCCAGTCTCTGGATTCATTTAATAAAGAGTTGGATAGAGCTCTCAAGGATAGTGGAATCAAGGATTATGGAGATAAGGCAGGAACAGAATACTGATTAAGGATGATCAGCCATGATCATATTGAATGGTGATGCAGGCTCGAAGGGCAGAATGGCCTTCTCCTGCACCTATTGTCTATTGTCTTATCAAAAATGCCACTCCCCCTCCTCTCTTGCCTCCCTTTCTATCCTTTCTGTCACATTTGTATCCTGCCAGTCCTATCCATCTTTGAGCCATGTTTCTGTAATTACTATGATATCCCAGTCCCATGTTCCTAACCATGCCCTGAGTTCATCTGCCTTCCCTGTTAGGCCCCTTGCATTGAAATAAATGCAGTTTAACTTATCAGTCCTACCTTGTTCTATGCTTTGTCCCTGCCTGCCCTGACTGTTTGATTCGCCTTTGTTCTCAACTGTACCAGTCTAAGATTGATCTCTTTCCTCATTAACTCCCTGGTTCCCCCTTCCCCCCCCCCCCCCCCCACCCTCACTTTACTTGTTTAAATCTTCCCTAGCAGCTTTAGCAAATCTCCTTGCCAGTATATTAGGCTCCTTCCAATTGAGGTGCAATCCGTCCTTCTACCCCAGAAGAGATTCCAATGTCCCAAAAATGTGATTGATTCTCCCATGCACCAGCTACTCAGCCATGTATTCATCTGCTCTATCCTCCTAGTCCTGCCCTCACTAACTCGTAGCACTGGGAGTAATCCAAATGTTACTATTCTTGAGGACCTCCTTCTTTCAAATTTCTGCCTAACTCTCTGTAATCTCACTTCAGAACCTGAATCTTTTCCCTTCCTATGTCATTGTTTCCAATGTGTAAAATGACCTCTTGCTGGCCCCTTGAGAACATTCTGCACCCTCTCTGAGACATCCTTGATGCTCGCCCACAACTTCCACCCTACTCTCAAATTCACTTGGTCCATCTCGGACACCTCCCTTCCTGTTCTTGACCTCTCCATTTCCATCTCCAACAGCAGTCTCCAGATGGATGTTCACTATAAACCCACAGACTACCTGGACTACACCCCCTCCCACCCAGTATCCTGAAAGAACTCCATCCCATTCTCCCAATGTCTCTGCATCCGCCGCATCTGCTTGGATGAGGACACAATTCACTCGCAAGCATCCCAGATGTCCACCTATTTTGAACAATGTGCTTTTCCTTCCTTTATCATCCAGACAGCCCTGCACCGCACTGCCTCCATTCCCCATTCCACTGATCTAAACCTCCCTAATGCAATAAAGACAGAGACCCCTTGGCCTCACCTACCACCCCACCAGTCTCCACATTCAATGCTTCTGCCAATTCCATCTAGACTCCACCACCAATAGCACCTTCCCCTCCCCACCCCCTCTCTGCCTTCCACAAGGACTGTTCTCTCTGACAGTCCTTGGTTTGCGCCACCGTCATCACTGAACCTACTTTCCTCTACAACCAGAAAAGATGCAAATCCTGCCGGTACACCAGCCGCTCACCTCCACCCAGGGCCTCAAACAGTCCTTCCAGGTGAGACAGAGGTTCACCTGCCTCTCTTCTAACCGAGTTTACTGCATCAGGTGCTTCCGATGTGGTGTCTGCTACATCGGGAAGACCAAATGTCACCGAGCATTGCAGCTGGTTCTGCAGGGGCCGACCGGACCTCCCAATCACTGCCAATTTAATTCCCTTCACAATCTCTTTCCGACATAACCATCCTTGGCCTCCTCCATTGCCAAAACAAACCACAGCTCCTACTGGAGGAACAACACCTTATCCTCCAGCTGGGCATCCTACAGTCCAGAGGACTCAACATTGAGTTCTCCAATTTCAAATAACCTCCCTCTCCATCCCCTGACTCTCTTCCCAGCGCCCTCCCACTCCCTTCCACTCCTCCCTGCCACTAACTGGATTCATTCCTCCCACTGACCAACTAGGTTGTACCCTCTATCTCTCTTCACCTATCCCCACTTCACCATCCTGCCCCCGCCACCCCCTTTATCTGCAGCTCCCCCCATACCCAACCTCAGTCCTGAAGAAGGGCTATACCAGAAATGTTGATTTCTGCACTTCCTGATGCTGCCTGGCCTTCTGTGTTCTTCGTGCCTCCTGCCTGTCTACTTTGGATTCCATCAGCTGCAGTCTTTTTTTGACTCAAAACAAAATAATATAGCAGAATAGCTCGGAATAATGCTTTACAAGTCAATAAAAAAAAGTCAGAACAGCAAAAAATAAATCTCCAGAAGGAAAACCATTAGTTAAATGTGATAGCTGTGCATGGTTAGGAAAGAGTGATCACATCCAGAGTGAGACATGACCTGTTCAAGAAATTTGGAGGCGGTGTGGGAATTTGCTGCAGAGGGGAAGAGGTACATTTTGCTTGTTTCTTTGATTCATAGTTTGTATGTTTTTTCTGGATAAATTGAAGCCCAGGAACAGGCAGCAAGTGCAAAAGAGAATGTGACATCACATGAAACCATAAATTCATTGGATGGTATTAGCAGCTAATTTGACTATCTATTATAACTTGCTTTCTAATTGAAGGTAAATGTGGGAAATATTTACAGGTTACAAACTAAAAGACCTGTAGGAAATTTTTAAAAATCAAATTAAAAACTAAGTATATAAAATAGAGTTGAAGGGCCGGGCAATATGTTGTACCTGCATGAAGAAGTATCAAAGATGATTGATGAGGGCAGAGCAGTGGATGTGATCTATATGGGCATGAGTAAGGTGTTCGACAAGATTCCTCATGGTAAATTGATTAGCAAAGTGGCGTCAACTGGAATATAGGGAGAACTAGCCATTTGGACACAGAATTGGCTCAAAGATAGAAGACAGAGGGTGGTAGTGTAGGGTTGCTTTTCAGACTGGATGCCTGTGACCAGTGGTGTGCCACAAGGATCAGTGCTGAGTCCATTGCTTTTTGTCATTTATATAAATTATTAAGATGTGAACATAGAAGGTATGGTTAGTAAGTTTGCAGATGACACCAAAATTGGAAGTGTAGTGTACAGCAAAGAAGGTTACCTCAGATTACAATGAGATCTTGATGAAACGGGCCAAAGGCCGTTTCTTTCCACTTTGCAATTATTCAGCCAATTGTCTGCTAGGCTAAATGGAGTAGTGCACTGTCTACCATGTGTCACTAGATAAGACTTAGTGGATACAGTAATCTTTGCAAGGTCCATCACTAAAGAAGGACAATTCCACCTAAATAAAATGCATGTTCATGGTTGACCTAACACTGTTTTCCTGTAGTTGTTTTTTTTCATGTGTAAAATCTATCAATCTCATTTTTGAATATACTCAACAACCAAGATTCCACAGTCAACTAAAGAAAAAGGATCCAAAGATGCACTCCCTCTGAGTGAATAAATTCTCTTCATTTAAGTCCTTACTATAAGACTACGTCTTCTGGTCCTATACTATCTCCTCAACCTGTGGAAATATCCTTCCTGGATATTGCTGTAATCTTTTTGAATGTTTGAATGAGAAGCTTTCTCATTTATGTAAATTGCAGAGAATTTAGGTCCAGTCTATTTACTCCTTTCTCTTGGGACAATCTGTCCCACCTAGGAATTTCTTAGGTGAACCTTCCTTAAATTCTTTCTCTGGCAAGTATATCTTTCAGAAAGCAAGGCGATCAATGTGCATACAATATGCCAAGTATGGTCTCATCAAAGTTGTATTTAATTGTCATAAGGCACATTTGTTCCTCTGCTTTCATAGTAGAGACCAACGTACCACCTACCTTCCTAACTGCGTGTTGTTGACTTTAGTGAGGCAGGAACAAGGACACTCAACTCCCTTGAAGGTTCAACACTTGCCTGCCCTTCATTGTTTAAGAAAGCAACAATGAGTAAAAAGAAGTGAAATATCAGAAATAGTTCCACTGGGCCATTTTGTCCTCTCTGATTATAATGGTCCAAAAGTAGATGAAAGTACATGCAGAAAAAATGTGAAAATCTTTATTTTCACTTGTTGTTACCTTTGTTTATCCAACCAAAGTACAGCTAAGCTGTAGATCTTTCCTCAACATCACACTACTGCAGTGCAGTAATCAGGAGCAGGAACCCTGAAAATATTTCCCTTTTTCAACTAATGATTCAGAGACAAAAATAAAAATCATATTCCCATCTTGAGAAGACCAGCTAACAAAGCATAGGCCACAATCAAATTACGGGCTTGCTTGTTCTGGTTCAGCAACACATGTGTAGTGTACTTATCCACTGGGCTACTGGGATTGTCCTGACTCGGCTGTTGTAATCAAAATGAAATGTCAACAATGTTGGCAGGTCCTATATCTATCCAGATTGAACTTCAAACAACTTGAAAACTGCCCTATCTGTTTTCCAATCATCGAGCTGTCACTGTCTCATCAGCTCTGTGAATTCAAGATCAGCATCCAGTGATTTCTGTTTATCCAGACTGATATACGCTGCAAAAAAAGACCCTCAGTATGTGGCTTGCTTAGATAAAACTTAAATTGCTTCAAATAGAAAAATGATTGGGATGAAGTAATTACTTGATATCTGATGGAACTAAAATAATTGGAACTTGTTACAAATTGAACCACAAATCTATGAAAACCCTGGGGAAAGTCATGCTGCAATCTGAAAATATTTCACAAAGGAAATCGTAATCCTAGTGAGTCATACAGATGAATCTGAAAGGGTTTCAGATGATTAACTATAGCATCATATGTGACTCATGAAACAAATGATATATAAATACTGTATTAAAAATTACAACTGTGAGCAAACTTATTCTGCAGTTTATGCATTCCTGAACCCCAAATAAAAATCTATGTTCAGTGAAGTAAAAATATTCTCATTTCTGTTTAGATAATGCAAACATAATTTATATGTGTTATCACTGGATGATTTTATTTGATAATAGAATTATAAAAATGAGTAAAAAGAAATGAAATATCAGAAGTTGTTCCACTGGGCCACTTTGTCTATGGTTAGTGCTTCTCTGATTGTAGCGATCCAAAAGTAGACGAATGCACATTCAGAAAAAAAATGAAAACCTTTACTTTTGCTCAGAGTCATTGAGCTGTAGAGATATACAGCACAGAAACAGACCTTTCAGTCCATTTCATCAATGCCAGCCAGATATCCGAAATAAATCTAATCCTATATTCCTCTAAACCTTTCCTATTCATAAAACCACCCAGAGGACATTTAAATGTTGTAATTGTACCAGCCGCTTCTAGCAGCTCATTCCATACAAGTACTGCCCTCTGCATGAAAAAGTTGTCCCTTAAGTCACTTTTAAATATTTACCTTCTCACCCTAAATCTATGTCTTATATTTTTGGACTTCTCCACCCTGGGGTAAAGACCATGTCTATTTATCCTATCCATACCCCTCATTATTTTAAAGACCTCTATATGGTCACCCCTTAGCCTCCGATGGTCCAGGGAAAATAGCTCCAACCTATTCAGCCTCTCCCTTTATCTCAAATCCTCCAATCTTGGCAACATCCTTGTAAATCTTTTCTGAACACTTCCAAGTTTCACAACATACTTCTAAAACTGGCCTAACCAAAGTCCTGTATAGCCGCAACATGACCTTCCAACTCCTATACTCAATGCACTGAACAATAATGTTGCTATCTTGTTAAAGATTATTATTGACAAACAAGTGATGAATTCTGCAGCAGCTTGGCTTTAAAATAATGTATTTGTTTCCAGGTCAAATGTTTCCTTAAAGAACATTACCTACTTCCCAGCCTCTCACTCTTTAAGAAATACATTAGAATTGAGCAGCTCATGCCAATTAGTGCAGCTCACTCTGTGTTGCCAACCAAAGTAAGCTTTACTTCCATAATATTTAGTTTACTTTCCTGGGCCTTTGCATTTCATGGCTGTGGAATAGTGAGATTCATGTAAATCATGATGCTATAACTGATCGCATGACTCTGCTATAAGGAAGAAAATAAATGCTGATCTAAAATCAGCAAATGAAGAGAGAGGTCTTAGACAGCACACCAGAGAGCTGTATTGAAAACCTGTTTTATATATGGATGTAAATAGAGTTACAATATATAAGGAGATGTAGGGCCTAGCTTAATGATAAGCAGCAAACAGCCTTAGAGACAGTGGAGTGCAGGTACCCACAGCCCAAAGATACTCCAGGCCAGTACCTCAACATACAGGTAGCAGCAGATAGTAACAGGCTGAAGGTACAAGATAAAGCTTGGTGGCAACTAAAGAAAATACCTCCAGAACTAGGATCTGAAATTCAAATTGAATCCAAGGGGCACAACTGAAAAAGGAAGACTCCAAAGGCATGTCAGGAGCTTGGAAGATTTAAGAAGATGAGCTGAGTAAAAAGCTGGAAAACTCTGAAGGTGAGCCATGACCTTTCAAATTTTATGAAAGCAGGGGAAGAAAATAATACCTTGGAAGACTTCAATTACAGGGCTACAGAGCAGGAAGACTCCAAAGGGAAAAAAAAGAATCTTGAAAGTCTTCAAAGCCTAGTCACAAGATGGCAATATACTGGAGAGTAGGAGCATAAGATTAGAACACTTTCATAGTTAGAAATAAAAGAAAGTACTTACCCAGAACATAGACCTTACCATTACCTCAATCATTTCATAATGTAGAAGAATCACAGCAAAGCCAGAAGTGGAAGCTCTGAAATTGGCAATTTCAACATCACAGAATGGCTTCAGACTTACACATTAAGGTACAGCCCTATCAAGTCAATACATTTTGTCTGCTGAAAGTTCCATAGCTGATGATGTACTGGCAGGACAAATCATGGAATAAAACATTCTGGAACATGATGTAAGTGTTAAAGGATTCAACATGTACTTCAGCCTGTAAAACGAAATTAATGAAAGAATGGACAAGGTTTAATTAGAGCTTGCAATGTTTGAGAAAAACAATAGCCATTTTTTGTCATGATTTATATCATTCAGAAGGATTCTGTAAGTATTGAGCTTTGAAAAATGAAGCACTTATTTTATATAGTAGTCAGTGTGAGGGATGAAAACCTATGAGACTTTTACAATCTGAGGGAATTTTATTGCTAGCATATGCAGTCAAATTTATCAACTGGTGGAAATCAGGGTCCAAAATCAGTCAGTACTGTTGGATGGATAGGCACCAAGGCAGAAGCAACACCCTACAAACAGCCACCAAAAACCCAGAACTGTGAATATCAATGTATTAGATACATCACCATCGCTATTAGTTTTGAACTCAAACAAAGCAGATCAGGAAAAAT
The DNA here is from genome assembly GCF_047496795.1 of Chiloscyllium punctatum. Lineage (NCBI taxonomy): Eukaryota > Metazoa > Chordata > Chondrichthyes > Orectolobiformes > Hemiscylliidae > Chiloscyllium > Chiloscyllium punctatum. The sequence continues at coordinate 45,641,269 of NC_092750.1, read as the reverse complement.
AATCAGGGTTCTCAATTGTCGCGACCGGTGAGATTTGGACTTGGGGGTCAATCAGGGAAATAGTGAGAATGGTGTTTAGCGGTGATATTGTTGAAGATAACGATGACAATGAGTATGTATGCAAAGAAAGTAACTTATTTGAATAATATAGACCATATGGAAAGAAAACTTGAGGAAGTGTGAAATAATAACATTCATGTAAGTAATGATGATCACATGATTCTAACATCAGTGAGAAAGAAGAGATCAGTCTCGAATGAACATGTGAGGAGAGAGGTCTTAGCCACTGTACTAGATTGCTGTGTTTGGTAATCTAATATGCACAGATTTACCTAAGGATTGGTACACTACAGAAGGACGTAAATATCCTTACTCATTGTGAAGTACTCCAAACTTGTATAATGCACAGCTAGCAACATTGGCTTAAAGCAGAAGACAATGCAATGTGTTCTCCACATTGTTTGTGCATGCAGCCTCTCACTTGCTTGATTGGGCTGCATGAACAGTGCCAGTTGATTTTTGACACACCTCCTTTGACAATGTCTCATTTTTTACATGGTGATTCTTCTTTTCAAAACTCTCTATGGCTTCATCTCTTCCTCACTCTGTAACCTCCTTCAGTGCTAAACGAGCCGAGATTTTTGAGCTCCTCCATTTCTCAGCTCCAAGTTTGAACACTTCAACATAGACAATCATACTTCCAGCTACCATGGTTGTATGGGCTGCAATTTACCCCATTAGTCTCTGTGATTTTCTGCTTCATTCATCTCCTCTCAGACTAATCTGAAAACCAGAAGTTTTCCCAAATGGATAACATTTTATGGCTTGTTGTAATGTATTATTTACTATCGCTCTTTAAGCTGTGTAATGTGATATTTTACCACTTTAAAGACAATATGTTAAAGGACTGTTGTCATTGTTGCTGAATATCCAAAGGCAATTTGAAGGAGTAAATTCTGAAAATTTAATTGTTATATCTTGCAATGATTTTGTTTCTAATGATGGATATGGAATAATATCACATATAGCGTTAAAGCAGAACTTTTGTATCCACCTTGAAACTGGAAATCTAACCACGCCTTCTCAACTTACATTCTCTCAACCAATCTCCTTTAATGTACACATTATAATTTCATGAACAGGTTATCACAAATCAAGAAGATTTGAATTTTGGAGCACTGCATCACAATAATAATTTGATTCTTGCATGGTATGCAGTTTAGGACTGAATTAATAAAGTCAGCTCAACAATCGCTTTGTGATTGCCTGACTTTCTGGCATGTGTCTCTTTGTAAATCATATCCTGAGTCATGCATGCGAAAATTCTTTTGAGAAAGAAGAAAGCAGGTTTCTCCAAAGATGTCACAGCCTCCTAAATACTTTTTGAAGTGTAATCACTGGTAGAATTTAGGAAATGAGGTAATTAAATTGCACACAGCAAGGCAGGAAATAGCAATGTACCAGATAGTCTTTTCTCTTGTGGTATTTGTTGATGGATAAACGTTGGCGATCTGAAAATACAGCAGTATGAGGGTTCCAAGACTAAATCTTTCAGAGACACGAGAGGTGACAGTGAGGTAGTGGAAAAAGAAACTATTGATAGTGATTTTCTGCCTATGATTTGGTAGATAAAGATGGGACAAGTAAGTGTAGTCTCATCCACCTCGATGTGTGCTCAGCTATGATGAAGTCTTTTGACAGGTCAAAACAGATGAGGAAAGGTAGATTAGCTTCATCACAGCCACATATGATGTAAGTTTATGACTTTGATCAGAGGTAATTTTGGTACTGTGGCAGGAATTCAAACCTGATTGTGGGGATTTAAACATTGAGTTCCAGGAAAAATAGACAAAGTTTGGAGATGATAGCAGATTCAAGAACTTTGGAGAGGAAAGAGAAGTTGGTGATGTTTAGTTCACAAGAACTAAAACTCAAGGTTCATTTTTGAGGAGAGGGTGCTCACAACATTTATGAAAACCATATATTGGCTGTAATGAAGAAGTTATTGCTGTTACGTCTTTGAGCAACTTACTAAATGCAGAAAATTCAGAAGGAATACAGACCTCTCAGTATACAAAAAATAAAATCAGTTTTCATTTCAACATTCATCCTTCATCAGATTGTTATGTTGAAGTCCAACTGATGGAATAATTCCTGTAAACATTTCCTGTGAACCAAACATTTCATTGGCATCTACTTTTTATCTGCATCATAAATAATCCACACTGACATAAGGACTCAACAGAAAGAATTAAACCTATGCTTTTTAAAATGCTTTGTCAGATCTTTTTGCATTTGTAGTTATTTTTTATATCTCACCCATATTATCTGATATGATTGCCTCTAAAACATTCACCGTTTTCAATATTTATATATGGTCAGAAACAAACCAATTTAAATGACTTTCTGAAGACTGTTAAGTCAGTAACAAATAGTTCATCAGTAAATCAGTGGGATATGTTTCAGGGCTTTGAACACTGTGAAGTCAAGGTCATTGAAAATGCATGCAAGCAAACTTTCATTACATTTTTTTTATTGTTCAAAGCTATGGTGTTCCATGATAATATAATATTTTGCCTGAGCATGATCAATTAAGCTTTACCATCAAATGTTAAAATACTCTAGAAAATATGTTGGTGCTGTTTTTCAATTTTCAGACAAATACCCCAAGGTACGTCTGCTCATTTTAAAAAGAATCCCATTTACAGAGCAGTGCAATTCATGCTGTTGCGTAGCAACACCAAAAGTAACTTAGTCTGTTGAACATAGCTCTAGTATATGGGGATGGATATTGATCGTGATTAAAAGATGCATTTTGATGATCTTAAGGAAATTAATTTCAAGGTTTCATCTATTATAATTGTTGTCAATATTTGTACAGTTCAGCTCAATTTTATATTTTCTCAATTAGACAGCCGGCAATTTCTGTGCACTTCTTAAAAACAGACATCAGGTTATGATACTTATTTTCAAATGTCATGTTGCATTATAATTTTCAAATGATCCTTAATAATATCTGATATGCCCACTGCATCTGTGTAAACTGTTCTGAACATACATTTTGAGATTATTGTCAGGACATGGCCCAAGATGTATTTTTCAATATATATTTCATGCTGTTTAATTCCTATGTAAAATGGAAAGATGATGTTATTAGAAAATATAAATTAAAATATTCTTTGAGCCACCTCTTTAGATCACTGAGCACCTGAAAAGACAAACAGATTTCTTATTCCCCAATGGATCTATTGTGTCATCATATAACAAAACATATGAATCACTTCAGACTAATCTCATGCATTTCTTCTGCACAGTGTAGATTACCAAATTTGAAAAGAACAAAAGAAAACTCAAATGTACACATAGAAATAATGATAATATGATATCAGTTTTGTGTTGACAAGCCTAAATGACATTTGAAAAGCATAAAATGCTCTATAATGTAGAGAACCTGGGAAACAATGAGGTAGAGTGGGAGAAGGCTCAAATAAGTTTTGAATATCAACAAGGAATAGATTTGGAGAATGAAAAGTATACAGCATGGTATATTTGCAGCTCCAGTCATATTAAAGTCAGGTGACTTAGCTTTTTCACATACACACCAACAATTTATATTTATATAACATATTTAATGGAAAGAACCATTTCAATGCATTTCACAGGAGGATTTCAAAACACAAGCTCCATAAGGAGATCTTGGGTGAAGTGAGCCAATACTAGTCAGAGAGATAGGTTTTAGAGGTTCTTTTAAAGGAAGAAAGACAGTTAGAGGAGCACAGAGGTGTTGAGTGGAAACTTCAGAGATTATGACCTCGTCAACGGAAGACACAGCCACCAATAATTGATCAATTATGATCAGGAAAGCACAAGAGGCCAGAATTAGAGGAGCACAGACATCTTGGAGGCTTTTGGGTTGAGAGGAGATTACAAGATAAGAAGTTTAAAGCCATGGAGAGATTTGAAAATAATTATCAAAATTTTAAACTTAATATCTTGCTTGTTTGGGCATATATTTTAGGTGAGAGGAGAAAGAATTAAAAGGAACCTGAGGGGTAACTTTTTCACAAAGAGGGTGGTTCATACATTAAATGAACTGCCAGAGGAAGTGGTAGATGCAAGTACATTACAACATTTAAAAAACATTTGGACAGGTACATGAATAGTAAAGGTTTAGAGGAAGATGGATCAAAGACAAGCAAGTGGGATTAGTTTAGTTTTGGAAACCTGATTTGCATGGATGAGCTGGACTCAAGAGCTTGTTTCCATGCTGCATGACTCAATGCAAATTTGTGACTTTGATCAGAAATAATTTTGGTACTGTGGCAAGGATGAAAACCTGATTGTGAGGATGGAAACATGGAGTTCCGGGAAAACTAGGACAATGTTTGGAGATGATAGCAAATTCAAGAACTTTGAAGAAGGAAGAGAAGTTGGTACTGGGATGGGATGCTGTTCAGGAAGTACTGAGGTGATGGACTTCCAATTAAAATAGATAATGGTGAAGCTGCCTCGCAGTTATCCATGGGATGCATTGTTGAATGAGAGGCCATGACCTAAACAGTATGGAGTCTCCAGGTTGCTTGTCCCCAGGTTTCATAATGAAGAAAAGTTAAAAAATCAAAGCTTTCTTAGTGGTCGATTAAAGTAAATTGTATATTGCTGGCCTCCCCTGTCCAAACTAAACTCAGAGGTTTTAACCCACAACATAGAATGGAGGAAATCAACATAAACACATCTTATTTTGAAAAGATCTTGAACTAATGAAAAGGCTCATGGTAAAATAACCTTTTTTTCTTTGGTTGTTTAAAAGATCAGCTAAAACATGTGTAGGGATGGATCCGTCAGAACCATCAGTTGTCGGTCAGTCTGAGAACTAGATTTGGAAACCAGCTACAAGTCGTCAAGCATTCTGAAGATGAGTCACTGGACCCAAAACATTAACTCTGATTACTCTATATAGATGCTGCTGGACCTGCTGAGTTCTTCCAGCATTTTCTGTTTTTGTTTCAGATATCCACCATCTGTAGTTCTTTGGTTTATTTTAATTCAAAGTATCCAATCTGTTTGACTTTCAAACTTCACCTGACAACTAACCTCCTTGATATGCAATTACAAAATTGAGGGAGACCCTGCTGTATACAATATCCTCACTTCAACTTTAAATACTTGAATTCATTCAGCCGAAAAGCTCATGTCTGGCACGTGGGTGTCCTGAATTCAGAAATCAGAGAGAGAATTAACAAAAGTTGTAAAAGTGTATTACCTTTACCTTTGTCTGTGTGCATACTAGTGGGTATTAATTCAGGATAAGTGTGTGACAATAAATAAGCTTCTTTAGTTTAAACTCACAAATGTCTCCTGCTAATTTATTTAATTGCAAGCACATTCCAAGGATAAGAAAAGGCACACCTCTTTTCTTACAAAGCACCACAATTCAGAAAATGCATTGTCATGGACGGAATCTATGAAGTAATGTAACAAATAGAAACAAAAAGACTTTGAGCTACTGGTGAGGAAAGCATCATCTGCAAGAAACATTGTTTCATCCTATCCTAGAATGTGAGAGAAATGTTGAAAGAGCCTTTTTTCGACATGAGAGCTGTATTCAACTCTTGGATTATCATGGGGTTTGAATGAAGGTAAAAGTTATTGAGGATTCTAAGTCGTTTTGCTTCAAATAAATTCTTTCAAATGTGATTAAGGTGTCTGAGACCTTTAGATGTAGAAAAATAATATAACTTTATCTCTAGCTTTGTTAATTCTACTTTTACTGTAGACTTTTAAAAGAAATATGAAATACTAACAAGAACAGAAAAGTATGCAGTGAGAATAACATCAATTACTTTATTTCTAATGATTTGCTTTAATCTAACCCCACAAATGACCTAAAGTCCTTAAATGTTTATACTTAGAACATTCCAATATTTCAATATTCAATCCTAAATATCAGTATAAAAAAATTCATTCAGAGCACAATGTTACCTAATGTAACTACAAATTGCTCCATTTATTTATGGACCTCTGCTTTAGAAACAAATAATTGACACTGTTTAAGTAACAATTTCACAGTGCAAGTGTTTTCAAGTTTTTAGTCCTTGTGGATTTAGATATGATTGACAGAGAAAGGCACACAGAGCTCGACTAAAATAATGACAGAAATCATTTCAATGTGAATAACAGAGTGAAAGCACAACAATACTCTTTAGCAAATAATTTGCCATTATAATGCACCATTTTGCGACTAGTAATGATGTATGAGCCTCACTGTCGCCTGTTTGCATGAGTTTGCTGCATATATAAATGGGTAAGAAAGATTGTTTGCATCTTTGTGTTTATCATGTGATATTTGTCAACATAATAAGTCCCTGAGGAAGCGTCAAAAATCCTCAAAGTTGCAGTAGTACCCATTGTACAGTTTTGTCTGAAAAATGAAATTAATATTGTAGTCCTAGTTAGCACATGCAAATTTGGCATTATTAGCTCTAATTAAAGGAATTTTAGCAGTGTCTGCCACAAAAGGAATCTACACAGACAGCTTAAATAAGCTAAAGCTATTAATCACCATAATATGCGAAAATATAGAAATATAGGGCTAATTTGCACTAATTGCCTATATTAAAATTCTGCCCTCTATTCTGTCAAGGTGGCATCATCCTTCTGGTGTTTACCCAGCATACTCATAATTATATGTTTTAAATGGAAAAATTCAGGACTTGATAGTTTTTTGAAAAGGCATGCAAGTTTTTTAAAGTTGTGCATTAGCTGGAGGCAAACACTTTACAAAAAGTTAAGACACTCATACCTCACAAATTCAAAGTGAAATTGTAGAAAAGAAATTGAGCTATCCAATAGCTGAATGGTTACCCACACTCCACAGTGTGGTACTCAGCCATATAATCCAGGAGGATCCTAGAACAGTAGGCGATAATGTGTTACTCGGGTCTCAGCGAATATGATTTGGAATGATTCGTTTTACCCTTGTGTTTCTTACCTTTCTGCCAAATCTCGCCAGCAATCCTTCCTAGAACTTACATGTGTGCTTGCTAAGGTAACACTTTTGCTGTAAAACCACTAATATAAGTCTAAACTTAAAATGTGACTCCGAGTCTTAATTCAATGCAGAGGATGCCTGCTGTACAATTTGTTGCGAAATTAAAATGATTCAGCTTTCCTATCTTACAGCAGTCTTCACAAGCCAAGTTTCTGAAGGGAGATGTGGTAAAACTAAAAGAAAGAGCAAGCCAATAAAGCAGGCTTGTAATGTCGACAGTGATTACCAGAGTTTCACAGGAAAGGACAGAGTGTGAAAAATGTGTTGCTGGAAAAGCGCAGCAGGTCAGGCAGCATCCAGGGAGCAAGAAAATCGACGCTTCAGGCATAAGCCCTTCTTCAGGAATCTCCGAAACGTCGATTCTCCTGCTCCTTGGATGCTGCCTGACCTACTGCGCTTTTCCAGCAACACATTTTTCAGCACTGATCTCCAGCATCTGCAGTCCTCACTTTCTCCTAAAGGACAGAGTGTACAAAATTAAGAACGCAAGATCAGAGTTTGCAATAATGGTTAAAAAAAAGGTCAAGACTCTGTATCTGAGTGAACAAAATTCACAAAATTGATAGCACAACTGGAAATAGATATTTATGTCCTGATGGTCATCCTGCAAATGCTTCTTTGAAATGTCTAAGGTTGAGACCTAAATATTCAAGGTTTTAACACTTATGGACGACAGGAATCGAGGAGAAAATGTTGAGAACTCTATAATTAAAGGATCATATTAGCACAGTAATGAGAGACCTTCAATCAGAACAGCGGGATATAGGAGTTTGTGTAAAATACAATATAGGAACAGTAAAAAGTCACTTTTGGGAGCAGTTTATAGCCCCTCTGATTGTAGTTAACTGTAGGACATAATGTACTGGAAGAAATATTGGGGGTTATTAAACAGGTACTGTAATAACTATAAATAATATTAATCTTCCTATAGATTAGACAAATCAGATTAGCAAAAGTGACTGGATGATGAATTCATAGAATTTTTCAGAATAATTTGGACGGCAGTAAGTTCTGTCTGTGCATTCAGACTAAATTAACTAATGACCTAAGTAAAAGAGTCTTCAAGCAACAGTGATCAGAGTAAGGCTAAGAGATCAGAGTTCACTAAAGTAAGCTGAGGAAATGTTCAAAGGTGGCTCAAAACAATAGCAGACATTTAAGAACGAAGATCATAACCAGCATTCCCTCTCATTTACTTACTGGCTGTGCAGGCCTCCTAGGCCCATGTGTGGCAGTGATTTTTGGAACTGGAAGTCAATGCATGATTGGTGCATGCTCGTGCAGCATATGGCTTAGAGGGAACAATGTTCATATTTCCCAGAAGCAGTATAGTCCATTAAGGAAGAAAGAAAAGCATGCACCATCTATGGCTAGCTAAGGGAACTAAGGATAATACCAAGTTGAATGGGTGGCACAGTGACTCAGTGGTTAGCAGTGTGCCTCACAGCACTTAAGGACTTGAGTTCGGTTCCACCCTCAGTGGACTGTGTGGAGATTGCACACTCTCCCTGTATCTGCATGGGTTTCCTCTGGGTGATCAGGTCTCCTCCCACAGTGCAAAGATATGCAGGTTAGGTGGACTAGTCATGCTAAATTACCCAGGGATTTGTAGACTAGGTGGGTTAACTGTGAGAAATGCACAGTTATGGGTGGGTCTAGGTGCGATTATCTTGAGAGGGTCTTTGATGGGCTGAATGGCCTGATTCCACACTGTAGGAATTCTATAAAAGAAGTGCACAATGCCATGAGGATTAATGATAGATCTGAAGTTTGGACCGATGTTGGAAGCAAGCAACAGATGACGAGAAATTCAAGGATGAGAGAAAACCAGTTTGAAATAACAGATAACATTACACAAGGCATTACTATAGATTGTAAATAGTTTAAGCCACAGAATGAAACCTGTGGTACTCTGCCAACAATTTGACAAAAAGGGACTTTTCTAGAATCCAAGGAACTGTTTAACGATCGCAACCGATACATCAACTATGTTTGTAGTAACTCCTTTTAAAATCCTAGGATGAACACCATCATGTTCAAAGCACTTGTTTTCGTAAAGGAGAAGAGTAGCTATAATGAGTATGGGCCCCCTGAGAAATTAAGACAGGAGAATATGGGCAACAAGGAAATTTTAAAAAAAGTTGCAAAGGCTTTTCATGTCTGTTTTTGACAAAGAAGACACAAGAAAAATCTCAATACTGGAAGAGGGCACTGTTGGCATGATCAGTAAGTTTGCAGATGACACAAAGATTGGTTGAATATCAGTAAGCATAAGGGACTGTCAACAAATACAGTAGAGTATAGATAGACTGGAGAGTTTGGTGGAGAAGTGGCAGATGGAGTTCAATCCAGGCAAATGTGAGGTGATGCATTTTGGCAAGTCTAATTCTAGAACAAATTATACAATGAACGGAAGAGCCTTGGGAAAAGTGGATGAGCAGAGAGATCTGGGAGTGCAGGTCCATTGTACTTTGAAGGTTGCTGCACAGGTGGATAGAGTGGTCAAGAAGGCATATAGTATGCTTGCCTTCATTGGTTGGGGTATTGAGTATGAGAGCTGGCAGGTCATGTTAAAGTTGTACAAAACGTTGGTTCGGCCGCACTTAGAATACTGCGTACAGTTCTGGTCGCCACATTACCAAAAGGATGTGGACACTTCGGAGAGGGTGCAGAGAAGATTTATGAGGATATTGCCTGGCATGAAAGGTGCTAGCTACTAAGAGAGGTTGAGTAGGTTAGGTTTGTTTTCATTAGAAAAAAAGGAGACGGGCGGGGGGGTTCCTGATTAAGGTCTACAAAATCATGAAGGGTATAGACAGAGTAGATAAAGATAGGCTTTTTTCCCAGGGTGAAGGATTCAATAATGAGAGGTACGCTTTCAAGGTGAGAGGTGAAAAGTTTAAAGGGGATACACACGGCAAGTACTTTACCCAGAGGCTGGTGGGTGTCTGGAACGCGTTGCCATCAGAGGTGGTAGATGCAGTCACAATAGATTCAGTTAAGATGCATGAGTAGGTGGGGAGCAGAGGGATACAGATGCTTAGGAATTGGGCGACAGGTTTATATTTGGATCGGCTTACGCTTGGACGGCCGAAAGGCTGTTCCTGGGCTGCAAATTTTCTTTGTTCTTTGTTCTTTGTACTTGGCAATCAAGAAATAAAAGGGAGGAAAGAACTTAAATCAGTCACAGTCATTACAGAAAAGGTCGTCAGAAAACTATTAGAACCAAAGGCTGTCAAATCCTCTGAACATGATGGCTTTCATCCTCGGGTTTTAAAATGAGTTGTTGCAAATATAGTCGATGTATCGGTTGTGATCTTTAAAATGTTCCTTGGATTCAAGAAACATCCCAATTTGGCAAATTGCTAGCAGAATACCACAGGATTCATTTTGGGGGCTAATTTTTTTTTACATTCTATAGTAATGCCTTGACTAAAGGGACCACATGTACAAAACCTAAATTTACTGAAAACACGGGAAAGTAAGTTGTCAAGCTGTAGTCCACAAAAAGATTTAGACAAATTAAGTGATTGGCAAACTTTTGACAGATGAAGTATAATGTGGGAAAATGTGTACTTTCCCACTTTGGCAAAAAGAATGGAAAAGCATTGTACTATGTGAATGGAGGGGGAATGCAAATATCTGTGGTATACCTGGGTGTTCTGCTACATAAATTGCAAAATGTTGGTCAGCAGTAATTAGGAAGAGAAATGGATTGTTGCAAGGGGAATCCACTATAAAATTGGCGAGTTACTGTTGCAGACTTACAGCCTCTTAGACAGCATTTAGGGCACAGTGTTCAATTTTAGTCTTTTTACATGAAAAGAGATATAATTGCAATAGAACCAATTCATATAATGATTACTTGCATGATTATTGGAATGAAGAGGTCATGTTATATGGAAAGGTTGAGCAGGCTAGGTCTATTCCCATTGGAGTGTAGAAGAATGAGGGATAGTCTGATTGAGATAAATAAGGTCCTGAGGAGACTTGGTAGAACAGATGCTGAGAGTTTGGTTTCTCTTGCAGGACAGACAAGAATGAGGAAGTATAGTCTATAATTGAAGATTGAGAGAAAGAGATTGTTTATCTATGAGAGTCATTAGTATTTTTTGATTGACAAAGCAGTCAAAGGTTATGGGGGATGGACAGGAAAGTGGAGTTAAGTCCACTATCAGATTAGCGATGATCTTGCTATATAGTAATGGCCTAAACAAGAGGGCCAAATGGCCCTGTCCTTGACTTTCTTTGGCACACTCATTAATGCAATTTACTGAGCTGTGACCTCGAACAACATGCTAACTGTTTCTAAGAGCCAGTGGTAACACCAGGTAAATGTGAGATTCAGTACATGAGCCACTTTAAATGACATGTTGAGCCTCCCTATGAAAGGTGCTGCACCTCCCTACCGCCTTTCACACCCTGAATTCTATATCACTATTTTCTATCCTTTATTCCCCACATATCATTCCTTTCTGGGTTGCAGCTTCTGTAACGATCTGATAGCAAGAAGATGATAATATTTCCCAAGCTCCCATACAGCCTTTGATGTTTGTGCTGATTGGTATAGCTTGTTATTGAGCAGTGCAGTGAAGAAATGAATCTGTAGCACCAAAAAAGAACTGTGAGTAATTTAAATTGCTCTACTCTTGGTCAATACCTTCTTACACAAAATTATATTTCAGCCAAGCACCTAAAGGCTAAGTGAACTGCTTCTTGAAGCAAACTGATAATGTGGTCTGAATATTACAATATTGATGCAAGGGCAATATTGTCACATAGCTCCAGAAATAATAGCTATTCCATTAGTCCATCTAAGATCCATTAGAGATAGGAAACTTACTGACAAGATTGCAAAGAGAGGACTTAAGTGACATAAATGAATTGGCACTTTAAAAATATTATCCCAAATGCTTTTACTTCTGGGACATTCTAAGGAGAAAGGAAGGAGACTGTGAATTATCTCTTAAGTATTCAATTGATTTTGTTAAAATGATTTAGTTTTTAAAAAATATATGTATTTCATTTTGGATATCAATTCCGTTTAGACAAAGTAAAAAATAGGACACTCTAGCAATACACATTTAATTGATTTGAATTGGCTAGGTTAATAAGAAAGAAGCTTATGATCATACCTTCCAAAAGGTGTTAGGAGAAGGAGTGGACTTTTCTGTCACAGTGACCTTTTGGAACTTGATTCAATTGCTGGCGGGGATTAATGATGAACTTCATTGAATTAGCTGAGGGTTTTCTTTTCTGTAAGCTGTTTCACTTGACATGGGAGCTAAAATTCTTGTGGATCAGAATCTCCCGGATCACATGCAAAAAATTTATGCTAGCTTCTATATCAATTTTGTGGGTGGAATATTACATCCAAATTTCCTGCAGAAGTCACATTGCTATATTAAAATATAAAGTTCAAATTAAACCAAAGAAAAATTCAATGTCACCACTACATAGTCATATAGACAATTTGCAGTGTAGTAACCTCAATGCAATGAGTCCATGCCAGTATTTATACTCAAGCTTCTTCACAGCCCTCTTCAGCCAGACCATCAACAAAACCTTCTTTTCTTCCTCATGTGTTTATTTAGGTTTTATTTAAATGCACCTATGTTAGTTGCTTCCGCTACTGTTTGTTGGGAATCAGGACCTCAAGAGCTAAAATTTTGAGGTCATGAGATTTGAGGCAGCAATGTACACCAGAACTCTAGCCAAGTTATAAGAGTTATAGTCTCACTCTCACAGTTTCCACTCAGGGGTGGAAACTCGCAATCCTCAATTTCAGAATGACAAAGGATAAAAGTTTGGGAAGTACTTTGGTAGTGATTTTTCTATTCAAGTCTCTTCGATCAAAGAGTGTTCTGCTGGATTTCTATGTTGCAATGCGTGTGTTGCATACTTCTAGCTTAGTAGCTGACTCATAAAGAATTTACTGCTAATTTTCTCCTTCTATCATTATGTTGTACATATACTGAGCAGAGAGGTCAAAAACCAAAAGATACAGATTTAAAATATTTGGTAGAAGGACTTGAGGAGAGTTGAGAACCTTTTTATTCACAAAGAGGAACTCAATGGCTTCAGTAGTGACAAAAGGCAGAAATAATTATTTCAATCAATCAGAAACAATTGCATTGGAAAAGTAAACTTAAGTGTTGTGACCTATCGGGATATGGACTCAGAGCTGGAAAGTGAGATGGGGTTGGATTACTCTTTTGGAACCCCTCAAGCATGATGGTCGAAATTGTCATCTTCTATGATGCATATTTTCTGCCTCTTTCTCTCTTGGCTTCCAGATTAATCCACTGGAGAGATCATTCCAAGTGCTTAGCCCTTCTGCATGACTGGGGTTTTGGGGGAAGGGCAATGGAAGAAGCTTCTTGTGGGGCAGGGAGCAGAGATCAGGATTTGGCAGTGCCTTGGTTAGTTATGGGCCAAGGCTCAGGCAGATTAATCGGATAAAAACACTGCGAAGCTTGTGAAATCACAGCATGCATTAGGTAAATTGTTCTTGTTTGATAAATGTTTGACTGAAAATCCATGCATTAAGTTTTCAACTTCAGACACTTACGTGATCTTTTTGTTTATCCTGGCATTATTTCCACATAGCAACCAAATGGCTTCTGCAATACTCAGATATAGAGGGAGTATAAATGTGGAACTATTGCAGATTGAGAAATTGAAGATATATCCAGTGATATTATACTTGGTTTAGTCAACTATGAACTGAAAGTTTGAAAATGGGATGTGATAGTGGCTTCTTCTTCCTCCTCTGTAGCTTGCTGAATTACTAAGGGAAGGGTTATGGTCTCCTGATGGTGAGGTTGTGCAATGTAAGCAAGCCACGATGAATTGTGACATGAGCACTACAATTGCTCCTCTAGAGTGACACAGGCAGTAGAAGAGTTACATTAGAACCCCCAGTGATATTATCAATGACATTTTGTGTAGCAGTTTGGTGCTCATTGTATGCATACTAATCAAGAGTACTTGAGTTGCATGCTAGAGTTAGGAGTCAGGTGGTCAGCAGGTAGCTCCTCACATCCAAATGCTACCTTCTGGTTTGATGCGTTTGCTCAAATGTTAATGATGCAGCTGACTTGCAAAGGCCATAGGTTTCAATGCAGTTGCTGAGGTATTAGTCATGTTTTTACCTGACTGTGCACAATATAATTGTACTCCAACAGCACATTCAGGGAATAGAACACTTCGCATTTGTGACAGTTCACTGCATTAGTGAAGCCATATGTGGATCTTCAATGGCATTTTATAGTCATAAAAGGATCTGATATCCTGGAAAAGCCATGTGCATGTTCCAATGCTCATCTCTGACCAGAGAGAATGCTATGTATTCTCCACTTCTGACATAAAGAATGTGATCTCATTTATACTGCAGTGGATGGCAAAGTGAAGATGTTAGAGATGTCACCTGTGTCAGGGAGTCTCATGTAAAGATGGTCTTAGCCCATGTCACATTCAAATTCTCTGACAGTACCGTCACCATCTGGCTCTGGTGTTGCAGATCTGCTTACAACAAGTGGTAGATTTCCCTGAAGTCCCAAAGTGGATAAGGTCACCCGCTGACAGCCTTTATCTTTCTCTTTAATCAACTGATCCTCTGTGAAATCTCCACTCAAAACCCTTGTTCAATTGCAGATCTGGGTACTTGAGAACAACAGCACCTAAGACTTGGAACAAATAATGTCTTCACACTCGTGAAGTCAAAACAAGCCCTTCCTTTCAGGAAACACCAATTCCCACAGACTTCAGCAAATTTTATGTTACAAAATAAAACAGACTTCAGCAACTTTATGTTACAAAAAAAACTTGCCATATTTCTACGAACAGTAGAAATCAATCAACAAATAGCCTGATAGTAGCTGATGATGCCTTTAATAGCATTGGTCAGGAGTTGGTGTGCGATTCTTCCTGGTGTTGAGCACATGTTCTGTTGTGCAAGGTTGAGAGGGTGCAACTTATTGTCTGAAATTTAAATTAGCACAGCTTTACCAAAATCCGTGTTAAATTCTGAATAACATCATGATCTATATTCTTGCATACTTCAAACAGACTTTTAACTTCTGCACAAGTACACTCACCAAAAATGATGTACAGAGCAATCTGTACCAAAAGTGTGCATATGCAGCTGTGACACTCTTTTGCACTCAGAGAAGCATGCATAGTGCGAGAAAAACAAGCACAATCGAGCTGGGTTTTGTGTCTCAAATGTCTCTGGTGTTTTCAAATCTTTTTATTTTAGAAAGTGAATAATTGGCCAAATTGTGCTGTTAGCAAAAAAGGAACAGTACAGCCATTCATCATACTAACAGTTGTCCATAGATTATTGTATTGAAACTTGCAATGATAAAAATTCCATTTTGGCGTATATGCTTTACAGATGATCTGAGACATGTGTAAACAATGGTATGTTTCTTGAATGGATCAGTTTGAAGGATCCTTATTAAGTACACTTTAGAATGTACAAATTAGAATATTAAATTCAATGACAAATTAAGCTCAGAAAACAAAATAAAGAGAGGAAAGTAAAGGTTGTATTTGGAAGGAGAAATATAAGATAAAAACAAAGAAACAAGTTTTTCTTTAAATCTTCAACAAAAATTACAAAATGTGACTCTGCACTTTGAAAATAGAACTTTCAGGTCTGGGAAGGATGTTTGGCAGAAATAAAAACTTTAAAGCTTCCGAAGATTTACTTTAGAAAACTCATCATAAAGATACCAAAGCTACACACTGTTCCATTCAACATTCTATGCTGAGTTTGCCAGCAAGATGCTAGTGCAATGAAGGTGCAAGGCAACTCACAGAGCAACTTTTTAATTTCGGAATTTAACAGTCTATTTGTGGTTACTGGAATTTGCTAACTGAGTTACACTTTAATAACTGTGATGTTGCTTGCACTAGCATTCATTCAACCACAGATCCAAGACTTATTCCCAAGGGCATCATACTCTTTAAATGTCCTCCTGAAGCAGGATTCTCATTTTAGACAGCTTTATTTCTTCCCTATATATTTATGTTTTAGTCCGACCCCATATTTTCTGAGTTGCCCATCACTTGTTTAAAATTTTTTAACTTCACCTCAAGAATATTCACATTACTTCAAGAGTAAGCAGTGTGCAGTATTTCCTCCAACTTTGATCCCATCCCAACACCTTGGTTCTCAAACTCATCGTTATTACTTGTTTGGATATGTGATAACATACCTTGGTGCTAGGTGGGACTTGAACCCAGTCCTTCTGCTCCAGATGCAGGGATTCTATCATTGTGGCACAGACCATTCAGCCAAACTCAATCTTCCACTCGATCTATAATGACTGAAGTACTTAATTTGCATCTACTGACCTTTCATATGACGTTGGGGATAATGCTGAATTTATTATCAATGTTGCTTCATTATCAGTCAACAGGGATTTCTCTGGTAATAGATGAGCAGGACTTTTAATCAAGCATCAAGCACCAAACTTATTAGAACCCTAGCCCCACTTCTTTCCCACTTGGTTCTAGTATGTACCACTATTTCAGCCTGTTCAATTCTGTGCAATTCCCCTCACAAAGGGCATCATTTTCTTGGAAGGAGTAGGGTGCAGATTTACTTGAATGATACATGAAGCTAAACAGTTAAATAAAGGGAACATATTATATAAACCACGGCATGCCCTTGAGAGAAGGCATTTGAAAAGTAATCTCTCTCTCCTCCCTCAGACACACACACACACACACACGTACTCTATCTCTCTCTCTCTCCCTCACAAGCACATACACACACACATATAAGTGTGTGGGGTGATTTTGCATTTGCAGATTTGTATTTGCAGTATATTATTCTATTTTGTTCAAAAAGCACACAATCTGTAGGCAGTCAATCAGTCAGTCAGTCAATATGACATTTTATAAATTCCGACTTTGGAAGCAGAACCAGTCTGACTCCAGGTTGGGATATAGGCAGACTCTAACCTCACAGCCTTAATGCATTATCTGAGCTGAGATGTCACTTTTTCTCATAAATCCTTAAGTTATGTTGGGACTGTGACTTGAAGGAAGTTCTGGGATTTACATATTAATGAATCAAAACCTGTGCCCCCATTTTAAGTGATTAAAGATTTAACAGCAATATCTAGGTTTGTTCAATGCAATCGGTTGTATGATATTTTGATCTTTTAGGATAAATTCTGTGTCCTATGATCCTGCCCTACTAGCTACCTGAAGGAGCAGCACTCCGAGAGCTTGTACTTCCAAATAAACCTGTTAGACTATAACCTGATGTATTGTGTGATTTTTAACTTGCTTTACCATTGTGATCTGTCTAATAGAAACATTAACACTCAGCAACTTCATAACAGAAATGATGCTGAACCTTAAGTCAGAAACCACATTTAACTTTCAAAGGCAGATGCTGGCAAATGCAAAACCATGGACTGGGATTTGTTGCTTCAGTCACAGTGAATTTTCTCAGTTCTGTGACAGATTATTTGGTGGAGAATAATGAAAGTATTCTTTCTCAAGGGAGTGAAGATGGAGATGGCCATCTATCTCCCCCTATTACCAGTAATGTTCTGGTTGACTGACTGTGGAATGCCATTGGCAAGTGAAGTACTTTGTTAATCTCATCCCATCTTGTGGTTTAAAAAGGCTGGTCAAAATGATATGGCGTTAATAGGAAGGGACTGTGGTGAGAAATCTAAAAAGGCATTAAATTAAACAAAAAATGTTTGTAAGACATGTTTTATAGAAAATGAAAATTGCTGTGATTAGTCCATTTTTAGGAAGTTCTAAAGAGGGTTGTACAAATCAGTTTTATAGCAAAATCTACATTTAGCATTGTCCTCAGCACTCAACTAGACAGGATTTTATGGTTTTCTGGGATTCTGGCCCTTCTAGTGAAGAAAACAATTACAAACCAGCCCTCTTTAGTCAGCTGCCCCTCAGGCATTTAATGCTGGCAGTTTTCCTTATGGACTCAGGACAGGACTCCCATACGTGTCTGGGGAGAAGCTCACTTCTGAGAGCTGCCATGCAATAAGATGGGGAGAGCATACCCAAACTTCATCAAGTAACCTTGAGTTTACAGTGGGTAGGTAGGTGGGCATGACTCTATCTACTGACCCACAACTGGGGAGTATAAGATTCTGCACTATATAGCTTATTCCATGTGTGAAATTACTTGAGCTGCACTTGGTCAAGAAGTGCAAGAACCATGTCTGAAACATAGACACGCAAGTTAGTTTTTGCTCGGCATCATGAATCTGAGCTAACCAAAATTTTCAGAAGTCGGCTGATTAGACATTGGACCACTACATTGTTTTAAACATCTCCTGAGACAATCTTACTGTTGCAATTATAAAGTCTATGCATTATCTTTACTAATGAAGCATACGCTCTCTAATCCTTGAGCAGTGATGCATTGTGGACCGGGTACTGAAAGCCAGTTTTACGCCTCTCAAAACCTCTGTACTGAATTATTACCCTGAATACCATAGGCTCATGCTTGTTTCCACATGAATGATTTGATATCAGATCACTATGATGTCATGTTTATTCACAAAGGCATATTTCTACTAGAATTGAAGCCACTTTGTGAACAGAAAGACGAGGAAATGTTCAAGGGAAAAATGAGTCAGGAGTAAAGATTTGGCTAATAGCAAATAAATTTATAAGGAGTTATAATCCAGTTATGAACTGGTGCATGAGACCATGATGTTGTGAGATATTTATCTGTGTATATCTGAAGGTATCTGACTCAGTTGCAGATTCTGCTGAATAAGCTGATTTTAGCTGAGGACACTGCAATTTTGCTTCAAGTACCCTTGGGCTATGGAGTGGAAAAGTCAACTGTTTGTTTCTGATGAGTTCCAATGATATATTTTTGCATGTTAGGGAAGAAAAGGACTGAGCAGGTAGTGATGCCCCCATGGTTAGTTTGCCTAATAAATTCTATGCAAAAAGTTCAATCAACTCAGTTGTCCATTCTCCTCCATGAAAGTTGAAGGCAGAAAATGGGAAGAGAAAACTGAATTTATAAAGTTAACTTCTTGGCTGAGTAGTGCAGGTGAGAAGTGTCTGTTGGTTGGGAAGTCTAGCACAGGAGACACAGTTTTAAATAAAAAAAGAGATGACATTTAGGAGTGACATGAGGAATATTATTTTACTCAAAGGGTAGCACATCCTTGGAAAACCCAACTCCAGAGCTGTGGAAGCTCAGTCTTTGACTGCCTTTAGAAGTTGATAAATTTTTGATTATCAATGGCCAAAAGGGTTGTGGGGATAGTGTGTGTAAAAGGCATTGAAGTGTTGATCAGCCATGATTGCATGAAATGGTAGAGATAGCTCAATGGGCCAAATGGCATACTCCTGAACCTATTCCTACTGCATTATACTCAATTATTCATGGCAAAATTAGCAGCCTGAGCCCAAAGATATTTTCACATTATTCCTTTAATGGTAACCAATTTAATCAAAGGAAATGTTTTGTGGGCATATGAAGACCTGGATTTTCCAATGTTTAATCGATAATTTATCAGTAATCTGGAAGCAACCAATGAAGAAGAATGGAGTGGAGAGAGCTATCATTGCATCATAGCCTCACATATCTACTGAAACAATTTTATGGGGTCAGGAGGCTTTATCAGATCTACAGTATTTGCTACTTACATGTATTTCTGCATAGGAATAGAAGCAGTAGACTCCTTTATCTGGTGGCTCTATTTTCCTACTCCACCAGCTGTAAGCCACCTCCAGAAAAGAATCTTGTATATTTATTGTCTAACCTCACAATCCTCCATGATCTCTGTTTTGCTCAAATTCTAATCCTTTATACGCATCATATTTTAATTGCACCATTGTGCCTTCATTGTACCTGAGCCCAAACCTTCTGTCCTCCTTTCGGATACTTCTTAAAACCTATATACTTTACTAAGCTAGCATTTTGCAGGTTGGGTGAATTGGCCATGCTAAATTACCCATACTGTTAGGTGCATTAGTCAGGGGTAAATGAAAGGGAATGGGGCTAGCTGGGTTACAGTTCGGAGGGTCGGTGTGAACTTGTTGGGCCAAATGGCCTGTTTCCAGACTGTAGGGAATCTAATAAAAATAATCTAATTACCTAATGTAGTTATTGTCTCAATTCTTCGTTTACTAAAGTTGTGAAGCTGGTTAGGATAATTAAATACATTAAAGGGACCATATAAATGGAAGATGTGCAATTATTATTCCTTCGATTTATAGATTTCCTGCTATTTATGAGCCGTGAGGTTCTGTAAATATTCTCAACATCTCCCAGTCACCCCTCCTTTCCACCGGCCAGTGGAATGGTTAGTTTTCTGGGTGCATCATTGTCGTGGGTGTTTTGTAACCTCGTTCATCCATTGGTGGTGGTCAAGTAGAAAATCCAGGGTGCATTTCTTACTCAGATTCCCTATTACTGCTGCAAGTCAATAATGGAGATTGTGGAATGCATTCAGATGCTGTTAGTATAAAGGTTTACATCAGAATGCCTCTTTGCTTCAACATTTTCCATTAGAAGAAAGGTTTCAGATAACATGTAAGTTACATTTTTGTGTTTTGAGTTAAATTCAAGATCACAGAGAATGTTCTAGTGTTACTCTGGGGAGGCCTGTATTTTATGCCCACTAAACACGGCTGTAACTAACATCATATGTTCATGTAAAATTTCATGTCTGCTAATGAGTTGTTACTGATTTTGAAAAAAAATGGTTCTTCGGTTATCTCTGTGAAATATCAACAAGGCTAATCTGATAAATTCGGATAGAAATGATATCATTGAACACCTCTCTGGTATATAGAACCATCATATACCACATCAAATCTCAAAAAGAAATTTAACTGCAAACCTTTCAATGTTGTCATGGGAACTTTTCTGTCCAGTTGAACAATATTATTTAGACAATAAAAATAAAAGCTTTCCATTATTAATTGAAATTTACAGTGTATTTTTTTCTGATGTGATGACGATTGTGATTTTTATATATTTTCATTTAGTATAAGTTTGTATTAATGACTTGTGAATTTTTCTGTGTGTCCGAAAGGTTAAATAATTTACTTGTAAGTCTGTCTATTGCTATGGTGATTTCTTTAAAAATAACTTGGTAAAAAAGTAGCTTTCAAAACTAATTTGTTTTTTCTGCACATTAGAAGAGTTTATGACCAAGCAAGGAGAACAATTGCGACACCAGATATTTTTAGAAATGTCAGAATTGTTTTTTAAAGCTAAAGGGAAACACCATAGCTTGAAAAAAAAGAGTTATTTGTTTTCAGTTTTTTGGGACAAGCATTTGGATGAAGATTGATATGTGTATAGCAGTATTCAAAAGGGAGAAAATAATAGAAAAATAATTACCTTAGTGTAAGCTCTTAATATTCATCCCAAACCAGAAGTGCTTCGGAACATTTAAACTCAGGAAAACCAATCAGAGTTTCCAGACAGGAAATTAAAATCAAAGTTAAATTAAGCCTATCGATATATTACAGAAAGACATTTTATTTTCTGATGTGACTCTTAAACAAGAGGCACTTTTGGGTACTGTATAGTTTTTTTGTATGTCAAGAAATTTTTTGAGATTGATAGGGATATATGTTATCATGTGTTTAAAAATCTTTTGAGTTTGTATTGTAAGCAAATAGTCTAGTTTATTCAATTTTATCATAACTTCTCCTGCCATATTAATTTCAATTTTATGACAAATCTATAACATTTCATGTTTATATTTCAGTGGGTGATCTAATTAAAACCAAAACAAAACATGATCTATCAAGACAGATTTCATTCTGGCATCTAACTTGTCCAGGAATAGCATCAGCTGGGATCAGAACACATGTCCCAATGACAGTATTCAAACTCAGCATCATTTGGTATTTACTAGGGCTGGGGAAGGTATTTGATACATTATATCTGTGTGGGATCTCTGAGAAGTAATTTTCCTAATGCCACTCTCCTGTCTTTTCCTCAAAACTCTACTTCCGTTTCTTTTCTTTCTCAGAAAACCTTTTTGAAATCTTCAGTTGACCCTGTCTCCCCTTATACCCACCCCTAGTCCTGAGGAAGGGTTACACCCAAAATGTTGACTTCTCTACTTCCTGATACTGCCTGGCTTACTATGTTCTTCCAGCCTCCTGCTTGTCTACCTTGGATTCTAGCATCTGCAGTTTTTTTTTGTCTCTGCACTACATACAGGCAGTACATTCCAAATTGGCACCATTCATTGCATCAAAAAGTGTTTCTTCATGTCACCATTGCTTCTTTCACCAGTTATCTTTAATCGATCCTTTGGTTTTTGGTGCATCCATCAGTGACTACAGTTACTCCCTCTGTACTCTGTCTAGTCACTTCATGATTTTGCTGTAGAAGATAATGATTCCAAAATGAGGAGGTTGCATTAAGCTCCACCCAATCTAATTATGTCATGATGCCTTCATATAAAGAAGAAACAGTTGAGCACAAGTCGTGACATCTCTAGCTCCTGATAATTTTTGTAATTATGCCTAACTCATCACTATAAACTACAGCTTGTTGTATGAAATAAGTGTCCCTTCTCTTGAAGACTCAAAAGTAGTTTATCATCTACAACTGATAATTAACTAGACCCTCAGACTCAGTCCACAGAGCTGGATCCATTCTTGCATCTGTGGGGAAGTAGTCAAAGAAAATGTTACCAGCTACAAGCTGGTTATTATTTGTTCCTGTACAGAGGCATCTTGCTCCTGGGAGCTGCTGATATAGCTGGATGAGTGTGGGAGGGAGACTTCTGTTTCTAAGCTGTAAATGTCAGTGACTGGATCCACTGTGCTTGTTTAAATGCATCAGCAGCTGTTGCTCAGGAGTTGTTGAGAGACAAGAGTTGTTGAGTGGAGGAGAGAGGGGCAGTGCATCTGGCCATTGGAAAAGGGATTCACTCTGGGTGGGACATGCCTATTAGTGGACCCTTTACAGGCTAACACACAGCTAATTATTCTGTCTAAAACACACCCTTTATTCTTAAACTCTTTATTCTTAAACTCCTCCTCCCCATCTATGCCAATGGGGGATAGAGTGGAACATTTATTGTGATGCATGAGGAGGCTGCCTTTGATATTGGTTGGATAGTGTGCAGTGCCAGGCCTGCAAGGCAGTTGCTGTTGTGAGAAAGAACTCTCCCTCCAAATCCATCAGGTCCATTTAATATCCATTGCTGGTGCCACCAAACCTCCCTCTCCCCACAACCAATCTGTATCAGACATGACAAGGAGAGTTTACACTGGAAACCGATGATGCCGTAGATGCCGGTCGGGTGAAAATAGGGAACTTGGAGTCTATCTCCGGTGATGCAATGCATGAGCCCTCCCCACATCTCCAGTGGGGAACTGCAGGAATTTTAAGAGGTGAGCCTCAGGTGCTTGGATAGAGTCCAGCTGACTCTGAACCAGTTGTGTGATTTATTGCTTCTTTTCTGTCTATTCACGTGATTCAGGTGGCCTTTGTGCAGGGTTGGAGTGAGAAGCAGTAATTTAAGACATTCTTCACTGGATTCCTAAGGGACTTGAGATGACCTATGCGCCAATTCTCTCTCTCTCTGCACAGTAAACAGGTATTTGTGATGACGGGACTTACAGAAGAATGCTGTAAGTGCAGCACAGGTTTAGGAGCTTCTTGTTCCTTAGGAAAGGAAGTGAGTGATGTGAATCTTGCAGTAAACCCACATTATTCTAGGACATAAAGCTCCTGAAGAGATAAGAGGACTCTACGTAGTCACTTTGCCTCAATTATGAACAGGATGGCTGACTTATTTACCACATATTTTCAGCTGTAGACCTTGGGGATCATGGAGCTTGTACTAGGTCATTTTCTCCATTTCACCTTGGGGAGCATGGTCACCTTGTGAATGGGTAAGTTCCCAAACAATAGCCCGCTTGTCCCAGCTTCATCCACGAAGGCGGGTGCATCTTCCTCAGTGGGAGATTTTAACTGCACTTCTGAGGTGAAGGACTGTGCTAGTGCCCAGCTCCATTCAGCATAGGTGGACAAGACCATGGGTTTGATTACATTGCTCGACTTGGTGGACCTCTGGTGGTATCTTCATCCTGACTTCATCAGTTTGTGAGGTCAGAATCAAACATCTTTCCATTTCAAAAGAGTATATTTCCTGCAATCCAGCAGGGTCTGTGCAGCATGCGTCATACCCAGACCACAATCTGGTGTGGATGGAACCTGTTCCATTCTTCGATGAGATCTGTGCTCTGGCACTCAACTTATTGCCAGAGGACAAGCAGGTCCAGGATTATTTCTGGGCACACCAGAAAGGGAAGCATAGAGGCTAATTGTCCTTGAGGCTAAAGTGAGATGTGAGCAAGACTTACAACCATGTCTTCTGTCAGCAGTAAATGAAAAAAAAGGGACAAAAAGGCATCCTTTCACTGTGTCTATGCCTAGACAGCAGGCTGTGACTGAGCCATTCCATTTCTTTCACAACAGGAGTATTCATTCAAGCAGGCCAGCTATACCTGACCGTGCCACCCTGAAAGATAGAAGGCAAATAAATTGAATACGCAACACTTTCCACAACAAAATGAATATTAGAAAACAGTAAAGGAACAGAGGACATGAAAGTTGGGAAGATCAACCATGTCCTAAGACAGGTCAGACTCAGAAGACAGGCAGTAAAAAAATGCAGCAAAGGCCATGTTTCAACATTACTGTCAGGTAGAATTGTTTCAACAGTAATTGGAAATGCTCATTTGTTTGTTTATTTTAATCATGCATAACACACTTATTTGTTGTAGTCAGGATCTGGTCAGTAACAAATGAAAAGTTCAGGAAAGGGTTGTAACTACCAGATGTAAACTTATGGTCTGTTTAATCTTAACATGAGATTTCACCCACTTGCAAAGCCCAGGACATCGTTGGTCTTTCCAAGTATTGTAACCTCTGTTTCTTTATTATTTTCTAATATTCATTTTACATTGGAAAATGTTGCGTATTCAATTTATTGTACCTTCTAACTTTCAGTGCTGTATATCAGGAATAACTGGCCTGCTGTGAATGACAATTCCTGCAGTGAGGGAAATTGAATAGTCTTCGTCAATCGCCTTGAGGGTGGATTCTGATGAAATGATTAAGCACATACAGCCAACGTTTCTTCTCTACTTCATTCTCTAAGGCCCAGGAATTTATGCATCACATCACTGAAAGGAAGACCTTCCTGTTGGCAAACATTGGATATACGGCCTTTGCTCCCGAGCTCTCTGACTGTTGTGAGGGACATTTCTTTGTTGTTTATGGAATAGAATGCATGCTTTATGCTGTTTTAAAGCTAGGTGTTTCCGCTGTGATTTTGAAAAGTCCCTTCAATAAGAATAGCACTCTTTTCAGTAATGCTTTCACATGATTTTATTGCAGTGAGTTCACTTGTGTGCAGTATATATTACACATAAGTTGGAAGAACTCATTAACCAAAATTTAGCAATTTTGAATCCTTACTCATTAAAAACAAAATATAATGGTTCACACATTCTGATAGCCAGAGGATTGTTGGAGCAGCATGGAGTTCTGTGTCAAGACCACGTGGAATTGTCCATGTAGCTGACTCCATGAAGACTGCCAAGGATTTGGATTTTCTGATGGAGTGCTCCAAGAGTGTCCATTCATGTTGGAGAGTCCAAAGGTTCCGACTTGCTTAAGCTTTTCATAGTAACCCAAGAAAAATAAGAAGATTAAAAATCTACTTCAATTTCTGAGTAACTATTAAACCGAACCTCCAACCCCCTACCCGCCTTCCTACAACTGAACCTCACCCAACTCGAGATGGACACCCTCACCAAATCTCTTTGACCACCCAAATTCCAGCCCACATACAACCCGAACCTAAGCACTTCTTATTTTCTGTCATACTGCCTCCACCAGGACAGAGATCTCCTACCCCCACCACCAGCCTTACTTACCCACTAGGAACTGACACCCTCTCCCCTTCTGCCCCAGATCCAACATCCCCTCCTTCCAGTCAGACCCGCAACCCCTTACCACTGAACAGACCCCAGCCCAATCCAACATTTCCCACTCCCAACCTGAACTGACAATCTACTCCTAACCCCACACTGACCTTACGCACTCATGCTTTTACAGTGCTGGAAAAGCACAGCAGGTCAGGCAGCACCCAGGGTGCAGGAAAATCGGCATTTCAGGTAACAGCTCTTCATCAGGAATGAGCCTGATGATTACATTCCTGATGAAGGACCTTATGCCTGAAATATCGATTCTCTTTCTTGGATGCTGCCAGACCTGCTGTGCTTTTCCAGCACAACACTCTCAAGTCTGATCTCCAGCAGCTGCAGTCTTCACTCTCTCCTTTCACAGGAGCTGTCAAAGTGGATGGTTCTGCTGCTGCACATTTAAATCAGAGAAGATGGTACTATGAGTGCTGCAAAATAAGACGTGATTTCTGTGAACTATTTCTTTCAGGCTGGATTTGCACAATCCTGGGCAAGTTGATAATGGAGGCCTCTCTATAGGATTCTTCAATGCAGCAGTCATCTTAAGGTAAAGTGGGTTTTTTTTTTAATCCAGAGTCAGAAGTAAGATGAAGGCAATATGTGGGCCAGTAAATAACAAAATGAATTAAATAGAAAGCTAACACAAAGCTGTGTTGATAATCTGCTGAAGTGTATCAACCTTAACAGTCCAAAATGCCCTGTTCACAGAGATGAAATTTTCCAAGCAGACAGGAAAACTCCCAAAAAACAAGCATTAATAGACAAGTTAAAATCCTGTGTTCTCTATATCAGTGCATTCTCTGTAAGTGTGTGCTTTGAATCGTCTGTAAATATTGCTATGCACTTTGGCATGTCACAGACCACTCAAGCTAACCTCCAAACCACAGTGACAACTACCCAAAGAATCACTGGGAAAATGATTGCCAATCAGTTTTTCTATTATTGTATAGCAAGAGGAACAATGCTGTATAAACAAAGAAAAATGGCGAAGTTGATAGCAGATGGACAGAATGTGAGGTGTCCTGAAATCCTTCTAGTTCAGGGATATCATAAAAACCTTCCACTTTGAACATAGTTAAAAGCTGAAAGGTCTGATGCCAAGCTCTGTTTTACTGGGAATGGTATGTGGTTTCCACTTATCAAGATGAAAGATATCAGTGCTGAAGACTGATTTTTTTTTTTACCTTTTGCATTCAGTGGTAGTATCAAGAATTCCAAGTTTGGTTAGAGATGAATGCAGGTCAAAACATTACTTACTCTTTCTCAATAATAGACCCTGATTCCATGTTGCACTGATGGGTGATTAAAAACCATACCAACCACCCTTGTGGCCTCTCAAAGTAAGATTGACAATTTAATACAGAAAGGCATGCAGTTTATGCTATGAACTCATACCCAATAGGAACTATGTTCAGACTCTTAACTCATTTCACAGAAACATTTATCGATGTTAGATTTAGGGTTGAACCCAGGCTCCATGCTGAAATCAGATTTTAAACATTTTGCGCTTTCGAACCTGTTCCTATATGGAGACTTTCTTTTTAATAATATTATTTGCTTTACATGTATTTCTTTTGGAAATTATTATAAATATCCCAGTGTGTTTTATATGGACTCTTCTATTAAGTAAAACGTAAGACACACTGATACTCTGCTCAGCGTAAAACATACAGGGACATCAATTCTAATTATTCGTGAAAAGTTTATTTGTTTTTCAAATGTACTCCAAACATGTAGCAGGGTACAGGTTATTTATTTTTCATAATAAAAAAACTTCTAGTGCAATATTCGCAACTTCTAGATTGCCAAGCAAGAGAAAGAGAGACAGATAAAACACAATAATATAATTCTCAGTTCACCTATTTCACATCATTGATAATGAATTCGATATACTGGTTTTGAAATTCTGAGCTGATCAGATGCTTTTTCCAGTTCTTTGTATTCCTATGGTTCTCATGCTCTCTCATTTTCCATATAATGCGATGGTCAATCATGTTGTGAATGGTTTGTCGAAACACTGCTAAGAAGCATTATTAGAAGCCCTTGATCTGAAATCCTAAAAAAATTCATATCATGCATCACTTTGTCCTGAATATTTAATCACCGTGTACTAATAGGCAAATTAAGAGAATAAATCCCACACAAATTTCCCATCAGAGGCATTGATTTTGTGCTTGGCATGAGAAGATATAGAGACAAGGCAGCAAAACTGTCAGCAGGGATACAGAACTTTGAAGCCCCCAGGTAGCTTAAACATGCAAAATCCATCAGTGACAATGAAACCACAAACACAAATTACACAGAAATGAAATAAAGCACATGTTTAATTGGAAAACATCTCTCCTCCACATAGAAAGATTGACAATATAAAACCACATAACACTTCGATAAAATATTGTTATGTTTTTTGTGCTAATTTAGAAGAGAGCGAGTGTAACTAAAATATGATTTTTAATTACTCAAGTGAGGAAGACTCCATAAATCACAGGTGACACAATTTGTCTTTAGTTCACTTCTTGAATAAGATATAAGCAACTTGTTAGGATATTATAGAATATTATTACTTCTTTTAAACTTCTAATTATCTTCAAATGAATTTGATCATGTTTATGTTTAAAAAATGACACAATTCATAAGGCATTGAAAATAGAAATTTTTGTCCAATTGTTTGGTAGCTCTTTTGAGGTTGTATTCATATTTGGTTCGTCTTTTTTCCATTTATTAATAATTTGAAATAAAATTGTTAAAAATGAACTGCGGTTACCATCTATGGCTCAAGAAATGTTTTCTTTCCCAGAGACACTGGTCATACTTTGGGATGGACCCACACTATTAGTCAAAACCTGCAATTTGTTCAGTTATGACGGTTTATCTGCAAACCTAAGGAATGCTATTCATTCAGGAGAGCCATCATAATAAAGTTCAATCCTGTCCTCCTCATTGTCCACTAATGTGACTGACCTCAGTACAGGGCAGAAATTTAACTTTAAAGCTAAAGAGGTCAACAGCAAGATAAATAAATTTGGGACTACTGAAATTTGTATTTTTGAACCAAAGTAAGGAATATAATTTATGTCATGACTGAGAATACAATTAAAAGAAAGATGGCAAGTTGATCTTGTTGCAGTTCCATTCAATGGTTATGTCCCAAAATCCGAAGTATAAATTTGGAATGATTAGCTTGGAAATATAAGACACTTATAAGGTTTATATGAAGATTTATTTCTGCAATGTATTCATTGGAGGCAGATTCTCACCTGTTGCCAATCAATATATGTGTCACTCAAAGACAACCAATTTCAGTGAAATCTAATAACATTAGGTTTCAGAAAATTCTGGTAGTGGTAACTTTCTCCTTTGACCTATTGAGCCAATTTGTTTTAGCTTTGTATCAGTACTCACTAAGAACTTCAGCTCAGCAATTTGGGTGATTTTTGGTATTACCTCAATTTCCAGTCCAAGTGTAGAATCATCAAGATTTAATCACATTGTAAAAATGTATTCATGGGATGTAGATGTTGCTGCCTAGGCCAGCATTTATTGCCCGTCCCTAATTGCTTTTCGGAAGGTGGTGGTGTGCAGCCTTCTTGATGCATTGCAGCTCATGGGAGGCAGGGAAATCCATGGTTAACAGAGTTTCTAGGATGTAGATCCTGCAACAGTGAAGGAACAGCCGTAAGGGTTCAAGTCAGATTCATGTGATTAAATGGGAACATGCAGATGCTCCAAGTTCATGCTTCCTGTATTCGTAATGTTGAAAGTCATCAGTTGAAAGGTGCCATCAAAAGAGTATTGGAGTGCAGCTTGTACACTTCTGCCAGTGTGCAAAGTGATGGAAGCAGTGAATATTGAAGATGGTGGATGGTGCCAATCAAGCGAGCAGCTTTGCCCTGGATTGTGTCAAGGCTCATGAGTGCTATGGAGCTGTATGCATTCAAGCAAGTAGGGAATATTTCATCATATTCCTGACTTGTGCCTTGTAGATAACGGACAGGCTTTGAAAAGTCACCAGCTGGGTTACTTGCCTCAGAATTCTCGGTCTCTGAGCTGCTTTTATAGCCACGATATTTCCATAGCTGTTCCTGCTCAGTTTCTGGTCAGTAATAAGCCCCCAGGAACCTGATACTAGGGGATTCAGCAATTGTAATATTTTTGAATGTCAAGGTGAGGTGGTTAGATTCTCTCGCTTGAAAGGGCCATTGCCTGCCACTTGTAGCTTGTGAAGGCTACTTGTACTTACCAACCCAAACATGGATGTTATTGGCACAAAAACAGAAGTTACTGGAAAAAGCTCAGCAAGTTTGGCAGCATCTTTGAAAAGAAGTCAGGGTTAATGTTTCAGGTCCGGTGATCCTTCAGAACAAGACCTAAAATATTAACACTGATATCTCTTCACAGATACTGCCAGACCTCTTGGGCATTTCCAGCAATTTCTGTTTTTGTTTCTGACTTACAGCATCTGCAGTTCTTTTGGTTGTTATGATGGTTTTTATAGGTCTTGTTGCATATGGAAATGGATTGCTCAGTATATGACGAGTTAGGAGTGGTGCTGGACATCTGCATGAACAGCCAAAGCCCAGTTTTCACATTCGGAGGAAGGGACGATCATTGATAAAGCCTCTGAGACAATTCGACCTTAGAGGCTATCCTGTTAAACTTGGACTGAGATCACTGACCTCCAACAACCACAACCATCATCCTTTGTGCTAGATGTGATTTAGTTTTCCCTGATTCTCATTGATTCTAGTTTGTTACAGCTCCTTGATACTATCCTTGGTCAAATGCTACCTTGGTGTTACTCCAAACTCATCTACCACTTAATTTTGTTGAAAAACAAATCACTTCCAAAGACTGCATGACACTTTGCCATAATGGGTGGAGAGATGAGCCAGTGTGCCTTTGCTGTAATCCAAATAAATCTTCTCTTGTTTTAGCTCTGAGGGGATGGCCACTGACAGTTCCTTCCTATCTTTTCAATGTACGTTATGGCATGGAGTGGAGCGGAACTGCAAAATCTTCCTGCTTAATGTCTATAATTCAGCCAGTGCCAGGGATGGGTAGGAGATGGAGTCATAGAGATGTACAGCATGGAAACAGACCATGTCGACCAGATATCCTAACCTATACTAGCCCTATTTACTAATACTTGGCCCATATCCCTCTAAGCCTTCTTATTCATATGGCCATCCAGATGCCTGTTAAATGTTGCAATTGTACCAGCCTCCACCACATCCTCTGGCAGCTCATTCTATACACGTACCACCCTCTGTGTGAAAAGGTTGCCCCTTAGCTCCCTTTTAAATTTTTCCCCTCTCACCCTAAAGCTATGCCCTCGAGTTCTTGACTCCCCTATCCCAGGGAAAAGACCTTTTGCTCATCCCTCATGAGTTTATAAACCTCGGTAAGATCACGTCTCAGCCTCCGACACTCCAGAGAAAACAGCCCCAGCCTATTCAGCCTCTGCCTATCGCTCAAATCCTCCAACCCTGTCAACATTCTTGTAAATCTTTTCTGAACCCGTTCAAGTTTCACAACATCCTTCCGATAGGAAGGAGACCAGACTTCCACACAATATTCCAAAAGTGGCCTAACCAATGTCCAATACAGCAGCAACATGACCTCCCAACTCCTATACTCAATGCTTTGACCAATAAAGGAAAGAATACCAAACGCCTTCTTCACTATCCTATCTACCTGCGACTCTACTTTCAAGGAGCTATGAACCTGCACTCCGAGGTGTAATTGTTCAGCGACACTCCTCAGCACCTTACTGTTAAGTGTACAAGTCCTGCTAAGATTTGCCTCACATTTATTTAAATAAAACTCCATCTGCTACTCCTCAGTCCTTTGGCCCATCCGATCAAGATCCAGTTGTAATCTAACGTAACCTTCTTCACTGTCCACTACACTTTCAATTTTGGTGTCAGCTGAAAACTGCTAAGCTTTTCCAGCAATTTCGGTTTTTGTTTCAGAATCGATAGCTCGCTGTTACTTCTTTCTTTATTAAGTACAGGGATTGTTCATTGGTTTTTCAGTTGTAACACTAAAGTATCTTTCTTTGATATCTCATCATTGTCATAATTTGAAGCAACTTAAAGACTTGAATGATCATAATGTGTTTTATCAGACATTGTACGATTCATTTTATTTTGTATCGAATACAAATCACAGCCAACAATGGCTGTCAACTATCACTGACTATTTTTCACCCTCATGCACTGGATATGCATTGTAATACCCACTTTACATGGAAGCATTTGCAAAATATAAGATCTTGCATTATGTTTGGTATTCTTTCCTTTATTGGTCAAAGCATTGAGTATAGGAGTTGGGAGGTCATGTTGCTGCTGTATTGGACATTGGTTAGGCCACTTTTGGAATATTGTGTGGAAGTCTGGTCTCCTTCCTATCGGAAGGATGTTGTGAAACTTGAAAGGGTTCAGAAAAAATGCAAAGCATGAGTGAATGTTTTGTAGGTACTTTCCTAATCAAGCTGTTCAGGGATGTTAAGATGGAACAGCTGGGATTTGAACCTAGGCCACTGGCTCAGAGAACAGGGCACTCCTAATTCTTGTTGGTCCCATCTCTGATTTAATTTTGCGGTGTTACATTCACTTGCTGATTAATCTTTATGGATAGATCTTCTATTTCATGTTTTTTTCCTGTAGCAAGAACTGAGATAGGGTATCTGGCAGCACCATTTCTCTTCCTTGTTTGTTGATGCTTTGCACAGATTTTGCTTGTAGAGCTGCTTCAGTTGTGGAAGATGTGGAAGTGACTGGTGTTGGGCTGGGGTGTACAAAGTCAGAAGTCGCATAACAACAGACCACTTCATCAGGTGCAGTAGCAGCGCTCCAAAAGCTTGTGAATTCAAATAAATCTGTTGGACTATAACCTGGTGTTGTATGACTTCTAACTCAGTAGAGGATGATTGCTATCCACTATGAACTGTCTCCATGGAGAGATTTATGAAACTTCTTATGTCTAAACGCAACTGTCAGAAATTCTCTTTCCATGTTGGTATATCTGGTCTCAGCTTAAAAAGAATGAAAGCTTTGGGTGCAAATACTATTGGCTTTCCCTCTTGTATCAACGCTGATCTTAATACTGTTGTGGAATTGTCTACTTGCAGGGTGACAGGTTCCTTATTGTCATTGTATGTTCTCACTTTGCATGTTACTGTTTTGAGTTTGTTGAAACTCATGTCACATGACATGGACCACAGTAACTGCTTTCATCTGCAGATTTGGTGCATGTTTTGACATATGCCGAATGAAGGAGCTCATGTTTTGGACCAGCCCAAGGAAACTTCTCAACTCTCTTTTATCTCCCACAGTTACCATCCCAAAGATAACCATAATTCTTTCCGGAGTCAGCTTGACTCTATTAGGTGTGTAGACCATCCGGAAGAAAAGATATTCTGGTACTTTTACAATACATTTGTCTACATTTTACTTGATCTCAGCTTTCAAGATTCTCTCCATGGCTTCACGGAGAAGCTTGTTGTTACAGAGTCATAGAGATGTGCAGCACAAAAACAGATCCTTCTGTCCAACTCATCCATGCCGACAAGATATCCTAAATTATTCTAATCCTATTTGCCAGCACCCGGCCCATATCCCTCTAAACCCTTCCTATTCATATACCTATCCAGATGCCTTTTGAATGTTGCAAATGTACCAGCCTCAATCGCCTCCCCTGGCAGCTCATTCCATATACATACCACCCTCTGCATAAAGAACTTGTCTCTTAGATCCCTCTTAAATCTTTCCTCTTAAACCTTAAACCTAGTTTTGGACTCCCATACCCTGTGAAAAAGACTGTTGGTTTCACCCTATCCATGCCCCTCAGGATTTTACTATGCTCTATAAAGTCACCCCTCAGCTCCAAGGAAAACAACCCTAGCCTATTCAATCTCTCCCTCAAGGTCAAACCCTCCAACGGTGGCAACATCCTTGTAAATCTTACCTGAATGTCATCAGCATTTTTGAATGCATTCGCCATATGCCTCACCTGCAGTCTGCTGGAACACATCATTTCTCCAATGAAAAATGTAGTTCCATGCATGCAAACACTTGCACATGGTTGGTCGATGAAACAGTCAAATTAACTTTGCAGGACAGAATGATTGATGAACCTTTGCATTAAAGATACATCTAAATTACAAAACAGCAACTAATTGTGACATTTGAATCTCTCAGAAAGTTTTAGATTTACCTGTTATATTGTTCTCTGCTCCTCAGCAGGCTTTTCACAGTAGTCGTGAACACTCCAAGGACCCACACCCACATATGTAGTCATGTGTTTGCTCCTTTATAACTCTCTCTAGTCTTGCTGTGCCTTCTGCAGATGCGTAGCAGAAGGAGAGCCCAACAGCTTCACCATCACTGATAATCTTCGGGTACTAGCATGTAGCTGCCAGTAGCAGCTTGACTGCTGTGCTACTAAAATCTTATCGTCCCACCTCCCAGTACAATTTGGGTGTTGGGTGAGGTAGTGTGATAAGTATAAAATTTCACCCATTAAATTTTCTTATAGCTATAAAGATGCTGCCAGACTGCTGAGAATTTTCAGCTTTTACAAACAATGTTACCTCACTTAGTTATATCACTAAATAAATGTAGGCTTGTCGTGACATATTCCTCTATTTTATCATCTGTTGGTTTCAAACTTAGGGTACTTGTGAGTCGTAAAAGTGAAATGATACCTTGAATCACTGGCAAAAATTCTTGGAATTTCATAAGTTTAATAGTATTTAACTCACTCTGCCACTTTAAAGCAGTTGAATAAAGAAGTAAAAGTATGTCATTCACCTCTTCAATTAGATTGATGGTTGATGGCCATCCATCTGTTTTGGTTCTGTAAATGTCGTACCCTTACTTAACAAGAATCTATCAGTGGCAAATTTGAAATTTTGATTTGGCCTAACAACTTTAATTCGGAGCAAATTGCAGATATCTACTGTTATTTATATGAAAATCACTCTTTGTTTCACTCCATCTTGCTTTAATTTTAATGTTCTACCTCTTTGTTATGGATTCTACATAAGACAAACTAATTTAGTTCTATCCATCCACTCAAATTTAATCACCATCAGCACCTCAATTACTTCATCCTTAATCTTCTATACTCCAGTAAATACAAGTGTTGGGGAACACTTTTCTGCTTTTTGAACAATTTTAGGAGTTGTTGTGAATTATCTTAGGTTAATAAATGTGCCAAAGTTGAGGGTCAGTACTGCTGGCAGCAATCAGGTATTAAATAGTAACTCTGGCTCAGAGGCCTCTGGGGTGCAAGAAAGAAAATCACTTTGCCAAATTGGTCTTGATGCCTCCAGGGCAAAAAGCACTGCCTCATTTACCTCACAAAACAAATGACAGTCACAGGTGCAATGTGTTTTCTGGTTGATTTAAATGCATGATGCTGAACTTATTGAAAATGTTTTGGTCTCCTTATTTAAGGAAGAATGTAAATGCATTGGAGGCGGTTCAAAGGAGGTTTATCAGATTGATACCTGGAATAAGCGGTTATTTGACTTTTTTGTCTGTGGATAAACTAGGCTTTTTTCCATTTAAGTTTAGAACGGTGACATACTTGAATATAAATTAGATTACCTACAGTGTGGAAACAGGCCCTTCAGCCCAACAAGTCCACACCAACCCTCTGAAGAGTAACCCACCCCCACCCACAATTTACCCCTGACATGGCAGTTTAGCATGGCAATTCACTTGACTTGCACATCTTTTGAATTGTGGGAGGACACCCACACAGACACAATGTGCAAACTCCACATAGACAGTCGCCCAAGGTGGGAATAGAACCCGAGTCCCTGCTGCTGTGAGGCAGCAGAGCATTAACCACTGAGCCACCATGCCACCTAAATCATCTGAATGAATTTGATAAGGCAAACATGAAAAAGATGCTTCCTCTTGAGTGAATCCAGAGCTAAGGGCACTGTTTTAAAAATTAGGGGTCTACCTTTTAGGACCTAGATGAGGAGAATTTTTTTTTCTGACAAGTCTGTGCAACTTTGGGGCTGTCTGTCTCAGAAGGCCATGAGGTGGTATCTTTAACCATTGTTAAAGCAGCGGTAAATAGGCAATGGAATCAAATGTTATCAGGGGTAGTTAGGAAATGGAATTCAAAACACAAACCGATCATGGAGCCATGATCTGATTGATTGGTGGAACAGATTTATTTGTATATGTGGAAGCAAAGAGCTTGTGATTCTTGATAGGATATTATCACACTCTCATATTTAGTTTTGAATTTCTCTCAATTATATGGAAGCCACAATGATCACGCTTTCTATTAACTGTCATCTCTTGTTACATTTAAATTCCCTATACACTATGTTGCACTTCCTATGTTCACATGTTGTGTTACAATCTACACTCATTATTCACTTTCAAATTCGCTACTTCCATTTCTTTCTGTCCTGTTGCAAGCTTTTGGTTTTAAAATCCAAACTTAGTGTTACTGAATCCAAGACTGATGTATCCTGGGCTTCACTTTGTATCCGACTCTAAAAATTAGGCATCGAAATTTAAAAGAAAATTTAAAAGGAAAGTTATCAGGGCTAAAGGGTAACAACAGCCCAATCTTGGACAATCTAAATTGACTTCGCAGGCAGACGTTTGGCCCTGACCGAAAATTGGCCAAACTAAATTAAAAAGCAGCCATTGGCTACAGAGAGCAGTGGAAACCAAGATCAAAGAGGTCACAAAGGTTCGGAGGAACCAGTTACAACCAACCCAAGGGTTATGTATCGATCAGAGTTTCTGGCATCTTGACGTCCAGTCAGTGCCTGAAGACGTGCACTTTCCACCTCCCTGGCTTTGGAACAGTGAAGGATGTTGGCGCGATCACACTGGATGATTTGAGCCCCCTCGTGAGCATATTGCTCAAAGGCCACAGGACATTTGGGAAGATCTGGGACAAGAGGTGATAAGAACACACACCTGGAAGCCACCCCATCAATAAGACTGCCAGTGAAGGCTTGTAGCAAGAGCTGTGGTGGAAGACGGTGAGGGCTCAAGGAGTCCTAGGAAAAGATTCACCCTGTCTTGTGAGACCCAGCTTTATGGAAGAGAGTAAACCTGTGTTAAAGAGGAAGGAAATTCCAAAAGGCTCAGCTCAAACATATGGATCATTTCAGGTACTATCTTTTGTCAGACAGATAGAGCTAAATAAAGAGCAAATATTTGTGGCAATTTTGGAAATGCTCATATTATGGTTTTACTAAGGTTGTAAGTTTGCTCACTGAACTGGTAGATTTGTTCTCAGACATTTCATCATCATGCTAGGTAACACCATCAGTGAGCCTCAGATGAAGGATTGGTGTTCTGTTCCGCTTGCTATTTATCTGTCTTGGTTTGTTGTAGTTCTGTTTCTGAGAGGTTGGTAAATGTGGTCCAAACCAATATGTTTGTTAATGGAGTTCTGGTTGAATGCCAAGACTCAAGGAATTCCTGTGCATGTCTTTGTTTAACCTGTTCCAGGATGGATGTATTGTCTCAGTTAAACTGGTGTCCCTCTTTATCCGTGTATATGGATACCAGTTATAGTTGATCATGTCTTTTGTGGCTAGGTGGTGCTCATGTATCCTGGTGGCTAGGTTCCTGACCATTTGTTGAATGTAATGTTTGTTACAGTCCTTGCAGGATATTTTGTATATGACATTCATTCTGTTGGCTGTTGTTATAGGGCCCTTTAAATTCATCAGGAGCTGTGACAGTGTGGTGGTAGGCTTGTGGGCTACCATGTTGCCTAGGGGCCAGAGTAATCTAGCTGTCATCTTCAAGATGTCTTTGATGTATGGCAGGGTGGCTTGAGTCTATGGGTGTGAAGTGTCTTCTTGGTTAGGCCTGGAATGGGCAGACTGTACTTATCGGGTACCCTTTGTTCTTGAATACATTGTATAGTGTTTTTCCCCAGCTTCTCATAGTTCCTGGGTACTGCAGTGTGCTGCACAACACGCCCAGAGACTCTAGCTACCCTGCCATACATCAAAGACATCTCGGACATGACGACTAGAACTACTCCAGACCCTGGGCATCATGGTAGCCCACAAACCTATAACCACACTGAAATAGCTCCTGATATTTCAAGGATGCAGTACCAACAATGAGCAGAACGAACATCATATATAAAATAACCTCCAAGGACTGAACAAACATTACATTGGACAGATGGGCAGGAAACTAGCCACCAGGATACAAGAGCACCAACTAGCCACCAAAAGACATGACCAACTATTACTGTTATCCATACACACAGACGAAGAGGGACACCAGTTCGACTGGGACAATACATCCATCTTAGGACAGGCTAAACAAAGACATGCACAGGAATTCCTAGAGGCCTGGCATTTAAACCGGAACTCCATTAACAAACACATAAAGTTAGACTCCATTTAGCAACCTCTCAGAAACAGGACTGGAACTGATATCACGCCCCCCACCCCAAGACACACACACACACACACAAACAACAAACAGAGACAGATAAATAGCAAGCGGGACAGAACACCAAAGTTTGAAGGCTCAATGTTGATGCTACCTAGCACAGTGATGAAACATCTGAGAACAAATCTACCAGCTCAGCGAGCACACATACATCCTGATCCACAACCTGAGCTCCAAATTTTCTCCAAAATCGTACTTTTACTCAGGAATATTTTGCTAATAAAACTGAGTTGAATAACAAACCGAATTCTGTGCCCCTTTCTATGCCCCATCAACAAGAGCACTCGGGTAAAGTGTTTTTAATAAATAAATTGGTCGAAGCACAGACAACAGGTGAAAGAGCAAAAGAGTACAAGTAATTTGTAGCTTTCAGAAAGCAGTGTTGCCGCTTTATTAACACAAATAATTCTGTGAAAAATATAGCAATATAATAATGCTGTACCATTGTGAGAAAGACTGTGTAACGCAGACTGTGAC
Organism: Chiloscyllium punctatum; assembly: GCF_047496795.1. Taxonomy (NCBI): domain Eukaryota; kingdom Metazoa; phylum Chordata; class Chondrichthyes; order Orectolobiformes; family Hemiscylliidae; genus Chiloscyllium; species Chiloscyllium punctatum. The sequence continues at coordinate 45,602,278 of NC_092750.1, read as the reverse complement.
ATTCTGGTTTTATAGGAATGATGCTGAACCCCCTCCATGGGTCATTGGGGGAAAAAAACTGAAAGGAAACAAGCTGATGACTATTAAAATATTAGAGCATTGATCTGATGTACAAAGAAATGATGCTGAAACCTGACGTGCATCTGGAGATTGTGCCTTGTATGAGAAATTAAATGCTAGTCTGTTAGGGCACCAGATCACTTTCAGAGAGAAACATGCCTTTAGGGTGACTTCCTCTGGCTTTCATCTCCTGTCCTTTGCCTGCAAATGGTTTACAGAGATGGCAGTTTAAAAGGTTTAATTTCATTCCTCTTTGTCTTGCAGTGAGCTCCAAGGCTTTAATGAGCAAACCCAATGAAAGCATTACCATAACTAATGCAACCTTCACAATCTTACCTGACCTGCCTTGCAGTTAGGAGTTAGTAGTTGTTTGTAAGACAGAACTGAGATATTGATTAGTATGCATGTTCTCAGTTTAACATTGAGCTCCCAGCCGTGCAAAGTTCAGCTGTTTCATTCCCTGTGCATAAATTACAGCAGGAGCATTTCAATTCCACAAAACAGGTAAAATTAGAGATAGTGAATATAAATGCAAAGATTAACTGGCTGGTGCATCTGTAGGCAGTCCAAGTAATACATGTATTTCACAATAATTAGCATCTGTATGAAAACAGTTAAAAGATTATAAGATTAGATTAGCTTTTAGTGCTAATTGCTTTGACAGAATGCACCCTCACGTAACAATGTAATAAGTCAGTAATTTTAGTATGATAGATAATGAAGACAAAGCAAAACACAATTGTTTATCAACATTGTCGCACAATTTAAAACTCAATGTGCAAATCTGTTTCCATTAAAAACACACATTTCCCAAACGCCTTTGAGTAATTTTGACTTTTTTGTATTTCTATTTAGAACTGATTAGGAAATGTGAAAGATCTTTTTATACGTGATACCTGTTTTTGCCTAACAAGATTGCATCTGTGAATGTAATTCCAGTCAGCTGGCTAGGTGTTCATGAATATTTATAGCATGCTTATACATCCAACAAGAGGTTTCCAATTATCAAAGTTGGGAAGGCCAAACCACCTGAAAGGTTCTGAGAACTAAATACCAAACCTAATCCACTGTTTGAAAACAGAAATTTTGCCTCTTGCCTAATTAGATTTCACCAAAGGTTTCAGTGTTGACTGCATGTAATTTTTTTAAAAACATGATGACATGATTTTCCCATTGGCCCACTACCCTGGCATCTTTTTGACACTGTACCTCTACGTTTTCCAACTTCACCACAATTACCAAGGCAAGACTCTAATGTTACACATTAGTTTCTGCTAATAATGTTAGACCATTAATGTTCTGGTTGGTAATCTAATAATTATACAGCACATGGTTTTCACCTCAGCACAAGGTGAAACTAATGGCAGCAAGGCAGTAAGTTGTGGCTGTAATTGTTCTGTCTCCCATTTCCTGTTGTTTTTGTCATACAAAATAGAAAATATAAAGAACATGTGTTTGAGGTTAAAACCTGAAACAACTGGAAATGAGAAACAAAAACAGAAATTTTTGGAAATGCTCAGCAGAGTTAAAAATCATACAACACCAGGTTATAGTCATGCAACTGAAATGGTATATTGAACAAACCAAGATTGTTGCTCAGTATATCATTTCAGTCGCAAGGTACTGTAATCTTTAGCTATAAATTCTGTGTCTTATGGTCCTGCTCCATAGCTACCTGATGTAGGAGCAGTGATCCGAAAGCTAGTGCTTCCAAATAAACCTGTTGGACTATAACCTAATGTTGTGTGATTTTTAAACTTGTCCACTCCAGTCCAACACTGGCATCTCCACATCTTCAGTGTCTGTGGAGACATTTCAAGTCCAGTGACCCTTCCTCAGAACCCTTCTGTTTCAAATTGTTGTCAAGGCATTTGAGCAAGCAGTCTTGAAAGGAATATAGCGTGGTAAATGTGTCTCTTGTTTGTTTATTTATGCTTCCTTTCTTGGAACACTGCACATGTACTATGATGTGCATTGTTAAATGTGTTTTTGATCCAGCACCTTTACTCGATTTTCTCATTGAAATCTGATGTGTGAACACAGGGGAAGACTTATAGTTGTCTAATTGAGTGCAGCGGCCAAGATATCAACAAATATTTCTTCAGACCTTGGCATGGAGACCTAGCCAGGCCCTGGCACGCACATCGAGTAATTCCTCAAGTCCATAAAGCAGGTGCAGAGCCATGCCATCTGCTCAAAAGACACCTACAGCTGTCTCAACAGAGGGATGGAACAAATACTAGGAGGAATAATCAAACATAATTGGCAATTTGGCTACATCTCTTTGCAGGCATTCTGCAGTTCTGATCCATGTGGATAGCTTTGTGCAACCGAAAATCTACCTCACATCCATCCTGTACAGCAAGACCTCCAATAATTACTCAGATTCCTATCTGTACTCATTACTTATTCCATTTAGGTTTGTCTCTTTTTTTTCTTACATTTCTTTCAGAAGGGAAAAAAACAATTATCCCAGCACCAGTGAAAAATTGCCAAACAGTGATATTTGGGCACCAGCATAGTAGAATAATTCATAAGTAATACAACATGTGATGTCAGTAATACTGGCAGTGTCACCAATGAAATGACCGTGGTGCTAGTAATACTGATTGTACCAGTAATACTGCGTGTGGTGCCAGTGCTTATGGGTCAGTATACTGGCCAGTAATGTTGGTTATGACATTCGTAAGGATCTAGCAAATGGCTTGCAGTGTCAGCTATACTAGCTCTGGTACTTAGTACAGGTGTTGCTCAAAAACATTTTCCACATTTTTCCAAATCAAACGAAGAGATCTAAATTTTAAATCATAGATGAGTGCAGAAGCCTTCTAATGTTTCTGTGACAAAGATATTGAAGGTGCATCTTATGGCTAATTAAGTTGTGACATCCATTTGATGTTTTGAAAGCTCTCTTATTGAAAATCTAAATCATTAGTGTACAGGCAGTTCAAAAAGTGCAACATGATAAAAACAAAAAAGAGAAACATAAAATCAAACTCACACCCTCTTTCTCTTTGCTATGACAATGAGTGTTATGTGATCAGCTGCTTTTCGTGTTCTCTTTAGGTCCATAATCTTCTCTGATAAATAAATTACAGGCATGAACTTGCTCCCAGCAACCCTTTTTTGGAATTATTCCTTAGATCTGACTGAAGTAGTGTTTAGAATATGCTGCAGATGGGGGAGAAAAGAGGGAGAATAAAATTAATGACTGCAAACACAACTTGAAGTCACAATGCAGATCGGGTATTATGAACTGGGATGGTGTTCAAAGATGCTGAAAGAGCTCGTAAGAAGGACACGTAAGTGAATGCATCATTAAAAATAATTGCTTTTCTTCCAGTTGAGTTTTATTTTAACAGGAGAAATTACAGGTTTGGGTACAGGGGAGTGTCCATGTTTATGAAGAGGGCACACACTCTGCTATGAATTGACGTGTCACAGAGTATGTCTGAACTCCATAAAATGGCAGCCAGAGTCATAGAGATGTGTCCAGCATGGAAAGAGACCCTTTGGTGTGACTCGTGCATGCCACCCAGATATTCTACATAAATCTAGTCCCATTTGCTATCATTTGGCCCATATCCCTCTCAACCCTCCCTATTCATATACCCATGAAGATGTCTTTTAAGTGTTGTAATTGTACCAGCCTCCACTACTTTTTCTGGTAATTCATTCCATACATGCACCATTCTCCACATAAAGTTTTCACAATATTGTGGGTGGCACGGTGGCACAGTGGTTAGCACTGCTGCCTCACAGCGCCAAAGACCCAGGTTCAATTCCCGCCTCAAGTGACTGACTGTGTGGAGTTTGCACGTCCTCCCCGTGTCTGCATGGGTTTGCTCCGGTTTTCTCCCACAGTCCAAAGATGTGCAGGTCAGGTGAATTGGCCATGCTAAATTGCCTGTAGTGTTAGGTAAGGGGTAAATGTAGGGGTATGGGTGGGTTGCGCTTCGGTGGGGCAGTGTGGACTTGTTGGGCTGAAGGGCCTGTTTCCACACTGTAAGTAGTCTAATATTGAGCTGCACTTTGAATCAAGGACTCTTGGTGTTTGTGATCTGCAGACCTTTCTGCAGTTACACTCATTAGCAAAAAGTAGATATCAGTCTTCTGAACTGATATCTGGAAATTATTGAGACTAAAGGGGCAGGAGGAGAATCCTATATTTTACTTCCCATCTATATCATACGAGAGGTGTTTTGGAAACTATTACTTGGAGAATTGTAAAAATAATTATTTGAGATTTGTCTCTTTGCATTTCCATCTCTCATCTGTTTCCCTCCCTCATTCTCACCCTATTTCTCTCAGATACATTTTCATTTCTCTATTATTTCCCTCATTCATGCTGCCTGCCCCTTCTCCCTGTCTCAATGTTCGTCTCTGATATTACCAACCCCAGTCTTTCCCAGTGTCTAGTCCTTCTCAACAATAGTGCCATATTTGCTATGTTGCAGAATTTAACAGTGTTTGAGCTTTGATAAGAATATGGTACATGCTCATGTGGTGCTGAAGTACTTTTATATACCCACAGGCAGCAAGTAACCAATACTTCTGAGCAGGCAACCCCATCTGCGAAGCACAACACCTAATGTGGGCAAAGTAGACTAATGTGGGTTGCTAATGCTTAAAAAAAATTATTAATGTTCCATTAATTCATTCATATTGTTCTGACTGTCATGTACATTCAGAAATAAAACCCTCAGTTTTGTCTTTCCATTATGTTTTAACCTCTAATTATGATTTGGTGATCTATGCATAGGATTTTCTGCTATTCTGTGGCCCCCATTTCCCATATTACCATTTTCATCTCATATTGTTTGTTCAGCACACCTTTCCACATCTTGCCCCATTAGTTGGGTTAAAGCTGTCTCTGCTTCCCTAGTTGTTCAGTTTGCGAGAACACTAGTCGTCTTAAGATACAGCCCCATTATCCCTAGTACTGGTGCCAGTGTTCCATGAATTAGAACCTACTTCTCCCACACCAGTCTTTGGGCCATGTATTGACTTTTCTAAGTTTTTGTACCGTTTGCCAATATACAAATATCTCAAATAATAATCGAGGGATTATAACCTTTGAGATTCTACTTTTTAATTTAGTGCCTAGCTCCTCATACTCTCTATACAGAATTTCTTTCTTCATTCTAACTAGGTCATTGGTACCTACATGGACTGTGACTACCAGGTCCTGCCTCCTCCCATTTCAAGTTCCTTTGCAGCCCTGAGCAGGTGTAAATCTCCCTCACCATGCTATCCCCTACTTTAACTACTACCAATAAACATCTTGCTGCACTCCATCATTTGAATGGTTTCATGTATCACAGGAGTCATATATACGCCAGATCAGACAAGGATGACAGAGTTCTTCTTTAAAGGACATATGTGAACAGATAGGTTTAACCAGAAAAAAAGAAGGCAGTTTCATTCTCAGCATTACTGATAACTTGTTTTATTTTAGACTTATTTAATTAACTGTATTTGAATTTCCAACTACCATACTAGTGGAATTTGAACATTATGGTTTGAGACCTTTGATCCAAGTCTCTGGATTACTAGTCCAGTAAACACCACTGTACAACAAATTGGATGGGCCTAAATTCCAACCTGATAACAGCCAGTTTGAAGTCTTTTTCCCTTTTAACCTTCGTCACCATCTTCTTCCCACCAAAAGACTTGATTTGCCAACTGGCTCAATGTGGCATGTTGAATAAGGCCTTGAAAAGGTTAACTCAGAATGTTTGTATTAGCTTCACTCACTGAGATATAAGTAACTGTTTCTAGGAGGAGTTAGTTCTTGTTTGTTGTTTATCAGTGCCATAATATGAGGACATAAAGATAGAGTTGCTATCTGTAGGTAATGTAGTGTTATTGTAGTTAACCTGCTTAAGTTAATGTAACCTGTTATCTTACAAAAAATAAAAAAAACTACTTCTTGTTACTCAAGAATGTGCCTCTTCTGTCAAAAAATTATCAATTGTTAATCCCTCCCCACTTAATACTAGTAGGTCTGTAGACTAGAAGTAAAAAAAAGACCTGGTGGCAGCAAATGTATCTAAGAAGATCCTAGCAAGGCTAGTTTCCAACTGAAGTAACACAGGAGTTGGTCTCCTCAGCATCCTCTCAGAGCTAATGAATGACAGGTAATTTTTAAAAAATCCATTCATGAGATGTGGGCATCACTGGCTGGGCCAGCACTTATTGCCCATCTTTAGTGGCCTTAAGAAGGTGCTGTTGAACTGTCTTCTTAAACTGTTGCTGAGCATTTGGTGTTGTTGAATCTACAATGCTATTAAGAAGGGAATTTGAGGACTTTGACTCAGCCACACTGAAGGATTGGCTATATATTTCCAAGTCAGGATGGTGACTGGCTGGGCAGAGAACTTGTCGATGGTGATGTTTGCATGTATGTCTTGTAGATGTCACACACTGCGTCTACTGAATATTGGTTCAGAAGGGAGTGAATATTTGCGGGTTTGGTGTCAATGAAACAGGTTGCTTTGACCTGGATAATGTCAAGCTTCTTAAGTGTTTTTGGAACTTCACTCATTTGGGAAGTATTCTATCATACCCCTGGTGTCATGTCAATGATGGACCAAGCTTTGGGAAGTTAGGGGGTGAGTTACTCACAGCAGGATTTCTAGTCCCTGACCTGCTCTGGTACTCTCAGTATTTGCAGATGTAATACAGTTCAAATTGTGGTCATTGGAAACCCTGAGGTTATAGATTATTCATAAATCTCTGCCTCATGCTGGCCCCTTTGGCTGGAGGACTACCAGCTCCTCAGACCTTATTGTCTAACTTGTGCAAAACCTGAAACTGATCCTCACAGAAGTTAATCTGTGTTCTTCAGGCCTGTGTCCCTTTTAACACTTTAAGATCTTTAACAGTATTCACACAGACACTTGTTAAGGAAGAAAGGAGTCAAGGCATGTGATGTGAAAGAAAATTATGTTATATTTGACCATCCAAATCTGTGGATGTGTCTTGAACAATGCGGGGGATATTCAGAATTAGTATCCAAAGAGTTGACCTGAATTCAGAAAGAAATTTATGCTGTGGAGTTTTGTGGAAGATGAATGACATCCTTCAACTAAACCCTTAGTAAACAATAGCTGAATATTGGTTGAGATTGATTTGATCTGAGGTGATTGCAGTTTCTGCTTTACACACGTCAAACCAACAGTGGAGAATAAGATGACTAAAAACAGACATGACAGATAATCACTTAACAGCAAGACTGCAATCACGCAATGTTTGTAAATGACTTTTACATTCCATTCACACAAGTGCACTGCAGATTTATTTGTTTAATGGAATGCCTAGGATTGATCAGCCAAATACTGATGTGGGAAAAGTTTCTGCTTTGGGCATAATCGGCAATCTGGGTTCTAATAGTGCTCAGTATTGAGGAACCTTTCTTTTATACATCATTGACTATCAATCAACTATCTTCAATATACCATGATCCAAAGCGATCAGGCAATTTTAAAAAAGTAATTCTACTTATTCTGTTTTTTTAAAGTTTGCTTTAAAATATATTTCTTGGTAAGGGAGGTTTAGTACAATTATAATATTAGGGCTGAGAATGGGTGTGCAGGCATCTTCTCAAACTAAAGAACTGGATCTATGAACGATATCTGGGCATCATACTGGACCCTGAGGTCACCAGCTACTTTGTGACCAACTCGTACAGGATGTGAAAATGACTTCATATAATTTAATTCACACCTTTTGTTAACTTGAACACTTTAAGAGCTTCCTTCCACCATACTACATGCTGCATATGGGTCTGAAAAGTTTAATCTGATGAGCAACATAGCACCAATTACTGTGATGTTGTCGTATGGACTTATAGGTAGAACAACTTAGGAGGTCTTCTTCAAAGTCTTCATAACAAACTCTATCATACTGACTAGTTTCTAGCAGTCAATAAAACATATCTTGATCATTTCAAGAGTCTTCTAGTTAGACCAATAATTGATTCTCCTCCACCACTCTAGCCCAAGCAGCAACAGTAGTGTCTTGTACTTAAAAAGGCTGGTGGCAGCAATCTTTATGATATGCAGTCAGCTGGCATGCCCATACAATACAAAGTTTAACAGTATTCCAGTTGCTGATATTTTACAATTAATGTTTTTTAAGTCAGAGTTTCTAGTCCAGCAACTGTAAATAACCTAATTTTAAGTAACTGAAAATAATTTTGATAGTGCTATATTGAACCATTTCCAGCTTCATCATCACACTGTGGTCAGCACCTTAGTAAATTAAACCAATGAATTAATTCACAGCTTTCAAAATGTGCCTATTAAAATGTCCTTGCTCCATTAAAAACTGCTTAATTTTAAGAGTCGCTTTAATGCCTTGCAAACTGACTATTCGTTTCAATCTGGGACTGTTCCATATGTTATCTGTGGCTTCTATTTTAGTGTAATTTATTTTAAAAAGCCAGGACAAAGGGTTGTGGACACATGATTCGTGCTTAAGGTATTCGTGTTTCAGATTAATTGTGCTGATAACGACAATGTAGCCAAGCAACTCCAAGCCATGATAATCAATTTGGGGTGGAAGGGAGAAATTGATAAAATCTATTTATCAAAATTATGTAATTCAGGTTTGCTAATTCCTCACATGAAGTTTAGGGTATGACGAGGCTGAGAAGCAGGAGGCCTGTAATAAAACATCACACCCCTTTTGATACACATTTCTGGGTCTGCCTGCTATTATGGATCAGACTAAGTCAGAATCCGTCAAAAAAATTTAAGAAGGTAGACCAGATCCCAATGTTTTCTTATTTTAAACACAAATGTAAAGTGTCCCAGATGCAATGCAAGTGGCCAAACTACTGAATGTTAAGTAAAACTAGTTATTAAACACTGTCATTAAAGTACAAAGAAAGAAAGAGGAGTTTAGAATAACAACAGAATGGAAGCTTAACAGAATAATAGATACAGTAACTGTTACTAATTAACTGTTCCAATATAGTAACACCCCATAAGTACACCCCTTGGCAAAAAGGAAAATTCACATAGATTCTCACATGCAGTTCTCCAATCCAGGAGGGAAAAAAAAATCAAAGAAAGTTCGGAAAAAGTAGCAGCTAAGAGGCATTCCCTGAAGCATCCAACTCTATTAGGCCACAAAATCTGAAAAAAAAACAAAACCCAGAAATCGGAATCTGTGAGAGCTGGCCACATCCATTCATGCTGTTAAAAAGCGCACCACCTCTCAAGCTATTTACTCAATAGGTATTCAATAGCCAGTTCAGTGCCTCTGCCTTAGAACCTCTCTTTCTAAAAAAAAGGACAAAATAACGTTTTAAAGTGACAGCAGTGTCACACTGCAGGAGATCTTAATAAGAAGCAGGTCAAAAGATCCATGAATTATGCAACATTGAATTAAAACCAGAATATGTGCAGTTTGCTGACCAGCATCTGAAAGAAACATTTGCATTGATTTTGAAGTGAGGCCAATCTAATGATGTAGACCTCTGTATCATTTTATTTCCCATTTTCTATCCAAATGCTGATTAATTCAAGCATTTTTTAGTATTTACTATTTTTTTTCTTGAAGTGGATTGTGTTCATTTTTCAATGACCAAACAGTTGCTCCAATGCTTCATCTGTATTGGAATCAATATCCCCAAATCGTTGTTATTGAGATATAAAGGACATGAGTTCAAACTTCAGTGGCATTTTCTGCTGAGGATAGAGATAATTTACTCATTCTACTGTCCTTGCATCCCACTAAAGCAGCACTTATGTTGAAGTGCCAGCCAGGAAGATAATTTCAATGCTATTGTGGTGCTTAGAAGTGTTTGGTTACCTATTTGGTCAAAAATAAGATTGAATTTACTAGAAATAAAGAAAGATGCAGTTAATCAGCAATAAGGAGTACAACAGGCATAGATTTCTATCATGGGAATGCAATCAGCTGAGCTAAATAATCTAGATTGTAATGTTTGATTGATTTGCTGGAGATTTGGGTCAGTTATCTTCAGGGATCAGGACGAGATTTCACTCAGTTTTATCTTTTTTTTTTCCGAGTGTCATCTCCTGCCTTTGACCTCCCTTAGGAAATTAAAGGACTTATTCAGTGATCCCAGCAAAAATGCAGCTAGAATGACAGCACTTCCCCGAGCCACATTTCAGGCAGCAAGGTCAGCTGACTTTTACAACTTGTCTATTCTCCCTGCAGACATTTCACAAGGATAGGGCAAATAAAGAACGAGAAAGATGAGAGATTGCAACAGCAAAAGTATTTAAACAACTACTCTTTTGTTTTTCATGGGATGCAATAGAACTGCTATTACTGGCACACACAACGACTTTGACCAATTTGGAAAAGATGCATCAGTGGATAATAACCACTCAGTGATACACCTGAGTGATGCCCTCCTTGATACTATAAATGGCAGAAGACCACTGATCAGCATTCATCATATTCGTAAAATGGAAATAGGGATAACGTATGCCAAAAGAAGGCTCCCATTGTAACACAAATAGTGGCTATGACCATGTCCAGCTGGGTAGGACTGTTTTCACCTGATAAAATCTTGATCATCTGCAGTTTCTGATCCAAATGCTGCCTCCTCAGTCACACCATGTGAATGCTCAGTGTTAGTTTGCACATGAATGTTGATGATGCCCAGCACTACATCATCCCCATCACTCTCCTCTCCACTGCTCTTCCTAGGTAATGAGGCAGCTGATCGACATCTAGCACCAGAAAGTAAAAATTGCCTCCAGTTAAATATTGGGATGATGGAGACAATTACTTTTAGTCCTTGCTGCAAAATCCATTCTCTAGCTACTGACTGCATCTCTCTCCTTTGCAACGGTCTGTGACAACAGCTATCTGTTCACAACCTTGCTGTCACATTTGACTTTAGAGATGATCTTCAGCACCACTAAAATCAAACATTCCCCATCCTTGCATTATTACCTAATTTTTGCCCATCTCATCTGTTGTTCTAACACTCATTCATGCCTTTATCATCTCTGTATTTGACTATTCTAATGTCCTCCTTGCTGGTTTCCGTCAATGTACTTGATTTCCAAAATTCTGTTGCCCATTCACCTATCAACCTATCCTCTCTAACTTGCATTAGTCAAGCAACATCTAAATTTTAAAATTCCCATCTTTGTTTTCAGTGTTCTCCCTGGTCTTACCCCTCCATTTGTGTGATCTACTCCAACCCCATAACCCTCTAAGATTGAGTCATAGAGTTGTAGAGATGTACAGCATGGAAACAGATTCTTCGGTCTACCTTGTCCATGCTGACTAGATATCCTAACCTAATCTAGTTCCATTTGGCAGCACTTGGCCCATATCCCTCTAAACACCTCCTATTCATTGGCGAGTTTTGAGAAGATGAGAAGATTTGTAACTCAGATTGGGGTTCTGGATGTAAGTTTGCTAGCTGAGCTGGAAGCTTTCAGATGTTTCGTTACCATACTAGGTAACATCATCAGTGAGCCTCTGGTAAAGCACTGGTGTTATGGTCTGCTTTATATTTATGTTTTTAGGTTTCCTTGAGTTGGTGATGCCATTTCCTGTGGTGATGTCATTTCCGGTGGCAATGTCATTTCTGATTCATTTTCTCAGGGGGAGGTTCCCGTTAAATGGGAAATTTTGCACCTAAAAACTTTACTCACTAATGCAACAGGCCATGAATGGTCACACAGTATAACAAGCCATGTACATTAGACAGCAGCAAACATAGAAAATTATTAAACTAGACCTGCAGAAAAAAAACTAGACAAGCTTACATAAAATTACAACACAAACAACACAGAAGCATGAATAAAACCTATCTGACCGACCCTTAACAGACACTGAAAAAGCCATCTTAGTAAGAGGGCTAAATTACAACTTCCAGAAAGTGTTGTGGAGAAAATATAGAGAATCACCAGGAGATGCAGAGAGTTCTTCAAGAAGTAGGTCTTTTATTTGCAAACAAAAAAAAACATGACACTGAGAAAGCAGATTCTCAAATGCTCACGAACCTCAGGGTCCGGGGATTTTTATATTTTGTTAGTCATATTTCTATTAGCTTATCAGCATGGCCAACTATATTCATCAAAGTACCTCACTCTAGCTACACAATAAACCAATGATGTTAGTTCCCATTATCTCTTTAGTCGTACATTCTACTTAATGTTATTCTAATGTCACGGTTAGATGTTTATTGCAAACTCTGCTACAGTGATCTTCCATTCCAGGCTAACCTGCAATGATTAGATATTTAGTGATTCTATCTATTACAGTAGTCTCAAGCTGACTCTACTAACTATTAATTAGATATTTTGGTGTCATGTCCCAAATATTTATGGCCCCAATCCTGTCATAATAACACTTAACAGAGAAACTTGTTTTATTACTTATGTTATTTCATCTCGCCATAGTGACCTTCCAGCCTTAACCTTACTCTGCTAATTGGTGTAAGAGCATTCCATTATTCTTATCCCATCCTGCCTTCCACAGACCACAGATTGCCAGTGGTCTTCATGCTTTAACCCTTCCCATGCTTTCATGTTCTTTATTCTCCATAGATGCGGACAAGAAAGATTTCTTAGCAACATTAGAAACAACACTGAAAAACAACAAACTCACAGAAGAAACCCTGCAAACTATCAGAAAGATAGTTGCACCAACATGAAGCAGGAAAAAGGAAGGAAGCACAGTTAATACACAAGAAAGGAAAGCACTACAAGGACTAAAAAAAGATAAAAATGTTGTTATCCTACCTGCAGACAAAGAATGCTTGACAGTCATTTTAAATCACAGAGACCATTGAGAAAACAAATGCACTGCTTGCAGATACCGACACTTACCACCAGGTGGTGACAGACCTGACCCCACAACTAGAGAACCGAATCACAGCCCTACTCAAAAATCTTCAGAAATCTGGAAAAATAAACAAGACCAACTTGCAAAAAATGGAACCAGACAGATTCAACACACCACGCTTTTACGGATTATCCAAAATTCATAAGCCAGGAGCCCCCCCCCCCCCCTCAGTAGTTTTGCTATTTGGAACACCAACTTATAGATCAGCCAAGAAGCTACACCAAATTCTAAAACACTTAGTAGAAGACTCACGCCACTTCATTCACTCCACCCAAGAATTCCTGAAGATTAAAGACACCAAGATAGGAGAGGATGAAATAATGGTCTCCTTTGACGTAACAGCCCTGTTTACATCCAGCAACTCAACCTAGCCAATGAAACACTAACTAAACTACTAGAAGAACCAAAGACACATACACCAAACACCACCAACTTCATCAGCAAGTATCGTCAAGCTAGTGGACCTATGCCTTACCATCCACTTCACCTTTAACAACAAAACCTACAGACAAACCAACGGAACAGCCATGGGATCTCTGATATCAGGGTTCTTAGCAGAGACAGTAATGCAGAGACTCAAGCAAACAGCTCTGCCAACCATCCAACCCAAGCTTTGCGTTCGCAATGTGGATGACACCTTTGTCATCACTAAACGAAACAAATTAAAGGAAACTACAAGACCTTCAATAATACCCTTACTGGCATAAAATCCACTAAAGAGGAGGAAAACAACAATAAACTACCATTCCTAGATGTCACAGTCGAGCAAACAGCCAATGGGGAACTTCAAACCAGCGTTTCCAGGAAAACAACACATACAGACCAAATACTGAACTACAGAGGCAATAATCCCAACACCCACAAACGGATCTGCATTAGAACATTAATTCAATGAGCCACCACACACTACACCACAGAGGAACTATGCAGAGCAAAGGAAAATCATCTATACGGTATATTCAAAAAGAACATGTACCCAATAAACACAGTACGCCGATTTCTCAATAACAAACCCAAACAAGCAGACAAAACGCCTCCAGAAATCCTATATCAAAGACATCTCGGAAATAACTGCCAGACTACTCAGACCCCTTGGCATCATGGTAGCCCACAAACCCACCAACATGCTAAAACAACAAAGCTAATGAACTTTAAAGACCCTATACAGACAACAAGCAAAAATAATGTCATTTACAAAATACCTTGCAAGAACTGTAACAAACACTACTTCGGACAAACAGGCAGAAAACTAGCCACCAGAATACATGAACATCAACTCGCCACAAAGTGACATGACCTACTCTCACTAGTATTCTTACATACAGATGAAGAAGGACTCCACTTTGACTGGTACAACACATCCATCTTTGGACAAGCCAAACAGAGACATGTGCGAGAATTCCTAGAAGCATGGTACACCAACTGGAACTCTATCGACAAGCACATTGACTTGGATCCCATTTATCTCCCCCTGAGAAAAAGAATAGGAAATGACATCACTACAGGAAATGATATCACCAACCCAAGGAAACTTAAACACATAAATAAAAAGCAGGCCATACCACCAGTGCTTCAGTGGAGGATCTCTGCTGATGTTTCCTAGCATGGTGATGAAGTATCGAAAATGAACTTTCCAGCTCAGCGAGCAAACTTATACCCACTTCCTATTCATATACTCATCCAGATTCTTTTACATATTGTAATTGTACCAGCCTCCACTATTTCTTCTGAAAGCTCATTCCATACACATACCACTCTGCATGAAAAAGTCCCTTCGGTCCTTTTAAAATTTTTACCCTCTCACACTAAAACTGTGCCCTCTAGTTCTGGACTCCCCCACCCCAGGGAAAAGACGTTGTTTATTTACCCTGTCCCTGTCCCTCATAATTTTATAAACATCTATAAGGTCACCCCTCCGTCTCCGATGTTCCAGGGAAAATAGCCAGAGACTATTCCACCTCTCCCTATAGCTCAAACCCTCGAGCCCTGGCAATATCAAGTTTCACAACATTCTTCCAAAAGGAAGGAGACCAGTATTGCACACAATATTCCAAAAGTGGCATAACCAATGCCCTGTACAACCACTACATGACCTCCCAATTCCTATACTCAATGCTCTGACCAATAAAGTAAAGCATACCAAACGCCTTCTTCACTATCCTACCTACCTGCAACTCCACTTTCAAGGAACTATGAACCTGCACTCCAAGGTCTCTTTGTTCAGCACCTGAGCATTAAGTGTATAAGTCCTGCCCTGATTTGCTCCAAAATGCAGCACCTCATATTTATCAATATTAAACTCTATCTGTCACTATTTGGCCTATTGGCCCATCTGATCAAGATACCATTGTACTCTGCGGTAACCTTTCTCGCTGTCCACGACACTTCAATTTTTGGTGTCATCTGCAAACTTACTATTTAGGGTGTAGTTTGCTTGCTGAGTTGTAGGTTTGATATCCAGACGTTTCATTACCTGGCTAGGTAACACCATCAGTGGCGACCTCCAAGTGAAGCGAAGCTATTGTCTCCTGCTTTCTATTTATGTCTTTCTCCTGGATGGGGTTCCTGGGGTTTGTGGTGATGTCATTTCCTGTTCATTTTCTGAGGGGTTGATAGATGGCATCTAGATCTATGTGTTTGGAGGTCGCCACTGATGATGTTACCTCGCCAGGTAACGAAACGTCTGGATATCAAACCTACAGCTCAGCGAGCAAACCTACACCCTAAACCTCAACCTGAGCTACAAACCTTCACAAACCTTGCGAAAAAAAACTTACTATACCTCCTACTTTCACATTCAAATCAATTATATAAATGACAAAAATCAGTGGATCCAGCATTTGTCTTTGTGACACACCACTGATCACAGGCCTCCAGTCTGAAAAGCAACTCTCCACCACCACAGGCTGCATTCATCTCATTCTAGCCTTTTCTGCATTTTTTATTTAGTTGCTTCACCACTGATGGCTGCACTTTCAAATATTTAAGGCATAAGCACTGCAGATCCCTTCCTATACCCTATCTGTTCCTCTGCCTTTCTTTCTCCCTTTAAAATATTACTTTAAATATACTGCTTTGACTAAGCCTTCAGCTATCTGACCTAATAACATTCTAACATTATAAAGCTCCTGTGAAGTTGATAGAGACATTTTATAACTTAAAAGATGAAATATAAATATAAATTATTTTTATTGTATACATGCAAAATGCTAAATTACCTAACAACATGAATATACTGCAGTATATTATGTATACACTACACAGTGCACACCACCAGTGGTGGATGTTGTAACTTTTTAAGTTCATGAATGGGGTGCTGACCAAGCAGACTGCTTTGTATTGGATATTTTCCTGCCCCAAACTTCCCAGCTTCTGCCTTGCTCTTGTAGTCACAGAATTTATATAGCTAGCCTTTTTCATGTTCTGGTCAACAGTAACCTCTAGGACATTGATAGTTGGGTTCAGCAGTGATTGAATGTCAGGGGAAATGAATAGTTGTGCAGTATTATTGCCTTTGATATCCAACATTTTGTCCAAAGACTGATCCTAGTGGCAATCTGCTAGTCAGATTTTGCAACCTGAAAAGTACACATTAATCCTGACACTGTTTGTTAACCAATCCTCAATCCATGATAATACCTTACCTCCTATCTTTTATGTGACACACTAGTGAATGCATTCTGGGAATCCAAATACTTTACATCTATTGGTTCCCTTTTATCAATTTTTGCTTGCTATAGCCACATTCTCCATGTCTGCTTGTGTTTCCTCCGGGTGCTGCGGTTTCCTCCCACAATCCAAAGGTGTACAGACTAGGTGAATTGGTCATGCTAAATTGCCCATTGTGTGAGGTGCATTAGTTAGAGGGAAATGGGTCTGGGTGGTTTACTCTTTGGAGGGTCGGTGTGGACTTGTTAGGCCAAATGGCCTGTTTCCACACTGTGGGTAATCTAATCTAAAGAACTCTAGCAAATTTGCTACACTTTCACAAAACTACATTGACTCCCAAAAGTTTGTTTTCTTCATTTATACCAAATATTTTCTACAAATCATAATGGTTCACAAAGTCTGATCTCAGAATTGAATATTGGGCCTCATAAAAGAACAGGGAGATTTTTGAGACACTTGTAAGTGTTGCCTTGGCTCAATGCTATCTTTAATAACTCTGACAGAATATTGCGACACTTAAGCATATCACCTGAAATGGTACAAAACTAATGGAATGCTGCATTATTGGAGATGCTGATATACGGATTCTGTCAGTCTGGCTGATTCGGAGAACATAATGCATCCTAAATGGGACCCACTCAGACCCATAGTATCACCACCAGGGACACCATCACACAAACTGGCCAAAGAACTACAGCAGAAACTGAAACACCTGATCAGCAGATCCAGACAATCTATACAATCGACACAGGAATTCTTGGACATCATCAGAAATATACACATAGACAAGGAAGAAACTATGGTCTCATTCGATGTAACGGCACTGTTCACCTCCATCGACAAAACACTAGCCAAAGAAACAATAGCCAACCTGCTGGACAGACATAACAGACAAAGGACGTTGAACCTATCAACAAAGATGGCATACTTAAACTACTGGACTTGTGCCTCACAACACACTTCACATTCAATAACCAAATATACGAACAAATCAACGGAACACCCATGGGCTCACCGATCTCTGGACTCATAGCAGAAGCAGTAATGCAAAGGTTAGAACAAACAGTCTTACCACAACTTCAACCCAAACTCTGGGTCAGATATGTGGATGACACCTTTGTAATAATTAAAAACACAGAAATAGAGAACACACACCAGATCATCAACGCCACACTCACAGGAATCCGATTCACTAGAGAGGAAGAAAAGGACAACCAACTCCCATTCCTAGACGTGATGGTACAGAGAACACCAAACGGAGAATTCACCACAAAGGTTTACAGGAAAGCCACACACACAGACCAACTCCTGAACTACAAAAGCAACCACCCCAACACACACAAACAAAGTTGCATCAGGACACTATTCAAAAGGGCCACAACACACTGCAGCACACCAGAACTACAAAAAGAGGAAGAGGAACACCTATGCAAAGTATTCGCCAAAAACGGATACCCTCGCAATTTCATCAACAGATGCCTAAGGGAGAGACAACGGAACGAGGACATGCCGCAACCCAAAGGACTAGCCACACTACCATACATCAGGAGCATTTCTGAACTGACAGCCAGACTACTACGACCACAAGGACTCATAACAGCACTCAAACCAACAGCCACACTCAGACAACAACTCACCAGAACGAAGGACCCGATACCCAGCATGAGCAAAACTAATGTAGTGTACAAAATCCCATGCAAGGACTGCACAAAACACTACATCGGACAAACAGGAAGACAGTTAACGATCCGTATACATGAACACCAACTAGCCACGAAACGACACGACCAGCTATCCTTAGTAGCCACACACACAGACGACAAGCAACATGAATTCGACTGGGACAACACTACCATTATAGGGCAAGCCAAACAGAGAACAGCCAGGGAATTCCTAGAGGCATGGCACTCATCCACAGACTCTATCAACAAACACATCGACCTGGACCCAATATACCGGCCACTACAGCGGACAGCTCGAACTGACAACCGGAAACGGCAGAGACAGGCCACTATAAATAATGGAAAAAACAGCACAGAAGCGCTTCACAGGAGGCTCCCAAGCACTGAGGATGTCACCTTGACAGGGGACGAAACGTTTGCAAGACAAATTACCAGCTCGGCGAACAGAACCACAACAATGGTCCATATTGTCATCAATGACACAGATATAAACTAAGGACGAATCCCTGAAAGTGGAATTCAGAGATCTGAGCAAGAGACTGAAAAGCCTTGAAGGCCATAATCTCAGTATTGTTCCCAGCATCATGTACAAGGAAGCATAGACATAGGAAGAATGAGTGGATGAACATGGAGTGGAAAAATTGCAGAAAGGTCTTTCGATTTCTGGGGCACTGGGACCAGTTCTGGGACAGTAAGACCTATATAAGGAAGATGGATACACCCTAGCAGTTCTTCATATTCTTAAGGAGAGATTTACTAGAGTTACTGAAGCAGAATTTGATTGTGTGCAACTAAGAAATAGCAAGGAGTTGTAAACCCTTGATAGGAGTAATTCAGAAGCCACTAAACAGTTATAGTAATGTGGACTTTCTACAAATCAGGAACATTAAAGCACATACTGCACAATGTGGTAATCAATGGTGACTTCAATCTACATAGAATGGTTAAGCCTAATGAGCATTAAGGTTGTGGAGGATGAATTCCTGAAATGTCTGTCAAATTTTTTTATTAAGTTTAAAAAAGATGTAGTTCAATATGAAGCTAGAGCCTTCAATCTAGCAGGAAGGAGATTGTCTGTAGTGGATTAGAAAAAGGCATGAAAAGGTTTGATGGTGGATAGACAATGATTTGGAGACAGCGGTGTTGGACTGGGGTGTACAACGTTAAAAATCACACAACACCAGGTTAGAGTACAACAGGTTTATTTAGAAGCACTAGCTTTCGGGGAGTGCTGCTCCTTCATCAGGAGGATGTGGAGAATAAGATTGTAAGACACAGAATTTAAAGCAAAAGTTTATAGCATGATGTAACTGAAATGATAATATTGAAAAAGACCTGGATTGTTTGTTTAGTCTCTCATCTTTTCAAATGACCATGTTGGTTTCAGTTCTTTCATACGTAAATCGCAAAACTTTTTTTCGAAGTTACACTGTCAGGTGAACTTTAACAATTGGTGTCATGTCGGCCCAGGTAACGTATTGAAGATGTGAGATTTCCTGTGTGAGGCTATCTGTGTCACAATGGTCAGACTGATTCTAATCTAAAAAACGGAATTACAGAATCTTACATGGATTTGTGCAGTATTTTTGTGCAAAGTAAAATGCAGTTCTGCAAGTACAAATTCACCCCACAAACTTATATGTCTATGTGTGCAAGTGGGTGTGTGTGTGGGGTGGATGTATCATTATGAGTATCTGTGATAGAGTGTTTGCATGTGTATGAGTGTGAGTGTAAGTGTAGAAGGGTATAAGTCTATGAGAGGGTATGCGTGGGAATGTATGTGTGAGCATATGAGAGAGGGTCTGAGTGAGTGTGTGTGTCTGTAAGAGAGTGTGTGTCTATCTGTGTGTGTCCGTCTGTGTGCCTGTGTGTATAGTGCAAGGGGTCACCTGTAGTGTGATTTGAACCCAAGGTCCCAATTGAGGCCATCCCCAAGGGTAATAGACTTGGCTATCAGTCTCTGATCGGCCACTTTTCGTTGTTGCCTGTCCTGAAGTCCACCTTGGAGGATGGTCACCTGCCCTCACCAACCCCCCACACCCCAACACACACACACACACAAACGCATGCACACATACAAATATATGTTTGTGGAGTGAATTTGTACATGCAGAATTACATAATACTTTGCTCAAAAACTCCATGAATCCATGTAAGATTCTGCAAATCCACTTTTTAGATTAGAATCAGTCTGACCATTGTGACACAGACAGCCTCACACAGGGAAGCTTACATCTTAAATACATTATCTGGACCAAACTTGTTAAAGTTCACCTGAGAATGTAACTTTTCGAAAAAGCTTTGTGATTTACATATGAAAGAGCTGAAACCAACATGATCATTCTAAAAGATGAGAGACTTAACAAACAATCCAGGTCTTTTTCAAAATATAATTTCAGTTACATCATATTGTAAACATTTGCTATGAATTCTGTGTCTTACGATCTTATTCTCCACATCCCCTTGATGAAGGAGCAGCGCTGCAAAAGCTAATGCATCCAAATAAACCTGTTGATCTATAACCTGGTGTTGTGTGATTTATAAGTTGATAGACAATGATTCACATTTAAAGGATTGGTGTTTGGATTTCAAAAATCACACATTCCTTTAAGGCATAAAGGAAAGGAAAACTAAGAGAGTTTAACAAGAGAAGTTAAAGATCACATTAGATCATAGGAGGAGGCTGATAAAGTTGCTTTATAAAAGTTGTTAGCCTGAGAATTGGGAGAACTTAGAATTCAGCAAAGGAGGACCAAGAAATTAATAAAAAGAAAGAATAGAATATGAATGCATAACAGCAAGTAAAACATAAAATATGACTCATAAAATCTTCTAAAGGTATGGAAAATGGAAAATAATAGCAATGACAAATATGAGTTCATTAAAGACTGAGATGGGAAAGTTTATCATAGAAGTTAGAAAATAAGCTGAGAAACTAAATAAACATTTGCATCTGACATCACAGTGGATAGTACAAGAAGTCTTTTTAAACCAATTAAGGTCTGAAGGTTTTGTGAGAGTGTGGAACTGAAAGAAAATAGTGCTCATAAAAAGTAGCATTGAAGAATTTAATGGGTCTGAAAATTAATAAATCCCTAAAACCTAATGACCTTCATCCTAGTGTGCTGAAAGAGATTGCTGCAGAGATATTGAATCCATTGGTGGCCATCTTGCAGATTCTCTGAATTCTGTAATGGTGCCTGCAAATTGGAAGGTTTCAAATCTAAACCCACTGTTTACTAAAGGAATGTGAGGCAAAAAAAAAGTAACTGGGGACCTATTAGCCCGATGTCAGTAATACATAAATCAATAATAATTATAAAGATGTGATAATAGGATATTTATAAAATAACTGATTGGGCAGAATCAATGGGGATCTATGAAGAATAAATTATGTTTGACAAACCTGATTGAGTCGTTTTTAAGGATTTTATGAGCAGAGTCAATATAGGGGAACCAATGAGTATGGTGTATTTGGATTCTCAGACTTTTCTCAGGTTAAATCCTATACAGGAGGTTAGGAAATAAAATTGAAGTGCATGAGATTGAGGATAATATACCGACATGGATTGAAGATTGGTTAACAGGCACAAAGTATGATAGTAGGAATAAATGGGTCATTCTTAAATGGCAGGGCATGACAATGGGATACAGGAAAGACCAATTCTTGGATCCCAGCCCTTTACAATCAATATCAATGATTTGGAACTAGGGACCAATTAAAATATTTTCAAATTGCAAATGAAATAATACTTGGGACGAATGAGAGTTATGAGAAGGATACAAAGAGATTGAGATAGCCTGAGTGAGTGGGCATGACCATGGCAGATACACTTTTATATGTGAAGGTTTCCACTTTGGTTTGAGGAATAAAGGTGAAGAATACTTGTTAAATGGTGAGAGATTTAAAAAGCATTGATGTCCAAAGGGACCCATGTGCTTTGATTCATAAATCAGTGAAAGCTAGCAAATAGGTGCAGCAAACTATGCAAAAGGAAAATGGCATGTTAAATTTTATCAAAAGAGGATTTAAGTAAAGGAGAAAAGAAGTCTTACTTGTATTGTAAAGAACAATATATATTTCTGGTCCCCTTGACTAAGCAGGGGCAGACTTTCTATGGAGGGAGTGTAACGGGATTTTACTAGACTTGATTCCTGGAATGAAGAGACTGTCCTGTGAAGAAAGATTGAAAAGATTGGGCTTCAATTTTCTGGAGTTTAGAAGAATAAGAGGCAATGTCACAGAAAGCATTAATTATAATAAATGTAGTGGCTAGGAGAAAGAGCCTGCAATTGTTAAGGTTAAAATTATGTTTGAATTGTGCAAGAATAATGTGGGATATTACCATATAGGGTACAATTCCAAATTACCTTATCACTTATCTAAGCCTATCTTCCCTGTCAGCTGAGTCAGTCTCCAGGCCACGTGTGGTTCTGTCAGCCCAGCACTGGTGGGCTGCAGCAAGACCTGTATTCAGGGTCTATTCAATTCGCAAACAGTATCTTGTCAACACCTTGTTTCTCAAATGGACTTAACTTCCCACAAAAGAGATTGGGCAGATCCTAGCTCCTTCAGCCAGTTTTCCAACAGTGAAAGTCATCCTTGATACTTCTAGCCAGGAAATGAAGTCAATACTTCCTTCTCACATGGGAGAACTAGCGTTCCCTAATGAGCAAAGGACCTGTCCTTTTGAACTGTTCTTGATTTTAAGGTCTTGCACGTGCATTTGCTAATAAGGAGTCGGTGGAAACACTTTGAATCCAGTATCAGGTATCACAGAGCTGGGGCTTTTGTTGTGGTAGGGAAAGCTGCATATGTATTATTTTATAATATTAACCATGCACCAGTATGTTAAGTTCAAATTACAATGAGGTTGAAAATTCAAAGTAGTGACAGTACCGATACATCTTGTTTGATCTGTTACCTGACACTTCTGCAAACAGAGATTCTTGGTGAAAATCTTGGAAACCTAATGCTTGAATGTCCTCCCACAAAGGTCCACAATTTGACAAGTATTTATCAGTGCATGGACTATTTGAACCAAAATCATTTCTTGATTAAAAAAAAATCACTCACAGGTCAGGTGACATTCTTTTGTTTTGTTGCTTCTATAACTGTTAACTTTTCCTTGTACCTTAATCCCTTCTGTGGATAACAAGCTATCTCGTGACCAACTAAATGGAAATAAGTAGGTAGAAGGATTTATCGACCTGGGTTGGCATTATTCAGTAATCTTTCTTACCTCCATTTGATCCCAATGGAATTCTAACCACAACATCTGTGCAGAGAACTGAGTATTAACAAACACTTTGTGGGAAACGTTTGCCTGTTTGGATTATATTGCATGATTGAAAATTAAATATTTCTTATGTACAAATGATCTTGCATAATCCTATGAATGAAAACTACACACTAGCCATTTTTCAGAATGCAACCACTTTTACTAAATATGAGAACAACTCTGGGAATGCGAGTGTACATTCACATTCCCAGAGTTGTCTGATAGTCCTTTGTGAATGGGAGGGTGACGAGATTTTGTACTTGTTTCTGAAACATGGACAAATTAATTTGTTAACAAGAATGCAGAATCTAGTAAGCATGGAGTCACAGCATAACGTTTGAAACAACCAACCATTAGACTGGCAATTTTATTCTCCAAGACATCAGAAATGGGCATCGTGCGATAGAAATATAGTTCATTAAAAAAAAAGATTTGCAACTTTGACTGATTCTGCAGCTTGTTTTAGATTTCAGGAATCATGAAGTGGAACAATCTTTACAATCGGTGTGGAAGAGCTCTTTGTATTAGTGCAGGATTTTGACAGGAATAAAGCTTAAGAGACATGACACTAACCAATAAGCTTCCGTGTGCTTCGGTGAGTTCATCCAGTAAATAGCTGAGCCATATCGATTAAGAAAGTATTGAAACAAATACCAAGATTGATCTCTAGTGGTTGAAATCCAGCACTACACCAATACTTAGCTAGAATTTTAAAATACTGTAACATTAAGAGGTAAGTAAAACTTAAAATATGTTTTGACTGTTTGAAATTAGTTTGAAGTTTGCAGTTCAAGATGAGCACTACTTCTGGAATAATTTGCCTAACTCCTAATCACAAAGTAGGTGACAGCAGCAGGTTTTATCTGAACTCATTGTCTGACTGTAAGCGGTACCCCTTACAATCTTTCTCTTTTAAAACTCATACTGTCCATAAAGATACAAATATCTTTTAAAAGAAGACTTCTAAACTCTTCAGCACAATCTGTTGCCCTGTAGTATTGTGGAGTTTATATAGCAAGCTACTATATTTTTTTCTTCCTCCATTCTTCACACACGATGAGTTTTTATTTCCACTTTGCATTCACTGTGACATTGAAAGCTTTACTATTAGCAATAAGAAATGATTCCTGTCTCACCCTGTACCTTATGTTGGTCTAGTTTTGGTTTAAGCAAATTTATGTTTCTTTTATTCCATTTTTAATGCTCCTCCTTGTATCGATATTAACTTAATTTACTTGATAGGCATGAGATTCTCGTGTTTGTTTTTAAGGATGGTTGTCTTGCCATGGAGAAAAGATATTTTATATAAAAAATTCTTCTATACTTGCATGTATTTAGGTAGCACCAGCAGATTTCCTCAAGTGTTACAAACCTGGTAATGGATATAGATTTGAAGGTCTAACTGTTCCTTAAAACAAATTGATGGAATTAGAAGACTGGAGATCGAGCTGATTTTAACCCGCTCAAAACCACTCTGGGATACAAGGTTAACATTGTGCCTAATGAGTTTCATTCTGCTGAACTCCCTTGTCCGAACTAGTAAACCTTGATCACATCTCAGCCTAGATGCTCTCTGAAGCACAACCTGGAACACTTTCATTCCGCCAAGATGGAATAAGAAAATCAAATTGGGAACATTGTCTTCAGAACTGCCTCCTCTCTAGTCAGAGATCGTCCAGGATTTGTGCTTTTGGAACAATTAACAGCCAGATTGTTCTACCTCCATATGAGAGGTGATAGAAAAATGAATAGTAAAAAGTGAGAAATATTTTATTTTGAGTACTCTAAGTGATTACTGCATGACTATCTGTGGCTTTTAAATTGAGTCACTTTGTTATAATTTTATAACCCAGTTTTGAGTCCAACTAACAACAGTAAGCTCAATTGGGCACAATACAGCTTTTCATTCTCAAGGAAAACTCCAAATATCCAACCAAAAGGAGTTTGAAGTTAGGCTGGAGGGTCACGGACCTGTTGGTATGAAATTGAGATGGTCAAATACTGCATTCAACAATGCCTCCCTGAACGTTCTGTGGGGGGCTATTTGTGTCTGTACTTGACACAAAGAAGGCATGGCTGGGGGTTGGCCAGAGGGTGAGCAGCAGGGTCATGCTGCTCAGGATTTAATCAGAAAATAGTTTAATGACCTAATCCAGTTGGGGAAGGTGAGTGCATTCACATACATCCTGAAGTTTGCCTAACCAACCTACTTTTGAGGGTTTATATTGTGTTTGACAAACACCCACGGGTGATCTACAAGTGCCTTAATTGCCACATGTTGGAGTTATAATCTTAAGTGCCCATTCACTCTGACTGGCATAATCACAGAAAAAGTTGACATAACTGCTGTCCCTGGCAAAGAAGCAAACTGTCACTTGTTTGTAAGATGACTGCAATAACCTATAAATGTCTCCATCAGACTCCTGGAAGGAAGAGCTAAGGAAATTGAGCTTATTAGGGTCTTTGACCAGCCACTGATAAATGTCTAATTGACAGTGAAGTTGTTCTTGTGACAAGTTGTTCAAATGTCACAAGAGCCTGATTCTCCTCAGAGACTGGTTTTCTGAAATATGGAGGAAACTTGTCTTCTCTCTGTTGATCCTGTCACTCTGTGTAACTGCAGGACTGTGAGCATCAGGCCTTATTGGTGCTGCTGCTGTTGGTCAGCTCAGTACACCTCAAAGGTCCAAAGTAATGTCCTGTAAGTGATATCTGATAGATTCAGCTCAAAAGTGTGACTAAATCTCAGTATCACAAAAGTGTAATTTTTTATTATTTGTTCATGAGATGTGGATGCCATTGGCCAGGCAAGTGGTAGTGAGCTGTCTTCTTAAGCTGCTGTAGTTTTTGGATGTAGGCACACTCACAGTGCAATTAGGAAGGTAGTTCAAAGATTTTGATGCAGTAATATTAAAGGAACTGTGGTGAAGTTCCAGGGCAGGATTATTTGTTGCAAGGAGGTGGATTGTAAGTGGTGGCGTTCTTAAGTATCTGTCTCTCTTGTCCTTCAAGGTGGCAGAGGTTGTGGATTTGGAAGGTGTTGTTGACGGAGGCTTGGTGAGCTACTGAAATGTGTCTTGCAAATACTACACACTGCTGCTACTCTGTGTTGGTGGTGGAGGGAGTGAATGTTTGTACACGCTGTACCAATCAAGTGGGTTGCTTTATCCTGAAGAGTGTCAAGATTCTTGAATGTTATTGAGCTGCACTCATCCAGGCAAGTGGAGAGCATTCTATTACTGTTTCCTAACTCGAATGCTGTTGTGATCTCCACTACCGAAACCTTCACAAATGCTGCCTGCTATGTATTCCTGCCCCTGTGGTTGCTGCCTCCTATGCCACTTCCGCTCCCACCAATGTCACCATAGCCCCACCGACGATGTCTCTGAGGTAATTGCTCACACACATCCTGATACATCAGAGAGAACTACAGAAGTCATGTTTTGATGCCACATTCTCCAAGCGCTCAGTATTTATCCCGATTTCAGTCCATAAATTGTCCACAGGTGGTTGCAAGTGCAATGAACAGAAGTACTTATCTTTCACCATAGACTCAAAGTTCTGAATCAGAGCATATCACTGGAATTCCCTCCATTATGGATTTTTCTATGGCACATGGACAACTATATTTCAAGAAGCCAGCTCATCACCACCTTTCAAAGGAAACTAGAACAGGCAGAAAATACTGACCAGCCACTGTTCTTCATGTCTGAAAAGTGATTTTTTAACAAAAAAATTGAAAATTAGGCAAGAGGAATGGGTTTGCTGGATGGTTCACCCATTTCAAACCATAATGGGCATGTTTTTTCTGACTTAAGCATGAGACTTTTGCCTTCATATATCTTTATTTATGAAGTACTGCCCATTCTGAAATTCTGAAGCAAAACATGAAAATGCAGGAAGTACCCAGCAGGTCAGGCAGAAGCTGTGAAACAAACCAATGAGTTTGGAATCAATAAATTCTTTATCTCAATAGAGAGTTGGTGTAGATTGGCAGCAAATAAAAAGGGACACAATAAAGAAAGGATTTTTCTTTTGACAGAAGTTGCTGTCTTTCTTCTCCAATGCCTAATGTTTCATATATTCCTCATCTATTTTTCCATTAATTTGAAATCTTCTGTTGCTGACACTCAATGAAAGGACCGGAAAACATGTAATTTAAATTATACCATCAGCAATTTTGATCAATGAGGCTTTTATCCCTTTTCAGTGCTACTCACTCAACTACTTGCAAATAAGGCATTAATGGGTGAGATCGGGAGTTCACTGTATAGGCAATCATAGGCAGAGGATTGGACCTCATTAGTCTGTGTTTACTATTCGGCTACCTTCCTGTGAAAGGGAGACGTGATTTTGTGCATGATATGTCTTAGCAGCACTGATGGCAATCATCATATTTGAGTTTGCAATCCAATCATATAGTCATACAGAATGGAAACAGGCCCAACTCATCCATGCCAATCAGGTTTCCTAAATTGAACTAGTCCCATTTGCCTGAGCTTTGCTCATATCCCTCTAAACCTTTCCTATCCACGTGCCTGTCCAAATGTCTTTTAAATTTGCAATTATGCTCACAGTTACTACTTCCACTGGCAGCTCGTTCCATTTATACACCACCTTTTGTGTGAAAAGGTTGCCCTTCAGGTCTCTTTTAAATCTTTGCCCTCTCATCTTAAAACTGTGCCCTCTAGTTTTGACCTCCCATACCCTGGGGAAAAACCTTGATTATTCACTTTGTATGTGCCCCTCATATATTTATAAGCTGCTATAAGGTCATCCTCTCAGCCTGCTGTGTTCCAGGAAACATATTTTCCAGCCTACCCAGCCTTCTCTTATAACTCAAATTCATCACTTTCTGAAACATCCCCTTAAACCTTTTTATGCACTTTTTCCAATTTAATAACATCCTTCCTTTAGTAGAATGGTATGCAATATTCCAAATATGGCCTCACCAATGTCCTGTACAGCTGTAACATAATGTCCCAAATCCTGTACTCAGTGCTCTGACCAATGAAGGCAAGAATGCAAATGTCTTCTTCATTACCCTCTCTATCAGTAGAGAGGTATTTTCAAGGTACCATGTGCCTGCACCCCTAGATCTCTCCGTCTGACAGCAGTCCCCAGGACCCTTTCATTAACTGTATAAGGCCTGCCCTGGTTTGTCTCACCAAAATGCAATACATGACATTTAGCTGAATTAAACTCCATCTGCCATTCCTCAGCCCACTGGCCCAAGTGATCAAGATCCCATTGCACTCTGAGATAATCTTCTGCACTGTCCACCAAACCAACTTATGTGTCATCTGCAAACTAATTATGTCTCATATATTCTCATCCAATCATTTGCATAAATGATGAACAACAGTAGGCCCAGCACCAATACTTGTGGCACATCTCATCTTAATTTGAACTGAACAAATAATCAATTAATTCAGGTTGATTCTAACTCAAAGCAGGTTCCACTAAGAAATGAATCTTTGACATAATTTACTATCTGTAAGAGGCAACAAGAAGCCATGATTATTTTATCTACTTGGCCTTAATTAAATGCTTCTTGTCCATTTCTTTGTGCAATGGTTGTAAATCAGGTATTAAACCATTGCTGCTGGGGAAGGAAGCCCATCAGTTTGTTCTTGTATCAGTAGCAGAGAGAGAGAGTGTTCCAGAACGATCTTGCAAGAAAAAAATGGCAGATTGGAGTCGCAGAGAAGGTGACATCTTTGCTTATGAAACCAAAGGGCACTTTTATTGTTCTGAGAGTGAGTTTGATGAGTAGTTAATTATAGTGTCATTATATTTCTAAAGGTGTGGTCTGTACTGTTTACTTATTTCTTACTGGGCTAAGTAGTAAGAAAGTAAAGTAGGTTTCTTCCAATTTTAGACAGGATAAATAAACCCCATTGGTGAAGAGCTGATTAGTTAATTCTGTAAACTGGTTCAGTCTAGTTCTTGCTCTGTGAGCTCTGAAGAGTATAAACACAGAGATCCCAGTGCAGCTTGCAGATAGAGCGCAGATTTCAAGCAGTGAGTTTGGATCATGGTAAGTAAGGTTTCCTGATGATTGCAAAGTGAATCATTTGACCTGAAATTATTTTTGCTCTATTAAAGTGTTACATGTTATGGAAACAAGACAGAAAGGTAGAATTAAGAAATTGATGAGCTATGCTAGAACGAAATAGTAGAACGTTATTAAGTTCCTAAACTCCTGCTTTTTGTTTTGCAAGTAAATAATATACGAACTGGTGAAAAGGTAAGGAGAAAGGCAGATACTTTAAAAATAGAACATCTAGAAAGTATTAATTTAGAATTTTATTGTGTTTTAACTTTCAAAGCTGTCATAATTAACCAGGAAAGTTTTTTTTTGTGTTTGCCCACATTAGGTATTATGTTTTGCTGCCATCAATATCTTATTCATTAAAAAAAATCACTGAGAGATTGTTTATTAAGACAATTGGGATTACTGACCTCGTGTCAGTTCACCTTGTAACTTAATAAAAACTGAAAGAACTGCGGATGTTGTAAATCAGAAAGAAAGCCAGAGGTTGCTGGAAAAGCTCAGCAGGTCTGGCTGAATCTGTGGAGAAAAATCAGAGTTAATGTCTCGGCTCTGGTGACCCTGCCAAGCAGCCTGAGGAAGGGTCACCTGATCTGTAATGTTCTTTCCCCAGATGCTGCCAGACCTGCTGAGCTTTTCCAGCAATCTCTGTTTTTGTTCCTGATTTACAGCATCCACAATTCTTTTGGTTTTTATAAATTTCTCCAGGTACATTGACATCAGAGTCATCTTACCTGGTTGCTGCCCATGAACCAACTTTTAACAGAATTCCTGACAGCATCAGAATTATTACAAGAAAATGGATATTTTGTGTTTCACTCAGTATATCTGGCATTGTATCTGCTGGCCTCTTATTAGAGCAATGAGCTGGACTCTTGGACTCAGTTACAATGCTGCTGGGAGCAGCCGTGACGTGCCGATATGACATATTGAAGTAATAAAGCTCTACTCCAAAGGGAAGCTGAGGCAGCTCTAATTAAGTACCACTGGTGTGTCTATAATGTGGATGCCAGTTGTCATGATGTAGAAATATATCTTCTGGAGCTGGGTCAAAGTAGATTACTCTTCCCCATGGACAGAAGTACCAAGGTCATTACCACAGAAGGCACAATTGCATCAAATCATCTCATTTTTAAAAATTATCTGTGTGGGTAGTCCAGTCACTGACATCTGCTACCTGGTTCCAGCGTAGGTCAAACATTAGCACATCACGCATTTCACAGAGAAAGTGCAGACAGCAGTCTTTACCAGACTGCTTCTGTGTGTGCTTTATGTGAAGGCAAGTTTTCTATGTAAGAAATAGATTACAAGTAATAAATTAGCAGGAAGGGGTAGAGAATATATTCTGCGAAGACAAAATCTCTGTATTCACAGATCCTGAGGAGATGAAGTCTTTCCTAGTGGTGCAATTTTCTTGTACGTTGAACTGTCTACCTATGATTCTCACTATACATTTGATTATTGATGCAGGAAATGAGCTGCACTCATGGTGCAGTGAAAAGAATGAGTGAGGAGCTTTTGTGTCATTTTAAAATCGTGTTCCGCAAGGACCACTTCTGTTCGCAACTTAAAATACTTTCTTGGACTTTAAAATCAAAAGCACAGAGTTGAATTTTACCAAAAGTCAGGTTAGTGTCAATGCTAGGGAGTTTCATGGATGGCTTCTCTCTGTGAGCTCTAGCAAGTTATCTCATGCAATTCTCTGCTGCTCACCTCATTACATTTCTATGACGTCCTCGGGATCATGTTATCATGTGTTCATCAGCATCACCATCACCACTGCTGGGACCTTCCAGGATTTCATTGCCGGTGCCTAGCTTTTCAGCGGGTTAATTACTGTCAATCCCAAACAGCTCTTCACAGTACATATAGTGGGAGGGAAACAAAAAAACAGGAACTTCTGACAGCACGTGGGTCATGTAGGTGACACTTCATATAGAATCTGACAATTGTAAATGTATTGTCACTTTACATTATCACCTATCTAATCAACTTTCATTGTGATTGCAGTTACAAGAATCAAGCTACAAAGATTACCCATCACTAGCACCGACCATGTTAGAAATTTCTTTACGAGGGCATAGTGATTGTCATGAGGTCAGCCAAGTGAAACTCATGGAACATGAGTTCCCTGATTGGGGCTGTTAATCTGGTCTAATCAGGGAGCCCTGGCTGACAGATATAAACAGGAGTGTCAGAAACTCTGTTCACTCTGAGAGCTGGCTCTGAGGAAGCGATATCAATATCAAGGACCCTCCACATGTAAATAAAAGCTGACTTGGTGATGGGATACCAGCCTCTGTAGAGTTATTTCAGACGGTGCTGCTGTTTTTCTTAAATCTGGTTCAGCATACAATCTTGTCATTGTTTAAAGCCCACCTCTTGACAGACTTACAAGGACAGCCCCAGATGATCATGAGTGACCAGACCCCTTTGTGATCTCTCTGCAACTGCTGACTGATTTATCATTACTCTTATATCTGATTGCACAGGACCTACGTGACTAACTTGGACCATTCCCTGAACCGTAATGGGATGGAACCCCTGACTTGATGCCTTTGACTTACTATGTTGGTACACCTTGACTGACAGCAACCTCCCTTGACTTGACTGAACACTACATCTCAGGCCATTTGGTTGAAGCAGATGCAATGTGCTTGCCACAAAATCTGCTGCCACATACTACAGGTGTGACCTTGTGTAGCATGGTGCTGGACAGCAACATGTCTACTTTTTTGACTGATCACTGTCTGTGCTAAAAGGCAAGGCAAGACTAACATATGGTGAGCTTGTAAGCTCTAAATGAAATGACAATGAACAGCAAGGAAACACAAGGCAATGGCTGTGAACAACCAAACAGGGACAAAGTGAGTGAGGGTTAAGATGGCAAGTGATCAGGCCTTAGGCACATTCTGCTCTAATCCATGTGAACGGTTCCTGTCCCTCTGTGTAAAGTGGCCTGGCAGCTGCATTGTAATGTAAGGTGCCGATGCAATTCAATGCACAGCAGTGAAGCGGGTTTCTGAACCAAAGATGTTCCATGTTAACATGGTAAGGCTGGTACATGTCCAATGCTAACATCTGTGAATGAGGATTGATACAGTTTCTGCCCATGGAGGGTGCATTGAGATTTTGGGACTGCTGACCATGTTGAAATTTCAGAAAGGCAATCTGCAAACCGAAACTGCCAGGTATCTGCTCTTGATTTTCTTGTTAGGAATTGTCGCCATCTGGTTTCCCTCTGCCACGTGGGAATGGGAAACCAATATAAATGAGGTGAGAGTTGGTAATCGTGATATTTGTAAGCTCTAAATGAAATGACAATGAGCAGCAAGGAAACACAAGGCAATGGCTGTGAACAACCAAATAGGGACAGAGTGAGTGAGGGTTAAGATGGCAAGTGGCATTCCCATGTGGCAGAGAGAAACCAGATGGCGACAATTCCTAACAAGAAAATCAAGAGCAGATACCTGGCAGTTTCGGTTTGCAGATTGCCTTTCTGAAATTTCAACATGGTCAGCAGTCCCAAAATCTCAGTGCACCCTCCATGGGCATGAAGTAGGACTCTAACTGCTCATTAGTGAGATTCTTGACTTGAAGCAGAAGGACTGAGGGGTGACTTAACAGAGGTACTTAAAATGTGGAAAAGTTTTGAGGAAGTGGATATGGAGAGTATGTTTCATGTTGCAGGAAGAGGCTGATTATAGAACATTTACATAAAGTAGACTATTATGAAGTTCTGAAGAAAAATGTCTTTACCTGAAGAGGGGTGAGAATGTGGAACCCATGAACTGAATGGATGCAGATGGAATGGAGGTTAGAGGGAGAAAGGAAAGGGAGTTATATTATATTTAGATGAGGCAAGATGAGACTTGAGTTGAATATAAATACTAGTTGGACTGAGTGATCTGTCCCTGTGCTATCCATCCAGTGCAATCCATTGTAAAAATTGTGCTGAGAAAACTTGCAACCAGTTGTGAAGAACTAGCCAAGCTGCTAAGGAAGGGAGGACAAAGTGAAGGGAGAGGTGTTAAGTGCAAAGGTAAAGTGGAGGCAGAGAAAGAAAATGGAGATTACAGTGTAGTCGAGGCCCTCTTTCAGGACTCCAGATGTTCAGATTATTCATGAACAATACCCAGAGCGTTAGCTATGCCATCCCATTCAGAAGCAGCCTCACATTCCTCACCTTCCTTCTCTCACTGAACATTGTGAAAAACTACATCTGACAACACAGTTCAACATCCCTCTATGTTCATTACATTAGTAAAAACTCAAGTTTGACTTACATATATCAACTCACTGATGAGGTAGTGCATACTGAATTAAACTAATCATTAATTGAGGTATTTCCGGTTTCTGCAGCGTGGCTCATGTTAGTTGCGACTTTTAATTCAAGACACATCAAAAGATCTTGGAGGATGACCTTGAAGAACCCTGGACCTTGAAGCACAGGTTGCACCATTTCAGTGTGGACAGTAGACAGGGCTTATTGGGCTGGCAGGCAAAAGTAACAACACTGACAGAGTGGAAGGAATATAGACACCTTGAGAGGACATAGAAGGACTCTATTCCTTGGAGCCACTGCCACTCTTTTTGGGTAATGTTTCAGTACTCCTCGTGAACTGTTGTAGAATAGACTGATGGGCAGCTTTGAATTCCTGGAATTTTCTTTGAATAATGATCTCCAGAAGTCTAAAGGCAGATGTTTGAGTTTTCAATTCAGATATTCAATGGAAGCTGTTCTTAATGGTAGCTGTGACATTAGTGACTGAACGTTACATCAGGCTAGGCTCCACATGTGGGCTGATGGAGGTGCTTCCATTCCACATTAAAATGTATGGGCTCCAAGCACCTGTACAAAATCTTTTGCCAGGTTGGTGCTAGATTCTTCTTTTTATCTCTTTTAACATAGTGTGCAGTTCTGACAAACTTGCAGTGGAGCAGTATTTGATTGTGTGCATCCAGTTATGTGAGGGCTTCAGGACCCTGGAGCAACCTCGTGATTATGTTACAGAACGACACTTCAGTGAATATATACAGTACAGTGAGTTAGACAGTCTGGAAGACTAAACCATCCTATACAGGACTAGACCTTTAGAGAATGCTAAGAGCAAATGGACATGAACACATAAAGAGGACAAATGAGTCCTTACTGAATGTAACTATAAGTCAGAGCCTGATCTTCATCTCATTTACCTACAGCAGAACTAGTGTGTGAACCCACTTTCTGACAAGCTGGCCCCTATCCCATCCCCTTTCCTCCTCTCCTGGTTCTTAGACCTAGTGCCTCAACCTATGCAGAAGCTTTCTCCATCCTACTCCTCCATGATTCTATCCTCCATAATATGTGCACTGTCAGTTTCTGAGCTGGTGGCCATAAGAGTCACAGTGAGTAACAGTGGCCATTTTCTACTCCTTTTTCTTCCCTCTGGGAAAGCTTCCAGTTCTTTGTATGAAATTATAAAGAAGCAAGGATAAGTTGAAGGGAAAGGAGGAAGTCAGAAATGTGAGCTAACACAATCTGCTCCACGTGAATTAGAGACTGTAAGATGAGAAGAAAGTGTGAAGGTGGATTACGAAGACAGAGAACATCATTATCAATCCCACTAGTGCCACAGCATCGGTAATGCCCTTTCACACGATGGCCAGTACTTCCCTTCTCCCCTTCTTCCTCTTGTCTCCTGTTAAGCACCAACCTCCTTAGCGAGGAGAGTTTGTAGTGTGTATTCTGTATCAACATGGAGCTTGAAATCTTTAAAGCAATAAGTTAAGATGAAATTGAATAGAATAGAATAGCCTTTATGGTTGATTAGAATATTCATAAATTGCTGAGAAAACATTCACACTGAATAAAATTTTAATTGTTCAGATTGATGAACGGTTTTCCGATCAATGATTTTGAAACTTTCCTATGTCGATCACCTGTAGGAGAGTTGCACTGTCATTGCGGAAAGTATCTCATTAGAATGATATTTAATCAATATACACAAAGAACTGCAGAAACCTGATGACGGCTTAGGATACAGGGACCCCAGTTTAAGAAGCTGAGATTTTGGTGGCTTGAAGATGTGCATTACTAAATGGAACTTTATCAAGCAGTGTAAATTTGCCCTGGTATAAAACCCTTTTCCCACCCTACAAACCAGGAATTAAATATCACAGTGCACTGATATAAGCGAAGGTGTAAGAACTCAGACATCAGTGGATTCTGTCCTGCATAGGGAGACAAGGCCGAATGCAGCATATGATGCACAAGATAATGTCATCCACAAGACACAGACAAAGTATTGAATGCTTCTGTTCTATTGAAACACACACCAGGATCAAAAGAATAAAGCAAGACCTCGTATTGGAGAAGCAATATGGAAATTCAAAACATAAATAACCGTAATTCAACCTGCTGCTTTCTATTTATTTGGGTCAGCTGAGGCAAACAGAAGAAATGAGCCTCACAGGTGCCTTGGCTGGGACATCAATTCTATGAACTTCTCTTGGTGGGCCATTGCCAGCAGCAGGAAAGAGCTGAATTAATTATAGATGTATTTTAAATTACTTTCATTACCACCCTTGGTTCTAGGATGGGAACGTATGAACAGGATGACTGATGAAATAGTATTTTAATATATTCCCATGGTAGCCCCTGTTTTTTTTTCGAGGTTGGCAGTGTGTTTGACTGCTAAATGGAAAGTCTAGCAATTTAGAACGCACACAGCAGAACTACATTGAAAGCAAACTTAGGTACCTGGGTACCTATTGTCTGAAATGTTCAAGAGACTATTATCATGTCACTGACAATCAAATCCTGACACTTGATTGAAATATAATATAAATTCCAGGTCCTGCATGCACCCCAGAGTAATAATGAATTAATTGTTAGTCTACACTACAAGCATGACTTCAGTGTAAATGTATGTTGCAATGAGGTCAAATTCCATGAAAGAGATTTAATTATAAGAAATTTGCAGATGATTCTTTCAACTAAAATTGTTCAAATACTATTTTTTTTTGCATGATTAGTTAGGGGGGGCTTTTTCTATATTTGATTGGAAATGGTGATAAGAACCATAGTTACATTTGAGTTCACTACAATGATAATTAAATCATCATTCAGAGCATGTCTGGTCAGTGACTCTCTTTAAACTGGATCAAGTATTAAACTTATTTTTATTCCCATTTGCACAAACCTAACAGTCACCATTTAACCCAAACAAAAGGCTCACCTCCAAAGTTGGACTTAAACTACTTTTAAATTTGACTACATTTTTAAAACTAATATCTTGCATAAAGTTTCATAACAATATAAGGCTTATGTGAGGATGAGGCATGAAGGCTCAGTTAGGGGGTTTGAGAATTATAAGTTAGCCAGAAAATATCTAAAGAGAGGGCTAAGAAGAGGGGACATGAGAAGTTGTTGATGGATAGGAACAAGGAAAACCCTAAGGCCTTCTATAGGTATATCAGCATTAAAAGAATGACTAGAGTAAGATTAGGGCCAATCAAAGATAGTAGTGAAAATTGTGTGTAGAATCTGAGAACATAGGGGAAGCGCTTAATGAATACTTTTCATCAGTATTCACATTGGAAAAGGGCAATGCTGGTGAGAATCCGGAGATACAGGCTACAAGATTAGATGGGATTGAGGTTGACAAAGAGGAGGTTTAGCTATTTTCGAAGATCTGAAAATAGATAAGACCCTAGGGCTGAATGGGGTTTATCCATGGATTCTCTGGGAAGCCAGGGAGGAGATTGCAGAACATTTGACTTCAATATTATGTCATCATTGTCGACAGGACTGGTGCCAGAATAGTCAAGGATAGCAAATGTTGTTCCCTTGTTTAAGAAGGGGAGTCAGGACAACCCTGGTAATTATAGGCCAGTGAGCCTTACTTCAGTTGTGGATAAGGTGTTGGAAAAGGTTATAAGGGATAGGATTTATAATCATCTGGAAAGGAATAATCTGATTAGGGATAGTCAACACAGTTTTGTGAAGGGTAGGTCGTGCCTCACTAACCTTATTGAGTTCTTCGAGAAGGTGACAACAGAGATGGATGAAGGGGCGGTGAATGCGGTGTATATGGACCTCAGTAAAGCATGTGATAAGGTTCCACACTAGGCTAAAGCACAAAATAAGGAGGTTCAGGATTGAGGGTGATTTAACGGTTTGGATCAGAAATTGGCTAGCTGAGAGAAGACAAAGGGTGGTGGTTGATGAGAAATGTTCATCCTGGAACTCAGTTACCCGTGGTGTGCCGCAAGGATTAGTTTTACAGCCACTGTGGTTTGTCATTTTTATAAATGATCTGGATGTGGGCGTCGAAGAATGGGTTGTAAATTTGCAACTAATACTAAGGTAGGCAGAGCTGTGGATAGTGCCAAAGGACTTTGTGGGTTACAGGGGGACATCGGTAAGAAGCAGAGCTGGGCTGAGAAGTGGCAAATGGAGTTTAATGCGGAAAAGTGTGAGGCAGTTCACTTTTGGAAGAAGTAACAAGAATGCAGAGTACTGGGCTAATGGTAAAATTCTTGGCAGTGTAGATGAACAGAAAGAGACCTCAGTCCAGGCCCATAAATCACTGGAAGTTGCCACCCAGGTTGATATAGTTGTTAAGAAGGCATATAGTGTGTTGGTGTTTATTGGTAGGGGGATTGAGTTTCAGAACCATGAGGTCATGCTTCAGCTGCACAAGACACTGGTAAGGCTGCACCTGAAGCATTGTGTGCAGTTCTGGTCACCGCATTATAGGAAGGACGTGGAAGCTTTGGATAGGGTTCAGAGGAGAGTTACTAGGATGTTGCCAGGTATGGAAGGAAATCTTACGAGAAAAGGCTGAGGGAACTGAGGCTGTTTTCGCTGGAGAGAAAAAGGTTGGGGGGGTGACTTAATTGAGATGTATAAGATAAGCAGAGGGTTAGATAAGGTGGACAGTGAAAGCCTTTTTCCTCGGATGGTGAAGACTAACATGAAGAGACATAGCTTTAAAGTGGTAGATTTAGGACAGATCTCAGGGGTAATTTCTTTACTCAGAGAGTAGTAGAGGCGTGGAATGGCCTGCTAGCAACAGTAGTAGACTTGCCATCATTAAGGGCATCTAAACGGGCATTGAACATACATATGGATAATAACGGAACTATGTAAGTTAGATGGGCATCAGATTAATTTCACAGGTCGGTGCAACATCGAGGGCCAGAGGGTCTGTACTGCGCTGTAAAGTTTTACGTTCTATGTTCTATGATAAGAGTTTGTGTATCTGCTTAGGTTAAAGGATTCTATTATTTACTTTAATATTATTGCTGAAATTTCTAATTTTGATTGACAATGGATTCACATAAGAACTCAAGAGAAATCCATGCAAGTACAAGTTTATTTTTGCTTACTAAGACATACACATTCACTATAGCACTTATTATATAAATATTGAAAGCAGAGCTTAAAAGAGTATAGGAACCAATCAAATGTTCATGCTCAACAGGCTAACAGATTTGGTATAAAAACAGAAATTGCTGGGAGATACAGCGATGTGGTGGCATCAGTGGAGAGAAAGCAGAGTCAATGTTTTAACAGGATCTAAAGAAGGGTCACTGGATCCGAACTGTTAAATTTGCTTTCTCTCCACAGATACTGCTAGACCTGCTGAGTTTCTCCAGCGCTTTCTATTTTTGTTTCAAATTTCCAGCATCTGCAATTCTTTGTTGTTATCGTTTTCTATTGTTTGCTCAGCAAAGACCACCCAACCTGAAGGAGTATTGGATCGCAGGGTAATTTTATGCTGAGTGGAAGGAATTCCAGTCTCCAGTGACAGCAGCCAATAGCAATTCAAGTTTGTCTGACAATAATCAGCAATGCTCTGTGGTACTAGATCTTCCAAATTCAGGTGTCAGATTGCTGAGTCCATGAAAAATAATTCACTTGTGCTCTATTTTGGCTTGATGAAGGGGAGCTTTTATTGACAGCTCTGGTTAGAATGTGGAGCCTTTTACCATATAGAGTATTGAGATGAACAGCATAAATGCTTTGAAGAGCAAACTGAACCAACACTTGAAGGAGAAAGGAACAGAAGGATGTTCAGTGAGTAAGATAAAATATGTGGGAGGAGGCTTCCGTGATGTATACAACGTTATTGTACTCTATGGTCTATGCAATTCTCCTAAAGGTTATCCAAGTATGTGGTTATTTTATGAATAAAAAAGTTATAGAAATGTTCTTCTTCCAGAGATGACAGTGCATTACTTTAATTCAAAATAACACCCAATCGTAGTGTCATCAGCTTTTTAAAAAAGTAAATTATCAAAAAATTGTTCAGTATGTATTGCAGTCCCCTATATCCAAATGTCAGAAATATTTCTGTACCTATTGCTACCATTTCCTTTAAATAGTAAAGTATTCGACACTAACACATACAGTGAACACTCACACAGTGAATAGCTGTTGTCATGATGTGGAATATTCTGTTGCTTTAAAGGAAGACAAACACTCTCTTGTGTTGGAGAGTTGAATTGCAGACCGTTTCCAGCAGTCCTTTACCATTTGACACCCACAATTAAGTGTGGCCAAATGGTAAAGAAAATTCTCAGGTTGAAGTGTTATGAATGAGCGTAGGAGTCTGAAATTAAGGGTCATTCACTTCAGCCACAGAAAATGAATAGTCACAGCAATCTAACTGATTTTCCACATGTTTGCTAATGTATGGTAATGTAACTTTTACTCATTCAATCTAGTACATATAAATTTGTCCTTCAAGTCATATTGGAAGTCTTGACAGACTATAAACCCCTGATTTATTATTGCAAAATTTAAAATACAGTTTGAGTTGTTAAAAAATAGCTTTGAAAGAGATATTTCATGGTAATTCAAATGAATCACTTCTTTTTCTCAGTGGTAGCTATCACTATTTAATGGATTTTTTCCCAGCAGCTGTTATTTGATTTAACATTAGTGTCTAATTGTATGAGCTAATTATGCAATAATTAATGGCATGCAATGTGAGTTTTAGTGTTCCATGTTCGTTTTGGCATAAGGCAAATCCAGGACTAATTTTGTGACTGCAGCTCTTATGCAAATATGTAAGATTCTGAAATTAAGCCAGATCTATGAACAAGTTTGAATGCAAAACTTGGCCAATCATGACCTCCTGCTTGGGCACAAAAAAACTTCAGAATTGTACGATAGTACACTTGTCAAATTAGTGCTCTAGCCCTTCGTTGTCCATTGCCAACAAAGAATCTGTATTTCATGGGACTGTTCCAATCAACTCAAGCATATTGACTATAGCCAAATGGTAAAACTGACAAATAGGCTTAATAAATAAATAGAGGTATGGAATAAAGAAACAAGGAAATTGTGATGAAAATGTATAATATAGTAGTTCAGCCTCAGCTGCAATATTGTTTCAAATTCTGGACACTACACTTCAGGAGCTGATGTAGAAATGATTTATGAGAATGGTTCCAGGGATAATTGACCTTGGTTGCATAGATCAGAGAACCTAGGGTTATTCTCCAAAAAGAAAAGAAGATTGAGAAGAGATTTGAAAGAAGTAGGCAATATCATGAGAAGAAAGTGAGGACTGCAGATGCTGGAGATCAGAGCTGAAAATGTGTTGCTGGAAAAGCGCAGCAGGTCAGGCAGCATCCAAGGAATATCATGAGGAGCCCAGACAGATTAAATAGAGGGACACTGTTCCATTTGTGGTCATTTCAATAACCAAAAGACAATGATTTTGGACAATTAGCTTAAGAACAAACAACCCAAATGAGAAAAAAATCTTTTCTTTGCTGCAAGTAATTAGAATCTGGAATGGATTATCTGAGAATGTGATTGAGGAAGATTCAAGTTCACTTGAAGGGAATTGGAATAAGCGCTTGAAGAGAAAACGACTTTTAGAGATATAGGAAAAGGAAAGGTGAATGGAAATAAGTGAGACTTTCTCACAGACCATCGGGCATGGATATGGCAGGATGAAAGACCTTTTTCTATTATGAAGCTCTTTTATTATTTCCTATAACTTTGATAATACTTGACAGGGTAGTAATGTTGAAGTATATAGTAAGGGAGCTAACTGACTGCTGGGAATACACTTTTACAGCAGAATGTTTAATTCATTCTGTGGTTTGCAGTTATAGTTAAGATGCTTTTTGCTTTCTGAGGAAATACCCCAAAATAGACATTTTTTTGTTGCATCATCAGGGATTACATTAAAAAGACAGAGCACTTATGCTAAAATCAATGTTTGCTACACCCAACACGGGTAATTCTTTTGACATTCTCTGGAGAGAATGTCTGCTTTTATTACTGATTGACTGGGTGTCATTCTGCCTCAATTGCTCTTTTTAACATAGTCAATTGCCTGGTAATGTGGTACAGACAGAAACAATGATATCAAGATTAGACTGCATTTTAAAACTGACCTTGGGAACTTACTGAAATAATTTTTTATGATGCTAGTCCCAGCTTCTCTGCATGTGTTGTTGTATTGTTCAACTATCCTGGCTCAACGGATGAAGGTTAATGCTGCTCTTGTAACAAAACACAATAAGCACAGAATTCCAGCTAAGTTCAACAAATAGATGTAAAAAGCTTCACTACTGGCTTACAGGCTTTTTGATACAGGAACCTCATGCCACACATAAGCAAGCAAGATATATTACTTAATGGAAAGGATACTTTGGTCCACCCAGCCTATTCTGCACAACTGAGATGTTTTGTGCAACACAATAAATACACTCATATACCCACCCAGAAACAATACAATCTCCTTAACAGTGTGATTAAACCAGATTAAAGAAAAGACCAAGTCAGATACAAAAACCTAGAGAGTTCCCCTCTAATCCTCTTAAGCAATCAAAACTAGACTTAGGTAATGTTCCTATGTGTCTAATATTGAAGACACTGTTATCCAGTTCTCAAATCTTTTTTTAATCATTATTCTTTATTTTCTTACATTTTGAACGCAACAGTTTTATCTACACAAAAGCATTTGCTCTGTTATGGAATGTCAATCATCACTCAGCCTGCACGTTTAGGTTTAGTATTATATCTTACATGCAAAGTCTCTGCAAGTGCAAGTTCACAACAAAGCAACCAGGGAATCTAAGCTTCTCCAGGGCTTAAGTGAACAGTGCAAAATCTGTGCATTTTCTTACACTGTCAGACTGACAGATGATGAAGTTAACGGTGCATGGATTAAGAAGGAATTGGAAAATATTAAGGAAATTCAATGTCAAATTTGGTTCAGAAACATAAATAAAAAGAGGGAAACAAAGATAGGATTGAGAGAGCAA
This sequence comes from Chiloscyllium punctatum, assembly GCF_047496795.1. Classification (NCBI taxonomy): domain Eukaryota; kingdom Metazoa; phylum Chordata; class Chondrichthyes; order Orectolobiformes; family Hemiscylliidae; genus Chiloscyllium; species Chiloscyllium punctatum. The sequence continues at coordinate 45,559,403 of NC_092750.1, read as the reverse complement.
AAAAAGATATTAAGGAAAAGAAAAAAACTAAACATTAATTTTATTGTTAAAAATCTCTAACAGAAATTAATCTCTTATTATTTTGTTAAAAACATACTTAGACGGGAATGGATAAGGCTGAACTTTCAGAAATGAATTCAATTTATATCTGGAATGAATGAATGACTTCATGTCATTCAATATATACTTGTGTTAAGCCAAACAGTGATGGCAATTTTTGAAAGTATCTTGAACAGAAACTTCTGAATTTCTGCATTAAACACAGATCTGCCCTGACTGAAGCTCCTGCATCATTTTCTCTTGGATAACAGCAAGCACTGTTAATGTCCTCATTACTTTCAATGGTATTAAGGAAAAGAAATTATGACCATTAGTAGAATACTAATTTTTAGATCAACTCCATTGATTGCAAATGAATGCCTAAATTCAATTTATAAATTTATTTTACATATAGCATCCAACAGGTGTCAGTGTCACTTCAGTGTTGCTAGATTAAAATCCTGGAATTTGCTCCCAAACAGGCAAACGCACTTCATGTGCAGCAAGCAAGTAGTCATGTCTCAATGTCTTAGCGAAGTAGCACTCACTGAAGTCTAAGGAGGCACCAGTCAGTCCTGGCACAGCAGGTTAAGTGCAAACTCTAACAAACAGTCCAAGGGATTGGACCCAATCGAGTGTCCAGCTGGGTTCTTTCAGTCAGGAGGTCCATGCCCTATGTAGTTTAGGGAGTGGGCTACAGTCTCTTCTGTTGTCTTGTCGTGGCTAGCTCATGGGGTAGGGCTAACACAGCATCAGCACAGGGTTCTGAGCTCTTCTCATCCTTGGCTGTCCAGTTAGATTGCTCCATTTACAGTTGATTTCTTTCATTACAGATTCAACCCAAACATTCTCCCTGTGTCTGCATGGGTTTCCTCTGGTTTCCTCCCACAGTCCAAAAGAATGTGCAGGTTAGGTGAATTGGCCATGCTAAATTGCCTGTAGTGTTAGGTGCAGGGGTAAAAGTAGGGGAATGGGTCTGGGTGGATGTGCTTCGGCGGGTTGGTGTGGACTTGTTGGGCCGAAGGGCCTGTTTCCACACTGTAAGTAATCTAATCTAAGTGGAGGTGTGCAGTAAGCATCTTGACTGCCATGGTCTGGCCATTTTGTGAAGGATTTTGTTTACAATGATAACCCAAGAAGAGAAAAGATTGAAATTAAACTCTCCATTTCATGACCTAAATGCTTTGCACAAGAGGATTATATTTACTGTTGTGATATAGGAAACGTAGCTGTGACTCTGCACACTGCAATCTTCCAAAAACAATAATTTATTAATTGACAGATAATCCATCTTTCGGATGTTGGTTTGGGGAATTAATAAATGTTGGCCAGAATGTTGTAGAGATCTCTGCTCTTCTTTGATACTAACATGGGATCTTTGCATTCACTTGAGTGGGCAAATGAAGTAAAAATGTATCACTGGTAAAACGGGGATTCCGACTGCTCTGCTTATTTTGACATATGCATGTTAGCAAGCATACAATCTCAATATGCAATAATATACAGATGATAAATTTTTGCTTGGGGAGGTATTTAGCAAGTTTTTCAGTGAATCTGTTGATTTTTCACACTGCCAATAAATTCAGACTATTATTCTCATGACCTGATTTTTCGACTTCAAATTTGACCAAATGGCTAGGATTGATAGTTGATCAAAGAAGATTAATTTTCACTACACAGAGGAACCTCAATTATCCAAAGGACACGGACGGGGAGTATTTCGTTCGGTTAATCGAATGCCACATAATCGAGTGCTGGATGACATAGTTTAGCCAAGCATAAGGACCTTGTGATCTTGCCGGATAATCTGAAATTCAGATAATCGAATGCCGAATAATCAAGGTTCATCTGTAAACTCATATACCATATTTTCCACTGGAAATGCATGCAATATTAGTTGTCACTTAGCAGCAGCCTAAACTTCAGAATTAGCCGTTACACAGTAATAGCTGCAGTTCATTGCACAAGTTTAATATTTGTAAAATAAATTTATACCTGCCTGCTCCTGGCCCTATCCGTTCAAACCTTTCCTATTCATGTACCATCTACACGTCTTTTAAACATTGTAATTATTCCCAGATCCGCCATTTCCTCAGGAAGTTCACTCCACACACGAATCACCCTCTGTGTAAAAAGATTGCCTCTTATGTCTTTTTAAATCTTTTTCCTGTCACGCAAAAAATGTGCCTCCAGTCTTGAAATTCCCCATCTTGGGAAAAGACAATGACCATCAACTCTATCTATACCTCTCATTCTTTGATAATTTCACACAAGTTATAATTTTAACATATTAATCAATAATACATCAAAAATAACTGCATGTGTTTTAGGACTTGCAGGATTTTATGTCATTCTAAGCTATTAAAGATATTTAATAGGCCCGTTATTTATTAATCCATATATGTGCTCCTGAACATTTATGATTCAATGCTACCTACAGAAGTAGGTGGTAAAGAAATTACTTTCTGTGCAAAAGATTTGAACCAGTTGGTGTGCTATGCTTAGAATACTTTGGAACAGTTTGCAATTTGTATCAAAAGTGCCAGCTTCAAATAAAGTGAATGAAACTGCCACAGGATAGGTTTGGCATCTTCACAAAACTAACATCACTAGAAAATCCACAGTAAGACTTACCCCAAAAGATTACTAAAATTATTTCAGTGAGTCCTACATGTAATAACTTTTAATTAAATAAATGTTTTAAACATCAGCTTTTCTACAAATTTAGACCAATATTGAAGCAGTCAATTATATATAATGAAGCGAGTTTTCTTAAGGTTGTGCGAGTATTTTCACTTCAATTCATTCAAAAACGATCATGGTCAAAAAAGATTGCAAGAATTTTAAGTTCAAATTATGTCCCGTACAAATTGAGTTTCTGCATTCATGGGTACTAGTTTAAAAATATTGCACTAGAAGCCAGTCACACACACAAAATCAGCCATGCCTTCAGATTGAATTAATGGGTTTGGAAAGATTCCATGAATTGCACACTTATGAAAGTCCTCAAATTAACAACTTGGGGCTAAATCTGACATTTTTTGGTTGCATCAGTTTTGTTGAGTTTCATGGAGGCTTTCTCTCCGTGAGACCTGGTGAGTTTTCTCATAGCAACGTACCAATCACACTTCACTAACTACCTACCCTGCCCATTTGGCAGCTCTCTCTCAGAGAAGGATATGAACAAGGAACACAAATAGGCCACTCCTTCCTTTGAGTCTATTTTTGCCATTCTCTCAGCTCATAGTTGACCTGGTTTTAATTCAATCCACATCCCAATCAAAACACAAAGAACAGTATGGCACAGGAACAGGTCTTTCAGCCCACCAAGCCTGCACTAAACTAAAAACAATTTACCTCTACATAGTCCATATCACTCTGTTCCCTGCTTATTCATGTATCCGTCTAGATGCATCTTAAATGTTGCTATTGTATCTGCTTCTAAAATAAGCCTGATTCTAGCACCATTTTATTACTGATGTATGGGATTTGGGGACCACTATGACTGATAGTCAAACTTGCCATACCTGAAACTACACAATCCTGCTGGGATACCTCAGAATGAAGCGACATCCTATCGTCACATGGACTGTTAGTCAGAGCTGCCCTGCATGATTTCAGACATTTTGCCTGGACGTGGTGGGTGGGAGTAAATCAGTGTTTCATTTAGTGGGCATGGACCTGGAGTTCCTGCTGAAGTGGAGTGGAAAATTGGGATGCACCCCAGGACAAACAGAGATCACAACATCATACCATGGTCCGAGGTTGCCAGCTGGTCAGTGCAGTCTCAGCTGTCTGAAGGAATGCCCAGATTTATAGGGAGAAGGCCAATACCTTTTCTAACTGGCCACCGTAAGTACCACTATCTTCTCTCCGATATCTCACACTCACTCTATCTCTGATACTGTACTCAGTTACCACCAAGGCTCATGGTCTAGCTCTCTCACTATTGTCTGCACCATTTCCACTAGTCGCGCTCACCCACTCAACAGCAGAGAGCATGAAGCCTGCATGCCCTCTGCACTGTCTACTCACTTGCTCGTGACACCCCCCTGCTTGAACAAACAGTAACAGCTGTGCCACCAACTTTCATTCCCTTTGATATCTACCTGTCTCTCAATCTTAGAAGGTAAACAGCCCAACATAAGAGCAGAAGAGTCCACCCAGTTATTGGGTTGCCTGGCATTCAGCTCCTCACTCCTTATGACAGGAAGATCCTGAGTCTGACCACCGCAAGTGACTTCCCGTGACTTGCTGTGCAGCAACATGTTGCCGAAAACTATCTCCCTTGGTTTGATTGAGGCTTTTTGAGAACCAAAGATAAACTTTCTGGTTTGTGCTAGTCAGCAAGTCAAGACAGAGGTTATATGAGCCTGGTCCCTCTGCCTGAAAGGCCAAAGTGTAAAAAGTCAATACAAGATCGGGTGCTGTGAGTGTTGAGGGAGACTCAGTGCGAGTGCACACTATTATAACGTGCAAACAACCGGAAGACGCTGTTCTGGTCCAGAAGATGAGCTGGGTGCATGTCTCTGAGGGCAGAAACCCTGCTACAATATCACAATAATAGTTTTGGTTGCACCCTGAGGTGCAGCATTAAAGTGTAGAAGGGTCCTGTAAATGAATTGGACATGTGCCATGAGGGTTCTTTAGAGACTGGCATGAGTTAGGTGCCAGTGACTGTAAATGTGGGCTATACGTAGCTGGTGCCTGTGGCCGATGGCCTGAAATGCTGTTTTTGTTGTGCCCATCATGGAGGTTCTTCATAGCCAGCGGCGAGCTGAAGCTGCCAACTACCTGCTCTGATTTCCATGTTGAGAATTCACATCGCCTAGTCTGCTTGCACTGGATGGTAAGACAGAAAGATCCGTGTTAATGAGTGCGATCTGCAGTTAGTAGATAGCTGACAATAATCCCCATTAATAGGTGACTCATTGCTGCCTAGCTCATTAAGAGATGTAACAAGTTGTTGCCAAAGTTAAGGAATTTTGAAGAAGATTCATAATGGACTTGAGACATTAGCTGTCTTTCTCTCTCCGCAGATGCTGCCAGACTTGCTGGGTTTCTTCAACATTTTCTGTGTTTCTTTTAGATAGGCCTCATTGGATTTCTCACATGATTCTTCCACTTCTCTTGAAATAGCCATGTTGATCAGTCGTCTGTAAGATGGCGCTTTGCATTTAGTTAACACATTTTATGACCTCAGAAAATCCCAAAGCCCTTTATAGCTTATTAATATTTGATCATTATTCAGTTAGTCTCTGCTTTACAAACATCTGACTTCCACTCAATCGTACTTATGAATGCAATCTCATACAGGGGTGTAATTGTAAAGGTCCAACATATGAACATTTTCTGTACTTATGAACTACTATTTAGTTTTGTCCTGCATTGTGTTCTGACTTGTATACAAACAAATTGACTTGAAAATGGACTCCAGAATGGAATCTGATAGCAACACAGGGACTGCCTGTGGTGAACTCAAAATGATGTTTTCTCCAGATGCACTAGAAAGAGTATGTTTGAAAAATGTTGATAATGTTTACAAAATTACACAGAAATGTAATACCATAGATAGATGTAAATAGTAAATGTTTCTGCATTGACTGTTCAAAGTTATTTCTAGTTAATTAATGCCAGGTTATTTACAGATGATTAAAAATACTTCTTTTTGTGAGAAGTCCACTTTCAGTTAAACTAATTAAGTTGTGCCAAATTAGCTCACATACATATATCAAGCGCAATTAATTAATGCAAAACCATTTTTCAAAATTTCATTCATAAATGATCACACTGGTTCTTGAGCAGGTTTATTTTCAGTGATATACTAATGAACCTAAATGGAAACTAAAGCAAATTCAAATCTATAATTAAGGCAATTTTGAATATCATTTGATCCCAAATTGTGGATTCCATCCAAAGTGGGAACATTGCCCCAATAACCATAACAACCCATATTTATATCTAAGCTTTTATCATCATGTGAAGACATTTCATAGGAATGCTATGAAACAAAATTTAACACCAAGTGATGTAAGGAAATATTGAACCTGTTCCAACAAGACGCTAGGAAAGATTCCCCAAGTATTAAATTCCAGATAGCTAATCCAAGTTGTTAAACTGCTGAGTGAGGGTAGATGTACAGGTTTCTCTTCTTTATCCACCCATTCCTTTGGTTGGTCACAGCAATATTAAGTTTAATTTGATTTATTACTGTCACATACCAAGACAGAGTGAGATGTGTTGTCTTGCATAGTTTACAGGCAGATTGTACTATACAAGTGCCATCAGGGTAACAGAACAGAGTGCAGAATACAGTGGTACTACTGCTGAGAAGGGGCAGAGAGAGATATCAACCTTAAAATGAAATAGGTCCATTCAAATGTCTGGTAACAATGGGGAAGAAGCTGTTCTTGAATCGGTTTTGTGCGTATATTTACACTTCTTTATTGTCTTCCTGATGGAAGAGTGTGGAAGAAAGTATAACTGGGTGAGCAGAGCCTTTGATTATGTTGGTTGCTTTCCTGATGCAGTGGGAAGTACAAGTGGAGTCAATAGATGGGAGGCTGGTTTGTGTGATCTATAAAAATTTGTAAGAGTCTTAATGCTCATGCCAAATTTATTTCGGAAGTAGAGGCATTGTTGTGTTTTCTTGACCGTAGTGGATAGACCAAGACAAACTGCTGGTGATTGTCAGTCCCAGGAACTTGATGCTTTTGACCATCTCCACCTCAGCACCCTGATGCAGACAAGGATGTGCCTTCCATTCCACTTCCTAAAATCAGTGTCCAGCTCTTTCATTTTGCTGACATCGATGAAAAGATTCTTGTCTTTACACCATGCTGTTAAATACTCAATTTCTTTCCTGTACTCGGTCTCATCATTGTTTGAGATCCAACCCACGATGGAGGTGTCATCACCAAACTTATAAATGGAGTTGCCGCGGAATTTGGCTACACAGTCATGCAATTTAAAAACAATTCCTATCTCCCAGGCGCTAATTTTACCAGTTTTTCTGAGGACAACAAAGAGTATAATAAATGTGAAAATAAATAACAATACAACACATACATACCAACTAGGAATAAGAAGTGAGTCTAAAAAGAGATAAAAGTAAAAATATATATACAAATCAGCTCTCTTGGTGATTTTCCAAAAGTAGATAGTGGTACATGATAATTGAATAGTTGATTTTGGGATTCTTGGCTTTTGCAGGATCTTATCACTAGATCTTATTTGCTGGTTTACTTTTGAAGGTGATTGGCTGGCAGTACTCAAAGTGAGGGAGTCCAAGTTCTCCAGCTTCCTTCTGTCTGGCTTGCTGCCTCATTGGTTTCAAGCACACAGAGTGAGACAATGATCTCACCTACAAGAGTGAAAAGTGGGTGTTTATTGACTGTGAACTTTACAGCACACTAGAGCTGAATCCAATGTAGCACAACCTTGTACAAGCAAACCTTCTTCTAATTACGCACCTTCCCCCACTACCGCAAACTTACCAGTGTCGCAGTTGGCTTTTTAACACGTTTTTTTGTATGCTCCTGGAATGGAAAGGTTGTGAGAGGAGACAGTCAAGCGTCCTCATTATGCTATCCTTTCCATCTCTCTTTCTCTCTCTCTCTCTCCCTCTCTCAGTTTGAAGTTTTTCTGACACTCTGCATTCCATAGTTCCCACGTGGAACTTCACCAGACATCAGTTAATGTATATTTGTCATTTTGTTTCTGAAATATTCTTCTTTTTTAAAAAAAGACACATTGGAATTGAACATTCAAAGTGCCTGCACTTTGGGGTTCTGATCTATCATCATAATACTTTCTTCTTTCATTCTCATTGCATTAAAAAAAGCTGTAAAATAATTAAAACAATGAAGCAACAAATAAGTCACATATGCGCATTCATTCTGTTAGCCTGGTTCAACATTATTCTTTCAGTTCTTGCCAGTTCTTTAAGTTCTAGAAAGGCTGCCAGCAATCACATTCAATTTCCTAGCCATGTGGGTAATATTTAAGTGGCAGAGTTGAAAGAATAAGCTCCTGTTAAATAGTCAGACATTCTGGTCTAAATCCCCTTTACAAATGTTAATGTATTATGATCAGTATAAACCATACTCTCTGTATACCCATTTGAACATATTTCTCACAGCGTTTAAGACCCAGAAGATGTTTGTAAAATGATCTTCAGGTTTCCAAAATCATTTTTCAATTTTTCAATGCACTCTATCTTTGACTAGACACTAAATAAACTGTCTGGAGTTACGAGGTTGGAGATTTTCGACATGCAGGCAGTCAAGCGAACATATCCCTACACCTTGAGTAAATCTCTGTTGGTAGTGTAGATGTCTTTACCTACCCCATCTATATTGAGTAGGAGTCAGTTCTGGTCACTGTTCACTGATCTACCTAAGTGGGAGAATAACAAATTTAAATTTGCTAGTATTTCTGAATTAACTCACTGGACAGTTGAAATTTCAACGTGGGCTTTATCCATATTTCCTTTTAATTCATCCTCACTTCTAATCTCATCCCCTGGGTGTGGCAATAGTCCAAACCATTGCCTATTTGTCCCATTTTGCTTTTTCCCCAATCTGGGATCTCAAACAGATAATTCATTTCCCTAAGCTGCATACAGATTGGAGGGTGACAAATGTGATGATGCTGGCACCTTAAAAAATTATTTTGCCCTGGGTTTTTTTGAAGAGAGGTTATAAATGCGGAGATGTCAAAATGGCTACAAGAGACTGCCTAAGTCAACAATCAGAGGAGGCCTTTAGTTTTTTTCTAAACAGCTGTACAATGGAAGGGAAGGGGTGGGATGGGGAGGGGGGGGTGGCCAGTTCTAGCTTTTTTTAGCTGTAGCAGTCACAAGATGTTTGAGTCCAGAAGGGTTGCAAGCTTCAGTAAACAATTCCTAACTGACTTTCCCTGAAATCTCTCTCTGGATGTTGTTCCATTCTGCCTGTAAGAATCTGTGTTTGAATTTACATTTTTGCCAAGGGGTGTGTTTATGGGACATTCCTATGCTGGAACAGTTCATTAGTTAAGTTACTGTATTGAGTATTCAGTTAGGTTTCCAATACTTAAGTTATTCTAAATTCTGATTTCTTTTTTTGTGGTTTAACTGTCATGTTTAAATAAATTGTTTTCCTTAATGCCAAGTGGTTTGACCAGTTGCATCACAACCAGAATATCCACGTCACATTTACCTTTAAAATAAGAAAAGGGTAGGGTCTAGGCTACTATCCCCAAATATTTTGAGGGGCTCTGGCCTGGCTCATAACATAAATGTAACCTCACTATTTAAAAAAAAAGGAGGGATGAGAAGACAGAGTTTTATATCAGTTAGCCGAACATCAGTTTGGGAAAATTCTGGAACCTGCTATATAAGTCATGATAACAGGATAGTTGGAAAGCATTAGCAGGATTTGACAAAGTCTTTATAGTTTATGAAAAAATTCCCTCGTTACTTTGTAATAAATACCTTTTTTCATTTATTGATGAATCGGGTTAGAAGTTATTTTATCTTAGATTGCAGTCCAAGTCAGGCAAATGAATGACTTAGCGATCCAGTGGTGGCTGATGGAATATTGGGGCTTGATTAATAGCGCACTTTTCCCATCAGTGTTGTGACAATATTTTAACAAGAGTTGAGCAGGAAACCCATGGACCCGGGTGGAATGTCATTCACAAACAGCCTGAGGGTCTAAGATTAAATATATCAGTTAGGATAGTATTACCCCCAAAGTTTAGATGGAGTTCAAAGGCACTGCTCTCAAATTAGCAGTCTGTATCAAAGAAATTCAGATCAAATCCTTAAAAAGGTATGTTCTTATGCATACCATTTTTATGCAGACATCAGCCCATCTGCAATACCTAAGTAAAAAAAAAATACAGGAATGTAGTAGGCATGACTTAAGCATTCTGCGGTGAAATGTATCAGATGGATATTTTTTTACACCATTGTATCTCTTTAAATCTAGGCCTGGAGGTACACAAAGTGCTTCTGTTAATCTTCTGAAGCAAAACAGCAAGAAACCCTCAACAATGATCTTTAAAAACAATGGATTGTTGTGTGTGGACTTGCAGGGCTGAAGGGCCTGTTTCCATACTGTAAGGAATCTAATCTAATCTAAAATACATTGATCTGACACTCTGCTGTTCCTTAATGTGATCATTGATGAAACAGACAATAAACAAAGTTCAGTAAAATCACCATAATGTTACCAGACTATAGGACTGCTCTCTCATTGGACAGAGATCATTGACAATGGCTTAACCTGAGGGTCACCACACCTTCAGGCAAGGGCAGAGGTTGAGAAGGAGAGTCCTTCATGATAACCTGGGCTGGTGCAAGAATTGAGTTATTTAAGTTATTTATTTATTGTCACATATATCTAGAAAGATATAGTGAAAAGTGTTTTGTGGTGACAATCCGGTGCCATTTTAAGTTACAAAAAGAAATTGCATAAATAGAGTTCATTTTCTGTACGAGGGATCTTCAAACACAGTTCCAGGGCTTCTGCAAAGTGTCCCAGACCTCAAGGAGTCCATGCTCTGGATACAGCAGTGACAACCCTGCCAAAAGTCCACACTTCAGGCCGACTGCAGCCAGGACTACCTCAGTCCAGGCACCAGCACCTGTGGAGCACCGCCATAGACAATAACCCTCCAGGTCCAGTATTTTCAGCTCAGATAAGGATCTGAGTCTTTTCCCACAGTTTCTGCATGTCCACAGTTTCTCCCTGTTATAACTAAACTTGTGTCTCGACAGGCCAGATGATCGGTTGAAATGTCGCTCACGCACATAACACATGTACAGTTTCTCCCCACTGTGAATGGTGCTTTTTCATTCCGTGTTCACAATCCCTTGATATGCCAGTTACAATAAGTTGACCAACTCCCTCAGATCCAGATGAGATGTCTGGGTTCTGTTTCCCAACTGCAACTGCTCATCCTCCAATACCCTTTGCTGATGCAGTGGCTTGTGATATTTAAATCTTGATAAACTGAGTTACTCTGTCAGATCATGATCTGATGTTTGTTTTTGACTATCCCATCTGCAAAACCTGTCATATGATAATCAAATCTTAACCATACTGCATATTAAACCCATGCTGATGATTTCATACATCACAACCCAGTTTCTAGCTAACTGAGCTATCTTACCACCAATGTTAAACCACAGGTTTACTAGTATTAAATGGAGAAGAGTTAACCACTAGTGTCCCGTAGCCTACGACTATATAATAAGCTGCTACTTGCTACTCAATTATGTGCCTCTCCTGCTGAAGATGCATTCGTGATGAACTCTTCTCTACTTCATACTAGTAAACCAGTAGACTAACGCTGGGGGTACATTAGCTCACTTGGCTGGATGGTTAGTTTGTAATGCAGCGTGATGCCATGAGACGGTGAGGTTACCATGGAGGTCTCACCCCCTCAACCCTATTTCTTGCCTGAGATGTGGTGATCCTGAAGTCAAACTCACCACCAGTCACCTCTCACTAGAGAGAGCAACCCTCTGGGACTGTGGTTGTTGACTTTACCTTTGCCTTTTCGACTAACATTAGAAGCAAGCTTGGTGGCAGCAAATCTACCCAAAGAAGATCCCAGCAGAACCATGAACCAGAATGTGCATCTCCCACAATATAGAGCACACTAGTGCAGATTCCTGACATATAAAGTGAGGAAATTATCAACAGAGCAAAGAATCCACCACCATCTGAAGAGAACAAAGAAGAAAAAGAAATCTGCAGCTGAAAACTGAGCTGCTACTTCAGGAGTGTGTTAGTTTTAACTTATAAACTACAAAGCAGCTACTAGCTGCAGCAGAGACAGCAAGCCATCAGTTCAGACTGGAAATGCTCCAGAGACACAGCAGCCTTTCTCTAAACCTCAAAATCAACCAGAACAGAAGGAAAGGGTTGTGAGGACCATAGAGAGTCTCATTGAAGCAGTTAGGAATAGATATATGTGATGATCTAGCAAAGATGCTATTGAGGTTGGACTCGAGGGACAAGGTGAGAGCCTAGAAGAAAGGGTAAGAAAGTTTATTCACATTACTTGGTTCCGTGCGGTGAAGCTGAGAAGAGGCAGAATTCAGAAACAAAACTCATTAAATCTGAAGATTCATTTCATCACACTTAAAAGCTTTTTTTTAATTGCAGAACAAATTTTCAAAAAGAGCTATTATTTAAAATTCCTTCAATTTGAAATCGTCAGTTTTAAGATATGTACCTATAGGTCAAAATCAAAAAGATTTAGTGATATAAATGAGTTTGAGGGGCAAAGAAACATTTTGATTGTACAACAGAAATTATTTAAAGCAGCAAGAGAGTGAGAGATGACATTTTGAGGGGAAAATGCACCAAAAGGTTGGGGAAGAAGAAGAAATGGGACAAATTCTCCATCTTGTTGAAAATGGTGTGAAAGCCACCAACAGGAAGGGAAAAACAATGCAAAACCACCATCTTAAGTTTTCATATCAGAAACAGTTGCATTAACTGGAAGATTTAATAAATTTTACAACACCTCAAACAATTCAAAATTAATTTAAAGTTTTGTTGAAGAAATATATTTAAGTACAACAATTGAAAAAATCACCTTTGCGATTTAAAATTTAAAAAAAGCAAAAAAAATTTGAAGAGACTTTAAAACAATATGAAACAACAATCAATTGCAATTTAAATCTTCATGAGAGCTTTATGAGTAACTATAATTAAAATACGTACTTAATAAATTTGCTAAATACTTTGATAAACTTTACAGCAATTTAATTGAAGCCACAATTCAAACTTAAACAAGAAAATCTCAAAATACAGCAGAAGTAGATTAATGTTAGAAAGATTTTAAAATCTTACGTTAGCTATTTAAGCTAAAGGAAAGAATAGAAAATGCTATTCCACCCGCACGTGGATTCAAAGTTCAAGAACAAAATTCAACCGAAGAATTTAGTTTCTAGGAGAACTTGGTGATAATTTCAACAACTTATTTTCCCAAGTGTTTTTCCAGGAACTTTTGTTGAAGAATCAGTACCTAGGTACTTTGTACCAAAGAAAGCACTTTAAGGGGTGACTTGTAAACTTTTCACTGTGCTCACTTGAGTACATATAATGATAAAGCTAATTCAACTCAATTCAATTATGTTTTCTGAATCTTGTAACTAGATGGCATTACAACTAGAGCTAAATAGACACAGAATTGTCATTGGAATTTCTGATTCACCTCTTTCAAATCTTTTCCAATCAAAAAGGGATTTCACAGTGGAAAGGGATATCTGGATTGTATTAGAAACTGAGATTCAGAGAAACAAAAACGAAATCTGCCAAACAGAGGGCAATTATGTTTTGGAAGACGATCAGAAGCACTCCAAATATCACCCATCAAACCAATGCAAAGATCGTTTAAACCATTTGGTGTTAAGAGTCACTGTTCAAGATGTTGTGCAAAAAAGCCCCACAAACAAAAGCAATGTCCAACTCTATCATAAGAATATCACTTTTGCAAGAAAGTGGGGCACTTTAAAAAATAATGTTGTACAAAACTAGAAATAATCCTTGAACAACAGAATCATGGTGATTATATTGACAAAAATGTCTTATACCAAAAATCAATAGCAAAAATTTTGGACTTTCAGGATATCCTTTCATTAGAATATATTTCCTTAGATGATAACATACCATCTTTCAAGGAAGGATCACAGCTATTCCTTGAGTAAATTGATTAATCCAGACATGGCAGAGCTCATCATGTCAATGGACATCAAACTCAATTCAATCTTGATATAGGAGTAAGCATCACTTGTTGATTGAAAAACATAAAGTTATAACTTACTGATCCAATGTTACATGAGTCAGCAGAACAATTCATAAGGTTAAAGGAATTTTAAAAGTTTCTTTAAAGCAGGAAGACCATCAATTCACAGAACATACCTATATCATCCAAAATCTGAAAACTTTACTTTAGTCCTTGAGAAAGGATTCCAACCACCAAAGAAGCCATCTTTCATCGACCAACTTGATATACATCAGCAACAAGAAGATTTTATTTGATTCAAATGAATGCTGGCTGAATCCAAATTGAAGCACACACACCAGATGAGATCCGATTTGCTGCTATTAAGTAATTGTCTGATATTACAAATATAGAATAAAACTACCAATTTCTCTTGACTCGCCTATGAAAAAATCGTCGGACCTTGATTTTCAGAAAGCTCTGGCAGAATTGCCATCTGAAACCATTGGTGAACTTTTAATAAAATTAGTCCAGAGAAGAGAAAAGATTGTCAATGCTGTACGGCCAGTGCCAGTGACAATAATAAAACCAAACAAAAAGATGACATTGGGTAAAAGACCAATGTCATAGTGAAGATGTTCACCTAAGTCCAATGCATCACAAACTCAAAAGAAGACTAATTTTTTCACCAACTCAATTATTTTCCCCCACATGTTTTAAAGGATTTAAACACCTTCCAGATAGGACAACAGTCCACCAACAACATCTTCGGCAAAATACATTCAAGAAATGAAAAGAAATTGTCTGTGGAATAGAATGACAGAGAAACATCTGTGTATATCATCCTCAAGAAAATAACAAACTACTCATCAAAGATGCAAAGGGTTTGAAAAGTCAGAGAAATGAGGTGGAAGAGTTAGATGCAATTTTGATAAATGTTATATATGATAGATATTGACAAGAGAATAAATGCCTGGCAGAGGATGCTTACATGCCATTTATAGAGTCATAGAGACATACAGCATGGAAACAGACCCTTCAGTCCAGCTTGTCCTTGCCGACCAGATATCCCAACCCAATCTAGTCCCACCTGCCAGCACCCAGCCCATATCCCTCCAAACTCTTCCTATTCATACACCCATCCAAATTATTTTTTAATGTTGCAATTGTACCAGCCTCCACCACTTCCTCTGGCAGCTCATTCCATATATGTACCACCCTCTGAGTGACAACATTGCCCCTTAGGTCTCTTTTATATCTTTCCCCTCTCACCCTAAACCTATGCCCTCTAGTTCTGGACTCACCCACCCCAGGGAAAAGACTTTGTCTATTTATCCTATCCATGCCCCTCATGATTTTATAAACCTCTATAAGATCACCCCTCAGCCTCCAATGTTCCAGGGAAAACAATCCCAGCCTATTCAACCTTTCTCTATAGCTCAAATCCTCCAACCCTGGCAACATCCTTGCAAATCTTTTCTGAACTCTTTCAAGTTTGACAACATCTTTCCAATAGGAAGGAGACCAGAATTGCATGCAATATTCCAAAAGTGGCCTAACCAATGTCCTGTAAAGCCGCAACATGAACTCCCAATTTCAATACTCAATGCTTTGACCAATAAAGGAAAGCATACCAAATGCCTCCTTCACTATCCTATAACTCTACAACTTTGGAATAACTTTACCCACTATGATATAAATGATTGTATTTGGAAAGAGCTCATCAGTTCTAAGTTGTAATTCTAAGTAGTTGTTCTCACTTTATTATAAGTTAGTCTGTTCTCCAGTTTACAACTATGTAGCATAAATTTGTTTACTAGCTCATAGAGATAATAGTACATCTTACCTATTGTTAATATAGCTAATCAGTTTAAGCTGATGTATCATGTAATCTTACCATCTGTAATAAATTACTTCTTGTTACTCAAGGACAGTGACCCCTCTGTGTGGACTTATTATCGGTTAATCCTTCACCTTTT
Source organism: Chiloscyllium punctatum (assembly GCF_047496795.1). Lineage (NCBI taxonomy): Eukaryota > Metazoa > Chordata > Chondrichthyes > Orectolobiformes > Hemiscylliidae > Chiloscyllium > Chiloscyllium punctatum. The sequence continues at coordinate 45,543,657 of NC_092750.1, read as the reverse complement.
AATAACAGTAAGCCCTTATACCAGCATTAGAAGGCAAGCTTGTGGCAGAAATTCTACCCAAACAAAATTCTATCAAAACCAGTTGCAGGCATCTCTTACAACATTCGGCAATGCAGTAAGCATCTAAATCACACTCACAAAGATATTTTTAGTATGGCAATACAACTCTTTAGTATGCGTATTAGCACTAAGATTAATTTGGAAACTTAAATCTCAATGTGGCGGTGCAGAGCATCAGGAAGAAGTGTATCTATCTCATTAGCAAAAAACACAGCAAAAGGTCTTCCTTGAGTCATGACACCACCTGACCTAGGCCCTGACATCGGGATTTCCGCCATTTCTCTAACATTTAGCTCATTGATTTTGCTTCCCACCAGAAATTCCATTTCCTCATCGAACCACCCCTGCTGTTGAAAGCTATTGTTATTACCTCTCTCTACCCATCTTTTCTTTTCCAGAGTCAATGATTATGCTGTCACCTCCCAAATCCACATCAAAACCTGAAAACTTCTCTTCTCTGAAACCCTGAAATGAGTCTCTTGCCAACCTTGATGTCATATTGAGCACCACATGAACTTCTGACCTGATGTCCATGCCATTATTTCTTCCAGCTATTTTCATCTCACTAATTTTGGGGTGTTTCACTGTGTTAAATCTGCTATATACATACAATTCCTGTTATTTTTGCTGGTGTTATTTCCATGGAAATGTGGCACAAAAACAAACAAACAAATGTATAACTCAGCCGCAAGCATTTTCCAACAAACATAATGTTGTACCATATATCAAAAGAACCTTACATGAAATACGAATATTGAAAGTCCAGGAGGGACATGAGCAATATTACATCACACGTAGTTTTGAAAGCCACATCCTTTCTCTGCAATTCATTTCATTTCTGTTTATACACGCACCAATACACCGTGACTCTGTCAATCTGCTTCCTTTTCAAATTCATAAATGTTAATGGGAACACATTTTTGCAAATGGGAATTATATTTGAATGTGCTCAAAGCCATCCATATGCCTGAAGGAGAACACGTTCTGTACTAATGAATAGCTGGCATGCAAAGCTAGGACACTAACTCTGCTTTAGGCAGATTGCACCGCAGAAATTGAACTCTTATTAAATTTAATCTTTAATGTAAACTCAGCAGAGGTTTAATAACTACTTTTTGCCATGACTGCACCACAGTTTCATTTGCAACTTCATCAACATAGCAATAATTGACCAATTTAAATGCAGGTCTAGCCACTGTTGTAAAGGGGAAAAGCCAAGGCACACAAGTGGAAATTATGAACAGATGCTTATTCAATAAAGTTGTGTTTTTAAAAAGCTGGAAGGCAAGTGTTGCTAGGACCGCCAACAAATGACAGCTTTAACTTGAAACTTTTTGGAATGCTGTTGTAGTTCTTTCCCATGAACCAGTGAATGCTACCTAAATCTGCATTATTTCTTGTTTGCATTTCTAGTCTATCTTGGAATCTTAATTTTCTAACTCAGCCTGTGTATGTATAAGTCAGATGAGGATACATTGTGGAAAACAAACATCGAAGAGTATTGTGAATTATTCCAAAGTAATCACTTTTGAAAAATTATTGTTAACTTTTTTTTTAGAAAAGCTTTGGCTATATCTACCATTACCTGGTTTTGTTCAAAACTAACTGTATAACTTGTATTTTCAAATGCTGTTAAATACTCTGATAATTCTACAATTTCACTTGATAGGTTCCATTCATTTAACATCAACAGAAAAAAATCCCCTCCAATTTTCACAATTTGAATATAACTTCAGGTGATTTAATCTATCAACTTCTTTTCAATCAATTAATTGTTCTGTCATCTATGCATTTAAATGCTATAAACATATCTGTAATAAGGATAAGTTAAGAATATTTGAGTTATTTTTCAGAACATTCAGTTTGACCAATACCTTATTGGGAAAAGGAAGAACTTGAGTTAGATAGTTCCATTCATATCATTGAAGTGCCCCTCAAAACTTTCCAAATCTAGACAACCAACTTCAACAGTGTACAATCTAAAATGACAAGATAATATTGGTGGTATTAGTTGCAGGGTGTTGGACCAGTAGAGTCCCTGTGCTGTACTTTAAATAGTGCCAAAAGATCTTTTGCGGTAACCTGAGCTTAATCGAAAATTTTATTCAAAAGTCGGCATCTCTGGTAATGCAGTACTCAGTTAGTCCAGTTTGCTGGATAGCTGACTAACACCAACCGTGTGGGTTTAATTTCTGCTCTGGCTGTGGTTACCACAAAGGTCACACCTTTGCCCTTTTCCTGAGGTATGGTGACCCTCAGGTTAAACTCACCACCAATTATTTTTCTTTAATGAGGGAGTAACCCTCTGGTTCTATGGAAGTATGGCATCTTTATCTTTTTACTCACTTTAAGCTGCATCAGCCAAGACTATGGCCCAGATTTTGAGATTGTAGAAGCCAATAAGAGACTGCTGTCCAGTGGAAGACCTTGACTTACAGCAAAGTGGCCACTCGGTTGCTAACTCCCAAGGCCCACCAACTGTGTGAAGTTGAATATTGGTGTGCCCTTCCTGCATCCTCTGATGAAGAATATTCACCACTGTTATTGCTGTCATGCATTTCCACTGCTCTTTGGGGAAAGAGAATTGCAAAAGCTAATCACCCTCTGGGAGGAGAAATTTCTACTCAGATATATCCAATGGAGATCTTTATTTTTAATTGTGCCCTGTAGTTCTAGTTTACCCATGATTAAAAACTTATCAGTAAAAATATCCAAAAAGGTTCACTGAACATGTAAGATAATGTTTCAAAGCCCACAACACAACATAGTCAAAAACCGTGGTGCTGGAAAAGCACAGCAGGTCAGGCAGCATCTGAGGAACAGGAGGGTTAACATTTTAGGTGTAAGCCCTTCATCAGGAATGTGACAACGTATACAATTAATATTCTAAGATAAACATGAAGGAATTATGTTTGGGTAAACCTATTTATCCTTTAAATGTTCAATGGACTTAAAAAAAACAATATTAGTGACATCACCAAATCTCATTAAAACTTTACTGTATTTGCAAGTGGTTACAATTCTTTACTTTCAAAGATCTTTGAATGTGCTCAAAACTTCTCCAATTCAAACCACCTCAATGATGACTCATGTTTTGGTAGTTCAATCTCTTCTCTTGAGTCCAAATTATTCAGGACTCCTGAGACTGCTCCACATGTCCAATTACCAACACAATTTCAATTTTTAATACAGCTAGTTTTACCAGATTGTCACCGAATTTCTCTAAGCTCCTATGTTTTGTCGGATGCAATAAAGAAATACTGCTTGAGGGATTTGAGCTACAGTTGATTATCAATTGCCCCCAGGGCTTCTTTTTAGCTTTAATCTTTCTCCACAGTGCAATGCCACCACTCTTTGGACCCTCTCATGTGCTGTAATCAACTGGCGTCTGCTAGTGACAAAAAAAAACTTGTACTTCCTGAAGCTACATCTTTACTTCAGTACTAGCCCAATTCCAAACTATAATTAAGTTTTCCTAGAGAACACACACACAGAAACCTGAGAAGCTACTAAGCTCCATCCATTCCAACAAGATTCAGATTGTGCTTAATGTGACCTTTAAGATGTACAGGATCCTTTTAAGATAATTTAATCCAGCTCCTTTCTGACTGCCATTGCTGCAAGTTTTACAGACACTGCTTCTCCAGCTATGTAAGACCTTACACTAAGTCTTCATCTTTTACATTCTCATTCTATTAAGTAAACATAACTGTCGTCCTGAAATGCCAAAATAAAGCAAAGAACTGAGGAAGCTGGAGATCTGAAATAACAACAGAAATTGCTGGAGAAACTCAGCACTTGTGGGAAGAAAGCAAAGTTGAGTCAACATTTCGAGTCTGGTGACTCTTCATAAGAATTGTCAATAGCTCGGAAAAAAAGAAGTGGTATTCATGCTGAAGCTGAAGTTGTTAGGCAACTGGAAATTCGGGGTCATTTTTGCAGACAGAATGTAGGGTTTCTGGTCACCCACTCTATGGTTCACTTTCCCAATGTAGAGGAGACAACATTGTGAGCAGTGATTACAGTAGACTAGATTGAATGAAGTATAGGTAAATCGCTGCATCACATGGAAGGTATGTTTGGGGCCTTGGATGGTGAGGAGGGAAGAGGTAAACAAGCAGTTATTACACCTTCTGCAACTGCATGGGAAGGTACCATGACATCACCAATGAAATCATCAGTGCTACTTCCCTCTCTCATAATTGCTTTACTTTCCAAGCTATTAACTCAAAGCAACATGGAAGTAATTTTTAAAAATTCATTGGATATCAATGTGTTCATTTTCACTGTTAAACTTTAATATCTAAAACTAAAAAGTTAAGAATCACACAACACCAGGTTATAGTCCAACAGGTTTAATGGAAGCACTAGCTTTCGAGCGCCGGTTGTGCCAGCACAACCACCTGATGAAGGAACGGCGCTTCGAAAGCTAGTGTGCTTACAATCCTCTTTGCCAATTTGTTTTGATAATTCAGAAGACTATTGGCACCGTGAGTATTGCAACACTTTTATTCCAAGCCCCCCATCATGTTATGTATAGCAAAGTAAACCTATAAATTATTCCTACTATGGAATTATTTCCCTTACATTTACTTATCTCCATGCAAATTGATTTTATGAGTTGAATCTTACATGTTTTTTTACCTAAGTAACAGTTGCTTCTATCTTTTGGGACAGCATTTTAACATGAGGCCCAGGTATTTTCTCACTCTATCTTACCAGACACACCTTAATAACTAGTTAATCTACTCCATGGCATCCTTCATATCTGATTCTAGCACCGTTCTAATAGTCACTGTTCCCAAAACAATCTGCCACTCAGCAGATATCTGCCAAAAGACTAGCATCCTTGGAACCCATGCCATCTTTAAAAGCCTACAATGCTCCTAAACAAGCATCAATCCAATGTTCCCCATCATCAGCAACCATAGCAACCATAAAGCTACATTAATCTCAACACACAGTTGGCATGTCTGACACTCCATCACACATTTGACCTTATTCTCTCAACCTAGTCACTATTTAACCATCTGACCACACACACCACCTCAGGCTATAAAGTGTTTAAACGCCCTCTCTAAGTTACTGCTACACTGTTTCCTCTGCTCACTATAGACCCACATTTAATCATTTCAAGTAGGAGAACATCACATACAATCAGTTGGACAAATATGTGATTTTATTTATGTCCAGCAACAAGGAACACACAAAAAACAAGAGGCTATAATTCACCGCCCCCCCCCCCCCCCCACAATGCAAACCAAATGTTGATACCATTTAACATTCCATGATGGTCTGCTGCTCCCAGGTCCCATCTTCTGGGCATCAATCTGACCCTGTCTGTCTTGAAGAGTCTGATGGAGGTGAACTCATCTTTGTCCTGCACAAGGAGAGCTTTCTCTTCACTATTGACCTCATCCTCTTCTTCAGAAGACTACTTCTATTCAACCAGTTTCTCAGAATCTATGATCCTATTACATAGAGCACAGCACACCAATATGATATAGCACACTCTGTGTGGACTCTGCTAGAAAGCCTCCCCAAAATTAGCCCAAGCAGTGGAACCACATCTTCAGCAGCCACATACTCTGCTCCACCATGAAATTGGTCAAAGCTTTGTAAGTGCTCTCTCATTAGTCAGAGGGTTGTGCAATGGTCTCAGTTAGTAGCTCTCGACCCCACAAGCATGCTTCAGGATACAGGAAGTGTGGCCGCTGTCGGGGAAGTGATAATAGTGATCACAGGTCATCTGAACATTGATGGATGAGTCCACAGTATTGTGATATGACTGTCTCAGAGCCACCTTTTTGCAGTCGATGGCACACTGCACCGGGGGAATTCAGCAATGTTTCTGAATCCTACAGCCCAAGTTCTGGCCCTGACCTCATCATCACGTAACAAAATGAGCCAATGTGCTCTAACACAAATTACATCAGTCACTATTCTGATATATTGGTTGGTGGGTGACTGAGAGATCCCAACACAGGTCCCCTGTCACTCTCTGAAAGAAGCCAGTCACAGAGAAGTTCAGAGAAGCTCTCACCTTCACAGCCACAAGGATAGAATGGCCACCCACTCCTACAACCCTCACTTCATATTCTGGCAGCTGGCACAGTTCTGTTACATTGTCCCTGAACATATGAAGCCTCCATTGACACTGTGCCCCAGGAAATGGAGTTAGTAACGAAGAGCTCTGATCATCCTGCAGACCCTGCATCCTGAGGTACACTGTGGCTGTGACCTGTCCCTGAGCTGGTGCTCATTGCATCACCCCAATAACAGAGGCCGTGTCTCCATTATTCATTCAGCTTCAGTGCACACCAACTTGGTGAAGGTGCAATGGCAACAAAGTGACCAAAACATTACATCAAAAAGCACGTTATTTCACTTGGTAGAGCCCATCCTTATATTTACATGACAGATAATGAAGTGATTATCTCTGCCTTCCACAGTACCCTTGGAAGTTGTACAAATTATATGTCACTGCTGACCAGCGTTCCCTTAAAATTATCACTGTTAACTTCTGGATCAGTGTGATGCCAATGTTCAATTTACAAGGACCAGTGGCATGGAGCAAAGTATGTTTGACAAGTATTTGAAGCACATTCACTCTGCATGCATTACAAATGGGTGATGAAATGATTGCAAATCAAATGTAGCTACAGTTTGCATGTTTCATGTATTTGTCTTTTTGGTGTCTGGCAGATGTGGATCCCATGCTTCCATCCATCAAACTGACACTAACACTGCTCACTCTGGGCATTGGCCCAACCATTTTCCAGTTACATTTTGCATCTAGAGAAACGTAACTAATGCCAGGGATTGCAGTTTGCACTGGACACTGTCAGCACCAAGCTCCATCTGCTTTCCAGGTTTCAGGTCAGAACTTCCATGTTGCTTTTTTTAACTCACACTACCTAGTCAGTCCATTTTTACCTCACCCCACATGGTGACCCACCACATTTAATCTCACTCTGACTGTCTTCTCTGTCCCCTAACTCCAGAAATTATACTTTAATAATGCCCTCCATAATCTACTATGCTTCCCTTGCAGATCATTGCTAATAACCCTCTTGATGTAGCCTACCATGCTCTCTGATGCTGTTCCACCTACCCCACATGCCTTGAGATTCCCCTCATCCTTGTTCCTACCTCTACTCATTCCTCTCCCCCTGTCCCGAACAGCATTGGCTCCCCATTCCATCTGGTAGTGATATCCCTGTTGCCACACTCAATGAGCAATGCACGGACCCATTAGACTGTAAACACTCCAGATCTCTGACCAACTTTGATGGAAAGCCCCTAGCCATGACTGACCAGACTATTGTGTTTGTAGCTCCCTGACTGATAATGTGTGATTCCCTTGATTGCTTGTGATGATCCTACAGAACTGACCATTGCCCACTCTATGGATTGTAGCTGGACGTATTATCTGGCTGTGCCCAGCCTGAGTGGACTGGTGACTGTGGCCAAGCGGACTGTATGCAGACTATGCTGTGACCTACAGTATCAGGACCCCTGACTGACAGAAGGTACCCCTCCTCCCACTTTCACTGAACTGAGTACTGGTCTCCATTCACTTTCTGACATGGCCATTTGTTTGAATAACCTTGTGTTTTCTCCGCAGGGGTTGGCATATGCTGTGGGTGTTAGACTGATGCATCAATGTGCTATACAGTAAGACTTCTCTCCCCCCCACTAGAGATAGATCCCTATTTCCAAGCAACACGTTTATGTGTTTCTGCAAAAGACAATGTCATTACGGCAATACTGATAGCAGACTCCATCTTAACTCAGATTACTTGAAGTGTGACCTATTGAAAACATGCTGCTCTGAGATAACTGAATAGCTTAACGCGAGCCCAGGCACTGATATAGGTTTGAATGTATTGTGTGTACATAATCACCACCTTTAATAAACATAATTTGAATTTTTCAATATCACATTATCCTCACCTAGTTTCTGATGATACAAGGGACAACACAGCGGGTACAACAAACTACTGGTGGCAAAACTTACATCTTGCACAACATTTGGAAATGTTAATCTCAAAACTGTTTCAGAAAGTAAAACTCATTCGCTAACCTGATGATACTTAAAAGGCCAACACATTCCTCATTAAGACACCTCTGTATATGAACAAGTTGTTCTCAAAATTGGAAATGCTGAATAGGTACATTATTTCAAATATTATAGTCAGTTGCTGGTGGAGGTTGTTGCATGAGTTACCATTATCTTTGCACTCTGAGAACAGTATGTTCAGGGGCAGAGGTTGTAACTTGTAATGATCACCTGAATACATAGTAACATATGCTTGAGTATCATCAGGGTTAATAATGTTTAAAAATAAGGAGAGTTAAAGGGATCAGCGAGTGTGGGTACTGATGGAATTAAACGGTGCAGCATGCTGACTGATATGCATGTTAACTATCATACCATAAAGAATCACAAGAATACTGAGAAGTATTGAGTTTTGTAAGCCTTCACTGCTTTGCTTCATCAGTCGGGGTTTAGGATGAATTCTGGATGCTCTTTCTTTTCTCTACTTTAACAAAAACTGTGAAACTTGTAAAGACTTGTGTGTACTCAGGAAAAGAACAGAGAAAGCTAGCATGAAGCTAGAAAGCAAATGGCCTATTAGTTTTCATTGAAAGAGGCTGAGAGTACCAGAATAACAAAGCCTTGCTACAGTTATGCAAGTTTTAGTGAGACAGCAGAACTGTGTACAGTTTAGTTTCCAAATCTAAAAAGGACATATTTGCATTTGAGTTGGTACAGCAAAGTTTTACTAGCTAAGTTCCTGGAATGAGCAGGCTACACAATGACGAGAGGCTGTGTAAAATGAGTTTATATTCTTTGGGGTGAAAAATGAAACATGTTCTTATTGCAAAATAGAACATTCTGAAGGGGCTTTACAAGATAGTTTTCTCAGATGTTGGAATCTGATATTTAGGAACCCAATCTAATTTTAGTCACATGAGGAAATGCTTCTTAATTCAAATAGTTGTGAATTGTTTGAATTCTCCAGCTTTGATTATATTAAAGGCTAACATAAATAGATTTTTGGTCATTTCGGGAATCAAGGGAAAAGGGGAGTGGTTGAGAAAGTAGAGTTGAAGCAGAAGACATAATCATATTAAATGGCAGTGCAAGCTTGGAACGGCCATATCCTGTTCCTTTTCTCATGCTCTTCTATTCTTATGGAATTCATAAAATATGTTGGCAAGTTTTTATCCATGCAGACATTGGTTTTCTGATTGGTGTTGCCAGTGGGTGATATCTCTGACTCGTAGCATCAGTTCAGGAATTACCTATTTATTCATGAGAGAACTCAAGAAATAGAGATGACAGGAAAGTGTTATATTTAAGCTATACCAAATGCAATATTTCCTTTGATTTATAGATATAATTTAACCCAAAAGGGAAATATGTTATGGTAAAAAGAATGACTAATGCATCATGGGAATATCTGTCTTCTAAATAACAATTAGGTGGTGGAAGCATAGTGATGATATCATTGACCGAGTAATCCAGAAGCACAGGCTAAAGAACTGGATTATAGGTTTGAATCCCACCTTGTGGTATATTGTGAGATTTAAATTCTTTAAAAATTTGGAAGTAAATTTGAAATGGAATGAAACCACTGTCGATTGCTGTAAAAACGAATCTGGTTCTCTAACATCTCTCTGAGCACTTATGGTTGAGCAATATATATAGGTCAAGCTGGAAATACCCATATCCCATGAATAAATAAATAAAAATTTATCAAGTAGTTGTATGATCTTACAGCAGTTTTTTTTCCTGACATTTGTATGCCTATCATATTGGAAAAAACTATTAATGTATGTCAGTGGCATACATATGTACTCAGAATGCTAAAGTGGCTGGAGCCTAATTAATATTGATGAAGCTGGCTGCACTTTGTTTCAGGTTTCTGCCTCACAAGATAACACAGATTAGTTTTCTTTCTCATTTAAAACGAGTAGCTGAATTAAAGCACATTTTCTCCTGAAGTACATAATGCTTCTATTTTTATGCTATTGTGCATCCTTAAACTCTTGAATTATTAAAAGAGGTCTAATTTACAATAAAATATTTAATCGCAACACAATTGAATGATTTTCAATATGTATTGCTTGTTCAGGAGCAGTGAAAGAGATACTGCTGTCTTAACCATGATCTACTTTTACCCCAGGTGGCTTTACCTATTTTCCACATACCCAGTCAACTGTCACGCTGGCCCAATCTGTATCCCTCTTGCCTCTGAATCAACAGATCAATAGTGATGTAAACTTACTTTAGAAAACTGCGCAGTTCAGTATTGTAGAATCCCTGCACGTTTGAATATAATGTTAACCAGAGACTGCGTTTTAGCGCTGTGGCTAAAATTAGATACTAAAAATGTCTGGAGCACTTTCTAAAGAAAATTATCAAAAATTATTAAAGATCTGTGGTAAATGTAATTTGGAAACTACATTTGCATTTGCAGAACCTTGACTATGCTTCAAAAGAAGACAATGCATCATGTGTGGAATGATTTGGGACAGAAGTAGAAATGTGGTAATTTTTGTATAAATACATTTCATCACATTGTATCCATATACCCCTTTCCTCTTTCATGTTAGATGTGCTCTTCTAATAACTTATGCCTTACATTGTGACAGAGACAGGGGAGTCACAGTGGAGATAGCATTTAGTAGAATTCCAACCATGATGCAGTTTGATCAAGTGTTAACCTGGAACTTTGTATAAATGAATACAGAAGTAATTTTCTGTGATCTCTACTGATAAAACATTGTGTACTTACATGTTGCAAGCATTGAATATAATGGCCCCAATCTTTTTGTCAGCTTTGGAATCCCCTTTTGTGATGTAGACCAGACAAAAGAATTACCAATTTCCTCCAATTTATCTGGCCAACCTTCCGATGTGGGATCCTCCCAAACTCAGTCTTCACAGGCATCCTCAGAGGGAACAGCAGAGAGTATTGTGCAAAAGCCTCCTTGTTACAGCACCAGCTGATGTTATCTAGCAAGTTTAAATGCCCAAGAACTTCTCAGTTTTAGTGTGAGTGAATGGTTGAAAGTGCAGGTGTGTAAGTGGGTAAGGAGATACTGTGAATGAGAGAAACAGGTAGGGTGACACCTGGATATAGTGGCAAAGAGGAAGGTGAGTAGAGTGGTAGAGTGGTAGATGGCTATTGAGGTAGGTAGGCAAGGCTAAGACAATGGGGTGTTAGATTGCAAGGATAGTAGGTAAGTTGAGTGATAAGTGTGCAGAGTGACAGGAGAGGAGGGTAGTGGGGCGATAGGTGGGTAGGATGGTGGGTAAAGTGGAAGTTTGTAGTGTGTCAGGGTTTGGGATAGAAATGCATTTTTTGCCAATGTACTTCCTGACTTGCTGTAGTCATATGACTGCTGTCATAAAGCAAAGACAGGATGAATGCAGGTAGTTTCATGAAGTCACAGTACAAGCCATGTTGTTGTCTTGACAGTTCACATCAGTAGTTGAGTAGAGTGGCAGTGCGGCAGGCAGGTAAGCTGGGAGGTGCATAGGGTGATGAGTTTGAGTACTGTGGGGAGTTCAGAGAGGTTCAGTTATTTGGTTACCCAGGAGTTAGACATGGGTTTAACATGGTAATGCTCCATTTAAATAAGTGGTCTCCAAAGTATCTAACTGAAACTAATTTGTATTGGCTGCTGGATTGCTGGAGTTTAAAAGTTTCAGGCAGTTCCTGCAGAGTCAATGCATGGGGATTTCTGAGAGCTTCTTACATTTGATTTTGGGCTCTGTGTAGACTCTGACTGTCCAGAAATTTGAATTCCTATAGAGCAATTAAAACACAGATAGTTGGTTAAAATTAGACTTGTGGAGCTTTTAGGAAAACACATACTTTTTTTTCTAATTATTTTACTTGGCCAGATAATGTTTCTATCTATTTGCACTGTCATTTTCAGATGTTGCAATTGATATTTGGGTCATAAGTATTCTTATACAATTACCTATGGGCTAAAATTAATGCTTAATTAAATAGGCAGACTCCTATTACAGCTCCCTTTTCCAAGCAGCAGCATAGAATGTGTGCTGGCCACTGCTGGAGCAGCAGCAAATCCCCTGGATAAAGGGAATCACAGGTCCAGAACCATGTGAGGCTGGAATCTTGCAGAGAGGTCTGGGGTGAGAGGATAGGTGAGGGAGGTGGGGTTTGGAACAGGGTGCAGGAAAAATATTGCTGTTGGTGAATGAATGAGAGCTTTTGTGAGGACCTCTGATGGGCATAGAATATTTGAAGAGCACTCTGCTCCTTTTCAAACAGTACTCTGACATTTTTATGTGCACTTGCCTGGAGTAAATGTTTATTGTTTCAAGTTTGTATTGTTCCTGTTTAGGAACCTTTTGATCTTTTGTCATATACTGTCTTTTTAATTGCTTTTTCAATTCCTCCTACACTTTCAGTTTGATTCACTACTATATTAATACTGTTCTATCTTAAATTACATTTCTTTAATTTAAACACAACAATAAAATGCTAAATTTCAGAACCATTTGTCAATGTAAATCAGTGAGGATAGCTGTCATCTTGTAATGGATATGTTTAATGGCATTAAATAAGACCAGTAAGAACATTAAAACTTATCTTTATACTATATAATGTACAAAATGATACTAACCACAGTGAATTCATAAGGTGAGGAATTAAACTTTTTATTTGTTGTTCATCATTAGTACAGCGTCAAAGTGTCTCCTACTGTTGTGACTGTAGCGTATGCATGCGTTTCTTCTCATAAGGAAACTGCATTAAAAAAGATCATCCCACAACTGGAATAGTTTAGTTTTGGAGAAATCATGATACAATTTCACAAATGAAAATAATTAAAATGATATTTTGAGAGGGAAAAAAATGGCTGAGCTTTGAGACCAAAACTGTAAACATGTCTTATTATCTCAAAACCCTTTATTGGCAGAGTAGAAATTACCTTTGTCATTGTATTTCAAGAGCTTACTATTTTAGAAATTAACTCAGTTTAGTTTGTTAAAACCATGGGTTGCAGAGATTTAAATGATTACTGACAACTTTTTAAAAAATCACACAGAACATCTTATGTGCATTCTATGGATTGCAGGCATAATTGATGGTTTAATAACATTACATAACCAGTTGCATCACAATAGAAAAAGTATGGCAAAAGTGGATTTGGAAGGCTTGCACTATAATTAATAGGGATTCAGCATTTTCTGGATGTATCATGATAAGCAGTCACTTTGTGAAAGCTGTTTTCAATTTTGAACAGTTTACCTAAATGAATATTATATTTAAGTAGTGAGTAGAATCAAAGAGTGGAATCTTTCTGAGGTGTTCAGGGTCATGCTTGATGGCTGGAGAGGCAGTGAGAATCACCTTGTGCCTCGTTATGGGAAGGCTCAATGAGCCATACAGTAATCAGGCAGTGGTCATGTCACTGGTGGCCGTGTCATGGAATGAAACCCGTATGGTTGGAAGTTCTATCCAGCAAGAGCTGAGAGGATACTGTGGCCTCTGCCAGAAGAACACTGCAACCTGGAGTCTGGGAATCGAGAAGAGTGTGGGGAAAGTGCGCAACAGGACAGAGCGGTCAGAAGCAAGGACAAAGAATAGCTTTCATTGCCTTATCTACCCAGTCCACTACCTTCCCAATGTCCAGCCCTCAAGCAGGGATAGGAAATAGTTGATCGATGAGAGCAGTCACCGCACACTGAAGCGACAGTTGCAAGTGTCCTACACGATAGGACCTGTGGTACTTGCCACATGGTGACAGATGTGAATCATAAACCTAGAAGAATCCTTAATGATCTTAGATGGCCACTTAAAGAGCTCACTTGGTGCAAGGGCATGGAGATTTCCAGCCAGATGTTAATTCTGGTGGAGGTAGGCAGGCAGCGATGTTCAGGTATGACACCACTTCACTCAATTAAACATCCTTCCGTCTCCAAGCTCATCACCCACAAGAGCAGAAGATTCTGCCCTGTGGATAAAGCGCAAATGAGCTTTAGATTTGTTTTTGTTTTTCAGGTTTCTCAACAAATTGTGAGTATATTTAATGGAAGCATAAAGCTGAAGGTTATGCTGGAGATGGGTGCCTTCTCATAAAAGTCAAAGGTGATCAACTCATCCCACAGTCATTTAACAACTGTCAGGTCATGTAGTGGGTTCATTTGCCGAGCTAGTGTGTTTTTCTGCAAACGTTTCGTCGCCTCACTAGGTGACATCATCAGTGCATCTTTGTTAAGATGTTAGTACTCTGTCCTGCCTAGTGTTTATGTCTCTCTGCTTGTTGGTACTTCCATTTCTGTATCTGAGTTTGTTTATGGGGTCCAGTTCAATAGTCAGGTCTTTAACTGCCTCCAAATGGATAATCTGCACCAACCAAAGGAAAGTGTATCTTCCTGAAGTTGGCAACCAATCAGCGGGCTGGCAGGTCTGTTATATAAAGCAGTTAAGTATCTGAACCAGTTAACTGGCATCATGAGATAATCCTTACCCATAGGATATTAAAGGACTGTTCTTGTGAATTGCTCAGATGTCTGAGGTTTTCAACGTTTAATGACCACCTTTTAAATTTGTAGTACTCTCCCTTCTCGAATGAAGTTGAGACTGGCTCTAATGCAACGAGGGGTACGTCGGGTTATAAGAGATCAATTGTGTTAGGGGATTCTCTAGTCTGAGGAACAGACAGAAGTTTCTTTGGCCAGCAGCAAAAAAGCAGGATGGTGTGTTGCTTCCCTGGTGCCAGGATAAAGGATGTCTCCGAGAGGGTGCAGATTGTTTTCACGGGGGAGAGGGGCAGCAAGAGGTCATTGTCCACATTGGAACCAGCGAAATAGGAAGGGAAAAGGTTGAGATTCTGAAGGAAGATTACAGAGGAGGAAGTGCTGGATGTCTTTAAACGGTTAAAGGTAGATAAATCCCCAGGACCTGATCAGGTGTACCCGAAAACTCTGTGGGAAGCTAGAGAAGTGTTTGCTGGGCCTCTTGCTGAGATATTTGTATCGAGAAGAGTGTGGGGAAAGTGCGCAGCAGGACAGAGCGGTCAGAAGCAAGGACAAAGAATAGCTTTCATTGCCTTATCCTCCTATTCTGCCCTCACTAGCTCGTAGCACCGGGAGCAATCCAGATATTACTACTCTCGAGGACCTCCTTTTTAAAATTCTGCATAACTCCCTGTAATCTTGTATTATCGATAGTCACAGGTGAGGTGCTGGAAGACTGGAGGTTGGCAAACGTGGTGCCACTGTTTAAGAAGGGTGGTAAGGACAAGCCAGGGAACTATAGACTAATGAGCCTGATGTCGATGGCGGACAAGTTGTTGGAGGGAATCCTGAGGGACAGGATGTACATGTATTTGGAAAGGCCAAGGACTGATTAGGGATAGTCAACATAGCTTTGTGCATGGGAAATCATGTCTCACAAACTTGATTGAGTTTTTTGAGGAAGTAACAAAGAGGATTGATGAGGGCAGAGCGGTAGATGTGATCTATATGGACTTCAGTAAGGTGTTCGACAAGGTTCCCCATGGGAGACTGATTAGCAAGGTTAGATCTCATGGAATACAGGGAGAACTAGCCATTCGGATACAGACCTGGCTCAAAGATAGTAGACAGAGGGTGGTGGTGGAGGGTTGTTTTTCAGACTGGAGGCCTGTGACCAGTGGAGTGCCACAAGGATCGGTGCTGGGTCCTCTACTTTTTGTTATTTATTTAAATGATTTGGACGTGAGCACAAGAGTCACAGTTAGTAAGTTTGCAGATGACACCAAAATTGGAGGTGTGTGGACAGTGAAGAGGGTTACCTCAGATTACAACAGAATCTTGACCAGATGGACCAATGGGCTGAGAAGTGGCAGATGGAGTTTAATTCAGATAAATACGAGGTGCTGCATTTTGGGAAAGCAAATCTTAGCAGGAATACACTTAATGGTAAGGTCCTAGGGAGTGTTACTGAACAAAAAGACCTTGGAATGCAGGTTCATAGCTCCTTGAAAGTGGAGTCACAGGTTGATAGGATAGTGAAGAAGGCATTTGGTATGCTTTCCTTTATTGGTCAGAGTATTGAGTATAGGAGTTGGGAGGTCACGTTGCAGCTGTACAGGTCATTGGTTAAGCCACTGTTGGAATATTGCACGCAGTTCTGGTCTCCTTCCTATCGAAAAGATATTGCGAAACATGAAAGAGTTCAGAAAAGATTTACAAGGATGTTGCCAGGGTTGGAGGGTTTTAGATATAGGGAGAGGCTGAAAAGGCTGGGGCTGTTTTCCCTGGAGCATTGGAGCCTGAGGGATGACCTTATAGAGGTTTACACAATTATGAAGGGCATGGATAGGGTAAATATCAAAGTCTTTTCCCTAGGATCGGGGAGTAGTCACTCGAGGGCATAGGTTTAGGGTGAGAGGGGAAAGATATAAGAGACCTATGGGGCAACATTTTTCACGCAGAGGGTGGTACGTGTATGGAATGAGCTGCCAGAAGAAGTGTTGGAGGCTGGTACAATTGCAACATTTAAGAGGCATTTGGATGGGTATGTGAATAGGAAGGATTTTGAGGGATATGGGCCAGGTGCTGGCAGGTGGGACTAGATTGGGTTGAGCTATCTGGTCGGCATGGATGGGTTGGACCGAAGGGTCTGTTTCCATGCTGTACATCTCTATGACTCTATGACTCTAAGTGCATGTAACTAAAAGTAATGGTTGTTCATTCTTCAGTTGGGACTCACAAGAGACTATGCCGTACCACCTTGGATGATGCCTGAACTGCTGTGCTCTTCCAGCACCACTAATCCCGAATATGCCGTACCTTAGATATAACGTAACATACATTCAGAGATACGCAATCAACATTTTTTTTATTCAGATTGAATCTGAATAAAGGCTTTGCATGGCCTTTACCCATTATTATCAATGACCTGTATTATACAAAAGGATTAGTGATGGTGAATGTACACAAAGCATTCCAGATGGGTTCAGGGTGTCACAGCCATAAGAACATTAGCAAATTTTGTGATAATCTTGAGGAGAATTCTCAGTTCTACAAAAGCCAAAACTACTGAGGAGAAGAAGAAAAGATGACGGTGAGAAAATATTCAGCAGCTTAAAAGCAGACATCGTCTGTCAGTTTCTGTAAATGTAGCTACTAGCAGTTAAACAGTCTGCCAAAGTGATAGCAGGACTAAGTCTGCCCCTAGAAACTCAATATTAGCCAGAAATAGTGAAAAAATGCTGAAAAACGTTGTGTAGACCTGTGACAGTTATTCCAGAGCTACAAGGGGAAAATAATCTGAATCAAGAATCCAGATTAAAGTGGTCTTTATTGGACAACTAAGGCAAGTTAAGTAGGTGAAAATTCTTACAGAAAAATTCTGGGCTGCAAAGCTAAAGAAAGACTTCAGTCATTATACTTACTCGGCGAATATTGTTAATAATCAACGTTATTTAGAACATCTGGAAAACAGGACACTGGTGAAAGAATTTGTTAAAAATTGTAGTATAATTTGACTAATGAGAATGATAAAGGCACAAGAAGGATTTATTAATAGTCAGTATTTTGATGGAAAAGACTCGTCTTCTTGTGTAACCAGAAATATTCTTTCAGGTATAGTAACAATACACCACCTTTATTTTTCAATTTAAACAGGCACAGGTATCTCAGAGAAGCAAAAAGGATGCAAGTCATCTGTGTTGTTAAAAGTGGTGCAAAAATATTTACAAGAAGGGAAACATGATCAGTTCTTACATCCATCATGACAGAGTATAAAAGTATTCCTTGAGTTTAAAGTATTTCAGTGGTCTTTAAATGCTTAAGCACTTTTATATAGAAATAGGGTAATCGTGTAACATTTAGAATTTGTAAACTTTAACAAAAAGAAATTAAAAATATTTCAATGAATAGGAATATGATTGAAGTCATAAAGCTCCACTAAATAACAAAGCATCTTAATGATAAAACTTTATTTATTGGATATTGAAGATTAATTGCTAATATAGTGAATAATTACAAAAGCTGTTAAAAATTAAATTAAATATTTTAGACAATTGAAATGATTATGCAAATTAAAACACTCATCAGCAAAACCAACTGTATTTATAAACAATTACAAATTCTTACAACTTTAACAGCAGTTAAAGTTAATTACAATGACAGTGGAGAAAATAATACTCCTCCAGGAAGATTTAAAATAATAAATACTTCAGTCTGTTCCTGGGAGGAGCTAACTGCAGTGTTTCAGTTATTTCTCAGATGTGCGCCAGAACATTGCAGTAGCCTATCTTTTGCCGAAGACTTCATTTGAGCATCTTTATTTTATATCAGTTACGTAGACGAGTATCAAGAATAGGGATTGGTGGCAGTGCATCTTTCCAATGCATCCCAGATGGTTCAGGTGGATCTAACCACGACAATGTTATTAGATTCTCTGGTCCCATCAGAGTGTCTAGTAGTTGGGGTATTTGTTGGGACTACAGATATTCGCCAATGTAGACCAGGCTTTAAGGTAAGTCTGGGGACTCACTGGAGCCAAGCTGACAGGCCATAGTGAGAGGTGTGGTAGATCTGGAAGATCAAGAAGAAGTGAAAAGGGAAGCATTGTGGGAGGAATTACTATCAAGGAGACCAGCTCTGGACATAAGGTTCAAAATAGTCCCCTGCTCGATCACCATTCCACTGGGTTTCACTTGGCAAGCTGGACATGACACCAATCTTCCCTGCCATAGATAACATCCCAGTGCTGGTGGGAGACTGTTGTGTGGCCATTAACTGGCCCATGGACAAGTGGTGTCCTGACAGAAATGGGCAAGATTGAGTATGTGATGACCATGTCCATGCCCAATATACCACTCCTCATGCCTTTCATCCCATTTCTAAGATGGCTGTGAAGGTTCATCCACATGTTCTGTTAATCGCTGCATGCTACCTAAACACTGAGGAATGGATAGCGTCAGTGATCTGGAACAACACCATCAATTCATATAATTGGGAAAATCCTGCCCCGCTGGAATCTGTTGTGCTCTTTATACAATGGAAGTTGTGTCATGGAGGATCCTGTGACAATTCTGGGTTTGTGAGTGAGATTTTAGTATACTGGAGAATAAATTGGAAAAATGATTAGTAATAAAAGGGGAGATATGTTTAATTGTACAATACAAGACAGATTAAATTGTCTGAGTGTGTAGTCTTGAAGAAATATGTTGATTAGAAGGTAAGTCATTAACTTGTTTTAAAATCTGTGACTGCTTTCTAAGCTCTGGTCTGTTAATAGTCCAAAAGAAAAGAATCCCTATGGGTACAAAGAGCAAAACTATTCTACAAGATGCTGGATTCAGTGGTAATCTTGCAAAGGCAAGTGTTTTCAAGGAGTCCACAGACTAATGTGCAATTAGTCTGTCTATCACCATTTTTAACTGTTGATTTTATTACCACAAAATTGCCAATTGGAGCAGCAATTACAGTGAAACCAGTAGCAATACTTACTTGTAAATCACTCTTTGACATACAATGTCACACAGCAAGTAACCTTAATGAATTTCATTTACACATTTCACTCATTAAGACTCAAGTAAAACCTAATCACCACAATTTTCTTTCTTTTGTACTAATGAGATTGACTGAAAGGTCGAGTAAGCAAGCCTCAGAGGTAATAGTGAGACTCGTTTTCTCGTACATTGATGATAGAATACTTGAATTCATTAAATAATAAGAATCTCCAAAAAAAAGAGACAAAGCATACAATTCATTTTTGATACATTATAAAATCCCTTGAATAACTTATTAAATGGCATTTTCTGTTATTTGCACCTTAATCAAAAGGACAACTCAAATATGTAAGGTAAAACTACTTTAGGTGTGGGAATTACAATGTTCAATTCCTGTTCAATGTAAAGTCAGCACAAATCAAATTCTGTCTGCTCATTATAATGATTCCTACATGCATCTTACACTAACCATATTGCAGGTGTTTGAATTGCTGGTTCTTCACTTTGGTTAATGCTAACCTGTGTTGTTTAAGTTAATGGGTCTGAAAAAGTTAATGTTTGCGCTCTGGTGAGTTCTCCCCAATCCAATAATGTTACTTCACCTCTGGGTGGGGAATCAATTGAACTCTGGCATGGTTTCATGATGAGACACAGATGTCTTCTCTGTCTTTTGTCTGTAGTATTTGATATGCCTAGGAGTTAGTTATATAACAAGACTAAATCTAACATTTATTTGACTAAGTCCAAGTTACATCAAGTTTTTTGAAAGGATTTCCACTGTGAAGCTGACCAAACTTTCTCACCATTTCACCAAACTGACGTCATTAAATACCAAAAGTAAAACAAAGAATAGTGGATGCTGGAGATCCAAAATAAACTAATGCAGAAATTGGTGGAGAAATTCAGCAAGTCTAGCAGCATCTGTAGAGAGAAGACAGGGTTAATGTTTCAAATTCAGTGGCTTTTCCACTTCTTACTTCCTTGCAGCTTAGAAGAATGAGAGGTGGCAGTCATTGCAAAATTTAGGATTTTTAGGGAACTTGACAGTGCTGAAATGGAAAGGTTGTTTCCTCTTTTGGGGTAGTCAAGGACCAGAGGCCATGATGTCAGAATAAGGGATTACCCTTTTAACACAGAGATAAAAAGAAATAGGATGTTGAATTTGTGGAAATCTTGACTGCAAAGGGATGATGTGGCTCTTCCATTAAGAATATTCAAGGCTGAAATTGAGAGATTTTTAATCAGTGAGGGAATCAAGGTTTATGAGGAAAAGGCAGGAAAGTGAAGTTAAGGACATCAGATCACACGTGATCTCATTGCATGGTGGAACAGCTCAATGGGCTGAATGGTCTGTTTCTCCTTCTATATTTGACAATCCTATGGAAGCTAGTAGTAGGGAACACAGCTCCCAGCTCCCACTGTAAGCACTGGGCCCTACTTGGCCAGCAGCTACCACCTCAAAGCCATCATGTTCCCTTTTACTTTGCAATATACTATACAACTAATTTACACACATTATCCCACCCATCTCACTATGTGAAATTTTGAGTCCAACTATGTCACCCGAAACCCCCACCCCCCCACCCCACCATCCCCTGAACCTCAGTGACACTTTAGTGATGCCCACTCTACTCCTTTATGCTCACCCAGTGGAGGTCAAAGTGGTGGCCATTGCCATTAATCTCTGTCCTCTTCCGTATGCTACGATGGCCTTTGATGCTATTCCATCTACTCTTTCATCACCTTGAGATCACCACCGCTCCCCCCCACCCCCAAACATTGACTTGTTCCTATTGGTATATGCCAATGTTTTCCCTCCTAACCTCGACTCCACTCACCCTTCTGGCAGTGATCCTCCCACTACCCATCCACAGTTCCCTTTCACCCTGCTGAACAATTGATGAATGGACCCCCAGACTGTATTACCCCAAACCTCTGACCAACTACATGAACCAGACCCCTGACTGTTGTGTTTGCCATTCCCCAATGGACAATGCATGATTCCACTAACTGCTGCTGTGAACCTTTCAGGACTGAGCTCAGCTCACTCCCAGATTGTACTTAGACAAATCCACTGCCCATGGGGTCCCAAGACCCTGGGCAGTGTGTGGACTGTGCCTGTGACTGATAGTGCTGGGACCCACTAATAGACAGTGCACTCCACACCCCATCCCACCCCTTTGACTGAGCTCAAGACAATGGTCATTTCAATTGACATGCTTTGACATGGATTAGGCATGTGATGATGACAGGGGATGTTCAGGGTTTTGTGAGGACAAGGGCCTAATGTTAAACTAAACAACTTGGATAAAGTCTCAGAGAGGTCAGGAGAGTGTTTGAAACAGTCCACCTTTTCTGTGGGTTTCAATCCGAGTTCAGGGTAGCAGCGCTGAATCAATTTTTGATTTGATTTGATTTGGGAACTATGGTGAGTTTCTCCCCAGTTCCCACTTGACAGCAATATTTCAGATTACAGACTCAGGTTGCAATTCTGGAGAGAGAAACAGAGTTAAAAATAAAGGCATCATGTCTATTGCCAGGTTACTGGGCATTGACATGCATGATGTGTTTCAGTTTCTAGGAATGGGTACATTTGCCATGTGTTACAAGGAAATAATTACATGTACAGTTAATGACACCCTGTACCATATGGAAGCTTATTATCTGAGTGAAGTCGTCTGCTTGTCACTAGCAAGAAAAAATGAAATGTAATTATCTCTCTTTGAATAGAGAACCTCAATGATCTCCTTTTACACAGTGCAACAGTGAATGGGAAACAATGAGATACTGAAAATATCTCCAGCTGCAGCTTTCAAACTTGGAGCCAGCTGCTAAAACATTCATCAGCACTGTCATCTTCATAGCCACTGACCATTCAGGTCCTTTCCCTGCTGGGAGATTGCAGCTGTGGCTGCAACAAGTGGTAGATTTCAATGAGGCCATCCTTATTGAAGCACAGGCATCTCACACACACACACACATGCAGCTGGATTGTATGGAGACTGCTGGAGGTGGCAAATTGGCAGGCTGGCTTGGAGACTCATGCAGAGGCTGATGACTGAACCTTACACTTCTTGGTTAAATACAAATTGTGCCAAGGTTTTTGCAGGGATTCTTGCCACAAACACCAGCAAGATTTCTCACTGCATCTCACAAAATTTCTTCATTTACTACATACCCCAACCCATGGCATCTCTCTTATCCAATTCTGGTCCCCTCTTATGACTCTCCATACCCAGAGTAACTTGTGACTCATTGGATATCTATTGAACAGTCAGAATCCCTTGCAACCCAGCCATTATTAAATCCCATTCTGCACCCAGACAAGCAGTATCAGGCCAGAGCTGCCCTGCACAGTTTTTGACATTTTTCCCAGACACGACAGATGGTGGAAAGTGCTGTTCAGTTTTGTGGACTGGGATCTGGAGGTCCTACTGGAGATGGTGCTGCAGATATAGAACATCCTCTTCCCAAGGACCAACAGTGGACACTGTGCTGGTTACAATACCAGCCTGGTCAGAGGTTACTACCCAGGTTGATGCAGCCTCCACCATCTAGGAGCATACCACCAATGTAGAAAGAAGCTCAATGATCTTCTCCACACTGCCAGTGTAAATGCTGCCATCTTCTCTCTGATACCTCACACTCATTGTTACTGCAACCACCTCCCATGAAGGCTCATGCTCTACTATTTCCAACCACATCTTCCCTCATTTTCACCCAGCCTAATCCCTGGTTCTATGAAGCCTCCATACCCTCTGTACCACTGACTCACTCACTCAGGACATTTCCTCACCTGCACCAAAAATAATAACTCTGTTGACCCACTTTCATCTCTCTTAATTCCAGGAGAAAATGAGCTGATAATAAGCCAGAAAGTGTCCAACAGTTCCTGTCTGATATTCAGCGCCCTGACTCTAACCGCTCTAAGTGGGTGAGTGACCATGTCCAAGCCCCTGAACTGATATTGGAGGCTCCCCTTGACTTACCATATGGCTAGAGCAAAGGCTATCTTCCTTGACTGAGGTCTGCTGACAATCTTGATGAGTTTCATGGCTTTGTGGCTGCACTAAATGGCAAGCCAAGAAAAGTAATATGAGCCTGGTATGGCTGTATGAGGAGCCAATACGCAAGGCAATGCAAGGCAGGAAGGCTGTGAGTGATGACAATAAGCATCGTGCATGCCATGCACTGCATGCATGTCCCTGCGTGCAAAGTCTCCTTCTAGCAGGGTTACAATGCTATTTGCCAGTGCCCATGCCAATGTTAGTGCAGTGCAATCTGAGGTGCACCAGTGAAGTGCAGAAGCTTACTCTAAGTGGATTGAAGACATTCCATGGGGATTGAGAGGATTTAGCAAATGCTGAATGTCAATACGTCCATGAATTGAGAGTCTGTGTAATAGTAGCCATGGATTATGCCCCAAGATGCTACTTGGTGTCGAGCAACGTGAAGACTCCTCACAGCCTTTATGAACAGAGATGGTTAACTAACTGCTCTGAATTCCATATTGAAAGAATTCTCAATACGGCACATTTGATCCTTCCTGAGAGTCAGGATCCCAGCAGCAAAAAGTGGATCTGATTTATATCATTGGCAGGAAGGTAAGGATTCAGGAAACTGGCCTGTCAGCATTAAGAACCTTGTCTTTATACATTACGGATCATCAACCTCTAATTCAATCCTTACTGGTTGGGGTTCAATGCAGCCTGCTGGAGTGAGTAAAAGTGACACAAGTATCATGTCCTTTAGTAACCACATCCTAATGGCTAAAGTGTGGCATACACCAAATCCTTCCAGGATAACAAAAACACGGATGCCGTGCCACTGTAAATCTCCAATCTACCACAAAAAAAAATGATATGATCAGACCCAACAAGTTAATGGGGAAAAAAGATTGGGTCTGGAGCTGTTCTTGTGAGTGCATGGGCAACACATCCACCAAATGAATTTGCTTCAATGAGAGGACTCTTGAGTTGCAGCAGGGTGAGGCAAATTGTTTTTGGAGAATTTTTCTCTGTATTGAAACATAATGATCTTGTACTCTGAGGGGCAGAGTCTGAGGCAGAAGATGCATTAGCCAAAAGTATTGGTTCTCAAAACTAAAGTGATCTGCAGAGCTGAAGCACAGAGTAGAACTGAGCCCTTAAGGGGAAGGCTCCTTTAGGGATTGCCTTTAAAGATAGAGAGGAGTTGCAGCACCATGGTCATCATTTGTCATGCACCCTCTGATATTTGAGAGGAACTATGCTGCATACCATTGGTGTACACTGACACAACTATAATATGTATGCTTTCAAATATGACCTGCCCACAGGGATCAGTTAATGGGGGCTTTCCAACATTAAAGCCATCGACCACAAAATCTAATGACAAATTTGCATCAATCATGTTCATGAGTTCATAGCCATGCAGCGGGCTGCAGGAAGCTTCCTGTACTACATCCTCCACACTTTTTGGGAGCCACCAGCAGAAGAAAGTTAAACTCAGGCTAGTTTCTCACTTCAGATTTCTGGTGAGACCAGCGTTTATTGTCCAGAGGGAAGATAAGAGTCAACCATATTGCTGTGGATATGGAGTCACATGTAGGCCACACCTCATAGGGTGACAGATTTCCTACCCTAAAGGACATTAGTGAATGTGATCTGTTTTTAGAACAATTAAATGGGTGCAATTCAAACAGCTTTAAATTCCATATTTTGAACTCAAATTTCATCATTGTGTGATTTGAACCCATGTCCACCGAACATTAGTCTGGAGCCCTGAATTACTAATTTTGTGATATTACTGCCATACTATTATCTCCCCCAGTGGAGAATTACTCTGAATGCTCTGGTACAAATGTGCCAGTGTATGCACCATTTTGGACTGCAAAAGGCATTTACAGTGCCCAAATATGGGTGTTTATGAGTCTACTTTGTTCACTCGAGACCTCAACTCAGCAAGTTAAAAATTATACACTTGATTGTCACCTTCTCTATTAATGATATAATTTTAGAAGTTTTTAAAAAGGCACATTTTGGAAGACAATTATGCGAAAAACACAACCACTAAATAATGCACAAAACTATAAATGAGGCAGTTTTCAAATTGATTCAAATATACTTCCAGTTGCAGAAAATAAGTATGAGTTGATTAATGTTAGGTGACATTTTCATGGAATGTCTTCTAAATGAGTACATCAGAATACCCAGAAAACCATTGTTAATTCAATTTTAAAAAACCTGTACAACAAATGGAATTACAGGCCACCTCAAAATGCAATTGGTCAATGATGTAGCAAACATGTTATTTGTTGGTTCTTTAATTGAATTATTTGAAATATCCACATTACATAATCTCAAAGTAACATAATCAGTTCAAAACTAAAACAGAAGTTGCTGGAGAAACTTAGCAGGTCTGGAAGGATCTGGGAAGATAAAAGCAGAATCAAACATTTCAGGTCCAGTGACCCTTCTTCAGAAATGTTAGCTCTGTTTCTGTCTCCACATAAGTTGCCAGATGGGCTGAGTTTTTTCAGCAATTTCTGTTTTCATTTCAGATATCCAGCATCTGCAGTCCATTTTTTAAAATCATAATCAATTGCCTCACTTTGTGTATTAGTATTATTATGGTAGAGGATAGAGGGGTGATATAAAATAAAAGCATCATGACAATTGTCTGGAAAAGTATTACAGAGCACATGACATATGGGCAACCAAACACCAGTTGTACATTAATTGAATAGAAACCTTTGCCATGCAGGATTATGATTTATAGCCACTGGTGATTGCATGGCTTAATGAATGAGGTCTCAGAGTTTGGTGTGATTCATGATATTATCAGAAGATTGCAAGTTTGAGTCCCACTTCAATGGCCTTGTGGCACAGCAGTAGTGTCCCTGCTTCTGAACCAGAAGACCGAGAGTCAAGTCCCATCTGCTTCTGCGATGTGTCATATCTTAAAGCCATTGTTCTAATGGTGGATAATCTGCAGGCCAGATATAGGTAGAAGCTTCATACAAAAATAACGTATTCATAAAATCCCCTGAACAAGGTGATGGCAGGATGAGGCAACTAGCAGGAAGTATAATGATGTCATCCATTCCTTTGTGGGGCTGAATGTAGAAGCAGTGCTTCCTCAGTCCCTACTGGAAAGTGGCATCTGCTCCACACTCTTGCCTTTACTTCACACCTTCCCCTGAAGCCTATTTCCACCATTGATGTAGAAGTCACAGGTCATTTGATCTTCCCCTGCAGGGATCTGGTCTGCTTGAAACCTGCTAGAGATTAAAATCTCCCTCTAATTCTAAGAATATTAAGCTTTTATTTTCTGTTAACATGATGCAGTTAGTATAACATAAAGGAAACAAAATTCAGACAATCAAATATATTCCAGTTATTATTGGAATTCTGATCTATGAGTTGGAAAGAGTGAATTAAAAATATTGCTGTAAAACTACAATGAAGATGTTTAAGATCATAACACTGCTGAAACTATAGTGAAGATATTTAAAATTGATTTAAAAATTATAACATGCTGTGCACAAAAAAACTGCAGCGTCTGACCAAAATCATGATTAATTGTTACTTTCAGTTCTGTGCAGCTTAATTGTACAAAAATTGAAAGAAAGCTGAAACCACATGATAGACATTAGTTGCAAATCAGGGTAATACAATTCCCATCATGAACAATGCTATTTTTAGCCAGGGTGCTGTTTTGTTTTACCTTCTGCAGAAATACAGCAGTCTGTCCACAGATTTCTTCCACAGCTGGGTCTGATACCTGCCTCCATTCTCGAAAATATTCCTGCCAGCAATCACTATGTGTAGGTGGAGAAATGTGAAGTGTTGAAAGGCTTTCAGAACCATTTATGATGTTCACCATTTTCCAAATATTGCAACTGTAACTATTTACAAGAAATCAAAATGCTGTGAAACCAATTTACATTGGTAAATCAATGTTTAGTCTCCTGTTATCATACATTTCTCTCTTGTACTAATGGCAGGGTGTCACATTTTTCACTCAACCGAATAATGAACTAATAAATACATTAAGTATATATTTCGTACAGTGTAAATGCATGCTTAAGTTGTGATAAATTGTTGCTTTACAACATAATAAAAAGAGTATTTTTGATGTGTCAAAGAGTGAATACAACTCAAATACTGTGCTGATGTAATGCCTTAATTTGCAACTGTTTCTTAACATTTGAGCTTTAAACAACTCTTGTTAAATATGATCTGATGTTCATTGATGTTCCTTGTTTACTGGAAATTTAGTTGAGGTGATCTGTAAGAATATGTTCCACATTAGTTTTTTCATGTTTATCCACAAAGAGACTAACAAGCAAATGCACAGCTAAAGCATATAAAACTTTCTAAAACATTTAGAATCGTTTAAGAACCATTGATATTTGTGCCACCATACTGTCTTCAAAAGATCATCTTCTTCTCTTCCAAACCACTGTCTCAGTGGACTCCCTGGTTCTGCAGCTGATGTGGAGGGAGCCTGCTTGGCACTAGAAACCGTTGGACCTGGTGGTTTGGTCATGCAACCCCAGATTGTTTGTGCCTGTATGGGCCAGACATGCTGATGGTCGTCATGTCAGAGGCATCTTCACCCTGCTTTCCCTGTCTTGGAAATTCAAACGGAGAAGCAATCCATGTTAGCAGTCGGTGCATCTTCAAGTTCTCCATAGTAATCACCAAGTTAGACCACATCTGACTATGAATGTCGAATAGATTTTTCCACCACAAGGGGTGGTGGTGGAGGGGTGGGGGGGAAGGTGCAAGGCATCCATGGAAAGGTTTCCATAGTACATGGAACAAATTACATATTTTCCCAATGATCTTGAAAACTATGGTGGGGTTAGTACCAGAGGGCACAATGGTTGCAAGCCAAATACAAAGTAACATAATCAACCTTGCTGAATTTTTTGAAATATCAGAGTAAATGAGGGCATTGAAGACGTGGAAAACATGATTTTCAGAAGGCTTTCATCAATTACTACTTGACAGGCACATGGCAAAAACCAGGCTTGCAGAGATAGAAGTCAGACAGGAAGAAGGACTGGAAACGGATTAAAAACAAAAACAGGGATTTCTGGAGGAGGTTTCTCAGGCTGGCAAAAAGAATGAAGTGTTGGGACTATTGCTGTTTACTATATAAGTAAATAAATTCCGACCCAGGAGTTGGAAGAATGCTGTTGAAATCTGCAAATGATACCAAATTTGGGACATTAATAATAATGTGGAAGACTGCACAAAGTACAGGACAATCTAAACAGTGTTGCAGAATGGGTTGATAAATGGCAAAGGAAATCCAATCTAGCAAAAGTGTGAGGCAATTCATTTTAGTCAGAGCTATACCTGTAATGAGGACACTTACTCCTTGAAAGGGCGATAGCTAAATTGGGTAGACAATCAAAGAAACTGAGAAATAAAGAAATAAAGATAGCATGAATCACTAAAGGTAGCAATGCAAATATATAAGGTGGAAAAGTGCAAAGAAAATACTGGCACTCATTGTTCAAGTAATAGAATGCAAAAATATTGCACTAATGCTAGATTTATGTAGAAATTTTGTTAGATGACACTTTAATTATTGTACACAGTTCTACCTCCACAGTACAAACAAAAGCGTGTTGAAATAATTGTGTTTACTTGTGCATTAATCCCAAATCATAAAGCATCACCACCATAATATTCGATAATAGATACTTAAACAATTTAGAGAGGATTACTTTATATGCTGAGTGGTGGAACAAGGAATTTGCAAGCCGTGGAATAGTTGAAACAAATAAAATTGACAAATTATAAAGGGAGGTTTAATTCATTCATGAAGAAGACAATATGGGGACATGGTGCACCGTGTGAATAGATCATTATAGTGGGAGGATTTGTGGAGCAAAGTACCAACATGGACCAGTGGGACTGAATGGTCTGTTTCTGTGCTGTAAATTCATTGCACCAGATATTCTAATCTGGATTGGAAATAGCCATTCTGAGCAGTACATTTAACAGACATAAAGTCATAGAGTCATTCAGCATGGAAGCAGATCCTTCAGTCTACCTCATCCATGCCAACCAAGTTTCTCAAACTAAACTAGTCCCATTTCTTTAGCCATGTTTTTGATTTGGCGCAAGCTTCAGGTATATAGTTTGTAATTGAAATTAGACTGAAATATTTGGCTAACATTACTTCTACTTACACAAAAGTGGTGATAAAAGAGTAAATAAAGTCAGAGGAGGTTTGGAATTTATCAAATTCCCTTTGATCTGACATTTATAAAGCCCACTGGAATTTGATTTCTCAAAATCAGATTGTTAAATGAAGGTTAATACTGCTTTGATTGAAATTTAGTGATGTGCCCATGGAGCTAGATTTATTGTGTAAGGTGTAATAAGATTGTAAATATATTATTTGTTATAAGTATATGATTTCATTACAGACTATACACTGAGAGATATATCTGCATCATTTAGATTTTTGGAGTAGACTTCAGAATTATTAGCTCTTACATTTCAAAATAATTCCATCCATTCATTATTCAATATCTCAAAATCCTCAAGTATCTCATTGCAGTGTATTTATCCCAACTGTGTCATCCGTAAGGCTTTTTTGGTACATTCACAGAACTTCTTTATTGGAAATAGAGAGTATATCTTATATTATAATTTTTGGAGGAACTAGTATGCTTTAATATT
Organism: Chiloscyllium punctatum; assembly: GCF_047496795.1. Classification (NCBI taxonomy): domain Eukaryota; kingdom Metazoa; phylum Chordata; class Chondrichthyes; order Orectolobiformes; family Hemiscylliidae; genus Chiloscyllium; species Chiloscyllium punctatum. The sequence goes on along the minus strand of NC_092750.1, from coordinate 45,513,409 downwards.
TACCTTGTTTGGAGATCTGAATGCTTAGATATTTACTAAAAGAATGAAACTACAAGTTTTCACATTAAAAAAAAGGATTTCATTCTATAAGACACAAATAAACAAGTAAAACAAATGGCTCCAACTCAAAAATACCATTGATTTTCTGATACTCCCATTGGTTCGTTCGCAAGATAGTTGCAAAACAAAATAATCCTTGTTTGAAAGAGAACTGCAACCACAATATGCTCAGCTCTTTAATTAAATTCTGTTTGACCTTTATTTCTATTTTTCATCTCCCAGACAGCTAGGTCACATGATCATTGAGTGGAACAACTCTGTTTTCAAATTAATTCTTTTTTCAGAGAATTCTAGCTCATGAAGAACTACCTAAAACCAAAAATTATAGTTTGTTTCACAATCATATATGAGCCATCACACATAAAATTTCCAGCACTATCTGTTCTTCTCAGTCTGGCAGTTAGACACACCATTGTTCTGCCATTCTCACATTCTGATTACTTAATCTGAACTGCCAAAATCCTTTCTCCCCCAGCAGCCCAACCGCCCTCCACTGTTGCATAACGCTGCCCCTTCCACACTACAATTCAGCTCTGATTAAAAGTCATCTGGACTCAAAACATTAGATTGCTTTCTCTTCATGAATGTTGCCTGACTCGTTGTGATTTCCAGCATTTTCTGTTGTCAACACATTTCCACCAATCACCCTGACCAGCAGAAATACTCAGACAACATTCAATAGTGAAGAAATGAGAATCAGCCACAGGTTTGATTGATAGCAGATAGCATCTCACCAATGTGCTGTACAGCCTTCCCTACTTTTATATTCACTTTCCTTCACAATAAAATATAGCATTTTATTTGCTTTGCTAATTACTTCTTGTACTTGCATACCAAACTTCTGCAATTCATGTACTAGGTCACCCTGATCCCTCTGTATCTCAGAACTCTGCAATATCTTACCATTTAAATAATGTGCTCCTTTCTATTTGTCCTGTACAAATAGATCATTTCATATTTTTCAATACTGTAATCCATTTTTGAGATATTTACCTATTCATTGATCTTATTTAAATCACTTTGTAGCATCTTATGTATACTTTGCAAATACTTTCCTCACTTCTTTGCGTAATCAGCAAATGTAACCAACTATACCTTTGATCCCTCCATCCAAGTTATTTAAATAAATTGGAAAAAGTTGAGGCTCCAGCATTCACTTGTAGCTCACCATTTGATATATCCTACCAACCAGAAATTATGCATTTATGAGTATTCAGTTTCTTGTTATGCTCTATCAATGCCAGCATGTTACCACCTACACCACAATAATCTTTGATGTAGCACCTTATCAAGGGCATTTTGAAAAGCTAAGTACAATATATTGACTGGTTTTGTTTTATCCATAGTACAGATTATTTCCTCCAAGTTGTCAATAAATTAGGTAAACAGGATTTACCTTTCACATGTTGACTCTGTCTGTTTATCTTGAACTTTTCTAACTGTCCTGCTCTAACATCTACAATAACAGTGAAAATTGTTCTATCATATCCAGTCTACCTTTATAATTCAAACTCTCCAGTCTTGTACTAACTGATTAGAGAAGGTCATTGACCTTTTTCCTACATTGCTGTACATTCATCCATATGGCTGAGACTGTATTGAGCCAGATGGGTGGTCACATCTGGTGTTATGGTTTCCACCTCTAGTCAGGAAAAAGGGAAAATCCTGTGTTTGCATGTTCCCATCCAGCAGGATCTCCAGGTCCCAAAAGAGAAAATGCTGGAAATTCTCAGCAGGTCTGGCAGCATCTGTAAGGAGAGAAAAGAGCTGATGTTTCGAGTCTATCTGATACTTTGTCAAAAGCTTTTGACAAAGGGTCAGTTAGACTCAAAACGTCAGCTCTTTTCTCTCCTTACAGATGCAGCTAGACCTGCTGAGATTTTCCAGCATTTTCTCTTTTGGTTTCAGATTCCAGCATCCACAGTAATTTGCTTTCATCAGGATCTCCAGGTCCCTGCCTGCAAAGCTGGGTGTCAATATTCCCCACCTCCACATTTGTGGTGAATGTCAGGAAATGTACAGGGGAGCTCTGGACTGACAGCGCTGTCTAGATGCAGAATGGACTTTTCAAAATGGCATGAGTGCAAGGACTGCCAGTGTTTTAGTGGATGTCTAATGAGTTCCAGAAATGATGTTGGCAAAGAGGGTGCGAGAATCGGAGATGAGGGATGCCATATGTATGGGATAGATAGTAAATAAGTCACATTTGGTAAGGAATGATGAGAAAAATCTTTGTGCCTTGTAGCAAGAATCCTTCAAAAGCTTGTTCAAAAGCTCACATTTAATTAAAATAATGTGAGATTCAGTCCATATAATTGTATACAATCATTAAAGAATAACATCAACATCAATGTTGACCAGACATTTTTCACAAACCTAAAAATCAATCAGATATTTAAAGTCAGTATGTAATTCATGCAAAGAGCACTTTTATCCTTATTTATTCACATCAGGATAATATTCAGTAAATCTATGCCTGTGAGTAACTAGTTATATATTTAGTGTATTGCTGCATTTATTAAGCATCTTATGACTGAGTGGTGCATGTTTTTCACAAATAACTCCCAAACCAGCTTCAGAGTCTCTCTTGATGCATAATAAATTCTAGTGATAAATTGATTGACATCCCAAAAGAAATGATAAGACATCTTTTCTCGTTCTTAAAATACTTAACCTAGCTGGTGAGGTCTAAAATAAAAAATAGGAAAGAAAAGCATTTTAATTACCAGTTAGAATCAGACATATTCATGGTTCATTTTGGATGCTGCAAATGTTTTCCAGGTTGATGGTTTGCATCCCCAATCTTTTTCTCATTTATTGAAAAACAAATGGTTTAAGATCTGAGAACTGGAACATATTAACTATTTCTTGTTTGGAATACTATGGTTCTTAATTGACATAGTGTTTAGGCACTTACTTGGTTTGTGTAAGAATTGAAATGTTTCTGATCTCTCTCTGAGATGGTTAATGACTTTTTGTAATACTTTAATGGAAATGACCACTGCTGACAAGGCTTGCACTTCTTGCCCATCCTAAACTGCTCTTGAGTCATTTCTGAGGGTGGTTAAGAGTCAACAATACTGCTGTGGTCTTGGGGGTACATGTTGGCCAGACTAGGTAAGAATCAAATACCCTTAAGGATTAAAACAGGTCAAATTTCCTTTCCTAAAGGACATTGGAGAAGCAAACACAAAGAGTCAATTTCAGATTTATTAATTATATTTAGGTTCGACAAGATACCATCACGAGATTTGAACCTATGTCCCCAGAGGATTAACCTAGGCATCTGGATTTCTAGAGCAATGACATTACTAATGCATTTCCACGTCCCCACCGCTCATCAGCAACTAGGGTCAACTTTAGCCACTTTGCAGAATTTCCAAGGCATTTGATTTAAAAGCCCTCAAGATGCTTTCTATTAACTAATTCTTTTGTTTTACTTCATATCTTTGATAACTATTTTTAACCATCCTGATTATGTTATCTCCTATCAATTGTACCATTGTTTATGTCTCAGTTGAATTCACACTAAGCAGCAGTAAAGTGTGGTGGAGGGAAAAGATCTTTTGCAACATGAGAATGTCCCCCATTTTAACAGCCCTTGTGATAATGCAGGAGTGCCCAAATTGTGAGCCAGAGTGAGAAAGTTAGAAAGTCCCAATGGATCAGTTCTATGTTTTACTTCTCCTTCAAGGCAAACTGGGGAGTCAAGGTTTAAACATTCCACTGCCAAAAAGACTCACTGCAGTGTCAGTTGGAAGCCTGTCCTCTTACAATACAGACAGAACATCTCAGTAGAGGGGAGGCTGATTGTATCCCAGAAAAGGAGTCTAGTGGAGCCACACATGTGGATTCCCCTGTAGCCTCAGACAGAGATATTTGTCCTTCCCAGACAAGACTCATGGCCTTGGCCACAACCCTGTTAAACTGCCTCCTGCTCCCATTGTCTTACTTCCCCTTCATATTAGCATAGGCATGTGAATCCCCCATTTACAGCAGGCAAGACCCTTCTGTCTTAATGCTATAATCCATTCACACATTATCACGGGACATCGACATTCATCAGGCTTTATAAATTCATAATTACCTACTTTAATCTATGTAATGACAATCGGCCATGTGACTGATAAACGTTTTGTTTAATCTCTAAAAAAAACAGTGTTTGGAAGTAGTGCAGAGATTCGTGGAGAAGTGTCACCACAAGTAGACACATGACTACTTCTAGGACATTGAGAATTTCTCACCAGCTGTCCAATAATAAAGCGTCTACTTTTGAGCAGAAACTGGTGTCTGAATTTATGGAAAATGGACATCAACATGTGGTAACGTGACTTGGACCTCAACACAGGGCTCACACTGGAATGAGTAAGTGACACAAAAGTCTGAATTGAACAGACAGAGTGGTAAGAGCGCCCCGGGGTATTTTACCCCAGACTGCTCCTTGTGTTCAGACAGACAATCTGTCCCTTGCCATGTGGAACTGGTACCTTGAAGAGATCGAACGAACCACCTGAACCCAGCTTGAAAGGTAGGAAACTTTTGACAAATTGCTTTGAATTGCTGTGGGGTGACATTGCCTACTCTGTATTTGTCCTGCAGGATAAAGGTCGGGACTGGGGACCCCCGTCAGAGAAGTGTTCATCACTACCTGACGGATTTGGTTTAGGGAACTGCTTCTTTCAGATATGACTGGTGGAAATTAATAGATAATAAGGAAAGAGGGCAGGCTCGGTAAATTACTAAACCCGCAGTACTGATATGGCCAGCGGAAATTGTTTATAGCAGAGCAAGGAGTCATAAGGGAAAATGGGACAGTCCCTCTATGTAGTTGGGAAGGGGGACAATCTGTGAGAAAATACCTGATCAGGAAAATGGTTATAGGGGTTGTAGACCCCTCTGAGAGATTGGTTGTTTTAGTAAAATTTTATACACAAATTAAAGGATACCTAATTTGAATTTTTGTGTGATTGTAATGGTATGTGTGCTGAAAGCTTTCATTTGAATGGTGAATTGATTCCAAAACTATGAATTAGCATTTTTGATTGTGATTGCATTAAAACAATTGACCAGGGTGCCAGTGTTTAGTCCTGTCTATGTGGGTTTTGTGTTGTTGCATGTTCTTTGTTTCTTGTTTGTTTGCTTACAGAACGTTGGGCTGAACTCTAAAATGCCAGAGAAAGGCTGCCCCTGGGGAGAAATGAGTCTTGTTTCACTGAGAAGGGTGGCCAAGAGTCAGTCTACCATCTCACGGAGGACACAGAAGCACCCCGTTACTAGAGTAAGATTTGACGAGAAGAAATTTAGAGGGTGGGTGCAAAGACCCTTTATGGGGTACGATTCATGTGATCCAATACCTGGATGCATTTGGGAAGGTGGTTGGGGTTCATCAGTCCCCTACAATTAAAGAGATCCCCCATCAGCATCCCATGGGGTTTTTCGGGAGGCCCTTCCACCACCCCATTGCCCTATTCCCCTCAGTGTCCCCAAAGTTTCCGTCAGTGCGGTGCAATCTGACCCTCAGGTGGATGAGGTTGCTGCTTTGGTCCTTCCAAGCCACACAGGGGGACGCTGTTACAATTCGCAATACTGGGCTACAAGTTGCTTGTATCAGTACTCAACAGGGTCCTAGTGTCAGGACGGAGAGCACTGGTGATTTGTGAAGCTTATTTGCCCATTCCTTAAGAAACAAAATCTAAACTGAACATTGAGGAAAATCACCTCAGACTTTAACATTTGTTCATTAAGTGGAGGAATTACAGTGAACTTTCTCTCATTTAATTAAACAAAAATTGTAAAACAGAGTGTAAAGGTGGATCTGGATATACCAAACCAACAATATTGTTTTCAAAAAATGATACTGGTTGGACTTTGTTTCGGACTCGTTTACTCCACATAATTTTAAGACTACTTCATCTCCTTTATCAGTATGGAGTGCCATTCATAGCTTTTTTTTTAGATTACTTACACTGTGGAAACAGGCCCTTCAGCCCAACAAGTCCACACTGACCCGTCGAATCACAACCCACCCAGACCCATTCCCCTACTTTTACCCCTTCACCTAACACTACGGGCAATTTAGCATGGCCAATTCACCTAACCTGCACATTTTTGGACTGTGGGAGGAAACCGGAGCACCCGGAGGAAACCCACGCAGACATGGGGAGAATGTGCAAACTCCACACAGAGAGTCACCTGAGATGGGAATTGAACCCGGGTCTCTGGCGCTGTGAGGCAGCAGTGCTAGCCACTGTGCCACCGTGCTTTATTCTCTGTCAATTTCCCTTCCTCGCTGAGAAATGAAGTGTCAGTTCAACATTATCTTGCAAAAAAGAAGTAACAAAGGTTACAATACTGTTGTAAATATCTGTGTCTTTGGGTTAGTCATTATTTGTGCATATGCGGCATCTTGAGAAGACTTTTATTAATGCTGCCACAGTCATTTCATTTTATAAATGATCAATGACTGATCAGAACTGCTTGAAACCAAACCAAGTTGGGGATTTAACTTGAAAGACTAGAACCAGGTAATTATAATAGAATTCAGAGTTGGAAACTGTGCTCATTCTATATTATAGCAGTGGATTTTGATTAAATGAATTTCTAATTTATATTGAAGACTCTTAACAAAACTCCTACTCGACAGGAAAAAAACTTGTGATTGGTCAGCTGAGTGGGATATGCATGTAATTGAACAATCCTGCTACAATTTCCATATATACAACACTAAGCAGATTTGAATCATTTCTGTGACTTTGAAATATGTTTGTTCGTTCTTATTATTTCACGGTGTGATGTCTAGTCACTTGTTCAGTTTTCATCTCTCATGAAATATGCTTATTACTCAATATTTTAAAACAATTTGTACTGTCCTGAACTGCATTATCACATTTAATTAATTAATTAATTGGCGAGGCTTTAGACCTTTCCACATTGTCAGTGATCTGTGTCATTGCCTCATGGTTACTTTAAAGCATGGCTGCACTGATTAATGTTCAATTGATGACAGAAATTATGGCAATATGATACGTTGCTCGATACGTTGCCTTGGAGTAGGACAAATCTAATTGAGGTGATTCTTTACACTACTATTTCTGGACAGTGTGGACACAATATTTCTCTTAGATGTTGAAATTGGATACATTAATGCCATGTTTAAAACAAAAGAGAACAACAGAAACACCATAAAGAAGCTAAAGCTGAACAAGATAAGCAAGAGGGGCTAAAGCAATAAAGCTGTAGAGAGAACCTGAACACTTCTCGGGATCCCAAGCTCAGGTCTGGCATACCAACCGTATTTGAGGAGGGAGGGAATGATACCAAGGTGGAGGGGAAATGGGGATGTTACCATCGTATACTGGTGCCTCCCATTGAGCCAGCTATGACTCCGTCCCCACCGCTGTACCTGAGTCCCGAGAAACCTGTATCGCTGATCAGGTTAAGATGTGCTCTAGGAAACCAGCAGCACCCTGCTACCTTGGCACTGGAGTTCACCATGTCCATGTCACCCCCAACTAAAACAATGCTCCCCATAAGACAGCTACTGAACCCCAAGGCAGATGAGGAAGATGAGCTACCAATTATCGGGTTTGTGTCCTCTGGAAACCCCAAGAGGTGATCGTGATAATGAATCAGGCTCTGGATTGTTGAAGATAAACCAGCCCAATTCGCCCAATATGTCCGGTGCACAATTCAAATGGACAATACAACACCCCGGGATCTGTTTGCATGATCTTGTCACCAGAAGAAGTTACTAAGTGGCAGGAACAAATGGGCGAGGGTGACAGAAAGGGACCAATCCACACATATGATGATTTAAACGACAGATTCAAAGAGGACACCTTGAGTGTCATGGACATGGTATGCACATATAACATGGATTGGTCTGAGAACACAAGGACACAGATGAGGAGAGTCTTATTTATTACTGGGATGACCAGAACGACCCCAAGTTGCGCTCTAAAAGTCATGCAAAAACTGAGTTTGTTCAACTGCTCCATGATCACAACAGTACTGATGAATTTCATTGTGAGTGGAATACCACAGACCTGCCCCTTGAACACACAAACTTCACTTTTTATGTGGGTGGCAGCTGCGATTGCTATGGATTCTGAAGTATTTGAACGTCCAGGCTTTGAAATTCCATTGTCAGCACAGAAAGTTGAATTGTTTGCCCTCGCTCGGGCCTGCATCCTGGCGGAAGGGAGTTCAGCCAATATTTAAATGGACTCTCGCTATGCTTGCAGTATTGCCCATGTCCACGGCGCCTTTTGGGAGCAGGGGATTTTTAACGTCCACGGGGCAATCCAATAGTAATGCTGTTTTTGTGCATTATCTTTTGCAGGCCTCACAGTTACTGTCCAGCCTAGCAGTGATCAAATGTTCAGCCTACACTGGTGCCACTGACAGAGTCTCTAAGGGCAACGCGCAAGTAGATGCTGCCACCAAGCAGGTAGCTTTACATCCCACTTTCCTACTTCATTGACTCACAGCAACATCTAATTATAAAAAAGCATGAGGATGGGTATGCCAGACCTGGATGAGATACGTAACTTACAGGGGAACACCATTGCAGAGGAACACAGACTGTGGTCACAGATGGGGTGCACCATTAATGCTCATGCCAAACTATGGATGACCCCTGCAGGACAGGTCTGTGTGCCTTCTTTGCTTTTACCGATCCTAGTAAATCACATACATATCTGTACACACCTAGGCAAGGAGAGAATGGTCAGCACTTTGCTGCTGATCTGGTGGCACCCCAACTTCCAGAAGGCAGCTGAGAAACATGTACAAGCATGTTTGATCTGTAAAAAGACTAATGCTGGAAAGGGGATGCCTTGCAGTTCCAGGACTATCTCCTTGCTTGGTGGGCCTTTCAATTGTTTACAACTAGACTTTATAGAACTACCCAGAGTACAATGTGATAAGTACTGTCTGGTAATAGTAGATGTCTTCAGCAGATGGATTGAGGCAATTCCAATGGTGGACAACACGGTTGCACCTGTGGTGAAAATACTGCTGAGGGAAATAATTCTCCGATATGGACTTCTGGAGACCATTAGCTAGGATGGGCTGCACTTCGTGGCTATAATTAACCAGGAGATTTGCAGGAACTAGTGATAAAACAACAGTTCCACTGTAACCATCAGCCAAAAGTGGCTGGAGTGGTGGAATGGGCAAATGGTACTCTAAAAAAAATAAGCTGGCAAAGCTAAAACAGGAAACAAGCCTACATTGGTTGAAGGTCCTATCTTTGGCCCTGTTCCACATGAGGGTCTACACCTTCAAGTGAAACCGGTCTGTTTCCTGCTTAGGTGATTTTCATAAAGCCCAAGAAGACCTCATGGAGACCTGGGATAGTCTGACCGCCCCTCCCCAAGAGACAAGATATGAACACCCTGGGAGAAAATGTGGGGGTGTACCTACAGGGGCAAACCAAATCTCTCCAAAGTTTGCATTCGTAGGTACGTCAGGCTTACAGAGAAAGCGATGATCTGCCTGAAGGATACTACCCCGCTGCTGAGCCTGGGGACTTCGTCTTGATAAAAGACTGGGAACAAAAGAAGCTGGGACCAAGATGGAAAGGACCATTCCAGGTGCTGCTGACCACTCCCACTCCCTGTGAAAGTACAAGGTCATCCCCCGTGGATATTCAGAACTGACTGCAAAACAGTCAGCATGGAAGCCGACACTAACTAAGGACAGGGATGTTTTCCATACTTGTGACCTTGGTGAGTTTGGGATGGGGGCGTTGAAAATAGATGGATCCCAAATTGACATCCCTCAGCATCATACGTTTTGCACCTAGCCTATCAGACAGCCTGTGTAACAGGGAGAGACACCCACTGCTGGGTATGTGCCCACATGCCATCCCATTCATTAGGAGGAATCCCTTTGCTGGCATGAACTGGCAAAATGGCTACTGCACTGAAGCCTTTCCGATGATCTTGCTAACACCGATGATGCACGAAAGTGACAGTCAGCAGGGAATAACCTGGCCTCATTCAGAGATTGGCATCAACTAATTACAACCAATTGTATAGGCCCCCCTCCCCTGTAGTTCTCAACAACACCATCGACTACACTGTTTGTTTCAGGGGGTAAGGGAAGGCCTCCAAAGGTACTTAAGCAGGAATGAGTGAATGCTCCTCTACCATCCCCTGGGTTGAACCTATTCAGTACGTAATAGAATATGGGTACTTTATATTTGATTGGTCTGCCATCCACAACAGAACCTCAGGCCAGCTCTGGAATAATCCTGCTCCCAGGTTGTGAGGTGGGGGAGGGGGGAGCTGTTTCCATCCTGACAGTTTACAATGGCACGTACTTTGTTTGCGGGTTGAAAGTCTACCCCTGGCTTCCCTCAGATTGGGAGGAGTCACGTGTTGTGGGGTATGTTGTACCCCTCATTTGAGTTTTGGGCAACCTGTCCTCATCCCTGAGATCCAGAAGGTCCCTCGCCAGGTTTATCTCCTCCGATTTACATACCCAAGAACTTAGTCAGCTCAGGACCATGTGGGAAAGGGTCATCAATGATATGACTAGTGCTTTAACTGAAATTAACACAGAGCTACTTGCAATTAGGACTGTGGCCCTCCAGAATCATTTGGCACTGGACTTCCTGCTAGCCAAGGAGGGTTGTTGGGGCAAAGTGCTGTACCTACATCCCTGACGAGTACACAAAAACACTGATCTCTCTAAACATATCACATGGGAAATACAGACTCTCCAAACAATTGACTATAGGTTTAGCGATGGCATGGGAGGGTGGTTACTCAGGGGTACATTCTTGGAGGACTGGGAGTCCTGCTGGTACATATCAGAATTACATTACTAATTATAATTTCCTGCATTCTAGTGCTCCGAGGCTTATGCCCACTGTTGTCCGAATATTTTCACTATAGATTCTAAGGGGACCTGGTTGATCATTGAATGATCAAAAGGAGGGAATGAGGAAGTTAGAAAGTCACAAGGGATCAGTTCCATGTTTTACTTCTCCTCCAAGGCACATTGGGGACTCAAGGGTTAAACATTCCACTGCCAAAAAGTCTCACTGCAGTGTCAATTGGAAGCCTGTCCTCTTACAATATAGACAGAACATCTCAGTGGAGGGGAGGCGTATTGTATCCCAGAAAAGGAGCCTAGTGGAGCCACACATGTGGATTCCCCTGTAACCTCTGACAGAGGGATTTCTCCTTCTCAGACAAGACTGATAGCCTTGGCCACAATCCTGTTAAACGGCTCCTGCTCCCATTGTCTTACTTCCCTCAAAATTAGCATAGGTATGTGAATCCCCCATTTACAGCAGGCAAAACCCTTCTGCCTTAATCTCTTCCCATCAACATAAAATCATAAAGAATACAAAAATCAGTTTCTTTAATCCATTCACACATTATCACAGGGCGTCAACATTGATCGGGCTTTGTAAATTCATAATTACCTACTTTAAACTATGTAATGACAATCGACCATGTGACTGATAAACTTTTGTTTAATCCCGAAAAAAATACTGTCTTTGTGAGTAGGGCAGAGATTCTAGGAGAAGTGTCACCACAAGTGGACACACAACTAACTTTGGGGACATTGAGAATTTCTCACCAGCTAGCTGATAATAAAGCATCCATTTTTGAGCAGAAACTGGTATCGTCCAGATTTGTGGAATATAGACATCAACAAGAGGCCATGTGTCACCTGAGCTAATTTAGCTAGCCAACAGAACACTGTGAGCTGCTTCACTTATAGTTACTTTATCCTGAAGCCAGTTATGCTGCAGGGGTTGACAGTCATGCTTTGTGATCAGTCTACCTGCCAATTATCTTATTTTTTCCCCTAGTGCTTGTATTCTGTTATCCTGGGAACTGGCTGCACAATATGGTGCAGCAGCTACCAAGGACTTCACTTCAATGAGGGCTTTTATTGTACCAGTGGTAAGTTTCATTGTCTTCCACTGAAATCTTACCTTAAACACTTATCTGATGACATGCATGTAAATTTGCTTTCTTAAGGAAACTCTGAAATCACAATATATTTCTTTATGCGCAATATTTATATAGTTATTCTCGGGAGTGGGGAGGGGGTATCATAGATTTTGCAGAAGTGCTAAAGTAGTTCTGAAAGGATTCTTTTGAAGGTATCAACAATTGACAAATCCCTTGAAATGTTGGTTATTTAACATTTTCTGCCTCATGACTCAAACCTATAGCCGGAGAGATACGAAATTTACACAGTTGATCCAACTGGTTGGCTAAATATGTACAGAAATCCCCCTCAAATTTTGAGGTAAAATCTGAAGTTCCATAACTGAGATAAAGTAGCCAGGAATCTTTAAAACTTATAGTGTTGAAAATCATATAGTAGGACTATATTATTTTCAGTTCTAGCTGCTTTGCAATTTAATATAAAAGATATTCTTTGGAAAATGATTCGTATGGATTTGTTTTTCACTTTCTTTAAGATAATCCATAAAATTGGTACACCTGTGGACATCAAGTCAAAAGTTTGGTGGAGAAGGTTAATTGTCCAACATCTGGGGGTATTAACTCAGTGCAATGATTGCTGAAAAACTCCAATAATGTAACCAATACTTTGCAACGTACAGGAGGACGTGGAAACCCTACTTTAAATCTGATGGGAAAATGTGCTGATTTCATACAAAGCCATATTTGTTTGAACTAGAACAGGTGGGGTTGTGTAAAACCTTTTGTTGCCAGCTTCTATTGCTGACTATGATACTCATGCAATCTGTAGATGGTAGGATTTGGATCTGACTGAATAAGAATACATCAGTGACATATCACACATGTATTTTGGTCTGAAAGTTGGAGAAGTGAGTGTTAGAAGTGATTATACTTATACTATTCCTTTCTATTTTCTTAATGGTTAGTTTTGATATCATTTGGAATGACTTAGATGTTACCAAGTGACGTTGGTTCCAACATCAAGTTTCAGGACATGGCCTGAACCTCTCAAAGGAAAGATCCATTTACGCTGCTAGTGGTACATGGCATTGTCTTTTAGACAGGTTCCTTTATGCAAAGAGATAGTTCCAATCTGCTCCCAGGTACACAGTCATTGACTGAACTTTCTGACTTCTCCAGTATCATGATACAATTGTCAGTGGCATGGTAATGAAAGAATATACCACTAATCTCAGGTCAACTAGATTTTTGGCAGATTAAATCCTTACACAAACACTGGAATTAATGGCTGCAGTGTTTTGGCTTCTGGGCTTTTTTTAATCACCTGGTCCAATAGTTATTGGTTGTTTTCCACATTTCCTTAGAAGCAATTAGCAAAGTATAATCAAACCCCCGCCAAAAATCTTGAGAAGATTGGCAGGGAGGAAGAAGGCAATGCTGACTAAAAGAATCAATCCAAAACAAGTTGAGGTGATCAAGGTTTTGGGAAGGTGCAAAATTCTGAGGTGAGAAAGGTCCATGGTTCCCCTGTTGGGCCAGGAGAAATACTCCTACACCTTCAGGCACCCAAAGAAATGTCAAAAAAAAAGACACTTATTGAGGCTCTTCTGGCAATGTTTTTACCTGCAGTCATGGCTCAGATGTTGAGGTTTATTGCTACAATCAAACATTTAACTTCATTGGACATTGATATTTTGAAACCAAATATTTGGAAAGCCATCTTTAAGCTGCTATTAACTTGCAAATTGACAGTCTCCAAACACGTATGAAATACAGCTGGCAGTCCCCAATGGCTGTTTAACCACCTCATGTCCTATATAATGATTCACTGCAGGTCTCTGAAATTTAAACAACTTTGCTTTTGCAAGACCAAATCCTCAAAAGATCTGCTGTTACGATCAACATTTATGTCCAATACTGATTCTTCTTCAAGTCATTGTGGTAACTCTCCCCACAGTGTTTGTAGATTCATATTTAATTACTCTTACAAACAGAGAAGGGAAATCTGCTAGTCATCTCAGTTTTAGGCAGAGGATGAATTAATGCTTGCATGCTTTCTTTTAGGCGTCAGGAGGCTCATCAGAAAAACAATGTTGTTTATATCCCAAGTTAATTCTCAAAGGCTGGATCTCATCGGCACAAATAGTTTTAGTACCAAGACCTTAAACCACCAAGCCAAACTGGTTTTGGGAAGGCAATCAATCATGGATTAAACTTGCTATTATTTGGAGTAGCATGCATTGTGCTGTGAGCAAATATTAATTTAAGAGCTCTTACAGTTATACATCTGTTCAGAAATATTTGATTTGAATGTCATTTTTAAAATCGAGAATATTCCCTGACCTGCTGTCTTTTTCCAGCACTACATGCTCGACTCTAATCTCCAGCATCTGCAGAACTCATTTTCACCTGCCATTTTTTGAAGTTAATCTGAAAGCATGATTCTGCAAAATCACGCTAGCTGAGTACACTTTGAAACTAATAGTATTTTACTGATTAATTTTTAAATAGATTAACAGAGCTTTGACAGCCCTCTTAGTAATTTTGTAGAACAAATGTTAATATTGTTAGCAATGGTGGAGTTTGCAGAGGCAGTTATGCTATAAAGGTTGAACTGAAACAAACATTCTGATAAGGAGGATCATGAGGTTATATTGAACGCCTGCATTCAAAGAAAGTTTTTGTAGTCTGGGAATGAAACTCCACCAGAAGCTAATTTTCACACAATTCCACAACAACTTACAATTAAAAGACAGTTGCTCTCGTGAGATACAAAAAAAGAGAGGCAAGACAGATTCTGCTGTAAAGAAGCAGATGCTTGAGAGAGTTTCTTTTTATTTTAAAAGAATAACTTTTGGAGATTTCAACAACAAGAAGCCACTGAGATGGGCCTTGCCAGTGGAAGTTGGATCTGAGAGACTGAGTTGAAGTAAAATAACTTTCAAATGAAATTTGATATTGTGTCCTTACATGACAGGGAGAAGCAAGCCTGCTGGAGTTGCAGGAGTAACATTAAACCTGTTCCTCTACAAATCTGCAGAAGGTGCTGTGCACAGCATAAACTGATTATAAGAACTACCATCATTGCATTATGTGGTTTGTAAATAAAATACATTTTCATACTATGCTTCATTAATTCTCAAGCAATTAATGTTTGATCGGTGTAGATATTGATTTGTTATCTACAATAAAAGTCTTAGAATGCTGTTCTTTAATTACTTCTGCTTGATATTTAAGTAATTCATTGAATTCCAAAAGTTATTAGTCTCTATGGCAATCACAACAATGTAATGGTGTGTCATTGGGTTCTGACCATGATGATGATGAAATGCAGGACAACCACTCAATTACCACTACTTCTATTTGAAGACATCATGAACTGCATATAAGTTAGCTGCTTCATCTAGCTACCATTTCTTTTTTTGTCAAATGCATATAGGGAATATGGGCTTCAATAATGGGCCAGCATATATTACCCATCCCAAATTATCTTTCAGAAGATGTTAATGAGGCACCTTCTTTAATTGTTGCATTCCATTTGTTGCAAGTACACCCACAATGCTGTTAAGGAGAGACTTATGTCATTTTGACCCAGCGGCACTGAAGGAACAGCAATATATTTCCAAGTCAAGAATATTTACCTTATTTACTTAAAATCTCAGTCATATACAGGAAGTGGGCTGGATAGTCCTGAAGTGATTTACTTGTTGATTTGAAAGCTTGTGCAGAGGTAAGTTGTTTTTAGACATGAAAACTTTGGTAGCCTTTTGGCTGGGGATTGAGCATGACTGGTAGATTGTACCATAGGTTTTCAGACATTGTAATGGAGTTCTTGTTGGAAGGGATGAAATAGTGGAGAGGTGCCCTGTATCTGCAGGGAAACAAGAGGCATCCGGTCAGGCAACAAACAGTGACAGAGGTCAATGCCAGGAGTATTATTCCAAATATATGAAGGCATTGCAGGAAGGAATTAAACAAACTGACAGAAGGTATCAAAGTGAATGAATTCATCTTCAAATGGAATATTGTAGCGATTGCACCACTAACGTCACCCACTACTTAATTTATGACACCACTCTTTCCCATCTAGCAACTACTTCCAATCAATCAATACTCATGTTAACATTTATGTGATTTACCTCACCATTACACTTAGCATTGTTCCAATACATGCATTCTAACTCTCAGTAATTATACAAACAGCAGGTAGCACAAATTTGCATACAATTCAATGAATAGACATGGGTTAATCACATGCTGAGATTCCAAAAGCTCATTTCAGGTATCAGCCAATTTATTCTCAGTATATTTAATTAAACAATGATCCCTTATATTCACAATTGAGTACATTTTCTAATGTTTCTGCCTTCCTTAACTATAAAATGATAAAAATGCATGTATCATCAATCTTCAGAACATTACTACTGAGAATAACAAGTAGAATATCAAACCTTGCATACACATGGAGGCAAAATCAAATTAATTCAGTCTACTTTGTGTCCTGTATGGAATAATTTAAGCAGGCTTGTAGGTCAAGCGGATAATGTAAGATGTCATCACCCTTTCAATTGCCTCAGTTTAAACTGAATGAAACTATCTCAAGTCATTTCTCAACCTATTGCCAGAACAACTCTATGCAATAGTCTAACTCCATATTCAGCAATAGTTACTCTTTCAGCAATAAATGATATGCATTTTAATCCAGAATAAATGTAAAATTGCGTAGAAGTACAGTTGTTAATTTGTTATTCTCTGATACTTGAGAGTGGAAAGCAAACAGAGGGATTAATAGATCAGTGTCATATGGGATATGAGGTTAATTCTCTTCTTAAGGAAACAAAAACTTTGAATAAGAAAAACATAAATTAGGTTCTGGAAGGTATTGTCTATCAATGAAATAAATAAAAGGAGGGGACGTTTGCATAAAGTAAGTTGACTTGAGAACAGGTGATGGTTAAAAGTGCCAAGCATGTGAATGTGATTGGAAGCCAGCAACTACCCATCGATGTCTACTTTTAACCTGAGCAAAATCTGCCACAGGTCGAAAGCCCCAAGGGACAGACAAGCTGGCAATTATATTATGTCAAGTACATCAAGGACAAATTAAAAATTGTTTTAAACTAGAAGTTGAGCTTTCACTGTAACCATGTGGATTTCTAATGTTTTATGCAAATCACAGGGAAACTCCAGCTGAGAGGTCTTGGGAGCTAGGGAATGTTGCTGAACGAACAGACCTCAGAGTGCAGGTTCATGGTTTCTTTAAGGTGGAGTCTCAGGTAGATAGGTTGGTGGAGAACACTTTTAGTATGCTTTCCCTTATTGGTCCAAGCATTGATTATCGGAGTTGGGACGCCATGTTGCAGCTGTACAGGATATTAATTAGATTAGATTGCTTACAGTGTGGAAACAGGCCCTTCAGCCCAACAAATCTCCAAAGAGTAACACACCCAGACCCATTTCCTTCTGACTAATGCACCTAACACTACGGGCAATTTAGCATGGCCAATTCACCTAACCTGTACATCTTTGGACTGTGGGAGGAAACCGGAGCACCTGGAGGAAACCCGTGCAGACACGGGGAGAATAAGACCATAAGACCATAAGACATAGGAGTGGAAGTAAGGCCATTCGGCCCATCGAGTCCACTCCGCCATTCAATCATGGCTGATGCGCATTTCAGCTCCACTTGCCAGCGTTCTCCCCGTAGCCCTTAATTCCTCTAGACAACAAGAACCTATCAATCTCGGCCTTGAAGACATTTAGCGTCCCGGCTTCCACTGCACTCCGTGGCAATGAATTCCACAGGCCCACCACTCTCTGGCTGAAGAAATGTCTCCGCATTTCCGTTCTGAAATGACCCCCTCTAATTCTAAGGCTGTGTCCACGGGTCCTAGTCTCCTCGCCTAACAGAAACAATTTTCTAGCATCCACCTTTTCAAAGCCATGTATTATTTTGTACGTTTCTATTAGATCTCCCCTTAATCTTCTAAACTCCAACGAATACAATCCCAGTATCCTCAGCCGTTCCTCATATGCTAGACCTGTCATTCCAGGGATCATCCGTGTGAATCTCCGCTGGACACGTTCCAGTGCCAGTATGTCCTTCCTGAGGTGTGGGGACCAAAACTGGACACAGTACTCCAAATGGGGCCTAACCAGAGCTTTATAAAGTCTTAGTAGTACATCTCTGCTTTTATATTCCAACCCTCTTGAGGTAAGAGACAACATTGCATTCGCTTTCTTAATCACAGACTCAACCTGCATGTTTACCTTTAGAGAATCCTCGACTAGCACTCCCAGATCCCTTTGTGCTTTGGCTTTATTAAGTTTCTCACCATTTAGAAAGTAGTCCATTCCTATATTCTTTTTGCCAAAGTGCAAGACCTCGCACTTGCTCACGTTAAATTCCATCAGCCATTTCCTGGACCACTCTCCCAACCTGTCTAGATCCTTCTGTAGCCTCCCCACTTCCTCAGTACTACCTGCCTGTCTACCTAACTTTGTATCATCGGCAAACTTCGCTAGAATGCCCCCGGTTCCCTCATCCAAATCATTAATATATAATGCGAACAGCTGTGGCCCCAGCACCGAACCCTGCGGGACACCGCTCGTCACCGGCTGCCATTCTGAAAAAGAACCTTTTATCCCAACTCTCTGCCTTCTGTTAGATAGCCAATCCTCAATCCATCCCAGCAGCTCACCTCGAACACCATGGGCCCTCACCTTGCTCAGCAGTCTCCCGTGTGGCACCTTATCAAAGGCCTTTTGAAAGTCCAGATAGACCACATCCACTGGGTTCCCCTGGTCTAACCTACTTGTTACCTCTTCAAAAAATTCCAACAGGTTTGTCAGGCATGACCTCCCTTTACTAAATCCATGTTGACTTGTTCTAATCAGACTCTGCTCTTCCAAGAATTTAGAAACCTCATCCTTAATGATGGATTCTAGAATTTTACCAACAACCGAGGTTAAGCTGATTGGCCTATAATTTTCCATCTTTTGCCTTGATCCTTTCTTGAACAAGGGGGTTACTACAGCCATCTTCCAATCATCTGGGACCTTTCCTGACTCCAGTGACTCTTGAAAGATCTCAACCAATGCCTCTGCTATTTCCTCAGCAACCTCTCTCAGAACTCTAGGGTGTATCCCATCGGGGCCAGGAGATTTATCAATTTTAAGACTTTTTAACTTTTCTAGCACTATCTCTTTTGTAATGGCAACCATACTCAACTCAGCCCCGTGACACCCTTTAATTTTTGGGATATTACTCATGTCTTCCACTGTGAAAACTGACGCAAAGTACTTGTTAAGTTCTCCTGCTATTTCCTTATCTCCCATCACTAGGCTCCCTGCATCAGTTTGAAGTGGCCCAAAGTCTACTTTTGCCTGTCGTTTGTTTCTTATGTACTGAAAGAAACTTTTACTATTATTTCTAATATTACTGGCTAGCCTACCTTCATATTTGATCCTCTCATTTCTTATTACACTCTTTGTTATCCTCTGTTTGCTTTTGTATCCTTCCCAATCTTCTGATTTCCCACTGTTCTTAGCCACTTTATAGGATCTCTCTTTTTCTTTAATACATTTCCTGACTTCCTTTGTCAGCCAAGGTTGTCTAATCCCTCCCCGGTTAATCTTTCTTTTCTTGGGAATGAACCTCTGTACAGTGTCCTCAATCATACCTACAAACTCCTGCCATTTTTGCTCTAGTGTCTTCCCGGTTAGCCTCTGCTTCCAGTCTATTTTAGTCAGTTCCTCTCTCATGCCCTCATAATTACCTTTAGAATGTGCAAACTCCACACAGACAGTCGCCCAATGCTGGAATCAAACCTGGGTCCCTTATGCTATGATGCAGCAGTGCTAACCACTGAGCCACTGTGCTGTGGTTAGGCCACTTTTGGAATATTGCGTGTATTTCTGGTCTCCATCTTATCAGAAAAACGCTGTGAAACCTGAAAGGATTCAGAAAAGATTTACAAGGATGTTGCCGGGATTGGAAAGATTGGGCTAGAGGGACAGGCTAAATAGACTGGAGCTATTTTCCCTGGAGCATGGGAGGCTGAGCACTGTCTTTATAGAGGTTTATAAAATCATGAGGGGCATGGATAAGGTAAATAGGCAGGGTCTTCTCCTCAGGGTGGGAGAGTCCAAAACTAGAGGGCACAGTTTTTAGGTGAGAGGGAAAAGATTTAAAAGGGACCTAAGAGCAACGTTTTCATACAGAAGGTGGTGCATGTATCGAATGAGCTGCCAGAAGAAGTGGTGGAGGCTGGTACAATTGCAATATTTAAAAGGCACCTGGATGGAAAAATGAATAGGAAGGATTTGGAGGGATTTGAGCCAAATGCTAGCAAATGGGATTAGGTAAATTGAGGCTATCTGGTTGGCATGGACAAGTTGGACCAAAAGGTCTGTTTCTATACTACACATGTCCATGATTCTACGACTCTATGTGAAAGGAAAATAATCTTTTAACTGCTGAATCCTTTCACCTGCTTCCTTGTGTAGGTGAATGGCTTTTGTTCTGAAAATATGGTTTCACTGCTTTGGAGGTGATTTTCAGTGACTGTGTACCTTATTGTCTTTGGTCTGCACCTCTCAGTTTTTGTTAGTCATTTGTGAGGTATGGACATTGCTGGCTGACCAATATCATTGCCCATCCCTAGTTGTCTTTGAGAAGGTAGTGGTGAGCTGTCTTTTTGAACTGAGGTTCAAGTAGTAATCCTGAGATTATCAGCTTGGAGACTTTATATTTTACTTCAGCTCCTTGGGGATGATCATGGAGCCTGCCCATCCTGGTCAGTTGTTTCACATATACAGGCTTGGGCTGACAAATGACAAGTAACATTAGAATCCAACCATCCTCCTTTGGCATTCATGGGAATTACCATCTGTGAATACCTCATTGTCAACCACCATTGACCAGACATAGAATTGGACTAGCCATATAAATACTATGGCTACTAGAGCTGGTCAGAGATTAGAAATCCTGCAGTAAGTAACCGACCTCTTGACTTCCCAAAGCGGTCTAAATCAGGAGTACAACGGAATATTTGCCTGGATAAGAGCACTCCAGAGCTTGGATCTGTCAAAGATAAAGCAGGTCACTTGGCACCGCATCATTCCCTCTACCACTCTCACTCTGGAGCAGCAGTGTGTACTATTTTATATGATAGACTGCAGAAATTCATAGTGGTCCTTTAAACAGCAATTTCCAGCATCTCGAAGGACAAGGGCAACCGATACATCACACACCACCATCTGCAAGTTGTCCTCCAAGTGACTCACCATTCTAACTTTGAAATATGTTGCCATTCCTTCAGTATCACTGAGTCAAAATCCTGGAGTTTCTTCCCTAATGGCATTGTCCTAAACTAATTGGACTATAGTAATTGAAGGAGGCAGCTCACCCCAACCTTCTCATGGGGAAAATTCTAGGTAATAAATGATGTTCCAGCTAGCAATGCCCACATAGAATGAATAAGAACTAGGATCAGGGGTAGGCCTTCTGGTTCTTCCAGGAGAAAGTGAGGACTACAGATGCTGGAGATCAGAGCTGAAAATGTGTTGCTGGAAAAGTGCAGCAGGTCGGGCAGCATCCAAGGAACAGGCGAATCGACATTTCGGGCATAAGCCGGTTCTTCCAGCCTACTTCACCATTCAATAAGATCAGGGCTGATCTTTTCATTAACTCAGATCCACTTACCCGTGCTATCATCGTATCCATTAATTCTTTTATTATTCAAAGAAAAAGTCTACCTTAGCTTTAAAACTTCTTCACTGGGCAAGGAATTCCATAGCTTAACAAGTTTTGGGTGAAGAAGTTCCTTTCAATTCAGTCCTAAATCTGCTCTCTCTAATCTTGAGGCTATGCCCTCCTGACCTAGTTTCACCTGCCAAAGGAAACATCCTCTCTACTTCTATCTTATCTATTCCCTAAATAATTTTATATATTTCTGTAAGATTCCCTCCCCTCATTCTTCTAAATTCCAATGAATATAATCCCAGTCTACTCAGTCTCTCCTCATAAGACAACCCCCTCAAATCCGGAATCAACTTAGTGAACCTCCTCTGCACCCCCTCCAGTACATCCTTTCTCAAGTAAGGAGACAAAAACTGCACACAGTACTCCAGATGTGGCCTCACCAGCACTTTGTACAACTGCAACATTACCTCTTTGCTTTTAAACTCAATCCCTTTAACAATGAAGGGCAAAATTCCATTTGCTTTCCTAATTACTTGTTGTACCTGCAGGCCAACCTTCTGTGATTCATGCACAAGGACACTCAAGTTTCTCTGTATCGCAACATGCTGCAACGTTTTACCATTCAAGTAATAATCCTTTCTACTATTACTCCTACCAAAATGGATAACTTCACATTTGTTTACATTGTATTTCATCTGCCAGGCCTTTGTCCACTCACTTAAAGTATCTATGTTCCTTTGCAAAGTTTCACAATCCCCTGCACACTTTTCTCTGCCACACATCTTAGTGTCATCTGCGGTCCCAACACTGACCCCTGAGGCACACCACTCGTCACTGATTGCCAGCCAGAATAGCACTCATTTGCTATTCACACTCATTAGCAGTCCCCACTCTTTGCTTCCTGTTAGTCAACCAATCCTCTATTCATGCTAATACTTTACCCCTAAAGCCATGCATCCTTTTCTTATGCAGCAGCCTCTTGTGCAGCACCTTGTCGAAGGCCTTTTGGAAATCTAGGTACTCCACATCCACTGGGCCCCCATTGTCTATCTTGCTTTATAGAATTCCAAAAGATTTGTCAAACATGATCTGCCCTTCATGAATTCATGCTGAGTCTGCCCAATGGAACAATTTCTATTGAGATGCCTTAGTATTTCTTCCTTGATAATAGACTCAAGCATCTTCCCCGCTACAGAGGTTAAGCTAACTGGTCTACAATTCCACAACTTTTATCTACCTCTTTTTTTTAAACAGTGGTGTCACATTTGCTGCTTTCCAATCTGCTGGGACTGTCCCAATGTACAGTGAGTTTTGGAAAATTACAGCCAGTGCACCTGCTATTTTTCCCGCCATTTCGTTTAGTACCCTGGGATGCATTCCATCAGGGCCGGGAGACATATACATCCTTCACTCCATTAGCTTGCCCAACACTACCTCTTCCATAATAATGATTGTTTCCAGGTCATCACCCAACTTCATCTCTTTGTAAATTACAGACATGTTATTAGTGTCCTCCACTGTGAAGACTGATACAAAATATCTGTTCAATATCTCGGCCATTTTACTATATCCCATAGCTAAATTCCCCTTCTCATCCTCTGAAGGACTAATGTTTACTTTAGCTACTCTTTTTTGTTTTATATGTTTATAGAAACTTCTGCTATCTGTCTTTATATTCTGTGCTAGTTTTTTTCTAATTTTCTATCTTACTTTACTTTATAGCTCTCTTTGTGGCTTTCTGTTGACCTTTAAAGTTTTCCCAATCTTCTAGCTTCATGCTGTTTTGGCCACTTTGTATGCCTTCACTTTCAATTTGATAGCCTCCCTTATTTCCTTAGACACCCATGGCAGATTACTCCTTTTCTTATAGTCCTTCCTTTTCACTAGAATATACTTTTCCTGAACACTTTGAAAAATTGCTTTGAAAGTCTTCCATTGCTCGTCAACTGTTCCACCATAAAATCTTAATTTCCAGTCTACTTTAATCAGGTCCTCCCTCATTCTATTGTAGTCCTCTTTGTTCAAGCACAGAATCCTGATATTGGATTTTAATTTCACACTCTCCATCTGTATTCTACATTCAACCATACTGTAATCACTCCTTCCAAGAGGATCCCTAACTATGAGGTCATTAATTATTCCTGTCTCATTACACAGGGACAGATCTAGGATAGCTTGCTCCTTTGTCAGTTCCATTATATACTGTTCAAGAAAACTATCATGGATATACTCAATGAACTCCTCCTCAAGGCTGTCCTGACTGAGCTGGTTCGACCAAACTACATGCAGATTAAAATCCCCCATGATAATTGTCATACCATTTTTACAGGCATTAGTTATTTCTTTGTTTGTTGCCCTCCCCAATGTGATATTATTATTTGGTGGCCTATCGACTACGCTTATCAGTGACTTTTTCCTCTTCGAATTTCTAATTTTTACCCAAATGGATTCAATCTCATTCTTCATAGAACCTATACCATTTCTCAGCACCGCCCTTATGTCATCCTTGAATGTCAGAGCTACACCACCTCCCTCACCTTCCTGTCTGTTCTTCTGAATAGTCTGGTATTCCTGGATATTTAGCTCCTAGTCATGACCATCTTGTAACCATGTCTCCATAATGGCTACCAAATCATATTCATTTGTGATAATTTGTGCCGTTAACTCATCAACCTTGTTACGAATGCTATGAGCATTCAGGTAAAGTGCCTTTATGCTAGCTTTCTTACCCGCATGATTTCCAACATGTCCAACAACTCTCCTGAGTTACCCTTCCTTTTTGCTTCCTCCATGACTAATTTTTAAAAAAAATGTGCTTCCAATTTGCAAGTTTCCAATGATTTATCTAGGCATTTTAAAAACTGTTAATACAGTATAATTATGGTACCACACACCATTGTGATTCCTAATAGCAGTATTGATAATAACTCAATAGCAGATGGTTGAAGAGCAATGGGGAGTGAAACGCCAAACATGAGGTATATTTTAGTAGAAATTAGAAGCATTAAGGTGAAATGAATGCATGAAGGGGGTGGGGTTGAGTGGGTGGGTGGGAGACCAAGAGATGATGTGTTAAGTTTCTCTTTCCAGTATCCATATTATTTGCTGCGCAAAGACTCAGCTACTCCTCTGGGGTCTCCCTCTGTTTTCTATGTCCAAAAACTAACCATTGTTACTGTCTTGTACATAGACAGAGCTTACTTTGTTCCTCTCTCTCCACAGTTTAAGCAAAGATCTATTGTGGACACAAAGTGATCCTGGCTTTAGTTCATTTTAATTGGACAACATCCCTTGATTGACAAGGCATCTTGGCCATTGCTAATTCTGACTCATTTATAATGGGTGGGATGGTAGCTCAGCAGTTAGCACTGCTGCCTCACAGCACTGGGCTCCCAGGTTCAATTCCAGCCTCTGGTAACTGTCTGTGTAGAGTTTGCACATTCTCTCTGTGCTTCTGTGGATTTCCTCTAACAGTCCAAAGGTGTACAGGTCAGGTGAGTTACCAAGCTAAATTGCCCATAGTGTGTTATATGCATTAGTTAGAGGAAAATAGGTCTGGGTGGGTTACTCTTCAAGACTTGGTGTGGATTTGTTGGGACCAAAGGGCCTGTTTCCATACTGTAGAGAATCTATTTTAAAAAAACTAAATAATCATAATTATGTTTCATTCCTACACATCCTTTAGTTAGTTTCATCCCACTCTCAAATTCAAAAGTTGTTTGCATTCACCCAGTTGAGAAGTCTACTGTGAAGGACTTATGTAGAGTACAGTAGAGTAGATTTTATTGTCATTTTTACCATATACAACAGATACAGTAAAAAAATTAAACAGCATTCCTCCAGGACCTAGGTGCTATATGGACAGTACAAACTAAACAATCATACAAAGGGTGACATAAATTGCACAAGAAGTGCAAAACATGCAAATGACAGTGTAATAAAAGAATGATAATAGATGCTGCTCTAACAGCAACTCAAAGTTGTGCAAATAATTTCAGATGGAAAAAAGCCTGATCATACAGTGAAAAGGAGCCTGATGGCTTGGGAAATAAATTGTTGTACAGTCTAGCTGTGAGAGACTGAATATCCCGATATCTTCTGTCAGATGGCAGATTCATCAAGTATTAGGTGTACCAACTTTTGTTTCCCCAATCTTCTCCCTTAACAAAGTAACTTGAATTTCAATTAGAACTATGTAGAACATTTGAAAATGTATATCTTCCTTGAACTCCATCTCGAGCACTGGAATCTGATCCCTTCTCTTAAACTGGTCACACTAATTCTCTAAAGATAAATATTCCCCTCATATCTGTAACAGCTGTTTCAAGGGATCACAACCATGTTTACATTCAATTCATCTGGAGCATAAGTGACTGAGGCTTGTAGCTAATGAGTTTACAGATAAAGGAGGTCTTAACATGTTTTCAACTGTATTAGTGGGCATCACAGGCCTACCACTTCGCCATCTGGTGTTTAGAACCACCAGATTGCCAGCAATTATCCCTGGACAGCTCTCTATGAAAACCGTTGTGACTGGTGTGCTTTTTCTTCACAGCTTTTACTCAAACCTTTCCCAAGATTGCATCTCGAGAGTTTATTCCATTTACTTTAGTGCATTGAGATCCTGCACAACTATTGCCATATACTTTGGGATATTGATTGCTAACACTCTCTGGCAAGTAATCAAAGAAATCATAGAATCCCTACAGTGCGGAAACAGGCCATTTGGGCCAATAAGTCCACACCAACCCTCCTAGACCCATTCCCCTCCCCTATTACTGTATATTTACCCCTGACTAATACACCTAACGTACACATCCCTGAACACTTTGGGAAATTTAGCATGGCCAATTCACCTAACCTGCACATCTTTGGATTGTGGGAGGAAACCGGAGCAACTGGAGGAAACCCATGCAGAGGCGGGGAAAATATGCAAACTCCACAAAGACAGTCACCAAAGACGAGAATTGAACCTGGGTCCCTGGTACTGTAAGGCAGCAGCGCTAACCACCATGCCACCCATTAATCTAGACTGCCTGCCTGGCAAAGTTATCACTCAGTAAGTTAAAAATCACACAACACCAGGTTACAGTCCAACAGCACCTGATGAAGAAGCAGCGCTTCGAAAGCTGGTGCTTTCAAATAAACCTGTTGGACTATAACCTGTTGTCGTGTGATTTTTAACTTTGTCCATCCCAGTACAACACCAGCACCTCCAAATCATCACTCAGTAAGGCAGGCTAAGAGCACTCAGAGAATCTGACCTTCTCAGAGAGTTCGCTGAGGCTTACTGCGGAAGAAGACAGAAAGACTTCTATATTACTCTCAGGTTCACACTTTGCTGTTGATAAATTATTAAACAGCAGCCCCCTTCTGTTCTCTAAAGCTTGTTTGAATTACTAACATCACTAAAACAGCTTTGATCTGGAGCTCCACCATATTTAAGTGTGTGCAGAAGATTACATATTTTTGTAAACATTTTTTATTTCACCTGAAAATGCTTAGTGATTCTGGAATACGTTACGTATGGGATTGGTCACCCTTCCATCCAGATGATATAATCATTAAGGGCTTGAATTTTGGGCTATTCTGCTTGGGTCCTGCTATATGTTTAGAGGCGTGCCAAAAACTAAGGCCAGGACCGTCAGAAGCCTCCTGGAGTACTTTGTCCAGTTCTGGTTGCCATGTTATAGGAAGCATGTTATTAAGCTAGACAATGTTCAAAAGAGATTTACCAGGATGTTGCCAGGTATTAGGAAAGGCTGGATAGGCTTGAACCTTTTTCACTGGAGTGTAAGAGGTTAAGAGGTGACCTTACAGAGGTTTGTAAAATCATACGGAGTATAGATAGGGTTAATGGCAGGTATCTTTTCCCTAGGATGGAAGATTTCAAGACTAGGGGAATATTTTTAAGGTGAGAGGAGAGAAATTTAAAGACATGAGGGCAAAACTTTTACAGAGGGTGGTTCACATGTGGAATGAACTTCCTGTGGAAGTGGTGGATGCAGGCACAGTTACAACATTTGAAATATGCTTAGATTCGTACATGAAGAAGAAATATTTGGAAGGATATGGGCCAGGGGCAGGCAGGTGGGATAGTTTAGTTTGGGATTATGTTAGGCATGGATTGGTTGGACTGAAGTGCCTGTTTCCATGCAGTATAACTCTGACTCTAAGCCAGAGTAGCCTAGACTCTGACTAGGTTTGGGAAACTCCACTGACAGTGATGGATCCTCTTTATGGCTTTTCAAAATCAGTTAAGTCATAAGAGTTGGGCCAAGAACAGATTCTGATGAAGATTACCATTTTTCTGGCCCATAAAATAACCAGAGTTTCGACTGAGGCCTGTGTACCAAGTCAGTTGCTGGTAACTAGCTTCCAAAGTGGCACACCTGTGGCTGGATCTCCAATGCTACTCATTTTATTAACTACAGTCTGCGTATCTCTTTGTAATTGCAGAATAGATGAGTGGCAACTCTGATGTGCACATAGTGGTGTTGGCACCAGAAGGCCTCATGAGATTAGGTTCCATCTCACAGATTCTGTACATTGCCATGGTTTGAGTAGGGTGGGGGGCACTTGTGGGATGCATTTTCTGCTTCTTAACATATACCAGATATTTGATGATTGTCTACACTTTCCAACTAGCATCTGAATTGGAAGTGGACTAATATACTGGCAGGGAGATTTGCTAGCACTGCTCAGGAAGATTTAAACTATTTGGAGGGCAGAACCCAGGGAGATAATGAGGAAAGAGATCAATGTGAGATTGGTACAGTTGAGAAAAGAAGCGAGTCAAACCATCAGGGCAGGCAGGAACAAAGCAGAGAACAAGGTAGGACTGATAAATTAAACTGCATTTGTTTAATGCAAGAGGCCTAACAGGGAAGGTGGATGAACTCAAGGCATGGTGTGGAACATGGGACTGGGATATTATAGCAATTAGAGACGGGGCTTAGGGATGAACAGGACTGGCAGCTTAATGTTCCAGGGTACAAATGATACAGGAAGGACAGAAAACAAGGCAAGAGAGGAGGGGGAGTGGCATTTTTGATAAAGGGTAGCATTACAAGATGTACTGAAGGAGGATATTCCCGGAAATACATCCAGGGAAGTTATTTCGGTTGAACTGAGAAATAAGAAAGGGATGATCACCTTATTGGGATTGTATTATAGACTCAGAGAGGGAAATTGAGAAACAGATTTGTAAGGAGATTTCAGTTATCAGAATAATAGGGTGGTTATGGTAGGGGATTTCAACTTTCCAAACATAGACTGGGACTGCCATACTGTTAAGGATTTAGATGGAGAAGACTTTATTAAATGTGTACAAGAAAATTTTCTGATTCAGTATGTGGATATACCTACAAGAGAAAGTGCAAAATTTGACCTACTCTTGGGAAATAAGGCAGGGCAGGTGACTGAGATGTCAGCGGGGGAGCACTTTGGGGCCAGCGACCATAATTCTATTAGATTTAAAATAGTGATGGAAAAGGATAGGCCAGATCTAAAAGTTGAAGTTCTAAATTGGAGAAAGGCCAATTTTGATGGTATTAGGCAAGAACTTTCAAAAGCTGATTGGGGCAGAAGTTCACAGGTAAAGGGACAGCTGGAAAATGGGAAGCCTTCAGAAATGACATAACGAGAATCCAGAGAAAGTATATTCCTGTTAGGGTGAAAGGGAAGGCTGGTAGGTATAGGAAATGCTGGATGACTAAGAAATTGAGGGTTTGGTTAAGAAAAAGAAGGAAGCATATGTCAGGAATAGGCAAGATAGATCAAATGAATACTTAGAAGAGTATAAAGACAATAGGAGTGCATTTAAGAGGGAAATCAGGAAGGCAAAAAGGGGTCATGAGATAGCTTTGGCAAATAGAATTAAGGAGAATCCAAAAAGTTTTTACAAATACATTAAGGAGAAAAGGTTAACTAGGGAGAGAATAGGGCCCCTCAAACATCAGCAAGACGATCTTTGTGTGGAACCACAGAAGATGGGGGAGATACTAAATGAGTATTTTGTATCAGTGTTTATTGTGGAAAAGGACATGGAAGATATAGAATGCAGGAAATAGATGGTGACATCTTGAAAAATGTCCATATTACATAGGAGGAAGTGCTGGATGACTTGAAATGCATAAAAGTGGATAAATCCCCAGGACCTGATCAGGTGCACCCTAGAACTTTGTGGGAAACTAGAGAAGTGATTGCTAGGCCCCTTGCTGAGATATTTGGATCATCAATAGTCACAGGTGAGGTGCCAGAAGACTAGAGGTTGGCTAATGTGGTGCCACTGTTTCAGGAGGGTGGTAAGGACAAGCCAGGGAACGATAGGCCAGTTAGCCTGACATCGGTGGTGGGCAAGTTGTTGGAGGGAATCCTGAGGGATAGGATGTACATGTATTTGGAAAGGCAAGGACTGATTAGGACTTTGTGCGCAGGAAATCATGTCTCACATGTTTTTTGAGGAAGTAACTAAGAGGATTGATGAGGGCAGAGTGGTGGACGTGATCTATATGGGCTTTAGTAAGGTGTTTGTTAAGGTTCCCCATGGGAGACTAGCTAGCAAGGTTAGTTCTCATGGAATATATTGAGATCTAGCCATTTGGATACAGAACTGGCTCAAAGGTAGTAGTGGATGGTGGTTTTCCAGACTGGAGGTCTGTGACCAGTGGAGTGTCACAAGGATTGGTGCTGGGTCCACTACGTTTTGTCATTTAAATAAATGATTTAGATGTGAGCATAAGAGGTATAGTTAGTAAATATGCATATGACATCAAAATTGGAGGTGTAGTGGACAACGAAGAAGGTTACGTCAGATTACAACAGGATCTTGATTGGATGGGGAAATAGGCTGAGAAGTGGCAAATGGAGTTTAATTTAGATAATTGCAAGATGCTGCATTTTGGGAAAGCAAACCTGAGCAGGACTTATACACTTAATGATAAGGTCCTAGGGAGTGTTGCTGAACAAAAGATCTTGGAGTGCAGGTTCATAGCTCCTTGAAAGTGGAGTCGCAGGTAGCTAGGATAGTGAAGAAGACATTTGGAATGCTTTCCTTTATTGATCAGAGTATTGGGTACAGGAATTGGGAGGTCATGTTGCAGATGTACAGGACATTGGTTAGGCCACTGTTGGAATATTGTGTGCAATTCTGGTCTCCTTCCTATCGGAAAAATGTTGTGAAACATGAAAGGGTTCAGAAAAGATTTACAAGGATGTCACCAGGGTTGGAGGATTTGAGCTATAAGGAAAGTTTGAATAGGCTAGGGCTGTTTTCCCTGGAGTGTTGGAGGCTGAGGGGTGACCTTATAGAGGTTTATAAAATCATAAGAGGCATGGCTAGGATAAATAGACAAACTCTCTTCTCTGGGGTCAGGGAGTCCAGAACTAGAGGGAATAGGTTTAGGGTGAGAGGGGAAAGTTATAAAAGAGACCTAAGTGGCAAATTTTTCATACAGAGGGTGGTACGTGTATAGAATGAACTGCCAGATGAAGTGGTGGAGGCTAATACAATTGCAACATTTAAAAGGCATTTGGATGGGTTAGGAAGGGTTTGGGCCGGGTGCTGGCAGGTAGGACTATTTTGGGTTGGATATCTGATCGGCGTGGATGAGTTGGACTGAAGGGTCTGTTTCCATGCTGTACATCTCTATGACTCTGTGACTCTATGACTCTAGAACCACTGGACAGTGAAAAACCAGGTCACTGAGGCTGATAGGTGTTCCTATTACCTTGTCTAAGGTAGTCTAACTCACAACAATTCTCAAATGAATTTCTTTGTATGAGTTAACAGGTAATATCTATGCTAAATGTTCCTTATATTTGAATTTGAAATTACTCCCTATGATATTAATCTATGAAAGGGACATATTTGAAATGCTCTGTTTTAATGGAAACAACAGGCTGACCTCAAAGTCAAGATATGGAATATTTAGATCCTCCTCCGTGATGTAACGGAAATAAATGCCATCCTTATGTAATTGTGCAATATCATGATTTCTGTACGCAACCAATGCATACCATGTTATTCATTGGTGAATTGGTGTGACAGAGAAAGACACGGAGACTTCCCAGTCAACATCAAAAAACATTTCAATTCTCCACGTAAGGTTTAAACATCTAGATGAGAATTTGCATTTTTTACATTGAACTGGATATCTGCTCCTCACCTGAATTTACAGTGTAATTTGGCTATAAGTAACGATAGATATATACCTATGTGCTGATAGCCTCACTGTCACTTTGGCATCATATTGTGGGCAATACATTTGAGTCTGTAAAATTACTTTTGTAGTTTTCAAAGGATTATTGACAATTCAAAAGTTAAAAAACCTGTATTCCACTTCAGTTTTCCATTTTGTTATAAAGATACTGCCCAAAACCACGGTTGCACTACTTTTGGGTGTTTACATCTCAGTTTATGATGATCCAGCCTGAGAGAAATGTTTATGGCACAGGTTAGTTGCAAATGATATATACTTAACAACAGGCCTAATATAAAGATTAGTTTTGACAATGATCTCCAGGTCCTGACCCATACAATACAGAACTCTTTTTCTTTCATACTAAATCTCACATCTCAATTCCTTTGTCTGGAATTTAATAAAAATCTTACTGAATTATGAATGCAGCCTACAAGTAATTCAGTTAAAATGATTCTATGGAATTGGGTTAACTAATGAACCATTAAACACTAAGCATATAAAATGACATAAGATAAAGTTAATGTACCCTGTCTGACAGTTTTAAAATGTATTAGCAAGTATTGTAGATTGCATTACTGAACAATAATCATGAAGTACAGTATTTTTATATACAATTGTTTTTGTCATTTTCAAGTTGAAAATATGCAAAATCATGATTAAGATGGAGCAATAATGTATCTTATGTGTTTAAATGATACAAATAGCTCACAGAGCAAAAACATGCAAAACGATTGAGGCCCTTTATCACATTACACAACTCCCAAGACGTACAAAATACCATCTCATCAATACAACTGACAGTTCAGTGTACTTATTTCATTATAAAAAAAGAAACTGGGCCTCTAAAATGAATATAACACTAGCAGGAGACTAAAACTCAATGAAAATCTAGAGACTTGGTTTTGTCAACTGTAGCTGGTCTCTGCCAGGTTTTGAATTGGGATTGAATAGAGATAACATTTCTGTCTGTTCCTTATCACAGTAAGTAACAGACTCAGCCATGGAGTGGGTTCAAGTATGGAATATATTCTGGAAGTGGGGGCAGTTCCTGAGCTAGGGTTTTCAGAACCTCTGCCTTAGTTAGGTTTGGCGTGGACATGGTTGGTGAGGTGAGCTATCCTAGTTTCACCATTGAGACAAATGTAACCCAAAGATGGTTTCAGGCCTAATAAAAAGAAAACGTGGACTACTAAAGAATTAATTAGACTTGTGCTGTGGATGTCAGAACAATTTCTGTTGGTTGCAGAGGAATTGCTTATGCAATGTCACTGTTAACATGTGAAAAACAATGAGCATGAGATGTTCCCAAATTGTGCTTCTATCCACCTACTCCAGGCTATGCAGTCCCACTGATGACCCAGTCTCCGGGCAGGTGATTATTGGGCATAATCCTGCAACTTTAGAGCTCATAACTCAACCTTGAATCTGAGAAACATTAACAAACTGGAGCAGCTTTCCCAGGTAATTAATAACATCCCCTGTTTCTTGAACACTTCTGTGAAAACACTTGTTAAAAATTGTAGTTTTTGTGTTGAACTGCAATATAATTCAGCAAGTTGCAGATTACTTGTTCAGAAGGACAAGCAGCTTGTTGATTGGCAAAGGTCTTCAACTCCATAAGCCGTGATTTGAATCTAACAAATGTTCTATCTGAAATATTAGAATAGTGTAAGAATTGAATTATTCTACAAACTGCAGAATAAATTCAGTCTATTTGAAGAAAACAAACTTGAAATCAGAACTTTTTGGGATAAAGTATATATTCAATTCTCAAAATAAAGCCAAACTTCAGTGTATCACCTGAGTTCCTTGCCTAATAATAATCTTGTTGAAGTCTGCATGTCTGACATCCGAAGCCGATTCTAGACTGCGGCAATCTACTGATTATAAACATCAGAGCTACAGATAACTTATAAACACTATCAAAAAGTATGCAGAATTGAATTATCTCCCATGAGCAAGTCGGAAGGTGGTGTTCATTTATTTGGGTGGGAGGATGCTAAATGCGACCTTGTTCATATCTACCTCTGCCTCAAAGTTGGAAGATTTATAGATAGTTTTTCTATGCATCTACCACATGAGATCCTTAAGTGGCAATTAACGGCTCTTCTCCCTGGTCTTCAACCATCGACATACAGAACAGTTGTCACATCAGGAGGTCCGGAAAAACAAACCCTGGCATGTCTGTTTTTAAACTCAATTAAATGAATGACACCTTCAAACTTGCCCGAGGACAGGTTATTAAATTCAGCCCACATTTTTAATAGTTTTATTTTCTATCCAGATCTTTGATGTATATAACCACAAGAATACCCAAGACCAGAATATCTGTAGACTGGATCTGCAGACATCAGATGCACAAAGCTCAATTACTGCCTGCACAAGGAGCCAGCATTGGGAATGGGGCTCTGCTGGGAACCATCCATTTCCCCTGGCATCCTTTCTTCCTTCACCCATTTCTTAACCAAATGTCATCCCTTGGCCCCCATCCAGTCCTCATTCAACTGTGAACTGGGGACTGTAGTTTGCTGATCAGAGATATCTGGTGAGTGCATTGCTAGCTGACTGGCACTTGTTATAGGTGGCCTTCCTCATCAAGGGGATACACTGGACTCTCAATAACTCTCCAATTTACACCCTATAACTTAATATTTCAAACTTGTATCCAAGGAATAATATTTTAATTTCATTAAATTTGAAATCTCAATCTATTCGGAAGTTCATTCCAATGAATACCCATAATCACAATAAATGTCCAATAAATTGAAATACTGCATAGCTAAAGGTAATGTGAGCTAAAGTCTTAGCACAAAAATTAAATTAGATGTGGATGTGTCTGTAAATATTAGCATTTTTCTATTCCCTTCTGTTGTTCTGTATGTGTTTTTTCTCTCTACTCCATTTCACACCACTCCTCCACTGAAGAGGGAGACAATATGAATTGCATTGAATTTATTGTCACGTGTACCGAGTCAGTGAAGAGCTTTGCCTTTTGAGCAATACAGGCAGATCACATAGTTAAGTAACATAGATAGTAAATAATAGGTAACAGCAGCAAAAACAAAAACACAGGCACAGGAGAAAGTTAAGAGTCCATTCATTATTCTCACAACAGTAGGGTAGAAACTGTTTCAAAACCGGCCGATGTTCAGGTTTCTGTATCTTCTCCCCGATGGTAGAGGTTGTAGAAAAATATTGCCAGGGTGGGATGGATCTTTTATTTTGCTGGCGGCCTTTCTTTGACAATGGGCCTGGTAGATGGATTCTATGGATGGAAGGTTGGCCTTTGTGATTGCCCAGGCCGAATTCACCACTCTCTGTAACCGTCTCCGATCTTGAGTGGTACAGTTACCATCCCAGGTAGTGATACAGCCAGACAGAATGCTCTTGATGGCACACCTATAACATTTGGCAAGGGTATTTGCCATCATGCCAAATACCTGAGGAAGAAGAGACACAGTTGGGCCTTTGTAACCAGTACGTCCACATGTCAGTAATGTTCAATGATTGGTTATACTTCATCATTTATAGGAATTAGTAGGCCCTTATACCTGAAAACTGAATGTTTTCAATGTACAGAGCCACGAAAATGTGTTTAGAAAATAGTTGGGTTCTCTGTCATTTTAATGCTGTATTGAACTTCCCAAACATTCCCAGAGGAGATGGAATTTAGCTTGTCAGCAGAAGGGATAATTTAAAAAAAACCTTGTAAATGAAGCAGGAATAATTGTTGCCAACCTCCTTCCTTGTAGAAGCATCTCATAACAAGGCCAAATCAGGGTTTAATGTATCTGCTGCCTTAACTATCACAAATATTGAATCTCTTCTCAGCCATCTCTTTTCTGTAAAAAAAATCCCAGGTTCATCAACTTCTTCTTATTATTCAAATAGGTATCAAGGCCTTTTCACTGCTTGCAAAGCCTGAATATCATTGCAGTAATATGCTGACTGTAACTATGCACAATACTCAGTACTTGAGCCTTCTGTGTTTTCGCTGGGCTGGGTGGGGGATTTTCATCTTTATCACCTTAGTGATAAGCATTAGAAACAAAGCTGATCGAGATACCTGTCTAAAAGGATTGCACTCTGGTAACAGAATCTGCTAGATTGACCTATCATTGATATTACTGAAAGGATTCTGTTAAGGGTATACAACACCGACAGCCAGATATTCCTTTCTCCTGCCATGGCAATGCTTAATGTCTAAGCATAAAGATTGAAAATTTGCTCTCCCTCAATAAAGACAGCTATAAACTGGGGCTAATTTATTTCTCATTAGAGTATAATTTTTTTCAAATCAAAACAAATTTCTAAGATTGCCAGAATTGAAAGAAAAGGAAAACAAAGATTGAGATGCAGTTTTAAGCTGTGATGAAAAGCCATTGCAATGCCATCTGGAAGCTTAAGTCTAGTATGCTCTATTTCCAGCTGAACCCGCACAAATAGCAGTTCTCAGAGTGATAGCTGCTAAATTTTTACAGAAGGAGTAGTCCTGATTCAAAGTCAGAAGGTACAGTCCAATGTTTTTAAGGCAAAATCATGGATATTAGAAACTACATTAAGGATTGGGTATTCTGTAACACCCTTTACAGAATTGCAACAATTCAGATAATGCATATAGTTACACTTTACAGACCAAGCACTAGATTATTCTGGGAAATGAGCTCTAATTTATTTTTCTTGCCATCAGCAAGGAGGGGTTTCACAGCATTAATACATTTGGCCTTTCCACAAACAGTCAGAGAAACTCGGGGAAATATGTCAGCATTAAAAGACTCAACTCAAGTTATACTGGCAGCCACCCAAAGGGTCTATTGACCAGTTTGTCAAAAGATGCTGTAGCAAAGGACATGAATGTGGATTTTCCAAAGAGGTACTGTCAGAGTTCATTGAGTTAAGCATCGTTAATGCACTTTTCAGAAGGATTCTTTGGATCAGAAAATGTGTAAGAAAAATTCATACCATTAACATATTACTTGAGGATCGATGCAAGTATGAAATTATGGGATGGTCAGCAATAATTACATGCTCCAGATGCAGCCAACACTTCTGTTAAAGTTAACAAAGATCTCAAAACCAACAAAGTCTAGAATAAATACCTTACCTACACAAAAGCTGTCCAACTTGATTTCTGTAAGACCATGTGGCATCAAGAGACATTGGGCATGTACCTGTATTGGAAATGTGGTTCTGATAGCCAAGGCAGACCCCAGTACAACATTTAGGTGAACAAAAAAGATGGTGCAGTACCAGAACCCTGCTGTAGGGAAAGTGTTAAGAAGCTGTACAAATGCAAACACATCAATGAGGCTCAGCATCAACCAAACAAAAGGCCAGAAGATGACCAAGCTTTCATATTGTTTCATAACACACTATGTCAATGATCAGGAATATTTGCAACCCTTTATAACACATGCCCTGAAAAGACAGGATGACACACATTAAGAGCTAAAATCTACTGAGGAACTAGTGCCAACATGTTACCACTACCTATCTTGAATAAAGTTAAAAGTCACATGACACCAGTTTATAATCCAACAGGTTTATTTGGAAGGACAAGCTTTCAGAGCGTTGCTCCTTCATGGGACAGTATCGTAGGACACAGAATTATAGTAAAAGTTCAAAGTGCCATACAACTGACTCAAAGTATTGAACAAATCTAGATTGCTGTTAAGACTTTAAATCACTCTTAATAGAACTTACATATTAATCACTCAAAACCTGCAACCCATTCTAAGTGACTATAGACTTAATAGTAATCTAGGTTTGTTCAATACTTCACATCAGTTGTATGACATTTTGACCTTTCACTATAAATTCTCTGTCCTATGATCCTGCCCCACTAGCTGCCTGATAAAGGAGCAGTGCTCCGAAAGCTGTACATCCAAATAAACCTGTTGATTTATAACATGGCATTGTGATTTTTAACTTTGACCACCCCAATCCAACACCAGCACCTCCTGATCATATCTTGAATGACACAAACCTCGACAAGTGGTGCTACATGGTATATGCTACAAGAAACCATCTCACAGCATGAAATGGATTACTGATACTGTGCATTGTCAGAATCACATTGCAGTCCAATATACAAACTTGTCTTGCATTCTCAAAATCTTCTACCTGACAGTAATCGTGATTTGGAGATGCCGGTGTTGGACTGGGGTGTACAAATTTAAAAATCACACAACACCAGGTTATAGTCCAACAGGTTTAATTGGAAGCACACTAGCTTTCGGAGCACTGCTTCTTCATCAGGTGATATAGGAGGACACAATTGTAAGGCACAGAATTTATAGCAAGAATTTACAGTGTGATGTAACTGAAATTATATATTGAAAAATACCTTAATTGTCTGTTGAGTCTTTCATCTGTTCGAATACCATGATAGTTTCACTTCTTTTATGTGTAAATCACAAAACCTTTTTTTAAAAGTTCCATTCTCAGGTTCGCTGTAACGATTGTATTTTTCAATGTATAAGTTCAGTTACATCACATTGTAAATTTTTGCTATAAATTCTGTTAGGATTGAGCCCTCCACTATCACCTGATGAAGGAGCGGCGCTCCGAAAGCTAGTGTGCTTCCAATTAAACCTGTTGGACTATAACTTGGTGTTGTGTGATTTTTAACTTTCTACCTGACAGGTACTAAAGGTCTAGCAGTGGTAGGACTACCAGTATATGCAGAACTTGACATAGTAACCATTCATGAGTTTTAAACCACTCTTAAATGGGCCATACATTATACAATCGAATATGTCAACAATTTCAAACACCGATACCCAGATTGATTTGACACAATTAGAAATGTTAAGGGTATTGCATCTTGACAATGACACAACCCCATCTATTGATTCTCCAGGGAAGTGCAGTTTGCACATTCAAGAGCAGCTTCAAGCGGAACAAAATGAGATGAAGCAAAGTGACACAGATGAGTGCAACTCCATCACATGTGTTTTAAACAAAGATGGCAGCGTATGAGTGTACCTAGATCCAAGGCCCCAGATTGATCATTTCAAAGGCATCAGAAAAAAAACTGAAAAAAAGTTATATATTATATTTTCTGAAGTAAGCTTATTTTCCAAGCAAATGTAAACCATTAATACTGGTCTGTCTAGTTAGCAGAAGAAAATAAATGTTGCCCTATCAGGTAGAATACCCTGTTGGAAGCAAACTCACACCAGAATTGACAGCAGAATTGAAGAGGTGCACAGCTACAGGCCCCTCTCCTAGGCTCTCAATGTTTTGCCATAACTCCCATTCCTTATGGTGATGTGTGAGCTATCCAATACCTCTTTCATCGAGAGATGGTTGTCCTGGGTTTAGAGATTATCAGGCTGTTGGAGTGAACTGGGCTGTAAAGATAAAGTAGAAGAAAAGTGAAGAGCAGACTTCAAGTAATGAACCTTATGCATCCAAAAGGATAGTGTCAGCCGGAATCTGTAAATAACAGTTAATGCTGTCAGAACATTCTAGAGAGGCCTTGGAGCCAAAGGAGTTTTAGAGATAGGGAGCCTGATAAGGAATGGGGCAAAACAAGAGCGGCTCAGTGGTTAGCACTGCTGCCTCACAGTGCTAGGGACCCGGATTCAATTCCCACCTCGGGTGACTGTGTGGAGTTTTCACATTCTCCCCATGACTGCGTGGGTTTCCTCTGGGTGCTCCGATTTCCTTCCATAGTCCAAAGGTGGATTAGTCATGCTAAATTGCCCATATTGTTAGGTCCATTAATGAGAGTAGGAGAATGGGTCTGAGTGGGTATCTCTTTGGAGAGTCGTTGTGGACTTGTTGGGCCAAATGGCCTGTTTCCACACTATAGGGAATCTAATCTAATTCCAGACTGAGTGATCTATGACTGGAAAGGGGGAAGATATTAATGACATTAGCCTATGACCTTGAATGTCCATTGTCTATGTTTTCAGACATTGTTTCTAAGCCATTGCTAGGTTCAGGACTCAGCAGGAAATCACTCTGACTCTAAGAAAGTTCAGTCAATATGGGGTAATGGCCCATGATGGGATCTTAATTGGAATGTCACGTTACCTGAATCATGTCGCCTATTTCATGACATTTCCATGAAATCTCACAGACAGGACCGAATTGAACCTTCCTCAGGGTGTTCTTGATTTCTTGCCAGCACCTCTACCTTCAAGGCCACCTCCAAGAGATCAAGAAGATTGTGTCTATATTTTCTGAAAACCTGTTTTAGATCCAATGAAAATTCAACAAATGGCCTATTAAATTATCAGTTCATCAATGTTTGCTCGGGTTTAAATGGTCAAAATCAATTAAAAAGTGTAATTACTCCCCTTTCCAATTGCACAGTGATCTCTTAATTGTTTCTTCAGCACCCACCAATTGCTCTTCCACCTCTCTGGACCTAACTGAGGCCCACAGTGATGAGCAGTCTGGAGGTGTGCAGGAAGCAACTCCAGGTCTCCGGTCTGATTGAAATGATACCAAAGGCTCATTTTAGCATGCCCTTGGGATCATCTGTCATTTTTTTTTCACTTATTCTAAGATAATAATTCAACCCCAGCTCTCAAGATACTGTTCATGGTCCTAATTCTTATGAAAATCTCCCAAATGGTTGTGAAACCGCCCCGAGAAGATTTCCTCCTGAGCTCATGTTTCTGATCTGAACAAACCCATTGTCAAACCAAAGAGCGATCTCCTCAGAGGAAAAATAAATGTGCAAAACATTTGAGTTTTCACATTAATGAATCGTGAGCCTTTGTTTATCACTTTATTACATAGTTGAAGAATTTGTTTATCTTTTTAGAAGATCATAACCCAGCATTTTCTTATAGATAATTGTTGTTATCTTGAATTTGTTATCTTTTTGAATCAACTGGTTCAGATGTGTTACATGCGCATCCGGGGCAGATGAAATTGAACTCAGGCCTTCTGGTTCAAAGATGACTATCATTCATCACAAATTTGTTAAGTGTGTCCGATATCAGGAGTGGTAATAGGTAACTCATCAATAATTAAACGCCTCTTCCCCGCCACCCCCCCCCCCCTCCCCACAGTGTGAGGATTTTTCAAAGAGCCAGCAATTATGTTGCATTACACCAATTTGAGTGTTTATTCAGACATAAGTACAAATATTCATGCCCTATTGACCTCTCCCATATCAGTTCATGATCCCAGTTATTAACAGCATGGATTGACTGAAAAAAGTAAAAACCTCTCATATATCTCAAAGCTATGTCATTTATTTGGGGCATTTGGAATACGAATAAATAATATTACGTTCCTGAATGCAAGTATATTTTGCAAAAGCGTCATTATCAATGTGACACATTTCATTTCAATTTATTTTTAATAAATGGCATTAGCAGGCTTTTTATCTTAAGATATTTTCTCAAACTAAACTCCACTCAAACATTTTTTAAAAATTTGCAGCATTTGTCTAGCAATTCTGCAGTTCCAATGGAAATTATTTGATGTTATTTCCATGTCTGCTAATCAATTGTTAATCCTTTGTGAAGCTATCTATTGGTAAGTGCCCTAATAGTCTGGCTGCTTACTACGGTATTTCAGTTTTGGACCGAACAGGATGCATGCTAATACACTGA
This sequence comes from Chiloscyllium punctatum, assembly GCF_047496795.1. Classification (NCBI taxonomy): domain Eukaryota; kingdom Metazoa; phylum Chordata; class Chondrichthyes; order Orectolobiformes; family Hemiscylliidae; genus Chiloscyllium; species Chiloscyllium punctatum. The sequence goes on along the minus strand of NC_092750.1, from coordinate 45,471,939 downwards.
CCTTGGGTATTATGAAACTCAGAGAAATAATGGCTTGTGCTGATTGACAGGTTAGCAGAGTTAGCTTGAAAAATACATTGCTCAACAATAGCTAAAAGACTAGTCTGCATTTCAATGAAGCATTCTTTCAGGAAAAGACCACTACACTAATATCACTATCACATTGACACAGAAGAAAATCTCAAAAATAATTCAGAAATGCTATTGTATCATTTGTGACAAAAATGAAAGTAACAGTATCATCTTGAAAAAGAACTCTTGAAGATGAGAGCTCAACAAGGCCAGATTGGAGATATCCAACGAGGCATCGGTCATGCAGGCCATCATCATTTTCAAATAGCAATTTATTATTACCAATCTCAGAAGTATAAACTAGGCTATATTTTTAGAAAATTCTAACTGCCAGTGAGAGGATCACACAATAAGCCTGGGTTAACTCATTAGAGTACTGTAGCAAGGATATTATTACATTTCGCAACCACAGCACGAGCCAATCTAGACAGTAACAGGCATAAGCTATGAGGAAAGATAAATGATATGAATGCGTTCTCACTGACAAAAAGGAGGCTAGCTTGAGGAAAGGAATATTGAAAATTGGGACAAAATAACATTATAATAGTATTATTAGAATAATTAATTATCAAAATTTGGACAAAATAAAATAATACTGTTATTATTAAAATAATATGATATAATCAATTATACTCAAAATTGGGACAAAATAAAAAAATCAAAAATAGATGTTAGATTTGAATTATCATTAATAATTACCTAATGAGGACCAGGTAGAAATTTCAAACATAAATAATTCACACAAAGTATTTTTGGAAATGTCAAACCATTCAACTCAGCTTATTTCATCCACTCAAAAAGATCCCAATGTTCTTTCTATTGCTTCTTAAATGATTCCAGGAGCCTATTTCCCACATTTGGGTCAAAGGTTTCTGATACTGCATCAGTCTTAATGTAAGCTTTTACTCATTTGAACCTCAGTGCTATATATCTGCAATCTGCAATATCTGCAACTGCAGATGGAGATGATAATGAAGACCATTGAGTAAGGGAGCTAAGTATGTTGCCAGGACCTCCAGCAACAGGTGGCGACAGTGAGAAGGACAGCAGGTGCGGTTGTATGGACTCTTGGTGGAAAAGAAAGGTGTCTCTGGTGGAAAGAGGACTGACAGCAAAGGGGAGCAAATAGCAAAAGGATTCTGAACCCACAGACTTCATTTCCATGTACACACCATTTTTAATTCTTAATTTTCTTCCCTGTTTGTGACGGCTTGATGTAGTGGAACTTCATGATTTTTGGACCTTTCGTGTGTTGATATCTCATGCTATATTTCCACAACGAAGCAGGCAAAAAAAAGTCTGCTTACATGTGCAAATTGGACTTTATGTTGGTTATAGGATCCAGCAAATCTCAATTCAAAGATGCTGAGCATGCCCAGGACATTTATTCCAAGATGAGAGCCTAGTCACTGGGCCTTAAAAGTACAGCCACGCCTTGTTGCAGAATTAGCTGCCAAAGTGTTGCAGAATGGTATCTGTTAAACCTACAAATGAACTGTGGTCCACTACTGCCTGCTACACAGCCACCCTACTCCCCTTCCAGAAGGAAATAACATTGGGATTGGAAAATGAGATCTATTGGTTTAACCCATCTGGTATACTTAAAAATGGAGATCCAGGATGCCCAGTACATTTATTTCTAAGTCTTAGCAAGTGTTTTTATGCTGCTTTTTTTCTCTTTGGGCTAAGGCGTTCTCCTTATTTACTGAGTGTTAGCTTATCCTGTTAATTGAACAACTAGTTTACTCATCTCTAACACAACCAGCTGCATGTCAGTACTCATGGAAGTCACACCAACTCATCCAAATCAATGTGAAGAGAGTTTCCGGCTTCAGACACAGTAAGGGGTTTTTGCTAACCTCAGCTTTTGGGTGCATGTTATAACATTGTCCCTGGGAACTGTAACCAGAAGGAACGAAAGCAAACCAATGTGACATTATTTTTTACTGCATTTTAAGATTTGATTTACATTACAGAGCCAATTTCAAACATGATTTGGTATCAGCACAATGAACTAACAGAAGCAAAACCATGGCAAAGAGCAGGCACTACCCCTTTCCCTGGGCAGTAATGTCCGGAATAAACACAGAGGTTTGAATCCTCAGTAATGGGGTTCAAATCTAGGGGTAGGCCTGAAAGAGGGTGTCACTTCCTCTCGTGGGTTGGTCTGGATTTTTTGCATAATCACATGGTTTTAGCGTATGGCATATGCATGTGAGCTATTAGGTGAGTATAACAGCAAATCTTAAAGGCAGAAGGTTTTCATTCCAGGCTGGACTTGCAAAGTCAAACATATAGGTGATCATATTCAAAGAGCAGGTATTCTCTTGCTCCAAGCGAGATGTGTCACAGCAAATAGAAACTGGCCCCATATTTCAGGGGGGTCTCATTAGAGATTTTGCCCAGGCAATCCAGGAAAGGAAAGAGGTCCTCCTATCTGAGCATGGCAGCAAGATGTCTGCCATGACTTCCTAGACTGAGACAGCTGCGCAGTCAGTGCCCATGGGTCTCACAAAAGGTCTCCCATTGGGTCCAGTGCAGGAATAGATTAATGATCACCTGTGTCCAACAAGGATAAGTGACACTATCATCTCAATGCAAAGTGATACTCGTCAAGGCATTGATTTAATGATACCAGCGTAGAGTCAGGACAGATAGGATGCAAACCTCAGAACCGAACAGATAATGTAAATTGAATGTGTGACAACCACTTCATGTTGTCAATGTTCTAGAGGTTCCTAGGTGGTTTGCCTCTTAATCTATTGTCATTCTAAGGACCTTACATGGCTGGCTGAGTACAAATAAGTACTCATTGTGAAGCAGTCATAATGATGACACTCAATCTTTGTTTTTGTCTGTGTGCAGGACAAGTATTCACACTACAGGAGGGAGTGTTCTGAGACTGGTAGAGCATTGCTGGATATTTGAATACTTAGGCATTTTGAAGAGGAAGCTACAGACCTGGCACGGAATCCTTGATCATGCTTGTGCCAATCGAGAGTTAGAACGCTCAAAGGATGCCCATGAAAATGCTTCCAATCTGCTGTCATCATATATGCAAACAGTGTGAGAGATTGTTAGGATAAGGGACTTTTCCTGTTCAGCAGTTAAATTTTTCTTTCATTTACTTCAGGATCTAACAGCCACATCTTTTCTCCACCTCTTCCTCTTCTTTAGTCTCCAACTCAACAACCACAAGGTTTCTGAAACTGAAGGTACATTGTGCATATATGTGCAGGTTAGGTAGATTGGAATCACCTGCACAGAGACATTCACCTCAGTAGGTTCTCTATCTCTGAACTAGGATCAGGTTCCCAGTCTGGTGAGTGTATCACAGGCATGGGTCCACAAACAGCAGAGAAGGCAACATTCAAGGTCTCAGACTGATAAAGATCAGGCCCCTGATCAGCCCTATCAACAAGAGGATTCTCTGTACTTGGTCACAATTGACATGTTGGAACTGTAGAGATGGACATAAAGGAGCATTTCCAGAGGCCCTTGCAATCTGGAGGAGTCCACTCAAATTCTGTCTGAGCTCTGGTATGTAAGTGTTTGACCATCTCCATGGAAACAGTAACCGTTGCTGTAGAGACCCAGGTCCAGAAGAAGGCTGCTGGACAAGTTCCCTCTATGCAAAATTCCATTGCTGTACCCATACATTCTAACTCCTTCCTGGTTCCTGGAGTCAGGGAGGTGCCATCGGACACCTATACCAAGGAGGAACATCAGCTACCTACTCAAGGGGATTCATCTCAGGGCACTTGGAGATACCCTGCTTCTCCACTTTTCCCCTTCCAGTAAGCTCATCACCTCCAACAGGTAAGGTGAAAAAGGTTGTGGGAGAGCCTTAGTACACAGAGGGTCTTCTGTGCTTCGAGCCTCCAGAAGACACCTGCCATCACAGTCATTGGGGTGTACAAGTCTACAGGTTACATTCACCCCAATTGTGGTTGTCAGGTCAACACTTGGATGTAGTGGTAGGCAAAATAAAGAAGACATTTTGAAATCACATAGGTGTTCACTCAACATATATTGATTGCATTAGTGTAAACATATCTTGAATATAAGTTTGCTATAGTCACATTAAGGCAAAAGGTGCTGACATATGATTGGCTGGAATAAAAGGAATGAACCATTTTCACCAATTAGAATTTGGGACGGCATGGCAGCTCAGTGGTTAGCACTGTTGCCTCACAGCACCAGGGTCCTGGGTTCAATTCCAACCTCTGGTAACTATCTGTCTGGAATTTGCACATTCTCCCCATATCTGCATGGGTTTCCTCCTGCAATCACAAAGATGTGCAGGTAGGGTGAATTGGCCATGCTAAAATTGTCAATTAGGTGCATTAGTCAGAGGGGAAAAGGGGCTTGAGTGAGTTACTCTTCAGAGGGTCAGTGTGTGCCTGTTGGGTGGATGGGCCTGTTTCCATACTGTAGGGAATCTAATCAGTCTGGTCTTTCAACAGTACACCTTTTATTGACACATATCATCACCAGTATGAGTGCCTAATGTCATTCTTATTACATAGAGATAGATAAAGCTAAAATCCCAGGCTTCCATTGAGTGCTCATGAGATTGATTTAAGGGTCAATATCTTCATCATATGAGATAAGCACGAGCAGAGTGGGTCTAGTGACAGGAGTTTGTTTCGACTAGGTGTTTTTACCTGATATAGCAATGTTAATGTTACCTCCCATACATAAGAAACTTGGCATGGATATCATGGTATTGAAGAATATAAGTTATATACTAGTATTAGCAATTATGTACAGACATTATATTTCTCAAGTATATAAGTGTACTTCCGTACTGTATTGGACTGATCTTTTATCCCAGTTCAAGAGTAAATTTCAAAATTTTTGCTTAGTCAAAGAAATCTTGGAAATCTCTTCTGTGTTGAAAGAACTGACATTCTAATCAAAATGAAATGAGTTCTATTGTCCTGGTGGTTAATGCTCCATTTACAGATCTGTAGAAATGTCTATATTCACAGAGACTGATGTTGCTTAGGGGGTAGGAACATTTCACATTGTCCAAGTTCCCGCTTGCCTGGTTGGTCTAGTAAGTTCTCCAAATATCAACCACAAAAAAATACAGGAGTCTTTTATAGTGGACTACCCCTGTCTTCATAATGCTTCCAACAGGGTATTTTACTTGATGAGATACTGTGTATGTTATTTCCTGTAATATAAAAACTGCAGTGAAAATGGGGCAAATTTTGCATTCCCATGACGGCTCTACACTATGAAAGAATTGTGAGAAAGGAAGCATGACTCAGGATTCCTGAGTGGAATGTCTTCTCAGAAATGCAGAGCTCCCTTCTTGCATTCAAAATAAATGGGTTGGAATGGCAATTGCCACTCCCCAGAAAATCCATCCCAGCACTTCCAATGCTGATCAGATGATCAGTGCCAAAACACTATGCTCCTTTTATATGACTTTTATATGACTTTTTTTTGTATCAATGGATACAAAGAGTAATATCTGGGAATTTGGAAAATGTTGATGGATTAAATTAATTAATCAATCTCCTGCACAATTGTTTGTGAAAGGGCAGATTTTAAATTTGTACTTTATGAGATGAGTGATATCAAATTGACAACTGGATTTATATTTCTCTTGCCATGTAAAAATCAGCAGAATTGTACAATGAGTTGCTAATTCACAATCACCCAAATTCCAATAAGCATAAAGTTAAAATCTACTCCAAGAAGTCAAAGTCTTTATTATGCCCCAGTGTTGAAAAATAATCTGATGACTATACACAGTAAAATGTGGTCATTGGAAGCTGCTTCTGCAATGTAATGAAGAAAAAGAATAGTAAAAAGAAATAGAATCACTTAGAGATCTTCATTTAGAGAACACAGATTTTATTTCTTTGTTAAAACAAGCAAATAAGGGAAATTAAACGTACTGTAACCAACACAAATCATGCACATTGTGAACATTGACAGAATGCTAACAGATAGTATAGCAGAGCTACATAATCATCAGTTAATTAATAAGGTAATGGAGCAATTTACGCCATTGGATTCATAGAACATGGGTTATCAGTTAAAAAACTAATTCTGATATTGGCACTATTCAATTTCTAAATTAAAATAGCACACGGCATTACCGAATTAATTTTTAGAAGTGCAAAGAACTAAATGAATAAGTTCATAAAGCTATGGGCATACCATCATTAAGTTATTGGAGTACAAGGAACCAATGAATTCATGAATTAATGGACCCTAGGTACAGCAACAAATAAATAAAGCTAGTAATTAAGAGATTTGTGGTGAACCAATAACTTAGTAAAGGTGTGGGAGAATAGCCAAACAAATAAGTTAATGTGACTGGTATACTGCGATCATGCAGAATAGAATATTGTCACCAGTGAATCCTGACGTCATAAACGAGTGGGGAAAAATAAGGGGGAATTTTATCAGGTTTGGGAGTCATCTATTGATAGGGATTGATGTCCTAGTACCATGAACAGAGTCAGATTTAGAGGGAATCAATACGCTGTGGTAAGAAGCACAAACAACAGATCACTGAAAGAGAGATTTGACAAAGGTGAAGACGGTGCAATGGCAGCAGCTCCAGGATGGGTGTCACTTAGGTTCAGTGTTGTCTTGTTGGACGTGCTCCTCCTTGTGAAAAGGCTAAGAGGGAGGTCATCTTCCTGTAGTGATTGGAACAAGGTCAGCCAGGAGGGACCTTATGAATATGGTTAGGGAGTTAGGGAGCCCTGGCTGACAGTTATGAACAGTACTATTGGGGTTAATTGATTTATTGTCATGTGTACCTAAGTACAATGAAAAGCTATGTTTATGAGCAGTAAGGTAGATCATAGTAAGCAAGAACATACAGTTCATAGGTAGAAAATAAAAACTTGGACAGGGGCATACAGGTTATATGACCCAGGGCATGCACTAGGCAAGATCAACATTTACAAGATCAGGATAAAAGCAAATTACTGCAGATGCTGTTTTGACAAAGGGTCAGTTAGACTCAAAATGTCAGTTCTTTTCTCTCCTTACAGATGCTGCCAGACCTGCTGAGATTTTCCAGCATTTTCTTTTTTGATTTACAAGATCAGTATAATTTAGAGTTAGAGAATCCATTCATCAGTCTAATAACAGCAGAGAAGAATCTGTTCTTGAACCTGCTGGTGAATGCATTCAAGCTTCTGTATCTTTTGCCTGATGGAAGAGGTTGTAGCGTAGCATTGCTAAGTTGCAATAGGTCTTTGATGATGTTGGCAGCCTTTCTGCACCAACAGGTCATGTAAATGGAGTCCGTGGATGGGTGATTGGATTCCGTGATGGTCTGGGCTGCGCACACAACCTTCTGCAGTTTCTTACGGTGCTGGGCAGAAGTTGCCGGAACAGGCCGCTATGTACCCAGACAGTGTGCTTTTTATGCGTAAGGTGCATCTGCAAAAGTTGGTAAGTGTCCTGATGGACATGCCAAATCTTCTGAGCTGCCTGAGGAAGAAGAGGCACTTTTATGCCTTCTTGACCATCACATCTACATGGGAAGGTTAGGACAGGTTGTTGGTTATTGTCACTCTGAGGAACTTGATGCCCTCACCCTCTCGACCTCAGCTCCATAGGTGTAGATGGGGGGGGGATGTTCTCCTCTCTTCTTTCTGAAGTCAATGATCAGTTCTTTAGTTTTTCCAACATTGAGAGACAGGTTGTTCTCCTTGCATCATGCCACCAAGCCCTCTATCTCCTTTCTGCTTGCTCTAGGAGCTGGAACTGAATTAGCTGGTCAGGGTCTTGTACTATGTGTGTATAAATAAAGGGTGACTTGGTGATGCGACACTGGACTTCATGGAGTTATCTCATTGACGACTGGAGGAAATGACAGGTCAAAAGGGCATGTTTGTAGTTCACAAAAGACATTGCCACACTTCAGAAAACCCAATTCATTATTTCAAGTGCATTAATTAGCTTTACTTTTCACTTTTCAGCTGCAAGCAGACATTTTGCACATTCTCCTCTCTTAAAGCAGTGTTAATTTTTAAAAAAAAATTGAGTCGATAGTCCAAGAATAAAAAAAAGATGTCTTCCAAATTAAACATGCCAAATGAAAAGTGATGTGTAGCAACATCTCTTAAAAAAACACTCAGTAACTCTCCATGCATAAGTTGCACCTCAAAGAGATGGATCGATCTTTGCACCTCGGGTAAGTTTGTCAAGTCTGCCCTGCCTCCAGCTTGGTACTCCCAAATTTTATTTGCTGTCCCACACCCTGCAATACAAAACTGCTACTTGAAAAACCTATCACTGAGCTCCCACTTCCTTAAACCTGGTAAGGTTTGCTCTTTGTTCTTTATGTGCACTCTTGAAAATTCTAAAATTCTTCAGAAAATATTAATCAATTCACTTCTTAACAGGCACAGTTTGCTCCCAACTATAAATAAACATATCTCCAAACTGGGAACTGAGTTACTTCCAAGAATCTTCAATAGCCATGGAACCCATTCACCTTCCAACCTGCTGCACTTCTCAATTCACCACTCCGCTCCTTTCCACCCTTGGTGTGAGAAAATGTTGTCCAATTATTGAATGGAGCAGCAGCTATAATTGGGACTTCAAGTCTACCCATGACAAAGCCATTTATAAATCCACATCTATTTTTCTTTCTTCTTCGCTGACTCAAGATGAACACAGGGGAGAGACTGAAATCGCAAAAATAGACTTTTGTTCTGTTCCTGCCAATATATGTCAGAAAAGCACCTGCAGAAACAGGCAGATGCTTGCATGCAAATTGGGATCCTATAATACTCAGTGAAACCTCGTGGGAGCAGAGACTGACCAGAGCAACTACAAACATGTGCTAGGGAACATAACTGAAAGGAGAGTCATATAAGATGACTGAGGTGTTTGTGTTGAACAAGTTGTCGTTCTCAAAACTATCATGTCATTTTTTTCTCCTCTCTCTTTGGTTTCACTCACTCAGATGAACCACTCTCTGCTTGTCCTGGCTGCCCACATTGCTGCTGTAACTTTGGTTAGCAGGACAGTTGGGTGAAGAGAAGCAGCAGCATCAATGATTAGGATGCAGCCTGTTTGTGCACAGAGAGAGAGAGAAGAGAGAGTGAGTGAATGACAGAAAGAGAGAGAATGAGAAACACCAACTGAAAGTGAGCGGGTTTTCTCATTTAATTCAATTCATTGAGAAATCTGCAACCCATGTAAACATGAGACCTAGGAATTAAAATACCTGAAATTTTAAACTCATTCTACTACTGTTTCATGTGATAAGATTAGGTCTGCAGGCAGATAAGTAAACATGGACAGATGTTATTGAACATAAACATTGTATCAGAGAGTGTAGGGGGGGATATGTGTGAGACATATATTTGAGTTGCAGTTGTGTCCTGTTCTACCATTAACATCATTAATAAAATATTAATTACCATAACATCCATTCTTGCCACCCTCATCTCGCTACTGACCCCCTCACAAATCATCCAGTTGTCAAAATCAGGGCCATAGTATCCTGAAAATTGCTGGGCAGGGTTTTTCTGATGAGACATCTTACTTAAACAGTTACATCACCTCCTTCCTCACTACAAAATCAAAGAATTCCAGCTGAAATACTGAATATTACATACAGTAAAATATTAGTTTTGTCTATTGATTATTCTTAATTGTGCATTTAAGGCTGCATTGTGCACAGGGATAACATGCTTTTCATCTACCACTGGAGTTTAGTGATTTGAAGTCAGTCTCCAAAAGGCTGACATAAAATGAGTTTAGGCAATCTCAATTCAGTTCCAATAAGGAGAGCTACTGGACAGTTTATCTGTGAATTAGCAAATGTCAATAGTAATACAGCAGTATCAGCAGAGTTCATGAGGCTAATGTAGGAAATGAAATGCCCCACTGTTGTAATGAGGAGTGATCTTTTGAGGTTAGAATTAAGATAAAATTGTTGCTACGAAGTAAATGGACGCTTGGTGTAAAATGTTCCAACCTACATCATTGATGTATTTTCAGGCAGCAAATAGAAGGGATCTCAGGAAGTCTTGTTTTTACCTCAACCAGGAAAAGTTCTTGACCTCAACTTGAATGCAATTGAGTTCTGCTAAGCAAGTTTTGCAAAAGGATGTCAGGCGAGATCGGAACAGTACAGTGCTGTGCCACCATTGTTGACTGGAAAGTGTAAAATAGCACAAGTTGTTGCGGGGCAATATTTTTTAATTCTGATAGGGTCCAGCATGGATGTTAGCATGCTGACTTCTTGGCACTATTCCATCCCTGGGAATGTTTCCAGAGGCAGAATAGAGAGAAAGCAGGACTACCCACCACAAGTGTCAGGTAGTAAAATTAACTCATCAAAGGCCTAATAAGGCCTACTATCAGAGGCCAGTGTGAATTTTCTAGATTATGTTGGGGTCATCAATATGTTGGTGAACAGAGTAAAAGTAGGGGAGTCAGATCTCCAGGCAGACTTTGAGACCTGTCCAGCTGCTAAGGATTCTTCATGTTTTACATCTGAAGAAGTTGGAGAGGTCTCCACCATTTTGGCTGAATGGATTTTCTGCTGCTTCATTGGACTTCTGAAGCCCACAGGGATTTTCCTGTAGTTTCCATCATAAACCTGGAAAAAAAAACATTTTAAATAGAAACATAAAATAAACTCAGAAAGTAGTTTCTAAAATGTAGACTTTTAAAGTTCATTGATGGGATGTGGACATCACTAGTGAAGCCAACATTTATTGCCCAAGCCTAAATGTCTTGCTATACCATTTCAGACAACAGGTAATGTATAACCACTAGCTCTTTTTGCTGTTTAAGGTTTATTTATTAGCTAAATTTAAATTTCCCAGCTGCTATGTTGAGTTATGAACAGATCACCAGATATTAGTACAAGTATCCTAATGACTAACTCTATAATATAAACACTCCGGCATCGTTCCATTTAAATTATTTGCGTATCAATCCAAATATCCTTTACATTCTAACTCCCATTCCTCAGAAGATTATGTTTGTTTTTAACTTCCTATCTGTGTACAATGAGTCAACAATTCATCTACTACATACATAGTTGAGGATACCAATGTTAGGACTTCAAGCTCATTTAGAGAGCTCGATTCTTCCTTTTCGATTCTTCCTTTTTGGTTATATGTCTTATCCCTCCCCTGTTCCTTGTTCTATTCCTTATTAAGCGCTGCTTAGCTATGATCCAATTTTTAAGGAATCATTCTTGTGAAAATAATTTTTCTGTTCCTGTATAACTAGTTAATACGTAATTTGCTTTTCATGTTTTTGTGTAGGATTTGTATCAAACTCCTCTGTTTAGCTCCTTGGTTTAGAAACTCAGGAAAAACATTAAAGGAGATGTTGAGCTGATGAAACACTCTCATGTTACTGAGAATAAATGTTACTGATCACACAATCCTAATGCTATAACATTGTGTCTGTGTATCACATACACAGGCAGAATTTTAGTAGGACGTATCGCCTAACGAAGGGAAATTAAAAGTGAAATCTTAAAAAAAAAACACAAGTAATTGTGAGAAGGGCGGGTTATTATAGGTCTTACAAATCATGATCAATTCCCAGTGACCAACTTAAAGGAATATGATTTCAAGTGTTAATAGTTACTGGAACTAACAAACTAAAAGCAGAGTTAAATCAGACTCAAAGCATTGACTCTGTTTCTCTAATTGTAGATGCTTCCAGATCTACCGAGTTGCTCCAACATTTTGTGTTGTGTTTTATTTTAGTTTCCAGCATTGGCAGGACTTGTCCATAGAGACCGACAGTCAGATACATACTTGCACAGGCAATGAGGTACAAATAGTATCGGTGGAGTCCTCCATTATTTGTCAGTCACTTTGCCCAGCATCTCCCAACAAATCTGCCTGCTGTTTAAAATGTTTGCAAAAATTTTCTTTGGCTTGATCTTCCCATTTTTTCCTAAGTGTGGAAGCCTCCTCCATCACAGAAGTGACTCAACTGATTGCCTACCACCCTGCTCATTAAGATCCTGAAAGACAAGAGAGGGTGAGTACCTCACCCTATTACAGGGCACAGCACATAAGACTGGAGTTGCCAAAAGCTGCCAACCAATCACAACCCTAAAACCTGCCAGACAAGGCCTATTCCATCAGCAGTGAGAAGCGAAGTAACTTTTATCTCATAGTCGCAGGATGGGAGTTGTATGGAGAGGGGAGTCGAGGGGGTCAGAGGCAAGAGCAGAGATTTGGCTTTCAAAGCCCTATTCATACTTCTGACTGTACCCAGATTAGAGCAATTGGAGGCTCCTCCCCAAACTGACAGGCAGGTCACCATGTTTTCCAACTTCGGAAACTAGTCGCCTGTCTTGCCAATTGGGGAGGCAGGTGATCAGTAATGTGGTGAGTTGGGGCCCTCAAATTGTAATTGAATGACCACTTAAGGTTCTTAATTGCTGCAGATTTGAGAACGTATTTAATGGACATTGTCTTCCAACAATCAATTGCTATGGTAGTGAGAAGGAGGTCAGTTTATCTCTAGGTCCAACCTACCCCGTTATCTCCCCTTCTCATCATCTCTCTTGTCACATACATGGAGTGAAAAATTCCACTCTTCATTCTATGCACTGTTCTTTTGTCTCTAATAAACATACAAAGCTTGCATGGAGAAATCATGAAATGCAAGTTAAAAGTGGAAATGATCTCAGATACTCTCCACTAGCATGGATTCAGATCATTTCATCAGGCTTGTTGTGACTAGCTTAGGTATGAGGTATCTTGTCCCATTAAACGGGGATTTGTTATCCTTTTGGAATACTAAAATAAGTGGATTCTGGTTTTAAAATATACATTGCATGCATTTCTCAGTGCTTGGAGATGTTATATTTCTTCTTAATTAATCATGAGGTTTTCTTGTGAATGTGTCTTACTTCGAACAAAGCTGAAAAAGAATTATTTCAATTCACTGCTTTTCTTCCATTAAAGCTCACTCATACCTTAAGGACCATCAAACACATCTTTTGCATTTAATAAGGATTAGCCATGGTGGATCAACCTAAAATACTCTTCAAGCATTCTTCAAAGCTGTTCTTTACCGACTCACAAATCAAAAACTATCTGTTTCAAATTGTAATCAGTTGTTAGGTCAAAGTTCACATTTTTTTTTGTCGTCCATATTTCACACTCGCCCCAAAACAGGCAACTGACCCATTTGACATACGATTAGGCGCTTTGAGAATTTAAAAATGTTAATGGGCTACACAAATGCAAGTTGTTATTGACTAGTAGATAATAAAGTATATCTGGATCATTATACCAGGACCTGAATAGAATAAAATATTATTTTCTTCCTCATATTCAAAATGTGCACATGCAGGTCAAAAGGCCTGGATGGTCCAATTAAAGTGGTTGGCTGAAAGTCTCAAAAAGTCAGCTCATTGACCCTGTACATACATTCACCTCACTGCATCAGCATTCCTTGAAAAGCAAATTCTTGGATTAAGGATTTTACATCCCAGTATTCTAACTCAGTAGGAAAGAATGAGGTGGGATTTGTTTCTGCTTTGGTAGCTTTCTGTAGCCTTCTTACTGCACTTTATTACTTTGTATTTTTTTTTAAAAACAGAAACTTGTCAATAATTTAAATGTTGCAGGGTCTCTTTCCTGGTAGCTGTTTTGGCTTATGTCTGCATATTTGAAAGAAAACGCAAGCCATTCACTTTGATTGCTGAGTAGTATCTGATTGATGATTCCAGTTCTACATTATCTTGAGTGCACAGAGTGATATCTGGCTGACTAATTATGAATACAAATGAGTGACAAATAATCCATTGGGACGGGAATGGAAAGAGAACTGCAAAGTCTTTATGATTGACATTTCTTTAAATATATATTTTAAATAGGACCTGTATTTAGCTAAAATGTCAGATAATCCTAAGTATTAAATAACAAATTAGGGCTATCAGAGCGAGTGGCACTGACTGTTCAGATCATGATTGCAAAGGACAATTGAAAGCAGTCCTGAGGTCATGAAGCAACTTTTTTTTTTGTAAAAGCACAGTGTAACATTATTATGAATAAAGAAAACAGGACATTCTTCTTTTTAAAGTTGGCGTGTTGTGTAAACTGCTCATTGCTCCCTTTCCAGGCTGCTCTTCTCTTACATTTTCCTCCAACTTTTCTGGGTCAATTCTGGGTTGACTAAACATCTTAAATCATGGACATTTCTGAGTGTATATTTCATTGGGTTCAGCTCAGTGTTTAGTAAAAGTAATCATTTGTTTCTGTGATAAATCTTGGGAGCGATAGTCCACTGTTATTGATACTGACAGTACATCACTTGTGTTATTATTCTATATTTTTATTAACAGGGTATGGTTTATTCATTCAAGTTGTAAATGGGACCAAAGAATGTCAAATTTATTTTACCACATGGACCAATGTGCATTGTTCAATTCCGCTGCCTTTTGAATTCCAGTGACAATTTCGATCCCAAGACAGAAAGATATTAAAACAAAATATATGTTTTCTGATTGCTTTTTAATCACTTCTGACAAAAAATTTCAGCAGGATTTTTAACATAAGCTTCACTTCAATAAAGTCCTTAAGATATCTGTCTACAGAGCGAGAGCCTCATCATAGAGGTCACATAAATGCAACAGACCAGAATGTGATTGTATTTCAATCCCCTTTTTGATACAATAAAAGACAAACAAAATGGCATGTTCAATCATGTAAATTTTTAGTTAACCAATTCACTGTTCGCATGCGTTGACAGTTCATTAGTTCCATCAATCTATACACATGCAGTGCACATATTCCCTAAATTGTGCTGGTCTCTTCGTGGTATGTATGTGTGTTGTTGATGTTGGCTATTCATTTGGGTGATGTAGCTCCTGTGTAATTTGCTGTTGCTTTGGTAGCTGTTGTTTAATTTCTGTTGTTGGGTTGCTGTGGACCTCAGGGTCAGTTGGATGACTGTGTGTTCTGTTTGGGCAGTGCACTCACCTCTTCCTGATCAGCTGCCTGCTGTTGATAAACAGCTTCTTCAGTTGTGTGTATGTGCCTACGATTGTGATGGTACTTCTGGTCATTGTATGACTGAGGTGACAACTTCTCCACTTAGAACCTGAGTTGCCAGGTGGACTGACTTTTGTTGACATTGTTGACATGAATGCTCATACCCTGATTGGCCCTCCAAGTGCAACTCTAGCAATGGTTCGGCATGCTTATTTAAATGAAATACATCTTTCTGTCATTTCACCTGGATATTTTTCTGTCGCACCTGTTATTATTTCTCACATCAGCATGAATTTTGCTATTGGAAGAGTTGATTGTGTGTGGCATGACATTATCTTGGATCGAATTACTTTCCAAACCTTCAGTAACATGTTTCACCACTCAAGGACAGTCTTGTATAAATCAGAATTGGATTTGGTCTCTGACAGGGTTCAGAAAAGATGGAAAAGGATGTTGCCAGAGTTGCAGTGATTGAGGCTGAATAGGCTGGGGCTATTCTTCCTGGGTGCGGGATGACTTTAAAGAGGTTTATAAAATCTTGAGGAGTATGGAAAGAGTGAATCGTCAAAGTTTTTTCCCCAGGGTAGAGGAGTCCAAAACTATAGACTAGGGTTTAAGGTGGGAGGGGAAAAATTTAAAAGGCACCTAAGGGGCAACAATTACACAAATGGAATGAGCTGATGGAGGAAGTGGTGGAAGCTGGTACAATTACAATATTTAAAAGGTATCTGGATGGATATAAGAATAGGAAGGGTTTAGATGGAGATAGGCCAAATTCAGGCATATGGAACTAGATTAATTTAAGATATCTGGTCAACATGAATAAGCTGGACTGAAGAGTTTGTTTCTGTGCTGTACATCTCTGTGATTCTATGGTCATTTTATTTATGATTCCTTTGGCAATTTTCAGCCTTTCCATTTCACTGGAGAGGGAGTGGAGATAATGTGTGCTATAGGATTTTCCAGTCATTCATGAAGCAGCTAAATTCTTTACTCATGAACTGAGGATTATTATAAGACCATAAGACATAAGAGTGGAAGTAAGGCCATTCGGCCCAACAAGTCCACTCCGCCATTTAATCATGGCTGATGGACACTTCAACGCCACTTACCCACACTCTCCCCATAGTCTTTAATTCCTTGCAAGATCAAGAATTTTTCAATCTCTGCCTTGAAGACATTTAATGTCTGGCCTCCACTGCACTCCATGGCAATGAATTCCACAGGCTCACCACTCTGGCTGAAGAAATTTCATCTCACTTCTGTTCTAAATTGACCCCCTCTAATTCTAAGGCTGTGCCCATGGGTCCTAATCACCCTGCCTAACGGAATCAAATTCCCAGCATCCACCCTAAGCCATGTATTATCTTGTAAGTTTTTATTAGTTCTCCCCTCAACCTTCTAAACTCTAATGAATACAATCCCAGGATCCTTAGCTGTTTATCATATGTTAGGCCTACAATTCCAGGGATCATGCGTGTGAATCTCCACTCGACATGCTCCAGTGCCAGTATGTCCTTCCTGAGGTATGGGGCCAAAAATTGAATGCAGTATTCTAAATGAGGCCTAACTAGAGCTTTATACATTGCTGCTTTTATATTCCAACCCTCTTGAGATAAATGACAACATTACGTTTGTCTTCTTAACCACGGACTCAACCTTTAAGTCAACTGTCAGAGAATCCTGGACTAGCACTCCCAGATCCCTTTGTGCTTTGGCTTTATGAATTTTCTCACCGTTTAGAAAATAGTCTATGCTTGTATTCTTTTTTCCAAAGTGCAAGACCTCGCATTTGGTCACGTTGAATTTCATCAGCCATTTATTTCCTGGACCACTCTCCTAAACTGTCTAAATCTTTCTGCAGCCTTCCCACCTCCTCAGTACCACCTGCCTGTCCACCTAACTTTGTATCATCGGCAAACTTCACCAGAATGCCCTCAGTCCCTTCATCCAGATCATTAGTATATAAAATGAACAGCTGTGAATCCTGCGGGACACCACTTGTCACTATCTGCCATTTCAAAAAAGAACCTTTTATCCCAACTCTCTGCCTACTGTCAGACAGCCAATCCTCAATCCTTGCCAGTAGCTTACCTCGAACACCATGGGCCCTCACCTTACTCAGTAGCCTCCCGTGAGACACCTTATCAAAGGCCTTTTGGAAGTCTAGATAGATAACAATGTCACGCATTAGGATGTCAGGAATGTGAAGGGCACTGTTAGACATTGAACAATCTCAGTGATATTTACATCAATTGGCCAACTTCTCAGTCATTACTTTGACAAGACTATCAGTTCCTGTAAGATAAATCATGGTGGAAATCACATGACTATAGCAGACTAGGACAGACATTTATACGGGATTGCATTTCATTCCAAACACAGACTTATTCTTTTATAACATGCCCTATTTCATTCCTTATAATTGTTCATCTACGATTTACATTAAGATTAGTTACTTTCATGGTGTTCTAAAAGAAAATTTATTTCAAGATAATGAAATTCTCTACGTTTCTAATTTCAGACAGTTCTGTTAACCAGATAAAAAATAACACTTCTTTGTTTCCTACTACATGTATATGCCGTCAGCATATCTGTTTATGATTTTCTTTTCCAAATAGTTTTAATGGGCTGGAACTTGCAGTCATAAGCAAAGCAAACTATTGGCCTATGGAAATCTGCCCATAAAAGCTTTAGCAATCTCTAAAACTGTATTTTCTTTTTCCATGTGTCTGTTTGATTCTGACACCAAGTCAATGGAATTCCCAAGACTTCCAAAAACAAAGATGTCATCAAACAGTGTAAATAGCTAGTCATGTTGAAGTATTCTCATAGACAGGAAGTAAAACAAAACACTGAATCCTCTTGGTTTTATGTTCTAAATAACTGATTAAGACATAGCAATAGTATTAAAGAAGAAAGCATGACAAACATACTTACAAAATGTACATTTTTCATAGGTCTGAAATTTCTCATTATTCTGTCAAGGCAATAAAGCTTCTGAACATTAATCATATAATTAATACAGCATTAAAAATCACAATTATACTTCACCCAAGAGACTACAGCTTTTCCAGTATTTTTACCACTGAGACTAATGGTGAACTTTACCAAAAATCAGCTAAGTGTCAACTTTGATGAGTTTCATACGGGATATCACTCTGTAGCCCTAGACGTTTCACATTGTATTCTACATGATCACCTCATTAATGCTTCACATCTCTATCATACCCTGCCTACGTTATCTTACCTCTTGTCTGAAGTGGACATGCTCACCACTATCTAACAATTTCATTGCCATTATTAATTCAAAATATAGACCAACAGCTCCCATATAAAATACTTCAGTAACCATTTTTAAGACTGTGAAAAAAAAGCTGGTATGATAAAAGTTGAATGTGAGAGGGGTATTGTCCAATATTGTTAAAAATATTGTACCTTTTAACTGTTTTTGGCATATAAAATTGAAAATCTAAATGGGCCACCAGCCCATAATTTAAAATTTAACATGATAATTCAAGAAGACACTTTATTTGGTATGGTACATATCATCATACCCTAAGTGGAAATAAATCATATAATTGTCAAACACTGGCAAAAAAAGTCACTATGCATCATATAAGAATGCAAAGATCTCTCAGGGAGTCATCATGGATCAACGTTATTCATGATTTTCATACCAATAAATTGGGTTTGCTAAACCCAATGCCCAAGCGGTTCATCTTTTTAAAACATTGAGACCTTTATTGTAAGGCAGTCAGTCATTACAAAATTGGATAAAATTGCCTTCAGGTTTGTATATATTTGGATCTGCACAATAAATGATCAGATTTCATCCCACATCACTTAGAAAACAAATTGGGCTGCAAGGTGTTGGAAGGTACTTTTCCATCTCTTGTTATGTTGCAGTCAATATTGGCCATATTGCAAAGTATCTGGGTTCACCAAGAATTGCAGTTAGATCCAGTTGACAGCAAGCATAGCATATATGTTGGCCTGGTCCAAAAGTCACTTTTTGAGGAAAATTGAAAGTGTCAATCTTGTACTTAGCTTGGCTTTTTAAGATAGAGTGCAAGAAAAGGAAGCCACTACATGTCTTGGTACACTGCCTTCACTGCCATTAATCATGAAGTCTTTGCTGTCTCTTTTGGGGAGAATCATCCCTTCATCCACAAAGGTGACCAAGAGCCTTCTTGCTGCACAGTGTTAGTGTCCATAGCCCTGGACCAGGAGGCCTGGGTTCAAGTCCCACCTGCTTCAGAGCTTTTTGATAACAACTTTGAACAGGTTGATTAAAAATACTCTGTTTAAAAAAGGTGCACTTGTTTTGAGGAATATGAAAACTGCCTGAATTGAAATTAATATTTTATCAAACAGCTCTGAAATAACAAAACTCACTTAGATGTGAAAAGCCCTAATTTCCTGAATTGATTTCTATGTTTATGGTAATTTTCACACATTGGAATTACACGTAGCAAACCTAAATAAAACAACTTCTGCAAAGGGAATACACAGAGCAAGCTTGTCTTTCAAGGAACTGCTTGTGCGAAAAAGGAGGGATATGTTTTTGACTGCAGAAGTGTTCTCTAGGCCACTCAAAGAGGAAAAGTACTAAATGACTGTATTTGCTCAACAGAAACACTGGGGCATCAAGAGTTTATAAAGGATATTCACTTTAAAGATTCAAGACACCAACTAAATGACTGTGGTCTTAAGGTAAAACCTTATAGATCAATTACATGCTAATGACCTTACCCTACCTATTCCTTTCATCCTCTTTATACTGGATAGTATTCCTTTATAACCTTACATCTGTATGTACACTTGACAATGTGTCTATTATTTTTTCGTATTAGCAAATATAAATGTGTTGCTTCTTTAAATCAAGAAATCCTTGCTCTTGTCTCCTCATTGTATTTGGTAAAAACAATTAACTTTAACTGGAGGGACGGATAGCCTCATGTTAATAAGGGTATAATTCTTTATTGCAGCAATCCAATAAATTTGAATGGATAGGAATCAGTTTATCCTACTCAACTGTTCACCCAAGTAACTTGGAAAACTTCAAAGCTGTGAATCAAATGGAGCATGATCATATTAAAATTAGAGAAGTGTTGAAGAAGTTCAACTACCTGAAAGAGACTACTGAATTCAAAGTTGAAACAGCACAATTAAATCAATTCCTGCATCAACTGTTCATTCTATCACTTTTGAAGCTCTTTTTGAGCATATGTCTGATATTGAGGTTGAACTTCCAAGCAAGTTCGCAGACCAGAATACAGTGCAGGAACTTTCTGTAGACTCCAAACGTTGATGTGGATTCTGTTGTTTTTAATGATGCACTCCTACTTTATGATAGAGTTCCTGAGATCTGCAGAGGAGCAGTCTCAAGCTGAGAGAAATAGGGCAGTGATATCACTCCCTACGGAAAGCGAAATTCCTACGTAGGACAATCCTCATTTGTTTCAAATTCATATTATTTTTCACAATGCTCTTCATTCTTTTATTTTGTCTATCAGATTCATCCCTGAGTTGGACAGCAATGGATACAGGAGAATGTTTAGATTGTTATTTTCCTTTACAGAGGGTTACAATCGTTTGTATCTTGGAAGCTTCCCTTTTAAATCAGCTCTTCCTTAATTGGCCATCACTGCCATTACATTCAGGTCTTTGAAAATGGCACAATCCAGGAATCAGCTACCATCCTATTCTACCAATGTCAAATACATCCTATATGTTCTCCAAGTGAGCCGAGAATACATTTAGACATATTGCCTCCGGCAAGAGACACAGCATGAGAGGGAGAATTAAGAAAAGGTTGGATAAATTGTTAGCTATAATTAACAGCTTGAATGGAAAAGCACAAATAGGGGGTTATGTGGAGTACAAGGACTAACTACACTTTTATTCTAATTAAAGCTACTGAGCATGTACTTAAGGGGTGATACCATGGTGACGGCAGATCACATGGAAGCAGTTGTTAAGGAAAACCTACCTGTATTGCTCTGGCTGATGGTGCTGTAATGTAGACTAGTGAAGGTGATATTACATCTCAAGAATCTCCCCATATTTCTACTCAGTATGATACTGCAGCAATCCAAGATTACCTGCTGCCTGGTTGGTTCTCTCACATATTGCTCTAGGAATCTATCCTAATGCACTCTATGAATTCATTTTCATTGCTAGCCTTTCCAATTTGATTAATCCAATCAACATAAAAATTAAGGTCACCCATAATTATTTCTCTATTCTTTTTACATGTTCCATTATTGTTGATTTGAAGCCTTTCCTACAGAGTGGCTACTGTTGGGGTGTCTGTACACTTCTCCAACAAATATCTTGATGGGCAGCACGGTGGCACAGTGGTTAGTGCTGCTGCCTCACAGCGCCAGAGACCCGGGTTCAATTCCCGACTCAGGCGACTGACTGTGTGGAGGTTGCACGTTCTCCCCGTGTCTGCGTGGGTTTCCTCCCACAGTCCAAAGATGTGCAGGTCAGGTGAATTAGCCATGCTAAATTGCCCGTAGTGTTAGGTAAAAGGGGAATGGGTGGGTTGCGGGTCGGTGTGGACTTGTTGGGCCGAAGGGCCTGTTTCCACACTGTAAGTCATCTAATCTTCATTCCTTTGCTTTTTTTAAACTTCTGCCCACAAAGTCTACATCATCCAAGCCTAGATCATCTTTCACAACTATTGTAAATGCATCCCTTATTGACAGTACTACTTTACCAACTTTTCCATCCCTTCTGTCTTTCCAAAAAGTAAAAACATCCCTAAATGTTAAATTTCCATTTTTGCTTGATTTCCTTATAAACATCTTTCTGGAATGGCTGTGAGTTGATATTTATTTCACTCAATTTAGGCCATTATTTAATTTGCCTAATTCCTAATGCTATGTGCATTAAGCTGTAAAGCCTTTACGTTTGTATTTTATCAAATTTCCCTAAACTTGAATAGTTTCTGGGCGCATTCAAACATTCTGTCTCTTCCTTTTATTTTCTGGTAACAATCAGTCCTAGCACTAACCTGCAATCCTACATTCCCCTTTACCTTAAATTTTCATGGCAACTGAACCCACCTCCTGACTATTTGCTGTCTATCCCATGGAGGCAGCTATATGCTCGCAAGGCAAACCTCTGCGTATAAGTAATAAATGAAGTTTTCAATGGAAAGAAAAGCAGATAAAGAGCTTCTTTTAGAACATTATCATACTCTGTTTTGGCACGATAAACACTTTGGAGCTTGGATTTCTCTTATTAATCACAGAGTGCTCATCCCATTAGGTTTATATAGAACAAATTTCTATGGAACTTTTATTTGCAAGGACTTCCTCAAGCCCTCAAGCTTACCTGGATAATTCCATGCTTAGACGTATAAGGGCATGAAATTGTTCAGTCTGCTATCTTTTGATTAATATGGAACCTTAAGATAACAATATCAAAAACATTCTCATGCCTCTGACACTTGTGAAGTTTAATGAGTATTTCCATAATACCATTCCTTTCATATCCGTTATATGTAGTCCAGTTTTTAATTTGAATCTGTTTTAAGTACGTACTACTGAAAGGTTTCTGAACTTCAGTGGTGCATGGAAGAATTTTGGAATCTCTTAGAAAGCTACGTCAAAATAGCCACTGCAGCTCGGTATTGATAATGTGCCTGTGAAGTCTTTGTTGGTCTCGAAGGTCATAAGAAAATGAAACATCTAAGCTAAGCTCTTTCAACTCCTAAAAAATTAATCCCAGCTTTTAGAAATGATCCAACATTTATTTTAAGTGTCAGATGACTTTGTTTAAAACTGCCAAGGACAAAATAAAGAAGCATGTGGACTAAATGCACATACACAGGTATGAGTCAACCATATTTTTAGGTATGATAAAAAGAATGAAAGAATTGCGAATGCTGGAAATCAGAAATCACAACAAAAATTGCTCAAATAGCTCATCATCTGTGGAGAGGAATCAGAGATAATGTTTAGGGTCCAGTGGATATTCTTCAGAACTGACCGCATCTAGGGAAAACATTGTTCTTTTATGCAGAAGATAGCATGGGTAGAGGGCTAAGGAGTAAACAATAGGCGAAGATATAGTCCAAAGAGAAAGAAAAACAGGTGAACAGACAAAGGAATCGATACTGGCCAGCCGAGGGGAATGAATAGCTACTAATGGGGACTATTAGTGGCTAACATTGGGTTGTGTGTAATAGCAGACCATGTGATAATAAGGCCTGGTTTGAGAGGTTGGAGGAAAATGTGGAGAAGGTACTCAAGCCCAAAAGTATCTAGAATCCCTACAGTGTGGAAACAGGCCATTTGGCTCAACAAGTACACACCAGCCCTCCAAAGAGTATCACATCCTACACTATTACTTACATTTCCCCTGACTAATGCACCTAACCTACACATCCCTGAACACTATGAGCAATTTATCATGGTCAATTCACCTAACCTGCACGAGGAAACTAGAGCACCCAGAGGAAACTAAAGCAGACACAGGGAGAACTTGCAAATACCACATAGACAGTCACTTGAGGCTGGAATTGAACCCAGGTTCCTGGCACTGTGAGGCAGCAGTGCTAACCACTGAGCCACCTTGCCACAAGTCTATACTTACTTAAGTAATTGAACTCCAGAAGGCTGTAGAGTTCCCAAGTGGAAAATGAGTTGATGTTCTTCCAGATTGCACTGAGCTTTGCTGGAGCACTTATAACAAGCCCAACTCAGAAATGTTGGCCAGAGAAAGCAAGGTATGTATTCAGTAGAAAGGCAATTGGAGACAGGATCATTTTTGCAGACAGTCACCCAGTCTACGCTTCGTTTCTCCAGTGTAGAGGAGACCACATTGTGAACAGCAATCGCGGGAGACTAGATTGAGATAAGTGCAGGAAAATCATTCCTTTACCTGGAAGCTGTGTTTGGGCTACTGTGGAGAGAGGAAGTAAATGGGCAAGTTTACACCTGCTGCAGTTGCAGGGGACAGTGCCTTGGGGCTGTTAGGGGCATGTTGGAAGTGAAGAAAGAGTGGATCAGGATGTCCCAATGAGAACAGTCCTTGTGGAAGGTTGACAAGGGAGGGGAGGGGAATATGTGTCTAATGCTGGCATCCCACTGGAGGTGCCAGAAATGGCGGTTAATGATCCTTTGGATGTGGATGTGGATGCATTTGGATAGCACGTGAGGACGGCGGGGGGGGGGGGGGGGGCGGGGGGGCAATTGCTGTTGTGGAAAGGAGAGAGGAGAAGAGGGCTGAAGTGCAGTTGGACCCAGCTGAGTGCACTCAGTAGAGGAACAAGGTGCATTCTCCCTGTGGCAAGTGCATCCTTCCTTTAGCAAGGGGACCAGAACTGTACACAGTACTCCTGTGCAAAATGTACGGTGTTCTATACAATAGGAATATGACTGCTTTGCTCCTTTACTCGAACCATCTTCTGGTAAAAATGAACATACCATTTGCCTTCCGATTTGCTTGCTGCACCAACATGCTAGCTTTCAGTGACTTATGTACAAGGACAAGGACATCTTGGTCCCTTTGGATATTAACACTTACCCATCTCACAGAGTAATCTGTGCCTTCATTCCTCCTACCAAAGTGGATAATCTCACATTTATCCATATTATATCCCATCTGCTCTTGACCACTGAATTAGCAGTCTAAATTATCATAAAGCCTTTTTGCATTTCCCTCAGAATTCATATTCTCATCAAGTTTTGTATCAGTAAACTTGGAAAGTTTACAATGCCCTCTATATTCAACTTATCTATGCATTCTGAAGTAGGGTAACTGGACCCACAACGTTAATTCTGATTTCTCTCCACAGGTACTGCCAGACCAGCTGACATTTTCCAGCAATTTATATTTTTGTTTCTGATTTTCAGCAACCACAGTTCTTTTGGGTTTTTTGTTTACAAGTTATCAATATAGATTGAACAGCTGGAGCCTATACACTGATCCTTGCAGTTGACCAGTGATTGCACTTATTTTAGATGTTAAAACTCCAATAATAAAACTTAAAGTGGCCGAATGAATCAAAAATCAGTCCAGTTGAGCGTTTGGTCAATGATAACCCCAAGGATGTTGATAGTGGAGGATTTGGTGATAGTAAAATCATTTAACATCAAGTTCTGGAAGTTTGATTGTCTTTTCTTGGAGATGGTCATTGCCTGGCACTTGTGTGGCACAAGTTTTTTTTGCCACTTGTCAGCCCAAGCCTGGATATTGTCCAGATCTTGTGCTACTGAACATGGGCTGCTTCAGTATCTGAGGGGCCATGAATGGTGCTGAACATTGTGCAATAAAGGCCTAAATGTTTATGTTGTAAGGTGAGCTATTGAGGATAGGTTGTGTGAGTTAGATAAGTGAGTACAGTAGATGTATGGGTAGTATGGTAAGTGGACTGAGTGAGTAAAAATGTATGGGTAGAATGTGTGGTAAGTAAAGTGGGAGAGCTGAGGAAATGTATGAGATGTATCATTGTTAGGGTGGGTGAGTGATTGAGGGATAATTGAGTTTGTTAGGCTATGTGAATGCTAGGCAATTAGTGGTAATATCAGTAGATGCGTCAGCAGTAGCTGGGCAGGGTAGTCTGGTCATGTCAGGAATAGTCAGGAAGTCAGATGTAAAAGAGGAAGGTTGAGAGTGAGTGGCAGTTGAGGAGTTGAGCAGGTGTATTCAGGGATTCATTGTGAGTATTTGTGATGTCAGTTGTGATGTTACCGAGCTTTGATCATTTCCTGGGTAACTAGCCAGACAAGTTCAATGGGATTTTCCAACCCCTCCAACTCTAACCTAGAGTCAGAGACATTCATAGAGCATATCGTGGAGCAAGGGAAATGCTTTTTGGAAGTTCAAACTTCCCGACTTGTGAATACTGCCAGATCATATGTAGTACTTCTAAATGCTCTGCTTTTACATTTTTTATAATAAACCCTAACATTTTCCCCAATAACAGACATTAAGCTTATTGTTACCTAGATTTTATTTCTTTTCCTTTTTAAATACAGAGGAACCTTGATTATCCAAAAGACACGAGCAGGGAGTATTTTGTCCAGTTAATCAATTGCTGGATAACATAGTTTCAGGACCTTGCAATCTCGCAGAATAATCTGATATTCAGATAATAGAATGCCGGATAACGAGGCTCCTCTGTAAAGGCTTTATGTTGATGTTGTAAGTTGAGGTCTTGGGTATTGTCTGATGCACATTTTCAGTCATATCTCTGACCTTGGGCAACCCAGAGACCAGAAGATTTGGCTGATGTTTCTTAAGGGTATCTTCCAGTCACGACTAAAATTATAAAGATTTGGATAAAACTCTACATTAGAAGGAAAGAATTTCTAGGTTATAGCACTTTAGCAGATAGGTTTTTATTGTCATTTGTGCATTGTTGAGAGATAAAACCATTATCATTGCAAACCAACATAAAGTGTTACATAACTGTGCTGCAGAAATTCTGCTCTGAAATAAATAAAGAAGCCATTATCAAGATAATTCACGAAAATGATGGAAATGGAGATCTACTATGAGCTCTAACAGTAATTGAGAGCTATCAAATTTTAATTCATTGGAGACATTTTTAATGTCAAAGTTCAATGAAATGTCAAATAGGCAACAATTCTGAAATTGTAGCACAAACCATATTTTTATCAACTTAACCCTCAGTAAGAGCCTAATCTCAGTTATAAAGGCTGAAGGGTAGTATCTGCATAGTTAGATATTTGAACTTAGATTGGTTAGATTCTAAACATGATTACCTATAGTCCATCAATTCACAATAGTTCAGTAGGGATATTATAACTTTGACTCTTTGTTAGTGCAATATCCACCCTTTACCAAGAAATAAGAACTGAACATTTGTATTGCGCATGCTGTAGGATAAAGCATCTTAAAATATTATTAAAAGCCTGTCTCAATCCCTTTAACTGCTTAGCTCACACCAGACTACTGGGACTATAATTGATATATACTTTATTTTTATAACTTAAGTGTAAATAATTTCAATGGAAGTATTGGAGTAAGAATGAGAAGGATTTATTTTAAACTTACTATATTTGTACAACTTCTTAAAACATTTTTTTCTGTTCCCCAAATTCAAGAATTTGAGATTCTCATCATTTGAGGTATCATTAGAAGAAAGGAGCCCCTTCGAGCCTGCTTTGTAACCTTGACAAACAGCCCACTCACCTGTCACACCCAAGGACCTGCTACATTTTGTTTATGTTAGAGTCATAGAGATACACAGCACGGAAACAGATCCTTCGGTCCAACTCATCAGTGCCGACCAGATATCTTAAATTAATCTAGTCCTACTTACCAGCATTTGGCCCATATCCTCCTAAACCCTGCCTATTCATATACCTATCCAGATGCCTTTTAAAGACTCCACCACTTCCTCTAGCAGCTCATTCCATTCACGTACCACAGTGTGCGTGAATAAGTTACCCCTTAGGCCCCTCTTAAAACGTTCCCCATATACCTTAAACCTATGCCCTCGAGTTTTGGACTTTTGGAAAAGCCTTCTTCAATATCCTATCTACCCACCACTCCACGTTTTAGGAACAATGAACCTGCATTCCTAGGTCTATTTGTTCAGCGATACTCCCTAGGACCTTACTATGAAGTGTATCAGTCCTGCTCTGATTTGCCTTTCCAAAATGTAGCATTTCTCATTTGTCTAACTTGAATTCCATTTGCCATTCCTCGACCCATTGGCCCAATTGATCAAGATCCTGTTGCACTCTGAGGTAACCTTCTTCACTGTCCACTGCACCTTAGATTTTGGTGTCATCTGCAAACTTACTAACCTACCATACTGATAATCTAAAGGGGCCATCCCCTCAGTATTGATCTACTGCCAGGAAATGTGTATGTGTCATTGAAGCACTCAATCTACAATGCTCCTCCACAGAATGATGTCAGAGCACAGTACCTTCAATGCACCTACCTATTTGCTGGGCAGGCAGTGGCATAGTGGTGATGCTATTGGCCAAATAATCTAGAAACCCAGCCAATCATGTGGATAAGGATTCAAAATCTTGTAGCAGATAGTGGAATTTGAATTTAATAAAAGAAAATTATGGAATTAAAAAGCTGATCTGAGACTGGTTAGCAAGGTTAGATCTCACTGAATACAGGGAGAACTAGTCTTTGGATACAGAACTGGATCAAACGTAGAAGGCAGGCGGTGGTGGTGGAGGGTTGTTTTTCAGACTGGAGGACTGTGACCAATGGTGTGCCACAAGGATCGGTGCTGGGTCCATTACTTTTTGTCACCCACATAAATGATTTGGATGTAAGCATAAGAGGTACAGTTAGTAAGTTTGCAGATGACACCAAAATTGGAGGTGTAGTGGACAGTGAAGAAGGTTACATCAGATTACAACAGGATCTGGACCAGATGGGCCAATGGGCTGGGAAGTGGCAGACAGAGTTTAATTCAGATAAATGTGAGGTGCCGCATTTTGGGAAAGCAAATCTTAGCAGGACTTATACACTTAATGGTAAGGTCCTAGGGAGTGTTGCTGAACAAAGAGACCTTGGAGTGCAGGTCATAGCTTCTTGAAAGTTGAGTCACAGGTAGATAGGATAATGAAGAAGGCGTTTGGTATGCTTTCTTTTATTGGTCAGAGTATTGAGTACAGGAGTTGGGAGGTCATGTTGCGGCTGTACAGGATATTGGGTAGGCCACTGTTAGAATATTGCGTGCAATTCTGGTCTCCTTCGTATCAGAAAGATGTTGTGAAACTTGAAAGGGTTCAGAAAAGATTTACAAGGATGTTGCCAGGGTTGAAGGATTTGAGCTATAGGTATAGGCTGAACAGGCTGGGGCTGTTTTCCCTGGAGTGTCAGAGGTTGAGGGGTGACCTTATAGAGGTTTACAAAATCATGAGGGGCGTGGATAGGATAAATAGACAAGGTCTTTTCCCTGGGGTGGGGAGTCCAGAACTAGAGGGCATAGGTTTAGATTAAGAGGGGAAAGATATAAAAGAGACCTAAGGGGTAACTTTTTCATACAGAGGGTGGTATGTGTATGGAATGAGCTGCTGAGGAAGTGGTGGAGGCTGGTACAATTGCAAAATTTAAAAGGCATTTGGATGGGTATATGAATAGGAAGGGTTTTGAGGGATATGGGCCGGGTGCTGGCACGTGGGATTAGATTGGGTTGGGGTATCTAGTCGGTATGGGCGGGTTGGTCTGAAGGGTCTGTTTCCATGCTGTACATCTCTATGACTCTATGGTCTAGTGATGCCCATGGATGAAGTATGATAAGGGCTGGAACAATGAGAAATATAGCAGAATCACATGAGAAGTTCAGCAAGGCCTATCCCAACTTCAGTAGCTACTTGATTTGTTAACAGAGAGACCTAGGTCCAGATTCTCTCACAAGAGAAGACCAGTCTGTCACTTTAGAAACAAAACTGCCATAAACTCCCATAATTAGTCACACAGGCTTGGAATTTGCAGGAGTAGCTATGTAGCATGTGCCCTATCAGTTTCCATTCGCTCTTTAGCTCAAAGTAATTTGGGCCAGCATTTTGTGAGGAGAGTAAGCTGGTAACTATTAGATAAGGGCAATAGAAGATCTAGGGTTCCAGTATTGAATTGGACAAACAGCGTGTCAATATATTTCAAAGATTAAGATAGAACCTGGAAAGATGGCAAAGGTGAATGAAAAAGTGTTTGATCAGTACAGAAAGAGAAATAGAGAAGTAAAGAAAGATGGAATGAAGCCAGAGAGAAAAGAGACAAAGTCTGAAAAAAAATTTACAAATAACAATTTTTTTTAACATTTAACTTGCTAAGAATTCTAACAAAATTTTAATATTAATATCAGTAGGAAAAATATCCCTGCAGCTTGATCTGGTCCCTTTCTGGGGCAGAGAGCATGATTGGCATATCAGGAGCATAAATCTCATTAAAAATGCATTCACACTGTTAAATACCAGAATTAACTGTAGTGAATTTAATGAGCAATTAACATGCAAATATAGCAACTTAATGAAAGTCACAAAGAGGTGAAAGGTGAGCTGCCATTTTCATGAAACTAGTGCGAGTGTATCACACACAGTCCAGCAACTTGAGCTTGTTCACAACTCATAGGGTTTCCTTTCCTAACTACAAATAACTGGTTAATTTATTCAGTTAAGTAATCATTAAACCTGTTGACATTTTGGTAGAAAACCCTGGGAAGTTATGTTACTTGTGACATCTGGAACAGACAGATCATTGGAAAGTTAATAGAAGTCATAAAATAAATGGTAGATTTACAATATTTTCTGAATAGTCAAAAATAATGTAAAAATTGTAGACCACGGTGAGCCACATGTAATTTTATGTGTTAATAAAACTTAAATTAGTAAATGAACAAACCTTTTATTGAACCCTAATAAATTATATCTTTAAAATCAAAACATGCAATAAAATTTCTTAACTAAGTTAAATGATAATGGATATCAGGGTATAACTGTATTGTCATTGTTGTTCTCAAATTAATTTGAGGACTACATAATGTTACTTGTACCATATACTTTGACCTGGACTTTCATTTCCAACAGAGATCTTCACCATAGTAATTGAACACATTAAGAGTGCAGGCAAGTGCATTAGTGGTTCTCACAAACTATGTTAAAATAAACCACCATGGCTACAGAAATATTTATAAGTTAATTAACTAGAGGTGGACAGAAAGCTCATATGTCACTAACCCAAACTTAAAAGAAATTACACTAAATTACAAAAATCACACAACTTGCGACGCAAAAATATATCATTCTATCTATGCATTTGTTGCACTTTAAGATGACATTCTTGTAATCTCAGGAAATAAAGAATTAAACTAATGGGTGTTGATTGGATTTGAAAAGTGATGAAACCAAGATCAATGCAAATCTTAATTCATTTCTAGTCGAAAAGGGTGGCAGTGGACATTCTTGAAGAAGAATGACATTCCTGATGAAGGGGTTATGCCTGCAATGTTGACTCTCCTGCTCCTCGGATGCTGCCTGACCTGCTGTGCTTTTCCAGTGCCACCCTTTTCAACTCTGGCTTTACACATCTGTACTCCTCACTTTCTCCATAATTCTTTTCTAGCCAAAGTCATTCAAAGTTTACATTAAAAATCCAACCCAATTAAATAACATTTTTGACATTTTTGAATGTGTCAAGCTAATAGTAGTCTCGAATAATCAAACTTAATAAATGACCCCAAAATGAAGAAATTGAACCATATTTTGTAGTTTTAAAAAAAATTTAACATGAATCAGAACAACCCAAGTTGCACATTAATTAATAGACAAGTTAACTCCAAATAAATAAGGCAAATCTACCTTTAGTAGTTGAAACTGCAAAGATTTGTTTTATGCAACCACAGTCTTTCAATTGCTTCATCCCCGCACAAATGTGATACTATGTGCAATGCCATAGTCCTCTAACCTGGCCTCAGGTACATAAAATCTCTTCCCTTACCATACAGGTAATTTACCCTAAGATCACATAACACCAGCAGCGATATGCCATCCAAGGTACTTGGATGCATTTAACACTAAGATATAACGGATCTTCAAATCTTCCCTCACTTTTCAGAGTTTCCAGAGTTTCTTTACAATTAAGCAGTCAACAGTGCCCGATTCACAATTTAGTTTTCTGATACAATTTCTTAGCTTCTTTGCATACTTACTTGTTCAGACTACTTTTAGAATTCCATAAATTTGCACCCAGAAGTGTATTGGTTCATGACGAGCTTCTTAAATTCTATCTTGCTTCTTTCAGCCAAGCAGGAAGCTGATATTTTCAAAAAAAAAAGCTTGCCTTGGCTTGCTTGTAATCAAATGAGAAGTTCAATAATTGTATCCTTTTGCTGCAATTGTTTGTGTTTGTATCACATTCTCCTTCCGGTCCTTCTCTGCATCTTTCATTAGCTTCTATATTTTAGCTACCTTCTTCTGATATTGTTTCCAGGTCAAGGGTTCCTAGGTGGAATGGATTAGTATTGCATATTATGCAAGAAGATTATAATTGATCTCTTTGCAATTGATGCAAGGTCCTAAAGATCATTTGCAAATATTCTTTAAAATACTTACAAATCCCACAAAACCCACAGGCACATTAAAGAAATTACACATTTTTCTTACTGTACTGCTTCTGGGTCAAAACTTGCATTTAGCTGCAGTTTCCATACGTGGCAGTTATTTTTTTTCTCGTCACAAAATGTTTTGGTTTAAGCTTTCATGAAATTAATTCAGTTCTGTAGATCAAATTCTATGGATTCCAAGTAACATAATTGAACAAAGAAGATATTTTGTTCTCTACCAATGTTTTATAGATATTTAATCATGGTTCCAGCAAAGAAACCACATGAGCGTGATGGCGCAAAAAGCATCCTTTTGTCCTGTAAACCTCAATGATTCAGTTAGAAAGCTATGCATTTAAATTAAATAAACTATTGGACAATAAATGGTTTTCACAGACTATATTTCACACATTAAATCTCCTTCATCTTCTCTGTTGTAGTAGAAATGAGCCCAGTATCCTGATTCACGTGTACGACCACTCTGCACAGCCATTTTGTCGCGAATGATTCAGCGCGGCCGGTTTGGCGCAGACCCACTCAGGCGCAGAACTGTTTGGGCGAAGCTCATATTTATTCCTTTTCAGGCTTTGTTAAAAGCATTAATGAAAGCAATAAAAAGAAAAATAACGTTTATCCTCTTTAGTAAAAACGTTAAAAAGAAAATTTAAAAAAACCTTCCCTCTGCAGTTTCAGCAGCTCGTACTTTTATCTTTGTAATGATGGTATCTCTTTCCACCTTAAAGATGCCGAAGCTACATGCGAATGTTCATTAATTTGTTTCACTAGGTCACCATTTATAACGCGTATTCGAGCTTTGCAAATGTCCTTCCTCTCACATCTCTAAAACTTTGTTATCTTATCAGCAGCATATTTATCAAATACCGTATATATAGCGCTAGTATGAGCACTTTTCCTTTCCACGGTTTGACAACAAAATTGTTGATGGCATTTTAATAGGTTATACTTTATTTTAATAATAACTACAAAACAGTTCTGCGCCAAAATGGGCTGCACCAAACTGGCCGCGCCGAATGGTCCCACGCCGTCCTGATTCTCCCTTTATAACCTTGATTTCCCTGATTGAACCCTATATCCTTTTGACGACATGATTCCTGGAACAAAGCTAGAAAATGTAAGTTAAAATAATTGCACAGGAAAGTAGTTATCAGTCTTTCTGAAATTTATAAAAATCAGTGGCCTACATAAATTATGTAAGGTAAGGCTATATCTCCAATCATACAAATCCATCAATGAGAATATTATCACTATTTTATGAATATAGATTGTCTTTCCCATTCTAGGCTATTTTGTTTTGGGGATGAGCCACACTGGCATGCATCTTATTATAAAAATTAAAATCCCTGGTTATGCCAACCCTTGTTATTGTGTTGTAACAAGATTAAAACTTACATGCAATGAAAGAAAGATCTTAAACACATTAAGTGTTCACCTTTAACTGGCTTAATTCAAGTTAAATTGAAATTGTAATAAATATAGGAAAATATCACCTGACAACATTTGGTAGTTTTCAATGAGGAAATGCCATGCTAGCTCAGTGGCCAAAAGTACATTATCAGTTGTCACACAAATCTTAAACAAACTTGATGAAAGGTGCAAAATGTATTCTGCCAGTTTATAGATACCCTGATATGGCTGGCAAACCTGACTTTCAAACATAATTTGCAAATATTTCATTTTTTAAGGAAAATAATTGTTACAAATTTTACCAAAATGAAAAATCTACTGTCCAGTGGATTTTCCTCAAATGAATGTTACTAGAGATATTCAAAGACTTTCTAACTACAATGAAAAATCTTTCCACAGCTTGGCATCACTCAATATCTTCAAGTTTCCCTTTTCTCATTCATACTCCAGCCAGCTGGCTCTAATACTTTATTTTATGCATAAAATGAATCAGGTTTATCATCAGAATAGATTAATTGAAAGTTTGGTATGGTGTGCATTGAATCAACTATGATTCCTAGGTTGTTTTAAGCTACATATTTTCAACATCATAATGTATGCATGTGGTCCATTTTTCTTTCCCATGTTTAATACTTTTACACTTATTTCCATTAAATTTTTATGTATCATTACTCAACTTTCTTGCATATTTTGTTGAACTCATTCTGTATTTTAAAGGCCATCCCCTTCAATTCCACAGTCTTTCTAGTTCAACCAATGTTCATTGAGTTTTTCAATCCATGGATTGCAGACTGTTTGTAAGTAGCAACCACACATCCAGATTTCTTGCCCATTGCCGAACAACCGACAGCTTGCCAATATGACAAAACTACCCAAAATAAAAAAAACTCAAGAACTCCACCTAGTGCACTCTGAGCAAATGGAGTAAGTGAACTGTAAAATACCCCACTGACATATGAATCATATGAAGTCAACCCCAATATGTACAAAAGCAAAATTGTTTAGTTAAGAAAGTATCAGTTAGTTACTTGATATTTTAGTCACCCAATAATAATCCATAATCTAGGCTAGTTGGCCTGTTTTCTGTAGCTAGCAATTGGTCTCATTCCTAGGGAGGTGTAAGTCAATTTTTAAATATTATATTTATCTGTGCCAAGCTTGAGTTCTAATTGTAACTAACTGGATTTTTAAAAATGCTATAGATTGTTTGCAAACTAGAATACTACATGGAACTAGTTTCTCTTTAAGACACTACTAAAGTCACCTACATCTCTGATGTTATGCAATAGTTAACAAAGAAAAGTTTGTTGGAATACTACATTAATCATCTATCACCCAAAGTGTCCAGACTCCATTCTCTAGTTTCTGACTCCATCTCTATTTTGGAGGCTGTGGCAAAACATCAAAAGAATCTTTATAACATCCATTTATTTACAAAAATAGGCAAATTAAAATGAAGATGAAAGCTAAGGATTTTTCCGACCATTGCCTGAAAGAATTGACTACAGGAGTGGACTATAACATACCAATCAGTTACACTCTATTATATTTGTATAAAATACATGAAACACCATACTGCTGAAATTTTGCTGCCAGACCTGACTTTTTATTTCAACCTAGGATAAAGGACTAAGCATTTCATTAAGACCAAGGAAGATCTTGGCAAGGAATGTCACAGCAACATTTGGAATTAATTATAATCTTGTCAGAATATTAATTATAGTCTTGTTGACACATACTTATAAAGAAAGAAAAAGATGAGATGTTTTGCAAATGTCATCTTAGATATATTTCAGCTCAAAGAGGTTTTTAGCCTTTTAAAGGAGTATAATGTGCTGTGAGCCCATTTGCCGTAAGATATTTAAAGACTTTATTAACTCGCCAAAAAATGAAGCTGGAGCGAATACTGCAAAACATAGATGGATTAAGAGGTATAGCTGCTGATTTATCTAACTTAATTCTGTAACCTGAGAACTGACTCCAGTCATTAATCACTGTGTACAAGCTGGACAGGGAGACCAATGGCTCTTTCTCACATAAGAGAATGTCATCAGTGTATAATGATATCTTGTGTTGATGATTGTCTACCTGTGAAGCCTATAAAGCCAGAGATCTAAATGTTCTATTTCAAAGACAAAGGTCAAGAGATTCAAGCTATGCATGTTTTTGCCCTGACAATCAGAAAGGTAAAGAATAAATGTCACAGGTTCTACATATGACCTTTGAGATGAATAAAACATCATGATTCATTTTACAAAGCTCTGTTTGAAGCTTAAGTGATAAAGAATGGTATATAGGTAATTCCATTCAATTTGATCAAAATTTTTGTGTTAAAGGAAAGTATTGAAGCTTTCTGGTTGATTGTTGCAGAGCAGTGAATGTTAATCAGAAACCTTTGTAAGTTCTGTTTGAATACTAGCTTTAAATGAAATTCATTTAGCTTGGGTTATGGCTGTGACAAGTATAATCTCCAATGCAAATAATAAGAACATTTTAATCTTTCTGTTACTCTGGTTTTTGAATCTCTCTCGACAGCAGATGATTACATGGTAGTGGTGGTGGTAGATGGAGGTTTTACAGGCTGAAGAATCAAGCCATTACATTCCAGCTATTATAATTGTGGGGCAAGTGTTGAGAGACCAACTGTTTTTACATGTTTGTCATTCAAGCTCTTAATTTAATGAAAAATAAGGATAAACCCTTGAAGCCCTTGTAGTCTAACCACCATAGTGCAAAAACCAGGTTCATTACTCCTGGGTTCTTCTTATGTGCTAATTGCCCTTTACCAGTACTTTCACAAATTTCACTGCTGTGAATGCGGTTTTATAGGACTGTTACATTTTAATTTAAGGTACAACATAATTGTCTGGAAAGGGGATTGGTAGGAAGGTATATCATTCTGCCTGGCAACAGGCCAGCTGACTCGGTTGCCTTGAGGACAACACAGACCCAGCCAAACCACTTGCTAAATTGTCATATATATCAAAATATAAGGCTACAGCATCTGGACAGACTTTCTATCTCTGACATTTCAGACAGAAGGAAAGAGAGAGGGAATCTCCCAGACAGATGGAAGGCCGCAGAGTATGGACAGTAGACTGAAGTGTGGTCTTGCTATTAACTACCAGGCAGAAATGGGAAGGAAGACAGTATGTGATTAAAAAGATGTGTCCAAAGGCAATTTAAGAAATCTGAAAGATTTCTGCCTTGGGAGCCTTGGGAGAGAAGAATCCCTGAAAAAGGAATTAGTGCAGCTAGGTTGGTTCATGATCTCTCCGTTAACTGAGTAAATGGCTTTTGACAGCCATTTGACATTACTGCGTTATGAAATGGGCATAGGTGAATTCATTAGAAGCTGGGAGTGATACTACACTGGTTTATCAACAAATAGTTATTTAACAGAGAGCAACACAAAAAACATAATGGTGGCATTGATTCTTTTAGTCATTTAAAGAAGGGATACATTTCCGATAGATTTGGAGACTAGTTGCCTGCTTGTAATGAGAGGGATAGTCAATGCAGAACAAAGGGTGTTGTACTTAAATTGTATACAATATATGAAACAAGGTAAATGAGCTTGTAGTGCAAATTGAATCTGGAGGGGATGATGTTGTGGGCACCACAGAGGTGTGGCTGCAAGGGGATCAGGGTTGGGAAATAAATATACAAGGATATGCATCCTATCAAAAAAAAAACAGGCAGATGGGCAGAGGGAGGCAGGGTTGCCTTGTTAATAAGAAATGAAATCAAATTGATACCGAGCAGTAATGTAAGGTCAAAAGGTACAGAATCTGCGTGAGTAGAGTTGAGGAGCTGCAAAGGGAAAAATACCCTGATAGGAGTTGTGTACAGGCTTCCTAGCTGTAGTCAGGATGTGGGCTAGAAAATAGCTTGGGAGATAGGAAAAACACTATTTCAAAAATCGTGGGTGACTTAGCATTGCAGGTGAACTGGGAAAATCGGGTTCATAGTGAATCACAAGAAAAATAATTCATGGAATATCTACAAGATGGTATTTTTTGGAGCAGCTCATAATAGAGCCCACTAAGAAACAGACAATTCTAGATTTAGCAATATATAATGAGGCTGAATTTATTATGGTGAAGGAACCCCATAGGGGACAGTGACCATAATATGATAAAATTCACCCTGCACCTTGAGAGAGAAGAGCTGGAATCAGATGTAACTGTGTTACAATTGAGTAAAGACAATATACAAATACACGAGGGAAAAGTTGGACAGACTTGACTGGAAGGGGAGCCTAGCAGGGAAGAACATGGAGCAGCAATGGCAGACATCCATGGGTGTAATTCAGGAGACGCAGTAGGAATTCATCCCAAGGAAGAAACATACTAAAGGGAGGATGTTATAACCATGGCTGAGAAGTCAAGGTAGCATTAAAGCAAAAGAAGAAGCACACAATGTGATGATGGTGAGAAGCCAGAGGACTGGGAAGCCTTTAGAAACTAGCAGAGGATAACTAAAAAAGCAATAAGGGGAGAGAAGATGAAATATGAGGATAAGCTAGCTAGTAATATAAAACAAGACTTCAACAGTTTTTTTTAGGTATATAAAAAGTGAGAGGACATTAGATCACTGGAAAATGAGGCTGGATAAGTAGAAATAGGGAATGAAGAAAGACGGAATGGAATAGGTACTTTCTATCTGCCTTCACTGGGGAAGACACTAGCAGCATATCAGAACTTCAAGAGAGTCAGGAGCAGAGGTAAGCTGAGGAAACTGAAAGGGCGAAGTGGATAAATGACTGAGACTGAATGGACTACCTCTCAAGGTTCTGAAGGAGTTAGCTGAGGAGATTGTGGAGCTATTGGGTGACCTTTCAGGAATCACTGGAGTCAGGGGTGGTCCCATCAAACTAGAAAATAGTTAATGTAACACCCGTTTAAGAATGGATGGAGGCAGAAAATGGGCAATTATAGGCCAGTTAGCCTGATCTTGGTTGTTAGTAAGATTTTAGAGTCCATTATTGAAGATGAGATTGCAGAGTACTTGGAAGTGCATGGCAAAGTAGTCAGCATGACTTTGTTATGGCGAGGTCATGCCTGACAAACCTGTTGGAGTTTGTCAAACTCGCTCATTACTTCCTCAAAGGAGAGGCAGTAGACATAATCTATTTGAATTTCCAGAAGGCTTTTAACAAGGTATCCTGTATAGTAAGACCCCATTGTGTTAGGAGCAAGGTGATGGCATGAATAGAGGATTAGCTGGCTGGCAAAGGCAGAGAGTGGGGATAAAGGGGTCTTTTTCAAGGTGGCAGCCAATGACTAGGAGAGTTGCGCAAGGGTCAGTGTTGGAACAACAATTATTCACATTATACATTAACAATCTGGATGAAGGAACTGAGGATAATGTTGCTAAGTTTGTAAATGACACAAAGATGTGTGGAGATAGTGTTAAGAAGATGGGGAGACTTCAGAGGCCAGGAACAAAGAACTGAAAGATGGAACACACTGTGGGAAGAATAGAGAAATAGACTATTTTCTAAATATGGAAAAACTTTGGAAATTTGAAGTACAAAGGAACCTGGGCATCCTAGTGCAGGATTCTCAAGTTTAACATGCAGGTTCAGGTGCAGTTAGGAATGCAAATGCAATGTTAGCATTCATTTCAATAGGGGTAGAATACAACAGCAGAGATTTTCTGCTCTGGTCAGACTCCATTTGGAATATTGTGAGCAGTTTTGGGCCATGTATCTAAGGATGGATGGGCTGGCATTGGAGGGGGTCCAGAGGAATTTTACATTAATGACCCTGGGAATGAAGGGCTTGTCATATGTAGAGTAGTTGAGGATTCTGGGTGTGTACTTGAAGGATGACAGTGTATCTCAGAATACTGAGAGTCCTGGAGATGGTGGATGTGAAGAAGATGTTTCTACGGTTGGAGAGATTAGGATCTGAAGGCACAGCCTCAGTGAACTGATATGAGAAAGGATTTCTTCAGCCAGAGGGTGGTGAATCTGTGGATCTCACTGCCACAAAAAGCTATGGCGACCACATCACAAAGATAGATTGGTTTTCGATTAGTAAGGGGATCAGAGATTACGGGAAGAAGGCAGGAGAAAGGGGTTGAGAAAAATATATCAGCCATGATTTGATGGAGCAGAATTAACAGGCCGAATGGACTAATTCTGGCGTTATATCTTATGGTCTTATAAAATAGAAAATATTTACATTCGTATAAACATCAACTGAAAGCATGCTAAACTAAAGTGTTAAAAAGCAAAATTCTCTGAGGGAGTATGCATAAAATGATTCTGTATATGATATGCAAAGCACTTACTAACAAAATTAGTGGTGTGTTACTGTTCAGTCAGGGATTTCAAATTGCTATGACAATATGTACTCCTGACGTGTATGATTTAGTCTGCAGCTATGTGCAATGATAATTAGAAGCACCAATTTTCTTTACATCATTTTGCTGACCAAGAATCTCTTCTGCCATTGGCATGCACTGTAAGGATTTACAGGTTGATTCTCAATATGTTTAGCTGCACTATGAGCAAATCTTCCTTGGCCATTAATTCCTATGGTGGGAATCAAACCTGAAGCTTTTGACTTAAAGACAAGGACCTGAACCACTCTAGCCAGAGATCTCAAAATTAGCACTACAACACTGGCTATTATAAAGCTGTTGAAAAGCAATTGGCTTTAAGTTTGTGAAGAGATGCTGAAGGTTAGTATGAGACAATGGACATTACAATGTGTCAAGTAAAAGGGAAAAGCTTTGATAATACTATTTCAAGGGATATGTCCTCCATGGGAATATATTTGCCAGATATTCTTGTTCAGCAACAAAGAAGAACTATAGTTTGTTTCTATCATCAAATATATTTATTGTATATGTGTAAACTGTGCAATAATCTGAATTAAGTACCAAATGAATAGAGTTAGCCAAACATTTTTTTCCCAAGTAATATGATGCTCCTTTGAATGTCAACAATTGGTTTACTTCTAGAACGATGTTTATTTGGATATTTCACACTACTTTTCATGATTATTTAACTCCTAGTCGTAAATAATAGGCTAAATTTTATGTACAGGAATGGAGCTTTGCACATTACAATACAGTAGGCCAGTGAGTAAAACCACTAGCTAATATAATATGAAACCAGATCAAAGATTTGATTCCTGCTAATTGCTAAATTAGTGAGTCTCAACCATGATAACAGACAGAAGATAAACTGATCTCTAAACTCTGGAGCAGGAAGATTGTAAATTTGATTTGCTGAATTTCACCCTGGCTACCAGGTCTCTTGGTGTCCCAGCAGTGCCAAACTGCAGGCAGTTCCAAAGAGTAGTCACACATGAAATCTGAACTTCATGCTAAATTCAAGGTTACACTGTAGTCAGGTTGTCAGGTCACTGCCATGCCATCCTATTTTATGCATTTGTCTCCTTCCATTTCACCCCCAGGAACATAAAATTTCTGCCACAGCTCTTGATCATTATTGATTAGCCCTTTGTATAAAGTATATGCCTAGGCATCACCCAAATACAGTGCTAGGCTTAACTGCATTGATTTCCATAGTCTGATGAGAATTGTCATACATGATTGTGTGAATAAGATTGACCATATGAGCTTCCTACAAGTGTCTAGTTGTACTCAATAAGAATCAGTTCCTTCAAGGCAATACAGAAAGGAAGTTGCTCTTCAAATTTATAAGCACTCCACATAGCTATCATCCAATGACTCAATGCACTGAGAATGATTGAATGGAAGAACAGCTATAAACTGAAAATCAAATACAACTAATTTTGAAGTACTTTTCAAAAAAAAAGCTTCTTTAACTAATGTTATGGGTTATCTTTATCATGCGCATAACGTCAAATAATGGGAACCTAATTTGAGTTTGTCTCCAGCTTTTTTTTATCATTGCTTGCCAAGTATAACTCCCCTGATGGTCATCAGAAGTTTGAGAGTCAGTTTGGAAGCTTTGCTTGCGTCAACATCTCAGAGCTTTGTGACACATTCTGAAATCAATCTCGACTCCAATAAGAGTGATGGGCGCTCTTGTGAGAATGCCAGTAATTTTGCCATGAATTATGATCAAGGTTTTAGAAGCATTTAGAGCAATAAAGTTAATTTTGCTTGTTTTGATGATGTACCATTTCAAAAGATCAGACAAAGGAAGCACATGGTGAGGTCAGTGCAGGAGAGAGAGAGAAAGAAAATGACACCACAGTGTACC
Organism: Chiloscyllium punctatum; assembly: GCF_047496795.1. NCBI lineage: Eukaryota > Metazoa > Chordata > Chondrichthyes > Orectolobiformes > Hemiscylliidae > Chiloscyllium > Chiloscyllium punctatum. The sequence continues at coordinate 45,430,190 of NC_092750.1, read as the reverse complement.
TGCACAGTTACTGACTTTGCTATTTGAACTAATGTATCGCTGGACATCAGAGCGCATCTGGGAAAATTAACAAACAGTGAAATTCACAACTGATCTTGCAGGAACTGTTTGGGTGAAGATCACAGCACAGAAACAGATAAGGGAACTGTTTTAAGTGAAGCCTACAGAAAGTCTGCATTAGTGAGTAAAGTGGGTTCTTTCTTGAATATATGTTTTTTGAGATATGTTTCTTGATTAAACTTAAAATATAAGCCATAACTATTAATTTAGTCTGGGACAGTGCTTTATAGAGGAATAAGACGGTGTTATTTTCTGGGTCTGCAGCTTGTGAAGGAGCAAAAATGGCCTTTAGTAGAGTGATATGCGCTTCTTGTCAGATGTGGGAGTTTAAAGAGAGTTTAAGGGTTACTGCAGATTATATCTGCAATAAATGCTGCTGGTTGCAAATCCTATCAGATTGACTGGATCGGTTGGAGAAACAGTTAGAGGCAATGAGGAATTTGCAACAGCAACAGTATGTGATGGCTGGCAGTTATAGGAAGGGGGGGGAATGTCTCAGATACAGTCACATAGATGGGTTAACTCGAGGAAAGGTAAGAGAGGTAGGCAGCTAGTGCTAACCCTATTTTTGGAAACTGTAGGGGGTGATCGATTCACAAGGGAATGTTGCACAAACAGCCAAGTTTCTGGTATTGAGACTGGCTCTAATGCAACGAGGAGTACGTTGGGTTCCAAGAGATCAATTGTGTTGGGTGAATCTCTAGCCTGAGGCATAGACAGATGTTTCAGTGGCCAGCAGCGAAAAATCAGAATGGTGTGTTACTTCCCTGGTACCAGGATCAAGGATGTCTCAGAGAGGGTGCAGAATGTTCTCAAAGGGGAGAGGGGCCAATAAGAGGTCATTGTCCACATTGGAACCAACAACATAGGAAGGGAAAAGGTTGAGATTCTGAAGGGAGACTACAGAGAGTTAGGCAAGAGTTTAAAAAGGAGGTCCTTGAGATTAGTAATATCTGGATTACTCCTGGTGATAAGAGCTAGTGAGGGCAGGAATAGGAGGATAGAGAAGATGAATGCATGGCTGAGGAGCTGGTGTATGGGAGAAAGATTCATATTTTTGGACCATTAGAATCTCTTTTGAGGTAGAAGTGACTGGTACAAGAAGGACGGATTGCACCTAAATTGGAAGGGGATTAATATACTGGCAAGGTGATTTGCTAGAGCTGCTTGGCAGGATTTAAACTAGTAAGGTGAGGGTGGGGGGGGGGGTGACACCCAGGGAGATAGTGAGGAAAGAGGTCAATCTGATACTGGTACAGATGAGAACAGAAGTGAGTCAAACAGTCAGAGCAGGCAGAGACAAGGTAGGTCTAATAAATTAAACTGCATTTATTTCAATACAAAGGGCCTAACAAGGAAGGCAGATGAATTCAGGACATGGTTAGGAACATGGGACTGGATATCATGGTATTTACAGAAACACGGCTCAGGGATGGGCAGGACTGCCAGCTTAATGTTCCAGGATACAAATGTTACAGGAAGGATAGAAAGGGAGGCAAAAGAGGAGGGGAAGTGACGTTTTTGATAAGGGGTAGCATTACAGCTGTGCTGAGGGAGGATATTCCCGGAAATAGATCCAGGGAGGTGTTTTGAGTGGAACTGAGAAATAAGAAAGGGATGATAACCTTATTGTGATTGTATTATAGATCCCCAAATAGTCAGAGGGAAATTGAGAAACAAACTTGTAAGGAGATCTCAGCTATCTGTTAGAATAATAGAGTGGTTATGGCAGGGGATTTTAACTTTCCAAACATAGACTAGGACTGCCATAGTGTTAAGGGTTTAGATGGAGAGGAATTTGTTAAGCGTGTACAAGAAAATTTTCTGATTCAGCATGTGGATGTACCTTCAAGAGAAGGTGCAAACCTTGACCTACTCTTGGGAAATAAGGCGGGGAAGGTGAGTGAAGTGTTAGTGGGGGTGCACTTTGGGGCCAGTGACCATAATTCTATTAGATTTAAAATAGTGATGGAAAAGGATAGACCAGAACTAAAAGTTGAAGTTCTAAATTGGAGAAAGACTAATTTTGACAGTATTACGCAAGAACTTTCAAAAGCTGATTGGGGGCAGATGCTCGCAGGATGGCTGAAAAATGGGAAGCCATCAGAAATGAGATAACGAGAATCCAGAGATAGTATATTCCTGTCAGGGTGAATGGAAAGGCTGGTAGGGTATAGGGAATTCTGGATGATTAAAGAAATTGAGGGTTTGGTTAAGAAAAAGAAGGAAGCATATGTCAGGTATAGACAGGATAGATCGAATGAATTCTTGGAAGAGTTTAAAGGCAGTAGGAGTATACTTAAGAGGGAAATCAGGAGGGCAAAAAGGTGACATGAGATAGCTTTGGCAAATAGAGTTAAGGAGAATCCAAAGGGTTTTTACAAATACATTAAGGACAAAGGGTAACTAGGGAGAGAAAAGCCCCCTCACAGATCAGCAAGGCGGCCTTTGTGTGGAGCCGCAGAAAATGAGGGAGATACTAAAAGAGTATTTTGCATTAGTGTTTACTGTGGAAAAGAATATAGAAGATATAGAATGTAGGGAAATAGATTGTGACACCTTGAATAATGTCCATATTACAAAGGAGTAAGTGCTGGATGTCTTGAAACGATAAAGGTGGATAAATCCCCAGGACCTGATCAGGTGTACCCTCGAACTCTGTGGGAAGCTAGAGAAGTGATTGCTGGGCCTCTTACTGAGATATGTGTATCATTGATAGTCACAGGTGAGGTGCCAGAAGACTGGAGTTTGGCTAATGTGTTGCCAATGTTTAAGAAAGGTGATAAGGACAAGCCAAGGAACTATAGACCAGTGAACCTGACGTGGTGGTGGGCAGGTTTTTGGAGGGAATCCTGAGGGACAGGATGTACATGTATTTGGAAAGGCAAGGACTGATTCGGGATAGTCAACATGGCTTTGTGTATAAGACATCATATCTCACAAACTTGATTGAGTTTTTTTGAGGAAATAACAAAGAGGATTGATGAGGGCAGAGTGGTAGATGTGATCTACCACTAAGGCATTTGACAAAGTTCCCCATGGGAGACTGATTAGCAAGGTTAGATCTCACGGAATATAGGGAGAACTAGCCATTTGGATACAGAACTGGCTCAAAGGTAGAAGATAGAAGGTGATGGTGGAGGGTTGTTTCTTTCAGACTAGACGCTTGTGACCAGTGGATCAGTGCTGGGTTGTCTACTTTTTGTCATTTATATAAATGATTTGGACGCAAACATAAGAGGTACAGTTAGTAAGTTTGCAGATGACACCAAAATTGGAGATTAGTGGACAGCGAAGGAGGTTACATCAGATTACAACAGAATTTTGATCAGATGGACCAATGGCCTGAGAAGTGGCAGAGGAGTTTAATTCAGGTAAACCTGAGGTGTTGTATTTTGGGAAAGCAAATCTTAGCAGGACTTATATACTTAATGGTAAAGTCCTAGGGAGTGTTGCTGAACAAAGAGAACTTGGAGTACAGGTTCATAGCTCCTTGAAAGTGGAATTGCAGGTGGATAGGATAGTGACGAAGGTGTTTGGCATGCTTTCCTTTATTGGTCAGAGTATTGAGTACAGGAGTTGGGAGGTCATGTTGCGGCTGTACAGGACATTGGTTAGGCCACTGTTGGAATATTGCGTGCAATTCTGCAACCCAATTTAAAGGGTTCAGAAAAGATTTACAAGGATGTTGCCAAGGTTGGAGGATTTGAGTTATAGGGAGAGGCTGAAAAGGCTAGGGCTGTTTTCCCTGGAGTGTCGGAGGTTGAGGGGTGACCTTATAGAGGTTTACAAAAGTATGAGGGACATGGATAGGATAAACAGACAAAGTCTTTTCCCTGGGGTCGGGGAGTCCAGAACTAGAGGGCATAGGTTTAGGGTGAGAGGGGAAAGTTATAAAAGAAACATAAGGGGCAACCTTTTCACACAGAAGGTGGTACGTGTATGGAATGAGCTGCCAGAGGAATTGGTGGAGGCTGGTACAATTGCAACATTTATAAGGCATTTGGATGGGTATATGAATAGGAAGGGTTTTGAGGGATATGGGCTGGGTGTTGGCAGGTGGGATTAGATTGGGTTGGGATATCTGGTCAGCATGAACGGATTGTACTGAAGGGTCTGTTTCAATGCTGTACATCTCTATGACTCTATGATTTCAGCTGAATAGTTACAGAAGGCTCTGTGTTAGCAGACAGGTCCAGTTAACTAGGTAAGTCTACCATTTTTACTACCAAACCTTGCTGAGTAGCGCTAGTGTAATAAATTATACTTCGATCAAATTCTTATTACAAACACACAGAAGTCAGCTTGTTTATCTACCAGATGAATGTAAGATGTAGAGCCAGTGGAAAACCCTTGGTGATGCATTGAATTATTTCAAAACAGTGTTAATAATGGCCACAAAAAATGTTCTGTGAGGTAGTTGTAATTAAGTCATGTGCCATTGATTAAAGGATATGATCTTGTTACACAAACTATATATAATATGTGGAATAAATCTGCTTGCACTGATCATGTTTTGGATCCGCTCTTTTGGATGAATTCGGGGGCAAGAAAATAGGCCTATAACTCTCCATGCCAGAGGAACATAGGAACAGAAGTAGGCCATTCAGTTCCTTGTGTCTGTACCATCTTTCAAAGATATCAAGGCTAATCTGTGGTCAAACTCTATATACCTGCCTTTGGTCCATATCCCTTAATACCTTTGATTGACAACATTTTATCTCTGTCAGATTTAAAATTAGCAACTGATCCAGCTTCCAATGCTGTTTGTGGCAGTGTTCCAAACATCCCCCACCCTTTACGCGTATAAATGCTTAACATCTCTCCTGAATGGTCTGGCTCTAATTCTCAGACAAAGCCCCTAGTTCTAGAATCCCCAACTAGTGGAAGTAGTTTATTTATCTAATCTGACTTTTCCTGTTGATATCTTAAAGACTTCAATCAGATCAACCCTTAACCTTCCAAATTCTATAGAATACAGGCCTAATCTGTATAATCTCTCCTCATAACCCCTGAAGTTCAGGTATCATTCTTGTGAACCTACATTGTACTCCATCCAAGGCTAATATATCCTTCATAAGGTATAGTGCCCAAATCTGCTCAGTGACTCGAAGTGGAATCTAACCAGTGTTTTGGATAACTGCAGCATAATTTCTCCATCCTGGTATTCCAGTCCTCTAGATATAAAGGCCAGCATTCCATTAGTGGGACATGGATATCATTGACTAGCCAGCATTTATTATCTGTCCCTAGTTGCCCTTGAGAAGGTGATGGTGAGGTGCCTTCTTGAAACGTTAGCATCCACCTGCTATGAGTTGACCCACAATGCTATTAAGGAGGGAATGCCAGAATTTTGACTCAGCAACAGAGGAGGAATAGCGATCAGTAGCTCAAACCTGGATTTGATTCCACCCTCGGACAACTGTCTATGTGGAGTTTGCACATTCTTCCCCTTTCTGCTCAGGTTTCCTCCCACAGTCCAAAGGTATGCACATTGGATAAATTGGCCATGCTAAATTTCCCATAGTGTTCAGGGATGTGTACGCTAGGTCATTAGTCAGAGGAAATGTAGAGTAATTCGATAAGGGGGTGGGTCAGGTTGGGGATATTCTTCAGAGGGTAGTTGTGGACTTGTTGACTAGGTGCATTAGTCAGGGGAAATGTAGAGTAAATGGGATAAGGGGATGGGGACTGGGTGTGATATTTTTCAGAGGCTCAGTGTGGATTGTTGGGCCTGTTTCCACACTGAGGGATTTTATGACACTATGAATACAGGTATAGGGTAGGGTGGGATGCTCTTCGGAAAGTCTGAGTGGACTCGATGGGCTAAATGGCCTGCTTCCACACTGTAGGAATTCTATGAAGTGATATATTTCCAAGTCAGGATGGGGAGTGGCATGAAGGCAAACGTAAAGATGGTGGTGCTCTTGATTACATTTTGCATCTGTTTGTGACATTTTGAAGATAAATGGATCTGAACGCAAGTGTCTTTGATATCCACTGTATTTAACTTCATACTATCGAGAAAGTACCCTTATTTATCCCTTTTAGTCAAAATGGATAACATCATACTTGCTTACATTGCACTCAATCTGCCACATTTGTGACCAATCACATAGTCTAACGATATGCCTGTGTAATTTTATGCTATCATCTACTCTAACTACAATCCCACCTAACTTTGTGTCATCAGAAAATTTGGAGAAATGACTTTCTATGCCATTATCCAAGTCATTAATAAATAATGTGAAAACCTCAGGCCCTAACACAGATCCTTATGGGACCCCATTGGTCAGATTCTATAAATTTGAATACCTACTCATTATCCTTATGTTCTGACACCTGCTGCTCAACCAATATCTCAACCATGTCAATAATTTGCCCCTAACTCCGTGGCTTCTATCTTAGTTAACAATCTCCTATGTGACACTTTATCAAATGCTTTCAGGAAGCTCATATAAACAACGTCCATAGATTTACCCTGTTCACCAATTTAGCCATCTCTTCAAAAATATTCATGACGTTTATCAGGTATAACCTAACTGTCAGGAATACATGCTGACTCTCCATAATTAACTGAAAACTTTCAGTGTTCAGTTATTCCATGCTTGATGATAGACTTAACTCCTGTATCGAGGCAATGCTGAAAAAGTACAGTTCGGGCACGTACAATGTGCTCCTCTATTTCCTTTAGTACCCTCAGTTGGAAACAATCAGGTTCTGGGGATTCGTCAGTCTTTAAGTCCATGAAATCTCTCATTACCAATATTTCACTTACTTGAATTTTATTCAGTCCTTTTAGCCCATGCACGATTATTTCTTTGGGACTTCCATCAAGTTATCTCCCTTTTCTACAGTAAATATTGAGGCAAAGTAATTATTCAACATGTCTGCCATTTCCCCAACATCACAGCCAATATTGCTGCATCCATACACCTCCAGTTAATCATCTATGTTTACTGTTATGTAACAGCATTAAGATCCTGGAGCAATCTTGCAATGATGTCCCCACTGGGCATAAACAAAATGGTGTGAGTGGGGTTAATTGGATTGGAAGAGTGAAGAGAGGTAAGTGGTAGAGAATAGTCTTAATAATGTAACAGTAAAATTAGAGTCTGTACATCTGAGATTACTATATATTGTCATAGTTACTACCACTGTGCAATAAAGAAGAGTTCTGAAGAAGTCAAAACCTAAAAACAGTTCTTGACCTTGTCTTCTCCTTGATCAATCTGTCTTGAATCCAAGCTCTTAACATGTAGGTATAAATAACAAGATAAAAAAATCTGTGCTACATGATTACTAACATTCTTCCCTTTCTTGTAGGGCAAGGTGGCAGAAAATGGAAGGCATCTGCACAACCATAGTCACCCAAAGACCAAGAACAGCAGAAAAATAATGAAAGGACCCTGTGACTTGATTGGTGTGTGAAACCACACATTCAGATTCCAATAATAATTGTGTATGTACGTTGGGGGTTGCTTTATATAAAGGGAATTGTACCTTTATTCTGAGTATAGCTATTTTCATATAACTCAGTGCTATGTCATGTAGACATCTGATCATATGAAACTGGAACCTGTATCTGGAGTGTCGCATGTAAGGTTTCCTTTCTTACCATTCTCTGTATATTGTTTCTTCCAATAATATTTGTTGCTGTTCACTCAAGGGTATCTGTGGTGCAGAGTTAGAATAAACATGTGGAGAGTCACCAGGCTTCGGTGGGTGCAGGAGCAAAGGACTGTCTGTTCACTAGAGGATGTGGTCACAGCAGAGTTCTGTTGCAGAAGACTATGATGAGGCTCTCAACAAAGTTGCTATAAGACACCATGGGATAATGGGTTCAAAGGCTAGATTACAGGGCAGCCTCCTATCTCTCAAGGAATCTGGAGCAATATAGCCTCAAGTTGACATAGTATATTGTGCAAAGTCATCCTGTGAGGGGACAGAAAGTCTCTGGCAAATCCAGAAACTCACCACAATAGTTCTAAAAACACCTCAGAATAGTATCTGACATTTTGCAATAGTGGACATTCTTCAAAATGATCTTAACTGCATATTAGGTATCTAGCCTATCTCCAAAATGCAAATTTCTGCTGAAATCTAGCCACTTCTTTTCTAAAGCTACAATTTAAAGGAAAGCAATTTGCATTAAAATGTTTGCCAGGTGTGTGTCATATAACTATCATGTTATCGTGCAAATTTCTATTATTTGCATAAAACCTGCTATAATGTCACAAAAACAAGACTCTCTTTAAGTTCCCTATAATATTGAATCCTCAACTTCCCACCCCTTCTTCTCATGACAGATCCCTCTGACACAGTATAAAAGAACTTTCTCCACACTCAAGCTCAAATGATGCTCCTTGGCCTGTGAACAGATTTGACTTAAGCTGCTGCTATGAGTGGAATATTAAGCAGATGCTTCATTTGAAAATGAAATCTATATTACTGATGCATCAAAGGTCAAGGTAGTCCTGACTCAATGTCCTAGTATTTGGACACACAAATATGGGTTAGCTTCTTCGATAGATAAACTTGAAGAGGTTTTCCATATCACTCTAAACTGTACATTATATTTATTGGCTGATCACATGCTGGTATTTTATCAGTTATATTTTGAAAACATTGATTTATAGGGTACTTTTATCTGTCATGTTTTTAATATGATTTTTCATTAGAATCAAGACTATACTGAAGTTCAGTTACTTTATTGCCTCTCTATTTTCATGCCATTGTAGATTAGCAAACAAAATGTTTGAATGTTATGAAGATCATGAAACTGGACTGCAACGTCCAAATCAGCAACAATTTGCTGTCAGTGTAGGCAATGAACAGTTCAAATGCTGACACTCATATATAGCAATTTGCAATGGCTATTTAAGCTTTTACATGATATATATGGTACTGTCAACAAAGGCAGGATATATCACAGAAAATGTGTTTAGAATGTTCTCCCAACTTCTAAGTAGGTAAACGTCCAGTGTCTGTCTCATTCCAGATATTCTCAGGTTGCATTGCAAAATGCCCTTTTATAATTAAAGCACTGGATGCATTTCTTCAGACATAAAATCCGAAATTGCTGGAAAAACTCAGAAGGACTGAGGATTTAAATTTGAATTTAGGCTGTTGTCAAGAGCAACAAGTATATGTAGGCTTTTATTAACCACAAAATGGCTTTTCAATTTAAAATAAGTACAAAATGACTTCAAGTTATGATTTGACACTGTGAACCTGCATTTCTGCTTTGCTGTGTTAGCTGAACTTAAAGATAAAGGAGACAATGGAGTCGTCATAAAATGAATCATAAGACATTAACTGACCACTCAAACTAACCTTGAACTGAAAGTATGAGATGTTGATTTGTGTAAGACAAAACCATTTCCTCGGAAATATCATTGGATTGACCTCCTGTCAATCATGTCACCTTATTACATTTGAATGGTCTTTCCTGGTATTTAAGGTTGTACTGTCTCTTAAAAAACATTAAAAATTGCTTATTGTTCAATTGTAATTGCACAATTTCACCACGGAACACAGAAGCTTTTAACCTCTGTGTTGCTGGACAAATCTGCGCCAGGCTGCCTTATTTCAGTAAACTGGTAACCTTGCCTTAAACAGACCGTATTCCTAATGATTCTTTTGACTGATCTCGAAACCGAGAGGTCCTGCTTGTTGAGGGGAGGGTAGGAGGAAGCAGGTCTAGGTCTTCAGGACTGGCAGCATTTATGAGGAGAAATCAGAGTAAATGTTTTGGGCCGATTGAATTAAGGTCACGCAACCAAAAACATTAACTCTGATTTCTCTCCATAGATGCTGCCAGACTTGCTGAGCGTTTTCAATAATTTATATTTTTGTCTCGGATTTACAGCACCTGCAGTTCATTTGGTTTTTACTTAGATCCATTTCTTCCATTGCTTTAATAATGTTTTAACTTATATTTGACTTCACTGGAAAACATTGAACTAAATCACTGACCTTTCCTGTTTAATTTGAAGTATGTAAATCTCCTAATGTGGCTCACACAGGAACTTCGTGAACATCTTTTGTAAACTTTACTCAGTACCACGTTATTCTATTTAAAAATCTAGTAAGCGCCATTTCCAGTAGCCTTAATTATGTGAGCTTCACTAGCACACCAGCTTAAGTTGAAGCCAAGGGACTATGTATTCCTTTGTACGCTAGTTTTAATAGAAATAATGTCAGTAAAATAATCATGAGTAAATGAGCTGGAAGGCTAGTAGAAAACAACAATCACATTTTCCCTATTGCTAAGGTGTAATTACATAATCACTAAAACACCTCTTAAGGACTAAGTCCTTTTTATAGGCTAAAGGAAAGCTTTTGCAGAATTATATGGGAATAGCCAAAACTTCTGAACTTGCCATTGAATCTGAGTTACCCAAAAAGTATAGTTAGACTTGCATGTTCTACCACAATATTGTCAGAAATGACTAAATGTAACAATTACAGGTTTATAAAATGACGAGCCACAAGCAGTGTGTAGGAAATGTATTACCTCCAGAACAGGCCAAGCAAGGCAGTGCAAGAGCCAAGCTGGATTTATCTGGATCTCATAGTGGTATAGTACAACATGAACCGGTGGCTCAGTGATTAGCACTGCTGCCTCACAGCATCAGGGTCCCAGGTTCGATTCCACCTTGGGTGACTGTGTGGAGTTTGCACATTCCTCCCACAATCCAAAGATGTGCAGGCCAGGTGAATTGGCTATGCTAAATTGCCCGTAGTGTTAGGAGGGAAATGGTTCTGGATGGGTTAATCTTCGGAGGGTCGGTGTGGACTGGTTGGGCCGAAGGACCTGCTTCCACACTGTAAGGAATCTAATCTAATAAAGCATAAACTGAATATTAAATCAATGGTGACCTTGTAGGCCCAATCATACGTGCACTATATGTACTAGCAGCACTGAAAAGCTCTGCTAACTTCAACATAAGCCCTGTGTTCTCCCAGTCACCCACAAGATATCACAGTAGTTACATGTCCTGCTATATACTCCTGCATTAACAAGGTAACTGAAGTGGTTTCATCAGACAAACATTCAGTTCCACCTCTGAAGCTAACAGCAATAGCAGAGGTAGCTAGTTCCATTCTAAAAGCACAGGATGTTATTAAGCATAAATTTGAAATTTGCAGATATAGGCTTAATTGATTTGTGTTTGACAGTCTTTTCACTGTGTTTATCTGCCTCAGTCCCTGAAGATGGAGTAAGAGAATAGAAGTAACTAACACCTTGTGGAAGAAATAGATGGTGAAACCTTGAAAAATGTCCAGATTACAGAGGAGGAAGTACTGGATGTCTTGAAACAGTTAAAGGTGGATAAATCCTCAGGACCTGATCAGGTGTACCCGAGAACTCTGTGGGAAGCTAGAGAAGTGATCGCTGGGCCTATATCATCAAGATATTTGTATCATCGAGAGTCACAGGTAAGGTGCCAGAAGACTGGAGGTTGGCAAATGTGGTGCCACTATTTAAGAAGGGCGGTAAAGACAAGCCAGAGAACTATAGACCGGTGAGCCTGACCTCAGTGGTGGGCAAGTTGTTGGAGGGAATCCTGAGGGACAGGATGTACATGTATTTGGAAAGGCAAAGACTGATTAGGGATAGTCAACATGGCTTTGTGCGTGGGAAATCATGTCTCACAAATTTGATTGAGTTTTTTGAAGAAGTAACAAAGAAGATTGATGAGGGCAGAGCAGTAGATGTGATCTAGATGGACTTCAGTAAGGCGTTCAACAAGGTTCCCCATGGGAGACTGATTAGCAAGGTGAGATCTCATGGAATACAGGGAGAACTAGCCATTTGGATTCAGAACTAGCTCAAAGGTAGAAGACAGAGGGTGGTGGTGGAGGGTTGTTTTTCAGACTGGAGGCCTGTGACCAGTGGAATGCCACAAGGATCGGTGCTGGGTCCTCTACTTTTCAACATTTATATAAATGATTTGGATGTGAGTATAAAAGGTATAGTTAGTAAGTTTGCAGATGACACCAAAATTGGAGGTGCAGTGGACAGCGAAGAGGGTTACCTCAGATTACAACAGGATCTTGACCAGATGGGCCAATGAGCTGAGAAGTGGCAGATGGAGTTTAATTCAGATAAATGCAAGGTGCTGCATTTTGGGAAAGCAAATCTTATCAGGACTTATACACTTAATGGTAAGGTTCTAGGGAGTGTTGCTGAACAAAGAGACCTTGGAGTGCACGTTCATAGCTCCTTGAAAGTGGAGTCGCAGGTAGATAGGATAGTGAAGAGGGCGTTTGATATGCTTTCCTTTATTGGTCAGAGTATTGAGTCCAGGAGTTGGGAGGTCATGTTGCGGCTATATAGGACATTGGTTAGGCCACTGTTGGAATATTGCATGCAATTCTAGTCTCTTTCCTATCAGAAAGACGTTGTGAAACTTGAAAGGGTTCTGAAAAGATTTACAAGGATGGTGCCCGGGTTGGAGGATTTGAGCTACAGGGAGAGGCTGAACAGGCTGGGGCTGTTTTCCCTGGAGTGTCGGAGCTTGAGGGGTGACCTTATAGAGGTTTACAAAATTATGAGGGGCATGGATAGGATAAATAGACAAAGTCTTTTCCCTGGGGTTGGGGAGTCCAGAACTAGAGGGCATAAGTTTAGGGTGAGAGGGGAAAGATATAAGAGAGACCTAAGTGGCAACTTTTTCATACAGAGGGTGGTACGTGTATGGAATGAGCTGCCAAAGGATGTGGTGGAGGCTGGTACAATTGCAGCATTTAAGATGCATTTGGATGGGTATATGAATAGGAAGGGTTTGGAGGGATATGGACCGGGTGCTGGCAGTGGGACTAAATTAGGTTGGGATATCTGGTCAGCATGGACAGGTTGGACCGAAGGGTCTGTTTCCATGCTGTACATCTCTATGACTCTATCTGGAATCAAGGTTGAGATCACATCTGTAGATATCTCATTGCAGAGATATTTTAAAGTACTGGAAATAAACCTGCTGTAAATTTAGAATTGGTGCCATCTGTGTTACTCAGATAAATCTATTATAAGCAAAAGGTAAAGTCACCATTGTCTTACCAGCTGATTGGGCTGCTCTCTCATTTGGGAGAGACGACATGGTGGCTTAACTCAAGGGTCACCACACCTCAGGCAAAGTGAGAAGTTGAGAAGGAGAGTTCTCTATGGTAACCTCAAACTGATGGTTGGAACTGAATCCACACAATTGGCAGCATCTGTCCATCACAAACAAGTTATCCAGCCAAGCGAGCTAATTCTTTTTCTTGAATGCATTTAGTGATGTGGCCTACACAGCCTTCTATGGTTGAGAATTTCACAGGTTCACTATCCTATGCGTGAAGATTTTATTCGTCATCTCAGTCCTAAATATGTTTGAATTCTAGACTCTTCAACTAGGGAAAAAGTCGTCACTGCATCGAGTATTTTTGAAACATATAAAACTCTATCAGATCTCCTCTCATCCTCTGAACTTCAGTATATATGAGGTAAAAAGGGCTTTTGCCCGAAACGTTGATTTCGCTGCTCGTTGGATGCTGCCTGAACTGCTGTGCTCTTCCAGCACCACTAATCCAGTATTCAGTATATATGAGTCTAGTCAAACCAATCTCTTCTCATAGCACAGTCCTGCCATTCCTGGTAACAGGCTAATGAATGTTTACTGCACTCCCTCTAATGACAAATATGTTCTTTCTTAGATAGGGAGACCAAAATTGCATTGCAATATTTCTGATGTGGTCTCAACAAGACCCTATATAACTGCAGTAAAGTATTGAACTATGTCTAAATCACTCCTATACTACAATTAGTGCTGCCTTTGTCTTTTGCTCAGGGCGTCTTCTCTCTCTGTTCCATTTACTGCTCTTGTTAACAGCATTAAAATTATTTTCCAGTGCCGTTCGGTTCCAGAGTCATATGCACTCAAAATATTAATTGCTTCTCTCTAGCTACTGCTAGACCTGCTGAGTTGTTCAGCATTTTATTTTTGTATTGCACATACTAGATGTTTAGACTTAGGAAGTAAGCAGTTTTTATATTCCTCAACTGTACGAGGACGGGATTGTTTAGGTTCTATGAAGTTAAAAGGCTTCCCGTAAAGATCTACAAGTTGTTCTACATCTTACCCCTCTGTGGGATTTGTTCTTTAGTTCCAATTTGGGTTGTTGGACTCAAAGGCAGTAATGGGTAGGTGCATCCTTTGTTGTGGGTGTTGATCGCAGTTGCTTTAAACAGTGTTTGGGATAGTAATGGCTCTTTCAATCACTAGGAGTTTTCTGAGGATGGAAAAAGGTGGAAGAAGTGACCTTGGGACATTACAAAAGGGGAAAAAGGAAAAGCTGCTAGAATTGGCAGTAAGGCTGGAGATGGAGCTGTCTCCTTCCATGAGAAAAGGAGAGCTAATTACCACAATAGCTCAGCAGTTAGCACAGCATTTGGAAACACCATCACAATCTTTGCAAATAGCTAAAATTCAATTGAAAACTAAGCAGCTTGAGATACAAGCAAAAGTAAAGGTCAAAAGAAATGAAACTGAATTATGATCAAAAAGTAGGGCAAAGAGAAAAAGAACAAATTGCTTTAGCAGAACAAAAACAGAGAGAAAAGAGAGAGAGAGATAAGGAGAGGAAAGGAAGATAAGAAGTTTGAACTTCAGAAATTGACACTTGGTCAGGAAAGTCAGTTTAAATGGATGCAGATGAAGGCTGAAGGTAAGCTTAGAGAGTGAACATAAGCAAAGTCATGGTAGCCAAAGTAGTGAGAATCTGTTTAAATATGTTCAAGCATTGCTTAAATTTGAGAAGAATGTAGAAGCCTTTTTCACCTCATTTAAGAAGGTGGCTAAACAAATGAAGTGGCCAGTGACCATGTGGATTTTGTTGATCCAAACAAATCTTGCAGGTAGAGCTAGTGAGGTATTCACATCACTATCAGAGGAGGAATCCAGGTGTATGAGGTGGTGAAGAAAGCCATTTTAAGTGCATATGAGCTTGTGCCAGAAGCCAATAGACAACGTTTCAAGAATCTAAGGAGGGACCCTGGTCAAACCTACACTGAGTTTGATAGGATCAAACAAAGTAATTTTGATAGTTGCATAAGGGCACTAAACATAGGGCAAACCTACAGCCCTCTTAGATGATTTTTTTGGAGGAATTCAAAAATTCACTTCCTGAGGTTGTGAGAACTTATGGAAAAGCAGAATTAAAACAGCATGATTAGCAGCTGAAATGCTAATTTGGTTCATAAACCAAAGATTAGCTTCCAACATCAGTTTCAATCCATGAAGGATAGAAATTGGGGGAAAAAAAAGAGAAATCCTCAGGTGGAGAGGGAAAAGTAGACCTCAGTGAAGATCATAAGGATAACTGAGCACAGGGTAAAAAGGAAACGCTTGAAGGGGAAAGAGAAGTTAAAAAGCTCAGGTGTTTTCACTGCAATAAAATAGGTCATGTGAAATCATAGTATTGGTGGATTCAGAAAAGCACTGGGAAACAGAAGGCAGATGTAGGAAAGCAGGATAAGCCAGTGAATTTTGGAGTGGTAATAGAAAGCACAGTGGCAGCTAAAAAAGCTGCACCAGAATGTACAAGCTGGTCAGAGATTGGTTAAGGAGGAAGTGCCAGATCTTCTTAAACCATATACCTGAAAAGGTAAAGTTTACTCGCATTGACCAAGAGCAGCAGGTAAAGAAATTACAATATTAAGCAATACAGAATCCTCTCAATCTTTGATATTGGAAGATAAGGTGATATGTACCTCTGAAGGACTATTGCCAGAAAAAGTGCTAGTAACAGAAATTCACAGCGAGACAATAAGTGCTGAATTATGTAGAGTGAGGTTCGAGTGTCCAGTGAAGAGTAGAGAAGTTGTGGCAGGAGTACTGGTCAAACTCTCAGCTCCACGAATATAATCTGTCCCTGCTAACGATATAGCTGGTTCACAGGTAGGAGTGCTTCTTACAGTGGTTGAAAAGCCAGTGGACAGTAATGGCAACTGAACTATTAAGAGACACATAATCTGGGATTTTTCCAGATGGTGTGGTAATGAGGTCACAAAGTCACCAGTTAAAACAAGAGAGATCAAAGAGTATAGATAAGAAAGTTGAAGTGAAATTATTAGAGACCCTGTTTGATCAAATAGTTGAAACAAAGCAGGTGCAGATAGACGGCAAAGCAGACCTCTTTAATTCAGAGAAAGAATGAAAATTTAAAGCAATTGTATCAAAAAACATACACGGAAGAATCTAGATGTATCCCAGTGTGCTACTTTCCTAAAAATGATGTCTTGATGAGGAAATGGAGACCATTACATATTCAGACTGATGAGAAATGGGTAGAAATTCATCAAATCGTATTGCCATTAGATTGTAGAAAGGTGTTGCAGGTAGCACATGAACCACTGGGAGTCATTTAGGGGTAAGAAAAATCAAAGCTAAATTACATGAACATTTTTACTGCCCTGGCCTGAATGGCACGAAGATGTATGAAATGTCTGGCAAAATTCAATTACATCAGGAAATTGGAAAACCACAGGCAGTGGCACTGACAGACGTTTCTACGACCAGTAGCAAACAATCAGAATGGTGTGTTGCCTCCCTGGTGCCAGGATCAAGGATGCCTCAGAGAGACTGTTCTCCAAGGGAAGAGGACCCAGTAGGAGGTCATTGTTCGCATTGGTACCAACAACCAAGGAAGGGAAAAGAATGAGATTCTGAAGGGAGAATATAGAAAGTTAGGCAGGAATTTAAAAAGGGAGGTCCTTGAGAGTAGAAATATCTGGACTACTCCCAGTGCTACGAGCTAGTGAAGGTAGGAATAGGAGGATAGAGCAGATGAATGTGCAGCTGAAGAGCTGGTGTATGGGAGAAGGATTATCATTTTGGATTATTGGAATCTCTTCTGGGGTAGAAGTGACTTAGACAAGAAGGACGGATGGCACCTGAATTGGAAGGGGACTTATATACCGGCAGGGAGATTTGCAAGAGCTGCTCGGAAGGATTTAAACTAGTAAGAAGTGGGGGTGGGACCCAGGGAGATACTGAAGAAAGAGATTTATCCGAGACTGGTACAATAGAGAAAAGTTGTGAGTCAAACAGTCAGGAACAAAGCAGAGAACAAAGTAGGACTGATAAATTAAACTGCATTTACTTCAATGCAAGATGCCTAATAGGGAAAGCAGATTAACTCAGGGCATGGTTAGGAATGTGGGACCAGGATATCATAGCAATTAGAGAAACGTGACTTGGAGATGGACAGGACTGGCGACTTAATGTTCCAGGATACAAATGCTATAAGGAAGGATAGAAAGGGAGGCAAGAGAGACGGGGAAGTGGTGCATTTGATTACAGCTGTACTTAGCCAGGATATTCCTGGAAATACATCCAGGGAAGTTATTTGGGTGGAACTGAGAAATAAGAAAGAGATGGTCACCTTATTGGGATCTCAGTAATCTGTAAGAATAATAAGGTGGTTATGGCAGGGGATTTTAACTTTCCATAGTCTGGGACTGCCATAGTGTTAAGGATTTAGATGGAGTAGAATTTGCTTAAGAGTGTACAAGAATGTTTTGAGTCAGTAGGTGGATGTACCTGCAAGAGAAGGTACAAAATTTGACCCACTCTTGGGAAATAAGGCACGGCAGGTGACTGAGGTGTCAGTGGGGGAGCACTTTGGGGCCAGCAACCATAATTCTATTCCTTTTAAATTAGTGATAGAAAAAGAGAGACCAGATCTAACAGTTGAAGTTCTAAATTGGAGGAAGGCTAATTTTGACAGTATTAGGCAAGAACTTTTAAAAGCTGATTGGGTGCAGATGTTCACAGGTAAAGGGACGGCTGGAAAACGGGAAGCCTTCAGAAATGGGATAACCAGTGCAGAGACAGTATATTCCTGTAAGGTGAAAGGAAACGCTAGCAAGTGTAGGGCATGCTGAATGACTAGAAAAATTTAGGGCTTGGTTAAGAAAAAGGAAGCATATGTCAGGTATAGACAGGAGAGAACGAATGAATTCTTAGAAGAGTAGAAAGGCAGTAAGAGTATACTTAAGAGGGAAATCAGAAGGGCAAAAAGGGGACGTCAGATAGCTTTGGCAAATAGGGTTAAGGAGAATCCAAAGGGTTTTTACAAATATATTAAGGACAAAAGGGTAACTGGAGAGTGAATAAGGCCCATCAAAGATCAGCAAGGCAGCCCTTACTTGGAGCCGCAGGAGATGGGAGAGTTAACTAAATGAGTATTTTGCATCAGTGTTTACTGTGAAGAACATGCAAGATATAGAATGTGGGGAAATAGATGGTGACATCTTGAAAAAATGTCCATATTACAGAGGAGGAAGCACTGGATGTCTTGAAATGTATAAAGGTGGATAAATCCCCAGGACCTGATCAGGTGTATCCAAGAATCCTGTGGGAAGCTAGGAAAGTGATGCTGAGCCTCTTGCGGAGATATTTGTATCATCGATAATCACAGGTGAGGTGCTAGAAGTCTGAAAGTTGGCTAATGCGGTGCCACTATTTAAGAAAGGTGGTAAAGACAAGCCAAGGAACTATAGACCAGTGAGCCTGACCTCAGTGGTGGGCAAATTGTTGGAGGGAATCCTGAGAGACAGGATTTACACATATTTGGAAAAGCAAGGACTGATTAGGGATAGTCAACATGGCTTTGTGTGTGGGAAATCATCTCTCACAAATTTGATTTTTCGAAGAAATAACAGAGGATTGGTGAAGGCAGAGCAGTGGACGTGACCTACATGGACTTCAGTAAGGCATTGTGCAAGATTCCCCATAGGAGGCTGGTTAGCAAGGTTAGATCTCATGGAATATGGGGATAACTAGCCCTTTGGATACAGAACTAGCTCGAAGATGGAAGGCAGAGGGTGGTGGAGGAGAGTTGTTTTTCAGACTGGAGGCCTGTGACCAGTAGAGTGCCACAAGGATTGGTGCTGGGTCCACTCTGTTTCATAATTTATATAAATGATTTGGATGTGAGCGTAAGAGGTATAGTTCATAAGTTTGCAGATGACACCAAAATTGGAGGTGTAGTAGACAACCAAGGTGGTTAACTCAGATTGCAACTGAATCTTGATCAGATGGGCCAATGGGCCGAGGAGTGGCAGACTGAGTTTAATTTAGATAAATGTGAGGTGTTGCATTTTGGGAAAGCAAATCTTAGCAGGACCTGTACACTTAATGGTAAGGTCCTAGGGAGTGTTGCTGAACAGAGACCTTGGAGTGCAGGTTCATAGCTCCTTGAAAGTAGAGTTGCAGATAGATTGGTCAGAGCATTGAGTATAGGAGTTGGGAGGTCATGTTACGACTGTTCAGGGCATTGGTTAGGCCACTTTTGGAATATTGCGTGCAACTCTGGTCTCCTTCCAATCGGATGGATGTTGTGAAACTTGAAAGGGTTCAGAAAAGATTTACAAGGATGTCGCCTGGGTTGGCAGATTTGAGCTATAGTGAGAGGCTGAATAGGCTGGGGTTGTTTTCCCTGGAGCAAAGGCTGAAGGGTAACCTCAAAGGATTATAAAATCATGAGGGGCATGGATTCAATAAATAGACAAAAGTCTTTTCCCTGGGGTGAGGGAGTCCAGAACTAAAGGGCATAGGTTTAGGGTGAAAGGGGAAAGATATAAAAGGGACCTAATGGCAACTTTTTCAAGCAGAGGGTGTTGCTTGTAAGGAATGAGCAGGCAGCGGATGTGGTGGAGGCTGATACAATTGCAACATTTAAAAGGCATCTGGATGGGTATATGAATAGGAAGGGTTTAGAGAGTGAAATGGGCCAAGTGCTGTCAAATAGGACTAGATTAGTTGGGATATCTGGTCGGTATGGACGAATTGGACCGAAGGGTCTGTTTTCATGCTGTACACCTCTGACTGGAGCTCATCCACAGTAATGATGCCAAAATCGGATGGTACCCAATGGTTACATGCGGACTATTGCAAAGTCAATGCAGTTAAGACTGATGCATATCCGATTCCACATTTAGAAGACTGTGTTGAAAAGGTGGGACAAGCAACTTAGAATTCTAAGCTGGACTTGCTCAGAGGATACTGACAGGTACCTTTGTCCAAAAAAGCAAAGACAATTTCAGCTTTCGTAATGCTGAATGGACTGTATAATTTTAAGTCAAGCCATTTAGAATGAAAACTGTGCCAGCCACATTTCAGAGACTAACAGTAAAGTTCATTTCCAGATTACCCAATTGTGTCATTATATATAGATGACCTGGTGATTTTGAGTCACACATGGAAGGAATATTTGCAACATTTGTTCAACTGATTTCAGGAGGCAAGCTTGATGATAAATCTAGCTAAAAGTGAATTTGCCAAAGTCTAAATCACATTCCTGGGCCATGTATCTGAACATGGACAAATGACCCAGAATGTGAAAATGAGAGGTAACTGGGGAGTTTTCCATACCATTGACAAAAAGAGCAGTACTACGAATCCTGGGATTGAGTGTGTTTTATTGAAAATTCACTCCAAATTTTAGCAGTGTGGCTGCTACACTCACTGAAATGCTAAAGATAGGCAAGTTATTTGACAGCCTGAAAGCTGTGATAATCACTGCGCCAGTATTACCTACACCTAATTACACACAGCCACTCATGATGGCTATCGATACAAGTGATGAGAGTTTTGGTGCTGTGTTCTTACAGGAAGACAGCAAGAAAATAGAAAGACCTATTGGGTATTTCTCTAGGAAGTTGAACATTCATCAGCAGAAATATTCAACAGTTGAGAAGGAGACTTTGACCTTGGTGTTCGCGTTACAACATTTCAACGTTTTACCATTTATCTGAGACAATCATATACACTGATCATAACCCATTGAAGTTTGTGGAGAAATTTAAGGACAAAAATTCCAGACTTCTTATTACAACCAATTTGAAAATTGTGCATGTGGCAGGACGAAAAAACGTGATTGCCGACATACTGTCGAAACTTGGATAAGAAACGGAAACATTCGGTGTCAGGAGTAAACAGACTGAAACAGAATGCAAGTTGTGCAAGTTTATAGTCAATGCATGTAGGTGTAAGATTAAGGGGTTTTAAAAAGAAGCCTTCTTTGGTTAATGATGGTTCATTTTTTTTGTTTGAAGGAGGGAGGAATGATGATGCTGCTCCCTTAAAGTTACCCTGCCCTTGTTTTTTTTTTGAGAGGGGTTGTAAACACAAGTTCCGAAGTATCTGGCTTGGATGGGTTTGAGGGTCAATTTGAATATAGCCAACAGGTACTACTTCAGGCAAAACGCTTTCAAGTTTAAAAAACAAACACACTTATACAATGAAAAGGGAGTGGCAAATTCTCCCAACTCAGCTTTTCTCTGGTTTGGTTTAAGCTGGGGAATCCAAAGAAACAGCTGCATGTGGAAGGACGTTCCATGCTGAATCTCCTGTAAGAACCTGTATCTGATTTTCCCTTTTTTGCCAAGGGGGTGTTTATGGGAAATGTTGGGCCAGCTGCATCACTGCAGTAATATCCACCTCACACCTGCTTAAAACAACTCAAAAGGTTAGGGTCCAGGCTACTTTCTTGAAACGTTTTGAGGGGCGGGTCTGCCCTGGTCCATAACACTGGACTCTCAATTCTCTGGGGATACAGGTTTAAACCCTAACATGATAAATGAGGAATTTTGAATTTAATAAAACATTGGAATTAAAAAGCTAGTCAAATGATAACCACTCAGTTGAGCATTGTAAAGACTATTTGATCTACAAATGTCCTTTAGAGAGAAGGAAATTAGTTGCCCTTACTTGGAATGGCTTATATGTGACCACCATTTGGAAGAAAAAGAGGGTGACAAAGACTCTGGGTTGGTGACTCCAGTGTCAATTAATAGCACTATTACAAAGTCATCTGTCTGAGTCCTAAAGGACAAAGCAGCCAGATGGGATCTGCAGCTAGTGGTGAGGGAACCAGCAAAAGGAGAAAAACCTCCTTGATCTTAACTTTACTGTCGCAGGTGCATGTTTCTACAATAGGTGGATCAGTAAAGGTAAGGCTTGTGTAAAGATTTGTAGCTCGGGTGCCAGTTGAAGTTGTTGTGGAGGTGTTTGTCGAGCTAGGAATTTGGATTGCAGACGTTTCATCCCCATTCTAGGTGACATCCTCAGTGCTGTGGAACCTCCTGTGAAGCACTGTTGTACTGTGTCAGTTGGAATTTATATGGTTTTGTTCCTCCTGCTTCCAGTTGCCAGTTCCGGTTGTTCATTGCAGTGGCTGGTATATTGGATCTAGGCCAATGGGCTATTGAAGAAGTCAGTGGATGAGTGCCATGCTCGTAGGAATTCTCTGGCTGTCCTCTGTTTGGCTTGACCTATTATTGTTGTGTTGTCCCAGTCAAATTTATAGTCCTTGCCATCTGTGTATATAGATACTAGGGATAGCAGGTCGTGGCGTTTAGTGGCTAGTTAATGTTTGTGAAGTATTGTTGAGAGTGAGTACCATCCTTAAAAGACAAAGCCCCATATTCGCATTGAGGATTCCCAGTGCTAAACGGGAAAGATTTTGAACAGATTTAGCAAGTAGAAACTGGGCATCCACAAAACAATGAGCTATCAGCAGAATTGTAATCAATCTGTAAACTCATGGCCAGACATATGGCTCAGAAGTGGCAAACTATACCAAGAAAATTTGTCCTTCATTAAAGATTATAGCACAACATTTGATACCAACATTTCAATTTCTGGCAGCACTGAACAAGTTATTCATATCAAAAAAAAGAGAGAAGGGCCAAAGGCACATTTCCCTGATGGCACTGTAATCTAATTACAGTTTTGGAAGCATTCTGCAACCAATGTTGCCACATTTAGCTCAAATGATAAAGTGCAATGTGATTTCAGTTGATACTTTATTCATCAGCAAATTAAATGGATGACTTCACCAGAGAAATGACATGAGTATGCTACACTTCATAGCTGACACCATGATAAATGTCTACAGTTTGAAATTAACAGATATCAGAATAACTTTCTGCAATAAACACTGGCAGATTGATGTCCAGGAGAGGTGAACTTTGAATATTCCATAAAGAAATTAGAGTACTCCTAAAATGATGATGATCTGGATTACATTTGTTGGTCTTACTTTGTGGAGCATGCAAAAAAAATGTGAAACAGGAAAGAAATATTCAAAACAATTACTGCCTACAGAGTAGAATAACCTCAATTGTTCACATTTAATCAATTTATTTCAAGAATATACTTTCAGTTTGTTACAAGTCACAATACTTTAAACTACATCACATATCAAGTAAACCAGCTTATCCCATCTGAGCACCAATTCTGAAGCATTCAACTCAAATCATGTGCAAGTACAGCTAGATGTCTTTTTACAATTCTCAAAAAATTCAAGTGATTACATTTAAACCTGAACATACATTTCAAGTCACATCAAATGTTAACTATAGCTAAGTCTTTGCACACATGGAATGAGCATTGACAGTTGAAGCAAAGAACAAATAATTCAGCAAATCTACAGTGCAAATAGATCTAAATTCTATGAACATTTTAAAAAAAATGCAGACAAATTTAATTTCACAAATCAGAAACCAGCTTTTGTATTCATACAATTCAAGTTGAATATTATGGTGCAATGAGGACTCATTTGCTAATCCAACTCAATTTCATATATTTAGTTTATCATGTCAATTCAACGTTCTCCCCCAAAAGGTCAATATATCCTCTTATAAATAAAAGATTGTCCTAACCAGCAGCAATGTTAACTAATTAAGAAAATTACAGGATTTCTGAAAACTAAGCAACACACTTTTCTATAGCTTCTTACACTACTCAATGCAACACTACATATGGAAAGGTGCTTCAAAAAGTTTGCAGTAACGAAGTGGTAAGTGGTTAAAAATAAAAAAAAAAGAGCATAATTTCTTCATACTGAAAAAAAAAGTGAAAAGAGAATTAGGGGATTTCTTTGCGGTGCATTGTTTTATGGAACCAGAGTGTTCAGAAAAAAAACAATGATTTAGTTGTATCACTAATTTCTGTAAAACAATGTCATACCTAAAATTTTACTGGCAATAAACATTTAACTGAACCTTCATTACTTTGTTTAACCTAATTTAATGCACACTCAATTATGCATTAAACAAAACCTAAGTTTTGCCATTTTAATTTTGTAAACTATAGCTGCCATATTAATTTTTTCCCTGCAGACAGTAAATGTTTATTTTAGATTTCCTCCATTGCTATTAAGAGGTGGTTAAAATGCAAGCCAAGTTTGTGGGCAGAATTCCTTCTTGGAAAAGAATTTAACTTTTCAAGCTGCTAGAGGATGCAAGAATATAATATTTTGGAACTACCTGCATATAAAATTCTTAAATAGGAAAAATGCACTGCATTTAGAATGAAGGTATTTAAATCATTTATGTTTTACTATCGTGGAATTAAGACAGCTGATGTACATGGAACTGATCATGCATTACAGTAAAGGATTTTGTGATAGTTCAAAACAAAAAAACAAAATCTAACCTATTAGCACATGGCTTATCTATCAGTTCACTTGAGGTACTAAATGCTTCAGATCTTCTAAACAATAGCGATTGTAACTGGTACCTATAGGAGATGCTCACCTGAACATTGTGTGTTGGTACATTTAACAATCAAAAGGCTTCTGAAATTTGGTTATGTTTATTTTGTTGCACAAGATACTGTGTTATACCCATGGCAGTATGGAGCCCTGGAAGTCAAAACTGTAAATACCAGAAATAGTAAAGTCATAAGGAACAAGCTTTCCAGGCAAGGATGGAATGGGGCCAAAATGAAAAATGGTAAAATCCAAGTTTAGACACCAGCTCCCTAAAGATGAAATTTTACTGCGTGGATATACTTTTTCCCCAGTCTGGCGAGATTTTGCATGCTAATAATCAGCAAATAATTGAATGCCTATTTTTTAAAAAAATAATTGAGCATTAGAGTAAAGGCAAAGGCTCCAAATGGATGTGAAATTCTAGTATCAAACAAACATTGGCACTCATATGAAGCCTTTAGCCCACATTATGGTCTGATCTGGTATTTAGAAGAGCAAACAGGTGATAGTAATACACCAACTACTTTGTGGGTGGTTCTGTATTCTGACCAAAACCTAGGCTCCTAGTAATTTCTTTACTACCAAAGGAAGCTCCCATCAATCTGAACTACAGTCTAGTTTTATAATACTAACTAAAACATCTGCACCACTTAAAGCCTAAAATAATCATACTCATACATCTTTCATAAATAACTCACTGAGAACACCTAGTAAACAATAAAAACCTAACTAACTGCATTTTTGATAAACTTAGAAAGGTGGCAAACATGACACTCAGCCAGTGCTGCCCACTGCTGAACTGATTGAAAGAATAACATGTAAAGTTATGAAACTATTTTTGCACAAGGATCAGGGGGTTTGTGCAGGATGGAACGACTAGGTATCCATCAACATGATGATTCAATTATTCTCACTCAGTTTGATTGACTAGCTCAACTTAGATTACATTAATTTATATGGCTCTCAGATCATCTTTTTTTTAAATATACTTTTTGAATTGTATCAAGGATATCTAAATTCTAAATTAGCCTTCACCTTTAATGGAATGCAAAGATACTTGCACAACTTTGATACTGTAAATTCCACAATTGGGTCTTCACTAAAACTTTCTCCAATGTGTACAGCCCATTCAAAATTAGATGAAGATACACAGAACAATTTACAAGACTTCAAACACAATCAAATCAACTGGTTGGAGATGAGTAAAGTTCAAATCAATGTACTTTACCTCAAGTTGTCCAAGAGGTAATGAAAGAAAAAATAAAGAAAGAAAGAGTCAATCCTAATTCTTTTCATGAAAATTAAACGCACGCTGACAGGCAAAAATGGAATCAAGACCACAATTTTTTTCTACGAGAGGTTTGCCTGCTAAATACTGGGAAGATCATTTTTACTATCTAGTGCAAATAAACTATTTGCTGAATTAGATTGATTTTTTTAAAAAAAATCAGTTTAATTTTAAAGAACTTTTCAGCATTGAGTAGCACTGAAAATATCTGCTAAGTGTGCATTGAGTTTAAACAGGCCATGCTTTACAATGCAAGGAGGTTATGTTTAGTGATTTTAAAATCAAGAAATGCACCTTTACAAAATCAGTTGTGAACAAATTGAAAATGTTAGAGCTTTGATAGATGAACAGATTAATTCACCGAACGTTCTTGACAAATGTAAGCATAAATTTTAATTAATTACAGTTTTAAAATGTTTAATTAAAAATGCATACCTTCATTAACAGAAATGCAGATGACAATCAAAATAGAGCAATCACATTTTTACCTTCGTAAGTTCACACCAATGTTAGAAGTACTGCTAATATGAACTCAGTCCAAGACAGGAATGCTTTATATCTGTGCCAATTCACATCATAGGTGGATTGTGCTGCAATTTCAAAAAAAAACTGCAGTATATACACTGGAAATGAAAACAAGATTTACTTCATGTAAAATGCATAATAAATGACATTGCTCCATAGAAGGAGGGCAATCATAGCTTTCAGCTTCTGCAGTAGTGAGAAGTATATCCAACAGGGAAAAATTCACATCTTATCCACTTCATTCAGAATTTACAAAATACCAAGCATTTCACTGCAATTCTAGACTGTTCAAATGAAATGCAGGCAGCATGGAATGCTGCCTGACAAAGTTAAGTCAAGTGGTAAGATTTTAGTTTCTCTGCAGTACCGCAGAACAATCCCAATACTACCAGAAGCCATTTTTGTATAAAAAGATAGTCTTTTCCCCATTCTGTTCCACACTAAAACAATATACTCTGTTACAACAGTAGGTACATGTACCTCTAAATAGTTGCATCAGCTTCCTAAACAGTTTAAAGGCTTGCCCTTGTTAATTGCACATTTTCTAACTTTCAAAGCTGTATAATTTAAAGCAATGAAGGGATTTAATGGAGGGGCTAAGTGAAACAGTTTTACATAACTATTATTCTATGCAGTATGTTTTAATTTCAAGGCTTGATCCTGGTACAACACTTCAGTTGGTTACTCTAGGTGATGAAGAAACCATTCAATTCACTTGTTTCCCCATCAAGATCTAGCCATTAAAATATCTTCACATTTGAATCAGGTCATTAAATGTAAAATGGTCAATTCTCAAATACAGACACTTAAAAAATACAGATGCTATTAAACAAATTTGAACAAATTTATACCCGTATGTATCATTAAAGGCTTTAGTTTTTCCATAACATTGGGCAAAACAATTTCTTACTGCCAAGCTGAATTTTGCCTGCTAGTCTGCATAGTTTTAAGATTGCCAGGCAATGGACAACTGCAATCTGATTCAAGAAATGCCACTGAATGAGCAAGCTAAAAATAAAAATAAGCTATAATTCATGTAAGTAATTGCACTTTTATATTCCCCAGCACCAGTGAAAAGTTAGTAAAATTTGATTATAAAACTAAACTTCTGAACAAGTTCAAACACTGCTACTTTCAAAAGCACCTATCCGTTTTCCTTAGTGCTTTTAAAACAGCCATTTTGATTACACAAAATACTGTTAGCCCATGTCACACCAATAGTTCATGCAAATTGCAGGAAAATCAAAACACTTTTTGAAGACACTGCGGATAGAGTTTGGCAACAACACATTCAAAATGGCGGCCTAGGTCCCATAGCTTGTCTGGTGACTCGTATACTTTCTTCCACTCATCAGATTCTTCATCATATTGGTATAAAGAATTCTTTCGACTAGTACGGAAAACGTGTTCCTCTACTACCACTTGCGTTGCTCGCACAAAAAGATGCAGTTTGTCAAGAAGCAAGAAAAGTTTAATGTAGGGGTTTGTCGATTGATCCAGAGGAAGGTCCTTCTTTTGCATCCATTTATTAAGTTGGATATCATAACTCTCCACTGTAAGCATTCTTTGATGTGCTTTACAAATTCCAGCTACATAGTAGATGGAACCTTTGCAGACAGCTGACAGCCCCTGGGATCTAGGCACACTCATTGGTGTCAAACAGCCCCAGTAGTCTTTGAGAGGATTGTAGCACAGAAAAAACTCACCTAAACAAAAGAAAAGACAATTCAGACATTGTTCAACAGAAAATGTTTGAAGGTGTGGTTTTATTATCCAATTAACTAAACTGGATGCTATAAAGATATCAGTCCACTGACCAAGTCAATTATACGCATCAGATCACCAACCAACCACATCACAATGCATTCGGGGTCACTAAAAACATGTAAACCCATCTGCAAATAAACAAATGACTAGACTTTTTACCTGTAACATTTTACATTTCATTTAAGTTCTTGATCACACCTTTTTACTAACCCAGTTATCAGTTTTTAAATGCAACATAATTGCTTGGTAGTGAAGGCGGCTGGAATAAGGTATCGTTAAATTTTTTTCAACTTGCACTCATCAGGACAATTTGCAAGAGTCAAGGAAAAAAACAACATATGGCATTAAGGAACAGTGCTGATTGGTTAGTCAGTGGTAAATAGTTGCCACAGGGAATGCATAAATTATGACGGTCATTTAATAAATAGGCTTAATACAAAATTGATCACAGCATTGCTGAGG
The DNA here is from genome assembly GCF_047496795.1 of Chiloscyllium punctatum. Classification (NCBI taxonomy): domain Eukaryota; kingdom Metazoa; phylum Chordata; class Chondrichthyes; order Orectolobiformes; family Hemiscylliidae; genus Chiloscyllium; species Chiloscyllium punctatum. The sequence goes on along the minus strand of NC_092750.1, from coordinate 45,401,539 downwards.
AGCCATTTGGAAGTCATTTGCTGTTCATTTATTGAGTGCGCATACACGTTCTCTCTGGAAAAAAACAGGGATATGTGCATGAATTTATGTGTTTCCAGGGCAAGCAGCACTTTCAGGATTACAGCAACTGCAGTGTGTTTGAACTCAAATGATAATTAATACAGATATTCATCAAAAACAAATGACCAGCCTCCCATTGACAGTCAAGTCAAATTGCAGAAAAACACAAGGCATAAAAGTACATTAAAACCACACATATGTAGCTAGAACTCATGGAAACATTCTATTTCACAGTCTAGTCATCTCGATAAATGATAAAGTAATGATGGAACACCTCTGCCAGAACATTGTTAGCATAATTTACTGTGGTACGCATGCTAGCACTGGATGATAATATATTAGCAACGTATTTTTTAGTACTCTAACATGTTAGTTCAATCAACACTTGCAAAACGTAGTCTGTGATTCAGACTAAGTAGTTAAAGAAATATTTTAAAGAAACATTGCAATGCAATGTAATTTACCAAAGAAAATTCAATTAGCTACAAAACCACTGAGGACTGGCTAAGTCCCAACCAGACAGTCAAGAGCCACACTTAAAATTTATATTGCCAATCTGAAGATTTAATTTAGAATTTTTTGGCATTCTATATCTTATGCATGCAGTGATGAGGACATAAAGCCATTCTAGTTAAAGAGATTTTAATATTTAACTATTGACTTTCTTCAGAAGCTGCCCTAGAATGATTTTTTGAACAATTCTGATAAAAATGGTTCAGGAATCTATGAAAATGGTATTCTGTAGCTTGTAGCAAAGTAACAAGTAGTTGCTTTCTCAATGTTAAATGCAAAATAAATAGGATGCAATGTACAACAATATCTCAGAAATAGTAGCACATGGATATGTTCAACCACTCCACGATTGCCATGTGGTCAAATTTTTATTTTCAATTTTCAGTTTACTCAATTCTGGGAACACCCATATGAAAGACAAATTCCAAGAAAAGGTTTAGTTTAAATGGCTCACCAGTAACTTCTCATAGCAGTTAGGAAAGGAAATTAGTGCAGGCCTTTCCAGGGAGAGCTTAATTACATGCAATGTTTTCATTAACAAGTACCATATAAAAGGTGGTTTAAAACTGAAATCAGAAAAATGCATGCCAGCCTTAAGGCATGGGGAAGGGTATTAACTATCAGTCAAATATGCCTTAAAATGAAAGAACAAATCCAATATTGAATGCGGTCTTCTGCCAAAATATTCATTATAAAAGGGGACCAAGGTGATCAAAACAAGAAAGTGACTAATCAATTAAGATTTTAAAGTTTCCAAAATAAATTGTGTATTATTTGAAAGCAGGTTGATGGCACAGCAGAAGATACACAAGCAACAAAATAATGAATCACTTCAACCCAAAATAGATGCAAGTGCATCATGCAATTTGACTGAAGGAGCCAGCTTTACCTGACATCACAAACATAACAGGATTATGTATAATGAAACATTACAAATCACATTCTTAGGATACAAGGATCAAGATCATTTTGATTTACTGTTCCGTCTAAACCTTTGAATGAAATTCATCCCTTCAATTATTCTTAATTCTTGAAGAAAAATTAGACAATATTCCCTGCAAGGGGTGTGGTAGTAGGGAGCAACCTCATTCAAGAGCCTGACAGCAGTAGGGAGTGAGTCACTTTTCCAGTTTTCAGTCAGAGAATCATGATCTGCATCAAGGTAACTGAGGGAAACAGAATTTAAAATAGGACAGAACATTGTCGATGTAAATTTTAAAAACCTGTATTAGCAGACAAGTACACTCTGGTTAAAGATATTTGTTCGCTCCACCCCATAATCACTGAACATATTACGTATTACAAACAGTTCTAATATTTCTCTAATACATAGTAGCATGCATCTGAAACTTAAAATAATTGATTTTCTTTGTTGTAAGAGATGAGGGGAGTAGGAAATAGAAAGCAAATGTGTGGAAAAATAAATAAATGAAGACAGTTCTTGATAAGAGGAGATTACTACCAATTACTGAGAATGGTGAACTATTATGAATCAATTTTGGTGCACAGGCTAAGTATATATTAAATCACTTTGTAAAATGTTATCAATCTCTCTACCAACGAGCCAGAGTTAATCCAATTTGCATTTTACAACTAACAGTGATAGTTGCTCATGACTGGTAGAAGCTGAGAGTCAGGAATGAGAATTCTGTATCCCACACTAGAATAAGACCTTCACAGCATTAATAGCCAAAGGCCTTGATAATCAATCAATTACAGGGAAAGGATTACATTTTATCAACTGTGATCCTTTTCAGTCTGAGCATCGAATTTAGAACTTCTTAGTTCTGTTACAATTAGAATCAAAGGCCTGATAACTATCCCACCTTAATTAAGATCAGCCTGAATGAGATCAGAGCTGAATTTTAGCAAAGCATGCAAATATAAATATAACAAATACTCAAATTATTGCAGTTAAAAGCAAAAAAGAAAACTTCACCTGCACATCATGTCAACAAACAACCTGACTTACCAGCAACTGCTTTAATATTAAATGGTATTGCTTCAGGGCATTTACATGAACTCAGCAAACTCACTGTCAAATTGACATTGAAATGAGCTCAAAATTTAAAAGTAGTACTTCTGTCATCAGCTGTCGCTAAACATGGCAAAACAGCAAATTCAAATGAATCACTGAAGTGATAATTTCCTCAAAGCAGAATGACTGAATTGTAAGAGATTGATTTTATTCATGCTTGAGCCATAAACATCAATTAGGTAAAAACAATGACTGCAGATGCTGGAAACCAGATTCTGGAGTAGAATGGTGCTGGAAAAGCACAGCAGTTCAGGCAGCATCCGAAGAGCAGGAAAATCAATGTTTCGGGCAAAAGCCCTTCATCAGGAATACAGGTAGAGTGCCTAAAGGGTGGAGAGATAATTGAGAGGAGGGTGGGGGTGGGGGTGGGGGTGGGAAGAAAGTAGCATAGAGTACAGTAGGTGAGTGGGGGTACGGATGAAGGTGATAGGTCAGGGAGGAGGGTGGGGGAAGGTAGCAAAGAGTACAATGGGTGGATGGGGGTGGGATGAAGGTGATAGGTCAGAGAGGAGGGTGGAGTGGATAGGTGGAAAAGAAGATAGGCAGGTAGGACAGGTCATGGGGATGATGCTGACCTGGAAGTTTGGAACTGGGGTGAGATGGGGGAAAGAGGAAATGAGGAAACTGGTGAAGTCCACATTGATACCCTGGGGTTGAAGTGTTCCGAGGCGGAAGATGAGACGTTCTTCCTCCAGGCGTCGAGTGGTGAGGGAGCGACGGTGAAGGAGGCCCAGGACCTCCATGTCCTCGGCTGAGTGGGAGGGGGAGTTGAAAGCTGGGCCACAGGGCGGTGTGGTTGATTGGTGCGGGTGTCCCAGAGATGTTCCCTAAGGCACTCTGCTAGGAGGCATCCAGTCTCCCCACTGTAGAGGAGACCACATCGGGAGCAACTGATACAATAAATGATATTGGTGGATGTGCAGGTAAAACTTTGATGGATGTGGAAAGCTCCTTTAGGGCCTTGGATGGAGGCGAGGGAGGTGGTGTGGGCGCAGATTTTGCAATTCCTGCAGTGACAGGGGAATGTGCCAGGACAGGAGGGTGGGTTGTTGGGGGCGTGGACTTGACCAGATAGTCACGGAGGGCGGAAAGGCATGGGGAGAGAAATATATCCCTGGCACACTGACCTCTACACCGCTAAAGCCAGATGCCAACTCAAGGACACCTCCTCCTACCATCCCCTCTGCCATGACACCCCCCCCCCCACCTTCCCTCACCAAACCATCATCTCCCAGACAATACAGAACCTCATCACCTCAGGAGATCTCCCACCCACAGCTTCCAAACTCAGTCTGGGAACCCAGCACTGCCCGGTTCTACCTCCTTCCCAAAATCCACAAGCCTGACCACCCTGGCTGACCCATTGTCTCAGCATGCTCCTGTCCCAGTGAACTCCTCTACCTACCTCGACACTGTCCTATCCCCCCCAGTCCACAAACTCCCCACATACGTTCGAGACACCACCCATGCCCTCCACTTCCTCCAAGACTTCTGTTTCCCCTGTCCCCAACGCCTCATCTTCATCATGGATATCCAATCCCTCTACACCTCCATCCGCCATGACCAGGGCCTCCAAGCCCTCAGTTTCTTCCTCTCCCAACGTCCCCAACAGTACACTTCCACCGACACTCATTCGTTTGGCCGAACTGGTCCTCACCCTTAACAATTTCTCCTTCGAATCCTCCCATTTCCTCCAGACCAAAAGGGTAGACATGAGCCCCAATGGAGCCCTTACTCACCCCATATGGGCCCCAGCTATGCGGGTCTCTTTGTTGGCTACGTAGAACAGTCGATCTTCTGTAATTACACCGGCACCACTTCCTCTGCTACATTGATGACTGCATTGGCGCCACCTCGTGCTCTCGCGAGGAGGTTGAGCAATTCATCAACTTCACCAACACATTCCACCCCAATCTTAAATTTACTTGGACCATCTCTGACACCTCCCTCCCCTCCTGGACCTCTCCATCTCCACTAATGACGACCGACTGGACACCGACAGTTTTTTTTTTTTACAAACCCGACTCCCACAGCTACCTGGATTACACCTCTTCCCACCCTACCTCCTGCAAAAATACCACCCTGTATTCCCAATTCCTCGGCCTCCGCTGTATCTGCTCCCAGGAGGAGCAGTTCCACCACAGAACACACCAGATGGCGGCCTCCTTTAGAGACCGCAATTTCTCTTCCCACGTGGTTAAAGATGCCCTCCAAAGCATCTCGTCCACATCCCGCACATCCACCCTCAGACCCCACCCCTCCAACCGTAACAAGTTCAGAATCCCCCTGGTGCTCACCTTCCACCATACCAACCTTCGCATAAACAAAATCATCCGCCGACATTTCTGCCACCTCCAAACAGACCCCACCACCAGGGATATATTTCCCTCCCCACCCCTTTCCGCCTTCCGCAAAGACCGTTCCCTCCATGACTACCTGGTCAGGTCCACGCCCCCCAACAACCCACCCTCCTGTCCTGGCACCTTCCCCCTGCTACTGCAGGAATTGCAAAACCTGCGCCCACACCACCTTACTCACCTCCATTCAAGGCCCTAAATGTGCCTTCCACATCCATCAAAAATTTTACCTACACATCCACCAATATCATTTATTGTATCCGTTGCTCCCGATGCGGTCTCTACATTGGGGAGACTGGACGCCTCCTAGCAGAGCAATTTAGGGAACATCTCTGGGACACCTGCACCAATCAACCACACTGCCTTGTGGCCTAACATTTCAACTCCCCCTCCCACTCAGCCGAGGACATGGAGGTCCTGGGCCTCCTTCACCACTGCTCCCTCACCACCTGACGCCTGGAGAAAGAACACATCTTCTGCCTCGGAACACTTCAACCCCAGGGCATCAATGTGGACTTCACCAGTTTCCTCATTTCCCCTTCCCCCACCTCACCCCAGTTCCAAACTTCCAGCTCAGCACCGTCCCCATGACCTCTCCTACCGGCCTATCATCTTTTCCACCTATCCACTCCACCCTCCTCTCTGACCTATCACCTTCATCCCCTCCCCCACCCACCTACTGTACTCTATGCTACTTTCTCCCCACCCCCACCCTCCTCTCATTTATCTCTCCACCCTTCAGGCACTCTGCCTGTATTCCTGATGAAGGGCTTTTGCCCGAAACATCGATTTTCCTGCTCCTCGGATGCTGCCTGAACTGCTGTGCTTTTCCAGCACCACTCTACTCCGTAAACATCAATGGCAAGGCCAGCATTTAAAAGTCTGCCTCAGACAGCAGTGGCTTGCTAGGTTATTTCAAATCTGACCACACTGCGCTGTGACATCAGGACCACAACAAATGAAAGATGTATCATCATATGGGAACTCTAATTCTAAAGCAGAAGTAAACTGGCATTTTGATTTTCAGCGCTGAGAGGGTGTTTTTCTCTTTTAAGGGTCAGAATGTTACTTGTGACAATAAACTAAAGATAGTGTCCCAAGAAATCATGTGAATTAAGCTAAATGGCTAAACAAGCTTCCTGGTGCAATAATTGTTGGTTACTGTTGACTTTAGTACTGACAACCTACAGCAAGACAGGTGGCTAGGGCCACAGGCAGTTTGAGTTCAGAAGAAAAAGATCTTTACAAGAAGGGCAATTTAATTTTCAGCAGCCTTAAGACTGTTTAGCAGTCGTCTAATTAAGAAGGTTTGAAAAATTCTACATCGTTTCTTAGGGCTCAGTGAGGAAAAAGCAGCAAGTTAGGCTGTCTGTACATCTTGCGGAAAGATGGTAAGAATTACATCCGGTGAATGTACAGAAAGTCATCAAAAAGGAAACGCAACCAGCTCAGCTCAGTCAGAAATTTTCAAGTGAAGACAGAAGAAGTGACACTTCACCCAAGTTGAATATTTGTAAAGGATATAGCTGGGAACAAGAATTGATTCTTTTCAGCTGTTTGTAACATCATCCCAAATTGCCAAGCATGTATTGCTTGGTATTTTGTTTACTTTGTTTAATAAAGTTATATTATTTTGTTATAAGTGCATTAGTAGCCGGTGTTCAGTGACTGACTACTAGGTAGCCAAATTACAAAAATAAAACTTATGGTCTACTGACCCAGATTTTACTCTGAAATCTATCATTGACAGCATTACCATCAGATGGGAGCATAAGAAAGTGAGGCTTGTGCAAAACAGATCAATCAACCTTTAAAGAAAACATGCGCGTGTAACTTCTGGGAATAAAAACAGGATTTGTTCCGATTACAGAGAACAAAGAAAATTACAACACACGAATAGGCCCTTCAGCCCTCGAAGCCTGCACCAATCTAGATCCTCTATCTAAACTAGTCACCCATTTCCGAAGGGTCTGAACGCCTCTGCTCCCTGCCCGTTCGTTTATCGGTCTAGATATATCTTAAATGATGTTATCATGCCCACCTTTACTACCAGTGTTCCAGGCACCCACCACCCTCTCCGTAAATAACTTTACATGCCTATCTCCCTTAAACTTTTCCCCTCTCACTTTGAGCTCCTAACCCCTAGTAATTGAATTCCCCCACTCTGGGGGAAAAGGTTTCTTGCTATCCACCCCGTCCATACCTCTCATGATATTGTAGAGCTCAAATCAGGTTTCCCCCCCCCTCAACTTCCGTCTTTCTAATGAGAATAATCCTAATCTACTCGACCTCTCTTCATAGCGAATGCACTCCCTACCAGGCAACATCCTGGTGAACCTCCTCTGCACCCTCTCCAAAGCATCCACATACTTCTGGTAATGTGGCAACCAGAACTGCATGCAGTATGCCAAAGCTGATTTGACCATTGCTAAAGCGTTTCTGGTAGAAAATATAAACAGCTAATTATTTGAAATCTTTGACTATAGCTACATGGAGCTAGTGAATAAGTTCAAGATAGAAATAAAAGCAGGATCAGAAAAACTTGATATGTTTAAAATTATTACCCAGCATTCAGAAATAAAACAAGTGAAACCTAAAATTGATAACCTAGAATCAGCTAACATTTAGTTAGAAATAGAAACATGACTTAGTAAATGCAAAAACTTGAATTGGAAAAAGAGAGCCATGGAATGAAAATGAAAACAGAAAGGGCAATCAAAATTGAACACAAAGAAAGGAAAACAAAAACTGGAAATACAAAAGCTGGAATTGGAAAGTCAGGGGAACGAAGCAGTAGTTCAGAGGATGATTCAGCTTCCAAAGAGAACGTAGAACAGTATTAGGCCATTCAGCCCCTCAAGCCTGTCCTGCCATTTTATAAGACTATGGCTGGTCTGCCTAGACCTCATCAGTTTCTCATAGCCCTCAAGTTCTCGCTACTTCAAAAAATCTACTTCCTCTTTAAATACATTCAGCAATCTTGCCTCCAAAATCTGGAGGTAGAGAACTCTAGACATTCGCTACTCTCAGAAGGAATTCTTCTGCATCTCAGTTTTAAATGAGTGCGTATTTAATCTGTAATGATATCGTTTAGTTCTCCAACTAATGGAAACATCTTCTGAACAATCTAATACAAGCAAAATACTGTAGATGCTGGAAATCTGAAACAAACACACAAAATGCTGAAGAAACTAAACATGTCTGACAGCATCTGCAGAGAGAAAAATGAAATTAACTACTTGTCTGGAATGAAGATGCTTCAGAACAGAGAAAAAAATTACAGTTTATCCAACTTTGTCTGTTTGTTTCTCAATATTGACCTTGTCAAGCCCCCTCAGAATACTGTGCATGCTAATAAGATTACTCTTCATTCATCTAAACTCTAATGAATAAGGGCTAAATCTGTTTTTGTCATTCTTGATAGACACCTCCTTCATCCAAGGAATTGTCTAGTGAATCGCTTTTGAACTGCCACCAATGTCAAAGTATCCCTTTTTAAATAAAGGGACCACAAATAATTGTAGCCTCAACAACAGCTTGTAAGTTTTAGCAAGTCTCTCATTTTTAATTCCAACCTCCCGGGCAACGAAGGCTAAAATTTCATTTCCCTTCATTCTTTCTTAGTGCATCTGCACTCCAGACTGCCATTTCATGTACAACACCCAGGTCACTCTGCACTGCACTTTTTGGAGTCTCTCACTATTTAAATAATAGTCTGCCTTTGATCTTTCCTACTAAAGTTCATGACCCCACACTTACTACTTTAAACTCCATCTAATTTTTTTTTACATACTCAATCTATCCATATGCAGTCAGCACAACATGCTCTTGTCTATTTTTGTCTAATCAGCAAATCTGCATACGTTACACTGTTCACTCTCTTCCAAGTCATTAATGTTAAATGATTGAGGCCCTAGGACTGGTGGCCCACTCCACAAATTCCACTAAACTGACATTTTTCTAGCTGTCATTTTTCTTGCCATCAGTCCTGAAGAAGGGTGACTTAACTCAAAATGTTAACTGATTTTTCTCCACAAATGCTGCCAAACCTGCTGAACTTTTTCAGTCATTTTTAAATTTTATTTAATTTTATCAAATTTATTTTTATGCTACAATCCCACGTTTCCTGTAGGTTGCATAACCTTAAAGCTGCTCAACAGTTTTATTAAACCAAACAGCATGCTGATGTGTTGACTTCTAGAAGCCACTGCCACATACAGACCAGCTGTAAAAAAAAACAATGCATGGAATACAGTCTACATCTCCTAACTTCCCTTTATTAACTTGGCTTTGTTATATTCTCAAATTTAGGATCCCTCTTACAAAAATAATCAGAGTCAATGTAGTTTAACATTTTTTGAACTATTCTGCTAATTTCTTATAAACAACAGACTCTAGCATTTTCCTCAATGGCAGATACTAGACTAAGCAGCCTTTAGTTTCCTGCTAGCTGTCTCCTTCCTTTATCGATCAGCAGTTGGGATGGGGGGGGGGGTCACACTGGCAATTTTCGAGGGATTTGATTAGATTAGGTACCTATACTTAACGCTTAAATTTACAGAGGATGAAGCTGAAAGATATTTTGCCTTATTTAAAAAAAGTTAGTTGGGAAGTTGAAGTAGTTAAAAGATATTTGGGTCGTAACTGAGTTTCAAAGGTAGGAACAACCATGAATACACAATCAAGTTTGTCAGGAAGAGCAACCTAAAGAACATAATACTGTTTTTAATAAACATTTAAACAAAAAAAAAAGCATTCATGATCCCGAAACATATCAGTTAAAGTTTAGGACTAGAAGACAGACAGCTAATTGGATATTTTAAAAATTTGCTAAAAGAAAAATGTTATGGGATCAGTGGTTTTAATCACTGAAGTTGAGAAAACTTTGAAAATGTGAGGCAAACCATGATAGTGAGAGAACTCCAAAAAGTATTCTGGCAATTCTTAAGACTTATTTTGAGGACTGTCACATATGAAATTCTAAAGCAGAGCAGCTCTAGCAAATATCTAGGATATCTCACACAGAGAGTTGGGAAAATTGATCAGGTGCATATCATGAAAGAAGTTGAAGAATAGAAAATAATCTGGGTTGAAAGGCATTAGTTTTATTGAACAAACAGAAAGAGGAAGGTTAGAATCTTAAAAGTGATTAAATAAGTAATATGCTGCAACTGTAATAAGATTGGATATACTAAAGCTAATTGCTGGGAATTAAATGGGAATCCTATTACATTAAAAGGAATGTTTGGCAAAGAATGCAAAAGCAAAATAAAAACTGTACTCAACCTGCAGCAGCAGTACAAGTGGAGCATGTTTTCTTGGAACCTACCAGTAGGAAAGAGATGAATCAAGACAGTCAAACAATTTCCTATAATTGCTGCCGAAGGCAACTGGAGATGTTGATTATTTTATTTCAAAAAGGGAGTGTATTTTTAAAAATTTGTTCACAGATTGAGAACATCACTGGCTAGACAAGCATTTACTGCCCACCTCTAACTGCCCAGAGGGCAGTGAAGAGTTAAACCACATTGTTGTGGGTCTGGAGTCACACGCAAACCAGACCAAGAAAGGATGGCAGCTTCCATCCCTGAAGGCATATTATTGAATCAGATGGGTTTTTCTGACAATTGACAATGGATTAATGGTTATTATTAGACCCCGATTCCTAGATTTTCATTGATTTCAACTTCTACCATCTACCGTGGGGGGGGATCTGAACACCAGTCCCCAGAACACCACCACTAGGCTATCGTCTTCCTGAATTTCGAAAGAGGCAGAACAATGAATAGTTCATAAGCAATAAATGGAGCTCATACAATTTGTCTTGCTAATGAGGCTAATGAAGGAGAAAATTTTAATTGGAAGTGCACAGTGAAGTTAAAAACTGGTCCTGTTACGAAGATAATAGAAAAATATCACAATATGTAGAGGTGAAATAAAGAGTGACTTATTAAAGACAATTTTCAGTTGCATTAGCGCAATAAATCACTATAAAAGGAATTGATTTGATTTTGGGAATGACCTGGGCTGGTTCAAAAATATTGGCCTTAGCAATGTTATTTGATAAACCAGTAGAAGAAACCGATAATCTACAGGAAAATATACTGGACAGGTTCCTGATTCTTATGACTAAATCTCACATTCATAGGATTACGCACAGAGACAGTGGCTACAAAAAAAGGGGACTGACTTAGAAATCAAGTTCTAAGATGTTATTTATAAAAACTTAAAGTAAACTAAAAGATAAAGACAAAGACAATGAGGTTGACATACTTTGCCTAGCTTCTTTAATAGAAATACAAGATCAGACAGATCTGGAATTGAAAAAGCTATATCAAATAGTCTGCTCAAAGTGAATCAGAACCAATACCCAAGTAATTATTTAAAAGACAAAGTCCTAATGAGAAAATGGAGACCACCCAAAATACCAGGTGATGAGGAATGGGTGTTGTCCATCGGGGACAATTCCATCTGAGTATCATAAACTTTTAATGAGTGGTTCACAAAATTCCAATGGTCAGTCACTTAGATATTAGGTAAACAAAGGGAAAAACTAAAATATTTTTATTAGTTAGCATTTAATGACTTGGTCATATTTTGCCAGATGTGCCCTATGTCAACAATGCAGAAATCCCAACCATCAATTCTGCCTGCACTTTGAAATCTGATACAGCTTTCAAAAGAACCATAACCAAGGTTTTAATAAATTGTGCTGGAAAAAAGGAGCAAGATAGGCCATTCAGCCTGTCAAGGCTTGACATTCAATATGCTCATGACTGATCAGAAGTCCAATACCTTTCACTAACTTCATTCCCATAAGCCTGTACACCACCTGTAATCAAGAATCTGTCACTCACTATCCTAAACATACTCAAAAACCGAGCCTCTACAGCCCCCTCTGGTAAAGAATTCTAAAAGTTTACAATCCTGAGTAAAATAAATTCTACTCACACGATTAAGTTGCATTCTCCTTATTTTTAAACCATCTCCTAGATTAAGATTCCGTCATTATGAGAAATATCACACCAGTATCTACCCTGTTGATCCTTTTCATTATTTTCTAAATTTTAATTAGCTATTCGGTCATTCTGCAAAACTCCAGTCTCAGTTTGCCCAATCCCTCTTCACAAAGTCCTGCCATTCCATAACAAGGCTGGTGAACCTTTGAGGCACACTCTCTATGGCAATAATATATTTCTTGAGATAAGGAGACTAAAACTGTACACAGTACTCCAGTTGGGGTCTAATCAAGCTCTAATGCACTGAAGCAAGACTTCACTATTCCTTTAATCTGCAGTACTCAATCTTGGAATGAGAATAAATATCTTAACAATTTCAGGTACGTGGACAAGATTTTTTGAGATGCTGCCTTTGGAGAAAATTACAAAGTTCTTTTATGGAACAATTAGTTCCAATTTCTTCCAAGATTTAACCCAAAATATGGATAAAGATTGCCACAAATATTTTGCATCATGAAAACTCAATAAAACAATTTTTGTCCTCCCTTTGTCACCCACAATTTGAAAGAGCATTAGAAAGATGTCAACAAACTTTAAACACCAAGACTGGACCTTATTGCCAGGAATGCAGCACTGGGATGAAAGAATTCCCTTATTATTGTTTTCCATTAGGGATGCCTTTAGTGAATCCAGAGGATTCAGTCTTTTTGAACTGAAATATGAACACCAGGTGAGAGGACCACTTAAATTAAAAATGGGAAATTTAAAAATCAAAAATTCCAGAGTTTAAACTAACAACCTGTGTTTCAGGCTTTCAAGAAAAATTAACCAAAGTGTGAGAGTTGTCCTTAAAGTATTTATTATGTGGAGGTGCCGGTATTGGACTGGGGTGGACAAAATTGTGAGATTTTTAATAAAGTATTTTAAAAATCCTCAATGAAAAATAAGAGCTAATAAAAAGACTAACATCCAGAATTTTATTGTAGGAGACAAGGTGTTAATACTATAACCTATTTTCTGTGAAGTATTAAAAGCAAGGTTCACTGGACCAAATCAAAAACACACTCAATGTGAAAATTCAATGATGTGAATTATACACAGATTACTCTGGAGTGTATTAAAAAACACGAAGTGTCATATGTTAAAGTGATATGTTAAATCAGTATAACAATAAGAAGGATTGTCAGGTTAGAAGTGCATTTAGTGGTAAACCAAATAGGGAGTCAAATAGAAATATCAGAGCAATTGGATAATAAATCAGACTCTCCAGTGATATGATTACAAAATAGTGATGCTGAAAAAGTTAGATAGCATAATATTTTATCTCCGAGAAAGCTAGGTAAGTGTTTATAAAAAGCTATGAGTAGAATGCATTTATTGGTGTAAAAAGGGCAGGAAAACATCTGACTATATATTATGTTTACGTAGGGAATATATTACATACAAAGCACAGAAGTCAGCTCAAATGAGACAAGACAGCACATTTACGATAGAAAACAACAGTTTTAAAAGCTGGAGCTCACCTATTATGATGATGCCGAACCAGATGGGTCAAAATGACTGCATCGATTATCACAAAGTTAATGTGGTAACAAAGACGGATTAATAGCTGATTCCTCAATTGGAGGACTGGATTGAGAGGGTTGAACAAGCACATTTGTTTACAAAGATTGATGCGTTAAAAGGATATTGGCAAGTTCAACTGACTAAAGAATCTTGCAAAATGTCCAGATTACAGAGGAGGAAGTGCTGGATACCTTTAAACAGTAAAGGTGGATAAATCCCCAGGACCTGATCAGGTGTAACCTCAAACTCTGTGGGAAGCTAGAGAAGTGATTGCTGGGCCTCTTACTGAGATACTTGTATCATCGATAGTCACAGGTGAGGTGCCAGAAGACTGGAGTTTGGCTAATGTGTTGCCAATGTTTAAGAAAGGTGATAAGGACAAGCCAAGGAACTATAGACCAGTGAACCTGACGTTGTGGTGGGCAAGTTATTGGAGGGAATCCTGAGGGACAGGATGTACATGTATTTGGAAAGGCAAGGACTGATTCGCGATAGTCAACATGGATTTGTGAGTGGGAAATCATCTCTCAAAAACTTGATTGAGTTTTTTGAACAAGTAAAGATGATTGATGAGTGCAGAGCGGTAGATGTGATCTATATGGACTTCAGTAAGACTTTCAACAAGGTTCCCCATGGGGCGGGGGGGGGGGGGTGAGATCTTATGGAATACAGGGAGAACTAACCATTTGGATACAGAACTGGCTCAAAGATAGAAGACAGGGTGGTGGTGGTGGAGGGTTGTTTTTCAGACTGGAGGCCTGTGACCAGTGGAGTGCCACAAGGATCAGTGCTGGGCCCTCTACTTTTTGTTATTTACATAAATGATTTGGATGCGAGCATAAGAGGTACAGTTAGTAAGTTTACAGATGACACCAAATTGGAGATGTAGTGGACAGCAAAGAAGGTTACCTCAGATTACAACAGGACCTGAACCAGATGGGTCAATGGGCTGAGAAGTGGCAGATGGAGTTTAATTCAGATAAATGAGAGGTGCTGCATTTTGGGAAAGCAAATCTTAGCAGGACTTATACACCCAACGGTAAGGTCCTAGGGACTGTTGCTGAACAAAGAGACCTTGGAGTGCCGGTTCTTAGCTCCTTGAAAGTGGAGTTGCAGGTAGATAGGATAGTGAAGGAGACGTTTGGTATGCTTTATTTATTGGTCAGAGTATTGAGTACAGGAGTTGGGAGGTCATGTTGCGGCTGTATGGGACATTGGTTAGGCCACTGTTGGAATGTTGCGTGCAATTCTGGTCTCCTCCCTATCGGAAAGATGTCGTGAAACTTGAAAGGATTCTGAAAAGATTTACAAGGATGGTGCCCGGGTTGGAGGATCTGAGCTACAGAGAGAGGTTGAACAGGCTGGGGCTGCTTTCCCTGGAGTGTCGGAGGCTGAGGGGTGACCTTATAGAGGTTTACAAAATTATGAGGGGCATAGATAGGATAAATAGACAAAGTCTTTTCCCGGGGGTTGGGGAGTCCAGAACTAGAGGGCATAGGTTTAGGGTGAGAGGGAAAAGATATAAAAGAGACTTAAGTGGCAACTTTTTCATGCAGAGGGTGGTACGTGTATGCTGCCAGAGATTGTGGTGGAGGCTGGTAGAAATGCAACATTTAAAAGGCATTTGGAGGGGTATATGAATAGGAAGGGTTTGAAGGCAAATGGGCCGGGTGCTGGCAGGTGGGACTAGACTGGGTTGGGATATCTGGCCGGCATGGACAGTTTGGACCAAAGGGTCTGTTTCCATGCTGTACATCTCTATGACTAAGTATCAGCTTTTGAAATACTGGATGGATTTTATCAATATAAAATCATGTGACTTGGAATGCAAAATACACAAAAAACTCTAAAGATTATCCAATAAGGCCACCAAAGGATTATGTAGCTAATAAATTTGATTGTGTTAAACCAAACCTGGAAAGATTTACAACATTTGAACAAACTGTATTATTGGTTACAAAACAGCGAATTTGATCATAAATTTTGCTAAAAATGAATTGCTAAAGTAAACTGACACATAGAGACAAGACCAAGCAGCAGTAAGAGAAATAAAGACTGGGGGTCTCATACTTTCCAGTGCTTGGGACAAAATATGAAATTCTGTAACATACTGGCAACAGTATATTTAGTCACAAGTTTCTTCTGAATTTCAGCACTGTGGGGCTTTTCTGACAATTTATTTAAAGAAGCAAAATAAATCAAATGGATAAAAGAATGTCAAGGTGCCTCAGACAACTTGAAGCTGTACTGGTCACCCCATCAGTTCCAGCAGTATCAGAGAATGATGTTTAAACCAGCTGTTGATGAGAGTAGCATCATTGTGGGTGCCATTTTACTGCAAAAGTCCTAATATGATGATTAAAATGGATTTAGATTAGATTCCCTACAGTGTGGAAATAGGCCCTACGGCCCAACCAGTCCACACCGACCCTCCAAAGAGTAACCCACCCAGATTCATTTCCCTCTGACTAATACACCTGACACTGGGCAATGTAGCATGGCCAATTCACCTAACCTGCACATCTTTGGACTGTGCGAGGAACCTGGAGCACCCGGAGGAAACCCACGCAGTCACGGGGAGAATGTGCAAACTCCACACAGACAGTCACCTAGGCTGGAATTGAACCTGGGACCTGGTGCTTTGAGGCAGCAGTGCTAACCACTGAGCCACCGTGGACTTGTGTAGAATAGGATTGTTGTGAAAATCCATGCACTGTTTATCTAGAAAACCGAATTGTCTGAAAGTATTTTTTTGGGAAGTTTAGGTATGAAGGAAGTTTGTAATATTTTATTATTTGAGAATTTGGATTCTCAAGCTAATGTAAATACATCTTTCATTTCAATGGTGCAAGAGTCTGATTTGCTTTTTAAAGGGTCAGGAAGTTATTTGGAACGTTAAGCTAAGGGCAGCCTTTTCAATAAATCATGTGACTTAAGCTACATGTCTCAACAAGCTCATGGAGAGATAACTGCTGCATATTGACAATTTGAGCATTTATAACATATAGGAAGACAAATGGCCAGGAGCCAGAGACAAGTTGAGTTCAGAAGAAAACGATCTTACCAGAAGGACAGTTTATATTTCAGCAGCCTTCAGGACAAAGCTAGAAATTAGTCTTAAGCTCTTTCAGGAGTACAAGTAGACAGGGCCAGAAAACTTATGCCTCAGATTATCTTAGAGTTCAGTTCAGTACAGTCACAGAGGCATAGAGATTACAACAAGGAAACAGACCCTTCGGTTCAACTCGTCCATGCCAACCAAATATCATAAGCTAATGTCGTCCATTTGCCTGTATTTGGCCCATATCCCTCTAAACCCTATTTATATATGCATCCCGATGACTTTTAAGTATTGTAATTGTACCAGCCTCCACCACTTCCTCTGGCATTTCATTCCATACACGCACCACTCTCTGCGTGAACATGCTGCCCCTTAGGGTCCCTTTTAAATCTTTCCCCTCTCATCCTAAACCTATGCTCTCTAGTTTCGGACTCCCCCAACCCAGGAAAAAGAACTTGCTCTTTACCCTATCCATGCCGCTGATGATTTTATAAACCTCTATAAAGGTCACCCCTCAGCCTCCAATGATCCAGGGAAAACAGACCCAGCCAGAATGCCTATATTTCTTGGGGAGACAATCACATCTGGTGAATGTGCAGAAAGTCACTAAAAAGGTAAAGGCATGCACTTTGTTAATTTATTGGGAAATTTTAAAGAATACTTCTCCAGAATTGTTTCTGTAAAGTACATGACTGGGAAATAAAAGGTGAATCTGTCTTTTTGTTGTTTAGAATAAGATTGTTTCAAATTATCATATCTTTATATAGTTTGGGTGTCTCGTTCCTTTTCTTTCCTGCCATCAATTTACATTCTAAGTATAATGTCAGCCTTATGTAAAATGTTCAGTGACTGACCACCCACCAAGGTAAACAAATTGCAAAGTAAACCTTAGGGTCTATCAATCCAGGTTTTAATGCTACAACCTGTACCCATCCAGTATTATCAGCTGGAAGAAAAGACATTAGTGAATCAAAACTAATTGTCAAAAATTCTATCTGAGTTTAACATTACTGAGATCAACTTTTTATTCCAGATTTAAATTATTGAATTTAAATTTCCTTAACAGCTTTAGTTGGACTTGAATGCATGACACTGGATCCTTAGTGCAAGCCCTTGTAGGTTAACCACTATATTCCCTGCTACACTTAAATTCAGCTCCAATCTTATTTACAGTGCTTTCAGTTTAAGATGTGTTATAACTGTCAAAACTCTACATAAAAACTGATGAAAATTAATGCAATACAACAATGGGTACATTGGGCATCCATACACACTTACCTTGCAGTACATAGATATTATCCTGATACTCCACAGCAGCATGAAACTCCATTGCAACAGGCATTGGACAAACAGCTATCCAGCAATTGTCTCTGGCATCATAGCACTCCACTGATTTTAGAGCATTCCGTCCATCACCTTCATACACCCGACCTCCAATTGCATAAATTTTGCTACAACAATAAACTAGTTTGCACCCAATTCGTGCCCTCAGTAATGGAGCTCTGGGTAACCACCTGTTTGCTGCATGGTCATGCATCCAGAAATCACTCTCTGCTTTATGATCTATAGATACATCACTGTTACTTGGTCTGTAACCTCCTGCAATATAAATATCATTATCAGGTGACACCAAGATTCCCACCTCCCTTAAATCATTAGGAGGCTTGCATAATTTGAAGACTTCTCCTGTGACAGTATCTAAACAAGGCACAGTTTGTTTCTTTCCTGAGTGTTTGTTGGCAGCCTCAAAGCAGATAATCATCTGTGAAGCAGTCATACCAAGTCTTGGTCTACAGCTATCAGCCCCGTCACTGTTTCCATGTTCTGAGGAGTTTCTAGCCATAACCTGTGCAAAAGTGCAAGGGATTTTCTGTAAAAAAGTCTTTTCCATCAGAGGTACACGTACACATTTGGCAAAAATGTCTGCAAGATGTGGCTCCCTTTTGTCTCTGTTATGCTCAAGCCACTGAATTATGCTTTCATAAACACACTCTTCCTTTTCCACATTTAGGTCATCACTGTTTAGAATGCTTGTGAGCTGGTCTTTAGTCAAATGGAGGAACTCCTGCTCTTTGGCAACACACAAAATTTTCTTTCTAATATAATCTTGAGCTTTCTCCTTCAATTCTTGGTGTCCATAAGCATCAGCAAACATAAAAACCCCAATGGAGTTCTGTGGATCCAGTCGGCTGATCATATACTGGGCACATTGGTCCTGCAACAATGGGATCTGGAAGAGACTTGCAGCTGTGAAGAGAGCCTGTACATTAACCTCTGTCAGTGATACTCGAGATGTATATGCATAGTCCAACACAAGCCGCATCGCATCATCTTCCACTCCCACAATTCGCACTTTTTTCTGTGTGCTCTCTGTAAGGCCACTTGTGAACATAGACCTATGAAATTAAAAATAGTTTAATGAATTGAATCTATTCTGGAATAAGCAATTTTCATCCATTTAGTCATGCATCAGAAAAGCACATCTTGCACAGTTAATTACTCTGCTGGTTGTGGGCAAATAAGCGTTGCTACACTGCAAAGATCTACAAACAGTAATGGGATGAATTACTGATCAATTTGTTTTGGATACATCGGTTAAGGGATGTTGGTCAGGGAACTGGGAAACCTCAGTTATTTGAATAAGTTCAAATGTTGAAAGTTCTGGTAGTTCAAACAATTGGGATGTCAAAAATCTTCTGATAGAGAGCTCCCTCAGTATTCCACTGGGATATCAACCCAAATTATGCATTGAAAGCATGCAATAGTTTGAATTAGTAGCCATCTAATTTAGAGGAATACCAACAATTGATACAACCTAAAAATCCAATTTCCTGAATTCTTTGACATTAACTACTTTACTCAAAACCTTTGTGAATCTACATCTTAACATGAAGCAAACTCAAAAATTAAACTTATGATTAACTGCTGAAATCCAAAAAGGACTGAAGAATTAGCTTTTTAGATTTGATTCTAATAAAACAGCTTTACTTAATTTACTACTTTTTATACAGGAAATAAAATTTTATGGAAAACAAATTATAAAAACTATTTAACTTATTTCGCAGTGGCTGACTGAATAAAATAATTGTAAACTGAAATTACTTTGAGTCCAGTTCTTTATAACAAAGCCATCTTGGACACCAGCTAAGGATTTCTTTAAAGCAAAAAAAGAGATTTTTCATTTGAAAGTATGTCATTCGCATCCTTCAGAAATGAGCTTTGAAGACAAAATTGTTGTTTCAGTTGACATCTATTTTGTCCATTCCCACTACTTTGATAAGCCATATGTTGGTGTGTAATATTAAATGTGACTAGCTACCAAAACAGCAAAAGCATACCTAAAGTAAGGACTAATTGCAGCGAGTACATTTCGGTGACAGGAAAACGTTTTTCCATGATCTACCTCCACCACAATGTCAGTCAGCTGCTGCTCATCGTACATACATTTAAGCTGCTGCAGAATGCTACATGCATGTGCAGGGTCCATCCCGATATTCTGACTTGGACTTGAAACTCCATTGTGTCCCAGTAAAAATTTATTCAATTCTGTGGAAACAAGGGCACTATTATTCACTGCTTAACACAAAAAACCTGACAGTCATGTAGATATATTCACACTAATGCACACGTCATTCTAAACCTCAAAATAAACAAAATATTTAGCAAGTATAATTTCATTTCCATTTCCAAAATCATGATAAACCAAAGAACCGGGGATGCTGGAGAGTTGAAACAAAGACAAATTGCTGGAGAAACTCAGAAGGTCTGGCAG
Source organism: Chiloscyllium punctatum (assembly GCF_047496795.1). Taxonomy (NCBI): domain Eukaryota; kingdom Metazoa; phylum Chordata; class Chondrichthyes; order Orectolobiformes; family Hemiscylliidae; genus Chiloscyllium; species Chiloscyllium punctatum. The sequence goes on along the minus strand of NC_092750.1, from coordinate 45,381,213 downwards.
CATGTGGAGAAAAAAGTAGACTTAACGTTATATGCCCAATGATTCTTTATCATGGTATGCCCAATAAGTGAAGAATTAACTTCAAAGTCTGTCAGTCAGAATATAGTTCTGCTAATTCTATCTGAACTAGTAATCATCCTCCCTCCACCCCCACCAGATGCTGACATGGGCTTGCTTGATGTCTATTTCAGGCATTTTTATTTCAGTCATACCAATATGAAGATGCTGAGAACTTTGCAGTAAAATTCAGGGATAAGAATTTTTTTCCACTCCTCAAGCACCAAATCAAACAATTCAAGCTTGATATGGCAGAAGGCAGCCCGAACAAAAGTAAAAGGTTAGCATGTTCCAGCCTAATTCCCTGTTAATACAACACGATAAATAATTCTTAGCAACCACTTGTTTAATATTTTTAATACAAAAGGTCATCAGTTGTGAGGAAAATGATCTGAAGTGAAAGGGATCCATGCATACTTTAATAGAAGTGGAGTAGCTATTTTAATTAGATATAACTGCATCACATTTCAAAGTGCCTTAAATTATAAGATGGCTGATGTACATTCCATTCCAGTCACAATAAAAATAAAACTGAAATTCTTCCTGATAGATTTGGCTTATTGCAAGAGAGTGTCTATGATTACAATATTTGCAAGTCACAATAAATCCAGAATCTGCTTGGTTTGAAGTAAAAGTAATTTTTCTCAGGCTTTCTAGGTAAATCATTGGCAATAACTCCAGATATTGTGAATTTAAAGTTGATCTTCACATTGTCAGTGTTGTCTTGCTAATGGGACTTGTATTTGGAACTGAACATATGAAACAACTAGCAAAGCCCAAAAAATAAGTTAAGCCATCTAAACTAATACGTTCAAAATTAGTTATTTACAACTCATACCACTTAAGTAGCAATCTAAAATATTACAAGCACTGAAGTTAAATGGAAAAGATGTTTTATTACTGACTTAATCTCAGCATACCCTTGATCCACTAACTGGAAAGCAGAAAGATTTGCATTCATATAAGACAGTACCGCATCAAAAAAGATCTTTACTCTAATTACTTTGAAGGGTCAAGTAGTTACTTTTCATACTGCAAGATCCTACAAGTATCATTGAGAGGTGTTACAACAATCCACATATCCATGTCTATCCACCCTCGACCCCCCCAGAGCAACATCTCTGGCAATCGACATTTCCGCAGCACTATGCTGGTGTCAGTCTGGCTTATGTACTTAAAGTCATTTTCTGGAACAGAGTGGCACCAAAAATAAACAAAATATGAAATATTCAACAGATATTTGTTTCACTAGACTCTGGACTCCAGATTCTATAGCAATCCTAATTTACCATTGTCGTCACTGGAGGACAAACTGCCAGCTGTTTACAGCCTTGCCCTTAAATAGGTTGTTTCTAAATCAATCTTAGGTTACTTGATTTTGGGTTCGAGCATCCTAAATTTGCACTAGTCTTCATCCACTTTCCACAAACACTTATCACCAGGGCAAGGGGAGACAGAGGAATTGACAAGAGGGTAAATTAAGTGGATGCGGCTATCTCTAACAATTTCATTCAAGATATTAGGAGTAATTTTCTTTTCACTTAAATATTAAAACATTCCATCTTAGAATTGAACAATGATTAAAAGATTTGTCAGTTATTGACTATGCTGCATGAAAGGACACTGAAGGAAAAAATCAAGAACATGCAGCAGAATGGATCAGAAGTAGACATGTAAATTTGTGGTTCTTCTGCTCTTCGGTCAGAGTGCTAAAAAGGAAAAAGTCCAAGTCCACTAGCCCCAAAACAGATCAATTGCCCTACCCTAAAATAACTTCAAAGAGAGCTAGAAAGGCAAATTAACAGAGTAGAACAAGAAAATATTCACATTGCAGCAATGTGGAAGGATGGATTGAGACAGCAACACCACCTGTCTGCTCCAACATCAGATATTTTGATTTTTGATACAACGCTGAGTGTCAACAGCAATCTTATCTTGGCGACCTTTGAATTAAATGCTCTTGTTGCTGCTAGGAAAATAAGTTTCTTAAAACACATTTAACAAGTTAAAGATCACACAACACTAGGTTATATTCCAACAGGTTTATTTGGAAGCACTAGCTTTCAGAGCGCTGTTCCTTCATCAACCACCCAGAGGAGGAACAAGGCTCCGACAACTAGTGCTTCCAAGTAAACCTGTTGGACTATAGTGTGTCATCTTTAACTTTGTACTCCCCAGTCCAACACTAGCACCTCTAAAATCACATTTAAAAAGCATCTGCTGAGTAACAATTATTTCTCATATTACTTGCTGAGAACTTTATTTTAAAAGTGAATAACAATCCACCTTGTTACACAATGCCACATATCATTGTGCTAAAATGCAGGATAAAGGGGAATGGGAGTGAAGTTAAGAATGAAAGTAAGGAAGGTAAGAAACAAGCCCAAGCGCTGACCAGAGTTGCTTACAGTCATGATACTCACACAGCAAAATGATTTTACTTAGATTTTCATAGAATCCCTACAGTGTGGAAATAGACCATTTGGTACAAGTCAACAACAACCCTCTGAAGAGTGACCCATTTCCCTAACCCATTAGTCTACATTTAACTAATGCCTGCACATCCCCAAATGCTACAGGCAATTTAGCATGACCAATTCACTTCACCTGCACATCTTTGGATTGCGGGAGGAAACCCACGCAGACACAGGGAGAATGTGTAAACTGCATACAGACAGTCGCTCAAGGCTGGTATCAAACCCGGGTCCGTGGCGCTGTGAGGCAGCAGTGCTCACCACTGAGCAACCATGCCGCTTGTTTCTATTTTGTTACAAATAGATTAGAATTCCTTTTCCTGTCACTATCCCACCACCATCTCATGAATTAAAATGCTTATGTATAAACAGATGATTCAAAGTAAACATGCTGACAAATAATGCAATACCAATTTCCCTTAAAATATATCTGAAGCTTTGCCTATTGCACTTATCAGAACAAGTCACAAGAATCCTAACCAACTGCACCAGTTTACCCTGGTTGACATTCCCCATTGCAATAACTCTACCAAACAAAGTGCACTGGCCAGCCAATCCGTACTCTCATCTCAGTATTTTAGTTTTCCCTTTAAAGTGACATTCAGTTAAATGCCCTGATAAGTGCAAAATTAAAACAATCTTCAACAAGATGTGTTTTTCATTAATTCTCAAATTTTATGCTCTTGAATAGCTATTAAAATATGTCAACTTGTACAATTTTAGTTTGCTTTTTCATAGAAAATATTGAAAATAACCAATGTGCGTTTGTAACTTCAGTTACTCTGTTTTTGCTGCAGTTTTTCTAATATCGCAAGAACAATTCAGTTTTCACACCTATCATAGAATTTGATCTCAATATATCAGCACTCAATATATCAATATATCATGCACAGTCTTATTCACACTGTGCATCAGCAGTCCATTCAAAAGCAATGAGAACATCTATCATTGCTTATATCATTCACACCATTACTGCTCACCTAATTTGCCAAGAAGGAAACAGAACTGTTAAGGGTATCAGTATGAAATCAACTGACATTGGATCAGTTCACCAATACTCTCAAATCTTCAGTCTGAATTCAAATTCACTTCCAGTTACCCAATTATTTTTATAAATACATATCACAATATTTTGGATGTTAAAGAGCTTAACAGCATATTGATGCACAAGTGCAACTTTGACAAAATTATTGGCAATACAAAATCTATTTTTTTCATTTATTTAGAAATGACAGAACCCCCTGCAGACATAAAACATTCAATGATATTAAATTGTACATTCAGCCAACACGAGTGCCCAGATCATTAATTTGGAGCACCAATTCTAATACTGACCCCTGGGGATCATGAAATATAGATTCTGCATTGTCCCTAAAACGTTTTGTATCAATACTGTCACTGTCCCTTTAATCTTCCTCACAATCCGCCATGCAATACATTGTCAAAAACCTTCGGAAAGTTCAACCTTTTCAAATGTCCATAGTTTTTGGAATTATTCTCCAGAGTTGAAAAGCTTCATCCTCAAAGGATGTACTGGCCCTGTAGCAGGTCCAGAGTAGGTTCACGAGAATGATCCCAGGAATGAAAACCTTAACATATGAAGAATGTTTGAGGACTCTGGGTCTGTATTCAATTGAGTTTCAAAGGATAAGAGTGGATCTAATTGAAATTTACAGAATACTGAACAGCCTGGACAGAATGAACTTTGGGAAAATTCCACTGGCAGGAGAGACTTGGACCTGAGGGCATAACCTTAGAGTAAAGAGAAGACCCTTTGGAATGGAGATAAAGAGAAACTTCTTAAGCCAGAGGGTGGTGAATCTGTGGCATTTCACTGCCACAGAAGGTTGTGGAGGCCAGGTGATTGAGTACATTTAAGATCAAGATAGATAGGTTCTTGATTGTCAACGTGATGAAAAGGTTATGGGGAGAAAGCAGGAGAATGGAGGTGAAAAACGTATCAGCCATGATTGAATGGTGAAGCAGACTCAATGGGCCGAATGGCTGAATTTCTCGTCCTATGCTCTATGATCTTACTGTCTTTGATCACTCAACAAACAAATTGGTATTCTTTTGCAAAACCTAAATAGAGTAATAATGGGAGGAGGCAAACATGTGCATATCACACTTCTTTAAAAACAAAGACCCGTATGAAATAGATATCCTGCACTGATTGTTTCAATAAAATATCAGTTCATTTTTGGACATACTGAGGGCCGCTAGAAAGAAAAATGACTAAACCAAAAACAGGCCATTAATCTCCCATCAATTTTCTAATTTAAAATGAAAATTTGAATACCAGTTACAAAAGTTAAAGCTGAAGCAACATGACGGCACAACATCGTGGGCCAAAGAGCCTGTTCTGTGCTGTATTGTTCTATGTTCTAACACTGTGCACCTAGAAATCTGAATATATCAAAGTACAGAGAGACATAGAACTATACAGATTGTATAGAATATTACACCAATACATATTTCATGAAACTGAACAGAAACAAACAAACTATACCTAACTCACAAACCAAACTGTATTGTACAAACTATGTGAATTATGTAATAATGAAGAGTACTGTTGGGAAATGAAACAATACGACTGAATTCTTTTAAATAAAATCAGTTTTAAAAGTTAGCTTTTTCCGTTTAGACAAAAATATTGTAGGTACCAATCATTTCTTTATTCAAGAATGTTAATTTATACTACCATTCCTAAAAGAAAACATCCCAAGTTGGTTCAAAAAAAAGCAAGATGAAACGTGACAGTTAAAAGGAGGCATCAGGCTGTTCAGATACGAGACCAGAATCTAGACCAAAGAAGCAAGCTTAAGAACGGTGTTCAAGGAGAATGAGTGTGAAGTAGTACAGAGGAAATTCAGATGTAGGTAAGCACAGTGGAAGGCATGACCATCAGAATTAAATGTGGAAGATGCACAAGAGACCAAAACAGATTATCGGTAGTGAGATAGAGAGAAGCAATGCCTTGGAGATAGATTTAAATACAAACATGAGAGTTTTACATTCAAGTCATTGCTCAGTAAACATAGCATAATAGGTCACAGGAGTGCAATGACATCAGGATCTGGAAAAGGTTTGAGTGAGCTTAACTTTAGATCAGGTAAGAAAAGCACAGAAATAAGGAGTTTGAACTTAACAGAACACCAGATGAGGGATGCGACAGCAGCTGTGCCAAGGGAGTGACAGTAAATCAGAAGTGGGTTAAGAAACTCAACTGAAAGCCCAGTGTGTCACTTAGTTTGCAAGTACTTGGGTTCAGTCTCCAGCAGTGTCCAGGGAAGCAACATTGCAGAATAAAAGGTAATAGCTATCGTTTTCATTATATTTTAACTGGATGAAATTTTAGCTCATCAATGACTAGGCAGACAACACAAGAGACAGTGGATAGATTAGCAAGGTAGCATTGGCTCACATTATACAACACAATTTCCTACATAACTTAAATGAGTCCATCACACACAAATTCACCTCTGAAACGGAACTACCCAGCAAGCGCTTTTTCCTAAACATGCTACTTGAGGATTTTGCCAGTCCTGCTGTCTACTATCACAGGTTAAATGATGGACTGAAAACTTCTCTATCGCCATAAACTGTAAAATTACATTTATTGGCAACTACGTAAATGGGGGCACAAGCTATTTGTTCACCATGCAGTCTTCATTTCAAAAAGGGTATATCAATGGAACCCTACGATTTAGTTTGGGATTAGGTTTGGCATAGACTGAGTAGACTGAAGGGTCTGTTTTTTGTGCTATATGACTATGACTTTGTAATGGTTATGCCAACAGTCTGGCTGTGCATCAAACACACTCATAAATAGGTCCAATGACATTATACTTGTTGTTAAAAAATACATTTATTTCAGATTACCCTGGAAAGGTAAGGTATCCCAATAATTTGAGGAACAGTTGAAGTTCACTGTTTCACTCGGCTATGAAATTGTAATACAAGAGGCTTTCTTCACCAGAGACTACTGTCAATCCAAAAGCCATTCAGCCTACCACATACTGAGTAACATGGGAAATGAATTTCAGTGCCAGTGGTACAAGGGCAGATGGATCATATCAAACAGCAAGTCTTTTTGGCTGTGTAATGGAAAATTAACATTTATTGTGAAATCTATAAAAGCATGGTTGAAACAAAGTAGTAAGGGCCTGACTTTGCAAAGCGTTGCAGACAGACAGAAAAAATGTCAAGTTAAACCGACAGTAAACTATCATATCAACAGTCAAGGAATGAGAAAAACAACTCCATATGTGGAAAGGAACTCGAATGTCCCAGGCTCTTGGCCTTGAGATGTTGATAAGGAGAAGTGAAGTATAGTATAAAGGGAATATGTGAAAGCAGTCAGGCACCCCTTGCATGAAGCACCTTGTCAATGTATTGGGTCAACTCTGCACAGTCCAAAAATAAACTTTTTCTTTGCTCTTGCTAGCATTTGAGTCAAGTTGATTTAATTTCCATGACAGGCTGCTTGCAACTGAGATGTTAAGGGGTTAATTTGCTCTGCTGACTTAAAATAATTGGATGTCCTGGAGGTAGGGTGATATGTTTCTCTGTTTTGCAGGTACAATGTAAAAAGAAATCACTCCTATTATTCAGAGCACATTTACATTATCATCCCTTATTCAGAATCAATAAGAATATTGCAGCTAAAGTTTTGACTACTCAGTGCAGTTAAAAAAATGATTCACACCAGATCTTAAGGAATGATCTAAATTACACTGTTTCTGGAGATCATCTGTGTCTTGAGTGGCATGTGATGTGAGGGAGTGACTGGGGGTTGTCTTGTGAGCATTACTGACTGTGATGGGAGATTTTGTGTAAAGGAAGAACTGATTCCTTTGTTCAGAGAGCTCCTCTTAGCACACTGCACAAGCATTGCGAAGAGTTTTAAGTGATCCTCCAAAGCTTGTACTTGCTTAATAAATTTCGGCTGTTCACAGAAGTTGGCATATTGTAGTTGAATCAGGTGTGCAAGAATCTCAAGGAAAAGAACCTAACAGCAACAAGATCGTACTCAATTAGACTGCGCCTTCAAAACCCAGAACATGGAGACCAACATTCAAAACAATTCCATGAATGCACAACATTTATTGAATAACCACAACTGTGCTAATTGGAAATAATAACCAATTTAAAGATCATCAGGCAGGCTCGCAATGCAACTTTTAGAAGCATAGGTAAGCGATGTATATTAATCTGATCTCAGAAAATGAAAACCTATCCAGGCTTTGTGCCCTTTGCAGATAAACAAAAGCTTGGGGGACAACGGTTTTCTGGTACACTCACTATGGCAACACCTCCACCAAACAGAACCCACATACCTTTTTGGAAATTAATAGAACTATACCCTAATGGACGGCACGGTGGCACAGTGGTTAGCACTACTGCCTCACAGCGCCAGAGACCTGGGTTCAATTCCTGCCTTGGGCAACTATCTGTGTGGAGTTTGCACATTCTCCCAGTGTCTGCGTGAGTTTCCTCCGGTTTGCTCGCACAGTCCAAAGATGTGCAGGCTAGGTGAATTGGCCATGCTAAATTTCCCGTAGTGTCAGGTTTAATGGAATGGGTCTGGGTGGGTTGCTCTTCGGAGGATTGGTGTGGACTTGTTGGGCCGAAGGGCCTGTTTCCACACTAAGTAATCTAATCTCTAATCTAATCTATTCTTTAGAATTCTAATATATTAGGTCCTGTCTAAAGTGCACAAGTACCTCCAGTTATACCATTTTGAGAAATTATTAATGTTGTTTGGGATTCTTGTGGTGCTGTGACAGTGTCCCTACCTCTGTGCAGAGGGATCTTGGGGTCCATGTACATAGGTTTATAGTGCTGTTAAGAGATGTTGAAGCATTGAAAAAGATGCAGAGGAGATTTACCAGAATGTTGCCTGGTCTGAAGGGAAGGTCTTATGAGGAAAGGCTGAGAGACTTGGGTCTGTTCTCATTGGAGAGAAGGAGGCTAAGAGGGAATTTGATAGAGACATACAAGATGATCATAGGATTAGATAAGGTAGGCAGTAAAAGTATTTTTCCTAGAATGAAGTCAGCTTGTATGAGGGGGGTATAGCTACAAATTGAGAGGTGATAGATTTAAGACATAAGTCAGAGGCAGGTTCTTTATTCAGAGAGTGGTGAGGGTGTGCAGCGCCTGCTAATGTAGTTAACTCAGTCACATTAGGGGCATTTAAACAATCCTTGGATAGGATGGGCTTAGATTAATTCACAGGTCAGTGCAAAGTCGAGGGCCGAAGTGCTGTTTTGTTCTATGTTCTAGAAGGTCAGGGTTCAACTCTCACCTGCCTTAGAGGTATGTTATCACATGTACACAAAGGCTGAATAAGAAAGAAAATTACTTCAAAACCTCAAGTTCTAATCTTGTGTAAGAACCTCTTGAGTCTTGCAGCAAAGGGGTAATGACCAGCTCTCTGGACCAAAGCTGTGTTCAAGTCCTACTTGCCCTAGGTGTGTCACAAGTCCATCGCTGGACATCAGAGTGCATCTGGGAAAATGAACAAAGTGAATTTCACAACTAATCTTGGAGGAACTGTTGGGCGAAGTTCACAGAATCAGATAAGTTAATTGTTGTTTTAAGTCTGTCCAAGAGAAAGGGTGCAGTAGTGAGTATAGTGGATTCTTTCTTGATTATATGTTTTTGGAGAGAAGTCTCTTGATCAAACTTAAAATATAAGCCATAGCTATTAATTTAACCTGGGGCAGTGTTTGTAGAGGAATAAGACGGTATTATTTTCTGGGTCTGTAGATTGTGAAAGAGCAAAAATGGCCTTTGCAGTGATATGTACTTCTCGTCAGATGTGGGAGTTTAAAGAGAGTTTAAGGGTTACGACAGATTATATCTGCCATAAATGCTGTTGGATGCAAATCTTATCAGATCGAGTGGATCGGTTGGAGAGACAGATAGAAGCAATGAGGAATTTGCAACAGCAACAGTTTGTTATGGATGGTGATTATTGGGGCTGGGGAGGGGGGGGGGGGGGGGGGGGGGGGGCAGGGGGAGGGATGAGAAGTCTCAGATACAGTCACATAGATGGGTTAACACCAGGAAGGGAGAGAGAGGTCGGCACCTAGGGCAGGAATCTTTTGTGGATATACCCATTTCAAAAAGGTATGCTGTTTTGGAAAATGTAGGGGGTGATGGACTCTCAGGGGAACGTAGCACGAACAGCCAAGTTTCTGGTATTGAGACTGGCTCTAGTGCAACGAGGGGTATGCCGGCTTCCAAGAGATCAATTGTGTTAGGAGATTCTGTAGTCTGAGGCACAGACAGACATTTGTGGCTAGCAGAGAAAAAGCAGAATGGGGTGTTGTTTCCCTGGTGCCAGGATCAAGGACGTCTCAGAGAGGGTGCAGTTTGTTCTCATGGGGGAAGAGGGACCAGGAGGCCATTGCCCACATTGGAACCAACGACACTGGAAAGGAAAAAGGTTGAGACTCTGAAGGGAGGTTACAGAGAGTTAGACAGAAATTTAAAAAGGAGGTCCTCAAGCGGAGTAATATCTGGATTACTCCCAGTGCTACAAGCTAGTGATGGCAGGAATAGGAGGATAGAGCAGATGAATGCATGGCTGAGGACCTGGTGTATGGGAGAAGGATTCACATTTTTGGATCATTAGAATCTCTTTTGGGGTAGAAATGACCTGTACAAGAAGGACAGATTGCAGCTAAATTGGAAGGGGACTAATATACTGGCAGGGAAATTTGCTAGAACTGCTTGGGAGGATTTAAACTAGTATGGTGAGGGGGGGGACCCAGGGAGATAGTGAGGAAAAAGATCGATCTGAGACTGGTACAGCCGAGAACACAAGTGAGTCAGGGCAGGCAGGGTCAAGGTAGGATTAATAAATTAAACTGCATTTATTTCATTGCAAGGGGTCTAACAGGGAAGGCAGATGAACTCAGGGCATGGTTAGGAACATGGGACTGGGATATCATGGCTCAGGGATTGGCAGAACTGGCAGCTTAATGTTCCAGGATACAAATGCTACAGGAAAGATAGAAAGGGAGGCAAGAGAGGAGGGGGAGTGGCATTTTTGGTAAGGGATGGCATTACAGCTATGCTGAGGGAGGATATTCCCGGTAATACATCCAGGGAAGTTATTTGGATGGAACTGAGAAATAAGAAAGGGATGATAGACCCCCCAATAGTCAGAAGGAAATTGAGAAACAAACTTGTAAGGAGATCTTAGCTATCTGTAAGACTAATAGGGTAGTTATGGTAGGGGATTTTAACTTGCCAAATGTCGACTGGGACTGCCGTAGTGTTAAAGGTTCAGATGGAGAAGAATTTTTTAAGTGTGTACAAGACAATTTTCTGATTCAGTATGTGGATGTACCTACTAGAGGAGGTGCAAAACTTGACCTACTTTTGGGAAATAAGGCAGAGCAGGTGACTGAGGGGTCAGTGGGGGAGCACTTTGGGGCCAGCGACCATAATTCTATTCGTTTTAAAATAATGATGGAAAATGATAGACCAGATCTAAAAGTTGAAGTTCTAAATTGGAGAAAGGCCAATTTGGACGGTATTCAGCAAAAACTTTCAAACACTGATTGGAGGCAGATGCTCGCAGGTAAAGGGATGGCTGGAAAATGGGAAGCCTTCAGAAATGAGATAACAGGGATCCAGAGAAAGTATATTCCTGTCAGGGTGAAAGGGAAGGCTGGTAGGGTATAGGGAATGTAGGATGATTAAAGAAATTGAGGTTTTGGTTAAGAAAAAGAAGGAAGGATATGTCAGGTATAGACAGGATAGATCGAGTGAATCCTTAGAGCATAAAGGAAGTAGGAGTATACTTAAGAGGGAAATCAGGAGGGCAAAATGGACACATGAAATAGCTTTGGTAAATAAAATTAAGGAGAATCCAAAGGGTTTTTACAAATACATTAAGGACAAAAGGGTAACTAGGGAGAGAATAGGGCCCCTCAAAGATCAGCAAAGTGGCCTTTGTGTGGAGCTGCAGAAAATGGGAGATGCGCTAAATGAATATTTTGCATCAGTATTTACTGTGGAAAAGGATATGGAAGATATAGACTGTAGGGAAATAGATGGTGACATCTTGCAAAATGCCCAGTTTACAGAGGAGGAAGTGCTGGATGTCTTGAAACGATTAAAGGTAGATAAATCCCTAGGACCTGATCAGGTGTACCAGAGAACTCTGTGGGAAGCTAGAGAAGTGATTGCTGGGCCTGTTGCTGAGATATTTGTATCATCGAGAGTCACAGGTAAGGTGCCGGAAGACTGGAGATTGGCAAACATGTTGCCACTGTTTAAGGAGGGCGGTAAAGACAAGCCAGGGAACTATAATCCGGTGAGCCTGACCTCGGTGGTAGGCATGTTGTTGGAGGGAATCCTGAGGGACAGGATGTATACGTATTTGGAAAGGCAAGGACTGATTCGCGATAGTCAATATGGATTTGTGCATGGGAAATTATGTCTCACAAACTTGATTGAGTTTTTTGAAGTAACAGAGGATTGATGAGGGCAGAGCAGTAGATGTGATCTATATGGACTTCAGAAAGGTGTTCAACAAGGTTCCCCATGGGAGACTGATTAGCAAGGTTAGGTCCCATGGAATATAGGAAGAACTAGTCATTTGGATACAGAACTAGCTCCAAAGGTAGAAGACAGAGGGTGGCGGTGGAGGGTTGTTTTTCAGACTGGAGGCCTGTGACCAGTGGAGTGGTACAGGGCCCTCTACCTTTTGTCATTTACATAAAAGATTTGGAAGAGGTATAGTTAATAAGTTTGCAGATGACACCAAAATTGGAGGTGTAGTGGACAGCGAAGAGAGTTACCTCAGATTACAACAGGATCTGGACCAGATGGGCCAATGAGCTGAGAAGTGGCAGATGGAGTTTAATTCAGATAAATGCGAGGTGCTGCATTTTGGGAAAGCAAATCTTAGCAGGACTTATACACTTAATAGTAAGGTCCTAGGGAGTGTTGCTGAACAAAGAGACCTTGGAGTGCATGTTCATAGCTCCTTGAAAGTAGAGTCCCAGGTAGATAGGATAGTGAAGGCGACATTTGGTATGCTTTCCTTTATTGGTCAGAGTACTGATTAAAGGAGTTGGGAGGACATGTTGCGGCTGTATGGGACATTGGTTAGGCCACTGTTGGAATGTTGCGTGCAATTCTGGTCTCTTTCCTATTGGAAAGATGTTGTGAAACTTGAAAGGGTTCAGAAAAGATTTACAAGGATGTTGCCAGGGTTGGAGGATACGAGCTACAGGGAGAGGCTGAACAGACTGGAGCTGTTTTCACTGGAGCGCGGAAGCTGAGGGGTGACCTTTTAGAGGTTTACAAAATTATGAGGGGCATGGATGGGATAAATAGACAAAATCTTTTCCCTGGGGTCGGGGAGTCCAGAACTAGAGGGCATAGGTTTAGGGTGAGAGGGGAAAGATATAAAAGAGACCTAAGGGGCAACTTTTTCACGCAGAGGGTGATACGTGTATGGAATGAACTGCCAGAGGATGTGGTGGAGGCTGGTACAATTGCAACATTTAAGCGGCGTTTGGATGGGTATATGAATAGGAAGGGTTTGGAGGGATATGGGCCGGGTGCTTGCAGGTGGGACTAGATTGGGTTGGGATATCTGGTCGGCATGGATGGGTTGGACCAAAGGGTATGTTTCCATGCTGTACATCTCTATGACTCTAAGTCCAAGCAAACTGGTTAAAAATAATTTCATTATCCTAATGACTTTCTCATTTCTGCCCGTTATCCAAAAATTGACTCCGTTTTTGGACTGAACCTGAGCCTTCCAAGATTAAATAGTCAAAGGTTCCAGTTAGAACAAAATTTTTTACCTTTAGGTACTTTACATGTATAATTAAAAAGTTTAATTAAGTACATGTAAAATCTGACAGAGGAGTCTTGTGACACAATCTGATTGAGATATTCAAATTATGTTCATACTATTTCCTAATGTTTTATTCAGTACACTTCAATTCAAACTAGTTTTTTTTATTTATTGCATAATTATGAAGCATGTTCTATTGTTTTTTTTTCCCATTTTGTCAGCACAAGACAAAAAGTGATTCACACTTCAATTATTCCACATTGCTCAGAGGCTTTATCAAAAGTAATATAAATGGGGCAGGTGGTACAGAAGTAGGATAATTAGTTCCTATTGAAGCGTTTTCCTCCCTCATTGAAACCAGTCACTTTCCAAAAATTCCAACGATAAAAGTCACTATCGTTAAACCATCCCATACTACAAATGCTGGCTGTGATGTCAAACATCACAACAAGAGGCACTGATTTACAATAATAAAAGTCAAATTTCATTTGTATTACCATCAGACACAGATTTTAGAATACAACTTGGGAGCTTTCCATTCCAGTATTTTTCAAACCTTTGCCAACTGTAATTCAAATTGGAACAAAAACAAAACTGAAAATAAGCATCTCATTTCCACTTGGGACCCTGCAGCCTTAGATGAAGTATCAAGCTCAACAATTTTAGGGTCCAAACATCTTCCCCAACCCCTACACATTAGACTTTGTGATCACATGGACTGCTACCACAACCAACTCACTCAACTATTAATGGCCCCATTAGCATCTGATACTACAATGCTGACTATTACTCATTCCTTCACCTGCCCAACTGCAGCTCTATCTCCTGGGCTCTGTCTCCACCTATCATTTACTCCTATCCCCTTCCCCTACCCCACCTTTGACATTTATACCAACCTTTCCTCACCACACTCAGTTCTAAAGAAGGATCACTGGACTAGAATTGTTAGCTGTGCATTCTCTCCACAGATACTTCCAGACACGAGTTTGTTTTTGTTTCAGATTGCCAGCATCTGCAATTCTTTCTCTTTTTATAATTCAAATTGGCTTGGCTTTCTCTATACAGAGATTTCGCAAAATCCTAATCTCAAAAGTTTTGATGTTTTTAAAATATAATGCTAATCTCTTATTGAACTATCTTACTGAAGACAAAGCAGCGTTTGCAGCAGGCTTAATTTTCACCAACAGCATTCAAAATACCAACAACATTCCATGCAAATTAGCAAAAAAAGTTAAAATATTCAAGTAAAAACAGCCCTGTACTGTCTTATTTCTGACCACTTTAGATACACCAACATTAGAGTATATATAGAAAAATTTCAATCTATTGTAAAATTAGAATTCAAAGCACAACTGCAGTTACAGTTGGAAAGAATGGTTTTTAAACAAATGTGAGAATTTGCGCGTATTTGTTTCTTCTTGTTATAGAAATTCTGCAAAATTTTAAATCAACTATGTTAAGATTAAAGTTTACTTGTATTAGATTGCAGTAGATTGTACTGATAATTACACAGTGCTGGTCCTTGCATTAAGATTAGAACATCTCAGTCATACAAAAGACAAGAATGTAATACTCACCAAATGTAAACTCCCAAGGCCTCCCAATATATATAAAAGAAAATGCTAGTTCTCACTTTCTTTTAAACTCAATGAACCTAGTTACTAGAGTTTACACTTGGGTTGCAGTGACTCACTAATACCCACTGAATATACGGACTGGATTATCAGTAGATCTCTGTATTTCATTTAAACACAAAAAAAACCCGAAAGATCAGCCCCAGAAAACATTATTTGAGAATAATACTTCCAGAACAAGACAGGAAATATGGCTGTAGCAGAAGCTGGGGAAGTGGTGGGAAAAACATAAAACTTTCTTTTGAGCTACTCTATTGGAGGCTCTGATCACCCGCCAATTATCAAGTATTCAATCTTCATGTTTTGCCGTAAACTGTGAATGCCTGGCTAAGTTGATTAATGGGGAAGACGACAAAATAGGAACAAATGCTCAGGTAGCCTGAATACACATTACAGTGTTTAAGCATGGAGTTTATAAAGGTTAGTTTTGGGCAAAGGAGGGTGCTTAAGTTCTGAAATCTGCCTGATAATAAGTCTGGGTGGTGTGATTGTCGGAGTCAAAAAAAGGCTTAAGACAATTATACAGTGAAGGAGATGCAAGATAATTATGTTTTTTCGTGCACAATTGATTTTACTTTCAGCGATGGATTAATGAAATTCCTGAAAACCAAGGGAAACACCTGAAAACGGTCACAAAGTATCTGCGTGTCAGAACTGGGAAATAAGAATCCACTGGAATCTGAAAAGGACGATGATTCCCAGAAGAGTGCTGTACAAGATACTTATAAAGGCAAACATTCATGCTGCAGTTGTATAGAACTTTAGTTAGACCACATTTGGAATACTGCATGCATTCCTGGTTGCCACACTACCAGAAGGATGTGGAGGCTTTGGAGATGGCAAAGAAAAGGCTTACTGGGATGTTGTCTGGTTTGGAAGGTATTAGCTACAAGAAGAGATTGAGCAAAGTCAGTTTGATTTCACTTCAATGTCAGAGGCTGAGGACACACCTGATAGAGATTAGAATGGATATATTTTTTCCCCAAGATAGAAATACTATGGGATATAGATTTAAGGTAAAAAGGGAAAAGTTCAAATGAGATGTAAGGGGCAAGTTTTTCTTGAAAACACAATGATAAATGCCTGGAATGTGCTGTCAAAGGAGAATGTAGAAGCAGATACAACAGCAATATTTAAGAGACATCTTGACAGATACATGAATAGGCAGGTATGAGGGGGATGTGGACAGCTTGGAGGCAAAAGGGTTTTCCACTTAGAGAAAAAGCGTCATGTGTCAGCACAGGCTTGGTGGACCAAGAGCCTCTTCCTGGCCTGTACCATTCTTTGTTCAAATGCATGAAGTAAAAGTTACTTTGAAAAGTATTTGGTCAATAGCATTTTAAAATATTTAATTAATAAAACATTAAGTCATGTTGTGTGATCCTTTCCAATCATAAATAGGTTGGAATGCTGTTGGTCTTGACAGAACAGTACTTATGCATAAACCAGCAACTCTATCAAGTTAATCTTCATAGTCATTGTGTACCATGGGAGTTAACCATCAATTGATTTTAAGGCATCTCCTTCCAATAAGTGCCATCTCAAGCCTTAGATTACAACACAGCTGTCACCATTGAGAGAAAATACACAGAAAATCACTTTAATATCTTGGACATAGCATGACCAAAAATGCTTACCATATGCTTAGAGGGCTTGACAAATA
The DNA here is from genome assembly GCF_047496795.1 of Chiloscyllium punctatum. Classification (NCBI taxonomy): domain Eukaryota; kingdom Metazoa; phylum Chordata; class Chondrichthyes; order Orectolobiformes; family Hemiscylliidae; genus Chiloscyllium; species Chiloscyllium punctatum. Next base: position 45,364,551 of record NC_092750.1, on the reverse strand, counting down.
TGCCAATTAGGAGGTCAATCCATCCAATCAAATGCTAAGAAAGGTAATTCTTCCCTTTGTATAAAATTCACCAACTTGGCCATGAACCTGAAGAGCCAAATGAAATCCTTCTGTTGTGTTCAATATTTCAAGCTATAAACTTCGTAAACAAACTTAAGAAATATAGCTGTTCACCTTTGAACTTGCTCAGTCATTCAATAAAAACATGGTGAATCGGTGTTTCAAATTCCACATTCCCATCAATATGCCTGCCTGACAAGAACTTATGCCCCTCTGCCTTAAAAATATTCAAAGAACCTGCCAACACCACTTTGAGACAGAGTTCCAAAGTCACACAAACCTCTAACAGAAAAATAATTCTCCTCTAAAAGGGTGAGCCCCACAATTGCAAAAGTGCAACCCAACTCTGGACTGACCCACAAATATTCTTTCCTTGTCAAACATAAGACCATTCAGAATCTTATTCATACATGCCATTCATTCTTCTCAACTCTAGTAGAAGCACAACCAGACTTTCCAACATATCCTCATAAGACAATCAACACATTCCAGGTAACAATCTGGTAAGCCTCCTCTGAAACACCTCCAATGCATCAAATCCTTCCTTAAATTAGACCAAAATTGCAGTCATCCACATAGACGTGGTCTCACCAATGCCCTTTGCAAAAGTATAATTTTTTAAGACAAAATTCTTGCATAATAAAGAGGATAATATCCCATTAGCCTTTGTGATTACATGCTGTTCTGGCATACTACATTTTTGTCACACATGAACCACAACAGCTAAACCCCCCCAGTACCTCAGAACTCTGCAGTCATTCACCATTTAAGTAACACTTTGTCTTTTTCATCATGCACAAGTGAACAACTTCACATTTTCCACATACCAAGTGCCATCTACCAGATTTGTCACTCAAACAATCTCAATCCACCTGCATGATCCTGGTCTTATTGGAATCATGCCATCACTGCAGTGCAGACTGAGTTTATTCAGCACATCAAGCCTACACCAACCATTTGTCCAGCATCCCATACGATCCCATAACACCACATTTACCATAGTTAACCCAGCCAGCCTGCACATCCCCGAACACTACAGGGCATGGCCAATCCACCTAACCTGCACATCTTTGGGAACAATAGGAGCAGACAGAGGAAACCCACGCAGACACAGTGAGAACATGCAAACGCCACATAGTTGCCTAAGGCAGAAATCAAACCCAGGTCCCTGGCATTCTGACACAACAGTGCTAATTACTGTGCCACCTTCACAACATATTTTCCTATCTCAATGCCGTCGATAAATTTAGCTACCATACCTTCACTCCCTTCATTCAAGTCATTGATCCAAATTGTAAAAGGCCGAATCTGCGGACACAGTGCAGGATTCCACTTTTCACATCTCACCAATCAGATAAATACTCATTTATACATACTGACTGGCTATCTAGTCAATCTTCTGACATTGCTAATACATTCCCTCTAAACCATATTTTTGGCAATAACCTTTGTTGCAGTGCCTGATTTATACTTGGCTTTCCACAGGCATTCATACATCTATAGACACCTCCATTGAAAGTGTTTATTACTCTTTCAATAAATTGACTCTTCCCTAATGTCGAGTTTTCTAAGTGCGCAGTTATACACCATGACTGATTCCAACACCTTTTCCACAAAAAAAAAAGTCAAACTACCTTGCTTCTTGCCTTGCTCCCTTCTTGAATAGAGGAGTTACGTCTGTTATTCATTCGGATAAAAACATGCCTGAATTTAGTGTATTTTAGAAAATTAACACTCATGCATGACAAGTCCATTAGCCACCTCTTAAGACCACAGGATGCTGCCCATCTGGACCTAGAGCTTTATTAGTCCACAACTGCAGTAGTTTCCCTACAACTGCTATTATTTCATCAAGTTCCTGACCTGCTTCCACCTCCTGACTTATAAGTAGTACAGGAGTGTTTACTATATTCTTTATAGGAAAGGCATACTTTACTTACTATTTTCATTTTGGAATATTTTATAAACATTTGTTGTCCATTTTTAGATTCCTAGCTAGCTTCCCTCAAATTCTAATTTTGGGTTTGCCTTTTAGTCATTCCATATACTCCGACCAATCATCTCACACTGCCACTCAACTTTGTGCAATCATGCTTTTTTCTTAAATTTGATGCATTTCCTAACTTTTGTTAACCATGAGTGCTGGGTCCTCTCTTTAGCATTTTTGTTTATAGTAGGAACATACAAATCTTCCCAGAATCTCAAAGAATATACTTATTCTAAGCATTATGAAATATTTCTTTAAATGTATGTCACTATTGCCATTGGTCCATCAGAGCTGAAAATGTGTTGCTGGAAAAGCGCAGCAGGTCAGGCAGTATCCAAGGAGCAGGAGAATCGACGTTTCGGGCATGAGCCCTTCTTCAGCCCTTCGGGCTCATGCCTGAAACGTCGATTCTCCTGCTCCTTGGATGCTGCCTGACCTGCTGCACTTTTCCAGCAACACATTTTCAGCTCTGATCTCCAGCATCTGCAGTCCTCACTTTCTCCATTGGTCCATCACCAAGCTTAGTACGCCAATTATAGTCAGCTAGTTCAGATTTCAAATCGAGACTGATGCCCTTAAATATATTTAAAATTCTTGACTAGCCCAAGCTTCTCCCTTTCAAATTGGATGCAAAATTGAAACATATCCTGGCTGCTGCTACCTAAAGGTGCCTTATCATAACATTTAAATATTTAAATGTTCACTCGCCATGGTAAGGCATACAAGGCTATGGGTCTCGTTGGGAAATGGGTTTAGAATAATTAGGTGGTCATTTTTGACTGGCATGGATACAATGGGCCAAAAGGCTTTTTTCTGTGCTCTAACTCTGAGGACATTCATTAATCCTGTCACATAATACAATTAGTCTAGATAAATCTGCTGTGTCCTTGGAAGGAAAATGCACTGCTCAAAATAAACAAAAACCACCATAAATTGCATTGAATTGGTTTTATTGTCACATGTACTCAAGTGAATGCAGTGAAAAGTTTACAATTTGTCCCTTGTGGTGCAATATTATGGATAAAGATTCTTCAGTACAAGTTCTTAGGAAAATAAAGAAATAAAGAATTACAAACCATAGGAATAAATTAGGAAAATAGCAAAATTTAAAAATTCAGAATAAAACTCCTTCTGACCCAAAAGACTGCCTCAGGGTGCTGGGAGACCATCATTTCCAAACAGACTGGGACAGCTATAGTGTTAAGGGTTTAGATGGAGAGGAATTTGTTAAGTTTATACAAGAAATTTTTCCGATTCAGTATGTGGATGTACCTACGAAAGAAGGTGAAAAATTTGACGTACTGTTGGGAAATAAGGCAGGGCAGGTGACCAAGGTGTCAGTGGGGAGCACTTTGGGGCCAGCGACCATAATTCTATTAGATTTTAAATAGTGATGGAAAAGGATAGACCAGATCTAAAAGTTGAAGTTCTAAATTGGAAAAAGGCCAATTTGGACAGTATTAGGCAAGAACTTTCAAAAGCTGATTGTGGGCAGATGCTCGCAGGTGAAAGGTTGGCTAGAAAATGGGAAGCCTTCAGAAATGAGATAACGAGAATCCAGAGGAAGTATATTCCTGTTAGGGTGAAGGGAAGGCTGGTAACTATAGGGAATGCTGGATGACTAAAGAAATTGAGGGTTTGGTAAAGAAAAAGAAGGAAGCATATGTCAGGTACAGACAGGATAGATTGAGTGAATCCTCAGAACAGTATAAAGGCTGTAGAAATATCCTTAAAGAGGGAAATCAGGACGGCAAAATGGACACATGAGATAGCTTTGGCAAATAGAATTAAGGAGAATCCAAAGGGTTTTACAAATACATTAAGGACAAAAAGGTAAATAGGGAGAGAATAGGACCCCTTAAAGATCAGCAAGGTGACCTTTGTGTGGAGCTGTAGTAAATGGGAAAGACACTAAATGATTATTTTGCATCAGCATTTACTGTGAAAAAGGATATGGAAGATGTAGGGAAACAGATGGTGATACCTTCAAAATGTCCATATTACAAAAGGAGAAAGTGCTGGGTGTCTTGAAACGCATAAAGGTGGATAAATCTCCAGGACCCTATCAGGTGTACCCTAGAACTGTGGGATGCCAGAGAAGTGATTGCTGGGCCTGTTGCTGAGATATTTGTATCATCGAGAGTCACAGGTGAGGTGCCGGAAGACTGGAGGTTGGCTAACATGGTGCCACTGTTTAAGAAAGGTGGTAAGGACAAGCCAGGGAACTAGAGGCCAGTGAGCCTGACATCGGAAGTGGGCAAGTTGTTGGAGGGAATCCTGAGGGACAGGAGGTACATGTATTTGGAAAGGCAAGGACAGATTAGGGATAATCAACATGGCTGTGCGTGTGGGAAATCATCTCTCACAAACTTGATTGAGTTTTTTGAATAATTAACAAAGAGGATTGATGAGGGCAGAGCAGTAGATGTGATCTATATGGACTTCAGAAAGGTGTTCGACAAGATTCCCCATGGGAGACTGGTTAGCAAAGTTAGATCTCATGGAATACAGGGAGAACTAGCCATTTGGATACAGAACTGGCTCAAAGATAGAAGACAGAGGGTGGTGGTGGAGGGTTATTTTTCAGACTGGAGGCCTGTGACCAGTGGAGTGCCGCAAGGATCGGTGCGTGGTCCTCTACCATTTGTCATTTACATAAATAATTTGGATGCGAGCAAAAGAGGTACAGTTAGTAAGTTTGCAGATGTCACCAAAATTGAAGGTGTAGTGGACAGCGAAGGAGGTTACCTCAGATTACAACAGGATGTTAACCAGATGGGCCAATGGGGCTGAGAAGTGGCAGATGAAATATTAATTCAGACAAGTGCAAGATGCTGCATTTTGGGAAAGCAAATCTTAGCAGGACTTCCACTTAACAGTAAGGGCCTAGAGAGTGTTGCTGAATAAAGAGACCTTGGAGTGCAGGTTCATAGCTCCTTGAAAACGGAGTTGCAGGGAGATAGGATAATGAAGAAGGCATTTGGTATGGTCAGAGTATTGAGTAAAGGAGTCATGCTGCGGCTGTACAGGACATTGGTTAGGCCACTTTTGGAATATTGCGTGCAATTCTGGTCTCCTTCCTATCGGGAAGATGCTGTGAAACTTGAAAGGGTTCAGAAAAGATTTACAAGGATGTTGCCAGGGTTGGAGGATTTGAGCTATAGGGAGAGGCTGAACAGGCTAGGGCTGTTTTCCCTGGAGTGTCGGAGGGTTAGGGGCGTCCTTATAGAGGTTTACAAAATCATGAGGGGCATGGATAGGGTAAATAGACAAAGTCTTTTCCCTGGGTTCGGGGAGTCCAGAGCCAGAGGGCATAGGTTTAGGGTGACAGGGGAAAGATATAAAAGAGACCCAAGGGCAACTTTTTCCACATAGTGGATGGTACGTGTATGGAATGAGCTGCCAGAGGAAGTGGTGAAGGCTGGTACAGTTGCAACATTTAAAAGGCATTTGGACGGGTATATGAATAGGAAGGGTTTGGAGGGATATGGGCCAGGTGCTGGCAGCTGGCATGGAGGGTTGGACCGAAGAGTCTGTTTCCATGCTGTACATCTCTATGACTCTATGTCATGCTGCACTGAGGGCACGAGTTCAGGACATCAAGAAGAGAAGGAAAAGAAACAATAAAGAAACAAAAAAAACATGAAACAAATGGTGCCGACAAGCTCTGGCAGAAAAGCTCTACTCTGCTTCCATCATGGAACCAAATGAAAGGATTCTATGAACTCCTCATTCAAGCTACTGTCAGCAATCTGCTTTTTCCAGTTTTTTGTAGATTTAAATCACCCATGATTATAGACAACAGTTATTCACCAGTACATAATATTTATTTTTATATATTTTATCCCACACTATAATTACTGTTGGGTGGCCTATAAACCAATCCTATTGGTGACTTTATTCTACATTTCCACCCAAACGTAAAGCAAATCCTGATCTCACAAAAGCAGGCCACCTGCAACGACTACACAAAGTGCCATCATTGATTAACAGAGCCACCCTTCCAACTTAGGAGAAAGTGAGGACTGCAGATGCTGGAGACCAGAGTTGAAAAACCTGATACTGGAAAAACACAGCAGACCAGGCAGTATCCGAGGAGCAGGAGAATTGACGTTTCGAGCATAAGCCCTTCCTGAAGAAGGGCTTACGTCCGAAACGTCGATTCTCCTGCTCCTCAGATGCTGCCTGGCCTGATGTGTTTTTCCAGCATCATATTTTTCATCACCCTTCCACCTTACCCAACTTCTTATTTTTCTCCAAATGTTGAGTACCCTCAACAGCCAGGATCTTTCATCATAATGCCATGTCTCCATAATAGCTATCAGATCATATGATATACTTCAAAAATATCAAATTTGGTAATTTTGCTATGAATGTTATGGACAAATACAGAGCCTTTAGCTTTAGAACATAGAACAATACAGCACAGAACAGGCCCTTCGGCCCACGATGTTGTGCCGAACTTCTAACCTAGATTAAGCACCCATCTATGTACCTATCCAAATGCCGCTTAAAGGTCGCCAATGATTCTGACTCTACCACTCCCACGGGCAGCACATTCCATGCCCCCACCACTCTCTGGGTAAAGAACCCACCCCTGACATCTCCCCTGTACCTTCCACCCTTCACCTTAAATTTATGTCCCCTTGTAACACGGTGTTGTACCCGGGGAAAAAGTTTCTGACTGTCTACTCTATCTATTCCTCTGATCATCTTATAAACCTCTATCAAGTCACCCCTCATCCTTCGCCGTTCCAACGGGAACTCTCAACCTATCCTCGTACGACCTACTCTCCATTCCAGGCAACATCCTGGTAAATCTTCTCTGCACCCTCTCCAAAGCTTCCACATCTTTCCTAAAGTGAGGCGACCAGAACTGCACACAGTACTCCAACTGTGGCCTAACCAAAGTCCTGTACAGCTGCAACATCACTTCACGACTCTTGAATTCAATCCCTCTGCTAATGAACGACAATACTCCATAGGCCTTCTTACAAACTCTATCCACCTGAGTGGCAACCTTCAAAGATCTATGTACATAGACCCCAAGATCCCTCTGTTCCTCCACCTGACTAAGAACCCTACCATTAACCCTGTATTCCGCATTCTTATTTGTTCTTCCAAAATGGACAACCTCACACTTGGCAGGGTTGAACTCCATCTGCCACTCCTCAGCCCAGCTCTGCATCATATCTAAGTCCCTCTGCAGCCGACAACAGCCCTCCTCACTGTCCACAACTCCACCTATCTTTGTATCATCTGCAAATTTACTGACCCACCCTTCGACTCCCTCATCTAAGTCATTAATAAAAATTACAAACAGCAGAGGACCCAGAACTGATCCCTGCGGAACTCCACTTGTAACTGGGCTCCAGGCTGAATATTTACCATCTACCACCACTCTCTGCCTTCGACCGGTTAGCCAGTTTTCTATCCAATTGGCCAAATTTCCCTCTATCCCATGCCTCCTAACTTTCCGCATAAGCCTACCATGGGGAACCTTATCAAATGCCTTACTAAAATCCATGTACACTACATCCACTGCTCTACCCTCATCCACATGCTTGGTCACCTCCTCGAAGAATTTAATAGGACTTGTAAGGCAAGACCTACCCTTCACAAATCCGTGCTGGCTGTCCCTAATCAAGCAGTGTCTTTCCAGATACTCGTAAATCCTATCCCTCAGTACCCCTTTCCATTACTTTGCCTACCACAGAAGTAAGACTAACTGGCCTGTAATTCCCGGGGTTATCCCTATTCCCTTTTTTGAACAGGGGCACAACATTCGCTACTCTCCAGTCCCCTGGTACCACCCCCGTTGCCAGTGAAGACAAGAAGATCATTGCCAACGGTACTGCAATTTCCTCTCTTGCTTCCCACATAATCCTAGGATATATCCCGTCAGGCCCGGGGGACTTGTCTATCCTCAAGTTGTTCAAAATGTCCAACACATCTTCCTTCCTAACAGGTATCTCTTCTAGCTTATCAGTCCGTTTCACACTCTCCTCTTCAACAATACGGTCCCTCTCGTTCGTAAATACTGAAGAGAAGTACTTGTTCAAGACCTCTCCTATCTCTTCCGACTCAATACACAGTCTCCCACTACTGTCCTTGATCGGACCTACCCTCGTTCTTGTCATTCTTAGGTTTCTCACATACGCATAGAATGCCTTGGGGTTATCCTTGATCCTATCCGCCAAGGATTTTTCATGCCCTCTCTTAGCTCTCCTAATCCCTTTCTTCAGGTCCCTTCTGGCTATCCTGTATCCCTCCACTGCTCTGTCTGAACCCTGTTTCCTCAACCTTATGTAAGCCTCCTTCTTCCTCTTTACTAGACATTCAACCTCCCTCGTCAACCAAGGCTCCCTCACACGACCATTTCTTTCCTGCCTGATCGGTACATACATATCAAGGACACGTCGTATCTGCTCCTTGAAAAAGTTCCACATTTCCACCACATCCTTCCCTGACAGCCCATGCTCCCAACGTATGCTCCTCAAATCCTGTCTTACAGCATCGTAATTTCCCTTCCCCGAATTGTAAAATCTTCCTTGTTGTGCGCACCTATCTCTCTCCATAACTAAAGGTGAAAGTCACAGAATTGTGGTCACCATCACCAAAATGTTCACCCACTAACAAGCCCACCACTTGTCCCGGTTCATTACCGAGTACCAAATCCAATATGGCCTCCCCTCTGGTTGGACACTCTACATACTGCGTTAGAAAAGCTTCCTGGACACACTGCACAAACACCGCCCCATCCAATCTACTTGATCTAAAGAGCTTCCAATCAATATTTGGGAAGTTGAAGTCGCCCATGACTACGACCCTGTGGCTTCTGCACCTTTCCAAAATCTGTTTCCCAATCTGTTTCTCCACATCTCTGCTGCTATTGGGGGGCCTATAATAAACACCCAACAAGGTGACTGCACCTTTCCTATTTCTGACTTCAGCCCATACTACCTCCAGAGGCAGATCCCCCTCAAACTTCCTTTCTGCAGCCGTTATACCATTTCTAATTAGCAATGCCACCCCCCCTCCTTTTTTACCATCCTCCCTAATCTTACTGAAACATCTGTAACCAGGAACCTCCAACAGCCATTCCTGTCCCTCATCTATCCATGTTTCCGTGATGGCCACAACATCGTAGTCCCAGGTACCGATCCACGCCTTAAGTTCACCCACCTTATTTCTGATACTCCTTGCGTTGAAGTATACGCACTTGAGCCCATCTGTGTCCGCAAGTAGTCCCTGTCAGTGCTACCTTCTCCACAGCCTCCCTACAGTCTTGGGCATCCTGACACACAGCTAGCTTACTTGCTGGACTACAAGTCCGGATCCCATCCCCCTGCCAAATTAGTTTAAACCCCCCCGAAGAGTGCTAGCAAACCTACCCCCCAGGATATTGGTGCCCTTCTGGTTCAGGTGCAACCCGTCCTTTATACAGGTCCCACCTTCCCCAGAATGCAGTCCAATTGTCCAAATATCTTTGCAACATCTGGTCTAGATACCTTGTCTACTTCATTTTTTATTCCCGTCCCTGCCACTTCCTGCCATTCTCTGATCTTTGTTGGTCACATTACTACTTACTTCTACTCCTTCATAGAACACATCTTTCCATATTTGATCCCTTTCCACTATTTAATTTAAATCCCTCTCTACGTCTTTAGTTGTGGGGTTTGGACGAAGACTGGTCCCAGCAAGGTTCATGTATGGACCATCCCAACAGTACAGATACTACTTTCCCCAGTTCTGCTAGAGTGGTGTTTGAAACAGAACCTACTTCTCCCACACCAATCTTTGAGACATATTCATTTTTGCAATTTTAAAATGATGTCAATTTGCATAGAGCATAGGTAATAGTCCAAAGATTATTACCATTGAGATTCTATTGGCAAATCAATGCCTAGTCGGTGGTTTTCCTAATTCCACCTATGTTGGTCAGTCCATCAGTCAGTTGGACTGACATTGGGTCAAGATAATTTTATCATAGGCATTTTACTGGGAAAAACAGTAAAATAGCGAACAGCTTCCACTTTCACCATTTGGAATAGATTAATAATAAAAACAAAAGCTTAAAGACAATCCATAACTCTTCCACCACTGCTTTGCTGCCTACACTGCCAGACTCAACAAAGTTCCCATTCCTCAAGCACCAGCTTTCACTGTTGGGCCTACCTCACTGATGACGCCTCTGCCAATGTAGCAGCTATTACTGGGTCCCGTGCTCACCCCTCTGTCAGCTGCCTCCTCAGAGCTGCTGCCAGAGTCCCATGGCAGGCTCACCAGCCCCTTCGCTGCCTTTCACTAGAGTCCGGCTCGGGGCTCATCAGCTACTGCAACCAATCCAGACGCAAATGAAGCTGCCTTCCTATCACCTTTCTCGTTACTTAGCTTCTGCCGCAACACAGAAGTAAAACTAAAAACTAAGCAAAACTAAAAAAAGACAAAAAAAAATTTAAAAAGCGAACAGAGTAGACAAGCCCTGGGCAAAGCTGCTCAGATGCTGCTTACTCCATCGTGGATACCCTACATGGACCCTGATGTCTGGATCTTCTCCCTCCCACTGTAAGCTCTTCTCCGGTCCTGAGCAGATATTCCATTTCATGGCACCAAGCAGACAGTGTAGTAGTCTGGACTTTTGCTCTTTTTGGGCAGAGAATTTTTTTTACTCTGTGCCTCATTATACTCTCATACTGCTACATGCCTTGTTGGTCCAATCCCCAATGTGCAGCAGTGTTTACAGTTCAGCCTCCAGCTCAAACTTCAAACACTTATTTCAGATATATTTGCCCTAGATCACAAGGGTATCCAGGAGCTACCATCTTGCACAACCTTGAAACCACATGAACTACAATCCTTAAGTTTTAATTAATTTTATTATTGCCACATTTATCATGCTAATGTCCACTTGACATGCTTCAGACGTTTGCAGTCAATTAAGATGGGAAAAGCTGAAGGACCTCTTTCACCATACAGCCTTGAATAGCCACACAAACCAGTAAAACAGAAATCCAAGGTATGCATATAAAGCTAACAATTGGCAATCTTTCAGAAAATAGTCAGTCAGTGGATCTTCAAATTTAGAATCCCATAGTCAGACAATTATGGATAATGAATGCGACTCTGCAGAGCCAGCTCAATGATCCCAAAGACAGAATTGTAGGAAAAACATACAAGTTATAAAACTTGAAAGAAACTGGACTGTTTACCACAGAAGGTATGGGAAGAATTAACAAATGTTTTGAAGGGACAACACAGAATAGATGGAGAGATCCAACTGTTGAAAGCTTCAGAATGAAGACAGAAGATGAAATGTAATATTTCAAAACAGAGCTAAACAAATTTTCAGCATATTTACAAAAACCGTGGAATGCAGAACAGAAAGTCTATAGTCTTGAAGGATAAACTTTGCCACTGCTCATCTCTAACTGGCTACAAGCTGACGCTAAGCAGTTTTCTTGGACCTCTAATGGCTGTATAGTGTATGCACTTAGCTGCTACATAGGAGGTTCCTTGGTTTTCACCCAGCAAACAGTAAAGGAATGGGAATATATTCTAAATTGCAATGATTTGCAACTTGGAGGACAATTTTCAGCTGATGGTTTTCAATGTGCCCATTGTCCTTACATGCCTGGGTAGAAGTGGCCACAGGCACTGTGAAAGCAACCAGAATGAAATACTGTAATATAGTATAGCAGTTGGCACACAATGCTACCATTGTGCACTTGTATCAGAGAGGGAAGAATGCTTAAAATTAGTGAATAAATGCCAATCTATTGGGCTGCTTTATTCTGGATGGTGTTGCGCTCAAGTATCATAAGGGCACCACTCCACCAGGTGAGTGTAACATTTTCTACCAGACTTATCTACTGTGAAAAAGCTTTTGAAAATCAGATGAATCACACTGCAGAATAATCAATATTTAACCTTTACTGGTACCCATGGTATTGAGGTTAGTTCAGTTAGGTTTCTGGTCAATAATGAACCCAAGAGGTTGAAGATGGCATAATTTCAGAATGCTAATATCATTGAATAACAGAGAGAATACCTAAGACTCTCTTGTTGAAGATGGTCATTAGTTTGCACTTCTGTGGCACAATTGTTACTTTTTACTTAACATTTAATTTATTGCAGAGTTGTGAATAAAATCAGTATAAAAATCATCACTACTGCTGACATGACAGAGGCTATTGATGAAGCTCATAAGACCACTGGGCTTAGGATAATGGCTGGATTCAAGAACCACAACTACCATCTTTTATGTTAATATGACTCCAGCCACTGGAGAGTTTTCCCAAGATCTCAATTTTTTTTTTAAAACAGTACAAAGGCTGCCAGGTTGTCAAGAGGTAGTCTCAGTCAGTGTTTGAGCCAGGTCTGTAACGAAGCAGGGTAATCCTTGCAGAAGGCATTGAACATCGATGAGTTGTTATTATTAATTGCCACAGAACAGCATTATTGGTGGTTGCATTAATTTTGCTGCTAATAATGATTGCTCGTGACAGTGGTATTGTTGCTACTTCTGGGCCAGAGGTGCTGGTTTCAAGTCCTATCTGCTCCAGAAGTATGAAAGAACAACTCTGAACAGATTGATGAGAAAATATCTACCTTGAGGAATTCATGCAGTGATGTTCTGGAACTAACATGATTGATGTCTAATCATCACAATCAGTAGAGAATTTCCAATAACATTGGTTTTGCTAACACACCTTAAAACCAAATTGATGCCAAGGGTAGTCACACTCACCTCTGGAGTTCAGCTCTTTTGTCAGAATTTGGACTAAGGTTGCAATGAGGTCAGGAGCTGAGTATCATCAGTAGAAACTAATCTGAACAGCAGTAAGGTTATCGCTGAGCAAGTGCTGCTAGATAGCACTGTTGACATCCGCAACTCATCACTTTGCTGATAGGCCAAATACTGGCAAACGGAACTAGATTTATTATACGATATCCAATCGGTATGGATTGGACTGAAGAGTCCATTTCCATGCTGTATATCTTTATGAAAAAGAGTGTAGACTGTAACAGTTATAATTGAATAGGCTGGGTTTGACCAGCTTTATTTGGACATCACATTGGCAAGTAAATGCCAGCATTGCAGCTGTAATGGATCTGCTGGTCTAGGGGCCGTACTGGTTCTCTAACACAAGTGCTCAGTACTAGTGACAGAATATTTTAAGAGCCCATTTCCTTTGCTGTCCAGCATTTTCAAACATTTCTTGATACCACAAGGAGCAAGTCAAATTGGCTAAAGCCTAGGAATGGGTTAACGCTTGGAAACTGAGAAGACCAAGATGGATCAACTACTCAGTACTTCTGGCTGAATATTATACAGATGTTTTTGCCTTGACTTTTGTAATGATATTTTGGGTTTGCCTATCACTGCAGATGGGAATATTTGTGGAGCCTCCTCTTCTTGTCAGTTGTTTAATTGTTCACTGAGATGTGGCAGTAACGCAGAGCTCACATCTGATCCATTAGTTGCAGGAGCTCTTAGCCATGTCTGTTACATATTACCTCTGCTGTCTGACATGCAAATAGTCATGTGTGGCTGTGTTATCATTTGACTGGCTTGGTAGTAACTTAATGCAGAATATGAAGGGCACATAGTTACAAACTGTGGTTGAAAACAATTATGCTATTGCTCATGATCCACAATGCCTCATGGATGCTTCATTTTGAATTGCTAGATGTTGAAAATTACCCTATTTATTCTACAATGAAAGGCATCCTCAATGTGTCACCACAAGGAATTCTTATTCTTACCCCTGCCAATACTGTCAAACACATATGCATAAGAATGGATGGGGTTAAGTATGTTTTGCCTTCGTGCTAGCTCCCTCACACTTGCCACACATACAGCTGTCTCGATTAGGACTGTCAACTAGGTAAATGGTGGTGCTTTCAATTCACTCTTGGTGGTGGACATTAAAATTCTACATCCAGTTGACATTCAGTTTGCTTGCCACCCTCAGTGCTTTTCCCAATTTACGCTCAACATGGAGGATTACAGATCCAATCAAAGGTGCAGATAGTAAAGAAATCTGAAAAGTTTCCCTGCCCATGTTTTACCTAATGCCATGTGACTTCATGGGTTCCAGAGTCAATGTGAAAATTTCCATGACAACTCCCTCTTGACTATATACCACCACTGTTCTGGATTAGTGGTGCTGGAAGAGCACAGCAGTTCAGGCAGCATCCAAGGAGCTTCAAAATCGACGTTTCGGGCAAAAGCCCTTCATCAGGATTCCTGATGAAGGGCTTTTGCCCGAAACGTCGATTTTGAAGCTCCTTGGATGCTGCCTGAACTGCTGTGCTCTTCCAGCACCACTAATCCAGAATCTGGTTTCCAGCATCTGCAGTTTTTACCTTGTATATACCACTGTGCAGATATGATAAACAGACAATCAAATTTACTTGCTTAATCTCATAAGTCACCATCTCTGATCTTTGAGTAGAGTATACCCATCTAGAATTCAACCCCAGGGTTGGGCAGCACAGTGGCATAGTGGTCAGCACTGCTGCCTCACAGCACCAGAGACCTGGGTTCAATTCCCACCTCAGGCAACTGCCCGTGTGGAGTTTGCACATTCTCCCAGTGTCTGCGTGGGTTTCTTTCGGGTGCTCAGGTTTCCTCCCACAGTCCAAAAATGTGCAGGTTTGGTGAACTGGCCATGCTAAATTGCCCAGAGTGTTAGGTGAAAGGGTAAAATATAGGGGAATGGGTCAGGGTGGGTTACTCTTCGGAGGATTGGTGTGGACTTGTTGTGTCGAAGGGCCTGTTTCCACACTCTAATCAAATCAAAATCACCAGAAATCAAGTAGCTATTCCTGTGAACTGACTATCTGGTCTACTATAGACCTACAACTCACCTCTCAACTTTCTTCCAAATGAAAATGACAACGTAACTTTAAAATTTCATACACAATACGTATGAAATTACATTTAAGTGCAGTAACTCCTACCCTAAACACAAATTCACATCTAAAAGATATTGAGATACAGTCTAGTAACCAAGAAAAGTAAGTACGTTGCTACTATTCCACTTAAAGTACTCAATTTATCTCCTAAAGTTGCATCGGGTATCGGACCAGAAGTACTCAAGCGTTTACCCATCACCACCTAACCAAATCAACTGAAACTTTAATACTTACCTGATGCAAAGAGTAGAATACAAGTATAACACTATTGAGTTTCACTGAAAAATAATTTCTCTCTTGAAATGAAACGAGTGAGTTTGAAAGTAGAACAATTGTTTAGACCCTGACAAGAAAGGTTCCCCTGACAGAAATCTCAAGGGGAATGATCAAACAAAGCAACGACGCGGAAAATACTTCTTTTAAAGTGTGTGTGTGAGCGTGAGAGAGAATATTTTAAAAAGGCAGAAGTTACCCAGGAGGTGCCTCAGGGACAGGGCCTACCCAGTTTCTCAAAGCCCCCGAAACCCTGAGCTAGCCCAGCCCAGTCTCTAACCGGCGGCCCATTGTTTCCCCATCCACCACCCCCCCACCCACTCGCTCCCACAGCCTCAGGCTCCCAGGCCGGTATTTAACAAGTCGCTATCGGTCGATCCCAACCACTACCGCCGGCCGGCCGTCCGTCCGTCCACCCCCCCTTCCTTCAGTCCCAGCCACACGCCTCGCTTCCGAATACCGAACCGGTGGAGAGACCCAACTTACTGACCCGCTGCTGCAGCCATTCTACCACCGCCTGCGAATAACGGCGAGCGGCCTTTCCCCCGCCGTTCCCCCCCCTCCCCTCCTTCTTCTTCCTTCTCCTTCCTTCGCCTCCTCCTCCTCCTCCTCCTCCTCTTGATGCTGCACCCGCGCGCCCGGCAACGGTAACCGCCAATCAGCGCGAGCGGTGCGTGCAGGCGCGGGCGCGCGCACGTGCTCGTCCACCCGTCCGCGGACCGGCGGGTGTGCACGCCTCATGCCCGTGCGGCACCGCGCGCCCGCAGCTGTCACTGAGATATAAGCTGGAGCCGTGAGTGCGCTCTCTCCTTCCCCTACCCCCAGCACCTCAGCTGACTTGAGGGTGCATTTTAAACCTGACGGTTCACCACCGCAGCTGTCTTTTCCTGCAGGATATGTAGGTGTGGAAGGATCTATAGATCCCACTGTCATCATTTGGGATCCTGGAAATGTTACAGCACACATAGAGATAGACTGTGGAGTGTCCATCTAAGTCCCAGCTCTCTGCAAGAGGAGCTGAGATAGTCCCACTTGCCCGGAGCTCTTCGGATGAAGGCTTGAGTACAAGAATAAAGCCAGAAAAAGAAATACACACACGACTCGACACTTTTAACTTTTCGAAAATTTTCTCTTTGACCTGTTGAGTCTCACTAGCATTTTCAGTTTTTATTTCAGGTTTATAGCGTCTGCAGTATTTTCCTCTAAATACAAGACTAAAGGTGTCCTAATTCAATTGTACAGAGTCTTGATGTAAGGACAACTGGAACACTGGATATGCGTTTTTGGTCTTCAATACCGAAAGAAGCATATACTTGCTGTAGAGGGTGTGCAGTGATGATTCACCAGACTGATTCCTGAGAGAGAGTAGGATTGTGCAATAAGAAGGGGATGAGGTGACACAGACACAGCTCAGTGTAGTCTGGGCTCTGTTTTGTTGCCTCCCACCCCAGGAACTGCATCCCCCTTTTTACTTCACTGTGCCCAGGCAGCCAACATGTAGAGACCCACCACATGGAGCTTTGCGATTCCATGATAGCTAATGCTGACCGTCCAGCACAGTTGTCCACTCCCAGTCAGTATTCTGATATATTCTCTGACAATGTCCGGCTCAAGTGGATGAATGACCATGACTAACCCCTGGATTGAGTTTGAAATAACTTAGGAACATAGAAAATAGGAGCAGGAGTAGGCCATTCAGTCCTTTGACACTGCTCAGGCATTCTATATGATTCAGGACTGATTGTCTAATTCAGTATTTTATTCCTGCATCTTCCCCATGTCCTTTTATCCTTTTAATTCTGAGAACTATTTGTAACTCCTTCTTGGAAACATTCAATGTTTTAGCCTCAATTGCTTTCTGTGGCAAAGAATTCCACAGGCTCACCAATCTCTGGGTGAATGAATTTCTCCTCATATCAGTTCTAAGCACCCTGTATCCTTAAACTTTGGCCTACTTGCAGTTCACCTTCTCTACCAGCTTTGTGTCATCTACACACTTAGATATATTATATTTAGTTCTCTCATCTAAATCATTAATGCATATTATGAATAGTTGGGGTGCAAGCACTGATCTCTGTGATACCCCATGAGTAAGTACCTGCCACTTGGAAAAGGACCTGTTTATTTCAACTCTTTGTTTCCAATCTGCCAAACAATTCTCTATTCATTACAGTACACCACCTCCAATCCTATGTGCTTTAATTTTGCATGCTAATCTCTTATGTGAGACCTTATTGAAAGCCTTCTCCCCTCAACAACTCTTCTGGTTGCATCCTTGAAAGATTCCAGTGGATTTGTCAAGCATGATTTCCCTTTACTAAATCTGAGTGTGTCTATGACTGACAATACAGAGACCCCCAATAGAAAGCAGAACCTGCTTGACTGGCCTCAGGACGAGTTCCACCAGTTACCAACATGGCCTTTCAGCTGAATACACATTCAGTGTATTTGCATCTTGATGAGCGCCGTGGGGAGAAAGGAGGGCAGCACCGCCCAAGAAGGAAAGGTCGATCCCTCTGAGGGGATGGGTGAAGGCCTCCCCCTACCCGGTGAGAACCAAGGGGTACCCACCGGTCCACAGCTCCAGGTAACTGGGAGCAGCGGCCCCGTGACAGCCCTGCTGTCAGATGGAGAACTGGGCGATGCGGACCCTGGGTCCGACACGATGACACCAGAGCGGGGAAATGACTCCAGCGTGGAGCTGGACAACTACCTCAGCCCTGGGAAGGTCCAGCAGTTTGCAGTCACCACGGGGATGCACGCAG
This sequence comes from Chiloscyllium punctatum, assembly GCF_047496795.1. NCBI lineage: Eukaryota > Metazoa > Chordata > Chondrichthyes > Orectolobiformes > Hemiscylliidae > Chiloscyllium > Chiloscyllium punctatum. The sequence goes on along the minus strand of NC_092750.1, from coordinate 45,346,542 downwards.
CTACCCCACAGGAGCAAGATCAGAAGAAAATGGACACTGGTAACCCCGTAAACTGGTAAAATGGGGTTTTAAATTGCCAGCATAAATGTGCGTAGCATTAAATCGGCTACGCGATGTGTTTCAATGCTGGCCTTCCTGGCCAACGTCAAAGCCGATGTCCTGTTTCTGCAGGAGTGTGGGATACCGCACCTCAGCAGTTACAGGAGATGGTCGAGCTTGTGGGCCCATGGGCCGTCAGTGTGGTCGGGGGGCAACGATAGCCGCGCCTCCGGCCTGGGTATCCTGTTGCGGGGAGGCAACTTCACCATCTCCGAGGTTAAGGAGGTGGTGGGCGGGCGCCTCCTCGTTGCGGACGTTAAACACAGAAATGCTCCCGTGAGACTAATCAACGTGTACGCCCCAGTGGGTAAGAGTGAACGGTTGGCCGTCCTGCAACAGCTTCCACTGCTGCTGGCTACGTCCAGGCCGGTCATTCTGGCCGGAGACTTCAACTGCATCATTGATGCAGATGGACGATCCGGCGGGGGGGACAGTAAACCGGACGCTACGTCCAGAGCCCTGATGGAAATAGTCAAAGGCGCCAAGCTGCACGACGTCTTCAGCACCCCTGCAGATGGAGCGCAGCGTAGATACACCTGGTCACGGGCAGACGGGTCTATCCGCTCAAGGATAGATTACCTGTTTGTGTCCCGAACGCTCTCGGTCAGATCCACCGACGTCAAGCCGGTGTTCTTCTCTGACCACTGCCTCCTGCTGGCCGACTGTCACCTACTGGACGAACAGCGGGCGGGCAAGGGAACGTGGAAACTGAACACTAAGCTGTTGACCCCGGGAAACATCGAAGAGCTCAAGAGGGATTACGCAGGTTGGAGAACCATGAAGCCCCTCTTTGAGTCTCCAGCAGACTGGTGGGAAATGGTAAAAGGGAACATCAAGAGCTTCTTTATCCTCAAAGGTGTCCAGGAGGCGAGAGAGAGGCGGGGAAAACTGTCCCAGCTCCAGGAAAGTATGCAGAACCTGCTCCTGCTGCAGACGATGGGGGTCGATGTCATGGAGGACCTCAAGGAGGTGAAGGGCCAGCAAGCCTCGCTCTTTGCCTCGGAGGCCTCCAGGATAATCTTCCGGTCCAGGGTCCGCTCGGTGGAGCAGGACGAGACGTGCTCACGTTTCTTCTTCCAGAAGGTGCACAAAGAGAGCTCCGTGCTCAGCAGCCTGAAGAAAGAAGATGGCTCGGTAACGTCATCTCAGGCTGACGTCATGAGGATCAGCAAATCCTTCTACGTCAGCCTGTATGACTCGAAGCCAACCGACAGCGCGGCCTCCCAGTCGTTCCTGTCATCTATCACGGAGGTCCTAGATGACAGAACACGAGAGAGGCTGGACCAGCCGCTATCTCTGGATGAGCTGACCAAGGCCCTCGAGTCCTTTGAAAAGAATAAAACTCCCGGAAGCGACGGCTTACTGGTCGAGATTTATTCCGCTCTTTGGGACTTGGTCGGCCAGGACCTGCTGGAGGTGTATGTCAGTATGCTTCGGGCAGGTACCATGAGTGAATCCATGAGGAAAGGCATCATCACCCTCATCTACAAGCGGAAGGGGGAGAGGGAGGAAATTAGAAATTGGAGACCGATCTCACTGTTAAATGCAGACTACAAAATCTTGTCAAAGGTCATCGCCAACCGGGTCAGGTCTGCTCTGGGATCGGTGATCCACCCGGACCAAACCTGTGCTGTACTGGGCAGGAAGATCTCTGAGAGTCTTGCACTCCTCAGGGATACGATCGCCTATGTGCAGGACAGGGGGGTGGACACCTGCCTCATCAGCCTGGACCAGGAGAAAGCCTTTGACAGGATATCGCACACATATATGAGGGATGTCCTCTCCAAAATGGGCTATGGGGAGGGAATTGGAAATTGGATCAGACTGCTCTACACCAACATTGTCAGTGCAGTCTCAATCAATGGGTGGGAATCAGATAGCTTCCCTGTAAGATCTGGAGTCAGGCAGGGATGCCCCCTCTTACCCGCCTTGTTTGTGTGTTGCATAGAGCCATTTGCCGAATCCATCAGGAAGGATGCGAGCCTGAGAGGGGTGACTATTCCTGGCAGCGGGGGCCTGCAGGTTAAGGCCTCCCTGTACATGGATGACGTCGCTGTTTTCTGCTCGGATCCGCTGTCCGTGCACAGACTCGTGTGCATCTGTGACCAGTTCGAACGGGCCTCGGGGGCCAAGGTAAACCGAGGCAAGAACGAGGCCATGCTCTTCGGGAACTGGGCCGACCAATCCTTTATCCCCTTCACCGTCAGGACTGACCACCTGAAGGTGCTGGGTATTTGGTTCGGGGGGGGCTGGGGTGTGCGCCAAGACCTGGGAGGAGTGGATCAGGAAGATGAGACAGAAACTAGGCAGATGGGGGCAACGGTCGCTCTCCATCGCGGGAAAAAACCTGGTCATCAGGTGTGAGGTACTCTCAGTATTGCTATATGTGGCACAGGTCTGGCCTATCCCCAGGACCTGTGCCGCTGCAGTCACCCGGGCCATCTTCCAATTCATTTGGAGATCAAAGATGGACCGGGTCCAAAGAGACTCAATGTACAAAGACCGGTGCAATGGGGGAAAAAACACGCCCAATGCCACCCTCACCCTGATGGCCACCTTTGTGTGTGGCTGCATCAAGCTGTGCGTGGATCCCCGGTACGCAAACACCAAGTGTCACTACGTACTGAGGTTCTACCTGTCCCCGGTGTTGCGAAGAATGGGCCTGGCCTCGCTGCCGCGGAACGCTCCGAGTAGTTGGACCGTTCCGTATCACCTGTCCTTCGTGGAGAAATTTATGAGGAAAAACACCTTTGACCACAAGTCCATCAGGAAGTGGTCAGCACGTAGCGTCCTTGAGACCCTTCGGGAAAAGGAGAGGGTGGATCCTGTCGAGCGGTTCCCTGAGCAGACTGTCAAAGCCATTTGGCAGAATGCCTCATCGCCAGAACTTTCCAACAAGCACCAAGACATGGCTTGGCTGGTGGTGAGAAGGGCTCTGCCTGTGAGATCCTTCATGCACGCCCGGACTCTCTGCCGCACCGCACTCTGCCCTCGAAGTGGCTGCGGGGGGGACGAGACTGTCACACACCTCCTTCTGGAATGTGCCTACGCAGAAGAAGTCTGGAGAGGAATGCAGTGGTGCTTGTCGAGGTTCGTCCCGAGCAGCGCCGTGACACGGGACTCCGTGCTCTACGGCCTGTTCCCCGGGACTCATACCGAGACGAACATTAACTGCGCCTGGAGGATCATCAACTCGGTGAAGGACGCTCTCTGGACGGTCCGAAACCTGTTGATCTTCCAGCTGAAGGAGTTGACCCTGACCGAGCGTTGCAGACTGGCACATTCCAAGGTCCAAGACTACGTGTTGAGGGACGCGCTGAAGCTTGGATCAGCTGCCGCCAAGGCGCGGTGGGGAAAGACCACCGTGTAAGATCGGCCTGCCTAAAGAAGAACAGGGGGCCCATGCGGACGTTTTTTGGGCTCTGCTGATGCCTCAGCCAAATATATGTATAAGATTGAAAAAAAAATGCACAGACCTGTATATGACAAGGATAAATTCGAATCTGTGTTTGTAAATGTGTACATATGTATGGCATGACCAAATGTACAGACCATCAAATCATTTTATGAATAAAGTATATTTTTGAAATTAAAAAAAATCTTGATGGTAACTCCACCCTCCCAACAAATCCTTACAGATGAGCATAACCAGCAGCTTGCCTGTGCATCTGTGCTAAAGAGCACATCAGTATATTGTTATTGATAGCATTTGGCTCTAGCTGAAGCACCAGCACTCTAACTGGTATTGTACAGTATGACAAGGTAAGCATGCAGGTAAGTGCTAAGTGAGCTAGCACTAAGAGAATAAGCAAACAGTGCTGAGGTGCAAGCTCATCCAGTCCAAAGACAGCAGTGAGCTGAAGTTGCTCTGACTTGCATGTCGAGAATTCTCAACGTCTAGCTTATTTAGCATATTTGGTAAGCTGAATATTAATGAGGTGAGTTGCAATGTTAATATGGCATTTAACAAGCTACAAACTCATTACCTGGCAACTCTCCACCTCTGTGACTCCCTTGTTAGGTCCACACGCCTCACTAACCTCCTCTCCACTCCTGGTACCTTCCTTTGCTGTCATAAGAGGTGCAAAACCTAAGCCAACACCTCTCCTCTCACCTCTGTCCTAGGCCTCCAATGATCCTTTTGAATCCAGCAGACATTTACTTGTACATCCTCCAACCTCATCTATTGTATGCAGTGCTCTCGATGTGGTCTCCTCTACTTCAGAGGCACCAAGCTCAACCTCATGGAATGGTTCAGGGAACACCTCTAGTCCGTCCGCACCAACCATCTCCACATTCCATGGCCATCCACTTTCCTTCCCATTCCCCTAAGGACCTGTCCATCTGGGCCTTCTCGCCTACACAAAGCCACATGCAAACTGGAGGAGGAACACCTAATCTTCCACCTCAGGAGCCTACAACGACACATCATCAGTTTTCAACCTCTCCTCCCCGTACCTCATCCCAGATCCAACCCTTCAACTCATATCCACTTTCTTGACCTGTCCTACCTATCCATCTTCCTTCCCGCCTATCTTCTCCACCCTTCCCACTGACCTATCCCTATCACTTCCCAATTTCATCTACTAATCGCCCAGTTTTCCCCAGTCCCTCCCCTTCCCCCGAGTTAACTCTCAATCCCCTTCCTTTTCCCCAGACCTGAAGAAGGGTTGCCCAAAATGTCGATTCTCCTGCCTCTTGGATTTTGCCTGGCCTACTGCACCTTTTCCAACGCCACACTTTATCAACTCTGACTTCTCCAGCATCTGCAGTCCCTATTGCCTCCTAGTGAGAAGCACCTCGCATGCAGAAAATGCAAAAAAGATACTCCTGACATTAAGATAGGCCTTGTCAATCCTATCATCATTATTTTGTCATAAATCTCACCCATAGCCTACATCACAGAAACCCAAGTAAGAGGCCACCTTCTGTAACTGCAAGCAGAGACTTGGGTCACATGTGGAATATCTCATGCTCTGTAATTAAAGCCACCCCGCAATCTTCAGTTCTGATATAAGGTAACAGACCCAAAATGTTAGCTCTGTTTCTCTTTCAGCAGAAGTAGCATAACCCACTGAATATTTCTGTTTTCTTTCGGAGTTCTAGCATCCATAATATTTTTGTTTCATAATCTTCAACTTTCATCAACAGTTTGATGGACTAATCATCATTTGCCATGATAATTATAAAGATACTTGACACCACCTAGGACAGATCAGATTGCTTGATCACTTTCACTGGACTCAATATCCATTCTCCCCATCAACAACATACTATGACTGCAATATTTCTGTTCCAAATAACGTAGTCTATCAACTCACCAAAATTATCTCATAATTATCATCTTTCCATGTGATCTCCACAGCAAAAGGCCAGGAGTTGTAAGGTATTTGGAATATTTTCACCTTGAAATCCCCATTCATTGTGCGCAGTACCCTAACTTTGAACTATGTTATTGTTATTTCATGATTGCTCTGTCATTGCCCCAATGTTAATTTGCATCATATTTTGTGGTGAATAAATACTTCACATTTTTGGAGACTGCACTAATTATAGCATAAGCCCCTAGTAGTACCAGCAAATGATGAGGAAAGTAGCTGAATGGTTACTTAACACAACTAATTCCCTAATAAACATAACATTCCTTCCTGGTTTAGCCTCCACACAAGGACCTCTTGACCTAAATTAGCACATTGATCCATCAAACTAGTTGCCAGTGTATGACTATCAAAGTCATTTCTGTTGGTCAACTATGTAAAATTGGGTACAGCATCTGGTGGCCAAATGCAAGCGTGAAACCTAAACCTCTAATAGAGTAGGTAGGAAGCACACTATTATGAAAATAGGCAAAATTACATTCAAGCTTTTATTTTCTGAAATGGGCAATAGACTCTTTACATTTAAAATGAAGTGGTTTGAAAGATTAGGTATCCATACCTTTGCCCCAAAAGGTTGGGTTCACCCTCTGTCAGGATGTTATGACCATGGAGGTGTGTCACAATATATCCAAAGAGGTTACTTTCAAATAAAATGAGGCCATTTGATTTTCAGGAAACGTAGGCTATGTGTGGTCGAACAAGTGCTCCTTAAAGGAACTATTGGACAGCTCTTGTTAAAAGGTGCATTTGTTCAAAATAGATATCTCCATAGGAGTAAAAGTTGCAGGAGTGTTTCTTCTAGTTTTGTTGTTGATTCGCAGAGCATTGCTGATCTTCCATTGTCTACTCTCCCTCCTGATTTCCTTCATTTCAAATTTCTTCCCTCCCAGTTGCCCGCCTTTCTTTCCCTTCCCTGGGAATCACTTAACCTACAACCTGAAATTCTTAGTCTCTCTGTCTGTAACTGCCTGAAATCATCCAATAGCTGTTCACATTCTCTCATCTTATTTAAATGAGATGTAATATAAGAACATTTTGGGTGTACCAATAAGACAGATCCAAGCAAATCTATAGACCAATAGTTAGAAATTCTAACTTTTTAATAATCTAATTCTGTAATCAAGGTACAACAGTGATTATTTCAAAAGTACTTAATTGGATACAACATTTGGAACATCCTGAGTTTGTGAAAGGCTCTATGAAAATGCAACGGACTTTCTTTCATTTCTTAAAGATCAGTAAAAATAAAATTTCTCTAAGTGTTCAGCTGAATACTTCACAATAACTAATGTTTCATGACCTCAGTTAAAATAAATACAAATACAAGAAGTTTTGACAAAATAATGAAACATTTGTGGCATTCATTAAATTACAGAGACGATGGTCTTAAACTAATACAAGTACAGGTGAATTAAGCACTTACAAAGAAAATGAATAGACATTTCACCGCATGACCCAAAAGTCTGACAAATTAGTTATATGTAGACATCAGTGGGACATCAGATTTAAATTAATAATATAGCTGGCTTATGATGGATGTGTTTAATATGCTAATTTTTAAAATTGGCTCATGCCATACATTTTGAATTGACAGTCTCAAGAGAGCTCCAGTTATGCACCATAGCATTGTTTGTATTTGAATCATGTAAAGTGGCAGCAAGTCTGTAATTAAATAAGCTGGTTTGTTTTAAAGATGCTATTAACTCATTTTAGTCTGAGTATTATCCATATGCATGACCTTTGCTGGATAAGTAGTCTTTTAAAGCAAAGGTCTTGCTCTTACAAAATGTATATTCAATCCTCTGGCTGATGGTGAGGATTGACACTTGTCTATCCTGTTTTTCTAGAGAATTATAAAGTTTTCAGTCACAATTTAGTGTCTCGTATTCCCCTCCCCACACTCCACACGCCCACCCCACCCCCAACCCCCTAGGTGCTTTTGCTAGAATCAACAGAGACATGACCATTAATATGATAAAGAACTGTGGATGTATTAAATGATTCAAAGTTGCTGCCATTATTAATAAGACTCCAGCACAACTTCTCCTAATTACAGACTACAAAACTGTTCATTTCTCTTCATTTTATATGACCATAAACATGGTTACAGTGGCATTTGATACTCTTTTCTCAGTCTTTTCAAAGAAATATATTCAGAAAAACTTAAACCTTATATTCTCAATGGATGAATTTCCCAAGATTTTCCACTACTCAAAATGAACTGATAACTTTATTGGCAGAAATATGGTCTAGAAGCTTATGCCGCTTCTCCACCATAAAATCACTGCCATAGATTCTCTTTTTGCCTCTCATACAATCCACCTGCCAACATACAAAATATTTAAGTACGTGAAATATACTGTAAGGTGGGCTGCAGACACTGCATTTCAGCTTCTTGCTGTACCTTTCAGGGTTACCTGTGGTGAAAATTATAAAGGAGGAACTGTTGCCAGGATCAGTGAAGGCAGATGAAAGTGAACAGTTCCTGAGATTGATATGTGGAGACTCGCAGTTTCTGCAGTTTGGAAATATGTTATGGTGTAAGTTATTGGCTATTGAATTTACTTCTTGCTCCCTCTGATAGAGAGCAACAGTTGTATGTATGGCTCAATCAAGTCTGCTCCTCATTATGTGGTAGATTTTCTGTTAACCTTCTCCAGCATCCACACTGCTTAAATAAAAGCAAGTTACTGTGGATGCTGGAATCGGAAAACAAAAGAGAAAATGCTGGAAAATCTCAGCAGGTCTGGCAGCAACTGTAAGGAGAGGAAAGAGCTGATGTTTTGAGTCTAACTGACCCTTTGACAAAGCTGCTTACTTGGCCTAGTATGTTGGAGGAAAAACACTTACTAGTTTAGCTAGAAGACACTCCTGTATTCAACAATAAGCAGTTTATTGCAGCTAGTTACAGTTTACATTGATATGGTAGACATTGTTACAGTGACTTTGAGGAGGACCAGATGTTATATCTCACTCCCTAGAGACCCTAAGTCATCATAGCCCCATCATTGTGAATGGTATTTAAGTCCACATTGTACGGATTCTATGATTCTAATAGGCTGAGTCCAAAAGACAGATCAAATTGTGAAATCTTATGTTTTTTTTAAATCTTCACTTTTATGATGATTTTGTGAAAGTGGTGTGTTGCATGAGTGAAACATAACACTGTGAAAGGAGTCACTGTACAATGTGGTGGCTGAACTTGCTCCACTTATTTCAGTGTATTTAATGTGTTAATTCTGCTAAATCGTATGTAACATGGTCTAATTTGCTCTTAATAGTAATATGGCTTACGGCAATGTAGAAATAGCATGATTTGGTGCTAATTATACATGGTTAATACCAAAGTATTTTGTTCCTACACACAGCTTCATACTTCAGGAATACTGAGACTTTATAAGGCTCTAGTTGGCCCTATTTAGAATACTGTGTCCAGTTCTGGGCTCCACACCTCAGGAAGGATATACTGGCACTGGAGCATATCCAGCAGAGATTCATACAGATGATCCCTGGAATGGGAGGCTTAAAATACAATAAACGACTGAGGATCCTATTCATTAGAGTTTGGAAGGTTGAGGGGAGATCTAATAGAAACTTACAAGATTTTGCATGGCTTAGAAAGGGTGGAGCTGAAAATGTGTTGCTGAAAAAGCGCAGCAGGTCAGGCAGCATCCAAGGAACAGGAGAATCGACGTTTCGGGCATAAGCCCTTCTTCAGGAATGAGGAAAGTGTGTCCAGCAGGCTCAGATAAAAGGTAGGGAGGAGGGACTTGGGGGAGGGACTTTGGAAATGCGATAGGTGGAAGGAAGTCAAGGTGAGGGTGATAGGCCGGAGTGGGGTGGGGGCATAGAGGTCAGGAAGAAGATTGCAGGTTAGGAAGGTGGTGCTGAGTTCGAGGGATTTGACTGCGACAAGGTGGGGGGAGGGGAAATGAGGAAACTGGAGAAATCTGAGTTCATCCCTTGTGGTTGGAGGGTTCCTAGGCGGAAGATGAGGCGCACTTCCTCCAACCGTCGTGTTGCTATGGTCTGGCGATGGAGGAGTCCAAGGACCTGCGTGTCCTTGGTGGAGTGGGAGGGGGAGTTGAAGTACTGGATTAGTGGTGCTGGAAGAGCACAGCAGTTCAGGCAGCATCCAACGAGCAGCGAAATCGACGTTTCGGGCAAAAGCCCTTCATCAGGAATAAAGGCAGTGAGCCTGAAGCATGGAGAGATAAGCTAGAGGAGGGTGGGGGTGGGGAGAGAGTAGCATAGAGTACAATGGGTGAGTGGGGGAGGAGATGAAGGTGATAGGTCAAGGAGGAGAGGGTGGAGTGGATAGGTGGAAAAGAAGATAGGCAGGTCGGACAAGTCAAGGAGACAGTAACTGAGCTGGAAGTTTGAAACTAGGATGAGGTGGAGGAAGGGGAAATGAGGAAGCTGTTGAAGTCCACATTGATGCCCTGGGGTTGAAGTGTTCCGAGGCGGAAGATGAGGCGTTCTTCCTCCAGGCGTCTGGTGGTGAGGGAGCGGTGGTGAAGGAGGCCCAGGACCTCCATGTCCTCGGCAGAGTGGGAGGGGGAGTTGAAATGTTGGGCCACGGGGCGGTTTGGTTGATTGGTGCGGGTGTCTCAGAGATGTTCCCTAAAGCGCTCTGCTAGGAGGCGCCCAGTCTCCCCAATGTAGAGGAGGCCACATCGGGAGCAACGGATACAATAAATGATATTGGTGGATGTGCAAGTAAAACTTTGATGGATGTGGAAGGCTCCTTTAGGGCCTTGGATAAAGGTGAGGGAGGAGGTGTGGGCACAGGTTTTATAGTTCCTGCGGTGGCAGGGGAAAGTGCCAGAATGGGAGGGTGGGTCGTAGGGGGGTGTGGACCTGACCCCTCCCCCACTCACCCATTGTACTCTATGCTACTCTCTCCCCACCCCCACCCTCCTCTAGCTTATCTCTCTAAGCTTCAGTCTCACTGCCTTTATTCCTGATGAAGGGCTTTTGCGCGAAACGTCGATTTCGCTGCTTGTTGGATGCTGCCTGAACTGCTGTGCTCTTCCAGCACCACTAATCCAGTATTTGGTTTTCAGCATCTGCAGTCATTGTTTTTACCTGGGGGAGTTGAAGTGTTGAGCTATGGGGTGGTTGGGTTGGTTAGTCTGGGTGTCCCAGAGGTGTTCTCTGAAACGTTCTGCAAGTAGGTGGCCTGTCTCCCCAATATAGAGGAGGCCACATTGGGTGCAGCGGATGCAATAGATGATGTATTTGGAGGTGCAGGTGAATTTGTGGTGGATATGGAAGTAAGGGGGGAGGTGTGGGCACAAGTTTTGCATTTCTTACAGTTGCAGGGGAAGGTGCCGGGAGTGGAGGTTGGGTTGGTGGGGGGTGTGGACCTGACGAGGGAGTCACGGAGGGAGTGGTCTTTTCGGAACACTGATAGGAGAGGGAAGGGAAATATATCCCTGGTGGTGGGGTCCGTTTGGAGGTGGCGGAAATGACGGCGGATGATACGCTGTACATGGAGGTTGGTGGGTGGTAGGTGAGGACCAGTGGGGTTCTGTCTTGGTGGAGATTGGAGGGGCGGGGCTCAAGGGCAGAGGAGCGGGAAGTGGAAGAGATGCGGTCGAGGGCATCGTCGACTACGTCTGGGGGAAATTGCGGTCCTTGAAGAAGGAGGCCATCTGGGTTGTACGGTTTTGGAACTGGTCCTCCTGGGAGCAGATGAGGTGGAGACGAAAGAATTGGGAATATGGGATGGTGTTTTTACAGGGGGCAGGGTGGGAGGAGGTGTAGTCTAGGTAGCTGTGGGAGTCGGTCGGTTTATAGTAAATGTCCGTGTTGATTCGGTTGCCCGAGATAGAAATGGAAAGGTCTAGGAAGGGGATGGAGGAGTCTGAGATGGTCCAGGTGAATTTGAGGTATGGGTGGAAGGTGTTGGTAAAGTGGATGAACTGTTCAACCTCCTCGTGAGAGCACAAGGCAGCGCCGATACAGTCATCGATGTAGCGGAGGAAAAGGTGGGGGGTGGTGCCAGTGTAGCTGCGGAAGATGGACTGTTCCACATATCCTACGAAGAGGCAGGCATAGCTGGGGCCCATGCAGGTGCCCATGGCTAGTCCTTTGGTTTGGAGGAAGTGGGAGGATTGGAAAGAGAAGTTGTTCAGGGTGAGGACCAGTTCAGTCAGTCAAAGGAGGGTATCAGTGGAAGGGTACTGGTTGGTACGGCGGGAAAGGAAGAAGCAGAGGGCTTTGAGTACTTCGTGATGGGGGATGGAGGTGTACAGGGACTGGATGTCCATGGTGAAGATAAGGCGTTGGGGACCGGGGAAGCGAAAATCATGGAGGAGGTGGAGGGCGTGGGTGGTGTCCCAAACGTAGGTGGGGAGTTCTTGGACTAAGGGGGACAGGACCGTGTTGAGGTATGCAGAGATGAGTTCGGTGGGGCAGGAGCAGGCTGAGACAATGGGTCGGCCGGGGCAGTCAGGTTTGTGGATTTTGGGCAGGAGGTAGAAACGGGCGGTGCGGAGTTGTGGGACTATGAGGTTGGAGGCGGTGGATGGGAGATCCCCTGAGGTGATGAGGTTATGGATGGTCTGGGAGATGATGGTTTGGTGGTGGGAGGTGGGGTCATGGTCAAGGGGGCAGTAGGAGGAGGTGTCCGCGAGCTGGCGTTTAGCCTCAGCGTTCCGTGAGCTGGCGTTTAGCCTTAAAACCGTACAACCCAGATGGCCTCCTTCTTCAAGAACCGCAATTTCCCCCAGACGTGGTCGACGATGCCCTCCACTGCAGCTCTTCCACTTCCCGCTCCTTCGCCCTTGAGCCCCGCCCCTCCAACCGCCACCAGGACAGAACCCCACTGGTCCTCACCTACCACCCCACCAACCTCCATGTACAGCGTATCATCCGCCGTCATTTCCGCCACCTCCAAACGGACCCCACCACTAGGGATATATTTCCCTTCCCTCCCCTATCAGTGTTCCGAAAAGACCACTCCCTCCGTGACTCCCTCGTCAGGTCCACACCCCCCACCAACCCAACCTCCACTCCCGGCACCTTCTCCTGCAATTGCAAGAAATGCAAAACTTGTGCCCACACCTCCCCTCTTACTTCCCTCCAAGGCCCCAAGGGATACTTCCATATCCACCACAAATTCACCTGCACCTCCACACACATCATCTATTGGATCCGCTGCACCCGATGTGGCCTCCTCTATATTGGGGAGACAGGCTGCCTACTTGCGGAACGTTTCAGAGAACACCTCTGGGACACCCAGACTAACCCAACCCAACCACCCCGTAGCTCAAAACTTCAACTCCCCCTCCCACTCCACCAAGGACATGCAGGTCCTTGGACTCCTCCATCGCCAGACCATAGCAACACGACGGTTGGAGGAAGAGCGCCTCATCGTCCGCCTAGGTACCCTCCAACCACAAGGAATGAACTCAGATTTCTCCAGTTTCCTCATTTCCCCTCCCCCCACCTTGTCTCAGTCAAATCCCTCGAACTCAGCACCGCCTTCCTAACCTGCAAACTTCTTCCTGACCTCTATGCCCCCACCCCACTCCGGCCTATCACCCTCACCTTGACCTCCTTCCACCTATCGCATTTCCAACGCCCCTCCCCCAAGTCCCTCCTCCCTACCTTTTATCTGAGCCTGCTGGACACACTTTCCTCATTCCCGAAGAAGGGCTTATGCCCAAAACGTCGATTCTCCTGTTCCTTGGATGCTGCCTGACCTGCTACGCTTTTCCAGCAACACATTTTTAGCTCTGATCTCCAGCATCTGCAGTCCTCACTTTCTCTTAGAAAGGGTGGATGCTGGGAAGTTGCTTCCGTCAGGCAGGGATACTGGGAACAGTGGGCACAGCCTTAGAGAGAGTCAATTTAGAATTGAAATGAGGAGACATTTCTTCAGCCAGAGAGTGGTGGGCCTGTGGAACTCATTGCCATGGAGTGAAGTGGAGGCCGGGACGTTAAATGTCTTCAAGGCAGAGATTAATAAATTCTTGATCTCGCAAGGAATAAAGGGCTACGGGGAGAGTGCGGGTAATGGAGCTGAAATGCCCATCAGCAATGATTGAATGGCAGAGTGAACTCGATGGGCCAAATGGCCTTACTTCCACTCCTTTTTATTTGGTCTTATAGTCTTATAATAACATATTGATATTTGCATGTACTAATCACATCCATGGAACAGTCTACGCCATGAAATGGGTGCTGACCATGCATTACACAGTTACCTCCTGATATATTAAAACAAAAACTACTTGCAAATGTTAGTGTGTTCTGGGATAATAGATTTCTATTAAAGAAAACATACAAAATGTTTTGTAGAAACAAGACAAGATACTGATAATAAAACTCATTGGAATACTGGATCTATCAGAATCATATTCACTAGGACTTAAGACTTATGATATAGCTCAGACAATATAAGCTGTAGCTGCATTTAACATTTGGTTCTGTTTCAGAGGGTAAAGTCACCTTAGTCCCACTGTCTTATTAGAGAGAGAGAGAGAGAGAGAGAGGTTTAACCTGATGAAGGGCTTTTGCCCGAAACATCGATTTCGCTGCTCCTTGGATGTTGCCTGAACTTCCAGCACCACTAATCCAGAAACTGGTTTCCAGCATCTGCAGTCATTGTTTTTACCAGATTTAACCTGAGGGTCACCACTGTTAAGGGGAGAGGTTGAGAAGGGGAATCCTTCAAGGTAACTTCAGCTGATGTAGAAATTGAACCCGCACTATCGGTATCACTCTACATTGCCAACCAGCTAACTGACCTCCTCACTAGATTAGTTTTATAATTAGGGGAGAAAGTGAGGACTGTAGATGCTGGAGATCAGAGCTGAAAATGTGTTGCTGGAAAAGCACAGCAGGTCAGGCAGCATCCAAGAAACAGGAGAATCGACGTTTCGGGCATAAGCCCTTCTTCAGGAATTATAATTATCCAATAACAACCAATAGTAGAATCATAGAATTTTACAGCACAAGTTCGGGCGGTTGGCTGTATATGTGCATTGACTTTTCAAATGAACTATTCACTTTTGTCAGTATTCTCCATTGGGCTTCTTCTGTGATTTTAATTGACAGAAGATCCATGGAAACACAAGAGAAAAGTATAGTCAGTACTATAAAGCAGTTATAGATGTTGACGTATTTATCCTGTACCAAATGGATGTGATGCAGACAGCAGACATAACCCATGCTGTCCTATCATCTCTGTGATTGAATATGTATCAGAGCTTTATCGTGCTACTCTCAGTATTGGTGCCCAGGTTTGTACCAACCTAACACCAATTAAAGTAGCCTGTAATTCTTCAAGTCAGCCTGAAAATCTTAAAGGGAAAGTGCATTCTGGCTGCAGTTAAGTGCTGAAAGTGACTGGTTAAGAGTCTTTGAGAAGGAAGAAACCTTTAATGGCCCAGCAGGCCATCATAAAGCAGCAGCCAGTTTGCAGACAGTAAGGTTCCCAAGTAACAATGTGATAATGACAGGTTATCGGTGTTGTAGTGATTTTAGTTGAAGGATAAATATTGACCAGGATTCCATTACAATTCCTTCACTTTTCCAAAAAAGGAGACCCACTATGTCTTTTTATATTTAACTGAGGCAGCAGGCAGAGCCTTAGGCTAACATTACCTTCAACTACAACAGTACCACACTACTTCAACATTATATACTATGTGCAATTTGAAAAACTCTTGCAAAAATACTACTCATTAGTCCGTTTCCATATATCAATCTAATGATGTAGTCCACTTCCTCTTTGAAAGCTGTTATGGATTCTATTTTCACCATTGTTCCTAGCAGGGTTTTCCAACTGTGTTATAGCACTCGGTGTTAAAAATAAAACAACATGACCTTGTTGTTCTTTCTCCTTTCTCTTGGTGACAGCCTCAGATTTATACCCTTGAGTTACTGATTCAACCACCAGTGAAAATTGTTTTTCCTTGTTTATTTATTTTGATCAAAACCTCTCAGTTTTAAACATTTTTATCAGATCTTCTGCTAATCTTCTGTGTTCCAGTGAAAACATCTGCTTTTCAATAAAACTAAAGCTTCACATCCCTGATCCCATCTCAGTAAATTTCTTCTGTACCATTTCCATCCTTCTGAAATTAGGCTTGTAAAAATCAATACAATGATACAGTTTCTATTTAAGTCTGTAGTGTTCGTAGGGAAGATCAAAACGTTTTGCTCTGGAAGAAAGCAGAAAAGAGTGCAAATTAGATCTTCTTTAACAAAGGTCTGATCCCGTTTCTTTTCATACAGTATGAACAACATCTATGTTATGCCTGCAATACGTCCTCCATTATTAACCTGTCTTTCTGGTTCACTGGGCATTCTTATTATTTCTTGTCCTGAAGCTGACAGGACGTGCTGATAAAGCTTTTTTAAAAAAAGCATATGGGGTCAGTGGCTATGTAAATTGAGGCATAGAGCACAACAGCAAGTAAGTTATAAGAATCCTTTGTAAAACCATGGTCAGGGCTCAGTTGGAATATGTGTTGAATCTTGTACACTGCTCTTTTGGAAGGATGATAAGGCAATGAGAAAGGTGGAGAAGGGGTTTACTTAAAGGACTTTGCAGACAGGGAAAGGATTCACAGTATTGCAGTCTGCACTATGATAGATATGGATGGGAAGAATGCTGGAGATATCTTCTGGTCATCTTCATGTTAAGTTGTTGCAGAAGCCAGATGACCCCATGATACTTTGTGCCAACATCTGGCCTAGAAAAAGGTGTTCTTAAGACAAAGATCCCACTGTGCACAAAGTTCAGTTAGCCTCTGTCCATTTTTGTTGACCTTGTCTAATCCAACCTTGCATTAAAGATCCATGGAAGAAATATTTTTTCTGCATGTAGTAGAATCTCCAGGTTGTCTGCCAAAGTTTTATAAATTGTTGTATTATTCCAGCATTTATTTAATTGCTCAGTGCTGGGTAAATTTCCTTCTATTTCTCCTCATCAAAACAGAGCGTTTCCCAGTCTTCGGGCTAAATATTGCATACTGCCCTTTGTTAGCTTTGGAGATTTTGATGTGTATTTATCATGTACCAAATGGATGTGATGCAGGCAGCAGACAAACCCTATTCTGGCCTATCATCTCTGTGATTGAATATGTATCTGAGCTTTAACATGTTAATCTCAGCATTGGTGCCTAGGTTTGTACCAATCTAACACCAATTAAAGTAGCCTGTAATTCTTCAAGCCATCTTAAATCTTAAAAGGAAGGTGCATTCTGGCTGCAGATAAGTGCTGTCAGTGGCTGGTTAAAAGTCTTTGAGAGGCAAGAATCCCTGAGTCATTGCCCAACAGGCCAGAGATAGGATTTCTCAGTTCAGATGCTGCCCTATTTGCTGTTCTTGCAGAAATCAAATAATGAGAAGCTGTTAAATAAAGCTTTCAAAGTGGTAAGATATTTTTTAAATGTGTTCATGGTTTGTGGGCATTGCTGATTGGGCCACAATTTTTACCCATCCCTAAGTGTTTCTTGCTAGGGCCGTTTCAGAGGATGTGGGTCTAGAGTAAGAGGTAGTGTATAGTTAGACCAGGTAAAGATGATAAATTTTCTTCCCTAAAAGTATATTAGGACAGGTGCCCAAATAATTTCCAAATATCAGTGTTTCTGTATACCTGTCAAAAATGTCAAGAATTGAGCTGTGATTAATTCTCAACAACTCAAATACATCATGACTGGAATCAGAAATGGACGTTTATCCACTTTTGTGGATATTGTGGTCTATACTGTACTTTTCCAGCACAACACTTTTCGACTCCAACGTCCAACTATTTAGAAATCTCATCCTTCTCAATGGACTCCAAAATCTCACCCATGACTGAGGTTAGGCTAATGGGCCTGTAACTTCACGTCTTTTGCCTTACTCCTTTTTTCACCAGGGGTATCACGTTAACCAGTCCTCACTTCCACTATCTCTTCAGCTATCTCCTTTAGAACGCTGGGGTGTAGTCCATCTGGTCCAGGTGATTTATCCCACCTCTAGCTATTTGGTTTTTCTAGCACCTTCTTCTTGATGATGGCTACCATACTCATCTCTGTCCCCTCACTCTCTTGAATTTTTGGGATATTACTCATGTCTTCCACCATGAAGACTGGCATGAAGTAATTATTCAATTCCTCAGCCATTTCCTTGTTCCCAATGATATCTCTCCAGCATCATTTTTCATCGGTCCAATGTCCACTTTTTCCTCTCTTCTGCCGTTTATATATCTAAAGAAACTCTTAGAGTTTTCCTTTATATTACTGGCTAGCTTACCCCCACATTTAATCTTCTCCCTCCATATTTCTTTTTCTGTTGCCCTCTGTTGGTGTCTGTAAGCTTCCCAATTCTCTGGTTTCCCACTGCCCTTCACCACATTATAAGCTTTCCCATTTACTTTTATGCTATCCCTGACTTGCCTAGTCAACCATGGTAGCCTCACCCTCCCTATACCATGCTTCTTTTTCTTCGGGATGAATTTCTGCTGTGTCTCCTGAATTATTCCCAGAAACTCCTGCCATTGTTGTATCACTGTCTTTCCTGCTGGGGTCCTCTCCCAGTCAATTCTACCGAGCTCCTCCTTCATGTCTTTGCACATGCCTTTATTCAGCTGTAATACCATTACCTCTGATTCCATCTTCTCCCTCCCAAATTGCAGAGTAAATCGTATTATGATCACTGCCTCCTAAGGGTTCCTTCAACTTAAGCTCTCTTATCAAGTCTGCCTCATTGCACAACAGTAAATCCAATATTGCCTATTTTCTAGTGGGCTCCTTCATAAGCTGCTCATGATAAACTTTCACTTTTTATCCTTCGTTTCCAGATTCTTAACCCTCAGATATTGTTGCTTCTTTTTCTTTTTTTCCGTTTTCAGTTAAAACAAATTATCTCTGCAGAGATTTATCTTGTATTGAGTGCGCCTCTGTATACGATTAAAATTGTATATTTGTAATTCCGCACCATAACTTAGGTGTTAACTAGAGTTTGTCACTGGTTTTAAGAATAAGATTTGTTCATAATAAATAAGTTAATTAAAGAAACCTGGTAGATGTTATTTTTATTTTGATAGTAGCTCTAAGGAGAAGCTATTAGTCATTTTGAAGATCAAGTCAACAAATTCACACCATGGTGTGACTAGTGGAACAGTGGGGCTTGATTATTAGTACATTCCTCTCATCACAGTCATAACATTCTGAGCATGGTCACATGCAATTTTTATTTTCGGAGAATGGAATGCTTTGTAGCTGAATGCTTTTCTCCACTGCAGTATCAACGGACTGTAGTGATTGTAAGCCAGGTGGACCTCATAGAATATGAGTTCCCTGATTGTGGTTGTTAATCTGATCCAAGCAGGGAGCCTTGGCTGACAGATAAGAAGAAGAGTTGAAAAGTGTGGTGTTGGAAAAGCACAGCTGGTCAAGCAGCATCCAAGGAGCAGGAGAGTCAATGTTTCGAGCTTAAGCTCTGTATCAGGAAGAGCTCATGCTCAAAACGTCGACTATCCTGCTCTTCAGATGCTGCTTGATCTGCTGTGCCTTTCCAGCACCACACTTTTAGTCTCTGATCTCCACCATGTGAAGTCCTCACGTTCTCCTAGATAAGAATAGGAGTGTCAGACATCCTGTCCACTATGAGAGCTGGTTCTGAGGGAGCTGGATCAATGTGAAAGACTTTCCATGTATAAATAAAGATTGTCTTGGTGACGAGATCCTTGCCTCTGTGGAGTTATTTCACTGATGATGAGAGAAAAGCACTTTCCTGAAGAAATTCACTTGCAACAGTCAACTTTGAATAGGGGTAAGCAGTTCTGGCATCATGCTGTTATTTAGGAAGCTTGGCTCATTTAATGGACCTAATATGTGGAAAGAATGCATTGTCTTTTTCCGGGCAAATGATGTTTGGCCAGATGAAAAGCAATTCTGCTGACAGCTTGTGGATCTACAGCTTTTAAGTTTATTAGGAGCTTAACTTTCTCTGACGCACTGAAAACTAAAACATTTCAAGAGCTGACAGATTTAGTTAAGGAATATCATAACCCCAAGTCACATCTAATGCTGAGGCACGATCAGTTTTACTCAGCAATTCAAGATCAAGGAGTATCCATATTGGGACTTTGCACTTTTTTTTATTTCCCCCCACACTACCGCCTAACAGCAATAGTGCTTATATTTTCCACAACATGTGTGTGTGCAGGTGTGAGACACAGTGAAGAACAACAAGTATGTAAACCTTTATTTAGATTCCACCACCAGGAAGAGGGGAAACACCAGAGTGGTCAGTGACAAGCAATGTTCTTCTCATCAAAGGGCAATGCTGCATGATCAAAAAAGTGAAGGGGAGGGCAGTGATTAAATCAGAATAGAGTTGGAGGGGGAAATGAAACATTCCACTCCCTGAGGTTCCCACCTCTGCCCGAAAACCTTGAGGGTGTTGGTAGACACTGCATGCTCCTTCTCCAAGGACACCCAGGCATGGACGTTGCCACGGAAGAGGAGCAGGCAATTGGCCATAATGACCCCCTCCACAGCTCGCTGACTGGACCTGTTTATAGTCAGTTTGGCCAGGCCCAGGAGCAGACCCACGAGGAGATCCTGTGATCCACCCTCCCCTCTTCGCACTGGGTGAATCAGAATTTTTCACTAGGTTAAAATGACTGGCAGAGGCATGTGATTTTGGTTAACTCTGAATTAGATGCTGAGAGACTGTTTGGTATGTGGGATTAATGATGTAACCATGCAAAAGTGCTTATTAGCTGAAGCCAACTGGACCTCAAACAGTCACTACAACTGGGTTTATCATTGGAAAATGCTGCAAGTGGAGCATATGAGTTACGGGGTTTCCGATGGAAGTAGACACTCTCGTCAGTCTGACTGAGGTTGGTGAACACCACTTGAGTGAAGGCAATTACATAGCTTCACAGCAGTACCAGTCTCAGTCAACAAAAAAAACCTCAAAACAAAGCCAAGTCTTGCCTAAATGATTAAAATTTTCTTCAGTATCTGAGTCAGTAAGCTATTGTAGTTGCTGCCGTTATGTGGATTCGAGACAGCAAAAGAGTTCCACTGGATCTAAATGGAGTAAGAGAACTCATAGGCCAGTATCCAGGAGAGTGCACACCCTAAAAAGACCACCTACATGTAATTTGGAACAGTTAAATAGTTTAGCACCTCAAGAATCAGAACTAAACAAAACAAATCTCTGGTTCAATGGTCACCCAGTTATAATGGATGAAGAAACTGACACCACTGCTTCGCTGATAGCAGAATGAGTCTTTAACAAAATTCATTGTGGACACCAACCCGTAAGCTAGGCTGAGAACCTATGGTGGGAAATCTTTACAGATTAAGGGTGCAACATTGGTTTTGACCTCTTTTGAGAAGCAGCTGGTTCAGTTACTACTGATTTTAGTAAAAGGCTCTCGTAAAAGCTGAGGTAAAAACAATGACTGCAGATTCTGAAAACCAAATACTGGATTAGTGGTGCTGGAAGAGCACAGCAGTTCAGGCAGCATCCAACGAGCAGCGAAATCGACGTTTCGGAAGGGCTTTTGCCCGAAACGTCGATTTCGCTGCTCGTTGGATGCTGCCTGAACTGCTGTGCTCTTCCAGCACCACTAATCCAGTATCTAGTAAAAGCTGCCTGAGTGAAGTCCTAATTAAATACCCAGAAGATTTTCAGGAAGGTCTAGGGAGTATCAAAGGAGTCAAGGCCAATTTGCATGTTGACCAGGAAGCAAGTCTGCAAGACCTGGCCAGTGCCATTTATCTTATAGCAGCACCAGTCATACCGATGGCAAAGCCTGATGGGTCAGTTCAACATTGTGGAGATGTTAAACAAACTGGAAATCACTCTTGATAAATACCCAATCCCTCGCTTAGACAATGTCTACATAAAGCTGTTTGGGGTTGACTTTCACGACATGAGCCATGCGTACTTGCAATTGCGGTTAGATGAGAATTTCCAGAAGTATGCTGCATTTAATACCTATAAGGTTTTGTACCAATGTATGAGTATTTGAGTCCACTCATTATGGACTCCAACTTTTATGTTTGTGCTATACTGGGAACCTATACCAGGAAATCGTTACAGATTAAGGGTATGAGGAAGTTTAAGAGTATCATTTAGGGTATGGTCAGCCTGTGAAATCTTTTAGCGAAGAATGGAAAACATTTTACAAGGTCTATTCCAGGACGCCATTTATCTAGATGATGTACTAGTAACAGGAAAGACCAATACGGAGCACTTAGAAAACTTGGATATAGTCCTTAAATGTTTCTCTCAGGTTGGTGTATAATGATAGAAAGGAAAATGTGTGTTCCAGGCACCCCAGGTGACCTATTTGGGTTACAAAGTTGACAAGATTGGGTTAGACTGTTGGAAGATAAAGTGCAGGTGATCAAAACTGAAACTTAGGTCTTTCCTTGGGTGGTGAATTATTTTGGAATGTTCATACATAACCTGGCCTCCATCCTGGTAACTGTGCAACAACTCTTGAAACAGGGTCAGCCTTAGAAATGGTTGTGTAACCAACCCATAGCTTTCAGCAGTTTCCAAAAAGAAGATGTTGGTGAAAAATATTCTCTGGTGGCCAGGATTGGATATACCGTGTTGGTGGGGCAGTGCCCAGAGTGCCAACAAAGATAAAAATTACTGCCAGCAGTTCCCACATATTCATGGGAATGGCCCTGCACTCGGTTACAAGTCAACTATGCAGGTCCTTTCATAGGCTCAATGTTGTTGGTCATCGTGGATGCCCATTAAAAGTGGCTGAATGTGCATAGAGTTCATTCATCAAACACAGGAATGATGATAGAAAAACTGCATGCATTTTTTTGCACAGACCCCCGAAGTGTTGGCTATAGATAATAGGCCATCATATACCAGCAGGGAATTTAAGTATGTTCTAAAGTCAACTGGTATTTGTCGTTTAAGAACAGTTTCATACCATCCATCATCCAATGCTCTGGCAGAAAGAGCAGCTCAATCTTTGAAGGCAGACTTAAAGAAACAGCCTATAGCTTCACTAGATACCAGGCTCTCCTGGTTCCTATCTGATTATAGGATCATGCCTCATGCAACAGGGATAGGTCCATCAGAGTTCCAATGAGAAGAAGACTCCACACCAGGTTAAATCTGATCTTCCCAGACCTGGGCAAGGGTGAAACAGCATTCAGGAATGCCAATTCTAAACCAAGACTCTGCTAAGCGAGAGAGACAGTTTACTTTAAGGGACGAAGATTGGTGTAGGAACCATGGGAATGGCCCTGCATGGGTGAGAGGCAATGTTGATACAAAGTCAGGTCCAGGTAGGTGTGATGGTCCTGAACAAGCATGTGGACCGTATGAAAGCTACAATCTTGCAAATAGCGCAGGAGCAAAATGTGCACCAGCTCCTCGACAGATTTTCAGAATGTTCCAAAACTCATGAGATCGCCCTCCCCATCAAGCATCACAGATACCTTAGAATTTGAGATGGACAGTGGAGGAGGCCCAGGACTTGCATGTCTTGACAGAGTTGGAGGGGGAGTTGAGGTGTTCAACCATGGGGCGGTGGGGTTCGTGGATGTGGGTGTCCCAGAGATGTTCTCTGAAACGATCTGCAAGAAGAAGTCCTGTCTCCTCAATGTAGAGGAAACGTCTACATTGTCACCATTGAATGTCACCATCTCAACATCTTTGCTGTCTGAAGAATAAAATGAATTTATTCCGAGACACTTGGGGTACAAAAGGTGAGCTACTGTGTGTCACAAACCACCCGTATCAGAGACGGAGTTAGAGAAACCTGACCCGGTGCCAAAACACCCCAGGAGTCAGAGAGTCATGGCAATGCACAGCACAGAAATAGACTCTTCAATCCAACTCATCCATGTTGACCAGATATCCTAACCTAATCTGGTCCTATTTGCCAGCACTTGCCCATATCTGTTGAAAACTTCCTATTTATATGCCTATCCAGATGCCTTTTAAATGTTGCAATTGTACCAGCCCCAACCACCTCCTCTGGCAGTTCATTCGATACATGTACCACTCGCTACATGAAAAAGTTTCCTGTTAGGTCCCTTTTAGGTCCCCTCTCACCCTAAACCAATGTCCTCTAATTCTGGACTCCCCGACACCAGGGAAAAGATTTTGTTTATTTATCCTATCCATGCCCCTCATGATTTTGTAAATCTCTATAAGGTTACCCCTCAGCTTCTGACGCTCCAGGGAAAACAACCCCAGCCTATTCAGCCTCTTCCTGTATCTCAAACCCTCCTACACTGGCAACATCCTTGTAGAGCTTTTCTGAACCCTTTCAAGTTGCACAATATCCTTCTGATAGAAGGGTTACCAGAATTGCACACAATATTCCAAAAGTGGCCTAACCAATGTCTTGTACAAGCACAACATGACCTCCCAAATCCTATACTCAATGCTCTGTCCAATAAATGAAAGCATACCAAACGCCTTCTTCACTATCCTATCTAGATGTAATTCCACTTTCAAGGAGCTATGAACTTGCACTCCAAGGTCTCTTTGTTTCAGCCACACTCCCTAGGACCTTACCATTAAGTGTATAAGTCCTGCTAAGATTTGCTTTCCCACAATGCAGCATCTCACATTTATCTAAATTAAACTCCATCTGCCACTCCTCAGCCCATTGACCCATCTGATCAAGATCCTATAGTACTCTGAGATAACCTTCTTTGTTGTCCACTACACCTCCAATTTTGTTGTCATCTGCAAACTTACTAACTATACCTCCTATGCTCACAACCAAATCATTTATGTAAATGATGAAAAGCAGTGGACTCAGCATCGATCCGTGTGGCACACCATTGGTCATGGGTCTCCAGTCTGAAAAACAACCCTCCACCACCACCCTCTGTCTTCTACCTTCAAGCCAGTTCTGTATCCAAGTGGCTAGTTCTCCCTGTATTCCATAAGATCTAACCTTGCTAACCAGTCTACCATGAAGAAACTTGTCAAATGCCTTATAGATCACGTCCACCACTCTGCCCTCATCAATTCTCTTAGTTACTTCTTCAAAAATCTCAATCAAAAAGTTTGCGAGATACGATTTCCCACGCACAAAGCCGTGTTGACTATCCCAAATCAGTTCTTGCCTTTCCAAATGCATGTAAATCCTGTCCCTCAGGATTTTCTCCATCAACTTGCCCATCATCGGTCTATAGATCCATGGCTTTTTCTTACTACCTTTCTTAAATAGTGGCACCATGTTATCCACCCTCCAGTCTTCCAGCACCTCACCTGTGACTCTCGATGATCCAAATAACTCAGCAAGAGGCACAGCAATAACTTCCCTCGATTCCCACAGAGTTCTAAGGTACACCTGATCAGGTCCTGGGGATTTATCCACTTTTATGCATTTCAAGACATCCAGCACTTCCTCCTCTGTAATATGGACATTTTCAAGATGTCACTGCCTGTTTCCCCACATTCTATATGTTCCATATCCTTCTCTACAGTAAACACTGATGCTAAATACTTGTTTAGTATCTCCACCATCTCCTATAGTTCCACACATCGGCTGTCTTGTTGATTTTTGGGGGGCCTATTGTCTTCCTCCTTTTGTCTCTAATATATTTATAAAATTCCTTTGAATTTTCCCTAACCCTATTTGCCAAAGCTATCTCATGTCCCCTTTTTGCCCTCCTGATTTCCCTCTTAAGTATAATTCTACTGCCTTTATAGTCTAAGGATTCTCTCAATCTCTGTTGTTTATTCCTGACATATGCTTCCTTTTCCTTAACCGAAACCTCAATTTCCCTAGTCATCCAAATTTCCCTACACCTACCAGCCTTGCCTTTCAGAGGAGTTACAAGAAAAAGAACCAGCCTATATGCTCAGACTCAAAGGGGGAGGGTTGAAGCGATTGTAATGAAGTCAGCCAGGTGGACCTCATAGAATAATATGAGTTTCTTAACTGGGACTGTTAATCTGGTCCAATCAGGGACCGCTTGCTGACCGCTTGTGGGCGGCACGGTGGCACAGTGGTTAGCACTGCTGCCTCACAGTGCCTGAGACCCGGGTTCAATTCCCGCCTCAGGCGACTGACTGTGTGGAGTTTGCACGTTCTCCCCATGTCTGCGTGGGTTTCCTCCGGGTGCTCCGGTTTCCTCCCACAGTCCAAAGATGTGCAGGTCAGGTGAATTAGCCATGCTAAATTGCCTGTAGTGTTAGGTAAGGGGTAAATGTAGGGGCATGGGTGGGTTGCGCTTCGGCGGGTTGGTTGGACTTGTTGAGCCGAAGGGCGTGTTTCCACGCTGTAATGTAATCTATTCTAAAAAAAACAGAAGCAGAAGTGTCAGAGGTTCTGTTCACTCTGAGTGCTGGCTCTGAAGGAGCCACAACAGTGTCAAGGACTCTCCATGTTTAACATAAAGGGTGACTTGGTGATGGGATACTGGCCTCTGTGGAGTTATTTCAGTGACAATGATGGTCACTGGCAGAGGCACACATAATCTGTTTGGTCATGGAATGTCTTGAGGAAGACGTTGCATCTTTCTGTGGTCAGCTCCTTAAAATTTGCTTTTTGAATTCCTTACATAGGTAAAACATTCTGCTGAGAGCTATCCTCTTCCTTCCGCCAATAATTTCTCTTCCCTGCTTCCTCTGCTCCACCTTCATATTATGTCATAATATGGAAGAGTTGGTATTGGACTGGGGTGGACAAAGTTGAAAATCACACAACACCAGGTTATAGTCCACCAGTTTATGTGGAAGCTCTAGCTTTCAGAGCACTGCTCCTTCATCAGGTGGTTGTGTAGCAGGATCATAAGACACAGATTTATAGTAAAAGATTCCAGTCTTATGCAACTGAAATGATATATTGAACAAACTGAGAATACTGTTAAGTCTTTCACCTTTTAGAATGGGTTGCAGTTTTTGGTTCATTAATGTGTACATCCCAGAACTTCTTTTAAGTTACATTCTCAAGATAACTTATGGTTTTATAAAAAAAAGGTGACATCTCAGCTCAGATAGGCATGAGGTTAGAGTCTGTCTGTTTCCCTATCTTGAGTCAGACTGGTCCTATTTCCAAAGTGCAACTTACAAAATATTACATGATTGACTGCCTGCATTGACTGCCTGTAGTTTGTGCAAGTTTTGAGCAAAATAGAACGTATTCACAAATATAGTTCTGCAAATATAAATTCACCCAATAGACTTATATGTGTGTGCATGTGCAGGAGAGAGAGAGAGACAGAGAGAGAGACAGAAACTGTGTGTGGGTGTGAGTGCATGTAGACTCTAAACTCACACCTTTAATGCATTACTTGAGCTGAGATGTCACTTTTTTTTATAAAAACCTTAAGTCGTCTTAAGAATGTAACTTAAAAGAAGTTCTATTATTTACATATTAATGAGCAGAAATCTGCAACTCATTCTAAAAGATGAAAGACCTAACAGCAATCTCCATTTGTTCAATATATCATTTCAGTTGCATGAGACTGCAATCTTTGCTATAAAGTCTGTGTCTTATGGTCCTGCTTCACAACAAGCTGATGAAGAAGCAGCACTCCAAAAGATAGAGCTTCCAAATAAACCTGTTGGACTATAAGCAGATGTTGTGTGATTTTTACTTTGTATTATGCTGTACCCAGAGGAACTACGACCATAGCCACCATGATGGCAGATGGTGAAGTCAGAGACCTTTCAAATTGATAGCACTTCTTCCAAAAGCCTAGACCACTCACTTCTGATTGAAAGGGCTTTTCTCACCTCACTCAACAATATATTTCACAAATCTCCAATAGTACTGAAGCAGGAAAATGGAAGTCAAAAACAGCTTATCTGACTCTGTAATAGGGAACCTTTAAACAATACTGGAATGAGGAGTCTTGTATTGCTGAATGTGTGTTGCACTGTATGTGTATGGGAAAACACGTTTACATAATTTGCAAGTTCTAAAATAACAGGTTAGGTATTAAATGTTCTTCAGACACTGACCAATAATCTACACATTCTACCTGTTTCCAGATGGCTGCACTATCAATCCTAAAAATGGCTCAATTTGTGTCAGCTAATTCAAAAATCATCAGGAGAACAACCTGCATATTTTAAACTCCCTGCTGTCAAAACCTTAAAACAAGCATTGGGTATAGAGCTGTATTTTCAGCCTTTTACGTTACTATCTAACTTTGACCTGTTACTATATTTTCTTGCTTTCTGTCTTTCTTGCTTTAGTCTAAATTTTCTTAACATTATTCTCAATTGGTTCATAACGTAGCAGCAAAATTTGTCCCTTGCTGATATCTGAACATTAATCAAATCCAAGGGTATGTCTATTGTCTGTCTATGTTGTCTGTATATTTTGCCTTTAAAGCATGTGCTGTGTATAACCAAAATTGTGACTTTGTCTGCCAGTTAGTCTGCTATGAATTTGCAGCCTGCAAATGCAGAAGTCAGTTGGTTTGCTGTAATGCCTGCTTTACAACTTTTAATATGTTTTATTGTTTTAATCAAAATAGCCAATGGGGTTAATCAATCACTGATGAGCAATTGATCATGAGACCATTATCATTAATATCACTTGGTGAATAGTGGTGAAAAGCAATGTGCAGATAATGTCTGCCATGCTTGAATAATAGGCAAGCAGGTTAGTCTTCAGAAGGAACTTATGCAACAGGGTAAATCATTTTAAAGTGCAAGAGACAACTCGCAATGCTTTGATTGTTATATTATTGGATGATGTTGAAAACATAGCTTTCTTGTAAACAGACAAGTCCCTATCAAGAGGTCATGCTTAATTCACTTGAAAAATGCAAATGATTAAGACAGATGCTGGTTCAATCAGAAGGACAGAAAGTCAAAGGCATGTTGTCAAAATAGCCACAAAATTCCCTAGTTTAAATTGGGACACAGCAAATCTCCTAACAGAATTCAAAATGTATGAACAACATTCAAAGCTTGAGCTGTCTGTTCTGGTTTGCCAGAAGGAAAGCTGTTAAGATTTGCTTAGTGGTTGGGAACAACAGTCTACATAAAGGATATAACCCATCAGGATTAACAATTGAAAAACTAAAACATCCCCAAAAGATATGGACTCCATTAGAACATATAATTCAGAGTCAGATCAAACTTGTGCATTGATGAACTAGAATTCATGTCATTAGCAAGATGACTAAGAATCCAATATTATTTTGTGTGCTTTACTGTTTTAAATAAACAAATCCATGGAGATATTCAATCTTGATAAGCAATTGATTATTAGACCATTACATTAACATAACAATCTTTGCTCTTAGTCTTTACAAATAAATTAAAATTCTGGACAACTCATTGATTAAACATGTCTTCCACTTCTAGGATTGGGCATAGCTGATACTGTCTAATATTCACTGAGGTGAGACTATTTTCAGAGGTTTGGGTGAAGTCCTTCAGTAATGCTGAGCAGAATACGTTTTATTTTCCGTATGGTATATTACTTGTTCTGCTTGATTCTGACATGGAGTGCCTGATGTGAAAAATGTCCCTTTCCAAATGCACTAACACACACTCACTCTGATGAGCCCCAAAAATGTAAAAAGAAATCCTAGGGCTTTTGTGGTACCAAGAACCTAGATGCTTTTCTTTTGGATTTAAGGGCCTTTAGCCTATAGCTGATCAAAGACTGCCCTCTGCTGGCTATTCTTTATATATTCCTTATTTCCATCCTTCCGAGGTTTTCTACACATGAACAACTGAAATGTTTCCATCCAACAGGCTTCTCAAGATCAGAGACAGAGCTAAACACAACAAAAAAAAATTGTAGTTGCATTTTAGTCAATTGCATTTTAAAGATAGAAAGGTCTGTTTTCTTGGGAATCATAACATGAACCAAAATGGAATATAATTTTAATTTCATTTTGTTAGGCTTCACATATCTTTGTGTTTACTTAAAATACCCAAAGTTCCAGTTGCAGATTAATTGAAACTTACATTACTCTTTATATAATGTTTATTGAATAGACATGTTGCCCTCGCTGATCTCAATAACTTTGAATAAATATCAAAATCTATGTTCAAAAGGTATATAATTTATAATGACTCTATTCAATTAAGCCTCCTATTCACACTGAAGAACAAAATCAAGACAATAAAATAATTTCATCTTCCAATTTTACTCAGTTCTGTCCAATACTGGGAGTATTTGAACATTTCCTCAGAATGTGTACCGTTGACTTATTGCAATATTCAAACACAGTGCATGGCTGCTTATTAAATTAAAGTTATATCAATGCCATAGTTGGTCATACATGGACATTTAATTATGCTTGTCCAGTACTCCTGTGCGACTTCACTGTAATGTGACAGCTTATTACTCTAAACACATATCTGTGTCAAACTACTCCGCTTATAGCAGACTGACAATAAGAGAGAATTCTATATGGAACTACAGGCCGGTAAGTGAATAGGAAGAGTTTCAAGGGATATGGGCAAATGGGACTAGATTAGGTTAGGATATCTGGTTGGCGTGGAAAAGTTGGACCAAAGGGCCCCATGCAGTATGGCTGTAAAACTCCACGTAGAATACTTTTTATATGTCATGTTGAAATTCCAACAACTTTCCTGGAATCATAGAGTCATACAACACAGGTGACCACTTGACAAACTCTGAATAAAAAAGCAACGGCTAAATAGATCACATTAGCCGTTGTAAGTAGCATGCATCCACAACTGTTTCAAGACTGCCGGTTTACAGGATTGCTTGCACAAGACTGGCTTGATCATTTTGCTTCAGAAAATAAGCTATCTTCAGTTTCTCTGATCCTAGAGGTAAAAATGTTTGCTTTGAAGATTTCCATCTTGAGGCTTTGGTTTATAATAAATTGATAATGAGAAAGCTCTTGAGTTAAAAGCATGCAGATTCCAACCTCAGTTTAGTCCTTCTGCACATAATTCAAGCTGACACTTCAGTGCAGTATGAAGAAACTACCACATTTCAAATGTGCAATCAGATTGAGGCCCCGTCTATTTGCTCATGATACTCTTTGAAGAAAAGTGAGGCACTTTCCCCATCTGTTACTACAAAAATTCTCCCCTTAGGAATACAACACTAATAGTACTTTTCCCAGCCATGCATTTCATCTACATTTGTGGGACCATTCTATGCAGGATATGATTTTTAAGTAACAACAGTGATTACTTTTCAAGTAGTCGTAGTAATTTTCCAATAAGATAACAAGATGCTTTGTAAATAAAGCTCCTTCTTCCTCCTTACTTGTGCCAAAAAATTTGACCTGTCAGAGATTCTTTCTCAGAGTTTGTTGGGGCTGCTCCAATAAGTATACTCCTATACTCCTAACCTATCGGAGTAGGCACTGGAGTACCACGTATTGACTACTACAATAAGAATACAGCCCCTGGAGATTTATGTCTTTGTAAAGTGCTATCATGTGCTACTGTGAAAATTTTTCATGACCAGATCAAGAGATCATTTGCTAAGATAAACTATTAATCATTAAGTCACAAGCTAAGAGTGTTGGCGGTAGCATATTGGCATGGAGAGAGAATTGGCTGATGAGCAGGAAACAACGACTGGTGAAAAGGCTGGTAACCTGTGACCAGTGCTGGGACCACAACTGTTTACAATTTACATTAACTATTTGGACAAGTAAGTGAATGTACTGTAGCCAAATTTGTGGAGAACTTAAAACAGGTGGAAAGGCAGGTTGTGAGAAGGATATATAAACAGCTTACAGAGAAATATTGATAGTTAAGTAAGTGAGCTAAATGTTGGTAAATGGAGTACATTGTGAGAAAATGTGAAATTGTTCATTTTGGAAGGGAGAACAAAAGAACAGAGTATTATGTAAATGGTGAAAAACTGCAGAAAGCTGCAACACAAAGGGACTTGAAACATAGAAAGTGAGCACCCAGGTGCAGCAGGTAATCAGGAAAACTACTGAAATGTTGGCCCTTTTTTCAAGGTGTTTGGAGTATAAGAGTAGAGAAGTCTTACTGCAACTGTACATGGTGCTGGTAGGACGACACCTGGTGTATTGTGAGCAATATCAGGTCCACTTATTTCATTGGAGACAATTCAGAAAAGGTTCACAAGGACAATCCCTGGTATGAACAGATTGTCTTCTGAGCAAAGGCCAAACAGGTTGGCACTCTACTTACTGGAATTTAGAAGAATAAGAAGTTATCTCATTGAAACATACAAGCTGCTTAAGAGCTTGACAAGATACATGGTGAGGGAATATTTCATCTCATGGGAAAATCTAGGACCAGAGAGCATTGTCTCAGAATAAAGGGACACTAATTTAAGACTGAGATCAGGAGGAATTTCTTCTCTCAGAGGATTGTGGGTCTTTGGAAATCCTTGCCACAGACTGTACTTCAGGCTGAGATAGATAGATTCTTGATCAGTAAGGGAATCAAGTGTTACAGGGAAAGGGCAGGTAGTGGACACGACGGGTGTTGGATCAGCCATGGATCTGTTGAATGGTGGATTTGGCCACAAAGGGGCCAAACAGCCTAGTCGTGTTCCAATTTCTTATGGTCTTATTAAGCTGCTTTATTTCACTACAAATAAATTCATTTAAATCTTGGTTAAATATGAAGGATAGGACCACTTCTCTAGGTCTCACATGTAAGTCTTGGGCTCAGGTGTATGATACCCATTTCCCCATTATCAGTGTCGGATATTTTTCCCTATTCTCAAACTGTTCAAAAGATTTGTCCCTCCCACTCCCTGCTACAGACACCCTTCTCCTGATCCTTATCAACATCTACAGATTCTCATTGGTTTAACCATATAAGGCCTTGTTATTAAGGTTAGCAAGGCCTCCAACTCCCCAACCTTTTTGACTTCATCATCCATGACTGTGATCCTAAGCAGCCTTCCCACCTTTCCATTAATATCATTGTCCACAAATATTAAGTTTTAATTGATGACTGAGACAGGAAATGTATATTGCTTACATTCTTTGGCGAAACAATGCTTTTCCTTTAACATTTCTGCCAATTTTATGATTGATTCCTTTTTCAAAAAAGAAACCCTTGCGCATTCAAGTTTAATATTAAAAGGTAATCCTTTTCTAAGACTTCTCCATTGTCTAAATTTAAAATTCTAAAACACAAGAACATGACAGAATGTAAATACTGAGAGATTAAAATTGGGAAATGTCAAAGGGGACATTTATGAAAAAGTAAACAGCGTTGTTATTAAATACATTTTGTAATTACATTATACCAAATTAAGATGCTTTCTTAAGTTAAGGTCAGGTATAAAAGATCATGATATGAACCGTGTTTGCAATTGAAAGTGGAACATATCAAAATAAGTGGTATTCTTGAACAAGGTGAGCAGTGCTCATTCCGAAGTCATACCGTGTGTGTGCCTGAAATATCTATTTACTACCAGTAGAAAATATGCATTAGATTTGCAAATCTTGAGAGGGAGTATGGTGCAGCTGTACTAGCTGCAGATTGAAATGTTTTGTTTTGCTGGAGTTCAAAATTATGTTTAATTTATTACACAAGAGTAAATAAAGTAATTAGCACAGTAGGGCTCCACTACATATTGAATAATAGTTGCTTGTCAAAGGCATTTTCCATTATTTATGTGCATTAGATTTTGAGGTCCTTAATAAAACATAACTGTCTGCATCATATAAGGCATGTCTTTTACCCTTTTTTTTCAGTACAGTGCATCCTTAACTAACACTGTCTGACACATTGAGTTAGAAAATTGGTAAATGTGTTTTGCATCTGTATGGAAAATTACTGTTATCTGCCCGCCCTTGATTCAGCAGAATTCTTACAAATAGACTGGACGTCAACATAACGTTAGTTAAAGATCATAGCACATATAACTGGACCATAACAAACGGAACTTTTATCTGTATTATTTGCAGCTGTTTAGCAGAAAATCAAAACCTTTCCTGGAGGTATTTTTGCCTGCAAAGCTGAAATAGTGGACAGAGTGATGGAAATGCCAGGCAAGGGAATGTTTTATCAGTCATTTGACTCTTAAAATGCAGCTGCTCTTTCTTTCAACATATCTTGTTTTATTGTTGAACGTATGCATTTCCAAACCTGGTCTGAGTAGATCATCTGTTCAAGTACAACTTATTCTATTTTAAAGCACTTGAAAATAAATCCTTGTCGATTCCTCCTGTGAAATAGGTTGTATTGAAAGTTTATAATCGCATGTAGACTGACACTGGAAAGAAGTTTTGCATTACAAGAAAGACTGTATTTTATACAACATTAACATTTTAGATCCTTTATGTTTTTCTCTGGGGCTGTGTGGTGTTAAATGTGCAAATATTTCCAATGTTCACTGGGTGCTATAAACAACATTTCTTCAAACAGAGTTGTTATTTTACATTCATTAGCCACCTAGCCAGTCATTTATCTTCAATCTTATTTGTCAAAACATCGATAAACGTATAAGAAAGAAGAAAGTTTTTACTGCCCACATCTCTGACACCTTTCTGTAAGAATATTCTAGCCTCTGAAGAATAGAGATCACTCAAAATCATACAAATGATGATTCTGGCTTCTAGAAGCACAGTTCTTTTAAAGGGAATGTATTTTCTGAACAGTACCTGAATTTTTGCATGCTATTGTGAATATGCAGCTGAAGTGGTTTGTGCTATCCAGCTCCTTCATATAAGAATTATTTGAAAAAGGTTCGTTATCAGATTTCTAAAGGAAGATCTTTGTAAGCCAAACTAATTTACCATGAGACAGTCAACCCAATGGTAGAGATTGTATCAGTTAGGAATTCTACTTAAAGTTCAAATTTTCAGCAAATAGAGAGAAAATGTGTCAACATCTGGACATTTCACTCATAAAGATCCCAATAATGAGAAAAGGAAAAGCCTAAATATTATAATTATACAAGAAGCACAGCTGTATTAACAGGGTTTGCTGACATAAGCATTTGCTTTCTTTTGCATTCCAATAATAGTGGTAACATTCCTACATGATTGGCAAAGTCCTTTTGTCATGAAACAATTTCGGTCTCCAGGCTTCTGATCGAAGTATAATGTTGAGAGTGCTGTATGGATTGAAGATAATTATATTGCAGTAGTTCAAGTAAGGAGTACAATTTTTATCAGAACACAATTAGATTATTGCTTGTAGTTCACTGGTTTATAGCCAGTAGTTTGACAGAGGGAGTGTTTTGTGTGTGTTTAAGGAAGAGAATTATGGATGGTTTCATAAACACATAGATTAAGCAGAGATGGTCCTATTACTAAACTAAGACAAATGGAAGAGGAGACCAAGGAGGAGTAGATTTAGAAGAACACAATAAGTCTGAGGTGGATATAGAGTGAAGAAACTTTCCACCAGGAGATGAGACAAGGACATGAAAGTTTATAAATACATGAATATAGGTCAGCAAGGACGTCTAATTAATGAACAGAGCATAGTATGGCTCAGAATGCATACAGCAGAGGTTTAGACAAGGTAGAGTGTATAAAATTTGAGAGATTGGGAAAGAGATACTTAAGGGAAAAACAGCATGTATATGGATTTCAGTGCAATGATGTTGAGCTAGGGAAAACGAATGATGTGTACCTGGCAATAGGCAGACTTAGTGTCAGAGTGAATGTAGGATCTGAAGCACAGTGCAAGATTGATCAGACTGACAGTTTTTAAATAATCTAGCTCAGTTTGATATAGTGCCTGGGAAACATTGAAATTAGTTGTAAGAGAATGACATTAGTGGCTAGACCAAATACAATGCTGGCCTAGAGGAATTTATGTTACATCTAGAATGTTACTTAAACTCAGAAACAATGGAAAGGTTAAGAGATGTCGAAGACCTAAGCTGAGTGTCAACGAAATGTGTATCCAGAGGCTTAACCTGCAACTGCAGATGTGTCACTGAGAAACAACACATAGCCATGGAAGAAGAGTGGACCAAGGATTAATCCTTTGGAGATTCTAGTCGTTACAGTTTTTGCATGAGGAGAGAAGCAATAGGTGAAATTTAATGTTAGCAACATGGGTCCACACACAAGTTTGAAAACTGATGCAAATCCACGTCACTTTTCTTAGACTGTCCAAGCACTCATCAATTCATCAGGTACCTGTGTGGACAGTATCATTCCACCCAATAAATTAAGCCTGAACAAAGACAGAATCCCATCTCAAAGAACTGCCAGCTAATTAATGTGCAACTGGAAGTTATTACTGGTTTTGCACTTGGATATTCAGAAAGAATCAATAATGGTCATCTGGAGAGAGGGGAGCATGAGAATCGGGGAATGGATGGTGATGTAAGCACGAACAAGGAGGTATGGGGTCAAAAGCAAGATCAAAGGAATGGCTTTCCACAGCCCTCTCTCCTCATTGGGCAGAAAGTGCGTGAGAATGGGGAACCACCTCCAGACCTGATGGGATACCTAATAAGTGCTTTTATGTCCTAACAGTTCCCTGCCCTGACAGTGATGGATCGACTGCCATGAGTAACCATGAAGTGCCTATTTAAGAGCCTCCATTGACCCCCGAGGTGAAAGTCATTTTTTCACTCTTCTTACACAGAACTTGTGTGGGAGGAGTCACGAAGGCAGCAGAGTCTGAACTGCACCCTTGCACCCAGTCCAACAGATGCTGCCTCACACCTCCATAATTGATTGCAGGAATAGAGGTTAAGTTTGTTGGAAGTTCTCTGGCTAGAAAGCAGTGAGCAGTGAATTAGAAACATGCAAGGACAGTTCCATGTAGATAGATAAAAGATGAGAATAGTCCAAGCATGTTGGCAAGGCTCATATGTTGAACACCGGAAAAAGGTTGAGGAGGATGATGATGGATAAAATACATTTGTCACAGGCATAGAGAACATCACCTGTAACTTTGGCCAGAGATGTTTTATTACCTTAAGAAGCATGGAAATGGGACTTGAGGGGATTAAGTAGAGTATTTTGAGAAATCAAAGGAAATGGAGTTTGTGGTGGAACAGGAGTTGCTTTGAGTTGGTTTGGAGTTTTGTCCAAAGTGGTTTTCTCTTTAGAATGTTCATTGGCATAGTGAAGAAATTTCAGCCAAACATATTAAGCATTCATCGGATATGTTTCTCCCTGTTATTTTAGTTTTAGTCCTTTTGCAGCTAATCTTTTTACTTTGTTAGCATACATTCCATGACGGGTGAAGGAGACTCTAATGTAGTAAAAGACCTTGAATTGAATAGATCAATCTTTTTATGAGCAATTATAGAACTCTGCCTTTTGCACTGGCAGACATGAGCAGTGACACAAAATATAGGCTACATACAGTCTCTGTTAAGTAAGTATATCTTTTATTTTATTCTTTTTGTTCATGTAACATACTCCCAAACTGAACTTATTTTAGAAGACTGATCTTATCAACTCATTTTTAAAAGCTTCTGTTACTGTATTGGGTCATGCTACGAAGGACATCAGATTCCTTCCACAGATAAGAATTAATAAAATTGTCTGAATGGAAATTTAATAACTCCATTAGAGGGAAAAATTGATCTTAATTGAAAAAGAAATAATGAGCTTTATGACAATCAATAAAGAGAAGGTAGATTCATCAGCCATTTTATGGGAAACCTTTAAGGTAGTATTATAAGTCATGCTTCAGCACCAAAGAAATTGAATATTCAGAAAGCTGAATTAGTAAAAGAACCAAGGCCCTCGAGGAAGACAATGGAGCTATACCTAGGGAACACAACAATAGGATAGTCTTAAAAGAAAATTCTGCCTATGTGACTTGTTATATAAGCAAACAGTACTTGCATCTCACTGCATAAGACTTTATTTTGTAAAGCCATAGATATAACGAGGTACTAATCTATCTAAGCTTTATGGAAAATATCAGATGCCATTCTATACACACATGATAAAAGGAAATGATTGAGGATCTGTTGGAAATTAGTGTGTTTACAATCATTCATGAAAGACTGCAGATTTCATAAAAATTAAACCTAAAATCGGAACATGGGCCACTTTTTCTCAAAATCAGAACACCTTAGAATGGCTGTAAGTCCTGATTTTAAACAGAAAGTCCCTAATTTTAGCCCTGCCACACAACTCCAAACTTTTTCTTAATTAAAAGTAAATTGTTTACTTACTTCCAATTTCACTAGCTGGCTACTATTTAAGAAACAAAACTCAGCTAAACATGATGTAGTGTTATGTTGTTGCATTATTCCAAAATGATTTAACAATTATATTCAACATGTATAGCCACTACTGCAGAGTCAGTGTACCAGGTGACAGTGGACTGGGCAACCTTAATGAGTTCTGGTTACAAAGCATTATAAGTTTGTAACCATATAGAGTTAGTTCTGTCTTTACTTTGAAAATGTGACAAAAATGTGCATATTCTTTTAACAATAACCTACAAAAGCAATTCAAATTATTGTTAAAAAAGTCTTCAGTAGCTTGGGTCATATGTCAAACATGTGTAGCACACTTTTCAATTACTTACAGCAACTGTGGTGACATTATTCAGGATCATCAGAAAAGAAACACAAGGGGGCTGAAGTGTGAACCACAAAGGTTGGAGTCGGCTTCCAAGAGATCAATTATGTTAGGGGATTCTGTAGTCAGAGGTACAGACAGACATTTAGGTGGCCAGCAGAGAAAAAGCAGAATGGTGTGTTGTTTCCCTGATGCCAGGATCAAGGATGTCTCAGAGAGGGTGCAGCAGGATGTCATTGTCCACAATGGAACCAATGACATTGGAAGGGAAAAGATTGAGATTCTGAAGGGAGATTACAGAGAGTTAGGTAAAAATTTAAAAAGGAGGTCCTCAAGGTTAGTAATATCTGGATTACTCCCAGTGCTACGAGCTAGTGAGGGCAGGCATAGGAGAATAGAGCAGATGAATGCATGGCTGAGGAGCTGGTGTATGGGAGAAGGATTCACATATTTGGATCATTGGAATCTCTTTTGGGGTAGAAGTGACCTGTACAAGAAGGACGGATTGCACCTAAATTGGAAGGGGACGAAGACACTGGCAGAGAAATATGCTAGAACGACTTGGGAGGATTTAAATTAGTAAGGTGAGAGGGGGTGGGGGTTGGGACCCAGGACGATAGTGAGGAAAGAGATCGATTTGAGTCAGGTACAGCTGAGAACAGAAATGAGTCAAACAGTTAGGGCAGGCAGGGACAGGGTAGGACTAAGAAATTAAACTGCATTTATTTCAATGCAAGGGGCCTAACAGGGAAGGCAGGTGAACTCAGGGCATGGTTAGGAACATAGGACTGGGATATCATAGTAATTACGGAAACATGGCTCAGGGATGGGCAGGACTGGCAGCTTAATGTTCCAGGATACAAATGCTACAGGAAGGATAGAAAGGGAGGCAAGAGAGGAGGGGAAGTGGCATTTTTAATAAGGGATAGCATAACAGCTGTGCTGAGAGAGGATATTCCTGGAAATACATCCAGGGAAGTTATTTGGGTGGAAATGAGAAATAAGAAAGGGATGATCACCTTATTGGGATTGTATGATAGACCCCCCAATAGTCAGAGGGAAATTGAGAAACAAACTTGTAAGGAGATCTCAGCTGTCTGTAAGAATAATAAGGTAGTTATGGTAGGGGATTTTAACTTTCCAAACATCGACTGGGACTGCCATAATGTTAAGGGTTTAGATGGAGAGGAATTTCTTAAGTGTGTACAAGACAATTTTCTGATTCAGTATGTCGATGTACCAACTAGAGAAGGTGCAAAACTTGACCTACTCTTGGGAAATAAGGCAGGGCAGGTGACTGAGGTGTCAGTGGGGGAGCACTTTGGGGCCAGCAACCATAATTCTATTTGTTTTAAAATAGTGATGGAAAAGGATAGACCAGATTTAAAAGTTGAAGTTCTAAATTGGAGAAGGACCAATTTTGATGGTATTAGGCAAGAACTTTCGAAAGCTGATTGAAGGCAGATGTTCGCAGGTAAAGGGATGGCTGGAAAATGGGAAGCCTTCAGAAATGAGATAATTAGAATCCAGAGAATGTATATTCGTGTCAGGGTGAAAGGGAAGGCTGGTAGGTATAGAGAATACTGGATGACTAAAGAAATTGAGGGTTTGGTTAAGAAAAAGAAGGAAGCATATGTCAGGGACAGACAGGATAGATCGAGTGAATTCTTAGAAGAGTATAAAGAAAGTAGGAGCATACTTAAGAGGGAAATCAGGAGGGCAAAAAGGGGACATGAGATAGCTTTAGCAGATAGAATTAAGGAGAATCCAAAGGGTTTTTACAAATATATTAAGGACAAAAGGGTAACTAGGGAGAGAATAAGGCCCCTCAAAGATCAGCAAGGCAGCCTTTGTGTGGAGCCACAGAAAATGGGGGAGATACTAAATGAATATTTTGCATCAGTATTTACTGTGGAAAAGGATATGGAAGATATAGACTGTAGGGAAATAGATGGTGACATCTTGCAAAATGTCCAGATTACAGAGGAGGAAGTGCTGGATGTCTTGAAACGATTAAAGGTGGATAAATCCCCAGGACCTGATCCGGTGTATCCGAGAACTCTGTGGGAAGCTAGAAAAGTGATTGCTGGGCCTCTTGTATCATCGATAGTCACAGGTGAGGTGCCGGAAGACTGGAGGTTGGCAAACATGGTGCCACTGTTTAAGGAGGGCGATAAAGACAAGCCAGGGAACTATAGACCGGTGAGCCTGACCTCAGTGGTGGGCAAGTTGTTGAAGGGAATCCTGAGGGACAGGATGTACATGTATTTGGAAAGGCAAGGACTGATTCGGGATAGTCAACATGGCTTTGTGCGTGTGAAATCATGTCTCACAAACTTGATTGAGTTTTTTGAAGAAGTAATAAAGAAGATTGATGAGGGCAGAGCAGTAGATGTGATCTATATGGACTTCAGTAAGGCGTTCGACAAAATTCCCCATGGGAGACTGATTAGCAAGGTGAGGACTCATGGTATACAGGGAGAACTAGCCATTTGGATACAGAACTGGCTCAAAGATAGAAGACAGAGGGTGGTGGTGGAGGGTTATTTTTCAGACTGGAGGCCTGTGACCAGTGGAGTGCACAAGGATTGGTGCTAGGCCCTCTACTTTTTGTCATTTATATAAATGATTTGGATGCGAGCATAAGAGGTACAGTTAGTAAGTTTGCAGATGACACCAAAATTGGAGGTGTAGTCAACAGCGAAGAGGGTTACCTCAGATTACATCAGGATCTGGACCAGATGGGCCCTTGGGCTGAGAAGTGGCAGATGGAGTTTAATTCAGATAAACCTGAGGTGCTGCATTTTAGGAAAGCAAATCTTAGCAGGACGTATACACTTAATGGTAAGGTCCCAGGGAGTGTTGATGAACAAAGAGACCTTGGAGTGCAGGTTCATAGCTCCTTGAAAGTGGAATCGCAGGTAGATAGGATAGTGAAGAAGGTGTTTGGTATACTTTCCTTTATTGGTCAGAGTATTGAGGACAGGAGTTGGGAGGTCATGTTGCGGCTGTACAGGACATTGGTTAGGCCACTGTTGAAATATTGCATGCAATTCTGGTCTCCTTCCTATTGGAAAGACGTTGTGAAACTTGAAAGGGTTCAGAAAAGACTTACAAGGATGTTGCCAGGGTTGGAGGATCTGAGCTACATGGAGAGGCTGAACAGGCTGGGGCTATTTTCACTGGAGCGTTGGAGGCTGAGGGGTAACCTTATAGAGATTTACAAAATTATGAGGGGTATGGATAGGATAAATAGACAAAGTCTTTTCCCAGGGGTCGGGGAGTCCAGAACTAGAGGGCATAGGTTTAGAGTGAGAGGGGAAAGATATAAAAGAGACCTTAGGGGCAACTTTTTCACACAGAGGGTGGTACGTGTATGGAATGAGCTGCCAGAGGATGTGGTGGAGGCTGGTACAATTGCAACATTTAAGAGGCATTTGGATGGGTATATGAATAGGAAGGGTTTGGAGGGATATGGGCCGGGTGCTGGCATGTGGGACTAGATTGGGTCGGGTTATCTGGTCGGCATGGATGGGTTGGACTGAAGGGTCTGTTTCTATGCTGTACATCTCTATGACTCTATGAGTGTTTTGGATTGCTTTTGTTAGGTAAAACAAAAAAAGGTGCTCGAATCCATATAAATGTGGAAGTGTTTCTCTCTTGTGCTTTCTATAATGACATGACCAGAATTGCACACTGTACCCAATTTGAGGCCGAACAAATGTTTTAAGTTCCAGCATCATTTCCCCGCTCTTGTCGTCAATACCTTGGCCAATAAAAGAAAGGATTCCATATTCCTTCTTCACTACCACTTCAACTTGTCCTGCTAGCTTTAGGGATATGTGGATAGTCATTCCCTCATTTTCTCCACAACTCTCCCCATTCCCCCACTAATTGTATACTCCTTTGCCTCATTTGGCTTCCTCAAATGCGTCACCTTGCATTTACCTGGCTTGAATTTCATTGCCACTTTCCTGTGTCTAACCAGTCCATTTACATCTTCCTATAGGAGCTGTGCTCCTCTCTGTCAGCAAAGTTGCCAGTTTCTTGATCATGCCTCATATTTACATCAAATTGATAACATGTACCACACAAAATAGGGGACCTTGTGCTTAACCCCACAGGACCCCCTGGGAAACAGCTTCTCTGTTGCAAAAACATCAGTCAACCACATCCTTTGTTTGTTGCCACTGAGCCAATTTTGTATGCAGCTTACTACGTTTCCCTGATGCCATTGATTAAAAGAGAAAAAGCTAATCTTGTCAAAAGCCTTGCTAAACTCCTTGTAGACCACAACAACAATACTACTGCCAACTAAAATAACTCCACAAAGATCAGTATCCTCTGTCACCAATAGACTTTATTTACACGTGCATAGAACATGACACTGACCCAACAAACTCAGAGCCAGCTCTCAGAGTGAACAGATCCCTGACATTCCTATTTATTTTTTCTCTCTCTGTTACTCCTGTTCTCTTCTTTTTGTTTGCAGGTGTGAGACACAGTGAAAGACAGTAGGTGTACAAATCTTTATTCAATTTCCATCACCAGGAAGAAAGGAAACACCCAAGTTGCCAGTGACAAGCAGTACCCTACTCGTCAAAGTGTAAAGCTGCATGATCAAAAAGTGAAGGGGAGGGATTAAATCAAAATATATTTGGAGGGGAAAATAAGGCACTCCACTCCCTGCGGTGCCCACCTCTCCCTGAACAGCTCAAGGGTGTTGGTGGACACTGTGTGTTCCTTCTCCAGGGACACCCAGGCTCTAATATAACTGTGGAAGAGGGGCAGGCAATTGGCCCTAACGACCCCCTCCGTGGCCCACTATCTGGACCTGTTGATGGCCAGTTTGGCCAGGCCCAGGAGCAGACCCATGAGGAGGTCCTCAGACCTGCCCTCCCCCCTCCGTACCGGGTGCCCAAAGATCAGGAGCATGGGACTGAAGTGCAACCAAAAGCAGAGAAGGAGGCTTTTAAGAAAATCAAAAAGGGAGTGCAAGCTCCTGCACCCAATATATACATGATCCATGGACTCCACAGCACCATGGAACAAGCAGTTGGGCGGGGAGTCCGTGAACCACTGCATTCTGCAGTTGCAGGGGACCGCTGAGTGCAGCACCCTCCACCCCAGATCCCCAAGAGGAAGGGGGAGGACCCATGCGTAGAGAGCGCTCCACTCGGGGTCCCTGCTGCCAGGTGGTAAATAGGCACGCCAAGGTATGTTGGGGTGGTGGATGAGGGAGAAGAGGTGGACGGTGTGCAGCAGCAGTCTGTACAGGGCCTGGCGTGATACATCCTTAAAAGGGACAAAACTAAAACTCCAGAGGTAGCTCAGGTTGTGGGGCACAGGTTCCCGGGGGAAGTACAGGACCTTGGGCCCAATGTGAAATTCCGTCCAGGCAGGATAAGCGCAGACGGGATTCCACCACACACCTGAGCATCCTCCAACTGGTGCACTACGCTGCGTCCGAGCACCGCCGTTATAAGGTGTCGAATGGCAGTGGCCACAAACCAGATGTCTACTGTTGCCCTACTAGACCCCTGTTCATTTTTCTTTTCAGCTCATGGAGTGACCAGAACCTCTGACACTCTTTTTATTTGCAGGTGTGAGACACAGTGAGAGACACAAGGTGTATGAATCTTTATTCGGTTTCCACCACCAGGAAGAAAGGAAACACCCGAGTGGCCAGTGACAAGCAGTGCCCTTCACATTAAAGGACAATGCTGTGTGGTCAAACAGTGAATGGGGAGGGCAGGGATTAAATCAAAATGGAGTTGCAGGGGGAAATAATGCACTCAACTCCCTGCGGTGCCCACCTCTCCCTGAACAACTCCAGGGTATTGGTGGACACCGCGTGCTCCATCTCCAGAGACACCCGGGCTCTAACGTAACCGCGGAAGAGGGGCAGGCAATTGGCCCTAACGACCCCCTCCATGGCCTGCTACCTGGACCTGTTTTTTTTTCTGACACTCTGCAAGAGTAGTTTTTTTCTGCTTTTTTTATAATTACTCCCCCACATTGCCGTCTAACTGCGGTAGTGCTTATTTTCCCCAACACCCATGTTGTGTGTGTGCAGGTCTGAGATGCAGTGAAAGACACAAGGTGCACAAATCTTTATTCAATTTCTACCACCAGGAAGAGAGGAAACACCCGAGTGGCCAGTGACAAGCAGTGCCCTTCACATTAAAGGGCAATGCTGTGTGGTCAAACAGTGAAGGGGAGGGTAGGGACTAAATCAAAATAGAATTAGAGGGGGAAATAATGCACTCCACTCCGTGCGGCACCAACCTCTCCCTGAACAACTCCAGGGTGTCGGTGGACTCCGTGTGCTCCTTTTCCAGAGACACCCGGGCTCTAACGTAACCGCGGAAGAGGGGCAGGCAATTGGCCCTAACGACCCCCTCCATGGCCCGCTGCCCGGATCTGTTTTTTTTAAACCCCCCACATGACGGCCTAACTGCAGTAGTGCTTATTTTTTCCCCAGCACCCATATTGTGTGTGTGCAGGTGTGAGACACAGTGAGAGACACAAGGTGTATGAATCTTTATTCAATTTCCACCACCAGGAAGAAAGGAAACATCTGAGTGGCCAGTGACAAGCACTGCCCTTCACAAAAGGCAAAGCTGTGTGATCAAACAGTGAAGGGGAGGGCAGGGATTAAATTAAAATAGAGTTGGAGGGGGAAATAATGCACTCCACTCCCTGTGGCGCCCACCTCCCCCTGAACAACTCCAGGGTATTGGTGGAGACCGCGTGCTCCTTCTCCAACTGCAGAAGAGGGGCAGGCAGTCGGCCCTAACGACCCCCTCCATGGCCTGCTGCCCGGACCTGTTTATCTTTTTTTTATCTTTTTAGCTCCAGTTATCTTAACTCTGCAGGAGTTCCTGAGGCTAGTATCCTAGACCCAACCATCTTCAGCTACTTC
Source organism: Chiloscyllium punctatum (assembly GCF_047496795.1). Classification (NCBI taxonomy): domain Eukaryota; kingdom Metazoa; phylum Chordata; class Chondrichthyes; order Orectolobiformes; family Hemiscylliidae; genus Chiloscyllium; species Chiloscyllium punctatum. The sequence continues at coordinate 45,301,759 of NC_092750.1, read as the reverse complement.
ATCAATAATCTTTCCTCAGTCACAAGGTCAGTAGCGGGGATGTTCACTGTTGATTGCACAATGCTCAGCACCATTCCCGACCCCCTCAGATATTGAAGCCAACTATGTCCAAATACACAAGATCTGGACAATATCCAGGCTTGGGCTGACAAGTGGCAAGTTACATTCAGGCCACAAAACGAATTACCATCCTTGGTAAGAGACAATTTAACTGCCATCCCTTGACAATCAATGGTGTTTCCAACATTGAATCTCCCAATATCATCACCCTGGGGATAGCAGTGGCCAGAAACTGAAATGAAACTGTACGATAAATACAGTGACTATAAGAGCTAGTCAGAGGCTAGGAATATTGCAATGGGTAACTCATTCAGCCCCACTTCTGACTTTATGATGGAGGGAAGTGAAATAACTCCACAGAGGCCATTATCCCATCACCAAATCACTCTTTATTTACAAATGGAGTGTCCTTGACACTGATCCAGCTCCCTCAGAACCAACACTCAGAGTGAACCGAACCTCTGACACTCCTGTTTATTTTATTTTTTGTTCTTTTCTTTCTCTTTTCTTTTTTCTTTTTTTTAGAATCCCTGTCACTCCTTTTTTTTGTGCTTATTTATTCACCCTGCAGCCTATTGTGTGTGCGCAGGTGTGAAACACAGTGAAAGACACAAGGTGTACGAATCTTTATTCAGTTTCCACCACCAGGAAGAAAGAAAACACCCAAGTGGCCAGTGACAAGCACTGCCCTTCACATCAAAGGGCAATGCTGTGTGACCAAACAGTGAAGGGGAGGGCAGGGATTAAATCAAAATAGAATTAGAGGGGGAAATAATGCACTCCACTCCCTGCGGCACCCATCTCTCCCTGAACAACTCCAGGGTGTTGGTGGAGACCGGGTGCTCCTTTTCCAAGGACACCCAGGCTCTAACGTAACCGCAGAAGAGGGGCAGGCAGTCGGCCCTAACAACCCCCTCTATGGCCCGCTGCCCGGACCTGTTTTTTTTCAGAGTGTCAGAACCCCTGACACTCCTGTTTATTTTTTTTTCCCACACTCCCGCCTAACTGCAGTAGTGCTTATTTTTTTCCCCAGCACCCATGTTGTGTGTGTGCAGGTGTGAGATACAGTGAAAGACACAAGGTGTGCGAATCTTTATTCAGTTTCCACCACCAGGAAGAAAGAAAACACCCAAGTGGCCAGTGACAAGCACTGCCCTTCACATCAAAGGGCAATGCTGTGTGATCAAACAGTGAAGGGGAGGGCAGGAACTAAATCAAAATAGAGCTGGAGGGGGAAATAATGCACTCCACTCCCTGTGGCACCCACCTCTCCCTGAACGACTCCAGGTTGTTGGTGGACACCGCGTGCTCCTTTTCCAAGGACACCCGGGCTCTAACGTAACCGCGGAAGAGGGGCAGGCAGTCGGCCCTAATGACCCCCTCTGTGGCCCGCTGCCCGGACCTGTTTTTTTTCAGAGTGTCAGAACCCCTGACACTCCTGTTTATTTTTTTTTCCCACACTCCCGCCTAACTGCAGTAGTGCTTATTTTTTTTCCCCAGCACCCATGTTGTGTGTGTGCGGATGTGAGACACAGTGAGAAACACAAGGTGCTGGGCCTGTTTATTTTTTGTTTTTTTTTGTGAGGCTGCTAGTCCAGGGACAGTCCCCTTCAAGGAGGAGAGTCCTTGCACATGCACGCACATAGTCACACTGATCCAACTCTCAAAAGGGAAACACCCGAGTGGCCAGTGTCAAACAGTGCCCTTCACATCAAAGGGCAATGCTTCCCCCGGTTATATATATTTTTTCTTTCTTTTCTCTTGTTCTTTTTATTTTTTATTTTTTCCCCCCCACACTACCGCCTAACTGCGGTAGTGCTTATATTTTCCCCCCAGCACCCATGGTGTGTGTGTGTGTGTGCAGGTGTGAGACACAGTGAGAGACACAAAGTGCACAAATCTTTATTCAATTTCCACCACCAGGAAGATAGGAAAACACCCGAGTGGCCAGTGACAAGCACTGCCTTTCACATCAAAGGGCAATGCTGTGTGAGCAAAACAGTGAAGGGGAGGGCAGGGATTAAATCAAAATAGAGCTGGAGGGGGAAATAATGCACTCCACTCCTTGCGGCACCCAGCTCTCCCTGAACAACTCCAGGGTGTTGGTGGACACCGCGTACTCCTTCTCCAAGGACACCCGCACTCTAACGTAACCGTGGAAGAGGGGAAGACAGTCGGCCCTAACGACCCCCTCCATGGCCCGCTGCCCGGACCTGTTTTTTTTTCAAAGTGTCAGAACCCCTGACACTCCTGTTTAATTTTTTTTCCCACACTCCCGCCTAACTGCAGGAGTGCTTATTTTTTTCCCCAGCACCCATGTTGTGTGTGTGTGTGCAGATGTGAGACACAGTGAGAAACACAAGGTGCTGGGCCTGTTTATTTTTTTTAACAATTATCCCCCACACTACCGCCTAACTGCGGTAGTGCTTATTTTTTCCCCAGCACCCATGGTGAACCCCTGTTTATTTCTTTTTTTTTAATTAACCCCCACACTACCACCTAACTGCGGCAGTGCTTATTTTTTCCCCAGCACTCATGGTGTGTGTGTGCAGGTGTGAGACTCAGTGAGAGACACAAAGTGCTGGGCCTGTTTATATCTGTCAGCTAGGACTCCCTGATTGGACCAGATTAACAGCCCAAATTAGGGAACTCATAGTCTATGAGGTCTATCTGGCTGACCTTGTTACAATCACCACACCAACAATCATCCTCCAGCAACTCCTGTTTTTTTTCTGATTTACCACATCTGCAGTTCCTCTGGTTTTTAATCCTCCTCATTAAATATTTTGAGGAGGTAATCAATTTAGTCACCCTGTTGTCAGGCAAAGTGAAGATGCCTTGAAAACTGAATCACTGAAGGCACTTGAGAGAATTTGGTTGTATTCAGATTGACAACAGTCAAACCTCAATACCTAGCAGGAATATCTACCCCTTATGGTGAAATTCCCTCACTTGAAAATGTGCACATTATCTCATTTATGCTATAGCATTATATCAGGAAAAAATATTACATGATAAATGGAGTATGAGACTCAGTTGTTGCCATTTTAAGAACAACTACAGCAGATCAACACTGAGTTCATATTCTTGATATAAAGTCATTAATAAATTATGTGTTGAAAATTATGGGTTTGAATAATCTAGAAATGTGTATCATGAAAGTATGCCTGAGGCATTGGTGGAGGATCAACAGCATGTTCCTCAAATCTAAAATTATTTTTATTATGAATTTATCATTTAGTGACAACACAGTGATGGAAAACTTGACACTGAAGAACCTTAATTTAGTCAATTTGTACTTGCTCGAACAGAATGTCAGAAGATTAACTGTGTCCAGACTGATTCATGAGTTATTTATTGATATTTTGATTTCAAAAAAGAACAATTCAAGTGTGAGATCAGCTTTAACTTACACTGTTCACAGCATTAATTTAAGGTGTGACTCATAGACTATTTCCACAAATACCCTGTTTTCCCTGTAGTGTAAAGATTCAGTCAGTAAGTGTATAGATTAAGATTACTCATATAGAACATAAACTGTTACACATTGTGATCCTCAGACTTTCAATAATCAATACCAGTCTCACTATAATATAAATTTATTCCAGTTGTGTGCTGAGTGATTTCATATCACCACTTTCAAGTTCATTATAATCATTTAAAACTGTAATCACTCATTGGAGAAAATCAAAGAAAAATGAAGTTGATACTTCAGTCAATCCTTATTCACTTACAACTTCCATTTTTGCACAAGAAAATGTACTATACTGAATGTAGAAACAAACTATTTTCAACAACTTAGATAAGAGAACAGAAAATGTAGATGAGTCCTACCCTCCCAGAAACATCTGAGCAAAATGAGCTCTAACAGCACAACAAAGTGACCATGTGTTGCAATAACAAGGAAACAAGCTGAAGGTTTTTTAAAGTGAAATCATTCAATTGCCAAAGAGCAAGAACTAAGATTACAGCAGATGTATTTACAGTCATTTCCATTTTAATAAAAACCCCGCAATATTTGCTAAAATTTTTAAGTTACTTATGCATAAAAATGTGACAATCTATGTTTTGGAATACCTGTGAAATAGCCATGGACGTTTGGTTCATTAACTGTTTATACAATATGCGGTCTTTAACCGTGCTCCTTTACTGTATTTTTATTTGATGCAAAAGATAATTTATGTAATTTTAATACAATATGGACAAATTGACTAATGTAAAGACCACTTCATTTTTTTCCTAGTTTACAAACATCTGGAGGAATTGACCTCATTATTCAGCTTCACATTACTCACAGTTATGCTGGAACCACTCTAATGCTGCATTGGAGGTTAGAATTTGAGAAATTCCTCCAATTAGTTTTCTAATCCTAATTTTAATTAGCATAGAACTGATTTTTTCTTCTATATTTTCTAAACATTCTTTTTATTAATTATAATATTTTGTTTACTGAACCAGGCCAGGTTGGCTGGGTATGGTCAGTAACTTGCTTGCACATCACCTGAAGCAGATATGTTGTTTGTTACAATCCATTAGACTTTGGGACATTTTGTATGCCTACTTGGCACTTGTTGAAAACCAGCCCACATTTGCAAAACTTATAATGGTGTCCAAAATTGGATGTGATTCTGTAATTGGACAATATTTTCTGCATACTTCTTAGTGGCCAGAGAATTAGATTGACAGTCATTTTAGGATTGTTAGTCAAGTTCATTCCACCCTCTTCCATTGGGCAGAAAATATAAAAGTTTGAATATACTATGAACAGATTCAAGAACAGCTTCTTCCCCACAGTTATCAGAATTTTGTAAACCCCTTCCAAATGTTAATGTTGATCTCTCGTTCTCTCTCTGTACCTTGTCTGAAGCTGGAACACTATATTCTATTCTTTGTTCTGCTACCCTCATGCACTTTGTATGGTATAATCTGCCTGTAGAGCATGAAAAACAACATTTTTCACTGTATCCTGGTCCATGTGACAATAATAAATCAAATCTAAATCAAATCACTTGCATAAACTTGAAGCTACATGTATCATTACACAGGAGATACAGCTAGAAATAACAATATAAAGAACATATAAAGTATATATATAAAATATATATCCTGTTTCAACTCAACAAAATAGGTGACAACCATTCTCTGGTTCATTTCTTAGAACTATGCCTTAACCAATCAATGTCAACTTGCTGGGTTTAAAATTTAAACAAAGATTGATAGTTTGTTGTCAACCATTAATTTGTGCTGTTTTCATGATAAAACTTCTAAGAAAGCGCAGTCCACTTGCCAACCAATTACTCTTCTCTCATGCACTATACTTTGAATTGGTATTCCTGTGTATTGTTCTGATGAAAGCAAGACAAAGGGTTTTGGCAAAATATTTCTATTTACATCAATACCACCAAACGATTGTTCCACTGAATAGCTGCACCCCGCCCCCCCCCCCCTTATTTACTTGTGCACAGTTAACTAGCTGTGGCCAGCCAGCTTGGAGTCAGTCCCCTGAATGGAGGAGCTTCTAATTCCCCCGTTTATATTGGTTGGCCAGCGCTTCCTAATTGTTCTGGGTTAAAAAACCCTAATCAAGGCTTGCATAGTCAACAATGTCCACTTGGTCCCAATTACTACATCCTCTTATTCCTGTACATTACATGGTTTAAGCTCATTTTGATTTCTTTAAAGTGAACCTGGTGCTTTCTTGATCTGGACAGTGGCTTTTCCATCTGAATCACTAATGGAGCCACACGTTGTTATTACTGAAAGAAATCTATCATCTAATCACTGACTAATGCAGGAATAGATGCAGTAAATACCTTGCTTATGTATAGAGTGAATATTAAAATTTGAGCAAGTACCCTGTAGTAATATACAATTTGTAATTATTGCAAATAACAAGGAGAGATTATATGATTTCTGATATTGCAAGGAGGATATTTCAGAATTGAGGCATGATCAGCTGGAAGTCCTAAAAATTGATTCTATGAGAGTTTACAAAATGAATGTTGGTCAATAATTACACGTGATGTCAGTAACCACAGATGGAAAAATAAGTCCTTCCATACGAATTATATGGTGAGTGATGAATCAGGAAGTGCACATAATTTTGTTACATTTCACAAGAGACATTATAATTAACCATTTCAGATCTTTCAGGAAACATTTTACTTCGCTTTAAAATTAGTCTGATTATCCACTTGCACTGAAAATCAAAATGATTTACATCTGCAAATATTCCTACATATAAGTTAAAAGGTCATTTGTGTACCCAAAATGGAAGTTAATTGTATTAAAGCAACTACAACCTATTCCGTGTCTCCATATTGGATCAGCATTTACACTCCACAAGGCAGTGAATTTTTACAAAACTATTTATATTTTCTTGAAGACAATACAATGAAGAATTTAAACTGAATTAATATAATAGTTAAATCCTTTTTGTTTGTTGCTGGAACTGCCTGCAAGTTGGAATGTATGTTGCTGGAGCTGGATCTTTCCCATAGTTAGATTGTCACTGCGTTGCCCCAAGTTCACCAAAAATCTATAAAGCAGCTTTATGCATTCAAAGATGTACATAAGTAAAGTTCATTGTTGGTATTGTTGTTTGGATTAAGACTGCAATTGGCAGATGTTTAGCATCAGCCAGTTGTTTGTACCTTTAATGCAAGCTCTGCATAATGTGAATAGGAAAAGCTAAATAAAACCATTGTTAGTGTTTAGTGTAAGTTTAAAAAAAAGTTTGGAATATTTAAATCAAAGGAAGAAATACTCAATCTGTATCTGGGCTCAGCAAGTGTGCAGATTGACTGCTCTGTTCAGTTTGTCTCTATGTTGCAGGAACAATACAAACTTTATGGGTAAATATTCAGAGGATAGTAATGAGTGGGGTATGTAACCTCAGAACTGAGTTATGAGGTATGTTTGTTTTTTTTCTGGGATCTGTTCTGGAATTGAGAAGGTAAAGGACCTTTAAGATTTCCATGCGTTTGGGGAATCTAGGTCTAGGGAAGTACCTGTGTCAAGTGCAGTGCATACGTAAAATCATCACAAGTGTCCTTTTCAAGCACTAGTCATATTGAGTGATTTTAGAATTAGAGTTCCTATGGAGTGGAAACATGCTCTTTGGCCCAACAAGTCCACATCAACCCTCCGAAGAGAAACCCACCCAGTCTCATTCCCCTACCCTATATTTATCTCTGACTAATGCCCCTAAACTATATATCCCTGAACCCTATGGGCAATTTAGCACAGCCAATTCACCTTACCTGCACATCTTTGGACTGTGGGAGGAAAATGGATCATCCAGAGGAAACCCACACAGACACAAGGAGAATGTGCAAAATCCACATAGACAGTCGCCCAAGGGTCAAATCGAACTCGGTCCCTGGCACTGTGAGATAGCAGTGCTAACCACTGAGCCACCTTGCCACATGTGGAGGTGGGGTGATTGAATATATAAAATGGGATGGATTGATTCTTGTTAGTCAATAGAATCAAGGGTTATGAGGTAGGTGGGAATGTAGAATTCAAAACACAGACTGAACAGCCATCATCTTATTGAACAGTGGAGCAAACCCAAGGAGCCAATTGCTTGACTTCTGTTCCCATTTCATGTGTTTGCATGAACTAGGAGGGTGAATCTTACAATGCCACAAGCCATAATGTTTTCATCTTCCCTACACTCAGGGGAGGTATTAGAGGACTGGGGATTGTAGACATTATGTCCTGGTTTAAAAACAAAGTAGTCAGTTCAACTTAAGTGGTGGTGATACTTCGAGAAACAATTATTTGGGAAGGAATTAAAGTCATGTGGGAACAAGATGTTTAAGGATAGGCAGCCTGAATTTCCAGAAGTTAACTGACTGGTTGACTAATTTGCTGGAGATTTTTGAAGAGATAACAAAGGATCATTATGGGTAATGCTGTTGATGTGGTACACATGGACTTCCAAAAGGCATTCAATGTAGTGTCACTTGGGGTACGTTATAGTTCATGGAATAACAACAGGGATACAAAATTGGCTGAGTGACAGGAAACAGAGTAGTGGTCAATGGATAGTTTTTGGACTGGAGGAATATTGCAGTGTAATTCCCTAGGTATTAGTAATGGAAGAGTCTAGAAGCATATACAGAAACAATTTGCAAAAATAACTCCAAGGATGTGAAATTTCAGTTATGAGAATAGATTACATTTTTCTTACAGAAATGGTGGCTAAGAAACTAAGATGATTTAAAAAAAACACAAAAGGTCTAAGAGATTAGAGAAATTGTTCCCACTTTTAAAAGGATAGAGGATGAGAGGACATCGATTTGAAGCAACTTGCAAACATAGCAAATGTGAGATGACAATGAATATTTCCTGTCTGGAATGCACTGTCTGGAAGTGTGGACAAAGTATGGCCAGTTGAGGTATTCAACAAGGAACTGGATGGTTTTTTGAATAGAAACAATGTGCAAGGATATGTGAAAAAGGATAGCAAATGGCACAATGTCATCATGTTCATGGAAGAGCCATGTAGATGTTTTGGGCCAAATGGCCTCCTGTACCATAACAATGCTGATTTTGCAAACTGAAACATCAGAATCAATATATATTACATGTTACACTGAGTTTGGTTTTCATAGTCCCAACTGAGACCAAATGGATACTGAACTAAGACAATCTATGCTCTGAAATCCCACTTCCATTTCCAAAAGGCTGGAGATGAAATCAGGCTGCAAACCTGCCACTCCTTTAAGGAAGTGATAATCAAAGGTTGAAAGCTCACTGGTGCCCACTACTTTTCAAAGATTTTCTTAGAGGCAGCTAGACTTTAGCACATGTTGAGTTTTATGTCAGTTACATGGATTCAAAGCTGAAAGAGTTTAATAGGTAAGTAAAATAATTTTACTTCCTTTACATTGACTACTACATGAGTTGTGCCTGAGCCCGCTAATAAAGGAATTGTGCTGTGTCTGGAAGATGCAACCAACCTTAATAATGTATTTAATAAGTTGTTGACAGTTTGCCAGTTGGCATAAGTAAGTAAAAGATTTGAGTTGACTTGGTTTATTACTGTACCTAGGTGTACCGAGGTACAGTGAAAGGTGTTTTTTTTTAATGATTTACAGGCAGATGGTACTATACAAGTAAATCAGAGTAACAGAACAGAGTGCAGGATACAATGTTACAGCTGCTGAGAAGGTGCAGAGAGAGATCAACATTAACATTAAAGAGGTCCATTCAAAAGTCTGATAACAGCAGGGAAGATGGTGTTCCTGAATCTGTTTGTACAGGTATATAAACTTTTATATCTTATGCCTGACGGAAGAGATGAAGTAGAATATAACCTGGAATCACTGGCATCAAGTTTTCCAACTATTATAACAGGACTTGAGTGCTCAGTTTATAAAAAGGATGATGGGTGATGGGTATGAAGAGGATGAGGATTTCAAGAGTTTTGAGGATGACGGAGTATAACAGGGATGAGGAGGTGAATAGTTGAAAGTGGTGAGGTGGAGAGTGAGTGAGAGTAGTGAAGACATGAAATGTTGAGAGGAATAAGGAGTTGAGGAGGCCTTAAATTGATCAGAATGTTCATCTACCATATATATGCATTGGAAAAGCATACAAACATATTATGGAAATGGATCTGCACCTTTCAACCCACTTGCTCTGCACTTAGCATGAATCTATTTCTACCTCAAGCCAATCTTCTCCAGCTGCACGTTAATCCCCAGACCACTTAGGGGCTGGACCCATTGTAAAATCCATTTGTTTAGAAGTCTCAAACTGGAGGCAGGATGGGGAAGAGAGATTATGTGAAAATCTGACCCCTGGACCTCAATACAAAATGCAGAATCTGAACACAGGAGCATTTTGCATTGCAGTGTTTTACTGAGAATTCTGTTGGACTCACCTTAATGGATATGCCTTGAATCAAATGACAAAGAGATGTTTTTCATTGACCTTAGCTGATTGGGCTGTTTATGAAACTGCTATGTAGGCCAGACACTTACCAAATGATTGAGATCTGGTTGGCCGTTGTATTCAGTTTCTTGATGAGGTTATAACTCATCGCTTTGAGACAAGCAGGAACTAGTTGAGATTGCAAAGTTGTTGACAAAATGCAGATTGGTTTGGACGCCTCTTCTGTTGAGGTTAAAAGGAAAGGCGACCCTGGTATTTACAGCATTGACATCAGCAGGAAATTGATCAATAGAATGTTGCGTTTGCATTAGTTCTGCAAAACCCACCTTTAAAGCAGACTTCATTTTCTTCCCCAGTGGATTTACATTCCATGGAAATACAGGCCCTAAAATTTTCTTCAAGTTCAATTAACTTCAGGCAATAGTGGTCCCATAGTCCTCTTTGCTCCTCCAAAAGTAAATCCCATTTGTTTTCCCTCCAGCCTCATGGCTGAGGCTGTATAAGTGAAGATCATATGTAAGGAATTGTGTGCAATTGGCCACTAAATACCAAACCCAAATTTAATGTTAAAACTATAAGCAACCTGTTAAAGTCAGCAGCCCTATGATACCTTTCTGCTTCTATTGTTCAGACTGAAAATAGACCAACATTTTTCTTTCAATTACTTCATCATTAGTTCCCAAATTGCAAGTACATGCCCACAAAGTTCACAACAAAAATTCTTTCAAAATTTGAATAGTGTTCTTAAGGCATATTGGCCAGATTGGTTCCACTGCGGAGACTTCCGGAGATGTTAATTGATGTCAGGTCAGCAGTTGAACAGCAAATTGACAAAACTGTGATTGCACAGGGTTTAAATCAAAAATGGCATTTTGGTGGGGGCACGGTAGCGGGGAAAATGATGATGCACTCCAAGTTCTGTGTACACACCTGTCACAGAAGTGCCTGAAGGATACTAGAAACAGACCCCCACCAGCCTTTTAGCCACTATGGGTTTGCTTTTCATTACGGTCCCCATCACTACTACTTTCCACCTTCACCATTTTAAGTCAACTTTCCTCTTCTATTGACAACTTCAGAACTTCAAAAGCTCTCTCTTTCTCCCTTGCTTCTACTCGAGCCTTCTTTTCCTTTTCTTTTTGTTCTGTCAGGGCTATTCGTTCCTTTTTCTTTTTTCGCCGCTTTTAATTATAATTCAACCTGTTGTTTCACTTCCTTTTCATATTCGAGCTGCTTCATTTGCAATTTAATTTTAGCCATTTCCAATTATTCTGAATGCATTGCTGGCAGTTGTAAATGCAGAGTTGTTGCCACAATTATCTCCCCTTTCCTCACAGGTACAGGCAACTCCAACTTCAACTTGTTTGCCAAATCCAAAAGCTCTGCCCTGCTCACTTTCTGTAAAACTCCCAGAGTGACTTCTTCGACCATCAAGAAGCTCTTAGCAACTGAAAGAGTTTTTACTATATAAGGCATACCCCATTTACCCAAAAAAACCCACCAACACTCACCAATCACTGTCTTTGAGTCCAATAATCCTAAACCCAATCTGCAATTAGAGATTTTGATCCTGAAAAGAGTCCATAGTTTGTTATGAATCAGACCAAACACTCCCTCAAATATATCAAGTAGATAGCATAGACCAGAGCTTTTATCTTATTTAAAAGCAAATGTAAGGTACTGTGTTCCAGATGCAATTCAATTGGTTATCCTACACAGCTTTAAGCAAAACGTACTTTGTTCTTACCCATTAGATCAAATACAAATAAAACAAAGAAGAATTGGAATAAATTAACTCTATTGGAAAACTTAACAGAATAATACATTATTTAAATAGCAACTATTCCACTATAGTAGCAACCCATAAAAATATGCTTGACGAAGGCAGCTTCAGTTGATGGTCTCACATGCAATTCTGGCAGCAGAAAGAGAACCCTAGCTTTTAGATGTAACAGAGGGAGGATTAACAGTTTCTACATCCACCTTCAAGACCCCAGCAACTATTGAAAGCTAAACTAAATCCCTGGTTCTGTGGGACCCTGATTCCACCCATTCATGCTGTTGCTATTGTTCTAACTTTAAAAAAACACACAAAGCCTCACAAGTGTTTTTATATTATTAGCTTGGAGGAGACAGTTCATCACCAATGACTGAAAAGCACTCTTCCTAAAAACCCAGGACAAAGCACACCACTTAAAGCCAGAGTATCATGACAATAGAACGTAATGTGGAAGAATCAGATGGGCCATTGGGCTGAGAAGTGGTGGATGGAGTTTAATTTAGATAAATATGAGGTGCTGCATTTTGGGAAAGCAAATCTTAACAGGACTTATACACTTAATGGTAAGGTCCTAGGGAGTGTTGCTGAACAAAGAGACCTTGGAGTGCAGGTTCATAGCTCCTTGAAAGTGGAGTCACTGGAAGATAGGATAGTGAAGAATTCTTTCCTTTATTGGCCAGAGTATTGAGTACAGGAGTTGGGAGCTCATGTTGCAGCTATACAGGACATTGGTTAGGCCACTGTTGGAATATTGCATGCAATTCTGGTCTTCTTCTTATTGGAAAGATGTTGTGAAACTTGAAAAGGTTCAGAAAAGATTTACAAGGATGTTGGTAGGATTGGGGGATTTGAGCTATAGGGAGAGGTTGAATAGGCTAGGGTTATTTTCCCTGGAGCGTTGGAGGCTGAGGGTTGACCTTATAGAGGTTTACAAAATCATGAGGGGCATGGATAGGATAGATAGACAAAGTCTTTTCCCTGGGGTCAGGGAGTCCAGAACTAGAAGACATAGGTTTAGGGTGAGAGGGGGGACCTAAGGGGTAACTTTTCACTCAGAGGGTGGTACGTGTATGGAATGAGCTGCCAAAGGAAGTGGTGAAGGCTGGTATAATTGCAACACTTAAAAGGCATCTAGATGGGTTTATGAATATGAAATGTTTGGAGGGATATGGGTCGGGTGCTGTCAGGTGGGACTAGATTGGATTGGGATATCTGGTCAGCATGGATGAGTTGGACTGAAGGGTCTGTTTCCGTGTTTTACATCTCTATGACTCTAAATCTAAAGCCCTGCCTATCCCCACAGGACCAGGTGAATTTGGATTGGGTATGAATAAAAATTGTTAAGAAATCTGAATCTTGACCATGCTCCATTTTGTACATGATGGGCTGAATGGCCTTCTTCTGCGTTGTGAGCATCAAGAAATCTGATATCCACCAATTTAAAGAAGGGGACAAGGAATTGACAAGCAATCTGCTCCAAGAAGACAAACAGCCATTTTAAGTATGTTAATAAGGCGACATGGTTTATTTCTATGTGCCATCTGAAATTGAAATCTAGCCAGTCGAGTTTCAAGGGCCTTGGGAAAGTGGACACCTAAACCGAGCATACTGCATGCCCTTATATTTCAGATACAATGTGGTTACCTGGTCAATTGCCCCAAACCAGACCATCCTCCCCACCCAGTCATTCCATCCTCACTCCCACAAGGACTTCTGTTTCCTCTCCCCATTACTGCTCCATCCCTCCAATGTGCCCAAATATCTGAGCACATCAAGGCCTCCACTGTTGTTCCTCATTAAAAATCAGAGTTTAAAGGGTTGGTCAGACAAAGTCCATGTATACGCTTTTCTAGTCAGAGTTTTATTTCAGCTTATATGTCACAAAACTCTAACATACTAATTACTTGTTTCCCATATAAAGACATATTACAACCAGCTCTCATCCAATTATCCCTTAATTAACACATAACTATCGCCTCTACCCTAATTCCATTTGGTCTGAAGCATCCTTGCCAGATCCTGCTAAACGATAACATTCACCATCCTTGTGTCTCAAATTTCCATCCAAGGCTTTTAACCTTCCCTCCACCAGGTCTCAGATTTCCACACAAACCATCAGGCCCTTCCAAAGGTAACCAAACCACGTTAAGATCTCCACTATTTATGCAAAGTCATCAGGTCTCAGACATGTTTCCCAGAACCATGAGATCAAACCAGCCCTCCAGAATCTGCACTTTTCCCAACCCCCAGGCTGGTCATAAAAGCAATGATGTTATTGCAGTAGGACACAGTTGAATTGACTAACAATGATGGCTGATTTGTTGTACAAACTTACACTTGGAGGACTGAAGTGGGGAACTGAAGTGACACATCAGTGTCTGGCATTACTCTGGTCAAAAATTGTCACTCTGACAAAACTTTAACTTTCAAAATTTTGATCAATCTGCAGAAGTTCTAACACTTTCTGTTTTGACTGGAATGAAACATTTTTAGTTAAATGGAATTTGTTCAATGAATGGCCAAAATAAGCTTTTCGTTTGCTTTATTTTCTAAAGGCTTTGTTTGATGGCAATACTCATTCTGCATAGGACTCAAGTTCTGAAATACTATTGGTAAGAAACATGGAGTTGGTGAATGTTGCCCGGTTTAAATCTAGCAGAACAAATACAAAGGAATAACTTACAAGTCAGCAATGTAGAAATGCATGTGATTGATGAAAACAATACGGCAAGGATTCACAAGCCTGATAGCTTCTATTATCAGCACAGTACAGGCTACCCACACAGAATAATCCAGAAAAATGCAGAGATGATAGAAACTATGATGAAAGAAGTGTAAAAGAAATAGGATTGCACTCAGGCAAATCAATTCCACATTTTTCATTTGTCCATACTCTGTCTGTATTGGCTGTGAAATTGACCACAGCTGCCTGAAATGAAAATGAAGGGAAAATACCTACAGGGACCGCATTGTGGCATGAAAAGCAATGATACCCTGGCAAGTTTTATTTCTGAAAGGCTTTTCAGTGCTTGCTTAATAACTTCGACATGTCATTTCATAGGCTGGAAAGTGCATTTTCTGCTTAACGTGGTGTAGTATCTGGGCCACTGACACTGGCAATACTTAACGAGCAGTGGTGGAAGGGGGACTTTCTCTTTAAAGTATTATCCTCCCATTAGTTTTGGCTCTGCAGGATACTGTCATGATTTGATCCAAAATATAATTGAAATAGGTAAGAATAATTGGAATTAGAACATGGATAGGGAGGGTTTGATTAGGACTCTGTGCATCCTTTGCTATTCAATATGATCATGGCTGATTTCCACCTCAACTCTATTTTAATTCACCAATCCATATCCATTCATTTTTTGGGGATGCAAAAGTCCATCTATGTATTTGAACATTTATAATGACTAAATCTCCCCATATCTGCCAGATTGAGAATTTGGAAGATTCACAACTATTTGAGTGGAGACATTTCTCCTTATTCCAGATCTATATGGTCATGCGTGCTCTTCAAACAAATAGTCACATGCGAAAGTCAAAGAGGAGCGGTCCCTTTTGGAGTGAAATGAGACTAGTATCGAAAAATGTAGTGCTGGAAAAACACAGTCGGTCGGGCAGCATCTGAGGAGCAGGAGAAGCCTGACTGGTTGTGCTTTTCCAGCACCACACTTTTTGATTCCAATCTCCAGCATCTGGTGTCCTCACTTTCTTCTCCCTGAAGTGGGACGAGGGTCAGTCGGAGGATATAACCATAGTGACTCACCCAGTTGAGGGGTCCCTTTATCCAAATGGTTGGATCACACCAGAGTCGAGGTCCATGTCCTTGCATCCAGGGTAGGTCAATCTGAGTATTGTGGAGACATCAGTCCAGGATCAGAGTTGTCCTCTCAATTCAATCCAGAGTATCAGTCTGAGGGATTTGGTCAGTAGTTGTCAGATAGAAGTGCACGGAGTCCTGGGAAAGTGAACAAGTCTGGGATGAATTTTATGTGTTAGGTTGCTGAGGCAATGATAGGCTGCAAGTGGAGATTGTAGGATGGAATTTTATAGGAGAAGATTGGTAGATCCAGAAGGGGATCTTCACCGAGATCATGTTAGTTATGGCCACGATATAGAGGTAGGAACAAGGATAGGGAAACTTCCAAGGTCATGGGCTCTGGAGACATTAAAGTGGGGACATTAGTGAGTTATATAAAGAGACTATGAAGCTTACTAGGTGGATTGACCTTTGAGTTCTCCCCATCATCACTTCAACCGAAATAGATTGGAGTACTCTTGCTGCTCCTAAGCATTTAGGAGGAGTTTCTTCCAACATTCCTCCAAATTCAAATGTAACTTGTCAACATTCTGTTCTTGGTCACATCGAGAGAATTTCACACAGTTTATTATAATAAGATGAGAAGTTTAGCATCAGCTTTGGAAAAAATAGCACTCTGTATATGATCACCCTCTACCTGGACTGAAACTAGGAGGAAATAAAAGTGCAGCTACTACTATCAGCATAAGTGTCCAGACAAGTGGGTAATACCTTGCTAGTTCATTTCAATATTTAGACTGTCTTCAAAATCTTAGAGAGGTTGACACATGCTGCCGAATGAGGATCCTTCAGATGTACCTTTTACTATGGTGCCCAACATACACTCCTTTTGTAAGAGACTCGTAATGTCTCTTTCTTCCTCAGTTAAAGCAGAAAGCAAATCCTGCACCCAAGGACAAATAGAAAACTAGAGAACGCCTCAATTAATTTTAGATAAGAGATGAGTTAGCCACCCTGCTCCCTACCCTATTTTTAATTTCCCTAAGTGTTGACTACAGATTTTTGATACACAGTGCAGAGAAAATCCCACACTTTTAGCTTAAATATCTTGAGAGATAGTAGGCATTAATGTGTTACCCATTAATATTAAATAATTGGGGGAAATACCCATTATTGACTCAAGGAATTTAACGTTTGACTGGAATTTATCCTCTTGTGGTGCAATATGAAGTTCCCCTCGTACTGGGAGGGTCAAGTACAAGTCCCATCTGTTCCAGAGGTGTGCAATGACATCCAAGTTCAAGTCCTATCTGTTCCAGAGGTGTGCAATGACATCCAGGTTAATTAGGAAAAATAGGCTAAATAAACAAAAGGTCTGATTGGTTAATGTCCTCCGTTGGTACACAGAGAATTAAGACTACATATCGTCTTCCGCTGAACCAGAATTAAATTGCGTAGATTAATTAGACCAGCCTCACTAACATAGTTCAATTCTTAATGTGCAGTCACAAATCTGTCTGTAATTTTCTTTTTCATTTTAAAGTTTAACCTGATTAGTACTGGAAATTGAAAAAGAGCTGATGGATCTGCTATTGGTTTTCACCAGTTGAGGTACTGCCCTCAAAGTTCGTGGGACGATTTAGTGTATGCAGATGTACTATAGTTACGATATTATTGGTCAGAAAAAGACATATTCCCACATATAGTTAGATATATTTTATGTATGCATTTAAATAATCACTTCTATAGTTGTGAACTTTGGACCACAGACTTGAAGGATGGCTGCTATAGCATTGAGATTTGAAAATAAATTGAATTGAGTCCTATCTAATCCCTCTGGCAGGTGGTAAAGCGCAGCTAACATTGATGGAAAGTGCATGTGTGCCTGGCATGTCCAGTTGCAGAAGTAATTCCAATGTCTAAAGCATTCCTATATGAAGTGGCCAAGATTTGCAGTATTTTTAAAGACTATTTTCTATGCTGGAGCTGCTAGATTAGCTTTCTGGAAGTTTTAAACCAAGTGCCTCACTTGGCGCTGTCACAAAAAATAATCATGAGTTCGAAAGGAAACTTATCAAAATATCATTTTGGGGGTAATGGATGATGCACCCCAGCCCCTGCAGGACCCAATAATCCCTACAGGCAGTCCTCCTTTCTAGAAAATGTTTAAATCAATTTGTTTGAACAGATTATGATGCACCTCGTAGGCAGGTGGGATACTACCACTGAATGACAAGACCCTAAATCCTATTTTATACTCCTTTAAATTAATTAGCAGATGATTACTATTTCTAGCCCTCTTTCTAACTATTGTGTAAATCAACTTGTTCAGATGCATATCTTTGGGACAGATGGGACATGGACCCTGACATAGAGACACGACCACTACACCACAAGACCCTTTATCCTTTTTAAATAATAGAAGATACTCTAGTCTTAATGAGAATGACAGTTGTCTTAACACTAAGATGCAGTTCATCATTTAAACAAAGACCACATATTTCATACTGTTTTAGTATGCTAACAAACTTGGCCATTTAATTAACTGTAGATCAAAACATATAGAAAGGACATCTTAATATTCTGCTCAGAATATTTGTCTGGAATTGCTTTAGTATTCCTGGGAATGTTGAGATCAATGATATTATGACTCTAGCTACAGAAGTGGATGACACCTGATGAAACTCATCTGAAGTAAATGGCAAGATTTATTGTTAACTATTTTCCAACAGAGAATGGTCAACCCTTGGAATTAAGAGTTTGAAACTTTTTGAGTCTTTACTAGCACAATTTTACCACTGCTTCTGTGATGTAATTCTTCTGAGACTCAGTTCAAAAGAATAGCACTTCAAGACCAGAAGAAAGCCATTGCCTGAGGCAGCAAGTTCAATATTCTTGGGCCTTGATAATAATAAAAAAAAAATTTATGTTGTCTTGACTGCTTGTTTAAGTAATTAAACATCCATAAATACTGGTTGTTTGTACCATGTAACATCAAGCACAACTGAGAATCCTATTCTATAAATTAAGAATTCATAACTTAGAGCTTTAAGTAAAAGAAATTTTGCCTTAAGCCCCTCTAAACTTAAAAGACTCAGCACAGCCCAAAGGTTAACACTGGAGCTGGTGTGCCTCAGCTGTCATGAAATATTTCCTTAGTTTTTCAAACAAAAAATGGACAGGAGAAGTCAAAGCTATATATATAAAAAAAGTTTCTCAATATCTAATTAAAGAAAACTTCAATCCAATGCTGAACACATCTGTCCAAAATGTCAAACACTGACATAGCCAAATGAGTACTCTTATATACATATAAACAAAATGTATGATTAGATTAGATCCCCTACAGTGGAAACAGGCCCTTCGGCCCAACAGGTCCACACCGACCCTTCGAAGAGCAACCCACCCAGACCCATTCCCTTACATTTACCACTGGCTAATCCACCTAACACTATGGGCAATTTAGCATGGCCAATTCACCTAACCTGCACATCTTTGGACTGTGGGAGGAAACCCATGCAGATTAGGGAGAATGTGCAAACACCACACAGACAGTTGCCCAAGGCAGGAATTGAACCCAGGTCCCTGGTGCTGTGAGGCAGCAGTGCTAACCACTGAGCCACCGTGCCATCCTATATTTGTATGTTCATGTCATAAAACCAACTTCATCACAACATGTAGGTTAAAGTCACATAATTCCCCATCACCTATTCCCTTATAATTGTAGCTGCAATTTCTGCACATGTATGAACTTTAAACAGGCTGTGTGTATTTACCAGCATCCTTCAATCCAAACCAGATTTTTGCTCAGAATATAGCTTTACTTGTGCAGAGAAATAAAAGTATGAAAAGGATGTCAGAGACTCAGGATTCAAGCAACCTTTCATCAAATGACCAACATCATACTTGCATGCTTTGTAAATGAAACTGGCTTTTCATTTTGCTGAATAGAAATCCCAATGCAATTCAGTCTGCCAGAAGGGGATATTAGCAGAACTGTTCACAATTGATAAGCTGTACTTAAAAGCAAATACACAGTTCCATTACTTGAAGGCTTCAATTAAGTGGGTTTATTTGCTGTAATTATTATTTCTTTTATTTCTCTATCAATTTGCATAAGTTGTTTTCCAAATCATTGTGAAGGAAATCTGTAGAAGAGTATTCAAAATGACATGAAACGATTACTCATAGCTCACCCTAATACAGAAAAGCTCATGTCACTGAGTTCTGGTTGACACAAATTAATGGAAAATTAGTTACTTAAAAAGGAAGACTCTTATGTTTGTGTCATAAAGCAATGAATAAAAATGCCCATCAATTTTTCATTTATTCAAGTCATTTATTTTGTAACATAGAGATAAATTCCACTCAGGTGGATTATATTATAGATGAATGAATAAACAGGCAACATTTTAAAAATGTATGGAAACAGAAAGAAAAGGAATTCATTCCTAATGGGTCTCATTTTCACAGGAATATACTTTTCAGAATGATTACAACATAGTCAAATACACTTTATAGATTGTTATTTAAAACATTTTATCTAATGAAGGATTAATTGCTGGAAAATATAATGCTTCCAATTTTGTCAAACAGTATCAACCTAGAGTCCCTTTCAGCAAAATACAGAAGCATAAAACCCCCTTTACATGAGCAAAATACTCTAGATAACTGAAACATGAAACAAAAATGGAAAATCAGGAAGCACTCTGGAGCTCTGGCAATATTCGGCCGAGAGAGTTAAAGGCACCATCTTACCAACTCTCTGGAGACATGTTGGGATGGAGAAGGGCTGACAAATGGTGGGAGGAGAAAGAGTTGGCAGAATGGCAGTGGAAGGGGTCACAAGGGACATCCGACATCTTCTACTCAGCACACTAGTTTTCCTTAAGGCCTGAACTCACCCATGTCTTTGCCCTTTACCCCACACACTGAGCCTTGTTATCACATAGTCTGCCATTACACACAACTTTTTATTAGCCGTTAACAGTCTCCATTAACAGTTACTCACCCTCCTAGCCAGATCATTATCCACGCCTTTACCTGTCCAACTGTAATCTTTCATTGGGCTCTATCCACATCTATGGTTTACTCCATACCACCACTATCACTACCTCCACCCCTCGTCCCCACTACCCACTCCCCCACACCATGTCCTGCAGTCTTCTGCATATAAACCACCATTTTCCTAGGTACCATCAATTCTGAAGGGCTACTGGACCCGAAATGTTAACTCTGATTTCTCTTCACAGATGCTGCCAGTCGTGCTGAACTTTTCCAGCAACTTTGTTTTGTTTCTAGTTTTCTTGATTTCATTCACAGGATGTGAACGCCACTGACTGGATAGTATTTATCGCCTACCTCTCTATTTTGCAAAGTGGGTATGGCTGCAGTTTACCAATCATTTAATAGACTTTTGAAATAACTTATAGGGTATTTAAAGCAGTGAAGCATTTTCAAAGAAAATAGTTTCCCTCTGCTCCCACTGCCAAAGGTGAAAATAAGTGACAGGACAAAAGTTTCCACCTTTTCATATTGTGATTATTTTCTCAATATACTGGACTAGTTATCATATTTATATGTGGGCTTCCATATTTATAATAGTTAAAAATCACACAACACCAGGTTATAATCACCAGGTTAAAGGCTGACCTACCATGATATCACAAAGTTGTTGGGCCTAGCAAGTAAGCAGAGGCCTTTCTACATCCATTGTGTGAGGGAATCCTGTTCTCAAGACTTGCCAGTCCATTCCATTGATCTGAGACTGCAAGCAGGCTTTTGTTGGAGGCACCCAGAGCACTTAGACTCTCACTACTCCAGATCTTGAATAAGGAGGAATTGGAGAGCTTAGGAAGTGGAGTAAAGCAGGGCTGGGAGATTTATAACTCAACTGGGGAGGAACAAAGGGGAAGCTAACATTTTTTGGGGGGTATGCACGCTGTACAAAGAGAACCTCCTAAATGATGGGTTCTTCTTCCTTTTCACATTTCGCACAAGGTTGGTTTAGAAAGAATCTGGTCACTCCCACCTCCACTGTGGGGTGGGGGGGGGGAAAGTGAGGACTGCAGATGCTGGAGATCAGAGTCAAGATTAGAGTGGTACTGAAAAAGCACAGCAGGTCAGGCAGCATCCGAGGAGCAGGAAAATCGACGTTTCGGGCAAAAGCCTTCATCAGCTTTTGCCTGAAACTTCGATATTCCTGCTCCTCGGATGTTGCCTGACCTGCTGTGCTTTTCCAGCACCACTCTAATCTTGACTCCCACCTCCACTACCAATTCTATTATGGCCTGGGCAAAAGGACTTTCCATATGATGGGCAAGGTGCTGGAAAAGCTCAGCAGGTCTGGCAGCATCTGTGGAGAAAGAAACAGAGTTAACATTTCATGTCTGCTCTGAAATTCTTTCGAAATTCAGTCGTAGGACTCAAAAGGTTAACTCTCTTTCTCTTTCTACAGATGCAGCCAGACTGCTGTGTTACTCCCACACTTCATGTTTATTTCAGATCTCCAGCATCAATATTATTTTACTTCAGTAATAATTGGGCCAATTAGCTTAGTGACAAGTTCAGTTGATCATTTAATAATTGATTGAATATATTACTAACCCAATTGTCTCAGATATTACAAAAATAAAAACCAAGTGAAACCAATGCTCATTTACTGGTAGGTGAGCTGTTAATTTCAACACCTGTTCTATGGGAACTGGGTCATGTTTGGGCAAGCCATTCATTTTAAATTACATGCCCCCACTAATGAAATACAGTTGGCAGAGCATCCATAAAATCCAGTTCATTTTAAACTTAAGTTTTCTAATGACAAATAAAACGATCTTCATTCAAGTGTATTTTCCATTTCCAATGATGCCTTAACCCATTCTGTTGTGAACCTGAGAACCAAGTATCCAGGAAGTTTCTGTAATTTTTGATGATATTGCACAAACATTTTCCATAAAATAAACATTTTAAGAAACGAAAAATGTTGATCTTGACTTCAGAATTGTCAATGTTAATTTTTTCAACAGAAAGCTCATCAGGGTGAAATGGCTAGTACAGTAAAACTAAAATCATTCTGACCACCACCCTAGACAGGAGAAGCAAATAATGAGGGTAGGTGTTAGAACACCAGATACTGATCTTCCTACTTTGATCAAAGTGACAGCATGATATAAAAAGTCCTGCTGTGCTTGAGCCATGTGCCTATCCAGCTTGAGTACATTTTCTTCCAACACTGAAAGGCCTTTGTTCCTTCATGTGGCAGCTGTTTCATTTCAGCAAACCCTCATCAAGTTACTTTACAATTCCTGACAAAATAGCTCAAGGAGTTCAAATCTGGTAAGTCGTTTAAAGGATTAGCAGAGAGAAATTAAAAGATCCAATCAAGTGAAAATCAACTTGCCCTTACGTTGTAAAATTAAAAGTCAATTATTGTCAAAGCACACTTCTCGTCTCCTCAATTTCAATTGTTATTAAATCAGCTGAATTATAGCAACGTGATTTGTAGTTCAAATTGCTTTGGATCCATCTTTTATATTTGGCTGCACCTTCTGTGTGACATATTAAAACTGCTCCAGAACTGGATTCTAAACCATCTTTCGAACTTACTGATGTTTGCTTTGTGTATATATTTAATAAAAGAAATAGATAATGAATGATTGAAATGTTTTGTGAAAGAGTAATCCAAAGAAAGATTTTTAAATGTTTTAATGCTAACACTCTGCAGTGGCTGAATCACCTCAGCCTGGTTACATCCTGGTGAATCTCCTCTGTATCCTCTCCTGCAATCCTTCAATGCAGTGTCCAGAACAGTAATCAGTACTCCAGCTGTGGCCTAACTAATGTCATGAATATACATCTCATGCCATTTGATTTTCAAGGGGTACCTCTTTTACAAGATGTGGGATAAACTCCATATTGTGTTGTGTGGCACTACCATTGTACAGAATGGAAGACACTTTGAACACATCTAGCAACTCATAGCAAATCAACCATGAAACACTGGGGACCAAACAATAGCAGAGAATTAGAGAGCGACATAGAGTCAGAGCCTTTACAGCTTAGAAAAAAGTCCTTCAGCCCATCATGTCCATGCAAGTCACCAAGCATCTATCTAATCTAACCTCATTTTCTGGCATTTGGCCACTAGCCTTGGATACTGTAACATTTCAAGTGCTTATCTAAATAATCCTTAAATGTTTCAAAGATTCCTGCCTGTACTAACCTTTTTGGTAGTGAGTTCTGGATACCCGCAACCTTCTGGATGAAAAGATATTTTCCTCCAATCCTCTTAAAACTTCCTGCACTTACCTTAAAACTGTGCTCCCTGGTTATTTCCCGCTCTACTAAGAGGAATTAGTTTCTCCTTAAGGACAGACTTCTTTCATTGAAATAACATTAAAATATCGCTCATTTTCAGGAAGAATGAGATATTAATTTGTAATAGCTCTCATTCTTGGAAGTTTGTTATCAGCTGACACTTTTTATGTTTTTTTTTAGAACATGTACATGTGGATTGTGCGTAGATTGGCTCAACTCTTCTCAATGTCATAAGATTCCTTATTTTCCTGGATAAAAAAAATTCTTTGCAGCCTCCCTTAACACACCTCTAGTTCCTGCTGAGATCGATCACTGCTCACATGAAATGGACATAACTATCAAAGACAAATGGAAAACTTGAGATGGTATTTATATAAAATATTAATCTTATATAATCTGATTTCACTAAATACTTCAGTCTTCAAATGATTTTTAAGAGATTGATAATATTGCTTCAGGGGCATTTAGACAGATATATGAATAAACCAAGGATGATGGGCTATATGGGATTAGTTTAAAAAGGCATCAACGCTAACACAGACACAGTGGGCTTAACGCCCATTGCTGTGCTGTACTGTTCTATGTTCTATCCACCATATGTCCCTCACCATTGTACCACCTCGCTTACATTCCCCATCTTTCTCCACTGTAAGAGAAAAACCAGACTACCTACTCTCTCTTCATAGCTGAATTGCCTCAGCCTGGCTACATCCTGGTGAATCTCCTCTGTATCCTATCCTGCAATCCTTCAATGCAGTGACCAGAACAGTAATCACTACTCCAGCTGTGGCCTAACTAATATTATAGATAGCTCCACGATAATCTTCTTGCTTTTGTATTCAAAGCTATGACTAATAAAAGCAAGTATCCCAAATACCTTCTTAACCACCTTGTCTACCTGACCTGCTGCCTTCCAGGTTCTGTATACATGTGTACCAAAGTCTTTCTGATCCTTTGTTTTTCCAAGGGTCTTAATGTTCCATGTAGAATCCTTAACCTTTGTCATCTTTACAAAATACAGCACCTCATTTTTCAGAATTATGTTGCATTTGGTGTTGTTCTGCATATCTGACCAATCTCTCAATATCATTCTGTGCTCTAAGGCAATTTGCAACACCATTAATTTTTGTATCATTTGTGGGCGGCACGGTGGCACAGTGGTTAGCACTGCTGCCTCACAGTGCCAGAGACCCAGGTTCAATTCCCCCCTCAGGCAACTGACTATGTGGAGTTTGCACACCCTCCCTCTGTCTGTGTGGGTTTCCTCTGGGTGCTCCGGTTTCCTCCCACAGTCCAAAAATGTGCAGGTTAGGTGAATTGACCATGCTAAATTGTCCGTGGTGTTAGGTGAAGGGGTAATTGCAGGGGAATGGGTCTGGGTGGGTTGCGCTTCAGCAGGTCAGTGTGGACTTGTTGGGCCGAAGGGCCTGTTTCCACACTGTAAGTAATCTAATCTAACCTTACCGATCATACCTCCTACAGGCACGCCTAAATCATTAATGTACATTACAAAATAGCAGCTGACCCAGGACCAAACTATATTTGATCACAGTCTGTAAACTCATTGCCTGACACATCCCCTGGGTTCCCATTACCACAGATTCAAGGGGTCAACTTTTGTTCATAGAATAGTGCAGGAGGGCATGGACGTAGATAGAAATGAGGTGACAACCTGGTGAAGCCAAAACACAGGATTCCTTGGTATTCATGTATTCTTACACAACATGATAAACAGAACAAAGTGATCCAACAGTCACTGGATCAATTCTAATTTTTACAGTCATGCCAAATCCAGTCATAAATAGAGGTGAGCAAGTACACAACTCACTGCAGCAGCTCCACAAATATAAAAACTGAAGCATTTTCAACTATCTTCAGCCAGAATTGTCAAGTGGACAATTCATCTTCATTTCCTTCAAAGGTCCCCAGCAATTAAAGAAACTAGACCACATGGCATGAAAAAATGGCTGAAGGCACTGTATAGAGCAACCCTATGAATACAGACAACAGTTGAGTAATAGCACTGAAGATTTGTACTCCAGATCTAGCACACCTCTAAAGTGGTTAGTGTTATTCAGAGTTATAGTGAAAGTTCATATTGTTATAATCACAACTGATGGCAATACTGAGCAGGTCAAAACTCAGATTGAAACCTGATTTGATAGACCATAAGTTTTATTTTGCAGTTTGGTTACCATGGAGAACAGTCACTGAACATCTTCACTCAGGGCTCCTAAATGTTCTTTTAAAAAAGAAAAGAAGAAAGCAGAATATATAAAACAACTTAATATGTGTTGCATGAGTACTGATTTTATCTATTTGCCACATGACTGGTGATGCATTCATCAGATTAAAGCTCCGATCTCTGAGTGCCAAGATGAGTCAACACATGTTGAAAATGCTCCATGCCCCATTGCATGGAGGACTATGTTCAGCATTCATTTGTAAGGGGCGTGAATGTTAAATTCTCTCACCGCTAAGAATCTGTTCTGTATCTTCTGCTCCTCACACAGGTTCATTTTAACTGTAACTGATAGATCCACCCAGAGCAGAGTTATCTTTGCTGCTGCTGTAATGCGATGAAGGTACAGAGACATAGGGGAGGAACAGTTGCCTGTAATAACTCCTAATACCACATGAACTGTCACCACGTGAAAAGATCACAGCTGAACAGCCCCTCAGGATACACAACAGGGACAGAATCTTTCAACCTCAATGTCATTTCCTCCAGGGTGAAGGCTAAGAATATCCTGAACTGGTACTACGTTATTCCAACTGCTGGAGCAGGACCCTCAGCCTGATGGGTGAGTGCCATCCCATTGTAGTGGCTGCCATGGTAACAGCTGTGGTAAGTCTTTTTTCTGACTATCTTGTTCCAGGAAGCCACTGGGTACCTGAAAGTGATCTCTCAATAGGTCACTCACTTACATATTAGAGCTGTGACTGATATCATTTGTGCCAGACCACACTGCTTTATATCATTTCTGTGATGAGGTCAGTGCTGCAGAATAGGGTCTAGGATTTGCAAAGCCAATCCTAGATTTCTGATGAAGGGCTTTTCCCCAAAACGTCGATTTTCCTGCTCCTCGGATGCTTCCTGACCTGTTGTGCTTTTCCAGCACCACTCTAATCTAAACTCAGGGTTCCAGCATCTGCAGTCCTCACATTTGCTCTGGGATTTGCAAATATAGCTGGATCCTCCAGGTCCACATGGTACTGAGAGGGCCAAGTTCATCCAATTAAAAAGTTCTGTTCCATCAAAGTACAAGTCATCTGTGATACCAGTGGTATATGGAAACCAGTGGTTGCCACAATTCCTATATCCTTGAAAACTCTCATCTCTATGCTGCATTTGAGGGTCCATCTGCCCTACTTGGATGGAAACTGGGAGAAACTGACCCCATGGCTGATAACTTTATTATGCAATCCCCTGCCTGACTCAGAGTCCAGATACAATGCAGCTATTCTTCAACAAAAGCTGTGGTGAAGCAAACAATAGGCCTGCCAAGGACGGGGTTCTGCTGCTTTGGCCAGTGTGAGGGGACCTTACAGAATACTCTGTCCACAGTGTGCCAGATAAACCTAGCATGCTACACTCTACACAACTGGAACAACTTACAAAATGATGCGTTGGATGCTGAGGAACTGAGAGAGTGGAAGCAGTCATCAGAAGAAGAGAATGAGGATACTGGACAGGAGGAACATTACCTTCTGCATAACGTGGTGCTGTAGCATCCCACAATGCAAGCCAGACAGGACTTAATTGACACTTGATTTCCAGTAGCTGTGAACTGGGAGCAGTGATCAATCATTCATTTAAAATTGTTGTAGTCAATATACAAGTAGTTTGTGTTCCAAGAAGTATGTGCTGCTTCTATTTCTTTACATATCTTTTCATAGTTGATGATTGGATATAATCTTTTAAAGTGCTGGAAGGCTTTCTTCTATGTGATGGCCTCACATTTGTTGTTGGTAAGATGCCAGATTGCAATGGCCTTTGGAGAAAGTGTTGTAGTGACTTTGAGAGGCTTGAACGATTGGATATAGTGAAAGATGGGAGAGTTGTGTGGCCTTTCACTCAAAAAACCATAGGTGTGGCAATGTGTACTTGTATGGACAAGGAAGTGGCAACCACATCACCTATGTGTTGAGAGTAGTATTGATTTGCAGCTGTTGTGCCATTACATTGATGGTAAAGTGCAACTGTGCCCTACCAATGTTTGAGCTGATGCATTGCCTGGGGTTCCAGGATGGGCTTGCCATGAAGGATATCAGTATATCCAGGCAATCACAAGTACTTAGGTCTAGAGTGAGGAGAACCAGGCTAGCAATCAGGTAAGAGGGGTGCCCTAGAGGTGTAGTAGGAAGTTAATGAGGAGAGGTTGGGATGACAGCATGAGAGAACAACTCCCACAAGTATTTGCTTCCCCTTGCTGTTTCTACCATCCAGCAAAACTGTTTCTGTGTAATCTGAGTGATGTGGGCTGTAGCAAAATTAATAGTAGATGCGGCAGACATTTTGTGATTTCTTTTAGGATGTTAAGGTAATCACACTGCCTCTTGTTCATTCTTCTCAAGGGGTATGGTGAGATTTTTGTGTAGGCTATGTGGATTGGCCATGGGAAATGCAGGGTTACAGGGACATGGTATAGGTGTGTCTGGTGGGATGCTCATTGGGGGGTCAGTGTAGAGTCAACAGGCTAAATGGCCTGCTTCCACACTGCAGGGATTCCATAATTTCTATGAAAGTCTCATTGTTCATCTAGGCCTCCCTGAGAGAAACCATCCATATTGCTGAACAACAATGACACTGTAAAATATTGTGAGATTCAGCCCTCAGTCAAAGCCAACAGCCTCATTGTGGTGAACAAACAACATCAAAGTTCTATATTTCAAAACAATAAACTGAAGCACAAATGCAAATACACACAATTATCCTTCCTGTCTATATTTTAACTTCCATGAACTATCTCAATGCAGTTTTACTGATATCCCTGACTTGTTGAATCACAGTTGGATATTTAACACTTAAAACTGCAGAATGAAAAGCAAAATTGCAGTAGCTCAAGCAAATTTGAAACAGTAGGGAATCTAGTTAAAATACAGTGAATGTGAATGTTTCTCTCTGCATCTGAATTCAGAAGAAGATCATCTTTATAGGAGATTCTTCAAAGAAGCAATCCCATAAAAGAATACATAAAGGAAACCTTAAAAGTTAAATCATCCACATACTTACTCATTGAATATCTTTTCTGCCTTCATATGACTGCACTTGTTCTATTCTGATTTGAAATAAGCATTGACCTTAGAGGGCTAAAATTATCATAAAACATTTAGAAAATCAATGAAGAGAAAGGCAATTTGTTGAGTTCAGTAAGTACATTCTAACTGTGAAGACTGACAATTTACCCAAGCTGAACAAAGTTTTTTCGTAGAACAGCAACATCTGTATTTAAATCTTAGATGTTGATTTTTTATGTATCAATGTAATTATTTTTGGCACTTAAGAATAAAAGACAAGTGCAATCAAAAGAAACAAAATGAAATAATCAACAATATAACACTGTTGCTTCTGAATTTCTTTTAAGTGAATGAAAAACCTGAACATCCTGTGAGAAACATTAAATATGGATGAGAGGAAGGGAACTCAAAGCAATCCTCATTATAATAAACAACTAGGAAGTGAATTATTTATTGTGATTTTGTCAATAACTATCCCATAGATTTTTATCTATTTAATCTGTACTCATTGACTATTTCTATGCAAACAACTGTTACACAGAAAATAACAGATAATAAATAATCTGCCCAGAACTCTCAATTCTGGAATACTTCCATTGGATTGCTTTCTAAGAGAACAGTCTATCCACATACATATGGTTTCAATGCTGGACCATTCTCAAATATTTTCTGCAGCTTTTCCCTGACAGTTTCTAAATTGTGGTGCTCAGAATTTGATCCAATATTCTACTTGGAGCTAGAATAAATCTTCACAGTTTCTTGCTTTTTGTATTCTGTATCCCTATTTCTTAATCCCAGAGCACCATAGATACTTCATCTAGTTGGCCTGCACCTACAATGATTTGTGCACAGATAATACCCACAGTTCCTCTGTTCCTGCATCCACTTTAGAAATATATGACTTATTTTACATAGTTTCTCCTTTCTTTCTACCAAAATGAACCCCTTTGCATATCACCTGCCAAGTCTCCATTGATTCCAGTTGCCCTGTCTATTTCTCCTTCAAGTCAATTACTATAGTCTTTACCTTGCACAAGGTTTCTAAGTTTTTGTAAATTGTAAATCCTTAATTTTGAACTTGTTCCTTGTATACATTAGGCCATTATATAGATTATGAAACACAGTACCAATCCCTGAGAAAGAACTTTGACCAGCAACAATTGTGCACCTTAACTCAGTTTCCTGTTATAGAGTCATAATTTAAATCCTTTCATGAACAATTCCCAACTCCTCTGGTTACCACCCTTCTATCTAAAAGGAATTATAAATTACAAATTTCCATACTAACTTGACTCAGTTTCCTCAGAAGAATCTCATCTAATAGAATCTCACCTAGACTTTTCTAATACTCCCTCATCTATTTTAACTTCTTTTTCACTACATCTTTGAACACATCTTCTTCAGCAAAGCCAGCTGCAAAAGTATTTATTTAGCATCTTAGCCACTCTCTCTGCCATTATACATAAAATGTTTTCATCCTTAATTCATCTAGTAACTTCTATTACCTAGAGGTCTTTAGATTTATTTTTCTGTTGGCTGTCAAACTCTTTATACTGCCCTTACTTATTTTTTCACTTGCCCTTCAAATGTAGTATAGTGACCCTGGTTTCTTTGGTTATCAACCTGATATCTGTACTATGCACTCTTTCTGCTTCATCTTTCTTTCTATCTCTTTCATGATCCAGCAAAGCCTGTTTTTATATGTATGATGATTTCCATTCAGCACAATGTACCTCAACTGTCTCAGACTATTTTCATTTTAAAAGCATCCCATCGTTCTGGTACAGTTTTACTTTGAGGAGAAAGTGAGGACTGCAGATGCTGGAGATCAGAGCTGAAAATGTATTGCTGGAAAAGCGCAGCATGTCAGGCGGCATCCAAGGAGCAGGAGAATCGACGTTTCGGGCATGAGCCCTTCTTCAGGAATGAGGAAAGTATGTCCAGCAGGCTCAGATAAAAGATGGAGAGGAGGGACTTGGGGGAGGGGCGTTGAAAATGCGATAGGTGGAAGGAGGTTAAGGTGAGGGTGATAGGCCGGAGTGGGGGTGGGGGCGGAGAGGTCAGGAAGAAGATTGCAGGTTAGGAAGGTGGTGCTGAGTTCGAGGATTGGGACTGAGACAAGGTGGGGGGAGGAGAAATGAGGAAACTGGAGAAATCTAAGTTCATTCCTTGTGGTTGGAGGGTACCTAGGCGGAAGATGAGGCGCTCTTCCTCCAACTGTCGTATTGCGATGGTCTGGCGATGGACCAGCATGTCCTTGGTGGAGTGGGAGGGGAAGTTGAAGTGTTGAGCCATGGGGTGGTTAGGTTGGTTGGTCCGGGTGTCCCAGAGGTGTTCTCTTTGCAATCTTTCACTCCAATTAATTTGGGCAAGGTCTATTCCCACATTACTGAAATTGGCATTCCTCCACATAATTTTCCTCTGAACTGCTTCCTGACTTTTCCGAAAATCAACTCAGACTTGGTGATATAGCATTCACTGTTGACTACATTTGACCCCATTCCTCGATTGGGCTGGGAATATACTGATGGAAAAAAACTCTCCTGAGCACACTTCAGAAGGAATTTTCCTTTTTTTAACGTTCCTCACTTTTATAATCCCAACTTAGATTAGGATACTTAAGATCCATTATCATTTTCCACAGCTTTTACATCTCTAATTTCTCTCAGAATTACTTTTCAATATCTTTCCCAGTAGTTAGTAGCCTAGAGAATAACCCCAGTAGTGTAATGGTGCTTCAATTGTTTCTTATTTAAAACAAACTGATACTAACCTCGGCATCCTCTCTTTCCAGCGTTATACATCATTCTCAATCATAGACCTTCTTTCCTTTTCTATATCTTTCTTGACCTCCTAGTATCCAGGAATATTTAGTTCCCAGTCTGTCACTGGCTGATCAGAGCACTGTTCAGTTCAAAAATAACAACCTCTGACTTACATTGAATGGTTTTGTCTAGGCAGGTCACAATCCTATTCAATTTATCTGTTCCATTTATTGGAAAAAATTTAGCATTGAGTCTGTGGTTCATGGATCTCTTGCCATAGTTTTTACGACACAGTTTATAGAGTACATCTTTATTAAAGAGACACTGGAACAGGTTCAAGGAACCACAATACTTCTTGTTGGTGCCAGAATTCTGTGATATATAGAAAAACTGGAGATGTACGAATTTTACAGCCTGTGAATTGCAATGTAAAGGTCAAGTCAAAGAAAGAAATGATCTTATAATTCTGGTGATGAGGAGGCAGCGCAGAGAATTGGTGGAGGGGCAGGAGGCTGCAGGTTGGAGATTCTGCTCACTTCCTACCACCATCCAATTAAGTCCAAGCAGGAAGGGTCATGTGGCTACTTAAGTACTACTTAAGGGTCTCATCCCACTACCTCTGGTATTCAAAACGTGAAGGCTGAGAAACTCTCATTTTCAAGCACTCTGCATTGGGAAGTTGTGCAGAGGATGTAGAAGTGCAGAACGCCAATCATCTTGCTTTTACTGGCCCCAGCCAGCACCAGGTGGCACCCCTCATTATGCAGCACTTACCTGTCTCCAGAGACTCCATTGCTGATCCTGTATGATTGTAACTTTCCAATCAGAGGCCAGAGTTAAATACAGAAAAGTCTAGCCTGTTAGCTTCTTAACCTGCTGTAAGATATCAAGTTGGGACAGCATTGTTCCATGTAATAACCACTGACAGATTATCATGTACATCTATGCAAGAGTCTCCCACAGATATTAAGGCCTCCAAACAGAGTCAAAGTCAATGGGTGTCTGCTTGGAATTGCATTTTCTCCCAGTTGATTATAACTTTAGTGCAAAGCTTCTTCCAAGGATGCCGACCTTTGCTCTCAGCCCCCTTAGGCCACTCCCTCATTCTTGATGAAGTGCTTATGTTCGAAATGTTGATTTTCCTGCTCCTCGGATGCTGCCTGACCAGCTGTGCTTTTCCAGCATCACACTCTTCGACTGCTTATAGACAAGGTCGATCCTTCAAGAATGTAGTTGAAGAAAGCTGTGAGGAGCCCAGATTCCCAGGAAACTTACAACCGAAACTATATGCATGCAAGTGTGGTCATTGAGCAAGCTGCTGGGGTACTTTGGATGTGACAAGGATGTCTGGACAAATCTCAGGCTCCCTTCAGTATCCATCAGCAAGGAAGTTCAGAATGATAATGGTCCACTGCAGCTTATACAACATTACTCTGACTGGAGCCAGGGTTATAGGTTGAAGCTGAACAGTCAAGAGTATAGGGATTGGAGAACTAACACCTTGCAGGAAAAGACACAAGATCAAATCGAGAGCGAAAAGGAGAAATGAAAATGACATTTGGAATAAGTTGAGTCGATGGAGGGGCGCAATTGAGTCAATGGAGTGTCTGTAAGAAAGAAGAGTTTGAGAGGGCATAAGATGAGGGTAAGTGTCAATGTTGGGAGAAAGTGAGGACTGTAGATGCTGGAGATCAGAGTCGATACTGGAAAAGCACAGCAGGTCAGGCAGCATCTGAGGAGCAGGAGAATCGATGTTTCGAGCATAAATCCTTCATCAGGAATGAGGCTTGTAGGCCAGGAGGCTGAGAGATAAATTGGAAGGGAGGTGGGTTTGGGGGAAAGTAGCTGAGAATGCAATAAGTGGATGAAGGTGAGGGAGAAGGTGATAGATCGGCGAGGAGGGTGGAGCAGATAGATGTGAAAGGTGATGGACAGGTCAGAAGATCGGTGCCAAGCTGGAGGCTTGGGACTGGGATAATGTGGGGGGAGGGGAAATGAGGAAACTGTTGAAATCCACATTGATCCCATGTGGTTGCTGAGTCCCAAGGTGGAATATGAGACATTCTTCCTCCAGGCATCGGGTGGTAAGGGTTTGGTGATGGAGGAGGCCCAGGACCTGCATGTCCCTGATGGAGTGGGAGGGCAAGTTGAAGTGTTCAGCCAAGGGGCACTGGGGTTGGTTGGTGCAGGTGTCCCAGAGATGTTCTCTGAAATGATTCGCAAGTTGTCGTCCTGTCTCCCCGATGTAGAGAAGACCACATCAGGTGTAATGGATACAGTTTATGACATTGGTGGAGGTGTAGGTAAATTTCTAAAGGATGTGAAAGGAGCCTTTGGGACCTTGGACAGAGGTGAAGGGAGTGGTGTGGGCGCAGGTTTTGCACTTTCTGCGCTGGCAGGGGAAGATGCGGGAATGGGGTGTGGGCTGGTGGGGGACATGGACCTGATGAGGGAGGTCAGGGAATGGTCTCTCCTAAATGCTGATAGGGGTGGGGAGGGAAATATATCTCTGGTGCTGGAGTCCATTTGTAAGTGGTGGAAGTGGCGGAGGATGATGCAATGTATGCAGAGGTTGGTGGGTTGGAAGGTGAGGCTCTGTCCTTGTTGCATTGGGAGGGGTGGGGTTTGAGGGCAGTGGTGCGTGAAGTGGACGAGTTGCGCTGGAGGGCATCGTCAACCACGTGGGAAGGGAAATTGAGATCTTGGAAGAGGGAGGCCATCTGGGATTTTCCAAGTTGGAATTTGTCATACTGGGTGCAGTGGAGCCGGAGAAATTGGGAATAAGGGGTGCCACTTTTACAGCAGGCAGGGTGGGAGGAAGTGCAGTCTAGGTAGCTATAGGAGTCAGTGGGCTTGTTGTAGATATACATGGTGAATCGGTCGCCAGAGAGTGTCAATGTTGTTTGTTCAGGCAAGGATGGAAGATGTGCCTCAAAAGAGGAATGGTTTGATATTTAGCTGGTTTAGGGAGTGTTGCACTGGAGAATGCTGGGTCAATGAGTGAGGTGTTTAAACTTAAGTATGGTGTGCCAGTCACTACTGCTCTCATGATGCCTGGACGTGAAATATTAATGCCCTGATTCAGTTATAAAACTATTGGAAAACCCATTGCTCAATAAGCAGGCTCACATTGGCACTGCTGACCTTGCCTGCCATCAGTGAGTTGCAATGATAAAAATTCAGCCCTTGTTGCAGTATTAGCTAATCTCATGAGGCATGGCAGCATTACAGTTAGCCACATCACAGTGGATGTAGGGAAAAGAAATTTGTAATGACTAGTTGGACCTGTTTGCTTTTAAAAAAGGGATATAGGGTATAAAATAAAGGAAGACTGTATAATATGCTGGTTTGGCCTCAACTCTGCAGTAATGACTGCAGCAAATGTCATTTTGTTCTGTATGTATTGAAGTTCCATGATTACATGCTTTAGAGGGCTGAAATTTTTTTTATCATTTTACCTTCACATTGACGATAAAGTTATTCACCTGGTTTTTAACTTCCCATTTCACAATTCAGGTCAAATTGCCTGCTGATCTTTCCGAGTGACAGGGTGAGGTAGGGCTAGCAATTACAGTTAGGCTCAAATGCTGCTCTCTGGACTAAACTCAGGCATGAAGAATGTTAAATTTGGTTGAGGCTTTTTGAGCTTTTCCTTGGGGAGTTGGGTAACGAGATTACACTCTTACCTATGTATGAAATATGCCAGTATATTCTATTGTTGAATTTGTTTGTCAAATCAGAAAGTAAATAATCCATATTAAATAATCCAGTTGTGAATGTTAAGGCAAATTATCATATTATAGTTATGGGTGTCTGGACCAGATGGCCCCAAAGTCCCAACTCTTCTTTAACAAAGAACAATTGCATAGATGTAAATTTTTGTGTAACTCAGGAGACTAGTGTCTGAATACAGTGACAGTCAGTGAGAAACTATAGCCTTTAGAAGTCATAAAATGTAAGTTTAATGGTTGGCCAGAGAGAAACTTTGGTCAGAAATTATTTAGTTGTTTCTATGTGAAGTCTTTTTTTCACCTCATTATCATAAATGTGACTACCAAATGGGGGTAAAAAATGCACACATGAAATAGAGCACACAGAAGGATATGCTAAATGTAAAGCTAATCTTTTTGCTCTCAGAATTTCACTGAAGATGTCATCACAAAGAGAAACAGACTGTCATAGTAAGCCAGTGGGGCATCTTAATCTGTCCAACTGTTGTTTTCCTAGGCAAATGCCAATTCTCAATGGTTAATGGAAGGTCATTTTAAATAACACAAAGAAGCAAAACAGCACTAATTAACATTATCATGAGGCTGCTTGACAGTTATTTAATGTATTGAGCTGGTTTGATACTCAAAATAGCATTTAAACACATGGGTTTTCTCGTCCCCACTACATTGCATTTCCCTTGATGTCACTCTTTGGCATAAGTAGAAAGTTCCACAATTATGCAGCCTCACCAGTTAGATATATGGTTCAGTTCATCAGATGTAGCTCCATGACAGCAGGCAGACAGACAGCTCTTAAAGCTAGTAGGAGAATAGGATTATAAACTCTCCAGTGACTAGCATGCAGTGGTGTGTGAAAGTTATTGCTTCCATTATGAGCACGCTGAAGTACAAAATCAGGGCTTTCTTTGGCAAAACTGCAGAAATACTCTATGCAGAAAAGGCACTAGAGTAAAATGGAATGTTCTGCAGGCTTGACAGAGCTTGAGATTCTGTATTGCTATATAAAAGGCGAGGCGAGAGAAAAAAATGCAACAGTAATTTGATAAAAGATGGTGAACTAGTTTCTGAATACTGAGTCAGCATTGGGTATGAGATTTGACCTGCAGAAGTTTCAAATCACACTGGGGAGATTCAGGGCACAATTTAATTTATACGTTTGAACAAAAGGGCCCAGGTGAATTGCAAACTCCATGTATGTTTCGGGCCTTACCCAATGTTTCCCCATCAACTGCCTGCTGCAGAACTATTTTACTCAATCCAGCACCTTTACAATTTGCATTCATATGACACCCACTCAACATTTAAAAAAAAATCTAAGGCCCATCGCAGAGGCTTTTTTTAAAAAAAGAAAGGCAGGGGTATGGGAGGTTGCAAAACCTAAGAAATAAAAATATGCCTTGATCAAAAGGGTTAGTTGTAAAAGAGCTTATAAAAAAAAGGTGAACTAGAAAATGGAGAACCAAAGAGACTTCTGAAGCATGGAGCAAATTACTGCAGATGTTGGAATCTGTACTGCAAACAAAAAGTGCTGTAATCAAAGTGGATCAGCCGTCATCTGTGGAGAGAGAGCAAAATAACATTTCCAGTTTAGATGACGTCAAGTCTGATGAAGAGTCATCCAGACTCAGAACGTTAGCTTGGATGCTGCCTGACCCCTGGTGATTTCCAGCATTTTTTGTTTCTTGCACTTCTAAAGCACGGAGCCTCTGTAACAGGGGCATGGCTGCCATGGTATGGTGACAGAAGTAGAAATGCATAAGGGGTTAGAACATGCAAGACAGCATATAGAGGAGTAGAGTTTGTGTTGTCTGATCGGATGAGACTGAGATAAGGATGATTAAGGCCATGAAAAAGGTTTTAAAGGTCTTTCCTGAGAGAATGAGAACACAATTTGATCGATTTTAAAAGCAATGACAATCAGTTGTTGTTGGGTTTAAGGCCCACCCTCGCACTCAATAAACTTCACACAAAGCTTTCCAATATTTTCTCGTTTTTCTCTCTGATTGGGTAATTATTTTCCACTGCGCCGAATCCAGCACCAAACTCTAACAATGCCTAACAAAAGTAACTGATTAATGTTTCCACACCAACTAGGAAGTTACAAAAATGGCTAATATATTTACAACCATTCAACACACTTGAGGATACAATGTTAATTAATTTTTTAAAAAAAGTTTGCAAACTAAAACCCATCACAAATTACTTGCATAGAATTTTACTGAGAGTCGCATTATTAATGAATCTTCTTCCTCAGCTTGAAATAAATTGGGCCAATATTTTGACATTTTAATATAGCTTTCAACTGTTCAAATACTGAACCTGTAATACACGTTTCAAGTTAGTATTGCTTTCAACCTTTAATGCTATACAGACTAATAATCTTCAAACAAAATTATTGTTCACAAATTCAATCAAACACATGAACAATTACATAAACAAATGATAATAAAATACGTTAAAAAAATCAAAAATGCATAGATTCAAATCTGACTGCAATAGACTGGAGATTGTTTCTGAAACGACCGAAGATAGCATGTGGACAGAATTTATATTTGATTTAGCTCGTTTATACCACAAGATGTAAAGAACTTGCTACAAAAATCCAGGGACATGGTCATGGTCAGTCATATCAACTTGGGTTACTCATCATCAAGGGATCTGTCAGACCATAGTCTGGGGAATGGACACTGATTAGAAAGTTGGGTCAGCACTAGCAGTCAGATCTATCATCAGTCAGGGAGCTGCAAAGACAACAATTGGGATCTGGTCTGTCATATCGAGAGGGTGCTTGAAGTTGGTCAAAGGTAAGGCTGAATACAGTCCTGGGGGTATAGCTGTCAATCATTAAGGAGGATGAAAGAGTAGTTTGTAGAAGCAGCAGTGGGATCATTGCAAAAACATTTGGCAAGTGAAGACTGAGGCAGTGAGAAAGCAGAAACATTTGGGCAATGGGGCAATAGGACAATGGGCAATGCTGGGGGAAAACTCAAGGGACATGGAGGATCTTCAGGGTGCAGGGGAGTTGGTACCTTCAAACCAGATCAAGCCAGTGCTAATAGTGTCTACCAGGATCTGCGCTCCCTGTCATCACTTACCATTCTTTAGACGTACAACAGAAATGGCTCAGACTATGATGTTGTGGCCATAACAGAGACATGGGTTTCTCAGGGGCAGGAATGGTTTCTGAATGTTCCAGGGTTTAGAGGGGGAAAAGAGGACGGGGTGTAGCACTGCTAATCAGAGAGGGTATCACAACTACAGAAGATACCATTGTTGAGGAGGGTCTGCCTACTGAGTCAGTATGGGTGGAAATTAGGAACAGTAAGGGAGCAGTCACCTCATTAGGGGTTTACTACAGGTCCCCCAATAGCAGCAGGGAGATTGAAGAAAGCAAAGATCGGCAGATTTTGGAAAAGTGTGAATGTAGTAGGGTTGTTGTAATAGGTGACTTTAACTTTCCCAATATTGATTGGGACCTCCTTCGTTTGGAAGGAGCTGTTTTTGTAAGGTGTGTTCAGGAGGGTCTCCTAACTCAGTATGTTGACAGACCGACGAGGGGAGAGGCCATTTTGGATTTGGTGCTCGGCAATGAGCCGGGGCTGGTGTCAGATCTTGTGGTGGGAGAGCATTTTGGTGATAGTGACCACAACTGCCACACATTCTACATTCTATGAAGAAGGAGAGAAGCAGGCACAATGGGAGGATATTTAATTGGGGAAAAGGAAACTATGATGCTATCAGACATGAGTTGGGAAGCATGGACTGGGAGCAATTGTTCCATGGAAAAGGCACTATAGACATGTGGAGACTGTTTAAGGAACAGTTGTTGCGAGTGATGCATAAATGTGTTCCTCTGAGACAGGCAAGAAGGGGTAAGATAAAGGAACCTTGGATGACGAGAGTGGAGGAGTTTCTCGTCAAAAGAAAGAAGGCAGCTTATGTAAGGTGGAGGAAGCAAAGGTCTTGCTCAGCTCTAGAGGATTAGAGGCAGGCGAGGAAGGAGCTCAAAAATGGTCAGAGGAGAGCCAGGAGGGGGCACGAAAAAGGCTTGGCAGGAAGGATTAGGGAGAATCCAAAGGCATTTTACACGTATGTGAGGAAAAAGCGAATGATCAAAGAAAGAGTAGG
Source organism: Chiloscyllium punctatum (assembly GCF_047496795.1). Taxonomy (NCBI): domain Eukaryota; kingdom Metazoa; phylum Chordata; class Chondrichthyes; order Orectolobiformes; family Hemiscylliidae; genus Chiloscyllium; species Chiloscyllium punctatum. The sequence continues at coordinate 45,262,072 of NC_092750.1, read as the reverse complement.
GTCGATTAGGGATAGCATAGGGAACTTGTGTATAGAGTCTGGGGAGGTAGGGGAAGCCCTAAATGAGTTTTTTGCTTCTGTCTTTACTAAAGAAAAGGACCTTATAGTGAATGAAACCATTGAGGTGCAGGTAAGCATGCTGGAATGGATAGAGATTGAGGAAGCTGATGTGTTGAAAATTTTGACAAACATTAAGATTGACAAGTCACCAGGGCCAGACCAGATTTATCCTTGGCTGCTTTGGGAAGTGAGAAATGTGATTACTTCGCTGCTTGAGAATGTCTTTGCATCCTCGCTCTCCACCAGAGTCGTACCTGAGGACTGGAGGAAGGCAAATGTAATTCCTCTCTTCAAGAAAGGAAATAGGGAAATCCCTGGTAATTACAGACCAGTCAGTCTCATGTCTGTCATCTGCAAGGTATTGGAAAGGATTCTGAGGGATAGGATTTATGACCATCTGGAAGACCATGGCTTGATTAAATGCAGTCAGCATGGCTCTGTGAGGAGCAGGTCATGCCTCACAAATCTTATTGAGTTCTTTGAGGATGTTACTAGACAAGTTGATGAGGGTCGAGCAGTGGATGTGGTATATATGGACTTCAGCAAGGCATTTGATAAGGTAGGCTCGTTCAGAAGGTTAGGAGGAATGGGATACAGGGAAATTTAGCTGTCTGGATACAGAATTGGCTGGTCGACAGAAGACAGGAAGTGGTAGTGGAAGGAAAGTATTCTGCCTGGAAGTCAGTGGTGAGTGGTGTTCCACAGAGCTCTGTTCTTGGGCTTCTACTCTTTGTAATTTTTATTAATGACTTGGATGAGGAGATTAAAGGATGGGTTAGCAAGTTAACAGACGACACAAAGATTGGAGGTTTCATAGACAGTATAGAGGACTGTTGTAGGCTGCAGCGTGACATTGACAGGATGCAGAGATGGGCTGATAGGTGGCAGATGGAGTTCAACCTGGATAAATGCGAACTTGAAAGTTGAGTACAGGATTAAAGACAGGATTCTTGGCAGTGTGGAGGAGGAGGTTTACCAGGATGCTGCCTGGACTGGAGGGCTTATCTTACGAAGAGAGGTTGCCTGAGGAATAAAGAAGGAAGAGAGGGGACTTAATTGAGGTGTAAAAGATGATGAGAGGCATAGATAGAGTTGAAGCCAGAGACTTTTTCCCAGGGCAGAAATTGTTAACACGAGGTGTCATAGTTTTAAGTTGTTTGGCGGAAAGTATAAAGGAGATGTCAGAGGCAGGTTCTTTATGCAGAGGGTTGTGAGACCATGGAATGCGTTGCCAGCAGCAGTTGTGGAAGCAAGGTCATTGGGGATATTTAAGAGACTGCTAGACATGCATATGGTCACAGAAATTTGAGGGTTCGTACATTAGGTTTACCTTACGTGAGGATCAATGGTCGGCACAACATCGTGGGCTGAAGGGCCTGTTCTGTGCTGTACTGTTCTATGTTCTATCTAATACTCAGGATGGGCACAATCAGTGTTATTTTGATGGACAAAAATCATGGAATCCTCTCTATCTTCTGGAAATGATGACATTGAAGGGTCAAATACATGAAGCATGCATTTGCAAACTCCAGCTACATTTTGCTTGCAAACAATTCCTCACACATATGTAATGCATGCAGAGTTAACAAATGCTGGTCAAAGTCTGATGGCACCGTACTATTGGCATGAGCCAATTGAACATCATTATCTCAGTGATGCAGGATTAATGACAATAACATACAAAGGAGGCAAATGCTTGACACATGCGCCTTTTCATTTGTGGAACTTACAAGGGTGCCATGGGATGAAGGGAACATTGCAGCATCATGTCTTGTAAGTATAATGATGGACTCTAATGACTGCATTGGGAAGAGGGATTGTTGAGGTGGGTCTAGGAGGGATGAGAGATGGAGCACAGCTCCCAAAAGGGAGTGCCTACTGTGTGTGAGTCTCTTAGCTAGCTCAGCATCTTCATCAGTGTACAGACTCTGACCAGAGGCATGACAGAGCAGGCAGTCGGACTGATGGTCTGGTTTTTCAGTATAGAGTGGTTTAAGGGAGCCCTCTAATACAGGGTGACCAGAGTCAACTGCACCACCCTGGTGTTCTGTGTTCTGCACAATTGGAACCAGCAGGGAGGCAATGTGATGGTATTGAAAACCATTATAGATTGTCAAGGTCAAGATGCCAGTATTTGTTTCACTTTGTACCTGAATTCATTCCTTTTATGTTCAGTTTTGCTGACTGACAATGAAAGCCAGTGTTCAGACTTGACCGAATACTTACTGACATGTGTTGTTCCCCTGCAAAACAATAACAAGTTGACGGTGACAACCGGGCATATCGAGGACTCATACATTCTATCTGAAGATCCATTAAGAACAGGTAAACTGTGTGGTGTGGGAATTAAGTATCAACTAGGGTGAGAGAATGGGGATGTTACTGAGGAAAAGAAGGATAGCGAGCCATGCTAGCTACATGCCATGTGCAACATGGCTTTGTAGGTGCTGTTTCATTACACTGCCAGTTAGGGGCAAGCCAGATTGCCAACGGTGGTCCACATTCACAACAGGGTCTTTTAACAATGTGGCACCATGCAAGGGATGCCAGGCTTTCAGTTTATCTGTTGAGTGACGAGTTGCCCTGAGAACGATGAATGTGAAGATGTGGCTAAAATTGGACATGAGGGACGCCAGAGGAGTGGTAGTTAGTTAACCAGTTGCTTTTTGTAAGATAGACTTGACAGCACTAATCCAGCCAAAAAATTCAACACATCTCACATTTATCCATAAATAATATCAGATTCAGCCCATTATTTCTCAAGTACTTGTTAGTTTCAGTTGCTTTGCAAGCAGCAAACAGTTCCTGTAAACAAGACTTTTAAAACTTGCAAACACTATCTTTGCACACTTCCCCTGATTCAAGCCATTATTGTTTTCTGCTTTTTAGTCCCCAATCCAAAAAATTTATGTTATCTTTAAAAATAAGTCAGTAATTACAGTTTCTCTGAGCAAAAATGGCATTTTCAAATGATTGTCAAATGTTGCATATATCTGCAGAAAAATTTGAGACAGGCTAAAATGCCAGATTTATACCTGAACAAACCTACAGAGCGGCCCTCGCTGTCTGTTCTAATGTTGAGTTAATACATAGAATACGAAGCTAGTTCAAAGTGGATTTGATTTAAATTCTGAGCACATTCAGTCTGTTTCTCACTTTGCAAATCCTTGCTCTTCGTTGACTCATATTTCAGCCAGTTATTGAGCATTAAGGGGTAAGAAAATGAATTTGCTAGCATTCATTTTTAGGGCACCAGGAGTACCCATGAAATGCCAAAATAACTTCCATATAATACAGATGTGGGGTGAAGCATGTTCACTGCCATATTGATGAAGCCATGCACAGTGAATGTCTGTCAGTAATGCCTAGAGCTGACAGATCATATCAATAAATTAGCATGCAACATGGATTTGCCATCACATCCCATTTTGAAGCTTTGCACGGCTAATGGTCTCTTTTAACTTTGTGTAACTGTAGCTGTTCAAACTATCCACAACTTCATCACCTCTGCTGATCTCCCATCCACAGCCTCCAGCCTCATTGTCTGTGAACCCTGCACCACCGATTCTACCTTCTACTGAAGATTCACAAACCTGACTGACCCATTGTCTCAGCCTGCGCCTGTCCCACTGAACTCATCTCTTCCTACCTCAACACCGTCCTGTCCCCCTTAAGCCAGGAACTCCCCACCTAAGTTCCTGACACCACCCACGCTTTTAACCTTCTCCAAGATTTTCATCTCCCTGGCCCCCAACGCCTCATCTTCACCATGGACATCCAGTCCCTGTACACATCAATCCGCCATGACGCAAGTCTCCAAGCACTCTGTTTCTTCCTCTCACATCATCCCAACCAATAGTCTTCCACCGCCTGGCTGAACTGGTCCCCACCATCAACAACTTCTCTTTCCAATCCTCCCACTTAATCCAAACCAAAGGGATAGCCATGGGCACCTGCATGGGACCCAGCTATGCCTGCCTGTTTGTCAGGTATATGGAACAGTCCATTTTCTGCAGTTACACCAGCACCACCCCCCACCTGTTCCTCCGCTACATCAATGACTGTATCAGTGCCGCCTCATGCTCCCATGAGGAGGGTGAACAGTTCAATAAGTAACCAACACTTTGCACCCCAATCGCAAATTCACCTGGACCATTTTGGATTCCTTCCTCTCCTTCCTGGACATCTCCCTCACCGTCTCCAGTGACTGACTTAATCACAGACATCTACTACAAGGCCACTGACTCCCACAGATACCTAGACTACACCTCCTCCCATAAAAACACCATTCCTCATTCCCAATTCCTCTGCCTCTGCTGCTTCTGTTCCCAGGATGACCAATTCCATCTCAAAGTCCCAGATAGCCTCCTTCTTCCAAGATTGCAACTTCCCTTCCCACGTAGTTGATGATACCTTCCAGCACATCTCCTCCACTTCATGCACCATCGCCCTTGAACCCCACCTCTCCCAACGCAACAAGGGCAGAACCCCTCCGGTCCTCACCTTCCACCCCACCAACCTCCGCATACTTTGTATCATCCTCCGCCACTTCCGCCACTTCCAAATGGACCCCACCACCAGAGATAGATTTCCTTCCCCAACCCTATCAGCATTCCGAAAAGACCATTCCCTCCACAACTCCCTCGTCAGGTCCATGTCCGCCGTCAGCCCACACCACATTCCTAGGACCTTTCCCTGCCGCCTCAGGAAGTGCAAAACCTGCGTCCACACCACTCCCTTGACCTCTGTCCTAGGCCCCAAGAGATCTTTCCAAATCCATCAGAAATTTACCTGTACCTCTAACAATGTCACCCATGTGGTTTCCTCTACATTGAGGAGACAGGACTTCTTCTTGCAGATCGTTTCAGAGAACATCTCTGGGACACCCACATCCACTAACCCCACCGCCCCATGGTTGAACACCTCAACTCCCCCTCCCACTCTGTCAAGACATGCAAGTCCTGGGCCTCCTCCACTGCCAAACCATTATCACCCAACGCCTGGAGGAGGAATGCTTCATACTCCGCCTTGGGGCCCTGTAACCATACAGGATCAATGTATATTTCAACAGCTTCCTCATTTCCCCTCCCCCCACATTATCCCAGTCCCAAGCCTCCAAATTTGCACTGCCCTCCTGACCTGTCCATCACACCCCCCTCTGACGTATCACCTTCTCCCTCACCTTCATTTAGCTATTACTTTCTCAGTTACCTTCCCCCAACCTCACCCCTCTCCAATTTTTCTCTCAGCCCCCCGCCTTCATGCTCATTCCTGATGAACGGCTTATTCCCAAAATATCGATTCTCCTGCTCCTCGGATGCTGCCTGACCTGCTGTGCTTTCCCAGCAACACACTCTCGACTCTGAGCTCCAGCTTCTGCCGTCCTCACTTTCTCCCATCTGCTGGAAGGGCCCACTCACCTGAGCTGCTTAAAATGATTAAGTACAGTTAGTTTTTTAAAAAATGATAATTGTTTAAGTATTTAGTGCTTTCTATAGTTCTATAAGTATTCTATAATTTCCGTACTGCAATTTCACTTTGCACTAGTCTATAGATAATGGTATAGCAGTTGTTGTTGGATACCTTGTTGATTTCAAAGACTCCTGAACAAACCATTTCCCAGGAATGGAGTCATTCATTTTGGTATCACTTAGAAAAAGGGGTGGAGGCCAAGTAGACACAAGCTGTTGATAAAGGAGGGGGACTTCTATAGCCACAGAAGGGTTCTCAGAGAAATGACATATCCACCCAAAGGGAGCTCAGGAAACAATTTGTCTGCCTGAAGATCAGCAAGAAACAGTGAGATATTTTATACCAAATCCTGCTGAAGCCCTAATTGTTGTATATGAGTCTGAAATAGTTAATACTGTAGTTGATTGAGTGCAGTAAGCACCATACCATTCACTGCGATGAGGTCAAGGTGACTTGGTCAGAATAAAAAGGAGCTTACAAGAGACAGACCTGGGGCTAATATGCTCCTAATAGTCTCTGTAGTTATGTAGCTCATTCAGGTAATCTATAAATGATGCATTGAACTTCATATTGTTTACTCAAAACTTCTCAGTTTAGAGCAGTGAAATGAATATCCTAATTGATCCCCAATCACTTTGGTCTTGAAAGAATCAGACAAAACAATTTCAGCGATTGACAGCAGCAGCTCACCACCATATTCACAAAGGATACAAGCCATGTACAACCTCCTAGCTGAGCAAGTGGCTGTGAAGGTCACAGCAACTCGGGCTCTTTCTAAGCTGCAGATATTTACATCTTGAAGTTTTGTGTTTACTAAGGAAGGTTACAGTGGCTATCCACTCAACAAGCTCAAACTACATCTCATTCTCAAGTAAGCAGAGTGAGCACAAAACTTCACGATGATTGAAGTCTGCTTCATGGTGCTGGATGATGTCTCATATCAACTATACCTCACACTTTAGTGGAATTCTGCTCCCTCGATGTCGGCCTTAGAGATTGTCCAGGTCCAGGATGTGTACTGCACCATTTCAGTGAGAGCAGCAGCATTTTGTGCTGGCTGACGGGTAACAGCACTCTTTGAGTAGTAAGACTGGAGGGAGGAATTCTGGTCATTTTGAGGGTTGACTGTAGTACCTCAGCACCCTTAGTGTGCTGTTGAAGGTCAGATTTCAGGAGTGCAATAAACCCCTGCAGGTATCTCTGCACATAAATAGCTGCATATGATGGCAACAGTATACTGACCTTGCATTACTTCAGTCTGAACTTGAAAGACAACATCCCCATGACTGCTACTTGTAATACCATTGAAATAATATCACTAGCCATCTGCAACTGCATTATAGTTGGACACATAAGTGTGCACCATTCTGAATAATAACTATGATTTGCAACTATAGGACCACAACAATTAGGTAATAACAGTCCTTCCAATCCATAGGGCTGCTCTCTCAATAAAGAAAGAGAGAGGCAGGGACTGGTGATGGTTTAATCCGAGGGTCACCACACCTCAGGCAAGTGAACAGGTTGACAGGCCTATGTGGCAATCTCAGCCAGTGTAGGAATTGAACCTAAGCTTTTAGCATCACTCTATATCATAAACCAGCTGTCCAGCCAACTGAGCTAACCGTCAAGTGAATTACTGTAAATAACGGAGATGTACACCATTTAGAGAATCAGATGTTCCTATATCAGCTATGGCTGGAAAAGAATCAGGGCTATTATTCACAATTACTTTCACAAAAGTCTTCTTGAACCATTTGTTAATGACTGAACAAGTTTGTCACTTTAACCATGTACTATGCCCATTAATTCATTAGCTTCCATCAACAAAAACAGTACAGCAATTAATCTCTGGAGACAAATAGCGTGACATTGAGTATTATTAAAATGTACTATTTTATCAAAAATTATGCATATAGACCAAAAATCACAATATATCATTCTCTCTGAGCTTCTTAACCTTCATTTGTATGCTCTTATGCAGGTCACAAACAATAATATGCTGATGGACAGCGTTATGCCTCATGTACCAGGAGAAATTTTCATCTTATCTAAAGACGTGACGTACATTGAAGAGTCCTGGAAATGGGTATGGTGATTGTGATCTGAGCTGAAAAATGTGTTGCTGGAAAAGCGCAGCAGGTCAGGCAGCATCCAAGGAGCAGGAGAATCGATGTTTCGGACATAAGTCCTTCTTCAGAAATTCCTGAAGAAGGGCTTATGCCCGAAATGTCGATTCTCCTGCTCCTTGGATGCTGCCTGACCTGCTGTGCTTTTCCAGCAACACATTTTTCAGCTCTGATCTCCAGCATTTGCAGTCCTCACTTTCTCCTCTATGGTGATTGTGATGTGTATTTACGTGTACCTGTTCCATTTAACAGAGGCAACATGCCAATCTTGCGCTCCCTGAACATTTTAATAGTTACTGCAAGAAATCCACATAAACCAACTGTCAAGTCACTGTGCACATTAGTTATAACTTGCTAGCATGAATTAAAGCTGAGATGCATTATACTTGGAACTGATGATGGAATTCATGCAGGAAGTCTTGCCTAAAAAATGTAAAGATTGGCTAACGCAAAAAAGAATATTAGGAGAGCTGCTCTCTATTTGCAAGTGGTCAGGAAACCTTCCAGGCGCATGCTTGACAATATGGGAGCAGAAATGCAGGGAGGTCAGTACCAGGAGACAAGTCCCAAGGACTACATGTAATGTATCAAGAAGTTCAATGACCTAACACAAATGGGCAAGGTCAGTCACATGTGATATCCTATCAACAGTGCCATCAGCCTCTGATCACCATACCTCAATTATTCATATTCCAACAATACCTATCAATCAGGTCTCATATTAGTATTCATAGCTTCATTTCACTTTCACTCAATTTTCACCAACAAATCAGATGGGGTGTTGGGATGCCCATTACTAAACTCATGACCAATGGCGAGGCTGAAACCATTGAAAATGTTGGGATCCTCAACAGTAATTTGTCTTCTTGCATCTAACTTCCTTCTCCTCCCACAAATACTCCTGGTTTACATTCTGCACATGATGTAAGCACACATCTCTTAATTTCTCTGCCCACTACTCCACCTTTGTGCTTTTCATCCTTTTCCAAATAATCAAGCTGTTCAATCTGATCAAGTAATGGAACAAGATCAACAAGAGCCAGAATGATTTAATTATTGCACAATCACCTGAGTTCAGACTTGTATCTGCCAGTTTGAATGCTGCTAGTAAAACTACCTTTAAGGGTAGATTAGAAAAAGGAATTGAATTTGATGAGATATAGGTATGAGTGACCTCAAGTCAAGTCTGGGGAAGGATATATTCACTAAAGGATAAGATCTCTTGGAAACCTACAGTTGTCCAACTTTTTACCTCCAGTCAAGCTCAAATCATGGAATTTAGCATCTAGCTCAAAATCACTTGTTAAAATCAGATCATCAGATAGGTGCTTCTTTGTGACCTCATTTTAATTCATTTTCACAAAATTATTTTCCTCTAGTTTACAACACAACAGGACGTCAGTGAAAATAGTGTTAAACAGAATACCTTCAATTAAAAAAGGGTCCAATATTATCAGCAGTCATGGAAGGTTCCAGAATGACAATATCCTTCCACTGAACCACAATTTACAGGCTCTGGTCACAAGGTGGCAGTCTGGAACAAATTAATTTATTCCCTTTGGCTCAGAATTGGTGTTCAATTGGACTTTCACTGGGAAGAAAAAAAACTTGGTTTATTCTTTATGTACTGGCATTTGTTTTTTGCATTCTTATTCATTTTTCTCTCTGGATAGATAATATTTGAAATCTTGTATTTGGCATTCAGAATTTGAGAGTCTCAGGTTGATTAGGCCCTCATCTGTGCTAACCTCTCACCATCCTAATTTAACTGTGGTTCCTGATGTATTTTTGGTCTTAAGCTTTCTGAACGCCATACTGTGCTTTCCAACTGGACTTTGTTTTTTCAACGTAACCTGCAGCTTAACCCTCCACCACACGGGGTACTGGCTTGTGACTTTCTCCAATTTGCCTGATGGTTTTCTGTTAACTTGTCTTCCTCGGTCCCTTGCAGGGTTCATAGTGGGGGTTTCTCATTTCCTTTTCAAGCTTGAACAACCAATCTTCACTGTCCCTCCACCCCAACCTCTATTCTTCCACTTTCTCCTCTTTTGTCAACTTTCCTTTCTCCTCGCTTTCAGGTTCTGTACACACACCATGCACCTCCTTTTCCACTAACTAACACTTATAAAACAGGAGTTCTTCCATTTTTCTTTCTTCACCCTTAGATAATCATCTGCAATGTTTGGAAAGAGATGCCTTCTGTTTGTATTTCTCCCTAGCTCTTCCCTTTGCTTCTGCTTCTTCCTATAATTATCTGTTCTAAACTAAAGATTGAGCTGTTGATAACCTATCTGAAATGCTATGCGAAATTGTCTGATACAACCTTAAACTTATGTGTAAAAACACAGGGAAATAGGGTTGTTAAACCTATCAGCTATGATTGAATGGCAGAACAGACTCGATGGGTTGAATGGCCTCATTTCTGCTCCTATATCTTATGGTCTTATGGACTGTTTTACTTTTATACTTTCTGAAGCTGTGGAGTAATATGAGAAAGGACTCTTTCAAAAAGTGTGATTTACAAGGGTGGCCTTTCAAGCATGTTCTAAATATGAGAAATTTTATACTTGAAATATGCGGGCAAAAACTAGAGCTGAGAAGTTGTTTACACGTGAAGCTGATTGGTGGAGACTAGTGGCTAGTTATCAATGAACATTAGGCCATAAATACATGAATAGGAATGTTTGGAGGGATATGGGGCAAACATAAGTAAGTCAGATTAGTTTGGCTTGGGAACATGGTCAGTGTGGACTAGTTGGACCAAAGGATCTGTTTTCATGATGTATGACTCTATGAATCTATAAATAAAACAGATAGAAGCCAGCTTTGCACCAGCTAGAACAAACACGCACTCTTCCTCTCTCTCTCGTTCTTGTTCTCTGTACTTTAAGCTTGAAGAAAACCATCTTATTTTTCCTTGAATAGATGCTACAAGTTGTGATTTTAAATTGGAGAAGGCAGAAACATTTCATAAGTGAAACAGCCACCCAGTGTCTATCGCAAACCAGTGGAAGCATTTGAAAAATGAAAGTTTAATGATTAACCTTCAGATCATCAAGAACAAATCCAATATATCTTGTGAACATAGACTATATGGAACTGTTACTGCAATTTTCCCTCTATCATGTGTTTCTTTTTACCCCTGTTTATGTTTACCAGCCAACAGGTACAAAGGGGATTTTATAAAGATTTAGAGGTTTAGTTTGGAGAATTTATTTAATTCAGTTTAATTGTTTGCCTGTAACTAAAATCTAATTACTTGTAATAAATAATGTTTTTTTGTTACAGAACTTGGCTCATTGTTTCTAACAATGTCAATCTGTAATCAGGTAGTTTGAGGATTTTGCATATTTCTTTTAAAAATTCTTAACTTTTATGATGAATTTGGAAATAGCAGGGCTTTATTTCCAGTGCACTACTCCAGTGAGTCATGAGAGATTATCTTTTTATCACTGTAAAATTCAAATGTTTATTAGAATTTTTAAAGTAAGTATATGTTTGAACTCAAATACAACATTCTTTGCAATGAACTAGCATTTGATCATCCATGGCATTCTTCCACATTTTTTTAAATGAAGGAAATTGGGGGTAAATTGTTCACAGACTCATAAGAACTCCAGAACTGTTTAAAAATGGTGCTGGACTTGATTCCATAATTCCCGCTAACACAGCCCCTATCCCTGGTGCCCCCAATTTTAAGTAGTGTGGAGGAAGGGAGCCCACACCCTGCACTTGTATGTAACTGGTTCCAGTATGGGACTTGGCACGTCCTGGCTGCCAATAATTTTTGTGGAATCAAACAACTTCTCTGTGACTTATGGTTCATGGATCACAGAGGATTCAGTGTGGATTTACGAATCTTTCAAAAGGTACGGTCAATAGGTCATACCCATACATGCCAACTTATGGCACACCCATTTGTGCTTATAGACTCTTGCACCCTTCATGTCAACTCATTCCCCCAACCCACACCTCATGATCCATCATGCCCTCCATTTCAACCTATAGTACTTCGACATCAACCAACCAGACTTTCAATGTGGCACTAACAGAAGCTATAATTACTTTGTATGCTATGATCTTTTGCAAATAAACACTGAGCCACTGACAAAAGCGATCACAGTAAAGAAAGGCCTAATAACATCATAAAGCAATGGTTTCCCTTTTGAAATCTGCATGAACAAAGTAAGTCCTCTTAAGTGAGTCTGGGCTCTCAGCCAATCCTCATCATGTACACTTGGCTTGTTTGATTGACACATTCATAGAGTCATAACAATAGGTTTTCAAAAATATTAAATTATGCATGTGTGTATTTTTGAGCTTTCACATACTATTGTTGCAATAGGGTTCATGGGTTCTCTACACTGTATACTGGGTAAATAGACATCGAAAAGCCAAGAGTTGGTAAGGAAGATATGAGTGGACATGTGCGCGGAAAATAGGCTTGGAGGTGAAATGGGTGAAAAATCAACAAACAGTTGAGAAATCTGGCAACTCAAGTTACTTGCCTCCATAGCAAAAATCTGCCCTTTGAATTCTGGTGTTGTGTTTCGGACAGTTGTTTTATTATTTACTTGTTAGTTTGCAGGTTGTGGACGCTACACAAAAGGGTTAAGTCATCTTCCAAGAGTCTTACCACTAATCTCCATATGCTCACCTACTTGAGTGACACTGTGAAGGAATGACAAGATCTTTCTAAAACATGCTGAGTACTCAGTGTTGACCAAGCCAAAGTTGATCCATCAGTCAGAAGAGTCACGAGGTTTTACAGCTCACCCAAGGACAAAGTCAAATAGCTCTAAGCTTTTGCCAGAAATATCAACCAGAATCTGTTAAAGAATCCAAGGATGAGTATTCACTATGTTAGTTTGCGATTAAGTATAAAGGTTTTACAGCCAGGTAATGCATTTTACTGTAAAATTGGATAGTTTACCAAACTTTATTGGTAGACTAATCAACAGCAACAACCAGGACTAGACAAAATTCTCAATATAGGCACTTAGCGAAGAGATGAATAATTGTGGGCAACATTAGTTTGACAGCCTGACTGAATCAATTATGACACAAAAGGAATATCAAATCCTGAATGCTGAACAAAGAATATTGTCATAATTTTGTAAACCAAAAATCTTAACACCAGAAGTGGCAAGAATACGGAAATGTTATCACAAAACAGTTTTGACAATTCTGGGTAAATATCGAATTATAATGTGTGAGTGATTGCTTCATCAACTGTTCCAAGTTACCTGTGTGTCATTCAGGAAATGAGGGGGCTAATAAATAGTACAATGGAATATGGCTTTGAAATACATAAGAACACTGTCATAAATTGTGAGAGTAATTTTGATCCCATTCCTATAATATTTTGCACATTTTAATTCCATTTTAATGCAAAAATTCCAGTTATCATCAGGGGAATAATGTATGTCAACAGACAATTCTGTAAATGCCCAACTTGTCAGTCAGCAGTTCTAAAGAGGCACAACAAGTGATAATGCTCCAGAATCAAAGTTGCCAATCAAGAGGGGAAAGCAATATGTATTAAAATGAACAGTATGGAAGAGACAAACTGAGATCATGGAAGATAATGGGACAACTTCAAGCCAATTGTCTCTAACAGCAATGACACATGCACTCAAACCAAAGTTAAAACTGTGAAACAGCAGATCGGCCTATATATCTAAAAAGACACAACATTTTATGATACTTTGGGGGACAGGCTTCACTGAATATATAAGGCTCTAAAGAGCCGAAAATGAGAAACAAAACGGTCTTAAATTATAACATTGGGTTAACTGTGCAAGACAATATCTTGGTAAAAGAGCTTTTGTGCTTAGAATTGGACTTGGAGACTGATTGTCAACTAAATTTCTGGTTAACTATGTAAAAAGGCTGCATGCATTTTGATGGCTCCAACCTTAGCCAATATCCTCTCCTATCAGTGCCCATCTGTTTAAGAACAGACACAGAATTGATGTCAAATCTAAGTCCTATTTAAAGAAAAACTACCTTCTCATGGACATAGTTGTTGGGTGCGATGCAGCGGATCTCTGAACCATTGAGGAATTTTATGAGATATTTAACACTGTGACATTTATTCCAGAAATTCCCTGAGGACTATACCTTAAAAGAGCAGGCGCTGTGTTACAGCAGTGTACAGAAGTCACAAGGTGGCTGAGAGGGTTTGGTCAATGTTAGCTAGATGTAGTCTTACCTGGTCTGGATAAGGAATGAGATAAGAATGGGACCAGGCACAACATTAACAAAGCTGAAGGAAAGAGGGACCTGAGGTGGCATCCTTCCTCCATCACACTACCCCCCTTCCCGCTCCAACCTCCCCTCCCAATTACCTCCCCCCCACCCCCACCAACACCCCCACCCTCCTGGTCGAGGATATCGTTCCTTCTTCTTCTCTAGACTTCCAATGCCATATCAAAAAACTAAAATGTTCTATACTCCAGTTACTGGCGTACAGAATCCCACTGCTGTGTGTCAATCAATGTATTGCACACATTTGCTGGATGTGAGTGCAAGGAATATGTACAATTTGAGGAAAATGGCACCTTATCAGAACCTGTGTGTTATTGCTTTCCAGCTTGAAACCTCCAGGCAAATTCAATGATGCTGATCAGCCCAAAATGGTGTGATAAGACCAGACCTTCAAACATGTGCATTTATCTAGGCACCTGATTTAACTCTTAAACGAAACAACCAGCTTTGTGTAAACTTTCCATCACCCTGATGACCCTGCTGTGAGTACTTTGCAGTTTTTTTTCCCTTTCAGTTTTCCAGCCTTTGCATATTTTTCTATTTATTTTACGTAAAATATGAGTTTGTCCAAAGAGCGAAAATTCTATTAAAAAGAGAAGAGTTAAGAGCAGGACATGTCAATCTCAGCATATTTGCTGATATTTCTGAAAGTGGCAAAGCCGTTAAGTTCCAGTTTTCATAGAAATGCAACTTAATGAATGCTAAAGTCAATACAGTACCAACCTAGCTATGAATTGGCTGTTCATTACTGTGTCCTTCTTACACACAAGTAATATTAATCATTTCTAAGAGTAAGAACTCTATCCTTAAATCTCGTGTACTGGCTTCTGGCATAAAAAATTTCCACAGGGAATGGGGAGAAAAACTGGTAAAATATTCACTAGAGTGAGCCAGAGCTGTTAGCAAAGGAAGTCAAATACACCCAGAATATGTAGTAACATGCTCTGACAGGAATTTTAAACTAGAGCTCTTTACAGATTCTTAACTTATTCATGATTTACCATGAGACCCCATTAAACAGGGCACAGAATTAACTGGGGATTTCATTTTCTGGCCTTCTGGTGCCCAGTGTATATCAGATCTATCTGCCTGAAAGTGAAAATATGCCTTGAAAGCTGGAGAAATCATTTCAAGGATGTGTCAAAGTAACCTTTGGAAGGAACAACTGCTCAGAGCAACTGCTAATCTCTCTGAGCTGAAGGAAAGCAGTTCAACCAAGGCACAGCACATTCCACTGAACTGAATTATTCAAGTTCAGGACTGTTTCAGGCTTCTCCTTGTAGCTATGTTCATAGGTTCAGGTCTTTAAGGATTGGTTCTTAATTCATCTGAACCATCTACTGAAAATCAATGGCAAAAAAACCTCCAATGTGGTTATTCAGAATTGTTACAATTTTGCATAGATTTTGAATACCAAAAGAACTCAACGATGAAACCCTATTTTTAAAATTCACATTAGGCATGTCATGCTATGCAAATAATTATGTTTAATAATTTAGAGGGATGTAGTTGCAATTCTGCAGAAATATCAGAATGTAATATCCTGTTAATTAATTTTTTTTCATTACATTTTATATTAACTTCCATCTAATGTTAATTTTATGGATGGCTTTATAGCAACTTTACTTTATAGGTATTTCATTATTAATTAATTAATTATATTTTCTTTTTAGGGATTGTGACCTTAATAGTTTAATTTTTTAGTTCAGTATTATGATATTCTTCTAATTATTTTTTTGATAATTAATCAATAAATATCTGTTTTGTATTGACTGCGTCGTGAAAAGGACTGACTGCAATTGAGTATTCTGTAAACATCAATGTTAGATTACACAGGTGAAGGTATTTTCAATATGTGTACTCTTCTACATTTGATGAGAGAGATGAAGCCATGAATTATGTTCCATACATTAATCTCATTAACATCATATAACAATTTTAATGATGAAAGAAATTTTCCTGTTTATGCACCTGGGCATATTGAGTCTGATCAAGGCGATGCACTGAGGAAATTATGGAATACTGTATGCCTACAAGAGAATCATCGATTGAAATTGATGGTAAAAATAAGGTCAGTGGATGATTTCCCTTGTTGTTTTACAAATATTCTGCTTGATGTTTCTCTGTGTGCTGTGTGTCAAAGATCCAATAAGCCAAGGTTTACCAATAAAAGGAGCAGCCAAGTTAAATTTACAATTGCAGCTAAGGTCTGTTCTATTGTCTGATCTTCCCATGTGCATGGTGTAACTCTAAAAGCATGCATTAATTTAATTATTTGGGAAGTCCTTGCATTTTGAAACCATCAGGTTTCACCTTGGTTATGAGGACATTTTCATACAATCACAGAAATTTCACATGGTAAATTTCACATCGACCAGTAAGATAACTATCTACAATAATTTCATTTCTCTGGTCCTTTACCTATATAGATTATTATTCGCACTTAACAAAGACTGACCAAATTATTTGAAAATGTCTCTAATTATAACCAGGTTTTAAAGAGTGTGGAGTATGGCGTTAACAGTCAAGTGCCCAATTTGCCCCAGTGTGTCACTTCAGACTTAGGTCAATTTAACTCTTAGGCTTTATCTAAATGTACATAGCTCAAATCCTGTTTCACCCAGTCTCAACGATAACAAGGCTCTGAGGCAGGAATCAGACAAGTGTGGCAGAGAGGATGATGGTGTGGGACCAGTAGCACTAGTGATTGAATGTCTGGTAAACGATAGGGAGTGGAGACAGGGTGAAATTTCCAAGTTAGGGAGATGCAATTAAGGGAAGGAGACCGAGGCATTTAGGATTCTTTTAGGGACTGAGAGGGATTATTTTGTATCTCGTTTACTGTCCCTTTGGAGTGTTCCTGCCAACACTGTCAACAGTTTAAAAAATAGACAGGATTTGCATGATGTCATTAAACACTGCTGTCTATATTTTAAAGTGAATCTCATCTACCAGTATGATCCAGCATACTGGGAGACAGCAAACTCCTGTTAAAATGGTGGATGGTTCAAGACCAGCAACAGTTGAGTGAGTTACTTCCTTTAAGTATTTTCTAAACTGTCATATTTCACATTTCTGATTTTGTCACTCATCTGCAAGTTTCACTAACCTATGTCCTTCTGCAACCATCTACATCTTCCATACATTTACAATGCCTTCTAATTTAGTAGCATCAGCAATGTTGATCTCATAGTCTTTTTTTGTCTATTATTCAAAGAAAAATGATACCTGCACAAAGCCTCAAAACACAATAGTATTCATTATCCTGCTAATCTTAACAAGTTCTTTAATGCTTTGATTTCTACTTTAGTCATCACTAATGTAGCAACATCTCCTGCCTGAAATTTTGCCAGAAATCTCTTAATTGGAATCTCCTAATTGGCGAAAATCTCCTGAAAATCGTATTCACTACTTTCGTACTATTTTATGGAAGTGGTCAAGAACCTCGTGTTCTTTATAAATTTAATCTAACAATACTCGATTAGTCCATATATATTCTAAGTGTCAGCATCCACATTATTGATTCAAACATATGATCACAACTGAGGCATAAAAGTTGGGTTTATTGTCGTTCTTCATGGAATGGGGATGTTCATGTTTTGCAAACTTGAGCCATTTGGTACAATACTTGTTTCTAAATCTCTTCAGGAAAATTGTTTAGTGCATCCATTATCTTCTTCTACATTTCTTTGGTATTTTGAAAAGAAAAGTATCTAACTTTTCTATTTAGTCCATTTAAAATGACTTCCTTTCAACTACATCTTTTTGTTAATATTTTTCTCAGATTTTCCTATAGTCCCATTTCACCTTTAGCACTAACAGCTGAAGCAAATGTCTCATTCAGCATCTTTGCCAATCCATGTTCCTTAGTACAAAGTGGTCCCTTCATCTCACTTTGAATATTACTTCATAATTGTTTAGAAGCCCTTTCATTTTCATCTGGGGAGGCGATGGCCTATTATTACCTGATTGTTAATCCGGAGACCCAAGTAATATTCTGGGGGCCCAAGTTCGAATCTTGCCATGGTAGATGGTATAATTTGAGTTCAGTAAAAATCTGGAATTAAGTGTCTAATAATGACCATGAATCCATTGTTGATTTGTCAGGTTCACTAATATCCTTTAGTGAAGGGAACTGTCATTCTTAGTTGGTCTGGCCTACATGTGACTCCAGAACATAGCAATGTGGTTAACTCTTAACTGTCTTTGGATATTTGGGGATGGGCAATAAATGTTGACCTAGCAATGCTATGCCTAGTAATGCCTACATCCAAATATATGGACAGTATGTTTTATTGCATATTTCCTCTGAAATTTGTAATCTTTCTTTTTCATCTCATGTTCTGTTTATTGTATCTTTCTTCTATATTTTGAAGTCTTCCCAGCCTGTGAACAACAAAGGAAATGGTGAGACAGTTTGGGAAGACACAACATGAATGGAAAAATGAAATTCTCAATGTTGAGTAAAACAGTTTGACTTTCTACATTGAAAGACAATCTTGCCAGTGTGTTGGGAGATGTTGATTTGCATTCATCAACATCTCATTATTACCAAATCCCAACTCAGTTATATGCAATTTGCTATTTTTCCAGGTAGTGGAGAGAAACTAGACAGTGTTAATTCCAGAGCTAAAAGACAGAGCAGCAATTTGGTAGTTGCAGATTGCTGTGTCTTCTCTGGGCATCTACCTTAGGCAGCATTCTCGAACATTTCAAGGCAAGCTCCATGGATAGGGCTGTCTGCACCCTACAACTGTAGAAAATACCATGAGCACAGTAAAAGCTTCACCATATCATGGCACCCTTTAGACTCACTTTAACATAGCTCAGCACTTCTATACTACACTTTGGAGCTCACTGACACCTTACTTTGTAATGTTGCTAGCTGACCCTTTGTTCACAGGGACAAGCATCCATATCAGAGATCAAAGTTTTCATCCTCAACTCTCACTCCTTTACACTGACATGGATGCACACAACATCCCTGCCTTACCTTGTCATTTAATGCAGGCAGAAATCCCAACAGCTTGTCATTTTTGATAATAATGAATAGCCAAGGCAGGGTCATTTTGTTATAACTGTGCTGCATCAATATTGTACCTAAAGCATGTGGCAGCAGCCTACATGGCAAATGCACAGCTTCGATCAAACGGCCATGTCTGAATGTCTAAAGGGAGCAGAACTTTCATAAGGCAAGAGTGAGGACTGCAGATGCTGGAGATCAGAGTCGAGAGTGTGGTGCTGGAAAAGCACAGCTGGTCAGACAGCATGCGAGGAACAGGGGAATTGGTGTTTCATGCAAAAGCCCTTCATCAGGATTGAGGCTGTGAGCCGAAGGGGTGGTGAGATAAATGGGAAGGGGATGGGGCAGGGGGCAAGGTAGCTGAGAGTGCGATAGGTAGATGGAAATGAGAGTAATGGTGATTGGTGGGGAAGGTGGTGCAGATAGGTGGGAAGAAAGATGGATAGGTAGGACAGGACATGAGGGCGGTGCTGAGCTTGGCAGGTTGGAACTGGGATAAGGTAGGGGGAAGGGAAATTAGAAAACTGGTGAAATCCACATTGATGTCTTGGGATTGGAGGGTCCTGAGATGGAAGATGAGGCATTCTTCCTCCAGGTGTTGGGTGGTTAGGGAGTGGCGATAGAGGACGCCCAGGACCTGCATGACCTTGGTGGAGTAGGAGGGGTAGTTGAAGTATTTCGCCATGGGGTGGTGGGATTGAATGGTGCAGGTGTCCCAGAGATGTTCTCTGAAGTGCTCTACAAGTAGGCGTCCTGTCTCCCCAGTGTAAAGGAGAGCAATGGATAAAGTAAATGACATGTGTGTAAGTGCAGATAAAGCTCTGATCACCTTTGGGGCCTTGGATGGAGGTGAGGTTGTGGGCAGGGGCAAGCAGGGTGGGGATGTGTGGGCACAAGTCTTGCAATTCCTGCTGTGGCCATTTCATATGGTCAGGAGAGACAACAGTCAGCCAGGAAACTGGTATATCTCACTCTTGGGGTTAGTTGACGAGATGGCTGGTTTGTGATGCAGAGTGAACCTCAGTGGATTTAATTCTATCCTGGCCGAGGCCACCATGAAGGTCTCACTTTCTCAACCTTGCCCCTCATCTGAGGCATGGTGAGCTTAAGATTAAACATAAAAACAATTGTGTCGCTCTCTAATGAGAAAGCAGCCCTATGGTCCTCTGTGAATATGATGACTTCCTTCTACTTTTACATCCTCAGTCAGGAATGGTGGTACTGTATAAGGAATCATTGCTGACTTGCAGAGTCTGAAGACATATGTGTCCAGGATAAAATATGGTGCCTTTGGTGTAAAAGCAGCATGGTTCTGGCAGCGATAAACATTTCTGCTTCTCCTGCTTTATACTTCCATTGGAAGGGTGTCAGAGAGCCCCATTCATAATTAATGAGGGAAAGAGCAGAAGTCCTTTACAATCCTTTGTTGAATGGACACCTTGTGTTTCACTCGACAAAACACTTTCACAGAAAACTAGGAATATCTGTCCTCAGCCATTGATGTAGTATTATTCCTCGTCATTTTCTTCTTAATATGATAAGTTATTCTGCTTTCTTTCAACCTGTTTTAAATCTGAAATATCTACATGTTGTTTGTAATTTTCTGTTTTTTTTTATTTTTTAATTTTGTGGTATATCGATGCTGTTTTAATATTCTGTCTAGCCAATTTAATATTTCTTCACAACAGCAATGTTGCCTTCATGCAGAGGCACTGAGGCTCTTTATGCTTTGCAATAATGGAGTCGTCAGCCCTAATGATTTCCAGTCTTTGGTGGTAACAGTACTTGCTCTCCCCTTGAACTTCTGATCTTCTCCAAACAGATAGATCTTATACCATGATGAGCTTGTACTGAGGATTTATATGGGGGGGGGGCATGATGGCTCAGTGGTTAGCACAGCTGTCTAGCAGCATCAGGGGCCCAGGTTCAATTCCAACTTTACGTGACTATCTGTGTGGAGTTTGCACATTCTCCCCGTGTCTGCATGGGTTTCCTCCCACAGTCCAAAGATGTGCAGGTTAGGTGAATTGGCCATGCTATATTGCCCAAAGTGTTCAGGGATGTGTAGGTTAAGTGCATTGGTCAGGGGTAAATGTAGGGGAATGGGTCTGGATGGGTTACTCTTTGGAGGGTTGGTGTGGACTTGTTGGGCCAAAGGGCCTGTTTCCATACTGTGGGGATTCAATGATCTGAAGATATTGGCACCCATTCAGCTCTAACCAGCACAAAAATGGATCTCATATGGTATTTGTGGAAGTAAAATGGCCGCTACTGCTGCAGAGTCAAAATATTTGGGTCATATCTTTGAATTTCCTTTCCATTACATTGATTGTATAATTAATATGATTTTATTTCTATAAAATAATCTTCCTACTACAAACCAAATTGATGATATCCTCATATTGTGCAACATGCCATTATCTCCCAGTCTGCTGATGACAGTTCTCTGTAACGTATTTGCTTCAAAGCAAAGACATTTGTGCACAATTCAGTATCAGTGAATCTACTAATACCTCCTGGTTATGAATAAAGAGAGTACATTAAAAGCTGGGAATTCGTTGAATAAATAGGGAGGTTCATTGTAAATTTCAATCAATCAATATTAGAAATCTCTGTAAGTACCAGTCTTTGAGAGCTTGACAAGACTCAGCTCAGAAACCACATCATATTCTTTATTTACAAAAAGCGCCACAAAGCAAAAACTGGTTAACAACTTTGGAGTTAAAGATGAAAACCTTGAAAAAAAGGCACGCAGGTGTGAGAGCATTAGAAGTAGGGGTGGGAAAGGCAGCTGTGAGTTGACCTTGAAGTTATTAAACAAAAAAGAAATCAATGGACTACTTTCTAATCTGAACAGCTGGACTTTGTATATCCATGGATAAGGGTTTGGTACATTCAGCATGGGATAAAGGCTTGTTGGTTATTGGACCACCAGTCTGGACAAAGCAATTATTTCTGACATTAGCTTGGGAGAATGTTTCTTCATATCTGCAAGTGATCAATAAAACTCCTTCAGATTCTATTAGGATCACCACAGTTTGAAATACTTCCCTGCAAAATCCATATCTGATCCATTTATCCAGTCAGGAACTATCATATCCTCCTAAGTTAAGGAGCTTAATTGTGGTAAAAGATAAATTTTCTGTGGATTTTTATTAAAAGCTACAACCACAACTTTTCTTACAGTTAAAAAGGGTGAAAAGTATAACCAACTACATGGAATCAAATTAACATAAAATACTGAATCTATTCTGAGGGACAGAAAAATCACTGGAGAGGAATATCAAGCCCTGAACCTGATATTCGCTCTGAACTGGATTATACTGACTATTAGAACATAAGTGTGGTCATAATTGACCATGACATCCTGACATAGCGGTGGTGGTGGGGTGGGGGTTGGTGAGTAGTGGAATTAGGCAGATGACACTAGAAATGTCAGTTTACTAATGATTATTATGAGATTCAGGCACAGTTGTGATTTGTTGCCTATTGAAGGGGTCTGCTAATAAGCAGTCGAGATGGCACATTGCAGTGTAGCAGCAGTGTCCCTGTCTCTGGCCTAGCTAGAAAGTCTGGTTTCAAGTCCTGCTTAAGGATGTGATGGCCATGAAGATATGTCTGAAGAGGTTTTTTTTTAAGGGTAGTTCAGTGGTTAGTACTGCTGCCTCACAGCACCAGGATCCGAGGTTTGATTTCAGCCTTGGCTGATTGTCTGTGTGGAGTTTGACTTTCTCTCTGTGTCTGCATGAATTTCCTCTGAGTGCTCCAATTTCCTTTCACAGTCTAAAGATGTGTAGGTTCAGTCGAATGGCCATGCTAAATTGCCCCAGGGGTTTACAGGTTAGGTGGATTAGCCCTGGGAAATACAGGGGGGCTGAGACTGGATGGGATGTTGTTTGGAGGGTTAGTGCAAAATGACCTCGTTTCACATTGTAGGAGTTATATGATAACCTGTATCAAGGCTAATGTTTCAACAGTGGTGATTTCGGTCAAGTATTGGAAGATAACTTTTGCACTTGAACCACTGGGTCACAGAAGCAAATTGAAACCACAACATGAAAAACCAACTTGCATTTATAAATGCCTTTAACTTTTCACAAGGCAATTCATTTTATCACGGGTTTTAGGACTCTAAAATATGACCAACAATTGTTCACACTTGCCAACAGCAGGACTAGCTCATTGATTTAGCTGCCACTGGCATATTGTTGGCTAACTGCACTCTAGTTGTGTATTGTATGATTAGGTCTGGTTGGTGAAAGAGATGATTCACACCCTGGACAATGAATCTGAACAAACTTCATTAAATATAACTATGCGAGAAATGGAAGAAAAGGGACATCTCTGAAACCCTGCGCATTCCGGTTCCTGTTGCAAGTCATCTGACATTGTCATGACATAGCTCCTTAATGCACGTGCTCTGTGGCTATTATACAGTAAAGTTAGAATCAACCCTTTACTCAACACCATCCATTTAAGTACACCAGGCAGGTTCCTGATTCTAGTGGTGTAATCAGAGTTCAGAAGGCCCAGCAAAGTTGTGGGGAGGTGGGCTCTGCTGAGCTAAATAGGGACCTTCAGAAGTGGTGGTTCAATGGGCGGCACGGTGGCTCAGTGGTTATCACTGCTGCCTCACAGCGCAAGGGACCTGGGTTCAATTCCCACCTCAGGCATCTGGCTGTGTGGAGTTTGCACATTCTCCCCGTGTCTTTGTGGGTTTCCTCCGGGTGCTCTGGATTCCTCCCACAATCCAAAAATGTGCAGGTCAGGTGAATTGGCCATGCTAAATTTCCCATAGTGTTAGGTGCATTAGTTAGGGATAAATGTAGGGGAATGTTCTGGGTGGGTTGCTCTTCGGAGGGTCAGTGTGGACTTGTTGGGCTGAAGGGCCTGTTTCCACACTGTATGGAATCTGATCTAATTTTAAAAAAATCTCAAAATGGAGGAGCCTCAAACAGACACATAGGTAGTGGAGGGTGAGAAGTTCCATGGCCCAGAGGACAATGCAGGAGCTGTCTGTTGTGCCCATCACCCACTCTTCTGTACATGGAATCTTTGGTTTTCTTTTGGTCCTTCATGTGCACAAAGCAGCAATCTCCTCACTCAGCCAATGCTGGAATCATCCCTGTTTATGGGATGGTCATGGGGACCTTCCCTAAGACAGTTCTAAGATACATCCGTTCCTGTTATCCAAGGTGCTAGAAAAAGTTAACTCAACAATAGCATTATCAAAACAAAATGATACAAAGCCACAGGAAAAATAGATAAACTTTAGGGAATGTCATTATGGAACATGTAAGAAAAAGAAGAAGAGGGGTTTAAGCGAGGATTTCAGATCTTAGGGTTGAGGCATGTCCAGCTGCCAATGAAGGAGCAATTGAAATTGCGATATACAAAGTGCCAAGACTGCAAGTGCACAGAGAACCGAGAGACTTGTAGTGGTGTAGGTGGTTACTGATTTAGGAAGAGGTGTAGTCACAAAGGATTTTAAAAGAAAAATGTGAATTTCAAAACTGATGTGATACCACATTGCAACCAGGGTAGGTCACCAAACACAGGAAATAGGGAATAACAAGACTTGGGGCAAGTTAAGATAAGAGCAAGATGAATGTATGTAAGCTTAATGAAAGCAAACTGACTAGGAGAACCTTGAAGTAGTGAAGAAAGGAAAGGAGGAAAACAAACTCGAGATGAAAGAAAATGAGAACAGCTAGCATCAACTTATAAAAGAGCAATTCTATCAGATAAATTATTTGATTTATTAGGAGATGTGAATAGTAAAAATGCATAGCAATATAGCTGACATACTTTATTTGAACCTTTAGTTTTTACTTAAAAGGCTTCCAGTTGTGTAAAATTCACAGGAATCCAGGTCGAGCATGAGGAGCAGATTAGAATACAGGACAGCAATCATGGCAGTTGTAATGTCAAATTAAGAAAATGTATTGACTGAAGTCCCACAGGGTTTTGATCTCCCTGCTATCGGAAGGATGTTGTGAAATTTGCAAGAGTTCAGAAAATATTTGCAAGGATTTTGACACGGTTGGAGGGTTTGAGTTATAGGGAGAGGCTGAATGGACTGGGACTATTTTCCCTGGAGCATCAGAGACTGAGGGGTGAACGTATAGAGGTTGATAAAATCATAAGGGGCATAGATAGGGTAAATAGGTATGTCAGGAATTAAAGAATGATGAGAGTTAAATTAGGGCAAATCAAGGATAATAGTGGGAAGTTGTGTGTGGAGTCAGAGGAGATAGGGGAAGCACTAAATAAATATTTTTCGACAGTGTTCACTATAGAAAATGAAAGTGTTGGTGAGGAAGATACAGAGATACTTGCATTTAGACTAGAAGAGATTGAGGTTCACAAGGAAGAGGTATTAGAAATATTGCAGAATGTGAAAATGGACAAGTCCCCTGGGCCAGATGGGTTCTATCCTAGGATCCTCTGGAAAGCAAGGGAAGAGAATGCTAAGCCTTTGGCATTGATCTTCAAATCATCATTGTCTACAGGAGTAGTGCCTGAGGACTGGAGGATAGCAAATGTGGTTCCCTTGTTCAAAAAGGGTAGTAGAGACAACCCTGGTAATTACAGACCAGTGAGTCTCACTTCAGTTGTTGATAAAGTGTTGGAAAAGTTTATAAGAGATAGGATTTATAACCATCTAGAAAAAAATAATCTGATCAGGGACAGTCAGCATGGTTTTGTGAAGGGTAGGTCATGCTTCATCAACCTTATTGAGTTCTTTGAGAAGGTGACCAAACAGGTAGGTGAGAGTAAACCAGTTGATGTGGTGTATATGGATTTCAGCAAGGCGTTCGATAAGGTTCCCCACAGTAGGCTATTATACAAAATGCGGAGGAATGGGATTGTGGGAGATATAGCAGTAATTGGCTTGCTGAAAGAAAACAGAGGGTTGTAGTTGATGGAACATGTTCATCTTGGTGTCCAGTTACTAGCGGTGTACCGCAAGGATCGGTGTTGGGTCCACTGCTGTTCGTCATTTTTATAAATGACCTGGATGAGGGCTTAGAAGGGTGGGTTAGTAAATTTGCAGACAACACTAAGGTCGGTGGAGTTGTGGATAGTGACGAAGGATGTAGTAGGTTGCAGAGAGACATAGGTAGGATGCAGAGCTGGGCTGAGAGGTGGCAAATGGAGTTTAATGTGGACAAGTGTGAGGTGATACACTTTGGATGGAGTAATTGGAATGCAAAGTACTGGGCTAATGGTAAGATTCTTGGGAATGCAGATGAGCAGAGAGATCTTGGTGTCCATGTACACAGATCCCTGAAAGTTGCCACACAGATTGACAGGGTTGTTAAGAAGGCATACAGTATTCTGGCCTTTATTAATAGAGGAATTGAGTTCCAGAAGCAGGAGGTTATGCTGCAGTTGTACAAAGCTCTGGTACAGCCACACTTGGAGTATTGTGTACAGTTCTGGTCACTGCAATATAAGAAGGATGTGGAAGCTTTGGAAAGGGTGCAGAGGAGATTTACTAGGATGTTGCCTGGTATGGAAGGAATGTCTTACGAGGAAAGGCTGAGGGCCTTGAGGCTGTTCTCTTAGAGAGAAGAAAGTTGAGAGGTGACTTAATAGAGACATATAAGATAATCAGAGGGTTAGATAGGGTGGACAGGGAGAACCTTTTTCCAAGTATGAGAACGGCAAACACGAGGGGACACAACTTTAAAGTGAGGGGAGATAGGTGTAAGACAGATGTCAGAGATAGTTTCTTTACTCAGAGAGTAGTAAGGGTATGCAACGGTAATAGATTCACCAAGTTTAAGTGCATTTAAGTCGTCATTGGACAGGCATATGGACGTACATGGAATAGTGTAGGTGGGATGGGCTTCAGATTAGTATGACAGGGCGGCACAACATCGAGGGCTGAAGGGCCTGTACTGCACTGTAATGTTCTATGTTCTATGTTCTATAGACAGGGTCTTTTCCTGGGGATGGGCGAGTCTAAAACTAGAGGGCATATATGACTCGGAGATGTCGGTATTGGACTGGGGTGTACAAAGTTAAAAATCACACAACACCAAGTTATAGTCCAACAGGTTTAATTGGAAGCACACTAGCTTTCAGAGCGACGCTCCTTCATCAGGTGATTGTGACAATCACCTGATGAAGGAGCGTCGCTCCGAAAGCTAGTGTGCTTCCAATTAAACTTGTTGGATTATAACCTGGTGTTGTGTGATTTTTAACTTAGAGGGCATATAGTTAAGGTGAGAGGGGAAAGATTTAAAAGGCATCTAAGGGGCAACATTTTCACACAGAGGATGGTGTACAAATGGCATCAGCTGCCAGAGGAAGTGGTGGAGGCTGGTTCAATTACAACATTTAAAAGGCATATGGATTGATATATGAAAAGGAAGTGTTTAGAGGGATATGGACCAAATGCTGGAAAATGGGACTAGATTTATATAGGATATCTGGTCAGCATGGATGAGTTGGACCAAAGGGTCTTTTTCTATGCTGTACAGCTCTATGCCTCTATCTATTACTCGAGGGATTCATACTCTTCCATTTAACTATGCTTGTGAACTTATAAGATTTGTTGCCAACATTAAAATAGCGAGAGCAGTAGAAATAAAGGATTGAGTTTTCCAATCAGAAAAAAAAACACACAGCCCATGAAATTTAGCGCTGATAAAATAATGTAAACAGTTTGAGGAATGTATACAATGAATGGAGTAGAATTAGCACAGTAAATCTCAGATATGACCTGAGAGTAATAGTGGCCACATCAATGTCAAGATAATGTAATGAAGTAATATAAAAACTAACACAATGCTAGGGTGTATAGCTGGAATTAGAGAAGATTTGTCCTCAGAGATTATACTGACACTTCAGAATATGTTGCTTGTATTATCTGTAGTGTTGAAAAATGCATGGATACATTTGACAAGGTCCAAAAAAGCATAACACTGATCCCAAGATTAAAGATGACAAGCTAAGAAACCCTATACCTTAGTTTTATAATCAGTAAGGAAAGTATTAAAAATGAAGATCAAGCTATTTAAAACATAGCTTATTGATTATGTAGACTCAAATTAATATCCCTAATTAATCCATGAAACTGGAACAGAGTTAAATTTTCTTTAGAGCAAACATTTAACAAAATTAAAACAAAGAACTGCAGATGCTTGAGTTCTGAAACAAACAGAAATTGCTGGAGAAGCAAATTCACTGACTCCTAGAGTTACCTGGATTATACATCTTCACGCCTTCCTTCCTGTTAGGACTCCATCTCATTCTCACAGTTTCTTCACCTTCATTGCCTCTGTTCTGATGATACTACCTTCTATAGAGGGAACCTCAGAAATATTCATCATTTACCTCAACTGAGGATTTCCCACCATCGTGGTTGACAGGGCCCTCAGCCATGTGCAACCCATCTTCTGCATTTCTGCCTATACCTCTTCTCTCCCACAGCACTGATAGGGTCCCCCTGATCCTCAGTTACCATCCCACCAGCCTCCACATCCAAAGAATCAACAGCCACATTTCAATCACCTCCAGAAGGATCCACAACCAGACACATATGGACACATTCCATATGGACTGTTTCTTCTGGGGCATGCTGGTATACTCCTCCTCCATTCCCAACACTTCCCCACAAACCCACAACACCTTCCCCTGCAATTGCAGAAGGTTTAATACCTGACCATTCTCCCTCCTCACCATGCAAGGCCCCAGGTATACCTTCCAGCTGAAGCAGCAATTTACCTGCACTTCACTCAATTTAGTCTACTGTATTCACTGTTCACAATGGCGTCTCCTCTACACTGGGGATCACCTCTACTCTATCCACAAAAATGCCCCTGAGCTTCGAGGTGCCTGCCACCTCAACACTCCACCGTGTTCCCTAGTCAACATTTCTGTCTCAGGCTTGCTGCAGTGTTTGAGTGAGGCTCAGTACAAGCTCGAAGAACAGTGTCTTATTTCCCACTTAGGCACCCTGCAGTCTCTTGACTCAACATGGAGTTCAATAACTTGAGAGCATGATTCCATCCTTCCATGATGTTAGCCACCCCATATGCGATCCTGATATGACACGGGTTGCTTTTAGTATGGTTGCCCATTCTCATGCACTGTTAGGCCCATTATCACATTCGATGGGTTGCATTCTGCACAGGTAACACATTTTCTTGTCTTAGCATTATAACTTATTCAGCTTCTTGTTTTGCCCTGACCTACTATCCATAATCTCCTTGTTTACTTACCCCTTTCAAAGTTCTCTCTCTCTCTGTAGCCTCGTCCCCACCCTTCTACTCACTGCTCCCTTTCACTAACCCACTTTCCCACTTCATCTTCAGCATAAATACCACTTTTTCCAGTTACTAATAGCTCTGATGGACTTGAAACGTTAACTCAGCTTTCTTCCCACAGATGGTGCTGGACCTGATGAGTTTCTCTATTAATTTTGTATTTTGTATTTAACACTGAATAATCTTTCTTATAGGATTGTAAAAGCATAACCATAGATTTGTTCAGTATATAATTGAATGATAAGATTGACAAATTAAGAACTGGCAGATAAGATGACTCAGTAGCTTTCCTTTATTATTGTCCAGTTGAAAAGTGTGGCGCTGGAGAAGGACAGCAGATCAGGCAGCATCCATGGAGCAAGGGTCGACATTTCAGACATTAGCCCTTCATGAGGAATATGGGGTGGGGGAATAGGGGCTGAGAGATAAATAGAAGAGGCTTGTGCGGTAGCTGGGAAGGCAATAGGTAGGTGCAGGTAGGGGGTGATGGTGATAGGTCAGAGGGGAGGACGGAGCAGATAGGTGGGAAGGAAGATGCACAGGAGGCTGGTTCAAGAGGGCAGTGCCAAGTTGAAGGATTGGATCTGGGATGAGTTGGGGGTAGGGGAGATGAGGAAACTGACGTAATCTATGTTGATGTCATGTGGTTGGAGGGTTCCAACCTTGTTGCAGTTGGAGGGGTGGGATTGAAGGGTGAAGGTGCAGGGAGTGAAGGAGATGCGCTGGAGGGCATTGTTAATCATGTGTGAGGGGAAATTGCAGTGCTTGAAGTAGGAGGCCATCTGGGATATTCTGGAGTGGAATTGCTCCTCCTGGGATCAACAATGCCCTCCACTTCCCAGACCTCCACCCTTGAACACCCTCCAACCTCAACAAGGATAGAACCCCCCCCCGGTCCTCACCTTCCACCACACTAATCTCCAGATACAATGCATTATCCTCCGCCATTTCTGCCACCTACAATTAGACCCCATCAGAGATACATTTCCCCCCTCACGCTACCAGCATTCTGCAGAGACCATTCCCTCTGGACTCCCTCGATAGGTCCACACCACCACCAACCTACCCTCCACTCATAGTACCTTCCCTTGCCGCCGCAAGAGATGTAAAACCAGCACCCACACCTCCTCCCTTCACCTCCATCCAAGGCACCAAATGATCCTTCTACATCTGGCAGAGATTTTCCTGTACATCCAAACATCTCACCTACTGTGTCTGTTGCTTTTGATGTGGCCTCCTTTATATGGGGGAGACAGGGCGCCAACTCGCGGAATGTTTCAGGCAACATCTCTGGGACACATGCACCCAACAACCCCACAAACCTGTGGCCGACCATTTCAACTCCCCTGCCCATTCCACCAAGGACATGTAAGTCTTGGGCCTCATCTACAGCCAGATCTAAGCCACCCAACACCTGGAGGAAGAATGCCCCTTCTTCCACCTTGAGACCCTTCAATCACATGATATCAATGTTAACTTCATCAATTTCCTCATCTCTCCTCCCCCACCTCATCCCAGATCCTGCCCTCCAACTCGGCACTGCCCTCTTGAACTGTCTTACCTGTCCATCTTCCTTCCCACCAATCCTCTGATCCTCCCTACTGATGTTTCATCATCATCCCCCAAATGCATCTAACTATTGTCTACCCAGCCTCCTCATCCCACCCCCACCCTCCTATTTGTCTCTCAGCCTCCTTGCCCCCCTCTGCCCCACATTCCTGATGAAGTGCTTATGCCGGAAACATCGATTCTCCTGCTCCTTAGATGCTGTCTGACCTACTGTGATTTTCCTCAGCCACACATTTCAACTCTGATCATCTGCAGTCCTCACTTTCTCCTTATTATTTTACACTCTTATGTCTCTATTGCTGTTCAATGCTCTTGAGAAAAGTAACATAAATGGCTGTCTCCCTTACCCCTTTGTGTGCTATGATGATTAATATCACTGTCGGTAGTTTAGTTCCTTCATTAACATTGACCAAAAAGCTCTTGTGACCATTCTGGAAGCAGCAGCTGCATAACATTCAAAAGTAATTATATTCATTCACAGCTAATTTGTTTTCGAAATGTCAAAAACAGGAGGAACAAACTTAGCTTTTTTGACGTACACCCCTATCACTTGTAATACCCACAATTTGGTAAGCCATTCACAACTGGTAACTAACATTAGTTAATCAACTAATTCATTAAAAAAAACAATTGTACATAAAAACCAAAAATACAAAATGTTCTTTATCCTGTGAGTACTCAATTAATTAATAAAGTAGACGGAAAAAGGTAGCATGAATTCACCATTATTTTAAAAGAGCTCTTTTCATTTTAATATGATGTCTGAGGTACCTAGGTTTAAGGGTTCAGTAAAACTCCTCATAAATTAATAAGATTTTTGTACAGGGAAGTAGCTGTTTGGTGAGTAACAAATCAGTCTTTAGTGAATTCTTAAGCTTATTTAAGTTAATCATATCACAACCGGTAGGGCATCTCATTCCCAGGGATTGCACATCCTGTTCCACGTGAAATAAAACAGGATGCTGCTCAGGACCTAAAAATCTACAAGTACAGTAAGTATTATCAGCTGGAGCATCTCTGCCTCTGGTTTTGAGAGCTTCAGTGATAATTGATGCTGCTGCTGTGCATTTATGAGACTAAGAATTTTGAAGGGAAAAGGTTTCTGGATGTGGTCATCCTAGCACTTAAGAGTGAGCAGGAAGTGACATCATGAATGACCACAAAGCTGTCAAAGATGACTAGACATGTAGCACAGGAGTCCCTGAGTGCATCCTACCCTCTAACCAGTATTCAGTTTTCAATTCTGATGAAATGACAGCTGCCTTGGAGGTTACAGTGACAAGCAGGTCCCTGGCACTGAGCTGGCTCTGTTGCACTGAAGGGGCAGGAAGAAGTTTGGGACAGCAATAGTGAGAAGGGATTCTATAGTTAGGGAAACACACAGGCTTCCCGAAGCCCCAGACACGAATCCTTTCCTGGTGATAAATGAATATTTTTCATCAGTATTCATACAGGAAAAAGACAATGTTGTCAAGGAGAATATTGAAATACAGGCTATTGGACTAGATGGGATTGAGCTACATAAGGAGGTGGTGTTAGCAATTTTGGAAAGTGTGAAAATTGATAAGTCCTTTGGGCTGGATGGAATTTATCCTAGGATTCTCTGGGAAGCTAGGGAGGACATTGCAGAGCCTTTGGCTTTGATCTCTATGTTGTCACTTTCTACAGGAATAGTGCCAGAAAACTAGAGGATAGCAAATGTTGTCCCCTTGTTCAAGAAAGGGAGTAGGGACAACACTGGTAATTATAGTGAGACTTACTTCAACTGTGGGTAAAGTGTTGGAAAGGATTATAAGACAAAGGATTTATAATCTTCCAGAAAGGAATAATTTGATTAGGGATAGTCAGCATGGCTTTGTGAAGGGTAGGTCATGCCTCCCAAACCTTATTGAGATCTTTGAGAAGGTGGCCATACAGGTGGATGAGGGTAAAGTGGTTGATATGGTGTATATGGATTTCACAAAAGCGTTTGATAAGTTTCCCCACAGTAGGCTATTGCAGACAATACAGAGGCTTGGGATTAAGGGTGATTTAGCGGTTTGGATCAGAAATTAGCGAGCTGAAAGAAGGCAGAGAGTGGTGATTGATGAGAAATGTTCATCCTGGAGTTTAGTTACTAGTAGGGTACTGCAAAGGTCTGTATTGCTGTTTGTCATTTTTATGAATGACTTGAATGAGGGCATTGAAAGATGGGTTAGTAAATTTGCAGATGACACTAAAGTCAGTGGAGTTGTGGATAGTGTGGAAGGATGTTGCAGGTTACAGAGAGACATAGATATGCTGCAGAGCTGTGCTGAGTGGTGGAAAATTGAGCTTAATGCAGAGAAGTATGAGGAAATTCACTTTGGAAGGAGTAACAGGAATATAGAGTACTGGGCTAATGGTAAGATTCTTGGCAGCGTGGTTGAGCAGAGAGATCTCGGTGTCCGTCTGCACAGATCCCTGAAACTTGCTACCCAGGTTGATAGGGTTGTGAAGAAGGTATAAAGTGTGTTATCTTTTATTGGTAGAGGGATTGAGTTTTGTAACCATGAGGTCATGCTGCATCTGTACAAAACTCTGGTGCGGCTGCACTTGAGTATTGTGTAAATTTCTGGTCACTACATTATAGGAAGGATGTGGAAGCATTGGAAAGGGTGCAGAGGAGGTTTACTAGGATGTTGTCTGGTATGGAGGGAAGGTCTTATGAGGAAAGGTAGAGGGACTTGAGGCTGTTTTCATTAGAGAGAAGAAGGTTGAGAGGTGAATTAATAGAGACATACAAGATGATCAGAGGATTAGGGTGGACAGTGAAAGCCTTTTTCCTCGGATGGTGATGGCTAGCATGAGCAGACATAGATTTAAATTGAGGGGTGATAGATAGAGGTCAGATGTCAGAGGTAGATTCTTTACTCAGAGAGTAGTAAGGGCGTGGAATATCCTGCCTACAACAGTAGTAGACCCACTAACTATAAGGGCATTTAAATGGTCATTGGATTAACATATGGACGATAATGGAATAGTGTAGATTAGATGGGTTTCAGGTTGGTTTCACAAGTTGGCACAACATCGAGGGCCGAAGGGCCTGTATTGTGCCGTAATGTTCTATATTCTATGGTGCCAGAATCAAGGCATTGGCAACAAAGCACACTGATTCATTTGAAAACATGGGTAGAAAAAAAATGAGGTTCTGCAGATAATTTCCATTAAACTGAACAAGTATGATCTCAGTGCAGTAATTAAGGTTTCAGGAATTATGTTGAAATGTGACATTGTGGCAATAATTACATTTGGCTCAAACATGGAGCTAGATTGAGTATTACATATTTCTGGATAAGAAGTGTTCATGATGGAAAGGGAAGGAAGGAATGGAGAGAGAGAAGATGACCAAGAGAAGTCACAATGAGAAAATATTGCCCTTTTTTGTTTTTATTATACAGTAATTTTAAGATTAGCTATTAGCTGTTTGAAATACGAATGGCAAAGGTAACATCTGAGTCACGTTAATCGCTTCGGCTATTTCGGGCAGATTCAGTTCTTTAATCAGCTCTTTGTATCTCATCAAGATGTAATTATCTTTGGTGCTTAATCTCCTGTCATTTAGTGATGGGATATAACTTGCAGTAACTACACTGACTGCAGCAACATGGCTGCAAAGAGAAAAGCATTAGATTTTAGCACAAACTAACCACAAGCTGATATGTGTCTTCAGAAAATAAAACAGTCAGTAGGGTTCAGCATGGTGGTCATACCCTTTCATCCATTCAGAACTTAAACACACAGAAAAATTCTAGTCATGTCCCATTGTCCTAAGCAAATTTTTGCATTTCAAATCTTTCATTCCTTTGTTTTCAAAGCCTCCAGAAAAGTTCCTGTGGGTCTCCCAATTCTCCAATTCAATCTCTGCATTGTAGTGTACTAAGGCTCAAAAGGGAATTGGAACTTACTGCAATAAGATTCAACTATGCCAACAGCTGGTAACTTATTATAGTTAAAAGACAATTGCTTGAAATTGTCAATGTTTAGAAAGATAAACAGATTTTTTTTAAAACCCTAAATTAAGACTGTTAAATCATAATGGTAAGACATTTTGGGGAAAATAGGTTCAGGAATAAGAATATAGTTAGCCTGTACATTACGCATGCTTCCCTTAACTGTATGTCTAGAATGATACAATAACCATTGATATCACATTTACCTGTATCTATCTAATTAACAATATATTAGCATTGTACACTTGGAATTCTTTACATTGTCCCCTTGACTATTCTGCAGTTCCTTCAGTGATAATAATCAGGAAACCATTCATGTATGCCAAGACAAACTTTGTCATCACCAAAACTGCAATATGTAGTTTTGTTTTCATTACGAGTGATGTTATTTCCCTGATACTGTCAGGAGCAGACAATAAATTCCTAGTAAATCAATGTCATTTCAACAGGTTAAGTACCACATTTGTGAACCTATAAAAGATCTGTGCTAACATTTTTGTCAGAAAGCTGCAAACTGCTGTTTCACTGACAGAGATTGTCAAATCCAAACATCGATTGTACAAGTTTCTCATCTAAAATTTAGCAGTGGTGAATTAGAGAGGTTTGCTTTCAGCAGTATGCCACATCAGTCAACATGAAAGGATACTGTTGATGATGGATTTGACAACTGAGACAAAATGAAGAGCATGCCAGTCCATCTGCATATTGGCAAATCTATTACACCTGTTGCTAAACAGGTAGAGGTGAATCTACATTTCCTCTACAGAAGTAAACCAAAACAAAATTTAAAATGTCATAATAAAATAACACACACTGGGAAATGCAAGCAATTTGACATTTTAGGTGTCACATTTAATAGCTGTTACCAGCCCAAGATTCCTAATTTTCTACAAAGAAATTAAAGTCTTCTTCAGATACTCTAATAGATAGAACATTGTTAGTTACTCATGCAAGAATATTTCACATTCAGGGCATGACTAAAGCAATCACCGTATTCTTACCACATGATGGGGCTGCTCTCTCACTGGAGGTCTCCAGTGGGGTTTAACCTGAGGGTCACCACACCTCAAGTGAGGGAAGAGGTCGAGAAGGAGTGCTTTTCATGGTAACCTGAGCCAGTATGGGAATTTAACCCACCCTATTGGCATCACTTTATATTGTAAGTTGACTGTTCAGCCAGCTGAACTGAACCAATCTCCAACAGGTCTACATGCTATTTAAGATTAATAAAAGTGGGAGAACCTTTTAGAGACAGGAGAGATACAGACAATGAGAGGAATTGTGGCAGAATCACATGTAAAGTCTAACGATGCATGTCTTGACATCAGGGACAACTCACAATCTTTTAACTAAGTTCCTGGAGCCAAGGTGAGATTCTCATGAGGCTGCACCAATTCCTTATTATCGGGGATTACTGCTTGTTAACAATCTCACGTACATCTCACCTGATAGGTATGCAAGGAATAAAGTTGGAGGCAAAGTTCAATGTGGACAGTCACCACATGGAAAATATGATCTTTGTTATTTGGGTGCTGTGTGGAGGAATGTGTGCAGCCCTCACCTGCAGGGTAGGCCACCTCTGAATGTGTTCTTAGAGCCATGAACCTGGTTTTCTCTTTATGTTCCCAACATAGCTCATTTCCAGCAAGCTGCTGGTGTGACATTGGTTACTGTGACTACCTTCCTAACAAGGTAAAGTTGAATACAGAAGTACTATAGCTGGCAGCAAGCCCAGGACCAACAGTAGGCTGCCCCAGAGACTGAGTGCCCAGCTGAGGGAGAGGTTATAGCCACAGCATGCCTCAGGAGGTGATGGGTCCAGAGAAGGACCAGAGTTTTTCAACTTATTTTCAATTTCTGGGATAAATGGAACATGGGTTCCATATGGTTTTGGACACTATGATGTAATGAAGCCGAATTCTAGAGTGGGACCTGAGGGCTGTAAGAATGGGAGGCCATCCTCTCCCTGGGGCTGTGAAGGGGGCAGTTGCTTTAAAACTTCACTGTGACTGGTTTCTTCAGGGAACAATGGAGGACCTTTGTAGGATCTCTTAGTCATGGACAGTCAGGACAGTGACCATGCCGTCTGTACAAGATACGCTGGTTCATTTCGATCCCCCAATGCAGTCTCCAGAGGGGAATTGGGACAGAGTAGCAGTGACTTGGAGAGGATATGTAGATAGCTGTGGCTAAGGACTGGTAAATTGCATAGAGAGGTGCATCACAGGCTTCTAAAGATGGCACAAACATCAGTGTTGCCGATCATTAGGCAGATATCTGATGAGTGGCATGTTGTTCCAGAAATGGGGAGTAATTGGATGAGACTAGAATCAGGTGGGGCCAGAGCACAGTACGGGTTGGTGGGGAGTTAATGAGGCAAGTTTGGAAAGATATGAGAAATCTCACTAGGCCTCCGTGAAACTCCATCAAACTGAAACTTAGCAAATGACCCTTAGATTCAGCCCATTGTCTTAATATTAGACATTAACCATTCAATGCTAATGTTTTGATATACTCAAAAACTCAAATACTACTACCAAAAGTCACTGTAGAAATAGGAATATAAAAAGAAAATCCAATTCAATTATAAGGTAGGTGAAAGATTTCAATCTGTCTGTTACTCATTTAACTTAGCAACCGAGTTAATAGACAAAGGCCATAGTGTTGCAAACCAAGACGGAAAATCCAAACCAAAACAAAAGTAAATTAATAAATAATTGAACGATTCCACGATGAGTCTTTGAAAGCTTGTAGACTTAAGAAAACATGATACAATTGTTTTGGTTTTGTACTTTATACCATCTTTCCGTTTAGTATAACCAATCACTTACATAAGTGGTCTTTATGTTAAGGAATCATAGAATCCATACAGTGCAGATAGAGGCCATTTGGCTCATCGAGTCTGTACTAACCCTTCATACAGCATCACACCTACTCCCAGCTCCCCAATCCCATCCTTGTAACCCCCACATTTACCATGGTTAATCCACTTAATCTGCATATTCCCTGGACACTACAAGACAATTTAACATGGCCAATCCCTCTAACTTGCACAACTTTGGACTGTGGGAGGAAACCGGAGCACATGGCAGAAGCCCATGCAAACATGGGAAAACATGCAAACTCAACACAGCTAGTTGCCTGAGAGTGGAATCTTACCCAGATCCCTGAGGCTGAACGGATGCAGTGCTCACCACTGTCCCCTACATTCCAGAGTGCACCTTTAAATTCCAATATCAAGTAAGGTAACGTGATCTATGTTTGCAATATTGAATCTTGTTACATGTCTTGACTACTGTAATAAATCTCAAAACAAAGTGGATATGAACAATGAGGGAGGTAAACATTTCTGCAGTTTGAGATCCTCGGAAAGAATAAGTGAGAGAAAGAAATGGAGCAATGCTGTTTGATTCCAATGCACTGATACTTGGAGTTTGAGCAAGATTTATAGCTGCTGCATAAGAAGAACAAAAATATAAAGTTTAGAACAACAATAACTATTGAAGTACCAATAAAATGGTTTTTAATTCTGATGATAGAAGGGTCACTGTTATTTAAGTCAAAGATGATAACCATTGTTTCAGGTAATCAAACATTCTCCATTTCCTTGTAATTTTGAGTACTGTAATTTTGAGAATAATTGAATTGGTTGTGTACATAACATAAATTGTATACCACTAAGTCACTCAGGATTTGCTAAATAGCCTCATATGAGTCTATAAGCCCATAGGATAAATCTGAAACCAGTCTGTTTGAGATAATCCCCATTTTGGAGAATAGGAAAGCTATAATCGACTGTAATCACATTGGGAACATATTGCCACAATCATTAATTATACTTATTGCCTTATTTGTAAACAGTGTTTTGCATAAAAACTCAAGTGACAATAGTAATAAATTTGAGTAAGTCAACTGCAGTCCACATGTGCAGTGCTCAAGATAAAACCGCGCACACCAATTACTGTGATTACATTCAATGTCAACTTATTTCTCTATATTTCACTCAAGATTCATTGAAGATATTGTATCATTATTTTACTTAAGATAGACTGAACTTGGAATACTGTGTCCAGTTCTGGTCGCCCTATTATAGGAAAAATGTGGATGCTTTGGAGAGGGTTCAGAGGAGGTTTACCAGGAGGCTGTCTGGAATGGAGGGCTTATCTTACGAAGTGAGGTTGACTGAGCCCAGACTTTTTTCATTGGAAAAAAGAAGGAAGAGAGGGGACCTAATTGAGGTCTACAAGATAATGAGGGGCATAGATAGAGTTGATAGCCAGAGACTTTTTCCCAGGGCAGAAATTGTTAACATGAGGGGTCATAGTTTTAAGCTGTTTGGTGGAAAGTATAGAGGGGATGTCAGAGGTGGGTTCTTTACGCAGAGAGTTGTGAGAGCATGGAATGTGTTGCCAGCAGCAGTTGTGGAAGCAAGGTCATTGGGGATATTTAAGAGACATGCATACGGTCACAGAAATTTGAGGGTTCGTACATTAGGTTTACCTTACATGAGGATCAATGGTCGGCACAACATCATGGGCTGAAGGGCCTGTTCTGTGCTGTACTGTTCTATGTTCTATGCTCTATCATAATTAATCCTAAATTAAAACAGTCCCCAACAAATATAAAAGGAAATGACTTTTCATGCAAATAGGATTAAATTTTCATGTGACAACGTGTCTTTTTTATTACAGATCAGAAATAATGTCTTCTCAAAAGTTAAATTTCCTGTTGATAAATAATCATGCCGTTTTGTTCTTTTGATGCAAAGAAGTACAGGAGAAAGTACTGAGAAGCATGACCACAAGTAATGTTACTATAAACAAATGTAATAAACTATGAATTCTCTGGCATTCATACACATTATCTATATTTGTATTAAAGTGATAATGCCAGAACCATTCTCTTTCCATGTACAATGTATTTGAAGTGAGTGCCTAGAGACAGAGGGTGGTGGAGGAGAGCTGTCTTTCAGACTGGAAGCCTGTGACCAGTGGTCACAGAGAGATTGGTAGTGGGTCCACTTTTGTTTGCCAATTATATAAATAATTTGGATGAGAATATAGGAGGCATGATTAGTAAGTTTGCAGAAGACACCAAAGTTCTCAGTATAGTCGACAGTGAAGAAGCTTACCTAAGACTACAAATGGATCTTGATCAATTAGGTTAATGGGCTGAAGAGTGGCAAATGGAGGTTAATCTGAATAAATGTGAGGTATTACATTTTGATAAACCAAACAGTGGCAATTAAGCAATTGATAGTAGGGCCCAGGGTTGTGTTGTTGAAGGGTGGCATGGTGGCTCAGTGGTTAGCACTGCTGCCTCACAGCACCAGGGACCTGAGTTTGATTCCTGCTTCAGGTGACTGTCCGTGTAGAGTTTGCGCATTCTCCCTGTGTCTGTGCAGGTGTGCTCCAAATTCCTCCCACAATCCAAGGATGTGCAGGCCTTGCTAAATTGCCCATAGTGTTCGTAGTGTGTAAGGGGGAATGGGTCTAGGTGGACTTGTTGATTCAAAGGGCCTGTTCCCATACTGTTGTTAATCTAATCACAAAACAGAGAGATCGAGGGGTTCAGGTACATAATTCTTTGAAATTTGCATCAGAGGTAGACAGAATGGATAAGAAAGTGTTTTTGAACTGCAAGTCATATTGAGGTTGTACAGGATGTTGGTGAGGCCTCTTTTGGAGTACTGTGTCCAGTTCTGGAATGCCCTGTTATATGAAGGATATTATTAAATCAGAAAAAATTTATCAAAAAATTGCCAGGAATGGAATATTTGAGATAGAAGGAGGAGATCGAAGGGTAACCTTACTGAGGTTTACAAAAGCATGAGGGGCATTGATAAGGTGAATAGCAAAGATCTTTTCCCTCAGGTGGGATAGTTTAAAACTTGTTTCAGTCTAGGAATACAGCCTAAGAATAAAGAAGCAGCCCTAAGCTTCAATGCAGTAGAATAAATATACAATCTATTTGTCTGGACTTGATATTGCCGTGGAATATAGGATTCCCTTTGGATGTAGGCTTCCAAGTACAATCTGTGAATTATCATACATCTATTACGTGAAATAATTGTCTGCCCTCTTTCCATGCCCTGCAGTATTGTATTCGTTTAAAGGTTCAATCCATTTTAAAACTACAAGCCAATACTTTTAAAGATCATTAACAGACATTCAGCAGAAAAGAAAGCAACACTTATAAAATCCCTTGCAGAAACAATACTGATACAGGGTAAATTTGGGAAATCAGTTTTCAAAAGTGACCCAAAAGTGTCAGGAATATCAAGTCCCCCCAAGGAAACATTATTGCAAACAGTTAAATTTGTGTAATAGATGCAGAAGGCGTCGGCATTGTGATATTGTCGCTAAACTATTAATCCAGAGACCCAGATAACGTTCGGGGGACCGAGGTTTGAATCCTGCCATGGCAGATAGTGGAATTTGAATTCAGTACAAAAAAAGCTGGAATTAAGAATCTAATGACCACCATGAAATCTTTGTCGATTGTTGGAAAACCCCATCTGGCCCCACTGTTGAATATACTGACTATCCAGCAGCAAACTCTGGCCTAAAGAAAACAACAACCGAAGCAAACTCACTTGTACTGTCCCTACGGACAGAAAGGTCTGTCGAAGGTTGTTGCAATGGTTCATTCATGAAGAGTGGACATTTTGAAGTGGTATGAGAAAGCAAGCAGCACCCTTAAAATTTCACCTTCGAGAATGTCTGATTGGAAATAATAAAACAAAAGCTATACACAAACTATAAATAATTCCAAGGAAGGTTCGGCACTTAGGATTATAAAGTACCATTTTTGGAACATTGACTAGCATATACACTAAGTTAGTAAAATATACATTTTAATAAGGTAGAATTGTTTTTCACACATAATAGTATGGATTCCAAAACAATAATGTAAAGGTAACAAGACAGATGGATGGAGGGAAAATACAATTCAGTCATGGCATAACTGATCTGCAGAACAGGTTCAAGGAATTGAATGTTCTGTTCATCGCAAATAATGGATCAATGAACTTGATTGGAGGCTTATGGCAGTTACAGACTACGATTGTTTTATTTCACAAGACATGTTGGATTATTCAACATCATTCAGAAACATTTCCTATTTGAATTTAACTAAAGTTTTGGAGAGCTAACATTTTCTCCAATAATGAATCAAATTTTGAGCTTGCCTTTCTCTTCAACAATCCAATCACTGGATCACAAAATGCAGGTTAATATGTTCTAGTACAAGGAAATGATAACTAATAGTTTATTAAAACTTAGCTGGTCAAAAGTTCATTGGTTATTATGCATTGATTTAAAGTCTTGGACAAAGACTCCCATAAAACACTGTTTCAAAACAGTGAAAGAATAAAAATTCAAACTCAACATGGGAATGAATGAGAAACTAGTTGAAAAAAAGCAAGCAGCAAATGTAATTAGAATGTGATATTTATGTGGAATAGGTACTTAACTGGGACACCTGCCTTTTCCTATTTGTCTCTGTTAACACAAATCAGTCATGTTCACTGATGATACAAAACCAGAAAGGTAGAAAGGTTGATTTTGGGAAAATTGTCACAAGTAAAATTGAAAAAATATAAAACAGTGCCAGATGAAGTGCAATAAATATCAATGGAAGGTGTTTATGTTGAGAGAGATAAGTACCAACTGAAAATTAGTTATTAAAACCTGGGGTAAATTCAAACATGTGGTGAAATCATTCTGAATATTTTAGCATTTTTGTTTATTTCCTTACTTTCCTTTTCGGTTCCTTTTCTATCTTGCTATTTTTCTCTCATTATTTCTTTTCCTTACGTGATTGTATATTGAATTGGTTTCTTTAATTAAATCCCCTCAATCTTCAATTTGCTAATTTTCTATTCCTTAAATCTTATTTGTCAAAGTGGTACACTATTTCTTGTCCTGTTTCCTCAGATAGCACATTGCAATCAGTGAACCAGTATCAGCTTGTACTTCCAGTAACTCTGTGGGCAAAATAATTTTGAACTGAAAGCTTCACAGGAAAAGTTAACTAATGGCAAATGTCATTGGATACCTTGTCCTGCAAATTCTGGCCATTCAAATACTATTCCAGTTATGGTTGCCATGAAATAAAAATTCATGTTCTAGACTTAATTCAAAGACTGACCTTATGTGTCATTGGACAAAGCTGCAAAATTTTTTTTTAAAAAAAACTGGAGTTCTTTTTATCATGAGAAAAGATGATTAATATAGTTTACTTAGCTAATGTCACCCTTAAAAACAGTACAGAGAGGCTAAGCCTGGAGCATTTATTCCAGTGTAAAGCAAGAATGTATAATTAGGGGGCAGAAGTTCAAATTAGCAAAAGGCAAACTAACGACTAATGTGAAGATTAGGAGTATAATTTGTCGAAAAATTGAAATGAGCTAAAATATGCTAAATAGGCATCATAATTTATATTTGTCTTGTAATCACAAGGTAGATAGATGGAAATCGAAAAGAGATTACATTACTTTTGAATATTTCTCTGC
Organism: Chiloscyllium punctatum; assembly: GCF_047496795.1. Classification (NCBI taxonomy): domain Eukaryota; kingdom Metazoa; phylum Chordata; class Chondrichthyes; order Orectolobiformes; family Hemiscylliidae; genus Chiloscyllium; species Chiloscyllium punctatum. The sequence continues at coordinate 45,218,783 of NC_092750.1, read as the reverse complement.
ATTACTTCTGTATAAATGCCGTGGGTATCACTGCTTTTAGTTATTTTCAAATACAAATAATGTTAAATGTTTACTCCCATTTATTTTGAGAAGAATTATTTGTTAGGCTAATAAGATTGAATGAGTCTTTTAATGTCTCATTAATTCTTTTGTTAAAATTTCTTCCATTTTATTTAAGGTTAAGAGAATCAAGAGATGGCTAGTAACTGTCTGAGCACATATATAAGGAGCTCTTGTGGCCCAGCATGTGGGATGAGAAGGGAAGTTGTCATGGAGAAAATGTAGAGAATCACCAGGAGACGCAGAGAATTCTTCAAGAAGTAGGTCTTTTATTTGCAAACAAAAAACCGTGATACTGAGAAAGCAGATTCTTGAATGCCCATGAACCTTAGGGTCTGTGGTTTTTAAATTTTTTTTTTATTATGTTTCTCTTAGCTTATCAGCACGTGCAACTATATTAATCAAAGTATCTTACTCTAGCTACACAATAAACCAATGATGTCAGTTCCCATTATCTCTTTAGTTGTACATTCTATTTAATGTTATTCTAATGTCATGGTTAGATATTTATTATCACCTCTGCTACAGTGATCTTCCATTCCAGACTAACCTGTCATGATTAGATATTTAGCTATTCCATCTATTTTTATTTCATGGTAACCATAACTGGAATAGTATTTGAACTGGAATAGTCTCCAGTCTCAAGCTGACTTTACTCACTATTAATTAGATATTTAATGTCATATCCCAAATATTTATGGTCCCAATCTTGTCATAATGACACTTAACTCCCTTTACTAACTGTTATCTCATCTCGCCATTGTGACCTTTCAGCCTCAACCTTACTTTGCTAATTGGTGTAAGCGCATTCCACTATTCTTATCCCATCCTGCCTTCCACAGACGACAGATTGCCAGTTGTCTTCATGCTTTAACCCTTCCCATGCTTTCATGTTCTTTATTTTCCTTAAAGTCTGAGGAAGTCAATAAATGCTTGCCATAAAAGATAAGATGAATGGGGCTTGATTTCAATTTCACCAACTGGCTTGTAATCTATTAACAGCAGTAGAAAGAATCATTGTCTAAAGGTGAAGATTAGAAACTAGGATCTCTGAGATTCTGATTGGATTTACTTTGGAGAAGAAATTAGTAACCAAATGGAAAGTGCTGGAAAATGATTTTGTGTTTGTGAAGTTAAACTGCATGATCGAGTCAAATGAAGTCAATTTGTGGACATATTTTATTCATTGCCACAGAACAAAGCAAGGCACAGCCTTGATACCATCACTTCCTATGAGAAAGTCAGCAGTCACATGACACCAGGTTACAGTCCAACACGTTTATGTGAAATAGCAAGTTTTCAGAGTGCTGATTCTTCATCAGGTGAAGTCTTCACCTGACGAAGGGCTACTCTTCAAAAGCTTGTGATTTCAATTAAACCTGTTGGACTCTTACCTGGTATCATGTGACTTCTGACTTTGTCTACCCCAGTCCAACACCAGCACCTCTACATCGTTCTTATGAGAAGAAAGATCAACTGTAAAGTATTCTCAAAGCTAGAGTTTCAATGATTGGAAACTGAACAAAGGTCTGAAATTATATTAATTTCTGAACAGAATTACAGGTTGATGCTAAATGCAATATCAGGTATCGTTAGACTTTTAAAAAATTAGAAAGCTGTATGGATGTTATATAAAGAATATGTAATGAGGTCTAACAGATAATATGCAAAATTGTGGAAATCCTGCTCGAAGATTCTTAATTCAGTGTTTACCCTTCAATTGCACGATTGTACAGAAGTGTTGAATATGGGTGGATTCCTAGAATTAACTGGAGCTAGAATTTTGGAAATAAATATGTTGTTGGAAGCCTTAAAAAAGGTTTAAAAAATTTATATCTGGCAGAAATGAGATTCAGTAGTAATATACAAATAAAAGTCAATAGTAACAGTATTTTAAGACTCTCCAGACCTGGGGTTTAAGATTCTTCACATAATAAGGCAAATATATGATAAAAGAACTTCAAAGTTCTACAGGTTTGGTCATTACAATACAATACAGTCATTAAAAAAGCATGACAATGCCATGTAACATACTGGTAAACCACTTTATCAGCACAGATATTGTATCAGGCTCTTACTGTTAAGCAAGCTGTTTGAGGGAGGCAGAAATAAATCTGGAAATGGAACACGACAAGATGTTAATTCAGCAAGTGGTTAAGTAGGCAGTTGGAGTAATTGATTAATTGGCTAAATATAAATGGAGATCAGAAGGGACTTGCATATAAATGGAGCTGTAAGACTCAATGGTTAATAATGCTTTACTACAAGAAAGGTGGTTTGTCTTTGCCTCTGATTGTTTTGGATCCAGATTGACGTTTGCAGTACAAAATAGTTGTTTAGAAATGAAGAAGGGAAAGTAAAGTTTCTTCTCATACAGAAGGTTGTTACTTAGAAGAATGTCTGTCTGAAACCAAAAGCAAGATGTCGGGATATGACTTCCCACGAATGATTGCAAAACAGTAGAAGAATGAAGGGGATACATGTTAAACTTTTACAAAAAGAACAAGGTATGGCCTTTGCTTTGTTGCTTCCTAATACAAGCATGAGAAGTGGCAGAATGAGTTTAATTTGGATAAGTGTGAGGCATTGCATTTAGGCAAAGTAAACAAGGGCATGACTTATATAGTTACTGGTCAGGCGCTGAATAATATTGTAGAAGAGAGATACCTAAGGGGTTCAGGTACATAGTTCTTTGAATGTTGTGTTGCAGGTTAAGAGTGGTTAAGAAGGCGTTTAGCATGCCTGTCTTCATTTTTCAGACTTTTGTGTATAGGAGTTGGAAAGTCATGTTGAGGTTTTACAGGGTGTTTGTAAGGCCTCTTCTAGAGTGCTATGAGTAGTTCAGATCACATAGAGAGTGGCTGATACGTGGAATAAATGATCAGGTAAAGTGGTAGATGGAGGTATAGTTACAACATTTGAAAGACACTTGTAGAGGTACATGAATTGGAAGAGTTTAGAGGAATGTAGGCCAAACACAGGCAAGTGGGATTAGTTTTGTTTGGGGAAATTTGGTCAGCATGGAGGATTTGGACCAAGGGCTCTGTTTCTATGCTGTATGACTTCATATCTTAAGAAAACCTGGCTCCTTCAGGTAGGATTATAATAGCTGCTTTAGATCTTAATGTGAACAACTTTCTACGTTTCCCTCAACAACAAAAGAGGACCTCTTTAAATTATGTTGCCAGAGGGTATTTGTATTATATTTGAATTATATTTATGTCAAGGATGTTTTTGAATCAAATGCTTTGATTTATCCAGATTTTCGAGTTCAAGACTTAAAACTAATCATTATATATTTGAAACACAAATTATGAAGTAAACTATTGTGAAAATACTTTTATTTGTGCTCATTTGTGTTTATCCTCTGCAGGTGGACAGTTCAACTGCATCTTACTTTTTCTTGTGGTTCAAATAGCATGGCTGTTTGTTTTTCTTCCTTTCTTTCTTCAAATTGAGTTGGATTCCCAATGGCATGCAGGGAACAAAGGACTAATATAACAGCAATCTCACGGCAAACTCCCTTCTCACACAACTAATAATATTTGGTAAGTCACTTCTAGCATTTCAAAAAAGTCTTAGAACTGTGAAAAGAACCTGGATTGAGCTTAGTCTGTGAGCAAGCATACGAAATGAAATTATAAAGATTCAAAGCTTGAAATGGCATCAGGGTTATAATTGCATCCTACTAGCCTCACTTTTTGAAAAGCCATAGTTCTGACTTAAATTCATACGATGAAAAATAAATGGGTCAAAAATTGTGAGCGTTTGTGGTATCTATCACTCCAATTCATTTGCACCAAGTCAGGATTTTAAAAATTTGCTATTTTATTTGGGATTTGGTATATTTTAACCAATGCACCAAGTTGATGTTGAGGAAAACCTCATTTAGCCATTGCTAATCAAATTAATAACAGCGCCCTTTAATATTTTGTTAGTAATCCTTTTTTTTTTCTAGCTAACATGGCACCAATCTTTCAATACCTTCATCAAAGCACAACTACTGGAACAATAGATTGTTAAAATCATAAGTGTCTAATATTTTAAGATTTAACATCTGCCTGATGTCCATATCTTTGACAACTTTTAAAAAAATTGTTTATGGTCTGCCCTGAATACTACATGGATTCAAGAAATTAAAACCAATGCAGACAAATAGTCCTTTAATTTCTCAATGGTTTTAAATTTTATGCCTAATCTAAGCTGGTCATACAGATAAGGAACCAGAAGAGGAGAAAAACTTCTTTATTTATATCATTCAACATTTAATTGTGTAACAAGGTATGAGTGTTTTGATGCCAGTTATTACCTTCTGAACTAGTTTAGTTAAGTACTTACTTGGTCAAATTAAGTATTATCTGGAAAAAGAGACACCGATAGAAATTTGCTTCTGATCACTAGAGACTTAAGATTTAAACCATAATATTCAAAGAGCAATGGATACAAGCTACCTTCTTTTCAGAAAACAGTTAATCACCTTCATAGGTTTTAAAGAACCCCTGTCAAGTGCATGAGATAAGCATGAAATACAATATTGGTCAATCATGAAATAATTACATGTTCTTTCATACTTCTAGAATAACAAACAAGGCAATCAACTAGACTGAATAAACTTTAAGTCTATCATAAATTGTGATTCAGTTTAAATGGATCAGCTATAAATTCAAGTCTGTTTTACTGAACACACAGCCAGTAGGATGCATATTGGAAAAATAGGAGGTTGTATTTTGGTCAGGAAGTCATGCCAGCATTTTCTGGAAATGGGCATGACAAAATGTCAGACCATGTGAACTCCTATTTTGTTAAAAAATTTCAGCTCTGGGATATTTACAACATTTGACAAAGAACAGCAAAATTTACAAAAAAAAACTTTAATTAGCAGCAGCATAGAAATGGAGATGATATTAAATGAGGTCAAAAGTATTGCCAAAGTCAAATGACGAGGAGCATGGATTTAAGGTCAAAGAGTTGGAGGTTTAGTGTGATGTGAGGAAAAACGTTTCATGGAGGGTTTTGTGGGGGTATTTGGAACTTTATGCCTAAGGGTGCAAGAAGCAGATACCCCATCACACTTAAGTAGTATTTAGATATATGCTTGTGTTACGACATAGGGTAAACCCTTCTGCTAATTAAACCAAACCCAGAAAAGGTCACCTTGCCTTGTAACCTGTTAAAGTATGACTGACAGAGAACTAACCAAATTCTGCTATTTAAAGAAAAAAATAACAATTGTATTCTTTAACTACAAAAGAGAACATTGAACGACAACTATTTACAATTCTAATCCTCCTTTGTCTTAAAGATTTGTTATCTACCTCCCACTCTCTAACAATATACTGATCCGATAAAGCCCCTATTAAATTCACAGCAAATCTATTTTCAAAGCTGGACTGCAGCTGTTGTCTCCGGTTTCAAACTTCCTTTGTTTGTAGATCTTCCAGGGTTGTCTTCAGTCTTCTGCTGAAAAGATGTTTCATATGAAAAAGGTACCTTTTCAGAGAGAGGGTTTGCGCGCAGTCTGTTGATGGCAGAAGGTGTTCTTTCTCTGGTTAACTTTCCAAAATGCCTACTTTTTATATCCCAAAACATCTGATCATCTCATTGATTTGAAGTTGTCAAAACAGTAAAATTCAAATTCGATTTTGTGGCATAATTTAAACTGATTGGTTAAATTTGAACAGCTGTGAAAACAACTCAGTATGTAAGTTACAGCCCAAATGTTACATCTTCAAGTTGTCCAGTACACTCTGTGACATCACAGGTGCTTGCCAGTTTCACTCTCCCTTAAAGGTACAGTACATGCTTTCAACTTCATAACACCTCCCCACTGAAGAAAAAAAGAACCATCATAATGGAAAGATGGCTTCATTTTTCTCTACACTTACCCCCATTACCATGAAATACATAGGACATGAATCTAAGTTCATATTAATTTCTGTACAAGAATATATATAACATTGGTATCTGTTCAATCTTATCTATACTTTATCCATTAAATCCGCGATAACACATCTGCTATCACATTCTTACAACCTGCGACATGTATGATTTGTAAGTTAACAGTCTGCAACATAATACTCCAATGTAATAGTCTCATATTCTTGTCTTTAAAGCATTCCAAATATGTAAGAGGATTGTGATCCGTGTGCACAATCATTTACAACACATTGTATGTGACATAAACATTATAATGTGATTACAGTACCAAACTCAATGATTCTTTTTCGATCAGAGTATTTTTAGATCGTAGATAGTAGGGCGGCATAATCACTCAGTGTCAGGGACCCTGGTTCAATTCCAGCCTCGGGCAATTGTCTGTGTGGAGTTTGCACATTCTCACTGTAACTGTGTGGGTTTCCTCCGGGTGCTCTGGTTTCCTCCCACTGTCCAAAGTTGTGCAGGTCAGGTGAATTGGCCATGCTAAATTGCCCGTAGTGTTAGGTGCATTTGTCAGGGGTAAATGTAGGGGAATGGGGTCTGGGTGGGTTGCCCTTCAGAGAGTCGGTGTGGACTAGTTGGGCCGAAGGGCCTGTTTCCACACTGTAGGGAATCTAATCTAATTTTCTCTGGTGGGTGTTGAGTTTCTTTGAAAAGTAACCAACTGACATTTCAATCCCATCATCATCATCATCTTCCTGGAGCAGTACAGCTCCAATTCCTATGTCACTAGCATCAATTGCAACTTTGAAGGGTTTCAAAGTGTTTGGTGTAGCTGAAACTGGTGTGATGGTTAACACTGCCCTTAAATTGTGAAATGCCTCTTGGCATTGTTCTGTACAGTGAAATTTTATGTTCTTCTTCAGCAAATCTTTAATGGTGCCACTACACTGCTGAAGTTTGGAATAAACTTACAGTAGAATCTGTTTAGTCCCAAAAATCAACACACCTCTTTCTTCGAGGTTGGTTGTGGAAATTCCTCGATGGCCTTCATCTTTGCTTTCCCTGGGGTCTGCTTTCATGAATTCTGTTTTCTGTAAGTTTATTACCAGTTTTGCTTCCCTTAATTGTTCAAAGAGCTCTGCCAACTGTACCATGTGATCTTTCCAGGGCCTTCCAACGATCACTACATCATCCAGATATGAAGGGTTTTTGCCCAGAACATCGATTTTCCTGTTCCTCGGATGCTGCCTGACCTGCTTCGCTTTTCCAGCACCACTCTAATCTAGACTCTGGTTTCCAGCATCTGTGGTCCTTGTTTTTACCTTTGCACAGTTTATTAACCCAGCCACAACTCTGTTCATGAGTCTTTGGAATGTGGCAGACTCATTCTTCACTCCAAAGCGTATCACGTTAAATTGATATAGCCCATTCGGGGTTACAAATGCAGAAATTTCTTTCACTTTCTTTGATAAAGCTACCTGCCAATAACCATGCAGTAAGTCCAAATTGGTGATATAACTGGCTTGTACAACTTTCTCTATACAGTCCTCCGATCTCCATATTGCGTATGGGTCCAATTTTGTTATGGCGTTGACCTTCCAATAGTCCACACAAATTCATTGAGTCCTGTCTAGTTTGGGAACTAACGTGATTAGCAACCTCCACTCACTCTGGCTTGGTTCGATGATACTTTCATTGAGCATTACCTCCACTTCCTTTTGGACCTGTCTGGCTTTGAAAGGATTAAGCCTGTAGGGGTGTTGTTTTATTGGAACAACATTCCCTCCATCTACCTCATATACAATAATATTAGTCCTCCATATCTTATTTTTAAATACATCCTCACACTGTTGTAACAAACCTTTCAACTGTGTTCTTTGCTCATGAGACAGATAACCTATCCCACTCCTCAAGGACCTCCTCATTGTTTAACGTATTTTGAAGCACATCAAATTGCACAACATCTGGATTTGATTCCTAATTCTATGGGGCAGTAGCTAACATCTGTTTCTCCAGTTCTTTCTCTCTATTATAATAAGATTTCAACATATTCATATGACATACCTGATACAGTTTTTACCTAACTGGCATCTTTACCAGTTTATCTTACTCAGTGTTTTCTCAGTTTGATAGGGACCATTAAATCTGGCTTTGAAGGGATCTCCTATCACTGGTAATAGTACTAATACATCATCTTCATTGGAAAATGTCTTATATTCAGAGTTTTTATCTGCCATCTGCTTCATTCTATGCTGTGCCCCCCTTCAAATGCTGTTTAATTAAATCACCTACCTATGCACAAGACAAAGATAGCAAGTTAGAAATTCCAATACAAATACTTTGATACTAGCAATGGTTTTGTAAAATGTGTTATCAGTTTAGATCATACAAAAACATAACTGATCATGGTGTTATCTGAAAGGAACACTCAGTCAGTCTTGTGGCACAATGGGTACTGTCCCTGTCTCTGAGTCGGAAGCTCTGGTTTCATGTTCTACTCTAGGATTTGGTAACCAAAGATGGTGCATTTGTAATCCAGCCAAACAGGTTAATATTTAATTTGTAAATCCTCCCAGCATACACTAATGACAGGCAGTAAGATTGGAAGAGATTCCTGGTCAGGAATGTGAAGGAATGAAATAGGAGCCCTTGCCATTACTATTGCTCCAGCCTACAATAGGCACATTGGTGTATATTGCCATAGCAACATCTCCACCCTCCTTGAGGAAGCTTAGGTTGGCTCAATTGGCTAGATGGCCAGTATGGATTGGATTGGTGCAAATACACACTCGTTCTGATGTGAGTTTTGCCACAAGTAGGGTCAACTGCCTGATGTGTCTATTCTTATGTTCTCTCCCGAAACATAACAAAATAGACATGGATATTGTGGTATTGACAATTCTAACAGAATTTTTTTTTATCGCCAGTTGTTATGCAAAAGTATTACATTCACAGACATATCCAGTTCTGGGCTACTATTAATCAATTAAGTTACACTAACCAACATGCTGTCAAAGCATGTCATGTGATTCCAGGGTAAGATAGTGTTTGTGATCTTAGCTTTTTAATTCCCTCACTGTAACATGGTTATTTACATGCCTTTCAAAGATATTAAGAGTTATACATATCCCAAACAAATACGATTACAAGCAGATAAATATGGTATAAGTTTGATACAAAAAAGGTAATTTTTTAATAAGACTAATATTTCAATTTTATTGCAATGCTTTTGGAGTTTGACTTTATCTTGTTCAGGCAATGTATATTTTACATTAACCTTGGAAGGTACTGTTGCTTTTTAATTATACTTTTTATTTAATTTTCTAACTTGTTTTTCTAACTTTAGGGCTGTATGCATATGTTCTGCTGCTGGAGCTTATGTATGTTAAACCCTTTCTTGTCATTTCTTGGTATTAGGAGATGTCTACACTGAATGACATTGTTATACAACAACTACAACTCTGTATGGCCAAAATGAACATGTTTTCTTAGCTACTGCATAATACTTTCAAGCCACCACTAGTCATAATCTTTTGTAATTCTTATAGTTGCTTATCTATGGCTGCTGGAAAATTTCAAATGTTCAAACTGGTTCTTGCCAAAGAATAAGAGATCAACTTGTGAATGTTACAATTTCGTACTGCAGAGTACCAACATGATGGTCAAGAGGAAAATCTTCAGCTTTGTGTGTTGGTGGTCTACTCATGTGTCAGATGTCGTCATCCTTGTGCTGGTTGATGTCTCACTTCAAAGTCATATCCTGGACATTGACTGAATTGATTTCATCTTATGTGACCTGTTCCACCACAGTAACAGTGGTTTAAACCTCATAAATTGTGACTATATCAAGATATGGACATGCAATAATCCTGCAACTAATGGACAATTAAGCAGAATTTCAGTAAGTGAAGATGAACTTGTATGTTAGTGCTGCAGTTTGATTCTGCCAATGCATGGAATTGATTATCATACTCAGAGACTGTGTGCCATAGACAATGGTGCTGAAGAATGTGTCTTTTAACCAAGTAGTAATATTCCAGTACCCATGTTGAGTTTAGCTTTTAGTATTAACTTAGCTTTTCAGGATTTTTTGGATATTAATGGTTGTCAAAGTTTAATGCCTTAACCCATCAATTTGGTGTGCTAGATTAATATTATGAAAATTTCATTTGAAACTTACCATTCAACTTGGCGGACTATGAACCTCTACTGTTTGCATTTTATGTATTTACATCATATTCACCTTTCTTGATTCACTCTTGGGTGTTACAGGCTGGGCCAGCATTTATTGCTGGTCGCTAATTGCCCTTCAGATGATTGTACTGAGCTACTCCTTGAACTGTTGCAGTCCATGCATTGTAGATAAACGCACAATAGAAATAAGGAGGGAATTCAGGGATTTTTACCCAGTGAAGGAATAGCAATTATATTGCTAACTCGGAACGTGCAGGTGGTGGTGTGCTCATGTATCTGCTGCCCTTATCCTTAAAAAAATTGTCCTTCATTTGGAAGGTGTGATTGAAGGTGTTTTGGTGAACTTCAGCAGTACATCTTTTAAATAGTGACATACATGGCATCTACTGAGGATCAATGGTTGAGGGAATAAGGTAGTGCCAATCAAGTGGGCTGTTTTGTCCTAGATAGTGCCAAACTTCCTGAATGTTGCTAAAACTGTACTCATCCAGACAAATGGGTAGTATTCCATCACACTCCGAATTTTGCGTTATAGATGTGGAACTGGTATTGGGGACTCAGGAGATGAATTGTTCATTGCAGTATTCCTAACTTTTGACCTGCCCTTGAATCACAGTATTTAGTTATGGCTATGCCATTTCAGTTTCTGGTCACCGGTAACACCCAGGATGGTAATGTAATTGAATATGAAAGGTAATGGTTAGATTCTCTTATTGGAGATGGTCAATGGCTGCCATTTGTGGGGGCACTCCTGTTTAATTGCTATTTTCAGCCCAAGTTTGGATATTGTCCAGATCATGTTGATTTGGATATACACTGTTTCAGTATCTGATGACTCTCAAATTAAACTGTACATGCTACAGTCATCTTTGAATAGCTCCACTTCCACGCTCATGGAGAGTGGGTGATGCAGCTGAAAAGGTTAGGCCTGGGATTCTGTCAGTGTTGTGATTTGGTGCCATCTTGTTAGTTTTGTTTTGGGACTTGGGTTGAACTAGATTTTCTGTAGATTTGACTAATGCTCCTGTGCCACAAGCTTTATGGATATCATGAAAAGTTGGACAGCTTTTGGGTAGCAGCAACAAATCCTTTGTTTATAGATATTCATCCGTTATTTGGCTTGAAGCACTTTGCTGATGATACCACACCATTGTTGGCATGTCCAAAAGCATGTAATTGCTGTTGGCCTGCCAGTATTGAGCTCCATAATCGCATCCATCCTCCGATAATGGTAAGGCCTCTTGTTTTCTTGTCAAAAAGATTTTTTAAAAGACTTTAATTGGTGTGGATGCAATAGCTAATTCAACAAGGCCGGTAGTTCCCCTTCAGAAAAATCAACTTTACCCTTTCTAAAATTTGCTCACTAGATTTTTGGGTTGCACTCTGCCTGAGAAAAGTTGAAGTTTAAGTCTTCTTTTGAACATGTATTTGAGGATTTTCCAGATCTTTTCTGGATCTTTGAATGCCCTTGGAAAGACTGGGCAGGTTAATTCTGAGAAACCTCTCCTCAAGGTTAAGCAAGACTTACAGAGCTTTTATTATTTTTTGTTATCTATCACTTGATCTGTAAAACATTCATTGTTTGCATTGTGGTAATTCAATAGACGTATCACTGACTATCCAATCCATAAATGCTTACCTTCCGTTTGTCTTTTTGTTTTTGTTTTGTTTTGGAAACAGAATGCAGTGCAATATTTGTTTATTGTCTTTTCTTTGCTTTTTACGTATATTAAAAAACTGTCCATTTTACTTCTGCCTTTGTTTCCCTCTAACTTCCCCTGTTGTTGCTCGTTTCTTGGCCTTTGTCCCTTTTAAAACTGTTTGAGGGATTACATGCTTTTAGTTTTGCACGTGGAAGTTTTTACCTGAAGGAGCTTGTGCCTAATAAAGAATGATGACATCATGTAAGCATCCCTCTCCTTTCATCTCAAAAATTTTGAGGAAAAAAGATCCAACCAACTAATCTCCTAATATAAGTAAGCCTTTTTATAGGTAGTAAACCACATTTTTTTTTTGTTTTAAGCCGTATTTACTTCTGAGATCTAAGCTGCCTAGAAAATTTCACTACCAGATTTTACATATCTGATGAATAACATGTAGGGATTATTTAAGAAAGAAGTCCTCATTCTGTAGCCTTGAGTATTTTTGCATTTGTAAATTCAGCCTTTATTTTTCAAGCAAGGAGACATTAAGAAATTTCTCTGTATATTGATTTTTTTTTTAAATATAGGAAGCTGCCAATGCCAACCATGATAGGACAATATTTGCAATTTGCTTCATCACATGAGAAACTGAATGTGGATAGTGTGGCATTGTAATAAGCTTTTGGTGGATTCTTCAACTAACTCTTAAACATTTGCAGGCATCTTCATGTCTAAGCTAACATTAAGCTCAGGTTACAGCAGTATGCTATCAAAAGTGTCATGCTTCAAGTGATCCCACAATAAGATGGAATATGCAGTTGTTATTCTCTGAGGTCATGTACATGCCTCTCAAGGTATCATAACAGACTGAGTATCTTAAAGATATACTGACCATGATATATAATGCAACATGCCAATCTCCATTCTGGTTCATATGGAATCAGGACCTGCATCCTTTCCCCCATCACTGGTGACCACTGCACAATGGATCTAGCATACCTTTAGACTGGACTTAATTCTTCTTTCATTTCTACAATGAATTTTGGCATCTTACAACATTGCAAACTAAATTATTTTGAAACAACAAAAATGAGTTTGACTTTAGAAAACACTACAAAGTAAATTGACAATTCAATTACCTCTCACCTTCCGTGCAAACATCACTGATAGATTTAAAAAGTGTTGACCCCATCTGCTGCCTACAGTGTTTCTCAATGTCTTAATCTACCCCAATGTCTCTACTTTGTAAATAGCGTAAGTGTACAGCATCAGGAGAGACAGAGTTAGGTTTATTGTGGGACGGCTTAAGGTAGTATTCAGAACCAGGTCATCATAGAAACACTAACTCTTCTCTGAGTGGTGTCATAATGTGTTTAATATTCAGTTGGACCTCCAGAGAATAGCACACCCATCAAAGCAATACTTCTTCACTTTGTCTTAATCCAACCAAGTTGGATTACATTTTTGGATCAAATTATGATATCAGGTTGATTCTTCAGCCCTGTAATTCCAAAGTGAGTAAGGAGATGATATTTATTAACAGTACTGCAGCTTATATTCATAAATTACTACTATTAAAGCAAATAAATTAATATCTCAAAGTTATATAATTAATAACGCTGTTCTTATTTTTAAAGATTATATTCTTAGAGTACCAAATAGAACACATGGTGGATTTTGTCCAGGCATTTCTCCGGGTGGCAGTGGTTAGCACTGCTATCTCACAGCGTTAGGGATCTGGGTTCGATTCCAAACTTGGGTGACTGCCTGTGTGGTGTTTGCGCATTCACCCTGTGGCTGTATGGGTTTCCTTTAGGTGCTCTGGTTTCCTCCTACAATCCAAAGATGTGGTGGTTAGGTGAATTGGCTAAGCTAAATTGCCCATAATGTTCAGGGAGGTCTAGGTTAGGTACATTAGTCATGGGTAAATGTAGGGTAGGGGAATCGGTCTGGGTGGGTTATTCTTTGGAGGGTCAGCGTGGACTTGTTGGGCCAAACAGCCTGGTTCCACACTGTAGGGATTCTAAGTTCTAAGAGACGCTATTCATTTAACAGGACAAAACAGTGGTGGCATAGAACACATCCATGAATATTCAGTGCTCTTATTTTAAAATAGTGGAATGAATCATTTCTCAGTCTGATTTTAGCTGAGGTTTAGAATGGTTATGTTCATATAGAAAATGAAATTACGAGAATTTGTGAATTTTACAATACATTTTCAATCCAATGTACTGACAAACAATTCTCTCATTTTCAGTAGAAACATGAATTTCTTTACATTTAATTTCCTTTATGAAGGTGAAGTATAATCTTATCCATCTGATTTAATACCTGTAGATAGAATTGGCATTCTGACAGTCTCCTACTTAACTTTGCCACTTCACTGACCTTTTTTTATGACTTCTTTTTTCCTTACGACTGCATCTGCTGACAGATTTACTGCTTCTGTGCTGCAGTGTTAACCCCAGAAAGTTATGGGTACTATATGAATCTTCAGTTTTGCATACAGCTACATCCGTTGGTTTGTACCAGCATTTTATACATCATTACTTTTGTGCCTGGTGATAATTTTTGAAGTTTTGATTCAAGGACTTTCATCAGGGAGTTGCTTTTTAATATATTCTGGTTTATTTAGAATTTCTACATTTGCTCTTGTTTCAAAATGAGTGCAAAGCCAATATATTTACTTTTTGTTTTTCTCATTCACTTTTGGCTAGCAAGTAACATTATAAACCTGCATGTATGTGTTCCATGTTGTATAACCTGAAATTTGCAACTTTCACACTGGCCACTTAACATTGAATTGTACATTGGATGCAAAACATATACACTACTAATAAGTTCTAATTTTCCACACCTTGGTAAAGTCATCTGTAAGTTTTTAACTGATGAATTAATGGAAATTAATTCAATATAGCTTAAACCATCGTATAAGTGAAATACATACATGAAATCATGCAATCAAAAATGGGTGAATCAGTGAAACAAACTTGTTAGATAAATTGCAGATTACCTAGAAGTCATTTTCACTGAAATTCGATCATCCAGAAAATAATTCCTCACATTTTAATAGTTGAACAGTTACTCATTTTCAGGTCAGTTCAAGTAATTGGAAAACACCAAATCTCTACAGATGATACAAAGGAATTTAATCAAACAGTTTTGATGGAAATGTACAAAGCTATACCAAAAACTCAAATGACAACAGTTAAGTTGATGTTAGTTAATGTTCATATACAACAAAATAGAGCATAGCCAAACAACTAATCGAAGCAGGTATTAAAGTTAGAGTGAGTTGTTCTTTCCTGCACTGTGTAAAAATTCTCTTCACATTGGTTATGTAGTTAGATCTATGAAAGATAGTACACTAATGCCATCTACTGTCCTCCAAATCAATATGGAAAATATTTAAGATTTCTTACTAGTTTCTGGTATGATCTCAGAATAGGTCAAACTACAAATGATTTGTTTACATTTAATTCATTATAATCATATGAATTCAAATATTTTTTCCTATATAACTTTAGAGTCATAGAGATGTACAGCATGGAAACAGACCCTTCGGTCCAACCCGTCCATGCTGACCAGATATCCCAACCTAATCTAGTCCCACCTGCCAGCACCTGGCCCATATCCATCAAACCTTTCCTATTCATATACCCATCCAAATGCCTCTTAAATGTTACAATTGTACCAGCCTCCATCACATCCTCTGGCAGCTCATTCCATACACCTACCACCCTCTGCGTGAAAAGGTTGCCTCTTAGGTCTCACTTATATCTTTCCCCTCTCACCCTAAACCTGTGCCCTCTCGTTCTGGACTCCCCCACCCCAGGGAAAAGACTTTGTCGATTTATCCTATTCATGCCCCTCATAATTTTATAAACATCTATAAGGTCACCCCTCAGCCGCTGACGCTCCAGGGAAAACAGCCCCAGCCTGTTCAGCCTCTCCCTATAGCTCAAATCCTCCAACCCTGGCAACATCCTTGTAAATCTTTTCTGAACCCTATCAAGTTTCACAACATCTTTCCGATAGGAAGGAGACCAGAGTTACACGCAAAATCCCAACAGGTGGTCCAACCAATGTCCTGTACAGCTGCAACATGAGCTCCCAACTCCTGTACTCCATACTCTGACCAATAAAGGAAAGCATACCAAATGCCTTCCTCACTATCCTATCTACCTGCAACTCCACTTTCAAGGAGCTATGAAACTGCACTCCAAGGTCTCTTTGTTCAGCAACACTCCCTCGGACCTTACCATTAAGTGTATAAGTCCTGCTAAGATTTGCTTTCGCAAAATGCAGCACCTCATTTATCTGAATTAAACTCCATCTGCCACTTCTCAGCCCATTGGCCCATCTGGTCCAGATCCTGTTGTAATCTGAGGTAACCCTCTTCGCTGTCCACTACACCTCCAATTTTGGCGTCATCTGCAAACTTACTAACTGTACCTCTTATGCTTGCATCCAAATCATTTATGTAAATGACAAAAAGTAGAGAACCCAGCACTGATCCTTGTGGCACTCCACTGGTCACAGGCCACCAGTCTGAAAAACAACCTTCCACCACCACCCTCTGTCTTCTACCTTTGAGCTAGTTCTGTATCCAAATGGCTAGTTCTCCCTGTATTCCATGAGATCTCACCTTGCTAATCAGTCTCCCATGGGGAACCTTGTTGAACGCCTTACTGAAGTCCATCTAGATCACATCTACTGCTCTGCCCTCATCAATCTTCTTTGTTACTACTTCAAAAAACTCAATCAAGATTTCCCATGCACAAAGCCATGTTGACTACCCCTAATCAGTCCTTGCCTTTCCAAATACATGTACATCCTGTCCCTCAGGATTCCCTCCAACAACGTGCCCACCACTGAGGTCAGGCTCACCGGTCTATAGTTCCCTGGCTTGTCTTTACCGCCCTTCTTAAACTGTGGCACCACGTTTGCCAACCTCCAGTCTTCTAACACCTCACCTGTGACTATCAATGATATAAATATCTCAACAAGAGGCCCAGCAATCACTTCTCTACCTTCCCAAAGATGGAGATTTATCCACCTTTGTGTTTCAAGACACCCAGCACTTCCTCCTCTGATATCTGGACATTTTGCAATTTGCAAATGTGAAAAATCATTGAAAGGCACAATTAACTGGAGTTGTTATACTTCACATATTTGAAACTTTTAGATTCTTGTAATATTGTATACCTCAAATGAAAGTAAATAATGCAGATACTGGAGTTTTGAAATAAAGATGCGAAAGAAACTCAGCATATCTGATAGCATGTGTGAAGAGAGATACAGTGAAAGATTTGGCAGGGCTGACCTTATAGACGTTTACAAAATTATGAGGGGCATGGATAGGATAAATAGACAAAGTCTTTTCCCTGCGGTCGGGGAGTCCAGAACTAGAGGGCATAGGTTTAGGGTGAGAGGGGAAAGATATAAAAGAGACCTCAGGGGCAACGTTTTCACACAGAGGGTGGTACGTGTATGAAATGAGCTGCCAGAGAATGTGGTGGAGGCTGGTACAATTGCAACATTTAAGAGGCATTTGGATGGTATATGAATAGGAAGAGTTTGGAGTGCTGGCAGGTGGGACTAGATTGGATTTGGATATCTGGTCGGCATGGACAGGTTGAACCGAAGGGTCTGTTTCCATGCTGTAAATCTCTGACTCTGACTCAGCAGTATTTCATCTATTAGTATTATTTTACTATTATTATTGATATGCCTTCTGGAGTACAACAATAACTCAAGCTATTGTTTACTCTGCTGATCTTCCTCAATTAGGTAAAAAGACATTTCTAAAGCAAGTATTATTGCTGGGCTGTTAATTCCACAGACCAAGGTAATGATCTGGGGACATTGGTTCAAATCCTGCCATGGCAGAATATGAATCCAATAAAAATCTAATGATGACTACAAAATCATTGATTTCAGAAACAACCCACCTGATTCATTAATCTAACTTCAGGAAAGGAATCGATCATCCTTACCTGGTCTGGCCTACATGTGACTCCAGTGCCACAGCGATGCTTACCAGGCCTCTGGGCAATTAAGGATTCACAATAAATGCAATGTTCTCATGTGAATGAATGAAGAAAAAACTCAGTTCCTCTGTTCGAGTCTTCATTTAAATGCACTCTATCCATGATGACGGAATATTTTGGAGGCACTTAATACACTAGACATTGGGCATATTTAGCACTTATACCTAATTTCTAATTTACAGACCACTGACAATTTGTTACACATTATCTACATTTTTTTTAAAGATGATAAGTATGCTGACTTTCGAATAAGGGATGGACAGCAAGAGGCTATAACTTAGATTAATCTTTTTTTTTAAATCTAGTGTATCCAATGTTCTCTTTATGGACCCTTAAAATATACCACCAGGTCATTGAATTTTATAGAACAGAATGTGGTCATTTGAAAGAGCTAACCAATTAGTCAACAACCCACTGAACTTTGCCTACAACCTTGACATTTTCTTCTTTAGATACTCATCAAATTAACTTTATCTGTGTCCTATTTTCCAACACCTCTGTCACTGAAATGGTAACCAATATGTAACCTATGAAAACATTCATTAAATTGTTCTTGACCTTTGCTGTAACAAAGAACAATACCAGTGCAGAGGAACTTCAATTATCTGAACATCAATTATCCGAACAAAATTGAACAGTCCTGATGCTTGGCTAAACTGTGTTATCTGAATGTTTGATTATCCGAACATTTGATTATCCAAACAAAATATTCCCCGCCTGTGTCGTTCGGATAATCGAGGTTTCTGTGTATATAAATCCTGATAGATAACAGAAATCCCTTTATCCCTGGTACTATTCCAGTAAATTAACAAAATGGTCCTTAAAATTGGACACCATACTCCGACTGAGACTTTACCAGTAGTTTATAAAGATTTACCTTAACGCTATTCTTTTATACTCTGTAGACAGAGTTTTCCCTTTCTTGGAGGTGGTGAGAAATGTTGAACTGCAGAAATAATTGGGTAAGATGATACTTCAGAGATTTTCCCCTTTCTTGACATCTCACCAATTAAGTTCTGGATGGGAAGGTCCATTTGAAACCTCTGACACCAGAAATCAGGGCTCTGTTTAACTAATGGCCAGTTGAAGAGTTCAACTCACCACTGTCACAATTACTTGTTTTCCCAGCAAACAAGGAAACTGATTGGTTTCTTGATCTGACTGCTAGGTTATGGTGGTGGTTGGAGAGAGAACTCTGGGAGCAATTGGAGACTGGGGTAGGTGGCAAGAGGTGGCCCCTGAAAGCAATTGCCCTTGGCTTCAACACCCACCCCTTCTCCCCCACAACACCCACCCCTTCTCCCCCACAACACCCACTGAGATGCAAAGCAACCTACTTTCCCTTCCCACTATTGGATACCCTAAAGAATGACTGATGGCCTTTAGCACCCAAATGCTTCCAGCCTCTGATTAGCTGGCAGCATCCAATGAGGTGGAACTCCAGTGACTTGGCTTACAATTCAAGGATTTTTTTCATTGGTAGGTGCAGTGAATTCATCAGCCATGAACATGTCTGCCTCCACTCTTTGGCTGCGATTTATATAAAAACAAATAAGGATCCATATCTTTAACAGTTTTCTCAACTTGTTCTCCCACTTCACAGATTTCAATACATAATATATTTCTTAAATTGTACATTTGTTTTACTTGTCCTCATGCTTTTGTCACTTTTTTCTTCCTTGCCCACATGTAACAGTGAAAATTGTAGAAGGATATATCTCAATGGAGGCACAAAGAAAGCATTTTATAATGTTACATAATTTTGCAGTCTCCCAATGGTGTGCTGATTAAAAAAAATTGCTTAAAAAAAAAAGGTTACAACAATTATTACAGATTTTAATGACTATCCTGTCTTTGCAGGTTTGTAGTCATTTAATTGTATAAAAGGTAGCTGCATAAAATTCAACTACTTGCTCAAATCCACTATTTTTCTGCATAGATACCAGGTTCAAGCACTAGCATATTTCAGGCAGGTTACCAATGCCCTTTTCAATGCAACTGAAATGTCTACTTTGGCAGGGGCTATCACTACCATATTTTAACACTGTTAAGTAGGCCGATACTGCTGGCTATAGATCTTGCACTTCATTGTTAAATCGACCAGCCTCCCAATAATCAATTGCCGTTAGGAAACCACTTATTTAAGTGTGACTGGCCCTACTCCTTTATACAGCCAATGATCTCTCTTGTCTTGATTTCCATGCAGCAGAGCACAGATACAAGAAGAGTTTGTTGTCACTTCTAATGAGAGTTTAATATGTAGCCACGAATAATTAATATCATTTAGGTATTACACCAAATTCTTCCACTGATCCAGATTATGTAACTGTTTTTGATCTGTCAAGCTTTGAGAAGTTTTCTATGCTAAAGGTTCTATAAAATGCAATTTGACTCTCTTATTATGCTAATATTTATCAATTTCATCTATTCGCACAATTTTTCTAAGGCTTCTTCCTGTTTCAAACAAAACACATTTACTTTCTCAAATCACTTAATTGTAATGTACTAGATCTGCGCACGCTAATTTTCCATTTCTACACCAGCTCCAATTCCATGCAAAAAGTTGGTCATATATTTGAAAATAACTCAGATTGGCAATATTTGTACAGTATATCAATTCTATCTCTGACCACTAGATGACTCTTAAAGTTTTAATAAATTGTAGTTCCCAAGATATGCCAACCCTCCAACCAAGCTCTTTTGCATTATATTACCAGCAGGCAAATAACATTTAATTTATTACTAAGGTCAATTGTTTTATTTCCTAATTAATCTAACTTTGGTGATTATTTTAATGGAATCTTAAACTAACATTTTTTATTACTTAAAGACAAAAAGGATGGTAAATCAGGAGTATAATTTCCCACTTCTACCAATCATGTTACTAATCAAATAATCTTAATGATCATGTAGGATGTTTCCTTCCCATAGTCGTTCATCACATTGAACATGAATATATTCTGATGAAATATGCATTTAGTATTTCTAAAGTGGATTCTTTTTAATAAGTCCAATTTAAAAAGAAATCTTTGACTCAAAGAAATGTTAAAATTGTCTATCTTAATTCAATAGCGCTTTTAAACTGTACAGTCAGCAGTGTTATATACAGTTAACCTATACAATAACTAATTCAGGATGTTCATGGGGTAATGATAGGTAAGATAGATGAAGCCCAGAGACCAAAATAGTTCAGTAATGAGATAGTTGACAGTAAGCCAGGAAAGGAGAAAAGCTGAGACTGGGGACTATATAAGTACGTGAAAATGGGTTGGTTGTGCTGAAAGCAGCCCGTGTCATGACAGGGCCTGAAGTTCAAAGGTGGGTAAAGGACATGGAATGAGGTATTCAGAATCTACAGATTATTGAACTCTATACTGAATCCTGAAGGCTGTAGAGTTCCCAAGCGGAAAATGACAACACCATGCTGTTCTTCCAGCTTGTGCTGAACCTTGCTGGAGATTTGTAGAAGGCCTGAGGCAAATGTTAGCCAGGGAATAGTGTATTGGAGTGACAGGCAACTGGAAGTCAGTGATTTTAATAGGCAGAATGCAAATGTTCTGCAAAGTGGTCATCCAGCCGGTGTTTCATCTCCTCAAGGTAGAGGCAACCACATTGTGAGCAGCGAATACATTAGATAAATCATTGCTTCACCTGCATTCTTGATTACTGAGGTGGGAGGTAAATGGGTAAGTGATTGCATGGAAAAGTGCCATAGAGGTGTGGGGAGTTGCTGGGAGTGAGCCTGGCTGCCCTGGTGGAAATGGTCCCTACAAAATGCTGACAAGGGAAGGAAGGGGAAATATGTCTTTGGTGCATATGTTGGCTTATGATCCACAGATAAATACTCTACTGTGCTTTAAATTTCTTGGTATTTGAATTATTAAAAAGTGTGATTATAATAAATTGAAATTCTAAACAGGTTGGCTACTTCCATTGACTTGTTTGATGCTTTGTTGGTTGACCCAATGGCGTTAGACAGACTCCTTCAAGTATAATGATAATTTAAGCTCAAAGTATATTAGATGAGAGACCGCATAGAGCATGATTAAATGAATGGTTACCAACAAAAACAATTACTGCTAATTTGGGTTAAATTACCCATGTGTGATTAATAAATAAAGTTTGCATTGTCCGAGAGACAGAACCCTATTGTGCCAAACAGTATCAGACTTGTTATATTGATGTCCTGAACCATAATTATAATCATACATTTTAAATAGCAGTGTAAAAGCTAAGGGTGTGGGGAAAAGGTAGGAGATTGGCATTTGGTAATGATGTTTGTTTGAATGGCTGGTGCAAACAGGCTGGACTGAAAGGCCTCCTTCTTACTGTAACACTTCTGTGGTGAACTTTTTGAGATGCATCATAATTGCAGAATCCTTGACTGAAGAAATGCTTTGTTAGAGAACACCTGATCCATATTCTGAAATACATTGATCAGTGGAGTATCTACTTGAGTGATAAGGTGTTCAAGAAAAGTGAATATAGTTCAGTTACATTAGTTGCTAAATGTTGTGAAAGATTTTGTTATTTATATTAAACAAATTATTTAGCAATGCATTTAGTTTTTCAGCATCTACGGTAACTAAAGTGGATCTTAAATCAGATTAGAAGTACATTAATGTTAACTTGAGCATTTAGCACTTTTTAAGTGCCTGTTTAGTCAAGATGCTGAGATGGGAGCAATACCCTGGGATGGTAATGTTGCTGCTTCCTTATACTTGAAGAATAGATCAAAATTAAATCCATGTAACTTTGTGGAAACACTACTACTTAAAATCAAACCTTTTCATTAATTATGACTATATTATATAACTAATTATACAATTAGTTTCAATTATTGAGTTATTCTGTGAATTGAATCATTCTCAATAAACCAAAGCCACAAAATAAGTTCATGTTGACTTCAACTATGCTATTTGTTCATGCTTCAATACACTGAATTAGTCTTTAATATTTAAAGAAGACACATGCATTGACACAGCTTAACACATGAATTGTGCTATAGGTTCTTATTTAAAGCTCATCTCTACTGTGTAGTTTCCAGATTTTCTCTCCTTTCCTAAAAGCAACAAATTGCCTGTCAGCCTTCATTGGACACTGACAATGACATCTGAGCTTAGAGGTGGTTAGCCTACCTGGCAATGCTGGCTGGCATACACTATGACAATTAGAATTAGAATCCCTACAGTGTGGAAACAGGTCCTTCAGCCCAATAAGTCCACACCAACCCTTGGAAGAGTAATCTACCTAGACACATTTCCCTTACCCTATATTTGCACCTGACTAATACATCTAACCTACACATTCCTGAATACTACAGGCAATTTGGCATGGCCAATTTACCTATACTTCATATTTTTGGATTGTGGGAGGAAACCATAGCACCCAAGGTAAACCCACACAGATGCAGGGAGAATGTGCAAACATTGCCCGAGATTGGAATTGAACCTAGGTCCCCAGCGCTACAAAGGATCAGTACTAGCCACTGAGCCATAATAGCTACTCAACATGCACTAGAGGCCAAAAGCAATTCCATTGTACAGATATTCTAAACATTTGAGTTATTGGCTCAAGTAAAATTATAAACTGAAGTTACACTGTTAGTTGTGCTTTGCTGCAACACATAAGCACTAATGTAGTTGATAATGAAACCAATGCTATAGCCAGCCCATAGTAAAACAGTCATCTCAAACTCTGCTATCATTGGTTTCAGCCAACAGTGCAATAAACTCTGAAAATAAAACTAGTCATTAAGTGAGAAGTAGCAGAAAACTGGAAAGTTCCACAGCCCTTAATTCCTCTTATTTTGTAGTAAATGAGCCCATTGATTTATAATCTAGTTCAGACATGTCAGTTCTCTCACTTGTATACAGCAGGAGTGCATTTAGCTCATTATGCACTTGCTCATTAACTATAGTCAGAACATTGGGACAAATGAACCCTCTACACTATAGACACTTTGCACACAGTGATACATTTCACTTCATCCTCTAAAGTTAGAAAAAGGTACTACACAACACTTTTGTGAGATATGATGAAGATAGAGTATAGAAGTCGAATTTTGATCCATCTAGTTTCTAATAATGCTCCTGGTTCAGAGTTGCTCAAAGACAGTAGTTGAATGCAAACAGTCAAGCTGTTGAGAACAATATAAACAAGTTGATGCTTGACATGACTGCACATCAATTCAATACATCATGCTGAATGCAATCACAACAGCACGTCGAATGGGACCAGCAGGTTCTCATCTCTGTTCAAAGTGAAACAAGGCAATTTGAATCATGCAATTACTTTCATTTCACATGCAGTGCAACCAAAATGTTGGTAGAGGAAAAAAATATCTTTTAAAACAAGCTATACAAAGTCCAGGGAAAAGTTAATCCATTTTGCCTTAGTGCACACACCCTACACCCTGGTTGTGAGCTGAGTCGAGATCAAGGTTGTGAACTACTAAAGGCTGAAGCAGCAAATCATTGGCCTCTATTTCTTTGAATGAAGTGGAAGGTAGAGATAACGCTTAAAACTGTTTAGTTATGACCTAAAGATGTTACTTAGAAACACAAACTGCCATTTATATCCTGACAACCAATCATTATTTTGTAGGCAGTTCCTCCTCATTTGCATCTCAAAAAATGCATTGACATGGTAATGTTGAGGTTCTTCCCAGAGAAATAGAACAATTAACTGACTCGTTTAGAATTATATTGTCTTTTTATTTAAGTTCCTCGTGCTGTTTCTCATTGCCTGAAAAGATGCCTGTTTGTAGATGTATATTTTTTAGAAAGAACTGATTTTGTAAGAACTGTAACAGTGGCATTGGGTATAATTTTCTGGACCCTCATGATCTAGATGGAGATGGGCGAAGAGTTTAAGTAGTAGCACGTGAACATACCTGGACACAATGATAATTAATCCTACGAAAAAAATCTCAAATGTACCAGCATACAAGTCCAGCAGAAATTCAATTTGACAGTTCAGCAAGAATGAGGAATCTACTATTAGTATGTGTGACCTATCCTTCCCTCCCTCCAGCTGGCTGTTCTGTTCATCTTTCTGTCCCTACTGGAGCTTTCTGATGTGGAGTGTGATACAGCAAAATGATCGCCATGATGTTTTAAGTTAATTTGAAAATTTAGCTTCTATAATCTCCCAATTAAAAAGAATTTTTGTTGCACCATTTTTTTAAGCATTGTATTAGTTACTGCACTTGAAATAGTGCTAAGTGCAGGAATAGAAGTAAAAATTGCAAAATTATTAAAGTTGGAAAAGCTTGCATCATATTTGCTTCTCCCAGCTGCCAGCTCTTTTCAATTAATCTTTGAAGAAAATTGAACTGCTTGAAGTTCCCTTCCAGATGGCCAAGGTGGAGGAATATCTGTGACAACAACCTGGGAGTCTACAGCACTGCTGCTACCACTGCAACAAGCTGATCTTCCTGTTACAGTTGTTTGATGAATTTGGCAATTTTTTAACTGCACTGTGTTTCACTGACCTAGCTAAGTAAGTAATTGTTGGTAGCTGAGTTAGAAATAGTACATAGAAAGTTACAATTTAGCTGATAGTATACAAGTGCAGTCTGACTAAAATGAAAAAAAATGTATTTCTTAATGAGGCATCTTGCAAGGAAGGCTGGAAAGGCTATGCCACTCATACAGAGACAAAACACTCAATGAGCAAATCTCATAGCCAAAAGACATTGTCCATACAAACTCGCATGCAGCCTGGTTTGGTTTTTATATGGCCTAGAACTGATGGGGCACATCAGAAGAGGAAGGCAAGGTCAGATGAGCTCCAAAAGAAGTACAAGACTGCTGGACAGAGGCAGCAATACTTGTAATTTCAGTCAGGAGGGACAACACCTGTCTGATAATTGGTGCTAATAGTCTCATTCAATGCAAAGAATCAACACAACATTGGTCCAATGTACCTTCTGGTTCTTTAAAAGCATAAAACAACTGGAACAAGAAGAAAATGCACAGAAGGGCAAGGGAGGACAAGAAGGGGTTGTACTTAAGATACTAGGGCAAAATTCTGAGTTGTGACCAGCCAACATTTGGACTTCAGATCTAATTTGAGCATGGAGAAGGAAATTTGGAAATTCTTTCTTTAATACTGAAATTCTGGGATGGGAAGCTGAACATAGAAAATTTGTTATCTTTATTAAAAGCATTATTTTCTATCACACAAATTATTAAAGACTGTAAAAAGAAATTCTTATAAAACAGGATAATTCTTTCGGAAATCCGACAAATTGGCAAGCTAGTTCCAAATGTCAGAACATAAACATAGAAAGTGGAGGAAGATCTCACAAATGGAATTTGTTTTGAAGCAAAGATAAATCTTTTATTGTGTATCCAATTGTATTCAAAGTGCAGAAAACACAAGTAATCACTTTCTTCAGTTTAAAAAAGTGCACTACAATTGTGGAAGATAGATAAATGGCACAAATCTTCCATGAAACTCACCAAGAATAAAATAACATGATGCAAAACAGCCATCATGATTTTTTTATGTTGGGAAAATACAATTTTGTTTACTAAAATACTTAAGATTTTCAACACTGCAAGCATTTCACAGTTGATTTCAGTGTTATCGAAGACATATAGAGACGAAAAATGTCTTACAATTTCTAGCTTAAATGTTGAAAGAAATTTTAAAATAGTACAAAACAAACAATTATAATTAAATCCAGAAGAAAAGTTAATGATAGACCAGGATTTAAGTAATTTCTAAAAACCTTTTCATGATTTAAAAGTAGAAATTTAATTTAAACAATGAAATAGGTTAAGTTATTACATCGCCAGGCAGATTCAAGATTACAGATGTCAGAGCATTAGATTAGACAAGATAGAGGAAATAGCTATAAAATTACTTCAAGTCTACGTACTCCTAATATGACCCTGGACAATGTTCCTCAATTCATTATAATTCCAGACAAGATAACCCCAATAATTAAGCTCCTGGCTAGAGAGCGATGAACTAATTCCTCTTTATTCACCCGTTCCTCTATTGGTTGCCACACAGTTAATTTAAATAGGTTTCCCCTTCTTGTAGAAACATTTCTCCCAGCCATGTGAACTTATGTTTTAAAAGATGTCAATTTAGCCAGGCTTTCTTAAATTCACTCTTCTTGTTAATTCATTAATTACTCGAGTAATAAGAAATACTACACAACACACACAGCATAGAAATAAAAGATGAGTCCAAAACATTATAGGATTACATCTGAATTAGTCATGCAAAGCAAACAAAATGATGTTACAGCCATTACAGTATTGGGTTGTAATGGTAACAGTGCCATTGACAGTTGAACAAATGGTTTTCTGGATTCTTGGTTTTCTAGTCTGATGGAAGACCTTTTGGTCTGATTCCTCTTTTAGTTGGATTATAGAACTCAGTTAACTAACATTCAATTTCCAGAACAGCTGAGGTTACCATGAAGGTGCTGAATTTTCAACCTTAACCTCACCTGAGGTGTGATGACTCAAGATAAACTCTCTGTAAGGAAAGAGCAGTCCTATGATCCTCTGGGACTATGTGGTCTTTAAAATTCTGCTTTCCTTAGCAATCGTTGAGAACCTTATTTGATTACAATTTTTATATCTCACAAACTGCCATTATTAGTTGCCTATTAAGCTGCAGGGACACTTGGACGATACCATTTTCACCGACTGACCAATAATAAGCTTCAGCCATATTGTAACTTGAAAGGTTCATGAATTGATCTTTCCTGTATCACGCCTGCTTTCTAATTTGTTCAATAATAAAATAAAAAGTTTAAGTACATCTGTTATTGTTTGTACCTCCTCGTACTTTTCAACACATGTATGTTGCAAATATCATTAACATAGATCATTGCTCTCCCAGCAACTGTTTGTTGAAGAGGCTAGGAAGCAGTAAATTGTGAATAGGAGGTAGAATGGTAATATGCTAATAATGCAAGTTCATTACTGCTAGCTAATTATACCTCATGTACCTCCTGTGCTATCTGCATTAAATATAGTGAATTATTGGCATAACAGATGAAACAACTCCCCTTTTGTGATGTACGGCTCTCCCCCAGCGCAAGATTGTAATAAGTGCAATAAAAATTAAAGCCAAGAAATAATTAGCCAAACACAATGGGCCAGTCTTTGTTGCACAGCATCTTAACACTTCTGATGGTTGTTCAGCTTTCTCCTGAACCATTCAGCTCAATAAGACTTTACCCACTAAGTTGCAGGAAGTACAGTTGATAACAGTACAGCAAAATAAAAAGCACTTAGGACATGGATGAACAGGACCAGCATTTTCCGATTGAAGGACTGAAATAAACAGAAAGAGAAATTGTCAATTAAAGGGGTGAATTTAATGTCAAATCAACAGTAATGAGGAAAAAAGGAGGGGAAATATAAACATGAAAAGTTAACAAAATTATATTTAAAACTTGATATTTTTAAGATCTCCAAAACCAATTCATAACTGGAAGGAAAGGAATGACATCAATTTCATGCCATTGATTGTCAGTCATTTACACATGTCATTGACTGGGCATCTAAATTAATTACTAACCCTAAATTTCTGAGGAATGATCACTTGAACAGAAACATTAACTCTGATTTCTCTCCACAGGTGCTGCCAGACCTGCTGAGCTTTTCCAGCAATTTCTGTTTTTGTTTCTTATTTACACCATCCACAGTTCTTTCAGTTTTTATTTCCTAAATATCTGTGACTGGTTCACACAAATACAGCAGCCTTGCTTAGTCAATGCATTTCAACAGTGAGACTGACAGTAAAGTTCAATTTTTTACAAACTCAATTATATGGTGACGTGACTCAGCCTACAATTTTGAACCACGCATCTTTTCTTTATTTGTCTATGGGATGTAGGTGCTGCTATGCAAGTCAGTATTTATTACAATCCCTATCTGCCATGGAGAAGATGAAAGTGAACTGGCTTCTTGACCAGTTGTAGTCCATGTCCTGTAGGTACTCCCAGAACAGTGTTAGAGAGGGAGTCCCAAGATTTTAACTGAGCAACAGTGAAAGAATAATGATACATTTCTATGGCTTGATAGTATGCAGCTTGGAAGTGAATTTGCAAGTATTGAGGTTTCCACACACTACCTCCCCTTGTCTTTCATGATGGTCAATGTCACATGTTTGGAAGGTGCTGGCAGAGGAGCCTTGGTGAGTTACTGCAGTGAATCTTGCAGATGTTACACACTGCTGTTACTGTGCACCGGTAATGAAGGGTGTAAGTGTTGAAAGTGATGAATACACTGCCAATCAAGTGGTCTGCTTTGTCCTAGATGGTGTTGAGCTTCTTAAATATTGGATCTGCACTCAATCAGGAAAGTGAGGAGTATTCCACCACATTGCTGACTTTTGCCCTTATAGATGGTAGACAGGTGCTGTGGAGTCAAGAAGTGAGTTAGCTGCCACAGAATTCCTAGTCTATGACCTGTTCTTGTAGTCATAGTTTTCAAATGGCCAGTCCACTTTAATTTTTGGTAATTGGTAACCCCCAGGATGTTGATAGTGGAGGATAATGGTAATGCCATTGAATGCTAAGGGGCAATTATTAGAGTTGGTCTTTGACTGGCACTTGTGAATTTTCGGCAAAAGTGAGGACTGCAGATGCTGGAGATCAGAATCTAGATTAGAGTGGTGCTGGAAAAGACAGCAGGTCAGGCAGCATCCAAGGAACAGGAAAATCAACGTTTCGGGCAAAGGTCCTTCATCAGGAATAAGACTGGGACCCTCCAGGGTGAAGAGATAAATGAGAGGGGAGTGGGGCTGGGGAGAAGGTAGCTAGGAGTGCAGTAGGTGGATGGAGGTGGGGATGAAGGTGATAGGTCAGAGAGGAGGGTGGAGCGGATCGATAGGAAGAAAGATTGGCAGGTAGGACAGGTCATGAGGATGGTGCTGAGCTGACAGGTTGGATCTGGGATAAGGTGGGGGCAGGGGAAATGAGGAAACTGGTCGAGTCAATATTGATGCCCTGGGGTTGAAGTGTTCCAAGGCGTTCTTCCTCTGGGCTCAGGTGGTGATGGAGTGGTGGTGGAGGAGGCCCAGGACCTGCATGTCCTCAGCTGAGTGGGAGGGGGAGTTGAAATGTTCAGCCACGGGGAGGTGGGGTTGATTGGTGCAGGTGTCCTGGAGATGTTCCCTAAAGCGCTCTGCGAGAAGGCATTCAATCTCCCCAATGTAAAGGGGACCGTATCGGGAGCAACGGATACAATAAATGACATTTGTGGATGTGCAGGCCTTGGATGGCGGTGAGGGAGGATGTGTGGGCGCAGGTTGGGGAAGATTTCAGGATGGGAGGGTGCGCTGTTGGGGGACATGGACCTGACCAGGTAGCCACGGAGGGAACGGTCTTTGCAGAAAGTGGATAGGGGTGGGGAGGGAAATATATCCCTAATGGTGGGGTCTGTTTGGCGGAAATATCAGCGGATGATAAGGCTTATGTGGAGGTTGGCGGGGTGGAAGGTGAGAACCAGGGGTTTCTGTCCTTGTTGCGGTTGGAGGGGTGGGGTTTGAGGGTGGAGGTGCTGGACATGAATGAGATATGTTGGAGGGCATCTTCAACCATGTGGGAAGGGAAATTATGGTCTCTAAAGAAGGAGGCGATCTGGTGTGTTCTGTGGTGGAACTGGTCCTCCTGGGAGCAGATACAGCGGAGGAGGAGGAATTGGAAATACAGGATAGCATTTTTGCAGGAGGTAGGATGGGAAGAGGTGTAATCCAGGTAGCTGTGGGAGTCAGCGGGTTTGTAAACATGTCAGTGTTGAGTTGCTCATCATTGATGTTGATGGAGATGTCCAGGAAGGGAAGGGAGGTGTCAGAGATGGTCCAGGAGCACATGGTAACACCGATGCAGTTATCAATGTAGCAGAGGAAGAGGTGGGGAGTGGTGCCAGTGTAACTCCGGAAGATGGACTGTTCTACGTACCCAACAAAGAGACAGGCATAGCTGGGCTCATGTGGGTACCCATGGCTACCTCTTGCGTCTGGAGGGAGTGGGAGGGTTCGAAGGAGAAATTGTTAAGGATGAGGACCAGTTCAGCTAAACGAATGAGTGTGTCAGTGGAAGGGTACTGTTGAGGATGTCGGGAGAGGAAGAAACAGAGGCTTGGAGGCACTGGTCATAGCGGATGGGGGTGTAGAGGGATTGAATGCCCATGGTAAAGATGAGGCATTGGGAGCCGGGGAAACAGAAGTCTTGGAGGAGGTGGAGAGCGTGGTGGTGTCTCTAACATATATGGGAAGTTCCTGGACTAGGGAGAATAGGACAGTATCGAGGTAGGTGGAGATGAGTTCGGTGGGGCAGGAGCAGGCTGAGACAATTGGTCGGCTGGGGTGGTCAGGCTTGTGGATCTTTGGAAGGAGGTAGAATCGTGCGAGGTTCCTGAACTGAGGTTGGAAGCTGTGGGTGGGAGATCTCCTGAGGTGATGAGGTTGTATATGGTCTGGGAGATGATGGTTTGGTGATGGGGGTTGGGGTCATTGTCGAGGGGGCAGTAGGAGGAGGTGTCTTCGAGTTGGCGTCTGGCTTCAGTGGTGTAGAGGTTAGTGCGCCAATCTAACACTGCACCCCCTTTATCCACTGGCTTGAAGGTAAGGTTGGGATTGGAGCAGAGAGAGTGGAGGGCTGTGCGTTGTGGGGGAGGGGGGTAGACAGGTTGAGGCGGTTAATGTCCCGGCGGCAGTTGGAAATGAAGAGGTCAAGGGCGGGTAATAGGCCAGCATGGGGTGTCCAAGTGGATGGAGTGTGTTAGAGGTGGGCGAAGGGGTCCTCGGAAGGTTGGCAGGAGTCCTCATTGTAAAAGTAAGCTCAGAAGTGGAGGAAGTGTTCCACGTCACAGCGTGTATTAAATTCGTTGATGTGTGGACGGTGGGGGATGAAGGTAAGGCCTTTGCTGAGGACTGATCATTCATCCTCAGTGAGGGGGAGATCTGGGGGATGGTGAAAACACGGCAGGGCTGGGAGCTAGGACTTCGTGTGGGTGTGGAGCTGGGAGTGGGGGCAGACCCTGTAACTGGAGTGGGAGTGGTGTTAGAAGGAATTGGGGTGGAATCATTAGCAGAGGTGATGTTCCACTCAGGGTTCTGAGGGGGGGACAGGGTTGGTGACAGTGGAATCCGTGTGGAGCGTGTTGGCAGTATGCAGGTGAGTGGTGTTATTGGGGGTAGAAGTAGTGGAAACAGCGGCAGTAGGGTGGGTGGAAGTCGCGGAACACGTGACATCTGCGATGATGTGAGGGTTGGAAGGGATGTCACACGTGGTGCATGTGAAATCGTTAGGGGCAGAAGTGGTTGCAGATGTGACCATGATGTAGTGGAGGTGACATCATCGATTGCCGTGGGATGGTGGGTGTACCAGCCTTGTGGCTAATGGCTGCTGAGCAGATCTGGAGGCCAGAGGAAGCTTCTGGAATGTTTGTGGAGTGCTGGTTATGGAGGTGGGTATATAAACGTTTGTTGTATTTACAGTTTTTGATGTTTGAGATGATGTAGAAATACTGTTTGTTGAGAGTATAAATTCTTCTTAGGATATAGTACAGAAGAGGTCCTTTGCAGTTCTGAGAGAGTGAGGCCCTCAGTTGAGGCATAGCTGGCTAGAAGTGTGGAGCAGAGGAGGATCCTGAAGGAGAACCGTTGCTGGTGGTTTTGAATTTGTAGTCTGTACTGGTTGTCCTGTTCGGATCCAAACTGTGCTGGTTTGAATGTAGTCCGGAGTCTATGTGGGATCAGTTGGTTACGGAGGCAAGCATTGAGGAAGCAGATGTGGCTGTGGTGGCGAGTCTGTTGCAGGACGTGGTTGAACAGCTTCAGGGTAGAGGAGAAGACCTGGGGTTTGTGTGAGTGAGTGAGTGAGAAAGAGAGACTCAGATCTTTGTAGTGAGAGGAGGAGAACTTCAACGTAGGCATCCTTGCAAGAAGATTCGCAGTAAGGTTGGGCTGGAGATCAGAGTCCAGATTAGAGTGGTGCTAGAAAGGCAGAGCAGAGCAGGAAAACTGACGTTTTGGGCAAAATCCCTTCATCAGGAATGAGCCTGAGAGCCTCCAGGGTGGAGAGATAAATTGGAAGGGGTGGGGCTGGGGAGAAGATAGTTGAGAGTGCAATAGGTGAATGGAGGCCTGCTCCTTGGTTGCTGCCTGACCTCCTGTGCTTTTCCAGCACCACTCTAATCTTGTGAATTTTAGTTTACATATGTCATTCCAAACTTGGTTGCTGTCTAAGTCTAGTTGCAAATGGACACAGCTTCAGTATCTGAAGAGTCGAATGGTGCTGAACACTTGTTACAATCAGAAGCAGACATCCTCACTTCTGACTTTGGACCAGCTGAATACAATTGGGACTAGGAAACTACCCTGCATTCTGGATCAGACCAAACCTCCCTGTAAATACATAAAGTAGACAGCCTAGACCCTAACTTTTATCTTATTTAAAGGCAATTGTAAGATACTGTGTTCCAGATGTAATTCAATTGGGTCACACTACTAGGCTTTAATCAAAACACAATTTGTTCTTACTCTACAGTTAAGATACAAAGAAAGAAGAATTAGTCTAACTTTAACTCTATTGGAAAACTTTACAGAATAATAGATTATTTAACTCCTAAACAGGAACAGTTCCTATACAGTAAGACCTTAAACATTCATTTGGCAAAGGCAAATTCAGCAAAATAGATTGTCTCACATTCTGGCAGCAGTAAGAGAACCTCAGCTTTTAGCTATAACAGAGAGAAAGGTGCAATAGCTTTGACAACCAGTTTCACAACTAATCAAAGCTAAACTAAAATCTTGCTTCTATAGGAGGCTGACTCCACCCTTTTATGCTGCATCCATTGTTCCAACTTAAAAAAAATCTTTTAAAACCCCAAGGCCTCACAAGCTGTTAAGCAGCAATTGCTGCTTATTAGCTTGGAACAGACCACACTCCACCTCCATCTCCATCTCAGTATGACTTCATTTAAAAAAAAGACAAAATACACCTCTTGTCACACCTGAGAAACTCCTGCAAAATACATCCTGTGGCTGAGATGACTGATCTCCAACAACCACAACCATCCTCTTTTGTGCTAAGTATGACTCCAACCAGCAGAGATTTTTTTCTCCTGATTTTCATTGACCTCATCTTTGATAGGGTTCAGTCAGATGGGCAGTCACTTTCACTTGGCTTCTGTATTGCATCTATTTTGTCAGTAATTGGACCAATGCTTAACAAAACTAGGAGCTGAGTGGTCCTGATAGAATCCGAACTAAGTGCCAGTGAGCAGATTACTATTTTGCAATTGCTGCTTAACAGCACCATCAATGACCCATTCCACTACTTTGATCAATAATAGATAGTTGAGGCAGGAATTGGCCAAGATGGATTCATCCTGCTTTTTTTTTCCACACGGTCAGAGACGAAAAAAGCTGCAAATGCTGGAATCCAAGGTGGACAAGCAGGAGGGGTCTTCCAGCCTCCTACTATTTTGTACACAGGACATTCCAGTGCAATTTTCCACATTGGCAGGCAAATACCAGTGTTGTAACTGCCTTATAATATTTTGCCTTGGATGTGATTAGTTCTGTAGTACAAGTTTTCAAAGGTCCATAGTCTTTGCAATATCTAGTACCTTCAGTAGTTTCTTGATTATTATGCAGACTGATTCAAAATCATTGAAGACTGACTAGGTACCTTAGTGATCAAGGTATATCATGTACATGACGCTGCTGGTTGAAGATGGATGTAAATACTTCTGCCTTGTCCTTTGCACTGATGTGTGTGCTTCTTAATGTTGAGGATGGGGATATTTGTGGAAACTCCACTTCCTGTTAGTTATTAGTTGTCCACTGAAATTTATGACTGGATGTGGTAAGACTGCAGATCTTCGATCTGATCTGTTGGTTGTGGGATTGTTTAGTTCTGTCTTTTGCATGTACTTCCCTGTTTGACATACACGTAGCCCTGTGTCGTAGTGTCACAAGAATGACACCTTTTATTCTTAGGTATGCCTAGTACAGTTTGTGGCCTCCTTTACCCTTCACTGAATCGAAATTGATCCCATGACGTGGTGGAAAAAACAGAGTGAGGTTATGCCAGCCCATGACGCTATAGATTTTCATTGATGCTATTGGCCCACAGTCTCCTCATGGATTCCAAGTTTTAAATTGTCTCTTACTGAACATTACAATGTTTATGGGAGAAAGTGAGGTCTGCAGAAACTTGAGATCAGAGTCGAGAGTGTGTTGCTGGAAAAGTACAGCAGGTTGGGTAGCATCCGAGGAGCAGGAGAATCAACATTTCGGGCCAGAGCCCTTCATCAGCAATTCTCCTGCTCCCCAGATGCTGCCAGACCTGCTGTGCTTTTCCAGCACCACACTCTCAATTGCAATGTTTATGCATACCTAACAAAGACTCCCCTAGCTTTATGGCTACCTACAGAGCCAATTCTGCCTACAACTAGTTTAGTTCAAACATTCCTTATTATTACATTGTACAATACATAGAAATAATCATTACTCAACTTCATGGGCTCTATTTTGATTTGCCCAAGGGGTTGAAATTGAGTGTGGACTTACAATGCAAACTGCATTCTCATGTGACATTACTGGATCCAAACACCACAAGAAAACAAAGTGATTTTTAAGGTGGATGAAAGCAGGAAGCACACACACCTCGTGGTTTTTGTCCTCACTGAAAGACTCTTGAGCATTAGTTTTAAGTTTTCGGTCAGGCTATAGGGGAAATCTGAGCATATGAGACATGTCAGGTTGCAGCTGCCAAGAACATAATGAGACTCCTGAGTGCTAATGGATGCACAGGTCAACACTTGTTTAAGATCAGGAGGCTTATATTCAGCTGTTCAATTCATTACCATTGCTGGCGCTGAGAGACTGGGTGTTTGGGAACAATGAGTCATTGCATTCGGAGAGGGATGTGAGGCTACTGCTGTCACTTGAGCCAGAGAGGTTGATCGAGGAAATCCCAGTGAATGAGAGGCAACTGGGGGAGTTGAGTTGAGATGGAAACAGGCTTTTCTCTGACATTGAATGGAGTAACAAAATAAAAGCATCAGCAGAGCATCCTCCTGCTAAGGTGGAAGCTAAAGGAACCTAGAGACTGCAAGGAAGTAGACACTAACCAGGTATCAGCCACTTGTAAATGACAGAGAATCCGTGGTGAAGTAGACTGGCTCCGATTCAGGCAGCAGGTCTCAGACGTTGCTGCCAACCTAGGTGGGTATCTCTTATCCAGCAGCCCATCAAACCATTAGGCAGCTCATAGATTTCATACTGCAGGGGGCAGGGAAATGCATGCAGTTTGAGACAGATAGCCAGGGACAGACATTGAGGCTATTGGCATACATTTCCACTAGTGGAATCTCCTAGGTTCAGAGTCCATCTTCTGTACACAGCTAACTATTGAGGCACAACGATTAGAGCTTGTAGACAGATTCATGAACAGATCAGGCTTCCAGTTATTGAGTGACTGGTCTGCAAGTAGAGGAATCACATCTTGTACTCGGTTTTATGGCAGCTACCATGATTCCTCCTTCAACCTGCAATAGTCCCAGGTTCTGCACATCTTCGGGTCAACCGTAGACTCTGTGGATGGCTACTGGAGGTAAGGAGACGATCGCTCCTGATAACCTGTCCAATACCCAAACACAGTTAGCAGGAGGCTTTAGCACTAAAACCTTCCAGTAACATGAAACTATATTGAACATATCATATATAATAAATTTTTCATACTAATTCTTACCCCATAATTAATAAATACAATGTCATTAGAACAGAACTTAGAATGGAAAAGGCAAGACAGCTTTTGATTCATTTCTCTAGATTAAGTACATCAATTTCATGTATTTCAATGGCAAGGCAAAGTGTTTTCTCTGAAGCTAATAGTAATAATGATGCATCTCCAACAACAACTTTTAGATTTCCACATGTAACTGTGCTTGAAGTTGTGCCCACATTTACATATAAAAAATGGGGAAAAAATTAGTTCCTTTTTATTTTGGGAGAAAATTTAGAGGCCATTAAGACATTGTTTAAAAATTACCATTCAGCAGAGATATGGTGCCAAATTATGATGATGTGCTGAAACATAACATGGCATCAAAAAAAACAAGTTTAGGATAATTACCTTCTGGAAGTTGAGAATGTAAAGTTCAGTGAACTGAGGACAGATTAGCTTTTGCATTAAGGTAGAAAAAAACATTCAGAGGGATATAAAATAATAGGCTTAAATATATATTTTACATTTTTTAAAAACTCCCTTATGTAAATGAACCATTTGGACAAATAAACCACGGTAAGTAAATTAAAACACATTTTACTGTTTGATTGAGCCTATTATATCATTGAAAATAGTGATTAGTATTTCATCTAACCTTGATATATGTGAGAATATCCATTGGAAAATTCATTCAAATATAAATCTCCATGTCAGCTTTGTTAGATATGACAGAAATGAAAGGGAGGTTTCCATGAATTCAGCATCTGTTGTCACTCCACTATGCTAAATAATCATGACACTTAAAACCAGGATAGAAATTTCATATCAAATAAAAAAATGAGGCAGTGATGACCTTTGATCAAATCGCAAAAATGACACTTAGAGCATTTATATCAGATAATTCTTTACATAGCAATAATAATTTGTAACAAAACAGTAGTGAGGTTAAATATGTACCTAATTATTAAGCATGGCTGCACAATGTTTGATTGATATCCAGAATTGGAAACTATCATTCAACAATAAGTTCCTGTTTATGCTTTAACCCAAAGGAACTAAAAATAATAAAGAATATTTGAATTAAACCAGTTCTGAAGTTAAAATAGTTCTGAAGAAGAGTCACTGGACCTGAAAGGTTAATCCTGATTTCTCTCCACAGATGTTGCCAGACCTGCAGAGTTTTTCCAGCAATTTCTGGTTTGTCAAAACATTATATAAAATTAAACAACATATTTCCTTTTAATATTCCTTCAATATGTTCATAATT
This sequence comes from Chiloscyllium punctatum, assembly GCF_047496795.1. Lineage (NCBI taxonomy): Eukaryota > Metazoa > Chordata > Chondrichthyes > Orectolobiformes > Hemiscylliidae > Chiloscyllium > Chiloscyllium punctatum. The sequence continues at coordinate 45,180,965 of NC_092750.1, read as the reverse complement.
TAATATTTTCCCAAATACCATAAACAAAAACATTTTTTTAATAGCTCTCCATAAGTAAGATGAATGGGAATGAAATACAGCTAAACAAGATGGAACTTACTTTTTACTGAGTTTGAAAATTACACAAGATGCATCCACCAACAACATTCTCTGGGAACGACTATTTGGCAACAATCTGTTACCTTTGTTAAGTTGTCTTTCAGCTTGTTGCTTCTTCTTGTACTTTTATTCTGTTTGTCAAACAAAGATTCTGTTTTATATAAATCAAATCTTCCATGATAATGTTTAAATTCTGTTTATGTATTTTCAGTTTAAAATATTAATACTCCCATTGATTACATCACTTTAAGAGTTTCTTCTCTCATATTGAGTATAATTTATAGGTGCAAGTTTATCTCAAAATGTTATAATTAGAATTGTGATGTGCTGATATTAAGGCTACAGTCTGTTACAAAAAGCAATCGGTGAAGCCATCTGTGGAGAATAGTGTTTGCGAAAGCTTTTGGGAACATTGACAGACTGTTGTGGGAAATCACAGGATTGTATGAAATACCAGAAACATTTGCAAAAGGCTTTGATAAGTTGTACAATGGAATGAAATGTCGTGTGAAAATGGATAAAGGAATGGTGGAACATTTTCAAAACATAGAAAGTAGCTAAAATTGAAAACTAGCGAAAGCCAAACAATAGCTCTAGCAAAACAAATCTGGCTCAGATATATAAACTCAGTTAATTACATGGCTTTTCTACCCTAAATGTTAGATGTTTGAAATAGACAAAAAGAAACTGTAGGTTTTGCATGAAAGGGAAGATAAACATTTTGAAAGAGGATGCCCATTTCTCCACCTGAGAATAATATTCATTGATTTGAAATTAAATTACTTCGAAAACTTTCTGCTGAAACATTTAAACATTTATTTGGTGTACACTAGTCATTTTCTTAGCAAAGTAAATGTGACTTGAAATGGAAAGGCTTGTAAAAATAATCTCATGCCTATTAGTGTCTGTATACCAAAAAACTTGCCATGAGAAATTTGATTTGGCACATTCTAGACTTTCACTTAGTGACCAGTTTTGGAGCAGGAACTTGATGTGGGCAAATTGGATCTGGAAGCAGTTTAAATAACATAGAAAACAGAACAATAAGTGTTTCGGTGTGTAACTCATTTTCTTTTAAATCTTTCCAATCTTTTGCACTATTTCATCTGATTCCACCCACACCTCACTGGTATCACTATCAGAAACATGAAAACTCAACCCAGTCAGTCAGAATCTAGGTCTCTGAGTTTGATTGACGGATGATCAATTACTTTAATGGTGGCTTTAGACACTGTAGACAATTTAATTGATAAACTAACATGTGGGGCTGAATCTTTCCATTTGCAGTTAAAGTGTGGTGATGCATGAGTTTCATGGTGTCCTGTCTGCCATTGCCCAGAATAAAATTTTGAGGAATCTATGATCCTATGAATCTTATGCTTTCACCAAATCAATTATGCAACAAAGGTATGTATCAATGGAACTCAAATGAAGCCTGACAACCTCTTGCACTGCAACAAAATGAACAGAGCACATACTTATGGATATTGAGGTTGGATGTATCCAGATCGAACAGTGAGTAATGAAGAACCCCAACACTCTGAAAATTAATCACATTCATCTTCCTCTCAAAATAAAAAAATGTCCACAAGAAACCAAAGTCTCAGCCTTTACTATTAGGCTGAAATTAATTAGTCATCAAATACTAGATTAGCCTGGTTACAAAGTAATGTATGGACATAACTATATACCATGCAATATGACCAACAACATTAAGGTATTTTATACAGATTTATTCAGCCTGAAACTACAGGAAAGATATATTCTTTTTCATTTGAACGGATACTGAGAAAGTTTTCCCCAACACATTAGAAAGGAATGAAGCTTAACCCATTTTAATATTTAGCCTCCCAGAACAACAGATTTTCTTTCTAACAGATCCATAGCTAGAAAGCACAGGCACTATTTTATTTCTATTTTTGGACAGAATCCTGACATGAGGAATAGATGGGAGTCACAACCCCACTCTGTGCAGGTGAAATAGTCAGCAGGTAGAGATGTTCCTCAAAGTGAACAATCATTGACCAGAGAGGTGGGAAGAGCATGGTGAACCATCCAAATAAAGGGAAGCAAATTGGCTTTTGAATCTGGAAGGTCAGGAGGATGCACAGTTTGGAAGGAGATGAAGTCTGTATTTCAAGTAGGAGTCAAAGAGAGGGATAGGGCGGGCTTCCACTTTGAGTCACCTGTCTCCAAAACCTTAAACTTTCAAATTTAAGAAATGACCTCCATTGTCAGGGGAGTACAACTGGAAAATGCCATGAGATATGGTTCCGAAACCTGTCTTAAATGTTAACCCTCCAGGTCTGCCACTTGTAGGCAGCCGGCCTAGTCTGCAACATCTTGGAGGGTCTGGAGGCTGACTGGAAAATTCCAATTGCCTTATGACAATAAATCTTAATAAGCTTTCAAGTTTTTAAAAATTCATTTGTGGGACTTGGGCGTCGCTGGCTGCCAGCATTAATAGCCCATCCCTATTTGCCCTTGAGAAGGTGGTAGTGAGCTGCCTTCTTGAATCGCTGCAGTCCACTTGCTGTGGATTGACCCACAATGCCAGTAGGGCAGTCCAGTTTCATGTCTTCGTTGTGACTTTCTAACGACTGATACAACTGATTGGCTTGCGAGGTCATTTCAGAGAGCAATTGAGAGTCAACCACATCGTTGTGGCTACGGAGTCAGATGTAGGCCAGACCAGGTAAGGATGGCAGATTTTCTTCTCTACAGGATATTAGTGAACCAGCTGGGTTTTTCCAACAATTGACAATTGTTTTATGGTCATCAGTCAACTCTTAATTCCAGATTTCTTTTATTGAATTCAAATTCTGCTGTGGCAAGATTCAAACCCATGTCCTCAGAACATTATTCTGGGTTTCTGGATTAATGATTGATCAAAAATGCCATGAGGCCACCACCTCTCCCAATTAAATACTCTTAATTGGTTACCTGCTAATTGTGGGATGGGACTTTCTTGACCTCTGTCATACCTCTAAGAATAGTAGAAGTAAAATGATGCCAGAAAACCAGCATTTCGGCTGAGGGTACATTACATTCACCTTCCCTTCAAAATAAAAAATGTTGACAAGAAACCAAACTCTCAGGCTGAAATGAAATTTAAGAATCTTACTGACCTACCCTTCTATGTCTGTACATAACCCCATCAGGAAGAATAAATCCTGCACAACTTCACCCCAAAATCATGAGATTAAAAATGGAGTGTGGAATCAAGCCAGCAGTTCTTCCCTTTCTAGTCAGATATGTTACTCCAAGATGTTGCCCTACTTCTTGCAATATTCCCTAGATTTTGCATTCTTTCTTGTAGTCTAGTAATCCAAGTTGGGGAAGTCAGTCATCCCTCTTTATTTTAGCCATTATCCTGCTGTAACAACTGCTTGCAGATGCTTCTGTGATAAAATAACGTTCTCTCTCTATACCACACAAATCTGATTCCTTCCTTGACCAACCCCAGAATTTTACATAGTGCTACACCTGACAATGTGGCCAAGGTTGATGATTCCTAGTTTATTCAATATGGTTTTGAATCATAGTAGAGTCACAGTACCAGATCTAGTCTTCCCAGTCCTTGACAATATTCTGTCTTATTGATTTATTGTACATTAGAGGTTTACTGGAAATCAGTGTGTTTCTAAGTAAAGAATAATTGCAAATCTCACCTTTAAAATATCAACTGATATGTTATATTAGTTGAAAATAATACAACAATAGTAGGAAGAAAGTCTATCCAACAGAAGTATCCATTCCCAAGTGAATGGATCCAGCATTGAGGTGCTAATCACTCATACTCAGCACTGCTGGTTGGGATATTTCATTCCTAAATGTGACACCATGCTCCCAAAGCAAGTACTGGATTAGTGGTGCTGCAAGAGCACAGCAGTTCAGGCAGCATTCAACGAGCAGCGAAGTCGACGTTTCGGGCAAAAGCCCTTCATCAGGAATAAAGGCAGTGAGCCTGAAGCATGGAGAGATAAGCTAGAGGAGGGTGGTGGTGGGGAGAGAGTAGCATAGAGTCAGAGCAGAGGAAATGACCTGGGAGTTGCAGTGGGAGAGGGACTCCGAGATTCTTGTAGAGAGAGGAGGAAAACTTCTTCAAGGCAGGCATCCTTGCAAGAGGATTCGCAGTAGGGTTAAAAATCAACAAGTTAAAAACAATGACTGCAGATGCTGAAAACCAAATACTGGATTAGTGGTGCTGGAAGAGCACAGCAGTTCAGGCAGCATTCAACGAGCAGCGAAATCGACGTTTCGGGCAAAAGCCCTTCATCAGGAATAAAGGCAGTGAGCCTGAAGCATGGAGAGATAAGCTAGAGGAGGGTGGGGGTGGGGAGAGAGTGAACTCCATCATAGCAGGAGACCCCCAGGAATACAGCGAAATATTTTAGTGATCTCATCAAAGCATCCCTGAAGAGATCAAATGTCCCCATTGACTCAGGTGAATTCCCTAACTTGTGACCAATCAAAATAAGGAAGGGCATTTAAGAAGGCATTGAGCACATTGCCTTTGCAATGTTGTGACTAAGTTTCTCAAAGTTGAAGCATCAAAGACAGTGAGGACAAACCTACATTCTTCCACTGACTTTTCAAAGAACAAAGAACAAAGAAAATTTACAGCCCAGCTTTGCCCTCCAAGCCTGAGCCAATCCAAATGTACGGTCTAAACGTATCGGTCAATTCCTAAGCATTTGTATCCCTCTGCTCCCCACCTATTCATGCATCTGTCCAGACGCAAATTAAATGAATCTACCGTGTCTGCCTCTACCACCTCTGCTGGCAACGCGTTCCAAATGCCCACCACCCTCTGTGTGAAGTACTTGCCGCGTGTATCCCCCTTAAACTTTCTACCTCTCACCTTGAAAGCATGACCTCTCGTTATTGAATCCTTCACCTCTATCCACCCTGTCTATACCCTACATGATTTTGTAAACCTCAAACAGGTCCCCCCTCAATCTCCTTTTTTCTAGTGACAATAAACCTAACCTACTCAACCTCTCTTCATAGCTAGCAACTTCCATACCAGGCAACATCCTCGTAAAAAACCTAGGTCTCAGTCTTCCTTCTAGAGGTACTTTCACTTATTTACAGGAGAAACAGAATAACTGGTTCACAGTTATAAAGATTTCTGACTTATTACTTACAGGGGAGTATTCCTGATTCTGATGAAGGCCTTTTGCCCGAAACGTCGACACTCCTGCTCCTCAGATGCTGCCTGACCTGCTGTGCTTTGCCAGCACCACAGTATCTGCAGTCCTTACTTTCTCCTTATTACTTACAAGTCCTAGGTTACAGCATCTGGTGTGGGGAAATAAACTGACTTGAGATGTTTTCTAATTCAGAGCTGAAACACGATTCTTTCCCTTCCAGAGATCCAATTACTTCTGTTAAAATATTCACACCCCCAAATGGTTCAGCAACCTGAAAACCAGTCACATAGTTGTTGACAGACAGAAGGTCATAACTATCAATAACTGGTCACTAGTCCACAAGGAATCAGCTACTTGTTGCCAGCCAAAGCTCCTTTCATATACAACCATTGGATCCAGATAATCTACAACCTAGGCTTCCAGTACTGCTTGAACAAGCAACTACATGGATAGTGCTTACAATGATTGCCAGGTTACTTGCTTTTTAAAAAATGCAACAATCCTTCATTAATCTTTGGGTTTTAAAGTACTCATTTTCTATTTCAGCGCACAATCAAAAATCTAACTTTGTTGAAAAAAAAAGACAGTGTCTGTACTCCTTTGAGTTTGACTTTCTGGAAGGTTTTCATTTTCCCATTGTAACGAGAGAAATATTTCACAAAGCTCAAGTCCCTTGATTGGTTCTCAGTTAGATTTATGAAAGAGAGCTAATATATAATTTGATGTACAGAGTCTGTGCTAAAAGTGAGCTTATTTTGTAGCATAGTGAGATTTCAATTTTTACTAATTTAGCTCAGATGGACACCACTTAGAAATTAATTAAACAGTCATTTTCTCAATGACCTTAAACTTAAAACCAAAAGCAAAATAGCTAAAACTTGTGAAACAAAGAAGTAGCTCCTTTTGAAAACAATGAGGTCTCATTCAGCTGGTATAAGCTGTCAAAGTTATTTCAGCTAAGTGAGTGACTGACTTCATATCCAGTTGCTTTTGAACAGTGAGTTTGCCACAGTGGCAGCTGGTGTCAAGGGATAAGTTTGTGAGTTCTTCCTTCCTATGCCAGCTGATTCCCAATCGCTGCTAACAGATGTTGCCTTGTAATTAGTTTTTAATGTGGGTAGCGATATATCAATGCTGTAGCTGCAGCTTTTTACATTAATTTATTTTGACAAATTGTACAGAGAGTTATATGAAAGATCCAAGTGTTATGCGTTCTGCAAAATTGTACACATAACACCATTGCTTCTTTTTCAGAACTCATCAAATTGTGTTCAGTTGTTACTGCAATGGCACTCACACTGAGTCTCCAGATAATTTTGGTAATTGTTTCAAAGATATGTATTTAAATGTTTTGAGTTCACAAGATAAGGTAAAAATTTCTACTTATCTATATAAATGCAATAGCATCCCAATTTTGACAGTGTGAATCTATTCTGCCACTATTACATAACTGCGAATTCTAGGAAGATCCAGGCTTCCTGTATGCCCCATTCTCTTGTATGCTTGTCCTTTTGTCGTCAATATTGACCATGGCATCAATTAGAATTCATTGAGTGTCTTATGTTTCAGACACAATGTGTGTGACAATGAATAATCAGTCTCAACTGAGCAGAGAAAGAGATCTGGTGTATATATTGGACACACATGAATTATAGGTGTTAACTAGGTGCTCCCAGTTCTAAATTTGCAAATACAGATTTCCCATTGGTCATTGTAACTGTTTTGCTGATAGGAAGTGACACCATGCTAATGATACTGCACTGTATAGAGCAATGCAAGGGTCTCCTAGTGTGAATTTATCACTCTTCCATCAGATATACAGTATGCCCATGAAATGCATTTTCTGGCCTTCAACTAGAAGCTGACATGCTTTATGGAGGTAGTGTGATGAAGTCGAGCCCCACTATTCTCAGAGTTGTCATAAAAGTAAAACCTTTTTTTAAAAAGTATACAACATTCCTCAATTTATTTGTATTTTGAGGAGTTGACAGAAAACAAGAATGGCTGACTATTTATTACAAATCAATCGATTCTAGTTACAGATAAACACTGATGCTTAAATCTACTAGTTAGAACTTATAAAGTCCCTCCTCTGCACACAAATTCAAACAGTTTTTTTTAAAAAAAGAATGGTTTGGTGGTCTACAGTGTTTACTGAGATAATCTTTTTGCTGATCAGAATGCTGTTTGTTGATCTTTACTCTTCAGATACCTTCACTTGTCTGCAAGAGGCACTGGATAACGGGTTTACACTTTATAAAGGTCTGTTACTTAGATTAAAATCTTCAGGTTACAACAACAGATGAGGGGAAATAAACTGACTATCTTCAGGCTTGAGATGCTTTTTACTGCAGAACAGAAACACAGCTTCTTCCCTTCTAGGGATCTGATTGCTTGTGCTAAAACATTCACACCCCTCAGCTGTTCATCCATCTGAGAACTGTGACGATACTATGGCTTTAGAGGTGTATTTTGGACTTTTTTTTTAAGAAAGGGTGCCAAGCAATCTATTGAAAACTTGTAAAGTAAACAAGTTGTGAGATTTTGGATTTTTCTAATAGTTTGAACAATAGAAGCAGCCTGAATGGGTGGGGTTAAACTCACACAGAACCAGGATGTTTCATTTCAGTAGCAGTTGTTGCTGGGGTCTCATGGTTTGGAAGCTGCAATATACTTCTCCCTGCTACACTCTCCCAGAGTTTTCTCTTAGAATTTTCCTGTAGCTAGAATTGAATGTAAGACAATCTGTTTTTTTCTGAATTTGCCTTTGCCAAGGGTTTCTTTGCAGGATGTTGGAATAGTTAATGTTTGATAGTAAAATAATCTAGTATTCTGTTAAGTTTCCAATTGAGTTTATTATTCCAATTTCCTCTTTCATTTGTTGTATGTTAACTATAGTGTATGAATAACATGTGTTTTGCATCAAATCTGTCAGTTTGATCAATCGAATTGCATCTAGAACAAAATGCCTGGCACTTGCCTTCAAAGTAAGAAAAACTTATAGTCTATCTCTTTAATAAATTTTGAGGGAGTCTTGTCCATACTTGAGCCAGTCACATAGATATTGGTAGACAGGAGGCTTTTATCATTCATAAATTGTCAATAGTCCACAGACCAATCAGCTACTTGTGCTGACTAAATCTCCATTTGTACTAGCCCTATAGTTCCAGGTATCTGTAAGTAGGCTTTCCTCACCACTTGAACAAACAGTTGTGTAATTAGCATGTATAATGGGTAAATACCAAAAGAACCGCAGATGCTGTAAATCAGAAATAAAAACAGAAATTGGTGGAAAAGCTCAGCAGGTCTGGTAGCATCTGTGGAGAGAAATCAGAGTTAACATTTTAGGTCAAGCAACCCTTTCTCAGAACTGGGTGCCAGGTTATTTGCTTCAAAAAGAAAGGTGCAACAATCCCTCTACAGTCCTTGTATTTTAAAGCAATCCTTTTCCCCATTTTAGTCCATCAACAAAAAAAATTACAAGAAAATAACCATTTGCAATCTTTACAAGTCAAAGGCAAGTAGTGCTGAAAATGTGTTGCTGGAAAAGCGCTGCATGTCAGGCAGCATCCAGGGAGCAGGAGAATCAACATTTCGGGCCTGAGCCCTTCTTCCTGACTTTTTCAGCAACACATTTTTCAGCTCTGATCTCCAGCATCTGCAGTCCTCACTTTCTCCTAAAAGGCAGGTAGTGGCCATACTTGGGACTGCCTTAGATTTGCCAGGGATTGGAGGGAGCTTCATACAGAGCTAGCAGCCCTGCTGGACTATTGTGGCCATGAAGGTTGTATGGGAGCCCAGCACTGACACTGGCACCAGTAAGGATGAAAATAAAGGTGGAAACCAAATGTAACTGAACTCTAATTCAGCAGAATTAGCTTAGCAGAACAGACAGCTACAGTTTGGATTGTTAAAATAATGATTAAAAACTTCATGCTGCACCAAACAGACACGTTAACAAGCCCCTTAAAGAATTAAGGAGCTGACTATTGGTTGCAAACTGGTTTTCCCTCTCTCCTTTGCAAATTGTCCCAGAAGCAGCAGGATCCAGTGCCATCTTCCAAGGAACATAAATTGTGAATCCATTCCCTTCCTTATCAACAACTGAAAATCCTGTGCAAGAACTCAGAGGCAGAAGAACAAAAACCTGAGATCTTGTGGCTTATGTGACAACAAACTAGAATTAAGTGTTTTGGCTACTAGGTAAGCATAAGCAAAAGGCTTCTTCATAAAATTTCCTGTTGTTTTACAGCAATACAAACTCTTTTGACATCTGAACCCCTTTGTTGCTGGGTGTTTCAGCAGGACAGAGTGAATTTTGAAAATTAACAAATTATTTGTTTCAAGGCCACAGCCATTCTCCTGGACCTGCCAATACTCAAAGAAACCCACCACTTGCTGGAATATAAACAGTGTGTATTCATACTCTCGGTCAGGGATTTACTCTATGATATCCAAAAACTCTGTGTGACCTTCTTTAAATTGATAAGGTATCATTAAACTATGCAATTGGTTTACCAATTCAAGGCAAAAACAAATGAAAATATCAAAAGTCTTGGAGCCAAATACAAATGGAGATTTGATAACCTTTAAAATAAAACAAAACAATGAAACAGCTGAAAATGCATCTGCATCCATTTTTAAGAAGTGAGTTGAGATTCACAATCCGCCTGGCACACAGTCCCATTGAAGTAAGCAATAAGTCTCCAGATCTTAAACATAGTCTGTCATTCTTAAAGGGGAGGGGGAGGGGGTGAGGTTGGCAGTGAAGTTGCCTAAAAGTACTATGACTGGAAATAAAGCAAACGGATGGGTGGAACAAAGAAAGGGCCCTTAGATGTACACATGCAGTGTGGGAGGCTTGAGTGATTGAGAGGAGAATAAGGCAGAAAGCAGCCAAGCCCGATTTCTCGTGGTGAACAAATATTATGCCCATGCTAGCAGCCTTCCCACCATGAGACAGGTTATGCAGGAAGTGTAATGTATGTCATTTACAGACTTCAAGGCTTCCATAGCATTAGCTATACAACACTGCCTAATGTCATAAATAGATTTACTAGACAAAAGGAAATTTGAGATGATGTAAAAACATCATTACTCAATTAAAAATTTAAAACCAGTAAGAATTTACTATCAGTGTACATTTAATTGTCATCTATCTGGAAATAAGTGTGAAATAAAAGTTTTATAATTCAAGATATGAAGCAAACCATGTTAATTTACTAAAATACAATGAAAAATGGGAGAATTACATATCATTTTAAAGGTAATATCAATGTTATGGCTTATCAACCATTAATAGTTATAATCTGTTTTATTTTGTTCAAGATTTCACTCTTTGCAAGGATACGTTTAAACAAAAGACATTAGCTTTTGACATTTTCATGCTCATCCTGAGGGCAGTCTTGCTTAAAAGATAGCATAAGAGTTGTAACAAGACACAAGTAGAAAATAATCTAAGAATTCATGAGAAGCAAATTAATCATGATTCTTAATTCGTGCAATAAACTATATATCAATATAATTGATGTGGGTGAAACTTAGCTTGCACAAGATACATAGCTTCAGTTGATTTATTATGCACTGTATTATGAAATGCAGATAACTGGGGTCAGTAGCACTGATCCATAAGTGAACTTCTGTGACTTGATTCTTTCAATCCAGGTATCTTTTTCTTATCTTTCCTTTTTGTACATCTCAGCAGTGCTTAAAAATCCATTGCAGATTTCCTGGCAAGGTTAAGACCAAAGCTTTGGCTTCTGAAGGAGTGTGTTGACATTCTGCAGAGTACATGCATCCAAGGACAGTGCAGTGATGACCCCTAAATATATCTAGTCAATACTCGTTAGAGTGAGCTATGAGTCAGATTAACAACTCATCATCTAAAAATGAAATTGGTTGTAAGAAATCTCAAATTTTAACTTTTTAAAATTCTTTCAGATAATGTGGATGCCACTGGCTAAGTTAATATTTGTTGCCCATCTCTAATTACAAATTTGTTGTGTTTTTGAATGGCTACTTGGTGTTAGGTAACCCCCAGTGCTGTCAGCAAGGATTATTGCCAGTGATACTAAATGAACTATGATACACTTGCAGGTTAGGGTAGTGTGTGAATTGGAGGGGAATTTATTGTTGGTTCCCATGTATTCCCTGCCCATGTTCTTCAAGGTGGTAGAATTCAAAAGCTTCAAAATTGCCCTCAAAGAAGACGTGGTGAACTGTTCCATGCTAGTATGTCCAGCTGATGTTACCCACCACTGCTGCAGTGCAACAGTGGTGAAGAGAGTGAATTTTGAACGTAGTGCATGGGGTGTCAATCAAGTAGAATGCTTTGTCCTGATTGCTGTTAAGCTTCCTGATTATGACAAAAATTTCACAAATCCAGACAAGTGGATAGCATTCTGTCACAATGCTGACTTATGCCTTATAAATGGTGGACAGGCTTTGGGGAGCCAGGAGATGAGAAATGCGCCACTGAATTCTTGCCTCTGACTTGGTTGTCTAGCCACAGTATTCATATCGCTTGTCCAGTTCAGTTTCAGGCCAATGGTAATCCCAAGGATGTTGATAGTGAAGAACTCAGCAATTGTATTTCCATTAAATAGATTAATACTCTCATTTTGGAGATGGTCATTCTGGTATTTGTGTGAACTATAGAAGCAAAAAAAAAAGATCAGGAATATCCCTTCAGCCCTTTGAGCCTGCCCTATCATTCAGCATGATGATTTCTCATTATCTAATTCAGTATCATATCCCCATTTTCTCCCCATTTTTAATCCCTTTAGTTCTAAAAAGTATATCTTGAAAATTTTTAATGTTTTGGCTTCAACCACTCTCTGTAGCAGAGAATTCCACAGACTCACTACTCTCTGGGTGAAGAAATTTAACAACATCGAGTACTAAATGGCCTCACATCCTTAGACTTTAACCCCTGGTCCTGGACTCCTGATCATTGAGATTATTCTTGCATTTACTCTGTCTAGTCCTGTTTACAGTTTTATAGTTTTGATAAAACGTCTCTCCCTTGTTCTAAACTCTAATTAATATAGTCCCAACCAATTCAGTCTCTCTTCATATATCTATCCTGCTATCCCAGGAATCAGTCTGGTAAATTTTCATTGTATCTCCCATATAGCCATGTCATCTTTTCTCAGATAAGAAGGCCAAAACTGCACATAATCCTCCAGATATGGTCTCAGAAAGAGATTTAAATACTCCTGTATTTAAATCTTCTCACTGCGAAGACCAGCATACAAGTTGCTTTCTTCACCAACTGCTGCATCTGCTCGTTTACTTTCAGCACTGATATACAAGGACATCCAAGTTACATTGCATCCTTCCCTTTCTCAATCAACCACCATTCAGGTAATAATCTGACCACCTGCTTTTGTAACCAAAGTGGATAACTTGACATTTATCCACATTATACATCAACTGCCATGTATTTACCCATTCACTCAAATTGTCCAAAACACACTGAATCATCTCTGTACCTTGCTCACAGTTTCACCCTCCCACCCAGCTTTGTGTTGTTCTCAAACTTGGAGATATTGACATTCAGTTCTGTCATCTAAGTCATTATATACAATTTGAATAGCTGGGGCCAAGCACTGATGCCTGTTCTACCCCACTCCCCACTGGCTGGCACTCAGGAAATGATCCACTTATTCCTACTCTTTCTTGTCTGTCAACTAGCTCTCTCTTCATATCAGAACATTACCCCAATCCCATTTGCTTTAATTTTACATGTGAATCTCTTATATTGGACCTTATCAAAAGCCTTCAAGAAGTCCAACTAAACAATATCCACTCACTTCCCATCATCAGCTCTTAGTTACATCTTCAAAATTCCAGCATGATTTATCAACTTATAAATCCACGCTGACTCTGTCCAATGATTCCAGCCTTTAAGAATCAATATTGTTTTTAACAATTTCAGAGTCTGAACACTGTCCTCCATTTTAATAACCAAACCCTGCACCCCATATTTTGTGAGAGAGAGCTGTTTAATTTTCTCCATTTTAAGTCCACCACTAATGGTTTTAATAATTTGACATCTCAATGTCACTTTTACCATTATTAGCACTCCCTTTTGTTCTGGGCACTAACACCATTTGTTCCACCCTCTCCTTTTCTTTCTTTGAAAACATCATAAAATCAAGAAATTTCCAGGCTGCTTCATCCCCAAAGAAGAGACTTTAAACTTTCTTTTTTTATCTCTCCATGAATGTGGCCAGAACACCAGCATTTTCCCTTTATTTAAATGTATTTGAGTGAGATCAGCTGGAAGGTATATATTGACCAAGATACAGGGACACCTCTACTGTTCCTTTTTGAGTTTTGCCATGGAACATTTTGCCTCCCTCTGAAAAGGCAGACAAGTCTCAATTATCTGTTCTTCTCCTGCCATGAGACTTGACCTGACAATTTTCTGACCCTGAAGTAGGGGTTCTAAGACTGAGCTTGCACTCAAGGAGATGGAAAGGTTGTGCGACAGCGACCCTTACAAAGCAAAGGCATGACGCTTGTTTACTCTGACATGACTGTCAAGACAGAATGAACACTGTATAAGTCAAATGCAGATATAATGTTCTAAGTAGGTAAATAAAAACAATGTTTACAACTGAAATTCAAAAGTACAAGATAACTATAATAAGTGAGCTGTCAGAAGAAGCAGGCTATCAAAAGTTTTATCTATTACCTTTACATGGTGAATTAAATTTGGAGACAGGACAACCTCACACAACTTGGAGCATATCTATTGAATCAATCAGCGTGTATTAACATGAGGGTCTAATGAGACCCATAGTGCATGGCAATATGGCAAATGAGAAAATCAACATACTGTTCGTAAGTATACATCCTGATGAAATTCAGCAACTCTTACTCCAGATGTCTTAGATGCTAAACCTTCAAATCATTATATAGAGCTGCAGATGCTGACAATTGACAGATTTTTATTTTTGACCTTTATTTTAAGAATGATAAGAAATGTCACCAACCCAAAAAAATGTGTATTGTGTGAAGAATTCATAGAAATTGTGTTTAGGACTTTCATTGCAAATAATTTATCAATTTTAGGACATTTGCCACCATACTGAGAGGAAATTGCTTAAGTCAGCATTTGACATTTCGAACTATAAAATCAGATGTTCCTTTTAAAGAATTGCGTTGTAACCAGAAAGGACTGTCAAACTGTCTCTGACCGGTTGAGTGAGTGCAGATTTGGTATTTCATTTTGAATGTTAATTTTTGTATGGATTGACATATTATTTGTGTCACAATGAATATGTCCACATCTGACATTTTCAGTTTCAAATTATATTCTGGTCAAACAGAACCAACATAATTAATGCAGTATATAGATTAAGTGCATGTTTGAGAAGATCATTTCAAAGTTATGATATTATGGATGATCAATTCTGTAGCTTAATAAATGAAGGTGAATCGAACAAGCTGCAAAACACTGGCAGTAGATTTTAACTCTATCACCAGCTAACATGTTAACTAAATCACTTGCTGAAGATTATTTTTCTGTGCGCCACTTCAGTGAAGAGGATTAGTAATGGAGAATGAAGTATTTTGCATTTTACACCAAGTATTATTAAGTCCATCCAGGTCTCTAGCAGGGACTGTCAATGAACATCTACACTCAGTAGGGCCCTCTGTAGGACTGTCACATGGATTGAAGATAGGCCTGATTGTACCTATAATGTAAAACTTAATTTTACAGTTAATATGATTCTGCCATTCAGAGCTGTTTCAAATGTTTTAATTTTGAAATACTAGACACTTCTCATACATATCAAATACAGAGTGGACATTAACTATTGTTTTCCCAAATTACTAACACAATAACTGAGTAGTATAATATA
Source organism: Chiloscyllium punctatum (assembly GCF_047496795.1). Classification (NCBI taxonomy): domain Eukaryota; kingdom Metazoa; phylum Chordata; class Chondrichthyes; order Orectolobiformes; family Hemiscylliidae; genus Chiloscyllium; species Chiloscyllium punctatum. The sequence continues at coordinate 45,165,835 of NC_092750.1, read as the reverse complement.
CATAGAAGTGTTTTACAACACAGAGTATGCATAGAACTGTTTTCTTCCATCACATCAAATTTCTTGTGTTACCATGAAATGTTACTTTTTTAACTTTGCAAATTTCTTGGAACCAACTGCCAGAAATTACATATTTATGAAATACCAACAAATTAGAGTAAAGCGGCTACAAAATATACAAATTAGACACAATCATGTGTCAAAACTATTAATCATGATCTCCTGGCAACATGCTAAAGAAATCAACAAGCTTTAACAGCAAGGGAAAAATAATGATTATTGCATTGAAGAAAAACGCACCCAATTAAAGAGCAGAAGTATTTTTTTCTAAATCCTTTCTATCACCATCATAAAGATCAAAAAATGTAAATTCAAATGTAATAGGTAGATTAAAATATATAATAGCTGAAAATGTATTGCTGGAAAAGCGCAGCAGGTCAGGCAGCATCCAAGGAGCAGGAGAATTGACGTTTCGGGCATGAGCCCTTCTTCAGGAATGAGGAAAGTGTGCCAAGCAGGCTAAGATAAAAGGTAGGGAGGAGGGACTTGGGGGAGGGGCGTTGGAAATGTGATAGGTGGAACGAGGTTAAGGTGAGGGTGTTAGGCCGGAGTGTGGGTGGGGGCGGAGAGGTCAGGAAGAAGATTGCAGGTTAGGAAGGTGGTGCTGAGTTCGAGGGTTGGGACTGAGACAAGGTGGGGGGAGGGGAAATGAGGAAACTGGAGAAATTTGAGTTCATCCCTTGTGGTTGGAGGGTTCCTAGGCGGAAGATGAGGTGCTCTTCCTCCAGCCGTAGTGTTGCTATGGTCTGGCGATGGAGGAGTCCAAGGACCTGCATGTCCTTGGTGGAGTGGGAGGGGGAGTTGAAGTGTTGAGCCATGGGGTGGTTAAGTTGGTTGGTCCGGGTGTCCGAGAGGTGTTCTCTGAAATGTTCCGCAAGTTCCAGAGAACTCCTCTGGGACACCCGGACCAACCAACCCAACTTCACAATAATCACTTCCCCCTCCTCCAACCTGAAACTCAATTCCTAAAGAATAGAATTCCAAGTCTCCTTCAAGCAACAGGGGTGACACAGTGTTAAACAAATGGATGAACTGCCAAAACAATGAAATGTATTAGAATCAGAGACTTTGTATAAAGCGTATTGTCAGCAAAGTGCCCTCAATAGGTTTTCTTCTTTCACACACTCCTAGAATGTTTCAGTGTAGTCTTACATTCAAAGCTGGGATACTGGGGGCTTGCTTGGCAATGAAGCTAGTTAGCGCTGGAGGTTTGGTTGGAACAGTCCCAGTGGTTGACAGGTGAAATATGCTGAGGGTCTTCTTGCCAGACATGAGCAGACTCTCCTCGGCTTCAACTTTCAAGGTCCAGAAGGGTTCAGGCAGGGTGGAGGTGATGAGCCTGTCACCTCTGGAGTCTCCTAAGAGGAGATTTCTGAGAGGCCCTTGTGTGTGGTTCCTCTTCCAGCTGTTCACCAGATGGCACTGCCCTGTTTCCTTAAGAAGAGGCACTTAGATTGCATGTCAGTTTCCTGGCACCCCGCTGCCATGCCTTCAGTCCTAAGGACCAGTGACTGTGGCAATGGAATATGAGTATATACACTTCTCTAGAAATCCCTAAGATTGCTGAACTTGGTGCTTCATGGCAACCAGAAGCTAGGTCATATGCTTGGGGCAGCTGGATCCCCATAGTGTACTTGAACTGCTGCACTTTCTAGGTAATGAGGGCCATCCCTTTTTACCACTCCTGTACCTCCCTGTACATGTGGATGAAGTCCCTGTTCACCGACATTTCAGGTCTCTCTCCTGCCTGGAGCTGAGCAGGAGTCTGGTCTCTCGCAGACCTCCAATGCCAGGGTCCAAGCTGTATCTTCCTTAGCCAACTAAAGAGTTGTCACAGTGAGGTGGCCACCCAATTATGGTCCCATACTTTTTAAATCTATCATTCCTGTCAGGTAGTGAACTGATGGGAGGTGCAGGAAGCAGATTTGTCAATGTTTCCTCAGAGGCTTTGGAACTCTCATCTTTAGAGGATGAGGTGGTGCCTTCTGGCTGAGCTGGCTGTTTCTCGGCAGCGGTGGTAGTACCTGCAAAACAAAGGAAAGAAAAAGCAGCATAGCCATTGGTTATAAGTGGTTTGCAGTGATTGACACTGACAGCAGGGTTACAGTCAGAGTTGCTGCAAAATCAAGTGTGGGACTTACTCAACTAGCAGGATATGGTGGTATTGGCATCCCCAGTTTGGTCCTGCAAAGGCCAGGATTCTCTCTTCGTAGGAGATGAGGTGTTTAATACTGTGCATTACTCCACCTCTCCTGCTCCTTTGTGCCCAATTGTGGGCTGCCTTCTCCTGGAAGGAGGGAAAGGAGGGATTAAGTAAGGTGAAAGTGGATGGCAAGCCTGTTAGTGCTTGTGCAGGCAGAGGAAATGTGGTGAGGTATTCTGTGGGAGAGAGACAGTTCCTTTGTGGAATTATAGTGCAATCTTCCCTCTCTCCAATCTGTGGCTAAAATTGATTGTGGGGGATGCCACTGAGCTGAGGTAGGTAGTTTAGCCAAAGAGATATTGATTTCAACCCATCATATTGGTGCAATATAATGTAGTTGTTGTTTGTAATCCAGCAAAATGGTGAGTAACCCTTACATTAGTGACTCACAGATGACCTGGCTAGGCTGGTTATGGTTTCTGACTTTATCGATGTATTGTTTGTCTGGCAGTTGCAACAAGGATAATATCCACTGAATTTGTTTACTTGCATGACTGGAGCTATACAACAATCCTACAGTCAAGTGGATTAACATGTCATACTTATGTGTATATTATTACAGTTTTGACCAGTCGGGTAGCCCCTTTTACAAACAAAATAATCAATGAGAACTGAACAATGAGTTGTTCACAGAACAGTGGTGAACATCAGACTATTAAATCAAGCTTAGCATTCTAGGCATTTGACACATATCCTTGTCATGAATAATGCAATTATATTGTTTTATTATTCCTGCATTCATAAATACTTGTAAATAGTTTGCATGTTTCCAAACACCTATTTACTAAAAATTAATTAGTTAACAGAATGACCAGACTTCTATTAACAAAATGTTTTTCAGTTTCTCGTCAAAAAAAACTAAATGTTATCAACTGACAAGAATCAACGGAAATATTTACTGATAAGACCCTAAGGGGCCAGCAAAGACAGAGCCTGAACGCAAAAGATTGAGTTTAGTAAATCAGCCTGTGAGTTAAATAATATTTTAAGAGCTTGCTGAACCAATCAAAATAAGCACACAACATAATGGAAAAGGTCCAAAGAAGGAATGGAATGTAAGCATGAGATATTAGCATGTGGATGGAAACTCTGCTGATCTGATGTGCTACACAATAATGTCTGGTACAATGAGGCTGCCAACGTGCCTGGAAAATGTGAATCTGTGAAAACAGCTGTCACAGCTGTAAGCAATTCCCCAGGCACCCACACCTGCAGCGTTAGCAGCTGAGAACTCATAACGATAAATTATCACTCTCAAAAGACGCTTTCAGAATGAAAAATTCCTTAAGTATGCAGTCTCAGAAAGAGTCCAAGCTGCAATCCAACGTTCCCATTAATTATTACTTCCAATCTGAAGTTCAACTATCTCTGCTTTGTTTTAACTCATCCTTATACATTAAAATGTCACTTGTCATTTCTGTTTACAAGCAATAATTGTAAAGTGAATGATGGCAGATGGCATCTCAGCATGCTGTACAAGGCATTTAACGCGTGAAAGGTGAACTGGCATCACAAGGTAATCACCTCCCATCCATATGTAAAAAAACGGTTTCAAGTGTTCTTGTTACTGACACTGTGTGAGGATGTTCTAGCAGCTGTAATGTGAATTTCATCTTAAGTTAAGGCTAATGTCTTACAAGAGATGTAAAGTAAGTAGCTATTACATAATATGTAATCCACCTATTTATTTTTCATCAAGATTCAGGCTACGTTCTGCCATATGGTATCAGTAGCCCAGACTTATAATAACAAGCATTGATGGTAGTGAATCTACACAATATATCCCAGAGTATATCTAACATTCTAGGATGGAGATAGCAGTGAAGATTCTGTCAAGTTTAAGATGTTGGCAGAGATGAGAACCATTGTCTTCCATTATATAAGACTGTACAACACCTTGGCTGTCAACATGCTTCGTTGCTTCCACCTTTCTCTGCCGCATGCATTGAAATGGAAGATTGAGGTCATTCATTGGCCTCTGAAGGGCCTCAGCTGGCCAAAATGTAGGTTAGCGGCTTACCTGGCCACCATTATATGGAGGAGAGGTTGGGGTTTGACAGGAAGGTATTGCATTTTATGAGTTGTACCATCTTCAAATATTTCAATTGAAAAAAATATTTTTTCTTTTACTTTCCCCAAAAGATAATTTTTGAAATACCTACTAAAATTGACAATAGGCTGCAGCTTCTTATCCCCATGGGTCCATCTACCTTGTAGATTCCCAGATGATTATGCCTATCTGCATGCCAAAAACAGTTTAGACTAGGAATTAACATTATGGCTTTCCTCTGCACATTTGTAAGATCTTGATATTATCCAGAATGAGTAGATCAAAACTGAACAAGGCATTCTAATTAAGGCCTAATCAATGTCCTACACTAAGGTTAAATAGCATGCTTTGTCTTAGTGGACATCCTGAAAATGTACCCTGGTAGTCTTTTTGCTTCAGCTATTACTTCACATTATTGATCTAGAAACATTCAAGGACTTTGTACCATGTGCCATGAGCATTCTTAGGAGTTGGCACATTATGAATGTGGGATGCATGCGGGGCAGTGTCCACGTCCCAGATATCTTTCTTACTCTGTGAGCTCTGGTATTGTGCCCTGAAAGATACAGCGTTTGCCTTAGGTATTAATCCCATAAAGCCCCAATTCCTGATGAAGGGCTTTTGCCCGAATCGTCGATTTTCCTGTTCCTCGGATGCTGCCTGGCCTGCTATGCTTTTCCAGCACCATTCTAATCTATGTTAGCTAGTGAAAACATTTTCATCCTGCTTATTCTATCAAAACTCCAATCATTATTTGAATACTTTCATCAAACCTCATCTTAAACTTCTTTGCTCATAGTACAAGCTTCTCTATTCAATCCTTAAGTCACTTAGTCTTGGTATTATTCTTACAAACTATTCTAAGTTTCCTATAAAAGGCTTTGACTTTCTTCCAAAAAAGTCTAATATCCTTGACTTTGTGTTTCATTCCTATTTCAGTTATGTGAACTACCACTTTCAATGACATAAAATAAAAGCAAATTACTGCGGATGCTGCAATCTGAAACCAAAAGAGAAAATACTGGAAAATCTCAGCAAGTTTGTCAGCATCTGTAAGGAGAGAAAAGAGCTGACGTTTCAAGTCTAACTGACCTTTTGTCAAAGCTGTCGAGCTTTGACAAAGGGTCAGTTAGACTCGAAACATCAGCTCTTTTCTCTCCTTTTCAATGCTGCAAGACCTGCTGAGATTTTCCAGCATTTTCTCTTTTGGTTTCAGGTTCCAGCATCCGCAGTAATTTGCTTTGATCCAGTGTTTAACCCACTGCCACCTCTCTTCCAGGAATGCCTACGCTGAAGAAGTACTGCTCTTCTCTCCGACAGGATTTTCGTTTGTCTCTCTCCCCCTGTCCACCTTCACTGCTTTCCTTTTCTCTCTCAGTATTAGACAAGGTATTTACTAAGACTCGCTTCCACAGCCATATTTCCTTCCTCAGTGATTGTCTTCACCTCTGACTTACTCCACGTGGATTTCAACTCGAATTCCACCCTGCATGCAGCCTCCAGGATTACATGTACTTGCACTCTATACAACATTTTTCCAACTGCTGTTCTCGCCGCATCCTAAAAGCCACACTCAGGGCCATGCGCTGCCACATGAAAGCACTCGACACCTCTCTCCAACAGCACCGACTTATTCTCTCTCAAAGCTGTCCTGGTCCACAGTTTCATTTCATCCTTCGTATTATTTGACGCCTTAACTCCAAACTTTTCCTGTTTCTTGCAGATATTAAGGAACGCAAGCTTCAACTTGTCATCCACACCCCTGCCCACTCTCCACCTTCCAACAGTCCCAATCCCTCGAACCCCACCTCTTCCAGCCCCAGCCCTTGCCGTGTGTTCACCATACCCTCTGACCTCCCCCTCTCTGAGGCTGAGCGTGATGTTCTCAGCAAAGGACTCCACTTTGTATCCTTACGTCGCCACCTCAATGAATTCTGGGCTTGACATGATGCTGAGCTCTTCTTCCGTCACCTTCTGACAAAGGGGGTGCTATTGTCGTCTGGCATACTGACCTCTACCTCGCAGAAGCTGAGCGCCAACTCTCAGATTCCTCCTCCTACCTCCCCCTGGAGCATGACTACACCACTGAGCATCAAGCCATTGTCTCCAACACCGTGACTGACCTCATTTCTTCCGGATGCCTCCCCCCCCCCCCCCCCCCCCCCCCCCCCCCACAGCTTCCATCCTCATAGACTCCCAACCCCGGACAGCCCATTTCTACCTACTCCCCAAAATCCACAAGAAGGACTGTCCTGGCAGGCCCATTGTGTCAGCATGCTCCTGCCCCACTGAACTTATTTCCTCCTACCTTGACTCCATCCTTACTCCTCTGGTTCACTCCCTCCCCACCTACATCAGGATTCCTCTGATGCCCTGCAACAGATTGACAGCCTTCAATTCGCAGGGCCTAACCACCTTCTATTCACCATGGATGTGCAATCTCTTTACATCTCCATCCCACACCAAGACGGCTTGAAAGCTCTTCACTTCTTTCTTGAAAAGACGCCCAAACAACCTCCATCCACCACCACTCTCCTCCGCCTGGCTGAACTTGTTCTCTCTCTCAACAACTTCTCCTTCAACCCATCCCATTTTTTCCAAATCAAAGGTGTAGCAATGGGTACCCGCAAGGGTCCTAGCTATGCCTGCCTTTTCGTGGGGTATGTGGAACATTTCTTGTTCCAGGCCTACCTGGGTCCCCTCCCACAACTGCTTTATCGGTACATCGATGACTATTTCGTTGTGGCTTCATGCTCTTGTCCTGACCTGGAAATAAAAACCAGCTTTGAAAAAGGGTCAGTTAGACTCAAAACATCAGTTCTTTTCTCTCCTTACAGATGCTGCCAGACCTGCTGAGATTTTCCAGCATTTTCTCTTTTACTTTCAATGTTTCCTCCACCTCAGACTGTCCCTGCACATTTTTAGAATTGTACAATTCTGTTCATGTTGCCTCCCTTCATTTTCTTTACCAACATGCATCACTTCATACTGCATTACATTAAATTTAATCTGACATATGTCTGTCCATATTGCCAGTCTGGTAATGTTCTTCTGATGTCTGTTTTTCCTCATTGTTCACCAGGATTTCTGAGTTTTTTTTATTATCTGCAAACTTTGAAAGTATGCCTTGTGCTGCCAAGACCTGGACATTAATGTATATCAAAATGAGCAATGGGCCTAATGGCAAATGCTGGTAAACTTTTAGTTCCAGTATGAAAAGCAATTGTAAATCAGTACTTTCTTTGTTCTGCCCCTGAACCAATTTTTCATTCGTGCTGCATCCTGTGGGCTTTAACTTGGCTAACATGTGTGTTATGGGATACTTTGTTGAATGCTTTCAAAAAGTCAAGATATATAACAATAGCTTTACTACCCTCAAGAATGATTCAGCTGTTGCTTCATCCAAGTACTCAATTCTGTTAGTCAAATATCATTTGTCCTCAACAATTCTATTCTGACTTTAATCTGTTAACCTAACATTTTACAAACACTAATTGATTTTGTCCTATGTTATTGAGCAGAATCTTAAATGAAACTGGGTGATGTGAGCTTTGATGAGATTTGTGACAGAATTGTATTAGAACTCTGATGAGGCCTATCTTGTTGTTAAGAACATCCCACTGCATCTTTTACGCATTTGCCAAGTGAGAAGGTAGGTTCTTGCGGGACAATAACAAGTCGCCAATTAAAGAGGATTATAGAGGATTTTTTTATTCACACCATTACTCGCCTCATTGTTGTTCAACTCTCTATCAAACCAAATTCAACCAAATAAACTAGATATTGAAAATTTTTGCATGAAAGTCAGAGCAGGATACCTGGAGACTTCAGCTTACCAATTGCTCGAAAGGATCTTCATGTTGGACAATGGGCACTAAATCTCAGGCATCTGGGCCATGGTCACTGCTCCACATGCATCCAATATCATAATGTGCCAGCTTCTAAGAATGTTCATGGCACATCTCCAATTCACTCAGAGCATGCTTCTATGGCTCATTTTCCTTACCTAGGATATCTCTTTGCAATATGGAGAACATAGACATCAAAATTAATCTAACATGCCATCTCAGACTTAGGCTGCGTTGGAGGAGCAAAATTTCAGACCTAAGACTAAGATCATGGGTTAGTGGGCAGTAAACACCCTAATCCTAGCAGTTTCAGAGACTTGGAGCAACTGCCTCAACACACTGGAAAAATAACATCAGCAGTGCATTTGCAAGATCCCATCAGGAATGGATGAATTGGCAAAATTGCTTTTCTCTTGAAAAGGGAAGATGAAATATAACCTACAAGAAATATTTACAATTAAAAAGCTGCAATAAAAGGTTATAATGTTATTGCCATTTTGGGATTTTGATTATATAGTTAAATGGGTTTTTAGTTCCAGTTCTGTGAGTGTAACTTGTTTTTTTAAGAGGACAAGAAGTCTTTTTGAACAGTGATTTCAAACTTCATTTTTAACAGGATATGTCATTTTTGTAAATCATCAAACTATCTGGGGGAGTTAATCAATAAAACGTTTACAAAGTTAGTTTCATAACTTACAGAAAGACAAAACAGAGGCCACAATCAGGTTTCGGTTGAGAGGAAGTTTCATGCAGCAGAAGAGCAAATTAGTTTGAGCAGTCCAAGTTTTCAGAACTGGAAAGAAATCTTCAAATTGTTTTAGTAGCTTCTTAGTGTTTCGTTAGGAACAGCAATGGAGAGAACCACATCTGCAGGGAAATCCTTGTAATCTTTCTCAGCTGCATGTGAAATTGAAGTGTTATTGTAGAAGTGATAATACATGGCAGTTAGTCTGTTAAGGATAGTACTGAGAAAAGAGTTGAGTTTTCTTTTTGCTGTTTATTGTATGATTTTTCGAAACTGTCTTATACAAAAGAGAACAATGCTATAAATGCAATAACCTTATGGTCTTTTGTGGTCATTGGCATCCTCATATGATGAAGTTCAATGACAGATCTCCTTGGTAACCAAACTGCAAAAATAAAAATTATGATCTATCCAGTGAGATTTCACTCTAGGATTTGACTTGTCCAGTATTACTATCAGCTGGGATCATAACAAAATGTGATAGGGTAGACAAAGAGACTGAACTCTGTAGTTCCCACAGAGTGACTGTTTTGATAACAAAATGGCATTCATGATACCTGTACAATTCTAGCATGGCATGAGCAGAAAAATGGTAAATCATTTGGAAAAATACTATAGGGTCAGGAAAATTTGCACTGGCCTTACCACATAATCATGACACATCTGTGACCCACTTAAAATACAGATAACACTACAGTACTGCACTTTTGAGCACACTGACACCTTGCATTATAATACTGTTGCTACGCATTTTTGTGTGCTGTTACAACCAACTTGGGAAAGTGCATGATTCTCATGTTCCACTACTCCCAGGGTCACCAGAAAAAGTAATGATTCCATGCAAAGCCCTCAATTTTTCTGGTGGTTAAGCTAACAGAGAACACTGACCAGATTTCTGAAGTAATACTTTGAAAGTAATACTAGTTATTACAAGTAATGTTTTAAGTGTGGCCTACAGAAAGTCTGCAGTAGTGAGTAGAGTGGGTTCTTCCTTGATTATATGTTTATTGAGATATAGCTCTTGATTCAACTTAAAATATAAGCCATAACTATTAACTTAACATGGGGCAGCATTTTGTAGAGGAATGAGACGGTGTTATTTTCTGGGTCTGTAGATTGTGAAGGAGCAAAAGTGGCCTTTAGTAGAGTGATATATGCTTCTTGTCAGATGTGGGAGTTTAAAGAGAGTTTAAGGGTTACTGCAGATTATATCTGCAATAAATACTGTTGGTTGCAAAGCCTATCAGATCGAATGGATCAGTTGGAGAGGCAGTCAGAGGCAATGAGGAATTTGCAACAGCAATGGTATGTGATGGATGGCAGTTAGAGGAAGGGGGGGAAGTCCCAGATACATTCACATAAATGGGTTAACTCCAGGAAAGGTAAGGGAGGTAGGCAGGTAGTGCAGGAGTCTTCTGTGGCTATCCCCATTTCAAACAAGTATGCTATTTGGAAAATGTAGGGGGTAATCAATTCACAGGAGAACGTGGTATGAACAGCAAAGTTTCTGGTATTGAGACTGGCTCTAATGCAAAGAGGGGTACGTCGGGTTCCAAGAGATCAATTGTGTTAGGGGACTCTCTAGTCCAAGGTACAGACAGATGTTTCTGTGGCCAGCAGCGAAAAATCAGAATGGTGTGTTGCTTCCCTGGTGCCAGGATGAAGGATGCCTCAGAGAGGGTGCAGAATGTTCTCAAGGGAGAGAGGGGCCAGCAAGGGATCATTGTCCACATTGGAACCAACAACATAGGAAGGGAAAAGGTTGTGATTCTGAAGGGAGATTACAGAGAGTTAGGCAGGAATTTAAAAAAAGAGGTCCTCAAAAGTAGTAGTATCTGGATTACTCCCAGTGCTACGAGCTTGTGAGGGCAGGAATAGGAGGATAGAGCAGATGAATGCATGGCTGAGGAAGGGGAATGATTCACATTTTTGGATCATTGGCATCTCTTTTGGGGTAGAAGTGACTTGTACAAGAAGGATGGATTGCACCTAAATTGGAAGGGGACTAATATACTGGCAGGGAGATTTGTTGGAGCTTCTCGGGATGATTTAAATTAGTAAGATGGGGGGTTGGCTGCTGGGGGTGGGGGTTGGGACCCAGGGAGATAGCAAGGAAAGAGATCAATCTGAGACTGGTACAGTTGAGAACAGAAATCAGGCAAACAGTCAGGGAAATTGTAGGACTAATAAATTAAACTGCATTTATTTCAATGCAAGGGGCCTAACAGGGTTGGCAGATGAACTCAGGGCATGGTTAGGAACATGGGACTGGGATATCATAGTAATTACAATAACATGGCTCAGGGATGGGCAGGACTGGCACCTTAATGTTCCAGGATACAAATGCTACAGGAAGGATAGAAAGGGAGGCAAGAGAGGAGGGGGAGTGGTGTTTTTGATCGGGGATAGCATTACAGCTGTACTGAGGGAGGATATTCCCAAACATACATCCTGGGAAGCTATTTGGGTGGAACTGACAAATGAGAAAGGGATGATCGCCTTATTGGGATTGTATTATAGACCCCCTAACAGTCAGGGTGAAATTGAGAAACAAACTTATAAGGAGATCTCAACTGTCTATAAGAATAATAGGGTGGTAATGGTAGAGATGTTAACTTTCCGAACATAGACTGGTCTGCCATAGTGTGAAGGGTTTAGATGGAGAGGACTGTTTAAGTGTGTACAAGAACATTATCTGATTCAGTATGTGGATGCACCTACTAGAGAAGGTGCAAAACTTGACCTACTCTTGGGAAATAAGGCAGGGCAGGTGACTGAGGTGTCAGTGGGGGAGCACTTTGGGGCCAGCGACCATAACTCTATTAGATTTAAAATAATGATGGAAAAGGATAGACCAGATCTAAAAGTTGAAGGTCTAAATTGGAGAAAGGCCAATTTTGATGGTATTAAACAAGAACTTTCAAAAAAGCTGACTGTGGGCAGATGTTCGCAGGTAAAGTGACGGCCGGAAAATGGGAAGCCTTCAGATATTAGATAATGAGAATCCAGAGAGAGTATATTCCTGTCAGGGTGAAAGGAAAGGCTGGTAGGTATAGAGAATCTGGATGACTAAAGAAATTGGGGGTTTGATTCAGAAAAAAGAAGGAAGCATACGTTAGGCATAGACAGTATAGATTGAGTGAATCCTTAGAAGAGTATAAAGGAATTAGGAGTATACTTAAGTAGGAAATCGAGAGGGCATAAAGAGGACATGAGATAGCTTTGGCAAATAGAACTAAGGAGAATCCAAAGAGATTTTACAAAAACATTAAGGACAAAAGGGCAACAAGGGAGAGAATAGGGACCTTCAAAGATCAGCAAGGCGGCCTTTGTGTGAAGCCGCAGAAAATGGGGGAGATATGAGTATTTTGCATCAGTATTTACTGTGGAAAAGGACATGGAAGATATAGAATGTAGGGAAATAGGTGGTGACATCTTGAAAAATGTCCAGATTACAGAGCAGGAAGTGCTGGATGTCTTGAAATGCACAAAGGTGAATAAATCCCCAGGACCTGATCAGGTGGACCCCAGAAATCTGTGGGAAGCTAGAGAAGTGATTGCTGGGCCTCCTGCTGAGATATTTGTATCATCGATAGTCACAGGTGAGGTGCCGGAAGACTAGAGGTTGGCAAATGTGGAGCCACTGTTTAAGAGGGGTGATAAGGACAAGCCAGTGAACAATAGATCAGGGAGCCTGTGGTCGGTGGTGGGCAAGGTGTTGGAGGGAATTCTGAGGGACAGGATGTACATATATTTGGAAAGGCAAGGACTGATTAGAGATAGTCAACATGGCTTTGTGCATGGGGAATCATGTCTCACACACTTGATTGAATTTTTTGAAGAAGAGTTTTTTGATGAGGGCAGAGTGGTAGATGTGATTTATATGGACTTCAGTAAGTGTTCGACAAGGTTCCCCATGATAGACTAATAAGCAACGTTAGATCTCACAGAATACGCTGAGAACTAGCTCAAAGGTAGAAGACAAAGGGTGGTGGTGGAGAGTTGTTTTTCAGACTGGAGGCCTGTGACCAGTGGAATGCCACAAGGATCAGTGCTGGGTCCTCTACTTTCCATCATTTATATAAATGATTTGGTTGTGAGCATAAGAGGTATAGTTAGTAAGTTTGCATGTGACACCAGAATTGGAGGTGTAGTGGACAGCGAAGAAGGTTACCTCAGATTATAAGAGGATCTTGATCAGATGGGCCAATGGGCTAAGAAGTGGCAGATGGAGTTTAATTCAGATAAATGCAAGGTGCTGCATTTTGGGAAAGCAAATCTTAGCAGAACTAATACACTTAATGGTAAGGTCCTCAGGAGTGTTGCTGAATAAAGAGACCTAGGAATGCAGGTTTATAGCTCCTTGAAAGTGGAGTCGCAGGTAGATAGGAGAGTGAAGAAGGCGTTTGGTATGCTTTCCTGTATTGAGTCTAGGAGTTGGGAAGTCATGTTGCAGCTGTACAGGACATTGGTTAGACCTCTGCTGGAATATTGCATGCAGTTCTGGTCTCCTTCCTATCGGAAAGATGTTGTGAAACTTGAAAGGGTTCAGAAAAGATTTACAAAGATGCTACTAGGGTTGGAGAATTTGACCTTTGGGAAGAGGCTGAACAGGGTGGTTCTGTTTTGCCTGGACCATCGGAGGCTGAGGGGTGACCTTATAGAGGTTTACAAAATCATGAGGGGATGGATTGGATAAATGGACAAAGTCTTTTCCCTGGGGTCGGGGAGTCCAGAACTAGAGGGCATAAGGTGAGAGGGGAAAGATATAAAAGAGGCCTAGGGGCAACTTTTTCACGCAGAGGGTGGTACATGTATGGAATGAGCTGCCAGAGGAAGTTGTGGAGGCTGGTACAATTGCAACATTCAAAAGGCATTTGGATAGGAAGGGTTTGGATGGATATGGGCCAGGTGCTGGCAGGTGGGACTAGGTTGGGTTGGGATATCTGGTCGGCATGGACAGGTTGGACCGAAGGGTCTGTTTCCATGCTGTACATTTCTATGACTCTGTGACTCTACTATTTTCAATGGAAAAGTAAAGGACAAAATAATAATTGCATACCATACGCATGTGTAATTAACTGATGTGCAACAAGTAAAAAGATAACATTTACAAAGTAATTGAGTGTGAATTGAGGTACTCTGACCAATAAAAGAAAGCATACCAAACGTCATCTTCACTATCCTAACTACCTGCGACTCCACTTTCAAGGAGCTATGAACCTGCACTCCAAGGTCTCTTTGTTCAGTAACACTCCCTAGGACCTTACCATTAAGTAACCCAAAGATTTCAATTAGTGTCAGAAATAATCCAATTTTTAAAAATGTCAGCTTACTGTTTGATGTCATCTGCACTGGAAATCCCTGGACAGGGGATCTCTGGTAAAAACTGGGCCAGCAATCTCCAGCACAGATGACATCAAATAGCAATTGAGCGTTTTTTAAATGGACCATTAACTCGTTTAATCAGACAGAGTCTTTCTGGTACAAACTGGCCCAGGAATTCTTGAATCTAGCAGTGGAGGAAATCAGCATCAAAACCACACTCACTTTTATACAGCTGAACATTGTATTGTGAAGTTTAAATGTCCAGCAGACACTTTGAAAACTACCTTCAAAGGACAACAATATAAAACCATAAAATTATAAGACACAGGAGTAGAATTAGGGCATTTGGCCCATCAAGTCTGTTCCGTCTGAAATGCTCCCAGCCCTATTCTCCTGCCTGTAATCTTTAATCCCCTAACTTTCAAGAACCCATCTATCTCTGTCTTAAATATACTCAATGAATTTGTCTCCATTGCCCTCTATGGTAATGAGTTCCACAGATTCACCACCCTCTGGCTGAAGAAATTCCTATTCATCTCAGTTCTAAAGCATTGTTATTTCATTTTGAAGCTGTTCCCTTGGGTCCTTGTCTTTCCAAATAGTGGAAATGTCTTCTCCACATGCACTCTAGTCATATTAAAGTAAGGTAATTGGGGGCGGGGGGCGGGGGAAGGTGGGAAGGGTGTGGATGTAAGAGGCAACTAGGTGAGAGAGTATGGTACCAGGTGGACAATTGGGTGGTGTGAAAAGAGAGCAAAAGGGTGGTATGCTACATGACTGAGGGTGGCAAGTTGTTGAAGGGATAGAATGGCAAGTGGGCAAGGGATTAGGAAGATAAGGAGGAGGTGCCAGGTGGGTGAGGAAAGGTAGGTTGCCAGGCAAATAGATGAGTGGTACAGGTAGGTATGGGTTTCAAGTCAGGGGAGGGTAAATGGGTGCCAGGTGTGGTAATGTCAGGTCAAAGAGGGTGAGGTGGGTATCAGGTCCAGTGAAATCCAGTCCTAAAAGAGGAGGGTCAAGTGTAAGTTCTGGTGGAATTGGCATAGGGCTGATTGTCAGGTTTGACAGATCAGGATCTAGTCTGTTCAGGTTGGAAAGACTTAGGTGAGTGGGTCAGTTATGAGTCAGGAATTTAGCTTCCAGATTCCTTGAAGTTAGCTTAATTGTGTCAGAACCCTTCAAAATCTCTGCATTTTAAGCCATTTTCAGAGGAATTGCCAATTGGAATTTTCCATTTCCTGCACAATTCCCTTTGAGTTAGCTGTGCTTAGATTTCTGTATGATGCCAGCAGGCAAATCAAGCAGTAACACTACACATCATCTCTGAAATGTCTGTCCAGCATCAGAATAGCAAATTTATTAATTAAAAGCTTATTCATTTGTTAACTACTCTTGACAACATTCTATTTATGAAATTAACATTTTATATTAACACAAAGAAGGAAGAAATACTTTAGACTTTTAAAAAAAACATTTGAAGCATATTTTGAAAATTTAAAATAATACAATATAAATATTCATTCAAAATGTATTTCATAATTTGTGTATATTTTGCATGATCTCTCATTTTGGCAACAATTGCACTGATCAATTATCTGCAGGGCCAAGCTTGTCTGGTTATTTATTTTTCAAAGGTTAAACTTCTCTCAAAGCTGAAGCTCGGTGATTGAACAACCCCATGATAAATACTTTCCACCTGTTTCATAACAATACCAAACTAATTGAAAGATCATTTGTTTATAGCAGAAGAGCCAATTAAATTAAGTATTGTCATTCAATGACTTAGAAGCAAACAATCTCGATTTTACTGCAGGAGGTAATGATTTCTAAGCAAACGAATTAGATTTTACTGCAGGAGGGAGTAGTTATTCCCAATCAT
Organism: Chiloscyllium punctatum; assembly: GCF_047496795.1. Lineage (NCBI taxonomy): Eukaryota > Metazoa > Chordata > Chondrichthyes > Orectolobiformes > Hemiscylliidae > Chiloscyllium > Chiloscyllium punctatum. The sequence goes on along the minus strand of NC_092750.1, from coordinate 45,149,722 downwards.
GCTGTTGACCTATGACCTTGTGCAAGGATTTTCATTGTCCAAGACATTTGCAAAGTATGCCACTTCAATCCTTGGTGAAACTCCATCGGGTGCATCAACATCTACCTAATGTATTCCACTTTGATAATATAATAACATGTCGTTATTTGATGATTTCCCATACCAGATATAAATTATAAAAAAAAGTGTGCAAAGCATCAGTAAATACAGCTTCAATTGTGAATTCTACAAAAAATTCATTGCCAAATTGTTCAAAATTTCATCACATCAACATGTGTCTCAGAAAGTAAGTGAAAGTTTGAGAATCATTATCAAATAGTTGGGAAGGTGATGGCCCAATGATATTGTCACTGAACCAATGATCCAGATATTGTTCTGGAGTCCTGCATTCAAGTCCCACCATGGCAGATGGTGGAATTTGAAATTTTAAAAAATTAAGAATGAAAAGTGATGACCATGAAACTGTTGTCAAATGTCAGGAAAAGCCATCTATTTGACTAATGTTCTTTTGGGAGGAATTTTGCCATCCTTACCTGGTCTGGTCTTCATGTGACACCTGACCCACAGCAATGTGTTTGACACTGAACTGAGGCACTCAGTTGCTGGAAAGTCTCAAAACAAACTGAAACCAGAGAACTAAGGCACTGGAAACAATAAATACACCCCTGTTGACCCTGCAAGTCTCCTTACTAACATCTGGAGGGCTAATGCCAAAATTGGGAGAGTTATCTCACCAATTAATTAGCTAACATTGCCATGATCATGGAATCATACTTATAGATATGCCCTGGCCCACTAGCAAAGACAGGATCAGCAGTGATATACAATTGAGAGGGAGTTGCCCTGGAATACTGATTCCAGATCCCTTGAATTCTCACAGCATCAGATCAAATATGGCAAGAAAACATCCTGATGACTACCACATACCCACTTGGCTGATGTACTCCTCCACATTGAACACCACTTGGACAAAGTGCTGAGGGTGGCAAGAGTCCGAAATGTACTCTGGCAGGAGATTTGATGAGTCAGCAAGACTGATTTGGTAACAGCAATACTGATTTGGTAACAGTAATACTGATTGAGCTGGTAAGGTCCAAAAGTATATTGTGAGGGAATTAATGAGAAGTAAAGACAAACTTGACCTCATCCTCTTCGATCTGCTTGCCATAACTGCACCTGTCAATGACAGGATCAGTAAGAGTGACCACTGCATGCTATTTTTACATCGAGAATACCCTCCATTCTGTTGTGTAGCAATATAACTGTGCTAAATGGGACAGGCTGCAGGTAAATCTAACAACTCAAGACTGGGCATTCGTGAAGTGTCATAGGCCATCAGCAGCAGCAGAATTGTACTGAAACACAATCTGTAATCTCATGGCCCGGCAAATCCAATGCTCAACCATTACCATCAAGCCAAGGGATCAACCCTGGTTCAATTAAGAGTGCAGGAGAGCATGCCAGGAGCAGTACCAGGCATACTTAAATACAAAGTAATCAAACCAGTGAGTAACCAAACAGGAGTACCAAGCAGCAAGAACTCTACAAATATCCCAATCTTCAATGATGGAAGAGCCCAGCACATAAGTACAAAAGATAAGGCTGAACCATTTGCAGCAATCTTCAGCCAGAAGTGCCAAGTGGATGATCCATTTCAGCCTCCTCCAGTGGTCTCCAGAATCACAGCTTCAAACATCAGTCAATTCAATTCACTCCATGTGATATCAAAAAATAGCTGGAGGCACTGGATACTGCAAAGGCTGTGAGTGCTGGCAATAGTATCGATGACATATGCCCCAGAACTTGCCACATCTCTAGCCAAGCTGTTTCAGTACAGTTACAACACTGACATCTGCCCAACAGGTGGAAAATGCCCAGGTATGTCCAGTACACAAAATATAGGACAGATACAACCCAACCAATTACCACTCCACCACTCTACTCTCAATAATCAGTAAAATAACAGAAGATATAATCAACAATGCTATCAAACAGCACTTACTTGGCAATAACGTGATTGCTCGTGCCCAATTTAGTTATATCAGGGTCTTTGAGATCCGGATGTCAGCATGACCTTAGTTCAACTATGGACAAAAGAGCTGAATGCCAAAAGTGAGGTGAGAGTGACGTGAAGATTGCATTTGACTGAGTGTGGCATGGAGGAGCCCTAGCAAAATTGCAATCAATTGGAGTCAGGGCAAAAGTTCTCTGCCTGGCTGAAGGCATACCTGGCACATAGGAAGACATGTCCAAAGTAGGATGACAATTGTACAACGGACACTCATGACTCCCCTGATAATGAAGCAGTCCATGTCCAAATGCAGAAGGACCTGAACAATATTCAGGCTTGGGCTGAGAAGTGGCAAGTAACATTAACACTGCACAAATGCCAGGAAAGACCATCTCCTACAAGAGAGAATCTAACTATTGTCACTTGATATTCATTAGCATTATCATCATTGAATCCTCCACTATTAACATCCTGGAGGTTGCCATTGACCAGAATCTGAACTGGTCATATAAATACAGTGGCTACAAAACAGATCAAAGGTGAGAAAAAGTGCAATGCCTACACAAAGCCTGTCTGCCATCTACAAAGCACAAGTCAGCAGTGTGATGGAAAAATCCCCACTTCCTGGATGAGTGCAGCCTTGATCACCAAATTTCAGTGGCAACAGTGTGTACAATCAACAAGCTGCACCATTGGAATTAACCAAAGCAACTTAGACAGCACCTTCCAGTCCACAATTAATTGCAGCTAGAAGGACAGGACAACTGATACGTGGGACATTACCACCTGTAAATTCCCTTCCCATCCACTTCCCAACTGACTTGGAAATATATCATCCTTCCTTCAGCTAGGTCATAATCCTGGAACTGTCTCCCTAACAGCTGTGTGTCTACCTATAATCCATGGACTGTAGCCACTCAAGACATCAGCTCACTGGCACTGTGTCAAGGACAACTAGTGAGGGGCAATAAAAAGCTTTTCCAGTCAACAACAGCTACATCCCATGAATGAATTAATAATAAAAAAAGGAAAATCAGTCATAGAGACCTTTTGGAGTGTACTGATTTAGACTACCCTTCCTAGGATATTGCTAATTTGAGCATATCCATTTGAATGCTATTAGCTATTGAATTAGTTAGTCATGGGCATTTCTAATGTGTTTTAAAATTTACACATTGGTCTGCACTGTCTATTCATGTAACAATACAGTGAATGATAGAACATTCGGTAGCATTGAGCTAATATAGAAAAAGTGAAATTTGGCAAGAGGAAGCTAATATCTACCTCAGCTACTCAAAAGGTATGTCTGAGATAAGCATTCCTCACTATTTTTAATCTGTCAATTCGACTGTGGGCGGCATGGTGGCACAGTGGTTAGCACTGCTACCTCACAGTGCCAGAGACCCCAGTTCAATTCCCACCTCAGGCAACTGTCTGTGTGGAGTTTGCCCATTCTTCCCGTGTCTGCGTGGGTTTCTTCCGGGTGCACTGGTTTCCTCCCACAGTCCAAAAATGTGCTGGTTAGGTGAATTGGCCATGCTAAATTGCCTGTAGTGTTAGGTGAAGGGGTAAATGTAGAGGAATGGTTCTGGGTGGGCTGCTCTTCAGAGGGTTGGTGTGGAATTGTTGGGCCGAAGGGCCTGTTTCCACACTGTAAGTAATCTAAACTAGATTCCTTAGGTCTGTTGTATTACCTCATTTATCTTGTCTTCATGCACATTAAATACTTCACACCAGATATTCATTTAGAAGTGGCTGTTATTAGGGTTAACCTTAACTCTGTCTTCCCAACATAATCCCAGCAATTAAAAGCAGCAATATTTTGTCAGCAAATTAAGCATTTCATAAGCCATATGTTTTATATAATTCATAAAGATGCAAAGTTGTTTTAGCTTCTCAATGAGGCAAACAGGATACAAAGTTGTGGGATCAACTAAGGCAGACGGTCACACAGTATCTTGGCATCAAATGCCCAAAACTATAGTTAAAAAATTAGAATGAATTTGGCACAGAGATAATGTGTCCATCCCTGACCTCGCAAACCCAGGTTCAAGTCCTACCTACTCCAGAAGTGTGTTATATCTTCTCTGAACAAGTTGATTAGGAAAATATCTCTAATTATGAAGGTAAGTTGAGAACATATCTGTAGTTCACTTGACCACAAAGTGGGGTATTTTCACAATTCAATACGAGCTGACAACCAATAGAATAGTTAAGTTCTTTTAAATGTTGAACCAGTGAACAGAGCTCAGTACATACAAACCTGTACAGAGCACTGTCGTCAACTGATAGACAACAATGCAAAACCATCAATTTACCATGGTCTACTGACCTGTGACTTTCTATTCAATGTCATGTAGTGTAACAATATTCCTAAAGAAACTTCAACTATAATTGGTCCATCAAAAACAAATAACAATACACATTCAAACCAGTCCTGTGAACAAATTTCTAGCATTTGGCTGCATCTGTCATGACATTCATTTATTTTTGTTACCATACAGCAAAAAATAATAGCTTTGACCCTTGCATTTAGTAATATTTACAAAAGGATTGTTCAGACGCTGGCCTATATCCAGCTCACATAACAAAGCTCAGTATGGGCTGAACTTTAGCTTTGCTGGCAGAATATGCTATGCCAGGACTTGTTCTTTTCAAACTTTTTCTTTCTGGCAGACATCCAGTGAAATTAAGTCAACCTTTCCCTTCTCTGACACAGATATTGCAAAGCTAAAACACTCAGTTTTTAAGCAGTCACCTATTCAGTAAACACTTTTGAAAATAGTGTTGCTGCAAATGTTCTAGCATGGCAAATTATTTTCAAAGGACAATCAAAGGATGAATTTCTTCCTAAATTCTGGAAACAGACAATGTTCAGTCTGGTGTCTGTTAATGCAGATACTTCAGAGAAAGGACATCGTTACATAGTGAATATTTTGATCAATTGGTGCCTATCTCAAATTGTTTGCAAATAGAATATATGGGTCAACCTCAGACACAGTCAACATTCAGGATTCTCATAGTCCGACCTAACTTTGATATCCATCTCAAACAGGACTTTGAAGCCTAGTGATAAGCTATATGGTTTAATGTCTTCAAAAGATAAAAGGATGTTCATGGGCTTTGAGAAAGGATTAAAAGAAAGGGGCTGAACCTTGTGATATTTTTGCTGAGTTAGTTTTGTTAAGTTTCATGGAAGGTTTCTCTCTGCGAGGCCGAATGTGATTTCAAGTGTGAACATCCCAAATTTGCCTCATTAATCCTTTGGTAATGCTCCTGCCTACTGCTAGCCTGGTTCTTCCATCACCTTAGTTCCATCACCATCTCTGCCTGTGCTGAGATTATCCTGGTTGGATTGGTATCTGTGTTTTACACATAATCTCTAAAAGGCTGTTGCACAGCCAGACAAGCTCCTTTCGTCCGGAACTGCTCTGCATGGTTCCTGAGCCTTGGCAGAGAAGGGGAAATCAGTGCTCTGCTTTGAAGAAGGGACAAAAGGTCTTGATGCATGGGATGGTGCAGAGGACGGATGGCCTCTTCCCCCAAGAGCAGAAGAGGAGGTCACAGTATCAGACCCTGGTCCAAGCTTGCAGTGCAGTCTCACTGTTTGGAGGAATACCCATCAATACAGGAAGGAGGTCAATGAGCTTCTTAGAGCTGCCAGGACAAGTTTCAACATCTTCTTTCTGAAGGTTCACACTTATTATATTTTTGCAATTGCACCCACTTCTCACCAAGGGTCACACTCTGCCACTACCTTTCCTCACACACATTTAACCACCTCAATCATGAACAATTCTATCCCTAAATGGCCTCTGTGCTGCCAACTCACTCGCTTGGGCCATCTTAGCACATTCCCTTGTGAGCACAAGCACCAACAGCTGCACCACTCACTTTTACCTTACTTGATCCTTCCCTTTGTCTTTTTCCAGGCAAAACATAGTGCACAACTAGGCAGAAAGTTCCAAGATGGGTGGTGGGGGCCCAACACTTGGTTTCTTTTGATGGTAAGAGAATCCTGACCATCTTGAGTAGTCGACTGATCCTGCCTAACCCCCATGGACTGTTATTGGAGATTACCCTTGAATTAATGTGCCAGGACACCCTGACTGAAGGTTGTAACACTTGAGTTGGACAAAGAATATTGACAACCGTAACAAGTTTCCTGGCTTTTTGTCTGTGCTAAATGGCAAGCCAAGGCAGAAGAACATGAACCTGGTGGGTCTGGCAGTGTCAGGGGTGGGAAAGGGTGGGGAAGAGGCAACGCACAAGAAGGTAAAACAGTGATATTGTGAGTATCCCTGAGTGCTCAAGGTGCCTGAACACTAAGGTAGCAAGCGAGTAGCCCTGAGATGCCACCCAGCTCAAACTGTGAGCTGGGTACTAGTTCCTGCACACAATATATCCTTGCAACAATGCTAGTTGACAGTGCTTCCCAAACTGCAGCTTTAATTTGCAGAAGTAGTTTAATTTGGAGAACTTGGTTATTATGGATGAGTTTGACTAAAAGATCTGATTCTGTGCTGTATGATTTTATGTATCTTGTAAGTGGATCAGACAGATGATATGAGTGCTCTGAAAGGCTGTCATATGTTGTCTGATAGTGGCCCTGGACGGGGGCAGATAACCTGGAGCCTGCTCTGAGATGTTGTTGTTGGATGTCCATATAGCAGTCCAAAGAAGCACGGGTTAAACTGAGCTACCAAATACCCACTCTGCTTCCACATCAGGAATTCTCAGCATCTAGTTTTGTTGTGGCAAGTGATCAGACAGGAAGCTATACATTAATGAGGTGAGACATGCAGTTGTTGAGGGTATAAACAATCAGTAATTCCCATTATTAGGCGTCTTACCACCACTTAGTGATAATCTCATCTCAACATCCAGAATTTAGAAATGCAGCTTGTTGCTCCCAATGTCAACAAAGACCTCATTGGACATCTCACGTGATTCACCATAATCCACACCATTCAGGGCCCTATATGGTTCCACTCAGTAGATGCTCCCAATGTCAAGAATTGGCTCACTCAACAAAACCTTAACCATTTTCTGCAATTATTGCTTCTTGACTTCTTGATCTCCCAGAAGTAGAATAATTTGTTTTCAAAGTTGTTGAATAAAATATTGTTTATTTTCAAAGATATCTGTTATACTATAGCTGTAATTTATATCTTGGAAATAAGGATGAAATTAATCCATGTTATAGTGTGAAATGAATAAAAGTCATGATATACAATCAATGTATGATAGCAGTACATCAATCCAGTTTCAGTGAACAGTTAGAATTGGGTAACAACAATTACTTTATGCACTTTTGATGATAGTCGTGCCACTATTTTTGATCAACCCCTTAAAATTATGTGTCCAATAAGTGGTGCCATTGAATACACTAATTATTATAACTAATTCTAAACTTTTATTCACTCTGGTCCAATGACATCATATGCGCAATCAAGAGATAGGGTTTAGGATTTCTTTGTAAGACGGTCTTGTGGCACAGTAGTAGTGTCCTTACCTCTGATGTAGAAGGCCTGTCATAATAAATCCATAAAGCAATTGTTTTTATCTGTGTGGTTGTTTATGCCGAAACCATCTGAAATGCTGTGGCTAGGTTCATAGCAACCAATCCATTAGTCTAAGTTACTAATACCGACTGGGGAGGTCTTTGGCAGAACTGAGGCTCATTCTTGAAATACTAAATAAGTAGGTTACTTGGTACATAATAGCTAGTTTTGTTGCATCTGAGTTTCATGAGAGTTCTATGTGAGGTCTTAGGATATACTTAAGAGCAAGTACACATGACTATTAGCAACATAGGATCAGCAGTAAACTTAAACTAAATTAAAACAGAATTGTTGCTTCCCCTAGGAGCAGTCCTTTCTATCCTGATGGGTGGAGCTTATACTGTGTTGCGAATTAACTCTTTCAGGTACTAACTGACAACAGACGAGTACAAATTTTAACGTTAGTGAAGCATAACAAACTACCACTAATTAACTTTGTAATTGCACAGCACCAACTTAGATGCAAGACTTTTCCAAAAGTTGTCAGATTGTATATAGTTCCTTGTTAAGACCATTTTGGATAATGCAGGCAGCAAGCAAATAGTTTGCTGCCTTTCTCAAAAAGAAATCTGCAATACCAATGAACTTTGACAACAAAATGGAAAAGCTGAGCAGTGTCATGCACTTGAGTATTCATCAGTGAATTGTTCTAACAGCTTTACAAATGATAGCTGATGTAGTTATCAAACAGCTGCACCAAACCACTGTGAACAACATTTTGCTTTATGCTTCAGCTGTTGTGAACTGGACTGAAAAACTACCTTGATTATGGCTGAAAAATTATATATAAAATGATTCTCTTGGTAAGCATTTCTGACAAAACTAGATCCCAGCTGGAATACAATCATAACAGCAAAGTATCTTTAGGGCATTTTAGGGGCTTTAGTGTGATAAAACAAAAAAACATAAAAGGCTGCAAACATTTTGAAATTGAAAAATTGAAATGGGCTCATTAAACCATACGCTGGGTCTGATAATGCTGCTGCCATCTGCCTGCAGCATATGCCAAGTATGCATATAAGTCTCACAGGTCCATATGGATTTATTAAACATGTCCTATAGACTGCTGATGTAATCTTTTAAACTAGATGGTTACATAGCAAAAGTTCACTTGTTGCTGAAATCTCGGCTGTGCTGAAATATGACACCACCAGCTAAAACCAGGTCCATAACAGACTGGTGGTGTGTGAAATTAGTGGCCACGTATTTTAGAAGGCCTGTGGGCAACATATCATTATTAAGATATCCATCCACATTGTTACGTAAAAGCTAGTGACAAATTAATTACTTGTGTGCCCTCTTATTGACTGAAAGAAAACCCAAGTGTTTTATCATTTGGAGAGCAGAACTTTGAACAGCTGTCAAAAAATCATTTCCATTTTGACAGGTTTATTAGATCCTTCAATAAAGGCAATGATTCCAAGCCTTTTATACATAAAGAGGAAGATGAATTCCTAATTGCACAGACTTCTTATAATGAGACATATGGCCAGATACTTTTACCATCCCACTACTGCAAAATATTTCTGTGCTTGCATTTGACATAAACACATGTGATTGAACATAATCTTTTGTATGAATGACCAATGTCTAAAATCAAAGTACGTATATGGAGTGGAAGTTTATTTTCCTTCTGTAAGGCAGTAAGGGTCCTTGAATCAATGAATTTGAATTGTCTCAAGCTAGTTTTCCAGTGGTTCAAAATTCAGAAGAAACAAATGTCTATAATGTCAGGAAAGTTGTCAGTGGTGAGATCTACAGGGATGATTATTTTTGAGAAATGAAATTAAAGCTGCGATGTCATGAGGTGATCTTCTGAGTTTCTCACAACATCAAAAGAGCTTCACTGTCTATATAAGTTGTGCTATTCCAGCCTGACACTGGATGCAAAGGATTATGCAAATACTCATTCCTAAAACAACTATGAAGTTAGTTACATTCAAACATTCCTGCAGGCTAATATCAAATTAAATTAATGTGCTAGATTGGCTTGGGTTTAATAAGCCAAATTATACTTTTCCAACCCAGGTTTCACATTTTAGAGAAAATATCCCAGGCAAAGTTCACTTGTAATTTTCTTTGAAGGTCTGATTATATTTTGGATTTTGGGCAATCATCAGTACCATGCAAATAAAAACTAAAAGGGAAGTATCATATCAAAATCTTATACCCTGAATAAAGAAAACTGAGCAGTAGCTGAAAGTAACATAAAAATGATAAGCATTTGAATGGCATGGACAGTGACAAGGTAGTTTGGATAATACAGTAAGAAACGAAAAATGAGATTCTGGACACTAAGACAAATAGTTCAATTTTCCACAAAATGATGTGACGATTGGATGAGAATCTTACTGGTGAGTGGAGAGGGATTTATTTGCATGCATTAACATCTCATTGTTATGAAGTCTACTTATTTACATGCAAGTTTCTACTTTCCTAGGGAGCAGGAAGAAATTAGGTGGTACCAATTCATGACATCAGAGGGGTTATCTGTGGGCTATAGGCTACTGACATCTTCTCTGGGAATCCACCTTAGTCAGCAATCACAGGGAACTCTCTATGGGCAGCAACCGCCTGCACCCTTCATCCATGGAGGTGAGCATCAACAAAGCACTGGCTTCACCATCTTATCATGGCAGGCTAACTTTAATATAATTCAGCACCACAATACTACACTTAGGAGCTCAAAAAACCTATTTATTTATTTGGATGCTCACAGCATCTCTATCTTGATTTGCATTTTACCGCAGATGGAAAGCCAGGCACTTTGTCATGTTTATCAGCAATGAATAGTCAAGGGGGTGGGTATGCTAGTGTGTGACATTATACTGCATCAGAGCCACACTTACAGCCAGCTTACATAGCAAATACGCTGCATGTGCTTCAACTAAATGACCAAGTGTCTAAGGGGAGCAGTCATTACTCCAGATGCCTACCTTAGATCAGGCTGAAAACATTCAAAATGGTATACATCTGAGGTTCAAATGGCTCTTTTGGTGTGAAGGTTATGGCACCTCTGCCACTGCTGAGTACAAGATTGCATGGAGGGTGGCATTGTAGATGCAATGTACACACTTAGTGGGGTGAAAAGAATGAAATTGCATGAGAAAACTTATCAGCACTCACAGAGTGAAAGCCTTCATGAAGTTCTCTAAAACTGACACTCTTACAAATCTTTGGAAAATTCAGGGTTCCTGACCAGTTAGTGCAGTTCAAACCCTTAAATGCTCTGTTATTTTACTGTTGCAACAGTTGGATGTTTGTATCTTTATTACTTATTGTGTATTAAGCTTTTGCATAATTGGTTGTAATTTGCTAGTTATTATTTCAGTGAAGCATCATAAAATAAAGGAGAAAATGGTATTATCCCAGATGCATTCCATCTATTCATAATAATCCCAGCCAATGAGAAATCGTTCATCTAAATCACCTTCCTTAACAGCTGTAAAGGTTTATATGAGAAAATTTGACCCGAGACAACTGAGAGACAAGAGAAGAATCAGTGGATACACTTGATTCTATAAATGTATTTTATGGGGAAATTTAAAAAGTCTAATAGTTAATTCTATAATTGTAGGTTTGAATTATTTTGGCTGACATTTCTTCAAATTAATCCATCAAAAAAAATTGATTTATAGTAACACTACAACAGCTTTGTGGTATATAGTACATGAAATCTATATATGACTGATCTGCAACACAAATTCCCAGCTCGGCAAACAGAACCACAACAATGGTTGTTCCATAGTGCACTTTGGAGAGACTGCATTTTCTTCCTGAACTTTTTTTTTGCAAACTTTGCTTTATTTCATCGTCAGACCACCTCCTGAGGTACTCAAATAACAAAACAAAATTGCTGACTTTAAAAAAAATAATTTTTCACATGAATGGAATCATTCCCAGTACCAAGATGATCTTGAAATTGGAAATGTTGTCATGTAAACAAGGTATATTTTCCCCTGTTTGGGGCATAAGCAAATTTGCCATAGGTTTCCAAACCTGTATGAGGCCAATACCTCCTTCCATCGAAGTACAGCAATAAATTTGAACATAGCTGTTATCTGAAACTATACAAGGACAATAATAAAGCTATTCAAGGTAACAAAAAGGGTCCAACAATATCTCAAATGATATTTCAGAATTTGAAGACCAATGACAACGAAACATGAAGATTCACCCAAGACTTTGATCTTTCAAAAGCTATTACAATCCAGGAACTATAGCTTTCAATAAATTCTGGTGACGATAAACAGGTATTTCTTGTGTCCAGAGTGTAACATGGAAGAATATGCAGTCAGTTGTAATTTCCATTCGATTTAGGACTTGACATCATCACCACATGTGATTATGATTCCACTATAAAATGAAACAAATGCTTACAGTTTACAATTGATAGAGTTGTAAATGTTGTAAATAAACTGGAAAAAATGGGGAAGAATTGTTGTAAAACTAACTAGTTCTGATGATTTTAAAATTTGTTTTCCAACTCAAACTGTATAACTCAATGTCATATGTAATTTCATCTGGTAGAAGTTTTTCTTGAAAATGTATGACAAATCTTACAGTATGAAGCAATATACATGGTAAAAGATGCTGATCCAAAATGTTTGGAGTAGTTTTCATGATTTACACATTGCTTTTAAAATTCAAAGCAAGTCGCGTAAGAAAAAGTACAAAATTAATCATCACTGTTTCAATGCTGCTAATTTTCCTTTGTGCTGTTTTATTCTAGATCTAAACATTTGTGCAAGGGGCTTTCAACTGGGAAAATCTAAAATATTTTCCAAACATATTTTACTCTCAACTTTGCCAATAAAAGACAAAGCTTTTCTAGACAGAATCCAATGCTTGTTTTGTAATTTAGCAAGTACAAGAATTTTGTATAACCATATTAGTTTTTTTACAAAATCTATACCTGTATTGCCTGGACTTGCAGACTATAAAAACCTAATATAAAGTTTCACTTCCACATGTTTCCACTAGACGGCACTGAATCCACATTTATAGCTGTATAGATGAAAATTAAGAGCAATGAAGGCATTGAAACAAAATGGGAAAGAAGCTAAAATTAAGTACTTATCTGTACAAAACATAATGGATTCTGTTGAAGAGGTTAACAAAGCAAGTTTCTATTTCGGGATACTTTTAAACAATTATTTTAGTGCCTTCTTCAAAATGCTTTGAAAACAAGGTCTTCCTTTGAGATAACAAGGGATCTATTCAAAATTAATTGGAAAGTAATGGAAGCAAATCCTAAAGGTATTGTCCAGTACAGTAGGATAAAAGAAATCTCTTGTAGCTTATTATCAACAATTCATAAATGCCTGAGGCACATCTTTAACATTCTCAGAGGCATTATATAGAGGGTGGCGATCAGATGAAGTGCAAATCAGAAGTTAGGATTAAAAAAACAGAGACAAAGCTTTCAGGTAGAGTAAAATCAGAAGCAATAATCTGGGCTGCCTAGAGAAGTTAAATCTAGCTGTGAGGATTAACTGAACATGGAGAAGATGAGACAATGCACAGGAGAGTGAAGTTTCAGAATCCAAGCTTCAGCTTGTCTGTCAGCACCTTGTTATCAGCCCAGTGAAACTACTTGCACGTTCTGTATCATACAAAGATATTGTTTTTGCAGATTAATCAAGGCCAGTGAAATGGATACCAATGATAATGAGCCACCTATCCGTGCTCATTTTGGTTATGAGGTGGCATTTTACAAAATCTGCTTAAGCTCTGACCAGCAAAACACAAATGTTTTCAAGATGCATTAGGTTAAAATAACCTCATTATTTTCATCGATGTTTGTCCCCATTTCTTTCTCTGTGTAGGATCCTCCTTGTTTGAGGGTTGCTAACCATGGCTGATGCCGTATGACAATGGGGCAAGGCAAAACAGGACCAAAGAACTACAGGAGCCAGAATGGGGGTTTGAACCCAGCTTTTTGAAGTTATTCTGCACATATGTGCTTGAAAATCATATTAGTTAGCACTAAATTGCTGCACTTTAGTTCATGACATGTTAGATTTGGGCCCTTCTCCAAAGTTTCTCAATAAAAAGAAGAACTCCTGCAATAGTTTTGCTCTGTCTAATGTAAATTTGAAGGGGAGTGTATTGACTGAATATGCTGTCCAGCTGCTTATTTGGATATAGCTCATCCATTAAAATAGTACACTGAACAGCAAAAATAACTTACTGAACAAAAGAACCTAGACCGGGAAGTCATTGCTCCAAGTTATTTAAAAAGTCTGTTACTTTCCGCAGATTGCTTTCCACAAGATGGGATCAATTGCTTCAACTGATCAAATAATTTACACATTAAATCCTGATCATTTAAAAGTTGCCTAACTAAAAATGCACAGGGTCAATTTTAACCCTCAGCATTACATTCTACCCAGCAGGACCGGTGAATTGGAGAGAAAATGAACAACCAAGTCCTTTGATCTGTTTGAGACCACACTGGTCTTATTTAAAGACATTCTATTTTCACCAACTTTGAAGTCACCTGCAGGCTGTCATGGCCTAATGTAAATTTAAAAGTCACAGACCGGTAACATTGACACCTTGGGGTGACTTTAATGAAGACTTGCTGCTGCTGCAAAAGCATCAAATTCCAGCTGATAAGCTACTCCACAATAAAGACTTTTTACAGTGTCCCACCTGCGTCCCCATCCCACCCACCTCTCCATGTCACCATTAGGTGAGACCATCAGTCTGGGCCTCTACAGCAATTAGTTCCCTCTTTGTATCCTGCCTTTATACATTCCCATCAGCATCAGGTGGGAGACTGAATTCAAATTTTAAAATGAGACCCAGTGGTTAAAACTAGCTAGGTCTCACTCCTGACTCTTTCCTGAGCTTTGAGTTACATCACCTGCTTAAGACATTTGGAGGTGGTAAGGATGTATGGCAGATGGATTGGAAGCAAAGGTAAGGGAGGCTTTCACTATAACACTCCCTTTCCCAAGGCCAGGTCCCTTCATCACATTGCGTGATAATGAGAGTCTCCTCTGGGAGGCCAGTTGTACACCAAACAGAGTTCACTGGGCTGCATTCTCAAGGCAGAAGAAACTTGCATGACCCAGAAAAAAAATGAGTGTCAGTTGACTCATCACTGAGCCAAATTGACAAGGAGTCTAATTGCCATACCACCAGCAGTCGCCAGGAATCCCACTTTCTGCCCTCTTAACTGAAAGAGGTTTTCCTCTGCCTAGCACCTGGTTCAGGGTGTCTCTCACAAATAAGTGGACCTGGTCACGCAATGACAGACCATATTAAACCCGGTCAATATTGAAATAATGCACTTGTTTAAATGTTTGATTTGATGATCTTTAACAAGAAGCACACATCCTTGTATGATGTGCCATCTCAAAATTAACGTTCTCATCGATACCAGATCCTGACTGGCAAATCCATGGACTGTTGAGTTCAGCTTTTGAGAAGGAATCGTACGACTCTATTTTCATTATTTTTCACGGTCTGAAAAACCATCAATGAGTAACAGACAACACATACCTCAAGCTTTTATCAGAAATTATGTCAGGATGAGAAAAGTAATATGAAGTATATGACATTTTTTTGAGAATTATTAAGGTGGTACTGAATTCACTTAGGACCAAAAGACTGAACTGCATATATTTCAGGGGGTCTTTGGAGTCTGAACTGTTGAACTGGAGATCGACTGGGAATACCATATTATCTTCTTAAGGAGGTAATAACTGCTGTTATTAAGTGTTGCTCAGGCAAGTAACAGGACACTGGAAGTTCTTTTGCAGGATTAAGGATTCAGGAAGCAGAAGTCTTACCTTCCAAGGGGTGCTTGACGACCAGCTGCCAATAGCTCTTTTGAATGGTCTGTGTCACTAGGGAGGGCTGTGGCTGCTGCTGGAATGACAATAGGAAAAGACAATAGCAAATAGGATCGAGGAATAACCCAGGCCACAGGTAAGTAATATCAAGACTGGGTGGGGGAGTGGGAAGGTATGTGTAGTGGAGTCAGCAGCAAGACACAGGGGTGGATCACAGTGGGTTCCTCTCTATCTAATGAGTGTGCCCTCCAACAAAAAACCCTTCAATGGAGAACACAGCAAGCCACATAGATTTTCCTGCCACATATCGATATACTAACCCACCCTCCAATGGGTTAACACTAGCACCAGCAGGATGAGGCACTTAAATGGTCATTAATTTGTCAGTTAAAGACCTTAATTAGTGGCAGGTTGGGAAGTCTGAACAAAGCGCTTCCTACCTTGGGCTGAATTCTGCCAGAGGTAGGAAGACATTGGAGTTCAAGTATGCACCCCTGCTAATTAAGATTCTTTCTCATCTCCAAGGTACAATGAGAGAAACCACTTGCCTTTTTTGTTTGTCGTGATTTTATGTATCACAAAGCTGCGTCATTTTGTTTTAACTTTCTTGCCTTGAATAGCAAGCTTAAGCCTTATCCAACTTTAAAGCAGAAACTGAATCAGTATATAACAATTAACTGGCCAGGATTAATAAAAACGTGTACCAGTATTCTAGTATTTCATACATATTCCAGTGTTTTAGGTAATTTGATATCCAACAGCATCACTGGCCTTGAATTATTTCAAAAATAGAACTACCTTGGCTCAGGACATCATGGAATGAGGCCTTATATCAGCCTCGGATGCCAAATAAAATAGTTAGTGCTGTTTGGTATTCAATCCTCAGATAATATACCTTTGGAAATTGTAGTGATTTTTGTGAGGAATACTCCACCTGATGGTATCTGTGGGGCCTTGAAAAACAAGTAACTATTAGTTGGGTTGTTTAGTGGAACCTAGATATAAAACGAGATTAAATCTTATGCGAATTGAAAATTTCTGCTTAAAAATATTTTTAAAATGCTGACAAATACTTAGATGCTCTCAGGTATAATGTTGTTCTTGGGGCTAAATCTGGACTATACAATACACTGATTTTAGGTGTTATGTGGCCACCTAATGCTCTAAGCTGGGATCCGAGATGTACTTGCATGCATACAATGTGCAAAATGTCACCTTGTTAAAGTGTTTGCATGTGTGCAACTTTCAAGTAAGGGGGAGGCCAAGGATTGATCCTTGGAGGGAATTATGTGGGAGCAGGAAGAGAATTCACTACAAGTGACTTAAGGGATTGAGGTTCTTGGTACACCTGTACCAGCAGAGGGAATCTGGAGAAATAAAAGGCATCCATGTTCTGAGTCTGAATGCTCATCTTGAATATTTTTATTGTTTCATTGCACAGACTTATCATTTGTGAGTTTGGTAAGATTTGTTTTGGTGTTGTGATAGTGGTGGAAACTTCATCAGAATAATTCAAACGTAGACTTCCTGGAAAGATTAACACAGATTTGGAAGAAGGCAACATGTTCAAGAACTTTGAAGAGAAAAGGGAGATAGGCAATATTTTGCAAAGACTGCAAAAAGTTGCTTTTCTTTTAAAAGAACAAATCATTTAAAAGAAAAGAGAGATAGTATCTGAACAGAGACTTTGTTAATAATATCAGCCAACATGGGGATGAAGAGTGGTTATTGTGCATCTGGTAGCTTAGTGCCAATTGGACTGTGGCAGCAAAATGTGGGTCTTAAGGACAAGACAAGAACATCAAGGCAGATAGAAGCAAAACTGCAAAAGTATGAGAGTTTGGGGCTGGACAGATTGACATCATCCGAAGAAGTTTGATCTGATAGCTTAATGAAGCGACAGTAAGTTTAATGAAGCGACAGTAAGTTTCAGAGGTAGATAAGCTTGACCTTAATGACAATTAATCCATGAGTTCCTTGCACTTACTGTTATTAGTAAACTCAGGTTTTTAGTCTGATGTTGTAGTCATAAAATGATACAGCACAGAAGAGGTCCTTCAGTCCATTTAGTCTGCACTGGTACATGAGAAACACCTGACCTTTAACATAATCTCACTGACCACCACTTGGCCCATGGCCTTGAGATGTATGACATGATAAGTGCTCATTTTTAAAGGATATGAGATAACGCACCTCCCCTACCCTCAGGCAACATATTCCAGACCATTTCAACCCACTGAGTAAAAAGGATTTTCCTCATACCTCCCATCCTGTCCCTCACTTTGAACCCATATCCTGTCATAACTAATCCCAACTAGGGATCAGCAGCTTCTTATCCACTCTGTCCATAACCCTTCTTGTCTTGTACACCTCAATCAGATTGCCCCTTAAGCTTCTCTGCTCCAATGAAAATCACCCAAGCCACTCAGACCTTAAATTTTCCTTCTCAGGCAGTGTCCTGGTGAATCTCCTCTGCAATACCTTCAGTACAAACACATTCTTCCTATAATGTGGTGAGCAGAACTGTATAAAATACTCCAGCTATGGTCTTACCAAAGTTCTATACAACTCCAGCATAACTTCCCTGCTTTTGTAATCTATGGCTCAAGTGATAAAGGCAAGTGTTCCATATGCCTTTTTCATCACCCTATTAACAAGTCCTTCTGTCTTCATAGACAGGTGGACAAACACACCAGACACGTTGTATTTGCTTTATTATTATAGGCGAAGCAAGCTTTGTCCCAGACACTTTATACTGAAACAGTCAGTATGCAATTTGTTCTATTGGAAGTTATCTAATTGTAAGAATACCATTGCAGGGTATCATGAATTGCAGTTCTGTTTATTAGCTATCTGAACGGTCTAACTTGTAGCTGTTAGCAACCTTCATTCCTGTTTCTAATCAGTTTTATTTAACCACCTTTTGAAGGACATATTCTTTTGAAGGAAATAAATTTAAAACATGAAAACTACAACATAGAAGCAGATTATTTAGTCCAACTATTCTCTTTGACATCTAGTCCTTACATAAGCCAATAGTTCAAATTACATTTAACAGCTTGTTAATTATTTTTGTTATATTTTGCTTTTTCCACCTATTAAATCTAATCCTGAATGTTGACATTATACCTTAACCATTCAGTCCAGACATGAATGCCATAGCCTCAAAATGTCTGGGCAGGATCTCACAAGGGTCTGAACAACCTGAAGAATGGCAAGAACATAGAACAATACAGAGCAGAACAGGCCCTTCAGCCCTCGAGGTTGAGCCGACCTGTGAAGGTGTGGCAGAATTAGTGCCAAGTGCAGTGAGGTCCATCTTGACATTGAGAGCAACTCTCATCACCTTTTATACTTTTCACAAGCAGCATGAAGAGATTCTCACTGGGCTTCAGTAAATTGCAAATTGACAGTCATCATTGATTGTTAAACACTTTGTTAATGCCACCATTCACCTTATTAATGTTCAGCGAGCCATCTTACTCAAATTGGCAAACAAGCTTAAAATCAGGAATACTTGACAAGGAACCAGAACAGGAGAAAGTGAGGACTGCAGATGCTGGAGATCAGAGCTGAAAATGTGTTGCTGGAAAAGTGCAGCAGGTCAGGCAGCATCCAAGGAGCAGGAGAATCGACGTTTCGGGCATAAGCCCTTCTTGAAGAAGGGCTTATGCCCGAAGCGTCGATTCTCCTGTTCCTTGGATGCTGCCTGACCTGCTGCGCTTTTCCAGCAACACATTTTCAGGAAAGAACCAGAACAAGCGACTGACAAATTCAGTTCACCACTTGCTCTGGACAAAGCCCACGTTGGACAATGGGCAACATCTCAAGGCACTATTCAGGGGCAACAGCCACATGTATGCTTCATCCATGGGCATTGGCATCTGGAATCTGCTTACTCATCACAACCATCATGACATTTATCTGATACAATCGGCAAGCCATGCAAAAATGCATTACAGGGCACGCTGGCAACTCGCATTGAGAAGGCTGTAGCAGGAATACTTTGAGCACACAGTCAGACACTCTGCTCACAGAATGAACCAGGCGACATCACACAGCTGCCCTCTTGCTCTCTTAACTGTCACTCACATGGCACCCACCGTCACTCTTGTAGCAGCCTGCCTTGCCATGCGTTAGCCAGAACCTCTGGCTTCAAGTACTATTATTTTGAGTTGCTCTTAAGTCTGGATACACAGAAAGACTGGTCAATAACGAATTGTCAAAGGGCAGGGGAGGATGTACTTCTTAGTAAGCAGCACACTGAGTCCTCAAGATAATGCTTACAGCATATGCCAGTTACCTGAGTGGCAAACACACACTGCGCCAGCTGCAAATAACCATTCAACCAAATTACCATGTCCAAAACTAGTGGGGGTTAGTCCTCAGTGAAGTCAAGCGGGGTGCACTGACAGTCAAGTAGTCCCTGTATATACACACACACACACAGAGTCCGGGGGCTTCCACATGACAGTCAGGATGCTCATAGTAAGAGGAACTGTCCCAGTACATACTGGGGAGTGTTCAGCTGTCAGACCTGTAGAAACGGCATAAGCTGTCAGGGGGATTGAGTACCGTCAGGCAGGGAGCTGCCAAGACATAACAGTTAAGGGCCTGGTCAGTCATGCCCAGGGGCTGTTTACCAAATTCAGAGAGAGGTCTGAGGCAGTTACTGTTAGTCAATCTTTCAGAAGCATTCAAGCAAGGGGCAGCTGGGATCGAGGGCATAAGGGGTTGGTGAAGTCAAGGTTTAGGGTGGGGGGAAGCAAAGGCAATTGAAAGGGGTCATATGGATAGTGATTGAGAAAAACTCAAGGTGAGTGGGGTAGTGCAGAACAGCATTGATAGGCTACACGGGGGAGGGAGGAATATTTACTCTGACCATCATGATGGCCTCCACATGGGGAGTATAAATGAGCCAGGTGGGCATGTCATGTACTGGTGAGGTTCAGGGGGCAGGGAGGACAGTTAGACACAAAGTTCAATACGGTGGATCTTGATGTTGGGGGATGAGTAGCGGTAGTGGATTGTGCAAGGAAAAAAGACATGGAGTTTAGGAGGAGGCACCTGGTGACCAGGCAGGACCCAGTGCTGACAATGTCCTCAGTGAGTTGTGTTCCCAGTTTCAGTTTTCCTTCTTTAGCTGCACAGTTTATACTGGAAAATGGCTGGACCAATGTCCAGGGTGGACAGAGTCATTTGCAGTCTTATGTGTGAAAGCGTGGGATCCACATTTGTTGGACACCATGACATTGTTGTGACAAAGTCATGAAGTAGCCATTTCAAAAGCTCAGCTACATGGGAATTGTAATCATTTCATTGCACATTCTTTATGGATTCAGAGTGAGCGAGCTTAGGGGTCAGAGCCTTTTTGCCTCACATTTGCAAATTGAACTTTAACACCTCAATAATGTTGAACTTAGCAGCAATCATGTTACAAAAGACTGAAGCTCAACCATTATTTGTGCAACTTCCAAGGTGCAGTGTGAGCTGAACAACTTTGAGTCCTCATCTATCATGTAAACACTACTAAGGTGTGCCCTCATTGCTGTGTGAAACTGAGTGTTTCATGTGGGTTCTGGGTTGATAGAGTGTTGGTACAAGCAGTCCCTTCTCAATTACATTGGGTGTTCACTCAGCCAATGGGGCACTTGTGCCAAGATGTTGCACATACAAAGCCTGAATGGGAATGGATAGTGCAGACATGTCCTCATTACCGAGGTGCAGCATGTCTCATGGTGGGTGATGTGTGCTGAGTCCTCATCTGCAGGAGATGTCGTCACTGGATATTCTGAGATCTAAGAAACTCTTTTGCTCCTTCTGTTCCCATGTGAGATATTTTCCCTGGTGTTCTAGGGCCTGTAGCTGGTGGGCACTGTCACTGCCTATCTAATCAGGCGAAGACAATGTAGGAGGACCAGGACTGACTGCTAGTCCAGGCATAACTACAGCCTCCATTGAGGATAAGGGACATCTAGCTCAGAGAAAGCTCATTACCTCAGGGCTCCCTCAGGATCTGTGGACTGTGCAGAATGTCCAGATTTTCCCACCCCATGACTCCAGTTCCTGAGCAAGGGATGAGGTGCAATGCCATGTCGGGGGGCATGGTCACAAAACTGTCCTGCTTGCTGGAGTGAGACCTGAAGACTGCGGGAGTGAGAAGCTATCTTCTCTAGTAGCTGTGAAGGGCTCTGTAGCATGAAGCTTCTCTGTGACTGGCTCCTACCAGGGAGTGACAGGAGACCTGTGCAGGATCTTTCAGTGCACCCACAAATACATCAGCACAGTGACCGATATCATCTGTGTGAGATCGCGTTGAGAGGCCCATATAACAGTGCTGAAGAATTCATTAACAGGAAGGGGTTGAATTCCATTAATGTCCAGGTCATTTGTTAAAAATCACATAACACCAGGTTATAGTCCAATTGGTTTATTTGGAAGTACTAGCTTTCAGAGCGCTGCTCCTTCATCAGGTAGTTGTGGAGCAGTACCATAAGACACAGAATTTATAGCAAAAGATTACAGTGGCATGCAAATGAAATGATATATTGAATAAACCAAGATTGCTGCAAGTTTCAGTTAATTAATATGTAAACCCAGAACTGAAACCTGCAACTCATTCTAAAAAGATGAAAGACTGAACAGCAATCTAGGTTTGTTCAATATATCATTTCAATAGCAATACACTGTGATTTTTTGTGATAAATTCTGTGTCTTATAGTCCTGCTCCACAACGACTGAAGAAGGAGCAACGTTCCAAAAGCTAATACTTCCAAATAAATCTATGGGACTATAACCTGGTATTGTGTGATTTTAAACTCGGTCTTCCCCCATCCAGCACCAGCTCCTCCACATCAGGCCATTTCTGATCACAGTTATCTTTGCCTGGAGCTGTGTGTCAGCTGCCCTTGCAATAGCATGACTCCGACATCCTGGAGTACTCCAGAGTACCCAGTGTAGTTGGTAATCCAAGTGCCCGACAAGGCTGGCTACTGAGGCACAAGGGATACCCACTGTGACCACTGCACAATACCCTTACTGATACAGAGCACAGGTTTAATGCCATATCTGTTTCAACTAGGGCTGTGGTAGAGTAGATAATAGGGCTGCTGCAGATGTGGTGTTAGGGGTACCCTCCAGTATCCGACTGAGAGAGCTGCATTATCCTAGAATGCTGTTCTCTATATAACTGGAGCAGGCAATGATGCAATGTGCTGGGTGCTGAGGAAGTGAGGGAGCAGTAAGAGTCCTAAAAGAGGAGGATGAGGATGTTGGGGAAGAGAAAGTTGGTGTCCATGCCGGAACTCAAAATCACACAACACCAGGTTATAGTCCAAAAGGTTTAGTTGGAAGCACTAGCTTTCGGAGCACTGATCCTTCATCAGGTGCTCCTTCATCAGAAGGAGCAGCGCTCCGAAAGCTAGTGCTTCCAATTAAACCTGTTGGACTATAACCTGGTGTTGTGTGATTTTTAACTTTGTACAACCCAGTCCAACACTGACATCTCCAAATCATGACAGAGCTCAGCTGTGATGGACATTATCAACCAGACAGAATCTCATTGACACCTCATGCCAATAGAAGTAAGCTGGGTACAGCAGCCAATTGCTAGTGGGAAAATAATCTTTGATTATGATTCCAAAATCAGTTTGGCATTTTGGGGACAATGTTCAGCCTCTATTGGCTTTGTCTGTTTTGTTTTCTGTAAACAAAAACTCACATTTGACTTTGCATTTGTCGAATTGTTTATCTGCATGTTGTGTTTCCCTACTGGACAATGACAGAGTATAGGTCTACTCTTTTAACTCTGGGATGGCACGGTGGTTCAGTATTAGCACTGCTGCCTCACAGCATCAGGGACCCAGCATCGATCCCTGCCTTGGGCAACTGTCTGTGTGGTGTTTGCACATTCTCCCCGTGTCTGTGCAGGATTCCTCTGGGTGCTCCGGTTTCCTCCCACAATCCAAAGAGGTGCAGGACAGGTGAATTGGCCATACTAAATTGCCCATAGTGTTAGGTTCATTAGTCAGGCATAAGTACAAGGTAGAGAAATGGGTCTGGGTGGGTTACACTTTGGAGGGTCGGTGTGGACTTGTTGGGCCAAAGGGCCTGTTTCCTCACTGTAGGGAATCTTATCTAAATTGACAGTAAAGCTATCTCTACTCGTTTTAACCTGAAAATAAAGATCTATCTACACTGGTTCCAGCAAAGACTCCCAGCACAGGGACAACATTGATTAGATAGAGGCATTGGGCACTGTGAATTGGGTAGTGCCAACATACAGTGTTCCAAACAAGAAGTAGCGAAGGATAGATAAAATATGTGGCCTGATGGTTAAACAGTAACTAGAGTGGGAGAATGGGAGTGAGTGAGTACCAGCCAATTTGGCTATGTATCATGAGCAGAGTGGCTTTGTAGTTGTTGTAGCATGATACTGCCAGTGAGGGATAACATCCAATTGCCAATGTTTGTCTGGGTACACAGTGGGCTTTCACAGATGGCACTTACAAGGAATGCCAGTTTTTCATCAGATAATTGCTGAGTTGCAAGTTGTTCTGGGAATGGCACATGGTAGAATGGGATAGATGTGATAGGGTTATGATGGGTAATTAATAAGGCAGTTTGGTGAAATATGGTGACAGAACTCACTAAGACTCACAGCAAATAACCTTTCAGAAAGCTCAATGCAACCCAGACTTAGCTTAAAACCTGAAGATTCAGCCTTCACTTTTAAGCAATTCTATTTTACCTCTTCTAAATTCTTTACATCTAATCTATCTATTGTCACTCACCTGGACCCTTGAATAAGAGGAAATAATCTGTTTGTACCTCCCTTGTGTCAATTTTGTTTTATTTTAAACATTTCTGACATGCTATCCCATCATTTGTATTATCCTAACTAGGGATTTGGAGTTTGCTTGAAGATTGGGTTCAATGGAGGTCCTGACCCACACTGACTCGGGAGTAATCACCTGGCAGTGATTTTCCTTAAACTCACTTAAATTAATGTCCAAGAGGGGTGCGTGTCATCTATGTCGTATATGGGCTCTTCATGCTCTAAAGCCAACCAGAAGCCCTCCACCATGGAAGGAGCTGCAACCTGCTGGTCCAAGATAAAGACTATGAATGATGTCAAAATGAGTCAAAGGCCCCAGTTATGGGACTAGCATTGCGGAGGGAAACCCATTTCACAGATTAACCTGTTCCTGCAGCTCTAGTATGGGAAAGGTCTTGAAGACTATCTGGAAAACAGACACTATGCTTTGTTATCATGGGGCAGGTAACCTAATACCTGATGCTTTGGGGAGGCGTTGTGTGCAGAGGCCGGCTTTCTTTGACTATGAACTTACATGAATTGGCTAGCCAGCCCTGATCTCTGGCCCAGAGGTAAGACAGTGCTGGCAAAGTAGTATAAGGTACAACAGTATGAAATGATAAGGCCTCTTCCCACCTCCATCAACCCTCCCCTCACCCCATTTCCATCCTTGTCAAACATGAGTGCAGAAACTGACATTCTGCACCGAATAAATGATGAACAATAGAGATTAGCATTGGTGATTCCGCAGAGATAAGTGAAGAGGAGGAAGAGCAGTAAGTGGGCAGTAGTGAGGTGAAAATTGGCCCTTGTGCTTTCGCCCTACTCTGCACCAGACCATGTATTCTGATGCACCACAAGTACACAGTACTGTATCTATCAGGTTGGTGGCCAAGATATAATACACTCAAAGACTGAGTTGCATGTCAACTTGCATTTTGAAATGAATGTTGAACTGGAGCTATTGGTATCGATGGTAGATGTTCTGACCTTTTTCTCATCATATGATCAGGAGACTATTCCATTCTTGCCACCTGCCACAGGCACATGCTGAAAGGACTTTTCGGTTATACTCAACCTGTTCGGCTATGTTACAATTATGCTACTCATTGTAACACAAGACCTCCTCCAGCTAATGGATTACGTGCTTACAATTGATCATAAAGCTTTGTTGGCATATTCAGCTGAACAAGCTAATCAAAGAAACAAGACTCATTTTACCCTTATTTATTTTAGGCATTATATTAAATATTAAAACATTTTAAAATTCAAAACTATGCATATACCTTCAAGAGTACATTAACCTGTTTACTGATGTTTGCACCAAAGTTCACTGATTACTTATTACTCAACAGTCCTATCCATGGTCCGTTAATGCCAATCTGGAATAAAAGCAAAAAATGATGGACAAACACAGTACGATTAGCTGCATCTATATTGGGGAAAGGCAGGTTAATATTTCAGTTGTAAACTGTTTGTCAGAACTGGAAGCCAGAAGATAAACATGACTAATCATGGAGGCAGGAAGAGATGCACTATGATGCAGGATTTAAAACAGTAGAGTAACATTATAAAACAGCACAATTGCCTTTTGAAGTATACTTGCCAACATCACCAAAAAGGCAAAGAATAGATCCCCCAAATATCTAAAAATAATCAAAATTCTGAATTGAAAAACAATGAGGACTCTGATCTGGTTCAAGTGCTGTATGTTGCAACAGAATAAATGTGCAAATTCCATGAGCAACATGCCACAGACTTGGAAGCAATGTAAAAAAATGTTTGATGACCTTACTAGATCAGGCAACACAAAATAAACTTTGCTAGGGATTAAGTTAGGCCAGTTTCATCCGAGCTTCTGAATTAAAATAACTCAAAGCTATTAACACTAGTTGGATGTGTACTCTTAAACCAAACAAACAAGGTTTAATTATAGCAGCCATGTGTTTTCTTTTCTGACATATTTAAATCCATGTGCAGACAATAATTACACAACTCACTCACCAGCTTGCTTTATATGGGGAGGCTTGTGAGGGGCAGGGCTTTTTGGTTCAGTTGTCAAGCTCATTCACTTTTCTGCATGGAACCAAAAGAAAGGAACCAAAAATCTGTGCCAAGACTGTTCACATTCCTTACCCTGTAACAATAGTGTCAATCAATCCACGAATGTAGCAGCATGAAGTATATAGATGACATCACACCCACAACTGCCTTGTAAAATATGTGGATTTCTGGATATCAGCTATATAATTAGAACTCTTTTTTGTACTCTGTTTATAGGAAAAGGCAAGCTATAACAAAACACACAAGATTATCAACGAACCCTATAATGATGAAAAATCCATGTAAATTGTGAAGAAAGAGACCATAAGAAAGCTGAAGCTGATGACAACCAATTTACTGAAGTACTTTGTGTGTTATTCCTTCTGTTCGAATCTGTATGTCAAGGCTGATTATAAGGATAGCATTGCAATGTTTTATCTGGGATGTTCCAAGCACCAATGACCTTGAATCCACTGTACACCCTACACCATGATTCACTTTAGTCCTTTGAAGCTCCAGGGGAAATATTTCTATACAGGACAATTGTCTTGGATGGGGCTTATGAGTAGAAGCAACTGGTATTTGCATTAACACACATGATACTTTTATTATAAACTTCAGTTTGTTGAATTCATTAAATTCCCTACCAAAGTGTACATGAAATGTCAAATGAGGAAATCAGATGTTATAAATCATTTTGTTGATTTATTATGCCTGCAGTTCTAGGTCACTGTATTGGTCTTACTTGGAATAATGTTGATGGCCAAATACGTAGAAGTCAGAATGGAAATGGGAGTGATATTTGAACTGACGTTAGAGTCAGAATTATGCTTGCAGACGAAATACAACTGTCCAATAAACTAGTCATTCATTTCCATTCGGGATGCCCATTGATGACTTCCTTTCTATCTTTTTGATTCACGTTCATTTTGAAGATGTTTTCTGTATTTCAAAGCAAATATCATAGCTGTTTTAGCTATTCACAGGCTCATTTCTTTTTTAGATACCTCTTTGTTATCTCATTGAAATTATTCAGCAAACTTTGCTCGGAGATTCTGTTAAACTACCAGTTGGAGAAGATCCACAACGCTTCATTGGCTGGGTTCCAACTGTAATGTTGATATTTGGCTTGCCCTATAACAGACATAGCCTCTAGTCATCCTTTACGAGATCAGCCATGCCAGTAGGAACAGGAGACTGATTGGCAGAAATCTTGCAATAACTAATATTAATTGGGAGGCTGAGACAGCCAACAAAATGAGCTTCACTGGCCTATAGCAGAAGCTAAAGCGAGTCCATAAAGTGATCTAACAAAGGTTTTGTCTGATAAAGTTTGATATCTTAAAAATTATATGCATTCGTAGTATTCCCTACTTGAGATCATGTGCTCAAATCCCTGGAGTGGGGTTACAAATGGGAACAGGAGTAAACTTTTCAGCCTATATTCCTCAGTTTAGTTACATCGTGGCTATAGCATAATGTTATTTATCAACATCTGCTCTGTATCCATTGATCTTCTTGCCTCAAAAATATCTGTTTAAATTAGAAACTACTGGAATACTCAGGAAGTTCCATAGTGTCTATGAAGAGAATTTCAAGCCGATGGCATTTTATTGGAATATCAATAGGTCAGCAACTGGGTATCTCTCTCCCTTGATGCTGTCAGATCTTCTTAGAATTTATTGTTTTTGTTTCTCTCTGCATGGGAGGAGAGACTATAAGGAGAATTCTCATTACCTCCAATTCAGCCAGAGTTTATCAGCAATACGAAAAAGGCTGGTTCAATCCATTTAAACCATTAAACCCATGGTTTTTATTCAACCCATTAAATCTTTATGTAAGAGAAAGCATTCTTCATTCTTTATACTTCCCTAGTCCGTCACATCAAAACAGTGTTGTGATCCTAAGTGCATCATCAGACATTAAGTTACATGGATTCACGTGGCTACCTCAAGCAAACTGCTTTCGCCACCAAAATCAAACTACACGCTTAAAATAGCTGTAGGTGAGTCGTAACTCTGCTGGAACTTTAACCACCTGCTGGACATGCATCGTCAAAATTGTCACTGTATTTATCACATACCGATATAAAATAACATTTATACATTGATAGAAACATGTTTCTTAGAGTAGCTGATGTTTCTTGCCACTGGAAATAAGTCAAAACTTGTTTGGTCCTTGAAATGGACAAACACAGAAATGTTGGTAACCATTGAAACAAATTAACATATTACTATCCTATTGATGTAGCCAGCATATGTATTTGATTTAACAAGTCCGTTTTCTGAAAAGTAGGAACTTCAGTTTGAAAAGCATGGATTCATCAACATAGTAAGGCACTCAGAACAACATTTTGTCGATACATGTGGTGAAATTGTGGTAAATTACAATGGGGAAAGTGAGGACTACAGATGCTGGAGATCAGAGCTGCAAATGTGTTGCTGGAAAAGCGCAGCAGGTCAGGCAGCATCCAAGGAGCAAGAGAATCGACATTTCGGGCATGAGCCCTTCATTCCTAAATCATCTAGCAACTGAATCTGGGCAATTGAATTCTAACCTTATAAGTGAGTTGTATACTAAGGAAGCAACTCTTACCTGCATCTCTCCATATCCTGTTAACTCAAAGGATGTTGACTCGCACAAATAGTGTTGACTAGCACTGTTGATGTGTGTTATGGGTTTCCTATTGGTCCAGATGTTTCAATGGAATAAGTATTGGAATCACACAATGGATTTTTAGATTGCTAGATTCACTCCAGACTCTGTACTGATATAGGTACTGCTACCATGTGTAATGGCAATAGTTCTCTTGTCATTTGAGACAAGGATTACCACCTAAATTTTGTACTTTCATTTCAAGGATTGAAAGTAAATATCTCTTTGGAATATTATTTAAACTTGGGATTCTTGATTAGAAACAGAATTACAGTCTTTTTATAAAACATCAATGTTAGAATTGGCTTTTCATCAAATATGAATTGCATGCTTAGTTCTTTGTTAATTTTTTTTAGAATTTAAAAAGTATACTGTCCTTACTTTTATTAGTTCAGGGAATGCGACGTTTACTAGCTGGAGCAGCATTTATTGTCTAAGCCTGTTGCCCTTTTGATCTGCCTTTTTGAACCTCTATAATCCACTTGGTATAGTCCTCACAGTTTGAGGACTTTGACCCAGCTACAGTGAAGATAGTCTTCTGTCTCCAAACTCAGGAATCCAATTCTATGAACTGAGTTCAGTGGAGATGTACAGTATTGAAGAGATATACCCCTGGATCTTTAAGATATCTGGGTTGTTACAATCTAGCTAAAACTTATTGAAAAGGCTGGTTGGAGGATACACTCAGCTGGTTCCTTTCCTTCAAAGACAGTAAAATGTGTTTTATTTTTCATTCATTTATTATAAGGTCTCATTTTCTTAACCTGAAGTGAGAGTGATTACCTGAGAAGTAGTCATAGTCTGGAACTGTCCCAAAAATGGGCTAGGATTATAATCCACTTCACATACTGCACCTTTAAAATATTATGATGTCCAAAGATACTCCATGTTGTGTGGGCATGCCACTCGCTACACTGTATGAGCTGCTGCTCCTGATTAAGGTTGCTGCCACCATCTCCTTTATTGTTAGGAAGCTAAAGGGACTGCTTGGTCACATGTGATGTATGGGGCGGCACGGTGGCACAGTGGTTAGCACTGCTGCCTCACAGCGCCAGAGACCTGGGTTCAATTCCCGCCTCAGGCGACTGACTGTGTGGAGTTTGCACATTCTCCCCGTGTCTGCGTGGGTTTCCTCCGGGTGCTCCGGTTTCCTCCCACAGTCCAAAGATGTGCAGGTCAGGTGAATTGGCCATGCTAAATTGCCCATAGTGTTAGGTAAGGGGTAGATGTAGGGGTATGGGTGGGTTGCGCTTCGGCGGGGCGGTGTGGACTTGTTGGGCCGAAGGGCCTGTTTCCACACTGTAAGTAATCTAATCTAATCTAATCTAAAAAACCCATTCCTGATCTGAGATTTTGAGGAGGACCAGATGTCAGGTCTCACTCCTTTGAGAACTAAAGCTGTTTGAACCACAATTCAGATGACATCATTGTGGTACAAGTTAAAAATCACACAACACTAGGTTATATTCCAACAGGTTTAGTTGGAAGCACTAGCTTTCGAAGTGGTGCTTCTTCATCAAGTGGTTGTGTTCTAAACCACCTGATGAAGAAGCAGTACATCAGAAGCTAGTGCTTCCAAATAAACCTACTGGACTATAACCTGATGTTGAAGAGTGTGGTGCTGGAAAAGCACAGCTAGCTCGACTCTCCTGATCCTCAGATACTCCCTGACCGGCTGTTCTTTTCCAGCACCATGCTCTTCAACTCTGATCTCCAGTGTCTGCAGTCTTCACTTTCTCCTATAACCAGGTGTTGTGTGAGTTTTAACTTTGTCCACCCCAGTCCCACCAGCTCATTGGGGTAAGCATTGCTCAATATTAACTATTTCGAACCAGAGACACCCTATACAACACTTCATAGGAACTTTTGTAAACAGAATACGGCAGCAAGACATACAAGGTGATATGATGTCAGATGACCAAAAGCTTAGTCAAAGAAATAGAGTTTAAGAAGATGGTTTAAAGAATGAAAATAGCTGAGAGTTGCCGAGGAGCTTAAGATGGAAATTCTGGAATTTAGATTCTAAACAATTGAAGATGCTGCCACCAAAGGTGGAGCAATTAAAATAGCAGATGTTGAAGAGGCTAAACTCTGACAAGCACAGGATTGGTGTGATTAAGGATTCAAACAAGAGATTTCTAAGTGACTTCAATTTAGAGGTTAGATAATGGGAGGCCCACCAGAAGTGTGTTGAAATGCTCAAGTCTGCCAAGGGCATTCATGATATGTTTAACAGCAGATGAGCAGAGACCGGAGCAAAGTCAGGCAATGTCACAGAGCTGGAAAAGGCAGTTTTCATGATGATGCAAGCATCTGGCTGGGAGCTCATCCCAGGTGCAGAAATATATCAAGTCTGCAAACTGACTGGTTTAGTCTCAGACTGGTGCCAAGGAAAGGGATGATATTGGTAGCGAGGGAATGAAGTTGAGACTAAGAACTGTAAACTGTACAATTTTCCTAGTATTTAATTGGAGGACATTTAGGCACACCCAATACTGGATGCCAGACAAGCAGCCTGCAACAGTGGAGGAGCCATGAGAGCTGATAGTAAAATAGAGCTAGGTGTCATCTGTCTACGTGTGAAAATCACTGCAGTGGTGGTGGGGGGCAGGGGAGATGTTGAGAAGTAGGAGGAAATCAATTATAGATTTTTGGGGTGCCAATGGTGTTGGTACAGAAAGAGAAACCATTGGAAATATTACTGTAGTTAAGATAAGATAATGAAGAATGGGACCAGATGAATACAGTCCCACCTCAGCCGGATGACACCAAATAGGCAAAGGAGGAGGATTGTGTGGTCAGCTGTGTCAAAGGCTGCAGGCAGACTCAGAAGAATAAAGAAATAAAGTTTACTTTTGCCTCAAGCTAATTCAATTTATTTCTCTTTCATTTACTTCTGTGATCTTCTTATAGTACAGATGTCAGAACTGTTCAAGAAGCTTTTCAGTTCCTTCATTCTAAAGATGTACCTTGTGCTTTGGTTTTGCCCTTTCCTGATGTCAATTTTTATAGTGATTCATATTGCTATGTCCCTACATTCATCTGTTCCTCTATTCTACATAATAGCTATTTTCCAAGGAGTTTGTGGCCTTTATTTACCAATTGTACTTATCTGTATCGATTCATTTCACAATGACATGTCCATTCTGTAACATGTTTAATGTCTTTGTGTAATTGTTGCAGTGTTTGTCTTTTGAATGCATCTCCTAATTTGTTACCATGACTGTGAATTATTCACTAATATTACCAAAGTTATATGACCATGGTTCATAACCCCTGATCACCGAAGGGCGTATCAAACGTTTGAACTCCAACATACTTGTTCTATAAAAGGATTTTTAGAGCCAAAATGAGTGTGAATATAATTCTGGAGAATGTCTAGAGAGGAACTCTGGGATATCACACCTGCAAGTTTCAAAGAAGATTCAAAGAAAGAAATGTACTACCACTGAACTGTAATCTCAGACTGTGAACATGATCACAGAACATAGAACATAAATTAGCCCAGCAATTTTTGTGTCATCTGCAAATTTACTAATCAGATCACTTCCATTTTCATTCAAATAATTTATATTGCAAACAACAGAAGTCCCAGCACTGATCTTTCTAGTACACCATTGGTCACAGACTTCCAGTCAGAAAAACATCCTCAGCAACTACACTCTGTCTTCTATGATCAAGCTAATTTTGTATTCAATTTACCAATTCATCGTGGATCCTGTGTTTGTGAAAAAAGGACATTGGAAAATACACAACGTTAAGAATACAAAGGGACAGGGATTAAAAGTGAGCTTCAATCCTAGACTTTGTGCCTTAACCACCTGAATGTCTGAATGTGTAGATGATTGTGCTGTGAAATTCATAGCTTTCAGCATGGACCTTAAACACCTCTACAGTGTAAATAAAGAAAGGCAATAGACATTCTCACACTATGATTGTTGCCAGCTACCTGCTGCTGAATGGAACTAGGACAAAAGAATTCCAATCAAACTGCAAAGCCAAAAACTCTGAATTAACTGTTCATGTTCCAATGTTACAGGTAACATCCACATTCTTCCATCTACTTTTCATGAATGACTCAGTGACTGCTACATTTTTAACTTTGAACCTTTGGGACTCACGATTTATTCCTAACCCACGTGTTGTGTTGGATTCTGTTGTGTTATTATTTTCTGTTCACATTCAGTTCCTAATGTGATTAGGAACACTCTTTTGTTGACTCAAGAAAGCTTGGTTAATTTGGTTCCTTTTAATATGGAGGTGCCAGTGTTGGACTGGGGTGGACAAAGTCAGAAGCCACACAACACTGGATTATGGTCCAACAGGTTTATTTGAAATCACAAGCCTTCGGAGTGCTGCTCCTTCATCAGCACTCCAAAAGCTTGCAATTTCGAATAAACCTCTTGGACTATAACCTGGTATCATGTGACTTCTGACTTGGTTCATTTTAAAACATAAGTTAGCTTGATCTGAGAGAAAGACATCCACAAGGAAGGAGTCCTCTTTGAATTAATATTTTGGAACCAATATATCCAGTACTTCCTCCTCACATTCCAATGTAGGGTATACCATCTGGAACAGTAATAACTTGGAGAACCTCACTGCGGGTCTGATTGCAACAACACTGTTGTAACTTGTTGTCAAGAAACACCGCTCTGCTTACTCGTCCCGCATTTTTGGCACAATTTGACAAAATCAAAGCAACTAGTGGAAAACATTGAGAATTTTAGGTGTAAATAGTATTCCATAACCTTTTGCATTACATTTAAAAACATTGCATTTTGAAGAAGACCCATAAAGCTAATCATGACATTAGTGTAAGTTTATCCCCATTGAAAGTTTCTACTCATTGTCCTTATTTGCTAGCCTTCAGGAATTTCCAAAACTTAATCTAGAATTTTTGAGACCAAGAACTCGAATAGTTAAGAGTTTTTTTTTAAACTAGGAAACTGATGACTGTGCTCTAACTGAAAAAAAGCTTTGCATATCAGTAAGAAAAACATTTTCAGAAGTGTGAAATCAGGTTGCTCACAACAGTTTGTCAGTCAACATTGTGAAAAAAAAGTTTGCTTTTCTGTGATGCACTAATTTTCAGCCTTGTTCCTCAAACTTCACTGAGTTACCCTTATTCAATATTTCAAGGAATACATATCTGAGAAGCACATTTGCTTAAGAAAAAAATTACAACTTAAAATGCTGTCTAATTGCACTGGTTCATGGTAGTTTTCGTATATGCAAATAGGTTTGAACGGAAACACAAGCACGGGAATGGGAAGTACTTTTGAGACCAGGAGCAATTTTGGACACAGCCTGTGCCGGAATTGCTGATTGCAGACAAAGTAGAACCTGTACCCAAATTAATATCAAGTGTTCCGTTCTGATTCTTTTGGCCAGTTCATTAGTATATTCTCAACAATTATCCACAATCACTGTACTGAGTAATTTATTGTAACATTTTTGCTTAATGATATAATTATATGCTGATCTCTTTCAGATTTTGGTGTTGCTTTGATTTCTGTTAATTGTGCAACTGGCCTTTATTAACCCTTTTTATGTCAACTCCACCATATTTTTTCTTCCCTCCTCTTTTCATTCTTTTAGTTTCTCAGAAGTTATTTAACAGAGAACTTCCAAAATATTTTATGACTGCGACATAAAACAAAGCTTAGTTCAAAGGTGGCACAACAAGTATAAAGCAAGCTATTTAGTTTAATCCATCTTGCCAGCCAAATTCCTATTATAGTGACAATGTAACTTAAAATTTCACAAAAGTCAAACTAATTAGAAATATTTACACTTCCTTTGAAGAAGTTGCCATAGTTAAATTTGTTTATTGCTTTGAAGGTAGGAATGGAGACTGAGTCCTTAAATAGTAATTTTTCTTACTTTTATATGTTACTTTGTTTTGAGTAACGGTAGAGAATTTAAAACAGATAGTGGCCAGTGTGTGAAAATTTGAGTGCAAAATGTTTCACTTTATTTAAAAATAGACAAATATTTTCAGTGAGACGCAATTTGAAGAAAACATGGTCTTAAAATACAAGAGTGGTGGAATTTGTTTCTAAGCATCTTTGTTTGACTAACACAAATGTTCTTTGAAGGGTAACTGAACAGCTGTGAGGCCCACAGTGTCAAAGGACAATAAAGGTCTCCTGGTTACTATGGTAATAATACAACCTACAGAAACATTCTAAATCCAAACAATAATTTTACTGACTAACTGCAATAAAACTGACTAGATACAATAAAGGCAGTTTTCTGTTAATATGAAATGATTAATACATCCAGTAGCACTTCAAACAAAATGTAAAGAAACACTATTGTTCATTGCTCTCATTACATCATATAACAACATTTAAAACTTAGCCTTTCATCCGTCTACTGGAGAGTACAGAAAGATAAAAGGCTGGGCTTTAACTTCAGAGCAGATTATCATTCTCTTCAGTAAACAATCAGGCAGTATTTTTAAAACAATGCACCATAGAGCTATGCCACCTGTATTTTAGGGGATTGTCACAATCGTTTGGAGCAAAGTTTCTCACCGTCAACTACAAAGCACAATCAAATTATCTGGAGAAGAGAGAAACAACCAATAAAAAAAGTTATCTCTCTTTACAGCCAGAACATATTGCTCCTGATCTCCACCATGTCCACTAACCTAAATTCCCATGCTGTTCATGTATATACACACACTTTGGCACTCTCTAAACTTAGTTTTTCAGTCGATCTACCTGTGCAGGAAGACTAGACTAGATGCTAGATTTGATGTAAATCCTATGATGGAACATAATCAAGTCAAGAATGATTAAAGAACAAATAAAACATTTAAAAATTAATGCTTGAGAAATGCATATGTATTATTTGAATGCTTGTTAAGTGAACATACTAAGGTGCTTGAAGAACATGAAACTGGCCATTTTTGGTAGTGCTTCACGTGCTAATCTTCCTGATGGATATTTTAGTGTAGCTGGTTTCATAATTGTTCTATGAGGAAAAAAGGGTGATGCTGAGAAGATAAGAAATGGAAATTTTGAGAAGTTAAGAAAATAAAATGGGTTTGAGCTTTAGGGAGAGGCTGAATAGGCTGGGGCCATTTTCCGTGGAGTGTTGGAGGCTGAGGGGTGACCTTATACAGGCTTATAAAATCATGAGTGGATATGGATAGGGTAAATAGACAAGGTTTTTTCCCTGGGATGAATGAGTCCAGAACTAGAGGGCATAGGTTTAGGGTGAGATGGAAACAGCTAAAAGTTATGAAAAACTTATTTATGCAGAGGGTGGTGTGTGTATGGAATGAGCTGCCAGAGGAAATGGTGGAGGCTGGTACAATTACAACATTTAAAAGGCACCTGGATGGGTATATGAATATGGAGGGTTTAGAGAGATATGGAAAAAATGCTGGCAAATTGGACTAGATTAATTTAGGATTTAAGATGTCTGGTCAGCAGGGACGAGTTGGACTGAAGGATCTGATTCCGTGCTGCATACCTCCATGATGCTATGACTCTACTTTCGTGGCTGAAACATTGGCTGTTGTAGAGGCAGTGAATATGAGATTCCATTTGTCATATAGATTAGAAATCATAAAATCTGTATAGTGTGGAAGCAGACCATTCGGCCCATTGGGTCTACACTGACCTTGAAAGGAACATCCCAACTAGAGCCACATGCCTATCCTATCTTTCTAACCCTACACTTCCCAATGCTAATCTACCTCAGCTACACATCCCTGGTCACAATGGGCAATTTAGCATGGCCAATCTGTCTGATATGCACATCTTTGGAGTGTAGGAGGAAACCAGAGCATCCAGAGGAAACCCATGCAGACACGGGCGAATATATAAATTCCACACAGTAGTCACCTGAGGTGAAATCGAACCCTGGTCCCGGGGAACTGTGAGGCAGCAGTGCAATGGTCATACTGAAGATAATATAACTAGTGAATACCATAGAAGTATTTTTTGTGGGTTAATGTTCACTCTTCAAAAAACGTGAGAAAAGGTTATGGATAGACATTATGACTTGAAACAATGCTGAGAATAAGGCAACGTATAATAAAAAGGGTGGTTGCAAGTTATCAAGCAAATGGTTACTTTGCACAACATAATTGATTGTACAGAGAAGTTATTCAGGACTCTTGAGATTTCTCACAATGCTAAACTTTGTTAAGAATGTGGTAGTTTTTGATTTGGTTTGTTTTAAAACATTAATCTGTGCATTAACTCTACATTTTATTTAAAAACAAAGAAACAAATATGTTAATTGTTTATTAATTATGTTTCAATGTTTGAAAATAATGGTATTAATTGGTGTTTCATTCAAGCACATATAAAAAGACATATTAAACTTATCACATGCTTAAATTGGAAGGGTATTCTTGAACATTTAGTTCTAAATAAAGGTAAAGCTGAGTAATGATTAGCCTCAATATGGTTCTTCACTAATTGTCCAGAAATGTTAGCAATTTTAGATGTGCCTGATGCAACACTTTGATTTCATACAACATCATGATGTTACACCAAGACAGCAAAGCTACAATAAATGTCATCTGTTTAATTTTTAAGCACCACCACCATTAGCCAGTCATATCTGGCTTGATTCGTTCACTGCCACCAATTAATCCTTCTTTCTCTAGTTGAACCTATAGTTTGTCTAATTATCAGTAGAGGATAGACCACTGATGAGTCTAGATGTAAGAGGCATTGGTCTTACATAATGTGGTAGTTCACTGTATGATAGCAATAGTTACAGCTTACATTAATTTGTGATGCATGTTAATGAGGATCCCCAGGAGCTAGGCTGCTCACTTAAAATATTTAAAAACTCAATTCTCTGCACCCAAAGACTATGACTTAATCAAATTGGATGGAGTTCAATATAATGTGAACATTAACTCCTTCAGAACCATTACCTTATACAACATTTTCTATAATTATATCATACATACATAAATAACTAAATTACATTTACCACTACCTCATTCCCTACTGACTTCCCTTCAGACTTCACAAATGCAAGTTGTCTGATTCTTCCATAATTTTCCAAGAAAGTACTCTCTTTGGTCAAGGAAGAATAGTACTTCTGTTTAGAGGATGGTTCAGGACTGTTGGCCTAGAATTTAATCACAGCAAAGCCCTTTGATCTCATCACATCAAGTTGAGTCCTAGCTGCACAGCCAGATCATCAATAATTGCCAACAATAACTTGTATTTGTACATTATCTTTAATATATCACCTTTTAAGAGGTGCAGGTTTGTTCTAAATAGTAGAACTGAGTTAAATTTATGCTAGCCTCTCAAGATTTTGCACCCTTTATCAGATGTGAGAGACAAACTTGCATACAAGCTTTGTCTGCCTGATGTATTCATGTAAATAAGTAAGTAGAATGAATTTTGTGTGACTCTGCCAATGAATGGGGAAAAAGTTAATCATGCATCATGATCCCTGCGTCTGTATGTAGGTGTTACTCTACTTTTATTTTTAGATTTCACACTCACATTGATTTCTCCTGAATTATTTTCTCTGAGTAATCTAACCATATTTTTTTCCATCTGCAGTAGTTAGGATCCCAAATATTTGTTGCAGTTTCTATTATGTACAAGTGCATTTGAAAGTTGAATGTCCAAATCAATTCCTCATTTATTCCTTTTGGATAACATTCCCACACTCAAATTTGGCATTTTGTATATGTAATCTCGATTAAGAGAAAACATTTCTTCAAACTTGTAATTTTGCTTTTGTGTTCATTTAATGTCATGAATCTAATGTCACTTGACGTGCAATATATATTTGGACTATGGATTTGTAAATCAGTACCCAATAATAAAAACATGTTTGTTAATATTTTGCAAAATTTGAAATTTGTGTTAAATTAGTTTGCAAAATGCACAAATGAATAAACTTGATATAAAAATGTCTGAAACAACTGCTTAAAAGTATTTATTTATTCAGTGCATTATTCCCTTCTAAGATTAGGGATTTTCGTAAACAAGTATTTACAAAATATCTACATAATATAAGATCACTAAGAAAAGGAGAAACAGGTGCAATGGCACAGTCAATTTGCTGCTCCTCCATTTTTATACATAAAAATACCTTATAACAATGTTTAACTGGATAGAATTCTTGTTTTCAAAGGTAGTTTGACCTGGAGAAGAGCGTTGTGCTCTATTTCAAATGAAAGTCATTTCAATGTCACTGACTTTGAACCTTTGAACTCAGAATCTTTATAGTAATTGACAAGTTACAATTTTTGTTCTTCTTTCTTAAAAGATTGGCAACGTGTCTCAGTGGTTAGCACTGCTGCCTCACAGTGCCAGGGATCTGGGATCAATTCCAGCCTTGGATGTTTGCACATCCTCCCTATGTCTACATGAGTTTCCTCAAGGTGCTCTGATTTCCTCCCACAGTCCAAAGATGTGCAGGTTAAATGGATTTGCCTTGCTAAGTGCTTATAGGGATGTGAAGGCTGGGTGGATTAGCTGTGAGAAATGCAGGGTTATAGGGATGTGGGTAGGTCTGGTTGGGATGCTCTTGATGTGGACTTGATGGGCCAAATAGCCTGCTTCTATATTTAGGATTCTACGATTCCAAGATATAACAAAAAGCACTATTCACAATAAGAAATGCTCATTGTTGAAATGTAAATTGTAGTTTCCTGGAGATGCATCTTGTAAGCAAGTGCTTTCATTTTCAAAGAACATGGCTGGCATTATTTGCTCCCAGAAAGTGAAAAGGAAGATGACAGGAAAGGTAGATAATGAGGCAGTTTAGCACTGGGGAATATAATCACCTTCCTGCTTCCTCAAACATTGGATCGACAAATGGGAAGCTGCGGAAGCAATACATTGGATTTTTGAAAGATCTTTGACAAGGTTTTTACACATGAGGCTATTTAATAAGACAAGAGTCCGCAGTGTTGGATAGGGTAATATTATCAGGGATAGAGGATTGGCTAATTAATAGAAGATAGAGATTTGAGTTAATGATGGCATTTTTAGGCTGACAATTTATAACTATTAGAGTGCCATAGGGATCAGATTTGTGGGCCAGAATTATTGACAGCATATATAGTATTGGTGACATGGCTGAGGGATATTAATGTACTGTAGCCAAGTTTGTGGTTGACACAAAAATAGGCAGGAAGACAAATGGTGACAATGGCACAGTCTCAGGGACACAGACATACTAAGTGAGCAGGCAAAAACTTGGAAGATGGGATAATAAAATGGGAAAATGTGAGGTTATCCACTTTCGCAAGAAGAATAGAGGAGCTGAATGTTATTTAAAGTTGAAAGAATGGAGAAAGCTACAGCACAAAGGCATTCAGGAGTACTCAGGCATAACTCACAAAATTCCAGTATACTAGTTCACTTCATAACAAATGGAATGCTAGCCTTTATAGAATTTTGCTTTTATAGAATCCTTACAATATGGAAACAGACCATTTGGTCCAACAAGTCCACATTGACCCTCCAAAGATTATCCCACCCAGACCCATCCTCCTTTCCCTATAACTCTGCATTCCCAACAGCTAAGCTGCACATCCCTGCAGGTTATGGAACAATTTAGCATGGCCAATTCACTTAGCGTGTACATCTTTGGACTGTGGGAGGAAACCGGAGCACCCGGAGGAAACCCACGCAGACACAGGGAGAACATGCAAACTCCACACAGACAGTCCCCCAAGGGTAGAATCGAACCCGAACCTTTGGCACTGTGGGGCAGCAGTGCTAAACACTGAGCCACTGTGCTGCCCATTATTACAAAGGGACCAGAGTATAAAATTAGGGAAGTCTTGTTAAAACTACACAAGGCACTGGTTGGACAACAGCTGGAATACAGTGAATAGTTCTGGTTTCCTTATCTGACGAAACATATAGTGGCATTGGAGGCAGTCCAGGGAAGATTCATTAGTTCGATCCTGAATATGGAGGTACTGGAAGAATGGTTGAGTAGGTTGGGCCTGTATTCACTGACATTTAGAATAATGAATGGTGAACCTATTGAGGCATACATGATTTTTAGGCGATTTGACAGGGCAAATTGATGCAATTCTGATGCAATTTGAACTGAATAAAAATATCTGAAATTGTTGTCGATCATTAGGTAAACCCATCTGACTCACTAATGTCCTTCATCCTCTTCTGGTCTGGTGTACATATGAATCCAGCCTCACACCAATGTGGATGAATCTCAAGTTCCCTCTGAAAAGGCCCAGCAAGCCAATCAGTTATAACAATCAACAAAAAATTGAAACCAGACAGACTACCTGACATTGACCTAGGAACTGGAAACAACACAACAAAACCAGCCCTGTTGACCCTGAAAAGTCCTCCTTACTAATATCTGGGGGCTAGTGCCAAAACTGGGATACCTATCTCACAAAATAGTCAAGCAACAACCTGACATTGTCTGTAAGGTTCAGTATAGCAATTCTATGAGTATAGCAATGTCCCAGACACCACCATTACCATCCCTGGATATGTCCTGTCCCACTGGCAGGACTGACCCAACTGTGGTGGTGACACATAATGCACTGTCAAGAAGGAATGCCCTGGAGTCCTCAACAATGACTCCAGATCTCATGACAACCAATGCATCATGTTACATCAGCAAGGAAATCTGCTGATTACTCCGTCCCAACCTTCCTCAGCTGATGAATAAGTGCTCCTCTATGTTGATCAACACTTGGAGGATGCATGGAGAGTGGCAAGGGTACAGTATTAAAAGTCCACCACCAAGAGTGGCTCAGCAGCAGCACTACTGATTAAGCTGATGGTGTCCTAAAAGATATAGCTACTAAACTAGGTCTGCAGTGGATGGTGAGGGATCAAACAAGAGGGAATAGCATACTTGACCTTATTCTTGCCAGCTGCAGATGCATCTGTCCAAGACAGTACCAGTAAGGGTGGCCGCCGCACAGTACTTGAGGAAAGAAGTCCCACTTTTACATTAAGAATACCCTCCATCCTGCTGTGTGCCACTGTCATTGTGGTAAATGGACAGACCTCACAACTCAAAATTGAGCATTCATATGGTGCTGTGGGGCTTTGACAACAGCAGAATTGTACTCCAGCACAACCTGCAATCTCATTGGTCCAGTTTTTCTCCCACTCAACCATGACCATCAAGCCAGTAGATTAACCCTGGTTAAATAGAGGGTTCAGGAGGCCATGCCCCAGGCATACCTGAAGATGAAGTGTCAAGCTGGTCAAGCTACTAAACAGGACTACTTGCATGCCAAACAGCATAAGCATCAAGTGATAGATGGGGCTAAGTAATCACACAAACAACAGATCAGACTTAAGTTCTGCAGTCCTGCTATATCCAGTTGTGAATGGTGATAGACACTGGAAGAGGAGGGTCCACGAACATCCCCATCCTCAATGATAGGTGAGATCAGCATATAGGTACAGAAGATAAGGCTGTAGCATTCGCAGCAATCGTCATCCAGAAGTGTCCACTGGATGATCCACCTCCTCTTCCAGTGGTCCCCAATATAACAGATACTAGTCTTCTGCCAATTCAATTCACTCAATGGAATATCAAGAAATGGCTGGAGGAGCTAGAAACAGCAAAGGCTATGAGCCCTGACAACATTCCAGCAACAGTAGTAAAGATCTGTGCTCCAGAACTTGCTACTCTCCCGGCTAAGCTTTTCCAGTACAGTCATTAACATGGAATCTACCCTATAATGCGGAAGATTGCCCAGGTATGGCCTGTGCAGAAAAAGTAGGATAATTCCAACCTGGCCAATTACTGCCCCATCTACTCTCGATCATCAGTAAAGTGATGGAAGGTGTCATCAACAGTGCTATCAAGCAGCACCTGCTCAACAATAACCTGTTCAGTGATGCAGAGTTTGGGTTTCGCCAATTACTCAACTCTTGACCTCATTAAAGCTTAAATAAAGATCCAATAACAGATTCAAGAACAGCCTCTTCCCTGCTCTTATTAGATTTTGGAATAGACCTCTCAAATTTTAAATTTAATGTTGATCTTTGTGCACCTTGTCTGCAACTCTAATGTTGTATACCTTGCTTTGTTTTCTTACCCTTATGCACTTTGTTGGGTATGATCTGCCTATACTGTATGCAAAACAAAACTTTTCACTGTACCTAGATGCATGTGACAATAGTAAATGAAATTAAATCAAATCAAATCATTATGGCCTTGTTTCAAACATGGACAAAAGAGCCAAATTCCAGGGGTGAGATGAGAGTGATAGCCCTTGACATCAGGACCGCATGTGACTGAGTTTGACATCAGGGACTCCTAGCAAAACTAGAATCAATTAGAACTGGGGCAAACTTTACACTGGTTGGATTGATATCTGACAAATAGGAAGTTGATTGTGGTTGTTGGAGGTCAGTCATTGCAGCTCCAGTTCATATCTGCAGGGGTTCCTCAGGGCAGTGTCCTAGGCCCAATTATCTTCAGCTGCTTCAGCAATGACTTTATTTCCATCATAAGGTCAGAAGTGGAGATGTTCGCCGATGATTGCACAATGTTCAGCACCATCTTGACTGCTCAGATACTGAAGCAGTCCATGTTCAAATGCCAGTATCCCGATTTGGGCTGACAAGTGGAAAGTAACATTCACATCACACAAATGCCAGACCAATGACCATCTCCAATAAAAGACAATCTAACTATTATCC
The DNA here is from genome assembly GCF_047496795.1 of Chiloscyllium punctatum. NCBI lineage: Eukaryota > Metazoa > Chordata > Chondrichthyes > Orectolobiformes > Hemiscylliidae > Chiloscyllium > Chiloscyllium punctatum. The sequence goes on along the minus strand of NC_092750.1, from coordinate 45,106,166 downwards.
CTCAATGGGGTTACCAGCACTGGATCTCCCACTATCAACATAGTTGGGGTTGCCATTGACCAGAAACTGAACTGGACTCTCCACATAAACACAATGACTGTGGCGAGTAACTCACTTCCTGACTCCCAAAGCCTGTCTACTATCTACAAGGCACAAGTCAGGAGTGTGATGGAATATTCTTCACTTGCCTGGATGGGTCCACCCCCAACAATATTCAAGAAGTTTGACAAATTCAGGAAAAAGCAGCCTGTTTGGGTGGCACCACATCCATAAGCATTCACTCCCTCCATTACCAATGCTCAGTAGCAGCAGTGTGTATTATCTACAAGTACACTGCAGAAATTTACCCAAGATCATTAAACAGTAGTATCTAAACCCATGACCACTTCCATCTCAAAGGACAAGGGCAGCAGAAGCATGGGAATGCCACTATCTGCAAGTTCCCTCCAAACTGCTCACCATCCTAACTTGGAAATACATCACCACTGTCTCACTGTCATTGGTTCCAAATCCTGGACTTCACGTAGGCAGTTATTCATTACCTTCTCAAGAGCAACTAAGGACAGGCGATAAATGCTGGCCAGCCAATGACACCCAGGTCGCACAAATGAATAAAAACTAATGATGCAGAAAGGTCGTTTTCCCTTGTGGGAGAGTCTAGGTATAATCTCAGAATAAAGGGTCATCTATTTAAGACAGATTTAAGGCAAAATGTCTTCTTTTAGAGAGTTGTGAATCTGTGGATTTCTTTATCACAGAAGGCTCAGTTATTAAGTATATTTAAGGCTGAAATAGACGAACTTTTAATCAATAAGGGAATCAAAGATAATAGTGGAGGTGAGGGTTATCAGATTAGCCACGATCTCATTGATTGACAGAGTAAACTCAATGGGTTGAATTGCCTACTTCTGCTCTTATGTCTTATTTGGTCTAATGGTCTCAGGGTTCATGTTCGACCTGCTCCACCTACTCCACATTTGTGTCAAGTTATGTCTGAAAAGGTTGATGAGAAATATTTAAGTGAAATAGTAGGCTGGAGACCAGTGATCATCCCTCCAGACCCACTGACAATTAAGGCCCTTAAGTTGTAGATTATTGAGAGCAAGAAGGAGCTGGCCTACCTGCCTGGTAAACCAATGCTAGTGAACTGTCAGGTTTTTTTTATTCACTTATGAGATGTGAGCATCACTAACTGGCCAGCATTTATTGCCCTTGAGAAGGTGGTGTTGAGCAGCTTTCTTGAATTTCTGCTGTCTGTGTGCAGTAGGTTGACTTAGTTAGGGAGGGAATTCAAGGATTTTGACCCAGTGACAGTGAAGGAATGGTAGCATATTTCCAAGTCAGGATGGTTTGTGTCTTGGAATGAAATCTGTAGGTGGTAATGTTTCCATGTATCAGGAAGTGGTTGTGCATTTGGAAGGTGCTGTTGAATTGTTTTCAGGGCATAGGGGTCTCAATCTGCACTAGTATTCAATTTATGACAAGTCTATGGCCTCAGGGAGATAATTCTTGACCTCGCTTCTGACCCTACTGCTTGCCTTTCCCCATTATCTCCTACCCCAGAAACCTCTCCTCCCCAAACAACACTTTGATCCTCTGAATGGGGTTATGGGTTGTAGTGTCCTAGCAGCAGCATAGCCTCCTCCTTGACACTGCCAAATGTTGGAGATGTCATGTTCTGATTGGCCAACTGCTCCAGATGTCAGCACCTCCTCAACTGGCTTTATGATTCTGGTAGAAAGTCTGCCGGCAGGCAATTAACATTACTGCTGGGCAAAAGCACGTATGTAATCAGTAGGATAGTCATGCTCATGCCTCTTTTACATTGTGTTTCCATTTACAGCAGGGAGAAAGTGGATTTTCCAGGATGAGTTCCACAATAAAGGCCAGAATCCTGTAAGAGTGAAAGATAATCCCTTTCAATCACCACTCACTTGATCTCCAAGACAAAATGAAACAATTGTGGACATTTCCACTGTACCACTTTGATGGAGGTCCCTGCCACTCTGACATTCTGGAACTTCACTTGGACAGGTGCTCCTTTGATATGCCTTGCCACTTTGGCTGGCTTGCTTCTTCATAATCCACAAATTAGAACTTATGAAGTTCTAATTTTGTTATAACTAGTGGAAAAATGGGAATTTTTTTGCTTCCTTGGACTTGGTCATAACAGGGATTAATTTATTCCTTTGGATCAGCATTGACTCACCATTTTATGTTTTCATTAATTTCCTTTTTAGAAGACTAAACTGAATTGTTTTTGATGAATAAAAAAATCTATATATTCTTTGTGAAGAAATACTTCACTGCCAACACATGCACTGTGAGTCATTTTACTTCTACCACTTGTAAAGGCAACTTTGCCATATCCTGGATATAATTTTTATTATTTAAAAATAAAATCTAGTGCTACTCACATAGGAGGGGCTTGAAATTCCTCATCCTTGTAATGCCACTGTTTGGCCAACCCTGTCCAAATCCCAGAGTTATACATTCCAATGTTGCTTTAGTGGTCTGGTTGTGTTGCGGCCAACATAAGCTGATTGTTTTTCTGAAGGTAGTTTATTAAACTGCAATTTGACCTTTCCCAGCACCTGAAGTTCCATTCGTTTTTAAAATTGTCTATTCCTGTGACATATTTTAGTTTGTAACAGAAATAGGGTTTCGCCTTGAAATAAAAACCTGTTGAGAATTGGTGTTATTATTTTTGTCCTACAGATCTACTTGATATTATTCCCTTTGCAAACAGCAGGCAAGCTTATAATCATAGCTTTTCGAAAGGGCTGTTTTCATAGCTGACTACACTGGGGATGCTTCATATTACCAAAGAATTTCTGTATCTGATCAAAATGCCATTGAAATAGATAACCCTTTATTTTTGCAAAACAGTTTTAAGTAAGCTTCCTCTGATCTCTGGCCACTCCTGCACACTGAGGTATCTATTGAGTAATGTCAGCTCAGCTATCTTAATACAAATCCAATCCTTAGCCATGATGTTTAGGCATCCATTTTATAGGTTCCTGTGAATCTTGGTCAGCTTGCAGGGCAGATGACTTCTGCAGCCATTTTAAAACAATATCCTGGCTCACTTAAATGTGTTTTCTTTCAAACTAAAATCATTCGATAGAGTTGAAGATTAATGGTCCATATGTTATCACATCATGATAGGTAGAAGCCCTTGTCTTGCAAACTTCTTTAATGCAGTGTTTACAGCTTGAAATGAAGGTGCATGTGCTTCATATCTCAATGTGTTTTAAAACTTTATTGCATTCAAAAGAAAGAATTTCCATTGATAAAACATGATTCATCCTTTATGTGTTAAGGCTAATAAGTTACTTTTAAGTATGTTTTAGTACTGCCAACTGTGGCATAAATGCTACTCAAGATAATCCTGTAGTCATATCATGACAGTGGATCTGTAATTTGCATCTATGCAGATAGACGGTCCTTGATTAAGGTCTCATTGGACAAGGAAGTAAGTGTTTTCCTGAAGTACCAGTTTAAATTATGTGTTTGGTAGTCCTGAGGTGAGACTTGAACACCCAACGTTTTGACTCAGATGTAAGACTCAATGGCAGTAAAGGCAGCACTGAGTCAAACTGAAATTTGGGGCTGATGCATTGTTATTTCTACACTTATTACACAATGCCATCACGTTCTCGATTATATGCATGTATGTCAGTTTTGGTTTACGAATAGCACTCTCAATCCTGAGTCATGAGATGCTCCAGAGACTTGAATACAAAATCCAGCTTGACATTCCAGGAAAGTATAGATGGAGTGCTGTGCTGCTGTAGATACGATTCTTTCAATGAGATATTAAACCAATGACCTTTCTGTCCTCTCAGGTAGACATAAACAATTCCACGGAATTATTTAGAGTTGGTCCTAGTGTCCTGAATATTAATCCCCCAATAAGCACCACAGAAATTGATTAACTGCTCATATATTTTCTTCCTGTTTGTGAGGCCTGGTTGTATACTGATTAGCTGTAGTGCTTCATTCATTGCAATAGTGATCACAAAAGGTTGGCTATAAAGTGTGTTGGGCCATCCTGAGGTTGTGTAAGGGGTTTGTAATTATTAGTTTTTCTTTCTGTTTAAAAACATATGTTAAAATCTCCATGACCTAAAGTAGTCTGGGGTATTCAAAATCATCAGCATGCACATGAAGGTGCATATTTTATCCAATATGATCATAAATTAAGCAAACTAGATGAAAACTGAATTCAGATCACTTCAAAGTCATACCACTCATTTTTGGATCAGAAATATTTAATATTTCTCCAAATGTTCTTTTCACCAACTGATTTTTGACAGTGCTGAATCTCTCTGGGTTTTGGTTTCATGCGTATTGGGTGCAACCAGTGCCATTAAAATCAAACTGAACCTTGTTCTTGCCTGATATCCATTGCCACTTTCAGCAGGGACTAATTCAACATTTGGAGGGGGAGATCAGACTGATGTTTTTTCCTTCTTTTTCAAACTCATTCACCGACAGCAGCACTCACTTGGAATTAAACTTTGCAGCTTCTAGTGTGAACAATTTTGTTGTGCATCTAGCATCTACAACAAAGATTTTAACTTCTCTAGTACAGAAACTATGGGCAGATATCTGTACCAATATAAAGAATTTAAAAATAGGTTTGATGTCCAAAATCAGCCACCTTCAGGACTGAGACTTCTGGATTTCAGATTTTCCCTGATTTTGTGTTTGATGTCAATTTGAGGAGAGGACCCAGACCAGTCTGGTTCTGTAAACAAAATGCTGAACCTGACAAGTAGCTGCTGTGCCATTGACTACTAACACCAACCTGAACTGTCACCATTTTTGGCCAAAATGTCTAAATTTAATTTCACTGTATCTCAAATGGAACATTTTCCAAAATGCTCAGTTTGCAGGCAATTTTAATTCTTGGACATATGGATTTTGGATGTCCAACCTGCTGTGCAATTAGCATTCAACAGACATCATGTTCCTGAAACACCACTGAAAGAGCACATTTATTCTGATGCAGTATCAATTTGACATATATGGGCAGTCATTTTCTATCTACCCAAAATAAAATGATTTCTAAGAGCGATAGTGGGTAGTTTAATATTTAATACTGTAAATCTTTAGGTCTTATTGTTGCGACTGTTCAGCCTTGTGTCAGTACAGATGAGAACTTGAACAGCTGGAAAACAAGATAGCATTATCTCAGGGTTATCTAAAGTAAAGTTTCCAATGTCCTGCTCTCTTTTTAGAGATACATAACTGGCAGTGAGTTTAAGTGTAGGGTAACCACAACTCAGATGAGTATTGAGCTACCTCAGCTGATACAGGAAATTGAACACACAATGTTGTTGTGGCTCTGTGACACAAACCAGAGTCCAACCAATTGAGCTACCTGGTCCTCATTAATTTGGAGATTAAATAGGGAATTAGAAGAAATCTTTTCACAAAAAAACCTGTCAGTGTTAAAGAATAACTTAGCACATACATAGAATTGGATACTTGAAAAGGAAGAATATAAAATGAATAAGGTAAAGTTAAAGAAATTGAATTAGAATTAGTAGCACCAAGACAGTCTGAATTCACACTGGTGTACTAAATCCGCCCCCCCCCCCACCTTATTCTGTTCTAATTAAATGTACAACAAACATGGTTGATTCAAATCTACTGCTCGTCCAGGTTCTTTTCTAAGAAACTGAATCACACAATTTTATGCCTTATTATTACATAATGTAAACATGCTCTTGGAATGACAACAGTCTATTCTGTAACTAATTATCCAGAGAAGTATATAGCGTGCGCTTTATGAACATGTTTCAATAAACCATCTGCTTAGTTGCCCACTATGATTGTCTATTGATAGGTTTTAACTATTCTTTAATCATTCTTCTTAAATATTCCAATGGACCAAGCATTTTACTTAGAAGACTATTTATTTATGTGCAGCTGTGTCTAATTTCAGAGGCATTGGGCAGAATTGAAACACTGCATTCCAAGTCTCGGTAGCAGACCCCAAAGATGATGGCAGGCATATGTGTGCTGATGCCTGGAGAAGGAATGCCCTCACACTCTCCTTTGCACGAGTAATTTATTTTTAAAAGTGACATAAAATCTCTGTCACGTGTATGCAAATGATATTAGATAAATGAACATGATTGGCTGCTTGCTGCTCTCCGAAAGTATCGCTGACTCGTTGTTTTCCTGCTGCTGCCGCCACCATTATGCAGTCTCAATAATCCAACATTCAGTTCTCAGAAAAATATGTCCTAATGCAATTTTACTATGCTACCATCTCACATCCTCTTTCAGTGGCCCCTAATATATCCCAGCCATCTTCTGGAAATTGTATCTAATTATGATTCATCGATACATCAAAATCAGGGATTTCAAGGATTGTTGTATGGTTTGACAGCATGTAACTTAATATTCATTTGTGCAGCTGTGGATGCAGATGAACTGGAGCTGAAGGGTTGTGCATAAATAGAGCTTTTGTTGGCAACAAGTAATGGATTGTTTTGTTGACTAGTAATCAGTTACCATTGACAAATGTCTTCTGCCTGACAACAATTATTTGATTGGTTCTCTGATAGCTGAACAACTTGGGGCTGTGCACAGGATACAGAGAAGCCTTCATGTCTCCTCCAGCTTAAGAGTTCTCTCTCTGTTCACTGCAGTAAGCCACTTTAAGTTTATTTTTCCTTCTGCAGTTGCTGTGGGATGTGATTTGTAACTGATAAGTAAGAAACCTTTTATAGGTGAATGAGACACCCTGTGCCTCTTGCCAACCAATGGAAGTATCCAGAAAAAGGAAGACTGAGAAGCAGCACAAGAACTATCTCAGCAGGTTGTTTAATCAACCACTGAACAACTTTCCTAATTTTAACTCCATCCATGTCATCCTTTATTTTCCTTTATATGTGTGCATGTGGGTGTGTATGTGCTATGTGTGTGCATGTACTAAAGGAAGTTTAAAAGGGGTTTGGAGTTTTAATTAGAAGAGTTATGTGCCAATGGTGTATAACTGTCTACCTGTAGCTTGACTCTATTTAGCTGTAATAAACAATAGATTTTACTAAGTGTAGATACCTGGTCTGTGCTTTCTATCAATCTGGATCTAGAAGCCAGGTAACCTAGGGGAATTTTTGCATAATTTTAAAAATCTTTATCTTTTGTGACTACACTGGGAATAGCGGGGTTTAATTTCCAGTATGTTATCCCTATAATTCATGTGGAATTTGACTTGTTCAAGGAATGTTAACTAACTTGATAATAAAGTGAAAGGTTGCTAAAAAGAACATGGAAGTTTATTAAAGGTCACCAATCCAGTGGTTATAGGGTAGTAAAGTCCCTATGATGCACCTTCCTTCTTGCGTTGTATTTTAGTATGATCCTACAAATTCCCCAAGGGATCTTCCTTTTCTACCTGCAGTCGGCTAACATCATTCTAATGAAGCCAACTACTTTCACTTGGATGAGGGCTGTCAGGCAACCAATAGAAGGAAGAGACTAATCAGGAATCCATAAACCACCTACAGTCTAAATATGCTTCATTGATTCTTCACAGTTTATTACTATTTAATAGCAATTAAGTTTTTTTTATATATGTAGCAAAAAATCTTGTCTGTGCTAAGTTTCCAGTCAAGTTTTTCCTGATGAAAGTTTTATGCCCGAAACATTGATTCTCCTGTTCATCCGATGCTGCCTGACCTGCTTTGTTTTCCCAGCAGCACACTCTCAACTCTGATCTCCAGCATCTGCAGTCTCCAGTTTCACCTAGTTAGGTTTTACAGTCAGACATTATTTTATTTGAATAATTATTGTATATAGCTGTATCAATAGATTCAACTGTATGCAAAATACTTTATATTTGCTTAAAAATGGCTGAAACATCAGTCAGGGAAATGGTTGTGGATGTGAGCCATGCATGTTCATCCTTGACTTGCTGTGGGAAACCAGTTTGTGGAGCTGAACTGTTGACATCAGTGGAAGGCATCAGTTATTCATCTCTATTGCAGGCATTCAGTACATCACTGAATATAAATAGCTTTCTAATTCCTTATACCAAAGAACAACCCAGATGTCTGGACAGATGGTGGTTTATTTATAGTTATAAATCAACCTCACAACAACTAGATTTAACTTTGTATGGTAACAACCCTATTATCCTTATTAATCATGAGAGTATCATTTTAACCAGCCTAAGCCTCAATTAGAACATCCTGCATCTGAATGCAGTGAAGAAGTTTCCAGTAATTGCAATGTTATGTCTTAAAATTGCTCCATATGTCCAGTTAGATGAGAAAATAATAGGTCTTTGTAAAATTCTCAGCTATGACTAATTGGTCATTATCAATATCATTTTCAGCTAAATAATATTGAGAGTGGCAGCTGCTTATATTATTTATAAAAAGCCATTAAACAGTTTTTGTCGCTACATTAAACCATTGTATTTCTGGAGTGTGTGCAGTCATGATGGTGTCAGAAGAGATCCATCAATGACATTACAGTGAAGTGAAGTAATTGCTAAGGATGGTTTAAACTATATCCTGTTGGGATTAGACTTTCTGTGAGGCTACAGCCAATTTGGCACCATACCACAACGTATTACTCACAGAGGCTGTTTAATGAATTTCATAGCAATTAAGGAAAATATGGTTGAGAGGGAGGAGAACAGAAATTGATCCAAGTTTGCAAATCTTGAAGTTAAAGCTATCTTCAGAATCTTCTTCTTTACATTATGTGTATACTAGTAGCACATTACAAAGTATACAACCAAGAAAGTAATAGGGACAAAGGTTCCTTTTTGTGGTCTATTTCTCACACTCCAATGACATCTGAAAAAATTTGGCTACGCTGACGCTCAGGCTGTGACAAACGGGGCTCTGTTGCAGGCTTACAGATCCCTCTCAAAAACCAATCATGCTCTGCTCCTTCTGCTTAATTTTTGTTGTAACCTTCACCATTCCCCGTAAAGGAGAAGAACAAGCAAATTCTCTCAACTTGCTATCTACCATGTATCTGTCACCTCATCACTCATTACTATTTGTGAATTCTCATTAAGTTTGAACTGACTGCTATGTTTACCCACATTACACTTCAAAAGTATTTCATAGGCTATGAAGCATTCAGGACAAAATGAGATTGTAAGAGGATCTGACTAGCTGCAAGTTGCTTAAAACAAGATTCTTAGGTTCAAGCTAGTTCATTTTTGAACAATTTGGTAACTAAATGCACTGGGAAGTGATCAGTTTGGATCGATGAATTAAGATCACCCAATGGGGTTACCTCATGGCCTTCCTCAGTCATAAATGTGTCTAGGATCTCTACTGCAACTTGCGGAAATGTTCAATCCATTGATGGATGAGTCAGAAATAAACCTGAAGATTTCCCTTTTTTTCTTATATTCATTCACAAAATAAGTGCATCACTGGCTGGCTAAGGATTCTAACCCGAATCGCCATATCATTGTCTGGGTCACTGGATTAACAATCTGATGATAATGCCATTAGGCCATCACTTCCTTCCTGGAGTGCAATGTGTTGATTGCATAATGTTTCCTGTACAATACACTCTTGATTATCCGAACAAGATCTCAAGGTCGCATAAAAATGGTATGAGGCAGCTCAGCATTCAGTTATCAGTTAAACGGTATTATGACGTGCATTGCTGCATATTCGATAACTGGCACTCAAGTTACTGCATGTTTACTATAGATCAATTATTGGTTAAATGGCGTTATTGCGTTCATTGCCAGATAACCGAGAAATGTTTGGATAAACAACACTCATAAATTACCACTTGTTTACAATCAGATCGATTATCCGAACTATCAGTTATCCGAACAAAATCCTCCCTGCCCATCACATTCAGATCATCGAGGTTCTACTGTATTTAGCTCTATTATAGCTATTCAGAGATTCAAGCAAAATACTTGATGAGTGCAAAGAGTTTGGAGTTAGGCGAGAACATTGTGTCATTTTATAGGATGTGTTCCTTTAAAGAGTCAAGCCAGAATTGGGGACCAAGGATTTCTGATAACATTTGGGAAGGGCTCACAAGATATTTCAAACTATAATAACGCTCACCTCATTGGAGGAGATAAGTGATATACAAAGATTAGTAAAAAGAAAGCAATTTGATGGAGGCATGAAACAGGCTGCAGTCGATTGATGGGACAGCACTTCAGTGATGAAGGGCTTTTGCCCGAAATGTCGATTTCGCTGCTCGTTGGATGCTGCCTGAACTGCTGTGCTCTTCCAGCACCACTAATCCAGCACTAGTTGAATTGGTAATCCTCTGACAGAGGACGACATGTCTATCATTGCCTGTAAATACAGTTGGAAGAGGCCAGAAGAAGGGCAGAGAATAGTACAGGTTTGCACTACCCACGACATATTCCTGCATTGCAGAATATGTCCTGAGTAGCTCAGATGTAGGAGATGTCTGAAGGAAAACTCATTATGGATGCAAGATAGAAAAAGGTAAAAGTGGGATACCTACCAAATAAATTAAGTGGCACAGGAAATCTGTCAATAAAGAAAGTAATACACCAGTCTTGACAACTGTTTATCAAGTCAATTACTTATTTCTGTACACAACTTAATCCTCTGCGATTCTTCACATTATCTATGAAGCACTCAGCACTCATTATTGAAAAATCAGGTGAATCTTGAAAAAATGTCAATGTACCTTCACTGAAATATTCCCGTGAAGTTCTTGCCTGTACTATCCAGTTGTTCAATGATAAAAATCATCAAACATACTACTGAACTGATCCTGATCTTCGGAACTTGGAAGTTTTGTTTTTAAGTGAATTCGGTCTTCAACTCACCAACATGGTAGAAGTTTGAATACAAGTGAATAATCATAATAACCAGACAAATAAATGAACCAGAGTGAAGAAAAAGAAAACAAAATCACATATATCCTGTAAGTACAAAAGTGTTCCATTCCGAAAAGAAGATAAGTGATCGCCTTCCATATGTTTATAGTCCTCCATCCACAGAGAGAATAATCAGCTGTCAATTATTTTCCGATGTAAGTTGGAAACATAAAGCAAAATCTGGTCACCAATGGTCATGAACATCACAATTGCATTAACTAATTATTTTCTGAATAACACTGAAGAAAATGGTATGAACTCAAAAAGTGACATAAGCACCAAGTTGCAGAAAAATAAATCTATTGGCATAATGATTCATTGAAACAGTTGTTTTGGAGTATTTGTTTTTGGTTTTTCTGTTTTTTCACACCAGAAGAAAAATCTAAGTTAATCTAAATCTGTGTAATTGTGGAATTCCTAACAAATCCTATTTACATGTTTCCTTTCTGAGATATAAATCTAGTGTGAAATTTCACTGCAAACTGACAACCATCTTCTACATCTGTTTCTCTTCCTGTTTCATTTGACTTGGCTAAAGTCTTATGCCCAGTATAATATTCTAAGTGTTTTAATAAATTGACATATAAATCACATCCTTTTTCACTACACTGCAATTTTTTTCTCAGGAAACTTGCACCTAATTTTATGGAGTAACAGCACAAGCAATAGAAATGATAGGGTGATTTGCACAGAGACACATAAAGTTAAAATCTTAGCATTCCACCTAACTTTGTCATTCTTTTCAGGTTTCAATAGCTCTACTTTTAAGGCACAGGCACATGCAATATTATTATGATGCATTTTGAAATTTTGCACAAATGGTTCATGGAAATTGATGCAATTATGTTACAGTTTACTTAAACTACTTTCTGAGGCCATGGAATATCACACTTTCAACTGGGAACTCCAACTAAAATTCTGACCGTAGGTGCTAATGCAATAAATTCCTCAAACTGTCTCACGCTTCACATCAGATGATCCCAAACTGGGGAAAAGATTCATTTAAATGTTCCCAAATTTCTTTGCGTATGAGATTCAGTTATATTTTACTCAGTCGATGTATATTCACAATAATTACAGACAGGTATGCATTTGATGCATGTATACATGCACAAGCAAATCGAAGTAAGACTTAAGGAGCTACCTCACTGAGGATCAGTATGATAGCAGCAGCCATGAATGCCTCTTGTGCATTATTCAGTCTTGGTTTGACCCGATAATTCCTTAATGGGTTCTGATCGATTCATAGAGCCATAGAGATGTACAGCACGGAAACGGACTCTTCAGTCCAACTCGTTCAGGCCAATTAGATATCCCAACCTAATCTAGTCCTACCTGCCAGCACCTGGTCCATATCCCTCCAGACCCTTCCTATTCATATACCCATCCAGATACCTTTTAAATGTTGCAATTGTACCAGCCTCCACCACATCCTCTGGCAGCTCATTCCATACGCGTACCACCCTCTGAGTGAAAATGTTGCCCTTAGGTCCCTTTTATATCTTTCCGCTCTCACCCTAAACCTATGTCCTCTATTCTGGACTCCATTCCTCATCCCCAGGGAAGAGTCTCCAGAGAAAACAGCCCTAGCCTATTCAAACTCTCCCGATAGGTCAAATCCTCCAACCCTGGCAACATCCTTGTAAACCTTTTCTGAACCCTTTCAAGTTTCACAATGTCTTTCCAAAAGGGAGGAGACCAGAATTGCACGCAATATTCGAACAGTGGCTTAACCAATGTCCAGTACAGCCGCAACATGACCTCCCAACTCCTGTACTCAATACTCTGACCAAAAAAGGAAAGCATACCAAACACCTTCTTCACTGTCCTATCTCTCTGCGACTCCACTTTCAAGGAGCTATGAACCTGCACTCCAAGGTCTCTTTGTTCAGCAACACTCCTTAGGATCTTACCATTAAGTGTATAAGTTCTGCTAAGATTTGCTTTCCCAAAATGCAGCACCTCACATTTATCTGAATTAAACTCCATCTGCCATTTCTCAGCCCATTGGCCCATCTGATCCAGATCCTGTTGTAATCTGAGGTAACCCTCTTTGCTGTCCACTGCACCTCCAATTTTGGTGTCGGCTGCAAACTTACTAACTGTACCTCTTATGCTCACATCCAAATCATTTATGTAAATGACAAAAGGTAGAGGGCCCAGCACCAATCCTTGTGGCACTCCACTGGTCACAGGCCTCCAGTCTGAAAAACAACCCTCCACCACCACCCTCTGTCTTCTACCTTTGAGCCAGTTCTGTATCCAAATGGCTAGTTCTCCCTGTATTCCATGAGATCTAACCTTGCTAATCAGTCTCCCATGGGGAACCTTGTCGAACACCTTACTGAAGTCCATATAGATCACTGTTCTGCCCTCATCAATCTTCTTTGTTACCTCTTCAAAAAACTCAATCAAGTTTGTGACACATGATTTCCCATGCACAAAGCCATATTGACTATCCCTAATCAGTCCTTCCCTTTTCAAATACATGTACGTCCTTTCCCTCAGGATTCGCTCCAACAACTTGCCCACCACCGAGGTCAGGCTCACTGGTCTATAATTCCCTGTCTTGTCTCTACTGCCTTTCTTAAACAGTGGCACCATGTTAGCCAACCTCCAATCTTCTGGCACCTCACCTGTGACTATTGATGATACAAATATCTCAGCAAGAGGCCTAGAAATCACTTCTCTAGTTTCCCACAGAGTTCTCGGGTACACCTGATCAGGTCCTGGAGATTTATCCACCTTTAACCGTTTCAAGACATCCAGCACTTTCTCCTCTGTCATCTGGACATTTTGCAAGATGTCACCATCTATTTCCCTACAGTCTATATCTTCCATATTCTTTCCCACAGTAAATACTGATGCAAAATACTCATTTAGTATCCCCCCCATTTTCTGTGGCTCCACACAAAGGCCACCTTGCTGATCTTTGAGGGGCCCTATTCTCTCCCTAGTTACCCTTTTGTCCTTAATATATTTGTAAAAACCCTTTGGATTCTCCTTAATTCTATTTGCCAAAGCTATCTCATGTCCCCTTTTTGCCCTCCTGATTTCCCTCTTAAGTATACTCCTACTTCCTTTATACTCTTCTAAGGATTTACTCGGTCAATCCTGTCTATACCTCACATGTGTTTCCTTCTTTCTATTAACCAAACCCTCAATTTCTTTAGTCATCCAGCATTCCCTATACCTACCAGCCTTCCCTTTCAACCTGACAGGAATATACTTTCTCTGGATTCTTGTTATCTCATTTCTGAAGGCTTCCCATTTTCCAGCTGTCCCTTTACCTGCAAACATCTGCCCCAATCAGCTTTCAAAAGTTCTTACCGAATACCGTCAAAATGGGCCTTTCTCCAATTTAGAACTTCAACTTTTAGCTCTGGTCTATCCTTTTCCATCACTATTTTAAAACGAATAGAATTATGGTCTCTGGCCCCAAAGTGCTCCCCCGCTGACATCTCAGTCACCTGCCCTGCCTTATTTCCCAAGAGTGGGTCAAGTTTTGCACCTTCTCTAGTTGGTACATCCAAATACTGAATCAGAAAATTGTCTTGTACACACTTAAGAAATTCCTTTCCATCTAAACTTTTAACACTACGGCAGTCCCAATCGATGTTTGGAAAGTTAAAATCCCCCACCATAACTACCCTATTATTCTTACAGATAGCTGAGATCTCCTTTCAAGTTTGTTTCTCAATTTTCTTCTGACTATTGGGGGGTCTATAATACAATCCCAATAAGGTGATCATCTCTTTCTTATTTCTTAGTTACACCCAAATAACTTCCCTGGATGTATTTCCGGGAATATCCTCCCTCAGCAAAACTGTAATGCTATCCCTTATCAAAAATGAAACTCCCCCTCCTCTTTTGCCTCCCTTTCTATCTTTCCTGTAGTATTTGTATCCTGGAACATTAAGCTGCCAGTCCTGCCCATCCCTGAGCCGTGTTTCTGTAATTGCTATAATATCCCAGTCTCATGTTCCTAACCCTGCCCTGAGTTCATCTGCCTTCCCTGTTAGGCCCCTTGTATTGAAATAAATGCAGTTTAATTTATTAGTCCTACCTTGTCCCTGCCTGCCCTGACTGTTTTGACTCGCTTCTGTTCTCAGCTGTACCCGTCTCAGATCGATCTCCTTCCTCACTATCTCCCTGGGTTCCACCCCTCCATCTTACTAGTTTGAATCCTCTCAAGCAGTTCTAGCAAATTTCCCTGCCAGTATATTAGTCCCCTTCCAATTTAGGTGCAATCCGTCCTTCTTGTACAGGTCACTTCTACCCCAAAAGAGAATCCAATGATCCAAAAATGTGAATCCTTCTCCCATACACAGCTCCTTAGCCATGCATTCATCTGCTCTATCCTCCTATTCCTGCCCTCGCTAGCTTGTAGCACTGGGAGTAATCCAGATATTACCACCCTTGAGGACCTCCTTTTTAAATTTCTGCCTAACTCTCTGTAGTCTCCCTTCAGAATCTCAACATTTTCCCTTCCTTTGTCGTTGGTTCCAATGTGGACAATGACATCCTGCTGGCCCCTTTCCCCCATGAGAACATTCTGCACCCTCTCTGAGACGTCCTTGATCCTGGCACCAGGGAAACAACACACCATTCTGCTTTTTCTCTGCTGGCCACAGAAACATCTGTCTGTACCTCAGACTACAGAATCCCCTAACACAATTCATCTCTTGGAAGCCGACGTACCCCTCGTTGCATTAGAGCCAGTTTTATTACCAGAAACTTGACTGGTCATGCTACATTCCCCTGAGAATCCATCACCCCCTACATTTTCCAAAACAGCATACCTGTTTGAAATGGATATATCCAGAAAAGATTCCTGCACTAGCTGCCTACCTCTCTTACCCTTCTTAGAGTTTACCCATCTATGTGACTGTATCTGAGACTTTCCCCTCCTTCCTATACCTGCCATCCATCACATACTGTTGCTGTTGCAAATACCTCATCACTTCTATCTGTCTCTCCAACTGATCCACTCGATCTGATAAGATTTGCATCCAACAGCACTTATGGCAAATATAATCCGCAGTAACTCTTAAACTCTCTTTAAACTCTCACATCTGACAAGAAGTACATATCACTGCAAAGGCCATTTTTGCTCTTTCACAATAACACCGTCTTATTCCTCTACAAACACTGCCCCAGGTTAAATTAATAGCTATGGCTTATATTTTAAGTTTAATCAAGAGACTTAACTCCAAAAACATATAATTAAGAAAGAACCCACTGTACTCACTAATACAGCCTTTCTCTTGGACAGACTTATAACAACAATTAACTTATCTGATTCTGCACTGTGAACTTCGCTCAACGGTTCCTCCAAGATTAGTTGTGAATTTCACTTTTTGTTAATTTTCCCAGATGCACTCAGATGCCCAGCGATACACTAATTCAAAAACAGCAAAGGCAGTAACTGTGCCTTTCTCTCTCTCTCTCTCTCTCTCTCTCTCTCTCTCTCTCTCTCCTGCACTGTCCTCACCATGTGCTTTCTTTGTCTGCTCCCTTTTAAAATGGACTTGCTCAAACCATTGGCTTGGATCACTAGATTACTAAGTAAGTGACATTACAGCTATGCTACTATCCTCCTCTGCTGTTAAGGTACAGGCCAAAATGAAATGTGCACTTACAAAGTAAAGGCAAGGATGATTTACATCTTCAGTTTTGTTTTTCTACATTGACCACTGCGTGGGAGCCTTGTGGCACGCTTTAAGCCTATCCCACCTCAAGAACCAGCAGGATCCCATCCCCATCTTCACAAGTTATCCAGTCTAATTCCCAATCCTGTTCTCCTCCAGTGATCAAAAGTAAGTGCAAGCGGTCTTTTTAATATGTCAGGTTCACAGAGCTGGGATTTCTCCAGCCTCTGATTGCACATGCAAGAACAAAAATTGAGACCATAACTATTATTTTTGTCTTTGCTGACATTGGTTTCCAGTCCTTCAACACATTCTGTTGGAAATGGGCAAGTTTAAGTTTAATTAACTTCATGGTCTTGCCTCCTCCAACCCTGAAATTTTCATAGCACCTGTCCACTCCAGCTATGTATGCATCGTTTCCCCATTATCCCCCATTGGCAGCTATGCCATGTCAAAGCCCCATGCACTGGAATCTTCTCTCTGCCTCTTCACCTGCTGTTCCTTCATTTAGACCTTCTTCAAAAAGACATATCTTTGATCTAGCTTTTGGTCAACTCTCCTTTTCAGTCTTGGCATCCAGATTTATTTGATTACACCTCTTTGACCTGCTTTACAATCTGTTTTATTTTATTTTCAAGACATGATATAAACACAAGTTGTTGTTGCTGTGTTTAATTCATTCACCAGCCCTGATAAAGTATGGGAGTAATAGTCATGATATATGTTAAGGAAACTTAGAGTTCACTTTGTTCAATTCATTCTGCAGACCACTATGTGAGAGATCACTCTTCTTTTGTGCAACTAAGTGACATCAAAAATAATTTTACATGAAAGTGAAATCACAGATAAGAGGAAATACTAGACTTCTAATCCCATTAAATTTAAAGTACCCCGTATAAACTTCTACCATTTTTCAATAGTTACAGCTGTCCTAACAAGCAATGTGTGATCTTTTCCTGTGTCTAAAAACAGACACATATGGTTTCAATGTTTTTTTTTGTTATCAGATTGACTCTGATTTGGAATTTTAATCATACACCTGGACTGCAAATGATTGCTCCGCACAAGGATTAACAATAAAAGTTAGCCTTATCTCTGAAATATAAACCTCTAACATATTTGATTTCGGAAACCCAGAATGTGTTTTCAAATGGGACAAAAAAAAGAAAGAGCCTCTTTATCCCAGATATCTGACAATGATCCTCTCAGATGGTGAAGAAATCAAGCGCATGGATTTGCAATTACTGCAGGTTGAATTGAGTGCACACAAGGGACCAGTGACTTGCCTTTCATCTCTGAGCTTCAGAGTCTGCACTTGATCTGTAATCTTTCTAATGAACAAAGCATTCTGGACAATGACCAGCATCCTCTAGTATGTCTTCAAAACCCTGGCCTCTGGGGAACATTAAATAGAAGAAAAGTTCTTGTTGCTGCCTTCTTGTCCTTCTGCTAGATATGTCAGAATCCAAATCTGGCCTGTTTGATGCAGGATTTTCAATCTTTCCGATGCAAAACCTGATCTTCTTTCAATGGAAGGGCAGAAGTTGTATAAAGAGCAACTTTCCTTCCAATATTCATAACATAAACAGAATAAATGTAAGAAATAGGAGCAGGATTAGATCATCTGACTTCTTGAGCTGGCACTACTAATTAATAATATCTCAACTGATCTGATTGTTGTCTCAACTTC
Organism: Chiloscyllium punctatum; assembly: GCF_047496795.1. Taxonomy (NCBI): domain Eukaryota; kingdom Metazoa; phylum Chordata; class Chondrichthyes; order Orectolobiformes; family Hemiscylliidae; genus Chiloscyllium; species Chiloscyllium punctatum. The sequence goes on along the minus strand of NC_092750.1, from coordinate 45,087,949 downwards.
ACTTTCCTGACTGTGTCCCATAACTTTGACTCACTTTTAGATCAAAAAAATCTGTCAAACCTACCCTTGAATTCATTCAATGATAAAGTCTTCATTGCTCTTTGGGGAAGATTAACAATCTCCTGAGGAAAATCCTACCTCATCTTTATCTTATGGAAGACCATATTCTGTAACTGTGCACTTCAGCACTAGGTGCTCCCAGGAGGGGAAACATACTTTTAGTCTTACTTATTTCAGTTCTTCCAAACTGCCCAGTCGCTTAAAATTCTTTTCTTTTGGAATTGCCACTTAACGTGTTCTCAAGTCAGCAATTTATGCAGATGTATATGATGCCTGCTGCACAGCTTGAAGATGCAAAATCCAGAAGGAAACAATTATCAAAGCAATCAACTTGAAGTTGGAGAATTAGACCCATTACATTTTCTTCTGGGTTTAACACAGATAATTTCCTCACCTATTGTTCTATTCAGAGATTACATTAGTATGAATATCCAACTTGGTCTTTGCAAGAAAAGTAAAGTATGTATTTTTAAAGCATATCCCAAATTTTGAGGACTCGATCCTGAACGTTTGAAGTTTCATATTTATAATTGATTAACCATTCTTCTAGAAGAATATGTGAGAATTGCGTTGAGGAACTACTCAGCATATTTATTTCATAACTTCATGATGTCCATAAAGACAAGGGAGAGCCTAATTGTAGTCAGCAATTCAAGCAATAACACAGGTCAATCAGCAGTAATGAGCGATATCAATAAATGTTTAGATATCTCCATCAACAAAGAATTCAGTAAAAAGTTTTGTCAGACATCTTTACTATTTTGATTTTGTCATTTGTGAATTAGTTTTTCCTTAGTGATAGAACAACTTATATGTCACACATATGGCCATTGCGCATGCTTATTTAGCTTAAGCATCTCTACTTCACTTGATCATTTAACTGTCTGAAATGTTTTACAGGCAATGTTCTTATCCTCCGCACCTATCTCCTAGCAAAAGGATAAATACATATGTACACTGTTCCGATTCACTTTTTTCAAAATGACAAGCCTTTATTCTTTGGGCCAACTACCATTTGATGTTTTCTGCAGTACATATGCACTACATCAGCCAAATATCCCTTTTATTGGAGCATACTTGTAGGTTATAAAACATCTCTGTATCAGTTGAATAGTTCATGTCAGGAATACAACAAAAATTCTCATCCGTACTATCATGCTGTACAATTGGCAGACTAATTTTTTTATAGGAACCTATCTCAGATACTATTAGAAGCTGGAAGACCAACAAACATTTAAGATTTTTTGCATTATACAGCTGATAAACAGATATATAATACTAACTGCATTTTAACAATGTAACTCAAAATATCTTAAACATTTAATAACCAGGAACTATTAGCCTTAGTTTATACTTTAGAACAATATATTGATTGATACACTCACATTTTGTGTGTGGAACATGTTCCTTCAAATCAGAATCTTAACCCTAATATTAAAATAATACAGAGATTACTGAGATAATAACATAAGCAGATGTTGTGTAAAACAACAAAGACAACATTTTGAATGCTAGAGAATCTCTGCACCTTTAAAATGTTTTATTTTAACAGGCATTTACATGAGGTTACTGTCCAGTTAAAATTAGAAGCTCCTTTGCCATCTGGTCCACACAGGATACAACGGCTGTTTGTGGATATAAGTCAAAAATCTGGAAAGGGAAACTTCAAGACTCAACCACATCTGCAAAAGGGCTTCAGTGTTTCCATGGAAACAGCATGAAGGCCACTGACAGCCTGTGGCCTATGCTTGTCAGTCTGACGCAGTGATTAATGGAAACTCAGTGCAAAGCAAGGTCCAGGACCTCAGATGAGGCCTTACTGGCATTTAGGTCCTGCCCTAGGGTCAACAATGGATCATATAAGAACTTTATTTGAACAGTATGGGTGGAATGTGGAATGTCAAGGGAATTAAGAATGGGAAACGCAGGTGCTGATGTTTTTGCCTCTCAGGCTTATTGCATGCAAAATGCTTGACTAGTTTGGCTGCATTTGTGCTATTAAATCATTTATTTCCTCCTTGTTACTTTAACAGCTTGTGTTTGGTTGCTGCTAAGAAAACAGCAATAGTACTGGCATCAGACAGCTTAAAAAGGGTCATTGGTAAGAGTGAAAATTACTTAACAAAACTTTCCAGATGGTTTGAGAGGAGGGAAATTAGAACACAGGGAGTTCAAAGATCATGTATGTTATTTTAAAAAGCATGAAGATGAGGGTAGCATCTGTTCATGTCTTCAACTAAATATGTTCGGCCCCTGGTAAAAATTGCTCAGGTTTTATTTGAAAATAATCTTTGCAATATACCTCTTATAAAGCTCTCCATCATTTCAAATGGTGCTTGGTCCTAATAGATTGTGTCTTATTAAATTTGCTACGTGTTTTACCCCTTCTGAAGGCAGCAACAGTTTTACTAGTTGCTCCCTAATAAATTGCCTTGATGGTATTTCTTCAAGTATAGGCTTGAACTCAGAGTGCCAGAGAACTCCTATCCAAATGACAAGAACTATGTCCTCATCTGGCAGGCACAAGTGTATATTTCTAGCATGGGTCACAGGGTCATTGTCATGAGTGACAACCCTGCCTTATTTTCCCCTGTCTCAATCAGGAAGCCGAAAGTTAATTCTTGCTGCAGTACTGGTAAAGATGACAGAAAATGTGTATGCTCATTGTAAAATGAATTTGGAGCAAAACTAGTCAAGAAATCAACATCATAAGTCACTTAACAAGCAAAACTTCAGCCTGACTTTAACACTGAAAACATTTTCAGTGAGCTAAAATCTTATTCCAGTAATCTCCCTTATAAGTCATTACATATACGTACATCTACCCAGAGATTAAACAATAACTGAAAATATCAATTGTACTCAAAGCTTAACTGTTTCCTTGCATAATAGTAAATATATCAATGTATCTTGTAAATTAGTCGTAACTAATAAAGTCAGGGATTACATGTTCCAAGGTCTGCCTTACCAACTCCCCCAACTTCCATAACTATATGTGATAATGATAACAAAGCAGAAACAAGTAGTATTGGAAACACCATTCATGTATGAGCCAAGCAGAGGGATGTTGGTTATCGGAGGTGTTACAGGGAATAGAAGATGGAAGAAACTCAGTAAGGGTCTGTGCTCTTTTTTTGTGTGTAGTTATTTCCTGTTTCCTGCTATCATGCTTCCTTTTTTTTCTGCAGGGTGGAATAATCAATCAGAATGCCCATTAATGTTGTATCATGATAATCAAAAAAATGTTGAACAGAAAGGATTGTTCCCAACCATTTCTTTAATCATCCATGAGATTGTATACTTTGTTCTATATCAGAAGAATGACTAATACTCTCCCCAGTTGAAGGACAGAAACATTGAAGAAATGTCTGATGTTAAGATTCAAATAATTTTGCACCTATATATTATTTACTTTTTTCAAAGTATCAAACATAGCCAGTTAAGCAACCAGGACATCTTTTTTTCCCACAGAAAGGCATTCATGCTCCATAAACAATATCTTGTTCAACCTACATACTTATTACCAAACTCATTATTGTCATTACAGAGTAGCAATTTGTCTCTATGCAGCAGGGAAGTGCTCCCTTAAGAACCCAACTTGTTCATGTCAGCATTAGTTTAATGGGAAAATAAGCACCTTGGTAGGTATAAGGTTGGAATTTAGAGCTCCGCAGTGAAACACTCAAGTGTTATAAACCTTAGAGGGAGGTGGTTCTTCCGCTGCCTTTCAGCTGAAGTGCTTGTTAATTCAGTCATAAATTTCAACTGCAGATAAGATCAGTGCTAAAGAGTGAGAAATACTGGTAGCACTGGGCTGCCACCAACACCTAGATGACCTCTACATCATCAATCACATTCTGTGGAGCCATTTGGCGACAGTTGAATTTTCTCCTTACTTGTTTGTTATACCAAACTGTGACTGGAGAGGACCAGTTTTTTCAACACAATTTAAAGGATCAAAGATCACTGAAATTTAATTTAAATTTGAATTTAGATTCAATGGATTAATCATATCAGGTATTTTTAAAGAAATAACATCAGTAATTGTGACCGTGGAGCTACTGAATTATCCTGAAAACTCCTCCAGTTCCTGTTTGTCCTTTGTGGAAGGAGATCTGTGATCTTTCCTTAGTTTCACCCTGCTATGACTTCAGAGTCACAGTGATGTGGCTAACACTTAACACCTCCCAGAAATAGCCCAGCAAGTCATTCAGTTGTATTCCAAAAGGTGGCTCACCACCAAACTCCAAAAGAAAACTAGGGGTGGGCAATGCTAGCATGCAGAAATTGCCAGTGGCACACACGCATTGCACGGACAATGTTTCAACATGATATGACCCTATATTCAAGAGGGAAATTATATCAAGAAACTGGAATTTTTAAATGGGAGTAAATATGGAACTGAGCCCAAAGTTGCAAAGCCCAATAAAAATCTAAAGTTTAGGCTGTTTCTCGCACACGTTCCCCACACATGCATTTAAGCAGATGTCCATCTCTCACTGTAAAGCTTGTTTGTCATAAATTTCTTTCAACTGGTGATCAGGATATTCCTTCTAGAATGACTTTGAATTCCACACTTAGGGTCAAATAATATGACTAGATTATAACTGTAATTTTTAAATGATCGTCATAGTTTGTTATTTTGATTTTATAGTTATTAAAAAGAAGTTACTTGGTTCGATGTCTGTAGCATTAACAGTTCAGACAATAATGTACTGTTGCAGAATTATATCATTAAAGTTTTACTGCAACAGGCCCAAGTCCCTGGTACCAAAATAACACAGATGCCTTGAGTTCTATGGTAATTCTGTAAATTTCTTTGTTTCCAATTCTTGCTGAGACCTTTACTCTACTCAAGTAAAGTCCTGGCAATGTCACAGCACCAGAATCTTTCCTGACCTCTCATTTCTAACCCCCTGTGGTCAGAAGACCTAAACAGCTGGATTGGCCATCTTAATAGGAATAACATCTGTTCAGAATAATAGATGAGACATGAGTTTCAACTCCACAATAACAGCTGGGACATCACAATCCAAGTAATTAAATTAATCTGGAATAAAAAGTCTCAATAATAATGACCATGAAACTTCATTAATGTAAACATGCATCTCATTCATTAATGTCCTTTAGGGAAGGAAATCCACCATCTTATACAGTCTGGGCTGAATGTAAGTCCAGAGTTAGAGCAATATGATTGTCTCTTAATTTCTCCTTGAAATGGTCTAGCAAACTATTCAGCTGTAGGCAAAACAGAGAAGTTGAAAATTGATAAAAACAAAGGAGAGCTCTTATAGCACATTGTCCCTACCTCTGAGCCAGGAGATCTGGGTTTGAGTCCCACCTGCTCCAGAGGTGTATAATAACATCTCTGAATAGGTTGATTAGACAGTGCCTATGGATAAAACAGAATGCATTATCTGGCATCATCCTAAACACCAAACACAGTTGAGGCACACTTTACCTAGTGAACCCTGCAATATCTTCTTCACGAACATATGGGAGTTTGTGACAAAATTTGGAGAGTTGGCCCCATGCTAATTAACCTACACAGTCATATTCACTGATACCGTAAAGTCAATGTCCCAGTCTCTTTCATCACCATCCCTTGGAATAGCCACTCCCACGACTCAGACAGACTCAGGTTAGGGCTGTATGAGCAGCAGTAGAATTGTATTCCACCACAAACAGTGACTTCATGGCTCAACATCAACATCACTTGACCTTTAGCAACATTAGGTGGGATACTCTTCAGAGGGTCTGTGCCGACCCACTGAGCTCAATGGCCTCTAACTGCACTGTAGGGATTCTAAGAAAAATAGTTTTGTTAATTATCAAATTGATAGTGACATTTAAAACAAAATTACAAGACAAATTACAAAATTACAAAATTACAAAAAACAAAATTAAAGAGCAGGAGGAGGCAATGGCCAAGTGGTTATCTTTGCTGGCCTATTAATCCAGAGACCCAGGTAGTATTCTGGGGTCCTGGGTTCAAATCCTGCCTTGGTAGATGATGAAATTTGAATTCAATTTAAAAAAATTAAGAATCATCTAACGATGATCATGAAACAATTGTCAATTGTCAGAAAAAAGCTCATCTGGTTCACTAATGTCCTTTAGGGAATGAAACTGTCATCCTTACTTTGTCTGTACTTGTCCAGACTGGTAATGATATTGTTGACACCTAAATGCCCTCTCAGCAATAAATATTGCCCTAGCCAGTGGTGCCCACATCTAGTAAATGAATTTTTAAAAATTTAGAATGCCTATTTAATAAATTAAATTAGATATGCCAGTCATGGTAAAATGAGTGAAGTGTTGCTGTAGCATGCAGGAGCTGTTGAATATTACCAAAGAGATTCAGGTTGAACATATCTGTTGTTAGTGTTCACAGCTTGAGGAACTTCAGATTGAAGTTGAGAAGCTGAAATCTGAGCTACAGACATTGTGCCACATCAAGGAGGAGAATGTTACCTAGATGCTATTTTGCTCAAAGGTGCACATTCTGCAAGCAGTCAATGCTGACAGTCAATCCATATAATATTTTAGAAACTCCTGCTTTGGAAATAGAACCAGTCTAACTCAAGATTGGGATATAGACAGACTCTAACCCCACACCTTTAATGCATTGCCTGAGCTGAAATGTTAACTCTTTTTATAAAATCTTGACTTAAAAGGAGTTCTGGAATTTACATATTAATGACCTAAAACCTGCAACCCATTCTAAAAGATGAAAGACTTAACGGCAATCTAGGTTTGTTCATTATATCATTTCAGTTGCAAGACACTGTGATGTTTTTGCTATAAATTCTGTTTTATGACCCTCTTCCAAAGCTCTCTGATGAAGGAGCAGCGCTCTGAAAGCTGGTGCTTCCAAATAAAACTGTGGGATTATTACCTGGTGTTGTGTGATTTTTAATTTTGTCCACATAAACTCAGAGTATGATGTCACCCAGTTAAGACAGAGATGATGATATATGTATTTTATCAAAGGGTAGTGCATCTGCGGTATTCATTACCACAGGAAGCTATAAAAAAGCTGGAGAATATGCATAGCTGAGATTGAAAGATTTTCAATCAGCAAGAATTTTAGTAGTTATGGGGAAAAGGTAGGAAAGCGGAGATGAGAATTATCAGATACGCCATGACCTCTTTGAATGGCAAGGCAAATTTGATAGGCTGATAGCTTACTTCTGCTTCTATGTCTTGTGATCTTACAGCTGAGATGGAAATATGGACACAAGAGCTCAACTTCAGTAGTGAGGTTAGAGTGTCTGCTCTTGAACTCAAGGCAGCATTTGGCACAGTGTGACATCAAGGAGACTGAGTAAAAATGAAATCAATGGGAATTACAGGTTAAGTTCTCTACTGGTTGGAGTTATACCCTGAACAAAGGAAGATGGTTGTGGTCATTGAAGCTGCTCACCTTGGTGCCAGAGGTAAAGTACCACACAGTAAGACCAACTAGTTTCAGCTGTTCAATAATTAGCTTTCCTCACCAATACAGAGATATTGATAACATTTAGTCCAATTGCAGCTTCTCAGACAATGAAGCATACTGTGTTGACATGTAACAAGACCTGGACAGCATTCTATAGCTGGTTTAATTTATAGCTGATAAGTAAAATTGCACTATACAACTGACAGACAAAAACCATCTCCTACAAGAGGGAATCTAAATACCTCACGTTATTATCTAAGACTATTGCCAATGCTAGAGCAACCGAACTAGACCAACCGTATAAGTTAAGTGAGTGTAAGAACAGGCCAAAGGCTGAGAATTCTGTATTGTGTTTGTGTAAAAGACGTCAGTGAACTCACGAATGCAATCATGGGCTGCTGAATGGGGGATGCCGCATATCTCCTCAGTTGAGGTTTGAAAGGAATCAGTGGTGAGGAAGTTCAATATCACGCTACTTCCTAAGTTACTTGGTTGTAGATCTGCTTGGTGAAACATATAGATAATAACTCTTCTTCATGGAAAGATGTCTTTGGCATTGCTTTTTACTGAACTGCAAATGACTGTAATAGCTTCAGTACACACTGTCTCAATACACTGCTCAATGATGCTTAAGACCCCAACTATCCTCTTCGGGTGTCAGATGAACGGATGGAATGTATTGTTGCCAAATCTAGCAATGACACAGATATAGGGAAGAAACTAGTTTGTAAATGACATCAGAGGTTACAAAATTATAAGAATAAGTTCAGTGAGTGAACAAAAATATGACCAATAGAGTATAAAGTGGTAAAATATGAAATTGTTCATTTTAGCAGGAAGAGTAGAAAAGAAGCATATTATCTGAATGATGAAAGATTACAGAAATCTGATTTACAGAGGGATCTTGTACATACATTGCAAATGGTTAATGTGCAGGTCCAGCCAGTAATTAGGAAAGTTAATAGAATATTATCATTTATTGCAGGAGAAATGAAATGCAAAAGTAGGGAGGCAATGTTTCTGTTATATATGGCACAGGCCAGATCGCATATGGAGTTCTATGTACAGTACTGGCCAGTTTATTTAAGGAAGGATTTAATTTAACTGATGACATTTAGAGAAGAATTACTACACGAATAGTGGAAATTGGCAGTTGGTCTTAGAAGGAATTATTGGTAGGTTAGGCATGTATCTGCCAGAATTTATAAGGTGTTTTGATTGAAATATATACATCAGCAATTAGGTCAATCTAACTCTTGGTGGCCTTCATTATGCCTGGTTATTCAGCACTACAGCCTGGTTTCGTCTCTATGTCCTTAACTGTCAGATGTCTGCGTCCTTGCATGTTCCTGCTCAGCTGGCCTATAGTTACTAGTGGGTTTTTTTTGTGTCTCCCTCCCTTTTGAAATAAAGGTGTTGCATTGGCAGTTTTCCAATCATCTAATTTTCCAGAATCTTAGGATACTTGGAAGATTAATACCAATGCATCCACTATCAACATTCCTTTAAAATCCGAGGGTGCATCTCATCAAGTCCAAGGGATGAATTGACCTTTAACCCCATTAGTTGCCTTAGGCCATATGGCCCTTCGAGGTCAAAATTCCATTTACCTTCTTAATTACCAGTTGCACCTGTAGACCAACCTTCTGTTACTCAGGCATAAGTACATCCAGGTCTCTCTGCTCAGCAACATGCTGCAAATTTTTTGTACCATTTGAGTAATAGTCCATTTTACTGTTATTCCTACTAAAATCGATAACTTCGTATTTATTAACATTGTATTCCATCGGCCAGACCTTTGTCCATTCACATAAACTATCTATGTCCGTTAGCAAAGTTTAACAGTCCTCTGCGCATTTTGCTCTACCACTCATCTTAGTGTCACCCACAAACATTGACGCACTACATGTGGTTCCCAACTCCAAATCATCAATGTAAATTATGAATAATTGTGGTCCCAACACTGACCCCTGAGGCACACTACTAGTCACTGATTGCCAACCAGAAAAGCACTCATTTATTCTCACTTTTTGCTTCCTGTTAGTTAACCAATCGTCTATCTATGCTAATATATTGCTTGTAATGCTTTGTATCTTTATCTTATGCAGCAGCCTGTTGGGCAACATCTTGTTGAATGCTTTTTGGAAATCTGGGTACACCACATCTACAAGGTCCCCATTGTCCACTGTGCTTGTAATGTCTTCACAGTGCTCCAAAAGATTAGTTAAACATGACTTGCCCTTCATAAATACATGCTGTGTCTGCTCAATGGGGCAATTTCTATGTAGATGCCTGAATATGTCTTCCTTGATAATAGACTCAAGCATTTTACCCATTACAGAAGTTAAACTAACCGGTCTAAAATTTCCCATCTTCTGTCTATCTCCTTTTTTTAAACAGTAGTATCACATTTCCTGTTTGCCAATCTGCTGGGACTGCTCCAGAGTCCAGTGAACTTTGGAAAATCATCACAAGTGCATTTGTTATTTCTCCTGCCATCTCATTTAATAACCTGGGATGCATTCCATCAGGGCCAAGAGACTTGCCTACCCTTAGCTCCATTTGCTTGCCCAATACTACCTCTTTCGAGATAATGATTGTTTCCAGGTCTTAGTATCAATTGTCTGCCAATAGTTTACAGAACAACCCCAATTATCTGAATGTTGATTATCCGAACAAGATCTCAAGTCCTGTAAAAACATTATCCATTATCCGAATAATCAGTTATCCAAACAATCAGTTATCCGAACAAAATACTCCATCTCATTTGGATAATCATGTTCTGTAGTTATTTATTTCCTGCCCCACTTAAGCCCCCCTTGATAATTTAGCATTTTTGGATTGTTAATAATGCCCTCTACTGTGAAAACCAGTGCAAAGTATTTAGTTAACTCCTCTGCCATTTCCTCATCTCCATTATAATTGCCCCAGCCTCATTGTCTAAGGCCCCTACATTTACTTAAGTCCCCCTCTCAATTTATAAATATATATATATATCTCAAATGTTCCATGATCCATACAATAGAACCATTTTTGAGTTAAGATCTGCTTGCTTGCCTCAGTTAAGCTTGCTGATCTCAGGCAGTGTAACTGTCTTCTTGATAAGGCATGTTGACTAAGTCCTTTATCTCTTATCTGCAAGCATTTAATAAGCAGATTGAATACGACAGAGACTTCTCATGAACTTGTTAACCTAATTTGGTTTCATCCCTTACCCTTTAAGGGATGTACAAACAAACGGGGTGATCATGAAGGATCAAAGTTGCTGAATAATTTTGTATTCACTGCAGCTTCGTCTAATCCAGCATCTGTTTCCTGTTTTTGCCAACAAAATTGTGCCTGTGAGTGTAATTTCAGCTGGCTTTGGACTTAATGAATATTCTGAAAATGCTAATGAATGTAAAAGTGTTCCTGAAATGAACTCGTCCAGAAAGGTTCTGAGAACTTGTTACCAACATTTTAGTCTTCTGTTGGGAAACTGAATTTTGCCTCCTGCCCAATTAAGTTTTCCCATGTGCCTTTCTGAAATCCCTGGCCTATCCCAGAAAACTCTGCCCTAAAAATCTGTGTATTTGTGTGCATTAAAAGAATTATTTGGAACTCCTGTGAGTCAGGCAAGAATCACTCAGAATAAGGTGGAGATACTGATACAACAGATGCAGAGTAGAGTGCTGAAGAAGGGTTAATACCCAAAACATTGACTTTTCCTCCTGATGATGCCTGGCTTGCTGAGTTCTTCCAGCCTTCTGTTTGTCTACTTTGGATTCCAGCATCTGCTGTTTTCTTATCTCTCTCAGAGTAGTGTCAGCTAAGTAGAACAACCACAAGATTGCAATGGAGGCACTCAATACCCTGACCTGAGGGACACATAATTCATGAGGAGAGGACAATACAGGGTTGCAACCATGGAAGCAGTTCATTCCGTGGAAACAGCTTAGACCAGACTGGAAGAACCTAGTTGCTTAAATGAGGAAATTTTTATCATAAAGTAAAAGTCTTGTGAGGTTAAAACAGAACATTTCTCATACAACTTTTGAAAAACTGATACATGCAATACACCCGTGTATAGGTTTGCCCGAGAGCCAAGAATCAAAACAATATTTGCACAACTGGAGAAGTCACATCTCCAACATTCATAAAACATCATAAGCTGTGAGAAGTTGTAGTGCTAGACTGGAACATTCCGGGAAGAAGAATGGAAAAAGCATGTGAAGTAGGGCAATGATTCCCATGAGAAAGAACATAATGGAAACCATATATAGGCACCTGGGAGAAACCCTCATGAGATTATATTTTCATCAGACAACATTCATATGGTCCTGTGAAAATGGTCATAGTATAATGAGATTGTTAACTAATTGAATTTCATGTTTAAAGGTTACATTTCCCAACACATTTTGGCAAAATAAGTAATGACATTTTGGAAAAGCTGTTATTATTGAAATTGCCACAAAAATGTGCATTCCAAAAAGCACAGCTGAAAAACATTGTGTAAGATCATTACTTGTTCCCCAGCTGCAAATTACTGCCACAGCCATTGAATTCCATCCGTATCGATCACAGAAGAAACCTAAAAGTTACACTGGATCACTTCCAAAATGGGATCACAAAATATGACTAATCCATGTCTCTTAATGTAATGCAGGCAAAGCACCAATTTTGCGCTGTCTGCTATTTGCATACACCAACAGTAACTGTGCTGTGTATCAAGAGTATTAATACACAGAGAGATCAAGTTGATAACTTGCTATCACCATGTAACCTGCAGTTATCTACGCTTCTGAAATGGAAGTTCCATTGTCGGGCAGACGTTGTGCTGCTTGCAGGAGTGGGATCAAGTTGGAGATGGAACTAAAATGGGTTCGAGGCCAAAATTCAGCTTCTCAATGTCTGCATGAAAATTTGCAATTAAGTTCTCAAAGCTTGAAGTGCACAGGCACCTTCCCAAGCATCAAGAAACCTTTTTTATGCATTGATCTTTCATGCATTCTCATTAAAAGGCCAGATGTCCAAAATTAAGTTCCCCTTGCCATTTAAATTCTGCATGCATGAATAATAGATACCTTCTAATTTAAGACAGCATAGTCGGGATATGCAGTGAGTGAAGCACTCACCTTCTTAGACTTTGGAGTAAGTAATGGTTGCTTTGTGCTTCTTGGAGAGCATTCATTTATGCCATGCCATGATAGAAATGGCTTGGCAATATGTTTAAGGTCAGGATTAGGGTTCGTTCCAATTTGCATAAGTCATGAAGGATGACTGAGGGAAGGAAACTGGAGTGGACTGAGCCTCAATCAAAGAGACCAGCCAAGTCTTTCTGGCTTAGGCAGGCAGGGTGACCAAAGAAGGGTGGAAGGGTGAAATGTTTAGGTGAAGATATCCACTCTAAAAGCACATGTGAAGCCCCTGGCTTGCAAGGAATGAATGACTAGCTACCCTTTACGTATAGCAGTAGGGCTTCAAACATGTGAGGTAATGACAGGGGGGTGTTTCTTGCCATGGTTAGAGCAGGTTTAGGTTATCATTAAGGACCATGCAGGTCAAAGTCATACATTTCATCTGTGCATTAGAGATCATTACTATAAAATAGAAATGAGATGATCTTCAGACATTACAGGGGAAGCATTGATGAAGAAGGTGGAAAGGAGACAAAATATTTTGTTACCGTATTTGGCCAAACGGCATTGCAAAAGTATGCCTGAAAGGCAGTGGGAACAAATAGCTGTGTCGGTCAGTGATAAGCACAATTATAACCACAAGCATTTAGGGAGGATATTAGGTCTTTGGAGAGGATACAGAAGAAATTTATTAGAGTAATATCAGTCATGAGGGACTGCAGTTATCTGGAGCAACTAGAGCAAACTGGGATTGTGCTCCTTACAGCAGAGAAGATGGCGAAAGGTTTTAATAAAGGTGTTCAAAATCATGAAGAAGTTCAGTAGTGTTAATAAGCAGAAACTGCATCAAAAATCAGTAATCAGAAGATAAAGATTAAAGATAATCAACAAAAGAACTGGAGACAAGGGCACTGAAGAAGAGTCACCGGACTTGAAACATTAACTCTGCTCTAGCTCCACAGATTCTGCCAGACCTGCTGAGTTTCTCCAGCAATTTTCATTTTTGTTTCAGAGACAAGGATTATTTCTCTGCAGCCATTATCTGGAATTCAATGCCTGAGAAGTGAAAGCAGATCTAAAACTTTCAAAAGGTAATTACAGTAAGAGCTTGAATCAGAACTATTTGCAGGACAATGGGGAAAAGGCAGAGAAAATGAGACTAACTGGACAGCTCTATCAAAGAACAAGTCTGTGATTCTATGTGTAAATTGTTTTGAGATGTGTCTTCTGCAGTTTCCTGAAAGTTATATTCAGCCTTCATATGGATAGTACTGTTATGTAGATGTGTTACCTGAAATATTAATTTAGAATCTTTGACTGGACACTTTTGGAAAGAAAACTTTGTGAAACAAAAGTCATTGATTACAGCAGCAATCATGTTGCATTTGTAAAGAACAAGTTGCCTGAGTGGAGATTCAAAGTTTGCAAATCTTTCAGAAAGAGGTTGCATGACAAAATTTATGAATGAAAATACCTATTTGATCTGGACACAGTCTGAGATAATTTGCCTCAGGACCAACAGCTTTTGCCCTCCTCATTTGTTTCCTCTGAAACCCCTCTTATTAAAGCTTATGCGTTGTAAACCAACTAGAAGACCTCATCACTACAAATGGAGGGTTCCTAAAGGGTGAATTTAGAATATGCTACTGCAATATCAAGGCAAAGTAAACTCAGAAAGCCATCACAGATCCAGCAAGAAACCTCACTGCCAACAGCTGTGGAAAGTGACTTCAGAAGCAAATCAGCAGATTCCTTTTTCAGAATCTGACTGTTATTTAACAAAGTGATTTTGTGAGAGCAGAGTTTATATATTTTCTTATCAAATTTGGGGGTTGTGAATTGTGAAGAGGGGTAGTTGTATATATTTGCACAGGCTTTGCTTGAGTATTTTGATTGCAATAAACTAATTATTTCTTAATTAAGGAACCTGGATGACTTATTTCTGGTACTGAGCTATATATAGTTTGAATTTTTGATTTATATAATTGACAATATCACCTTCTTTTTAAATTTAAATTTTGTTGTGATCATTAAGGAGTGGGACAAGAAAAGGAATTATTTAACCTTTCCTATCTCAGTCATAGTAGTATTGATCAAATAATTATTAGATTTGAAAACAAAGTCTGAAAATGAGAGAAATATTATTAGTAATGCGTAAGTTACATGTATAAGTCCAAAATAACAGAATATTTACCATTTCATGTGCACATCATCTAAAATCTTTAACAAGCCTTAAAGTGGCTATCTTAGGTATTTTGGAGGTTTGGAATATTCTTTCACAATTGACTATTTAATACTACTATCTGACCAGTGCAGAAGTTAGCTAGCAGTAATTCTGACCTGGTAGTGGCAATACTGGGTAGTAGTATCATACAAGACAAAAATGAGGATTGCAGATGCTGGAAACCAGAGTTTAGATCAGAGTAGCACTGAAAAAGCACAGCAGGTCAGGCAGCTTCCAAGGAGCAAGAAAATCGAGGTTTCGGGCAAAAGACCTTCATCAGGAATAGACGCATCTTGACCGGCTGTGATTTTCCAGCACAACTCTGATCTAAAAATAGTAGATCTATACAACTATAGTTAGGGCAGTAGCTTAACCTAATTCATCCAGTTAATATCTAATAAACAAATGTGTGATAAGGCAGGACTTTCTAGTCATGTCAATCATACATGCTATCCCAAATGGGAATTCTAGGAATAATTCTTACATCCTGGAAAATCACACACACAGGAAACGTCTTCAACCGAATTATCTTGAGATCTACTATTTGGAACTTGAACAACAGTTGACTTCACATTAATATACCTTCAAGACCAAGACTTCACTTCAAGACTTCACATCAACATACCTTCAAGTCATTGATAGCTCCATTCAGGAGGAGGTCACCCTGCAGTTTAAGAGTATACAAGTGAGTGAATCAGTGAGAACAAAGTAGCACAGCAATTTCACAAGTGCATTAATTTTTCCAACAAGAACTCACTGTGACAAAGTCAGAAAGTTTTGGAGAAACTTAGCAGGTGTGGCCGAATGTGCGGAGAGAAAGCAGATTTAATGTTTTGATTCCAGTGAACAAGTACAAACTGTTAATATTTATTGCATATAACAGTATAGATAAGCAAGTTAGGGCAGGATTCAGTGGGACTTTCTTCCTTTGGGTGTCCAACTCATGTGATCTGGCATCATCATAACATAACTCCTCATGCACATGCCCAATAACTACTGTTAAAATATAGATATAGTTAATCCTTTAATCTGCACTGACAAGTAAGATTATAGCTGCAAAAATGATTCCTGGATGGTTCATAACCTGAAGAAAGTGAGGACTGCAGATGCTGGAGATCAGAGTCGAGAGTGTGGTGCTGGAAAAGCGCAACAGGTCAGGCAGCATCTGAGAGCAGGAGAATCGACATTTCAGGCATAAGCTCTTCATCAGCTATTGCCTGAAATGTTGATTCTCCTGCTTTTCCAGCAGCATATTCTCGACTGGTAGATAACCTCCCTGGTGACAGGGTCGAGCACTGAACAGTTGTCATAGTTTCTGAGGGAAGAGAGTAAATAACCAGAGGGTATGATCAGTGACCTATGTAGAAAGCAGAATAAGATGTTACACAGACAGACTGTAGGGAGGTAGGAAAGAAAGTTAGAAGGAGGATCTCAAAGATAATAAAATCTGGATTACGACAGAAATAGGAGCTGAAGTTGATGCAACAGCAATGCGCCAGAGGGAGAACTTGCAATTTTTGCAGCATGAGGCCAGAGAATGGGAGAGGTAGGCCCAATAAACTGAAGGAAGTGCAGCTCAACAGGACCAGAAGCAAGGTAATGTAGGGAAAATTAGCTTTCACTTTTGAGGAGGTCATAAATTACGTTAGCAGATGGAATGTGTTTTGGGGATAAATTTGGAAGTGCAGGAGACAAGGCTAGTGAGTGGAAGATGGAAGATGAGTATGTAAATATTAAAAGCAGAGGAAAGAAAGGCTGATGGATTATTCCAAGATTGATGATATTTTAATATAAGGCTTTGAATGGATAATGCAGATGAGCTGAGGTCACATATAGATACTTCGAAGTATGAAATCATAGCAATTACTGAAAGAAGATTTAAAGAACAGAGGAATGGCAGTCTTAGTTGAAATGTTTTCATACTGGACAGAGAGAGCAAGAAAGCCACAAAGGGTTGTAATACCACAGCTGTGACGAGGGATAAAAGACATGGAAAATCATCAAATGAGGCCAATGTGTTGAACCAAGGAACAAAGCAAATGGGAAATCACACTGCTGAGGAAGAAGAACCTTTAAACCAGCCAAACACAGAGCCGCTAGAAGACATTTATTTAAAACAGCTGCTGGAAAACTCTTTTAAACCAGCCAACAGTTAGAAAGAGCTAGTAGAACAAATATGGAATCCAACTGCTGAGAAGCATCAAAAGTATATGGTAGAGGATTTCAACCATCTCAATGTTAACTGGATAACATCAGTGAAAAAAGCTATGGTCTAAGGACATGTTTAAGTTGTGTATAGAAATCCCAAAAACAGAAAATGACTTTATTTTCAAGAATTAATCTTGGCTGATGTAATTAACGGGTATCAATGAAAGAGCATTTTCAGAACAAACATCATAACTCTTTTAAAATGGTGGCACAGTGGTTAGCACTGCTGCCTCACAGCACCAGAGACCCGGGTTCAATTCCCGCCTCAGGCGACTGACTGTGTGGAGTTTGCACATTCTCCCCGTGTCTGCGTGGGTTTCCTCCGGGTGCTCCGGTTTCCTCCCACAGTCCAAAGATGTGCAGGTCAGGTGAATTGGTCATGCTAAATTGCCCGTAGTGTAAGGTAAGGGGTAGATATAGATGTAGATGTAGGGGGTATGGGTGGGTTACGCTTCGGCGGGGCGGTGTGGACTTGTTAGGCCGAAGGGCCTGTTTCCACACTGTAAGTAATCTAAAAAAAACTCGATTAGATGTAGCATTTGTAGAAAAGGCCATTGATAAACCAAGAATGAATGTCTTAAATTGGAGACAAAGCAATTCTACAACGTTAATGTGAATTTGTAAACGTGAACTGGAAATATTATTTTAAGAAAATTAGTAAAAGAGAAAAAGAAGATATTTAAGGAGGGGATAGAGAGAATGCAGATCAACTATGTTCCCACAAAGGTAAGGTGGAACCACCTCAATCTACAAACTGCCCACATTCCCAACCTCAGGGTGTCAAATCAGAGTCAGATATGACAAATAAAGGTAAAATGCAGAGAGCTCAATACTGCAAAGGGCCAAAGAAGAATATAAAGTTGTGTTAAATTGGAAAGGAAATTTGATATGGAAAGAGAAAGCATGAAAAAATAGTAAATAAATGCAAGGAAAAATAAAAAATGTTAAAAAAAAGAACAAGAGGACACCTTAAGAAAGACTAGGGTCAACGAGAAAGCAGAAAGCTAACCTGCAGTGAAGGTGAAAGAATACTTAGTGTCCTACTAACATTGTGTCATTGTTTACAAAGAAGAAATGGATAGCCAAGTAGTTACAGACCATTTTACGTGGTCTGCATGGATGTTAGCGAACTTTTGAGAAGGACCTACATGGCAGAAATATTCAAAGAGAGAAGAAGACAGCCACAAATCCCTTGGGATGTAAGGATAAATGGTAAGTTGAATTCAAAACTTGCAGAGTGTCTGGAAACAAAGGGTAAAGGTTGATGAGTTTTTTTTTGTTGTGACTAGAACATAAGAACATGAGGAATAGGAGCAGCCCTTCGAGCTTGTTCTGCAATTCAACAAGATACAGACTGATCTGCCCGAGGTCCTACCTCTTCTTTCATGCCAGTTCATGAAAGCCCTTAACACCTTAGAGATAGTTCAAAAATCTATCTCCTCTTTAAGTAATTTCAGTGAAGTACCCTCTACCCTCTACAACTCTCCAGGGTAGAGAATTCTACTCATGTATTAGTCTTCGGGAGAAGAAATTCTTTCTCAACTCAGTTTTAAATGAATATTTCCTCATGCTGTAATTAAGTCCCCAATTTGAGATTCCCCTACTAATGTAAACACCTTCTCGACTTCTACTCTGTCAAATACCCTCAGAATCTTCTATATTTTTCAGAAGATCTCCTTTCATTCTTCTAAACTCAATCATCGTGGGTAGTACTTAAGGCATTCATCAGCATTACTCCTTTCCAATCCTTAGAAACTTATACAATATCTTCTCCAAAGCTTTTGTACCTATTGTGAATATTTATACATTTGTGCACATAATAATTTTATGTCCCCCGAAGTGTTTGACTTCATAATTCAAAAGGCTTAGAGATTTCATTACTCTCTCAGAGTGCACTCTCTTTGGCGTTAGCAGAATGTTAGGTCTCCGGGTTGAAGCAAGTTGACTTTGATTGTGTTTTTAGTTGTCTAAACTTTATAAGTCCCTTTAAACTGGAGGACCTTTTATCTCTTTTATTTCCTCGGTGAAGACATCTGTTCTGCTAAAACAAGTGTCACTCCATTGCTGTATCTTGGATTCTGGACCAGGGACTCTCTTCTTGACTGTATCCTGAATATTTGGAAATAAGTTATCCTTTTTCAGTGGTAGTTTCCAAGGAACTGTTTGCACCACATCTTCAATCTGTGTCAGCAGAGTTTTACTCTTAATCTGTTTGTAAATCTGAGATAAAGTGCTTTCAATTTTATCTTCAACCTGTTGATTTTATTTGAGAGAATCCTTTGCTTTATTCAGAAATCAGATGGATTTGTAATGATGCCTTTACCCGACCTCATCAGCAACTTTCATTCTCAGCTCCTCATTCATCATTAGTATATTCTCCATGGTTCACTAACTATCTGTCATTACAGAATGGATTTACTGAACAGATGCCGAGAATTGGAGGTAGTTGAAGGAAATTGGATGGCCCACTACCTCAGCTGCAGTGACATCTCAAATGCTGGTTCAATGTTTTTTGATGGTCCAATTTTACATCAAGGCTGAGACTACAGCCTCCCCTTCAATGCCTCCTGCCTCCACCTGTGTCTCATTCTTCCTGAAATATCACTGGTGCCATGAGGAGTGCCAGGACCGCATGGTTTACCAGCCAATGTCCTTCCTCTCCAGCACCAGATACTCCAGGTGGCATGGGTTGTCATTGATAAATCACTCCAAGATCACTTCATTGTTTTTGGTGTCTGGAGCTCTTGACCATTCAACTGAGGCAACGCAAACCTGTTCAAGTAAGAGCTGCTCCTCACTTCAGCCGCAGCCTTAGCACTGCTACCACCATCGCCTAATGGCCTCAGTGGTTGTATTGGTTAACCAACACACTCCCTTCCTCTATTGCACTATTTGAGGATTGTTTCTACCTTGGCACAGTCTGTGATTGGTCCTGAGATTACATCAAGGAAGGCAAGCAGGTGATATCCTTTGTTTGAAATCTTTCTTCCGAGTCACCTCAACATCTGATATCAGACTTAAATCTGTCATTACTATTTGTTCAGCAAGCTGTACTCAGAATCACATTAGTTAAAGATTCATTCATAAGCTCAGAAAGGGTATACTGTAAAGAGATACATTTTCTGTAGGTGAATCTAGTGAATCACACCCTTATTAAATAATTCCCATTTCCTTAATGGTTTTACCAAATGAATCCCACTATCTATAAGGAAAATCTTATGTTTATTTTCTTGGATTAGTCCTGCATTGGGTAGTTTAAACAAATACTTCCTGCCTTTACAGATGTTTTAGTAATGGATCTGAAGGCGCAACCTGTGGTGAAGAAGGCAAATGGTATATTCCCTTCACAGTGACAGGATTCAAGAACAGGAGCAGGGATGTTTTGCTGTAACTGTACAGGGCATTAATAAGACCACATCTGGAATGTTGTGTGCAGGTTTGGTCTCCTTATCTGAGGAGTTTTGGCTATGGAGGGAGTGTAAAGCAGGGTTACCAGACTGATTCCTGGGATAACAGGACTGACATACTGGGAGAGACTTAGGATCATTAAGGACTGTATTCACCAGCGTTTAGAAGAATGAACGTTATCTCAAAAGAAACCTGTAAAATTCTAACAGGGTAACTGCAAGAAGGTTACTTTCCATGACAGGAAAGTCCAGAATCAGAATCACAGCCTAAGGCTATGGGTAAGGCCATTTAGGGCTGAGATAGAGATGTTTCTTCACCCAAAGAGTAGCAAACCTGTGGAGTTCTCTATCACAGAAAGCTGTTGAGGTCAAAACATGGGATGATTTCAAGAATGAGATGGATGTATTTCTTAGGGCTTAATGGATTAAAGATATTGGGAGAAAATTGGAACAAAATATTGAGTTGAATGATTAGCCATGATCATGTCAAATGGAGGAGCAGGCTGCAGGGCCGAATGGCTCTTATATGTTTCTATAACAACCAACAAGAATGACAAAGGAACGAAAGTGGGCAGTGAGATCGACAGTCAAACTCTGTGATCAACCAGCCAATCACAATCCACAACTGTGGCAGAGGAAAACTACTTGATAATCTAGTGAGAAGAGGCTCTTATCTTAAACAAGATCTAGTTTATTGTATGATAGCAACAATGTACAAGTTACACTGGTGTGATGGACATCATTACAGTGACTATGAGGAAGACCCAGATGATAAGATTTACTCATTGGAGATTACAAGCTGTTCCTGCGCCAAGTCCATTTTGCATCAACATCGTGGATGGTATTTAAGGCACTCTTCAGCATTAAGCCTTTCAGACCCTTCAGTACTTTATGGAACCACATGCATTGGAGTTTAGGGAAATGAGAGTTGATCTTCTTGAAAAGCATAGGAAGATCTCAGTAGGATAGTGCATTTACCTGGAGGATATATTCTCGTGTGGGACAGACTAAAACCAGGGGTCACAACTTAAAGTAGAGGTCATCCTTTTTAAGGAAAGGATCAGGAGATTTATTTCCCTCTCAGAGGATGCTTAAGTATGGAATTTTCTTCCCAAGAAGGTAGTGGAGGCTGGGACTTCAGATTTATTCAAGGCTGAGTTAAAATATGTTTGATAAATAAGGAAAACAGGGATTAGATTAGATTACTTTACAGTGTGGAAACAGGCCCTTCGGCCCAACAAGTCCACACCGACCCGCCGAAGCGCAACCCAGCCATAACCCTACATTTACCCCTTACCTAACTCTACGGACAATTTAGCATGGCCATTTCACCTGACCTGCACATCTTTGGACTGTGGGAGGAAACCGGAGCACCCGGAGGAAACCCACGCAGACACGGGGAGAATGTGCAAACTCCACACAGTCAGTCGCCTGAGGCGGGAATTGAACCCGGGTCTCTGGCACTGTGAGACAGCAGTGCTAACCACTGTGCCACCGTGCTGCCCACTAATGGTGTGGATAATGGTGTGCAGGCAGGAAAGTAGAGCTGAGATCACAACAAGTTCAATTTGATATTACTGGATAGAAGAGCAGGTTCAAGGGGCTGAATGGCTTACTCCAGCTCCTAAGCCTTGTGGATGTGAGCAAGATTACTACCAGTGTATCCATTATATCTGTAATTACTTCTTTTAGTATCCTAGGGTGCAACAGGTACAGGAAACCTATCAGTCTTTTGCCCCATTAATTTCCATAGCACTTTATCAGCAATAGTTACTGCATTTATTTCTTCTCCTCCTTTTGCCCCTTGATCTTCAACTAAGGTGCCATTGTATGATCCATCTAGTACTCTTAAGTTTCTCAGCATCACAAGGGAAGGGAAAGGCAAAGCAATAGGGAGTATGGAGTCAAGTAGAAAGATAAGGAGCAGGGTAGAGTGTGTGCAGGGTTTAAGTTCAAGGTAGACTAGGAACGAAGCAAAAAGGAAGGATAACTTAGGACATATCACTAGAGATGTTGGAAATCATGAGGATAAGAAAATTAGCATTAAGGCGCTTTACCTGATTGCTCATAGTATTCATAACAAAGTAGATGAATTAATGACACAAATCATCGTGAATGATTATGATGTGGTAGGCATTACAGAGATGTGATTGCAAGGGGTTGAGGACTGGCAGTTAAACATCCAAGGATTTACAACTTATTGAAAAGACAGGGAGGTGGGCAGAGGGGGTGGGGTTGCCTTGTTAGTTAAGAATAAAATTAAGTCTATGGCACTGAATGACATAGGGTCAGATGATGTTGTGTCTGTGTGGGTGGAGTGGAGGAACCACAAAGGCAAAAAAACCATAATGGGAGTTATGTACTGACCTCCCAGCAGTGGCCAGGACCGGAGGTGTAAGATGTATCAGGAAATAGATAGGGCATGTCAGAAAGGCAAGGTCACGGTGATCATGGGGAACTTCAATATGCAGGTGGACTGGGTGAATAATGTTGCCGCTGGATCCAAAGAAAGGGAATTAATGGAATGCTTACAGGATTGCTTTTTGGAACAGCTTGTGATGGACCCCACAAGGGAGCAGGCTATTCTGGATTTTGTGCTATGTAATGGGCCAGTCTTTATTAAATATCTTAAAGTAAGTGAACACTTAGGAGACAGCAATCATATATAGTAGGGTTCAATATTCAGTTTGAAAGAGAGAAGGCAAAATTGGATGTAATGGTATTACAGTTAAATAAAAGTAATTACAGGGGCATGAGAGAGGAACTAACAAAAATTGACCGGAGGCATAGCCTCTTGGGGAAGACAGTAGAGTACCAATGGCAAGAGTTTCTGGGCATAATTGTGGACAGAGTACAGAGGTTCATCCCAAAGAAAAGAAAGATTATCTGGGGTGGGGGGGTGGGGAAATTAAACAACCATGGCTGACATTTCCTGACTTCCTTTGTATCAAAGGAAAAGAGGGAGCCTATAAAGTGGCCAAGAGCATTGAGAGATCAGAAGATTGGGAAGACTACAAAAACAAACAGACAATAACAAAGAGAGAAATAAGGAAGAAGAGGATGAAATGTGAAGGTAAGACAGCCAGTAATATTAGAAATGATAGTAAAAGTTTCTTTCAACACATAAGAAACAAACGAGAGGCAAAAGTAGACATTGGGCTGCTTGAAATTGATGCACAAAGGCTAGTGCTGGGAGACAATGAAATAGCTGAAGAATTTAATAACTACTTTATGTCAGTCTTCACAGTGGAAGACATGAGTAATATCCCAACAATTAGGGAGAGTCAAGGGGCAGAGTTGAGTACGGTAGCCATTACAAAAGAGAAAGTGGTAGAAAAGCTAAACGGTCTAAAAATTGATAAATCTCCTGGCCCCAATGGGCTACATCCTAGAGTTCTGAGGGAGGTGGCTGAGGAAATAGCGGAGGCGTTGGTTGCGATCTTTCAAAAGTCACTGGAGTCAGGAAAAGTCCCAGATGATTGGAAAATCACAATTGTAAACCCGTTGTTCAAGGAAGGATCTAGACAAAAGATGGAAAATTATAGGCTGATTAGCCGAACCTCGTTTGTTGGTAAAATTCTAGAATCCGTCATTAATGATGAGATTTCCAAATTCTTGGAAGTACAGAGTTGGATGAGAACAAGTCATCATGGATTTAGAAAGAGGAGGTCATGCCTGATAAATCTGTTAGAATTCTTTAAAGAGGTAACAACTAGGTTAGACCAGGGAAACCCAGTGGATGTTATCTACCTAGATTTCCAAAAGGCCTTTGATAAGGTGCCTCATAGGAGGCTACTGAGTAAGGTGAGGGCCCATGGTATTCGAGGTGAGCTACTGGCACGGATTGAGGATTGGCTGTCTGACAGAAAGCAGAGAGTTGGGATAAAAGGTTCTTTTTCAGAATGGCAGCTAGTGACAAGTGGTGTCCCACAGTGTTCAGTTTTGGGGCCGTAGCTGTTCACATTATATATTAATGATCTGGATGAAGGGACTGGGGCAGTCTGGTGAAGTTTGCCGAAGATAGGAAGTTAGATGGACAGGCAGGTAGTACTGAGGAGGTGGGGAGGCTGCAGAAAGTTTTAGACAGTTTAGGAGAGTGGTCCAGAAAATGGCTGATGAAATTCAACGTGAGCCAATGCGAGGTCTTGCACTTTGGAAAAAAGAATACAAGCATGGACTATTTTCTAAATGGTAAGAAAATTCATAAAGCCAAAGAACAAAGGGACTTGGGAGCGCTAGTCCAGGATTCTCTAAAGGTTAATTTGCAGGCTGAGTCCATGACAAGGAAAGAGAATGTAATGTTGTCATTTATCTCAAGAGGGTTGGAATAGAAAAGCAGCGAGGTGCTTCTGAGATTTTATAAAGTTCTAGTTCAGCACCATTTAGAATACTACGTCCAATGTTGGGTTCCACACCTCAGAAAGGACATACTGGCACTGGAGTACGTCCTCAGCGGAGATTCACATGGATAATCCCTGGAATGGTATGCCTAATATATAATGAATGACTGAGAATCTGGGATTGTGTTCTGTAGAGTTTAGAAGATTGAGGGGAAATCTAATAGAAATGTACAAGATAATGCATGGCTTAGAAAAGGTGGACGCAGGGAAGTTGTTTCCATTAGGCGGGGAGACTAGGACCCATGGGAACAGCCTTAGAATTAGAGGGAGTCAATTTAGAATGGAGATGAGGAGATATTTCTTCAGCCAGAGAGTGGGGTGGGGGAGGTGGGGGGGGGCGGGGGGGGGGGGGGGTGGGGGGGGGGGTGGGGGCGGTGGTGCTATGGAATTCATTGCCATGGAACGCAGTAGCGGCTGGCATGATTAATGTCTTCAAGGCAGAGATTGATAAATTCTTGATTTCGCAAGGAATTAAGGGCTACAAGGAGAGTGCAGGTAAGTGGAGTTGAAATGCCCATCAGCCATGATTAAATGGCAGAGTGGACTCGATGGGCCGAATGGCTTTACTTCCACTCCCATTTCTTATGGTCTTATAATCTTTTGGTGATGTCGCATGATGTCAAGAAATAGCAGAATGCACTGACATAATAAAAGCTATGGATCTTAGTAACAATCCAACATTAGATGCTTCCTGACCTGTTGAGAATTTTTTCAGCATGCTTGTTTCTATTATTACAGACCTCCAATATCTATAGTATTTTGCTTTGGTCAGAAAAGTTGCTGTCAGAACCTGGTATGAATCTGTTGGTAGCTTTTGGTGGGTAATTTTGCCACTTATTCAGGACAAATCAAACTAAAAACTTGCAAAATTGGAGAATAGAGAATCAACATCATACAAAAAATAATCAATATCAATTAGCAAGGATATATGAGAGGAGAATGCATATTAGTCATACAGATGTATAGCATGGTTGCAAATTAAGTAGTAAATACCAAAACAAAATTCAAATTTCTCAGCCATGGCTTATTTGATAAAACTTTTGCTTCTCAATTAGCGGTTGAAGGCTAAAATCCCACTGCAACAACGGTCAGACTGTAGTTTCAGTGCAGTATTGAGTGTTATAAAATCCATGGCTTTGTTTTCCATCTGAGAAGTTAAACTGAGACCCTGTCTGCTCTATTTCAAAAATGAACAAATGAGTTATCCCTGATATCTGGGATAATACTTACATCTCAATCAACATCATGTAAACAGATTATTCAGTCCTGAATACATTATGGTTCATGGGATTTGCTGTGCTAAAATTATTTGCTG
The DNA here is from genome assembly GCF_047496795.1 of Chiloscyllium punctatum. Classification (NCBI taxonomy): domain Eukaryota; kingdom Metazoa; phylum Chordata; class Chondrichthyes; order Orectolobiformes; family Hemiscylliidae; genus Chiloscyllium; species Chiloscyllium punctatum. The sequence goes on along the minus strand of NC_092750.1, from coordinate 45,061,777 downwards.
AATTTCCTGTAACACTGATGACACTTTATAAGAATTTCATTGGCTGTGAACTACTTTGGACTCCTGAAGTGCTAAATACCAGCAAGCCTTTTTTTTTGTTTTGTAACATGAATACATTATAGCTTAAAATGAAAGAAGTCATTTATTTAGATAGATTAAGTGTGTGACTTGATCAGAAATAAATGAATAACATGTCATGGTCAGATGGTGGACCCATTCCATCTCCAAGCACTGTAAAAGAAAATATCCTGGTTTCATCTGTGAGACAAAATCCCCAAACACTCTAAAGTGCCTGACTCAGCCATGATTGCACATTCATACACGTATGTTTAGAAATATATCACTCAGCAAGTAGGTGGGCAGGGAGGAAAAGAGGAGACACTGAAAAAGGAATCTGGGATCAGGTTTATTTTAACATGGGGGGACAGCAAGTATCCTCATTCATACAATCAATAACGTGCAGAACTAAACACTTTACTGAAGCATTTTCATTTACTTTATACGGTGCATATGCACTATTCGGAATAATCCCTCAAATTTAATTTAATTGGTAATTGTTTTAATATGTTCATTTCAAGAACTAATTTTATTGCACAAAGAAAATGAATATTTTATCATTTTGAAATCTTTCCTTTCCTCTCCTGTCACTATCACTTGGTTCCTGGACTTCAGGGACTGAAATTGAATGAATAATTGAAAACAAATCTTCTACAGTCCTGTTTGCTCCAGGAGGGAGGGAAAAAAAGTTTATCCACAAGAAAATCTGTGCAGTCATCATATGCTGATCTGTTCCTTTTCTCTGTAATTGGTGAAAGAGTAACCTTATTTTTAACATAGGACAAGATACTGTCTTATGTATTATACTACTACATGTATTGTAGTATCAAACTAATATAATCAATTTCTCAATGTGTTAATGTCTTTTGTAGTCTCAGGTACCAAGGTGTGTAATTTGTTCCACTTCACAAGATTTTCAAGTTAAAACTTTCTTCAACATCAATGTTCCATTCAGCTCCAGTTTATGAGCTGATCAGCCACTTTTGGACTTTCTACTGAGCTAATATAAATTACATTGATTAATATAAAGTAATAAAATATTGAAAACCCCTTTAAAACTTAATCATCGATAGTCACAGGTGAGGTGCCAGAAAACTGGAGGTTGGCTAACATGGTGCCACTGTTTAAGAAGGGTAGTAAGGACAAGCCAGGGAACTATAGACCAGTGAGCTTGATGTCGGTGGTGGGCAAATTGTTGGAGGGAATCCTGAGGTATTTGGAAAGACAAGGACTGAGTAGGGATATGGCTTTATACTTGGGAAATCATGTCTCGCACACTTGATTGAGTTTCTTGAAGAAAGAACAAAGAGGATTGATGAGGGCAGAGTGGTAGATGTGATCTATATGGACTTCAGTAAGGCATTCGACAAGGATCCCCATGGGAGACTGGTGAGCACGGTTAGATCTCATGGAATACAGGGAGAACTCACCATTTGGATACAGAAATGGCTCAAAGGTAGAAGACAGGGTGGTGGTGGAGGGTTGTTTTTCAGACTGGAGGCCTGTGACCAGTGGAGTGCCACAAGGATCAGTGCTGGGCCCTCTACTTTTCATCATGTATATAAATGATTTGGATGTGAGAATAAGAGGCATAGTTGGTAAGTTTGCAGATGACACCAAAATTGGAGGTGTAGTGGACAGCGAAGAAGGTTACCTCGGATTACAACAGGATCTGGACCAGATGGGCCAATGGGCTGGGAAGTGACAGATGGAGTTTAATTTAGATAAATGTGAGGCGTTGCATTTTGGAAAACAAATCTTAACAGGACCTATACACTTAATGGTAAGGTCCTAGGGAATGTTGCTGAACAAAGAGATCTTGGAGTGCAGGTTGATAGCTCCTTGAAAGTGAAGTCATAGATAGGATAGTGAAGAAAGTGTTTGATATTCTTTTCTTTAATGGTCAGAGTATTGAATACAGGATTTGGGAGGTTGTGTTGCGGCTGTGCAGGATATTGGTTAGGCCACTGTTGCAATATTGCATGCAATTCTGGTTTCCTTCCTATCGGAAAGATGTTGTGAAACTTGAAAGGGTTCAGAAAATATTTACAAGGATGTTGCCAGGATTTGAGCTATAGGGAGAGTTGAATAGGCTAGGGCTAGGGCTGTTTTCCCTGTAGCATTGGGGGCTGAGGGGTGACCTTGTAGAGGTTTATAAAATCGTGAGGGCTATGGATAGGATAAATAGACAAAGTCTTTTCCCTGGGGTGAAGGAGTCCAGAACTAGAGGGCATAGTTTAGGGTGAGAGGGGAAAGATATAAAAGAGACCTAAGGGGCAACCTTTTCACTCAGAAGGTGATACGTGTATGGAAGGAGCTGCCAGAGGAAGTGGTGGAGGTTGGTACAATTGCAACATTTAAAAGGCATCTGGATGGGTATATGAATAGGAAGGGTTTGGAGGGATATGGGCCAGGTGCTGGCAGGTGGGACTAGATTGGGTTGGGATATCTGGTTGGCATGGACAGGTTGGACCGAAGGGTCTGTTTCCATGCTGTACGTCTCTATGACTCTAAATGTTAAACCTATGGTGGGATTGTATTTTCTTTACTTCACTAACCACTTTTGGTAATTTGTTCCATTTTCTGTATAGGATTCATGAACATCACCAATATTTAAGAGTCATTCATCATAGTAATTGTTAAAAAGTTTGCTTTAGTTTTATCAAGACATGCTTAAATAATTTGCATTAAAATAGCTCATTAAAAACAGGCTGTGTTGAATTGATCTCACCTAACGTTAGTATTGTGAAATGGTCACATTCAGCCAACATCATCGTGACCTGTATAATCACGAAAAGCACAATTTATAAAGTTGCTGAAGTAACCACTTCCTGCTACTGAAAAAATATTCAAGAGAGGGTTACAGTGTAAACAATTTACATTAATTTTCAGAACACATTTTTTGAAGTGCAAGGTAAAGGAGAATATTGCCACACAATTAAGAGAGGTACTTGGATGTCAAAAAGTAAACAATGAACATTAGTATGCAGTCTATAAAATGCAGCAGTAGAAATTAGTAAACCCGCAATAAAGACAAAAAATAATCCTTGGCTTTATAGTTAAAGACATAGACTGCAAAAGCAAGGGAATACTGATAAAGCTCATATAAACCTTAACTGGACAGAAATTGCATAACATTGCACAATTTTGAAAAACACATTATAGGAATTACCTAAAAGCATAGAAAGGGTCCATCATGACTGCATTAGGATGGAACCTGGGATAAGTGATTGTGATTATGAAGACTTGGTATTTGTGTTGTATTTCATTAGACCTGATGAGGTTAAGAAGTGAATTGTGAGCTTCTCAATTGTGAGCCATTATGATATTAAATATTAATAAATTATCTCACTTCGATGGTAATAAGAGTTAACAAGTGGAACATACTCACAAAGTAGTTATTTAAAATTTACATAAGTGCAAGTGTTTCATTTGGAATTGAAGTGGGTAAAGAAAGAAGCCATGAATTATACAAAATACTGAAATATAAATTACATAAATTATAGAATTGAACTGGTTAAATAAGATACAGAATGTCCCTATTGTTGTTGTTGTCACATGCATTGTTTCATTTGTAGTCTGCAGCAATGAATTATATTTTAGAGACTCCAACGTTATTTCCATCATTTGGCTGACCAGAAAATTAGCCATTCAAGCTACCTCCATTGGTGTTTTTTTGGGCAGATTTGTAGGTTGAGACTGAATCTTTTTTTTGCACTATGCTACTTAATTATTAAGTCCTGAGGTGGGATTGAACTCAGAATCTCTCATCTTGGAGGCATGGATAGTACGCTCAAGACTTTCAAAATGGTTTAGTTTTGCTTTTATTAATTCCTCTGTGCCCAGATCTTCTGTAATTTTCTTCCTTTTCCTTAGTCATGTCCACATTATGTACCATTGTAAGATGGCTGTAAATGATTTTCTAAAACAAGTCACTAAAGACATCTGGATTGACTCATGGTTCACTATTTCATCATTGGCAATGCATTTTACCCCCATCAGTGCTTTCTGAAACATTCCAACAGAAATGAGGAAGTCCATTATAGTAATATGGAAAATCAGCATCTTGCTTCACCAAGAGGCAATACATGACAGCTTTAAAAATCTAGATGTTATTTTTTATTTTTAGAAGCTCTGCCATTTGATTGAAGAAAATTGCAGTTGCTGTTTTAGTAATAATTTTACTGTCAAGTGGATCCTAGTGTTAGATCTTCCTCTATCAGATTAATTCGTTGACATTTTATCGTGAAAAGCGATGTTCAGAATAATAAATCAGCACTGACCAACACTAGCACCTGCAAATTCCCCTCCGGGCCACTCACTATCCTGACTTGGAAATATATCACCATTCCTTCAGTACTGTTGTGTCAAAACCTTGGAATTCCCTCCCTAATGTCTTTGTGAGTCTACCTACAGCATGTAGACTATAGCAGTTCAAGCAGGCAGCTTACCACCATTTTCTAAAGAGCAACTAGGGATAGGCAATTTACACTAATTGTAGACTGACTAGGCCAGTGATTCCTACATCCCATGAATGAATTCAAAAGAATTTTTATCATGAATTTCCTGCATTTGTGATTTCTGGATTAGCACTCAGGGTTGCAACCGAAACCATAGCCTAAGGAAACATTTCAGATACACAAAAAAAAAGCACAGGCAAAAAAAATCAGTGACCTAGCAGTGAAATGTTCCTGATTCTAGAGTTGTTTCTATGAATGGGAGTTTGAACAGGCTGTCCAAACAATTATTGCAGTGAAAATGTATTACCTGACTGGGTAGTAGAAGCAGAATTGATAGTAATTTTCAAAAAGGAATTGAAAAAGTAAAAAAACAAATTGCAGGATTCTGTGAGAAGAACTGGCAAGGGCAATTAATTAGACAGCCCTTTCACAGTGTAGGCATAGTTGACCATATCATTCTGTACTTTAATGAGGATTAATGAAATTTCAGTGTATTCTACTCTGTCTGTAGTTTTCCATCAAAGGAAGCATATATTGATCTGGATATTATGGTCAGTGGTAAAGTGATGGTACTTGTAACTGACTAAAGAAAGCTATTCACAAAGATTTATTAGGCTCAATGGGGTTAGTTTACTCTGTTCCCATCGTGGCTTTCAATCTGGTGTCTTTTATAAGGCATCTGGGGTGTCTGGTAACAGTTACATCATCACAGGGCTGGACTGCCAATCTGATTGCAGAATCATCAGAGACAGCAAACCAGAATTAAAAAGAAACACTGATCATAATTCACTTTGTAATCACTGGTCCCTGTAAATTTTTTCCTTCCACATAGACTTCCGAAGTCTATGCATGGTAATGACTTCCAGAACTGTAAGTCAATGCTGTAGTCCATGTCGATACATTGATCGTTGGGTGTGGAACATCAGAGTGAAGCCACATAGCTTGGAGGGAATAAGCAATCACTTTACAGGGAATAAAATACTGATCAATATATCGATGAAGGATTATAGTGGAAGCTAAAATATCATGAACAAATGTTAAACCTATAAACTCAGAGCATAATTGAATATCTCATGGGCATTGAGCTGGAGGTGGGGAGACATTTAATTGGACAGGAGAGTTAAGTTCATGGACAGCCTTCTCATTCAGAATTAAGGGCTTCATCCTACTACTGTTGGCATTTGCTTGCAGACATCTCAGGGGTCCATCGCTCAAAGGCACTCAATGTCAAATCAAGGGATACGGCATCAGAAAGAATGAGGAGCGTGCTAACAGCCACCTACTCAGCATTTCTGCTGACTCCTTCTTCTCCCAGACTCACCCTGTAACCTACATCCCATCTGCACTCTGTCAATCACTGTGCCTGTGCTGACCTGTGCAAACACAAGTTAGTGCAGACTGTAACTTCTGGATTTCCATACTTAATGTCCACATGAAGAAACCAATATTTCTATTGTTTTCATGTAGTTATTCCAGCAACAATACCAGTTTTGCCATAAGTGCAACAGCAAATTCTGTCCAGAGTTCCCTTCCTTTGCAATGTACTGATGCAACAACTGTTGCAGATCAGCTATGCTTAACTAGGACTGACCATAAATCTTTGATAGAAATGGCAAGACTCTGTGGAATCCAGTGCTCGGGTTCCTTTCAACATATGGAAGACTATAATGCAGGTAGACCTTTCAAAATTTAGCTTGCAATTTTACATTATATTTCAACTCAGCCTCAATTTAAGTTACTGTTGAGCTCTTCTTGAAATTTATTCTACTGTTTTGCACTGCAAATTCTGCTTTTACTTTCTGGACACAATAATCTCCTCGATTAGTTAAAGCATATTATCAAAGGCTATAAATATTCTAACGTCAGCTGCTTCCTTCATAGTGCAGCAAACTCATCCAGTGAGTAGCTGAGCCTGCACGTTAGGGTGCTTCCAGACTTGGTTTCCAGTGTCTGCATAAGTAACTTGATCTCATCTGATTTTGGCAGCAGCAGAAGCACTACAGTTTGCCTCAGCACCCCTTCATTATTGAGGATGAATTGCATGTATAGAATGTAGCACAGACAAAGGTCATTTCACCCAGCTGGGCAACGCCAATGTTTCTAGATCACATGAACCTCCTCCACAAAATGATGTCTTTGTGCCGTGTCCCTATTTCCCACTCTTTCATTCTCTGTCATGTATCCTTCAAGACCTTCATGATATCTGCCTTGACCATGTGACAGCCACATTACAGCTACAATTTTTTCAAACACTGTGGAAAGAAATTCCAGCGATATTTTTTATTTGACCTTGCAGTGGCAATCATGTATGTAGGGCTCCTTGTTCTGTGCTCACCCATAAGTGGAAATAGTTTCCATCCTATTGAACATCATCTTTTGAACAGGATCTTTCTCAGGTCTCTGATTAAATTCATTTCCATAATAGAAAATAGATGCAGCCTCTGTTCCCAATGGCTGTGGCATCTTTTCTGAACTAACTCCAATATTTCATTATTCTTTTGTGTGGTATGGATTCCAAAACTGCACACAATATTGCATGATTAATCAAATTGGCTTCAAATTGTTGCTTTGCTTTTTATTCTATTTTTCTAATGATCAAACCCAGCACTTTGTTTTAAAAAAGGGAAAGAACTGTGGATTCTGGAAATCAGAAACAAAAACAAAAGCAGAAATTGCTGGAAAATCTCAGCAGGTCTGTCAGTTTCTGAAGAAGCATTGACTCAGTTTTCTCTTCACAGATGCTGCCAGGCCAGTGGAGTTTTTCTAGCAATTTTTGTGAGCATTTTATTCACATTTTTTGTGACCTTATTTATTTGCAATGCTACAATAACAGCATTGCTATTAGTGATTTATGTATCTGTAATCTCAGATTCTGTTCATATCTACTCAGGATATCAGTTAAGGTGGAGGCAGAGTGAAAGAGAGGTTACCTGTCTTCAGGCTTTAGTATATTAAATTAACTTCGACAGTTATCTGCCAACTCAGTGAGCAAAAATTAATGCGTGTGGCTGAGTGCCAATTATGCAGCAGTAACATTTGTTTATATACCATTTGACTCAATCCCTAGGAACCTCAATTCCTAAATGACAGTGGGAACAGCAGAGACATTGAATTGCTATACTTCCTACTGTGAAAGAGATACCCTGCCACAGGCTGGCAGCTATAAACTGCTAGTTGTACTATCACGAGCTGGGATCACTGCCTGTATTGCACTGCAGCCTACACAGAGAATCATCGATAGCACTCCAGATAGAGATGAGTATGCGTCACTTGGGGGTTGTTGTAGTCACTGGATGAAGTACATTTGGGTTAGGGTCAACTAAGAGGCTGGGGGTGTGGGAAATCTTCTGATAGACATTTCCACTTCTTGATTCCAATTCCCTTGATCCATCACACAATGGATGAGAACAAGCCATCCAAGACCATAGTCTACTGGGTGACCTCAATAAATGATAAGTACCCCACCCAGGACTGGCTGAACGCCCGCAGCCGAGGGATGAAGAAGCTCCTAATTGATCCCTTCTGGGCAAGTCATCCTAAAGCCTCCCTATGATGAACTGAAACAGGGGAAGGTGGGAAGGCAACAGGGTCTCCAATTAACCCTCATGCCCAAACTCACAGCCACCACTCACTTCTGGACACAGCTTGAAAGGAGGGAATTAAATTCTGCCCTGCATGTATCTGATTATGACACCCTATATTTGATATAATTCTCCATAATGAAGGAGTTTCCAATTCTTTTATCCAAATCATTTATGAATAAATAGACCTAGCATAGATTCTGATAGAGCACTACTTCCCATTCTCTGACAATCTGAAAAATATCTTATTCCTATTCTCCATTTTTTAAACATTAAATGTTTGTTTGATAATGTTGGTGAGGAATCCTCCTTGCTGCTGAAATTATGTTCAGCTCTGCAAGGTAAATGTTGAAAACTGTACTCCAGGCAATAATGCCATGTTACCCACTGATTGCTGTTGCAATCTCTCTACTTTGCATATATCTGACACCCTCGTATTGTCCATGCTAACAAGATCACCAAAGTGAATTCTGGGACAGCCCATATCAGGTGTGTGTATGTGCTGCATGGACATCATCTTTACTCTGAAGTAGCACTACAGTGTCATAACTTGTGATATGCAACCAAATTTTGCAGCATACCTATTTTACCATATCAACCATCTGATTGCTTTCCTATATAGTAAAATAGTTGTCAGACCTTTTTTCACAGCTGATACCAAAACATTGACTACTGTTTTACAAAAATTAAGTACAGTATTGACAAGCAATTGATTAAGCATTTAAAGAATCATGTACACCATTATAAATTAAAATATTCAATGTTACATTAAAATTAAGCATTTCAAACAAGCAAAGACCATTGAAAAGTTTTTGATATTTATATTTTTAATGTTAACTTTAGTATTTTGACATAGCAAATGAAAGATTACATGGTTATTAAAATGCTCACAAATGGTGAAGTAAAAGTTCTACTTCATGTTGCCATATCAAGAATGGCAATTGCTCCTATTAGCATCAACACTGTAAAATTCCATCCAATTATTTTAATAGGATACAATTGTATTAGCAATCAGTAATATAACACCCATTTCTAATCTGTTGGTCTATCTGATGAGAATCCTAATACTTTATAAATATTGTGAAGAAGAAAAATGATATTTGAGATTAAAAAATCAAAATGTTTCAATCATATAATGTGTTCCCAGTGCAATTTTAACAGTAAACAGTGTCACTTCAATTAATATTTGTAATTGTTCTTTGAATGAGAATCCATTTCAAGAGTCCAAGTGTAAACAACATTAAAACACACTGAAAGCGAATTGATACAGAGCTTCATAGAGCTCTCAAATACATAAAAAATATAAAACTGCAAAATGCAACAGTAAAATGCAAGCAACTTCATGAGCTATGTTAGCATCAAAAACTTTAGCTGACAAAATCTGCATGTTAAAAGAATTCTTCAAATCTCAAATCTTTCATTTCGACCTCCTTCTAACTTGTCAGCTACAATGAGAAATGGCATCATTCAGCAAAGAACCTTGGACAGCATTTTCCAAACACATGACCATTTCCATCTCAAAAGACGAGGAAAGCTGATGCATGGGAACACAGCCATCTGCAAATTCCCCTCCTTGCCATCCAGACTTGGAAATATATTGCTTGCGTTGTTCAGTGTCACCAGTGTGCAATGTTTCTTCCTAACCCTTCACTTTGGTTGTCTGAGACCACATGGATTGCACTAGAGGTAGGTCATCACCATCTCGTAGCAGCAATGAGAGATGGGCCTAGTGCTCATCCTTGCAGCAATGTTCACATTCTGTGAAATAATAAAACAAATTATGAAACTTCTTCCAGAAATATTGCATTACATTATGATAAATCAACTTGCACATTTGTAAATTTTGTTCATTTGTGTGGCGTAAAACAAAGTGCTACTTTGGTTTCCAAAGTGTACCAAATCAAGGCACTATTGATTTACTTGAAATTGTGAAATCTTCAGACTTTGATGGGAATATCAAATAAATTATAATGGTCTGGCTATCCTCAATGCACCTAAACTGATATTATTTTCCATTAAAGTAAAAAAAAGTCAACTCTTTAAACTTGTAGCAAAGTGAAAACTGCCCAGTAATTCCTGGGTTTTTTTAAAAAGAAATGTCTTGTTTCAAATAATAAACGTAAATTTCACCCTTCGTGATAGTTCATTTTTAATTATGTGTTTATTTTTTATATATATATATCTCATACAGTCTCTGTCCTCTCACATGTCATTGTATGTTCACTTTTATCTCAAGGTTAAAGCCTCACAATCAGATTAACTACCAGTGCCTATGGTTGGTGACATTCATAGGAGAGATGGTCAATATTCTGTGAGCAAGGCTTAAAATACACCCTCCCGTTTGCTTGGACTATCTTGGGCAGTTTAGCTAAGGTATTTGGACTCAACCATAAAACATGTCTATATTTATTTGGACCCTGACTGTTACAGAGGTTACCTTGACCAGCTTGGAATCTCAGTATGACAACAGTTCATAAAATTAAAGTATAAGACACTAAAGTAAGGACTCAAGAAAATTATGCTTACTTTAAAAGATTAATTGTTTGATCTGAAATAATGTAGACTCCACCTTCTGCAGAATAATAAGTGGATATTGAAGAATATAATGATCAACTTAATTAACCAATCATTGTCTTCATTCATTATGATCATGCACAAATCTTCCCAATTAATTTGAAATAATACACCAAATTAAAATATTGACAGCCATGATGCCTCTGCCTTTAGCTGAATTTATTACTGCATATTTAATGGACAGAATTCTTTCTCAACTTGGACAATAAATTCAGGTCCAATAAAATTTAAAATTTTTCACAAACACTCTGTAAAAATGCAGTGTACCTACATTAAGGGTTTTTGGAAAGTCATACATTCTATAATCAGTCATTGGAAGCTTGGTTACAGAAATTTGATTGTTATGCTATGTAAGATTCATGTTTAGTAATAATGCTTACATTGAATGGAAGAAATCTGTGATCAAACAACTATTTTGGATGGATTGAATTTGTTTGGAAAATAGCCCAATCTTTGAAATCATGTAATTAGATTCTGGTGTTTAAATATGAGAGCAATAAAGATGTTTATTCATCCAAAGAAGCCAATCAATTCATTTAAACACTCTATTTCTAAACAACATTAACCTGCATTCCTTTTTAATGTGGCTGTTCCTTTCTGTGATGGCTGATATTTCTGTAAATAAAACATACCAGAAATAAAAGTATGTCTGTAAAAATGTTCATAAAGATTTGTAATAAATTGCCCAAATATAAATCGGACATAAAATGTAACTCAGTTCAATTAAAGTCCCACTATCATTAAAACAATGGAAGTATAAGATAGTTAATATTGGCAATGATCTTGGATATGGTATGCTTTCAATTTAATTTTCCAACTCAAAGTAAAGTTGCAAAAATATTTTTACTCCACTGCTGAATAGAAATATAGAATAGAATAGAATTAGCACCATGCCTATTGTATAGAATGCTTTAAAACCCATTGCTACTTTTACTAAATATATTTTTTAGTATTTTACATTATTATGCTTGCATTTTAGTCAGTTTCATAAACTGTGATATCTTGAACTATTATGATTAGTGAATTCAGGATTTAAAGGGCTATAATTTTGACATGCATTTGCAGCACCTTTTAAAATTAATCACATTTATTCCACTTTCTTGACATAATGCTTACATTCTATAACTCCTCCAGCAAAGTGATTTTGTGGTTGTTATCCACTACTGCCTCAGAAAAAGAATTTAATTGTGATTTAACGTTCATGAGGTCAACTCGCAGAGCGTTTCAGGGAACATCACTGGGACACACGCCCCAAACAACCCCACCGCCCTGTGGCCGACCACTTCAACCGCCCCTTCCACTCCCTCAAGGACATGCAGCTCCTTGGTCTCCTCCATGGCCAAATCAAAGTCACCCACCGACTGGAGGAAGAACACCTAATCTTCCACCTTGGAACCCGTCAATGACATGGCGTCAATATTGACTTCACTTGTTTCTAAACATTCCCTGCCCCCATCCTAGATTCTACTCTCCAACTTGGCACCACCCTCTTGAACTGTCCTGCCTACCCATCTTCCTTCCCACTTATCCACTCCACCTCCTCACTAACCTATCACAATTACTCCCTACTATATCCACCAATCACCTTCCCACCTACCTTACCCCCACTCCCAGCCCCACAACCACCGACCCCCCCCACCACCCCGTCTCAAGAAAATTTCTCACAAACCGCATGTCGTTCCTTTATCTAATTTCTTAAAACCAAATAAAATAATTAGGTAGAAAAATGTCATCACCTTCATTCGTGTCAAACTCTGCACTCCCATTCTCTTATTTTAGTGTAGTTTATTGTGATTGTGAATGCTCATCTCAACTTGTTGTGCTTTGAATAGTTTGACTAACAGAAATGTTCAAAGTAATGGTTATAATTGTTACTTAATTAGGTAAGACACAGCATAAGAAATTGGGTTCAGTAGTGCCTATTTTCTTTGCTGCTATAGGAATCTAAAATGGCATCGGTGATGTGCACACAAGACAAGTATGAAGTGCATTGAACACAATTTTGACAAGGGTATTTGCAAGTGTCCACTGGAAAAGTGGGCTGATCATAAAATCAATCAGCAAGATTTGACACCAGTATAGCCATTCTAGAATTCGACACTCCAACTGCTGCCCTCTCTTAACCTCGTACAGCAGGAAATGCCCCCAGCAGCACTCTTTATAAGGACTGTTAACTACTGAAGTTACTGATTGATTTCTTCTGGTTGTCCTGACAATTCTACATATTTTGTTTTAAATTGTGACCATCTATAGTCAGTGGCAAATTAATTTTTCTGGCTTTAAGGCTTCTGCAGAAATTAGTATCACCTTGATATGGGTGCATTTGTAGGCTTTCCTCTTGGGATCAAGTATGACAGAAATCATTTTAAGCGACCCAGCAGAGAAGGACAAACTGCTTGAAGAGGGAGGACCTGGAGAATGCTGTCAGCAGGAGGCTATATCTATCATCCAAAGTCTTCAGATACTAATTCTCTTCCCTAAAACTCAGCAATGACCAATTTCTGACACATCTGTGATTCAGGTAGCACATCCTCACACATGTCATGATACTTATAGCCTCAACTTTGTCTTCAATGGCTACATTTTTGGGTCACCATTTTGAGCAACTTTGCTCAAACTTGTGAAGCTGCACAAACATCAACTCTCCTGCTCCTCAGAGGCTGCCTGACTGGCTATACTTTTCCAGCACAACACTCTTCAATATTACCAACTGTACAAGTCAAATGGACTTGGAAAGTAAAAAGCCACCATCAGAGTGAGATGAACATCATTATTGTGCCTATAAATTCTATTGCAATACTATACTTTCCTTATATAATTTTGCTGCATTTGCCATCTTGAAAACTAATTATGACCTCTTAAAGTGTTTCTACAAAAGTAATTGTAGAAAGAATATTTTTAAACACATTAACTGGTATTAAGTGCGGCTCAAAATGGATTAAAGACAAACTATGCTTGTGTCTTACAATCACAACTGAACAGTTCCTTGCTTATTTCTTGTTAATTGCTACTTAACTGTATCTATGGCACTTAATAACTTCATCTATCCTATACAAGCTCTCAAAATATACAGATTGGAGTTACTTCCACTCATGTAAACGTGTGAATGACATCTAGAAATAAGCTGGTTAGCCCCTGTAACCTGCTCAATCATTTATTAAGATCGTGGCTAATCTGATTGTGGACTCACCCCCACATTCTGACCAGATAACCTTTGACACCCCTTTCCCAAATAGAAAAAGGAAAACAACCACAGAGCGAAAAGCAAATCCATCCTTCCACAGTAAATGCTTGCAAAAAAATACACAAATAAATATGATATTGTATAAAGGATGGTCATCCAATCTAACCTGTGAATTTAATGGGACAGAGGAAAACATAAGTGTATGAGGAACACAATAGAACAGATTGTTTACATCTGAAACAAAACTGAGAGCCAAATGACATCCATTGTAAGCTATGTGATACATATTGGTTAATACAACACTGGTGATTCTTAAACAGTTATTATTATATTTATTCAAATCTAATGTGCATATCTTCATGTAGACCTTCGGTGGACATGAAGGCAATGTGTACTCTACACCAAAATTGAGTTAATTAATATTTCTGTTTCAGTAAGTTCTTCAAGCACAGTTGTGTCTCTCTGAATTCAAAATGTATGTTGAGATAGATATAAGTGTTGAGTAAACTACCTTATGGGTTGCTTGATTAGTGGTTCAAAATTAGAACTTCCCTCAATGGAATATATTCTATTGCTGTTTCTGAATTGCCAGCAGCTGTTTATGATTTTTTTTCTGTGTGCAGTGCTTCACTGAACTCATTCTTGGCTGGTACACCATGTTAACTTAGACTGTAGCTTTTAGTCAAACTTGGCTGTGGTCGCCCTGGGACAAATTTAAGTACCCAAATCTTTAACAATGACTCAATGGGAACTGTCTTCCATGAAAAAATCATTGGCAAACCTTTTTTCTTTACAATGTAAATCTCCATAAATACATAATTACAGCAATTGTGTGTATGATGTCAGTGTTATAAAAATGAAGTATGGCTCTTCTCCATCCTCAAAGAAAACAAGTTTTGGCAAAACATTTTACAGCAGAATGCTCCTTTAAAATTTCAAAACATTGATAATTGTTAGTGACTGGAGGCCAATTTCTTCAGCTGCAAAGGTTCTCTGGAATAATTATTGCCCTTCACTGTTTTGGCTTAAATTCTGTCGCGTGATGTCTGCTATGTCAAATAGAGGTTTTTCAAATTACAAAAGATTTTCAGAGGATACATTGGCAAAGATTGTTTACATTTATGCAACACATATGGCACATACAGCCCACATAACAACTCTTTACAATCATGTAGAACGTCCCCCATTAATTCCTGTATATTATCCATTGTCTTATAATGCATATGAATACTCACATCTCAGAAAGTTGCCATGCTGTTTATATCATATACCAATTGATCTGATGGCTGAAGGCCATGTATCTTGATAACCCTAACTGCAGATCAACTATCTCATGATGCTATGATTTATAACTCCACTGGGGCTTTCAGAGGTACAGTACAATGAATATAGTGAAATGCTTGCCCAACTGTGTAACAGAGTAAGTAACTAACTTTCACAATCTGTGATAGATCTCTAAAAATATTCCAGAATAATTTGTCACTACCTAACATGTTCATTCTACAAACTGAGAGGGGTGATGAAAATCTTCCTACCCAACAGTAACAAAAGAGGGTGTATAGAAAAACAACTTCTAAATATTCACTGTATTTGAAGCTAAAGTTCAATGTGTCTTCAGGGAAAGAAGGGTAAGTAAAAGGTTGCAGGGAAAGATTGTAAGAAAACATGTATAAATGCAAATGCTACTTTTTTGTTTGAAATACACTCAAATCTCACTTACAAGTTAGAATTTGTTATTTATTGAATTATTGTTTACTTTTTAAGTGCATCAGGAATTTTACAGAAAAATCAAATTGTCTGATAGCATGAGGTTGGTTTTATTTTGATTAAAACCCAAAAGTAATCTTATAAAGTCATTCAACTGACTTGCATATTGTTTGAAAGTTTGAACATATCCTTCATGCACAGCCCCTCAAAATTATATTAAAATGCGGTGATAATGAGACTATTTACATTGCAAGTTAAGAGCTTATTTGTTAATATTATCTAAATCAAACATTAGGATTAAATCTTGTTCATGTCAAAGTGACTCCAATTCCTTTTCCATAACAAAGTATTTTCACATCAAAGTGCATGAAACTGACCTAGATTTGGTCTTTTATTGAAACAAAAGAAAACCTGGCAGGGAGCTCATTCAACTCAACTGCTATTTTTTCAAAGTCAATGTGCAACTACTTTCTGTTGTGTGCAGATTCAAGCTGATAGCAGGAAAGATTGTTGATACTTTAGTCAGAGCTATGAATGGTACCACAGAATCTTCAGTTTTCAGGAAAATTATTTGACCCAAGGAGATGGTGTGCTTACAGGAAAATAGACTGGGGCTCCATGCCATTTTTTTAAAAGTTGCAAAGAATTCGAAATTCTCAATATTGGGTGGCATTTCTGACTAAGCACTCATTATTCCTCCTCCAGTAAGAATTGTATTACTCAGTGTTACCATGACAGGAATCAGGTTATTCCAAGTGGTGGATCTCTGCATGAAAATGTTGGCAAAATGAAGCAACAGGAATCAGCATTCAATATGTCAATTTTTAAAAAAAAACGTTCATATTTTTCCTTCTTAACCCAAAAGTAGCAGGCAAAACAGGCTGAAGACAAGGATTCCACATAAACTAGTAATCAGAGAGCCTCAAAGTATCCAATATAACATATGTGTTTTTCAACTAAACTTAGTCATAGATGAATGGAATTGGACGGGCAGTGAAATGGTGAGATTGGGAACTATTATATGGGCATGCCAACTCATTACACAGAATAAGCTGGTCCTCAGTCTACATGTTGCTGCCACCATTCACTTTAAGTGTAGAAAACTACAGAATCTGCCTGATCTAATGTGGTACAGGAGAACAGATATCCAGTTTTCAATGCATGATGACAACAGCGTGGCATTAATATACATCATTTGCAGTTACGGTGAAGGACTGACCTTCTCAACCTCTTCCCCTTACCTGAGGTGTGGTGACCCTCAAGTTAAACCAATACCAGTCTTCTCTCTCTGTAATGAGAGGGCAGCCTTACGGTCTGGTAGGACAATGGCAACTTTACCTTTACAAGAAAAAAAACTGCTTCCTGGTGTGACTAAGACTCTTGTATTTAACAAAATATAGTTTATTACTTGGTAGCAAAACTAGTTACACATTACATTGAAATGAGAGACATTGTCACAGAAACATTAAAAACATTCAGATGTTGGGTCTTACTCATTCAAAATCCTAAATTATTCTGCCCATAAATCCATTTGACATCATTATTATGGGTGCCTTTTAATGACACTGTTCAGCATTAACTCTTTCAGATCCTTTCAGACCCACATACAATAGGAAGAAAGAGACATGCCAATACAACAATTTGGAATGTATGAAAAGAAGCTGCACCATTAGTAAGTGATAAACCCTAATTCATTAATCATTCTCCAATGGACAACAAGGTTTAAGAGAACCACAAGTAGGAATAAGTATCATTACTTTGTCACTGATTTCATCCTCCCATATGGTCACTATTTCAGAAAGAATCCAATTTCTTGCAAACTCAGTGTCCTAGTCTTCACTCAAACCTACATTTCTGTCCCATACCCTCAGGTCACTCTGTTTTCATCTTTTCAGGTTGTTCATTAGCCGGGTCTTGTATAATGTGAATATTACCTGCTATTTGTCAGTGTAAGTCTAGATGGTATCCAATAGAAGATTGCAGAGCTGAAACCAAATTGCAAGAGTAAAACAAGAAAATGCAGGCTCAAACTAATAACAGGTATCAGGAAACGCTTCATGTACAGAGTGATCAATACGTCCTATGGAATTCCCAATAAAGTGCTGGAGGAGAAAAATTTGAAAATATTTAAGAAATAATTGGAAACAACAGCATGTGCTTCTGATTGGAAGAACTAAAATGGCTCCAGTTATTTTCTTCATTGATTAATGTTTTGTAGTTTCAGAGGGGTAAATCAATAACAACATTTTGATTGCTTACTAGTTTGATATAGAATGCCGTGCTGTCAATAACACACAATTGAGAGTCCAAAATTAACTCAGTATCCTCTTTGATAGAGATTAAATCGACTTGAATAAAGGAAAATATTTTGAGCATTTCCACCTCACAGACCCAATATTAGTTAAGCTAATGTTAGGGACAATTTAAAATGATGCCATTGAAAAAGAAAACTAATTATACAGTCAGAAGCTTCAGGCCTTTAATGACTATTCTGTCAGAACTAGGAAAGTCTGATCGGGATTTCTATCACTATTCTGGAATTTACTGAATGCAACTTTCTAAATGTGCACTATTTAATTCTCTCGATGAGCTGGGGTGGGAAGGGGGTCCTCCTCCAAACTGAAAAGATTTAGAAGTCTCATGAATCCCAGAAAACAAACAACTTCAAGAGCTGCTGGAATCTCACTCATCAAGGAGCAACAGGGTCAGAGGTGTTGCTGCAGATTGTTTTGCTATCTAACCCCAACAGGTGAGCTCTAAGAAGATCACATACCACATTTGGCAGGAGTAAAGAGGAGACAGTATGCCAGTAATCAACAGAACAAACAAGACCCATCACTCAATTTCAACCTCTTCAAAAGAAGTCAGCAGACAGCAGCTCAATTCAATAGCTTCCAGATCTACAGAGCTTTGACTGATTCAGCAACCCTCTCCTCATCAGAGGAGAACTGTCAGTATGCTCTTGAATTGGTACAATGTCAATATTTTGTTAGTGGTTCTTGACAAGTAATTTAAAGCAAATAAGCTCACAGCTGAATAAGGAATCTTGCCACCATCTTAAAAAGTTGAGTTAGGATGATGTTAATTATAATAACCAAGGTACTCTTTGACAGAATCGTAGAATGGTGACGGCACAAAAGAAGATCATTCAGCCTGTCATTATCTGTGCTAGCTCCCTGAAGGTACAATTTACCTTGTGCCACTCAACTGCCGTTTCCCCTCGGTCTGCAAATATTTTCTTTTGTTTAATTCTGCCTGCACCACACTGTCAAACAGTGTATCCTGGATGCTAAGTAGTCACTGTGGGCTAAAGCTTTGTTCTCATGTCACCATTGCTTCTTCTGCTAATTACTATAAATCTGTGCCCTCTGATTCTTGATTCTTCTGCCAATGGGAATAGTTTTACCTTTTTTCATCTCTTGAGACTCCTTATGATTTTGATTACATCTATCAAATGGCCTCCCAACCTTCTCTTGAATAAGGGGAGAAAGTGAGGACTGCAGATGCTGGGGATCAGAGCTGAAAATGTGTTGCTGGAAAAGTGCAGCAGGTCAGGCAGCATCCAAGGAACAGGAGAATCGACATTTCGGGCATAAGCCCTTCTTCAGGGCTTATGCCCGAAACGTCGATTCTCCTGTTCCTAGGATGCTGCCTGACCTGCTGCGCTTTTCCAGCAACACATTTTCAGCTTCTCTTGAATAAGGAAAACATTCCCTACTTAACAATCAAAATCTCCTAATTTTTGTCTTTACGTCCACATAGATAATACACAAGATGCCAGAATACTTTATTAACCACATACTCAATCTGTTCTATCGCCTTTAATGATTTCTACACATATATACCCATCGTTCTCTGCTCCTATACCCCTTCTAAAATTGTACTCATTATGTTACGTTGGCACTGAATGTTCTTCCGATGAAAATTTACCACTTCGCACTTCTCTGCATTCAAGTTCATTAGGCATTTATCCACCTATTCCACCAATCTGGCAATGGCCTTTTGAAATTCTGCACGATCCTCCTCATGGTTCATACTACTTCCAATTTTTGTATCATCAGTAATTTTGCAGTTGTACCCTATACACAAAATTCTTGGTCATTAATTAGGAAGAACAAAAAACTTAACACCAACCCTCAGAGAATTTCACTTTCAATGTTTTTCCAGTCGGCAAAACATTCATTAACTACTCTTTGTTCCCTGTCATTCAACCATTTTCATATCCATGTTGCTATTGTTCCTTTAATTCCATGAGCTTTGACATTAATCACAAATCTGTTGTGCATGAATTTATCAAAAGCCTTTCGGAAGTCCATGTACACCACATTAACAGCCTTACCCTCATCATCCTAATATCATTTGTGGTTTATTCTGTTTGTGAATTCATTTTGAATTCTGTTTGAGCTAGCTATCTGTAGTTTCATTGAGAACTAAGTATTTACAAGGCTACAATATCATAGACAAATACACAAGTCTGTTACTGTTCATTACATACACATAACCGACTGATTGCACGCACCCCATTACACCAAGGAGTGGCTCCAGGGCACAGATATATCAACTCCATACATTTAGAAAATGTATTGATGGATGTATGATGACCAGAATTGGTCCTTTTTTGTTACCACAATTTAGTGGTTTAGCTGCACTCTGCAATGTGCTATTCGTTTATGCTGGTGAATCTATATCATTTTTGTGGATGCGCAGTTGTTTGGCACAACATTTTCAGTGTCTGAGTTTTTGTCTTGTGTCATGGGTGTTTAGTATATGCAGTTCAAATATGTGGTTTGTTTCTCCACAGGATTTAATCTCTGCTTATTACAACATCACATAGAAACATAGAAGAGGAGGCCATTCAGCCCTTCAAGTTTGCTTCACCATTCATTACAATCATGGCTGATTGTCCAACTTAATAGCCTAAACCTGCTTTCTCCCCATAACCTTTGATCCTTTTTTGCACTAAGTGCTATATCTAGCCACCTTGTGAATGTTTTGGCATCAAATACTTCCTGTGGTAATGAATTCCAGAGGCCCACCACTCTGGGTGAAGAAATGGTCTTCTCATCTCCATCCTAAATGGTCCAGCCCGAATTCTCAGAGTGTGACCCCAATTCTCACACCCAGGCTAGACAAAGCCATGTAATATTTTCCATGAACCCATGTTCGGATAAAAGCTTTTACCTTAAGTGGCATGATGGCTCAGTGGTTCGCACTGCTCCCTCACAGCACCAGGGACCCAGGTTCGATTCCCACCTTGGGCAATTGTCTGTGTGAAGTTTGCACATTCTCCCTGTGTCTGCGTGGGTTGCCTAAAGGTGTTCCGGTTTCCTCCCACAATCCAAAAATCTGCAGGTCAGGTGAATCAGCCATGTTAAATTGCCCATAGTGTTAGGTGCATTAATCAGAGGTAAATATGGGTAATGGAATGGGTCGGTGTGGACGTTTTAGCCGAAGGACCTTTTCCCATACTGTAGGGAATCCAATCTAATCTTATAAATTTTTAATTTGGCACAATTTGGATTAAACAGCTGCAGCTTGTCTATCTCACTCTTGAACCATTTTCACCTTTCTTTCCAATAATACATCATGCACATGTGGTTGAGTGGTCAGAAGGTTGGAGAGAACTTTGCAGATCTGTCTCCGAAACATAAAATCTGCCAATGAGAGTAAACTGTTGAATAAAGGATTATGATAAATTTAACAGAGCTATCTGTTAATTCTTGGCAAGTCGCTTTACAGTTGATGAAAATGAATTTAACAGTATGTGCAGTGCATTCTGTGAGAAGTGGTAATTGAACATTTATTTTCTGCACATCATTAAAGTGTGTTATAGGTTGTACCTCAAATTGTGTCTGGCAACAATGAACAGACCAGATAAGCCGATCAATACATCAACAGCCACTGCACTAGTAGTATCTCTGTCACTCAAAAGAGAATTTAATGACAGAGTCAGTCACCAGAATATAATTATGTACTTGGATATGGAAAATATGCAGCCATGCATTATAGCTCATAGGGAATCTTGTCTAGAAGGAAATTTTCTTGATTGTTGAGATTGATGAAATTGACATATTTCTCATTATCCATTGGGGATAGGGGCCTGGAATTAGAACATAGAACATAGAACATAGAACAATACAGCACAGAACAGGCCCTTCGGCCAACGATGTTGTGCCGAACTTCTATCCTAGATTAAGCACCCATCCATGTACCTGTCCAAATGCCGCTTAAAGGTCACCAATGATTCTGACTCTACCACTCCCACGGGCAGCGCATTCCATGCCCCCACCACTCTCTGGGTAAAGAACCCACCCCTGACATCTCCCCTATACCTTCCACCCTTCACCTTAAATTTATGTCCCCTTGTAACACTCTGTTGTACCCGGGGAAAAAGTTTCTGACTGTCTACTCTATCTATTCCTCTGATCATCTTATAAACCTCTATCAAGTCACCCCTCATCCTTCGCCGTTCCAACGAGAAAAGGCCGAGAACTCTCAACCTATCCTCGTATGACCTACTCTCCATTCCAGGCAACATCCTGGTAAATCTTCTCTGCACCCTCTCCAAAGCTTCCACATCTTTCCTAAAGTGAGGCGACCAGAACTGCACACAGTACTCCAACTGTGGCCTAACCAAAGTCCTGTACAGCTGCAACATCACTTCACGACTCTTGAATTCAATCCCTCTGCTAATGAACGATAATACTCCATAGGCCTTCTTACAAACTCTATCCACCTGAGTGGCAACCTTCAAAGATCTATGTGCATAGACCCCAAGATCCCTCTGTTCCTCCACCTGACTAAGAACCCTACCATTAACCCTGTATTCCGCATTCTTATTTGTTCTTCCAAAATGGACAACCTCACACTTGGCAGGGTTGAACTCCATCTGCCACTCCTCAGCCCAGCTCTGCATCATATCTAAGTCCCTCTGCAGCCGACAACAGCCCTCCTCACTGTCCACAACTCCACCTATCTTTGTATCATCTGCAAATTTACTGACCCACCCTTCGACTCCCTCCTCTAAGTCATTAATAAAAATTACAAACAGCAGAGGACCCAGAACTGATCCCTGCGGAACTCCACTTGTAACTGGACTCCATGCTGAATATTTACCATCTACCACCACTCTCTGACTTCGACCGGTTAGCCAGTTTTCTATCCAATTGGCCAAATTTCCCTCTATCCCATGCCTCCTGACTTTCCGCATAAGCCTACCATGGGGAACCTTATCAAATGCCTTACTAAAATCCATGTACACTACATCCACTGCTCTACCCTCATCCACATGCTTGGTCACCTCCTCGAAGAATTCAATAAGACTTGTAAGGCAAGACCTACCCTTCACAAATCCGTGCTGGCTGTCCCTAATCAAGCAGTGTCTTTCCAGATACTCGTAAATCCTATCCCTCAGTACCCTTTCCATTACTTTGCCTACCACAGAAGTAAGACTAACTGGCCTGTAATTCCCGGGGTTATCCCTATTCCCTTTTTTGAACAGGGGCACAACATTCGCTACTCTCCAGTCCCCTGGTACCACCCCAGTTGCCAGTGAAGACGAGAAGATCATTGCCAACGGTACTGCAATTTCCTCTCTTGCTTCCCACATAATCCTAGGATATATCCCGTCAGGCCCGGGGGACTTGTCTATCCTCAAGTTGTTCAAAATGTCCAACACATCTTCCTTCCTAACAGGTATCTGTTCTAGCTTATCAGTCCGTTTCACACTCTCCTCTTCAACAATACGGTCCCTCTCGTTCGTAAATACTGAAGAGAAGTACTTGTTCAAGACCTCTCCTATCTCTTCCGACTCAATACACAGTCTCCCACCACTGTCCTTGATCGGACCTACCCTCGTTCTCGTCATTCTCAGGTTTCTCACATACGCATAGAATGCCTTGGGGTTATCCTTGATCCTATCCGCCAGGGATTTTTCATGCCCTCTCTTAGCTCTCCTAATCCCTTTCTTCAGGTCCCTTCTGGCTATCCTGTATCCCTCCACTGCTCTGTCTGAACCTTGTTTCCTCAACCTTATGTAAGCTTCCTTCTTCTTCTTTACTAGACATTCAACCTCCCTCGTCAACCAAGGCTCCCTCACACGACTATTTCTTTCCTGCCTGATCGGTACATACATATCAAGGACACGTCGTATCTGCTCCTTGAAAAACTCCCACATTTCCACCACATCCTTCCCTGACAGCCTATGCTCCCAACGTATGCTCCTCAAATCCTGTCTTACAGCATCGTAATTTCCCTTCCCCCAATTGTAAAAACTTCCTTGTTGTGTGAAAGTCACAGAATTGTGGTCGCCATCACCAAAATGTTCACCCACTAACAAGCCCACCACTTGTCCCGGTTCGTTACCGAGTACCAAATCCAATATGGCCTCCCCTCTGGTTGGACAATCTACATACTGCGTTAGAAAAGCTTCCTGGACACACTGCACAAACACCGCCCCATCCAATCTACTTGATCTAAAGAGCTTCCAATCAATATTTGGGAAGTTGAAGTCGCCCATGACTACGACCCTGTGGCTTCTGCACCTTTCCAAAATCTGTTTCCCAATCTGTTTCTCCACATCTCTGCTGCTATTGGGGGGCCTATAATAAACACCCAACAAGGTGAGGTGACTGCACCTTTCCTATTTCTGACTTCAGCCCATACTACCTCCAGAGGCAGATCCCCCTCAAACTTCCTTTCTGCAGCCGTTATACCATTTCTAATTAGCAATGCCACCCCCCCTCCTTTTTTACCACCCTCCCTAATCTTACTGAAACATCTGTAACCAGGAACCTCCAACAGCCATTCCTGTCCCTCATCTATCCATGTTTCCGTGATGGCCACAACATCGTAGTCCCAGGTACCGATCCACGCCTTAAGTTCACCCACCTTATTTCTGATACTCCTTGCATTGAAGTATACGCACTTGAGCCCATCTCTGTGTCCGCAAGTAGTCCCTGTCAGTGCTACCTTCTCCACAGCCTCCCTACAGTCTTGGACATCCTGACACACAGCTAGCTTACTTGCTGGACTACAAGTCCGGATCCCATCCCCCTGCCAAATTAGTTTAAACCCCCCCGAAGAGTGCTAGCAAACCTACCCCCCAGGATATTGGTGCCCTTCTGGTTCAGGTGCAACCCGTCCTGTTTATACAGGTCCCACCTTCCCCAGAATGCAGTCCAATTGTCCAAATATCTGAAGCCCTCCCTCCTACACCATCCTTGCAGCCACGTGTTCAACTGCACTCTCTCCCTATTCTTTGCCTCTCTGTCACGTGGCACCGGCAACAACCCAGAGATGACGACTCTGTCTGTCCTAGCTTTTAGCTTCCAGCCTAACTCCTTGAGCTCTTGAATGACCTCCCCACCCCTCTTCCTACCTATGTCGTTGGTGCCAATGTGTACCACGACTTCTGGCTGCACACCCTCCCCCTTAAGGATTCTGAAGACACGGTCCGAGACGTCTCGGACCCTAGCACCTGGGAGGCAACAAACAATCCGAGAGTCTCGCCCATGTCCACAGAACCGCCTGTCCGTCCCTCTAACTAGAGAGTCCCCTATAACTAGCGCTCTCCTCTTCTCCCCCTTTCCCTTCTGAATCTCAGAGCCACAGACCCCTTCACTGCAGCTTACACCTGCAAGGCTGTCCCCCCCAACAGTTTCCAAAGCTGCATACTTATTTTTTAGGGGAACGACCACAGGGGAACCCTGCACTGCCTGTTTCTTCCCCTTCCCACCTCTAACTGTTACCCAGCTACCTCTGTTCTCTGGCGTAACTATGTCCCTGTAGCTTCTATCGATCACCCTCTCAGCCTCTCGAATAATCCTCAGCTCATCCAGCTCCAGTTCCAGTTCCCTAACTCGTTCGGTGAGGATCAGGATCTGACTGCATTTCCTGCACACAAAGTCGGCAGGAGTATCGGTGGTCACCCCTACCTCAAACATCCTGCAGGAGGAACATTCCACCGCCTGCACTGCTATGACTGTACACTGTCTCCAAAAACAAGAACACTGAGTCAATAACCTGTGGACTTTAAAGTTAGGTTAGAGGAGGAGGGTGGGAGGGAGGCCCTACGGAAGTAGGACCTGGGGTCTAGAACACACCCACTCAAATACTAATCACTTACCTTCCCGCCCAGCTATGCGCTCCAACCTCACTTCCGCTGCCCGCTACAGGTAAGTAATTTTGAAACAAACTGTCTTACCTTAGCTGTAGTCTCCCGGGTTCGTTTTTCCTCGGCCGCTGCTCCCACTCAAATGACCGTTGGTGATTAAAGGGGGAGTATTTATACTCACCGTTCTCCTTCCCGGCTGCCCCTCTGTTTACCGTCACTTCCTCTGCTGCTCCCGCTCTTTTTGTGAAGAGAGAGAAAAAAAACCGCTGCCCGCTACAGGTAAGTTATTTTGAAACAAACTGTCTTACCTTAGCTGTAGTCTCCCGGGTTCGTTTTTCCTCGGCCGCTGCTCCCACTCAAATGGAATTCCTATGGATAACAAAAAAAATACAGCAACGACTCCTATGTAACCTTCCTATCCATTGCAAAGGACCAAGCAATCAAACCAGATGAGTCAATGGTAAAAAAGATAGGATGTGGGGCTAATCTCAAGAGTCCATGAATCAGCAGATCAGTAGATAACAAGGAGTGAGTGTAGTTTGAGGAAATTGGAGATATGTTTAATCAACCTGTTCAAATGTATTATGACACCACTGAGGTAGGTGGTCTTGAGCATGGCTTTCTAGCTCAGAGGTAGGGACACTACTGCTACACCACAAGAGCCTCAAAAAGCACCTATTGGATGTATTCAGGCCACCCATTGATGATGATCTTATTGACATATGGTAATATGTTAATCAATGTTTGCTTATAGTGGGAATAGCTGGTCCATCTGTTTCAATGGTGTAAATTGTTTCAGGTATCCACACTGAGGATTCATATTGTCATTTTAAAACAGGTAATGCCAATGCATCGGATGTTGGACCCATTGTAGCAATAGCTTATTTGTGTGGACTATACCATGCTGTGCTAATTTCCTGAGTAGATCTTGTGCTTGATGTATAAAGGGATGATATTTGTACTCACATCAGTGTATATCAGTGGTCTACATAAATGATTTGGAGAAAAATGTGGCTGGTCTAATTAATAATTTTGTGGACAATACAAAGATTGGTGATGTTGTGGATAGTGAGGATTGTCAGAGGATACAGCAGGATGGATCAGTTGGAGGAATGGTAGGTGGACTTTAATCTGGACAATTGTGAGGTGATGCATTTTAGAAGGTCAATACAGGTGGAAATTATACAGTGAACGACAGAACCCTTTAGAAGTATTGATAGACAGAGGAATCTGGGTGTACAGGTCCACAGATTTCTGAAGGTATCAGCACAGGTAGATAAGGCTGTAAAAAAAGGTTGATGGAATGCTTGCCTTCATTGCAAGGGGCATTGAGTATAAGGATGGACAAGTTATGCTGCAGCTTTATAGAACTTTAGTTAGGCCACACTGGAATATTGCATATAGTTCTGGTCACCACACATCCACAGGATGTGGATGCTTTGGACAGGGCACAGAAAAGGTTTAGCACGATGTTGCCTAGTATGGGGGATCTTAGCTATGTAGAAAGGTTGGATAGATTGGGTTTGTTTTCACTGGAATGCAGGAGACTGAGGGGTGACCTGATAGAAGTTTATAAGATTGTAAATGGCATGAATAGAGTAGAACGTATGAAGCTTTTTTACCAGGGTGGAGGGGTCAATTAGTAGGGGGGCACAGGTTTAAGGTGGAGGGGAGGAAGTTTTAAAGTGATGTGTGAGGCAACCTTTTCACACAAAGGGTAATGAATGCGCTGCTAGAGGAGGTGGTGAAAACAGACACAATAGTAGGATTCAAGAAACACTTGGATAAATACATGAATAAGGCAATAGAGGGATATGGATCCTGTAAGTGAAGACAGTTTTAGTATGGAAGGGTAAAATGTTTCAGCACAGACTTGGAGGGCCAAACGGTCTGTTGCTGTATTGTTCTTTGTTCTTTATCCCCATTTATAGTAAATGTTGCCCAATCATTCTGGGGTAAAGGGTGTAAAGGCTTCAACCTTTCTCATGGTGTCCATGCCATGTCCCATGTACTATCTGACTGGAGTCTGTAAGTAGGAACATAATGGTTACCTCGTGGATTTGTTAACATGCTTGAGTGCAATGGATGAAACTTTGGAATGTTCTTTGGCACTGTTCCTTAGCTGGAGTTTCTTCACATGCTGCAGCCAAGGATTGAATTGGACATTGACTTTCTCCTATATATTTTTGCACAATATTGTCTTGTTGAATGTTATTTACATATGTATGACATACTGTGCATCAACGTGGTGTGTTAGACAAACCACATCTAACACAGAATATGATAATGACTGTAATAATTGTTCCAGAATAAAACACTTGCAGAATAAAATACTCCTGACCTGCTACAGTTACTACAAACTTGCGTCCTTTTTCTATCACAGCATCAATTGCATATTCCTTAGATTTGTCCTGAAGTACCTTTCAGAAAGATTTGATAGATAGATATAATAACCAATTAAATAATAATTTAGCTTTGGTGAAATCATATTCCTTACCTTTGTTTTGACACTTGCCCATGAACTGAACAATCACTTCACTAGTTGTCCTCAGTATAATATGAACACAAACCTGTGTATCCTGAACTTGAGTTGAATTTGATGTTGATTTTTGAAAATCCAAAAAAACATTGTCAGGATCTTTGCAGTAATTGTCAGAAGTGTTTAGCGTTGTCATCTTCTGAACCCTTCAGTGCCAAAAGTGAGAAGTGATTTGATTGATCCTTGTTCCTTCTCAGCTATCTGCTGATCGAGTAAACAAACATTGATTTTCTTCTTTGACTAACTGAACTTCTGATAGAATATCATAGGTCTGTCAATCCATAGTTAGATGTTTGCTTTCCATTCTTTAAATTACTACTTTAAAAATTGGTTTTATAGTGCAGTACATTTTGTGTCTTTGTTGGCCTCTGCTTTTATTTCTTCTATGTTGGTGCTCTTTTAAGAACTACAAACTTATGGTGTCAGGTTTCAGCCTGTATGTAGTATCACACCAAAAGAAGGTTTTAGGACGTCATATGGGCTTTTCTTATTGTCGCACTAATTAGAAAAGGGCAAATGATAGATTCCACTTCATACAGTCACCATATTTAATATAGAATGCTTCTCTTTTAATAGTTTAAACCTGTATTATTTTCTGTGACTGTTTTGGATCTGTACTGTCAGGATCATATACAAAAGCTATTATTTAAATCCGGTCAACGTTTTTTTTCTTAAGGACAGAGAGCTTTAGAGTATTCATTGTGCTTCATTACAAGCATGTAACCTTTACCTTTGATTGTAGCACTGTATTTTTGGTTGTAGATGTACCTTCAGCTCTAAACTCAGACAGTTTGATAGTTGACTGTTGGGAAAACAGATACTACCCAACTACCTCTATGCAATCACCTTGTTAGCCTTAGCTTCCACCTACTATCACTAACTAATTATCATGATGAGCTCTTAACACCCAAATATTGCCATCATGATGCCATTTGTGACTTACCATTGAGGATAGTCCATATAACATATACTACAGATAGTCAGGTTCATCTTCAGTCAGGTACCTGAAGTTCCTTTACAACACTGGACAATTTCAAGGCTACGATGTTACAGACTTACACACAAAGCCTGGGTTCTATACTTCTAATATTGCTGTAAATTACAGAGACGTGACTCCATTTTGTTGAGAGTGTTACTGCAGACCAAACATACAGCTTTATACTGGACCATCACATGTTGTGATAACATGCAATGTTTTAAAAATACAAGCCTGCCTCATCTGGAATCTGTGCAATAATACAATAATTACCTCATCAAAAAATTCCAACATGCTAGCTAAATATTATTAGACCTTAACAAATCAATACTTTCCTGCGTTACCATTAATTTTGTTCCAAAGCCTCTCATTGCTCAGATTAAATTGATTGATATAACATTGCTGGACTTACCTTCCACCCTTTGTTTCAAAATAAGTATCTAATATAACCAATTCTTTAGCCATCTGCAACCACTCTTGAGTCGAAGAAACATTGAATGATTTTGGTCTGTGATTCTTTCATTTTCAGTCTCATTCATTCAGTATCCTTGCTGCATCTCATCTAGTTCTAACACTGCAGCAGGTACAGAAAATCTATTAATATCTTTTTTAAGTATGATTAAAAATGATAATTTGTTGAAACTTTTCATTTTGCACTCATTAGGGTAATTTGCATGAAATATGAAAGTAAAGGGAAACCATATCTATTCTGTTTGAGAAGAGAGCACTGAATGGTTGGCAAATGGACACTATTTGGTAGAGGCTTTGCCATGAAGGGTGCATCAATTAATAATGGTGGACAGTTAACTGCCAAGCTTTGTTTAAATTTTAAACTGGCAGTTTGAATCCGATCATGTAAAACGTTGCCCTGAGAAATTAGCCAGAGAACAGCTCTCAGCTAGTTTATTAAGCTGAAATGGGCAAAATGCATGTGCATGTTATTTACATCAGCAAAGAACTGTGCATTGATATAGGATGCTCATAGTTCACATTAAGTGTGTCAAGTTGTTAGTGCTCTCTGGGAATTGAGAATGACATCTATCATGCTAGATTAGGGTTTAGCTTACTGAGGAACCCAATTTTGGATTCAAACATCTTTTTTTCTATTGTGGAATTGTTGTGTCAAAATATGGAACTTACAGCGTCCATTTGGTTCCTCTTCTTTCCTCTGTCACTGCCATTCCATCTCATGGTTGAGATACTAAGCCTTGAAGCAGCACCTTGATGGATCAGGGTGTACCATGGCAAGGAGTCAGCAGCTTACTCCTTGAGGTCAATGGAAGCAATGCCTCTGTGCTTCAAGACGGCCTTGTACATACATCTCTTCCCCTGGTCATAATTTGAGTGTTGGCCAATGGAGAGCTGGAAGAAAACCTATCAAAAGAAGGTTGGTCCAATACTTCAATATACTCCTTAATCAATACTGCAACCCCTCCTCCTTTCCTTCCTACCTCACCACAACTTCATATTTCAGCATGAGAATCTACATCTACAACCAACATTCCATCAAATTTTCTTACTGGCTGCGCTGGTCTTAGAGGCTCATGTGCAGCATCAACTTCTGGGACTGAATCTTGGTGTCAATGCCAATCACCCCATGTAGAACCTCAGAGTGGCTCTGCTGACAGGGTCCCCAGTCCTCAATTACCATTTCTCCAGCCTCCACAAAGAATTATCAGCCTCTATTTCTGTCACCTCCAATGAGATGCCAGAACCCAGACACATATCCCCCTCTGCTCCATTGTCAGCATTCCACAGGGACTGTTCCCTCAAGGACTTCCTAGTCCATGTCTTCTCCAATCCCAGCACCTCCCCATACCCCATGGAATCATCCCATGCAATCACAAAAGGTGCAGCCTCTGCCCATTTACCTTCCCCTTCCTCACTATCCAAGACCCCAGACACACCTTCCAGGTGAAGCAGTGATTTACCTGTACTTCACTCAATCTAGTCAAATGTATTCACTATTCATAGTGTGATTTGCTCGGTACTGGGGAGACAAAATGCAGACAAAGTGACCACTTGCAGAAGACTTCTGTTCTGTCTGCAAAAATGAATCTGAGCTTCCAGTTCCCTGCCATGTCAACATGCCATTTTGTTCCCTGACCAATATTTCTGTCCCAGGCTTGCTGCAATGTTCCAGCAAGCCTCTGCGTGAGATGAAAGAGCAGCCTCTCATTTTCCATTTGGGGACCCTGCAGCTTCGAGCAGTCCAGATTGAGATCAATAACTATAGGATCTGATTCCATCCTTTCATGTTTTTTACCGACCCCACATCTGGTCCTGTAATGACATTGGGTAGGCTGCTCTCTCCGACTTTCAGCTCTTATTCTCACTGTATTCCCAAGCCAACATTTCTGTCACAAGCCTGCTGCAATGCTGCAGTGAATCTCAACTTCTCTTCTGTTCTGACCTGCTATCAATCATTCCTTTGTCTGCCTGCCCCCTCATATCTGTCTCTCTCTGGATTCCATCTCTACATATCCGCTTACCTTTTCACACTCCCACATTCTTAGCAACACCCTAAACTCATCTTCAACAGTTTTTCCAAGCTGCTATCAGTTCCGATGAAGAGTCACCAGACTCAAAACATTAACTCTGCTTTCTCCTCATGGATGTTACCAGATCCGCTGAGTTTTGTCAGCAATTTCTGTTTTTGATTTAGATCCACAGTCCTTTGATTTAGTTACAGAGAATGTTACCTACAACACATCAATCCTAAAACACACTGGAAAAAAATTGAAAGTGAAGGCAAAACATACTTAAAACTAGACTTAGCTTTATTTTTAAACATCATTTTAATATAGCACATTGGCATGCATGTTTATAAAAAGTCTGAGGGGAGAATTGTACAGTTTTCAATTTATCATCAGATGGTTGGTATCAGCAGACTCTCGCAATATTTTCTTTGAGTAAAGAAGTTGGTAAGTCATGTTGAGGTTGTACAGGACATTGGTGTGGCCTCTTCTGGAATACTGTGTCCCATTCTGCTCACCCAATTATAGGAAGGACATTAATAAGCTGGAGGAGGTTTAAAAGAGATTTGCTTGGATAGTGCCTGGTATAGAAGGTTTGAGTGATAAAGGAATGCTGGGTAGGCTGGGACATTTTTCACTGGAACATAGGAGAGTGAGAAGCAACCTGATAGAAGTGTATAAAATAATGAGGATATCGATAGGGTTAATGGTAGTTCCCAATCTAGGATAGGGAATTTCAAGACTGGGGGCACATTGCTAAGGTGAGAGGAGAGAGAATTAAAAAAGATATAAGGGGCAAAGTTTTTACACGAAGAATGGTTCACGTGTGGAATAAACATCTTGAAGAAGTGATGGAAGTGGGTACAATTACACCATTTAAAAGACATTTGGGTAACTACATGAATAGGTAAAGTTTGAGGGATATGGGCCAGGAGCAGACAGGTGGGACTAGTTTAGTTTGGGATTATGTTCGGTATGGGTTGGTTGAAGCAAACGACCTGTTTCTGGTGCTGTATGATTCTATGACTTCTTACTCCAGCAATATCTGTCACCCAATATTCTTTATGTTTTGATATCTCTTTCAAGAATTACTTCCTGAATCTCACTTTCCTCCCAAGTTATTCTAAATGTTCCTCAAAAGCACAAGTAAATCTCACTACAAGGGAATTGGTCCTACTCTGTTAAGGTACAGACCATTCAGCCTGAACAAATGCTATCTCCCCATATCTCATCCCAATGTTCCAAGACCAAATTCCCTCCCACCTGCACCATTTCTCCTGCCCCATGTAACTGAGCTGCTATGATGTGTTGGACTTGGCTACTCTCCAGATGAACAATCACTTTCTTCAGTATTCAGAAATGAATGGTGGCTGGAGAATGAGATATTCTCAAAGGGTTCCTGGACTACCTGTCTACTTCTTCTCTCTTCTAAGTAGTCATCCTATTACCCCTCTCCCTGCATACTCTTAAGCCATATGGGTGATCCCATGTATAAATATTCTGTCCACAAAGCTCTTAATTATGCAGATACACCACAGTCAAGTCATCCACTACTCGTAAGCTTAAGCTGCTGCAGCTAAGAGCACTACCTGCACAACTGTTTATCCTGCACGCAGGGAAAGGATAAGCTGTGTAGTCCAAAGTTTAAATGAAAGCTTTACTTAACCTTGATTACAAAAAATTTAAGTTCCTATATTCTTAGATTCAATTTCCTAACTTTGGAGAATAATCAGCAGGCAATCAACTAAAAGCCTTCCTAATTGTATCACAATCTGATTCCTTTTTCAGAAGCATAGACTTTAAGGAGCAGAAAGCAGAGCCCTGTGCACAATAACATATCAATGAATTCACCATAAACACAAACAAGGAAACCCAACTTCAAATCTTTACTTCAGTACATTCTCAATAAAGCTTCCACTTGACTAAGTTCCAGTCCTGACCAAGTGCCTTGACATAGTATTATAAGTAGAGGAAGCATACAGGAAATGTAAGCAAAAGATAACTGAAGTCAGCATTTTCGCTGCCCCGAGATTGACACTTGCAGAATATGGCTATGTTTACATTAAACAATCGTTAATCTTTTCAGAGGAACCTCGATTATCCGGCATTCGATTAACCGAATTTTGGGTTATCCAAACAAGATCGCAAGGCTAACCAAGGTCGCAAGGTTATTCGGCACTCAATTATCCAGCATTCGATTAACCAATCAAAATACTGCCTGCTTGTAACCTTCAGATAATCAAGGTTCATCTGTATATGTGTTTCGGGGCACACAAAAAGGTGAAATGGAAATTCAAATAAATTAACATTAAAAACAGCAAACAAATAATACAATTAGCCCCCATGAACCAAAACAATGTGATTAATGCTTGAAAATTGCTTTAGAAATAATAACCAATATATTTTCTCAGACTGAACTTGTGGAAACTTTAAGTAGGCCCAGAGTGACAACAAATACTAATAAAAAAAACTCAGTCTAAAATACAATTGGATATTAATTCCTCTAATCACAATGGGTCAGGCAACATCCACAGACAGAGAGCAAGCTAACATTTTGAATCTCTGACTCTTCATCAGAGCTGCTTATGCCCATGTCCTTCAGATAATCGAGATTCCTCTGTGTGTGTGTTTCAGGGAACACAAAAAGGTAAAATGAAAATTCAAATAAATTAATTTTGTCAGATTGAACTTGTGGAAATATTTTTAAGTATACCCAGAGTGACAACAAACATAACAAAAATACTCAGTCTAAAAAGCAATTGGATATTAATTGCTCTAACAGATTGCTGAGGTAGGAAAAATAATAACTTGCTTTGATGACAAATCTTAACCTATCGTCACAGAACATCAAGTATTCAATATCCTTTCCATCTCAGTTTTACGCAGTAAACATGTTGTTGTAAACTAGTATAAAACACTGACCCAGTATAGGTACAGAACCAGAAGTCAGCACTTTTCACAAAGTCCATAGGTTTAATTTAAAAAAAGGGTTTTGTGCCAAACTCCAAAATAATTGATATGTCCAGAATCATAATTTAATGTTAGATGGCAACAAAACACATATAGAGAGATCTTGAGAACCTAAAACAAAATAAGTCTTCCATCAAGCCAACAACAGAAGCAAATTGTAATGCCAATAAATGAGACCTATCATGATTTCAATTTCTAAACAACCTTAGAAGAGAAACAATTCCCAAGCAGGTTTGGAAAACAGAACACTCAGGGTAGATTAATCTAAATTGTTGACGAAAGAAGAAAAATTGTTAAACAAGTGAGTAATAAATGTGAAACTCTGCTTTCCATCAAAAAGACTGGCAAATATTCCTTCACCAACCAGTTACCCTGCAATACTGACAATGTCTGTTAAATATCAAAAATAAGTAAGTCCTTTCAGAGTAGCAGTGAACTACAAATTACTTGTTCTGCCATTTTATACTATACCCCAATAATTTAAATTCCACTCTTCTGATGTATTCAAAGTATTTTGGAAAGGTCTGCTAAGCTCTGCCCAATAATAAGGCTTCAATTGGTGATATAGAGACAGAGATCATTAGGGATTAGGATTCATGGGAACAAAATGAACCAGAACATAAGCAGAGGCATCTTGATTCTTACCCAGTTTCAAACATGCAACATCATTACCCCATAGATTATTATGTAACATTCCTTTGTTATTTCACAAATCTTCGTGGTTGAATATAATTTTACATTTGCAACAGCAGTTCACTCATCTATTATCCTCTGAGCATGGCTGGCAGGTGCCTGTGGCATAGACATTTGGGAAATCAATGGCCTTCAAAATCATCACAAATACATTTTCAGCAGCTAATTGTCTCTACAGTTTCTCACTGGTCATATTTATCAAAAATCTCAAAACAGAGTTTGAACATTTTTATGAATTCTTTCTCCATAACATCTAGGTAGCTGATAACATTGAAAACAAGAGATGCTGGAAATCACATTGGGTCAGGCAGCATCCACGGAGAGAGAGCAAACTAGTCTCGATGTCTAGTTTCAAGTCAAGATGACTCTTCATCAGAGCTCTGAAGTATCCCAGCTCTGCTGAAGAGTCAAAGACTCAAAATGTTAGCTTGCTCTCTCTCTGTGGATGTTTCCTGACCCGCTGTGATTTCCAGCAACTTTGTTTTCAGTACAGATTCCAGCATCTGCAATAATTTGCTCCTAACTGATAATATTATTGGAATCCCCTACTGAGGTTTGACCTGTATTCATTCCCAATCCACCAAAGTCCCCTGTGCTCACGAATGTCCGCCACCACAGTCTATGTTTGTGCTCTCAGTCAGAATAAACTGCAGCCCCCACTGCTCTCAAGCCTTCAAGCCTTCATATTCATGGATCACAATGTACTAATGATGATAAGCATAGTCCAATAGTCTTTTGATCTTAGCTTATAATATTCCATCACTTTTTACTCATGTCTAATTTTTTGACTAAAATTTATTGAGGAACACCATGTGAAGATTATTCAACTAATATGAAACACTTATAACAACACACACTAAAACATCAAATCAATGTTGAAGACAGCCATCTGAAGGATGATTGTATGGCAGAAAGCCCGAGTGTTTTAATGGATTCTCAAAGGTTTTATTTAGTTTTCCAACGAATATTAAATCCAAGACCCGGAAATTAAATGTTGTTTTCAGTGATTCACCAGCAACTTTTTATTTTGTCTCCTAAAGTGGTAATAGGGAGCTCTGCAACCTCCCAAATGATGACCTCTACGCATTTCTCATGTTATGAAATTGTCAATTGCATTCGAATTTTGAAACATTGAATCATTTCAATCACTGAAGAACTGAATCTCAGGCTTGGCAGAGTTGAGGTATCCATTCATCAGGAAGCTGGCACACGTCAGTTGAACTGAAAACATCATCCAGTGTGGTAGCACAGTGAGACACCATTGAAATATGGTCATTCAATTTTACACGGTTGTTTGATTTTTCAAGGTCTGGGATAGAACAGTTGTTGCTTCCTTTGTTTTATGAGGTGTTACAGTCAACATTCTCCTCAATTAAACATACTCTCATCTTGCTAAAAGCTATGTATCTCTTGCATTCCACCCCACTGCATTCTCTCTTATCTCAACCCTTACTCTCTGATTTTATGCTTTCAGATACTCAGGAACTGTTGCCTGCACAGCCCGAGGATAGGAAAGAAAGCCATGTTGCAGCCATATGGTTAACACTGTCTAGGAATGTGAGAACAGACAAAACGAATATTTGAATGAAAGAAAAGAGGACCTTTTTTTTCTCTAAGTGAATGTCCTTTTGAACAAAAATACAATAAAAGGTTCTTACAGTCAGTCAATACAGCTAAGTGTTGGAGTCAGGGCTCAGGAAAAAGCCCTGGGAGCTTGGAGAAAGACATTCGCATCAATGCACAAGTATAGTTGTGAACGAGTGAAAGGAACTCACAAAGCATTAATTCTTTGGTGCAAATGAGCCTGATTAGTGTTCAGGAAACAAAACCCAAGGGAAGCATTGGCTCACAGTTTATGAAAGACATTGGAGTTATGCCTGTGAGTAAGTGCTGGAGTGTAGCTTCCAAGAATCTATTGGAGAATAATCTTAGGAGCGGAAGGAGAATCAAAACATGAGCAGTCAGTGAGGCAGTCCACAATGGAGCAGTTTTTGAAGCAGTTATAGAGTCATAGAAATGTACGGCACAGAAGGAGACCCTTCAGTTCAATTTGTCCATGCTGACCAGATATTCTAAATTAATCTGTTCCTATTTGCCAGCACTTGGCCCATATCCCTCTAAACCCTTCCTATTCATGTACCCATCCAATTGCCTTTTAAATGTTGCAATTGTACCAGCCTCTACCACTTCTCCTGGCAGCTCCATGCACACATGTGTGAAAACTTTGCCCCTTACGTCCCTTTACATCTTTTCTCTCTCATCTTAAACTTATGCCCTCTACCTTTGGACTCCCCTACTTTGGGAGGAAGACTTTGGCAATTTACCCTATCCATGCCCTTCAGGAGTTTGTAAACCTCTATAAGGTCACCCCTCCCCCCACCACCAAGTTCCAATGCTACAGGGAAAAAAGCCCCAGCCTATTCAGTCTATACCTATAGCTGAAACCCTCTAACCATGGCAATATCCTTGTAAATCTTTCCTGCACTCTTTCGTGTTGAACAACATCTTTTCTAAAGCAGTGAGACCAGAATTGAATGCAATATTCTAGAAGTGGCCTCACTAAGGTTCTACACAGTGCAACATGACATCCCAATTCCTATACTCAATGCAATGACCAGTAAAAACAAAGTGTATCAAATGCCTTCTTCATTATCCTGTCTACCTGTGACCCAAGGCACTTTGAACCTGCATCCTAAGGTCTCTTTGCTCGTCAACACTCCCCCAGGACCCTACCATTAAGTGTATAAGTACTGCCCTAATTTGCCTTACAAAAATGGAATACTTCACATCTAAAGTGAACAACTGGAGTCCTCATGAAGTTTAATGAGATTTTCTGACTGTCAGTGTCACTAACACCTATGCAGAATTGCTGGTAAGTACATGAGCTTACTTTTTGCTCACAACTGCTGTTTGGCCATTCTTTATTTGTTACCAATATTTTCTCATATTAAGCTTTGGATGTTAGAATATAAATCATATCTGTCTTTGTGCAACCTAAAACCTTTAATGTCAATAATCTTTGCATGTTTGTTTAAGTTTTTTTGATACCAAGACAAACATAGTCCCAAACCTATTTAGTAGGCTACACAATAGCATTGTTTACATTTAAAGCTTGTTATAAACAGTGGAGGAGTAGGAGAAGGAAGAAATCATTGCACCTCTTCAACCTCCTCTACCATCTACAAGGACAAGGACAGGTAGAAATATGCGAACACCATAAAACTATAAGACCGTAAGATATATGTGCAGAATTAGGCCATTCAGCCCATCGAGTCTCCTCCAATATTCAATCGTGGCTGACATGTTTCTCAACCCCATTTTCCTACTCTCTCCCGTAAGCCTTGAGACCCTTACAAATCAAGAAGCCATCTATCTCTGGCTTAAATGTGGGCGGCACGGTGGCACAGTGGTTAGCATTGCTGCCTCACAGTGCCAGAGACCTGAGTTCAATTCCAGCCTCGGACAACTGTTTGTGTGGAGTTTGCACATTCTCCCTGTGTCTGCGTGGGTTTCCTCTGGGTGCTCTGGTTTCCTCCCACAGTCCAAAGATGTGCAGGTTAGGTGAATTGGCCATGCTAAATTGCCCATAGTGTTAGGTGAAGAGGTAAATGTAGGGGAATGGGTCAGGGTGGGTTGCTCTTTGGAGGGTTGGTGTGGACTTGTTGGGCCGAAGGGCCTGTTTCCACACTGTAAGTAATCTAAATACATTTAATGACTTAGCCTCCACAGCCTTCTGCAACAATGAGTTCCACAGATTCACCACTCTCGTGCTAAAGAAATTCTTCCTCATCTCAGTTCTAAAGGATCATCCTTTCACCCTAATGCAATGCCCTCAGGTCCTAGACTCTCCTACAAGTCAAAACACCTTCTCCATATCCACTCTATTCAGGCCTTACATTAAGCTGTAAGTTTCAATCAGATCCCCCCTCATCCTTCTGAACTCCATGAAGTATCAACCCAGAGTCCTCATCTGTTCCTCATATAACAAGTTCTTCATTCCTGGGATCATTCTTATAACCCTCCTCTGGACCCCCTCCAAGGTCCACATGTTCTTCTTTGGATACAGGGCCCAAAACTGCTCACAATATTCCAAATGTGGTCTGACCAGAGCAACATATATCTACTCTTGTATTCTACCTTGCTTGAAATGAATGCTAACATTACATTTGTATTTGTTACTGCCACTTGAATCTGCATGTTAACCTAAACAGAATCCTGAATTAGGACTCCTAAGTCCCTTTATAGTTCAGATTTCTGACATCTTCACCCAGGTAGAAATTAGTCCATGTCTCTATTCTTCCTAATAAAGTGCATAATTTCACACTTTCTTGTGTTGTATCCATCTGTCACTTCTTTGTCCACTCTCCCACTGTGTCCAACTCCATCTGCAGCCTCCCCACTTCCTTAGAAGTAACTGTCCCTCTGCCAATCTTTGTGTCATCTGCAAACTTGGCAACAATGCCCTCAGTTCCTTCACCCAAATAGTTAATGTACAACATAAATAGCTGTGGTCCCAACACTGACCCCTGTGGAACTACAATAGTCACCAGTTGCCATCCTGAAAAAGAGTCCTTTATCTCCACACTTTGCCTTCTGCTAGTCAGCCAGGTCATAACCTGTAATATCCCTCAAAGCCATTTCTTCACTAAAAAAGAAGTTGAACTCTATCCCTAACAGCACCATGGGTGTACCCACACCATATGGTCTGCTGCATTTCAAAATAGCAGTCCACACTGCTACCCCATCAAAGATAATAAGAATGGGCAACAAATGTTGACCTTGATAATGATACCCATGAACAACTAAAAAATAATAAAATCTCTCTGTTGAATCTGAGTAACTTCAGATATTGCTCCTGTATGAGATAGCGGTTTGAGAAATCCTCACTGTTAAGTTCTTTTTTTGAAAAGTCCTATTCCTCCCTCTGCATAGAGTTTCTCCTCTCTGCACCTTTTCTCAATCAAGTTGGAATGCCAGGGTCACTTAGTGTGTACAAATGACCAAATCTGTGCTCTCCTTGACTGGATGCACCAACTCACCAAATGACTTCCAAATACAAGCTACTTCCACAAATTCTGCAACAGCCAAATTAACTCACAAGCACCTAACTTGCAAGTCAGCTGAATGACTCTTTAAATTGCATTGGGATGTGCCCTGTTCCATGTGCAATCCTTGCTGCAGACCACCATGTTGTATGAGGCTGTCTGCACTATTATCCACCTGTGGGTAGATTTGCTGTACCATCCTCTTTTTGGCCAAGTTACACTATTATGATAGGCTCTGAAGAGGACCCAACTTGTATGTCATACTGTTTCAAGATATGAAACTGATCTTCTACCATGTCTGTTGACATTATAGCAGTGGGTGATGCTTAATGCACTCCTCAGTATTAACCCTTTGAGACCCTTATACCAGTGTACATTTCCCTCTCACGGCTGACTGTTCAACACAATTATCACTGGTGTTCAATGGATTTGTGCAGACCAAATGCCAAAAATGTGCATTATCTCAATTATATTGTTGTTAGATGTGACAGTCTGGCCATTCCATGATGCTTCTGGCATGTGCTTTACCATCATGGGCACCATGTGAGCTGCAGCACGAGTGACCAAAAGGATTGTGTCCATCTTCTATAGACTGCAGTCCTTCTGCAATGCTACACAGTCTGATTACATATCAAAGGTAGTTTAAAAAATGGGACTAACATTGGTATCATAACAGTTTTCTTCTCTGGGATTATTAACATCAGCAAAAAAAACTTTTGAAACATTTGAAATTATAAAATGGAAATTGCTGTTCAGTGAGCACCAATGCACCCAATGAACACAGGGCAAGCTGCCACCAATGGCATATAACTAGGCAGTTTTAAACATTCAGTAACAACATAAAACTTTGTTTGCACATGCAGTTAGTGTAAAATATAAGGCAATCTGGCACTCAAGATAAAAATCCCATTTGTTTGTAAATTTTAAAAGGTCTATTTTAACTAAGGTATCCAAAAGAACTTGGCACAGGGAGGCTTAAAGACAAAAAAAGCTTTATTCTCTCAGCCGTCATGGGAACAAAAACAAGTTACTTGGTTATTTGCCAAGCATCTGTTCATTTTGTTTCCTTCATTTGCCCAGGAAAAGCTGGCTGAAAAGTTTCTTCTTTTCAAACACAAATCAAAAATTACCTTTTAAACTTTAATGACATGTAATCAAAATTACAGTAACCAACATTTACATAGTTGTTTTGTATCTAGGTTTGTCCAATAGTCAGGCTTTCTATAGAAATATATTAGGGAATGCTCTGTGTCCGATATTGCACCTCAGAAGAATTGAATCACATCAGCTCTTAATCACAAGGGCAATGCACTTTTTGTATAAAAGAGGACAATTGCAGAAAAGAAAAAGGAGAGTTTAGCCTAATTTTGTCATTTCTATTCTAGAAAACATTTGAGGCAAACAGGCAACCTCGGAAAATGTTATAGATTCAGCTTGCAATGAAAGATATATGAATTATTTAGAACTGCCTGACAGGCTAATGGATATTATAGTCCCTAACTGTGTGGAATTTCAAACAGATTTTGCTAAACTTGGCCACAGATAATAAAGGGCATTCTTTAGCATCTTTCTGGCTTTGAAGAGTGGCAGCAGGAACATCACGGTCTGGATTGCTTTAGCAATGAACAAATGAGAATTAGAGGCCTCCATAAATCACAGCTGTTTCTAAGAAACCTGTTCAAAGTGTTCTGCACCTCTATTATTTTAGCACATATACAGAAGTTTAGAACACATTCCTCCAACCAAGTAGTGAGCAATGGTAAACCACCTCTTTACTATATTGAAGATTTTATTGACATCAGATGAGACATCTTAAAAGACAATAGTGGATTGTCCCTGTGTTAAAGTGAGCCCCATAGTTGTTTCATTTCTTTCACCGACATAAAAAGGACTTATTCCATTACAATTTAACATAGCAACAGAAAGAAATATTTAAAACATAAAATACGTAATACAAATACTTTTCAATCTCTGTGTAAGCT
Organism: Chiloscyllium punctatum; assembly: GCF_047496795.1. Classification (NCBI taxonomy): domain Eukaryota; kingdom Metazoa; phylum Chordata; class Chondrichthyes; order Orectolobiformes; family Hemiscylliidae; genus Chiloscyllium; species Chiloscyllium punctatum. The sequence goes on along the minus strand of NC_092750.1, from coordinate 45,019,418 downwards.
GTTTAAAATTACACTTTGCCTGATGTTTGTCTGCTTGAGATATAATTACAACTACTAATTCATATGTAAGCCTTATGGTGCATTTTGGCTTAAGGCAAGACTATCCTTATAAGCTACGTGTTGTTGACACATTAGCCTCCTTGTTATGTGGTAGTTTGGCAGAAAAGGTAGTGCATAGACAGCAATGGGTTAATATTGAAAACTTATTATTGTATAAATAGAAGTGTAGGTGTTCTTTCTGAAAAAATAAACCAGGTGGGAGCAAAAGCAAAATTGAATAAAAGCGTATTTATTCAGGTTTTGTTTAAGTCATCCTGTGTCAATGTGTTCAGACCTGTAATGTGCAGCCAGCTGAACTTTAAGTGCAGCTCATGTTCATTTCATTTGCACCTGGAATTTAAACACACAGTGAAACAAATGAGATATCCATACATTATGTAAGATCCCAATATTCACTCTCATGGGCACAACACAGCTTTCAGTCAAATGTTCATTTCTGTAAAATTGGTCATAAACTTGTTGGTGTCATTTTATGTCCATTGAGAATGAAACTGATTCACACATCATTGGATCAACTCCAGAGACTTCAAAAATGAGAGATGGGATGTGGCTACAGAAATTCCGCCTGCAATTGTCCAGGGATGTGTCGGCTTAGTGGATTAGCCACAAGAAATTTAGATTATAGGGATAGTGTAGTGGGGTGGGTCTGTGTGGGATGATCTTTGGAAGGTGTGTGGGTGCCCTTCCAATGCTTTCATCCTGGTTAGAAGTGGTCATGTATTTATGGAGGAGGTATAAACTTTCTTATAGTGCAGATAAAGTCCATTTAAGTACCACGATCCAGAGTTAATTAAATCCCCAACCCTTTAAAAATGAAGAAAATGGGCTACAGCTGTTCATTACAGCTGCACAGTTATGGTACATGGGGATTGAAGGGACAGAGCTAGAGGGTTTGAATGCTTTTCATAAGATTGGGCTGAAGCTTCAGATAATGAAGGCAGGTCATCCAACTACTGTACCTCAGAACTTGCCACCTCCATACCTGCCGCAAGGGGCAGGAGGCATGATCTAACCCCTACCATGACCTTCCAAACAGAAAGTCATGCAGGGGTAATTTCCACAGAGACAAGAGATTTCCTCATTCAAGCTTCCCAACTCCATGGTGTAGGGTTGGCCTTGGTATTTGGTTTCATCTAATGTGATTCCAGTCTTGCACCGCTGTAGTTTGCAGCAGTAAATCTCTCTGTTATATTAAACCTGTACAAGAGGATGCAGTCCTCTTGTACAAGAAGGACCTGTACAAGAAGGCCCACCCTACATTCTCTCATGGCACTAAGAGATATGCAACAAATGCCAGTATTCCAAGAATGAATTATAAAAATGAATGGGAAAGATTATAATAGAAGTAAGTGTTATTAGCTCTATAACATGTATCACTTTGGAATTTAAGGCTGCAGATATCAATTACCATCTTTCATGAATATAGATAGGCAGTGTTCATAGTCTAATTCCCGAAGAATCCTATGCTGAAAATATTCAGAGCTGTTATCAGTTCCCATTAAAACTAAAGAGATTGCTTCTTTTTTGCATGCTGCTGTCACAGCCATGGCTATGGTTCAAATTCGGTTTATACTCAGATAGCTGGACTCAAGCAGCATCCAACATACAATTCACATCTGTGTTGGAATAGAGATGTGATGGTCATTCAAAATAGACAGGGAAAAAACAAATCTGTCAGCAACAAAGTTAGATTGAGTACATTCTCCAGATTAGACAACTATTAATGATAGTTGAACCTGATTGAACTCACCAGTAAAATTTTGTTTCTATGAATATCTTTTAAGAGGATCCACATGTAGCAAGAGGAGAGAAACCCAGGTCAGAGTGCCTTCACCCCCAAGAAATGGGGTTAGTTGGGGCCTGGTGGGGATATCATAAAATTGTTCAATTTTCAAACCCATCTCCCAACTGCACTTTCTTCATTCTATGAGGGAATTTGAGAAAGGAGTGGTGAGGGCAGTGTGTAATGGTGAGCAAGCAAACAGTTCCCAAAGGATGAGTTTTTTTTTTAATCTTTTAAGGTGTCTGCATATCTTCATTTTAAATTAGTTTTTAGTTGTAATGCACAGATTTTTTTTTCAATCTTAGAAATTTTGACAGATAAAACAGCATAAGAATGAGCAGATACATAAGGTTAAGTGCTTTTATGACACATCTTGTATACTAGAAGAAGTATGACTATGTCTGGCCCCACCAAAACTAGCCACATTTGATCAGAGCCATGAAATTGGCTAGCCCCTGCCCTTACCCAGGTTAAGCCAAATGCCACCCCGCCAATGTCCAATCAGACTCCATCCCAACATGATATCCGATTACACCATTCCCCGACTCACAACCACAAACCCCTGAACCAGCAGCAGTGTCTGAGTCTATCTCTAAATAATGCACTCTCGAATGAACATGCACATTGTTGTTTACATTACAGAATGCTCCGATATGCATAGCAGTCTTTATGATAGAGCCTTCATTTTTTGTTGCACATATGTAATACTTGGTATTGAAGGTGGCTTGGAACCAAATAAGTTGAGGGTCTTAACTGCAATGAAAGATGAATCCAGCTCAGAAAGGCAGAAGCAATTAGGTCATGGCAGCCATTTGGTAATGGAGTCCAGCTGCCCTTGTCTGCTTGTCAGACTCCATCTGACTAGTTCCAAGTCTGGGTCCTTCTCTTCTCATGGACTTTGTTGACTTAGAGCCAATCTACATCATTGTGAAAAGCAGGAATTGGATTCTAAGTAGATTTGAATCATGCGTATCAATATGAAGGAGACGTTTACAGGCCTCATTTTCCTTTGTGATAGGAATTGTTGATAATGTAATCCTAAAATAAAGTTCTAGGAAGATTCCACAAATGAATACTTGGCAACACAAACAGTTAACAGCTTGAGTGCAGACTTTGAAGCTGCAGTGTCAAAAGAATGTACAATACTTGCCAGAACGTTTCCAGTAATATGTCTCTTTCCTACTTATAAAAACTCCACTTTAAAAATTATACTCAGTTTGTGAACAATTCTACAGGAATTTTTCCAAAAGAATATTAAGAAGCCAAATTAAATTTCTGGAGGTGATCTGTGTGTTTATCTTAAATATTGTTTGGACAGTAATAGCTCTGAACAAATATTTTCTGCCTGTATGCTATTGCATCTTTTATTATTTTATAACTCATTCACAATAATACATACTAAAATAACAATTGAAGCAAATATTTTCTTTTGAAATTAAATGCAATAGTTTCTAACTTTTTCAATTAATTTTGAGACTTTAATTACATTTCAAAATTACCCCAGGTTTGACTTTTCGAGGCAATTCAGTCAGTCAAATTTGCACATAAACTGTTTAGCATAGACTGGTTCTTTATAATCCCTATTCCATTTCCAGTTCAAACAGCACAACATCTAATTTAAGTGGAATACATTGAAAAAACATTACTTTTTATGCAGATTTCACTCAAGAATGCTTGCAAAGTGGGACTTGCATTACCCACAATAATAAATCCTGATGGATATTTGAAATTACTGAATGATCAAAAAACTGTAAAATTGGATATGTTTCCATTGCCTGTATAATATGTAAAACACAGAAATAAGTGAAATATGATCATATATTTTGTTTAATTTTAATTGGGCTGGATTTTATCAATGGGTGAGAATATTGGTAATCATGGAGCTGTAAAATATATTGCACTATCTTGCTCGTAGTATTGTTTTGCAAAAATATATATTTGGTAATTGAGAAAGTGGTGAAGTGCAAGTGCAATGAAAATTGATTTTAAATCAGTGATATGGTGATCCTATCTCTTTGTTCTCTAGAGAGTCTAAAAGCCAGAGGTTTAATAGGTCCATTCCAAAGAAGTATTATATCAAATTCAAAACATTAACTCTATTTCTCTTTCCACAGATGCTGTCAGATCCACAGAATTTCTCCAGCACTTTCTGTTTTTATTTCTGCATTCAATTTTTTCTTCCTCCCCTTTTTCAATTGGACTCTTCTCTGAAGGACGGTTTTTCAGAGAATTTTATCAAGTCATATGTTTTTGGAGGCTGATCCTCAATGAATTCACATCCCAGTCACATATTTAATTACCAATTAGGCTAAAGAAAACATTTACACATTTATTTGGAAGGTAATACTTTCTTTTGTTCTCAATCACACTGGTTGTACACCATCTGCAATTTAAATGATTGTTGGGAGTATTTCAACAACATGAGTCTCAAGTGACCATTCAAAGATTAATGTCAAGTCTGTGGTTGAGTTTCATTTTTCCCTGTCCCTTGTAAAAATCTATGGCTTCTTGGTCAGTGGCTTTACTAACCTATGTTGGTTGCCAATTCAGAAATGCATTAATTTTAAAATGCTTACCTGTGTTTTCTTACTGCCAGTTTCCATTTCTATACATTGTCAACACTACAACCATTTCAAACATGTGCCCTCCACTAATTCCATTTTCTTGCGTATCCCCAATTTGAAACAATCTAACACTGACAACAATCCCCTGGGCTATAGCTCTGAAATTTCCTCCTGAAAATGTCTCCACTGCTCTTTTTCTTCTTTTAAAACTCTCCTTTAAATGTATCCCCTGCTTTGTTACATATTCATAGATTTGCTTATGTGTCTGTGTCAAACTATTTTTTTTAAAGTAGACTTTATGACACTCTTCATGACCACTGGATATCTCAAAAGTGCTTTGTAGTCAATGAAGTATATCTGAGGTATAGACATTGTTGTAATATAGGAAATGCACACAGCACACACAAATAGCAATGTAAAAGTTGGTTTAGTTTTAAATGCCAGCACGACTAATAAACTATAATGGTGATTGGTCATGTTCTCCATAACCATCTGAGATGTCATGGGTAGATTATTCTTAGTGCTATTAGTCTGCATTATTTGTAACAAGTGGGGAAGGATGGGGGGTGCGGGAGGTAGGGAGACCAGGAAAGGGTGAAGGGAGAGGTAGGGAGACTGGGAAAGGGTGAGAGGAGAGGTAGGGAACTGTGAAAGGGTGAGGGGAGAGGAAGGGAGACTGGGAAAGGGTGAGAGGAGAGGTAGGGGACCATGAAAGGGTGAGGGGAGAGGAAGGGAGACTGGGAAAGGGTGCCAAAATCTAAACCAGATGTTAGGTGCACATTTGGTAAACAACATTAAATAGCTAGTTGCATCACGCTAGAGATACAGAATCACCTTTTATGGGACATGAGACTCAATTTAAGAGTAAATGCACATTATTATTCGCTGTATAGACTTAGCACTAGAACAACTGACACTGCAACACTGTTCTTAGAAATCGGGCACGAGCAAGCTCCTCTCATAACTTGATTGACAGAGCTTACCTCATGATGTCTAATAAACCTTTCAGGGACTTACGTTTTATACCAGAATAATGACCTTTAATTTTGGGTTGATTTTGGGATAAATATTGCCTTATCAACTCAAGAAGGCAAGTGGGGCCTCTGTTTAACATCCCAGCTGAAAGGGAGCTTCTCTGACAGTGCAGCATTCCCTCAGTACTACACTGGAATGTCAATCCTGAGCTTTACATTCAAACCCAGAAGTAGGGTTTGAAACAGTAACTTTCTAACTCAGAGGTAAGTGTGCTGCCAATTGAGTCACGGCTGCAACTCAGTGTGTTTGATGTGTTTCTGTGAAGTGCTTTGGAATAATTCACAACATTAAAGCCATTGGCCTGAATCTTCCAAACTGCAGTGGAATCTTTATTTCCAATTCAGTTCAGACTAAAGTTGCTCACTTACTTTTGTATGAGTTTTCAAAGGCATGTCTGAGCCAGGAACCTCACAACTGAGCATCACAATCTATTGCAGGAAATAACACAAGCAGCAGAGGAGTGCTGAAAACAGGCCCATTTTCAGCAGTAGTTGGCATATCCTATGGTTTAAAGACACTAAAGCCCCTTTGACAGCTATGGAGAGAAGGTAAGTGTGTAAGGTAACTGATAAGTTAGGGTATCAGGTGGTTGGGTGATAGAATGCCAGGTGAGTGAGAGGGTACAGGTGGCTGGATTAGTGATCAGGTAGGATGTCAAATGGATGAGGCGATAGGGTGTGAAGTAGGGGTTGAGTTGCAAGGAGAGTGAGGGGTACAGTTGCCAAGTGGAGGTGGGAGAGGTAGGGTTACAGACAAATGGGTAAGGTCTTAAGATAGGTTATGGAGTACAGGTAGGGGGTGAGGTGAAGGACACTAATTAGGGGCTGCTGTGGCCGATTCAGCCAGGAAGGTGGATTCTGGGGATTGGGGTTGAGGTAGAGTTGGATCAAGCCGAGTCCAGGAGTCATCAAGGGGTTGGGAGTCTGGGTGGGAGGGCTGAATCAGGACGTGAGGTGATGGGATTCCAATATTTGGAGTCAATGAGGAAGTTCCAAGTGGCCAGTTATGAGGGTGCTTAGGAGTAAATTTGGAGGAGTGTCCGGTGTCCATGAGGGGAGCTTCGGTGAGGACATGAGTTGGGAGGTATTTGGTCAGGTCATCATTGTTTGTGTGATAGATCCATGGGGTTACGGTGGTGAGTTGGAGTTGGTTAGGGTGAGGCAGTCAGGTATCAGTGGGAACTCAGGGAGTGTGGCAGATGGGAGGGTATGCAGGGTTGGATCAGGGATCCAGGGAGTTGTGAAGTGTTTGAGTGGGAGTTAGGAGTCTGATCAGGAATGGGCTTGATTGTTCATGGTAGGTCAGAAGAGGAATCACGGGTTGGGAGGAGGTGAGGTTGGATCCATGAAGGGGTTTGTTTGGTGCCCACAGCCTGTTAAAGGGGGTAGTTAGAGATGGGGACAGTATGAATGTTAAGTCAAGACAGTTCAATACTTCACCAAGTGTTTCAACAGGTCCTAATGCCTCTATCCTTTCCTGGCCAACTATACAGGTAGGTTAGTCAAAACCCTGCAATATCTCTGACTCTAACTCAGAGATGGGAACCTGTGCAGAAAGTTGCAAACACCAGATAATTTCCCATCATAATTTTCAACTTCCGAGACAAATCCTGTGGAGTCAGCTGTTTTGCAGCTTCTGTATAGTCCCATTGAGCAACTGCAGTCTACGTTTCAGCAATGGCTATCTTCCTATTCTAGGATATGATGTTAATGCAAACCGCTGCTGTTTTTGTTGTTTGTTATCACAAGCCTCTCATCAATAGAGGTAACTGGTCTTGCACTTACTAATTGGATAGATCTTGAAATCACTGCAATCCACTACCAACTAAGAAAAATTACAAACCCCAGGGATCCATGACCACCAGGAAGTACTGTTTCTTTTGATTTTGTGGTAATGTTTTTCTGATGGTTATTAGAAATTCTGGATCTGCCTTAGATATTTTCTTATGAGCAAGTCCAAGCCTTGTATCCTTCACATTAATAATTATTTCTGTGTTGCCCTAATTCAAATGATGCAACTAGAGAAGTGGAACAATGGAACAATATAAAATTATGATACAAAGTAAATGTTATGATCGACATGATGATGATCAGAAATCTGAAGTACTTGTGGACTTTTAATTCCAATGTGTTTTTTTTTAAAGAGGCCTGCTACATCTAAAAAGTGATTATTGATATAAATTCAGTGATTATCAGGCATAGTCCTGTGTTGTTCCATGATGTGTAAAACCTATACGAACTCAGGAAAACTTGAAATAGAAACTATAAAAAAAACAAGAGATGACGAGAGCCTGACGACTCACTTTCCTCGCAGCAGGAAATCATCTCATGTAGTCATTTTTGTGTTTTACCCTCCAATGCATATCCATAAAAAAAGACATTATAAAATGACTGCTCTTCTGGACTGTATGTGTTCGTGGCCTGACATGCGAACGTGTTGGCTGATGTTCTGCAAAGGGCACTGTTTGAGAACATTCATTAAACACCCTTGCAATACAGAGAGAAACATGTTCATCCTGAGTACAGCCAATCAGCCACTGTTGAAAGGAACTAAGATAAAAGAATTCCAATCACTGTGCAAAGCCGAGAATCTAGAAATCAACTGCTTTAACTACCAACACTAATGCTACCGGTACTATCCAATGTAATAATTGAAAAGTTTGACCATCTACGCTTCATGAACAAATCAGGGGCAATACGTTTTTGGAAACTCATCATTTTTAGTCACACTTCTTATTAACAAACTGTGCGTTCGTGTTCCATTATTATTTATTCTCATTTTAAGGACTAATAAACTCACTCTTCTGTTAACTCAAGAAAGCCTGGTTAAATTGACTCCATTAAAAGCATAAATTAATTTGGTCTGAAACAAAGGTATCCACAGGAGAAGGGATTTTTTTTTTAACTTACCTTGTTGTGAACAACAAAGGGTTCAGTTGAATAAAGAAGGGGAGTCAGTTCATCTATCTTCAGTCATGAGCTTAACAATTTGGGGTATCCTGCTGGAACTGTGACAAGTTAGGAAACCTCACCCAGGGAATGTTCACAACATGATGTTGACATGTGCCCTTAAGTATCTTTCCAATCATTCAAAAGGTGAATCCAATTGCCACACTGATGGGAGCATTCGATGTAAAGTCAGAAAATTAGTTTATTTTACAAAATGTATGCATCTTAACAAATTAATTCCAGACCTTTTCTTCCTAAAATTGCTAACAACTAGTGAGTTGAATTATCTTGTTTCTCCCTATCTGAGATCTGACCCATCTTGGCAGCACCAAATACACAGTTAGGTACAGCAGAATACTTTGTCAAGAGACTTATTTAGGCAGCACTACTACATACAGTAAAACAAAGACTAGGCTGAGGTATTGTTAGCTTCTTAATTCTAGTGGTGCTTTGTAATAACATGGTGAGTGACTATTCACTTTCACTATCAGTCACTTAGTCCATTTCTTTTGGCCTTTCCTGTATAAAATTTTAATGCGTACATTTACAGTTCCACAGAAATATTTTTTCTTGTGATCACTGTATATTAGTTATCTCCAATAGGATTGTATTGTTTGCCAAATTTGTAGTAATCAGTTCACCATATTTCCCACTTGATACAGAATATATGAAATATCAATAAAGCAAATATACATTCTTTTGAAAATAAGTTTGTAGTTATAAATCATTTGCGATCAATACCAATACACTACTGTCAGAGTCTGAAAGCCAACTGCAATTCTACCTTCCACAAAGGATGATGGCAATCTGTTAACTGAAGTTCTGTTTCTGAAAATGAGTTTCAGTTATTTCAATAAACAAATTTCCTTAAGAGTAATCCATCTCTAGTTTATCAGATTTGAGATAGTAGAAGACTGGGGAAGAAAAATGATCAACAAACTCTACGTATTGGCTTCCACACTGATCCTTGTATTGCTTGCACTCTGTCCCCTGCCTTTTCCATACCCAGTATTCGGGTATTGAATACATCTTTGACTCATAGCCAACCTCCTGAAATCTTCCCTTTCATGCCAGCAGTGCCTTATTCCTTTCAATCACTTATTTCAATGCTTTCATTAAGATGAAGGCTGAACACATTTGGATATTGCTGCACCAACTCAGCTTGCCAAAATTGAGTACTTCAGTCCTCTTTAGCAGCCAGGCAGCACTTTCTGTCACTCACATGCCTGAACTGTTTTGGGAAAACTGCCAACTACCCTCTAAACAAAACCAAGTTCCTCACTTAGCATCACCCTGTCACTAGATTCTCCAAGAAAATTGAGAATTATCAGATTGTTGTTCTTCCAAAAGTCAGGCCTGCTTTTAAAGCATTTCACAGTGTGGTCCCACAGATCCAAACATAGCATCATTGAGAAGCACCAATAGAGAACAGAAATGGAAAGGTAACAACTGATTAATTTAGGTACCCTCCAGTGTGGAAACAGGCCATTTGGCCCAACAAGTCCACACTAACCTCTGAAGAGTAGCCCACACAGACCCATTCACCTACCCTATATTTACCCGAACTAATGCACCTAACACTTTGGGTAATTTAGTATGGCCAAATAACCTAACTTGCACATCTCTGGACTGTGGGAGGAAACCAGAGCACCCAGAGGAAACCAGCACAGACATGGGGAGAACGTGCAAACTCCACACAGAGTCACCCGAGGCAGGAATTAAACTCAGGTTTCTAGCGCTGTGAGGCAGCAATGCTAACCACTGAGCCTCCATGCCACCCTTTGATGGGCCACTTTTTTATCATTTGGCCCTTCAGCATTCAGGTCACTAAAAATCTAGCAACTGAACTATATTCTGATCAATTTGACCAGACCAATATGTGATCCCTGGTTAATTGTTCTTTGCTGAATTAGGGATGGATAATAGACAGTAGTCTAGTGAGCAGGACCTATACTAATACCCACTTTGGAAATTTTTTATTAATGTTTAATATGTGTTAATAGGGTTCATTTAGGAGTGTTACTAAAACATTCTGCACTTTTCTCCTGTTCTGTCTCATTACTGCAGCACCACATGACTTTAAATATCATTTATTAAGGTTCAAAATACATTAATAAAGTATCATGCAGTCTATTAATACATTACAATATATGTGAGGATCTTGAGATTTTTGGCCACAAGTCTAGTTTTGTGGAGAAAAGTTCAGAACTTGCTATTTTTGTATCCTAGTTGATAGTTCACTTTTTGTGCCTTGTTATTTGTACAAGCCTATTGTATTGTATTGTATTGTTACTTCCATTACTGTTAAATTAATTGTAATTACACAAATTTTCAATTATACACTAATGTCACAGTCCTACAGTAAATAGTCTTCACAAATGGTTCAGATTTGTTCACTCAGCCAACTAATGAAATGACAATGAGTTGGCGACCTTCTCTGCTTAGTTGAACAACTCAAAGTGATGACCTACCTGAGCACACAATATCCCTGGGCTTCCCAAACGACAGCTCAAGGTCCACAGATGTTAAAGCTCCTTGCCAGGTATGCCCAGCCAAAGAACTTTCTGCAACGTTTTGAATGGAGCAGTAGGCCATTAATCACAAAGAGTCATCTGGACTTGCTTCTCTCCATGGCTGCTGTCAGACTCACTGTGATCTCCAGTATTTGTTGTTTTCAGTACAGATTTCAGGATCTGCAGTAATTTGCTGCTAGGCCATTAATTATCCTTGTCGCCCTCTTTGGTATGAATGGTGGATCAATCCCTGGTCTAAAACATTCCCTTGCAGCCTCACGACCCTCTCCAACACCTGTCTGTTCACTGCATGGATAGAATGGTAACACTCCTCTGCTGCATAGTGTGTTGGATGGGATCAGCATCATTTGGTTTAAGTTGTATACTAGTTTCAACGGGAAAAAATGCAATCAATCTGAGATCAACGTTTGGTTCTCTAAGGCTGAAATTGCTTCGTTATTTAGATTTACATGTTTCTGTGTAAATGAAACCCCAAGACATTACTAGTACAAAGGCAAAATATTCACATGAATTGGATGTGGACAAAGCTACATAAACGTGCAGTAGAGAGTTTCCGCAGATAACTATCTCACAAGTTCTTCAAACAATCAAGGAAATATAGATGTATCAATGCTTTAAAATAAAACTTCTGTTCATTAGTTAACTAGGAAATTCCTCCCCAAAAACATTGGTACCACATTGTGGTAAAAACAATGACTGCAGATGCTGGAAAGCAAATACTGGATTAGTGGTGCTGGAAGAGCACAGCAGTTCAGGCAGCATCCAACGAGCAGCGAAATCGACCTTTCGGGCAAAAGCCCTTCATCAGGAATAAAGGCAGTGAGCCTGAAGCGTGGAGAGATAAGCTAGAGGAGGGTGGGGGTGGGGAAAGAGTAGCATAGAGTACAATGGGTGAGTGGGGGATGAGATGAAGGTGATAGGTCAAGGAGGAGAGGGTGGAGTGGATAGGTGGAAAAGGAGATAGGCAGGTCGGACAAGTCCGGACAAGTCAAGGAAACAGTGCTGAGCTGGAAGTTTGAAACTCGGATGAGGAAGGGGAAGGGGAAATGAGGAAGCTGTTGAAGTCCACATTGATGCCCTGGGTTGAAGTGTTCTGAGGCGGAAGATGAGGCGTTCTTCCTCCAGGCGTCTGGTGGTGAAGGAGCAGCGGTGAAGGAGGCCCAGGACCTCCATGTCCTCGGCAGAGTGGGAGGGGAAGTTGAAATGTTGGGCCACGGAGCGGTTTGGTTGATTGGTGCGGGTGTCTCGGAGATGTTCCCTAAAGCGCTCTGCTAGGAGGCGCCCAGTCTCCCCAATGTAGTGGAGATCATATCGGGAGCAACGGATACAATAAATGATATTAGTGGATGTGCAGGTAAAACTTTGATGGATGTGGAAGGCTCATTTAGGGCCTTGGATAGAGGTGAGGGAGGAGGTGTGGGCACAGGTTTTACAGTTCCTGTGGTGACAGGGGAAAGTGCCAGAATGGGAGGGTGGGTCGTAGGGGGGTGTGGACCTGACCAGGTAGTTGAGGAGGGAACGGTCTTTGCGGAAGGCGGAAAGGGGTGGGGAGGGAAATATATCTCTGGTGGTGGGGTCCTTTTGGAGGTGGCGGAAATGTCGGCGGATGATTTGGTTTATGCGAAGGTTTGTAGGGTCGAAGGTGAGCACCAGGGGCGTTCTGTCCTTGTTACGGTTGGAGGGGTGGGGTTTGAGGGCAAAGGTGCGGGATGTGGACGAGATGAATTGGAGGGCATCTTTAACCACGTGGGAAGGGAAATTGCGGTCTCTAAAGAAAGAGGCCATCTGGTGTGTTCTATGGTGGAACTGGTCCTCCTGGGAGCAGATACGGCGGAGGCGGAGAAATTGTGAATACGGGATGGCATTTTTGCAAGAGATAGGGTGGGAAGAGGTGTAATCCAGGTAGCTGTGGGAGTCGGTGGGTTTGTAAAAAATAACAGTGTCAAGTCGGTCGTCACTAATGGAGATGGAGAGGTCCAGGAAGGGGAGCAAGGTGTCAGAGATGGTCCAGGTAAATCTAAGGTCAGGGTGGAATGTGTTGGTGAACTACCTGGTCAGGTCCACACCCCCCTATGACCCACCCTCCCATTCTGGCACTTTCCCCTGTCACCGCAGGAACTGTAAAACCTGTGCCCACACCTCCTCCCTCACCTCTATCCAAGGCCCTAAAGGAGCCTTCCACATCCATCAAAGTTTTACCTGCACATCCACTAATATCATTTATTGTATCCGTTGCTCCCGATGTGCTCTCCTCTACATTGGGGAGATTGGGCGCCTCCTAGCAGAGCGCTTTAGGGAACACCTCCAAGACACCCGCACCAATCAACCAAACCGTCCCGTGGCCCAACATTTCAACTCCCCCTCCCACTCTGCCAAGGGCATGGAGGTCCTGGGCCTCCTTCACCGCTGCTCCCTCACCACCAGACGCCTGGAGGAAGAACGCCTTATCTTCCGCCTCGGAACACGCCAACCCCAGGGCATCAATGTGGACTTCAACAGCTTCCTCATTTCCCCTTCCCCCACCTCATCCGAGTTTCAAACTTGCAGCTCAGCAATGTCTCCTTGACTTGTCCGGACTTGTCCGACCTGCCTATCTTCTTTTCCACCTATCCACTCCACCCTCTCCTCCTTGACCTATCACCTTCATCTCATCCCCCACTCACCCATTGTACTCTATGCTACTCTTTCCCCACCCCCACCCTCCTCTAGCTTATCTCTCCACGTTTCAGGCTCACTGCCTTTATTCCTGATGAAGGGCTTTTGCCCGAAAGGTCGATTTCGCTGCTCGTTGGATGCTGCCTGAACTGCTGTGTTCTTCCAACACCACTAATCCAGTATGGTACAACATTGTGTCATACTGAAAAGCTCCAGGAAATACTATTCCTGTAAAACAATTATTTCAAACAAGGTCTTCCCGTTTTCAGCTCTACGATGTGGTTACAATCTCCTGTTGAGGAAGTTCTCATCTTAGAGCAAGAATGATGCCATTTAGTATTGTTTGAGAAAGTTAAATTAAACTTACACTACTTCTCACCATGTTGAATATGCTGCTAAACCAAGTTTCAAAACTGATCTTTTATTGTATTTCCTGTATAACAGAAGGCCTCATATCACTAACCCAGTAACTAGCCATCCCAAAATATAAACAAATTTCTAGTAAATAAAGGCAAAAGGAAGGTACAACAAAGGTCACAAGAATCACCAGATCACTGAGGTCACAATGTTCCATTAAACTCTCATCTAAGAGTTCTCTGGTGCCAATTAGCAATGCAGTGTTTGGGAAAATATGAAGTTTCAATCTTAGAAAGAAGTGACAACCACCTTCAGATAAAGGTGGGCAAGGGGCCAACAGTTATCCTGAAATTATGAGTGGCTTTCCTGTGCCAGATGGCTAGAAGGGTTCAAATGGGTGATCAATGCAACATAAACTACCAGCCCCTAGAAATAGAGTATGTCAAAAAGAGTTCAGGGCCTTGTTGGCCAGTCCTTGCCAGGTGATCCTTGTATGGTACAGTCCTTGTCAAGGAGCTATCTTCTACACATGGAAGGTGGATCAGAAGAAATTTAGGCAAGACCCAGGGAAAGGTTCCCTAACACTCAGGCTGGAGAGCAGAATGTTGCCTTCACGACTTTAAGGAAGTTGACACACTCCATGCTAACTGCATAATCATCCTCTGGGATCAAGGAAAAATCCTCAATTATCACAGTTTGCACATTCTTCTTTATCAAACGAAATAGTACATTGTATCTAAACTGCTATTTTTTAGAAAATGTAATAAACTATCTGAAAATCCTTTACAAATGGCCTGCTGCCTATATCAAGTAACTGAGGTCTTTAATCATACCCTGCACCCTACCTTAACTGAAATTTAATACAGTAAAAGGTATGTTATATGCACAATCTTTATGTGAACAAATTCACAAAGTCAGCTTGGTCTAGTATGACAAAAAAAAACTACTTCCCAGTCGAACTAGAAGAGACTCCCATATTGAATAAGAAGTAGAGTATTGCATGTTAGTAAATAGTTATAGGTTACATTAATATGTTAGACATTGTGACAGAGATTATGAGGAAGACCAGGATATTAGGTCTTACTCCTCTAAGAGTGAGCTCATAAGAACTTTGAGAAAAGATGTACAAGCTTCTGTTTTTATTATGCTTTTATGAAATCTAATCGGAAAGGACAAAATGATTTCAATGTTACCAAAGTACTGGTTTACCAGACAGAATGGCAGACATGTGATAGACTATTTTAGTTTGAGGCAAAAGGAATGGTCTTATTTTCAATGAAGTGAGTGCAGACTATGTTAATGCTCACTGGGTTCTGCTAACTACACTTGTGAGTATGCACTCTTTAAATCTATGGTCTATCAGACAGCAATGAAACATTTTAGAAACAATGACATCAGTCTCTAGGAACACAAGCCCTCTTGTCCAAGTGCCAAAGCCTTGAGCTAAGTCAATGGCAATGTGGATACATTGGTTTAGATAGGTAATTAATTTATTGAAATACCATCATTTTGGTAGGTGCTGAATTGTGATAATGGCACAAATTTTAAAAATGAATCGTGTTTCATAATCTAGTTATAGAACACCATTAAAACAAAATGAAGTATAAAATAATAAAAGAATTGCAGAATTGTTATCAGTTCAACACATATCACTACAGTTCTTCTTAACTTACAAAATAAAGCTGAAATTCTCTGCATTTTATTTTAAAGTCTGTAGATCATATGTTGTCTGTTTGAGTTCATTACATTTTGTACTGTTTGCATGCTATTTATGAGTTTTATAATTACAAGCTGAAAATGTGTTGCTGGAAAAGCGCAGCAGGTCAGGCAGAATCCAAGGAACATATGCCCGAAACGTCGATTCTCCTGCTCCTTGGATGCTGCCTGACCTGCTGCGCTTTTCCAGCAACACATTTTCAGCTCTGATCTCCAGCATCTGCAGTCTTCACTTTCCCTTTTATAATTACAAGCCAGGACTGCCTCCTCGGCCATTTTTTGCACATCTTATATGTGGAATAGAAACTTATCCTCTTAATTCTAGCGCACAATTACTTTTTTGTGGTTGTGGTAAGTGATAGTGATAATGGGAGGTGAGTTTCAAGAGTTTTGTATCACGTGTTGTAGCGGAGTTCAGGGAAAGCTTTTTCTGTTTTACAGTAAGAGAACACATATTCAGCTGATTGTGTCAGAGTAGCTTTGGTACATGTTACCTCGGATCAGTTTCAGAGTTCAGTTCAGAACGCTTTCAAGCTTGTTCACATGCTCTTTGGAATGCTGGACTTACCAAACAGGTTTTATCTGTGATATAATTAGTCATGGAATATATTACAGTGTAGTACAGGTGGTTTAATTTTTAATCAGAAAGCAATTCTAAAAATAACATCTCATGTAATACTGTCTAAAAGCTGCTAAAGATAGCATATTGTGGCGGAGTGTCATAGTCTCCAATGTAATTTTTTGTTTGTTCAACTCAACAGCAAAGAGCTGAGCTCCTCAATTTTTATTCTGACCAAAATATTCATCCTACAAAATCACAAACAAATCTCAAGGTGTCCTCTGAAAAACGTTGGACTCCTTTCCTATCTTTCTGAAGTTCAATCTTGGAAAGTTCCTACTCCACAAATAAGATATGCAAGAAATGGCTGAGGAATCAGTCCTTAATTATAAAACTCATAATAGTATGTAAACAGTTCAGAATTTAATGAACTCAAAGATAACATATGATTTTAGAAAACCTGTGACAGGCTTGCTATTTGTAGCAGACCAACACAAGCTAACAGTTTTACACATTTTGCATGAATGTAGAGTTGCATAGCTTTACACACTTTGCTGTTTGGGCCTTTTTATACATCAACCCCAAAGTCTAACATACATGGCATTAGCGTGACTGTTTAGTTTCCAATATTGGCCAATCTCATAGTTATGCCGTAGGATAAGTTGAATGGAGTGAGTTAAGTGCAGCAGCTTAATGGCATCGCTTCATAGACACCGGTAACTGAAACCCTGTAAGTATTTCACAAGGATTCTTAGCTGGCATACAAACTGATTCTCACTATCTCTGTTTGGGCTAAATTTATACTGCAATCATTGGATAAAATAGTTTTGTAATTAACTACTGGATATACTGGTGTGCTTGTCTTACCAACCTGCTTGAATAACAAATAAACTGTAGGATGAAGTGAATATTCAAAAGCAGCATTATAAACATCATCCAGTCTCCAGCTAAAGTTGCCCAGCAGTTGGCTTATGAGGAATACAATTAACAAAATTACTTCTTTACTGTGATACATACAGTTATTTCCATATTCCTATATCAAAAATAAGCCTCAATAAAAGAGTCCTTAATTATGTCAAAGCTACTAAAATGATGTAAAGTTAGTGATCTGATGTTGGACCAGCTTGCAATTATTAGCAAGCATAAGAAGTGTTTTGCACCCACAGAAGGCATCAGATTGACCTGAAATTAAAAAAAAACATTTGGCTATTACATATCTAATTTATTCTATTAAGTCTGAGCAAAGGCACTACATGAATGCCTTCTTTTCCCTTCATGGCAGTCAATGTCTGCTGTAATCTGAGACTCGGCTTCTGATGCATTTCATAAGATAAAGCATCACACTGTTGTACTGACATTTTTCATTATTTGAAATGGATTGCTTTTATTTTCTAAACTAAAAGACCATTGGAAAGACACATTCACATTTGCTTCAATACATTTATCATCTGAACAATCACTAGCCTGTCTCACTCAGCAACTTTCTATTGGAATACTGATGCTGTAGCTTTTCAGGATATCATTCATAGAACTATAAGGTAAGTTATACTTTTCACCAGCTCTTTTAAGAAAACTTAAGTTACAACTCCATATAGAAATGCATACTTATTTCAAATCAGAAAATGTATTTATGTACCTCCTTTCATGACCTCAGGAAACCCCAACACATTTTTGAAGGATAGCAGTCGCTGTTACAATGAAGAGAAACACAACAATCAATTTGCATGCAGCAACTTCCAAACGATGACAGATAGATAATAATAGATAGATAATCTGTTTTTGTTGTCATTGGTTAAGGTATGTTAGTTGACTAGCACAACCTCACTTGCTTCACTTCTTCAGAGTGTCATGGGATACTTTAACTCTATGAGGCAGCTTAGTTTGGCATGCCTTGTTCCCTTCCAGTATAGTTTCCTCACAAAACAGGTAGTAAACTGAATCTCCATCACCTCAAGTGGAATTAAGAATGGGTAACAGATGCTGGACTAGCTAGCGATACCCCATGAATGAATTAAAATAGAGATTAGAACTAAATCCAATTGATATTAAGCAATACTCAGTGATTTGTATTTTCCCTTGAATAACAATTTGCAGCATACAAGGAATATTGTAATCAACTCATGTCAGAACAGGAGGATTTTAAACTGAATCAGCCCAAAAAAATGCTTAATTCGTTTATAGCCAGATACTTCAACTGATCACTTGTTACAAAAAGCATTATCACATAAAGAGTTAGGTATCCTGATTAATACATTTGCACAGAACTAGTTAGTAATTACATTTTTTCTTACTGTACAAGTTTTCCTTTTACACACTTATGTGATCAAAGATTTCTTACTTCCTCTTTATCATGAAGTTGTTATTGAAATAAGCAACATTGTTTATTAAATTCTTTGCTCAGGTTTTGAAATTGTCACTGTTGACTGACATTATTCCTTGAAACTGCAATTTCTTCAGACCATGAAAATCTTAGCTCCTGTCAGCAATTCCCCATTTTGCTGTACAAGTTCTCACAGATGGAAATATTTAGAAATCATTGACTTGGTGTGAACTTTTAAACTTTGATGCTGCAAAACTCCTTGTAAAAGTTAACCTTTATTGAATGAAATGGAATGAAGAGCTCCTGAGGTTTAATTGAACACTGAGTTATAATTACTCCTGAATGACCTCTTTGAATCTGAAAATACAAATGAGTTTGTCGCATTACAATTCTTTTATTTCATGATAAAAACTACATAATATTTTAAGATGACGAATATTTTTTTCAAAATGTTTGTTAAATTTCTATTCCTTATTCAAATTTGTGTGATCTTACAAAAGATTCTCACAATAATTTTTACATAAAATAAAATAATAACAAGTGGATGATTAAACTGACAGCCTTTTAAAATTCATTCATGGGACATGAACATCTCTGGCTTAATGCACATCTTTAATTGCCTTTGAGAAGAAGGTGATGACCAACCTCCTGAACTACTACAGTCAAATCTTGTAAGTACACACACTGTACTGATAAGAGGAAATTCCAAGTTTTGACCCAGGAAGGATAAAGGAAGAACAAAATGGCTCCAAGTCAGGATGGAGGAAACTTTCAAGTTGTGTTGGATACATGTAGCTGCTGTTCTTGTCCTTCAAAGTGAGAGAGTTGTTGAGTTGGAAAGTGGCATTGAGTGAAGTTTAGCATTGCACCCTGTAAATATTACACACTCTTGTCACTATGTATTGATATTGAAAATGTTTGTTTAAAGTGGTAGATGATGTTCTACTCTAGAAAGTCAGTTGGTGAAGAATGCAATTGTGCTCAGCCTTGTATTTATTTACTGAGTGAATCATTGCAAATATACACCTCAGCCATGGCATAATTTTAGTAAGTGTTTCTTTCATATGTGCCTTTTTTATGCCCTCAACCTGGACTTAATTAAACACAATTGATATACAATTAAAAGATGAGAAAGCAGGAAACCATAGGCCAGTTAGCTTAACATCTGTCATAGGGAAAATTTTAGAAGATATTATTAAAAATGTTATAAACAGAGGGGTAGGGGGGTCTCTTTGATAAGTTTGAGGTCATCACACAGAGCCAACTGTGTTTTGTAAACTAATTTATTTGAGTTTTTTTGAAGATGTAACTTGGGCTGTAGCTAAAGTAGAATCAATGATGTCTGGGCATTTAGATTTCCAGAAAGCATTTGATAGGATAACACATTAAAGGCTATATACAGATAGTAAAAGCTCCTGGTGTTGTGGGTATCATGTTGGTATGGGAAAAAAAGGTAGAAAACAGAGCAGAAATGGATCTTTTTCAGACTGGTAGGATGTCATGAGTACTGTGCCGCAGGGGTTGATGTTGAGGCCTCAACAATTTATAATCAATGATTTGGATGAAGAGTTTGAAGGTATGTTAGCTAAATTTCCTACTGTCATAAAGAATGGTAGGAAAGTGCATTATGGAAAAGCCATAAGGAACCTACAAAGCAATATAGTTAGGTCAGTGGACCTATCAATAGAGTAGAATGTGGAAAAGTGTAAAATTGTGTATTTTTGCATAATATTCTAAACGGTGAGAGCTGTGGAGTTCTGAGATGCAAAGAGATCTGGCTGTCCTAATGCATGCACCACAAAGTTAATATGCAGGTCCAGCAAGTAATTAGGAAAGTTAATAGAATGTTTTGTTTTGTTGCAAGGGAAATTGAATGCAAAAATGGGGAAGTCATATAGTTATACAGGATATTGGTGAGTCCACATCTGCAGTACTGTGTCCAGTCCTTGTAACTATACATACAGAAGGATATTAACATGTTGGAAGCAGTTTAGAGAAGGTTTACTGGACTAATATCAATAATGAGCATATTGCCGTATGAGGAGAGGCTAGACCTATATCTTCTGGCTTTTAGAAGAGCCAGAGGTAACTTAATTGAATCATAAGATCCTAAGGGACTTGCCTGGGTAGAGTGAAATGGATGTTTCTTTTTGTGAAGAATCTAGAACTAGAGGTCATAATTTAAAAATAAGGGGGCACCTGTTAAAGAAGGAGATAAAGAATTTTTTTATCGGAGGATATTAATCTTTGGAGTTCCCTTCCTCATAAGTAGATGTAGAATCTTTAAATATTCTTAAGGTAGAGGTAGATAGAATTGAATAGTAGAGGTTGATATTAAAGAAGGGTCCCTGGACTGGAAACATTAACTTTGCTTTCTCTCCACAGTTACTTCCAGGCTTGCCAATTCTGTCCAGCAATTTGTGTTTTTGTTTCAGATTTTCAGCATCTGCAGTTCTTTGTTCTAAGTTATGGTCGATAGCTTTTTGATTATCGGGGGTACACAGGAATGGAAGGCTGAGGTTAAAATCCAACATATTGAATGGTGGAACAGGTTCAAAGGGCCAAGTGGCCTACTCTTCTTCCTTATTCATATGTTTGTATTTTTGAGTGGCTCACCACAGATTTCACAGCTTTTGACCTCTTCTTGTAATTCCTGTATGTGTGTGACTGGTCCATTAAAATTTCTGATCGGTGGAAAGCCCCAGGATGGTAAGAAATTCAGGAATCATTAAGGGCAGTAAACACCAAGCAATCATTAGTAAACATTCTTTCTGATGTAGAAGAGGCTATTAATGGAGCAACTGAATGTGGCTAGGTATAAGACAATCTTGAGCAACATCTGTGTTGACCTGGGATTGAGATGATTGACCTCCAAGAGCCACAACTATCTTGCTTTGAGCTTGCTCTTCCTCTAAGTGGTTTCTGGCCATTTAAGAGAAATTGTCTCAATCCCTGGGACTACTATCTAATCAGAGGGCTGGCAGTTCTTCAGTTCCAGCATCACCAGCAGAACTGGTGGCCACTGGCTGAGCCTGCAGCAGGATTGCAAGTAGCCATCATGGAGCAGGCCCCATACTGAAGGTTCAAAAGTCAGGGCTCACCAAGACCACTCAGCCAGGCATTGCCAAAAAGGAAAGCAGTGAATCACAACTAGATTAGATTCCCTACAGTGTGGAAACAGGTCCTTCGGCCCAACAGGTCCACACCGACCCTCCAAAGAGTGACTCACCCAGGCCCATTTCCCTCTGACTAATGCACCCAACACTATGGACAATTTAGCATGGCCAATTCACCTGACCTGCACATCTTTGGACTGTAGGAGGAAACCGGAGCACCCGGAGGAAACCCGTGCAGACACAGGGAGAATGTGCAAACTCCACACAGACAGTCGTCCAAGGCTGGAATTGAACCTGGGACTCTGGCGCTGTGAGGCAGCAGTGCTAACCACTGAGCCACTGTGTTGGCCATCATAATGGCAGATTTTACCCTGTAGCCAAAGTGGCTTTTACATTGAGGTTGGAGGTCTGCTATGTGCAACATGATGTTCAGTCAGAATGGCTCACCCCACCTCAAGTCCACAAGGAGACTACTGGGGTATTTGTCACCCTGATGAAGGGCATACCCACCATTGATAAAATACCAATAGCAATGGGAAAGGACCCTTAACTGGCCCTTAGATGGTCACTTGTTAATGGTATGTTCATTACATTATAATGGTTAAGGATATAAATATGGAAGGTATTGATGAATTCATTCATTTGAACATATGTAAAGAGAGACATGGGGAAACTGGGGTCAGAATTTTCCATTTTGATGTTAATATGGCAGTGGACATTTTAGCTGGTATCACTTCATTCCTGGTCTGTGGGGCAATCAACTACTTTTCAGCTCATATTGAGTGCAAGTTCATGTTACGGTGAGGTAAATGGCCAATCACATATGGCTGGCAGACAGAAGTAATCACCTCTGAGGCACCTTTTGGGGTCTAATGTTCTGATGCCATTCTTAAAAGACACCCAGGCACCCCTTCGCTGGCTTGAAGCCAGGAGCTTGGCAAAAGCCTATGATTGTGTTGAAACAGACATATATACAGACTCTACTAAGAGGCATCAGCTGGACTCATAGAAGTAACAATGCAAATAACTAAGCATTATTTAATGTTGCAGCAAGTTCTTAACCTGAGGTGGATGAAGAAGTGCAACTTGCCACACACACCTCTGCTTTTTGCTGTTGGGATTCTGAAGTAATGAGTTTCTTAATTGGATGAATGTTAATTGGAAAGACAACGCTAAAAAGTCCAGCAAGGTGTGATTTTAATGAGATCCAAATACTTGTAGTTGGCAAAATATTGGACCTGTCAACTAAAGGGGGAAATCTTAATCATTGAAATTTATCTCAGCAATGAGAATCTGATTGATTGCTTCTTACCTGATTAAGTTCACCCACCTATATTTTTCTCACCATCTCTAAGACTGAAAAATTCCACCCTGGGCACTGGTTAGGAAGAGGCAGCCATTTGGAATGCTGCATTCTGTAAACAAATCATGTATGACATAAAAAATTGGCTTCAGGTTTCCTACTTCACACTTGGCTTCAGAATGAATTGACAGCTGCCACCTTCCCACTGCTTCAGGCATTTTACCAGTGGCAGTGGGAATGTGATAGGCTTGGCACTCTTCCCCACACCAGCCCAGCTGAATTTACACACAATCTCCACCCCTGAGCATATTTCCCTAGTTCTGAAAAATCTCAGCCATTATTTCTGCATCAGGTTCTATTTTAAAAAAACCTTGTAGAGGCAGTTTTTTCTGAATTCTCTTGAGTTTTCCCCTACTTTTTTTTTCCCAAGGCTAATTTCACTACACTCCACAATTGAGTGAATTTTGATTCATATATTACATGACCATAAGATGGTCAGTAAGACAAATTCTGAAATTTGGGGTAATAGGGAACCCTAAATGTATAAAAATGAATTAGATTCATAGAGACGAACAGCACAGAAACAGGACCTTTGGTGCAACTTGTCCATGCTGATCAGATATCCTAAATTAATCTTGTCCCATTTGCCAGCATTTGGCCCATTATCTCTCAAAATGTCTTTTAAATGTAATTGTACCAGACTCCACCACTTCCACTGGCAGCTCATTCCATACACACACCACCCTCTGTGTGAAAAAGTTACCCCTTGGGTCCCTTTTAAATCTTTCCCCACTCATCTAAAATCTATGCCCTCTAGTTTTGGACTTCTCCAATCCCAGGGAAAAGACCTTGTCAATTTACTCTATCCATGTCCCTTATGATCTTATAAACCTCTATTAGGTCACCCCTCAGCTCCAATGCTCCAGGGAAAATAGCTCCAGTACATTCAGTCTGTCTCTTTAGCTCAAACCCTCCAACCCTGGAAAAATCCCTTAAAATCTTTTCTGAACCCTTTAAAGTTTTACAACATCCTTCCTATAGCAGGGAGACTAGAATTGCATGCCATATTCCAAAAGTGGCCTAACTACTGTCTTTGCACAGACAATGTATGCAAACCATGGAATAATACAGATGCAATCCTGATTTAGAGAGACAGAGAAAGACTAACTACTACACTTTACTTTTGTCACACAAATGTTATTCAGGTTGTTCTAATATATGTTAGGAGTGATACACTTTCAGCTTTGAAATTACACCAATCCATCATAGAAATAGCAAACCACAAACTCTGGGCACAAAACCCACATGAAAATTCTATTCCATTCTTGCAGAATTAGAAATTTTAGGACTGGAGCAACTCATGCAATGGAATGTCTAGTTCTGCCAGAAACATTTTAATGGTCTGAAATTCTTGAGTACAGATATTTTTAGATATGCAGATAGTCAATATATTGTAGCATATAAGCAAATATTATTCAGATACAGTTGAAATTAGGACCTAAAGTATCATGATAGAGCATAATTGGTCCATGAAAGTTCTTTGTTAATGATAAATCATATTGGGAAAATATTTTGCATTGCTGCTACATTTGTCTAGTCACAAAAGCAAAAGTTGACTATTCAAGGAGCTGTCATGGTGGGTCAAATGGATTAGAGTGGTGCTGGAAAAACACAGCAGTTCAGGCAGCATCTGAGGAGCAGGAAAATCGACGTTTCAGGCAAAAGCCCTTCATCAGGAATAGAAGATTTCCAGCATCCGCAGTCATTGTTTTTACCATGGTGGGACAAATGGCCTCTCTCTGGGCTGTAACAGTTCAGTGACTCTGTGATATTCCCAATCTACGTGAATTTCCAAGGTATCAATGCTCAGGACCCATCTTTAAGTCTATTTAAAGAAGATAAAAGGTCATCAACTTACAGCATAATGCAAAAATTTATTTAATAAAATTTAGCATGAATTTAGCTAAATCAATAAATCCAAAAATTATTGATGGCCTCTTGGTTGCTATCAATTGCTCTTTCAATCTATTCAATAAGCTGAATCTTACTTTTGAACTAAGTCTGACTCATGTTGAGGTGTTTGGAAAGAATTCTACCTTGAGGCTTGGAATTTTCTTGCTGTATCCTAGTGCACACACCTCATTAACTGTTAACCCTGTCCTTATGGATTCTGTCATGGCCATTTCCCAATCCATCTTTCCATGCACCATTCCCAGAAAAACAAGTCACTCAGCCAATATCCACCAAAATACTGGCATCCCTTGCACACACACCATCTTTGAAAGGTTGCTGTGTACCCAGACAAGTGTGGCAATCCAGTATCTTCATCAGCCCCATACTCTGCTCCACTGGTTAAAGCATGGGCAGCATTATACCTGCACTCCATATCAGTCAGGGACTTGTGCAATGGTGTCATGAACCATGATCAGAGTGGATAGACCTTATACCCCAGTCACCAGCCTTCTAAGGTTCCCAGATCCTCAAACACACCAGTTACACAAAAATGCTCCATGATGAAGGAGTCATGGCAACTGCCAGGATAGCAGGCACACGTCTCCAGGCAGATCACCCAACCATTTATCAAATGGAACTCTTTCCTGTTGATGAGTTCCGCAATTTTGTGTTATGGGCCTCTCAGTGTTGGGTGTGCAGTTGTTGGCACTCTATATCTGGGGCAAGGCAGCTCTGTTCCTGAATCCTACTGCCTTGGCTGTAGCACTGACCTCATCTCAGGACAATGCAACAAACCAGTGATAGCTTGCATGATTAGAATTAGTCATTTTGCTGCGGCATTTGTTAGCGTTGTTCCAGATATTTCATATCTCAACCACATAAAGTAGTGATAGAGAATGTAGCTCTTGGTGGACACCATCAGCACTGGGCTTCTATTGGTCAGTAGGAATTCACCCAAAGTCCATATACCTCACACTACCCCATCACCCCATTTACATCTATCTCTCTTGTGTGGAAATGCTCGATAATGAACTTCACCTGCAACTGCATCACCCCCACACCATGAACCTTAGCATTACACCTTAATGATGTCCACCCTCATTCACTATGCTTCCCCTGTGGAGGCCATCACAGTATTGACTGCCATTGACCCTCAATCCTGCAGCCAGCCATGCCCTGCAATGCTGTTCCATATTTTCCATTCATGTGGAGATTACTTGATCCCACCTCTGCAAAATGTCTCTGCTTCCCTCATCCTGCATCACCCCCAGCCTTGATTTTCCCCATTTCTTTTCGGCAGTGATTCCCTCCTGACCCTGCAGGTCCCTCTTGCACCTTCCTGAACAATGGGGACATGGATCCCTGACTTCAGTAACACCTAGACATGACTAACCAGTCCCCTGACTGATGGTATCTGGTTCTCCTGACTGCTGCTGCTTACACTATAAGACTGAGCTCTGCCCACTCCCAGATTGTATTGGATAGATTCCCCTGACTGTGAGCAGTTCACGTCCCTGGACTACATGTGAACTTTTCCAATGAGTGACTGTAGTGGAAAACCCTGACTAGACTGAGGACTAGCTCCAATCAGACTCCAACTTAACATGGCTGCTTAAATGTTTGCAGTGTGTGTCTCAGGTTGTCATACATCAGGAAGTACTGTTCATTGAGACTGAACAGCCTAACTGAGTTAAGGGCCCTACCTCAGTGTAGCAGTATCAATAGTTTGTAGCTCTGGTTGAGGTGTCAATGCACTGGTGAGCATGGCTTGCCATTCATGTTGCAGGCAGGTAAGTCTAGGTGAGGGAGCAATACGACAGCGAGTGAGCAGTGTTGAGATGCGTTTGTCCAGTCTGTGAGTCAGGTGCCTGTCCCTAAGTACAAAGTGGCCTTGTAGCAGCTCTTCCATGTTAGCTGCTGATGCACTCTGCAGTGTGGGACTGTGGTTCCTAAATGACTGGCTAGAATACTAGAGAGCCATGATGGTCATGAGGAAATTGGACCAAATGGCCTACTTCCACACTTTAGGGATTGTATTCTATGAAAGCTTCGTGTTATTTGAGCTGCCCTCATTCATTACACCTACCTCATATCTTCTGGATCTGGACAGGCTCTGGGGACTCATGACGTGATTATTTACTGTAGGATTCCTAGTCTCTGACCTGCTGTTGTAGCCACAGTACTTAAATGACAAGTCCAGTTGAGTTTCTGGTTAATGTTGATAGTGGGCAATTCAGTGATGGTAACAGTACTGAATATCAAGGACTGTTGGTTAGGTTCGCTCTTGTTGGAGATGCTCATTGCCTAGCATCATGTGGTTTGAATGGTTACTTGCCACTTCTCAGCTCAAGTCTGGGTATTGTAGAGTCTTGCTATATTTGGATACGTACTACTTCAGTATCAGAGGAATTTTGAATAGTGCATAACATTGTGCAATCATTGGCAAACATATCTAATTCTGACCTTATGATTAAAGAAAGGTCATTGATGAAGTAGTTGAAAATGGTTGGGTCTAGGATATTATCCTGTAGAAGTCCTGCAGCTGAGATGACTGACCTCCAAAAACCACAACCGTCTTCCTTTGTGTCACATATGACTCTAACCAGCAGGGAGATTTCCCCCAGATTCCCATTGAGTACAGTTTTATTGGAGTTACTTGATGTTGTACTCAAGCTATAAAATAATTTATGAGAAATATCTGTTAACTAAGTCATGCCATGCCATTTAACAACAATCCCTCATGTTTAACTTTCCGATATGACTGACCATTACATTCTCGTTGCTATGGATCAGGCCAGACCCTTTCATAACATTTCAAGAAAGTAGCCCGGACCCTAACTTTGTTAGTTGTTTTAAGCAAGTGTAAGTGGATATTCCAGGAGTGATGCAGCTGGCCCAACCATTTAGTTTTAAACAAATCAGAATTTATTTGCAATATTGCCAAATGAAACACAAACAAAAGATAAAATAAAATAACTTAATCTATCTGAAAACCCAACAGATTATACCAATTTAATGATACTGTTACAAATACTTCCAACAAACACCATAAACATCCCTTGGTACAAAAGGAAAAACCAAAATGCAGGGTCTTACAGGAGAGTGAGCGAGATTCAGCATGGAATACCTTCTTCCATGTCACTGTTTCTTGGACCAGCAGCCTCAAAACTGACTGCTTTCAGTGAACAGCCAGACTGCTAAAACCAAACCAAACCAGAGCAAAGCTGAGCTGGGAGAACAGGCCACTCTCCTTTCATTGTACGAGTGTTTTTTTTAAACCTGAAAGCCTTTTGCCTGAGGCAGTATCTATTAGCTATAATCAAACTGGCCCTCAAACCCTTCAACGCTAGACTTTGCAGAATTGGTACTTTTCCAACCTCTCTGAAAAAAAATCAAGAACAGCATAACCTTGTTAAAGGAGCATCATCATCATATTGTTCTTTCAATTGCAGAAAAATAAAAGCTACCAAAAAAATGCACATTCAAGATGATAAGTTAAATCATTTGTCTATCCTATTACTGCTATGAGATGTTTCCCTGATAGCTACAACATGAGCGAAAGGTTACTGACGTCTCATTGAGAAGACCCAGTTCTGAAGAAGAGTTATGACAAGCTCGAAACATTATCTCTGTTTCTCTCTCTATAGATGCTGCCAGATCTACTGAGTTTCTCCAGCATTCTCTGAATTTGTTTCAGATTTCCAGCATCTTCAGCATTTTGCCTTTGTTTTGGAGTCTTCAAGTAACTCTGAGACTCAAGGGCCAGAATTCTAATTGCACCATCTCAACTTGGGCTTTAGCAGGATGGATTGACTGTCAGTGTTCTTGCTGTTACTTATTAGCCAATGTGGCACACATGAGAGAAGCAGTGATGGCATGTTGAGAGAGGGTACTAGGCTTATGTTCCATGAAGCTGTTACAACTCTTCTGGTGTAGTACTTCAACAATCTTGCAGATTTAGTGAAGAACATTGTGATAGTGATGTCCTAAAAGTCTCATTGAGTTGTGCTATCCAGAGGCAACTTGTTATTCCATTACAGCACTTAGCTTTTGATGGAAACTTTAGTTTGCAATGAAAATTATAATATCAGCCTGAATTATCATGCTGGACAAAGTTAAAAGTCACACAACATCATCAGGTGATGAGGAGCAGTGATCCAAAAGTTAGCACTTCCAAATAAACCTGTTGGACTATAACCTGGTGTTGTGTGATTTTTAACTTTGTACATACCAACCCAACACTGGCATCTCCAAATCATACCATGCTGGAGTCATAGATGTGCAGATGGACATTAATCATGTTGTCCATGTTATAAAGAATGGGCCTCAAGCCAGGACTAGTAGGCTTTGCAATGCACCACCAACCTTATTTTGTAGCCTGGATCATTAAAGTCCTCATTTGGCTCCTGTGCAGCATAACTAGTGTCATTTCTACCTACAAAGCATATGAGCAGTCCTTTCCCCTATCCTGACTCCTGAACAAATGTGTCCAATATCACACTACATGCACTATGTAGAGGCAGGAAGATCGCCTATTTTCTTGCTATTAAACAACAAATGTTAATGGAATATACAAGGTTAACTTGAAGGGAATGTACATCCTGAGGAAGCTGGCACAGAAATTCATAGAACAGTTTTCTGGAAAAGGTCATGAAACACAAACACCACATATTTTGAGTCAATACTGCATATTATATTCATGCAAATTATAAAAGGCACAGGAACTTTTCAATAAAATTAATAGTGCATTTAGAATGAAGAAGGTCAGAAAACAAAATTTGATCAATGTTGTAAAGAGGACAGACAGAAAAGAAATGACTCAGATAAGGAATCTTAGAAGAATTTCTCAGCAATAGCCTAATGCAATGCTTTCAGAGTTGGAGAAAGCAAATGGGTTTGATACAACCTAGTGGCTGCACCTGAGAGGAGGACTTGGGTAAACTCACAGATTAATATTCATGGAATTTATGTGTTTCTTTTCCATTTCAGAAAAACAAAGTTCTGTGATCTTCTTTATTAACTGCTGCACCATGCATCCTAAAAGGAATTGAAATTTGTGCAAGTTTTGCTTTTATACTGATAAACAAATATCAGACATATATTCTGCTGCTATACCATGAACCTGAAAATACTGATCTCAACCTATTTAGAAATGGGACTGCAGAACAAAGAACAGACTTCTAATATGAAATCAAAATAGGAGTGAAATCATACCATCCTCTTTGTCATACAGTTATGGTACAGCCAGAGCTAGGTATAGGTAACTCCTAGGATATTGTGTGTCATATTAAAAGTGGAAAAGGGAAATGAACAAAATTGGGAAATGCATGATTAGACATGCATAGTTCAGAATGAATAAGCTATCACGTATAATCTTGCATACCATTAATGCTGAAAGTTGAATCCAAAAGTTATACCATCTTACTTCTGTTTCTCAGAACTCGGTATGGACATATTTGAGTGACTAATTTATTCATATGTATCAGTTCAATTATCTAATGTCTACTTTACATGCTGTTGCATAATAGCAATGAAAAAAGGAAAGAACAAAGCAGGCACTGTCAATTCAAACAACCCTATCTGGACAAAAAAGCACTTAATTCGTATGCATTTGTCCAACTGGTTCCATAACAACAGGAAATACTAGACGAGTACAAATATTAGCAGTTTAGCCAACTAGCCCACATAATACTGATCCACTGAAGTAACCCAAGAAGAAAAGACAACAATGTACAGCAGACACTTCAACTTTCTGTGGTCATATTTGAAATGGGAAAAAAATCATAAAAGAAAAAGCATACCTCATATTTTCCATAAATTGTTCAGATTAAAGAAATGTTTAAAAGATACAAGTCACCTTTCAGAATGGCATGAATTTGCTTCCAAAGAATGTGGTTCCACTTAGGGAAGATACACAAGACAGGAACTGGGATGCAACATTAAATCACAACACCCTATGGAAACTAGTAATGTCAGAGAATGTCTTTGCTCTGGTTTCAATTCAGTTTTTTTGGAAATCCATATGTCTTCTTGATCTACTCAGCAATGTAATGCTGTGAAATATTGAATATTTCAGTGAAATGTGGAGATTAATTGATGCTGTTTTCCTAGACAAGTGTGACAGAGAATATGAATACTCAGTAGTTTTCACATATTTCAGCAAAACTTAGGTAAAAATTTTGATTCTAAATCTTTCTGCTGATTTTTGCACATGATAATGTTACTGGGTTTAGCCTGCCTTGCAACAGTGAAGGGGCATAATGTTGTAACAGCTTTTCCCTGCAATTGATGATAGAGTCTGCTCAATTTTCATTTTTAATCATCTAATCTGGTTAAGAATACTAACAGCATACACACCTTGATAATATCACTGCATTCATCAGTTTTGTAAAATTACATGTGAGGTAATTACAGCCTCTAATTTGTACTGTTTTACTTTAATCTGATCAGCTATCATTCAGTACAGGTAGGGAGAATTTGGGTGGATTCAAATTTCATCAGTAGTCATTCTTTTACTGTGCAATTAGCTGTAAAAATGTCAATGCTTGTGAAATTAATGCTCATGCTGTTGTGTCATCAGGTATATTTGGTATTAGAAGCTTGCGGGTTTATAAATACATACAAGAAATCAACAACTCCCAGCTTTTTAAATCAAACCTACTTATCTGCACAACAAAGATGCAGCCTGTTCTGATATAACGCAATAGTTCCATTCCCATGTGATCCCGCATTATTAGAAAATCACATAATTGCAGCACCATTTAAACCAATGGGATCAGAATCGCATTATAGCCAATGCAAGTAAGGAAAATTCACATTCTACAAATAATGGTCAAAGTTCTTCAATTTCATTTTAGCCAATTCATGTTGAAGAAATATGCATTATAGCAGAACCGACTGTCGATGATATCCACTCTCTTTCCACTCAAACTACAACGTAGCCAAATCATAGTAATGTAATCACCAAGGTGGAGGTCTTGCTAATGACTGGATTATGTTGAATTAAATGAGTGAAACTGAGTTGCTTTTAGTAACTTATCAATGTGTACAATTAAATCTATGCCACAAATCCACAGTGAAAATAAGAGCTATTTGTTCCTTAAAACAATGTAATAATTTAACCTATGTGCCAAAGTGTTTTGAAATTAGATGTGATGGAATTAAGAAAATATCTGGTCTATCAATAAAATGGACACAGACTTTAGCATCTGTTTGCCAAGTATACTGCAATTAAAAGAAGCATTTTGCAGGTTAGGAAGATAGAAACAGGAATACTCCATTCAGCCTTCAAAATTGTTACATGCAAGGTCATGGCAGACCTCTACTTTATTTTCATTCACCTGCTGTGGCTCCACGCCTTTTAAAACTTGGAAGTAGACAAGCCTATCAATTTCTGTCTTAAAATTATTAATTCTGTAAACATCTCCTGCTTTTTGTAGTAGAGAGTTTGACAATTTTACCACTTTTCACGTACGAAGATGTTTCCTTACCTTTCTCCTGAATGAGCTTTATCTGATATAACCAATCACATAGATGTATTACAACAATATCAGGCACACCAGATTAAAAAGTTTGTAGACTCAATGGGTTTAATGGTCTTTTTTTGCTCTATCTGTTCTATGATTCTATTGCAATACGTACAGGGTTCTTGTCTGAAAATATCAAATGTTGTCACTGCTGGAGGGAATAATAGCATCTTAGATGTGTTCCACTACAAAAGTAGTTGATGGATAGAATGACACCAACTCTCACTAACTCTGATAAAGAATTTTCAGCTGCAAAATATTGAAAGCTGATTGTGTGGAAATATATCAAAATAAGTTCAAATTGGAAATCAAGGTAGCTGAAGGAGGATATATGCCATGAATAGGCTGTAGTATGAATGAGATTTTGAAGTATTAGTTGCCACTAGAACATATCACAATGGTGTAATCTGTTAGTACAGCATTTGGCGAGCGCAGAATGGGCATAGAATAAGAGGAGCAATAATAATGGACCTGAGGTGTTGGAAAATTGTACTTATGTTGCAGCTTTATGAATGGGTGTAGTGAAAGAATAAAGCAATAAAAGCGTGAAAGGATTCCTTTTGCCAACAGAATATAGTAACACATCCACACAGCCACACAATGGCTACCATTCATTAATGTGATAACATCTCATGCAATAAGGCTGATGTAACACTGGATTCAAATTACAACATGAAATATTATTAGATTCAAAAAAGGCATTAGGACCGGAAATGTGATGTTCCGGGGCTGCTTTAGTAATTGAAAACTGTAATAACTACTGATGGAAGCAATATACAACTTTCAATAATCATTGTAAGGGTTTAGTTTTTCTTTTATGTGGAGCTTTGTCACACCTTTCACTAAATTGGTTCACTGACCAGGTTATCAAAGTGCCTTGTAGAATTAGATGAATTAGATTATTGTGTGCCTTGGAATGTAAAATGTATTATGTAAAGTTGATTTTGCAGATTTTTCATCACTATCTGATCAAAGCAAGACTGACATGATTGATGGCTTCTCTTTGAACATTACACTATCTGCCTGTTTTTCAGTGGTGTACTGCCCTTGGCTAAATTATCCTCAGGGATAAGGTCAGCTTTCCATAACGCCATATGACCATAAGGTTTTGGAGCAGAATTAGGTCATTCAGCTCATGGAATCTGCTCTGCCATGTTTCTCAACCCCATTCTCCTGCCTTCTCTCCATGACCTTCGATCCCCTTGCAAATTAAAAACCTACCTATGTTTGACTTAAATACGCTCAGTGATCTGGACTCCACAGCCCTTGTGGCAATATGTTTGAAAGAGTCATCACCCTCTGACTGAAGAAATTCCACCTCATCTCTGTTCTAAAGAGCTATCCCTTCACTCTGAGTTGTGCCCTAGGTCTCAATCTCTCCTACTAATGGAAACCTCTTCTCCATGTCCACCTTTTCCAGCCTTCTTCAGATTCTGTCAATTTCAATCAGATCCCTCTTCATCTTCTAAATTCCATTGAGTACAGTCCTTAATCACTCCTCATTCACCAAGCTTTCACACAGAATCTAATGATATGTGGCTCTGTATTTCCACCAACATTTTTGATTATTCCCTAACTTAGTGCTATTCCCTGCTCTCATAGATGGATGAGCTCAGAATTGACATCAATGAAGCTATTGTACATGTCCACCAAATTCTCATCCCTTCTGTTACTGAAATGTTTATTTTTACATTTGTCACTTACGGACTGATTGGCTTTGAACTTCCCTGGAGGCCTTGAGGAACAAAGTAAATGTCTCACGTTCTGTCAGAGCTATCATGAACATCCAGAGAACTTTTGTGGATATTTAATTACAAATATTCCAATGATCTGTTCCAATGATCTATTCCAATGAGCTTCCGACCTTTTACCTTTCAGTTTCAGATAATCCACTTAATCTTTCCTGATCATTACTTTGTTGATCTACATTGATTTCTAGTTCTTCATTGCCTCCAATCCATTGACATTACGCCACAGCTTCACACATTCCCTATCACTGACCTTTCTTTGCAAAACAATCCTTCCTCTAACTCTCCATTGATGTCTGCTTTGACTCAATGATAACAATCGTGCCTCTCACTATAAAGGGTGTGGTTTCAAGTCCATTGTAGAGTTTGAAGACACAATCAGAACTGACCCTTCAGCACTATATTAAGAATAGAATGTTGCAGTGTTTAAAGAGTGAAAATATTGAATCATAAAATGTAGTGATCCTTCTCTATTTGAGTGAATTCATGTACATTTTATGCTGCGATCATAATTAAGTGATAGTGGAGTACAAACCAGCACTAAACTTGCTGCTACTTTGCTTTATGCCTCAGTAGGGGTCTCAAAGTGATCTTCAGTTAGCATGATTTAAAACCCGCTTGCACCTCCCTAAGGTAAGGCGCATTCTGATTGAATCAGGTAAAAAACATTCAGAGTAGGAAGAAGAAAAATAATAGCTTAATTAGTCAGAGATTGTTATCCCTTTCTCTGATGCAACACTGGGGGCTTGATACAAGGGCAGAGAAATCCTCCTTGTAGCAAGGGCCAATAGACTCTCTGGATACAGTTGGGGAGGAGATAACATTCACGATCAATGTAAGCAGTCTCACCCAAATACCAAAATGTTATTCAGGAGGTAATTTAATAACAACACCTGAGGGGTCAAGGTCAGTGATTCACCTACAAATTTCATACCCTTTTAAATAAACAACTAACTTAACACACATTTCATTCACCATCATACCATCACTCACTGCACCTATCAACATTCCCTATCAAGAATGATCCAAAACTACCATACATAGTTTCATCTCACCCTCAAACACTTGGTACTGCTACAAGCCTCACACCTACATGGAAATATAGAAAATAGGAGCAGGAGTAGGCCATTCAGCCCTATGAGCCTGCTCTATCATTCATTATGGCTGTTGTTGATCATCCAACTGAATAACCTGTTTCTGCTTTCGGTTATACCCTTTAATCTCTTTTGTGCCAAGAATTATATCTATATCCTTGAAAACATTCAATCTTTTGACCTCAACTGCTTTCAATGGTAGAGAATTCCACAGGTTCAACACTCTCTAGATGAAGAAATGTATCTTTATCTCAGCTGTGAAAGGCTTACCCTGTACCCTTAGACTGTGCTCCTAGTTCTAGACTCTCCAGGAATATCCTTCCTGCATTTACCTTGTGTAGTCCTGTTAAAAGTATCTGCTTGTACTGTCAGCTATTCAATGATAACAGTCACATTGCCCAGTCACACTTTACCACACCCACTGATGTATTTCCCTCTCTCGTGCAGGACAAAATGGTGAATAACTGCAGGTAACAACACTCAACCAGTGAGGAGAGAAGCAGACATGGCTGCACAATCAGTGGAAGACATTATGATGCCCATCATTGAAGTAACTACAACTGAAGCTGTGGTCAGCAGCAAAGCTAACATCAGAGACTGATGATGGCACTTTCACACTTAATCACTTTACCACTCCTACTTCTCTCTCCTTCTTCTAATTTATACACTCTTATGAAAATCCTACCCCACCTGTTTCCTCATCACACCCTTACCATTGCGGTTTCCTCACTTTTCCCTTTTCAAACATCCAAAAACTGCCACTTGATCAGGAAGTGACATGGGAGAACAAAGTCCAATAGGATCAGGAGACTGCAGATTCTGAAACATTGTCACTCAATGCCACAGGCATAATTATCAGCTTAGATACTGGCACTGTGTAAACACTAGATGCAAGTTTAGATGTAGGATCTGCACATAGTGTGTGACCAGGGGTGAGTGGCCTTTGGCCATTGTATAGAGAAATGGCCACATAACTCAAAGCCACAAGAATCCAATGAGCAGTTAACCTGCAAGCACTTGAAGCTCACTTTTAAATTGCACTAATCAGGGATTTGTTGAATGCATGGCTAGCTGGATGTGTTTAAGAGAGGATAATAGTTGGTGCAGCATGGTTGAACATGGTACAGTTAACATCAAATCAGTGTTAACATGAAATAGTTAACATGCTGATTAGCATTGCAATCTACCTAATTTAGTACTTCCTGGGTACGTTCCTATGACCTGTAGTAATACACTCACCAAAATGATGTCTTATCCAGGCTTTATCATAAGAGAGCATGCACAGATCAGATATCACTTCAGTACTAAATTTTGAGACTTGATGTTCAATTATGACCCTACTTTTCCTCTCAAATGGATGCAAAAGATTTCATGTGCTATTTTGGAAAGAGCAGGTGAATTTGCCCATCGTTTTTGCCAATATTTATCAATACAACATTTTCTCTGTTCATTTATTTAATTGCTGCTTTAGTGAGATAGTGGTCCATAAAATTTCCCAACAGCAGTGACTGTATTTTGAGAATATACAGTCACTGTGAATTGTTTTGAGACATCCTGAAGTCATGAAAACTCTATAAAAAATCAATGTATTTATTATTTCCTCCATTATTCTTATTCCCTTCATCTTACCATTGACATCTGGACTTTCACCCACTCTGTGCCATGATTTGGAATTCTCTCCTTGAATAGTTCCAGCTCTTCACTTCCCTGCAAGACCTTTCTTAAAACCACTTCTTTACGCAGGATCTTGCTCATACCTTCTAACCTCTCAATCATCATCCTTAAGTCTTTATACTTAAATCTCTGTGAAGCACCTTAATTGTTTCTTTTTAATATCACTCGAACTATGAAAGTGATCATTTTTATTTGTTATATCAGCAATTAGCCAATGCTGTCACAGCGCGGTAGGGCCTGATTTCAACACTGTTTTATCAGCAAGCTGAAGAAGACACTGAACAGCATTAAACTGCAAATTTTGAAATGCAAAATCTGAAAGCCACCTTCTCCTATATATTACAGAGGACCGTATTGTTACTCGTTATGACTTAACTCTCAATAGTACTGTGTAAACAGCAAGGTGTCATTAAAAAGGGTTTAACAAATTATTTCAAAGGAAAGCATGAATTATTTAATTACAACTGAATTATGTAAAAATAACATCAATATACTTTATCCAATTTCACTGAAACAAAACTGAATGCAATATTCTTCACATGAAAACCAAATCCATTTAAATGTAAGGTATAATTTATTTGATAGAGTGTCAAATCACTGAGAGTGATTACAGAGCACAACTATAATTGTTGGATCCAAGCACCGTCATAAGTTGTGCGAGCCATCTGGAGCCCAATGGTGAACTAGCTCACTTGAAAATCGCTCAAGGCTATGTTATTTGTTACCCTATATATTGTTAAAGTTGTGGCTTTTCTTTAATTCCAGCGTTGGTGCCAACAGTATCAGCGTGTATGCCAACTGTCAGCATTCTGTGTGTTGATGATACGTGCTGAAAGATTAATGATGGTCACATAATCACTGCAGGCTTTTTGAAAAATAATTTGCATTTGATTACAAGGAAATTTTATGGCTATCATGATATTAAAATTAAATCAAACCTATTTTTTCAATGTAAACAGTTTAGTTATTCATTAGAATGTATGGAAACTTAATATCTGCAAAGTATTACATCCTGTTACTCTCTACATATACAAAATACTCTACCCTAATTATTTAGCTTTATCAGATTGCACTGGTTTAAAAAAAAATCACAGTCTGCACTATTCACATTTCAAGCGTACTTACTATAACAAATGAGGCATTTACTTGTATGTTGTTTATGTATTTAATTGTTTTCAGATGATAAGCTTAACTTGTCCTCTTATATATCGCTCATTGATGGTCCCTCACTGACAAGATGACTCTCTTCCAAACTCAGGGTGAGTCCGTAGGTGTCTGTACAGATCGATACAGCTACTGCAGGCTCTGTTACACAAGTGGCAGGAAGGTGGTTGCAGGAAGGGGTGGATGGGGCATTGGTGTGGCAGCACACTATTTTTGCTGTTTTCGCCTGCCGCTTTTCCTGTCGGCAAGTTACAAGGTGCTCGACGCCTTCCTGGATGCAACTCCACCACTTTGGACCGCCTTGAGCCAGTGATTCCCAGGTATGTGTGGGAATGCTGTATTTCACCAGCAAGGCCTTGAAGATATCACTTGAAGCTCTTCCTCTGTCCACCTGGAGCCTGCTGCCGTTTCGAAGCTGAGACTGGTGCACCTCCTTGGGGAGTTTTGTGTCAGGCATGTGGACAATGTGCCCAGCCCATCGTACCCCATCAAAGCTGGTCAGTGCCTCAATGCTGGGATGTTGGCCTTATCAATGACACTGGTGTTGGTGCATCTTTCTTCCGAGCAGATTCACAGGATCTTGCGCAGGCAGCGTTGTTGGTACTGCTCCAGTGCCTTGAGGTGTCTGCTGCAGAAAGTCCACATCTCAGAGCTATACAGGAGGATGGGAAACACCACAGCTCTGTAAACCATGGCCTTGGTGCCAGATCTGATGTTGTTGTCCTCAAACACCCCTTTCCTTAGGTGGCCAAAAGCTTCAGTAGCACACTGGAGGCAATGCTGGATCTCTTCATCAATAGCTGCTTTGACTGACAGGACAGGTATTGGAAGTAGTCAACATCCTCTAACCCCCCCACCCCACCTCAAGGACCTTGATGATCGGGGTTCACTTCACAATTCCAGGCCAGGTTGATGGAGGACCTACATTTTCAGGGTGAGAGATGTGCTCTCATATGCCTCTGTAAAGATACAGCACACAGATGATATTTGCATATGTGCAGTCTCAGAGAATGTACTCCAGATCATTGTCTTATATGTAGGTAAAGATTGAAAATGTACTGATGGGATTACTAGGTGCATGTTTGTCATGTTTACACAGTAAAGAAGGCCTTTTAGTGGAAAGTTTACACTTCAGTTCTATTTCAGAGTGAACTTTCAAATGCTTCAGAAAGCAAAATCAATTTGAGTGGTAATGTAAGACAAATGAACTAATGATGAAAGGAACAGAGGAAAGGGGGTTAGCAGAGATAGATATACATTAGCAAAAAATGTTTTAGGTAGTATTAAGCTGGTGGGATAATCCTGAAGTAGTGAAGACCTTTAGCTGCAGAGAGGAAGTTATGATGTTTCTT
Organism: Chiloscyllium punctatum; assembly: GCF_047496795.1. Taxonomy (NCBI): domain Eukaryota; kingdom Metazoa; phylum Chordata; class Chondrichthyes; order Orectolobiformes; family Hemiscylliidae; genus Chiloscyllium; species Chiloscyllium punctatum. The sequence continues at coordinate 44,979,957 of NC_092750.1, read as the reverse complement.
AATTTTGTCAAGTTAAATTAGTTGGTTCTTCTCTACCTCTGTATATAAATATATTTAATAATCATTCAAACATAAATATTTTAAAATACAATCTCCATTCTCCCGGTACTGGTGTCCCGGAGATGTTCCCTAAAGCGCTCTGCTAGGAGGCACCCAGTCTCCCCAATGTAGAGGAGACCGCATCGGGAGCAACGGATACAATAAATGATATTGGTGGATGTGCAAGTAAAACTTTGATGGATGTGGAAGGCTCCTTTATGGCCTTGGATAGAGGTGAGGGAGGAGGTGTGGGCGCAGGTTTTACAGTTCCTGCGGTGGCAGGGGAAAGTGCCAGGATTGGAGGGTGGGTTGTTTGGGGGCGTGGACCTGACCAGGTAGTCATGGAGGGAACGGTCTTTGCGGAAGGCGGAAAGGGGTGGGGAGGGAAATATATCTCTGGTGGTGGGGTCTGTTTGGAGGTGGCGGAAATGTCGGCGGATGATTTGGTTTATGCGAAGGTTTGTAGGGTGGAAGGTGAGCACCAGGGGCGTTCTGTCCTTGTTACGGTTGGAGGGGTGGGGTCTGAGGGCGGAGGTGCAGGATGTAGACGAGATGCGTTGGAGGGCATCTTTAACCACGTGGGAAGGGAAATTGCGGTCTCTAAAGAAGGAGGCCATCTGGTGTATTCTGTGGTGGAACTGGTCCTCCTGCGCCCCCAAACAACCCCACCCTCCAATCCTGGCACTTTCCCCTGCCACCGCAGGAACTGTAAAACCTGTGCCCATACCTCCTCCCTCACCTCTATCCAAGGCCCTAAAGGAGCCTTCCACATCCACTAATATCATTTATTGTATCCGTTGCTCCCGACGCGGTCTCCTCTACATTGGGGAGACTGGGCGCCTCCTAGCAGAGCGCTTTAGGGAACATCTCCGGGACACCCGCACCAATCAACCACACCGCCCCGTGGCCCAACATTTCAACTCCCCCTCCCACTCTGCCGAGGACATGGAGGTTCTGGGCCTCCTTCACCGCTGCTCCCTCACCACCAGACGCCTGGAGGAAGAACGCCTCGGAACACTTCAACCCCAGGGCATCAATGTGGACTTCAACAGTTTCCTCATTTCCCCTTCCCCCATCTCACCCTAGTTCTAAACTTCCAGCTCAATAACTGTCCCCATGAGTTGTCCAGACTTGTCCTACCTGCCTATCTCCTTTTCCACCTATCCACTCCGCCCTCTCCTCCCTGACCTATCAACTTCATCCCCTCCCCGACTCACCCATTGTACTCTATGCTACTTTCTCCCCACCCCCACCCTCCTCTAGCTTATCTCTCCATGCTTCAGGCTCTCTGCCTTTATTCCTGATGAAGGGCTTTTGCCCGAAACGTCGATTTTGCTGCTCCTTGGATGCTGCCTGGACTGCTGTGCTCTTCCAGCACCACTAATCCAGAATCTGGTTTCCAGCATCTGCAGTCATTGTTTTTACCTTGTTGTTTTTATCTCCTTTTCCACCTATCCACTCCACTCTCTCCTCCCTGACCTATCACCTTCATGCCCTCCCCCACTCACCTATTGTAGTCTATGCTATTTTCTCCCCACCCCTACCCTCCTCAGTTTATCTCTCCACGCTTCAGGCTCTCTGCCTTTATTCCTGATGCCTTTGCCCAAAATATCGATTTCGCTGCTCCTTGGATACTGCCTGAACTGCTGTGCTCTTCCAGCACCACTAATCCAAAGGCAGTGTGCTGCCAATTGTCACTCTGTCCTCATTCTTAAGTAATTGTTTCACTGTCTGGAACCCCACCTGTTTAATATTATTATAATGTTAACCAAGAAGGCTTAACATACAAGTTAGCCGTTGAATAATTCATATGTGTGTCTTAAGCCTTTCTTTTTACTGCCTGTAAACTGCTGTGGGATAGTTTCTTAATACTCTCAATTAGTTTGGCATTTCCTCTGAATAACATGCAGATGAAAGAATGCATCTGTCAGATACCATGGGCATTACCCATATCATACTTATAAACTGAACACAGGCTGGAAAAACATGAGGATAACCACAGTAAACCTTTAATTAAGCCGACCCATAGAACTTACATGTAAACACTTTATGAGTAGGAACCCATTTTTTACTATCTTGCAGAATTTGCTTGCACATTTTAATAAACTTGAGATAAATAGGGAACATCTGTATTGTTCCAGTATGTTAGAAATCTCCAAGCTCTGGAAGTGATTTGAAACTGATTACGTTCTTGTGTTCATGTTAAATAGAGCATCCACCAGCAAGGCTTTACTGTCATATTTTTGCCAGATTTATCTCCCTCTTGACAGCGATGACATTTGAAAAGAACGCGGGTTCGCTTTGTCCCAACCAGGTGGTTTAAAGTAAATGCTAATGAATCAAGGATCCACTTGTAAATCACAAACTAGCTTGACAGGATTGGACACACTGTGCTGCAACAAATCACTGTTGTAAAGATTCCAGAACTATACCTTAAATAAGCTCCAGAAACATACATAGCAATGTGATCATCTTAGAACATACGCTAAGGTAGACACTTCAGATAATACGTAAAGCTAATACATTTAAACTTTTTTTAAGTTTTAAGAAAGTTTCATCATTCAAGTTTATAATAAGAACCCATCAATTTCTCACAATTCCGATATTGAATCAACCTTTGATCAAAACAAAATTTAGTCCATGTTTTAGCCAATGTGGCTGCATTCCAATTCATGCTATGAGCTTCATTTGTCCTTTTACTGCTTGTTTAATGTGTATATTTTATCACAAATGTAAACATTCTCATTGCTTAACAAGAAAATTATATTCAAATATACCATTGCAAGAAGCAGAGGGCTTTTTCTTACCATAATTTGGCAACATTTCATTTCATATCGAGTTTCATGAAGGGTTTGCTCCAAGCAGCCTATGGAATCTTTCCTGCTATCAGCCGAGTCCAACCTCTCACCAGCTACCTATCACCAGCTGGTTGTGCCACTCCTGTCTGATGCTAGCCTAATTGTCGCACTTGACACAGCTAGAAGTAATCGCCATGACCTGGTCCTATGCCACCTTTAAAAAGACCGTTCTGCACCTATGAAGGTACTGTCAATCCAGAGATGTCTTGACTGGTTTGTGGTGCCTGTCTGAAACATGGTAGATTCAGGGAAATTGGCACCCTGCTTTGCAGACAGGAACCTGGAGGTCCTACTAAATAGAGTTATCCAAGGATTGTTCCCCTGAAGACTGGCAGAGGAGGGCTTGACACCACACCCTGCCAGGCTGGTTTGAGGTTACCAGCTGAGTCCATGCAGTCTCAATCATTTAAAGGAAGGGCCAGTCGTGAAGAGAGAATGTCTCTGCTCTGCCAGGATGGATGCCACCATCTTCTCTTTTCTACCTCACACTCACTCCCTCTCTGCCACTGCACCTATCTTTCATCAAGTCTCATTTTCTACCACTCTTACTTCTCTCACGCTTTGCTTACTCAATTTGCTACACCCAGTTCCTCCATACCACTAACTCTGCATGGCCTGCTATCTGCCCACTCATTCATTCATGCCACCTCGTCACATTACCACCATTTTTATTTGCACTAGCAGCTGTGTCACCAACTTTCAACTCACTCATTTCTTCCTTTGCTTCAGGAGGTAGCAGCTCACAACAGGGCAGAACAAGCCAAGATGGATTTTGGGGTGTCCAACATTCTGCCTTGGAGAGAGGATCCTGACCCTGACCATCTCAAGTGACTGAATGACCATGCCCAAGCCTCTGAAGTGGTAAAAAGGCTATTCGTGACTTACTGTAACAGGATGCTTCCTGCATGTGCTGCTGGCACATTATGGAGATGTGAGGTTGTTCAGAAACATGTCCACCCCCTTGACTGATGAATGCTGACAACCATGTCAAGCTGCCTGGCTTTGTGTCTGGGCAAGGCAAGGCAGGGCTTTTTGAGCATGGAGGTGTGCATTAAGTAAATGAATACTGAGAAAGCAAGCAAGCAGCCTTGCAATCTTGTCCCGTCCACATGCTGGATTCTTGTCACTGTGAACTAAGTGTCCTTGTAGCAGCATTGCAATGAGAGGTGCCAATGGGCTCCAAATACAACTTTGAAGATCTGAAGCATACTGTAAGTTCATAGGAATGTTCTATTAAGGTACAAAATAGATGACATGTCTTAAATGCGGTGTTACCTTGGAAGATGCCCTGTGTTATTGGTGTTGGTGCCCAAGGGGGAAGCATGGAATGACCATCCGGAGTGACCTGCTAGCACTCTAAATTTCTTGACAGGAACTCCTGGCTTTCTATTTCAAATTGGCATGTGGTAGGTTGAGAACATGAATATTAGCAATGTAATCAGGTAGTACTGAGGGTAATAAAGAGCAATAATCCTCATTAAAGCATTCTTGTTGCTCACTAGTGAGAATTTCATTTCAACATCTGGAAATTAATTGGAAATTGTGACTTGCTGCTGACGCCAAGAAGTCCTCATATGACTTCTCATGTGACTGTCCCAAATTACTTGTCATAACCCAGTCAGGCCCTGGGAAGTTTCCACCCATAAAGTATTTTATATGTTTTCAGAGACGTTCCATCAGAATTCACAAACCAAACAATTAAGGCAACAGTCCACCAAAGACTAAATCAGTAAAAGCAAGCAGTTACAATGTTCAGTAGCTGGTCCCAGTTCATAACATCACAATTAGTCTCAAAGTCCCTTGAAAGGGATAGTAATCAACTAGGAATCTAATTTTTCAGGACAGTCTGGCAACTCCTGCAGTGCAATGTATAACTTTATCTGTGTGTCAAAAATCTTGTTGACACAGTATCTACAGTCATAAGATCATCAGAATATTACTGTAGCAGTCCCTCAGGATAGTGTCCTAAACTCAACCATCTTTAATAGCCTCATCTGTGACCTTCTTACTATAATAAGATCAGAGGTGGGATGTTTCCTCATGGTTGCACAATGTACAAATGGAGCAAGGAAAACATTCAAGATTGGAAAGATACGTTGCCAGTAACAGCCATGTCACACAAGCGCTAGGCAATGAGCATTTCCAACAAGAGGGAATCCAGCTGCCAGCCCTTGACATTCACTGCCAATATCATCATTGAATCCCACACCATCAGCATCCTGGAGGTAACAATGAACCAGAAACTGAAATGGACTAACCAGATAAATGCTACAAGATCAAGTCAGAGGCTATAAATTCTGTAGCAAGTAACTCTTATACTGACTTATCAAAGTCTGACCATCATCTACAAGGCACAGTCAAGAGTGTGATAGTATACTATCCATTTGCTTGGAAGAGAGTAGCCCCAGCTACACCGAATAAGCTTGATACCACCCAAGAGAAAGATGCCCATTTGATTGGCAACCCATGCAGCACTTTCAACATTCAACACTAATGCACAGTGGTACCTTTGCATGTATTATACAAGGTCTACACCAAGGCTCTTTAGACAACATCTATCACCTAGAAGAACAAGGACAACAGATACATGGGAACTCCACCCGCCTGCAAGTTTCCTACCAATCACAAACTATCTGATTTGGATTTAGATCACCATATAGAGTTATAGAGTCATAGAGATGTACAGCATGGAAACAGACCCTTTAGTCCAATCCGTCCATGCCGACCAGTTATCCAAACCCAATCTAGTCCCACCTGCCAGCAGTTCAAAACCCTGGAAATGCAAGCCTAAAAGCATTATATGTGTTCCTACACCCTAAGGACTGCAACACTTCAGGAAGGTAGCTCATCACTATGACCACCACTATGCCACCTCCAAGACAATCAGTTCCAACCCATCCAGTAATACAACCATGCTATGAATGAATAAAAAAATTGCCACTTAGGTGAGAATATGGTGGTGGCCTGGAACACAACTCCAATACAAAAGAAAAAAATTGTTAACTCACGAATAATGGTTCTGATATTTTTGTTTAAAGGTGATTTTTCCAAAAGATAAAATTTGGAGAAACAAATGAAATGATAGTTCTTCATTTTTCAGTTTTTCAGATGTGTTCGTGCATTGGAATCTCATTGGCGTGACAATAAATGCTTTAAGCTGCATATAATTTAGTTCCTTGTCTGCATTTTATCAAACTGAAATTTGACTTGCTAGTCTGATGAAATCCATACTAATTTTTAATGGTTTAAGATGTTCGAGGATATTAAATATTTAGTTATTGATTGAAATAAGTGAAAGACTGTATTTACTTAAGCAGAGTGACTAGTGGCACTATTTAACAATAAAGTTGAATTAGAGCATGGAAGTGATCAATGATTTCAATGAAAATATCTCTTGTATAGATAGCAGAGATTTTGTGGCACACTGCTAGCATCCCTGCTTCTGAGCCAGAAGCTTTGGATTCAAGTCTCACTCCAGGACTTGTTGGCCAAGGAACATGAGTTCATAATGTGGCCAAACAGGCTAAGTATCAACTTGTAAATCATTCCAATACACATCAATGTCAAGCACTAAACATGGAGGAGATTCTTAGTTAGCCTTGTGATGCAAAACATTGGAGTCTCTACCATCACTCTATACTTGTAGGCCACTGCCTATATATGTATTCATATATATATATATATATATGTATAAAATCATGTGTGCATGTTGCCACACAATTGAGATACCTTGGGAGTGGGGGGGGGGGGGGGGGGGGGGGGGAGGGGGTGTAGGTGGGGAGGGTTGGCATCATCATTCCTGCATTATCTAAATGTAACTCAAATGAGGAACATGGATTATGTTTACTTTGAAGTGCTCTAGTGGGCTTATTTCCAGCTAAACTAATACATACAAAACAGAGTAATCTTGAGACACAGGCTATGCTTTGAGTGCTATAGTGCAGTGAGCCTGGGGGGTCAGGTGATAACGTCTGGGTATGTGGATCATTTGCACATTGAGATTTTAAAGACACATCATTCTAAATGAGATAGCACAATGTCCCCTTTGTTTCCAAACATAGCTTTATATACTATGAATGAAAACACATAAATATTGGACAATAGCAAACTTAGTTAGGCAGAAATGAGGATTACAAAATATATAACTACAGAGGTCTAAGAGGTCAGAAGTCATTTCAGCTTTTGACAACTCTTCTAGATCTTGTAATGTTAGAAATGGAAATATGGATTTTTCCCTTGGTTGCTCTTGGTCTGTAAATGTCACTGGTGTGCTGATTGTTGGCCTGGCATTCCATTACTCCATTATCATCTGGGTGTGCTCTTTCATGTTCACTGTGCACAACTGGCAAATTATACACTTCTCTTTAGCTGGTTTCTGTTCCTCCAAAGCGTTGCTTCATCAGTTGTTTTGACTTCATATTTCCTGGGCTCACGATGCACTTTAGAAGCCACTGTAGGGAACCATCTTCCCATTGTGGACTTTGTTATTCCGACCCTTTTCTCCTACATGTAGCTGCGGTAATTCTACATCCGCGTAGAAAGTATACACCACCTTCACTCTCCTTTGTTTATTGAGAGGTGTATCCTGTGTCTCAGATAATTTGGGTAAGTTTGGCAAAATCATTTTTGCCTGCCTTTTGACATGATCTGTGTTGGAGATGGTAACCCACCTTCAGAAGTGTAGCTCTGAGGTGTGAAATGGCACAACACAAATCTTGACTCATTGTCCTTCATTTCAGGATGAGTGATCTGGGGTAATGTGGTGAGGTCATGATGAAAATTCGGTCTAAACCACAAGAGTCTGTGACCATCAATTGATGAGTTGATGCCATTCCCAGCATTGACCTCCAGTTTCAGAAATCGTTGTAATGAAAAAATATCAGAGGTCCTCACAGAAGAAAGAGAAAAGGCGGGAAGATAGGACATCACATGGCACCACCAAATTGGCATATATTCCTGAATAACTTCCTGTATACCATGGCTTTCTTCAAGTCCACTGAGCAGGCTGAATATGGTATTCAGTGTGCCTGCTACTGAAGGGCTTGATGTATTCTTTACTTATCTCATAATTGGAAGTTAAAAGAAATAATTGGTGTCTAAAATGAACTTGTGTCCATTCAAATTGATCAGTGATGATTGTGGACTAAGGGCCTGATGGAATCTTGTGTTAGGGTGGAGGTTTTCTGTGTTGCTGTGGTTAGTGACTCTGGAATATCTTGCACATATTCACTAACATTTGATATCACTGTTAATTCCTGGTCAATATGTCCTTGGTTTAAGTTATGACAATGTGTCTTGGTGGAGAGCTTTGGGCACATATGTTTTATTTTTTAAAAATCACAGCTCTCGAGTTACTGAGCTCATCTCAGAGGGCAGCATGGTGGCTCAGCGGTTAGCACTGCTGCCTCACAACATCAGGGACCTGGGTTCGAGCACAGCCTCGGTTGACTGTCTGTGTGGAGTTTGTACATTCTCTCAGTGCCTGCATGGGTTTCCTCCCACAGTGAAAAAGATGTGCAGGTTAGGTGAATTGGCCATGCTAAATTGCCCATAGTGTTCAGGAATGTGTAGGTTTAGGTGCATTATTCAGGGGGAATGGGTTTGGGTGGGATACTTCTCGGAGGGTTGGTATGCACTTGTTGGGCCACAGGGCCTGTTTAGACACAGTAGGGAATCTATGGAATCTCTAAAGCCAAAAGTACCTGAAAATAGAGTCATAGAGATGTACAACATGGAAACAGACCCTTCGGTCCTACCTGTCCATGCCGACCAGATATCCCAACCCAATCTAGTCCCACCTGCCAGCACCTAGCTCATATACCTCCAAACCCTTCCCATTCATATACCCATCCAAATGCCTCTTAAATGTTGTAATTGTACCAGCCTCAACACTTCTTCTGGCAGCTCATTCCACACACGTAACACCCTCTGCGTGAAAAAGTTGCCCCTTAAGTCCTGTTTATATCTTTCCCCTCTCACCCTAAACCTATGCCCTCTAGTTCTGGACTCCCCGATCCCAGGGAAAAGACTTTACTTATTTATCCTATCCATGCCCCTCATAATTTTGTAAACCTCTATAAGGTCACCCCTCAGCCTCCGACACTCCAGGGAAAACAGCCCCAGCCTGCTCAGCCTCTCCCTATAGCTCAAATCCTCCAACTCTGGCAACATCCTTGTAAATCTTTTCTGAACCCTTTCCAGTTTCACAACATCTTTCCGATAGGGAGGAGACCAGAATTGCACACAATATTCTAACAATGGCCAAACCAATGTCCTGTACAGCCGCAACATGACCTCCCAATGCCTTTTTCACTATCCTATCTACCTGCGACTCCACTTTCAAGGAGCTATGAACCTGCACTCCAAGGTGTCTTTGTTCAGCAACACTCCCTAGGACATTACCATTAAGTGAATAAGTCCTGCTAAGATTTGCTTTCCCAAAAAACAGCACCTCGCATTTATCTGAATCCATCTGCCACTTCTAGGCCCATTAGCTCATCTGATCAAGATCCTGTTGTAATCTGAGGTAGCCCTCTTTGCTGTCCAGTACACCTCTCATTTTGGTGTCATCTGCAAACTTACTAAATGTACCTCTTGTGCTTGCATCCAAATCATTTATACAAATGACAAAAAGTAGAGTACCCCAAGCACCGATCCTTGTGGCACTCCACTGGTCACAGGCCTCCAGTCTGAAAAACAACCTTCCACCACCACCCTCTGTCTTCTACCTTTGAGCCAGTTCTCTATCCACATGGCTAGTTCTCCCTGTATTCTGTGAGATCTAACCATGCTAATCAGTCTCCCATGGGGAATCTTGTCGAACGTCTTACTGAAGTCCATATAGATCACATCTACCACTCTGCCCTCATCGATCCTCTTTGTTACTTCTTCAAAAATTCAATCAAGTTTGTAAGACATGATTTCCCACGCACAAAGCCGTGTCGACTATCCCTAATCAGTCCTTGCCTTTCCAAATACATGTACATCCTGTCCCTCAGGATTCCCTTCAACAACTTGCCCAACACCGAGGTCAGGCTCACTGGTCTATAGTTCCCTGGCTTGTCCTTACCACCGTTCTTAAACAGTGGCAACACATTAGCCAACCTCCAGTCTTCTGGCAGCGCACCTGTGACTAGCGATGATACAAACATCTCAGCAAGAGGCCCAGCAATCACTTCTCTAGCTTCCCACAGAGTTTTAGGGTACACCTGATCAGGTCCTGTGGATTTATTCAACTTCATGCGTTTCAAGACGTCCAGCACTGCCTCCTCTGTAATATGAACATTTTTCAAGGTGTCACCATCTATTTTGCTACTTTCTATGTCTTCCATATTCTTTTCCACAGTAAATACTGACGCAAAATACTTGTTTAGTATTCCCCCCCATTTTCTGCGGCTCCACACAAAGGTCACCTTGCTGATCTTTGAGGGGTAAAAATCAACAAGGTGAGCAGATAAAGGGGGCGCAGTGGTAGTCTGGCGCACTGACCTCTACACTGCTGAAGCCAAACGCCAACTCAAGGACACCTCTTCCTACTGCCCCCTCGACCATGAACCCACCCCCCCATCACCAAACCATACAGAACCTCATCACCTCAGGAGATCTCCCACCCACAACTTCCAACCTCATAGTCCGGGAACCCCGCACTGCCCGGTTCTACCTCCTTCCCAAGATCCACAAGCCTGACCACCCTGGCCGACCCATTGTCTCAGCATGCTCCTGCCCCACTGAACTCATCTCTACCTACCTCGAAACTGTCCTATCCCCCCTAGTCCAGGAACTCCCCACATACATTTGAGACACCACCCACGCCCTCCACCTCCTCCAAGACCTCCGTTTCCCCAGTCCCCAATGCCTCATCTTCACCATAGATATCCAATCCCTCTACGCCTCCATCTGCCATGACTAGGGCCTCCAAGCCCTCCGTTTTTTCCTCTCCAGACGTCCCCAACAGCACCCTTCCACCCAACACTCTCATTCGTTTGGCCAAACTGGTCCTCACCCTTAACAATTTCTCCTTTGAATCCTCCCACTGCCTCCAGACCAAAGAGGTAGCCATGGGCACACGTATGGGCCCCAGCTATGCCTGTCTCTTTGTTGGCTATGTAGAACAGTTGAACTTCCATAATTACACTGGCACCACTCCCCACCTCTTCCTCCGCTACATCGATGACTGCATTGGTGCCACCTCATGCTCCCGCGAGAAGGTTGAGCAATTCATCAACTTCACCAACACATTCCACCGTGACCTTAAATTTACCTGGACCATCTCTGACACCTCCCTCCCCTTCCTGGAACTCTCCATCTCCATTAATGATGACCGACTTGACACTGACATTTTTTACAACCCACCGACTCACACAGCTACCTGGATTACACCTCTTCCCACCCTACCTCTTGCAAAAATGCCATCCCGTATTCCCAATTCCTCCACCTCTGCTGTATCTGCTCCCAGGAGGACCAGTTCCACCACAGAACACACCAGATGGCCTCCTTTTTTAGAGACCGCAATTTCCCTTCCCACGTGGTTAAAGATGCCCTCCAACGCATCTCATCCACATCCCGCACCTCCGCCCTCAGACCTCACCCCTCCAACCGTAACAAGGACAGAACACCCCTGGTGCTCACCTTCCACCCTACCAACCTTTGCATAAACCAAATCATCCACTGACATTTCCGCCACCTCCAAAGAGACCCCACCACCAGGGATATATTTCCCTCCCCACCCCTTTCCACCTTCCACAAAGACTGTTCCCTCCATGACTACCTGGTCAGGTCCACGCCCCCCTACAACCCACCCTCCCATCCTGGCACCTTCCTCTGCCACCTCAGGAACTGTAAAACCTGCGCCCACAACCTCCTCCCTCACCTCTATCCAAGGCCCTAAATGAGCCTTCCACATCCATCAAAGTTTTACTTGCACATCCACTAATATCATTTATTGTATCCGTTGCTCCCGATGCGGTCTCCACTACATTGGGGAGACTGGGTGGCTCCTAGCAGAGCACTTTAGGGAACATCTCCGGGACACCCGCACCAATCAACCACACCGCCCTGTGGCCCAACATTTCAACTCCCCCTCCCACTCTGCTGAGGGCATGGAGGTCCTGGGCATCCTTCACCGCTGCTCCCTCACCACCAGACGCCTGGAGGAAGAACACCTCATCTTCCGCCTCGGAACACTTCAACCCCAGGGCATCAATGTGGACTTCAACAGTTTCCTCATTTCCCCTTCCCCCACCTCACCCTAGTTCCAAACTTCCAGCTCAGCACTGTCCCATGACTTGTCCGGACTTATCCTACCTGCCTATCTCCTTTTCCACCTATCCACTCCACCCTCTCCTCCTTGACCTATCATCCCCTCCCCGACTCACCCATTGTACTCTATGCTACTTTCTCCCCACCCCCACCCTCCTCTAGCTTATCTCTCCATTCTTCGGGCTCACTGCCTTTATTCCTGATGAAGGGCTTTAGCCTGAAACGTCGATTTCACTGCTCCTTGGATGCTGCCTGAACTGCTGTGCTCTTCCAGCACCACTAATCCAGAATCTGGTTTCCAGCATCTGCAGTCATTGTTTTTACCTCGTTGATCTTTGAGGGGCTCTATTCTCTCCCTAGTTACACTTTTGTCCTTAATGTATTTGTAAACACCCTTTGGATTCCCCTTAACTCTATTTGCCAAAGCTATTTCATGTCCCCTTTTTGTCCCCCGATTTCCCTCTTAAGTATACTCCTACAGCCTTTATACTCTTCTAAGAATTCACTCTTTCTATACTTTGCATTTGCTTTTGTCTTTTTCTTAACCAAACCCTCAATTTCTTTAGTCATCCAGCATTCCCTATACCTACCAGCCTTTCCATTCACCCTAACAGGAATATACTTTCTCTGGATTCTCGTTATCTCATTTCTGAAGGCTTCCCATTTTCCAGCCATCCCTTTACCTGCAAACATCTGCCCCCAATCAGCGTTTGAAAGTTCTTGCCTAATGCCATCAAAATTGGCCTTTCTCCAATTTAGAACTTCAACTTTTAGATCTGGTCTATCCTTTTCCATCACTATTTTAAATCTAATTGAATTATGGTCGCTGGCCCCAAAGTGCTCCTCCACTGACACCTCAGTCACCTGCTCTGCCTTATTTCCCAACAGTAGGTCAAGTTTTGCACCTTCTCTAGTAGGTATATCCACATACTGAATCAGAAAATTTTCTTGCACACACTTAACAAATTCCTCTTCATCTAACCCCTTAACATTATGGCAGTCCCAGTCTAAAAGTTAAAATCCCCTACCATAACCACCCTATTATTCTTACAGATAGCTGAGATCTCCTTACAAGTTTTTTCCCCAATTTCCCTCTGACTATTAGGGGGTCTATAATACAATCACAGTAACTTCCCTGGATGTATTTCTAGGAATATCCTCCCTCAATATAGCTGTAATGCTATCTATTCAAAAATGCCATTCACCCTCCTCTCTTGCCTCCCTGTCTATCCTTCCTGTAGCATTTGTATCCTGGAACATTAAGCTGCCAGTCCTGCCCATCCTTGAGCCATGTTTCTGTAATTGCTATGATATCCCAGTCCCATGTTCCTAACTATGCCCTGAGTTCATCTGCCTTCCCTGTTAGGCCCCTTGCATTGAAATAAATGCAGTTTAATTTATTAGTTGTACCTTGTCCCTGCCTGCCCTGACTGCTTAACTCACTTCTGTTCTCAACTGTACCAGTCTCTGATTGATCTCTTTCCTCGTTATCTCCCTGGATCTCCCCCCACGTTACTAGTTTAAATCCTCCCAAGAAGCTCTAACAAATTTCCCTGCCAGTATATTAGTCCCCTTCCAATTTACGTGCAAACCGTCCTTCTTGCACATGTCACTTCTACCTCAGAAGAGATTCCGATGATCCAAAAATGTGAATCCTTCTCCCATACACCAGCTCCTCAGCCATGCATTCATCTGCTCTATCCTCCTATTCCTGCCCTCACTAACTCATAGCACCGAGAATAATTCAGATATTACTACTCTCGAGGACCTCCTTTTTAAATTCCTGCTTATCTCTCTGTAATCTCCCTTCAGAATCTCAACCTTTTACCTTCCTATGTTGTTGATTCCAATGTGGACAATGACCTCTTGCTGGTCCCTCTCCCCCTTGAAAACATTCTGCACTCTCTCTGAGACAACCTTGTCTATCTATCACTTGTTTTATTGTGCCAGGTCATCTTGCAATAACTTCCCACAGTACTGTCAGTTGTGAGTGGTTTGCTGTTCCTGATTGAATCTGGTCATATTTGTACCAGCTGAAAAGCAATAGATTAGTTTGGAGCACATATTCCACCTCAGTCCCCTTGCAGGTCCAGTGGAACATAGGCATCTTTGCTCAGGTTTAGTAATCTGCTCATAGTATCTAATGTGCCCATTTTGATTCAAGATTTGTAGCCAACATCAAGGTCAAATCCTAGTACTTTTACCACGTCATTGAGACTTAGGGGTGCATTTATCACCATTTTCTCATCAGTTTTCTCAATGAAATGATCATCAAACAGGTACATATGGAATCTTGTGATACCAAATATGAGAGCAAATGTTTCATGGTCTGTGGTAGAATAATTGGACTGCACTCAAGATAGACTTTCATGTTCAACCAAAATAATTTACTATCTTACAAGATGCCATTTCTGTAAGCATTAACTTCCAGGATTATCTTCATCCTTGAGTCCTAGTACTGCAAGATCAATGTTTTGGCTGACAACACTTATTTGAGACTTGAATATTTGTTGATGGTCCCCCTACCATACATATGGAATGTCTTTCTTTCAGAGCTCTGATAATGATGGTGCTTTGTGACAAATGTTTGGAATATATGGTACTCAGAAATTAAAGAATCCAAGACACTCCTGTAGGTCTGGGCAGCACGGTGGCACAGTGGTTAGCACTGCTGCCTCACAGTGCCAGAGACCCAGGTTCAATTCCCGCCTCAAGCGACTGACTGTGTGGAGTTTGCACGTTCTCCCCATGTCTGTGTGGGTTTCCTCCGGGTGCTCCGGTTTCCTCCCACAGTCCAAAGATGTGCAGGTCAGGTGAATTGGCCATGCTAAATTGCCCGTAGTGTTAGGTAAGGGGTATGGGTGGGTTGCGGGTCAGTGTGGACATGTTGGGCCGAAGGGCCTGTTTCCACACTGTAATGTAATCTAATCTAAGTCTTCTTTGTCTTGTCAATTTTGCCTGTGTCCAAACAGGCTCCATAACCTTAATAAATAGAGCTAAAAAAATAAATCTGACATGTGTTCAAATGGCTTTTCTTGCTTTAAAAAATTGAACCTCTGTGGCAAGTTACTGCTATCAGTGAGTGAAACTTCTGATCATGCTCTTTCTTGGATTTGCGAATTCCTCATTCTCTGCAGCAGTGCTTTTGCATCCAAATATATTTCCTCTAATTCTGTTCACATGCTGTTGGAACATATCCTGACAGAAAAATCAAATCTAATCTCTAGAAATATCTCCTCCAAATAGTGTTGTAAAGGTAGTGACTTCCTGAGATTCCTTGGCTAAATGTATCAACCAACATCTGTGTTCAGACATCTTCAATCTAGAAGTTACCTGATTGCTCTGTCCTTCCTTAATACACAAGTAATTGAGCTACACCAGTCAGTATGGTGATCCACATAGTATAAGAAGCCATTGTTTTTCAAAATGTGATGCTACACTTACTTGGAGGTTTAATTGACAGAATTACTTCTTCTTTAAGGAGCAATACAGCATCAATATTGAAGCTTCCTCTTTTGCCAAACCTGCCCAAGTAAGATTGTTGTAAATCCTGGACTGAATCAATGCATAAAAGTTTGGTCTTTTCTGCTATCATGGTAATTTTGTGGATAGTCACAATTTTTATTATTCATTGGTGGGACATGGGAGTTGTTGGTTGGGCAAGCATTTGTTGTCCATCCTTAGTTACTCTTAAAAAGGTGTTGATGTAATGCCTTCTTGAACTGCTGTAGTCAATGTTGAGGTCATACACAATAGCCCCACCATTTCTGGTCCACTTGTTCGACCAGATAAAATATTGATGGCTTTCCATTCTGAATTGCCATAGCTGTAATGTATTGTTAGTGCACTAATGCAAGGGATTGGCAACCCATTATATGCAGTTAAGTGAGCAGCTGTCTGGTAGCATTGAGTTCCAATGCTCTCAGTACACATCGTTCAGAATTCAGACTGTTAGAATATTTGTACTAGCTCCCATTCAGAGAAAATGACAATGATTGTGATAATACAACACTGGCTGGCTGACTTGACTAGATGGTTAGTCTGGATCAAATTGATGCCAACAACCAAGCTGTTCAAGCTCTGTTCCTGTTGGGGTGAATTTGGGACTTGCCTCCTTACCCTATTGGTTGTGTTAGAACATAGAACATAGAAGAATACAGCGCAGTACAGGCCCTTCAGCCCTCGATGTTGCGCCGATCAAAGCCCACCTAACCTACACTAACCCACTATCCTCCATATACCTATCCAATGCCCGCTTAAATACCCATAAAGAGGGAGAGTCCACTACTGCTACTGGCAGGGCATTCCATGAACTTACGACTCGCTGAGTGAAGAACCTACCCCTAACATCAGTCCTATATCTACCCCCCCTTAATTTAAAGCTATGCCCCCTTGTAATAGCTTGTGTTGCTGTGCCTTCAGGCAGGGAACACAAGAAGAATCATTGGTAGCTTGGATCAGCTTTTGTTAATATTATGTGATATCTATTCAGTTGAATTGAAGAAAGTTCAATTCAATCTAATACAACAGCCAATTAAACAGAGCAATATATACATTAATACTTATAAAAATGCCTGCAAAACTTCAGCTTACCTTCTATTAATACAATTGTGGTAAATATACACATAGGACTTAGTCTTCAACAAGAAAAATGTGTTTTCCGCAGTTTTCCACGGAGACTTCAACCTACATTTGGTTGTATGGTTGCAAAGATCAATATAACTTTTCCCAAACTGTGTGCAATTATTTGCTACAACAAACCTAAAAGTAAAAATTAACATCTTGACTAAATTACTAACAGAGGTTGCACGACGAGGGGTACATAACGTTTTATGCCATTTGGCATTGTGGCTAATGGCTGCACTGAATGAAATAACCCCTGGGCATTACCATTTGAAATCTCTTGTTGCCCGGTGTTATTCCTTTTCCATTAAAAATATTTTGATGCTCTCCAGTTGTCTTGTCTTAGGCAGAGTTTGAATTCAGATGTTCCTCAGTCTCCACTCAGCAGACAACTGTCTGATTTATGAATCTTACCATATTTTGGCAAAGTTTCATTTTCATGAAGTTTTATAGAGGCATAGTAAGCTTTGTCGCTTTCTCATCCAAAATTGCCTCATTAACTATGTCCTCTCTTGTTCATCGCTGCCTGGATTCTCCTACTGACTACAACTAGATGAACATACCACTAGTTGGATATGTCAGAGATAGACTGGTATGACTGGCACCAATGTCAACTTTTAATGCCATTGCATGCCTGGACAAGCACTGGCTTTCCAAGCTGCATGACCGCATGCTTTCCTAGAGAGCATAGCAGGCAAAGGGAAATGGGTTGCTGGTACCAGGAGCATTCCCATTGTATCGACAGGCAACAAATTAGCACCGTTACATGTCCCCTCCAGCACCTTCCAGGAAGAAACTATCTTAGACAGCAATTACTTCTCCAAATTTCTCAGGAAGCATGGGCAAGACTGTCTCCTCCAATCTTCCTCAGCTCAGTTGCTGACACCTCAGTGGGTGTTTTAGTTTCATTAGTGTCAGGTCAACCTGTTGATATGCAAGTCACTGCCATGTCTCTGTAGACGACTGAAGAAAAAATGCTCCAGGCTCCTGACACTCAGAGGACTGTCAGACAACAGATACCTGCTCAGCCCTAAACAGGAAAGGATCCCATGGTATCAGCCATACATGAATTCAAACAAGTGTACATGTAGACAGGTTAGTGGGAGACAATGGCCACCATAGTGGTCGAAACAGGAAAGGATCCCATGGTGTCAGCTATTCATGAATTCAAAGATTTGTACATGTTGACGGGTTAGTGGGAGGCAATGGCCACCATAGTGCAAAGTTGCAATGCCATGGGGACCCTGCTGCCTCAGTCATGTAATTACCTGCAGCCTCTCTAGACAAGTTGGCAGCTGCCATGGAGAACTACAGCAGAACCCTCAGAGTCTGCAAGATATGCACACAGTCTTGCACTCCATCACAATTATTGCAGATGCCTCTTCCTCCCAGAGTCAGGCGAGTGCTAGTGTGCACCCAAACATAAGAGGAACAACATATAGACCTTTCAAAAGTCTCCTGTCAGGGGGCTGGGATCTCTACCTCCACCCTGCTTCCCACCCTCATGCATGTGCAAATTCAGGCTAAGGTGCATGCACTTGCCTCGGGCAAGGATTCGTTCAGGATAGTCTATTCCCCTGGACACAGATGTCCCAGGGTCTGCAGACCATAGATCAAAGGCCAAAAGAGACCATTATACAGCAGGTTCCTCTCACCTCAGCTGCAGATCTAGGGATTGCACTGAGACATAATGAGGAGGGGAAGAAGGAAGAAGTCCTTCCAAGAGCACACTGGTGACACATGATTGCAACTAAGTTCTTACATCTGTAAATATATGTTCACTTCCGATTATCATCTATTTGTGCAAGTGTCTGCGTAAACAAAAATACAGACTTGAATGTAGCAAAGCCATTGCTCCTTATCTCTAAAGAATGTTTTGTAGCCCAAGGTGTGAAGTGAGTAGGCAGTGGGTGACTGGCAGGTAACTGCAAGTTTGGTAACCAGCTCCCGCTGCCTAGGTGCACAGACATTATTATTGCTTCACAGTCATCAGTGGGAACCAGCCATTAGACTGTATAAAATGGCTAGGAGAGCCTGGGTCCAGGAATTAGACCACACAGAATAGGCTGATGCCTAAAAGTCACAAGAAAGGCTAAGCTCACATTTATGTTTTACCCTCATTGTCTGAGTAACCCTAGCCTTAACACTAAACCTTTCAAGGGCCCCACTTGAAGGCCGTCCCCTCATGGGTGGCAGCACTTGCTACATTCTGGGTGTGGTCACAGCTACTTTCATTTCCATTCCACACTTGAGATATACAGGATGATGGAAGGCAACAGCAGCTGTCCTCAGACTGTGAGTTTTAGGCTCTGCCTCTCCATGTAAGTTACCCTCCAAGCATCAACATCGCTCTCCTGGTTGCCCTCCGCATCAACCCCATAGGTGTCACACTGCCCTCAAGTCCCTACCCATGCCATTTATCGAATCTGCATCTGCTTGCCTTCTTTACAATCTCTTTTCCTAACTGTCTTGGTGTTATCCTGAATTTAGCTACCATGCGTTCTCTCCCCTCATCTAAGTCATAGAGTCATACAGCATGAAAACAGATCCTTCAGCCCAACTCACCTGCGCTGGCCAGACATCCCAATCTGATCTAACTGCATTTGCCAGTATTTGGTCCATATCCCTCTAAACCCTTCCTATTCATCTCCAGATGCCTTTTAAATGTTGTAATTGTTCCACCTCCTCTGGCAGCCCATTCCATATATGCATTGCCCTTAACATAAACAAGTTTCCTAAGCCACAGTGCCAGAAGAGCCCCATTATGTAACTTTCCCAATGAACTGCAATAAATTTGTTAGATATGATTTTAATTTGGTGAAAGCTTGCTGATTCTTTCTGATTACCTTGCATTTCTCTAGCGCACAGCTATAATCTCTTTAATAATCAATTCCACAGGATGGACATTATGACTAACTGCTCTATAGTCTTCTGCATTTTCCCCCCTCCTTTTCTTGAATGGAGGGGTTATATTTGTTATTTTTCAATCTTACAGAACCAGTTCCTGAATCTAGGGAATTTTAGAAAATTGATACCAATGCACCCAATTAACAATCTCTTTTAAGACTCTAGGATGAAATCCATCTGAACCCAAAGTCTTGTCAGCCCACAGCTCCATTAATTTGCTTAGTATGAATCCCCTTGTGTTTGTAATTTTATTAGGTCACCATTCCCTTTCCACCTGATTTATAGTTATTACTTGAATGTGCTTTGTATTCAATATAATGAAGGCAGAAGCAAAATAGTTATTAATTCTCATCCACCATTTCCTTTTAATCTACTGTTATCTGCTCATTCTCATTCCTAAAATAACTAACACACTTTATTTTTTATCTTTTACTATCCATTTTTAATTTGCTAACTAGCTTCATCTCATGCTCTAATTTATTTTGATTAGCTTTTTAGTGATTCTTTATTTTTTGACTCATCATCTGACCTGCCATTCACCTTTGTGCAGTTATATGAGTTTTCCTTAAATGTGATGCTTTCCCTAACTTTTTTTGTTAGCTGTGAATTTTGGGTTCTCCTTTTCAAAATTTTCTTTATAGTGGGAATGTACTTATTCTGAGTATTCAGAAATATCCACTTAAATGACTCTCACTGTTTCTCTATTAACCTATCCCCTCATCTAGTATGCCAATTTGCTTCAGGTAGCTCAGATTTCAGATCCACATAGTTGCCCTTATGTATGTTTAAGTTATTAGATTTAGCTCCAGTCTTCTTCTTTCCATACAGGATGTAAAACTCAATTATCCTTGGGTAACTGTCTGTGTGGAGTTTGCACATTCTCCCTGTGTCTGCGTGGGTTACCTCCGGGTGCTCTGGTTTAGGTTAGGTGAATTGGCCATTCTCAATTGCCCATAGTGTTAGCTGCATTGGTGTGGGTGAGTTACTCTTCGGAGGGTCGGTGCAGACTTGTTGGGCCAAAGGGCCTGTTTCCACACTGTAGGGAATGTAATCTAATCTAATATTGTAGTTGCTGTAACTCTGAGGTTACTCATTAATCCTGCCACCTTACACAATATTTCAAATGTATTACTTCACACATGGTTTCATGACACAATGACAAAACTTCCTACAGGCAGGTTTTGAGAAGATTTGTCAACAGAAATTGCCTACAGGCAATTAGGAACAATGTCACCGGTTGTACTGTTGGTCACCCTCTCACCTATAAATTACACATTTCAAGGTCCAAATTCTACTCAGGGACAGAAGCACACAAATCTGGACTGACATTCCTGTATAGTGGTGAGAGTTACCAGAGGTGCCACCCTTTAAGTGAGATATTAAACAGAGACCTTGTCTGCCTTTTATGATTATTTAAAAAGATCCCACAAATCTATTTTGAGGAAGAGCAAATTAATTATTCTTGGTGCCATGGCCAAATATACATCTGTCACTCAACAGACAAAAAGAAACAGAAGATTTTATCATTATCACTTTGTTGTTTGAAGAAACTTATTGTGTTTCATGTGTTACAACAGTGACTACACTTTAAATGTACATCACTGGACACAAAACGTTAACTTTGATTTCTCTTCACAGATGCTGCCAGACCCGCTGAGCTTTTCCAGCAACTTCTGTTTTGTTTCTGATTTACAGCATCCACAGTTCTTTCAGTTTTTACTGTTAAATATCTGGTGGTCATGAAAAGTGTTGTATAAAGTGTGCAAGTCTTTTTTTCCTTTGTGAGTAATAAATTCTGGTTTTGCAATAATTTCCCACTTGCCATGATCATATAATGGTACAACACAAGTTTTAATGAAACATATCAACCACTCAAAGCTGAAAGTTAACTTTGCAAACATCCCAAGACCTTTCAATATTCCTTAAAAACTAATAGGTTTAAATGTTAGGAAGAGGTTTCCAGAGAACCCAGCTTACCAATATCCTCAGATGTATCTTTTGATGTAATAAAAAGATCGATTTAAACAAAAAAAACATTACCCTGATGCAGGCAATCACAGTCCTGTGCTAAATGGAAATTTTTGCCTCATGTGTACTGTCTTACCATGCTGAAACAATGATAATCTTGGCCTTTGAACTTATTCATCCAGTTCAATATGAAAAAAAACACATTTGATTTATAAATCCCTTGTAACAGCAATTTCATTCGAGCATGTTGCAGATATAGTTGAGGTTCTTTGCTACTTCAAAATTAATCACTTCATTAGATTACTCTGACAAAAGGTTGTGATTCTTAATCTCGCAGGTGCATTTTGCTATTATTGCATGATGTAAAATAAGAATCAATAATATATGTGCTCATCATAGATGTCATCATCAACGACATCAAATACTTCTCCTACTCAGAAGCGACATTTCAGGGAGAGTGCCGTAAGTCATCAATGAACTGGATAAGCAAAGCAGCATTGGTCTCCAGTGATCCCTCATAGTGGGGGCATCCAACGCCATCAATACAGCTATAAAGTTATGACTCGCTTTTGCCCGAAACATCGATTTTCCTGCTCCTCAAATGCTGCCTGACCTGCTGTGCTTTTACAGCACCACTGATCTAAACTCTGGTTTCCAGCATCTGCAGTACTCACTTTTGCCTATGTCAATAATGGTTTCAACTTGAGTCTATGCCGGTGAGAGACCAAAGAGCACAACAAAGCTGCTGTGTAGTTTGGACATCTTCTACCATCATCCAGAGGGTCCTGAGCATCATTTGTAAAGACAATACCACAACAAAGAAGTGCTACAGAGGACAAGTCGAAGATGCTTGATGAATATGATTACAGAGAAATAACTGAGACTGATTGGGCACATATTTTACCTCCGATACCTGCGCCCAGTCAAAATCTATTTTTAGTAATCTGTGGGATGTGGGCATCACCAGTCAGGCCAGCACTTATGCTGTATCCCTTGATTCCCAGAGGGCAGTTAAGAGTCAACCACATTGCTGTGCATCTAGAGTCACATACAGACCAGACCAGGTAAGAATAGCAGATTTCTTTCTATAAAGGATAGTAGGGAACCAAATGGACTTTTAATGCCAATCAACTGTGATTTCATGGTCACTACTAAGTGAACCTTTTACTCCAAACTTTTATTTAATTTAAATTTTACCACCTTGGAATTCAAACCTATGTCCCTGGCACATTATCACTAGTGATGTTGCCACCACATTACCACTAGTAGAATGGACACCACCAGATGAAAATAAAGATGGGCCAACTAAAGATGGCCCAATGAGTTGCATTTGAAAAGGACATTGTGAAGGAATAGAAGCAGTGGTCAATTAACCACCATCTAAAAGACATTTCATGTCACTGACAAAATATTATTATTGAAACACAGGAAATGCAACAGTCAATTTCCACACTAACAATTTTAGATGTCTGTTTAAAACACTGATGCAGACATCTAAGACATCTAAATACTGTTAGTATGGAAGTTGACTGTTGCATTTCAATTATTTCAACATTAATAGTTTTAAAATACTTAAATAGCTGCAAAGCACTTTGAAATATCCAATGGTTGGGAAGGGAATTATGTAATTGAAAGCCTTATTTCTTTTTTCTTGATCACTGTTATCTGTTTTCCTCTCATTTTCTCACACATCTCCATACAACTCACAATGTAAAAGGCAGTATGTAAAAGTACATTTGGTTTATCAATAAGTGAGCTAATTCCTTGTTTTGGCTGTTTCAGAGTCTGTGGTTGTTGGTAGCATAGCAATACAGGGGTCCAGGGACAATGGGAATGACAGGTAAGCATTCAAAGCCAATCTTTTGGGTGAGTGGGCAGGAATAGGGGTGTGACAATGCTGCTCCTTTAACAAGGTTATACTGTCATTGGCGTTTTTACAGAGATCATGAAATCAGCGTACCAAAAATTCTAGATTTGAAGGGTTTTAGATCCAATTTGATTATAGCTAACAGATACTGCCTCAGGTAAAAAGGCTTCCAAGTTTAAAAAAAACTTGTACAAGCACAAGCATTTTACCTTAAGACTTTCACAAGGCAACTATGTTAAACCTTCTGAGAATATCAAAGTAATGAGAATATTTTGGGAGCTCTTAGTTTTGAACCTCAGCTGATATGAATAGGCAAGAATTTACCCATATCTGGCAGTAACTATTTGCAATGAATGCTTGGTATTTTCTCTGGTCATGTACACTAATGTATGCTTTTGTATGTATAGTATGTACCACATCAAATCATTTATTCAGATTATAGCTCACAGTTAAATTGATGACAATATTTCTGTACAAAAGCAATTTACATACAACAGAAGGATTTCATCTGTGTTCAGTAATGTGAACATTTTGTTCTGAAGTCAAATCATTATATTGCTCAGCTGTTTACTGCAGCTAACATTTCTAAAATCTTAATGGTTACAAAATGAAGCCATTTTTAAAAATCAATAACAGAAGGTTAAAACTTTGATGGAAGCAGCTTTGGTTTAAGATTAAGGGTTTTTTTTTGCTGCAAACAGCTGCTGCTTTAAATAGAAATCAACTGGGCATTATGTCTATTTCTTCCTGAGAAATGAAATGTGTTTAGCTTGGCCATGTAAGTTATTATAATAAATGTAAAAAGGTATTTCCAACCAACTTCATCAATTATTGTCTCTCTAACTTCAGTTTTCCCGACCAAGCATTCCAATCGTTCATGGTTGAATGGATGATTTCCTCCAAAAGCTCAGCTAAAGCTGTTCCTGAGCAAATTCTCAGAGTACATTTGAGAATCTTCACCTTAGATATGTCTCTCCCACTTCAGCTAATCTCTTCCAGTGTCTAAGGAGATCAGTAATACTCTTTGAATGGGCAATAATCCCTTTTTATATTCATTCATGGGATGTGGGCATCACTGGCTGAGCCAGCATTTATTGTCCATTCCTAGTTACCCTTAAGAAGGTGGTGATGAGCTGTCTTCCTGAAAAGCTACAGTCCATGTGGTGTGGTACACTCACAATGCCAATAGGGAGGGGGTTTCAGGATTTTGACCCAGTGACACTGAAGGAACAATGATATATTTCCATGTCAGGCTAGTGATTGGCCTTGGAGGCTTACTTGCAGGTGGTGTTCACATGTATCTGCTGCCTTTCGCCTTTTAGATGGAAGTAGTTGTGGGCTTAGAAGGTGTTGTCTCAGGAGCCTTGGCAAGTATCTGCACTACAACTTGTAAATAGTACACACTACTGCCACTGAGTGTCAATGGTGGTCAGAATGCATGTTTGTGAATGTGGTGCCCATCAAGCGGGCTGCTTTGTCCTGAAAGGTGTAGAGCTTCTTGAGTGTTGTTGGAGCTGTATCCAGCTAGGCAATTGGGGAGTATTCCATCTCACTCCTGACTTGCACCTTGTAGATGGTGGACAGGTTTTGGGAGTCAGAAGGTGAGTTACTAACCTCAGAATTCCTAACCTCTGATCTGCTCTTGTAATCATTGTATTTATGTGGTTAGTCCAATTCACTTTCTTGCTAATGGTATCTCACAGGATGTTGATAATGGGGGATTTAGTGATGTTAGTGCCATTGAATGTCAAGAGGCAATAGTTAGATTCTCTCTTGATGAAAATGGTCGTTGCCTCTTACTTGTGAGGCAGGAATGTAACTTGCCACTGTTCAGCCCAAGCTTGGAAATTGTCTTGTTCTTATTGCATTTGGTCATGGATTGCTTCATATATCTGCCGTGCTGCCATACTGTAATTTTCTCCAAGTGGGAATCAACACTTTTTGGATAATTAAGCAGCCAAAGAATTTGACATAAGAATAATATGTTGTATATATTTATGGTTAGACCTAACACTATGTTACCCAAATTGGATTTAAGCCAAATATCTTTAGGTAAATGGAGAAAAAAGTCTAAAAATGAAGTAGAACTGGTCAGAGTTAGAAAAAAGCCAACAAGTAATGTCAAAACGGATTAGTCACAGGAAAGAACTTGGAGATGAATGTGTATATGAGGTAAAAACAATGATTGCAGATGCTGGAAACCAGATTCTGGATTAGTGGTCGATGAATGTGTATATGCTGTGTGATGCTCAACCATCAGTTCAGGCATTTTCAAACATGATAATATGAAAATGACCAGAGTACCAAAGAACACGCTTGGAATCAGATATGACTTTGGAACTTATTGATGTATTTTCCAGCCAAATTGTTTACTGGTATCTATTTTTAACTTGTAAGGTAGAAAGTGTGCGAGTAATGATGCTGTGTCCTATGTGTAAAGAAAGGTTATAAACATTATAGTAAGTATGTTGGCAGGAATACAACCTGTCTGCACTTGAAACTAGTTTTTTGTTGATTAATTGTTTCATAGCATATTCTTATGCTATTGTTTACTTAAGGACAAATCCAGATGTATTGTAGTAATGCAGAGAGTACATAAATCAATGCACAGAATAAACCACTTCAATAGATTATTTTTCAAACTATGGCAGTATTTTGGTAATTGCAACTGTAGTAAGGAAATACAGAAATTGTCTTCCTATAACAAAAATTAAATCAAGAATGCCTCAGAAAACTTCAATCCTAAAGTTATCTGAATTTGTTGAAATGTTTGATGTGAACTTTACAGTGAAATGTGAGGACATTTGTTTATTGTTACTGACATTTCTTCTGCTTTTGTTAGCATTAGAGCTTAGTCTTTGCAAAACAGAATAAATATTCTCTATTCTTTCAAATGCAAAATACTGGAAATCTGAAATAAAACTGAAAATGTTGAAAGTACTCAATAGCTCAAGCACAGGATCTTTGTTTCATGTCTGCTTCCCTTTATCTAGGTCCAATCAACCTGAAACATTAACTCTGTCATTCTGTTTGCAAACGGTGCCTGATTTGTTGCGTGTTTCCAGTATCTTTAACTTTTAATTCAATACTGTTTAATGTGATTGTCACCTTTTTTTTATAATTTTCACTTCTTCATTTCTCAAATTTGTATTAGATTTCAGTTTTGAAGATGTCAGTTGTTCTTCAGTAATTTGTTCACTTTAAGCATTGCAAAACAAGTAGACCAGAATTGCTAGTTTTCATTTACAATGTAAATCCGGTAAAGTATTTCTGTACACAGAGAAAGGAAATGGCATGGGGCAGGTAGCATATGTTGTGACTAGACTTAATTTGACTTCTGTTCACAGCTCTGGCACACGATTCAAAATCCTCCAGGACCTTACTTATCCCCAGAATGATCAATCCAACCCTGTCTTGTTTTCCATGAATCATCTTCAAGTCAGTAGGGAGAACTCACTATAATTTATTTCGTTTTGCATTCACAGCTACTTTCCCCACTTATTGCTTCTTTCCATTTTCAAACACATTGTGCAAATCTGTTTCATGCAAGTTGAAAATGATCAACAAAGTATATATTGCTTCATTTCCATGCATCTTGCAAGGGAAAAGAATCAGTCACAGAAAAGGAATGAGCTGTTAAAATTAGGAGAAGATCTTGCCACAGAAAGACAGAAACATTAATGGAGAATGTTACCAATGACATTGTTGGCAGTGACAGAGACAGCAGCACTGAACATTCAGCATGATACTTGCACATGCATCCCTCCATTTTTCTTTTTACTTAATTCATTCACTAACTCTCTGCAGTACTATCTGATGGTGCTTTTTGCAGCCATTGTTCAGTTGTGACTTTTCTTTGTAGGTGCCTGCTTGTGTTTGTTCTTCTACAATTTTCTGTCTCAATTAGATGATTCTTTCCTTTCCGTCACATAGACTGAAAAGGTGAACCCTCAAAAAGATGTACTGCAACACTGTGTACTGTAAAACTGCATGGTTTAATGCTTTGGACTGCCTGCCAGGGAACTCCAAGAGTTCCTAGGGTTTGGAGTCGTCCACTACAACTGTGTGTGACTCTTGTGTGTGGTTCTGGCATTTGTCTTAATATCCATCAGACTATCATGGAGCATAATGGTTGTCATATTGGAACCTATGTCTGGACATTCTTTGCAGGAAGCTTGGGAATTCTCAGACTGTAACCATGCTTGTTTTGGACTCAACAATCTCCTCGTTCTTACAAAGGTTGGGGGTTCAACTGGATTTTCAGTCTATTTCTACTGTCTATTTTCCTATAGGTCAATGGAACTGTTGAGGCATAATTATTAGAACAGGCTGTAATGCAATTGAAATGAAGCATGTTGATATATCCTGAATCAGTCCTTGCCTTTCCAAATACATGTACACTCTGTCCCTCAGGATTCTCTCCAACAACTTGCCCATCACCGAGGTCAGGCTTACCTGTCTATAGTTCCCTGGCTTGTCTTTACTGCCCTTCTTAAACAGTGGCATCACATTTGCCAACCTCCAGTCTTGTAGATCTCATGGAATACAGGGAGAACTAGCCATTTGGATACAGAACTGGCTCAAAGGTAGAAGACAGAGGGTGATAGTGGAAGGTTGTTTTTCAGACTGGAGGCGTGTGACCAGTGGAGTGCCACAAGGATCGGTGCTGGGTACTCTACTTTTTGTCTTTTACATAAATGAGTTGGATGCGAGCATAATAGGTACAGTTAGTGAGTTTGCAGATGACACCAAAATTGGAGGTGTAGTGGACTGCAAAGAGGGTTACCTCAGATTACAACAGGATCTGGACCAGATGGGCCAATGGGCTGAGAAGTAGCAGATGGAGTTTAATTCAGATAAATGCGAGGTGCTGCATTTTTGGAAAGCAAATCTTAGCAGGACTTATACACTTAATGGTAATGTCCTAGGGGGTGTTGCTGAACAAAGAGACCTTGGAGTGCAGGTTCATAGCTCCTTGAAAGTGGAGTCGCAGGTAGATAGAATAGTGAAGAAGGCATTTGGTATGCTCTCCTTTATTGGTCAGAGTATTGAGTACAGGAGTTGGGAGGTCATGTTGCAGCTGTACAGGAAATTTGTTAGGCCACTGTTGGAATATTGCGTGCAATTCTGGTCTCCTCCCTATCGGAAAGATATTGTGAAACTTGAAAGGGTTCAGAAATGATTTACAAGGATGTTGCCAGGGTTGGAGGATTTGAGCTACAGGGAGAGGCTGAACAGGTTGGGGCTGTTTTCCCTGGAGCGTCAGAGGCCACAGGATGACCTTGTAGTGGTTCATAAAGTCATGAGGGGCATGGATAGGATAAATAGGCAAAGTCTTTTCCCTGGGGTCGGGAGTCCAGAACTAGAGGGCATAGGTTTAGGGTGAAAGGGGAAAGACATAAAAGAGACCTAAGGGGCAACTTTTTCACGCAGAGGGTGATACGTGTATGGAATGAGCTGCCAGAGGATGTGGTGGAGACTGGTACAATTGCAATATTTAAGAGGCATTTGGATGGGTATATGAATAGGAAGGGTTTGGAGGGATATGGGCCGGGTGCTGGCAGGTAGGACTAGATTGAGTTGGGATATCTGGTCAGCATGGACAGGTTGGACTGAAGGGTCTGTTTCCATGCTGTACATCTCTATAACTCTCTGACTCTATTTCTCTGGATAGCAGTAGGTTTGGTGTCTTGTGACTACCTGAACCTCTCCTATCCAAGGTGCCATATTTACTAGGCCTGACTCTACCAATAACAGATGAGTTTCTGCTACTGGGCTCTGTCTGGACCTAATACTAATCAGTAACTAACAAAAGGCATCTCAAAAACACACATCTTTACCACAGCAACTTTTCACTTTCCATGCTGCAGGATGCTGTCATAAACACTATGGAGGTTAGCAAAGCACTCAGTCAGTTATTTAGTAAAATAAATAGTAAAATAATGTTTTTTCTGTGATCTGTCTGTGCAGAGAATGTTCCTGTAGTAGCTTGTGAGATACAATATTTTCATTAGTATTGATCTTCTGATGTAGTGTTAGTTGATGGTGGAAAGTCAAGTTTGACATGTTTGATAACGTGGAAAGGAGGAATTTTTCAGTTGAAGTACTAGGTGTCAAAGGCACTTGGCCACAGTCAAGCCTTTGAACCTCTGGTGATTTTTAACATCCTCTGTCATCAGTGTCATCTTCCTCATTATATTTGAATGTCTTTATCCAATGGTGGTTCCATATGTCGGCCTCAGATTTGCAAATGATTTCCAGCAAAAAAAAAAGCATTTATTTTACAACACAATTTCTTAGGTTTGGTTGATTTTCGACTTAGGCATCAAAATTATTACCACACAACTCCAATGGCCCACCTGATGAGAGCATGATTTAAGCCATGCTCATGATAGTAATGTAGTTTGACCAGTAACAAATAGAAGGAAAGACTTCTCATTTCTTGATATCCTTGAGATTGGGTAACAGAATACATGGGGTAATATGAGTGTTGCCAGTAACAGTTGACACAGGGAAAACTAGTAATCTGAACAAACCCTAATGTCCTGTCCTGCTCCTTTCAGTTTTCCATAGGAAAGAGATAAGTATTTGTTTCAACATCAGCCACTTGTTTAACATCAGAATAAACTGCAGTTTACCACTTTTACTGATCTCTGCAGTCGCAGCTTTGAAAGAGTTGGAGGCAACGACAATGTTAGCCATGCTTCAGTCTAAGAACTTGAACTGGTGTTAACATTAGGAGTTGTAATGATTTAATCAGACCCTGATTTGCAATTATTATTATTACAGCTCCAGCTTGTTTCTGAAGTTCTGCTTGTTATTTCAGTTAGTTACAGGACTTGGACAAAGGCCCCAGAGGAGCCAAACCTGCTTCAATGTGCTCCTCTGAGAACTGCGAGCATATCGTTGCAATGTGTTTTCGGAAAGTATAGATTTTTCTTTTAACTACTTTCTCTGCAGCTTCTGATCAAATTGCTGTTTTCTTCTGTTGTTGTTGCTCTTTCTCTTTCTTCAGCTGCCAGAGTGAAAATGCCAGCAGGTGCCTTCATGAAGAAAGATGTGCAATGCCAAAACAATGCACATATGTGGTCCCTTTGAACATGGTCTATCCTACCCCTAGCACCTATCCCCTACCAATTCAGCCCTCAAACCAGCCTAACACCATCCTTAGTTTGCATCTGCCCAACTGGCCTGCTAACCTCATTTACCTTATGTATTTAACATTGCACATGAGCTGTGAAAGACGCTATATGTGATAATGGACCTATACATTTCATACTATGTCAACAAAGTACTACGAAAAAAGGGACATAGTTTTCCCTTCCCCTGATTATTTTATGCTACCTTCCAGAATAGAAGAATGGTTCCACATTTCTGATGGAGCCCAGATTGAAATTTCCTGTCAGAAATGCAAATGGTGTAAAAAAAGGAGCCTTTGGAAAATCCAGCCTATGGAATTTTGGTCCCTCTACAGCCTTGTTTCAAAGTCCAAACAACAATGACTTAATTTCCAGAAATATATTGTATTTCTAAAATTTGTTAAAGTACATTCCATAACTGTTCTAATTTGGCATTATGTTGAGTGCAATAAAATCACCTTTTAAGTGGCTTCAAACTATACAATCATATGTGGTACATTATTAATAATTTCTTCCAAAGAAGTGTCACTGGACTTGAAATGTTCTCTCTACTCCCTCACCATAGATGCTGCCAGATCTGCTGAGTTTCTCTACCAACTTCTGTTTTTGTTTCAGATTTCCAGCATCAGCAATTATAGAGTCATAGAGCTGTACAACACGGAAACAGACCCTTCGGTCCATCTTGTTCATGCCCAGCAGATATCCTACGTAAATCTAGTCCTATTTGCCATCATTGAAGCCCATATCCCTCTAACCCCTTCCTATTCGTAAACCCATCCAGGTGCCTTTTAAATGTTGCAATTGTACTAGTCTCCACCACTTCCTCTGGCAGCTCATTCCATGCATGCACCACCTTCTGCATGAAAAAGTTGCCCCGAAAGTTCCTTTAAAATTTTTTCCCTCTCACCTTAAATCTATACTCTCTAGTTTTGGAATCCCCCACCCCAGGGAAAAGACCTTGTCTATTCACTCTATCCCGTGCCCCTTAGTATTTTGTAAACTTGCATAAGGTTACCCCTCAGCCTCCAATGCTGCAGGAAAATAGCCCCAGCCTATTCAGCTTCTCCCTATAGCTCAAACCCTCCAACCCTGTCTCCATCGTTATAGATATTTTCTGAACCCTTTCAAGTATCACAACATCCTTCCTATACAGAATTGCATGCAAAAATGGCCTAATGAATGTCCTGTGCAGCTACAACACGACCTCCTAACTCCTATACTTAATGCACTGACCAATAAAGACAAGCATACCAAACACTTTCTTCAGTTTCCTGCCTATCTGTGATTTCATTTTCAAGGAACTAAGAACCTGCATTCCAAGGTCTCTTTGTTAAGCAACACTCACCTTACCGTTAAGTGTATAATTCCTACTTTGATTTGCCTTTCCAAAATGCAGCACCTCACATTTACCGGTTAAACACAGTCTGCCACATCTCACCCATTGACCTATCTGATAAAGGTCCCATTGTATTCTGAGGTAACCTCCTTTGCTATCCACTCTGCCTCTAATTTTGGTGATGTCTGCAAACTTACTAACCATACCACCTATGTTCACATCCAAATCATTTATATAAATGATGAAAAGTAGTGGACCCAGCACCAATCCTTGTGGTACACCGCTGGTCACAGGCCTCCAGTTTGAAAAGCAACCCTCCACCGTCAGCCTCCATTTTCTATGTTCGAGACAATTCTGTATCCAAATGGCTAGTTCTCCCTGAATTCCA
This sequence comes from Chiloscyllium punctatum, assembly GCF_047496795.1. Taxonomy (NCBI): domain Eukaryota; kingdom Metazoa; phylum Chordata; class Chondrichthyes; order Orectolobiformes; family Hemiscylliidae; genus Chiloscyllium; species Chiloscyllium punctatum. The sequence goes on along the minus strand of NC_092750.1, from coordinate 44,947,574 downwards.
TGTGATCTAAACTTACTAGGAGAAAGTGAGGACTGCAGATGCTGGAGATCAGAGCTGAAAATGTGTTGCTGGAAAGTCATAAGGGGCACGGGATTCCTGAAGAAGGGCTCATGCCCGAAACGTCGATTCTCCTGCTCCTTGGATCCTGCCTGACCTACTGCACTTTTCCAGCAACACATTTTCAGATCTAAACTTACTAACCAGGCTATCATGAGGAACTTTACTAAAGTCCACAGAGATCATGTCTACCGCTCTGCCCTCATCAATCCTCTTAATATCTTCCTCGAAAACTCAATCACGTTAGTGAGACATGATTTCCCATGCATAAAGCTATGTTGACTATCCTTAATCAGTCCTTGACTTTCCAAATGTGTTAAATCTAGTCCCTCAAGATTCCCTCCAACAACTTGTCCACCACTGATGTCAGGCTCACCGGTCTGTAGTTCCATGGTTTTTCCTTAACACCTTTCTTAAATAGAGGCACCGCTTTAGCCAACCTCCAGTGTTCCGGCACCTCACCTGTGGTGATCAATAATACAAATACCTCTGCAAGGGGCCCAGCAATCACTTCCTTAGCTTCACACAGAGTCCTAGGATATACCTGATCAGGTCTCAGGGACTTATCCACCTTTACGCATTTTAATATGCCCAGCACCTCCTCCTCTGTATTATGGACATTTTTCAAGATTTAGCTATTTATTTCCCAACAGTCTCCACTTTCTATATCCTTCTCCACCGTAAACACTGATGCAAGGTACTCGTTTAGTATCTCCCCCATCTCCTGCGGTTTCACGTATAGGTGACCTTGCTGATCTTTAAAGGGTACTATTCTCTTTTGTCCTTAATGTATTTGTAGAATCCCTTTGGATACTCCTTAACCCTATTTGCCAAAGCTATCTCATGTTCCCTTTTTGCCCTCTGATTTTCCTTTTAAATATACTCCTACTGCCATTATACTCTCTAGAGATTCTTTCGATCCCTGCTGTCTATACCTGACGTTTGCTTCCTTCTTATTCCTGAGTAAAACTTCAATTTTTCTAGTCATCCAGCATTCCCTGAATCTACCAGCCTTGCCCTTCACCCTAACAGGAATATACTGTCTCTGAACTCACATTATCTTCTTTGTTTTATTTTTAAGTCAACACTTCCCATTTGTTTCCTTTCCTATAGTCACCTTGGCTTGGGTAAAGGGCTGCACAATGATTAACATTAATTTTATTTCAAATCGAGACATTATAGTTTCTTCGAAATTAAATTTTTTCATTTGACTTAAGAGTTTTTGGTTTTTAATCTTCAACTAATATACATTATCATTTACGGTGATTTATGGAGTTTCAAGAGAGCACATGAAAGCCCTATGTCTTAAAGGAACAGTACTACAAAAAGGGCGAAGTGCTATGGACCAACTAATGGGAAAAGGGGGGAGAAAAAAGCATTTCTAGGAAGCGAAATCTGCAAACTTCGCCAATTTCACTTTGCCTTTCTTAAATGAACTTGTGATCATCAATATTCTTGTAATGTTCGTTCTTCCTGTTATTACTGCTCTCACCATTACATTACCTCATCCGCTCCACCAAGTGACAGCATATTCATTCACTCAGCCTTTTTCATTGCAGCAGCACAGGCTCAGTTTATATCAGAGCTGTGCCAGTCCTCAAGTTCCATTTCATCTTTATTGTATCCAGCAATCTAACAAAAAAATTCATATTTCTACCTTGCAGCAGGAAGAACCACAATTTTCTTTCTTTTTGTTCTGTTACTTCTTAATACTGTCTCTCTAAGCTTATAGCTTGTGTTGTTTGTTTTTAGTGCATCACTTTTACTGAATTTTACCCAACAATTGGATGTATAAAGGAGCACTGTCATAAGTTCTGTTTCAGAGAAAATCAGAAGGTTGAGGTGAGGGTACACAAGTGAGGCAACCCGCAATCCACCTCTCCCCAACTCCCTGTTAACATTGATAAAATCTACCTCTGGCTAAAGATGTATGTGAAGATGTATATGAATTCATAACCATTATACCGGACAGGTTATGTGAGCAATAGGATATTTTCCTATCCATCATTTCATACCTACTTATCAAGCTGTTGATAGTTACTCCGTCAGAACAGGGGTACCCCACTGGATGTGAACACAGTATTTAAAAGCAATAATTTCTATGCCCTGGAGTTATCAGTAGTGGAGCTTGAACATTCTGACTCATAGGCAGAATTCTGTTACAAAAATAAATCTTTGGCATTAAAACACAGGAACATAGAAAAAGGTGTGAGCCATTTATACTTATGGCCTGTTCCATCATACAATGAAATCATGACTGATCTATAAATTAACTACATATAGACCTTAAGAACCCAACAGATTAATCAATAAGAATTTCTCATTTCTATTCCAACAATGTTATTTATAATTATATTATTATGTTTCCAAAATCCAGTCAAAATACAATATTTTTGAAAAATTAAGTAAAAGTAATTTATGAGTAATTCTATATATTGTATTTTTAAAAATTGAATACTAGTGAAAGACAATGGTCCAATGATTAATGTGTCATTGTGATACACCTACAATAGATGCGGGTCAGCCATGTGATTCCTTTCCACAGCCAAGGTCAAACCATTGGAAATAGTTTGTGAAGAAATAGAATTTGAATTGTGATCCAATTGAAATGAGTTGACTTCAACTCCTTTTATGGTGAGAGGGACAAAAGGAGTTTGATTATTTTGTCAACAACAGTGAATACTTCCAGAAACATTTGACATTTAAAATCTTTATTCCCCACAGAGTCTGCCTATTTGGCTGGACCATTGTGTGGGTGTGGGAAGACAATTTATATATATGCTGTACAAATATATCTATAAATCCAAACAAGTGTTTAAAGATTTAAAGTCAAGATGTGAATATATTTCTTTCTGCAAGTTCTTCAGGAACAGATTGCAGGCTGACTTGTATATTAATATAGCTTTAGTACTTCTCCATAGAGTACCATATCATCAAGGTCATTGCTTCATGGTGGCATAGAGGTGTACTGGTATATATTTTTCACAAGTTGCTTCAGCTGGCTCAAAATGAGTCAAAGGGCCTTTAGTTCATGCATTATGCCGAGCTGAAGGCAGTCCTTTCAATTACACCTCTTGTTAGACCTATATTGTGACTCGGAACTTTTGACAGAGGAAGCTACATTTGCATTACATGAAAACCCTATGATCTACAGTATAGGTCTCACTAGATCTTTTTGCCTTCTGTCCTCCCAATTATTTAGTCCTCCTCAAGCTCAGGTCTGAGAATGTTAGAATCTGTGCTGGTATTAGGATGAGTTGAAAACTTGGTGTAACACTTATAATGATTGATGCTGAACATGTTTTGTTCTTTTCTTCTTGGGAAAAAGAAAACAAAAAGGTGCATATTTTATGATGTCTCCCTACCCCAAACCACAAGCAATGGTTTCTAAGACAAGTAGATCATAGGGTTTTCATGTAATGCAAATGTAGCTTTCTCTGTCAAAAGTTCCGAGTCAAAATATCAAGGATGGAGGTGGGTGGTAACACAGTTTCAAATTTGCCCTTGCCCATGTAGTACATGGATGGAAAGAGAGTGACTGAGGGAGTGCAATCTCATCATATATTTTCACATGTTTCAGCAGAACTGATTTCTGTTCTGATTCTCTCTTATTGGTTGGAGCTACCTGTTGAGAAAAGCACACATGATGATGCATGCAAGTGGCATCGCAGATGAAAAACACTTAGCACCCTGATTCTTTCCAGCGCCAGCCTTGACTGCTCCCATGCATTTACAGAGGGATTTCGACTATCTGAATATTAATTATCTGAATTTCAGATTATCTGAAGAAGATCCCAAGATCCCGTAAAAATGTTACATCAAAGAGGTAAGTGTACTGTATTCCATTTACCTGTACTGAAGAACATGTGAAAATGCTGGCAAAAACAAAGAAACACAAGCACCTCAAGAATCAGTGACTGGATATTTTTAAAGTAAGGGTTAGTTACACAGCCCTTTGCAAAAGTAAGTGCTTTACCGTACCTGTACAAGGTATACCCGTCACTTTACTGGCTGTTCATGAAAAAAAAGACCGAGAAAGTAAACGCATGTGCAAGGCGATGCTATTGCAACACTGAGTTCCTGGAAACTGATAAATGCTCTTGCGATTGTAGAAGCTGTTTGGGAGCTTGTTTAGTGGCTTCACTTATTTAAGGTAAAATCGATTATCCGAATAATCAATTATTCAAACGAAATAGTACCCGCCCACCTTGTTCGAATAATTGAGGTTCTTCTGTACATAATTTTTTTTTAAGGTGTGACTACTATGGTTCACAAGACATTGTGTATGGAATTCTTGTCCCCAGTGGCAACATATTATGACTGCTTCAATAAAATAACAGTACGTTATAATAAAGGTTCAATGCTATAACAAGTGAACTCCCTGAGGGTGCCCCTAATTAACATTTGTACACCTTGTATAAAGGAATAGTTTCAATCCAGACCTACTCAGCCCTCATTTAATAACAATAAGCAGTTTCCTCATCCATTTCCAGAAAACTGTATTTCCTCTATCTATAGCTTCCTCCCAGTCAGTTTGGCTTAAGAGTTAGTTGATTCTCAGGTCCAAAGAGAGCCTTCTTCATTCACTGCACATGTCTCAGATTGTCTGCTTTATGTCCAACTCCACACACCTGCACTATTCAGAAGTATTTCTTGAAAAAAGATTGGAGGGGTTTTAAAATCAGCTGCTGTCTAAATTTCAGAATTGCAGAAAACCAGCTTCTAGCCCAGAGTTTATTTATTCATTCATGGGATACAGAAGGATCTAGACAGGTTGGGAGAGTGGTCCAGGAAATGGCTGATGGAATTTAACGTGAGCAAGTGCAAGGTCTTGCACTTTGGCAAAAAGAATAAAAGCATGGACTACTTTCTAAATGGTGAGAAAATTAATAAAGCCAAAGCACAAAGGGATCTGGGAGTGCTAGTCGAGGATTCTCTAAAGGTAAACATGCAGGTTGAGTCTGTGATTAAGAAAGCGAATGCAATGTTGTCTCTTATCTCAAGAGGGTTGGAATATAAAAGCAGAGATGTACTACTAAGACTTTATAAAGCTCTGGTTAGGCCCCATTTGGAGTACTGTGTCCAGTTTTGGTCCCCACACCTCAGGAAGGACATACTGGCACTGGAACGCGTCCAGCGGAGATTCACACGGATGATCCCTGGAATGACAGGTCTAGCATATGAGGAACGGCTGAGGATACTGGGATTGTATTCGTTGGAGTTTAGAAGATTAAGGGGAGATCTAATAGAGACGTACAAAATAATACATGGCTTTGAAAAGGTGGATGCTAGAAAATTGTTTCTGTTAGGCGAGGAGACTAGGACCCGTGGACACAGCCTTAGAATTAGAGGGGGTCATTTCAGAACAGAAATGCAGAGACATTTCTTCAGCCAGAGAGTGGTGGGCCTGTGGAATTCATTGCCACGGAATGCAGTGGAAGCCGGGACGCTAAATGTCTTCAAGGCCGAGATTGATAGGTTCTTGTTGTCTAGAGGAATTAAGGGCTATGGGGAGAATGCTGGTAAGTGGAGCTGAAATGCGCATCAGCCATGATTGAATGGCGGAGTGGACTCAATGGACCGAATGGCCTTACTTCCACTCCTATGTCTTATGGTCTTATGGTCTTATGGTCATCACTGCCAGAGCCAACAATTTTTTGCCTTGTTATGGTTGCCCTTGACAACCTGGTGATGAATTATATTTGGAACTGCTTAAGTCCATTTGGTAGACCCACAATATCATTAGGGAGGGAGTTCCTGGATTTTGACATAGCAACAATGAAAGAACGGTGATTTATTTCCAAATCAGGATGGTGAGTGGCTTGGAGGGAACCTCGCAGCCCTGTTGTAAGTTGCCATGCATATGCTGCCTTCTAGATGGTAGTGATCATGGGTTTGGATTGTGCCGCCTAAGAAGCCACAATGAATTTCTGTAGTGTGTCTTGTAGATGGTACATACTGTTGCCTCTAAGTGTCAGTGGTGGAGGTAGTGTATAATCACAGATGGGCTGCCAATCAAGTGGTTGTTTGTCCTGGATGGTGTCGAGCTTCTTGAGCTTTGTTGGAGCTGCACTCATCCAGGAAAATGGGGAGTATTCCATCACACTCCTGATTGTAGATGGTGGATAGATTTTGTTGATTCAGAAGGTCAGTTACTCACTGCAAGATTCTGTGCATCCGACCTATTCTTGTTGTCACATTATTATGTGGTGAGTGCAGTTGAGCTTCTGGTCAATGGTAACCCATGTGATGTTGCTAGTGGGGATTCAGTGATGTTAATACCATAAATATCATGGGACAATGGTTAGATTTTCTCTTGTTGGAGATGATCGTTTTCTGGCACTTATGTAGTGCATATAGTACTTGCCACTTGTCAACCTAATCCTGAATATTATTCAGGGCATGGACTACTTCAATATCTGAGGAATCACAAATGGTGCTGACTATTATGCAGTCATCAGCAAACATCCTCAACTTTGATCTTATGTTGGAGGAAAGTCACTGATGAAACAGCTAAAGGTGGTGAGGCCTAGGTCACTGCCTTAAGGAACTCTTCCAGTGATGTCCTGGAACTGAGATGACTGACCTTCAACAACCACAACCACTTTTCTACATGCCAAGTATGGCTCCAACCAGCAAAGATACTGATTGATTCCAGTTTTGCTAGGACTCTTTGAGCCACACTCAGTCAAATGCAGCTTTGATGGCAAGGGCACACCTCAACTCTGGAATTCAACACTTTCGTCCGTATTTGAATGGAGGCTGCAATGAGGTCAGGAGCTAAGTGTCTCTCACAGAACCCAGACTGGGTGTCACTGAGCAGGTTATTGCTGAGCAGGTGCTGCTGAGCACACTGTTAACGACACCTTCCATCATTTTATTGATGATCGAGAGTATAATGATTGAACAATAATTAACTGAGTTAGATTTATTCTGTTATTTATGTTCAGGATATATATGGGCAATTTTTCACATTGCTTGGTAGAAACCAGTGCTGTGACTGTACTGTAACAGCTTGGCTACTGGTATGACAAGTTCTGGAGCACAGGTCTTCAGTAATATTGCTGGAATTCTGTAAGGGTCCATAGCCTAACATGCATGCAACTCTTTCTTGAAATCATAAGGAGTGAATCAAGTTGGTGAAGGCCATCTGTGATGCTGGGGACCACTAGATAAGGTCGAGATGGATCATCCACATAACACTTCTTGCTGAAGATTTCTGCAAGTGCTTCAGCCTTATCTTTTGCACTGATGTGCTTAATTCTCCACCCATTGAAGACGGGGATATGTGTGGAGCCGAGAGTTGTTCAATTGTGTACCAGCGTTCACAATGAGGTGTAACAGCTTAGATCTGATTTGTTGGTTTTGAAATCTCTTAGCTTGTCTAACATTAGCTGATTATCCTATTTAGCGTGCAAATAGTCATGCTTTGTAGCAGGTTGACAAATCATTTCTTGGTATTCCTAATTCTGCTTCTGGCATGCTCTCCTGCACTCTTCATTAAACCAAGTTTGATCTCATGGCTTGATGGAAGTGGTAGACTGAGGGATATGCTGGGCCATGAGTTTGCAGATTGAGGCCCACAGCACCTCGCAGATGCTCAGTCTAGATTTGCTAGATCTGTTCAAAATCTATCTCATTTAGACGTTGCAGAAACTCATCAAATTAAGGAGAGAGTCCTAAATTATAGCATTAGCCTGGGGCAGCTCCCCACTACACAAATTGCTGCTTGATCGCAGACCCAGTTTTGATGTGTTCCAAAAATAGGATTTACATGTAATCTTAAGTAATCTCAGCAAGTTTGCTATTGCCAATTTTTTTAAAACAAGAACATTTAAATTGTATTATATAATTTCTCCAAAAGGTCATTAAAAGAAAGTAAATCATTTACACCATATATGCACAATTGTTCTGAATAAACTTACCTTTTCACCTTTATTGTAACTCGAAGGGCATGTAACAAGTTATTTTAACAATGAATCATTTAGGGAGTACATTGTAGAGAATGAAGGCAATTTAAACAAATGCTCTGACTATACATCAAGTTATTCAGATCCTCAAAAGGTGAACCATCGTGGAATAAAACCTTGCAAAGTAAAAGTATTCTCACAATCAAATTAGGGAGATCGAACATAATAGTTCACAATTCAATAATTAAATAATATCAAGGATATAACATAGAATGCTCACCCACAAGACTGTTACGATATTGATGGATTGCACAATTATGACTATATGAAAATCCCACTTTACATATGTAGTGTGTTTTAATTTACAAATTTACTTTGCAATACAAAACAGTTCCTTCAAGTATGTGGCTTTCCTTTTGCACTTTGCTCAGCAACAATAATTACCTTCTCTTCAATCAAGCCTAAAGAAGCCTGAGGCTTAGAATATTCCACTTACAAGCACTGCACAATCCACATTAAAGGACACCTGGAACATTGAAAAGGTTGGTACATTAATATTCAGCTATGCCTTTTAATAGCTTAATTGGATGCAAACCTCAAAGGTTTTTCTGCATATCAGTTATTGACGGATGTGACCTAAAATCCTAAAATGCATAATAAAATATATTAAACAAAGTAATGGTTCTTAGCTAAAGACCATGTAAATTGTTTCAGGCCAATATTTTCAACTATAAGAAGGTATTTTGATTTTGATTCCAAGAATGCACATGAATAACAACACTTATCCACAAAATTTACATGTTCTATCAGTGCACTATTAATGAATTAAATAATAGAACAGAGAGCTGATGAAATTTAACTCATGCACATAACTGGTCAATTTTTGATGCTTCCATTTTACTTTGCAGCACAAGCATATCTAAAAATTGTCTTGTTTGGGGGTTCCGTAATGGTGCAAATGGTTAAATACTTCACCGGGTGACAAGTTTGAGCCCCAAGGCTGTCTTTCATTAGATTCTCCTGCCTTGCTTGTACAAGTATAAGTTGACATTTGTCTCAGAGGATTTTTTTGGGACTTGTCAATGGAAAATCATCCATTTTGAGGGAAGGCAAAAATATGACTAAGTCTGACTTGCCCAGGTGTAATCTGTCTACTTTAATGATGCTATTTGACAAAGGCATCAGTCAAGGAGAGCTCAAATAAAAATCAGAAAATGCTGGAAATACACAGCAGCTCTGTCATCATTTGAAAAGAGAAAAGGCAGATTAATGTTTCAGATGGCGTCCTTTTATTAGAACTAGCCAAGGAGAAATGTGAGGCCACGCTTGTCAGTTTCCTGAACAGGGGAGCGCAAAAAGGTGGAAAATAAATCTTCAAGGAAAGACAAAGTTGATTCTGTTCAGTTTAAACTGAGGAGGAACTTAATGCAGAACCATGATTCCTCATTGTACTTGATGTCAGTAGAACAGTTTCCAGTCTTATAGTCTCTGTTATGCCACATAAATATTTTTTGCATGCTAATATGGGTCATGTTAGTCGTATGTCATTCTTCATTGGTGCCAGCAAGAACACAAATGCAAATCAAGTAATCTTAATTTAAACATATGAGTGGTTGAAAATATATAACTCTACTCAAAAGCAACTTGTGAAATAAATATAACAGGAATTAATCATTACAGATTTCTAAAGATATTGCCTTCATTTTGTCTCTACTTAAAACTCAAACCATTGCACCAAATTTTATTTTTTATCAAAGGATTGATTTTTTTTTATTTTTCATTCACAGAACATTGGTGTTGCTGGCTAGGCCAGGATGTGTAACTCAACCAAATTTGGCTTTAAGAAGATGGTGCTGAGCTGCCTTTTTTGAATTGCTAAGCTCTATTTGCTGTAGGTAGACCCACAATGTTTTGGAGAGTGAGTTCCAGAATTTTGACTGAGTAATAGTGAAGGAACAATGAGATATTTCCAAGTCAGGATGGTAAACAGCTTCAAGGGGAACTTGCAGGTGATGGAGTTTCTATGTATCTGCTGTCCTTGCCCTTTTGGACCGAACTGTTTTTGAGTCTGGAAGGTGCTGTCTAAGGACCCTTGGAGAATTTCTGCAATGCATCTCCTAGATGGTCCACACTGCTTTTACTGAGCATCTGTGATAGTGGGAGTGTATGCTTGTGGATGTGGTTCCAATCTAGCAGACTGATTTTTCTTGAATGGTGCCAAGCTTCTTGAGCATTGTTGGAGCTGCACTCATCCAGGCAAGTGAATTCTACGACAATTCTGACCTGTGCCTTGTGGATGGTGGACAGGCTTTGACCAGTCAGGAGATGAGTTTTTTGCTGCAAGGTTTCTAGCCTCTGATCTGCTCTTGTCACCACAAAATTTTGATGGCCTAATCTACTTTAGTTTCTAGTTAATAGTAACCTACAAAGTATTTTTTAGTATGGGATTCAGTGACAGTGATACCATTGAGTGTCAAATGTTAGATTTATTCTTGTTGAAGATTAGATTAGATTACTTACAGTGTGGAAACAGGCCCTTCGGCCCAACAAGTCCACACCGACCCGCCGAAGCGCAACCCACCCATTCCCCTACATTTACCCCTTACCTAACACTACGGGCAATTTAGCACGGCCAATTCATCTGACCTGCACATCTTTGGACTGTGGGAGGAAACCAGAGCATCCGGAGGAAACCCATGCAGACACGGGGAGAACGTGCAGACTCCACGCAGTCAGTCAGTCGCCTGAGGCGGGAAATGAACCCGGGTCGCTGGTGCTGTGAGGCAGCAGTGCTAACCACTGTGCCACCGTGCCGCCCAAAATGATTAATGGAGATGATCAATGCCTTACACTTATATGGTGTGAATTTTTCTTGCCACTTGTCAGATTAGTTCAGACTATTCCAAATTTAGGCATGGACTGCTTCAGTATCTGAGAAGTCACAAATGGTGCTGAACATTATTCAGTTAACAACAAAAAGCTCAATTTCTGACCTTATGATGGAGGGAAGGACATGGATAAAGCAGCTGAAGATGGTTGGGCCTAGGACACTATCTTGAACAACTCATGCAGAGACGTCTTGAAGCTGAGAAGACTGACGTCCAATCACTACAGCCATCTTCCTTTGTACCAAGGTTGATTTTAAACAGCAGAGGTTTTATCCAATTACTATTGACTGCAGTTTTACTAGGGTTCCTTAATGCCACAGTTGATCAAATGCAGCTTCCAAGGCTGTCACTCTCACCTCACCTCTGGAATTCAGCTCTTTTGTCCATGATTGGACCAAGGTCGTAATGAGTACATCAGTGAGCAAGATTCTAATTTTATCCACTTGGCAGAAGACAGGCAGACCTTTAAATTGCTCATGACATTCATTCGCTGTTCAAGTTGATCCCACAGGCTACTGCAGTTCTCAATCATCAAGGACACTTGATAGGTCCTTACAGTTTATGATGTCTTCAGGACTTGATTGCTATTTTAGTTATGAGCTTGAGCAAGGAAGTGTTTGGGTTTTCCCAGACATCTACACACAATTCATTCCTGGGATAAAGGATTTATGGGGAAATTTAAACAAGTGGGACCAGTTTTTGGAATTTAGAAAAAAAGAGAGGTGATCTTATTGAAACATTAAGATCCTGAGGAGACTCTTTAGGGTGGATATTGAGAGGATGTTCCCTATTATGGGACAGGCTAGAACTAGGGGACTTGGTTCAAGAATAAGAAGTCATGTTTTTACGATCGGGATGAAGAGAACCTTTGTTCTTAAAGGGACCTGGGTGTCCTCATGCATAAATCATAGAAAACCAGTATGCAGGTACAGTAGGCAATAGGAAGACAAATGGAATTTTGGTACTTATTGTTCAAGGAATATAGTCTAAAAGTAGTGAAATGTTGCTGGAACTATGCAAGGCATTACTGAGGCCACATCTAGAATATCATGTGCAATTTTGGCCCCTCTATTTGAGGAGGGTTGTTGTTATATTAGAGGTGTTTCAAAGCAGAGTCACTAGATTGATTCCAGAGAGGGAGGTTACCTTATGAAGAGAGGTCCCCCCAGGAGAGGGGAATCCAAAACTAGAGGGCATAGGTTTAAGGTGAGAGGGGGAAGATTTAAAAGGGACCTAAGGGGCAACCTTTTCATGCAGAGGGTGGTGCGTGTTTGGAAGAAGCTGCCAGAGGAGGTGGTGGAGGCTGGTACAATTACAACGTTTAAAAGGCACCTGGATAGGTATATGACTAGGAAGGTTTCAGAACAATATAGGCCAAAATGGGACCAGACCAACTTAGGATATCTGGTCGGCATGGATGAGTTGGACTGAAGGGTCTATTTCCATGTTGTGCAACTTTATTACTCTATGGCTCTATTTAGACCTATTCTGCCTGAAACTTAGAAGAATGAGAGGCAATCTATTTGAGGTGTATAAGATGCTAAAAAAGGATTGACAAAGTAGACGTAAAGAGGATGTCTCCACATGTAGAACAATCCAGAATAAGAAGTCATTCTTTCAGGATAAGAGGAAGCAGATTTAAAACACAGATGAGGAGAAATTAGCTCTCTCAAAGGCTCATGTACCTGTGGAACATATTACCCCAGTGTTTAGTGGCTGCTGGGACATTGAGTAAATTTAGGGAGGAGCTAGGCAGATGTTTAATTGGTGGTGAATTAAAGGGTTATAGAGTGTGGACAGGAAAGTGGAGTTGAGGCCAAGCTGAGATCAGTCATTGTATCAAATGACAGAGTTGGCTACCCTGTTCATATTTCTATTTTTGTTTCTAATCTTTTTATTAGTTTGTGGAACTCTCTTACCTGAGCAGTAGAAGCTGGGTCATTGAACTTATTCAGAGCTGATTTAGATAGATAATTTATAGACAAAGGAGTCGAAGATTATTGGACGAGGGCGGTTGCATGGACAGGGTGAGTAGATGGAGAAGTAGAGTCAAGATTGCAATCAGTTCGGTCATAATTTTATTAAATAGCAAAGCAGGTTTGAAAGGTCAAATGGCCTACTTCTGCTCTTAAGTCCCATATTCCTTTGTGCCCAGTTTTATATTGAAGAAATAGAAGTTAAGATCAAAACAAGGTTAGACATCCCAAAACACTCCTTCTGGGGTCTGGAAGAACAGTAAAGGTCCTGTAGACCCTGCAAAAGAATTTTAGGTTATCCTTTACAACGATCCCCACAGCTCCCAGATTGTGAGGTTTACCCAAAACTCCATCTCAGTGACATCTTTTCCTTTGGCTCTTAATGGCAATTACTTTCTGCTAAACATTGTGATTGCCACTCTCTGGGACCTGTTTAACCAAAAAGATCATGTGGGAGACAGGAGTCATAACTCCATTAACAATCAAAATTTATAGGTGACATAAAACTTTGTAGGATTATAAATTGAGGAGTACTGTGTGGAACTCTTAAAAGGACAATGACAGGTTAATAGAGTCTGTGGATAGTTGGCTGATATAGTTTAATACAGAGAATTGTGAAGTGATGCAATTTAGTAGGGAGAGCATTAAAAGACAATGTAAAACAGGGTACAATTCTAAAGGGATGCAAGAGCAGCAAGTGCCCAGGGTATATATGTACACAGATCATTGAAGGTGGCAGGACAGGTAGAGAGAGCAATTAATAAAGCATATAATGTCCTTGGCTTTATTAATAGGGGCACAGAGTACCAGAGCAAGGAGGTACAAGACACTTGTACAAGACACTTGTGAGAACTTAGCTGGAGCATTGTGCACAGTTGTGGGCATCACATTAGAGGAAAGATGTGAATGTATTGCAGAAGCAATTGTCAAGAATGGTTCCGGAAATGAGAAACTTCAGTTATAAGGATGGACTGAAGTGGTTGTGACTGTTCTCCTTGGAGACAAGAAAGCTAACTGGAAATTTGATAGAGTTTTCAAAATCATGAGCAGGCTAGATGGAGTAGATAGGGAGAAGCTGATCCCACCCATCAAGTGAACAAGAATGAGAGAACATAAATTATGTGATGTGCAAAAGAGGCAAGAGTGATGTGAGAAAAAAAGCTTTTTCACAATGAGTAGTTAGAGTAAGGAATGCACTGAGTGAAAATGTGTTGGAGGCAGGTTAAACTGAAGCATTCAAGAGAGCGTTGTATAATTATTTTCATAAAAATAATGTGTAAGGGTATGGGCAAAAACCAGAAGATCACCACTAGGTACTGAGCTCATTTGAAGAGTCGATGGAGACCTGATGGCTGAATGGCCTCCTTCTGCCCCATAGCAATCCTGTGATTCTGTGACAATGTGGGTGTCTGTCTTATTACTGTTTGTGGGACGCGGCTGTGGTTAAATTGGCTGCTGTTGTGTTTTTCTATGCTGCAATAGCGACTACAAAATGGAAGGCACTTCATTAGCTGTAAAACTTTCTGGGATGTCCAATGGTCATAAAAGGCAATGTGTAAGTTTAAAGTCCTTCTTTAGTAAGTAGATTAAGACTGTGCCAACTCATTTCACGTCAGACCTTTTCATCTAACAGAGAAAGGCATGTTTTATCCTATCACTTGTCGCTAAGAGCAGAAAGGGCAGTCACTAATCCACCTATTAAGAAAAGTTTTTAAAAGCATTTGCAAGCATGTAGATTTCTGATGAGGTTCAGTTTTATATAAATAGATATGATAGCATTTTCTTGCCACTTATACCTTCACTGTGGTTAAAACACACTGTGATTCAAGGCATCAAGCCAGCAGACTAAAACCACAATGTTAAATATTAAGCTCGCTATTCACAGATTTGTTGATTGGCTAAAGAGACCTTTTTACAACTACAGATTTCTTACTGATTTTTCTTCAACAATACAAAGAAAAAAAGCAGAAACTCACTTTTATCACATCAGTAAACTCCTAATGAATCAGGTGTTCAAAATTTTGGACACTCATCAAAGGCTTCACTGGAACAACTTACCTATCAATGTTTGTGTTTGGCCTGCTGTGGGAATTTTACCCAAGTAGCATCAAACACAAATATATTTTTGTGTTCAGAACACATACATATTTTTAATGGTTTTAACTTGTATTAATAATAAAGAAAACGAATACATGTCTTTCATACTGCAGTCACTCTTTTCATCACTACACTACATAATAGGACACAGTTGTAATCATAAATATGTAGTTCAGTTACTGCCTTGTTCTAAAGTAGTGCTGGTGTAAGTCTGGGTTTTCTGCCAGCATGCTCTGTCAGGATGAGTACTAGCAGTGAGAGAAGCTCAGGAATTAAGGTGAAAATTATTTAGAAATCAAAACATATGTTTTTTGAATGCACTGCAACAACAGGGTTTAATACTTGTTTAAAGCAATCAGAGAAATCAAAATAATCTAATTTTGATCCATTTTGGATGTTTTCAAATAGTAAATAAATGGTTGATTCCATTAATGGAATCCTCTCAATCTCAGTACAACAGTTTTGGAGGCAGAATCAACAGCAAAATTAGAAAATGTTGTATTGGGTGACTCGCAGTCATTTTCCCACAAGAGCAATCTTACCAGAAATGCGGGCTGTCTGGTACCACTGACTTACCTAGCAGGAGTAGGTACATAATTATTAATTGAGTGCCACACTTAGGTGTAAATTGATGATGTCACCAAGATCTACTAACTGTTAAGATATACAGCTACAATCACTGAAGCGATTGTTTCATTGAAGTGAAACAAGAAGAATCTGACCTAGCCCATCAAGACAATTATAAAAGAGTGGGAATAGTAATGATACCTGGAAGTTCCAAAGTGATGTTACTTTTCCACCTTCCTGTTTTGGTGAAGGATGATCTACAAAAATGGGGTAAAGTATAAACCAATTTATAAAACTAATGAAGGACTGCTCTCAAACAATCCTGATTCCAATGCAATGACCATAGCGTGGTGTTTTGCAGGTCACAGGGATCAATTTGCTAGCATATCATCAGAATTAAAGAAGATGCTTGAGCAAATCACAGAGGATAATTGTATTATTATCTCAACAGAGGAGAGATCTGGTTCACCTAAAAGAAAAGTTCCTGTGTTACTAATTTGATTATAATTTTGGAGAAGTCCCTATGATAGTTGGTCAAGGAAGCTAAATGGATATTCCTACCTGGACTTTTAGAAAGCTTTTGATTATGTACATAAAAAACTTCTCCTGTGGATTGAATATTCTGGCATTGACAGTAACATGACGGATGAACATCCTTAGGTAGTAAATGACCATAGATGAATTTGGATATCTCTGGAGATTGCTCACTAGTGATGTTCTGTAGGGTAAGAGTTCAGACCATTTTAATTTACAGGATCATAAGACATAGGAGCAGAAGGAGACCATTTGGCCCATCGATTCTGGGCTGCCATTTAATGAGATCATGGCTGGTCTGATAATCCTCAACTCCACTTTCCAGCATTTGTCATATCTTCATTGATTCCCTTACTGATCTAAACTCTGTCTCTCTCAGGCTGAATATGCTTAAAAACCCAGCCTTGACAATCTTCTGCACCAGATAATTCCAAAACTTCACAACCCTCTGAGAGAAAATAATTCCTCCTCACTTCTGACTTAAATAGATACCACTTATTCTGAGATGATGTCCTCTAGCACTAGTCTGTTTTATGAGGGGGAACTACCTTTCCCTATCTACCTTGTCAATCTCCTAAGCATCTTGTATGCTTCAATCTTGTATGAGTGGTTAGCACTGCTGCCTCACACTGCCAGAGACCAGTGATTGCACTGTTGGGCAAATGTCTGTGTGGAGTTTGCACACTCTCTCCATGTCTACATGGTTTCCTCTGGGTGCTCTGGTTTCTTCCCACAGTCCAAAGATGTGCAGGTTGATTGGCTTGTGTCCATTGTGTCTAGGGAAGCGCAGGCTAAATGGATTAGCCATGAGTCACAGGGATAGGGTAGGGGGTTAGGTCTGGGTGGCATGCCGTGTAGAGATTCAGTGTAGACTCGATAGGCTGCATGGCCTGCTTTCACACTGTAGGGATTCCATGATTCAATAAGGTTATTTTCATTCTTCTAAACTTCAATGTGTACAAGCTGAAACTCTCTTCATAAGGCAGTCCCTCCATATCTAGTATCATCCTAGTGAATCTTGTTCAGACTGACTCCAACGCGGGTATCGCTTCCCCTAGATGAGGGGCCAAAATAGTTCACAGTATTCCAGCTACAATCAAGCTAATGTTTTGTATAGATTTAGCAAGATATTCTTGTTTTATACTCAATACACTTCGGAATAAGGGTCAACAATTTATTGCATTCCCTGGAATATCTGCTAAATTTGGATGCTAGCTTTTTGTAATTTATGTAGAAGGATGTAGAAGAATCCCAATTGTTAATGGGATTCTGTGACAAATTTTACCATAGCCCATGATGTTAAAATCCCAAAAGGTTTACGCTCCACGAACAGATCTTTAATCCATGTATAAACCATATCTTCAACTGAACTGCATGTATTTTGAAGTAACAGATTATCAACAACAGGCACATTTTTAGACTAAATAAGCAAGCTCCAATCTACATAACTGATACAATATGTATCAATGGTTTTTCTAGGTAATTAATTCCTTTTTTCACATTAACCTGTGGATGAAAAGACTTTCCTGCTCACACTGTAAATTATCAATTAACATCTACTCAAAGAGTGTAAGATATCTTTAATAATGTTTTACCCCTATTTATGTCATTGTTGTCCCAATAGTATATAACTGTCAAGTATACTATCAGACATAGTCTAACAAAAGAATCCACACAATTATCGAAATACATTTTTTCCGATTGCAATAACTGCTCTTGTGAGTGAACTGCTAAAAGTCTATAGAGAAATATGGTAAACAATTATGTCATTTATTTATTAACACTTTGCTAACATTATGGCAGTGAATGTTTGAAACTATTTGTCACACCATGCTGGTATCTTTTCTGTGTGTCAGAATAAATGCTGAATTCTTTTATTCTGCCTTTTATGAATGAAGATGAACACAGCCCATGGTTCTATACTGTTCTTATACTCAATAAATTAGTTTATTCAGCAAAAAAGTTGAACAACAAGCAGCTGTGGGGAAAGACCATTTCCTCTCAATTAAAAAGATGGCACAGTGAGTGACTGGGTGAATAAAGTGGAAGACAGGTTTAAATAGGAAACATGCTTCTACTGTGGGAAAGGGAAAGAGTTATTAGAAGCAATTATGAATTAGGGTTTTTATTTGCTACTGAATCATATTTGGAAGAACTAGGAGTGCAGGTGCGTAGTTCCTTGAAAGTGATGTCGCAGGTAGACATGGTGGTGAGGAAGGCGTTTGATACATTTGCCTTTATTGGTCAGTGCATTGAGTATAGGAGTTGGGATGTTATGTCATGGTGTGCAACACATTTGTAAGACCACTTTAAGAATGGTGCATACAAATCTGGTCTCCCTTCTATAGAAAGGATATTGTTAAACATGGAAGGGTTCAAAAAGGATATACAAGGATCTTGCCAGGATTGGAGGATTTGAACTTTAGGGAGAGGTTGAATAGACTGGGACTTTTACCCTTGGGCATTGGAAGTTGAGGGTTGACCTTATAGAGGTTTATGAAATCATGAGGGACATGGGTAGAGTGAATAGGTCAAGATCCTTTTCCTAGGGTAGGTGAGTCTAAACCTAGTGGGCATCGGTTCAAGGTGAGGGGTAAGATTTAATAGGAACCTAAGAGGGAACTTTTTCACACAGAGAATGGTGCATGGATGCAACATGTTGCCAGAGGAAGTGATGGAGTTTGGTACAATTACAAAATTTAAAAGATATCTGGATAGGCACATGAAAAAAATGGGTTTAGAGGGATATGGGCCAAATGCTGGCACATGGGACTAAATGGGTTTAGGTTGTCCAGTCGGCATGGACGAATTGAATTGAAGCATCTGTTTCCTTAATTTATAACTCTATGACACTATACACCTATTCCTAATCTTTCAAAGGTAGGTTGAAGTCAAAGCTAGGAACTCCCTTATTAATTTTACATAAATGCCACAGTCCTTGAAAATATAATGTGGTAGTTCATTGTCATTAATATGCATGATCCTGAGTAGTTGTTACTATAACATTTTATTATATTATTATGGCTGAATTCCAATTTCTTACAGGTTTTTGGTAACTTATTTACATAATTAAGTTACATTCTGTTTTCACTTTTAGTTGAAATCTTATTCTCATAATTGTTAAGTTTACAAATAAAGCTGTTCGCATGGGTGACATTTCTCAATTCTCCTTAGCAGCCAAACTGTAATGATTATGCACATTTGGCACTCAATTTTCCTGATTAATAATATGTCTTTTTTTATATATGTGTGGTTGAAGAAGCAGTTTAGTTTGATGTCAAGATTAACAACCCATTCAGTGGATGATGGAGTGTGAGTGGTTGAGATACCAGCAGGAATTATCTGTCTGGGCAAATGCTCAATATATGGGCAGAAGTCTGATGGCCTCAGGAACAATTTGAACTGTTCCTTATGTTTTCACTTATAGAACGAATGGCCATGTCTTCCCTGGCTCATCTTCAAGGCAACTGAGTATTGTACATATTTTCAATGGAATCTTGAACCCTTGGTTCACCGGCCAGATCAGTTATCAGTTGTAGTTAGTGATGTTTGCAGTCAACCAGGAGGGACGAATTCACATTGTTAGTTTGTGTGGCAAAGAGTAGAGTCTACTAGAGATGATTGGATTACCAATGAATGTGTGAAGTCCTCAGTCAATAGGGTTGCTTCATTGTCTGTCAGCCAGAACTGTGTTTTTGGGTAGACAAGCAGGAGACCGGAAGAACACTGCAAACCAGGCAGCATCAGGAGGTGTTTCCTTCTTTATGATTTAATGTTCTTCCCTTCCATTCAATACGATCATGGCTGATTGAACACTTTAATGTCTTTTACCTACACTATCCCCAATAACCCCATATTCTACTGGTAATCAGAAATCTATTACTCTCTACCTTAAACATACTTCCAGGGGTCTCTGGGGTAGAGAATTCCAAAGGTTCACAACCCTCTGCGGAAAAGAATTTCTCCTCATCTCAAACCTAAGTGGCATCTTCCTTATTTTTAGATTGTGCCCCTGGTTAAAGACTCCCAACCAGGGAAAGCAGCTTACCTACTCCTGTACTTTTGCATTTAAAACCTAATACTAATTCTAAGTCTATCCTCTGGAGAGAGATTGAGCAAACTCAGCCTGTTTTCTCTGGAGTTTTGAAGAATGAGAAGTAATCTCATTGAAATTTGCAAAATACTTGAAGGGATAGATGGGTTAAAAGTGCAAAACTACTGGAGCACAATGAAAAATGTACAATGTCATCACACACGGCACCATCTTAGGTATAAAGTACCTCGGTACAAATCTTAGGTAGTGAAATAGATTAGGTACAAAAATAATGAAAAAAAGAAAAGAAGCTAGAAGTTCTATATTACAGTTCTTCATAGTATAAATTAGGAAAATAAAGACATCAAGTTAAAAGATAAACATTATAGTCCTTCTGTAGACCGCACTCAATCCATGCTGGGGGCTTTCTCTCTCTCTCTCTCTCTCTCTCTTTCTCACTCTCCCTCGCACTGGGCTGACCCCAGGCTCACTCGATGCTGACTATCATCTGTGACAGGGTAATCACACCATACCCAAGTCTGCTGACCACTGGCTGCCCCACTTTGCTCTGCCCCACTGACCATACCAAGATCAAGTCTGGTGAACCATCAGTGCACTGCCTCTATGGCAATAATATCACAGCAATGGCTGTACACTGATATCCTCTGAACAAGTGCTGCCCCTCATCCCTCTCAGTCAGTACCATCCAACTCTCAGTTGCATAAGCCTCAAATTACCATTTATAATTCAAAGCTAAAACATAAGTTGGAATCTGCAGAAGGCCAACTGGAATACAGCAGATACTTAAAGCTACCTCTCCCCCAAAGTCTACAACTGTTTTGCTCAACTTCTCAGGCTGGCTGCCACCAAATTTATTTCTCAGGGCATTAGAAAACCTCTCCTATATATGTAACCTGCTGACTCAGATGACAGCAGCATTGACAATTGCCAGTAGTTAGTCTGTATTTAGGTTTTTACATCTTTGTGTGGCAAGTTGCTGAAAGTGTGAGTTGATAACATTGCAGCAAGAGAAACAGGGAATCTGAAACCTATGCAAACAGGGCAAACTAATGTGTATTTCCTTCAGCAATCAGGTTGAAGAACTGTGAATCAAATGGAACAAGGACTGAGAAGGTGGTATAAATAAAAATGGGTAAATTTGGTACCAATGAGGGAAATCAAACAAAGTGGGGTAACTAAAGACTGAATTAAGGGACAAAGAGAGAAGTAATAGAAGGGAAAGAAAAACATCTGTAATTTTTGAGTTTCAATTTGTACCTAAAGGAGTGACATTCCATTAAGTGCAATAGTCGATTTTCAGTGCCAGAGTTTGATAGGTAGAAGCTAATAGTTATCACATTGGATTAAGTTTGATGAGATCTAAAGTCTCATGATAGGTGCGGTTTGCATCTTTCTGCGCAAGTACACTAACGTTAAATCATTCAACGTACTTCATTGGAGAAACAGTCAAAGTAGCTCAAAGAGCAACGTTTGGACATGCACATTCAACCATGCATTCTTGCCTGAAGGTGCTGAATCAGTTGTGCATAAAAAATGGTGAGTGTAACCAGCTTCATTGATAAGCTGAGAGTAAAATTAACCCTGCACTTTGTGACGCAAGGTTGCAGCTGCAGATGCAGCAATAAATCTGATAAGCTGTCAAAGGATAGGTCATTTAATAAGATGCAATCTGTAAATACTTAGCATAATTAAATCTAGTACTGAGTTATTTTTGTGAAGTCAACCAGATTTTTTGTGAATTGAGCAAACGATGTACTGTTATCGAGTATTAATCTCGTGTCATTAAAAATCACACAACACCAGGTTAAAATCCAACAGGTTTATTTGGAAGCACTGGCTTTCGGAGCACTGCTCCTTCATCAGGTGGTTGTTAACAGCCACCTGATAAAGGAGCAGTGCTCCAAAAGCTAGTGCTTCCAAATAAACCTGTTGGATTTTAATCTGGTGTTGTGTGATTTTTAACTTTGTACACCCTAGTCCAACTCTGGCACCTCCAATTCATAATCTCATGTAGGCTGCAATGACTCCAAACACACTTGAGTAATTCCAAATGAAGTTTAGTCTATTTTAAAGACTAACTTAGAACATTATTTAATACATATCAAGCAGGATTTATCATATAAACACTTTCCCTCCAGTCTTTTCTATTCTCTTAAATGTTGCTCCAATAAAATATACTTTACTGTACTTGCCTCATCCTTACAGAGCTTAGTGATAATAGCATAGCCTTGTTATAGATGAAGAAAACACAAGCAGCTATGTCCTGGATGATTTGTAATTTGATAGTAGAAATGGGGAGGCCAGTGACATGACTCCAGACTCATGGTGATATGATGTAAACTATGACTTGGAGAAGAAGCAGGGAAGTACAGTGAAGTATATTTTACTGGAGCAACCACATCTTCCAGATGTCTTACCTGTCATATAAAGTCTTCCCAGTAATTAGAAGTATCTGACTCCCATGTTCATGAGCTACACTGTAAGCATTTAAAATTTGCACTCCATCTGGTTATTTAGGTTCATGTGCTGAAGGATCTATGGTAGTCATGCTGAACACTTTTTTAAAAAAAGAAATATCTAAAGTTGTGTCCTTATTATTTTCAGTAACTACTTTCTAAGTTTTTCAAAAAGAGTCTGAGAATTTCTTGAAATCTTTGAAAATAAATGTACTGCATGGTTTAATATTGATTCGGTCACAGTAGAATCCCAGTTTTGACATTCGACAGGTACACAGAAACCTGATGCTAACAGAGGCAGCCAAGACCCGGACAGGAAAGATGGAAAAATCCAACCACAAGGAAATGCTCTTCCTGTTGGAGAGAGCACATATACGTCCTTCAAGCAAATACAAGCTTTAGCTCAGCTCTGGTTCAATCCACAGCTGAATAGACTGAACTCACATATGATGATGAATGGCCATTGCACAAAGCATCAAAGGGCTGCCATCTACTGCATACTGAACCAAAGCAAAATTCACTGCTTTCATCAGAAGCAATCAGAAAATAAAGGGGGTTGTGGGTAAAAATTGTGCTGAAATGAGTATTTGTAGCTTGGTTCCACAGGGTCCATGATTCCCACAATTGATTATTCAGTCTCAACTACACTGTTTGAGAAGTGATATGGAAGTATGCTTAAAGAAAAAACAATATTCACCTGCTGCACTTTTACAAACATTTCAGTGGGCAATAGAAAGAAATATTGTCTCAGAGCTACAAGAATAGCTTGCTGACTATTTGTTAAGAGTTTAACACTTTTCATTATGCCTGTGGAATGAACTATTTGGGAAAGTTGCATTTTTAAATGAAATTACTGATGTCTATTTGAAAATATATTTCATTTGTATTTTTGCAGCAAATTATTTATCCTAGATTGAACGTATCTGATGGTAGCCTAAATAATGACCAACAATACTGAAGCAGCTTAAATAAAATATCTTGCACAATATTCTGAACTTGGTCCATTGTACAATACATACAGAAGGCCGCTTTAAGACTTTTCAAATTGGATGTGGCAGGATGTATCCTCCTAGAGACATACTGCATACTCATTAACATTTTCACAAATATCTTCAGTGTACTTCTTTCGTATTTAACGCTGGTTATTCCTCTTTTCAGGGTTGCAGATATTGTCACTTGGCAACACTATCCAATTTTGTAATAGTGACATTCTCTGTTTGCTAGACTCACTGCTGAGAGACCATTTTGCATCTACAGTTATTTTGAACCCATCAGTGCCATCATGTTTAGGCACAGTTTATGAATTCCCTCACGATCCACCTGTGACAATCAAATTAGTGCAGTAGTGACATCCAGTCCATATATTTACATTGTTAATGCAACTACCTTTATAAAACCAAAAATCTTTGCTGAGCAACATTAACACAGAGTACAGATCTCAACAAACATTAGTTAATTATACTACATGCAGTCAGTATCAGTTAATAATATTATACCACCATTACATTGTTGATGAAATTGGCCATATGCAGGATATGGTGTGCATTTTTGAAGTAGTCAAGATCATATCAATATCAAAGACATGTGCAATAACATTTTGACAGCTGTGTGCAGTTCAGTCATTGGTGATGGCTTGTGATGAAGGAGTTAACAATAGAAACTGCTGTTTAAACCTTTGGTTCTCAGGTGAAATACCCATAAAAAACAATAGGAATTTCTAGCTGGATACAACTGGCCCTGAAAAATGTGTTGTATCTCTATGTTTATAAACAGCGCTGACTAATCTTATTAACACAAATCCAGCTGACACTACACCTGTTGGATAGTTATTTTCACGCACAAGTCAATCTTCTTCAAGGACTCTATTCAATAGCTGTCTCTCCTTTCAAAGCCTAAAAGATTGAGATTCAGCAGAACAGTTCTTCAAGAGATTAGGCTTTAACAGGTGTGTGTTTGACATTGTCAAGAATTCAATTGATGACAGCATTAAAACGCTCGGTGGGATGGTCTTGTGGCATAGAGGTGGCATCTATACCCTTAGACTAGAAAGTAGAGGTTCAATTCCCAATTGCCAGACAGATATCTTATAACATGTCAAAACAGGTAGATTAACATTATTTTAAGCACCCTTGATACAAATTCAGAGCTTGCTGATTGCATTAGATACCTTTTGTGCAACACAGCAAGAACTTCACGTGAATTTCATCATTAGGTCATGGATAAGTCTTCCACCAAAGCTCATTCTCATTTATGTATTAGCATATTTTAATATCAAACAAAAATTAGAATAATTCAAAATATTTAACTTTTTGAATAAAGAATATTTTTCCGATCTCTTTACAAATCTATTTTTCATTCTGATTAATTTACTTTTCTGTTCAGCTCTACTTCAAAAAAATAAGTTTGTCATTTATCTATCATCAAATAATTTGCAATTTTACAATAATATTAACGTTGTAACTTATTTTCAAAGTAAGATTTTACAAATTTGTGTGATTTTTTTTGTCAAGCATAGAACTCCTCTCTGCTGGGAACAACTCTGAAACAACCAGAGCCATTGCATTTGTGATCTGTTACAAATGTGAGAGAGGGAAATTATGTTCACTATTTATAGCTACTATAGTATTATTCTTGAGCTGGGCCAGCGCTGCTAATTCCTGATGCACAGTCAATTCTAAAAACCAAGATAAACATTCCAGATTCACGAAGTAAGAAAATGGGTTTTATTGTAGTCTGCCTTCATGAATGTGCATATTAATGTGGATGTTGTCCCACCACAGTGAAAACCATGCATTGAACGTTGTGGTAAGCATTAACACAGGTGGTGAGAGGAAGGACAAGTTTGGCAACAGGTTAGAAAAGAGTAAAAGAGGTACATAAAGTAGCATTAAAGAGCGCCAAACCATATAAGAACAAAAAGAATGCAGGAAGCTAGGCTATGATGTATTAGGAGGTGGCATGGTGGCTCTGTCATTAGCATTGCTGCCTCACAGCATCAGGAGCCTTGGTTCAATTCCCTCCTTGAGGGACTGTCTGTGTAGAGTTTGCACATTCTCCCTGTGTCTATGTGAGTTCTCTCCCACAGTCCAAAGGTGCGCAGGTTAGGTAGATTAACCATGCTAAATTGCCCATAGTGTGCAGGCTAGGTGGATTAACCATGGGAAATGTAGGGTAGGGGAGTGGGTTTGGATGGGATGCTCTTTGGAGGGTCAGTGTGAACTTGATGGGCTAAATGTCCTGCTTCCACACTGTAGGGATTTTATGAAGTATGGTGAGTGTAAGATCCATTTGTTGTTTGGGAATAGAATAGTTTTGTTTTTCATTGAAATAGACTGCAAATAGGTCCAGTATTTTAATTGTCATATTTTCTTTCTTATACAGTATTAATAATTAACAAGATTATCCAGAAAAGACTGAGTTCCAAAATATGAAAGGTTCTTTAATGCGAATTTAAAATCAGCTCCTCTAAGTGAAAATAAAGCCCACTATGAATCTTTATTTTATGTTACCTCTGGATCTGACTTAAGAGTCTTTGAAATATACCATGTTCTATCTCGGGTGTAGATTAACATGGACACATTCTGAGCTTTTGCTATTTTGCAACTGTCTAATCTCTATAAAGCTGTGCCCTTAGTGAAGTATTTTATTGGCAGATTTTATTGTTCCATTGTTTTTATTTATAAGATCATATAATTACAAATGAAATTGCACAACACCAGTATTGTCTCCAACACACGGGCCTTTAGGCACTAAAGAACATTGTAAGTTACACACCCGAGCATAATTAAGGTAAAGATAACGTGTATATATTCATCAAATAATAGATTGAGTATTTTATATTTTTAAGTGGTGCAGATTTCAGCATAAAGGATTTGTTTATTGTATATTGTGACTGAGAAATGTTATCATGAAGAATGTATATTTAATGAAAAATCAAATAAAAAATTAGATACTTTCATTTAAGTAATTGGTACTTTTTATTTATTTCCAGACAGGATATTCAGTTCATGGATAATTCATCAATGCCACAGGCTTGTTTTGAGACCTTTATAAGTTAAGAAAAGGAGCTGATTGGTATTCAATGTATTCATGAAGTTGAATACAAGACTATTCATACAACTATGCTTTATTAATACAATCCTTTTTTATTTACTCATTTTATTTAAGAAAGCAAAAAGAAAAACTTAAGAAATGCAACACCACCCAGCTTTATTCACAATTGATAAAAACAGTAAAGGGAAAAAGAACTTCTTTCAACAGTTGTGTCTGGGCCTCCTATTGAGGGGAATCACATTAAAAAGCACTTGGCACCAAGGCTGTGATTCTTTGGTGTAGCCAGTGGCAGTTCAGGACCTAGGGCAGAGGAGACATCCTTGGAACAATAGAGACTTAGTCAAAAGTTAGTTTGTAGATTTCTAGAAACAGTGGGTCTTTCTAATTTAGAATATGTAATTTGTGTTCATGCAATTTTATAAATGTGGGTTTAAAGTTATATTATTTTCACTACACCTTTTTAAAATTCTTGCTCACTATGATTATGATGTGAGGAACGGTTGACATATTTAAACGTAACCATCCATCTTTTCTATTCTAACAATATTGTATGCTCACAATGTTTTGCTTTGTAATAGATAAGTGTGTGCAGGTATAACACTGATTCACTGATTTTGTTTTGCTGCTCAAGGAACCTTTCCACTTTACATCCATTATTAAGTTCAGATGAAGATCATTATAAATATACATAAATATTAGCATATCATGCTCACTTTCTAATCCGCTAATGTTACACCATGACCTTGAATTTAGAATATACAACTTCAAATGATCAGGAACATTTTTATTGCAAATAGCAACCAGACAATTTCTATGTTGGGAAGTAAGAAGAATTACAATATCATTCTCACAAGGAGTGAACACAGATATTATGGTTCTTCAATTATAATACTGGACTTACTTAAAGGAGAGTTTAAAGGAATCTATAAACTGATGTAATATGAACAAAAATAGCACATCTAAATTGAGTGTCTGATTGCACAATACTCCACATAGATGAGCCTGATGAAAGGCAGCATCTGAGTATGTGACACTCACTGAGAAAAGAAAACATTTTTTGTGGCTGTTTTTGATTGGCTTCCAGTGGTCTTTGGTTGTGCCTACTTAGCCACCTGGTACATGAGATTGGACCATGCAGAGGGCTGAATTTTACATTTTTTTAGATTAAGTCCAAGTAGCATGAAGGTCTTTAGAAGATTTGCTGCTGCAGGACTAGCACATTCTTTCACTGTATCTTACTAAACTTGCCTCACTAATTAGGTGTTTCGGGCAGGAGCCCTTCAACAAGATTATTTGGTGTAGCCACTGGCAGTCCTGATGAAGGACTCCTGCCTGAAATGCTGACTCTCCTGCTCCTCAGATGCTGCCTGACCTGCTGTGCTTTTCCAGCACCACTCTAATCTTGACTCTAATCTCCAGCATCTGCAATTCTCATTTTTGCCTTGCCTCATTAATTATCTCCTCTGCCCATATGGCATCTGATACACCGATTTCTGATCCATCTTATCATGACATTTCCAGAACAGCTCACTAGTCAGTAGTTACACAGAAATTCACATCTTTAAAAGCTTAACATGCATCCAGACAAGCACTGTCGATTGGAACTGCATAGTAATTGATATTTGCTCCAGACAAGGCAGGGGGGATGTCAACACATTGCTTTTTGGGCATGGTCCTGAAGATCCTCCTGAATGAGGTGGTGCTAACACAAGACTTCCTGTACCCCAGAAACAGCAGTGGAGGCCATCACATCGAGGAGAACATGAGGACTGCAGATGCTGAGAGTCAGAGTCGAAAAGTGTGGCAGTGGGAAAGCACAGCAGATCAGGCAGCATCCAAGGAGCAGGTGAGTCAATGTTTTGGGTGTAAGTCCTTCATCAGGAATGAGACCACAACATCAAACTATTCCAGCCTGGTCTAAGGTTGCCATCTGGATTGAAGCACTTTCAATTGTCTGGAGAAATGCCCGATACTGTGGAAAGAAAGTCTTTCTCCACTCAGACAGGATAAAATCCACCAACGTCCATCTGATGCCTTACACACACTTAATCTCTTCTAGTATCTACCTCCCACTAAAGCTTATGTTCTATCATTCTTACCATTGCCTTGAACATTTTCTCAACTCAATCTCACCAAATCCAGCTCCTGACACCACTTACTCTCTGCACTGTCTAGTCACTCACTTGGGACAGCTCCCCATTTGCAGAGTCTGGATTGGAATCAGAATCTGTCCTTAACTTACTGACCGGGGAAACCCTGAGTTTTTTAAAAATGCATTAACAGGGTGAGGGCATCTCTGGCTAGACCCAACATTTATTGCCCAGCCCTAATTGTCCAGAAGGTAGTTAAGAGTTAATCACATTTCCATTGGTCTGGAATCACAGGTAGGCCACACTAGGTAAGAATGGCAATTTCCTTCCCTAAAAGGCATTAATAAACCAGATGGGATTTTCTGACAATTTACAATGGTTGCATGGTCAATATTAGATTCTGAATTCCAGACTTGTATTGAATTCAAATTCCAACATCTGCCTTGGACGGATTCGAACCTGGGTCCCCGGAACATTTCTTGGCTCTCTGAATTAGCAGGCCAGCGATAATACCACTAGTTCATCGCCTCACGCTAATGAATGCTGCTGTTCCACTTGATTTGACCAAGGTCTCCTAACAACAATGACATGTTTCCTGGCTTGTGTCTGCACTAAGCAGTACAATAAGACAACAATAATATGAGAAAGTGAGAACTGGAGATGCTGGAGAGTCAGAGTCGAAAAGTGTGGTGCTGGGAAAGCACAGCAGGTCAGGCAGCATCCGAAGAGCAGGAGAGTCAGCATTTCAGGCATAAGCCCTTCATCAGGAGTAATATGAGCCCATTATCTCTGGCTGAGGAGGCAAAGCACAAAAAGCCAAAGCAAGGCAAGGATGCTGTGAGTGCCCAGGTAGGCTCAGAGTGGTGAATGTTTCGACAGCAAGCAAAGACCAAGAGGTTCAGCATGGTCCAGAACATGAATAGCGTGCATGTCTTTGAGCACACTATGTCCTTGCTGAAGCATTACATGATAGTTGTCAGTATAGCCTAAGGTGCAGCATTGCATTGCAGAAGTGCCTTGTAAATGAACCCAAGATGTGCCATGAGGGTTGACAGAGGCTGGGACATGTCTGAACTGGTGGACATGGGGTATATGTGGCCACCAACTATGGAACTTGTTCTGAGAAGTTGGTGTCCAGTTTCCAACATGGAGCTCATTCAGAGAAAACAGTGAGTTGAATCCACAAGGAACTCACTCTGGATCCTTGTTGAGTGTCCTGAAGTTGAGTTTGTTTGGTGAGTTTGGAAAGATGGGATGCTGAATATTAATAATGCAAGTTGGACTGTTAACAAAGTATTTAACATTCAATAATCACTGATAATCAGCAACTAACTGCACCTTGCCCTTTGTGAAAAGCTAAAATATTTATGAGACAGTCTTTACATATCACAAGTAGTCTCTCACCTGGAGCTAAATGCTCCAGCTTCCCACTTCAAGCTCCTACCCAAGATTACAGCAGCCAAAGTGTCAGCGTAGACACTGCAGGAAATAATCTAACACTATATTGAGACCACAACCACTGCGTGTAAACTAGACAGATCAAATAAAAATAAGCACTTGTCTAAACTTAATCTGTGGTTCTCAAATACTTTGTTTAAAGGACTGCTTTTCAAATGGATTTAAAAGTATGCTTTCCCAACAATCTAAATTGTAATGCAATAAACTCTTCACATATCCCAGGACAGTGCAAAATAGTAAATATCACTGTAATTTGTTAGATTAAAATATTTGTCTTCCCTTCAGCTAAGAGGTAAACCTACTGGTTTGGCAACATACCTGTTGGATACTTCATCACATTGCACTGTTCTGCTCTTTCTAGAGTCACATTGCCTCTTGTTGCAAGTTTCAGGTGAGACCAGCCACAATATGCCTCTTAATTGCACTGTTGAGATATCAAGGAGTTTCTCTCATTTCTGCTGTTTACCAGCTTATCTGTTCTGGGATTCCATTAACATATTTCTTGGTGTGTGGCATTTCTGTACTTGGGATTTCACCACTAACTGCAACAGGTGGCAACAAGGTCCACTCAACCCAGAACATCACAGTATTGGCTCATATTCACCTTATTCTGCACATCTCTTCAAATGTTTCACATCCCCAGGGATCCACAGACTCATCTAAAAACCATAATCCTGATACCTATAAATGAAAAAATGTGTTGAAGGAAACAAACAGAAACAAGTCTGAGAATGTAATCCTAAACAGTTGACTAGGTTTCCATGCTTTCTATATACTATTAGCAAATGTATCAGATGTTTAAACTGAACTAGCATCAATCGAGGAAAAATCAAGTTAATGGATGCAGCTGGGGACAAATAGAAATAAAATCTGTAACTAGCCAACTCAAATATGGATAAGTGCAAGATCCAAGAATAAAACAAAGACTTCTGAAAATATTTAGCAGATCAGGTAGTATCTGCAGGGTGAGAAACAGAGATAATGGGCTAGACTTTCTCTGGACTATGATGAAGGACTTGAATTTTGGAAAGTCAGATAAAGATGCTGGGAATGGTTCACTGGATTGAAATGCTTGCCTGATGCATTCTCTTTGCTGGGAAAATTTCTTAGGGGCTTGCCACGAATCAGTTCAGTTACCTATTCCAAGAAGGCAAGCAGCCAATTAGAGAACTAGCTGGAGAAACTCAACAGGTTCAGCAGCATCAGAAATAGGTGGCAGTTATTGTCTGGTGCACTGTGCTGTACATTGTGGAGGCTGAGTGCTAGCTCTCAGATAACTTCCTCCTATCTCTCATGACATCACCATTGAACATCAGGTTATTGTGTCCATAGCAGTCACTAATCTGATTTTATCTGTGGATCTCCCCTCAACAGCATCCAAATTCATAGTCCCCCAACTCCATACAGTCCACTTCTACTTCCTCCCCAAAAACCACAAAGAGTGTTGCCTAGGCAGTCCCACTGTTTCTGCCTGCTCCTGTCCCATGCAATTCATCTCTTCCTAGCTTGACTTGATTATTTTTCTCCCCTTATCCATTCCCTTCCCACTTTTATTAACAATTCTTCTGATTCTTTACATCAGTTTCAGGTATGATGATGCTGTCACTTTTAAAAAGTTATTTTGTCCTTGCTTTTTTTTCAAGAGAGGTCATAAAGGCAGAGGTACCAAAGTGTCTAGTATAACAATGGCAGGGAGTCACCAGTTCTCCCAGTTCAGGTTTTTTCTAGTTTGGTTAGCTATAACAGTCAAAAGATGCTGGAGCCTAGGAAAGGTTCCAAGCATCAGCAGATGATTCCTGATTGACTTTTCTCTCTGAAATCTCTGTGGAAGTTGTTCTCTCCCACCTGCAAAAATCTATGTTTCAATTTACCATTTTGCCAAGGGGTGTGTTTATGGGATTTTATTAAATTGGAATAGCCCATTACTTAAGTTGCTGTATCATGTCAGTTAATTTTCTAATAGTTAAGTTATTCTTAATTCTTTCGTTCATGTTTCAACTGTAGTGTTTAAATAAATTCTGTTTTGCTTAAAGCTGAGTGGTTTGATCAGCTGCATCATATTTGGAACACCCACTTCTCTGCCTTTAAAATAAGAAAAGGTTACGGTCAAGGCTCCATCTTCAAATATTTTGAGGGGTTCTGGCCTGGTCATAACAATGGATTCCAGCCACCTCTTCACTATAGATGTGAAATCCCTTACACATCCCCCATCAGAATGGTCTTACAGCTTTCTGTTTCTTTCTGGAAAATGGCCTGAACTGTCCCCATTTACCATCTACCTCCTCTTCCTGGCTGAGCTCATCCACATTTGCACAACCTCTCCTTTAACTCATCTCACTTTCTTCAGATCAAAGGTGTGACCATGAGTACATGCATGGGCCTCAGTTACGAATGTCTCTTTTATGGGGTTCATGAAACATTCCTTGTTCTAATCCTACTCAGGTTCCTTTCTCAATTCTTTCTCTAATACGTACGTGACATCATCAGTGCTACTTCTCCCTATCATCCAAAAGTGGAAAAATGTATCAACTTTCCTTCAACCTTTCACCTTCAGATGCTTCTAGATCTGCTGAGTTTCTCCAGCTATTTCTGTTTTTGGTTCAGATTTCAAGCATCTACAGTTCTTTATTTTTGTTTTTGAGCAGCTAATTAGTCTGGTTAAGATGAAAATTAGGGCAATTTTGCTGCGAGGCTAAAACTTTTCCCCATCGCAGAGTGGCTGAGTGCAAATATTACCAGCCAATTCAAGGCAAACTCCCTGAGTCAGGCCAAAGTGGCCTGGGAGCTGAGGACTTCATGCTGCAATATTGCAGCCACATGAAAAGAATTGAGAGAGAAACATTTTATACAGGAAGCTAAACAATATAATACAGATCATTCCAAAGATTCAAGAAAACATTTAACACAGACGTCAGGAAGTACTTCCTCATTGCAATGGTAATCAGCATTTTGAATGATATTATGGAGAGGTATCTGGAGACTCAAACCTTAGATTCATACATGTGATAAATAATATGATACAATCAGGAACAAGTTTTTTTCTTTATTTTGAATTAATTATTTAAGATGGATATTGAATGGCCTCCTCATCTATTAATAGCTTAAGAGTTGGAATATGATGAGTGTGATAAAGCTTACATTGTGATCAGTATGTGTGTCAGTTATTAGATTGTTCCAGGGTGAGGGTGATTGAAGGGACAGTCACTTACCTAAGGTGAAAGATTGGGAGAGTTTTGTCTTGGGACAGTGAAGTATGTGTTTTTAATTGATTTCTGGAAAATAACTTAATTATGAATGCTAATAATATTTGGCATTATGATTCTATATGAGGTTCTGATACCGCAATGTCAGTATGTGATTAATATCAAAACGTTGACTGAATGGTTTCAATGTTCTTTAAAATAGGATTGAGGGAATGCTGAATGATATACCAAAGCTTGTTATTTTTATGAAATTTATTTTTGACAGCTCTAGCTGTATAAGACTGAGGATAAAGGAAGAAACATAGCTGGATACATTTGAGCAGTTTCATTAATTCAGTTTCTGCTTTATTTTACAGTTGTTTTATTTTGCTACTCATTTACAGTGTTCTCACTTGTCATTGTTCAACCTATACAAAATCTGATTCATTGACTAGAAATTTAATTGGATCAGTCATAAATATTGTGATTACAAGTATAGTTTACAGGTTCCCCAAAGCCTGTCCACCAATTCCAAGGCACAAAAGACTTCACTCTTACCTGAATGGATGCAGGTCCAACACCCTTCAAGAAGCTTGCAACTATCCAGGACAAAGTAGTTAGTGTGCATGGGATCCCATCCACCAACTTAACTATTCACTCCCCCCACCAAAAACACACAGTGATAGTAGTATATAACATCGATGCATTAAGGTTCCTTCAGTAGCAATTTTCAAACAACACAACATCTACCACATAGAAGGAAAAATGCATTAGACACATTTCTATCTGCATTCTTCCCTCCAAGTCTGACAGAATCCTGACTTGGAAACATGTTGCTATTCTTTCGCTATCACTAGGTAGAATTTTTGTTATTTCTCTCTCAATCTTTAGAATCTCCTGCTAATCGTAGCTTTTTAATCATATTTCTTAAGGTTGTTACTCCTAACTTTTGAGCCATGTCTCTATATATCTTGATTCCCCTTGTATCCAAGATTTTATTTTTGTTATGGATTAACCTCTGGATCCTCATTTCTGTATCCTTGTTAAATGCTAAACAATAATAATATTCTACTGCTTTTTAGTTTATTATTGTTTAATGGTCCCCAGTTAGCTGCATCTCTCATTCTATACCTAAGATTTCTCCTTCACACAACAAGCCCTAGACAACATTTATGAACAGAATGATAATTTTTCCTAATTTCTTGTGCATTTGAAGACTCTGACAAACATTTGTGATGAATAACTGCTCAATTTGGATGACTAATCCATGATTCAAAACAATGAGATATTGGGTTACATAATTAAAATCTGTCCACTTTGTAAATTTCAGATAATGTCAGGTCTGCTTTCATCTGCCTCCAGTGCATCATGACAGTTTGACTCATGGTTTAAGTATTGAGAATATTGAGAAGTGCTCTAGTTTCTTCTTGCTCTATTCACACCAGTTATTTGTGTACAAAAGGTATTTTGAAAGCCAACCAGAACTTACTTCCGAATCCTTATTTTGAGTCACAATATCCTAATAAATGACAGAAAATGTTACTAAAATAAGATGTAGCTATATCCACTTCAACCAAATTTGTTGAACTGGAAGATGATAAGTAAGTCTTCTAACCTTTGAATGTTAGCTGGGCCTTATGACATAAGCATAAACTGTTTCTAATTATCCCCACAACAAGGAAGGGAACTTACTTGCTACTGATCAATATTTAAATATGGTCAGAAAATAAAACGTGAAAATTGACCCTTTAACTTATACAGCAGAAAAAATGATAGATTACACTAGAAAGTAACAGAGTTTCCATACTAAATTATCCAGGCTGTCAAAAATCATTAAGATACACTCACATTATTTGATTCAGCATGTCATGATCTGCCCCCAAGCACAATTTTCCACTTTATTATGGTTCCAGATGAGATGCCTCAAACTGTTAAATTCCCGGATTATGAGAGCTGAACTGGCTTCCCTTGTTTATTCACTCGCTCCCCCAGTTGGTTGCAACAAGGTTAATTTTGACAGGATCACTTCTATTGTGAATATTGTTCTCACAGGCACAAAATAAACTTATATTTCAAAATAAACTTACATTTCAAAATGAGCCAATTTAAATAGACTTTCATGAATTAACAAAAATAGTGAGCTTATTAACGAGTAAATACAAGAAGAAAGTGGAATGCAATACACAGGAATGTGTTTAAGAATCACATATGCACAGATTAGTGATAAGAGGCATGTCTGAAATAACAGTTTAAAAAAAGGATCATTCTCTAAATTATTTATGAGGAGTGGACAGTTTGACATTGTAGCCATTGAAGCAGATATTATTGGTAGCATTGAGATTAGTAGTTGAGCAGTCAAATTTCAAGATTCTTGACTTTGCAGATTGATTGAAACTTTTCTGTTTTGATGCCTTTCAGTACTGGCGGACTGATAGCCCTCAGGTATGAGAGAGACATTTCCCTTTTGCTTTACCTGTTATACAGGGGTGGTCAAATGGTTGTTCACATAGTTGTGTCCCTCACACACGAGAATGTTAGACCACTAACATTTACAGATGAGGTTTGAAGATTCTGTTTAAGCTTTGTTCCTGTGTATTCTTGAAAGAAGAAAATATAGTTACGTTTCTTTGGAGATGGGTCCCTGTTGAGACAGTGTTGGACAGTCAGCCTCCTTTTCTTTTTGTCTTTCTGTTTAGATTTTCCATTTGAAGTTTCCACTCTACTGGGTGAAATTCCAACAGACCCACATAGAACTTTGCTGGACAACATCTCAATTTACAACTGCAGTCTTTTTTTAAAACTGTTGCAAACATTTGAAAAAATAATTACTGAGTTAAAAGTTAACAATGCCCATGCTATTTTGGAGTTCTGATCTGCTTTCATGCAAATAGGGAGGAGAATTGTAAATAATCCACCAGACCGATATTTTGCAGGGTGGAATAATAAATTTCTTGTGAATTTATTATTTAATAAAATATTGCCATGATTACAATAATAATTTATTTTAGCAGGCAAGTACATAGAAAAATGCTTCAATTTATTAATGAACATTCCAACAAGAGACAATCTTGAGCTGGGAAACCTAGTTAGATTGTACTATTTCTGGAGAAACATCAAGATATTTTGTGCCAGAAAGATCACATGGGACGCAATCAGACAGTATTTTTATTTTAAATAAGAAAAGAATCATCTGGAAACACAGAACATTCATTCATTAATTCATTGCTTTTATTATTACAAATATTGAATACCCCAATTAGTTACCACCAACAAAACTAACGTCATTTACATGATACCTTGCAAAAACTGTAAAAAACACTATGTTGGACAAACTAGCAGGAAACTTGTCACCAGGATACATGAACACCAACTGGCCACCAAAAGACACGATCCACTATCACTAGTTTCAATTTGTACAGACAAAGAAGGACACCACTTTGACTGTGACAATACACACATCCTAGGACAGGCAAAACAAAGACACACATGAGAATTCTTAGAGGCATGGTATCCTAACCAGAACTCCATCAATAAACACATCAATTAAGACCTTATCTACCTTCCCTGGAAATATTATGCATATTAATTGGCTATAGCATACACCATAGACAATTGAGTAGCACAGGTACAGAAGGCTGAGTTTTACCAGAAATTCACTTAGCATTGATTTTGGTGAGTTACATAGAGAATTTTAAGTGTGTGTGTTCTTTCTTGATTAAATGTTTTTGGAGATATGGCTCTTGATTAAACTTAAAACATAAGCCATAACTATTAATTTAACCTGGGGCGGTGTTGTGTAGAGAAATAAGGCGGTGTTATTTTCTGGGTCTGTAGATTGTGAAGGAGCAAAAATGGCCTTTGCACTGATATGCGTTTCTTGTCAGATGTGGGAGTTTAAAGAGAGTTTAAGGGTTACTGCGGATTATATCTGCAATAAATGCTGTTGGTTGTGAATCCTATCAGATCGAATGGATCAGTTGGAGAGACCGTTAGAGGCAATGAGGAATTTCAACAACAACAGTATGTGATGGATGGCATTTATAGGAAGGGGGGGAAAGTCACATAGATGGATTAACTCCAGGAAAGGTAAGAGAGGTAGGCTGCTAGTGCAGGAGTCTTCTGTGGCTATCCCCATTTCAAACAGGTATGCTGTTTTAGAAAATGTAGGGGGTGATGGATTCTCAGGGGAATGAAGCTCGAACAGCCAAGTTTCTGGTATTGAGGCTGGCTCGAATGCAACAAGGGGTTCGTCAAGTTCCAACAGATCAATTGTGTTCGTGGTTTCTCTAGTCCAAGGTACAGACAGACGTTTCTGTAGCCAGCAATGAAAAATCAGAATGTGCGTTGATTCCCTGGTGCCAGGATCAAGGATGTCTCAGAGAGGGTGCAGAATGTTTTCAAGGGGGAGAGGGCCGAGCAAGAGGTCATTGTCCACATTGGAACCAACGACATAGGATGGGAAAAGGTTGAGATTCTGAAGACAGATTACGGACAGTTAGGCAGGAATATAAAAAGGAGGTCCTTGAGAGTAGCATTATCTGGATTACTCCTGATGCTACGAGCTAGTGAGGGCAGGAATAGGAAGATAGAACTGATGAATGCCTGGCTGAGGAGCTAGTGTATGGGCAAAGGTGGGTGGGGCGGGGGGTGGTAGTGGGACCCAGGGAGATAGTGAGGAAAGAGGTCAATCTGAGACTGGTACAGTTGAAAACAGAAGCGAGCCAAACAGTCAGGGCAGGCAGGGACAGGGTAGGACTAATAAATTTAACTGCATTTATTTCAATGCAAGGGGCCGAATACGGAAGGCACTTGAACTCAGGGCATGGTTAGGGACATGGGACTGGGATATCATAGCAATTACAGAAACATGGCTCAGGGATGGAGAGGACTGGTAGCTTAATGTTCCAGGATACAAATGCTATAGGAAGGATAGAAAGGGAGGCAAAAGAGGAGGGGAAGTGACGTTTTTGATAAGCTGTACTGAGGGAGGATATTCCTTGAAATACATCCAAGGAAGTTATTTGGGTGGAACTGAGAAATAAGAAAGGGATGATCACCTTATTGGGATTGTATTATAGACCCCGCCAATAGTCAGAGGTAAATTGAGAAACAAACTTGTAAGGAGATCTCAGTTATCTGTAAGAATAATAGGGTAGTTAAGGCAGGGAATTTTAACTTTCCAAACATCGACTGGGATTGGCATAGTGTTAAGGATTTAAACGGAGAGGAATTTGTTAAGTGCGTACAAAAAAAAATTTCTGATTCAGTATGTGGATGTACCTACTAGAGAAGGTGGAAAACTTGACCTACTGTTGGGAAATAAGGCAAGGCAGGTGATTGAGATGTCAGTGGGAGAGCACTTTAGCCAGCGGCCATAACTCTATTAGATTTAAAATAGAGGAAAAGGATGGACTAGATCTAAAAGTTGAAGTTCTAAATTGGAGAAAGGCCAATTTTCACAGTATTAGGCAAGAACTTTCAAAAACTGATTGGGGGCAGATGTTTGCAGGTAAAGGGATGGCTGGAAAATGGGAAGCCTTCAGAAATGAGATAACGAGAATCCAGAGAAAATATATTCCTGTTAGGGTGAATGGAAAGGCTGGTAGGTATTGGGAATGCTGAATGACTAAAGAAATTGAGGGTTTGGTTAAGAAAAAGAAGGAAGCAGATGTCAGGTACAGACAGGATAGATCAAGTGAATCCTTAGAAGAGTATAAAGGCAGTAGAAGTATACTTAAGAGGGAAATCAGGAGGGCAAAAAGGAGACATGAGAAAGCTTTGGCAAATAGAATTAAGGAGAATCCAAAGGGTGTTTACAAATACATTAAGGACAAAAGGATAACTAGGGAGAGAATAGGGCCCCTCAAAGATCAGCAAGGCGACCTTTGCATGGAGCTGCAGAAAATGGAGGAGATACTAAATGAGTATTTTGTATCAGTATTTGCTGTGGGAAAGGATATGGAAGATAAAGAATGCAGGGAAATAGATGGTGATATCTTGAAAAATGTCCATGTTACAGAGGAGGACGTGCTGGATGCATAAATCCCCAGGACTTGATCAGGTGTTCCTTGAAACTCTGTGGGAAGCTAGAGAAGTGATTGCTGGGCCTGTTGCTGAGATATTTGTATCATCAATAGTCACAGGTGAGGTGCCGGAAGACTGGAGGTTGGCTAAGGTGGTGCCACTGTTTAAGAAGGGTGGTAAGGACAAGGCAGGGAACTATAGACTAGTGAGCCTGACGTCAGCGGTGGGCAAGTTGTTGAAGGGAATCCTGAGGGACAGGATGTATATGTATTTGGAAAAGCAAGGACTAATTAGGGATAGTCAATATGGCTTTGTGTGGGAAATCATGTCTCACAAACTTGATCGAGTTTTTTTGAAAAAGTAACAAAGAGGATTGATGAGGGCAGAGAGGTAGACGTGATCTATATGAACTTCAGTAAAGTTCCCCATGGGAGACTGGTTAACAAGATTAGATCTCATGCAATCCAGGGAGAACTAGCCATGTGGATACAGAACTGGCTCAAAGGTAGAAAACAGAGGGTGGTGGTGGAGGGTTGTTTTTTAGACTGGAGGCCTGTGACCAGTGGAGTCCCACAAGGATCAGTGCTGGGTCCTCTACTTATTGTCATTTATATAATTAATTTGGATGCAAGCATAAGAGGTAGAGTTAGCAAGTTTGCAGATGACACCAAAATTGGAGGTGTGGTGGACAACAAAGAAGGTTACCTCAGATTACAACAGGATCTTGATCAGATGGAGTTTAATTCAGATAAATGTGAGGTGCTTCATTTTGGGAAAGGAATACTTAGCAGGACCTATACACTTAATGGTAAGGTCCTTGGGAGTGTTGCTGAACAAAGAGACCTTGGAGTGTAGGTTCATAACTCCTTGAAAGTGGAGTTGCAGGTAGGTAGGATAGTGAAGAAGGCCTTTGGTATGCTTTCCTTTATTGGTCAGGGTATTGAGTACAGGAGTTGGGAGGTCATGTTGCGGCTGTACAAGTCATTGATTCGGCCACTGTTGGAATATTGTGTGCAATTCTGGTCTCCTTCCTACCAGAAAGGTGTTGTGAAACTTGAAAGGGTTCAGAAAAGATTTACAAGGACATTGCCAGGGTTGGAGGATTTGAACTATAGGGAGAGGCTGAACAGGCTGGAGCTGTTTTCCCTGGAGTGTCAGAGGCTGAGGGGCGACCTTATAGAGGTTTATAAAATTATGAGGGGCATGGATAGGATAAATAGGCAAAGTCTTTTCCCTGGAGTTGGGGAGTCCAGAACTAGAGGGCAGAG
Organism: Chiloscyllium punctatum; assembly: GCF_047496795.1. Taxonomy (NCBI): domain Eukaryota; kingdom Metazoa; phylum Chordata; class Chondrichthyes; order Orectolobiformes; family Hemiscylliidae; genus Chiloscyllium; species Chiloscyllium punctatum. The sequence continues at coordinate 44,906,960 of NC_092750.1, read as the reverse complement.
GTTTAGGGTGAGAGGGGAAAGATATAAAAGAGACCTAAGGGGCAACTTTCACACAGAGGGTGGAACGTGTATGGAGCGAGCTGCCTGAAGAAGTGGTGGAGGCTGGTACAATTGCAACATTTAAAAGGCATTTGGATGGGTATATGAATAGAAAGGCTTTGGAGGGATATGGGCCGGGTGCTGGCAGGTGGGACTAGATTGGGTTGGGATATCTGGTCGGCATGGACAGGTTGGACCGAAGGGTCTGTTTCCATGCTGTATATCTCCATGACTCTATGACTCTCTCTAACATGCCAAACCATTCAACCCAAAATACAGCAATGTCTGAAATCAAACATGGCATAGGCTCTGAAGTTTCTGGATTTAATGTATTATACCTGTAAGTATAAAAAAAATACAATTTTAAACTCCCAAATATTATGGTTAGCTGGTTTGAAAATTTTAAACTTCAATTTATCAAAGCTGTGAAAGAAATAGCAACTGTTCCTCAGAACAAAAGGTAACTGTCAGCACAAAATGTAGATATGGAGAAAACAAAGGAAAATAGGTCTTGCATTATGTCACAGAAGGATAAAGGACAATTCATAAGAGTCAATATTATTGCTCCATCCATTACATCTTAAAATCAGTGAACAGTTTGATTGTCTAAGCATAGAAAAGATCATTTTGCCAATGAAAAGGTGCACAAATAAGCACAAATGATGGCTCCATTCATCAGGAATTACATTATGATGAAAGGGTAAAAAGATTGCGTATTTAAAATTTGAGGAAATCCTTATTTTCAAGAACATAAAGGAAAATGAATTTAGACTAAAGTGTGATGGTTTCAAATACTGAGAGACAAGTTAAAGTAAATAGTCTGGGGTCAAGAAAAGATGTTAGACATTAATCTTCTCACCCATAGGTTAATTGAATTTTAGATTGAGTTACCAGGGAACACGATTGAAGCAGATAGCAAAATTCAATAAAGATACAACTGATTCAAATTCTGTAGAGTGGGGTGTTGTGAAATATTGGTAAACTGATTGATGTAAAATGGATATTCTAAAAATACTTGTAGATTTAACCAATTTAAGCAATGATCCTAACTCACAGAGAAGAATTCCAAGTGCCCCACACATTGTGCCATTCAATTTACAGAAATATTTTAATGTAGCTTATTCAGATAGTGACTAGAGAGCAAATTATAAGGGTTTGAGCAATTTGAAAATGAAATGACATATTGCTGTTTCAAAGTAGACACTTTCTCCCCAGAAGGACATGACCCACTTGCTCAAATCATAGGATTATATTAGGTATTCAGCTCAGAAACAAGCTTTCAACCTATCCAGTCCATACAATGTGTCTGTACCAATTATATTCCTCCTCCCACCTGTCCTTTTACACATCCAAACCTACCACCATCTCCTTCTATTTCCATCTGCTTGTCTATCTTCCCATTAAATGTATCTCTACTATTTGCTTCAATCACTTCCTGTGGCAGTGCACTTCATATTCTTACCTGGCTTTGGGTAAGAAGTTTCATCTGAATTCTATATTGGATTTTTTGCTAATTATCTTATATGGATGACCTCCTCTAGTTATGCTCTTCCTCATCAGAGCAGAAGCTGCCTGACCTATGAGAACTTTTCATAATTTTCAAGAACAAGTAGGTTCCCTCTCAGTCTTTTTTTTTCAGAAGAATACTTAACTTGTCAATCCTCTCCTGATGAGTATACCTAGACATTTTAAATATTATCCTTGTTTATACTTTTCATAATAATGTGACAGAACTACACACAGAACTTAAGTGTTTCTAACCAAAGTTTGCTGCTTGATTAACAGAACCCCTAATTTTCAATTCTATCCCTTTCATGCTAAACGCTAGTGCTTTGTTTGCTTCTTCTTATGGGTTGCTACCTCGACCACAAGTTGAAGCTTTTTAGCACAAAGTTAAAAATCACGTAGCACCAGGTTATAGTCCAACAGGTTTATTTGGAATCACTAGCTTTTGAAGTGCTGCTTCTTCATCAGGTGGTTGCAGAGCAGAATCATAAGACACAGACTTTATAGCAACAGGATTGCAGTGTCATGGAATGTAATATTAAACAAAGTTAACTTACATCTTTCATGTTTTAAAATGACCAGTTTAGTTTCAGTTCCTTCACATGTAAATCCCAGAACATTTTTTAAGGTTACGCTCTTAAGATAACTTTTAACAATAGGTGTCTTCTCAGCTCAGATAATGCATTGAAGGTGTGAAGTTAAAGTCTACCTGTGTCCCAGTGTCAGGTCAGACTGATTCTATTTCTAAAGTGGGAGTTACAGAACCTTCCATGGATTTATGCAGTTTTTGAGCAAAATAAAATGTAATTCTGCGAGTACAAATTCACCCACACACTTATATGTGAGTGTGCAGGAGAGACTGAGTGAGTGTGTGCATGTGAGTGTGTGTGGGAGTGTGAATGTCAGTGAGAGATGATGTGTCTGTGTGTGAGTGTAATGGGGTATAAGTCTGTGAGCGGGTGTGTTTGGGTGTGAGTGTGTGAGCATATGAGAGAAAGCTTGTGTATGAGATAGGGTCTGCATGAGTGTGTGGGTCTGGAGGAATGTGTGTGCGCGTGTTTGTGTCGCGCGTGTGTGTGTGAGAGAGTGTATAGTGTAGTGGTGTCACCTATAATGTGGCATGAACCCAAGGACCTGGTTGAGGCCATCCCCATGGGTACCAAACTTGGCTATCAGATGTTGACAAAGCCAAGATGTATGACTGGCCAAGCAAGTGTGAGAAAATCACAGAACTTCCTACTACAGGGCATGGTAAATCTTCTGCTGGTTGCATTTCTAGAATGCCCTGGCTAATTATGTCATTAGCTTTTAAACATCAGAAACCGAAGGGGATGCGTCCTGGTCTTTTGTCATAGGTCTGTACCCTTTAAGGTTCATTAGTGGGCCAAGTTTGCTGGACAATCATTATGAATTCTATGGAATACTACAAAACGTTCTGGTTCTAATATTGAATTCGTGAGTCCACTTGATTTAGTTGAATTTTATCTCCAACTTACAATCTGGAACTCGCTCAGGCTTCAAAAAACTGTACATACCTACTGCCCTTTTCCCCAGAGGAGTATGATTATGTTGGGAAATTCACAGACTAATATGCAATGAATCAATACATACACAACTGGTATCAACAGCCTGTCACTGTAGTGTGATTAGTATCAAAACTCTAAAATGTATGAGTGCAGTATCACCTTCATTTGGAGCAAAACAATGAACACACAGGGGACTGTCAAAGGATAGAGGAGAACATAGATAGACTGGAGAGTTGGGCGGAGAAGAGGCAGATGGAGTTCAATCCAGACCAAGTGTGGTGATGCGTTTTGGGAAGTCTAATTCTAGAACGACCTATACCGTAAACTGAAGAGCCTTGGGAAAAATTGATGAGCAGAAACATCTGGGAGTTCAGGTCCATTGTACCCTGAAGGTGGCTGCACAGGTGGATAGAGTGGCCAAGAAGGCATATGGTTTACTTGCTTTCATCAAATGGGGTATTGAGTATAAGAGCTGGCAGGTCATGTTAAAATTGTACGAGACTTTGGTTCGGCCACATTTAGAACACTGTGTACAGTTCTGGTGGCCACATTACCAAATGGATGTGGACGCTTTGGAGAGGGTACAGAGAAGGTTTACAAGGATGTTGCCTGGTATGGAAGGTGCTAGCTATGAAGAGAGGTTGAGTAGGTTAGGATTGTTTTCATCATAAAAAAAGGAGATTGATGGGGGACTGGATTGACGTCTACAAAGTCATGAAGGGTATAAGACAGCGTAGATAGAGATAAGCTTTTTCCCAGTATTAGGGATTCAATAACGAGACATCACATGTTCAAGGTGAGAGGTGAAAAGTATAAGGGGAATATACGTGGCAAGTACTTTACACAGAAAGTGGTAGGTGCCTGGAACGCATTGCCAGCAGAGGTGGTAGAGGCAGGCACAGTAGATTCATGTAAGGTGTGTCTGGACAGATGCATGAGTAGGTGGGGAGCAGAGGGGCACAGATGCTTAGGAATTGGGCGATACGTGGATTTGAATCAGCTCAGGTTTGAAGGGCCAAAGGGCCTGTTCCTGGGTTGTAAATTTTCTTTGTTCTTTATAGTATATACAGTTGAACCCATCTGGTTCACCAATGTCTTTTAGGGAAGGAAACTGCTTGGTCTGGCGTAGACATGACTCTTAAATACCATCCGGGTAATTATAGCTGGGCAATAAGTGCTGGCCAAGCTAGTAACTCTCAAATCCCATGAATGAATTTTAAAAAAAGTACTTGCACCAGCTGCATTGCAGAGCTTTAACAACAGCTGTCTGTTTCTCTGTAATTCAATCACTGTAGTGCAGGCCCATGAACATATGAGCACACTCGATGTTCGTATACTCAGTATCTACATATCATTTTCCAGCAGCAATATTTCAAGTCTTAGCATTTTCTCAGTGACTAGCAGGCACCTGCTTTCAGCATTGAGAAAAATCCTGTAATAAAAGTTTACATTTTTTTAGCCACTTTATAAGCAAGCCTATGTATATAGGTCTACTGTCGTACAGTTCACTAATTCATCAAAACAAAAGAGGCTTTAGACAGAAGTTACAGCTTTTTCATGAATTCTTCACTGGCAACAAATTTTCTTGTTCTTCTTTGATGCTTACATTATACACAACAACATCCTTTATTCATGCTGTAACAACATGAAGATCCACTTTAAGAGTCACAAATACCAATGAAATTTCTTAGTAATTTTCAAGTTTATGATTATCATCTTTCCACTGGAAAGAGACTATAACAGTGCTCTGCAATCTTACAAATATTCCGATCTCCAGCAGAATCTATTGACTATGCTCAGAAGATCAGCACCTTCCTGAATTTCTGGTTGTTGGCTTTACTGTGGAAGACCACTGCTGTTTCCCTTGCTCTTGAAATATTTATTATTAATTTTAGATGATAATCAGTCACTTACTACCGAAGCTCAACACTTCCTCTGTTCCAATTTTTAATCATTATGCATCATTATACTATCGATATAAGTGATGTTATTGAATTTCTGCTAAACAGTTCAGAATTAACTAAAGACAAAGAGATTCATAATTTTTATGTCATTTAACATACTGAGAATTCTGTGGTTTATTGAAATTAAATTGGCAGATGTCTTGGAGCTCGTTGGACCATGTCATAGCCTCCATTTTGACTATGACTTTTCACAAGCATTGTTCCTTTGTCAAGTCAAGATGATTTTGTAATGGTGAACATAAACAGCTTTAAAGGTATCAATAATTAGGAATCCTCAAAAAATCGCTAATTAGGAATCCTCTTTCTGCAACATATCATCCTTTACTGTCATCCAAACATTCTTCAATTCTCACCTACTTTTTCAGGCAATGCATGTGTGGTAATAGTCCAACAGTGCTACGTTGTAAACAGAAATGGATCAAACTCCAAACTTCATTATTCAGTTAAGGTAATGTTGCCATTGGAAAGGAAATATTAGGAACTCCCCTTGTCCAAAATGGAGCTGCACAGGTCTAACTAAAATAGCTGAAGAGCTAACAAACACCAGCAAAAATGATGATTCAATTCAATTCAATTCTATAGGAAGAACATTGTTAAACCTGAGAGGGTTCAGAAAGAATTTACAAGGATGTCGCCAGGGTTAGAGGGTTTGAGCTACAGGAAAAGGCTGAATAAGCTGGGGCTTTATCCCCCTAGCGCTTCAGAAGCTGGGGTGACCTAGAATAGTTTTATAAAATCATGAGGGGGCATGGATTGGGTGAATAGCCAAGGTCTTTTCCCCACGGTAGGGAGTCCAAAACTAGAGGGCTTAGATTTAAAGTGAGAGGGGAAGGATTTAAAAGGGGAACCTCTTTCACTCAGAGGGTGGTAGATGCATGGAATCAGCTGGCAGAGAACGTGTTGGAGGCTGATACAATTGCAACATTTAAAAGGCATCTGGATGGGTATATGAATAGGAAGGGTTTAGAGGGATACAGACAAAACGCTAGCAAATGGGACTTGATTAACTTAGGATGTCTGGTCGGCATAGACAAGTTGGACCAAAAGTTCTGTTTCCATTCTACACATATCCACGACTATGACTCTATATATTTTATTTAGATTTTAGCGAGTTTTTAAATGTGATGCAATTGTCTCGTGAGGACCCGTTAGTTCAGCTACAATGTAGTTCGGAATAACACCAAAATCATCGGCTTAATTTGCAATTCGAGCTGAGGTAGACAGGGGATCTGCCTCTTCACTCAGTCTCTGACAGGGGAAGGCAATGGAAAATCATCACTTATTAAAAACTGTCAAGAAGAGAATTTAGGTTGAGCTTCAGCAATCTATGAACAAGTGCATGGTACATAACATGATATTTCTCCATTAATTCCAAAAGCTTCGACAGACTATTGTAACTCAAGTAGAAACTAGCTTAGAGCACAGTTAAAACTAATTAGTAATTATAAATGATAGATATGATGTGTTCAGTTCTAGTTTTAACACACAACCAAAATGTAGGCATTTGGTGGCTCTGTGGTGTATTGACATATGTTTGTGCAGGCCTACTCAGCATAAGTTCCTGGTCTCAGCTTTCCTTTCAGGTTATATGTGTAGAAAATGAAACCATGAATTATTCAAGAATAATATATATTACAAATGCAATGTCTTATACGATTTGCTAAGTTAATTAACAGTAGATAACGACTCAGATCCTTTGGAGATTGGTAAAACATAAAATAACAGCATTTATTACACTTATTATGTGATACCACATAGGGATAGAAAAGCATGCTTTGTTTTAGAATGCATAAGTTATTCTGTGCTTTTATTTCTCAATGTTGCTAATTGTAGTTCTCAACAGTAAAGTTGACAGTAGCTTTGGCAAAATCACAATGGAAGTGATGGATTTTGAAGACTTCTGGTTGTTTCTTTGCATCCAATGTTTGATGTTAAACACACATAGTAAATGCACTTAGAGACATATGAATGAAAAGAAATCCCTTATCTCTACAAATCATGTTTAATGTCCATTCGTGGACCACTCCTGGCTCGTATAATCTCCTGAAGAAAGTAACTGATTACTCATACATTTCCCAGAGGATAAATCAGTGTGAAATATACCATTGGCCTCATATTGTCATTTAATAAAATGCTAAGTCTTTAGCAAATTTTTCACTTTAGCAAAGTCCTTGCTCTACAAGTGCCAACGTGATTTGCAGATACATAGTCATAAATTACAAACAATTCTTAACCAACTACATATCTAGTTATATTTAAAGGAGTTATTACATTAAATGGGAAGCTAGTCAATAGATTAATGGCGTATTTGCTAAGAACATATTTATTATTGTGTAAATTTGTCACCGAATTTATCTTTTCTTCTAATTATTTGTTTCTTTGGAGATTCTTTGTTTTTGCATGTCTTCTAACATAACTTGAATTAAATAATCAATTTCAATCTAAGTTATCCATGGCTTTTAGAACCTATTCCCTGTCTAATTTCTATGGGCTTAATCTTACATTTTTTTAGTTGGCCAAGTCTGAGTTGTGTTGAGTTATTGGAGGGCTTTTTGTTGCGAGGTCTAATGAATTCTCTTGTCATATCTTACCAAATTTGCCACATTAACTCTTTACCACAACCCTATGGCATCTGTTATGTTCAATTTTAGTGCCACTCAGCAGCTTTTGAAATCGTGGAATTATGAAATACTTGGAAGCCCAGTATTCACTGGCATCCCTTGCACCTATTCCATCTTTAAAAGCATATTGTTCAACTGGACAACACTGTCAATCTGGAGCTGCCCAGCGCAGTTCCCAATACTTGTCCTGGGCATGACAGACAGGGGAAATCAGCAATAAGCTTTGCAGGCAAGAATGTGAAGTGCCTTCCTGAAACGGTAATGCAAAAGCAGGATTTGGACTTTCCTCAAGAGCTGCAGTGAAGTTGACCAGATCCCTTACACTACCTTCCACACTCTGATGTGTCAGCAAAACGTAACACCATTAGCTCAGTCCCAGTGTAACCACTGTATCTTTCAGACAGCTACTACTGTTTTTGGTCTCTAAAATGATAGAACATCTTTCAGTTATTGAAGCAAGGATTTGTAATCACATGGCCTCAACGTAATAATGAAACAGGAGAATTTTCTCCCCCCATTTGTGAAGCTAGAAAATTGGAAAATAAAGGGAAGAGTTAATTGCACTTTAAATAATTCATATTATTATGAAGTTCACAAGTAGGTGAGCAGAGTTTTGAGCCTTCCAGAACCTGATCAATTTAACCAGTTGAGCTGATTGCCTGCTACTTCCATTACTTTCAGACTTGCCTACTCTGTGTTAATGGGTGGCCTCCCACTGAGACACTATCTCATTCCCCCCCCCTCCCCCCCACCCCCACCCCCATCACCATCATGCCTCTTTACACAACTTTCCAAACTCTGATATGTCAACAATAAGTATCACCATTTGCTCAGTCCTAGCGTAATGTTTGTGCCTTGCAGACAGCTACTACTGTTTTAGGTTTGTAAAATAGGATGACATCTTTGAAAAGAATTGTTGAAGTTAGGATTTGTTATCAGATGTCCTTTTAATGTAATAATGAAAGAGGATTCCTTTTCCCCAGTAAACAGACAAACATGGAGGAGTAAACTCAACCTTTAAACCTTTAAAATGGGAACACATGTGAGTTCCTTTAAGACACCAGTTTCAGCTTTGAATGTCCATTTGGAATGAATTATGTGTTATCAAAAATCCATTATACTACTAATACAGTAATGAGTTGCAATGAGCTGTACAAAGAGAGCTAAATCTGGACCCATAATAGCCTAGGGTGCTGTAACATAGCACAAATCCCAGATTCAACAAATAAAGAAACTTTCTTTATTATCTGCTTCTTTAAAATTATTCATTATATTGCTTTATTTAGTACATTGATTGCACAAAACGTGTTCTTACCTTTGAAGTAACAGATTCTTGCATTCGCGATATTTACTTATTGTAAAACTAATAATCTTTGAAAGTTATTAAACTATTTTCTTGACAACTTTATTTGAGATGCTGCTTCTTGAAATTGACAAAGAATTGTTTCCATTCCACTGAAGAATCTTCAGTTGATTGATGCTTTTCAAAAAAAAGTTACATTTTTACAAGTATGGCCTCAGATCATGGTGTACGGAAAAATAAAATCAACTCCTTGTTGTAGTGGTCTCAGCAGCCCTTATAATCCATCACGCGGAGTTTAATTTTGACTAGTTTTTTCCGCTGTTGCACCTTTTAAATCTTGTGTGGTTTTTATGCTGATTATGTCTCAACCGTCCAATCTTAAGATGTCTTAAAGCCACTGTTACAATTTACAATAACCCCTCTAATCTTAACAATATTTCAGTATCGAAATAAATTATTTTCAACAATTCCAGAGTCAAAAAGTTCTGAGATTTGATATTTAAACATTTCAAGACCTTACCAAACATGTTAAAGCCAATTTTAAGGATATTATTGATTTTATTTGTTGATATATGTATATATATAGAACAGCCACAAGGTTCAATACATCAATCTTTTACATATATATATATTTATGCTCAAAGTCACATTTCACCCTGATTTGGATTTATTTGAAACAGAAACAGAAATTGTTGGAAACTCCTTAGCAGGTATGGTAAGATCTATAGGGGGAAAGCAGAGTTTTGTTGTGAGTCCAGTGACCTTTCTTCAGAACTGTAATATATTTGCTAAAGATAAAAAGGGAGGGAGGATTGTAGAGCTGGGGGTAAAGGAGTGACTGGTAAGTGGACACAGAATCTAGAAGGAGGGAAAGACAGTTGGCAGATACAGAGATGGATAATGGTATGCCAAAGAAAGAACAACTTATAATGAGGACTATAAGAGGGTGAAGATGGGTCGGCTTTGCTTAAAGCAGTCCATGTGGTGACAGGGCCTGGGGGTGGGGGTGGGTAGATGAAATGGAAGAAGGTATTTAGGCCCAAAAATAATTGAACTTGATATTGAGTCCTGAAAGCTGCAGGGTCCCCAAGTGGCAAATGGATTGATATTGATTTTCATTCTCATCATTGGGCCAAAATCTCAGAACTGTGTGGTATAACTAATAATTAAAAAGCAAACCCATCATTAATAAATCTGTAAGTCTTCAAATTGTCATTCTTTTCTATTGCTGACAGTACTTGTACTGTACTTTAACCAATATTCCCTTTCAGTCCAAGCCAGACCTACTTCTATTGCTGGGAAAACTCAGTAGGTTGGGCACCATTTGTGGAGAGACAGCAGAACTAAAGAAGGGTCACCGAACTTGAATTGATATCTCTGCTTTCTGTCAATACATGTTGTTAGATCTGCTCAGTTTATCCAGCAATTTCTGTGTATGTTTTCAGAATCCGCACTTCTTTGTATTATTCTCCTTCTATTGCAGCCACACAATATTCCCACTACAATCATAACAACTAAAGACTAACCTCACCACAGTAAACATAAATACAAGTCATAAACAAGTTACCATTTCTGAAACTTCACCTCAGAATGAGAGTGAGCACAAAAATATAACAGCCAAACAAACTGGAATAGGCTTTCATGTGAATTATTTCCAATCAACAAATACAAAGAAAGGTAACTGTATACAAACGGTTTCTAAATTTCTCATGTAAAAGTCTTATTTCTACAGCAAAATATTTGGTCAAAAAGTGGTAACTTTAAAATGAGCAGCTTTTTGTTGAGGTGGAAATTCACCTTCTCTCAACACCTTGCTATCGCAAAGTGGCCAGGTCAGAAACTGCTACCGTGAACTCCACCTCAATAGTAATGCAAAAGCTGTCAGAAATATTTTTATTATTAAGTTTCAGTGCATTGCAGCCTTGACATCATGTGTTCATGTGCACAGATGCAAGAGGCTGAACAGTTATCTTCAAGGTACTCTATAATACGATTCTATCTTGGCTTACACCAAGGTTAATTTGATTTCAGTGGCAAGTAGCTGGTAAATATAAAGAGGTTTGGAGTTTTTTAAATTGCAAAACTATATTTTATTCATGAAAAAATCTTTATCTCCTTCATAGGTTCTAAAGCAGTTTTGTACAGTCTTTGCATTACAAGAAAAACAAACATAGGAATTTGAATTTCTTACAGTTACAATAACCAAACGTATTTCTTACTCAGGCAGGCAATTATTTACATATATTGAGGCAATGAGAATGTTTACTGAAAAGACCCTTGTTAAACTTCTGTAGAAAAACCTTAACAATAGTCTTTCCCCACTGCACTTAGATGGCAGCTGCCCCAAGGTATAAAACATCCTGAGCATACAGTCCTGGATCTCAGAATGTGTCAGTCTGCAGCATTTGGTTGAGATCAACTCTTTACACTGGAAGGCCAACAAGGTTTGGGCTGACCAAAGAGCATCTTTCACTGAGTTAATGGCCCTCCAGGTGCAATCGATGTTTGTCTCTGTTTGCATCCTGGGGAACAGCCCATACAGAGACCTGTGTCATGGTGCTGATCGGGGTGAACCTTGGGAAAAACTACTGCATCTCTCTCCAGATCTTCTTCACATAGGCACATACCAGAAGGAGATATGTCTCTTCGCCAGCGCACCAGTTTCAAGGGAACACAGAGGCTGGGCAAGCATGAAGAATCTGCCAGGCTGTGCTCTTCTCACCATCAGCCAAGTTATGTTTTGATGATTGTTGGAAAGTTCTGCTTTTCTTTACAAATTTTCCACAAAGGACAAGTGATACGGAACTGTCCAACTACTTGAAGCGTTCTGCAGACTGACCCATTCTTCACAACACCGGGCACAGGTAGAAACCTCAGTACGAAGTGATACTTGGTGTTTGCATACTGGATCTATGCACAGCTTGGTGTAGTTGCACTCAAAGTTGGCCATCTGGATGAGAGCAACAATGGGTAGATCCTTCCACCCCTTATCCAAGCTTTGTACATAGTGTCCCTGCAGATGAAGTAGAAGATGGCTTGGGTGATTGCAGTGGTGCAGGCTCGGGGAATGGGCCAGACCTGTGCCACCTGCAGCAACGTGAACAGTACTTGACACCTGGTGACCAGGTTTATGCCAGCAATGGAAGGGGAGTTTCTGGCTCATTTCAACAATATGCTTCTCCCAAGTTTTGCACGTACCCTGGCCCCTCAGAACCATTTTCTCAGCACCTTTAGGTAATCTGCCCTGACGGTCTATTTCCTAAAAGTCAGGGTCAACTTAAAGGTGAGTCACCTCAGGCAACTGACTGTGTGGAGTTTGCACATTCTCCCCGTGGTCTGTGTGGGTTTCCTCCGGGTGCTCCGGTTTCCCCCGACAGTCCAAAAATGTGCAGGTTAGGTGAACTGGCCATGCTAAATTGCCCGTAGTGTTAGGTGTAAGGGAATGGGTCTGGGTGGGTGCGCTTCGGCGGGTCGGTGTGGACTTGTTGGGCCGAAGAGCCTGTTTCCACACTGTAAGTAATCTAAAAAATTGGGCAGCACGGTGGCACAGTGTTAGCACTGCTGCCTCACAGCGCCAGAGATCTGGGTTCAATTCCCACCTCAGGCAACTGGTCTGTGTGGAGTTTGCACATTCTCTGCGTGGGTTTCCTCCGGGTGCTCCGGTTTCCTCCCACAGTCCAAACATGTGCAGATTAGGTGAACTGGCCATGTTAAATTGCCCATAGTGTTAGGTGAAGGGGTAAGTGTAGGGGAATGGGTCTGGGTGGGATGCTCTTCGGAGGGTCGGTGTGGACTTGCTGGGCCGAAGGGCCTGTTTCCACACTGTGAGTAATCTAATCTAAGTATATGAAGAAAAGAGTGATTTTCTCCCCCCAGAGATCAGGAGCGCTTTTGCATGGGATTACCATCATTCAAGTATATTTGGTACATTGGCAGCTGAAAATTATATTAATGACCAGCCAATTAGTAAAATGGTAACTTATAGTGTAACAAATGAAACATTAACAAATCTATTTCTAAGTGAAAAAACACATATGCAGTTAAAATTTCCTTACTAAAGTTATTTTATTTGCATAACTTATCATGGAATAAAGGGAGGACTAGCCATTTGGATACAGAACTGGCTCAAAGGTCGAAGACAGAGGGTGGTGGTGGAGGGTTGCTTTTCAGACTGGAGGCCTGTGACCAGTGGAGTGCCACAAGGATCGGTAGTGGGTCCTCTACTTTTGGACATTTACATAAATGATTTGGATGCGAGCATAAGAGGTAGAGTTAGTAAGTTTGCAGATGACACCAAAATTGGAGGTGTCGTGGTTACCTAAGATTACAACAGGGTCTGGACCAGATGGGCCAATGGGCTGAGAAGTGGCAGATGGAGTTTAATTTAGATAAATGCAAGGTGCTGCATTTTGTGAAAGCAAATCTTAGCAGGACTTATACACTTAATGGTAAGGTCCTAGGGAGTGTAGCTGAACAAAGAGACCTTGGAGTGCAGGTTCATAGCTCCTTGAAAGTGGAGGCGCAGGTAGATAGGATAGTGAAGAAGGCGTTTGGTATGCTTTCCTTTATTGGTCAGAGTATTGAGTACAGGAGTTGGGAGGTCATGTTGCAGCTGTACAGGATATTGGTTAGGCCACTGTTGGAATATTGCATGCAATTCTGGTCTCCTTCCTATTGGAAAGATGTTGTGAATCTTGAAAGGGTTCAGAAAAGATTTACAAGGATGTTGCCAGGGTTGGAGGATTTGAGCTATAGAACGAGGCTGAACAGGCTGGGGTTAGTTTCCCTGGAGCGTCGGAGGCTGAGGGGTGACCTTATAGAGGTTTATAAAATTATGAGGAGCATGGATAGGATAAATAGACAAAGTCTTTTCCCTGGGATTGGGGAGTCCAGAACGAGGGGGCATAGGTTTAAGGTGAGAGGGGAAAGATATAAAAAGACCTAAGGGGCAACATTTTCACGCAGAGGGTGGTACATGTATGGAATGAGCTGCCACAGGATGTGGCAGAGGCTTGTACAATTGCAACATTTAAGAGACATTTAGATGGGTATATGAATAGGGAGGGTTTGGAGGGGTATGGGCCGGGTGCTGGCAGGTGGGACTAGATTGGGTTGGGATATCTAGTCGGCGTGGACAGATTGGACCGAAGGGTCTGTTTCCATGCTGTACATCTCTATGACTCTGTACACCAAGAAAACTACAGAAGCAAGTAATCGTTTGAAGCATATAGATTCAAAGCCTATGTCCACAAAATCACTGCCAAATTTAAAAAGTGCAAACATGTGGGAAAACGTTTCAAAAATATTTTTCCTTTTACTGTTTGTCCAACATCACATATTGAGAAACAACAGGTTGCAACCATATAGGTATAAGAGACTAAAATCAGGGACCACCTACTTAGAGTCATAGAGTCATAGAGATGTACAGCATGGACTTATCACACATGAACACATTACAGGCGTACCCTGCCCACTCAACCCTGCTAACTCCTGTCGCTACCATTTGGGGACCTGGTTCAAATTTTGTAGAGATGTTCCCTTAGACGAGTCAGGCAACAGTCTAGCATAAACACCGTCTCATATCTTTCAGTCAAAAACATCACCATCACTAGGTACCATCAATAAGAATCGTCAAGATTGACTTCAGGCAGCATGACATACCATGGCATCAGGTCAAATCAGGCAAGGAAAGATCCTGTAGATTATCAGTATCTTTCTCCTTCAGATGATGGTCATTAGTCCTCTATATTCAATATCATGGTCAGATAATGCAATGAGCAATGCTGAAATTCAACCAGACATGGTCCATATTCAGATTTCTCCGCTTCCAAAGTATCATCCAAGTCACATACCGTTGTGACTTCAAAATATATCCTCATTTCTTCTCGGTTCAAGATCCTCACAACAGGGACTCCAACCATTCAAGAACCATGTTTACCACCACTACCATCTTCTCAATAGAAATAGACAATAAATCCTGGCCATGCTGCCATTTGATTTTTAAAAAAATGCATAATATGTAGTTATTTGTATGGATGTCATTGAACAAATACACTTTAAATATGTATTATAAAATACAATGAATCTACTCCTCACATTACCAAATTATATATAAAAATAACTATTTCTATAAAAAGTTTGTTGGCATTTATCATGAATGCAGTGTGAGCAACTAGTTTATTAATATAAATTAGATTGAATAATGAAGCCCAAAATTCTCACACATTGCAATTACCAGTGAAGGTAATGAAAGTCCTTCTCAATTTCAACGTACAAAATTGAAATGCTGTCATGTAGGAAACCTTTTGTTAGTATTAATATGCTTATCTCAAAAAAAAACCTTCAGTGTTATAATGACCACAACGTTGTACCATTGGCGTTGCTAATTTGCACTGACACTAACCCTCCAATGTAAAACTCTCTCCACCAGACTCTGGCGTCAAACAGTGGGGAACCTCCTGGAAAATTGTTTCATTGGTTTTCTGGCACACGATGGAATGTGAACCCAATTGGACTAGTTTGTATTTGGACAACTTTGTAGAATATCCAAGGGTCCAGTAGATAGATTGTAAACTCACCTAGCACCATTTTAAATGATTAGATTAGATTACATTACAGTGTGGAAACAGGCCCTTCGGCCCAACAAGTCCACACCGCCCCGCCGAAGCGCAACCCACCCAGAACCCAACATCTACCCCTTACCTAACACTACGGGCAATTTAGCATGGCCAATTCACCTAACCATGCGATTAGTGAGGCGAAACTCCCACCCTCGCTGTTTAAAAATATAAAATTTCATAAAGTTACAGAAAAAATTATCAGTGACACGGGCAAGCACACTAACTCTCCTCAGTATTAGAGCAGCCGAAGTTTCAGCCAGGTAGTAGTGGAGCAATGTAAATAGGTTCTGCCTATCCGAAATCCAACCAGTTTTTGACCAGTTGTGCGTCTACTATAAATACAGTACATCTTTCGACAGCCATCAAGTATTTCCGCATTGACCGTAAGTCGTGAAATGCAAGGATAAGGGGGTTTGAGTTAACCGAGGTGCCTTTTACTCTCATACCGCTCTTTTTCAGAGCGATTAGAAATTGGTTTCCGTAATTGAATCATTATCAAAATATTTTGAAAGCTCATTTGTGCTGCACGTGAAACACGTGTACTGTTTATATTACTGTCAATGCTGACAATGAAATTGGAATTCACTTGGTGCTTCATAAACGCTTGTAACTTTTTGGGTTGCGCTATCATTCGAACCATGTAGTGTAATTTCGAAAGCGAAAAGAGAGCGAGACGGGGGCAAAGAGGAGATGTTAGATCATTTATTCTAAAGGGAGAAAGTCCATGCAAGTGGATTTTTTTCATATTCCTGTCGCAATTGAATTCTTGGTTGAAATGATTGTTAATGTGTTTCAAATGAATAACGTGCCCGATATTACAATACAGTGCTTGCACTTCCGGCATTGGTCTCGTTTTTGGACCTTACGCCGATGTTTTGTGCGCTAAATTCCTTCTGCAAAACTTGTCCTTCGATTTCACGTTTTAAAAAAGTCTCTTTTGACAATTACTGTAGCCTTCATTCGGTACGGCGACAAAACAAGCTGAAGGTACATAATTTGTGGCTGTCACTCAGATCAAGTCGTGCCCAACTCACACTGAAGATAACAATCGGCAAAAAGACCCAATGAGAAAGTGATATGAGTAAATTGACTCAGTTTCGGTAAATTTACACACATTCATTTCAGATTGGCAAATCTAACAGCAGAAATTTTTAACCGCATTCAAATATTGTTGGATACGTTTGGATAAAGAAACAGTTACTTTCCACGATTGTAACAATAAACAGATGAACTGTTAACCATAACAAAACATTATACAAACGACTGATCTTTGTGTATCATTCAACCATCCATTCTGATGACTGTCAGTTTCCAATTCATTGACGACATAAATTAACTGATCTCAGTACAATTGGATGAATTTCGCTCTTTTGTACTGTACTTTAACAGTTACTACACAAATTCCATATATAAATGAACGAATAATGTCGCAATTACAAATATAAATTGTTGTTGAAGTTATAAAGTACCATTATGCTCAACAAATTGCGGTTTATAATATTTGCACTGACCACCCGTGCTTAATATTTAAGAAAATGTGCAGTTTATTTCTGCATCGAGAAGGTAGACTGTCAGAGAAAATGACAGATATGTTTGAAAATAAGTCTTGGCAGTTACAGACTTAGAAGTAGCACTCATTAAATTTGATCTTCCAAAATTTTGCAGAATATTCAAATTATTCCTATGCTGTAACTAACTGTACCATTATTGTATTAGCATAAATATCTGGTAGGAGTTGCTGTAATACAATCAGGAAACAAATTTATTTAACAAAGCTTTAGATTTACTTGCTTCTCTTGAGAAAGGACTGAAATTATTGTCTGCCCACCTTACAGCATACCCTCTGCAGTATTTTCATTGACATTTACTTGTGGCCTCTGCTGAAGACGCTGCCGAAACTTTAGTGCTTTGGAAACATCAATTGTATTTAAAAGAAACTTTCCCACATAATTCAGCTGGTCGCTAAATTAATTTGTTAGATTATGTGCCGTGGTATTTTCGAATTTCAGCTATTGGACCTACTCCGCTTGTGAAAGCTGTTTGCTTATGCCATACGTGCCTATCTATTTTTATAGTCAGGTAGGTGTTTTTTGTAACTTATGGTCATCTTATTTGGTTCGCAAAGTGTAAATAATATGTTACACGACAGCCTTAAAATCGTGCGATCTCCCTCTGTCTGATGTATGCAGTCAGACAACAGCAGGCTCCCGCTGGGCATTGCCCTTTAAACGCGGTGAGGGGCTGGGAGCATTGCGGGACTTTTCACACCCTGGCCTGGGACGAGGGGGAGGGGTGAGATGCTTCGGGACCAGCCCATTCCTGATTGATGTCCCTGCCACCCAATAGATGACGGGTCATCCGGAATGTTTGTTCACGTGATATAGAGGTTGGCCCAATGGCACGGAAGGAGGGATGGAACACTCCCACTGCATCCAACGTGGGTCGCGGCTGGAGCGCGAGCGGGTTCACATTAACGGCCGATTGCAAACGGCCAGCAGTTGAATCAGGAGGGCCAGGGGTGTGCAGAGAAAAAGATAGCGTAAAGCAGCACAGTGAGGAGTTCCCTCTGAACTTGGCTTTCTTTCGAAGTAGGAGAGCGAGCGAGTTACCTACCCTCAGAGCCGATCGGTGTGAGGGCTGGAGCTGTGGCTTGGGTTGTGTTCGTGGAGCGGCGGTCACTCCGTGCGAGGCAAGATGGCGGCGCTCGGGCTGCCGGCGATGCTGCTGCCCCTGTTGCTGGCTTTGAGCGCCCCCAAGCCGGCCGCGTGCACGGGACTGGGACGTGAAGGTGGTTCTCGTTCTGTCACCCCCGGGGCCTTGCCGTGTATCCCGGGCTGTACGTGCAGCGGGGAGCAGCTGGACTGCAGCAAACAGGCCTGGACTCACATTCCCCAACAGCTGCCTTCCTGGGTTGTCTACCTGTAAGTACCCTCGAGATGTTTTGATCATCTGCGAGGACCTGTCAGGGTTGGGATTTGGGGGGTGAGCAATCCAACACTAACCACCTCGTGTACATATTTCTGAAATTGGAAACTTCATGGTGTTTTCTACCCTTGTTTCCAAACTATATCAATCATTGACATGATTAAGTTGGCATTGCAGCTTTCAAAGAAACTCGAATGCTGTATATAGTCATTTTTTTTTGCCTTTTAAATACTTGGACATAATTATTGTCAGAAGCGAACTTTGCTTATTCCTTGATATACAACCATGCATTTTCATTAATACAAGTTCAGGAAGGTGCCGACAGGACTTAGCATTGAGCATGGATTGTGCTTACTTCTGAATTGTTGCACGATGGAAGAATAAAAATGGGTCGTTGGCATTGGAATTTTAGAAACCTGTTTTGTTTCATCCTGAATACAATCTACATATATCAAGTATAAACTCCTGGCAGATTAGTCACCTGAAAGGGGACAACTTTCGTACAGCGATATCACAATCTTGCCAGCAATTCTTTGCATTTTTCTTTGAGTTTCGAGTATTGGGACATATTTGTTGTGAAGCAAAATGTGGACGAAAAATTAGCTTTGGGAAGATGAGGGAATAAAGGATCGTCAGTTTTTTTCCTCGGCGTTTTGCGTCAGTTGAGGTTAAAATAGATGATGGTAGAAAATTCCGTACTTGGTAGACATTAGGAAAAATGGATTGTGGTTTAATTATCGAATCACTTAAATAGCAGGTTTTCGAGAATCGACTGTTAAACAAAAGGAGACAACACTATATATGTGGCACTTCTTTAATGGGTATTAAACTATTGACAGACGTAGATAATTGTTGCAATTTGCTGTCGATGTGGTTCATACATTTGTTAAACTTTGACTTTACTTAATGTAGCATATTTTACAATTTCTTCTACCTTGGCTCTTGCGAAAGAGGGGCTAAAATCTTTGTAGTGCTAATCCCACAACTAGTTAATTAGGGGCCTCACTTGTATTGGCTGGCCATATAGTTTTTCCAGAGACAGTTCGATTCATTGTCACTGCGACATGGTTTCTCATTCACTTGGCTGTTGCCCGGAGATGCTGGTTGGCAACATGCCTACCTTGAGTTCAGTGCCCATATGGCCCTAATGCTCGATGCGGCTTAGTAAGTTCTATTATAGCTATGCCGGCCATCTGAATTTGCTAATCTTGGGTAAAGCATTAAAAATTGAAGTATGTAACCGAATGTTAGTCTGCATGGTTTTAATCTTTGAGGAAACGTGTCCCTTTTATTTTCGTGTCTTAGGTATGGCTAGCTTTGTTCGTTTAGATTTTTCATTTTGGAATGTGCCTTAACTATATTTCTTGGGCAAAGCTAAGAGTGACCTCCTTCGACATTTATTTACAATACAGGGATGTTGAGAGGATAAGAAACAAACTATTTCGCCAAACAAGACTGGTGACAAATTATTTCACTTGTGAAGTTATAGTGAATGTTTTTCATTGTACTTGCTCAAAAGGGCAGAATTATTTCTTAACGCTTTTATGATTTGCAAATTTTTTAAAAAATCACCTAAAGACTTGGCAAATTTATTCAATAAAATAAGCTGTCCCAAGTAAATGGGTAGTAATAAGTTTACTCCATTCTATAATATTGATCTCAGAAGAATGACAGCTGGGTGTCATAATTGACCTCTGCTTTGGTTAGAAATCGCAACACCAGGTTATAGTCCAACAGGTTTTATTTGAAATTACAAGCTTTTGGAGCGCTGCTCCTTCGTCACATGGGGCAGAATCATAGAACACAATCTTTAGTAAAAGATCAAAGTGTCATACAACTGATGTGAAGTTCAGGGATTTTCATATTAATCAATTGAAACCTGTATCCTCATTCTAAGTGACTAAAGATTGAACAGCAATCCAGGTTTGTTCAATACAGTGCATCAGTTGTATGACACTTTGATCTTTTACTATAAATTCTGTCCTATAATCCTGCCCCGCTAGCTAAGTGATGAAGGAGCAGCACTCTGAAAGCTTGTACTTTAAATAAACCTGGTGTTGTGTGATTTTTAACTTTTGTACCCCCCAGTCCAACACCAGCACCACCATGTCATGGCTACTTTGGGGAGGGGAGCGTTGGTCAGTGACTCATACTGGAAGTGCTAATGGACAATGGATGTCAGCATGATTGGTTGCAATGCATTCCACAGTATTCATATAACACGGATACAAACCCTTTGGTCCGATTCATCTGTGCCAACCAGACATTCCAATCTTACCTAGTCCCACTTGCTCTATATTTCTCTCAACCCTTCCTATTCATATACCCATCCAAATGGCTTTTAAATGTTATAATTGTACCCAGCTCCACCACTTCATCCGGCAGCTTGTTCCATATACTCACCACCCTCTACGTGAAAGAAATTACTCCTTTGGTCTATTTTAAATGTTTTCCCTCTTACCTTAAACCTACGCCCTCTAGCTTTGTACTCCCCCACCTAGGAAAAAGACCTTGGGTATTCACCCTATTCATGCCCCTCATGATTTTATCAACCTCCAACTAGGTCACCGCTCTGTCTCCATTCGAGGGAAAAAAATGCCAGCAGATTCAGCCCCTCCCTATAGCTGAAACTCTCCAGTCCAGCCAATATCCTTGTAGATCTTTTCTGCATCCTCTTAAACTTTAAACAACACCATCCCTGTAGAAGGATGACCAGAATTGAACACGGTACTCTAAAAGTGGCCTCACCAATGATTTGTACAGCCATAACATGGCATCCCAACTCCTGCAATCAGTGCTATGACCACTGAAGGCAAGCATGCTAAATGCCTTAGTCACCACTCTGTCTATCTGTGATTTGACTTTCAAAGAACTATGGGTCTGCACTCCTAGGTCTGTTTGTTTGGCAACACTCCCCAGTCTCCTACCCTTAACTGTAGAAGTCCTACTGTGGTTTGCCCTACCAAAATGCAACACTTCACATGTATCTAAATTATCTAAATCTATCTGCCACTCATTGGCCCATTTGATCAAGGTCTCGTTGTACTCTGAGATGATCATCTTCACTGTCCACTGCACCACCTATTTTGGTGTTGTCTGCAAACTTACTATACTTCCTATATTCACACCCGTATAATTTTTTGTGAATGGTGAAAAGCAGTGGACCCAGCACTGATCCTTGGATGATAGCTACTTGGCTCTAGAATGATAACTATTGCTTTTGGAACATTACAGTAACAAATAGCCAATGTTATCTGGAGCAACCAAAATCTTGTTTTTTAAATGAGGCTATTATTTCCTGCTTTTCACAAAGCAATTGCTGCCCAACATGCTTACAGTATGTAACGCAATAACATCTGTTTCATAGGACTCTGTGAATGTAACCTAATTCTAGCATTCTTTAAGTATGTTATGCCATGATACTACTCTTTATGAAATATAGTCTTTGATATAATGTTAGAAAGTTGTGAAACACCTTGGAAAACCCATTTTATTTTTTGACCATTTGGGTTCCAAATTCTTTTCATAAGAGTTGTACAATTCCTACAGTGCAGAAAGAGGCCATTCTGCCCCTTGAGCCTACACAGACCCCCCCCCCCCCCCCCACCCCTCCAAAGAACCCACATCCCTGTAACCCAACATGGGATTTTTATTTTTACCTTTGATAAGCCACTAACCTGCTCATCTCTGGACACTACAGGTCAATTTCTAGCAAGGCCACTCCACCTAATCTGCACATCTTTGGATTGTGGGAGGTAACTGGAGTACCACAGAGCACAGAGAGAATGTGCAAACTCCAAAAGTTTTGAAAATTTAAAGATTGAGATTTGGAAAAACATTTTAGTTACAAGTTTCAGACAATAAGACGGGAAGGAAAAAGTGATCTGTGGTCGGTCCTGTGATTTGACAGTGCAGTTTGGCCTTGTTCTAATTTTGATGTCTAAATTGATGTTTTACACTTATTGTCCAGTAATTTAGTTTTGTAATTCATCCAGGAACAATTTTCATGTTAACAACCCTATGAGGGAATTTTGTATTACCTTTAGAATGTATTTCAATATCTTTGAAAATGAAGGACCAATGGTTGGAATTACATATGAAACGTCTCTGCCACTTTCAGTTCACTTCAGCCACACAACCTGAGGTTAAAGGGTATTATTCTTTTCCTTGTTGCCTTATTGCCAGAGTAAATTTGTAGCGCATTAAGCAACTTTTTTTGCATGAATAAAAGTCATTGAAGGAAATTGTTATTGTCATATTTATTATAGAGTTCCACTGAAATTTTAGTCAACTAAATCTTTGGACTGATTTGAAATAATGCAGATTATGATCATGAGAACTTCTGAACTTCTGTTTCTCTCTTTTAAAATTGCATTGTGGTAAATTCAAATTGCGAAAATGTAGAGAAGTCTTGCTTCAAAAGGTGTTTTACAATCATAGTGTAAATGTACATTGAACAAGGAATGACCTGGAGGGAAATGTTCCCAGGAGGATTTGTGCCATCGTGATTCAATGTTATAAATTTACCATTTCAGTTGCTGTCAAATTATTAATCTGAATATAAAAGAGCAAGTTGTAAATGTGCCATGTTGGTCCATGATGTTTGCATTAAAAAATAAATCTTCTTCTACCTTGGCAGGAAATCAAATAGTAAATTTCCAAGTCTGATCAGAGGTTTTGGCTAAAGCCTTCAACCTGTATATATTCCTTTTGTTAAAGAAAACTTTCACACCAGTTCAAAAGTACTTTAAACTTGAAAATATTAATAATTCAAGGTTGCACTGAAAGTGGATCATGGCATTTGTTTCTCCTCACTCTAATTATTTGAGAAAAAATCATATGATTTCAATGTCAAAACTTTTTTTTTTGCATAGAATTAGACAGTATTGTGAATTAAGCAGTTGCATTCCTGTACATGTGTTTAAACTTTTAAAAATAATTTTACATACCCTTTTGAAAGTAGGCTTATTGAAAGTTATGTTTGTCCTTGATTTGATGTGTACTAACAAAGGTTGAGAGCTTTTATTATTAGTTTTAAAATCATGAAATCCTAAAAATGACAATTATATTTTGTTTGAATATTTTTTGAAAATAACTTTTAGATTGGAAAGCTTCTAGTGTCAAGTTCAAATTTATGTCAGCTAAATGTTTTGAAGTTTCAAAAGAATAACATTTAGTATAAAACTATATGGTGGCTCAGTGGTTAGTATTGCTGCCTCACAGCACCAGGGTCCCAGGTTTGAACCCGGCCTCGGGTGACTGTCTGTGTGG
This sequence comes from Chiloscyllium punctatum, assembly GCF_047496795.1. Taxonomy (NCBI): domain Eukaryota; kingdom Metazoa; phylum Chordata; class Chondrichthyes; order Orectolobiformes; family Hemiscylliidae; genus Chiloscyllium; species Chiloscyllium punctatum. Next base: position 44,883,185 of record NC_092750.1, on the reverse strand, counting down.
AGTTTGCACATTCTCCCCATGTCTGCGTGGGTTTCCTCCCACAGTCCAAAGATATGCAGGTCAGGTGAATTGGCTGTGCTAAATTGCCCATCATGTTAGGTGCATTATTCAGAGGGAAATGGGTCTGAGTGGGTCAGCCTTCAGAGTGTCGGTGTGGACTGGTCGGGCTGAAGGGCCTGTTTCCACACTGTAGGGAATCTAATCTAATCTATATAATTTATATTTACTACTTGTTCAAATTAGTGATATTGTTTAGTAACTTCACACAATACAAATAACAACCGATAATGCAAGTCACATATATGATGTACAGTACTCTGCTGAGGTATGCATGAAACTACAGTTGATCAGATATGTTTGGAAAACATTTCACTGTATTTTTCTTCAGAACCATTTTCTTAACACAGTTTATTGTAATTTTAAAAGAGTTTAGTTTGAGCTAGTTAAATGATCTCCAGAGAGTACTGGGTGTAAGAAGGGTTTTGAGGCTGAATTTACAAGAGAAGCACCAATTGTGTAAATATGTTTTGACTATAAATCTTGAGTGGTGTTTAAAATAACAGAAATGTACAGTGATTTACAATATGCAACCATTCTAGTACTAAGATGGAGTCTTGTATGTTCACAGTTGAAAATCTTGTTTGAATGTGTGAAGTTATTCGATTTAATTAAAATGAGTTCTGCTTCATAAGTGATTCACTTTCCCCTTTATAGACATCCATTGTTATACATAAAAGGAATGTAGAGATCTCCAGCAAGCATTTGAAAATGTTTTATACAGGTGATGAAAATAAGTGCATGAAATGTCCAGTCTTTCCTCCTCATGTGCTTTCTTGCAAGATAAGTGGTCAATTGTTTTAAACAAAAAAAAAATTAAAAAAAGAATGGCAGCCTATTTAAGGCAGAGGAAGCAAATCTTTTTTCTCAAAGCGTCACAAGTCTTTGGAGCTTATTTTCTTTAATCTGGTGGAAACAGAGCCTTTTAAATATTTTTAAGGCAGTGATAGATTCTCGGTAAGAAAGGAGGTGACTGATTATTAGGGTTAGGTGGATATGTGGTCAGCCATGATCCTATTCAGTGCCAGAGCAGGCTCAAGGGGCTGAGTGGTCCACTTTTGTTCTTAATCTGCATGGTCTCTTGCATGCTCACTCCTTTTCTATTGCATCATCTTTATTATGTAGAATTGAACAGAGGATTACTTATTAAAGAAATGGGCAAAATTGACAGATGACACTTTTGGATGTTGAGTAATCGGTTATATCCATTGAGAGATTACAGGTTTTGGAAAAGGAAAACATTTGGTACTCAATTCACATGTTGCTAATAGCTAGTGTTGCCGTTGAGGTTTATGCGATAACATTACAAAACTGTAACTTTAAGGTTGAAGTAAATGAAGGGGTTCTTATGACATGTTCTGAAGTGTGTCTGACAGAAACCTGGGTGGTTTGATTAGAAATACCGTCAGAGGTCAAAGAAGGATTAGATTATTTTGCTAAGAAATATAGTGCAAGGTATTTGTGCTTGTTGTAGTATTGGTATTGGATTGTTAATGATTGTACTTTTTAGATTGCCTATTTAATTCAAAGATGAAAGGAAGCTGTATCAAATATAGCTAATTAGCTAGCTGCAATGCTAATGTGTTGCCATTATTCTGACATTGTTGGTTGGAAAAACAATTATTTGACCTTAAAGTGGAGCTGGATTTGAGGAACTCTGAGGCATTTGGCTAGAAATGGTTGCTCCATTATTAATTGTTGAAATAAGAATACTGGAAACTGTTGGAAGCTAGGAGTAACTGTGGACTGTTTGCTAAAAGCACTGTAATTCTTTGGAGCATTCAATGGGTGATGAGTATACAAGAGAAGGTCGCTTTTTAAGTTAAAGTAACCTACCAAAGTAGCCATTGGTGTTTTTGTAAGTAATTTGTTACAGCAAAAACTTATACTTGAAATGTTGTGCCTTTTTGCCAAGCTAATAACTGGAACTTCAAGTTATCAGTCTTCACAAGGAAATGCAGTAGGAAACTGCTGCAATAATGATTTAAATTTAAACTGGGCCATTTTAAGAATGAAATGAAGAAACATTTTTTTAGTTTAGATAGGTTTTGGAAAATACTGTGACAAAAGGAGGTAGAATTTATGTAAACTTTCAAGCTTGACTTTGATACATTTTTTGTTAATTAATGCCATCATGGAACATGAATTTGAGGGTGGGTTAGTTAATGATTTTAATAGAATGTCAGGCTATTCACTCCTTGAGATCTATTGTTCATAGGTTGTAATAAAGTGTAGTGAGTGAAAGACAAACACAACATGCAAGACTTATTTGATGTTTTCAAAGTCAAATTGCATTGCAGTTTCTGGAAATTTGAACTTGTGTTTTATTATATTTTTTGTAATTCTTTCCTTGGGATAATTGTTTTTTTTTCATTCATTAAATTTTCAAATTTATGAACCAGAATTTGGAGTGGATTGGTTTTAGTTCTAGCTGTCACAAACATGCAAGTTTTGCTTGTTACTATGCCATTTATTGTATGGGGTTTCTTTATATACATGGAATCAATTGGAGTAGTGAGTGTATCATGTCAGTTTGGACTTATTTGTTTATTTGCCTCCTAGTGAATAACTTGAGTATAATTCATAGTCAACCTTATGTTCCTATACATGTAATGAATTCACTTTATTCTAAAGATATTTCTCCATACTCTACCAAAGCATACCCCAGCCAAATAATTTTTTGGAGGTATTTTTAATAAATAGGTTAAGGTTACTACCACTGGAGCCTTAAGAGTTGTTCCTAGCCTTTTATGTGCTGAGGTAAGGTGGGGGTGGATTGAGCTGTAAATTGACAGATCTTAACTGTGTTTTCATTATTTTGCATGAACAAAGTTCCAAAAATTGCTATTTAATCATATTTAAGTTGTTAGTCATGGTTACATAGCACCTGATCATTTTTAGGACTAGTATCTGGATTAGAATTCAGTTTTTTACTCCTTTCTATTCTGCTGTTTGTGGGTGGCTGGGAGGAGTCGGTTAGCTCAGTTGGCTGAGCCTTTACCTTACTCAGCTGTCATGTCAACAAGACATGAGGCAGTTTGAATGCTGTTGCTACCCTAAGCTGCCCCACATTATTACAAAATTAAGCCATTCAGATTAACAAATTATTGTCTAGTATGCAAGAGAGCCACATAGTAGAGTTGCTGGTCATCAACATTTTGGAGTTAGTGTGCTCATATGATCAGCATGAAATGAGTATTTCATTCTTTAACGGTAATTACTTTTATTTTAATTCTTAGTTTGAAGTTTTATGATCTCTTGATTAGATCAAATTCTGTTGTGGATTAGAGCGCCAAACTTAATATAAGGCTGGGAACTGGCTTAAGAACACTAATTTCACATAAGTTTAACATCAAACTAGTTGATATACCTGATTTTGTTTTCATGGGTTTAGTGGGTAAGGGGTGAGGTGGTAAGGGACTTAACTTTAATGTATCTAAATGAACTGGTAGAAAGATCAAAACAGGGTATTCAGCCAGTGTGAATGCTCTAGGTCTTTGTAAGTAGTACCCAGTTAGTCCCACTCCCTTGTTGTATTTTTCACATTCTCCAGGTCTCTCCTTTTCTAAATATATATCCAATTCATCTTTTGAAGTGTGCTATTGAATTTAGTATCCTTTCAAGAGTGCATTGCAGATTATTGCACCCAGCTATTCTTGATAGGAAGGGAAAACATTTTTGAGTAAGACCATTCTTGCATTATGAAATATATTGCATTTTGTTTCGGGGACATTCATTTTTTTGACAGTAAGCCACAGTATTGAGGACTGCATTCTGCTCAGCACTAAACACTTTTTTTTTAGGTATGTCTATTTAATTTTGCAAGGATTTTGTTTGCTAGGTATTTACAACATATAATGCGCAATTTAATGATTGTTTAGAAAGTGTAATAAACACCACTAGGATAACCACGTGGTATTAAGAGAGAGGCTGAAATATCAAAGTTTAAAGCAAATGCAGTTAGTTCTTCTATAATGCGATGGTTGCATTCTTGTGCAGTTCTACGTTCTACAAAATCATGCTTTAGAAACAGAATTTGAAGTGTTGGCGCTGTAATCATTTTTCAGCCAACACATGTTTCAAATGTTTGTGATGTAGAAACAGCATCCCCAGTTACTAACTTGTGTTACAGCAAATTCGCATTGTTGAAATGCATGTTATAACAGAACAACCTGTAGTTTTAAATTATGTTTTAAAGAATTGAATGATTCTTTTCTATCTTCAGAGAAACTGTGATGCTACTCTTGTAAATTTAGATTTTTAGGACCAGCAAGGTTGTCATTACTTTAGTACCTAGTTTAACATTTTCAGTGGTTTTAACAGTGAATGTTGTGTGTTCATGTTAAATCAGCGACTGTATTGATTGCACCTCAAAGATAGATTGTAACAATGTACTAAGTTGAGGATCTGAAGCACTAAGCAAATGGCAGAAGTTTTACACAGTAGTGACAGTGAGCACCAATAATTTTGTCGTCATGTAATTTCAGGCCATTGTATAGCATATTTTTTGGAAACTTAAGTATTGTTAAACTTAAGTCACAACAAACCTACTTAAGCAGCACTAAAGTTACAACTTTAAATTGCTTTTTCAGTTTCAAAATCCAGAATAATTCGCACAAATACCAATAGGGAAGAAGTCAAAATATGGAGAAATTTCAGGTGTAATGCATTTGTTCTTTCATTATAATTGCTTTTGAACTCATTGAAATATTTTGATCACCAGGGCAAAGAACCAAGCGCACAAATGTCTGCAAGGTAGGGAAGCTGGTTCAAAATCAGTATATAATTATAGCCAGAGCTTGGGCCACGCATGAAGTGTACAATGTTGTTTATTTTATTTGTTCTCATTAGGACCTGCACTGTGTTTTTTGATCTGCTAGTTTGTTAATTTTCACCTTTCACATGTAAGTGGAGAAACCTTTTGAAACTATATTACAAAAATTAGTTCTTCAATTATATTATGTTTTAGTGATGTTGGTTAAAAGATGAATATTGTCAAGAACAAAAGAGATCCTATTCTTCAAGTAATATCATGGATTTTCATGTGTCCAGCTATGTATGGAGTACTTTTGTTGCCCATTTAGTTCACTCTTAAATTATGTTGCCTTGCACTTTCTACATCAAACTTCATTTGGTTTTACTCTAGTCTTTTTTTGTCTAGTTCATGTTGCAATTTTTGAGTTGCTTTTCTGAATTCCATTGAAAATAGAGTCATAGTCATAGAAACAGGTCCTTCTGCCCACCATGTATGTGCTGAGCCACAAACACCCATTTATGGCAAGTGCAGTAGTTCATTGGCAGAGTTCTAGCCTGCAACAGAAGAGGCCTGTTTGATTCCCTGCCAATGCGTGATACTCCTTTCCTTCCCTTTTTTGGGAGGTGATGATTTAGTTTAATTTTAAGAAAACCTACGCTTGGTCCATAACTTATTATGACCTGCTTAAACGTTGTGAGACTACCTGCTTCAACCACTCTCTCAGGCAGCACAATCCATATTTCTTCCACCTCCTAATGAAGAAAAATTCCTCCGAGCCCGTCTAAACCACTTAGTCCTCATCTCAAAGCTATGCCCTCTGGTCTCAGACTCGTCTGCCATGGGGATAAGATTCTCACGATCTACTTTGTCTGTACCTCTTCGAATTTTGCGTGCTTCAGTCAGATTCTCTTTCAGCCTCCTCTGCTCCAAGGAAAACAAATCAGCTTATTCGGTCTCTCCTAATAACAGACCTTTCATCCCATGCGATATCCTGGCAAATCTCCTGTGCACGCTCTTCAGTTCAATCACATTTTTTGATAGAACTGCACATAGTATTGCACCTTTGGCCGAACCAATAATTTATAAAGTTATAACAAGACTTCCTTGCTCCTATGTTCTGTGCCTCGGCTAATGAAGGCAAGCATCCTGTATGTCGCCTTTGGATGTCTTAATTTGATTTACTGATATAAGTTGGAAATTAATTATTCCTATGACCTATTACTAAGTACCCATCAATGTATGTTTCTGAAAAGTGAATCTTGTATCTTCAGCATTGCGACTTATTTTAAGAAAACAAATCAGTTCAAGACTGTTGAAGGAACTTGCATTAATGATACATATGACTTAGATTGGGACAGTGGACTTGAGTTGAACTTGGGACATAAATAAAGATTAGACTTTTCTAGTCTATAATCTACTCTGCCTCAAAGAAGAACGTGTTAGAGTGGCAGCAGAGCTTCCTGATAAAAGCCTGAGGGGCGAGGCCCAGATTGAACTCAGTTGGAGTAACAGTTAAATCCAACAGGAACTTCTGCCAGAATTTGAAAATGCTGATGAAATTAATATGAGTTATTTAAAAAAAAGTAGAGCTGATATGTGGTAGGATAAATTATTTTTATCCACTTCAAAACTGCTTTAAAGGAATGGTTATTGTTCTAGCTTTTTAGGAGATAATATAATTAAATTTAAATCAAGTAGAAAGTTAGTGAGAGCTTTTTAAATTCATACCTTTATGAATAGGAGCTTTGTCCCATGTGTTGCAGAGCCTGCAGTATATGGGAAATCCTAGATGCTCCTAGAAGTCCGGATGACCACACCTGAAGGAAGTGCCAGTTTTATCAGCTTGAGTATCAGATTTTGCAGCTCAAGTATCTGCTGGCAGGATTGCAGTGCATCCTTGAGATTGAGAGTTAAGAGAATAGCATGTTTTAAGAAGTGATCATCCTGCAGTTCAACAAAGTGCAGTCAGGGAAGGAATCAGTCCGAAGGAGAGAGGCAGGTTGGCAGGAAAGTACCAGAGTACATTTAATTGAAATACAGTTTCACGCTGATGGAAAATGGTGAGTGTGTATGAGTAAGTAGATAGAATAGTTGGATGGTCGGTGAGGAGGAAGAGGGTTAGATTCCTAGATCACTGTGTCCAATGCCAGAGGGATTCACCTGAACTGCAGTGGGACCAATACCCTTGCAGGGAAGTTTGCTAGTATTCTGGCAGTTTCTTAAACTAATCTGGCAGGGGAATGGTATACAGGGTGGAGGTACAAGTGTTGGTGATGCACAGATGAATGGAGAAGAAAAGAAAAGTCAGTTTGGCAGGCAGAGCATATATAGTCAAGTTAAGACACAAATGATCTCTGTGAGGTTGCGTGGTATTTATTTTAATGCATGAGGTCTTGAAAGTAAGACCGGTGCATTGTGCGTACAGATTAACACTTGCGGGTATGGCCGCATTGTTATCATGGTTGTAGTAGGGCAGGACTGGTAGCTCAATATTCCAAAGCATAAGAGTCTTCAGGTGAGACCTGGCGGGGTGGTAAGAGGAAGTGGTGTCATACTACTTGTAGGACGATCTGTATTGGAATAATGGTAGTATTTCAAAAAGAAAATTGTACAAATGCAAGGCCAGTATGTTTCATGAAGAGTGGGACCAAAAATTCTGGTAGACTCTGGATATTGAGGAAATATACAGAATTATTTAAGAGGGGGGAAAGTAAAGACAAACTTTATGATGGATGACCAGGATTCAGAGCATCATGAGTCCTAGAGGCACATAGTGCAGGATTTACTGAAAAGAAATTTAGAAAAGTAAGGACTTAAGAGAAAAACTGGGTGGACCTGGAAGATCTAGGTGAGGAAACTGTTGAAGTCCACATTGATGCCCTGGGGTTGAATGTGGACTTCAACAGTTTCCTCATTCCCCCCCCCCCCCCCCCCCCCCCCCCACCTCACCCTAGTTCCAAACTTCCAGCTCAGCACTGTCCCCATGACTTGTCCTACCTGCCTATCATCTTTTCCACCTATCCACTCCACCCTCCCCTCGCCCCCGATCTATCACCTTCATCCCCTCCCCCACTCACCTATTGTACTCTATGCTACTTTCTCCCCACCCCCACCCTCCTCTAGCTTATCTCTCTACGCTTCAGGCTCTCTGCCTTTATTACTGATGAAGGGCTTTTGCCCCGAAACGTCGATTTTACTGCTCCCCGGATGCTGCCTGAACTGCTGTGCTTTTCCAGCACCACTAATCTAGAATCTGGTTTCCAGCATCTGCAGTCCTTGTTTTTACCCTCTTCATAGTATCTATAGAGTGTGCTAAGAAGATTTGCTAGGATGTTATCTGGGCTGGAGCATTTCACCTGTGACAAGAGACCAGAGAAATTGGGTTTGTTTTCCTTGAAGAGATACTTCTTTGAGAAGTAAAAAAAAATATGATGGCGTAGATAAGGTATATAGGAAGAAAAACTTCCCCTTAGAGACCAATAACCAGTATGGATTTGAGGTAAAGGGAAGGAGGTTTTGAGGGATTTAAGATTTATTTTTCACTAAGAGGATGCTGGGTATCTAGAACTCACTGCCTGAAAGGATGATAAATGTGATAATCATCATGCTATTTAGGAGATATTTGCATGATTTTGAAGCACAACAGCATTCAAGGCTATGGGGCCAAGTACTGTGAATTGGGACTAGATGGACATGATAGATCAATGAGGCTGTTTCCATGCTGCAAACATTTACTCAAAATTTAATTTTAATCCTTGCCTAAGTCTCTCAGAATAGTGACCTTGTGTATCAATGCCATAATTCTTGTGGAATATGCTTAATGGGAATACGTTTAAGACATTCTTTTGAAACTTAGTGCTATTAGAGCAACTTTTAGAATCATTATACTGTAAGATATTTCTGGGTATGGACTTATTTCCTGCGTTAGTATATGATAGAACATTATCATTGTTTTAGTTGAAAGATACTTGTTTCTCAAGTGTTGTCAAAAGTGTGATACTGTTCTTTTCTGAGATGTCATGAGGTATAGTGAGCATGGCTTTGTTTGTGTCCCCAAGAATAAATAAGGTTTTCAAAGGCAAAGTTATTAACTGATGTTATGCAATACAATTATGTTCTTGAAAAGGAATCCTATCGAGTCTTGGTTATAAGTAGCCTCTGATTGTAACGGATCATCTGTGCTATATTTGTTTGTTGTCAGCCTGTGTGTTGATGTTTCACAGGAACAACTTTTTTATTATCCCTTTGGTTCTGATATCTGATTTACACTTCAGTTGAAAGCAGGAAGTGAAGGCTCGAGCACCAACTACTTTTCACACAAGTGATTTTGCAAAAGCTTTGAAACAGCATCATCCAATTAAGACATCGGTGATTCTAAAAAATCTAGTGAACCCTTGATATCAAGGGTATACAGGATTGGATGAAGACATAAAGAGGGGAGCTTATAGCAGGTAATGATGACTCAAACTAGCAGAAGCCCCAGAAGAGTACATAATACAATGGGGGAACTTCAATTAGGAGAGCAAAAAGGGAGCATGAAAGAATAATGGCATATAAAATACAGGAAAATCCTAAATTATTTTACTGTTATATTAAGGTTTGTGTAAAGATTTGTAGCTCGCGTGCCAGGTGTCATGGTTGTGGGTGTGTTTGCTGAGCTTGGAAGTTGATTTACAGACGTTTCGTCCCTGTCTATGTGACATCTTCAGTGCTTTGGACCCTCCTGTGAAGAGCTGCTGAACTGCGCCTTCTGGAATTTATTTGGCTCCATTTCTGCTGCTTCCAGTTGTCTGTTCGGGCCGTTTGTTATAATGGCTGGTATATTGGGTCTACGTGAACGTACTTGTTGATGGAGTCTGTGACTGAGTGCCATACTTCCAGAAATTCTCTGGCTGTCCTATGTTTAGCTTGTCCTATGATAGTTGTGTTGTCCTAGTTCAATTTACGCCATCTTGTGTGGCTACTAGGTCAGTTGGTCATGACATTTAGTGGCTAGTTGGTGTTTGTAGATGCGGATTGCTAGTTGTCTGCCTGTTTGCCCTATATAGGGCAGCCAGAGAACATACCCACAACCACAACTGTTATATTAAGGATAAAAGGAGAACTAGGGAAAAAGTAGGACTCATTAATGACCACAGTGGCAATTGGTCTGTGGAGCCGGAGGATGTAGGTAGGATTCTAAATAAATCCTTTTATGTCACTGTTCACTAATGTGGGGACAATGTGAGTATAGAAATTAGAGAGAAAAACTGTGATATGCTTAAAGAAGTTAGCATAGACAGAGAAATGGCAGACTTAAAAACAGATAAATCTTCTAGGCCAATGAATCCTAGTCTGTTAAGTGAGACAAGGGAGGAAATAACCTAGTGTTCGCAATAATTTTTAATTCCTTCTTGACCACAGGAAATGTGCTAGAGGTTAGAGGACTGGAGGACCATCAGTGTGGTATCATTGTTGAAGAAGGAAGCAAGAGACAAACCAGGAAATGAGTTATTATAACCTCAGTGGTGAGGGAACTATTAGAAGCAGCTCTGAGGGATGGAATTCCTCTGCACTTGGATTAATCAAGAATAGTCAGCATGGTTTTGTTAAGGAAGGTCATGTCTGACCAACCTGATCTGAATTTCTTGGAGGTAACCAGGTGTGTAGATAAGGGCGATGCATTCAACATGGTCCACTGGGACCTTTTCAAGGCTTTTGATAAGGTCCCACATGGCAATCTGCTAAGCCAGAGTAAGAACTCATGGGATTCAAGGACATTTGGCAAAATGGACCTAGAATTGGCTGAGTAGTAGGAAGCAGAGGATGATGGTTAAGGGGTGTTTGGGACTGGAAGCCTGGGACCAGTGGAGTTCCGCATGGATCAGTGTTGGGGCCCTTCCTGTTTTTGGGATGTATAAATGATTTAGACTTGAATTATAAGAGGGTTAATCAGTAAGTTTGCAGATACTATGAAAATTGGTGGGCTGGTAAAATAGTGACAGGAGAACGTAGATAGGCTGGTCAGATGGATTGATCAATGACATATGGAATTCAGTACGGATAAATGAGAGTTAATGCACTTGGGCAGGACAAGCAAGGCAAGTGAATTCAGAAGAATGGTAGGATCCTGAGAAGCATAGGATCAGTGGGACCTTGATGTAAATGTCCACCGCTCCTTAAGGTTGCAGGACAGGTAGATTAAGTGGTTAGGCTGACATATGGGATACTTGCCTTCATTTAACTGAGGCATAGAGTTTAAGAGCAGGGAGGTGATGCTGGAATTAAAAGTTGACTAGGCCACAACTACAGTATTGTGTCCAGTTATGGAATTCAAATTAAAAGAGAGATGGGATAACACTGGAAAGAGTGCAGGGGAGATTCATCAGAATGTCACCTGGGCTAGTGAATCTTTATATTATGAAGAGATGTTTAATAGGCTGGGGCTGGTTTTCTTGGAGCAGAGGAGACTAGGGGTTGAAGGGTGGGGGATGACTCAGATTTATAAAATTGAGGCACTTAGACTTGTTAAACCGTGCAAAACATTTCCCCTTGATTGAGGGATCGATGACCAGGGGAGAAATTTGAAGTTGAGGGACAAGGGGTTTAGAGGGAATGGGGGGGAATATTTTTGTTCACCCAGACAGAGATGGGAATCTGAAACTCACTCCCTGTGTGAGGCAAAAACCTTCATAACAATTAAAAATTTCAGTGCACTCTTGTGTTACCAAGGAATGTAGGAGTAGGAGTATGCCATTCAACCCCTTGAACACTACTGCCACTCGATGAGATTATGGCTGATCTGTGGTCTCACTCCATAATACCTACCTCGTCCCTTAATATCTTTGCTCAACAAAAGTGTATTGATCTTAGGTTTAAAACTAACTGGTCCAGCATCAAATGCCTTTTGTGGAAGAGAGTGCCAAACCCCTACAGCTCCTTTGTGTAGAAGCATTTCTTAACATTGTGCCTGAATAACCTGGCCCTAATTGTGTTGTTTTTCCCCTGTTCTAGAATGCCCAACTAATGGAAATAGTTTATCTTTTATCTACCCTGTCTCTTCCTGTTAATATCCTGAAGACTTTGATCAGATTATCCCATAACCTTCTAAATTCAAGAACAAACACACTTTGTTGTATAATATCTCCTCAACCCCTGAAGTCCACTTATCATTTCTGTAAATCTACATTGTAGTCCCTGCAAGGCCAGTGTATCTATGGGTGAAATACTGCAAAGTGGGATTAGAGTAGTTATGTGGTTGGTTTTTGATTGGCACAGACCCCATTGGCTGAAGGGCCTTTTCCTGTGCTGACAACCTCTTTGTCTCTTGAGTAGTAGATAGGATTTTTAAAGAGCTTTTTGGGACTTGTTCAGATTTATGCTTGTTGCAACTCCTTTTTTAGTCGAAGGAGAATTGATGTTCCTTTTTGAAACTGTTGAACAGGAATGCCCAATGAACAGAGTAATGCTGTGAAATTATTTAGAGTTTGAAATAATTGAGAGAATATTAAACTTTACTTAAACAGATTTATATGTAATGGTCATATTTAGGTTTCAATATGTATGTGATTCACATTAGCAGGTTTGCGGCTGTTATTTGCAACAACTTAAATGCTTTCAGATTGTTTATGCATATTTGATTGTGATCCCTTTGGCCTTGCGGAGTAGCAAGGGAAGAAACTCTCATCAGTAATATCAACATCTCCTGAAGAATATGAGGAATGATCACTATAATTGTATAACATTCTGTGCGTCAAGAACATGTTAAAGGAACAAAACTCAGATCTTTACAACTATTCTTGGAAATCATAATTTTGTATGCTCTGTGTATTATATTTGGGAAACAAGCAATGGTTTTAAAAAAATATGCTGGAAATAAAAAGAAAAGACTTTACCAGTTTTGCAGAAATAGACAAACAAGAAATTTTTGCCAAAGGTAACTGACATTAGTACGATAGCTTGATACTACTTGTTATTTTAATAATATTAATCCATCCATTTTGATTTTACCTGCAGTGTCACACTGAAGTCCTTGTTGCTATTTTCTAAATGTATATATTCCACCAGAAGAAACTTTGTTTTGAAAAGCTTCATAATTAAGGTATGGAATAGAATATTAAACTATTTTAGAACCTAGAAAATATGGATTGCTTTCAGCAGTCTTTCCTTTCTCAAAAATACATAATTTTCGAACATCCACTCTTGGCCTCGTTTAAGATGATTCTTCGAATAAATGGTAAAATATAATGAAGTGCTACTGCAGGTTAAATTCTGGTCAGTGAATGATATGTTGCACTTCAAGATAGTTATCACAGCCTGAAGTGGTGTTATTGAATATAAATTATTAAATAATTGCAGCTGTGACTACATTCAGATCATTTGATTAGAAAGAGCATTTTTACAGCATAGGAAAGTATACATATGCACCTTAATTTCACAAACATTTGCAAATGTTCATGGTAAAAGTTTTGTATTGTCTGTTTGTCCAGAGTTTAGAATTTGATGCAACATCGATTTTTGTCCAAAAGTAATACAGACGGTCCCTGGGTTGTGAATAAGTTCTGGTCTTGATTCTATTAGCATGTTGAATTGTACTCTAATTCGAGCCCGATATTTTGAAAATATAAAGAAGCTGTTCGTAAATACAACCAGCTCATGTCCGATCTTTAAGAGTACACCCTTTGCATGGGATTGTGTTCATAACTTAGATGTTCATAAATTGGGGGCTTTCTGTTTTTTGGTTCTACAATATTGACTCGCATAAGATGTGCCACAACTACTTGTGTTGTTTTATTTGTTCATAAAGTTTGGGTATTGCTGGCCAGACCAGCATTTATTACCCATATCAAATTCCCATGAAGAAGATGGTGGTGAGATGCCTTCTTGAGGATACCTTATAGTATGGGACATTGACAGTGCTGTAAAGTGGGGAGTTCCAGGATCCTGACCCCCAGCTTTCTCTAGGACATAGTTGGATGCTGCCACTTGCTGTTTCCCATGATATGTCCTGTTGGAGCCAGTTGTTCTTGGTTGGCTTTGTTTTCTTCTGCTGGCTTGGAGCAATTATTCTAATTTATGAAGGTGACCTCAATGTTAGGTCCACTTTCCACACTCCTACTTCCATGTTGCTGAAGTGTGGCATTTTTTCCAATGTTACATAATTTTCACACAACCAAAAAAGTGAAGCATTTTCAAGATCGCAAAACACTTGCACAGGTTTTTGTTTAACCATTTTACCATAGGTATACAAGACATTAGAAATACTCTGAATATGTGAATGGGTATTTCCATACTCCCAATTATGTTTAACAATTCAGTCACTGATCAAGAACTGAATTAATCACAGCTGTGCTCTCAGATAGACACATTAGGCTCAAAAGTTAATTTTATTGCCCAACATTATACATAATAGTTATTTATTGGATAATGATTATGCAGCACTGTTTTTAAGCTGTCACATTTTTTTTAGAACAAGAATCTGCTTTTGTGAAGCAATGGCAACTAATTAGTGGTGTGTTGCAGAGATCAGTGCTGGGGCCACAATTTATTGTATAATACATGCTTATAAGGAAAGTGAATGCACTATGTTAAGTTTGCAGATGACACGAAAATAGCTGGGACAGATGGTCATAATATATGGAGGACGAATAGAAGAGCTGAATATTAATTAATTGATTAGTCCAGAGAAAGCAAATCACAGAGATTTGGAAGCCCTCATACATGCATTACAAAATGCTTGCATTCAAATTCATTGAGTATCATGGAAGGCAGATGGTACACTGGCCTTTGTTTTAAAGTAAATGGAGTGTAAAAGTAGGGAGATTTTGCTAAAACTATAAGGCACTAGTATAGCTACAATACTGTAAACATTTTTGGGTCCATTATTTAAGGAAAGGTGTACTGACATTTAATGGGAGGTGATGGCCTAATGGTATTATCACTGGACTGTTAATCCAGAGACCCAGACAACGATCTAGGGACTTGGGTTTGAATCCTGCCATGGCAGATGGTTGAATTTGAATTTGAATTCAGTGTGGTTGAGTCTTAACTGCCCTCTCTGCAATTAGGAATGGATATTAAATGCTCTTCTAAAAGTGATGCCCTCGAGCCATGAATAAATGTTGGGGAGAAGGCAGGAAAGTGGAATTGGAAGTTTGTCAGATTTGCCATGACCTCATTGATAGAGCAGACTTAATGGGCTGAATGGCTTACTTTGGCTCCCATATATTGTGGTTTTATGGTCTATTGAGAAAGTGAGGGCTGAAGATGTTGGAGATCGGAATCGAAAATTGTAGTGCTGGAAAAGCACAGCCGGTCAGGTAGCAGGAGAGTTGACTTTTTGAGCATAATCACTCCATCAGGAATGTGGGAGTGGACCAAGAATCTTTGGAAAAGTCTGCTCAAAAGACAATGGATGCAGAATCTTTTAAGTTTTTTTTAAGGCAGAGATCGATACTTGATTACCAAGGGGATAAAAGATTGGGACATTGAGGAATGTTGAATTGAGATTAAAGTCAGATCAGCCAAGATCTCATTTAATAATGCAGCAGGCTGATAGGTTTGAATGATCTATTTGTTCGTTGTTTGTATATTTTCCCCCTCTGTTTTTCCTTTCTCCGTAGCGTCATAGATATGTTTTGACAGTCTGCAACAAAGTGCAAAGCAAAAAGTTGAAACTGAGAGCCATGTCAGGAAATAAGATCAAATACCTAAATTGCTGATTTGATCTTTTAAAAACTGAAGTTGCATTCCAGTATTTTATTGCTTTATGCTAACCACTCCCTCTTGATACCCTTTCCACTCCCTCACCCCACCCATTATAAGCAGAGCTCATTTGTCATTTGCACATTGATGCTTTCTGAGCAGTGAACATATACTTTGAATTACTGCGTTAATTTTGTCTGTTTAATTGGTAGCTACTTTCAAGGCTAATTTGTCCTTTGCTTCTAGTATTTGTAAACAGGAGAACAAGGACATCCTCTTTAGGAAATTGGTTTGCTGATAGGTGTGATAAGACACCTTAGCCTGTGGGATTGTGAGATTGTCTGGTCCTGTCCTTTTGCAAGTGTATTGCATAATGTGTGAAGTAGTTTAATAAAGCTTCATTATCTGGTATATTGCAAACCATATAAGTTAAGTGGTACTTGTAGATGCATTATTTTTTACAAACTTTTGTACAGATAATATGAAAATTTAAATGTTGAGTAGGGCTAAGAATTTTAAAGAGGAAAAAGATAAAATGTTTATGATGGATTAAGCCTTGACTGTAAAATTTTAGAATTAATCTTATTGTGACATGTACTCACGTGAGTACAGTGAAAAATTTACAAATCACCACTTACGGCACCATTTTAAGGACAAAGGTGTTTAGGTAAGATTCTTAAGTACAAATTCTTAGGGGGAAAACAAATTAGAAAAATAACAAATAAAATGTTCAGAATAACAGTCTTTCCAACCCAGTCCATGCCGGCATAGCCTCTTTTCCATGCCAGGCTTTGACCCCCGACTGGGCTTCATCTTGAGGCTGGGAGGCTGCTCTGAAATCATCTTGAGGCCAGAAGTCCACGCTGAAGCCACAACGGGATGAAAGAATGCTACGCTACATATTTTTGGACAGTAAACATCATACGCTAAAATGGGGTGCCCAACCAATGACTCGCTTTGGCGGGCATTTCAAATGGCCCGACATCTGCTTTACTGATAAATAAATTTACAGCTCATTCATAGAATTCCCATAATTAATGACTATGCAACTTCACATGAGAAGGATCACACAACCAGAATAAAAAATTGAAAACTTTTTGGTTGTTGAATTTTTTTTGTTTTATTTGAAGCTGGAGTTTCACATGTCAAACCAAGACTTTGCTAGGAGCTGCCCCTCGAGTCAAATGCCTTTTAAGTGCTGCTGCATACTTACTGATCTACCAGCAGCAAAGGTGAGAGAATCAGGTTGTTGACTTGCTTGCTGAGCTGCTAAATTTGTTTGCAGATGTTTTTTCACCATACTAGGAACATAATGCATGCGCCTCTGGTGAAGCGCTGATGTTCCACACTGCTTGTTGTTTAAACAGCAAGCAGGACTGAACACCTATGCTTCACCAGAGACGCACTGATAATGTTACCTAATTTGGTGAAGAATTGTTCGCAAACAAACTTGGCGGTTCAGCAAGCAAGTCACCAACCTCATCCACAATCTGAGCTACAAATCTTCTCAACAACTTTGTGAGAGAATCAGCTTGTGATTAGAGGAGCAGTGAGCAGTTGAAGTCTGGAGCTGTTGTGGTGAGTCAAGTCTTACCAGACTTTCAGGGAGACTTATTTTAATTTTTTTTTCCCCAATGTTGGGTCTACCTACAGCCTTGTCCTTGTAATTGGGTACAATGCTTTCCTGTTGGTAATCGTTGTTACCTGGTAGCTCTTTTACCAGTTCCCACATCTTTCTATTTTCTCTACTCAACTGTAAAGTGCACAAATGGACACCTTGAGAGGTTTTCTAACTCAGTTTTTCCTTTCATAACCTTATTTGAATGTCTATCAAAGACATACTCCTAATACCCATTGTATATTTCTACAGTTTCCAGGACAGCTCCCACTGCCAGTGGTCTTAATTTTTCCATTAAATCATCTACAAGTTGTATTTTCAAATATGCCAGTGACATGATCACCTTAATTAAAGACAGCTGCTCCTCGCTGCTTCCCAAACTTAAAGCCAATTAAACCGTTATAAGAGTGATACACTAGGTAGATTAAAAAAACAACTGTGACAATTGGGGATAGCTCACTGATATTAGAGGAAGCAGGCTGTTGACACTGTTTCGGTTTTGTTAAAATGGTGGTGGCAGCATCCTGCTCTCCAGCCAAGATGTTAGGGAACATGTTCCTCGATCTTCTACATTCTCTATCTACATTCCTCTTGAACATTTTACTCAGAACATGCTCCTGATTTGTTAGCCAACTTGAAGGTAATGTAAGGTTTCTTCCCTTCTTGCCCTCCTTAGTTCCCTGTGCAATGTCCATTCTCCCTGTCCACAGTGGGTCTCTTTACCATTCTCAGGGTGAATGAGGGTCACCAATCTGCTGCGGGACTCCTTACCATCCCAGTGTGGACCAGGGTGAACTAGGGTGTATTGATTGTCCACCTCACATGGCATGACTCCCTTAGTTCTTTAAGTACTACAAGTTACTGCTGAGATTGGCAGTGGGGTTTTCCCTCAATGTCAGAAGTGGTAGTATTAAACATAAACATATTTACCCAACTAGGGACTATTATTATTTTGTAAAATAAAGCTAAAAATTTCTGAATGCCTGCAGTGAACTGAAAATAAGATAGGATGTTGCAAATAAATTAGGAGGTTCACTTTATGTTTCATTGTTTTCTAAAAATCATTATAGGTTAAACTAGTCAAAGAAAATTAGTAACATTTGAAGGGATAGGTATTTAAAATAGCTTTATATTCTAAGTTTTACAACCGAGTGGGAGATTAATTTTGATTTAAAGCCACAATTTGACTTAAAATAAAATCTTTTCACTTCTTCATTTTACCTCAGTGTTTTAACACCTTTTTGTAGATGTTGCTTAAAGCTGTTTTTACTTGAAGAAATTTGAACCTGTATATCAGCCAGAATGAGAGAGTGGAAACATATGCTGATGTAGTAGGAGGCCAGTCCCTCTTTTGTTTAGCTAGGTTGTGCAAGCTCAAGCAGGGAGGCTAGCTGCCATATTTTTGTGGCCGAATGCCTGTGGGAACCGTTGAATTCTGATTCTTGCCAGCATCATGAGTAAGAAAACTGAATATCAGATTGAACTTTGGACTTCCATCTGTAAAGTGAGTTCAGTAATACAGTTTCAAAGTACAGGTGGGATAAAATTGTTGCTAGACTTAAAAATAAAAAGATGTCAAATACAAAACTTTTATATAGACAAAATCTTTTCCATAACTAATTATCATCTTGACTCCTTTTCCATGTCTATAGAAACATATGGTTCAGTTCAAAGGAACACAGTAAGTGTGATTATGGAAGTCAACCATTATGAACTATCATCTCATGGAATGATTACAGCATAGAGGAGGCCATTTGGCTTGTTGTGTCAATCATTCTCGACGAAAAGCAGCTGAGCATGTCCCACTGCTCCTCCTTTACCCGTTCTCTTTTTTTCTTGCTTTTTGGTAGCCTCAGTTTGTCTCCACCACACTTTCGGGCATTGCTTTCCAGAACCTAGCCATTTAGAGTCACAGAGATGTACAATTTGGAAACAGACCCTTTGGTTCAACCTGTCCATGCCGACCAGATATCCCAACCCAACCTAGTCCCACCTGCCAGCACCCTGCCCATATCCCTCCAAACCCTTCCTATTCATATACCCATACAAATGCCTCTTAAATGTTGCAATTGTACCAGCCTCCACCACATCCTCTGGCAGCTCATTCCATACACGTACCACTCTGTGTGAAAAAGTTGCCCCCGAGGTTTCTTTTATATCTTTCCCCTCTTACCCTAAACCTATGCCCTCTAGTTCTGGACTCCCCAACCCCAGGGAAAAGACTTTTCTATGCCCCTCATAATTTTATAAAACTCTATAAGGTCGCCCCTCGGCCTCCGATGCTCCAGGGAAAACAGCCCCAGCCTGTTCAGCCTCTCCCTATAGCTCAAATCCTCCAACCCTGGCAACATCCTTGTAAATCTTTTCTGAACCCTTTCAAGTTTCACAGCATCTTTCCAATTCTGGAATTGGAATTGCACGCAATATTTCAACAGTGGCCTAACCAATGTCCTTTACAGCTGCAACATGACCTCCCAAATCCTGTACTCAATACTCTGACCAATAAAGGAAAGCATACCAAACGCCTTCTTCACTATCCTATCTACCTGCGACTCCACTTTCAAGGAGCTGTGAACCTTCACTCCAAGGTCTCTTTGTTCAGCAACACTCCCTAGGACCTTACCATTAAGTGTATAAATCCTGCTAAGATTTGCTTTCCCAAAATGCAGCACCTTGCATTTATCTGAATTAAACTCCATCTGCCACTCCTCAGCCCATTGGCCCATCTGGTCCAGATCCTGTTGTAATCTGAGGTAACCCTCTTCACTGTCCACTACACCTCCAATTTTGGTGTCATCTACAAACTTACTAATTGTACCTCTTATGCTCGCATCCAAATCATTTATGTAAATGACAAAAAGTAGAGGCCCTAGCACTGTATTCCGTGAGGTCTAACCTTGCTAATCAGTCTCCCATGGGGAACCTTGTCAAACGCCTTACTGAAGTCCATATATTGTTGTTTTAATAAGTGTTGTCATGTTGCATGTTATGTGGCACTTTACAAAGTACCTTTTAGAAATCAGTCTCCACCACTTTAACCACATTACCTACACCCATGCCTTCCAGTACTTTATCAAAAATCTTCAGATTATTAGCACAATTTGTCTTAAGCAAAGTCAGCATGGATTTATTAAACTGGTTTGCATATAGCTAAATTACTATTATTCTATCCAGTATTATTGCTGTTTAAAAGCTTCCCCACCACAAAGATTAACTCCTTTGAGTCAATTTGTGGAACCCATCCTCACCTCGGAATTATTCCAATTATAAGAATATTTTCATACAACTAAAGTTGTTAATGTTACAATTCATTGAAAAATATATTTCACTCTTTCTGTGAACTTTTCCTTTTTGACCTGTAAATTATTTATGGAAATGGTTTACAAGGGTACCCTTCACATTTTAAAATGTTAGTTTACCTCAAACCACTTATGTTGCAATGATTAACATGTTACTATACTGATTTTGTTGGAGAGTTGTGCACGTTAAGAGTGCTGTTTTTGAGATCTACCTGTACACCTTTCACAAGTACAGGTGTGGCCTCTCAAAACTGGCAGTGAAGGCCTTACTGGATTTTGGCGTTTAAGATGCTAATTAGACCATGCCTAAGATACTGAATGGTTTTGTGTCTCTTAAGAAAGTTTTTATATTGGAATTAGAGTTGGTTTTGAAGGCTCACTAGGTTGATCCCGTGTATGGAGTTCAAATGAGAAGTTGAGTAGGTTGGGTCTCTATTCATTGGAATTTAGAAGAATGAGCGAAAACTTTATTGAAAAATGCAGTCTTCAGGGGTGGTGGCATGTTTGACAGGGTAGGTGTTGAAAGTTTTTTCATCTGGGGGAGACTTTAGGATGAGAAGGCATAATCTCAGAATAAGAGCAGTTAGGCTGGATAAAATATTTTTGTGGATAGTGAATCTGTGGAATTTTTTACCATAGAAACTGGGTAATTAACTATATTCAAGGCTGAGATAGACCGATTTACAGCCACTAAGGGAATCCAGGCTTGTAAGGAATTAATTGACCCAATTGGATATATTCCTTACATGGACAGGGCACAAATGCACAATTTTCCAGAATTGCTGGTATGATCTAAACTGTCGGAAAAATGTGTATAATTTTTAATGTTATTTAGTGTTACTTTGGTTTACAGGTTTTTGAATTAGTAACTGGTGGGTTATTCTGGGTGTCTAGAGTTGATTATTAACTTGTATGTATTTATGTAATCAGCGATTTCTTTTAGAACAATTTTTGAAGCCTGACTGGGAAGTGAATAGATGTTCATTACTAATGGAATTCTGTAAATTGATTTAAACTTAAAGGAAACTCTCACAGCTGAGAGAGAAATACTACTAGTTTCACTTCAGACTGAGAGTGGAATTGTTCTCTAAAGTCCTTGGAACAGAAGGGAATGTTATATATTGTGAATCAGATTACCATTGAGTGAAGAATTAATGTCAACCCCAGAATAGAAGTGTTGGGATAAAACCCTGAAGCGGTAACTTAAAGCTGAGCACAATGAGGTTCCAGACAAAAATTCTGAAGAAGGGTCACTGGACCTGAAGCATTAACTCTGCTTTATCTCCATAGTTACTGCCTGACCTGCTGAATATTTCCATCAATTTCTGATTTTGTTTTGCATTGAGATTCAGGTGTGTGTTAGCTCCAGGAAAAAAAGCTGTCATAGTTCAACTCTGAAAGTTGAATTCATAAGGAACTTAAACCTATTAGATTGTTAGGTACAGAAACTCTGGTATAAAGTATGATACACGTGGTGTTTTGGGAATAGTATGGATACAAAAGTTTTTATCAAGCCAGGTTCCTAATGTGATCTGACTTAAATTGGATCCCTTGGTTGTGAGATCACATAGCTTTGTTGCATTCTACGTTTTCTGCTTGGCATAGTTTCACCAAGTTGATGCCTATTATAGGTAAGTTTGATGCCACTGCTGATGTCCCCATGCATTCTTCATTGAAACTGAGTTGGTCTCCTGGCTTGCTGGTGATGGTAGATTAGGAAAATTAGTCGCAGCATAAGGTTACACTTTGCGGTTGGATGTAGTTTTGCTACTGATGGCCCAATGTACTTGGATCCCTTGGCATAATGGTAGCCCACAAACTCACCAACACGCTAAAACAATAGCTAATGTACTTGAAAGACCCTATACAGACAATGAGCAAAACTAATGTCATTTACAAAATACTGTGCAAGGATGTAACAAACACTACATTGGACAAACAAGAAATAACATCACCACAGGATATGACATCACCAAACCAAAGAAACCCAAACATATAAATAGCAAGGAGTAATTTTCAGCATTGCTTCGCATGAGGTCCACAATGTTACCTAGTAAAGTAACGGAATGTCTGGAAATGAACCTTTCAACTCAGCAAGCAAACCTACACCCAAAACCTCAACCTGAGTTACAGATTTTTCTCAAAACTCGCTAAGATTAAATTGTACTGTGTCTCTAGACATTCATGTAATGTTTAAAGGGTTAAACTGTACTGTCTTTGAATGGGGAATGTGGATGACACACACTTCAATTTACTACTACTCTCCTGCTATTATCAATTTAATCTCTCATTCAGTCTCTTCCATTCAGAAATACTTTCATAACCATCCCCTGAAGCTAGGACATATCACACCTACGTTGTCTTGTGGAATCACCTGAGTTAGGAAATCGTTTGCATAATGATTCCACAGGATTGGTGCATTTACATTTACATTATCTCTGAAGATGACCTCCTCCTACCATTGTACCTGAAGTAACGTGGTTATTAGGGTAAGGGGGGAGTGGCCAGAGTAACTATAAGCATTGCCAACTGACCTGTATAAAGGGTATGTGTTTTCTTTTGTTTGGGGCATCTTTTGACTCAATTTCGCACGCCTGTGAGGAGGGTCACAGGGGGTCACCTAGCTTGTACAGGCTCGATTAAACTTGAACTGTTTGCAGAAGTTGGTGTGTGTGAACTCGCTCTTTGCCTCGGAGGCCTCCAGGATAATCTTCCGGTCCAGGGTCCGCTCGGTGGAGCAGGACGAGACGTGCTCACGTTTCTTCTTCCAGAAGGTGCACAAAGAGAGCTCCGTGCTCAGCAGCCTGAAGAAAGAAGATGGCTCGGTAACGTCATCTCAGGCTGACGTCATGAGGATCAGCAAATCCTTCTACGCCAGCCTGTATGACTCGAAGCCGACCGACAGCGCGGCCTCCCAGTCGTTCCTGTCCTCTATCACGGAGGTCCTAGATGACGGAACACGAGAGAGGCTGGACCAGCCGCTATCTCTGGATGAACTGACCAAGGCCCTCGAGTCCTTCGAAAAGAATAAAACTCCCGGAAGCGACGGCTTACCGGTCGAGGTTTATTCCGCTCTTTGGGACTTGATCGGCCAGGACCTGCTGGAGGTGTATGTCAGTATGCTCCGGGCAGGTACCATGAGTGAATCCATGAGGAAAGGCATCATCACCCTCGTCTACAAGCGGAAGGGGGAGAGGGAGGAAATTAGAAATTGGAGACCGATCTCACTGTTAAATGCAGACTACAAAATCCTGTCAAAGGTCATCGCCAACCGGGTCAGGTCTGCTCTGGGATCGGTGATCCACCCGGACCAAACCTGTGCTGTACCGGGCAGGAAGATCTCTGAGAGTCTCGCACTCCTCAGGGATACGATCGCCTACGTGCAGGACAGGGGGGTGGACACCTGCCTCATCAGCCTGGACCAGGAGAAAGCCTTTGACAGGATATCGCATACATATATGAGGGATGTCCTCTCCAAAATGGGCTTTGGGGAGGGAATCGGAAATTGGATCAGACTGCTCTACACCAACATTGTCAGTGCAGTCTCAATCAATGGGTGGGAATCAGATAGCTTCCCTGTAAGATCTGGAGTCAGGCAGGGATGCCCCCTCTCACCCGCCTTGTTTGTGTGTTGCATAGAGCCATTTGCCGAATCCATCAGGAAGGATGCGAGCCTGAGAGGGGTGACTATTCCTGGCAGCGGGGGCCTACAGGTTAAGGCCTCCCTGTACATGGATGACGTCGCTGTTTTCTGCTCGGATCCGCTGTGCGTGCACAGACTCGTGTGCATCTGCGACCAGTTTGAACGGGCCTCGGGGGCCAAGGTAAACCGAGGCAAGAGCGAGGCCATGCTCTTCGGGAACTGGGCCGACCAATCCTCTATCCCCTTCACCGTCAGGACTGACCACCTGAAGGTGCTGGGTATTTGGTTCGGGGGGGCTGGGGCGTGCGCCAAGACCTGGGAGGAGCGGATCAGGAAGATGAGACAGAAACTAGGCAGATGGGGGCAACGGTCGCTCTCCATCGCGGGAAAAAACCTGGTCATCAGGTGTGAGGTACTCTCAGTATTGCTATATGTGGCACAGGTCTGGCCTATCCCCAGGACCTGTGCCGCCGCAGTCACCCGGGCCATCTTCCAATTCATTTGGAGATCAAAGATGGACCGGGTCCGAAGAGACTCGATGTACAAAGACCGGTGCAATGGGGGAAAAAACACGCCCAATGCCACCCTCACCCTGATGGCCACCTTTGTGTGTGGCTGCATCAAGCTGTGCGTGGATCCCCGGTACTCAAACACCAAGTGTCACTACGTACTGAGGTTCTACCTGTCCCCGGTGTTGCGAAGGATGGGCCTGGCCTCGCTGCCGCGGAACGCTCCGAGTAGTTGGACCGTTCCGTATCACCTGTCCTTCGTGGAGATATTTATGAGGAAAAACACCTTTGACCACAAGTCCATCAGGAAGTGGTCAGCACGTAGCGTCCTTGAGACCCTTCGGGAAAAGGAGAGGGCGGATCCTGTCGAGCGGTTCCCTGAGCAGACTGTCAAAGCCATTTGGCAGAATGCCTCATCGCCAGAACTTTCCAACAAGCACCAAGACGTGGCTTGGCTGGTGGTGAGAAGGGCTCTGCCTGTGAGATCCTTTATGCACGCCCGGACTCTCTGCCGCACCGCACGCTGCCCTCGAAGTGGCTGCGGGGGGGACGAGACTGTCACACACCTCCTTCTGGAATGTGCCTATGCAGAGGAAGTCTGGAGAGGAATGCAGTGGTGCTTGTCGAGGTTCGTCCCGAGCAGCGCCGTGACGCGGGACTCCGTGCTCTACGGCCTGTTCCCCGGGACTCACACCGAGACGAACATTAACTGCGCCTGGAGGATCATCAACTCGGTGAAGGACGCTCTCTGGGCGGTCCGAAACCTGTTGATCTTCCAGCTGAAGGAGTTGACCCCGACCGAGTGTTGCAGACTGGCACATTCCAAGGTCCAAGACTACGTGTTGAGGGACGCGCTGAAGCTTGGGGCAGCTGCCGCCAAGGCGCGGTGGGGAAAGACCACCGTGTAAGATCGGCCTGCCGAAAGAAGAACAGGGGGCCCATACAGATGTTTTTTTGGGCTCTGCTGATGCCTCAGCCAAATATATGTATATATACAAGATTGAAAAAATGCACAGGATTGTAAAGGACAAGAATAAAGTCGAATCTGTGTTTGTAAATATGGACATATGTATGGCATGATCCAATGTACAGACCATCAAATCATTTATGAATAAAGTATATTTTTGAAATAAAAAAAAAAAATCTCGTGTGTGAAACTTCAGCAAAAGAACCTAACAGTGTCTTGTGGATACCCAGTCTTCAATTGGTAGATGTGTTGGTGGCGACAATGTTACGTACATTTTTCCCTCTTCATTGTTCCTTCATGATGTGCAGCAGGCTCAGACTAGCAGCAGTTCTTTAAAACTCAATTAACTTAGCTAACAGTGGTGCTGTCAAGACACTGCTGGTGATGGGCATTAAAACCACCCCCCGCACCCCCCCCAAAACCCACAGTATGTTTTTGTACACATCTCCTTATTAGTTTTATGGGATGTGAGTGTCGCTGGCTTGTCAGCATTTATTGCCTGTCCTTAGTTGCCTGTGGCAAGGTCATGGTGCATTGCTGTCTTGAACCGCTGCAGTCCACCTGTTGTGGGTTGATCCACAATGCCATTAAAGAGGGAATTCTGGGAGTTTGACCCAGCAAAAATGGAGTATATATTTCCAAGCCAGGATGGTGAATAGCTTTTCAGGGGAACTTAGAGGTAGTGATGTTCCCATGTATCTGCTGGCCTTGTCCTTCTCGATGGAAGTGATCGTGGGTTTGGAATGTGCTATCTGAGGATCTTTGGTGAATTTCTACAATACGTTTGCTAGATAGTACACATTGCTGTTACTGAGCATTCGTCATGGATGCTTGTGGAACAGTTCCAATCAAGCGGGCTGCTTTGTCCTGGATAGTGTTAAGCTTCTTGAGTGGTGTTGGGGCTGCACTCATCCTGGCAAGTGGGGAATATTCCATCACACTTCTGACTTGTGCCTTGTCGATGGAAGACAGGCTTTCAGGAATCAAGAGGTCAATTGCTCACCACAGTATTGAGCCTCTGACCTGCTCTTGTAGCCACAATGTTTGTGGTGAGTCCAGTTGAGTTTCTGATCCATGGTAACTCCCAGGATGTTGATAGTGGGTATTCAGTTATGCTAACATCATTGAATGCCAAGGGGCGATGGTTAGATTGTCTCTTTTTGGTGATGATCATAGCCTGGCATTTGGGTGGCACGAATGTTACTCACCACTTGTCAATCCAAGCCTAGATATTGTCCAGACCTTGATATATCCTTATTGTCCTCAATGCTCGTTCCAAATGGTGTTCAACATGGAGGAGAACTTATTCACAAACTAAATGAGGGTCTGTAAGTGATAATCTGGAGTTTTACTTCACCATCCTTGAGCTGAATCTATTAGATGTCATGGGGTCTGGAATCAAAGTTGAGTGCTCTATGGGCAACTCCCTCCTGAATTTTATCTACACTGAGGTTTTATGCCTTCTATAGACTGGACAAAGATCTTGTTCATTTTATGTGCTATTGCTATGTATCTTTTCTGGTCGTTTTCAAAAGTTATCCATGTACCTTCACACAACATCTGTGAAGTGTGGCATCTGTATTCCAGTAGTAGTTATTTTGTATTATAATATTAAAAGGTTAAATTGTACTATCTCTCTGGACATTAATATAATGTTAAAGTGTTAAACTGTACTATCTTTCTCCAAGAAGCTGAATGTTCTGGAAGTGAGTGGGGGCAACGTTCTGTCTCACAGCATGCAGGAATGTGGATGACTGTCCATTGTAATTCACATTTGGGAAGCCATTTACTACTATTTTGCTGCTATTATCCAATTAAATTCATTTGGTCCTTTCCTTTCAAAAATGCTTTCATAGCCATCGTTTATGTGATCATCCCCTGACACTGAAGTATATCACACCTACATTGTCTTGGGAAATCATTGAGTTAGGAAATCATTTGCATAATGATTCCCGAGGATTAGGGCACTTATATTTATATTATCCCTGAGGATGACCTCATCCTACCATTGTACCTGGGGTAATGTGGTAGGTGGGGGGAGGAGGAGGAGGAGTGGCCAGAGTACCTGTGAGCATTGCCAACTGGCCTGTATAAAGAGGAATGTGTTTCCTTTGTTCGGGGTCTCTCTGACTCAACTTTGCACGCCTGAAATGAGTGTCAAAGGGGGTCACTTGGCTTGTGCAGGCTGTTTGCAGAAGTTGGTGTGTGCAAGTTGCATCTCGTATGTGAAACCTCGGGAAAAGAAACTAACAGTATGCCCTCCTTCTGCATCCTCATCTAACATTTATCCACATTTAAGTTATATTTGCCACTTTGCAGTTCATTGGCTTAACTAACTAAATGCATCAGGTTTTTATCCTAGTAGTTATGCAGTCTTTGTTTTCTCCCATGTACTGATATATCAGTGAACTCAGCTTTGTTCCTGTCAATTGTCTCTTTTGGAATTGATGGCTAGAATATGGTACCCTGGCATTTCTTTTTGTGCTAATGTAGCTCTGTGTAGACATTCACATTACTTCCTATGTGGTAACTGGTAATTGAGTTCTGATGCTCTTTAAGTAATTCCTTTTATCCTCTTTGTCTTTCCTTCAACACGTCTGGAGCATTGTCCTGAGTGGAATTAGAGTAATAGTCATTGGGATGTACAGTACAGAAACCGACCTTTGGTAAACTTGTCCATCTGTTCCAAATATTCTAACCCAATCTAGTCCCACCTGCCAGCACCTGGCCCATATCCCTCCAAACCTTTCCTATTCATATACACATCCAGATGCATTTTAAATGTTGCAATTGTCCTACCCTCCACCACTTCCTCTGGCATCCCATTCCACACATGCACAACCCTCTCAAATATTTGTGACAATATATAAATAATGTTGAGTAAATTCCTCTTTATTGGTCTGCGAGATTTTCAAATAATTCTAGTAGCGTACTTGGCATGACTTTCTTCCCATAAATTAACACTGACCATATTTAAGTGTGGGATAAATGTTTAATCTTTCCCCTTTATTCATGGTACATTTTATCTGCTAGAGATATTGAACTCTAGTTCTCTTGGTTACCTTGATACTTTTTTTTGATTTGCATTACAAGTTTTAGGAACAATCATATGTACATATCGTTTTAGTTTTCTGTGATTTGACTTGCAAAGTTGTGACTGATTTTAATCAACTGCATTTTTGTTCTACAGATGTTGTTCAGAAAATTGGTGCTGGATTATACTTTATGACCATTAATTTTATTAGCTTATTTGTTAGTTAAAATAAACTGTAAACTGCGCAAACTCTAGTGCATCTTGGGGAGGTGATGGCCTGGTGGTATTATCGTTGGACTGTTAATCTCGAGACCTTAAATTACTGGGGACCTGGGAGAATATTTATTTAGCTTGGATGTGATAGTGACCAAGTAGTTTGCTTCAACTTGGATGATGTCTTATTTCTTGCTTGTTGGAGGCAAATGGAGAGTATTCCATCATGTTCTTGACTTCTGCCTTGCAAATGCTAGACAGACTTTGGGGAAGCTGGAGGAGTGTTATACAACTAGGATTTCCTAGTTCTGTCCTCCTCTTGAAACCGCAGTGTTATGATGTATTGAACCACTTGAATTTTTGTGAAGTGATAACCCAAGTAGGTTGATTGTTTCCCTTGCATTTAGCATCTTTTTGTTATATTGCTTCTATATTCTTAATTTGCAATTGTTTGAAACCATTAATTTCCCTCTGCTTTGATTATTTATTTCTCAGCTTCCTCTATTAGTCATTCCCTACCGCTACTCCATTCTGTGCAGTATTCACTTCATAAGTGATTTTTCCTTTCATAAGTTCTGATCGGAGTTATGTTATTTTGAGCTGGTGAAAATCCTGAATTTTGTGTGCCTGTTTCATTTACCTGCTTTGGGAGAAATCTTGTAATTTATCATATATTTCAAAATGATTTGTGAATAAAACAGAAGTGGATAATATCGCTCCAATTATAACAAAATGCACTATCTTCCAATGTTATATGAAATATTATACAGGTTGCAGTGAAGTTTTTTGTCCATTATAGTTTAATTTTAGCAAAATTAGACTGACAAATCCATACCAAGCTGAAATAATTCCTTTCTAAATTTCTAAACCAGTGCTTCCAAATAAACCTGTTGGTGTTGTGATTTTTTAACTTCTGACTTCTATGCCTTTAGAAATGAAGTTACTTAAATTGATCAAATTTGGTTAGACTACACCCAGAGTACTTGCACAGTTGTGCATTTCATTTTACATGAAGTATATTGAAGTAATGGAGAAAAGGCAAAATAAAATTTTTGAACATCTCAATTAGGAATAAGAGGACAGTTGGCAGAAAATATTGAACTCTGAGAGAATGCAGAGTTGACTTGATAGTTAGCTTTAAATTACAAATACCCGCAATGGCTTTAAAGTAGAGTGGGTATTTCCATTTATGCAGCAGACCAAGAAATGCCACAAAATATGATTTCTACCCCCTTGGCTCATAAGCCTCATTCCTGATGAAGGGTTTTGCCCAAAATGTTGATTCTCCTGCTCCTCGGATGCTGCCTGACCTGCTGTGCTTTTCCAGCACCACCCTCTCGACAAAACATAAGATGGCCACTGACAAGTCTTATAAGATTTGGGGTGAGCATCTCTATCCAAATAATTTGAGTGTGAAACACTCACACTAATGGATTAGTTGAGACATTGTAGAAGTTAGATTAAATGCATAATATTTGAACGGGTTACAGACTCTCCTGGTGAATGATCAGTGTATGAACTGGGGTGGAGGGGCTACCAATTAGATCTCTTTTTTTTGAAAAGAGAGTTAGCACAGATATACTGGGCTGAAAGATGACTTGTGACTCCATGATGTATTGATGGACTGAGATTAAAGGGAGGTTGTGTGGAATATGGATATCAGCATATCTCAGTTGGGCTTTTTCCATTGATTTAAATTCTATGTAGCTTAATAGTATTGGGATCTAATTAATGACTACCTTCGATTTGTTCATTAAAAGTTGAACCTGGGTGTCTTGGTCCAGGGATAGGGACACTACCACTGTGCCATAAGAAGGCCCTTTACCTACACTATCAAAAAGACAGAAGCTCTTTTATTTAAATTGTTTAAATTGTCAGTTCAATCATAATTTTTGAGCAGAAAAAAATCCTCAGTCAGATGGGTATATGCTATTATTTGAGTGTTTTGAATGTAGTGCAAGTGATTTTTATGATTAATTGCTACTTGTGTATGGCCTTTATATTTACCTCCTTTAGCATGGTTAGAATATAATTAAAATTCTCCTGTCTTCATTTCTCTGTTTTACTTTGAATACCTGTCTCATTGTTTCAGATTTGTTTAAAGTACTTTCTTGAAATGAACTTTGGAAGGCCAGATTTTTTTCCCATGTCTATTTAGCTTAAGAAGGAATTTTTAGATCACCTTTTTTGCTTCAGCATTTAGTTGTGATTACAGTCCTGTGTGTGGGACAAGAAATTCTTGTTTATTGACAAATTGCTGTTTCTTCAAAGAACAAAAATATGTGACTTAGAGATAGTAGAGATTGTGCCCATTCCCTCTTCAATGAGAAGAAACATAGAGTTGATGTATGTCTTGTGATTATGCTGACTGCATTTATGGATGATAGGGACATTAAATCTCACAATGAGTGCTAATCAAGGGGCCTAGTCCATCCTGAATGAGATAGATGTTTGAATGTTCTCACTGCTTGGATCCAAGTGAATGGTGGATATCATCGATTTTGTGCTGGAGGCAGTGGGGACATGACAGAGCAGCAAGCCTTTGTGTCAGTTGGCTCAGTTCTTTTCTTTCCTAAAGTCATACACAAGATCCAGTTGACAAATATAATTAAGACTTATATTTGCTAATTAGATTAAGCTCCATAACTAACTTTTAATGCATTGTCATATTTTTAGTATAGCAATTTTTCGAGGCAGTGCTTGATTTTTATTCTTTAAAGAAATGAAAGAAAGAAATATAATTGTATTCTGATGGGGTCAAATGTAGAATTAACAGCTGCTAGGGCAACATAAATGCTAATATCGACTATGTTGACTGAATTTAAATGAACCATGTTATTAAAATGGTTGCTGATCTTGAGCGTGGCCACAATGGGGATAAAATGATTAGCTGGGCCAGATGAAGAACAGGAAAACTGGCTGTAGTAGTTGATCATGTACTGAGACTTGGCCACTAACAACTCCAAACCTAGAATCTCCAAGTAATGCACAAAGCTCACTTGATTTGAAATACGTAGCATGGCCGCTTCAGTATGATTCAGGATGAAGAGCCAACTGCTTGAGCCTACTCTGCTTTTCTTTGATCACGGTTGATCTGTACCTCAGTTCCATTTACTTACTTTTTCTTCTTCTCATTTGACTTCCTTGCCTAAGAATGTTGCTACCATCTTTGTAAGCATAGAATCATATAACATGGAAGTAGACTATTTGGTTCATTGTGCCTGTGTTGCCTTTATGAAAGCCAGTGTCATTAGTCCTACTATTTTGCTCTTTCCCCATGGTTTTGTGATTTTTTTTTCCCAGTCCACTAGTGAGTGTGCAATACCACTTTGAAAATTTATATTGAATCTCCTTGACATTGTCATTTCAGAGCATAACCTGCTGTACATAGAATTCTCATGACCCTAGCTATTTCGATCATCTTTAATTTATGATATCCAAAACAAACCCTATAGCCAGTGGAAGTAATTTATCCTTATTTCCTCTGTCAAACCCTAACTATCTGAGAGGCAGAAATATTCCTTATATCAACTCAATGCCTTGATTTAATCATCCCTTGATCTTCTAAACTTAAGAAAAATAAACACCAAGGTTTTGCAGCTTACCCATGCTACTTAAGCTTTGGAATTTCTCGATAATAAATGGGTTATGTATCTTTCCTGAGCTGGGTGTCCAAAATTTTATCGCAATTCTTTGAATACGGTGTGTGCTGTTGTTGTTTCTGGCTCATTTTCTTGTTCGTTGTCTTTGCTCTTGACACTATGAAGAGCTCTTTTGGTCAGGTTTCTGACTCTTTACTTTTATTCTATAAAGATGTTTTATTACAGGCACGTTATTGCTGTTGTTTGGTTCACTTTTTTTGAGCATGTTACCAATAAAAGGTTTGATCGCGGTGATGTAAACTCCAAAAGTATGCATTCCTAAAGTACGTACATTTGTTTTCATGTTCCAATGCAAAGAAGATCTATTAACGGTAAATGAAAAATCAGATACGTTGTTCTTGTGAATTGCAAATAGTATATGTAAGTTGATAGGACATTTTACTGCAAATATGATTTTATCTTGTGCATATTTTCATTTAGAAAAAAAATTAGGCATTTACAAAAATAATCGCTCCTCTTGGGTTTGGTTAAGGATTCAAAAATAAGCAGTCGATAAATTGCAATTGGCATTTCAGTAATATTAGCAGCTGTCAGGTTCTGCTTGCCCACTGCTTTAATGTAGCGTTAAGTAAGAAGTCAGATTTTGTGCAAAATGGGGATAGCTCTGTTGACTAATTCCTCTCCTTCAACCCGCACATCAATTCTCATTCCATGGTATATTTGTATCCCAAAAATAAGTTGCATTATTGTGAAATAATATTTGTACCTAGAGAATTGCTGTATTGCTAACCCTCCAAAAAAAGATACCTTCAATGATTCTTCAGGAAATTATTTGGATGGTCTATTGCTGAAAATCAGAGGGATTAGTGTAACTGATTTAGCAGTTATGTTGGTGGTTTGTTGATTTGGTTGGCTTAACATCAAGGCTATCTTGAGCAACAGTTAATCTTTCCATTGTCAGATTCTTTTGAAGTGGTTAGAAAGCTTGGGCTGCCTTATCTTTTCTTTCTCCTTGTACAGATAGAGTGAGACGTTTATCACTGCACCTGTACCTGCACAGTGAGACACTAATGTCCTTGTAGTAATCAGAAAGAACAGTTAATCCTTTTTAATTTGATTTGAGTGTGTCTGGGCCATACAAGACTGAAATCTAGGTACTGATTCCGAACTTTATATTATTCATGCTTATAATAACTGCATTTATTTCAGTTTGGGAAATAGTGCATGAAATTTCAATGTATCTTCAGCTTAGGCTTAGGTTTTTAAAGCCAACGAAGTTTACCTGGTCCATTTATTGCTTCCTGGTTTCTTGCAGATTTGCATTGTATATTAAGGTATCCTGTTTTAGACCTAGATTTATGTTAGAAATTCAGAATGGGTACAGGAGAACTGGTATGGGGTGGAGCCAGGGCTCAACACTCAGGTGGCTGCAGGCTATCAGGTGGTATGTTTAAAGAGCCTGCTGGAACTTAGCCGCTGTTGTTGTGCTTTAATATTGCGCTCTCGCCCATCGTCAAACCCATCCATGCCAACTCATGCCATCCACAGACCACCATGAATCTTCACATCTTTCATGCAATTCCATGTTCCTCACCCACCACTTCTGTCTTTATAACTTTTTGCCAACACCAGTATGCACCATGTGTAGATCTCAACAACCTTGCTGAGATTAAATGAAACAACAATCTAAATGCCTAATTACAGCCTTCATAATCATTTAAAAAAGATTCATGAAAGCCCATTCGAAACTTAAGACCACTTAACTGTGTTATAACTTCACATCAAAGGCATCTATTCTTTTAATAATCTGTGGTGTATTTGTAGTGATTGTAACAAGGTCAGTCAACTGGACCTCTTGGAATGAGTTCTCTGATTGGGACTGACAGATGCTGGCATTCTGATAGCTGACTTAGAAGAAGCAGTACTAAAGTCAAGGATTGTTCATATGTAAATAAAGAGTGATTTGGTAATGGGGTTCTGGCCTCTCTGGAGTATGAGAGTTGCGGGGTATTCAGATGGCAGTGAACATCGCCAGTTTGAAAGAGCTTGGGAAACACACTTGTGTGCTGGCATTTACATAGCATCACTCAGGATATATCCTGATCAGACTGTAGGTTGGCTCATTGCAAAATGCTCAAACTAAAGCCAAACCTTGGCTAAATTGTTAAAGCTTTCTTCAGGATCCTGGTCAGCAAACTATTGTAGTTGCTGCTGGCAATCAGACCCGAGACAGCAAAAGCATTCTACTCAACTTGACTTAAGTAAAGTGACTTGTATGTCGATAGCCAGGAGGTTATTCAGGACCTACAAAAAAAACTAAAAGAATTGTAGATATTGGAAATCTGAAACGAAAACAAATTTCTAGAAAATCTCAGCAGGTCTAGCAGCCTGTGGAGAGAAATTTTGAGTCCAGTGTTTACATTTTGGTTTCGGTGACCCTTTCTTCAGAACGGTTCTGAAAAGTGTCACGGGACCCGAAATGCTAACTATGATTTCTCTCCACAGATGCTGCCAGACCTGTTGAGAAGCCCGCCTATATCTGGCTTGGAACGGTTAAATTGCTTAGCAACATCCAGATCAGAACCAATCAAAATAAATATCTAGAAAAATGGTCACTGATTCTAATGGAGGTTGATATCATTCATCGCAGAACCAGCTTTCACCAAAATTCACTTTGGACTCCAGACTTTAAGTTTACACAAGACCTCAGTTAGGTTGAGAATCTACTGGGAAACCTTAACAGATTCAGGGTACAGCTTTGATTCTGTTCTCTTATGAAGAACAGCTGGTTCAGTTACCACTGTTCATAGTAAAAGGCTTGGGCCCAAGCTCGATGGGGTGAAATTGGTTGCGAGCAATTGGCTCAACACTTCAGTTAGAAAATGGCTGTCTAAGTGAAGTCTCAATTAAATACTTGGAAATCTTCCAGGAAGGCCTAGGATTATCAGTAGAGCCAAAGTCAACTTGCTTGTTGATCAGAAAGCAATTGCACGATTCTACAAGGCACACCAAGTATCACTTTGCCTCTACTCTTGCCTGTAAGGAGAAATCAGAAGGTTGTGTGAAGAAACCACCTACGGCCTTGCTAGATACCAAGCTACCGTGGTTCTTATTTAATTATAGGACCACTCCACATGCAACTACAGGGATAGCGCCAGCAGAGTTGCCGATTGGGAGAAGACTCTGCACCAGGTTAAGTCTGATCTTCCTGGATCTGGGGAAAGGGTGCAATGGCAAGACATGGCTGCCATTGCTATTTTCTTCTGAGGCCATCTCTCCCTCACCCCACACCAGTATACAAAACAGCATAATTTTTGAAAGAAGGTAGCCACGTGAGAATTCTGGCTATCTTCCTATCCCTTCTGACAGTCACCCCTCTACCTGACTGTACCTGTGGTGTGGCCACCTCTCTGAACCTACTATACATCACACTCTCTGCCCCTACTTGCTGTAGACGTGGTCTCCTGAGACAGTCAACTGTTTCCTGATCCCCCACATCTGATAGGAAGAGCATACCACTCCACTGACTGCCATCTTTGCTCCTTTAAAAATTAGTAAATGTTAAGTTGCCTAGAAGGCCGCCACATAGCTCAAATCTCAGTATTTGCACACCCTTGCTGCTCACACTCTGTGCTAGGAGAACTTGGT
This sequence comes from Chiloscyllium punctatum, assembly GCF_047496795.1. Classification (NCBI taxonomy): domain Eukaryota; kingdom Metazoa; phylum Chordata; class Chondrichthyes; order Orectolobiformes; family Hemiscylliidae; genus Chiloscyllium; species Chiloscyllium punctatum. Next base: position 44,847,156 of record NC_092750.1, on the reverse strand, counting down.
GCCTATTTTAAGGCCTACAAGAAGCAGCTTCCGTTTTTTCAAAAACAAATCTGACCTTCCCTTACTTAAAGTTTTTTTAGATTTAAGCATGGAAAACATTACGATTTATGTTGTTAAATTCTAACATTTGGAAAATGTGCTGATCAGGATCAAAACCAAAACGGCGGCCTCCTAGATTCACTATCAGGCACAGTCCTCTCCTACTCTCTAAGATGGTCCTTCGGCCTTACACAGGCAACAGTCCGGGGAACCCTGCTTCCTGTGATTCCTCTCCCACTGCTGCCAAGACGTTGCCCCTCTGGACCTCTTGATAGCTGCTTGGAACAGACTTGCTGTAGATGTCGTAATGGGGGGGTGTGGTCGCTCAGGGTTGGGGGAGAAGCTGGTGCAGGTGATCAGTGGTTAGCACTGCTGCCTCACAGCACTAGGGGCCCGGGTTCAATTCCAGCCTTGGGCGACCCGTCTGTGTAGAGTTTGTACGTTCTCTCCATGTCTGCGTGGGTTTCCTCCCACAATCTAAAGCTGTGCAAGTTAGATTATTTGGCCATACTAAATTACCCATAGTGTTCAGCGATGTCTAGGTTAGCTGCATTAGTCGGGGTAAATGTGCAGCAGTAGGGTAGGGGAATGGATTCGGGTAAGTTACTCTTCAAAGGTCAGTGTGGACTTGTTGGGCCAAATGGCCTGTTTTCACACTGTAGTGATTCTATTTGAGAAACAATACCCCCACTACCCGCGCCCCCCCCCCCCCCCCCCCCCCCCAAAGGAAGGCCAAGGTATGGGGATAGCTTTGACAGATAAGGTTAAGAAGAATCCAACGACTTTCTACTGTACCTTTTAAAGACAAAAGAGCAACAAAGCTAACGTTCCTGTGTTTTAAGAAAGGCTGTAAAGAAAAATCTGGGAACTATAGAGTCTGACATCAGTTGTTGGAGGGGATTCTGAGACTGAATTTACTTGCGTTTGGAGAGGCAAGGACTGAATAGGGATAGTCGGCATAGTTTTATGTGTCAGAAACTGTGTGTCTCAAACTTGATTGACTATTTTGAAGACATGATCAAGATAACAGATGAAGGTGGATCGCTACATGTTGTCTACGTGGACTTTAGCAAGGCTTTCAATACGTTTTCGCATGGTAGATGGTTAGTAAAGTTAGATCACATGGGACCCAGGCTTGCTTTCATCGGTCAGAGCATTGAGTATCTGCATTGGGATATTGTGCTGTGGTTGTACAAGACATTGAGGAGGCCCATTTTGGAGTACTGCTTCTAGTTCAGGTCACCATGCTAATAGGAAAAATATTATTAAACTGGAGAGGATGCAGAAAAGATTTACTCTGATGTTACTGGGACTTGAGGGTTGAATTATAATGCGAAGCTGGATAGGTTGGGACTTTTTTTCCCTGGAGTGTAGGAGGTTGAGGGATGACGTTATAGAAGTTTGTAAACTCATGAGCCTATATAAGGCAAATAGCAAAATTCTTTTCCCCAGGATAGGGGAGTTCAAAACTAGAGGGCATAGTTTTAAGGTGGGAAGAGAATGATTTAAAAGGGACTTGAGGGGCAACTTTTTCAGATGGTGTGAATATGGAATGAACTGCCAGAGGACATGGTAGATACAGGTACAGTTATGAAATTTAAGAGCCATTTGGACAGATATGTGAATAGGAAAGGTTTAGAGGGATATCGGCCAAACACCGGCAAATGAGACTAGTTTAGTTTGGGGAAACCTAGTCAGCATGAACGATTTGGACGAAAGGGTCTGGTTCTGTGTAGTATGATGCTCTGACTCTTATGACCATAACTCCATCTCTTTCCAGCAGCTTCGCTTTTCTGTTTTTTTTTTCTGAAGTTGTTTGACTTTCTGTATCAGCTACTGTATCACAGCCCACATTTAAATTGTTCACCTAATTTCCAAGAAACATTTTGTTCCCTGTAAACCCTTTCTTTAAAATATCCTTTTTAATCCAGAAAATATCCAAGCAATTCACTATCTTCCAATTCTTCACGTACTCTTCCGTATCCACGAGGGTTCCATTCCTAAGAATGATGAGATTCATGAGTTCGAAGCCCATTAAGAGTACAGGTTAAAAATTGCAGATATAAGTTTTGTCCATGGATGTTGAATTTGGTTGTTAGATTTTGGCATGATTAGGCAAATTCGCAAGTCATGATCTTGTAGATATAGGGGATTTGCTGTATAGTCCATAAACTTAGGTATGTACTTTGACAACTGTATTTTTGTTGAATCAGATTATAGGCATGAAATATTCCTGTGTGGGATAATCATAGGCTTGGAAACAGCCAAACTTTAAATTATCAAAAATGATCGCCCTTGCAGTCATGTGAACTACCAGCTAATGTAAATCAGATTAGTTTTCAGTTCATGACAACTCTGATTACTTTTTCCTTAATTTCAATGATATGGATTTTTCAATAATTGCAACTTGGCAGTTCAGTGTATCTTCCCATTATGATTATTTGCATTTCCATAAATTAGTAACTCTTAGTCTACAGGTTAACACTCTTGCTGGAGCAAACATGACCTTGGTTGTACTCAGCACTGAGTTCAGGTGGCCAGCCTCTATAAAGGATATTCTCCCAGGTCTGACCTCTGGAACAAATCCTACCTTTTTTTTGTAAGATCTGTGGGGTGTCCACAAATATGAAAATCCAGCTCCAAGCCTTAGGAATACAGTTCTCAGATGATATTAAAATTGACACACAGTTGTGTTGATGGTTATGGACTTCATGGTGACGCAATGTGCTAGTACTGATGTGGCAAGACTACATTACAAAGGCCTGGATTTTAAAGAAGTCAGTGGGGCATTAAGGATCTTGGATCACAAGGCCGTCTCCTTGATTGTTATTATTTTGATGATTTGACAACAGTCCTTTTAAAAAAACATTGCTGAATGATGTTTCAGTAAGTCCATTCAGACAGCAGTAGGACTTAGTTTCTTCACGCATTTGGCTCCAAATTCTAGGTAGTGAATCACATTGTATTATATCATTTGTTAGCTTATTCACTTTTCTGTTTTGAGGCATATATTAAAACATTACCAAGATTGAGTGCAAAAAAAGGCATGAGAAGTAAAAAAAATGTAATAGTTAAATGACTCCATACTTAGTGTTAAAATAGAATGCTGGATTTCAGCAATTGCTATTGGACTGACCAACTTCTCCCAGAGGTAAACAGGATGCATTTCTATAGTTGACAGTTGATAAGCTTCTGGGCTTTGTTTTTGAAGAGTGTCGGGCAAACAGTTATGGGTATGCCAACAATTGCTAACATTTGACTACATTTGGGTTTTTTTTTTGTAGCTTTCTTCAGTGTTCCTGTTCAGATCTTTCCTGATATTTTAATCTTATTAGATTTTTATTTCTTCCTCAGCAGTAAAAATCTATCCCCTTCCTTAAATTGGTTAGCTGTTCCATCATGCTCACCTCCTCTAAGGCCCTCCTTGGAGTGTGACTCCTCCCGTTGTGGTTATGCACTCTTGTTACTTTATTTTTTGGCCTGTCCATTTTCTAAGTTATTCAGTTTGAAATCCTTTGGTGTGCTGTCTCAAAGCATGTTGCTGTTAAGAGGTAAAGAAATTTGTTCGTGGTAGTGAAAATTTGAGATGCAGTTGTTCTGGCCCAAAAAAAGATTGGTGAAGTAAAATTTGCTGATGATTTGTAAGTTACTATTGAAAACACAAACAATGCAATTCATGAACAATGATTTTTCTTTTAAAGAGAAATTACTAGACTTCTTATAGCTGATTAGCTTTCTTTTGAAACAGCCAGCATAGTAGGATTTGTAATTTGCTTGAATGAAACTGCCTTACCATGCCATTGATATAGTCTTAATAGGATTATCTGAATTCTGCTGAACATTCTGTTGAACATTATCTGATTTGCATGTATCTTTTATACAGAAACCTGAGCTACAACAAACTGGCAACAATTGATCCCTCTGTTTTCACAGAACTGCACAGTCTTCGTGAAATGTATGTAATTAAAACTAATGTTGTTGTACATCTAAACTGTTTTATTTTGTTTGTATGTTCTGAAAGTAGGTTTAAATATTCTGAAATTATGCTTTTTTTTTAAACAGCCTTTCATTTATCTACTTTTTAAATGTAGTTATTTTGATTCTGAATGCAAGCAAGATTTAGCTGCCTGGCATAAGCGAACTAAATGATTAACCTTGGTAGTTCCACATTAGTAGCTGCTTATTTGCTAATGTAATAATTTCAGAAATTTTTTTAAAGACAGACATGTTTAGAAGTTATTTTCCAGTTAACAACATGTTAAAAGTTGATAAATTGAGCAAGAGGACTACAATGTTCCTGGAGCTGAAAACTTGGTTTGAAAATCAGCCGAAGTTCAAGAAAATCAACCTTTGTTTAAATTTGTTCTCCTTGTCAGATATATCCAAATTTCATTTAAAATTTTGAGGAGGGAGAGAAATGGAAAGAATTTATAAGAAAAGAATGCTTAGGACTATTGGCCTCACATTCTAATCTCTTTCAATATTCAGCTGTTGCTGTGGCAATGCTATGCTTCCTATAGGATGAAAAGCCAATATAATGTTAATGTTATTTGTTTGATGAGTGACTTAAAATCTGATATTTAAGTTACATTTCTTAAATGCTGTGTTAATCTCAGCTCAGTGTATTTTTTTTTGGTCATGAGGAACAAGAGATCATATTCTTTTGTGTATATTGCGTAAATGTGCTGTGCTAGAGCCACTCACTAAACAGTAATATTTTTATGTAATTGAATGAGTAAAGGAATAAAATCTTGATTCACTTCAAATTCTGAAGTGACTTTTCTTTTCCTTTTTACCAATTGACTTGCTTTCACTTTCAAAGCATTTTCCATTTCACTGTCTGATCTCTGTCAGCAAAATCCTTTTGTAGGGATTTTACCGGCTCAACTCTTCTGTTATACTTCAGCCTTCTTCCTTCATGGACTCGGCCATATTCAGATGGGTACCACTCTTGCTCATTCTGAAACTACTCTCCATATAACAGGTTATCTGCTGATTTCTCCCGCTCTGTTTCATTTACCTGGAAAGTTTAAGAATTTTACTGAAAGTGTTTGAATTTGGTGTATTTTTCAATACACCTAAAGCATATTTTTAGAACAGCTTCTGATATTCACTACAGAGATTTTTGAATTTTACATAATTTGATTATATGAAAAAATAAGTTTTTTTTTAAAGTGGTTGCCCATTACTGTTTGAGGAAACCCTGCTGTATTACAGCTTTTTAAATTTACTGCTGAAAAAACATAATACCATAAGATATTTTGGAGTTTTTTTTGTGTATTACAATTGAACAGCAAGAAGATGCAAGTTGTTTGTATGTTAAAACTTGTTTTTAAAAAAACTGGCTGTTAATTTGTAAACTTGGTTATTTCAGGCTGAGAATATTTTGACATTTTAACCTGTTAAACCTGCCTCCTTAATCATTTTAGAACTATGTAACTCCATAGAGCTATTTTTCTTAATGTTTCTCTGTTGCTATTGCTTTTCCTAACCATCCACCCACCTTGGACTACCCGATTATCAGCATTTTATATTTTACTAAAATGTTAAAGTGGGAAAAAAAGACTGAATTTTTTTAATGTACTGTTATTGGGTGGGTACTGATAATGATATTCTAAGTAATGTGTTTTCATACTTTTCTGAATGTGAATAAGAGGGAATGCTGACAAATAGGAGCAGAAATGGTAAGGAATGACGGTGAAGTATTGAAGCTGTAGATTACATGGCATATAATTCAGGTAATACTTGTAAAGTGAAAGGATAAAAAGGAGATGCGTCATGGATTTTGTTTATTTTCTCTTGCAGACGACTTGATCATAATGAGTTGACTGCAATCCCTGAGATAGGACCTCCTTCAGCCAGTCTTGTGTTCCTCTATTTGTGAGTCATTGCTAACAGTTTATCTGTGCTCAGTGTGTTTTGATGTCCAGTTTTTAAATTAATTTATAAGCTCATTTAAAACATGTTTATTACACTGTGACTTTACTAAAGTCTGTAATTATTCAAATTGTATTGGTACATTCGTGCAACTTCAAAGTGAAAACAGTATTTCCTTTCTTGTTAGAATTGCATCCCGGAAACTGTTCTCGCAAGGAAGTAAAGTTGGTGTTCCTTTTTTTATTAAAGACTTACTGCACACAGTCATGTTTTCTTACATTATTTCTGGCACTTATATGCATCTGATTTTCTTTCTGTGATCATCAGTTTCTGTGATTTTATGCCAATTATTTCTGCATGATAGACATTTTAAGTCATTTTGTCAGGCATTCCTATAGCAAAAACTCATGAAGCTACCACTCAAAGTGCACCAAAAGTGGCCCACTTAGCAAGATGGTTGAGTCATTATGTGTAATCCAACTACTTGTAGAATACTAGGAGTATAACTTTAGTACGGATTGCAATATCTGAAAAAAACTTTTTGTATTTGGTTCATTCAGCAGAATGGTTGAATGTTGTGTTGTAATTTGTGTTACTTTAATGGTTAATTTTGTTAGTAATGAAAAGGAAGATCTGATGACAGATTTTGAACTGTTACGAGCCAAATTAAAAAGCAGAATCTCCAAGGTAATAATCTCTGAATTACTATGTGAGCTACAGGAAAACTGGCATCCACAACCTCGTCACCTCAGGATTTCCCATCGACAGCCTCCAACCCCATAATCCAGGAGCTCTGCACTGTCCGGTTCTACCTCTTGCCCACAAGCCTGTCTCTCCGGTGGATCCATCGTTTTTGCCTGCTCCTGCCCCACCGAACTTATCTCCACATAGCGTGACACTATCATGTCCCTCTTGGTTCAGGATGTCCCCACATACAGTCAGGACACCACCCATACCCACCACCTCTATGACATTCTGTTCCCTGGCCCCCAATGCTTCATCTTCACCATAATCATCCAGCCCTGTATGTATCCATTCGCCAAGACGAAGGTCTCCAAGCCCTCTCCCGCCAACTCAGCCCGTACCCTTCCACCAATGCACTCATTGGATTGGCTGAACTGGTCGTCACCCTCAACAATTTCTCCTTCGAATCCTCTCACCTTCAGGGCAGAGATGTAGCTATGGGCCCCAGCTCTGCCTGCCTCTTCGTCTGGTTTGCGGAACAGTCCATTTTCCGTAGTTACGCCGGCATCATTCAACATGTTTTCCTCTGCTACATTGACTGTATCAGCACCATCTTGTGCTCCCACAAGGGGGTTGAACAGTTCATCAATTTGACAAACACCTTCTACCCTGACCTCAAGTTCACCTGGACCATCTCAGACACCTACCTCCCCTTCTTGGACCTTTTCATCTCCATTTCCAGGAACCTACTCAACACTGACATCTACTTCAAACCCACCCACTCCCACAGCTACCTGGAGTACACTACCACCCCCAACCACTTCCAAAAAAAACCGCTATTGCGTACTCCCACTTTTTCCACCTCCACCTCATCTGCTTCCAGGAGGACAAGTTCCACTCCAGAACATCCCAGGTGTTCTCTTACTTCAAGGACTGCAATTTCCCTCCCATGTGTTCAACAATGTCCTCCACTTCCCATACCTCTGCTCTTGAACTGCACCCCTCAAACTGCAAGAAGGATAGATTCCACCCCCCCCCCCCCAATCCTCACCTTCCACCCCACCGATCTCCAGATACAACACATCACCCTCTGCTATTTCTGCCACCTACAGTCAGACCCCACCACTGGGGATATATCTCTCCCCATCCCTTTCTGTAGAGACCATTCCCTCCACGTTAGGTCCACGACCACACCAACACATCCTCCATTCCCGGGACCTTCGCTTGCCACCGTGGGAGGTGTAAAACCTGTGCCTATATCACGCTCCCCTCATGTCCATACAAGGCCTCAAAGAATCCTTCCACATCAGGCAGAAATTTTCCTGCACATCCAAACACCTAATCTGTATCCATTGCTCCTGATGTTGTCTCCTCTACATTGGGCGACAGGATGCCAACTTGTGGAATATTTCAGAGAATATCTACGGGCCATACATACTAAATAACCCCACCACCCTGTGGCCAACCATATCAACTCCCCCTCCCACTCTGCCAAGGTCATGCAAGTCCTTGGCTACCTCCACCGTCAAATCCTAGCTGCCTGACGACTGGAGAAAGCACACCTCATCTTCTGCTTTGGGACTCTCCAGCCATACGGAATCAATGTCGATTTCATCAGTTTCCTCATCTCCCCTCTTTCCCCCCCCCCCCCCCCCCCCCAACCTTTATCCCAGACCCAACTCGGCATGGCCACCTTGAACTGTACTACCTGCCAATCTTTCTTCCCACCTATCTGCTCCGATTTATCACCGTCAGCCACCACCTCCATCAACAAGCTGGCAACAATTGATCCCTCTGTTGATAGCCTTCTTATTTCCTTAGACATCCATGTCCCTACAGTATTTCCTTAGACACCCCTTTCCCTACAGTACTTTCTTTTCAATGGTATATACTTTTGCTGAACACTTTGAAAAATTGCTTCGAAAGACCTCCACTGTTCCACCATAAAGTCTTTGCTTCTAGTCTACTTTAGCTACCTCCTCCTTCATCCTATTGTGGTCTCCTTTTTTAAGCACGGGACCCAGATATTGGATGTTATCTTCTCATTTTCCATCTGTACTCTAAACTCAATCAAACCATGACTGCTCCTTCCAAGAGAATCTCTAACTATGAGATCATTAATTATTCCTGTCTCATTACACAGGACGCGATCTAGGATAGCTTGCTTCCTTGTTGGTTCCGTTACATACTGTTCAAGAATATTATTGCGCATACATTCAATGAACTCCTCCTCGAGGCTGCCTTGACCAACCTGGTTTGACCAATCGACACGTAGATTAAAACCCCCATGCCAGCATTCCTGATGAAGAGCTTATGCTCAAAACGTCAACTCTCCTGCTCCTTGGATGCTGCATGACCAGGCTGTGCTTTTCCAGCACAACATTCTTTGACTCTGATCTCCAGCATCTGCAGTCCTCAATTTCTCTTACTTGTTAGTAGCAGTCGTACTGTGGTAGTTGGCTTTTGAGTCACCATGACACCCAGCGATCGGAGCAGTCCAGTGGTCACCTCTGACATGCCCCCCTCAGTGTACAACAGTAACCATCCTAACACCCAAACAGTGTTGCATCGGAGCATTGTTCAAGTGAGCCATAACACACTGCACTGCCCCGGAGCTGTGCAAAGCAGAAGAAGAAGACACACAATGTCTTCAGAGAAAATATAGTCACCAATACTTACACTACAGTCCATAGCGTGAAGACACAACACATCCAGACACACTGCCATACATTGAGGACATATCAGAAAAGGCGAACAGATCACCCCAACCCCTGGGCACCATAGTTGCCCACAAACCAAGTACCACACCAAGACAGCTGTTAACAAGTATAAAGGATTCCATACTCACAATCAACAGGACCAACGTTATATGCAAAATACCATATAAAGACTGCCAAAAGTACTACATAGGGCAGACAGGAAGGAAATTAGCCACTAGGGTACACAAGTACCAACTAGCCACCAAAGGACATGACCAGCTATCAGTTGTATCCATATACATGGACAGCGAAGGACACCAATTCAGCTGGGACAATATATCCATCTTAGGACAAGCTAATGCATGGGAATGTAGAGACATGCATGGGAATTCCTGGAAGCCTGGCACTCAACCCGAACTCCATTAACAAACTTCTAGAGTTAGACCTCACATACCAACCGTGAAGAAACAGAACCAGATCTTTTTGTAGATTGACAGAGGTAGTCACAAGGAAGAATTCAATGTATTCGGGGCAGTTTCTAAGAACAATATGTTGTGGATCCAAACTGGGATCAGGCTGTTTTGGATCTAATGATGTGTAATGAGGCAGCATTAATAAATACACAGACAAAAAAACCCCTAGAAAACAGTGACCAGAGCATGATAGAATTTAGCATTCAGTTTAGAGGGAGGATCTTGGTTTGGAAGCAACTATACAAAGTTTAAATTCAAAGGAATGAGGGCAAAGCTAGCTGGAGTGGACTGGAAAAGAGGTTTAGAAGCAAAGATGCAATGGCACATCTTTTTTTTTAAAAAAACAAGTGGCTCACAGTAACTTCATATATCCTCGTGAGAAAGAAGGATTCTAAGAAAAGGATAAGCTATGGTTGACCATGGAAGTTAAGGTTAGGATCAAATTGAAAGACAATATATGCAATGTGGCAAAGAGTAGTGGTAAACCAGAAGTTTGGGAAAGATTAACAAAAAAAGAGAGAAGATAATCTTTGAGAGTAAATTTACAAGTAACAGCAAGAGCTTCTTTAATGTTGGCCTCTCTCTTCCTTTTTATATATTTAATGTAGATCCCTTCAAGAACAAGGCTGGGGAAATGATAGGGAACCAGGAAATATCGGAGGATTTGAATAAATATTTTGCATCACTCTTCATAGTAGAAGCCAATAACAGCATTCCAAAATTACTAAATAATCAAAAGGCAAAAGAAGGAGACCTAATTAACTACTACGCAATCAATAGAGATAAAGTGTTAGGGAAGCTAATGGAACTAAACACTTCCTCTGAAGTAGGGGCATTGGTGTTCTTTCTTGATTGTAGCGCTGACTTGGATAGACTAGGATAGATTGTTGGTGACATGTACTCCTAGGAACTTAAATCTGTCTACCACCTCAACCTCGTCACCCTTGGTACAGACAAGCACGTGTCCTCTACTCCATCTCCTGAAGTCAATGTCCAGCTCCTTCGTTTTTCTGACATTTGGGGAGAGATTGTTGTCTTTACACCATGCCATGAAGCTGTCTGTCTCTTTCCTGTACTCTGTCTTGTCTTTTGAGATATGGCCCACTATCCGGTGTTGTCATCAAATTTGTAAATGGAATTAGAGCAGAAGTTGGTCACACAGTTGTGAGTATATAAGAAGTGTAGTTAGGGGATGAGTATGCAGCCTTGTGAGGCACCAGTGTTGAGGATTACTTGTGGAGGTGGTGTTGTCGCCTATCCTTACTGATTGCAGTCTGCTGGTCAGGAAGTTGAAGATCCAGTTGTAGAGGGGGAGAACAGAGTCCTCGGTCTCAGAATTTGGAGATATTTAGTTGAAATTATGGTGTGAAGGCAAAGTTAATAAATAAAATAAATAAATGGAATGTTGTCTTTATATTCCTTTCCTTGTGAAATAAAATGATGAGATTTTGCTACATCTATAGAAGGCATCAAGGAGGCTATAATTGGAATGCTATGAGCACTTTTGGGTCCCTTTTTCTGAGGAAAGATGTAATGGAAAGAGAGGCAGTCCAGGGAAAGTTTACTGGACTGATCCTAGGTGTGAAGTGCGGTTGAGTCAGTTGGGCCTGTACGCAGAGTTTAGAAGAATGAGGAGACCTTATTGAATCCTGCAAGATTCTTTGGGACTTGACAGGATTGGCAGTTACACCGGCACCACCCCCCACCTGTTCCTCCGCTACATCGATGACTATATCGGTGCCATTTCGTGCTCCCGTGAGGATGTTGAACAGTTTATTAAATTTATCAACACTATCCACCCCGACCTCATTCACCTGGATGATCTAGGAAACCTCCCTCCCCTTCCTGGACCTCTCCATCACCGTCTCTGGTGACCAACTAACCAAAGACATATACTACAAGCCCACTGACTCCCACAGCTACCTAGACTGCACCTCCTCCCACCCTACCTCCTGTAAAAACACCATCTCTTATTCTCAAGTACTCTGCTCCGCCGCATCTGTTCCCAGGGTGACCAATTCCACCTCAAAGTTCCAAATGGCCGCCTCCTTCCACGATCGCAACTTCCCTACCCATGTGGTTGACGATGCCCTCCAACGTATCTCCTCCACGTCATGCACCCCCGCCCTTGAACCCCCCCTCCTAGTGCAACAAGGACAGAACCTCCCTTGGTCCTCACCCTCCACCCGACCAACCTCCGCATACAAAGCATCATCCTCCGCCACTTCCGCCACCTCCAAAAGGACCCCACCACCAGAGATATATTTCTCTCCCCACCCCTATCAGCATTCCGAAAAGATCATTCCCTCCGCGACTCCCTCATTAGGTCCACACCCCCAACCATCCCGCACCCACACTCCTGGCACCTTTCCCTGCCACCGCAGGAAGTGCAAAACTTGTACCGCACCACTCCCCTCACCTCCGTCCAAGGCCTCAAGGGATTCTTCCACATACCTCAGAAATTTACCTGTCCCTCTACCAATGTCATCTACTGCATCCATTGCACCTGGTGTGGTCGCCTCTACATTGGGCAGACAGGATGCCTTCTTGCAGATTGTTTCAGAGAAAATCACTGGGACACTCGCACCCACCAACCCCACCGTCCTGTGCTTGAACACTTCAACTCTCCCTCCCACTCTGTCAAGGACATGCAGGTCTTGGGCCTCCTCCACAGCCAAACTATTACCACGCAACGCCTGGAGGAGGAATGCCTCATATTCCGCCTTGGGATCCTGCAATCACACGGGATAAATGTGGATTTCAACAGCTTCCTCATTTCCCCTCCTCCCACATTATCCCAGTCCCAAGCCTCCAACTCGGCACCGCCCTCTGGACCTGTCCATCACTCCCCCCCTCTGACCTATCACCTTCTCCCTCACCTTCGTCCACCTATCGCTTTCCCAGCTACCCACCCCAAACCCCCCTCCCATTTTATCTCTTAGCCTCATTCTTGATAAAAAGGGTTTATGCCCGAAATATTGATTCTCCTGCTCCTGTAATGCTGCCTGACCTGCATCCTGCACTACACTCTGAGCTCCAGTATCTGCAGTCCTCACTTTCTCATAGGTCTGGGCAGGTCGTTTCACCTTATGGGTGAATGTAGGCCCAGAAGGCATGACCTCAGAGCAAGTAATCATCCAATTAAGACCGATGAGGGGAAATTTGTTCTCTCATGTCATTTTCAAGGCTGCCAGAAACAAAATTTTAATCAGTAAGAGAGTCCAGCATTATGGGAAGAGGAAGGCAGGAAAGTAACATTTTTCAATTGTAAAATCAGCCATGGTCTCATTGACTGATGAAACAGCCTAGATAGGCTAAATGGCCTACTTCTGATCATATCTTAACATGTTATTTTGGATTTGGTTGCTGTTTTAAATTTGAAACATTATTTTCATACTTCAACATTTCTTCATCCACTAGAGTACAGCAGTTCGAAATTATTTTTTAAAATGTTTTGAAATAAAGTCTGTTGCTGTAGAAATATTAGCTTAATCTGTAAGTATTCTGTGCTTATGTACACAACAGATAACCTGTTGCTCTGTCTAAGAGCTCTTGAATGGTTTGTGGTACAGTACATACAATTGGGCAAGTTTACTATTTATCACCTCTGCTTACCTGTATTTTCTTTTGAGAAGTTTAATAAAATCAATTTAAGAAATTCAGCAAAGAGCGCTTGGCAGAGCAAACCTATTGATTAAATATTGCTGATGTATATTTCAAATCTGATTTGTCTTGGCATAGGTTCTATTTTCTGTAGGCAGAACTGCTAGGAAACCCTGCCTCTTATTCAACTTTTTTTAGTAACTGATCATGGTCATCTCTCGCTCTCGCTTTCTCTCTCGCTCTCTCTCTCCCCACCCCAACGCCCAACACCTTCTAAAGAGCTTTCAGTGTTGTAGACTTAAACTTACACATCGGAAGTTTCTCCCAAAATCTCTCTCTCTTCAGTATTTCTTCTTAATTTGAGATTTTTTTTTTGGCTAGTGTGATGCAAACTTTTAACATTTCAATTACGCACTGTCAACTTCAGATACTCCATGCCAATGATAGAGGATTCAGTGAAGTTCCTTTACACTCATTCCCATAATTTATTTAACACCTAATCTCAAGAAATCTTCAACTGCAATGTAATATTGTTCCCCAGTTCTCAGCTGCAATGCTGTGTAAGCCTTGAGATTTTTCACCAGTGCTAAGTTGGAACCAGTTTTGTGCTGTTGCCAGTACTGAAAATAGATTGAGACTGTGTGTCGTCAATTTCAAACAGGACTTTTACAGCCAAGAGAAAAGTGAATTTTTACCCCTTCAGTCTGTGTGGAATTTTAACCTGTTCTTTGGTGCTGGTACATAAATAACCAACCTGTTATAACTAAAGCCTTTTAACATCTATGCTGTCAGTCAGCTCATCTAGTTCCCGTTATCTTTTTTTCTATATGGTGTACATTGGAATATTTGTGCTTACTGTCATGCTTCTATATCTTTCTGCTGTGGAATGCAGGCAAAATGGTCTGAGTAGTTTTTGTCACAATCAAAATTAATCAATCACCATCTGTGGTGGTCTTGCTGCACTTCATTAAGCAGTAAACATAATTCCTGATATTTATACAAGTGGGCATCAGTTGTTATAATGTGCAAGGGCAAGGAGAGCTTGATGAGTTTAACAACAATAATTAGTGGGTTTTTTTCACTGTTTCCCATCCAGTTGCTGTCCAGTTTGAGAGGTTGTATAGCTACTGAATGGGAATAATTGCATTTTGCGACAGCAGAAGTACATAGTGGTGGGCTCAGTGCAATAATTTTATGTGTGGGGAAAAAGGGATAAAATAATAGATCTGCTTGAAGGGTTTAAAGAATTTTGTTCTTCCTAGTCCAAAGTAGTACGGGCAAGGCACTTAATTAGTAAATTTGGCAGCCTACCGTTACATTGTCATACTTCCTGATCTCTGGGAAACAGCCTGCAACTCTTAAATTTAAACAGCTGCCAAATTTGAGGCAAGGGGCCTCTTTAAATAGTACAATTGTAGACTTTCGTGTGTGATACTTGATGTACCCTAAACCTGTAATTGGACTGGAAGTAGGTGTGTTTGTGCCTGATTGAAGAATCATTTTTGCTACTTAGTTTAATCTAGGTAATTTAACAATTTTTGTGGATTTTTTTTACAACTTTAGAAGTATGTTTTACTAACTTTCTGCTATGTGCAATTATAATTTGAACTGAACAACATTTTAACAGTTTTATTATCAGATTTGTATGTGTTGTATTGGGGCAAAATACTTTATTGATTCTGTTTTGTTTCTCTGATAATATTCCATCTTGGAGAAAGTGAGGACTGCAGATGCTAGAGATCAGAGCTGAAAAATGTGTTGCTGGAAAAGCACAACTGGTCAGGCAGCATCCAAGGAGCAGGAGAATTGACATTTCAGGCACAAACCCTTCTTCAGGAATGAGGAGGGTGTGTCAAGCAGGCTAAGATAAAAGGTAGGGAGGAGGGACTTGGAGGAGGGGCGTTGGGAATGTGATAGGTGGAAGGAGGTTAAAGTGAGGATGATAGGCCGGAGAGGGGATGGGTGCGGAGAGGTCGGGAAGAAGATTGCAGTTCAAGAAGGTGGTGCTGAGTCCGAGGGTTGGGACTGAGATAAGGTGGGGGAAGGGGAAATGAGGAAACTGGAGAAATCTGCATTCATCCCTTGTGGTTGGAGGGTTCCTAGGCGGAAGATGAGGCGCTCTTCCTCCAGGCCTCCAGGCATGGTCTGGCGATGGAGGAGGCCACCCCCTCCCCCAAGTCCCTCCTCCCTACCTTATCTTAGCCTGCTTGGCACACCCTCCTCATTCCTGAAGAAGGGCTTGTGCCCGAAACATCAATTCTCCTGCTCCTTGGATACTGCCTGACCAGCTGTGCTTTTCCAGCAACACATTTTTCAGCTCTAATATTGAAGCTTGTATGACTTTAGATTGAGAAAACACTCAAATGGTAACCATGGGATTAGTGAAACCCAACAGCACTGAGGTAAACAATACACTATTTGTAAAAAAAAAAGTTATAATCATGGACAAATCTAATTGCTCTTAATTGTTCTGGTAATAATAGTAATACTTTGAGTAGAATTTTGGTTATCCCAGCACAGACTGGGAAGCCACAGTGGAATAGGAGGCAAAGTTCCAAGAGATGTAAGGATACAAGCAAAATGTCTATGTCCTTTTCGCATCACTACTATTGGTGCAGCCAGGTATAAGCATGTCTGGTGCCACTTCTGGCTCTCCCTACTCCCTGCGCCTCAGGGTGTGGGGCAAGAACTGAACTTCAGTCAATACCTTAATGCTGTTATTCTTGTCTTCTGCTCTCTTATTGGTTTTAAGCAATTTTGTGTGATATGGATGTTGCTAACAAGAGCAGCATTTGTTGCGCATCCCTAATTGTCCTTGTCAGCAATTGAGAGTCAACCACCTTGCTGTCTGGAGTCACATGAGGGTTGACCATGTGAGGACAGCAGATTTCCATCCTTACAGGACATTAGTGATCTAGATAGGCTTTTCTAACAATCAGTGATTATAATTTCCTGATCACCAACTGCCATGGTGGAATTCGAGTGCATGTCCCAGAACATTAGCCAATGCCTCTGGATTACTAGCTCATCGTTTCCTCATAGCTGGAGAAAAGTAAAATAAATTATGATGATACATCATGTTTCATGATTTCACTTGCGTAGTCAATTTCATATTCAACATGAAACTCAAAAATACAGTTTGACCCTAACAGTCAGTGATGGTGTTATGCTTAGATATGCATGGCATGGATATGTTTCAACTCCTTCCACCCTGTGCATGGGAACAATTTTTCTACATTCAGCCCATTGAGCCCATGCATAAATGCGGATGCCTCTAACATTTCTCTTCATATCATTTTTGTTTCCTGGGCAGTAACCTACTCAAAGCAATAAAGCTGTGAAGTTCAGTTGGTTAGATATTGATACCTTTTCAGTTTGAGCAATGACATGCAATTCCCTGGGTGGACAATCG
This sequence comes from Chiloscyllium punctatum, assembly GCF_047496795.1. Lineage (NCBI taxonomy): Eukaryota > Metazoa > Chordata > Chondrichthyes > Orectolobiformes > Hemiscylliidae > Chiloscyllium > Chiloscyllium punctatum. Next base: position 44,830,369 of record NC_092750.1, on the reverse strand, counting down.
TAATAGTTAGCAAGTGATTGCCTTTTTCTGTACCCTAATAGAAAACGAATGTTGTTGCAAAAAATATACATGTGTTTGTGAACAGATCAGCCAGTACTTGTCAGCAAAGGTGTGGGATAGAGATGCTCTGTGTAACCTGTTCGTCTTCTCCTCATCCACTCTTCCTTATCATTGACTATTTTCAGTTTTATTAATTTGAAACAATTTTCATGGATATCTAATATTGGGCAAGAATTGGACACCTTCGGTGTTGTATCATGGAAAAATCTTGCCATGCAACTTCTTAAAGCAGGAAGATTTTTGTTGCACATGTGGAGTTATTCGTTGTCATGATGCGGCCATCTATTTGGTTCACCAGACCACCTCACTGCTGGACACAATCATTATTCTGCAAAGCAACATCTAAATTTGATACTAGTTAATTAATCTGGAAATTTAATGTTCTGTTGTGGATGCTTGAGATTGGTTCAACCTACACAACTAAAATGGTGTGAAGAGCTCGGTCATTTACTTAGTAAATTTCATTTCCTGTTAGTGGCAGTTCTGTTGACCTGAGGAAAAGTTTGAAATGATATGTCAATATTCCTTCATTTTCTTTGGGCAGCATCTTTGCCATTCATTGCTGTTAGGGGAGAAGAGTGAGGAGACATAATTTGCCGAATGGTAAGACCCTACCATGAAGGATTGTTACAATAGCTGTAACTAAACTTGACAAGTCCTTTATGATTAAATGTCTAATTGGAATTTTTTTAAAAGGTGAGTCTAATGTAAAGGACAAAAAAGTATTTTAGCTTTTCATTTAAAAAAAAAAATTGGTTTCTGAACAGTCGATTACCATAATTAATTATCTTTTCTCTTTCTGTCCTTGTTTTCTGAATATAAATTGCATCTGGTGCCTGAGGATGAAATTGTGTTTATTGGAAGTGACTTCCAGAATGTTGAGATGTAAAGTGGAGTGGGTAATGAGGCTGATTTCCTCACACAATGTTCTGACAAAATTTATAGCTGACTTTTATTATTCATTACATTTTATTTAGTGTTGCTGTATTGAATGCAGACAAGAAGCAGAGGTTGAGACGGCAGCTCATGTGAAATTTCACAGGCATAATATAATAGAGTACAGGTGGCTAGTGTACGGTGCCAGACATGTCGGATGATACTCCAGGATTGGGAATGTTGTAAGTTACAGTCTAAGTCTTGCACTCGGTATGATCCTACAGATTGCTCAAAACTAATACCTTTCCGTCTAATTGATTTTAGTAAGTATTACAAGTATTTGCACTGGAATTTTAATTTCTGAAATCTCCCTCCTCGTCAAAAGATAGTTCTTTATATTGTAACCCCCTCAAACCGATTGAATGGCCCCACATTTTGTGGAGGATTGGAAATATTAAGCAATCTTAAATATCTTTTCTAACACTGTGATGCAATAATGGAGACTTCACAATTGATCCTTCCACTTTGAAAGCATCTATGTACCAGTTCTTTTTTCCTTAGTTTTTGTGTGCAGGCTAGTATTTATTGCTTATACACCAGTGTTCATATGTGCACACACATCGCATGCTTTTTGGAAAGCATTCAGGATTAGAAAACATAATTTTATATGCTGAATGAAATTTTGTGTTCCAACATTGCCCTAGCAAATACAGACTACCTTGGACATTTTTTCCTTGCCCGAACAAAACTGAGTTCTTGGAAGAGTTAGTTTTTCAAGAACAATTCTAGATGAGCTGCAGAGATGTCACCACACCTGGGCCAATCGGGTAAAGACATCAAATGGCTTTGCTAGCAATGCATTTCTTTCATGAAATAATTTTTAAAAATCTCATTTACTTCAGCAAAAGAATGTCTGTAGTAAGGAATTTGAGAATATGCTCTATAGGATTTAATATATAACTAAAGTAAAAGCATGTTTATCATGGAATAAGAAGGCTAATACTTCTGTAAATACAATTTTAGAGCTGAATTAAAGAAACCTAATGCAAAAAAATTACAATTATCTTCTGAACAGGAAAAAAAACTTATAATTTTATTCACAATGCAAATTTGGGTGAGTTAGGTGAGTTTTTATTTGATAAATGAAGTAAAATGGGCTGAACAGCATCCCAGATTTCTGTCTGTTGTGTAATAACTGTTTATTAATGAACACCTAGTAGGACTATTGGCTTTGCAGATTTGAGATTTTCTTGTTGCAATTTGCAGATTCATTGACATTACAATTTTGAGAATTAACTTCTTATTTTGGACTATTTTGGAATATTGTAGCTGTCAAAATTAATGTTTATTAAATTTATTGAACTGTAGTATTATCTTGGTTTTAACACTTAATAGAATCAATCTTGGGAATTTTTGTTCTGTATGCTATACAAGTATGAAGAAAGTGACTTTGGGATTTGATTTTTAATTTTGTTTCATTCTGCAATTGTGAAGTCTCAAGATTATTTCTTCCAAAACATCTTTTAATTCCCACAATAACTGAGAGGATGCTCATGGGGTGACAGCACTAAAAGTGTAATTCAGCATAATTTGCATATTAGGCAATGATGGAATTTTGGTTCTGCTTATCCAATTCACCCATTTGATCCTGGCTTCTCCTAGTTGGATTCCACTTGACATGGCCTCCCTCAATGGTATCTATGTTTTGTATCTCTCTTGTGTAAAGAAGTGCAGGCCAAACTCTTGAGAGTTCGATGAAATATACCAAAAATGCAAGGTTGTGATTAAAAAGGATGAGCAACTATACATTTTAAATGATCTAAAATGTTGATGGCATATGATCACTCTGTCAGTTTAGGCTTTAGTTGACACAAAGTGAAAGCTAGGTATTCTCTGATTTTGGGGTGGTGGGATGGGGGTGTTTTTGAGAGAAATAACTGACGCATGTAGCTTCACCCATTTGGCAAGCAGTTAGAGAATTAGATATAAAAACAATTGTAGATTGTAATTCTGAAACGTCATATTTTGAGCCATTCGCTATCAAATACAGAGCTTTGCTGCGTATTATAATCTAAGTAACGATAACTAAGGCAGACATTGTCCACGCGTGTCGAATAAATTATACAGGAATTACTGTACTGATTTTAGTGTTACTTTTTACTTAATTCCAGTGCTTCGCTCTTCTAGAATGAAATGAAGCATAAACTTAGATTATAACTCTTCAATTTATTGTGTTAAACTTACCTTTGCATAATGCTTTTACAACCAATTAACAAATCTCTCATCATTTAAAGTACATTTGGTTGCTAAACAATTCAGGGAAATCTAAGTAAAATAAAAAGAGTCAGTGCTGGAGAAGCTCAGTGGGTCTGGCAGTATCTATGGAGGGAGAGAAACCGAGTTCATGTTAGTCTAGTATGACTTGTTCAGAAATCCAAAAATGTTAACTTACCTCTTTCTCCACACTCTGCCAGACCTGATGAGGTTTCTACCAGTACTTTGTTTTTATTTCAGATCTCCAGGACCTGCAATACTTTGCTTTTATTTTACTAAATTATGTAGTTTGATTTAACTAAAATTATGCCATTTTGATGTTGTTTCCTGTTTCTGACAGTTATTTTGTTTCCAAAAGTATCGATTCTTTCTCTTCAATCGATTATTTCTTTATTGCCTTGGGCAGGTTGGAAAACTTCTTGTTTTAATGTTAACTTGCTTATCAGATTTCTGTAGCTCTACAATAATCTTCTGGCAATGTTTTATTGTTCACTTGTATTATATATCTTATTGCAGTCTTGATTGTTTTGTAAAAATAAAAACTATTTAAACTTATGACAGTGTGAAAAAACTAGCTATTAGAGGGAAAAATCAATGGCTTGGTGTTCATACCATGAACTTGCACATGTTTATTTGTTTCTGTTATTGAAGGTGGGCTGAGGGAATGCTTTCACTTCTGTTTAATGGTCTGCTTGTTTGTAAACAGTATATCAATAACTAATGAATGGATTTCAAAGCACTTAATGCAAATGATTTGGACAGAGAGAAAATTAATCGATTTTTGGCGACAATGTGGAGCTGGATACTGGAATTTTCTACAGTATCTGTTGACATTGAAAGATGGAATAAATTGACTTTTATATTTTAACATCTATGTTAGTTTACTTTGTTACGGCTGACAAATATGAACTAAGTTTTCAGACCAGGATATTAGATATGCATTGGTCTTAAGCCTCAATGAAATGGTAGGTCCTAATATGTTTTTTTTAATTTCAGCTTTGTAGTTTTAGTCAGTCCAAGAAAAGCTTTAAGCAAAAACTGTAATTGTAATATATTGAGTTAACACATTGAGGTTACGTGCTATACTGGGTGCCTTCTTATGGAATGTGCAGTTAAAGGATTATTTTGTTGTGACAGCATATACATATTGTATCTGTCTTCCTCCTATAGGAAGGATGTTCTGAAACTTGAAAGGATTCAGAAAAGATTTACGAAGATGTTTTCAGGGTTGGGGAGTTGGAGCTATAGGGAGAGGCTGAATCGGCTGGGGCTGTTTTCCATAGTGCATTAGAGGCTGAGGTATGATCTTATAGAGGTTTATAAAATTGTGAGGGGCATGGATAGAGTAAATACACAAGGTCTTTTCCCTGGGGTAAGGGAGTCCAGACTAGAGGGCATTGGTCTAGGGTGAGAGGGGAAAGTTTTAAAAGGGACTTAAGCGGCAACTGTTTCACGCAGAGGGTGGTTTGTGTATGGAAATGAGCTACTGGAGGAGATGTGGAGGCAGGGGACAATTACAGCATTTAAAAGGTATCTGGATGGGCATATGAACAGGATGATTTAAAGGAATATGGGCCAAGTGCTGGTAAATGGGGCTAGATTAATTTAGGATATCTGATTGGCATGGGTGAGTTGGACTGAAGGGTTTGTTTCTGTGCTGTACATCTCTATGACTGCATAACTCTAAGTGGACTTCAGGTTAAATCACAAACAGCCTTATATTGGAGCCATATTTGTTGTGTGACGTCTTGTTGTTTTTTTGTCTAGCTTACAGTCTTTTATTGGGCCATTATAAGTTTTTTTTTTTAAATTTTATCAAGTAGAAGTCTCCTTTGAATGTATTTTAGAACTCCATTTTCATGTTGGCTACTGGGAGTTTTATTAGGGTTCAGTTTGGGAGTGATTTAGTTATTTGGAAATATAGGTTGCGCTTCTCCATTTTGTAACTAAAACGCGGTGTCAAGCAGCAAAGATGGCATTTCAAATGCCAATGCCTGGGTTGAGTTCCCTTGCTTGATTATCCATTTTACATACCATGCAATAGAGCAAATCAAATTATGTGGTGAATAAAAAGAAAGTGGCATCATAGTGGCTGAGTGGTTAGCACCGCTGCCTCACAGCGTCAGGGACCCGGGTTCGATTCCAACCTTGGGCGACTGTGTGTGTGAAGTTTGCACGTTCTCCCCATGGCTGCGTGGGTTTCCTCTGGGTGCTCTGATTTCCTCCCACAGTCCAAAGATGTGCAAGTTAGATGAATTGGCTTGCAAAATTGCCCATAGTGTTCAGGTATGTGTAGGTTAGTTGCATTAGTCAGGAGTAAACGTAATGTAATATGGTAGGGGAAATGGATCTGGGTGAGTTACTCTTCGGAGGGTCGGTGTGGACTCGTTGGGCTTGACGGCCTGTTTCCACACTATAGGGATTCTATGATTCTATGAAGATTGAAGGTTTGTACGCAGTTTTAAAGGCCAACTGGGCACCACTTAACATTCTGCTAGCCAGGGTGCTTGGTGTAACTTGAGGTGGTTGCTCCCAACAGACTTCAAGAAACAAGTTACTTCCTAAATTTAGTGATTTTTTCCTTAAGTCTGTTATTGGATGGAGTCACTGATGGAAGGGATAACCTTTTTCTGATGGATGGCACCAGGAAGCCAACCCAACAACCTTCTGTTACTTAAGACCAAATAGCATTGCAGGTAAGTGGCATTGTCCTTCTCCAAAGGAACTAGCTCCAATTTGCACAGAATTGAATGATATCCTGTGCACCACAAAGATTAGTGGCACTATCTTCTCTACACTATCTCACTCCCAGAGGCATCACTTGCTCTCATTCTGTCACTGCACGGGCATCTCACAAAAACCCATGGCCAGCAAGCCTCACATGTATGTGATATATATTGAAGGGCTCACAGCCCCCATTTTATACACTTAAACAATTTGGGTACTGTGCTTCCTCGGGTTATGTATGTTTTCCAAGCGCTTCTGCTCACATTGTTTTCACACTTAAGTCTTCACTTTACCTGACTTCTGGACAAGGTGGCAAAGGGGACCAAGGGTACTAAACATGAAAATCCTTGACTCCATTGAGCAAAGGGCAATACTGCTAGCTCGAAGACTAGGACCATTTTTTGTGGTGACGGAGTGAACGGAATTGGCCAGCAGCCATGCACTTTGCACACTGCTCAGAGGTGCATGCAAGAAAATATTGGTCTGCATAAGCTATTATGCATTTTCACAAATTAATTTTTTCTTTTACTCTTCTGTAGGCACTAGTGGCACCCCGTGCAAGAGGCTGCAGCCCTAGTCTCAGTGCCAGTACCACCTCTGAGGAGTAAGCCTTTGAAGCATCAGAGGACCCATCAATCAGGCATTCACCTGCATCTTCCACTGGCACAATCATCTTAGTGGCTCTTGTAGCCAAATTAGACTTGGGAACACAATCTAGTGAGTGCATCACTGACCTGTCTCTCCAGCTCATGGATGAAGAAATACTTAAGGTCTTTGATACTTGGAGTGTCGGAGACCCAGACTCCAGCTGAGTGCTGTCCAGCACATGTGACTCCATACTCTATTGTAAGTGATATAGTCAACTTGCAGAAAGAGTAAGGGGAACTTCAGAACCAGAGGGCCTTGGTAGACTAGAATGAAAGATGGAGGAATCCCTCAATGATCTCACTACTGCAGTGGCCGCATCATGCGAGTGCTTGAAAGAAACACTTTTTCAAGAAAAACTCAAGGGATTGCTGGATATATACTTAGACTTGCACTGCTATATTTTTCAAATTATTGGTGCTCATGGATAAGGCATCTCAATCTAGGTGGTGTTGCTGCTTAACTCAAATGAGAGAATGAACAACAGATTACTAACCTTGCAATTTGTTCTCCTGACACTCGAGGTACCCTGCCCCTCCACCTCCTCTGTCCCAGTGAGTCCATTGCCTTCAACAGCTCAGGTCAAGGGCAATGACTCTGCGGGAAGTCCTAAGCAGACTGGGTTTCCTAGGCCTTGAGTCCAAGGAATGTCCACCAAAGTCTTCAAAGTCACCAGGTATATCAATCCTTTGGACGTGTCTACTACTCCTGCAGACGTTGGACCTGTGCCTGGACTCTTAGAGAGAGGGAAAATAATCCCTGAGGGTACATTGATGGCACAGGCATTTATTCTTTGTAATCTGTACTTTTGTAAATCTGTATTCACTTGCACTGTTCTAATATTTGTATTTTAATGCTGACAATAGAAGTGAGAGTCCAAAGCATCTATTATCAGCAAAAGAATGTGCTTTGTTTCAATTGCCACACCTTAGTATCTTTGTCATAATCTGCTAAGTGGGTTACTGCAGATCCCCTCATTTGTTAGGGAGTCACACATGTAATTGGGGGATTGCAGCCTCATTCCTGATAAAGGGCTTATGCCCAAAACATGGATTCTCCTGCATCTCGGATGCTGCCTGACCTGTTGTGCTTTTCCTACACCACATTCTTGACTCTGATCTCCAACATCTGCAGTCCTTACTTTCTCCTCTAGATTGCAGTCTAGATGTGACAGATTATATTTGGGGGCACTGAACGTTACAGTAAGGTGGAGGGGGCTTGGGATGTCCCATTGATAGGTCCTGCACATGCACCTTAGGGTGGTTTTGGAGAAATCTGTCATATATCCATAAGTTCCAGGAAGGAAAGATCACTCTAGTGTCTGGTCCAGGGCAAAGTTTGCACACATGCTTTAGCTTTCACAGGGGTGAAAGTCAGCATTTCATTGCATAGATAGGTCAAACCGAAGAATGCTTCATCCATTAGAGTGTGGACTTACAGCAAACAGAAGGCTGACACCAACTATGCAAATAAAAGATCAACAGGAACAAGAAAAATCTCAAATAGCAATGCTGCAGAAACTCCGCTTGTTTAACAGTATCTGTTGAGAGGGGGGAAAAGCAGTGTTACCCAGCATGATTCTCTTGTTCATTTCTAAAGTCAAAAAATAATGTTGGGAATAGTTAGTACACTCTAAAACAGTAATTATACTTGATCAGACTATTAAACAAAAAGTATTGATTTTAAACAAAAAAAATATGGAATTTTTGTCTTGCTTTGTATGAAAAATGATCACCATGGCAAGTTTGAGATGAGTTTATAGAATGCACCAAATTAGCCTCCATTAATATTTTGTGGTGCTGCTTTATTGTTAGTCAATCTTGGGTTCATGTTGTGTAATGTAGCAGGGTTACTTGGCTAAGGTATGGTCAAAATAGCAGGGGGAAACATTTAAATAATCATTCACAATGTTTACTGAAAACATATTTCATTGGAAAACAAAAAAATTTGGCACGAAAGACACATCTGTGGACTATTTAAGAATTTGAGGTAGTATTTGATTTAAAAGGATTGGTTTAAAATACTGCCAAAAAAAAAGAATGAGTTTGAGGATGGGAGACTTCTAGAAACCAACCAAAGAGTGTCAAAACATTGATTTAAAAAGGAAAAAATAGTGAATGAAATTAAAAAAGCTGGTAAAAACATTTGTTTTAAGTTATAAGGTAGCGAGGTAACTGAAGTAAGTGTTGGTATTTTAAAAGCAGAGACAGGAAAAATGAACAGATATTTAGTTGGTTTTTATATTAAAGTCATGGGTTTCATTCCAGAAATAGTAACCCAGAGGTTATGAAGGGTGAGGAAATTAATATCTACAGAGCAAAAATGTTGGTAAAACTTGAATTAAAATCCAACAAATTCTGGGCAGTAAATGCATTCATTGCATTCTAAAAGATAGTTGCAGAGACATGCTAGCTATGATTTTCCAAAATTTGCTTAGAATTAGGAATGAACCCTTCTGATTGGAAGTTGGTAAAGTAACAATGCTTGTCAAGAAAGTAGGGAGAGAGATAATGGGGAGATAAAGACAATTTAACCTAACACCAAATATTGGAAATGCTGGAATCTATTAAGGAAGTCTTAATGTGCTTGAAAAGCAAAATATGATTAAAACAAGTCAACATGGCTTTACTAAAGGGAATTCCTGTTTGCTCCATTTACTGAAGTTTGAAGATATAACTTGAGAGATAAAGAGGAACCAATAGATGTAGTATACATAGATTTCTAAAGGGCATCCCACATGTATTGCATATGCTAGTAGGTAGGATAAGGGCTGTTGAATATGAGATAGTGTATTAATATGGTGTTAAGATCCCAGCTAGTAGTAAACTGGACAAGTTAGATCCTTGAAGAAAACCTGGCTTGATAGATCAGATGTTTAATTTTAACAGTTGGTTGCCATGGAGGATAGTCACTGAAACATTGAAACTGCAGATGCTCTTTAAGAAAAGAGCATTTAAAAAAAAACTGCTCAGTTGGCTCGCACATTTTTGAAATTACAACTGGAACTATACTTCACAAAGTATTTCCTTGGCTGTAAAATGCTTGAAGATATCCTGTGGAACACTTTATTTTGCTTTGATTTCTACTGCAATGGGGATTAAATATGCAGCATTTAGGTAATGCACGGCAGTGTGAATCATTCTGTTAAATTGCTCAAAATGCGACCATTTGGCAACTCCTCAATTTGTAAATGTTTGCTCTTGTTCCAAAAACATTTAAAAATTACTTGGAGCAGCATTGAAGGAAATTTGGTTTTGGCATGAAATAATTCATCACCTTGAAAGTGCAGCTGTTTTGTGGAAAGCTCACAGTTGAAATTAAAGGCACCTGGAAGCAACTAAAACATCACCTTAACTATTGCAGTTTGTCATTCTTCAGTGTTAAAATTTTCATAGGGCATGTGGTGGCAGAGTTGGGTTTATTAGTTTGTTTTACCAGAAATAGTTGAATGTGCCATGTTTTTGTTTCAACTGTGCACTTACAATCTAATTCAGTTATTTGTGCTTGGATGTATAAATTATATAGAAAAATAGCAAAACTTACTACAAGAATTTTATGATTGTGCTTGAGTAATATACATCTGAAATGTAAAATACTCTACCTTCATATAACTAACCAAGTGTGCAACCAACCTTGGGTAGAACAGCAGTTAGCACTGCTCCCTTACAGCGCCAAGGATCTGGGTTCAATTCTAACCTTGGGAAACTGTCTATGTTCTCACGAATCTGCGTGGGTTTCTGCTGGATGCTCTGGTTTCTTTCCACAGTCCAAAGATGTGCAGGTTAGGTTGATTGGCCATGCTAAATTGTCCTATAATATCTGGGGATGTACAAGCTAGCTGGATTAGTTTTATGGATTTACGGGGGTGGGATGTGTATCTGGTTGAGATTGTCTTTGGAGGGTCAGTGCAATTTCAGTGGGTTGTATGGCCTCTATCTGCAAGGTAGGGGTTCTGTGAATACTTATTATGATCAAATATTCGTGATTAGTTGCTGTAATTTGTTTAAATTGTTTTGAAAGAACTGATTAGATTGAAACAAAAATCCTTTGTGGTCTAAAACATCCCTTAAACATGTTGCTGAAGAAACTCAGCAGGTCTGGCAGCATCTGTGCAAAGAGCAGGGTCAGCGGTTCAGGACCGTCCTTCAGAATTGACATAAAATACATCTTCTGTTGATTAGCAAGTTAAAAATGAAAATATGTACTCTGTTTTTAAGCTACAAAACATTTGCAATGTTCTATCTTGTATTTTATTTGGATGGGTATATGAATATGAAGGGTTTGGAGGGATACGGGCTGGGTGCTGGCAAGTGGGACTAGATTGGGTCTTGTCCAATTCTTGTCTAATAGCATTTTCAACCTGATTCCTTAACGATTTGTACAATAGTGTGAATAAGTTGCTTTGGTAAGCTGGTAGAAACAATGCTATTCAGACATTACCTATTTGTATTATGTCTCAGAATTCAGCATAAGTATGTATTGTTGTGCCTGGCCCCACAAACAACTGTTCACCTGTATCAGAACTATTACTGTCGTCTTCAAGTGTGGCAGTACCTGATGCAGGCCTACTTTAGTATAACTTCATAACCATGTACCTGATAGGACGGTTGCTTTTCACACTTCTTTTTTTTAAAGAAGTAACTTTGGCATTTACTATATAACACCTCATTTTGTATTAAGAGTCAACTGTGTTCATCCTTTTTGATGTTGATATAATCATAGAAATGTACAGCACGGAAACCGACCCTTCGGTCCAACTCATCCATGCCGACCAGATATCCCAACCCAATCTAGTCCCACCTGCTAGCACCCAGCTCGTATCCCTCCAAACCCTTCATAATCATATACCCATCCAAATACCTCTTAAATGTTGCAATTGTACCAGCCTCCACCACATCCTCTGGCAGCTCATTCCATACACGTACCACCCTCTGCGTGAAAAAGTTGCCCCTTAGGTCTCTTTCCCCTCTCACCCTAAACCTATGCCCTCTAGTTTTGGACTCCCTGACCCCAGGGAAAAGACTCTGTCTATTTATCCTATCCACGCCCCTCATAATTTTGTAAACCTCTAAGGTCACCCCTCAGCCTCCGACACTCCAAGGAACGCAGCCCTAACCTATCCAACCTCTCCATATTGCTCAAATCCACCAACCCTGGCAACATCCTTATAAATCTTTTCTGAATCCTTTCAAGTTTCACAACATCTTTCCGATAGGAAGGAGACCAGAACTGCATGCAATATTCCAACAGTGGCCTAACCAATGCCACAACATGACCTCCCAACTCCTGTACTCAATACTCTGACCAATAAAGGAAAGCATACCAAACGCCTTCTTCACTATTCTATCTACCTGCGACTCCACTTTCAAAGAGCTATGAACCTGCACTCCAAGGTCTCTTTGATTGGCAGCACTCTCTTGGACCTTACCATTAAGTGTATAAGTCCTGCTAAGATTTGTAATCTGAGAGTAAGTAAGCACCATCTATTTAAGTCGGTGTGTAAAATTTTGCATTCCTGAAATTTTTTGTAGCAGTGGAGCTCATAGTGGTTTGCTGCTGCTTACCGTTTCTAAATAACATTTAACCTTGAAATTTTGCAGTGATGTACTAATATTGATAGTAATAATACATTGTAATTAGCCTCATACAATTTCCAGTTTTACTGTTCTTTTTATAAGAGCCCTCTTTATAAATGATAAGCCCTGTTGCTATGTCTGTATTTAACAAAGGTAGTGATTGACTAAGAAGACAATTTGTATCTTTGTGCAGAGGACAAATTGACTAATCCCGTTAGTTTTCAAATTGCAGTTTTCAGCATGTTGTTATCGTGAAGGGGTTATGACTTTTTTGGGCACACTTTTCCAATTTATGGTTCCAAATAGGATATCCCAAATCGTTAAGTTCCCAGGTGAGGAGGGATGAACTGGCTTGCTTGTTTCACCCACCCCCTTGATTGGTAGTGACAAAGTTAACTTAAACGTGACTCAAAACCTTGTGGAATTTGCCATCCTACAGCAAATGACATCACAAGAGAAAGTAATGCCATACACAACCTCTTGTGCTCGAACAGCATTCATTTATTTCTTCTTTACCTACAGTGCAGGTGTGTTTGATCACTGCTGCAAAGCCTTGATCTTCTCAACAAACTAATACACTTGCTACCCAATCAAGCCATTACACCTATAAATCAGGAGTTGTTGTCAATGTCTCACCCTTTTTTCTGTTTCTCAGGTAATACAAACTCTTGTCTGCAGGAAGTGGCTTTCTCTGAGAGAATTGGGTAGTCAGCCTCTCGTTATATCTTCCTTTTTAGTTGTTTTTCATTTCCTTGAGTTTTTACAGGTATGAAGTTTTATGGGGCTCCATCTACAGTGATATTTTGGCTGCAGCAGTTGTTTTTATTTAAAAACACTTACGGTTGTACTGCAGTTTCAACCCCACTTGGGATTCTGATCTGTCATCATGACAAAATAGATGAGTGAGTTGTTTTGTTTTAATACTTTTGAAGTTTTATTTCATATGTGACTTTTATTTTTAACAGGCATCACAACAAGATACGCAGCATTGAGCCAAATCATTTGAGCTACTACCAGTCTCTAGAAACACTCGACCTAACCTACAACGAAATTACTGAAATCCAAAATAATTGCTTTCCATGGCAACTCAAAATTAAAGACCTGTGAGTACTTTATTCTCTGACTGTTAGAATAATGCACAGGCAGTTGGATGAAAGTGCACAACAGTTTTTGACTTTTGAATCATAAAGATATTATTGTTCTTCATGTCATTACTTTGTTTTGTTTGTTTGTTCACTGCTCCATCACCCACCACCCCAGAACCACCTAAACCTGCCCCAGGTCTGCCATTGCAATAGTAAGAAAGTTTATACTGAATATACATTGCAGAGCTGCTTCAGTTGTCTCTTTGTCCACACTTGCCATTTTTATTTTCTTGGGTTTTTAAAATCTTTTTGAGTGAGTGACCATTTATTCATTTGTGAAACTAAGCCGAGAATATTGAGTTACTATTTGCCAAAAACACTTGTGCTACTTGTATTATAACTGTGCTGCTAAAGTAGCTGTAATATATTGAGTAAGGCACATCTCTTAAAAGTTGCTTTCATTTCTTGAATGCACTTTCTCCTATGTAAAGTGACAGGAATGTCTATGAGCTGCTTTACTTAGGGCCAAGCACAAACCTGAATATTTGATAACTGTCACTCCTTGTTTTATAGTGAGTTAGTTACAGATTGAAAATGCTGTGGACAAGATGTGTGCAGAAACTAGATTAGCATGAGGGAGATACAGAAAGCTTTAGAGTACTATTGAGTAGGAACTTGAAAAAGGTGAGGATGCAACACAATATAACAAAGTTAAAGGGTATGATGTGAAGGAGGTGGGGAGGAGAAATCAGTGTAAAATAGAGCCCAGGCAGACTCAAATTCACATTTGATTTATTTGAAACAAAAATAGAGCTGGGAAGAACTTGGATAATGAGTAATCTTTTAAGGGATTGTATGGGCATTGTGGAGTGAAAACATAATGTTGGTGAAATTGACTCCTGAAATTTGATGTACAGAACACTCCCTACATCCTGAAAATGCCCAGGCTGTAGCCGGTGGAACATCAAGATGGTAGTGGCAGGTAAGAAGGACCGTGTGAATAATGATGAGATGGAAATTAGCAAGAATTAAGAAGGGAGGAATAATGCAAGTGATTGTGTCAAGAATCGAAGGATGGGGGTAAGAAACAATAAGAAAATGGCACCTAGTTTTGTAAGAACTTTCATATTTCTAGATTATAAAGGTATATTATTGCCAGTTCAGATCTATAGACGTACACTTCTCATTTTTTAAAAATTAGAAAATGACTTATTAGGATAAATCAGAATTAATTTAAAAATATAAATTTTCTGATTGCCGTAAAATATTCCATTCCTTCATCCCAACTTATCAAATCAACTTAAACATTCTAACGTGACGATGAGCAACACTTCACTTTTATAATTCAGTCTTTGTGGTAAGACTGGACTGCGGTAGAGTTAACAGACAAGAGCACAACGTGAATGATTTGGAGTCATCAAATTAACTTCAGAAGCTAGATGTCTGTAATCAGTTGGAAAGTTCAATGGCAATTATAGTGCACTGATGTTTTGCCAGTGCAAATAAATTAGCAGTCAAAGTTCAAATGACAATACATCAAAATATGAAAAAGAGTTCAGTAAATCTGGCAACTTGTTGGTTGTCACCTGGCTATTCAAGGGTAGGAGACAAAAACATCTGTCATTGAGAAAATGCTAGAGTCCATTATAAATGATGTAATAGCAGAGCATTTAAAAAAATACATTAAAATGAAACCAAGACAACATGGTTTTGTAAAAGGAAAATTATGCTTAACAAATTCATTACAGTCCTTTGGGGAGGTAGCGAGCAAGGTAGATAAAGACAACCAGTAGTTATAAAATGTTTGGATTTCAAAAAGGCATTTCATAAGACACAGTACATAACACTACTTAAGACAAGAGCCCATGGTGCTGGGGGTAGAATATTAGCATGGATAGAGGATTGGCTAACTAATAAAAGATAGTGACTTGGAATGAAGGGGGCATTTTCAAGATGGCAACTTGTAACTGATAGACTGCCACAATGATCAGTGCTGAGCTACTGTTCATTAAAAGAAATATTAATGACTTAGATAATGGAAGTGAATCTTGTATTGCAAGTTTGCGGCTGACACAAAATTTAGGTGGGAAGGCAACTAGTAAGGATAACACAAAGAACCCACATAGGGGTATGGGCAGGCTGAGTCAGTAAAATCTTGGGAAAATGTGAGGTTATGCATATTGGCAGGAATAATTAAACATTTTACCCTAATCTTCCAGAACAAGAACCAGATTCTTGTGCAGGAAACAGAAAAAAAGTGGCCTTTTTTTGGAACAAGGCAATGAAATTTTCTTGGGGCTATAGGAGAGAACTGGGAGAAATTTGTTTGAGTCAAAAGAACACAATTTATAATCGTTAGATTGGGATATCAAAGTGATATTGATTGAGTGTTAATACTTCCTAAACAAAGTTCTTTTCCACGTCATTAAGATTTTGATTAAAACTTTTTTTTAAAGAACAGAGACTTATTTCTAATTTCCAAATGGATGGCACAAAGAGGGAAGAATAAAAAAATGTTATTTTTAAATATGACAAATAAAGGGGAGAGCAGATCCATCTTGGTAGAATTGGGAAATGATCTACTATTTAGTAGGGCTAATGAAGTTATTCTAGAGTGACTAGTTTTTAAAATATTTCTGATTTAGTGTTACTAAATATTTGAAGCAGTAGAAAATGCAGAGGTATGGAATAGTGTGGCAGTTTTAGGTTTCCCTCCATTGAAGCGCCAGCATGTCCTAATCTCTGAATTCTTAGTTGGCATAAGGATAGATTAGAAACTTAAATGCATTGATGAATGCATAGGAGGAATGAATTTTGATTCATGGGACACTGGCACCATTACTGGGGAAATAGGAAGCAATTTAATCAGATGTGCTTCTACCTAAGCTGGGCTAAGTCTGCACATTGCTGTGTAAAATACTGTAAAACACCTGTGCATTTAAATATATTGGCCACGTTCAGCAAGATAGGCTATAGGCAAGTATCAGCATTCTACAGTTGTAGATAACAATCACAAATTTAGATTTTTAAAAATAAAAGAAATTATTGAATTGAGGGAATAGAAATTGACAAAAATAAACTAGTGATTAGAGTAACATCAGTGAAAAATAAAAATAAAGCTGAAGGTATTATCTTTGAATAAACAAAACAAATGAATTAATAGCATAAATAAAAATTAATTCATGCATTAGTTTTTAAAGAGTGGCTGTGTCATGACCAAAGTTGGGAATTAAATACTCCAGGATGTTTGACCTTCAGAAGAAATGAGTAAATGGATTTGGGAGAGATTGGTCTTATTCATAAACTTGGGATCACAAAAGTGGAAGCAAAGGGTCTTACCTTAGAAATTCAAGGTACTGAATCAGTTTAGATGGCACTAAGACACAAGCAGAAAAGAATTGTGAAATAATTTATTGGCCTTCCAGTTCTAGTGTTGGGCAGAATATAAATCAGGAAATTAGCTTGCAGCAAGAATAATATGGTAATTACAGGGGACCAGGGGACTTGATAAAATTGATCACACTGAACTTGGATATGTGGAAGGGCAATTGTGTGTTAACAAAGCTGTTAAGTTTTTGAGGTAAGTAGCGGGACAGATAATGGGGAATCAGTGGTTTTACTGCATTGGCATTTTTTTTAAAAAGCATTTAATGTAGCATGAGATTATTACACATGGAATTGTGGGAAATCCATTGGCATAGATCGAAATCGACAAAACAGTAAGTAGTATATCAGTAATTTTCAGGTTGGCAGGCAGAAACTATTTGAGGTGCTACATGAGTCAGTACTTGAATAGGAGTTCTTTGCAGTGTGTAAAATGACTTGAATGAAGGGATCATGTGTAATATATCCAGGTTTGTTGACTATGCTAAGTTATGTGAGAAAGTAAACTTTGAGGAGGCCACAAGGATATAAGAACATGGCATACAATATTTAAAGTGGAGAAATGTGAAGTTATCTGCTTTGTTAGGAAAAGTACCGAAGTAGAATATTTTTTTAAATGGTGAGGAAAAGAATCTGAGTCCCTTTTATACATACAATCAGTATGCAGACTTAGCAAATAACGAAGAAAGCTAATGTCACAAAAGGATTGCACAGAAAAGAATGGGTGTAGTGCAATTGTAGCAGGCCTTGTTATGCTACACATTGAGTACTGTAGCAGTTATACTTTGCTTATTGGTTTTGGTAGGAGTGCAACAACAATTCATTATCCTATGAGGAGAAACTGACACGTATTAATTTTTTCAACAGTTTGGAAGCGTGACTAGTGATCGCATTGAAACATATTGTGACACGACTACATCAGAAGTTACTAGAAAAACTCAGTGGCTCTGAAAGAGAGTTGTTGGATCCAAAAAGTTAACTTTGCTTTCTTTCCTCAAATGTTGCCAGACCTGCTGAGTTTTTCTAGCAATTTCTGATTTCGTTTCTGATTTCCAGCACCTGCAGTTCTTTGGGGTTTTTTTTCAGGTGTGGAACTATTGTGTTGGAATTATTCCAACTGCAAATCATAGGAAAAACTACCTTCTTAACTGTTCGTGCTTGATATGGGCAGTTTTGCAAAGCTGATGTCTGAAAACTCCATCATCGATAACACGGCAGACCTAGACACAATGCACAGAAAGTGAAGTCATGTGTTCTTGCCAAAAAAAAACACGATGCCAGAATTGCTGCGAAGCAGGAGACACCCTGAATTTTAAATTACAAGATCATTTCGGTAGAGCTGCTGTACCATTTTCTGAAAGTATTATATAGTTTTTTTTTGCAATTCCTTTCTGTTTCTTATCACTTAGTTGCAAATGAATGTAATGACTTTTAATTTCAAGTATTTAATTGCATTGTTATTTAATGATTGGAAGTGTAATTAGTTTTCTTAACATTGTGTCATTTAATAATTAGTGAATGCATGTGAGTGAGAGAGATAAGTGAATATGGGCGTATGGTAGCAGGTGCAGCCTAGTGTCAGATGCAAGACAGGCGATGTCAGTGGTATAGTTAGAGCAGATTTTAAGCCCCCTAATTTTTCCTGGTTAATTATTTGTGGAAGTGAGTCAGAATCCTTTGAAGTCCCCAACTATAACTCAGAGTTGAAGATGTACTTAGGACGGTTCCAGGTCGGGGCAATTACCCATCAGAAGTTTAAATCAGTCAGACAATTTATGCACAGTTAATATGTGTGAGGATTCAAATGCACATTTTTAGCCAACACTGGTGTAATGGCTGTTTGAAGATCTGGGCTATAATTCTTGAGCTATATGATGGATTCTAATTGGATAATTCCCCAGTCTAGAATTAGGAATTATGTGTTGGAGATCAGGAGAAATATTGTTCAGAGTTGTGAATCTCTGAATATCTGCAGTGGACCATTCCAGTCACTAGTTTCAACAAAGAGATGGACAAAATGTTTGGATATCAGGCGATTTTAAAAAAAAATCAGAGGATTATAGGGATAATTCAGGCATAGAATGCTGAGTAGAAGATCAACCACGATATTAATGAATGACTGAACTCTGCCCACTGCAGCTCCTGTTTCTCTGATACTGGTACACTGGGTTAAATGCCTTTCTGTGTTGGAAACTTTTATGGTTCTATAAGTAAAAACAAAAGTAATTGTCTAGAGAGAAAAATTTAGTAATCTGAAAATCCATTTCACCTGAAGTTAATTTCTCCAACTCTTATTTACCAACAAAAAAAGTACAAAGCTACATGTTTGATTGAATACATTGTTTTCACTGTTGAATGCAGCTTTGACAGCTCGTAAAATTTGTTTTCTGTTTTAAACTTGCAAGATTACAACTGCATAAATGATACATATTTTATTTTTGAATGCACCATAAATTAATCTTTTCAAATTGCAAGTTTCTGTTGTAAATTTGTAATGATTTTGTTGAACATGGTAATAATTCCTACTGTAATCTACAAATCTATGTTCTTAGCTATCTCAGTAACAATCGAATAAGCATTCTGGAACCTGGCACATTTGATAATTTGTCAAGCACCTTACAAGTTCTTCGACTGAGCAAAAATCGGATTTCACATCTACCTGTCAAGATTTTCAAGTTGCCACATTTGCTGCATCTGTGAGTATAAACCCTGATAAAATTTTCATTATTTTGTGTATTCTAGTTTGGTTGTACTTGTCAATAGTTTCAGAATCATTTTTCACTCTTGCAGATTCACTGGTTAAATAACTGGTATGCCTAATGTAATTGTTCAGCATTTATTTAAATGCAATGTATACTGCAAATATAATTGATCTCTAACTTACAAGTAAGTGTTATAGGTCTCCTCCTTAATGAGTGGGAAAAAAAATCTTTTCATTTAAAATTTCCTGTGCTACTTACTATTTATAAGATCTGAATTTTAGTTCCATATTTAATGCAAACTTAATTTTGCTGTTAAATTCAGCATTGTCATGATATTCCTCCAGCATTACTGAAGTCATAGCGATTGGATGTAAGCTAGTGTTCATATTGTTCTGTTGCTACCATGTATAGTACAAATTTAATAGCAAGTTCAGTATCGATCTAATCTTCAGTAGTTACCTTTACTGCTTAGATTACTGGTACCTCCTACAATTTAATTTTATATTTCTCCAACTGTTGGGATGCACTTGAACTGCATGGAATCTCTGTGCATGAAGTGTATTTAGCGTTTCATATGCATAAATTAATTTACCATTGTACATTGTTCTGCAGTTTATTTGCATTTTGATAAATCTTTACCGAATCCTAATCTAATTTTTGTTAGCATCAATGGATTCCAGACTAAACAAAATCACGCACTCAACTAACATATCAATGACAAATATTGAACAACTTAGCCCACAGCTGTTGTAGTTTAGAAAGGTTGGAAGGAGAAACCTGTGAGTTTGATATTGGTGGTGTGTAGATTATTGGAGGTCATTCTAAAAGCTAGGATTTACATGCATTTGGAGAGGCAGGTCTGATTGAAGGGAAATCATCACTCAAACATGATTGAGTTTTTTTTGAGGAAGTAACCACAAATATTGATGAGAGCAAAACAGTAGACGTTGTTTACATGGACTTTAGTACGGTCTTTGATTAGGTTCCACGTGGTAGACACATTAGTAAAGTTTAAGTCATACATGATTCAGGGAGAACTTGCTAATTGGATACAAAATTGGCGAGATGGTAACGTGATCGTAGAGTTGTTTTTTCAAACTGGAGGCTTGTGACCAGTGGTGTTCCACAGGAATTAATACTGATCCACTTTTGTTTTCATTCACATGGTTTGTATAAATGACAAACCTAGGAGACACGGTTAGTGAATTTGCGGATGACTCCAAAATTGGTAATATGGTGGACAGTAAAGAAAGTGCTTCATAATCTCAGATAAATCTGATCAGTTGGTCCACTGGGCTGAGGAATGGCAGATTGCATTTAATTTGAACAAAGAGGAGATATTGCATTTTGTCAAGACAAACAAGGGCAGGACTTATATCATTAATATTAGAGCCCTGGATAATGTTGTAGAACAGATAAACTAAGGGGTTCAAATATGTAGAAATTTACGTCACATGGTTGGTTAAGAAGGTGTTTAGCACGCTTGCCTTCATTGCTGAGACCTTTGAGTATAGGAGTTGGGGTGTCATGTTGAGGTCTTGCAGGATGTTGATGAGGCCTCTTCTGGAGTACTGTGTACAGTTCAGCTCACTCTGCTATAGGAGGGTATTGTTAAATTGGAGAGGGTTCAGAAAAGATTTACCAGGATGGGAATACAAGGTTTGAGTTAGGCTGGGACTTTTGTCACTGCAGGATTGGAGGTTGAGGGGTGCATTGAGAGGGTTATAAAATCATGAAAGGCCTAGATATGGTGAATAGTGAGGGTCTTTTCCCGAGGGTGGGGGAGTTCAAAATTTGGGGCATATTCTTAGTGTGAGAGGAGAAAGATTTGAAAAGGGCATGAGGGGCAACTTTTTTTTTACACAGTGGTTCATTTGTGGAATGAACTGCCAGAGGAAGTGGTGAATGAAGGTAAAGTTCAAAAGGCATTTGGATAAGTACATAAATGGGAATGGTTTGGAGGGATATGGGCCAAATTTGGGCAAGTGAGACTAGTTTGGTTTTGGAACGTGATCAGCGTGGAGTACTTCTACCAAAAAGTCTGGTTCCATGCTGTGAGACACTGATCAGAAGTGATCTTATTGAAACATGTAAGTTTCTGAATGGACTTATTAGGCTAAAGAACCAGTGGATGTTTCCTCTTGTGGGAGAGACCAGAACTAGGTGACACAGTTTATAAGTAAGAGATCTCAGTCTAATGATAGAGAGAAAAGGGAAAACATTTATCAAAGGTACAGCAGATTCAAAATTCCAACTGCTATATTCCTGCTATCAAGTCCTATGTGATCGCTACCTTACTTGGAAGTTATTTATCTACATAGATAGTGGGTTGCATATCTGGCTTAATTTACTATATGACTACTTACTTTTCTGCCAAAAGTGGTATTTGTATGTCATATCTCCCTGTCTATTCCTTTTGCATTATTTTTATCTCTTATTAAAATTTTTTTGTGTGAAATAAAAACATTAATGATGGATCAGATTAGAGGCAGTCCAACTCATCCATGTTGACCAGATATCCTAAATGAATCTAGTTTCATTTGCCAGCAGTAGGGAATGCTGAATGAATAAAGAAATTGAGGGTTTGGTTCAGAAAAAGAAGAAAGCATATGTCAGGTATAGACAGGATAGATCGAGTGAATCCTTAAAAGAGTATAAAGGAAGTAGGAGTATACTTAAGAGGGAAATCGGGAGGACAAAATGGGACATGAGATAGCTTTGGCAAATAGAATTAAGGAGAATCCAAAGGGTTTTTACAAATATATTAAGGACAAAAAGGTAACTAGGGAGAGAATAGGGCCCCTCAAAGATCAGCAAGGTGGTCTTTGTGTGGAGCCACAGAAAATGGGGGAGATACTAAATGAATATTTTGTATCAGTATTTAATGTGGAAAAGGATATGGAAGATATAGACTGTAGGAAAATAGGTGGTGACATCTTGCAAAATGTCCAGATTACAGAGGAGGAAGTGCTGGATGTCTTGAAACGGTTAAAAGTGGATAAATTCCCAGGACCTGTACAGGTGTACCCGAGAACTCTGTGGGAAGCTAGAGAAGTGATTGCTGGGCCTCTTGCTGAGATATTTGTATCATCGATAGTCACAGGTGAGGTGGCGGATGACTAGAGGTTGGCAAACGTGGTGCCACTGTTGAGGAAGGGTGGTAAAGACAAGCCAAGGAACTATAGACCGGTGAGCCTGACCTCAGTGGTGGGCAAGTTGTTGGAGGGAATCCTGAGGGACAGGATGTACATGTATTTGGAAAGGCAAGGACTGATTAGGGATAGTCAGCATGGCTTTGTGCGTGGGAAATCATGTCTCACAAACTTGATTGAGTTTTTTGAAGAAGTAACAGAGGATTGATGAGGGCAGAGCAGTAGATGTGATCTATATGGACTTCAGTAAGGCGTTTGACAAGGTTCCCCATGGGAGACTGATTAGCAAGGTGAGATCTCATGGAATACAGGGAGAACTAGCCATTTGTATACAGAACTGGCTCTAAGGTAGAAGACAGAGGGTGGTGGTGGAGAGTTGTTTTTCAGATTGGAGGCCTGTGACTAGTGCAGTGCCACAAGGATCGGTGCTGGGTTCTCTACTTTTTGTCATTTACATAAATGATTTGGATGCGAGCATAAGAGGTACAGTTAGTAAGTTTGCAGATGACACCAAAATTGGAGGTGTAGTGGACAGCGAAGAGGGTTACCTCAGATTACAACAGGATCTTGACCAAATGGGCCAATGGGCCGAGAAGTGGCAGATGGAGTTTAATTTAGTTAAATGCAAGGTGCTGCATTTTGGGAAAGCAAATCTTAGCAGGAATTATACACTTAATGGTAAGGTCCAAGAGAGTGTTGCTGAGCAAAGAGACCTTGAAATGCAGGTTTATAGCTCCTTGAAAGTGGAGTCGCAGGTAGATAGGTTAGTGAAGAAGGCGTTTGGTATGCTTTCCTTTATTGGTTAGAGTATTGAGTACAGGAGTTGGGAGGTCGTGTTGCGGTGTACAGGACATTGGTTAGGCCACTTTTGGAATATTGTGTGCAGTTCTGGTCTCCTTCCTATCGGAAAGATGTTGTGAAACTTGAAAGGGTCCAGAAAAGATTTACAAGGATGTTGCCAGGGTTGGAGGATTTGAGCTATAGGGAGAGGCTGAGCAGGCTGGGGCTGTTTTCCCTGGAGCATCAGAGGCTGAGGGGTGACCTTATAGTGGTTTACAAAATTGAGGGGTATGGATAGGATAAATAGACAAAGTCTTTTCCCTGGGGTTGGGGAGTCCAGAACTAGAGGGCATAGGTTTAGGGTGAGAGGGGAAAGATATAAAAGAGACCTAAGGGGCAAGTTTTTCACGCAGAGGGTGGTACATGTATGGAATGAGGTGCCAGAGGATGTGATGGAGGCTGGTACAATTGCAACATTTAAGAGGCATTTGGATGGGTATATGAATAGGAAGGGTTTGGAAGGATACGGGCTGGGTGCTGGCAGGTGGGACTAGATTGGGTTGGGATATCTGGTCAGCATGGACAGGTTGGATGGAAGAGTCTGTTTCCATGCTATATATCTCTATGACTCTATTTTGCCCATATCCCTTTAAACCTTTCCTATTCATATACTCAACCAGTTGCCTTTTAAATGCTGTAATTGTACCAGTCTCCACCACTTAGTCTGTCAGCTAATTCTATACACGCACCAACCTCTGCGAGATCCTTTTAAAATTTTTCCATTCTCAATCTATGCCCCCTTGTTTTGGACTCCTCAATCCTAGGAAAATGACCTTGTGTATTTACCATATCCATGCCCCTCCTAATTTTATAAACTACTTTAAGATCACCCCTCAGTCTTCAATGCTTCAGGGACAGTAGTCCCAACCGATTAAGCCTCTCCCTGTAGCTCAAATTGTCCAACCTTGGCAACGTCCATGTAAATCTTTTCTGAACCCTTTCAAGTTTCGCAACCTCCTTCCTATGGCAGGGTTACCAGAATTGCATGCAGTATTCTGAAAGTGGCCTAACCAATGTCCTATACAACTGCAATGTGACCTCCCAACTCCCATACTCAGTGCACTGACCACTAAAGGTACGCCTGCCCATCGTTGCCTTCACTATCTTATCTACGTGCAACTCTGCTTTCAAGGACCTCCACTTCAAGATCACTTTATTCAGCAACACTCCCAGGGTCTTACCATTAATTGTACCAGTCCTGCCCTGATTTCCCTTTCCAAAATGCAACACCTCACATTTATCTAGATTAAACTCCATCTGCCACTTCTCAGCCCATTGGCCCATCTGATTAAGATCCCATTGTACTTTGAGGTAACTTTCTTGGTTATCCACTACACCAATTTTGGTGTCATCTACAAACTTACTAACCATACCTCCTATGTTCGTATCCAAATTATTTATAGATTATTGAAACATTTGTATTTCTCGATTGTTGCAAACAGGAATCTATGACCTTCTGTTCTCTTGAAGCAAAGCTAGGTAAATCTAGAGTAAGACTTCTTAAAAAATTTTATTGAGAATTCAATTGATGCAGATATTCCAAAATGATGTGAGCAATGTTCTCTCGCTGTTACCATTGACGTGACAAATGGAATTATGAATGGAAGTTGTTTGTGATTGATATAAACTCAGATTTGTGGGACTGCATTTTTCATCACAAAGAACCAGACCTGACTCGTATTTGTTTTAAGCAATTTGTCGAATTACTGCTGAAATTAATGTTAGCCTTAAGAATAAAGATCATTGGGTTGCTTCGCATGACTGCTTTCTATGACTTGTGAAATTTGCAGCTACCACATGGTAGAGCAGACAGTGCCTTCATAATTTTTAAACTGTTTTTTTCATGGGATTTAACTGTTGCTGGCAAGCCCAATAATTTTTTTTTCCAACCCTAATTGTCTTGAACTGAGTGACTTGCTAGGATAATTCAGAGAGTAGTTAAGATCAGCCTCTTTGCTATGGATCTGAAGTCATATGTGGTCCAGATTTCCTTCCTTTTTTAAGGACAGTCGTATGTTTTCATCACAATTAATAGGTTTCATTGTCATTATTTACTGAAACTAGCTTTATTAATTAAATGTAAATCCTACCATCTGCCTTGGTGGGCTTTCAATTCCATAAGCTCACTGACTTGTTATGGCACAAGAGGAAGCCATTTGGCCTTTTAAGCCTGCACATGTCCTGTTACCTACCTCTCCTGTTACCTAGTGCCAATTTCCTGTCTTTTCCCTGTAACCCTGCATATGGCAGATGTTCTGGATTACAAGTCTAGTGCCATATGCTACGTCAATTGTGAATGGCATAACAGTGACATACTGGTATTAAAGAGCAAAGACAAACCTCTGGTATGTTTTGAATTCTGGACTGAATCTAAATGTTTGGTGGTCTCAACACAAGAATATTCAATTTGCACTGGGTCTTGTTGACTAGTTTTGTTCTGAAAACTTTAAAGTTTGGAAATCAAATACACTGTACTTTTCACTTTCATCATTTCAACACATTTGGAATTTGGATCAGTTAATTTGGGAGCTGCCTATTTTTAATACTAGCAGAAATGAGAGAACAATTGAAAGTGAAAGCAGACTTAAGGAAAAGTTTTTGCACAATTTATGTTCCAGAGAACTGAACCGAAACAGAATACGTCTCATCGATGGGTTAACATTCCATGGATTAGACAGCTTAGAAGTGCTTAAATTGCAGAGGAATAACATCAGCAAACTCATGGATGGTGCCTTTTGGGGTCTTGCCAGGATGCAAGTTTTGTAAGTCATGTTTACAAAATGATATCTCAGATATGAGGATTCTAGAAGGTCATCTATAGCAGAAATGCACTATGTTGCAGGATTCTGCATTGTTATAAAATCATTACATCACAGAAAGATTCATCACGTTGAGTTCATGAAGACTGTCATGGACAAGCCAATCAATCATTTGCATTTCTACCCCTGCCACCCTAATATCCTGTCCCTGTAGCCCCTATTTTGTTCATCTTCCTTCTATCTTGTTACTTCCCATATGCATTCTCCTTATAAAAGTTTGTTGGCCTGTTGTTACAGTCACTTATATGTTCAATATGTGGCATTGTAGGCTGTTATTCTAACGCCTACATGTACTTTCATCTTTTGCTCCATTTATATTTATCATTTGCTGAAGTGAATCTGGACAGTGGAAGGTGTCATTACCTTCTGAGTTTACCCTGAAATATCATATTGCGCAATGTTATAATGCTATAAAAAACTGCAGTTCAAACTTTAGTAGATGTCTAAATTTTCTATCTGTCCCAGTGAGTAGGTGATAGATGGGGATTCTAAGGCTTTTTGATTTTGTAGATTTGTCGACTTTGTTGGTCACGTCATTGGTTAGTTTGGTGTGAAAATTTGAATTGTAGTCAGTTTTAACAAATGTAGTATTTGTAATGCATTTCATTTCTTGTGGTCCTATGTTTTGTTTGAAGGTAGCATAACTCGCATATTTATCTTTTCTAGACATTTGGACAATAATGTCTTGAATGAAGTGAAAAGTGGCTGGCTTTATGGATTGTCTTCTCTGCAGCAGCTTTTTCTGAACTACAATACTATCTCTCGAATACATCCTGATGCCTGGGCATTCTGCCAGAAGTTAGTGGAATTGTAAGTCCCCCCCTCCCCCAATAGCACTTGTGAAATTAGAGCGATGGATTCACATATATTTGTGAATGATGTCACTGATGTAATCGTGACAAAGTGAGAGCACATTCCGAGATGGTTGTAGAAGTAGCATTGTATTAAATTATAGTCTGTATATGAAGTTAATAGTGTTGGAATACTTGTGACTACACCGAAGTAATGAAGTAGCACAGCAGATAAAGACAATCAACTCTTATAATATTCTGGTATGTGGACAAACTGAAACTTGGAATAAGGACAAACTTGATTGTGATGTGAATGTTCGATTCCCAACCCCATCCCAAAGCATTAAACATCTCTAAATCTGTGCAGAGTAATTTAGTTATTAGAGTGATAGTCAGAGAGATGTATAGAGTGCAAACAGACCCTTCGGTCCAACTCGTCCATGTCGATCAGATATCCCAACCCAATCTAGTCCCACCTGCCAGCACATGGCCCATATCCTTCCAAACCCTTCCTATTCATATACCCCTCCAAATGCCTCTTAAATGTTGCAATTGTACTAACCTCCACCACTTCCTCTGGCAACTCATTCCATACATGTACCACTCTGAGTGAAAAAGTTGCCCTGTAGGTCTCCTTTTTATATTTTTCCCCTCTCACCCTAAACCTATGCCCTCTAGTTCTGGACTCCCCGACCCCAGGGAAAAGACTTTGTCTATTTATCCTATCCATGCCCCTCATGACTTTATGAACCTCTACAAGGTCATCCTGTGGCCTCTGACACTACAGGGAAAACAGCTCTAGTCTATTCAACCTCTCTCTATAGCTCAAATCCTCCAACCCTGGCAACATCCTTGTAAATCTTTTCTGAACCCTTTCAAGTTTCACAATATCTTTCCGATAGGAAGGACACCAGAATTGCATGCAATATTCTAAAAGTGGCCTAACCAATGTCCTGTACAGCGCAACATGACCTCCCAATTCCTGTACTCAATATTTTGACTAATAAAGGAAAGCATACCAAACGTCGTCTTCACTAAGCTATCTACCTGCGACTCCACTTTCAAGGAGCTATGAACCTAAACTCCAAGGTCTCTTTGTTCAGCAACACTACCTAGGACCTTACCATTAAGTGTATAAGTCTTGCTAAGATTTGCTTTCCCAAAATGCAGCACCTTGCATTTATCCAGATTAAACTCTATCTGCCACTTCTCAGTCCTTTGGCCCATCTGATCAAGATCCCGTTGTAATCTAAGGTGACCTTTTTCACTGTCCACGACACCTCCAATTTTGGTGTCATCCGCAAACCTACTAACTATGTCTCTTATGCTCACAATCAAATTATTTATATAAATGATGAAAAGTAGTGGACCCAGCACTGATCCTTGTGGCACTGCACTAGTCACAGGCCTCCAGTCTGAAAAGCAACCCTCTACCCCCACCCTCTGTCTTCTACCTTTTAAGCCACTTCTGTATCCAAATGGCGAGTTCCCCCTGTGTTCCATGAGATCTAACCTTGCTCACCAGCCTCCCATAGGGAAGCTTGTCGAATGCGTTACTGAAGTCCATTGTTTAGTTTTAGTTTGTTTTTAAAGTTGTAGTTGCAAAATCTATAATACACAGCAAACAATCCATTGTGGAGGATGTGAAAACCTCTTCTTGACAGAGTTAAATCATTTCAATCAAGTTGAAATGCATTTTACGGTAAGTTTGATGAAAACTTATTTTTGCAGTTAGCACATTTATATTTGCTTGTTTGTTACTTCATTCAATTCGAACGAAGTTAAACCTGTTGGGTATATGTAAACTTTCACATTGAGATTCTAGATTTTCCAGCACTCATGAGTTGAACAGAATTGAATTCTAGCTGACTGTTGGTTGTTGGTTGTTCTGTTTTCATTCTAGTCAATTTGATTGCTCCCTGTTCTTTCCTCAAAGGTTAGTGGTATGAAGTAATTTGAAAAACCTTTTACTTGAAGGACTACTCATTTGGAATGAAAGACAGCAAGCGTGATGTACATTAGAGGGAGATCTTTGAGGGTTTAAATTAATTAGGAATAACATGGGGGATATTGTGCACTTGGGTACAGAATAATTGAGGGTAAGTGCATAAGTTACAAGATGTTTTGTATGTTTCAGTCACCACTGAAACATGTAAAGTTAGCTTTGCTTAGATGTGGACGGAAGAAAATAAATGGAATAATTAAAATTGTGTGATTCATGTTATTTTGACTTGTCACAGTTATACAAATAGGTTGCTATGAAGTAGTTTTCTGTTTTACTTTAATAAGAGTATACAGAATGACTGTACATGTGTCTTATTTGATTTTATTTGTTGCTGGGTGGGAAATTATCTTTTAGCTAGTTTTCTGTGTTTTAGGGTAGTCTTCTGTCTGACTTTCCATTGGTGGTAATACTTCAGTAAATATTTTCTAAAAGTTTGTTTTGTCAAAATTTTACTTTCATTGAAATTGTAACATTTGGTTATAGGCTAGTAGATAGAATATAAATATCCTGAAAACAAACATTGCTTTTCCTCAGTTTGGGATCAAAATTACATTCTGGTTTGAAAAAATAACGAGTTAATTCTGGTAACAAGTGATATTAATTCTGAATTTAAATGGGAGATCTGTTGATCTTTGCAGTTTTTCTTTCAGTTCATCTAATACCTAAAATATCCTATTTTACTCCTTGGATTGCTTGACATAAATTAAAATTTTAGTATTCAGTCAATGCATTTTGATGGATGATTGGTATGTATTTGTGTTCGTTAGGATTCCAAGAGCATTTTTGAGATTTTTCAAATAAATGAAGAACTTCATACTATTGCATAATATATCTCATCTACCTCTTGGGTTAAAGGGATCAAAGAGTATGAGGAGAAAGCAGAAACAGGATACTGAGTTCGATGCTCAACCATAATCATTTTGTTACTGTTTAACATCTCTTTAACCCATTATCAGCTTTCATAATGTTAACACAAGGTCACAAATATGCTTTTTACGAACAGTTAGCCGACAATCCTATATTTTTGGTGCGCATTTCAGAAAAGTTCCAGCTGGGATTTCATAGTTACAGATTAAAAATCCCATGATATTGCCTCACTAAGTAAAATGTTTAATAAACAGAAATAATGTTGATTTGTATACAAATGAGTGCAAATCAGGCTGTCCTCTAAACTTGAATGCGGATTGAGTCCACAAATTAAACTTGATCTGAAATCCACAGAAGGTTGACATATATGCAGGTTGATACACATGGATGCTTTACGTTTGTGTGCAGTGTACCATAGCTGTTTGTTCTCCCCCCTGTTTTCTGTTTTCTTTATCTGGATTGTATGGGACAAGGGATGAAAGTTGTTTTAATTTTCCCTCTGCCCACTGTGGCCAGTTTGTGTTTTTTTTAACACTTTAAATAATTGAATCGAGATTTGTTTTTTTTCTTACTGCCACCCTGGTGGCTCAGCTGGTTAAGGCAATGAAAAGCTGAGTTCAGTAAAACAAGGTGAGAATGCTTGAACTGCAATTAATCTTGGGCGTTGCACTACCATAATCTCTAAAGAAAATGCTTAAATGAGGTCAGTATTAGACTGACCCCCACTGTTTGATTCAGAGTTTGCTAGGTTATTAAGGGTTGCATATTATTGATCTGAAGGTCAGAATACTTGTGGAAATGCACTGTAGCAAGATTTCAGCAACAGGTAAAAGGTAAAGATTGTTTGGTGAGGGGAGAAGGAAGGGTCAATGCATTATTTCTGTGTCAAAGGTAAAGCTGCCTCTGTATGCAAAATAGCTATTAACGAATTATATATTTTATTAATTTTTCTAAGTCTTATGATTTTTCTTCTCAGAAATCTTTCTCACAATAACCTGATCAGGTTGGATGAGGGAAGCCTAACAGGACTAAGCGGACTCCGGATTCTTCGCTTAAGTCACAACAGTATAAGCCATATTGCTGATGGGACCTTTAAAGGACTTCGAACTCTACGAGTATTGTACGTATTGAAATTTGCTATATAGTGAGACATGAACAAGTTTGATTCCAATTCGGATAATCTGCTGTAACAATTTAGAAGACGCACTACTGTGACTGATGTTTCATAATAAGTTAGATATACTGAATCCTCTGTTCTCGTTTAAATCAAAATTGTTACATCAAATCATTTCTCTATTAACATGTAATAGCCTTGTGAAAACTGTTTATGTCAACCTTGGTGGTAAGCCACTGAAGTGACTTGTTACTAGAAATTAGTCTGATAGCATGCTGAACATCTGGTTAGTGCTCAGTTAGTTCATGTAAACAATTCCTTTACACTTTCTTGCAAATTAGAGATTTCCCTAATTGAATCAATATTTTTCCCTTGTTTGTTAACACCAAAACGAAACTAACAGTCGTTCCTCTAATTTGCGGGTGGCGAGATCTTACTATATACAGATTGGCTGCCATATTTTCCTACTCTGCAGTATTTATTCTGGTGTAGTCAATGTTATTAACTCTGATGTACTTTGGGACATTCTGAGGTTGTCAAAAGAGTTATAAAAATGTAAGTTTTTTTATATTGTTGGTGTTTTAAGGGCATTTGTGAATCAAGGCTGTTACTGGTAATCAGATAAGTAGATATTTGTGATTTATTCAGTTTATTGCTACATTAATGAAATAATTCATGTCATTTTTTATGTATTTGTATTAAACAAAGGGATTAAGTAAATCTAATCTTGTGCAATAATGCCCCAAATTATGTATACTTGAATGAAATTGCAAAGATCTTGTGGCTTTCTGTGTTTGACATTTCTTGAGATTTTAAATGCTGAATTGTATGTATATATACTTGCTTTGAAAAGCATCTGGGGAAACCATGCTTTTAAAGTATTTGTTTTCACATTTTGTAGTTAAGCAGTTGACATTTACTCAGCTTGTGTGCAAATGTATACAGTAGCTATCTATTTCTACATGAGAGGTCTGTAACCTTTTAGTTTGATACTTCTGGTTTAAAGTTTAACAATCATAATGTATAAAAATGTTTGCTGAAAAGTTAGACTGTTTCATTGACCAGTGTAAAGTTTTTCTTGACTTTTAACTCTCTTCCACCCTTCCTGCTACAATAAGAAATCCACCTACAATACTTGTTAGCTTTTGCCAACTGCTTTTGTGCCATCTGCTTCTTCCTGGTTTAGCACAGATCAGTTAATGTAGAAATAGCAAATGACACATTACTCAATTGCTATGCACAACCTTTTCAATTGTAAGTATTTTATCAGGTAAATATAAGAGAAATAGCAGTGGAAACAAATTGTAATGTAGCTTCAAAATTTTTTTTAAAATGGATTAAGTGGGGCAGAGAAGGTTAGCAGCCTGAAAAACTAAATTATGAACCTCCGCATCTAACTGCTTTTAATTGCCTACTAATTTTTAAATAGTGGCTCCTGATCAGAAAATCTCAAACAAACATATTTTTATTATTATCAAATTAAGCTGTGTAAGTTTATTGGTAAAATGTTCTGATCCAAAAATTACATATTTTATATACCTTTTTCTAATAGACTAACAGTTGTCTATATCAGTGCTGTCTGCTAGAGATAGAGAACTGTAGAGTATGTTGGGTATATTGAGGAAAGAGACTTCATAATATGATTATTGCAGATCCTGTATATTAATTATCTATGTTGTTCTTACCAACTTTCATTGCACTGAGAATAGGAACAAAGAGCTGTTTTTAAACTGTTTACTTTTAATATAGATTCATTATACTTTCAGCAAGTTTAGTGCCTTGTGTAAGTATTGTTTCCCAACGTTCTGTGTTAATCCTGAAATCTTAAAATGTAGTAATTTGTTTAGAAAAAAGATAAATTTGGTAATATATATAGAAAATATCATATATAATAAAACATCAATTTACAATTTATTTTGAGGATACATTAATTTCTACAATTATGATTTTATTCACTTGTTTATCATTTACTATGGAAGAAGTTACTTTTGCTGTCAATTTCAAAACTGATTTTCAGATTGGGGAAATTAGCTTTGCTTGCTCCTAAATTTATAAAGTAGGTGCCGTGCAGTGGTTTCGGTTATCCTCCAGGAGTGGAATATTCTGATTTTTGCTAATTTCAGTAAGCAACCAAATGCAAGAAAACTTTCAGATCTCCAAGTTTCCTAATCTCCAGTCACATAGTGTTGGCAGTAATTGTGAAAGGGTATGATCATTAAATGTATCATTTCTTTACAGTTGTAAATCAATAGTAAGTATTGCAAATATGATATTCAATTATTCAAAGAATGCTGAAAACATGACTAAAAATTGGCAGCTCAGTCACAGAATTTTTAAAAAATGAGTACTTATATTTCTTTATCTTGGGAATAGATTAATTGTTGATAGCTTAAAAAATGTAATGTTGCATTTTAAAGATCTGCTTTAGTATTTAGTTTTTGGGCAGCTGCCAGATCTTGTTTAGTGATGAGTTTGTCAGTGAAAAGGAATTTACAAAGAACTTTCATGATCACCACCTCTTCTTTACACCCAAAGGTAGAAGCAAAAGATTCTGGTTGCAAGAAGATATCCTGCAGAACTTAGTTTTTCCTTGGAGCATTTTTGCTTTCAGAGGTTTATGTTTATATTTTGAACAATCCGTCTGACAGTGTGCTGCGGTTTTCTACTTGAATGCTGAGAATTCTAATTAAATGAAGCAGAGGCCCAATGGGTCCTGCACCTGGTGAAAGAGAAACGAGCATGCTTTAATTATGGTTCCATTGTTGCTGAGGATTGACGAGCCTTCAGTGGGTGTGAAACTGCTGAAATGCATAACTATTCAAATGGAGGTCAAGCCTTGAGGCCTTCACACAGCAATGATTAACAAGCCAACAGGCATTCAGGCCTAGCCAGCCAGAAAGAATAGGAAATTGCCAGTGAAGCTTGTAAGAGAAAGGAAGTAAATACAAAAAGAACTCAAATCAAAGGTTTTTCTACTCAGAACATTTTTTCTTTTACTTTACCCTCCTTTCTTTTCAATTAAAAGAAAAACATGCAATGAGCAAAGACATTGACGTTATATAGAATACAATGACATAGTCAATTTAAAACCCTATATTTAGAGAATAAATATCCAAAGATAGAATGCCCCTCTATTATACTAGTATATACTTTCATCTCAAGGGAAACTGGCTGGTCAAGCTGAGAATCAAATTCTGCTTTAGAAAAGAAAAATATGCATTTAAACAGCACTTTTTCTGATGACTGGATGTCTCAAAGCACTTTTCATTTAGTTAAGTACCTTTTTTGAAGTGTTGGTATAGGTAGTTATATATAAGGTAAAACCAAATTTGAATTTTTTTAATACATAAATTAATTTCAGTCACCTTCATGTTAAATATATTGTTTATTACTTCAGTGGGACAACAAGTACAATATTGAAGTTTTCCGGTTGGTTCCAGCTTGCAAGACTTTGATACAAACTGAACATATTGTTCTCTTGACTGCATGCTTTAACCTAGTAGATCCTGTGTGGCTAGTATCAAATATTGCAATAGCTTTTGCTTCACTGCATTACTTCATACATTTTAAGCAAGAAAGATGACCTAAGATTTGTAGCATGTACGCAACTCCTTTTTAAAACACTCAATGTTTTTCAGTGGTGCTAAATATTTGTGTAAGTTTCAGTGCTGAAACTCTACCTAATGACTAGAGGGGCAAAATAAAAGCACAATTGGACAGAAAACTATTGGACCAAATCAGAAATTGCAGGAGAAACACAGCAGGTCTAAATAGCATGTTTTGGATCCAGTGACCTGTAGCATCAACTTTGCTTTTTATCCATAAGTGCTGCCGGATTTGTTGAGTTTCTCCAGTTTTTGTTTTTGTTTCAGATTTATAGCATCTAGAGTTATTTTGCTTTGTTTTGTAGTCCATTGGACAATCTTATTCTCTTAAAGTTTGCACTTGATTCCAGAACTGAACCTCTGCACCTTAAGTTTATCAAAGTCTATTCTTTTCTAAAACTTGACATAACTTTCCAGCAATTTAATACAGAGATGCAAACATCCTTTAAATAAAGAAATATTTCTGTCTTCCTTTGATATCCTTCAAATTGTCTGCTTTGTCCCACAGTCATGTGCATAACAATTTTTTAAAAAGTCTTGGGTCTATTTATCATTCTGTTAAGTTTTTATTTGAAGATTGAAACTTCTTCTCAACTGATCAGATTTATTATTACATTTATAGAAGCAGACAAATGGGTAATTCAGTTTGTGCAGCAATAAACTGTCCAGTTTCTCTAAAATCATAATTTTGATTATTTTTCAGTTTCCAAATGCCAGTGGTCAGTGTTGGGTTTTGACTTTTCTTTCCTATTACTATCCTATTACCTGTTGCTATAAACTGGTGATAGTGAAAGACTAATTACAATCCATTGCCTTTTTTAGTTATTTTCATCAATGTATTCAGACATGTTATGACTCACTTCTGGGGCAAGTGGAACTTGATCCTTGACCACTGCACAACAAGATTTTAAAGTTCAAATCTTACCACTGCCCATGGTGGGATTTGAGCACATGTCTCCAGAATGGTAATCTGCGATATTAGATTACAACATCAATGATTTTTCCACTATATCATCATCTCCTTGACCCTGCCACCTTTCTGATCCTAGACTTGTTGGTGTTACTTTGATATTGGAAGCTACTAGGGAATTATTTTTTTCAAAATGTAACTTCCTTTGCAGTAATTAAGTAACACTGGATTCCTCAAAGTATTAATTACAAAGTAGTATACTTAACTCACGGTGGCTCAGTGGTTAGCCCTGCCAGGGACTTGGTTTCGATTCCCATCTCGAGTGACTGTCTGTGTGGAGTTTGCACAATCTCCCTGTGTCTTTGTAGATTTGTTCTGGGTGCTCTGGTTCCCTCCCACAGTCCAGAGATGTGCAGGTTAAGTGAATTCATCATGCTAAATTGCCTATAGTGTTAGGTCCATTAGTATGGGGTAAATTTAGGGTAGGGTATTGGATGTGGGTAGGATACTTTTCAGAGGGTTGATGTGGACCTATTGGGCCAAATGGCCTGTTTCCATGCTGTAGGGAATCTAACCTTAAAAAAAACTCTAAGCTGATAGCTGTCCCATTTGCAAATAAATTTCTCTTTATTGGTGGCTAATTTGCATATTTATAATCAATAATAAAAATTTGCTAAAGTAAGTGTTTTAAAGTTTTCTGATATATCCTTTTAAAATATTGTTTGAAATCCTCAATAAACAAGGTTGACATGCCGTTAAATGTTCGAATAGGTGATTTTTGATCTTTTTCACCAATTTTGCTGAAGTCCAGAAGTGGACCAGTCAATTGTACAAGTGAAGGGACAATATAGAAAATAGTTTATCCTTTCTGCTCTCTTTACGGACCATGGGATCCATTTGAGAAAAAAAAAATTCATTTTAATTGGGCGATTAGGATCTGAAGATTTCAAAGTCACAATAGCTTCTCGACTTGGAAAACTTGAAACTTTGCAACCCTTTTAAACATTCTGACATGAACTTCAAAGTATAATATTGTGTACTACTAATATGGAGAAAATTCCTCCTTGAGTAAAGAATAGAAATATTTTGCTTATGTCTAGTTGGTGCACTGAATCCATTTAAAAAGTACATTTTCATGTCAGGTAGCCAGAAAAACTTTCTGAGAAAATATAAAGCCATGTTAGAGCAAGTTTCTGTGGAATTAATGCGTTTCCACTTATTCATTAAAACAAATTTAGATTGAATTGTTCCTCCAAAGATCTATGCAATTGGATAGAATGATTCTCTGAATCACGGAAATGTGATTTTTTTTCTTTGTGAAGAGAAGTCTCTATACCAATAAGAAGTTGAAGAAATGGAGTAGTAATGACTTTAGAAATACCAACAAATGTAAAAACTCCAGGAGAAGTAATGAATAAGGGTAACCAACTTTGAAAGTAGAAGTTTTCATCTCAAGTGACTCACAGTTAATAAGGCAATAGAAATATTTCCTAGTCATCCCAAGTTTAAGATCTTAAGCTTGCCATGATTAGCATTTGTTCCTGCTGTTATCATTAGGAAGTAAATTTGGCATCCTTTTGCAACATGTGATATATTGTTAAACGGGAATCTAAAATGAATCTTGTGGATTGCTGTTTAATGAGTGATATTACTTCCACATTATTCAGGCTCTCAAAACTGAATTGCAATGTTTTCTAACTCTTACCTCCACATTTCGAATAACTTTGTTAAGATAATCATATCCGCATTTTAAGGTTTTGAAAGCGTAGATCCTGTCATGAAATCCATCTATTTTGCAAAAATTCAAATCTTTGTAAAACCTTGCTAAATTTTAATCTTTTTGGCAGTCTAGTTTAAGACCCAAGATAGTAGCTGTTTCATCTTGCAAAAAAAAAACAGCAATGTTTTCTTGGGAATAATACTCATTGGCAGTTTTCAGAAGACTCTGGACAAGATTTTATATTGTACTCAATAACTTCATGATCGATCTTTCTTTTTCTGTGTGTATTGTAATAAACTAAAGTAGTACTTGCCACCCCCTGCTTTTTACCTTTTCGTAATGTAAATGAGCAAGACTG
Organism: Chiloscyllium punctatum; assembly: GCF_047496795.1. Taxonomy (NCBI): domain Eukaryota; kingdom Metazoa; phylum Chordata; class Chondrichthyes; order Orectolobiformes; family Hemiscylliidae; genus Chiloscyllium; species Chiloscyllium punctatum. The sequence goes on along the minus strand of NC_092750.1, from coordinate 44,792,859 downwards.
GAAAATTGATTGCACTTTCTTATTTTCCTTCCCTACAGGGAACTAGACAATAATGAAATCTCAGGAATAATAGAAGATACAAATGGGGCCTTTGTTGGCTTGGATGGTCTGAGCAAGCTGTGAGTATCTCATCTTTTGAAGTCAGCCAAACTGCATGCATGAAAAGCTTATTCTTTTACAGCCATTGTTCTTGTGCTTGAGCTTTGAATAGGAACTTTGGGAATTAGGCTCATTTTTATGCTCAAGAAAATGATGAGATGCAATGACTTGTAATTAGCTATTCAGTTCAGAAGTTGCAACAGGGTGTACTTAACTATCTGTGCAACTATAAAATCCAAGGGATAGAATCCTGGAAATTAACCATACCTCAAGATATTCATGGCATATCAGTTTAAAGATCCCACTATCAAATATGCACAGTCAACTCCACTGTTGACTGTATGGATAGCCTTTGAAAATGATGTAAGGTAAAGTGGGGATGACATGAGCGTCTTCTTTAGTTTTAAACTGAGTATTTATATTGGAGTCTTGATCAATGCTGCTTTTTAATTTTAATGCAAAATTTAATTTTTGCATGGTCCCTTATAATAATTTTTTTCTGTGCAGCTCTGCAAATGCTGTATCTATGACTTCACAAGATTTAAATGATGCCATTTGGCTGTAATAATGCCATGCCGCCATGAAGCTTAGTGAGAACATATGTTATAACATACCAAATTATGTATTACAAAATCTTTAATATGTAACTGTCATTGAGATCAAGATGTTGATGCAATGCATTAGCATTTTTACAGTATTACAAAAGGCTAAGGGAAAAGTCCTGTAATCCATGATAAGACAAGCACCTGTACAATAACATCACCTTGTGTTTATATCGTGCTTTTAAACGTAGTAAATATCCTAAGGTACTGCACAGGGGCATTATCAAACAAGATTTGACAACAGGCTGTATGAGATATTAGGACAGATAGGCAAAGGAGGTAGGTTTTAATTTGCATCTTGATGGATGAAAAAGAGGAATAAAAGCAGAGAGGTTTCGGCAAGGACCTCCAGATCTTTAGAACCTTGGCAGCTGAAGGCACTGCTAGTGGTGTAGTGATTCAAACCAAGAGTGCCGAGAAGCCTAGCATTGGGGGATCACATGTATTAATTAGTGTAAGACACAACTATTTTTTTTCTGCTCTTTTAACATTCGTTTCATCTCCTTCTGTAGCAGCTGCAGTAATCCATGCATCCTATTCAGTCCTGTTTGAAGTTGTACCCCTTCACAGGAAATACCTACATCTCAGCAACGCTGCTTTCATTTTTAACAGAATGCTTCTCCTCCAACAAACTATATACGTGTCTGTACCCATGGATTTTGTCACTTTGCACATTACACAATGCTATTGTTCAATGATTTCATTTTTTCAAATGTTGCATTTGCTTGTCGTATTTGCTCTAGATTAATGGAAGAATTGATGTATTTACATGTATTTATCAACTTTGTTTACTTTATTTTGCATTGCTAGTGTCATTTTACTGTTTTAAAGATGGTTGTAAATGGCATTAGATATTTGTGCTTGGATCACCTCTGGTACAAATTAATTTCTGAAAAATTTGCCCGTCCTTCCTGTGCAAAAGGTAACAGATTTGGGGTGGCACGGTGGCTCAGTGGTTAGCACTGCTGCCTCACAGCACCAGGGGCCCACGTTTGATTCCAGCCTCCACTGTCTGTGTGGAGTTTGCACATTCTCCCAGTGTCTGCGTGGGTTTCGTCCGTGTGCTCCGGTTTCCTCCCACAGTCCAAAGATGTGGAGGTCAGGTGAATTGACCCTGCTAAATTGCCCATAATGTTAGGTGCATTAGTCAGAGGGAAATGGGTCTGGGTGTGTTACCCTTTGGAGGGTCAGTGTGGACTTGTTGGGCCGAAGGGCCTGTTTCCACACTGTAGGGAATCTAATCTAAGAAAAATATATGATAGGCTGCAGCTGTGTGAGTAAAACTTGCCCAAAAGGATGTTTTTCAGAAGTTTTCCACATGTCAGCGCTGGTGAGCTAAAACTTAATGTAACTTGCTAATGTCTTGCACAATGAAAAGTGATTGTGGCTGTTGAAAATTTCACTTTGGCTCCAGGGCATCAATGCTGGAGTTCTTCTGATCAGTGTTTTAATATCCAATCATCTTTATTTTACTTTGTCATTGGCCTTCTCCTTCACCCTCCAATCATATTTTGGGAACTTTGTCAATGATTGCAAGATTCGGTTCCACTTGCAGTCCCTCCGATCATACAGCAGTCTGTACTGACATGCAGCAAAACCTGGACAGCATTCATGTTTGAGAGATAAGTGCCAGGTAACAATCATGCCACATAAGTGCCAAGCAATTACCATTCCAACAAGAGAAGACATTACCATCTCCTGTTGACATTTAGCTGACATTACCATTGCTGAATTCCTCCTTCAGTCAACACCCTGAGGAATACAATTGACCAGACACTGAACCTGTAAGGTTCCCTGATTTGTGTAATAATTCACCTGGCTCATCAAAGCTTACCACCATCTACAAGGCGAAAGTTAGGACGGCAGATGCTGGAGTCATGAGTGTGGTGCTGGAAAAGCACAGCCAGTCAGGCAGCATCCGAGGAGCAGGAGATTCGATGTTTTTGGCATAAGCCCTTCATCAGGAATGAGGCTTGTAGGTTGGGGCTGAGAGATAAATGGGAGGGGGTTGGGATTGGGGGGAGGTGGCTGGGAAAGTGATTAGGTGGATGAAGGTGAGGGAGAAGGTGATAGGTCAGAGGAGGTAGTGATGGACAGGTGTGGAGGGCGGTGTCGAGTTGGAGGCTTGGGACTGGGACATTGTAGGGGTAGGGGAAATGTGGCATTGGGTAATCAAGACAGGATGCCGCCTTGCGCATCGTTTCAGAGAACATCTCTGGGACACCTGCACCCACCGACCCGAGGCTGAACACTTCAACTTCCCCTCCCATTTCATCAAGGACATAAAGGTCCTGGGCTTCCTCAAACTGTTACCACCTGACACCTGGAGGAGGAACACCTCATATTCCACCCTGGGACTCTGCAACCACACTGGATAAATGGATCTCAACAGCTTCCTCATTTCCCCAACCCCCATAATATAATAACCCAGTCCCAAGCTGTGCTTTCCCAGCACCACACTCTCAGCACCATCTACAAGGCCCAAGTCAGGTGTGTGGTGGAATATTCTCCACTTGCTTAAGTGAGTTCAACCACTCAAGAAACCTATCATCATTCAGTACAAAGCTGTTAATTTGATTGGCTCTCCCTCCACTAACACTGCATTAGTGTTAAATGTGTAGAACATACAAAAGTACAGCACAGAACAGGCCCATCAGCCCACGATGTTGTGCTGAGGATTAATCCTAATGTAAAATCAAATAACTTAACCTACGCACTCCTCAACTCACTGCTATCCAGCAGTCGCTTAAATGTTCCTAATGACTCTGCTTCCACCACCACCGCTGGCAACACACTCCATGAATTCACAACTCTCTGCGTAGATGTGTGACATCTAAAAAAAAATCACACTGCAGCAATTGAAGATTTTTATAATGCCAGTTTCCAAACTTGTGATGCCCATCATCTGGAAGAACAAGGGGAAAAGCTGTATCGTAACGTTAACCTGTAAGTTTCTCTGTCAGGGCAAACATCATCCTGAATTGGAAATATAGTGTCATTCATTCACGGTTTCTGGACCAAACTCCTGGAACTACATTTCTATTGGAATTGTGGGTGTACCTGTGCCACATAAAATACTGGGTTTAAGTAAATAGCTTATCATGACCATGACCCTTTGTAATGGAAATGATTATTGATTTTGCCACCCGCATCCTTCCTATCAACTAATATAAGAGAACCTCAACTATTAAATGTGTATACCTTTTCCAGTGGGATACAATTGAAAGTCACTCTGGAATAGATAAACTGATTGATCTTAAAAAGAATTTTCCCTCCTTGGTCAAGGATACTCTCGTTGCAAAGTCTTCATTCTTAGCCTGATCCTAGTTGAATCAACCAGCTCTAACAATTTTCTGGACTGTGTGACTTCACTCTCCTGGAACAAAATTACTACGTTAATGAAGGGAGTTTGTCATGCTATTTGCTAAGTTTTTGGAGGAAAGAGAGAAGCCTTTCAGCATGGTTATACAGTCTGAAATCATTCTAAAGCAGAGTCTAGCTTAATTTTAACAGTTTGCAGGGTGTCATTATTTTATGGGGCTACAGGTTTAACTGTTTCAAAAGGTATGCAAGAGCAGAAAATAAAGCAGAAGCAAGTAGATTTGGCTGGAAGATTTTGGAGCTATTTTATTTTCTCCGGTGTAATGCTGGAGGCTGCAGCTGTCAGCACAGTTGATCTAGCCCTTTATTTGCTGCTGATTACTGGACAGATTTTTATTTTTACTTCTTATTTTTTGGTACTTAATTTAATTTGAACCACGTGGCTTTCTTTTCTTGCAATTCATGAGTTCTTAAGGCATTTCTTTCGAAGCAGTAGAGCCCAATACTGAATTTGTACTTTAATCTTGGAGCAGTTCAAGTTACCTCCTCTATGTATAATTTCTTTATCCAATTTTGCTGAACTAATTGTACTTATTCTTTTTCTATTCATCTCCTGTATATGTTTGCGAAACTGCAGAACACTGTTTGGAAACGAGATCAAATCTATAGCCAAAAAAGCATTCATAGGCCTGGAGGCCCTCGAACACCTGTGAGTATCCCATAATACACCGAGTTAGCAGTCTGCCAACAGTGGCTGCTTTAGTAGGCTGCCTGGCAATTTAATAGCTTCTTTGTAAACTGAGAAGAAGTTGAGTTTGCAGAGGCCATCTGCTTCCTTCTGGTTATAGTCTAAACTTTGGTTATATTTTTCTTTTGTCCTTAAGGCATTAAAGGAGAACCTCAGATACTAGATAATTAAATTCAGTGACTCACCCGCACCCTGCTCAAATTTTTCTTTTGCTGATCTAGTTTCATAATTTTTGCATGGATTTCATTTAGATGAGAAAGCTAATTCTAAAATAAGATCTTTTCCTGATTGCTACTGACTCATGCGAATCACTTTGTGTAGTCTTTCCAGACTGTTGACTCTTGTGACATGACATAGAGTGTAACATATTGTGATGGATGGAAGATAGGCCAGCTAACAAGAAATAATCAGTATAAATGGGTCATTGCCTAGCTGACAAAATACAGTTAGTTGTGTGCTACAGGATCAGTGCTAAGGCCTCAACATTTTACAATTTGAAAATGATTTGGATGAATGGATCAAAAGTAGGTATAGTTAAAGTTACTGTTGACAGAATTTATTGATTCACAATGTGGAAAAGTTATGAAGCGGACATAAGGAGGCTACAAAAGGATGTAGATAGCTCAAGTAAGTGAGCAGAGGCTTGGCAAATGGCGTATAATATGGGGAAAATGTAAAATTGTACATTTTAGCAGGAAAAAATAAGAAAACTACATTATCGGAATGTTGAGAGATTGCATAGAGGTCTGGGTGTTCTGGTGCATGAATCAGATAACATTAGTATGCGAGCATATAAATCAGTTAGAAAAGCTAATTGAATATGATTATTTCTCGCAAGTGGAATTGAATACAGATGTAAGAAGGTTATGTTCATTTATACAGGACATTGGTGAGGCCACATCTAGAGTACTGTGTACAGTATTGGTGTCTCTATATAAGGAAGAAATGCAGTCCTTTTGGAAGCAGCTTATAGAAGGTTTACTAAACTTCAAAAACAACACTGAGAATTGCTGTTTGTTTTACAATGAGCAGTTGTACAAGATAGGCTTGTATCCACTAGAGTTTTGAAGCGTAATCGCTGACCTGATTGAAACATACAAGATCCAGGCAGGTTTAATTGTTTGGATGTGGAAAGGAGGTCTCTTACAAGAAAAAAGAGAGTTAGGGATCACTGTTTTTAAAAAAATCAATTTCTGTCAGATGGCTGAGTCTTTTTGGAATTTTGATCCATGAAAGGTACTGGAAGCAAGTTTTTCACATATTTTTAAGGCATAATAGATTCTTGATGAGCAAGGGGTAAAAGGTTATCTGGAGTAACAGGAATATAAAGTAATCAGATTAGCCATGACTGTGAAACAGGCATGGCATGTAGGGTTAATTGGCCACCTTCTGCTCCTAATTCACATCTTTATATGAATTGAAGATAAACAAAAACTGTGGAGAAATATCTTGTCAAAATATTTTATTTGTAATTTTAAATATTCATAGACTAGTGACACAAAACTGAAATTCCCACCATTTGTACTGTTAGTCAAAATCTAGAATCCGTCTTTACAGACAGTCGTGTTACCAATACTTAAAACTATTAGTTATTTGAGGCTTATGAATCAATAAATTCTAGATCTATAACAGTCTACTGTACCTAATCTCCAGTATTCGAGTATTTTTGATGATTTTTGAGAAAAAATTTGGGGTTTTGATTTTTTTTGTTAGAACAACTCACTTCTATCCAGTCAGATTTCTGTGTTTGCTTGCAACTTTTATATGTAAACTAATGTTCCAAGTTAGGAGAAGACATGCATTTCAATTGCCCTTCAGAACTTTCACTCTAGTAATGAAGTCAGATACACCAGCCAGTTTATATATAGTTGGTTATTCAATGACATAATGAGTAACTAATGTGTTTTTAGTGATGTCAGTTAGTTGACTGACAAGTATTATCTAATGCATTAGCAGTACACTCATGCCCTTTGGTAAATAGATCTGTGGGATTTTTTTTAATGCCTACCTGAGAAGGCTAGATTCTTACACTACAACTAAAAAGATTGTTGCAGCAGCAAAGCTTCAGCACTCCTTCGCTACTGTATTGAAGTGTTAGGTGACACTTCTATTGTCCATAGTTAAATGGGTTCAGCATTGTTTGGTTTGTCTCTTCAGTTTGCTTATTAAACTTTATATTATGCAGATGTACTTGAGTGAAATGTTTGAGCAAATCTTGCATTTGTCGACCTTATTTAAACTAATTTTAACTATGTACTTCTTTTATACAAAGCAGTACTTTCTCAATGGGCTTATCTATATTACTTTAGGGCGTTGTTGGGTAGAATTATATTCCAGAGGGGTTTTGATACTTTTAAACCACAGAATCACAGAATTGTTGAAACGTTAGGTCCATTTGTGTCTGCACTAGCTCTTGGAATGTACGGTTACTTCATATCAAGTCCTTGTCTTCTTGTAACCCTGCTCATTTTTCCTTTTTAGAAAATAGTCCTAATTCCGTTTAGAATGCTTTGATTAAATCATTCTTGTTTACATGTTGGGCAGTGTATTCCAGGATTAACCAGGAAAAACGGTTTCTCAAAAATGTCACAAAAATAATTTGCTGGAGAAACGCAGCAAGTCTGGCAGCATCCATAGAAAGAAAAATCTGAGTTAACCTTTTGAGTCCAGTGATGCTTTGTCAGAATCAAAATTTGAAAATGGAAGTTTCTTGTATCTAGAATCATTTCCCTGACCACTTCTGCATTCTTTCCACCACCTTTATGACCTTTCTAAGTTGTGGTGACCAGAACCAGAACTGCAGCTGTGGAAGCAATAGTGCCTTTCACAAGTTCAACATAACCTCCTTACTGCTGTACTTTATGGTTCTATGAACAAAGTTTAAGATATACATGCTTTGTTAATTATACTGTTAACTTGTCCTGCCAATTTCATAGACTATACACTCTGTCCCTTTTATTCCTAAACATTTTTTTTGTAGTACTCTTTTTTTAAAAAAATTATATATATAGTTTTTCTTACCAAAATCAGTCACATTTTACTGCATTAAATTTCACTTCCTGTCTGCCCATTCCACCAACTAGTATACATGTATGTCCTTTTCAAGTTCTACATCCACCTTCACCATGCACAATGTTTCCAAATACCTTACTTGCAAATTTTAAAGTTATGTCCATTAAACCTATGACAGTAATGTATATTGGGACAAGCTGTCATATTTATATTTTTGAATGTGACTGAATAGGGCAAACTTGAATGACTCCAGGTATGGGTTAACTTTAGATTCTCTTCCTTGACCCTCCAAAATAAATTGCTGAAAGGCCTGTGCAGTTTGTCAAATATCTCTTCATCTCAGAAGTAAAAGGTAGATATCAAGGTGTACACATACAGTAGACTGTATACATGTAAGATTAAGTGGATGATGTTTTTCTTAAATGAACAAATTAGCTATTTTACCTTGGAAAATTTTGAAACAGTGGCGACATATAACTTCTCCTTCTACAGAAATCTGGGGAACAATATGATCAGGTCTATCCAGGAAGAAGCATTCACCAAAATGAAGAATTTGAAAGAACTGTAAGTAAATTGAAATTTGTCACTAACTGGTTTGAAATTTGTTTTGGCTGGAAATAGTCTAATGGACACCAAAGCAAATTATACTTTGGAATAGGGATCTTTGAGGATAGAGTTCTTGCTTTTTTTTGTAGTTACAAATGCAAAATGCATTTAAAATTATGTAGTTCACTGAATTGAATTTTCTGTTTTAAATTGCATCTCACTAAACATGGGAATATTTCAATACTAGCCTGTCAGTATTATAGACTTTTTGAAAAAAAAACTTTAAATAACCTTCCTTTATGAACTTTGAAGCAGAACCTGAATCAGTTTTATTTGTACAGCTGAAAATGTGCATATCACAAAAAAAATCTGTTTTCATCAGCATGAAATGTTATTTCACTAACTGTGAAGAACCTGATGCTTAAATATCTGAAAATTATGTTAGAAAGAAATGTTACCAGTTTAATTAGTGTATATTAGTCAGTTTCTTGAAAAGTTTGATATTTTCATTTGGAAGTTTTTCAACCAATAACAAAAAGCTTAATTTTAGGAATCAGATGTAGTGGGAATTTCATTTGAGGATCAAATTGATCAGAGGCAAGGAGAGGATGGCCAGTTTTATGGCTAAGTTGTCATCATGATAATTTTAAAATTTGTGCACAAGATCATAGAAGGTTTGTGCTACAAGTAATTTACATCTGCATTTCTTTATCGCTTCTGTTTTGGTCAAATTTTAATTTTTTTTGAGGTGGTGACTAGGATAGTGCATATGGGGATGTATATAGATCAAAATGTTTGGAAAAACGTCTGTCCATGAAGTCATTAGCAAAAATAAGTGTGCTGAATTCAAGGAAACCATGGAACATCTAAGGCAATTTGAGAAAGGCAATTTGATTATGTTATTGCCAGCTCCTTTAAAAAAAAATGTTTAAGTAGATGTTGTCTTGCTCTTTCTTCATACCGGAGTATGATGGCCATTTTCAAGCATATATCCAATTCCCTTTACATAATTCCAACAAACCTTTAGTCAGTGAGCTCTAGGTCATCACAATTTGCTGCTACTTTTGTTAATTATTGCAATTCTTATTCGAATGTTTCCAATCTCCTACCAGTGGAAACAGTTTTTTGCATCCTAGTCTATCAAGACTCTTCATAATTTCAAACACCTGTCAATTTCTTCTTCATCTCTCTGTTCTAAGGATAATGAACTCAACTTCTGTCTATGGATCCAACTTAAGTACATATTCCTGCTGCTATACTGATATATTTTCTCAGCAGCCTTTCTGAGGCCTTGGCATTTTTTCTGTAAAATTGTTCTCAAAGTTTGACATGCATTTCCTGACCTAAGATCTAATTTAGTAAGCACCAATATATAAATCATAGGGACACCTTACTTCACCGATCTTCTCAACTTTTTTAACCAGCTTCAAAGATTTGCCTGTGAATCCACTTATCCTGTCTTTACCCAAATTATGTTGGCAATTAATTAACTCATATTTGTAAGTGCGAACCAACTTGACCATGATAACATATTGTTTGCGCTACAGATTCTGGCTACTTGTACATGCACGCATTCTTTAATTTGGAAGAACTGGGAACTTTTCATTTCACATTCGAACTAGTGTATTTCATGCAAATGCATTAAGGCTGCTCCATTAATCATAACTTTATTTAAGCATCTAATAGAATTACAGAAATAATGTTCAGCACATTAATGGTTAAAGTATTTCTACAGATCAATGAACAGTGATAGCTTTTTATGTGACTGCCAATTAAAATGGCTGCCACAGTGGCTCATTGGAAAAGGCTTCCAATCCAGTATAGTCGCTACATGCGCTCATCCAGAATCACTAAAAGACCAAAGCATCTTCATTGTCGCTGCAGAAAGTTTTGTTTGTGGTAAGTTTTTTTTTGAAGGAATTACAAGCTTTTGACTAATTGTGGGGCATATTTCTGCTGAAGTTGTCTTTGTCTTAATATTTAGTCTAATTTTAACTGTTCTTGAATCACATGACTCACCTATTTAGTTGGTTCATTTAGCTTCAGTAGTCCGTTTGCTAATGAAATATAAAGGTATGCTGCATGAATCATGATATAATTTGATTGAAATTACATAAAATGCAGGTCTTCTCCAAGATTGACCTGATGTCAGTGCTCTTCAAATAGTGATATAAAATTGGTTACAGAGAAGAATGTGGTTTTTGTAGATATAACTTCTGGAATGGTCAGGCCTAGTAGAAAATTGCCTATCTTTATGCAATTGTTATGATGCAATTGTTATTGAAAATTTGCTGTCTCGCAGAAGCTGAGTTCTGGCTATTGCATATTGATTTGATGCACTATACCAAAGTATCCTCTCACCTTTGAAATGGGCATAACGAGGATGGCTCAAGACTTTGAGAAAATGTTCGTTGTGATATTCACTGACTTTGCATATGATTTGAAATGGTATAAAGAATTCTAAATTGAAAACAACTGTTCACTGCAGATTTTACAGCAATTGAATTTAACGTAATTCTTTTACAATGTTACTGAGTTTCATTATCTAGTCTTCTTTATCATCTGATTTGATGATACCAGTGTTTGAATATTGAGAAGTCATGTCTTGTCATTTGTTAAGTCTAAGGAGGACAAAAACAAAATATTTTACTATGCAAATTTATTTAAAATTGTCCTTGTTGATTCTGCTAGCTTAATGTGAATCCTTTCCCACTTGAAATTTGAAATCCTACATTTTTGGCCATTTTGGTTATACCCGTTATTCACTTCATTATATGTTGATTTTATCACTATTTGTTTTATTTCTGCAACAGCGTCTTGCCCATCCAAAGCCATACACATTGTTTCTTTAAATTGAAACATATGTTTCCTATTTAACTATTCAGATGACTTTCCAAAGCCTCAGATCATAGTTCAACCTGAGACAACCATGGCTATGCTTGGCAAAGATATACGTTTCACTTGTTCTGCAGCAAGCAGTAGCAACTTTCCGATGATATTTGCCTGGAAGAAAGATCATGAAATTCTTCACAATGCTGAGATTGAGAACTTTGCACACGTGCAGGCAAAGGATGGTGAAGTAATGGAATACACAACCAGTCTTCTTTTAAGAAAAGTGAAATTTTCAGATGAGGGAAGATATCAGTGTATTATAACTAACAACTTTGGCTCGACCTACTCCAATAAAGCTAAGCTTACAGTAAATGGTGAGTATAAGTAGGATAAGCACCTGATAAGCTCACAATTCTAATAATTTTTACATCAGTTGTTGCTAAACATGCAAGTTCAAGTTAATCATGCCAAATACAGAAGAATAACTGGCTCCATAAATCTTGCAGATGTTTGTTTTCATATAGAACAGGAGAAGGCCATTCACCTCTTTGACCCTGCTCTTCTATTATTCCAGATCTTTGCTGATCATTTACCTCAATGCCATATTTCTGATCTACCTCCCTACCCCTTAATGTCATCAATAATTAGAAGTCTATCAATGCCTTGAACAAACTTAATGACTGAGTTTTTGCAGCCTCCTTAGAGAATATCAAAGATTTGCCCAATGATCTGAGTGAAGTTGTTCCTCCTCATCTCAATCTTAAAAGGCTTGTCATTACTGAGAATTGTATTCTCTGGCCTCAAATCACACAACCAGAGAAGTGTCTTTTTCCCCCCAACAAATATTCTTTATGTATCTTTTAAAAAAACTTCAGTTTCTGAGTTGATCCCATATCCTTTCTAAGAAGCTTCAGAGAATCAGGGCCAGTCTCTTCAATCCTTCCTCATAGTATAGTTCTGTCATTCCCAGAAAACTATTTGTGAGCCTCCACTGCACTACTTTATGTCCAGTATATCCTTTCCTGGAAAAGGGGACCAGAATTATACAAAATACTCCAGGTGCAGTCTCACCAGTGTACTGAACACTTGAAGCAACACTTCTCTGTTCCTGTACTTAAATCTTGTTGTGATAAAGGTTAATGTCACTTGTTTTCCAAATAGCTTCCTGCACTTGCAAGCTAATTTTCAGTGACTTATGACCAAAGACACCTAGATCCCTTTGGTAACCAACACTTACCAACTCTCACAATAACTGTGCACCTTTGTTCCTACTATCAAAGTGAATAAAATTCATTTATCCATATCCTATTATATCTGCCATGCTCTTGCCCACTTTAGTCTGTTTAAATTCCCTTTGCACCCTCCTCGCAATTCAAATTCCCATCAATCTTTGTACAATCTGCAAATTTGCCTGAACTCCAAATCACTGAAATAGAGTGGTGCCCAAGCACTGATTCTTGTGGTTCTCAAATTGTCACGTCCTATCAGCCTGAGAATAAGCGGTTCATTCATACTGTCTGCTTTTTGCACGATTACCAATTCCCTGTCCTTGCTAGGGTATTACCCACAAACCCATGCAATTTTAACTTTATTTACTAAGCTCCCAGGAAGGACTTTTTTTTTAAAAAAAGTATGTTTTATGTTCAACTTGCAGACAACTGACAAGATCCTATTGTAGGGAAAACTTACAGTTCAAATGCTGCGCTAGCAGTGCAATAAAATTCCAAACATAGTGACCTTTTTGTGATATTTGTTTGCTTAATGATAACTGAAAATCTGACACCTTTACCTCCATTTTCTCCTCCTGGGTTGTAAGGAAATAAACCCACAAAAATTGAAATTCATAATTCGTCTTCAACTTGTTTAATCAGCAATGTTTTGAACAAGCTTGAACATTTTATGTTTACAGTGTTACCGTCATTTGTTAAGACCCCAAGAGATATTACGATTCGAACAGGAGCCAATGCTCGTCTTGAATGTGCTGCCACTGGTCATCCGACTCCACAAATTGCATGGCAGAAGGATGGTGGCACAGATTTTCCTGCAGCTCGAGAAAGGCGAATGCACGTGATGCCGGAAGATGATGTTTTCTTTATCGTGGATGTCAAAATTGAAGACATGGGAGTTTACACTTGTACAGCTCAAAATATTGCTGGGGCCATTTTGGCCAATGCCTCACTCGTGGTGTTGGGTAAGTGGATTCAGCATTTATGTTTTATTTAGGGTTACTGCTACATAGTACAACTAGTAAGTAGGAGTAAGCATTTAAACACTATCACTTTTAAGTTAGTAAATGGCCACGTGAGATTGTTTTACTGTTCTCAATCTCATATCACTCTAACTTGATAATATAGTCTTTGTATGAATTGATAGATGTCAGTTGTGACAAATGCACAGGGAAAAGCAAACAAACTGTTTCCTATTAAAGTTCTCACGTAATATTTGTAAGAAGAAACACTAATCGAAACATTTCTTGGTTAGATTTTTCCTTTTTAAACTTTCAGGGAGATTTACAATTTTGCACCTATTGTTCTCTGAACTGTTTGAGTTGATATTGGTATCTTGCCTGTGTCCTGTAACGAGTCTTATTTCATATTCTGTCTCTTCTTTAACAATTCAAGATCACACTTGTTTATTGAATGAGTGGAGGTGTTTCACATTGTATTCTTAGCATAAATAAAGTTTCTAAAAGGAGGACCCAGCAATGTATTTGATCAAAGTGTCAAACATAAGATAAAAGCACATGTTTGTGCAAAGATGAGTAATAGATCAGATGAGTGGACAGAATATAATTAATGGCAAAATTAATCCAGAGAACTAAATTAGTATGAGGGAAGCTAGCTAGAGATGTAAATACATCTCTTTAAAAAGTAAATAAAGTGAATATGGTCCCTCCAGAGAATGTGTGTTAATAGTAGATATTAATGAACAAATATTTTATCTGTTTTCATTTCAGAGGATAAATAATTACCATAAATAAATGTAAATCAGGAAGAAGAGAGGAATTTGGTGGAATTGCAATCACCAGGGAAATGGTACTGATGATGGACATGCAGGCTGACAAGTTCCCTGAGTTCTGATAAACTACATTCTAGGGTCTTAAGAGGTGGCAAAGTAGGTAGTAAAAATGTTGATGGTAATTTTATAAAATCCCCTAGACTCAAGAGATTCCATCAGACTGGAAGTAGCAAATGCAACTTTTATTCAAGAACAGTGTGAGGCAGAAAATGGGATGCTGTGGATCAATTTGTTTGTCAGTCAAGGGGAAGATTTACCAATTCTTAAGGAGGTTGTTTTTATTTTTAAAAAACTTGAATAAAATCATTGGGAAGAATCAGCATTGATTTGTAAAAAGGAATTGGAGTTCTTTATCCTAAGTACATGTTACGCCTTTAAAGAGAAGCATGTTGACATGCTGTGCTTTAATTTCTAGAAGGTATTTAAGATGTCACTAAAGGAACATAATGAAAATAACCGCCCATGTTAGAGAGGGAACCAGATTATCACAAATGAATGACAGGAGAACCATATTGTGGTTAGGGGGAGGGAGGTGGTGAAATGCTGAGAACAGTAGTGCATGAAATAAAATGAATGTAGACTGACATTTTGGAGGTAAACAACCCTTTATTGAATAAAATTTAGTATGAAAAGTTCCATTGTTCAAATTGGACAAAACCTGGGAGAATGTATACCCCAGTCCAACACCGGCACCTCCAAATCCAAAGTTAAAAATCACACAACACCATGTTATCGTCAAACAGGTTTATTTGGAAGCACTAGCTTTCAGAGTGCTGCTCTTTCATCACTTGGTTTTATAAAGTACTTCCAGGAAGTTCTGTGTGCGAGAGTGTTGTCTTGATAGCTGAATGAGAAACCAGGGCTTATTCCCAATTGTTAGAATCTCTACAGTACAAAAAGGCGCTATTTGGCCCACCGAACTTCTGAAAAGCATCACACCCAGACTTGACTCCACTTACCATAGCTAATTCACCTAGTCTGCACAGCCCTAGAGTCTACAGGGCTACTTAAGTAAGGCCAATTCATCTAACCTGCTCATTTTTGGACTGAAACCACAGCACCTGGAGAAAACCTGCACAGATACAGAGAACATGCAAACTCCACAGAAACAATCACCTGAGGGTGGAATCAAATCCAGGTCCTTGTTACTGTGAGGCAGCAGTACTAACCACTGAGCCATTGTGTTGTCCTATAGTAATGTAGAGTGATAGCCAATTCTCAGAAATTGAGGCAGAGAAATCGGGGGAAATGAATCGAAGATTTCATAGAATTTATAACACCGAAATCACCCTTTTCTGTCCAGTTTAACATTTAATGTTTCATTCAAGCTTGGAGCTTTCTTTCCTCACATAAATCTATCATTGTAACTCTCTATTCCTTCCTTCCTTATAGTTTTTCAAATACAATTTCACTATCATTTCAACCATTCTTTGGTAGTGAGCTACACATTTTCACAAGAATTTCTTGATAACTATTTTATATTGATAGCTTCTTTCTGCTCTTCACAAAAGAATTTCTGCAAAACATGCCCATTCATATTTATTTTAGCTAGCAGTGAAGCTAATAAAGAAATTGACCATTTCAGGCTTCTCTTCCCATCTACTCAGATGAATCTAAAAGCGCTTTTAGGTAAATTGAGGTTATAATGACATTTATGCCCTAGTTAGACTATGCCCTAGTTAGATGCATTTCAATAAATTTTATTCTCACACCCACTGACTTCATAAATTAAAATATGTGACCCTTAAAATTGAAGATGAAAGAATTTCACCTATTAACTTGTTCATTTTGTATTCCTAGAAACCCCATCACTGGTTTATGCCCTTGAAGACCAAACTGCAGTGATTGGCGAAACTATAGCTCTGCAATGCATGGCATCAGGAAGCCCATCTCCACGGATAACTTGGTTAAAAGGTGATGAACCTCTGGTGGTTACAAAGAGACATCATTTCACATCTGGAAATCAGCTGCTCATCATACGAAATGTGGTATTGGATGATGAGGGTAAATATACATGTGAGATGTCTAACACCCTCGGCACCGAGCGAGCTCATAGCCATCTCAGCATTTTACCATCATCAAGGTGTGTTGTGGGACAAAGCAAAAAAGATGGAACTATGACTGTTGGTATTGTCGTCATTGCTGTAGTCTGCAGTATTGTAATAACTTCACTGGTTTGGGTATGCATCATCTATCAGACCAGGAAGAAGAGTGAAGAATACAGTGTTACCAATACAGGTAGGAAAACAAAGGATTTATTATATAATACCATCAGTGTCTAAAATACTCAATGCAGCAAGTTGCTCTTAAGCGCAATCATTTTGATTGAAGAATGAGTAGTTCTTTTGCTACTGGTGCACCTAAATTATGATTAAGTGTCATGTATTTTGCATTTCATCTGTGATCCTCTTGCCAGTGTATTTGATTTTAGTGTTTTAAGTCACTGGAAA
The DNA here is from genome assembly GCF_047496795.1 of Chiloscyllium punctatum. Taxonomy (NCBI): domain Eukaryota; kingdom Metazoa; phylum Chordata; class Chondrichthyes; order Orectolobiformes; family Hemiscylliidae; genus Chiloscyllium; species Chiloscyllium punctatum. The sequence continues at coordinate 44,776,231 of NC_092750.1, read as the reverse complement.
TGCGCTTCTTCCTTGTAGTTAATTTTGCTTAAATTGGAAAATTTTAATCCTGAAGTTTTTTTTGATATTTAGTACTTTGGCATGGCCTTGTCCTTTTTAAAAGACATTGTTCATAAACCTTATTTATTCGGAACAGAAAAGTGCTGTCTATTTTAATTGGGGAATACACCAACCAATATATCATATCGTTGTTCCATCTGTGCATTCCATAAATTCATATAGTTATCTTCAGTGATCTGTAATTTGTAGACAGCAATGTGACATGTTGACTTCTCAAACTTTGAGTCACAGCTGACAATCGTGGGAAGAAACTAATTTGTCAGTCTGTTGTCTTTGAGTTAGAAGGTCTTGGGTTCAAGATACTTTTCTTCCCCCCCCCCCCAGAGATTTGAACAGAGATCCATGCTCACTGTAGTGCAGTACTAAGACAGTGTATAATTATCAGATGAGATGTAATTTCTAGTGTGCTGGCCAATGTTTAACACTAACATTGGTTATCTTATCGTGATAGCATCTGTGTCTGGAAGCATGCTGTGTGCAAATTACTTTAAGTATCCTACTTTATACCAGTGATTACATTTAAATTGTAAGACACCTTTTTGATAGATCCTAGGGTTGCGAAAGGAGCGATGTAATCCTGTTGTCCTCCTTCACCATTAAAATTCATTCCAACTAAACTATGCAAAATATTGTGCGTGACAGTAAACGTATCATAGTGATATCACAGCTGAAACAGTTTTGATGCAATGTGTTAAGTGGTCTTCTATTAATTGACTATTCTTTTTCCATAATTAGAACAATTAGATGAGAAAAAGATGGTAACTACTAACCTGTTGATTTTGAAATGATAGCTTATTTTATAATTTTACATAGCAGTTTTTAAGTATGATTTATGAAACAAAGAAGTTTACATGACAAGAGGTAGCCCATCAAGTAGCCACCCAGCCCAATCCTGCTTTCTGACTCATAGTCCATAATGACAGTTCTTCAAGTGCCTATCCAAGTAGAGAACCAGAAATACTGAGTGTTCCAGATCCCCATCACTTCAGGGGTGAAGAAAATACCTTTTGAATTTCTTTGAAATCACATTCCTCTTATTATATAATCTATGCCTCTTGGTTATGGATTTCTCAACCAAGTAGTACAGAGCCTTTTTTTCCTAGTGAGTTTTGAGAAGATTCAGGTTGAGGTTCTGGATGTAGGTTTGCTTGCTGAGCTGGAAGGTTCATTTTCAGACATTTCATCACCACACATAGTCACTAAAGTAGTTCAATTCGGTACAGTAGCATACGAAGACACAAGAAACACATTGGGTTTGTTTATTTATCTTTACAAGATTATATTTATAGTGCTTGTGTATAAGGCATCAAATAATACGAAGGATGAAATGAAACTGTGGACCAGGAGCCATGACTCCCCTTCTCTCAGCCTAGTATAAATACCTTCCTGTTTTTCCCTTTTTTTAGCTTTGACAAAGGATCAGTTAGACTCAACATCAGCTCTTTTCTCTCCTTACAGATGCTGCCAGACCTACTGAGACTTTCCAGCATTTTCTCTCTTGGGATTATAGTTACATACATTTGAGGCAGCAGGATAGTCTGATAATTGAATGGACCCCCCTCACATTTAACTTAGCTGCCCCAGTGTGTTCTTCAGGACATAGTCCTGGACTTTGGAATGTGCCAGTTTGCAACACTGGGGTTAATTCCTTGTTCTGGAAGACCATACTTCCTTAGCTTGTCTACTTACTTTAGAGGAAAGAATCCACCATGCTGGTGGGGAACTGAAGTCACTTTTGGGTCACAGTTACTGGTTTTTATTAAATTTCTAGATCTATGTTTAAAATTAATTGTAAATTCTCAATCTACTATAGTATAGCTTTGTTTGAACCATTAGTCCAGGTGGTACACACACTTAATTCCATGCCCTTGTGAGTAATTTTAAATTGTACAACTTTGAAATATTGGCATGATGTCAAGATATTTCTGAAGATTAAATAACTAAGCTGGGCAATTTGCATATTAAAGCAAGTTTATACTTAGTAAGTAGTTAGTGAATTAAAATCCGTCAAAGCTTTTCATATTGAGTGAATTGAATTGTGTTTGAAATTAGAGATGGTTAATCCTCTATTATAATTCTGCTGTAAGGAAAATGTGACTGGCTTACTTCTCACCTGTGTTTACCTTGGAACATGCATATATTATAGATGAAACCATCGTGCCACCTGATGTACCAAGTTACCTCTCTTCCCAAGGGACATTGTCTGAGCATCAGGAAACGTGTGTCAAGATAGATGACAGTAGCAATTTGCAATTAGCAGCAACACTTTCTAATGGATGTATGGAGAGCAACGGTATGGCTTTTTAAAAATCATATTTATAATATACTCATTAGAAATAAGATGTTACTCGGCTCTGAGCCTACTGTACTATTCAACATGATCGTGGCTGATCTCCATACCCTGTGCCCTCTTGCCTAAAGAACAAGATCTAACTCTTCCTTGAAAACATTCAGTATTTTGCTGCAATCACTCTGTGGCACAGAATTCCCAGGCTCACCAATTTCTCAGTGAATAAATTTCTCCATGTCCTGAACAGTGTACTCTATCTTTTAGACTATGTCTCCTGGTTCTGGGCTCCCTAATTATCAGGAACATTCTTCCTACATTTTACCACATGTAATCCTATAAGAATTTTATAGGTTTCTGTGATAGTTCCCCTTATTCTTCTAAATTCTAGTGGATATAGTCTGAACCAATTCAGTTTCTCTTCATTGATCAGGCCTGCCATCCCAGAAATCTGATCTGCAACTTTTGTTGCGCTCTCTCCCTGACCAGACCAGCACACAGTTGTGGTTTTGGTTTTACCAAAGCCCTGTACAAGTGCAATATGATGTCACTCCTCCTGTACTGTCATCCTCTAGCTATACAGGCCAATATACCATTTGCCACTGCCTGCATACTTTGTGACTAGTGTACAAGACATCCAGGTTTTGTTACAACTCCCCTTTTTCTAATCTATCAGCAGTCACAGAATCTGCCTTCATGTTTTTGCCCTAAGTGGACAACCTCACATTTAATAGAATCCCTACACTATGGAAGCAGTCCATTCGGACCAAGTCCACACCAACCCTCTGAAGAGCATCCCACCTAGACCCACTCCAACACCCTATCTCTGCAGTTCCTATGGCTAGCCTGACATTCATGGATACTATGGGCAATTTAGCATGGCCAATCCACCAGGTGCTGCTGCTCCATCTTGTGCAGGTTTGGAGAGAATGAGGGAGAATGTGCAACGCTACTCAGTCACCGAAAACTGAAATTGAACACTGGTCCCTGGTACTGTGAGGCAGCAGTGCTAACCACTGAGTCGCCCATGTATCCACATTATACTACTACATTGGCCGTGCATTTGCCACTCACTCAAATAGTCCACATTGCACTAAAGCATCATGCCTCTACAGTTCATCCTCCTGTCCATCTTTGTGCTATCTACAAACTTGGAGGTACTTTTCAATCATAGCAAATAGGGCATTTTTCAAAATAAAATCCTGGATATATTGCTTGAACATCATCTATGGAACTCTTTACCATATATTCAACATAGATCTTCAAGCAGGAAGGGAATCCAGCGTTATAGCAGGGGAAGAAGCAGGAAAATGAAGTTGAGGATTCAGATCAGCCATTGAATCTCATTGAATGGTAGATTGAATAGCATACTTCTTTCTGTCGTCTTAGGACCTGATAGTTTCATGATTAACTTGATTGAAGGGATGCTTTTCCTCCATATTCTAAGTTCCACAAAGGACTGACCTGATTTGCTGTTTTATATTCAATATTACAGAAAGGAGTTGTGATATTCCTGTAAACTGAGGTTTGACACATTTAGCAGGATACAAGATGAAATATAGGCATCCTGGGTCCTCAGCTGAGGTCTTGCTCACTATTCATTGACATTTGGTCTATATTTAGACATATAATTATTAGAGAATGAGGAAGATCATTGTAAGTGGAGACTAAATAGTGGAATACCTAGACGTATTAACGAGCATACTTTTATAGAACAGCCCATGTCACGTTATGGAGCTCTAAACTGTCTTTAATTACAGGTATGTGTCAGTCTAATGCTGTAAGCTGTGTAGAAGTGGCATCCCATAATCACTGCAGTCAACCAAATTGTTTTGGTTGTAATGTAAATGATGGATGTAAACATGTAGCAGGAGGAAGGCTGGGGTCAGAAAAAACAGGTACGTGAATTTTACAAACAAAAATCCATCTAATTATAAAATATCTATTTCCTTATGTTTTGTTTTTATCTGCTTTGAAAAGGTGCAAAAGCTATTCATTTGAAGATCGTTTCAGATTCCAATTTACAATTAAAATTAGTAGTTGAATAGAGCCATTAAGGAGCTGTAGAGTGCATAAAATGCACTGGAATATTTGCACACAAATTACAAGTTCGAGCAATGTATTTGTTTTGTCCAATCCCAGAGAATTTCTCCATGTTTATAAGTTATTTTGGTGTTCCAGATCAATTTGGTACTACCAACATTTCCTCCAAGGAACATGAATGGTCAAATCCAAGTAAATGTGTGGATCATGTAGATGAAAATCATGGTACAGAATGGAATGGAACAGACAAAGGCATTTTGAATTGTTATTTATGCAACGGAACATCCAGTGGTATAAGGGAGAGACAAGGGCTTGTGTATCCTAGCAATCATGACAGGATGGTGTCACAGGTACAAAATGTCACACCTGCAAAGATTGCTGACAGAAAAGGTAATGTTTGGCCTTTAATTATTAATTAATAAGTCACTGCACAATAAATTCAAAGAGTAATGAATAAGAGTGCAAGCACTTGTACTCTAACTATTCTAAATCTAATGGAAAAACAGACCAAAGATATTTACAGTTCTTAAACTTATATCAAATATATTTATTTGAATTTTTTAGGTCTGTCTTCCCAACCTGTGCAATTTTGTCAGGAACATCATAAGCCTGTACAACTTCCATTGTTGGAGACCTCAAGCCATCAATCACCTTTGTGTGAGAAACCTCAGCCTGTACTGTGCTGTGATACAGAAGGTGACATTAAACAGTCTTTACTACTGAATGGACAGTTATCACAATCTTACAACTTGGTCTGAAGAACAAGTAAATTGAATACAAACTTATGCCTGTGCACTGAAAACATTTTTTGTTACTACCTCATCTACAATGAAGAGTCATGGCAGGACAGAGCTTGTATGGGAACAATCCTATTTGAGCGTTCTTTGTTTATTTTAAAGCTTCCTTGGGAAGTATTAGTAGCTCAACAATTGACTTGCATTTAAAGCATGTAAATGCAGGGCATAATGTACATAAAAGGAATGTTTTGCTTTTCTATGTTTGTATATGTGTTTCCATATGTATCTTTTACAGAAGATATTTTAAACCTATTTAGTGCATGAATAACTTTCTAGAATTTTGAAGCTATTTCTCAGTTATGTTGGTTGCTGTTCTTAAATTTTGCAAAGCCTACTGGTGCCTTATAGAAAAGGGTCATAATGAAAGTGATTACTTATAAACACATTTACCCTTACACTGAATATAATTACCATACTGGACATGACAAAAAGGATTTTGTAAGGAAATGCTTACATTGTTTGATGTGGGTCTTAAAGACATTACATTTCTCCAGTGTCATTTTCTTTGTAGTTTGGTACAGAAATGATAGAAAAGTCACTCATAGTTGTAATGGTATAAGTTGGAATTCTGTGACTGAAATATAGGACTTTATCAGCCAATGGGACACTGTACATATTTTCAATTTCTCCAGTGTCCAGATCACTTGGAAAAGAGATCTTGTTAGTTGATTTTGGAAAAACTGCATTATTAGAAAAATAGCAAACAATATTTGGTTAACACAATGCTGTCATCTCTATTTGCAAATTTTGCTCCTTGGAGGTCAGTTTTAAAAAAAAGACTAATCGACTGCTAAAATTGTAAAATGTAAAAGAACAAAGATCTTGGAATTAAAGTTCTGTTGAAATAATGTCACCCTTCTAGTAAATATTCTCTATCTGAATCTGCCTCAAACACATAAGTACAATTGTGTGACTATTAAACATTGCCAGAACGGACACAGCAAAGCTGCTCAATAGAGGCAAAGAGAGGAAGGAAGTGTTACTTCTCTGCACAAGTATTTATTTATACAATTTGGTAAAATATACATTGTTACAGAAAATGTAAAATATAGAAGTGTCTAACAAAGATGTCTAATAAAAATCATTTATAATACAAAATAGACTTCAGTGCAGTTCTCTTATTAAATCTCCAATCTTGATCGTGATCATAGAAGCAACTTGTGCATTTTATCATAAGTTCCTAGAAAAAGAAAACCACCAAAACTGATCCATGTTACTCTGGGGACAATTCCTGAAAACAAACTGGAAAAAAAAAGAAAAATATATTCAGACTATAATGTCCAACTTTTTTTGTTAATAATCCAAAAAAAGCTATTTGGATAATTTTAATTCTATTTTCATGTTTTCTGTATCTCATGCTGCAACATTAAGTTTATTTAAAAGCTGCTTTTTTTTTCAATCATGTTTGCTATCACGCTGGTCAACATTGTCCTGGTTAGCAGTAATCATATACAATCAAGCAGTTTATCATGGTATACTATTAGCCGAGGCATACATTATTAATTTAATCTCAACAAAAGCAAGGCACATGCATAATTTTTGAACTGAATACAGTAATAACTGTCTTGTTTTTGATGCTTGAATTTCCAGCCTTCCCTACTGTTAAATGTGTAGTGTTAGCTGAACTTGAGCAAAGGAGGTTAAAAAGAAACTCATTAATTGGCCTAATTCATACCTGCTCTCAGGAAAATAAATCCATCTATATCAGTGTTAGAACATATTCTCCTGAATGGACTTCATACTACAAAGGACCTGATCAGGTACTGGGGTTGTTTACAAAGGCATACTCAATAAATGGGCCACAAAGTTTGCTGTGTTTAGTAACAAGGCATCTAATTGATTATGCTGGTGATTCCTGCACCTACACAGCTTTCAGAGTTGAAAATCACCATCCTCTTGTTTTCAACCATTAGCAAGATTTTATGGCCATTCAGAGGTAGGTGTGGAAGCAGGTGACTATAGAAATGAATACTAATGGCTGTTGTGCAGGATTGCTGTTGGCAATTTTGGTTAGGAATGGGGAAGGGAGTGTTTGGTAACCTGTCCAATTTGCCAATTGATGTGTTAATAAGTTTGGAATTTTCATCAGGTTGCACTGCAGGAGGAGCAATCAAGGTGCAAGCTGTCACATCTATGCCACTCAAATAAGTTGGCTCATAAAACTGATGGAGCCTCATTACACTTAGCAATAAAAAATAGGAGAAGGCCATAGGTATGTAACTTCTTAGCAACATCCTCTGAAAACAAGTCAGATCCCACATATTGATCCCTATTACACATCTCTGGACCAGATGGGACTTGAACCTTCTTGCTCAGAGTTAGGGTCACGACCAATAGCAGTTGAATCTCATACACACCATGAGCGGATTGGATTTGGACCTAGGCCACCTGGTTGAGGTAGCAGCTCTACCGCTCTCAAGCCCTCCAGTGCCTCTAAATGGTTATACTGTCTGACATTTAGCTGTGTAGAAATTTGTGGCAGCTAAAAACTGAAAATCTGAAGCAGTTTTCTTTAGTCTATATTACAAAGTCCTTTCACTAACCAAATACTCCTTTCCTTTCATCGGCACTTTTGGTGTTATGCAATCACCAAGGTGTCTATTTCTATCTCTGTAACATCTCCCTGAATCTGCACATGTCTTAGCCTCTGTTGAAATCCTTCTTCATGCCCCTGTTCTCTCTAGACTTGAATGTTCTAATATTCTTCTGGCTATCCCCTTCAACTTGAGTGTTTTTTTTAAAAAGTAGATATTTTAAGAACTCAAGTGCTGTTCCCCCAGTAGTTCTGTACTTCTACATCCCTATTCAATTTTAAAATTCACATCCATATTTCTAAATCCTGTGTGACTTCATTCCTCATTATCTCTACAAAGTCCTCTAACTCTTAGATCAGCTTAAAATCTCTATGCTCCTCCAATTCTGGCCTCTTCCCTAGTTTATTTGCTCCACCATTGGCAGTGATGATTTCTGCTATGAAAGCTTGAGTTCTCTCTCAACCATTATTCATATTGACCTACCGTCCTTAAGATCCTTCTTAAAACCTGTATCTCTGAACAAACTTTTGATCATTGAATGTCATGTAGTTTGGTGTCAAATATTGTTTTGAAATGTACCTTCAGACCACTTACTAAATTAAAGCTGTTCTTACTTATAAGGCTACACTAGGAATGGCCTTTGCTTGCTTTCTATCAAAGGACATTGAGAGCTGCATTCTAAACTGCTGCAGTCTATCAAGAGACTTCTACAGTGGTTAGAGGTAGGGTGTTCCAGAATTTTAACCTATTGATGACAGAGGATATCTATTCAACTCAGATTGATGTGACTGAGGTGTTGTTGTTCCCTTGAGGCTGCTGCCTGCCTTCTTTCTTTGAAAGAGCTTTGGCAGTTGCTGTGATGCAGCTTGTAGATGGTACACAATGATGCCACAAAATAGTTAAGGTGGTGGTTAAGGTAATAAATAATGTGGCTTGGATATTGTCAAGCTTACATCTTGTTGCAGATACACTTATTCAAGCAAATGAAGGATATTCTATCACTCATATAACTTGTGCCTTGTAAGATGGGTGGACAAGCTCTAGAAAATCAGGAGGTGAAAACTCCTGCTTCTCAGCCACATTGTTTATTCAATAAACATACCAGAAACATTGTTCTTAAACTTATTGAAGAGTCAGCAGGTTATTTTTCCAGCTATTTTGGTTTCTAAAAATTCACAGCTGACAGATGGAAACAGTTTAGGGTTTTACTAGACAGAGATTCAGCAGATTACTGTAATTATAAAGGATAAAGCACAGCAATTTGTACCAGGCATGTACTGGCCACACTGTTAAATAAATTGGCATTTAAATGTGTTAAACTTGTAAATGTTACCCACAATTTCCCTTAGATTATGCCAATTTTGTTTCAAAGTATTTCAGCCTATTACAATTCTCCTGCACATTTATATGGCATATAGATACATTAAAAAATCAGAGCTATCAAGGTTTATAGTGTAGTTAAATCCCAATCAACTTACTTGTCTATTAGATTTTTTTTAGAGCAATGTAAACTAGTTTCAATGCCTGGGGCTCTCCTCATGTTCCTATATTTTTCTACATTCCTGATATTTAACTTTTCCTTAAAAGATGCAATGGTCTCTGCCTCAAGCAATCCAAACTACAGTGTTTATCACCCCTGTTTTAGTTTTCAGAGTAACAATTTCAAATCAATAACTAATTTATTCAGGAATGAGGCACACAGGAGACAGTGAAAACTTGAAGGGAACACAGTGCTCAGGACCTACTGGATGAGGGCATTCCAGAGTACGAAGTGTTCAGAAAAGATAGCAAAGGAAGAAATGGAGGAGTGGCAGTATTGATTCAGGAGAGCACTGCAGTGCCAGAGAAAGAGGATGTCAGTCAGTCCAAGGTCAGAATCAACTTGGCTAGAGCTAAGAAAGAAAATAAAGTGTGTGATTACATTCTTTGGTGTAGTCTGTAGACTACCAACTGAAGGGAAGGATGTATAGGCACCAATCTGCAGGGAAATTACAAGAGGTGCAAATATTTTAGTGTAGTTATAATATGGGATATTAATTACTTTATATTTAGATTACTTACAGTGTGGAAACAGGCCCTTCGGCCCAACAAGTCCACACCGCCCCGCCGAAGCGCAACCCACCCATACCCCTACATCTACCCGTTACCTAACACTACGGGCAATTTAGCATGGCCAATTCACCTAACCTGCACATCTTTGGACTGTGGGAGGAAACCGGAGCACCCGGAGGAAACCCACGCAGACATGGGGAGAATGTGCAAACTCCACACAGTCAGTTGCCCGAGGCGGGAATTGAACCCGGGTCTCTGGCGCTGTGAGGCAGCAGTGCTAACCACTGTGCCACAATTAGTTGAATGGAGACTGGGATAGTGATAATATATAGGGCAGAGAGACACAAGAGTTCCTAGATAGTGTTCAGGAGAATCTTATACAGCAGTGTGCGAGCGGTCCAACACGAAAAGAAGCATCACAGGACCTGGTTCTTGGAAATGAGTTGGGCCAAGTAGGTCATATAGGAGAAAGTGAAGACTGCAGATGCTGGGGATCAGAGTCAAAAGGTGTAGCGCTGGAAAAGTACAGCAGGTCAGGCAGGGTCCAAGGAGGAGGACAGTTAATGTTTCGAGCATAAGTTCTTCATCAGGAATGTGAAGGGGCACCCCAAGTGGGCTGAGAGATAAATGGGAGAGGATTGGGACTTGCAGGGAAGGTAGGTGCGAATGCAATAGGTAAACAAAGGTGAGGGAGAAGGAGTGGATAAATGGGAAAGACAATGGACAGGTCAAGAGGGCTGGGCCGAGTTGGAGACTTGGGACTGGGATAAGGTGTCATCTACTGTATCCGTTGCACCCAATGTGGTCTCCTCTACATCGGGGAGACAGGACACCAACTTGCAGATCGTTTCAGAGAACATCTCTGGGACACCCGCACCAACTAACCCCATCGCCCTGTGGCTGAACATTCAACTCTCCCTTCCACTCCACCAAGGACATGCAGGTCCAGGGCCACCTCCAACGCCAAACCCTAACCACCCAACACCTGAAGGAAAAACGCTTCATCTTCTGCCTTGGGACCCTGCAACCACACTGGGTTAATGTAGACCACCAGTTTCCCCATTTCCTCTCCCCACACAGCCCAGTCCCAAGCCTCCAACTCGGCACCGCCCTCTTGACCTGTCCATAGTCTTTCTCATCGATCTGCTCCACCCGATCACCTTCTTCCCCCCCTTTCATCTACCTATCACATTCTCACCTATCTTCTCCCCAGCCCCACCCCCCTGCCATTATCTCTCAGCTCCCCCACCCCAGCCCACAAGACTCATTCCTTATGAAGAGCTTATGCCCGAAACTTCGATTCTCCTGCTCCTTGGATACTGCCTGACCTGCTGTGCTTTTCCAGCACCGCATTCTCGACTCTGATCTGTAGTTCTCACTTTCTCCCAGAAATGGGAAGCTTGTCAAGACAACTTTATGTTTAAGTGAAGTAGCATTCCAACAACAACTGTCACTCCTTGGAAGATCTAGGTCATTATGTTAGACATCTGCATCTCAATCAAAACATTCCTTATGATTACAGATTCCTATGTCGGACATAATCTTCATCAATCTCTCTGGCTTTAATACTCTTTTGACAAGGTGTGATGAAACAAGAAAGGGTGGTACAGTGGCTCAGTGGTTAGCACTGCTGCCTCAGCATCAGGAACCTGCGTTCAATTCCAGCCTCAGGCAACTGTGTGGAGTTTGCACAGTCTCCCCGTGTCTCCTCCGGTTTCATCCCATAGTTCAAAGATGTGCAGGTTAGTTGAATTGGCCATGTTAAATTGCCCATAAAGTTCAGGGATGTGTAGGTTAGGTGCTTTAGTTAGAGGAATGGGTCTGGGTGGGTTACTATCCGGAGGGTCAGTGTGAACTTGTTGGGTCAACTGGCCTGTGTCCACACTGTAGGAATTCTATGAAACAGTGCTGGACCTGCTTCTCAGAAGTAAGGTGAGCCAAGGTAGGTGGCCATTGTATAATAGGGCAGAACCTTATAGGAGCAAGGCAGGAGTTGCTGAGGCTTTCAGCTAGAAGGAGAGGCTGAATAGACTGAGGCTATTTTCCCTGAAGTGCCGGAGGTTGAGGGGTGATTTTTAGAGATTTATAAAATCATGAGGAGCATAGATAGGGTGAATTGCCAAAGTCCTTTTCCCATAGGGGAGTCCAAAATGAGAAGGCATAGGTTTAAGGCGAGAGGGGGAAGATTTAAAAGGGATCAAAGGCAACTTTTTCACACAGAGGGTGGTGCATATATGGAATGAGCTGCCAGAGGAAGTGGTGGAGACTGGAACAATTACAACATTTTAAAGGCATCTGGATGGGTTCATGAATAGGTAGGGTTTAGAGCCATATAGGCCAAATGCTGGCAAATGGGACTTCATTAATTTAAGATATCTGGTCAGCATGGACAAGTCAGACCAAAGGGTTTGTTTCTATGTTGTACAGCTCTATGACTGTCTGAATGAAGTGGGCAAGAATGAGACTTGTAGCAGAATTGCGTAAATGCAGTGTACTGGGTATCCAAAACCAAATTTTACACAAATTACACTGCTCCTTCCTTCATGTATTCAAGCCACTTTCCATAAAGCTGAAATGGTTTATTTTGTGACTTAACCTTATCTGTACTTACACTGCAAGTGTTGAAGCCTCCCAGGTGTGTCTACATAGCCTCAAATGCCAGTGTTTTCTATTATCTAGCTAACGCCACTGCTCCTAATTTATCTTGTGAAAATGTATGACCTCATATTGGTTCACCAACACAAGATAGATTATACACCAGAAACAGAAACCTTTGCAGGACAATGAGGAAAGTGTGGAAGAGAGCAAACATCACCAAGATGGACTGAACTACCTTTCATGCTACATGATTCCACCTAATTGCATCAACTACAAATATTTCATTTCAGTAGCTTAAACCTCCTGTTTTTTTTTATATAGGCGTCCATGCTGTTTGCTAACTCTCCACCTCTGTCATCAGCAAATTTTGACACCATGTTTCCAGTGGCTAAATCCAAATCTTTAATCTCTTCTGAGCCTTATCTGAACATCCATTTGTCTTAACTTGTTGCTTCTTCTCTGTTAACCAACTTTTTAATGCATGCTGCTTTACTTATACTTATACCACATGGCTTTCAAACAAGCCTCTTGTGAGCTATCTTGTCAACCGTGTTCTGCAAAACCATGTATTCTTATGTCTACTGCATTCCCATTATAGAAAGGTGATCATCTATTCCTAACAGAATTAAAGTATGTGCACATTTAGAAGTAAATGAGTTAATAAAAGATGACTCATACAAAGTTGTTAAGAACAAGCCACATTGGGCAAATTTGAGTTTTCTTTTGCAGCCTAACCATCTCAAAAGGGCAACTAGGGAGAGAATAGGGCACCTCAAAGATCAGCAAGGCGGCCTTTGTGTGGAGCCACAGAAAATGGGGGAGAAACTATATGAATACTTTGCATCAGTATTTACTGTGGAAAAGGATATGGAAGATATAGACTGTAGGGAAATAGATGGTGACATCTTGCAAAATGTCCAGATTACAGAGGAGGAAGTGCTGGATGTCTTGAAACGGTTAAAAGTGGATAAATCCCCAGGACCTGATCAGGTGTACCACAGAACTCTGTGGGAAGCTAGAGAAGTGATTGCTGGGCCTATTGCTGAGATATTTGTATCATCGATAGTCACAGGTGAGGTGCCGGAAGACTTGAGGTTGATAAACGTGGTGCCACTGTTTAAGAAGGGCGGTAAAGACAAGCCAGGGAACTATAGACCGATGAGCCTGACCTCGGTGGTGGGCAAGTTGTTGAAGAGAATCCTGAGGGACAGGATGTACATGTATTTGGAAACGCAAGGACTGATTAGGGATAGTGAAGAAGTAACAAAGAAGATTGATGAGGGCAGAGCAGATGTGATCTATATAGACTTCAGTAAGGCGTTCGACAAGGTTCCCCATGGAAGATTGATTCGCAAGGTTAGATCTCATGGTATACAGGGAAAACTAGCCATTTGGATACAGAACTGGCTCAAAGGTAGAAGATAGAGGGTGGTGGCGGAGGATTGTTTTTCAGACTGGAGGCCTGTGACCAGTGGAGTGCCACAAGGATCGGTGCTGGGCCCTCTACTTTTTGTCATTTACATAAATTATTTGAATGTGAGCATAAGATGTACAGTTAGTAAGTTTGCAGATGACACCAAATTGGAGGTGTAGTGGACAGCAAAGAGGATTACCTCAGATTACAACAGGATCTGGACCAGATGGGCCAATGGGCTGAGAAGTGGCAGATGGAGTTTAATTCAGATAAATGCAAGGTGCTGCATTTTGGGAAAGCAAATCTTAGCAGGACTTATACACTTAATGGTAAGGTCCTAGGGAGTGTTGCTGAACAAAGAGATCTTGGAGTGCAGGTTCATAGCTCCTTGAAAGTGGAGTCACAGGTAGATAGGATAGTGAAGGCGGCATTTGGTATGCTTTCCTTTATTGGTCAGAGTATTGAGTACAGGAGTTGGGAGGTCATGTTGCGGCTATACAGGACATTGGTTAGGCCACTGTTAGAATATTGCGTGCAATTCTGGTCTCCTTCCTATCGGAAAGATGTTGTGAAACTTGAAAGGGTTCAGAAAAGATTTACAAGGATGTTGCCAGGGTTGAGGATCTGAGCTACAGGGAGAGGCTGAACAGGCTAGGGCTGTTTTCCCTGGAGCGTCAGAGGCTGAGGGGTGACCTTATAGAGGTTTACAAAATTGAGGGGCATGGATAGGATAAATAGGCAAAGTCTTTTCCCTGGGGTCGGGGAGTCCAGAACTAGAGGGCATAAGGTTTAGGGTGAGAGGGGAAAGATATAAAAGAGACCTCAGGGGCAACTTTTTCATGCAGAAGGGTGGTACGTGTATGGAATGAGCTGCCAGAGGATGTGGTGGAGGCTGGTACAATTGCAACATTTAAGAGGCATTTGGATGGGTATATGAATAGGAAGAGTTTGGAGGGATATGGACCGGGTGCTGGCAGGTGGGACTAGATTGGGTTGGGATATCTGATCAGCATGGACAGGTTGGACTGAAGGGTCTGTTTCCATGCTGTATATCTCTATGACTCTATCTCATTGTTGAGGATTTTAATGAAGATCAATGGACATATTTTATAATAATTTTGAGATTTAGGCTAAATACGTTATAACTTTGCAAAATTTATATGCATTCAAAGTGACCTCTGACTTTGTTATACTTTTCCAATCTTACATGCTGTAGTCGTTTCTCCTCAATTAATCTTCAGCTCATCAGTTATTAACTCCATTTCATTTTCAGGTAAATGAAACAACACTGGAAGCATCCTAATCTAAGAAGCAGTCTTCATAACACTCTATAAATCATTTCCCATTGTTAACATTCATTATTTTTGTCTTTGTCAGGATGTGTTTTTGCTCTACTATTGCTGAAAAAAAAGACATGATATTTAAGCTTTTCTATATCAGAACAGCAAGAAACCAATTTACTCTGCATGGAAAGAGTTGGATCATATTTGACATGGAGTTGCAGCAGGATCTGCTAACTGTCAATATTAGCTCAATGATTAATCTCAGACCAGGCGGGAAGACTCTGAATGGTGAACACAAGCTCCTTCAGCCTACGTAGAACAGTCCCTATGTGTGATTATATGTAGCTTTTAGCACACTCAAAGCTCATGCGATCTCAGCTAATGATTCTAAAATTGTTTCCAGTGTAATTTTTAGCACAGTCTGACCTATTTATCCAATAGCAGTATCAATGTTTAATGTTCAATACTCTGCTCTCAGATTTGCAAGTACAGGTTTGACCAGGCTATCCAGTCAAAGGCATGTGCTGCTTGATAGTGCACTCCCCTCCCCAGTCATCGAGGCACACAGCCCACATACCTTGCATCACACTCGCACCAAAGCTCATCAGCCATGTTACTTATTTGCGTGATATGCAGAATGTCTGTTTGGCTTGCCTGCAGCATCATGTTATGGAGCAAACCTTTTGTGTGTTTACTGCAAAGTAGCACCATGACATAACTACCTCCACAAGTTAGTCAAATTTGGAGAAACCATCCTCTTTTACAGTAATCGGAGATACACTGGCCACCTTTCATGACTAAAAGTTTGCATGAAATGTGAGTGATGATTTGATCAAGGTAGCCATTATTATGTGGACTGTTTTGATAAACCCTATCTTGCCATTACACTTACACATTAAGTAGCTGGCTACAGTGCTACTCACAATGTTACCATTATTGATAATATTGTAGCACACAGAACTGCAGGAATCGCATATATTGATCAGATAATGTAGGTTTTCAGTAGTAGTAGATGACCATTTTCTGCTGAGAAAGGGATGTGGAGGCTACCAGCCTTTTGCCCTATGGCGATGACTTTGCCAATCAGAATCTAGCTGGCCGGACTGATGTTAATCAGCTAGCTAATATTTACAAATAACAGACTAGTTAAATCTCCATACCAACTGTGGTCCACCCTCTTCTCATGTTGTAAAAATCTGTGATCCTTTTCAAAGTTTGGGTTTGTTGTATCCCAGTCATGATAAGTGCAAATTGAAAAGCAAAACAAACACTCAACACCAGGGTATAGTCCAACAACGACCTGATGAAGGAGCAGCACTCAAAAAGCTAGGGCTTCCAAATAAACCAGTTGGACTATAACCTGGTATTGGGTGATTTTTAACTTTGTACACCCCAGTCCAACACTGCCTCATCCACATTGATGTCTTATGACAAATTTTAAGTGATACCAATAATCATTTGCTCTGTTGTTCTTAGATATTACTCTACAAATCACCCTCAATTTTATCACTATGACAGGTTTCCCCTAATGAATACCAAGAACTACTGAAGAGAGACACATACGTTCAGGTTAAGTATAAGAAAGCATTAATTCACTGAGAGTTGATTCTTAAAATAATGCCAATGGAAATACTGGGTGGATGTGACTTGAATTTCATTAGACCACCAGCATTTTGAAGAGTAATTAACAGCAGTTACAATGACCAGAGCATCACAAAAGCAGGCCAGATACAGATATGGTCTTTTGTAGACTAAATAGTTTCTGAGCTCCCATGGCAGGAAGGTATCTATGTATGCAAAGTATTTATGAAGACAGGAGATGATGGCTGGGTGGTGTCAAATCAAAGAACATACTGTTTTGAAACAGCAGACATGCAATGTTACTCAGTGTGTTATGAGCAAATTTATGCTGATTAAATAGGTTAATCTGCATTTGTATCACAGTAACTTCAGAATTACAATGATCATTTCACGTTCAAATTCTATGTTATATGCATACTTGGGTGAAACTATAAATTAACAGAGTTGATTAGTGTTAATTTGTTGATGTTAAACATCCATGGCATGGCAAGATTTAAGAAAAAAAGCACTATATTCTATTTTCAAAAACCATCTTGCACAACCTCAAGCATTTTGTATTTGATAAGGTATTTTCAGAGTATAGTCATAACTATAATGTCAGATTGACAGTAGAAAATTTGTGCAAACAAGCTCCTGCAAGCAATAAACATGTTTTCTGTTCACTGGAGAAGGTGCTGATGAGGTGCATTCCTGAACTGCTGCAGTCTTTGGGGTGTAGGGACACCCACGGTACTGTTAGAAAGGGACTTCCAGATGTTTGACCCAGCCACGCTTAAGGATATGTTTCTAACTCATGTTAGAGAACACAACCTCTCCCCTTTCAGATGATGGACGTTGCGAATTTGTAGATTCTGTCTAAGGAGCCTTTGTGAGTTGCTGCAGTGCAGCTTGCAAATGATACACACTGTTGCTACTGTGTTGGTGAAGAGAGTGAATGTTAGATATTGTGGATGTGGTGTCAATCAAGTGATGGCTTTGCCCTGGATGCTGTCAAGCTTCTTGAGTATTGTTGGAGCTGTACACATCCCAGTAAGTTCCATTACACTCATGATATATCTTATAGTAAGGTTTTGGAAAGACAGAAGCAAGTTATTCACCTGCTGTTGTAGCCACAGTATTTCTATGGCTGGCACACAATGGTAACTCCCCGGGACGTTGATAGTGCGGGATTCAGTGATGATAATACCATTGAACATCAAGGGTTGGTTAGATTATCTCTTATTGGAAATGGTCATTACCTGGAACCCGTATAGTATGAATGTTACTTGCCACTTATCTGCCCAAGCCTTATCTAGATCTTGCTGCATTTGGATAATATCGGAGGTGTCACAAACAGTGGTGCACACTGTGCAACCATCAGCAAACTTCCCCACTTCTGACCTAATGATGGAGGGGAGGTCATTGATGAAGCAACTGAAGATGGTTGGGCCCTGGCCCCAGTAAATGTCCATAGCAATTTCCTGGGGCAGATACTTTGATGTTGTTCACTGAAGGACAAACATTGGTTAGCTCACTAGCTATAACTCACCTGTTCTCCCTTAAAAATTGCAAGGGATCTTCTATATGGGAACAATTTAACTTCTCAACTAAAAGACAGTGGTTCGGATTCTCTCAGTGTTGCAGTGGAATAACAGCATTGGCTCTTTGATACAGGGATGGCAGGGCTATCAACTGACCTATAGCTGTCACCAATGCATTTCACCTCCTCCTATTTTCACAGAAAATGTTTCCAGACCTTTAAGTTTTATCAGGATTCCCAAAGCTCTTCTCCCACAGCTACCTTACACAGATTGCCAAAATAACATTTCAATTCCTCCTTGTGGCACCACCCCCCCTCCACCCCCCCATAAACAAAGGGACTGTTTAAGACAGCCTCTGAAATTTCAAGAGGCACTTAGGTTGGCTGATGACGATACAGTCAACATAATTCTTTGAGATTAATGGCACCACAGTTGACTACAAAGAACGAGAACAGACTTAAACTACACATTGTTAAATTAACTAAACTTTGCACTTGCACAAACATCAAAATCAATTTTTAGCACATTTTTTCTTACAAGAATTAATCTATTCTCTTTTTGCTTTCCATCTGTGTGACATTAAACCCTTCTGAACCTTGATGATGGATTGTTGAATCTGGCCCAATAAAGTGTCAAGACAAATACGTGAAGAGGAAAAGAACATCAAGGGATAGTAATTTCTGTTCAAAGTTGTGCCCTCATTGTGCATTAAAAAAAACTGTACATTTTTAATCAAAATCTTACATCTTTTACATCAAGCACAGTTGAAATGGCACAGCTGTTAAACTTAAAAGTCTTACATTACTTGTGCCTAGTTTGCTCCAGGATCAGATTCATGAAATAGTAACAAATCATAAAACAGGGAACCTACCAATGAATGAAGAACAAATTGAAAAAATAAAGTTTGTCTTTTCCTGCTGTTTTATTTATATGTGACCCAGGAGACTCCACAATATGAACCTAAATGGCCCACGAAGTCAAAAAGCTTGGATGTTCATTTCCCAGACTTTCATTTCCCTTTTATTATTTTGGCCCCTTGCCCAGGTGTCTGTGGTGGAAGAGACAACAACCCAGAACCAAACCAACACCCGCTTTCATATTTCAACTACACGTTTGCTTGGATGGCCTAATGTGCAAGAAAAGACAGTCGGAGACAAAAGATGCCATGAGAATGTTAAATTGATTACAATTACTCCTGCCTTAAATAGTCTCAACTCACACCAGTATGTGTTGCCACCAACAGAACGTGGTTTAGTATTTTATAGGGAGAACAGGGTCATGGCATGCAACATTAAAAAGGTTCATGAATGATATAAAATATGACCGCATTTTAACATGATTCAATTGCAATTATTTACCCACTAATTACAACTTATTATACAGTCATGGGTCAGTTGGCAGCTCACTCACTTCTGAATCATAATATAACTGCTTGAAGTCACACTCCAGAGCCTGAGTACAGACATGTGGAACAAGGAGCAAGCAGTGCACTTTCAGAGGTATCACCTTTTGGATGAGCCATTAAACTGAGGACCTGCTGGCTGGGGATGGTGGATATAAAAAATCCCATGACACTATTCTAAAGAGAAGCAGGGGAGTTGTCCCCAGGTCCTGAACAATATTTATCATAAAAAGATTATCTGGTCATCATCACATTGCTGACTGTGGAAGTTTACTGAGTGCAAATTAACTGGTGCAGTTCCCACATTACAACTGTGACTACACTTCATTAAGTAGTTCATTGATTGGAAAGAGCTTTAACACGTCTGAGAATCATGAAGAATGCTACATCCAAGTAAAAACATCAGTCATTTCACTTCTGCTCTAAAGAATGTTTACTGCTCACATAACTGAATGCACAAACAATCTTTCAGAACACAATTGTTGCTACAACTTAACTGAAACAATATCGCTCAAATAGCTATTCTTAGCTGCAGTGCTGCTTTTTACAGGTATCACAACCACTTTTAACCCATTTCCAAGTTTATAAAAATTTAAGGAAGAAAACAAGGAATCTAGAGAGAGACTGTAAGCTCAAAAACATCATACGGAATAAATGTAGCTTCTAGTATTCTTTCCAATATTAGATGTGATTTTGATATTGGACAGCATTTATTCAATGATTCCGATTGTGCTAAAAGTTGTACCAGAAACCAATGTAAGATTATTTGTTGGGTTCACAGCATGATTTATTTGTGTGCATTGGAAGCTACAATTATTTACACATAGGGCTCTGTTCTTTGTAGACCTGAAAAGAATATGTGCAAATTGCAACAGTTTAATGGGAAAAAGTGCTCTGGAGTTGGCCAATCCCTGCTCCAACCTCATGACAACACTGACCAATGACAGTTGACGTGTCTAGTTTGAATTTAATCAGCTAGTTAAGATAGTTAATGGATCTTGCTGCATCTCCATATGAACCATATTCCAACCAATCAACATCCTCTTCTCAAACTGTATAAATTTGTGCTTTCTTTCTAAATTGGTTTTCTTGCATTTTAATCCTGATGAGTACAAGACACAAAGCTTTGATTTCATGTCTCTTTTAGCAATGTTTAACTTTTATACTACGGTGCAATTGCATATTGAAAAACAACACAGTATTGAAGATATCAAAACAATCTAGTGTTAAATCTAGAAAGGTAGAGTTTCTGTTGTCCTTATGTCGCATGCACACGCTTACTCCACAGGGTCATACCTCATTTACCCAGCTCCAGTGATCTCAGAAGCATAACTTGCATGGCTGCCACAAAGCAGGTATCATAATTAAGTTTCAAATTGCTTTCCCCATCTACAATGTACTTAAAGACAAATGGGAAGAATTTCAACCTTCAACGAGAAGCTTCTAAATTCAATATCCATTAAAGAGCCAAGATGATGGCTTGGTCTTCAATAAACCCATAGACTAAAACAATAGGGATATTGCAGTATCAAGTTGACTACACAGTGACAATTCAGTTTCAATCTTCCATTGAAAATATATAATTTTAAGGTCACAATGACCTCACTTTTCACTTTAAGAATGATGAGAGAGAAATCTAGTCAATGGGTTCAGCCACGTTAGACTAAATCCAAGTTCTAATTTTAACCTAACCAAAAAGGTGAAAATGGCATGAGGTTTGATTGGACAGGTTTAACAACCCAGTCGAGTTTATGCTCGATGGATTCCAATGCAGTATAAAATTAGGCGGTTCTAAAATGGATGCCTGACTTGAAACTGTTGTATTGCCACCAGGCAGGTTAGGTTAATATTGGGGTTTTAGTTTCCCGGAAGTATTATAAATATCATGTCAGCTGGCCCTGTTCAGATATTTTTAAAGGAGAAAAGAAAGTAAGGCCTTACCCAGAAATCCCTTGTGTTTCCCAGATGTTTTTCAAAACTGGTAACACCTTTCCACTGGCAGTGGTGGTGCCTGTCTGCAAAGAACCATCATCAAATTTAGAGAATGCTGTCAGCAAGTCAGTCTTCTCAACAACTTACATCTTCATGCTACAATTGTGATAATTGTACCTTGTTTGAATTGGGTGAATCATTCCTGCGTCAGAAATCTGCTACAGAATAGTCTTCCTACAAAATGTATTTTATGAATCTATGAACAGAGTAGACTAATACCTTGATAAGTAATAGATTGACTGCATTACATCAAAGATGCAATCCTAAAATAAACCCCAGTTCAATTATCATTTTTTGTTTATTAAGAAAATTGTTGACCCACATGGTCACAAATTTTGTATCTCAGCAGAAAAATGCTGCAGAAATACTTATTTAAAAACATTTACCACAATATAATTATGTTTTATGGGTTTGGTGTTCATAGTTCATTCATTAGGGTTCCCGATCTTATTTCACAATATTAAGGGTTATTATATTTTATTCAGAAAGGTATAAAAGACATGGAACTGTCATGAGTAATTCGCAACACCATTTTATCTTTCCTGCAGTTGTATTCCACAATCTTACCTTAGCTAGCATGATTCTTGTCTTTGCTAGGTCGAGAGGGGTAGTGACTGCTGCTGCAGATGCACCTGAAAATAGAAAACACAGGTTTGTCAAAATAAATATAAAACCTATTTCATAACTGAACCTCGAAGTTAATATCAGGCTACAAAGCTATATACATCACCTCAATTATCTATCCATTATGATTTTAAGACTCAGAATCAAGTTGAGGAAATGTCAACTGATATCAAAGTAGAAGGAGCTCTTGAGTCAAAGTGGTAGCATCCCTTTATCTGAGCCAGGAGGCCCAGTTTCAAGTCCCACTTGTCCTACAGGTGAGTATTAACATCTTTGAACAGACTGATTGAAAAATATGTGTAATTACAACTTATTAAAAGAGGAAAGAATAGTGTCCAAAAGGATATCAAAATAATCTTAAGATAGCCTGTAAGGAAATGAACTTATGCAAGTGACTACCATCTAGTCGCTTCAGCAAAATCATCCTGATTAAGTTTTGTATCCAAAATCACAAGTGTCGGAAACTGGAAACAAATCAAACCTGTTGTGTTTCATCAGTAATTTCTGTTTTTGTTCCAGCATCAGTTCTTTGTTTTAAAACAAAATGACACAGTTTTCCACTAGTAACTAAGGAACACATACACAAAACAAAAGTAAAAACAAACCAAAACCCAATAACAAACCATTCTTAAGTTTTCTAAACAATACAAAGACAAGAATGAGGATAGAAGACAGACAATGGAGCCTATTTCATGATTTTTTCTGTGACCAAAATCTTTTTTTGTCAATACTGCTTCATCATTAATTTTGGATGGTAGTTCTTGACTTAATCCAAATTGTCTCAAGTCATTGTCTAAGTAAGCTTTCTATTTCAACAGGACAGTGCGTAGAGATAAAATCAACAAATAAAATTGTTGTTTAAATTCTTAAAATCTTAAAATCTGCTCCTCGGATGCTGCCTGACCTGCAGTGCTTTTCCAGCCCCATTCTAATCTTGACTCTAATCTCCAGCATCTGCAGTATCCACCTCTGCCTTTATAATTTTGCAACAAGTGATTAAGGGAGTCTCTTTCTTATACTTTGTAACTTTTAAGTCCCATTTGGAAACCTCTTATAACAATCAGTGTAATACCACCGTTTACTTCATCCATATCCCTAATATATGGATGTTCATATGCAATTTGTGGAAATAATTAAATGATTCGTCTTGTATAAAGCGACAAATATGAGGGAGCCATGAGTGAAACAAAATAAACCACTCACCTCTAATCTAATCTATCACAACTCATTTACAACACTTGTGAATTCAGCAGCAGGCAACAAGTTACCATTAACCACCAAATCCTGATGAAGGGCTTTTGCCCGAAACATCGATTTTCCTGCTCCTCGGATGCCACCTGAACTGCTGTGCTTTTCCAGCACCACTCTACTCCAGAATCTGGTTTCCAGCATCTGCAGTCATTGTTTTTACCTAAACCACCAATTCCCAACATGGATACTCTGCTTAATCCTTCAATGATGCAGATGGAACATTATAGCTGTTACTTAACTTGAAAGCAGGTAAATTTCATTTTTAAAGCCTTCCTGCATAAAAAATATGGCCTGTTTGATTGATCTTTTGCCCACTGAGGTGAAGAAAAGCATAACAAATACAGAAAACATATACCAGTGGAGTATTTCCTTCATTTGAATAACTCATACAAACATTAATTCCAGAGTGCAAATAACACACCTGAAGTTGAACATAAAGCCACTCTGCATCACCATTTACAATACAAAACTAATCCAAACCCACTGACACTAAGGACTATTAGGGATTTTACAGTCAAAAACGAAACAGAAAATTGCAACTTATTTTCTAACTGGCATTAATGAGAACTCCAGGTATTGGTCTGAAGTTAAGAGTGTTTATTAACTTGCACAAGGAACTCAAAACTTTCTACGCCAGGACTGGCACTGAATTGCAGCACTGCAGAAAACTTGCAGCCTTGGCTAATAATACTACTGATAATACTACTAATTATACTGATGGCTAACTTTATTAACCAAAATCAAAATTAATACGAAATGTTCTAATTGCTTCTTATAGTTTTTGTGAGATCATTCATTTAAAGTGATGATATCTTCTTCCAATTAAGTATCTAAATTACACTGAATAATATTTGGAATATTTTAAGTTATACAGCTTTAAAGTAATCACAGGTTTGCAAGAAATATTCTTCTAAGTGGGTTGAGCATGGGTGAGAATGCTGACGATAAGCCTAATTTTCAATACTTGACAATTCACAATTTTATTCATTCAGTATTCAGTTAAACAGCATCCATATTAAAAAAAAAGACAGGTTTAACCAGACTTACAACCAGCATACCATATTTATAAATCTCAGTGTCCCAACATTTTTCCTTCTAGAATATTTTATCACAAGTCTCTACTGTGGTAGATGAACCATCCTTGTCAACTTAACATTATTTTTGTAAAGTTACTCTGTGCAAATCAGTTCAATTTGGCAATGAGTTGGCAACCACAGCAGGCGTCATTAATTAGTGCATGTCTTGAGCCACGCCATTGTTTTTTCCCCAGTTAGTGGCGGGTAAGCAACTGGACATTCTCAGCTCTTTGGCTGAGTGACTGCCTTCACTGATCATTCATACAGTGAAGTACAACAATTGACAGCCACATAGGATATCTATGAATGTTTTTTTCCGGAAATGTTGTGCCACCCAAAGGAAAAACAACTAACATAGGAAGAATGAGAGTGTCTGCATCGTATTTTAAATGGTGCAATTAAACACAGGCTGTCAAAGATAAGTGCGATCAGCCCCCATGAAGCTGGATAATTTGTAAATTGCAAACTTGCTACGTGTGCCTAGGCTAATATATAATAATCAGTGCACATCTTCCAACTGTGAATTAGTTTTTAGAAGTAAATATTTTTCAATTAGACAAAATCAAGTATTAAAATTACTTGCTGAGGAGCAAAGCAACCCTCAAGCAACATACAGACTTGTCAGATATTGAATTTGACAGCAACAACCATAGCTCTTTCTGCTAATGTGCATTGAAAGCAACTCGATGCTTGAGTGTTGGACAGTAGGCAACATTATAGATGCTTGATACACAACATAAATTATTAATTTTAAATTAGAGATGAGAGTTCAGTCCAGTAGTTGAATTGTTCATCAGGAATACCACTAAGTGCAAAAAACTATATTTCTGATGTTAATATTGGAGTCGGTATTTTCTTGGTATGATGCAATCTTGACAACTCAGGCATAAGATAAAAGAAAATCAAAGTAGAATACATTTTAAACTGCAAGTATTACATTACTCTAAATAATAAGTCCCTCACACAACTAAATATTCCATATCTCCCCAATTGGTGTCTCTTAAAGATCCAAGTGGCACTGCTATTTACGCTCCAGAACTCAGTTCTGCATCCAAATTCAGCTTTGAGGTGGACACCTCATATGAACAGGATTTTTCCAAATTTGTTACTGTTTCCACATAAACTCACACAATTGCCAACAAATGTACAAAACACCAAAATTCCACACAGATAAAACTGAATTTGGTGCATTTGATGAGAAATTTACAGTCATTCACTTTGAGGGAAAAAAAAGAAATTAAGTGAGCTCACTCATGGAAAAAGTCAAGGGCCTCAAAGTTTCAAGACTGTTAAGGAGACTGATAAATCTGACAAGAAAGTTAGTCAACATGATAAAATGTTTTAAATGCTCAAGAGGGACAAACTTAAAAAAGAATACCAAGCTAATAATAAGAATTAAAATCTGGGGAAATACTGATCAACATTGGACCCTGTGCTTCTAGAAAAGGAAAGAGTTGAGAAATACTGCAAAATGTCAAGGTACCATTGACTGATGTTACTCAACAAAGTGTGGTCAAGCAATACTGTTGTGAAAATTTGTTTGTTGTTATATTTTTCTTATTTGCTCAATTTTAAACGTTGGATCAATTAATGTTATAGCTCTGAACATGGCTTGCATGAAGTGGATCTGAAAAGCAGCAAATGTGTACAGAAGCTATAGAAAAGAATAGTGCTCACCAAAGCAGCATGTGGTCACATGCAAAGGATGTGTTGAGTTACATTAGTAATGTCAAGTTTCACTGAACAGATTAGCAGAGTAATACATGTTGCATGAAAGAAAAAGTGTTTAAAGAAATAATCAAATCATGAAAAAATGTCAGCTTGAGAAAAACACTTTTCTAGGGATTCAACAATACCAAATAATTCTTTTGTTTTTAGGCTTTTCCAGAGCACAGCACAGGTGTTGGTGCCCTGTAGCTTCAGTGGAGAAACAAATGGCATGTTTTCAGCCCTCGAGGTCCATGCAGCAGCACTGCCATGTTCCTCACTCCAATTAATCTGTTCTTCTGTCAAACTTGTCACATGAACTGTTAATCATAAATCCTTGTTGATATGCCTTTAAATCCCTAAAGAACAGACAGCTGCACAGCTGAGGATTCAGTACGGGCCTCCTCCTTACTGAGAGATTTGTAAATATTCCTTTAACAAATGCAAAGGCCCAAGTGACAGCTTCTATTTTCACACAGTTCAAATTTGCCAAGAACAAACTGCCTGTCCTTCATTCAAACACCTTTCCCTTCAACCTTTACTCTTCTGTGGACCTGCCCAGCTCTGAACATTATTTCCAAATCATCGTTGGAATTTCAGAAGAATGTTTCTGCTAACTTGATTTTTTGGCATGCTTCCCTCTCCCAGCCCTCCCAGAATAGTATTTAATTTAATCCTCTGCACCTGCAAATGCTCCACAGACTGCAGCTTGCCAAGAATCAACCGCACGATTCTGCTTCCATGACCACACGGCCTGCAGTTGAAAAAAATAACATTACTCGTTATATTTCAAATCATTTGAAAGCCCAGGGGGTTTGCTGAAAATAATGTGAACTTATCTCACAAAGTGTGTGGCTATTTGTGAGCTTTGACGCATCCAACTTCCCAAGGAATTTAAAAGTGTTTTAAATACACAGGCAACTTTAAAAAGCTTTGCAATACACTCACCCTAAAACAAGAGTCAAACTTAACAAAAAAGGTACGGTCTTTAGTCTTGCAACTGCACTGGAATCTTTCAAAGTGTAATCTGTTTTGCAACAGGCAAATTGCTGTAATACTTTTTAAAACAATGTGGTGCTTAGTTACTGCTGAAATATGGGCTGCCATTATAAAAGTTAATTTTGGCATGCAGTCAGATATATTTTTGCTCAAGCCAATGCATTTTGCCTAAGAAATGACAACGATGATCACGGTGCGTTCACGGGACAATGGAAGAAAACACCAAAAAGAAGTGAAGTTTGTGTGAGCAGATACGCTCCTGATGGGTTGGGGTTGACACTGGTTGGGGCAGGGGCAGGTTTAGCACATAGGTGATGTAAACAGCAGGTGGTTATGTTTTAAGCCTTTTTTGATGGAGATCCAACAAAGAGAGGTGGGAGGGGACAGGAAAGTGGGGCAGTGGTGAGTGCAGAAGCACTGGGCTGAGAACATTGAGAGGTGGGAGGTGAAAGGTTATTGTGGTTGCCAGGAAGGTGGATTTGAAGTTACAAACATATCAGTCTGATTTTATTAAATGGCAGAGTAGCGTTGAACGATTAAATTGGCTGTTGCTGCTCCTTGTTCAGCTGTTCATAACAAGTGCTCAAATGCTGACACTAAAGTGGCAGGCAGCAAAGGTCAATGAAACACATTGGGAGAACCAGCCATGGAGCAAGAAAAGCAAAAGAACGAAGAGGAATGGTCAGGTCTGGGCCATTGCTACATGTTGGGGACCAATTAAAAAATAGCCACCAGGTGTGACAAGAAACAAAACATTTCTCACATTAAAACGTAAAATCTTATTAATGTAATACCTACAGGTATGGCATGAAGCTATGACAGCTAATACTTGGCATTTTAATATTAGAGACCCCGGGGATATTTACATGTTCATTTTCAAGGATATATGTGACAATATACAGCATTAATGTGCCGATGACATTTTGTGGAGTCATAGAATTATGAAGCATGGAAAGAGACGCTTCAGTCCAATGCATCTGCATCGACCAGTTATCCTAAAATAAGCCAGTCCTGTTTGCCAACATTTGACCCACATCTCTCTAAACTCTTCCTATTCATATACCCATGCAGATGCCTTTAAAAGATTATAATTGTACCAGCCTCCACTATTTCCTCTGACAGCTTGTTCAATACTCATACCACCATCTGCATGAAAAGAATTATCCCTCAGGTCCTTTTTGAATCTTTCTTCTCTCACCCTAAACCTATGCCCTCTGATTTTGGACTCCCCCATCCTGGGAAAAAGACTTTGGCTATTCACCCTATCCATGCTCATGTTTTTATAAACTTCTACAGGGTCACCCCTCAGCCTCTGAGATTCCAGGGAAAAAGCCCAGCCTATTCAGCCTCTCGCTTTAGCTCAAACCCTCCAATTCTGGCAACATCCTTGTAAATCTTTTCTGAACCCTTTCAAATTTAACATTCTTCCTACAGAAGGGCAACCAGAATTGAACACAATATTCTTAAAGTGACCTCACCAATGTATTGTACAGCCACAACATGACCTTCCAATTCCTATACTCAACCTTATGACCAATAATGACTTGTCTGACAAACGCATTCTTCACTACCCTGTCAACCTGCAACTCTACTTTTGAGGAACTATGCACCTGCACCCTTAGGTGTCTTTGTTTGGCAGCACTCACCAGGGCCCTACTATTAACTGTGTAAAGTCCTGCCTTACCAAAATGCAACACCTCACATTTATCTAAATTAAACTCCCCCTGCCATTCCTCGGCCCATCAGCCCACCTGATTAAGATCCTGTTCTACTCCGAGATAACCTTTTTCACTATCCATTACACCACCTGTTTTGGAGTCATCAAACCTCCTACATTCACATCAAAATCATTTACATAAATGATGAAAAGCAGTGGACCCAGCACCGATAATTGCAACATACTGCTAGTTTTGTTACGAGTTCACATAGAAATTTTGCGTGATATGACTTTAAGGGCATTTGTGTGGCAGAATCAGGTGGCCTTGTAAAACTTGCCAAATTTAAGTCGGTGCATTAAATTCAATTTACATTTACACATGTGACAGAACTCAAGAAAACATTCCTCTTTATATCTGAGGAGGAGGAAGAATTTTACCTGAGAAAGTAACTTTAGCAGCATGTATCAATCCATTATTCTCTCTCCGATAGGATTTTTATTTGTAGAGATTCGTAATAAATGAAATACAATAAAGTCCCTTCACAATAAAATTGATCACACATGGCTCTGAGAGCTCTTGTGCCAAACTAACCCTGCAGTATAGTCTGTGGACATGGAAGAAAAAACTAAATTATAGAGTGGTGAATTCCAGTTTTCATCTTGATACCATCAGCAAGGGTGACCATAAAGTAAAGTGGTGTTAGTGCTGTTAATAATTATACATGACTATACCACAATGATATTACTGGCCTGCCACCATCAATGCACCAGTGGAGTAAATGAGGTGATGCCACTGCTACATGGGAACACTGTACAGCACCAAAAAGAATGATAGCTATTGTGCATGTTGCGTATATCACCATCAGTACAGATATAAAAACTAAGCAGGCTGGCAGTCAGACTTGTAAGGCCATATTTTCTTGTGTCTGGCGGTGGCAGAGAGTGACTGAAGCTTCTATGCACTCGTTTACTTCACAAAATTTCACAGGCTATCTCCAAAACATTTCTACTCCCACGACAAAATCTACAACAACATGAGTCTTCAGATACACATTAAAGATGTAATTTAAGCTCCCATGCATACGATGTCTGGTTAAGATGCCATAAACTATCTATAATATCATTTGCATGACATGTCACAATATCACACCAGCTTTCTGCCAGGAATAAGCAGTGTATTTACACAAAGGCCCACAACTGTCAGAACAGCATGAAGTAATCAGATTGTTTTTGAAAGGGTGCTATTCTCTCCCACCATCATATGCAGTTTGCCTAAAAAATGATGGTCCAAATACTATTTCTGAAACAGGCTTAAGTGCCATGTCAGTGTCACGTGTGCTACACTAAGTTGCAGATTGAATAGAGGACTTTGTTTTATACTTCAAAGCTTCTTGTCACAGAGAACCATTCCAGTCTCCTGTTCTTTCCTTATGAATAACAAATTTCAAATAAATTCACTGCTGCTGAGCCGAGGAACCCACACAGCAGGTCTCTGTTAAGCTTCTCGGATAGTCTTTCACTTTAACTCCTCCCTGTTCACTATTCTTGCTTAGGTTTTGTCTTTTGTTTTTACTTTTGCATGTTAAAAATCAGATTGTGCTTCATTTTAAGAAAGGGGGCGTTTAAATTTCAGAAAGCAGGCAAAAGTAATTAAAGCAGGTTAAATTTTTTTTAGGCATTCAAAGTGGAGGGGATCAAATCTAAGTCCACTGGAAGCTTCAGTATATCCACAAATCCCTTGAACTATTCAATATCTTTTCTATCAGCCAAACAACATTATTCTCAGATTATAATATCCACAAGAGTAGCATCCAATGAAACTCTATTGATAAAACAGTAACAGGAAATAAAGATACATCTGGCATACTTTTCCATTTGGTGATGAAATTTAACCCACATTTTCTTTGGAATTGCTGCCTACAATCTGACAATTTATTCTATGAACTACACCCATTAAACATTTTTGTCCCTTAAAGCTATATCATATATTAAAAAGTTTGTTTTATGTATTCTTTTAAACATAAAACCTGCTCCCTTATAACCTGCTATTTTAATCTGTAGTTGTGTTTATCCACACCATTCAGATTTGATGTTACATTAATTTGTGGGTGGAGCTAGTTCACCGAGCCACATGAACCGCACAGACAACTGGTATGAGACACATCCTTTTTCAATCAGGGATCACAGAGAACAGCTAAATTCAAATATTGTGAACAAACCCAATTTTTATTTGTTTTGAATATGTTGTTGCCTCTTTTCCTAGTTGATTGTAGACCAACGACCGATAGATCGGGAAGAACTTTAACCCAGTGTAGTGATTGTACAAGGTCAGCCAGGTAAGACCTCAGAGTATGTGATGTCCCTGATTGGGGCTTTTAATCAGGGAGTGCTGGTTGACAGATATAAACATGAGTGTCAGAGTTTCTGTTCGCTCAGGGCTGGCTTTGAGGGAGCTGAATCAGTGTCAAGTACTTTCCACATGCAAATAAAGAGTGACTTGGTGATGGGATATACCACCTCGGAGGAGTCATTTTACCTAGCTCACTAGTCATTACCAAAGGCCCTGTTGTCAGGAAAGACTAGACTCCATGTGATGGGAATTGCACACTTAATTTACTGAACTCCCTTCTACTTTTTCTTCGACCTACTATGCCACTACCATCCTGTCGATGGGAAAGACTTCAATGTTTGAAAAATCAGAAAGTGAAAGCAGCAGTGTTTGTCATATTTTTCTAAAAACCTAGTTAGTGGTTTCTGCACTGAGGTATATGTGCATTGATGTGGAGCCTTGAGAGTTAGGTGCAGCTGCAAACATGGAGGTGGGCAAAGGGAAGGGGGGAGTATTAGAATGCCATGACACAGGACAGAAACCAGCACGGGGAAAAGCAGGAGAGATAGAAGAAAATGAATGGAATAGCTATGGCATGCAAGGGGTGGTTTAGCAAAGGGGTTTAAAAGATGTACTGAAGCTACACAGATCTCAATTCCTTTTTAATTTCTCAGGATGTCTGCCATTGTTCGCAAGGTTGGTGATAATGGTCCATTATAACAACTTATATTTATGTAGCATTTTTGGTGTTAAAGATTCCATAATGCACAAAACAGATGAGCAAAAACAAGAATTAACAGAGTTAAGTACAGGTTATTAAAAATTGTTCAACACAATGTTTATTAAATTTTAAAAGTATTGAACATGAAGGGAAAAGAGGCACAGGCAGAGGGGATAATCTAACAATCATGTAACAAAGAGCTTTCTGGTTGGCATAAGAATCTCGCCCATTATCATAACGGGCATGTTGGATGACCAAGTGCGGGGAACTGAAAGTTGGAGTCATGTGATAAAGCCTCTCGGAGAGTGTCCAAGAAGAGCTGGCAATCCAAGCATGGGATCCGAGTTTATGGAACAAAGAAAAAGTGGTGACTATATCAGCCTGGACTCCGCACAAATCCAGAAATTAGACCAGTGCTGAAGCTAAGTTATTTACATCACAAAAGTGTTAACCTACCTTCAGAAACTCCCACAGAGGAAACTGGACCAGAGCAAAGGGAATCTGAAAGTGAAAACCAAAGAGATCAGCAAATTCACCACCTTTTTCTTGTATTCTTTCACAAGCAGATTATTCTTCCAGGTGGCAAAGATCACAAGTTTGGAAGATACAATCAGAAGAGTCTGCAGTGCATTGTATAGATGGTACACACTGCAATCACTGTCTGTCAATAGCAGAAGCAATGTTTAAGCTCTTCCATAGGGTACTGATTTGTCCTAGATAGTGGTGAACCTCAAGTGTTCTTGGAGCTGCACTCATTCACGCAAGGGAATGGTATTTCATCGCACGTGCCATGAATATATAATTTCTATGGATTTTACAGCAAATTGTAATCTCTTTTTTAGATGACCATAAAGAGCTTTAAAAGAAATGGTCACCATTTCTCAGCCAGACTGAGAAAGCAGACTATACTCCCTCAAGAAGGATGTACATTTCCACTGGGATAAACAGAAACCCATTTAGAATGGTCTCCCTGGTGGGGTAAACAGCTCTACCTCAACACACTGAACCTGAAAGAATGAGAACCAGTTAAAATAACGACTGGCACAAAGACAATGAAATGGGACTATCCTCGAGGTCTGAGCTAACTTAATACCCCAAATGGAAGCAGGAAGTGACAGCTTGGGATAGCAGCTATGTTGGGTTTTGAATATTCTGGCTCACAGCAATTTTGAACAGTGACCACAGGAGGACCTGTGAAAACGGTTCCAGGCCACAGCAAAAAAAAGACAAAGCAAGTGTGAATAACATGTAAGACATGGAATTTCCTTTCATCATTGACATTTATGTAGGAAGGGGCTGGACTGAAAAGGAATTCAGGCAGTTTTCAAATGTCATGCCAGCAGAACCTTAATGGAAAAGTGGCCTTCTCTTGAAGCTCCCTGAACTTGCTTCACCTGTTGGGTCTACACTATTCTACTACAAAAGCCGATGCAACTGCTGAGAGTCTTCAACTTCAACCTTGTACTCCAAGCAACGAACATTTCAACTATAGGCCCTGCAATACTGTCTTAAAGGGCTGAACAAAATTTCATTTTTATCTGGATCTTTTATCCTTAACTGCATTTAACCTTTGTACACATTGAGTTAAAGCTTTATTCAGTAAATGGAGTCACTCACAATTTTTTTTAGCCTGTGTGTTTCCCTTTTAATTTATCAGTGAGTCCATTTTAAAAAAAATCAGCAGCAAAGCTTTAGTCTAGTAGTAAAGGATTGCATAGTTGTGGTACACACCCGATTTGCACATTGGACATCATTATATCACTTGAAAAACAGAGTCATAAAACAAGTTCTGTAACCCTTTCAGTATGCACATTTCTGAATGAAACATGGTAATGCTCACATCAGCTAATCTGCTGTGACATTGCAATATCTGATTTTCACTGTCAGCATGTGTGTAAGGAGGTGAAGGGTGTATAAAGAAGGTACAGCTTGACAATGGTAAGTAAACATAAAGCAGAGCTTATCTCAGTATTAAGTATCTACACTTATTCTGACGTTTTTTTGGGCTCTGCTGATGCCTCAGCCAAATATATGTTTATATACAAGATTGAAAAAATGCACAGGATTGTAAAGGACAAGAATAAAGTCGAATCTGTGTTTGTAAATATGGACATATGTATGGCATGATCCAATGTACAGACCATCAAATCATTTATGAATAAAGTATATTTTGAAATAAAAAAAAATCTACACTTATTCTGATGTCTTTTCTTATCAGGACAGGTGTCGAGTTGCGAGTCATCAGAGCTAGTGCAGAGATCATCGCTGGATCATGATTGGACGTTGGAGGATCGTTTGGTTGTGCTGGCCTGCTCTTGGTGGATCTTCATGCTGGCTTCGGCCTAACGCCAATTCAGGGACCAGCCAACCTCAGAGCTATGGCCTCAACAGCTGCCTGCAGCCCTGGGCAGGGGGTTCGAAACACAGTCAGGGTGACTGTGAAGAAGATTGAGGATCTTACACCGCTCGACCGCACCTTGTTTATTAAGAAGGTACTGTTGGGATGCTGTGGGTTCGCTGCAGCGGACGTGTACTGCCTGCAGGATTTACCTGGGGCAGGCTACTTTGATGTGACCTTCAGAAGTGTGAAGCAGTGTGAACAGCTCCAGAAGGTCTTCAAGGAGAAGGAAGGGGAGCCGCTGTTTTCCATCTTGTCGGCGACCCCATTGTGTGTGCTTCCTGCACAGAGGAATCGGGTTGTTACAATCCATATGTACAACCCCTATGTTCCAGCGGCTGATGCTCTGACCTTCCTGGGAAGGTACGTCCAAGTTGAGGGAGAAGCCACTGATGTGATCGACCCCTTTGGGATCTGGACCAGTAAGCGGCAGGTCAGGGTAGCTCTGAGGGCCGATGATAGTGGGAACATCCTCCACCCACCCTCGAGCTTCGCAATCGGAGGGAGCAGAGGCTACCTGACATATACAGGGCAGCCGAAAGTGTGCCGAACCTGCGGGAAGTCAGGACACGTGGCGGCGGATTGCAAAGTGACCATCTGCAGGAACTGCAAACAGGAGGGTCACTTGACTAAGGACTGCCAGGAAGAAAAGAGCTGCAACCTGTGCGGAGAGGCAGGCCACATGTATAAGACCTGCCCAAGATGTGGGGGCCACACTTACGCACAGATGGCTGGAGGTGGCAATGTGAGCCGTGGACCCCCAAAGACCAGTAAGGTCCACCCGGACAGCAGGGAAACGGGGTCTGGTGGCACCCAGAAAGAAGAACAGGCTGGAGTGGAGGAGGCGGCAGCCAGCGGAGAGACACAGCAGCTGATCCTAGCTCTAGCTGGGCAGATGGAAGAAATGGAGGAGGCGACAATCAAGCAGGCAGAGGAGTGGATACCTGTTAAAAACAGGAAGAGGAAATCTTGCCAAGCCCCCAAAGCCTCCCAGCAAAAGGGGAAAAGACAGCTGCATGAGGGAGGAACGGCCAGCTCTTCGGAGGGGGAAGATGGCTGCACAGAAGGCCATCACCACCAGAAGAAGAGACAGAGCGCCGTAGGTAAAGAGGAGGGCATTTCCTCCCAACCAGGAAACAACAGACTCCCCGAAGTGCACCCTCCACCCAGTGAGAACCAGGGGGTACCCACTGCCCCACAACTACAGGCAACCGAGAGCTGTGATCCTCTGACAGTCCCATTGTCAGACACCAAACTGGACAGTGAGGACCCTTGCCCTGGCTCAATGACACCAGAGCGGGTAAATGACCCCAGTGAGGAGCTGGATAGCTAGCTCAGCCCAGCGAAGGTCCAGCAGTTCGTGCTTACCTTGAGGATGTAGACAGCCACCCCAGAGACAGGATAGTCAAAAGGACAATGGTAACCCCATAACCTGGGGGTTAAAGAAGTTTCATTTGCTTTCATATAACAGGGCACCCACTCTTTAGGTGGGTTCCGCTGAAGCCACAGCCAAATACCAAGGGACTGGATAGTTAATAAAGGTAACTGTTAATAGGATAACTGTGAATTCGATTAATTCAATTTGTTCTTTGTAATGTTAAGACATGCAATGTATATAACTATGAACGACATGGAAAATTGTACAAGTACTAAAGATTTATTTACATGAAATAAAAAAAATCTACACTTATTCTGATACAATACTTCAATTTGATGTTAACAGCATTGGAGTTTTTCTGCATGACAAGAAACAAGAACATACAAAACTGAGGCAATCTAATGCTTGGCAGGCAGGTGGAATTACATCACACGTTTACATATCCGGTTGCCATTATAAATGTTGTTATTGAAATGGAGATTGCACATACACAGGCAAACACATTGAACTACAGGATTTTTGTGCAGTGGATTCAAACTCTAAACACAATACTTGAAATGAAACCAAAGTTAATGTGATTATCCACTGGATCATTCAATCCCTCTTTCAGTTCATTGTGTATTGCTTACAATTATGTGCTATTTTTTGTGAGTAACTGCTTTACCAGTACACTCAAAATTGTATTCTTTGCTAATTTGAAAGTCAAAGGAAAATTGATTGCATTACATATTACATAATATTATAAATCACATTGAGCATATGTTTGTCAACTTTGCATTTACTCAGTGAAAAACATACTATTTAAGACATACTGTACGTTACCTTGAGTAGCAAACAGTTAGTAGTACAGTTTTTGTTCAACTTAATTTCTAGTGGCCTGTGACCATTTGTAAACCACACAAACTTTTGTGTCATAGCAACTCCTTGATTGAATTACTTGTAACTTACTATCAACTATTACACGATACCTCTGTCAGTCATGCAAAATATTGATCCTGAAGGCAGTGAGACCATGAATCGTGACCTGAAGATAGACAACTTTATCGGTTCAATACTATGATTACTATAGCTAATAAAGTAACAACGAGCTAACACTGATCTCCCATGGCTTAGTGACAAACTGTAGACATGCAACTGAACTTAAGACATTTTGTTACCATCTCTTCCAGAATGCAACAAAAAAGGTTAGAGCTTTTCTCAAACCTCCTGTCATGGCTAATAAATGAGAGGGATTTATTTCAATTTTCTAGCAGAAGTGTGCTTGACAGACACCTGTCACTGCACATTTACTATCAGCAGAGACAGGAAATGGCAGTGAGAAGAAATCAATGCCATTGCTGTACGCAGAGCTGACAAAATGAAACCTCTGAGGATGTTTGTCATCTTTGACAAAGTATTCTCTCCAGGGGCATCTCAAAATTTCACTAGAAAGGTCAGCGCTGGTCTACTTTGCCAAATACTTGCAATTTAAGCATGCTTAGAAAATGCCTGCTTACTACTGGGCTCAGCAAACACTGGATTTTTAAAAATTCATTTCTGAATTAAACAAGGATGCATTTCTGAAAATCTATGGCAGGTGACCTTGAAAAAGCTTGGTTTGTCAGAAGAAAATAGGTCATTTCAACTTCGTTAGGAAACCTGTCAACACCAATTTTCTCGGGTACATTCTTGGACTTCAGTCTAAAATGGTACACAAGAAATATTGCTTAACCAACAGTCTGATTTGAATTGATTCCCTGCCTTGCAGCATTTTACTTGTAGTAACCGACAAAGACAAATGGAATATATTGGTCATTATCATGTATATATGAAAGAAATTGTACAGAAAATTGAAAATCCAAAGGACACCTTGGACACTAGCACACAGCGTTTAAAATATGAGACGGCAAGAGGTAGTTTGTGAATACTAATACAACAGCAAAATATTGAGAATGTTGGAAATATTCACAGGTCAGGCAGCATCTATTCAGAGAAAGAAAATTTGAGCTTCATTCTTTTTACGCTTTTGAAATTTTTGCAGCTGAAAAGTTCTAATAGAGGTCAGAAGAGAATCAGAATCAGGCTGTTTTTCAATTCAGAGGAAAGTACAGTCTGACAAATGATTACATAATTCAGTGCCAGCTTTTTTTGGGAACCATTTTGGGATAGGTCACTAAAATAAATGCAAAGTACTTTGGATGCTGGAAATCTGAAATAAAAATCAACAGAGCTGGAAATATTCAGCAGGTCTTTCAGGATCTATGGCAGGAAAAACAGAAAGGATTAAGATGACCTGGGAAGTTGCAGATGGAGATAGATACATTGCTTGGGTGGGAAATATCTGGCAGATGGAGCTTAATGTTGGAAAATGGATGAAGTTGTTCATTTTGGCAGAAAGAATCAAGAACCAGAGTATTAGTTAAATAGAGGTGGATGTAGAGTTCTGAGTGCAGAGGAATTCAGTTGTTCTCGTGCAGGAGTCACAAAAATGTCAGTATGTCAGTATAGCATGTAAGCAAGAAGGCTAATGGGATATTATCCTTTACTGAGAGGAATTTTAGCTAAAAGGATGTTGTCCTTTAGTTATATAGGACATTGGTGAGACAACATCTTGAATACCACATGCAGTTTTAGTCTCGTTATTTAAGACATAATGTAAATGGAGTTTGTTTCAGAGCTTTCAGGAACTTGTGAGTTGTCTTATGGGGATAGGCTAGAAATGTTATTACTGGAGTTTAGAAGTGAGTGGGACTTGACTGAAGTGCCTAGGATCCTGAAGGGTCTTGACAAAGAGGACATGAAAAAGATATTTCCTTTTACCGATCAGTCCAGAATGAGGAGACACTGTTATAAAACTGGGGTCATCCTTTCATGACGAAGATAAGGTGAATATCTCTTTGTGTGAATTTGAATCACTCTGCCTCAGAAACAAGTGGAGGCAGGGTCGGTAAATATCTTTAAGGCAGAAGTGGAAGGATTCTTGCTTGGACTGGGGGAATTAAGGTTATCAGGGGTGGATGGGAATGTGGAATTCAAAACACAAACTGACCAGCCATGATTGTATTGAATGGAACAGCAGGCTCTTGGGGCTGATTGGTTACTTTTGCTCCTATTTTATATGTTCCTTCACATAATCTTTTGTACTTCTCATAAACACATGTTTATTTTGAAGAAAGAACAACCGTCAAGAGATTTTAAAGGAATCATGAATTAAATGGAGTTCATTTTTTTACCAAATAGACACTATACATGCGATACTTTAACAGCTGAAGTGCAATAGAATATTTGCACAAAGTCAGAACCAACATCTGCGTTCAGGCTTGCTAATGCTAGTGTAATGTTACCTATAGGTTTTCAGCAGCATAGCTTAAAAGATGATTGACTGCTTGTGCATACAAAATTACATTTTCTTTCATCAGGCTGGAAGTAATGTATAAAGTTTTCCATTTGATTAGAAGAACATGTCAGTCAAAGCCCTTTACAAATAAGAGTCCAAATTGGTTGGTGAAGCAAAGGAATCTAGGATTGTATATATATAAAATGCTGATGGATAAAGCAATTTTTTTTTCAAAAAACAAACAAGCACTGGAGTTACTTTCTAAAGGATAAGCGTAAAACAAAATAATTATATTATCCAAGATCACACTTAAGAGTACTATGTATATTCCATGTCATAGGTGTGAGATACAAGCATTGGAGAAGCTACAAACAGATGAACAAAGATGATACCAAACAAAGAGGCTATTTGTCAAGAACAGACTTTTAATCCAGAAAGAACAGGATTAAGATCTTTAAGATCAAGAAGGAAGTTAATTGGGTAGCTGTTTTTACAAAACCTTAGTTGGCAAGAATCCAAAAGTAGAGCCCATACATATGTTAATCACTACTAAATCCAACAGACAATTAAGAGTAACTTCTTTATCCAGAGTTCAGTAAGAAGGAGGAACTAACTACTGCATACATTGTATTAGCATACATGCAGTTAATAGTAAGCAAAACAAAAACAAAAGAGAACAGACTCAAAAGCTATTCTGATATGCTCAAATGAGGATAAAAGGCAGAAGGTTCATATGGAGCCATAGCATGGATTACTTGAGTCAAATGGCCAGTTACTGTATTATATATCCTATATAATTCTATTATTGTATAAGTTAAACAATTTGACAGATAACAATTATTGTTTTCCCCAGGTAGCCACAGAAACAGGCATAAAGAATGTTAATGAGAAGCCTAATGTCTACTGAATGAACCTTTTTAGAAATTGGGCTTGTTCCAATGCATTTTGTTTGTAACCACAGCTCAGGAAACTTGTTTTTATTGCCTTTCATGGGAAGCCAGCACTGCTGCATGGTCTCTCTCCCAAAGTTCATTTGCCTTCCCCTCCTTGGTCCTCTTTCCTCACCATACCAGAGTGAAATGGCCAGGGGTTGTTGTTAGCAAAGGAACTCAGAGCTCATCCAAAACAAGGCTCAATACCCAGCTTCAGACCTCTGTCTGAGAATCTGGATCTGAAAGCAAATTCAGATTCATTTCTATCCCAAAGTCTTTAAAGCAAAAATCTAAATGGCAATTTTCAACAAAACAAAAAAGCTCATCAATCAGAACATCCACCAATACCTACTGACATCCAGTGAAAGGCAGCAATTTCTCTTCACAATCTTAGGCCGCCTTAATAAACTCATAGCACAGAGCATTCTTACGGTAAGCACTTCAAATAATGTATGTAAATTAGAAAGGGCAGCAGGACCAAGTCTGGCATTCCCGTTACTGCAGTTTTTTTTTGGATCGTTTTAAATGCACAATCTTCAAATAAAAGCTTTTACATTAAGCACAGGCTTTTAAAACCTTACAAAGCTATCGTCACCCATTAATGTGTGGGCTTTAAGTGCTATAAAATCTGCTGTAGTCCCTGGTGAAACTGCACTTGGCGTAGTAGGAATACTGCACCAGATAACATTTGAAAACATAAGATGAAGCAAAATCAAGCATCCAATGCATAAACAACCAAAACATTTTAACTATTATGTATATAACAGCACTGCAATTATACTTGCACCTTAATAAGACAGGTAAAACAAACAGG
This sequence comes from Chiloscyllium punctatum, assembly GCF_047496795.1. Classification (NCBI taxonomy): domain Eukaryota; kingdom Metazoa; phylum Chordata; class Chondrichthyes; order Orectolobiformes; family Hemiscylliidae; genus Chiloscyllium; species Chiloscyllium punctatum. The sequence goes on along the minus strand of NC_092750.1, from coordinate 44,735,466 downwards.
TCAGGTGATTGAAGCTATCATTAAAAAGTAGGTTAGTTTCTAAGGCATAGAAGCAGAAGTAAACTATTCAGCCCATTGAGACTGCTCTATCACTCACTGAGGTCATGGCTGATTTGGCAACTTCTAACTGCACTTTTCTGGCCTTTTTTTTCCTCATAGCCCTGGATTCTCTTACTGATGAAAAATTTGTCTACCTCAGCTTTGAATATAACAACCCAGCCTTGAGAGACCTCAGCGCAAAAAAAACTCCACAGATTCACTGCCTATTGAAAGAAGAAATTCCTCCTCATCTCTAGTTTTGAGGAGCCTTTCAAAAACAGGGAGAAAAATAGTGAAGAGAGGGTTGGATTTCCTGTGGAGGAGCAATCTCTTGCAGATATGCCAGGAAACAGCTGCGCAGTTCTAACAGAAGATTGCGAGCAATGTTTCTTCAGAAATACAGAGCTGACAGTTCCCTGGTAAAATGCAGAACTGTCTAGGAAAGGCAAACCATGGCCCATTTTAGACACCAGTCAGCCGCTGTATCCTTAAATTTTAAGATTCAGAGAGTCACTCTGACAATTGCTGTCAAAGGTCAGTATGGTGTCAGGTGGGCAGGGGTTAGAATGCCAGGTGCGCGTGTTCACAGTAGGTTGAGGTAGGCTGGTCGTAACAGTTCCAGCAGAGGGAGGGGATGGGGAGTGGGGTCCCAGGGAGGAAAGAGGATTCTCAAAATGAGTGGTGTTCAGCTCCAGTGACAGGCACTATCAGGATCCCACGTTGAGAGGTGCTTAGGTTCACTGTCTGTGGAGTCTGCAGGAGGCACAGTTTTCAGCTTTTGAGATGGTCAGGGATGGTCAGCCTAATAATTAACCAAGAATAACTATTTCTTCAACTTTCAGGAATGCTCCAAATTCTTTAGTTCAAATGGAAACTTTCAGGTGCTTTCACCCATGGGGAATTGCTCCAAAAGGAGACAGATTTATAAACAATGAGGAGAATGAGAGATTTGATTAATAATTGATAATGACAATGAGAGAGTGAGGCTGTACAGTTGACAATCAGGGAACTGAATATGTAGAGTTATATATGTCGATGACACCAAGATAGGAAGAAAATTATGTTATCAAGAAGAGACAGAGATTCTGTGAAAGGATACAGACACATTAAATGAGTGGACAAGAACTTGTTTTGTGGAGAATAAATATGGGTAAATATGAACTCATATTTTTGGCATTTAATTGCAGAATGTATTGGTAGAGATTGGGATTGCTGGCACATGAATCAAAGAAGGCTTGTGAGTAAATACAACAGGTGATTGACAGGGCAAACTGAATGTTGCAGTTTATTGCAGTGGGTATGAATGCAAAAGAGAAGTTTACTGCAGATGAGGCTTTGGTGAGACCACATCTCAAATACAGTGTATAGTCTTGAAAAAAGGTGTCATGGCTTTTGAAGTGCTTAAGCGAAGGTTCACTCTCCAATGGAGTTTAGAAAATGAGGGGTGATATTATTGGCATATAGAGGATCTTGAGGACACAGGATCCAGAACTTGTTTCCTCTTTTGGGAGACTAAAACTTCAGAACACACTTTACGGATAAATGTCACACTTTTAGAGTCATATAGCACTCTGTTCAACTCATCCATGGTGACCAAGTTTCCCAAACAAAACTAGTTTCACTTTCCTGCATTTAGTCCATATCCTTCTAAACCTTTCCTATTCATGTACCTATCCAAACCTCTTAAAAATTGTAAATGTGCCGACATCTTCCTCTAGTGGTTCATTCCACAATCAAAATCATCCTTGGTATGAAAAAGGTGCCCCTCAAGAATCTTTTAAATATTTCTCTTTCCACGTGAAAAACGTGCCCCTTAATTTTGAACTCCCCCAGCCAAGGGAAAATAAATTTGCTATTCACCTTATCTGTGCCCCTCATATTTTGTAAATGTCCAAAAGTTCATGCCTCAACCTCTTGTGCTCTAGTGAAAACTGTCTCAGCCTATCCAACCTTTTCTTATAACTCAAACCCTCTAGTCCCAGCAACATCCTTGTCAATATTTTCTGATCCCCCCTCTCCAATTTAATACTCTTCCTATAGCAGAGCAACCAAAGGTGTACACAGTACTCCAAAATTGGCCTCACCAACATCCCATATAAACCCAACATGATGCCCCAATGCATATACTCAATGGTCTGAGCAAAAAAGGCACACGTATTAAATGCCTTCTTAACCATCCTATATACCTGTGATGCAACTTTCAAAGATCTATGCACCTGAACCCCCCCTAGGTCTCTCTGTTCAACAGCACGCCCCAGGGCTCTAACATTAATGGTCTAAGTCCTGCCCTTGTTCACATTACTAAAATGCATCATCTCACATTTATCCAAATTAAATTCCATCTGCCACTTCTCATTCCATTGGCCCAGGTGATCAAGTTGGAGATGAGAATTTTGTTTTACTTTTGGAGTGTGGCTCGAACACGGAATTCTCTTCCCCATAAAATATTAGCAGTTGGGTCCTCAAATTAATTCAAGGCTGAGTTAGATAAATGTTTGATTGATGAGGGAGTATAGGGTTCTATGGTGCAGTGATCTTAATGAATTGTAATGTCGGCTCAAAAGGTCTACTATTGCTCCTATGTTCCGACAGAAACATTTTACGATTCACAGACAACACTGTGAACTCCACATATCCAGAGAGTGGCTATTAATGATTTCACACTTCAATTCAATAAATTGCATAAACACAAGTAACAATCTCTGATCAAACCACTGCTCTCCTATTGACCTATTTGGTGGGGAAACATTGTTGTACTCTGGGAACTTTGAACTGCTGGTGTGACTAACATGAGACTAATGTACTTGCAAAATTCTAATAACTGAGCAATAGAATGAGCAACTCATTATGCGTTTTCAAGTTGCTGACTTAAAGATTCAACAGTTTACCGACAAGAGACTAAATTGGTCTTTAAAATAATTCCATAGTTCCAAAAGGATATGAAATAAATCTATCACAACATCTTTGCTACAAATAAATCACTTAACATTACTGAATAAATTAATATTTTAATGCATTTCTAATGTATTTAACCCCTTTGAGAGAAATCTGACAAATTGCAGCTGCCCTCGTAGCATAATGCACTGATCCAAAGTAACTGAATGGTAGTGTACAAGATTCATGGCTACATGTGTAAAGATTGTGATCCTTAATTGCTAAGATGACAATAAATACCTTTGTGCATTAGAAAAGCCATGTTTACTTGTGGCTGTTGTTTAACTTTCATATTTGAAAAATTACTGATAATCATTGAATATTCAAACATTTTTTCACTACTATCCATCAAAACAGAAGTATATACGCAAGAGTGTCCTGTGGCTATCCCCCTCTCAAACAAGTATGCGGTTTTTGAAAATATAGCAGGTGACGGACCCTCAGGGGAATTAGCACTGCAAGCCAAGTTTCCGGTACTGAGGCTGCCTCCACTGTCGTGAGGAGTATGTCAGGTCCCAAGCAATCGATTATGATAGGAGACTGTCTAGGCAGGGGCACAGATAGACATTTCTGCAAATGACAGTGAGACATCAGAATGGTGCGATGCCTCCCTGGTGCCAGGGTCAAGGATGTCTCAGAGAGGGTGGAGAATCTCCTCAAAGAGGAGAGTGACCAGTAGAAACATGTTGGTGCCAACGACATAGGAAAACAAAGGGATGAGATTCTAAAGAGATACTATAGGAAATTGGGCAGAAGGTTAAAACATTGGTCCTCGAAGGTTATATCTGGATTCCGCCCATGTGCTAGTGAGAGTTGGAAAAGGAGGATAGATCAGGTTAATGTATGGCTGAGGAGTATGGGACAGGGATTCACATTATTGGAATCTCTTCAGGGGTAGAAGTAACCTGTTTAAGAAGCAAGAATTCAGCAGAATCTGTGTTTAAGTGCAGGATGAATAACAGGACTAGACAAAGCTCTGATGATCTTAACAGAGTATCCTCAACACTCAAGCTTTGACTAAATACTCATTAAATCTGTGGAAATCATATACCAAGGTGAGTGACTGTCTGCAAAAGCATACTCAGAATACAGCAATGCATGTGTTTTTTTTATTTAAAATTTAAAAACAATTATCCAATTGTTTTTTTAAGAGAAAGCAGGTTCTCATTATAAATATAGACATCATAAGTTAATTTTCATAATTTAACCTTAATTAAATGCTTAAATGAAAAAAACTAACAGTTAATTTCTAAAATAGTAGCTTGGATTTGGTATATATTTATTAAAACGAAAAATCTAAATTATATATCTACAATCCCATGGTTAAGAATGTATTAATTTGAAAAAGATAGAGGTTTTGATCTGCAGATTACACCCATAATGGTCTACAATGTACAAACAAATTATGGGTATTAAATTCACTTTGCAGAACAATCTTTAATTAGCTGGGAATTAGCATCTGCAACATCTGCACATATAAATTTTGGAAAATTTCTAGCTGTTGCAATTGTTGATAATTGAAAACATAGTGTTAACTTATTGCAGACATTGTAAAAAATGATCATTGTTGAATGTCTTCATTTAATATTGGGAATGCACTTGTCAAACAATTCTACCTGTCAGTTATAAACTTGCTTCTCTCTGTGAATCATCACTATGTGTTTACAGAAAATGAATTAAAGTTGTCACTATGAGTATAAAAACAACCGTGCAGAGCCTTAAGATTTTTCCAAAACTGGCTGATGGACAAAATGGGTATTAGTGAAGGGCAATTATATTTCACACAAATTAGGGTGAGGAATGGAGTTGGCTCAGTATTATGGCTCCTTTCCAAGATGATAATCCTTACCATGAGAAATAATTCTCAACAAATGTTAAATTATCTTCACATTGTGCTTTGGTTGTTAAACAGTTGAAGTCTGTTTGCCTATAGCAAGTGAAGGAACTACAAAGACACCTCACTTGACTGTTACACTTGAATACTTAAAGTAAGCTCTTCTCACAAAAGCTTAAAGAATACACGGAAAGTCTCTCTACAACCCAAACCAGACCATTTTTTTCCCCAAGTTTGTACAGTGGATTTGTAATTTTGTTGAAATAATTGTTCCTTTCCTTAATAAGAATACAAGTATGAGCAATTGTCTTGGGAAATTAACATCTCAGTCCTTCGGTATTCACTAACATCTGTTTGGATTATGTTTCTCCATGGCCAGCATCAGGCAGCATAAAATAATTATAAATAACATTAGTATGTGATAATGTAATCTAGCCAAGTGTGTGGTCATGCACGTGTGTGTGTGTGTGTGTGTGTGTGTGTGTGTGTGTGTGAGAGAGAGAGAGAGAATGTGTGTGCGAGAGAGAGAGAGAATGTGTGTGCGAGAGTGAGAGAGGGAAAGAAAGAAAGAAAGTGTGTGCCGTGTGTGTCAGAGTGTGTGTGTGTGTGTGTGTGTGTGTGTGTGTGTGTGTGTGTGTGTGTGTGTGTGTGTGTGTGTGTTTTGTGCGTACATACAAGCCCTGAACACAATATTTGACATCTCAATGTTATTCTTCCACCATTTTCATGAACAATTCTTCAGACCACATTTATAGTAGGAACTGTTTTTGGAAACATATCCTTGTTATGGCACAATCCAAACCTTTGATTCTCACAAGCTTTTCAACATGTTTTCCGAGAAATTATTTTCAGTAACAGTTATTTTCAACATTCACACTGAAGGTTTAAGCAAAAAGAAAAGTTAAAAGGGTATATTCCACTCAACAATCAGATTCATGCTTTAAACTGAATGCATTAAAATTTTGTCTCACTTTTTAAGTCAACTGATCATGACACCTGTTTTATTGATGATACTGAACCTTCAAAACAAGGTTCTAACTTCTAACGTCTATGCTACAAAACGGAAGAGATTTTGAGAAGAGAATTTCCAGTTTTTCAAAAGGTAAAGAGCAAAGATTGTCTCTAGGGAACACAAAAAGTTGCAAAGGGAGCAACTAACCAAGGGCAAGAGAACATCTGACCTCCCTCCATTATCCTTTGGGGAGAAAGCATGAGTGATAGAGAGGAAATGGATGGGGAAATTAAGGGATGGTGACAATGCAGCATGTAGAGAACTAAAAGATAAAAAGGCTTCAGTAGACAGTAAAACTGAATCTGTAGGACTAAGGAAGCACAAAGGGGAATAACTTGTAAGAAATAAAAAGCCTTTTCAAGAGATAGACATGGAGTTCCTCTATTTCCGTATCTAAAATTTATTACCTGAGGCAGCATTTAGTACCTGCCTGCAAATGATTTTGTTAAAACATTACTCTGATTTCCTAGTGAATTCATTCCCATTGTCCTGTCTTCAACAAACCCAGAAACTGTCCTCAAGTAAAGCACAATGCCATCCACACTGGTCCCTACTTCTAAGCTCAAGATGTGCACGTGAAGATTCTTCCTTTAAATTTTGCATGATCAAATAATTGGGCCATCTGCTAAATTTTATTCCTGGTTTGCTGTTCCTTTTTAACTCCAGTGGAGTATTTGGTTTTAGTTATTCCTTTGTCCCATCAACATACAATCGTCCCTGGTGTTCTCCAAGAGATGTTCCCGTGAACCCATCTGATGTCTCATTGACATGTTCCACCTTAGCATCATCTGAAAAGGCATCATGTAGACAACAACATTCAGCTCCACCTCACCATTTCCTCTCTCGACCCTCTACAATCTAAATTGTCATATGTTTGTCTGACATTCAGTGTTGAGATGAGAAGTGCCCTCTGATTAAATATTGGGAAAACTGAAGCCAATGGTTCCTGCCCTCATCTCAAACACCAATCCCTCACTGCTGACTTCAATCTCTCCTTGTCAACTGGCCCAACCAGACTGACTACAATTTCATGTTAGATCTTGAGGTGGGTTTTATAGCACATATCCATGTCATCATTATGCATGCTTGATTCCACCTTTGTAATGTTGCTCATCTGTGCTCTTACTTCACTTCTTGTGTTGCATCATCTATGTCCTTGTTATCTCCAAATGTGACCATTCTAACTTACTTCTGTCAGCACTCCTGCACTTTGTCCTCTTCAAACTGGAGATCACCCAATCTTCTGTCCTCACCATGATATTACGGCCAGCTCCTGGCTGATGTCCCCTAATGCATTAGTTCCTGACAGGATTCCCCAAGCTGTTAAGTACCCAGGTAAGGAGGTTATGAACTGGATCCTCTTCTTTGTTTACTCCTCTTCATTGCGACCAAGAAATAATTTACAAAGGACCCTTTTCCTTATGGATACCTTTCTTACTTGCAAACAGCTTATAGTTGAACATTGTGTTGGTTGCCATGGAGGTTACCAGTCTGTGTTGACTTGCCTCTTTCCCTTATTTGAATGCATGTGCAGCATTCCATAGGTCTGTCTCTTCAGACATTCACTTCTGTAGCCATTTTTTGGTGGCAGCAACCTCTTTTAAAAATCATATTGTAAATTAAACATGTACTTCAGGGTTCTGCTCCATAGTCGTGACAATGTCCAGATTCATATGAAACATAATTCAACCATCACTGCTGACCCACATTCACTCCTGATTAAACAACAACTCAAGGTTAAAATTTTCAATTTCAAATCCTTCAACTGCTTTACATTACCCCACCTCTTCCAGCTTCACAAGCTGAGGTATCTATGCCCATCTAATCTGGTTTCTTGAACATACCTGACTTTAATCGTTACATTTTTAGTGGCTGCACCCTCAGGTTCCAAAGCCCTAAGCTCTGAAATTCCCTCACTAAACCTTTCTAATCTCATCCCCCCTTTTCAGCCTATACTGTGCTCAGCACCATGTTCTCTGGAATCATCCACTTGCTTTGTGAAACTTGTAAGTGAATACCACATTGTATTAAGGGGCATTAAGAATCAACTTCACCAGTTTACAGTTTTCTCAGAGCAAGACTCAATGCATTGAAGCAAAGTTGTGGGACTAATGGCACATAATTTTAAGGGATAGGAATGAAGTTACAGTACACTTCATTCAGAAAGAAATCTATGAACAGGCCTAACTGGTCCCTTAAAGGACTTTAAGAAGAAAACCAAAAGAGCTACTAGCATCCATAGTCTATTGAGGTAAAAGATAAACTCTTGAGCTACTGTTTTCAAACATGTACCCAGGTAAAGGAGTCCAGTAGTGGGAAATGAAAGACTTATATGAATGTGCAAAAATGTGAAAAGGCTTGATTTAGTAATTTTCCATTGCCATTCTAGCCAAAGACCTGTTAGTTCTTGTACCAAATCATGCCTATTAAATTGGAATAGCTTCAAACAGATTTCAGTAGACAATGTCAAATATTTTTAAGTGAGCTGACTAATCTGATCGAGTCACAATTTTCAAAGCTTGGTGTAAATGATTGTTATTTGACTATATACTGGAATGTAATGGAAGTAATCCTTGCCCTTCTTAAATCAACTAATCAGTGAGAAAGTGGTCTTTAAGCAATAAAGTTTGTTTAGTCCTTTGAGAGCAAAAATTCTCTCCAGTTATTTTTTGAGTTGTTCAGTCATATTTTCTTTGATACATCTGCAAAAATAATTCTCTGGATGTTCAACAATTCATGTAATGAAATGAGAAATATATGCATCAAGCAAGATAATCAAATTAGATGCTCTGACAAGAAAACAAAATATTGCAACTCCTCCTTCTACTACTCTCTAATGAGGAACTGGTACAATTGAATCAAGGCTCATTCTGATCTTTAAATATATTTGTCCAAATTTCCAGAGACCAGACACACAAGCTACATGTGAAGTGTCTGAGAAGATTCAAGTTGTAAGGGGCAGTTTTTCTGTTCTCAGGGAAATTTCCCAGGGACCTGTTGAATGCTTCAGTCTTTTCAATCGGAGACCTCCGGTCAGAGACCTCATGTCTGACACCCTGACTGCTCCCCTGACCAAATCCCCAACTGTGTCCTTAACCACCGAATGTTTCAACCATCATTTAACTCAACCATTCCCCACAGAACCATCCTATCCATTCACCCGCTCACACAATTACTTGCACTGGACCCTTAAGCTTGCCATTTGGTTAAATAAAAGGAGTATGGCCTGTTTTCTCCTGGATGCTACAGTAGAGTCCCCTGATAGATCCTGGTAAAGCTAGCATCACAAGACCCAGGAAGAAAAATAAAGCAGAGCCAAGGCAGATGTCTGTTTAATTGAGCAGACAATCAGATGGCGGCCCCCGCTCTTTGGAAGATCCAGGTCATTGCTTTTAAAAGCAATCAAATTAAACTGGTTTTCATCTCGACTCAGTGACTGCATTGATTTCACGTGACCATTGTTGCAGATAAAACTATAATTCAATTTTCAGCAGGTCTGGCAGCATCTGTGGAGTGAAAACAGAGTTAACGATTCAGGTCCAGTGACTCTTCTTCAGAGTTCACTCGAAAGATAAACTCTGCTTTCTCTCCAGAAATGCTGCCAGACCTGCTGAATTTCTCCAACAATGTCTAGTTTTGTATCAGATTTCCAGCATTTGCAGTTCCTTGTTTTTGATATAATTAAAATTTACTCATTTGGACCTCAAAACTATGGGTGAAATCATATAGGGATCCAATTGGCATGAGCTATGGTAAGATTTGTGGCAGGAATTCTACAAGAACTCAGGAAAGGTTGATCTCAATGTTGGGAGCAACTCATGCCATCTTTTATGTTTCTGACAAATGGTGTGGTGAGATTTTTGCTAGTCAGCAATGAGTTGCCAATCGATGATGATTATTGCTCATTAAATGCTTAGTTGACGGCACAACTTGCCTCATTAATATGCAGCCTCCCACCTTATCAAACATGTAAATGAGCTGGACAGTGAGAAAACTCAACATGGATGCCAGAGAAGGTACTTTTGTGTCGCCTGCAACTAAACTATCACTCAGGGCATGATCCATGGGCATCAGCCACATATACTCCTCACCCACAGACACAGGCCTCCAACATCTGCCAACCCTCATATCTATCATGATATTTTTCCAATATATTAGCAGACTATTGAGGAAGCACAGTCTTACTAAAAAATGGCTGGAACATTGCTCAGGGTAGGTGTAGTAAGCATTAGCTTAATGGGTGAAAGCACAGGATTTATGTTTGCTGGATGCTAGGACATCATAGCAACAGATAAATGAAGCAGCCTTCTGGAAAGGTTAAATGTGTTTAATTTTCACCCATTTCATCATCTATTTGCAATGCATGCAGAATGAAGATGCTTAAGGATCTGATGCTGATTATCAGTATTCTATGCTGGTGGTGCTTAAGCATCTCAATAATGTGTAAGCAAGCAGCAATGGCATTAGAAAAGGCCACTATCAGCTGAAGGATAATCACCATTTGCCCAACTTCCAAGGGCCTTACGTGAGCTACATAATGATGATTCCTAGTCTATCGAGTCAGTGTTACAGTGCTTTGCACTGAATGATCTGTGAAGGTGAGTGTTGAATTTTCATTAAGGGTTGGAAGGGTTTCGGTGCTTCAGACATTTCTCTCTTGATGACATTAACAAAGATGGCACTGATGCAGGTACAGACAGGTAAAATGAGTGTATTGTGGTTAGACAATAATTATGGCTGCGATGTGAGTAAGTATCATGATTTTCTTACTGTTGTGCCACGATTGTGCAAATGAGGGTCAATGTTGGATTGCTAATACTTGCCTAGGTGCACAATGGCCCTTCGAAGATCCTGTGGGCGCAGAGGTGATGGACATCCACTGAATGGCAAGTTGTTCTGGGAATAACACATGACAAGATGGGGTGGTAATCAGACATGAGGTCAATCAGAGGGGGACAGTAGGTAATTAACTTGGCAAGTTTGATAAGATACAGCAAGAAAACTTGCTAGCTTTGTGGGAAAAATGCTTAACGCAACTCAGCTAAGCCATAAGGAAGATTCAGGCCAATATTTCCCTTAATCAGGATAATCAATATTTGTTCCATTGTATTTAGATATGGATTTGCAATGTAATGTTGTATTTTTGCATATCTCCAGCTACAAAATCAACAGACTCTAAACTAATGCTCTTCCAAAGCAGGATTGCTAATTAAAGTAATTCTCTGATAGAAATTGACAGTGATGACCAAGAGTAGAAATGAAGATATGCAATCACAAAAGATAAGCCTGTAGACTTCAATTTTTATTTAAATTGGACAGCATGCAGAAAAGGGCATTTCATCCCAAAGTAGTGAAGAAAATGTCAAAGATTTGACTGAAGCAATTATACACTTCTACTGGAAAAAATGGTTCAGAAAGTTAAAGGAGCATTCAGTCCTTTATTAGAACAGGAAGACAAAGGGATGCTGCAATCTGACTAAAACATTAACAAATTTGTGCATAACATTTCTTGTAACATCAAAAGAAAATAGGTTTGCATACGTGTCAAATAACAGCAAGAATAAACAGATTCAGATAAAATCACATTTTCAGAGACTGACATGGCAAAGTTTTCCCCCGTCATCCCAGCACAGTGCATACCCAAAGATTTTCTACAAGGCAGCAAAATAATTCAGATAAACGCTAACTGTTTAATTTTCTAATTTGAGTGGTCATTTCAAAGTCCACACAGATAGTTAGTGGTGCAGTTATCTTGTCCATCTGATATCTTCAGTGTGAGACCAGAGACATTTTGTGGAGCCAACATAAGTGTTTGTGGCACCATAGCAATTTTAAAAATTAAAATTCATTCTCAGAACCAAGGTATAGCAATCCCTTTCTGGACCAATGTTTAATGCACATCAACATCAAATACCAATAACGGGAGCACACACATTATTCCATGGCACCAATAAAACCATCACAAAATTCATATACTCACCACAACATTTAACAGGTAGGCTCTCAGGTGAAGTAGGAAGGCACTTGGACTGACAAGTGAAAACTCGTAACAAGGTTGAAATGGTAACTGAATCACAATTAAATCTGACATTGTCCACCTATACCCATTTAGCAGATTAGAGTCATTCTTGAACAGCTGTTCTGCTAGTGTCTCAGCATCTTTTGCATTAAGTTTTCACACATACACACATAGATACCACACCACGAGTGGAACTTCTATGTATCACAGATTTCTTGATCATTTGGAAAGTATTATTGCAACTAATGCCATCATTGACATTCGACAATGTAACTCAAGACCAAATCCCTTCCACCAATTTTTATATTCCTAAAATTTCATTCCAAACATGATTTGCTTTTAATAAAATTGTTCTTTGTACAAGCACAATCTGAAGCAGACAGCACCGTTTGTGCTTGTAAAACAAAAATGTAAGTGGAGTTGTCTTACTGAGAGATAGAATAGAAATGGATCAGCTTCGCCTGCTCCACTCACAAAGCATGCCATCTGTCTAAACATGTATAGAAACAGTATTCGTTTTAATAGAAATCCGTAGTCAGAACCTGTTTGTGTGAACATAACACCTGAGTCTACATTCTTTCTCATATTTGTTGCTCAATTGACTCTCATCAATAAAGTACATAAGATGGGCAAGTTTGGTGGAAAAATCTCACCCCTTCCTTGTCTTTTCCTTGATAACATTTGTAACTACGTTTACTATAACTTTAAACTGTTTATGAAAGAACTTCTTGTTATTACGATCTGAAAGCTACAATATAAACATTAAACCTTGTTCAAAAGTTGTCATTTTTCATGTCTATAAATCACTTAAAAGTATGAGTAACAAGAAATATTCTTTTCAGGATAAAGCAGGAGAACAGAAATGGGTTCATACCAAGACAGCAAAACTGCAGGAAGGGAAAATAAGACAAGAACCAGACATGCTTTTAGATCCAACTGTGTGACTATTCTTTGGCAGACTTGCCTCAACTTGGAACCTAGGTTACCGCGGACTGGATTCCGGTCTCACGAAGCACTTCATCAGAGGCAGCAATAGGCCTGAATGAATGTTTTATAAGATGCAGTGGCCATTTAATGCATATTCGTAAAAATGTCAAGTTGAAGGAGAGCAGGCACGCAGGGAAAGGGCATTGAACAATCAGAACATTTCTACAATTCTTAAATATCCTCCTTAATCATTTCTATTAGCTCGAAGTAACAGGTGATACTCAGTTTCCAACATTCACCAGCCTTGTTATTATGCTGGAAAGTAATAGAATCTGTTATTTGACTTGAATCAAGGAGGTTTGATTCTGGCAATGAAATAGAGTTGGCTATTGTCCACTATTTCTTTAAATAACTCTCAATAACTCCTGCTGAAGATCACAGCAAAGACCTTTCAGATGTCCATCTTCTCAATTTCATATTCCTGTATAAAGCAGTGAATTCATTAACATTATGATTCACTGGGGTAACAAGCTGGAAATTAAGCTCATTGTTTCTGGAGTCGTGGAGTCATAGAGTCATAGAGATGTACAGCATGGAAACAGACCCTTCGGTCTAACCCGTCCATGCTGACCAGACATCCAAACTCAATTTAGTCCCACCTGCCAGCACCCAGCCCATATCCCTCCAAACTGTTTCATATACCCATCCAAATGCCTCTTAAATGTTGCAATTGTACCAGCCTCCACCACTTCCTCTGGCAGCTCATTCCATACACGTACCACCCTCTGTATGAAAAAGTTGCCCCTTAGGTCTCTTTTATATCCTTCCCCTCTCACCCTAAACCTATGCCCTCTAGTTCTGCACTCCCCGACCCTTGGGAAAAGACTTTGTCTACTTATCCCATCCATGCCCCTCATAATTTTGTAAACCTCTATAAGGTCACCCCTCAGCCTCCGACACTCCAGGGAAACCAGCCCCAGCCTGTTCAGCCTCTCCCTATAGCTCAAATCCTCCAACCCTGGCAACATCTTTGTCAATCTTTTCTGAACCCTTTCAAGTTTCACAACGTCTTTCTGATAGAAAGGAGACCAGAATTGCACGCAATATTCCAACAGTGGCCTAACCAATGTCCTGTACAGCCACAACATGACCTCCGAACTCCTGTACTCAATATTCTGACTAATAAAAGAAAGCATACCAAACACCTTCTTCACTATCCTATCCACCTGTAATTCCACTTTCAAGGAGCTATGAACCTGCACTCCAAGGTCTCTTTGTTCAGCAACACTCCCTAGGACCTTACCATTAAGTGTATAAGTCCTGTTAAGATTTGCTTTCCCAAAATGCAGCACCTCACATTTATTTGAATTAAACTCGATCTGCTACTTCTCAGCCCATTGGCCCATCTGGTCAAGATCCTGTTGTAATGTGAGATAACCCTCTTCACTGTCCACTATACCTCCAATTTTTGGTGTCATCTGCAAACGTACTAACTGTTCCTCTCATGCTTGCATCCAAATCATTTATGTAAATGACAAAAAGTAGAGGGCCCAGCACCAATCTTTGTGGCATTCCACTGGTCACAGGCCTCCAGTTTGAAAAACAACCCTCCACCACCACCCTCTGTCTTCTACCTTTGAGCCAGTTCTGTATACAAATGGCTCGTTCTCCCTGTATTCCGTGAGATCTAACCTTGCTAATCAGTCTCCCATACGGAACCTTGTTGAACGTCTTACTGAAGTCCATATAGATCACATCTATCACGCTCTGCCCTCATCAATCCTCTTTGTTACTTCTTCAAAAACTCAATCAAGTTTGTGAGACATGATTTCCCATGTACAAAGCCAAGTTGACTATACCTAATCAGTCCTTGCTTTCCAAATACATGCACATCCTGTCCCTCAGGATTCCCTCCAACAACTTACCCACCACCAAGGTCAGGCTCACTGGTCTACAGTTCCCTGGGTTTCCTTACCACTATTAAACAGTGGAACCATGTTTGCCAACCTCCAGTCTTCCGGCAGCTCACTTTCCGGCTTCCCATAGCGTTCTCGGATCCACCTGATCAGGTCCTGGGGATGTATCCACCTTTACCCGTTTCAAGACATCCAGCACTTCCTCCTCTGCAATCTGGACATTTTGCAAGATGTCACCATCTCTTTCCCTGCACTCTATATCTTCCACATCCTTTTCCACAGTAAATACTGACGCAAAATACTCATTTATTATCTCCCCCATTTTCTGCGGCTCCACACAAAGGTCGCCTTGATGATCTTTGAGGGGCCCTATTCTCTCCCTAGTTACCCTTTTGTCCATAATATATTTGTAAAAACCCTTTCGATTCTCCTTAATTGTACTTGCCAAAACTATCTCATGTCCCCTTTTTTCCCTCCTGATCTCCCTCTTAAGTATACTCCTACTTCTTTTATACTCTTCTAAGGATTCACTCGGTCTATCCTGTCTATACCTGACATATGCTTCCTTCTTTTTCTTAACCAAACGCTCAATTTCTTTTGTCATCCAGCATTCCCTATACCTACCAGACTTCCCTTTCACCCTAAGAGGAACATACTTTCTCTGGATTCTCATTATCGCATTTCTGAAGGCTTCCCATTTTCCAGCCGTCCCTTCACCTGCAAACATCTGCCCCCAATCAGCTTTCGAAAGTTCTTAACTAATACCATCAAAATTGGCCTTTCTCCAATTTAGAACTTCAACTTTTAGATCTGGTCCATCCTTTTCGATCACTATTTTAAATCTAATAGAGTTATGGTTGCTGGCTAAAGTGCTTTCCCACTGACATCTCAATCACCTGCCTTGCCTTATTCTCTAAGAGTAGGTCAAGTTTTGCACCTTCTCTTGTAGGTACATCCATATACGGAATCAGAAATTTTTCTTGTACACTCTTAACAAATTCCTCTCCATCTAAACCCTTAACACTATGGCATTCCCAGTCGATGTTTGGAAAGTTAAAATCCCTTACCATGACCACCCTATTATTCTTACAGATAGCTGAGATGTCCTTATAAGTTTGTTTCTCAATTTCCCTCTGACTCTTAGGGGGTCTATAATACAATCTCAATAAGGTTATCATCCCTTTCTTATTTCTCAGTTCCACCCAAATAGCTTCTCTGGATGTATTTTCAGGAATATCCTCCCTCAGCACAGCTGTAATGCTATCCCTTATCAAAAACGCCACTCCCCCTCCTCTTTTGCCTCCCTTTCGACCCTTCCTGTAGCATTTGTATCCTGGAACATTAAGCTGCCAGTCCTGCCCATCCCTGAGCCATGTTTCTGTAATTGCTATGATATCCCAGTCCCATGTTCCTAACCATGCCCTGAGCTCATCTGCCTTCCCTGTTAGGCCCCTTGCATTGAAATAAATGCAGATTAATTTATTAGTCCTACCTTGTCCCTGCCTGCCCTGACTGTTTGACTCACTTCTGTTCTCAATTGTACCAGTCTCAGATTGATCTCTTTCCTCACTATCTCCCTGGGCCCCACCACCCCCCACCTTACTAGTTTTAATCCTCCTGAGCAGCTCAAGAAAATTTCCCTGCCAGAATATTAATCCCCTTCCAATTTAGGTGCAATCCCTCCTCCTTGTACAGGTCATTTCTACCCCAAAAGAGATTCCAATGATCCAAAAATATGAATCCTTCTCCCATACACCAGCTCCTCAGCCATCCATTCATCTGCTCTATCCTCCTATTCCTGCCCTCACTAGCTCGTAGCACCGGGAGTAATCCAGATATTACTATACTCTCGAGGACCTCCTTTTTAAATTCCTACCTAACTCCCTGTAATCTCCCTTCAGAATCTCAATCTTTTCCCTTCCTATGTCATTGGTTCCAATGTGGACATTGACCCCTTGCTGGCCCCTCTCCCCCATGAGAACATTTTGCATCCTCAGACATCCTTGATCCTGGCACCAGGGAAGCAACACACCATTCTGATTTTTCGCTACTGGCCGTAGAAACATCTGTCTGTACCTCGGACTACAGAATCCCCTAACACAAATTGATCTCTTGGAAGCCGACATACCCCTCGTTGCATTAGAGCCAGTCTCAATACCAGAAACTTGGCTGTTAGTGCTACGTTCCCCTGAGAATCCATCACCCTCCTATATTTTGCAAAACAACATACCTGTTTGAAATGGGTATATTCACAAAAGACTCCTGCACTAGGTGCCTACCTCTCTTACCTTTCCTGGAGTTAACCCATCTATGTGACTGTATCTGAGACTTTCCCCCTTCCTATAACTGCCATCCATCACATGCTGTTGCAAATTCCTCATCGCTTCTAACTGTCTCTCCAACTGATTCATTCGATATGATAAGATTCGCATCCAACAGCATTTATTGCAGATATTATTCGTAGTAACCCTTAAACTCTCTTTAAACTCCCACATCTGACAAGTAGTACATATCACTGTACTTACTAAAGGACATTTTCGCTCCTTCACAATCTACAGACCCAGAAAATAACACCGTCTTATTCCTCTACAAAACACTGCCCCAGGTTATATTTTAAGTTTAATCGAGAGATATATCTCCAAAAACATATAATCAAGAAAGAACCCACTCTACTCACTAATGCAGCCTTTTGTATTGGACACACTTAAAATAATGATTAACTTATCTGACTCTGTGCTGTGAACTTCACCCAAACAGGTTCCTCCAAGATTTGTTGTGAATTTCACTGTTTGTTAATTTTCCGAGACGCACTCTGATGTCCAGCAATACGTGAATTCAAAACAGCAAAGGCAGTAACTGTGCAGGTTCTCTCTCTCTCTCCCTCCTGCGCTGTCCTCACCTCCTTTGAGTCATCACAGAAGTTAAAAGTTTCATAAAGTATATAAAGTTCCCTAAATTACTTGACTTTCAAACTCAGGTTGATAGAAAGCATCTATGGAGGAAACTCAATTATCTGGCATTCAATTATCTGAATATTGGATTATCCGTCAAGATCGCAAGATCCCAATGCTCAGCTAAACTGTGTTATCCGGCATTCGATTATCCAGAATTTGATTAACCAAATGAAATTCTGCCCCCCCACCCAGAATCCTTTGGATAATCAAGGTTCCTCTGTACCAGGTTTCACTACTTAACAAGGATTACTACTTATTACACCTAATTAAGCACGAGCTTCAGGTAAACAGTTATAAGCTGTCAGTGTATAATACTACTAATTAAAACTTTAATCTCTTTATAAACCCGTCCATACATACACAGACAAAAATCGTTTATACTCAGAGAGGAAAACTGTAAAGATAGTTCAGCAGCCTTAGTTCCCAAGTTGAGACAACCCTCTATGACTCTTTTGTTGGCCAGCAAATTGCTTCTGTCTTCGCTCCACAGATTGGCTGCTAAAAAGATACAAAGCGGCCAGTTCATTAATAAAAAAACACTGAGTTATCAGTTAAAAATCACAGTTTGCAATGACTGCTGCAGGAAGGAGAAACTGGTTTACTTCAGGTTTAAAATTGGTTTGATTGCAAAGACAGAGAGACCATTCCCAACATTTGGAAGAACTAAATGCTTCTTTTTCTCTCTCTCTGTCTTTCTCTTAAACATATTCCCAATTCCAAGCTGTTGAGTTACCCAAAAACGAATCATCTTTGTTGGCAGGTACAAGGTCTCGGTCATGAACAACTGATCACTAGTCCATAGACCAATCAACATCTTGTTTCCAAAAAAATGACCACATCAGCTGCAACTCAGACTTCAATTATTGCTTGTTCAAACAATTGTTTGCTAAAGCTGTCAGATTAAGTACAAACATACCGGCACCTTTTAAAACACTGGGTTTTAAAAGAGCTCTTCCTCATTTCAGTCCACAGATCTTTAAAACAATACAATTATTGGATTGGATTATTAAAAGATCTCCCTAGTCTCTGATTTGAAGATCACTGTTACAATCTACAAGGCACAAATTAGGAATCTGATGGAAAAGTTCCACTTGAATTGCATGAGCACAATTCCAACAACACTCAATAAGCTCGACACCATCAGGATCAGGTAACCCTACTGATCAGCAGCCCATCTAACATAGCACTGTGGTAGCATTGCAAACCATCGACAAAATGTATTTCAGCTCTTCACTATCACCTAAATCCATGACTTGAACCACTGAGGAGGACTGTGGCAACAAATTCAAGTTGTTACAATTGTAGTGAAAATGGGCCATCAATATTCAACTTTCATCATTTGACTTCAATATCTGAGAATTTCGTAGACTAGAAATAGTTTTCAAATGGACACTTCTGGTTTAAAATGACTGCTGTCATCACTTAACAAGCCCAGGCAATACGAATGGAATATACAAAACCAGAATTGTAATTCTAATCAAGTGGCACTGAAACGCCATGAAATTGCATTTTTTTTAGTCTTACTGATATATATACAGCTGGAAGTTTGCTTACAGCTAACCAGCTTGGAATGAAACAATGACATGGAGACAAAAATCCACACAGGAACTGTATATAACAGTTTGAGCAACAAAGTAGAAGGAAACTTGGACTGATAACAGCAAGGTAGTGAAAGCCAATCTTGCCCACTTTTTCTCATTTTCAGAAAATGATGAAAACCTAACTTGCTAAAACCACCACTCACTAAGAAATCAATTTTATCTGCATGGGTCACAACACCTAAGCACACAGGCAACAGCTGAACCACTGGGACTCAGTGTTCATTCTCACAACACAATGGTTACTTCTGCTCCTATGTCTTATGAGCTACCTGGTGTAGGTATAGACGTGGTACTGCGGGTGGGGTTCCAGGTTTATTTTACTCTGCACTCCTGCAGTTCTAGACAGTAGCTCCCAAACAATTTCTCATGTCCAACCGGGATTTGGTAACGATCTCTGGCCAGGCAAAACTGGTCACATTCCATAAATGAATAAACAAACAGTCTCCTTCTCAGTCTACTTGGCTCCCATGAGGTGCAGATATTCATCTCAGAAGTTTAATTCCTGATTCATTGCTTTAGAATGATCTCCACATCACTGCCATTCCCTGCCTGCTTCATTTAAACTATCAGACTTGAAAAGTGCATGTTGATTCAGTTTCTGCACCCACATTGAGTAATTTATATGGGTTCCCATCTTGTTCCTGATGTCAGCTTCCCATTGCTGCAGTCTGATCTTTTCTCACGTCTTCATTGCAGTACTGATGGAATGCTGTGCTGTCAGAAGTGCCTTCTTTCAGGTGGGATATTAACCTGAGACCCTGCTTGCCCTCCAATGTGGGTGTAAAGGTCCCAATGGCAATATTTTAATGAGCAGTGAGATATTTCCCTATAACCAGGCCAATATTTATTCCTCAACCAACATCTAAAATAGATCACTAGCTGTGGGACCTTGCTATACACCAGTGAGCTGCTGTATTTCTCCATGATAAGACCACAAGGTATAGGAGCAGAATTTGGCCCATCGAGTTTGCTCCCCTATTTGATCATGGCTGAAATGTTTTGCAATTCCATTCTCCTGCCTTCTCCACATAACCCTTGATCCCCTTACTAATCAAGAACCTATCTCTGTCTTAAATGTACTCAATGACTTGGTCTCTGCAGACTTTTGTGCCAATAGGTTCTACAGTTTCACCACTCTATGACTAACGAAATTCTCATTGAAATGTACTGAGATCTGGTGACAGTGGACATGGAGAATATGCTTCCACTAGTAAGAGAGATAATAGTGACTACTTGTCAGAAGTCGTTTAATAACTGTGAAGATTTTTGAGTTGACTGGAGAACACAAAGGCATTATATAAAAAAAATCTCTTGTTTAGTAACTTTTCATTGTCTTTCCCTAGACTAGGTTGAACATGTGCCTCAGACTGGAGTCATATTTCTAGATTTTGTATCATTCTTTCCAAGCCTCACTGCTCTTCATTATTGACAATTAACCCATTGGTGTCCAGGAACCAATTGAGGACAACACAGATCAGGTACTGGAGTAGAATTGCACTGCTGACCATGCAAAAGGTTGTGGAATGGACAGCAAAGACAAGAAAGGATGTTATTTGTGACTTTAATGAGGACCAGTTCTATGTTGTGATCAGAGACAGTATTGATTTATAAAGTTTAGGTCATGACTGTCAAATATGATGGAAATCTTGTCAAGACAATGAAAGTAGTGGATGGGGAAAGTCAATGGATGTTATTTATATAGATCTTCGGAGGCATTTGATAAAATCCCTCATTATGACACAGATGGCAAAACTTAAAGTTCTGGATCTGATGTTACATTATTGACCTGCTTTCGAAACTGATAGACAGAAAGCAGTAATAATTCTAGGATGAGACTAGCATAAACCATAAGGACTTGTGCTAGAGCCTAAAACATGCATGGCTATAAAATTAGCAAGAAGTGTTAATAAATTATTTGAATGGACAAAAATGTGGCAAATGGCTTTATGCAAATGCTGCTCCTTTTGAATACTGAAAAGCTGGAAACAACGGAAATTCAAAAGAGACATAAGGATCTTGCTTCACGCATAATTAAATATCCTGAATAAATGCAGAAAATAATCCAAAAGACTACATTAACGTTGGCCTTTCTGACTACAGGATGAAACGACATGTGGGTACACACCATACTCCAGCTAAACAAAGCCATGGTTAGTGTCATGACCCACTGGGGTAACGTGCTGGAAATCAAGCCCTACTATTTCTGGAGTCATCATTAAAGATTTTTAAATAAGCCCAATAAGTTCTCCAATTTACCTGATTTTCAGACCCAGACTGATGGAAAACACAGACCAGACTTCTGTACTGAACAAAAATGAACATTCATTATAAGTAATTAGATATTAACCACAAATAAACAGTTATAAACCATCAGCATAGAACAGTCCAAATTAAAACTCTAAGCCTCTTATACACACAAACAAACAAAGGTAGGGAAAATAGGTTAAAGGGAGAGGAAAATTGGGAGGTAGTTCAGTAGTTTCTATTCTCAGGTTGCTATCATTATGATTCGTATGCTGTTATCTTTCCTTGGATACTTCTATTGGTTTGCATGCAACACAAAGATGTCTCTATGTTAAGACCCTAAGGTCATGAGGAACAGGAAAAGGAGTAGGCCATTTGGCCCCTGAAACCTGCTCCACCATTCAGTAGGATCCTGGCTGATTTGACACTCCTCCTGCTCACTTTTCTTTCTCTGCAACCCTGGAATCCACTAGTGATCAAGAATCCATCTTTGTCAGATTCAAACATATATAAGAACTCTGCCGATACAGCTCCCTGTGGCAAGGGGTTTCAAGACACACAACCCTCTGGGATAAGAAATTCCTCATCTCAGTATTAAATTGGTGCCTCTTTATTCTGATCAGTACATTCTACTCCCAGATTCTCCCATGAGGAGAAACATCGTCTCAGCATTTATCCTATAAAGCCCCTTAAGCATCCTATCTGTTTCAATGAGATCAGCTCTCACTCTTCGAAATTCCAATGAGTACAGTCCCAACCAGACAATCTTCATTTATTTTATAATCGCTCCATTCGGGGATTATCCTAGTGAAACTTTGCTAAACTGCCTCCAATGAAATAATATTTTTCCCTAAATATGGGGATCAAAACTGCTCACAGTACCCCAGATGGAGAGTTACCAGCAGCTTATACAGATACAATAAGAATTCCCTCCTCTCATTCTCCAACCCACTTGAAATAAGGACCAACATTCCATTAGCCTTCCTGATTTCTTGCTGTACTAGTGTGCTAACTTTGTGTGTTTCATGTAGAGATACCCACAAATCCCTTTGAGTTACAGCTTTCTGCAGTTTTTCTCAATTTAAGTAATGCTCTATCTTTTGTTCTCTTTTCCTAAGTGAACAATGTCCCATTTTCCTCTACTACAATCCATTTCAAAATCTTTACCCACTTACTTGACCTATCAATGCCTCTCTGTAAACTATTTAGCATTTAAAAGTTTCAACTGAAGGAAAGATGAATTATTTTTCTCTTCAGGTTTAACATGGGTTTGAAATCTCCTGTTTTGGTGGAGAACAAAATCCTTGCCCCAATCTTACTTCCAGGTAAAAGCTGTTTAGTTACCCGAGAACCAATCACAATTGTGGTCGGCAAAAGGCTTTTATCGTTGATGACTGGTCTCTAATCCATGAGTTATTATTGTCACCCAATTGCATCTGTACACAGGGCTCCTTGGATCCAATTCATCAGCAACCATTTCATTCACTGCTTATTCAAACAACACTCCAAATAATGCTTGCTATAAATGTCAGGTTAATTACTTTTCAAAACATGCAGCAATTCATATCTACACTGATTTGAAAATAGTTCTTCCTCATTTCAGCCTATAACTTAAAAAAAAGACACAGCCTTTACACTGGACATTTAGCGCAAGCAGTTCTGGGCACTAGTCTTCGGAAATGTATATTAATCTTGGAGGGAGTGAAGTATAGATTTACTATGACGATATCTAGATTCAAAAGTCATGGAGAGAGATTAAATAAACTTGGGTCGTATTTCTGGAATCTAGGTGGCTGTTGAGATACTAACAGAAACAAATGGGGTGGAGAGAAACTTTTCCCACTAGCTCGGGAGTCTAGGAATAGTCTATAATCTAAAGATTACAGCCAGATCTTTCAAGGAGCAAAACAAAGGAACAGTTGTTCACATAAAGGAAGCGTGAAACTCACTTCTGCAAACTACAATTAATGTAAGATCAATTGTCAATTGAAAACTGAGGTTTGTGAGATTTTTGCGAGTTCAAGATTAAGTGATATTGGCAGAAAAGGTAGTTGTATAGAATTTGGTCATACACCAGCTATGATCAACTTAAATGGTGGAATGGGTTAAATGATTTGCTTCTTCTTTTATGCAACTTCCTCCAGTTATCTTCTTTGGTGTCCACCACAAACTGTATATTTGCCACTAACTCCATCTCCCTCCCTGGCCACTACCGAACTGAACCAGATTGCTCAGTACCTTAAATCACCACTACTGGATTTAGTGCATTAAATTGAAACCAAACCTTTATATTTTGATCTACCATAAAATAACAAAAGCACTGACAAGAACTATAAGCAAAACCAGCAGTTTCTTTTTTGTAAAAGACATTTCTAAATGCTGAAAGATAAGCGTGGCTTTTTACCAACTTCAATGTAATAAATTTTGTACAAAATAAAATAAAGTGTTAACATTACATTTCACAACTATATGGCATTCCCATTGGAACCTGCGTATTTCTATTAGGTATCAATGCACATGGTTCTTGGAAAACTCTTCATATGTTGTAATATGATAAACAGATAGCAGTCGTTCTGCTTAAAACCAGGTGGTTATCCAGAGTATTACACAAATGTTGGATCTTATCCAGTAAAACACTATTGTGGGTCAGTGAAAACAGCTGACAAAAAAAGTACTCCCATCTGGCTGTAAGTTTGCATTTTAAATGGAAACAATATTGTCTAGTTACACTTTTGTTAAAAGAGTAGTATTGTAATCCACTAACACAGAATCTTATTTTTTGGAAAGGGCCTCCCTATCAGCTATGCCATTATATTTGCTAAATGGCACTGTAACAGTTGTAAAAATGCAAATACAGGACTCAAAACCTTTTCAAAACAGATTTCCCCATTTAAGTCTTGAAACATACTGCGCGTCCAGAGAAGCAAAGTAAACTGCACAGTTTCAGCTTGGTTCAGTTGAAAGCACTCTTGTCTGGGAATTACAAAGTTTCAGATTCAGGTCCCGAGTAAGCAATCTTGACATGCAACACTGAGAAAGTGCTGTCTTGTCATCTTTTGTGACAAAGATTCAACTGAGAACTGAAGACGACGACTAAAGATTTCAAAAGAATATTTAAATATCGTTTGTCAATCTCTAGGTAAACAGTCATCAAAAACAAAAGGTTTAAATTATAACTGGTATAATAACTATCAGCAAAGCATAAATATTGAAAAGGTAGGGTTTGGGGTGGCAGGGTAAAGTGAAGACAGTGATTTGGAAAGCAGGAGGTATTAGTTTCCAGGGCTCCTCCATGGCAATTTTGAAGGTTAAATGCATTGTTGACAATCTTGTGATTTACACTTAACATTCACTGGTCAAAGTAATTGCAGATGTAAACAGAGTCAGAGGATGTCAATTGACTTTCTGTCTGATTGTTTTGTAACAGTGTAAGCTGTGACTTGGGCAGGTACCATACTGCAATTTTGGTCAACATTTGGCAACTTAAAGTGCCTGTGCCATCGAGGTGTCATCAATGGGGTAGAATCAGAGCAGACGAGAAAGTGAGGACTGCAGATGCTGAAAATCAAAGCTGAAAAATGTGTTGCTGGAAAAGCGCAGCAGGTCAGGCAGCATCCAAGGAGCAGAAAAATCCGGCTTATGCCCGCAATGTCGATTCTCCAGCTCCTTGGATGCTGCCTGACCTGCTGCACTTTTCCAGCAACACATTTTTCAGAATCAGAGCAGAAATGCTCTTTGTGTGACGAGGCATAATCACTAGTTGGTATGAGGTTGGTATGAGGTAGGTCTGCAGGGGTGAAGAGGAGTGCTGCAGACATCAGGGGACAATATTTAGGTGCAAAAATATCAAATACACTTACCAGAATTGAATACCAAATATGGTCTTACATAAGGGTCAAATGTAATGGACAGCAGAACCTCTTTCTGCTAAGAGAAATGGACTCAACAGTTTTACTCCCACTTAGAAGTGAAAATAGATAAACCTCAGAGGGAGAAAGAGGCCCAGATTAATGTTCTGGCTGCCTGGGTTAAAATCTGTAGGAAGTAGGAAGTCTGTTTTCCTTACCTTGTCAGACCTACATGCAACGCCAACCCCAAGACAATAGGTCTGATTCTTAACTGCCCTTTGAAATGGCCCTAGGAAGCCACTCTGTTTGAGGACGGTTAGCAATGGACAACAAGCGCTGGATAAATGCAGAGAACTTCACGTAAATTATATGCCCTTATTTCAAAAGGGAATGGAGTATAAAAGTAGGGAGGTTTTGAAATGACTGTGTAAGGCACTAGTCAGACAACAGCTGGAATAATGGGAACAGTTCTGGGCCCTTCATCTAAGGAAAATGTACTGCATTCGAGGTAGTCCAGAGAAGGTTTGCATGGCTGATACCAGATATGGAGGAAATGTCTCAGAGGAGAAGTTGAGTAGATAGGGCCTATACTTATTGGACTATAGAAGAATGAAAGGCAACCTTATCAAAACATACAAGATTCTTAGAGGAGTTGATAGGGAAAACATAGAAAAGTCGTTTCCCCCTGTGGAAAAGCTGGAGACCAGAGGGGAAAATCTCAGACTAAAATGTTGCAATTTTGAGACGCAGGTTAGGAGGCATTTCTTCTCTAAGGGGACGTATATCTGTGGAATTCTTTACCACAGGGAACTGTTGAGGCTGGGCCATTTAGTATATTCAAAGCTAAGAAGCAGTCAGGCCATCAAGCATTGTGGGGGAAAAGGCAAGCAAGTGGAGTAGATGACGATCAGATCAGTCGTGATCTCATTGTACAGTGGGGCAGATATCTTGAATGGCCCACCTCTGTGTCTTATTTGCTTCTTCGGAACATGCCATGCAGGGAGTAAAATTAATGAGGCACCATCTTATCAAATGTTCTGTGTTTACTCTAAGTGCAACAAATGAGAATCAGAACATATCAAATCTACCCTTTGTAAATCATCAAAAGCATTATGATTTGAATTACATTGAGAAAAATTCAAAATCTGATCAAAAGAAAATAAATAAACTGAAAAAAATATATATTTTACAGTTGTCACATTTAATTATATGTTGTTTAAAGCTGTATCTTTTATGGATGAGCAAATTCTGAAATTATCACAAACCTAGCCTCAGAGCTACACATTTCGTGCAAACATGTTCATAGTTTTAGCTTACTTATGGCATGAAAGAATTTCAAGGTATTTCAATTCACTGCCAAATCTCCACTGAAGCTACTGCAGGATTCAACCATTTACAGCTTATCGTGCCTACGAACCCAGCACCAAAATGATTTCTTTTTTGTTCATAGCAAAAACACATAAGCTGGACAATGTAGGCTTCTAACTTCTGCCATAAGTTTGACTTTGACAAAAAAAATACATATAACAATTGTATGAGGGAGATAGCAATTTTAAATTTGTTAGAGACTCTTTGATCGAACAGCCTAAATTTCATGAAATTTGGCCTTAAAAACACTTTTACAGACATTCCAAAAGGACAGGCACAGACAACTGTGTACAAACAAGACAGCTGTTCATTCGATACATAGAAGTATCCCTCTGTTATTCTGTTATGGATTGCTGTAACACAATGTACAATTTTTCTTTTCAAGATTAGTTTTTGTATTCAAAGTAATCAAATATCAAACCTTGAGAACCAATTAATAAACCAGTAGATGATCCAAAACTGGTTAGGTTTTCATTTAATGTGAAGTATGCTAAGGTCTGTGAATTTAAGATGCTGATTTCTATGGAATGATTAGATCAAATTGAAGAAATAAAATGAGAGATCAAGAAGACATTGGTCATTACAACATGTTCCCTGCAGTATAATAGTGACTGCGTTTCAAGTTGTGAAATTACATACAAGTCTATTTTTCTTTCTTTTATTAAAGAATCAAAAGGACATGATAAAAATGGAAACTCTCAATTTAGACACAAATCTAAACATAATGACAAATAGAATGGATTAAATGGAGAAACAGAAAGACAATTCAGAGTGGTTGAGCTCGCAACACAGGAACAGTAGAGCATTCTGCCCAATGAGTCTCTTCTGCCATTCAATTACTTAATGGCTGATCTGGAACTTAGCTTCATTTGTCCACCATGACTTCTTATCCTCTTAATACCCTTGTCTAACAAAGACCTGTCAACCTCCATTTTAAAATCTGCAAATTACTTTGACACACCAGCTTTTTGGGTAGCAAGTCACAGATTTCTATGATCCTTTCCATGAAGCACATAAAGTCATAGCCATAGAGATGTACAGCATGGAAACAGACCCTTCGGTCCAGCCCGTCCATGCCGACCAGATATCCCAACCCAATCTAGTCCCACCTGCCAGCATATTCCTCCAAACCTTCCTATTCATATACCCATCCAAATGCCTCTTAAATGTTGCAATTGTACCAGCTTCCACCACTTCTTCTGGCAGCTCATTCCATACATGTACCAGCCTGTGCGTGAAAAAGTTGCCCCTTAGGTCTCTTTTATATTTTTCCCCTCTCACTCTAAACCTATGCCCTCTAGTTCTGGACTCCCTGACCCCAGGGAAAAGACTTTGCCTGTTTATCCTATCCTTGCCCCTCATAATTTTGTAAACCTCTATACGGTCACCCCTCAGCGGCATAATCAATGTAAGAATATCATGCAACATAAGTTCAAGCTACTCAATTGAGAAGTTTTCACAAAACAAAATAGTATTTAGAAAAATAAATTAGAAATAAAAAGCTACAATGAAACAATTTTAAAATAATCAAAGAATAGAGGAATGGTAAAACCTTATATTTCAGATGGAAAAGACATATTATTGAAATATTCTGAACTCTGCTTTTAATTGCGTAAATTGACTCATAAGGGGAACGAACACTCTACAATTTGGTTTGTTCAAGGATACACTATTTCTAAACTCTGTGGTAGAGCTAGTTACCAGCTAATTCTCAAACTATAAGGCTCAAATGATCTAAGTGCTTGAATTTTGAAGTATAGGAGGTCTCTGTATAGATATCAAAATATATTTCATAATCTGCACTTCAGAACCATTCTGTATATTTCAAACACTTAGTTACAAACTTAGATTGCAAACTCTACAGATTTAAACAAGTCATTCAAATATGCAAAGGCAGCATGGGGCAGCTGTCAGCCTCCACTGCAGGGGTTTCTAATCCTGAATTAAGGTCCTGAGATCGCCTTACATTTGGCAATATTTAGTCAAGGGCTTTATTAATTTAAAATAGCTGCAGAGTTGGAACTTTCTCAAAGCAGCAATACGAATTTAATTACAGAGACACCTTTGATCAGATTAAATTTTAGTGGGGATTGTCAAAAATCAGATCACATATGGTATAAATAGCAATGACAGATTTATTCAATGTTGGATTGTGACTGACCTAGACCCCTTGCCAACAGATTATCCACTGTCTATTTCAGAACCAAAGGTTTTCTGCTTCTAAGTAACCTTAAATCAAATGCAGTTGGAACAAGGGAAAAAACATGCCTGCTGTAAAGCTGTGTTTGAGATAGTGCAACATTTAGCCCTTTGAACATGAAGTCAGGTGACTTCTTTTTGGAAAACGTAACTCACAACCTGAATTCCAGAACATTTCCCATACATCACAAATAAAATGCAGACAGGGAAAGCACAAAAATCAATGAAACTGTGAATCGATCCTAAAATGATCCAATTGGTCATGAAATTTCATGGTTGGCAAGGATGAGTCTCAAGGTACCATCCCAAAACATGGCAAAGAATGTTTTGTGGTGTCCAAACACCAGCTGTCAATCAATTTTACCAGCTGCTGGAAATGAAATTAAAAACTAAATTGATGATTCATGGTAGGGGGAGCGTGAGCCGGTGGGGGGTGAAGAGCAAGCACAGCATGGGGTAGGAGGGGTTGGGGGGATGGATGCGAGCCCAGTAGTGGGGGGAGGAGAGTGAACCCAGTGTGTGGGTGGTGGAGTGTGAGCCCAGCATGGGGTGGGGGAGTGAACCTGGTATGTGTGTGTTGGTTGGGGGAGGGGGTGAGTCCAGCATGGGAAGGTGTGAACGAGCCTAATGAGCCCTGGAGTGACATCAACAAGGTAGGACAAGCAGTGAAAGATGACGCTTGACTTTGTCATTGGTTTTTGGTCCGGCGCTGGCAATGGCTAGTAGGCGGCAGAAGGGCATTAGGCGAGAGACTCTGACGTCGGCGTGTGCCCACCCCAGGCAGTGGCAGAGGTGAATCAAGTTACAGAAACCAAGAGCCATATAGCTTTCTTCTTTGCTATACATTCCATTTAATATTTGTCATGGGCCGGAACAAATCGGGTGGCACAGTGGTTAGCACTGCTGCCTCACAGCGCCAGAGACCCGGGTTCATTTCCTGCCTCAGGCAACTGTCTGTGTGAAGTTTGCACATTCTCCCCGTGTCTCCGTGGGTTTCCTCCGGGTGCTCTGGTTTCTTCCCACAGTTCAAAAATGTGCAGGTTAGGTGAATTAGCTGTGCTAAATTGCCCATAGTGTAGTGAAGGGGTAAATGTAGGGGAATGGGTCTGGGTGGGTTGCTCTTCAGAGGGTCGGTGTGAACTTGTTGGGCCGAAGGGCTGGTTTCCACATTGTAAGTAATCTAATCTAAAAACCCCCTCAAAATATTAAGATTGTCTAGGTCCTAACATTTTCTTGTTTTAAAAATAAATATAAGCTCGTGTTCTAGATCCAATTCACTTGGTCAAACTATTGGATTTAAAAAAAAACATTTTATTCACCCACTACAACTGAAATACAATAAAAGAAAGAAGGAATTGGAAAAGCTTAACTCTATTGGAAAACTTAACCGGATAATAGATACAGTGAGTGTTACTAATTAACTGTTCCAATATGCTAACATCTTATAAACATACCTTTGGCAAAAGTCAAATTCAGAAAACAGATTGTCTCACGTTCAACTCCCATAGCAGACAGAGAACCCCTAGCTTTTGGCTGTAACAGAGAGTGGGAAAAAAATACCTTCCACTTCTTCAAAACCCCAACAGCAACTGCTGCAAGATCTTGGTTTGGTGGAAGTTTGACCACACCCATTCAGGCTGCTTCTGTTGTTCCATCATTTAAAAATAAAACCGCAGGGCTCATAAGCTGTTTACTGTGGTGGTTATGGCAAACAACTCAGTACCTCTGTCTTAAAACCCCTCTTCCAAAAAAAGGACAAAATAACCTCTTAAAGCCACAGCATCATCACAATATTAATACAAAATAAGACAAAATATACTTGCACAGAAGCTCATTCCCCCCCCAAGCAGAAACAATCATATACAATCCATTCGGGCGTTGTGTTTTTTTTTAAATTGTCCCTTTCCACTGCTGCAGAAGTCCATGAACACTAAAAGCTTATGAGGAATAGTGGTTCAGAATTAATTCATTTAAGTTTGACAGTACTAGATTATTGATCGAAATTCCTAGCATCATTTCCCTCAAGGATCTTATAATATTTTGGGGGTTAATACATTTAGATTGCATACTGAGAATTTGAAAGATTCAAGAGGTGTGCTGTAATAAATTGAGTTAACCAACACAAGCAGTACATAGTAAAAAGATAGTTTCCATGGAGAAAGAAAACTCAGAATAAGAGACATGTACCAGCAGTCCATAAGTGCTCAGCTCGTAGCATTCATAACAAAGCCGATGAACTAATGGCACAGATAATAGTGAATGATTATGATGTAGTAGGCATCACAGAGACTTGGTTACAGGGGGGTCAGGACTGGCAGTTAAACCTCCATGGTTTTTCAACTTATCGAAAAGACAGAGAGGTGGGCAGAGGGGGTGGGGTTGCCTTGTTAGTTAAGAACAAAATTAAATCTATGGTATTGAATGACATAGCGTCGGATGATGTGGAGTCTGTGTGGGTGGAATTGAGGAACCACAAAAGGCAAAAAAACATAATTGGAGTTGTGTATAGACCTCCTAACAGTGGTCAGGACCAGGGACGCAACATGTACCGGGAAATAGAGAAGGCATGTCAGAAAGGCAAGGTTACATTGATCATGGGAGACTTCAATATGCAGGTGGACTGGGTAAATAATGTTGCCAGTGGATCTAAAGAAAGGGAATTCATGGAATGCTTACAGGATGGCTTTTTGGAACAGTTTGTCATGGAGCCCACAAGAGAGCAGGCTATTCTGGACCTAGTGCTTTGCAATGAACCAGACTCTATAAAAGATCTTAAAGTAAGGGAACCCTTGGGAAGTAGCGACCATAATATGGTAGAGTTCAGTCTGGAGTTTGAAAGGGAGAAGGCAAAATCGGATGTAATGGTGTTACAGTTGAATAAAGGTAATTACGAGGGCATGAGAGAGGAACTGGCTAAAATAGACTGGAAGCAGAGGCTAACCAGGAAGACAGTAGAGCAAAAATGGCAGGAGTTTGTAGGTATAATTGAGGACACTGTACAGAGGTTCATTCCCAAGAAAAGAAAGATTAACCGGGGAGGGATTAGACAACCTTGGCTGACAAAGGAAGTCAGGAAATGTATTAAAGAAAAAGAGAGATCCTATAAAGTGGCTAAGAACAGTGGGAAATCAGAAGATTGGGAAGGATACAAAAGCAAACAGAGGATAACAAAGAGTGTAATAAGAAATGAGAGGATCAAATATGAAGGTAGGCTAGCCAGTAATATTAGAAATAATAGTAAAAGTTTCTTTCAGTACATAAGAAACAAACGACAGGCAAAAGTAGACATTGGGCCACTTCAAACTGATGCAGGAAGCCTAGTGATGGGAGATAAGGAAATAGCAGGAGAACTTAACAAGTACTTTGCGTCAGTTTTCACAGTGGAAGACATGAGTAATATGCCAAATATTAAAGGGTGTCACGGGGCTGAGTTGAGTATGGTTGCCATTACGAAAGAGATAGTGCTAGAAAAGTTAAAAAGTCTTAAAATTGATAAATCTCCTGGCCCCGATGGGATACACCCTAGAGTTCTGAGAGAGGTGGCTGAGGAAATAGCAGAGGCATTGGTTGAGATCTTTCAAGAGTCACTGGAGTCAGGAAAGGTCCCGGATGATTGGAAGATGGCTGTTGTAACCCCCTTGTTCAAGAAAGGATCAAGGCAAAAGATGGAAAATTATAGGCCAATCAGCTTAACCTCGGTTGTTGGTAAAATTCTAGAATCCATCATTAAGGATGAGGTTTCTAAATTCCTGGAAGAGCAGAGTCTGATTAGAACAAGTCAACATGGATTTAGTAAAGGGAGGTCATGCCTGACAAACCTGTTGGAATTTTTTGAAGAGGTAACAAGTAGGTTAGACCAGGGAAACCCAGTGGATGTGGTCTATCTAGACTTTCAAAAGGCCTTTGATAAGGTGCCACACGGGAGGCTGCTGAGCAAGGTGAGGGCCCATGGTGTTCGAGGTGAGCTGCTGGGATGGATTGAGGATTGGCTGTCTAACAGAAGGCAGAGAGTTGGGATAAAAGGTTCTTTTTCAGAATGGCAGCCAGTGACGAGCGGTGTCCCGCAGGGTTCGGTGCTGGGGCCACAGCTGTTCGCATTATATATTAATGATTTGGATGAGGGAACCAGGGGCACTCTCGCGAAGTTTGCTGATGATACGAGGTTAGGTGGACAGGCAGGTAGTACTGAGGAAGTGGGGAGGCTACAGAAGGATCTAGACAGGTTGGGAGAGTGGTCCAGGAAATGGCTGATGGAATTTAACGTGAGCAAGTGCGAGGTCTTGCACTTTGGCAAAAAGAATAAAAGCATGGACTACTTTCTAAATGGTGAGAAAATTAATAAAGCCAAAGCACAAAGGGATCTGGGAGTGCTAGTCAAGGATTCTCTAAAGGTAAACATGCAGGTTGAGTCCGTGATTAAGAAAGCGAATGCAATGTTGTCTCTTATCTCAAGAGGGTTGGAATATAAAAGCAGAGATGTACTACTAAGACTTTATAAAGCTCTGGTTAGGCCCCATTTGGAGTACTGTGTCCAGTTTTGGTCCGCACACCTCAGGAAGGACATACTGGCACCGGAACGTGTCCAGCGGAGATTCACACGGATGATCCCTGGAATGACAGGTCTAGCATATGAGGAACGGCTGAGGATACTGGGATTGTATTCGTTGGAGTTTAGAAGATTAAGGGGAGACTTAATAGAGACGTACAAAATAATACATGGCTTGGAAAAGGTGGATGCTAGGAAATTGTTTCCGTTAGATGAGGAGACTAGGACCCGTGGACACAGCCTTAGAATTAGAGGGGGTCATTTCAGAACAGAAATGCGGAGACATTTCTTCAGCCAGAGAGTGGTGGGCTTGTGGAATTCATTGTCACGGAGTGCAGTGGAAGCCGGGACGCTAAATGTCTTCAAGGCCGAGATTGATAGATTCTTGTTGTCTAGAGGAATTAAGGGCTACGGGGAGAACGCTGGTAAGTGGAGCTGAAATGCGCATCAGCCATGATTGAATGGCGGAGTGGACTTGATGGGCCGAATGGCCTTACTTCCACTCCTATGTCTTATGGTCTTATGGTCTTACTTGAGCTGACAAGTGGCAAGTAACATTCACAACACACAAATGTGAGACAATGACCTTCTCCAATATGAAGTCATTTAACCACTGCCTCTTCTCATTAAACGGTGTTACCGTCACTGAATCCCCCACTATTAACATCCTGGGGATTTCCACTGACCAGAAACTCAACTGGACTCATCATATAAATATAGTGGCTACACAAGCAGGTGAGAAGTTAGGAATCTGACAGGAAGTGACTCACTTCCTGACTCCTCAAAGCCTGCCCACCACCTATAAGTCACAAGTCAGGAGTGTGATGGAATACTCTCCACTTGGCTGGATGGGTGCAGTTCTAACAACACTCAGGAAACTTGACATCATACAGGACAGAGCAGCTTGCTTGATTGGCATCACCTCCACCGCTGATGCTTGGTAGCTGCAGTGTACACTATCTACGCAGAAATGCTCCAGACAGCCATAGACAGCACCCTCCAAACTCATGATCAGTTCTATCTAGATGGACAAGTGAGGCAGATACATGGAAATACCACCACCTGCAACTTCTCCTGCAAACCACTCACCATCCTAATTTGGAAATGTATTGTCATTCATCATTGTAATTATGTCAAAATCTTCCAATTCCTTCCCTAATGACACTGTGGGTCAACCCACAGCAAGTGAACTGACAGCTCCTCACCATCTTGTCAAGAGCAACTAGGGACAGGTAAAAAATGTTGGCCATCTAGGAATGTCCATAATCTCACAAATGAATAAAACAAAATTGAAGTCCCATACCAGCAGCAGCAGAGATGGTCATCAAAGAAGAAGAGTAGTATAGCTCGAGAGACTAAGAAATTTTCAACATTCAAAAATAATTGACTGAGAAAAAGCAGCAATGACACAAAGTGCATCGATTCCTTCCTCAATTTTTCCACGCTGTGCAATGTTAAGATCAGGTAAACTGTGCAGCTTTTGACAAGCACCAACGGAATAGAAGCTCACAATCAAGTACAAACTAATCAGGAATGGTTAAGATTTTGTTTAGGCAGACAACCAGCATCAATGAAGAAATACAAGAATGATGAATTATTGAATTATATCCAGCAGAAAAAGTATTAACAAGAGGGAGATAAGGTCGAAAGAACACAGTTTAAGAACAAGAAGTTTCTCTTTAAGGACAGAAATGGCTGAAGGCGATCTTAGGTTTATAAAATCTTAAGAGGACTAGATAAGGTGACTTGCAAAGGGTTTTTTTCCCCCCCGAGGGTAGAGGAGTTCAAACCTAGAGGGCATAGGTTGAAGGTGCGAGGGAAAAGATTTCAGAGGAACTGAGCTGCAACCTTTTCACACAGAGGGTGATACATACATAGAATGAATTGCCAGAGGAAGTCATAGAGTTATATGCCCTCTAGTTTTGGACTCCACTATCCTGAGGAAAAGATCTTGTCTATTTACCTTATCCATGACTTCATAAAAATCATGATTTTATAAAACTTTACAAGGTCACCCGTCAGCCTCCAACGCTCCAGGGAAAACAGCCCCAGCCTATTCAGCCTCTCCCTATAGCTCAAACCCTCCAATCCTGGCAACATTCTTCTAAATCTGTTCTGAATCCTTTCATGTTTCACAACATCTTTCCAATAGCAGGGAGACCAGAATTACATACAGTATTCCAAAAATGGCCTAACTAATGTCCTGTAGAGCCTCAAGATGACCTCCCAACTTCAATACTCAATCCTCTGACCAATAAAGGCAAACATAAGAGACACTCCAGTAAGAGAGGTCTTAGCAGGGTTCAGGTCAAAATTCCTGGAGCTCCCTCCCTAACATCACTGTGGGACACCCAAGGACTACAGCAGGAGAGTACAGCTCGCCACCACCTTCCAGACAACCATTAGGTGTGGCAATCACATGTAAGCCAAATTTGCACATAAATTTTATTACAAGGTCATGTTGGACGGTCACTAAGACGGTTTCTTTACCTCTGTTCAAATCAGCATAATGGAGAATCAAAGGATGGGTTGAAAATGACAGTGATAGCATTTCGTAGGTTGATTTGAGATTGCATCGACAGTGTGAATGTTTGAACACTTCTTTAAGGGCATGCAGGTAGCTGCCAGAGGAGGTGGTGGTGGTAGCTGGTACAATTGCAACATTTAAAATGCATCAGGATGGGTATATGAATAGGAAAGGTTTAGAGGGATTCGGACCAAGTGCTAGCAAATTGAACTAAATTAGGTTAGGATATCTGGTCGGCATGGACTAGTTGGATGGAAGGGTCTGTTTCCATGCTGTGCATCTCTATACTTCTTCACTATTTTATCTACCGATGACTCCACTTTCAAGAAACTATGAACCTGCACTCCAAGGTCTCTTCATTCAGCAACACTCACCCGGACTTTACCAATACGTGTATAAGTCCTGCCCTGATTTGCATCTCCAAAGGGCAGCACCTCACATTTATCTAAATTAAATTCTAGATGTCATTCCTCGGCCCATTAGCCCATCTGATCAAGATCTTGTTGCACTCTGAGGTAACGTTCTTCACTGTCAACTACACCTCCAATTTTGGTGCTATCTGCCAACTTACTGACTATACCACCTCTGTTCACATCCATCATTTATATAAATGACAAGCAGAGGACCCAGTGCCATTCCTTGTGACATACCACTGTCACAGGCCTCCAGTCTGAAAAGCAACCCTTTGTCACCATCCTGTGTTCTACCTTTGAGCCAATTCTGTATCCAAATGGCTAGTTCTCCCTGTATTCCATGTGATCTAACCTTGCTAACCAGTCTACCATGAGGAATCTTGTCAAACGCCTTACTGAAGGCCATACACATCACATCCACTACCCTGCCCTCATCAATGCACTTCTTTACTTCTTCAAAAGACTCAATTAAGTTAGTGCTGGATGCAGGTTCAGTCACAACATTCAAAAAACATTTGGGCAGGTACATGTTTAGGAAAAGGTTCAGAAGGATATGGGTCAAACATAGGCAAACGGACCTAGTTTAGTTTGGGAAACCTGGTCAGCATGAACAAGTTGGACAGAAGGGTCTGTTTCCGTGCTGTAAGACTTTATGACTATGGCTGTGTGAAGACTTTTCTTTCCTCTCAGAGAGTTGTTAGTCTATTTTCTTCCCACAAAACAGTAGAGTCAAGCCAATTTTTTTTTTAATGCTGAGTACATTTTGATAGATATAGACAGCAGGTAGGAAAAGTGTGTTAAGGCCATAATCAGACTAGCTCCAATGTCTTACATGTGGTGCATTTGTTCATGCTGTCAAAAGTTAGAATAAGACCTGCAGAACAAAGTAGTCACCAAATTGTGCATCCAAATCTTTCAAAAGCTAAACATTGAGTCGCATGTGTCCGATTACACAAACAAACTGGATTAGGATTTATTTTTGATGAGAACTTAGTCTGTTGGTATGGAGTAACTGAGGCAAAATAGTTTTGTACTGATGTATTAAGCCTTTACATAAAATGATTAATTTCAATTAATTTTTGTTCCTGTTGCAGAAGTATCATTTCATCTTTCTAATGATACAAAGAAACGTTTCCTTTCTGCACAACAGCTTGTATTCATATAGTTCAGCTAATGAAGTGAAACATCTCAAGAAACATCAAACAAAACATACAGCAAGCCACATGAGGAGATATTAAGACAGATGACCAAAGACATGAACAAAGGAAGCATCATAAAGGAGGGGAGAGAGGGGGCTGCTGAAAGATAGAGGCAGAGAGAAAGAGAGAGACAAAGACAGAGCGAGAAAGGAAATTCTAGAGCTTAGGGTCTGGGCAGCTGAAGACACGGCTGCCAATAGCAGAGATTAAAATCGGCATATGGCAAATCCATATTTTGACTTTTGGTCTGTTTGGTCCATTTAAAGCCCATGTTATTTGAAAAACTCAGAGCTGGCTTGGGCTCAAGTTCAGAGATAAATGTGGCCAAGTAATAATGATTTGAGGATCTGAAAGAGATTATGAAATGTCCTCAATTCAATTAGATAAGTTTTTTCCCCAACTGGTGAGCTTCTGCTTTTCATTTCCTTATGTTTGCCAGATATTGCTACCTCTTATGAATCCCAATTTTAAATCATTCCACGATTCTCTCTCTCTCTCGGATTTCTTCCACAGCCTCATTGCAACAACACCTGGACTGTGTATGGCCGATGTTTGAGCAATGCTTGCAAAATATTTTAATTGTATTTCTCTGCATTATTGTGATACAAGAATGAATATTTGCATAAGATAACTATTAAAATGGAAACATAATGGTGACATCTGAACCTGGGCTGAAAAATCTTTACATACATAATGGAGGGACATGGCGGCATTGTGGTAATATCTTTGAGCTAGCAATCCAAAACTCCTTACTTAATGTTCTGCATAAAAGCAAATTGCATAAATGCTTGAACTCTGACACAAACAGAGAATGCTGGAAAAAACTGAACAGCTTCTTCTCTGAAGAGTCATACCAAATCCTAAATGTTAACTCTCTTTTTCTCTCTCCACAGATGCTGCCAGACCTGCAAAGTTTTTTCAGTTTTCCAATGTTCTGAGTATGAGTTAGATATCCACCTTGATAGATGGTGAAATTTGAATTCAATAAAAATCCAGAATTAAAAAGCTGGCCTCACTGCTACCATGTAACCACTGTTGATTGTCACTGATGTCCTTTAGAGAAGAAAATCTGTCATCCTTATCCAGTCTGGCTTCCATATGACTTTAGACCCATAGCAGTGTTGCCTTTCAAATCCTAATCTCTCTCTGGACAGTTAGGCAATAAATGTTGACCGAGCCAGTATGCCCACAGCAAACAAACAAAAGCAACTTAATCTCACTGGAAATAACTGTTTGATACTGAGCCCCCCTTTCTTGATCTTATTGTATTAAACTGTGAAAACTCTGCATTGTGAACAAAGCTTGTGGAGCACAATGTGGGCCATAAAAGTCAATATTCAGAGCAGCATCAGCCATCATTAACTAACTGTCTTTCCAAAGAAGAATGCCACAGGTCAGATTTTCTCAGCACAAGCTACACCACCTACAGCAGTCGGCGAGTTAAAAACATATTATTTTCCAATTGGTTGTGATTTGAAATAGGGAGTGTGTAGAGAGCCAAGTTAGTATCCTGTTGTGTCAGCAAATCCCCATCTGTTCAACAGCTGTCTTCATCAAATTCTTCATTTAGAGTTTTGCTGTTTTCCAATATCTGTTAATCCAGGACAAGGAGTGTAGAAGAGCAGAGGGCCAGACTGGAAAAATGAAACTGTCCACAATAAAGGTCTAGCAGCAACATTGAAAAACATATCAAAACATTGCACAGGCAAAGTGTTTTCATTGTATTTTCACAAAAGATGACATGTACAATCGTGAGCTGATTTTATTTTTTACATTTTCAATATCTGGTTTTAGGTAGGGTGGGACAGTCCAACAGATGGCTTTAAAATTATAAAAGAGCCAGTTGCTGAGGAAAGATTATACCAGATGGAAAATCAGCTGTAACTTTTGAGAACACTGCCAAAATAGGATATCAGTAGGGAATAAGAAAAGAGAGACAAAGCAACAGCAAAGTGTTAAGGTGGCAACTTTCTTCAGACTGATTTTGGACTGACAGAAGAGGAACACTGGTCAAAACGTAGTCTCCACTGGTTTACCCAAAATTAAGTTGCTTTTGCATAGTGCCAAAACTGGGTATCTAATTCCCCCCATGTCTGTTTCAGGTATGAGCTCTGGATACCTAAAAATGAACCAGTAGCAATGTGGAGATGCATTTCCAACAAGGATATATATATATATATATATAGTGCACCACATTGGATAATGAAGCACTCATTTAGACTTGCAAATGGCTGGGGTAGCAACAAGTGCCTATGCCATACATTATTGTTCATCCGTCCTGAAGTTAGTAAAGGACTTATGATTCCAGTAATTTTATAGATTTCCTTTCGAAATCTTGTGTTTCCCAGTGCAAATAATAATGTTGCCTTGTATAATGTGGATGAAGTACTTGCAATAAACTCTGATTCACCCTACTCTTGCAAGAAATTTATCTTCCAACCCATAGGTATTTTAATTCAGCTTACGTGCAATCATCTATGGGATAACTTAGCTTTTTAAATACATTTCTGTAAGGGTTCTAACTTACCTGGATAGTTACCCAGTATGCTTTCCTTTATTGGTCAGAGTATTGAGTACAGGAGTTGGGAGGTCATGTTGAGGCTGTACAGGATATTGATTAGGCCACTGGTAGAATATTGCGTGTAATTCTGGTCTCCTACCTATCGGAAAGATGTTGTGAAACTTGATAGGGTTCAGAAAAGATTTACAAGGATGTTGCCAGGGTTGGAGGATTTGAGCTATAGGGAGAGGCTGAACAGGCTGGGGCTGTTTTCCCTGCAGTGTCGGAAGCTGAGGGGTGACCTTATAGAGGTTTATAAAATTATGAGGGGCATGGATAGGATAAATTGACAAAGTCTTTTCCCTGGGATCGGGGAGTCCAGAACGAGGGGGCATAGGTTTAGGGTCAGAGGGGAAAGATATAAAAGAGACCTAAGGGCCAACCTTTTCACACAGAGTGTGGTACGTTTATGGAATGAGCTGCCAGAGGAAGTGGTGGAGGCTGGTACAATTGCAACATTTAAGAGGCATTTGGATGGGTATATGAATAGGAAGGGTTTGAAGGGAAAAGGTAAAAACAATGACTGCAGATGCTGAAAACCAAATACTGGATTAGTGGTGCTGGAAGAGCACAGCAGTTTTTCGCTGCTTGCAGGGTTTGAAGGGATATGGGCCGGGTGCTGGCAGGTGGGACTAGATTGGCTTGGGATATCTGGTTGGCATGGACAGGTTGGACTGAAGGGTCTGTTTCCATGCTGTACATCTCTATGACTCTAATTAAAACTGTTCTGACACCTGGG
The DNA here is from genome assembly GCF_047496795.1 of Chiloscyllium punctatum. Lineage (NCBI taxonomy): Eukaryota > Metazoa > Chordata > Chondrichthyes > Orectolobiformes > Hemiscylliidae > Chiloscyllium > Chiloscyllium punctatum. Next base: position 44,694,587 of record NC_092750.1, on the reverse strand, counting down.
TATCTATCCAGATCGTAAATTGGAATCCTCTGAAATCTCTATAACTCAGAACTAGAGACTTATTTGGAGGTCCAAAGTAAATACACATTGGAAGTTTAGATTTTCCAGGCAATTCCTGCACAGTCATTGCATTCGAGGTCTAAGAGATCTCAATGTACATTAGTCAGGATAAGATGACCTGAGACTAGAAGATCTGGGTATTATTTTCTAATTGGGTACTCAAATTTCTTGTCAAGGATTTCATTCATATTTTTCTTCCATAACCAACTGAATTTGGGAGAGGCTGCTATTCACCTAAGTGGATTTAGAAGTTACTTTGGAATAGATGGGATTCAGAGTTCCATGCCAAATACAATAAGGCACAGGCATCCCTGCTGTATTATGTTCAGTACTTTTCCGTGGCAACTCTTTGGAATTTGAAAAGCCCTAGATTTTCCTCCTCTATTTGTATTGGTGTATATTTCTTACCCTTAGAATTAAGTATTTTTCTCCTGACAGCTACTGTACATTTAGTTCCCACCAACATTCAATTATAACTTCTCATTAAGCAATAATAATTATTAAGTAATAACTTAGGTCCACCTATCTATACCACTCAATATATTTTATAGACTTTGAAATATGAAATTTCTGTGAACAAAGTTCTATCTTGACCTCTTAACTCACTCACTTGATACAAGATCACACCTGTTTAACTAACTTATAAACCTATATTGATTTAAATCTGTATTGTTAAGATTGCCAGACCCCAATATATTACATTTTAAGTCCTGCCCATAAAACCCCCAGTACAAACTATGGGTGAGGAGCTTGCTTTAAAGAAAATGAGTTGGCATGCTATCCCAATGTGCTCCCACCTTTCATGATCTTGCTGGAGATGGGAACACATGAGCTACTTGCCTGGCATCAGTAATAGCATCAATTAGGTGCCTACAATAGCAAATTGGTCATGCCACTAGGGGACCTACCCTGAAGTCCAGAATGTGATGTGCTTCATTTCCCAGTGGCAGATGACAGGCCAGCAAGGCTTCCTTGAATTCATCCCTATATCGCATGCCACTAGCACCCAGAGGAAAGTCCACACTGACACATGGGCAGCTATGAGCACAGTTTATTACATTGGTGCAATTTTCAAAGGGTGCTTCCATCTTGAGGCATCTCACCCAGAGCATTAAATTTCCACTGGCCCTCCTGCCTGCGCAACCTGGCCATCATCTTAACTGGGTGGAAATCTTGGAAGCAGTCTCTTAATTAGCCATTCCCAATAAGAATGACATCAAAAACTATCAGGCTCAAGACCAGTAATGAAATACTAAGGTGGTAGGTAACATTTGGCCCAAATCTCTAATTTATCCAGCCCTATATCCTCAACTGAAGACTAATCCTCTGACTGGCATTTTATTCACTTAGCGTTTTGCAGTAGTGCTAGAACCTTTGATAATTTTTTTTCCTCCAAGACTCAAAAGGCAGAATTAGTAAAGGTTGTGCAGTTCATGTGGTTTTACAATGGTCCCACATAACGAACTAAGTAAAAGCCCACAGGATCCAGGGGAATGTAGCAAACTGAATATGAAATTGTTTACTGCCAGTCAAGCAAAGTGTATTGGTTGATGGGTACATTTACAACTGGAAGACTATTTCCAGTGGGGTTCCACAGGGCTCAGAAAATGGTTCCCTGCTTTTTGCAATAGGTATGAATGACTTGGACTTAAAATGTGGGGGAAATGATCAAAAAGTTTGCAGAATAAACAAAATACTGGCCTCACAGTTAATAGAGAAGAAAGGAGCTGTACACTACAGGAAGATATCAAATTGGCCAATCAGGTGGAATTCAACCTGGAAAAGTACAAGAGGATGCATTTGTGGAGAGCAAACAAGGCAAAGGAATACGCAATAAATGGGAGAATACTGACAGAAAATACCTGACCTTGGAGTGCATGCTTAGATATCTCCAAAGACAGAATTACAGCTTGATTAGTTAAGAGAGCATAAATAATATTTTTTAATATCTTAGTCCTCAGCGAACGAAGAGTCGATATCTGGTCGGCATGGACAGTTTGGACCGAAACGTCTGTTTCTGTACATCTCTATGACTCTAAGTTAAGCCACAGCTGGAAATTGCATGACAGTGGATACCAAAATGATGCTAGAATTGGAAAAATTTGAGTGAAGATTGGATGAGCTGGGGCTGGTTTCCTTGGAACAGAGGGGACTGAGGAGAGATTTGATTGAGGTTTACAAAGTTGTGAGGATGCAGTGGATGGAAAAGACCTCCTTCTCTTAGCAAAGCGCTCAGTGACTGAGGAAGAAAGATTTAAAGTGATTGGTAGGTATGAGCAGACAACGACACATTTCTTTTCCCCAGAGTTTGACAGGGGCTCTGGAACTCCTTAAAAGGGTAGTAGAGACAGAAACCTTCAACATAATTAAAAGTTGTCTGGACAGACTAAAGTCCAGTAACCTCTGGGGATACTGGCTAGATGCTGGAAGAAAGAGATTATGCTGATTGGTAAAAACAATGATAGAAACAATGGGCAGAGTGACCTCTGTCTATGGTGTAAAACTATGATATTTGGGATATTTAAAAAAGAGAGAGGTAGGGATAGGATAGGGGAGTGGCAGAATGTGAATTGCTACTTAAAAGGCCAACAAGGTTACAATGGGTCAATTGGGCTTCTTCTGTGCTGTATTCATGAATTTATGAACGACATTGGCATTCTTTGGTACAATTCTCTTCCTAAAGCACTCTCTTGATCATGTTATAGTCCCAGCTGACAGTAACACTGGACAAGTTAGATCGTGAAGTGAAACCTGGTTTAACAGATCATATATTTTACTTTTGCAATTTGGATACCGTGGTGGTCAGTCCATGGACATATTCACAAGAGGACGCCAATATATTTTTAATTTCTACAGAATTTTTAAACACAAATGGGAAGAAAACCTATTTTTCAGTATGCACAAATTAGTTGAAAAAGTCTTATTAAGAAGGTCAGAGGTAAAGATTCAATCCTTGCAACTTCAACAAAAAGAAGTTAAATACTCAAATCTCAGTAAAGGATCACTCTGTCATTTTAAAATTCCATGCCTCATTGGTACAGCTATACTTGATTCCTTCCCTGCAAATGTCTAACTCATTTGATGATAGCCTCACTAGCTGCTGCCTCTCTTCACAAGACTCTTAAACAAACTGCCAACACTAGGCCTTTTTCCTTAGCAAGGATTCCTTAAACTCTTCTTCTCCAGTTTTCTGTTTCTGTTTCAGAGCAAATGGAAAGCTGGTTCAAGCAGTGTTCCACAAGGACTTGGTTTGGGGGCTCCTGTCATTTGCTTTATCCATTAACGATTAGGACTTGAATGGGTGCAGGCATAATTGGGAATTTTGAAAATGTCACAAAAACTACGATTAGCAGAGAGTGTGGAGAAAAGTTGTAAGCCCCAAAAATGATATTGATGGATAGAGGGAATGGGCAGGAAAGTGGGGATAGATAAAAAGGCAATGCATATAGGGAAGTCAAACAGTAGAAAGGAATACACAATAAACAGGAATATACTGAGAGGGGTAGATAAAGTGAGAGATCTTGGCATACAAGTGCACATGCCCCTAAAGGTAAATAAAGTTGTAAAGAAAGCAAATTGAATGCCCTCTTTCACTGGCAGAGGTATGGAATAAAAAAAGTAGAGATATAATCATGTAACTACAAGACACAAGTGAGGCTACAACTCAAATGCAGTTTTTGGTCACCACAGTACAGGAAGGACACAATTGCTCTGAAGACACTGCAGTGAAGACTAACTAGAATGTTGCCAGGAGAACTGTAACTACAAGGAGAGATTAGAGAGGTTGGGATTGTTTTCCTTGGAACAGAGAACGCTGAGGGGTGACATGATTGACGTATACAAAATTATGAGGGGCAGAGATAGAGCAGACAGAAGGAACCAGTTTCTCTTGGCAGGAAGTTCAAAAACCAGGGGGTCATGGATAGAAGCCAGGTGGCAGAAGGATCTGAGGAGAAATGAGGATTTTTTTTATGGTGGGTGTCTGGAATTCACTGCCTGAGTTGGTGGTGGAGGCAGAGGCCCTAAGTTTGTTTGAAAAGTATCTGGATCTACACCTTAAGTGTTGTAGGCTGCAGGGCTATGGGCTGTGTGCAGGAAGATGAAATGATCAATGGTATCTGGGTTGTCCTTGAGTCGACATGGACAAGATAAGTTGAATAGCTCCCTTCTATATCACTTCTATGGTTCTGAAACTTTGTTACATTGACATTAAACCACTTAGGACTTCTTTTCTTCAGCCTTGACTGTTCGGTTAGCTGCTCAGCTGACAGCATCTTTGCTATTTCTGGAGCTTTTCTCTTGTTGTTATTGAAATATTCTGGACTTCCTTTCAACGCTGACCTCTTTTGAGACTGCTAAAGCTAATTTGCTGTCCACTGACATGAATTCTGTGACAGAAACCCAGCCACTCCCTGACTGTTCGGAAAGTTCTCTCATTCTTGAAGAACTGGTTTGTCTCTGTCTTACTGTGCCAAAGAACAACTTATTGCTTGGTAACAGCCAACTCTGTTTTCTCTTTTCCATCCTTGCTCTTCTAGTGCACTTTATTATTCACCTTGAGATTTTTCTTTTGAAAAAGGCCTCATTTAAAGAAGTGTAAATATATTTTCGGTCATTCTGGGACCATTCTCAGAACTCAGAAGTCAAATCACTTCATCACCCAAGATTCCAAACAATAATAATTTAAAAAACATGAACTTTCATTACAACCATTCAACAATACCTCAAAACAGACTTTTTTAGCTACGTTCTCAGTCACCTCTCAAAACACCTCTCTCAATTCCAGAATCAACCTAGTCGACCTCTACTGTACCCCCTCCAGTGCCAGTACATCCTTTCTCAAGTATGGAGACCAAAACTGGACACAATACTCTAAGTGTAGCCTCACCAGCTTCCTATACAGCTGCAGTGTAACCTCCCTTTTTTTTAAACTCCATTCCTGTGGCAATGAAGGACAAAATTCCATTTGCCTTCTTAATTACCTGCTGTACCTGCAAACCAACCTATAGCGATTCATGAACAAGGACACCTAGATGCCTCTGCACACAAGCATGCTGCAATGTTTCACCATCAATAATACCTTATTTTGCTGTTATTCCTATTAAAATGTATGACCTCACATTTACCATTGTTCTCCATCTGCCAGATCCTTGCCCACTCACTTAACCTATCTCTATCCCTCTGCAGACTGTATCCTCTGCATATACTATTCTACCATCCATTTCAGTGTCATCTCTAGACTTTGACACACAACATTTAGTCACTGGCTCTAATTCATCTATGTAAATTGTAAACAATTCTGGTCACAATACTGATTCCTGAGACACAACACTAAACACTGATCGCCAAGCAGAAATGTACTCATTTATCTCCACTCTTTGCTTTCTGTTAGCTAACCAATTTTCTATCCATGTTAACACATGACCCGTAACGCTGTGCACCTTTATCATATGCAGCAGCCTTTTGTGTGGCAGTTTGTCGAATGCCTTCTGGAAATCCAGATACACCACATCCACTGGCTCACCATTGTCCATTGTGCTTGCAAAGTCCTCAAAGAATTCCAGTAAATTGGTTAAACGTGACCTGCTTTTCATGAACCCATGCTGCATCTGTCCGATGGGACAACTTCTAACCAGATGTGTCGTTATTTCTTCCTTGATTATAGATTCAAGCATTTTCCACAATACAGAAGTTAAGCTAGTTATTCGTTTGTTTGCCTATCCTCTTCTTTAAACTGTGGCGGCACAGTTGTTGTTTTCCAATTTGACAGAACCGCCCAAGATTCCAGCGAACTTTGTGAAATTACCATAAGCATGTTTGCTATTTTACCCACAATCTCTGTTAGTACTTCTGGGAGGCATTACACAGCAGGGCCAAGAAACATGTCTACCTTTAGCCCTAATAGTTTGCACAACACCACCTCTTTCTCCAACTCCAATGATCACTCCATCTCCAACTCCTACCAGGTTTTCACTGAGACCTTTCTTGATATCCAACTTACGAAATCTCTTCCTTTTTCCTTTCTACTGTCACCCAAACACTGCCTGTTTACCTGATCACTGTTTAGGTATTGTGGAAAATAGATTCTTGATGTTGGGAATAACATATTGGCAACAGTAGAAGACAAACAAGAAACAGAGAAAAGGCATAAATGGATGTCTTTTACCTTAATACAACATTCAAGGGTTTCCTCTATATCTATATATATGACTTGAAGGAAGGATTGGAAGTTGTGGTTTCTAAATTTGCTGATGACACAAAGACAAGCAAGTTATGAAGACAACGTAAGGAGATTACAGAGATATATAGATGAGTTCACGGAATGGGTAAAGACTTGACGAATGAACGTGTACAATCTGAGAAAATGTGAAATTGAATGTTTTAAAAGAAGAATAAGAAGAACATAGTAGAAGATTGTGGAGTTCCAAGGTGTAGAAGGATCTGACTATCTTAGTGCATGACTCGATAAAGTCCAGTATGCAGTTAAATCGAGTAATTAGTAAAGCCAATAGAATGCTGTCAGTTATTGCAAGGAGAATTTAATGCAAAAGTAGAAGTTAGGTTTTTGTTGTACAGGGCATGGGTGAGACAAACGGGAGTCGTCCCCTTATTTAAGGAAGTATGCAAATACATTAGAAGGAGTTCAAAGAGGACTTAACAGACTGGATTAGAAGTGTTATTTTATGAGGAAAATTGGATAGGCAAGGCTTTTATTTGCTTGCATTTAGAAGAGGAAGAGGGGCCTTGAATGAAAATTATAAGATGAGGGATTGTGACAGACTGGATATGGAAAGGACGTCTCCTCTGATGGAAAATCTAGCACCAGGATCACGGTTTAAATATGAGGCCTTGCCCATTTAGTACAAAAATGTGACAATTTTTATTTATTGGCACAACCTCAAAAGAAAAGCACAATTAACACTTACTTCCTTATTTTGTATCTTATACTGCTATCCGATGCTGTATTTCTTTTAAATTGGACAGCCATTAGCACATTTGAGCATGAATTTCAAATTTCTGAACAAATGCAGTAATTGCATTAAAATTGACTTCATCTCAGAAATAAGATATCTTGACTTTGTTTCAGGTTAATTATTTTGTGTCATAATTGTGGCATAATTGCCTTTCATTTGGTTTGTTCTTCTGAAAGGCATTTATTTCCTCACTCTCTGAATAAACACTTCAAGCCGAGGTAATAATTCACTGAAAATGTTATTTGCATAAAATGTCAGTTTAAGATCTCCATTATATACTCTGGTGATACAGTTAATTGCATCTGTCACACATTCAAATGGTAAGGTGAGAACAAGCAAAAAAAAAATTGAAATTCCAACACACTATTACCAATATGTTAGATAATAAAATTTATGATGTAGGCTTTTCTTTCCCTTGTGTGTTGTGGTACCTGGATGTCAATGGACGAGTTATTATTTCATATTATAATGCACTGCATTCTTCACTGTAATGATAGTCCAATAAGATCACAAAAGCTGAAACAATCATCCTGCTTCCATGTTGTTCCACTGTACAGCTTTGTAGCGATGCTGAGAATTAAATCAGGGTTAAGAAGTTTCTTTTAGATTTGATTAGATTACTTACAGTGTGGAAACAGGCCCTTCGGCCCAACAAGTCCACACCGACCCGCCGAAGCGCAACCCACCCATACCCCTACATCTACCCCTTACCTAACACTACGGGTAATTTAGCATGGCGAATTCACCTAACCTGCACATCTTTGACTGTGGGAGGAAACCAGAGCACCCGGAGGAAACCCACGCAGACACGGGGAGAACATGCAAACTCCATACAGTCAGTCGCCTGAGGCGGGTATTGAACCCGGGTCTCTGGCGCTGTGAGGCAGCAGTGCTAACTACTGTGCCACCGTGCCACCCGCTCTGATAACAGGAATGTTTGTAACATTCTTTATGAAGTTTACCAAAAATAGACTTTTGCAGTGCTGAAAGTACTTTGCTTTGACATTTTTTTTGGGAAGTGTCATAAAGCTGGTCTCTTTTTTCTAAAAGTTGTTCCTTTTCTCAAGGATACTGTATCCTTGGTCTCTTTCAGAGCGGTCATAAACCAGCTCCCGGTTTCAATTATACTGGTTTGGTACAGAGACTAAAGGGTACTGAGAGGTCTTTTTGTTGGTATGTAAACAGATGAGACGCCAGGCCAAATTGGTCATGTTTTAGAAGTGACCTGTATAATGAAAGAGGAGTGGTCAGCTCTCTAGTTGAGCAGTTCTGTCCAGAACTAGTTAGGAGTTCAACAGTGAGCTATGTGGAAACGCTCTCCTCCTCCTGCCCTTCTAACTTCAACCTGTAAACATTTGTTCCAGTTTTTTTACTGGTCTTTAAGGGGTTTGCTTATTGGCACTGTGGTGTATATTCAGAACAGCACAATTAAGTTTAGTTTGGATAGACTGAGTTCTATATGGGGTTCTTTTTTCTGTTCTTTGTGTTTCATTGCATAATTTTGTGAATAATCTTTTGTCTGTTTTAAAACCTGGTAGTCAACCTCCAAGTAATATTTTTCACTGTACACTTACTGAAACAAATTGCAAAGTTATGGACTGGGCTCCCTGCTTAAGAATGTTTTAGTGGTCTGGACTAGTCCATAACAGACTGGGGGCTCATCTAGGATTTAAACAGCGAGTAGTAAGTGCTAGTGTCTTTATTTCAGGTGTTGGTTTGGATGGGTAGACAAAGCTTGGGATAGTAACGGCTCTTTCAGTCACCAAAAGTTTTCTGGAAGTGATTGCAGTGACTTTGGAAGTTTTGTAAAAAGTGAATAAGACCAAGCAGCAAGAATTAGCAGACAAGCTGGAATTGGAACCGCCTGCTTCTAGGGAAAAAGAGAGCGCGGCAGAACAAAGAGAAAAAGAGAGGCCAGCAGAAGAGAAAGAAAAAGAGAGAGTTTTTGAACTTTAAAAACTGACACTTTAATGGAAAAACAGCTTAAAAGGCTGGAGATGGAGGCTGAGGGTAGGCTTAGTGAGGAAGAGAGTGAGGAGGAGCAAACCCCTAGTAGTCAGAAGCCGAGTGAGAAACTGCGTAAGTATGTTCAAGCATTGCCTGAATTTGACGAGAAGCACGTGGAAGCTTTTTTCATTTCATTTGAAAAGGTGGCTAAACAAATGCAGTGGCCAGTGACAAGATGGGTTTTGTTGATCCAAACAAAACTTGTAGTTAGGGTTAGAGAGGTATTCACATCATGATCAGAAGTGGTATCTGGGTGAAAAAAAGCCATTTTAAGGGCTTGTACCAGAAGTCTACAGACAACATTTCAGGAGTCTAAGGAGGGAACCAGATCAAACCTATATTGTGTTTGAAAGGAGCAAACACAGTAATTTAGATAGATGGATTAGAGGTTTAAAAATCGAGCAAACCTATGATCCCCTTAGGTAATTACTTTGGAGGAATTCAAAAATTCGCTGCCTAAAGTCGTACAAACACATGTGGAAGAGAAGAGACTTAAAACAGCAAGGTTAGCAGCTGAAGGGATTGATGATTATAAGCTGGTCCATAAAACACGGTTTGGCTTCCAGAATCATTTTCAGTCCAGGAGCAATAGACATTGGGTAAAGAAAAATCCTTCTGTGGAAAGGTAAAAATAGCTCTCAGTGAAGATCATAAAGATAACTTACCACAGGGCAAAAAAAAACCCTTGAGGGGGCAAAGAAGTTAAAAAAACTCCCATGTTTTCATTGTATTAAACTGGGCCACACAAAATCATAGTGTTGGTGGGCTAGGAGAAAGCCAGATGTAGGCAAACCAGACAAGGCTGGGAGTTTTGTTGGACTCGTAACAAAAAGCACAAGGGAAGTTGGACAACTGCCTCAGAGTGTACAAGATAATCAAAGGTTGGTTAAGGAGAAAATGCCCAATCTGCTTAAAAGTATATATGCAAAGGTAACGCTTATTCATATAGGCTCGGAGGAGCAGGTAAAAAGGTTATAATATTAACAGACTCAGGATCCTCTCAGTCTACAATGCTGAAGGAGGAGAAGATATGTATTCCTGAGGGATTATTGCCAGAAAAAGTACTGGTAACAGGAATTCATAGTGAAACGAAAAGTGCTCAATTATGTAAAGTGAGGCTAGAGTGTCCAGAGAAGAGTGAAAAATTTGTGGTAGGAGTATTAGATAAACTCTCAGCTCCAGGAACACAACTTGTCCTTGCAATTGATATAGCTGATTTGCTGGTAAGCGTGCTGCCTATTCCAGTTGAAAAGCCAGTGGAGGCACAGGCAACTGAAGATATGAAGGATGTTTATCCAGGAATTTTCCCAGAGTGTGAGATCACAAGATCACAGAAGCACAAGGTCAGAGAGTCATAGAGATGTACAGCGTGGAAACAGACCCTTCGGTCAAACCTGTCCACGCCGAAAAGATATCCCAACCCAATCTAGTCCCACCTGCCAGCACCCAGCTCATATCCCTCCAAACCCTTCCTATTCATTTACCCATCTAAATGCCTCTTAAATGTTGCAATTGTACCAGCCTCCACCACATCCTCTGACAGCTCATTCCAGACACGTACCACCCTCTGCATGAAAAAGTTACCCCTTAGGTCTCTTTTATATCTTTCCCCTCTCACCCTAAACCTATGCCCTCTAGTTCTGGACTCCCCCACCCCAGGGAAAAGACCTTGTCTTTATCCTATCCATGCCCCTCATAATTTTGTAAACCTCTATAAGATCACTCTTCTGCCTCTGGCGCTACAGGGAAAACAGCCCCACAGCCTGTTCAGCCTCTCCCTATAGCTCAAATCCTCCAACCCTGGCAACATCCTTGTACATCTTTTCTGAACCCTTTCAAGTTTCACAACATCTTTCCGAAAGGGAGGAGACCAGAATTGCACGCAATATTCCAACAGTGGCTAACCAATATCCTGTACAGCTGCAACATGACCAAACTCCTGTACTCAATACTCTGACCAATAAAGGAAAGCATACCAAATGCCTTCTTCACTATCCTATCTACCTGCAACTCTGCTTTCAAGGAGCTATGAACCTGCACTCCAAGGTCTCTTTATTCAGCAACACTCCCGCGGACCTTACCATTAAGTGTATAAATCCTGCTAAGATTTGCTTTCCCAAAATGCAGCACCTCGCATTTACCTGAATTAAACTCCATCTGCCATTTCTCAGCCCATTGGCCCATCTGGTCCAGATCCTGTTGTAATCGGAGGTAACCCTCTTCGCTGTCCACTACACTTTCCAATTTTGGTGTCATCTGCAAACTTACTAACTGTACCTCTTATGCTCACATCTAAATCATTTATGTAAATGTCAAAAAGTAGAGGACCCAGCACCAATCCTTGTGGCACTCCACTGGTCACAGGCCTCCAGTCTGAAAAACAACCCGCTATCACCACCCTCTGTCTTCTACCTTTGAGCCAATTCTCTATCCAAATGGCTAGTTCTCCTTTTATTCCATGAGATGTAACCTTGCTAACCAGTCTCCCACGGGGAACCTTGTCGAATGCCTTACTGAAGTCCATATAGATCACATCTACTGCTTTGCCCTCATCAATCCTCTTTGTTACTTCTTCAAAAACGTGAGACATGATCTCCCATGCACAAAGCCATGTTGACTATCCCTAATCAATCCTTGCCTTTCCAAATACATGCACATCCTGTCCCTCAGGATTCCCTCCAACAACTTGCCCATCACAGAGGTCAGGCTCACTGGTCTATAGTTCCCTGGCTTGTCTTTACCGCACTTCTTAAACAGTGGCACCACGTTTATCAACCTCCAGTCTTCTGGCACCTCACCTGATACAAATATCTCAGCAAGAGGCCCAGCAATCACTTCTCTAGCTTCCCACAGAGTTCTTGGGTACACCTGATCAGGTCCTGGGGATTTATCCACCTTTAACCGTTTCAAGACATCCAGCACTTCCTCCTCTGTAATCTGGGCATTTTGCAAGATGTCACCATCTATTTCCCTACAGTCTATATCTCATTTCCGAAGGCTTCCCATTTTCCAGCCGTCCCTTTACTTGCGAACATCTGCGTCCAATCAGTTTTCGAAAGTTCTTGCCTAATACCATCAAAATTGGCCTTTCTCCAATTTAGGTGAAGCAGGAGGGATAAAAAGGCACAGATAAGGAAGCTGACATAGTGTTATCTGAGACCTTTTTTGATCAGATAGTAGGACAGAGCAGGAGCAACTCGATAAACATGCAAGTATTTTTAGCTGCTATGCTTATCGAATTACAGTAGAAAGATGAGAACTTAAAACAGTTATATTAAAAGACATTTACAGAGGAGAGTGAATGCATCTGTGTTTTATTGTTTAACAAATGATATCTTAATGAGGAAATGGTGACCATCACACGTTCAAGCAGATGAGAAACAGGCAGAGATTTATCAAATTGTTTTGAGAATAGGGTATAAAAAGGAGATCTTGCGAGTGGTGCATGAGCTAACACTTGGAGGTTATTTAGGGTGAGGAAAACACAGGCCAAAATACAAAGACATTTTTACAGGCCTGAACTATAGAAGGATGTCGCTGAATTTTGCCAGATGTGTCAAACGTCAGCTTATCGGAAAACCAGAGGCAGTAAGAAAACCTGCACCTTGAATACCTATTCCAGCATTTGAGGAACCTTTCACAAGAGTCTTGATTGATTGTGTAAGTCCCCTATCTCAAACAAAAAGTGGGAATAAGTATTTATTAACAATAATGGATATGTCGACTAGATTTCCAGAGGCAATCCCATTATGCAACAGCACAGCCGAAAGGTTCATAGAAGAATTTATGTTGTTTTTAACTAGATTATGGACTACTAAAAGAGATCCAGTCAGATCAGGATCAAACTTCACATCCAAACTAATCAATGAGGTTATGGATAACTTAGGAATAAAGCAATTCAAATCTACTGCGTACCATCTAGAATCGCAGAAACACTACAGAAATGGCATAAAACACCATGTTGAGGGCTTATGGTCAGAATTATCTAGATGATTGGGACAAGGGAGTTTCATTTGTACTTTTTGCGATCAGAGATGCACCAAATAAATCAACCAAATTCAGAGCATTCGAATTAATTTTGGGGCAAGAAGTAAGAAGGTCGTTAAAATTGATTAAGGAGAAATTAATAAGTCAGAATTCAGAGACCATCCTTTTGGACTATGTGTCAAATTTTAGAGAACGATTAAATAGAGCTGGAGAGTTGGCTAGACAGCATTTAAAGGTATCACAGCATACAACGAAACAAGAAGCAGATAAGAAATCACAAATTCACAATTTTGCAATTGGGGATAAGGTATTGATGTTACTTCCAGTAACAGGTGAGCCTTTAAAAGCAAGATTTAGTGGACCTTACCAAATCAAGAGGAAAATGAGCAAGATGAACTACTTGATAAGGACTCCAGACGGGAAGAAATCTCAAAGTGTGTCATGTGAATATCCTCAAAAAGTATTTTGATAGGAAAGGAAAGCAAGAGGAGAAGGTGTTAATGATTACAGCACAGAAGGAAGAACCAAGTTCAGAGGATTCTGAATTGGACATTTCTCAAATCAAATTGGACAATGAGGGAGTTGTCAAAAATTGGGATAAATTATTGAGTTACCTTCCACAAGAAAATCAAAATGACCTTAAAGAGTTATTACTATCACCTGGGGAGATATGCAAAAACAAACTAGGAAGTACTAACCTAATTGTACATGATGTTGAGATAGGAGATGCTATTCTAATTAAGCAACATCCTTACAGGCATAACCCTCTAAAGTTGGCACAGGTTCAGAAGGAGATAGAGCGCATGCTCCAAGATGGCAGAATTGAAGTGAATTACAGTGACTGGAGCTCACCCATAGTCATGGTGCCAAAGCCAGATGGTACCCAATGGTTGAGTGGACTATTGCAAAGTCAACGCAGTGACAAAGACTGATGCATATCCAATTCCACAGTTGGAGGACTGTGTCGAAAAAGTGGGACAAGCAACTTACATTTCTAAATTGGACTTGCTCAGAGGCTGCTGGCAAGTACCCCTGTCAGAGAGAGCAAAGGCAATTTCACCTTTCGTAACGTCAAATGGACTATATCAGTTCAAAGTCATGTCATTTGGTATGAAAAACGCTCCAACTACATTTCCGAGACTAACTAATAAGATCATTGCTGGGTTACCCAACTGAGTGGTCTACATTGATGACCTGGTGATTTTTAGTCATTTATAGAAGGAGCATTTACCGCATTTATTGGATTTGCTTGATCGACTTCAGAAGGCAGACCTGGTGGTAAACCTAGCTAAAAGTGAATTTGCCCAAGCCCAAGTCACTTTCCTGGGCCTATTTGTTGGACATGGACAAATGGCCCCACAGGATGCGAAAATAAAACTACAGAATTCCCAAGACCGTCGATGAAACAAATCAGCACTACGGTTCCTGGGATTAAGTGAATTTTACCCAAAGTTTGTGCCAAACATTAGCAGTGTGGCTGCCCCTAGTTAGGAGTTCAAAAGTGAGCTGTGTGGAAAATCGCGCTCTCCTTATCTCCTTCTAACTTTAACGTGTAAGAATTTGTTCCAGTTTTTTTACTGGTCTTTAAGGTGGTTTGCTTATTGGGTCTGTTGCGTATATTCAGAACAGCACACTTAAGACTGGTTTGGATAGACTGAGTTCTGTAGGGGTTCTTTATTCTGTTCGGTGTGTTTTATTGTGTAATTTTGTGAACAAATCTTTGTCTATTTTAAAACCTGGTAATCAACCCAGCTACCTTACTCCGGTTAATTTTCACTGTACACTTACCAAAACAAATTGCAAAGTTATGGTCTGGGCTACCTGCTTAAGAACATTTTGAATGGTCTGGCTTCATCCATAATAGAAGTACTTTCTCTCAGGAAATAAGCCAAGTGGCACAGAGTTAGTATATTTGCCCTTCTTGACTGTTTTCTGAAGCTCCTAAGAGAGTATAGTTGGCTGGTGACATAAATCTAAATCTGCAATTACAGTTGGCAATTATGGCCCAGATCAAGACTTTTGTAAGTTCTAAACTCATAATTTATGCCCAAAGGACCTTAATACTTTTGTTCATAAGTCATTGAAAGCTAACATGCCATAACAGCAAGCCCTTAGGAATGGTATGTTGCCCTTTATCGCAAATGGGTTTGAGTACAAAGAGAAGTCAGTCCTACTTCAGTTGTAGTATAATGTTGGTGACAGTGCACCTGGAGAAGTGTGCGCAGTTTTGGTTGCCTTACCAAAAGAATGTTTTCCATTCAGAATTGGTTCACCAGAAATCCTTGGATGGCAGCATTAGCCTATGAGACGAGATAAAGACTGGATCTATATTTTCTGACTTATTTCTCAGGATAACACCTTGACCAATCAGATTCTGACTAATTGTTAGCTGGATTAACAAGTTAACTAAAGCTTGGCAGTTAACTGTCAGTCATCATTAACTGGTGCATACTCCAAAGCAACACCTCGACCAGTCAAAACATACTTGCCTTCCAATCAGCCTTACCCTCTCATACAGGATAAATATTATTTTCTCCTTATTTTGGTATTTCTTGCTGAGTGCAAGATCAAAAGCTATGTCAAATCATATCTTTTTATTTTTAGCTATTCTCTGGATCCTAAAAGAATGAGAAATGATTGCATTGAAACTTAGTAAATGTCTTCAGTGGATCAACAAGGTAGATGCAGAAAGGATGTTTCTCCTGCCTTGGAATGTAAAAGCCGTGGTCCACAAAAATGTACTGGTCAAATTATCGAACACTGGTCCAAATACATCAAAAATTAATTTCAGCCCTGTCTTAAATGTGCTCAAATAGGACAGGAAATTCAAATTTACCAAAATCACTGTAATAGCTTTGCTTAAAGGTTAGCATAGAACATAACAAAGATTTGCCTCCATTAACTGTACTTAACAGCATGTAATGTAAATCAAATAGAATGATGATGACCTTTACTGGTATTGAAGACAAGAATGGAAATGGGAAATTATTCTGTACAGAATGGAAAGGCCAAACAAAATAGGGACCCTCTCTGACTCATCCCTGAGGTTTGCTAGAATATCCAATGGTGGCTTTCCCATTATATTGTTCAGTGCAATGTACAGAAAATATTTATAAGGAAGGAGATGTTATGATGGAAAATATATTAATTCCCTTGCAAATATGACATAAGCTAGGTAGGGAGAATGAAGAGAAAGCTGAAAATGCGTTGCTGGAAAAGCGCAGCAGGTCAGGCAGCTTCCAAGGAACAGGAGAATCGACGTTTCGGATGTTTTGTGCTTTTCCAGCAACACATTTTCAGCTCTGATCTCCAGCATCTGCAGTCCTCACTTTCTCCTCGAAGAATGAAGAGGAAATCAATAAAAGTTCCAAGTAATTTTTTGCTATTCATAAATTCAATGAACAGAAACCTGTTTCTATGTTTAAGATGCTGATACTAAACATTTGCACACATGCAAATATCCTATTTTATTTTTACGGAAAAAAAATACACATTGATCGCTTCAAGTCAGAGTGATGCATGGTTTGGAGGACAATGTGCTCCCATACATTCCTTTGATTTTCATGGTAGGTAAGGTTGTGATTTTGGATAGTTCTTCCATTGCAGCCTTGGCAAGTTGCTGTAGTGTATTTTGTGATGGGATGTATGTGATGCACACTCTTGGTGTGTGCAATGATGCTGGAAGTGAACATTAAAGATGGTGGATGGGATGCCAACCAAGTTAAATACCTCATTCTGCCCCTCAAGTGTTCTCCTGGGAAGAGGAGTGAATTGTGTCACAATCCTGACTTCTGCCTTGTCGATGGTGAAAAGACTTTTGGGAGTCAGAAAGTGAGGACTGCAGATGCTGAGGATCAGAGTCGAAAAGCACAGGCAGTCAGGCAGCATCTCAGGGGCAGGAGAGTCGATGTTTCAAGCATAAGCTCTTCATCAGGAATGTGGGGGTGCCCCAAGGGTTTTGAGAGATAAATGGGAGGGGGTGGGGCTAGGAGGGAGGTAGCTGGAATTGCGATAGATAGATGGAGATGGTGGGGGGGTGATGGTGATAGGTCGGAAAGGAGGGTGGAGTGGAGAGGTGGGAAGGAAGATAGACAGGTAGGACAGTCCAAGAGGGTACTGCCGAGTTGGAAGGTTGGCTTTGGGTTAAAGTAGGTTGGGGGAGGGGGAAATGAAGAATCTGGTGAATTCTACATTAATCCCATGTAGTTGGAGAGTCTCAAGGTAGAAGATGAGACATTCTTTCTCCAGGCGTCGGGTGGCTAGAGTTTGGCAGTGGAGGAGGCCCAGGACTTGTATGTCATTGGCGGAGTGGGAGGGGCAGTGGGGATGTTTAGTGCATGAGTCCCAGAGATGTTCTCTGAAATGCTCCGCAAGTCAGTGTCCTGTCTCCGCAATGTAGAGACCACCACGTGGAGAGCAACACAGTAGTGATGTGTGTGGAAATGCAGACCTTCCCTTGCCACCACTAGGAGTGCACTCCATTCCCAGCACCTACCCTTGTCATGACAAGAAGTGCCAAACCTGCACCCACACCTCCCGACTCAGCCCATCCAAGGCCCCAAAGGATCCTTCCACATCCAAACGAGATTTACTGTACTTCCACACACCTCATCCACTTTATCCGTTGCTCTCAGCGTGGTTTCCTCTACATTGAGAGGACAGGACGCCAACTTGAGGAACATTTCAGAGAACATCTCAGGGACACACACACTAAAAGACCTCATCACCCTGTGGCCGAACACCAACTCCTCTTCCTTCCACTCTGCCAAGAACATGCAAGTCCTGGGCCTCCTCCACTGCCAAACTCCAACCACCCGACACCTGGATGGAGAATGCCTCATCTTACGTCTTGGGCCCTCCAACCACATGTTTCCTCTTCCCCTACCTTATTCCAGAGCCAACCTTCCAATTCAGCACTGCCCTCTTGAACTGTCCTACCTGTCCATCTTCCTTCCTACCTATCCACTCCACTCTCCATTCTGACCTATCACCATCACCTCCCCTCCCCATCTGCCTACCGCATTCCCAGCTACCTTCCCCCCAAGCCCCAATCCCACCCACCTCCCATTTATCTCTCAGCCCCCTTGGGCCACCCCCTCATTCCTGATGAAGAGCTTGTGCTCGAAACTGCCACTCTCCTGCTCCTCGGATGCTGCCTGACCAACTGCGCTTTTCCAGCACCACACGTTTCGACTTTAGGGGGTCAGAGTTACTCCAAGCAGAATATCTAGATTTGCTTTTGCTGATACAACATTAAGTTGCTGGTCTAATTAAGTTTCTGGTCAATGGCAACTGTCAGGATGTTGATGTTGACAGTTCTGCAATTCTAATGTCATTTCATGTCAAAGGAAGACATTTGACTTTTTGTTGGAGATGGTCATTGACACTTAAATGGCAAGCAAAATTCATGTCCCAAATCAGCTCAAGTCTGAATGTTGTTTATCTCCTGCTATACCTCAGAGTGAAGTGTTTCACAATCTGAGAATATGCAAATGGTACTGAATATCATGTACTAATTAGTAAACATCCACATGCCCGAGGCAAGTTATTCTAACCTTATCTCTGGAATTCAGCTTATTTTGTTCATGTTGGTCCAAGGTTGCATAGTCTGGAGGTAATCAGTTCCAACCAAAATCAAACTAAGCAATGGTGAGGAGGTCACTGTTGGGAATGTGCACAGTTAGCAACACCCTTCATCACTTGGCTGTCGATTATCAATAGACTGAGGGGCCAATAACTGATCAGATATGACCTAGGCAATTTTCCACTTTATCAAACAGATGACAATGTTGTAG
The DNA here is from genome assembly GCF_047496795.1 of Chiloscyllium punctatum. NCBI lineage: Eukaryota > Metazoa > Chordata > Chondrichthyes > Orectolobiformes > Hemiscylliidae > Chiloscyllium > Chiloscyllium punctatum. The sequence goes on along the minus strand of NC_092750.1, from coordinate 44,675,764 downwards.
CTGTACTGGAAGATCTTGACTAAAGGCACAGCTAGTTCTGAACTACAAGCTATTAACAACACAACCAGAAGATTGCCAGGGTCAATACTCCTTGCTGTATCCAGTACACTCAGTAAGTTCTAGATGTAGTGTGAAAGGAATGAAACTAGTTAGAGACTGGTTTCTCTGACGGTGGAAACTGCAATAGATCTATCAAACAAGACCTATCATTTTGTCTGCAATTCTAGCTGAAAATGATTGTAAATATTTCAGTAAAATAAAATTTAAAAAACTGCAGTGGCTGGAGATCTCAAACAATCTTTTTGTTTCTAAATATTTCAGTCTTGCGTTTTGTATGAGCTGGGATCCTCCATCATAGAGGATGAGGCAAATCAGGAGACTTCTCCTATTATTCGTTCTTCACAGGAAAATGATATGGAGTCATAAATTGGACTTAAAAAAACTGATATTTTTAACTCAACTGAATCAACCCTGTAAGTACAGTAGCTACAAGAGCAAACAGAGACTAGCAGTTCTGTAGCAAATAACTCACCTCTTGCCTCCCAGAAGCCAGTTCACCAATGTCTACCCAATCACAAGCATATGTCAGGAATGTGATGGAATACTCTCCATTTGCCTGGTTCGGAGCAGCTCCAACAATGGTCAAGCAGTTGACACCATCTCGAACATGCCACTTGATACCTATCTTAAATCTTAAACATTCACTCACTCCACATTGACAGTGACGCAGCAGTATGTACCACCTACAAGACGTACTGCAGTAATTCATCAAGGTTTCTTGGTCAGAACCTTCCAATCAGTGACCTCTACCACCTAGAAGGACAGGTGCAGCAGATGCTTAGGAACACCACCAGCAGCAGATGCTTAGGAACACCACCACCACAAGTTCTCCTCCAAATCACACATGCTCCTGACTTGGAACTTTATCATTGTTCCTTTACTGTCGATGGGCCAAAATCCTGGAATCCCAACAGCACTGAGGGTGTTGATACACCCCAAGGATTGCAGGTCAAGATGGCAGCTCACTATCATCTTCTTCATGACATCCAGGACCACTAGGGTTAGACAATAAATGCTGGGCTAGCTCGCAACACCTACACACTGTGGACAAATAAAGAAGCTTAAATATTTTTTTTTAATCAGGGTCTTGCAACTTTGCATATAAGAATGCTTGTCACTTTATAAATATTACATGATAACAATAGTTCAGTTTAAGTATTAAAAAACTACAGAATAGTTTAAACGAAACTAAATAACTCATTTGAGAGTAAGGCTTCCCAGAAAGGTATGTTTTCTCCCTTTTAAGAAGCTTCACAAATATACTTTACAGTTGTACGTAATTGCTCAAGTTTATAAGTTAAGCCATCAATGTCAGTCAGTGCTGATAATAAACCTCGCACTATCAAGTAATTAGCACAAATTTTGAAAGCAAATCACCATTAAATAACCCCACATTAATGATTTTAGAATTCATATTGAATAAGACAACAAGGTGGCTGGAGTGAGTTGAGTGTATATTGTCATAAGAAATTAATGTCCAATCCAATAAAGAACTCTATTCTGTGTACATTTTAATTCATGACCATTACTTTTAATAAACTGTGAATTGAGTTGTTCTCTCTTTTCTTTTGGTGAAGGAAATGCCATCAGGGCAAATAGAATTTTGCCTGACTTATCTTTGAACTTATCATCAAGTTACAAATAACTATTTTGTGGTTTCATCTGCAAGCCCACTGAAGAAATAGATGGAAGTCATTGGCCTGAAGTTCCTGGAATCCTTTGATACAAGTACAACAAAGGCACATTCGTTAAAAAAAATTGCATGTAACTGTGCACTAATAATTGTCACCAGTTCTGAGACATTCACCAAAATGGTCCATGCCAGATGTACCTTCTGCATTGAAGTCACAATAGTCTGTTGTAGACTTTTACCCAAACTCAACTGTGCTTCAATTTCTGACACATGATTAATTGTTAGTTATTCCAAGCTTCAAATATACAAAACTTCTGAGCTACTGTATTAGGAATTATGAGTGAAAACATTTTCATTGCATCTCTCTTATTTTACAAAACAAAGAATTGCAGATGCTGGTAATCAGAAATAAAATCAGAAGTTATTGAAGAAAATTCTGCTAGACCAGCTGAATTTTTATAGCAATTTCTGAATTTATTTCTTTCATACTAGAATTCTGCTTTACCTAACACCAATGCTAATTCCCCAACAGACGATTCCACACTTCAAAATTATTTCAAAATGTGCACTTCATCAAGCCAACATTGATAAATACATGACCATCTCCTTATACAAAATTAGATTAGATTAGATTAGATTCCCTACAGTGTGGAAACAGGCCCTTCGGCCCAACAAGTCCACACCGACCCTCCGAAGAGTAACCCACCCCACCTCTGACTAATGCACCTAACACTATGGAGAATTTATGCCCAGTTCACCTGGCCTGCACATCTGTGGAATGTGGGAGAAAACCAGAGCACCCAGAGGAAACCCATGCAGACATGGGGAGAATGTGCAAACTCCACACAGCCAGTCGCCCGAGGCTGGAATCGAACCTGGGACCCTGGCGCTGTGAAGCACCAGTGATAACCACTGAGCCACCGTGCTGCTCCTAAATAGGAAAGCCAAAAGTAAAAACTCCATTAGTCTGCACTAATACAAAAAAAACTGTCCGGGTCACATAACCTGCATCAAAAGAACAAATTAAAACTAAAGTAGTGAGTTTAAAGATTAGTAATTGAGATGAAATTGTAGTTATTTTAAACCAACCTGTTTAGACATATTAGGATATTTCTGGGGAAAGGTGGGACTTGAACCAAGACTATCAGGCCCAGAAGTAGGGACACTTACCAATGCACCACAACAGCCCTGGAGATTAAGTTGTATACTGAAACCAGTGCTGAGATTGACAAAGTGAATGCTGAGCTAAATAGAATGCAGCAGCTGGTAATTCTGATACAAGTCACTATGCTAAGCTTCTCACTGCTTTTCTAAACCTTATTTTCTTTTACCAATTGAGCAAAGGGAAGAACAAAATGTTTATTTACAAGTATACACAGAGAATTCAGGATTGGATAGTGTTTTCAGAATTCTTTCCAAAAAAGTATATTATCCTGCACCTGCTTGGATTGGCAATAAAAGGCAGCCCTCTTCCTTGAATGAAAAACTGTGGCACTGTTGGCGTGTGAGATGGTTCAAACAAGATACTCAGCTGTAACCAAGTTAAATTCTTCACAGATGCATATCTTTTGATATCGGATGTTAAGTTCTTAGAACAGACAGCCACAAAGAGGTTACATATGCAGAAGAAAATCAAACATATTAATATTTTAGGTCATGCAAGAAATTACGGAATTTCATGTCACATGAATGAAAGAGTCCTTTCTCGTATGTAAAATAAATCTGGTACTTTAACTTCATATTGTAATGTCATTTAGCTTTTATGACTAAGATTTGAATTCTGCACAGACTAATATGATATCTTTCTACACTGCCCATATTTATAGTATTTACAGAGGAAATAAGCTTGGAGCCTCTCAGTCCAATTACTATACAGACATAGGCCCACTACACAAAACAGAACTTTGATTCTTGTGCATAAATTTTTAAAAAATGACTTGTATTGGAAAAATAGATTCACGTGGTAGTTCTTCTACAGATGAAGGTTCATTGACAGTAAAGGAACCTTTTGCTCTATACGCATCTGGCTAAAGAACGTACTTATTATTACTCAGACCTGATCCACACAAGCCTCTGTCAAACTGCCTGCTCAAATACAATTAAACCAGTAAATGGTATGCATTTTTTGTAAGTCCCAATGTAACGTTACTTAACTCAGTCACGACAATGCAGGTTGCAATAAAACACACTTTCTCAACAATCTTTTAATATTTATTCACAACATGCTACATGTGACATTAGTTAAGTTTGTACAAAGTGTTAGAATTGCCAATACTTAACTAAAAATGATAATCAAATTGAATGTTCAAACATGCCTTTCAAAGGCTTTGGCATAAAATATGTTGAACCTATTTGGCAGTGCTAAATACTGGGTTGTTTAATATAAGAGAAAGAATTGCTGGTAAATATAATTAAGGAAAACATTCTTTATCCCTGGTTATTCAATGAGAATTACAAAAGGCTGAATGGCACCCCTCTGAATAAACAAAGAATTTTTGGATCGGGGACAAAAGAATTGGAGAAGGAAATGTAGCATAATTCATCATCAGTGGCATAATTATCCAGATGGTAATGTTCAGCAATATTATACTCATGTGCAGTATCAATTCTAAAAAGTCATGTTTCTCTTAAGAATTTTATAAATACATAAAATCATTGGTGGTAGAATACACCAAAAATATCTATTGTTTGTTATATTAATAAACAACAAATAATTGACTAGGAGCACAGGTAAAGTACACACACAGCAAAACCACTCACTTTTAATGTAATAAAGATGAGATAGAAACAGAATAGCCATAAACAGCAACACAAAGTTCAAATGGTTCTTGATATTTACTCTGCCGTCAACCGGAAAATCAAAGACTTGAAGAAACCATACAGGGGTAACGGCATGCGGATCGCAAAACCCTCACAGTAACTCCGGGTGTGTTTAAAGTTCACCTGGAGAAACAATGTTTTGAACAGAGCTGATGTTGGTCTAAAAACAATCTGCGTATTCTACCAATATTCTCAACAATATTGTGAGATTCAAATATTGCAGTTTGAATATCAGTGAATCAAAAAGCATTTAACATTAAGTATACGTTCCATTGCAGCTTCAGGTGAGGGCTTGGCTAAATGTGGAAATCAAGTAGTTGCTACTGGAAATCACCACTCTGTTGTTAACGTTTTGAAAATGGCATCTTGCTCCCTGTTTCAATACATTACACAGAGTAATGTTCTTCAGCTTGCACAGTATGCAGAAATTAAATTTGCCACACAAAGTTAACCCAAATCATGTTAAGCCTATACATCCGGTTAATTTTTTGATAAGGTTAATTACTGGTCTGGGTATCATCTGTGATAAGGTCTACATAAATGATGACTGGAAGGCAACAAACGCTCTTCAAAGAATACTCAGGACTTCAATCACTTCCCCTGTCTAGGGAGTGAGGGTGACATAGAGATTATCATCCACATAAGAATTGGTAAAGAAGCATTTTTCTCTCTGCAACTCTGCATCATGTGGACATCTAACACCAACAATACAGCTGTGCAGCTATTACTCCACATGACCATACCAACCACAATCACGGACAGTGAGACATGGAGGAAAACAGCAGCTCTCCGACCACAGTTGCCTACGTAAGATTCTGGGTATCACATTTAGAGACATCACCAATGACAAAGTACAACTCTGGACTGGTTAGGAGGACCTATAAAACATTGTGACAGAGAGACAACGGAGACTGACAGAACATGGATTTCACACACCACCCAGCAGAAAACCATGCAGACATGGGGAGAACGTGCAAACTCCACAAAGAGAATTGCCTGAGGCCGGAATTGAATCTGGGTTGCTGGTGCTGTGAGGCAGTATTGGTAATCACTGAGCCACCTCTTTATTCTCAAGTCTTTCACATCAGTTATTTCTATTTCCTATTTGAATCTGTACATAAATTCATCCATTAGAACTTTTGTTTCCTTGTTTTTTTTGGAGGGTGGCCAGGGGGACTGTTGTACTACTCTTTAACTTGAGTAGTTAAGGAGATACAGAGTTGCTTGCCCAGTACATCAGATGCCCTGCAGAGGGCATCAAATCATTTCCACCTTGCGCTGGAAAAACTTGCCACACGCAAAAAAAAATCATGTGGATTAAACAGACATGAGTCTAGATTAGAGTGGTGCTGGAAAAGCACAGCAGGTCAGGCAGCATCCGAGGAGCAGGAAAATCAACGTTTCGGGCAAAAGCCCTTCATCAGGAATAGAGGAAGGGAGCCTGCAGGGTTGAGATAAATGAGAGGGGGGTGGGAAGGGGAGAAAGTAGAATTGTTTCCTTGTTAAACAGACATGAGCAAATCTAATATACAGTACCTTATGTTTTCACCATGGTGTTCTTACAGTAAGGGAATATGAAAATAAAAATCAATGGTATTAAATCTTGAAAGAAAATAAAGTAGAAAAACCACTTGAAAGAAAGGCACTGTGCATCTGATCCATAAGCACATCATCCTTTTGGTCTGGTTATAGAATACTCTTACAGATAATTAAAATCCCTTGTCCCAGCCTCCTCCATTATCCTTTCAACCTAGATCCAGCTGAAAATAGTTTGAGAAATTACCTTTGAACAGTAGGGGAGTTAGTGACAGAGACAATAAAAATGAATTTTTAAGGTAAAAAATTGGCTGTATTAAGGCCTGCAGTTCACATCTACCATGTTGAAATATCCTTAATAATCTGACAGTACTGCTGAGTGTGATCAATCTTCTTCAGATCAAAGTGTCTCATAGTGGCTCAAAACGTCTGCGTGATTAATGGGTTTGTCCAAGAATCTGATGTCATCCGTACCTGCATTTTCCTTTGAACTTGAAAATTACAAAAATGGTCAATAGAATAAACTGATTATCACAGTGAACTGCCGTCACTCTAGAATGCACTAACCATGCTGATGGAAGCTGTACGTTAAAAGGATTACTATAAGTAGAAAATGTTATCTTGGTAATTTGTCATACTCAAATAATTATATCAAAGTATGGACTTGTTTGAATAAATAGATCCATTATCTCATGAAAGTACACTAGATGACATTTTGAAATCCTCTGTAATAGACTTGATTTTACTTCTAAATGTTATATTTTGTTGAATCAGGCAATTTTGTTGCATTAGTTATGTGGTATTGTAAGCAGCTATTGAGTCATACACAAATCAATACTGTCATAATTTTTAAAGGCAGAAATTAAGAACAGGCCTTTTTCACTGCCAGCTCCTCACACAGCAAGCAAAACATTCTTCTTAGATCCACACATTCACCATTGACCATCACCTTTGTCTATCTATGCATATAAAATGAGAAAAGACCATCATGTCCAACCATGCCAACCTGATCCATTAGAAGGTGTAATCTTCCACTTCCAGCCACAGAAACAGAAGGAGGCAAAGCAAAGTGGCCAACTTATGAAGCAAATCCTTTGATAACCATTGCCTAATAAAAGTAAGGTGTTTAAAATTCAAGTCATCACGATTTCAATTGACCCAACATTAATTGTCATTTGGGAATTTGAAGAACAGGTTTACTGGGCTCTTGTGGTACAATGGTAGTGTCCCTACGTCCAGGCAAAAAGCTCCGGTTCAAGTCTCACAAGTATATCATAACACATCTGAACAAGTTGATTAAAAGTAAATTAAATGTTTAAAAGAGTTAGGTAATAACAAAGAAAGGAAGACGTTTCGGACGTCATTGCTCAATGGCCAAATTACAATTTTAATGTCAATTCCTCCTACTTTTGACACTCCCTCTAGAGGTAATAGATTCTTAAATCAATCTATTGAATTCCTGAAAATTTTTGAACACCTCAACAACCCTAGCTCAAGGGAATATAATGTGTTTATGGATTTTACCCTAATTTAGCCATTTAAGCTCTGGTAAATGCATGTGTACCCCAGCTAAGACCAATACATGTGAAGTGTTTTGCAGATAATTGAATCCACTACTTTAGTTAGAATCTAAACTTGGCTCTGTATAACTTAAATAAGTACTTTCCTGTCCGGATTGCGATCCAGGGTAACATTCCATTAGCCTTTTGATTAAAAATCCAGGGAACAAATACACAAAGTAATGATTTGTATATCAGTCAAATTCCTTTGTGCCTCTACGGTTTCTACTGTCTTGCCATTAACAATAAAAAGCTTGTTTTAAAAAAAGATAACACGACATCACAGGAGCACACATCATCAAACCTTGTCATGGCATTCCTGATCATGAATGTGATAGCAATATGGTAGTCCCACTCCATAAGAGAAAAAACAAATCAAGTCATCATTAAGCCAATTGTGTGTGCCCCCTGCACTTACAGTCAGAGTTATACAGCACAGAAACAGACCCTTTGGTCCAATTCACCCATGCCAACATCCCAATCTGACCTAGTCCCATGTGCCAGCATTTGGGCCATATCCCTCTAAGCCCTTCGTGTTCATATCCCCATCCAAATACCTTTTAAATGTTGTTATTGCATCCGGCACCCCTACTTCCTCTGGCAGCTCATTCCATTCATGCACCACCCTCTGCATGAAAACATTACCCATGAGGTCATTTTTAAATCTTGCCCCTCTCACCTCGAATCTATAATTTTGGACTCCGCTACCCTAGGAAAATACCTTGGCTATTTACTCTATCTATGCCCCTCATGATTTTATAATTCTCTGTCAGGTCACCTCTCAGCCTCCAATGCTCCAGGAAAAACGTCCCAGCCTATTCAGCCCCTTGCTATAGCTCAAACCCTCCAGTCCAGGCAACATCCTTGTAAAGCTTTTCTGCACCCTCTCAACTTTAACCACATCCTTCCTATAGAACGGCAACCAGAATGGTACGCAGTATTCTAAACACTGCCTCATCAACATCCTTTACAGCAACAACATGATGTCCCAATTCCTATATTCAAATGTTATGACCAATGGCCAAACACTTTCCTCACTACCCTGTCTACCTGCGACTCCACTTTCAAGGAACTATGATTTTGCACTGCTAGGTCTCTTTTTCCGGCAACACTCCCCAGGGCCCAACCATTAACTGTATAAGTCCTACACTGGTCTGCCTTAACAAAATGCAACACCTCGCATTTATCAAGAGTGAACTCCATCTGCCACTCCTTGGCCCATTGGCTCATCTGATCAAAGTCTCATTGTGCTCGGAGGTAATCTGCTTCACTGTCCATTATTGGTGTCATCTCACTCACCATACTTTCTATATTCACATCCAAATCATTTATATAAATGATGAGAAAACAGTGGATCCACCACCGATTTTTGTGGCACAACGCAGGTCACATGGCTCCATTCAAAACAAAACCCTCTACCACCATCCTGTCTCTCCTATCTTCAAGCCAATTTTGCATCCTATTGGCTAGCTTCCCAGAATCCCATGTGATCTAACCTTACTAACAATATATCATGCGGAACCTTGTTGAATGCTTTGCTGAAGGTCATCAAGACTCTGTCTTCATCATTGTTCCTTGTCGCCTCTTCAAAAAACTCTATCAAGTTAATGAGACACTATTTCCCATGCGAATGTCGACTATCAGTCCTTGCCTTTCTAAATTCATATAAATCCTGTCCCACTGAATTCCCTTCAACAACTTAGCTACCATTAACGTAAGGCTCACCGGTCTATAGTTCTCTGGCTTTTCCAAATAATGGCACATTAGCCAACCTCCAGTCTTCCAGTACCTCACCCATGGCTGTCAATGATACAAATATCTCAACAACGGACCCAGCAATCACTTCCTTAACTTTGTATAAAGTTCTGGGAAATACCTGATCAGCTCCCGGACATTTTTCCACCTTTATGCCTTTTACAAGCTCCAGCACAACCTCTTCTGCAATATGAACTCTTTTCAAGACATCATTATTTATTTTCCCCAATTCCCTCAGTTCCATGTCCTTCTCACAGTAAATACTGATGTAAAATATTTGTGGTTCCACACATAGACAGCCTTGTTGATCTTTAAGGAGCATTAGTCTGTTCTCAATTACTCCTTTGCCATTAAATGTCCTTCGGATTCTCCCTACCCCTATTTGCCATAGCCATCTCATGTCACCTTTCTGCCTCCTTATTTCCCTTTTAAGTATACTCCTACTGCCCTTATACTCCTCTAGTTGACTTTGATATAGTCTGTGGAAACCCAAAAATGCATTATATATCTCACCCTCACTCAAAAGTACAGTGAATCTATAGATTGATTGGTTTCCAAATAAACAGAAGTGTGTGACTAATTAAATAGCTCTTTTAAAAGGCCAGCATAGCTCCTTTCTTTGCTTCGATGAATCTAACATTTTCTATTGTCACTTGTATAATATTGGGCTATTGTTCTACAAATTTGAACAATTCATTTGAGTGGATAATGAGTGAGCCAAGAAAGTGAGTGCTAACAGATTATTCCATCAAGAGCCACAGGGTACAAGTGAATGTAACCTTCTCACCAACTTCGACATTGACATCCACACAAACACACTCCAACAGGTAACACTGAATTGCAAACTGAAGTTAAAAAAAAATTCTGATTTCCTTCATTTGGGGACAAAATGACTCATTCTTCAACTAGATTGGCTCCATCCATTTATTAACCCAACTTGTCACTTGAGTTATTCAAGCAACTCCACACCGCAAGTAGAAAACATTTGAAGAGTGCCTTTTTCTGCACATACTGAGTGACCCTGCACAGCTGTCATTACCTTGCTGTACACTAACCATATCAAAGTAGTCAAGACTGCCCTGACCACAAAGTGATCTTGCAATCAAAGGTTTAGGAGAAGTTGGAAACAGAAGCTCAAGCAAATAACATCTTCAAAAGTCAAACCTGTCACTTTCTAAATGAGCTGGCCGGTAAACTACACTGAAACAGAGGTTGCCCTATAACTCTGTGTGCTTATTCTGAAACACCAGCACTAGCAGCATTTTCTCACACCATGAAATAAAGCACCTCAACACATAAATCAGTTTTATCTCTCAAAAATGTGAAAGGAACTTTCTTCGTGGGACTCTACTCTTTTTATGGCAAGATGCTGAGTTCAACCCAAAAAGTATGCCCAGGGGAGCCCTGTGAAAGTTGTTCAAAGTGCAAACAAAGAATATGAGTAACACATGCACTGCAGAAGTGAATCCTTGATGAGAGAGGCAAAGGCAGAGTGTCTGGGAAAAGTTTCAAATCCAATTCCAAAGTGACACAATTTATTGCATTTTTTTTCATTAGATAATCCATTGCATAAGGAAAAGGACAGAACCATTTTAACCATCTCACCATATGTGGAGTATTTTTCTCTCCCCAGTTATGTAATAACAAAGAAAGTAATGAATTCAGCTGCAGGTGTCCTGAAAGGTTACCGAGGAATGCATTGTGTTAACTGGACTAAATCAAACATCTGCTTTGCTGCACCCATCCTCCGCATTTGAAACAACTAAACAATAAATGACCAATTTCTGGAAAAATTTTATTTACTTAAACACAGCAAAGCCTCAACCAATGCAAAAGCTTGTTCAGACAACTTCTGGCAAGGATCTCATCCCCAAAAAGCAGCTGCAGCATGATAGTGATGTTGTCAGATTCCCAACATGTCACACTTACGAGCATCTTGTGGAATTTGCTGAAAAATGGAATTTTCAGACTTTAAAAGAGTTTTGCCAGCTGTTAAAGAACAAACTCTTATATAGGTCCGTCAGAATTGTTCATCAGAATCTGGTTACCAGAAAAAGAACAACTTTTTAAAAATGTATACAGTATCTTGTAGAGGATCTCATTTCCATTGAAAAAGGAGAACCTTATAATCTTTCCCATTCTGCATCAACATGGATGAGAGAAACAACAGCCAACTGGAGCCAATTCAAGTTTTCCAACAGCCTCATTGCTTGCCATGATGCTTTTACATGAATCTACCTTTTGTTCAGACAGACTTCATAAAGCATGCAACACACAAATTCAACAGATGTGCTTGCCATACGGTGCTGTACTATACATATTATCTGTCAAAATGAGAATAAACATGAGCATGCTTTATCAACCATAGATCCATCCTACCCTCTAGTGGTGTTGCATATGACCAACAACACAAAATTTTCACACTCGGTTCTCAAACTGGCTCATGACTGCAACTTACGGAATGTCTTTGATTGGTAAGTTGACAACGCTAAACTAAAAGTAATTTCTTGCCACTTTATCATCATAGTTTTACATAGGTCGAGTACTTCAGGTAATGACTAAATAAATAAAATGAACAGACTAAATCTACAATGTTCTGACTCTGCATAACATTCTAAAACGTAGCGTCCATCTAATCAGGTCTTGTAGACAGATAAATTAAAACAAACAAGTTGATAAACGACATCAGTCAACAGAAAAACTGTGGAAAGTTATCAAAAACTTTCCAAATTCTAAAAATATTAGGAATACTCAGCAGGAATTGAATATTAACTATTATTAGTTTACTTTGGTGATGATAATAAACAAATTCACATTTTTTACACCTCTCTGAAGAGAATGCATTAACTTAAACAAAAAAACCTCCTCTGTCAGCCACAGTCATGGTCTACTAGCAGGTTATAAAGCACTTTCCTTCCTCCTTTCCTCTTAGAGACGAATAGTAAAACAGTGACAATAATAATCAAATCACTAATTCCAACAGCAAACCTGAAGTGTCAGCTCTAAAATAGTCCAATGAAAAAGACTCATGTCCAGTGCCTTAAGACAGACAATGGGTCATAGATCTGTGCTAATAATATTCTATTTGCTCCCTTGGATAATGACATCTGAAATGCTCAAATGTACGATTATTCTGCAACACAATTTCAATTAATATTTTTCACTACTTTCAAAGCAACCCTTTAAATTACTGCAGAAATATCTAAGCAACTTCTCAGTTATTTAACTGCTGTTGTTATAGTCGACACTCAATTCTTCATGGAAAGCACTATTATAAAAAACAATGCAGGATCTACCAAATGGCATTGTTTCTTTATTGCCACACCAGAATGTTGTACTTTAACAAATACATACAGAATGTATTATGCTTCAGCAAGTGAAAAGCTGAGCAAGGAATGCTTCACTTAATGCAATTTAAATTAACATACTCTGTCAAAAACGGTCAGCAGGTTGGTAATTTTGAATATCAGAGATGCAAAATGGAAGGGATTCATTAATTTCCTTCTGTGGGGGTATTATGTAAAGAAGTGCTGAGCAGCACTTTGAAAATGAACAAAGCAGGAGTTCGCAATATCACAGTATTGGTGAAATTATATATTGACTATTTTTGTATTCGTAACAGACCAGCTTATAAACAAAGAAATCTGTATTAAACTTGATGCAAATGTTATAAAAACAATTAAGAAATGTCTTCATTTGGAATGTAAATGCAAGAAACCAACCAATGCCAGGATTATGGGAAAATCCATTTGTGGATTAGAAATTAAATGTAGAAACTGATAATAGGAAGTCAAAATATTAGGTCTGATAGAAACCTTGACAAGTATTCAAAAGGCTTACATAATAAATAGGTCTGTGTAGACAGAGACAGACAGACTGATAGGTGACTTAAGTATATGACACTTTAGGAAGGATTTTTTTTTTCCCAGTTAGATTATGGATGTTTAATTTTTCAATGATTAATCATCACAGATTTAGAACAAAATTCCAAAATAGCCACAACCTCCAGCTTGAAGGACCTTGCCTTTTCATGAAAAAAGAATAACCTAACAATTGCAAAAGCAAAACAGTAATGCAGATGTGGCAAGCCTGAAATAAAAACAGAAAATGTTGAAAATACTCAGCATGTCAGGCAGATTCTCCAAAAGAATAAAGCTATTGCTTGTGTCAATAATGTTTCATCAGAACAAGACAAATACTTAGATCGTTCTTTTCATACCCTCAGATCATTCCCAGAGAACTTTGCAGCTCTTAAATTTCTTTGAAGTGTAATCACTTTACTCTCGATTTAGTGGGTTGTGCTTATTCCACAAGTATACTGGGTTCCAACCCCAATACAAAGAACTTGAATACAATCTCATCTTCAGTCAGTACGGCAGTGAAGATATGCCTTCCTATCAGCAGGTCTGTTTGCGGATAAAATGTTAAACTGAGTATCATCTGTTCAGATGGGGATAAAAGACAACAAAAAATTTATCAAAGATCTTTCAGTCTCTTTTCCAATATTTCTCTCTTAACATTAATCCTTTTTATTAGGATATTGGCTAAGTTGCATGGGTAAAAACGAGGAGATAGGTGTCATAGAAATTAATCTTGCAATGCCTACGGATTCCAATCGCTTAGTCAACAACACCAAACGGGGAGAAGCAATTAATTCTGAGTTTGGAGCTGTAACCAAGATTGACACAAACTTGGCAGAAAGAGTAAGGAAATTTAATACATTTGCATGTAAAATGATGCAATCAAAAACACGTGACAAGTGCTCAATGAATGGCGTTGAAAAAATAATCTCTGGGATTTAGTTTACTTAACCCCAGAGCAAGTCTAAACACAGCTGAGAAGTAACTCACCAAAACAAATAAAATGATTACTTATGAAGCTGTAACTTTTGAGTCCAAGTAAAATAAAGTCATAGACAAACTGCAAGGGTCTGGTCAGGCCAGAACACATCTGCACTGTCTTCTAAAATTCCCACCCTCGGCAAGTTGGCTCCTGATAAACCAGCAAAACTATCCTGTTCACTGACAAGTTTATCTAATACACCTCACTCATTCTACATTATACTGATACTGAATTACTCCTGCCTCCAGCTTCTCTGAAACTTGCCTAGAATTCTTTTTTGCCCTCCCTGCTCATCCTCTGTTCATGTAATCAGGGACTGAGATATCACACTGCAGATTAAGGGGAGGATGAAAATATAGGGAACTGTTGTTGTCAAACAAGGAGGTGCCAACCTGAGCTTGCAGAAACACAAAGTGAAGGGGAATATTAAAGGGCACAATTACTAGAAATGTGAGGTTTCATAAAAATATTGTTTTGGGACTGTCTTAACTACTTCATTTTATCTTATATTAAAGATCATCATGGCCTCTGCTATTGAGTTCTGTCTGGCAACAGGTCTTTTTTTTAAATAAACTCATTCACCACATGTGGGGGGCATGACTGACTGGGCCAGCATTTCTTGCCCATCCCAAATCATCTTTGAGATAGTGGTGAGCCATCTTCTTGACTCACTGTCGTCTATGTGGTGAAGGCCCACCCATAGGGCTGCAAAGGCAGCAAGTCCAGAATACAGACCCAGCGACACTGAAGAAATGGTAGCATAGTTCCAAGTCAGTACAGTGAGAGACTTGGAACCCAGCTTGCAGACGGTGATGTTCCCATGCAACTGCTGTCCTTGCCCTTCTAGATAGTAAAGGTAATGAATTTGGAAGGTTGCTTCCAAGGGGTTTGGTGAGTTGTTGCACTGCACCTTGTAAATGGCACAGACTGCTGCAACTATGCATTGATGTCAGAGGGAGTGAACACTGAGTGTAGTTGACAGAGAACCAATTAAGCAGGCTACTTTGAACCAGATGGTTTCAAGCTCGAGTGTTGTTGAAGCTGTTCCATCACGAATTGTCAAAATTTCCCTGCACCCCAACTGCATCTTGTTTTTACAGTTTTGCTTCCAATCAGAGGGACCTTCATCATGCTCTTAACATCTATTGCAGATCCATGCTCAGTCCCTTTTCTACAATGATTGCTATTCCTTCTGCTTTGTGACATCTTTGATCTCTATCCAGGAGAGATTCAAAAGAGAAATTGCTCAAAGTCTGTTCTGGAATTCTTCACGAACAGAAAGAAGCACCTTTCATTTGGTACTTTATGTGAAGACTGAAAAGGGATGACACAGGTCCACTGGAAGTGACATGGAGTGGCTGCAGACTGCAATACCACAGAGGCTGCAATCAGTGGAAAGTGTGCTGCAGTGATGTGGATGCAGCACAGAGTTATTGATACTGTTAACATATTAATGAGGGTTATCTTTTCTCTAGTTCTGAGCATCAGTTGCCCAGTAAGTAATGCATAATTAAAATAAAAGCAAAACACATTGGCAGTACTCAGCAGTTCACACAGCATTTGTGTAGAGATAAAGTTAACTTTTCGGGTCAATGGCCTTAAATCAGAACCCTTTTCTATTGATGTTTAATCAATGTTCCTTTTAACTTGTAAGCTACAGTAAAAGGCTTAAAACTTGATCTTGTTACGCAATGCCTTCAAGTCAGTCTCTAAATGTACACATCTTTTTAAAAGAAAATGATTTCGAAAGGGATCGTAACATTGTACAGAGGTCGCATGTGGTACCTCTTTGCATTATGCTAATATAGACACAGCTGGACATACCAATTAAGGTCTTATCTTCCCTAAAGTGGTGAGAAATTCTTCAAAATGCAAGACAAAAACAGAAACTTCCTGGAAAATTTCACAAGCATAATAGTTTGATCTTTTGATGCTCCCATGAAGCACCTTTGGGGATATTGCAATGCTACCAGTGCTATATAAATGCAAGTTATCGCTATGCAAAATTGATATCCAACAGTAATCAAGCCAAAATCCCCCTTCTAGAAATTGAAAATTACAACAGCACAGATTACCTGGGTGGAGAATCCCATCTTCGGCCATTAGCATGAACATAGTTACTGCTTTGAAACAGTGCACACAATTAATCTAAAGGACAAACAGCTGGCTTTGACCTTCACAAATCTAATACCACTATGTTAGAGGTAGGAATGGTTCAGCCTTCTAAAACCAGCATATCCACAGGAAATAATGACTGTACTGTGACTGAACTTTGCTGCAGTAATATTCAAAAGGGAAATGAGAAGCATGCTTACAGCAGGAGTTTGCTATTGTGTGAAATTCAGAGTCATGTCAAAAGCTCAGAATCCTGTTGCCAGTCTGAAACCACATGATTTCTACTTCCATCACAGCAGCAAAGAACAGAGGGTATCTGTAACATGCAAATAGAATCACCTGGAATGTTAATAATTTACAGCTTCCACAAAATGTTGTTATCCTTAAAATCAAAAATGTTAACACAAATAAATTGCAACTTTCCAAATAACCTGCTTAATGATTAGTGGTGGGCCACTTTCTGTTCGTTCAATGTCAGTTATTAAGATAGGCACAACTCTCTCGCATTACATTATAAATATAATTAACTCCACTCAATTAAGTATCTTAACCGCAGCAGTTTCAAAAGTAAAGTGTGTGCCACAAATATTCAACAGGCCTTGATTTTGGCCTTATTAAGGTTTACGTGTTTTCTATAAAATGCTGAGGGATTATCACAAAGAGGAACAAAAGCTAAACGGTTTAACATTTCTAGTTGAACAGTAGAGAGCAGGATTTTAGACAACTGCAACACCAGAGACACCAACATGCTGTGGCATAATCTCAAAGATTATTCCGCAAGTCCAAAAAGCCTGGAACAGAGGCTTGAAATGCTAAGAATACTAAGGGCAATACACACTCAAATTTCAGTTGTAGTTTACAAGGATGTGTCAGACTGGAAAGTTGCAAATATAATCAGTTTATTCAAGGAAGGTAAGGAAGAAGAAAACAGGAAACTAATATGCAGTTAGCTTGATGCTTATTGTGAGGAACATATTAGAATTGATCATTAAAGAGATTATAATAGTATTCTTGGAAAATCTCAAGATAAGTGGGAAGAATCAACATGTTTTCAAAAGGAAATCAATTTATTGGAATTCTTCAAATGAGTCACATGTGCTGTAGAAGAAGGGCAGCCTGGAGGCATAATATACAGACTTAGTTTTCCAAAAGGCATTTGACGAGGTGCTACATTACGAAAAGGAAAAGCTCATGGTGGGGGGGTTACATATTGGCATGGATAGAAGACTGGCTGACTGGAAGAAAACAGGGAATATGCATAAACGGGATTTTTGTCTGACTGGCAGAATATGACAACTGAAATCCCTATTTTGGGACCTCAACCTTTTACAATTTATAACAATGATTCAG
The DNA here is from genome assembly GCF_047496795.1 of Chiloscyllium punctatum. Classification (NCBI taxonomy): domain Eukaryota; kingdom Metazoa; phylum Chordata; class Chondrichthyes; order Orectolobiformes; family Hemiscylliidae; genus Chiloscyllium; species Chiloscyllium punctatum. Next base: position 44,658,094 of record NC_092750.1, on the reverse strand, counting down.
ATGAGGGGAACAAAGACATGACGGGTAGATTCACAGACAAGACTAAGAAGGTAAGAAAGTGCGATGTGAAGGTGACATAAGGAAGTTACAATCAGATATAAATTCATTGAGTGGGCAAGAATCTGGCAAATGGAATATCATGTGCCATAATAGGAAGTTGTTCACTTTGGCAGGAAGAACTTTAAAAGTGCATTAATTAAATGGAGAATAATTGCAGAATTCTGAGGTTGAGAAAGATTTAGGTATTCTGGATCAGGAGTCTCAAAATGTAAATTGATACATTGTGCAATCAAGAAGGCTAATTGGATGCTATCCTTCAGTATAAAAAGAATTGAACATAAAAGGATGTTATGCTTCAGTTTTACACAATATTGATAGGACCACAACTTGAATATCATGTGCAGCTTTAATCTTGCTTTGTTTCATACATTGATGGAATATGGGCACGGTTAGCTAGGCCTGCGTTTATTGATCATCCCTAGTTGCCCTTGACAGGGTGGTGGTGAGCTGCCTTCTTGAACTGCTTCAATCCATGTGCTGCAGACCCATAACAATACTGGGGAAGTAGTTCCAGTGACACTAGAAGGAACAGTCATATATTTCCAAGTCAGAAGAGTGAATGGCTAGGATGAGAACCTGCAGGTGGTGGTGATCCTATGTATCTGCTGTCCTTGTCGTATCATACAGACAAAAGAAAATATCAGGCAGGAAGAGATCAGCCAGACTACCTAGCCTGTCCGACACAGTGATGCACTCTCCATCCATACTTAACTGAAAACATCTAATCTCCTGCAAGGTGAGAAACAGATCAGATACAATAAATTTGAAAAAATCTACAGATTCTCTTAGATGATTAAGTATAGTTCAGGAGTCTATACGACACCTGTCTTTTGTCCAAGATGATCTCCATCCCAGTCAGAAACAGATCCTGCTCTCCCTTCAAGCTGTACATTGAACCAGTGTTCATCACAAACATTGGCATCCCTTTGTCCAGGTCAACCAATCATTGGAAAACTAATAGCCAACCAATGTCATTTTCACCATATGCAACTTGTAAAAATGACTTCCTCAACTTCAAGTAACTTAACTACTTGAAAGCTCTTGCCTGTGCAGACACAACCAAGTCTCTTCATTAGTTTATAAACCTTGATCATATCACTCCTGAGTTAAGGCTTCGCAAAAACACACAGACATTGATGTTGATGCTTACCTGGCTGGAGCTGAATTTGCACCCCTCTTCCATGTCTTCTGGAAACATGCAATATTTCCCCTTACCATGAGTACAACAAAAACTCAAGACTCAACAAATATATTTTACGAGGAAAGAATAAATTGTTTTGTTGTGAATTATTCAATGAATACAACCTCATGCCCTGTGTCCTGAGAACTGAGTGTGCATTTGCTGTGTAGGAAAGGATCCATTTTTGTTCTACAAATACTTAATTTAGTTTGCAGTTCGCGCTAAAGTGAGAGCTATAGTTTAAATTCTGGAGCCTAGCCCTAAGTAGGGTTTCTTTAAGGGTTCCAATGAAACAGTAATTTAATTAAGAAACAGATTAAAATTGATCCTCCATTAGTGAATATTGTGTTAATAACATATAGAAGTAAGAAACTTAAGCACTTGAATGTGACTTATAGTCAGATGCCAGAATTCAGAGCTTCAGGGAGTGAGGGGACAAAGGGAAAGAAGTGTTTGGTTGCTCTCACCTAAAGTTTTTGAGCATCCAGAAATTGATTCCTACTCTGCTCCAGCAGAAGTAGTTATTTAATTAGCAAGCAACTGTTAAGTGATTAAAATTTATCCTGTTTCTAGGGATCAAAACAGTATATTTTGAGACATGAGTGATCAAAGGCACAGATCGTGAGGCATACCTGCAGTGAAACCAGCTGCAGAATGATATTAGAAATCACAGCAAGTGCAGGGAATTAAACAGGTGAGGATTTTTAGTCTTTAAAGTATAAGGAAGGTTTTAAGTTTGTATTATTTAGGTTTTTAGTCTTCTGTTAAAAATGTGCAAGGGGCAAAGGATTCTTCAATTGTAAAGAACAGGTGTAGTAGTGTAATCAAAGTTTTTAAAAATGACATTGATAGGAGGACAGGTGATATGTGGTTGTTGCAGCATGTGGGAGCTGCTGGGCACTGAGGTGAACCAGAGTTAAAACATCTGCAGTAACCATTTGCAGCTTGAGGCACTTGGGATTTGAGCAGGCATTGTGTTACAACAAGGATGGGGAAAGATATCTGGACACTTTGTTCCAAGAAGCAGTCATTCAGATTGGATAAATCAAATTTGGCCAAATATCAGGGACAGAAGGAAATGACTGCAGGAGAGGAAGGTATGGGGACACAGGGTATAGGAGCCTCAACCCCAACCGTCCAACAATGAGGATCTTCCAAGTTGTATGGATGAAAGCTGAGACAGCATGTGCAAATTCACCATGGCACTGTGATACAGGGAGCCATTGAAATTGGGGAGGAAATGGAAATATGGTAGTGACAGGGATCAGTATAAGTAGGGAAATGGATTCTATTTCTGGCATGTAAGAATGTGAATCACAAAGGCTATGTTGCTTTCTCAAGTGCCAGAGTTAAAGATATCTCCTCAAAGCCTGAGACGAATTAGGAGTAGAAGGGAGGGACGCAGTTGTTCTCATTCACATTGGTATAAACAACATTGATACAAATAGAAAAGGCAGCCTACTGAAAGAATATGAACAGTTTGGACCTAAACTGAAAGCAGAACCTATTTGGATTACTAAATGAACCATGGGCAAACTTGTATAAGATAAATGAAGTCAAGGAGTTCAACGTATTTCTGAAATATTGGTGTGGGAGGAATGAATGTCAGTTTATAGAGCAGGAACACAAGTACTGATGGGCCTAGATTCACTTGAGTCATGCTGTGACAGTGACTGACAAATTGAATGACTAAGCATAAGGTTTAAACAATTTAAGGTTGTAGTTCCAGGAGGCACAGCTATTCTGGAGAGGGAATGTGTAGGTTTACAAAAATAAAATGGCAGCATTGCAATGCATCTATTTAAGTAATGACACCCAAAGTGGGAAATGAAGGGGCAGAATGGACAAACAAGTAAAATAGCAAAATTAATGGCTTTTCACTTGAATACACATAGTATTCAGAACAAAATAAAAATAAACAGCACAAATAGACCAAAGCTGGAAGTGTAGTGACAGCAAACAAGGTTGCCTCAGAGTCCAACAAGATCTTGATCAGATGGGCCAATGAATGGCAGATGGAGTTTAATTTAGATAAATGTGAGATGCTGACTTTTGGAAAGGCAAATCAAGGCAGGACTTATACATTTAATGGTAAGGTCCTTGGGAGTGTAGCTGAACAAAGAGACCTTGGAGTGCACATTCATAGTTCCTTCAAAGTGGTGTCACAAGTAGGCAGGATAGTGAAGGTGTCATTTAATATACTTACTCTTATTGGTCAGTGCTTAAAAATGTGTTGCTGGAAAAGCGCAGCAGGTCAGGCAGCATCAAAGGAGCAGGAGAGTCGACGTTTCAGGCATAAGCCCTTCTTCAGGCTTATGCCCAAAATGTCGATTCTCCTGCTCCTTTGATACTGCCTGACCTGCTGCGCTTTTCCAGCAACACATTTTTAAGCTCTGATCTCCAGCATCTGTAGTCCTCACTTTCTCCTCCTTTATTGGTCAGTGCACTGAGTACAGGAGCTGGGAGGTCACTTTGCAGCTGTGCAGGACATTGGTTAGTATATTTCTGGAATACTGCTTGCAATTCTGGTTTCCCTGGTATAGGAAGGATGTTGTGAAACTTGAAAGGGGTCAGAAAGGATTTACCAAGATGTTGCCAGGGCTGGAGGATTTGAGCTACAAGGAGAGGCTGAGTTGGCTGACATTATTTTCCATAGACTGTCGGAGGCTGAGGGGTGACCTTCAAAAGGTTTATAAACTCGAGAGGAAGGATAGGGTAAATAGACAAGGTCTTTTTCCCAGGTAGTGGAGTCCAATACTATTGGGTATACGTTTCAGGTGAAAGGGGAAAGATTTAAAAGATACCAAAAGGGGCAACATTTCATGCAGAGGGTGGTGCATGTATGGAATGAGCTGCCAGAGGAAATGTTGGAGGTTGGTATAATTACAACATTTAAAAGGCATCTGGATGGGTATATGAAAAGAAGGATTTAGAGGGAAATAGGCCAAATGGAACTAGTTCAATAGCATGGACAAGTTGGTCTGAAGTGTCCGTTTCCACACTGTATGACGCTGCAACTAGCATGTTTTTAGAAGATTTGTAGCTCAGTTTGAGGTTCTGGATGTAAGTTTGTTCGCTGAGCTGTAAGGTTCGTTTTCAGATGTTTCATCACCATACTAGGTAACATAATTAGTGAGCCTCCAGTGAGGCACTGGTACTATGACCCCCTTTTTATTTGTGTGTTTAGGTTTCTTGCAAGAAACCTTGCAAGAACTGTAACAAACACTACAATGGACAAACAGGCAGAAAACTAGCCACCAAGATCCATGAAAATCAATTAGCCACAAAAGGACATGACTCCCTCTCACTAGTATCCTTACATACAGATGAGAAAGACACCACTTCAACTGGGACAACACATCCATCCTTGGACGAGCCAAACTGAGACACCCACCAGAATTCCTAGAAGGATGGTATTCCAACCGGAACTCTATCAATGAACACATTGACTTAAGATCCCATTTACCACCCTCTGAGATAAAGAACAAAAATTACATCACCACAGGAAATGACACTACCAACCAAAAGAAACCTAAACACATAAAAAGAGGGCCATACTACTAGTGCTTCACTGGAACCTCACTGGTGTTACCTAGTATGGTGATGAAATGTCTGAAAACGAACCTTCTAGCTCAGTGAGCAAACTTACATCCAGACTTTGTGACTCTAATAGCAGATATTGGATGTCATTATAGAGACATGGTTACAAGGAGATCAAAGCTGGGAACTAAATATTCAAGTACGTAGCTTTTCAAAAAGATGGGCAAGGTGGAAAGGGTAGTAGGGTAACTTTATTAGTAAACAATACAGGAAGTATGATAGCAACATATTATCATGGATCAGAGGATATAGAACCCAAATGGGTAAAGGTAAGAAATAGCAAGGGGAAGATGATACTGGTGGGAGTAAGTCTATAGGCATCCTAATAGCAGTAGGATGCTCTTCGGAGGGTCAGTATGGATTCAATTTATTGAATGGCCTGCTTCCACATTGTAGGGATTCTAAGGGTATAATGTTAGAATAAATGGTTGGCCAATTAGGACAGATATTAGGAGGGAGTTTGTCTCTCAGACAGTAATGAATCTTGGAATTCTTTATGTGGAATTCTTTATTAGAGTACTGTAGAATTATTTAAGGCTGAGATAGATTCTTAATCAGTGAGGGATCCAGAGGTCTGGGGAGAAGGCAAGATAGTGGAGTTGAGGATTATAAGATCAGTCACGATCCCACTGAATGGCAAAGCAGACTCAACCAGCTGAATGGCCTAATTCTGCATTTATGTCTTATGGTCTTTGGCCAGAGACAGGGCTTCACAGCTTTCTCAATAAAACTTCACAGCAATGCTATTTTCTTTCACAAGCCTTAATTTTGCCTCCTGCAGCCGCAGTTTTCAAATGGTGGATTACTATCCAAACTGGGGTTACAGAAACAACAAAGGGATAATGCTCTGATATGGTGACAATGTGATGCAAACTGGCTAATCCTGACTTTGCCTTGTATGCATGTCAGACTAGGATCCTTTTCTTTCTCTGAAAAGTATTTAAAAATGCTGCCTGGTGGTCCACAGCCAGATCCTGGCTTGATATGAGTACGTGTGAGTGCATCCTTGTGCATGTGTGCACTTGCACGTGTGGTGTGAGAGCACATGAACATGTATTGCATCTCATAAATGTGGGATAGGGAGAGGGGTTTCACAAAAAATTGGGAGAACTTACTGAAACCACTGTTTAGTAACTTTGCATGTTATGTTCTATATTTGTTCAGAAACACTTCATTCTCCATGGGTTGGGAAGAACACTACTCTACATTTGGTTTGTTACTTAATTTAGGAATCAAATCATTGTTATTTTGAACTGCATTATATGTAGGCAGAATCCACAGTAAATCTACAACCTCTGGTTGTATAATTATCATGGTGTCCTTTGAAAATATCACAGAAAATTAAGTTTATTTAACTCTCTAACAAAGTCAATAACATCAAGGCAGTCTTTAGGGTATTTTCATGTGATTTGAATATAGATTAGTAAACGTTGAATGCAAATATGAACATCAATAGAAACTGTTGCTTTCTGGACAAGGTCAATGAGCTGGACTGGCTCTGATGAAGTGATGGACTCAAGTTCATAAAATAATAGCATTTATAGTAAGCACTAGAAAACAATTGTTAATATGATGTACTTTATGTTGACGCAAACTACACAAATTATGTACTACACATGACTAGGCTGCTTTACGGCTTTGTTTTTGTTGACATCTGGGGTTATACTAATTTTCAATGTTAAAACAATGCCACATAGAAAAACAGGTTGGGGAAGCATTGCCTTAGAGTGCGGATGTATATTTAGTTGTAGACATGCTCAAATGGATAACATTGCACTGCACAAAGTTAAAAACCATTTGTCGAACATAAATCTGTTGCTTCAAAATATTATCATCCTTTTCATTTCTAACATTTGCATTTAGCTTTGGATTGTCAGAAAGTTTATGAATGGGGTCAATTTTCTAATGCTTATATCTGGATTTTACAGTTTCTTTTGGAAGGAGTTATCTGGTTTTGTTTGGATTCCACTCCACATATTCATTTAAATAAAACAAAACTGCTGATGCTGAAGATCTGAAACAAATAAAAACAGAAGTTGCTGGAGAAACTCAGCAAGAGTTGTGAACAGTCACTAGACTTGGAACATTAGGTCTATTGTTGCTATGTTCGTGGGATTTTTTCTCACTCCGAAACTGGATTCATGTTGGTATTATCAAAATTACTTATATACAAAAAAGTTGTCATTACAGTGAATGCCATCGAGGATTTGCAACTTATACTGTAAGGTGCTTACTGCTGTTATACAAATCACAGGATGGCGTAGAGCATCAGTCAAAGGAATATTTTGCTTTGGTTACAACTTTCCCACATTCAAAGCAAAGAGGATAATTCTTAGACTCATGTAAACATTCTGCAAATCAGTGGCCCTAAATGATTGTTTGAATGCTTCAGCATATACCTCAGAAATATATTGAAAGATTCAAGCTCTGTTTTGAGAACCACTTTACAGGAAAAGCATGCAATTAAGATATGAATTTGTCAATGTTGTCCTAGTTAATTCAGTTACTGTAATTAAAGTACATAGTTTCAAAATGAAAGTTGTGTTAGAGACAAACTAAATCCCCAGCTAAATCTCATTAACTTCATTTAGGTTCTCAATCAGATTCTAATTTTATAATACTTATTTAAAGAGATATTTGAATTGAGATTTGACTTTATTCACATTGTTGACTTTCCAAATTAAGTTTACATTATGTTGCCTTAGCAAATGTGCTGAGAACAGATAAAAATAAGGAATTAGTCATGGGATTGAAAAGACAAACAATACACACTCGTGCTTCCAGAGAGAATCAAGGCCAACATATATTTGTCTCAACATGGAGGCACATTAATTAACCAGTTGAGTTTACTTCATTTCACAAGTCGAAGATGAAGAGTTGAGCTTTCTAAATTATGCATAACTGAAGACATGTGTTGAATAAAGCAACAATAGCTGTCATCATTTATTCCTGATGTGAGTTTGCAATTTATTGTCTACTTTCAACAGATTGATTACCAAAATGTTTTGTGGCTACAGTGAAGGTTAATGAAGGTTAAATTGCAATAACCAATGTACTAATTTAGTTAGATCTAGAAAAAACTTATACATTGATTCTTTGGCTTACTCAGGGGGAACATAATGTGCTTTGTACCTTGAATATTTGTCCATTTTAATCCATTGTCCTCACCACAAAATCAATTACCTAAAGCTAATCAAGTTCCTTGAAAACTTTTAAGTTCTAAGCATTCCATGTGTTGCATTATTAAAATATTTAATAAATATTATGACCCATACATAACATAGGCATTGAGGTTTTAATAAACATTCACCTGAAGTAGAAGTTTAGGGTGTTCAATTTTGTAAACACTTTTTCCCAACTCTTCAATTCCAAAGAATTGGTGAGGCCAGTTGTTCATTTGACGTCCATGCAGGTAAATACAATTTTTAAAACGGCATTGTTTCACATCAAATCATCAAACTTCCAAAAACGTTCTTCCTCCATACACACACATCTAGTTCACTGATCTCTCCAACCAGACTACATTTTCAAATAAAAAAGCATTATTTTTCAAATAGATGACCTAAAGGAATGGTATTTTTTCTTTGTGGAAAACTTTGGGAGGTTATACTTTTTTTTTTGGGTGTCAGCCCATTTTTCCTTCATTCTCCCAAAAGTTCATCTGAGATTGCCGTTCCAAAGGCTACCTGGGGTTAGTTCACCCAAAAATAATCAGGGATCAGGGATTTAATACCAGGCTTCTCTGTAATCACCCCTCCCCACAACCAGGCTCCAACTCTTATTCCCACTGTCACTTATCTGCATAGCTCTCAGTCTTAGAGTACACAAAGCTGTCGTTCTTCCTAGCTTGAAGGCTTTTCGTGCAGGTTCAGAATTCCGTTTATAATGGCCTAATTCTTTACTAGGTTGCATTTGATAATATTATGTGTGAGCTGCAGAAGTCCCAGAATATGCTTTGTTATTTATGTATTTCAGCGCTGTGGCTTTGTTCAAAGATGAATAGATTGATCCTTGATCTGAGGCAGGAAATGTTATAAACTGTACAAATTGCCTTCAATTCCAGCCTGTTGATGTATCATTTGACGATTGAAAGGACCATAAATTTGGCAGACATCTGCCTTCCAGATGGGCTCTCCAGCCAGACAGAAAAGCATTCGTTAAAGTGATCAAAGAATGTGAAAGTCGTTGCAGCCTGACACCTGCTTGGACAATGATACACATTTCTACAATATTGTCCAGCTTTTCAAAACTGGTAACTACCAATTTGGGATTGGAGGTTACATTTGTTGTTAGGATTTCAAGGAAGAAACAGCCAGAATACTCCTCCCTGATTGTATCATCAAAGCAAACCACCTAACTTTGGGTAATTAGTCATGAAAGAGAGGGAAAATATGCAAATCCCCTCAAGACTATAGAAAAATAGGCAGATTTTTAGTTGATTGTTCTCTGCGAATAATTTGTAGACGATGTAACAAATCACCATATAATAATTTTATAATTTCCTTCAAAAATGGCTAAATATTGTATCAATAGCTCTCCCTCTTTTAAAGCAAGCTTTTATAGCAGCTTTTTGGGCTGACAAAAGACAATTCGGACAAAGTGTGGACTGCAGATGCTGGAGATCAGAGTCGAGAGTGTGGTGCTGGAAAAGCACAGGTCAGGCAGCATCTGAGGAGCAGGAGAATTGACGTTTCAGTTAAGAGCCCTTCTTCAGGAATGAGGCTTGTGGACTGGGGGGCTGAGAGATAAATGGAATGGGGTAGGACCGGGGGAAGATAGCTGAGAGTGCGATAGGTGGATGGAGGTGGGAGTAATGATGATATGTCGGAGGGGAGAGTGGAGTGGATAGGTGGGAAGGAAGACGTACAGGTAGGACAGGTCATGAGGATGGTGCTGATTTGGGGGGGTTGGATCTGGGATAAGTTGGGGAGAGGAGAAATGAAGAAACAGGTGAAATCCACATTGCTGTTGTGTGGTAGAGGATCCCAAGGCAGAAGGTGAGGCTTTCTTCCTCCAGATGTCGGGGGGTTAGGGAGTGGTGATGGAGGCCGCCCAGGATGTGCATGTCCTTGGCAGAGTGGGAGGGGCAGTTGAAGTGGGAGGGGGAGTTGAAGTGTTCAGCCACAGGGCAGTGGGGTTGTTGTTGCGGGTGTTCTGAGTGTTCTGCAAGTAGGCGCTGTGTCTCCTGAATGTAGAGGAGACTGCAACAAATACAGTAAATGATGTGTGGAAGTGCAGGTAAAACGAATCAATGTGCAAGGCTCCTTTGGGGCATTGGATCGAGGTTAGGGGGAAGGTGTGGGTAGAGGCTTGCAATTCCTGCAGAGCCGGCGGGGGGATGGAGGATGGGTTGGTGGGAGAGTGTGGATCTGACAAGAGAGTCGCAGAGAGAACGGTCTTTATTGAACACAGATAGGGAGGGAAATATATCTGTGGGTGGTGGGGTCCATTTTTTAGGTGGCGGAAATGGCAGAAAATTTCATTGCTCCTAACACCTGGAGGAAGAACGCATCATCTTCTGCCTTGGGACCCTCCAACCACATGGCATCAATGTGAATTTCACCAGTTTCCTCATTTTCTCTTCCTCTACCTTATCCCAGACCCAACACCCCAAATTGGCACCGCCATGGTAACCTGTCCATCTTCCTTTCCACCTATCCGCTCCACCCTCCTCTTTGACCTATCACCGTTACCCCCACCTTCATCTACCTATCACACTCTCAGTTACCTTCCCCCCAGCCCCACCCCACCCTCATTTAGCTCTCAGCTCCCCAGCACACAAGCCTCATTACTGATGAAGGGCTCTTGCCCAAAACATTGTTTCCCCTACTCCTCAGATACTGCCTGACCTACTGTGCTTTTCCAACACCACCCTCTTGAAACAAAAAGAGGACAAAAGCTATTATCTCTGCCATGGACATATCCCTACCACAAACACTGAAACAAAATATTCTTAATCCTGTTGGGAAATGGGAGGTGATCCCATGACCCACGTGTAAACCCAATCTCTGAAGGTTTTACAGGACATCCTGCCAAGTGGAGAGCCACGAGCTGACTTTGTGGGCTTCCAAAAAAGTAGGGCAAATTACCTTGAATATCTGTCCCTTGTCATTGGACAATTAAAGAAATAATTGGCAAAATCCCTATAGAGCAAATACATAAACAAATATACCAATTGACCTTTTCCCCCTTGAGAGTAAGACATTGTCACAAGGTGGACCAATAGTGTCACCTACCTAACGACGTGTTTAGCTCAAGATGAATTCAGCCAAATACTTTGGCTCTCCCAAAAAGACTGAAGAAAATGGAAAAACTGACACTTTAATCCACAGAGATCAGCTTCATTGATCTTTTTGTTCAATTTGGGACTAATAAAATTGTTCTGGAGAGACTGCCACCGTCAGCCAATGGGATCAGTATCTCATTGCTTTAACATTTCCATTTATCCAACCTGATATCACTAAATTGTTCTCAGTCTTTGCAAGTCATGTGTTTTCTGCCTGCTCAAATGATCTCTAATCAAAACTGTTGCTTCTTAACAAAGATTATAAACTGTTTTAAAATCACAATTTTTGATTGTCCACTGTGCGTAATCTGTGACTCATTTACCCGAAATCTTACAATCATGAGATGATAAGGAGTTTGTTTAGATTACTTATAAACAAAATTAGCTTGAAGCTGTGCTTTCACAGGTATTATTGAATATCAGGTTATAATCTCCAAGCCATGGGCGTTCATCTAAAATGCTTCATATTTTCTGAGGTTCCCATTTTAACGAGATACTTTGAGCAGAACAGTATTCTGGTCAATGATGAAATGCCTTGAAAACCTAGGAAGTAGTGCTGCCATCCTGTTGCAATACCACGTTCACTTCATTTGTTTCAATGCTCAGCTAACGTTCAATGATGTTTAATCATTTCATGTCCCGAAGGGAATGGAAAACTCTCTTTTGGAATGCCAGACTGTGTGCGCCTGGGTTTACCATCTGTCTAAATGTAAAATGCCTTGGAATTTTCTCGTACATTGAAGACATTACATAAATGCAAATTACTATGGTTATCGAACTGATGTTGTTGAGCTATGGTAATACCAGCTGCGTGAATTTTCTTGCTGTCTGCTAAAGGGCATAAGCCCAGGAAATGTCAACTGAAGCTTCAAAATAAGAGACAACACTGAATGATGCATCACTTCCCATTAAATTTCTTGGACAACTTTCTTTTGGGATTTGGGTAAGATAGAGATTTGGGTTAACTTGCACTTACTGATCTGTCAGTGATCTTGGAAGAGCACAACATAAAGCTGTGATAAAGGTCTGTTTGATCGATACTCAGACAATGCTGGACCAGCAACAGGATCAAGATCACAAGTCAACCCAAACAGATGTTCATTCAAGCTTAATTACAGAATTGCTTGACTGCACAACAGGGAAAGGAGTAGTCACATGAGCAAGGCAAAAAGGTTTATTTTATCCCCACCCAATTTCTCCCCTCTTCTCTTGTCCCCAGTGCATTGTTCCTTAATTAGGCATAATTAATAACAGCAAGGCTACTTAATCACTGGGGTGTCAATGGTATTCACTCAAATGTCACATAAATACTCTAAAGTGGAGTTGCAGGAAAATAGCACTGGAAACAAAGACTTATTTTGTCCCTATCAGAGAGGGACTCTGGGCCAAGTAGGGATCAACACCACCACAGGTGTAGAGTTCAATCAACTCAGCAATTGATAAGGCACTAATCAACATGCCATAGTTAATCACTCAATAAGAATAGTGACCAATCACTGGAAAGTTACTTCTTTCTGATTTTTAAATTCAATTTCTGATCTCGATAAGATTTGCAGAAAACGACAAACGAATGGACACCATTCAAGACATTTTGTTGAAGCTAACATATTGTTCCTTTTTGTTCTGACAAGACTGATCACAATTATGTGGCGGACATTTTTACTGTAGCTATTTGACAGTTCAAATAAAAAGAATTTAGGCAGTGCTACAATTAAAAACTACCTCATTCGGCAAGATAAAGCTTCAAACAGTTTGAGAGATATCACATTGGATTCTGAAAGACTGATTTTTTTTTAAAAAAAGAGTGAAAACCAATCATATATTTCAATGGAGGGACAAAAGTTGACTAGAAAACAGAACAGAAAATTCTATTCAAGCATTCATTATAGTTTGGAAACATTCTGGTGCTACTTGATGAGGACTAATGGATAGCAAATAATTGAGGGGAAAAGATCTAATAAAAACTGTGCTTTCCAGATCGCAGCTTATATGGCAGGGAGTCATTTCAAGTAATTAGATGATCTCATCTTTTTCACTTGTCCACTAGTCAAATCTACATAAGATATTTAAGGCAATTACATGGCTTTCAGTCACCAGACTTCAATCCAGTCCAGCAAATGAGGATGGATCTATATGCAGAAAATGAAAATAGGCGTAAGTGAAAACCACAAAGTCACACACTGCTGTAGTGTTAGATATCAGTTCAAACTTGAAAGAGTTGCCAGAAACATCCTGCTGAGAAATACCCACTTTGTCAAAAGTTGGAAACTGAAATCCAAAAGAAGAACAATGAAGTTAAGTGTATAAATAAAAAATTTAAAACTGCAGGCTGGTTAAAAATAAAAGAATATATTTATTTTTGCAGCCTATATTACTCCTACGCCACTGAAAACAGGAATAAGACATTATACGAAACCTTGAAAAGTTTATGTTAGTATTGCTGTCCACAAAGAAGAAGAAAACAATGATGAGGGATTTCAATAGAATAATTAGGGAAGTGCAGTTTCCACTGGCAGGTGGGCCGGGAGCCATAAGACACGGATTTAAAATAATTGGTAAAAAGCCAGTGTGTGACTTCAAATTACAATGACCTGAAAGGCACTGCCTAAAAGTATGTGGAAAGCAGGTTCAGCAAATAATTTCAAGGAGGGAACTGAATTTACATTTATAAATGCAACATTTGCAGGAATATGGGGTAATTCCAGGGGAGCAGATTAACTGTCTGAATTTTAAAAGAACACAATGGGCATAATAGACTATTTCTGTACTGTATATTACAGGATTTAATTGGATAAGATCCATGTAGACCATTTGACATTAGCTTGTTTACTGCACTCAGTATAGTTTAGTTCATTTTCTCTGTTGAGTTCTGTGATTATTTTGCCAATACTCCTCTTTGGCTACACAGATGAATACAGAACACAATACAATGCATGGCTAGTGCCACTGAGAAGGTGGCTCACCTCCTGTTATGATATGCAATTGTGGCTGCTAGAATTGACATCAAGAAGCGAACTGCTTTCAAAGTTGCGTCAATAGAGTTCAACACCTGAAAGGGTGCACCAAGCTCTGATAGAGCACTGAAGACCTTGATGGAAGGTGTGCAGAGGACAAACATCCCATATCTGACGGTTGTTTTCAGAAGGTAATGGAGCAGTCAAAACGAGGTCAATGCCAGGGCTAGGAATGTCATTCTACAAGAATAAAAGTTAAACGAGTTCATACAAGTTGAAGTGAGTGAGTTCATCTTCAAGTTGCATGTCGTCATAACAGCAACACTAGTCTCATCCACTGCTCAATTCACTATATCCCCATCATCGTCCTACCAACATTCTCTATCAATTCTCATTCTTTCAAATCCTAAGTTGTACTTAACTCTTTCACACTCCGAACTACTGCAAGCCACACACCCCCAACTCTAAGCTCACACATTGACAGCTATTCAACAATGACAGCCACATGAACCAAACACTCCAAGCCACTCGTCAAAGCAGAGAAGTATCCCAGAAGATGGTAAATAGCAACAAGCGACAGCAAAAACTCGATGGGAATGTGTATATGTTTTAAGCTCTATAGAAGAGACATGAGGTCATGGTCCGTGCCATCTCTCTCCTGACTTTCCACTTCACCATCAACCCATATTCTTCAAATTCCCAATACAAGAAATAATGCAAGCATGCAATTCTTTCTTTCTCTAACTTTCACACTGCATCCCAATCCTTCACCTTTTCTTATCAGATACCCAAGAAATGGAATTTTCCCAGAGAAGGAAGAGAATGGAAAAACAGACAGTCGTTAAATCTAACACTCTCAGGTACAGATGCTGTATATAGTTAAGGTTGGCTTGGAAGATGGATCTGTACATACGGAGATACAACCACGAAGAAATCCAATGTGACGAAAGAATAGACTTGTCAGGTGCACTCTCGTATACGTACAGTACAGAACAGCGCTCAATGACTCCCCTCTGTTTCCATCAAAAGTTTCAACTACAAGCTTAGACTGCTGCTACTGTAGCACTGGATACCACAGCTCAAAGAGGTTTAATCTCTTCTCCAAAGTGACATGCCATTCTCTAAGAACGATTGAGGCTCTATGGAATGTGAGGCTGCTGTTCTCTCTTGGGATCAATCCAGTCACTCTGCCAGAACCCTGGCTGTTGACAGTCAGCTTTGACTGCCACAGCTTAGTCAAAACATCTAAATTTCCTCAATTAGTAGGTAATGGCCTTCCATAGTCTGTGATGCAGCCACTAGAGAGATGTCTTACAGGAGCTCCAACAACTTGGATTGAT
This sequence comes from Chiloscyllium punctatum, assembly GCF_047496795.1. Classification (NCBI taxonomy): domain Eukaryota; kingdom Metazoa; phylum Chordata; class Chondrichthyes; order Orectolobiformes; family Hemiscylliidae; genus Chiloscyllium; species Chiloscyllium punctatum. The sequence continues at coordinate 44,642,674 of NC_092750.1, read as the reverse complement.
ACAGTATCATTGGAATAAAATTTTGGTAGTATGGTGCTGGAGAAGTACAGCAGGTCAGGCAGCAACCGAGGAGCCAGAGAATCGACATTTTGGGCACAAGCTCTGAACCCCGATGAAGGGCTTATGACCAGCTGTGCTTTTCCAGCACCACGCTCTTGACTCTGATTTCCAGCATCTGCAGTCCTTGCTTTCTCCTAGAGTAAAACATTCCAAGGCACTTTAAAGCAAAGGCAATAATAGGGCTATATTAGATATGATCAAAAGCTTGGATGAAGAGCCAAGAGGAAAACAAGGTTAAGAGGTGGAGAAGTTGAAGGCTGGAGTTTCAGATTTGAGACAGTTGAAGGACTGGCCACCAGGGTGAAGGAATTAAAAGTGGGAATGCTCAAAAGATCATAATCAGAGGTGCATAGATATTGGAGGGTTAGATGGTTGGAGGCTAACAAAGCAACAGCAAACATCATGTCACAGAAGGATTTGAAAACAGAATTTTAAAATTAAGGTATTGCTTCACCAGGAGGCAATAACATGAATTTGCTAAGATAAATCTGACAATGTGAAAATCAATAAGACAAATCCCTTGAAAATTGAGTCTCTCTTGTACTCTCTTGCTAAATTGCAACTATAACCATGAAGGTTATCAAGTATCTTAAAGCAACAGCTGAATTTTTTCAAAAGTATATGAAAATCATACCATTCTCATTTGTACAGATCAATATTGTCTACTATCTCAAGCCCTCAGATATACACTTATGGAGCAAAGTCCACAAGAAATGCAAGTGCATAAACAAAAGTCAGCTTTATAATAAAACAATTAATCTGCATTTGATATTACTGTGCACTGACTATAATTTTCAATAATCTGCCCAGGTTTCATCAGTGCAATCAGCTGAATTTAGGCAAACCAATTTTAAAGATCAGAGGATTTTAAACACAAGTTACACTGAATGCAAATTAAGTGCCTGTGATCTTTAAAGTTGGTTTGTAAAACTTCATGCTGTAAACTAGCCCCTCATATTAACAGCCAATATTTCCCAGATTGAAATAACAAGCAAATTCAGTGTATTTGCAGCCACTGGAGAAGGCTTTTCAAATCAAGCTCTTTCAAATAAAACCTTCAAATATTAAAAAACATTAAATTTGCTAAGAAATGTGCAAGTCTATGATGAAACTAGTAAATGGTTCAGCATAGCTTTAGAGTCATAGAGTCATAGAGATGTACAGCATGGAAACATACCCTTCGGTCCAACCTGTCCATGCCAACCAGATATCCCAACCCAATCTAGTCCCACCAGCCAGCACCCAGCCCATAACCCTCCAAACCCTTCCTATTCATATACCCATCCAAATGCCTCTTAAATGTTGCAATTGTACCAGCCTCCACTACTTCCTCTGGCAGTTCATTCCATACACGTACACCCTGTGTGTGAAAAAGTTGCCCCTTAGGTCTCTTTTATATCTTTCCCCTCTTACCCTAAACCTATGCCCTCTAGTTGTGGACTCCCCGACCCCAGGGAAAACACTTGGCCTATTTATCCTATCCATGCCCCTTACCATTTTGCAAACCACTATAAGGTCACCCCTCAGCCTCCAACACTCCAGGGAAAACAGCCCCAGTCTGTTCAGCCTCTCCCTGTAGCTCAAATCCTCCAACCCTGGCAACATCCTTGTAAATCTTTTCTGAACCCTTTCAAGTTTCGCAACATCTTTCCGATAGGAAGGAGACCAGAATTGCATGCAATATTCCAACAGTGGCCTAACCAATGTCCTGTACAGCTGCAACATGACCTCCCAACTCCTGTACTCAATACTCTGACCAATAAATGATAGCATACCAAACACCTTCACTGTCCTACCTATCTGCGATTCCACTTTCAAGGAGCTATGAACCTGCACTCCGAGGTTTCTTTGTTCAGCAACACTCCCTAGCACCTTACCATTAAGTGTATAAATCCTGCTAAGATTTGCTTTCCCAAAATGCAGCACCTCGCATTTCTTTTAAGTCATTAAAGAAATGACTGGTGGACTCATTTACAATGCTTATTCTTTGAGATAAACTCACTTTCGGTTGTCTTAATGTCATTTCGGCAGGTTACTACTTAAATATACGATTTTTGTTTTAAAACTCAAGTCCAATGGTACTTGTTTATCAAATATTTTTTAGTTTGAGATTGTGAAGATGACATTACGACAGAAATGAGAATACATTCTCAATTCAGAAAATTCAGCAGGGGTCAGCTTTGTTGCTCTCCTGAACACTGCCTCTAACACCCGAATGTCTACTTTGTACCCCACCAACTAGAACTAGGTACAGTATTCAGACTTCCACTCACTTTTAAACAACTGCTTCAATATTCTATGAACTTTGCTGCTTTGCACTGGTTCAACCCTATTGAGTGCGAGATTCATTAAGACTTGTGCGTTTGTCAACTTTGTCATTCGGCATTAAATGATGTTGAAGCAGTTAAGTGCAATATTTCAAGTTCTTTACTTTAAATTTCACCTGGGCATTATTCTTATTTATAAAATTTGTCCAGCTGGTTTTGTAATTTCAGAGCTGCTTTCTTCAATTAGTTTGGTATCTCATGCATACACATGGCCACTTTGCCAATAATTTATGAATCCAGGTTGCAAATCAAAAATTAAAAAGAGTAGTGGTTTCAACACAATCTTTTGGGAACTGCACTCTGAAACTGGATAACACATTTCCCCCTCAACCTCTGCTCCAAAGGGTTTTCACTATTTTCGACAATTCAGCTAAGTCTTTGCTCATTTTGGAAATAGAATGTATTCAACTTATATATTCAACATTTTGATAGTTAAACCGTTCGGTTCTGCATTTGGCAGGAATGGACCTTGAATTCCAACTGGAGGCTGGTTCTCTGTTTTGTTTGCTGCTGACAGGAATGGATGAGGTGGTGAAATAGAGGAATGGTTGAATGGGAAGCGGGTTGGTGGGTGAGTGATAGGCAAGTGCATAAATAAGTGAAAGAAAGTGGAAGCTGAGTGAGGCAGGGTGAGTGCATGCGGGGGGGGGGTGAGTAAGTGAGAGGGTTGAATGAGTGAGGGGGTGATTAGGTGAAGGGAGATGAGTGAATGGTGAGTGATTAAGGTATGGATGAGTGAGGGACTGGGACAGATGAATGATTGAGTGAATAACTGAGTTGAGCAGCAGACTGAGTGAATGAGTAACTGGGGTTAAATGAGAGAGACTGGGACAAGTGAATGAGTGACTAGGAGCGAGTGAGTCACTCATCGGGGATGATTAACTAAGTAAGTGACAGGATGGTGGGTGAATGAATGACTGACTGGACGTGCTGGGCAGTTGAATGACTGATTGGCATTGCACAGGTGGATGAGTGAGTCACTGACTTGGCAGGTGAGTGGATGTATTAGTGACTGAGTAAGGCATGCGGTAGAATGAATGAATGATGGGAGTGGGGACATCAGCAAGAAAGATGCACACACACACACACACACACACACACACCTTTCCCCATCCCTTATAAAATCCTACCAAGTAAAAAAACATTCAGTTTGGTATGAATTCTGCTGAATATGCCCCACCAGAAGTGAACCATACAACACATATGGCACCAATCTGTGGAGAGCTACACATGTACATAAACTGTGCTTCTTTAAACTTAACAAAATAGGTGACAGCTAATCCTTGGTTTGTTTCTCAGGGCAATGCCTTGACCAGAGTCAACCTATCTGGTTTTAAATGCAAATAATGCTTAGCAGTTAACTGTAAATCACCATTAACTGATGCAGTAACTGTGGCAACACCTCTACCAATCAGAGGCTATTTGCGCACCAATTAGTTCTTTCCTCTCACACAGTGTAAATGCTCTTTGCCCTTGCCTTTGGGACTTCACATGAATTGTTCTGAAGAATTAAAGATAAAAGCTTTGACAAAATGCAACATTTTTCATCATCCTCAAACACAAAAAAATGAAATTATATTTGTATTGGCTGAGTCTTACTTAAATTATCACTGCGTTTACAGGAAGATGTACTAAAATTCCTTTGTTTTATTCAAAGGACCAAAGAATCAACATGAAGTTAATAACAAACTACAGCATATTCTTGATTAAGTGTAAATAAGTACTGATTTGACAGACATGCCATTTTAAATGGAATAGAAGCACAGATATAATCAAATAATTACAGCTGGCCTGAAACAATAAAACTGCAAAATAAAAGCAAAGTAGTGCATGTTATAGAAACCTGAAATAAAAACAAATAATGCTGGTCATACCCAAATATGACACACTTCTGAATACAGCCATATTTGGTTCAAAAGTTAGCTCTCTTTTTCTCTCCACAGATGCTGGCCTCACTTGCTGTGTTTTGTGAGCAATTTCATTCCATATACAATACAATTCCAATTTTATTTTTGCTCTTTTTGTAATGTAAAATAAATAATTTTACAGAACTCTGGATGTTTCTGTTCTAGTTTCTTTTAATTACATTCATGTAGTGGGATCTTGATACTTTCTTTTACTTTAACGCAGGATCACTGAGTGCAGCATAAACAATAGACAATAGGTGCAGGAGTAGGCCATTCTGCCCTTCGAACCTGCACCACCATTCAATATGATCATGGCTGATCATCCTTAATCAGTATCCTCTTCCTGCCTTATCTCCATAACCCTTGATTCCACTATCCTTGAGAGCCCTATCCAACTCTTTCTTAAATGAATCCAGAGACTGGGCCTTCACTGCCTTCTGGGGCAGAGCATTCCACACAGCCACCACTCTCTGGGTGAAGAAGTTTCTCCTCATCTCTGTCCTCAATGGTCTATCCTGTATTTTTAAGCTGTAAAAAAAAAATACTGGGTAGACCATTGAGGACAGAGATGAGGAGAAACTTCTTCACCCAGAGAGTGGTGGCTGTGTGGAATGCTCTGCCCCAGAAGGCAGTGAAGGCCCAGTCTCTGGATTCATTTAAGAAAGAGTTGGATAGGGCTCTCAAGGATAGTGGAATCAAGGGTTATGGAGATAAGGCAGGAAGAGGATACTGATTAAGGATGATCAGCCATGATCATATTGAATGGTGGTGCAGGTTCGAAGGGCAGAATGGCCTACTCCTGCACCTATTGTCTATTGTTTATGCTGCACTCAGTGATCCTGCGTTAAAGTAAAAGAAAGTATCAAGATCCCACTACATGAATGTAATTAAAAGAAACTAGAACAGAAACATCCAGAGTTCTGTAAAATTATTTATTTTACATTACAAAAAGAGCAAAAATAAAATTGGAATTGTATTGTATATGGAATGAAATTGCTCACTAAACAATTTGCTCACAAACCCAGGAAGAAAATAAATCAGTGAAAGAAATTAATACAACACAAACATGGATGAAATTGGAAATAACAATTACGATGTACCAAAGTTAATAAGAATTCTTCAACTTGGCTGAAAACCATCTTGCTTCTTTCACCAGAAACTAAGAGGTCTAAATTCACCATGCTTTTATTGGTTGAACAATTTACGTCAATTATTCAATATTTCACAGTTCTATCTGCTGGAAAGTAACTTCTTTTAAAAGCTTATTTCTGGAATCTATGATTTCAGAAGGGAAATAAAACTTGCCCTATTTGTATTCAGTATTTTCTAAAACAGTAAACTATGACCAAACTTCTATTAGTACTTCATTATGTAATTTATTTAAGCATAACTGGTATTTGTTCTGCAATTATCACTTTCTTTTTAAAAAGTAATATTTTTTGCTCCAATGAACGATTTGGTGGGACAAAAACATAAACGCGTGCCATGAAGTACACTATGGAGTATCAGCACACAAACACAATCACTACAATTTAATATTACTTTCTCTGCTAGTTAGCTGCAGTATCACACAGCAGTTGTGGTTGGGCAGCATCAACGGAGAGAAAACATTTCAGGTCAATAACCTTTCATTAAACTGTTAATTACACATCAGATGGAATAAGTGCTGATAGTAGGGGTTTTGTAACTTGAGTTTTTCCAACTGGAAGAGACCGTGGCTTACTTATAATTAGATTTTAGACAAGATATTTGAGACCGCGGGGCATTAGCAAGGATAGATCAATCTGAGTGGTGTTAGAATTTAGCTATCGGTGGATGGATGCCTCTCAAAACTGCATGTAGAAGAAGGGACAATGTTCACCTCAAGAAATTCCATAAGGAATAGTGTAGGGATGGAAGGAGAAGCCACTGTTGACTATAACCTGACTACTATTGGAAAGATAAAAGTGGAACCAAATCTGCACAGTACAGTTGAACTTAGCCATCTATAGTGACATCACTTGAAGTTTAGGTCGGTACTTAACTCCAACTGGTAAGATTCAAAAAGGACTGTTTGTTGGCTACCTCTGCTATTGATCAAAGTATGCTTTGCAAATATTACTTCTGATTTGTATTTTGGTCCTGGAAGCTAATAGAAGTTAAGGAATTGCAAATGCAAGATGTAAACAGAAAATACAAGAAATAGTCAGCAGACCAGGCAGCATCAATGGAGAGAAAATGTTTCATGTCAATAACCATTCATCAAACTGCCAACTAGGCTTTGCTGATGAAAGGTCATTGATGTGTAGTGTTAGCTGTATTTCTTTCTTCTCAACTATAGCTTCACCTGCTGAGTATTTACACCACTTTCTGTTCCTCTTTTAGATTACCAACACCTGCAGTATTTAGTTCTTTTCTTAAATGAGCAAAGATGAAATTATATTGTGAAGAAAATCATGTTGACAGGCATAACTGTCGTAAAAAAGGCCTGATCTATCAAGATTATGAAATGCAATTCCAATCAACCTAAGTTGCGCTGTCCTTTTAAAGTGCAGTGCTATTCCAACTTCAGAAAAAGGAAAGCTTAACTTTCACATATTAACAATCACTGAAAAATTTGATGATTTCCTAATAAAACTTATAGAAGCTATAATATTGAAAGCTTGACGTTAAGAATTGCCTATATTATCAGATCAGAACATGCCGGCTAAATAAATGACACAAAATGTAATTTTCATGAATAAATTCTATTCCCATCTTTTTCCATGATAATTATCTGTTAAATAGTATGAATAATTGCTAATCAGATAGAACATTTATATTATAGAATTCTGGGTTTACTGATTGAAGTGCTACAGTTATTTGAAACAGATAAAGAATACATCAGTTAAGTCCATAAATTACTTGCCAAAGATAATCTTCATTTTGTACTGTAGTTCTCAATAAACCTGCATTTGCCTGTCTAAATTGCTTCTATTCTGATGGTATGCAGAAACCAGCTTCACAAAAGATAATCCTGGACATTTCTGTCACCAAAATGAATGACATTTTAGAAACTCCGTTTGAGATAAGCTTTCAATCCTTCCATGCAATTCTAGGCAAAAAATATTGCTTTTAATGAAAGAAAAAAAAGTGACAATTGTAAAACAAAATTGATATAAATTCTGGACCTTGTGTACAGACATATTGGCAGGGTGCTAATATGCTAATTGATTGCTTCTGTAACAGAAGAAACCTGCAAGGGAGTATAGATACTTCGAGTGAGGGAGCAAAATCCTAGCAGATCCAGTGTAATGTTGTAAAGTAGGAGGTCATGCACTTAAGTTGAAATAATTAAAAAGCAGATTATTATTTAAATGTAGAGAGATCCCAATGGTTTACTGCAGAGGAATCGGAGTGTTCTTGTGTATGAAACACAAAAGTTAGCATGCAGGTGCAGCAAGTAAATAAGATAAATGGAATTTTGTACTTGACAATTAAGGAAATTGAGTCATAGAGATTTACAGCACAGAAATAGATCCTTCAGTTGCCCATGCCAACCCAATAATCTAAATTAATCTAGTCCTATTTGCCAGTACACACCCATCCAGATACCTTTTAAATGTTCTAATTGCACCAACCTCCACCACTTCGTCTGGCAGTTCGTTCCACACATGCAACACCCTCTGCACAAAAAAGTTACCCCTTACGTACTTTTTAAGTCTTTCCCCTAAACCTATGCCCTCTAGTTCTGGACTCCCCCCAACCCAGGGAAAAGACCTTGTCTATCTACTCTATCCATGCCCCTCATGATTGTATAACCATCTATAAGGTCAGCCCTTAGTCTTCAATGCTCCAGAGTAACAGCCCCAGCCTATTCAGCCTCTCCCTACAGCTCAAACCCTCCAACCCTGGCAACATCCTTGTAAATCATTTCTGAACCCTTTCAAGTTTCACAACATCCTTCCTGTAGGAGGGAGACCAGAACTGCAGATAATATTCCAAAAGTAGCCTAATCATGTCCTGTACAGCCGTAACATGAGTTCAACAATAGGGAAACCCCATTACAACTGTACAGGGTATTGGTGAGAACCCAACTGCAGTACTGTGTAGCATTTTAATTCACTGGACAGATGATTCCTGAAGCAAAGGGGTTAACCTATCAAGAATGGCTAAATAGATTAGGTGCTTATTCATTAGCATTTAGAAGAATGAGTGGTGATCCTTTGAAATATGTAAAAGCTTGATAGGGCAGACGTTATGATGATGTTTCCAATAGTGGAGGGATTTCGACCTATGGGACACAGTTAGAGAATAAGGGGACTGAGATGCAAAGAATCTCTTGCCCCAGAGGGTAATAAATGTCTGGAATTCTCTATTTCAGGACAGTTTTGGAGCCGCGATTACTGAAAGTATTTAAAGGGGAGGTCGGTACATTTTTGAATGTCAAAGAGTTGAGGACTATGAAGAGCTAGGATGAAAGAGAAGTGAGGCCAGGAGCAGATCAGCCATGAACTTGTTGAACTGCATAGCAGGCCTACTGCAGCTCTCATTCCTTAAAAACAACAGTCAAAATGTTCATTAACAAAGACTATTTCCTTTATAAAGTAAAAATATGTATTCACACAAAAATGCCCACAATTACATCCTCAAAAAACACTTTTAAGACTGCAATAATTTTCCAATTTCCCTAACTTTTCCTTTCATTAAATCGCCCTGATCCTATAATTTTAAGGAAACCGGTCTCTTTTCTAGAGCTCGACCAAACCAGGTGCTTTTGCTCGACCTTAATCTTCCAATGGCTCCCTAGCCACAGTTTGCACTGTTTTTGTTATATATTGGTGCAATATCCCCAGATTGTGACACCGTCAATTGCTTTCACTTCACTGGACAAATGCCTTTTCTTGCCTTTGGTTAATATTCCAGGAAATACATCACTGAGGGCACATCACTGGTGTCTGAGTCAGGGCCACAGCAAGGAGACTGAAGAAGAGCAATTGTTCTGAGACCTCAATGCAGCACAACCATAATGATCAGAACCTCCATGATGCAAGTCAGAAACTATAAATCAGGCATTTGTGAAGAATAGCAAAGGATTCTTAGCTCAAATTTTTCATTAAGATGGAATCCAAAGCTGCCTGATGGACAACGCATAAATATTCTATTCATTTGCTGAAGCAAATAATGGTGGAATTAATTCAACCTTTGTTTAAAAGCAAATAACCTGTGAAGGAAATGTCTCACCTTGTGTCCGTGCTACTTTCTCACTGAGTGACCAACACAATATTATTCGCATGAGCTTGCGCCATTTTTACTTTATTTTGCAATCTTTCATCTTGCACCATATATAGAAGTATTTGCTACATAAAAATCTGTTAGCTATCCTTAGGACTACTGGAAGATTTAGGTATTTGTTAAGGCCAGTAAATCAAATACAAATTGTCAGTGTTCAGTGTCACTGATTAGGAAAGGATGCTTATAACTCCCACACAAAAATCTTTGCAAGATTTTTGCTAAATGCTAGGTCACTTGTGATTTCTTTAATTTTTAAAGGAAATAGCATTTCATTAGTCTGTAATTTGTCCCACTATGCAATTCAGCAAACACACAAAACAGCAATATTTCTTCAGGAAACAGTTTTGAAGGTTGGTTAATGAATATACATGAAGGAAAAGACCCCAATTAAATTGCCACTGGAGTTCTGCCATCTTCCGTAAACAAAGTTATCTGGACAGGGTCACATCTCACACGAAGATAGCAGACTGAAAATTAATTACCTACGTGACATATGTCAAAACAAATTCTAAAGAGAATAGCATCTATTTGTAGCTGTATTTTTTATCTAATTGTTAGTACGCAAAATTTGCATTCACAGAGTTTTAAATTTATTCAGAGCCCCTTAGAGAAATCAAAAAAAACCTTGCTACCCTTTTTGTACTTCCAGATGGAGGTAGGCAAAATAACACTCATTTACTGAGGCAGAAAATAAATACTAGATAGATTTTACTTTTTTTTAAGCTGGGGAAAATTTAAAAAAGCTGATGTTACCTTCTGCTAGAAATTAGATGGTAAAAACAAAACTCATATTTACCTCGAAAATAATTATGAGTCATAACACATTATATCTTCTAACTAAATCCAAAAACTATAGGAATCAGAGGATACTTGCTAAATTTATATATGCTACTGCAGGAGGAGTGACAAATAAAAATGACTTTCACCAGTATATCTAAACTCGAACAACATAGTTCTAGGTGAACAAGCATGCAGTACATATTCATGGAGAGTATTTTTCTTCATCACATTTCCCCTTGTTGTTGTTTTTGCATGTAATTCTGATAGAAGCTATCGATATCTAAGAACCTTTTACCTTTCACAAGCTGTGCTTTGCATTTCAGCAGAGATAACCACTACCAGATTTAAAAACCTTTTAATTTTGCAATGTCACCATAAAATTTGCTCATTTATATTAGAGGCAGGAGGAATCCCAATAAGGGTTCAGAGTTCATTCGTTGTGGTTGTCTTCGAGTTATTTCTTATTCAACATAATCTCAGATCGAACCTCAACTAAAACTGCTGGTTAATTTGAATTTCCCAACAAAGTGGACCTGACAGTGAAGTCTGTTGCGAAAGTCAAATTCGACTTGTTTCCAGCAAAGTACTGCCACAAACCTCTGAGAGCTATTCAATTTTGTTTACTAATAAAAAAATATATATATTTTAAAAGTTATGAAACTTACTGCGCTTCTGAATCATAGTTCAGTCACTTAACCAACATGCAAGCTCAGCCAAGACAAAAAGGAAAGCAACTTTTTCCACAAATAGCATGGAAAGGCTTTCCAAATCATTTAGTATTTTGTTATAACCACAAAGACATTTTTAACATTGGTAAACGTGGACTATGTCCACATCTTTTCTAAGGACAATGAAAAATCCTCAAGTGAAAAAAACAGCCAGGAAATACCTTCTATTTATAGAGATATTTTAAATATAAAGGAACATCGCAAATGCTTTGCAGAATTGTAATACATGAAACAGAGAAGGTATTGGGAGATTGGTTTTAAGAAGGATCTAGAAAGGGAGGAGGAAGTATGGTTAGGCAACAGTGGCTTAGGTTGGAATGTCCAGATCATTGGGAATAGGCATCTGAAGGCACAGCCATCAATTATGGTGCAAAAGGGATTTATAATACACAGGAGATCTGAAGAACTGAGAACTTGGAGAGTGAAGGAGGTTTGAAAGTCATAGATGGGTGACAACATGACAGGATTTACAAAAAATAAATCAAACTGTAGCTAAGCCGGCTAGAACGCAGTATAGAACAAAGAAGCACTAGGTGATGTGGAAAAGTGTACTCATGTGAAAATCCGAGTACTTCTGTTTGTGGCACTGTATTTCTCTCACCAACAGATATCAGGTTTCCAAAAAGTAATGCCCAATTCTAAAGCAATGCAAACAGAGTACGAGAATTCTTTGTTGTGACTGCCGGCTTGTATGTGTTAGGAGGATATTTCCAACAGAACCTGCACAGGTATACAGTTAAAATGGTCTGGGTTGCTTATCTACCAGATAGCCACTGTACACTGCCATTTCTGATTTAAATAACATGCTTATGGATAGGTGGTTAACCCACCCATCAAAAGCCAGTTCACTGTCAAATTCAGGTTCGCATGAAACTTAATAAAAACTGAAAAAACTGCAGATGCTGGAAATCCGAAATAAACGCAAAAATTGCTGGAAAAACTCAGCAGGTCTGCCAGCATCTGGACAGAGAAATCAGAGTGAATGTTTCAGGTCCAATGACATTTCCTCAGAACTGGGGAAGAGTCACTGGACCCGAAACATTAACTCTGATTTCTCTCCACAGATGCTACTAGACTTGCTGAGCTTTTCCACCAATTTCTGTTTTTGTTGTGAAAATGAATCTTATTGGGCTTTGACAAGGTTTCTAACTTTGCTTCAGTGGGGGGCATTCTGCAAATGTATCGAGTGACAAACAATATGAACAGGATTAAGAAGTTAAAGATGTCCTGCGGACAAAACTTTTACTTGCTACAAACTAGATAAGTAAAATAGATGTACAGAACCCACAAAGGTGAAGTAAATCTTTCTGCAATGCCAAACACACACACACATATATAGATATAAATATAGAATCCCAACATATAAAGGCTCTGTCTAAATTTGAGCAGCTGCATTTCATTTACAGAATAAGATCATGGAGTGAGATAATTTTAAAATGAAAGGAGCAGGGAAAGCTACCACGCAATAACAGTTTTACTTGCAGAGCACAGTCATCATTCACTGATTCTATATCAGACAAATTCAGATGGTTGAAGATTTTTCTCAGATTTAAATGTGATCCATGAACAAATCAATAAGTCAATCTTCCATTGCTTTAATTTTTCACTATTTTGCTTTGCAATGTAAGAGGCTGTATAGTTTGCTGTGGTTTCAATGCAGTTCTGGACCTCAACACCTAAACTCCATACTGTGCTAATACAAACCCTGTAACACATGCAAAAGCAATGTCAATTTTTCTTGAATAATACACAAGACTGTACTTTGGCAATCTTTAACTTATGCACACAAAGGAGACATGTCATACATTAGCACTAATTAAAATATAATATTAAGGAACCAATGGAACAGAACTATTCTGGGACTAATCATCAGTTAGGACACACGTAAAGTTATATTCTATTCGAGAAAATGTGGAAAATACTTTGTTAACTTACTCACACCTGCTATATCAAGTATAGTGACAACTATAACATTCATCAATGTCAATAACTTTCTTAACCACAAAACACCTGTCTACAATTAACTTCAGAAATGCTTAAAGTATTTCAATTTATTTTGAAATTAAGTAAACAGAGTACAAACGGCATGAGTAATTGTACCGCCTTAAATTCTGATGAATAAATCACACATCTGCAACTTTATGCAAATTGCTTGCATCATATTAGTGTTACCATTCACCCTGGCATAAAAGTCATTTCCTTTTACTCAAAGGACTAATAGAGGCCCCAGATAGTGATTTCAAGCCAGATGGTACTTGTTTGTGTAATTTTCCACAAACTTTATATGGTCAATTAATGAAGCTCCTGGGGTGAATAAAAGTGAAGATAAGTAGATATTGAAACATGCAGTAGAACGTTAAACTGTCATATTTAAAACATAGTTCAACAGATTTTGTTTTAAATTCAGAATATTGTAATAGCAGCATTAAATCCCACATTCATAAACCAAAATTATTCACTACCAATTACAAATTATTCTAATTTCAAATTACTTCAAACAAATTCAAATTTAGCAACAACTATGCCACATCAGAGAGCCATTACAATTAAAGAGGGAATGTAATCCTGGACATGAGCACATGAAATGTAAAGCACTTGCTCCTTGATGTGTTACAAATTCTTATTGTGCCATTTTACAGTGGAACTTTTCGGGCCATTAATTCTGCTGAATTTGTGGGATCCAGCTTTGCACAAGCTGGAAGTCATGTCTGTTTACATTATAAAGATTCAACAGTATTTCAATAGCTGTGACCCGAATTTATGAATTTCATTATGTGAAACATACAATGCAAAAGCATTTCCACAAGGATGAGAAACCAAAGTGCCCCACACTGATCATCAACCAAAGAAACCACAACGCAGTGTTTCTCAATCCTATGGTAACCTCTATGACTCTATTTGTCTCATCAGAAGAGACTGGGCCTGTATTTACTGAAGTTTAGAAGAACAAGAGGAGATCTCACTGAAAAGTATTAAGTTCTGACAGGGCTGAACAGACTGGATGCAGAGATGACATTTCCCCTGACCCTGAGAGGGAACAATGGGTCATAGTCTCAGGATATGGAAATAGGCCAGTTTGAACTGAGATGAGGAAAATCTGTGGAATTCCGCCCCAACAAAAAACTGGATAGGTGAAGGGCCTGAGTATATTTAAGAAATAAATAGTTATCTAGAAGCTAAAGACATCAAAGGGGTATGGGGAGACAGTGAGAATACAGTGTTGAGATAGTGGATCAGCCCACTATCATGTTAAATGGTAGAATGTACTTGATGGACTGAATAGCCTACTTAGGCTCTTTCTTTATGTCCTCTATACCTATATTTTCTATTTGATACAACAGTTATGTTTCTCTCCACAGATGCTGACAGTCTTGCCAAGTATTTTCAAAACTTACTTTCTTTATTTATTCCTGAGCTGGTCAATCACTGAGTAATGCAAAAGGTATGACCAGGCTACTTCAAATGAAAAATAATGACTCTCTCTTGATCTTGGAAGAATCAAATGCACTGATAGAAATTCTTCATTTCTAATACACCATGAAGAGTTCCACTGTGGCTATCATCATGAGACAACAATCAGTTCAATCACTGCAAAGCAAATTTTATCTTGTACATTATATCTGACTTATTTTGTTGAATTGCTTTCAAATACTGCTTGAAATGAATCAAAATCTCATCATTTCATTCCTTTGTGGTCCATTTTGTTTAAAATTAGAAATAAAATAATTCTGTACAAATTAAATATCCCACCGGATTTAAAATAATTCAATCATCTTTTAAATTCTACCAAGCCAGAAAATACAATCCTCATTGACCTGACTCAGTCAGCCAGTGCTTTTTATTTTAATAACCAAGAGCTACTGACTACCTTGAAAATGCAAGTACACGTATTTCAACAATGCAAGCAAACATCCATCCACATATGCTGCAAAGAGAGAATAATGGGCTCATTTTTACCATTGTAAGTTCACACACAGGCTGAAATGATAGGTTTATTCAAATTGAAGATGCAAATGGTGGTGATGGGAGAAAAGAGGCAAGAATAAATAGGAACTTTTTATAGTTAAATGTTAAAAACAGTGACTTTATTACTGACAATGCTTTAAATGGCACAAATCAGTTGATTAACTTCAAATCAAAATCTGTAAAAAGATGGAAAGATATGGTAATTCTGACCTCTCGTTTTACTGTGCTTCCATAGCCCCTGTAGAATCCTAGGATACCCTGGGGATGTGAAGCAAGACAAAAATAATTAGGTAAAATTAGTCAATACTTTGAAAACTTTAGTTGAACAAACTGTTCTATAGATTATCAACAATAATGAAAATTGTGAATAAAGTTTTCAGACTATAAAGTTAGGGACTGGCAATAATTTTCCTGTACCAGGGAATGTGAATGGATTATAGTTGGGTTCCAGCAAGGGAACAGACAATCAAACCCCAACATGTCGATTATTCCAGACCATGGGGGAAGAAAAATGCAACCAACTTTTAATGATCCATTAAAACCCTACATCTGGATACATACAGATAATAGCACAGAATTGGAGAGGAAAAAGAAAGGATATTGTTGCAAGACAAAACAAATGTAATGGACACTGAAACAAGATGGTGAAAAGCCCCAGAACTTGCAAATTCTGCAACATTTCTAACTTTAATGCAAACACACTCCATTAATTTCCTTCCCTACACCAGATGCCAATGTGAGGTTTAAGCAAAATGTATAGAACTGTCCGTTCAATTTCCTACTGCTCAGTGAAAGCAATCATTGATCATTAAAAAGCATACACAGCATGCTTAACTTCCACAACACACTGAATTAACAATGTAGCTGTGTAAGTGTTACAATTTACTTCAAACCTTCAGATAGGAAGGAGAAAAAAATACAAATAACCTCCACCTTCAGTGGTAGTATAATATACTTTATATAAATAATGATGGTGAAACTGATCACTGACTTTACATAAACAAGAGGGGAAATACTGGTCTAGAATGAGCACGTGAAGAGAGGGGCCTCAGACACAAGAGAGTTGAATGTGATAATCTGTTACACACAGCAGTAAGTGATGTATTGCTGCACAATATAAAAAGTAGAAGGACTTTGCTTAGCAATAAGGAGTAAGCAGCATCAATGATAGCATATGTGCTGACACCCACAGCCCAAGATGATCCAGACTGGTATCTCAATGTGCAGGGAAAAGTACTGGTTTAAAATACAAGATAACTCAAATGTTGGAAACTCTTGGAAATAAATGTGGGCATTAGGTAAGGTTGAGTTCAATTTAGCCAAAACATTGTCCCAGATTTAAATGTTTTTATTAACACACATCATCTGGACTGGTTGTGAAGGCCAGGTGGCAGCACAAATTACAAACATCAGGGAAGAAGGGAGAAAACTGAAGAAAGTGGAATTTTGGTTTACATTGTGTATTAAAAAAACTAGCATGAGAAAACTACAATATAATTATTGTTTACAATTAAACGAGTAAGATCAAGGAGACACAGGAATTAGACTGTTTCCTGAAAAACAGCTATAGGATGAAAGACAAAGCAGAGCAAGGATTTCCAAAGTTCTCCAAAAATTAATTCAATAAAGTTCAAGTCCTCAATAGTATGGATGGCATTGGGAACATTAATGGGAAAAGTTAAACTCGAAAAACAGCCGTGTTTGATCCATTAGTATGTCCCTTGGGTGACAAAAGTCAGTCAATCAAACAGGAGGAAGGTAACAGCAAAAGAGACCGGATGTATTTTACAAGTCTTTGGTTAAGAAATGAATTCAACTGGAAAAAACTTTATGTTGGCTATCAACCTGGAAATTTGTTCAATTCTTCTCACAGGAACAAGTACCTTAGAAGATGGTTTAGTAGTTGGTGATAGTTTTATTCACATTTCGTCTTCAAAATGTACTATAGTCTTACCTCTTCAATTAAAAATATTAATTATGAATTGGATAAGCAGGATTTGAGTGTTTGATGATAGTTGAGTTGATCACATCATTTGTAACGTTAAGAAATGGTCAATAGACATACTCAACATTTAATTCTCTGAAGCGATCAATGAAAGCTCAATCCTGAGGAGATTTAGATTGATATATGCACATTCAAGAGCAATGTTGTGACACCAATGTTTCCATAGTTACTGGCCAACCAGTTGTTATTCAAACCTTGCTCAAAATTGATGAAGGTTCAGTTTTCAAGTGGGAACTGGCACAGAAGTACAAAAATAAAAATTCCTAAATTAAAACAGAAAATGCTGAAAATACTCTGCATCTGTGGAGGGAAGAAAAGAGAATTTAAATGCAACAGTAATGAACAGTCATTGACCTGAAAGGTCACATCAGTTTCTCTCTCCACAGTTGACCCCAGACCTGTTGGGTATGTTCAACTTTTATTTCAGGTTTTCAGCACACTCAATATTTTGCTTTTGCATATTTTTAATTAGGTCCCTTCAGCATTTGAGATTTTCAAAAATAATCCCAATAATGCATTCGAACTTGAATCTTAGAATAAATTTCAATCCTATACTTAAATATAATAATTAAACTGTGCACATCATTCTGTGATTTAAGAATGAGCATTACCATTAGAGATATGTTATTTATAACATATGACTTGTTAAACTGTACTCACAAGGAACAGGTTAATTAAACAAAATAAAATACAAGCATCTATCTGGATGTACTGCAAACTGGACTTTCAAAATCAGATCCAGCAGTAAAAACTTAACATCATTTGCATGCTGTCAGACAATGTCCAGCACAGCAAAAATTCAACATGGAAGATGCAATTCTGTCTAGACTTTAATCTTCATTTACACATCCAGATGGTGCTATGCTGTACAGACAGTAATGATCATCATGTCAAGTCAATTTGAAAATTGGAGTCATCTACGCACAAAACTCAATCTAATTAGCAAATTTGTCAATATGATCTATGAGGCAAAAGACTCAGACAGATATAGATCAAAGCAAATGCCAAAAAAGGAAGGCTTGTTCCTTCAATTTTAATTATAATCGTTTGATTGCACTAGAACAAATGTAAAGACTCTGATACATACATAGATAAATGCACCATTTGCCACATTAAGCAGCTTGTAGTGCATTATGCTTGATTTTTGTTTTATGCAAGTTAACTGAAGCAAAAGAGCAACAGCTTGTACAAATAATTTATATGGATTTCCTAACGAGGTTACGTTTAGAAGTCTGTGTCGTTTGCTTAAGAGTTTTGATTCTTAATGCGCTCAGAAATGGCAAACTGTTCTCCAATGAAAAAGATTCACTTGTTCCCTTCCAGAATAATACCATTCTTCCTCTCCCTTTGATGGTTTTTCATTTTTCCTATATTCTCCATCTTTGCCAGAATTTCAATTCTCATTAATATTTCACACAATTTCCAGTGTCAGCAGCTGACTGCCCGACTCTCAAAATTCATAACTGAAATGAGCCTTTTTGCAAATAAACAGGGCTCAGCCCTTGGTAATTTGTATTGCAAGGTAAATGAAATGTGAAAACACGCTCTGACACTGTTCTTTCAATGCCATTAAATTATTTTCTTCAATTCCATTGACAAATAAATATACTGCCAAGTTCATTTTTACACAGCAAAAAAATTTAATAAAAATGCAAGTATAATTCAGAATGTAGAATCAACAAATAAGGCAAGGCTTGTAACAATGAAAAAAAAACAAAATTGGATTTTTCTCCACTGCACTGTCACAACTGCACCCAACTGCTTTTAGTGATCCTTAGTCCAACGATAGAAATCTTGTTGCTTCAGGAGGAAGTACAGCCATTTCACGTAATGTGATGGTTGTGCTCTTGTGCAGCCATGCTTTATAGAAAAACTGTGCTTTAGAAACAGCACTTAAAGTATTGGTGATATAATCACATTACAGCCAACACACATTTTAAACGTTCACGCTATAGAAACAGAACTTCCAATTCGTTAATCGTCTTACAGAGAATTCATGTTGACGAAATACACGTTAAAGCAGAACGACCTGTAGGAGAAAAGACAAAAATACAATGGTACTGCATTATTATAGTAGCAGCCCAGCAACGACAATAATCAGTGCAATGTCATTTTAGACCTTCAAATTTCAGGCTCTTCTGGAAGTTGCTTGCTCAGAAACGGATATCCTCGATTTTGGCATCCAGCATGTCCAGTGAAAGCAAAATCCAGAGTCCTGAACATCAACTCTCGCAAAGTCCATAAAGTATACAGTGGTACAAGTTGTTAGTTAACTCATCCAAATTAGTCAAAGTACAAGGAAATAATCAAACTTGAGCAACCAAAAAGATTGACGGGTTGACCGAAGGGTCTGTTTCCCTGCTGTACATCTCTATGACTCTATGTTGGCATCACTGGTAAGGCCAGAAGATAATGTTCAGTACTAAGTGTTCTGAACAAGATGATGGTAAGTTCCCTTCTTGAACTACTACATTCATGCAGTGGAGATGCTCCCACATGCTGTTAGGCAATGTGTTTCAGTAGCAATGAAGGAATTATATTACAATCTCAGTGAAGAATGGTCTGTGGCTGCAGAGCAGAACTTGCAAATGTTATCCTATCCACTTGTTGTCCATGTCATTCTGCATGGTAGAGGTTGTGGTGGAAGTGGTGGTGGTGCTGTCAAATACGCTCTGGTGAGTTGCTGCAGTGCATCTTGTAGATGGTACAAACTACTGGCACAGGTTGTGGAGGGGGTGAATAGTGATGGATGCCAATAAAATGACTGCTTTGCCCTGGATTGTTTTCAGCTTCTGGAATGTTGTTGAAGCTGTATTCATCTTGGCAAGTTTAAAGTACTCCATCATACACCTAACTGTAGACAATGGATACAATTTGGCAATTTTGGATTCAGGGAGAATTCCCACCTTCCGACCTGCTCTTGCAGTATTTATATGGCTGGTCAAGTTAGATTCCTGGTCAACAGCATACTCATTTTCTCCATCTGCTCACATCCATATTAAGAAAGTGTTTGGGCTGTATTCCACATACTGGCAAGCAGATTGTTTTATGATAAGAAAGGTACTATATAAAGATAAATTGTTGGTGAAACTGATTTTTAGTACCTTCACAATTTCTCTTCAAAAGCAAAGGTAATTTTCAATGTAGACAAGGAAAAGCCCCCCAGCTGGAAAGCATCAGGCATACCAAACCTTCCTGCCATGAGTAGGTCATGAAGCAAACATAAGCAGAACTCAATCTTGGGAATTGAGTGGACACGAAAAATAGTAGGAAGATTTGTGCTTGTTTTTTGAACATCATTAACAGGGTAAAATGCAGAACGACTTTGGCTAAGGTGGGGAAATAACCATAGAAAATTGTTTTTTCAATGGGAACCTTGATAAACGTAGAAAGGTAATAATGAATGGCTTTATGTGAAGGCTGGACTAATTTTGCTCAGAGACCAGCTTTTTGGTAGAGCTGTTGTTAATTAGACTGTTGCAAGCAGCTCTTCTGAATCACAGTGTGACATACGAATGTGCTTCACTGCATCAATGCTGAGCAGAGGTAGAAGGGATTCAAAGCAGAGACAGGGTCCACTCAAGATAAAATGCCTCATGTCCTATCAACTGTCCAAATATCTCCATTTCAACAGTAAAAACTGGAACTCTAATGGAGTATAAAATGAAGCATGCATTAATTTACAGCCAAGGTGACTGACACCACATATTTATGTCTGCCCAATAAGCTGATGACATTCTCCAAGAATGAGCGTGGAAATTGAAGCTACAAGGAACCAACAGAAGTACTGCATTTGACCAAGAGATGAAAATGCATTCTAAAATATTCAAGGAAAAATTATTTTTCTGGACTAAGCAAGTATACAATGCTAATAAAATGGTTTTGATGACCATTATCTAGATTTACTTCAACAAACTCTGTTATGCAGGGTATTCTTTAGAAACAAAAAGCAGTGGGGCACATATGACAGAGGTACCAAACTCCTTGGAGCAGTTACTTCTGCCTATTTGCTTTCATTTGCAAACAGCAGACTTAAGAACCACCCGAAACTGATAAAAATTATCTACTGGAATTCAACAAATGGCCTCCTTGTTCCAGTTTTATCATATGGCTGCCCGAGACAGCCCACAAAAGGGAAACTAATTAGCATGTAAATACAGTCCACAGTGTTTTGCCTTTCTGTAGCGTTCTTTCATGATACAGTTGGGAAGATGCTGTCTGGTTTATTTTTAAATTTGATACAATATTCAGTCAATCTCAGAGTCTAATTTGGATGTGACACAAAATTCCATTTGTGTTGTCGAGCAGACCTGCCAGGGAATAGCAAAAACCAAAGAGCCACAATTCTAGAGTGGCTGATCAGCCTAATTATTGATCAGTGTCAACAAAAGAGGTGCTTTCACTGTGGAAAACCAGCCTTTTCTGTCAGGGGTCACATGACCACACTGACCAAAGTGACATAGTTAGACCTAAGGATACTCAAATGCTGCCAAAGCCGCTGTTTCAAATTTAGATTTCTCGGTGTGCAAAGTCTGGCAAAATCTGAGAGGTTAGAAGTGTTGTTGATCAGACAGAAGTTGAAATCGGTAAGCAAGTGGAAAAGGCATGAAGCAGAAAACAATGAAAATCTGAGAGATTGTGCCATCAACTTCCCATCAGCCTGAAAGTCAAGGGGAAACATAAGTTAGTGTCAGAGAACTAAAAGAAAAAGCACACAATGTGGGGAAAATTAGTGGAAAGCAAGTTAGACAAAGAAGAGCCAGTGGACATGATCTATTTGGCGATCTAGAAGGCCTTTGACAAGATGCCACATAGAAGACCACTCAACAAGACAATTTGTGGTGTTGGGGCAAGTTACTGCTATGGATAGACAACTGGCTAAAGGAATATAATGCGAGAAAGTGAGAGGTTGAGCACTTTGGTAGGAAAATTAGAGGCATAGACTCTTTTCTAAATGAGAAAAGAAGGCTGCAAAAATCTGAAGCAGAAAAGAACTTGAGAGATCTAGTTCAGGATTTTGTCATTAACATACAGGTTCAGTTAGCAGTTAGGGAGGTAAATGCAATGTTTGCATTCATTTCAAAAGAGCTAGAATAGAACAGCACAGATGTGCTGCTGAGGCTGTATAAGGGTCCTGTCAGACTGCATTTGGAGTGTCATGGGCAGTTTTGGGCCATGTATCTATGGGAGGATGTGCTGCTTCTGGAATGGGTCTAAAAGAGTATACAAGAATGAACCCAGATATGAAGGGCTTGTCATATGATGAATCATTGAGATCTCTGGGTCTGTATCAATGGAGTTTAGAAGGATGAGGGGAGATCTGATTGAAACTTGCAGAATACAGAGAAGCCTGAATAGAGTGGACGTGGAAGATGTTCCACTCATGGGAGAGATTAAGACCCAAGCGCACAGCCTCAGAGTAAAAGGATAACCCTTTAGAACTGAGATGAGGAGGAATTTCTTCAACCAGACAGTGGTGAATCTGTGGAACTCATTGCCACAGAGGGCTGTGGAGGCCAAGTCATTAAATATATTTAAGATGGAAACAGGTAGATTCTTCATTCATAAGGGGATCGAAGGTTACAGGGGGAAGGCAGGAGAATGGGGTTGAGAAACATATCAGCATGACCAAATGGCAGAGGAGATTCAATTAACTGAATGGCCTAATTGTGCTCCTACATGTTATGGTCTCATGGTCTTATGAAACAAAACACATTAACAAAAAAGGGATTGGTTCCCAATACCATGGCCAAAGTGCAGCTAATGGATCGGGAACAATTAGGAACTTGAAAACGTAATATTGAGGCCATTGATAAGCATGGCAACAATGTCATTCCTCTGAGTACTCACGTTTTGCTGGTTTGCATGTGGAAGATGGAAAAGGAAGCCATAATCATCAACTGCTTCCTGCAAGCTAGTTTCAAACAGATTATGAATGCACAAGGCAATAAAAAGATGAGGAGCAAGATGAAGCCAACCAACCCGAAAACAAAATGTTTATGTTCCAAGATGGAGGCTGGCTTGATGATTTCCATAGAAACTTACATGAAGATGTTCAACACCAGACAAAAGACACTGTAGGTGCAGCGGACTGTTCAGTGAGGAAGGCTGATGATTTGAATGTCCACATACTCATCTGCCTGTTTCCCAAGACAATGCCGCAAAAACCTTATCAATATTCCAGAATTTCACAGCACGGAAACATCAAAACATAGTTGACTGCATTGAAGAAATTGTGAACTGCATTGTGTATGTCTGAAAATAGCTTGATAAGCAGGAAAAATTTACAGATTTTGTCTAGTGTTGAATCTCGGTCATTTTCAAGGCCAGTTCACTCAGCCTCTTTCAAGACTAACACATGGTACATTATGAGATGTGCCCCTGAAAAAGTGCTGAACTTATAAACTGAAGTGCATTATCAAATCTCACACACAAAAAAGAACAGCTACTCTTTCACTGAAGAAATGGAATAGATATACTTCTATTCTTCGCACACATCCACACACACTTCACCCAGAGGGGTGTTCAATATATTACAGCATGGCTCAATATGTAGCATTTCAAATAAACTACATTTGTAAGCAGATCACACAAATAGAGACACCTGCATATGATAAAAGGACCTCCACAGCTATCATACAGCTCTGCTTAATCCAAATTTCAAGGCAATTCTCTAGGGATTTAACTCTTTGAGAGTTCACTATATCTGCAACACACCAACTGCATTATTTATTTCACAAGCTTACCTCCTGCCTTATAGTATCAAGGAACACCTTATAGGTACCCAGTGAGGGATAGGCTTGAGCTCGTTGTTTGACAACTTCGGAAGGAACCCTTATCAGACATGCAGCCTGTAAATAATCAAAACATAACATCAAACATCATCATGGAGCTAGGTCAGTAGAAATCAGAACAAGTGTGACTTTGCAAAATATAATCACATGCTGAATTAAACATGCAATTTTTGAGAGAACAAATTCCTCAGACTGCTGTCATAAAAAGAAACCAAGTGTAAGAATCATTATATGACCTCTGATCCGAGTGACATTACGTTGACACAATAGGAAAACTTGCTCCATTAACATGGCACAAGCAGCTCATCTTGGTCTTTTCAAAATATAGTAATACAAAAATGCCTAATCTTTGAAGTTGAAACCTGATGCACATCAAAAGCAGTGAGTATAATACATAAAACTGACAGAATTTGATATAAAAGAAATGAGCTCAAGACTCAAGAATGCAAAAACCCCTCAACTGTGGTTCTTGCCAGCCTCTCATGAAAGGGGAGGTATTCCAAATAAAACAATACTACCAAAATGGGAAATATGCCTCAAGGATTGATCTAATTTTGAGGAGTAAAAGTTGGCCAGAACACTGGGTAACTCCCCTGCTTAACTTCAGAATGTAATGTTATGGGTTCTTATATGCCTTCTGAGTGTGGAGACAGGTCTATTATTTAAAATCATTCATCTAAAAAAAACACTTTTGTCAATGCAATGCACCCTCTGACTTCAATCTAAACTTCTCGACTCATATTTCTAGATTTGAACCCAAACCCTTCTGATCCATAGGCATCTGTGCTACCAACTAAGCCACACATGATACTGTTTCAGTTAAAACCAGCAATTATGAAAATAACAATAACTATCATCTTTTCCTTAGGAATTGAAATTACAAGATAGTTGGCTCGCTTCTCTTAGTATTCAATAATATCAGGAGTTTGGATCCTTTCCCATTCAGTTTTAGGTACTATAGCAAGTTAATTTCTTGAAAAGCGCAGTAGTATACTTGGGGAAGTAGAAGAAGTAATTTGAGCAGTTTGATCTAGTTGAACTCCACACTAACTCTTGAATGTGCTCAAGGGGCCATGAACATTAACTCTATAAACTTGCACTGAAGCTCACTGGACTTGCTTAAGTCAGAAAGTCCCAATGGTGAGAAAGTGTGCATTCCATATTGAACTAAAAGATTTCTTACAAACTTTGACATAAATATGATGATGTATGGCTTTCTGAGCATCAAAACCAATCTCGATGACACGCATTAATTATTAGAAAGTTAATGGAAAAAATGTTTTGCAAGAAAAACGATTGTTGCAGTCTCAATGACATACTTTAGCAAATTCTGTACCTGGATAATAAAGCATTTCAATTGACCTTAAATAAGCTCATGAAAGCTGAAAATAAAAAACCTAAAAATAACTCAGACTAACCAGCATTACTGACATTTTATTGGTAATATTGTTTAATTATTCCATTACTTGGTTTGTTGTTCTGCTCTACCTCAGATCAAAAAAGTAAAGCTGAGGTATTGACAACTGAGCTTCACAGAAGTAGAAAAATCCACAACTGAGAGGATTGTTGTAATGGAGGAAATTATAGAGATAGACAACAGCAAGGCAATGAAGAGACTTGAGATCAGGGTTGAAAGTCAAGTCAGTTTATCAGGAAGAGCCAATTTAGGTCAACAGAAGAAAACAAAATAGATAGGTAATGTAACTAAAAAACGTAGGATAAAGACTGAGTAACGTGGGACGGCACAGAGGCACAGTGGTTAGCACTGCTGCCTCACAGCGCCAGATTCCCGGGTTCAATTCCCACCTCGGGCAACTGTCTGTGTGGAGTTTGCACATTCTCCCCATGTCTGTGTGGGTTTCCTCCCGCAGTCCAAAGATGTGCGGGTCAGGTGAACTGGCCATGCTAAATTGCCTGTAGTGTTAGATGAAAGGGTAAACGTCGGGGAATGGGTCTGGGTGGGTTGCTCTTCGGAGCGTCAGTGTGGACTTGTTGGGACGAAGGGCCTGTTTCCACACTAAGTAATCTAATCTAATCTAATCTAATCTAAGAAAACGTACAAAGAACAGAACCAGAAAGAATTGTAAAATAAAAGACAGCAATTCAATCATTTATTATTTAATATAGAAATGATAACATAGGTACAGAGTGCTCAGTCCAACCAGACTGTGTTTGTATTTAATCTTCACATGAAAATTAGCCCAAATCCCATGTGTTTATGATGTTAACCACATCTGATCAAACACTTTCCTTCCAACGTCAACTGAACATTTCTTCCTACTGATCTAATTTCTACTGTAATCACTAACCTTCATATAAAATTCTCTCAACTATCTTTGGTTAAATTTTCTCTTGCTGTCAGTTCTAAATCTCTTACATTTATATACCTTTGTTCGAAACTCCTTTTCTGATTCTGACAGTCGGTTTCCATTTTTCATGCCATCTCTTCAAAATTTTATCGCCATCAAATTATCCTTGTAGTCTCAATTGTGTCTGTATTACGTTATAAAACAATTGCTTTGGTTTAACATCATTGTGTATAAACAGGATTGCTGATATAAGTGACAAGGACTTCATCTCCAGTTCTATAGACAATAATAGGTCAATTGTTACCTAAACAACTGCACTTAGTGGCAGTAGTTCACCAACAATTTCCAAAACCCAAATGAGAAGAACAGCTGTTTAAATTCTGGCCTAGTCTTTTCAAAAATGTCTTACAATTAAGATTAATTTCCTGTGCATTGCATCTATAATGAAATGCACACTTAAAATAACAAAGGGATACTTTAGCATTCAAATCAACAAATTACATTACATTCCCACCAATCTTCTCATCTCTCAAGAGACCAGCCAAAGTTCTTGACCTGTTCGCATAGCACTTTGATAGTATTCCCAGTAATCATTGCAGCTTTTTAAACAGGTTTTGAAATTTCCAAAGGAAAAACTGATGTTAATAGGTCAAACAGAAAGGTTTGCCTCAATTACATTTTTAATGAAGCATTCGAATCTGGAAGACAACATGGAAAACAGATAAATTTAATTTTATTTGGTAGTGAGATGTAACGATTTTTCTACAAGTTCTCCTGAATCCCTACTGGCCCACTGATACAAGGAAACTCAAGTCAATTGTGAACATATCTAGCAATATGTTTCACTTGTCATATCCTTTGTGTACACAAAAAGATAATTTCAAAAATGCCCAGAATTCTTGAGGTTAAGAATAACATATGACCTCAATATGCCAAGAAAATAAGAATCGTCAACTTTTGAAGTATCCATAAATATTTATAGCACTTCACGCTTCATGTCACTGCATGTCCTTATGCTGGCTTTTTTATCTCTTATTAATATAGTGACAAGGTGAACTATTAAAAAGTCAGTGATGAAAAGCAATCTCTCCAGCTGTGGAGTACAAAAGAGCCAGCAGGGACATTGGATTTCAACAGTACAACAATTTCACTAACCAATGAGGCACAAAGTGGTCAGCAGGTCTTTGTGATTTCTTCAGCATTCTGCATTTATTTTGAATAAACTTTGATTTTTTTTAATAAACTGAGTCAGGTCTACAGAGTTTATGTTTAAGAACAACTTCATAGAACATTCAAAATCTACAAGAGAACTTCTGCATTTCAAATACTTGAAATATTCATCATTTAAGATAGACCTTTTTTTAAACTAGAGATTATTACTCTATAAGGACTGGGGTATTTCATTTTACATCCATTTTATTCATCTCTGTTCCTGTTTTGCTAATTTTCCATTTTTTAGATGAAGAGGTACACAGTTTAATAGAATTCTGCT
Source organism: Chiloscyllium punctatum (assembly GCF_047496795.1). Classification (NCBI taxonomy): domain Eukaryota; kingdom Metazoa; phylum Chordata; class Chondrichthyes; order Orectolobiformes; family Hemiscylliidae; genus Chiloscyllium; species Chiloscyllium punctatum. The sequence goes on along the minus strand of NC_092750.1, from coordinate 44,615,053 downwards.
TTGGATATAAAAATCTACTGCAGAACATCCTCAGAGACAGGAATTTGACAAACACTTTCTACAAAAGTGACTTTTACCAATCTTAAAACATTAAGTTGCAGCAACTGATCACTAAAATGTTATCTACATTCGGTTTGTAATGAACAGCTATGTAAAGAACTGCAAATATTTGGTGAATTGGGATGGTAACTATATTATATGTACAACATATTTAAATTGCAATGTTGATTGGTAAGCTTCTGGAGAGATGGATGAGGAAACCTATATAAATCAAACATATCAATAGCACATATGAATTTTCAACATCCTTAGAGTGCAATAAATACTGTACATGAGAAAAGAAGTTATAGACAATTAAACTTTTCCAGACTGTACACACTTATTGTCTACCAAATGTTTTGTGTACTTTTCTCTTTCAGAAGAACGTGAAGAAGCCGTCCGGCTCTGTTAGATCATGGCTGAACAACACAAGTAGTTAGCAAATTTGGAATTCAGATGGCTGTCAAGGTTGCATCATTGAGTATACTCAAGGCTGAAATGATTAACCAGTAAGGGAATCAAGGGCTATAGGGAAAAGGCACGAAAGTAGAGATGAGGTTTATCCCATCAGCCATGATCTCACTAAATAGCAAAGCAGCCTAGATGGGTTGAATATCCCATGCCTGCTTGTCCATCTTATTGTCTAGTTATCCATGATTCCTTCATATTGGCTGATTCACTTGCCTAACAATAATCTCTCCATTTCAAGCTTGAAAATTTCAATTGAACCTACATCCAGAACCATTTGGAAAAGACCAAGAGAGGTGCCTCTTGAATTCAATTCTAAATTACCTAAACTTTGATACTATTCTGCTCACTTTCAATTTAAAAATGTTAACATTTTTATTGACTATTCCAAGTACAAATACTCAATGTTGTTGATGATCTACTACAGGAAGTGGTGGAGGCTGGTACAACTGCAACATTGAAGAGGTCCAAAACCCTTGCCTCAACTCCATGCTGGCCTTCCTCAGTCTCTGCTAGTCAACCAATAATAACAATTTTAACTTGAGACATACAAACGGTTAAAAATCATCTTCAAAAATTTTTGAGTACGTGGTTCTGATCCTCTCGAAAAAAAACCCTGTAATGAATTCATAACATTCCAACCAAGCCCACTGTTTCTGGAAAAAGGTTGAACAATTCAACCATAAAAAGACATAACATCACACTCTTTGCAGGTCTGTCACCACAATATTTGATGTAAAGCCCGACACTCCACTTGTAAATCTTAGGTTCTACTGTTGCACATACCAAGCTCATGATTCTTATTAAATCATTTTTAGCTTTATGAATTAATGGGCAGCACAGTGGTTAGCACTGCTGCCTCACAGCGCCAGAGACCCGGGTTCAATTCCCGACTCAGGCGACTGACTGTGTGGAGTTTGCACATTCTCCCCGTGTCTGCGTGGGTTTCCTCCGGGTGCTCCGGTTTCCTCTCACAGTCCAAAGATGTACAGGTCAGGTGAATTGGCCGTGCTAAATTGCCCGTAGTGTTAGGTAAAAAGGGTAAATGTAGGGGAATGGGTGGGTTGCGCTTCGGCGGGTCGGTGTGGACTTGTTGGGCCAAAGGGCCTGTTTCCACACTGTAAGTAATATAGGTAATCTAAGTAATGGTTAAGAGAAAACATGAGATAAATGTAGCAAAGCATCTTGAAGTCTAGCATGTTTAAAAGTTTGAGGTCATGTTGCTTTAAGAGGTTGAAAGCTAGGAATGAGGTCATTAGAATGCTGGGATTTAGTTACTGACAGAACACATGACACAAATGGTGTTTCAGAAGGCTGCCCATGTTTGTTTAATGCAATCAAAATAGAAAAGATGTAGCTCTAAATCCATCGGCTGGCTTACACAGATGGAGACTTGCTGCCTGCAAACCTTGCAAGCGTGGAGGCTCAGAGAAAGTTAGAGGTTTATTAGCTCAAAAGAGTTCAGTTAACCCTTAAGGTCAGATAAGGACAACCAGAACAGGCTATGTTATCAGAGGGAAGGAGAGAGCTTCAGGTGGTTTTCTGGTTTGAGTTTATTTGAAGGTGTGTTTGTTGGATGAAGTTAATTGCAGCTTGGATCTGGCAGAGTGTGGAAACAGAATAAGAATGCTTCATCTTCATGCAAAATGCCAGACAGTTCAGCCACCGCCGTCCTTGGAAGCCATTGATAGATCACTTCGGCTGAGAAAAGGGTGAAGCAAATCCACGACAGTCATTGCTTGATGGAACTTAGAAAGATTTGGTGGCAGCTCAACATGTGATAAAAGCTGAAATTTTGCTGCTAGTTAGACACTTCGAAGAAATGTCTGAAGTCTGAAGTATCACAAAGCTGGTCCTTTCTCAAAATTACGGTGCCCTAGGGTTTTTCTTTCAGAGAGAGGATAATTAGCCAGGCTCCAACTAGACTGGGTTCAAATAGATTATTGGGGCCCTTTTTGTTCATACCTAACAGATAATGCATCAGGCCAAAAGCTTTCAAGTCTTTTTAAAAACAACTGGTATAATCAAGGGGGCATGGCCAGCTTTCTAGTTTCACAGATCAGTTCAGTTAAGGTGTTAGTTGAGTCAACATCATAGTTGAAACTGGACACTCTCCCCTCCTCTGCCCTTCTAACTTCATAACCTATAAGCTTTTTGTGTCATTTTTACTCTTTGCGCTAAGGGGTCTGTTTATTGGGACTGTTGCAAGAACTTTGGAATAGCATCATTAAGTTGGGATAGTCTGTCAGGTTTTCGGATAGGATGTTATTTGGGTATTCTATTTTTGGTTCGTTGTGTTTCATTCCGTAATTTTGTAAATAAATTGTTTGTTTAAAACTTGGCAGTTGACAAGTTAATTCACTCTGGGAATATCCACTGTACACTTCACCTGAAGCAAATAGCAAAGTTACAGTCTGGGCTACCTGCTTAAAACTGTTGTGAGGGCTCGGGCCTGGTCCAAACATAAGGAACTTGGTCTCAAGAAGGAAGATTAAATTACCATGACACAAACAGTGTTTGAGACTGCCCAGGTTGGAGAACAATCATGAGCATATCAAAGATCTTCAAAAGTAAGGAATTTAAATCCGTTGAAAAAAGGTCAGTGTTTTAATGAGATTAGGTGACCCATAGTTTCACTGACATCTGTGTGGGATCTATCATTACTACATTTAAAGTTCAGTTTGTCTGTTAACTGGCATTTACCTCATGTTAATCCTGAATATTCAGAGTTCAAGTTGGATGTATAACACATATGGAAGAGAAGCATTATCATACTCATTCACTGTACCTGTTTAGGCATTATTGCTTATTTTAATGTTGTCCTTGTATTATAAAAATGTCTTTTGATGTTTCAGTTCAACGCTAGAATCCTGCCATTTATTTCATTACTCATTTTTACATGTTTAATTCCGGAAAAGATTATGCTCTATCAAGATGGACCATAAAAAGAAGATCCAGCCTGTCCAGTACTTTCATAACTATGATCATAAGGCCAGGCAGTCTCATTTGGGGTCATAAAACTTCTATTACCTCTCCCATTTCATTTTGAATGAAAGCATCAGACAACATTACTCAAATCTGCTCAGCAATGTCAAGTCTGAAAAGAGAATGACAACTCTATTCCAGGACTGTTTGCCAAGAATAAAATTAAACAATTTCCAAAACACTTGACACCCCACTCCCTCCTACACCTGACTCTGTAATGCTGTCTTTAGAAGTTATTTTATTGGTCCAAACTTATAATTAAAATAAAGCTGCAGTTCTACCTGCGCAGAATGGAAGTTTATAAAACAACCAAACTCTATATCAGGACATGCATTACTGGATCTCTTACACAACAAGAGAGAATATAGCCTACCTTTCTTACCTATTATCACCCTGTTTCTGTTCATTTCTCTGCCCCCGCACATTCTTATGTTCCATTTGACTTAGTCTATCTGTTTCTCTGCATGTTCCTTTCTCCCTGCATCCTGTCTATGAGGGAGTTGGCGGTATTATTGTAGCACAGAAATGTTAGATGTTGCTAAAGCGGACTGCAGTGTTCACCTAAAAACAATCAAGGAATAAGCAATAAGAAAAGCCACATTTTCTGTGGGAGGTTGTGGAGAAAACTTGCTAGCATTCAATGCTTCAAACATACTTATTTTCATTATTCATTCATGGGATGTGGGAGTTGCTTGCCAGGCCGTTTACTGCCCATCCCTAATTGCCCTGTTGGCAGTGAAATGTTCATGACGATGTGGATCTGGAGTCATATCTGGGCCAGACAAGGTAAGGAGAGCAGATTTCTTTCGCTAAAGAACATTAATGAACCAGATGGGGTTTTACAACAATTGACAGTGGTTACACAAGATCCATTAGCTCACTTCTTATTCAAGACTTTTACTGAGATCAAATTTGGCTATAGTGGTATTTGAGTCCCATGTTCCCAGAGCAATAACCTAGGGCTGGGGATTACTAGGCCAGTGACATTACTATTACACCAGTGCCTTCTAATTCACTGACTTTCATCAATCAACCACCCCCCAAAATTCCATTGTTTCCCTAAATTTTAGCCTTTCAACTTCCCCAGTTGCCTCTAAAAACATTAATTACTGGCTTAATTCTTTCTTTGGGATGACTCATTGACCCTGTAGTCTCACCTCTCCTACCCAAAACATTTATTTTCCAAAACTATATAAAACCAGAAAATTTAGAAAAGTTCATTATGAAACACTGAAAATTTGACAGGACAAAGTATCAGACAGAATTTCTCTCAATTAGAAGAGGTTCACTACAGGTTACAATGGACAATACTCAGCCCAAAATTTTCATCGCATTATTACCCATTCATCCCTTCTCTATCACAGGTACTTCAACTTCTTTTGGAGATGGTGATGTACTATAATGCACGTTCTCCTATAATGTGCATTTCATCATTGCAATTTGGTCATCACGTGATTGGTGAATTGGGGAACTTTTTTTTAAAACGGGTTGGCTGTTGCACGATTCCATCCCCATTTACCTTAAGTTCACTCCAGATATTTACTTCAGATCAGGCAAAAGACATTGCATGATGGGGCAATTTGTTTCTGATCTTATTGTTGATGTTTGTGAGAATACTTGTAAAAATTATTGCAGGAGAAAAGATTTGGATTGCAAGATTCTTCTCATTCTGGTCAATGCACCAAGCCATTCTCCCACCATTGGTGAGCTTTCTGAAAACATCAAAATGCCATTTCTCCTTCCAAGCACAACCTCTCTCACTCAACCCTTGGACCAGGATGCAATGCAAATCTTTGAAGCTCATTATTTAAGGTGCACATGCAAGAAGCTGATTACAGTTACTGAGGGTGATACGGAGGACAGTGTTCGTCAATTTTGGAAGAGCTTTAACATTTTTGTCATTTACATAAATGATTTGGATGCGAGCATAAGAGGTACAGTTAGTAAGTTTGCAGATGACACCAAAATTGGAGGTGTAGTGGACAGCGAAGAGGGTTACCTCAGATTACAACAGAATCTGGACCAGATGAACCAACGGGCTGAGAAGCGGCAGATGGAGTTTAATTCAGATAAATGCGAGGTGATGCATTTTGGGAAAACAAATCTTAGCAGGACTTACACACTTAATGAGGTAAAAACAATGACTGCAGATGCTGGAAACCAGATTCTGGATTAGTGGTGCTGGAAGAGCACAGCAGTTCAGGCAGCATTATACACTTAATGATAAGGTCCTTGGGAGTGTTGCTGAACAAAGAGACCTTGGAGAGCAGGTTCATAGCTCCTTGAAAGTGGAGTCATAGCTAGATAGGATAGTGAAGGCGGCGTTTGGTATGCTTTCCTTTATTGGTCAGAGTATTGAGTACAGGAGTTGGGAGGTCATGTTGCACTGTACAGGACATTGGTTAGGCCACTGTTGGAATATTGCGTGAAATTCTGGTCTCCTTCCTATCGGAAAGATGTTGTGAAACTTGAAAGGGCTCAGAAAAGATTTACAAGGATGTTGCCAGGATTGGAGGACTTGAGCCACAAGGAGAGGCTGAACAGGCTGGGGCTGTTTTCGCTGGAGCGCGGAGACTAAGGGGTGACCTTATAGAGGTTTACAAAATTATGAGGGGCATGGAGAGGATAAATAGACAGAGTCTTTTCCCTGGGATCGGGGAGTTCAGAACTAGAGGGCATAGGTTTAGGGTGAGAGGGGAAAGATATAAAAGAGACCTAAGGGGCAAGTATTTCACGCAGAGGGTGGTACATGTATGGAATGAGCTGCCAGAGGATGTAGTGGAGGCTGGTACAATTGCAACATTTAAGAGGCATTTGGATGGGTATATGAATAGGAAGGGTTTGGAGGGATACGGGCCAGATGCTGGCAGGTGGGACTAGATTGGGTTGGGATATCTGGTTGGCATGGACGGGTTGGACCGAAGGGTCTGTTTCCATGCTGTACATCTCTATGACTCTATGAAGAATGATATTGACATCATTGTGGAGGCTGGGGTGATATCAGTAAGGACTGCGCGCATGTAGTTTGGTGGAAACTTCTCCCAGATTTTATTCATGATTTTAAAGGCTTTGAACCATCAGAAGATCTTCCAGCAATCAAAACTGTTGGGTCACTATTGCAAAGCAAGTTGGATTTGAAGAAGAGGTGACTTATCTACAACTTGTTGCTGTGGGGAAAATTGAAGCTCAAGATGAAGACAATGAAGGCCAGGATGAAGCACCATAAGAACTTTCCATTTCACTTTTGTCTTCTATGCTGAAGGAAGTTGCGAAGCAGTTGCAGTTCATAGAATACCATGACTACAACGCAGAATGAAGCAGCATAGCAGTTTGTGGCATAAAGTCTTATCTAGCATCCTGTGAACAGTTTCTTCATGAAAAAAAAGATGGCAAAGCAGCAAAACTCAGATGCCCTTTTTCCCAAGAAACAGTCTGAGGACATTGAACTACAGCCATCCACTTCTAGACTAAATATTTTCTTTCATCATAACTCTGCACCTGAAAGCCATGATGATGACCGTCAGCCAATGTATTAATATAGTACTGCAACTCAGCAAACTCAGAAACCCCTTAAAGCGTTAAATTTATTGTACTATTTTGTTAAAATATAGATTTTAACATTTAATTAGACTGCACTATTGTTTGTGTTATGCAAACTACTATTTTGCTTCAATTTTTATTAATGATGTTTGGTAGTTCACCCCAATCCTGCTTTTCCCATAGGCCTCGTTATTTCTATTGCATTATCTTCTTTAACAAGAGGTCGCACGAGAATGCAACTGCCACATTACAGGACAGTTAAGTGGCTGACAATCCAATTTATTCTGAAGGCACAGTCACTCTTAATGGACATGGTAGCTGGTGGAATTTAAATTCAATTAATAAATTTGAAACATAAAGCTAGTCTCAGTAATGGCCATTGAACCCATCCACTTTACTAATGTTCTATCAAGCTTACCACATCTGACCTACATGAGTCCAGACCCATTGCAATATGGCTGAAACTCAACTGCCCCTCACAATGGCCTAGCAAGCCACAGGTCAAGGGCAGTAAAGGATTGGTGACAAATGCCAAAGAAAACGGTTTTCATTTTTCTCCAAAAAGTCTCTTTTTTAAAAAAAAATGATAATTGATTTTATGAACCTTGTTTTGAATATTAGAGTGTGAAGTTGGCATTGTTTTAAGAATGCAATTTGAATGATTTGAAAGAGAAAGAGCAGTAAGGGGGCGGGGGGTAGGCACTGATTTACAAACACGCATTTTATCAAAGCTCACATTACAAACATAGAGTCACAGAGGAGGTGTAATTTTAAAGATCCAACTTTCAAACATCCGCTGTAATTACAAACAGCTATATTGCACTCTCCTGTGTGCTGTGTCAACTTTTGTACAAATATGATTTGGAGATGCCGGTGTTGGCCTGGGGTGTACAAAGTTAAAAGTTAAAAATCACACAACACCTTCATCACGCTCCTTCATCACCTGGTGACACAATCACCTGATGAAGGAGCGTCGCTCCGAAAGTTAGTGTGCTTCCAATTAAACCTGTTGGAATATAACCTGGTGTTGTGTGATTTTTAACTCTGTACAAATAGACTTCTGAATAGACTCAAGAATGGAACCCGTTCAAAACCCAAGAACTGACTGTATGATGTATGTTGGTCAAAAAGTGTGGCGCTGGAAAAGCACAGCAAGTCAAGCAGCATCCATGGAGTAGTCGAGTCATATGCCCATTATCAGGAATGGCTTATGCCCAAAATATTGATTCTATTGCCCCTTGGATGCTGCTTGACCTGCTATGCTTTTCTAGAGCCACACTTTTCGTCTCTGATTTCCAGCATCTGCAGTCCTCACTTTCTCCTAGTATTGGTATGTTAGGTAAGCCTTGGCATTACAAGGAAACAGAATAAGCAGTCTTACTAAGAATAACAGGTGAGGGCACACATTTACAAATATTTTCTTATTAACCTGTTCAAAGATGATCCTTTGGAGCAGGAGTCGTGAAACGGGGTCTCCTGGTTAAAAGGTTAGGAACATTACTACTGAGCCACAAGAACCTTTATATTATATTCTGCTCTAAAAGCTAACTTTGTAACAACATCAAATCATCATCAGTTTGTTCACAAACATTAACTTAATTTCAATACAGAGATATATGTTAAAAACTGCTCAATAGCTGTAAAAAATATATCATCATTTTAATTTATATCTCTAACATACTGACAAGCACAATTTAGCAATATTTTGATTGTACTGTTCTATGCGACACTGTCAATCAGGTACAATTTGTTCAAGCACATGAAACAACAAAACCCTATATCACAATTTGCTTATTTCTGATAAAGGTCCATATGGACTTCTGCAATTAACTGTAAATATTAAGAGACTTTGTGGGAACAATACTTCATTATGATAAAAATTCTACATTTGGAATATTCAGTGCAAAATGTCATAGAAATAAATCAATACATCATGCATGAAACAAAAATGTCATCCTGCAAAAGCATCTAGTTTATTGTGCTATTGTTTTTCATGATGGTGAAACCTCCTCCTGCTGTAGGAGTGAACATAACTCGATTTAAAATGCTGCAAAGAAACTATAATAGGCATGTACTGCCAGCTGCATATAGTGGCACCACTATACCTGGCCAGGATGGCAAAACTAATGGTACACCCAATCATACACTCCTGACTCTGATTCTGTCAATGATTCAAACAGACGTTTTCGCACATAATTTAGTGTGCTTTGACACAGAATTAATAATTGCTTCTTTAATTATTCTCCATTCACTCCGTTTTCCAAAGAAAAAAAAAAATCACTATTTATTAGAAATTGCTGCAGGTTTGGTCATCAGTGTGTTTAACATACACCTTACTTGTAAATTGACTCAGTAAATGTTTTCTCCAAAACTTGACTTGTGCCCCCCTCACTGGCATACATATTCATGGCAGCAGTTATTGCACGCTGCCCCCAAATAACATTTTCCCATCTCCTACATTCAAGTCACCAAATCAAACAGCAGTTTGTTTTGACTTCAAACCTAAAATTCTAACAGAAATACTTCTATTCTCGTGTAAAATCAGAAGAACAACCCAAAGGGGCTGCAGTGTAGGAAGCATGAAACATGTCAAAGAGTGAAGACAAAGAATCAGAATGACGAAGGCCACAGTGGGAGGTTGGAGTGAGATAGAAACCCTTGTCAGCAGAGAAATTAGAAGAAATGATCCAAAGTCATTGTCTCAATGAATGAGAGAAAGATAGACAGTCTGTCTTAAAAAGATGATCTTATCGAGGTTTATAGAATCATAAGGTGAATGGCAGTCGTCTTTTCCTAGCATGGGGGACTTCAATACTAGGGGATATATTTTAATGGTGAGCCAGGAAAGATTTCAAAAAAGACACGCAGGGCAATTTTGTTTTACACCCAGAGTGGTTCGTCTGTGGAATAAATTTCCAGAGGAAGTGATGGATGCAAGTACAGTTACAAGATTGAAAAGATATTTAGATCAGCATAAGAACAAGAAATGCTTTGAGGGATAAGGGCTAAGCGCAGGCAGGTGGACTAGTTTAGTTTGAGATTTTGGTCAGCAGGACTGGTTGGACCGAAGGGTCTGTTTCCGTGCTGTATGAGTCTATTACTATTAATGTATGGCTGCAATGATATGTTGGTGGTGAGGAGGTTAAAAAAAAAGACAAAATAAAAAGGCACTTGCAAGGAAACTAAATCAATTCTTGCTAAATAATTCGTTACATATATGCCTGCCTGTTCTCAGCAAAGATTCTGCTCCCCAGTATATCGGAAGTCAAAGGCTTTGATGACAATCAGACATACAGTTAAACGTACAGTATGTCTCTAAATTCAGAATTATTTTCGAAAGCACCAAACTTGATAAGTATAATGTTCTAAGACAGTAATAATTGAATCGCCCAAAATATTTGCAAAGTGCATTTTATGCTTAAGAGAAAAACACCTGATGTGTTCTTAACCATTCTTTCTTAAACTCAGGCAAGAACCATGTGGGGTCTTAAATTCCTATCTAAAAAGTTATTTGATGCTAAGTATTTTTGGCTCACTTAAATTGTCCCATCGAAATTTTATTAACCTGATTTTTAAATTAACCATTATAGAATCAACCTCTCTATGCAAGGCCAGGATAGCATAGTCAATCTTAGCTTGTTATAATAAACGAAAGATAATTAAATTATGAGCTAACATTTCTTCATTAATATTGAAATAACAACAAGAGTATTTAACATGAGACATTGGAAAGTACTTCATTTACTTATGAAATAAGTTCAAGGTTAGAAAGATATTTCAAATGTATCAGTGATTTATCACATGGACTTTTACATATTAAGGGGCAAAAGAAAATTCAATGTCCAATGTTGACATGAGTTCAGATGGTTAATTTAAGGATATTTTCCATGTAAATGTGATAAGGTAGCAACTTCGATGAAAAAAATCAAAAATTTAAAAAAGGTAACCAATTGAGCTTACTACTGATAAAAGTTTAATTTTAACAATGATTCTTGAATTAATGATAACTTGGCATATCAAGGAACACAGTGTAGTTTGCTGCCTCATCTCCCAGTGACACTTGTTATCAATTTTTATCAATCCTTCATTGCTACAAACTTTGATAATAGGAGCTGGCATGCTATGTTGAGGTTGTACAGAACGTTTGTGAGGCCTCTTCTGGGGTACTGTGTGCAGTTCTGGTTATCCTGCTGTAGAAAGGATACTATAAAATTGGGAGAGGGTTCAGAAAAGATTTACCAGGTTATTACCAGGAATGGAAGGTTTGAGTTACAAAACCAGGCTGGGACCTCTTTCACTGCAGCAGAGGAGGTTGAGGGGTGATATTATAGAGGTTTAAAAAATCATGAGGACCAGAGATAAAGTGACTGGCAAGGGTCTTTTCCCAGAGGGTGGGAAAGTTAAAAACTAGCAGGAATGTTTTTAAAGTGAGAGGAGAATATTTTAAAAAAGAACATAGAGACTGGCTCATGGGTGGAATGAACTGCTAGAGAAAGTGATTGTTGCAGGTACAGATACAACATTTAAAATGGATAAGTACATAATTCAGAGAGATGTAGGCCATACATAGGCAGCTGGGACAAGTTAAGTTTGGGAACATGGTCAGCATGGACGCGTTGGACCGAAGGGTCAGTTCCAATGCTGTACAATTCTATGGTATCCAGCCCCTCTCGGATCACGTATTCCTCCAGAGTAGATTTAGCATTCAAATCACAGTTATGATCTGGAATGCAAGTAGTTTGACCCTTCCTCTCCTTTTCAAGGAAACTTCTTTTGCATGTAAATGATTGGAGTCAACTAAACATGACTAAACATTTGAACTTCTCTTCGGACCCTTCAGGTTTCTCTGGCCTTATGTTTTAATTTTCAGGGTCTTTTTGCTCAACTAAAGTTGTCTGAAACAACTCTAGACTTCTTTCTCTTTCTATGGTTGCTACAACTTCAATCTATTGTATAATTACTGAATACAATGTAAACTGTTTTACTGAGCTTTAGGCAATCTTTGTGAGACATGTATTCTTTAGGCACGAACCAGCCAAGATTGAGTAGGCAGTAAGATCAATGAGTTTGCAAAACATCGGCGTTTGTTGCTCTTCAGGAGCAAATTACTGTAGATGCTGTAATCTGTAGTGGAAACCGAAAATGCTGGAAATCACAGCTGGTCAGGCAGCATCCTCAAAGAGACAGCAAGCTAACCTTTCGAGTCTCAATGACTTTTCATCAGAGCAGACATAAAGTATGGTGGGGGCAGCATTTATGCAATGGTGGGGGAGAAGAGGTTGATAGTACAGTTTAAGTGATCAGAATGGGAAAATGGCAGAACAATGGTGTGTCTAACTGTCAAACTGGAAAGAACAGAGAGTTCCATTGGTGTATAGGGAGGGGAGATAGGACATGGTGACACAGAATGCAACAAGTAAAGCTAAAAGAAAGGAATGGGAGTGGATTCACTTCTGAATGTGTTGAACTCAATATTAAGTCCAGAAGGTTGTAAAGTGCTTAGTGTGAAGATGAGATGTTGTTCCTCTAGTTTGCGCTGTGATTCATATGCTCACTGTCTGTCCTCGGCATTCTGCAGTGCTCAAGCACAAACTGGAAGAACAACTACTCATCTTCAGGCGAAGCACTTTACAACTTTCTGGACGTAATATTGAGTTCAAGACCTGTCAACTGGTGAACTTACACCCACTCCTTACCTTTCTTTTAGCTTTACTTGTTACATGCTTTATTCCTGATGAAGGGCTTTTGCCCGAAACGTTGATTTCGCTGCTCGTTGGATGCTGCCTGAACTGCTGTGCTCTTCCAGCACCACTAATCCAGTATTACATTCTGTGGTATCTCCACCTCCCCCCACCCCCCAAAAACTCCACCCCACTTCACCCCCTCCACCTTGGGCATCAACTAAAATAAAAGATAAAGAACAGGAGGAATCCACAGACTGGGAGAAATAAAATAAAACAGACTTATGAAAGGAAGTAAGTGCAGAAAGAAAGCAAATGCAGGAAAAAGACTGAGGTACATAATTAACAGGGAGAGAGATAGCTAGAGAGGGAGAGTGGGAGAGAGGGAGAGAGAAATAGTGAAAATGTGAGACATTAAGAGTAATAGCAGGTCTTTGATGAGAGGTACAGGTGATTCGGACTGAAAATGGTGAGATACTCAAGAAGAATCCAAGATACAAACAAAATTGAAAAATAAATCTAAGGGAAGAACCAACTAGGTTCAAGGTTTAAAAATGATGACGGAGACACTAATAAGATTAAAGACAGAAAAACAAGCAAAACCTATAGTTTTCTGCCCCAGGGAATTAAAAGACAATTTGTTGCCTAACAATTCATGCTCTTCCAAAACATTCTGTCCAGGAATTGGAATCTTGGAGTGAAATACTGACAAAGTCACAATATTATTTAAGAAGGATGGGGAGATAGACGAAAAGTCTTTAATTTTCCAGTACATCAACAATTATGGGGGAATTTACTACAGCTTGCAATTAGGTACACAATGAGTCAGATTTTGGGAAGTACGAGCTGATCAGACTGCCAGCACGGATGTCATATCAAGTCATGTTTAACAAACCTAGCTGAATGTTTTCTTTACAAGTACCACCCAACATGCCAGATAAGAATATATCTGGATGTTACTATTTAGGTCGCCCATAGAGAGTCAACAAAATTCCACAAAGGACAGCATATCAATTTGGAGAAAATATCATGGTTTGGACAGGATATTAGTTTGCAGGGTGGAGGGATAATAGGTATAGACATTTCCAGGCAAGATGCAACTAGGATGTACTGGGATCTGAGCCTTTCACTACATTCGTGTAAATGACTTCACACAAATTATTTGAATGAAGCAAGTGTGCACATCTAAGTTTGCTGACATTATATTTGGCGTGATAATAAGCAGTGTAGATGGGATAAGAAAATTGTGAAGGGTTATTGATAGATTTCACTTAGAATGTAAATCTTTAACAGACAGAGTTCAATGTGGAAAATGTAATGCTTCTATATCAGGTCTAAGAAAGATAGGTCAATGCATTTTCTAAGTGGTGAGAAGTTAGGAATTGTCAATGATATAAACACAAAAATGTCTCATTATTGAAGTATTAACAGCTACTGACCAAGTACAGAATTACATCCGAGGGGGGATTGGAAGGATAGCCTTTTGCTATAGCTGGACCAGATTCTTGACCAACATACTGCACAAGGCCAAAAATTCTTTGCAAAGAAAAATAAATCTAAGGGAGCTTTGCTCAAGCTCCAAAATCTTTGCTGCAATGTCAAATAGCCCTTTGTGAAACACCTTCATCAGTTCAATACTGGATAACTATTATCAGTAGCTTTGGGCATTAATAACTGGTAACACACAATTACAAATAATCAAGTTAATAGAAAAAAACTAATGGCTCTGTATCAGAATGTGCACAGCATTCATAAAGTAAACAAATTGACAGTAAACATTTAAGTGAATAAATACAATCTGAAGATCCTATAGTTGCAATGGAGACACGACTTCAGGATTACAAGGACTGGGTCCCAAATATTGAAAGATTTATAACATTCAAGAATGATAGAAAATAATTGAAAGATGGAGGGGTACCATTGTTAATCATTTAAAAAAAAGGCCAATGCAAGCTCAAGATAAAGCACCAACTTTTTACTTTAGTGCTTTATAACCTTTCAGACTCAACACAAGAGTTAAGTAATTTAACTTGTGACCATTCCTCCAATTTCTTCTCCCCCAGACAGCAGATGCTGATAATGGTTCTGCAGTTGCCTTTTGTACATCCTCTGACCCCATCTTTTATTTCTTTACCTGGCCAATTACTGCTTCATCATGCCTTGCACCATCACTTTTGTTACTAAATTACTCACACCTTTCAGAGATCTTCACTGTTTGCTTTTGCCTCTTCTTGCCTCTACACATTTCCAATGAAGTTTCTAGACTCTCTAATATGTTCATAAAAAAAGACCTCAAGCTTCCAGTTGTGTGCCAACTGAACATACCACTGTGTATGTTCCCATGCCAACATTTCTGTCTCCAGCCTCCTGCAATGCTCCAGTAAGACTCAACACGAGCTGGAGGAACGAACACCTCTTCTTCCATCTAGGCTTATAGCCTCAACATTGAGTTTAACAATTTCAGAAAGCGAGATTCTCCCTTTTTTGTTCTCTTCCTCACACTCCTAAGTTCTGCTTGAACAAGCTGCTCCCAGCACAGCCAATCTGTTTTCAAATGTTTACACTTAGTGGTAGCACCACAACTAGGTATTATCTCATTATCAGTAATCTTTCTCTAACTATTCCCTTTTTTCCCTCTTTCCCTGGGTGCTATCTCCACATACTCTATTTTCTCTCTTCCTGCCTCTCCCCCTCCAAACCTTTTCCTTTCACAACCCCAAAATACTCCTGCAATCATCAGCACTACAAATACCCCTTTCCCAGTTCATGAGAAAGGGTCGCTGGACTCAAAACATTAATTCTGCTCTTCTCTCTACAGACCTTACCAGGCCTGCTGAGTTTCTCCAGCACTTTCTGCTTCTACAAATGTTCCATGCCTTTGCCATTTTAGTCCGTCACAAGCCAGGGACTCCCTCGAGTTGCTGAGAATATTTGAGCTCTTTAGGGATGTTGTGATGATAGTGCTAAAGGGTTCCAGCTGTGACCAATTACAGCAGTAGCTTCACGAGTTAGACATACAAACAATGTGCTCTGCCCAGTGGACCTGGGTTTCAGTATTTAGTGCCTCAATGCTGGGCACGTTGACTTGGCATGTTTGACTGCCTTTCTTATTTGGAGAATCTTGCAGAGGTACTAGTGGTCATACTCCTCCAGTGTTGTGAGGTCACAATACTCAACGGAATCTTAACTGCACTGAAAAATTGGCTTTCCTTCAGTTCTACTGAAACATGGCCTTGAGGCATGTGCCAGCTCAAAGGAGGTTAATGGCAAGACACAAAAAAGAATACTGGACCCACCTGCAAGGAACAAACAAACAAAGTATTAAAGATGTACTATCCAGGGATCACAGAACATAAAATGTTTTGAAGTAATGTGAAATGGCACCATAGGGGTCCAGGGAATCTCTAAATTAGGATGTATGTTATAAACACCGATTGATGCTGACTCTTTAACATTGTACCATTATCTGAAGTTCCTGGGCATCAAAACATGCCAATTTTATTCAATCATAGACTTTTCAATATGGAAACTCCAAATGTATATTGAAAAAAGAAATCACCTGACATAATATGATAACACAACGAAAGCAGCAGGTTGACAACTTTATCAATTTCCTTACCAAAATCAAAGAAACCTTATATGGCTTCAGCATCTTGCTAAACATGACTTGAGGGACAAAGAGAAAATTGGAGTCAAGACAATAGTCAAATCAGCCATGATCTTACAATTAATGGAGGAGCAGGCTGAAGCGTCTATTGCTATTTCTTATGTTGTGTTCTCAGGATTTTCAGCAGAGGATCTGTTTCCTGTGCCAGAGGGAACTGATCCAGAATCTTTTCCCGGTACATCCTTAACTGATGTTCCTCCCAAAAAGGTTGGGAGTCAATTTTGCAAACAAAGAAGCCTACTTTGAGAACACAGATCATGCAATAGATGTCAGAGTCCACAATTAGCATTTTTTATAAAAGGATAAAGTGGCAATTAACACTCGACTATTAGAGCAATTGAGGTTGCTAAAAACTGCTAAATGGATGTTGCTATCCTGAGTTTGTCCACAGATATCCCAGACTAATACTCAATTAATAAAAATGACAATAGAATCTGCAGGCACTGCTACCCTATTTAGAGTGCTGATTAAAAGGAAACAGTGGGAACTAAGAAAATAGTGACTTTCACAAACCCAATACTCTCAGTCTCCTTAAAGCAATAACAAATCTCTGTTGACATGCCAGCCTCTAAGCAAGACCCTGTGGAAGAACCACCTAGTTGACAGTATTGAACATGCCGGGGTTGCAATACCACACACTTGGACGCTTTATTGTTAAAAGGATTTTTCGTAACTCATTTATCATCTTCTAACTTGTCAATGGTCGTAGACTTGACAGAGAAGGAAACTAAGTTCATAAGTAAAATATAGTTCATAGAATTAATTGACCAAAAATATAACAATACAATACCACAAACTTGATATCCAAAATTAATTAAATTCAACCCAGAAAATCCGTTTAATTCCAAACAACTTAAATACTAACATACGCTTCAGCTGTAAAACAAAACTCAAAAACCTCTATAAACATTTTTGTTGCATGTTTCTGGATCACATACAGTTAAAACTGCAATAAATTGATGCAGAACAATCTGGTTTCCTATTCAAGGATAGGACATGTCAGAAATCAAAATAAAATTGCTGTGGCAAGACTGACCCCTTCAGGCTGGAAATAGATAATGCTAGACTGCAAACTCTCCATGGTATATTTATATATTTTAAAATAAACTCTACTTAATATATGTAATAGAAATAATCATTAAAGCAGGCTGTGCTCTTTTTCATAAGTTCCATTTAAATACTCGACATATGAACTGTGAATCATATTTCAGAGCATTAGTAATCTTGGAACATTTCATGAAATTGTCCACATCAAAATGTTCAGATTTGTCGAATAAATCTCATTTTGATTATTAAAACCATATTCTATCATGACTTATGATATCAAGCTCAATAGATGATTATCTGTTTTCAGAGGTACAATATGTTTCTACATATTATTTTGGTAGAATAAAACTGGTCTTATTTCCTCCCTGCGCTGTTTTGATGCAGCTCATGTGTGGGTTGCTGACAGATCCTAATTTTCAGGTTTCAGCCCCTAATTGGATGATAAATTTGCTAGCTGTATTGAAGGGTTTCAGCCTCCATTCATCTTTATTTACAGACAATTTCAACTCCAGGTTTAATTAGAGATTTGCCATGTTATGACCACAAAATTCAGCTGCATTTCACAGCAGGTCTTTATGGCAGCAATCTCATTTCCTGGGCAACCATTAGGTTAAGTTAAATCAGACTGGTGTTTCAGGGTGACCAAGCACAACAGCAACTACAATTCAAAGGACATATTTGACATTTTACAGAAACATTGAAGAAAGCAATCAACATTTTAAAGCAGATGAAAACAGTACGCCTTCTGAATAATGCCATTTTGCAAAGGCAGATGAAAAAAAAGGGAAACGGCACAACATGCAAGGTTACAGGATATCGAATTTCAATGAAAAAATGTTTCTTTTCACCAGCACTGAGACTTTTCAAAGTTATTTGTTTCTTGTAGTACATGAAAAATTGATTTTTTTTTTCCCCACAGGAGATGGATGTCATTGACAAGGACAGTATTTATTGTCCCACCCAAATCACCCGAGCAGCTTTAGTGAGCCACCTCCTCAGAAATGTTGCAATTCATCAGATGCAGATACAGCCAGTGTTGGTGGGAAGGGGGTTTCTCAGCAACCGTGTTAAAACCAATGATGTAGTTCCAAGTCAGGACAGCATCCAACTAGGAGGGAAATGACAGTTGGTGATATTCCCAAACATCTGCCACCCTTGTCTTCCTCAGTGGCACAGGCCTAGGGATTGCAAGGCACTGATCAAAGAACCTTGGTGAGTTGCTGCAGTTCATTTGCTACATAATACACACTGATACGTCGGCGGTGTGGAAACGAACATTCAAGGTGGTGGATGAGGTGTTGTTCATGTGGGATGCTTTGTCATGGAAGTGTTATGCTTCTTAATTTGCTGGAGCTGCACTCATCAAATCTACACCTTATAAATGAAACCTGAAAATTAGGATCTGTCAACAACCCACATGAGCTGCATCAAACACACCACAGGGGGGAAATAAGACCAGTTTTATTCTACCAAAACAACATGTAGAACCACACTGTACCTCTGAAAACAGGTAATTAGCTTGATATCATAAGTCATGATAGGATATGGTTTTTAATCATCAAAATGAGATTTTAATCAATAAATCTGAACATTTTGATATGGGCAGACAAATGGCTTTGGGGAGATGGGGGCAAATTATTCACCACACAATTCACAGCTTTTGGCTTGTCCTGGAGCCATAATATTTATCTGGCCAGGCCAGTCCAGTCCAATCCAGTTTCTGGTCAACAGCATTCCCCAGGATGTTGATATTGGGGTTACAGCAATGGTAAATGCCATCAAATAGAGTCATAGAGATGTACAGCATGGAAACAGACCCTTCGGTCCAACTCGTCCATGAAGATCAGATATCCCAACCCAATCTAGTCCCACCTGCCAGCACCCAGCCCATATCCCTCCAAACCCTTCCTATTCATATACACATCCAAATGCCTCTTTAAATGTTGCAATTGTACCAGCCTCCACCACTTCCTCTGGCAGCTCAATCCATACCTGGAACACCCTCGGTGAGAAAAAGTTGCACCTTAAGCCTCTTTTATATCTCTTCTCTCTCACCCTAAACCTATGTTCTCTAGTTCTGGACTCCCTGATCCCAAGGAAAAGACTTTGCCTATTTGCCCTAAGGTAGTTAACGAGCCTCTTGTTCAAGATGGTCATTGCCAGCCATTTGCACTGTGTAAATTTGCTTGCAAGTTATCACCCCAAACCGAATGCTGTCCAGATCTTTCCACTAACGGACACAAACACTTGGATATCTGAGAAGTCACAAATGGTGGTGGACATCATGCAGTCATCAGCATGCATTCCTACTTCTGACCACATGATGGACCGAAGATCATTGATAAAGTAGCTGAGAATGGTTGTGCCTAAGACAGGAACTTGAGGAACACCTGTATTAATGCCCTGAGTAGAAGTGCCTTCATTTCAATAACCGAGAGGTCAATATCAGGTGAAATACCAGGCAGGAGAGAGGGAAAAACATCAATTCGGAGACCCCCCACTTGCTAAAAGAAATTGGTTACAAGGAGAAAAGCCATTTTTGAAATGAATAGGAAAAGGATGAGGGAGAAAGGAAACAATCCTTCTTAACCCTCCTTTAATTTTCCCTCCAAAATAAACACAATGCAACAGAATGTGAGAAAATATATTTTTCAGGTAAAAGATGGAAGCAACATGAATATTTTTTGGATATTCCAGCTCAGGTATAGTGCAAAGATTACACACTCCTAACAGGCATATTAAATCATTGAATCCCTATGGTATGGAAGCAGGCCATTCAGCCCATTGAGTCCACATTGACCCTCCGAAGAGCGTCCCATGCAGATCCACTCCTCTCCCCTATCCCTGTAACTCTGTATTCCCATGGTTAGTCTACCTGAATACTATGGGGAATTTAGTAAAGCCAATCCACCTAACCTGCATATCTTTGGAACGTGGCAAGAAACCAGAGCACTCAGAGGAAACCGATGCAGAGACATCAGGAGAATGTCCAAACTCCACACAAACGGTCACTTGAGGGTGAAATCAAATCCTGGTGCTGTGAGTCTGCAGTGCTAACCACTGAGCCACCTATATCCAGTGTCAGAATCAAACCTTAATTCATTCAACTTTCTTTAGTCATCACCTCCATTGTCTTACTGGGATAACAGATGTAAGAAAAAGTATTACAAATCTAGGGCAATGTTGTGATACAATCAGATGCATGGGAAATTGATAGGCACAAGAACTGCATGAACACCAGAGGATACTTTCATTCTGGATTTGTACACTCTGTTTAAGACCAAGGCGGAGATCAGGAAAAAAATGAAAGGTAAATCTCAGCCATTTTTTTACCAGTCTAAAAAGGTTCATAATTTAATATTTCATTCCAAATTACTATTTCTTAAAATAGATAAAGTATGGTGAATTCCAGCTTACCTATATTGCTGAAATCTACAATCCCAATGAGGAGAGTTGCCCAAACCAATTTTTCAAAACAAATATGTTTCACAACTTGAGATTTTTTTGGAAGACATTCCTTAAGCAATTCAACAATCAAGATTTATGCAGAAATTACTCCACTGTGGACTACTTTGAGAGATACACAGAGGCTAGCTAAAAACACTTTGTTTCTTCACAACAAAATGTCTTTATAACCTTGGGATTTCCTAAAGGTTACCATAACCAAACTACTTTTGCAGAATGCAGTCATTGTTGAAGATACAAGGCAACAGCCTCAAGGCAATAGTAAAAGAACGCAGAACGTCAACTTGCAGAAATGGGACTGAACTTTGGAGGCTGAATAAAAATGTTGAACCAGAGGAAAAGCCAATGTTGCAAACATTCAACTTGAGACACTGTAGTCTCCCTTTCAAAAGAACACACACTACATTTATTTTCCTCACTCTGTACACATAATCATTTCAATTTTGATAAACTGGCCCAGAGGGGTGGGATAGCTTAAGGGTATGTAGACTGCTATATGTCAGCAAATTCAAGATGTCAGGGGGTGCACAAACTAGCTTGACGATCTTGAATACAGGGCCTGTCACAGGCTAGCCATCATGAAATCAAGGAAAACGTCAAACTTCCTGCTGCAAAATCACTGTTTGAAAACCCTTGTTCAATCAGATGTAAGTGCTTTTAATGGTGAAGGGACTAAATCTAATGAACATGGATTGCTGATAAGTGATTAAACTTTTTTTTTTAATAGGGAGGTTTTTTTCACAATGTTTTTCAACTTTCCATATTCACCTCACTTATATATAAAAGGCCTAATCTTTAATATGCTGCCTGTAAAAATATTAAAGCGATTGTTATTGCTTTCAGTTTCCTGTTTTAGTCAGTGTAAAAATCTTATTTTGGCATTGAGTCCTTGGGAGAGCCTGAAAACAACATGGCTGCTCTACACTGTGAATGCCCAGTATTGAACACTACAATCTGTTGCTGTACCACTGTGTACCATTCTCTCAGTGAGGCTCACATCCTGGTCAACAGCTAGTGCCCTTGCTTTGCCACTAACCACAAGCCTCAGATCAGAAACTGTCAATGATACGGCAGTGAAGTCAATCTTCAAGTAATTTTATCTTATTTAAAGTCTATAGAAAGGTTGACACAGAATTTTTCCCGGTTATAAACGCCTCTCCACAGTGACACAGAAATTTGACTCTATTTGCACTACTTGCCATGATTGTCAGCAATGAAGCCCATTGAAGAAATCCATCTGAGTCCAGTGCACAAGACAGCAATGCAAAGTTACATGTAGTTTTTGTTTGTACTAAGCCACATTTCTTCACTTACAGTGTACTAACATCAACAGTGCACTGCAACAGATGCATCACCTGCTATTGGAAATGAGAACCTGGTTTTCACTATGTCTCTGCACCTTCATCAATTCTAACATTAAAGTTCTATCTTAGGTTCAATGTATAGTCCACCCTTCCTTCCCCGGCAGGAAGCACTGGCATAAACTCCTCCTTAAAATCTTAGCTTTAATACTTTGAAGACATAATTCATAATCTAGTTCTAATAGTTATGTAACATGAAATCATGCAGTCTTATTTTTAAACATGCTATGGTTTTCCATTCTATTAGTGATCTGTTCCATGATTCATTATCCCCTTACTAAGGAATGCTTCCTGTAGTGTGAACAGTAACGCATGGGAATAATGGGGCATATAGCCATAGAGGTCTACAGAATGGATACAGGTCCTTCTGCCCAACTTGCCCATATTACCCAGCTTTTACAATTTAAACTAGCCCCATTTCCATATCCCTCCAAACTTATCCCATCCATGTATCTGTCTAAATGTTTCTTAAATGACAAAATTTTCTTGTCTTCCACCACTACCTCTGGCAGGCCATTCCAAACAATTAGCACCCTCTGTATGAAAATTTTGCCCCGGACCCTCTTGTATTTCTCCCCCTCACCTTGAACTTATGCCGTCTAGCTTTAGACTCCTCTATCATGTATCGGTTCCAAATCTCAGCTGTACTATAAATCTACATATGCTCAACACAAATCTACATAATCAGAACACATTTTTCCTATAGGGTGTTTTGGTGAGTTATTTTCTCCCTATGTGTTTTATAACTTTGGTCAAAAGTCACACAACACCAAGTTACAGTCCATAAGGTTTATTTGAAATCACAAGCTTTCAGAACACTGCCTCTTCAACAGGTGACTTATTTTACTGTGTAGTTTTTAACTTTTGATTTACTATTGTAAATAGTCCCAGTTCAACAGATGTTGTTTACAAAAAACAAGTGTTAACATGGCTTTGTTATTGCCAGTGTTAACCATTTCCTCATAGAGCAGTGAGTAACAGATTTATTTCTGATTTATTTCTCAAAAGCTAGCAGCTGGATCACAGAATATGCTCGTGGCAACATGTTAATTTTCACCCTGCGTTTGGACCGAACGGGGAGTGCAGAATCATTTGAAGTCTTTTTCTCTCAAAGCAGATGTTCAACTGTGGAGGAGGTACATTTGAATACACAACACTACATTAACCAACTACTTCTTTATCTCAACACAGAAAAATGACAAACTTAAAACTACTAGTAATTTTTACCACAATTAAATGCAAGAGCCAGTGTAAAATTACATTCCACACATTCCTGTTCTTAACCTGTCATCCCAAGGAGAATGAAAAGAGAGCAACGTGGTCCCTTCAGTTATATCTCAGTTTCACATCACATGAAAGCTTCAGCTTGTTCAAGTAAACAATTGAACGGCACTAATCGTTATTTTACTTGCAAGCAAAATAAATAATGTTTCAATCAAGGTAAAATAGCAATAATGGTTATCAAAATAATTCTCATTGAAATGAGAATTTCTGATGTTAAACGCAATACACTAGGCTCCATTGCCTTTCACATCTTCTGAACAAAACAATTAATCTGAAATAATATTAAGAAATGCTGTTGCTTCAAGAAGGTATCCTCAAGGTACAGATCACATAATATGGCTTCCTTGTACTTGTACCTTAAAAGCAATCCTTTTGTGTTCAAGATCAACAAATGGTAAAAGGATGTTGAATCATAAAAATGCTGATTTGGCTGTACAATCTTCTACAGGCACAGAATTTTGATGACAGTCATCTTTTCCAGTGACCCCATCTAAAGAATTGCTGACGATCATCAGTACAATCATTTTTCTCATCAGTCTTAAAAAGATAACACTAATAATTTAAAATTTGACCAGGTATGTCCATATATGTAGTGAATAATCTCCTCTCAGATGGTAGCGCTTCACATCACATAAATTATTTCATGTCATGTTGTAGGTTAAGATGACTACCCCCAGTGTAAAGACTCCAGATCAGAGAAGCTCTTGATAACTTATGTTTAAATATTCTGTATGCTTTTTGGTATTTATTACAGGTGTGCAAGGATTTTAAATCATGTCCTTTGGGACCACCCCTATGTCTGTAACCTATATCATTAACTGCTTCAACACAAAACTCTCATCAGCTAACCGAGGGAAAAAAGGCACTTAACACAACAATTACAATTGACTGAGCACATTACATTAAGGCTGCCTAATTAGAAGCTATTCTACATGCACTGAAAATGATGCTAAAGTCATAACTTCTCATAACTTGACTTTTTTTTTAAAAATTGGGATTCACAATTATTTAAATCGATGGATGCATCAAAATTTGCTTCAGGTCACTACCTCAGGGCCTAAAAAGTCTGTATTCAAGTCCAAACTACACAGAGGTGTGTCAAAACATGTCCAAGCAAGTTCACAAACTTTGTTTTTTCACAAAAGCTATATAGTAGACCATAAGACATAGGAATGGAAGTAAGGCCATTCGGCCCATCGAGTCCACTCCGCCATTCAATCATGGCTGATGCGCATTTCAGCTCCACTTGCCAGCGTTCTCCCCGTAGCCCTTAATTCCTCTAGACAACAAGAACCTATCAATCTCGGCCTTGAAGACATTTAGCGTCCCGGCTTCCACTGCACTCCGTGGCAATGAATTCCACAGGCCCACCACTCTCTGGCTGAAGAAATGTCTCCGCATTTCCGTTCTGAAATGACCCCCTCTAATTCTAAGGCTGTGTCCACGGGTCCTAGTCTCCTCGCCTAACAGAAACAATTTTCTAGCATCCACCTTTTCAAAGCCATGTATTATTTTGTACGTCTCTATTAGATCTCCCCTTAATCTTCTAAACTCCAACGAATACAATCCCAGTATCCTCAGCCGTTCCTCATATGCTAGACCTGTCATTCCAGGGATCATCCGTGTGAATCTCCGCTGGACACGTTCCGGTGCCAGTATGTCCTTCCTGAGGTGTGGGGACCAAAACTGGACACAGTACTCCAAATGGGGCCTAACCAGAGCTTTATAAAGTCTTAGTAGTACATCTCTGCTTTTATATTCCAACCCTCTTGAGATAAGAGACAACATTGCATTCGCTTTCTTAATCACAGACTCAACCTGCATGTTTACCTTTAGAGAATCCTCGACTAGCACTCCCAGATCCCTTTGTGCTTTGGCTTTATTAAGTTTCTCACCATTTAGAAAGTAGTCCATTCCTATATTCTTTTTGCCAAAGTGCAAGACCTCGCACTTGCTCACGTTAAATTCCATCAGCCATTTCCTGGACCACTCTCCCAACCTGTCTAGATCCTTCTGTAGCCTCCCCACTTCCTCAGTACTACCTGCCTGTCTACCTAACTTTGTATCATCGGCAGGTTTTAAATCAGGGATGTGACACAATGTTCTTCACATCACACGGAAGTCCTGAAAACTTAAGCAAATTTTTTATATTTATCCTGTTAAACAATTCTTGCGTTGGTCTGTCTCATTTCTTCTGCTCTCGAGTTGTTACATACACAAGAAAAGTATTTAATTGGTGAAGTATTGAAGTCCTGGCAGTGGAATAATACCAAAGAAGAGAAAGCAAGGGATAATGAAAATGTTATCTTCAAAGTATAACATAATTTTTACAAGTGGATAGCATTGTTGTCTGACAACTGTGTTTTACCTAGTGAATTAACTAATTGTATGTACCTTGGCTGAATGGGGAGAAAAGATTATGCTTATCACCAGATCTGTGAACAAACAACTGATTGAGATGACAATGTGTCCCATCACTTTGTGACACATACACTTTGGGAATTGATTAAAGAGATAATGGGAAATTCAGTATTTTTTCCACATTCAAAGTTTTAAACAATAAATGAAGGATCATTTGAAAACCTTGTGATTTTCAAACAAAACAGATTCACTGTTATGCAGTAACAGGGAAGAGATAGCTCAAGTACAAACTAGGCATAATCATTTGAAATGAAAAGGCAGAAAAGCTAATGCATCCTGGATGACAAAGGAAATAAAATAAAACAGAAACAAGAAGCTCACTGTGATGAAAGTTAAGTATTGGTCTAAATATTTGGAAACTTGAGATCTAACTTGGACAGGATTCACACAGACTTAAGTTTGATTTGATTCCATACCTTATGGGTTAAGAACAGAAGGACTTCACTGAGTTCTGAGTGTGGTGGTGGGTATCTGGAAGTGTGTGTCATGCATTAATTGAGAGAGAACAGATCTATGGCAGCAGAGGAGTTGAGCTTAGCGGTCCCCAAAGTAGTTTGCACTGAGAAGCCCCAAGTGGATTAATGTCAGTGAGATAAAGTTCCAGAGACAGGAGGCTGGGCAAGTGGAGTTTAAGGGATCCATGTTAAGAAACATGAGAACTGTGTAGGCAGTTTGCTCAAAGGTCTCATTGAACAGACATTAACTAAAGATGATACTATCAAGTGAATACAGACATTTGCTAAAAGAAATAATGTACAGCTGTGCCAACTGAACAAAGAACTTTATAATAGAAACAGGATGATCCTTCCACAGGCCTAAGCATCTGTAAGATTGCTGAGAAAATAAATGAGTTGAATCATTACTTCTGATATTTCTTATAAGACAGTTTCAACTACTTCTCCTACTGTGTGAAATAGTTACTGCTTTATTTTCCTTCTAAATGAAATAAACTTCAATTTTTGTTTTGCTAAAAGTGCATGACAGCCTTTTGTCAATATCTTCAGTGACCTTAGCTGCAAAATTAAAACTTATGGTCAACCAAAGCAGATTTCACTCTGGATCTGCCTTGTCCATTACTCTCATCAGCTGGAATCACAACATTCCAAAAGTTCATAGGGAAGGCATGGCATTACCAGACAAAATTGCTTGCATCTGGAACACCATTTAATAAGTCAGTGGGAAATGTTTACATAAAATACTTCAGTAAGTGGATGATAGGCATTTAGGATGACAAACCTACATGGTTACATACATAAATTAGGGGTGTGTGGCGAAGTTCAACTGTTCTTTCAAAGTACCAAGACATAATGACAACTGACTGACTGGCCTTCTATACTGGAGAGAAAGCATGCAAGAGGAAGCAATTGCACAAGGATAACAAGTGACAGTGATCTTTAAATGGAAACTCCCATTTAAATGGGACTTGGAAGGTGAAAGTATAGCCTCAAACTGTTATATGAAGAGAGTGTCAGAATATACAAGGTAGGAACAAAAAGACAATAGCTTCCAGCAGAGCCGGCAAATTATTGTACAAACAGTTCCAATGGGTTAAATAAATTATCTTCTCAATCCTTTCCTTAAGGCAATGGAAAAGGGTTAACAGGACACTTCCTTGTTTGCATTTATATGTTCAATATGAATCCTCAAATATTATTCCAGGATTCCATTTTCTACTGCCAGAATTTTAAATGGAACAGAATACGAAACTCAACAAATTTAAATTGTGTAGTTCCATCACTTTACTCCTGACTGTCAATTCTGTTTAAATCCCCTGCAAATTTCTAAGCATTGCTTTACAATAAAAAGGAAAAACAATGGAATCAGGCAGCCATTGTTGCTTGCTATAAATGCAATGTATTTTGTTTTAACTGGCTTTTGGTATCCCAAAATTTGTGGATGAGTTGACATGCCAAGCTAAAAGCCTGCCAATTGCTTTGCCTTGTCATGTCACACTGTATTTTCTAGTATGTCCTGAGGGAGAAAAGGTTTATAAATGCAAGCAAGCGATTCACTTCAACTTGACAAATGAGCTCTCCACAAATACACAAATGGAATACAAATGAAGTTAAACCACAATAAGATCAATCAAAAAAGCCAAAGTACTTAAGAAAAACAGAAGCAGAATATAATAAACCTTTGGAAGTCCATACAAATTTGCATCAAAATCAACACAAAATGAGTTTTTAAAATAGTTATGAATCTATTTTGAATCAAACAATATTTACCAAATCTCTATGCTTTCAAATTTTCTCTCAAATGTTGTGACATTGGGGGCAAAAACTGCATTATACACAGTGATTGACTATATTTCCATTTGCACTGGTATAGGAGCTTTTCACATCACGTTCTAACCTGCATTTGTACACTACCCTGAAAACATGAGGGACAAAGGGCCAGATGCAATTTGAATGTCATAATGTTCACCCATAAATATGGTCAACCTTGATGAAACATTTGCTACAATCATCCAAGAATGAGCCCTGGCTGAGTTTGAAATCAATGAGGAAAAAAGTTCAAAAATTATATTCACTAGAGCAGCTCCATCTTAAGAAAATATCTAAACAGTTCTTGGGGGGGGGGGGGGGGGGGGGGGGGGGGAAGAATCAAAAGTCACACCACTAACCCCATGAAACACTAGTTAAAGAACCACAAATAAGACTATTTAACTTATTCATCCTCAAATCAAATCTATCACCTGATGCATCATGCATTATTCCCTATAATGTCAACTTGCAGCTCCTGAGCAACAGGATAATAGGAAATTCAGCATACTCAAGTGTCAGCACAGCAGACATCTCCTTACAAATTAAGAACAATTCTTCTTAAAAAAAAGGAAGAAAATGCTAATTCCAAATGACATTTTTAATTATAAATGCTGATTACAAATCCAAAAGTGACAAATATTTTATACGTGCCAGGGATGCCAAGTGGCTCTACTTTCTCTTGAAAATTCTGAAAATTATTTGAAAGGTGTTGCAATCAAAAAGGGAAAAAAATAGCCATCAGTACAGCTGACTGAATGCACAATACTCCAGGGCAAATTAGGTACTCAGCCCATATTTTGGCATCACCTTCTAAATTCAGTGGATAGAATAACAGCTCCAAGCAAAAATTCCAAAACCAGAAACTGAGGTTTTAGAGTTAAAATAATAAACCAATCTATAGCAGGCACAAAAGAAGATTCAATAGATAAGTTAATCATATTATGAGGTGAAAATTTCTTTTGCATATTAACTTCTCATTGAACATTTGAAATGTCCTTATTGAGAAAAACAGCAGATCAAGAATGCTTTAAAACCACATTAAACAATTTGTTGTACAAATGGTCAGTTTTTGAAATTGGAAAATAAGCTTTCCACATGTTAAAAAAAAATCCAAGCCTTTGTTGTCTTGAGACTTGATTATTCCGGAGCTCTCCTCATCAGCCACTCATCTTCCACTCCCCTTGAACTCATCCAAAATTCTGATGTGCATATCCTAACTTCAGGTATAGCATTCTGCTCTTTGACCTACATTGGCTGCTGGTCTGACAATAATTTAATTCTAAAATTCTCAACCTTGTTTACAAAGACCTTATCCTGTCCCATTTTGAAACCACTTCAGCCTTGCCACATTCAGACCTTGTGCACCTTCCCAATTTTAATCACACATCCAGCTGCCTGAAACCTCCTCTCTGGATTCTCCTCCATAGATCTGCCTCACTACGTCTCTCTCCTCTTTTACGATATTCTTTAAAATGTATTTCTTTAGTCAAGCTTTTGGCTAGCTATCCTAACTTATATAGCTCTTGTGTTACACTTTCAAGTGCCATTATCTTGCTTATAAAAAGGAGACATGAACTTTTCACAGTTCGCCAATATGTACTATTCAAGGTTTTATAAAAATTCATTCAACTACACTTCTAAGATGTACCTTGGAACATTTTACTGTGCAAAAAGGTGCTGCAGTAAGAATGATTAAAAATAAATGCATTTTTATCATTTTCTCATTTTAAACTTACATATCAACATAAAAGTCAGGACTCACCACCTCCCCAAGAGAAGCAGCAATCATGTGGACAATTGGAGCTTGTTTTGTCGACACACATAAACCCAGCACAGATTTTGTACAGTCATAGGTAACGAAGAAAAGTGCAGCTGAAATTAAATATACACAGAAGAAAAGTGTTCCAGTTAGTGTAAAAGTATTCTAGAAAATTCTCATGGTAATGGAAAGTGAATTCATTACACAACTAAGCAGACTGACTATCAATCTGCAAACCCTTCTAATACATTTCGGCAAGCAACAGGTATGGGTGCATCTCCTGGTCGGCCATGCTTAACACAGACTATTGCTCCTCAAGTTATAGCCTCTGGTAACCTGGTACAGAAAAAATTAGTCATTGAAACAGATACAGGCTTAAAAAAGGAATAAAATGTTACTTCAAGTAGGAGATTATGTTTTTCAAGCAAAACATATTTTAAGAACTGGCATCTCTCTTCCCTACTTGGATGACAGTTGCTGAAAACACTTAAAACTGAGCGAAGCTAATACATGCCTTGAAAAGCATGTAAAGTAAGGAATACACAGTGACACAGCCAGATGTCAGCCAGATGCATTTGTGTGAAAGCTCTATTATCGACTATGCATAGAAGGCCAACAGTACAATACCACAATTACAACTCTGACAGTTTTCAGTACACTACAAATGCAGATCAAGCCATTCAGAAATTTATCAAAATACTGAGGACCAATTGATGCTGAAACTGGTCTTTGATCCCAGTTCTGTATTACTAACTCCTTTTTGTTAAATCCAGAAGTAACTACACATCATTAATTGAAATTCACTTCCAGTCAGCAACATTAAATACTGCTTCATGGAACAGAATCACAAGAATGCACCAAGATATTTTCAGCAACTTATTAAACTTGGATCCCCTGATAACATACAATTGCTATCTGGAAACAATGCATTTTTTTAGCATGAATTTTCTTGATCCAAGTTTGCCTTCTGTAGCCCTTTTACCTCAATTAGAAGCTGGTGAGCACATACATTGGGCTTGCAATTCATTGCAGAATTTTTATAGCAATGCTGCATTATCATTTGGGTCTTGAAATTTCAAATCAGTTTGTTTTCTCAGCTGAACATAGAAGATCCCATGAAACAATTTAAAGGAGGGCTGTTGTCCTAATGTCCTGGTCAAAATACATTCACAGTCAAAAATCTCAAATAGGTTAACTGATCATTTATTTTGTTGCAGTTTGTGGAACTTGTACTATATAATATATATTCGATACATGGTGGCTAATTTTCAAACTATGTGAAGCACTTTAGTAATGACCTATGGTCTATAAATGTTTTTTTTTAAAAAGTAAACCTTGCTAGTTTTGTGACAGAGTGGTTGTAACTAGGGTACAATGAGACAAATAGCATGAGAGAGAGACTGTGAGTGATTGCATATTTTATAACACTTGTTCAAATGGTTTACATAATAAATTGGAGATTTTGCTAATTGAAAAGCAGTATGAAAACACAGGAATGAGCTCTTGCCTTTGAAATAAAACTAACCGTTGGAACGTGCATTTTAAGAAAAACACAATTCCATTGACTATGCCCAAAATGGAAAATGTCTGAAATGTCTCATCTACAAAAAGTGAAAAATGCATAATTAATTAGGTATTGTCAAAAGTTGAGTATAAATAACACTGCACTAACCAATTGTTCAAGCAAATGTACAATAAAGTCCTTCTCAATTTCACTGCAATCTAGTTTGAAGTCCATTTTCAAAAGTGTCTGCTTAGAATTAAGTTTCTCATATTGAATCAAAATGTCTTTTTAAGGATAAAAATCTGTTAAAAAAAACACCCAGAATGTAGCAAATATCTCGCATGAAAATGCATACCTTTTAAAAATATGAACAATTAAGGGCTATCATTTCATATCACCACTGACAATACATAACTACAATTCACGTACTAGTGCAATCATTTTATATTTTTAAGAGCGTTATTGCTTTAGTTCAGAAAAGATTGACAAGGATGTTGTCAGGGTTGGAGGATCTGAGCTACAGGGAGAGGCTGAGCAGGCTGGGGGTGACCTTATAGAGGTTTACAAAATGATGAGGGGCATGGATAGGATAAATAGACAAAGTGTTTTCCCTGGGGTCAGGGAGTCTAGAACTAGAGGGCATAGGTTTAGGGTGAGAGGGGAAAGACATAAAAGAGACCTAAGGGGCAACTTTTTCACGCAGAGGGTAGTACGTGTATGGAATGAGCTGCCAGAGGATGTGGTGGAGGCTGGTACAATTGCAACATTTAAGAGGCATTTGGATGTGTATATAAATAGGAAGGGTTTGGAGGGATATGGGCCGGGTGCTGGCAGATGGGACTAGATTGGGTTGGGATATGTGGTCGGCATGGACAGGTTGGACCGAAGGGTCTGTTTCCATGCTGTACATCTCTATGACTCTATTTGTTCACTTTCCTTGTTGCAATAAAAAATGCTGCTATAATTCAAGAATAGAAGTTTACTAACAGTGTTGAAAATAGTTTACTGCAAAAACACATGCATTTTTAGGTAGCGATTAATCCATCACCTGAGCCCAATTTTAAAATAACTTGAAATTGCACGGTCAGTTTAAAAGTATTTCAAATAGTTTTTTTTTAAAAAGTTGCTAAAGCACTCTAACATCTAAAATAAGCAATTAATAATCATCGTTGAAGATTCACAATCAGGTGTAAATAGCATAAATTCATTGTAGTATTTCATTTAGTATGTGGATAGGGTCAGCTTTTTGTAAGAATGTTTACCAGCATAAAAGATTGCAACACCTGATTTGCACTGAACCTGACTAACTGATTGTAGAATAATACAGCATAGAAAACCAGTTCATCTATCAAGACTGCATCAGCAATTTGGCTAATCCCACATGCTGAATTTTTTTCACAAAATCAAAGGATTTCTTTATTTGCCTTCAAATATTTATCCTAGTTCTTTTGAGGACAATGACTGAAATCTGAATCACTCCAACAATTTTTTTTGCATGTACAGTTTTTCTCATGTATTTCGCCAATCATCTCAACTCTGTATCCTCCAGTTCTCCATCTTTCAACTTGCGGAAGCAGCCTATCTTTAATTTCTCTATTTTCAGCAGCTCTGTCAAATGCTATGCTAACCTTCTCTACTCTAAGAACAACATCCCAACGTCCCCACTCAACCTGGATAACCACTGTTCCCTGAATGACACTACAACAAAATTCCAATATAGGCTGAGTTCAAGTCAGTCTCTGAAGTTACTGTGCAAGCGCGACTTTGCAAATAAAAAATTTAAATGCATATAATTTAATAGACTGCGTTTTACAACAAAAAAAAGGATAGCGCAAATACAATCTCTCACTACTAGAGTGTCTGGTAAATCTCTCTTGAAGCATCTCCGAAGTGTTCATATCTCTCCTGGAGTGTGGTGCCTAGACATAGGCATAATGATCCAACTTGAAGTTCTTCAATATTTTCTATGGGTTTACCCAATCTTGAGCAAAAACAAACTCAAAAATGTGGAAACTACATTCAATACTATTTCCTCTGCATAGCCATAAACGCATCCAGAAGAGAACCACATGGTCCCCAGTTTTCCACCAAATGAATCAATTTCTGGACAGAAAAATCTAGTGATTTCTAAGAAGGAATTTTCACTTACACATTAAAATCGGTGTGTAACTTAATTTCCAATCAGCAAAGCTACATGTTTGTATTTTAAAATTAAAATTAGACCAGAGCTCCACTCCTTCACTTAAATGGACAGAAGATGACATTGTCTCCATTTAAGTAATGATACAGAAAGGCATATTTTACTAACTTGCTTGACATTATTATTAAAAGCATGTTTCACAATCAACAAAAACAATTGGATTGCTCACATAATGGTGGAAATCAATATAAAGTCATGTGATTACATACAATTGCCGTTAAAGTTGATTATGCTTCACCAAAATTAGCTATCTTTAATACCAGCTTTACTCGAGACAAAGCATCAACTTCAGGCTCAGTAATCAATTAACATTCAAATGATCAGTGAGCATCAATCTGCTCATTTAGGTAAATAATACACTGATTTATAGATTTTTAAATTTAATGCTGGTTGTTAGAAAAAGAAAGGTCGGTGAATATTGGTTTAATTTAACAAGTCGACTGTAACTGCTGACCTTTAAAGTTAATTAAGCAAGCTAATCATTACTGAGAAGCTGAAAACTTGCCTTTGTTTCATGAGTGAAAATCTAATTGTTGATCCAAACTGTTAGCTGATGGACTCATGACATTTGAAGGTAACCAACAAATTATTTTCCAGTAGACTGTCCATGTTAAACTTCATTCCTATGTGCTGATATAGCTAATGAGTGACAGAACCATTCAGTGCTTAGTTGCAAATCTTTAGCAGCTACTTATTTAAGAAGAATTAAGTTTCGAGTTATGATATTGACGAGCTACGTACAGCATTAAAAGACTTGCTGCACCTTGCGAAAAGCATCTAGTTTGTGGCACTCCTGTCAAAGGTTCTATAAATAAATAAAGTGAACAGAACAAACAAAAGCAAACAAGATGCATGTAATTTTTTTTAAGTTTTAAGTACATCTTTAAGCCTTAACATACCACTTTGTGAACACTAAAATTAGGTGACTTGGCCAGGGCCAGTTGATGAATTTCTATTACAAATTTATGAAAGAAGTGTGATTATATACCATTTCATGCTTACTCCCATCGAAATGTACAGCATCAACAGAACATTAACCGTTTTTGCACCCTTGATCCTCGACATGACAAAATCTGCTTATGAAGTGCGTACATTTTTGCAAATTTATTTCATTTTGTTCTTAGGAATTCATATTTTTTGGATTTATGTCAAGGTTTCATCCAACAAATTATGAGTTATGCAAAAGGCTTTACAATATTGTCCTAAACAGAGAAAAAAACTGAATTCAAGATTTTAAAAAGTTAAATCAACTACTGATAAGTTAAATTTCTTTCATACACTTTGCCCAAAACGGCAAAAATACCATTTATGATTCTGTGTTTAAACAAGACAACAACCTTGAAAGGAACAAATAAATATAAAAGGAAATGGCATGCATCCCGACAGTCTCAGCACTGTCTCCCTTTAGGTGTCTCAAAATGATGCAAAATACATAAGGCTACCCTTAAATGGAGATTGGATGACATCATCCCCATTTTAAAAAATGGTATACAAGCACATATTTTACCACCTTGTGTGACATTATTATTAAGAGTATGTTTCACAATCAACAAAAACAATCATAAAGCCTGGCCTCTCAACTTCGTGAAGGTTTTTATTTTCCACCTTGCATATTGTTTTTGAAATGCTGTCACTGTCGCAACGTAGTAAATTTGCCAATTAATTTGTACCCAGTAAATGCTAGTTTATTGATACAAATGACTGGAAACAAGTTTCAAAATGGATTACTTAGAATATTTTCCAACTAAGATTTAATACTTTTAATTCTCATCTAACTTACCTCCAAAATCTATTTTTCCCGTGTTCAGAGTGGATGTTGAAATTTAGGGAAAAGAACAGAATTGCTGGTAGTGGTCTGTAAATCCCTCGCAAAACTAGAATCAATGGGTATCGTGGAATATACTCCCCACTAGTCAGAGTCATACCTGTCACATAGGAAGATGGTCACGTTTTTTTGAAGGTCAGTGATCTCAGCTCCAGGACATCTCTGCAGGAGTTCCTGTTTCAGTTGCTTCATCAATAACTTTCCCTCGACTAGAGGGTCAGAAGTCGGGATGTTTGCTGATGATTGTACAATGTTCAGCATCATTTGTGAATGCAGTCTGCGTTCAAATGTAACAAGATCTGGACAATATCCAGACGTGGGCTAAAGAGTAGTAAGTAACATTTGTGTCACACACATGCCAGGCACTGGCCATCTCTAATAAGAGACAATCTAATAACTACCCCTTGATAGTCAATAGAGATGGTAACTGTCAACTTCTTGGGTTACTATTGATAAGAAATTCAACTGAAGTTGCCATATGGATTGGCTATATGGATACTCACCTCCTGACTCCCCAAAGCCTGTCTACCATCTAAATTGACAAGTAATGGAGTCATACAGGACTGAGGAGAAAGTGAGGACTGCAGATGCTGGAGATCAGAGCTGAAAAATGTGTTGCTGGAAAAGCGCAGCAGGTCAGGCAGCATCAAAGGAGCAGGAGAATCGACGTTTCGGGCATAAGCCCTTCTCCAGGATTCCTGAAGAAGGGCTTATGCCCGAAATGCCGATTCTCCTGCTCCTTTGATGCTGGGTGACATGCCGCACTTTTCCAGCAACACATTTTTCAGCTCATACAGGATTGAAACAGACACGGAATACTCCCACTTGCCTGGATGGATGCAGTTCTAACAATACTCAAGAAACTTGTCACCAAACATAACGAAGCAGTCTGCTTGACTGGCATGATATTCACAAGCATCCACTCCCACCATCACCGATGCTCAGTAACAGCAGTGTGTACTAACTACAAGAAGCACTGCAGAAATTCACCCAAGAATCCTTACACAGCAACTGCCAAATCCACAACTGCTTCCATTGAAAAGGAAAAAGGCAACTGCTACCTGGGAACCCCACCACCTGAAAGATCTCCTAGAAGCCACTGACCATCCTGACTTAGAAATATATCACTATCCCTTCACAGCTGCTGAGTTAAAATCCTGGAATTGCCTCCCTAAAGAAATTGCGGGTCAACCCACAGCATATGGACAGCAAGGGTTCAGGAAGGCAGCTCACACCACCATCCCAAGGACAACT
The DNA here is from genome assembly GCF_047496795.1 of Chiloscyllium punctatum. Taxonomy (NCBI): domain Eukaryota; kingdom Metazoa; phylum Chordata; class Chondrichthyes; order Orectolobiformes; family Hemiscylliidae; genus Chiloscyllium; species Chiloscyllium punctatum. The sequence goes on along the minus strand of NC_092750.1, from coordinate 44,578,289 downwards.
CGGGACAGGCATTAAAGTTGCTGGCCACCAGCAACACTCTCGTCACACACGGAAAAAGAAAAAACACAACTTTAAATTAAGGTAATTGCGGTTCATCCAGACCACAGAACTTTGTGATGCTGAGACAGCAGAGGAGACCAAGAGTAGTGGTGTTAAAGTAAAGCTAAATGACATTAATATACACAAAACCTGAAAGAATTATGAATAAAGTCGCTAAGGAGCAGATGCAATTCAAAACTAAAAGGGAGACAGTGTCAAGTTCTTGGCTGGGAGACCCCAGAGACAATGGTGTGAGAGGGCTGGGACTGAAACTATTGTAGGAGATTCTCTGGCTGTCCTCGCACAGAGAAGAATGGACCCAAGCATGGTCATTTCACTCAGCTGGACATCAGAGGAAAAGGTGTTGCTAGCATGGCCAACTATGGCAAAAGCTGCAGAGAGGTTGAGAAATGAGTGCACAGCAATCAGAGTTGCAATTTATGACTTAATTTAGACTGTTATAGTGCAATAACACGATGAGACATGGAATTGAGAGAAAAAGGGACAGACACTAAATTAGACAGTATGAATATTTGAATGAATCAATGAATGATTTATTGTTGCATATCTTGAAAATGCTGTGAAAAGTGTTTTGCCGCCACAATCTGGCGCCATTTGAGTTACAATAAAGATGGAAAGAAATTACTTATATAAGAGTTCATCTTCTGATTAAATTGGGGTCTCAAGCACAGCTTCAGCGCTTCTGCCCGGTGTTCCAGTCGTCAAGGAGTCCCGCTCCGGAAACAGCGATGACGACACGGATGCCACAGAGATCCCGGCTCTGCTGCTACTTCCACCACTTCACTACCAGGAGTCCAGGCCACATGCCTCACCACCAGGCCGTCAGGAGTCCTGATTCACGCTGCAAACGCTACAGCCACAGGCCAGCCAACACTGCTTTGGCCTCGAAGATGAAGAAGAAAGGAGAAAGAAAAAGAAAAATGACAAAAAGTAGATGGAGAAAATGATTATGCCAGCCTGGAGCACTATTTAATATGCCGGCGCCATTTTGAACATCTTTGGAGAGGGAAGGATGGCTAGTGATGGAGTGGCAGTTTGCAAAAACATTAAAACTTGACTGCTTTTTTTGGGAAGGTGAGGGATGGCAGCATACTTGAAAGAGAGGGTGACAGTACCTGAGAAAATTCAACCTCAGAAGGGAAGTCAGGTGGTAAATAGTTGAATGGGAATAGAGACAGAGTGGATCTCATACACAAGATCCGCTTGAAGAGACCATGATGGAATAGAAGGAGTCAAGCTACAAGATACATGTCAAGGGCTGAGGCTGAGGTGGAAAGGTCTGTTTAGCAAATAAGGGAAGCATGTAACACCCAAATGGTCTCATCTTAGTGTCCTCAAACTGAAGACAGTTGGTCTGTTTAGACCACAGAAAGATTAAAAATTTAACACAACATTCAGCAATTTAGAAGAAACACCTTTAAAATAAAGTACTTGAAATGCTCTATTCTACACATACATTACAAAAATTTAGATATTCTCTGTGACCATATATTTTCAAAGACTTCCAGATGAAAGCAGGAGTTAGATTAAAAGGAATTTACCATTAGGAAAGGACCCTAAGGCAGCAGAAGGAACACCAGCATAAATCCCACGGAATCCTCCAGCGTTGTAGAATCCCTGCTGGCTCTGTAGTCTGGTTTTTATGGTGTCCAGTGGGAAGAGTGTCAGATCCACACACATTCCTGCCAGGCCACCAGCCTAAAATGACAAGGATAAGTTATCTTCACATCATCACATTCATGAACAGTTATAAACAGACTGCACTTTCAATAAATTATTTTCTACTGTAAAGATCTTTATAATATGGCATAAACTTTTAAGTTAGCCAAATTACAGGCTCAAAAAACAGGTATATACGCAGATGGTTCACGTGAAGCATATTTCTAAAATGTCAAAATGTTATTATTTTTCTGAAAGGACAAATGTTTAAAAATCACAAGATTTTTAGGTTATCCTGGAGAGGTTCAGGAAGGGGAGCGACCCAACCTCAAATTCATAACACCTTCCACCCTGACCATAAATTCGGGCACTCTCATCCACCTGGCTGAACCGGTCCTCACCCTCAACAACTTCTACTTCCAATCCTCCCACTTCCTCCAAACCAAAGGGGTAGCCATGGACAACCGCATGGGACACAGCTGTGCCTGCCTGTTTGTTGGATACGTGGCACAGTTCCATCTTCCGCAGTTACACCAGCACTACTTCCCTCCCCAACACCCACCCCCCGGCCACCTGTTCCTCCGCTACATGAATGACTGAATCAGCACCGCCTCGTGCTCCCACAAGGAGGTTGAACAGTTCATCAATTTCACTAACACCTTCCACCCTGACCTCAAATTCACCTGGACCATCCTAGACACCTCCCTCCCCTTCCTGGACCTCTGCCTCACTGTCTCCAGTGGCTGACTAACCACAGACATCTACTACAAGCCGCAAACGACTGCCACAGCTACCTAGACTACACCTGTAAAAATGCCATCCCTTTTGCCAAATTCCTCCACCTCTGCCGCATCTGTTCCCAGGATGACCAATCCCACCTCAAAGTCCCAGATGGCCTCCTTCTTCCATGATTGCAACTTCCCTGCCAACGTGGTTGACAATGCCCTCCAGTGCACCTCCTCCACTTCACGCGTCACCCCTCCCAAAGCAACAAGGACAGAACCCCCACCAACCTTCTTTATACACTGCATCATCCTCCGCCACTTCCACCACCTCCGTAAGGATCCCACCACCAAAAGTATATTTCCCTTCCCACCCCTATCAGCATTCTGGAGAGACCATTCCCTCCGCAACTCCATCATTAGGTCCATGACCCCCACCAGCCCACACCACACTCCTGGCACCTTTGCCTGCCATCGCTGGAAGTGCAAAACCTGCACCCACACCACTCCCCTCACCTCCGTCCAAGGCCCCAAGACATCCTTCCACATCCATCAGACATTTACCTGTACATCTACCAATGTCACCTACTGCATCAGTTGCACCCGGTGTGGTCTCCTCTACATCGAGGCGACAAGACATCTTCTTGCGGATCGCTTCAGGGAACATCTCTGGGACACCTGTACCCATCTACCCCACCGTCCCATGGCTGAACACTTCAACTCCCCCTCCCACTCCATCAAGGACATGCTGGTCCTGAGTCTCCACCACACCAAACTGTTACCACCCAACGCCTGGAAGAAGAACACCTCATATTCCACCTTGGGAGCCTGCAACCACACTCCACAAATGTGGACTTCAACAGCTTCCTTCTTTCCCCTCCTCCCAGATCATCCCAGTCCCAAGCCTCCAACTTAGCACCGCCCTCCAGACCTATCCGTCATCCACCCTCCGACCTATCACCTTCTCCCTCACCTTCATCCATCTATCGCTTTCTCAGCTACCTTCCCGCCAACCCCACCCCCTTTCCTATTTATCTCTTAGCCCCAGCCCACAAGCCTCATTCCTGGTGAAGGGCTTATGCCTGAAACATTGATTCTCCTGTTCCTCGATACTGCCTGACTGGCTGTGCTTTCCCTGCAACACACTCTTGTCTCTCATCTCCAGTATCTGCAGTCCTCATTTTCTCCTCACATCTGTAGAGTGTGTTGGTTTCTTGAAGAACTCTGACTTAGTGTTGATGAGCTGTAGTGTCAGCTTTGAACATTTGACACATCAGGAGGAGACTGAGTTACTTGGATGGTAAAAACAAGGACTACAGATGATGAAAACCAAAGTCTAGATTAGAGTGGTGCTGGAAAGGTATAGCAGGTCAGGCAGCATCCGAGGAGCAGGAAAATCGCCATTTCGGGCAAGTATTCCTGATGAAGGGCTTTTGCCCGAAACGTTGATTTTCCTGCTGCTCGGATGCTGCCTGACATTCAGTGCTTTTCCAGCACCACTCTAATCTCAGATCCCAGAGTTACCTGCACACTGTTTTACGAGACAGTCACATGCCTTAGATTAACTACCTCAAATTCGGTCAGTGATCAGGGAGAGGGAGGTGTAACTACGAGCGAGACAGCTAGAAGGATCCAGGAGGAAATGCTGAAAGATCTTCACCCCTTGGGCTTGTCTAACAGGTTTAGGATTCTTGCTCCCTGTGTAGATGAGAATGGTGACTGTAGGGAGGATGAGCAAACTGACCATACCATCGTGGTACAGGGGAGTAAAGAGAAAGCAGTTGTAATTGGGGATAGTATAGTCAGAGTAATAGACTGTTCTCTGTGGCCAGGAACAAGAGTCCTAAAGGATATGTTGCCTGCCTTGTGTCTGGATTCAAGATATCTCATCTGGGCTGCAAAGGAACTTGGTTGAGAGGGGAAGATTCAACTATCATGCTCCAAGTAGATACCAGGGATAACAGGAAAGGGGTTCTGCCGTGGAGAACAAACAGCTTGGAGCTAAATTGAAAAGCAGAACCAAAGGTAGTAGTCTCTAGATTACTACCTGAGTCACAAACTAATTTGCATAGGGTTAACAAGATTAAAAAAGAAATCTGATGTGCAAAGGCACTTGGGAGTCCTAGTTCACGATTCTCCCAAAGTTAACATGCAGGTTCATTTGGCAATTTTGGAGGCAAATGCAATGTTAGCATTCATTTCAAGAGGGCTAGAATAAAAGAGATGTACAGCTGAGGCTACATTGGGAATATGTTTTGGGCCCTGTATCTGAGGAAGGATGTGCTGGTCTTGAAGGAGGTCTAAAGGAGGATTACAAGAATGATCCCAGGGAAGAAGGACTTGTCATATGAGGAGCGGTTGAGGACTCTGGATCTGTACTCGAAGCTGAGAAGGATAAAGGGGAATCTCATTGAAATTTACAGAATACAGAGAGGCCTGGACAGATTGGACATGAAGAATATAGTTTCCACCAGTAGGAGAGACTAGAACCCAAGAGCATAGCCTCAGAGCAAAAGCACAATCCTTTAGAACTGAGAAGAAGAAGAATTTTTCAGCCAGAGGGTGGTTAATCTGTGGAACTCACTGCCTCAGAAGGCTGCACAGGCCAAGTCATTGAGTATATAGATAGATAGATTCTTGATTAGTAACAGGATCAAGGGTTACAGGGAGAAGGCAGGAGAATGGGGGTTGAGGAACATATCAGCCATGATTGAATGGTGGAGCAGACTCGATGGGCAGAATGGCCTAATCCTGCTTCTGTATCTAATGGCTTAATTTTATAATCTGCTGCCTTGGTTGACTGCACGAGTTAGTTTCTCCTGTAAAGCCAGCTCTAAACACACAAAAATAATTGTTTGACAACCAATCAAGTTAACTGAAAATCAGATGATGGAATATAACTGGTTATTTCTGTATGTCCTCCTGTGTGCAACTACTGTTGAGTCAAGAACCTTTTGAGAGACTCTACTTGAATTTCTATACCCAGTTTTTTTTAAACATGGTTTGCTGTAATAACTCCCCCCATTTCATAAACAAATAAGATGACAAAGTTAACATGAAACTGCTCCTCCAAGCTGTTATCAAGCACAATCTTTTTAGGTATAATAGCAATTCACCATGTGGAAATTCTGGGTCCTGTGTGTTCTGACTGTATCTTGTTCACAGTATCCCTTTCACTCACCATGTTGAAAAATCAAAAGTCCTTATCTATCTGATCGAATCTATTTTACTTAAATAAACTTTATACTATTCAAGGCTGAAAGACAAGAGAGTCAAGGAATAAGGGGAGAGGCATAAAAATGGATTTGAGCCCACAACCAGAGGAGTCGGGTCTTACTGGATGGCAGAATAGGTTTGAAGGGTGAATGGCTTATTCACGTTTTTAAAAGTCGTGAGACTTGAATTTACTTAACATCGTGCACAACACCGAAGTATCCCAATGCATTTAACAGTCAACTTCAGAAATGCAGCTGCTGTGGGAAATTGAGAATTCAATTAAACATGTAGTCATCTTTCAATTAGTAAATACCATTCGTCAGGTTAACAAGGAAAATCCCCTAACTTCACTGTCGCTGCTACAGCACAATGAAAAGTATCTATAAATGTACATAAACAAATGGAAAAATGCTTGTTACAAGATACACAGGATTTTACTTCAACTGTTCGTTCGTTAATTGCTGTGTAAAAATTTAAATATACTAATGTCTCCATAATGCTTGCTGTTTAATAACAAATCAATATACAAAACATCTGTTAAAACCTCCGAGTAAACAAAAAAACATTAAAACGCTCCTCATACGGATTTCCATGTTATTTTCTTATTTGACAGATGCTGGGCTAGTAAAATCAAACTGATTCCTTCCTTTCCTGCAAATAAGTTTTCAAACGGCAGCTATCATGCTCTTAATAGAAGGACTCACCCCAAGGGAGGCGAGAAACTCTCTCCCCTCCATCAGTCCGTTCAGAAAGTGCGTTCAGCGAAACTCAACTCCTCCTGCGCGCCGCCATGTTCACTCCAGATACTGCTTCCGGGGTCAAGGCTGGCAGCTCCTTCCGGTTGCCGCAGTGACCCGGAAGAGTTAGTGAGTGAGCAGCAGGCATAAAGTGGCTGTTGAACTGGGCAGTGGATTGGAGTTTACATCAAAACATCCGTCTGTATCTCACATCAAGCTGATATCTTGAGGAAAAAAGTAAACAGGTTAGAGTCGAGAAGGGTCACTGCTTTAAACACCAGGATCGATTCATGATCTGTAAGGCCAGACAGAGGGTGGGGGGGTCAGGATTGAGCTGGCAACTACATCCCTCCCTCACCTTACTCCTAACCAACCCCAACTCTTGTTTTCCACCAAAGCCAAACTGTGAGCATTGAAAAAAAAATATGATTTTCAGTTAGGCAAAGAGACACCAACAGCCAAAACAATTTCAATTCCAGGATTGATAAACCAGTCCACCTTGTGCGTCTGGATCCCATATCTGAAACCATGGATAGCTTCTCCTTGCCACAGTTGGGAGGAGTGTGATCATCACTACTTAATTTGTGTACTCCTTCGACTGCTTTGCAGATATTCAAAAGGCAGATCAAATTTCCCATTGGTAAAGGGTGGCATGGTAGCTCAGTGGTTAGCACTGCTGCCTCACAGCACCAGCCTCAGTGACTGTGTGAAGTTTGCACATTCTTCCCTTGTCTGCGTGGGTTTCCAACGGGTGCTCTGGTTTCCTCCCACAGTCCAAAGATGTGCAGGTCGGGTGAAGTAGCCATGCTAAATTGCCTATAGTGCTAGGTGCATTAGTCAGATGGAAATGGGTCAACTCTTCAGAGGGTCAGTGTGGACTTGTTGGCCCACGGGGCCTGTTTCCACACTGTAGGGGAATCTGGTTTCCTCCGGGTACTCCGGTTTCCTCCCACACTCCAAAGATGTGCAGGTCAGGTGAATTGGCCATGTTAAATTGCCCGTAGCGTTAGGTAAGGAGTAGATGTAGGGGTATGGGTGGGTTGCGCTTCGGCGGGGCAGTGTGGACTTGTTGGGCCGAAGGGCCTGTTTCCACACTGTAAGTAATCTAATCTAAAAAAAAAAGTGGACTGGGGAAAAAGTGATATAAGGGGTAAGGAGGAAAAGGTTGTGACAAAAGAACATTGTTCACAGTATTGGTCCAAGAACTAATAGGCAGGCTAGGACATTATTGAGAACATGGAAAGATTCTTCTACCTGTCACTTCAGTTTACTGAGGATCTCTGGTACACCTGCCTGCTGTTCCTATGCCTCTCTCTGCAGGTTGACCATGTGACTCATAGCTGGATACAGAGACATTTCTATATGGTGCTTGGCCTCTAGCAGTCCTCCATCCATCAGAGCCCTCTAAAGCTTCTCCTTCCACCAGCTGTGGGCTTGTGTTAGTGATTCATTAATCAGATTGTATCCCACAGACCAAACTATCAAGTGTACCCACAGAGGTGAGAATATCTGTACTGATGGATGATGCAAAGGAACACCTTTCCAGTGTGTCATCTGAAAGGTCACAAGCTTGATTTTCAGAGATGGTGTTCTGTCTGACCCGGAGATCAATTTCTGACAATATATCTGCTTTATCACTAATACCTCTCATTTATAACCACATAACATCACTCAGCTGTGCCTCTGCCTCAGCTCAACCAAAGCTTTGTGATTTATGAAACTGAATATTTCAGTACTGTTGTGACCAATCTGCCAATGTCCATGAAGTTGAATTCATTTAATTCCAAATCTGAACTGCTGGTGTCATAACTCACACCAAATCCAATTTGTGCAGGGAGTACACTCTCAGCCCATGCAGTTGCAGTACCTGTGACATCACTGCAAACAAGTAAACTTAAATAAAATAAGGAGCTGAAACAGAAATTGCTGAAGAAACTCAGCTAGTCTGGCAACATCTGTGGAGAGAAAGCAGCGTTAATGTTTCAGATCAAGTGACCCTTCTTCAGAACAGAAATAAACTTGCTCACTGACTGACTATATATTCTTGGAGACTTCCATCATTTGTATTGTTGAATCTGCAGGGATGAAGTAGCATAATCTCACCTTACTAAGTGTATAGGCTTGCTATCTAACACTCTAGACTTTGCAACTGTGGAACTGTAACATGGGCAGCAAGTGGGGTGTGGGAATTGTAGCTAGCAGTGAAGGGACAGCCAACCACAAGGTGGGCAACAACCATCCAGCCAGACAGTGAGATAGAGGCAGCAGAAACAAGAGCACTACTTCAGATTTTGGTTCCATGTCCAATGGGGTGTGGGTGCAAATGGGACTATAGCTGGTCGGCATGGATAAGTTGGACCAGAGAGTTTGTTTCTGTGCTGTACACCTCTATGACTCTATGACCAGTGGTGAAATGTAGAACTAGACCTTACTACTTTCCTTGGTAACAGGTTTGTTTGCAGAATGTAAATTTACATGTGGTTCTTCCTGCCTGCTACCTCAGTGAAAGAAATCCTGTCTTTCAGAAATGCTTGAAGATATTTTCTAATCAATCAGTTCAGAGATATTATGATACACCTCTGGAGCAAGTGGGACTTTAACCCTGGCCTAGTAATGGGGACACGATCACTGCAGCACAAGAGCCCTCTACAAGGAGAACCTGATGACATTAGTGCCATTTCAGTCAAAGACTTTTAAAAAAATTCCTGTTCAGGCATGTGAAGGCATTGAACTTGGGCGATCTGGTCCAGTAGTAGGGACACTACCACTGCGCCACAAGAGCCCTATAAATGCATTAATATATTTTCTAAGCAGCCTGTCCAGAAATATATTATTACACACTTCTGGAGCAGGTGGGATTTGAACCAGGTCTCCTGGCTCAGTGATAGAGGCACTACCACTGTACCTGGACCGAATTAAAAATGCCCCTCACCTGCTTAGCTGAACAAAGTAATTAACATTCTTCGAACAGAATCCCCTTTCCTTTAAGCAAAAACTTGATCACACATCAGGTAATTATAAAGCATATCAATGAGAAAAGTTATTTTCCAAATTACAGAAAAGGCCCTGTCTTCCAATAATTTCTTCGAACAAGCATTCCTTTTCAGTAAAGCAGCCCAGGCGTTGATGATTTGCATTGACCTTAGATGGTCTTTATTCTCTAATGTTCACCAGCAAGGTCAATCCCTAAACTGTTCTCAGTCGCACTGTTAAAAGTATGTTATCCCATAGATTCTGTTCGCAAAAATGACCCCAAATTTTCAGTCACTTCAACACATTACCATATTTCCTGGCCAATATTTCCACTTCAGGCCTGCTGCAGTTGTCCCACAAGGCTCAGCGCAAGCTGGAATAACAGCACCTCATTTTCCACTTGGAGGCCATGAAGCCTTCAGGACTCAATGTCAAGTTTAATAGTTTTTGAACCTAAATATGTTCCTCTATGCCTTTTACCCACTATCACACCCCTGGTCATGTCACGTCATGGGCTGCTTTCAGCACCAGCAACCCATTTTTATCTACTTATAGTCCCCATTACAATTTTTTTTTTCTCCTGAGCTTATCATTATCTATCCCTTCATAGACCTAACTGTCCTTTGCTCTCTTTCTCTCTCTCTCCCTCTCTCTCTCTCTCTCTCTCTCTCTGTGCTCTGCCTTTACCTGTTTGCTTACTTCTGTCTTCAGCATATAGACCATCTTTTCCTAGGTACTAATAGTTCTGAAGAACCATCACTGGATGCAAAGCATAACTCTACTTTCTATCCACATATGTTGCCAGACCTGCTGAATTTCTTCAACAATTTCTGTTGTTGTTTCACATTTTGAGCATTGCGGTTTTTTTTGTTTTATTTATCCCATATCCACACAGATTTCAACGGGCAAACATTTTTCAGAATGCCCTAGACATACAGTTTTCCTCAAAATGTCTGAAAAGTAAAATCCCACATCTGTTGTTTTTGCTGGAGTAGAGAGTTTCTGCTGCTCGGATACTTTTAACCCTACTTTCCATGTTCATGGTTTTTCTAAGCCAAGGGACAACACATTTCCATTTTCATTCACCAGGAATATCACTAATTCAGCTGTACTCAAATAACCATGTGGAGGTTTAGCATGGACATTGTCACTAAAAAGGACACATTTTTATGTCCTTCCTTAAGACCATAAGACACGAGCAGAAATTAGATCATTCAGCCCATCGAGTCTGCTCCGCCATTCAGTCATGGTTGATAAGTTTCTCAACCCACTCTCCTGCTTTCTCCCCATAACCCTTGATCCTCTTGTCAATCAAGAATCTATCTACCTTTTTCTTAAATATACTCAATGACCTGGCCTCCACAGCCTTCTGTGGTAATGAATCCCACAGATCCACAACTCTCTGGCTGAATAGGTTTCACCTTATCTTCATTCTAAAAGGCCTTTCCTTTACTCTAAGGCTGTGCCCTTTGGTCCTAGTCTCTCCTGCCAATGGAAACATCTTCCCAAAGTCCACTCTGCCCAGGCTGTTCAGTATTCTGTACATTTCATTGAGATCCCCCCCATTCTTCTAAACTCCATCAAGTATAGACCCGGAGTCCTCATTCTTGGAATCTTTCTCATGAACCTCTTCTAGACCTGCTTCAGGGCCAGTACATCCTGAGGTATAGGCACCAAAATTGCTCATAGTCTGTAGTCTAACTAGCCCTTTATAAAGCCTCAGAAGTACATCCCTGCTTTTATATTCTAATCCTCCCGAATAAATGCCAACATTGTGCCTTCTGCACTACCAACTCAACATACAAGTTTACCTGAAGAGAATCCTGAACGAGGACTCCCAAGTCTCTTTGCACGTCAGGTTTCTGAATTTTCTCCCCATTTAAAAAATAATCTATGCCTCTATTTTTTCTACCCCCAACCCCAAACTGCATGACCTGACACTTTCCCATGTTATATTCCATCTGCCACTTCTTTGCCCACTCTCCTAACCTGTCTAAATCCTTCTGCAGCTCTTCCCCCTCCCCCCCTGATCATCTGCAAACAAATCCAAAATGCCCTCCGTTCCTTCATCTAGATCATTAATGCATAATGTGAAAAGTTGTGGTCCTAACACTGACCCTTATGGAACACCACTAGTCATCGGCTGACATCCTGAGAATGACCTTTTTATCCCCACTCTCTGCTTGCTGCCAGACAGCCAATCTTCTAACCATGCTAGCACCTGGCCTCCAACACCATGTGCCCTTATCTTACTTAGCAGTCTCCTGTGTGATATCTTGTCAAAGGTCACCCAAGCTGGAAACATGAGTATGAACTTCTTTGAGTTTAATTTGTTTATCGATTTTGCAAGATGTAACAAGTGATGTGTCACAGGGATCAGTGCTGTGGTCTCAACTGTTTAAATTTCTGTAAATGGCTTGGTTGAAAGGACAAAATAAATGGATGCCAAATTTGCTGATGAGTTGTGAAGAGATCATAAGAAAGCTACAAAAAGATATAGGTATTTGAAATCAGTGGCAAAAATCTGGTAAATGGAGTTTATTGTGAGAAAATGTGAAATTGGTAGGAAAAATAAAGTATATCTTCTAAGTGCTGAGAAACTGGAGAGCTCTGAGACGCCAAGGGCTCTGGGTATCCTGGTACTTGAATTACGAAGGAGCAATTAAACAGGTACAACAAGTAATTTGGGAAACTAAGACAATATTATCATTGCAAAGTTAAAAATCACACAACACCAGATTATAGTCCAACAGGTTTAATTGGAAGCACTCTAGCTTTCGGAGCGATGCTCCTTCATCAGGTGATAGTGGAGGGCTCAATCCTAACACACAGAATTTGTAGCAAATATTTACAGTGTGATGTAACTGAAATTATACCTTGAAAAATTGATTGTCTGTTAAGCCTTTCATCTGTTCGAATACAGTGATAGTTTCACTTCTTTCATGTGTAAATCCAAGGACCTTTTTTTTTAAAACGTTGCATTCTCGGGTTAGCTGTTAACAATAGTGATAGATAGACAATATGTTGAAGGTGTTGGCCCCCTGTGTTCTCTGTCCAATTAAACCTGTTGGACTATAACCTGGTGTTGAGTGATTTTTAACTTTGTACACCCCAGTCCAACACCGGCATCTCCAAATCATCATTGCAAAGGTAATTGAATACAAAAGAAGGAAGGAAAAGGTTCAGTATTACTATACAGAGGCAGGTCGCTGAACCAAAACGGCCTTTGTACCTATGTATTTGTAACACAGTAAAACTGAACCAGTAACCCTACTGGTTCTCAACCAGAATTTTGAATGACCAATCTCAGACTTCACAAACAATTAACTTCTAGATACAAAAGACTTAACTATTTGTTAAATATTAAGTAACTTTAGCAGGGACAACACTAAACAACTTGGTTAGCTGATTAATATCTGTGCTTAAAAGCCAAAGCATTTTTGAACCCCCCCCTCCCCAACTCTCGCTGCATTCACATAGGAGACAGACAGACAAATAATCACAGTTAAGTGATAAATAAAAGAAAATCGCAAACTGGCCAGATTACTAAAATCCTTTCAGGTTACATTGTTTCACAGGCATAAATCAATTTGGCGAAAGTGAGGACTGCAGATGTTGGAGATTAGAGTCAAGAGTGTGGTGCTGGAAAAGGCTCATTCCTGATGAAGGGCTTTTGCCCGAAACGTCGATTTTCCTGCTCCTTGGATGCTGCCTGACCTGCTGTGCTTTTCCAGTACCACACTCTCGACTCACAGGCATAAACGTTAACTCGTTGGCTGTTTTTCTGAGACATAGATCAGGGTCACCTCAGTTCACCAGGCAAAGGCAGTAACACTTCTAATTCAGGTTTCTACTCTTTGGGCTTTCAAAATTTGGGTTATCAGATTAGACAGGGAGCTTTCAAATCTTCATCCTGTCTCAGCAGCAACCGAGACATAGCTCTCAGAAAGCGTGGTTCCAAGAAACCTGAATACTGGTTCGGCCCTGATAAACTGATCAACTCCTCCTGATGCCTCAATTACCATTCAACAATTGAACATAGGATCTTTTCAGACTTGCTGGAATCAGCCACAGGTACTGACCTCATTCATAGCCAACTTCTATCTGTTAAAACACAATGCTCTTCCTGGGGTTCCTGTGTCAATAGAATCTTTTTAATCAAGACTCAGTCTGCAATTAACCTCCATGATGGCCTCACAAAAAAAAGCTGGTTTGATCTGTTCTTTTCTGTTTACCACAAAGCTGCCCCAAAGTCCACCAGTCTTTTCCGGCTCATAATTCAAAATTGATAAAAGAATAAAAATACTGAAAGATGAGTGAGGGTCCTAACAAGAAGGCATTGGTGAAACCACATCTGAAGTACTGTGTAGGAACAAATTACTACAGATGCTGGAATCTGTACTGAAAACAACAAATGCTGGAGATCACAGCAGGACAGACACCATCCATGAAGAGGGAGCAAGCTTTAAATCCTATGTATGATATTGGTCAGCTTACTTAATGAAGGATGTAATTGCACTCAAACCTGTATAGAAAAGGTGTAACAGACTAATGCCTGGAATAAACAGATTATCTTATGAGGAAAGGTTGGACAGACTAGGCCTGTATCCACTGAACTATAGAAAAGTCAGAGACAACTTGAATGTAACATTTAACATTTTCAGGTATATATGGTGAATCTAGAAACGGGTTCAAAATAAGGGGACCCCATTTAAAACAGAAGTGAGATGAAATCTTCTTTCAGATGGGTGAGAGTTCTTGAAACTCTCTTCCTGAAAAGGTGGTGGAAGCAGAGTTTTTGAATATTTTAAAGCCAGAGGTGAAAGGATTTTTGGAAAGTAAGAGAATGAAAGCTTATTGGGGTGAATTTGAGGTTACAATCAGACAGCCATGTTTGTATTTTATTTGCCCTCAAAACCTCCTGAATTGTTATGTTTTTCTTCATAGTACTGAGCAGAAATTCATTATAACTGTCACCTTATCTTAGTACATAGCCAATCTAACTCTTCAATCAAGCTTATTATCTGCTATGTTTTTTCTTTGGGTGCAAGATTATCTTTCTGTGGTGATTCAGGCCAATTTATTTTGATAGGAAAAACACTTTTTTAAGATTAGATTAGATTCCCTACAGTGGGGAAACAGGCCCTTCGGCCCAACAAGTCCACACCGACGCTCCGGAGAGTAACCCACCCCCCTCTGATTAATGCACCTAACACTATGGACAATTTAGCATGACCAATTTCACCTGACTTGCACATCTTTGGATTGTGGGAGGAAACCAGAGCACCCGGAGGGTTTGCACAGGGAGAATGTGTAAACTCCACACAGACAGTTGCCCAAGACTGGAATCGAACCGGGAACCCTGGTGCTGTGAGCCACCATGCCACCCTATGGTTATTGCTTTAAGTTATTCCCAAGCCATTCTGATTAAAGTCACAGTTCATATGTTTAAAGGTTTCCAAAGGCTGACTTTGAAGAATTATAAATTCTCCTTTGATCATATCCATAACAAATTGAATGTCAGTGAACTTATTTGACATTGAGTGGGCCGAATTCCTGCATTCATTGGTTAGGCCACTTTAGAAGTAAAGTGTTCAATTCTGGTCTCCCTGAGAAAGATGTTGTTAAATTTTAAAGCGTGCAGAAAAGATTTACAGGGATGTTGCCAGGATTGGAGCTACAGGGAGAGGCTTAGTAGGTTGGGGCTATTTTCCCTGGAGCATCGGAGGTTGAGGGGCGACTGTACAGAGGTTTATAAGATCATAGAAGCATAGATATTGTGAATAGTCAAGGTCTTTTTCCCATAGTAGAAGAGTCCAAAACTACAGAGAGGGTGGTGCGTGTATGAAACTAGCTCCACAGGAAGTGGTGCAGGCTGGTACAATTACAGTATTTAAAAGGCATCTGGATGGGTACTTGAATAGAAAGGGTTTAGAGGGATATGGGCGAAATGTTGGCAAATGTGACTCATTTAATTTAGGATATCTGGTTGGCATGGACAGATTGAACTGAAAGGTCTGCCTCCATGCTGTACATCTCTATCACTCTATGATTAAGTTAAAAATCACACAACACCAGGTTATAGTCCAACAGGTTTAATTGGAAACACACTAGCTTTTGGAATGACGCTCCTTCATCAGGTGATATTGGAGAGCTCAATCATAACACAGAATTTATAGCAAAAATTTACAGTGTGATGTAACTGAAATTATACATTGAAAAATTGATTGTCTGTTAAGCCTTTCATCTATTAGAATACAGAGGTAGTTTCACTTCTTTCACGTGTAAATCACAAAACCTTTTTTTTTAAAAGTTGCATTCTCGAGTTAGCTGTTAACAATGGTGATAGCTAGACAATATGTTGAAGGTGTTAGCCCCCTGTGTTCTCTGTCGATGACCTGATGTTTTGATTGATTCTAATCTAAAAAGTGAGATAACGGAGTTTTACATAAATTCCTGCAGTTTTTGAGCTCAGAGTTCTACATGAATGTATGCAGTTTTTGAGCAAACTACAATGTAATGCTAAAAGTACAAATTCACCCCACAAAATATATGTGTGCATGTGTGTGTGTCTTAAGTCTGTGGGGGTGCATGTAGGAGTGTGTGTGTCTGTAAGGGAGTGTGTGGGTGTCTGTGTGTACGTGCGTCCATGTGTATGTGAGAGTGTGTGTATGTAGGAGTATCTGTGTATGTGTAGTGCAATGGTGGTCACCTGTAATGTGACATGAACCCAAGGTCCCGGTTGAGGCCCTCCCTACGGGTATCGAACTTAGCTATCAGCCTCTGCTCGGCCACTTTTCTCTGCTGCCTGTCTCGAAGTCCACCTTGGAGGATGGTCACCTGAAGGTCCGAGGTTGAATGTCCTGGACCAACTGGGAGGTAACCCTCCTGTCTGTTGATTGTTGTGCGGTGCCCATTTATCATTGTCGTAGCCTTTGCTCGGTTTCCCCAATGTACCATGCCTCTGGCATCCTTGCCTGCAGTGTATAAGATAGACAATGTTGGCTGAGTCACATGAGTACTGCCACGTACAAGGTGGGAGGTGTCCCCACGCATAATGGTGGTATCTATGTCCACTCTCTGACACGTCTTTCAGTGCCTACCGTGACAGGGTTGTATGGAGTTGTCCTGAGAGCCGGGCAGCTTGCTACGAACAACAAACTGTTTGAGGTTTGGCGGTTGTTTAAAGGCAAGTAGTGGAGGTGTGGGGAAGGTCTTGGTGAGGTGCTCATCCTCATTCCGCCTACTTGCGGAACGTTTCAGAGAACGCCTCTGGGACACCCGGACCAACCAACCCAACCACCCCATAACTCAACACTTCAACTCCCCCTCCCACTCCACCAAGGACATGCAGGTCCTTGGACTCCTCCATCGCCAGACCATAGCAACACGACGGTTGGAGGAAGAGCGCCTCATCTTCCGCCTAGGAACGCTCCAACCACAAGGGATGAACTCAGATTTCTCCAGTTTCCTCATTTCCCCTCCCCCCACCTTGTCTCAGTCAAATCCCTCGAACTCAGCACCGCCTTCCTAACCTGCAATCTTCTTCCTGACCTCTCCACCCCCACCCCACTCCGGCCTATCACCCTCACCTTGACCTCCTTCCATCTATCGCATTTCCAACGCCCCTCCCCCAAGTCCCTCCTCCCTACCTTTTATCTTAGCCTGCTGGACACACTTTCCTCATTCCTGAAGAAGGGCTTTTGCCCGAAACATCGATTCTCCTGTTCCTTGGATGCTGCCTGACCTGCTGCGCTTTTCCAGCAACACATTTTCAGCTCTGATCTCCAGCATCTGCAGACCTCACTTTCTCCTCGAACACTTCAGTGGTCCAGGACATTCAGTCTCGGACCTTCGGGTGACCACATACACATACACACACATGGACAGAGGTACACACAGACGCACACACACACCCTTATAGACACACACAGTCCCACACTCACACATGCAGCCCCTCACAGACTTAAGACACTCTGCACTCACTACACACACTCACAACCCCACCCCAGACAGACACACACGCACACACATACACAGACAAATACCCACATGCACACATATTTTGAGGGGTGAATTTGTACTTTCTGGGTTATATTGTACTTTACTCAAAAATTCCATGCATTCATGTAGAACTCTGAGCTCAAAAACTGCAGGAATTTATGTAAAACTCCGCTATCTCACTTTTTAGATTAGAATCAATCTAAGCATCATGGCATAGACAGAGAATACAGGGGGCCAACACTTTCAACATATTGTCGAGCTATCACCATTGTTAACGGCTAACCCGAGAATGCAACTTTTTAAAAAAAAGTTTTGTGACTTACACGTGAAAGAAGTGAAACTATCACTGTATTCTAACAGATGAAAGGCTTAACAGACAATCAATTTTTCAATGTATAATTTCAGTTACATCACACTGTAAATTTTTGCAATAAATTCTGTGTTAGGGTTGAGCCCTCCACTATCACCTGATGAAGGAGCGTCGCTCCGAAAGCTAGTGTGCTTCCAATTAAACCTGTTGGACTGTAACATGGTGTTGTGTGATTTTTAACTTTGTACACCCCAGTCCAACACCGGCATCTCCAAATCATGACTCTATGATTAGACCTTCCATATCCTTCCCTCTTCCCTGCTATATTTCGGAGAGTTTTCTCAATATCAGGAATTGGTTGGAGGTTCTCTGTCCCAATTCTTTCAGCCATTGTCCAACTCTGGCAGACTCCACAATTCATGATGATTCTATAAACATAAAATATATCTCTAACCTTATACTTGTCACCATGCACTTCACTCGCATTACCGGAAAAGCAGTGAGCAACTTCAGGATAGTTTTTCATTATGATCTTCATCTTACTGAGATTTTCAAAATAAGAATTGATCAATATCAGTGTGGATTCTATTGTGAATGGTCAGTGGTTTAATTTTTTTTAATTCTACTGCTGTTAATAGAAGATGCAAACTTTAAACTGTAAATTAGTATGAAAAATATATTTTCTTATATGATTTTTTTTCCCATTGTCACCACTGATGAACATGTAATGGTTCTGAAGAGGTTAATGTTCATGGTACATTTACTCCACTCATTTAGCGATGTCACACATTGGAGACAAGAAATTCTACTCTTGCTTTCAGAAGGAGCAGATATATCAATCTCCTAAGGTACTAGAAATTGTGCCTGATCAAATATTGTTGTACTTATTTCAATCATGCAATAATCCTTCTTGGTAGATAAGAACAATGCCCCTTTGTAGATTCTCTAGACTGGTGTATCCTTCATGACTGGTCACTAGATAGGCCTAATCAAAGGAGATTTTGTGTCAGCAAATTACCTCAAACAACCCGAATCCAGCACCACATATTGATGGAGGTGGCAAATACGACAAGGTAGCAAGTATGGTCTTCTCGGAAAATGCCCCAAATGCAGCTGGAGTAATTCACTAGCTTCTCCTTTGCTATTCATTCCATAGCATCTGCAATGGAATGTGTACACATGTAACATAGTAAAATGAATATTTTATGTTTCACAATTAAAACTAACAGTATTTATACACAAATCCAAAATGTAGAGACACAATAAATGAGTTTGCTGCAGTTGAATTTATATAGTAATCACCTTCTTAAGGAAAATGTAGTACTTATCCATCTTGCTCAAGGTGCATTATTATTTTAGATATCCACTGTTCCACATGATTTATTGCCACCTAACTTACAATATTGCAGGGTTCCCACTTCTCCAAAGAAAGAGCTCCATCCTGATCACTCCCAAAATAATATTAAAGATATGTTTGCATTTTTCTCTTGTGTTTATTCAATGATTTTTAGCAAGGGTTTATTTAAATCTCACATGATAGACTGGGCACTAAGAGCCAAGGGATCCAAAGGCAATAGGCAAGTTATGTTCAAACTTAGTTCAGTGGGTGGAATGAAAGATGATTGGTCAACATGAGTGGAAAGGAAGGATGTATTTCCATGAACAGGCCAAAAAGAGAGGCGTAGATTTAAAGCGATTTGCAGAAGGATTAGGAGGTAATTGAGAAATCTTGTCACATAGAAAATGGTGAGTGTCTGGACCACTCTGCCTGAAAGGGTTATATAAGCAGAAACTCTTCCGTATTTAAAAAAAACATCTAATTAATACACCATTACCTTCTGAGTAATTGTCTAAGACCAGAGAAATGAGATTATCCTGGTTAGCTCTTTTCTGGCCAGCACAGACAGGATGGACAAAATCGTCTCCCTTTGTGCTTTATATTTTCTGTATTTTTCTTCTGCAGGTTCTGACATCAAAATAGATTCTATTCAATTTTAAAGTGACTGAGTATTTTGTGCTTCAAATTTACCACAATTATTGCGGCTTTCTATGCAGGAACAAGGATAATACAACAATGGCAATATAGTTCATATGAATTTTTAAACAAAATCTGAAGTATGTATGGATGAGAAGCATGAATTCTGTGGTAGTGTACATGACCAAATCAGTTAATCAGAGAGTGAATTCCAATGAAATGCAATGGATAAACTGAGTTAACAGTGAGGCTTGTGATAATGTAAAACAATGAATTATATGATTGTGCAATGGACAGAGTGATATCTATGGTAGCGTAATAAGAGTTTGACCTGTTCTGTAGTGCAATGGATAAACTATGTTTTATGGGGGAATGAGTTTTGTGGTATTGTAAAACAATGGGTTATACATGTGTAATGGACAACATGCATTATAAGATCATGAGTTTATCTCAAAGACTGATTGAAGAAATTCTGAAAGAAATTTGGAAGCTATTTAAATGTTATATTAAAAATGAAATTTAGCTAGAATTTTTCTACCTCTATCATTCTCATTGATGACACAGACTTGAAACTGTTTTGCGAGACACCTACCTGAACATCATTGTATAGTCATAGAGTCATACAACATAGAAACAGACCCTTTGGTCTAACTTGTCCACGCTGACCAAGCTTCCCAAACTAAACTAGTCCCACTTGCCTGCACTTGGCCCATATTCTTTAAACCTTTCTTATTCATGTACCTATCCAAATGTCTTTCAAATGTTGGAATATGCATCTACCACTTTCTCTGGCAGTTCATTCCATATTAGGGGAGACAGTGGCCTAGTGGTATTATCACTGGATTGTTAATACAGAGACCCACATAATATTCTGGGGACCTGGGTTTGAATCCTGCCACCGCAGATGGTGGAATGTGAATGCAGTAAAAATCTGGAATTAAGAGTCTACTGATGACCATGAGTTAATTGTTGATTGTCAAAAAAATACATCAGGTTCATTAATGTCCTTTGGGAAGGAAACCACCATCCTTACCTGGCCTGGCCTGCATGTGACTCTAGACCCACAGCAATGTGGTTAACTTTTAACTGCCATCTGGGCAATTAGGGATGAGCAATAAATGCTGGCCCAGCCTGTGATGTCTACATTTCACAAATGAATAAAAGACAAAAAAAAAACCCTCTGTGTGAAAAAGTTGCTCCTCAGGTCTCTTTTAAATCTTTCTCCTCTCAGTTTAAAAATATGCCCCCAAGTTTTGATCTCCCCTATCCTTGCTATTCACCTTATCTACGCCCCTAATGACTTTGTAAATTTCTATAAGGTCATTTCTCAACCTCTTACACTCCAGTGAGAAAATTCCCAGCCTGGCCAACCTCTGTTTAAAAGTAAGCCCTCCAGTCCCCACAGCATCCTGGTAAATCTTTTCTGAAGCATCTCCAATTTAATAAAATCATTCTTATAGAAAATACAAGGGAAATATCATTTGGTAATTGTGTTAACTTCAAAGCAAAATAACAGAAGTGGTTGATCTTAAATAGCCTCTAATAACATTACTCCCAAAATAGTTTGATACTCCATCTCATACTAGTTCAGTTTTACAGTAATTGGTAACTTTTGAAATAATATACTTTTACTGCAATGATACCCATGGAATTGACAAAAATACATTTACTACTTTGTGATACAAATGCATGAACACATTTTTGAAAAAACACAATTCAAAATGTTTTTATTTTAACTTTTGTACTAAATATGTCATGAAGATATTGAATAAATATCAGAAAATGTACTATATTCAGCAAATATTCTTCTATCGATCGATTATGTTTATTTTGTGATTTCAATTATTTGGCAATGGTTTTATTTAGTAATGTAATTGTAAAATATTATAAAGTGGCATGTTTAGGAATATATTATTAACCTATAATGATTACTAAGGTATACAATTAGGGTAATGTGATTTCAATTCAGGCAGCGCAGAAATTATAAAAATTTTTAAAATTCAACTCATTGTTTATTATTCACCATCATATCTTTACAGGACTTCTTTCCTTTATTATCATTATGAAGTTGATGAAAAATGTTCATGTTTTCCTAAGTCATGGTGTAATTTTTAAGAAGTATAATTCACCATATTTTACATAATAGATTATTTGCAACAAATATATTAAGGACCCTATGCTACTCCAGATCTCTTTCCACTTGGGAGACATATTAATTTTCAGGGCCATGTTATGAATATGGAAAGAAGGCTTTTATTATACATTATACACTGGAGCAGTGGTTGGAGTCTGATTAAGGTGAAGAATAGAATGAAGGGCAAGTTAAGGTATCCCCTCAGTTGAGAGGTTTTGTAGTAAGTTGCAGGAGTAAGCTGAAAGAAAGGGAATGCATCAGTTGTTCTGTCCTGATACTTTGTTATCCATTCACTTATGATGATTGTGTTGTGTTGTATCAGAGCTGAGTGCGAGCTGGCTTACTACAGATGGTATGCAGTCAGTCAAGTAAGCATAGGTTTGAGTTCAATGAAATAGAGCTCTGTGATCTGGGATCCTGGAAGCTACAATGTCTCGAGGTAGGATAGGTCAAAATGTGTGGTAAGCTATGCTCTTAGTCCCACAATCCTCCTGCATCGTCTGATAGGTTCACTCCATTTACAGAGTTTGTATGGGGTAATGAATTCTGTCTTAAAACCATAAGATACAAGAGCAAGAGTCGGTCATTTAGCCCAACAAATCTGCCATTCAATGACATCATGGCTGATTTGATAATCCTTATCTTCACTTTCCTACCTTTTACCTATAACCCTTGATCGCCTTACTGAATAAAGATTTATCTGTGTCAGCTTTGAATATACTTAATGGTCGAGCCCCAATAGGCCTCTGCAGTAAAGAATTCCACAGATTCACAACCCCCTGAGAAAAGGAATTCCTCCTCATCTGTATTTTAATCGTGCCACTCCTTCTGAGATTGTCCCTCTGGTCCTAGACTGTCCCACCTCTACCCTGTCAAATCCTGTAAGAATCTTGTATATTTCAGTAGGGTTGCCTCTCATTCGTCTAAATTCCAAAGAGTACAACCTCTTCACCAGTAGTCCATACTGGTATCAGCTGAGTGATCATTCTCTGGTTTGCCTTTAATGCCAGTGTAACAGTCCTGAAATAAGGGGCCCTATATTCCAGCTGTGGTCTGACTTGCATAATTTTAGACTCCATTCCTTTAGTCTTGTTTCTCTTCTGGCCTGTTGTAAAAGGAAGTCATGAAACTTAGCCTCAAACCCCCACTTCAATTTGTTCTTATGCATCCAAAAAATCTTCAGTCATTTTTTATAATTTACATAGGCTTTTTGTAGTCCATATTATTATCTTTGGCTGACTTACTTTCACAGGCAGTAGAGAGGCTATCTGTCCGAACTGAAAAAGGACAAATAAAAAGTGTTAGACGTAATAAACATGATTTTTGATGTATGACACAATTGATAGAAGGTTCAAACTTTCAATCTCACAAAAGGTTCTTCAATATTTCTATTTCTTTGTATTCTAAAATTGATATTTATCCCATCATTGTGTAATATCTGGACAGTCCTATATAGAAAATTCTATCTGAGTTCTGATTTTTTTAAAGCCAATTACTCCCATTAATGAACCTGTAATCTAATAGATGTCCAAATCTTCCTGAAAATCATTAAACTAACTTGAATCATTTGTTAAACAACTTTCTGGGCAATGGGCATAGCGTGCCTTCAAGTGGATGAGAATTAGAATCCTGATAGTGTGGATGCAGGCCCTTCAGCCCAACAAGTCCACACTAACCCTCCAAAGAGTGACCCACCCAGACCCATTATTTGCCTCTGACTAATTCACCTAACTTGCGCATCCCTGTACTGTGGGAGGAAACCAGAGAACCTGGAGAAAACCCGCACAGACACAGGGATAATGTGCAAACTCCACACAGATAGTCACCCGAGGCCAGGATCAAACCCAGGTCCCTGACGCTGTGACACAGCAGTGCTAACCACTGAGCCCACCATACCACCCCTTGAATTTTCTTCAAATCCAAGGTAACCTTGATATTTGACTTCAACTTGGGATCTTTGCTGCACACAGTGCTGGTGTCTGTCAGACTTGGAAAGAAAATAATGTTATTTTCCACCCTCTATTCCAGCTGGAAAACAGGTTTTAAGTTTTATGTCATGTCGCAGTTGAAGATCTCTAGGGAAATACATGTATAGTCAAGTCAATTGTAGTGTTTTCTGCGAGAAATGTCCAGAACAAGATATGTATTGCTTCTGCATGCATTAGGAAAGCAGAACAGCAGTAATGCAATGAACAATCATCTGTAAATCACACAGTGTGCAAGTAAACCTATTTGGAGATCTCCTTGACTTTAATACCAAAGGACATGTGGAAATAGATGAAGCTACATTTATCTGATCTCCAGAGTTTTATAAATAATAGCTTTTCTTAAGCCTTGGTATTTAATAGTTTTGAAATGCAGAGCTGCATTCTTACAATGTACTTGAATTTATAGAATTATATGTGAAATATAAAACTGCAAGCATGGTAATTTTATCACTAAGATACCACTAGATATATATTTTAACCAGAGAATGCGAGACTCAAAGTTTATGGGAATAGTTCTGAATGTCACATACACATCGTAGTATAATAATGATGATTTATAAGGTCATTTTCTGAACACTACAATCATTTCCAGAATGCCAACATTGCACCAGGCTTCTACCTTTTTGTCAGATAGGCACTTTACTCTGTCAGTATTTTCTGGAAGCAGCTATTATAATTTGTATTGTAAACCGAAATAATAATTCACATAAAATATGCAGAGGTGATTGCAGATATGATTGATGAATGTATTACAACTTTAGTGCTGTTCTTGTGCACAAAACTGACATGATAAAAAGGTATTGTAAAATAATACAGGCTCTTAGCGTGTTTTAATGTTGGGAGAACCTACTAAGCACAAAATTTGTATAATTGTTCTCTTCTTACTCCCTTAAACAATTCATTATTCATTATGTATTTCATCTAAATCAACTTGTTTCATAGCTAAGATATTATTCATGCTTGGAATATACTTTCCACTAGAATTGAGCTTGAATCTTTAGAGTTAATTTTAATTTTTGTAGATGTTAAAATAATAGTTGAATCATTATTCATAAGGCCTTAAGTTATAGGAGTGGAATTGGGCCATTCAGCCCATCAAGTCTGCTCTGCCAGTTGATCATGCTGATAGGTTTCTTAACCCTGTTCTCCTGCTTACTTCCCAAAATCTTTGATCCCTTTACTAATCAAGAACCTATCTGTCTCTGTGTTAAAGACTCTCTGTGACTTGGTGACTTAAGAAATAATTGAATTTTCCTTTCCCATCCAAGATTGCCCATTTTGTGCCATTACAAATATTAGTTACCTTCCTGTTTCATTCTTGTAGCAGTGAATACATAAGAAAAATTCTCCATAAGATCATACCTGTAGGTTTTATGATATAGTCTAAATACCTGGCTTGTTTAACAATGACAATGAAATGGTATCTGTGATCTAAATAGCAGATGGTTTTATTGAGTTCATTAGAATTCAGAGTTGGTTTGTACAATTTCTCAATGAATACAATGAAGCAATGAATTATACCTTGTCTGAAATGTCTAACTTGACATTATTCGCTAGATAGATTCAACTTTTGCATGATTTCTTGAACAAATTAAACAAATGTCACTTCGGCAATCTTCTATCCTAATTGCTGAATGCATAAAACATTGGCTTGTCTCATAATTGAAGAGAAATTGTTTTTGACAAAGAAATGGTTAATGGACAGGAATTGTCAGACATGAAGGAAATTATATTTAAAACTGATGAAGGGCTTTCCATAACAAAACCTCTATGTGAAAAATAAAAGGTGGTTAGATGGAGGGTGCAGTTGAAGCACAGTGAGCAAATTTTAACCAAATTAAATTCTGCAGAGGAAAGTAAAAAGGAATATACACTTAAATACCATCTCTCACATGGATGAATCATCTCAAAATGTTTTCAGTCAGTTAATTAATTTTGAAGTGCACTGTTTTTGTCAGTGAGTGGAGCAATCAATTTACCTATCACAGTACCTTATGCCAACACACTGGAACAGGAAGTCAGTACCACCAATTTCATCATTGTATACAACCTGCACAGTTCGGGGTTGGTTAACTCAGTTGGCTGGACAACCGGATTGTGATGCAGAGTGATACTAACAGCGCAGGTTCTATTCATGTACTTGCTGAGATTAAAATAAAAGGTTCCACTTCTGAACCTCTTTCACCCAATCTGAGGTATGGTGCTCCTCAAGTTAAACCACCACCAGTCACCTCTCCCTCTAATGAGAGAACAGCCCTGCGGTTTGCAATGGCTATGTCAACATTTCTTTTCTGCTGAAATGTTCAGAACACATTTATTACAATCTAAAGTTGGTATATGCATTTACTTATAATGTTTTTGAATTTTTTTTCTCACATCAAAATCTTTAACAAGCTGCCTCAGTCTATCCTATCCAGCATCAATATGGAGTGGCTATTGACCAACTACTGCATCCCTGATGCATCATTCATTCTAATGCAACAAAGTATAGCACTGAAGTGGAGAACTGTAATTGGGTTAGAGAAATGGGGTGGTGATGCAGTGAGATATGTTCCTTGCCAACTCCATGCCTGAAACTTTCACTCTCCTGCTCCTCGGATGCTACCTGACCTGCTGTGCTTCCACCACCACTTTTTCGATTCTGGTAAAAGAATGTTAAGGGATTACCTGCACAGCACTGGAACCAGTAGTTGGTGTTGTTGACTAACCACCTGGACTTCGGTCCATGGAGTTGGCAATGAACATATTGCACTGCATCACCACAGCATATCTCTAACCCAATTATAGTTCTCCACTCCATGCTATACTTTGTTGCATTAGAATGAATGTTGTTAATCATACTAATGCTGCTGCCAGGACGTTTTGTGTACAGGGCAAATTTCTGCAGTGCACATTGCTGCTACTGACTGGTGGTGGGAAATGTGGACACTTATGAATGTGATTCTGGATTAGTGGTGCTGGAAGAGCACAGCAGTTCAGGCAGCATCCGACTCGGATGCTCAGATGCTGCCTGAACTGCTGTGCTCTTCCAGCACCACTAATCCAGAATCTGGTTTCCAGCATCTGCTGTCATTGTTTTTACCTACTTATGAATGTGATGCCAATCAAGCGGAATGCTTTGTTCTGGTTGGTGTCAAGCTTCTTGACAGTGGTTGGAGCTGCACTTATCCATGCAACTAGAACATGTCCCATCACACTCCTGACTTGTGCCATATAGAAAATGGAGAGGCTTTGGGGAGTTTGAAGGTGAGGTACTCGCTGTAGTATTCCTGGTTCTGACTGTTCTTATAGCCACTGTTTTTGTGTAGTGAGTTGATGTTGAGAATGAGAGGGGGCAAGTTTCTTATTCCTTGCTAGTTCTGCTGCTACAGAACTTACAGACTTTGTGTAATCCTTAAACAGAACTGCATTTTATTTCTGAAAGTCTTTCTGCTTTGTGAGGAGAACTTTCTGTCTGAGAATTTTGTCTCTCAGAGGCCTTCTCAGGGAATTCTGTTTTAAAATATTATGTAAAGAATCTTGAGGTAGCTGCTATTATAAAACTTGGCACATCATGTTTCCATATTAGATGCTCAGTTTGTCAAGCCAGGAGAACAGTCCTACTAATTTTCTTTTAATCAAAGAAATTAACTTTTAACTATCAAACATCAATTTGGATGGTTCTGGATATCAGTTTGAGTGAGCCTCCAGTTTCTTGCCTATAGGGGATCCATTGTCAGTGCATTTCTCTTTACATTTGAAAACATGCACTGAATTATCAAAAGGTCTCTTCAGATTTCTTCATGTGATACATTCAGTCAAGCCCTAGTACTAGCTCAAGCCACAAGGATATAATGACTTCAAGAAGCCATTTTGTAGGTTTATTTTTGTCCATTTTTAAAGGTTACATTAGGTTTCTTTATATACTTTAATTACAAAAATAAGAATATTACTGGAATGTGGACAGCTCATCTCCTCAAAAGAAAAGTCAGCAAGCTGACAAGCCTGGAAGGTGCCAATGACAGCTGTAATACACTGTGGGTGGGCGATGGGTAGTGAGAATTCCACCCCTCGTGGCGACATTGGACCTTCACAGTGGGTGCTGCCAGGGAAACAGGTAGACCCACAAAGGATAGATTCTGAAATGAGGTAAGTCAGGGAGCTTGGGCAGGAAGTTGTGTTTTAAAGTATAGGTAAGTAGAAAGAAAGAGGGCTACTATCTTCTTAGAGTTTCCCTTAAAAAGATCGGACTCCTTCCTTCCTGCTGTTTTAAACACTAAAAAAGAATGCCCATTCCTACCTGTCCATGCCAACTAGTTTAGAGTTTGGGCATCATAATATTTATTTACAATTGGCGGGCAGGCTGCTGATTCCATGCCAAGCCAGCGTTTGTGTTATAGTGGGAATATTGTAGACTTGTCACCCAACTTATCATACGTCCCATTCCCACTGAAGACACAACTGACGAGGACATGAAATATGCAGCCCATAGTCATATTATTTACAGAATATATTGAGGCAGCTTTCCTTAACATAGCTAGAACAAAGTATGAACATGCACTATTTGTGTTATTTGGTCTCATGCTCTGGCCGCCTTGCTAACTGCATGAATGGGGTTCTGATCATGGCTTCAGATTGCCTGGTCAGTTTTCATTGTAGATTTAAGTTGAATAAAAATGTAATTTTTGGAACCTAATCCTCAAAAATGTGAAATATGTTGAAATTTTTCAACTGTTTTATCCTAAAACAAAACATCATCTTAAAGCAGACTTTATGAAAAGCTAAAGAGATTAGAATATCACTAACAATTAGAGTCATTCTTGCTAGTCGGTGAAAGAGGAACAAGATAAATCTCATCAGTGTCATACTCAGAGTGTGATCGAGTAAACAAATTGTTAACGGAAGTAAAATCGTGAGACAGTGAACATCTTGAATTATTGCTCACTTGCACTTTCAGATGTTGCAATAATTGACAAGTGCAGTGTAAGTTATTTGAAATTTCCAAATAGAATGAGATCGTGGTGTTTCACTTTCAAAGTCACAGTGCTAAGATACCTATTCAGACCACCAATTAGTAGAGATAATATGAAAAAACACATGCAAGAAATCTAAAACCAAAATAAAATTTCTTGCATATGCTAGTCAACTGGTATCTGAAAAGGAAGAATGAATTGGTATTTCAGATAAAACTCTTGTTCAGAGCACAAAAAAAAATTTCTTTACTCTG
Source organism: Chiloscyllium punctatum (assembly GCF_047496795.1). Classification (NCBI taxonomy): domain Eukaryota; kingdom Metazoa; phylum Chordata; class Chondrichthyes; order Orectolobiformes; family Hemiscylliidae; genus Chiloscyllium; species Chiloscyllium punctatum. The sequence continues at coordinate 44,549,305 of NC_092750.1, read as the reverse complement.
TCTTGCATTATAGTCACTCCTTTATCAACCAATGCTCAACAAATTATACTTAGCATCACATTGATATTAGAAATACATTTTCATGGTCATACATAAAGAATAGATACCTAATCTGTAGAAATCCCATTTCCTGATTGCAGTCTATGTCTTGATCCTTGGCTTTCTGTCACACCAGTCTCAAATTGTGACACATGTGTAGTCACTGATTACTTCTTACTTGTGGTGCAGGGTAAGATAATTACAGAGCTCTGGTGTGACAGATGTCTGGCAGAAGAAGCTATGAGAAGTGACTGTTGTGAGTAATAGAACTGCCATTCTAGTCTACGTTATTCGATCTACCTGTCTGGAGTGGATGGCTCTTCGGTAATTGGACCAGGTCACCCAACTGTTTTCTGCATTTGTCCACAAGTAAGTCTTTTCTAATCTTTACCTATTTCTCAGTCCTTGTGGTTGTAAAATATATTGGTGCTGTGAAAGTTGTGCTGTGCAGTGTAGGTTGGTCCAATTTTTATTGCTCCACATTTTGTGTTTACTAATGATGAAACTATTTTGAAATCGACAATGGCTGGTACTAAATTAAAAGAATCATCAACATATTCTGAAAATAAATACACTTAATAAGTGCAAAAAGATTCAGTTTCTCAAGCAGATCTTTCTTTGATAACAGTTTTCCTTTGTAACTTATTGGTACCTAGTAGAATTGAGTCAGTTGATGATATTCATTTGGAAATGTAACTTCTTCAGGCTTCAGTTATCGAGTGTAGGAAATGATCAGAGCATCTTGTTACATAGCAGAGTAAAATGTCATTAGCTCTGTTCAAACAAGTCCCAACCATTAGAAGATCCACACTATAAGACATTGTTATTTTCTACCTTTCACAGCACTCATCATTTGATCAATTTATAAATGATTGGAGCCAGTTCTGTGCTTTTGGCTGATAATTTTTTGGAAACATTGCTGAGGTTGATTGAATTAATTTCATACAAGACTATTATAATTGACAAACAGAGAGAAAATTACACCTTCCCAGCCTGAGCTTGTTTCAAGAACATGACAAAAAGATAAGACACACAATAAAAAAATCCACGTTACCAGTACTTTACAAGGCTAGTACTTCATGAGGTAAATATATTTAGCAACAAAACTTAGGTGAAAAAATGCACATTTTCATTCAAAAATGGTTGTGCAGATAGTGATAATAACATCTTAGCTGAGAAAACAAAATAGGTAGGTAACAAGTGGTAAGAAACATGTTGCTCTTCCAAATTAAAAGGGCACTCCTTCCTGAACTTGAAAAAGTCCTGAATAGGAAATATTGTATGACAGTTGCTATGTATTAGAGTCTATGAAAGATTCTGATTTACATCATTTTTATTGTGTTCAAGATGTTCATTCACTTCCCAGTGTGAGATTAAGCATACAGTCTAGAAAAACTATAGTCCATGGTTTTATGTTGAATTATCTGATCACTGAGGTGACAACCAGGGCAGAGAGGAGCAAAGGGCAGTCATAGTTTCAATACTTAATTGCTCAAAATATATATTTGTGGTTATTAAGTAAGGACAGAATCAAAACGGTTGTGATACTCTTGCAAAATCTCTAAATCCTTGCCCCTTATTTGCTCATATTAAGCAGAAAGCAGATGAAAAACAGAAAAATAATCCAGTGAATTAGTGCAGAAGACTCTCTTTTCCAGTTTCTCAGCATGATTTGATTTGGGCAGCCTGCATTCCCAATGGAAACAGTACTGTTAATTAGGATATTCAAATAGGGTCAACTGACATTATCAGCAGCCCTCCTCATCTCCCCATCCTCAAACCTGCCACTGCTTCCTCAAGCATGGACAGTATTTATTGCAAGACAGTAAATCACAAGGCTATTATCTTTAACTGCTGTCAGAGAAGGTGGCAGTAGATCTGGCACTCCACTCTTTTTTTCCTTCAGCCTTTTGAGAGTTTTAAATATTTCTGAAACTTCATTCTAGATGAGAACTATTTTTCAATGTTTGAAAAATATTTTTTCAAGTTTTGACTTCAAATTTGGAACCTAACTTTCTAAATGAATGCTGTTACAAAAGTAATCATATTAGCTACAAGCAAACACAAAGAACAGCAAAGTGGTTATGAGGTTACTAGTATAAATGTAATTGTTTTTCTGTGTTACATCCAGTCATTGAATACCAAGTGAAGCTAGTACATTCTCTCTCGTCGGTCAATTCCTGGGATTCATGTAACACAAATCTTATATGTCATTCACCAGCCAAAGTTTGGAAGTGGTGCTGTTGAGGGTGGAAATCAGTATTGGGCAGGCACTAACATACAGTTGCCAATTGGCATTCTGGTTTAATGTCATTGTTTCTGCAGCTGCCAGTTTTCCTCAGGATTTGGAAGGGCATACTCCAGCATTTCACCCAATTTGGGAATGTGGTCAGTTAATCCTGTTAATAAACTCATTGTCAGCTCGTTAAAGGCCAGTTTAATGCTTTGGAATAGGCAGTAGGGCTATTGTGACTGAGTGGTCTAGGAGAAAGTGAGGACTGCAGATGCTGGAGACCAGAGCTCTGGAATAATCAAGTCTCAAGACAACAAAGGCTTGTATGTTATCAGGGAATCCAAGTTTAATAAGTTGCTGAAAATATCTTGGTGCATTCTTGTGATTCTGTTCCATGAAGCAGTTTCATGTTGCTGACTGGAAGTGAATTTCAATTAATGATGTGTAGTTACTTCTGGATTTAACAAAAAGGAGTTAGTAATACAGAACTGGGATCAAAGATCAGTTTCAGCATCAATTGGTCCTCAGTATTTTGATAAATTTCTGAATGGCTTGATCTGCATTTGTAGTGTACTGAAAGCTGTCAGAGTTGTAATTGTGGTACTGTTGGCCTTCTATGCATAGTCGATAATTGAGCTTTCACACAAATGCATCTGGCTGACATCTAGCTGTGTCACTGTGTATTCCTCTTTACATGCTTTTCAAAGCATGTATTAGCTTCGCTCAGTTTTAAGTATTTGTTGAACAGCTCTGTTGAACAGCCTGTTAAAATTAGGTAGAGATGTGACTTGAACTAAGCAGTTGGTGTTGACTCATTTATGCAGCAACTGATATTCATTTACATTATCTGCATGTTACCTCAGGTCAATCCATGCTGCCAAATTTGCACTACAGCTGAAATTCAATTTCTATCCCAGTGACCTTTTTAGCCAATCCTGACAGTCATAGTCATAGAGTCATAGAGATGTACAGCACGGAAACAGACCCTTCGGTCTAACTTGTCCATGTCAACCAGATATCCCAACCCAATCTAAGTCCCACCTGCCAGCACCTGGCCCACATCCCTCCAAACCCTTCCTAAACGTGTACCCATCCAGATGCCTTTTAAATGTTGCATTTGTACTAGCCTCCACCACTTCCTCTGGTAGCTCATTCCATACATGTACCACCCTCTACGTGAAAAAAGTTGCCTCTTAGATCTCATTTATATCTTTGCCCGTCACCCTAAACCTATGTCCTCTCGTTCTGGACTCCCCCACCCCAGGGAAAAGACTTTGCCTATTTACCCTAACCATGCCCCTCATGATTTTGTAAACCTCTGTAAGGTCACCCCTCAGTCTCTGACGCTCCAGGGAAAACAGCCCCAGCCTGTTCAGCCTCACCTGATAGCTCAAATCCTCCAACCCTGGCAACATGGTTTAAATGAGAAATACTTTAATAGATTACTTCAAATTAATTAGTTTTTTCCATTATATCAAAGAAAGGAGCTTTCTAACATTAAAATAAAAATAAAATTGCATCATAATTCAACATCATAATCAATGGTATTGATATTATTGACCTTCAATCACAGCAACTAGTAAAATATGTTTTATCTTTCACATTGTAATACATAATAGAAAGTTGTCATGTTCAAAATCCATAAGTCAATAAGTTGAGTATTAAGTAAAGTTATTCACAATGAAAACTTTACATGAAAATGATCATTTCTTTTATTGACGACTGCTTCCTAGTTACAGAATTCTCAAACAGATTTATTCACACTGGAGGCAATGGAAAAATATGTCACGAGAAGCTTAATTAAAAGAAAACATATGGTTCATTGTGCATATCAGTAATTCCAGAAAGAAAACAAGTATGAAAGCTATCGTCTGCGAAAAATGTTTCTAATTGATTTGTTATAATGCTTAATACTTTCTGACATTCTTGATCCACCGTCATTCCTACTTAATCGTAACAAGCCACATTGAAAATATTGTAATCATAAGGAGTCACTTGGAATCCTATTGGTCCTGAGGGAAATAGGAACAAGCCACTGTAGAAGCAGCTATATTTTGTCATGTATAAACCATCATTTTGTATTTATAGAGTCATAGAGATGTACAGCACGGAAACGACCCTTCGGTCCAACCTGTCCATGCCAACTAGTATCCTAACCTAATCTAGTCCCATTTGCCAGCTCTCGGCCCTTATCCCTCTAAACCTTTCCTATTCATATACCCATCCAGGTGCCTTTTAAATGTTACAATTGTACTAGCCTCCACCACTTCCTCTGGCAGCTCATTCCATACATGTACCACCCTCTGCATGAAAAGGTTCCTCATTAGATCCCTTTTAAATTCTTTCCTATCTCACCCTAAATCTATACCTTCATGTTCTGGAGTCCCCTACCCCATTGTGGGATTTCAACTGAATAATACTTCAAAACAGACTGTGGAATTGGGTCCTGACAGTTTTCCCAGCAAGATACCTGACTGTAAAAGAGGAAATATTGTTGTTTGGCTATGTAGGTCTTGAACAATACTAAAAGGAGAAACTTGCAAATGGAACAAAATGTTCCTGGAAAGAGAACAGGATGCGACTGTTAGTTTAAAACACATTCTGTCTACTCCACAATCAAGCCATATTGTGTATGAATTTCAATGTCAAATCGACACTAGGTACACAGGCTTATGTCCCAACTGATCGATGGATCACTCAATAGCAGGATCTTTCAGTTGTTTGGAATAGGCAAAATACAGATAGTACTGAACCAGCCCATGCATGCAAAACAAAGTCTACTGTTGGATGTAATTTTCACAAATTCAGCAACACTTGCTGAACAATCTTTACTATGCTAATATCTGCATTAACCAGTTGGCAAGGAGTCACTGATAAAACTACACATTGATATCAACAAGTTTCATCACACCATCAGGCTCACCATGGACTACTCTCTACTATCTGTCTCATTCTTGGACACATGCATCTCCATCAAGGATGGACACCTCAGTACCACACTCTACCACAAACCCACAGACAATCTCACAATGCTACACTTCTCCAGCTTCCACTCAAAACATATTAAAACAGCCATCCCTATGGAGAAGCCCTACGCGTACACCGAATCTGTTCAGATGAGGAGGAACGTGATGGACACCGGGAAGTACTCAGGCATGCCCTCATAAGAATGGGGTATGATGCTCAACACATCGACCGCCAGTTCCGATGTGCCACAGCAAGGAACCGTAATGACTTCCTCAGGAGACAGACACGTGCTGCAACCGACAGGGTACCCTTCGTTGTCCAGTACTTCCCAGGAGACGATAAACAACACCATGTTCTTTGCAACCTGCAACACATTATCAATGAGGATGAGCACCTCACCAAGACCTTCCCCACACTTCCACTGCTCATCTTTAAACAACCACCAAACCTCCAGCAGATCATTGTTTGTAGCAAACTGCCTGGCTTTCAGGACAACTTCATAGAACCCTGTCACTGTAGGCGGTGCAAGACGTGTCAGAGTGTGGACATGGATACCACCATTACACATGGGGACACCTCCCACAGGTACTCATGCGACTCAGCCAATGTTGTCTATCTCATACGCAAGGATGCCCTGTACTCATGCGACTCAGCCAACGTTGTCTATCTCATACGCAAGGATGCCCTGAGGCATGGTACATTGGGGAAACCGAGCAAAGGCTACGCCAACGGATGAATGGGCACCACACAACAATCAACAGACAGGAGTGTTCCCTCCCAGTTGGGAACACTTCAGTGGTCCAGGACATTCGACCTCGGACCTTCGGGTGACCATCCTCCAAGGTGGACTTTGGGACAGGCAGCAGTGAAAGGTGGCCGAGCAGAGGTTGATAGCTAAGTTCGGTACCAATAGGGAGGGCCTCAACTGGGACCTTGGTTTCATGCCACACTACAGGTGACCACCATTGCACTATACGCACACACACAGGCACTCCTATACAGACATTCATACACACTCCTACAGAGGCACATTTACACATGCACCCTCTCACTTAGACCCCTTTACACTCACACACACACTAGATATACACTCTCTCACAGACACTCACAATCCCCCACCCAGACACACATACACACACACACACACACACACACACACACACACACACACACACACACACACACACACACACACAACCAAACCCACATGCACATGTACACATATACGTTTGTGGGGTGAATTTGTACTTGCAGAGTTACATTGTACTTTGCTCAAAAACTGCATGAGTCCATGTAAGACTCTGTTAACTCATTTTTTAGATTAGAATCAGTCTAAACATTGCAGCACAGACAACAACACACAGGGGACGAACACCTTCAACACATTATCTGGACTGACACTAATTGTTAAAGTTAACCTGAGAATGTAACTTTTAAAACAAGTTTTGTGATTTACATATGAAAGAAGTGAAACTAACATGGTCATTCTAATAAATGATAGACTGAATAAACAATCAAGGTATTTTTCTGTGTATAATTTCAGTTACATCACACTGTAAACCTGCTATAAATTCTCTGTCTTACAATTGTGTCCTCCACAATCACAAGATGAAGGAGCGTCACTCCGAAAGCTCGTGCTTTCAGTTAAACCTGTTGGACCTTAACCTGGTGTTGTGTGATTTTTAACTTTAACCCTGTTAAAGTTCAATTCATCTTGTACCATGGTTCCTTTACACTTGTTAGAATTAATGTGCATTCTTGCTCAGGATAATGTTCTCCACAAACCAAACTATTTCTTTTTCAATTACCCAAGAGTTTCAATTACAGAATTCAGTAAGAGGGACTGTGATGTTCTTAAACAGATTGGTAGGAGTGAGGAGGTATTTGAGGTTTTGGTAGTCCTAATTTTGACAAATCCCCAGGTCCAGATGAATTGTATCCCAGGCAGCAGTGGAAGATAAAGGAGTAAATTGCAGGGGGCTCTGACCAAAATGTTTAATTCCTGTCTGGCCACAGGAGACATGCTAGAGGATTGAAGGACAGCTAATGTGGTTCCACTTTTCAATAAACTGGGAATTACAGACCAGTGAGTCTCATATCAGTAGGGAAACTATTGGAGAATATTCTGAAGGAAAGAATTAATTTTCATTTGCAAAGGCAAGGTTTCAGCAGGGATAGTCAGCATGACTTTGTCAGAGGGAGGTCACACCAACAAATTTGATTGGATTTGTTTTGAGGAGCTGACTAAGTGTATATATGAGGGTCATGCAGCTGATGTCGTTTACATGGATTTCAGCAAAGCTTTTGATAAGGTCCCACATGCGAGATTGATAAAAGGTCATGGGGTCCAAGTAATTCAGTAAACTTGATCCAAAATTGGCTTAGTGGCAAGAGAAAACAGTGGAAGTAGAAGGCTGTTCATGTGACTGGAGGCTAATGTTCGGGGCGTACCACAGGGATCAATGCTGGGTCCCTTATAGTGCATGGCAGATATATAGTATAGAAAAAATTGGGGGTGTGGGGAACAGTGTGTGGTGAGGTGGTTGATAAGTAAGCTTGTGGGTGAAACAAAGATTGACTGGGTGGTTGACAAGAAGGAGGCAGGTCTTACATTACAGGATTACATAGATGGGTTAGCCAGATGGGCCGATCAGTGGCAGATGGAATTTAACCATGAAAAACTGTGTGGTGATGCACTATGGAAGAAGCAAGATGAGGGAGTAGTCAATGAATGGCAGGACACCAGGAAGCTCAGAAGAACAGAGGGATCTTGGTGTGCTTGTCCATAGATTCCTGAAGGCAGCAGACCAGGTTAATGAGTTAATTGAGAAATCATACAGGACATTTGCCTCTTACAGTGACAGCATAAATTATAAGAGCAGGCTGTTTACATTGGAGCTGTAAAAGGACATTTGTGAGGTCACGGCTGGAGTACCATGAGCAGTTCTTGTGATTGCATTTGAGGGGGTGCAGAAGAGATTTACCTGGACATTGCCTGTGGAGAACGTTTACTATGAGGAGAGACTGGATAAACTAAGGCTGTATTCTTTCAAGCAGAAAAGGCTGATGAGGGGACCTATAAAATTGTGAGGACACTAACATGATGGATAGGAAGCAGCTGTTCCCCCTTGTTGAAGGGGGGCATAATTTTACAGTGAATGGCAGGGGTTTAAAGGTTTTTGAGGAAAAGATTTTCCACCTAGAGATGGTAGGAATCTGGAATGTCCTGCCAGGGAGGGTGGTTGAGGTTCTGGAACTTGCAGCTGTGCACTGGCCTCAGAGGCCTGCCCAGCTGGTAGGAAAATTAGAGTGAATGCTATTCACAACCTTTTACAAAGCACCCAGCTGAACATGTGAAATGTCAGAGCATTCAAGGCTATGGATCAAATGCTGGAAAGCCGGTTAAGTGTAAATTTAGAGTAGTTTTGTCAGCGCAGATCTGATGGGCCAACTGGACTCTTCGGTCCTGTGTGATTCTATGATTCTAGAAACTGAAGCCCCATCTGAGGAAGGTAGAGGTTTGAACATTTTCATGACCGAGATTGTTGTCATATATGGTGAATGGACTACCTGAGCTCCACTATAGAGCTACTTTCATTAAAAATTATTTTGAATCAACCTGTTCAAGCACATCTCTGGAATCGAGACTCTGGCCCAGAGAGGAGAATATGAGCACTGCAACACAACAGCCCTCCACTACGATCGTTATATCCACTTTTTGAACTGTCATTTACAGTTTATCTTGAGTAATTTGCCTGTTAATTGAAGTTTTATTTATATTGATTTAGATTTGCTTCTCATTGCAAAAGCTATAAAAACGTGAAACTTTGTCCATCTTTTCCCATGGGTTGTCCCGTAAGTTCAGTTATTTTAAGTTTTTAGTCTCCATGGGAACCTTACCGGAGGGAAAGATGGCATGAAGAGAGAGAGAGAGAGAGAGAGAGTAATAAGAGACAAAAAGGAGAAAATGAAAAAAAATGACATTCACCACCAATAATGAAAATCTTAAAGAATGAAATATTATATCTGTAAAAAATAAATAAGTTCCAGAGATGTTGTTTGGCAACAATTAAGACTTAGCACATTATTAAAAAATTAGTTGCATTAGAATAGACAGATCTAATGTTTTCTGTTCAGTCAGTCTAGAGTGAGTAAGAATCCTCAGTTCAGAACCTACATGGGTCTGATTGGCTGCCTAACAACAGTGACTGTCTCTCTTATTATGATTGCAAACTCCAGGTCGTTGAGTGAAGTGTTATTCCACATTTTCTTCATTTCACTGTTTGCATGTTTAGATTAGCAGTGCAGCTTATTTGTCCTTTGAGTTTAAAGAAAAGTAACTTTGTATCATCAAAGAAAATGATTTTACAATGACCCATTGATGTGTGTAATTAATGGCATTTGCCTTTAATGATTAGTGCTTGAGGGCAATGTTTAGTCACATATCATGTTCCATGAGACAATAACTCAATGATCCATTATCCTATGTGACTGTATAATTCTTATAATCCATCCCAGAACTCATTTCTTCATCATCCCCATAGGGATGAATAGCAGCGTAGGTGATATGCAGACTCCACTATAGGTGACTTTTAGGCATGAATGAACTGAATTAGTAAGACACAGCATTAATCACTCTGCTACCGTCAAAGCATTTTAACTTCTTTAATGACACAACCCATTCCTTATGTGCAATATTTCAATAACATTCCAAGAAGAATTATTTGATTTTCAGCTTGAAGTTGATTATTGCATAGAGTTAATGAATATAACAACATGCACTCAGCCAAATGAGTCTAAGACTTGGGTCGAATATAATACCATTAAAATATTGAGCTTTCTTTTAAATAAATGGGGTAATAGATTTTCATCACAGAGGTAAATTTCAACACTGTTGTGTGTTTTTGGCCATGAATTCAATACAGGGGATCAATTTTGGATCACGAGTCCATTCGCCCAATCTGCCCTCGAAGCAGGCTGACTTCTGAGTTGCTATACATGGCTCACTGGCTTAATGCTAATGAAGTTCTAGACCTCAGTCTAATAGCTTTGCATTCTCATTGCATTCCCATTTCGAATGTGTTGAATTTCTATCCTAATGTTTCAGAATGAAAAGTTTATGATCACAGCTGGTACTGAAGTCTAATAAGAAAATGTATTTTCCAGCAGATTTTAAGTAAACCAAAGTAAAATTGATCCGGTGCTTGAATTTCAATTGGTCACACTAACACCAAATGGCTTTTGCAGCAAGGATAACACCATAAATATTGAGGGTTTTTTGAAAAAAATTTATTTTGGCATGTGAATGTCACTTGACAGGCCAGCAATTATTATCTATCACTAATTTTCCCTGAGAAGGTAATGGTAGAACTGGTGCATTTTTGTATTAAGACTATTGCTAGAAGACAGGGAGTTTCAGGATTTTGACCGAGTGATAAAGCAAAATGGAAATATGTATCAAATTTAAAATGGCATGGAGCTTAGGTTCAATGGCATTCGACAGCTGCTGCTCTTCAAGTTCCTAGAAATACATGTGTGGGAAATGTTGCTGAAGAAGAGTTGCTGAGGCCCAGCACTGCAGCCAAGGTGCGTTCACAGGCAAAATAAATGAATGTTCCATCTAGTGGTCTGCTAATGAAGTTGACATTAAAGAAGATGTTATTACATTCAAGTGTTACAGCTTCATCCAGGCAAGTGGAGAGTATTTCATTACACTCTTGCCTTCTATCTTATTGATAGTAGAAATAAGTTGGAGAATCAGGAGTTGAGCCATTTGCCACAAAATACCAAGACAGCTGTGGTACTTAAGTGGTTGATTCAACCAAATTTCTGGTCAATAGTCACCTCCAAGGTATCATTGGTGAAAGAATAAGCAATAGTAATACCATTAAACTTGCATGGGGAGGTGATTATTCTGTATTATTTTTTGTATGTAACTATTTAAGATCAACCTGTTCAGCGATGTTATTACACACCTCTGGAGCAAGTGGGATACAAATCAAGGCATCCTGGGTCAGATGTAAGGATTCTGGATTACTGGTGTTGGAAGAGCACAGCAGTTCAGGCAGCATCTAAAGAGCAGCGAAATCGCTGCTCTTTGGATGCTGCCTGAACTGCTGTGCTCTTCCAGCACCACGAATCCAGAATCTGGTTTCCAGCATCTGCAGTCATTGTTTTTACCACCCAGCTATAAGGATTACTGTGTCTTGCTGAAAATAATCAATGCTAAACAGTTTTGTGGTATCAATGTTTTTTGCAACTTATCTGACCAAACCTGGATGACTTTTAGGTTTTGCTGAACATGTGGGCATGTATTGCCCTTTATCTGAGGAATTGTAAATGGAATTGAACACAGTACACTGAACCCATTTTTCACTGTATGTTGAAGGGAAAGTAATTGCTGGAGCATAAATTTCTTGAAGCTAAGATATGGACCTCTGATAAACACAATCATTTTCCTTTCTGCTCAGTATGTCTTCAGCCAGTGGAGAATTTACCCTGATTTAATGCTGGAACTGAAAGAAGTTACCAATTATACTCCTCAAATGGTTCAATTATATGGGTTGGAAAACTCTCGTGTTCAGTTCCCAGCTGAATTAACTGATTTCAGCGACACAAATAGTACAATTCAAAAAGCAGAGTTTGATGCTACAGCACTGAATCCCATGTACAGTATTTTTTGTATTTTTTTCACAAAAGGAAAACATATATTTAGGCTCTAACTCCGCCCTCACCCCCCACACCCACCTAACCACCACCACCACCCTATCACAACTCCTCCAATTTACTTTTGATATAGAAATAAGACATTTTCCTATTTATTTCACTCTCAGAAGGACAAATTCTCAATGGTTCAGTGTTATATTGTTTAAAATTGGCATGGTTCTGTAACGAAGCAGCCAGATGATGCAGAATCCATCAATAAAAGAGACACTGAAGTGGGTTTATTTTGTAATTGAGCATTTTTGACATATTTTACAAATCATAACTTCAGTTGAAAATGTCCATAACTCATTTGTTTCCAGAATTAAATTATTAACATTAAACAGCAAGATATTTTACTTAGTCATTTTACTTTTTATCTTACTTATGTACTAGCAGATGGAAAATAGCAGCAAATTACAGAATTTAATCCTAAATCAATTATTTTCAGCATTATAAGCGTTTCAATGTTGTAAAGTATATTTTTTTCACATTCTCTGCTACTGTCACTTTCATGCAGCCTTAGCAGCCATTTTATTTTCATTCTACACAGCGTTTCCCTTTATTTCCCTCCGAAATGTGGTCCTCAATTGTGCTTTATCACCTTCTGACAGATAGGTACAATTTCAGAATTCAGAAAGTCATCACCTTTCTTTTCATCAAAGCTGCTGTTCTGCTCCAAATGAGCAAGCACTGCTTGATGCTGCAAGCCCAATATCCATCTTTTTGATATGTCGCTCAAGGGGGATTTTTCATTAAATTCCCAAAGGGTAATTGTACAGAAAGAGAAGAGTGAGCCTGAGGGACTCAATGCAGGTGTCACAGAGAGAATAAAGTTTTAACACATTGTCCTCTGAAACCAAAGGTGGAATGTAATGGTCCCCAGAGGCAGAATGACAATTCATACTCAGAATCACAAACTTATACAGCACCCTTCCGTCCAACTTGTCCACACAGACCAAACATCCCATTCTGTTCTAGTCCAATTTACTATTCATATACCCACCCAGATACCTTTTAAATGTTGTAATTGTACCAGCCTCCACCACTTTCTCTGACAGGTCATTCCATACACACATCACCTTCTAGGTGAAAAGTTACCCTTCAACTCCCTCTTAAGTCTTTCCCCTCTCACCTTAAACGTATTCCCCAATAATTTAGACTTGGGCACCCTCACCATCTATTCCCCTTGTGGTCTATCCCCCTCTGTCTTTCCAGCCCCTTTCAGTTCTGAACAAGAGTTAGATCAGACTCTAAACATTAACTGTTTCTCTTTACACACAACTTTCCTGATCAGGTCGGAAGGTGTTGGGTAGAGACCCCGTTGCCTTCCCATCCCTTGTGCTACCATCCCATTCAGAAGTAATCCACTGATCCAAGTACTGCATAGTTACCCACTATTGTCTGACTAGACCAATAGGATTCAGATCATCATTGGATCCTGATGGTTCTATATGAATTTTTAAAAAATTATTTCATGGGATGAAAACATTGCTGGCCCATCGTTAGTATAGCATTGTGTAGCTGCATTCATTTCTTTGAATTTGATGATGAAACAACAAAAAAAGAGTTATAGTTCACAATTGGAATTTTCTAATAAAGTAAATAAATAAAAGAAATTCATACATGATAAGAATTGGTCTCTATACTTCTGAAGAAGAAATTAGTCAAAGTTTCAAATGCCGAGCATTATCCTGCTGTACGTTAGTGGATATCAAAGGCAAAAGATTGAAATAGGCAGGGATTCTTTCGACATGGAGAATGGTCACTAATGAAATGGAACCTCCAGCAACAAGATATAGATTGGTGAGCCTTACATCAATGGTGAAAGTGAGGACTGCAGATGCTGGAAAGCAGAGTCTAGAATAGAGTGGTACTGGAAAAGCACAGCTGGTCAGGCAGCATCTGAGGAGCAGGAAAATTGACGTTTCGGGCAAAAGCCCTTCAACAGGACTGAAGGCAGGGAGCCTCCAGGGTGGAGAGATAAATGGGCAGGGTGGGACTGGGGAGAAGGTAGCAAAGTACAATAGGTGGATTGGGTGGGGATGAAGGTGATAGTCAGAGAGGAGGTTGGGGGAAGGTAGCAAACAGTACAATGGGTGGATGGGGGTGGGGATGAAGGTGATAGGTCAGAGAGGAGGGTGGAGCAGATAGGGAGATTGGCAGGTAGGACCGGTCATGAGGATGGTGCTGAGCTGGAAGGTTGGACCTGGGGTAATTTGGGGGGAGGGGAAATGGGGAAACTGGTGAAGTCCACATTGATGTCCTGGGTTGAAGTGTTCCGAGGGGGAAGATGAGGCGTTCCTCCTCCGGGCGTCGAGTGGTAAGGGAGTGGCGGTGGAGGAGGCCCAGGACCTCCATGTCCTCAGTTGAGTGGGAGGGGGAGTTGAAATGTTGGGCCACAGGGTGGTGTGGTTGAGTGGTGCAGGTGTCCCAGAGATGTTCTCTAAAGCGCTCTGCAAGAAGGCATCCAGTCTCCACAATATAGAGGAGACTGTATCGGGAGCAATGGATACAATAAATGACATTGGTGGATGTTCAGGTGAAACTTTGATGGATGTAGAAGGCACCTTTGGGGCCTTGGATGGAAGTGAGGGAGGAGGTGCGGGCGCAAGTTTTGCACTTCCTGTGGTGGCAGAGGAAGGTGCCAGGAGGGGAGGGTGGGTTGTTGGTGGGCATGGACCTGACCAGGTAGTCACGGAGGGAACGGTCTTTGTGGAAAGCGGAAAGGAGTTGGGAGGGAAATATATCCCTGGTGGTGGGGTCCGGTTTGGAGGTGGCGGAAATGTTGGCAGATGATGTGGTTTATGCAAAGGTTGGTGGGGTGGAAGGTGAGGACTGGGGGGATTCTGTCCTTGTTATGGTAGGAGGGGTGGGGGTTTGAGGGCGGAGGTGCGGGATGTGGATGAGATGCGTTGGAGAGCATCTTCAACCACGTGGGAGGAGAAATTGTGGTCTTTAAAGAAGGAGGTCATCTGGTGTGTTCTGTGGTGGAACTGGTCCTTCCTGGAGGCGGATACGGTGGAAGCAGAGAATTGGGAATGCATCAGTGGTGGGCAAGTTGTTGGAGGGGATCCTGAGGGACAGGATTTACAAGTATTAGAAAGGCAAGAACTGATTAGGGATAGTCAACATGGCCTTATGTGTGAGAAATCTTATCTCACTAACTCAATAATTTTTTTAAAGAAATGACGAAGAGGATTAATTGAGGGCAGAGCAGTGGACGCTGTCTGTATGGACTTCACTGAGCTGTTTCACAAGGTTTCACATGATAGACTGGTTTACAAGGTTAGATCGCATGGAATATAGAGAAAACTAATTACTTGGATAGAAAATTGGCGAGAAGGTAGGAGACAGAGGGTGGTGGTGAAGGGTTGCTTTTCGGACTGGAGGTCTGTGACCAATGGTGTGCCGCAGGGATCGGTGCTGGTTCCACTGCCTTTGTCATTTACAAAAAGAAACCGTGGCTTTCTAAAGAAATTGCATCTCTTGTTAAGCAGAAGGAGGCTTATGTGACATTGAGACGAGATGGTTCAGATGCAGCAATGGAGAGTTAGATAGGAAGGATTTAAAAGAGAGCGTTAAGAAGAGCAAGGAGAGGACATGAACAGTCTTTAGCAGGTGGAATAAAGGAGAACCCTAAAGCTTTCTATAGGTATATGAGGAATAAAAGGATGACTAGGGTAGGAATAGGGACAGTCAAAAACAGAAGTGAGAAGTTGAGTGTGGTCCCTGAGGAGATTGGAGAGGTGCTAAATGAATATTTTGTATCTATTTTCACTCAGGAAAAGGAGAATACTGCAGAGCAGAAGAATGAGATATGGGATATTAGACTAGAAAGGATAGAGCTTAGTAAGGGAGGGGGTGTTATCAATTCTAGAAGGAGTGAAAGTAGATAAGTCCCCTGGGCCAGATGGGATTTATCTGGGGATTCTCTGGGAAACTCGGGAGGAGATGTTGGAGCCTTTGACCTTGATCTTTGACTTGTCATTGGCTTTAGGTTTAGTACCAGAGAACTGGGGGATTGAAAATGTTATGCTCTTGTTCAACAAGGGCAGTAGAGATGACCTAGGTAATTATAGAGCAATGAGCCATACGTCTGTTGTAGGAAAAGTTTTAGAAAGGATTAAAAGCGATAGAATTTATAATAATATAGCAAACAACAATTTGATTGCAGATAATCAACATGGTTTTGTCAAGGGTAGGTCATGTCTCACAAACCTTATTGAGTTTTTTGAGAAGGTGGCCCAGCATGTAGATGAGGGTAGGACAGTTGTGTACATGGACTTCAGTAAAGTCTTTGATAAGGTTCCACATGGTAAGCTGTTGGAGAAAATGCAGAGGCATGGGATTGAGGGTGATTTAGCAGTTTTGATTAGAAACTAGCTTTCTGAAAGAATGCAGCGAGTGGTGGTTGATGGAAAATATTCAGCCTGGAGTCCAGTTATTAGTGGTATGCCACAATGATCTGTTTTGGAACCACTGCTGTTTGTCATTTTTATAAATAACTTGGATGCAGATATCAGTGGATGGGTTGGTAAGTTTGCAGATGACACTAAAGTTGGTGGAGTAGTGGACAGTGGAAGAATGTTGCAGGTTGCAGGGGGACTTGGATAAACTGCAGAATTGTGCTGAAAGGTGGCAAATGGAGTTCAGTGCAGATAAATGTGAGATGATTCACTTTGGGAAGAATAATAGGAAGGCAGAATATTGGGTCAATGGAAGGATTCTTGGTAGTATGGATGTGCAGAGGGATCTTGGAGTCCATGTACATAGATCCCTGAAAGTTGCCACCCAGGTTGGTAGTGCTGTTCAGAATGCACACAGTGTGTTAGGTTTTATTGGTAGAGGGATTGAGTTCTGGAACCGTTACGTCATGCTGTCACA
Organism: Chiloscyllium punctatum; assembly: GCF_047496795.1. Lineage (NCBI taxonomy): Eukaryota > Metazoa > Chordata > Chondrichthyes > Orectolobiformes > Hemiscylliidae > Chiloscyllium > Chiloscyllium punctatum. The sequence continues at coordinate 44,532,477 of NC_092750.1, read as the reverse complement.
ATACAAAACGCTAGTGCGGTCGCACTTGGAATATTATGTACAGTTCTGGTCCCCCCATTACAGGAAGGATGTGGAAGCATTAAAAAAGGCACAGAGGATATTTACCAGGATGTTGTTTGGTCTGGAAGGGTGCTCTTACGAGGAAAGGCTGATAGACTTGGGTCTGTTCTCATTGAAGAGAAGAAGGCTATGATGGGATTTGATAGAGATACACAAGATGATCAGAGGATTAGATAGGGTAGATAGTGAAAGTCTTTTTCCTCAGGTGATGAGATCAATTTGTACGAGGGGGCATAGCTACAAATTGTGGTGTGATAGACTTAAGACAGATGTCAGAGGGAAGGTTCTTTACTCAGTGAGTGGTAAGGGGGTGGAACGCCCTGCTTGCCAATGTAGTTAACTCAGCCACATTAGGGGCATTTAAACAATCCTTGGATAAGCACATGGATGATGATGGGATCATGTAGGGGGATGGGCTTAGATTAGTTCACAGGTCGGCGCAACCTCAAGGGCCGAAGGGTCTGTTCTGCGCTGTATTGTTCTATGTTCTATGTTCTACAGTGTAACGTAATTCTGATATTTTTCCAGGTATCTATTGTTTTGTAGACTACACTTTATTGTGTCAGCATATTAATTTTTATCCAATACACATCTTTTGCATTGTATCTGTACTTGCCTCTGAAGTAGGTTCTGTTATTTTTGCATTTCTCACAACACTGACAAAGTGTCCTCAGCTGAAAGGTCAACCTATGCCCTGACCACAATTTCTGACTGACTTGCTAAGTGTTTCCAGAATTTTCATTTTGTTCATCCAATACAGTTTAATATCTGATTTAATTGACCTTTACTTAATGCAAGGACTGTATCATGCTTCTTTATGAGAATGAAATTCTTTATATTTCCTTTATGGTATTTGCTCTTTCTTTAAGAGTTCTCATTTTCTTTCCCCTCTGTTAGTGGGAATAATGTAATTTCAAATAGTAGCTGAAGGGAAAGTTATTGTTAAATCTCTAAATTATTTCTCGTACAGAAAGTCATAAAGAAAACTCAAGAAACATTAAGGTAAAGTGTGTAAAAATACTAAGCATAAAAGAAAATGTCAAATAATACCAAATTCTCCCAAAAATTACTCTAACGTTGATCTTCATCCAACACATATAAACTCTATAAAGTTCTACCAATGCTCTCTTTTTTATTACAGTTGAACTAAAGAAAAGTCCAGAAGATCTCTGAATTGCTCTGGGTGGATCATAGAGACCGAGGCCTCTGCGTTTACTCTTTCTGGAAAGGCCCATTGTACGTCTATATTGGTATTTACCACTCAGGCACTTAACTGGACAGCAGAAGGCCTTTCCCTGTCCTGGAGGTCCTGCTACTGAGGGCTGTCAGTCAAATCAGATGCCAGTGGAGGTCACTGAGGAGATGATATTTGCTGCTGGAGTGACTCCAGCAAGGAGAGTTGGCCGCAAGGACAGGGGAGGGGTTTCCCAATGCCTGGTACCTCAATCAGACACTGAATGCCTTTGATGGAAAGGCAGAACCTCTATGATTCCAAGAGCAGCAAGCAAACACACCAGGACTTGCTTGTTATATCAAGCCCAATGCCCGTCACCATAGATTGTGGCTCTTTAAATGAGTAGGATGGGAAACCTTTCACACATCTTCCTGTCACAGCTGATCTGGGTGGAGGTGGAAAGATAGCAAGGTCTACCTTCCCATCTGACTAACATTCTTCACAAATACTCGATAGGTGAGGAAACCAGATTTCACTCCACAGATTTCATTACACATCCAAAACCAACAGGAATATTTGGGTTAAATTTTGTGTGCTACAGTACTGGACTGTTGATTTCATGCTCAAGCTCAGAAAAAATGAGCACCAAATACAGTTTGTTTTTGTACTTGTCCATATAGCTCTCAATCCTACTCCAAGCCTAGTAGTCCTCCACATATTAATTAACAGAAATTATCAACATTCCATGAGAAAGAGGTTATTTTTGTAAACTCATATTGTCTAATTTTGTGCTTGTATATTGATTAAATAATTTGTTTGATGTCATTCAAAAGTACTTCCTAATTCTGAGTTAAAAGTGCCAGATTATCAAAATACAATAAAATCTAATAGTAGGAAGAAGCTTTAGTTCTGAAACCACTCCCAAGTTGAATTGTTCTGCATTGGTCGAGAACCAGGCTTCATCTCAGTTGTAAATATACCTGCTAATAGGAAACCTGAGAAGAGGAAGGAGAGAAACTTGCTGAAAATCAATTGTAAATGTATCTTTGATCCCTAATTTTATCTAACATTTTGACTGCCAAGGTTGTCACCAGCTAAGGCATTTCTTCATTCAAAGATTTGGAGCGCAGCATTTTCAAGACAAGACAATTTCATCCTCTCCACAACAGAATGTGTCATTCCACCAGTATGAATTTTCCATCTGGTCATTAATTTAGTCCCTTCTGGAATAAGGCTAAAGTTAAAACAATTGGCTTAGAAAAGTTCCTGATTCATTTTGAATGAAGTAATTAAAATAGCCATTTGCCATTTCCTGAATCATTATTGACTGAATAAATTGGAATTTAGTTATTGTATTTTGTTCTTGTCAATGTATTTTGTAAAAATAGTTAACTAACATCAAGCTTCCTGTGTGTAAAAGATACATTTTTGTGACAAGTTCCTTGACACTAGGAAGCAAAATGTTACTTTGTTTGTCTTTCCTGTGCCTGTCTTTTTTCTCCATTGGGATTGAGGAAGGAAGGAGATTCATAGAGTAGTGTTCTTACTAAACTGGAAGTGGAACCTGGAAGGTGCCATGCAGACCTGATCCTTCGGTATATACTGTGGATACAAAAAAAGGAAGAAATGCACTTTGGAAGAACTGACTACTAATAACAATGTTAATGCGAATATTGGGAGAAAGGAAATCTGCTGAATACTATTTTCCCTTAATATTCTCCCTGCATCAGTGTGCCAACACACCATTCTCCACTTATCTTGTGGGAAAATCTCAAGCTTCCATTTAGTACCCCACCTCTTACAGAATGGCTGAAGTGGGAAATTAATTGTGTAGAATTAGAGACTAAAATTCACAAGCCTCAAGATGTATATATTACGTATTTTTCCTTGGAATGAACTCTCAGATGGCAACCATTATTTTGAGTGAGAGAAGTGCAACTTCTGTTTTCTCATTTTGTTCAACACATGCAAAATCTTGCAACTTCTACTCAATAATTAAAAATTTTGGCAGAAGCAGTTTTTTTTAGGCTTTATTTATTGCTGACCTGAACAGTTGTTTTTCTGAAGTATTTAAATCTGTTAAAACTCTTACTGTAATAAATGACTAGCAGCACAACTGACCAACCAATATTTTTATTTCGTGTCAAATTAAACTTCTAAGGACAAAGCAATACATTCCCCTTTTATACTTACCACACATTATAATATCCACTGAATCACTGCCTTTTTAGCAAACCATCTACAATTACCCCAATTTCCAACGGGCTTCCTGTTTTCTGATTCAGTGCATAACTTTGAGTAACCACCTTCAGGTGCTTTCCTGAATTTTCAGAGAGTTTCTTAAATCCACTACCAGCAGTAAATATACATCAGATTCCTCCAATACACAGGTGCAAAGCAATATGGCAGCCCCCGTATTCCAACAATATAATCTGACAGATCATGTCATCAGCCGTTCCCAAGGCTGAACAGCCATCTGCATTAGACCGAAGGAGGTACTGCAAATGCTGGAGATAAGAGTTAAGATTACAGTGATGCTGGAAAAGCACAGCAGATCAGGCTGCAAAAGCCCTTGCCTGAAACGTTGATATTTCCTGCTCCTCGGATGGCTGCCTGACCTACTGTGCTTTTCTAGCCATCTGCATTACAAGAACAATGCATGGTATTGATGGCTACTGGACTGCCTACATGTAGTCATGTCAATCAGGCTTTCAGATTGAGCACCCCACCATGAGTATCCATGAGAGAATCAACACAAATTCTCTCAAGGAAAAGACTATCAGTGAGATTTTCTGGCAAGCCTTTTGGTTTAAACTTGCTGCTGACCCCAATGCATCAGAAATGACCTCAAGTCCAGTGTCTTTCCAGCTTGCTCTGAAACAGTGGGCTTCATCAGTCATCACCAACAAAACTTGTTCAAGGGCAATGACTCCTCAATTGAAAAATGTGCTATATTTGACAAGAGGTGCCTTTTACCAATGGCAAAGTGAACCCAGAAAGAGTGCCTCTGTGGCTAAATTGGTGGCAAGAGAAACCAAGGAGATCCAAGACCGAGGAGCTGTATACTGTCAAGCATGAATAATGAAACTACCAGGCCACAGAATCTGTCTGTGATTCATGCTCACCTGCTAGCAAGGCTGTTCTACACTCTGACAAATATTCTGTCAGGGTCAGGTAAAAACAGCACTTTGAAGCTCTTGTCAGGTATGACTTGATGATCTTGGAGACTGCTCTTGACTTTGCTATTGTCCAGTGCATGCTTCAGCAAACTTCTGCCCCCGATCAAAATTAATGGAGCAATTGCACAAGCCAAAAACAACAGGCCAGATTGAATCACAGCTACAGGTGAGAGTTGGCTGTCTACACCTCATCCTAGTTTCAAACTTCCAGCTCAGTAACTGTCTCCTTGACTTGTCTGGACTTGTCCGACCTGCCTATCTTCTTTTCCACCTATCCACTCCACCCTCTCCTCCTTGACCTATCACCTTCATCTCCTCCCCCACTCACTCATTGTACTCTATGCTACTTTCTCCCCACCCCCACCCTCCTCTAGTTTATCTCTCCACGCTTCAGGCTCACTGCCTTTATTCCTGATGAAGGGCTTTTGCCCGAAACGTCGATTTCGCTGCTCGTTGGATGCTGCCTGAACTGCTGTGCTCTTCCAGCACCACTAATCCAGTATTTGGTTTCCAGCATCTGCAGTCATTGTTTTTACCCTGTCTAGAATGAGGCTCCCAGAACACCTAAGGGGAAATCATGATTATTTGAATGTTCTAGAAGGGAAAACGTGCTGAATTTAACAGCTACCAAGATATAGCTCTGTTCTCCACTACAATATGGAGTGTAGATTTTCAATTTTTTTAATGCACTTTCTTCTTTAGTCTTTTACTATTATTTTTCCACTTCCTTTACCATTCACTGATTTCACTCCTACCTCTTCTAGTATCTGTCTTTTACTCTTGCTCTGTCCTTGACTCTATTGTGCTCTTCTCTTTGATGTGAGAACTCCATAGCACATATCCTTCCTCATCCAAGGTAGAGACATTCTGCCCACTGGACTGTGATGTTTATTTTGTTACATGTATGGAAGCTTTGCCATAAGATTGTCAACATCTTTTTGCATGCAAATCAGTCCATCAGAACATAAAATTGTGAAGCGAACTTTTCCTTTTCATAGACTGTGGCCTTGTTAGAATTTTCTGAGCGGTGTTATTTTTGCAATGATGCCTTATGACAATAGGAAGCATCACATTCCAAGGACAAGCACCAAGGTCTTTTTGCAATCAACCCTATCTTGCTAAGTCTTTCGCTTATCCACTTTTCTAATTTAAAGTCAATGCTGGGCAACTAACTGTAACATAAATACGGACACACTCAGCATCTTCAAATTTAGTTGGCCTTTGGAGTTTGGGGATTTAAAGATTCACAGGCAGATTTAATTGTATGACTTGTAATTATTTCATGTTTAACTTTTTTTACCTTGAATGATCTTCCTGAATCAATCATTCCCAAGCAACTACCATTCTAAGACATGTTCAAGGGAACTCATGAGAATGCCTGAGAGTTATTTTCCAACTGCCTTTCTTTCTTCCCTTAGGGTCAATCTGATCATAACGTTAGCATTTCTCCTTCTTCCTCACCCTCCCTGCCCCCATCCACACCAAACTGAGATCAGAAAATCAGTGAATAAAAGATTAAGCTGTACCATTACATAATATCGCCTGAGACCTTAATGATCAAATTTGCAGATTTACTCTAAATTAAGTAATAGAGGACTTGTCAATAGCATTGTATTCTTCACTATCTAACACAACAAATAACGCCCCCAACTGATTTAGATAAGCAGCTCATATTTCTGTTATATAATTTGCACAAATATTTGAGAGAAACCACAAAAGTATAACTCCATAATATTACACAGAAACCTACTGAGGGTCCTTCCACAGCTTCTTCCAGACCCTCAAACTCTGCCACATAGAAGGACAAGATGCACGGGAATACCACCACTGTAAGTGTCTTTCCAAGGCACACACCATCCTAACTAGAAATTATATAAGTATTCCTTCAGTGTTGCTGGGTCAAAACCATAGAACTCCCTTCTAACAGCATAGTATGGTAGTATACTGAACTGTTATGGACTGCAGCAGGTCAAAAGGGCAGCTCACCATAACCTTCACAAATGCAACTGGACCTCGCCAGTGATGCCCACATTCCATGAACAAATGAAAAAAACATATTACCAGTAGACATGACTTGGAGATGCCAATATTGGACAGGGGTGTACAAAGTTAAAAATCACACAACACCAGTTTATAGTCCAACAGGTTTAAGTGGAAGCATTAGCTTTCAGAGTGCTGCTCCTTCATCAGGTGGTTGTGGAGTACGCAATTGTAAGACACTGAATTTACACCAAAAGTTTACATTGGGATGTAACTGAAATTATGCATTGAAAAATACCTTGATTGTTTGTTAAGTCTCTCATCTGTTAGAATGACCATGATAGTTTCAATTCTTTCACATGTAAATCACAAAACTTTTAAAAAATTACATTTTCAGGTTAACTGTAACAATTGGTGTCAGCCAGATAGTATGTTGAAGGTGTTAGTCCCCTGTGTTCCCTGTCTGTGCCATAATGTTTCAACTGATTATAATCTAAAAAGTGAGTTAACAGAGTCTTACACATGGATTCATGCAGTTTTTGAGCAAAGTACAGTATAACTCTGTAAGTACAAATTCACCCACAAATGTATATATATGTTTGTGTATGTGGGTTTTTATGTGTATGTGAGTGAGTGTCTGTATGTCTGGGATGGGGAATTGTGAGTGTGAGAGAGAGTGTATATGTGTGTGTATGTGAGTGTAGAGTGTCTAAATCTGTGAGAGGGTGAGTGTGGGAGTGTGTGTGTGTCTAGGGTGGGGGGGTATGAGTGTCTGTGAAAGAGAGTATACATGTGTGTGTGAGTGAGTGTAAAGTGGTCTACGTCTGTGTGAGTGGGGGAGTGTGTGTGTCTCTAGGAGTGTGTGTGAGTGTCTGTGCGTGTTACTGAGTGTATGTGTGTGTATAGGAGTGCTTGTGTTTGTGTGTGTGTGTGTGTAGTGCATTGGTGGTCACCTGTAGTGTGACATGAACCCAAGGTCCTGGTTGAGGCCCTCCCTATGGGTATGGAACTTAGCTATCAGCCTCCCTTCAGCCACTTTTCGCTGCTGCCTGTCCCAAAGTCCGCCTTGGAGGATGGTCACCCGAAGGTCCGAGGTCGAATGTCCTGGACTGCTGAAGTGTTTCCCAACTGGGAGGGAACACTCGTGTCTGTTGATTGTTGTCATCTGTTGCCATAGCCTTTGCTCAGTTTCACCCTGTCAGAGTGTGGACACTTCATTCGACCTCGGACCTTCGGGTGACCATCCTCCAAGGCAGACTTTGACTTTGGGACAGGCAGCAGTGAAAAGTGGCCGAGCAGAGACTGATAGCTGTGTTCTGTACCCATAGGGAGGCCCTCAACCGGGACCTTGTCACACTACAGGTGACCACCATTGCACTATACACACACACAGACCCACACACAAATACACACACACACAGGCACTCCTATACACACACAGACACACGTATACACAGACATGCACACACTCACACACTCCTACAGACACACACACTCCCAAACTCACACATGTATCCTCTCACAGACTTAGACCACTTTACACTCACACACATATATACACTCTCTCTCACAGACACTCACAAACCCCCCCCCACCCCAGACACACACACACACACACACACACACACACTCCCACATACACTCCCACATACACTCTCTCACAGACTTAGTCACTTTACACTCACATACACACACATATACACTCTCCCTCACACACACAACTCCCCACCCCAGACAGACAGGCACACACAAAACCTCACATGCACACATATACATATGTGTTTGTGGGGTGAATTTGTACTTGTAGAGTTACATTATACTTTGCTCAAAAACTGCAAGAATCCATGTAAGACTCTGTTAACTCACTTTTTAGATTATAATCAGTTGAAACATTATGGCACAGACAGGGAACACAGGGGGCTAACACCTTCAACATACTATCTGGCTGACACCAATTGTTACAGTTAACCTGAAAATGTAATGTTTTTAAAAAGTTTTGTGATTTACATGTGAAAGAATTGAAACTATCATGGTCATTCTAACAGATGAGAGACTCAACAAACAATCAAGGTATTTTTCAATGTATAATTTCAGTTACATCCCAGTGTAAACTTTTGGTGTAAATTCAGTGTCTTACAATTGTGTATTCCACAACCACCTGGTGAAGGAGCGTCGCTCCGAAAGCTAGTGCTTACACTTAAACCTGTTGGACTATAACCTGGTGTTGTGTGATTACCAGTAGACATGGGGCCAATGTTAATCTTAATTTCGGCTTTGATATTCCTTCTGACTCTATCATTGGATGGTGATTATTCATTCGATTGCTTTTCCCTGAATAAGACTGGAATAGTTTGGACCTTAAAGGACTCAGTGATATCTGCTGATACTTTACCGTAAGTGCTATCACAGAAGCTCACTCAGCCATTTAAAAGTATTACATAGAATTCCTGACCTTGAGGAAAGGATCAGGCCAACTATGATGGCTGCCGTGTATGAATCATGAGTGTGGGAGTGTGTGTGTCTATAAGAGTGTGTGGGTGTCTGTGTGTACCTGTGTCCGTGTGAATGTGAGAGTGTGTGTGTGTAGGAATATCTGTGTGTGTGTGTGTGTAGTGCAATGGTGATCACCTGTAATGTGACATGAACCCAAGGTTCTGGTTGAGGCCCTCCCTATGGGTACCGAACTTAGCTATCAGCCTCTGCTCAGCCACTTTTCTCTGCTGCCTGTCCCGAAGTCCACCTTGGAGGATGGTCACCCGAAGGTCCGAGGCTGAATGTCCTGGACCATTGAAGTGTTCCCCAACTGGGAGGGAACCCTCCTGTCTGTTGATTGTTGTGCGGTGCCCATTCATCCGTTGTCGTAGCCTTTGCTCCGTTTCCCCAATGTACCATGCCTCAGGACATTCTTGCCTATAACGTATAAGATAGACAACGTTGGCTGAGTCACATGAGTATCTGCCATGTACAAGGTGGGAGGTGTTCCCACGCGTAATGATGGTATCTATGTCCACAATCTGACACGTCTTGCAGCGTCCACCGTGACAGGGTTGTATGGAGTTGTCCTGAGAGCTGGGCAGTTTGCTACGAACAATGATCTGTTTGAGGTTTGGCAGTTGTTTAAAGGCAAGTAGTGGAGGTGTGGGGAAGGTCTTGGTGAGGTGCTCATCCTCATTGATAATGTGTTGCAGGACACGAAGAACATGGCGTAATTTTTCAGCTCCTGGGAAGAATCAATCTAAACATCATGGCATAGACAGAGAACACAGGGGGCTAACACCTTCAACATATTATCTAGCTATCACCATTGTTAACAGCTAACCCAAGAATGCAACTTTAAAAAAAAAGGTTTTGTGATTTACGCATGAAAGAAGTGAAACTATAACTGAAAGGCTTAACAGACAATCAATTTTTCAATGTATAATTTCAGTTACATAACACTGTAAATTTTTGCTATAAAGTCTGTGTTACGATCGAGCCTTCCACTATCACCTGATGAAGGAGCGTCATTCCAAAAGCTAGTGTGCTTCCAATTAAACCTGTTGGACTATAACCTAGTGTTGTGTGATTTTGAACTTAGATTTAAAGGGGGTTTTGTTTAACTTTGCATATCAGTCAATAATAAACCATTTTGAATCTGTTTGTATCCATAAATAAGTTTGTGTTTTCCTGTTCCTTGAGGAAAGCTGATGTGTGTCCTTTACCTTAGACAGTCCTCACACAGATATTAACCAATCTGTAGTAGCATTAGTAACATTTGTGTTGACTCATGGAATAGTGGGGCTTGATTTCCAGCACTCTTTTCCCATCAGGATTGCAACATGAGCATTGATAAACTTTAACTGGAATGATACCTGAAACCATTTATCCTAACAAAAATGGTGATGGCACTTTAGATGGTATATTAGATTATTGCAATAACCTTTTCTTTTCTAATACAAATGAAACATATCATAATTAAAAGCAACTCAAAGAAATGGCAGTAAGATGTAATTTAAACATTACAGGTGTAATAAATATAAAATTGGGGTGAAAATCTCGAGTACAGTATTTGGCATTGAGATAGTATGAGTTAAATGTGGTGATACAATCCGTGTCTTGCATCCTTCATTATTTTTTTTCATTAACTCACATAAAATCTGAATTATACAATATGATACAAGGCATACCAGTAAAGTTTTCATAAGCTGAACAGAGATCAGAGGAAGATTGCTGAAATCAAACTGGGAGGTCCTCATCCACTCATTTTGGTGAAAGCAGTCATCTTTGATAAGAAGCCTTTATCAAGTAGCCAAGATCCATACTACACTTCACTTTGCAATCAATAAGGAGCGAGGATTTACCTGGCAAATTAATCTTCAGGACATTTTAAATTTAGATACATAATCTCTGTTTATGAACTCGAGATTATTATAGGTGTATGCTTCACCTCACGTAAGGAATTGTATGAAGGTCAATAGATGTTATCCATTTCCAAGAGATTACTACAACCCTATCTTTAATTTAAATTGAGCTGTTCAATGATTGGAATAGGCATATTTTTGTATTTGATTTGCTTTGTTTCAGAAACTCTATACCACTGTAGTTTTTGTCTGTTATTTCTTTCAAAACATCAGAGGTTTTGTGACATGCAATGGCATGACAAAAATCTATGGTCAGCACTGGCTCATTATTTTTCATATCCTGGCAGATCACTTGGGAGCAGAAAGTATGAACATCGCTCTTGATTTGCTTTTAAATGTAAACAAATTTATGGTAAGGTCATCTTGTCATTAGTTTCTATTCTAATAGTTAAGCTGCTTATCAACATAACATACGACAATGCTATTAATATGATGAAACTATCATCCTTGGATCTGTACATTGTCACTTTAGCATCTGTTTTTTTCCTATTATTCTAACAATATTAAGCAACTCAATTTAAAGCTTGTTAATAAAGCATCAGGTTAATGTGCATTGATTCTTGAAACATTTCTGAACTAATTTTAAAAGAATGTGTGATACTCTGTAATACCTGAAGCAATTGCTACATGAGTGAAAATGCAATCACCCGAGAAAAATAATCAAGGTTCATAGCTTGTGCAGTAGGCATCATTACATCTTTCTAACAAAGAACAATATGTCACCTTTGTACTACACTGCAGCCTACATTAATAACCAGCATAATGAGTGCCATTAATAAAATAACATTGATCTGTCCTATTCAAATTCAAAGCCATTTAATGCCAAATAAACAGAACCATTTTCTTTTTAAAAATTACATGGTATACATTAGAAAAGATATTCAAGATGGGCAGATGACAATTTGTGTTTGATAATTAACCCTTTATTGCTGGAAATTGTGTTTGAATTGACCGAAGATCAATGGTATAAATTTTCTATTTTCTAATGTGATGCAAGTTTAGGTGCTTGCAATACACTTGCTAATCTACAAAAACTTAAGTGTTGTTTCCACCCCTTCTGATGAGTACATCCAAATCACATTCATCTTCTGCCACAAATGTCTCCAGTAAATATATTTCTTGCTCCTTTTCCTTAAGCTTACTAACAATAAATAAGTTTGAAGCTGACAAGTATCTCTGGAAAAGATCTAATCCCAAATGACAGATGGCTACTCTTATTGTGCACTCTGTGTTTTGTCCTCAATAGTCATTGGTAATGATGATTTATTATCAATGTGAAACTTCTTAGATTTGCAGGGATAACTTTACTAATTTAGTGTCTTAATTCTACAGTGCAGTTAAAGCATATTCAATGCATACAAATTTGTTTTATAATTTACTTGAAGGACAAGTAACAATGCAGGTATTCAGCTGCATCGTTCTGGTGTAAGGAACAATATAATGATGTTTTTGTTTTTTGTTTGTTTTCTAATTGTCTAATAAAGCTTCAACATATCAGACCTTCCTTCAAATTATTGCAGTCAAGTCAAGTCAATATTTTGATTTCAATCTAATAATTATCATAATTCTCAGGTTATTCAGATGTCTCTTGTTCCACCCTAACTATGCCATTTACCATCAATTCAGACATCAATATCTTTAATAACAAGCCATATCAACCTGCAAATGGCGCAATTCAAATGAATATAATTGTTTTTAATCAGACTGTGTCTGGACGACAATGTGTACACTTTTGTTCTATTTACTTAAGAGAATATGATTGTATAGAAACATTTCAAATAAGGTTTATTCACCCGCTTCCAGAGATTAAGTATATGAAGGAGATTGATGCTTATCCATTGAAGTTTAGAAATTCATAGTGATCTGATTGACATAGATAAAACCTGAGAAGACTTGATGTGACAATCGCTGAGAGGATGTTTCCCCTTGTGGGCAAGACTAGAATTAGGAAACACAATTTCAAAATTTAGTTTCTCTCATTTAAGACTATGATGAGTTTTTTTTTCTCTTTAAGGGTCATTGGTTTATAGAAATTTCTTTCCTCAGAGATCAGTGGAGGTTGAGCCATTGAACATATAACTGAGTTAGTTAGTTAAAAATTACACAACACCAGGTTATAGTCCAACAGGTTTATTTGGAAGTACTAGCTTTCAGAGTGTTGTTCCTTCATCAGGTAACATTTCTGGACACTATCTCTCCACGCTTCAGGCTCACTGCCTTTATTCCTGATGAAGGGCTTTTGCCCGAAACGTCGATTTCGCTGCTCGTTGGATGCTGAATGAACTGCTGTGCTCTTCCAGCATCACTAATCCAGAATCTGGTTTCCAGCATCTGCAGTTATTGTTTTTACCTACTATGGAAAATTTAGCATGGTCAGTCCACCTAATCTGCAGATCTTCGAACTGTAGGAGGAAACCAGAGCACTCGGAGGAAACCCACGCAGACATGGGGAGAATGTGCAAACTCCACACAGACAGTCACCCAAAGCTGGAATAAAATCTGGGTCCCTGTCACTGTGAGGCAGCAGTGCTAACTGCTGAGCCATTGTTCTGTCCCACAGTATCAAACCTTGATATGTATAATATGTACAATATGTGTATATTGTATTACAACATGAAATTTCATTAATTGCCATTGCTGGGTTTTATTTAGAGCTTTTTTGTTCTTTTTCTACCAATAAAGATTGAGTAGTCTATTTTTGTAAAAGGTGAAATAGAGCTGCCCTAATAAGGCACCCCTATTTGAAAGGCTGATCCTAATTGCTATTTTTTTGAAAAAGTCATGAGGCACCAAGCAGGCAACTAAGGTTTCGAATGCAAGTGCTATTTAGATGCAGGTTCCATGGAATCTTAGGCTTGTGGAATCCATTTCCACTGAACTTGTACATGTTGCTGGCTGACACCCAGCAGCAGTTTTCAAGATCAGTCAGGTACTGAAGGAGAGGATGCACAGCTTCTTGGAAGTGGCGCTGAAGGTCCTGCAGGAGGAGGTTCTGATGATGCTCGAGACTCACTCCTCCCATTCATCATCCAGATTCAAGGATTGGAACACAAGGATGAACACAAGGATCAGCAAAATGCTGATCACCAATCACTTTCTTTCTTCTGGTGACTTCTATTGTCTAATAGATAAGAGCATTTGAGTGTTTTTAAATGACATTTTGAGAGAATTTTCACAACAAATGTTGGTAGAACTTGGTGAAGTCTTGACAAACAACCCCAAATTTTTCCCAATAATACCTCTCGCAGCAGTCAAACAGTAAAGGATAAGCATATTTTTAAGGAGTACTGAGAATCCACAATTTAGTTTCACCTGGCTGATGGAAGTTTGAAGAAAGACTTGGGTGAAATGCTATCCACCAAAATGCAGCCTCAGCAAAGAGGATCAGCAGCCAATGTTAGCTGTTCCAGCTGTTTAACATACTTCCAGGCAGTTGCCGTAGCATGGATTTCAACCCTTTGGTGAACATGCCATCTTGTGGTAAACATAGGCTTGACTGACACTTCAGCTAAAGACCTCATCACATCGTTCAAAGGCTTTCATGTAAAGGAGCCAGCAATAATCACCCTGAACATTTTCCAATACAGTCAATACCATACCCTGGCTGTCGTCCCTGGCAATTGTTTGAGATTCCGACAGTCTGTCCACAACAGTGATGTCACATTTGATCCTGAGGTGGATTATCAACCTTATTTTTGTGCCGTTATCGAGACTACTTATTTACACCTCTACAATATTGCCCAACTCTTGTCCCTGTTTCAGCTCATTTGCTGCTGAAACTCTCATTCATGCCTTTCTTATCTTTAGACTTGACTATTACCATTTTTTTTCATCGTTTACCTTCTATATTCTACCCTTCTTAATTTGAGGTCATCAAAACTCTACTCTAGTGTCATAACCCACACGATGTCTTGTTTTCCTAATACCCACTGAGTTTCATTATCTCCCAGTAAAGTAACATTTAGATTTTAAACTTCTTATCCTTGTGTTCCAATCCTTGAATCTCCCTATTTCTATAATCTGCTTCAAACCTACAACAGTTTAAGATATCTCTGATCGTCCAATTCTAACCTGTTTTGCATTTCCAATTGAAATTGCTCCACTGTTATTGGCCATGCCTTTAGTTAGCTAGGTCCCAAGTTCTGGAATTCACTTCCTGCATCTCTTGACTATGTTTTGCTCCTTTCAGACATTTCCTAAAACCTTCCCTTTTAATCAGCTGACCTAACAGAGCAGCTCCTGTGTGGCTCAGTGTCAGACTTCATTTTATCATGCCCTTGTGAAGCACCTTTTCATTACATTAAAAAAGCTACACAGAATACATACGAATAGTTGTTGCTCAATCCACACAACAAATCAAAGTGACTGGACTCATCAAATTTGAGTTTAAGAACTTTTCTAACAACAAAAATGGAAATGAGAACTAATTACCAGTGGGATAAAACCACAGAATGAAGTTTTGCTCTGTATAAAAAGATCCAACTAAACAGCAAAGCAATTTGTAGTTGTTAAAAAATTAAAACTCTGAAAATAGAGGTGGAATAAATGGTCAATAAAGTAAGCAAACATCAGCAACCTTATCTGTGGGAGGAAAGAACTCGCCAAGCTGACAATGGAATAAATTATTCTCATGCACATTAACTTGAACAGGAAGTGGAATTTTAGCTTTTACATGTAGCGTTAAGAATTGGGAATGAATGCATGACGCAGTTGGTGGAACCTGACAGATTGTATTGTACACAAGGAGAAAGGAGACAACAGTTCAACAGTATTGCCTTAAAGGTCAAAATCCAAACTCTGTTACTTAACCTCTTTTTCATGTGAAATGTACCCCAGACTAGATGGAGATGAAAGGCAACAAAAGAGGGTTTAAGAGGATTATTGTAAGGTATGAAAAGGTTAATTAACTTGCTCTGGAATGAAACATGTCTAGTCAAGATATTAGAGGATGAACAGATGGAAGACACACTTGCATGAGTAGTTTAGCAAGTGAGAACAGAAATGATTTGAGACAGTTACCTCTTGCTGACTGTCCTTGAGTATTTCCTTACATTCTCGTTGTTCTCCTAATAATTTCTGCATTAAATTGGAGATGTTTTGTTATCACAATGCAACTTGTGCCAAACTAAATTTTGTTTTGTTTCAAGGTTCAAAAAGTAATCCACAGCTTAATTTCTACGTTTATCTCTATGTATTGCATCGATTACAATCATTGGCGACCTTTAAGCGGCATTTGGATAGGTACATGGATGGGTGCTTAATCTAGGTTAGAAGTTCGGCACAACATCGTGGGCCGAAGGGCCTGTTCTGTGCTGTATTGTTCTATGTTCTATGTTCTATGTTCTATAAAATTATCTTGTCTAACAAGTTTTAGCTTCATGGGCTTTTTAAAATTCAACTTTAAAATTTGAAAATAGACATAATTGAATGAAAAACAGTAATGGCTTGCTAGACTACAATTTATAAGTTGCTGTTTGTGCACAACGAAGGGGATAACTTCACCTACTTTTATTTGCATATGTGACAAAAACAATTGATTATCACTTGCTGTTTGCTGAAGACTATGGACTGTAAGTGGGAGCTACTGAAATAACTGATCTGGACAGATAAGAACATACATGCTAAGCAAAATTTAATTAGAATGGATCATAACCAAATTTGACCATGGAATGGTATAGTACAGAAACAGATGTTTTGGAAGGGTTATCCAAATATCGCCATTCCCCTGCACTTGTTCCATAGACTTAATCCATTTCCTATCAACAGATATAAAAGGGAGGAAATGTTATTGAGGTATTGTTAGAGAATCCAGTAATCTTGCTTGCAACTTGTGAACAGTTAAACAGAATTGGGTGATACCTTAGCTTAAAAGATGCCATCACTCTTTGGCTGGCCATTGGGTATTTTACCACCAATTTCAGTCGCCTTTGTTGTGTCATTGCAAATACACAGGAAATGCAAATCACACTTAATCATCAAAATACTCCAAACCTCAGGTTGATGACATCAAGTCTATTTGTCCCACCTGCCTAAAGACTGTCAGTAGTGACAATCTATTGTTTATTTCACTTCTCATATTGCAACTTGAAGGAGCATTAGATTGAATAGATTACAAGTTGTATAAATGTAAGATGCAAATTATCATTTGATAATAATTGAGCACATAATTCCACAGCAGTTTGAGTGTATGGTGGTGTTATTTATCCTTTCTTTTCTTGTCACCTCACATTTGGATTTGCAGAGGTAATCATTTTTCATAGCCTTGAGCATGTTCTGATCCTGCTCATACTTCCCCTGAGCTCCTTTGTGTTTGTATTGCTCCTGTGTAATCTCAAATGGTAGCACTTATAAATGATGTGCAGGGCCATTCGCCTTTCCCTTCACAGCCAAACAATCAATCTTGTCTTAATCTGCATTTTCTTGAACTCTTGGTCAGAAACTTAATTTAGCTTTCAAAAGCATTTTGATGTGCAGATATTATTTACCTTCCTTTATTTTCCACTATTATCAGTATATTTGATACTATTGGTTGTGATTCTGAGGCATGAAGTTGTGAGCTCCTCTGAACAAATGGCCCCAACTGGTAACAAATATAATTAGTTTCACAGACATCTGATTTACTGTTGACAGAAATACTGAAAGAAATGTCCATTTATGCACTGAGAGAATGAGATAGTATGTGATAACTGTACTGTTGAAAGTACAGGTCTGTAATGCTCAATTTCTATCAGAAAAGTATGCAGGAAGTAGTATTCATGTCCAATCATGAGTTTAAGTGTACAAGGAGAATTATCCAACCCTTGAAATGAAAGAGGAAAACTAAGCAATTTACCAGCAATATTTCATTCTGATCCAGAAGCAAACAACCTTCATTGATTATTGAAAATCAAATGCTGAATCTCTCAGTCAGCAAAGCAGCCTGGATCATTTGTCTACCTGGGCTTCTCTTATCCTTACCTTGTTTTATTTTAACACAAAGCCAATTATCCATCTGCTTCAATCAATTTGGTGGCCAAATGTTTTACTTATTTACTTTAGCTGAGGAATTGATCCATAAATTCTGAGAATTTGAAGAGTCTGAATTATTTGTTCTTTACTGGTTTATTGACTGGTGCCTACAAATGCTCACGCTGTCTGCAAATAAAGGATGATGTGTGTCTGTCAAAGTATCTTACAATAAGTTCCATTTTCCGATGTGGAGATTGGGTGAGAAATTTGCTTATTCTCTTCTTTGTCTCTTCTTCTTTATTCCCGTTTTTACACTGGTACATTTTACAAGTTACGTTTTTTCCTGGTTAATGTGATAGCCAGTTATCCATTTGAAATGCTTCAACTAATACAAGTTTATTACTGGCTACCAGGAGAATTCTAAGAGTATTTGCTGTATTCCTTCAGGAAGATACTGGATTCTGTTCAGCATCTCCCATTGACAGCACAGCATCAACTTGAAATACCAACAGAAAGTACTGGAAATAACTGGGAGGTCTGGCAGATTCTGTGGAGAGAAAAAAAAGGTTAATGATTCTGGTCAGCATTTTCTGTTTTTATTTCAGACTTTCAGCATCCGTAGTATGTTGCTTTTAGGTTAGAAACACTTGAGGAATCCATGACGAAAGCTTTATGTTCCAAACTTGAATTGAGAAACACAATACATCACATTAATACATTGTATAAGTTCAACTGCTCATTTTGCTGGTGAAAAAGATTTATACAGATATTTACACAAAAACGACAGAAGAGTTGATTCTAGGAAGGTATGTTCGTGGTGGCATCATAATATTGGATTGCATTAAAATCATTTTTCCACAGAAAACAAATTTTACTGATAAAAGGTTTGCATTTAAATTGGAGCAAATCCACTAAGATTGGTGATCTGCTTGCAGCTCAGGTTTCATTGAAGTCATGATAAAGTATCATCAGTTGATACAAGATAGACTGTGCTAGCAAATCAGGATCACGGTGAAGCAGACTGGGGTCAGTGTGTGCAGTGAGTCAGGATCACGGTGAAGCAGACTGGGATCAGTGTGTGCAGTGAGTCAGTATCACAGTGAAGCAGACTGGGAGGTGTGAGTGTGCAGTGAGTCAGTATCACAGTGAAGGAGACTGGGAGGTGTGTGTGCAGTGAGTCGTATCACCGTGAAGCAGACTGGGGTCAGTGTGTGCAGTGAGCCAGTATCACGGTGAAGCAGACTGGGAGGGATGTGTGCAGTGAGTCAGTATCACAGTGAAGCAGACTGGGAGGTGTGAGTGTGCAGTGAGTCAGTATCACAGTGAAGCAGACTGGGAGGTGTGAGTGTGCAGTGAGTCAGTATCACAGTGAAGCAGACTGGGAGGTGTGAGTGTGCAGTGAGTCAGTATCACAGTGAAGCAGACTGGGATCAGTGTGTGCAGTGAGTCAGTATCACAGTGAAGCAGACTGGGAGGGATGTGCGCAGTGAGTCAGTATCACAGTGAAGCAGACTGGGAGGTGTGAGTGTGCAGTGAGTCAGTATCACAGTGAAGCAGACTGGGAGGTGTGAGTGTGCAGTGAGTCAGTATCACAGTGAAGCAGACTGGGAGGTGTGAGTGTGCAGTGAGTCAGTATCACAGTGAAGCAGACTGGGAGGTGTGTGTGCAGTGAGTCAGTATCACGGTGAAGCAGACCGGGGGGTGTGAGTGTGCAGTGAGTCAATATCACAGTGAAGCAGACTGGGAGGTGTTAGTGTGCAGTGAGGCAGTATCACGGTGAAGCAGACTGGGGTCAGTGTGTGCAGTCAGTCAGTATCACAGTGAAGCAGACTGGGAGGGATGTGCGCAGTGAGTCAGTATCACAGTGAAGCAGACTGGGAGGTGTGAGTGTGCAGTGAGTCAGTATCACAGTGAAGCAGACTGGGAGGTGTGAGTGTGCAGTGAGTCAGTATCACAGTGAAGCAGACTGGGAGGTGTGAGTGTGCAGTGAGTCAGTATCACGGTGAAGCAGACTGGGAGGGATGTGTGCAGTGAGTCAGTATCACAGTGAAGCAGACTGGGAGGTGTGAGTGTGCAGTGAGTCAGTATCACAGTGAAGCAGACTGGGAGGTGTGAGTGTGCAGTGAGTCAGTATCACAGTGAAGCAGACTGGGAGGTGTGAGTGTGCAGTGAGTCAGTATCACAGTGAAGCAGACTGGGATCAGTGTGTGCAGTGAGTCAGTATCACAGTGAAGCAGACTGGGAGGGATGTGCGCAGTGAGACAGTATCACAGTGAAGCAGACTGGGAGGTGTGAGTGTGCAGTGAGTCAGTATCACAGTGAAGCAGACTGGGAGGTGTGAGTGTGCAGTGAGTCAGTATCACAGTGAAGCAGACTGGGAGGTGTGAGTGTGCAGTGAGTCAGTATCACAGTGAAGCAGACTGGGAGGTGTGTGTGCAGTGAGTCAGTATCACGGTGAAGCAGACCGGGGGGTGTGAGTGTGCAGTGAGTCAATATCACAGTGAAGCAGACTGGGAGGTGTTAGTGTGCAGTGAGGCAGTATCACGGTGAAGCAGACTGGGGTCAGTGTGTGCAGTGAGTCAGTATCACAGTGAAGCAGACTGGGAGGGATGTGCGCAGTGAGTCAGTATCACAGTGAAGCAGACTGGGAGGTGTGAGTGTGCAGTGAGTCAGTATCACAGTGAAGCAGACTGGGAGGTGTGAGTGTGCAGTGAGTCAGTATCACAGTGAAGCAGACTGGGAGGTGTGAGTGTGCAGTGAGTCAGTATCACGGTGAAGCAGACTGGGAGGGATGTGTGCAGTGAGTCAGTATCACAGTGAAGCAGACTGGGAGGTGTGAGTGTGCAGTGAGTCAGTATCACAGTGAAGCAGACTGGGAGGTGTGAGTGTGCAGTGAGTCAGTATCACAGTGAAGCAGACTGGGAGGTGTTAGTGTGCAGTGAGTCAGTATCACGGTGAAGCAGACTGGGGTCAGTGTGTGCAGTGAGTCAGTATCACAGTGAAGCAGACTGGGAGGTGTGTGTGCAGTGAGTCGTATCACAGTGAACCAAACTGGGAGGTGTGTGTGCAGTGAGTCAGTATCACCGTGAAGCAGACTGGGGTCAGTGTGTGCAGTGAGTCAGTATCACAGTGAAGCAGACTGGGAGGTGTGAGTGTGCAGTGAGTCAGTATCACGGTGAAGCAGACTGGGGTCAGTGTGTGCAGTGAGTCAGTATCACAGTGAAGCAGACTGGGAGGGATGTGTGCAGTGAGTCAGTATCACAGTGAAGCAGACTGGGGTCAGTGTGTGCAGTGAGTCAGTATCACAGTGAAGCAGACTGGGAGGGATGTGTGCAGTGAGTCAGTATCACAGTGAAGCAGACTGGGAGGTGTGAGTGTGCAGTGAGTCAGTATCACGGTGAAGCAGACTGGGAGGGATGTGTGCAGTGAGTCAGTATCACAGTGAAGCAGACTGGGAGGTGTTAGTGTGCAGTGAGTCAGTATCACAGTGAAGCAGACTGGGAGGTGTGAGTGTGCAGTGAGTCAGTATCACAGTGAAGCAGACTGGGAGGTGTGAGTGTGCAGTCAGTCAGTATCACGGTGAAGCAGACTGGGAGGTGTGAGTGTGCAGTGAGTCAGTATCACAGTGAAGCAGACTGGGACGTGTTAGTGTGCAGTGAGTCAGTATCACGGTGAAGCAGACTGAGGTCAGTGTGTGCAGTGAGTCAGTATCACAGTGAAGCAGACTGGGAGGTGTGAGTGTGCAGTGAGTCAGTATCACAGTGAAGCAGACTGGGAGGTGTGAGTGTGCAGTGAGTCAGTATCACAGTGAAGCAGACTGGGATCAGTGTGTGCAGTGAGTCAGTATCACAGTGAAGCAGACTGGGAGGGATGTGCGCAGTGAGTCAGTATCACAGTGAAGCAGACTGGGAGGTTTGAGTGTGCAGTGAGTCAGTATCACAGTGAAGCAGACTGGGAGGTGTGAGTGTGCAGTGAGTCAGTATCACAGTGAAGCAGACTGGGAGGTGTGAGTGTGCAGTGAGTCAGTATCACAGTGAAGCAGACTGGGATCAGTGTGTGCAGTGAGTCAGTATCACAGTGAAGCAGACTGGGAGGGATGTGCGCAGTGAGTCAGTATCACAGTGAAGCAGACTGGGAGGTGTGAGTGTGCAGTGAGTCAGTATCACAGTGAAGCAGACTGGGAGGTGTGAGTGTGCAGTGAGTCAGTATCACAGTGAAGCAGACTGGGGTCAGTGTGTGCAGTGAGTCAGTATCACAGTGAAGCAGACTGGGAGGGATGTGTGCAGTGAGTCAGTATCATTGTGAAGCAGACTGGGAGGTGTGAGTGTGCAGTGAGTCAGTATCACGGTCAAGCAGACTGGGAGGGATGTGTGCAGTGAGTCAGTATCACAGTGAAGCAGACTGGGAGGTGTGAGTGTGCAGTGAGTCAGTATCACAGTGAAGCAGACTGGGAGGTGTGAGTGTGCAGTGAGTCAGTATCACAGTGAAGCAGACTGGGAGGTGTGAGTGTGCAGTCAGTCAGTATCACGGTGAAGCAGACTGGGAGGTGTGAGTGTGCAGTGAGTCAGTATCACAGTGAAGCAGACTGGGAGGTGTGAGTGTGCAGTGAGTCAGTATCACAGTGAAGCAGACTGGGAGGTGTTAGTGTGCAGTGAGTCAGTATCACGGTGAAGCAGACTGGGGTCAGTGTGTGCAGTGAGTCAGTATCACAGTGAAGCAGATTGGGAGGTGTGAGTGTGCAGTGAGTCAGTATCACGATGAAGCAGACTGGGGTCAGTGTGTGCAGTGAGTCAGTATCACAGTGAAGCAGACTGGGAGGTGTGAGTGTGCAGTGAGTCAGTATCACAGTGAAGCAGACTGGGAGGTGTTATTTTGCAGTGAGTCAGTATCACGGTGAAGCAGACTGGGGTCAGTGTGTGCAGTGTGTCAGTATCACAGTGAAGCAGACTGGGAGGTGTGTGTGCAGTGAGTCGTATCACAGTGAACCAAACTGGGAGGTGTGTGTGCAGTGAGTCAGTATCACCGTGAAGCAGACTGGGGTCAGTGTGTGCAGTGAGTCAGTATCACAGTGAAGCAGACTGGGAGGTGTGAGTGTGCAGTGAGTCAGTATCACGGTGAAGCAGACTGGGGTCAGTGTGTACAGTGAGTCAGTATCACAGTGAAGCAGACTGGGAGGGATGTGTGCAGTGAGTCAGTATCACAGTGAAGCAGACTGGGAGGTGTGAGTGTGCAGTGAGTCAGTATCACGGTGAAGCAGACTGGGAGGGATGTGTGCAGTGAGTCAGTATCACAGTGAAGCAGACTGGGAGGTGTGAGTGTGCAGTGAGTCAGTATCACAGTGAAGCAGACTGGGAGGTGTGAGTGTGCAGTGAGTCAGTATCACAGTGAAGCAGACTGGGAGGTGTGAGTGTGCAGTCAGTCAGTATCACGGTGAAGCAGACTGGGAGGTGTGAGTGTGCAGTGAGTCAGTATCACGGTGAAGCAGACTGGGGTCAGTGTGTACAGTGAGTCAGTATCACAGTGAAGCAGACTGGGAGGGATGTGTGCAGTGAGTCAGTATCACAGTGAAGCAGACTGGGAGGTGTGAGTGTGCAGTGAGTCAGTATCACGGTGAAGCAGACTGGGAGGGATGTGTGCAGTGAGTCAGTATCACAGTGAAGCAGACTGGGAGGTGTGAGTGTGCAGTGAGTCAGTATCACAGTGAAGCAGACTGGGAGGTGTGAGTGTGCAGTGAGTCAGTATCACAGTGAAGCAGACTGGGAGGTGTGAGTGTGCAGTCAGTCAGTATCACGGTGAGGCAGACTGGGAGGTGTGAGTGTGCAGTGAGTCAGTATCACAGTGAAGCAGATTGGGACGTGTTAGTGTGCAGTGAGTCAGTATCACGGTGAAGCAGACTGAGGTCAGTGTGTGCAGTGAGTCAGTATCACAGTGAAGCAGACTGGGAGGTGTGAGTGTGCAGTGAGTCAGTATCACAGTGAAGCAGACTGGGAGGTGTGAGTGTGCAGTGAGTCAGTATCACAGTGAAGCAGACTGCGATCAGTGTGTGCAGTGAGTCAGTATCACAGTGAATCAGACTGGGAGGGATGTGCGCAGTGAGTCAGAATCACAGTGAAGCAGACTGGGAGGTGTGAGTGTGCAGTGAGTCAGTATCACAGTGAAGCAGACTGGGAGGTGTGAGTGTGCAGTGAGTCAGTATCACAGTGAAGCAGACTGGGAGGTGTGAGTGTGCAGTGAGTCAGTATCACAGTGAAGCAGACTGGGATCAGTGTGTGCAGTGAGTCAGTATCACGGTGAAGCAGACTGGGAGGTGTGAGTGTGCAGTGAGTCAGTATCACGGTGAAGCAGACTGGGAGGTGTGAGTGTGCAGTGAGTCAGTATCACAGTGAAGCAGACTGGGAGGTGTGAGTGTGCAGTGAGTCAGTATCACTGTGAAGCAGACTGGGGTCTGTGTGTGCAGTGAGTCAGTATCACAGTGAAGCAGACTGGGAGGGATGTGTGCAGTGAGTCAGTATCACGGTGAAGCAGACTGGGAGGGATGTGTGCAGTGAGTCAGTATCACAGTGAAGCAGACTGGGAGGTGTGAGTGTGCAGTGAGTCAGTATCACAGTGAAGCAGACTGGGAGGTGTGAGTGTGCAGTCAGTCAGTATCAGGGTGAAGCAGACTGGGAGGTGTGAGTGTGCAGTGAGTCAGTATCACAGTGAAGCAGACTGGGACGTGTTAGTGTGCAGTGAGTCAGTATCACGGTGAAGCAGACTGAGGTCAGTGTGAGCAGTGAGTCAGTATCACAGTGAAGCAGACTGGGAGGTGTGAGTGTGCAGTGAGTCAGTATCACAGTGAAGCAGACTGGGAGGTGTGAGTGTGCAGTGAGTCAGTATCACAGTGAAGCAGACTGGGAGGTGTGAGTGTGCAGTGAGTCAGTATCACAGTGAAGCAGACTGGGAGGTGTGAGTGTGCAGTGAGTCAGTATCACAGTGAAGCAGACTGGGGTCAGTGTGTGCAGTGAGTCAGTATCACAGTGAAGCAGACTGGGAGGGATGTGTGCAGTGAGTCAGTATCATTTTGAAGCAGACTGGGAGGTGTGAGTGTGCAGTGAGTCAGTATCACGGTCAAGCAGACTGGGAGGGATGTGTGCAGTGAGTCAGTATCACAGTGAAGCAGACTGGGAGGTGTGAGTGTGCAGTGAGTCAGTATCACAGTGAAGCAGACTGGGAGGTGTGAGTGTGCAGTGAGTCAGTATCACAGTGAAGCAGACTGGGAGGTGTGAGTGTGCAGTCAGTCAGTATCACGGTGAAGCAGACTGGGAGGTGTGAGTGTGCAGTGAGTCAGTATCACAGTGAAGCAGACTGGGAGGTGTGAGTGTGCAGTGAGTCAGTATCACAGTGAAGCAGACTGGGAGGTGTTAGTGTGCAGTGAGTCAGTATCACGGTGAAGCAGACTGGGGTCAGTGTGTGCAGTGAGTCAGTATCACAGTGAAGCAGATTGGGAGGTGTGAGTGTGCAGTGAGTCAGTATCACGATGAAGCAGACTGGGGTCAGTGTGTGCAGTGAGTCAGTATCACAGTGAAGCAGACTGGGAGGAATGTGTGCAGTGAGTCAGTATCACGGTGAAGCAGACTGGGAGGTGTTAGTGTGCAGTGAGTCAGTATCACGGTGAAGCAGACTGGGGTCAGTGTGTGCAGTGAGTCAGTATCACAGTGAAGCAGACTGGGAGGGATGTGTGCAGTGAGTCAGTATCACAGTGAAGCAGACTGGGAGGTGTGAGTGTGCAGTGAGTCAGTATGACGGTGAAGCAGACTGGGAGGTGTTAGTGTGCAGTGAGTCAGTATCACGGTGAAGCAGACTGGGAGGTGTGAGTGTGCAGTGAGTCAGTATCACGGTGAAGCAGACTGGGAGGTGTGAGTGTGCAGTGAGTCAGTATCACAGTGAAGCAGACTGGGAGGTGTTAGTGTGCAGTGAGTCAGTATCACGGTGAAGCAGACTGGGGTCAGTGTGTGCAGTGAGTCAGTATCACGGTGAAGCAGACTGGGAGGTGTGAGTGTGCAGTGAGTCAGTATCACAGTGAAGCAGACTGGGAGGTGTTATTTTGCAGTGAGTCAGTATCACGGTGAAGCAGACTGGGGTCAGTGTGTGCAGTGAGTCAGTATCACAGTGAAGCAGACTGGGAGGTGTGTGTGCAGTGAGTCGTATCACAGTGAACCAAACTGGGAGGTGTGTGTGCAGTGAGTCAGTATCACCGTGAAGCAGACTGGGGTCAGTGTGTGCAGTGAGTCAGTATCACAGTGAAGCAGACTGGGAGGTGTGAGTGTGCAGTGAGTCAGTATCACGGTGAAGCAGACTGGGGTCAGTGTGTACAGTGAGTCAGTATCACAGTGAAGCAGACTGGGAGGGATGTGTGCAGTGAGTCAGTATCACAGTGAAGCAGACTGGGAGGTGTGAGTGTGCAGTGAGTCAGTATCACGGTGAAGCAGACTGGGAGGGATGTGTGCAGTGAGTCAGTATCACAGTGAAGCAGACTGGGAGGTGTGAGTGTGCAGTGAGTCAGTATCACAGTGAAGCAGACTGGGAGGTGTGAGTGTGCAGTGAGTCAGTATCACGGTGAAGCAGACTGGGAGGTGTGAGTGTGCAGTCAGTCAGTATCACGGTGAAGCAGACTGGGAGGTGTGAGTGTGCAGTGAGTCAGTATCACGGTGAAGCAGACTGGGGTCAGTGTGTACAGTGAGTCAGTATCACAGTGAAGCAGACTGGGAGGGATGTGTGCAGTGAGTCAGTATCACAGTGAAGCAGACTGGGAGGTGTGAGTGTGCAGTGAGTCAGTATCACGGTGAAGCAGACTGGGAGGGATGTGTGCAGTGAGTCAGTATCACAGTGAAGCAGACTGGGAGGTGTGAGTGTGCAGTGAGTCAGTATCACAGTGAAGCAGACTGGGAGGTGTGAGTGTGCAGTGAGTCAGTATCACAGTGAAGCAGACTGGGAGGTGTGAGTGTGCAGTCAGTCAGTATCACGGTGAGGCAGACTGGGAGGTGTGAGTGTGCAGTGAGTCAGTATCACAGTGAAGCAGATTGGGACGTGTTAGTGTGCAGTGAGTCAGTATCACGGTGAAGCAGACTGAGGTCAGTGTGTGCAGTGAGTCAGTATCACAGTGAAGCAGACTGGGAGGTGTGAGTGTGCAGTGAGTCAGTATCACAGTGAAGCAGACTGGGAGGTGTGAGTGTGCAGTGAGTCAGTATCACAGTGAAGCAGACTGCGATCAGTGTGTGCAGTGAGTCAGTATCACAGTGAAGCAGACTGGGAGGGATGTGCGCAGTGAGTCAGAATCACAGTGAAGCAGACTGGGAGGTGTGAGTGTGCAGTGAGTCAGTATCACAGTGAAGCAGACTGGGAGGTGTGAGTGTGCAGTGAGTCAGTATCACAGTGAAGCAGACTGGGAGGTGTGAGTGTGCAGTGAGTCAGTATCACAGTGAAGCAGACTGGGATCAGTGTGTGCAGTGAGTCAGTATCACGGTGAAGCAGACTGGGAGGTGTGAGTGTGCAGTGAGTCAGTATCACGGTGAAGCAGACTGGGAGGTGTGAGTGTGCAGTGAGTCAGTATCACAGTGAAGCAGACTGGGAGGTGTGAGTGTGCAGTGAGTCAGTATCACTGTGAAGCAGACTGGGGTCTGTGTGTGCAGTGAGTCAGTATCACAGTGAAGCAGACTGGGGTCAGTGTGTGCAGTGAGTCAGTATCACGGTGAAGCAGACTGGGAGGGATGTGTGCAGTGAGTCAGTATCACAGTGAAGCAGACTGGGAGGTGTGAGTGTGCAGTGAGTCAGTATCACAGTGAAGCAGACTGGGAGGTGTGAGTGTGCAGTCAGTCAGTATCAGGGTGAAGCAGACTGGGAGGTGTGAGTGTGCAGTGAGTCAGTATCACAGTGAAGCAGACTGGGACGTGTTAGTGTGCAGTGAGTCAGTATCACGGTGAAGCAGACTGAGGTCAGTGTGAGCAGTGAGTCAGTATCACAGTGAAGCAGACTGGGAGGTGTGAGTGTGCAGTGAGTCAGTATCACAGTGAAGCAGACTGGGAGGTGTGAGTGTGCAGTGAGTCAGTATCACAGTGAAGCAGACTGGGAGGTGTGAGTGTGCAGTGAGTCAGTATCACGGTGAAGCAGACTGGGAGGTGTGAGTGTGCAGTGAGTCAGTATCACAGTGAAGCAGACTGGGAGGTGTTATTTTGCAGTGAGTCAGTATCACGGTGAAGCAGACTGGGGTCAGTGTGTGCAGTGAGTCAGTATCACAGTGAAGCAGACTGGGAGGTGTGTGTGCAGTGAGTCGTATCACAGTGAACCAAACTGGGAGGTGTGTGTGCAGTGAGTCAGTATCACCGTGAAGCAGACTGGGGTCAGTGTGTGCAGTGAGTCAGTATCACAGTGAAGCAGACTGGGAGGTGTGAGTGTGCAGTGAGTCAGTATCACGGTGAAGCAGACTGGGGTCAGTGTGTACAGTGAGTCAGTATCACAGTGAAGCAGACTGGGAGGGATGTGTGCAGTGAGTCAGTATCACAGTGAAGCAGACTGGGAGGTGTGAGTGTGCAGTGAGTCAGTATCACGGTGAAGCAGACTGGGAGGGATGTGTGCAGTGAGTCAGTATCACAGTGAAGCAGACTGGGAGGTGTGAGTGTGCAGTGAGTCAGTATCACAGTGAAGCAGACTGGGAGGTGTGAGTGTGCAGTGAGTCAGTATCACGGTGAAGCAGACTGGGAGGTGTGAGTGTGCAGTCAGTCAGTATCACGGTGAAGCAGACTGGGAGGTGTGAGTGTGCAGTGAGTCAGTATCACGGTGAAGCAGACTGGGGTCAGTGTGTACAGTGAGTCAGTATCACAGTGAAGCAGACTGGGAGGGATGTGTGCAGTGAGTCAGTATCACAGTGAAGCAGACTGGGAGGTGTGAGTGTGCAGTGAGTCAGTATCACGGTGAAGCAGACTGGGAGGGATGTGTGCAGTGAGTCAGTATCACAGTGAAGCAGACTGGGAGGTGTGAGTGTGCAGTGAGTCAGTATCACAGTGAAGCAGACTGGGAGGTGTGAGTGTGCAGTGAGTCAGTATCACAGTGAAGCAGACTGGGAGGTGTGAGTGTGCAGTCAGTCAGTATCACGGTGAGGCAGACTGGGAGGTGTGAGTGTGCAGTGAGTCAGTATCACAGTGAAGCAGATTGGGACGTGTTAGTGTGCAGTGAGTCAGTATCACGGTGAAGCAGACTGAGGTCAGTGTGTGCAGTGAGTCAGTATCACAGTGAAGCAGACTGGGAGGTGTGAGTGTGCAGTGAGTCAGTATCACAGTGAAGCAGACTGGGAGGTGTGAGTGTGCAGTGAGTCAGTATCACAGTGAAGCAGACTGCGATCAGTGTGTGCAGTGAGTCAGTATCACAGTGAAGCAGACTGGGAGGGATGTGCGCAGTGAGTCAGAATCACAGTGAAGCAGACTGGGAGGTGTGAGTGTGCAGTGAGTCAGTATCACAGTGAAGCAGACTGGGAGGTGTGAGTGTGCAGTGAGTCAGTATCACAGTGAAGCAGACTGGGAGGTGTGAGTGTGCAGTGAGTCAGTATCACAGTGAAGCAGACTGGGATCAGTGTGTGCAGTGAGTCAGTATCACGGTGAAGCAGACTGGGAGGTGTGAGTGTGCAGTGAGTCAGTATCACGGTGAAGCAGACTGGGAGGTGTGAGTGTGCAGTGAGTCAGTATCACAGTGAAGCAGACTGGGAGGTGTGAGTGTGCAGTGAGTCAGTATCACTGTGAAGCAGACTGGGGTCTGTGTGTGCAGTGAGTCAGTATCACAGTGAAGCAGACTGGGGTCAGTGTGTGCAGTGAGTCAGTATCACGGTGAAGCAGACTGGGAGGGATGTGTGCAGTGAGTCAGTATCACAGTGAAGCAGACTGGGAGGTGTGAGTGTGCAGTGAGTCAGTATCACAGTGAAGCAGACTGGGAGGTGTGAGTGTGCAGTCAGTCAGTATCAGGGTGAAGCAGACTGGGAGGTGTGAGTGTGCAGTGAGTCAGTATCACAGTGAAGCAGACTGGGACGTGTTAGTGTGCAGTGAGTCAGTATCACGGTGAAGCAGACTGAGGTCAGTGTGAGCAGTGAGTCAGTATCACAGTGAAGCAGACTGGGAGGTGTGAGTGTGCAGTGAGTCAGTATCACAGTGAAGCAGACTGGGAGGTGTGAGTGTGCAGTGAGTCAGTATCACAGTGAAGCAGACTGGGAGGTGTGAGTGTGCAGTGAGTCAGTATCACAGTGAAGCAGACTGGGAGGTGTGAGTGTGCAGTGAGTCAGTATCACAGTGAAGCAGACTGGGATCAGTGTGTACAGTGAGTCAGTATCACAGTGAAGCAGACTGGGAGGGATGTGCGCAGTGAGTCAGTATCACAGTGAAGCAGACTGGGAGGTGTGAGTGTGCAGTGAGTCAGTATCACAGTGAAGCAGACTGGGAGGTGTGAGTGTGCAGTGAGTCAGTATCACAGTGAAGCAGACTGGGAGGTGTGTGTGCAGTGAGTCAGTATCACGGTGAAGCAGACCGGGGGGTGTGAGTGTGCAGTGAGTCAATATCACAGTGAAGCAGACTGGGAGGTGTTAGTGTGCAGTGAGGCAGTATCACGGTGAAGCAGACTGGGGTGAGTGTGTGCAGTGAGTCAGTATCACAGTGAAGCAGACTGGGAGGTGTGAGTGTGCAGTGAGTCAGTATCACGGTGAAGCAGACTGGGGTCAGTGTGTGCAGTGAGTCAGTATCACAGTGAAGCAGACTGGGAGGTGTGAGTGTGCAGTGAGTCAGTATCACAGTGAAGCAGACTGGGAGGTGTGAGTGTGCAGTGAGTCAGTATCACGGTGAAGCAGACTGGGAGGGATGTGTGCAGTGAGTCAGTATCACAGTGAAGCAGACTGGGAGGTGTGAGTGTGCAGTGAGTCAGTATCACAGTGAAGCAGACTGGGAGGTGTGAGTGTGCAGTGAGTCAGTATCACGGTGAAGCAGACTGGGAGGTGTGAGTGTGCAGTGAGTCAGTATCACAGTGAAGCAGACTGGGATCAGTGTGTGCAGTGTGTCAGTATCACAGTGAAGCAGACTGGGAGGGATGTGCGCAGTGAGTCAGTATCACAGTGAAGCAGACTGGGAGGTGTGAGTGTGCAGTGAGTCAGTATCACAGTGAAGCAGACTGGGAGGTGTGTGTGCAGTGAGTCAGTATCACGGTGAAGCAGACCGGGGGGTGTGAGTGTGCAGTGAGTCAATATCACAGTGAAGCAGACTGGGAGGTGTTAGTGTGCATTGAGGCAGTATCACGGTGAAGCAGACTGGGAGGTGTGAGTGTGCAGTGAGTCAGTATCACAGTGAAGCAGACTGGGAGGTGTGAGTGTGCAGTGAGTCAGTATCACGGTGAAGCAGACTGGGGTCAGTGTGTGCAGTGAGTCAGTATCACAGTGAAGCAGACTGGGAGGGATGTGTGCAGTGAGTCAGTATCACACTGAAGCAGACTGGGAGATGTGAGTGTGCAGTGAGTCAGTATCACGGTGAAGCAGACTGGGAGGGATGTGTGCAGTGAGTCAGTATCACAGTGAAGCAGACTGGGAGGTGTGAGTGTGCAGTGAGTCAGTATCACAGTGAAGCAGACTGGGAGGTGTGAGTGTGCAGTGAGTCAGTATCACAGTGAAGCAGACTGGGAGGTGTGAGTGTGCAGTCAGTCAGTATCACGGTGAAGCAGACTGGGAGGTGTGAGTGTGCAGTGAGTCAGTATCACAGTGAATTAGACTGGGAGGTGTTAGTGTGCAGTGAGTCAGTATCACGGTGAAGCAGACTGGGGTCAGTGTGTGCAGTGAGTCAGTATCACGGTGAAGCAGACTGGGAGGTGTGAGTGTGCAGTGAGTCAGTATCACAGTGAAGCAGACTGGGAGGTGTTAGTGTGCAGTGAGTCAGTATCACGGTGAAGCAGGCTGGGGTCAGTGTGTGCAGTGAGTCAGTATCACAGTGAAGCAGACTGGGAGGTGTGTGTGCAGTGAGTCGTATCACAGTGAACCAAACTGGGAGGTGTGTGTGCAGTGAGTCAGTATCACCGTGAAGCAGAGTGGGGTCAGTGTGTGCAGTGAGTCAGTATCACAGTGAAGCAGACTGGGAGGTGTGAGTGTGCAGTGAGTCAGTATCACAGTGAAGCAGACTGGGAGGTGTGTGTGCAGTGAGTCAGTATCACGGTGAAGCAGACTGGGAGGTGTGAGTGTGCAGTGAGTCAGTATCACGGTGAAGCAGACTGGGAGGTGTGTGGGCAGTGAGTCAGTATCACGGTGAAGCAGACTGGGAGGTGTGAGTGTGCAGTGAGTCAGTATCACGGTGAAGCAGACTGGGAGGTGTGAGTGTGCAGTGAGTCAGTATCACAGTGAAGCAGACTGGGAGGTGTTAGTGTGCATTGAGGCAGGATCACGGTGAAGCAGACTGGGAGGTGTGTGTGCAGTGAGTCAGTATCACGGTGAAGCAGACTGGGAGGTGTGAGTGTGCAGTGAGTCAGTATCACGGTGAAGCAGACTGGGAGGTGTGTGGGCAGTGAGTCAGTATCACGGTGAAGCAGACTGGGAGGTGTGAGTGTGCAGTGAGTCAGTATCACGGTGAAGCAGACTGGGAGGTGTGAGTGTGCAGTGAGTCAGTATCACAGTGAAGCAGACTGGGAGGTGTTAGTGTGCAGTGAGTCAGTATCACGGTGAAGCAGACTGGGGTCAGTGTGTGCAGTGAGTCAGTATCACGGTGAAGCAGACTGGGAGGTGTGAGTGTGCAGTGAGTCAGTATCACAGTGAAGCAGACTGGGAGGTGTGAGTGTGCAGTGAGTCAGTATCACGGTGAAGCAGACTGGGGTCAGTGTGTACAGTGAGTCAGTATCACAGTGAAGCAGACTGGGAGGGATGTGTGCAGTGAGTCAGTATCACAGTGAAGCAGACTGGGAGGTGTGAGTGTGCAGTGAGTCAGTATCACGGTGAAGCAGACTGGGAGGGATGTGTGCAGTGAGTCAGTATCACAGTGAAGCAGACTGGGAGGTGTGAGTGTGCAGTGAGTCAGTATCACAGTGAAGCAGACTGGGAGGTGTGAGTGTGCAGTGAGTCAGTATCACAGTGAAGCAGACTGGGAGGTGTGAGTGTGCATTCAGTCAGTATCACGGTGAGGCAGACTGGGAGGTGTGAGTGTGCAGTGAGTCAGTATCACAGTGAAGCAGATTGGGACGTGTTAGTGTGCAGTGAGTCAGTATCACGGTGAAGCAGACTGAGGTCAGTGTGTGCAGTGAGTCAGTATCACAGTGAAGCAGACTGGGAGGTGTGAGTGTGCAGTGAGTCAGTATCACAGTGAAGCAGACTGGGAGGTGTGAGTGTGCAGTGAGTCAGTATCACAGTGAAGCAGACTGGGATCAGTGTGTGCAGTGAGTCAGTATCACAGTGAAGCAGACTGGGAGGGATGTGCGCAGTGAGTCAGAATCACAGTGAAGCAGACTGGGAGGTGTGAGTGTGCAGTGAGTCAGTATCACAGTGAAGCAGACTGGGAGGTGTGAGTGTGCAGTGAGTCAGTATCACAGTGAAGCAGACTGGGAGGTGTGAGTGTGCAGTGAGTCAGAATCACGGTGAAGCAGACTGGGAGTTGTGTGTACAGTGAGTCAGTATCACAGTGAAGCAGTCTGTGAGGTGTGTGTTCAGTGAGTCAGTATCACGGTGAAGCAGACTGGGAGGTGTGTGTACAGTGAGTCAGAATCACGGTGAAGCAGTCTGTGAGGTGTGTGTGCAGTGAGTCAGCATCACGGTGAAGCAGACTGGGAGGTGTGTGTGCAGTGAGTCAGTATCACGGTGAAGCAGACTGGGAGGTGTGAGTGTGCAGTGAGTCAGTATCACAGTGAAGCAGACTGGGGTCAGTGTGTGCAGTGAGTCAGTTTCACAGTGAAGCAGACTGGGAGGGATGTGTGCAGTGAGTCAGTATCACAGTGAAGCAGACTGGGAGGTGTGAGTGTGCAGTGAGTCAGTATCACGGTGACGCAGACTGGGAGGTGTTAGTGTGCAGTGAGTCAGTATCACGGTGAAGCAGACTGGGAGGTGTGAGTGTGCAGTGATTCAGTATCACGGTGAAGCAGACTGGGAGGTGTGAGTGTGCAGTGAGTCAGTATCACAGTGAAGCAGACTGGGAGGTGTTAGTGTGCAGTGAGTCAGTATCACGGTGAAGCAGACTGGGGTCAGTGTGTGCAGTGAGTCAGTATCACGGTGAAGCAGACTGGGAGGTGTGAGTGTGCAGTGAGTCAGTATCACAGTGAAGCAGACTGGGAGATGTTAGTGTGCAGTGAGTCAGTATCACGGTGAAGCAGACTGGGGTCAGTGTGTGCAGTGAGTCAGTATCACAGTGAAGCAGACTGGGAGGTGTGTGTGCAGTGAGTCAGTATCACAGTGAAGCAGACTGGGAGGTGTGAGTGTGCAGTGAATCAGTATCACAGTGAAGCATACTGGGAGGTGTGTGTGCAGTGAGTCAGTATCACGGTGACGCAGACTGGGAGGTGTGTGTGCAGTGAGTCAGTATCACGGTGAAGCAGTCTGTGAGGTGTGTGTGCAGTGAGTCAGAATCACGGTGAAGCAGTCTGTGAGGTGTGTGTGCAGTGAGTCAGTATCACGGTGAAGCAGACTGGGAGGTGTGTGTGCAGTGAGTCAGTATCACGGTGAAGCAGTCTGAGAGGTGTGTGTTCAGTGAGTCAGTATCACGGTGAAGCAGACTGGGAGGTGTGTGTACAGTGAGTCAGAATCACGGTGAAGCAGACTGGGAGGTGTGTGTACAGTGAGTCAGAATCACGGTGAAGCAGACCGGGGGGTGTGAGTGTGCAGTGAGTCAGTATCACGGTGAAGCAGACTGGGAGGTGTGAGTGTGCAGTGATTCAGTATCACGGTGAAGCAGACTGGGAGGTGTGAGTGTGCAGTGAGTCAGTATCACAGTGAAGCAGACTGGGAGGTGTGTGTACAGTGAGTCAGAATCACGGTGACGCAGACTGGGAGGTGTTAGTGTGCAGTGAGTCAGTATCACGGTGAAGCAGACTGGGAGGTGTGAGTGTGCAGTGATTCAGTATCACGGTGAAGCAGACTGGGAGGTGTGAGTGTGCAGTGAGTCAGTATCACAGTGAAGCAGACTGGGAGGTGTTAGTGTGCAGTGAGTCAGTATCACGGTGAAGCAGACTGGGGTCAGTGTGTGCAGTGAGTCAGTATCACGGTGAAGCAGACTGGGAGGTGTGAGTGTGCAGTGAGTCAGTATCACAGTGAAGCAGACTGGGAGATGTTAGTGTGCAGTGAGTCAGTATCACGGTGAAGCAGACTGGGGTCAGTGTGTGCAGTGAGTCAGTATCACAGTGAAGCAGACTGGGAGGTGTGTGTGCAGTGAGTCAGTATCACAGTGAAGCAGACTGGGAGGTGTGAGTGTGCAGTGAATCAGTATCACAGTGAAGCATACTGGGAGGTGTGTGTGCAGTGAGTCAGTATCACAGTGACGCAGACTGGGAGGTGTGTGTGCAGTGAGTCAGTATCACGGTGAAGCAGTCTGTGAGGTGTGTGTGCAGTGAGTCAGAATCACGGTGAAGCAGTCTGTGAGGTGTGTGTGCAGTGAGTCAGTATCACGGTGAAGCAGACTGGGAGGTGTGTGTGCAGTGAGTCAGTATCACGGTGAAGCAGTCTGAGAGGTGTGTGTGCAGTGAGTCAGTATCACGGTGAAGCAGACTGGGAGGTGTGTGTGCAGTGAGTCAGTATCACAGTGAAGCAGACTGGGAGGTGTGAGTGTGCTGTGAGTCAGTATCACAGTGAAGCAGACTGGGAGGTGTGAGTGTGCAGTGAGTCAGTATCACAGTGAAGCAGACTGGGAGCTGTCAGTGTGCACTGAGTCAGTATCACAGTGAAGCAGACTGGGAGGTGTGTGTGCAGTGAGTCAGTATCACGGTGAAGCAGTCTGAGGTGCGTGTGCAGTGAGTCAGAATCACGGTGAAGCAGTCTGTGAGGTGTGTGTGCAGTGAGTCAGTATCACGGTGAAGCAGACTGGGAGGTGTGTGTACAGTGAGTCAGTATCACAGTGAAGCAGTCTGTGAGGTGTGTGTTCAGTGAGTCAGTATCACGGTGAAGCAGACTGGGAGGTGTGTGTACAGTGAGTCAGAATCACGGTGAAGCAGACCGGGGGGTGTGAGTGTGCAGTGAGTCAGTATCACGGTGAAGCAGACTGGGAGGTGTGTGTGCAGTGAGTCAGTATCACGGTGAAGCAGACTGGGAGGTGTGAGTGTGCAGTGAGTCAGTATCACAGTGAAGCAGACTGGGGTCAGTGTGTGCAGTGAGTCAGTATCACAGTGAAGCAGACTGGGAGGTGTTAGTGTGCAGTGAGTCAGTATCATGGTGAAGCAGACTGGTAGGAGTGAGTGCAGTGAGTCAGTATCACGATGAAGCAGACTGGGGTCAGCGTGTGCAGTGAGTCAGTATAACAGTGAAGCAGACTGGGAGGGATGTGTGCAGTGAGTCAGTATCACAGTGAAGCAGACTGGGAGGTGTGAGTGTGCAGTGAGTCAGTATCACGGTGAAGCAGACTGGGAGGTGTGAGTGTGCAGTGAGTCAGTATCACAGTGAAGCAGACTGGGAGGTGTTAGTGTGCAGTGAGTCAGTATCACGGTGAAGCAGACTGGGAGGTGTTAGTGTGCAGTGAGTCAGTATCACGGTGAAGCAGACTGGGGTCACTGTGTGCAGTGAGTCAGTTTCACATTGAAGCAGACTGGGTGGGATGTGTGCAGTGAGTCAGTATCACGGTGAAGCAGACTGGGAGGTGTGTGTACAGTGAGTCAGTATCACAGTGAAGCAGTCTGTGAGGTGTGTGTGCAGTGAGTCAGAATCACGGTGAAGCAGTCTGTGAGGTGTGTGTGCAGTGAGTCAGTATCACGGTGAAGCAGACTGGGAGGTGTGTGTGCAGTGAATCAGTATCACGGTGAAGCAGACTGGGAGGTGTGAGTGTGCAGTGAGTCAGTATCACAGTGAAGCAGACTGGGATGTGTGTGTGCAGTGAGTCAGTATCACGGTGAAGCAGACTGGTAGGAGAGTGTGCAGTGAGTCAGTATCACGGTGAAGCAGACTGGGAGGTGTGTGGGCAGTGAGTCAGTATCACGGTGAAGCAGACTGGGAGGTGTGAGTGTGCAGTGAGTCAGTATCACGGTGAAGCAGACTGGGAGGTGTGAGTGTGCAGTGAGTCAGTATCACAGTGAAGCAGACTGGGAGGTGTTAGTGTGCAATGAGTCAGTATCACGGTGAAGCAGACTGGGGTCAGTGTGTGCAGTGAGTCAGTATCACGGTGAAGCAGACTGGGAGGTGTGAGTGTGCAGTGAGTCAGTATCACAGTGAAGCAGACTGGGAGGTGTTAGTGTGCAGTGAGTCAGTATCACGGTGAAGCAGACTGGGAGGTGTGTGTGCAGTGAGTCAGTATCACAGTGAAGCAGACTGGGAGGTGTGTGTGCAGTGAGTCAGTATCACGGTAAAGCAGTCTGAGGTGCGTGTGCAGTGAGTCAGTATCACGGTGAAGCAGACTGGGAGTTGTGTGTACAGTGAGTCAGTATCACAGTGAAGCAGTCTGTGAGGTGTGTGTTCAGTGAGTCAGTATCACGGTGAAGCAGACTGGGAGGTGTGTGTACAGTGAGTCAAGATCACGGTGAAGCAGTCTGTGAGGTGTGTGTGCAGTGAGTCAGCATCACGGTGAAGCAGACTGGGAGGTGTGTGTGCAGTGAGTCAGTATCACGGTGAAGCAGACTGGGAGGTGTGAGTGTGCAGTGAGTCAGTATCACAGTGAAGCAGACTGGGGTCAGTGTGTGCAGTGAGTCAGTTTCACAGTGAAGCAGACTGGGAGGGATGTGTGCAGTGAGTCAGTATCACAGTGAAGCAGACTGGGAGGTGTGAGTGTGCAGTGAGTCAGTATCACGGTGAAGCAGACTGGGAGGTGTGAGTGTGCAGTGAGTCAGTATCACGGTGAAGCAGACTGGGAGGTGTTAGTGTGCAGTGAGTCAGTATCACAGTGAAGCAGACTGGGAGGTGTGAGTGTGCAGTGAGTCAGTATCACGGTGAAGCAGTCTGGGAGGTGTGAGTGTGCAGTGAGTCAGTATCACAGTGAAGCAGACTGGGAGGTGTTAGTGTGCAGTGAGTCAGTATCACAGTGAAGCAGACTGGGAGCTGTCAGTGTGCAGTGAGTCAGTATCACAGTGAAGCAGACTGGGAGGTGTGTGTGCAGTGAGTCAGTATCACGGTGAAGCAGTCTGAGGTGCGTGTGCAGTGAGTCAGAATCACGGTGAAGCAGTCTGTGAGGTGTGTGTGCAGTGAGTCAGTATCACGGTGAAGCAGACTGGGAGGTGTGTGTACAGTGAGTCAGTATCACAGTGAAGCAGTCTGTGAGGTGTGTGTTCAGTGAGTCAGTATCACGGTGAAGCAGACTGGGAGGTGTGTGTACAGTGAGTCAGAATCACGGTGAAGCAGACTGGGAGGTGTGAGTGTGCAGTGAGTCAGTATCACGGTGAAGCAGACTGGGAGGTGTGAGTGTGCAGTGATTCAGTATCACGGTGAAGCAGACTGGGAGGTGTGAGTGTGCAGTGAGTCAGTATCACAGTGAAGCAGACTGGGGTCAGTGTGTGCAGTGAGTCAGTTTCACAGTGAAGCAGACTGGGAGGGATGTGTGCAGTGAGTCAGTATCACAGTGAAGCAGACTGGGAGGTGTGAGTGTGCAGTGAGTCAGTATCACGGTGACGCAGACTGGGAGGTGTGAGTGTGCAGTGATTCAGTATCACGGTGAAGCAGACTGGGAGGTGTGAGTGTGCAGTGAGTCAGTATCACAGTGAAGCAGACTGGGAGGTGTTAGTGTGCAGTGAGTCAGTATCACGGTGAAGCAGACTGGGGTCAGTGTGTGCAGTGAGTCAGTATCACGGTGAAGCAGACTGGGAGGTGTGAGTGTGCAGTGAGTCAGTATCACAGTGAAGCAGACTGGGAGATGTTAGTGTGCAGTGAGTCAGTATCACGGTGAAGCAGACTGGGGTCAGTGTGTGCAGTGAGTCAGTATCACAGTGAAGCAGACTGGGAGGTGTGTGTGCAGTGAGTCAGTATCACAGTGAAGCAGACTGGGAGGTGTGAGTGTGCAGTGAATCAGTATCACAGTGAAGCATACTGGGAGGTGTGTGTGCAGTGAGTCAGTATCACGGTGACGCAGACTGGGAGGTGTGTGTGCAGTGAGTCAGTATCACGGTGAAGCAGTCTGTGAGGTGTGTGTGCAGTGAGTCAGAATCACGGTGAAGCAGTCTGTGAGGTGTGTGTGCAGTGAGTCAGTATCACGGTGAAGCAGACTGGGAGGTGTGTGTGCAGTGAGTCAGTATCACGGTGAAGCAGTCTGAGAGGTGTGTGTGCAGTGAGTCAGTATCACGGTGAAGCAGACTGGGAGGTGAGTGTGCTGTGAGTCAGTATCACAGTGAAGCAGACTGGGAGGTGTGAGTGTGCAGTGAGTCAGTATCACAGTGAAGCAGACTGGGAGCTGTCAGTGTGCAGTGAGTCAGTATCACAGTGAAGCAGACTGGGAGGTGTGAGTGTGCAGTGAGTCAGTATCACAGTGAAGCAGACTGGGAGGTGTGAGTGTGCAGTGAGTCAGTATCACAGTGAAGCAGACTGGGAGGTGTGAGTGTGCAGTGAGTCAGTATCACAGTGAAGCAGACTGGGATCAGTGTGTGCAGTGAGTCAGTATCACAGTGAAGCAGACTGGGAGGGATGTGCGCAGTGAGTCAGTATCACAGTGAAGCAGACTGGGAGGTGTGAGTGTGCAGTGAGTCAGTATCACAGTGAAGCAGACTGGGAGGTGTGAGTGTGCAGTGAGTCAGTATCACAGTGAAGCAGACTGGGAGGTGTGTGTGCAGTGAGTCAGTATCACGGTGAAGCAGACCGGGGGGTGTGAGTGTGCAGTGAGTCAATATCACAGTGAAGCAGACTGGGAGGTGTTAGTGTGCAGTGAGGCAGTATCACGGTGAAGCAGACTGGGGTCAGTGTGTGCAGTGAGTCAGTATCACAGTGAAGCAGACTGGGAGGTGTGAGTGTGCAGTGAGTCAGTATCACGGTGAAGCAGACTGGGGTCAGTGTGTGCAGTGAGTCAGTATCACAGTGAAGCAGACTGGGAGGTGTGAGTGTGCAGTGAGTCAGTATCACAGTGAAGCAGACTGGGAGGTGTGAGTGTGCAGTGAGTCAGTATCACGGTGAAGCAGACTGGGAGGGATGTGTGCAGTGAGTCAGTATCACAGTGAAGCAGACTGGGAGGTGTGAGTGTGCAGTGAGTCAGTATCACAGTGAAGCAGACTGGGAGGTGTGAGTGTGCAGTGAGTCAGTATCACGGTGAAGCAGACTGGGAGGTGTGAGTGTGCAGTGAGTCAGTATCACAGTGAAGCAGACTGGGATCAGTGTGTGCAGTGAGTCAGTATCACAGTGAAGCAGACTGGGAGGGATGTGCGCAGTGAGTCAGTATCACAGTGAAGCAGACTGGGAGGTGTGAGTGTGCAGTGAGTCAGTATCACAGTGAAGCAGACTGGGAGGTGTGTGTGCAGTGAGTCAGTATCACGGTGAAGCAGACCGGGGGGTGTGAGTGTGCAGTGAGTCAATATCACAGTGAAGCAGACTGGGAGGTGTTAGTGTGCATTGAGGCAGTATCACGGTGAAGCAGACTGGGAGGTGTGAGTGTGCAGTGAGTCAGTATCACAGTGAAGCAGACTGGGAGGTGTGAGTGTGCAGTGAGTCAGTATCACGGTGAAGCACACTGGGGTCAGTGTGTGCAGTGAGTCAGTTTCACAGTGAAGCAGACTGGGAGGGATGTGTGCAGTGAGTCAGTATCACAGTGAAGCAGACTGGGAGGTGTGAGTGTGCAGTGAGTCAGTATCACGGTGACGCAGACTGGGAGGTGTGAGTGTGCAGTGATTCAGTATCACGGTGAAGCAGACTGGGAGGTGTGAGTGTGCAGTGAGTCAGTATCACAGTG
Source organism: Chiloscyllium punctatum (assembly GCF_047496795.1). Taxonomy (NCBI): domain Eukaryota; kingdom Metazoa; phylum Chordata; class Chondrichthyes; order Orectolobiformes; family Hemiscylliidae; genus Chiloscyllium; species Chiloscyllium punctatum. Next base: position 44,491,718 of record NC_092750.1, on the reverse strand, counting down.
AAGCAGACTGGGAGGTGTTAGTGTGCAGTGAGTCAGTATCACGGTGAAGCAGACTGGGGTCAGTGTGTGCAGTGAGTCAGTATCACGGTGAAGCAGACTGGGAGGTGTGAGTGTGCAGTGAGTCAGTATCACAGTGAAGCAGACTGGGAGATGTTAGTGTGCAGTGAGTCAGTATCACGGTGAAGCAGACTGGGGTCAGTGTGTGCAGTGAGTCAGTATCACAGTGAAGCAGACTGGGAGGTGTGTGTGCAGTGAGTCAGTATCACAGTGAAGCAGACTGGGAGGTGTGAGTGTGCAGTGAATCAGTATCACAGTGAAGCATACTGGGAGGTGTGTGTGCAGTGAGTCAGTATCACGGTGACGCAGACTGGGAGGTGTGTGTGCAGTGAGTCAGTATCACGGTGAAGCAGTCTGTGAGGTGTGTGTGCAGTGAGTCAGAATCACGGTGAAGCAGTCTGTGAGGTGTGTGTGCAGTGAGTCAGTATCACGGTGAAGCAGACTGGGAGGTGTGTGTGCAGTGAGTCAGTATCACGGTGAAGCAGTCTGAGAGGTGTGTGTGCAGTGAGTCAGTATCACGGTGAAGCAGACTGGGAGGTGTGTGTGCAGTGAGTCAGTATCACAGTGAAGCAGACTGGGAGGTGTGAGTGTGCTGTGAGTCAGTATCACAGTGAAGCAGACTGGGAGGTGTGAGTGTGCAGTGAGTCAGTATCACAGTGAAGCAGACTGGGAGCTGTCAGTGTGCAGTGAGTCAGTATCACAGTGAAGCAGACTGGGAGGTGTGAGTGTGCAGTGAGTCAGTATCACAGTGAAGCAGACTGGGAGGTGTGAGTGTGCAGTGAGTCAGTATCACAGTGAAGCAGACTGGGAGGTGTGAGTGTGCAGTGAGTCAGTATCACAGTGAAGCAGACTGGGATCAGTGTGTGCAGTGAGTCAGTATCACAGTGAAGCAGACTGGGAGGGATGTGCGCAGTGAGTCAGTATCACAGTGAAGCAGACTGGGAGGTGTGAGTGTGCAGTGAGTCAGTATCACAGTGAAGCAGACTGGGAGGTGTGAGTGTGCAGTGAGTCAGTATCACAGTGAAGCAGACTGGGAGGTGTGTGTGCAGTGAGTCAGTATCACGGTGAAGCAGACCGGGGGGTGTGAGTGTGCAGTGAGTCAATATCACAGTGAAGCAGACTGGGAGGTGTTAGTGTGCAGTGAGGCAGTATCACGGTGAAGCAGACTGGGGTCAGTGTGTGCAGTGAGTCAGTATCACAGTGAAGCAGACTGGGAGGTGTGAGTGTGCAGTGAGTCAGTATCACGGTGAAGCAGACTGGGGTCAGTGTGTGCAGTGAGTCAGTATCACAGTGAAGCAGACTGGGAGGTGTGAGTGTGCAGTGAGTCAGTATCACAGTGAAGCAGACTGGGAGGTGTGAGTGTGCAGTGAGTCAGTATCACGGTGAAGCAGACTGGGAGGGATGTGTGCAGTGAGTCAGTATCACAGTGAAGCAGACTGGGAGGTGTGAGTGTGCAGTGAGTCAGTATCACAGTGAAGCAGACTGGGAGGTGTGAGTGTGCAGTGAGTCAGTATCACGGTGAAGCAGACTGGGAGGTGTTAGTGTGCAGTGAGTCAGTATCACAGTGAAGCAGACTGGGATCAGTGTGTGCAGTGAGTCAGTATCACAGTGAAGCAGACTGGGAGGGATGTGCGCAGTGAGTCAGTATCACAGTGAAGCAGACTGGGAGGTGTGAGTGTGCAGTGAGTCAGTATCACAGTGAAGCAGACTGGGAGGTGTGTGTGCAGTGAGTCAGTATCACGGTGAAGCAGACCGGGGGGTGTGAGTGTGCAGTGAGTCAATATCACAGTGAAGCAGACTGGGAGGTGTTAGTGTGCATTGAGGCAGTATCACGGTGAAGCAGACTGGGAGGTGTGAGTGTGCAGTGAGTCAGTATCACAGTGAAGCAGACTGGGAGGTGTGAGTGTGCAGTGAGTCAGTATCACGGTGAAGCACACTGGGGTCAGTGTGTGCAGTGAGTCAGTATCACAGTGAAGCAGACTGGGAGGGATGTGTGCAGTGAGTCAGTATCACACTGAAGCAGACTGGGAGGTGTGAGTGTGCAGTGAGTCAGTATCACGGTGAAGCAGACTGGGAGGGATGTGTGCAGTGAGTCAGTATCACAGTGAAGCAGACTGGGGTCAGTGTGTGCAGTGAGTCAGTATCACAGTGAAGCAGACTGGGAGGTGTGTGTGCAGTGAGTCGTATCACAGTGAACCAAACTGGGAGGTGTGTGTGCAGTGAGTCAGTATCACCGTGAAGCAGACTGGGGTCAGTGTGTGCAGTGAGTCAGTATCACAGTGAAGCAGACTGGGAGGTGTGAGTGTGCAGTGAGTCAGTATCACAGTGAAGCAGACTGGGAGGTGTGTGTGCAGTGAGTCAGTATCACGGTGAAGCAGACCGGGGGGTGTGAGTGTGCAGTGAGTCAATATCACAGTGAAGCAGACTGGGAGGTGTTAGTGTGCATTGAGGCAGGATCACGGTGAAGCAGACTGGGAGGTGTGTGTGCAGTGAGTCAGTATCACGGTGAAGCAGACTGGGAGGTGTGAGTGTGCAGTGAGTCAGTATCACGGTGAAGCAGACTGGGAGGTGTGTGGGCAGTGAGTCAGTATCACGGTGAAGCAGACTGGGAGGTGTGAGTGTGCAGTGAGTCAGTAGCACGGTGAAGCAGACTGGGGTCAGTGTGTGCAGTGAGTCAGTATCACGGTGAAGCAGACTGGGAGGTGTGAGTGTGCAGTGAGTCAGTATCACAGTGAAGCAGACTGGGAGGTGTTAGTGTGCAGTGAGTCAGTATCACGGTGAAGCAGACTGGGGTCAGTGTGTGCAGTGAGTCAGTATCACAGTGAAGCAGACTGGGAGGTGTGTGTGCAGTGAGTCAGTATCACAGTGAAGCAGACTGGGAGGTGTGTGTGCAGTGAGTCAGTATCACGGTAAAGCAGTCTGAGGTGCGTGTGCAGTGAGTCAGAATCACGGTGAAGCAGTCTGTGAGGTGTGTGTGCAGTGAGTCAGTATCACGGTGAAGCAGACTGGGAGTTGTGTGTACAGTGAGTCAGTATCACAGTGAAGCAGTCTGTGAGGTGTGTGTTCAGTGAGTCAGTATCACGGTGAAGCAGACTGGGAGGTGTGTGTACAGTGAGTCAGAATCACGGTGAAGCAGTCTGTGAGGTGTGTGTGCAGTGAGTCAGCATCACGGTGAAGCAGACTGGGAGGTGTGTGTGCAGTGAGTCAGTATCACGGTGAAGCAGACTGGGAGGTGTGAGTGTGCAGTGAGTCAGTATCACAGTGAAGCAGACTGGGGTCAGTGTGTGCAGTGAGTCAGTTTCACAGTGAAGCAGACTGGGAGGGATGTGTGCAGTGAGTCAGTATCACAGTGAAGCAGACTGGGAGGTGTGAGTGTGCAGTGAGTCAGTATCACGGTGAAGCAGACTGGGAGGTGTTAGTGTGCAGTGAGTCAGTATCACGGTGAAGCAGACTGGGAGGTGTGAGTGTGCAGTGAGTCAGTATCACGGTGAAGCAGACTGGGAGGTATTAGTGTGCAGTGAGTCAGTATCACGGTGAAGCAGACTGGGAGGTGTGAGTGTGCAGTGAGTCAGTATCACAGTGAAGCAGACTGGGAGGTGTTAGTGTACAGTGAGTCAGTATCACAGTGAAGCAGACTGGGAGCTGTCAGTGTGCAGTGAGTCAGTATCACAGTGAAGCAGACTGGGAGGTGTGTGTGCAGTGAGTCAGTATCACGGTGAAGCAGTCTGAGGTGCGTGTGCAGTGAGTCAGAATCACGGTGAAGCAGTCTGTGAGGTGTGTGTGCAGTGAGTCAGTATCACGGTGAAGCAGACTGGGAGGTGTGTGTACAGTGAGTCAGTATCACAGTGAAGCAGTCTGTGAGGTGTGTGTTCAGTGAGTCAGTATCACGGTGAAGCAGACTGGGAGGTGTGTGTACAGTGAGTCAGAATCACGGTGAAGCAGACCGGGGGGTGTGAGTGTGCAGTGAGTCAGTATCACGGTGAAGCAGACTGGGAGGTGTGAGTGTGCAGTGATTCAGTATCACGGTGAAGCAGACTGGGAGGTGTGAGTGTGCAGTGAGTCAGTATCACAGTGAAGCAGACTGGGAGGTGTGTGTACAATGAGTCAGAATCACGGTGACGCAGACTGGGAGGTGTTAGTGTGCAGTGAGTCAGTATCACGGTGAAGCAGACTGGGAGGTGTGAGTGTGCAGTGATTCAGTATCACGGTGAAGCAGACTGGGAGGTGTGAGTGTGCAGTGAGTCAGTATCACAGTGAAGCAGACTGGGAGGTGTTAGTGTGCAGTGAGTCAGTATCACGGTGAAGCAGACTGGGGTCAGTGTGTGCAGTGAGTCAGTATCACGGTGAAGCAGACTGGGAGGTGTGAGTGTGCAGTGAGTCAGTATCACAGTGAAGCAGACTGGGAGATGTTAGTGTGCAGTGAGTCAGTATCACGGTGAAGCAGACTGGGGTCAGTGTGTGCAGTGAGTCAGTATCACAGTGAAGCAGACTGGGAGGTGTGTGTGCAGTGAGTCAGTATCACAGTGAAGCAGACTGGGAGGTGTGAGTGTGCAGTGAATCAGTATCACAGTGAAGCATACTGGGAGGTGTGTGTGCAGTGAGTCAGTATCACGGTGACGCAGACTGGGAGGTGTGTGTGCAGTGAGTCAGTATCACGGTGAAGCAGTCTGTGAGGTGTGTGTGCAGTGAGTCAGAATCACGGTGAAGCAGTCTGTGAGGTGTGTGTGCAGTGAGTCAGTATCACGGTGAAGCAGACTGGGAGGTGTGTGTGCAGTGAGTCAGTATCACGGTGAAGCAGTCTGAGAGGTGTGTGTGCAGTGAGTCAGTATCACGGTGAAGCAGACTGGGAGGTGTGTGTGCAGTGAGTCAGTATCACAGTGAAGCAGACTGGGAGGTGTGAGTGTGCTGTGAGTCAGTATCACAGTGAAGCAGACTGGGAGGTGTGAGTGTGCAGTGAGTCAGTATCACAGTGAAGCAGACTGGGAGCTGTCAGTGTGCAGTGAGTCAGTATCACAGTGAAGGAGACTGGGAGGTGTGTGTGCAGTGAGTCAGTATCACGGTGAAGCAGTCTGAGGTGCGTGTGCAGTGAGTCAGAATCACGGTGAATCAGTCTGTGAGGTGTGTGTGCAGTGAGTCAGTATCACAGTGAAGCAGACTTGAAGGTGTGTGTACAGTGAGTCAGTATCACAGTGAAGCAGTCTGTGAGGTGTGTGTTCAGTGAGTCAGTATCACGTTGAAGCAGACTGGGAGGTGTGTGTACAGTGAGTCAGAATCACGGTGAAGCAGACCGGGGGGTGTGAGTGTGCAGTGAGTCAGTATCACGGTGAAGCAGACTGGGAGGTGTGTGTGCAGTGAGTCAGTATCACGGTGAAGCAGACTGGGAGGTGTGAGTGTGCAGTGAGTCAGTATCACAGTGAAGCAGACTGGGGTCAGTGTGTGCAGTGAGTCAGTTTCACAGTGAAGCAGACTGGGAGGTGTTAGTGTGCAGTGAGTCAGTATCACGGTGAAGCAGACTGGTAGGAGTGAGTGCAGTGAGTCAGTATCACGATGAAGCAGACTGGGGTCAGTGTGTGCAGTGAGCCAGTATCACGGTGAAGCAGACCGGGGGGTGTGAGTGTGCAGTGAGTCAGTATCACAGTGAAGCAGACTGGGAGGTGTTAGTGTGCAGTGAGTCAGTATCACGGTGAAGCAGACTGGTAGGAGTGAGTGCAGTGAGTCAGTATCACGATGAAGCAGACTGGGGTCAGCGTGTGCAGTGAGTCAGTATAACAGTGAAGCAGACTGGGAGGGATGTGTGCAGTGAGTCAGTATCACAGTGAAGCAGACTGGGAGGTGTGAGTGTGCAGTGAGTCAGTATCACGGTGAAGCAGACTGGGAGGTGTGAGTGTGCAGTGAGTCAGTATCACAGTGAAGCAGACTGGGAGGTGTTAGTGTGCAGTGAGTCAGTATCACGGTGAAGCAGACTGGGAGGTGTTAGTGTGCAGTGAGTCAGTATCACGGTGAAGCAGACTGGGGTCAGTGTGTGCAGTGAGTCAGTTTCACAGTGAAGCAGACTGGGTGGGATGTGTGCAGTGAGTCAGTATCACGGTGAAGCAGACTGGAAGGTGTGTGTACAGTGAGTCAGTATCACAGTGAAGCAGTCTGTGAGGTGTGTGTGCAGTGAGTCAGAATCACGGTGAAGCAGTCTGTGAGGTGTGTGTGCAGTGAGTCAGTATCACGGTGAAGCAGACTGGGAGGTGTGTGTGCAGTGAGTCAGTATCACGGTGAAGCAGACTGGGAGGTGTGAGTGTGCAGTGAGTCAGTATCACAGTGAAGCAGACTGAGAGGTGTGTGTGCAGTGAGTCAGTATCACGGTGAAGCAGACGGGTAGGAGAGTGTGCAGTGAGTCAGTATCACGGTGAAGCAGACTGGGAGGTGTGAGTGTGCAGTGAGTCAGTATCACAGTGAAGCAGACTGGGGTCAGTGTGTGCAGTGAGTCAGGATCACGGTGAAGCAGACTGGTAGGAGTGAGTGCAGTGAGTCAGCATCACGATTAAGCAGACTGGGGTCAGTGTGTGCAGTGAGTCAGTATCACAGTGAAGCAGACTGGGAGGGATGTGTGCAGTGAGTCAGTATCACAGTGAAGCAGACTGGGAGGTGTGAGTGTGCAGTGAGTCAGTATCACGGTGAAGCAGACTGGGAGGTGTGAGTGTGCAGTGAGTCAGTATCACCGTGAAGCAGACTGGGAGGTGTTAGTGTGCAGTGAGTCAGTATAACTGTGAAGCAGACTGGGAGGTGTTAGTGTGCAGTGAGTCAGTATCACAGTGAAGCAGACTGGGAGGTGTGAGTGTGCAGTGAGTCAGTATCACAGTGAAGCAGACTGGGAGGGATGTGTGCAGTGAGTCAGTATCACGGTGAAGCAGACTGGGAGGTGTGAGTGTGCAGTGAGTCAGTATCACAGTGAAGCAGACTGGGAGGTGTTAGTGTGCAGTGAGTCAGTATCACGGTGAAGCAGACTGGGGTCAGTGTGTGCAGTGAGTCAGTATCACAGTGAAGCAGACTGGGAGGTGTGTGTGCACTGAGTCAGTATCACAGTGAAGCAGACTGGGAGGGATGTGTGCAGTGAGTCAGTATCACAGTGAAGCAGACTGGGAGTTGTGAGTGTGCAGTGAGTCAGTATCACGGTGAAGCAGACTGGGAGGTGTGAGTGTGCAGTGAGTCAGTATCACCGTGAAGCAGACTGGGAGGTGTTAGTGTGCAGTGAGTCAGTATAACGGTGAAGCAGACTGGGAGGTGTTAGTGTGCAGTCAGTCAGTATCACAGTGAAGCAGACTGGGATGTGTGAGTGTGCAGTGAGTCAGTATCACAGTGAAGCAGACTGGGAGGGATGTGTGCAGTGAGTCAGTCTAACGATGAAGCAGACTGGGGTCAGTGTGTGCAGTGAGTCAGTATCACAGTGAAGCAGACTGGGAGGTGTGAGTGTGCAGTGAGTCAGTATCACGGTGAAGCAGACTGGGAGGTGTGAGTGTGCAGTGAGTCAGTATCACGGTGAAGCAGAGTGGGGTCAGTGTGTGCAGTGAGTCAGTATCACAGTAAAGCAGACTGGGAGGTGTGAGTGTGCAGTGAGTCAGTATCACAGTGAAGCAGACTGGGAGGTGTGAGTGTGCAGTGAGTCAGTATCACAGTGAAGCAGACTGGGAGGTGTTAGTGTGCAGTGAGTCAGTATCACGGTGAAGCAGACTGGGGTCAGTGTGTGCAGTGAGTCAGTATCACAGTGAAGCAGACTGGGAGGTGTGTGTGCAGTGAGTCAGTATCACAGTGAAGCAGACTGGAAGGGATGTGTGCAGTGAGTCAGTATCACAGTTAAGCAGACTGGGAGGTGTGTGTGCAGTGAGTCAGTATCACGGTGAAGCAGAGTGGGGTCAGTGTGTGCAGTGAGTCAGTATCACAGTAAAGCAGACTGGGAGGTGTGAGTGTGCAGTGAGTCAGTATCACGGTGAAGCAGACTGGGAGGTGTGAGTGTGCAGTGAGTCAGTATCACAGTGAAGCAAACTGGGTGGTGTTAGTGTGCAGTGAGTCAGTATCACGGTGAAGCAGACTGGGGTCAGTGTGTGCAGTGAGTCAGTATCACAGTGAAGCAGACTGGGAGGGATGTGTGCAGTGAGTCAGTATCACAGTGAAGCAGACTGGGAGGGATGTGTGCAGTGAGTCAGTATCACAGTGAAGCAGACTGGGAGGTGTGTGTGCAGTGAGTCAGTATCACGGTGAAGCAAACTGGGTGGTGTTAGTGTGCAGTGAGTCAGTATCACGGTGAAGCAGACTGGGGTCAGTGTGTGCAGTGAGTCTGTATCACAGTGAAGCAGACTGGGAGGTGTGTGTGCAGTGAGTCAGTATCACAGTGAAGCAGACTGGGAGGGATGTGTGCAGTGAGTCAGTATCACAGTGAAGCAGACTGGGAGGTGTGTGTGCAGTGAGTCAGTATCACGGTGAAGCAGACTGGGAGGTGTGAGTGTGCAGTGAGTCAGTATCACAGTGAAGCAGTCTGTGAGGTGTGTGTGGAGTGAGTCAGAATCACGGTGAAGCAGTCTGTGAGGTGTGTGTGCAGTGAGTCAGTATCACAGTGAAGCAGACTGGGAGGTATGTGTGCAGTGAGTCAGTATCACGGTGAAGCAGTCTGTGAGGTGTGTGCAGTGAGTCAGTATCACGGTGAAGCAGACTGGGAGGTTAGTGTGCAGTGAGTCAGTATCACAGTGAAGCAGACTGGGAGGTGTGAGTGTGCAGTGAGTCAGTATCACAGTGAAGCAGACTGGGAGGTGTGAGTGTGCAGTGAGTCAGAATCACGGTGAAGCAGACTGGGAGGTGTGAGTGTGCAGTGAGTCAGTATCACAGTGAAGCAGACTGGGAGGTGTGTGTGAAGTGAGTCAGTATCACGGTGAAGCAGACTGGGAGGTGTGTGTGCAGTGTGTCAGTATCACGGTGAAGCAGACTTCGGTCAGTGTGTGCAGTGAGCCAGTGTCACGGTGAAGCAGACTGGGGTCAGTGTGCGCAGTGAGTCAGTATCACAGTGAAGCAGACTGCGAGGTGTGAGTGTGCAGTGAGTCAGTATCACAGTGAAGCAGACTGGGAGGTGTTAGTGTGCAGTGAGTCAGTATCACTGTGAAGCAGACTGGGGTCAGTGTGTGCAGTGAGTCAGTATCACAGTGAAGCAGACTGGGAGGTGTGAGTGTGCAGTGAGTCAGTATCACAGTGAAGCAGACTGAGAGGTGTGTGTGCAGTGAGTCAGTATCACGGTGAAGCAGACTGGTAGGAGTGAGTGCAGTGAGTCAGTATCACGATGAAGCAGACTGGGGTCAGTGTGTGCAGTGAGTCAGTATCACAGTGAAGCAGACTGGGAGGGATGTGTGCAGTGAGTCAGTATCACAGTGAAGCAGACTGGGAGGTGTGAGTGTGCAGTGAGTCAGTATCACGGTGAAGCAGACTGGGAGGTGTGAGTGTGCAGTGAGTCAGTATCACAGTGAAGCAGACTGGGAGGTGTTAGTGTGCAGTGAGTCAGTATAACGGTGAAGCAGACTGGGAGGTGTTAGTGTGCAGTGAGTCAGTATGACGGTGAAGCAGACTGGGAGGGATGTGTGCAGTGAGTCAGTATCACAGTGAAGCAGACTGGGAGGTGTGAGTGTGCAGTGAGTCAGTATCACGGTGAAGCAGACTGGGAGGTGTGAGTGTGCAGTGAGTCAGTATCACGGTGAAGCAGACTGGGAGGTGTGAGTGTGCAGTGAGTCAGTATCACGGTGAAGCAGACTGGGAGGTGTTAGTGTGCAGTGAGTCAGTATCACAGTGAAGCAGACTGGGAGGTGTTAGTGTGCAGTGAGTCAGTATAACGGTGAAGCAGACTGGGAGGTGTTAGTGTGCAGTGAGGCAGTATCACGGTGAAGCAGACTGGGGTCAGTGTGTGCAGTGAGTCAGTATCACAGTGAAGCAGACTGGGATGTGTGAGTGTGCAGTGAGTCAGTATCACAGTGAAGCAGACTGGGAGGGATGTGTGCAGTGAGTCAGTCTAACGATGAAGCAGACTGGGGTCAGTGTGTGCAGTGAGTCAGTATCACAGTGAAGCAGACTGGGAGGTGTGAGTGTGCAGTGAGTCAGTATCACGGTGAAGCAGACTGGGAGGTGTGAGTGTGCAGTGAGTCAGTATCACGGTGAAGCAGAGTGGGGTCAGTGTGTGCAGTGAGTCAGTATCACAGTAAAGCAGACTGGGAGGTGTGAGTGTGCAGTGAGTCAGTATCACGGTGAAGCAGACTGGGATGTGTGAGTGTGCAGTGAGTCAGTATCACAGTGAAGCAGACTGGGAGGGATGTGTGCAGTGAGTCAGTCTAACGATGAAGCAGACTGGGGTCAGTGTGTGCAGTGAGTCAGTATCACAGTGAAGCAGACTGGGAGGTGTGAGTGTGCAGTGAGTCAGTATCACGGTGAAGCAGACTGGGAGGTGTGAGTGTGCAGTGAGTCAGTATCACGGTGAAGCAGAGTGGGGTCAGTGTGTGCAGTGAGTCAGTATCACAGTAAAGCAGACTGGGAGGTGTGAGTGTGCAGTGAGTCAGTATCACGGTGAAGCAGACTGGGAGGTGTGAGTGTGCAGTGAGTCAGTATCACGGTGAAGCAGACTGGGAGGTGTTAGTGTGCAGTGAGTCAGTATCACGGTGAAGCAGACTGGGGTCAGTGTGTGCAGTGAGTCAGTATCACAGTGAAGCAGACTGGGAGGTGTGTGTGCAGTGAGTCAGTATCACAGTGAAGCAGACTGGAAGGGATGTGTGCAGTGAGTCAGTATCACAGTTAAGCAGACTGGGAGGTGTGTGTGCAGTGAGTCAGTATCACGGTGAAGCAGAGTGGGGTCAGTGTGTGCAGTGAGTCAGTATCACAGTAAAGCAGACTGGGAGGTGTGAGTGTGCAGTGAGTCAGTATCACGGTGAAGCAGACTGGGAGGTGTGAGTGTGCAGTGAGTCAGTATCACAGTGAAGCAAACTGGGTGGTGTTAGTGTGCAGTGAGTCAGTATCACGGTGAAGCAGACTGGGGTCAGTGTGTGCAGTGAGTCAGTATCACAGTGAAGCAGACTGGGAGGGATGTGTGCAGTGAGTCAGTATCACAGTGAAGCAGACTGGGAGGGATGTGTGCAGTGAGTCAGTATCACAGTGAAGCAGACTGGGAGGTGTGTGTGCAGTGAGTCAGTATCACGGTGAAGCAGACTGGGAGGTGTGAGTGTGCAGTGAGTCAGTATCACAGTGAAGCAGTCTGTGAGGTGTATGTGGAGTGAGTCAGAATCACGGTGAAGCAGTCTGTGAGGTGTGTGTGCAGTGAGTCAGTATCACAGTGAAGCAGACTGGGAGGTATGTGTGCAGTGAGTCAGTATCACGGTGAAGCAGTCTGTGAGGTGTGTGCAGTGAGTCAGTATCACGGTGAAGCAGACTGGGAGGTTAGTGTGCAGTGAGTCAGTATCACAGTGAAGCAGACTGGGAGGTGTGAGTGTGCAGTGAGTCAGTATCACAGTGAAGCAGACTGGGAGGTGTGAGTGTGCAGTGAGTCAGAATCACGGTGAAGCAGACTGGGAGGTGTGAGTGTGCAGTGAGTCAGTATCACAGTGAAGCAGACTGGGAGGTGTGTGTGAAGTGAGTCAGTATCACGGTGAAGCAGACTGGGAGGTGTGTGTGCAGTGTGTCAGTATCACGGTGAAGCAGACTTCGGTCAGTGTGTGCAGTGAGCCAGTGTCACGGTGAAGCAGACTGGGGTCAGTGTGCGCAGTGAGTCAGTATCACAGTGAAGCAGACTGGGAGGTGTGAGTGTGCAGTGAGTCAGTATCACAGTGAAGCAGACTGGGAGGTGTTAGTGTGCAGTGAGTCAGTATCACTGTGAAGCAGACTGGGGTCAGTGTGTGCAGTGAGTCAGTATCACAGTGAAGCAGACTGGGAGGTGTGAGTGTGCAGTGAGTCAGTATCACAGTGAAGCAGACTGAGAGGTGTGTGTGCAGTGAGTCAGTATCACGGTGAAGCAGACTGGTAGGAGTGAGTGCAGTGAGTCAGTATCACGATGAAGCAGACTGGGGTCAGTGTGTGCAGTGAGTCAGTATCACAGTGAAGCAGACTGGGAGGGATGTGTGCAGTGAGTCAGTATCACAGTGAAGCAGACTGGGAGGTGTGAGTGTGCAGTGAGTCAGTATCACGGTGAAGCAGACTGGGAGGTGTGAGTGTGCAGTGAGTCAGTATCACAGTGAAGCAGACTGGGAGGTGTGAGTGTGCAGTGAGTCAGTATCACAGTGAAGCAGACTGAGAGGTGTGTGTGCAGTGAGTCAGTATCACGGTGAAGCAGACTGGTAGGAGTGAGTGCAGTGAGTCAGTATCACAGTGAAGCAGACTGGGAGGGATGTGTGCAGTGAGTCAGTATCACAGTGAAGCAGACTGGGAGGTGTGAGTGTGCAGTGAGTCAGTATCACGGTGAAGCAGACTGGGAGGTGTGAGTGTGCAGTGAGTCAGTATCACAGTGAAGCAGACTGGGAGGTGTTAGTGTGCAGTGAGTCAGTATAACGGTGAAGCAGACTGGGAGGTGTTAGTGTGCAGTGAGTCAGTATGACGGTGAAGCAGACTGGGAGGGATGTGTGCAGTGAGTCAGTATCACAGTGAAGCAGACTGGGAGGTGTGAGTGTGCAGTGAGTCAGTATCACGGTGAAGCAGACTGGGAGGTGTGAGTGTGCAGTGAGTCAGTATCACGGTGAAGCAGACTGGGAGGTGTGAGTGTGCAGTGAGTCAGTATCACGGTGAAGCAGACTGGGAGGTGTTAGTGTGCAGTGAGTCAGTATCACGGTGACGCAGAGTGGGGTCAGTGTGTGCAATGAGTCAGTATCACAGTGAAGCAGAGTGGGAGGTGTGAGTGTGTAGTGAGTCAGTATCACGGTGAAGCAGACTGGGAGGTGTGAGTGTGCAGTGAGTCAGTATCACGGTGAAGCAGAGTGGGGTCAGTGTGTGCAGTGAGTCAGTATCACAGTGAAGCAGAGTGGGAGGTGTGAGTGTGTAGTGAGTCAGTATCACGGTGAAGCAGACTGGGAGGTGTGAGTGTGCAGTGAGTCAGTATCACAATGAAGCAGACTGGGAGGTGTTAGTGTGCAGTGAGTCAGTATCACGGTGAAGCAGACTGGGTTCAGTGTGTGCAGTGAGTCAGTATCACAGTGAAGCAGACTGGGAGGGATGTGTGCAGTGAGTCAGTATCACAGTGAAGCAGACTGGGAGGTGTGTGTGCAGTGAGTCAGTATCACGGTGAAGCAGACTGGGAGGTGTGTGTGCAGTGAGTCAGTATCACAGTGAAGCAGTCTGTGAGGTGTGTGTGGAGTGAGTCAGAATCACGGTGAAGCAGTCTGTGAGGTGTGTGTGCACTGAGTCAGTATCACAGTGAAGCAGACTGGGAGGTGTGTGTGCAGTGAGCCAGTATCACGGTGAAGCAGACCGGGGGGTGTGAGTGTGCAGTGAGTCAGTATCACGGTGAAGCAGACTGGGGTCAGTGTGTGCAGTGAGTCAGTATCACGGTGAAGCAGACTGGGGTCAGTGTGCGCAGTGAGTCAGTATCACAGTGAAGCAGACTGGGAGGTGTGAGTGTGCAGTGAGTCAGTATCACAGTGAAGCAGACTGGGAGGTGTTAGTGTGCAGTGAGTCAGTATAACGGTGAAGCAGACTGGGAGGTGTTAGTGTGCAGTGAGGCAGTATCACGGTGAAGCAGACTGGGGTCAGTGTGTGCAGTGAGTCAGTATCACAGTGAAGCAGACTGGGATGTGTGAGTGTGCAGTGAGTCAGTATCACAGTGAAGCAGACTGGGAGGGATGTGTGCAGTGAGTCAGTCTAACGATGAAGCAGACTGGGGTCAGTGTGTGCAGTGAGTCAGTATCACAGTGAAGCAGACTGGGAGGTGTGAGTGTGCAGTGATTCAGTATCACGGTGAAGCAGACTGGGGTCAGTGTGTGCAGTGAGTCAGTATCACGGTGAAGCAGACTGGGGTCAGTGTGCGCAGTGAGTCAGTATCACAGTGAAGCAGACTGGGAGGTGTGAGTGTGCAGTGAGTCAGTATCACAGTGAAGCAGACTGGGAGGTGTTCGTGTGCAGTGAGTCAGTATAACGGTGAAGCAGACTGGGAGGTGTTAGTGTGCAGTGAGGCAGTATCACGGTGAAGCAGACTGGGGTCAGTGTGTGCAGTGAGTCAGTATCACAGTGAAGCAGACTGGGAGGTGTGAGTGTGCAGTGAGTCAGTATCACAGTGAAGCAGACTGGGAGGTGTGTGTGCAGTGAGTCAGTATCACGGTGAAGCAGACTGGGAGGTGTGAGTGTGCAGTGAGTCAGTATCACGGTGAAGCAGACTGGGAGGTGTTAGTGTGCAGTGAGTCAGTATCACGGTGAAGCAGAGTGGGGTCAGTGTGTGCAGTGAGTCAGTATCACAGTGAAGCAGAGTGGGAGGTGTGAGTGTGTAGTGAGTCAGTATCACGGTGAAGCAGACTGGGAGGTGTTAGTGTGCAGTGAGTCAGTATCACGGTGAAGCAGACTGGGGTCAGTGTGTGCAGTGAGTCAGTATCACAGTGAAGCAGACTGGGAGGGATGTGTGCAGTGAGTCAGTATCACAGTGAAGCAGACTGGGAGGTGTGTGTGCAGTGAGTCAGTATCACGGTGAAGCAGACTGGGAGGTGTGTGTGCAGTGAGTCAGTATCACAGTGAAGCAGTCTGTGAGGTGTGTGTGGAGTGAGTCAGAATCACGGTGAAGCAGTCTGTGTGGTGTGTGTGCAGTGAGTCAGTATCACAGTGAAGCAGACTGGGAGGTGTGTGTGCAGTGAGTCAGTATCACGGTGAAGCAGTCTGTGAGGTGTGTGTGCAGTGAGTCAGTATCACGGTGAAGCAGACTGGGAGGTGTGTGTGCAGTGAGTCAGTATCACAGTGAAGCAGACTGGGAGGTGTGAGTGTGCAGTGAGTCAGTATCACAGTGAAGCAGACTGGGAGGTGTGAGTGTTCAGTGAGTCAGTATCACGGTGAAGCAGACTGGGAGGTGTGTGTGCAGTGAGTCAGTATCACGGTGAAGCAGACTGGGAGGTGTTAGTGTGCAGTGAGTCAGTATCACGGTGACGCAGAGTGGGGTCAGTGTGTGCAGTGAGTCAGTATCACAGTGAAGCAGACTGGGAGGTGTGAGTGTGCAGTGAGTCAGTATCACGGTGAAGCAGACTGGGAGGTGTGAGTGTGCAGTGAGTCAGTATCACAGTGAAGCAGACTGGGAGGTGTTAGTGTGCAGTGAGTCAGTATAACGGTGAAGCAGACTGGGAGGTGTTAGTGTGCAGTGAGTCAGTATGACGGTGAAGCAGACTGGGAGGGATGTGTGCAGTGAGTCAGTATCACAGTGAAGCAGACTGGGAGGTGTGAGTGTGCAGTGAGTCAGTATCACGGTGAAGCAGACTGGGAGGTGTGAGTGTGCAGTGAGTCAGTATCACGGTGAAGCAGACTGGGAGGTGTGAGTGTGCAGTGAGTCAGTATCACGGTGAAGCAGACTGGGAGGTGTTAGTGTGCAGTGAGTCAGTATCACGGTGACGCAGAGTGGGGTCAGTGTGTGCAGTGAGTCAGTATCACAGTGAAGCAGAGTGGGAGGTGTGAGTGTGTAGTGAGTCAGTATCACGGTGAAGCAGACTGGGAGGTGTGAGTGTGCAGTGAGTCAGTATCACGGTGAAGCAGAGTGGGGTCAGTGTGTGCAGTGAGTCAGTATCACAGTGAAGCAGAGTGGGAGGTGTGAGTGTGTAGTGAGTCAGTATCACGGTGAAGCAGACTGGGAGGTGTGAGTGTGCAGTGAGTCAGTATCACAATGAAGCAGACTGGGAGGTGTTAGTGTGCAGTGAGTCAGTATCACGGTGAAGCAGACTGGGTTCAGTGTGTGCAGTGAGTCAGTATCACAGTGAAGCAGACTGGGAGGGATGTGTGCAGTGAGTCAGTATCACAGTGAAGCAGACTGGGAGGTGTGTGTGCAGTGAGTCAGTATCACGGTGAAGCAGACTGGGAGGTGTGTGTGCAGTGAGTCAGTATCACAGTGAAGCAGTCTGTGAGGTGTGTGTGGAGTGAGTCAGAATCACGGTGAAGCAGTCTGTGAGGTGTGTGTGCACTGAGTCAGTATCACAGTGAAGCAGACTGGGAGGTGTGTGTGCAGTGAGCCAGTATCACGGTGAAGCAGACCGGGGGGTGTGAGTGTGCAGTGAGTCAGTATCACGGTGAAGCAGACTGGGGTCAGTGTGTGCAGTGAGTCAGTATCACGGTGAAGCAGACTGGGGTCAGTGTGCGCAGTGAGTCAGTATCACAGTGAAGCAGACTGGGAGGTGTGAGTGTGCAGTGAGTCAGTATCACAGTGAAGCAGACTGGGAGGTGTTAGTGTGCAGTGAGTCAGTATAACGGTGAAGCAGACTGGGAGGTGTTAGTGTGCAGTGAGGCAGTATCACGGTGAAGCAGACTGGGGTCAGTGTGTGCAGTGAGTCAGTATCACAGTGAAGCAGACTGGGATGTGTGAGTGTGCAGTGAGTCAGTATCACAGTGAAGCAGACTGGGAGGGATGTGTGCAGTGAGTCAGTCTAACGATGAAGCAGACTGGGGTCAGTGTGTGCAGTGAGTCAGTATCACAGTGAAGCAGACTGGGAGGTGTGAGTGTGCAGTGATTCAGTATCACGGTGAAGCAGACTGGGGTCAGTGTGTGCAGTGAGTCAGTATCACGGTGAAGCAGACTGGGGTCAGTGTGCGCAGTGAGTCAGTATCACAGTGAAGCAGACTGGGAGGTGTGAGTGTGCAGTGAGTCAGTATCACAGTGAAGCAGACTGGGAGGTGTTCGTGTGCAGTGAGTCAGTATAACGGTGAAGCAGACTGGGAGGTGTTAGTGTGCAGTGAGGCAGTATCACGGTGAAGCAGACTGGGGTCAGTGTGTGCAGTGAGTCAGTATCACAGTGAAGCAGACTGGGAGGTGTGAGTGTGCAGTGAGTCAGTATCACAGTGAAGCAGACTGGGAGGTGTGTGTGCAGTGAGTCAGTATCACGGTGAAGCAGACTGGGAGGTGTGAGTGTGCAGTGAGTCAGTATCACGGTGAAGCAGACTGGGAGGTGTTAGTGTGCAGTGAGTCAGTATCACGGTGAAGCAGAGTGGGGTCAGTGTGTGCAGTGAGTCAGTATCACAGTGAAGCAGAGTGGGAGGTGTGAGTGTGTAGTGAGTCAGTATCACGGTGAAGCAGACTGGGAGGTGTGAGTGTGCAGTGAGTCAGTATCACAGTGAAGCAGACTGGGAGGTGTTAGTGTGCAGTGAGTCAGTATCACGGTGAAGCAGACTGGGGTCAGTGTGTGCAGTGAGTCAGTATCACAGTGAAGCAGACTGGGAGGGATGTGTGCAGTGAGTCAGTATCACAGTGAAGCAGACTGGGAGGTGTGTGTGCAGTGAGTCAGTATCACGGTGAAGCAGACTGGGAGGTGTGTGTGCAGTGAGTCAGTATCACAGTGAAGCAGTCTGTGAGGTGTGTGTGGAGTGAGTCAGAATCACGGTGAAGCAGTCTGTGTGGTGTGTGTGCAGTGAGTCAGTATCACAGTGAAGCAGACTGGGAGGTGTGTGTGCAGTGAGTCAGTATCACGGTGAAGCAGTCTGTGAGGTGTGTGTGCAGTGAGTCAGTATCACGGTGAAGCAGACTGGGAGGTGTGTGTGCAGTGAGTCAGTATCACAGTGAAGCAGACTGGGAGGTGTGAGTGTGCAGTGAGTCAGTATCACAGTGAAGCAGACTGGGAGGTGTGAGTGTTCAGTGAGTCAGTATCACGGTGAAGCAGACTGGGAGGTGTGTGTGCAGTGAGTCAGTATCACAGTGAAGCAGACTGGGAGGTGTGTGTGCAGTGAGTCAGTATCAGGGTGAAGCAGACTTCGGTCAGTGTGTGCAGTGAGCCAGTATCACGGTGAAGCAGACCGGGGGGTGTGAGTGTGCAGTGAGTCAGTATCACTGTGAAGCAGACTGGGAGGTGTTAGTGTGCAGTGAGTCAGTATCACGGTGAAGCAGACTGGGGTCAGTGTGTGCAGTGAGTCAGTATCACAGTGAAGCAGACTGTGGTCAGTGTGCGCAGTGAGTCAGTATCACAGTGAAGCAGACTGGGAGGTGTGAGTGTGCAGTGAGTCAGTATCACGGTGAAGCAGACTGGGGTCAGTGTGTGCAGTGAGTCAGTATCACAGTGAAGCAGACTGGGAGGTGTGAGTGTGCAGTGAGTCAGTATCACGGTGAAGCAGACTGGGAGGTGTGAGTGTGCAGTGAGTCAGTATCACAGTGAAGCAGACTGGGAGGTGTGAGTGTGCAGTGAGTCAGTATCACTGTGAAGCAGACTGGGAGGTGTGAGTGTGCAGTGAGTCAGTATCACAGTGAAGCAGACTGGGAGGTGTTAGTGTGCAGTGAGTCAGTATCATGGTGAAGCAGACTGGGGTCAGTGTGTGCAGTGAGTCAGTATCACAGTGAAGCAGACTGGGAGGTGTGTGTGCAGTGAGTCAGTATCACAGTGAAGCAGACTGGGAGGTGTGAGTGTGCAGTGAGTCAGTATCACAGTGAAGCAGACTGGGAGGTGTGTGTGCAGTGAGTCAGTATCACGGTGAAGCAGACTGGAAGGTGTGTGTGCAGTGAATCAGTATCACGGTGAAGCAGTCTGTGAGGTGTGTGTGCAGTGAGTCAGAATCACGGTGAAGCAGTCTGTGAGGTGTGTGTGCAGTGAGTCAGTATCACAGTGAAGCAGACTGGGAGGTGTGTGTGCAGTGAGCCAGTATCACGGTGAAGCAGACCGGGGGGTGTGAGTGTGCAGTGAGTCAGTATCACGGTGAAGCAGACTGGGGTCAGTGTGTGCAGTGAGTCAGTATCACGGTGAAGCAGACTGGGGTCAGTGTGCGCAGTGAGTCAGTATCACAGTGAAGCAGACTGGGAGGTGTGAGTGTGCAGTGAGTCAGTATCACAGTGAAGCAGACTGGGAGGTGTTAGTGTGCAGTGAGTCAGTATAACGGTGAAGCAGACTGGGAGGTGTTAGTGTGCAGTGAGGCAGTATCACGGTGAAGCAGACTGGGGTCAGTGTGTGCAGTGAGTCAGTATCACAGTGAAGCAGACTGGGAGGTGTGAGTGTGCAGTGAGTCAGTATCACAGTGAAGCAGACTGGGAGGTGTGTGTGCAGTGAGTCAGTATCACGGTGAAGCAGACTGGGAGGTGTGAGTGTGCAGTGAGTCAGTATCACGGTGAAGCAGACTGGGAGGTGTTAGTGTGCAGTGAGTCAGTATCACGGTGAAGCAGAGTGGGGTCAGTGTGTGCAGTGAGTCAGTATCACAGTGAAGCAGAGTGGGAGGTGTGAGTGTGTAGTGAGTCAGTATCACGGTGAAGCAGACTGGGAGGTGTGAGTGTGCAGTGAGTCAGTATCACAGTGAAGCAGACTGGGAGGTGTTAGTGTGCAGTGAGTCAGTATCACGGTGAAGCAGACTGGGGTCAGTGTGTGCAGTGAGTCAGTATCACGGTGAAGCAGACTGTGGTCAGTGTGCGCAGTGAGTCAGTATCACAGTGAAGCAGACTGGGAGGTGTGAGTGTGCAGTGAGTCAGTATCACGGTGAAGCAGACTGGGGTCAGTGTGTGCAGTGAGTCAGTATCACGGTGAAGCAGACTGTGGTCAGTGTGCGCAGTGAGTCAGTATCACAGTGAAGCAGACTGGGAGGTGTGAGTGTGCAGTGAGTCAGTATCACGGTGAAGCAGACTGGGGTCAGTGTGTGCAGTGAGTCAGTATCACAGTGAAGCAGACTGGGAGGTGTGAGTGTGCAGTGAGTCAGTATCACGGTGAAGCAGACTGGGAGGTGTGAGTGTGCAGTGAGTCAGTATCACAGTGAAGCAGACTGGGAGGTGTGAGTGTGCAGTGAGTCAGTATCACTGTGAAGCAGACTGGGAGGTGTGAGTGTGCAGTGAGTCAGTATCACAGTGAAGCAGACTGGGAGGTGTTAGTGTGCAGTGAGTCAGTATCACAGTGAAGCAGACTGGGAGGTGTGTGTGCAGTGAGTCAGTATCACAGTGAAGCAGACTGGGAGGTGTGAGTGTGCAGTGAGTCAGTATCACAGTGAAGCAGACTGGGAGGTGTGTGTGCAGTGAGTCAGTATCACGGTGAAGCAGACTGGAAGGTGTGTGTGCAGTGAATCAGTATCACGGTGAAGCAGTCTGTGAGGTGTGTGTGCAGTGAGTCAGAATCACGGTGAAGCAGTCTGTGCGGTGTGTGTGCAGTGAGTCAGTATCACGGTGAAGCAGACTGGGAGATGTGTGTGCAGTGAGTCAGTATCACGGTGAAGCAGTCTGTGAGGTGTGTGTGCAGTGAGTCAGTATCACGGTGAAGCAGACTGGGAGGTGTGTGTGCAGTGAGTCAGTATCACGGTGAACCAAACTGGGAGGGATGTGTGCAGTGAATCACTGTCACTGTATAGCAGACTGGAAGGGGTGTGTGCAGTGAGTCAGTATCCCAGTGAACCAGACTTGTAGGAATGTGTGCAGCGAGTCACTGTCACGGTGAAGCAGACTGGGAGTAGTGTGTGCAGTGAGTCAGTATCATGGTGAAGCAGACTGGGGTCAGTGTGTGCAGTGAGTCAATATCATGCTGAATCACACTGGGAGAGCAGGTCTGGGTGAGAAGGGCAACGGTGATGGCAGATATAAAGTGGAAGCAGGGAGCCCCTTCTCCTTGTCTGAGCCAGTATGTAGCTTCAAAGTAAAACAGGTGATAATTAATAGTATTTTTCTGATCTGTTTTGATTGACCACGTGGTATCAATCAGGAGTCAATATAACAGCTGAAGACTAGTTAGAAAGTTGACTTTTAAAGTGCTAAACATTCTCATTTCATTAAACAGGTGTTTGGGCCAGTGATGTGTTGGAGCTACAGTGTGTGGTAGCTGCTGGATGCTGATGTAATCCATGGTGACCACATCTGCAGTAAGTGTTGGTCACTCAAGAGGAGATGATTAGGTGATTTCTGAATTGCAGATACTCTGACTTTTATCAGGGAGGGGGATAATTGCCTGGAAACTGTCTTTCTGGAGATAGGCATACCCCTTAAATTAATTGCATCATATTTGAAATGGGCAGGAGGGTGTAAGGTGTTGAGTTCGAGAATGTAGCTTTCAAAAAGTTTCAGTCGGTGTCCTTGTCCAAAACATACAAGGTACAGCTTATTGCTCCAAATGTGAACATGGGCAGAGATAGCAGGGAGGATGAGTGAACTGATCAAAGCATTGTGTTGCTGAGCACCATTAACATGATTTACGTAAGAAACAAATGTAACACATGGAAAAAACTCTTTCACATAATGTATACTTTCTGTGTGTGTGCTGGAGGAAGGTTCAGTTGAGGCATTTGAAAGAGTACTAGATGATTATTTCAAATAGAAATAATGCAAATTGGTATGGGGAAAAGGCAGGGGAATGACACTAAGTCATGATGCTCAATTGGAGAGCCAGTACAGATATGATCGGCTGAATGGCTTTCTTCTGCACCACAACCTTCCTTCGATTCTGTGAAAAAAATGGTCCAATATATTTTCTCATTGAATCTTTTTTAAAAAGTAACAATCCTTGCATCTCCATACCCTTTCAAGATTGAATCTACAAAAGTTAAGTATGAAGCATCTTTATAACAATGTCAAAAACTTTCAAAAATATCAGAGGCAAACATTCATTTCAATAGTTTTCATGATACAAATGGAAAATGCAGCACTAAGACCAAAACTGGAGGATTCAATGATAGTGGTAGTATAAGATCATCCAGATGTCGGGCATAAGCTTCAAGATAAAAGAAGCTGATGACATGTTTTTATGCTTGAGTAAAATTGCTGTTCTGTTTGATCAGTGTTTACAAGCTTAGAGATTATGTTTGGATTTTGCTGTTAAGTAAAGCCTGCTGCAGAATAAGGTTCTCAGCTTTTGCCTTGTGTGTCTGAAAGACCTTTGTGGTAAATTCAGCATCAAATTTGATTGTTCTTTTGGAAGAGCAACTGAAAGAACCTCTCAGCATTATAATTCCTGAGCAAGCTGCATCTGCCAAATCCCAGAGATGACAATGCATGATTAGTGACTTGATCACATGTGCAAGAACACCAGATTGACAGAGTTCAGAACATTATACAACTTATCATTTTTTGCCTTCAGGAATAATTATTATCAGGTAGAAAGTATGTTTCTTTTTTTAAAATGAATCTCTCCAGAGAGAAATCTATTTGCTTCCTTGACCTGAAGTGTGCGTGTATGTGTCTTTGTCTGTTTTCTGTTAGAGAGATATATGAAACATAAAACATTTACATTTTTATATTACAAATGGTGTGTACAAACCAATTTTGCATCTCCATTGAATTGGTTTTGTTTCATAATAAATTGCTAATTTTGAGTGTACTAAAATAACCCAATTGATGACATTTTTCATTTCATTTCAAATATAGAGAAAGCACACAATTGGCCAAACTGGGACTTGGGTATTTTATTTTACATTGTGACCCATACAGCTATGGGTCTAAAGTGACAGTGCATTCTGCCCCATCTTGGTCATGACATCTGAAAGTTTATTGACAGTTAATACAAAAATGTTCTATCCACTTTCAACACTTTAGCAAAGTCCAATAATGTAAAGGCAAGCACTGATTTTAGAATCTAAAAGTAGAATTTTTGTAATTTTGCATATAGTCTATTAAATTCCATTTTTATTCTTGTACAGAATATACAGTCCACTGTCTAAATTTATTGAAGTCTAGCCATGCCCCATATGTACTTAACAGCTCATCTTTCTGATAAATTTTGTTCATAAAAATTAATAGACTATCCAAGCTGTCCTCAATGTCTAGTTGTGGAGCTGAAACTTTTCCTACTTTTCCTATCTTTTCCTACTTTTATCCCTGCATGAAACAATTTACAAGAAGTAGCAATGTAAGTGAAAAACAATATTCACATGGAGGAATAATATAATTGTTTCACCTCCAAAGATACAGCCATTCTCTGGCTCACGTTTCGGAAAAAGCCTTGGCGGATCAATGTCATTTAAATTCAACAAAACTTGGCAGTTAACTGTCAGTCATCATATAACTGATACATCTTCTATGGCATTGTCCCTACCACTAAGATCCAACCAACCAACCATCTCCCCCTTTTCAGACAGTATAAAATGGTGCTTTCCCTTCACATGGGTATTTCTTGTGTAGAGTCCTGATGCGTGCAAAACAAAAAGCTTTGACAAAATGTGTCTTTTTTCAGCAATACTGAAGTTCTACACTATCAACTGATTATTGGCATTTAAACTACTAACCACTCTTAATGTTCATAACTAAACTATCTTCCATAATGATGAATAACTCCGGGTACAAACATCAATGGAAATACAGACGGGATCACTGCTTACCAAAATAAAACCTGAGTCAAATTTAAAGTTGGGGAGTGTGTCGACACAAACATTTGGAAAGCTGTTAAGAGTCTTAAAAAGCATGTCACATAACATCAACAACCTTAAGGCTGAAGGGATCATGATTTAGCAAGATGGAGTTCATAATCAATGGAACCTGGAAATATATCTCGGGACACATGACACAACCTTTATTTGGTAAAAACAATGACTGCAGATGCTGGAAACCAGATTCTGGATTAGTGGTGCTGGAAAAGCACAGCAGTTCAGGCAGCATCCAAGGTCCACCCTTCAGGCATTCAGAGGGACTTTGAGTGTTCGGGGGCGGGGTAGCTCAGCCGGATTTGCCCCGGCGGTTCTGCGGACAGTGTTGACTTCGAGGGCGGACCGGCCCCCGTGTTCAGTCCGAATATCGTGCATTGTTAACGGCGGGAAGTGTTCCAAAAGGGGATGGGATTGAATGTGACTGCTCAAGCCGACTTTGAGCTGACATTCTGCCTGTATTCCTGATGAAGGGCTTTTGCCCGAAACGTCGATTTTATTGTTCCTCAGATGCTGTCTGAACTGCTGTGCTTTTCCAGCACCACTCTAATCCACAAACTATATTTGGCCTCTTCTGTAATGGCTACCTATATGGACCTGTATGACAAGTGTGTGAGGAGCATTTTTATCTATACTACTCTACAGCTTCACCTGAAAATCAATATTTCAGTATGCCTACAAGCAGACATAACCAACATTGTGACCATGGCTGTCTGTTACTGTTCTGCACATTGGCAGGCTCTGCATGGCTTGGCAACTACTGCTGCACGTACAGAATAATGCAGACCTTTTAAAGTGCCTTATGTGCTCACCTTTCAAGAGGGTGGGCCTTTCAGTCACCATCTCATTTCTTGTTTGTCGCAGCTTTCACGGCATATGCTGGAGACATGACCTCCAACATAACAATGGTGCAGAAAATAGCACGTAGTCCTTCCTTACCCATATGAATAAACATACTGAAGATTCCACATTTATTCATGCAGGAACTTTCTTCACATATCCTCACTTAACCTAATCTCGCAGGAATTTAAAGCAAATAGTACCTGGCTAGTCCCTGACATGATAGTTGTCCCCACTTCAAATAAAACGTATTATTTGTCATATTGAATTTGCTGCTTAACATTTACTTCCTATAATGAACTGATGTTTCACACATTGACCTTAAAATTTATCCATTTTTGTTACTAGATGCTTCTGCATTTTGGGGATTTTTGTCGGCACTGCTGTCTTGGAAAAAGTTGTAAAACATATTCTGAGGTTATTGCATTATCAGCTGATCTACACTTCATTGATATTCAATTGAAATCCTGGCTTTTCCATGAATCTGGAAGATCACAGAAGCAGGTAGTACAATGTGATAACTATGAATAAAAACCCAAACAAGCAATTTCGAGGGATAAGCACCCCTTTTGAAACATCTGCTCTTTGTCTTGCAAGACATAATTAACTTAATGATGAGAAAATGAAGCATTATGTGTTCTTGACTAGTTTGTGTAAGAACCTGACAAGAGAAGGGAACTAGTGAATGTAATACAATCAGAGGGAAAATGAATGATGATTACTATACTGTAACTTCAGAAGAACTAGCAACAGGCAGAAGGTAATATGTTAAATTTGATGTGCATTACTTCTGAGATACAGATAAAGGACAGAACTGTGTTGAGGTGTGGGTGTTGGGCCCATGGCTGGAGAGCTGGTGAGTGATGCATGGTGCCTTTTTCTTACATAGGCCTGCTGATCCATGGATCACCAAGGCAATGGCACGGCTCTCACTGAAATCAGGATCCCAAGAGCCAAAGTCATGCCTACAGAGAGCAGATTATGAATCAGAGCCTGGCAGGGCTTTGACTCAACACCATCACTGGGGAAATCATGCTTGCTGTCAGGCACCAGAGTGTCAAGGAGTGACCCAGTCCACAGGTAAATAATGTCAGGAGAGGTCTAGGCAGGAGGGGTATTGAGAAGAATGGTCTAACGGGATTCGCTGCAAGGGCAAGAGGTGTGCTTCTCAATGGGCACACCCTTCTTGATGTCAAGTCCATTAATTAAGCATTGAATGCCTATGATCAAAGCATCTTCTCTTCCTTCTTGTGCCTTGGCAAGCTGGCTGCACAGTTTTACCTTTCCGGCATGCTGCGTGTCAACAGGTCCACCTGAATCAGACTAAGTATCAACTGAGGTGAGATGAGGCCACTCATTGGCTACTAAAGATGTTTAGCTGGCAGTGGGATGGGCCAAAGTCCATGACTTAACACTGGTGGAGGTGGGAAGATAATGGGGGCACCATTCTGCCTAATCAAATACCCTTCTTGCCTACAAACTGCAAGAAGGAGGACAGAAGATCCTACCCAAACAACCTGAAGTACTGCAGCCTTCTCATTTCAGTATGTTGTCTCAATGCAATGGAGTCGAATTTCTAAGCTGTGTACTTGGGGCATTAAGCAGCTACCAGGTTTAAAACACAGAGGAGATGTCGACACAACTTATTATCCACCAACTTTCTATACATCCAAATTTCTTTCAACATTTAGCTCTAGTGATAGATAGTTGCACCTGAATGCATCACAGTTCATTACAATGGCTCCACCGATAAGGCTGGAAGATTCATATATGCACCATTCTATAATTAAAGTGGTGGTTAATAGGACTGATACACTTAGTGGTAAGGTCCTAGGGCATGTTGCTGAATAAAGCGACCTTGGAGTGCAGGTTCATAGCTCCTTGAAGGTGGAGTCGCAGGTAGGTAGGATAGTGAAGAAGTCATTTGGTATGCTTTCCTTTATTGGCCAGAGAATTGAGTATAGGAGTTGGGAGGTCATGTTGCAGCTGTACAGGACTTTGGTTAGGCCACTGTTGGAATATTGTGTGCAATTCTGGTTTCCTTCCTATCGGAAAGATGTTGTGAATCTTGAAAGGGTTCAGAAAAGATTTACAAGGATATTGCTAAGGTTGGAGGATTTGAGCTTTAGGGAGAGACTGAACAGGCTGGGGCTGTTTTCCGTGGAGCATTGAAGGCTGAGGGGTGACCTCATAGAGGTTGATAAATTCATGAGGGGCATGGATAGGGTAAATAGACAAGGTCTTTTCCCTCGGATGGGGGAGTTCAGAACTAGAGGGCATAGGTTTAGGGCGAGAGGGGAAAGGTACAAAGGAAACCTAAGGGCCAACTTTTTCACACAGAGAGTGGAATGAGCTGCCAGAGAAAGTGGTGGAGGCTTGTAAAATTACAACATTTAAATGGCATCGAGTTAACCATATGACTAGGAAGGGTTAGAGAGATATGGGCAAAGTGCTGGCAAATGGAGCTAGATTAGTTTGGGACATCTGGTCGGCATGGATGAGTTGGACCGAAGGGTCTGTTTCTGTGATGTACATCTCTCTGACCCTATGGTGCAAATGGAGCATAAATCAAGTCTAGAATTTTAAGCAAAACCAGAAGCAAGGTCTGTATTCTGGCATTTGATTGTGATTTCTTTTTGCAAATCCCTAAAATCTATGCTCACTGTGACTGCCATTGTGTTTCTTATTTCTTTGATAGCCTTTATGATGTATCTGTGAAAGTTACATTAAAAATTAAAATTTCCGTATGAAGACTATTTTGTTGAATGCAATTGGCACAGCGTAAGTCAACAATCTGTCCATAGCAACATTCAGGGACCAGAGTTCCAAAGAGCTGCTACATTTGACAACTCCAAAATATTAATTGCATTCAGATCTGCTTACTATCACGTGCTAGATCATAATGAGGTTTTCAATATGTCAGTCAGAATTGGTCTATGTGGAGGTAAGAAGCAACAAACGACAGAAAACATTAATGGGAATTGTCTCTTGACTTCCAAACAAGTATGGTAAGGTCAGAGACGACACTAAACAGGAAACTGGAGATACACAGTATTCATTGGTGGCTCCAATCTACATATAAATTGGGCAATAATGAAATGGTGAGTGAACCCCTGGAAAGTTTGCAAGTTTGTTAAAAACAGCACATTGAGAAACCAACTAGGAACATGTTATATTAGGTTTAATTTTGTGCAATGAGAGGAGGTTAACTACTAATCTTATTATGAGAAGTCTTTTCAGAAAATATGATCAAAATCTTCATAGAAAGTAAAGTTGTTAAATCCAGGATCCTAAATCTAAACAAAGGAAGCTATGAAGGTTTGAGAGGTGAGTTAGCTCCAATAGACTGCGTAATAAGGCACATCAGTAGATAGACAATGGTTCATATTTCAGGAACAAATTAATGCTTTGCAATAGTTAAACATTTGTTTCAGGCAAAGGAACACAACAGGAAAAGTGACTCAATCAACAGGCATCCAAAGAAATTATGGATAGTATTATATCCAAAGAGGAGTCACAGACGTTTTCCAGAAAAAGTAGCCTTTTGTGTACATGAAAAGAAAAAGGTTGGCTGCTTACGGTTTGTAACAGGAGAACTGATCGTGCAGAACAAGGAAATGGCAGAGCAACTCAACAAAAGAAGAGACAAAGCCTTTGCAAAAGCAAGGGACTATTGGGAAGTAGGAAAAGCAGGAGATTAACATGAGTGAAAAAAAATGAAGAAATTTGTGGGACTGATAGCTTTCAAACCCCAGGGCCTGATATTACAGGGTACTAGAGGAGATGGCCATGGAAGTCATGGATGCAACCATAGAATCCCTACCGTGTGGAAGTAGGTCATTCAGCCATCAAGTGGGCAGCACGGTGGCACAGTGGTTAGCACTGTTGCCTCACAGCGCCAAGGATTCGGGTTCAATTCCTACCTCAGACTGTCTGTATGGAGTTTGCACATTGGGTTTTCTCTGGGTGCTCCGGTTTCCTCCCACTGGCCAAATATGTGTAGGTTAGGTGAATTGGCCATGCTAAATTGCCTGTAGTGTTAGGTGAAGGGGTAAATGTAGGGGAATGAGTTTGGGTGGGTTGCTCTTCAGAGGGTCGGTGTGGACATGCTGGGCTGAAGGGCCTGTTTCTACACTCTGAGTAGTCTATCTATCTAAAAGAAACCCTCCAAAGAGCATCCCAACCTCTATCCTATCCCTGGATTTTCCAAGGCTAATCCACCTAGCCTACACATTCCTGGACACTGGCCAACCCTACACAACTTTATACTATGGAATGAAACCAGAGCACCTGGCAGAAACCCGTGTAGACACAGGGGGAGTGTGCAAACTCCACCCAGACAGTCACCTGATGGTGGAATCAAACCCGCATCCCAAGTGCTATGAGGCAGCAGCGCTGACCACTGAGCCGCCATGTTGGAATGGTTGTTATTTTTCAAACTTCTGCAGGTTTTGGAACAGTCCTGCCATATTGGAGTGTGGCAAATCTAGCTGGTGAAATGTTAAGGGTGGGAGAAAACTGGGAAATACAGACCAGTTAGCCTAACAGTGGTAGTCGAGAAAATGTTGGTCTATTATAAAGGATGTGAAAATGTGACATTTAGAAAATACCAATGCTATTGAACAGTCAACATGATTTTATGAAAGAGTAATCATATTTGACAAACTACCAGATATTTTTTGAGGATCTAGCTAGCTGAATAGATGAGTGAGAACCAGTGGATTTTCATCAAACATTTGATAAAGTCCCACAAAATCAGAGCACATCACATTTTTGGTAATGCACTGGTATGAATTGTGAATTGATGAGCAGAAAGGAACCAAGAGGGAAGGAATAAATGTGTTTTTTTCAGAGTGGCGGTGGCGGGGGGGGGGGAGGGGGGGGGGTGAGGTGTTGGGGGTTGGGTGGTATCATAGGGATCAGTGGTGCTTTGGCCCTGCTATTTAAAATATAATCAAAGAATCCCTACAGTGTGGAAGCAGGCCATCAGCCCATTGAGTCCACATTAACCCTCTAAAGAGCATCCCACCCAGACCCTCTTCTGTACTCTCCCCCTGCGTTTCCCATGGCTAACCCACCTACCCTTCACATGCCCAAACACTATGGGCAATTTCGTATGGCCAAACTTGCACATCTTTGGACATTTTGGATCAAGCAGGAGATGGATGAGATACTAAATGGATATTTTGCATCAGTATTTACTGTGGAGAGGGATATGGAAGATATAGAGGTGGTGAGATAAATAGAGGCATCTTGAAAAATGTTCATATTACAGAAAAGGAGATGCTGAACATCTTAAAACATATGAAGGTGGATTAATTCCTGGGACCTGAGTAGGTCTAGAACTCTGTTGGAAGTGAGGGAAGAGATTGCTGGGCCCTTGGTCAGATCTTTGCATCAACAATCATCAGGGGTGAGGTGCTGGAAGACAGGAGGTTGGCTAATGTAGTGACACTATTTAAGAAAGGTGTTAAGGAAAAGCTAGGGAACTATAGACCGGTGAGTCTGATAATGGCGATGGGCAAGTTGGAGAGAATCTTGAGGGTCTCAGTTTACATGTACTTGGAAAGGCAAGGGCTGAAAGGGATAGTCAACATGGCTTTGTGCGTTTTAAATCATGTCTCATAAACTTGATTGAGTTTTTTGACAAAGTAACAAAGAGGATTGATGAGGGCAAAGAAGTGGATGTGATTTAAATGGACTTCAGTAAGATGTTTGATGAGGTTCCTCATGGTAGACTGGTTAGCAAGGATGGATCACATTGAATAGAGAGCGAACTAGCTATTTGAATTTGGTCTGGCTCAAAGGTAGAAGATAGTGAGTGGTGGTGGAAAGAGACTTTTCAGACTGGAGGCCAGTCAGTGGGTGTGTCACAAGGATCAGTGCTGAGTCCACTGTTTTTCATCATTTATATAAACAATTTGGATGTGAACATAGGAGGTATAATTAGTAAGTTTGTAGTTGACACTAAAATTGGAGATGTAGTGAACAGCAAAGACAGTTACCTCAGAGTATGTGGGACCTTGATCAGATAGACAAATGGCCTGAAGAATGGCAGGTAGAGATGATTTAGAAAAATATGAGGTGCTGCATTTTGGAAAGGCGAATCAGAGCAGGACTTATACACTTAATGGTAAGGTCCTGGGGAGTGTTGCTGAACAAAGAGATCTTGGAGAGCAGGTTCATAGTTCTGAGAAAGTGGAGTTGCAGGTAGACAGGATAGTGAAGAAGGCGTTTGGTATACTCGCCTTTATTGGTCATTGAGTATAGGAGTTGGGAGGTCATGTTACAGCTATACAAGGCATTAATTAGGCCAATTCTGGAATATTGCATGCAATTCTGGTCTCCCTGCTCCAGGATGGATGTTGTGAAACTTGAAAGAGTTCAGAAAAGATTTGCAAGGATGTTGCCAGTATTGGAGGGTTTGAGTGATATGGAGAGGCTGAATAGACTGGGCATATTTTCCATGGAGCATCAGAGGGGAAGGGATGACATTACAGAGGTTTATAAAATCATGAGGGGCATAGATATGTCAAATAGGCAAGGTCTTTTTCCTGGGGTGAGGGGAGTCTGAAACTAGAGGACATAGGTTTAAAGTGAGAGAGGAAAGATATAACAGGGACCTAAGGGTGGTGCATGTATGGAATGAGCTGCCAGAGGAAGTCGGTATGATTGCAACATTTAATGTGTATGAATAAGAAGGGTTTAGAGTGACACGGGTCAAATGCTGCAAATGGGACTAGATTTATATTGGATATCTGGCCGGCATGGATGAGTTGGACCGAAGGGTCTGTTTCCATGCTGTATGCCTCAATGACACTGTGTCTGTATGGCTCAAATGTAATATTTCCAAGTTTGCTGACAACACAAAACTGGCTTTGATTGTGAATGGTAAGGAGGATGTATAGAGACTTAAGGACAATTTGTGCAATTTCTGAGTAGGAAAAAGTGGTGGCAGATGTAGTATAATATGGGGAAGTGTGAAGATGTCCACTTTGGTTGGAAAAACTGGATGGCAGAGCACTATCTAAATAGTATTGCTTTGGGAGATGTTGATTAAGCAAAAGACCTGAGTGCCTTTGTCCATCAGTCACTGAAAGCCAGCATGGAGATGTAGAAAGCAGTTATGAAAGCTGATACTTTGGCCTTCACAGCAAGAGAATTTGAATAGAGGAGCAGGGAAATTTTACTGTAGTTGTACAGAGGATTGGTGAGACAACATCTGGAGTATTATGTGCAGTTTTGGTCTCCTTAACTAAGGAAAAAAAGACCTAATTTAAAGGGAGTTCTGCAAAAGTTCACCAGGCTGAGTTTTCTCTGAAGTTGAGAAGAATCAGCAGGATTTTTGTCAAAACACAAAATTCTGATAGGTCAATACAGAGTGGGTGCAGAAAAGATGTTTCCTCTGGCTGAGGTCTCAAATAAGTGGTCATGGTCTCAGGATATGCAGTTGACCATTCTGGACTAAAATGAGGAGAAACCTTTTCGATTAGAGGGTGGTGACCAGTAGAATTCTCTACCACAGAAAGCTGCGGAAGCCAAGTTAAATACATTTAAAAAGAAGTCAATAGATTTCTCGAAGCTAAAGGTGCCAAGGGCTTGGGAGAGTGAGCATAAGTATGGTGTTGAGATAGAGAATCAGCCATGATTTTTTGAATGGCAGAAGAGGACTCAATGGGCCAAATGACTTACACAATTTCTTATTTTCTGTGTCATCCTGAAGAAATGTCAGTGTTGTGCTACATAATGACCATTTCCCCGGAATCATTGAAGATTCCTTTTCAAAACTTTTGTTATTTATCAGTTAAATAAAAACTGTTAAAGCACTTATTACATTTGTGCACAGTATCCATCTCATGGGATGACTCTCTCAAAGCTTTGGAATTCTTTGATCATGTGTAGCTTTTGTAATTGTGACTGGGATTAAAATCTCTCCAAAGACTGTACAGCAATAAATCAGTAATTGGATTTAAAAATGCATTACGTCCACCAGCACAATGTAGCCATAAATCCTCACTAGTGTACCAACAAGGAGTCTCAACGATAAAGGATTTTGTGCACTATGTTTGATAGAAAGGAAATTATATAATTATTTTCAAGCCATCTATACACACGCATTTACTGTAATTGTTTTGCAATTTTTATTTAAATCAAATAATATGTCCGCCTTTGAAAAATAAGTATTTCCAATTTAGGAAAGCATTTCTGATAAATAAATGGCAATGAGAAATACAAATAACAATTAAACAGGGAAATCACTGTATTGGTTTAATATATTATTCAAAAATAGGTCAAGTTAGCAATCAATGTCATTTTTATTTTGCTTATTCAAATCCAAAAAGGATTCTTGTGAAAAGATGAGCTATTTATCGATTTGAAACTTAGTTTCTGTAAAGGATTTTTGTTCTGGGTATAAAATTAATAACAGTAAAAATACTAGGCCTTTAGAGCTCAGATAAAGTAAGGACATTGCTTATCAGCATTCTGTGTAATTGGTAGCTCGATTTTATCTTTAATCAAGTATGATTGTCAAGTCTGAATTTAAATAATTTCAGACTATTTAGTGACTTTGCGCACCTGTTCTCCTGAGTACAGATCTTAGAAGACCTTCCGAGTCCAAGTTCAGATATATTTTCCTAATGAACCTCCGGTGGTATTTATGCTGTCTAAGATGGCAGTGAAAGAAAAGTCACTGTAGTGTCCACCATATCATTAATTTTGACAGAAAACCCTCCCTAGCACAAGCAATAAGAAGTTGATGGCATTTTGAATACCTGACTAGCTCGAAGTATCAATGATGTCTGTGGATGTTTCGGCCGTCATTAAGTTATGAGAATGACACTTTCAGCTAATTATACCTCACAGCAGATTTTATTTTACATTGACTTTGAAAATATTCCCCCACCTTTTAATTTTAAACCAAGTAAAAGCAACAGAATAAAATTGGCTGAAGTTAACAATCAAAGCTGTTTTTTCATTCAATTTCAAAATAGACACCGTGAAATGAAGACATATTTATTAATTTGAACATTAGACTTTATTCTGAACATAATGGTATTAAGTGCAAAGGCATCATGAGTTAAGGAATGGATATTTGCTTATCAACATTCTGTATAATTGCTAGCTTGATTTATCTTAAATCAAGGGTGATGGACAATCTGAATTCAAAGAACTTTGGACTTTTTGGTGTCCTTTTAATTTTATTTAAAAATTAGATCAAGTTAAACCATCAGAATTAGTAAGAAAATAAGGAAAAGAACTTGCACTTTATGATGTTCAGGGAAAAAGATTATATGTGGTGAAAAATTGGTTGCTCGCTCACCATGACCTTGTTTCACACATCAGACATAGACCGATTGCTCCACATTCCGGACTCTGCACTCACCATTACTTCTACTGGAGCCTTGGAGAGAGAAATTAAGTTCAAGGTTGAAAATTTCCAAGCTCACTGGGACACCCGAAAGGCAGGAGGGAGCACTTCCTTAGGCAGGATATCCAAATTCAGATTCTCCAAATTGCACTAAAAATGTTGTTATTAAGTTCTCAGAACATTTCAAATGGGTTCACCTTCCAAATGATGATCTTCAGGAACCTCTTTCGCATTGCCATGAATGACCCATTCACACCCCAGCCCACTGAATTACATTCATGGTTGCAGTTTTTCTTTGTTGTCACATGTACCAAGTTACAGTGAAAAATGTTGTTTTGTATTTAATACAGGCAGATTGTACCATACAAAGTATAGCAGGGGAGCACAACAGAGTACAGAATACTGTGTTACAGCTGGAGAGAAGGTGCAGGGAGAGAGATCAGAATTAACATTTGAGAGGTCCATTCAAAAGTTGGATAACAGCAAAGAAGCTGTTCTTGAATCTGTTCACATGTGTGTTCAAACTCTTGCATCTTCTGCCCAACGAAAGAGGGTGGAGGGAGGGGCCTTTGATTATGTTAGTTGCTTTCCCAAGGCAGGAGAAAGTATAGATGGAGTCAATGGATGGAAGGCTGTGTTCATGACTCTCTGTAGTTTCTCTTGAGAAGAGCAGTTATCATATCACATTGTGATACATCCAGATAGAATGCTTTCTATGACACATATATAAAAATTAGTAAGAGTCTCTTACACGCCAAATTTCCTGAGTCTCTCGAGGAAGTAGACACATTATTGTGCTTTCTTGACTATCACTGTTTTGACCAGGGCAGCTTGTTGGTGATCATCACTCCCAGAAACCTATTGCTCTCAACCATTTCCACCTCAGCATCACTGATGTAGACAGGGGAGTGCCCTTCACTCCACTTGCTGAAGTCAAGACTAGCTCCTTCATTTTGCTGACATGGATGAAGAGATTGTTGTCTTTACACTATGCTGCTAAGCACTTTATCTCTTTCTTGTATTCTGCCTCGTTATTGTTTAAGATTCAACTTACACAACAGTTGTGTCAGCAACAAACTTGTAAATGGAGTTGGGGAGGAATTTGGCCAGTAGAGGAGTACAGTAGGGAGCTGAGTATGCAGCCTTGTGGGGCACCAGTATTGAGGATTATGGTGAAAGAGGTGTCGATGCCTTGTTTTGCTGATTGTGGTCTATGGGACAGGAAGGCAAGGATCCAGTTAGAGTGGGAGGAGCTGAGAACTGGATCTTAAAGTTAAGAAATTAATTTGTTTGGAATTATGGTGTTGAAGGCAGAACTGTCATCAATAAGTAGGAGCTTGATGTATAGTTGTTATCCTGATGTTCCAGGGATGTTTGTAGGGCCAGGGAGATGGTGTTTGCCGTAGATCTGTTGCATCCTTAAGCAGACTGCAAAGGATCAAGACAATCTAGGAGGCTGGAGTGCATGTGGGCCATGACTAACCTTTCAAAGCACTTCACAATTATGAGATCAGAGCCACCAGGGGGTAATCATTGAGGCAATCCTATTTGGCAAAATCAAGAAAAATGTGCATTCACACACTTGATCACACATACAAGATGTGTACCTGACAAGGTAGACTTCTTCCTGGATACTCTGCTAAATAATTACTTGTTTGGTAACATGGATTCTTCATAAGTCAGAGGCTGAATCTTATAGACCATGAGCAATGTGTGCTATGACAAGAAATCTTGGAGAATTGTGCCAGAAGTCAGGTAACATCTTTCTCAATATTGGGAACAATTAGTTGAATTTTCCAACTGAGTAACAGCCATTGAGGTGAGGTTCTTAGGAGGCAGCAGCAAGATATCTATTTACAATGTTTGGTTTTATTAACTGCTTACCTTGTCCTATTAATATGCAGCTTCCTATCCCACCACCTGTCGTGAGGAAACTAGATGCTGAAAATTGTTGATGTGTCAGTCAGAGCAAGTACCTGACTATTCTAGCACACACTTACTCCTCTGGATCATCCAGTAACAACAGCTCAGAGCCTGCCACACCACTCCCATCCATGGCCACTGGCATTTGAAACCCATCAGCTTCTCTGGATCGTCAAGGCACTTCTCCCATCCAGGACAAGATGCTTAAAGCTGCACTTTGTGCATAGGGACAAGCATTCAGCTCACAGACTGGACCAGGCTGCACCTCAGGCCTGCTCACTTACTGTCTTAGTGCTCGACACCTTGAGTCTACGTGATGCTCACAGCATCCCGAACTTGCCTTGCCTCTCTCTGCTTTGGGATGAAGGCTGCCAATCCATCCAGCCTGTCCAAGTGAGCCAGTCACACTAGTTGTTGGCGCAAACATGACTTGCAACAACTTGCAGGGCTTGCAACGACTGAATACAACTAAATACAAAGAAGGCTTAACAGAAAGATTATAGAGAAAGGCGGAGAGGTGTGGCAAGGAGTTAAACTTTAATGCCATCGTTGTTAGGGGTGCCAGAATGGATGCAGGGCAATTGGAAGGCAGAGAGGAGAGTGACGGTGATAGGGTCAAGGGGCCAAATGAGTGTGGAAGCTGCATATGAAGAACGGGGAACCAGTGGTGTCTTTTGGTGTGCTGGTAAGGGTGAAGGACAAGATAAATTTCACTATGGGTGATACAAGGCTAATGATGACTTGGGAACAGTCTCTGTGTGGGCTCATGGCAAAGTTATAGAAAGTCAAGGGAAATTTTGAATGGTACCACAGTTACATGTTGAGATGGAATATTGACAGAGGGGAAGCCAGAGGGCAGACAAGAACAGCTACAGTGATGGGGATAGACTGTAGGTTAGTGGGGAATGTTAATGCTCTTTCATCAAGCTGAAAAATTAATCTAATTTCTCTCATAGAAGATTCTGTCTGAATAGTAAAATATTTCCAGTGATTTCTGTTTTTATTTCAAATTGCCCATAATATCTACATTTTAAAAACTAAGTGTTATGTACAGTACTTATGATATCTTTTCAGGAGAAACTGAAACAGTGGAGCACATGGAAAGTGAAACCTGAACTAAGCCAATTTATTCTGGTATATACATTTATACAAATAAACACAAGAAGATTAATCAATATGTTAAACAATATCCAAAATTTCATGCA
The DNA here is from genome assembly GCF_047496795.1 of Chiloscyllium punctatum. Lineage (NCBI taxonomy): Eukaryota > Metazoa > Chordata > Chondrichthyes > Orectolobiformes > Hemiscylliidae > Chiloscyllium > Chiloscyllium punctatum. Next base: position 44,454,860 of record NC_092750.1, on the reverse strand, counting down.
ACTTACACACATTCTTATTTTCTATGAATTTATAAATCTAACTTAATTGGTTTCCTAGTCCTAAGAGGAGATCTCATTTCTTGACTCAAGTTTCCAGTCTTGCGGAAGGATCTTGACCAAACTTGGCCTAAGATTGAAAGGTTTTCTTGAACAATTTTGTTCTTGACCTTCAATTGAACTTTCCCCTGCTTCTGACATAGCTGACTGACTTTGACTCGGATATGAACTGACTTCTCGTGAACTTGTATTGGAACAATTGTTGGTACTCTGTGTGTACACCAACCATTTAATTTAACAGGCTCATTTTGTTCTCATACTTGTTCCTCTTTCATTAATCTCTGAAGGTGACACATGATCTACATAGGCAAACATAACTTTTCCCCAACCAATCATCTTGAATAAATATGTATGGGGACTATATATTTTTACTAAAACCACTTCAACCCCTTAAGATAATATTATTTCATGTTAACCTCTGGTTCAACTTCAGCCTTTTTACTCTCAATTTACCCCTATCATGACACTCTTTCTGTCTGGAGTTTTTTATTTATTCGGCTCGCTGTCTGGTTCCAGGAATGAAAACCTCATTCTTGGTTGTCTTCTAAGAAACAATTCAGTTGATGTTCTATTCCTGGTGTTATGAGGGGTGTTATAATTAACAAGCAAAAAAATTCATCAACTTTTAATTGAACAACATCTAATATTTCTTCTAGTTTGTATGTTGTATTTGTCTAACAGGTTCACACTGAACTAGTTGCGCCATGTGCTCTAATGTCACATTTGGAGCGGAAAGATAGAGTGGAACTTCAGTCAATTTTACCCTCTTCATTCTATTAAAGTTGAAAACCGTCCTGAACATAACTTAGATCATTTTGTCAGATGTAGTTTCCTCAGCCTATTAGTGGCAATCAAACTACTCAAAATTCCAAAAGTTTTGCTACTCGTTATTCAATTCATTGGAAGCACCTCAATCCACTTTGAATAGCTATCAATCACAATAAAAAGCCAGCTGATGGCCTTTTAAATTTGGCTAATTCAATGTGCCGCACTCTAACTGGCCAGTTTCATGGTTGCAGTTTCTAATGATGACTTCTTTTCTACAGTTTGACATGCGCTAAACTGTTTCACAATGTTTTCTTGTCCTTATCTAAACTTATATATCGTAATATCTCCTAATGTGGTTCTGTATCAAATTATGCTTTATACTGCTCAAGTGAAGCATCTGGGGGCATTTTATGATGCCAAAGACAATACATGAATTCAGCTTAAAGTTATGTTTTATTTCACTCTCCTTTTATTATATTGTATCACCCAACTGATGTTCACTCACTGTTTCGTAATTTTTGAAAATGTTATATTTTTTTCTGTCACTGATTCATCTCCATTACTGCCTCCCTTTTTTGCTTAGCTTTTTTACTGATGAACCTCAGCTTCTCTCTCTCTTTGCTCTCTCGTTCTTTCTCCCATTCTAACTTCATCGATAAAATAGGCCATTATCCCCATCAAGCCACACAAGTTCCATCTGTCATTGAGCAAATCAGATTGAGAAAACACGACAAGTCAGTAAACAAGATCAGAGCACATGACACCTTGCACAGACATCAAATGAAACATTAGTTGCCATGAGCATATTGATTCTGTGCCTCATGCTTGCCTAAATATAGATGTATCACATTGGAAAGAGTAATGTTTGAGTTAGGCCTTGTGTACCTCTGCCGTTGTAACACAGACCAGCATTGATTGCAATAATGCATTTTGATAAATTTCTGCCACTGACGTTTATACTGAACAAAGCTCGTCACTACTAACGCTAGCATGTATGGATTGGTAAAAGCAAATCCATTGAGTATGGATCACCAACTGTGACTGCAAACATATGAGGACTGGTTTCAAATAGATAAAAAAACAGGCTTTTCTTTAAAATCTCTGAAACAAAAAGCTTTTTGTAAATTCATTGCTACATTCAAACTTCTGCTTCATTGTGAGTGCAAAATGTCCAACAGTGTGTAAGTGCAGTCACTAAAACAGAATAAAATTATTATGGCATATGTCTGCTTTCAGAACTTAACTAGTTAGTTTACAAGTTCCACCATTCCCCAGCCTCTCAGGGGACACTCCATGGGCAGTGACTATCTGCAATCCCTTGCCTCCATCCACATACATGGGTAACAGATACATAGTAGCCTCAGCATATTATTTTGGCACATCTTCAACTCACTCAAAATAGAGTTTAGCATCATTTCATTGCTAGGAGAAAGTGAGGACTGCAGATGCTGGAGATCAGAGCTGAAAAATGTGTTACTGGAAAAGCGCAGCAGGTCAGGCAGCATCCCAGGAGCAGGAGAATTGACGTTTTGGGCATAAGCCCTTCTTCAGGAATCCTGAAGAAGGGCTCATGCCCGAAACATCGATTCTCCTGCTCCTTGGATGCTGCCTGACCTGCTGTGCTTTTCTAGCAACACATTTTTCATCATTTCATTGCTGCACTATGGAGCTCACTAACATCTTCCATTACAATGCTACTGCCAGACTGCTTTGCATAGAGGGACAGGCACCTGATGCATGTTAGGGCTCTGCAATTGCTTTCTCAGCATTCACTTACTTGACACTTATATGGTTGTTCTCAGCATCTCTGCCTTGCCTCGTCTTTTTGTGCATCGCTGCCTTCTTCAGAACTTATAGACTCACAGTAGTTGTCTCTCACCTTGTCTTTAGCGCAGCCACAAAGCCTGCCACTTGTCATATTTGCCAGCAGTGATCACTCAACAGGGTCATGTTGCTGCCCAGTTCTGACAAGTAATCACTGGACTTGAATCGTTAACTCTGTTTTTCTCTCCACAGATGCTGCCAGACTTGCTGAGTTTCTCTAGAACTTTCTTTTTACTTTTTCAGATCTCTAGCATCCTCAGTTCCTGTTTAATACTTCATAGTTTTATTATATTGCTGTATATTACTGTTCGTTGTCAATAGAGTATGCACCAGCAACTTATGTAGCAAGCTCATTGAATGTGCTTTAACCAAATGACCATGTCTCAAAGTCTAAGGGCGCTAGACCTCAATCAATTTAAGGGGAACTATTTTCAGGCAGGTGGTGTCACCACAGTCAGTCAAGGACAGCATTCCATTAACATCTTGGGGCTTGGATGTGGACAATCAGCTGCTTCGGATATTCAGAATGAGGGTTTGGATAGCACTGCATTTCAGAGAGTGTGCCACAGTCAATCCTGCAAGTCCATCATTCAGGTGACAGCCTTGGGGTCTGTTCACTTAAAGCCCAGGGGGATTGTCAAGGACCATTGCTGTTGTGGACAAGTTTGGAAGTCAGTTGTGAGAATTAACATACTGGGATGCGGTGGGGGAAACTACTGGAACCGCTTTACTCCAAACCTTGTTATAACCTTCTTTTGTATTTATGACATGAGCTTAATTCCAAAGTTGAGATTTGAGTGACTGCCCTTAATGTCTAAACGGCATTTATTGAATGTGACACTCTTGCAAAACTGAAGCCCAGAGGGATTACAATATTAAATTTGCAGCTAGGTCATTGAGGAGAGAAATAAGGAAACACTTCTCCATAAAATACCAGATTAATAAAAATTTTCAAGTTTGAAATTGATGAAGTTTCATTAAGTTAGGCTATCAACAATAAAGATGAATGATGCACAAAGGGAGTTGTTGAACACTTCAGCCATTCTCCAACTGGACGGCAGAAACAGGATTGAGGGGCTGAATGGCTTATTCCATATATATGTTACTATTACAGGCTAACTCCTACGGCTGGAGTCACATTTCGGACAAAGAGAGAAGATTGTGATTGCTTCTGTCGATTATCGCAGCCCGGGGACAACATCCCATCTTGTGCTGATAAATTACAAAAGTAGCTTTCATCTCACACAAGGAGCAGCCAATGACAACCTCCAAGAAGTCAGGATATAACCACAACCCCTTAACAATCACTGCAACTAACAAGAAAGTCTGAAAATTAACTTAAAATTTAACTTGCAATTGAATAAGAGGTTGCCTAAAGGGCAAACAGGATTAAGACCAGGAGGCCTTGCTTCTCAGAGGCAATTGTCAAAATACATAATATACGCAGTCTGCTGGGTAGAGCTGTGCAACCAAAATCTCAGAATAATTTCTGAAGTAGTTGTATAGCCTCATGATGAGTGGATTGTGTGATCTCTTTTAGGTGGAAGAATTAAGATGAATCATAGCCTTTTTTTAATTGTAGGTCCCTTACATTTTCTGGTATTAAACATAAAAATAAAATTTCAATGTATAAAATAAATCAAGAACAGCAAAATTCAAGTAATGCTCTGTAAAACTTAGCAAGAAAGGTGATGAGATTGTCCAGTAATTCCCTGGATTAAATTGTGAAAATCTACAACATCAAATGATTGACCTGACTCTGCAAGTGGAAAATGTCTTGCAATGTAGAAATAGTGGACAAAGATGTAGAAAAGCAACCAAGAAGTCATAGAGTCATAGAACTGTGCAGCATGGACACAGACCCTTTGGCCCAACTCATCCATGCTGACCAAATATCCTAAATTAACCCAGTCTTATTTGCCAGTATTTGGTCCATATCCCTCTAAACTCTTCCTATTCATATACCTGTCCAAATGCCTTTTAAATTTTGTACATATACCAGCCTCCACCACTTCCTCCGGCAGCTCATTTCATAAACATCTTTCATAAACAAGTTGCCCCTGATGTCCCTTTTAAACCTTTCCCCTCTCGCCTTAAACCTATGCCCTGTAGTTTTGGACTCTGATACTCTGGGGAAAAGACCTTAGCTATTCACCCTATCAATCTGCCTCATGATTTTATAAACCTCTATAATGTCACCCTTCAGCCTCTGATGCTCGAGGGAAAACAATTCCAGCCTATTCAGCCTCTCCCTATAGCTCAAACCATCCAGCTCTGGCATCAGCCTTGTAATTTTTTTCTGGACCCTTTCAAGTTTCACAACAGTCTTCCTATGACAGGGAGATCAGAATTGCACACAGTATTCCAAAAGGGGCCTAACCAATGTCATGTACAGTACATTTATTGATCAATGCACAGACCAGTAAAGGTAAACATACGAAATGCCTTCTTCACTATCCTGTCTACCTGTGACTCTGCTTTCAAGGAACTATGAACCTGCACTCCAATAAAAATGAATATTATCATGATTAATATTATGAACATGATGGACAAAATAGGAAATCCCCATGTCCATTTCTAGTGAGTCTGGACAGTAATTAAATAACTTTACCAAAGCTTGGAATTCTGATCCATCCACACTACCTCCTACTTATCTGTAATGTGCAGATATCCTGATCCTGGAAAAACGACAATACAAAAACCTGACCAAGCAAAGAATTTTCCACAACTTTGTGCTTGTGTTTAAAATACCAAGCCAATACATTGTTAATTTGTTCAAATTGTGGAATTCTTGTCCAGCTAATCAATTTGAACATATCTATATGTTTAAAGCATTTTCTGTTAGTTTCTAGGTATTGAACTGCTGAATTAGTGGTTAAATATTTGCAAACTGTCAATTTTATCTATAGTTCTTAAGCATTTTTTAAGGATAATTTCAGGGGCAAGCTCTTGATGATTTTTATCAATTTCAAGTGTATTATCACATATTGTGTTTTTGGCTCTGGACAGATAAACCTGCTGTGCCTTCTTGAGCTCTAGCAGTGAGATTTAAAATTGTAATTTCCTATCAATTCCCACCGAATATACAAAATTCAACAAATTTGGAGAACACTTTGTCAAATAAAAGAAACTGAATAAGTTCCAACTCATCTTATTTGCTTTGAGAATTGCAGATACTGATGCCTTCAGTCTGATAGACATCTCAAAGGAACTCAATGTAATTTAGATTATATTCATAACTTTCATTTGTGTGTCTTCCAAAGCAGTGTTTTTATCTATTTTAACCAAGCTCCTGAGATTCTCCACTTTGTACGTTTCATACACAAAGTAATCTAACAAGGGACTTAATACTTAAAATGAACTGTATCTGATCCGCACCACTATCTCAATCTTTTTAATTAGCTTCGCTAACAGAATTAATCAGAGCCTTAAATACAGGGCTCGCTGGATTTAAAAGTCCCATCTATTCAGAAATACAATTATGCTAACAAACTCAATTACATGCCTCAGCTGTTTTTCAAATTGCTGCCTCAATTTAAAGTCTGACCAGATTTTGTTATTTTGTAAAGTTATTATGGCAAATTTTTTGAGTTGTTTGCTATCTACTTGATAATCTTCACTGAAACAGATTTTACATTGCCTTATATATCAATAAATGGTGAACATAAAACAAAGTATGTGGCTATTTAAGAAAAGCCTTGAAGCTGTGTTAGGTGGCACGGTGACTCAGTGGTTAGCACTGCTGCCTCACAACACCAGGGACCCAGGTTCAATTCCAGCCTCAGGTGACCATCCGTGTGGAGTTTGCACATTCTCCCTGTGTATCCATGTGTTTGCTCTGGTTTCCTTCCACAGTCCAAAGATGTGTAGGCCAGATGAATTGGCCGTGCTAAATTGCTCCTAGTGTTAGGTGCATTAGTTCGAGGGAAATGGGTCTGGCTGGGTTACTCTTCGGAGGGTCAGTGTGGACATGTTGGGCTGAAGGACCTGTTTCCACACTGTAGGGAATCTAATCTAATAAAAAAGACTGTAATTGAAGTTGTTGGTGAAAGTGTGTACTCTAGGTGTAGCTTCACACAGCTACATTGGTGGTCAGGTATGTGTTTTCTTCAACAAAAATTACAGTTGAGAAAGGTATTTTACAAGTTTTAATAATAGCATAATACTGTACCAGTTACTTTTGAAAGAAATTTCCTCCCCCTATTTTGAAAACTTTAATTATTGTTTGGGTTAAATTCAAAGGCACCTCGTTCAGATAGCCATTTTTCAGGTGTCATCTTAACTATTGAGTGCCAGTAGCCACTAACCACACACTTACTGATCTAAGATATGATCAATCACATCAGGAATAGGAGTCGGCCATTCAGTCCTTTTCTAAAATCATGACCGATCTGATTGTGACCTTAATTACATTTTCCTGTCCACCCTTATTCTATTTGATTCCCTTCTCAACCAAGAATCTACTCCTTACACAGCCCTGGTTACTCGTGCTCAGGATAAGTGGAAACCTCAATTAAGTTCCAAAGCGATCATCTCATTGGGTGCTGATCAAGCTCTGAACTTGGATCGATTATGTATGGCCCCATTCCACTATCATTTCAGAGGAACCTCTTTAAAATCTAAATTAGTCATGTATTGGAATTTTCCTTTAAATTCTATGTCTTGTAAGCTATTTGTTCAACATAGCTCTTGCAATAATTAGATTCAAATCCATTCTTGATGTTTGTATAATTGAAATAAAGATTGTGAATGGCAATGAAAAGTCTTTAAAAAAATCAACAATACTATGAGTAAGGTTAACAGTTTACTTCCCTAAAGGATGTTAGTCAGCCAGAGGGATTTCCCCTGATGGTTTTGTGGTCATTGTTAAATCTTAATTCTAGATTTGTATTAAATCCAATCTCCACCATCTGTCCTGGCACGATTTGAAGCCAGGTCACCAAAGAAAAATCACCTGGGTCTCTGGAGTAATAACCTAGCAACAATACCACCTGGCCATCATTCAAAGAATGATGGAGAAACTCAGCAGGTCTGGCAGCATCTGTGGAGCGACAAAGACAGTTAACATTTTAAGCCCAGTATGACTTCTTCAGAACTGTGGTCATTTCTGCTGAGTTTCTCTGGTACTTTCTATGTTTGTACTTGTTCTCATTGGCTAATCCATCTCTGGCTTCCTAAGCTGCCTTCCCATCCTCGAATTCAAATCAGGTCCGGTCTGACAGCAGAGTTCTCGGTGTTCTGATATTTGATGATTGATGCGAAGCGTACGCTTAATATTGTTCTCATGCCAAAATATGTTGTGAGGTCAACCATAGTTTCAGGACCATTTTTTTGTTTAGCAAATATAAATCTAAGTTGACTGGTATTGTGAAGGAAACTACCATATTAGTGTCTGAAGTCATGCAAGTGTTTTGGCTGAAGTGACAGGAAGTGTTGTGACTGAAACTTATTTAATATTCTGATATGTGTTGCATTGACCTTGATCCCTTGACTTGAGACCTAAAACTGAATTGTATTTCCCCAGGTAGTAATTTTCCATGATCCTTTTGTGCCTTATATTGGATCCCCTTGCTATGAGTGCTAAAAAAAAAGTGGTGATGCTCACCTTAGGTTGCTTAGGTTTATATTTATTTGTTTATTTTTCTCACTGACACTTTCATTGCCATTTATCTGTTTCTGTAAATATATGATTTCTTTGAGCTGGGACAGTCCTAATTCAAAAAGATCTTGTAATGCTTTTTAAAAACATGCATCCAAACAATATCATAATAAGGCTTGCAGGGACCAAATAGATTGCATATGAAAATGTAATGTATCTACCATTTAGTGTCATTGAAAGATCGAGGGCCCAGAAAACTTGTAATAGAATCGTAATCAGACAAAAATGGATGCCAAGCTAGGTTAGAAAGTGGGTTTAAAAGAGAGGCAATGGAAAAGTTTAGGAATGAAGTTTCCAAGTGTTGAGCTGAAATAGCTGAAAATACAGCTGTCAATAGAGTTGCAGGGAGAGGAAGAGGCTAGAATAATATAATGGGATCTTCAATATCCACCTAAGGAGGGAAAAAGGCTCTCTTTTTAACATTTACTTAACAAACAGAAAGACAGGGTTATCAATTGGGCATTACTCCCTCAGGACACTGGAGTGGTAGTCTGAACTATGTGCTCAATGGCCTGGAGTTTAAACACATAACCCGTTACTCAAAGCTAAGCCACATATAACTTTGAAATCACTACATGCCCTTACCATGGTTTGCTTTCATTTTCTGTATTATTTTGAAAAGGAGTGGACAAAATGAAGATCGTTCTTATCACCATCTGCTGTGATTCTCCTTATTCTACTGTGCTTGGAGGGTCTTCTGTTCCTTATTTTCATGGCTGTCATATTTAGCACCCAAATACATTCTATCTACTCAGATAAAATAGGAGCAGAGCAGTTAAAAAAAAGGATGAGAAAAGGTGCACTAAAAATAAAAGCTCCTAGGGAGCCCATGAGATGAATAGAGTGATTGCATTGTCAGTGTCACATCCGATGTCTATCTGGTATTCAAATCAGCCTTCTGATGTCTTGTACAGCTCTCAAGGGATCCTCTTGTTATACCTATTGCAATTTCAACATATTGTTATGAATGTGAGGGTTCATAAGATTGTTATGTTTTGGTGTATTACTTTAAGATAAAATAGAATAGTGAAGAGAGTCATTTCATGGTTTTCAATTCTGCCCAGCGTCATGCCTGGGTGGTTTTGTTACCATAGTGTGGAGGTGCCAGTGTAGGACAGGGGTGGACAAATGAAAAATCATAAAACACCAGGTTATAGTCCAACAGGTTTATTTGGAAGTACTAGCTTCCAGAGTGCTGATACTTCATCAGGTAGCAGTGGGGCAGGATCATAAGATGCAGAATTTATAACAAAGGATCATAGTGTCATGCAATTAAAACAATACATTGAACAAATCTAGATTGCTGTTAAGTCTCTCATCTTTTGGAATGGGTTGCAGGTTTTGGTTCATTAATATGTAAATCCCAGAACTACTTTTAAGTCACATTCTCAATGAAAAACCTTTCTGAGGGCTACCAGACAGAACACAAGAGGGAACATGGATTAAAGAGACACATTTAGTGGCAATCTAAAAGAAGATTTGTCATGGTGAAGTCCCACAGAAGAATTGCTGGATACACGTCCACCTGATGCTTCTCTGTAAACTTAGAGGACTTTGACAGCCACCCAACACTTAGCAAAATGGATTGAAGCACATCTGTTGGAAGCTGGGAATGATGTTGGATTGTTCCTGTAAAAACTGCAGTTCTTCACAGAGCGAACAATGAAATATAAAGCTGTGGCATGGGGTTTTTGACATTTTAAAATGAGGGATACTTTTTTTGTTGTTTGGTGTAGTTGTTGCCTGCTTAGAAATGTTTACTCAATGTTGCTTCGATTTTGTTGTTGTGGAAGTCTTAAAACTGGATATCTTACTGTGTATTTCCTTTGAACTAATAATTAGGAATTCAAATATCTTGTTCAAGTTTATTGGTCTCTATTGGAGATAATAACAAAACAATTAGATTTTGGACCAGATGGTTGCATGGAATAAACAGGGAATGCTTACAGGAGCATTTGACACTGCTGAAACAAGGAAATATCGAAGGCATAATTTCAAATAAAATAATATTGCTTCACTTTGCAATAAAATTCTTTCTCTACCTTATAATTTCCCAAAATGATAACAGTAACTACACGGTACTATCACTATCATTTATTCTACATGTATTCAGTCAGTAATGATGCATGGGTTTCATTCAGAAAGGGTTACAGAACCAAGACAATATTAGATAAAATTACAACAGGGAAGCTATTTTGATGCTATTTATTTTCATCAGCTGAAGATCAGTCTCTGAAATGTCATTCTGCATCGGTCGATATTGTGCTTTTGTACTCTTGAAGATTCATACAATTCTGTGCGGCTGATGGATACAGATCAATAGATGTGTGTAGCTTGGTCCATATCAAAAATTCAGCTGTTTTACTTCCTTTTCGTCGTAAATTGTAATTACTTCAAATATTGATCAAAGCATAAATAAATAAATCCCTAAATCGAAAATTTGTGAAACAATATCTGTAGACTAATTGCTCTGATCTTTTGCCTTAGACTTTTTGACAATGTAGTAATACTGTTCACTCAAAAAATGATTTCATACTGTATATAGATATATATTGTTGAAACTAATCTCTAAGCATTTGTAAGTTACTAACTGTATAGTAATTGTATAGTAATTGCAAGACAATAGTCAAATATCAGACTTGGTTCAGGGTAGTGCTGCCACCTCTGAGTAATAAGTGATGGGCTGAAGTCTGAGTTGAGGAATATGAGGAAATAACCCAGGCCAATAATTGAATGTGATACTGAAGAAGACTCACCATGTTGCAAGTTATGGCCTTCATTAAACTGTGCATATTCTCTCAAGTGGAACTGAAAGATTTCACAGCACTGTTTCAAAGAACAGTGAATTTTTCTCCAGTGTTCTATCCTTTACATTTCTCAAAAAAGCACCAAAAGAAAACATTAAATGACCACTTATATCACTTATGTTTGCAGGAACTTGCTGTGTCTAAGTCAGTTGCTAGCATTCCTATGTTACAACGTTACAATTCATGACTATTTTATTCCTTTACAAGTGCTTTGGAACAAGTTGAGACCATGCAAGATTAATACAATAAAGTAACCCAAGGTATTTGACAGTATCATTATAAGACAAAATTGGCACTGGGCCTCAATGGAGGTATTGGGGCAGGTGACAAAAACATTGTCAAAAAATAATCTGAAGGTTATTGAGGAAGTTGAAGAGCTCAGAATTTAACTGAACACACTATAGTGTATCCAGGACATCCCTGTAACCTCCTCCAGCCTACTAACCTTTGGAAATTCAACATCTTTCCAACTGCAATAGTGAAGTGTAAAGGTTCAGAGTTGTAGAGATGTTGAATTTCTGGAGGATAACAGGCTTGGAGGAGATTACAGGGATGCCATGGAGAAATGTGTATTCAAGCATGAGTATGTTAAACATCATTTCAAAGTACAGTGAGCAAAGGTGTGTGGGGAGGTTGAGACAATGTGAATTATAGAATATGTCATAGCAAAACTTTGAATAATTTTCCTGAGCTCAATTGGTAGATGAGAAATAATAGATGGCAATGGGCAGGTGCTTAAGGGACTCTGGAGAACTGGCAATCCATAGGAAATGATTCTTTGGTTGTGGTACTTCAAGTGCAGTTTTAATCCCATAGGCTAACATCACACATGTTCTGGCTGGAACCAGGAAAACTGGCAGAATGACCTGCAAGGATCATGTGTGGAGATCTCGTTATTCAGAAGCGGGTTTGATTCCGTGGCAGGGCAGTTTTCCTTGTGGGGCACAGAATTGTATTCCTGTTCCTCAGAATCCGACAAGAAATGTTTTATGCTCTTTTCAGGCTTTTCTGTCCACATTGGATCTAGCAGGGAGCTAAGATGATGTCTTAAATATGATGTGAAAGTTTGGTCTTCTGAGGAATGGTTCATAAGTTCAGAAGATACAGGAGCAGAATTAGGCCATTCAGCCCATTAAGTCTGCTCCATCATTCAAACATGGCTGACATGCTTCTCACCCCCATTTTCCTGCCTTCTCTCCATATCCCTTCAACCCATTATCAATTAAAAATCTGTCTAACTCCTCTTTAAATTTACTCACTGTCCCAGCATCCACCGCATTTAGGGTAGCGAATTCCATACATTCACAACCCTTTGTGAGAAGTAGTTTCTCATTAACTCTGTTTTAAATTTGCTGCCCCTTATCCTAAGACTATGACCTTTCATCCTAGAATGCCCCACAAGAGGAAGCATCCACTCCACATCTGTTTTATCCACATCTTTTATCATCTTGAATACCTCTATGTGATCGCCACTCATTCTTCTAAATTCCAGAGTATAGGCCTAAACTGTTTAATCTCTCTTCATACGACAAACCTCACATCTCTCGGATCAATTAAATGAACCTCCTCTCAACTGCCTCCAATGCCACTATGTTGTTCCTCAAATAAGGGGACCAAAACTGTGCACAATATTTCAGGTGCGGTCTCACCAATACCTTGTATAGTTGCAACAATACTTCCATACCTTTATATTCTATTCCTTTAACTATAAATGCCAACATTCCATTTGCTTTCTTTCAGTAGATTGAATAGGCTGGATTTGTTTCCACTGGAGTTTAGAAGAGTGAGGGGATGACTTGATTGAAATGTCTTAACAAGATATCAAGTATATTTTCTCTTGTGGCTCATTCCACAAATAGCAGGTACAATTTCACAATTAAGGGTTATTCAGGATAGTAATCAGCACATTGTTTGCTTATGTGTGAAGGCATTGTGTTTCCTTTATGTGAATACAAATTATAATTTGAAACCACCATTTTCTTAGAGACAAGGAACGTTGAGATCTTTCCTGTTGCTGCCAATGCTGGAAATGTGAACAAAATATCAATTTTAATCTCTTCAAAATACACGTGATAGTTCATTTACATACTTGTATGCTTGCTGCATTGAAGGGCAAAATGAGATATAATTTGCAACCGGATACGTATTTTGGCTTTAGGGCTGAGTAATGCAATTCCAATTTGGATTATTAAATGTTAATATGTAACCTGCTGTTTTAGATGATTATATCAGATCCATAGGTTGCAGTTCTATGACTTTTTTTTCATGGTTTGTAAATCTGAATGTTGGCTTGTACGTGATAAAATTGCATTTCTGCTGACTTTTACAACAATATACCCACTATTACAAAGCTGTCTGTAACAAGAACCTATATTTCTTAATGCGTCTTTTACTCCAGCAGCTAGCAGCCTGATCATGAATAAGAAATGGGTAGCAAACATAGACGATAGCACGGTGCAGTTCAGATACTGTGCAGAATTAGCATAGATAAATCTTTCCACCAGTAAAACTGAATAATGAGCTCATGTTTATGGCAATGCTCATTTGATGTACCTAATTAAAACAGTATTCAGTCAATATGCAGAAGGAAAATTGATTTTAATTACAGGCTTGATTGCAAAATACAACAATGACAACATTAACGGTGCTGTTGGACAACAGCTGGCATGGAAATTAAGTACAATTGTCATGATAAACAAATACAGTTTATCATAATCTTATTTCATGCTCTCTTTCATGTTATGCTGTTGAAGTGCTATGGTTGCCTATTAGCAATTGCAAACAGGAATATTTTCCTCTTCAAATTATTCACTCGCAATTCAATGGCTATCCATCTGTTTCATGTCAGATTTAAAGACAATAACTGGCTCATTTAACTTCTCTCACAAACATTTCACACTGGCAACAATTTTAACATCATTCATAGATACATTCAGACTTTGAAACAACAATGGTTAATTCCCAATGATGTGAAACAGATTAGATTATTATTACTGTAAACTGCCCTGCCACACAATCAAACCCGCTTCTGAACCATGAGGCCTTCACACATGATGCTTGCAGGTCATTCTGCCAGTTTTCCTGGCTCCAGCCATAATATGTATGATGTTAGTCTGTGGGGTTTAAACTGCACTTGAAATACCACAACCAAAGAATCATTTGGTTGCCAGCTCTCCAGAGCCCCTCAAGCACCTGCCCATTGCCATCTATTATTTCTCATCTACTAACTGAGCTCAGAAATGTTTTAATGTTTAAATGTATTCCATTAGTTTTCACTTACAAACAGACCCACTTTCATTTTCAGTTGGAAGCTCTTCTAGGGTCACAACATATTTCCCACTCAGTTTAGGAGTGGTGTCCTTGTCTGGGAAGACAGGGATAATTGTATATTATAAAATGATAGCTAATTTTGGAATCCGGGGTGTTTTGTAGCAGTCAAGTGCATGTCAGAGATTGAGAATAATGTCATGAATGATCACCTACTGACTCACTGAGGCCTGTCCACTCTCTGTAAGGCACAAACCAGGAATGTGATTGAATGCTCCCCATTTGGCCAAAGGGCTGTAACTCCACAACTCTCAGGAAGATTGAAACAGTGAGGATAAAGCAGCCTGTTGATAGGTACAGTTCAATCACTTTAAACACTCATTGCTGTCTGTACCACTGCCACAGCAGCAACAGTTTCCACTGTATTGTATTCACTGGATTCACACCGATGTGTTCACTTTACAGCCTTACTGTCTTCATATTATTAAATTAGGAAGGGCTTATAAAAGATTTACAAGGATGTTGCTGGGAATGGAAGGTTTGAGTTATAAGGAGAGGCTGGGTGGGCTGGGACTTTGTTCACTGAGCACAAGAAGTTGAGGCGTGTCCTTACAGAGGTTCATAAAATCCTGAGGAGCATAGATAAAATAAATGGTAACGGTCTTTTCTATATAGGGTAGGGGAGTTCAAAACTAGAGGGTGAACTTTTAAGGTGAGAGGAGAAAGCTTTAAAAGACCTAAGGAGCATCTTTTTTTCACACAGAGGGTGGTTTGTATGTGGAATGAACTGCCAGAGAAGGTGTTAGATGCAGGTACAGTTACAACTTTTGAAAGGCATTTCAACTGGTACATGAATGTGAAGGTTTGAAAGGGTTATGGGCCAAACGCAAGCAAGTGGGGCTGGTTTAGTTTGGGAAACTTAGTTGGCATGGTCGAGTTTGACTGAAGGGTCTATTTCCATGCTGTATGACTCTATGTACAAGATGAACTACATCTTGACAAGCTTCCTTCCAGAGCACCTCCCAAACACACAATCTCTCGTCTTGGAAGGACAAAGGCAGCACATACATGAGAACGCAGCCATTGGCAAGCACCCCTCAGGGTCACATAACATCCTGACTTGGAACTATATTGCCATTTCTTCAGTGTCACTGGTCAAAATCCTGAAATAGCCCTGTACCTACACCACCTGGATTGTAACAATTCAAGAATGCAGCTTACCACCATCTTTTCAGAGAAATCAGGGACAGGAAAATAATTGATGGCCTCATCACCAACTTTCACATCTCTTGAATGAATGAAATAAAGTTACACTTTGCATTATTCTGTAACTGTCTATGATCAGTTATTTTTCAGTAATGCTACTACATCACATTTGTAATCACATACCTGCAATGGGATTTCAAATTTCCAATGGTTTCCTGCTCACTAGTCCTTTATTGTAGTCTTGTTTCAGTAGTACTGTTGTTACTTTCAAATCAGTGAGTGTAATTTTTTAGCTGATCCTCGCAGCAGCGGATTATTATTATAATTCACCCTACCCTCCAGACATCATATTTGTGAAGGCACTCATATGTAATAAGATATGACTAACCCATTGTCTTCCCACCTACTCCCAGTTATGGGAGTCAGTTTTCCATCCTTACTGCAGTAATACCTTTTACTGAGGAAGGGGAAATTCAGCCCTTACCCAGCATTGACACACCACACGTGCAAAGATGTTATTTGCCTACCTCACCTGAACTGCAAAATCCATACACCCCTCCTGCCACCAGACACATTCCCTGACTCCACCCAACAGTGGCCATAATGTTAGGATTACTCAGTTGTTGACCAATCAGATTGACTGGCAACTCTCAAAGATGGAACTTGCTTTCCCAGAGGGGTGGACATCCCATATTTACTGTATTATCACTGCAGGGCAACCATTTTTCAAAGTTGTCTGGCTTATGAGTGAGCTTTGGTAAGAGACTGGGAGGTGTAGATGTACAAAAGGACTTAGGTGTCATAGATTCATAGAGTCATAGAGACGCACAGCATGGAAGCAGACTCTTCAGTCCAACCCATCCATGCCGACCAGACATCCCAACCCAATGTAGTCCCACTTGCCAGCACCCAGCCCATATCCCTCCCGTCCTTGTCAATAAGTCACTAATGGCTAACATGGAGCGGGCAGCAAGCTACTGGAAGAATAGAATGTTTGCCTTTATCACAAGAAGATTTGAGTACAGAAGTAGTGAAGTGTTGCCTCAATTGTAGAGGAGCTTGCTTCTTCTGTGCCTGGAGTACTTTACACAGTTTTGGTCTCCTTATTTCAGGAAAGATATTTTTGCCTTTGAGGGAGTACAATAAAAGTTCGCCAAATAGCAAGACTGTCCTCTGCAGATAGAATGGAAAAATTAGGACGGAATTCTCTCGAGGTTTGAAGCATGAGAGGTAATCTTATTAAAATCTACAAAACAATTAAAAGGGATAGATAAGGTAGATGCAGGTAAGATTTTCCCTCGTTGGCAGTCTGGAAGCAGAGGGCACAGTTTTTAAATAAGGGGAGTGTTGCTTAGGTCTGAGATAAGGAGAGAAATTTGTTTACTCTAAGGGTTGTGAACCTTTGGAATCTGTACCACAGGGGGCTGGGGAAGCTTAGTGTTTGAGTATTTTAAGATATAAATTTATAAGTTTCATTTTAGCAATGCCATACAGAGTTATGGGAATGGTAAAAGGCATTGAAATATTTATTCAGCCAGGATCATGTTGTATGACAAGGCCATCTTGATGGGCTGAATGAGTCAAAATTAGAGTGCTGCTGGAAAAGCACAGCAGGTCAGGCAGCATCTGAGGAGCATCCTGCTCCTCGGATGCTGCCTGACCTTCTGTGCTTTTCTAGCACCACTCTAATCTTGAGCATCTGTAGTACCCATTTCTACCTTAATGGGCTGAATGGTTAACACCTATTCCTGTATTTTCTATGGTTAATTGGGGAAACAATATGAGTAAAACTCAGTCTATGGCATTCTTCATGGTTTGATATGCACCTGATTTGATTTATTGTTGTCACATGTACCTAAGTACAGGGAAAGATTTTGTTTTGCGAGCAGTAAGGCAGATCATAGCAAACAAAGGCATAGAATAAGATTTGCTGTAGAAAGCTTGCAAACAGTCGCTCGGTGTCAGTGCCATCTTGAATCATGCCTATTTTACAGGGCAGCCAGTCCCTGTGCAAAGTTTCACAAATAAGTTAATTGTCAAACAGAAAATTATTGGCTCAAGACTCATTCCTGGATGTAATCATATGATTTCAAATGACACTGGATATTGAGTTAGTTATACTGTTGGAAATGCTATTTTTTGAATATTACATTCAGATCCCATTTATATCTCAGATGGATTTAATAGTTCCCCAGGGACTGTTTGAAAAAGAGAAGCAGTCCTATCCTGATATCGTGAGATCAAGATCCACAATTTGACCATCAACCAACACTGCTAACAATAGATTAACTGGTCTTTTATCTCATTGCTATTTGTGGGACATTGTGTATAAATTAGCTGCCTTGTTCCCTTCAATATATCACCTATCACTTCAGTAGTATTTCACGACGTCTGAAGTGATTTTGCACATTCTGAGTCTGAGAAAAGTACCAGTGAAAATAAAAAGTCATTGCTTTCTAGAGATTGACACTGGTTTGTAAATCTGTCATTTCTATTCGTGGGATGATGCTTGGTTATAATTCCTAAGGAGATGTAATGAGTTAGTGGTAATTTCTGGTAATTAGTGGTAATTAGTAATCCAGAAATGCAGGCTGATGTTCTGGGGACAAGGGTTTGAATTATACCACAGCAGATGGGGAAATTTTAATTCAAGAAATCTGAATTAAGAACTAGTCTAATGGCGACCATGTAACCATTGTCGACTGTCATAAAAACCCATCTGGTTCACTGATGTCCTTTAAAGCAGTGATTCTCAACCAGTTTTTGGCCATGCCGACCCCAACAGGAACTCTTCTCAGGTTCCAGGGGCCAATTTCAAACAGGGGTACAACTTGAATAGATAAACAAAAAATTGTTTATTATTGAACACCTTGTGGCCCTCTTCAAATGTACCACGGCCCCTAAAGGAGCCATGTGGCCCCTGTTGAGAATGGCTGCTCCATGAATGAAATATCTCACCCATACCTGATCTGACCCATACGTGAATCCAGACCCACAGCAATGTGGCTGACTCTTAACTGCCCTCTGAAATGGGCTAGAATGCCATTAATTTGTCTGGAAACTGCCATAATGCCCGAAACATCGATTCTCCTACTCCTCGGATGCTGTCTGACCTGCTGTGCTTGACCACCAAACGCTTGACCCCAATCCAGCCAGTTACCAACTTATTGGTAGCAAAGTGATAGCAGAGTTTTTTGACAATGCTATGAATTGGAACTTGTAAAGGAACAACCAGCTCAATTCCTGACATAGAGGTTCTACTCCTGGAAAACACTGCAGAAGTTCTTCAGGATGACACCTTAAGCCCAACCATCTTCAGCTGCTTCATCAATGATCTTCCCTCCATTATAAGGTCAGAAATGGGTGTGCAATCATCAGTGAGCATAATGTTCAGCACCATTTGCTGCTCCTCAGATAGAGAAGCAATTCATGTCAAAATTCAGCAAGACCTGGACAAGTGCTGATAAGTGGAAAGTGACATTTCCCTCCATGCATGTGCAGGGAATTATTATCCCCAACAACAGAGAATCTAAACATCACCCTTTGACCATTCAAGGGCATTACCAACACTGAATGCCCCACTATCAACATCCTCAGGTGTCTCCCATTAACTATTTCATTGACCATTGCAGTGATAGGTGACATCTCTCAGGAGCTGCTGAGTTTCCTGACTGTCTGTTTGTTTGTTTGGATGTTGAACAAGTTCAAGTTTAACCCTCGATTGTCTATATTTTGTGGTCCCTGGTTCATTAATTAAAAAGGTAATCTTTGGCTCAGCCAGGGAGGATAAGATTTTTTTTTGTGTTCTTTATTTAATGCTGAAATAAACTGTTACCTCTGAGGCATTGTGTAATATAGCAGCAGATTAAAATTGTCCAAGAGAAGATTCTTCAAGAGAACAAAAAGCAGGAATAAATGCAGGCTGTGTTGCTGCTAAGGACATTTGCATCCATCCAACTTTAATGTAGTCAGTACAGTTAGTTATCAAAATTGTTCAATACTCCATCCTTACTATTTCCACCTAATCTGTGTCCATTCCTAGAAAACAAATGTACTGTCACATTTTCAACTGCTCAGGTATGGCCTTTTATTTGTTCTAACTCTTTACTGAGCAGGAAGTGTTTATTTGAAGACATGAGAGTCAGTTATCTGATCATATTGCTCTCCTGCCCCACCCTGTTTGATGTTAAACTGCTATTCTCAGTGAGTGATCAGGACACCCTCCAAAGAATGTGAGACCTCCTTCAAAATATGTACAACGTTTCTGATGTGGTCAGAGATCTACCTGCAATTTCAACATGATTGTAGTGCTTGATTAAACTTGTCTGACTCTAGATCCTTGCAACATGCTTGAGTGCCTGTTGGTGGAGCTGGTGAGTCAAGTGAGGAGCTCCTGACTCCCAGAGAAATTTCATGAGAGATGCGACATGTTGCAAATTCTGTAAACTCCTTAAGATTTTAAAAGACATATAAATAAACTGTTTGAACATAGAACTATCCCTAATAAATAAGATATGCAATAAAATGATCTGAACACAAGTGGCAACAAAGGTGTTGGGGAACAATTTAAATATACAGACCCAAATGCTATTTATTTCTTTGTCAGTCCCTCCTGTGTCCTGAGTTAGGGTATTTGGGGTTCAGGCCCTGCTTACTCACAATGGGGATGAGGCAGTCAAAATGTAGGAGTGATCTATAAGGATACTTGTATGTGGTCTTAGAGCAGAAAACCAACGAATATTTGAATAGCTCATAGTCAGTGCTTTTCTGTTCAATATGACAGTCAGTGTTCTCTGTTTTAAAATCAAGGCTATGGTCAAAGTTAAGTGTGGTGATTGAATGATATGTGTTCTGTCAGATACAATTGAGTTTATGAAACAATTTGACATCTACATATAAATTTTGTACAGCATCCAATGAACTGATTTGTGAACAATTAATTCAATTCTACAAATTTGTGAATGTCTGCTCAGGGAAGATGATGTCTTAATCTTGGAAAAATCCATGAGCTTGACAGACTAAATTGAATCTATCTGGTTAAATTCAAAGACGTTACAAAGGCCTTCGAGGCTGCAGGTCTGTGCTCTGAATTGCAGCCACAGCCTAATCAATCAGCTCAAATGCAATGCTTTTAGACAAGGACATTTCTAAGTATGGGCCCCATCACAGTCTGATATCATCAACAGCACCAAAACTGTGGAATGCTCACTAAGTCACAATACCCACATTCAACTCTGAGAGTGAGAGGTTGGGGGAGGAGAAAGTGCATTTTATGCTTAAAATAGAACTTGTTTGCAAATGTAAATCGATAATCAAGGAAGACATCACTGATTTGACATGTGGAGGAGTCTTTTCCTGAGAGTAAAATATGACCTGTTCATACCATCACAAAAGGTAAAACATCCAAGTCATCTTGAGAAATGTAGCCTTTTCTTGTGGAAATGGTTTGACCACAGGATTGTGCACAAGAATCATGGGAAGAGAGATTCAGGAGAGAGACTATTCTGAGGAAAATTGCATAAAGCGTTGGTTCAGATTCACTTCTCCTTAAGTGACATCTGCTATCCACAACAGTAAACAAATATTCAAATAAGATGTGTGTGGTAAAGCCTTTATGGCTCCCTCTGGGCCTAAGAGTTATAAAATGGCACACAACTGAAGATGGGAATATTTGTCTGTATTGTGACCAGAAAACTGCCACCAATGATGCATTAACTGTGCAGGTTTGAGGATGAGGATATTTTTCCTTTTTGAGTAATATTGATCAGACATCTCTTCAGGTTGATCAGAGAACCATAGCATCAGATTTGTTGATCTAATAGTAAATATCAGAGACCTTTTGTATCTCAAAGGTTACATTTGTACAAAGAGGAGATAGACAAGTTAAAACTGAAGAAATGACTTGAGATATAATTTTTGTTTTGTTTAGAATGATTGAATCAAATTGTGTGGGAGGGAGATACTTCATTTAAAGGAGAAAGATTAAACATTTGCTTAAGCTTGTCTGATCACAGATCCTTGTACAATGATTGCTTTTGTCTGTGAGTGGAGTTACTGAATAAAGTGACTAACTTGTCTCAGAGAAAATTGAAGAGAGCCAGGAAAGGTTGCTCCTCACTAACATTAGATTTCTTTTGAAGCTTTTGTAAAGTTCTTTGATGTTTTTGTCATGTTCTAAATTCAAACAGTTTATTTTAAAAGTCTCTACATTGTTCTGCAATAAACAAGACACACAAAGCTCCATCTAAACACAGCAGAGAGCAGAAACAGCTCCACCAGATTAGTCAGGAAGGAGATTTGGGGCCAGAAAAAAACCCAGAAGATCAATTTTAAATCTTTACTTTAGGGACAAAGGACTTTGGAACAGAAGCAAGCAATTTGGCCCTTTGACCTCGTTCCATCATTCAGTAAGATAGTGGCTGATCTGGCCATAGACTCAGTGCCATTTTCTTGATGGTATCCCATAACCTTTAACTTTCTTAAGTTAAAGATTTTGTTAAGGCCCAGGAATGCTTTTCTCAACTTCATGAAGAAAATTGTCTTTTGCCAAGATTCTATCACCCCACCTTATGATCTTTGTCTGATCCTCATATCTTGCTAACCACCTTCATTCTGAATGCAACCAGAGGCACCCTCACCACAGATAATATACCACAGTTCTGAGGATGTGTCACTGGTCACTGAAGTGTTAATTCTGATTTCTCTCCACAGATTCTGCCAGACCTGCTGAGGTTATCCAGCAATTCCTGGTTTTGTTTCTGAGAATAAAGCTTTATAAACTGTGCATCTAAAAACTCTGGAATTGCGTGACAAGTTATAACTTTGCATCATTACCCCTTGGATCTGATCCATTATCCAATCTCAGACTACCATCTAGTGGCCTAAAATCTGCAACAGGCAAAGCAGTGCTCTGAGCGTATTTGTTTAACTTTATTTCTGGAAATCTTAGGAGTAATTCTAATGCTGTGGCGCAATGGAAACAGAGTGGGAAGTTAAAATGCCCTAGGGTTTAATTGTTAGGCTCCCACTCTTTTCCCAAAGATTCCAATCTTTTGGATGAAAAAAACACTTTATTTAAACTGGATGCCTCCAGATGAACAAGGCACAGACTGCAGGGTATTATAATTCTGTGACATGCCAGAAAAGGAGGTGTCCACTTGTAAAATTAGCAGTGCATTCTCTGATACTATCAGGGCACAAATGCTATTTAACGCAGAGGCCTTTGTGGACGGTGTTGTGAGAAGTGGACTCAGGGTCAAAAGGAGCTGAAATAGATATGTTTGTTTTCACTTTTTTTGACTTTCCTAAAGGTCCCACAAGAAATGTTTACAGCTCTCCAGCTTGGGGCTTCCCAGCCTTCCTCAAATGACGGTGCATCCTTCTCAACCATCCTACCTGAACATCTCCCAAGTTCTGTGTCCATTCTGTGACTAGTTTATGCCAGCTCCCTTCTGCTGCTGCTGGTCAATTTGAGGTGTTAGACCTTACTGGCCCTGTGCAAATGTGGTGCAGCAATTAACGTCTCTTGCTTTGAAAATTTGTGATGCTTTTTGCCTGGCTGATTATCTCTCCCATCACCTTCATCACTACTCCCTATCAGAGTTTGTCTGGTACCCACACCACTCCTGCCCCAAGTTAAAATCAGGCTTCTGGTTTAGATTCTGGGAAACAAATGTCATTCCTGGAGATAGCTATGAATGCTGGAAATCGATTCTTCATTTCTTATGAATTATATATTTACTTGTTGCATTTGAATGTAATTGAAACTTACTGGAACAAACAATGTTTACTGCTAAATGTTGTCATGTAATTTTCATCAGAGTATATAACAGTTTTGGTTTTCATTTCAACTTCTTTTAAAATATGTGCATGTGTTTGCCATCTCTGGACATATTTAAAGTAACTTGGCAGGGGTGTGAGATCCAAAGTGTGTGTTCAGTGGGGCAGATGAGTGGCCAAAATTAGAAGGGATGGAAAGTGAGTCAAGGAGGCAAAATAATTATAGGCCAGTGAAGGCACAAGGGTGTTTGGCAAGGTTGAAAAGTATTTACATTAATGTAAGGAGTCTGTCAAACTAGGCAGAAGAGTTAAGGGCAAACATTTAACAATAGAGGTATAATGTCAGTGTTGTCACAATCTCATGGTTGAGAGAAGGGTAAGATTGACAACTCGATATTCCAGGCTGTGTCTTCAGGTGAGCCAGGGAAGGAGGTAAAGAGGAGGGTGTGTCTCTACATTGATCAGAGAATCAATTACAGTAGCAAAGATGGATGACATCCTCATATGAAGCCATGTGGGTAGAACTTTAAAGACCAAAAAGTAGCACTCTCACTGCTGGGAATGTACTATAAGCCCCCTAACAGTCCAAGAGAAATGGAAGAACAGATATTTAGGGAGATGTCAGAGGGTAAAGTAGTAAGTTAGTGACAGTAGGGGATTTCAACTTCCCCAATATTAGCTGGGCTAGTCATAATGTGAAAGGTAGAGGATGTTGAATTATTATAATGCATTCCAGAGAGCTTGTAAAGCCTGTACATAGAAGGCTCTATATAAGAGGGGGCGGTCCTGGATTTCATTTTAGGGGATGAAGTCGAGCAAGTGGTTGAAGTATCAAAGGGGGAGCAGTTTGCAGGTAATGACCATGACAGGAGCAGTAATTTTGTGTCAGAACAGCGGGACACATTCAAGAGCACCCATAAGAGTACAGGGTGAAAGTGAGCACTGCAGATGCTGGAAATTAGAGTCAAGATTAGAGTGATGCTGAAAATGCACAGCAGGTCAGGCAGCATCCGAGGAGCAGGAAAATCGAGTACAGTGCCAACATCTTCCAATAAAGACAAAGGGTGGAACCAATAAATCCTGTCCGTCCTTAATATCCAAGAATATACAGGATTGGATAAAGAGAAAATGGGCAACTTATGGCAGATAACAGGATGTCAAAAATAGCAGGAGCTCTGGAGAATAAGAGAATATGCAAGTAGAAACATAAAAATAAAATTAGGAAAGTGGAAAGAGGGCATGAAAGAATAATGGCAGATAGAATTAAAGGGAAATCCTAAGTAATTTTACAAGTACATTAAGAATAACTAGAGAAAGAGTAGGGCCCGTTCAGGACCATAGCGACAATTTGCGTGTGGAGTCAGATGATGTAAGTAGGGTTCTAAACGAATACTTTGTGTCAGTATTCACTAGTGAGAGGGATAATATAGATATAGAAATCAGGGATAAGGACTGTGACATACTTAAAGAAATCAGCCTGGATAGAAGGAGATTCTAAGTGGTCTGGCAAGCTTAAAGTTAGATAAGTTTTCAAGGCCAATAGAAGGTATCCCAGGCTATTGATAAGACAAGAGAGGAAAAATCAGGAGTGCTGACAATCATTTTAATTTTCTTTCTTGGCCACAGGAGAGATGTCAGAGTACTGGAGGACAGCTAATGTGGTACCATTGTTTGAAAAAGGAGCAAAGGATGAACGAGGGAACTATAGGCTAGTTAGTCGAATTTTGGTGGTAGAGAAACTATTGTAAACTATTCTGAAGGACAGACTTAATCTACACTCAGCATTATTCCAGAAGAGTCAGCATGGTTTTGTGAAAGGGAGGTCATGTCTGATCAAATTGATTGAATGTTTTTAAGAGATAACCAGGTGTGTAGATGAGGGCAATGCATTGACGGTGTTCTACTTGATTTCAGCAAGGCTTTTGATAAGGGTCTGCATGGGAGTCTGACAGTGAGGGCAAAGCCCATGGGATTTAAGGAAATTTTGAAAACTGGATTCAGGATTGGCTGAGAGGCAGAAAGCAGAGACTGATATTCAAGGGGTGTTTCTGTTATTGGAAATCTGTGTCCAGTGGAGTTGTGCACTGATCAGTGTTGGGGCCCATGCTGTTTGTAATATGTATAAATTATTTAAGCTTGAATATAGGAAGGTTAATCAGTAAATTCGCAGATGAGACAAAAATTGGTTGGTTGATGAATAGTGAGGAGGATTGCCTTAAATTCCAGGAGAGTATGAACAGTTTAGTCAGATGTGCTGATCAGTGGCAAAGGAAATTCAATTTGGGTAAGTGAGAGGTGACAGACTTGTGCAGGACAACATGACAAAGGAATATATGATGAGCGGTAGGATGCTGGGAAGTACTGATTTCCAGGGGGACCTTAGTGTGCATGTCCACTGACCCTTCACGTAGCTGAATACGTAACTTAATTTGGTTAAGCAGGCACAAGGTATACTTGCCTTTTTTTAGCTGAACTATAGGATTTGAGAAAAAGTGAAGTTATGGTGGAACTATATAAACATTGGTTTGGCCAAAGCTCAAGTATTATGTGCAATTCTGGAATCCACATTATAGGAGGGATGTGATTGCACTGCAGATTTACCAGGATGTTGCCTGGGTTAGAGAGTTTATGGAGAGAGACTGGATAGACTGGTGTTGATTTCTTTGAGTAGAAGAGACTGAGAGGGTGACATGATTGAGATGTATATAGTTACAAGGCTATGGGTCAACTGCTGGAAAATGCCACCACCATCTTGGAACTCTCCTCATTACCTGCTCACAATTAACTCTAGAGACGTTGTGTGTTTACTCTTAAAGATACCTGTGTTTCGAATACTGACCCTGTTTTTTCCTTCTTGATTGTGACCTGGATCTATGGATCTTGGTCTGGGTTCCATGGAGTGATATCAAACTTCTTTTCCTCCAGTTACTGATCAGGCATCCATTGTAGTTGTTTGACTCTCAGTCCTGCTCCTGGAAGAATGCTGCTCACTCCACACCATCTCCATCATTGGCATTGACTGCTCTGTTTTATGAAGACTGTAAAGTCCCTTAAAGTCTGTGACTGTATTTGAACAGTTAGGTAGCAGTTACCCCAAAATAAGTAAACTCAATGGATGTTTTTCTCCTATATTGTTTCTGTTCTATCTGAGAAACCAAATTAAATCTTCCATTGGTTGCTCTTTGATTAGCCAGTGTTATGAAGGTGTAGAGGTACTGTACCTTTAAGAGAGTTGGAAAGCTCGCAACACTGCCTGACACAGCACAAAGTCTCCTGAACAAGGTAACAATATAACACATGGATGACACAAATAGAGTAGCTGGGTTGCCATGAGACAAAAAACACATTCGAATTCAGCCAATCAGTTTAAATTATGCCCCAAGATACCAAATGCCAATCAATTTAATATTTTGAATTTAATATTTTGATAATATTAAAATCAATGAAATGATCCGATGTTTTGGGGTATAAAACCAGACATTTTTTGAATAGTTGAGAGAGAAATGCCAAAAGACCAACAGATGTAGGCTGCTAGTTTAAGAACTCTTTGAGCAGTACCTGTATGTGGAAGAAGTCTGTGCAGCAGAACATAGAAACTGACCTGGAGACAATCTACAAAGGAGATTCGGCAAAGCTCACTGGTTTTGGAACATGATTTTTTTAAAATCATAGTTGGGATTTTTTTATCAGACTAGTATTGTCGAGTAAGAGTTAAAAGATAGGCTTAAGAGAAAGGAGTTGTAAATAGCTGTTAGTTAATATTTCTGTTAGACTTAATGAATAAAGTTGTTAATTTTTACATTAAAAAGTGACTTTGGGATAGTTCTTTGCCTCTCAAATTTTAACAGATTACAGCACCTTTTCTGTGTTGCTGGTTTAAATTAGCAGAGGGGCTTACCCTGTGTCATAACTCCAGTCAAGAATGGTGTGTTCCTAGATGAGGTGTACTCTGGCATATCGTCAATCTTGAACAACTTTTCTGATAAAATTGAGGACAAGATTGCATGGAGGCTCAAAAACGATGTTATTTGATTGTAGCCAATATACACATTTTCATCTATCTTGTGTGTGTTATGTTGTAGTGTAACTTACAGCATTCCTACATTTCTTATAGTTATAATACCTGCACTAAGTAGTGTTATCTCTGTAGGCTGTCACTATTGCTACTTCAGCCATGATTACTGATTTGATAGGATAATAAGACTTGCTGCAGTACCAATCAAAATCAACAGGACATCCACTGCTGGAGACAGAACCTGTCTCTTTTGCCTGCTCTGAATTAGCTTATTTCTCTTGGATTACCTTGTGTATCTTCCCCAATAAAGGTATATTATCAACTGCAGGTATCTTTTTTAAATGATAGGTGTTATACTGAGTGCACTTCTTTATATATGCATGCCAGTATTTTGACTGTTTTAAGCTGTTTCTTACTTACACACATATTCTGGAGGTGACCTACAGTTTTGCAAATGAAGCATTCTTTAGTGATGATAGAACTTTTCCTATGCCTGTGAGCCTTTTTATAATATACAGCATCGACACTGAAATTTTGCATCAGGTACTTGGCTTGTTTCTGTTGTCACATGCCTCTTTAGTGTGTCCATTCCTTATTAAGTCAATAGATTCTGTTTCACTCGTAAGATAGTGTTAGTCTTCTCATCTGAGAATATGTCAATGAACCTTTTCTGGTTTCTGCTTTCAGTATGATTTGAATGATTTTCTCCAAATTTAAGTCTTTGTAAGAAATCTGACATACTTTTACCAAACATTCCAACAACAATTCTGTCTCATGAATTCTGATTTCAAAGTTCCATATTCACAATTTCCATTCATCTGTAGAGATCATCAGTTATATTTCCTGCAGGTTCTCCTTGAAGCTAAAGTCTTCTGGAAAATCCAACTTGTTAAAGAATTTTATTTGTTCTCAGATTGAAGTAATTATCCAAGAGCTTTTATGACTGCTTTAATGTTTCATCTGTTCATAACCTCAAGCATAATTGGACACATTGAATTAAACGGTGTATTAATTTGTTATGCCTGTTATCATGTTTAATTTTGAGACAAGGTTATATCTTAAGAACTGTCATGTCAAATTGTGTGTTCTGTATCTTCCTTCTCTGACCTTGAATCTGCTAGAAAGAATATATTTTTCCATTTAAATACAAAGTTAATTAGTTTAATTACTATGAAGGTATTTTAAATCTGTATCATTTCATTATTTCTTTAAACCTGTCATTTTTGTATTCACCAATGTTGCTTTAAATCCAATAACTGCACAGCTTGCTGACTCTGTAACATAGCAATGTTGCAGTATTTTCCTTTTAAATTTCTGTAATACTATAGTGAATTCTTCAATAAAGCTTTAAATCATATTAGTGGCTGCTCTGGCTGTGTTTAATCTGATGAAGGAACAGCACTCCTAAAGCTAGTGCTTCCAAATAAACCAGTTGGACTATAACCTGTCCACCCCAGTCCAACACCAGCACGTCCAAATCATTTAATCTTTTCAACACTGTTCTTTGGAAAACCATATTTCTATACTGCTTACTGGGTTTTTCCATCACTTTAAATGTTCAGCTGATGAATACATACTTCTTCCCCAGTGTTCCCATCTTGTGCAATCAAGATGAAGTTTTCCCATTTCATCACAGGTAAAGTCAATGTTCTCCTTTCATGCCCTAAAACATTAAAATTGAAACATGCAAGTTTTGAAATAAAGTTCTTTGGCTGCAGTCTTTATAAATCTTTCTACTGAAATTATACCATTTAAGTGTTCTTTTTCCTGACTTTTCATACTAGACTCTTTGACTAGATTTCTTAAAATTTATTAGCTTTCACCTCAAATAAATTCTAAGGCTTTCCTGATCGTGGAACCCTGGTCCACATTTGTTTTCTGGATTTTAACTATTCCTTGCAGCTATGCCTTGTACAGTTGACGACAGCCAAACTCAACGTGAGAGGTAACAACTTTGAATCAAAGTCAGCAAAATATCAGGGATGAAAACCCATCACCATAAAGAATAGGAGCTCACTGTCTCTGCTTCTCCATTTTACAGAAAGGCTTTGGGATTGGGAAAGTGCTCTTTTATCTGCTCTGGGTTGTGTTGTGATTATAATGAGGTCAGCCAGGTGGACCTCATAGAATATGAGTTCCCTGATTGGGGTTGTTAGTCTAGTCCAATCAGGAAGTCCTGGCTGACAGATAAGAACAGGAGTGTCAGAGTTTCTGTTCTCTCTGAGCTGGCTCTAAGGAAACTGTGTCAAAGACATTCCACATGTTAATAAAGTGTGACTTGCTGGCTTCTGCGGAGTTATTTCAAGGTCATAAATTTCCTTTTCTTGTCCAATTAAATAATGTATCATAACTCAGTAAACTATATGAAAATTGCTTGCAAATAGTTGATGACTTCTGTTAGATGATAGTGATGTACTGCTGGACCTTGCAGTTGACTCACTTGTTGAATACAGCAAGTTCCTAAGCATTGTTGAAACAACCACCCCTTTTATCTAATTTATTTTCTGCATTAAATCCTAGAACATCCAAATTTGGAGTAGAGCTAGGTCTTTCTGGCCCTGGGGACTGCTATACTATTCAGGAAAGATTATCACTCATCTGTGTGCTTCAAATTCCACTTTCTCATTGACCTCCTGATAACCTTTGATTCCCTTTTCTAACAAGAATTTATTTCCTTCCACTAGTAAATCATAGAATTTACTTAAGCATAGAATTCAAAGTTGTACAACCCTTTGAGAAAAAAAAATCTCCAGCCCCCAGATTTGGTACAATGCCATCTAGTTCCAGATTTTCCAGAAGAGGAAACATCCTTTCCATATCTACCGTGTCTTGCCAACCATATATACTTCAGTCGAGTCACTTAGTGCACTTTTCGAAATTCCAGTGAACACCAGCCCAGTCTGTCCAACCTTTACTCATAACCAGCGATCCCTCTAAATTTCTTACTGGCTGCACAGCCCTCTGTGTACGTCAGTGATTTCCAAAAAATGCAGAATATCAGAGCGGCACAGCATAGAGGGAACATTGCTCACAAGATAAATTACTCTTTCCAGGTACAAATCTAATAAGTCTCCTCTGAACCACTCCAAATGCACTTCCACCCTTCCTCAAATACAGAGACCAAAGTTTCAGCAATCTTCAAAATGTATAAGGGGATAGCCCAGAACTCTTTGGTTTCACCTACAAATGTTGGTTTGTTTTGTTGGGCTCCACTTTTGATCTCTTTGATATTCGTTTTTGGAAGTGGTTTCCTTTTTGTCATGATTCGGAGGTGCCGGTGTTGGACTGGGGTGGAGAAAGTTCAAAATCACACAACACCAGGTTATAGTGTGCGGCATGGTGGCACAGTGGTTAGCACTGCTGCCTCAGCGCCAGACACCCAGGTTCAATTCCCGCCTCAGGCGACTGACTGTGTGGAGTTTGCACATTCTCCCCATGTCTGCGTGGGTTTCCTCCGGGTGCTCCGGTTTCCTCCCACAGTCCAAAAACGTGCAGGTTAGGTGAGTTGGCCATGCTAAATTGCCCGTAGTGTTGGTGAAGGGGTAAATGTAGGGGAATGGGTATGGGTGGGTTGCGCTTTGCCATGTCGATGTGGACTTGTTGGGCCGATGGGCCTATTTCCACGCTGTAAGTGATCTAATCTAATCATAGTCCAGCAGGTTTATTTGAAAGTACTACCACTCCTGATGAAGGAGCAGCGCTCCGAAAGCTAAATAAACCTGTTGGACTATAACCTGGTGTCATGTGATTTTGCACTTCCTCCTTTTTGTCAGGAATTCTTTCCTTGCATGGCAGTTATTTGCTTCTGTGGTGATGCAGCCGTTTCAAGTCTGCAAGCTCTTTTGTAAAGTCCAACAATGTGAGTTTGACTCCAAGGTGATTATACCTGATAAGGCAGTGCTTGTGTTTTCTCTTGTAAGACAAGAAACTGGCTATGGATACATTGTAGTGAAGAAGCAAACAAACATAATTAACCAGTCTGCACAAACATTGTATTCCTCAGGCACATACCTGTCAGGGCTAATATTGAGCAGTAAGTTTATAACAGAGGATTATGTTCAGTACAGTGAGCTGAGGTTAGCTGGAATATGAGATCTTTATCCCTCACATAACAAGCTATGATGCAGTGGTGGTGTAATGCGTATGTCTCTTCAAAGTATAGTGACTGAGCATGTCCTTCTCATCCACATCAACAGCATTCAGCTTCCTGTGTTAGACATTGTTAGTGGTCTTGCCCCGATCCACACCATTTACGTCTACAATGGATGATGTTATTTCTGACTGACTTGACATTTTGACAGACTTTTGTAAAGGTGATACTGTTATTCTGGGGCCAACCCATCCAACTAAATGGGGGAAACAAAGGCTTTCTCCAAGACATAGCTTAGCTGTTGGCCCTAACATTAGCTTGTGTTATCTATGGAATCATTTATTCCAGTGTGAGTGTCGTATTTGACTAAAACAAATCAGGCACTTTTTCAATCCAAACACTTAAGAGACCTGATTTGCTTTTGCCTTTTAGTGTGCTGTTTCCACACCACACACCAACCCGCATAGGTCAATTAAAAATAATTCAGTTGACTTCTCCTTGCATTTGGAATCCTTGCTTAAATCTTGTCCATTCTACCATAAAATCCCTCCTCAGAGTGAAAACAGCTTTGCAGGTTTTGGCTATGAATTTCAAATCGATCATACTTTCTTTGACAATGCCCCATGAGAATGTTGTCATCTATGGGCCTAACTCTATACAAGAACATATTGACTTGATACCTTTATTCTTTTCCATGTAACATTAATACTGTCTTGTATTTCTGGGTGTATCACTGCCATGACCTTTGTTTCTGAGTGTGACCATCACTAACCTTAATAACTTGTGATTATTTTTCCCTGTTTATTCAAAGGCTTTCAAATGTTTGTCTCTCGCTCTCTCTCTAGTCTGCCTGAATCTTCCATTTTTTTTGTTTTTCTTTCTGCCTCTTGGATTTTGATGTGGCTTCAATTCATCGATATTGAAATCTCCCCAAATACCACCAAGTTTAAAATGAATACTCCTGTTTCCATGTTTTGTGTTGCTACAGCTGTTTCTGTGGACTGTGCACTCCTATAGAGCTAAGTCTGCATCGCTGTCCTTTCATGGATCCTAAGTCTCATGGTTCCACTTCAATGTTTGTGCTGTATGCTTTGAGGCTGTAATATCCAGCTCCTGCTGCGTCTCTATCTTTTACTTCCTCTCATTAGCCCCTATAAGTGCAAAATTGATATTCCAATATATACTACACTGATTACAGCTCTCTAGAACAGTGTTACCAAACTTCTCTGCTTTGACCCCTGATCACATCTATGCTGATGTCAGAGTAACATCAATATTTAACATATTCATTTCCTGTCGTATGACATATGGTATAATCTTGTCTATGAGATCAATATGACTGGAAACAATTTCAGGCAGGAACTTGATGCATTTAAGAAACTGAAAAAAAGTTTCTTGGGGACTGCAGGAATGATGTAGTGATTGGAGCTAGGTGGATCTTGTTTACTATGAGATCCTTGATTTGGATCATTAACCTGGGCCAATCAGGAAGCCATGACTGACTAATATAAACAGGGGATGAGTGTTTTGTTTTCCCCTCCAGCTCTATTTTGATTTAATCCCTCTCCCTTCCCCCTCCCCCTCCCCCTTTTGATCACGCAGCGTTGCCCTTTGATGACCAGGGTATTGCTTGGCACTGGCCACTGGCCACTCGGGTGTTTCCTTTCTTCCTGGTGGTGGAAATTGAATAAAGATTTGTACACCTGTTGTCTTTCACTGTGTCTCACAGTTAGGGTGGCACAGTGGCTCAGCGGTTAGCACTGCTGCCTCACAACGCCAGGGGCCTGCATTCAGTTCCAGCCTCGGGTGACTGTCTGTGTGGAGTTTGCACATTCTCCCTGTGTCTGCATAGGTTTCCTCTGGGTGCTCCAGTTTCCTCTCACAATTCAAAGATGTGCAGCTCAGGTTGATTGGCCATGCCCATAGTGTTAGATGCATTAGCCAGGGCTAAATATAGGGTAGGGGAATGGGTCTGGGTGGGATACTCTTCAGAGGCTCGGTGTGGACTTGTTGGACCAAAGGGCTTGTTTCCATACTGAAGGTAATCTAATCTAGGGGTTCAATGGATACCTGCACACACACAACATGGGTGTTGGGGAAAATATAAACACTACCACAGTTAGGTGGTAGTGTTGGGGTATTACTTAAAAAAAGAAAAAAGGTATATAACCAGGAGATTTAGAAGTTCCTCCGCTTAGGGGACTGCCTCTGTGAAAACAATACAAACAGAAGATGAGTGTTTTACTTTCCCCTCCAGCTCTATTTTAATTTAATCCCTGCCCTCCCCTCCCTTCACTTCACTCTTTTGATCACACAGCATTGCCCTTTGATGAGAAAGGCATTGTTTGTCACTGGCAAAAAGAGAGAAAAAAAGAAAACAAAAAAAGAGAAAAAATATTTAAACAGGGGATTTAGACTCTCCTCAGTTCAGGGGACTGACTCTGAGCTAGCTAGCCACAGCCAGTATACTGTGCATAAGTAAATAAAGGGTGACTTGGTGACAGAATCCCAGCCTCTGTGCAGTTACTTCAGGTGATGAATGGGTTGTGCCTGGTGGATGCCATGAACTTGTTGAGGGTTTGGTGATATCGGCACAGTTTGAACAGATTTGGTTCATATTTACAGAAGGAAGAAGCAGTTCACCTGTGAAATCAATGATGAGCCTCTTCAGAGCTCTAAGGAGAATTAGAAGTGAATATTTGTTTGGAAGTCCTTAAGACAGTAATACAATGGCTAAAGATAATTTCATACAGATGTGTCAAGTTAGTTCTGTGCTTGCCGCCTTTGCTGATGTTTGTAATTTACAGAATTATCCATCAATACAGGTTATTGAACATGGTAAGAGTGAAAGAGAGTTTCATAATATGGCAACTCTGAAGATTTAATGTTTTAGATTTGTGCAGTATTAGTGAGGTATTGAAAGACAAAGTTGGTATCACTGCAAGATGTATTATATATTAAAATATGAAGGTCTGATTTATATTTTAAGAAAAAAATTGGAATAGGGAGCTGCAAGAATTCATATAACTTGAGTTAAATGATTTAACAAGCTACTCAGTGAGAAATTTAACAACCTACAGCAAGGACGCTCTTGTAGAGCAGTGATAGTGTCCCAATCTCTGAGCCAGGAGTCCTTTCTGCTCCAGTGGCATGTAATAACATCTCTCAGTAGGTTGATGCAAAAATATCAAATATGTTCTTTCGAGATGATTGGAATGGAAATTTCTACCTGTCATGTAAAATCTGTAACTTCTTTCCTATTGATAGGATGCAGCAGTTCTTTTATCGGGTTTCATATCCCTACCTCTTAGCCACCTACTCCAATCATAACAGGTTGATTTTAAAAATACATACAGCAAAATGGATGGGCAGAGACTATAAGCAGATTAAGTACAAAGAAAACTCATAGGTTTTGGTTTTTGGTTGCCTCCAGGCTGGGAAGTAGTGCTAATCTATTAAGAAATGCAAGTAGACGTGGCTGGATAAGGTCCTCGGCTTTTCTCAAAGTTCAAAGAAGAAAGGTCAGTGAGTTATCCGGTCTGTACATTGGGGAGAGGCAGATAGAATTACAGCTGGTGAATGTACTGAAAGGAAACACTTGCAGTTGAATAAGCTGGGGAAGTAA
Organism: Chiloscyllium punctatum; assembly: GCF_047496795.1. Taxonomy (NCBI): domain Eukaryota; kingdom Metazoa; phylum Chordata; class Chondrichthyes; order Orectolobiformes; family Hemiscylliidae; genus Chiloscyllium; species Chiloscyllium punctatum. Next base: position 44,419,763 of record NC_092750.1, on the reverse strand, counting down.
TTTTCATATTCAGATAAAAATGCCGCACTCAACTCCGTTGGAATATGTAAAGGATATTGCTGACAGAAATATCTGAGCATTAGCATGGGTCTCTGAATTACTTGTCTCCTGACAATATCACTACAGTACCACCTCCCTCACTGTGGATGCAATAACATTTATGACTGGGAGGCAATTATTCCAAATGGCATGATGTGTCCATCAAACCACATTACACTAAAGTCACATTATTAATGACGAGGTAAGTTGGAGGCAGAGAAAGAAAGAAAAAGAAGTGAAGCCTGCAGTTCAGATTGTACTGTAACCTTGTCATATGGCCGGATTTATCCAAAGATCTACAGATCAAGAATTCACTTGATCAGTGACACAAAGACCCAAGGTATATACTCACAATCCCGAGTAGACAGGATCCTCAAATTGAGGGACTGCATATGTGGATGTAATCGACATCAAATGGCCTGCAGCATTTCAAGACGTTAACTTCAGAACAGTTCCTCAAAGGCAACTAGCAGTGGGCAACAACTCTTGGCCTTGCATGTGATGCTCAATTCCCATATTTAAAAAAACTGCTCAAGTTGTTAATGTATAAAATTGTCAGTAGGTGGCAGTAACAACTCATTTTCAATGTGACTATTTATCAGTTGTGTAAAAACTTCGTCAGTTCCACCATTGAACATAGAACATAGAACATTACAGCGCAGTACAGACCCGTCGGCCCTCGATGTTGCGCTGACCTGTCATACCAATCTGAAGCCCATCTAACCTACACTATTCCATGTACGTCCATATGCTTGAGTGCAGCTAGTCCTAAAAATAGCAATGAATATAAATAAATCTGTGATGTGCATGTCATTCTTGTGATTCAAATTTGACTTGGGTTAAACATTATCTTGTTCAGAAAATTATATATATATATATTTTAAAAATTGAATATTTCATATTTGTATCAAGTGCACACCTGTAACATTTCAATTGACCATCTTAACATTATAAGATCTTGTGCATTGTTACGTGCTAATACTGCAGTTGAACTTCTCCTACCTTTTGTAATTGTTTATTTCATAGAATCCCTACAATGTGGCCCCCAAAGGTCCACACCAACCCTCTGAAGAGTAACCCACGCCAACATTTACCCCTAATTACTGCACCTAACCTGCATATCCCTGAACATTATGGGCAATTTGGCATGGCCAACTCACCTAACCTGAACATCTTTGGATTGTGGGAGAAAACCCACAAAGGCACAGAGCAAATGTGCAAACTCCACACAGGCAGTCACCCAAGGCTGGAATCGCACTTGGGTGCTTACCGATGTCAGGCAGCAGTGCTAACTACTGAGCCACCATGCCGCCCACTGAACCACCTGTGTTTAGATGTGTAACAATGGATCAATACTGCAAAATAGTCCCCGATATGGGGAGGAATAATTGGCCTAATCTCCTTATGCTTGCTATTGATCGTTACTGTTCTGAATTTGGGTGATACTTTTTAAAACATTTTACCACCTGATGCATTTCTGCAGATCAAGGACTCCCTGGTTCGATGAGTGAAGTGTATGTGAATTTATGTATTCCATTTACAGTGTTTTGTTGTCAAAAACCCTTTGATGTTGTCAACATTGAGGTTGCCAGAGGCATATACATGTTGGGAAGACAATTTATATGAGATTGAGAATTAGAAAGTGGAAGCTGAGAGTTAGATTACAATTAACTAACATGAAAGATTCCCTATGTGGAATCTGAAGACAGTACCATTAAAAGGAAGGCTGAGGGGCTGGAACAGGGTGCGGTGCTTGCAAAAGAACAAGGTGCCAGGAAGAAAGGGCATGATTTGAATAACAGATAAAGGCAGCATTACTCCTTGATAACTGAGTCAGAAGAGATCATGGATCGTGGGGAGACTTGTACAGGACAACGCCTTGCTAATATGTTCAGACTATTATCTGCTAGGAAGGCATGAATGGAAAGACACTTTTTTTTTCATGAGTGAATAGGCACATTAGAGTGAGTTGGAAAGAGGATACTGTTTGCCAATTGACCAGAAATTATCAATCTAACGGCAGGGTTTGAAGGATTGTGCTGGGTAGGGTGAGGATGGACAGAAGAGGCATGGGTTGGTGAAATTGGTGAACCAGTATCTTGAGCTCATTGCAGTATGCTAAAAGAATGGCCATCAGTTAGTTCAAAGAGGGTTCATGCCTGCAACATGGGCTAAAGAGAAATGTTAACTGGTATGAATGTATATGAATCACCACCTTCAAGAATAAAAGAAGTAAAATGGTAGAAAAAGAATGAGAGAGGAGAGCTTAAGAAATTCACCATGTATATATTCTTCGTAGCTACTGGTGCAGGCAAGCTAGTGTGCATCAGTGTCAGTCCCCAGACTAGATAACTGGTGACCAGGAAAAGCATATGTTTGTTAAATCAGCTGCCAAATTCAAAAATGACGACTGACAGGAGAGTGACCATCCAGCATTATGGCGATCACTATGTTACTTGGGAAAAGGCAAAAGAGGAACCAACCAATTCTGAGATATTGTTACTCATGCTGAGAATTCCATCTACCCTGGGGCTTGCTCTGCATTTGTTGTTTTGAGCAGATTATTCCATTGTCTCCTGGGTTATTCCATTAAAATGACTCAAGCTCTTGCACAAGGTTCCATGGTAATTACCAAAGTCAAGTTGGTCTCCCTTGTCTTCTTGCACGAACATCGCCAAAAAGAGAATAGCTGCTTATTCACCTTTAGTGCTGTTCAAAGTAGCTGCTGCATTGAAGTACTTAACTGTGATGATATAGCAAGAAGCATTTTGGGAGTTGTGTTTTCATATCGGAGAAGCAAGTTCATTGTGTCTATTATCTCATAAGAGCAGTATGCTTTTAGAATTCCTGGTACTTAGACAAATTGTTTATCATTATTAAAAATAATGTTACAATATAATTTGCAATGCTTTTACTATAACACTGCAGCAAATAAACTATGACTTACGTTGATTATTTTGTGGATGAATACAATGCATGCACCACAATGAAATAGCTATCCAACAGCAGAAATGTTTGGCTACCTTTTTTTGAATCTGGTACACATGCCAATTTGCCTGAACTGAGTTATTTACATTGCATGCATTTGCTCAGGTTCTCTCCTTACTGTTTCTGATGTACTCACAATTTCATCTACTGTTGTTGAAATTCAGAGCAACACTTATTTGCTGTCTCTTTGAATATGTAGGTAATTCATCATTCCTGTCGTTCAAACATGAAGAGCATCAGAGCCTCCAATATGATATTCACCATGTAAATGCTCTCATTCTATAATGGATATAGTTTGCTACAAAGTAACATTTTTCTCTCCTTTCAACTCAAGTATAGGAGATATGTGAGCTTAGCAAATCAAAGCTTTCAAAAGTCAAACTTTGATTTCTCCAGTCTATGATTTTTGTTACATACTTGCACACTTATTTAACTACCACTCGTTATTCCAACAAGTTTTGCCGTTGTGGGTGACATGGTGGCTCAGTGGTTAACAGTGGTTGCCTCACAGTGCCAGGGACCTGGGTTTGATCCCAGCCTTGGGCAACGGTCTGTGTGGAGTTTGCACATTCTCCCTGTGTCTGAGTGGGTTTCCTCTGGGTGCTCTTGTTTCCTCTCACAATCCAAATAGATGCAGGTTAGGTGGATTGGCCAAGCTAAATTGTCCATAGTGTTCAGAGATCTGTGGGTTAGATACATGAGTCCAAGGTAAATTTAGTGTAATAGGCTAGGGGAATCAGTCTGGATAGATTGCTTGTCAGAGGGTCAGTGTGGGCCAAATGGCCTGTTTCCACACTGTAGGGATTCTATGAATCTTACAGCCATTTTTCTTCAAAAAAGATCAAGTATTCGGCATCCAACCTACGCTCACCAAAATATAACCCCTGTCCTTCCAAAATGATGCATTTTAATGATGCATCAATGCCTAGCCCTATGTATTGACTAGCCCTATGGGTGATAATGAGCTGCCTTCTTGAACCTTGAGGTGTAGATGTACCTACAGTGCTGTTAGAAAGAGACTTTCAAGATTTTGAACCAGCAACACTGAAGGAATAGCAATGTAGTTACAGGTCAGAATGTGTGTGGCTAGGAGAGGGACTTGGTGGTAGTGTCATTGCCATCTATCTGCTGCCCTTGTCCTGCTAGGTGATAGAGATTGTGGTTCATTAGGTAATGTTGAAGAAGGCTTGGCAAGTCAATGGTTCACACTGCTGCTACAGTGCTTCAGTGATAAAAGGGAGTGAATATTCAAGAACATGGCTGATGGGGTGCCAATCATGTGGGTTGCCTTGTTCTGGATGGGTGCAAGTTTCTTGATAATTTCTGGAGTTATAGCTAATGAGACAACTAAGAATTATTCCATCACAGTCCTGACCTGTACTTTCTAGATGGTGGGCAGCTATTTGGAAGACATGACATGTGCTACTCACTGCAGACTCTGAGCCGCTGTCTTGCTCTTTTTGGCATTGTATTTGTATGGTTGAAAAGTGTGGTGTTGGAAAAGCATAGCAGGTCAGGCAGCATTTGAGGAGCAGGAGAGTTAATTGTTTAATAATCCACCATCTGATATGAACACCCTAACCTGAAAGAAAGGGAGGAAATAGAAAACTCCCAGACAACATTTTGTGAAATTAGAACAGCTAGATATCAAACAGAAAACTCCAAGTAAAACTGGATACAAAAACGAAATTTCTTATTTATCATTGATCCCTAAGTGCCTTGAGGAGATGACATTGAGCAATGTTCTTGAACTGCTACAGTGTTCTGTGTGTTTTTGATAGACCAAAAGAGCTGTTAAGAAACAAGTTTGACCCAGTGATAGTGAAGGAATGATGATAAAGTTCTAAATTAGGATAGTGTGTGACTTGGAGAGGAACTTGCGGACGGTGGCGTTGATGTCCATGAGTATTAAATTAAGAAACATGGTTTAAACTGATTTAATCCCAGAATAGCAATGATATCACTTTGATACTATTTTTTGTTCTTTTAACAGGGTCACAGGTCATATCTTTCTCACTTGCCTATATAACAGAACCTTTAATTTCAAAAATAAACACTTATCACAGAATTACAGGTGTGCTACGGCAGAGAAGGACCCCATTCAAGCCCTTATGTCTGCTCCAGATCTTCAAATGAGTATCATTACCCACTGCCTGCTTTTTCCCCATATCCTTGGATATTAGTTCTTTCCAAATAATTATCTAATACCTTCTTGAATGCTTCCACCTGAATCTGCCTTCACCATAGCATTGCAGTTCTAACCCTAAGTTCTCATGCTTTGCTTTTGTAAATCATATTTGCTCCTTTTGCAAATTATTTCAAATCTATGCCTGCTCATTCTTATTCCTTTTATGAGTGGTTCCCTATTCACAGAGTTAACATTGCAGATTCAGTGACTCTTCTTCAAAACCCTCTCCCTCTCCAGAGATGTTGTCACAATTGCTGAGTTTTTCCAGCAATTTCTGTATTTGTTTGTGCTGGAAAAGTACAGCGGGTCAGGCAACATTCGAGGAGCAGGAGAGTTAATGTTTCAGACATCAGCCCTTCATCGGGATTCATCATTCCTCATGAAGGGCTTATGTCTGAAATGTCGACTCTCCTGCTTCTCAGATGCTGCCTGACCTGCTGTGCTTTTCCAGCACCACACTTTTCGAGTCTGATTGGCAACATCTGCAGTCCTCACTTTCTCCTATTTATATGGTTGGTCCAGTTCATTCTCTGGCCAATAGTCATTCCCAGGATATTTATAGTTGGTCCTTGAATATGGAGAGGAGATGGCTAAATTAGATTTTTGCTTGTTGGTGATGGTCATCGCTGTCCTTTTTGTGATATGAATCATGCTGGCTACTTATCAATTGAATTTGAGTTGTTGTCCAGATCTTGTATTCAGACACACATTATTATAGAATCATAGAATTCCTACAGTGTCAGGAGGCCATTTGGACAATTGAGCCTGCAGCAACCCTCCAAAAAGCATTCTACCCAGACTCACCTCCCCCCTGCCCTATTCATGTAATCCTGTATTTCCCATGGCAAACCCACCAAACCCACATCCCCGGACACTATGGGCAACTAAGCACAGCTGATCTAGCTAACCTGCTTATCTTTGGACTGTGGGAATAAATTGGAACTCCCACAGGATACCCATGCAGACATGGAGAGAATGTACAAACTCCACACAGACAGTCATCTGAGGCTAGACAGCAGGCAAGAACAGCAGTAGTGTCTGAGTAATCATGAATGGTGCTGAACCTTATGAAATCATCAGTGAAGATCCTCACTTCTGACCTTTTGATGGAGAAGAATCACTGAAACAGCTGAAGATATTTTACCTAGCACACTACACTGAGGAACTCCTACATTGATGTCCTGGAGCTAAGATGATAGACCTTCAACTACTATAACCATTGTCTTTTGTACAATGTATGACTCCAAACAGTGGAGAACTTTCCCTAATTTCCATTGATTCTAATTTTACTGAGCTCCTTAATGTCCCACTTCGTCAAATGTAGTCATAATGTCAAGGGCAGTCATGCTCTCCTTGCTTCTTGAGTTTGGTTCTTTTGTCCATGTTTGAACCAAGGCTGTAATGAAGTCAGAAGTTGAGTGTCTCTGGTAAAACCCAAACTGTGCATCATTGAGCAAGTTATTGTTGAATAAGTGCAACTTGATAGGACTGACAATGACCCCTTCTATCCTCCAGTTAATTGTTTAATGATTCACCACCATTGGATATGATGGGACAGCAAAGCTTAAATCTGATCCAGTGATTTTAGAATTGCTTGCCCTTGACACATAATGGTTTTACTGACTGCCATGGAAAGAATCCTGTGTTATAGTTTCACCAAGTTGACATCTTGTGTCTGGTGATGCTCCTAGTATGTCCTCCTGCACTCTTCATTTAAACAGGATTGGTCTACCATCTTGCTGATTATGGTAGAATATGATATATGCCAGGCTGTGAGTTTGCCAATTGAAGTTCTGCTTCTGAGGAATGCCCACAGAGTCTCATGGTTGCCCAGTTTTGAGCTCTTAAAACAGCTAAGTCAGCTGTCTTCGATCTGCTCATCTCAGTAGTAGTACCATGCAACATGAATGAGGGATAGCCATAATATGAAGGCTGGAATTTGTCTCCATATTGACTGTGTGCTAACAATACTGTAATGGATGGAAGCATCTACCACAGGGAGATTGTTGAGGTCAAGTTCAAGTAAGTTATTCCCTCTTTGGTTCCCTCACTACTAGCTACAACAACTCAGTCAATAATGATGTTACGGCATTGAAGTCCATAACCAGAGTACATTCTGTACTCTTAATAAATTTACTGCTTCTTCCAACTGTTTTTCAACATTGGATTTATCTGCAAAGGAGCAATGTTTGGTGGTAATTTACAGGTGGTTTCCTTACCCATGTTTGACCTGAGACTTCACAGTGTCGAGTCAGTATTGAGATATTCTTAACTCTTTGATTACAAGTTCAAATCCTAGGCTTCATTTGATCTTTGCATTTCATTGACTGACTTCCCTGGGTAGCCAGTAATGATGCTTGACTCAACTACAAAACCATACAACAGTTAAGTGCTCACATTTCTTTCAAGGAGTCATATTTTTCATTAGAAGAGAACTGATGATGACAGGCAGTAGTTGGGGACTGTAGGGTTTGTCGAAGCTTTGCAATCAACATAATAGTGAGATCGATGATAATTTCTATCTCTTTCACACTCTCCATTCAATCGTTGCTTATCTCTTTTTGCTTTTCTTTTTGTACTTGATTTGACATTGAATTTGCCCACTTTTACTTCACCCTACTTCTCAGTCATTGCACCATTTATTTCACAATCCGTTATTCGGATTTGCTTAAGGAGAAACCTTTGTTGGTCATCAAAGTCCCAAAAACCCACCTTCTCTTGCTGTGACATTATCAGCTCATAATTTCAACCAGTTACCATGTGAAATATTGGGGGAAAAGCCTAAACATGAACAGACAATAAACTCAACAACAGACACCATTAGATTCCATGTTACAGTAGGATTTGGCCCATTGCCTTTTACTTTATTGTCGTAGCCAATATATATTTTAATCAGTGGAATAAAATAATACAATGTGGATAAAAACTAAATTTGGTCTAATCCAATGTATGATGCCCTATTCGCAACAATAGTTTCTTCTAAACTGGTGCTATAATCATTCAACTTTCTCATCGCTCCAGTAGGATGACAATGGTTCTTTAATATACTAATGGTCTCTCATTAAACCATAATTTAAAAGCAATTAATGTAGTTTCAAGGGAGATTAAAAATTGATGCTGAGTAATAACCCATTAACATGTATAAAACAAAACTGTAAACAGTAGACAATATATCACGTTGGTTTGTTTTTGAACTATTTTTCAATGGTAATGTGACAGTTAGATCTTCTGTCCTATGTACTTAATGATGTGGCATTGAAACCTCATCACTGAGCTGTCAGTGAAGGTATCATTTACCAAGGAAAAGCCAGCATGCCTGACTGACACCTTAGCAAGATGCTTTCCACAACAGTTCAATCTTAGTTGAAAACTCAACATCTTTAAATGGCGAGTGTCAATCTTGCCTCAGGTGGTAGCATTCTCCTTTTTGAATTAGGCAGTTGTGGATTCAATTCAGGCCCTGATCCAGTGAAGTACTGAGGGAGTGCTAGGTTTTTGGATCAGACATTAAATCAAGGCCTGGTGTGCTCTTTCAGAAGGATGTAAGAGATTCCATGTCACTGCCTGAAGAACAGAGGATTTATCCCTTAATTAACCTCATGGGTATGATCACATTGCTGTTTGTGGGATCTTGCTGTGCATAAATTGACTGCTGTATTTTCTACATTAAAGCAGGGATTACCCATCTAGAATCCTTTTAAAATGTTTTGCGATATCTGGTGGTTATTAAATTAATTATCCAAACACAAACCTTCGTTTCTTGACTATGGCATGCCACAGAGCAAAATACCTTCTGTCTCCCACTAACATCTCAGACTGTCAGACCTCATAACTCAAAGGTGTAAGGTAAGGATGAAAATTAACTTAACAATCAAATTAACCATCAGCACTCCAATTATAAAGCATTAAATAATTACAAAATAAATAATTTTTGTTGGCACCATAGGTTTTGGAAAACTACTCATCCCAAAAGTATAAGGGAGCTGAATCAATGCCAGACAATTGTAAAGACCACATTGTTTATTTCCTTTTGCTTTCAGATTGTGGGTTAAACAAAGAACTAAAATGAATTGTAAGAAACCAAAGAAAACAATTCACTGGGTCCTACAGACCAGATTGATGCTGCTGAATTGTTTCCTTGAATTTTTTTCTTTTTCCACCCTTAATTCCCATTTCTTGCCTTACTTTGTGTTTAAAATGCATGGAGTTTAATGTATAGAAACATAGGAAATAGGTGCATGAATAGGCCAATCAGTCCATTGAGTCTGCTCCACCATTTAATATGATTACAGCTGATAATCCAATTCAGAACCCTTTCCCTTTTTCTCCCCATTTCCTTTGATATTTTTAGACCTAAGAATTGGATCTAACTCCTAAGTTATAGCATTGTCAATTAGCAATTCACATTTTCTAATTGCCATTTGTTAAAGACAATTTGTTCTCATTGTCTACAGGGACCTGGCAAGTATCTTCTTTTAACCTGAGTTCACCCAACAGGTAAGTTGTGACTTTGCATAATTTAACTAAACTTTTCACTTTTGTAATGACTTCAGGAATAGCAGGGTTTGGTATCCAATGCTTACCCTGGTGAGTCATGACAGAATGCAGTTACTAATCTTTTGTTTCCTTGTAGAAATGATGCTTTTAAAAAAGTTTGTGAAAATATTGAAATGATAATTCTAAAATAGTAACCACTGTGGATTTTTCAAGGGATAAAACAATAAGAACTTTTAAATTATTGTTTTAATGTTGGCATTAAGATCCATTTTATTTTTATGCAAAATTAATCTACAGAAGCACAAATAAGGAGGCCATTTGGCCCAACATGCTTGTACTGGTTCTTTGAAAAAGATTGGTCTGTGGCTTTGCAAGTGTTTCACCTTCAAATATTAACTCAATCATTTTATTTCTCTCATCTTACCCATGGTTCATTTCACAATTTACTGTGTCCTCTGATTTCCACCCCTTCTCCATTGCAAACAATTTCTCCTCATTTATTCCATCAAAAATCATCCATTATTTTGAACATTGCCATCAAACCTCATCTTAACCTTTTTCACTATAAAAAAAGCTCTCACTTTGCAAGTCTCTGTAGTTAATTAATGTTTCTCCTGTTTGATACCATTCCAACAGGTATTGGTGTGCTTAGTCTGAGTTCTTCTCATCTTTCTTAAAGTGTTGCTGACCCAAATAGTACATCAAATTCCATCCAGGACATATGAGTGTTTCTCAGATGGAGTATCATCCTTGTTTTGTGCACTTTGTCGCTCTTTGTAAAACTAAGAACTGTCAAGTCTTTTATTTAACAGCCTCTTCCAGAGATCTGACCACACATACCCCAGTTCCTTCTAGTGCTGCACCCCTTTAAAATTGTACTCTATGTATCATAATGCCTCTTCTCATCCTACTTGCCAAATGCACCAATTTTCATTCATCTATATTAAATTTTATCTCTAATGTATTTAACAATTTTACTAATTTGTCGATATCTTCTTCAACATGGTTATGATCTTCCCAAATCATGAAAAAATACAGTGATCCAAATGCTGACCTTTGAGGAATACCTCCATCCAATCTGAAAAACAACCCTTCACCATTACTTGCTCATTTTTGTCCCTTAGCCAATTTCATATTAATAGTGTTACCAAACCTTGATCTCAGGCTCTCAACTTTGCCAACAAATCCATGAAGCCAGCAACTAAAATCCTCTTTGTCCCTAGTTCATACGATAGGCAGAATCTTATCCTCCCTGGTGAGGTGTGAGCAATAGTGAGAAAGGTTGGAAAATAAAATAAAAATCAGAATCTTGATATTAAAGAAAACATTTGTGATTTTCCCCTCAACTATTAAATGGTGACTTCAGAATCTCTCTATTGAACAGTGATTCTATGCAATTGCATCTTATTACAGCCACAACTTGACTTATTATTGTGCCACTTCCAATTCTACTCTCCTTCCATGAGAATCTAAATACCATAAATTCCTGACAGATAAATCAAATCAGATAGATCCAATTGTTCCTTCACAACAACATTCCAGCGTGTACCATAGCCTCCATCATTCTCAATCTTCATCCACATAAATCAACATCAGCAAGTCATCAGCCTGATCATTTCACCAAACTTGCTCCTCATCTAATTCACACACTATTTCAGCTCTTCAGGACTTTCTTTGGAGCTCAGGGACACCAAGAGCTTGCCTGTTTCTGCCAAATCAGTGTGCTCATAAGGATTGCTCAGTTCCCCTGAAAGGCTTGAGTAATCGTCTCGGACAACATGACTCCATGAGAGGCAGTATTTTCTGCAGCTTTTCTCAGTAGATAAATGCTATATAAAGCAGAGTGTACGTGTCAGCTGACCATTCTGTATCTCCCAAAATTGAATGGCAGTGTACTCCCCAAAACATTGATGCATAGAATGAATATTTCCCTCCAGAGATCGGTGGAATTGTGTATACAGACCAAGGCCGAGCACAATCCCTACACATTGCCTTTTGCATTAGTGCTGATCACATTAAAGTGAAGTGCCTTAGCTGCAGTCATCAGAGTAACAATTACAGAATTTTTACAGTGCAGGAAGAGTCCATTCAGCCTATCATCCCTGGTCTGATTCTATTAACCAATGCCAATATCCTTTTTTTTCCAAATATTTTGGCACACCATTCCTATCCAACTAATCATCCAAAGCCCTCTTGAATCTCCCAATCAAATTTGCTTTCACCCCATTTCCAGGCAGTGCATTCCATATCCTAACTATTTCTGTGTGCAAATTCTTTTTCTTTTATGAGCAGGAACATGTCCCTATCTAGTCTGTCCAGCCCACACATGATTTTGAAAACCTTTATCAAATTCCTCTCTCAGCTGTTTTTTCTCCAAGAACACTCCCAGCTTCTTCAATCTATCTTCATTACTGAAGTTCCTCATTCCTGGGACTGATCTTGAATCTTTTCTGCACTCTCTCCAAAGAATTCACATTTTTCTTATAATGTGCCACCCAGAACAGCACTCCAATTGCAGTTGAACAAGTTCAGCATCACCCCCTTCTCTTGTACTCTATGCCCCTATTAGTAAAGCTAAGGACACTATGTGCTTTACTAACTGCTCTCTCTACCTGTCCTGCCACCTGCAATGATCTGCACATATGTACACCAAGGTCCATTTGCTCCTATACCCTTTCTGGAATTGCACTATTTTAGTTTGTCTTTCAATATTCCTCTGAAGAATGTGCATTATCTCACACTTCTTTGAATCTTATCTGCCACCTGTCCTCCAACCCCTACTAACTCTAGACAATTTGATTCTGTTCTTGAACCTTCTGAGACATGTTTATCTTCTCTAACACTATGAGGCCCTCCTTAACCAATACCACAACCTCTCCTCTCCTTCCTTTTCTACCATTCCTGAATTACTTATATCCTCCAATATTTTCTGCCAAGCCTTGCTCTTCTTGGAGCCAGGTCTCCATCAGCACCATGTCATAATTCTGCATTGCAATCTGCATATGTAATGGATCTCATTACATACCATACTCTGTACATTTACATACATGCACATTAGCTCTTTTAGATTTCCTTTCTTTTTCTCCTACTCCAGCTTCACCTGTTAATCTATGGTAGTACCAGCTATCTTTAAGTGTTTTAAGAAAATCCCCTCGAATATTCTTTCCTCATCCCCACACAGTCCCAGTCTTCCAGGAATCTAAATCTCTTCCTCTTTGCAGTCACACATTCATTTGCCTTATCCTCCTACTTCAGTTCTCATTCGCATATGGCACTGGGAGTAATATGAGATTATGTAGTCCTGCATGTTTATTTTCAACCTAGCTCCTTGAATTCTGTTAGCAGAACCACATCTCCCTTCTACCCAAATCGTTGGTATCAACGTGGAGCATAACCTCTGGCTGTTTACACTCCTACAGACAAATATCCTTTTGCCACTCTGTGACATCCTTGAACCTGGCACCAGTGAGGCAGCATACCATCCTGGATCATATTGACAGCCGTAGGAATATCTGTCTGTTCCCCTTCATTAATCCCCCATCACTATGGCTCTTCCTATCTTCTTCCTCCCATCTTGTGTAGTCAAGTTGCTTGTGGGGGCAGATTTGGCTCTGATTGCTCTCCCCTTGAGGAACCTGCACCCTCATCAGCTTCCAAAATGGAAAATGGATTTGTAAACAGCGAGGGCTCCTGTACTACCTGTTTGTTTCTCTTGGACTATCTGCCAATCACCATTCACTTCTTTCCTCCTGTCCCGTCAATCTGCAGTATGACCACATCTCTAAATGTGCTGCCCATGTAACTCTGAGCCTTGCACATGTGCCATGGTGTTTCCAGCTGTTGTGTAAACTCTGAGCTCAAATTTCTGCAGTAATGCAAACACTTCTGCACATGTGGCCATCTAGGACTTCAGAAGGGTCCATGACTTGTCACATATGACAGGTTGCGCATTTTAATTTGGCTGATCTGGGCTGTCATGTTTTAAGCTTACTTAGTCTGAGTTACTTGCTCAATTACTATGCTTGATAATTACTTCATTTTAAAGTTCTCCACTGGCATTAACTTTTCTCTCCTTCTTTAATCTTACTTTAGCTCACTTATCCTATTATTAATTATTGTTTCTTATCTACTTTATTATGGTGGCCCTGACTTTCACTTATCCCTGGTATTTTCAGTTAATCTCTTAATAATACTCTTCTATAATTTACAGCTACTTAGAGAGAATGGTTGTTCCTTATGAGCCAATTGACTCATCAACTTCCTGTGATACCGCACTGAATTTTTTTTCCCAGTATTAGTGTCGCAGTTTGCCTGAGGTCTGAGGCTTTTGAAGAGTCAGTTGCATGAGAGAAGTGAGCAAAGGTTGGCCATTGCAATAATTTTCATCCTTGGATGTCTGAAGTCACATGGGTACAACTTTACCACCTCAGCAGATAATTTGACTATGCAAATCAACATATATTTACAAATAGGAAAGGTTATTTGTCATAATATTTCACCCAAGTCTCTGTAAGTGTCCTTACTAAGTTTCTTCCATTCATTTACCTCTCGCCATGTCTAAGTGCAGTGCTGACTTCCACAGCTCATATTAGAGGGAGCCTGTTCTGTTGTCAGCCCCATTGCCCTGAAAACTTGGACAATTATTCCCTCATATTTTTGACTCACCAGACGAAGGATTACCCTCCTCTCTACTATCCCATCCATTACTATCTCTAGGTGTCCATGGAATGGGAAGCAAGCTTTCATTTTGTCAGTGTGATAATAGTGGGGCACCATGTGTGAAGGATAGATCCTAGCCTGCAATGTCTAACATTGAGTGCCCCTTGCGATATAAACACTAGCAGAGGTGATTGCTTCCAATACTCCAACTGTGCAATTCTCCATGAAACATGCCCAGGAGCCTATATGCATAGTTAATAATGTTAAAAGTGGAAGACTGAAGTGAGGAAAGTTGTACCTAACTATAGTGAAGCACCATGAATCTCACTTAACAAAATACAGACTGAAAAAGGGAAAATCCCACCCTATAAACAAATACTAAAACTGTTTCCTATGTAACGCACAATTGTTTTCATTTCAAAGCACACATCACAGAAATATTGTTTGTGTCACTCACCTTGCTTAATCTGATATAAACACTGCATGGCTGAAGAAGATAATAAAATGAGGGTAACAGAAGTTTTAACTTTTTGAAATGTCTTTGTCATCTAGAAATGCAAGTCTGTGAAAATAGAGGCCATCATCTTTTATCTCTTATAATATTCAAATTTTTATCTTTGACTTATTTCTCTCTTCTTCAAATGTGTGCAGTATGCTTCAATGATAAAGTCATCTGAATGGAAAACCAGTGAAAAGGTTGCTCCCTGGATTGGTATCGGCATGAGACTGAAATGCTGAGGCAGAAAGTAAGCAGACAGTATCATTGCCTGTTGGCTTTACTAACTTTTAATGGTTCAAATATTCATTTCAACAATTGGTTAAGAATTGGTCATACACCAGCTATGATTTTTAAAAAGCATTTTCAGATTGTAATTACAAATGTGCTGAAGGAATTTTCAAGGTAGAAACATTTGACTGTTGAGATTCTGCTGATAATCAGTCTTGCTTTACAAGTAAGGAAGATTCATAGCCACTAGTGCCTCAGGCAGAAGTGATTTATGATCCTCTTTTGCATCAGTGAACAGGAGCTTAGACATCACTGTCAATGCTGAGATATTCTCTTTATTCTATAGAAGAGGACAATTGCTGGATGGATAGTTGGCCTCAGCTTGAATCCAAAGTGTCCTGCCTCACAATAACTCACACCTATATTAAAGTTGTATTTTCGCTCCCGTCCTTATTCTGCTGATTCATTTTAAAGTTTGCTAGCTCCCATATTTCAAGGATGATGCATTTCCTAATTTCTTCAACCAAAATATTGACTGTTGAATAAATTTCATCAGTCATGTGGCCTTGGAACCGTGGCTGGACCAGGGGAAAGTTTCTCAGGGTCAAACATTTCGATGATGCATTTGCTTATTTAAACAAATACTTTGCAAAGCACAGAAGAAATAATAATGGTCAAGCTGTACTTAGGAGATCACTTCGCAACACAATACAAAGTCCAAGTTTTAAGACAAAGTGCAAGATTTTAAGCTGTTCGTTAAAATATCTTTATGTATTGAATTTCCTTGTGTATTGAAATTAAGCTTAATGTATGTACCTTGTTCGATTTGAAATATTCGGTATTCTGAGTATTTAAGAAATATTGCCTCTTGCTAATTATATGCATGAAACCTCCAAAGTTCTACACCACACAAAGTTAATGCCAATTCAATCTGTTTACAAATGTATAAAGTGACTCTTTTAAACTGTAAATCTTCATGGTGCTAGCTTCAAGAAAAATTAATATTGATTGTGAGGCACAGCCAAACCAGTACGTTATTGAAATGAGATCTGCTTTGAAGCTATTTAGTTTAATCAATTCTGCAGACCTTCTGAAGTCTATTTCTCTCTTCCTCATTGTCCTCCTCAGTAATATTTCCAAGCCAACAACAGTGATAACACACTTTAGATATAAACTTAGGGACAGATTTTCCAATGGTCCAACAATCGTTATTCCAGCGTAGATGGGGACTCTGCAGAATCCCCATTGTAGCACACTGGAAACCCTCCCAGCAATTCCTCTTAGACTAGAACCCTCCTAAAATGAGAGTATGGTGCTAGAAAAGCATAGCAGGTTAGGCAGCATCCGAGGAGCAGGAGAGTTGATGTTTCATGCATAAACCCTTTATCGGGAATGAGGCTTGTGGACTGGTGGGGGGTGGGGGGGGAACTGTGACAGGAATGGGAGGGAGGTGGAGTTGGGGGAAAGGTAGCTGGGAGTGCGATAGGTAGATGAAGGTGATGGAGAAGGTGATAGGTCGGAGAGGAGGGTGGAGCGGATTGATGGGAAAGGTGATGGACAGATCAGGAGTGTGGTGCTAAGTTGGAGACTTGGGACTGGGGTAATGTAGGGGGAGGGGAAATGAGGAAACTGTTGAAATCCACATTGATCCTGTGTGATTACAGGGTCCCAAGGCAGAATCTGAGGCATTCCTGATGAAGAGCTTATGTTTGAAACATCAATTCTCCTGCTCCTTGGATGCTACTGACCGGCTGTGCTTTTCCAGCATAACACTCTTCGACTCTGATCTTCAGCATATGCAGTGCTCATGTTTGCCCTTTCCTCCAATAGTAGCTACTGACTATGTACATAAGGAGCTATATCTAATATCAGAACAAGATGGAACTGTGTGTAGGGACTAAGACATGCCCTCACCTAGCCTCTTCCTATTGTGTAGTATTATGTGTGATAAGGCCGGTGAATGTTCTGCTACCTGAGTGCAGATCTGAACTTTTTACATTCTTGTATCTGTACAATTTTTATACTTGCTTTATAATATTTTCCTTTCCTGTCAATGCAGTGAAGCATGTTGTAGCGCAGTCATCTTGACACTTTTTGCCCAATTAGTTGTTCTTCAGAAATGACATAAAACAAGTGTATACAAGTCACTCACCGTGGGGGAAGAGGGTTACAGCCCCAGTATTATGCCATACTGAAATGCCTTCTTACCTTCCAGCCTATATCACTGGATTGTCAGGATTATGTTGGCAAGTTATGTTTCCGTTGCCCTGTTCATTAGCTGAGGTACTTCATTTGTCACCTCCCTTTTCAGAGCAGTCAATCAAGTGGAGATAGTGGCCCAGTTGTATTATTGCTGAACAAGTAATTCAGATACACAGGCATCGTTCTGGGGATTAAGCTACAAATCCTGTCATAGCAGATGGTGAAATTTGAATTCAGTTTAAATACACTTTGAAGTAAAAGACTAATGAGCTTGTTGATTGTTGGGAAAAACAACTAATGCTACTAATGCCTTTTAGGGAAGGAAATCTGCCATCCACATCTGGTCTACATGTGACAACACAGCCTAACATTATTGTGGGGTAACTATTGACCAGACCTGAATTAGATTAGCCACGTAACTGTTGTAGCTGTAATAGTAGGTGAGAGGCTAGAAATACTGTGGCGAGTAATGCCCCAAGCCTCCTCTACAAGGCATAAGTCAAGAGTGAGATGGAATATTGCCAATTTGCCTGGATGGGTGCAGCTCTAACAGCACTCAGGAGCTTGACACCATCCAGGACAAAGGAACCTGCTTGAGTGGCTCCACATCCACAAACATCCATTCCCTTCATCACTGATGCACAGTAGCAGTAGTTCTGGATGTAGATTTGCTTTGCTGAGGTGGAAGGTGCATTTCCAGATGTTTCGTCACCCTACTAGGTAACATCTTCAGTGGGCCTCAGGTGAAACACTGCTTTATATTTATATGTTTGGGTTTCTTTGAGTTGGCGATGTCATTTCCTGCGGCAATGTCATTTCCTGTGGTGAAGTCAGTTCCTGTTCTTTTTCTCAGGGGGGGTGGTAGATGTGGTCCAACTCGATGTGTTTGTTGATAGAGTTCTGATTAGAATGCCTTGCTTCTCGGAATTCTCATGCATGTCTTTGTTTGGCTTGTCCTAAGATGAATGTGTTGTCCCAGTTGAAGTGCTGTCCTTCCTCATCCATATGTAAGGATACTACTGAGAGGGGGTCATGTCTTTTTGTGACTAGTTGGTGTTCATGTATCCCGGTGGCTAGTTTTCTGCCTGTTTGTCCAATGTAGTGTTTGTTACAGTCCTTGCACAGTATTTTGTAAATGACATCAGTTTTGATTGTTGCCTGTATTGGGTCTTTCAAGCTCATTAGCTATTGTTTTCGTGTGTTGGTGGGTTTGTGGGCTACCATGATGCCAAGGGGGTCTGAGTAGAGGAGTCGAGAAGAGGATGAAATAATGGTCTCCTTTGATGTAACAGCCTTATTTACATCAATTAACATTAACCTGGCCAAGGAAAAACACTGACTACACTATTAGAAGACCCAAAGACTCATACTCCAAACACCACTAACTTCATCAACAAGAACAGAATCATCAAGCTAGTGGACCTATGCCTTACCACACACTTCACCTTCAACTACAAAACCTATAGACAAACTAACGGAACACCTATGGGATCTCCAATATCAGACTACTCAGACCCCTTGGCATCATGGTAGCCCACAAACCCACCAACATGCTAAAATAACAGCTAATGAACTTGAAAGATCCTATACAGACAACAAGAAAAACTAATATCTTTACAAAATACCGTGCAAGGACTGCAACAAACACTACTTTGGACAAACAGGCAGAAAACTAGCCACCAAGATACATGAACACCAACTAGCCACAAAAAGACATGACCCCCTCTCGCTAGTATCCTTACATATGGATGAGGAAGGACACAACTTCGACTGGAACAACACATCCATCCTAGGACAAGCCAAACAAAGACACGCATGAGAATTCCGAGAAGTAGTTAGACCCCATCTCCACCCCCTGAGAAAAAGAACATGAAGTGACTTCATGACGGGAAATAACTTCACCACAGGAAATGACATCACCAACCCAAAGAAATAAATAGAAAGCAGGTATTATCAGCAGTGCTTCGTCTGAGGCCTACTGAAGATGTTACCTAACAGGGTGACGAAATTTCTGGACATGCACCTTCCAGCTCAGTGAGCAAACCTACATCCAGAACATCATTCTGAACTGCAAATCGTCTCAAAACTCACGAAGTAGCATTGGTGTATACTATATACAAGATACAGAAATTCACCAAATCTCCTCAAGATAGCACTTTCTAAACCCACCACCACATATCCAAATAATCATGGGCACCAGATACATGGAAATACCCAGCACCTGCAATTTCCCCTACAAGCCACTAACCAATCTGACATGGAGAAATGTCGCTGTTCCTTCAGTGTCACTGGGTCAAAAACCTGCAATTCTCCTACACGTTAAACATTTGTGATTGTCTCTCTCAGACACACACAGATTAACTCTTTGACTTTTCTCACTGAGTTCTGAAAAAAAAATGCTCGGGCATTTTTCTGATTACTTTGATTTTTTGATACTGCTAGTCTGGTAGAAAATTTTCTTCCTTTTCAATTGATCTTGCTTCTGTCCTCTGGCCTGTCAATCTCCCTAGGTCATAAATCTTGATGTCTTTCTTGTTGTCTTTTGGATGTTGTTCAATCTAGAAATTGCAGCTAAAGCACTTGATATGAACTGAGTCCCAAAAGCTAAATTGCTTTGGTCTTTCCCAATTTTATCATTACAAAAGCGGGTTTTAAAATAAATAAAACCTCTTGTTGTATGGGTCTTAATATTTGATGGCGTGTGCTATAAATGCAGCTAAATCTGGTCCACTCCTCACCTTGTGGTAGATTTGTTGACATTATCCTCTTTTAAGTGTAAGGATCTACAGGGCCTGTATGGTCTAGTGTGGTAGCAGAAAACAACTTACTATTCAAACTAGAAGAGGGTCTTGTGTTGAACAAGAGGTAGCTTATTAGATATCAGCAACAAGTTACAGATTACATTGATGCTATAAATACTATTACAGAGGCTGTAGTGCTGAACTGAAATAGTTCAGTTAGGAGAGTGCTAGACTAATAATCTGAAGTTCCCTGGTTCAATACTGGGGTTTGGCAGTAAGTGTAATGACAATAAGGATGACTACTTGTTAGGTCTTACTACTTTGAGATCCTAAACCTTTTTACTCACCCTTTTAATAACTTAGTAGTTCTTTCATGACAGAGATGATCATGTCTTTGAAGCCCAGATTGTTTTTTTACTGCATCTTTTCAGACTTTTGGAATGCACCTGATATGAACACCCTAACCTGAAAGAAAGGGATGAAATAGAAAACTCTCAGAGTCAATTTTGTGAAATTAGAATAGCTAGATATCAAGCAGAAAAATCCAAATAAAACTGGATACAAAACCGAAAACTCTTGTTTATCATTGATCCCTAAGTGCCTTAAGCAGGTGACGTTGAGCAATGTTCTTGAACTGCTACAGCAATCCATGTGTTTTTGACAGACCAAAAGAGCTGCTAGTAAAGGACTTTGACCCAGTGACAGAGAAGGAATAGTGATATCATTGTAAATTAGGATAGTGTGTGACTTGGAGAGGAACTTGCGGGTGGTGGCATTGATGTCCATGAGTATTAACTTAATAAACATGGTTTAAACTGATTTCATCCAAGAATAGCAATGAGATCACTTTGATACTAATTTTTGTTCTTTTAACAGGGTCACAGGTCATATCTTTCTCACTTGCCTGTATAACAGAACCTTTAATTTCAAAAATAAACACTTATCACAGAATCACGGAACTGCTACAGCACAGAAAGAATCCATTCAGGCCCTTATGTCTGCTCCAGATCTTCAAATGAGTATCATTACCCACTGCCTGCTTTTCCCCCCATATCCTTGGATATTAATTCTTTCCAAATAATTGTCTAATAATTCTTGAATGCTTCCAACTGAACGTATCTTCACCATAGCAGTGCAGTTCTAACCCTAAGTTCTTATGCTTTTTTTAAAACATCATATTTGCTCCTTTTGCAAATTACTTGAAACCTATGCCTGCTCATTCTTATTCCTTTTATGAGTGGTTTCCTATTCACAGAGCTAACATTTCAAGTTCAGTGACTCCTTCAAAACCCGCTCCCTCTCTGGAGATGCTGCCACAATTGCTGAGTTTTTCCAGCAATTTCTGTATTTGATTCTGATTTCAAGTATCTGCAGTTCTTTATTTTTCTACCTATCCAATCTTTCCACCCCATTCATGGTTTTGTTCACCTCTCTCAAATCTCCTCTAAGCCACCTTCTTCTCTCCAAAAAGAACATATTCAGTCTATCCTCATTAACTGAAGCTTCTAATCCCTGGAAACACTAAATTGTTTCTGCATTGTTTCCAATACATTCATTTCCTTCCAATAATGTAGGTGCAAATGCCTACACAATACTCTTGTTGAGGTCTAACAAGTGTCTTGTACAAATTCAATACCAGCCCTTTCTCTTCTACTCTATGCCCCTATTAGTAAAGCTGAGGGCATTGTATGATTTATTAACAGCTCTCTCCATCAACCAAGTCACATTCAATTATCTATGTACATATAATCCCCAGATTCCTCTGCTCCTGAACATCATTAGATTTGTATTCGTAATTTACTCTTTTTTTCAATGTTCTTCCAACCAAAATGCATCATTTCACTCTTCTCTGCACTCAACTTCCACTGCCACACAATTCTCCACTCCACCAACTCTCCCATTCCACCAATGTCCTTTTTTGGCGCTGCCTCTGTCCTCCCCATAGTTTTTAATTCTTCCAAATTTCCTGTCATCTACAAGCTTTGAAACTGTCTCCTGAGCACCAAGAACCAGATCATTAATATATATTAGGAAGAGCATGGATCCCAATTCTGACTCTTGGAGAACTCCATTATAAGTCTTCGTCCAGCCTGAAAAATATTCATTGACCATTGCTCTCTTTTACCTATCATTCAGCCAACTTCGTAGCTCCATTGCTACTGTCCCTTTTAAACCATGACTTATAACTTCCCACAAATCTATTACATGGCATTATATCAAACACCTTCTGGAAATCCATGCATACGATATCAATGACATTACTTTCATTGAGTCTTTAGTTTATCTCTTCAAAACTCCAGCAAGTCAGTCATGCATGATTTTCCTTTCAGAAATCCATTTTGACTCTTCCTAAGTAACCCATCTTTTTCCATGTGACTACTTCTATCCTGTATAACTGCCACTGGAACCCTCCTCACCACCGAAGTTAAACAGACTGGTCTATAACTGCTGGGATTATCCTTACAACCTTTCTTTAACAAGGCTGTATGCTTGCAATTCTTCAGGACCATTGAAATTTCAAATCTCTCACTTCCTTCAGCATCCTTGTATTCATCTTATCCAGTCCAGGTGCCTTGAATTTTATTTTTATTTTTATTTTATTGTCACATGTATTTTGCAGAAAAAATACAATAAAATACAGTGGAAAACTTTCACTTGTTGGCATGATATCACACCATTTTGAATAATGTCAACTTTAAGTATGAACAGTCTAGTCAACAGTGATTTTTCCTTTCTCATAATGACCTGTCTCATTTCTCCCTTTTTGATAAAGATAAATACAAAGTAATGATTTAACACCATTGCCATGCCCCTGTCTCTATTTTGTCCCTTTTTTGATCTCTAATTGTCTCTGCTCCTCCTTTAACCATTTACTCTTTATGAGTCTATCGAAGACTCCTTTATATTGGCTGCCAGTCTTTTCTCATAACTTTTCTTCTCTCCTCTGTTTTTTTTTCGCCTCCCCTCTGAGCTTAAGCCTTATATTTATTAATATTCTATTGATAGAAAGCTGTGAAGCTAAAGCAGCCCAGCTAGTATATTTTAATCTTCTACTTAGAACAGAGATTGATAAAACACATTGTTCTTATACGTAAGTTAAAGTAAATCACTTCGATTTTTACACCTTTTCTATATAGTCAGCATTTTGTTTTGGCTTGGAAATATGGATATTGATCAAAATACAAGCTTTCTTCATCCAGTTAATTATCACGCAGAATGTGAAGAGTCCTATATTTGCTTCACTTCATTTGTTTCATCTCAGCAGATTGACTTTCAATGAAATTGATTCAACTTTAAAATCAGATGTACAGACTTTAATTGAGATCAGCAGGGAATTTAGAATAAGCCTGAAAGAACTCCAATTGTGTAAACAGTGCTAATAGGATATGCAGACACAAAGTACTAAATGTTGACAAATCATTAGGGAGTCCTACCCCAGCCCATGAAGCATGTCAAATAGTTAGAAGTGAGAATTATTAAAACACCAAGAAATGACTTCATGTTCCTTTTCCTGCCTATCTCACGAAGAAAGACAATTTGGGATTGGCAATTCAACGTTGAACTGAGAGATTATGAGATGAAAATGGGGAATCACAGAATCAAAGGATGCAATTATTATCTGGTTGGCAGTGTCCCCATGCCTACTGGGTCCTCTGGGCAGGACCAACTGAAATTTGAAGTAAAAGAGGCTCCTTCCGGTTCATAAATCCACCAGCAAATCCATGGAAGTAGCTGAAAATGAGCATGTCTTTCTCGATACCAAAGTGCTGGTTTCAATGGAAACACACACTTCACACATTATTATTCCCGCCCTCAAGAAATATAGCTCAGGCTCTGAGAAGCAGTAGATGTTGCCACATTGCCTACCCTCCTAAAAAGCAGACTAGAAAATATGACCAAAGAACAAGATTCAAATTGGTTCCTCCCTTCAGTAAGATCATTGTTTTAACTTCAACTTTATATTCTTGCATGTCCCTGATAATCTGTTGTCCCCTTGATTAATGATAGATCTGCCTTAAAAATATTTAAAGATTCCACATCCACAGACTTTGATCATAGAGTAATACAGCACGGAACCAGACCCTTCAGTCCAACTTGTGCATGTCAACCAGGTTTCTTAAACTGAAGTAGTCCCATTTGTCTGCATTTGGCCCATATCCCTCTAAACCTTTCATCTTCATGTACCTGTCCAAATGTCTTTTAAATGTTGTAATTGTAAGGAAATTCCAAAGGCACTCAATCCTCTGAGAGAAAATGTTTTCCATGTCTGCCTTAAATAGGTGCCTCCTTATTTTTAAACTATAATTCCTAGTTCTAGACTCTCTCACAAGAGGAGACATCCAATGCACATCTACATGGTCAAGTACCTTCAGGGTTTTATGTTTCAATTAAGTCACCTCTGACTTCCAAACTCCAGTGGATACAAGTCTAGCCTGCCTACCCTGTCTTTGACCATTGTATTGACATACATGAGACAGGCACTCATTAGTTCCTATATAATAACTTGTAGTTTTGTGCTTTGACAGAAGAAAAGTTGAATTGGTTGTGATGGCTTAAGACAAAGATCTTTTTCAGTTTGGCATTCTCCTACCAAAAAGAGATAAGAATTGTTTGTCTTTTGTATTGGCAGAAAAAGTGGAGAAGGTGACTTTAATATTTTCAATTTATTGAATGTTTCCTTAATGAATAGTCAGAAAAGTAGCTTAGTCATTTCTGCATATCAACAAATATAGTCAGGTGAATTATCCCTGTGAATTTGGAGAGAAGCTGACTATTGGGAGTTGGAAGGTGAAGGTAAGAGAGACATTGTCCCTATAATTTTAGTGAATTGAAGGGGGAAACTGTAACTAGAAACTGGGGAAGAAAATGCTAGTGAAGAGAAGATGAAATTCCATGAAATAAAGACTGATAAGGTCATTCTTTTTGGACAAATTGTAGCAGATATCCCTATATTCCACTCTCAGTCATTTTTAGATGAAGAAATGTATCAATTGTGAAGTTCATCATTTTTAAAGGATAGGAAAGCATACAAAAGTAAGTTTGGAAGAGCTAGTATTTGGAAGGATGTGCAGTTGAAAGAACCATGAAAGAACCTCCCAAGTAGCTGTAACAAGTAGGAAACCACAAGGAATTCTAGCTATTCACAATCTATATCAATGACTTGGAACTGAAGACTGATGTATTTTTCCCAAGCTTGCTGATGATGCAAAGCTAGTTGGGAGTGAGAATTGTGAGAAAATTGCAAAGAAACTTTGAGGAGATTTAGACAAGCTAAGTAAATTGGCAAGGACAGGACAAATGGTGTATAATGTGGAAAAAGGTGAAATGATCCATTTTGGTATGAAATCAAAAATGCGGAGTATTTTTTTTAAATGTTAAGAGATTGAAAAATGTTAATATCCAAAAGGACCTGGGTCCACTTGTTTGTAAGTCTGAAAGCTCACATGTAGGTGCAGCAAGCAATTGTGAAGACAAACAGCATCTTACTGAAATATTTGAATACTGGAGTAAAGCTATCTTGTTTCCATTGTAAAAAGTCTTGGTCAGACTGTAACTGGGGTATTGTGAACAGCTTTGTTTTCTTTATTTTCCACAAGAAAGAATATACTTGCCATGAAGGGAGTGCAACAAAGGTTCACCAGGCTCTTCTCTGGTAAGTCCTACAAAAACAGTTTGAGGAGTCTGAGCTATATTACAGAAGAATGAGAGGTGGTCTCATTGGAATTAACACAATGTTTAAGGGTGCCACATGGGAGATGCAGGAAGGACATTTCCCCCAACTGGGTGTTGAGAGCTAGTAGATGAGTCTCATAATAAGAAGTTGGCCAGTTAGTATTGAGATGAGGAAGAATTACAAGGCAACTTGATATTCTCAAATCCAAAGCACAGTGGATTTTATCATTCAAGTCAGAAATCATTGGATTGCTAGATATTAAAGATATCAAGATAGATAGGGATAGTGCAAGAAAATAACATTGAAGTAGGAAATAAGCTATAATTTAGTTGGATGGTGGAATTAAGGGGCCAAATACACTACTCCTGTTTCTATTTTCTATTGCCTTGTGCTCCTATGTCAAATGTTTCCAATATTTGTATTGGAGATCTGGATTAGAAATCCAAAACTTTGTACAAACTTCACAGAAATGCCCGTATGCATTTAATAAGATCTATGGGATCACCTTCTTTTAAAAGTTTAACAAAACCAGCTGTAGAAAAATGACTAGCTCAGGGACAATAATTGGTCCAAAAAATTAACATCTATTTAAAAACTTATTAACTCGTTCAACTTATCTCATGCTTTCCATTTTCCACCTCAGCTTGCCACCACTCGCGATTCACTGCTCCCTTCTCCCATCGTCCAAGTTACCACTTTCCTCCTGCTCACTGCTACACTCCGATCATTGTGATCAAAGGTTTGGGAGAGAGGTAGTGAGAGGGAGGACACAAGCAAGGGGGCAAGAGAGGTCCAATTGGGAGGATCAGGCAGGAAAACAGTGACTGTGATGTAAGTTGCAACTGGGAAGATTAGGGAGCAGAAGAGCCAGTGAGTGGGAAGGTCAGAGAGAGGGGAAGCAGTGAGTGGAAGGGTCGTAGAGGGAAGTGATGAGTGTAAAGACACCAAAAATCTGTCTTCTCCTTAATGTACGTATGTTGGAGCTCACACTTGACTTTCAACAGGTGCCTGTGTCTCCAAATTACATGGGCCTGTTACCAGGCAGAGTTCTGTCCAACATCAATATGGATTTTTATATTTCACAAGTGTGATCCATCAGCACCTAAAATATTAATCTGTTTGCACTTGAGATACTATTAATTGTGTTGTATGTTTCCAGCTTATGTTTTTATTTCATGCATTCTTTCACTTAACTTGTAACCAAGTTTGTTAACATAAAGGGCATTGTGGAATAACAACTGCCAGAGCTGTTATATGTTTTGCATAGAAAATGTTCAACTGTGCTTTAGAGGGCAAGAAAGAATTTTCCAAGGCATGGGGCAAAAAGTAGCAAGAATGAACAAATATTTGTTGAAGAGAGCGTTTTTGAAAAGTGTGGAGAACAGTGAAGAGGCAGAAAGTGTTGAGGAGGAAGTTCGTTAACTAGGACCTGATTCTGCAGGCAATCATGCAAATTTGTCAGTCTCGACATGAAAATAATATTTGCAATGCTGTTGGCTGAAGCTCAATTGTAAGACTCTAGCTGCCTAAATTCATTAAAATTACCATACAGAGTCTTCCCATGTTAAAAATCACACAACATCAGGTTATACTCCAGCAGGTTTAATTGGCAGCACTAGCTTTCGGAGTGCTGCTCCTTCATCAAGTGGTTGTCATGTTCCCATGTTGTCATACTTAACATGTGAGACTGGTTCATCGTTATGATTCCTATATCTTAACATAAAATGACACCAAACAGCAACACTGTTATGTAACATGAAGCTCAGTTTGCTTCTTGTCTTGGCTGAACGAATTCCGTTAGTGGGAACGATCAAGATATGGCTTGAATTGATTTGCAATCTAAAGTAAATATGTTGTTGTTAATGTTGAGAAAAGCTACGGCAAAATAACTTTGTTGAAGAAAAAGAACATATTGTGCAGATTGTAAACTTCTTGCTTAATGACCAGAAGGTCATGAGTTTGTTAGCTATATTTCCTCATTCCTGAAGAAGGGCTCATGCCCGAAACGTCGATTCTCCTGCTCCTTGGATGCTGCCTGATCTGCTGCACTTTTCCAGCAACACATTTTCAGTCACTGGTTCAAGGAGTTTGTCAGTTCTTCTCAGCCAAGCTGTTTGTTTGAATTCCATAAAGAAACAGGCTCAGACAAAAAAAAACCCTTTGCTTGCCACATATTGGTTGAACATTATCTCTGTCTCCCAGGTGTGGATTTGTTCAGACAGTTCTGAATGTATGGAGAGCCTTGCTCTCCCAGTTCTCCAGAACATTTTAGGACTAAAGATCATGCAGGATTACATTCACAAACTACTTGGAGAAGCTGCTGAAATCTTAAATGATTCCTGGAGTAAATGACCAACTTCCTTTCTGAAGGCTTTTTTGCTTCAGCTTGATAACTGTGGGAAGATCCAAAATGTCATAACCAACTCTTCTCATACATCATATACATGATGCTTTGCGATTCCGATAATATCAAAGTAAACTGTGACATGGGAAGTATCTGACTATGACATTTGGAAGGTTCCAGTTCCATGCTTAAACGTAAACTTTGATTTTGTTGTACAGTTATGTAGAACAATGTACAGTTTACATTAAAAATGACCATATTAATTCATACTTAAATTAATTCAACTTGAAAGCTTTTACTTTTGCTTATAAAAGTGGTGTAACTATTCTGAGTTTTCTCCATTGTAAGTTAAGTAAAACAGCAGTCTTCAAATTTTATAAGTTATAAACTTCCGATTCTTCCTTCAGTCTCTGACATTTTACTTGATGGATCACCCTTCACCATCTCTTCCTGTCACCCGTTCTGCTTCCAAACCCATTGTGTGGGATTCTGCTGTCAATTCCACCATGTTTAAATCTCTCACCAATGCATTGTTTTAGCTGGGTTTTGGCTTTTCCTTTTTGTCTTTTTTCCTAGCAGTCCTATTTTCACTGGCCACCTCACAAGACTTCCTCGCGCTCTCTCTGAAACAAATGACCACGCAATCTCCAGGCCTTCTCAACTATTTTCTTCAGTACTCCCACAACTTTCACTGACCTCCTGATGTGCTGGTTCCTGATTTTATTTTGTCTTGTTACTCTTCATGGCCATCTCAGTATCTGCATCTCATTATACTATCCTTAAGTATAATGGGATGCAGATAATGGGGTGGCACAGTAGCTCAGTGGTTAGCACTGCTTCTTCATAGCAGCAGGATCCCAGGTTCAATTCTGGCCTCAGGTGACTGTGTGGCGTTTGCACATTCTCCCCGTGTCTGTGTGGGTTTCCTCCACAGTTCAAAGATGTGCAGGTCAGGTGAATTGGCCATGCTAAATTGCCCATAGTGTTAGGTGCATCATTCATAGGGAAATAGGTCTGAGTGGGTTACTCTTCAGAGGGTTGGTGTAGACTGATTGGGCCTGCGTCCACACTGTAGGTAATCTAACTGTTCCTCTCATTTTGGTGTTGCAAGTGGTTCAATACTATGTGATGAGGCTGAACTGAATTATCTTGTAGATTCTACTTTGCAATTTCAGTGACACTTTTCAATCTATAACGCTCCTGTATTGCTTCCAATTACTCCAGTTGGAGCTAATCTCTTACGTAATTTTCATTTCCATACTTCCATCCTCAGCCAGCATTGATCCTTTCTCCAAGTCTTTACCTTAATTAAAGAGATTGAGAAGAATCGTGGAAATTCTCCATTGTAAAGGAAAGTTAAAAGAAAGGAAAAGAAGATCCATTTAAGTTCTCTGAAGTTGTGGACAAATGTAATTTGGAAGTAAAGAATTAGGCCTACTTTAAATTTAGATTGGTTTTGTATATGTGAGAGAATTACATGTGTAAAACAGAACTTTCCTTATTTCATAGGAATATATAAATAAAGATTCCCTCATTATATTTATGATCAAATTAATTTTCTTCCCTTACCCACACTCCTACTCGCATGAAGTTCCATAATCTTTAATTTCATTTGACATATAGTTGTTATTATTTTCTTTCTTATTGCATAAAATGAGAATTTTAAACATTTATGGAGCCTGGACTTTGTGCTTTCACTTTCTGTCATGATGTAAGGTCTTTGAAATGAACAGCATTTTTCACATAACCATTTACAGAGGATGATAATAGAAGATATCTTAGTTGGGACCCTATATACCCAAGCTCCACTTCCATGTGATCTAATGGCACTAATGTCACATCGCGCTTGCACCAGATTCCTTCTCAAATTCAACTTCAGTGAAATGTAAAAATTATCAAGGTAACAGCCTCACTGGCACCTGACTGACTGGTGTCTACGTGCTGCATCTAAGGCACGTGTCAATTACAGAATTAAGACTCTGCATCCATATTACGGTCAATTGCATTTTTAAAATTTATTTGTGGGACATGGGTATCGCTGGTTGGCCAGCATTGATAGCCCATCCCTATTTGCCTTTGAGTAGATGGTGGTGAGCTGCAGTCCCACTTACTGTGGGTCGACCCACAATGCTGGTAGGGAGGGAATTCCAGGATTTTGACCCAAGAACTGTGAAGAAACAATGATACATTTCCAAATCAGGGTGGTGAGCAGCTTGGAGGGGAACTTGCAGGTGGTGGTGTTCCCAAGTACCTGCTGCCCTTTTCCTTCTAGATGGAAGTGGTAGTGGGTTTGGTATGTACTATCTAAGGATCTTTGGTGAATTTCAGCTTGCGTATTGTAAATAGTACACACTGCTGCTACTGACCATTGGTGGTGGAGGGATGGAATGTTTGTAGATGTGCAAATCAAGCGGATTGCTTTGTCCTGGATGGTGTCAAGCTTCTTGAGAGTTGTTGGAGCTGCACCCATCCAGGCAAGTAGGGGGTAATCCATTACACTTCTGACTTGTGCCTTGTAGATGGTGGATAGAACATAGAACAATACAGCACAGAACAGGCCCTTTGGCCCACGATGTTGTGCCGAACTTCTATCCTAGATTAAGCACCCATCCATGTACCTATCCAAATGCCGCTTAAAGGTCGCCAATGAATCTGACTCTACCACTCCCTCGGGCAGCGCATTCCATGCCCCCACCGCTCTCTGGGTAAAGAACCCACCCCTGACATCTCCCCTATACCTTCCACCCTTCACCTTAAATTTATGTCCCCTTGTAACACTCTGTTGTACCCGGGGAAAAAGTTTCTGACTGTCTACTCTATCTATTCCTCTGATCATCTTATAAACCTCTATCAAGTCACCCCTCATCCTTCGCCGTTCCAACGAGAAAAGGCCGAGAACTCTCAACCTATCCTCGTACGACCTACTCTCCATTCCAGGCAACATCCTGGTAAATCTTCTCTGCACCCTCTCCAAAGCTTCCACATCTTTCCTAAAGTGAGGCGACCAGAACTGCACACAGTACTCCAAATGTGGCCTAACCAAAGTCCTGTACAGCTGCAACATCACCTCACGACTCTTGAATTCAATCCCTCTGCTAATGAACGATAATACTCCATAGGCCTTCTTACAAACTCTATCCACCTGAGTGGCAACCTTCAAAGATCTATGTACATAGACCCCAAGATCCCTCTGTTCCTCCACCTGACCAAGAACCCTACCATTAACCCTGTATTCCGCATTCTTATTTGTTCTTCCAAAATGGACAACCTCACACTTGGCAGGGTTGAACTCCATCTGCCACTCCTCAGCCCAGCTCTGCATCATATCTAAGTCCCTCTGCAGCCGACAACAGCCCTCCTCACTGTCCACAACTCCACCTATCTTTGTATCATCTGCAAATTTACTGACCCACCCTTCGACTCCCTCCTCTAAGTCATTAATAAAAATTACAAACAGCAGAGGACCCAGAACTGATCCCTGCGGAACTCCACTTGTAACTGGACTCCATGCTGAATATTTACCATCTACCACCACTCTCTGACTTCGACCGGTTAGCCAGTTTTCTATCCAATTGGCCAAATTTCCCTCTATCCCATGCCTCCTGACTTTCCGCATAAGATTTTGGGGTGTCAGGAGGTGAGTTACTCACCGCAGTATCCCTAGTCTCTGACCTGCTCTTGTAAACACTGTGTTTATGTGGTAAGTCCAGCTGAGTTTCTGGTCAATGGTAGCCCCAAGGATGTTGACAGTGGAGCATTCAGTGATGGTAAAACCATTGAATATCAAGGGTGGTGGGTTAGAGTGTATCCTGTTGGTGATGGTCATTGTCTGGCACTTGTGTGGTGCGAATGTTACTTACCACTTGTCAACCCAATCCTGGTTATTGTCCAGGTCTTGTTTCATTTGAGCATGGACTACTTTAGTAGCTGAGGAGTTGTGAATGGTGCAAACATCTCTATTTCTTACTTTATGACAGAACGAAGGTTGTAGATGAAGCAGCTGAAGATTGTTGGACCTAGGACATTATCCTGAGGGACCCCTGCAGGAATGTCCTGGAGCTGAGATGACTGACCCCTCACAACCACAACCACCTTCCTTTGTGCCAGGTATGAGTCTAACCAGCAGAGTTTTTCCCCTGATAGCCATTGATTCCAATTTTGCCAGGGCTCCTTGATGCTATACTAGGTCAAGTGCGGCCTTGATGCCAAGGACTGTCACTTCTACCTCACCTCTGAAATTCAGCTCTTTTGTCCATGTTTGAACCAAGACTGTAATGAGATCAGGAGCAGAGTGACCCTGGCGAAACCCAAACTGGGCATGACTGAGCAGGTTGTTGCTGAACAGTTGCTGCTTGATAACACTGTTGATGACCCCTTCCATCACTTTACTGATGACGGAGACTAGACTGATTGGGTGGTAATTTGACGGGTTGGACTTATCCTGCTTTTTGTGTACAGGACATACCTGGGCATTTTTCCACATTGTCAGGTAGATGCCAGTTGTAACTGTGCTGGAAGAGCTTGGCGAGGGGAGCGGCAAGTTCTGGAGCAGCCATCTTCAGTACTATTGCTGGAATGTTTTCAGGACCCAAAACCTTTTCAGTATCCAGTGCCTCTAACCATTTCTTGATATCACGTGGAGTGCATCAAATTGGTTAGAGACTGATATCTGTGATGCTGGGGACCACTGGTAGAGCCCAAGATGGATTATCCACTCGGCACTTCTGACTGAAGATTATTGCGAATGCATCAGCCTTATTTTTTGCACTGATATGCTGGGCTTCACCATCACTGATGATGGGGATATTTGTGGAGCCTCCTCCTCCGATGAGTTGTTTAATTGTCTACCAACATTCATGACTGGATATGTAAGAACTGCAGAGCTTAGATCTAATGTGTTGATTGTGGGATCGCTTATCTCTGTCTATTACTTGCTGCTTATGCCATATGGCACACAGTAGTCCTGTTTGGTAGTTTCACCATTTTTAGTTATGGCTGGCTGCTCCTGGCATGCCCTCCTGCACTCTCCACTGAACCAGAGTTGATCGCCTGGCATGATGCTAATGGTTGAGAGGGAGGTATACCAGGTATTGAGGTTGTAGACTGTGCTGGAGTATAGTTCTGCTGCTATAGTTCTGATACATTTACATATTGCCTTTTATGTAGTATGACGTCTCACTGTCCTACCACTTCTCACAAAATGCAAACTCACCTGTTATTGCATTCACTGCAAGTTACTGAAATATTGCTTTAAAGTATCTGTAGCCCTTCGTGGTCTGTAAATTGAACACGCCTGCTGCCAAAAGAATATACACGTGAATGTACTCATTCAAAGGTCTTTTAATCTGCCACTAAAAGTTTATAAACTGATACCTGAATTTTATTCAAAGTTAAAAGGGAATGCTGTTTCGCCCTGGAACTACTATTGCATGAGCACAAGAAGATATACGGGACCCTTGCATCACCTTTAACATTGCTTGGCTAATTACTCGGTTTTGCTTGTCATAATATTTCTTTTGTTAATTTTATAGCACTTGTTAAACTTCTTATGCCCATGTTGATTGTCCAGTGTACCAATTACAATTTAAGTATTTGTGCCTCATGTTAATATGACACACAGATGACATAACATGTTATGTCATCTATGTGATACATAACCACCCATATTACCTGTCAACACAAAATTTATCAAAGGTCAAAATAAAACAAATAATGCAGACGCTGCAGACCTGAAAGAAAAACAGAAGTTGCTGGAGAAACTTAGCAGGTCTGAAATCATCTGTGAATAGAAAAGCGTACACATGTTTTGAATTCTTCTGTTGTGAGGTAAGAGTTACAGGATTCAACGTTGTGTTTTTTTCACAGATGCTGCCAGACCTGAGTTTCTCCATGATATGGAGGTGCCGGTGTGGACTGGGGTGGGCAAAGTTAAAAATCACATGACACCAGGTCATAGTCCAACAGATTCCAAATAAATCTGTTAAAATACACTTTGTGATAGTCTCAAAATAAGAGGTATTGTATTTTGTTAAAACAAACAAGGGCAGGACTTATAACATTTATGGTAGGGTCCTAGGTAGTATTGTAGAACAGAAATTATGTACCTTGGGGTTCAGGTACATAATTCTTTGAAATTTGCATCACAGGTAGACAGGATGGTTAAGAAGGCATTGAGCACACTTGCCTTCATTGCTCAGACTTTTGGTTATCGGAGTACAGTTCTGGTCATCCGATTATAAGAAGTACAGTGTACAGTTCTGGTCATCTAATTATAAGGATATCATTAAAGCGGAGAGGGTTCAGAAAAGATTGACTGGAATGTTGCCAGGAATGGAGGGTCTGAGTTATAAAATAGGCTGGATAGGCTCGGACTTTTTTCACTGGAGCTTCATACTGTGCTTCATACAGGCCCATCTCGCTCTTAAATGTGGACTTTAAGATGCTCTCTAAGGCTCTTGCGTTAAGGCTGGAGACTGTGTTACCCTCTATTATTAAAAAGGATCAAACAGGCTTCATAAAGGGTCACAGATCCTCCAATAACATTAGGAGGCTGCTTAACGTAATTCAAGCATGCCAACAGCAGTCAATACAGGGATTGGTGATTTCTTTAGATGCCGAGAAGGCATTTGACCAAGTTGAGTGGCCGTACCTTTTCTATACTCTAGACCGGTTTGGTCCGTGCGAAGTTTTCATAAGATGGGTGAAGGTCCTCCACAGTGTACCTCTCGCTGCGGTCATTACCAACGGGGTACGATCAAGCAATTTTAATATTTCTAGGGGCAGGGCTGTCCCCTTTCACCATTACTTTTTATGTTGGTGATTGAACCGTTGGCAGAGGCCATTCGTGGGGATCTCAATATATCAGCTCCAGAAGTGGGGTCAAAATAACATAAGATCTCGCTGTATGCAGATGATGTTCTAATTTTCTTGACAAATCCAGCAGTCTCAGTGCCTTGCC
This sequence comes from Chiloscyllium punctatum, assembly GCF_047496795.1. Taxonomy (NCBI): domain Eukaryota; kingdom Metazoa; phylum Chordata; class Chondrichthyes; order Orectolobiformes; family Hemiscylliidae; genus Chiloscyllium; species Chiloscyllium punctatum. Next base: position 44,384,746 of record NC_092750.1, on the reverse strand, counting down.
TAATACAATGCATTCACGCTTTTGGTGCTTTTTCAGGGTATAAGATTAATTTTGCTAAATCAGAGGCTATGCCTATGGGTGGTCTTACAAAAGAGTTGGCTCTTGAGAGTGACTATAGATTCCCATTTAGGTGGTCACAGGGGGGGTTTGTGTATTTGGGCATATTCGTTACTCCAGTTCTGGATTTGCTGTTCAAAGCAAATTTTAAAAAATTAAACAAGATCTCCAAAGATGGGAGGCACTTTCAGTCTCCTGGTTGGGTCGGATAGCGCTTATTAAGATGAATATTTTCCCTCATTTGCTATACCCTATACAGATGCTCCCCCTGATTTTCAATAAACACTCAGGAGACTGAACAGTTGGTTCAGCTCCTTTGTCTGGCACCATAAACGGTCCCTCATTAAATTAGCCAAACTGCAGTTGCCTCACAGATTGGAGGGAGTAGACCTTCCGGACATTAAAAATTACCAATTAAGCTCGCTTTTGACCTACATAAGTGATTGGGTTTGTGGGGGCCCTCTTTCAATATGGCTAGATATCGAAGTCTCCCAGGCAAGGTGCTCCCTTACCAGTTTGCTGTTTTTGGACAAGGTGAGGACAGTTAGGGAATATTGCCATAACCTAATAGTCATCAATACTGTTAAAGCATGGAGGGCAATTTGGCAGAGGGAAGGTAATATTGTCAAAACATCTTTGTTTACACTTTTAGTGGGTATGTCGAGTTTTCAACCAGGTATGATAGATTCAGGATTTAAACGTTGGGCAGCTAGGGGTATATCTTGCATGGGTGACTTATTTGAGGGAGATGTAATGATGTCCTTCGATCAGTTAGTACGGGAGTACGAGTTACCTAATACAGACCTCTTTCGTTTTTTTCAAGTTGGGGATTTTATTCAAAAAAGGACCACACTTTTGACTGATCCCTACAAATCTGACATAGAAAGAGGGGTACTAAGGGCTAAGAACACACTCTCTGTCAGTACTCTATATCACGAATTGGGGGATGCCAGCTCAGATGATTCTGATCGACTCTGCAAGGTGTGGGAAAGAGAGCTGGGTGTTGAAGTTTCTTCAGAGGCATGGGAGGATATTTGGGAGAATGCAAGGAAGATATCAATTTGATGACCCATGCTTTACAGTTGAAGATTCTCCACAGGGTCCACTTAGCCCCAGACCGTTTGTCAAAATTTAAACCAGGGGTATCTTCAGCATGCCCCAAGTGCAATGTCTGTATGGGTACTCTTGCACATTGTCTTTGGTCTTGTGACAGGCTTCAAACATATTGGAGTGCTGTGGTGGGTGCAATGGAGAGAATTTTAGGTGTAGGGGTGGAGAAGGACCCTATTTCGCTCCTTTTGGGCCTACCCATTGTATTTCCTGCAGACTCACATAAGGAAAAATTTTTCAATATTCTTACATTCTGTGCAAGGAAGAATATCTTGCTAGGTTGGATATCAGAAACCTCCCCTCCCCCTCCCCCGCCACCACTCCAGGCCTGTCAGGTTGGCGGAAGATTGTTATGGAACATATTCCCCTGGATTTTCTCACAAATATGGTACACCACAAAACTGAGAATTTTTGCAAGACATAGCAACCCTTTTTGAAATACCTGGACACAGATTTATCTGCCGCACTAACAAGGGCTTTTATATAGCCGTAATGATTGTGTTTCATGAGTCCAATATTCAGGGAGGAGGAACTGTGAATGTATGAGTGTTTTGTTTGGCTGGGCTGAGTTATTACTATTTATTTGTTTGTTGTTAGGTATTTATTTAGTTAGTTAAATAGCTAGTTTAGTTTTTTTTTTAATTTTATACTTCTCTATATATGTTTATACATTCGTATAGGAGGGTGGGTTGGGGAATTTTTTTTATTATTTGGGTTTAGTTTTGTACTGTTTAAATTGCATTGTTTTGTATTTGTTGTAATATTTAGATTAGATTACATTACATTACAGTGTGGAAACAGGCCCTTCGGCCCAACAAGTCCACACTGACCCACCGAAGCGCAACCCACCCATACCCCTACATTTACCCCTTACCTAACACTATGGGCAATTTAGCATGGCCAATTCACCTGACCTGCACATCTTTGGACTGTGGGAGGAAACTGGAGCACCCGGAGGAAACCCACGCAGACACGGGGAGAACGTGCAAACTCCACACAGTCAGTCACCTGAGGCGGGAAAATCATGAGGGGAATAAATAAGGTGGGGAGTTCAAAACTAGGCAGCAAATTTTTACGGTGAGAGGAAAAAGATTTAAAAAGGACTCAAGGGGCAACATATTTTTACACAGAGTGAGGTTAGTATCTGAAATGAACTGCCAGGGGAAGTGGTGGATGCAGGTACAGTTGCAATGCTTAAAAGGCATTTGGATAAGTCACATGAATAGAGAAAGGGTTGGAGGGATATAGGCCGCATGCAGGCAGGTGGGGCTAGTTTAGTTTGGGAACATGCTCAGTGTGGACTAGTTGAACTGACAGGTCTGTTTCTGCGTTGTATAACTCGATGTTGTTGCGCTCTATTTCTTCCTGGTATGATGGAATACTTGACCAAATGTGATTTGGGGTATATTAGTCCAGCAGATGTAATAATGAAGAACCTGCATAAGTGTGTTATTCGTTGGAGAGAAGGGAAACTGAAGGCCAGACAGGATGGTTGGGTGACCCTGAAAATAAACAGATTAAAAGTTTACATGAAATTGAGAATTAGAAATGTGTGCTGAAAATTCTGTATTATTTAGGTAACTGAGGTCTTTTCGCATTTATATGGTCAAACAAAACTTTTGCTTCCTTGACTCATGCGGACTCAAGAATTGTCATTTTTCACTTGAAGAGTTTTCCAAACTGTCAGACAATAAGGAAAACTTTAAATGAGATCTATATAGCAATCTGTTACTTCTTAATACAAAAGCATACAAATAGAGCTTAGTTTCAAGAGTAAGTTGCTTAGTTGTAACTGCAGATGTGGCATTAGACTTGTAATACGCTATCTGAAATTCTATAGCTCAGCAATCAATAGTTTACTACAAATGTATTTGGGAATGAGAGAGACTTCAACTGTATAATTTGTACCACCTAATTATACTTGCTGAGGTGAAGGTTAGGAATGTGGAGTGTAAGGGGTAGGGAGGTGGATTAAGATCAGTTGTGGGGAGTAGGGAAGGATGAAGTTAACTGCCAAATAGCGGTGGTGTCAGGAACCTAATATTAATCCACCAACCCCGAGTTTAGCCCAGGTGCTCTTACAGTCAATTGGGGTACACCTTTAGGGCTGTTATGGGAATAAAATACTCAAAGAGAGAATTAACTGAGAATGCAAACCAAATTAGTGCCTTTAGCATCAGGTGGGTGGACCTTGAGCAGAACAGGGAGTGTTACTTCAGTGAAACTCAAAGGCTGCGAAGACTGTAGAGAACTGCTTCAGCCACATCTACTCGAGAGGCTGGTTCTCGTCTGCTCTTATTCCTGAAAAGATGATCACCAAACCTAGCTAATTTTTGATCATTATGATCTGATTGTCGCTGGTGTCAGCCATCACAAGGAGCAAGTTATGCAATTCTTTCCCTCATCCAAAGGAGATGCACCAGGATCTTGCCTGGGCTGATGTGATCCAGCTATGAAGGGAGACTAGCTAGGCTGGGGATTGCTTCGTTTCGAGCAAAGAAGTCTGTGGGGGATTTGGTGAGATGCACAACTTTCTGCAGGATGTAGGATAAATAGGGAAAAACATTTATACTTTGTAGAGGGGTCAATAACAAGGCGACACAGTTTTGTGGTGGGTTTAAGGAGGTTTAAAGGGGATTTGAAGAAGTGTGTTTTCTGAGAATGGGGAATATTTGTAACTCATTAATTGAAAGGATATGGATTGACTGTATGACCGGGGAAAAATGTGGCATGGAGTATCATGTGGGAAATTATGGGGTTTTGCATTTCAGTGGAAATAATAAAAAAAACAGTATTTTTTGAATGGAAAGAGTGTTGCATCACAGAGAAATGCCTCCACATGAAATGCAAAGCCTTAGTTCAGGCTAACCATAGGTAAATCATAATCATATTAAATGGCAGAGCAGTCTCAATGGTCAGCTCCTGCTCTTATTTCTTTTTTATTAGGTTCCCTACAGTGTGGAAACAGGCCCTTCAGCCCAACCAGTCCACACCGACCCTCCAAAGAGTAACCCATCCAGACCCATTCCCACTGATTAATGCACCTAACACTATGGGGCAACTTAGCATGGCCAATTCACCTAAACATTTTTGGTCTGGGGGAGGAAACCGGAGCAAACCCACGCAGACACAGGGAGAATGTGCAAACTCCACACAGACAGTCATCCGAGACTGGAATCGAACCTGGGACCCTGGTGCTGTGAGGCAGCAGTGCTAACCACTGAGCCACTGTGTTTGTATATCCGTTATATTAAAATTCTGTAGTTTTGAAAATGAAGGATATAACATCTGACTTCAAAACACAAATGCAAAACATTTTCATAAATGTTACTGAATCAGCTGATACTTTTGTGGTGCATTGAGATTCACTTGAAAGCAATTTGATGAGCCAATATAATGGATGAAGGCGAGAAACAAGGCAATTAAATAGAGAGATACACACTCAATATGGCCACCAGAAAATGGCAAGGTATATTTATAATCGTATATAAATAAGGAAAATTAAATCTGAAAACTGGCCTAATGAACCAAATGTTGCCTTCCGGCAATGCCTTGAGACAAAGAGAATACTTGCCACAGAGTATGGGTACTTATAATTAGCCTGTTGGCCGCCTTCTCAATATACCTTACATGGCCATTAAGTCCTGGAATCTGGAGCTTCTGGCTCAGAGGCACCTACTTCTGTTTTAATGTAATGTAACAATATTTTGTCTGGATGGTGTTTTTCAAACACTTCATTCTGCCTTCTTTCTTAATTCAAACTTTCTATATCTCTCTTTATTGCTCCTTCTCTGCCTATTTGACAATGAGTTCACACACTCTAATTTACACATGGTTGTCATTTCCTGCAATGGTAATTGCACATTACGTTGATCTGATTGGTAAAAGAGATGAACAGTGGGATGCTGTGTTCACTCGCATTCCATATGCCTGTGGACAGTACTACACTGGTTCCATTTCAGACTTCTCGCAAAGAGAGGTCCAACAAGAGGCAACATATAATAGCTTGCAATAACAATTTTTGGGCCATTACTTTCCAGTCTTCCAAAAATACTATTTTATTGCACCCAACTCCACTCATCTGAGCCACTTGAGCAAAGCTGTTGGCTGTCACTTGGCTGTCTTTCAATTTGAAGACAATGTCTACTCAGAGTTGCAAATTTCTGCCAGGGTTTGATGTGACTAAACACGATTATTCTCAACTAGCAGATCTTTTCTACATTGGCCAAGACATCCCGCAAGATCATGGAAATTGGAGTACAATATCTTCTTTCTTTTCTTTCCTTTTCTACTGCCAATCTGCTTGATCATTAAAGGTGTTTGTACTGAAAGCTGGGATGCTGCTCGTTCAAAGGGTTATTGCTGTGTTGAATGATTTGTCGCAAGCTCCCCTACATCATTAAGGTCAATGCTGCCATGATTCACGGTGAACTTCTTTCGACCTTTTTCATTGTCTTCCTTGTGAATGCTGACCATTTGATAGTTGAGAAAGCAGGGCATGGCTGGGGAAATGCTTGTCTGGATTAGAGTGGTGCTGGAAAAGCACAGCAGGTCAGGCATCATCCAAGGAGCAGGAAAATCGACATTTCGGGCAAAAGCCCTTCATCAGGAATAGGGGAAATGCTTGTCAACTGTCTGGACACAGCAACCAGTTCATTGTCATTGATCTTACTTTAATTGCTGAGGTGTTTGTTGTCAAGCACTTGGTATCATTTGTGGAAAGTTGCGTTGACACAGCTGATAGAGTGTTGGATCTCCTTGCTCATGGTGGCTGCCATGTTAATGGATGCATTCAACAAATTCCAGAGTCTCTCCTTCAACAGATATTATGGGAGGTGATCATCTCTGAGTTGATATGAATTTTGTTTTGGCAACATTTAAGGACAGGCTGAGGCTCTGGTATGTAGAATTGAAGACTTTGAGACTGGTTTGCAAATCTAGTGCAGACTGAGGTTAAAGGGTAGCGAGCTGTGTGAACAACTTAACCTTATTCAAGCTGAGGGGCACGACACTGAGAGCGGTGACAGGTCTACTGTGTTGCGCTGAGTCACACTGCTGCTAGGGACAGGCTGCTTGAAGTGTGGGTGTGTGGGCCTGGGCCTCAGGAAAGAAACAGGCCCATGGTCAAACTGGTAGGAGCTCATGGGAAAATGAGACTCCTCCTTCGCAAACAAGCGCCAACCCCCTGTAAGACTGCATTGAAGACAGCAGAGTAGATCTCCAAGCCTGCACAAATTGTGCATGTGTGTGTGAAAGAGAGAGCATTGGAAGAACAGGGAGAGAGTGGGTGAGGCAGTGAAAGAGAGAGAAACAGTCTGTATGGGAGGCAGAGAGAGAGATATAGTGTGTGTGTGTGTGTGTGTGTGTGTGTGTGTGTGTGTGTGGGGTTGGGGGGGGAGGGTGGCAGTGAGGGAGATAGAATGTGTAGTGGCAGGGAAAGAATGTATGTGTGTGCAAGGTGCTGAGAGAGAGTATATGGGAGGCAACAAAAACAAGAGAGTGTGTGGATTAGTGGGCAGTCAAAGAGGGAGAGTATGTGTGAGAGGCAGTAAAAGAGAATAGTTTTGCATGAGGACAGGGAGAGAGAGAGAGAGACTGTGTGTGTCAGAGAGAAAATATGTGGGAGGCAGAGAAAGAGAGAGGGAACATTTGAGAAAGCCAGAGAAAGAGGAGAAAGCCATTGCTTGAGTGAGTGAGGAGGGGAGACAGGGTTAATGTCTGCACAGGATGGAAGGTGTGTCTGTGAGGCAGGTTGCATGTCAGTGTATGCAAAGGAGAGCGCAAGACATACACCCAGTGTTTCCTTCATCCTCCTCCCCAAAATATTATGCACAAAACAAGCAAGAAAGGCTTCACCCTCTGGCTGAAAGGTAACTCACTTGCTATCCCCATTGTTATGTGAAATCTGCTAAGGCTAGCTCACAGTGAATGCCATCACGGGCGGAGTAAAAAAAATCACACAACACCAGGTTATAGTCCAACAGGTTTAACTGGGAGCACTAGCTTTCAGAGCGCTGCTCCTTCAACCACCTGGTGAAGGAACGTCGCTCCAAAAGCTAGTGCTTCCAATTCAACCTGTTGGACTATAACCTGGTGTTGTGTGATTTTTATCTTTGTACACCCCAGTCCAACACTGGCATCTCCAAATCATGACCACAGGCAGAAGCAAGGTTAATGTTAGTCAAACCCAACTCCTTACATAGGCACTGCACATCAACTCCAACCCTGCTGATCAGCACCCTGGACCTTTGGGCTCTCTTTAGCTTTGCTTCTTAACCAACATGCAAAAAATAGATTTAATTAGATCTGCAAATTAACACTTGTTTAATAGCCATATTTATTAATTACTCTTTGTTAAATGATCAATTTATTGTTTTGGAATATTCTTTATTAACTTGTGTTTACTGTTGTGCTAAACCTTATCTTTCTGAAATTCACACAATGGCTCCCTGAGTAAGATTTTTGAAATGTTGTGTCCCCTCCCCAAGTAAAAAGGTTGGACAGGTCTGCTGTAAGTTGACAGGAGCTGTCATAGTGCCTCCATTGCCACCAGTCTGAAGGTGTCTGTTTCAGAACTCCCACTCAAGTCAGTTCCAGGACTTTGTAGAAGTTTCTCGGGCATCCAAATCTCTGCAGAACAATCCACTTTGCAGAGCATCATGGTTTAGATCAGATTCACTACAATAAGTAAACAGGCCCTTCGATCCAACAAGTCCACACCAACCCTCTGAAGAGTAACCCATCCACATCCATTTGCCAATCCCATATTTACCCCTGACTTAGCAATTTAGCAAGGCCAATTCACCTGGCCTGCACATCTTTTTAATTGTGGGAGAAATCAGAGGAAAACAGGCAGACACAGGGAGAATGTGCAAACTCCACATAGACAGTCACCCAAGACAGGAATTGAACCTGGGTCCCTGGCACTGTGAGTAATGCTAACCACTGAGCCTCTGTGCCACTCCAAAGAATCAAACACTTTGGTTGAACAAATTGATTGAACAAATCCATTCTAGTCATGAATATGAAGTTGCTGTTGAATGATTTTTTTGCATTCTAGTCATGAATAACTGCAGTAATTGTGTTTTTTATTAGAATTGTTTTCTCTTGCAACTACTCTGCAGCAATTTATGCAGAGTTTATTCCCACCAGCCTATGGTGTAAAAAATTAAATCAAGTAAAATTTAATTTTTGCAATGATGGTGCCGAATTGAACTTATAAGTTACACTTTAGAACAACTAGAAATTCATGACCAGATGTTCCCCAATCAGCCTTCTCTTCCCTTAAACAGACTACCTCTTTTTGAGTTGGGCTGAAATGCAGGTAAACTTCATTATAAAAGGCATGGTTAAAATATTTAATAATGCATGGTAATCAACACCAATACTGGAATTATTATTTTGCTTTTGCCCCCTGTGTTCTTCAGATTGCATATGGGCCATTTGGGAATATCCCAACCAAGGGGCAATTCCATTTCCAAAATGACAGATGTGTCTTTGAAATACAAGACAGACACAACTCTTGGGTAGTTATGGTACACTGTTGGTAGTTGTTTAAGAATATTTTTCCTGCTTTTTCTTGCTCCCTCTGTTAATATTTCTTTCACTTTTTCTTGTCTGTTTTCCTATTATTTACTTTCTTCTCTCTTCCCTTGCCTTGCTAAATCAGTGCAGAGGTTGGTTAGGAACACATGTTGCAACAAAGGGGGAGCCAGTGGACACAGCACATTACACGAGATGTTATTGCTCCCATAATTCCACAAAACCATTTCTGTGACAGTCCTATATTGTAAATGCTCAAAAAAGCAGGATGAATATGTACCATACTAAGAAAACAGTGAAAAATACAGCAAGCACAGGGAAAGGGACAAAACTATAGACATCAAAAATCCTCAGTTTTTGGTGCACTTTACAGCAATTTTTAAAAAATGAATAAAAATAGTGAGCATGAATAAGATTAATGGTGCTGCTGTATACATACTTGCAAAAATGAGAAAACCAAATTTGTCTCAGTCAGTTTTCGCAAATAATTGAGGATTTTGGACAGTGGTTTGGACTATAATCTGTTACGCAGGTTATCTTACGCATGTTATGAATCAGATCTCTCCCTGTAAAGCTAGATTTTGTTTGAAAATTTACTGGAAGTGTGAACTGATAACAGCACAAAGGGGGAAATAGAACATTTGGGAATTGAGCGAGTATGTCTTACAGTGAACTCCTTAACCAATCAGATTGAACGATTGTGAAACTGGCTGTGAAAGATCAAGTGAATTTAATAATGAATCAAATCTGGAAAGAGAAATAAGAAAAGGGACTAACAGACTAAATTAAAAGAGAAAAATAATGAAAAGAATTACAAATTAGAATTTCATCATTTTAAAGTGTATGCTATGTCCAAATGCAAATGTTTGGCTCATTGTCTGCTGATTTTCTTGTCAGATTTTGTCAGTAGTCATTTGTTATTGTTGTCTTCTCTCAGCGGCAGAACATTCAGACAGGTCCCAGGTGTACCTCAGCCAGAACAGAAATCAAACCTATACGGTTGGTATTATTCTGAACCATTTATGCAGGCCATCTAGTCAATCAACTAATAACACACACACGCGTACACACGTGCGCACACACACACACACACACACAACATTTTAAAGCTATCCACCAGCAGATTTGAAATAAAAAGGCACTACACTTTCAATAATTAAGTTTGGCTAACTGAGATATTGTCAAGGGGATACCGACAGTGAAATGGCTAAGAGCTCACATTCTGTGGGTGAATTTAGACCAGCAGCTTCACATTATTTACTGAATTTCAATGGGCAGCCTGGCATGAAGTTACTTTGACTGCTAAATCTGCTCTAGAATCTAGACTCTGGGGGCCTCAAAAAATCTTGGAGGGACCTGGATTTGAAAGTCTTGCCACCATTTCCAACAGGCCCAAAGTTTGCCAGCAGGCAGAAGGAATTGAGCATCAATTACAAGGTTATGAGACAGGAACCCAGCAGGGCCTTTGAATTCAGTGCTGAGTTCAAATACTGGCCAGTTTGCCCACTTCTGGGGGTCTCAAATCGATGGAGTAGATGCAACCATTCCTAAAGTAAGGATAGAGTCTGTTTAAGTATCATGGTCTGAAAGTTCTTCTGCCCACTAAACCTTAAAAAACAGGCTTCAGCTTCGGTGAAGTTAAAACAATGAAAATAGAATAGAACAGAATACTATTACAACATAAGTTAACCCCTTCTGCTTAATTTAAACCAGCAACAGCAGTATTCTGTAAACATTTGAGTGGCCATGAACTATTTAAAGTAAAAATTAACAATTTTATTTCTGAAGGTATAACACAGAATAATTAACTAACAACTATTTACAACTCCTTCCTCTGACCTATCTTTTACCTTCCCCTTCTACAATATTAGTCTGATAAAATCCCCTGAATAAGCTTTCCCAAAAATTCAAGTTTTCAAAACCAGCCAGATGTCAAATCTTCCCTGTATTCCTGTCTTCTTTTCTTCTTCTTAAGGATTTCCGTTTCACAGGTCACTGACCGATAAAGGTACCTTTAAGAGAGCTATTGTTCTGGGCAGCCTGCACACGCTGGTGGCTTGGTAGTTCTCCTCCCAACTGTTCAATTTTCCCCGGTCTTATACCCGCAAAGCATCAGATTGTGTCATTGGCTTTTAAGATTGTCAATATACTAAATTCAAATTTGATTGGAGTTTGGTATTTTTCATGGTATAATTTAAACTGATTGGCCTAATTTGAATCAGGTTTGTTGTTTCCAGGCAATCAGCTACACGAGCTACTGGATGAAAAGTTTACATTGTTTCTTGTTCAGAGCTCTTGGTGACATGTCAGGTAATTCTGCATGCTTTTAACTCTCTTAAAGGTACAGGACACCCACATTTTCATAATAATAGCAACTTGTAGTCATGTGTATTTTACAAAAAAAGTACACTAAAAAAAATTACAAGTACCCATAACTATGGCACCTAAAACAGAAATCATAATTAAGAACAAAAAAAATTCATCACAGTTCAATGAATGGCTCCTGGCTTCGAGGTACGTTAAAACACCAGGCCAAAACTGCCACACTGGGCTGAGACTGCCCTGCCATGCTGAGAGGAGACCTCCACACTGAAACTAGATCTCCACACTGTGACTAGACCTCCTCACTGGGAGTAGACCTCCACACTGGGAGTAGACCTCCACACTGGGAGTAGACCTCCACACTGGGAGTAGACCTCCTCACTGGGAGTAGACCTCCTCACTGGGAGTAGACCTCCACACTGGGAGTAGACCTCCACACTGGGAGTATATCTCCACTTTGGGCTGCTGGAAAACCCAAAAGCTACCTCCAAAGCAAGAACGAGACCTCCATGACAAAATGAGACCTCCACATCAGGGCTAGGCCTTCACAAGAGCTGCTGGAATACCTAGAAGTCACCAAAGAAGACCTTCACACTTGATTGAGACCACCACACCAGGGCAAGACAGTCCCGCCAGGCTCCAGGCCTATACTGCCATTCCAGGATTCTGGAAGCCACCTCATCACCTCATCATTGGGCCTGGGCTGGGAGAAAATGCCTTCATGGTATTTAATCTGGTAACAGCTTCTCAGGATGCTCCTCGCGCAGGATCCAGGTTAACAGCTGCTATTTTCACTGGAGTGGGTCAACAGCAATGATGTGCTGGAGTGCTTTGAATGACAGGCCATCTGGTGTAAGGTTATTAGATTAGATTAGATTACTTACAGTGTGGAAACAGGCCCTTCGGCCCAACGAGTCCACACCGCCCCGCCGAAGTGTAACCCACCCATACCCCTACATCTACATCTACATCTACCCCTTACCTAATACTACGGGCAATTTAGCATTGCCAATTCACCTGACCTGCACATCTTTGGACTGTGGGAGGAAACCGGAGCATCCGGAGGAAACCCACGCAGACACGGGGAGAAAGTGCAAACTCCGCACAGTCAGTCGCCGGAGGCGGGAATTGAACCCGAGTCTCCGGCGCTGTGAGGCAGCAGTGCTAACCACTGTGCCACCGTGCCGTACTTCAGAAAAAAACATTAACACCTTCATGTGCAGTTTTGTCATTTCCTGAGGGATATTAGCTTGTTGTTATGAATACTTGGCTATGTTATAAAAACTACGATGATCTTAAATCGTATTTTCTGCAGTTTACAGTTTGATTGAAAGTTTAAACAGACTATTGAGGAATTAGCTGTATTTGATGTTAGGGTCTGAGTTTCTATTCTGTTTTCATTAGAGGAGATACAGATGAGCTTGCTGAATGAGTATTTTCACACTACTAATTGTATATGAGTGTGACAGGAGTACTAGATTGTGAGATTGGTGGATAACCAGTGAGTGAATATGAAGATCGTTGAAAGGTACTGCGTTGGCATGGGGGAGTCAGTGTAGAACATGGGCAAGGATGGAGGGACCATCAGGCAGGAGGGGTGTAGGGTGTGGGGGTCGAGCAGCTTTTGACAACAGTGAAAAAGCCCCCGCAAGCCCAGCATCCCTCAGTACTCGCCAATCCCTGTGGCCTTCTACAATGCACTTCCAAGCTTGCCAGATGTGGCTCGATTTGCCCTATCCCTTCAGGATCTAAAGAGGCTCTTTAAACCAAGTGAAGTGTCCTGAGTCAGGAAATGTTCCAATTTGAACTACCTACCGAGAAAGTATAAACCTGGTGCGGTGTGTCAATGCAGCAGAAGAAAATATAAATAAAAAGGCAATGGTGTAATTCATGATAAGTGAAAAGATTAGAAGTTGAAAGCAGCCAAAGCTTTGCACTTTCATCTCTTAAAATTTATCTGTTCACTGGATAGTGGTGTCATTGGTGAGGCCAACATTTATTGCCCGTCCCTAACTGCCTTTGAGAAGTTGGTGACAAGCAAACTTCCTGTCCGTGTAGTTTTGGGATTGTAGTAATGGGATTTTTATGGACCTTGGCTTTTCTACATTATGTATAAGTAACATCTCCTGGGGTTGTTGGCATGCAAGTTTGTAAAGAAGTTAATTATTCATGCAGAACTTTAATCTTCACGGAGAAGAAAACATCGCCTTCATATAAATGTTTGCATTCAGTGCAGATGCACAGATTACCACAAAAAGTAAACAACCAGGGATCAATGGTTACAAAGAAGCTCCATATAATTTTCATTTACTGCTAGGTTATGAGAAACATAGTTGACGAATACTGTACTCCCGAACAGAGAAATGTATATACATATATATCTCGAACGCTGCATCAGTTTATATCAGAAAGCTGCCAGTGGCATAAATGAAAATGCAATGAGGGTAACCTTCCATCGAACTGACAACCTAATTTGTTGAAAGGGTATGCTGCTACACATTTTCCATCAGACCAGTAAGTGACAAAACAGTCTTTCACTATAATTACTTACACTAAAATAGTTGAGAATATTGAAGACAACTTTGGATTTGAGTTGGCTTCTGTTGTTGGGATTTTACTTTCTGCTTCACTGAATGAAAATTACGTTGTTATGAAGGGTCCAGGTTTGCAGATTTTTCATATTTTTCAATTGGCCTATCACATCCCGAGTGTTGTGATTCATTTGAGCACCAAGAGCATTTTGTAATTCTGATGATTGTAATCAGCTGAGATGCGAAGCAGAACAAAATACTGTGACCTCAAAACAAACACAAAAACAATCTCTGTGCCGAGAGGCTGGTATGGACATGAACTGAACCTTCCATGATTGACAATTTGATTTCATTTTTACAAAGCATTTTTTCAGAATTTCATACTTTCTGATGCTTTCTTTGTATACTGGGATCCATGTGGGATACATTTGTTTATTTAGACAAATTGCTATTAAATTGAACCTTACTCCACAGAACTCAATAGCTGTGACATACAAGTAATGAGAAATGGCCTAGATTTTGCAGAAAGAAGAACAATTAAACCATTAATACATACCATTATTAATGAATAATTTGGATATCAGCTGTTAGCAACCACACACACACACACTTAAATGTGAAAATCGGCATGCTGCTGTTTGAGTTTGCCTGTTGCTCCAGAAAATTTGCTGTCGCAGTTTGTCCCCAATGGTTTCTGTAGTGAAATGCAGGGAACACGTGAAGTAACAATGCTTAGCCACCAGCAAAAGTTAACATTTGTCCCTGTAAATACAATTAAATTTTAAATAGTGTGCTCAGTCTCAAATACTTCCACACAACTGCCTTCACACTGAAACTTAAGTTTTATAAGTGTAGAGCTCATTCCATCAGATTTTAATGATCGCTGGAGATTTAAACAAAACTATTAAGTAAAATTCTTATCTGTTTTGGTTTTTCTTTCTATTTATTCTGTCTCTCTCATAATCTCATTCTTTCTTTCCCTCGTTCTGTTTGCTTTCTGTATGTGATTGAATTAAATGTTCTAATTTATGTTTCCTGTTCAGACTCTGTTGGCTGGCTTTACCTTCTACATGGAGGCAGGAAACAGGAGATGGGTTTCATTCTGGGTTGTGAACTTCCCTCCGTTTTCAACATTCCCATGAGCACCTTGTCTGAAGTCAGCCATGTTCTGGCATGATTCGGCCACCATTGCTGCAGGTACTGTCTATGTATGGCTTTAAAAAGAATGGAAGGATCTTCATCCTGAGAGAGGTCCAGAAATAGAGAGCTGAGAGCCAGGATAGGGAGAACAAAGGCTGTTGATTTAAAGTGTAATTGCTGCTCAGATTGTTTTGGTCCAAACTGCCATGTTTTTACATTAATAAAGCTGTGTGTTCCTGTCACTATAAGGTTTCAGCAAGATAACTTCACAGAATTATTAATATTGAGCTCCCCAATTCGCCGATTTAACAAGGGGTTTTGATTTCAAGTTCTTCACTGTCTCTTTTTTCCACAACTCTCCCCAGCCTTGAAAATCAGTGAAGCACACAGGTCCAGCCTTGAAAGTCAGTGAAGCACACAGGTAGCCAGCAGATTTTCTTTTTGCCATTCCACCTCCACTCTTCCCTGACTCAGGTTAGAATGATTCTACTCTGTGGGCAGAACTTTATGTTTGGCGTTGAGACAACTGTCACACTCAGTCTTCTAATTGTGTGAAGTCAGACCCAGACTTCCAATTGTATGATGGCAAAAGGTCAGGAGAGCACAATTTCAGCAGCCTTCCCCCTTTCTCACAAAAGCAAAATAGGATTTTTTAAAACTTTGCTCATGCGACATGAGCATCGCTTATTGGCCGTCCCTTGAGAAGGTGTTGGTGTGCTGCCTTCTTGTATGATTGCAGTCCATGTACTGTTGGTAGACCAACAATGCTGTTAGATGGGAATTTCAGGATTTGGACCCAGTGATAGTGAAGAAATGGCACTATTTTTCCAAGTCAGGATGGTGCGAGGCTTAGAGGTGAACTTGCAAGTGGTGATGCTGCACATATCGGCTGCCCTTGTCCTTCTAGAAGGAAGTGGTTGCAGGTTTGGAAGGTGTTGTCTAAGATGGCTGATCTTGATGCCCTGGTGGACTGGATGACCATGGCAGACAGCCTCTAATTGTCTGAGGCAGTGAGGGTCGCTGTTACGACATGAGGAAAACCCTCCTGCTTAATTTAAAACCAGAAACATGAAAAGATTTGTCCCATGCAGTCATCTGTAAAACATCGAGTGGCTAAGAACTATTTGAAGTAAAAATTAAAAACTTTATTTCTTAAAGTATAACAGAGAATAATTAACTAACAACTATGTACAAGTCCTTATTCTAATTTTTTTTTACCTTCCCTTCTATAATACTAGTCCAATAAAACTCCTAATTAAGATTTACAAAACAAAACATCTTATCTCAAAACCAGGCAGCTTTCAGTTCTTCTATTTAGATCTTCCTGTGTCTTCTTTTCTTCTTCTTAGGAATTTCTGCGTCATAGGTTAGTGATCAAAAAGGTACCTTTTAAGAGACTATTTTTCAGGCAGTCTGTTTACATGCTGGGCTTGGCAGTTCTCCTCCCAACTGCTCAATTTTCCCTGATTTTATATCACAGAGCATTGGATTTTGTCATTGGCTTTTAAGATTGTCGATACCAAATTAGAATTTGGTATTTTTTGGTGTCTACTTTAAACTGATTGGCCTAATTTGAATCCATTTTCTGTCGTTTCCAGGTAACCAGCTACTCCAGTAGCTGGAGCACATGTTACATTGTGTCTTATTGAGAACACTTGGTGCTGTCACTGCTAGCTTTCAAATCTCTTAAAAGGTATAGTTCACCCACATCTTCAAAACACCTCCCCCTTTAAGAGAAAATGAACCATCATAATGAAAAGATGGCTTCATTTTCTCTCTACTTTTTGAACACTTTACCCTAACATACAGATAACTTTAATATAAGTTCATCTTAACTCTTCCCATATACCTATATATACATATATAAAACATTAAATAAAGACAAATCTCATCTAAACTCTATCAGTTAAACCCGCAATAACTCATCCGCAATTACATTCTTCTGACCGGCAACATGTATGATTTTTAAATTAAAAGTCTGTAGCATAAGACTCCAAAGAAATAGTCTCATATTCTTATCTTTAAAACATTCTAAGAATGTAAGTGGATTGTAGTCAGTGTACACAATCGTCTCTGACACATTGTTTGTGACGTACACATTAAAATATTGTAAGGCAAGTACCAAACTCAATGGTTCCTTTTTCAATCATGGAATATTTCCTCTGGTGGATGTTGACCTTCTTCAAAAAGTAACCAACTGGCAGTTCAATCCCATCCTCATCATCCTGTAGGAGTACAGCTCCAACTCCAACGTCACGAGCATCAATGGTGAGATTGAAAATTTTTGTGTAGCTAAAACTGGTTTGGTGGTCAATATTGATTTCAAATGGTTGAATGCCTCCAGGCACGGTTCTGACCAATGAAACTTTGTATTCTTCTTCAGCTAACAGAGTTAACAGAGCCACTACACTGCTGATGTTTGGAACAAACCTCTGATAAAATCTGCTGAGTCCTAAGAATCAAAGCAGCTCTTTCTTCGAGAATGCGTTCTTCATTCCAAAGGGTATCACTTTAAACTGATATAGTCCATTTGGGGTTACAAAGGCAGAAATTTCTTTTGCTGTCTCTAATAAAGATACCTGCCAGTAACCACGCATTAAGTCCAACTTAGTGATGTAACTGACTTGTTTGACTTTTGTGATTCAGCCCTCCAATCTAGGAATTGGATATGAGTCCGATTTTGTAACGGCATTGACCTTCCAAATTCCATGCGGAATCGTTGAGTCCCGCCCAGATTGGGAACTAAGACTATCAGTGAACTCCATTCGGTCTGGCTTGGTTCGATGATATCCTCATCGAGCATGGCCTCCACCTCCATCTAGACCTGTCTGGCTTTGAAAGGATTATGCCAATACGGATGTTGTTTTATCGGAGCAGTATTCCTTACATCTACTTCATTTACAATAGCATTAGTCCTCCCTATCTGATTCTTGCATATATCCTTGTACTGCAATAACAAATCTTTCAATTGTGTTCTGTGCTCCTGAGACAGATAGCTTACTAACCTACCCCACTCCTCAAGGACTTCTTCATTTTTTTAATCTATCTTGAAGCACCTCAGCATCCACATCATCTAGATTTGATTCCTCACTCTGTTGGGCAGTAACTAACACCTGTTTATCCAGTTCTTTCTCTCTAGTGTAACACGGTTTCAAATGTTCACATGACATACCCAATACCTTTTTCTAGCATCTTTACTAAACTTTTTCTCAATTTGATAGGGACCACTAGGCCTGGCTTTGAAGCGAGCTCCTATCACCGGTAAAAGTACTAACATGTCATCCCCTCAGGAAAACGTCAGAGTCTCAGAGCTTTTATCTGCAATCTGCTTCATTCTATCCTGTACCCTCTTTAGGTGCTGATTAGCTAACTCACCTACTCAATTTAGTCTCTCCCTTACCTCCGATTCTTAATCTAAGTGTGAGATCTGCGACTTTGATCCTGTCAATTTTTCTTTAATTAATATCAAAGGGCCTCTCACTTCATGCCTGAATATTAACTCAAAGGGAGTAAACAGAGTAGATTTGTTTAGGGTATCTCTAATGGCAAAGAATATGAATGGGATACCCTTATCGCTAACATTCAGGTAATCCTGACAGAATGCTTTCAAAATGGTCTTCAAGGTCTGATGCCACCTTTTGAAAGCTCCCTGAAATTCAGGATAATACTCAGTGGATTCAAAGTGCTGAAGACCTAAACTATCCATAACCTCCTTAAACAGCCTAGCAGTAAAATTTGACCCTTGGTCCAACTGAATCTCTCTGCATAGTCCATTCTGCATGAATAACGCTTCTAACTCCTCCACTACCCTTTTTACCTTGATACTCCATAATAGAATTGCCTCTGGAAATCTGGTAGACACACCCATTACAGTTAACAAGTACTGGTTCCCACTTTTAGTTCTTGGGAGGACACCTACACAATCAATTATAACCCACTTGAAAGGTTCTTCAAATACAGGAATTGGCAACCAAGGCGGTTTTATTCCCGCCTGTGGCTTACCTACCATTTGGCATGTATGACCCATTTGGCAAAAATTAACCACGTCCTTGTGCATTCCAGGCCAATAAAAATGTTTTTGTACCTTAGCCTGAGTCCTTCGCAACCCTAGGTGACCTCTTATAGGTAGTTCATGTGCTACCCGTAACCCCTCCTGTCTGTATGCTTCTGGTAACACAATCTGGTACACTTCGGCCCACTTCTCTTCTGCACTAACCTGCCATGGTCTCCATTTCTGTCTTGTCTTATGTACCAACATGTATTCATTTGCTAATTCTGCTGTCCTTCTCACTACCTGAACTTTTTGTTTCTCCACATGAATTCTTAACATCTCTGGAAGTGAGTTTTTAAACTCCTCCAGCAGAGTAATCTCTCTTAGAGCCTAAAACATCCTATCTATTTTCAAAGCACGCAGCCATTGATCAAAATGACTATGTTTAATTCTTTCAAACTTAACATAAGTCTCACCTGGTTCCTTCTTTGTGTTTCTGAACCGCTATCTATCTGCTTCTGGTACCAATTCATAAGAACTTAAAATAGCTTGTTTAACCTCTTCATAATCTTTTGACACCTCATCTGACAGCTCAGCAAATACCTCACTAGCTCTGCCTACCAGTTTAGTCCTCAGACCACTCCATCTGCCCAGCCAATTTTTCAAATGAAATAAAGAAGGCTTCAACGTATTTCTCATCAAAATATGGTGGAGTTTTGACATATTTGTATATATCACTACCTTCACTTTTAATCTCCATCCTGTTAACTTGACTTTGCTGAATAAGTTGCAACTTCTCAAGTTCAAAGTCTCTTTTTCTTTGCTCAGCTAAGCACTTCGTTTCTCTTTCTTTTTTCTCTCTTTTTCTTTCCCTTTCTTCTCTCTGTCTTTGCTCAGCCAAGAACCTTCTCTTTCTCTTTTTCCTCTTTCCCTCTCTTCTCTCTCTCTTTTTCTCTCTCTATCTCCCTTTGTTTATCTTCTAACTCCAATTTTCTCAATTGTAATTTAGGTTTTTAAACCTCGACTGGACTTGTCTTTTTTCTGATATACCTAAGTGTTTGAGGAGCTCTCTTACAATTTCAGCTTTACTTTTTGTCCTTGGTGAAAGCCAAATTTAATTTATTAGCTAATTCTAAACATATGGACTTTTTCTTTCCTTCTAAACTTTCTTGGTAAATTTGAGAATCATCTTCAAATCCCAGAACCTCTTTAGCAATTTTAAGAGCCATTTCTCTCACTTTTAATTTAACCAATCACAAGTCACCAAATTACAAATTTGGTAATAAACAAATTACTGCACCTATGTTTGATATATAGATCTAGGACACTACAAGTGTTTAAATCTGCTGGGATTTTCCGTACCCCTAAATTTATTCAAATCTGTCTAAACCAGTTCAGATCCCAGATGAGCCCCCAAATCTGTTATGACATGGATAAACCCTCCTGCTTAATTTAAAACCAGCAACACAGAAAGGATTTATCCATGCAGTAATGTGTAAAAATTCTCGTAAAAGTTGACAACTCTATTTCTTAAAGTATAACAGAGAATAATTAACTAACAACTATGTACAAGTCCTTACTCTAACCCATCTTTTATCTTCCCTTCGATAATACTAGTCTGATAAAACACTCAATTAAGGTTTACAAAATAACACTTCTTATCTCAAAGCCAGGTGCTTTCGGTTCTTCTATTTGGATCTTCCATTGGTCCAAGCAGGATGATCTCCTCCATCTTTATCATTACTGCCAGGGTTATGTTATAGACCAGACCTAAGCCCCTCAAAATATATTAGGAAGAAAGTCTATCCCCTAACCTTTTCTTATTTGCAACGTAAGCGTAAGGCATTGCATTCCAGATGCAATTTGATCAGTCAAACTACTCGACATTAAGCAAAACACACTTCATTTTTATATTACAGTTAAAATACAGGCAAAATAAAAGAATTTGCTTAACTGTAACTCTATCAAAATGCTTAACATAGTAATATATATAATAACTACAATTAATTATCTGTTCCAATATAGTGACATCCCACAAGCACACCCTTGTCAAAGTCAAATTCAGTAAAATAAGTTGTCTCATATGCAATTCTGGCAGCAGGAAGAGAACCCCAGATTTAAGCCACAATATAGAGAGGAATAAGAGCTTCCATAGTCACTTTCAAGACCCCAGCAACTACTGAAAACTAAACCTAAAAGTCCTGGTCTTATGTCAGCTTGACCCCACCCATTCATACTACTACTATTGTTCCAACTTTTAAAAAAAGCCCAGGCCTCACAAGCTGTTTGCTTTATTGGCTTTGAGCAGATAGTCAACACAGTTTTGTGAAGGATAAGTCATGTCTCACAAACCTTATTGAGTTCTTTGAGAAGGTGACCAAACAGGTGGATAAGGGTAAAGTGGTTGATGTGGTGTATATGGATTTCAGTAAGGTGTTTGATAAGGTTCCCCATGGTAGGCTATTGCACAAAATACGGATACATGGGATTGAGGGTAACTTAGCAGTTTGGATCAGAAATTGGCTAGCTGAAAGAAGTGGTGGTTGATGGGAAATGTTCATCCTAGAGTTCAGTTACTACTGGTGTACCGCAAGGATCTGAATTGGGTCCACTGCTGTTTGTCATTTTTATGAATGATCTGGAAGAGGGCGTAGAAGGATGGGTTAGTAAATTTGAGGACGACACCAAGTTCGGTGGTGTTGTGGATAGTGTAGAAGGATGATGTGGGTTACAGAGAGACATAGATAAGCTGCCTAACTGGACTGAGAGGTGGCAAATAGAATTTAATGTGGAAAAGTGTGAGGTGATTCACTTTGGAAGGAGCAACAGGAATGCAGAGTACTGGGAAAATGGTAAGATTCTTGGTAAAGTAGATGAGCAGAGAGATCCCTGAACTTTGACACCCAGGTTGATAATGTTGTTAAGAAAGCATACGGTGTGTTAGCTTTTATTGGTACAGAGACTGAGTTTCGGAGCCACAAGGTCATGTTGCAGCTGTACAAATCTCTGATGCAGCTGCACTTGGTGTATTGCGTACAGTTCTGGTCACTTTACTATTGGAAGGATGTGGAAGCTTTGGAAAGGGTTCAGAGGCGATTTGCTAGGATGTTGTCTAGTGTAGAGGGAAGGTCTTATGAGGAAAGGATGAGGGACTTGAGGCTGTTTTCATTAGAGAGAAGAAGGTTGAGAGGTGACTTAGTTGAGACATTTCAGATAATTAGTGAACAGTGAGAGTCTTTTTTCTCAGATGATATTGGCTAGCATGAGGTGACATAGTGTTAAATTGAGAGGTGATAAATATAGGACAGATGTCACAGGTAATTTTGTTACTCAGAGAGTAGTAGGGGCGTGGAATGCCCTGCCTGCAACAGTAGTAGACTCAACAACTTCAAGGGCATTTAAATGGTCATTAGATAAACATATGGATGAAAATGGAACAGCGTAGGATAGATAGGCTTCAGATTGGTTCCACAGGTCAGCATAGCGTTGAGGGCTGAAGGGCTGCACTGTATCGTTCTATGTTCTATGCTTTACATCTCTGTCTCAACGTCTTCACAAAAAAAGGGAAAATATACCTCTTAAAGCCATTATATTATTACAATTAGCTCTAGCTTACTGGTCCCCTTCATCTAGTAGGAGCTGTGGAACCTTTTATCCAGCAAAGACAATGGGAAACTTGAGCCCCTATCTGGAGACATCAGCCCATTATGAGCGTTCCCACAAGCTGTAGTGCTTCTCTTGTCTGTATCACGATGCTTCTGCTCTGGCATCCAACCTTCCTTATCCTCAGGTTCAAGCTGCTGAAAGGCAAGCAGGGTGCTGAGCTTCCTTGAATTGACAATGTGAACATGCATTCCCCCTGGCTAATACACTCCACACATAACACATGCCTACCTCTAGGTGCGCATACACATTGAGAGCTCGGATTGTCATTCATGCTTGTTGCACAGAGTTTTATTCACTCTCTTGTCACTCTGCAGTTGCCACCTCGCCACCCAATGTGAAATTCTGTGCCTTAGTAGAAATTCCTCTCTCTAGTTGGGTTTGTCCATTTCCCTCCACACTGATTTGGGATCATTTGTCAGGGACACCTTGCTATTTGGCTCACTAGAGTTGGAATAGACTAGAATTCGTACTGTGTGGAAACAGGCCAGAGTGGTGCTCCAAAGAGTATCCCACCCAGACCCAGACCCTAACCCTCTATTTCCCATACCTAATGCACCTAACCTACACATCCCTGAACACTAAGGGTAATTTACCATGTCCAATCCACCTAACTGACCAGGAGAGAAGCTCACACACAGTCTGTGAACAAGTGCACAGTTAATGTACCAAATGACAAGCACTGTTAGTTTGCCACTGACCATAAAATGCAGATCATTATGGTTGATTGAATGAGAAGAGATGATGAGCAATGTAGAGTGACCCATATTTTCAATTGTGCATGCTGATTGTAACTGCTGCTGAGAAAGTACAGCCGGTCAGTCAGCATTTGAGGAGCAGGAGAGTTGATGTTTCAAGCGTAAACCCTTCATCGGGAATCCTGATGAAAGGCTTATGCCCGAAACGTCAACTCTCCTGCTCCTCAAATGCTGCCTGACCGGCTGTGCTCTTCTCGCGCCACACGTTTTGACTCTGATCTCCATCATCTGCAGTCCTGACTACCTGCTACTTGTAGCTGTCGCCAACTAAGCTTGCAGCAAGGACCCCAAATTAACTTCAGCCCTGAAGAAGAAAACAAAATAATCTCTCCAAAATGTGAACTCCTGATACTTAGCATCGATACTATGTGAAAGGCATCCATAAAAAGAGGATTAAGCTTGTGAATGCTGCCTCTGTGGGTAAACATGCCATCAGAATTCACTGCCTCAGACAGTACACAAAGAATGGACAATTGGCTCGAGCACGAGAGAGGCTGTATGCCTTGGATCGACACCTCTTTATGACTAAGTGGGTTCAGGATAGAAGGAAACAAATTTGAAAAGGGGGAGGATGATTTGTCATGTTTTGTATTAACTAATTCCACACCCACCCCACAGTCACCGGAATTGTCTATGGCACCTCCCCCCATGCCCCTAAACCCCACCCTCCACTGTTTTGAAGAGTTTTTGTTATTTGTTGTTTTAATATTAATGTAAAGGATTCAACATTTATCTGAATTGAGAAACAACTTCTTATTTAACAAGCCCAAGGTTTAGCTGCTGAAAAGCAGTGCTACAAAATGAGAGATTCTTGCTTATTGTCAGAAGAGTGGAAGGAAATAGACATATTCTGTTTCTATGTCTTAGCAGTGCTACTATAGCTGTTAAATTTTGGAGATGATTATTCAGTGAAGACCAGTTTCACTGCAAACTGACACAATTAAATATTGAAAAGGTTAGGGTCACATTCTGAAACCAATTCATTAAACACTGCAGACATTCCACAAGGCTGATAATACAGTTCAGAATGCTTTTAGCTTCAGGAGGAATCTAGCAGTCAAAATATTCAGACTTCAATACAATCAGCCCATATTTTCTAAGTAACAGGGTTGCAATATTTTAAAAATTAAATTCAGGCACTGACAAATGTGGTCGCACATAAGATATAAAGAACTGTGCAATGATATGAACAGACTTATGTGTTAATGATGCTTCTCGGACTCTGTGCTTTGTTTGTGCTCTGGATATTTCAGTTATTAAATGAACAATTGATCCATTCATCTTTAAGGAAGGTTCAGTGACCAGGGATAGAAACCCTGACTGCTCTGTTTTCTCAGTTCACTTCTGTAGAAATCTCACCCTTTTGAATAATGCGATCCATGTACTCTGCATGAGGAGAAATAATTGTTCCATTGATATTAAAGTGATTAATTTTACTTTCCCAATATGGAGCAATGCACCCAGAATAGGGAGAACTGAGTTAACAACATGACTTTATCAACGGAGAGGCAGAGGGGATCCAGTGAGAAAAGGAATTTGTTCTGGGGAAAAGCTAAGCGTGAAGTGCTTTTAAATTACAGGGAAACATTAAAGAGAAAAATAATCAGAGTAGTTAATTCAATCGAAAGACATGTTGTTTAAATGAAAGGATTGGGCATTGTGCAGCAATTGGGTCTGATCATTCGACCTTGAGCTCAGGGTTCATGTGTTTGAGGAACAGCTGCACCATAATAGAAGGACCTTTGGAAGGCTGTGAATTTCCTGCACCCACATTCTAGGAGATGGTAACCCCATCGCCACAGAGGATTGAGGAGACGAAGAAGAAGATGACGAAAGACAGGACAGGAGTCCTCTATATGCATCCCACAGTCCAACTGATTTAAACCCAATACCTTACTGGAGTATGTAACCATGGAAACGCGGAGCGAAAGACTGCACGGAAATATGGTGGGTTGTGGGGGAGGTGAGAGTATAGCAAAGTATAGACAGTCACCTCTGGAACCACTTCAAGTTAATCTGTTGAAGTCCAGTACACAGAGCTTCAGGAGATAGTGAGAACTCTTAAAAATATCTGAATTATTGCCAATGTTGAATACAAACATGCAAGTTAAAGGCCTGCAGAAATACAATAGAACACACTTTTATTGTCAAAAGGCCAAGTCCAGTGATGGAGCGAGCACAAGGGGAGTCCCACGATGGAACGGAGCGAGCACGGGGTGTATCCCACAGGGGAACGGAGTGAGAACGGGGTGAGTCCCGCGATGGAATGGAGCGAACACAGGGTGAGTCCCACAGGGGAACGGAGCGAGCACGGGGTGAGTCCCACAGGGGAATGCAGCGAGCATGGGGTGAGTCCCACAGGGGAACGGAATGAGCACGGGGTATGTCCCGCGATGGAACGGATAGAGCACGGGGTGAGTCCTGCAGGAGATTGCAGCGAGCACAGGGTGAGACCCACAGGGGAATGGAGTGAGCACAGGGTGTGTCCCACTGAGGAATGGAGTGAGCAAGGGGTGAGTCCCACAGGGGAACGGAGTGAGCCCCACAGGGGAACGGAGTGAGAACGGGGTGAGTCCCACAGGGGAACGGAGTGAGCACGAGGTGAGTCCCACAGGGGAACAGAGTGAGCATGAGGTTGTCCCACAGGGGAATGGAGTGAGCATGAGCCATGTCCCATGGCGGAACACAATGAGCATCGGCAGAGCCCCGTTGTGGAACAGGGTGAGCATGGGCAGAGTCCCGCAGCGGAACAGAGCGAATTGGCAATTCCTGGAGGGGGGTTGGAATGAGTCCTGGGTGGAGGCCAGTACATGGAGGAAGTGTGGCCTTGTGTTCTGGGGCCTGCAGCCATGGCCTGGAACCAAAGTACTTATGGTCACTTACTATCATTCTCGATTTTTTTTTCTCTGTTTCACTCTAGTCTATATTATTTTTTGACTATATTATTATCTAACTGCATTTTATTTCTCTCTGGAGGTTTTGTTCTTAGGTACTTGTACCTAAGATGGCGCTATTAAAGGCAGCCATTGTAAAGACTGGCTGCCTGCTTTGAATCTGTATGGCATTGGACCAGTTCTGGGGGCAGGAGAGGAATTTCAATTTGCTGTGACAAATGTTATTGCAGAATGGTTAATGTTACTTGGGCAAAGTTTGAAACTAATTTGCCAGGGGAATACACATGAGAGTTAAAATTAAACAAGAGAAGAAAGCTGCAGAGGATTGCAACAGGCAACTAACACTGTAATAAAGAATGGTTCATAAAAAAGAGAGATCAGGCAGGAGAGATAAATATAAAACAGCCTAAAATGAAGGTAAGCGTGCATAAAAGCAAACACATTTTAAATACGATTGATTAGAGACAGCTGCAAGTTGCCACAATGAGGGCCTATGAAATAGAAGCAATAACAGAGACTTTACTCAAAGAAAGGGAAGACTTCTCTGTAACTGGGCCAGCTCAGCCTTTTATATTAGGAGCATATTAATACAGCTCGCCAATCAGTTTGACCCAGGACTGAATGCTTCCAGTTTGTTGGTGAAAATGTCATAATGTTTTTGTACAAACCTAATACTGTCTGCAGTTAACCATTTACTGAAATCTACAGATTAAGTTATAAAGTACTAAGCATCAAGCAAGGTTCCATAAAGGTCTTCATTGGATGTGCAGTGGGGCTTATCAAAAGAAAAAGCTGATACCATTCCATAGGATCAGCTAAGCCTTTCGTGTTAGGAGTGTGTAAATACAGCCAACTTTGTTCAACTTGCAACGGAACACTGGAAGTTGGATGATTAAGGGAGTTGGATAAGGATGGGAAAAGGGTGCTATTTTGCTTTTACATTTTCTCTTGTTTTCAGCCTCCAGGAATTGGTCTTTACTTTACGCCGGGAGAAGAGGCCAGTTATTTCCTGAGTGTCCTGTAAGTGACTAAGATTTATTCTACTCCTAAGGTTCAAATTGGCCTGGCAGCTTATAGTAAGTTCAATAAAATACAAAGAAGTTTAAGCAAATGTATTATTGAATAAAGTACTTCAGTTTATTAGAGCACATGAAAAATGGCAGGACTGGTGATATGAGCTGAAAATGTGTTGCTGGAAAAGCGCAGCAGGTCAAGCAGCATCCAAGGAACAGGAGAATCGACGTTTCGGGCATGAGCCTTTCTTCAGCACCGATGATATGTCACGGCAGCAGCATATGGGAATTCCTTGATGCTAAGTTGGTCAAAATGTTTGAAGTTTGAGCAGTTTCAGCACTGAGTCAATGAGCTGGAGGCTGAATGTCAAATGCTGTGATGCATCAGGGAGGGGAAATGTACCAGCAGGCTGTCATACCTCTTCAGATTCTGCATAGTCAGTATAAAAACATAGACACGAAACTGAGAAGCAGAACCTTAAAGATCATAATCTCTGCACTATAACTTGAACCATGTGCAAATACACTTCAGACTAATCGGATTACAGAGATGAAAGCATGGCTGAAAGACTGGTGTGGGAAAAGGGAATTTTATTCATCTGGCACTGGCGCCAATGTTGGGTAAGTGCGATCTATACAGATGGACGCATCTCCACCCTCTGTGCGAGGACCGATGTTCTTCTGAATGCATATCTAAGGGAATAGAGAGAAATTCCAATTAAATAACGGGACTTACAAATCACATTTAGGAAGAGGCAGGACTTCAAAGTGATGAGATAAGGCGAAAGGTAGAGGTCTAAATATGGGCAATGATAAATAGACTGTGACTGGAAGGAATAGAGCATACAAATCAAAGAGTAAATCGAGAGATAAAGCCAGAGGTAACAAAATCGGAATAAAATTAAAGATTCTGGGTGAGATGTTATGGGCCTGAGATTTGTGGCAGAAATGGGCAAGAAGCCTGTCAAGACCTATCTCGACGTCAGGAATAACTTGTTACATCTTTTTTTCATCTGCCGAGCATTGAGGCGGGTTGCCCATTAAGGAGGATTTTGTTAAACACTTTAATTAAAACTCCTTTGAAT
This sequence comes from Chiloscyllium punctatum, assembly GCF_047496795.1. Taxonomy (NCBI): domain Eukaryota; kingdom Metazoa; phylum Chordata; class Chondrichthyes; order Orectolobiformes; family Hemiscylliidae; genus Chiloscyllium; species Chiloscyllium punctatum. The sequence continues at coordinate 44,356,640 of NC_092750.1, read as the reverse complement.
GCATTTTAATGACCTGGTGGACAGGTTACAATCACAAATTGCATAAATTTAATGGAATGCAAAACTAAAGTAAATGATCGAAAGAGGTAACAGAATTCAGCTGAATTCAGTGGACAAGTATATGACAGATGTCGAGGAAAAACACAGCCGTACATTTCAAGAGGGAGAACAGTAAGAAGTGAAAGCTCAGATTTTTCTTCCAGTGGCAAGGGAGTGGCTGAGAGGCAACGAGAAACTATTGCCAGATTTGTATAAAATATTAGTTACTCTGCAGCTGAAATATAATGTTAATTCAGGTCACGATATTTTAGGAACGATGGCAAGATCTTGATGAGAATGCAAGAGAAGTATTCTATAATGGTAGTAAGGTCCTTGTGTCAAGGGACTTGAAAAGATTAAATGTTCTCATTAGAGAAGGTTTATTTAAGAGGAGATTTGAGAAAGGTGTTCAAAACATGAATAGTTTTGGTGGAATAAATAAGGAGAAACTTATTCCCATCAGTTGAAAGGTCAGTAACCAGAGGACAGGTGACTGGCAATAAAAACTAGAGTCAGCTCTACTAAGTTAATTTAACATAGTGACCTGTTGTGATCTGGAATGCATCAATTTGATGGTTAAGTAGATAAAATATTAAGGGTAAAAAGAGAATTAAGAAAATGCATTGACAGATCAATGGGAAAAGAGCAAGTAAGTGATATTCATTGTATAGAACCAGCGTTGTCACAAATAGACTGTGTGGCTTTCTTCTGTCTCTCTCCAATATCTTTGTACATTTTCTACATGCTTTGGTGATGGCCAATTTGGAACTGACTGTCTCCATTTGCAATTAATTAAACCAGTAATTCAAATTACCAGTGAAGTGGGAAATTGCAGTGACTGATGAGAAGCTGCATGCAGCATGAGAAATTTGGTTTCTCTTATTTAAGTCAAGCACACAGTCCCTTGGATGTAAAGAACATTTTAACATGTTCCTTTTTCATCTTAATTGCAGTGAGAATAATTAGGGAGATAGATTTGACTTGCACTTCAGAACAGGCAGTGCATAAGCAAAGCAATTATTCCTTGTGGCAAGGGACTTGGGGTTCCACAATGAATTCAGCATTGGACTCATTTGAGTGAAAGGACTAGCTGCAGTTGTTTGCCAGTCAAGGCCAGTGGTTCTGTCCACTGCTGATACTGAACTGTCTCACATGCTGGTCTGAGAAAAAAAAAATGCGACGCAGAGTGTGTATTTCTGTGAAACCAAGAGAATCACTCTTACTCATGTCATGAGCAAAACATCCTTCTGCATGGTTGAATTCGATGATGTTTGCCTATTTACAGGCCTGCTGCAGTCTGAGGAACCTTGTTCTATTCCATATTTCCAGCAGGCGAATGATATAACTGGAGCTGAACCTATACAGCTTTTGTTCACAGAGTTGCACACATTACAAAGGTGCACCAATGTCAACCCCATTTTCAGTTTGTTCCTTTGTACTTTTCAAAAACAAAATCTTATTTAAATTAGCTAATTAAACTAAATGACGAGCTTTAAGGGGCCCTGTAACTAAGATCTAAATCTCATCAGTAACTTAAAATTTAATTTAAAATGTCATTTTGAGGGTTGAAGATACATCCCTCCTGTACCTATAGTTATGAAATGTCTGCTCTTTTATAAAGGAGAACAACTAAATCCCCATTCAATGGCCACTATCTGAATAAAATGAAACGCTATTACTATGCCTTGGATGTCAATGGGGTCAATAAAATGCTGCTGTAACTTTTAAGTCTTTCAGGTGCAATGGTTGTTGATCAAACACTCCCCCAATCTTTTTTTGTTCTTTCATTTTAGACAAAAGCATTCCTTCTCCGGTGTCATGGATTGAAAGTTGCATTGTGGCACTGTGTACAGTTCTGATTCTGCATGTTTCTTCCTGAATCTTGCTGTTTCTTCCTGAGAACTTCACAAAGGTGCTGAAGAGGGTGGCAATACAGAGTCATGGATTCAGACAGCACAAAATAGACCCTTCCGTCCAACTTGTCCATGCCAACCAGATATTTTAAATTAATCTAGTCCCATTTGGCAGTACTTGGCCAATATCCCTCTAAACCCTTCTTATTCATGTCCCCAACCAGATGCCTTTTAAATGTTGTAATTGTACCAGCTTCCACCAATTCTTCTGGCAGCTCATTCCATACATGCACATACATTCCATACATCTTCTGCTTGAAAAAGTTGCCCCTTGGGTTCCTTTTTAATTTTTTCCCTTCTCAGCATAAACCTATGCCCTCTAGTTCTGGAGTCCCCCAACCCAGGGAAAAGACCTTGTCGATTTACCCTATCCATGCCACTTATAATTTTATAAAATTCTATAAGGTCACCCCTCAGCTTCCGATGCTCCAGGGAATATAGCCCTAGCCTGTTCAGCCTCTCCCTACAGCTCAAATCCTCCAACCCTGGCAACATCCTTGTAAGTCTTTTCTGAACTCTTTCAAGTTTCACAGCATCCTTCCAAAAGGAAGGAGACCAGAATTACACACAATATTCCAAAAGTGGCCTAAACAACAACCTGTACAGCCGCAACATGGCCTCCCAACTCCTTAACTCAATGCACTGACCAATAAAGGAAAGCATACCAAATGCTTTCTTCACAATCCTATTGGCCTGAGACTTCACTTTCAAGGAATTATGAACCTGCACTCCAAGGTTTCTTTATTCAGCAAGACTCCCCAGGACCTGACCAATAAGTGCATAGCCCTGTCCTGATTTGCCTTTCCAAAATGCAGCACCTCACATTTATCCAAATTAAACTATATCTGCCACTCCTCAGCCCATTGGTCATTCTAATCAAGATCCTGTTGTAATCTGAGGTAGCCTTCATCACTGTCTACCACCCCTCCAATTTTAGTGTCATCTAAAAACTTACTAACCATACCTCTTATGCTCACATCCAAACTATTTATATAAAATGATGAAAAGCAGTGGATGTTATTTGGATGGACAAATAAGAAAGGGATGATTACTTTATTGGGATCGTATGATAAACCCCCTCCCTCCCCCGCCATCATCAATAGTCAGAGGGAAATTGAGAAACAGATTTGTAAGGAGATTTCAGTCATCTGTAAGAATAATAGGGTGGTAATGGTAGGGAATTTCAACTTTCCAAACATAGACTGGGACTGCGATTTAGATGGAGAGGAATTTGTTAAGCATGCACAAGAAAAATTTCTGATTGAGTATTTGAATGCACCTATTAGAGAATGTACAAAATCTGACCTACCCTTGGCAAATAAGGCAGGGCAGGTGACTGAGGTGGCAGTGGGGAAGCACTTTGGAGCCAGCAACCCTAATTCTATTAGTTTTGAAATAGTGATGGAAAAGGATTGACTGGATCTAAAAGTTAAAGTTCTAAATTGGAGGGAGACCAACTTTGATGGTATTAGGCAAGTACTTTCAAAAGTTGATTGAGTGCGGACGTTCGCAGGTGAAGGGACAGCTGGAAAATGGGAAGCTTTCAGAAGTGAGATAATGAGAATCCAGAGACAGTGTGTTCCTGTTAGGGTGAAAAGCAAGATTGGTAGGTGTAGGAGATGCTGGATGACTAGAGAAATTGAGGGTTTGGTCAAGAAAAAGAAGGAAGCATACGTCAGCTATAGACAACAGAGATTGAGAGAATCCTAGTATAAGAGTATAAAGGCTGTTGGAGTATACTTAAGAGGGAAAACAAGAGGGCAAAAAGAGGACGTGACCTAGCTTTGGCAAATGGGGTTAAGGAGAATCCAAAGGAATTTTATAAATGCAAAAAGGACAATATGTGAGACAAAAAAAAAATCCAAGTACTGCAAATACTAAAAATCAGAAACAAAACAGGAATTGTTGGAAAAACTCAGCAAGTCTGGCAGCATCTGTGGAGAGAAAGCAAAATTAACATTTCAGATCCAGTGACCCTTCAGAAAGGAAACAATTGTGAAATTGGCTTCAGGTAAAAAGCTTTCAAAGATGTTTGTCTGGTTTCTGGAGACAGCATTTTAACTTGGATATTTTTATATGATTAGATTCCCTGCAGTGTGGAATCTGGCTATTTAGCACAACTAATCCACACTGACCCTCTGAAGAGTAACCCACCCAGACCCATTCCCCTACATTTACCTCTGACTAATGGAAAACATGGACATTGACTACAAACCGACTGACTCCCACAGCTACCTAGACTACACCTCCTCCCACCCTGCCCCCTGTAAAAACGCCATCCCATATTCCCAATTCCTTCGTCTCCGCTGCATCTGCTCCCAGGAGGACCAGTTCCAATATCGAACAACCCAGATGGCCTCTTTCTTCAAAGACCGCAATTTCGCCCCCCCTAGACATGGTCGACGATGCTCTCCACCGCATCTCCACCATGTCCCGCTCCTCTGCCTTTGAGCCCCGCCCCTCCAATCGTCACCAGGACAGAACCCCACTGGTCCTCACCTACCACCCCACCAACCTCCATATACATCATATCACCCGTCATCATTTCCGCCACCTCCAAACGGACCCCCACCACCAGGGATATATTTCCCTCCCCTCCCCTATCAGCGTTCTGAAAAGATCACTCCCTCTGTGACTCCCTCGTCAGGTCCACACCCCCCTCCAACCCAACTTCCACTCCCGGTACCTTCCCCTGCAACCGCAAGAAATGCAAAACTTGCACCCACACCTCCCCCCTTACTTCCCTCCAAGGCCCCAAGGGATCCTTCCATATCCACCACAAATTCACCTGCACCTCCACACACATCATTTACTGTCTCCGCTACACCCGATGTGGCCTCCTCTATATTGGGGAGACAGGCCGCCTACTTGCGGAACGTTTCAGAGAAAAGCTCTGGGACACCCGGACCAACCCAACCACCCCATGGCTCAACACTTCAACTCCCCCTCCCACTCCACCAAGGACATGCAGGTCCTTGGACTCCTCTATCGCCAGACCATCGCAACACAATGGCTGGAGGAAGAGCACCTCATCTTCCGCCTAGGAACCCTCCAACCACAAGGGATGAACTCCGATTTCTCCAGTTTCTTCATTTCCCCTCCCCCGACCTTGTCTCAATCCCAACCCTCGAACTCAGCACCACCTTCCTAACCTGCAACCTTCTTCCTGACCTCTCTGCCCCCACCACACTCCGGCCTATCACCCTCACCTTAACCTCCTTCCACCTATCGCATTTCCAACACCCCTCCCCCAAGTCCCTCCTCCCTACCTTTTATCTTGGCCTGCTTGGCACACTTTCCTCATTCCTGAAGAAGGGCTCATGCCCGAAATGTCGATTCTCCTGCTCCTTGCATGCTGCCTGACCTGCTGCGCTTTTCCAGCAACACATTTTCAGCTCTGACTAATGGACCGAACACAATGGGCAATTTAGCATGGCCAATTCCACCTGATCTGCACATCTTTGAACCATAGGAGGAAACTGGAGCACCCGGAGTAAACCCACACAGACATGGGGAGAATGTGCAAACTCCACACAGGCAATTGCCCGAGGCCGAAACCAAACTTGGGTCCCTGGTACTGAGAGGCAGCAGTGATACCCACCATGCTGCAATTTTGGAATAGAGATTCTGTCGTGAGCCAGATTTTGGGTCACTGAGATCCTTTAGAGAAGGAAATCTCTTGCCCTTACTGGTCTGGCCTGCATGAGACTCCAGACCCACAGCAATGTCGTTGAAATATAGGGCTATCTACACAATTAGAGAGTTAGTACTGAGGTATTGAAACACTGTCAGTGGGTTAAGTATTGAGGGAATGCTTCCCTGTCAGAGGACCAGTGCTGCAGATTGTCTAAGATTGAGTGTCTGAACCCAATTCTCCCATTTAGGGGTGCCCTACAGTAATTCTCCCATTCAGCATTGTCCTGCACCAATTCTCCCACTATCTGATGCCCTGCTCCAAATTCTCCCATTTAGTGCTATATTACCCCTTTTCTCCCATTTTGACAACTCTGCACAAATTCTCCCACTATCTAAGATATTGAAGCACTGTCAGGTGGTCAGACCTGTGCGAATGTATTATTGTGAAAGGGTCAATATTGAGGCAGTACCTTTATTATAAGAGATTTAGAACTCAGGGAGTGTCACATGACTTCGGGTTAAGTACTAAGGTATTGCAGCACTATGAGAGGGTCAGAACTGAAGGAGTGTCTCATTGTCAGAGGGTCAATACTGAGGGAGTGCATCATTGTCAGACAGTCAATGCTGAGACAGTGCCTCATTTTAACAGCGCCAGAATTGAGAGACTGCCACACGATTAGAGGATCAGTACTGAGATATTCTAGATTTATCAGAGAGTCAGTTCTGAGGTATTGAAGCACTGTGAGAGCTTCAACACTGAGGGTGTACCTCATTGTTAGAGGGTCAGCATTGTGGGAGTACGTCAACCCTGAGGCATTGCCTTACAGTGCAGGACTCTGAATTGATTAGTGGTTCAGTACTGAGACATTGCAGCTCTATCAGAGGGTCAGTGCTGAGGGAGTGCCTCATTGTCAAAGGGTCCATTCTGAGGCAGTGCCTTTTTGTCACAGGCTGGTACCTCATTGCATGGGGATCAGAATTGAGGGTGGACCACACATTTAGAGGGTCACTACTGATAGTGGAGCACACTGAGAGAGACATGTGCTGAGGAAGCCCTCATGATCAGAGGCTCAATACTGAGGGAGTGCCTTATTGTCAAAGATTCCTTCCTAACAGAGTTCCTCATTGTCCGAGAATCTGTTCTGAAGCAGTGACTCACTGTAATGGAATGCTGCATGATTAACGGATCAGTACTGAAGCATTACAGCAGTGCCAGAGGGTCAATTCTGAGGCAGTAGCTGATAGCTAAAGGCTCAGTCCTGGGACACTGCCTTGTTGTCACACAGTCAGTTTTGAGGGAGGGTTTCATTGTTACAGGGTTAGTCCTTATGGAGTGCTTCACTTGAGGGAGTCAGAGTTGAGGGTGTTCCCCACAATTAGATGGTCAGTACTGGGGCTTTGTAGCTCTATCAGAGGGTCAGTGCTGAAGTACTGCCTCACTATCAGAAGGTCAGTGCTGAGGGAGGGCCTCATTATCAACATGACCATACTGAGGGAATGCCTCATTGTCAGATGGTCAATGCTTCATTGTTAGAGTGTCAGATACTCTCCCCCCCCCCCCCCCCCCCCCCCCCCCCCCCCCACACACCCATTTTCTTCACAGCCTTCAGCCCCCAATTCTGAAGAATAAGTTCTTGAGTCTTCTCTGTGCAGCAGCGACCTCCATTAAGCTGCACCAGGGACCCGCATTGATTCCCGCCTCAGTCGACTGTTTGTGTGGAGTTTGCGCATTCTCCCCCTGGGTTTCCTCCCACAATCCAAAAGATGTGCAGGCCAGGTGAATTGGCCATGCTAAATTGCCCATAGTCTTAGGTGCATTTGTCAAGGGTAAATATAGGTTAGGGGAATTGGTCTGGGTGGGTTACTCTTCGGAAGGTTGGTGTGGACTCGTTTGGCTGAAGGGCCTGTTTTCATACAGTAGGGAATCTAATTTGAAAAAATAAATGTGTCCACCTGAACACTACAGAGTCACTCTTTTCCAAGGATTTAGTACTGCATTTTTCCTTCTCAGTTCTAAAATGCAATTGAAAATGATAAGGATTTATCAAAGCAAACAAAAATGAAAAAATAATTGCAATCCATTCTGGTTTACATATGGTTTGTAGCGTATTGTTTTACCTTAATATTCATTTCACTTCAGTGATTTTTATTATCCACAATGTGAATGTGTTGTATAATAGCATTATTTATCTCCTTTCTCTTTGTATTTCTGCAAACTCGTTTGTTGGCGTAATGCACGAAGAGGATCTGCCATTTACACCGGACAGCTGTTCTGTAAAAATATATTGTACAATTTTTGTAGGATTCATGTGACAGAGGTTGATAAATTATTAACAACTAACATTTTACTGAGCCCAACACATCTGACAGCGAAGATTTAACATTCATTTTATTCAGTGTAAGTATGGACATAACTATGAATTAATTTGATTTCAGGATTATCTCCAGCAAAGCTGAAGAATAAAAAAAATGTTCTGGCAATACAAAAAGCAATTCTGGAAATAGATTCTACACATTAAACAAAGACCCGCCACTTACTTAAAGAAGAATTGGTCTTGTCTAGCTTACCATATGTTGTGAAGAGAGGCTTCTTGATGTCCTCAATCATATCTTCTCCCGAAAGAACTGATTCCAATGTATTATATTTGTACATAAAGTTAAAGTTTTATTGTATGCAACATGAGACATGGACTAAACTCCCCATTACCATCTGTTTTCCACTCACCATTTTAATCACATATATCTTGGGTTTCCAAGTTTGTCAATTGGAACATTGAAACATAGAAAACAGGAGTTGGAGAAGGCCATTGGGCTCTTTAAGCCTACTCCATCATTTAATATGACCATGGCTGATCTCTAACTTAGTATCCTGTTCCCACTTTCTGCTCATATCCTTTGATCCCTTCAACCCCAAGAACCATATCTAACTGCTTCTTAAAAACCTTCAGTGTTCTGGCCTCAACCACTTTTTGTGACAGAGAATTCCACAAGCTTGTCACTCTCTGGGTGAAGAAATTTCTCCTCATCTCAGGTCTAAATGGCCAACCCCATGTCTTTATGCTGTGAACCTGATTCTCGATTCCCCGCTCAATTGAGACATTTGCATTTACTCTGTTCAGTCTTGTTGGAAGTTTACATGTGATCCCCCTAATTGTTCCAGAGAATATAGTCCTAACTAATCCAGTCTCTGATTACCCATCAGTCCTGCCATCTCAGGAATCACTCTGGTCACACAAAAGAGTCAAGCAACTGTGTACTGTTACAGCTGTCACAATATGCAGCTGTCACAATGGCCAGAATCCTGTGCTTGTGATACAATCCCTTAATGGGGTGAGTTGCTTGAGTCTTTTGTGTTTCCCTTCTCCCTTCCAGCATTCCAAGGTAGGAAGGCATAGGACTATCCTCCTGGCCTGCTGCCAAGTGAGGCCCTAATTGACCAGTTAAGGGGTTTTTGGTTCTTTAGTTACTACCATGCGGTGATAGAATATTGATATTGGCTGCTGTGAAGATGTTAAATCTGTGTGTGTTTCAAATAAAAATGAGAGGTAGTTTATGTTGTAAGTGTGCTTACAGATGGAGTAGGTTTTAGTAACCAGAACTTTTCATTAAACTGGATGCATTGTACACAGAGTAGGAAGAAAACCCTATGAGATCTGTGGATTAAATTTTACACACTGAGTGTGGCATGACCTGCCATTTCCTGCTATCCAATTGTTAACCGCTTCCTGTACTCGACTATAATGTAATGTGATTGACAGTGTTGGAGGGAGAAGGAATTATCCAGTGTTTTGAGAAAATGGAAGGGCTACTGCTGGCTGTTACTGAGAGAGGTGGAGAAATTGAGAGGTCTGCTCTTTCTTACTACACTTGTTAAGCTATATAAATGTTTCCTTCATTGACTCTGGGAGCAATGTTCCTGGAATTTACCACTATCACACTTTTCTCTAGCCTGGTGGTTTCAGGTCTTAGTATTTTTCCTATCATTGCAGGTTGATTGAACATCTCTCCCTCACGTATTCCATTAAGATCTTCGAGAAGACATCAGAGAGTCTGGAGGCCATTTTATGATTGACTGTTAAGAATCTCCACTTACCAATGGTATCAGAGATGAGCCTTGCTGCAGTGAATGTACCCAAATTTTAAAAGGTGCATTTACAATTTAATTAGATATTTTAGGCCTACATAATCTCACCAGATAGATTTTGACCAGAAACAAATTAGTCCTGTCTTCTGGCTCTGCCTATCTACAGTTCTCAAGTCACAAAAGCCAATGCTGTCTGAATTATTTGATGTCCATTACTGTTGTCTCATTGATCTTCAATTAGATTTTCAAATATCTACCACTAATATCTTGAACTCCTTTCTTTATATACAGCCACTACTGCCACCATGATGTACATTTTGCCTCGAGGAGGGTATCTCACCTGATACAGCGATGTTTATGCTGACTCTCACAGCATAAGAACTCAGTGTGGTGAGCACAGAACTGAGAAGTCGAACTGTAGCTCATCACTAATATGTATCATTATTACAGACACTTCAATGCCTGGACTGAGATTAAACTATATGCTTACAAAGAGTAAGCATGCATTCATCAATGTGTCATACTTCAAGTTAAGATGGAGTCTTGAAACCCCAGGTCACATGCTGTGATTCAGTGATGATATCATGAGAATGTCTTTCAAAGATATACTGACTGTGGAATATAACACAATATCTGTTCCCTACCAGATTATGTGAGCTGAATGACAAGCAATTATAAACATGACCTAAAGGTTCAAATGAAGCTTCAAACTGATGGTACATTTAGTAGATACCCCATCAGCTTAAAACTAAGAGCTGACACCAATCCATCTTTCCAAGTTTCACTATCTCTCACATTTTTCTTTACATGTTTGTTTCTCTTCTAAAATGTTTCATTTTAAATTTAATATATATTACAGAAATCATGAACCATTCCCCTGTCTGAGAAGATGTCAAACTTGCAATTGAACTGGGAACAATGAGAGAGCAGTGGAGTAGCTGCTGTTCAATCTTCCCTTAGAGTTACTTTAATTTGCTGTTATCACTTAGTGCCGACAGTTGGAATTTGTCACACGAGAGATTGAAGAAGCTGAAGTATGCTGTGACAAAGTGTATGGGAAATCTACACATTACCAGCCTATGCCATTGGATGCCTCTTTTTATAACACATTAGCTTTAAAATGTAATTTAGATGGAGTTTGGATAACATAACAAATGAACAATAAAGACTTCTGTAACTTGCAGGCTATTCAGAAACATGTAATTAAAGTGATACTTCACTGTCTATAATGCACAGTATTCTATAAATGTATGGACAACTTTGTAATTCTGTTCTCCTAGTGTAAAGATTCAGGCTAGGCATGATGGGTTTATAAAAAGGAGCCAGTTGCCACGTGACCTGAAGCATTTTTTAGCAAACGAAGTTCAGGGGTTTGGGGAAAGCTAAAATAAGACTCTCAGATGATTGAAAATGACATAAATAGGATTTCAGACATTTTGACACTGCTTCACCTGTATACTAAACATGCTAAAATTTACTATCATTTGTCCTGTCCTGCTAGGTGAATCACTAAACATGGTTACAATGAGAAATGTTTTCTCCACCTTTTGTTTTTGTATATTGTTTCCCACATTAGCTTTAGTTGCTGAGGAATTAAATTGTTTATTCTGGATTAAAATGTGATCATGTCCAAACATCTGTCCTAATCTGCCATATTCATGTGACCTCGACCATGCAACATATTCCCTGCAGCTAGATATCTTAAGCTTCACTTCAATAAAGTCCTTGAGCTGAACACACTGCTGTGTTGTACACTTGAAATATGGTGTCAGAACTGGCGAATATCCAACCTGAAATAAAAAAACACAGCTGTAAAGCTGTGAGCTTTCACTCTTAACAGAAATACGATGAAGATGACAATGAAAACATTGCTTAGAAAAAAATAACTGCAGCCTTTCCTGTAGCAGGTCCTGTTCAAATAATTGGGGGATATGAAAGCAGACTGGGAGACTTTTGATGAACAATTTCAGAATTATGCAATGGCTACAGATTTGTTCAGCAAAACGAAACAAGCGCAAGGTTTTTCACTTTCTCACTACTGGAAAAAGACTGCTTCAAAATATATTCCACACCATTGCTCTCTGAAAAGCAAACAAAAAATGCTTGACAGAAATTTTAAAAGCTTTTAGCCCCAAATGAACATTAAATATGAACAGTACATTTTCAATACTAGGGACCAAGATGAAAAAGAATCCATATGTAATATCATCAAATCAGCTCACAAAAACATACGACTTTGTGCAATGCAAGATGAGACAGGATTGTATTAAGAATAAGGGATTCAGAAGTGAAAGCACAGCTACTGAGAAAATAAATGCACTTTCACTCAGGACAACGTAATGCTGGCATTATGAATCAATATTTGCAGCATATTCATGGCAGAACAGACCAGGTCTTTCATTATACTGACAGATCAACCAGGCACACAGTGCAGAATTATCACTGAAAAAGAGAGAGATGCAAATACTGCAGAAGACATCATGCAAAAGAGACGAAGGCAGTTCCAGTGTGGGGAAACCAGCATTCTCACTGCAAATAATGGAATCATTTTGCACACAAGTGTATGGTTAAAACAAAGTAAGAAGGTATAGATGGCCATTGGAGAAATGATGGCTGAAAATTCCACTGAGTCACTATCAAGCATACAACAGGTTGCTTCAGTCAAGTTGATAGATGAAGCATGGTTTGTAATTGTTGGAATGAGCACTTGCAGCAGGACAATATCAAGTCAACATCAAATGTCAGATAGATATTGGGGCATCATGAGCATCCTGACATTCATAGACTATGCAAAGTGGCTCAACATGGCAATCCAAAAATGAAACACTCAAAAGTAAGGCTGAGGTGATATAATGTGCTGAGATGACCAGATTACTCAGTGAGCTCACTGCAATAACTGGAGTTTTAGATCATAGGCAGCAACCAAATGTCACTTACCTCAGCTGAAGCAAGTCTAAACCTAGGACTGGTAACCCACAAAAGTGCCAAAATAAATTGACATTGTGTTGCAGCACACGAAAGCATTGACCATGAAACAGTGCATAGGGTTAGAAACTCCTCCAGGACACTATCACCTCAAACTAGATGAGAATGCAAGACAAATACAGCATCTGCTGAGGAATCAGCTTCTTCCAAGATTACCTTGAAAGTAAAATTTGAAGCATAAGGAAAGATAATGTAGAATCAACAGAATCTGTCAGCAGCATGGTTGGAGTGAAATGACTTGGCAAGTTCTGAGTATGAATTCACTCAAAGGATCTAAACAAATCCCTGAAGAGACCTTGCTCCCCCATGTCTATAATTTGTAGAATCATCATAGAATCCCTACAGTGTGGAAACAGGCCATTTGGCCCAACAAGTCCATACCAACCCTCCGAAGACCATCCCACCCAGACTCATTTCACTAATACTATAAATTTATCCCTGACTGACCTAATCTACACACCCCTGAATATAAAGGGCAATTTAGCACAGCCAATTCACCTAATCTGCACATATTTGGATTGTGGGATGAAACCAGAGCACCCAGAGGAAACCCACGCAGACACGGGGAGAATGTGAAAACTCCACTCAGTCACCCGAGGCTGGAATTGAACCCGGGTGGCTGGTGCTGTGAGGCAGCAATGCTAACACGGAGAATTGAAGGAATTTTGCCACAAATTGCAAAGGCAAGAAGATCTGATTTGATTGATTAGTTGTAGGATTGCTTAGCTCTGTCGATCATTTGCTATTCATGCTGATTGGTGTACACACTGTCCTGTTTGGCATCTTGTACAAAGGGAATACAGTCATCATCCTTAAGGAATTAAGAAGAGAGGTTATAAAACATATTCATGCAGACCACCAGGGAATTCAGTCAAATCTGAGGACGGCTAGAGATATGCTCCACAGGCGAAACATGAACAATGAAATCAAGAAACACATCAGCCAGTGCAGTTTTGTAATGACTACCAAGCTAAGCAAGTTAGAGAGTCACTGATGACACGCTATCTAAATTCTGCAGTTCTGCTACATCCAGTCGTGAATGTTGGTGGACAATTAAACAACCCACTGGAGTAGGAGACTTCACAAATATCCCCATCCTCAAAGATGGAAGGGTCTAGCACATCAGTGCAAAAGATAAAGCTGAAGCTTTTGCAGCAATCTTCAGCCAGAAGTGCCGAGTGGATGATCCTTCTTGGCCTCCTCCAATGGTCCCCGGCATCACAGATACCAGTCTTCATCCAATTCGATTCACTCTACATGATATCAAGAAATGGTTGGAGACATTGGATACTGCAAAGACTTTGGGCCCTGACAATAATGCTGAAGACGTATTGTTACGACATGGAGGAAATCCTCCTACTTAATTTAAACCAGCAACAAGGAAAAGATTTACTGCATGCAGTAATCTATGAAAATTTGTGTTTTGGAGATGATAGTCCACAACCACCTGATGAAGGAGCAGTGCTCTGAAAGCTAGTGCTTCCAAATAAACCTGTTGGACTATAACCTGCTGTTGTGTGATTTTTAACTATGAAAATTCGAGGGGCCAAAGAACTATTTAAAGTAAAAATTAACAACTTTACTTCTTAAAGTATAACAGAGAATAATTAACTAACACTATTTACAACTCCTTCCTCTAAACTATTGTTTATTTTCCCTTCTATAATACTAGTCCAATAAAACCCCTGATTAAGATTTCCTGAAAAATTCAAATTTTAAAACCAGCCAGCGGTCAATCTTCTCATTATATCATCCTCTGTAGAGTTGCTCTCCAGGTCTGTGTTGATGATTTTCTCTGTGCAAATTCCGTCTCTAGACAAGTATCTCTCAGACAGTTCTGACTAGCAGCATATATCTATTGGTCTATTGGTAGTTCTTTCCCAATTTTTATTTTTACCTGTCTTATATCCCCAAAGCACACAATATACAAAATTCAAGCTTGATTGGAGTTTGGCTTTTTTGGGGGTAAAATTTAAACTGATTGGCCAAATTCAAGTTTGTTTTTGTCTCCAGGCAACCAACTGCCCCAGCTGCTGGACCACATGTTACATTGTATCTTATTCAGAATACTTTGTGCTGTGTGGTAGCTCTGCTAACTTTTAACTCTCTTAAAGGTACAGTAGACCCACATCTTCATAACACCTTCCCCCTTAAGAAAAAATGAACCATCATAATGAAAATGTGGCTTTATTTTTTTCTATGCTTTAAATACATTACCATAACATACCGATAACTTTAATCTAAGTTCACCTTAACTTCTTCCAATATAACTGTATATATGGATATAGCATTAAATAAATACAAATCTCATTTGCGATTACATTCTTATGACCCGCATCATGTACAATTTTAAAATTAACAGTCTGTAACATAAGACTTCAATGAAATAGCCTCATATTCTTGTCTTTAAAGCATTCAAAGAATGTAAGCAGATTGTAATCAGTGTACACAACCGTTTCCAACACATTGTTCGTAACATAAACATTAAAATGTTGTAAGGTCAGTACCAAATTCAATAGTTCTTTTTCAGCCGTGCAGTGTTTCCTCTGTAGGATGTTGAGCTTCTTTGAAAAGTAACCAACTGGTGGTTCAATCCCATCCTCATCTTCCTGTAGGAGTACAGCTCCAATTCCTAAGTCACGAGCATTGATGGCAACTTCAAAAGGTTTTGGAACATTTGGTATAGCTAAAACTGGTTTGGTGGTTAATATTCATTTCAAATAGTCAAATGCCTCTTGGCATGACTCTGTACACCAAAACTTTGTATTCTTCTTCAGCAAATCAGTTAATAGTGCCACTACACAGCTGAAGTTTGGAACAAACTTCCGATAGAATCCGCTGAGTGCTAAGAATCGAAATCCCTCTTTCTTCGAGGTTGGTTGTGGAAATTCCTCGATGGCCTTCATATTTGCATTCCGTGGGGTCAACCTTCCAAGACAGATGTTATGTCCCAAGAATGTCACCTCTGCTTTCATGAATTCAGTTTTCTTTAAATTTATCACCAGTTTTACTTCTTGTAGCCACTCAAAGAGATCTGCCAACTGTACCATATGATCTTTCCCGGCCTTACTAAAGATCACACAATCGTCCAAGTAAGCTGCGCAGTTTGTTAACCCAGCCACAACTCTGTTCGTGAGTCTTTGGAATGTGGCGGGTGCATTCTTCATTCCAAAGGGCTTCATTTGAAACTGATACAGCCCATTTAGGGTTACAAAAGCGGCAATTTCTTTCACCATCTCTGACCATGATGGTCAGTAACCATGCATTATGTCCAACTTGGTGATGTAACTGGCTTGTCTGACTTTTTTGATACAGCCCTCCAATCTAGGAATCGGATATGAGTCCGATTTTGTAATGGCATTGACCTTCCAATAATCCATGCAGAATCATTGAGTCCAGTCCGGTTTGGGAACTAAGTTGATTGGCAAACTCCACTCGTTCAATGATATCCTCGTCAACCATGGCCTCCTCCTCCATATGGGCATGTCTGGCTTTGAAAGGATTAAGCCGATCGGGCTATGGTTTTATCAGAGCAGTATTCCCCACGTCAATGTCATGTACAATAGCATTAGTCCTCCCTATCTGATTCTTATACATTTCCTTGTACTGCAGTAACAAATCTTTCAACTGCGTTCTGTGCTCCTAAGACAGATAGCTTACTAACCTATCCCACTCCTCAAGCACATATTCATTTTTTAGTCTATTCTGAGACACTTCAAAATCCACAACATCTAGATTTGATTCCTCACCCTGCGGGGCAGTAACACCTGTTTCTCCAGTTCTTTCTCTCTAGCATAATATGGTTTCAACATGTTCACATGACATACCTGACATGCTCTTTTTCTATCTGGCATCTATACTAGACAGTTCATAGAGCCATAGAGACGTACAGCATGAAAATAGACCCTTCAATCCAACCCTTCCATGCTGGTACTTGGCCCATATCCTTCGAAACCCTTCCTATTCAGATACCCATACAGATGCCTTTTAAATATTGCAATTGTACTAGCATTGTCCACTTCCTCTGGCAGCTCATTCCATACATGTACCACCCTCTGCGTGAAAACGTTGCCCCTTATGTCTCTTTTATATCTTTCCCCTCTCACTCTAAACCTATGCCCTCTAGTTCTGGACTCCCCGATCCCAGGGAAAACACTTTGTCTATTTATCCTATACATGCCCCTCATAATTTTGTAAACTTCTATAAGGTCACCCCTCAGCCTCCAACGCACCAGGGAAAACAGCCCCAGCCTGGTCAGCCTCTCCCTATAGCTCAAATCCCACAACCCTGGCAACATCCTTGTAAATCATTTCTGAACCCTTTCAAGTTTTACAACATCTTTCTGATAGAAAGGAGACCAAAGTTGCACGCAATATTCCAACAGTGGTCGAATCAATGTCCTGTACAGCCGCAACATGACCTCCCAACTCCTGTACTCAATACTCTGACCAATAAAGGAAAGCATACCAAACACCTTCTTCACTATCCGATCTACCTGCGACTCCACTTTCAAGGAGCTATGAACCTGCACTCCAAGGTCTCTTTGTTCAGCAACACTCCTTAGGACCTTGCCATGAATTGTATAAGACCTGCTAAGATTTGCTTTCCCAAAATGCAGCACCACACATTTATCTGAATTAAATTCCATTTGCCAAATCTCAGTCCATTGGCTCATCTGATCAAGATCCTGTTGTAATCTGGGGTAATCTTCTTCGCTGTCCAACTACAGCTCCAATTTTGATGTCATCTGCACACTTACTAACTGTACCTCTTATGCTCACATCCAAATCATTTATGTAAATGACAAAAAGTAGAGGACCCAGCACCCATCCTTGTGGCACTCCACTGGTCACAGGCCTCCAGTCTGAAAAACAACCCTCTACCACTACCCTCTGTCTTCTACCTTTGAGCCAGTTCTGTATCCACATGATTAGTTCTCCCTGTATTCTGTGAGATCTAACCTTGCTAATCTGTCTCCCATGGGGAGTTTTGTCGAATGCCTTACTGAAGTCCATATAGATCACATCTACTGCTCTGCCCTCATCAATCCTCTTTGTTACTTCTTCAAAAAACCCAATCAAGTTTGTGAGACATGATTTTCCACACACAAAGCCATGTTGACTATCCCTAATCAGCCCTTGCCTTTCCAAATACATGTGCATCCTATCCTTCAGGATTCCTTCCAACAACTTGCCCACCATGGACGTCAGGCTCACTGGTCTATAGTTCTCTGGCTTGTCCTTACCACCCTTCTTGAACAGTGGCACCGCGTTAGCCAACCTCCAGTCTTCCGGCACCTCACCTGTGACTATCGATGATACAAATATCTCAGCAAGAGGCCCAGCAATCATTTCCTTAGCTTCCCAAAGAGTTCTACAGTACACCGGATCAGGTCCTTTCTGCATTTCAAGACATCCAACACTTCCTCCTCTGTAATATGGACATTTTTCAAGCTGTCACCATCTATTTGCCTATATTCTATATCTTCCATGTCCTTTTCCACAGTAAATACTGATGCAAAATACTGATCAAATACAAAATTTAGTATCTCCCCCATTTTCTGCGGCGCCACACAAAAGTCACCTTGCTGATGTTTGAGGGGCCCTATTCTCTTCCTAGTTACCCTATTGTCCTTAATGTATTTGTAAAAACCTTTTGGATTCTCCTTAATTCTATTTGCAAAGCCTCTTTTTGCCCTTCTGATTTCCTTCTTAAGTACACTACTACTGCCTTTATACTCTTCTAAGGATTCATTTGATCTATCTTGCCTATTCCTGACATATGCTTCCTTCTTTTTCTTAACCAAACACTCAGTTTCTTTAGCCATCCAGCATTCCCGATACCTACCAGCCTTTCCTTTCACCGTAACAGGAATATACTTCCTCTGGATTCTCATTATCTCATTTCTGAAGGCTTCCCATTTTCCAGCCGTCCCTTTACCTGCGAACATCTGCCCCCAATCAGCGTTTGAAAGTTCTTGCTTAATAGCGTCAAAATTGGCCTTTCTCCAATTTAGAACTTCAACTTTTAGATCTGGTCTATCCTTTTCCATCACTATTTTAAATCTAATATAATTATGGTCGCTGGCCCCAAAGTGCTCCCCCACTGACACCTCAGTCACCTGCCCTGCCTTATTTCCCAAGAGTAGGTCAAGTTTTGCACCTTGTCTACTAGGTACAGCCACATACTGAATCAGAAAATTGTCTTGTACTTAACAAATTCCTCTCCATCTGGACCCTTAACACTATGGCAGTCCCAATCTATGTTTAGAAAGTTAAAATCCCCAAGCAAAGCCACTCTATTATTCTTACAGATAGCTGAGATCTCCTTACAAATGTGTTTCTTAATTTCCCTCTGACTATTAAGGGGTCTATAATACAATCCACTCCCCCGGCCTCTCATGCCTCCATTTCTATCCTTCCTGTCGCATTTGTATCCTGGAATACTAAGCTGCCAGTCCTGTCCATTCCTGAGCCATGTTTCTGTAATTGCTATGTTCCTAACCATGCCCTGAGTTCATCTGCCTTCCCTGTTAGGCCCCTTGCATTGAAATAAATGCAGTTTAATTTATTAGTCCCACTTTTTCCCTGCCTGCCCTGGGACTGTTTCACTCGCTTCTGTTCTCAACTATACCAGTCTCGGATTGATCTCTTTCCTCACCATCTCCCTCGATCCCACCTTCCCACCCCCCACCTTACTGGTTTAAATGCTCCTGAGCAAATTTCCCTGCCAGTATATTAGTCCCCTTCCAATTTAGATGTAATCCGTCCTTCTTGTACAGGTCACTTCTACCCCAAAAGAGATTCCAATGATCCAAAAATGTGAATCCTTCTCCCTTACTCCAGCTCCTCAGCCATGCATTCATCTGCTCTATCCTCCTATTTCACCTGACTTAGCTTTTTCTCAATTTGATTGGGACCACTAAAGCTGGCTTTTAATGGATTTCCTATCATTGGTAATAGTACTAACATGTTATCCCCTTGGCAAAATGTCCAAGTCTCAGAACGTTTATCTGCCATCTGTTTTGTTCTACACTGTGCCTTCTCTAGGTGCTGTTTAGCTAACTCACCTACCCGATTTTGTCTCTTCCTCAACTT
This sequence comes from Chiloscyllium punctatum, assembly GCF_047496795.1. Taxonomy (NCBI): domain Eukaryota; kingdom Metazoa; phylum Chordata; class Chondrichthyes; order Orectolobiformes; family Hemiscylliidae; genus Chiloscyllium; species Chiloscyllium punctatum. The sequence continues at coordinate 44,336,885 of NC_092750.1, read as the reverse complement.
TGGCCCTATCAATTTTTCTTTAATTATTTTCAAAGGACCTCTCACTTCATGCCAGAACATTAACTCAAAGGGAGTGAACTGATTTGCTTGGGGAGTCTCTAATGTGAATCAGTATGAATGGGATACCTTTATCCCAATCATTTGGGTTATCCTGACAGTCTGCTTTCTGCATGGTCTTGAAGGTCTGATGCCACCTTTCTAAAGCTCCTTGGGATTCAGGATGACACACATTGAATTTAAAGTGTTGTACACCTAAACTATCCATAATCTCCTTAAACAGCCTAGCAGTAAAATTTGACACTTAGTCTGACTGAACCTCTCTGGGTAGTCCATACCATGCGAAGAAAGCTACTAACTCCTCTACCACCTTTTTTGCTTTGATACTCCATAATGGAATTGTCTCCAGAAATCAGGAAATTCATTATCGTTAACAACTACTGGTTGTTGTTCTAGTTCTCAGGAGGGGACCAACACAATCAATTATAATCCATGGAAAAGGTTCTTCAAATGTGTGAATTGGCAACAAAGGTACTGGTTTAATTACCACCTGTGGCTTACCTAACATTTGGCACGTACGACACATGCTTGTGCATTCCAGGCCAATAAAAATGTTTTTGTACCTTAACCTGGGTTTTTCATACCCCTAGGTGACCTCCAACAGGTAGTTCATGTGCTATCCATAATACCTGCTAATGCTACTGGCAACCCAGTCTGGTGTACCTCGGCCCATTTCTCCTCTGCATTAGCCTGCCATGATCTCCATTTCTGTCTTAGTGTTCTATCGTTCAGATTTTAACCCTCCAGAATATTCTCTGCCTCCTTTTCAGAGTACGCAATATATCTTTTATTGTCTTGTCTTGCTGTTGCACGTCTCTTAGCCTTATCAGGACTAACCTTTTGGCTGACCCTCTGCCTGTTCAGGTTTTTCCTGCACCATTATGTCAAACAGAGAATCTGCTAACTGAACCTCAACTCCTTCTTCTTTCTCTTTGCTTTTTTGCTTTGTGCTGTGAGTTATGATAGTGGGATCTGGTTACCACGCATATTTCTGTTTTAACTCCTCAGTTTCTTGGTCTTCCTTGGGCTTCTCCACAACGAGGGGTGTCATTCTCACCTTGGATCCTGCCAAATTATTTCCACGAACAAACTGAATTCCTGGAACTGACACTCTGTCAATCACTCCCACTGTACCTTCCCAGTCTTGTGTTGGCACTCCAACTTGATCTTACATCGGGGAATGCTAAATTTCTATCCATCTATCCCACAGATTACCACACTCTCAGTTAACAGATCAAAAAGAGTGCATATTCGCTCACTCTCAGCGACTGGTTAGATCCTGTGTCTCTCAAAATTATAATTTCTTGTCTTTCTTCCCCTGTTCTTTCTGAGTAAACTTTACCCACAGAGGCAAATTCTTTGCAGAGATCAGGTTCTAACTCCATACCCAGCCCCTGCCAAGGCTGTGCACTCTCCTGTAGCTCCTCGGCTTTTCTTGGGGTCTCCTATGCTACCTTCACTAATGCTACTGGCTTAGCTTCTTTTACTACTTTTTTTTCCTAGTGCCCTTCTGAAACCACCAGCACTGTACCTTTCTGTGTCTCACTCTATTACAATGAAAACACCTGAGGTCTTTCACCTCCTGTCCATCCTCTTAGGCTTCTTAAATCTGTGGTAACATCTTACCAGTGCTCTCTACTCATGGTTTTGTAGTATAGGATCTCCCCTTCTCCCAACATTTATCCCTCACAGGACAAAAGTCTGGCCGGAAGCTTGTCTTATGCCCCAACATGTTCTCATCTGCTAATTCTGCTGCCCTTCTCACTTCCTCAACTTTATGTTCCTCCATGTGAATTCTTACCATTTCTGGAAGTGAGTTTTTAAACTCCTCCAGCAAAATAGTCTCTCTTAGAACCTCATAGGTCTTAACTATTTTTAAAGCACTCACCCTTCTATCAAGTCACTATGTTTATTTCTTTCAAATTCAACATAAGTCCGATCTGGTTCATTCTTTGTATTTCTGTACCACTGTCTATCTGCTTATGGTACCAATTCATAAGCACTTAAAATAGCCTGTTTAACCTCTTTATAATCTCTTGAACCCTCATCTGTCAGCACGGCAAATACCTCACTAGCTCTGCCTACCAGTTTAGTCTGAACTAGCATTACCCATAAATGCTCAGATCACTCCATCTGCCTAACCAATTTTTCAAATGAAATAAAGAAGACTTCAACATCTTTCTCATTAAAATGTGGCAGAGTTTTGACATATTTGTATATATCACTATCTCCTCTTTTAATCTCCCTCCTGTTAACTTGACTTTGCTAACTAAGTCACAAATTCTCAAGTTCAAATTCTCTCTCTGTTGCTCTCTCTTCTCTCTTTCTCTCTCCCTTTCTTCTCTCTCTCTTTGCTCAGCCAAGACCTTCGCTCTCTTCCTTTTTCCTCTCTCTCTTCTCTTTCTCTTTCTGCTCTCTCTCTTTCTCCCTCTCTCTTTGATTATCTTCGAGCTCCATTTTCCTCAACTATAATTAAAGTTGTTCTGCCTCTACTGCACTTGTCTGTTTTTCTGATACACCTAAGTGTCTGAGTAATTCCCTTACAGTTTCAGCTTTACTTTTGTCCTTTGTTAAACCCAAATCTAACTTCTTTCCTAATTCTAAAAGTATGGCCTTTTTCTTTCATTCTAAACTTCCTTGCAAATTTGAGAATCATCTTCAAATCCCAGAACCTCTTTAGCAAATTTAAGAGCTATTCTCTCACTTTTAATTTAATCAACTACAAGTCACTGAAATTAAACAAATTGCCGCACCTATGTTTAATTTAAAGATCTAGGACACTAATCTGCAAGTGTTTAAACCTGCTAGGATTTTTCATATCCCCAAATCTATTCAAATCTGTCTAAACCAGTTCAAATCACAAATCCAAGATCCAAACTGTTCAAATCACAGACAAAAGCCTCCCGATAACTGTTCAAATCCCAGCCATGAGCCCCCAAACTGTTATGACACAGGGTAAACCCTCCTACTTAATTTAAACCAGCAACACACATTTAAGAGGCATTTGGATGGGTATATGAATAGGAAGGGTTTGGAGGGATATGGGCCGGGTGCTGGCAGGTAGGACTAGATTGGGTTGGGATATCTGGTCGGCATGGACAGGTTGGACCGAAGGGTCTGTTTCCATGCTGTACATCTCAATGACTCTATAACACAGAAAGATTTACCTCATGTAGTAATCTGTGAAAATTTAAAGGAAAAATTAACCAACTTTACTTCCTAAAGTATAACAGAAAATAATTAACTAACAACTATTTACAACTCTTTCCTCTACCCTATCATTTATTTTCCCTTCTATAAAACTAGTCTGATAAAACTCCCCAATTAGGTTTTACTGCAAAATTCAAATATTAAAACCAGCCAGCTGTCAAATCTTTTTTTTTAGATTAGATTACTTACAGTGTGGAAACAGGCCCTTCGGCCCAACAAGTCCACACAGCCCCGCCGAAGCGTAACCCACCCATACCCCTACATCTACCCCTTACCTAACACTACGGGCAATTTAGCATGGCCAATTCACCTGACCTGCACATCTTTGGAATGTGGGAGGAAACCGGAGCACCCGGAGGAAACCCACGAAGACACGGGGAGAATGTGCAAACTCCACACAGAGAGTCACCTGAGGCAGGAATTGAACCTGGGTCTCTGGCGCTGTGAGGCAGCAGTGCTAACCACTGTGCCACCGTGCTGCCCACATCTTGTTATATCTTCCTCAGTAGAGTTGCTTTCCTGGTCTTGTTGATGATTTTCTCTGTGCAAACTCCTTCCCTAGACAGGTATCTCTCAGAAAGGTCTGACTAGCAGCCTATGTCTGTTGGTCTTTTGGCTGTTCTCTTCCAACTGATAAATCTTCTCTGGTCTTATGCCCCCAAAGCATCTGATTGTGTCATTGGCTTTTAAGATTGTCAATATACTCAATTCAAACTTGATTGGAATTTGTATTTTTTTGGGGGGGATAGATTCATAGAGTCATAGAGATGCACAGCATGGAAACAGCCCTTTCGGTCCAACTTGTCCATGCTGACCAGATATCCCAACCCAATCTAGTCCCACCTGCCAGCACCCGGCCCATATTCCTCCAAACCCTTCCTATTCATATACCCAGCCAGATGCCTTTTAAATGTTGCAATTGTACTAGCCTCCATCACTCCTCTGGCAGCTCATTCCATACACATACCACCCTCTGCACGAACAAGTTGCCCCTTAAGTCTCTTTTACACTTTCCCCTCTCACCCTAGACCTATGCCGTCTAGTTCTGGACTCCCCCACCCCAGGGAAGAGACTTTGTCTATTTCTCGTATCCATGCACCTCATGGTTTTATAAATCTCTATAAGATCACCTCCCTCAGCCTCCAATGCTCCAGGGAAAACAGCCCGAGCCTATTCAGCCTCTTTCTATAGCTCAAAGTCTCCAATCCTGGCAACATCCTTGTAAATCCTTTCTGAACCCTTTCAAGTTTCACAGCACCTTTCCGATAGGAAGGAGACCAGAATTCCAGGCAATATTCCAAAAGTGGCCTAACCAATGTCCTATACAGCGCAATACGACCTCCCAACTCCTGTACTCAATACTCTGACCAATAAAGGAAAGCATACCAAACGCCTTCTTCACTCTCCTATCTGTCTGTGACTCCACTTTCAAGGAGCTATGAACCTGCACTCCAAGGTCTCTTTGTTCAGCAACACTCCCTAGGACCTTACCATTAAGTGTATAAGTCCTGTTAAGATTTACTTTCCCAAAATGCAGTATAATTTAAACTGATTGGCCTAATTCAAATTTGTTTTTGTCTCCAGGCAACCATCTACCCTAGTTGCTGGACCATATGTTACATTGTATCTTATTCAGAACACTTTGTGCTGTCGGATAGTTCTGCTCGCTTTTAACTCACTTAAAGTTACAGTACATCCACATCTTCATAGCAGTATGTTCCAAGGACTTGTTGCACCCCAACCCCCAACCCACTAGCCAAGCGTTACAAAACTGGCATTTACGCAACTTTGTGGAAAATTGCCCAGTTATGCCCTGCACACAAAAAGCAGGGCAAATCCAACTCAGACCCATCAGCTAAATTGTGACCATCAGTAAAGAGATGGAAGGTGTCATCAACAGTGCTATCAAGCAGCACTTGCTCAGCAACAATCTGCTCCAATCATGCCCAGTTTGGGTTCTGCCAGGGCCACTCAGCTCCTGACCTCCCACAGTCCAAAAATGTGCAGGTCAAGTGGATTGGCCATGCTAAATTGCCCGTAGTGTGAGGTGAAGGGGTAAATGTAGGGGAACGGGTCTGGGTGGGTTGCGCTTCAGCGGGTCAGTGCGGACTTGTTGGGCCGAAGGGCCTGTTTCCATACTGTAAGTAATTTAATCTAATCACATACACCCAAGAAACTCTTCCTCGATTGGAGGTGGCTGATTAGTAAGATACTACCACCCACCACCGACCCAGAACTCATCAGCCACCAGACCCAGAACTCCACAGCATCACAATTCAAGCCACATTAAACAACACAGGAACAACACTCCCTGGTGAAACAACACCCAGGTGAACAGCGAACCTGTATTTAAGAGACCAACATGCTATGTATATTCAGAGACTGATAGAACTTAGGAACTGCTAAGATATGAGAACAGTAGAGTATACAGTTGGTAACATGGATGACTCAAAAAGGTAAGTGATAATTCATGCCTTTTTTTCCATTTTCTTGTAACAAAAGAGGTTGAAATGCATCATTGAAAATGTCTTAGTCATAATCATGTTACTGCTATCATAAGACACACCTCCTTTAGGGTGGCATCACTTCAATAAAATCTTCATGTTGTACACACTGCTGTGTTGAAAGAAGTTTGGCTTTGTTCCTTTTGTTACTTTCTGTTGGCAACACCCTTGTAATTTCACACATGACAACAGTTACTATACTTGCAAGTTATCAATTGGCTCTAAAGTATTTAAGGTGCCCTGAGATTTCAAAGTGTACTATATAAATGCAGGGTTTTTTCCCCTCTATACATCAGTAATGTTGCTAATGCCATTAGCTAACAATGGTGCCAATAGATTTCCTTAGTTGCTAGCAAAGGTACTCCATGATCTGGATGAGAAAGATAATTATGTCAGGAAAAGAAATTTAGATGCACTAACAGTTGAGACATTTTGTCTACTGAAAATGTGTTGCTGGAAAAGCGCGGCAGGTCAGGCAGCATCCAAGGAACAGGAGAATCGACGTTTCGGGCATAAGCCCTTTTGTCTGCTGCCAACATGAAACAAGGAACAGAATTTATCGTCCCTAATGCACACACCTTACCTAGATATGACAGATGATATATGGCTTTATTACTTCTGCATCAAAAAAACAAGCTATCATAGGGTCATGCCATCTGCTGTTTCTGCAACAATGAAGGTTACCACAGCACTAAGCTTCCAAGTCACCACAGGAGACCTATATCAAATGAGGTAATTAACAGTACCCATACATATTAAGCAAGGGACAGATGCAATGCTTTATGTTAAGAGCAAATATTTGAAACATTTATCCTGAAGAAAGAAAGCATCAATTTAACATTATTGGGTATCGTTACATTATTACATTTAATAGGTATTACTGTCATTTGTCCATTTCACACGTCATCATTTAGGCATCAAAAGTTTTCAAACCAGCTCCATAATCATCATACTTCAATCAATAAATATTTAAATGGTATTTATATGTACATGCAATTACCCATTAATAAGGTAATAACCAACATCTTTATGATGCATAAGATCACAGTGCTGATACATATTGAAACTTACAGAATGGACTGTTACAGCAGAACAGGGGCTGCCCTTTGTCTTCATGGTGGTCAGCTAGGTCAGAACAATGACAAAATGAGATAACATCAATGCTTTAATCAGAAACACTGCAGAGTTGGAGTGAAATGATTTCTCTGTGCACTGCAAGTGGAGAAGTTAAAGTGTATATGCTAAACCAAGTCTGCACTTACCTTATGGCAAACTGCTACCACAATCCTCTCTAAGTGTCAGGATCTACAAGCTCTGCTTTTTTCCAGTGTGCTCACTAAAAGCCACTTATAGTCTAATTAGAAGTAGCCCTTGTATTAAGCAAGTAGTTTGTTGATTCTTACAGGTTGCATAGATATGATGGGCACTGTTACAGAGATGATGTTGAGGACCTGTATGTTAGGTCTTATTTGTCTGCAATCCTACAAGTCTATTTGACATAGTCATAATGCATGGTGCTTAAGACACTCCTCGTTGTTAACCCTTCTAGACACTTACTCATAGGACTTACAAAGACACAAATTAAGAGCAGAAATCAGTCATTCCGTCATCTAAGATTGCTCCACCGTTCAATATTATCATGACCAAATTGTTTGTGTTCCAAGTTCCACAATTCCATCAATCTCCAATAACTTTTAATTCATCTAAGAGAAAAAAAACCCTCATTTCTTTCCGAAAAGAACAACCTTAATTTTTATAGCAGTACCCTTCTTCTGGACTCACCCACAAGAGTGAAGGAATGGATTTGAGCAGTCATTATCCATGTTGGTACCAATGACATGGGAAGAAATAGGAAAGAGGTTTTCATAGAGAGTATAAGGAGCTAAGCACAATAAACATCTTTTTCCATTTTGATCTTGGCAAGATCATTCAGGATCTTAGAAACTTCATTCTCATCACCCCTCACCCTTTTGAACTCCAGTGGAAATAAGCCCAACTTATTAAATATTTCTGAAGACAACCCATTCATTTCAGGTGTCAGTCCAGTAAACCCTCTCTGAACAGTCTTCAACATATTTACATTCTTCCTTCAATAAAGAAAACAAAGCTGTGAGTAATATTCAAGGTGTGATCTCACCAATACCCTGTATCAATGAAACAAAACATCCTTTCCTTTTCATTCAATTCCTCTCATAATAAAGGACATCTTTCCTGATTCCTGATTATGTGCTATATTTACTACTAACCTCTTGTGACTCGTGCATCTCAACTCTTAAATCCCTCTGCATTTTGAAATTCTGCAGTTATTATCCATTTAAATAATACTTTCCTTTTTCATCCTTCCTGGTTCACATTTTCCCACATTATACTCCGTTTATCATTGACTTATCAATCAGAGAAGTCAGATCTTCTGAATAACAATGATTAGAGAGTGCAGACTTCATGTGGAGACTGATTGAGACAGTTCTCACATTTCAAGTAAAAATTAGATGCAGGATAGGAGGAGTCTACTACCAACATCTGCAACACAGAGCATCTGCAAATATCAGTCACAAAGAATTTCCAAGATCTTTAGTGGTTCCTAAAGTAGCAGGTACAACTACTTCCATAGATGATTTCTCCAAGATAATTTCAAAGGACTTGCAAAGGCCTAAGACCTTTCATTCTCTGTTGACACTAACCAGTAACAGCTTGTGCCATGCATTAGTGAACTGTTAAGACTGGGAGTAAATGTTTCTGTCTCTCAATAGTACAACATTAAAACTGCTTCCTACATTCCTCTCCTAAATGGTTCAGATGAGAGCTATAGATATTGCACTATGTAAAATGATATAGCTCATAAGTAAGTGATTTGACCAATGCAAAATTCACATGGCTCAGTTAATACTCCACAGATTATAACTTTTGAAGTTCTGCTCTTTAGTTTTGTGCACAGCTCTCATAGCCTCTGTGAGAACCTCTTTCCTAGTTCCATCTATGTCATTGGTACCTACATCGACAATGGCCATTGAATCCTCCTCCACAAATTGTGCTTTCCTTTTCATTCCTGAGCATGTCCTAAACTTTGGCATCAGGCAGGCTCCAGTTACTTGGGTTCTTGCTTTTGCAGGAGAGTGTAAATCTCCCTCATCATATAACTACTTTCTATTACATTCCTTGTTGCTGTCCCCACTACATGTACCATAGTGCCATGCTCACAGTGCCAATCTGCAACTTCCATTCTTATCCAAACAGGTTGAGAGAAACTCAAGCCTACTGCACAATTGCAGTGGCCGACAATCCTGTCCTGTGGGTCCCACTATCTGCCTCACTCATAGTCAGACCCTTCTATTCTTGCCCACTGACCTAATCAGAATATCTTAATTTGGGTGAAGTGACTGCATTCAGGTACAAAAGAACAAGGGAACTTTCCCCTCCCTGAATTATCACAGTATCTGGAGTTGAGCCGCCAGCTTATAAACTCTGAGTTGTATCTACTTGAATGTCAAATACTTACTGTGACCTATTAACCTTGGACTGCATTGGTATCCCGGAGGACCCACATGCTAGAGTCTTGACACATCAGCAGAACTGCTATTCCTAATGAGTTTCAATTACGTTATTCACTTGCTTACATTTTCTTTTATGTGTTTTATTATCTTTGCTACCAATTAGTGTATTATGTTAACATTTAAGAATGGAAAATAACTTAACAATTTAACAGATATTCACCAAATAGTTAAGTTCTTTTTGCATAATATATCAAGAATGAAATCCAACCTCCAATGACTCTATCACTGTCTGCCACAGGCTCCTTTCCTCACTGATGCTGACTGCCTATGTGGGAATCCTGCTCAGAGACAAAAAAATACTGCAGATGCTGGAATTCAAAGTAGACAGGCAGGAGGCTGGAAGAACACAGCAGGCAGGCAGCATCAGAAGGTAATGTCGACGTTTAAGGTGTAGTCCTTCTTCAGGGCTGGGGGTGGGTGTAGGAGAAGCTGCAGATAAAGGTGCTGGGAGGACAGGGTGGTGAAGTGGGGATAGATGAAAACAGGTAGAGGGTACAAACTGGTTGATCAATGGGAGGAATGAATCCAGTTGGTGGCAGGGAGGAGTGGAAGGGAGTGGGTGGGGCTGAGGAAGGGAGTTGGGGGATGGGAAGGCAGGTTATTTAAACTTGGAGAACTCAATGTTGTGGCCTCTGTGCTGTAGGAAGATGAGGTGCTGTTCCACCAATTTGTTGTTTGGTTCGTTGTGGAAAAGGAAGAAGCCAAGGATGGTCATGTCGGAAAGGGAGTAGGAAAGGGAATTAAACCATTCCCTGAGACCAAATATAAAGTTAGGGAATGGTGCGCCGAGCATGTCAGCTGGGCACACAAGGCCTCGCGGTCATCGCCCATTTTAATTCCCTTTCCCACTCCCTTTCCGACATGACCATCTTTGGTTTCTTCCTTTTTCACAATGAACCAAACCACAAGTTGGAGGAACAACAGCTCATCTTTCATCTGGGCAGCCCACAGCCCAGACGACTCAACATTGAGTTCTCCAATTTCAAATAACCTCCCTTCCCATCTCCTGACTCCCTTCCCAGCCCCACCCATTCCATTCCACTGCTCCCTGGCATCAACCAAATTCATTCCTCCCACTGACCAACCAGATCGTACCCTCTACCTGTCTTCACCTATCCCCACTTCACCACCCTGCCCCCGCCACCCCCTTTATCTGCAGCTCTCCCTACATCCACCCACAGTCCTGAAGAAGGGCTACACACAAAATGGTGACTTTTCTATCTCTTAATGCTGCCTGGCTTGCTGTATAGGAATCCTTGTCTCACCAGCCCCTCCAGCAGATGCTAGCTGCCTGTTGAACACTTGAAGTATATGATTAGATTAGATTAGATTAGATTAGATTAGATTAGATTAGATTAGATTAGATTAGATTACTTACAGTGTGGAAACAGACCCTCCGGCCTAACAAGTCCACACCGGCCCTCTGAAGAGCAACCCACCCAGACCCATTACCCTACATTTACCCTTCACCTCACACTACGGGCAATTTAGCATGGCCAATTCACCTGACCTGTACATCTTTGGACTGTGGGAGGAAACCAGAGCACCCGGAGGAAACCCACGCAGACACGGGGAGAATGTGCAAACTCCACACAAACAGTTGCCTGAGGTGGGAATTGAACCCGGTTAACATTCATGATCCTCTCTGGTCAAAGATGTTTCTTTTAAAATTTGTAATGGAATCATTAGTGACTATCCCATGTAACCAGTCTCTCGTTATAGCACCAACCTCCCCACCCTTCCCTCCAACTCAAACAAGTGGAAATGGATACAATTCTTACTGCTTGCCATTTTGACTATAGAATCTAGTGGATGGTTAATTCCCAGTTCTCCCTCTAGCTAGAAGGATTTTTGGAGCATGTTCATCATTTGATCTTTGATACTCTTCATAAGGTGATTGGCTCAGATTCAAAACACCTCACATGTCAATGCTAATACTGTCATCTAGGAGATGCTGAACATCTTAAAGTTTTGTGACATGTGTCTATTCATTTGATCTCTGGCACTATAAAAGGAAGCGATCTGTCTTTAAAGGAGTGTAATGTCTTCTAAAAATAACACACAATGTAGTGTTGGCTGTCATCAGCTTTCAAGCAGATGGAGGCACAGATGCTTGATATGACAGTTTGGGGAGTTAGACAAGTTGAACTAACTACTCGAGATTTTCCATAGATTTACATTGAAGCTACAGCACAGATCAGTCATCCAGTCCAACTGGTCCATGCAGGATGAATACTCCCCAAAGTACCCCCTTCTTCTAATCTTTTCTCTTGTGCATTTGGACCTCACTTCCTTTTCAATGCATCAATGTTATTTGTCTTAGTTGTGCCATGTGATATCTTGTTTCCACATTCGTGATCCTCTCTGGCCAAAGATGTTTGTTTTGAAATTTGTAATGGAATCGTAAGTGACTATCCCATGTAACCAGTCTCTCGTTATATCACCAACCTCCCTATCCCACCCTCCAACTTGAACAGATGGAAATGGATACAATTCTTATACTACCATTGCTTTCTCTCCACGTCATCTTTTGTAAATGTTATTTTCAATGTCACGTTGTTCATCTTGTCAAATGCCAAAGAGTTACCTTGTGATCATTTACGCCCTTTCACTAAGATGCTGCTGTTGCTTGAAAAGTGCCCATTCATTTTGTTGAATGTTAAAACAGCAAAGTTATATGAGTTTGGAACTCCCGATCTAATGTAGATCATCACTTGTTCGATCAAATTGATACATCAGCTCATCAAGTGTGATACTGCCTTCTTGAAGAAGAAGCAGTGAGCAGATGACAACCACTAGATGGCACTTGTGGTTTTTTTTGTAGTTCCATATTTAAAATATATATAAATTAATATATACCAAGGTAACTCTGATATTCCCCACCTTCTTCTATCTTAGTTGGTCTTTGCGATATGTTGAGTGAAGTTCAGTTAATTCCCTAATAACATGAGATGAAATATAGAAGTTCCAGTCACCCAGTGTTGCAGAGGCATTCCACTGACAGTTTACAGTGTAACATTGATTGATTGCTGGGATAAATCTCAAATGGGAAGGCACATGGCACAGAATCTCACACCTTCAATAAATTACCAATTAAAAATAACTGCTGTGCATTTCCTTTGGTCAATCTAATTGTTCATCAGATAATTTGTGGACATCTTAAAATGTACTGTATCCAATATCTGCTAGACTTGTGACATGGGTGCAGATTGTAATTCAGGATTGTTGCTCTAGATTGCTATGATAGCGTTTACTTTGCATATCATACTGTATATAGCTGACAATGTATATGTTGCATGCAATTTAAAATGTAGCATGTAGAACTCATCAACTTTACAAAATGATTGTAAAGTACAAAATAATGTTGATTGCCTGGAAATCTTAAACACAAAAAGATTACTGGAAACAACAGCAGACCACTCAATATTTCTGGACAAAGTCATTTTCAAGTGCAGACCCCTCAGTAATCTGCTGTATATCTCTTGCATTTTCTGGTTCTAAGAATCTGTGGGATTAATGCATGAAAGTTTGATAAGAAACCGTGCTGCAACTGAATATTCATGAATGTTGCCTGTTGAAACTAACCAGACACATGATGATAGGTGACAATTGTAAACCTTGTGTGAGCACAGACATTCCATCCGAGCCTTGCCTTGTGGCTTCAAAAACTACGACCTCTACAGACATATTTCTATGCCAGACACACTGACACCGACATAATGTGATTCAGCCCAAGATTATCAAATTAGGCCATTGTTTCACTCTCTCATAACTCTTCAACCTGTAAGATTGACTGAAAGCAGACCTAATGTTTGATAGAATGCAGTACCATATGTTCCTGATTATTTGTGGTTAAACAATGGCTGTAATGTTACTGTGGAAGTTCCATGTTAAAACTATCTCATCTGTGTCACATATGTCATTATAAATGATATTTAGGAAAAATAGGGCAGTATAGCTTCTAGCAACTGTTCTTATCTGTCTGACCATAGCTAGTGAATCATTTGTAATGGCTTCTCCTCATGCTCCTGTACCATGACCTCAAGTGACCCCAAAGCTGAATCCTGGGCTTCCCTTAGTTTTTATGCTGCTTGATGACATCTTCAGAAGATTCAGCATTAGATTCCCCATGCACATTAATAACCTTCAGCTCAAGCCACATCCTCTCTCGAATCCTCTACTGTTGCAAACAAGAGATTGTTTAAATAAAAGCAAAACACTGTGGATCCTGGAAATCCAAAATAAAAATAAAAACTGCTGGAGTGCTGGTATTCTCGTGAAGAGACAAACAGAGTTAGCAATCTAAGTCCAACATGACTTCTTCAGAATTCCGTTGCCCTACAAAACCCTGTACTCAATGACCCAACTTGAGTCTTGTGGTGGAATCTTATAAGGACTTATCAAACGATGTGGGCTGTGGTGAGAAATGGGGAAGAATCACATGAGAAGCCCAGCAAGGCCTATGTTGGCATTAGGAACAACTCACTTCATTGTTTCAGGTGAGAATCTTGCTAGGGAACAGCAAGGTGCCTCTTAGAGGGGACTATTGTTTGCTAACTTCTTCAAAATCTACATATCTCACCTCATTAATATGGAACTTCTTATTATACCACTCTCCGTGAGCAAACTAGACACCGAGAATGATTGACGTGGAAGTCAGAGCAGGTACCTGAAGATTTCAGCTCACCTCTAGCTGCAAAGAATCTCCATGTCACTCACCACCTAGCAGCATCTGAGAACACAGTCCCCGGACAGCAGCCAAACACAGCCCTCATCCACGGACATTGGTATCCAATAGAAACAGAGAAAATAGGAGCAGGAGCAGGCCATTCAACCCTTCAAGCCTTCCCCACCATTCACTATGATCATGAGTGATCATCCATCTCAATATCCAGCTCCTATTTTTTTCCCATATCCTTTGATCCATTTAGCCCATCGATCGATTTCTAACTCCTTCTCAAAAAGATGTGCATTTTGGACTAACAAAAAAAAATCAAAGAACTGTGGATGTTGGAAATCAGAAACATAAACATAAACAGAAATTATTTGAAAAACTCAGCATTTGAAAGCATCTATGGAGTGAGAGGAAGAGTTAATATTTCAGGTCCAGCAATCCCACTTCAGAACTGACCTGAAACATTAACTCTGCTTTGTCTCCACAGATGCTGCCGGACCTGTCGAGTTTCTTCAGCAGTTTCTGTTTTTGTATCAATGTTTTGACCTCAACTGGTTTCTGTGGCAGAGAATTCCATAGATTCACCACTCTCTGGCAACTCAGTAAGAAGAGGTGAATGGTGAACAAAATTGAGTCATAGCTTGTGATGCCTGCAAGAGTGCTGTGGGAGATGGAGATAATCAATTCATCATCGCATAACAGAATTATTACATTGTATAAAGAGGCCATTTGGCCCATTGTGTCTGTTCTAGCTCTATTATATAATTTATAGTCTGACTCTATTATCTAGTTCCATCTCTTGCCTTTTCCATATACCCCTGCACACCATTTTTATTCAAAGTCCTTTTGAATGTCTGGATTGAACTTGCCTAAACTACATTTCCAGGCACCAAGCCAAATCCTAACTATTTGCTATGTGAGAAATATTTATCCCACATCAACCTTGCTTCAGTTGCACATCACTTTGAATCTATTCCCTCTCATTCTTGTTCCTTTTACAGGCAGGAACTGTTTATTCTTTTGTAGTACTATCCAGCTCACTCATGATATTTTAAACCATAATCAGATCTCCTCTCTGCCTTCTTCTCTCCAAGGGGAACAGCCCCCACATTCTTCAATCTATCGTCATAAATGAAGTTTCTCATTCCTGGAATCATTCCAGTAAATCACTCCTTCACTCCCTCCAATGCATTCATTTCTTTCCTCCATGGCTGCATGCAATATTCCAGCTGATGTCTAACAAGTATCTTCAACATCACCTCCTTGTTCTTGTACTCTATGGCCCTGCTAATAAAGCTGAGGACACCATATGTTTTACGAACTGCATACTCTCCTGTCACCTTCAATGATCTATATACACATACACCCAGATTATTCTGGTCCCGCGTCCCCTTTAGAATTGTACCTCTAATTTCATATGTCTTTCAATATTCTTCCTATCACCTCACACTTCTCTGTATAGAACATCCTCTGCCAACATTTTTGCTCCCATTTCACCAACTTGTCAACACCCTTTTGGAATTCTGTTATCCTCCTTACAGTTTACAATACTTGCATACTTAATGTAATGGCAACCGTTGGGTTCCTGGTCCAGAAAAAGGTCAGGCATTTTCACTGCCACCTCTATTTCCTGTGAATGAGGAAGGCACATTGTCAGCTCAGGCTGTGGACGTTCTGGGACACTGATGCAACAATGCAACTGATGCACTGATGCAACAATCAGGAGCAGGAGCCAAGACCTGTAGGAGGGGGAGGCAGTCCTCTCTCATCAAGACAGTGGCTGATGCCATTTGTGCAAGAGCACCCCAATTCATTTTGATTCCTCAACACATGGTCCATGCTGCAGCTGCGCAGTAGAATTCGAAAAAAAAAAATCACTGAGCACCCCCAGGTACAGAGTGCCATCGACTGCGCAGATATTGTACTGAGAGGAATGTACCACAATGCCACAGAATTAATCAACAGGAAAGGATTCCACTCCATTAATATCCAGGCAATTTGTGATCACCATTACCACTGCCTGGAGGTGTGTGCCCATTATCCTAGTAACTGTCAAGACTCCATCATCTTACAGTACTCTAAAGTATCTGGGGGATATGCTAAAGGATCCAGTTGCCTTTACATGGCTGTTTGCAGGGGGACAAAGGCTACCCACTCTGACCATGGCTTGTGCAAGCATTGCATAACTCCCTGACTGATGGAGAGCACAGACACAAGACTGCTCATACCTCAGGAGACAGTGAGGTCTGCAGATGCTGAAGATCAGAGTTGAGAGTGTGCTGCTGGAAAAGCACAGCAGGTCAGGCAGCATCTGAGGAGTGGGAAAATCGCCGTCTCAGGCTGGAGCCCTTCATCTGGAATCTTGCCTCCAGCTCATGCCTCATCCAGGGCAATGGTGGAGCAGATTGTGAGGCTGCTACAAATGGGTTGAGGGGTGTCCTTCAATGTAGTCTGGACAGTGGATCCTGTGCTGTCCTCTATACAGTGGAGCAGGCAATGAGGCGATGTGCAGGTGTTGAGGAAATGGAGGAGCAGGAACAGTCTCCCAAGGAGGAGGACCGAAGACACTGTGGAAGAGGAAGCTCTCTTTGTCCATCACAGAGCTCAGCTGTGATGACGCCTGGTTCCAGTAGAGGAGTGCTGGCTGCAGGAGACCACCATGAAAGGTTGAATAGTTGTTGGTCATGATGCTAGTATTTGGGTTTACATTGTGAAGGTGTGCTGCAACTTGTGTTGTTATTGTTTGTGCCACTTTTGCTGGCTGTAAATTAAACCTCATGTTTGGAATTGTCCACTTGCTTTCTAGAAAATTTCTCTACTGGAAAATGAGAAGCTGTGGGATCACAGTTGCGCGTTGGGGTAGTGCTGACTGAAAGAGGGTGTTTAGATGGAATGTTGCTCAGAACAGATAAACTGTGGCCTAGTGGTTAAACAGCAACAAGCATGTGAGAGAAGGTTGCAAGTGTAAGGGAATATCAACTATATCAGCTAAATGCAATAAACAGCATGGCTTTGTGGTTGTTGTGCCATTAGATCATTGGTGAAGGCGACGACAATGTTTGAATAGATGCACAGCAGCCTTTTAAAGATGGTGGTGTTTTGGCAGATATCCAGAAAAAGGCATAGTGATCCAGGAATGTTGGGTGAGAGAATGATCCGAGGGGGTCCATCGCAACACCCCTTAAAGTCTTGCTCTTTGCCCAAGCTTTTGGTCATCTGACCTATAGCTCATTATGTGGCTAGATGTCATACTTTGTTTTATAAGATTCTTTTACAGTGCCTTGGAACACTTCATTATTCTTACTAGTACTGAGAATAGCTTGTGTATTTGTGACTCCTTACGTCAAAGGTGTTAACATAAACCAGAATATAACTCACTCAAATTGAATGAGTGGAATCTTCCATTGTTAGTGGAGGTTTTGCCTGCTGGTTCAGAGATCCAGTGAGAAGGCCCACCTTCTGCAGCCATTTGGGCAATTCTGAGGCATCCAAAGGTCTTTCTCTGGAATTCAGGCCTCAACGGTGCAAACATTCCCATGTACTAGCAGCAACCAGCCAATCAGAGGCCAGTAGCTCCTGCATGCAGCAATGTCAGGAAGGAGACTATGTCTGAGCAACCCCAAAGTCCCAGAAAGAAGTTAAATAGTGTGTGGGAGGGTGGAGGTTTCATGGGGGTTGGGGTCACATGGATAGAGGCAGGAGAATCAAAAGCAAGGTGAAGTTTTGGTTCTCAGCAGACACCATGCTGCTTATGTTCATGCCCTTGATCAAGGGTATGCATGCTCACAGGCCGTACTGATTTTGCTTCCACAAGTGCCACAGGGCTGCGTGTGAATGGGATAATCCCAGCAGATGCCCTTAAATGGTCTCTAATTGGCCAGTGTCGGGTCTCAATCAGCAGTGGGATGGGAAGTTTGATCGTGACCCTTCCTTCCTGGAATTTAACTCTGGTGGATGCCAGAGGGTGTTGGGGAATTGAGTACACCTTCACCTCAACCTAATTCAATGCCTTTCCTGCCTCCTGGAACACCATCTGATCTTCCTGGAGCTGGATAGGAGGATGAAACAATATCAGGAACGCAATGTTGGACATCAGATTCATAGAGTCATAGAGATAGACAGCATGGAAACAGACCCTTCGGTCCAACCTGTCCACGCCGACCAGATATCCCAACCCAATCTTGTCCCACCCGCCAGCACCCGGCCCATATCCCTCCAAACCCTTCCTATACCCATTCAAATGTCTCTTAAATGTTCCAATTGTACCAGCCTCCACCACATCCTCTGGAAGCTCATTCTATACACGTACCACTATCTGCATGAAAAGGTTGCCCCTTAGGTCTCTTATATATCTTTCCCCCCTCACCCTAAACCTATACCCTCTAGTTCTGGACTCCCCAACCCCAGGGAAAAGACTTTGTCTATTTCTCCTATCCATGTCCCTCATAATTTTGTAAACCTCTGTAAGGTCACCCCTCAGCCTCCGACGCTCCGGGGAAAACAGCCCCAGCCTGTTCAGCCTCTCCCTGTAGCTCAGATCCTTAAACCCTGGCAATATCCTTGTAAACCTTTTCTGAACCTTTTCAAATTTCACGACATCTTTCTGATAGGAAGGAGACCAAAATTACATGCAATATTCCAACAGTGGCCTAACCAATGTCCTATACAGCCGCAACATGACCTCCCAACTCCTGTACTCAATACTCTGACCAATAAAGGATAGCATACCAAACGCCTTCTTCACTATCCTATCTACCTGCAATTCTACTTTCAAGGAGCTATGAACCTGCACTCCAAGGTCTCTTTGTTCAGTGACACTCCCTAGGACCTTACCATTAAGTGTATAAGTCCTGCTAAGATTTGCTTTCCCAAAGTGCAGCACCTCGCATTTATCTGAATTAAACTCCATCTGCCACTTCTCGGCCCATTGGCCCATCTGGTCCAGATCCTGTTGCTATCTGAGGTAACCCTCTAAACAAGAGAGACAGTTTACTACAGTGACAAAGTTTGGTGTAAGAACCACAGAAGTGGCTCTGCATGGGTAAGAGACAAGGCCAATACAAGGTCAGGATCAATGATGTATTAGGTTCGAGCAGATGTGACAGTCCTGAACAAGCATGTGGACCATATGAAAGCCACAAACTCGCAAACAGTGCAGGAACAAAACATACCCTGCTCTTTGGGACAGGTGGGTTGTCCCTCTCCATCAAGCGTTGAAGAGACCTCTGAATCTGAGATGGACACCATGATCTCGCCATCTCAACACTTTTTCCACCAGAGGAAGAGAATGAATGTGTCCGAAGCCGCTCCATGCAGAAGAGGCGAGTTATTGTGCAATACATGCCATGTATATCCGATGCAGAGTCAGAGGAACCTGACCTGGTGCTAAAATGCCCCAGAAGGAGCTACTTTTAAAAAAATCAGCCTATGTCCTCAGACCCTGAGGTAGAGGGATGTAGTGATTGTAACAAGGTCAGCCAAGTGGACCTCATAGATTATGAGTTCCCTGATTGGGGCTGTTAATCTGGTTCAATCAG
This sequence comes from Chiloscyllium punctatum, assembly GCF_047496795.1. Classification (NCBI taxonomy): domain Eukaryota; kingdom Metazoa; phylum Chordata; class Chondrichthyes; order Orectolobiformes; family Hemiscylliidae; genus Chiloscyllium; species Chiloscyllium punctatum. Next base: position 44,317,351 of record NC_092750.1, on the reverse strand, counting down.
GGAGCCCTGGCTGACAGATAAAAAGCTGAGTGTCAGACATTCGCTGGGAGTTGACTGTGATGAGGCTGTATCAGAGTCAAGAACTTTCCACATGTAAATAAAGGCTAACTTGGTGACAGGAAACTGGCCTCTGTGGAGTTTGAAATTCAGGTGGAAATTTGTGTAGTAACTGTTTGGGTATAAAACATCAGCAAAGTGGATTAGTTCCGCAGTGGAGATTCCGTACAGCTATCCCATAAATTTAAAGGATTTGTTTTTTATGCTTCCTGAGAGGTCCCCCCAATTGGTTCTGAAGAAGGGTCACTGGACCCAAAATGTTAACTCTGCTTTCCTTCCACAGATGCTGCCGGACCTGCTGAGTTTTCCAAGCAATTTCTGTTTTAGTTACTAGGTCCTTGATCTTGTTTAATAGGTGACCAACAGGAGGTAGGATTGTGGGAACCATTAATCAACACAGGCACAAAATGGCAGCACCGAATCAACCTCTCAAATTACACATTGGCCTCATCTTCTTTTCATTGATTTTAACTTGTTGCAGTTTAAACTCACTGTCAGTATTTTCAAAAGAAAGTTCTCGTCATGACAAGATTCCTGACAACCCCGTAAGGAACCGGAGTCTTTGGAACACTCTCCAAATGGATTTGTCGTAAAGCATCAAGAAATAATACAGAATCCTTTTATTATATGATTTCATAGCAATAATTAGCAGCAATATTTGGAAATCAAATCTTAGTGCATCCTCTAAGAACTTGCAACAGTACCAGAGATGCAGGAAGTTAATAAATTTCATAAAAAGCAGTAACAGATTGCACCCAGTCGAACTGAAATTTCACTTTATTAAAGAGTGTAATGAATAGTTGGAGTTTTGTTTATTTCAAAAATATTCTTTATTCATTAAGTATCTTTATATATAGTCACTAAAGCAGTTTGGTCCTGCACAGTAGCATATGAAGAAGCTAACAAACATTGGAGTTGGACTTTATCCAACAAACAAACCAAAGGTATCTCCTACATAAACAAGACTATATTTACATGCATTAGGAGGGTCTGATAACTCAGCAGACCCCCATTTAACTTCAGCAGAAAGACCTTGGATGGTGTTTTTTTCTCACTGTGCCTTGGCAGCATCTACCTCAGTCTTTACTGCATCCCTCAGCAAGTAGTCCTGGACATTGGAATTCACCAGTCTGCAATAGAATCAGGGTCAACACCTTGCTCTGGAAGAGCAGCAAGTTCATGAATAGTTGGAGTGCTTTAGCTTCCTGGGAATGAGTCATACCTTCTGTCCAGTGGGTGTTTGGGCTAGGGATCTTCCTCTCAGTGCACACCACAAGGTCTGTGCAATCTTGTTAACTTGGAAAAAGTTGTTAGCTAATCTCTTCCTCCACTAGATTTCTGGGCAACTGGAGCTTGGATTCCATGCTGCTCCTCCAGGTTAGATGTTGAGGTGCTGGTGTTGGCATGGGTTGGTCAAGGTCAGAAGTCCAGTTAGACTATAACTTGGTGTTGTGAGATTTCTGACTTCCTCCAGTTCAGCTCAACTGCTTTCAACCATTCACAATGTCTCCAAATCTTTTGCCTCATTTATATGCCTTTTATTTCTGACATTTCTCTCAATTGTGCCTCCTATTGTCTTGCAGTATTATCACTTCTTTCAATTAAATGCCTTCAGCTCTCCACCCAGCCACTTTTACACTTCATTCCTTCCTCTGTTGGAGTCTGCGTTTTTTCACCACTGCTCCCTATCCACTACCCAAATCCCAACTCCAATCCAGCTATTTCTGATTTAAATTGCAGAGATTTTAACAAATGGTTGGACTGAATTTTATGTTTTTGAACTAAGTGCCAATCGTGAAAAGATTTTTGGAAATTTTATCGCAACAAGATCTCATGAGATTTCTTACCATCCCTGACCATAAATTTGCCTTTTTATTATCTACTTCACCCCCATGGCGTCCCTCTCACCCGATTTTGATCCCATCTTACCATGTTCCTGAAATAATTGCCACTCACAGAGTACCAACTGAAAAGACCAGCAGCTCTGAAACCTCCATATTCAAAAGTACTCCAGGACAAACACTAACATTCTAAAACAAAAACAGATATTCCTGGAAGAACTCAGCAGGTCTGACAGCATCTCTGGAGAAAGAAAGCAGGATTAACATTTCAGGTCCTTTGAGCCTTCTTCAGAGCATTTGGAAGCTACCATGCTCAGTGACGGACAAAAAGCCAGGGTAAAGGGTAAATGGCAACATGATTCCCTGACAGGGACCTGGAGGTCCTGGAGGATGACTTGATGCAGAGGAGGGATCTCTTCCTCCTGGAGGATCCGCAGATGAGATCACACCATCAGACACGAGCAGCCTGATCTGAATTCAACAGCTGGGTCAGTTCGGTCTCCATAGCGCAGTGGTGTGGCCAGCAATGTGACAGTAAGCTTAATGACCTTCTCCATTGTGCATGGCTAAGCACCACACACTTCTCGCTACCACCTCACAATCTATCTCTGCCACTGAATCCACCTCCCACCAAGGCTCATGCTTTGCCACTTTCACTATTGCCTGCAATGTCTTCCAACAATTTATTACCAAGCCCCTGCCCTCTCAACCTCACACACTAAATGGCCTCTGTGCTGACTGTACATGCCCTCAGAACACGTCGCCATCTTTCCTCTACATGCAGCAGCCACTAAGAGCTCTATCACCACGTTCAGTTCACTTAGCTCTTCCCTTTCTCTCATTATCGGAGATAACAGCCCACACTAATGCAGAAACAGCTCGGACAGCTGGAGGGCTGCTCAACCTCAGACTCCTCAGGCCCTATGAGGAAAGAATCCTGGCCCTCATGGGAGAAGACTGTGGGGATACTGAGTCATCCACATTTTGCCAACTCTTCATCCCACCGCAAATCTCCCAGTAACCCTGCTGTCCATCTCATTTATTGAACACCACTTTCAACCACTGGCCATGACAACTTCTCTCCCTTGTGTTTTGGAGGCACCAGCAGGATGTCCATGATCTCAGCGGAGGAACTGCCTGCAATGCCAGATGCCACCTCCTCAGTATTCTTGCCCTCAGAGGAAGCATTGGCAAGACTCCCTGCTGCGCCTCCTTCCCAGCTCAGATCCCGACCCTTCAGCAGCATTGTTAGGTTTAGAAATCGGGGGAGCACAATCTGGTGACCGCCTCACTGCGTAAGACTGGAAACAGAATATTAATGAGGTGATTTGCATTGTTCATAAGGTGTTTAACAAGCTGTAATCCCCCTTAACTGGCAGCTCACTGCTGCCGTTCAGACCCTTTTAGGTTCCGCACATAGTATCCGAAATGCTGATACTTTCTCTTGTTTACTCTCATTATCCGTTCTGCTGAGACTCTGCAAGTCATCAGATGAGAGGCCACGAAAAGTGATCAGAGAAGGTGAGTGAACTGAGCTTGCTGAGACAGGTCCTGGTGAGATTTACTGGAGTTGCGTGTGAGGCACCAGTGTGATGCCTCTTGGACTGGGGGTGGCCCTTGCTGCTGGGAGGACCCTGACTTGTGGCACAACACACTTTATTGGGGTACCCCTACTCCCTGAATCCAGAGCCCAGGTTCCGGGATACACTTGAGGTTTTCACCATCACTGTTAATGGGCCACGTTAGGACCTCAATTACAGAGGGGAAAGCGGGCTCAGCAGGGTGGCCTCCATCTGCTCTGATGTATGCTAAACACCAATAGAGACAGGTATGTGATGGGGCAGTAACCCCCCTCCCACATCAGCCTATCTAATGTCCGACACTCCCTGCCTGTCACCCACAGAGATGGGCATAAAATTCCCACCCATGAATTGCTTCCATTTTGATTCCCATTTTCCCTGCCTAAGCACCTTCCCTGAAGGAACTATTTACACTTGCTACCCCTTTGCTCCAAGTGGGCACTCTCCAACTTCAATTGTGATTATCAGTGAGATAGCTAATTAAAGAAGAGGTTAAATTAAAGACAGAGCCTGTCCTCATGTTCCTGCAGAATGTACTGGATAGTAAACAAGAGGAAGAATTCATATGACTTTTCTCCTCCAAAATCCAGAGGTGCTAATGTCAATTTTAACTCCCTCTCACCACTCCATCTGAGATCAGGTAACTTAACAATAAGACAAAATGTCAATTGCTCAGCCAACTGACTCCATAGTGCTTAGTTCTTGGAATGCTCATCCCTTCCATTCTCCCCATCTGCCCCACCTCCAGATTGTTAGAGTAAGTTACTGTTTTAAGATCAGTTCAGACATTAAGTAAAAAGAGATAGATTTTGCTTTTGCTTTAGGATGTGGTGACAAACTTTACATCATTCAATAGGAAATGGCTGTTTCTGAGTTCTATAAATCTGAATAGACTGGTCAACATTCTCAAAACATTCCCAGAGTCTAATGTTTCAGCCAGATCAGCAAAATGTTTGCAAAATGGTCTTCTTTGCGGATACACAACAACCAATCACAATCCACGAACACAACCCCCACCCCCACCCCTGAATCCACTCCCATTCTCTTTTCCACCAGCTTCTTCTGAAACTGCTCAGACAGACCTCTTTTTACCTCAATTCACAGCCCAGGAGCTGGTGATAGATGTGGGAAAACAAGGGAACATAAAGACATTGTGCCCTTTTGCCATAAGAATTTGAGAGGTCACTCTATACTGTTTTGTCTTTTATTTTAGCATCAATCACAGTTCACATTTAACAGAGCTTGTTTCCCTTTCTTTTGTAAGCCTCTGTGTTATTTATAATGCATGAAGTCTTTATAAATCTGATTTTGGAGGTTGCAGTTTCGTTGATGAAGTTAGATGAGAACACCAAATATTGTTTTCAGAATAACAGCTCACAGTATTACATTTTGTTCTGGCATTTCAAAGACTATATATTCAATTTGGCCAATAATAGTTTATTAATCTGAAAACATATTCAGTACGTCACTGCTAAGATCTGAAGTCTAATAAGTCTATTGTGGCAGGGATTAACTGATATGCTGCGTCACACAACATTACTCAGGGATTTGCATTTTATTACAAAGACCACCTCCTCAAACATGATTCTAAACCCAGCACAGCTTCAGAACAAGGACTTAAACTGAAAGTGCAGCAAAACAGCAAGTGACAAAATAGTTAAATATCACCATCTGCTGGGAATATGGTGCAGTTTCCAATGTATAAATTAAAATTTCAGCAGCAACAGCAATATAAGAAGAATTGAGATATTGCATTGTTGATGTTAAAGGTTCGATCAACCTGCTAGTTGATTGAAAAATTACAATTGGAAGATTGCCATTTTGTTTGGTCTCTTGATCTGCAGTAATATGTTCATGATTGAGTGACAGGACACTGCGTCATGAGCTGCTGCTGAGATTCTCCTCCTCCTGGCCTTGTCTTCAACTTTCCTAACTGCCAACACCCCTCACCTCCCGCAACCCCCGTCCTCTTGCAGTTCCCTCCACTCCACCCCAATCCAAATAAGTACAGAGGGTGTTGTTTTGGCAGTAGACATGAACTCCACTGTGGCACTGTCAGGTTCTGAAGCTGCCAGCCTCTGAACTGCCAGCAGTTCTTGGGAGGGGGGGGTCTTTCTCACCCAATTCTGGCAAAAGGCCCAGCCGAACTAATCAGCTGTCTTTCCAGGTTCTGAGCAGCACTGTCTATAGTTGAGGTGGATTGCAGAATCAGGTGAGATATTCTGGGAGCCCCATCTGGATGTCAAGATCATCTCACTACATCATGCTCTCTTTTCTCTAGTGGAATGGTGAGATTCTCACCAGGCAGCAACCTGTTCCTAATTGGTGCTCATCATTGCTTGTTAAACACATTGACCAGTCTGATTTGCCATATAAATATTCTGGTTGGGATGTTATCAAACTCGGCAAACAAACCAGTCACTGGGAAATCTTGACATGGAAACTTGAGTAGGGTCATTGTAAGTTCAACTCAGTGCTTGTTCCAAAAGACCTCTATGTGGACACTGGATAGTAACATCTCAGGCATGCTCCTTGGGCACTGGCCACATATACCCCATATCCACTGACATTGGCACCTTACATGTGTTTAAGAATCCTCAAGGAATATCTTTGATCCATCTACAGCTTCTGCACTTCAATACTGCACCTTGGCTGCACCAGTAATTACATTGTAATGCGGCAGAGATCACACTTCACTCACAGACATGTACCCAGCTCAAGAACTGGACCAGGTTGCATTTCTGGGTTTTATTCAGCACCCTTCATTCTTATAGCATCCACCCACACTGAGCTCAGCGAGATGGTCACTGCACCCCTACCTTGACTTTTTGCAATTTGTCTCAGGCAGAGATACCAGGCTCACATCATTGTTCTTGCCACACCATTTAGTGCAGACACAAAGCCAAGAAGCTTGTCATACTTGTCAACAGGTCTAATCATTGGAGCTAGCTTCACTGTGTGGATGCTGGCACAGTAAGCCACGGGCAGCCTCTGACAGCTGTCCAGACCCTAGTCTGGTAAGTTAGCGTCAAAATCCTCTCCTCATAAGTGGTGATGAGTCAAATGAATGGCAGACCTAGATCCATTTTAAGTCTTTCTGCCCGATTGTGGGCTCTTTTGCTCATGGAATGAGAGCGAGGCCAGTATTATAGATGAGAAAAGTGGGTGGCACAGGTATTACTATTGGTGCGGATGGGAAGATGTCCTGAACGAGTGGTTGGCAGCACAGAAGGCATGTAGGGTTAGTGGTGGCAGGCTTGGGGTGAGTAAGGGCAAGTGGGGAAGATGTTGTGGGCAACAGTGAGAGTGATGGATCATGAAACTTGATGGGAGGTAGGTGCAGTAGCAGAGATAGAGTGCGTGTGAGGTGTCAAAAGAAGATGGTGGCATCTTTGGCATTTCCACAGTGCTGGGACTGACAAAGATGAGTGAAACTGCTCTAACCTGTGTGGACTAGGCTGCATGATCTAGGAGAAAGTGATGATTGCAGATGCTGGAGATCAGAGTCAAGAGTGGGGTGCTGAAAAAGCACAGCAGATCAGGGAGCAGGACAATTGACACTTCAGGCATAAGCCCTTCATCGGGGGTGCTAGTCATGCAAAAGCAGTCCCATTGAGTGAGACATGTCATTCATATGTCTGACATGAGATTCCTGAAATGACTGTTTTCCTCAGAACTCATTCACAGCAGGAGATTCACAGGAGGAATGGATGTCCTCAAATGTAGGCTGTGTATTCTCCTGTAACTGTTTGACTGTTCCTAGGGTTTCCATTACTAATTTCAATAATCCCACTGGCTTATTCTTTTTTACCACATCTTTTTCCACAGTGCCTTTCTTCAATGACCAGAATGTGATCTTACGTGTCCCACCTTCTGGCAGTGAAAACACCTTTTCCTAGTGCCCTTCTTAAACCATTGGCTCTGTCCCTGAGGGAGGGAGGGCAGGTTTCTGACTGGATAATATTAGATTGCAACATGACAGTACTGAGTGTAACAGAGTTTGCTACATCCCATCATATCATCTGCTTTATTGTCTGTGTTGTATGAATTATATTGAAAACATTGGCAGGTGGAATATAATGTATTGGCATGTGACTTGCAGGAAGAACAGAAAAAGCAGAATGTTTCTGTGTAAATTGGTGAAAAATTCTGAAACCTCCCTGTGGTGGGGGAGTCCAGAACTGGAGGACATAGGTTTAGAGTGAAAGGAGATAGATATAAATGAGATCTGAGGGGCAACTTTGTCAGGCAGTGGGTGGTACGTGTATGGAATGAGCTGCCAGAGGAAGTGTGGAGGCTAGTACTATTGCAACATTTAAAAGGCATCTGCATGGGTATATGAATAGGAAGGGTTTGGAGAGATATGGACCGGGTGCTGGCAGGTGGGACTAGATTGGGTTGGAGTGTCTGGTCAGCATGGACAAGTTGGACCGAAGGGTCTGTTTCTGTGCTGTATATCTCCATGAATCAATGTCTCAAAAGACAGTAACTATGCTGACTAACTCCCACAAGTCACCATCTACTGACCAACAAAAATGGGAAAGATTCATTTGGGAAGGAATTGAACAGCTTGTGAGACTGCCATGAACACGTAGAGGTGAAGTCAAAGCATCAGAGAGCATTTCTAAACAAATCTCCAAACAAACCATTTACCAGACCTTTCAACCACCATCAATCCCACATGTGACAGAGACTGTAGATAATGCAATGTACTTATCAGCCATCTCATAGCCCATCAAGCTAAACTAAAATTAAGTCATCTTTGATCTTGAGGGACTGCCTAAGAAAAACATAATTATTTGCAAGTAATATATTTGAACATATTAATCCAATATAGCAGTGTAAATAATAGATTATATCATCAGAGTGCTTACTTGATATGCATAGCCTGTCACATATGAAATTTATGCTAATTTCTTTAGCAAGAAGACCACCACCAACATTTATTAGATTGACTTTTCATATTAAACACCAAACCTAACGCTACATTCTGAATTAAAATAATTAGTTCAGTCTGTTTGAAAGGTAACAAATTGTATCAGCAGTGAAATTTTTTGTATCCTCTATATTAACTCTTTGAAGGCCTTTATCTCCACATTTTTGTCTGCAGCTGGTGTCCATTATGGCTCTTTCTTTCTTATTGTAAACTGTTCACAATTCCACGTCAGTGAAATCTGATATTTAATATAAAATCTGTAGAGGCTGAGTCAAGATAATTTAGCCAAAGGAAATTGCCTCCTGCAGTACATTATTTTTCTCAAGGCCTTTATAATATGATTTTCAGAAACCTGCTATTTTTCACTTGCCCTACCCTACATTTATATCATGTTCATTTGAAACATGTATTTCTGCAAATCATTCTCACATAAGATGTTGATTATTTCCAGGGGAGTAACAACAAAACCATAGTGATCAAAAAAGAATAATCTAGCCATTCGATGCAACAAATTATCTTTGCAACCAAGATCGATATTAATTCTGACCATCACTGGCATACTGTTGTTGTAGGATGTACTGCAGCAAATCACCAATGATTATTTTGCCTGTGTGTCTTTCACCTGTATCTTCTATACTTGTGAATAATATCAGCAATGTTGTGGGGACACCTTACATCCGAATGCCTCTTCAGGGTATGTAACATACTGATTTAGGCATATACCTTTGTTTTTTTAGATTAGATTACTTACAGTGTGGAAACAGGCCCTTCGGCCCAACAAGTCCACACCGACCCACGAAGTGCACCCACACCAGTCCCATTCCCCTACATTTACCCCTGCATCTAACACTACAGGCAATTTATCATGGCCAATTCACCTAACCTGCACATTTTTGGACTGTGGGAGGAAACCAGAGGAAACCCACGCAGACACAGGGAGAATGTGCAAACTCCACACAGTCAGTTGCCTGAGGAGGGAATTGAATCCAGGTCTCTGGTGGCTGTGAGGCAGCAGTGCTAACCACTCTACCACTGTGCCACTCAACAAGTGACAGTCCTCTCATTTTTAGCTCATGCAGGAGGGGGTACAGCCATATTATTGTCTTGTCAGATCCTGGTTGTAAAATGCTAGCATCATGCATTCATTGTTAGAAACGTTTGAATTATATGAAAACATTATTTGGACAGAGACAAGGACTGAGAAATCCATGGTCAGGTATAAATCCTTGCAATGAATCAATTGGATTTTACAAATATGAAAAACTGCACTCAAAATCAAATGTAAATTGGTCTTGACTTTAAGCTTTAAACAAATAATGCTGATGATATGCTTATTGGAACGATAGATGACAACGCTGAAAATAGATGCTTTTTGCAATGCTGCTACAAATAACTGGGCTAAAAAAGAAATAGGTTTGGTATTCTACTTACCAACAATGGCAAGCCACTTTTAAAAAATGGCCTTATTGGCCAACTTGTTTCCTACAACATTATCGCTTTGGTTTTGAATGCAGTGGAGAACCATACAAACAACCTCCAACTGTGTTATCATTTCAGCTCAGATGAGAATATATTTAAAATTTTCCATATGGGTTAAAAGCTATTACATTCATATTAATTTACACCAGTCTATATAAATTTGGCCCAGATTTTTAATCTGTCGCCTAAAATTAAACTTTTCAATACAATATATGCTGTCAAGGGCAGCTTTGGAGTTGACTGAAGATATTTATTGTTCAATTGCTGTCATCAGTATAGTGATCACTTAATCAGTTGTGCCAGTCTGTAATAGCTGCTCCAAATGCCACATTCAAACAGTTTCGTCTGATTTAGCTCTTAGGATAATGGATGTGAATGTCATTGGGATCACTGCAATGGTTGAAGTGTGGAGCCATTTGCAAAGGAAATATGACCTTGTTTACTGGTTCAATATTGAAGCAGACAGGCAGCCTAGTGGATGAAGCATTAGTTATACATTTCACAGCAAAGCTGTAAATAATAAAACATTGCACTTCCAAAATGGAATGATACTGACTTTAAAAATATTGTGAGTCTACTTACTGTTATAATATTACTTTTGTCAAAATATTTGAATCAGAACCCAGCAAAGTACCCTAATTCATTACAGTTCTAAACAGAAGATCCCAAACTGTTAAGATCCCAGGTGAGGAAGGATGAATTGTCTCCTTATTCACCAGCCACTCAGTTGGTTGCAACAAGGTTAATTTGAAAAGAACCCTTTCCCTTGTGGCTACTTTTCTTCAAGACTCCAATGTGATATTTTAAAAGAAACCAACTTAACCAAGGTTTTTTAACATAAACAAACTGAGTTTATTATTTACTAGGGCGGCACGGTGGTTAGCACTGCTGCCTCACAGCGCCAGAGACCCGGGTTCAATTCCCGCCTCGGGCGGCTGACTGTGTGGAGTTTGCACATTCTTCCCTTGTCTGCGTGGGTTTCCTCCGGGTGCTCCGGTTTCCTCCCACAGTCCAAAAATGTGCAGGTTAGGTGAATTGACCATGCTAAACTGCCCATAGTGTTAGGTGCAGGGGTAAATGTAGGGGAATGGGTCTGGGTGGGTGTGCTTTGGTGGGTCGGTGTGGACTTGTTCGTCTAAAGGGCCTGTTTCCACACTGTAAGTAATCTAATCTAATCTAAAGGCAAGAAGCATCAGCAAGAAAGCATGCATATATAGGTCAGAAATAAGAGGTAAGTCCAAAAAAAAAGCTATTAAAATGGGCTATCTGGATCCAGGTTATTTTCAAAGACCAGATAGGTGAATTACAGTGGAGGAACCTGTAGTGTTGTTGGGAGTTGAACTGTCATGTTTTGAGATTCTATGTTTTGTAGACTGACGAAAGGTCCTTTGTCCTGAGTCGATTTATTATTAGTTTCTAGCACTTGGAGTCAGAGCAGGGCATTCTTTTACTTGTAGCATACAAGTAATGTGGCAATACAACTTTTACTGTGATCTTTATAGTATGGTGAGGTTCAAACCCAGGATGGTGCAAACAAGAGTATTCAATCCCACTAGTGCTCTCCAGCAGTGTTGAAACTTTTTAAACCTCTGTCCTTGCATATTCTCCAACATGAAAAATATAATATGTGTCTGCAGTTTGGGACAGGATCTGTAGACGGTGGCTTATAGAGCAGGAAGTTTTAAGCTCTTTATTAATTTGTAGTCACAAGACATCACAGTCCAGTCTGTTTGAAGTTTCTTTGATACTTCTAGGTGTTACACACCATCGGTCTCGCAAAGAGGATTTTTTTTACATTGATAGTTTTTGTTTCCGTAGCAGTCCTCTTTGAAATAATATATTTTGAAATTCAATTTTTGAGAAGATTTGCAGCTCAGGTTTAGTTTCTGGCTGTAAGTTTGCTCACTGAGCTGAAAGGTTTCATCACCATACTAGGTAACATCATCAGTGATCCTCCGGTGAAGTGCTGATGTTATGTTCCATTTTCTATTTGTGTGTCTTGGTTTCTTAAGGTGGGTGATATCATTTCCATTTCTTTTTCTCAGAGGATGGTAGATGGGGTCCAAATCGATGTGTTTACTAAGGGAGTTCCGGTTAAAATGCCAGGCCTCTACCTTGTCCTAGGATGGATGTGTTGTCCCAGTCAAAGTGGTGTCCTTCTTCGTCTGTATGTAAGTATACTAGTGATAGACTTGGTAGCTAGTTAGTGTTCATGTATCCTAGTGGCTATTTTTCTGCCTGTTTGTTTGATATAATGTTTGTTACAGTCCTTGCATGGTATTTTGTAAATACCATTTGTTTTGCTGGTTGTTTGTATTGGATCTGTTAGATTCATTTGTCACTGCTTAAGTGTGTTGGGAGGTTTGTGGTCGACCATGATGCCAATGGGTCTGAGTAGTCTGGAAGTCATTTCAGTGATGTCTTTGAGGTAAGATAGTGTGGCTAGAGTTTCTGGGCGTATTGTGTTTGCTTGTTAGGTTTGTTAATGAGAAAGTGGCGGACTGTGTTTATCGGGTACCTGTTCTTCTTGAATACACCTTATAGGTATTTTTCTTCTGCAGTTCACAGTTCCTGGGTGCTGCAGTGTGTTGTGGCTCATTGAAATAATGTCTTGGTCGGTGTTGGGATGATTGCTTCTGTAGTTAAGTATTTGGTCTGTGTGTGTTGTTTTCCTATAGACGCTGGTGTGAAGTTCTCCATTAACTGTTCATTCTAATGTGACATCTCGGAATGGGAGTCTGTTGTTGTTCTCCTCCTCTTTTGTGAATTTTATGCCTGTGAGGATATTGTTGATGGTGTTGAGAGTTTCCTCTAATTTGTTCCGTTTTGTGATGACAAAGGTGTCATCCACATAGCAGACCCAAAGTTTGGGTTGGATAGTTGGGAGGCTGCTTGCTCCAATCTCTGCATTACTGCTTTTGCTAGGAATCCTGATATTGGTGATCCCATGGATATTCTGTTAATTTGTTTGTAGGTGTTGTTATTGAATATAAAGTGGGTGGTGAGGCACAGTTCTATTAATTTGAGGATATTGTCTTTCAACAGCAGAAGAAAAATACCTATACAACATACTCAAGAAGAATGGGTACCAATAAACACAGTCCGCCGATTTCTCAACAACAAACCCAAACAAGCAGATACAACACATCCAGAAACTCTATTCACATTACCTTACATGAAAGACATGAAAGTCTGAAGTAACTTCCAGACTGCTCAGACCCCTTCCCATCATGGTAGTCCACAAACCTACCAACACACATAAGCAGCAACTAATGAACCTAAAGGACCCAATACAAACAACCAGCAAAATAAATGTCATTTACAAAACACCATGCAAGGACTGTAACAGGCATTGCATTGGACAAACAGGCAGAAAACTAGCCACCAGGATAACGAAAACCAACTAGCCACCAAAAGACTAGTATCCTCATATTCAGACGAAGAAGGACATCACTTGGACTTGGACAACACATCCATCCTAGGGCAGGCTAAACAGAGACACGCATGAGAATTCCTGGAGGCCTGGCATTCTAACTGGAACTCCATCAATAAACACATCGATTTGGACCCCATCTACCATCCCCTGAGAAAAAGAACCAGAAATGATATCACCCACCCAAAGAAACCAAGACACATAAATAGAAAATGGGACATAACACCAGCGCTTCACTGGAGGCTCACTGATGATGTTACCTAGTATGGTGATGAAACATCTGAAAACAAACGTTCTAGCTCAGTGAGCAAACTTACAACCATATTTTGTAATTAAGAGTTAAATTCATCTATAAATACTTTGGGATTCTGATTCAGCATCATAACAAATATAAGCAATACAATAATAGGAGATCAATGTTTTAAAATATGTTGGGGTTTCAATTACATTTAAAATTCATTCTTACACAACCCTAAGGTATGATTTGTTTTTAGGATTTATGAAGATGCACCATCGCAATCCAACACTCACAAGCACTCAGAAACCAGCAGAATATGTATTTCAGAAGTTAGGTTACAGAACACATTTGTATACAATGGCTCACCAGCACAAGTGCACAGGAAATAAGGCAGTGAGCAACATGCACCAGCTCACCACCAGACGAGGTCACTGAGTTTTGCTGCAGGGTACTCATGCTATCCTCATCAAGAGTCCAGGTTACCTAAGGAAGCTGATAGATGGACATATAAAAGGCAACATTAGAAACTGGGCAGCCTAGTTGTGTCCTGATGTTACAAAGTGTGGGAAAGTCTCAAGGTTTCATACAAGCTTGGAGAGTCTTCTATCCTAAATGGAATGAGATCCTAATGAATAACACCATATCACTTAATATGTCAGAGCCTCTGTTGAGCTTCCATGGCAGCTTACTGCTCTCCTCCTCTTCCACATCCCCATTGTATTCTTCCTTACCTCATCTCTCTTTTCATCTTTTTGTTCTTAGCCTGCATCAGTACAACACATATTCCTCTCCTCTATGCTCTCTCAATTCTCTTTTCCTCTTTTGACTCATGTTGCCCCACCATTCAACATTCTCATCTCTCTACTCCCCCACTTCTATTTTTCATTCTCTGCTCTTCCCCTCAACAGTCCCCTCACACCTTCCCTTTCCTTTTCACTTGTCAGTCAGGATAATCACTTGAATAAAATATGTCAGAATAATATTACTGTTCAGTTTGGAAAGTTTTTTTAAAATTTCGTATGATACAGACCCATTACTAATGCAACAAGAACTGTTTACCTCAATGAATGTCTGGTGCTACTCCTCTCAGATTCACTTTAGCACAAGGGTTTTGTTTTGTGGTATTCCTTAGAAGAAATAATGGTTTGCAAATTTATTATACATACTGTTCCCTTAGATAAAGATTACACTTGAGTGGCAGATAAAAGCATGTTCAAATTTCTTTCACAGAACTTAGAAACAAATGCAATTACATGTAATGGGAGACAATTCATTTCTCATCTGTTAAAGTGAGCTGAAGGAAGATTGTATTTAACACTATAACAATCATTGTTAACTGGAAAACAAAACGCACGCTTCAGCATATTGACAACTACACATTTATTTTTCTTTAGAAACTTCTTTGTTGTAAAGCATCCTTGTGTTGTTTTAACTTAAAGCTTGCCTGGAAAACATTGTAAATCCACTGTCATGTCTCTGGGCCTCATTTATCATCTCTTGGTTGCATTTGATAAGCCAGTTGTGCTTTACAGTCAGCAACAAAAAAAGGTCTTTGACTTTGTCCACTGATCCAAAACGATAATAAAAAAAATCAATTTGACAATATCACAGACAGGGGAAATTCAAGACAAAGAAATGCATAATAACAATTCTTTGGATAAAGATAAATAACCTAAATGGTTTATTCAAAAGATACTTAGATATGCCCTGTAAAATCATTGTGCATGAATTCGACAGGAAAAAAAAATCATTGGCATATCTTTATCCTTTAAGACATTCATTAAAACCTAAGTCCTTTAACAAGCATTTGCTCATTCACTTTGTACTTCATTATGTGGCTTTGTACCTTATTTTGTTTTATAATGCGAACATGATGGTCTATAAATACAAAAGTTGTTTTGTATTGTTTTATGAGTCACTGCTGTAGCATGATAGAAATCAAGCCCCACTATTTCCAGAGTTGTTAGTAAATGTAAAGTTTTTAAAGAAATATGCAAAAACCCCAAACTACTTGATTTTCTGACTCATAGTCTAATTAAAATGAATAATGTGAACTTTGCAAAGTAAAACTCTAAACCTTCTGTTAACTTCCCTTTACATACACAGCCAAACAAATATAAACATGGAGAAACCAAAGTTGTAAACAATTATGTAATCTTTGTGCACAAAATCTGTTGGATTTGTTCTTGCTGATGTGAAGGTTTTTCTTTGATCTTTTTCATGAATGCTTCCAGTGCTTTGCAAGAGGCACAGGGTAGCTGTTTCACTTATGAAAGGTCTCTACCTTCACCAATTCAAAGTTACAACTTGCAGCATCTGCTGAAGGAAAGAAAAACTTTTTTTTTCAGGTTTACAGTGTTTGTCATATGAGGACTTGGGGTCTGTGCTTGATGGAGTTTACAAGGATGAAGAGAACCTCAGTGAAACCTACAGAATACTGAGAGGCGCCTGGACAGAATGGATGTGGAGAAGATGTCTCCACTAATCAGAGAGACTAGGACCCAGGGGCACAGGCTCAGCGTGAAAGGTGACATGGAGAAGGAGGAGACAGGAGATTGAGGCTGACAAACATACCAGCCATGATTGAATGGTGGAGCAGATTCGATGGGCTGAATGGTCTAATTCTGTTCCTATATCTTGTGATCTGATGGCCTTATGCTCTAAAGTAGCTTATCACAACAGCTAAGAAAGAGAGTTTTTGATAGCTATAGACCTGTAGGTTTCTCTTCTAGTCTGACTAGCTCCTTTCCATCTTGCTCACAGCATAGGCCATCCAGCTATCTGACAATTAATCACATAGTGACAAGTAGAGGGCATTTATCATTGACAACTGGTCCCTCGTCCTTAAAAACTAACTTAACTTGTAAACAACCCACAGCTCCCGTATGTCTGCAAGAATCCACAAATAGGATTCTCAAATCCTTGCTTTTTAAAACAGGCAGTCATCCTTGTACAACCCCGATTTTCAAAAAAAGTTATTTGTGATTTCAATCAACAGTTCTAAAAAAAGCACAAAAATAAACTGACATGGTCTTTATGATTAATTGATGTAAATGTAACAAGCTCTGTGCAAGATAAGGCAACCGAACAGAGAAATCTGGCATTAGCAACTGAGGGATTGACTGTATTGTGGCTGAGTGGATACCTTCCTTCAGCGTTTCTAATCACACCTTGTTTAGCTTAAGTCCATTTTCTCATTTCTGTCTCATGAAGTAGCCAGTGATTTTTAAAAAGATTATTTATTCACATGATGTTACTGGCAACGTTTTATTATTCATCCCTAAAATGCCCTTGAGACATTGAAGTTCTTGTTCATCGATGATACTATAAATAGAAGTTATTTGAAGTGCGCTGGTATAACTGCTATCAATGAACTGAATTGGACTCGAATCTTTACAGTTGAGCTATGGGGTTGAAAATTAATTGTGGTTCTCTGCCTCTTGTTAGAAAATCAAAGCCTCTAATAGATCATGGTGGAAGGTCCAAATACATGGATGTCGAAAGACTGGGCTCAGCAGTCTTGGTGCTCCCCAAAACTAAATGCTTTGCCAACACTCAACATCAAAGCTTACATATGAAAAATAGCATCGATGGATTGCCTCAAGGTGCCTTGCATCTGGGAGCTTTCTCACACCAGGAATCAGCATCTCAGAAAAGGAAGAAAAAGAAAAGACTGGATAAATAATTAAAACTCTAGAGGAAATTATTAAGAATTGCAGGAATAGTTGCTTAGATCTTTGAATATTCAGGAAATCAGGCAACATCTTGAAGAGAGAACCAGAGTTCATGTCTCAGGTGAACAGTCTATGGTTCGTAAATGCTGTTTGCTCTGGTGAGTACTTCCAATATTTTCTCATCTTATTTCAGATTTCCAGCATTCTGCAGAATTTTGCTTTTGGTTCAGTTAAACATATATCACTAGAGCAACAGTGTCTGAAACCCTTTAAACTACAAAGTACTCTCAGGATGTCCTAAAAACATCTAGCTTACTTGAACCATCAGTCATTTTTTATGAAATAACAACACATTACTACTAGACAATCTTTAAAAGAAACTACTCAAAAAGGAAACTTAATCATTTCCATCCTACTTTTTCATGAAATAGTGCAGCCTTTTCCCAAGGATTGAGTTGAAGCTGGTATCAATTTAGAGAAATTCCTAACAAAAACAATAACTGGCCTTACATTGATCTCAGGATCTGTTGAGGCAATTTCTCCACAGATAGGGAGTGTAATAGACATCAAATAAATGCTCGGGCACCATTTGCATGCCTCGCCAGACACATTGGTAATAAAAATTATCTTATCAAATGTGGTTGTTTCTGTGAAAATCTAGGCAAATAAAAATGCATCTTGTGGAATAGCTTAGTAACATATCTTGTATGGAAGGTAAGATCAGTCATGGCTGGGAAGTAAAGGTGGAATGTGATGGATTAATATTACCAAAGGAAACTGCATTATATTTACTTCATGTCAGTGCCTTTGATAGCAAAGAGTGAAGGGAGTGGGATGAAATCTCTTACAGGGTTCCACAGACAGAAACACTTGCAACACCTGATTTGTTAAAGAACTTCTTTCAAAACTGGAGCTTCTACCAGCAACCAGCTAATATGAACACAGATTCTTGTCTCTGCATTGCTTTATCTTCTACAGAGCTATCCAAAGATTGACTTACAGATGTAGTATTGCCTCAATTATGCTGACATGTTAACATGCTTCCTTTTGTGATACACACTGACTGACTGACTGAGAACTCCATAATTAAAAGGGGGGCATGTTCCTGCTGCCATAGTGGTGCACAATAACAAAAAACATTTGGCATGAGCAATGTACAGTTTGCGAGGCATCCATTCTTGTACGATGACGCAGGGTTCATCCAATTTCAATCGGCATTTTTGTTGCAATGTATTCAATTTGATTTCATTTTTGCAGGTGAAGCATATTTGATGTCTGCCTATTCAGTCAATTTTACACGGCACTGCCAGGGGCATAAAGCCCAGTCACAGTAGTGATCGTGGATGTTTTTCATAAATGGGTCAAGCTCTGCCCACGATTGCATTTCACCTGCCTCATCTATTGAAAGAAATCCACGAGGAGACTAGTGTTACAAGGCCAAAGTGCTGATCCTATTTTTAAAGGAGTACGACCTATGAGAAACTAAACTATAAAACAAAGGAAACTGATGTTTAAATAACAAAATCACTGCCAAGCCAATATCCACAATACACTCTATTCTGTGCAGTGCCCACCAGTTATATAAGGCCTCAAATGCTCCTTCCTCTCGGCCACCCATGATCAAGACCACAGAAAAGAGGCAGGCAGCCAAGGTAACCACCTTCGCAGGCTACACATCAAAAGGATGCACCGTTGGTCTATGGGTCTGATTTGCAGCAGCAATTTTTATGAGCGGACAGAAGTTTTCATCAACTTTGATTGCAAAATGAATTATGCAGCATTTTCTGCTAAGCTGTAAAGTATTTTGCTGTGGGACAGCTGACCTTTCCCTGCACTAAGCAAAGATCCAGATTTTGATTGATGCTATGTAGAATCGAATACTTTCCCTATCAATTACTTAGGTTGTGTCATTTTTATTTGACTCGTAATGAAGGACCGAGGTATTAGAAAAATCAAAATGAGGCTGCTGAATGACGAAGGTTATGAAGTAAAAATGATCTTGGCTGCAGTTATCGTATTTGACGGATCTGGAGTTGATTTAGAAATTCACTGAGCTAATGAAAAAGCCAATCTAAATTGGCTCCAGAACTCTTGATTTATCAATCTGATCATTGTACTTGGCAATATTCAAAGATTACTTCCATACTTGGGGATATTTCATGTTTCATATGTGCATTGCTTTACCTTCAAAATATTGATGATACTACAGCGACTAAATACTTATCTCACACCACTGAACGCAACAATGCTAAACATATTTCTGTTACTGAACAGCAGGGATTAGAGAATTATTGCCTGATATATTTTGGCTGTTATCAATTTTCCTTCAGCTATACCTGCTCCTGCAATGGTTCACCAAGTGTATCCAGTGAATAGCTGAGTTGTATATTCTAGATAAATGCCAAGTTCAGTCCCTTGTCTTATGTGAATTAGTAAGACTGTTGCAATTAACCTCAAAGTCTCTGAAACAGGGAGGAGGAAATTGCCAGAGCATGGATCCTGATCATGATCACTGTTTCAGTTGGAAATTTCATATCTATTGACTGTGTGGTTCAGAAGCACAGATGGGATTAGGCTTTGTCCTTGGACTCCTACAAGGTTGAGTACACTGCAATGCCTGAGTGGCTAATTGGGCCAGATATACAAGGATAATAAATAAAGCACATAACAGCCTCAAAACATAAAGATGGATTTGTATCTTATGTCACAGGTCAACAGAAAAATAGGCCATTCAGCCCACCATGCACAGCATAGCTGGGTCCACTTTGTCACCTCCTCCAATAACCCTGTACTTTCTCCCCTTTTAATTTATAATCTAATTTGAATGTTTTCTCAATTGCCTTGATTGAATCTGCCACAATTACACTCACAGGTAATACATTCCAGATTGTAACCGTTTGCTGTGTGGTGCTTTCCTCTTCTTGCAAGTGCTTCTTTTGCCAAATACATTTAATCCATGTCCCCAGTTCTGGATTCTTTCACCAATGGGAATAATTGCTGCCTATCTACTTTATCCTGATCCCTCTATTAGCCTAGATGGACAAAACGTGATTTGGAATATTGTCATTTATTACAATGCATTAAATATATAAATTGAAATATTTTGTTACAGTTGTATAGACCATTGATGAGACCACATTAGGAAAGTATACAAGTGCGTTAGAGACAGTTCAGAGAAAGGTGATTATCATCTGAGGAAAACTTGGATGGCGGTAATGTTTCCATGGAAGTTTAGTAGAATAAGAGGTGAACTTATTAAAAAATGTAAAATCCTATAGGGACTCAGCAACATAGATGCTGAAAGGATATTTCTTCTTATGGGAGAGATAAGAACTAAGAGTTATAGTTTAACAAACAGGGGTCTCCCATTTAAGACTGGGAGGATTGACAGTCTTTGGAACTCTGTTCCCCAAAAAGCAGTGGTGGCAGTCTATTGGATACATTTAAAGCAGAGGTAAATGGATTCTTGGCTAACAAGAGAATTAATAGTTATTGGGAATAAGTAGGAATGTGGGGTTGAGATGACAATCAGATCAGCCAGGATATTATTGAATGGAAAAGCAAGCTCGAGGAGCCAAATGGCCTACCCTTGGTCCTAATTCATATGTTTCTATAATATTGAACATCTCAATGAAATCTCCTCTCAACCTTCTGAAAACAACTTCAATTTCTCTAATCTAATGATATAACAGAAAACCTCCTCTATGGAACCATTTTCATGTATCCTTCCTGCACCTGTTCTAATGCCTTCACATCTTTCCTAAAATATACCATGCAGACCTGAGGGTAATATAATTTTCAGGCCAAACCAATGTTTTATATTGAAAACAAAAAAAAGCTGGGAATCACAGAGGGTCAGGTAACATCTACGGAGAGAGAGAGAGTAAGCTAAAGTTTCGAGTCTGGATGACTCTTCATCAGAGTCCCACATTTTGTACAAGTTCAACATCACTTCTTTGTATTAACACATAATACCAGACTGTGCCAGACCATGTCACACCCACTGTTATAAAGTAAGTTCCAGGATTTTGAACTCATGCAGTCAAGGTTCAATGTACATTTCCAAGTCAAAGTGGTGTATGGCTTAAAGGGAAATCTCCAAATGCTGGGGTTCCCCTACATCTGTTGCCCTTGTCTTTATAGGTGATAGAAATAGTGGGTCTAGTAGCTCTTGTTGAAGAAAGCTTGACGAGTTTTTGGAGTACATCTTGAGAAGCTGCACATTACGACTGCAATGTACCAATGATGGAGGGAGTAAATGTTTAAGTTGATGGAGGGAGGGAATGTTTAAGTTGATGGAGGGAGTGAATGTTTAAGGTGATGGAGTCAGAAGCAAACCATCAGGTTGTTTTGTCCTCAATAGTGATGAGCTTTTTGAGTGTTGTTGCTGCAAGAGGAGAGTATTCTCTCACATTTGTTACAAGTCAGATAGAAGGGTAGACTAATTTTCAACTTTTTCCACTCCTCATTTGATTTTGTCAGGTTTTTTGCATATATAAGCAGATACCGGATTGCCAATACAGCAAGTATTTGATTATGTGCAGTCTTGTAAGAAATAAGAGAAACAGGTATTCTTCAGTGAACCAAATGATGAAGTTTTCTTGCTGCAATATACTCAGGGAAAAAATATAACAACATGTTTAAAATATACAATTGTATTCTATTTCCCACTAAATGTGAAAAACATTGTCAAATCAAAAACATGCAGAAAATACAACTTTACACATAAAGGATGTTAATCTTGGCCAGATCAGATGCAGATTAAAAAATAATGAAGTCAATAAAAATTCATTGATCGTGTCTGCAAATTCTGTTTCATCAACTCAAGTTGATTTGGAGTTATGACTAGTATGTTCCTTTTCTCAAGGGAAACACTATTGGAGATCTCCAATGGTTTTCAGTCAATGTCTAGAAAAAATATATGCATACTTTTCTTTCTAAGCCAAAGCTGTTTCAATATTTAGATGATATTTTATAGAGAGTTGCTGACTTAGGTAATGCGTGCATTCTCTTCCCAGATCAAGTTCACACTTGCACAAAAGATGTTGTGTCACATGACCTCTGTCAGTTTGCTTATATATTCCAAAGAATATAAAGGACCAAATTATATCTCACATAGCTTCCCTTGATTCTTGTTGAGATCGAAAGGAGCTGTTACTGTCTCTGTTTGGACTCCTGCAATTGTCTTCATGAAATGGAATGTGACTATACCAGAATGTCGGTGAGGTCACACTTAAGTATTGTGTTCAGTTTTGGTCACCTTGCTGTAGGAACGATGTTACTAAACTGGAAAAACTGCAGAAGAAATTTATAAGGATGTTGCCAGGACTCAAGGATCTGAGTTATAGGGAGAGGTTGGACAAGCTAGGACTTTTTTCTCTCAAGTGTAGGAGTCTGAGGTGGGATCATATAGAAGTGTATAAGATCATGAGAGGCATGGATAAGGTGAAATCACTCAGTCTTTTTCCCAGCATTGGGGAATCGAGGATGAGAGGTCATCAGTTTAAGGTTGAAGAAAAAAGGATTAAAGGGAACCTGAGGAGCAATTTTTATACACAGAGGATGGTACACAAATGGAATGAGCTACCAGTGGAAGTGGTTCAGGTGGGTACATTAACAACATTTAAAAGATATTTGGACAAATACATGGATTGGAAAGGTTTAGAAGGATGTGGGCCAAGTGCAGGGAAATGGGGTTAGCGTGGATGGACATTTTGGTCGGCATGGACCAGTTTGGGTCAAAGGGCCTGCTGTAGGAGTCTAGTACCCTATGACTCTATGATCTATGACTGTGACTCTTGACTCCCTAATTGTCTGGCATGAATGTTATTTTTTCAATTATCAGGTCAAGACTGAATGTTGTTCGGTATGTTGCTCCATATGGACAAGATTGTTGCAGTACCTGAGGAGTTGTGAATGGTGCTGAGCAATCATCAGCAAACAGTCCCAAATGCCTCTCAAGATCCAAGGTAAACGTAAAATTACCCTTTATGCAGATGATGTTCTTCTAATCCTCAGTAATCCTCTGATGTCCGTACCTCGCCTAATCCAAGTTATTAATACATTTAGCACATTCTCAGGCTATAAAATTAATTTTTCAAAATCGGAGGCTATGCCAATGGGTTGCCTTGCTATGACACCCCACTTAGTGGACGGGATCCCCTTTTCCCTTTCGTTGGTCCCTGGAGGGCTTCTTATATTTAGGCATTTTTATTACTCCAGTATTTGGTCAGTTGTATAAGGCTAATTTTGTGCATTTACTGGAAAGGATAAGGCAGGACCTCCAGCGATGGGGAGACCTTCCAATGTCCTGGTTGGATAGAATAGCACTAATTAAAATGAATGTCCTACCTCGTCTCCTATATCCTATGAGAATGCTTCCAGTGATGCTGCCGAGGATGGCTCTACGTAAATTATATGGCTGGCTGGGTTCCTTTATCTGGAATCATAGATGGCCCCTCATTAAGCTGAAGAAGCTACAGCTTCCACAGACAAGGGGTGGATTGGACTTCCCAGATTTTAGGAAATATCAGTTAAGTTCCCTATTAAGTTACATAGCTGATTGGGTCTTGTCTGATCCACAATCAATCTGGTTGGACATCGAGGCCTCTCAAGTAAAATACCCACTTATTAACCTTTTGTTTTCAGACAAGAGGAAAATCATTACAGATCACTGTAAAGACCCTACAATACTAAACACAATTAAGGCTTGGAATATAATGCGGCAAAATGAGGGGAATTCACATCAAACATCCCCCTATGCACCGATAGTGGGAGCATGGGGATTCCAACCGGGGTTTACAGATGCCACTTTTAAACTCTGGAGATCCAGGGGTATCTCATGTCTAGGGGACCTATTTAGGGATGGGGTCCTGATGTCTTTTGAGCAGCTGCGTCAGAAATTCGGATTACCTAATGGAGACTTCTTTCGATACTTCCAAATTCGAGACTATATACAGAAGAAGACGTTATTAGATAGTCTTTATAAATCAGATAGAGAATGTAATGTCCTATGACCAGTGGGGGTATCTTCCATCAGTACTATTTATCATTTACTACATGATGAAGTATCAGGAGATATGGACAAGCTGCTTAAAACATAGGATCAGGATTTGGGACTAGAAATCTCTATAGAAACGTGGAATGATATTTGGGAAAATGCTAGAAGAATTACTATCTGTAACAGAACCCAGGCTATCCAGCTGAAGATACTTCATAGGGCCCATATAGCACCGGTTTGATTGGCAACATTTAAGGCAGGAGCATCTCCAATGTGTCCCAAATGCAAAATAGAGGTGGGCACTCTTGTACATTGCCTATGGACCTGTTATAAGATCCGTAGATATTGGACTAAAGTAGCAAGTACCCTGGCAGAAATTTTAGGAATGGAAATTAAAGTGGACCCCGTATCTCTCCTTTTGAGCTTTTCGAACTTTCCCTCCCTGGACATGTACGGGAAGAGACTATTTTCTATTCTCTCTTTCTGTGCAAGGAAAAATATTTTGGTGAACTGGGTGGTTGAGGGCCCCCCTGGACTTTCAAATTGGCACAGATTAATTTCGGCTATCCTAACAAGGGCTTTTATTTAATTGAGACTACAAACCTGGCTGGTCCGGGGCCCCTTAGGAGAGGAATCCCGCATGAATACGGGTTTTATTACATCTGATGTTAACACATTCCGAGCATGTAAGAGATTTAAATATACACTCTGGTTAGTTGTAGGTTAGATTAGTAGACAGTTGAGTTTTGTTTTTTTTTCTTTTGCGGTTTTTTTTTCTTTTGTTAAATTTTGCCTATTGTAAATTTGATTTAATTGTATATCAATGTTTGTATATGAGAGTTTTGTTTATTTTTTTAAACTTGTAAAAATATTAAATTTCTAATAAAAATATCTATTAAAAAAAGATTCTGCTCTATTCAAGAAGTAAAACAATAACCACTAAGAAGGTTGGTATGATCTTAAATTCATCAAAGTATATTTTACGGGGATGTCTTACCTTGTTAATTATTTTATTGACAGTTTGAGCTCATACTGAACTGTTTAATTTGTCTGCACAACATTGCTGATCCTGTATGTATTAAAAATAAATAAGAAGAAACTGATTGAGCAAGTATTTTCATGCTGTGCATTTACAATAGACAGCATTTGTCACATTGATTGAATTTATAATAGTTTTTAACTTAATGAGGAATTACTATATTTCAAATCAGTTATGAAATGTAACAAGTAATCAGTCAGACCTATCAGCAAAAACCTCTCTTATTCACCAGAATAGTACAACACCCTGCTTTTAAAAAATTCTGCTTTTATTAGGTGACAAATTCTGTGGCCAAATTATGGTCTCGTTTGAATACAGGAATCCAGTATAGAAGAATGTTTCTTTTAAAAAAGCCACATACTGTAGATACTGGAATCTGAAATAAAATGCTGGAAATACTCAGCAGGTAAGGTAGCAATCATGAAGAGAGAACCAAATAATATTTCAAATCTGTGACCTTCTGTCATAACTGGAAAATGTTGCAGATGTAATAGGTTTAAGCAAATGCAAAGGAAGCAAAAGGCAGGGCCAGTTGGAAACAAGAGACAGAGCTGGGGCAGCTGGATTTCAGACATGAGAGGGATGATGGTGCAAAGACAAAATTAGATTATTTACAGTGTGGAAACAGGCCCTTTGGCCCAACAAGTCCACACCACCCTGCCGAAGCGCAACCCACCCATACCCCTTACCTTACACTACAGGCAATTTAGCATGGCCAATTCACCTGACCTGCACATCTTTGGACTGTGGGAGGAAACCAGAGCACCCGGAGGAAACCCATGCAGACACAGGGAGAATGTGCAAACTCCACACAGTCAGTTGCCTGAGGCGGGAATTGAACCCAGGTGCTCTAGCGCTGTGAGCCAGCAGTGCTAACCACTGTGCCACCATGCCACCCACAATGAGTAGCAAAATGAGTGGTAATATTCAAAGTAAAGATCAAGGTAGGTTCAGAGAAACTGTTGCAATTCTCTCTCCACGGATGATGTCTGACCTGAAGTATTGTTTTCTTTAATCTTACATAGGGCAGGGGCATTGTTTCCCAGGATAGCATTTGTTGCCCATCCCTAACTGCCTTAAGTGGCTTGGTAGACCATTTCTGAGGGCAATTAATAATCAACCGGGTCTGAAGTTGTTCTTAACTTCTCACAGTTTTGATGGATGGTTGCAGATCTAAAACATTAATTGTTTCTCTCTCTACACAGCTGCTGTCCCTGATATCCCAATTGGAAATCTAAGGGTACCTTTTGTCCCATCTGCTGTTAGAATCACTGATCACTCAGAGGGTAACACACCCATCTAGGTCAGAAGGTTCTGGGTTCATCTGCACTCCAGAATATCTGCACAAGAATCAAGACTGACTCTCCAGTACTGCTCTGAGGAGTTGTTGAGCTGTCGGGTGTGTTGTCTTTCAGGTGCAGTATAAAACTGAGGTTCTAGCTGTCCTTTCAACTGTATTTAAAATACCCCACTTTGTATTTGAAGAAAAGGAAGGCATTATCCCTGGTATTCTGACCAAAATATATCACACTGCAGTTTTTGGGAGATTGCTACTTAAATTGGCTGTTATATTTCATACATTACAACGGTGCCTGAATCTTACTGGCTATAAAAGGTTTTTAAGACATATAGTGATTGTGAAAGGCTCCATGTAAAGTCAGTGTTACATTCTTTTTGAATACTGGGGAGATAATTATTAGGAAGATGAATTGATATAATTTCTCCTCAACGTTTGCCTGTGATTTCAAAACATGTGATTTGTGTCACAAAGCTAGTCCCTTTGAGCCAAGCTGTTCCTTGGCTCAAAGAGACTCTGTCCTTGATTTTCTTTCAAAGGGGTAGTAAACAAAGCCGGACTCTGATCAGTCTGGTTTGGGACAGAGACGAAAAGGATTTTGAGAGGCCTTTTGTTTATATGTAAACAGATGAGACTTCAGGCGAAAGTGGTCATGCTTTAGAAGTGATCTGTATAAAGAATGGGCAGTGGTCAGCTGTTTAATTAGTTGAGCTGAGCAGTTTTAGTTCAGTCTTGAACTGGGAGTTTCAATAGGGAGCTGTGTGGACACTTTCTCTCTTTCTGCCTTCAACTTCAATCTGTAAGCATGTGTTCCATTTATACTGGTTTTTAAAGGGAGCTTGCTTAAAGGGACTGTTGTGTATATTCGGAACAACATTATTAAGTCTAGCTGGATAGGTTGAGTTCCGTAGAGGTTCTTTGTTCTGATCTTTGTGTTTCATTGTGTAATTTTGTGAATATATTTTTTTGTCTGTATTAACATCTAGTAGTCAATCTAGCTAACTTAATCCGGGTAATTTTCACTGTACACTTACCGAAACAAATTGCAAAGTTAGGTCTATGGCTGCCTGCTTAAGAATGTTTTGAGTGGTCTGGCCTAGTCCATAACAGTTGTCTTTTTGGCAATGGAAAGAATATAAATGTTGCATTTGGTGTCTGGAAGCACTGTGTCTTAATGCTTCAAAAACAGTTTTGAATTGTAAGTACCTGATACCAGTTTAGATGCCCTTAAATGCTCCTTTTGCACATATTACATGATCTAGGAATTACAATTTTTTTTATTGAGAAATCAATGTGAAAATCCAAGAAGGTAATGCAGAACACTATCAAAGCTGGAAAGAACAAGAGAAGGAGATAATCAAGTTCGGAATTTAAAAGGCAAGTTGAAAAGTTTAAATTGGATTATCGCATGGGAATGACACAACTTCCCAGATTGCTGAAAAACACATTTTCGAACAGTTGGTCATAACTAAAATATTTTGCCTCCAGGCAGCAGAGCAACCCTGCTACTGTCCTTAAGTTCATTGTTGCTCGTGTATATAAGGTCTCGTGATTTTGTCACATATGAGGAAATCAAAGGAGAATGCCAGTATATTGCTGGGTAAAATAAGTGATTAGCATATGTCACAAGCAATCCTTTACATATCAATAGGTATTTTTACATTTTAAATGGGATACATATCAATCCTACAATACAAAAGAACATTTAAATTCTACAGTTTAAAGGTAACAGCAAACATAAAGGGTCAGTTGAGATTTCCTTACATTTCCCACTTTACTCAAATAATGTAAAACAAAAAAGGGATTCACTTCAAAAATAAGATGAAACAGAGAGCAGAGGCTTTCATTTTATTCTGTTTTCAACCAATCAGCCATAAACTGCAATATTTCCACACAAGATTATATTCATGTACTGGAGAGCAGACTGGTCCCAGTGGAGAACATAAACATATATACATGCAACCTTTTGATGATTCATGTCATCCTTTGAATTGTATTACAGTTTCAGTAAATATATGCTTTGCACATCTGTGTGGTAAAGCACAGAAGTTTGCATCAGGTCTGGTGCAAATCCCATGACGCCATGGAACAGATTTGCATTTGAAGTAAGGTCTGTGAAAACAAATGCAACATTTGCACTGCAACTAAGACACAAAAAAATGACTACAATTCTCAAATTTTCAGTTGAGTTACAAATAAGGCTACACTTACCCTGTTTAACTGGATAGTCAATTAATTTACCCACCAGGCATTTTAATGAGATTGTGTGAAGGAGATAACTTGATGCATTTTATAGTAAATGAAGCTTTCAAAAACCAAAGCAGTTTCCTTCAGCGATTAAGTAGCAAATATATATTATGTCATGTCCTGCTATTCTAGGGGTAATTTAAATTCAATAATAGGCCCACAAAGCTTTGGCAATCATTTACAAGTCACAATTGTGCAACGTAAGTGATTTTAGTTGTAGTCAATGCTTTCTTTGGCATAAAGCCATTATAACTGTCACTTTTTTTTCTGAAACAGACCTCAAATACTCTTCAAGGATAACTCCAGAGTTCCAAGAATCCATGACAATAGGAAAATAATCAAACTCAGTTCTGATTTTTAGTTATTTTAGCATGAATCATAGAATGATTAGTTCAGTTAGCTAAACGGGATTCAGAATGATGCCAAATGTACAGGGTTTGATCCTGTTCTGGCTGAGGAGACTGGGCCTTCTTCCTCACCCTAGCTGTAGTAAGGTTATGCTGTAAACTATGGGTCATTGGTCCTCAAATAAAAGCTGCTAACTAAAGAGGAAAATGACCCATAATGTTCAACTTCATTAAAAATATATTGCCTTCTTTGGGTTTTCTAGCATCACTGGGACTTACTGACAGCAGAACCTATAAACATAGCACTAATCAAAACAGAACCCATTTTCACCACATGTTCCACACAGTTTAACAGACAAAGTACACTTTCGCGTATAGTTGCTGCTTCACATAAGGAAGCCTTTGCATGGTCAAAGTCTCATAAACAGCAATGATATAAATTACGAATTAGACTCTTTTACTGCACTAGTTGAGGGATGAATGTTGGCCAGGCAACTGCTCCTTTCAAACAGAATAATTATCTCTTTTACATCCACCTAAGATGACATATAGGATATCAATTTTAACATCTCAACTGCAAGATTATACTTCTAACAGCGTGGCATTTTCCCTCAACTGCACAAAAATGTGCCTGGCCTGGAACTTGAATCAATAACCTTCTGACTCAGAGGCTACAGATTGAACCATAGCTGTCAAAGTTTACAGAAACTGTGGGATGTTGTCATATGTCAAACTTCCCATAATTTCAGCCCCTCTTGCATTTACAGTAATTTGTAACCAAATGACTGAGATGTGGTGAGCAACCCCCATGATCAGCTGATGCTGCTGGATGTCAGATTTAAAAATGTTCACTGCCTGGAAAACTGCTCCTCATAAACCAGATCTGCTTGGAGATTTTCTTATGAGACGGTGCTTAAAATATTCTCTGTTCACCTAAAAATTTACAATTGCTACCCACTAGAGTAGTCCACTAGATTTGTCTGTGTGAAATCTGAATGGAGGAAGGTAGAGGCATTATAAAGCACAAAGGAGAGGGAGGCAGCTACAAGCATGAGTGAGGTCAGTCCAGAAACACCTCAGCTGTGCTTCTGTATGTCCAAAACATCTTAGGATTGAATAACTAAGGAGCTATTTTTCCACAAATGTTGCTTCACAAATGAAATGCTGAAGGACTTGGTCTAGCTTTCACACTGTGATTTGCAGTCCAGAGCAACTCCTGGATAGCTTAACCAATTCTGTCAAAGTAAGTACTCCACTAAACTGTGATGTCATAGACTCATCACAAGTTGCAGTAGCCACTTCAGTCACCTCCCCCAGGATGCCATCTGATCTTGCAATAGTAAGGCCATCAATATTGTTCATAAACAATATGTCTTTTAGGCCACTTTTCACTGCAAACAAAGGCTCTTACAGCAGACGTGGGAATCATATGATGGTGACAAGTCAGATCGTATACAATTGCTTCTCTCCAAACATCTCCCATTTTATAATAGAATGCGTGGATTATCACTCTCATTTCCGAGTTTTGTGAGTTATACGTAGACATAGTTACATATGCCATCATATGTATAATGTTGGCCTCTCACTTTCTTGAGTGCTTCGACTCTTCTCTGGTGAAACAGATGTATTTTATTTTCCTAAACAAATATACCATTGCGATGGTATCAGATCCCCTGAGACTTAATAAGCTCAGCTGATTCAAATAACAACTTCTGATTTACTATTTTTATTTACAAGATGAAAGTGAGGACTGCAGATGCTGGAGATCTGAGTCAAGATTAGAGTGGTGCTGGAAAAGCACAGCAGGTCAGGCAGCATTCAAGGAGCAGGAGAATTGACGTTTCAGGCAAAAGCACTTCACCAGGAATGAAGGCAGGGAGTCTCCAGGTGGAGAGATAAATGGGAAGGGAGGGGCATCTGGGGAGAATGGAGCTAAGAGTATAATAGGTGAATGGAGGGGGGGATGGAAGTGATAGGTCAGAGAGGAGGGTGGAGCAGATAGGTAGGAAGGAAGATAGGCCGGGTAGGACAGGTCATGAGGATGGTGCTGAGCTGGCAGGTTGGATCTGGGGTAAGGTGGGGGGAGGGGAAATGAGGAAACTGTTGAAGTCTACATTGATGCCCTGGGGTTGAAGTGTGTGGAGGCGGACGATGAGACGTTCTTCCTCCAGGTGTCAGGTGGTGAGGGAGCGGCGGTGGAGGAGGCCCAGGACCTGCATGTCCTCGGCAGATTGGGAGGGCGAGTTGAAATGTTCGGCTACGGAGCGGTGGGGTTGATTGGTGTGGGTGTCCCGGAGATGTTCCCTAAAGTGCTCTGTGACAAGGCGTCCAGTCTCCCCAATGTAAAGGAGACTGCATCGGGAGCAACGGATACAATGAATGGTATTGGTGGATGTGCAGGTAAAACTTTGATGAATGTGGAAGGCTCCTTTGGGGCCTTGGATGGAGGTGAGGGAGGAGGTGTGGGCGCAGGTTTTGCAATTCCTGCAGTGGAAAGGAAGGTGCCAGGAGGGGAGGGTGAGTTGTTGGGTGGGGGGGGGGCGTGGACCTGACCAGGTAGTCACAGAGGGAACGCTCTTTGCAGAAAGCGGAAAGGGATGGGGAGGGAAATATATCCCTGCTGGTGGGGTCTGTTTGTAAGTGGTGGAAATGTCAGTGGATGATGCTGTTTATGTGGAGGTTGGTAAGGTGGAAGGTGAGGACCGGGGGTGGGGTGGGGGTTCTGTCCTTGTTGTGGTTGGAAGGGTAGGGTTTGAGGGCGGACATGCAGGACATGGGTAGGGAAATTACATCCTCTGCCTCTACAAAGGATCAGTTCCACCACAGAACATACCAGATGGCCTCCTTTTTTAAAGACTGTAATTTCCCTTTCCATGTGGTCGAAGATGCCCTCCAATGCATCTCAGCCACATCCCGCACCTCCACTCTCAAACCCACCCTTTCAACTGCAACAAGGACAGAACCCCCCGGTCCTCACCTTCCACATTACCAACCTCCGCATAAACCGCATCATCCGCCGACATTTCTGCCACCTCCAAACAGACCCCACCACCAGGGATATATTTCCCTCCCCACCCCTTTGCGCTTTCTGCAAAGACTATTCCCTTCGTGACTACCTGGTCAGGTCCACGCCCCCCCAACAACCCACCCTCCCCTCCCCTGCCACTGCAGGAACTGCAAAACCTGCGCCCACACCTCCCCCCTCACCTCCATCCAAGGCCCTAAAGGAGTCTTCTACATCCATCAAAGTTTTACCTGCACATCCACCAATATCATTTATTGTATCCGTTGCTCCCGATGCGGTCTCCTCTACATTGGGGGGACTGGACGCCTTCTCGTGGAGCACTTTAGGGAACATCTCCGGGACACCCGCACCAATCAACCACACCGCCCCTTGACCGAACATTTCAACTCCCCCTCCCACTCTGCCAAGGACATGCAGGTCCTGGGCCTCCTCCACTGCCACTGCCTCACCACCCGATGCATGGAGGAAGAACGCCTCATCTTCTGCCTTGGAACACTTCAACCCCAGGGCACCAATGTGGACTTCACCAGGTTCCTAATTCCCCTTCCCCCACCTTACCCCAGATCCAACCTGCCAGCTCAGCACCATCCTCATGACCTGTCCTACTTGCTAATCTTCCTTCCCTCCTATCCGCTCTACCCTCCTCTCTGATCTATCACCTTCATCCCCACCTCCATTTACCTATTGTACCCTTAGCTACCTTCTCCCCAGCCCCACACCCCTCCCCTCCCCCATTTATCTCTCCACCCTGGAGACTCCCTGCCTTCATTCCTGATGAAAGATTTTTGCCCGCAACGTCAATTTTCCTGCTTCTTGGATGATGCCTGACCTGCTGTGCTTTTTCAGCACCACTCTAATCTTGACTATTTTTATTTACAGTTGTACTTCTCTGTACAGTAATACATCACTTATCTTTGTGCTATCGCCCAGGCTCCTGGCTGTGCGATCCAATGACCTGACGAGCTGCCTCTTGAGAATCAATGTTGTGAGAAGTGCTGAGCTACTCAACTGGAACAAAAATCTCTTGAGTGTGGGATAACCTAAGTTTCATGAAAGCCTGGACAAGCAGGTTATGTTTCCTCTTTCAGTCAGCCTCTTGGAACACATGGTCAAAGGCCTAGTATTCTTTTCAGTGCTGAAGGACTGTAACACTAATGTGATCTAAAGCTGAAATTTTATAACTCAATTTCTCATTTGAAAGGCTGGCTGGCAGGGAACGCTATAAGCTAGATGGGAAGATGCCCATGGCCTAATCGCCTTCACTGGCATTTCACCAACAGAAGTCAAGCAGCCCTTCATTCCTTCTTAATTGTGCCCTGTAATTGGCCAATTAAAGACCATTTAAGTGTCTTCTTACATGTGTGCGAGTATTTTACCAGTAGCAGAAGGTGTCATTACTACATGATCAGTCTGCTGGATCTCACTTGGGGTGCTTTGGTTGCAGCGTTGTCGAAATCTTGCTCTCTAAAGAGATCTGCCCACAGTAGAAAGGACCACTTTGAACTAAATTAGCACCCCCTGCCAACCTGCCAGCTTACCAATCACCTTCAGCCCTCCAACTTCACCAGCGCCTGTCTGACCAGCCATAGCCAGGCCATATCTGTTACCTTGAGCTCCAGGCTTCAGCACTCTTCTGTTTGGAGCTTGACTGCTGTCCCATCAGTGGCCACTACTCCCAATGGTGTTACTGGGACTGTAGAGCTGCTATTTGGCCCTCTAATTAATTCCATGTTCCCTCATGGGGACAGAAGTCAGGACCCTCAGGTACCGCCTGTTAATCGCAAAATGTGGATGTGACTTCAAGTGCAGTCAAAGGAGTGATCACCCCTGATTTGTCAGCAGCTGTGTGTGGCCATTACTTGTGAATAACATTCAATCTGGAGTCTTGTAGTGTAGGTGAGTGGAATTCTTGGTAATAAGTAGCCTGTCTGCAAATTATGATTGGAACTTCCCAGCAGTAAAGTCAATATAACTGCAGCTTTCATTGTCATTACTTCTCTCAAAGTGACAGAAGCTTCAGGAGTCTCTAAGGCTTGCTCAATTAACAATGAAAATCTAGATATTTCTGTCAGTGAGCCCATGTATCTTAAAAGTTATTGTATTAACTATCCTTCAGGTTAAAACTTACACTCTTTTTTTTATTTTTCACTCATTTACAGGATGAGGGCTCGAAAAGCTAGGGCAGCATTTATTGCTCATCCCTACTTGCCCAGAGAGTAATTAAAAGTCACATGTTAGCCAAACCAGGTAAGGATGGCAGCATCCTTCCCTAACGGACATTAGTGAACCAGACAGGCTTTTCCTGACAATCATTAGACTCGTAATTCCAGATTTTAAAAATATGTCAAATTCCACCATCTGCTGTGACAGGATTCAAACCCAGATCCCAAAAACATTACTTGGGTCTCCTGAATTGGAGACCAGATACACCCACTAGGCCATCGCCTCCACATTCTTATCCTCTTAACTTTCTGGTAACACCCTTGAAAAAGTTACACCTTGTTGAATGAGGCATAACTTGGATTTTAAAGATGTACCAAATTCACAAGTATTACAAAACTGCAACAGCAGCCTGAGGGAGGAGTTTTGTATTTAGTGGATGCCAAGCTCTTCACTGTGATGAGACACTTTTAAAATAATATGCATCTTGAAGTTTAATTATTTTATCTTTGACCTGAATCCCCCTTTCGTGTCATAATCATTAGTTTTGCAATCTGTAAAACGTAAAAGGAAAAGTGAAGATTTTACTTTGCTGATTTGCTGTCTATGAATGTGAACAGAGGCATTGTTGTAATAACACTGGATAAGTAATCCAGAACCCCATATTCATATTGTGATAACAAGAGCTTTGATTCCCACCAGATTGTGAAAGTTGAAGCCAATAAGCTCTAATTTTTTTAAAAAAAGAAACAACCTAATGTTTCTGCCATCCTTAACTGATCTGGCCTACATGGGACACCAAATCCAGAATGTAAGAACATAAGGAGTAAGCTGTCTGGCCCTTTGAGCCCGCTCCACCATTCAATAAGATCATGGCAGATCATTTCGTGGACTCAGATCCACTTACCCACACTCTAACCATATCCCTTAATTCCTTTATTGTTCAAAACAAATCTATCTCAGCTTTAAAAACATTCACTGAAGTAGCATCAGCTACAACCCTCTGGGTGAAGAAGTTCCTTTTCAATTCAGTGCCCTCTGCTCTCTCTAATCTTGAGGCTATGCCCTCTTGTCCTAGTTTCACCTGCCAGAGGAAACACCCTCTCTACTTCTATCTTATCTATTCTCTTCATAATTGTATATGTTTTTATAATATCCCCCCTCAATCTTCTGGATTTCAATGAATATAATCCCAGTCTACTCAGTCTCTCCTCATAAGCCAACCCCATCAACTCTGGAATCAACCTAGTGAACCTCCTCTGCACCCCCTCCAGTGCCAGTACACCCTTTCTCAAGTAAGGAGACCAAAACTGCACATTGTACTCCAGGTGTGGCATCACCAGCTGCCTATAGAGCTGTAACATAACCTCCCTGCTTTTAAACTCAATCCGTTTAGCACATTTCAGATGGCAATGAAGAATCGGCAACAATGTGGCTATAGTAAACATTGTTGCAGATTCTTCATTGTCCTCTGAAATGTCCTAATCAGAAACTCAGTTGTATCAAAACCAAGTCTAAACAAGAAAATGAAACTGCATGAAATAACAAGCCATTGACCTAGGTAACAGAAATAAAATTGGTAAACTTAGCCCTGTTGACCCTTCAAAGTCTTCCTGATCAACCTCTCAGAGCTTGTACCAAAATGGGACAACTGTCCAAAAGATAAACCTAGCAACCGCCTAACATAGTCATGGAATCAATGTTCTAGCCACCACAATGCCTGTGTATACTCTGTCCCATCAGCAAGTCTGACCTATCAGACCAGGTATACTGTTGGTGATATACTGATGGGAAAGAGTTGCCCTGGAACTCCTCCACATTGATTCTGGACCCCATAAAGTTCCTTGACATCAGGTCAAATGTGGGCAAGAAAAACACATGTTTATAACCACCAACTGCATCTTGTCTTACCTTTGGATCTTGCTTTACACCTGGGCTGATGAATTAGCACTTTTCCATGCTGAATACCATTTAGAGGAACCACTGAAGATAGCAAGGGTGCAGAAGCTATCCTGGTTTGGAGCTTAAGTGTCTTTCACTAAGTCTGGCTATGTAACACTGCAACCAGCTGCACTGATTGGGTTTTAAAGGACATAGCTGCTAGTCTGGATTTGTGGCAGGGCCGAAGGAACCAGCAAAAGGACCTTATCCTCTCCAATCATCCAGTCAAAAATACATAGATCCATGACACCATGTAGAGTAACCACCATACAGTCTTGGGAAGATAAAGTCCCATCTTCACATTGTAGATACCTTCCACCATCTCTGTCATGGTACTAAATGGGACAGACTTTCAACAGGACAAAAAGCGCATTTTGCTGACAATCCATCTACAACCTTCAACATTCATTTCCTTCACCACCAGCACACAGTGGTAGCAATGCACACCATCTACAGATGCACTCTCCAGTAACTCATCAAGTCTTACCTGACAGTACCTTCCAAATGCATGACCTCTACCAACTAGGAGGACATTTGTAACTGATATATTGTGTTATGGACCAGATCCCCACAAAATATATTAAGAAGGTAACCCTGGATCCTAACTTTTTCTTATTTTAAAGGCAGATGTGTAGTGGATATTCCAGGTGTGATATAGCTGGTCAAACTACTCAGCTTTGAGCAAAGCAGAATTTATTTAAACACTACAATTGAAACATGAACAAAAGAAAATGGAATTCAGAGAACCAAAATACAGGAAAACCAACCAACGCGATACACTAACTATTACTAATTAACTGCTCTAATTCAGTAACATCCCTTAAACACACCTCTTGGCATAAAGGTAAATTCAAACACAGATTCTTACAGGCAGGAGGAAATAACATCTAAAGGTATTTCAGAAGAAGGTCAGAGGAGTTCTTTCCTAAAACTTGCAACTCCCCGGACTCTCATATCTTGAGACTGCTACATCTAAAAACAAACTGGAAAAAACCTGAACTGGAACAACTGGCCAATCCCCTTCCATTGTTGAACATGACCCTTCCTAGACTCTTCCGCACCTCTGCCTTTACTACCTCTCTGGATAAGAAAGGACAAAATAAAGTGACAGTATGATCACAACTGGTACACTATGAACTGCAAACTCCCCTCCAAACAACACACCATTCTGACTTTTGCTGTTCTTTCACTGTCGCTGGGTCAAAATCCTGGAACACCCTTCCTACTAACTATTCAATTGTTATACCAGACTGATTCCTGCGATGACATGAATGATGCATGAAGAGAGATTGGATTGGTTAGGACTGCACTCACTGGAATAAAGAAGAATGAGGGGTGATCTCATCGAAACCTATAAAATTCCAACAGCACGAGCAGGATAAACATGGGAAAGATGGTCCTGATGACCAGAGAGTCCAAAACCAGAGGTTACAATCTGAAACCACAGAGGCCATTTAGCATTGGGATTAGGAGAAATTTCTTCAGCCACAGAGTGGTGAACCAGTGGAATTCTCCTCAACAGAAAACAATTGAGGCTCAGATATTGAACATTATCAAGAAGTGGTCAGGTAAGTCCTTTAGACTAAGAGATCAAAACATTTGGGGAGAAAGTGGAAACAGGGTACTGATTCATAGAATTTATGGAATCCCTATAATATGGAAGCAGGTCATTCGGCCCATTGAATCTACACCGACCCTTCGAAGAGCATCCCAGCCAGATCCAACCCTCCTACCCTATCTCTGTAACCCTGCATTTCCCACAGCTAATCCTCCTAGTCTGTACAGCCCTAGACACTATGGGTAATTTAGTATGGCCAATTCACCAAACCCACAGATCTTTGGGAGGAAATTGAAGCACCTGGAGGAAACGCGCTGAGTTGGATGATCAGCCACAATTATTTTGAATAGCAGAGCGGACTCAAAGGGCTGAATGGCCAACATCTACTCCAGTTTTCTATGTTTCTATACTTATTGAGAGGTCAAGGAAAAATACAAAGGCATGCGATTGAAATAAAGAGATGAGTCTATTTTCCAGTCACAGCTGAGAACTCATCAATGGGAATGATCTGAGACTTGAGAAAACTGACTGAAATAAGAAAGATTCAGAAAGGTAACCAGTACACCATTGCAGTTAAGAACCTCATTCTGACTAATGTCCTGTTCTACTGAGCCATCATGTACATGCTTTTTGCTCGAGACCAGTATAATTCCACTGAGAGAATTAAAATAATCAATTTTCATAGGATTCTATTGACCCTGCAGACCATAACCCACTAATTCTCTCCTCGGTATTAGTTTAATCAGTTTGAGAGTCCTTATTCAAGATTTCAATTATATTTATTAGCAGATAGATTAATTAAATCAAGCAACTCAGTTGGTATGCTTGATTTGAGCATTAATGTTCTTTAAAAGCTTGCACATTTTAACCAGCCTTTAGCTGCTGTGTGACACCACCTCCATTACACACAGCTACAGTGATTATTATATCATGTTGTATTTGTGCAGGAAATGCAATCAGCAGAGAATACTAGACTATCCTGAGGCAGTCATTTACAGAAATAGTCTTCTGAATAGCTTCACTGATATCTCAAGCTTTAAGCATTTCTTAGCTCCCTGTTGAAGTATCATTATTGTCAGACAGCTACAAAATTGAAGGCAGTGTAAGATGCTGATTTGCTGGAAAGCAAGCATTCGTTTCTCATGAAGACATTTGGATTACAGAACAAATGCTTAAATTCTAAATGGAGAGCAGAACAAAGTTGTTACATTCCCAGAATAAATCCCTGTCATGTGAAAGAAGTGCACCAAATAAAAAGATTAATTGTAAACTCAATATCATAATTAGTAATAGAAGTGGAAATGTAGTGCAAGAATGTGAACTTATGTTTTATAAAATCATTGGACATGTGCTGGTAACTGGTGGTAAATTTCCATTGGGTTCGCTCCTTCACATATTGTATCTTATTGTGATTGAAGAGGTGGAAATCTCCACAAAAAATAGCATCAATGGTGCTTTTTTTTCTGCAGATGATTAGGAGAATCTCTGTAGAAATTAAATAGTTTTACATAGAAAGTACCAGTGCAGGATAGGGTTATTCTGTTCTGTCTGTGGGGGTGGTTATGCTGTACTATCTGTGGGCAGTATGGTGGCACAGTGGTGAGACTGCTACCTCACAGCCCCAGGGACCTGGTTCAATTCCAGCCCCTGGTGACTGTCTGTGTTTACATAGAGTTTACATAGAGTTATAGAGATGTACAGCACAGAAACAGACCCTTTGGTCCAACTCGTCCATGCTGACCAGATATCCCAACCCAATCTAGTCCCACCTGCCAGCACCTGGCCCATATCCCTCCAAACCCTTCCTATTCATATACCCATTCAGATGACTTTTAAATGTTGCAATTGTACCAGCCTCCACCCTTCCTCTGGCAGCTCATTCCATACACATACCACCCTCTGAGTGAAAAGGTTGCCCCTTAGGTCTCTTTTGTATCTTTCCCCTCTCGCCCTAAACCTATGCCCTCTAGTTCTGAACTCCCCCACCCAGGGAAAAGACTTTGTCTATTTATCCTGTCCATACCTCTCATGATTTTATAAACCTCTATAAGGTCACCCCTCAGCCTCCAACACTCCAGGGAAAATAGCCCCAGCCTATTCAACTTTTCCCAATAGCTCAAATCCTTCAACTCTGGCAACATTTTTGTAAATCTTTTCTAAACCCTTACAAGTTTCACACCATCTTTCCAATAGGAAGGAGACCAGAATTGCACACAATATTCCAAAAGTGGCCTAGCCAATGTCCTGTAGAGCTGGAACATGACCTCCCAACTCCTGTACTCAATACTTTGACCAATAAAGGAAAGCATACCAAACACCTTCTTCACTATCCTATCTACCTGCGACTCCACTTTCAAGGAGCTATGAACCTGCACTCCAAGGTCCCTTTGTTCAGCAACATTCCCTAGAACCTTACCATTAAGTATAAATCCTGCCATGATTTGCTTTTCCAAAATGCAGCACCTCACATTTACCTAGATTAAACTACATCTGCCACTTCTCAGCCCATTGGCCCATCTGATCCCGTTGTAATCTAAGATGACCTTCTTTGCTGTCCACTCCACCTCCAATTTTGGTGTCATCAGCAAACCTGCTAACTATACTTATTATGCTCACATCCAAATCATTTATGTAAATGACAAAAAGTAGTGGACCCAGCACCGATCCTTGTGGCACTCCACTGGTCACAGGCCTCCAGTCTGAAAAACAACGCTCCACTACCACCCTCTGTCTTCTGCCTTTAGGCCAGTTTGGTAACTAAATGGCAAGTTCTCCCTGTATTTCATGAGAACCTTGCTCACCAGTCTCCCATGGGGAACCTTGTCGAACATCTTACTGAAGTCCATATAGATCACATCTACCGCTCTGCCCTCATCAATCTTCTTTGTTACTTCTTCAAAAACTCAATCAAATTTGTAAGACATGTTGTCCCTGTGTCTGTGTGGGCTTCCTCTAGGTGCTCAGGTTTCCTCCCACAGTCCATAGATGTGCATGTTAGGTGGATTGGCCACGCTAAATTGCCCATAATATCTATGAATGTGCAGGCTCATTGGATTAGCCATAGGAAATGCAGGGTAGTGGATCTGGGTAGAATGTATTTAAGAGGGTTGGTGCGGACCTGATCTGCTGAATGGCCTGCCCTCACACTGTAGGGATTCTAGCATTCTCCTTTATCTAACCATGTGAGCATATCCTTATATTCCTTTCTGTCTCATGACATCTCAGTCTTTTGCCATTTCTCAGTTTGCTGTGCCAGGATCACTTATTGAAATGTACATTACTGTCTGACCAATACAAAATTAGTCCAATGTAAGATTCTGATCAGGTATTAATTTCTTCTGAAATGAGTTGGATTCCATATGTGCTTTCCCCAAAATGTAAGCGGTGTGGGACCTTATTTATTGATAAGGGAATTTCAAATAGATTCAATAAACAGCAATTATTCTTTACGTAAAAATGTTCTCTGCCTTTTGTAGTGACAATACACATAGTTGGAATATTATTACTATTCATCACTCCGAGTTCATCTCCTCTGGAGTTACATATGCTAAGTTGGAGAATGCAATCATTCTTAAACTTATTAAGTTTAGCTGCCTTCTTGTTACTGCTTCTCTATTTGGATCTACATCTTTTCATAATGTGTTGTGTGTGTGTGTGTCTCTCTCTCTCTCTCTTACTGTTTGGACTTCAATTCAGCTTTTTGCTTTACTCAGTGCCTTCCTCTGTTTTTCTTTGTTTCTTCTTTCCATTCATTGGGAAGTGGAGGTGTGACAGGGAAATGATTGCAGTTCCAATTTGTGTTAGGTTGAAGGGAAATACATATTATTATCTCACAAAAGTAGAGCAATTGTTAAATTAGCTGCTAAGATAGTCATTTAAATATCATCAGTTAATAATATTCCTCCAAATGGTAGTGTTGGGTCTTAAAAGTTTTCAGCTACAGATTTTTTATTTCAGTTCTCAAAATGAGAGTGCACACCACTGTATATTTACAATAATTGGAACTTTATTTTTGGTAATACAGAAAAATGTTGCCTTTCTAAGTGCATAGAACACAGACGATTTTAGATATGAACCAGTGACAGGTTGCCCATACAATGTACTGAAAAAATGAATCTGTCTTTTTGTTTATTTATAGAAACCAAGTAGTCTCCATCACATTTGCATTATTCCTCTTTTTACTTCATCATTGAGCCAATTGCAGCATAGAGAACATTTGACCCATTAAGCCTATGACAACTCTCCATAGAGCAATGTAGTTAGTCCCATTCCTCCATACTTTGCTCAGAATACTGCAAGTTTGCTTTCTTCAATTTCCTTTCAAAATCATTAATTAGTAAAGTGATAAACAAAGGAAGCAAGGCTGATGTGGGAAAACAAATCTTTTTCACACTGTTGGTAGTTAAGGTATGAAATGTACTGCCTGAAACTGTGGTGGTGGCAGATTCAATTGAGACATTCAAGAAGGCACTGGATGATTATCTGATAAAAGGAGTGTTTAAGAAAAACACAAGAGACTGGCACTAGGTAGTGAAGCTCAGCACAGACACAATGGGCCAAATGGCCTCCTTCTGTGTTGAAATAATGCTGTGACCACTATCTTCAAAGAGCACATTCCATGCATTACATAAAAATATATTGTCCTCACATCCCCCTTGGATTCTTTGCCAAAAATCTTAAATCTGAATTCCCTTGTCCTTGAACAATCAGCTAATGGTAACAGTTTTTCTTTGTCTACCTGATTCAATCCTGTCATAATCTTGTACACCTCTATCAAATCTCCTCTTGATTTCCTTTGTTTCATGGAGAACAAATTCTCCAACTTGACTTTATTACTTATTCTTAGAATCATTCCCTGCACTAACTCAAGGAACTTCATTTCTTTCTATAAGTATGGTGACCAGAACTGGGTGCAATATGAATGGCCTGACCAGACATTTGTAAAGGTTCATCACAACGAATTTGTTTTTGTAGCCAGTAATCTTTATTTATGAAGCCCAGGATCTCAAATGTTCTGCTAACCACGCTCCCACTATGTCAAAAATATATTCACATACACCCTCAGAACCCTGCATGTTCTTTATAATTGTACCATTACAAGTACAGATATATTGCTTCTCTCTATCTCTTTTTCCAAAACACATCACCTCATATTGCTTTATTTAAAATTTTGTCTGCCCATTCTACTAGCCTACACTTGTCAATGTGTACCATTATCAATGTTTGCTGCTCATTTGAAAAAGAAAAATAAGTTAAATTGGCAAATTTTGAGATTTTACAATGGATTCCAAATCATTTATGTGTATTTTATATACACACACATCAAGACTATTTAATAAGTTATCAAGAGATAGAAGGA
The DNA here is from genome assembly GCF_047496795.1 of Chiloscyllium punctatum. Classification (NCBI taxonomy): domain Eukaryota; kingdom Metazoa; phylum Chordata; class Chondrichthyes; order Orectolobiformes; family Hemiscylliidae; genus Chiloscyllium; species Chiloscyllium punctatum. Next base: position 44,274,140 of record NC_092750.1, on the reverse strand, counting down.
ATCTGCTAAAGGATTTTAATACGTTAAGTGATTGGGCAAAAAAATAATGACAGATGGAGTATAATGTGGGAAAATGTGAACTTCTACACTTTGGCAGGAAGAGTAGAAAAGCCCTATGTTATTTAATTAGTGTGTGATTACAGGACCCTAATGGTACAGTGGGATCAGTGTGTCCTACTACCGGACCACAAAATGTCAGTATGGGGAGACAGCAGTGATTCGGAAGGCAAATAGAAAGTTTGGCATTTGTTGGAGAGGAATTGAATATGAAAATAAGGAAGTGTTGTTTTATTTGCTCGAGTCCTTAGTGAGACAGTATATATACAGTTTTGGCCTCTCCACTTAAACAACGATCTAATTGTATCAGCAACTGATCAGAAACATTTAACTCAACTGATCTGTTGAAGGGTTATCTTATGAGGAAATGCTAGGCAGGCTGGGCCTAAACCTACTGGAAACTTAACAGAATAAGATAAAATATTATTGAACTACATAAGATCCTGAGGGAACCTGAGACAATTAGAACCATTTTGGGGAAATGTAGAAACTGGGGACATAGTTTAAAAATAAGGGTCCAATACTGGAGCCTTAAATCCTTAGCCATCTCTTAGGCTAATAAATAAAATATTGATGCTACTGTAATCTGGTCAGGATCATTCATGTTTACACACAAATCTGAATGTTTTAACTGACACCATTATGCTACAAAATTGCCCTTTTCAAAATAAAACTTGAATGTTCTACTCCAGTGCACCAAGTGGTGAAGGGTAAAACTGGAGCCAATCTTTGTACACATATTTTAATTTGTAGTTATACCTTACAAGCATATAACTGCTGTCTACAGCAATCACAATTTTAGGCCTGTTCTATCTATTGGCCTCAAGTAAATCCCAGTTAATGCTGACAAGCAACATACAAAACAATTAATATAGGATTAACATTATACATCCTCACCTGAACAACTTTCAAATAAATTTGAAGCTGATCTGACAGGAGGCCTAAAAAACTCACCTCTATGTTTACAGCTCAGAAATTCATCCATTGAGCCAATATTCCAAAATCGTTAACATGCTTCCATTCTGCCCTTCCACTCCAAGTAGAAATGAAGATCTCAAATGTTTCCTTCGCTGAAGAGTAAAATGGGCATGCATGATTTCATCAATTATTAATATTGTATTGTAATTACTTACTTAGAGAATTATCTGGGTAATATTGAATTACCAAATCGAATTGTAATCAATTGATTTCATAGTTGAATAGGATAAATAATCCAAGTCTACTTTTAATACTCTGGATTTTGCTATTAGCAGTGAAGCAGTAACTGTCCTTGTTGACCATGCCAAAAGCTGACCATAAATATCTAGCAATCTGAAAGGCATGGATATCTCCATTCTTGATGTCGTGGTGCTGGTGTTGGACTGGGGTGGACAAAGTCAGAAATCAAACCACACCAGGCTATAGTCAACAGGTTTATTTGAAATTGGTGTCATATGACTTCTGATCCTTTCTGGATAGCACGGGAGATGGCGGTTGAGTGGGACGCTCCAGCAGGATCTCCTTCACTCCACCCGTTCTTTTCCTTTTTTTCTCCCCCTCTCTTCTCTTCTCTCAGCCTCAGACACCTGGCCCCAGACTCCAACTCTTGGCCTCTGACACAAGGTTGGCAGACATCCCAGCAGCTGGAGTAGGGATGCCAGCAACCAGCAGCCCATTGCAGAGCATGGCATCAGAGGCCCAGTCCAGAGAGGGGGTAGCTGCCTGGTGTGGGAGCATGGCATCAGCCAGCGGTCTGACCTCATGGAGCCCCCTGTGTCAATCTGCAGCAGAAAGCCTTGGAGAGAGACTGTGATGTTTATCTTTTTAACTTTGTTTCTTATTTTTTCTGACCTACCATCATACTGCTTAAAGCTGTAATACAACATTTTTTCTTCTTCATTGCTCTGTTCTGTAACTAAGGATTGTGCCTGGGTACCATTGTACATAAGATGGTGCTGTAAGTGGTGACTTATAAACTTTACACTATATTCATTTGAGTTCATATGACAATAAATTAATTCAATTCTATCTAGCACCAAGTGAAGGGAATATCCAAATATCGTCCAGCAGTAAAGTTATCATGCAGCATAATCAATCACATTGTAATTTGTTTTGTTTAGTCAGAAGATCTGGGAGTCACTAGCTTGGCCAGCAGATATTACTCAATCCATTTGCTGTGGAGGAGATGGAGGTGATCTGATCTCTTGAGCAGCTGGAGTCCTTGCAGTGTCGGTACACAGAAACATTATCCCTACTTTTTGTTTCCTGTCTGCCAACCAGTTCTCCATTCAGTTCTGTATGCTACCTCCAATCCCAAGCACTTTAATTTTACAGGGAGAAAGTGAGGACTGTAGATGCTGGTGATTAGAGTCGAAGTGTGTGGTGCTGGAAAAGCACAGCTGGTCCGGCAGCATCCGAGGAGCAGGAAACTCGGCGTTTTGAGGATAAACTCTTCAATTTCTGATGAACGGTGATTCTCCTGTTCCTTGGATGTTGCCTGACTGGCTGTGTTTTTCCAGCACCACACTCTTCAACATTACTTTTAAATGCTAATCTCTTATGTGGGACCTTATTGAAAGCCTTCTGGAAGTCCAAGTAAACCACATTCACTGGCTCGCCCGTATCAAATCTTTGAATCAAATTTTTTTTAAAAACCCAGTAGAATTGTAAATCTATGAAGCCTCTATATAATGATATCACTGTTAACCCAGTATTCTGCTACTGAACCTTTTATAATGGACATGGTGTGGATGTGCTGGTGTTGGACTGGGCTGGGCAAAGTTACAAACAATGTAACAGCAGGTTACAGTCCAACATGTTTATTTGAAAGTACCAGCTTTCAGAGCACTGCTCCTGTGTCACATACCTTGTCCCCACTGTCCCCCACTCCCCCACACATACAAACATGCACACATAACTCTATAGGGTGAATTTTCATTTGCGGATTTGTATTTACAGATATATTCTATTTGCTCAAAAAGCAAACAATCTGAAGGCAGTCAATCAATATGACATTTTATAAATGCCCACTTTGGAAATATAACCAGTTTGACTCAAGGTTGGGATACAGATCGACTCTAATCTCACACCTTTAATGCTTTGTCTGAGCTAAGATGTAACCTTTTATACTGATAAAACCTTAAGTTACCTCAGGACTGTAACTTGAAAGAAGTTCTGGGATTGATGTATTAATCAAAGGAAACCTGCATCCCCATTCTAATTGATTAAAGATCCAACAGCAAGCTAGGTTTGTTCAATACGGCTGTTTTCCCTGGAGCATCAAAGGCTGAGGTTTACCAAATCATGAGGGGCATGGATAGGATAAATAGACAAAGTATTTTCCCTGGGGTGGGAGAATCTAGAACTAGAGAACATAGGTTGAGGGTGAGAGGGGAAAGATATAAAAGAGACCCAAGGGGCAACTTTTTCATGCAGAGGGTGGTACGTGTATGGAATGAGCTGCCAGAGGATGTGGTGGAGGCTCGTACAATTACAACATTTAAAAGGCATCTGGATGGGTATATGAATAGGAAGGGTTTGGAGGGTAATGGGCCGGGTGCTGGCAGGTGGGACTAGATTGAGTTGGGATATCTGGTTGGCATGGGCGAGTTGGACCGAAGGGTCTGTTTTCGTGCTGTACATCTCTATGACTGTAATACATTGCATCGGTTGTATGACACTTTTATCTTTTAGTATAAATTTTGTGTCCTATGATCCTGCCCCACTAGTACCTGGAGAAGGAGCAGCACTCTGAAAGCTTGTACTTTCAAATAAACTTGTTGGACAAAAACTGGTATTTTATAATGGACTCCACCAGACTTCCAGTATCAGGCTAACCAGTGTGTAATTCCCAGTTTTCTCTCTCCCCACTTTTTGTAAAAATAATGCAATTATATTAGATACCCTCCAATCAATTGGATCTGTTCCAAAGTCTTGAAAGATGACCACCAATGTATCCACTATTTCTAAAGCCACTACCTTAAGTACATTGGGAAGTAGATTAACAGAATTAATCCTATCAATTTCCCCAACACCATTTCCCTTCTACCTGTGTCCCCAACAATTGTGGGACCTTCCTTGTGCTCGTTTGTGAAGACAGCACCAAAATGTACATTTACTTTGTCTGCCAATTCTTTGTTCTCTGTTATAATTTACCCTGTTTTGATTGTAAAGAACCTAAATTTGTCTTTACTAATCATACAATGACTGCAATGCAGAAGTAGGTTGTTCACCTATCAAGTCCACACTGGCCCTCCAAACAGCATCCCATCCAGACTCGCCCCAATCCTATCCTTGCATTGCCTGCGGTGAATCTACTCAACCTACACAATCCTGGACACTATGGGCAATTTAGCATGGCCAATCCACCTAACCTGTAAATCTTTGGACTGTGGGATGAAACTGGAGCACCTAGAGGAAACTCACACAGACATAGGGAGAATGTGTAGATTCCACAAAGACAATTACCCAAGGCTGGAATTGAACCCAGGTCCATGGTGCTGTGAGACAGCAGTGGTAACTACTGTGCCATACAAATATTTTTCTCTAAAAATAAACACTTTGCTGTACTATGATTTAAAACTGTAAAAATTAAAGAGGTTTTGTAAAAAGTAAATAGATAAGAAAATAACTAAAACTGCAGCTTCTGCACTGAAGTGTGACATAGATCTGGATAATAGAATAAAGGACATCAATGCTACGATTCATCAAGAAGCAGTGACATATGATAAAATGGTGAGACTAAAATAGAACAGAAAGGAATTTCTAAAAATATGGTGGAAGTTAAAAGAATCCTGCATGTTAAAGTTATGACCTTATAATTGTCAAATGTTGAAGAAACTTGACCAATATTATGCCAATTATCTTGATTGTTTTAATTACCTTAAAACCCCAAGAATTCATAACAGTTCCCTGCAAACTGATGTTTCCACTTGTTTGATAAGACCTTTGCAGTCTGTTCTGTTTTGAAGGCTAGAGCTCCAAGAAGGTAGCAAAGGAACCCTGTTCTCCAAATGCTTCAAGTTCTAGGTGACTGCATTAATTAAGAAACAGCATCTCTTGGAGTTGCAAAACATTTTGCCACAGGCTAGTATAGCAGTGCAGAATTAAATTATGTTTTGGACCACCGTGGTTTTGTCTAACTCACAATACAGCCTGAGAAATTTTCAGATATTTAGATATATATTTGAAATAACTGCTTTGATAAATCTATTGCTTATTCAATCTTGTCATCATTTTAATGTTTGCTTCATTGTTCTTGCAACTATTTCATTTTGTATGAATGAAATCACTGGGTATTGATATTGCTGCATTGTGGAGAATATGTGGTAAGTTGATTAACAAATTTCATATTTTAATATTTAATAAGCGAGCATAAATTTATTAATGAATCTACCCGTATAATTTAACCTGATGCTGAAGTGAAAAGATAATGTTCTCACAAAGGATTAAATTTAAACTTAAAGTGTTGGTATCTGGGTTGGATTCAGATGAGAGCAAACATCTTAAAACTGATTTAGTTGCACAGTGGATCTTGTGATTGATCTGAATCAGATAATTGATTCTCTTTCCTACACGACCACTTAATCTCTTGACTTTTACATTTTTCCATTAATTTTCAAGATGTAACAGTGGCTAATGGCACTCAAACCCATTTTTTTGTCATTCTAGTTCTACTTTATTACAGTGAATACAGTTCAAAAGTAGTTTAGTGTCTGTAAAACCGCTTCAAGATATCTGATAGTCATGAAAAGCACAAGGTAAATGTAAGTCTTTTTGCTTTTCTTTTTAGTCTTACTGTAAATCTTTGCATTGCACTGTGTGCAATATCCATTTTAGTTTTGGATTGCCATTTCTTTTATTGATTCTGTGTGATTTGTCTTCATTTAATAAAGATAAAAATGATTCATAGTTAAGGAGTATAGATTGCAAAGTCTTGTAACATCTTTTTGTAATTTGTTTTAAATAATTATGCTGCTTGTGCAAAGTACCAAAACTTGTAACTTATCCAGACTGATTCATTTTTCTAAACCATTTAAGTTCATGAATGTAAATGGCACTCTTCAGGTAATGTAGCAATTTAGACTGTTGGAAATACCTATTGATCGGCTGAGTATATTTTGTTTATGATAATTGGTTATTTATTATTTCTTTCAGATACAACTAATGTCATGTTAATTGTTTAACATTTAGCCACAGGAACAATTCTGTAATATGTTCAATGATATTACAATTCTAACATATTTCATAGCCTCACATAGTACTATAAATAGAGATATTGTTAATGTACCTATACTTCACCTTCATTCCATTCTGCAAATCATTTATTTACGAGCTATATCATTTTACACAGAGTCAGGAAATATCTGTAGCTTCCTTATGTGAAGCATTTCAGAGAGGACTGTAGGAAGCAGTTTCAATGTTGTACTTCTGACAGACAGAATCATTTACTCCCAGTTCCCTCAGCTCTCTCATGCAGGGCATAAGCTTACTGTTGCTAATGATTACTGTCAACACAGACCAAATGGTCTTAGTCAGCACTTGCAAGACCTTTGAAATTATCTGTGGAAGTAGTTGTACCTGCTACTTCAGAAACCACCAAAGATCTTGGTAACTCTTTGTGACTGATGTATGCAGATACTCTATGTTGTAGATGTGGGTAGTAGACTCCTCTGTCTTGCATATCATTTTTACCCTATATGTAAGAACTGTTTCTACTAGTCTCCTCATGACGTTTACTCTCTCTAATTATCATTCTTTTGAGGACCTGACTCCTCTAATTGATAGGTCAATGACAGACAACTCTTCCCAAAAGAGCAGTCTTCATTTCTTCCGTTTCATGTGTCCTCCTTTTCACCAGTATTTAGAGCTTCACCTGGTGACAACCTTTCAGATTCACTGAGTAATCCTTTGTGAGTGCGTAAGGAGGTTAGAGCCAGAGGTAACACAAAACTGAACACCTGCAGGACGTGTATCGATGATGTCACCAGGTATGAAAGTGGTGATAAATCGTTAAAAGCTGAAAATGTGTTGCTGGAAAAGCGCAGCAGGTCAGGCAGCATCCAAGGAGCAGGACAATCGACGTTTTGGGCATGTGCCCTTCTTCCTGAAGAAGGGCTCATGCCTGAAACATCGATTCTCCTGCTCCTTGGATGCTGCCTGACCTGCTGCGCTTTTCCAGCAACACATTTTCAGCTCTGATCTCCAGCATCTGCAGTCCTCACTTTCTCCTCGATAAATCGTTAAAAGTAATGGCTAGGGGTGTGTGAATAAAATATGAAAACAAACCTGACTATTGTGTCCCTATCACTGTGAGACTTTGCCATACAATGAAAGAAAATAAGCCTTTGCTTTTAAGTAGATGGACAGTGGGTCAAAATACTGTTGTGAGGATATCTCATCTGAGGCCAACGAGGGTCCACACCTGCTAACAGTTAGACTATCCTGTAAAAAAAAGATACTTGGCCATCCTTATACATATATGTCTTCGTGGCAGTGTTTGTATTAAAGACACTTTCACAGGAGAGCCACCAAAACAGAACAAGATTGGAGCTAAGCTGAAAGAAGCTTGGTGAATCATGAGCAAAGCTCAGAATTTTTCTGTATGGTTTCCTGAAGTTACAGATGATTCCTTATACTTTCATGCTCGTAATATATTTGCAGATGAGGTAACACTGTGAACTCTTGTTATCTCCTCATCCACTGTCCATGTGTGCACAGTCTGCAAAAAGAGAAAGAAAAGTGGTTGTAGTTCTTCTCCCTCTCCCACTCTGCTGAAACATCCCACTTACTCTGGAGTTTAGAGCATGCAGTCCAGATTAAACCCAAGACTTCAATGTCTGTATTGCTCAATATCACGACATACAACACATTCATCTGCTTCACCATTTGAACTGAAACAAAAGTAATCAGATGATTAAAGCTCGTAAAAACAATGACAGCAGATGCTGGAAACCAGATTCTGGATTAGTGGTGCTGGAAGAGCACAGACGATTTCGAAGCTACTTGGATGCTGCCTGAACTGCTGTGCTCTTCCAGCACCACCATTCCAGAAGATGATTAAAGCTACCTACCTAACTTACCAGTGTTAAAGCTGTGAGCTCTTGTTGAAAACGATTGATTATACTGAGACTTTATCAGTGCTTTGATCAAATTATTTCGGTCAAAATGACCTGATATTTAAATTTGTAACTCCTCTTAACTCTTTGAGAAAAATTGTTCACAGCATAAAAAGTTTGATTGTTTTCATATTCCCAGCTTTTGGAAGTTTCATGTGTACTTGGGTGGTTTATGGTCTTTGCCATTTTCCTTTGGTGCCTCATACCTTTGTTCTTCAGTGTTAAATATCAAAAGCTATTGCTGAATGGAATTTCTTTCACCCATGGTCATAGTATGACCTCAGCCTTAACATATGGTCCTGTGTCATATCTTTCATATATTGCTCCCCCAGGCTATTTTAGCTCAATTACTTAGTTGATCCGGTCAGGAAACAAAAGCAGTGAGTTTGTCAAGGGGCTGCACAGAGATCAGTTTGGGGTCTGGTCACTCTGCGGTCAGGTCTATCTTTTGTTGTCTATTAAGGACATGGGCCACGGTCAATCAATGATCTGTTTGCAGATTGCCTATATGTAAGTGGGGATTGTATGAAGCATACTTTGATGCAAAGGGGATAGTAATTATGAAGTTGAGCACTCAACATAAAAGGGTGGTAGAAAATGGAGTATAGGAAAGCAACGGATGCTGTGTGTATATGGTGGGGGGGGGGGGGGGTTTGGAGGGCAGGGAGGTGGGAATAATTGATGGCACCTCCAGCCTAGCTTTGATTGGAGGGGACAGTGTGTAGAGATGTTTGGCATTACAAAGCTGTATTCCTGAGCTCAGGTAAAATAGGGAGATGGACAGTTAAATATAAAGGCTGAGTGGGAATGTAGAGAGGATCTAAGTCAATAGGGTTGACAGGGAGAAAATGGCAGAGAGGAACCTGAAGGTTTAGGTGCTCACCTACATTGTGAAGTGCTGTGATGAACTGTATTGCCCTCCACCTTCATACAAATCATCATCATAATGCAAAATGATTATCTTAAAAGGATGGAGTGCACATAGTGTCCTTGAGACCCTTTGGGAAAAGGAGAGTGCGGATCCTATTGAGCGGTTCCCTGAGCAGACTGTCAAAGCCATTTGGCAGAATGCCTCGTTGCCAGAACTTCCAACAAGCACCAAGACGTGGCTTGGCTGGTGATGAGAAGGGCTCTGCCTGTGAGATCCTTTATGCACGCCTGGACTCTCAGCTGCACCGCACGCTGCCCTTGAAGTGGCTGCGGGGGGGACGAGACTGTCATACACCCCCTTCTGGAATGTGCCTACGTAGAAGAAGTCTGGAGAGGAATGCAGTAGTGTTTGTCGAGGTTTGCACCGAGCAGCGCCGTGACGCGGGACTCCGTGCTATACGGCCTGTTTCCCGGGACGCATACCGAGACGAACATCAACTGTGCCTGGAGGATCATCAACTCGGTGAATGACGCTCTCTGGGCGGTCTGAAACCTGTTGATCTTCCAGATAAAGGAGTTGACCCCAACTGAGTGTTGCAGACTGGCACATTCCAAGGTCCAGGACTACATGTTGAGGGACGCGCTGAAGCTTGGGGCAGCTGCCGCCAAGGCGCGGTGGGGAAAGACCACTGTGTAACGTCTGCCTGCCTAAAGAAGAACAGGGGGCCTGCTCAGTCATTTGGGCTCTGCTGACGCCTCAGCTAAAAATGTAATCATACAGACCTGTAAATAAGAATGATTACTCTGTTTCGGTATGCAAACAAATGGAATGTTTACATATGTATGGCATGTCCAACTGTACAGACCATCAAATTATTTTATGAATAGAGTATATTTTTGAAATTAAAAAAATGTAACGCTCTTGGTCAGATCCACTGACGTCAAGCTGGTGTTCTGTTCTGACCACTGCCTCCTGCTGGCTGACTGTCACCTACAGGACGAGCAGCAGGATGGTAAGGGAACGTGGAAGCTGAACACAAAGCTGTTGACCCCGGGAAACGTTGAGGAGCTCAAGAGGGACTATGCAGGTTGGAGAACCATGAAGCCCCTCTTTGAGACCCCAGCGGACTGGTGGGGAACAGTAAAAGGGAATATCAAGAGGTTCTTCATCCTCAAAGGTGTTCAGGAGGCGAGAGAGAGGCGGGAAAAACTGTCCGAGCTCCAGGAAAGTATGCAGAACCTGCTCCTGCTGCAGACGATGGGGGTCAATGTCACGGAGGACCTCAAGGAGGTGAAGGGCCAGCAAGCCTCGCTCTTTGCCTCGGAGGGCTCCAAGATAACGTTTCAGTCCAGGGTCCGCTCGGTGGAGCAGGACGAGACATGCTCACGTTTCTTCTTCCAGCAGGTGCACAAAGAGAGCTCTGTGCTCAACAGCCTGAAGGAAGAAGATGGCTCGCTAACGTCATCTCAGGCTGACATCATGAGAATCGCCAAATCCTTCTATGCTAGTTTGTATGACGCGAAGCCGACTGACAGCGCGGCCTCCCAGTCGTTCATGTCCTCTATCACGGAGGGCTTAGACGACAGAACACGGGAGAGGCTGGACCAGCCGCTATCTCTGGACAAGCTGACCAAGGCCCTCGAGTCCTTCGAAAAGAATAAAACTCCAGGAAGCGACGGCTTACCGGTCGAGCTCTATTCTGCTCTGTGGGACTTGATTGGCCAGGACCTGCTGGAGGTGTATGACAGTATGCTTCGGGCGGGTACCATGAGTGAATCCATGAGGAAAGGCATCATCACCCTCATCTACAAGCGGAAGGGGGAGAGGGAGGGAATCAAAGATTGGAAACCAATCTCACTGTTGAATGCAGAGTACAAAATTCTGTCAAAGGTAATCGCCAACCGGATCAGGTCTGCTCTGGGGTCAGTGATTCACCCTGACCAAACCTGTGCTGTACCGGGCAGGAAGATCGCTGAGAGTCACGCACTCCTCAAGGATACGATCGTCTATGTGCACGACAGAGGGTTGGACACCTGCCTGATCAGCCTGGACCAGGAGAAAGCCTTTAACAGGATATCACACAGGTATATGAGAGATGTTCTCTCCAAAATGGGCTTTGGGGAGGGAATCTGCAATTGGATCAGATTGCTCTACACCAACATTGTCAGTGCAGTCTCAATCAATGGGTGGGAATCAGATAGCTTTCCAGTCAGATCTGGAGTCAGGCAGGGCTGCCCTCTCTCTCCTGCCTTGTTTGTGTGCTGCATAGAGCCATTTGCCGAGTCCATCAGGAAGGATGCGAGCCTGAGAGGGGTGACTATTCCTGACAGATAGGGGGCCTGCAGGTTTAGGCCTCCCTGTACATGGATGATGTCGCCGTTTGCTGCTCGGATCCGCTGTCCGTGCATAGACTCATGTGCATATGTGACCAGTTCAAAAGGGCCTCAGGGGCCAAGGTAAACCGAGGCAAGAGCGAGGCTATGCTCTTCGGGAACTGGGCCGACCAATCCTCTATCCCCTTCACTGTCAGGACTGACCACCTGAAGGTGCTGGGTATTTGGTTCGGAGGGGGCTGGGGCGTGCGCCAAGTCTTGGGAGGAGCGTATCAGCAAAGTGAGGCAGAAACTTGGCAGATGGAAACTATGGTTGCTCTGTATCGCGGGGAAAAAACCTGGTCATCAGGTGTGAGGTGCTGTCATTGCTGTTATACGTGGCACAGGTCTGGCCTATTCCCAGAACCTGTGCCACTGCAGTCATCCGGGCCATCTTCCAATTTATATGGAGGTCAAAGATGGACCGGGTCCGAAGGGACTCTCTGTACAAAGATCTGGGCAACGGGGGAAAAAATACACCCAATGCCACCCTCACCCTGATGGGCACCTTTGTGTGTGGCTGCATCAAGCTGTGCGTGGATCCCCGGTACGCAAACACCAAGTGTCACTACGTACTGAGGTTCTACCTGTCCCCTGTGTTGTGAAGGATGGGCCTGGCCTCGCTGCCACAAAACGCTCAGAGTTGTTGGACTGTTCTTCGTGGAGAAGTTTATGAAGAAAAACACCTTTGACCACAAGTCCATCAGGAAGTGGTCAGCACGTAGTGTCCTTGAGAACCTTCGGAAAAAGGAGAGGGCGGATCCTGTCGAGCGGTTCCCTGAGCAGACTGTCAAAGCCATTTGGCAGAATGCCTCATTGCCAGAACTTTTCAACAAGCACCAAAACATGGCTTGGCTGGTGGTGAGAAGGGCTCTGCCTGTGAGATCCTTTATGCACGCCCAGACTCTCAGCTTCACCGCACACTGTGCTTGAAGCGGTTGCAGGGGGGACGAAACTGTTACACACCTCCTTCTGGAATGTGCCTACGCAGAAGAAGTCTGGAGAGGAATGCAGTGGTGTTTGTCAAGGTTCGTCCCGAGCAGCGCCATGATGCGGGACTCCGTGCTCTACGGTCTGTTCCCCAGGACGCACACCGAGATGAACATCAACTGTGCCTGGAGGATCATCAACTCGGAGAAGGACGCTCTCTGGGCGGTCCGAAACCTGTTGATCTTCCAGCTGAAGGAGTTGACCCCAACTGAGTATTGCAGACTGGCACATTCCAAGGTCCAGGACTACATGTTGAGGGACGCGCTGAAGCTTGGGGCAGCTGCCGCCAAGGCGCGGTGGGGAAAGACCACTGTGTAACATCTGCCTGCCTAAGAAGAACAGGGGGTCCACGTAGTCATTTAGGCTCTGCTGACGCCTCAGCTAAATAGATGGACATATGATTGATAAATGTACAGACCTATATATAAAAATGATAATTTGTGATCTCTGTATGTAAATGTTTACGTATGTATGGCATGGCCAACTGTACAGACCATCAAATTATTTTATGAATAAAGTATACTTTTGAAATTAGAAAAAGTGTTTTTTTTTTAAACATGGGAGGAACAATGTTCTACTTTGATATGATATCAGGTCTTTCAAGGAGAATAGCATTCAATAGACATGCATACAGTAGAGATTAAAGACGTTCTTATCACATAATTCTCATTCATTGCCAAACTCTGTCAATCAAAAGTTGTGCCTACAAGCAATCTTGACTGTATCATCCACATTACAGGTTGATCCTAAAAAGGACTGTGATATCTGGTGAGATATAAATATTTATTTGCAAAAGGTGCAATAACTTTCCAGTCTGCATAAAATAAGGAGTTACACACTTCACATCTTGGATTATAATTTCGGTTCCCTGTAATTTCTTTTCTGGTTGCATGGAGCTCCAAGTTCGGTGCTGCATCATCCCGACATCAAATTCACTTTATGGCTTTGATCTTTCTGTGATTTTATGCTTTAAAAGAAGTTAAGTTAAACTAATGGAAGACTGCAAAACATTTAATGCTTTATCATGTAAATATGACAAAGTTTCACGCTTGTATCGGTGCTATGGAAAGGATGGCTACCTATCAGACATGGTTACAAAATTATGTGTGCTGAGGATGGCTAACTTCATACCTGTAGTTGCAGCTAAAGTAACATTTGCTTGCAGAGTTGATGATGAAGAGTGAATGCAAATTTACAGATGTGGCCGTGTATTTACAATGACATTTCACCCATGACATCTATGTGGCCTTAGAAGGTTTTCTTCACTTTTCCACCCAAGACATCTAATCACTTTCCTGGGTTCAGCTGGGGTGGGGAAACCTGCTTAAGTTGGATTCCATTGGCCTTGGGGTTTTAAAGGAACAATCTCTTTTGTGGCTAGAGGTTCCAGACATGCTGAGAGTGTTTTGCCCAGGTGCGGGCTCACCGTCCCCAGCTTGAACTACCACAGGGTTGAGAATGGCAGCAAGTTTGGAGGTGGAGGGGTGGAGAAGCCAGGCATTTTCAGAAAGTCCTGAACTGGAAGCTCAGGATCTCAGAGTCACCCCCCTAGACTGGGTGACCATTTCATAGAACACCTACATTCTATCTGCAAAAAAACCTACTGAGCTTCCAGTTGCCTGCCTCTTCAACACAACATCTTGTTCCGTGGCTAACACCTCTGCAGTTCACCAGCGAAGCTCAGCACATGCAAGAAGAACAGCACCTCATTTTCTGTTTGGCAACTCCACACCCTCTGGACTCAATATCAAGTTCAAAAATTTTAGAGTTTGAGGCATGTTTCCCATGTCTTTATACCCACCCCAAACACCAGACATTGTGATCACCTGGTCAGCTATTACACACTACCCATTGTTAGCCACTAATTGCCCACATTAATAGTGATTCATTCTCCTAGGCTGACATTATTCATTCCTTTGTCTGTCTCTCCTCTTGTTTTGTGTCCTAACTACACCTACTATTTTCTCTTTACCCCTCCCCCCACTCTACCTTCTGTGTACAAACCAACATTTTCCCAGCTGCCATCAGTTCTGAAGAAGGATCACTGGACCCAAAACATTAGCTCTGATTTCTCTCCACAGATGTTGCCAGACCTGCTGAGCTTTTGCAGTAATTTGTTTTGTTTGTGAGGGATAATGCCACTAGGCCATTGCCTATCCTTGTGAAATTTATTACTTTTTGATCTTTATGTTGGATTTCCAGCGACACTTTGTAAAAGCAATCTTCAGCACACTGTTTATATCCTTTGACAATGGTATGGTTGCAGAGCAAACCAAATCATAACAGAGACTCAAACTCATTTCTTGTGGCTCAGAGTCAGATTCTACATCTGTTTCTACTAAGCATGACCATACACTTGCTAATAACACATGGCATTGCTTTAAAATGTTACAGGCAGACTGTCCCACGTGCTGGAATCCATGAAACCAGAAGCATGGCCCATGAGAGCTTTGACAGGAAAAGATAAGAACAAGAATACCAGGTTATAGTCCAACAGGCTTATTTGGAAGTACTAACTTTCAGAGCGCTGCTCCTTCATTAGGTAGTTGTGGAGTATATATACTCCACACTTCCAAATCAAGAGCAAGAATGAGTGAGAACTTGTAATCTGAGGTTCTAAAGGTTGAAGTGGAAGTTAAGTCAGAATTTAAGCACTTCACAGATTGTGGGCCCAGTCAACAACTCAAGTCACTTTCCTCACCTGACCAGATTATAGTTTATCAGCGATGTCCTAGGTCCTGGATAGGTGGCCATTTACATTTGAATATATTCATTTTATTATAGTTCTTCATAGTTCAGCAGTGCATTTATTTCAGAAAAAATAGCAAATAAGAAAGGCCAACGTGTAACTGAGTCTGATTTAATGTGTTGCTACTAGGCAAGAAATAAAGCAAATTGATTATGTCAGGTTGCTTTTAATGGTAAAAATAAATAAATTCACACATAGTTGACTCTTGCAGGTTTTATTTTATGGAAGACATTTGAGTGCCTGTATCAATGATGATAGGTCAAATAAAGGATTTCTCTCAGATGGATTCAAGTCTGAAGTGGGGAGCTTTTAGATAGGTAAATTGACAATTTCACATATTTCACAAGGTAATGGTGTATGATAAGACTATGAGAAATGTCTTCACTAAAAGGGTTATGAATCATTTAAATATTCCACAGGGAAGCATATTCCTTTTGTGTGCTGCCATTTGTATCTTCTAAGTTACTGGCTTCTTTAGGGGCTAATGCAGTCTAGTCTGTGACTACTGTATGATTAGTGGACCTTCTGGTCAACTGAAAATAGTTGTGTAGAATAAGAAAAAGGCAAGTTAATGCATAAGGATAACCTCTACAGGCTGTTAGAAGGACCTTGACTCTGTTTCCCAAGGATCCCACAGTACATTCCTGATAAGTCGTTGTGATATCATTGCAGTGGGGACGCTCATTACACTCAACTGCATAGGAACATAGGAACAGGAGTAGGCCATTCAGACCCTCAAACCTGTTCCTCCATTAAATGAGATCATAGCTGATCTGTGGTCTAGATCTATATACCTGCCTTTGGCCTACATCCCTTTTGTTGCTTATCTCAGATTTAAAATGAACAATTGATTCAGCAACCACTGCATTTGTGGAAAAGCGTTCCCAAAATCTGCCATCCTTTCTGTGCTTCCTAACATTTCTCTTTGTCCTTCCAGACCCATATAAACATCTTTTCACAATCTATGTTCTGATAACTATTACTTTTAAACATTATTAATATTAAATTTCCCCTATCCCACGTTCCTCCAGCTCTTGAGTTTACAAATTCAAATCTGGAGATGTTACTATTTTCCCCAAATATGTTCTCTTCAGACTTAGAAGACTGACAGTTTGTTGGATTGAAGGTAATTGTCTTGGATTATCTTCCTGATGGTTTGAGGTCTCCTCAGTTATCAGGTTTATCAATTGGTTAATTCCAATAAGTAATCTGTGGATGCCTTAGTCATAGCAAGGTAAGGGTCCCACGTAGCCTCTTTTGTACAGCCACTTTTGGTAAAATGAACAATGTAGATTGACATTCTTTTGCATCTCTATGGCCAATCATACTTACTCTGTTTAAACCACAGACTCACATTCAATGCCCAAACCCTGCACTGGCAAATTTCTCACATTGTTACATTAATTGTAATGGATGGACTGTTGAGCAATATAGGATTGATTTTTATCATATGCCATTTGCTCATCATGAAGGTGTAAGTGTGGATTTAATTTCTTAGATGGATTTTCGGGAAGTTGATTCTTCAGCTATCGGACAATACTAGACCACACTGGATTATGGCATACCTATAATTCAATAACAGCTGTGTAAAAACTTTGTTTCTTTATCAAACTCAATTGAACCAATCTGATCCCATGTCTGGCCTTACTATTAAACTGTAAGCTGTTGACATGCTCAAATTGGCTGTGCAGTGGCTGAAGCACTCATTCTCAAATTATGGCCTATTGTCCAAAATGACAAGGTGCAAATATCTCATGGAAGACTCAATTAACTGCTTCCATTGTTGGTGTACACAATCTCTTCAGCATGATTCATTGGGAGAAAAGAACGATGACCATGTGGTAAGAACTTTCATTGAACACAAACAAATCTATTCCCACACGCTCTCAGGGTTTGATTGGGAACCTGATAGGTATTTATCATTTTCTTTGTCTGGTCTGGGAATGGGCATATCTGACAACTGGCAAAGAGTTCCTCAATGTCCCTGGCAGTCCCACGTCCACCACACTATAATCAAATTCTGACTCTGCACTTGGTGATTAACTAGCATCCTTAGTACAGCTTCCCCAAGATTTTCTCTTGAAGTAAAGCTATGATGAACAACTGTTCATCTCAAACAAGGATGTCATCAACAATGGGAAAATAATTCCTGTGTTTGAAATATATTTTCATAGTAAAACCACTGAGCCATTGCTGCAGCAAGTCCTCAGTTCAATATCAGCAGATGTTGAGACATTGCTAGTGTTTCTTGTTGAACCTGGTCAAGCCAGCTATGACTTTCTGGCTATTGTGTGGCCAAAGACTGAGTGTATGACTCAATTTCTTATGTAAAATCATATCACAATTGGTAAGGCTGCCAAATATCATTTTGGAGAGCTCATTTGCTGTTATTTGCAATTTTCCCTCCATAGAAATTATTTTCTAAACAAACTTCATATCACAAGTTGAAATCTTTTTTTCTTGGAGGCATTCTTACAAGCTCTTTCTCATCCAGTACCAATGCTTTGTGATCTGTTTTGATGACTCCTTTTAACCCAGATGTGATCTGAAAATCTTCCACAAACTCATTTAACTGAGGTATCTTCCTTCTCAATCACAGAATCTTATGATTCTCTGTCAGATAATACTTACGATGCATAGTAGACTGGTTTGCAACACCCATCCAGCTGTTTCTGGAAGAGTGAGGCTACTACAGCTGCTTCAGCTGTTATTATCATTGGAAATGAAAGACCATGATGTGCTAAGACATCTGTAAGCATCAAACTTTACTTAATCGTTTAAAAAATATTCCCTTGATAAGATTTCCAACAGCGTTCTTGTGTCTTCTTGTGAGTTGTTTCAGGTGCTGTGAAATGGTTGCTAAGTTTGAAAGACATTTAACCAACTGATTCACTGCACTCAAGAAACTTTGAAAATCCTGAACAGGCTTTGAAGTGGGGAGCTTTGTAGTGGCTTTAGCCTTCTAAGGACCCACCATTATGCCTTCACTGCTGATAGTGTGTCCCAAAAATGGATCAATTCTTCTGTGGATTCACACTTGCTCTTAAGCATGAGACCCTTTTCTTGTAAACATTTTCATACTAATTGCACTTATTGATCAAGCTCTGAAACCGTTGTTTCATGGATCAGTATGTCATCTATGTGATATATGATTCTGTGAGAAACTTGTAAAATACTTAACATGGTTGATTAATGAATTTCTACAATTCCAAATGATAACCTGTTGAAACAAAATTTTCTGAAAGGAATTATTCATATGATAAACAATCTTGTTTGCTCATCAATAGCACTTGCCAAAATACATTATTTACATTGAATTTTGTGAAGATTCTGCTTTCATAAGGTTTAGGAAAAGTTTTATTAACTGTGGACATAGGATGAATTTCTCTCACTATTGGCTAGCTGAGTTGTGAAAGATCAATACAAATTCAAATAGTACAATTATACTTGGATATTGTAACCATACCCTAACATAACACTGATACAGATGTAAGTTAGCTCGCTGAGCTGGAAGGTTCGTTTTCAGATGTTTCATCACCATACTCCGTAACATCATCAGTGAGCCTTCGGTGAAGCACTGGTGTTAAGTCCTGCTTTCTATTTATGTGTTTAGGTTTAAACTGGCCCAAAGATGGGAAACCAATGCCATCCACCAGAGCGCCACTGGCAAACAGCTGCACTTAGAAACATAGAAAAGTACAGCACAAAACAGCCCTTTGGCCCACAATGTTGTGCCAAGGTTTAATCCTAACATAAAATATCGTAACTTAACTTACGCATTCATGTGCATGTCTAGCAGTCGCTTAAATGTCCCCAATGACTCTGCTTCTAGCACCACGCTGGCAATGCTTTCTATGCATTCACGACTCTCTACGTAAAGAACCTACCTCTGATGTCTCCTTTATACCTTCCTCCTAATATCTTCAAACTATGACTCTTTGTACCAGTCAATCCTGCCCTGTGGAAAGTCTCTGGCTATTGATTCTATATCTACGCCACTCATTATTTTGTATACCTCCCACACAAACGCGTAA
Organism: Chiloscyllium punctatum; assembly: GCF_047496795.1. NCBI lineage: Eukaryota > Metazoa > Chordata > Chondrichthyes > Orectolobiformes > Hemiscylliidae > Chiloscyllium > Chiloscyllium punctatum. The sequence goes on along the minus strand of NC_092750.1, from coordinate 44,254,971 downwards.
GGAAACAGGTACTTAACACAGGAAATGTCATCATCAATCCAAGGAAACCTAAACATATAAGTAGAAAGTGGGACACAACACCAGTACTTCACTGGAGGCTCACTGATGATCTTACCTAGTATAGCGACGAAATGTCTGAAAACAAACCTTTCAGCTCAGCGAACAAACTTAGATTCAGAACCTCAACTTGACTACAAATCTTCTCAGAACTTGATAACATTGTTTGTTTTGTGATTAGGGAAATATAGCCTATTTTTTATCGTTTCTGCAAGTTGGTTTCCAACTTTTTCCATGATGTGTATGCAAAAGCCCGTTAGTTTTGTATCTTTCTTCAATATATTGCTGCATTCAGATTTTAACCTATTTAACTCTTTCAAAAAATTTAGATATTCCTTTTCAAGGGAATTATTTTGTTTCTGTTGCATCTACCTTTTGAATGTGATTGATGTCAGTATGTATCTTGCTACTCAAGAGTGAGAATTGCTCGTTGTGAAGAACATCAAGGGTTTTTTTTTGTATTTGGTATCTCCTGTGTTGGAGAGGTGCTTGTAATATAGCTTTACCATTAAGTGCAATGCCGCTAAAACATATACTTTTAATTCTGTTGACAGTACACACTGTTTGTTCAACCAAGGGTTGTTCCATGATAATATTTGATTTACACCACGTGATATCAATAAATGGCTGAAGGCATTAAGTACTGAAAAGGCTGTGGATTTAACAACATTCCAGCAATAGTATTAAAGATTTGAGCTCCAAAATTAGCTGCACCCTTCGCCAAGTATTCCAGTACAGTTATAACATTGACATCTACCTGACATTGTAGAAAAATTGCCAGGTGTGTCCTGCACAAAACAAATCCATCTCAGCCAAATACCTCCCTTTCGGTCTATTTTCAATCATCACCAAAGGGTCAGTAACCGTGCTATCAAGTGGCACTTAATAAGAACCTGATACCCAGTTTGTGTTCTGAGGCCCACTCAGCTCCTGACTTCACTACTGTCTTGGTCCAAATACAGATGAGGAGCTGAACCCAAATGGAGATGTAAATGTTATCCCTTGATATCAAGGCAGGAATTTGACTGAGCGCAACATCAAGACACCAGAACTTGGGGGGAAGCTCTCCACGTGTCGGAATCATAACTAGCACAAAGGAAGATGGTTATGGTTGTTGAATGTCAATCACCTCAGCCTCAGGATAACACTGCAGATTTCTTCAGGTGTCCTAGACCCAACAATCTTCAACTGTTTTGTCAAAGACCTTCCTTTATCATAAGATCAGAGATAATGGGATATTTGTTTATAATTATACAATGTTAAGCACCATTCACAACTCCTCAGAAACTGAGGAAGCCCACGTTCAAATGCAGCAAGACCTGGACCACCTTCTGGCTTGGGCAACTAATGAATACTCAGAATGATTATTTCTAAAAAGGACAGAATCCAATCATTGCCCTTTGATATTCAGTGGCATTACCATTGCAGAATCCCCCACTATAACCTTCCTGAAATTATCATTGATCAAAAACTGAACATGATCAGCCAAATGGATACTGAAGCTACAACAGCAGATCAGAAGCTAGTAATTTGTGGTGAATAACTGACATTCTGACTCTTCAAAGCATGTCCACCATCTGCAAGGGACAAGTCAGGAGTGTGATGGAAAACGCTTTTATTTGCCTGGATGAGTGCAACTCCAATATTGGTCAAGAAACTCTACACCATGAAGGTCAAAGAAGCCTACTTGATTGCCACATCATAGAACTCCTTCAATATTCACTCCCCCCACTACTAACTCATAGTAGAAGCAGGGTGTTCCAACCTCAAAATGCACTGCAGTAACTCACCAAGGTTCCTTGGACAGCACCTACCAAATCTGTGACCCTTAATGCAAATGCAGCTGACACATGGTGCAAGTTCTCCTGCAAACCACTTATCATCCTGACTTGGAGCTACATTACTCCTTTTTCTTCCTGTGGTACTTAGTGGGGTTTCAGAGGGAAGTATGCTTTAAGGAGGTTCCAAGACCCTATGTCCTTCCAAAAGTAGTGGTTGCAGCTGAAGCTGTAATGACACCACTCGAATGTTCTCCCTGCTGATTGCCAGCTCAAGAAATGCATGATCTCCTGGCCCTTCAAGAGTGCTGGATCATGGAAGAACCACTTCTTCCTCTTGCAGCTGCATCAACAGATCTTTGGATTGGTGGTACAGCTGAGTCTGCAGTGTTATCAGTTACTGGCAGGTACTGGCTGGTAGTTTGGAAAGGCTGACTGCTGTCCTCAGTTGGATGGTCATTCCAGCCAGTAAAATAACTGCTGAAATCCTGCCAGCCACCTGAATGGGATCAGGAGTGGTAACTGGTCTTGACAATGGGACCCATAATACATCAATAATGTTGACATTTGCTAACTCTACTTGCCTTTCCACAGATGCTGTCTAATCTGCTGAATATTTACAGCACTTCCTGTGTTTATTTCAGATGTTGAGTCTGTGTATTATTTTGTTTTTATATTAAATTATTTATCTGCACTAAACAGTGTTCAAATCAACAGGATTGGTTACAGCCCAGAAGCTAGAAAACAGATTTGTGGATTTAACATACTATATGCTAATAGATTGTGTTATTTCTCTGGAAGTTGCATCTGTGTATTATTCTGGATCCTCAAAGCAATTGTGGTTACAGTCTAGCACTATGTGTGGAGTTTAATTTAGTGTTAGCCGGATTGTTGCGCTAGATCAGCACACCATCCTTTTATTTGACACTTAAGTTTTAAATTGATGGAATGAAAGCCTCCAGGCTATAATGACCCTTTGTTAAGTATGTTTGGGTAAATTGCACATGATCCATGTCAATGCTATCAGTCATTCTCTGACTACTGTTCCCTCATTGTGACATAACAGTCCAAGGCTAAAGTGCTACCCAGTTATTTTGAGAATTATACATAAAATGTTAATAAATAGCAAAATGAACTGAGTAATGAAAATGGATTGAAGTATATAGTGTCAGAGCACAAAAGAGGTCTCTCGGCTAATCGTGTTTACGCTGACCTATCTATTTAGCATAACTCAGTCTGATAGTACAGTTTTAATGCCTGAATTTGGGAGTGTAACCAGTGTAAACTTGATGCCATCCCAGAATCTATATGGAAATCTATTGCAAGTAGTCAGTTAATAAAAAGTGACTTTGGATTTCTTTGCAGAAATACTAGAATTAAATTGCACCTATTATCATTTAGTTCTTCCTCTTTCTTAGGTTGTTTTTGTTAGCCACTCTCGAAGAGATGCTCTTATTGGAGTATGGTGATATTTTCCTTTAGTTGAAGACTATACTTAAGGTTCTACAGAGTATCCTTAGTTACGCTTGTGTGAGCATTAGAGGATCCACATATCATTGTTTCTAGGTGATGGAGTCTAGAATAAGTTCAGCAACACCCTAAGTAAACTTATCGGACTCCCTAAGATTGGCTGTTAAGAAAACCAAGATAACAAATCTTTTGACTGTGCTGTTCTGGTCTCTGGTCTCTTGTAGTTGTAAAAGTGATTTGCTAAATGAAGTTTGGTTGTCTCAATTCAGTTTTTCATAGACATGGATGTGCGCCACTAACCTATTTACAATCCAGCACTAATTGACAATCACCCACAGAGAAGCTATAAGAGTGGCTGGCGAAAGAAGCAGAAAAATTCACATTGGTGCCATAGAGGATGTTCTGCTCAGGTCCAAGCTATTAAAGCAAAGCAATGGGAGCAATATTCTGCATCCATCTTTTGCTCTGCTGCATCTGGGAATGCTTGAAGCTAACACTGGTGCTGAATTGAAAAGCGTTCACTCTCATTCCTCACCGTTAAGATATACTTGTAACATAAGTATACTCCAATGATTTTATCAAAATAGCTAATTAATTTTTGTATATACAAAGCAGTCTGGAATAAAAAAAAGAAACTTACTGTGGAAGTTTGAGTTTCAATATAATGTCAGGCTAACATAGTGGGAGCACTCAATCACATTCGATTCAGTCTCTTCTATTCACTGACTGATTATTTCCATTACAGAAAGTAAGAGAGAAAAATATGATTATCTAGCAAAATAAATGAGAAGTCACTTTTTCTTCACCATCATAAAACATGCATAAGAGGAGAATCACTCTTTTGTGCTGACTGGTTTTCAAAATAACCAAATAAAGAATAGTACAAATAAACATGAGAGTTTTTCAAGTTTGCCAGACTTTTTAAGAACAAAATTAGAAAAAAAAAACTTCTTTATGCAGGAAAGGTAGATGTTTGGAACTCACTGATGTAAACAGCAGGTGATAGTAGATGAAAGGTTAATTTTAAAGGTTAGATTGATAGAATTTGTTAGTTGAAAGAATTACACAATATGGAGCAAAGGTGGATATGCTTTAATGATTCGGAGTTAATGTCATTGAATCAAGGAATGGCTTTGTGAAGCTAAATTACTATTCCTATTCCTATGTTCCAATGAATGAAGGCAGGAAACAATTGAGTCAAACAATTACAAGTTGAATCAAATATTCCAGAGTGGGATTAGGATGCTACAAAGGTCTTGGTGCCTTAGTTTAATGAAGAAATAATTGGCATCTAACTCAAGTTTTAGAAAAGTGCATGTCTGGGTAATGACAAAGTCTATACAGAACTTGAATCTGATATCCCCTTTTAAAAAAAGATTCTATCCCACTCAACACATACATTATGAGACAGCCCATTTCAATAAGATACCAAACCACTAGTAGAATTTCAATGCAGCATAAATGTACACCTATACAACTGAAAGATGCAAGAAAATTGACCAAAAGAGCGAGTTATGCCATATTCTCCATTATTTTTCATGACCGACCTGATGTTAACCAATGCTGTTGACACTGGAGATGAGTATTGTTGGGTAAGTACTATTAAATTTGAACTTTTTGGTGACAGTTTTAATTCTTTTTTATGAATGCGGCTCTATGTTAATTTAGTTACTTGCATTTGAAAAATTTGAAGCTGTCTTTTTCTGAACCAAACAGCCAATGTCTGCATCTGCATCTGGTAGATCAGCAATCCTAAAAAATAAACAAATAGGAACCAGCAAAGATCGATGCAGAGTAGACCTTTCATCAAAACCAGGTCCTGGTACTGTTAAGAAAGCACTGACAATTTTGGTTCCAGTAGTTTGTCAGTTGACAACATATAGGAGCCAGAGCAATAGTGTATGGAAAATTAAGGCTCCAGGCAAAGTCTGTTGCAACATCTTTTGATTCTGGCATTAAATCAATTTACAGGTTAACAATCAACATGATTGACCTGTTTCATTATGAGTCACACACCTTCTGTGGTCCTGGAGTGTGACTCCATAGAATCTCTGCAGTGTGGAAGTAGGCCATTCAGCCCATTGAATCCAATTCAACCCTCCAAAGAGCGCCCAGTAAATTGAAAAAGCACTCATTCACTTATGGTATACATGGGAGGTCTTGCACCTGTGATGTGCTTGAGCAAATGCAACTTCAAAATCTCTGAATGATTTACATTGCAAAAGTTCATAAGTATTTGCCCATTTGCTGGAGAAGGTTAATGGTGAGCTGTCTTCTTAAACAACTACAGTCCACATGGTCTCAATATGGTGACAGAATATGCCAGATGGAAAAATACTCACAAAGTTAATGTTCAGCTGTTAAATGGTAAAAAAAAAGCTTCCTCCATCAAACGACCATAACTTGTCCGCTGTCAAAAACATTTGCTGTAAAACAAGAATGCTAGAGTGCTGCCATCTATTGATCATTACTTAATCACTAAAAAAAATCACACTACTGCGCAACTGATGGCTTGAGGCACAATGGGTTCTGTCCCTGCCTCTCAGCTGAGAGAGTTAGAGTTCAAAGATGTGCAGGTTAAGTGGATTGGTAATGCTAAATTGCTCACAATGGCCAGGGATGTGTAGGCTAGGTAAGTTAGCCATGGGAAATGCAGATTTACAGAGATTGTGTAAGGAGTGGGTCTAGGATGGGCACTCTTTGGAGGGTTGATGTGGATTCAATGGGCTGAATGGCCTACTTCCACACTGCAGAGATTCTATGAAGTCACACTCCAGGACCACAGAGGGTGTGTGACCCATAATGAAACAGGTCAATCATGCTGATTGTTAACCTGTAAATGTTTCAACATGCCAATGGCAGTTTTTAACAGGGGGGCGCCTCCTGTTCAGCCATGCTAGATGCAGAATGGTGCCTCATAACCTCTGACTTCAGGCTCACAACCTGTTCCAAGAGAAACAAACTATGGAAAACAGTGTGAGCACATGGTTTGCTGCCCCATACATCTCTATACATGGGAGGTCTTGCACGTGTGATGTGCTTGAGCAAACGCAACTTCAAAATCTCTGAATGATTTACATTGCAAAAGTTCATAAGTATTTGCCCATTTGCTGGAGAAGGTTAATGGTGAGCTGACTTCTTAAACAACTACAGTCCACATGGTCTCAATATGGTGGAGTGTAAAGAAATAGAATAGAATTAGAATTGGAATTAGCTTTACTGTCATGTGTATTCAAATGAGTATAGTAAAAAGTTTACCACTTATAACATTGCGTTGGTACAAAGGTACCTAGGTACAGATTCTTAAGCACGAATTCTTAGGGGAAAAAAGAATGAGAAAAATAAAGAAATGAAAAGTCAGCATTACAGATCATAGGAATAAATTAGAAAAAAATAACAATTAATACATTGATGAAGTATAAGATAGTTATCAGCACCTAGTTTTTTATGATATAATGATACGGGGTAACATATATTGTAATTGATCTATGTGTTACAAATGCGAGATTTATAACATTGTTACATTTTGACAGAGCGTAGTTCATAAAGAGTTAAACAAATAGGGCTGTGTGACCTGTTATTAAGTCTGTGAAACAAAAGGCCTCAGTGACATTGAGGCCTATGTTGTTTGCAGAAAAGAAGATGTGGGTTCACACTAGGAAATAATGGCAGCAAAATCCTTGTTTACCAAGCTTAGACTACTAGTCTCTAAAGTTCCAGGAAGTTGTTAGGAATGTTGAAATGTAAGCAGTGTGATGAAATCCTTTTCCAGCATTCTATCCAAATGTGAGTTTCTTGATCGGTTACTCAGAATGGTTCAACGGTCAGTGAAAAGCAATTCCAGAGACACAGTTTAAGTGGACAGAAACATGCTTGCCATTTCATTTTTGGTGTGCTGATTTTAACTGTCCTGCAGGAAGAAGGCAAGAGCAGTTGGTTAGTTCTGTGTAGTCAGAGTTCAGAAGACATTTTGGAGAACTCAGAACGTGGAAAGGTTAATTGGCTCTGTGTTGCTGGAAGTCATGAGGGGCTCAGAAGATGCCTGTGATCATTCACACTTCAATGCAGCTGATAGAATGGAACTTCAAAGGCTCACAAGCAATATTGCTTCATAGAACTGAGCAAGGTTAGGCTGCTGAGCTGAATCACCTGTTCTGTGCTTTATTTTTATTGTCGATCTATTATTCGTATTAGTGGACTCCAACATTTCATATTCAATGATTAATTCCAAATCCGATTCACCCTGACATATTCCAAACTATTGGTTTTCAACTATGCTTTCCTATTCTTTTGTCTACTTTTCTGAGCCATAAGTATTTCTTGGTTGGATTTTCAGCCTCACTTTTATTCTCAATTATTTTGTAACACCTATCTTGCACTCTTTCACTATTGATTCATCTACTTAGTGCCTGAGAAAGAAAGAAATCATGATTAAATCAGTAAGGATGACATGAGTTTGTTTTTATTATTTCATGGGATATCTCTTCATTACCAAACCAGGTTATTCTCTCACCTTTCGCTTTGATTCCTTTCACTCTCTCCCATTCCCAGTGATTTCCTGAAATTGTCCACATACTCCCTTCAAAGGGTCCTAGGAGTGCAGACTCAAACAGATATGGTGCACAAATAGTTCAGCTAAACCACCTCCTATATCAAGCAGTACTGAGGCTTGATTTTCTCTGCTAAAATCACACATCCAGGGTCATTTTGGAGAGAAAAGATAACTTAAAGCTTCCTTCTCCTCCAACAGTCATTTCCAAACCTTCATTTTGCCATGAAGAGTGAAACTATGCATTCAGCTGGTTTTGCTGCTTTCCCTCTTCATTTGATCATCACCCACTCCCCTGCACAGTTCCTTATCCTCTTGTAGTAAGAACGGAAAATAGAAGATGACAGTAAACTTGTGGGAAACATAAGAACTGACGCGAAATTTTCGATAGGTATGTAAAGGGAAGAACATTGGTAAGAACTAATGTAGGTTCCATACGGGCAGAAACAGTGGAATTTATAATGGAGCAGGAGAAGGTGAGGACTGCAGATGCTGGAGATCAGAGCTGAAAATGTGTTGCTGGAAAAGCGCAGCAGGTCAGGCAGCATCCAAGGAGCAGGAGAATCGACGTTTTGGGCATGAGCCCTTCTTCAGGAGCATAATGGAGCATAAAGGAATGGCCGATGAACTAAATTTATATCTTGTTTCTGTCCTCACAAAGGGGTACACAAAGTACCAGAATCGAGGGGGAACACAGGGTTTCATGAGAAAGAGAAATTGAAACAAATTTTTATTCATATAGAAATGGTGTTGGATAAATTGACACGATTGAAAGCTGTTAAGTCTCAAAGCCTGATAATCTACAACTCAGAGTACTTAAGGAAGTGGCCCTAGAAATCATGGATGCATTATTGATCATCTTCCAAGACTCTTTAGACTCTGAAACAACTCCTACGGTTTGGAAGACAGCTAATGTAATACCACTATTTAAAATAGAAGGTAGAGAAAACACAGAATTATAGACTAGAGAGTCTGACAGCAGTGGGGAAGATGCTAGAGTTTGTTATCAAGGATTTTATAGCAGAGCACTGAGGAAACAATGGTAGAATCAGACACAGTCAGCATGGATTTACAAATGGGAAATCATGCTTGACAAATCTACTTGAATCCTTCAAGATGTAACTGAAGGAGTTGATTAGGGAAGCTAGTGGATATGGTCTATTTCGACTTTCAAAAGGCTTTTGACAAAGTCCCATATATGAGATTAATACATAAAATTAAGGCGCATAGAACTAAGCAGAGTACACTGAGATGGATTGGTTACCAGGCAGGAAGCAAACAGTAAAAATAAATTGGTCTTTTTCTGAATGGCTGGTAGCAACAAATGGTGTACTGTAGGGATTGGTATTAGGATCCCCGCTATTCACAATATATGTTCATGATTTAGATGAGGGAACTAAATGTAATATCTCAAAGGCATGGAAGGGTAACGTGTGAGGAGGATGCAGGGATGTTCAGGAGAGACAAGAAAAATTTACAAAAGACATAAGGGGCAATTCTTTTACACAGAGGGTGATTCTCATGTGGAGTGAACTTCCAGAGGAAGTGGTGGATGTAGGCACAATTAAAACGTTTAAAAGACATTTGGATAAGTAGATGAATAGAAAAGATTTGGAGGGATATGGGCCAGGAGCAGGCAGGTGGGACTAGTTTAGTTTGGGATTATGTTTGGCACGGACTGGTTGGACCAAAGGAGCTGTATGACTCTATGCGTCTATGTTGCATTTGTGATTTGGAAAGGTTGTGTGGGTGGGCAAATGCATGACACATGCAGTATAATGTATATAAATGTGAGGTTATCTGCTTTGGCAGCAAAGAGAATACGAAGACAAATTACTATTTGAATGCTGTAAATTGAGAGAGTGGAATGTTCAACAAGACTTTGTTGTTTGTGTGCACGAGTCACTGAAAGTAAGCACACAGCTGTATGTGGTTTTCATAGCTAGAGGATTCAAGCACAGGAATAAGGATGTATTGCTGGAAGTATGCAGAGTATTAGTGAGGCTACACCTGTAATACTGTGTGCTGTTTTGGATTCCTCTACTGAGGAAGGATGATCTTACTAGAGAGGAAATGCAGCAAACGTTTACCAAATTGATTCCTGGGATTGAATGAAGAGAGATTGTGTTTCTAAGAATTGTATTCGCTGAGTTTCGGAGAATGAGTGGGGATCTGATAGAAACCTACAAAATTCCAACAAGACTAGACAGGTAAAACGCAGGGAGGATGTTCTGGATGATAGGAGTTTTAGGACTGATGTGAGGAGATGTTTCTTCACCAAGAGAGTGGTGAGCCTGTGGAATCTACAGCCATGAATGTGGTTGAAGCTAAGACACTGAATAATTTCAAGAAGGAGGTAGATATAGCTTTTGTAGCTGAAGGGATCGAGGGTTAAGAGGTGAGGGCAGGTTTAGGGTATCGAGCTCGATGATCAACCATGATTATATGGACTGGCAGAGCAGACTTGAGAGGCTGAATGGCCTACTCCTGACTTTTATGTTTCTATGATATGGACCTCAGGAGGAGTCATCCACTCAGCACTTCTGGCTGAATATCATTGCAAATAGTTCAGTCTTATCTTGTGTGTTGATATGTCGGCTCTCCCATCAGTGATTTATGGAGCCTCCTCCCTTAGTGAGTTGTTTCAATGTCTATCACCATTTATAATGAGATGTTGCAGGACTGCAGAGCTTAGATATGATCTGTTAGTTGTAAAGCACATAAGACTGTCTATGCTGTTTGGAACACAGGTAGTTTTGCTGTCTTCATAAGAATGTGAGAAGTAGGAACAGGAAAAGACCACTGAACCTATCAAGTCTGCTCCACCATATTACTAGCTTTCCATTTTGTTATTAAAGATTTAAGAAAAATGTTAGGATATTTCTGTTTTGAAATCTGTACACCGGAAATTACTTAAAAAGTCTCTCTAAGATGGAGGCCACAGTAAACCATATTTGTTCCATGAGATTATTTCAAAGCCTTTTGAAATGGTGTTCTCTCAGCCTTAAATCAGGAAAAGGAGATACTTCGAATTCATCTCACCTTGACTAACACAGTAGGTCAATCTAAGGTGAATAGCTCTTCATACCACAACAGACAAAAACTGGAAGCCATTCAAATTTAACAGCCAATACATTTGAAAATCTGATTGCATCAGCTAAAAGACAAAAACTGATACCCATTCCATCTTGTGTGCAGAACCCAAGAAGAAGGCTTGAAGAAAATGCCATCAGACAGAAGATTTTTGACCGAGGGAAAGCAAAATGAAAAGATATACAAAACCAAATACTATTCTGTTGGAAGAAAGTGAAGCAGCGTGAAATTGTGAAACCACTGACCGAGCGAAGTACGAGGAAATTTCTCAGTTTCCCAGATTTGCTATTCCATTGAAACTCTCCATTAGAAAAATGCAAACTATTGAACGACAGAAGTCCTTTCAACTGCTTGATCTGGCATCAGTTGTAAAACTCCTTGCTTAAGCAACAAATAACTTAAGCACCATATCCCAACAATACACCACAGCCACTTATTGGGACTCTTTAATAATTATTCTTAAGCCTATCTAGAACATAGAGCATTACAGCACAGTATAGGCCCTTCAGCCCTCGATGTTGCACTGACCTGTGAAATCAATCTGAAGCCCATCTAACTTACACTATTTCATTCTCATCCATATGCCTATCCAATAACCATTTAAATGCCCTTAAAGTTGGCGAGTCTACTACTGTTGCAGGCAGTGTGTTCCATGCCCCTACTACTCTCTGAGTAAAGAAACTACCTCCGACATCTGCCCTATATCTATCTCTCCTCAATTTAAAGCTATATCCCCTCATGCTAGCCATTGCCATCTGAAGAAAAAGGGTCTCACTGTCCACTCTATCTAGCCCTTTGAATATCTTATATGTGCTGAAAAATGTGTTGATGGAAAAGCACAGCAGGTCAGGCAGCATCCAAGGAACAGGAGAGTCGACGTTTCAGGCATAAGCCCTTCTTCAGCAGTCCTCACTTTCTCCACATTATCTTACATGTCTCAATTAAGTCACCTCTCAACCTTCTTCTCTCTAATGAAAACAGCCGCAAGTCCCTCAGCCTCTTCTCATAAGACCTTCCCTCCATACCAGGCAACATTCTAGTAAATCTCCTCTGAACTCTTTCCAAAGTTTTGACATCCTTCCCATAATGCACTGACCAGAACTATACGCAAATACTCCAAGTGTGGCCGTACCAGAGTTTTATACAGCTGCAGCAAGACCTCATGGTTCCGAAACTCAATCCCTCTACCAATAAAAGCTAACACACCGTATGCCTTCTTAACAACCCTATCAACCTGGTTGGCAACTTGTATGATCTATGTACCTGGACATGGAGATCTCTCTGCTCATCTACACAACCAAGAATCTTACCATTAGCCCAGTACTCTGCATTCCTGTTACTCCTTCCAAGGTGAACCACTTCACACTTTTCTGCATTAAACTCTGTATTTGACTTAATCTTAGTATAGTAATTTCTAGTTGATAACTTTATCTCTATAGTCTTAAGGGACAATCAGTAACAAACTAACCTTTAATTTGTTTAATAAAAAGCTGGACTGCTAGTCTACTTTAACTTGAACCATTTTTAAGTTTTGAAAAGGGGGTTACATAAGGTATTTAGTAAATCCATGGACCATATTGCAGACATATTAGGTGGTTGCAACATTGATCTTGTGTTTCAACTCAAAGTTTTTGCACACTGTCCAATCCTTTGATTCCCTGAGCAGACTTTTGTCTAACTTAGCCATAAATACATTCAAAGATAGTGCGTCCACTCAGATAGAGATTCACATCACCTTGTGCAAAGAAATTTTGCATTCTCTCAGTTCTAAATGATTAACTTTTATCCTGAAATTGTGCCCCTTTTTCCAGATTCCCCAGCTGGAGAAAAAATCTTTCAGCAGCTACTGTCAAGCTCCTTCAGAATTTTGAATGTTTCAATAAGATCAACTCTCATCAACTCTCCAGAGAATATAGATCCAACTTAACCTCCTATTATAGGATGATCCTCTTATCCCCAGGATCAATTGTGAACCTTTGCTGTACTGCCTCCAATATAATTTATTTTAAATATGGAGACAAAAGCTCTCAGAATTTCAGGTGTGGTCTCACAGCACACCCTACTTTATTGAAGAAAGCCTCCTTTATTCTTATACTCCACTCCCTCTGCAATAATGGACAGATGATCATTTGCTGCCCAAATTGTGTATTAATTTTTTAATGTTCATTGTATGAGAACATGCAATCCTCGACAAACATCAATGTTTGTACGTTTTGCACCTTTAAAATATATTCTGATTTTCTATTCTAGTGAGCAAAGTGAATAACTTCACACTTGCCCATATTGCACTCTATCTGCCACCTTATGACCCACTCACTTCACATACCTTTATCTCTTTACCATATCTTTGTGTCTTCCTCACAGTTTGACTCCCAATTTGTTCTGTTGGAAAATGTAGATTCAGTATTTCTTTGTCTCATTTTCTAAGTCATTGATATTTAATGCAAATAGCAGAGGCTTCAGCACTAATCTTTGTGGCACTCCTGAATCATAGTGTGCTAAATTGAAAAATGCCCCATTTATTTCCAGTCTCTGGGAACATAAGAACAGTGGAAAAGGACTATGTGATATCCGAGAATTCAGCTATTTGGCCCATCGAGTCTGCTTCACCATTCAGTCATGACTGATATGTTTCTCAATTTATTCTCCTGCCTTTTCCCTATGTTCTTTGATTACCTTACCAATCAGTAACTATCTAGATGAACAGTCACCACTCAAAATGTTAATTCTGCTTTCTGCCCACAAATGCTGGGTTTCACCAGCAATTTTTGGTTGTGTTTCTTCTGGCATCTGTAGTTTTTGTTTTATCTCAACAGTACATCCCTGCTGTTGTATTCTAGCAGTCTCAAAATGAATGCTAACATTGCATTTGCCTGCCTAACTGCCAAATAAAGCTGCATGTTAACCTTATGAGAATCCTGAATTAGGACTCCTAACTCTTTTTGTTCTTTAGAGTTCTGAAGCCTTTCCACACTTGGAAAATAGTCTGTGCCTTCTACTCTTCCTACCAAAGTGCATAAACTCAGACTTTCCCACACTGCATTCCATCTGCCACTTGTTTTCCCACTCTCCTAACCCGTCGAAATTCTTCTGAGCCTCCCTCCCTCCTCATCACTGTCCCTCCAGTGAATTGAATTGAATTGAATTGATTTATTGTCACATGTACCGAGGAACAGTGAAAAGCTTTGAACTTGCGAGCAATACAGGCAGATCACATAGTTAAATAGCATAGATAAGTAAATAATAGGTAAAAAGCGGCAAAAACAAAAACACAGGTACAGGCATATGTTAAGAGTTGGTGCATCCATTCAGTACTCTAATAACAGTAGGGTAGAAACTGTTTTGAAACCAACTGGCGCATGTGTTCAGGCTTCTGTACCTTCTCCCCGATGGTAGAGGTTGTAGAAAAACATTACCAGAGTGGGATGGATCTTTAAGAGTGTTGGTGGCCTTTCCTTGATAGTGGACCTGGTAGATGGATTCTATAGATGGGAGGTTGGCCTTTGTGATTGTCCGAGCCGAGTTCACCACTCTCTGTAACCGTCTCCAATCTTGAGTAGTACAGTTGCCATACCAGGTAGTGATACATCCAGACAGAATGCTCTTGATGGCGCACCTATAAAAGTTGGCGAAGGTATTTGCTGACATGCCAAATCCTCAGCTGCCTGAGGAAGAAGATACATTGTTGGGCCTTTGTAACCAGTGCGTTCACATGATGAGTCCAGGAAAGCTTGTAGTGGATGACTACTCCCAGGAGATTGACACTGTCCACTCGTTCCACCTCTGTGCTGTTAATGTAGAAGGGGGCATGAGTAACATCCTGCTGAAAGTTAATAATGAGTTCCTTGGTTTTGTCGGCATTGAGAGCTAGGTTGTTCTGAGTGCACCATTTTTCCAGGTCTTCCACTTCCTGTCTGTAGTCTGTTTCGTCGCCATCTGAGATTCGACCAACTATGATGGTGTCATCAGCGAATTTGTAAATGACATTAGTCTGGTATTTGCAACGTAGTCGTGGTTATACAGTGAGTACAGTAAGGGGCTTGAGTATGAGTATTAGTGAGGATGAAACATTGTCCCTAATCCTCATTGATTGTGGCATGTGGGTCAGGAAACTGAGGATCCAGTTGCAGAGAATGGGGCTTAGTCCGAGATCACAAAGTTTAGTTATCAGCCTCGAGGGGATAATAGTATTGAAGGCTGTACTGTAGTCAATGAGTAGGATTCTTACATAGATGTTCTCGGTGTCAAGATGTTCTTAGGAGGAGTGAAGGGCAAGTGATATGGCATCTGATGTGGATCTGTTGGTCTGATAGGCAAATTGGAGTGGGTCAAGAGTAGTGGGGAGTCTGGAGTTGATTAATGCAATGACCAGCCTTTCAAAGCAACTCATTACCATGGAAGTTAGGGCCACTGGGCGGTAGTCATTGAGACATGCTGCATGAGCCTTCTTAGGCACAGGGATGATGTTGGCCATCTTGAAACAGGCAGGGACAGTGGCCTGCTGCAGGGAGAGTGGCATCTCAAACTTAACAACATTACCCTCAGTTCCTTCACCCAGGTCATTAGTAAATATTGACAATAGTTGTGAACCGAAGACAGACCCCTGTGGACCTCCGCTAGTCACCAGCTGCCATCTTGATAAAGACCCCTTTCTTCCCACTCTCTGCCTTCTGGCAGTCAGCCTCTACTGATGCTAGTACCGTGACACTAATATATCTTATTTAGTAACATCCTGCGTGTCATCTTGTCAAAGGTTTCTGAAAATCCAAATAGATATCTACTGGCTTTCCTTTGACTAAGTTGCTCATTACCTTCTCAAAGAATTCTAAAAGATTTGTCAGGCTTGACCTCTCCTTAATGAAGCCATGCTGAACCAGCTCGATTTTACCATTCATTTTGAAATGTTCCATAATCCCATCCTTAATAATGGACTCTAAAGTCCTACCAATAACCGAATTGAGCCAACCGGGCTACAATTTCCCATCTTCTGCCTCGTCCTTTCCTTAAATAAGAGCATTACATTTACCAGTCCTCTGAAACCCTCCCTGACTCCAGTGATTCCTGAAAGATCACCACCAATGCCTCCACAATCTTGAAGAAGGGTTACATCCGAAACATTGACTTCTGCACCTCCTTATGATGCCTGGCTTGCTGTGTTCTTTCAGCCTCCTGCCTGCCTACTCCACAATCTTCTCAGCTATCTCTTTCAGAGCTCTGGGTTGCAGTCCAAGAATTATAGAGTCCCTACATTGTAGAAGCAGGCTATTCGGCCCATCAAGTCCATAGAGCCTCTCCGAAGAGCATCCCATCCACATCAACCCCCTTATATTATCTCTGTAACCTTGTACTTCCCATGGCTAATCCACCTACCCTGGACACTATGGGCAATTTAACATGCCAAATCACCTAACCTGCACATTTTTGAATTGTGGGAGGAAACCAAATGAAGCTTGCATCCACCAGATCTGATTCAAGTTTTTCCTGTCAAACTTCAGGGTGAATTCTAACATACTATGGTCACTGGCCGCTAGGGGTTCCTTCACCTTAAGTTCCCTTATCATGTTTGTCTCATTACACATCACCAAATCCAGAATTGCCTGTTTCCTAGAGAGCTCTACCACAAGCTGTTTCAAGTAACCATCCCATAGACATTCCATGCATTCCTTTTCTTGGGACCCAACCAATTTGATTTTCCCAGACCACCTTTAGACTGAAGTCCACCATGATTATTGTGATAGCACCTTTCTTACATGCTCTTTCTCTCCTGATTTATTTTCTGCTACACATCCTGGCAACTGCTAGGAGAACTGTACATAACGATTATCAGGGTCTTTTTACTTTGTGGTTCTTCAAATCTACCTATACAGATTCTTCACCTTCCACACCGATACTGGTTCTTGCTCTCAATTTAATTTCATTTCTTACGAAAATGGCAACCATCCCCCTCCTCTGTCCATCTGCCTGTCCTTTTTTTAGGATGTGTATCCTTGTATATTTAATCCCTCATCCTGTTTTGCAGCCACATTTCTGTGATACTCAAAACATGTACCCACCTATTTCATTTACCTTGTTTCATATACTAAGTGCATTTAAATGAGACACCCTCAGTCCTGTGGTGACTTTCAGTTTCAGCCCCACCTTCTCATAGTTGTCCCTTTATCTCCTGTGTCTGAATTTAGATTCCTGATCCTTTCCATATTCTCTGTCCTATTACCTCTGCTGAGCCCTTTCCCCCTTAACTTTTTCCATAATTTTCCATGCAACTGAACCCACTCCCCTACTATTTCATTTGAAGCCCTATCTACAGCCCTGGTTAGAAGTAGGCCAGCCCATTGAGCCTGCTCACCTATTCTAGACCATGGCTTAACTTGACCCCTTATTTCTATGTTACTCCCATATCCCTTGATCTTATTAGTAAAAAATCTATCAAGCTTTTGTCTTAAATTTATTTAATGTCTGCATTTTCATAGCCTTTTGGAGTAGAGAATTTCAAAGATTCATACCCTCAGTGTGATGAAGCTGCTCCTTATTTCAGTCCTAAAAAACTTGCCTTTTATTCTTTAAATGTGTCCCTTCATTCTTGACCCACAATCAGAGGAAATGCCCTTTCTGCCTGTACACATCTCCCCCTTGAAGAATTTTGGAAGTTTCAATGTGATCACCTCTTGTTTTTCTAACCTACAGAGAATACAGGGCCAGTCTCCTCAATCTCCTGTTATTGGGACAATCCCACCATCCTAGGAATCAATCTAGTGAACCTCTGCTGCAGTTCCTATATGGCAAGTTTATTCTTTAGCCAAGGGGAACCAAAATTTGCACATGCTACATCTGACATTCGTGCAGTGGTGATTTGTTGGATTAGGAAATCCAGGCTCCAATCCATATTCTGGGGATGTGCATTCAAGATTAGAGTCAAGATTAGAGTGGTGCTGGAAAAGCACAGCAGGTCAGGCAGCATCCAAACAGCAGGAAAATCGACGTTTGGACAAAAGCCCTTCATCAGGAAGCCTGACTATGGCAGCACGTGGAATTTGAATTAATTAAAAATAAATCTTAAGTTACAAAGAAAGATCATGTTTATTGTTGTACTAACCCACCTAGTTCATTAATTTTGTTTATGGAAGGAAATCTGATCTGGCCTACATATGACTCTGGACCCATAGCAATATGGTTTACAGTACTCCTATTTGCTCTGTGAGCAGTAAGGCAGAAAGGCTGGCCTAGCCATTGATATCCACATCCTGTAAAATTAAAGAAACAAAACACAGTACTCTGGGTGTGGTCTCACCAGTGTTGAATACAGTTGAAGCAAAAGTTCTTTACTGTCTGCTTCCTGTTTAGCTATCTTTTGATCTGCTGGAAGTAGGGAATTTTGAAAAATCGTAATCAGCATTTTGGCTGGATTTGCAACTATTGCTTTTAGAACTGGTGGAGACAGGTCACAAGGTCCTGCAGATTTGTTAGATTTTACTCCCTGGAGTTTGTCCAGCACTTCTTTTTTCTCTGCCAGTATTAATTAATTTAATTTTATATTCTTATTAGCTCCAGCTTTATCCATTATTTCTGGTGTACAACTTGGATGTTCTATAGGGAACACAGACATAAATCATTTGTTCAATGTCTCTTTCATGTCCTTATTGTTCATGATTATTTATTCTGTCTCCACTAAGTGATCAATGTCCTATCTTCTGTCAGGACATTAGATATATCTGCAAAGTGGCCAATGCGCTACAAATTTGTAATTGTTTCATTCCCTTTTAAATTTAAGTGTTCCATTTTATAAAGCTTTGTGGTAAACAGTTAGTTTATTACATAACTATTGCTAGAAGTTACGAAATTTGAAATGGAGCGAAGTTATTAGCTAAAATTTGGATATAACAAGTGAGATTCGACTTTAAAAAAAATTCCCAGACAGGCTTATTCGTCTCGTCGGCCAGTCGCTTCCCAGTTTAGTCAGCTCTCTCGCTGTCTGGACAAGATCTCTGTAATTGTGCATTTTTCGAGACCACTCTCACATATCGCCCATTTCTGTGAGGGAAGCTGATTTTTTTTTTAAAAATGCCAACTTTTGTTTCGAAACAAGAACTTTAAAAGTTGTTTCAAACTCGTGCAGCGACGCGTTTGCGGGCGTGAAAGACAAAAGAATAAAAAAGACCAGAGGCTGTCAGTGTTGCCCTGTGAGACACCGTCCCCCTTTCGACCGCCTTGTGGATGCTGAGAGTCGGACAATCTGCCTCTCCCCCAGGAAGAGAGTGATGCCAACTGAGAGAGAGTCCGCGATCGCGGGATCGGCCTCCCAGGAGAGGGCGGGCTTTAGGACCCTGCGGAGGGGCGGGGCGATATCGACGGCTGTTGGGGGGAGGAGGAGGAGGAGGAGCTGGGGAAGGTGTTGCGCATGCGCCTGGCCAGTCTGGAGCAGAGTGTGTGTGTGAGTTGCTGGATAGAGCAGAAAGTGAGAAGCAGACAGACAGAGAGAGAGTGAGTTGGATTAAAACTACTGTACATCACCCCCCCTCTCCAAACTGCAGAGTGCCCTGAAATTGTGATACTTACTGGCAGCTGGGGTTTCTCTCTTTCTGAACCTTTTATTGCTTTCCTTATTTTTTGTTGTTGGGAAGATTCCGGGGACAGATGTTTGCGGAAAGCTGAGGCGATGGTTTCTGCAGCAGCAGCAGCAACTCGGGAGCTTGCCTTGCAGAAGCTGCTGCTCCTGCCGCTACCCAGGACGGTGCTGCTGCTCCTGCTGCTGCTGCTCCAAGTTACTGAGTGAGGAAGGGAACCGAGACTCTTATGATCCGCTTCATCACCTGTTTGTGCTCAGTGTCCTGAGGCAGTCTGCTGGCTCTCTCCCACTCCGACAATAAACCAAACAAACACCATGTCGAAAGTGATTCAGAAGAAAAACCACTGGACCACCAAAGTGCACGAAAGTGTGGTCTCCAAGAGCAGCCAAGGGGAGCTGCCTTTTGTCATCTCAGGTGGGGCTGAGAGTGGAGAGTTCTCCTACTTGCGGGAGGCGAACCAGGATCAAATCGTTTACAGCGCCGGCGAGCTGAGGGAAGGCGAGTTGTTGCTGGAAGTTGACGGAGTACATGTGTCCGGGCTGCCTCTCTATGATGTCCGCGCCCTGGTCAGAAGCTGCAAGGGGCCGATCCGCTTGAAAACTGTCAAACAAGGTATGAGCCCCAGGCCAGTAGCCGTGCTGGTGAGGCTGTCACTAGCTTTATACACACACACACGCGAGTCGCTATCCTCTCAACCACTGGGATCAGATGGTCGGTGTTTTGATTCTGTTTTGTTCAGTGATTGTTCACCTGGTTACTGTACTGTACCAGCCATGGTTGCAAATCCCATCCCGAGACATGATCCAAAGGTTCCACTAGTTTGCTTGACAATGACCAACTGGGTTCCTGTCTATTAGAGAGGCAGCAACACCATGTTGATGGTGTTTGTGTAGAGAGGTAGAATTCATTGGGCTACTGGGACTATGTCTGGCCTTGTAAGTTTACATCGAACTTGGAAAGTGCCCAGATCTATTCAAGAGGACTAACACCAGTGAATAGTAAAGAAATGCTGAAGACCAGTCCCAGCTAGTCTCCTCTTGACATGCTGTAATTCAGGAGAGTAGCAACTTCAAAGCTGCTTATAACTAAACACCAGCTTGAATCAAGGTTTTGCACTAATTTACTGAAATAACCTTCCAGCTTTATAACAGGGTCCTTTTCACTGTATTTATTCCAGTCCAAAATGTTTGCTGTGCTAGTATTTTTATGTTGTCATTTTCAAATCATTTAAATAAGAAGACTTGTCCAGATTAAGTTCAGCAGCCTGACAAACATTACTTGTTGAAAGAAAGGTTGACATTCATAATATAGTACCTTGCATGACTTCCAAAGTACTTTTAAAATGCAGTCACTCTTGTAAAATAGGAAACACTACAGCTAATTTGAATTCACCAAACTCCCATAAATAGCAGGAGAAAGTGAGGACTGCAGATGCTGCATGACCTGCTGTGCTTTTCCAGCAACAAACTCTCAACTCCCATAAAAAGCAACCAATAATGATGAGGTAATCTGTTTTTCGTGATGTCGATTGAGGGATAAATGTTGACTTGGACACAGAGATAACTGCCCTGGTCTTTGTAAACATTGTGCAGTGTGATCTTTCACACCCTCCTGCAAGCAAATCGGGTCTTGGATCGTACCTTATCTAAAAGGCAGTGCCACTGACAGAGCACTCCTCCTGTCGAGTGTTGTCTGGCTTTTTGTGCTGAAGTGGGACTTGGGGCTTTTCTGACTGAGCAGCAGGTGTGGTACCTGCTCAGCCATGAGGAAACTTTATGCCTTACTGCTCTGTAGAAGCCTTAGTCTCAGGTCTGCAAAAATGAACATTTTTTTCATTGACCTTACTGGGAATGTTTTTAAACTTTTAATAAGTGCTAATTTTAGTATTTACTTCATACGAATAAATTAATTATAAGAAATTAGTACTTTTTAGCAGGTTTTATTGGTGGTTTGTATTCAAGTTGAAATTAAATAGTTGCTGTATCCTGCAAGAGAAGCTAAACCTGGAAGAGGTTGGTGATTTGTCTGTCTTTAATTTGGCTATAAGTGCTATTGCAATTAATTCTGACTGTGGGGTCTCTGTAGACATGCATTATAAACTATGTCTACAAATTCATTGTCATGTGTAGCATACTTTAAGAAGGAATGTGTTCACCAACCTGTATAAGAACAGTCTGCACGCCCCCATCTTTGTAAACATAAAACAAATTTATTTTCCTGTGTTTTGTGTAACAAATGGGAAGATACAAATTTGGCAATGGAATAGATTTGGAAACCCAACCATATTGACCTTAAGGCAATAAGAACAATGTTGTCTGTTGGATTCAAGGGGTTGGGGATGGTGGAGAAGACGTAGGATTTTGAATCATCACTCTCTAAAGGTATGAGCAGAGTTCTGTTTCAAGGCCGTAACACCTTCCAGAGATGTTGATGACAAACTGTAAAATCAAGACTTTTGTATTTTGTGGTCTCACTCTGTTGTTTGAATGTGTCTCAGCACATAAAATACATTCTCTATAATCTGTATAGAAAAAATAATTTTTTGGTTCATAAGTTGGAAACAAAACTTCATTGCACAATTGTAGTTGTCCATTTTACCCTAACTTTTTGATCCAGTAGTATTGTGGTAATTGTGGAGCTCAGATGTAATGTAATTGACGTGTTGTTGTTCAGTGAAATCTTGCTTTGTTTAACAAAAACAACATAGTCTTATTACCTCCTCCTTTATGCTGGGTACAACCAGCACAATTATGTTTTTACAGACATGGTGGATTTAATTAATCATATTTCGTTGATAGATGGAAATGCACTGATGCATGGAGTTTTATGTCAGGTTTGAATTATAGGTTACATTGATTATATTGAGAGTTTTAAAGATGATGTTATCATTAATGGAATATTCCCACATAATTTTATCTGAATAAATATGGCTCACTTGTCCAAATGTTCAAAGGATAATGCGAAGAAAGAGATTTTGTATCAAAACTTGAAAAGCTCTGTGTCAATAGTTCAGAAAAAAATTACTAAATAAAATGAGGCCAGTTTGTGAACACTTAACTGGTTGAATAACTAAATAATTTCACTATGTGTTGTAAACTCTCTTTCTGCCTGAGCAGTAGTTTTTCTTTAAGGATGGTTGGATTACAAGGCATTTCATCACCTTCAAACAGAAAGCAACTGTAAATTCATCTTGTCACAGATAAAGGACAGAGTCAGTATTTCATGGCTACTGTTTTTGTAGTAATGTCTGCTGAATTCACCATGGCTTTATGTGTTTGCAAAAGCTTGAACCCAAGTGACTGCTTCGAAAACAGAGATTATAGCAAGATGATCTAATGAGCAGTATTGACAATGGAGTTAGTGAACCATCAGCTATCGAGGGTAATCTATGTAGTTACAATCCTTTTGCTATCTCTTGCGGTTCGTTTGTGATCACTAAGGCTGCTGCCTTTTAACTTGTGAAAAGCCTGATCCTTTTCCTGAGGCTGGAGATTTCCTGAGTTACTTGCACCAATGCCCTGATTCAAGGATCACTTTCCAAATGGAAAAATAAGCCTTTGTTTTTTGTTCTGCAACTTTGATGGTCACATTTTGTGTTATTGGGCAGTTCAGGTCAAGAAACATAGAAAAAAAAAGAGTAAACTGTTCATCTCCTGTTCTGCCATTCAATTAAATCACACGCTGATTTTATTTACTCACTTTTGTTCCGTACCATTTTATATTTCAAGTTAACAAAAATCTGCTGATGTTCCATCCCAGCAACCACAACCTTTTCTGAAACAACAATCAAATTTGCACAACTTGTGTATTCAAAAAAGGTGATTTAATTATTAAATAGCTAAACTCTAATTTTAAGATTATGCTTTCTTCTGGATTTCCCATCATAAGAACTAGTTTCTCTAAAACCACGTCATTGAAGCCCTTAAACAAATTTAAATGCTTAAATTAAATCACCATGATTTAGCTCAAGGGAATACAAGCCAATTTCCTGCAAAGTATCTTCAATCTTTTGAAGTCACAATGTAATTCTTGTGAAGAAAGCTACAAATTCAATATCTGGTCTGAGTTATGTTTTCTGCTTTGAGTCAGTAGTTGGTGCAGCCTGGCTGACTCGTGTTTTTAGCTTTTGTGCTCCATATTTCAGTGACTCCCTGTTACTGTATTGATGTGGACTTTATGAACTTATGTCCTGCTTATTTGAAGCCACTGTCTAGTTTCGTCCATTATGAAAATACCACTTTGTTATATTGCAAAGAGTTTTGAGGAGTGTGGGTGAGATTGCTATAATTTATACACCTAGGCTGTGATGTTATTAAGAGCTTTCAGGAAGTGAAAGAATGATCACTGGGAAACAAAAAGTTTACTGACGATAAAATAGATTTCCATCATGGAGAGTTTTGGTTGTTATAAGTCAGAGAAAAGCATGTAACAGTAATTTGTATTTTAGAAAATATTGTTAACATGGGAAAACCCATCAAGGCTCCTTCTAAAGTATAAATTAAATTCAAGGAAGATCTTAAAGGAAGAGTGGGAATTGCAAAGATGGAAAGGTTTAAGAGTTGGACTTCTGGAGCAATAAAGGTCTGGATGACTTTGCTTGAACAGAAGCTGGGTGATTTGCATAAAAGAACAGAGGAATGCAGAGCCTCAGGAGGTTTGAAGCCCCAGAGAAGGTTATAGATAGGTTGAGAGGTGAAAGAAACCATGTTTGAATATAAGGATGAGAAAAATGTAATTTTTTTTGCTGTTATGTTTGTGTGGTTTGTTGGAAATAGCGAGAATGCCCAGTGCGCTGGAGTCTGGAATGTTTTACTTTCTGCTGTTTCCGAAAATATAACTGTAGTTCCAAGGTTATCCAGAGGTCACTTGAAATGGTGACATAATCATGCTCACTTATCTCACATGGGATTAGTAGACTGGCTAGGTAGGACTGTTTACTATTCTGAGGTTGCATCTGATTTCAAAACTGAAGCTTGAGCAGTTGTGTTCTTGTTCGCTAAGGGGTTTAGTCCTTGATTTTATTCATGGGAAGTCCACGGATGTAGTTCTCTTTGGCATTGTTTCAAATATTTAGCTTGCAGCTTCTGTAATTATGTCCTTCCAACTTTTTACAGTTGTATTAGGTTTATTATGTTCATATTAGAATTATGAGGTGGAAACTTGGGGTAAAAAGTTTGGATCATTTCTAAATTACTGTCTGCGGTGGAGGTGGAGAAAGATGAGTTAAGAAAATGAACTGGGGATGTATGTGTCATATATGTGCTAAAACTATACAATAATTCGAACTGCTGATAGTCATTTTATTCTATCTACTTTTTTTTTGTATTTACTTGTGCATGTGAAGTTATTGATTGCACGAGTATATATGCGATTTACACCCATTAATTGTTACTGCTCGGCGTTTAATTCAATCCCATAGTTTGATGTTTTGTACAATAAGACAGCAATATCACTGCTAATGACAGAGTGATAACTTAAATTCAACAGAGAGCCTGCCATGTTTTCTTAAATGGAATAATTTGGAGCTATTCTACTGCCATATAGTATCATTATCATCTTTGTATAGCTTAGGGACTTCTTTTATCCTGTGCAACAGTTTGTCCCTCTTTTGTATTCTGTGATAATATGGAATCGTCTGAATTTGCTTTTGATCATTATAATTTTACTCCTCTTGGAATTTGCTGACCTATTAGTAAAATAATCAGAGAGGCTAAATGGGCAAACACTTCAGCAGGTTATCACAAAGTAACCTGGGACATGCTTTTCTTTCCATTGTCCCTGCTGTCTGCAACAGACAGCTAGCTGCTTTCACTTGATATTTCTCTGGGCTATAAGAAGATATAGAACTTGCAGTCAAAAACTGAAACTGTATTATTGCTGTCTGTGGTGGCACGAAGTTCAGCCACACTGCTTCAATACATATCTATGGCACTGATATTCAGTGTCCATTTGCCTGTGTACCTAAATCTGAAGAAAGGTCAAGAATGCAGCACGCATCAAATTTTTCAAACAAAACAAAAATTGATAGATTTAAGGGAAGCAGAAGAAATTTGAACATTATGACTGGAATTGACTGGTTGCTTGAATGCATATAGCAAACTGGTGTGTACCTCGCCACTTGCTGCTTTATCTTTCCCTTGAGAGATGATGCATTGCAAAGGGTAAAAATATTTTCTTGACTGTTTATATTCTTGACTGCTTCAAAACATAATATTCAACGTCTTACACCTGGATCATAGATCTTTTGGTTCTCAGTTTCTAAAATCTCCAGGATGCATTACTGATTTTTCCCTCCACCCTTCCCTTTCTTTTCTACCTTCCTTATTTAAATCCATTCACCTTGTTTGAATAGCCCACTTCAATGTCTGTTTTTAAATCACAATCTTTGTCACTGGATTTGAAAGCCTTAATTCTGCTGAAAGTTGTTGTATTGGACAAAGTTACAAACTTTCCACCAGTGCCTTCAATCTGTTTATGGTAGTGTTAAAATAGACAACACTGGATTGCTCGTTATTAATCAAGGCTGAAAGATTGCATGCTTGTTCAACTGAGATGCTGAAGCTGTAAGCATTTTCAATATGGTATCGTTATCACACATGTAACAAAATATATTATCTTAAACAATCCTCTAAAAGCTGGAGGCAGATGACATTAACGCTTTCCCTCAGAGGTTGAGGTTACATCATGTTACTGCAACATAATTGAATAACAGAATGTAAAGCTGAAGACCAGGAGTGATTCGTGCTGTAGGACCATCGCAGCATGACCCTGAGCCTCCCCCATTACGTAATCAAGTTTCTCCAACTGACAGACCTTTTGACTGTAAGAGGAAAATCAAACTTGATTGAAGCTAATTGGAAACAGATGGATTAGAAAAAATGTCAAATGTGATTTATGTACGAGAAAAATGGTTATTTAAAAATAAATAAATAAACAAATTTTAAGTAAGTAAATAACCAGGAAATATTCATCTATAAGGCCAAATTGCAAACCTTTTTTTCCCTTTAGTGAATGAATAAAATCACACAGATATTCGATATGAAATGGAGAATGGACACCTTTTCAACTTTTGAGGTATTAAAGAAAAGCATGATAAATTTATATTAACAAGTAGATACATGACTTGTGAAATGGATCAGTAACAAGAACAAACACTGAAAAACTTCAGATCCAAAAACTGCCTTTAGAAAATACAGGAAAAGGTTTTGAATGTCACATTTTACCATTTAATACAGATTTCCTTTTTAAACATCCTATCAACGTGACTGTAAATACATCCCTGGAATTCCACCCTGGCCATCTGTCTTTTAGCTATACATCTAGGGGCTGTGTGGTCAGATATAGTTGCTGCCAATCACCATCTGTATGAATTGGAGGAGATAGTAGATGCTCAAGTCTTCAGCTTTTGTGCAGTGCACTGTTCTCAAATGCTTCTGTCAACAGTTTTCACCACTGAAAGAAATTGTCTTTGAATGTAAACCTCAAACACTCTCCAAATTAGTCACTGGAAAGAGTATATCTGTTTTTGGACTTGGTCAAAATACAGTAAAGTTTCCAGGATGGAATCCATGGTTTGCTCAGGTGAAGAAATCCACTGGAAAGTTAATTAGCTGTTAATAGGTTTTTGACTGAATCCTTTTAGTAGGAAGAATAGAAAAGTAGATTATTTTTGAAATGGGAAAAGGCTTTGGAAATCTGAAGCACCAAGAGGCTGAGGAGTCAGAGTTCAGGATTCTCTTAAAGTTAACCTGCAGGTTCAGTTGTCAAGTAGGGAGCCAAATTCAATTTTAGTATTCATTTCAAGAAGAGTACAAGAGCAGCTAAGTACTGCTGAGGCTGTATAATGCTCTGGTCAGAGTGCATTTGGAATATTGTGAGCAGTTATATGTTCCGTATCTAAGGAAGGCTGTGCTCGCCTTGGAGGAGATCCAGAGGAGGTTTACAACAATGATCCTGAGGATACTACAGAGAGCACAATGGTTCAGTGGTTATTACTGCTACCTCTCAGCATCAGGAACCTGGGTTCAATTCCAGTCTTGTGTGTGTGGTGTTTGCACATTGTTCCTGTGTGTGCATGGGTTTCCTCCGGATACTCCGGTTTCCTCCCACAGTCGAAAGATGTGCCGGTACGTGATTGGCCATGTTAAATTGCTCTGTGGTCTCCTGGGATGTGCAGGATAGATGGATTAGTCATGGTAAATGCAGGGTTATGGGGATAGGTTTGGGGCTAAGCCTGGATGGGATGCTCCTCAGAAGTGCAGAGTTGATGGGTTGAACAGCCTCTTTCCACTCTGGAGGGATCTGTTCTTCTTTAAACGCTGGTCATATGAAGAGTGGTTGATGCTGCTGGCTTTGTACTAGATGGGATTTATAAACATGAGGAGAATCTCAGTGAAACCGACAGAATATTGAGAGGCCTTTATAGAGTGTACTTGGATAGAATGGTTCCCGGAGACGAGGAGAGACTAGCACCCAAGGGCACAGACTCAGAGTGAAAGAATGATCCTTCAGAACTGAGAGGAGGAGGAATTTCTTCAGCCAGAGTGTGTAAATCTGTGGAACTCACTGCTGCAGAGGGCTATGGAGGCCAAGTATATTGAGTTTATTTAAGGCAGATAAGTTCCTGATTGGTAAAAGGATCAAGGTTTGGGGAGAAGGCAGGAGAATGAGGTTGAGAATTATCAGCCATGATCAAATGGTGGAGCACACTTGATGGGCTGAACAGTCTAATTCTGCTCCGATATCTTATGAACCTATAAGTCAATTGGAGACCAGTAACTCCAGAATGCTGCATTGCTATGATGGCAGCTTTTTGGATTATGTGAGACTTGAATGAGTTCACATTAAAGTATTACTTGCTTGGGTTTGTTGGTTTCTAATGTATATTGTACAGAGTCTTTGGCTGCAATTTCCTTTGTGACAAGTTGCTAATTTTGATTCCATTTGCTTTTAAATGGAAGCCATACTTTCTTATTGGGGTACAAAGAGTTTGGAGTTTGCCAGTGAGTCATCCAATGCAACTATTGCATATCATCCGTTATCCAGAGTGTGTGCCTGGAACAAACAATCTGTTCTTATGTCAGCTGCCCACACAAATGGTCATGAATGTTGTATGTCATTAAGATGTGAAAAATTAATGTGAAAAGTCCCCAAAATTTATATATTGCAAACAATGAAAGAAAGAAGCATTCAGAAACATTCAGACAGCAATTGCAGGAAACTGCATGGAAGTGAACTTTATTGTTAATGAAGAGATCCTGTGTCCTTGCTGGTGTTCCTGGTACTTCCCGACATTATTAGATGTGTATCCTGTTGTTCTGTTTTAGCAAAATGTTCAACTTAATTAGCTTTATCACTGTTTCATTTGGCAAGAAGGTATAACTTTATTACTGTGAGAAACACTGCTTTACTTTTCAATGTCAAGAGTAGGGTTTGTGAATGCATTTTGTGCCCTCCATTAGCTATGGTGTTGCAAACTCTGAACCTGATTTGGGACCATGAAGGATTGATAAGTAGGGGTCATACTATTGGATAATATTCCCAGAAACTGCAGGTTATCTCTTTGTTGTGACTGTATTTTGCATTAGTTTATTTTCATTTAAGCAGTTCCTTGGACCTAACAAACTCTGTTAACAAGAGACAGGAGTTATGCAAGCAAGAAGCAGAAGGTGTAATATGCAAGGAATGTGTGGTGGAACTCATTGGATAAACTCCAGACTTGATACAGCAAACTATGTTGTAAGACCTAAACAAAATTCGAGCAAACGAAGCTAAAGATCCCACAATACTATGACATCAAAACATAACTTCTTTCCCAATTGACATGTAGAGATGGGATTTTTCTGACCTCCCTTCTTTAATACACAATACTTGCATCTTTGTGATTTTTGGACTAAAGAATCTCCACTGTTATCAGTAGCTACTGCCAAAAGCATATTTTTTAAACTAGTTTGGTGGGTTTAGTAAACAAATAAGCCACACAAATCAGTTTAGAAGCTAGAAAGATTTAATCTTCACTCTGTGGCCAGAGATCTGATTTTAAACACTGGAAGAATCTGGGTGCATGAGTTGGCCTCAGAACGTCTGAAAAATAACAGGAAGACTTAAGCATGGTTCACCTTGCAACTGTTATACCCTGATCCCAGTTGGAAAGTGAGCACTTATGGATATTGACACAGAGGAAAATTGGGCCTGACTATACAGGCTTAATAATCTGTGGTTCACTCCGGGCATGCACATGTGCAGTGACAACTCTTCCTGCTAAGAAACATATGGCGAGCACGATCTCAGAAATAGAATAGAAAAGAGAAAGTATCAAATGGAAAAGCTTTTCTATTTCTCTGGCTCATCAAGTTATCTTGACAAAAGTATTTTCAGTATCTTCAGTAAAGATGGCAATAATACCCTTTTCAGCCTCAGCCTCAGCTGAATATTGCAGAGCTTCAGTTTGACAGTTGTAGAAGAAGCCACCTTGTAGTGGCTGTACCATTTTATTCAATGACTTTCAACCTTTTTTTTTCCCATTGAAAATTGTAAATCACAGCCATGGTTAACAAAACTGCCAATACCTTGTTTTAAAAAAAAGACAAAATCACTTTTGTTCCAAAACTGCATACTTCATATAAGAGTAACAAGGAAAGATTTTTAAAAATTGCGTTGGAGGATTTTGGCCAAATATTTGTGCCCTTGTCAGATGAAGGATTTGGTGGCATGGAATGCAGTTGTACCAGATAACAGTGTTTCCTTTGTACTGAAGGATTCAGGTTTACTCCTAGAATCTCTACAATGGGCTGGAACTAAAGTAGTGAAATAGCTGAAAGAAGTATATGTGTTTTGATGCCATAATATTTCAGCTGGATGCAGAATGTTTCAAGTATGTGTATGTTGACATTTTTCCTCTGCTTTTTTTATGGCATACTGAAATAAAATATGCATTTAAGAAAGTGCTGTTAAAGTAAGTAAACAATGCCAGTTTTGGGGAAATCATAGTGATAAGACTATGTTTTTCTGTTTTTCTCTCTGGATTTCTGTCTCCCTCTTCTTAAATGTTGACCTGTCTTTTGTATATTTTGCAAGTTCCCACTTTTTGTGTTTGAGTCCAGATACATGGCCTCAGTGGGTTGTATAGTTCTGGAAGGTGTCATAATCCATTCTTTCTATCCTCACTCACCATTCATAGCTGAGCATGAAATACACTAGGTGGAAAGAATTAATATCCTTGCTCAAATTAAGGGTTTGGGTAATAATGCCCAGGTGATCCAACATAAGAACATTTTTGGTTAATGAAGGAGTGGAGTCTTGGATTTTAATTTATGTTTAACACTGTATAGAAGAACAGATTTTGAAAATTCATTGTATGGACTGTGGACGTTGGAGACAAGGCTCACGTTGTTGTCCATCCCTCGTTGCATTGTTCAGAGGGCGGCTAAGGTCAACCATAAAAGTCAGGGTCTGGAGCCATATATAAGGATGGCAGATATCTTTCCCCAAAGGGCATCAATAAGCTAGATGGGTTTTGACAACAATTGACAACTCCATTGTCACCAATGGGTGAGTTCTAATTCCAGGTTTTATTGAATTGAATTCAAATTTCACCAGCTGCCGTGGTGGGCTTCAAATTTATGTCCCCAGAACATTAGTCTGTCTCCCTGCATTACCAATCCAGTGACATTACCACTAGGCCACCAACTTCTCGTGGTTAAATTATGGCATTGAAGGAAATACTTTTGACCTTAAGGTTGTGTCAATGCTGGATCCTCAGTTGGAGTTGCTTATTTATATTTCAGTCCCTTCCATGCGTTTTAAATTACTTTACTTGACTTTACAGCCTCTGTCTTAAGAGATACTTGTGATAAAATGTTATGTGTTATAATGATTGTGGGGACTAGAATGAGGAGAAATAGATATGAATTTAGGACTGAGGACAGGGAAAATCTTCTTGCACAGAGCATCGAGTTTGTGGAATACAGTACAAGGTTAGAAACAATGTCAACACTTAAGAATTGATTACAAAAACAGTCAAAGCAAAGACGATGAAAAGGATGTGGAAACCCTAAATTCATTTCGAAGAATAAACATCAAGAAGGGTGTTTGGACTGAGTGGCCTGTTTTCAAAATGTCATTTCCTCATTTTTTTTTGCGAAAGATTTCTTCCAACTTACTCTTATAGTGAAGTGCCTATGCCCCTGTGCCCTTGTACCAATTTTCCAACCAGCTAAAATAATCTTTTATAATTCACCCTAATGGAAAACAGTTTTACATTTTGCTAAGAGGGATCATTTCCCCCCTTATCCTTCTCCTTTCTAACAGAAATTTTTAAAAGTCCTTACTTTTCCAAGCCTAGTTTCATTACTGACATTCCTTATACCTGTTGTACCTATCTCGTCAGGCTTTTGCTTAAAAACAAAATCATTTATCTTATTACCCTTCCCCCTCCAGAGATCTGCTGTGCCTCCCATCCTCTCACAATGTAATTAGTCCTGATCTTTCAGAGGCCTGCCTCTCAGTCCTCACATTGCTTATTCAGAGGGTTAAAAAATGCAGGAATCAAATATCAGAACCTTTGCCCTCCCAAAGCAAGAGCTATGTGGCAACTGATTCTTTATCAAATGGACTGAGGAGTGTGACACTGCACTGATCGCCTGCCAGTATCCACTAGTGAATAGAAACTGCTCAAATTGCAAGAGAAAATACCTTTGCTAATCTCAAAAACATAGTGCAGAGTATAGACAAAGTGTACAATTTCATTGGTTTTAGAGAAAGATTTACATGGATGGATTAATGCATGTGTGCTGGATGTGATTTGCCTCCTTTTTGAGAAAACTATGACACACTTTAACAAAATATCTCTTGTTCATTGCGCGTCAAGAGAGATGGCATTGCAAAAGTAGTCTTTGGTAATAGTCATTGAAGAATCAATTTTGCTCATTAAAAATCATCAGTATTTTAATAAAGAGCTATTTAATCACTTGTATGTAACTTTCCCTGTTCAGAGCTTGTATGTGGCCTGACTGCTGTGTATATTCTGGGCTGCTGCCAGTGCTGCTCCCTTTTGGTTTCTGAGTGTCTCTGAGCTGTGGAAATCCACCTGCTCTGCCTGCTCCACCTGTTCCACCTTTGTGACGCAGTGCATTCCAGAACCAGTCACCTGTTTATGCTTCAGGCAAGGAGGCGCTTCCTCTCAATAGTCAGCTTGATTTACTGCAGGAAGTATTTGCAGAGCACCAGATACTGAAACCCAATGGTTTCGATAGTGTTTGATCTGCTGATACAAT
This sequence comes from Chiloscyllium punctatum, assembly GCF_047496795.1. Lineage (NCBI taxonomy): Eukaryota > Metazoa > Chordata > Chondrichthyes > Orectolobiformes > Hemiscylliidae > Chiloscyllium > Chiloscyllium punctatum. Next base: position 44,222,186 of record NC_092750.1, on the reverse strand, counting down.
TGTTATTCTTTGCCAAACCCAGTTATGGACTTTGACACAATTCCTGGCTGCAGCTTCTCTCTTTTAATTCTCTGCAGCCTGGAGAACTGCTAGGAGACCAAAAGGTTGTAAATATGGAGCTTAAACCCTGTTGTAAGTTGCCATAAGATGCAAAGTGTCTTCTGGATGATTACAGAATGCTAGCTCCCCAGCTATTTCAATGGTGCAAACATTAATGAAAAGCACTAGAATTCTATCTTTAAATTGGAATTGTAGTTCCTAATTTGGAAGTACAGTATATTATAGCGAACATATGGATTAGGAGCAGGAGTATCCCAACTGAACCCCCCAGCCTGCTCTGAAAATGTGGAAATTCACGATAAAAAAAATGGGATGCAGATACTTTGAGTCAAACAACTTTGAGTCGAAGTGTTAAACTTTCAGTTGCTTAAACAAGTTAGATTGACCAGTTGAAAACCAAATGGGTGGTATCCTGTTGAGATACCAACTTCTTGATAGTTTGCATAAAATAAGTAACAATGAATTTAGCACAGAATTTATGTAATTATGACCAATTTGTATCATGATCGCTTACCTTTCAGGGCAGGTTACAAAACAATGAATAAACATGGGATTCTGGACTTCATTAATGGGACATGCATTACTAAAGTCAGTGGTTCTAAAGGCCTCTTAAAGAGTAGTCCAGCCCCAGCTAGACTGTAATGTTCAAATTTGGACGCTACACTTCAGAAAGGAGATCCTGGAAAGGGGACAGAAGAGACTGCTAGTTAAGTTCCAGGAATGAGTTACAGTTATGTGGATGAAATGGAGAAGCTGAAATTATTATATTTCAAGCAGAGAAGGCTGAAAAGAAACTATAGAAGTGAAAATAGTGAAGGATTTAGAAAGTTAAAGGAATATTGCTTGCCCAGACTATCCAGTTAACAACTAGAGGTTACAAATTTAAAATGATTGACGAAACAACTGAGAAGGTGACACGAGGAAAAACTATGCAGCACAAGGATGGATTTTGAATGCGATGCTTGATTAGATTAGATTAGGTTAGATTAGATTAGATTAGATTCCCCACAGTATGGAAACAGGTCCTTTGGCCCAACAAGTTCCCCCCCCCCCCCCCCCCCCCCCAAGATATAAGGTGATGGAAACAGATTCAAGACTAGCTTCCAAAATTGGAGAAATCATTGAAGAAAAAAAATTACAAAGGCGATGAGGAAATGGGACAAACTGTTTTGATCTTTGAAAGAATAAGAATAACTCCATGTACTAAGTGACCTTATGCTGTGCTGTTCTATTTTATGATTGTAACAATGATTTTTATTGTTCACTAATACTTCTTTTTAAAACCATGACTTCATAATAAGCTAGTTTCCTCTAACAGATGTGCTAATAGAGGTTTTAAGATTACAATGAGGTGGATTTAGAGAAAATGTTTCCACTTGTGAGGAACTCCTAAATCTGTAGCTGTGTTTATAAGATGGCTGTCAGTAATCTAATGGGGGAGTTCTTGAGGACTTGTTTACACAGTGGGTGGTTATGTGAACCTTGCTACCATGTGGTGGCTTGAGGTGAATAACATTGATATTAAGGGAAAGCTAAGTAAGCACCAGGGAGAAAGAGATCATGCTGAAAGAGTTTGAAGTGGGATGGGAGCAAGCTCCTTTGGAATGTAAATTACAGCATGGATCAGTTCAAGAGAAAGGTTGTTTCTGTGTCACCAGTGCTTATGTAAACTAAAATGTTAGAATTGTTGAATATTAAGGAATGAGAGTGAAAGCTCCCTTGTCCAACATGATGGGCAAACCATTCCCTTTCTTGAAAACTCCCAGTTGGTAGTGTGAGTCGCGGTTAAATAAGTGTCTGGAAAATGTTGCCATAAATAAGCAAATGATAGCACAGTGCTTCTGTTGCCGCATCACTAACCAAAATGTATATTTCATGTCAGGAATAAAAATGCAATCTGATTAAATGTCTTTGTTTTACCCAAAAGTCCCTCTGGCAGTCACATGACAATGGAAAGCCATAGTACATGAAAAGCAGCCATGTTCATAATGCATTTCTCCAAACATCCCCTTTTCATGAAAAGGTAAAACAAATTGTATGTGCTCTAATTTCCATTTATAAGTTACCCACATACCTGGTCTATAAAGAAAGTCGTCATGCAGGAATAAAAAACTGTATGTCCTTTAGTGTCTGTTCTGGATGTGGTGCACCGTGACTGGCTGATTCAGTACCTTAGCTTGAAATTCACATAAGCACTGCATTGGCTGATGCGGTACTTAATCTTGTTTGGCCAGAAGAGCATTTCCCTTTCCTTCCTCTGACTGGACTCAAGTTTTTGATGACTTGCACAGATGCGCTTCAGCATTTCTTTTCTCATCTCCTTAGTAATGATAAATCAAGTTCCTTTGTACACGATGCCACCTTGAGCAATTACTCCACCCCCTCAATACCCATTACATCCTAATAGCAATAGGTATGCCCTTAATGGTTTTGAGCCATTCTTTCCATGACTGCCACATGGAGCATTGCATCTTGTTGTGAAGCTTGCTTCATCTGAGCAAGATGCTTGTCTGTTGTATTCAGCATTCCTGTTGGGTTGCTGTCTTCCAGGCCGTGTTGTCCCATTAGTGTTCATTGAAAAAAAAATCAGATTGTACTGATGTTGTCAACTTGACTTGAAAAGGAGTGTAGCTCTCAACAGGTATGTCAGTGATGTACAACTGTTTCCATTGCTCATTTTTTTACTTGCAAAAAATATCTCTGCAAATGAAGTAATATAATTTTGTAGGTAGCTTGGAATAGACATAAGTGATTTGAGAAAAGTGCTTTTAAGTGGCTTGTGGTCAGATTCTGCTGTCACTTTGCTCCCAAACAGGTTCTAAATAAAATAGACATGAGCAAAAACAATGGCCAGGCCCTCTTTCTCGAACCGTGCACGGCATTTGTCAGCTTTTAAAAAAATATTCTGGATACAAATGCAATTGGATTTCTTTGCTGCGTACGGATTGCTCCAAGCCCTCTTTCACTGACATCATGGTGTGTTTGTAAATAACAACATTATTAGGAAGTTCAAAGTGAATTTGAAAGACCTTCAGAATTCCACAAGTTGTTTTTCCTGCTCCGCGTTGAGGCCTAGGGTTCATTACAATTTGTAACATTGGTTGGAATTTACCAGTGGCCAGGTGGTTATTTGTGAAGTGTCGGGAATTGAGCATTGGGACCCTGCAGAATCCCTGATGTGGCAGACTCTAAGGGAATTGACCAAAAAGTTGAAGGTTCGATGCATAATTCCCTTACACTGGGAATCCTCAAAATTATCCATTTAAATTGAATACCTTGGGAGAGTTCTACTGTTGCAAAATGTTTCAGAAAAGATTATTAGATTTAAAAATCTAATTCCTGGCCAACTATTCAACTGAACTCCTCCCAACTTACTGTTCAACCCCCAAGTACACCCAGACCCTGAAACAACACCCTTCTCCACTACCAGACTCTATGTCCACTTTTCCATCTCTTGCCTGGGGATCTGAGCTAACATTAATCCCTCCCTCCCCATTCCTGCTTGCCAGAAACAACATTCCCAACCCCTCTGGCTGGACCTGATGATTCTCACCTCTCCTGACTTACCCTCGGCACTTCCTCACTTTCTTGGCACCCTACTCAGTTTTTGCTCGGGCTGGGGGAAGAGGTAGGTGGGATGGCAATAGGTGGATGCAAGTAGGAGGTGATTGTGATTGGTCATTGGGAAGGGTGGAGTGGATAGGTGGGAAGGAAGATGGACAGATTTGGTCAGGTCAAAGGGGTGGGGTAGAGAGGGAAGGCTGAACCTGGGATGAGGTTTGGGGAGGTGGGGGTGAATTCTTTGTTAAGGCTGTATGGTTGTAAGCTCCTGAGGCAAACGATGAAATGTTCTTCCTCCAATTTGTGTGTGGCCTTATTTTGATGGGTGGAGGATATCTCGTCGGAGGAGTTGGTGGGGGGAGATGGCTGGCAACAATGAGGTCGGGTTGATTGAACGTGCAGACCATAAATATTCCTGGAACTGATCCTCGGGTTTGTGCTTGATCTCTCCAACGTAGAGGAGACTGCATCGGGTGCAATGGATGCAATAAATCAGGTTAGAGAAAATGCAGGTGAATCTCTATCAGACTTGGAATGATTCTTTGAGACCTTGGATGGAGGTAAGAGGGGAGGTGTGAAAGCAGGTTTTGCACTTCCTGTGGCTGCAGAGAAAGGTGCCAGGTGTGGAGGAGAGGTTGGTGGGGAGTGTGGACCTAACAAGGGAGTCTGGAGGGAATGGTCCCTGCAGAAAGGGGACAGAGGTGGGGAGGGAAATATAATTTTGGTGGTGGGGTCAGACTGCAGGTGGTGGAAATGGCTGAGAATTATGCACTGGATTTGGAGGTTACTGGGGTGGAATGTGAGGATCAGAGGGACTCTATCCTTGTTGTGGTTGTGAGGGGAGATGCAGTTGAGGGCATTGTTGACCACTGTGGTGGGGGGGAGGGAATTGGGGTCCTTGAACAGGGAGGACGTCTGGGATGTCCTGGAGTGGAATTGCTTATAATGGGAGCAGATGAGGTGGAGATGGAGGATTTGGGAGTATGGGATCGCATTTGTGCAGGAGGTGTTTGGGAGAAGGTGTAGTCGAGGTAGCTGTAGTCATTGGTGGGATTATAATAGATGTTGGTGCTGAGTTGGTTGTTGGAGATGGAGAGATTCAGGAAGGGGACGGAGGTGTCAGAGTTGGCCCAGGTGAATTTGAGGTCAGGATGGAAGGTATGAGTGAAGTTGATGAACTGTTTGAGCTCCTCATGGGAACACAAGGCAGTACTGATACAGTCATCGATGTAGTGGAGGAAAAGATGGGGGATGGTGCTGGTGTAGCTGCCCTCTTCCTCACTCCTCCCCTTTTACCTCTGTCCAAGGTCCCAAAAAATCATTCCAAGTCCGGCAGAGATGCATCTGCATTTCCACTAACATGATTTATTGCATCTGTTGCTCCCAATATAGTCTCCTCTACATTGGAGAGACTGAGCGCAAATTCAGGGACCAATTCAGGGGACATGTATGGCCTGTCCACTCCCATCAACCCCACTTCCTGGTTGCCAGCCATTTCAACTCCCTGTCCCACTCCCCCGATGACGTGGCCATTGTGGGCCTCTTCCAGCGTCAACACAAGGCCACATGCAAACTGGGTGGAAGAAATCTTCTGCCTCGGGAGCTGACAACCATAAGGCCTTAACATAGAGTTAACCAGCTTTCAAATCTCCCGCCTCCCGCCTCCCACCTCCCACCTCCCACCTCATCCCAGATTCAGTCACTCCTCTCTGCCCCGCCCCCTGACCTGACCTAACCTGTCCATCTTCCTTCCCACCTATCCGCTTCGTCCTTCCCACTGGCCAATCACAATCACCTCCTACTAGCATCCACCTATCCCTGTCCCACCACCTTTCCTCCAATCCTACCCCTCTTCTTCTATTTATTTCTCTGCCCCCATCCCACACCTCCAATCCTGATGAAAGTTTCCAACCTATCAACTCCCCTGCTCCTTTGCTTCTTGACCTGCCATGCTTTTTCCAACTCCGCCTTTAAAACACAGAATAAAACTGTGAAAAGGGTTGTGACCCAACTATCACCCCAACTGCGAGAGCCCTATTCGATTTCAGACATGCTCTGCATTTCTGAAGGAGCCCCGTGGTCAGAAATGCAAAGCTTTTGAAAGTGAAAACGATAGGAGCAAAGTGGCAATCTGATGGTGACTGTCCCTCCTTGGAAAATCTAGTCCATTATTTCTTCACTTTATGAAGTTGCTATTTTTGTTTCTTCAGTTCATTAACTAACTCTCGGGCCATTTCATTGTTCTGATATTGAGACTGGAAGAATTTCCATTCAGGCTGGTGTTGCAATATTTGCAGTCTATTGACGTAGTAGCAGTAAATGTTCTGTGTGAAGCTTGTGGACTGAAGTTTTAATTGTTCTTTATTATTAAGCTATTAATAACAGAGCTTACTAATTAGCTAAGTAAGCTTATTACAGTACAGCTATCAAAATTCATTTAATTTTCCACTGCACATTTCTGACCACATGTTTCTAATGTTGGGAAAAAATGGTTTCTGGTTCAAAGCCTTTGTTTCACCCAATATGGCCTCAGCAGTCACATGACTATGGACAGCCACAATGGACAAGATTTAGCAGTGCACATGTGCATTTCTCCAAATACATCTGAACTAATAAGTTTGAAGATGTGTTCAAATCCCACTGTTCCTTTTTGGGAATTTAATTTCAATTAATTAAAACTCCAGTTTAACGAGCAAAAGGCATTTTAAAAAAAAGTCCTTCCATAGACTGTGGAGTTACTTGTTAAAAATATTCTTTCATAGTATGTGGGAGCTGTCGCAATTTGTTGCAAATTTCTAGTTGCTCTTATAAGAAGGAGGCGTGCTTACTTGGGTAGGTAAACGTTTTGTAGAAATCTCATGGCTTGCTCAGCTATTTTGGAGTCCATTTGAGATTGAAACTCAGGAGTGTGGGCCTAGAGTTGTATTTTGCCAAGACAGCATGTTGAGCCATCACGATTCTGCTGAAGTACTAATTTGCATCTGGCTATATTCTATTTAACTCTGGAGCAGTTAAAGCTAACAAGGCAGTATTTTCAATTCCTCAACTTTGGCATACCAGTACTTGCAAGTATCTATCTTGAAGCACTATATGTTAATGTGAGGGCTGTTGATGTTCTGCTCTTGGTCCAACCAAATTGTATTTATGTAGCTTCACATACACAATCAAACGATTAACAGAAGCTTATCAAATCAAAATAATGTTACTTGGGATGATAATAGTATGAACTTATAACAGCCAAGTCCCAACAAACCTGCAGCATTGCAAACTTAACATGTTCATCTCCAATAGTACGCTGCACTTCTCTCAATTGTTGTGCAATTCGCAATTAGGAAAACTTTGATTATGAAGTACATACGGCTTCATGACTTAACTTATATTTTAACTTGAATCACATGTTAACTAGATATTCTGCATTTGAATGATTTTTGATCCAGTTCATATAATGTGTTGAAAAGTGAACAAGTTGAGTTTGCAACATTGAGACAACAGATGTATTTCTCATTAATGCTGTTAACTTGCATGAGGATTGGAAAAAAAATATTTGCTGAGCTGTGAGAAGTATGTTCACCTCCAATTTGAACAAAATGTGAGAAGTAACAATAAGGGTTAACCTTGTCTTTGCAAGTGTTTATCATTTTAATTCCTTTCAAATATGCCAGCTTGATGAATTTTGTTAAACTAATGATCAATGTATTGCTATCAGCCTTAAAGACAAGATGGATTGTAATTATTTATCTATAATTACAAGCCAGTGTATTTTTTTCATGGTTTTTGCTTTAAGATTGCCAGTAAAGTGTATGAACACCGAGTGAACCTCTGATCTGATGTACAGTAAACTGATGAGAAATATGACAAGGTCTGATATTTGATTTAAGATAATTCATTTAATTTTTCAACTCAGCTTTTGAGTTTCATCGTGTGCTGTGTCTTTATTTTAGAAATTAAACTGAAAGTGTATGAAAACAGTGCCAAGCCCTGCCATCTGAGCTAGTTACTTTCATATCATGTGATATATCTATGCTTGCATCAAAATAATAAGAATATTCCATATAATACTAAATGCCAGCATAGATTATCCTGTTTTTCAGTCTTGTGCCTTGAGGATTAGTTAAGTTTGTTTAAAGGGATCATTCCACTGGATTAAGCTTTGTAACTATTCACAAACATGTCACAAACGTCACGGGCAGCACAAAAACGTGGTTTATGGTTGACGTTCAGTCTTAACAATGAATCTAGCTCTGCTGGAATTAAAGGATACAGTTTCCCTGCACAAAGTGGTGACAGATCCTTTTAAAGAGAGACTTCAAACTCTATGATTTTTAATGTGCAAAGGATCCTTGGAGTCTTTTTAAAATCTGTAAAGTGCTTTGTGTCAAACTCTATTTATCACTGGCATTAAGATTTCAACTTTAGATTGCCTGCATTAGGGAGTATATAAGCATGTTCAGAAAGCCTTTTATTCAAGTTGCTTGATGATTAGGTGGGATATCTGGAGCTGATTATGTGTCGGTAGTCTGATGAAGTCATTGTTACCTGACACCAAGTTGTCTAATTCTAAAACCTCAGTTAAACTTTCTTGCAGTCATTGTACAGAAAGTTCAGAAGTGTTCCATATGGTTAGATTTAGTGAGCCTTCTATCATGTATGTAGTGCGGTGAATGATTGACTGGTTTGATCTTGTTCAGGGTACTTTGAAGAAGAAGCAGTTACATGTTATTTCACTTTTTTTTAACCCCCATTTTCCATTATCTGATAGATTTTTGCTAAACTGCTATGTTAATTAGAGGGGAAGGACATGAATGGAGTGAACCTGCCAATGGTGTGGGAAGGAGTTGGGAAACTATTGACAGTTCATCATCAGCCTGATGAAGCTGCCAATGCAGTCTCCAATTACAATGTGATACTTGAAGTAATAAGCTTGTACATAGTGAACTCAAGAAAACCTGTGCATTTTCAAGGTCAATTTTGTTTTGATTCACTGCTATATGACAGCTTGTACGTGGTTTCAAAGGCACAGCAGCATCCATTCAAATTTACTGCTTTTCTTCAATAAATTAGTTAAATGTACGCAAACAGTGCCGTTGTTTGGAACAAACTTATGATAAAATCATGCCCACATATCACAAAGTTTCATGTGTTGTCCTAAGCATGAGAAAATCCAAATGGGCCTGACTTTCACTTCTCTTGCAGATACTTGGACTTGTCCCCCAGTGTGGTGCAAATAAATCACCACCTTAGCCAACTTTCTAACCAGATACGTTGTGTGTAACTTATCAAACAGTTCACTCACTTGGTGTAAATATTCTTCCCAGTTTGACAGAAAGCATCCACAGACAGGGTAGTTTCCCAGCCTCAGCCCTGATGAAGGGATTTTGCCTGAAATGTTGATTCTTCTGCTCATCAGATGCTGCCTGACCTGCTGTGCTTTTCCAGCACCACACTCTCAACTAATCTCCAGCATCTGCAGTCCTCACTTTCGCCTAGGATAGTTACATAGTCCTTCTAAATTTATTGGTTACGTATTGGAATTTTGCTGTTACTGTTTTCATTCCAGATGGCATGATTTGCATTGGTAAAGTCTAGCCGGTGTTACAAAAGTCAATATTTCTTTGGCTCTATCAGTCAAAGGAAAGTGCCATTATCCTTGTAACAAGTCAATTTTTTTTGACAAATCACGCACACCTAATCTGTTCAATGCAATATGAATCTGCTTTTGTTACCGCATAGACTTTGCAATAATCAATGCAGAATCTTTGAGGGCCATTTGGTTTTGGCACCAACGTGATAGGTGAGCCCCAGCAACTGTGATGTGTTCAGAAATGTCATTGTCCAGCATGAACCTAATAACTTGGCTGATCAAGATATTTTAAATTTTATCTCTCCCTGTTTTTACCTCTTCCTTTCCATTTCAAGTTTTCTAAGCTCTATGCCCCTCTATTTTTCTTTATTCTCCAATTCAAGTCATTTTATTTCTTTCGTTTGAAGTCAGTTCTACCTGTGTATTGGCTACTTCCAATTATAACATCACAATTTCAAGTTTTCTTTCTTACAGTGCTGAATGTTGGATAAGCATTTGAAGTATCTCATCCTTACAAGATTCTGTTTTAACTTCTACCTTTGAATTATCTGCCAACGCTGTCAACTAAGCTTCCGTCAAATAATTCAAATAACCCACCAATATATCTTCCATTTCCACAATGCTGAAGCAGTCTTCAAATTCCATGCAATAAACCTCACAACAACACAGACATTATAAGTACAGAATCATCATATATCCTTCACTTGAAAAAGAAATGATATGGAGGTGCTAGTGTTGGACTTGGGTGGACAAAGTTAAAAATCACACAACACCAGGTTATAGTCCAACAGGTTTATTTGGAAGTATTAGCTTTTGGAGCACTGCTTCTTCATTAGGTAGCTGTGGAACAGGATCATAAGACAAAGAATTTATAGCAAATGATGACAGTGTCATGCAACTGTTACGATATGTTGGACAAACCTAGTTTGCTGTTAAGTCTTTCATCTTTTGGAATGAGTTGCAGGTTTTGGTTCCTTAATATGTAAATCTCTGAACTACTTTTAAGATACATTCTTGAGATAACTTAAGGTTTTATGAAAAAGATGACAGCTCAGCTCAGCTCTGAGCTGAGATGTTGCTTTTTTTTATAAAACCTTACGTTATCTTGAGAATGTCATCTACCATAGAATACCATCTATCAACCCCTCAGAAAATGAACAGGAAATGACATCACCACAAACCCCAGGAACCCCATCCAGGACAAACATATAAATAGAAAGCAGGAGACAACAGTTTCACTTGGAGGTCGCCACTGATGATGTTACCTAGCCAGGTAATGAAATGTCTGGATATCAAACCGACAGCTCAGCAAGCAAACCTACACTCTAAACCTCAACCTGAGCTATAAACCTTCACAAACCTTGCAAGTAGCAGTGTTCCGAAAGCTAGTACTTCCAAATTATCCTGTTGGACTAAAACCGGGTGTGTAATTTTTAACTTTAAAAAGAAAGGCAAAGATCCTTCTAGAATCCTGTGAATTCAAATCACACATGAACCCCAAGTTGTTATACTACTAAATGATGTTATTCATGGGCGAATGAGCACCCAGACTAACATCTGCCTTTATGGCTCGGATATTGTTTTTGTTTTAAATGAGGTGTCTTTCACTAAAACACAAACACGCAATAATGCAGTTTTGGCTTTGGTAATAAAACAGAACTCTACTACATAAAATAAATGAAGTTAAAATAGAATAAACCAAACCATTTACATATTAGAAAATTTTAATGATTTTGAAACACTTGGTAAATACAATATTCCCATCTATCCCAGCAGCAAACTGGAGAGAATCCCTTTTCTATCATGTCTGTTAGTTTCACTTAACTGTCGTTATCTTTTAATTTCCAGTCTTGAAAGTTTGAAAACCTCTTCCTTGAATATTTGCACAACTGAGCTTAGACTTTTTCAGCTTCATATAACCTCTTCAAGGCTCTAACCAAGCACATCTGGTCTGGAACTTTCAAATTGACATAATTTTTTTTGAAAATGGTTCAAAATTGTCTCCTTTCTTAGGAGAAACTTTCACACATCTAACTTTCCTCAGGATTTCTATGAACTGAAACCAAAACTCTTTCAAAGCTATGGGTATTTCCTGTAAGCCAAAAAAAATTCCTGACCCTCACAACTGAAAACAGGCTAATGCATTTCGATGATTATTCTTTCCACTTGTAAAATTCTTTAACTGCAAACAAATTCCCACTAGCAGAGTAGGAAATCTCTCTCCAATGCTGGTTTTTAAACAAAAATTTCACACCATGGCACCAGAAATACTGACAGGTTAATCATTAAAGTTAATTATTAAACTGCCTCAAAGACTGAGATCAAAATCCGCATGCCACTAATTCAAAATCCAAATTCTAAAATAAATGATATTTGAATATATATAAATGGCGCATTTTCCAGCACATAATGCTAACATCTAACTGACCCTGTGCAACTTCATTGAATCATTGAATTTATGGCACGTATAAGGAGGTCTCTGGCCAGTTATGTCTGTGCTGCTTTCAACATTAATCTTCATCCCAGGTTCATGCTCCTGAGACTGATGAGGTTAAACCCAGTATTGGAATAAATGGATAGAAGGGTCACAAATACATTCTCAACTGCAGCAATAAAATATTCTGAGTACAAGCTATGAAGGGCATAAAAGATACTGTGGAGTTTATGTATTCTTGATTCTTCTTTGAGAATTTCTCTGCAATGATTTGCCATAGTGCCTTTAACCAAATGATTAATCTTTTTATGGTTGGGATTTGTCAAAGAAAAGAACAGTACAGCAGAGAAGGAAGCTTTTTGGCCCACCAAACTGGCATCCCACACATGACACCTTTTTTAAATGAAAAATCTTTTGCATCCCTCTGGTCCAGATCTCTATTACCTGCCTATTCAGGTATCTGTCAAAATGTTTATTAACCATTGCTATTGTATCTGTTTCTATTGGCATTTATGGCTGCCAGTTCCAGGCACTTACTACTCTCCTGAGTATAAAAAAAATCCTGCCTGTCCCATCTTCTTTAATCTTCATCCTTTCAACCCAAAGCCTGTATTCCCTTGTAATTGACATTTATACCTTGGGAAGATACCCACCGACTATCCATGCCTCTCATAATTTTATAAACCTCTATCAGGTCACTCCTCAGCCTTTGATGTTCGAGTGAAAACAAACCAAGTTTGTCCAATGTCTCCTCATAGCTAATACCTTCCAAACCAGACAACATCCTGGTAAACTGTTTCTGTACCCTCTCCAAAACCTTCACATCCAGAACATTGTGTTGTATTCCAAATGTGGCCTAAATTTGTCATTTCACATTTTGAAATAAACCAATCCATGTCATAAATTATCTTTAGATGTTGACTTAAATTTGTTACAATATCCTTCATGAGTAAAATGTTTCAGCTGGAGCTTGTGCTACATTTTCTTGGTTGGACTGGGAGTCTCTGGCAATAAGAGGTAGAATACTGTGAAGACGTATCTGCAGTAACAAACAGGATCTGCACTTCAAAGCACGCTAATAGAGGAAACCTTGATTACATAACACGAGTATTTGGAAGAAATGTTGCAACCAGTAGGAAACTGATTAATATATGCCTTATAATATGATTGAATCATTTTGTTTCTCATTTTATAGAGATATTAATTCCCCTTAATGGGTAAGTGATTTTTTTTTGAGAAAGAATATCTGTTCTAGGGGTTGCAATTGCTATTTTCATTGCACTGAAGCATTCAAATGTGAATGAATCTGTCTGATTTAATTGCAAGGATAAAGAAACATAATGGTAATATTTCTGAATCCACAGTGAAAATTAACTCCTGCAAACGTTACTTTCAAACTGAGACTGTTCCATATGCCCCATCAGAATGACCTATTGCTTAAATTTTAGATTCACCAAATTAGTGTTCTTTCTCCTGTACAATGTGCTTTGTGAAGTTTACAGCTCATTATATTGTCACAGAACACAAACGGATAAAAGAACGTAAAGTGGTAATTACAGGATATCATTGGTTCAGATGACCAAGGTGTTTGTTTGTTCATAATGTTCATATCTTGTCATATCATTTTGTTTATATCTTGTGGCCCATTTTCATGTTTTTAATAATTTTACTGAAAACAAATTGCTCTAACTTCATGGGAAACCTTTTTGATATGTGGCTCGGTAGTAGTAAGAACACATGAAAAAACGATTTTTCTGTCTCTTGTTAAAGGTCTGCTAAAGTCAAGTTAAACATTAATTATGAATGAACTATGAACTCAGTGTATTTTACATTGGCAATCAAATTGTCGAGTGAATGTTTTACTTCAAGTCAGATGAAAAGAAAGATTTTAATGTATTCCCACAGAGAGTGAGAGTGAATGGTACAAGGCATTAACTCTGTCGATAAGGAAGGAATTTGTGTACTTTTACCAGGTTTAATGTAGTACAGCCAGGAGAAGATAGGGTTGCTAACCCTCCCAGAATGGTTGGGAGTTGACCAGATTCACCTATCAATCTCTTGGTAGCTATTAAAAGCAATCCAGAAGATTTTACATCATTACTTCTGTGATTCCACTCGGCAACTTGTAGTTCCTAGCTGCCCAAAGTCAGTTCATAAGCAGCAGGTGGAGAGTGATCATATAGAATGTAATTGACAATACACATGTACTGTGTTGGCTAACATCGCTGCTGCCACAACCTGCTTTTCTTCCCATTGCCACAACCTGATCCTCAAGTTGACCTTGAGAAAGACTGAGAGAATGAAGAAGGTGTCAGAAAGTAGTGAACAATTAAGCAAAAGGCAACTCTCTGAACTTTCAACTGTTCTGTCTTAAAAATTCTTGAGTAGCCAGCCTAGAAAGCTTTACACGTGGCTGAATAAAAGTCCCAAGGCTTAAGACAAGATAAGGCATTGCAGCCTGCTTTACTTGAAAAATTACAATGATTGAAAAGGCCCGAAAGGGTCACTTGTGTCAAGATTGTGTCATCAGCAAAGTTGCTGATTTAGCTGCTTGTTCTTTTATGAAGTGATGCTAATTTTATTGAGAAAATGTTTGACTTTATCTTGTCAGATGCTGTGATTATGGAGAAATAGCAACCATTGAGCAGGAAATGTCAACTTAGGCACAGCTTGAAGTCTGAACCTCTCTTGCTGGTATTAGCCATTGAGATTCAAGCACAATACCTCAACGCTGAAGAGACAGTGGGTGGGAGTGTTGCTGACTTTTAACATAGTTTTTCAGCACAGTGTTGTTTGATTTGTTTTCTTCAAACCTTGGGACATTGAACATAATCTGTTTTGTGAGGGTAAATCCAACATTTAAAAATTTTGATTGCGGGGAGAGAAAAGAGAAATCATAACACAATCTATGAAAGCATCTGAGAGAAGTAAGATGAGATTGCTGGGTGGATAAGCAGTTGGGCCTGTGAAGAAATCCTCACTCATGTCAAGCCACTGATTTTCCATGTTGTCACTTCCATTGATGTCTGCTAGAATATGTGCAACCAGAATTGGCAACTCCATAAGAAGAGAGGTTAGTCTGTGACACACAAGTGTATAGCATGTCTGTGATGCTCAAATAGGGCGTATCCTAGAAAGTTACTGTCTGACAGAACAATATGAACAATAGAGTGGTGCACAAGAAGCCTAGGTTGTATGTGGCTTAAATTTATGGCCATTGAATCTTTTCATTTACCTGTTGAGAATATGATAGTATTCACACTTCAGTATTGAAACATATGACATTTATTAATAGTATGGTGCAGTAACAAAGGATAAACATGATAATGCATTGGATTTAAGTCAGTTTTTGTTTACTATGTGACTTTGCAGAAAAGGGGGAAGCAGATGAAGCAATAGAAAAAAGTGAAGCTGGAAGCTGAACTGAGCATGATAGAACAGCAAGGTCAAGAGTGCTGTGGTTGAAAAGGACAAGATTGAGAACAAGGTGGATGATGGGCTGTGAGTCAGTGAACCTCAGAAGAAAAATATTGCCAAATGCATCAGGGAAGATCATGATCAAAAGAAATGCATCAGGAAGTTACAGATGAACTTTGAATTTTATTTACCTTTAACTCCAACTATATCAAGCAATTAATTTAAAAACTAAATATAAATTGCTTACATAAATCTTGTTTTTGTTAATTATTTAATGTTAGATGCTGGTGGCAAGTCAGCTGGTGGCTGCCACTACAGCATGTAAGAGTTCATAGATTGCATTGAGATATTGGACAAACACATCTACGTTGTGTGTCTGTATCTCGATGAATTTCAGCTCAAGCTTTGCGTAAATCCAAGAAATCGTAAGGGACATAAATCACTGATGGCCGTAGTTTATAGATTTCCGAGCAATGTTTGTAATGTTGGGCTAAATATAAATCAGGGTATTAGATGGGTAAGTAACAAGGAAAATGCAGTGATTGTTGAGGACCTAAATGATCATCTAGTCTGGAAAAATTTAGGTTTGTATTAACAACATTGTGAAGTTCATGAATGCACTTGAGACAGTTTACCAGCAAGGAAACGGGCTTTTAAAATTTTAATGTTGTGTCTTAAAACATGGTGAATTCATAACCTGCAGTGAAGCAGCCTCTGGAGAAGAATGATCATAATGTGTTAATGTTCTCCATTAAGTTTCAAAATGGTTTAGTCAAGTCTGAAAATAAGGTCTGAACAAAAAGAATGACATAGATATGAGTGACAAACTCCATAAGGTAGATTGGAAAATTGGAATACGGAAAGGATTATAGATATGTAATATCAAACATTTAAAGAATTGATTATTAATTCACAAAGAAACAAGACCACACTGAAAGAAAATGGTCTTATTGTGTCTAGTGAGACGATAATGCTATAATTAAAATAAGAAATGTGTCAAGTGCATGTAAGAGCAGTAAATGCAAGATGCTATGAAGAAAATTATGGTTTATGCAATTGCTGGTAATGCATTAGTATGTATTGAAGATGTGTTAGCAAAAAAACAACAAAAAAATTATTTTCAGAATAATAGACTGCAAAATGCAGGGTACTTCAAAAATCAGCACTTTAATCTGTTATATATAATCCATGTCAATGGCTTCTGGGATCAAATGGACTGTATTCAAGTTTGTTGAGAATAAGGGGAAACTTGAGCCAGGATGTGGATGTAAAGAAACTGCATTAGGATTTAGACAGGCTATGTAAGTGGCTAGAAAAGCGACAGGAAACCGACAATGTGGGCTGGAATTTACAGATTTGGTAGTCCTTGGGAGCTTGTCCTGTTCATTACAGTAGGCTGACCCACAACAGTTTGTCACTTGGAGAAGTGTTAATTGCTTGAAGTTGAGATTTCAACCACAGTATCATGAGTAAGTACTGGTTAAGAGAGTTACTGACCAATCAGATGGCTGGTAGTTGTGTAGTCCAGAGCACCAGGGAAGAATGGTCACTGCTGGAACTGCTTGCAGTCTCAATAAAGGGGAGCACTGAATTGAGGCAAGTCTGGAATATCAGTGGGACTAGGCTGGTAGGCTGCAGCAAGGTGGTGAGGGTTGAGGGGGGATGGGATGATGTGGGGACAGCAGGGAGCCTCCAGTTGGCATAGGGGACTTATGAAGAAAGATCCACTTTCTTATTCAACATCAGCTTGTTCAGCTTAAGATGCAGACTTCCCAGATGGTGTGGGTCTTCCTTCCAGTAGATAAGGTAGCTGTGAAGATGAGGTCCCTAATGGTCCTGGAGAGATTTGAATGAAGATGTACCAGATTAGTAAGGTGAGAATGAATAGCAGATTGGGTTCATATTCTCTACTGTTTAGAAGAATGAATGTGATCTCACTGAAATACATGTAGATAGAATGAAATGGTATAACGAATGTTGATATTCAATTCCATGAATAGTAGAGCTAGTTTAATGGACTGAATAGCCTATGCTTGCTCCTATTTCTTCTGCATCATATAAGAATTCTTTAACTTTTATTAATATATTTAATCTATTCTGCTTCAGCATTTACACCTTATGCTGTGATGTTGTTTGTTCAGTTTGGATGTGCTTAGCTACTAAGTGCGCCTTGGTTGAAGGAATACCTTTCCTGAATGCCAACACTATTGCTCATTGAGTTTCAGGAAACATGAAATGCTGGTGTTCTGATTCACAATTATGAATCCTTATTAGCAGATCGAATCCTTATATAGATGAGTTTATCATTTTCAGCAGGAGAACCTATTGTCACCCAAAAAGAATGGCATGTGTTTTCAAAGGAGAGTGGAATAGTGAGAACCAGGAGATTCTAGAATCTTCCCTCATGCTTACCTGGGAAAAAAAAACTTGAAGTTTGCCATTACTACCTCTTGGAACAACAGAGATCTTAAAAATTGCTGTGAAGCATTGGGTGATATCAGGATTGCTATGATCTGTGTAAGTGTGTATTAGCTAAAAATGCCGCTTACGGGAGAATTCACTCACTGAAGTCATGTCTGGTTAAAACTAACCAATCTGCCAGAAACACAGTATGGAATTACTGTGATGGATTTCCACCCAATACCAGTTTAATTCTCATGAGTTTTTTTCATCACACTTACCAGGTTTCTGTAAGACCATATAAAATTATGGTTTAAAAGTAACAAATTTTACCAGGCATTCTTAACTTAACAAAAAAGAGTAAGTTTATTAATTTTTAAATATGGGAAGAATGAACATACTTAGAATGAACATAAGTAAGAAATAAGAGGTGAGTCTAAAAGGATAAAAGTTTTTAAAAAAAGGATAGATATTTTGATCAAACTCCAAATTGTTTGTGAGGATTGCAGAGCTGAAAGTTGTCGTTGTAGTGGATATTATCGATAGCATTGATGGTGGTAGTTGAGCAGTTTGTTTCATGAATCTTAGTGTTGCAGATTGGTTGAAATTCTGTAGTTATTCGTTTTAACCATGGTTAAATTCTAACATTCATGGTGCTCATTTTTCTCTTATTTGGCTGTTAGTTAGCAGGCTTAATGCACTCTGAGTGATACGGGTTTTACTCGCAACACTGGGTTTACTAGGGGATATTCCTTTGACTGCGACCTTCACAGCATGTCATTCTTGAACATAGGATGGTACAAAAAAGAACAAACAGTCCCAGTAGCACACTCCAGTCAGATTGAAACTTTTTTTAAACACCCAGAACTTGTGCAAGTCAAATATGTAAAATACGTCTGCATTAGAAGCATGATATGCATGGGATAACTTGTTGTTGAGCAGGGTTTGTCCAGCCCTCGTTATCTTTTTAGTCACAAGAGGTTGTAGTCCAATCTTCTTACCTCCTTTTCCCCTTGAAGGGCTGAAACATGAAAGTCCCTCCTCATCTGCAGATGTAACTCTCTGTTGGTCTCTTTTGCTACACGCCTACATGATTTACATGTGTAGCCATTTTTGGCTGCATCAGCCCTCTTTGGAAAAATGTTAAAAATGTCCACTTTACCTCAGAGATCTGTCCCATGGTCATGATGACACTCCAAATGACATGTTTGGGTGACTATCATTTGAAAAATACAGGATTTCAATTGTGCTGTACAAGACATCAATATGTGAATATTACCAAATTCTACATTTAGTTTTGTGTATACCAGAGGTGGGACGTTTAGAGAAGTTTTCATTTGGCCACTCAAAGTTCAAAGATGACTGGACAATAAGTTTTTGAGTGAATTGGGAGTCTGACTTTACTTGCCCGAGGAGCAATTGTCCTTTGGCTGAAACGCTTCTCAACTTTGTGTGAGTGTTGAACACTGGTTAGAAGGTTATCATTACTTGTGGAGGGTTTCTAAAGATGTTTTCAGAAACTATTTCGCTATCTCCAGGGGAAAAAAAAATCACCCAGCTCCAAATGATTGATATTCCAGTACTAACAGCTTGTAAATGCAACTTTGGCTCTCAATCAATATTTTGCAAACTGTTGAATAATCCTTTCCTCCTGTGTTTATCTCTTACTTGGTCAAAGTACATTTAAGATCAAACTGTAGAATTGGAGGTTTTTTGTGAGCATAGGGTGGCATGATTCCTCAGTGGTTAGCACAGCTGCCTCACAGCGCCAGGGATGCGGGTTTGATTCCAGCCTTGGGCAACTGTCTGTGTGGAGTTTGCACATTCTCTTCGTGTCTGCATGAGTTTCCTCCAGGTGCTCTAGTTTCCTCCCACAATCACAAAGATGTGCAAGCCAGGTAAATCGACCATGCTAAAATGCCCACCGCGTTATGTGCATTAGTCAGGGGTAAATATAAGGAAGGGGAATGGGTTTGGTGGGTTGCTCTTCGGAGGGTCGGTGTGGACTTGGGCCGAAGGGCCTGTTCCCATACTGTAGAGTATCTAATCTTAAAAAAAAGGTTAGTTCTGCTTATTTGCACACTCAAAACCTTATATTGTTAATAGTCTTTCCTTGGGTAAGTATTGTTTGCAGTAAACTAATTATTATTTATTAACTAAAGATACGTGGCTGACTTGTTTCTGTTACTAAACTAAGTACAGTCTGATACCTATAACTTGACAATGCCATTGCCCTTTTTAAGTTCGTACGTTGTCGTGAACAGTGGAGGAGTGGAACTGAAAAAGGAATCTGTTTACCTCTCCCACCCTTGATAGAAATATGAGAACTATGGATGTTTATGGGGCAAGATTATGGTTCTAACGTAAGGAGATGGACTTTGGACGCAGGTGAACAGTGAACTGATTGAATGATACAACAGATGTGAAGGGCTGGGTGACCTGTAATTATTGGTTTTCTGCAACTTTAATTTGTGCCTCAGCTTCTCTCTCGAATAAATCTGTATGCTGAATTCTGTGATATCAACCAGTCCAGCACTTGGTGTACGTTGTTCCTCCGTTATGTGTATGACACATGCAGTGCAGAATGATAAAACCATTACTGAGGTTTGCAACAAAGCCAATCTGGGGTGACTGACAGATTTAGTACATAAATCAAACTGGTTTCTAATGCTGCAGGGAATTACCGATGAACAGAAACTTAATGGGCCTTCTCCCGTTCTGCTGCATGTAATCCTGCAAGTCATGGCCAAGGTTGGATTTAGATGAATTGGCTGTGTCCCTAAGGGGAACTGGATGGAGTTCATCTCGGGCAACATAAATACATGAGGATTAATTTCTTAAAATATTGATCTCATTGAAAATATGATGATCTAATTCTGTGTATCTTACAGGACCCAGCTGACAATCCATCAAAAAAAAATTTGAGCTGGGAAACCCCAGGATCCAAGGTAAGAACAGAAGGTTGAGAACAAGCCCCCAAAATGAGGAAGGCAAATCATGGAGGGAAGGGAAATAAGGTATAGCCTGGGGATAAGGCCTGGGAGTTCGGGTGGGGGTGGTTGCTGGGGGATCTGAGATTTCACCTCTTTGGAAAAGCCTTCCTATTCATTCCTTCGGCGTGGTATCTGCCTTTGTCTGAACATATTTATGAGAAAAGCCTTGAGACAATGCTTCATGTTTAAAAGCACTATGTAAATACAAGTTGTTCAGAAGTTGTGAACTGAACATTGAGTTGTGTCAATGTTGACAGTGCCCAGGAGGGCAATTCTGCAATCTATACTAAGCAACTACTTTCATTGAGAAACCAATTGTGTATCCTCCTACATACGCATGCACACACAGATACACAGACATACACACACACTAACCCCCCCCACACCCAAATTCTCACAGCTTCTCACACGCACACATACGCGCGCGCACACACACACGCGCACACACAAAATCCCTCAGCCAAGACGTGCCTCAGATACAGGGAAAAAGCTGTCAAAGGAATTTTCTCATCTCAGGACTGCTTGTTACCACCCTGATAAGCAGAAGCCATGTAACAAAACTTAGATTTAGTGTCTTCTGACCGAGAACACTGAACCAGTCAACCCCCTCAGCAGCTCGGTGAACTGTAGTAAAGATCCTTAGCATTACAGTTGCTCTTTGTCATCCCTAGCTTTATTTCTTGCTACGATTTGTATGTAAAATTCAATCAATGTATACTATTTTGTATACATTACTTATGATCTTTACACTTCTTTAGCATCTTCTTGAATAATTTTTTTTTGAAGAGACACTTTGGGTTAACTGTGAAGTATGAGAGTAAAAACCACAATTCCTTGACCTCTTCTGCTTGCTGGTAAGCATTTGCTTATCCAATCTTCAAATTCATATGCTTTTGATCTCCTGCAGCCTCTCTTCTGCCATTCTGCCAAAAGACTAATTAATTCAGAGTTCAACCACAATGTTATTGAAATTCACTTTTCATAAAATATTGAGAATGGAAAAATAGTTTGAGTAAAAAGAAGTGTTTGAAAACATTGTATACATGCGATGACAAAACTGCCACTTCTCTGGTATATGTTGGTATTCTAAAAGAAAAAATAATTCTGATGTGGGTATTTCTGAAAATATAAGTATCCATTGCTCATCCTGAGTTGCAGTGACCCAGTTGTTTCTGTGATGGTGCCTCTCACAGTGCCATTAGTGTGTCCCAGGATTTTAACTTTGGTGAAAGAACAGCACTGTATATCCAAGTCACGTTGGTATTTTCAAAATCCCAATTTTATTATTTGGAGGCATTATTTAATGAATGTCAATTACAGGGACGAAGGACCCTAAAATGGATAGGTGAAGTAGTAGTCAAGATTTCAGACTGTTTCTAGTTCCTGATACTGTCAGCACACCTGCTTGGATCTCTAATTTTCATATAAAAGCACAGTGATTAAAATGAAAAATTATTGTAGGTAGACATTACTTTTTGCCAACCCCCAATTTTCGAAAATCTGTGATCTATCAAAGCTTTCCTTGTTTGTTTTGTGATTATTCCTTTTCTGCTATTCTAAGTATGTAGTTCCCAGTTGAAAGATGTCTTTGAGTCCATGCATCAGGTGAAAGTTGAATTCTCACAGGATTGAATATCTTTTGATCTTGGTGATTGGAAAACAGTTGTCAGTTTCTACCAAGGCTGCAGTGAAGATATTCAGATCTCTACCAGTCATAATTTATTTGTGGTGATGTCTACTCCTTACACTTATTGCTGTGCTTCCTAACTTAAATCTTTACCCCTCTCTTCAGAACAATAATGTCAATAATGGAGGCAGACAATAAATCAAACAAATTATGTTCCGATGTTAAATAACAACAAGGTTTTTTGGAGCAAGACTATTGAGAGCATAGACAGTGCAGCTCAAGTCCAATTGGTATGAATTAGATGGGCAACAGTGAACCTGTGCAATTCCTTACCTCAGACAGTTGCCAAGGCTGGGTTGATAAGCATATTCAAGGCTAAGATAGACAGACCGTTTTTAAGCAGCAAAGAAATCAAGGGTTAGGGGTCAAAGGCAGAAAAATAGAGTTGCAGATTATCAGATCAGATATGATCTCATTATATAAAAGCATGGACTTGATGGGCCAAATGGCCTACTTTTGCTCCTACATTGTACGGTCTTATGGTCAGCCACTCATTCTTGGAATTAAAATTCTGTTTTAAAGCTGATTAGTACACTAAAATTTGAGTCTAATTCATTTGTTGAAAGGGATTATTAAAACTTGAAGAAATATTTCTGAGTGCATGGTCACAGTTGCTCCATAAAGGTTAAGTACCAACAACACAGAATCTAGCTGGGATATAGAATGGGTTTGAAGCACGGCAGTTGGAAACAGAATTTTGTGTTTTCTGCTACTTTCTTACTCTAGGCACTACACACATAACTAAGATATCATTAAATGTTGATTTTTAGACTTGCATATCTTCAGAATGGTGTTGAGCTTTGTAAATTTTTAACTCTGCTACAGGCCTGGCCTTTCACTGTGAACGTCTCTTCTTTGCTGTCCTTTTGTGCTTACTAAGACATTCAGATATTGCACAGGTTTCTGCATATTACACCTCTAAGCTGAGGGGTGACTTTATAGAGGTTTATGAAATCATGAGGGGCATAGATAGGATAAATAGACAAAAGTCTTTTCCCTGGGGTGGGGAAGTCCAGAACTAGAGGGCATAGGTTTAGGGTGAGAGGGGAAAGATATAAAAGAGACCTAAGGGGCAACTGTTTCATGCAGAGAGTGGTATTTGTATGGAATAAGCTGCCAGAGGAAGGGGTGAAGGCTGGTACAATTGCAAACGTTAAAAGACATCTGGATGGATATATGAATAGGAAGGGTTTCGAGGGATATGGGCCCAGTGCTGGCAGATGGGACTAGATTGGATTGGGATATCTGGTCAGCATGGATGAGTTGGACCAAAGGGTCTGTTTCTGTGCTGTATATCTCTATGACTTTATGACTCAAGTGTCAGCAGCCATTGAAATAAAACACAAGATGGCAATTAATATAGCCCATCTCAATATAAAAACAGTGATGTTTGAAAATCAAAACTACCTTCAAATGGAGAATATTTTTTGGTTATGTGGCTTTCTTTTTCTTTCAGTTGGCAACTTCCACTTTTACTGTTTCCTTAGTTTTCCTTGTTAAGTGAACAGATGATCTACTGTTAGGCTCATCCAAGTTTGCTGTTTACCTTTGTTCCTAAACAAGGCAGCTATATTAGAGTGGCTGTGATTGGAAATACACTCTGTGAGCACGGAACAAGTAGCTTCTTGGATACTTTTTTTTTCTGAATTGAAAATTTTCATTAAACATCTTTAGGCTGTTTGCTGACATTGAAAAAATAATTCAATTTGCAGATATGATAAACTTTAGATATTGGCCTAGCCAAGCCAATGGCCAGCAAGTTTCTGCAGCAGTGTAAACAGGAGTTATATGGCAGAACCATGCAGAATCTCTGCAGCTGACTCTGTTGGAATTGCCCAAGAAATCTGCCTATGGAAAATTCTCCTACACCTGGGAAACCTCCCAAAGTGTTCATTAAAGACAGAGAAAACTGCGAGTTTAAACTCACTTCAGCTCAATAACTTATCATTAAAAGTGAAGTAATTAAAACTGACCCTAATTCCAAGGTAACTATAAAATTGCCCCTCTCAAACTACAATTCCAACCCTTAACAACCCACCCATTTTGCTGAAACTTCCATCCCCTCCAAGCTGCACCTGGTCCAGTCTGACCTGCCCTGCTCCCCTCTACCCTGGCATGACTGGATTCTGCTGGACCTGATACCCCTGTCCTGAATACACCCACACCCCCCACAAAAAAACTAATACCCATCCCACGCTTGACATCACCTTGACTTATCCTGAATGCTTATCCATTTCACTGGCGCCCTGCCCATCTGGCATTTTTCACCAATCTGGCAGCACACCCATGCCCCCTTACCCCTCCTCCCTCCAATTCCACCAGGCTTCCAAATCCCCTCACCCACCTGGCAGGTAACCCTCCCACTTCACTTACATTTTCACCCTTTGACAGGAGCTGTCACAGTGACAAGCTGTGCTGTAGGACAGTTTAATTATAGAACATGCCATGCTTGGTGATTCAAAAGGAGGTGTGGATTCTACTAAGCATTTGGTTTTCTGATCCTGATTGGAATATCTGAGCTTTTTGTATAGGGAGGAAATGGCCTAATTGTATTATTGCTAGACTATTAATCCAAAAACTCAGCTAATGTTCTGGGGACATGGGTTCAAATCTCACCACGGTAAATGATAGAATTTGAATTCAATAAAAAGAATCTGGGATTACGAATCTACTGATGACCATGAAACCAGTGATAATTGTTGGTAAAATCCATCTGGTTCACTAATGCCCTTCAGGAATGGAAATCTGCCTGGTCCTTACCTGGTCTGGCCGACATGTGAATCCAGACCCACAGCAATGTGGTTAACTCTTAACTGCCCTCTGAGCAGTTTGAAGTAGACAGTTAGTACTGGTCTAGCCAGAGATGTTCTCATCCCATGAATGAATAAAACAAAAACTGTTGTCTCTTACAGACTTACCTTTTGTGGGTGAAAAGTCAGTTCCACTTGCAGGAATTTCACAGATACTGTCAGTTCATGCTTTAGCATTACTTAATATACTTTTTGAGTGGGCTAGAATACTGCTGGGGCTGTATAAGGCTGTGGTCAGACTGCAGTTAGAATATTGAGAGTAGTTTTAGGCCCCGAATCTAAGAAAGGATGGACTGGCATTGGAGGGGGTCCAGAGGAAGATCACAGGAATGATCCAAAGATGATGGGCTTGTCAGGTGAGGAGCAGTACAGGACTCTGGGTCTGTAGCTGATGGGGTTGAGAAGGATGAGGTGGTTTTGATTGAAACAGAGATTACTGAGAAGCCCTGATAGAGTGGACATGGAGAAGATGTTTCCACTGGTAGGGAAGACTAAGGCCTGAGGGCACAGCCTCTGAGTGAAAGGCCAACTGTTTAGAACTGACATAAGGAATTTCTTCAGCCAGAGGGTGCTGAATCTGTGGAATTCATTACTGCAGAAGGCTGTGGGGGCCAAGTCAATGAGTGTCTTTAAAATAGAGACAGGTTCTTGATTGGTAAAAGAATCAAGTGGTATAGGGAGAAGGCAGGAGAATAGGGTTGAGAAATATATCAGCCATGATTGCATGGCAGAGCAGACTCAGTAGGCTGAATGGCCTAATTCTGCTCCTCTATCTTATGGACTTGTGGTCTTCAACAAGTAAATCCAAAGGTTAATTTGAGCAAATTTATTGCTCACATTAGCATTCTGCTTTATTTCACGAATGACTATTAATTGAATATTATGATAACTTGCACTCAAACCACTGTCACAAATTCAACTATTAGTTTAGCATCACTTTCGTCTTCCCATCTTCCTTTATGCTTTTTCCCCAATCAGCATGCGATAGCTCATAACAGTCATATAGTGTTTATACCTCTTTTGGAAATTTGTTGATTACTTTATTTGATAAGTGTGTCCAGTTAGCATGCTAATGTGTAAAATACTCCTGTGATTGATGAATTGTGAGAATGAGTATTTTCTCACTGGATTGGGACGTTCTTGACTTTTGCTATTTCAACCACCTCAATTGTCAGGATTTGGTGTTGGAGAGACTGTTAGGTCTGAAGGTTGATAAGTCTCCGGGACCTGATGGCCTGCATCCCAGGGTACTGAAGGAGGTGGCTCGGGAAATCGTGGATGCGCTGGTGATTATTTTCCAGAGTTCAATAGAATCGGGGTTGGTTCCTGAGGATTGGAGGGCGGCTAATGTTGTGCCACTTTTTAAGAAGGGTGGGCGGGAGAAAGCAGGAAATTATAGACCAGTTAGTCTGACCTCAGTGGTGGGAAAGATGCTGGAGTCTATTATAAAGGATGAAATTACGGCACATCTGGATAATAGTAACAGGATAGGACAGAGTCAGCATGGATTTATGAAGGGGAAATCATGCTTGACTAATCTTCTTGAATTTTTTGAGGATGTAACTCGGAAGATGGACGAGGGAGATCCAGTGGATGTAGTGTACCTGGACTTTCAGAAAGCTTTTGATAAAGTCCCACACAAGAGGTTAGTGAGTAAAATTAGGGCGCACGGGATTGGGGGCAAAGTACTAGATTGGATAGAGAATTGGTTGGCTAATAGGAAACAAAGGGTAGTGATTAACGGCTCCATTTCGAAATGGCAGGCAGTGACCAGTGGGGTACCGCAGGGATCCGTGCTGGGACCGCAGCTTTTTACAATATATGTAAATGATATAGAAGATGGTATCAGCAATAACATTAGCAAATTTGCTGATGACACAAAGCTAGGTGGTAGGGTAAAATGTGATGAGGATGTTAGGGGATTACAGGGTGACCTGGACAAGTTAGGTGAGTGGGCAGATGCATGGCAGATGCAGTTTAATGTGGATAAATGTCTGGTTATCCACTTTGGTGGCAAGAACAGGAAGGCAGATTACTACCTCAATGGTATCAAATTAGGTAAAGGGGCTGTTCAGAGAGATCTGGGTGTTCTTGTCCACCAGTCAATGAAGGCAAGCATGCAGGTACAGCAGGTCGTGAAGAAGGCTAATAGCATGCTGGCCTTCATAACAAGAGGGATTGAGTATAGAAGCAAAGAGGTGCTTCTGCAGCTGTACAGGGCCCTGGTGAGACCACACCTGGAGTACTGTGTACAGTTCTGGTCTCCAAATTTGAGGAAAGACATTCTGGCTATTGAGGGAGTGCAGCGTAGGTTCACGAGGTCAATTCCTGGAATGGCAGGATTGCCTTACACGGAAAGACTGAAGCGACTGGGCTTGTATACCCTTGAGTTTAGAAGACTGAGAGGGGATCTGATTGAAACGTATAGGCTTATGAAAGGATTGGACACTCTGGCAGGAGGGAACATATTTCCGTTGATGGGGGAGTGCCGAACCAGAGGACACAACTTAAAAATACGGGGTAGACCATTTAGGACAGAGATGAGGAGAAACTACTTCACACAGAGAGTGGTGGCTGTGTGGAATGCTCTGCCCCAGAGGGCAGTGGAGGCCCAGTCTCTGGATTCTTTTAAGAAAGAATTGGATAGAGCTCTTAAAGATAGTGGAGTCAAGGGGTACGGAGATAAGGCTGGAACAGGATACTAATTAGGAATGATCAGCCATGATCATATTGAATGGCGGTGCAGGCTCGAAGGGCAGAATGGCCTACTCCTGCATCTATTGTCTATTGTCTATTGTCTATTGTCTTTTGAGGGACCATTCAGCCTAAGTTGCAATTATTGATTGCTCCATTCCACTTGACTTTTTCCACAAACTGTTTGCTGTTATTGAGCAATTCTGGAGGGTAAAGAATAGTGAGGAGATGCTGGCCATATTTGCCCGGCTGCATCTTCTTCGGTTCTGTGCATACCAATTAGTGTGATATGGACTTCAGAGATCCAAACACTGAGAAAAACAATTAGACACAGTATTGGGTAGTGGTGTAGTGGTGCTGTTATTGGACTAGTAACATGTTTGGAAAATTATGCACTTGGATATTCATGTGTTTAATTTTCTGATATAAGCTTTCATTGGGAAAGTACATACAGCACATCCCTGGCCAACTTGAGGCTCAAAGTTCATCCGTCATAGATTTTTGAAGTCTGTTTGATTTAAGATGGCAAGTTAGGTCTTCAGTTAGGATGTAATTTTATGCAGGTGGGATGGTACAACCAGTTTATGATTTGTGTATTCAGTATATGTTACATGATTAGATATAAATAATGAAGTTCATTGGCTCACCTTGGCCAACCTGTATAGAAAGAACTTACATCACCACCCATATCAAAACATCTACCTTTTTCTTAAACAATTCTATGCACTTAACTTCAATGTACAAGTTAATGTCTTTAGTTCAGAAGTAAATTGCATGCTCTGATGCTTTTGTGTGAAGAAAATAATTATAATTTTGCTTTTCACTATTTGAACACATTTTTTTTTGTCTTATTGACATAACTGGATTTGAAGAATAGGATTGATTTTCCCCTCATCAGTGGCATCATGTTTTATACACACATGATCTAAGTCTTCAGTTTTTAAAGTTTGCAAGTCTCCAGACTTCACTAAGCCTTCTGATGCTAGAAATTAGTCTCATTCCTCTTTGGACTGCTTCAGGACTTGATGTTTATTGACCAGTGGTTGTCACGATGTTTGGTGTGGTCAAGCAAGAGATGTTTTGGGCCAGTATGTATATTCCTTTCAACACCTCAACAATTTATTTTATAAAGTTTGTGATCTGTGCAATTCAGCATAAATAATGTAAAAGAGGTAATTCTGAATTTTGCTGTATTTATAAAGCTTCAGGACTTGGGTCTTCAAAACCAATATCTTCTACAGAGTACTGTTGCAGTGTTAGTTACTCAGTCATGAATTGTGCAAGTTTCACCCAGTGACACTGTAGCTTGTGATTACACTAGTGCTGTGGTTCTGGAAAGGGTTCAGAAAAGATTTACAAGAATGTTGCCAGGGTTGGAGGATCTGAGCGACAGGGAGAGGCTGAACAGGCTTGGGTTGTTTTCCCTGGAGCGTCGGAGGCTGAGGGGTGACCTTATAGAGGTTTACAAAATTATGAGGGGCATGGATAGGATAAATAGGCAAAGTCTTTTCCCTGGGGTGGGGGAGTCCAGAACTAGAGGGCATAGGTTTAGGGTGAGAGGGGAAAGATATAAAAGAGACCTAAGGGGCAACTTTTTCACGCAGAGGGTGGTACGTGTATGGAATGAGCTGCCAGAGGATGTGGTGGAGGCTGGTACAATTGCAACATCTAAGAGGCATTTGGATGGGTATATGAATAAGAAGGGTTTGGAGGGATATGGGCCAGGTGCTGGCAGGTGGGACTAGATTGGGTTGGGATATCTGGTTGGAATTGACGGGTTGGACCAAAGGGTCTGTTTCCATGCTGTACATCTCTATGACTCTATGGATGTAGATGATGATTTCACGGAGTATAATATTTTTCATTTTCACTTTGTGTACAGCTCGTTCTGTTGTAACGTGTGTTTCTTTAATGCAAATTTGCTATAACACAATTGACGATTTTGGGATACTGTTTCTAAAGCACAAACTTTTGAAGTGTGCGCTGACTGTAATGTGATTACATCGCCAACACTTGAACCACAGTTTCTAAAGGGCTATTTCTCTATGATGCGAGGTTGCACAAGAATGCAACCATTGCATTATGAAGAACTACCAGTATAATGGCTTTAATTTCTGAATTTTGTTTGTACAATAGAGATGATTTAATTTGATTGGATTTTGTCATATGCATCTTGTTAAAAGATACAGCAAAAAGTGTTATATAGTGTCACGACTCTGATGCCAAGTTTAAACACAGAAAAATAAACCAAAACATAGAATATAAAGGCAGAAAAGTGAAGAAATAAAATAAGTTTCCATCTTTGCAATCCTGCTTGTTCAGTGCTCCATCATTAGCCACTGGCCTGGTGACCAGGTATGAGCTCCTTCGCCTTGCTACCTTGCTGGACTGAAAGTTGGAAAGTTGCCACTCTTCAGCACAATCTTGCCTTTACTGATGGTATCATGCTTCACACTTGATTATAAAACCCTAGCAGTCTGTCAAAATGTATTCAGTATTTAAAAAGTAAGAAATAACGCACTTAACTGAGTGAAAGAATAAAATTCAGGCTAAGTATTCTGCTCTGCTTGATTTATTGATGAGATTGTGCATTGCTGGCCCATCCCTAATGCTGTCATGAAGTGAGCCAACTCTCTGAACCATTGCAGTTGGTGTGGTGTAGGTGCATATGCACTCCTATTTGGTTCAGGACAATCACGCTTTTTTAAATCAATGATGAAGGAACAGTGATATCATTCCAAGCCAGAATGGTAAGTGAGTTGGGGAGAAACTTGCTACTGTTCCCATAGTACTTATCGCGAGAGTTTAATAGGAATCACTGGAATCATAATAATCATAGGAAAATAGTAACAGATTTAGGCCATTCAGCCCCTTGAGCCCATTCTTTCATTCTGTGCAAGCAAGGCTGATCTATGGCCTAACTCAGTATACCTGCCTTTAGCCTACATTCCTGAATTGGAGATAGATAAATATTCATTAAGCAATTCTGCAATTTAAAATAACAACTGATCCAGTATCCACTGCCATTTGTGGAAGAGCGTTCAAAATAGCTACCACCTTTGTGTGTGGGAGCGCACTCTAACATCTCTCCTGAATGGTCTGGCCCTAATTCTCAGACAATGTTCCCTAGTTCTAGAATCCCCAACCGGTTGAAATAGTTATTGTTATCTGGCTTGTCGTGGCCTATCAATATCTTGGAAGATTTTGATCAGAGCACCAAATTCTGGAGAAAACTGGCCTAATTTGTATAATCTCTCCTCATAAAGTAACCCTTGAAATTCAGGTTTGATTCTTACATATATTGTACTCCTTCCAAGGTCAATATATTCTTCTGAAGGCGTGGTGCTTAGATCTGCTCTCAGAGTACTTCAAGTGGGGTCTAATTAGGGTTTTGTATAACCGGAACATAATGTCTGCATCCTTGCAATCCAGTCCTCTAGATATGAAGACCAACACTCTCCTCTGTTTTCCCCATTTACTATCATAATGTATGGATCTTAATAAACAGGCATATATAATTGTAAAAGAGGGTCACTCTGGATCCTTGCCATATTTATACAGCTGCAGGACTTCAATGTTGTGTTGTCTGCATTTTGGCTGTAGTTCTGATCCCATACACATCATTTTTTCATTTCCACCTTTGTTTAATCTTTTCTGTTCTTCTTTTTAACCCCAGTGCCCAATTAAAGTTCACTTATCTTTCCTCCTTATCTTTCTCCTTTCATGAATACTCTTTCTTTTGGGTATCACCATTAACTTGAAATGGAACCGGGCAAGCATATAATTAATACAGCTTGTGAGAGGCTAGGAATTCTGTAATGGGTAACTCACCTTTTGATTCTCCAAAGCCTGTCCACAATTTACAAGCACAAGACTCAACTCCTCCTTTACCTGGATGACTGCAGCTCAACAAGACTCAAGAATCTTGACATCATCCATGGCAAAGCAGCCTGCTTAATTGGCACCCTGTTCAGAAATATTCACTTGTTCTACCACCGATGCCCAGTAACAGCAGCAAGAACAATGAGTAAGGTGCACTGCAGAAATTAAACAATTCTATTTAGTCAACACTTTCCAACCCATGACCATGGAAAACAAGGGCATCAGATGCATGAGAACGGTACCTGTAAATTTCCACAAAGCCGCTTACCATCCTGAGTTTGAAAGATATATCACTGTTTCTTTTGTGTTGCTGGATCACAATCCTGAAATTCACTCCTAATGGTATTGTGGGTACATCTACACCAAATGAACTGCAGCTGATCAAGATAGTAGCTCACTTCCAACTTCTCAAGGATAACAAGGGATGGACAATAAATGCTGGTCCATCCAGTGATGCCCACATCTCATGAATGAAAAAAATCCTCCTCATTCTTCCAACTCTCTTGCTGTCATCCTGAGTTTGAGTTCCTCAACTGCCTCTTTGTCCTCCTTTAGTATTCTTCACTTTACATAGTATGGTAGCCATCTATCATTTGAGACAAATGTTTGTTTATGTCTCCTAGATATGATTCTGTCCACATTTGAAAGATTATAACAGGAACTTCCTGAGGGATTCAGAGATATTGAGAGAGAGAATTATAGTCTCTGGACAACTGAACTGTCACCCTGTAATTTTGTAATTGCTTTTAACACCGCTCAACCAAGAGATGGTCACTTTATTGAGCTAGTGGTTAATAACTTGTGAAATCCTGTTTCAGCAGGAGTCATTGTGCTCAGAAGAAGCAAGGAAGGAAATATTAACTAAAACAAAATTCCCCTTTGTTTTGGGAACATGATCAAATCTGTCCGTGATTGGAGTAAAAAGGCTGCAAGATGAGAAACTGTCAATGAGGTTTATTTTGCCCAATATCTCAGCTCATATCTTGAACATGTGTCTGAATTACAATATGAATCTGCACCAGTAATAATGACTAAGTTATTATGAGATCAATTTGCAGGGCTATATGAATGGGCAGAGAAGCGGGATTATTATAGTAAGTGTACGAAATGGCCTTGTTCCATGCTGAATGATTCCATGAATCTATGTATTTCTTGAAGTGCTTGAATTTTTCTTTGAATTTGAATCCCTACAGTGTGGAAACAGGCCCTTCAGACCAATAAGTCCACACTGACCCTCTAATGAGTAACCCACCCACACCCATTCCCCTACCCTATCATCTTATGTTTACCCTGACTAATGCCCCTAACTTACACACCACTGAAAACTTATGGATGATTTAGCATAGCCAATTCACCTAACCTACACACCTTTTGGATTGTGGGAGGAATCCAATGCAGACACAAGGGCAATGTGCAAACTCCACACAGACAGTTGCCCGAGGTTGGAATTGAACTCGGGTCCCTGACGGTGTGAGGCAGCAGTGCTAACCACTGAGCCACTGTGCCACTTTAACATTATTATTTCTGACCCCCGAAGAAGTTGCAGCAACCCTCACCCTGCCACTGCTTTTTCAGATACTGCAATGCGATATTTCTCATTTGGACGGTACATTAATTGATTCTCTTTCTCATAATTGATTGGATTATCACTTGGTCAGCATGAAGTGACCACGGCTTGATCATCAACTCTATTTAATCGATAACTTTTCAATGTTGACAACATCACCTATCATCGTAGGAAGTAGCTGGTCTTTAGGGTCTCCTGTAATGCTGATAACTAATGGGCATAATCACAGTAAAAATGTTCCAATAAATCCACTGTCTAACAAAGCAGAACCTCATCTTGGGTTTCATTAATCATAATGACACATGCTTCCAATGTTGCAAAGGATGAGAGTGAAGTTGGCCGAGTTTGAAGACTCAGTAATTGTTAAAAAAGAGAAGCAAATGAACAAAGATTTGAATTCTATGGTTTGAGGATCTTGGAAAAGGATGAATTTAGTTTAGGAAATTCATGTTTCTTTTTATTAAACTCCAGCTAGAAAGAAAGTTAATTATATTAGGAATATCAAGTTCAGAAAGAACAATAAGGAAATTCAGATGATCGACTACCTTTTTTAGTGTCAACAAGAAAACAAAAAAGATTGGATTACTTTGAAAGGAAGCTGGTTGATGCAGGGAGAAGTTAAAGAATCTCGAGAACCACAGAATACTCCAAGGCTTATCAGAGAGCTGAAGGAAATGTGCTCTGTTTACAGAGTTGAACTGTGATGCCTGGGTTCAATTCCCACCTGCACTAGAGGTCTGCAATAATATCTGAACAGACTGATTAGAAAATATCCACAGAGTTGAGACTGAAGTTTAAGTGGAAAAAAATGCAAGCCTTAAATGATGAACTATTCGGATGGAAATCGGAAAGAGTGGGAGATTGGTAGACTTAAGAAAGGTGGTAATAAAGAGTAAAGAATCATTTCAAAATGCAGGTTTTAGAAGAAATTATTCTGACAAACAGTTGTGTTTTGGCATTCTACCTGGAGATATCTGCAATGCTTCTGCTTTTTGATGAAGTTATGATTTTTCCAATGTTTATAATTTGACCTTTTAATCTTGGGAATATGACAGATTTTTTTTTCAGAATTATGGATAAATGTTGGTAGTGTGTATTCCCTGACATAATTTCAGATGGTTTATCTCCATGGCCACCTAGATACCTCTCACCTGTGTCCCAAATTTCAGCTATCCTTTACATGTACCTCACAGACCACTGAAGATTAAACTTCATAAACATGATGTTTCTTATAGAAATAACTGGTATTGAGCCAGAAACTCTGTTTCCAACATTTACCGTCATTCATAAATTGTGACAACTTCATTCTTGTGGTTTGTAATGCCATCAGGACCATTTGATTGATTTACTGCTATGTAACTCACCGCCAGCTATGTATTATTATCGTTTAAATAGTTTGCTGACAAAACTCTGATCTTTGATAGCATAGCTCCTTTATCAAATGGCAAACAGTGAGTCCTCTCCTGCTGTGAAAATCGTTTTGGCTTCAGTACAGAAAAAAAACTGATCAGTTAGTATGTACAGCAATTAGATGCGGATGTGTTAGTAGCAAGTGTATTTATTGTTGATTCAAATAATAGTTTAATTGATGATGTTTTATACTTTGTGCTGCCCCAATTTTAAGCTGGCAACTCAGCAGCAGCTATCAGTACAGAAATGATAATATGCACACTGCAGGTATTTCTGAAAGCTTAGATTTGTGTTAACGGCACCACTAATTAACATGAGGAGCATGCATGCATAAGGAGATAGCCGACACCATTGTTAAGCAATGGAAAGCAACAGCCATCTCATTGTGCTGTGGGTTTAGAAACGGTCTTCAGGTATTTTAATAATTTTTAAATACAAAACTATTGCACAAAATGAACAAACAGAGGTTGGTTGCCCCTGCACCCAGTGCAGGACTTCATCTCTGCTCCTACTGAGGTACCAACCTCTGCCTGCTTTGCCCAGTATCCACATCATCGGCAGATGTGTTGATGCCGGTGTCAGCTCGGTTGGTTGTATTGCTGGTTTGTAATGCAGAGTGATGCTAACCGCACAGGCTCAATTCCCACATTGATTGAGGTTACGCCTCTTCTCAACTTCTGTCTTGCTTGAGATGTGGTGGTCCTAGGGTTAAACCACTATCAGTCATCTCCCTCAAATGAGAGAGCAGCATTTTTTCCCTCTGGGATTATGGCAACTTTACCTTTACCACTGTGCACGGAACGTGTTGACATCATTGACTTATGTGCAGATGCCTCCTGCATAGTGGCCAGTTTGGTTTAATGGATAATCACTCTGATTTCTGGATTGAAGTATGATGGTACTTAAACATATTAAGATGTGCTGAGTAAGAGGAAGTGGAATTTTGTCAGTGGGGAAAAAAACAACGGAGTTTGTGTCATTCTGCTATTTTGCTTTATCCCATTTCCCACGCAATTACAATTAAAATGGAAAGTATATTGGAGATACATATGATCTTGCAGCATTTCATTGGAGAAGCCCACTGTCAGCTGATACTTGCAGCTAATTGTGGGCAACAAAACCAGGAGGGTCTGCATCATGGTGAAAACCTCCAGTTCCACAGAAATGGCATGGGTGTTAAAGCTTCTTTCAAGGATGATGACCACGACCACTATTATTGACATTTGTAACAACCAAATATGTCTCACTAATTGTCCTTT
Source organism: Chiloscyllium punctatum (assembly GCF_047496795.1). Taxonomy (NCBI): domain Eukaryota; kingdom Metazoa; phylum Chordata; class Chondrichthyes; order Orectolobiformes; family Hemiscylliidae; genus Chiloscyllium; species Chiloscyllium punctatum. The sequence goes on along the minus strand of NC_092750.1, from coordinate 44,186,431 downwards.
GGGGAACAAAATCTGCCATCCTTACTTGGTTTGATTTCCATTTGACTCCAGACCCATGGTAATGAGATTGACTTTTAATGGTAATCGGAAATGGCATAGTAGGGGCAATTAGGGATAAGCAAAGAATGTTGACCTTGCCAGTGATGCTAACATCCCATGACAGAATAAAGAACAAACATTAACATCTCCCACATTTACATCAAAGTAATACTGCTTATTGCTGTGCTTGTTTGTAAAAGCTTACTTGCAGTATTGGGGAAGAATGACTTGATCTGTTAACGTTGATTTCTCTCTACAGATGCTGTCAGACCAGCTGAGCTTTTCCAGAAACTTATGTTTTGGTTCCTCCTTGAAATGAATTGCCTTCAGTAAGATATTTATATTGTTCGCATCTTACAGATATAATTCTTCAAAGGTCTAATCTGTAATTTTTTTTGGGAAAAGGCCTGTATTTAAAAACAAGGTTGCAAAATATTAAATTTTCAATGCATGTGGTTGTCTACAATAACTTTTCACTGCATGGAATTATCACTTCTTTCACACGTTTGCTTGAGAGAGAAATGTGGCAAATGCTAACCAAAGTGTCATCAGATAGGGGAAACACATTGCTCAGGAGACCAAATTCATAAAATACTATTGACCAATCCCTGGTTTAATGTGAAATCTTCCAGCTGTTCAGTTTTCACAGATCTATTTCGCTACTATTGTGTCTCAGATGTCCTTTCAATATTAACTTGTTCTCCCCATAGGTTTGCGTTCAAGCTGTTCTCAGAGCTCAGGATTTTATTTTTCCCTCAAAATTTCTTGTACTAGAAAATTCATGAACAGAAGTCAAGAGACGTTCTGATCAGAGCTAACAACAGTTTTAAACTGTCCAAATATAATTGATTATCTACCATTCAGTAAGATGCGACTTAATTATTACTTGCTGCAAGTATTATTTCATGTGGTTATTGTGACATCATATGTTTCAATGAGGTTAAATTCAAATCCACTTAACTCTGTATGTGAATCAATGAATTGAGTGCATGCAATGGACTCCCATATCTGGCATGACAGAATTTATAGACATTGCTCTTGGAAAATAGTAAACTGAATGAATGCCCAAATAAAAGCAGGAAGTTTCAATAGGTGAGTGAATTGAATCTCTAACTTTTAACAAATGGACCTGTTTGTGGTTCTACTGTGTTTTATTCAGTTCACTGTAGAATTAGAGGAAGTGAGCATTGTAATGAGGTTACAACACCTTTCAAGTTTAGTGAAGTCAGAGAGTCTAACTTTGACAGAGATAGATCAAACTTAGATTTTGTCATAATGTCATTCTCTTTAAAAAGAAAAAAGCGAGTGTGCATTCTCCCAGAAATTTCAGCAGAGAGAAAAAAGCCTTGAGTACTGGGACAGCAGAAAATACTATTCATGTTTTATGAATATTTAATACTGCTATTTTAAAATAAATAGATTAACACCTCAGTCTTTATTATTGGAGAGTGTAATATGATGTCAGTGGATTAGAAGTTCATGTGACAACAACATCAGGAATTTCTGCTTTCGATCTTTAGCCGTGACTGCTCAAGGACAATGACAAATATAAAACTCTGTTTGAATCAATAGAGTTAGTCTGAACACTTTGCTTGTTTAGTGTCGTATGGTCTATGAGGCCATTGTCAGTGAAAAATATAATGAAGTAGCTGCAGCTAGATTTGAATTAGACGCTCAAACATTTTTGCCAACAAAAACTCTTATCAGACCCATAAAAATGACCTATTAGTGGGTGTATTAACAATACTGACAGGTAAAATGTACAATTTTTAATACTTTAATTATTGGTTTTGCTCAATTGACAGTTTTATTGTTATGTATTGTAGTATGTTACTACTGACACACCCCATTCCCATTGTCGTGGAATAATCTGTCAGTGCTGATGTGCTGCTGTGGGCTTTCCTATTGAAGAAAGCACTATGGCCCTACACAATGCAGCAGTCACTTGCTGTAATAAAGAATACAGTTGAATGACCTAAACAGGAGTATAGTTGTATGACTTCATTTGCTGCATTTTAATATGCCTCAAATGTATATCTTAATGTGATCAGATGGTTGCAGAATACTGAGATGAAAATTTAAAATAAATTTTTCTTGCTTGAGCTCTAAACTTTGATAGATCTGTACCCAATGTACATAAATTATCTGTGTAAGTGAAAGTAGCGATAGCTATTATGTTAGTAATCTTGCTGGGAGATAAAAGTAACAGATAGCATTTAGTAACCTAGAAATGCTGCAGCTGGTGAGTAACTACTGATTTTGTCAATAGCTAAATGCAGTAAATGAAAAGATTACAGGAATTCAAGTGAGAAACAAAGGTGACCTTGTTCTTAGTGTTTGTACATTGTACAAAAGACCTTACAGTACATTGCAAAGTCATGACTAAAAAGAGCTCAATTGCAAAGGAGCTGAGTATGATTTGATTTTGTGGTGAGCTGGGCTATGTATTACACCAAGGAACAAACTGAGAAAGTACTGAATATGAAATTAGTAAAAAGTCTGTGGTTCATAATGACTGGTCCTGATGAAAGAACATTAATCTCAAAAGCTAACTCTGCCCTGGTGGACTTCATCCTTGAATTGTAAAAGAAGTAGCTAGTGAAATCATTGATTCAATGGGTTAAATTCTTCAAAGCTCTCTAGATTTGAAGTGGTGCTTTTTAGATTGGGAAATAGCAAATGTAACTCCTATACTTAAAATGGGGGGAAATGAAAGCAGAAAACTAGAGGTTAAAATCTCTCATAGGGAAGATGTTAGAAACTATTATTAAAGATATTGTAGCAGAGCATTTAGAGATGTTTAGGTAACCGGGCAGAGTCAACAAGGTTTTGTGAATGGAAAATCTTGTTCAACCAAATCATTGGAGTTCCTTGAAGTAAAGTGTGCAGTGGATAAAGGGGATATACTCTGTATAATTTTCCAGACGATGTTTCATAATGTGCACAGTAAAAGTTATTTGGGAAAGTAAGAACTCATGATGTTAGTAACATTGACATGGACAGAAGATTAGCTAGTTAACAGGAAACTAGAGAGCAGGGATAACTGGGTCATTTTCTGACTCATAGCGTCATAGAGATGTACAGCAAGGAAATAGACCATTCAGTTCAACTCATCCATGCTGACCAGATATCATAAAATAACCTAATCCCATTTGCCAACATTTGACCCATATCTCTCTAAACCCATCCAATTCATGTACCCATCCATTAAATGTTGTAATTGTATCAGCCTGCACCACTTTCTCTGGTAGGTCATTGCATACACTCACCACCCTCTACCTGAAAACGTTGCTAGTAGGTCCTTTTTAAATCTTTCCCCTCTCATCTTAAACCTAAGCCCTCTAGTTTTGACTCCCCTAACCTAGAAAAAAAGACTTTGACTATTCACCCTATCCATGCCTCTCATGATTTTATAAACTTCTATAAGGTCATCTTTCAGCCTCCAATGCTCCAGGGAAAACAGTCTGAGCCCATTCAACCTCTCCCTATAGCTCAAAACCTCCAATCCTGGCAACAATTTTGCAAATCCTTTCTGAACCCTTTCAACTTGCACAACATCCTTCCTATATCAGGAACACCAGAATTGAGTGCAGTATTCCAAAAGTGGTCTGACCAACCAATAAAGGCAAGATTGCCAAGATGCAAGGAATGGTCTGTCACAGAATCAGTGATGACGCATCAACTTTTTCCAGTTTGCCTAAATGACTTGGATAAAGGGGCTGAAGGTATGGTTGCTTAATTGAGAAAATAATGAGTAGGGAAAATGGCACAAGTAAGGTTCAAAGAGAAATAGGTTAAGTGAGTGGGCAAAATTTGATAAATGGAATACATCATAGGAAAATATGAACAGGAAGAACAGAAAAGAAGCACATTACAAAATGATGAGAGATTACAGAAGAACCACAAAAGGTTAGGATACAGGTTTAGCAAGAATCTTATCATTTATTGCAATAAATCTTGAATATAAAAATTGGGAGGTTATGCTTCAGTTATATAGGGCGTTGATAAGACCCTATCTGGAGTTTTGGTCTCCATTAATTAAGGAAGGATGTCGATGCATTGAAAGCAGTTCAGAGAAGGTTTATCAGACTAACTGAAAGGACTAGGTTGTCTTATGAGGACGGTTAGTTAGGCTAGACTTGGATCTATTGGAGTTTAGAATTTCACAGTGGCAGTGCAGCCTTCCAATGCCAGGAACCTGGGTTCGAGTCCAACTCCAGACGACTGTCTGTGTGAAGTTTGTTTATTCTTGCCGTGCGTGCGTGAGTTTCCTCTGGGTGCTCTGGTTTCTTCTCACAGTCCAAAGATGTGCAGGTATATAGATTGGCTATGCTAAATTGCCTACGGTGTCCAGTGATGTGCAGGCTAGATGGATTGACCATGGGAAGTGCAGGGTTACAGAGTCTAAGTGAGAAGCTTTTCAGAGGGTCGGAGTGGACTCGATGGGCCTAATGGCCTGCTTCCAAATTGTAGGGATTCTATGAAAAAGGTAGCTTATTGAAAAATGTAAGAATCTGAGGGACCTTAAACAGGTGAATGTAGAAAGGATGTTTCCATATGTGGGAAAATCTAGAATGGATTGTTGTAGTTTAAAAATAAGGAGTTGCCCATTCATAGAATCATAGAGATGTACAACATGGAAACAGACCCTTCAGTCCAACTTGTCCATGCCGACCAATTATCCTACCCTAATCTAGTCCCATTTGCCAGCACTTGGTTCATATCTCTCTAAACAGAATACTGAATAACTTAACCAAGTTACCCATGGGGAAGGCCTCAACTGGGACCTTGAGTTCATGTCACACTACAGGTAGCCCCGCTGCACTATACATATTTTTTCTCTGTCTGTCTCACTCACTCACTCACTCACTCACACTCTCTCTCTCTCTCTCTTTCACAAACACACATGGAGACCCTCTGTCATACATAAGCTCTTCCTCATGTGCACACACATGCACCGCATGCTCGCACCCTCTCATGGCTTATACCCCATCACAGTCATGCACATACTTGACCAAGCTTACATACATGACTCTTTCACATGCACTCACACCAACACGCTCACAATCAGATACACACACCCACTCTGTCTGTCCTGCACGTGCACACATATAATTTTATGGGGTGAATCTGTATTTGCAGAATTCTGTTCAAAAACTGCATAAATCCATGTTAGATTCTGTAAGCCCCACTTTAGAAATAGAATTGGCTCAACATTTGTACAGATTTTATCTTCATATATTTAGTGCATTGTCTGAGCTGAGATGACACCTATTACTAGATAAGCTGACACTACCTTGAGAATGTAATTCTGGAATTTACATATTAAAGAACCTAAACCACCTTATCCCATTCTAAAAGATAAAAGATTTATCAAAATTTGTTTAAGAACTGTAACTTGGTGTTATGTGATTTTTAACTATAGTTGTTTAATATATCATTATAATTCCATAACACTATAACCTTTTTGCCATAAATCCTGTGCTGTATGGTTGTGTTCCACAACCACCTGATAAAGAGACAGCTTGTTGGATTATAACCTGGTGTTGTATGATTTTTAACTTTATCCGAAAACCCAACAGATTATATCAACTTAATGATGCTGTTCTCAATACTTGCAACAATCCCCATTAACACCCCTTTGGCATAAAAAGTTAAAATCAAACCCAGGTTCTTCCAGGAGAGAAGTCAGAGGGAGAGTACCAGCCTGGATCTGCTTCTTTGGGTCCGGTAGCTTTTTCGTACTACCTGACTGTTTTGAGTGAGTAGCCAGACCAAATCAGAGAAAAGCTGAGCTGGGAGAACTGGCCACTCCCCTTTCATTGTACAAGTGTTTCTTTTTAAACTTGAACGCTTCCTGCCTGAGGCAGTATCTGTTAGCAATAAACCAATTGGACCTGAAATCCTTCAACCCCAGACTTTTCAGAGTTTGTGTCGTTTCTGACTTCCCTGGAAAGAAATGCCAAGGGCAGCATAACCTTGTTAAAGGAACAACATCGTCACAATGTTATTTTTGAAAGCCACTGTATTAATAATTTAAACCTGCTATCTATACTAATAGTGTCTCACGATGCTGTAATTGCAGCTTAACCATTTTAACATTTAGTCATATTATGTTAGAAGAGGGCAGATGGCATGGTGGGCCCTGTTAGTTGAGTCACAATAGAATTATTTTGTTCTGATTTAGATTTCAAGAAGATTGTGCACAACAGGATGAACCAGAATAAGCAGGGATATTGCTTGTTGTATAAGGTAATCGTTCTGAAGAGGTCAATGTTTATGTCACATTGGTTCCACCCAATCTTCTGATGTTATGCACAGCTTGTGGGTGTCTAGTTTTTGGAGGGAGCAGATGGATCTGTTCCTGTAACGTCCCGTAGTTTTACTTGTTGCCACCATCCAATAAAGTTTCTTGTTAGCTGAGAACAGTGCCTCTTCTCTTGCGACTATATGGCGGTGTATCTCTTTCATGAATTACTAGGTAGTCCCAAGACAAAATAAATAAAAGGAAGGCTGTTTGACAGCAAATTACCACAACCACCCCCAATCCAATATCACATATTGGTAGAGGTGGCAAATACCACCTGGTGCCAGCCGTAGTTACCTTGGAAAATACATATTACTTTGCTTATTCTAACTACAAAGCCAGCAATGCTTCTATTTTTTAATAAAGTATAAACAAAATAGAATTGTAATCCTTTTTCTTCAGAAGTAAGTCGATTAAAGTCTGAAAGGAATCACTTCTGATTTGGCTGGGTGTTTCCAATACCTTTGATCTAGTGGCAGGTTCTGTTTAGCTTAAAAGCATGGCCACTCGTTGTAGTCTATTTTTAGGGGAGATTCCTAAAATTGATACAGGAGATTCTATGAAATAAACTAAGTCCTAAGAGGAAAATACATAGAACAGTTCTAAGAAAGAATAACAGTTTTTCTGGTTGAAAAGAATGGCGCAGTCTTTTGTTGAAAACAATTGACCTTATTTTAACTCATCCCAATGCCACACTAGACAGAAAAATGAAAATCTACCTGACAATAACTGTTTCACAACCAGACTACCAGGACTGCAAGAAGTCTAAAGGGACCCAGAATGGATGTGCGTTTCAACTCTTATAGTCAAGGCCATTCTCTATAAATGTACAGCCCTGTGGTTCTTCCTATATTTCATACCGTTGCTGTGGCCAGAGGTGAACATGGCCTCTTGTTGCCAGGGAGACTCTGTCTTCAGTGTGTCTACATTAGCAACATTTTTCACAGTTCTGTTCAGCAATGTGCAGTTGAGATCAAAACATGGGCTTTTATTCAAAATTATTCTTTTAAAAGATATTTCAAAGTACACATAATGTTGACACATATTTTGCAAACAAAATATCAAACTCGACTTCAATTATTCACATCTGTATGTCACTGGAAGCCAATCACAGCATAACCTATCTGATTTACTTAACCATGCATGTTTTAACTTGACTGCCTTCTGTTTAGGACAGTTTTTTGAATATCTTGAATGGAATGTGGTGGAATTTCTTTTTCATTCTTACAGCCTAAGTTCACAACTAAATGTATTCTAAGATTGCAATTGTATCATTTGAAATGTTGATCATTATTGAGGTGGTTGATCCAGAAATCTGTAGGAGGTTGGATCAACTAAATATATGCTTCTCTTTCTCACCCTCCCATAGAGGAAAGTTGACTACTCAAAAGCTGTTGCATTAAGTGCAAGCAAGTTCATAGCTGAACCTGAAAACCTGACAAATATTCTCACTTGGCCTCGGCTGCCAGGATTCATGTTGATTCTCTTCACTAGTTTAATAGGATTAATCCTCCTTTCTCAACTTCTAACAACAAAACAAAATTCGTACAATTCCCAGGGTCCTCTTTTAAGCACTTGATGAGCCTTTTGGAAATGATTGCTAGGGTTGTGGCCCACAATCAAAGCTGAATGGATAAACCGACATCAATCAAGTGCCTAGGAGAAGCTGAAGATGTGTAAAGCTCTGGCATGCTGTCACTGCAATGGTGTAATATATGCACAGAATGGAAAGCTGGCTAATTGTTCCACTCCATGCATCTTAGACATTTGCAACAAAGTGGATTGAGGCATGTCAAACAACTCAGCATTTGTATTTTTCAAAATGGAACTGAATGATTCAGGACGTTAACTTTGGGGAAGTTCAGTTTAGGAGGGCCAGGTCATTAGTTTAGGAGGGCCAGGTGAATAGCTGAATTCTGTGCCACTTAAGAACAGTTGTGTTTTTAATCAAATTTGTTAGGTTTTAGTTTATGGTTATCCAAAGGTGCGGTAATCACATGTCATGCTGATTTAAATGTTTCTGCATCTTCAGAAGATGAAATACAAAACCACCTCAAAACTTTGGCAGTAAAGTGATACATGACCGACTTTCTGCAATTAATTCTCATGCTGATTGAAGTCATCTCCTTTTCCATGTATAAATATTACTTTTATATAATCTGTGTTTTATATTGAACTCTAATTATTTTAAAACCAATAATAATTCAAATGAATAAAGGAACTTTCAAGTTCAAGCTTGAACTCATAACCAATTATGTGTTTGCACCTTAATACTAGATTTTGCTAGAAGTCATTATTCATTTAGCTAACCAATGCCCTTTAAAAAAACAAATGTTAAATTGATGGGCTTTGCATATTTGAGGATCAATGATAGTTTGTGGCCTCTGAGTTCTGAGGAAGGGTCACTGGACCTGAAATGTTAACTCTGAATCCTCTTCACAGTTGCTGCCAAACCTGATGAGATTTTCCAACAACATGCTTTTGTTTCTGATTTACAGCATCCACAGTTCTTGCATTTTTATAGTTTGTGACCTGATCTATGACTGTGATTGTGAGATATAAAATCTATGGTATATATAACCTATGATTTCCAATGCTGAGTTTGTTGGCGAGGTAATGGTACAGCAATGTTTGTGAAGGAACAATATGCATTGGACAGGAACTTTGCGTTCAGAGTTGAACTAAGTGCATAAACTGCCAGAAGTTGCTGTCTAATTTAATTTTGTTCCTTCTGTCCCAAATGCCCATCCTTGGTGTCAGTGTGAACTTTTGGAAGACAGAGAGAACAGGTGTTCCTTAAAAGACATCTGCAAATATGGATTCTACAACTTAACAGAGGTGATAAATTACATTTCTACAAAAGTTGAGACAATTCCTATTGCAAAACCTCATATTCTAAAATGAGGAAACCAAATTACAAGTGTCAAAGCTGCACATTCCCACAAGCCTATAAGTAGGCTAAGTTACAGCCTGCTCCTGATTTAAATTAGAAGTGAAATTTCATCCTCAAAAACTTTACTGTTCATTTTTGTAACGCATGGGGCAAACCAAATTTCTTCATTTCAGAGTGATGTGTCTGGTGATATCTTTCTACATTTCTTTGTGTTCTTTAAATGAAGGATGTGTGAAATGAAAGCTTTGGTTTGGCTTTTGTTATTCTGTTGAAGGAAATGAACTGGGAATAGTCCATCTGCTGTCAGTTCTTTAACTACCAGGAGACTGATTGATTAATGTGCATCATTCAGCAATGAACATCTTCTGAATGCAGGGATGTAGTGCCATGCCAAGTTAATGCAAGAATGATTCATTGAAGGAAAGCATCCCATGTCATCATCTTCTGTAAAGTTTATCTGCATTTCAGTTCATTCACACACATTATCCTTTATTTCATCAACTATCGGTGATTCTTCCATTTGCACATGGCTGAACTACTGGTAGAGGCGGATTCCATCATGGAAAAGTTTATTCTAAATAACAAACACATGTTTGTTAAATCATCTTTCCACTTGTGTAAGAATGGAATTAACGTTCAAAAGTGTTCAGTTTCTGTTCATAAAATCAAGATTACTACTGTTTCTTGATGGAACTGGCATACACTTCTGCTGCACTTAACCATGGTGATGTCCTAAACTATTGGAATTTGACTTTCAAGGACATTTCTTCATCAAAAATGTGTGTGTGTATATATTATATTTATATATATTTAAAATTATGCAGTCAAACACAATATTCAAAAAGGCCTTTTGCAGTAGTTTGTTGGGATGTTCACAAATAATTACTTGTAAGAAACTTGCACATTTAAATCAAAATGAACTAGCAGTTATTCTACTTGAATGGATAGTTACAATAGAACCAGGGGAATACAAATGCATGAGCACAAATCTCTCATTATAAACAACACTATTCCTGCTTAATTATCAGAAGACAGGCTACACTGAAATAAATCCCTGATGAGCATGACTTTTTCGCCAATTGCCAAGAATTTGGGATTTAACACAATGTTACTAATTAACTAATTCTTTTATGATATTCATTTAATTCACATTGTAGCTGCTGTAACTTTCAAGAATGCCATTTTAAAAAGTGTATTAAAAATAAAACTTCATAGATCTTTGGCCAAACATCACCTAAGTGAATTTACAGCAGTCTGATGTTAAACATGTGGCAGATTTCTAGTTCTAATCCTAGACCTTGGCAGAATAAAGTTAGATTCAGATTTGTTGGGATAACACAGAAGTGGAGAAGAATGGAGGTAAAAAGAAATGATATGTGCATATATTTGCTTGCCAAGGCATATTCTCAATGCCATACATAGAAGCAATGAAATGAGTGATTGAATAGCTGGCCTGTTTGAAGATGTGGACTGAGGGAGTGATGTTGGTCAAGATCAGGACATCTGTTTTTTGACATTGCCAAATCAAACTTAACAACAACCTGAACTACTAGAATTGATCGTCGTGACTTCTTAAAGTGTTTTTATATTAATGCATTAATCACCATTTAACACCCGCATGCTTGCTGGGTTTAATATACAAACTTGGCAAGCGGTCTTGACAGCGGTTTGCTGACCTAGGTGGTGAATATGCTCGCATATTGTGCTGCACAATGAAGTAAACTTTCACAATGCCAGCTGAGTTAGAAATGGGAAGGCTATTGATGTTATACCCAAATATAGGCGTGTTAATCAAGATAAAAAGAGCATTGAAGGCAAAACTTGGAAGTTTCAAAACAGAAAAGAAGTGAAGGCCTCTTCCACTCTTTCAGTGCTGTCAACAAAACTGAGCAGTTCTGCAACAGTGCATTTCACATCAGTAATAAACCTGCTCAGAATTTAGAAGAGTACTGATGTCATTTTTCAGAAATATATCTAGCACACATTTTACAAAGTTGAAAAATGTGGTGCTGGAAAAGTGCAGCAGGCCAGGCAGCATCCGAGGAGCAGGAGAATTAACGTTTCGGGCATACGCCCTTCTTCAGGTCATTCCTGAAGAAGGGCTTACGCCCGAAACGTCGATTCTCCTGCTCCTCAGATGCTGCCTGGCCTGCTGCGCTTTTCCAGCACCACACTTTTCAACTCTGGTCTCCAGCATCTGCAGTCCTCACTTTTTCCTAACACATTTTACAAAGTCAATTTTCTGTCAATAAGATGTGATACAAATCTTCTCCCAAACTTTGAAGATGTGATATAAGTTCATGTAAAAGTTGGTAATCTAGTACTGGACTACTGCTTTTATGGATGTCAAATATCCATTATTAGAGTCGAGTTTAAAGCTTCAATTCTTGAATTGTATTGCTGATAACTGCTCATTATGCTGCTTGTAAAATAATGCAAGTAGATTCTATCTGAACAAAAGCCAAAAACCGGAAGCGGTGTTAGTTACCTATTTAATCTATGCTTAATGTTGGAAGCTGGATTGTTCCCATGGCATTGATCAAAGCAATTGAAATTTATCTCCTTCCATAAAGTGTGTATCTGGTATTGTTAATCCAAAATCAGTTATTAGACTGGTTTTGTGTAACATCTTACCCACATGATGTGTGTCTTCCCCCCCCCCCGTGCCTTGACACTGTAATATCTTGGAGGATGGTGAATATGTATGGCATGTAGTATTGTAGAGACTGCATTTCAACTGGCTTTAATATGCTTCTTCCAAGTGAAAAGTGCTACAAAAGGTATTATTTTTAGATTAGTTGATGGGCTTCTCTGATCTCTGACTCCTGACATAAAACTGCATTCAATCGATGGGCATTTCTATTTGAGCTCAATGGCTTAATGAAAATAAGAATTAGAAACCATGAATATTGGACATCAAGAATGAACACAGAAAATGCTGTTTTTTTTTAATGAGTTAATAGGACATGGCCATTACTGGCTCGACTCGCATTTATTGCCCATTCCAAAGAATCAGCCACATTGCTATAGGTCTGCAGTCATGTGTAGCCCTCACCAGGTAATGACAGCAATTTTCCTTCCCAGGAGGACATTAGTGAACAGTATGGATTTTTACAACAACAGACCATGGTTACCTGGTCTCCATCAGGCTAGCTTTTTTATTCTAGATAAAAATAATGCCGGTGTCATTAAATTTTAAAATGGATCTGTTAGTTTCTGAAAAGAAAAAAGTACATCATGAAAGGTTACTTTAAACACACAAGGATTCATGTTATTATTGGGAACTCCACCCTACTAATGACACCATTTTGAGTTATCACTTGAATGAGTTATCCTTCCTGCTTTGGGCTTTGCTTGGAAAGCATTGGCATGATTTATATTATTGCAGTTAAAGAATTTAACACTTATTTATTGCATTGTCTGAGCATTATGGTTGTTATTACAATGATGTCACTAGACAGCTATTACCAGCACTCTTTTGACCAGGTCTTTCCATATTAGCCTGAGTGAAAAACTCTGTGGTTAGAAGTTATACCAGTCACTGCAAACTTGCAGAGGCAAACTTAAGTATGAAATTATGTTTCTTGGGAAATTTGATTAGATTCATTGACTCACCAAGCTGCACATGTCTTGTAATGTATAATCTAAGAATGTCCCAATGTTGCAAATGTTCTCACCAACTGTTTAGCTTTATTTTCCTGGTTTTTTCTGCTTCCAAATTGGAGTTTTCTGCTATCTTCATGACTTAAGGTTGAAATGTTTCTCCAGCTTGGTGATAATCCTTTTGAATGGCACTTCTTTGCCTTATTTGGAGCAAGAAAATTTGTGAGAATGCCATTCACCTCTGAGTTAACCTTCATCTACAAAATTACATTTTTGCATACAAATGAACTGTTTGTCAGTTTGAACCTTTTAACTTCATAAATATACAATTGGCCAAGAACAACTTGTCTAATCCTTCAATGTCAGTACTGAATCGTTTTCTAGCACTCTTATCTGGTCATTACCCTTCCAATCTATCCTGTGGCTGGAGCCATGTTGTCTCATTACAAATGCAACAGTGGAACAGTACACTTATTATGATCATAACAGTGATACAAATTCCAGTCAGCCTAAATAAAACAAACACATCAACACCATTTTGGTCAGTAGATCGATTGGATGTACTCTAGAATTTGGTAGCAATCCATTAAACTGATTGACCAAATGATGTCAGCAATAGTAAAATCCAATTGAAGTTTCTGCCATTCAACTTTTGGGTTACTGGGAGCCAGCTAATCTCATTCACCACCACCTCTAAAGCTGTTTACTGCAAACACTTCTGATTCCATCACATGGCCAAAATGAGTTGTGTACAGACAGGCACTCAAATGCCTCATAATGTCCAATGTCTTTTTTTAAAAAAAAATATGAATTATACAGCAACTAACAGAAATAGTTGCACAAGATTTCACATGAAAAGCTTTTACTGTAACAAACAAATTGAAGTCAGCATCTGCTAAACATTACTTTGAAGACAACTCATAATCTGAACTTTGAAAAGATATTTCCTCCATTGAGGAACTAACACAACCAAAAAGCCCCCAAGCCATGTTTAAGTGTTATATCAGATATGTGGTCTTGGAGACAAAGTTCCAACCAAATTTCACATCTCAGTGAGTTTTCCAGTGTCCTTTTAAACCAACATATTTTCCACAGCAAGGAACCCTCTAGTGCCCCCTTGGTGTTTACATTTCTGCAAGTATTGGCTCCTGAAAGCCAAGAATCTGTTCCCACAACATTCTGTTTGGTGGCTGATAGCAAGCCTCCTGCAATACTCGGTACAACAGCAGCTGTTTTTAGTCCTTCCCTCCAAATTTCTCTATTTATCATTCAGTGTTTACATCAAAACCAACTACCCTCTTCTGTATCAATTTGAGAAAACTGGCATTTGAGTTTCTGAGATTTTGCCTGGGCCTCTGTCCCCTTGACAACAAAGTTACACAGGCCAATCTCTGAACAGAGTTCAATATGATTAGCATCCTCATGTCATGCAGTTCTGTTTTACATAAAAGAGGTAGTTTAGAACATGATTGCCTTATAAAGATTAGCATTTATCACAAAATATAGGTACCAACATGATTAGTTCACAGGTAATGATCATCAAAGACAGGCTGAGGTCAACTAGTTCTAAGATGAAACATGTATGGAAAAGTTTATCTCAAATAGTGCTGTGATTTGTTTAAAAAAAACTATGGCATCCTGTTATGAGGATAAAGTATAACAATTTTGATAACTGAAGCATCTACAGGACCTGATGTATGGTTGATGATTGGTTTGGAAAAATGAAAACATTGCTTCCAATCAAAAACACTAAATTAATTATATTTAGCAGCCGTGTCATTAAAGCACATCTTTATCCAGTTCATTTCTCAGTTGGAGATTCTGCACAATGAGTAAATAGGGAGGGCTACTTTGTTTCTTAGTATAGTAATTGGCGCAATGCATGTAGTAGGTACTGTTGTTTCCAAGAAAGCTGTCCACAAAGATTTAGTAATCTATCTGGTGTGGATTTTTCCTTGCTTGTGCTAATTTTGATTGTGATGTCAGTGCAAGGGGATCTTCACTATCCAGAAACAAATATGTTCTCTATACAATCATTCTGTAGCATTTGCATGAACCAGAAACCAGGCATTAAAAACCATTCATTATCTGTGTTTTTAATACATTTTATGGAGAGCAAAATAAATATTGAGAGATACATGTGAGATTAGAAGCTTAAATATCATAAAACCTAAGTTTTAAAAACTAGTTTGCAAATCTCTGCATTAGTTTCAAATTCTTCTGCAAATAATCTAGTTTTTCAGGAACAGAGAAATTGTTCAGCTATAGATAGGAATTTAAACATGCAATTTAAGATACAGTTACACAGAACAGAACAAGGTATTACTTTGTTGAATGTGTTCACAGCAAGCTCAGGAGTTAACATGACAAGGCCTTATCAATTTAAGCCTGTGAGTGTGTCAATAGTACACCCAGTGTAGGAGTGGAAAATCATAGCAACTTCAGAATTTATGCGTTTATCTGTGCAGGTGCAGAGGCCAGAAATTGTCCATTTCACACTTGTAATGATGGAAATCCTGACATTTTTGCCATCATTGCAACATTGCAGTCTAATCTCATTGGAATTTGCAGCATTTTTTCTTAATTACACATTTCCAGCAGGCATAGCATTTTGCTTTTGTGCTGGAACTAAATCCTTGTTTTGTCAAATAAATTGGGGTTTCATAATGGAACTTAGAGATAAAAATTAAAGGATCAAATTATGGTTATCTGTAAGAGTGTTCTGCCTCCAATACCTGTATAATAGGTCATGATATATTATACACTAGAAGTTGTACTGTGGTGTTGGTTCATTCAATCTAAGATTGCTTTTTCAAAGGGAAAGGTTACACACTTTTGCTGAAAGGATTTAAGCAAAGGTGTATGGAAGATATGCATTCTGGTTTTGGGAGTAAATTGTACTTTCCTAATGCAGCTTTTCGTCGTATGCCACTGGTACATTAGTAGATATTTTGCAAATGTGGGAAATAGGGCAGCCTGGTGGCCAAGTGACAAAAGAAGCTCAGTAAGAATAAGTGTTTAATGTTGATAGGTTTTTGCATCTTATAGATCTCTTATGGTGTAGTGTTAATTATATCTGCACATCTTATGAAATGTTGCACAGCACTCTTCACAGCCAAATCCTGATCTTTGTCCTGAAAATGAAAAAGAAATTGAGGAAGTGGTTAGAGTCGCTGTGGGTTAAGTTCCTGGTGCTTCCTCCTTTGGGCTCTGTAGTTGATTGTAAGCAGTGAAGGTGGTCGAGATGAAAGGCTGTTCTGCTTGTGTGAAATCGGATTGAGCAGTCCGTCTCCTTTCAGCTCCTCGTGTCAAAAACCCTTAGGACAAGATTGTCAATGCATGGCACTAAAATTGCCTTGTTGGGGACAGCCACAAGGATAATTGGCCATGGAAGACTATGGTTATAAGGCAGCAAGGTCATATTCTCCAATATGGTGTGGCAAGATGCAGGTTGTTTTCAGCTTCCATTCCTCTGTACTGAGCTGGAAGCACTTGAAACTCTGCAAACTATGGGAAAACATCTAGCACTGAAATTCCAAATCAGAGACCCACATATTACACTGTGTTCTGGGTGTAGGTTTGCTCGCTGAGCTGGAAGGTAACATCTTCGGTGAGCCTCCAAACAAAGCTCAGCGAGCAAACCTACACCCAGAACCTCAACCTGAGCTAAAAATCTTCTCAAAACTCAATTACACTCTGTAGTTAGAGTTAACTTCACAACGCCCCAGAGGTTAATGATGGATTAAGAGTGTTTGGTACAATTTATAGTGGCAGCTTCCGTTTCACGCCATCTTCAGTTTCAGCAACTGATGTGCTGATAATCACTGAAAGGCCAGCTGAAACTTGGAGAACGAGGAGTGCTACAGAATCACACCATCATCATGAGCTTTTCTATGATAGCACTGCAAAGTGAGTAACCATTCAATGAGATTACTGTATTAAGTAATTATATAAATATTGATAATGTAAATGTATCACTAATAAATGTCCAGTATATTGCAAACAAGTCAGAGTGTCTGATTAAATATCCCAGATCATCGTCAGACTGTTTGATTGAACAAGATTAGTATTTGCACTGTGCATGTTTTTTAAAATGAAGATTAACTCAAATTAAGCATAATTCTTTTTAAAACCATGTAACTAGCAAGATCATGCTCATATTTTTAAGGTGCAATGGTTAGTTCTTTATTGACATCTGATTATTGTTGCATGTGCTCTTCTAAACCATATGTAACGTCATAATTCAGTTATAGGTTTACGTGTTTCAGAACTGTATTCGAATATCCACAACGTTCAGATGGATGGTTACTGATTCAAAGCTTCTTGTAAAACTGTCAACCGAAAATTGATATCTCATTGAATTCTAAACAGTTTGTTAAAATTGACCAAAAAACATCGTTCCTTTGAAGGCTTTAGTTTTTTATATTTTGTTGCTTCATTTGTTAAATATTTACTCTTCGGTTAAAAGATCTTTGGTGCTTGAACAGCCCTGATGTATCTAATGATAAAGCCAGGTGGACCTTTTATGTTTGTGATTTTATTTGTTCAGAGGCTTGTTTGGAAGGTTCCTGTCTGATCAATGCAAGTTTTATTATTCTTCAGAATAAGGGGTACTGTTTTTGTGCCACGACTGTACCCGGATGCTGTTGCAGATATCTATGGATGAACAGCATAATGATGGCTGAAGACAGGAACAAAAAAAATGAAGTCTGTTTGAGCGAAAATTTGTTCTGAAAGCGTCCATGATAAATACAAATCAAGATGTTGTTCCAACCCACAAAAGGTTGAAAGGTCCTTTGTTGATCCTTGTATTGTGCCGAATTAGCTCATCTGTGGGTGCATCAGATTCAAAAAATGGCCTTGCTTGGAAATAGAAATGTTAGCCAGATTTGCATTGCTTGCTTACAATGCAGTGAGTTGGCGTGATGTTTCGGTGGATAGGAGCATAGGAACAAGAATAGGTCATTCATCTCATTACGCCTGCTCTGCCATTCAATTTGACCATTTCTGATTGAACACTTCCATATCTTGTACTCATCCAATCCACATAATTTTGCATGTCACTGGTAATCAGAAATCTTACTAATCGCTACTTTAAACATACTCAAAGCCTGAGCTTCTTCAGCTCTCTGTGGTAGAGAATTCCAAAGCTTCATAATTGTCTGAATAAAACAATTTCTCCTTTTTTAAAGAAGACATTTAAACAACTGTACAGCACAGTCCTTTTGCTCCAAACCTGTGCCGATATGGTGTCTTATCTTAAACCTGTGTCCCTTCCTAAATGACATAATTCTCAGACCAAAGAGGCATATGGCTTATATTTAAATTGTGCCCCCTGGTTTTAGGTTGCCCAGTCATGGAAAACAGCTCACCCGCATCCACCCTACCGATCTCTTTCTGTATTTTGTAAGTTTCAATTAGATCACTTCTCATTTTTTGAAATTGGAAAGAAGACCAGTGCAATTTGCCCAATCTCTCTTGATAGGACAACCTGTCATCCTGGGATTAAGTCTAGTGAATCTTTGTTCCATTCCCTCTATGGCAGTAATAACTTTCTTGAGATAATGGAACCAAAACTGCACACTTCTCCAGGTGTAATTTAATCAAGCTCTTACAATTGACTGCTACTTGCTAATCAAATCCCCTCACAATTAATGCGAACGTTCCATTAGTCGTCTGAAGTAGCTTTTTTACTGAGGATACCTGTGACTGCAATGAAAACCCCTGATGATGCTTGTTAATTGTTTTAACATGCAACAAGCAGTGCTTTGTTGTTATTGCAGAGCTACACTTGCGTAGAACTGTATTCCAGATAAGTAACTGGCTTCTTGGAGAAGAGAGGAAATTGTAAAAACAAATGAGTTTTGAAATGTTACAGTTGAGGAGCACACAATTAAAGATGCAAACTTTGATTTTAGCAGATACTTAAAACAAAACTTCTTTCAATTTCTTAAATGTTCTCTCATAAAAATAATTACCTGGTTTACCAAAGCAACCATTGCACTCTGTTAGTTTATTGTTATTGGAAGATTCACTGTCACTTTGCTTGTATTGAATTGGAAGCAATGCTGTTTCATCCAAATTCAGTTGATATACAGTGCTGTGCGGTATTTTCAGGGCCAGTTTGTTTTTTTTAAATGTTAGTAATTTTGATGGTTAAATTGTCTATGAAATTGCACAATGCAAAATGCTCTGTTATTGACATATAAAATTTCCATCACACATTTGTTCCTTCAAGAGAAGTTTCGCCAAATTTACTAGATGGAAACAGACATCTGACCCTTAATAAGTGGGCTGAGGTCAGACAAATGAATGGCTGGAGAGAGAGATTAGGTCAGTGTTGAGGGTTTTGTTGCCATTGGAGCAGTATTGCATTTGGTAACATGTGTTGTTGGGAATTTGGTTTGAAAGCAGTTGGAGGTGGAATTTTGGATTAAGGGTGGACAGTGTGTTTTGCTGCCTGTTTAGACCATGACAACAGTGAGAGAGGAAGAAACAGAAGTTCAAAGATCAATTAAGTTTGTATGTGACAGATCCAGCTCTGACCACACTAGTTTAAAGTTGACAAATATATTTGGTGAATATTTTCTGGAAAATAGATAACTGCTGATTTCCATATCACTGCTCCATCAGTTATTGGATTTTCTTGTTTCTTTGTCTGAATTATTTTCTCCACTTTAGCAGCAAAATAAAATCAGCAAATTTGGACTTGGTTTGAAGGCTTTGCAACCAATATTTCCTGTCGGTCACTATACTTGGTCTCATGTGTGAACACCCTTTTAATTAGATGAGACTGGAATCCTCAAGTAGATTTCTTGAATTAAAAAACCTTCATAATAGAATTGTTTACATTATCAGGTTGATTGCAAGTCATGTGGTAATTTTCTTTCAGAGTTGCCCAGAGAATTTTGAATAGTTAGTGTCAGATAAACAAATCTCATAGAAGTATTTACTCTTTTTTTTTAACCTCTGTTTGGGAATCGGGTCATGTAATGATGTTAGTGGCAGCCCCTCTCAAGTCCTGTCTTGGTTTTGAAACTATGCATTTAGATATCACCTAGATATCACCTCCATCCTTGAACTGTGTGATAAATATTTTATTTCTAACTTTTAAATGAGATGTCAGAGGAAGTACTGGAGGCTGGTACACCTACAGCATTTAAAAGGCATCTGGATGGGTATATGAATAGGAAGGGTTTAGAGGGATATGGACCAATGGCAAATGGGACGAGATTAATTTAGGATATCTGGTCGGCATGGGAGAGTTGGACGAAAGGATCTGTTTCCATATTGTACCTCCCTTTGATTCTATGACTACTAATTTTCCTTTTATTCCTCTTTTTTGTCCAAGATTTGTACCTCGATACCTGTATTTAATCTAGCTCCATTAGAAAACAGCCATGGAAAAACTTCTCACTGTACTTCAGTACTGGAGTACATGTGACAATAAAGGATATTCTGTGTTCTATTCATATTCTATTCTGTTTATTGCAGCAGTTAGCTGTCTGTCCAAAACCAGCTCAAAGTTATCAATGGCTGGTGGACAAATGCAAAACCTTGAGCAGCACCAAGTCATCAGCGCGCATCAAAGGGAAGCAAATGGAAAGTTTGGTTATATTTATTCCCTGTCTAACCTCATCTGATGCTTACATCCTAGATCATGATCCCTGGGAGAAAATACAAGAGAAATTAGGGAGACTCTCCTGCTTTTTCTCCCCTTCTTTGTCATCATCAAGTCTCTGGGATCTATTTGACAGCATTCCCAGTGACAGACATTCCTGCTTGGGGACCTGCAATCTTAAATAAAGATCACACCACTTGATGGCACAACACATCGGAGTTCCAGAGTGGCATTTTTCATTTAATGGAGAAAACAAAGACATAAATTACTCCTTGCTGAGGTGGGGAGGAGGGCAAATAATTGAATGAGTTGGCATTAGAGAGAGGCATACCTTGCCGTGCTATTCCAGCAGGTAAATGCTACACAAGAAAATGCATGGGTAATCATCTTGACTCACCATTAATTGGGGCCTTTAAGCAGTCAATTAATGGTCACTTCAGGGCTCAACTCGCCATTGGCCAGATTAACTACCTTCCTGAGGGACAAGAAAAATGACTAGTTTCATGAAGGCCGATCTGCTGGACTGGGAGGGAGGGGTTTCCATATGTCTCAGTCAAAGAGGAATTAGAGTGGGAAAGGAGAGGAGAACACCCCCTCCCCCTGCCTATCCTTGCCTTGGAGCCTGTAAACATTTCTCTCCTCAGGACCTCCACCCCATGATATTACCCACCCCAAAAAGCTTTCTCACCATTTCAGCGCCTCATTGTTTTCCAGCTTGGGGCTCTGACAATGATCTCTTGGACCTAAAAATTATCAACCTGTGATTGGGGTGAGACCCTGTCTGTCACCAATTTCAGTAGCTAATTGGTACTCGAGGCAGCAAACGTTCTTGCTGGTGAAAGTGAGGAGTTAGTCACTCTTGCAGTTGCTTCAACCACACTTGATGCGCAAAGTATTAAATTGTGTCATAGTCAGAGAGATGTACAGCATGGAAACAGACCTTTCGGTCCAACTCGTCCGTGCCCACCAGATATCCTAACCTAAACTAGTCATTTGCCAGCACTTGGCCCAAATCCCTCTAAACCCTTCCTATTCATTTACCCATCCAGATGCCTTTTAAATGTTGCAATTGTACCAGCCTTCAGGACTACCCTGGCAGCTCATTCCATACATGCACCACCCTCTGCATGAAAAGGTTGCCCCTGAGATCTCTTGTGTATCTTTCCCCTTTCACCCTAAACCTATGCCCTCTAATTCTGGACTCCCACCTCAGGGAAAAGACCTTGTTTATTTAGTCTAGCCATGCTGTTCATGATTTTATAAACCTCTATATGGTCACCCCTGAGCCTCCAACGCTCCAGGGAAAACAGCCCCAGCCTATTCAACCTCTCCCTATAGCTCAAATCCTCCAACCCTGGCAACATCCTTGTAAATCTTTTCTAAACCCTTTCAAGTTTCACAACATTCTTTTGACAGGAAGGAAACCAGAATTGCACACAATATTCCAAAAGTGGCCTAACCTATGTCCTGTGCAGCCGCAATATGACCTCCCAACTCCTATACTCAGTGCTCTGATCAATAAAGGAAAGCATACCAAATGCCTCCTTCACTATCCTATTTACTTGTGAATTTCAGCTTAAATTTTTTTTTAGATTACTTTAGATTACTTACAATTTGTATGCTTCCGAGTGATGTGAGAGGAAAATAAACGACGAGACAAGGAAAAAACATTTTGAAATATGAGGTCGTTTTACTGTTATATTGGAGTACACTTTCCAGCCTTAAGACTGCAGTTTGAATTATTTACACAGCATTCGTTATGAGTATTGAATGGATGTGAAATTTCTGCAAGTGTTCCTGAAGCATTTTGTCATTGAGCGGACAATTTTAATGTTTGTCATAATATCCATCCACTGCCTTAGAAATTAAACATTTAGAGTGTCTCAGTTCCAAGGTCCTTTGTCAATTGAATCTGCCATGGTTAATTCATTTTCCACTGACTCAGTTTTTGTCCCCTTATCGTGTATTCTTTTCACATCCTTGCCAGAGAAGGGTGATACCAGTGGAAGTGATTTTTTTTAATATCTCAAGCAAGTACCATTGCATTTGTGCTGTGACCTAGACTCGAGGATCTCTTAGAGTAAGTGAGATAATACTGGAGAACCAGTAGAAAGTACAACACAGTAGGAAGTTTTACACTGATCATCCAACTATGTTTATCTAACCTGGGAGGTCTTGATGTTCAAGGTTGCTGGGTTAAATGGGAAAAATCCTAGTTCTAATCATGTATGTTACACCATTTCCTATTCCCCTTCATTGTTTTCTATTACATCATCAAAATTGCCAAGGATGCTGTGTGCATGGTATACTTTAGTTCTTTGTATCTGTTTGAGGCAAAATCAGTTTATTGAATCTTTTTTGTACTGTCACCTCAGTTCTTTTCTTCCATCTTGCATGTCAACTTGCAACCTATATGATGCCAAAGAGGGTGGTCACTTTTTGGTCTTAAGCAATTTCCAAAAATGTGCTTGAACATTGCTAAGTAGACATCAGATACCACAATTTTCTTAACAGCCATTGTAAGAAGCACAAAGTAGATAAGCAGGAGGCTGAAGGAACACAACAAGCCAGGCAGCAACAGGAGGCGGAGAAGTTGACATTTCGGGTGTAACCCTTCTTCAGGACTGGGGGGGGGGTGGGTGTCAGGGGGTGCTGCAGATAAAGGGGGTGGCAGGGGCAGGGTGGTGAAGTGGGATAGGTGAAGACAGGTAGTGGATGTGAGCTGGTTGGTCAATGATCAGAATGAATCCAGTAGGTGGCTGGGAGGAATGAAGTGGAGGGGGAGGGGCTGGGAAGGGAGTTCAGGGAAGGGAAAGGAGGCTATTTGAAATTAGACAACTCCATATTGAGACCCCCGGGCTGTAGGCTGCCCAGGCGGAAGATAAGGTGGTGTTCCTCCAATTTGTGGTTTTGTTTGTTGTGACAATGAAGGAGGCCAAAGATGGTTATGACGAAAAAGGAGTGGGAAAGGGAATTAAATGGGTGGTGACTGGGAGGTCCGGTTGGCCCCTGCGGGCCTAGCTGAGCTGCTCGGCGAACTGTTCCTAAGTTTACGTTTGGTCTCCCCGACGTAGAGAAGACTGATGCAGTAAACTAGGTTAGAGGAGGGGCAGGTGAACCTCTGTCTCACCTGGAAGGACTGTTTGAGGCCCTGGGTGGAGGTGAGGGAGCTGGTATACTGGCAGGTTTTGCATCTTTTCCGGTTGCAGGGGAAGGTACCTGGGGATCGGGGGGGGGGGGGGGGGGGGGGGGGGGGGTTGGTGGAGCAAACTGAGGACTGTCAAAGGGAATAGTCCTTGCAGAAGGGTGGGAAGGTTAAGATGGTCTTGGTGATGGGGTCCAGTTGGAGTTGGTAGAAATGTTTAAGGGATGATGCATTGGATGCGGAGACCAGTGGGTGATAGGTGAGGACAAGGGGTCTCTGTCTTTATTGAGTTTGGAAGGGGAGAGTTTAGAACAGTGGAATAGGGAATGGAGGTGATGCAGTGGAGGGCTACCTGGATGACAGAGGGAGGAAAAGCATGTTGTTCAAAACAGGTGAACATCTGGGATGCTTTGGAGTGGAATGTCTTCTCGTCTGAGCAGATGTGGTGGAAGAATTGGGAGAAAGGGATGGAGTTCTTGCAGGATACTGGGTGTGAGGAGATGTAGTCCAGATACTTGAGAGTCTATGGGTTTGCATTAAACGTCCGTCTGGAGACTCACTGGACATGGAAATGGAGAGGGCAAGAGAGGATGATCTCTAGAGCATTGCATTGTAGTTTGGATTTTGCAGGGTGTGTGGTTATAGCATGAGAGTATGATACATTGCCATGTCTAAGACTGGCTAACTGGCTCTAAACTAGAAAACTGCATCCATGATTTTTTTTTGGTCTGGATGGTTTAGTTCTGCACTGCAGCATTGCATTCTTGTAGTCTGTCATAAGGGTGGCAGTGTTAGTTCATTTCTGGTCCAGATGAACTGATAGTCCTCCAGAATATAGAGACCCGCGTTCAATTCCCGCCTCAGGTGACTCTCTGTGTGGAGTTTGCACATTCTCCCCGTGTCTGTGTGGGTTTCCTCCGGGTGCTCCAGTTTCCTCCCACAGTCTAAAAATGTGCAGCTCAGGTGAATTGGCCATGCTAAATTGCCCGTAGTGTTAGGTGAAAGGGTAAATGTAGGGAATGGGTCTGGGTGGGTTGCGCTTCGGCGGGTCGGTGTGGACTTGTTGGGCCAAAGGGCCTGTTTCCACACTGTAAGTAATCTAATCTAATCTAATCTAATCTAATCTAATCTAATCTAATCTAATATGTTAACATGGTTTTGGGTATGATTGGAGTGAAGGGATACGAGGCGTTGAGGCAGTGTAGACCGTATTAAGCTGATGAATTAGAGTCATAGAGATGAATAGCATAGAAACAGACCCTTTGGTCCAACTCGTCCATGCCGACTAGATATCTCAACCTAGTCTAGTCCCACCTGCCAGCACCCAGCCCATATCCCTCCAAATGCTTTTTTAAATGTTGTAATTGTACCAACCTTCATCGCTTCCTTTGGTAGCTCATTTCATACATGCACCACCCTCTGCGTGAAAAGGTTGCCCCTTGGGTCTCTTTTATATCTTTCTCCTCTCTCTCTAAACCTATGCCCTCTAGTTCTGGACTCCCTTACCCCAGGCAAAACACCATGTCTATTTACTCTAACCATGCCATTCATGATTTTATAAATCTGTATATGGTCACCCCTCAGCCTTCGACACTCCAGGGAAAATAGCCTCAGCCTATTCAACCTCTTCCTATAGCTCAAATCCTCCAACCCTGGCAACATCCTTGTAGATCTTTTCTGAATACTTTCACATTTCACAACAACCTTCTGTTAGGAAGGAGACAGAATTGCTCGCATTATTCCAAAAGTGGCCTAACCAATGTCCTGTGCAGCTGCAACAAGACCTCCCAACTCCTGTACTCAATATTCTCACCAATAAAGGAAAGCATACCAAATGTTGTCTCCACTGCCCTATCTACCTGCGACTCCACTCTCAAGGAGCTACAAACCTGCTCTCCAAGGTCTCTTTATTCAGCAACACTCCCTAGGACATCATCATTAAGTGTATAAATCCTGCTAAGATTTGCTTTTCCAAAATGCAACACCTTGCATTTATCTAAATTAAGTTCTGTCACTCCTCAGCCCATTGCCCATCTGATCAAGATCCTGTTGTAATCTGAGGTAACCTTCTTCGCTGTCCCCTACACCTCCAATTTTGATGTCATCTGTAAACTTATTAACTACACCTCTTATGCTCACATCCAAATCATTTATATAAATGATGAAAAGTAGTGGACTCAGCGCCAATCCTTGTGGCACTCCACTGGTCAGAGGCCTCCAGTCTGAAAACCAACCCTCCACCCACCACCCTCTGTCTTCGACCTTTGAGCTAGTTCTGTATCCAAATGGCCAGTTCTGTCGGTTATTCCATGAGATCTAACCTTGCTAACCAGTCTCCCATGGGGAATCTTGTTGAATGCCTTACTGAAGTCCATATAGACCATGTCCACCACTCTGCCCTCATCAGTCCTCTTTGCTACTTCTTCAAAAAACTCAATCAAGTTCACGAGACATGATTTCCCATGCACAAAGCCATGTTGACTATCCCTAATCAGTCCTTGCCTTTCTAAATATATGTAGATCCTGTCCCTCAGGATTTCCTTCAACAACTTGCCCACCACAACTCACCAGTCTATAGTCCCCTTACTTGTTCTTACCACCTTTCTTAAATAGTGGCACCACGTTAGCCAACCTCCAGTCTTCCGGCACCTCACCTATGACTATCAATGATACAAATATCTCAGTAAGAGGCCCAGCAATTACTTCCCTAGCTTCCCACAGAGTTCTCTGGTACACCTGATCAGATCGTGAGGATTTATCCACTTTAATGATTTTCAAGACATCCAGCACTTCCTCCTCTGTAATATGGACATTTTTCAAGATGTCACCATCTATTCTTGGACTGCCTGCTGTGTTGGCTGAATGTGGCTTATGGAAATTAGCGTATTAATGATAGATAAATGAAGGCATTTCATTAATGAAGATTGAGGCATGGAAATGTGATTGGAAGAGATGAAGAATGGTCTTAAGCTTCTGCCATAAAGTATTTTATCTCCCCTGTATGACGGTGTAAATTAAATTCATGGAAAAGCAAATTTCTAATGGTTAACTCAGTTAATTAGAATCTTCCAGATGTCTTGACAAATGTGAGAAAGCTGCTGCCTGCCGTTTTTGGAGTCTTAGGAAATAAATGACAATTTAGCAGATTTTGCAATGAACTGTTAACAATTCAAATTGCTTCATTCCTATTACCCAGCACAATTGGGCCATAAAGCAGCAATAAATTTAGGATGAATTCATTTCCATCAAAAGTCACATCTATACATTTGTGGTCACATCTCTTTTTCTGCTCCTGTGCTCATTAAAGGAATGTTAGTGCCATTGCACCATAGAGGGCTATAATAAAAGCTGAGAGTCTGACTGCAGAACACAGTAAGGATAATTTAGATTTTGGCCTTGCTGTAAGCATGGTGGAAATAAACTGGCTGCCTATTTTGTACAAGACTTCATTTTCCCTTGCCGGTCAAATCAGTGCAAGGAAAATCCAGAGGTGTAAAGTTGACAACAAGTCAATAAGACCATAAGACATAGGAGTGGAAATAAGGCCATTTGGCCCATCGATCATGGCTGATGGGCATTTCTACTCCACTTACCTGCATTCTCCCCGTAGCCCTTAATTCTTTGTGACATTAAGAATTTATCAATCCCTGCCTTGAAGACATTTAGCGTCCTGGCCTCCACTGCACTCTGCGGCAATGAATTCCACAGGCCTACCGCTGAAGAAATGTCTCCGCATTTCTGTTCTGAATTTACCCCCTCTAATTCTAAGGCTGTGTCCACGGGTCATCGTCTCCTCACCTAACGGAAACAATTTCCTAGCGTCCACCCTTTTCGAGCCATGTATTATCTTGTAAGTTTCTAATAGATCTCCCCTTAATCTTCTAAACTTCAATGAATACAATCCCAGGATCCTCAGCCGTTCCTCGTATGTTAGACCTACCATTCCAGGAATCATCCGTGTGAATCTCCGCTAGACACGCTGCAGTGCCAGTATGTCCTTCCTGAGGTGTGGGGACCAAAACTGGACTCCAAATGGGGCCTAACCAGAGCTTTATAAAGTCTCAGTAGCACAGTGGTGCTTTTATATTCCAACCCTCTTGAAATAAATGACAACATTGCATTTGCTTTCTTAATCACGGACTCAACCTGCATGTTTACCTTTAGAGAATCCTCGACTGGCACTCCCAGATCCCTTTGTACTTTGGCTTTATGAATTTTCTCACCATTTTGAAAGTAGTCCATGCTTGTATTCTTTTTTCCAAAGTGCAAGACCTTGCATTTGCTCACATTGAATTCCATCAGCCATTTCCTGGACCACTCTCCCAAACTGTCTAGATCCTTCTGCTGCCTCCCCACTTCCTCAGTACTACCTGCCTGTCCACCTAACTTCGTATCATCGGAAAATTTCGCTAGAATGCCCCCAGTCCCTTCATCCAGATCATTAATATATAACGTGAACAGCTGCGGCCCCAACACTGAACCCTGCGGGACACCGCTTGTTACCGGCTGCCATTCTGAAAAAGAACCTTTTATCCCAACTCTCTGCCTTCTGTCAGACAGCCAATCCTCAATCCATACCAGTATCTCACCTCGAACACCATGGGCCTTCACCTTGCTCAGCAGCCTACCATGTGGCACCTTATCAAAGGCCTTTTGGAAGTCTAGATAGACCACATCCACTGGGTTTCCCTGGTCTAACCTACTTGTCACCTCTTCAAAGAATTCCAACAGGTTTGTCAGGGACGACCTGCCCTTACTAAATCCATGTTGACTTGTTCTAATCTGACCCTGCTCTTCCAAGAATTTAGAAACCTCATCCTTAATGATGGATTCTAGAATTTTACCAACAACCGAGGTTAGGCTAATTGGCCTATAATTTTCCATCTTTTGTCTTGATCCTTTCTTGAACAAGGGGGTTACAACAGCCATCTTTCAATCATCGGGGACTTCCCCTGACTCCAGTGACATTTGAAAGATCTCAACCAATGCCTCCGCTATTTCCTCAGCCACCTCCCTCAGAACTCTAGGATGTAGCCCATCGGGGCCAGGAGATTTATCAATTTTAAGACCTTTTAGCTTTTCTAGCACTTTCTCTTTTGTAATGGCAACCATACTCAACTCAGCCCCTGACTCCCTTTAATTGTTGGGATATTACTCATGTCTTCCACTGTGAAGACTGACGCAAAGTACTCGTTAAGTTCTCCTGCTATTTTCTTATTTCCCATCACTAGGCTTCCAGCATCAGTTTGAAGTGGCCCAATGTCTACTTTTGCCTGTCATTTGTTTCTTATGTATTGAAAGAAACTTTTACTATCATTTCTAATATTACTGGCTAGCCTACCTTCATATTTGATCCTCTCCTTCCTTATTTCTCTTTGTTATCCTCTGTTTTTGTAGCCTTCCCAATCTTCTGATTTCCCAGTGCTTTTGGCCACTTTATAGGATCTCTCTTTTTCTTTAATACATTTCCTGACTTCCTTTGTCAGCATGACTGTCTAATCCCTCCGTGGATAATCTATCTTTTTTGGGGGATGAACCTCTGCACAGTGTCCTCAATTATACCCACAGCATCCTGCCATTTTTGCTTTACTGCCTTCCCTGCTAGGCTCTGCTTCTAGTCTATTTTCGTCAGTTCCTCTCTCATGCCCTCATAATTACCTTTATTTAACTGTAACACCATTACATGCGATTTTGCCTTCTCTCTTTCAAACTCCAGACTGAACTCTACCATATTGTGATCGCTGCTTCCTAAGTGTTGCCTTACTTTAAGATTTTTTATTAAGTCTGGTTCATTACATAGCACTCAGTCCAGAATAGCCTGCTCCCTTGTGGGCTCCATGACAAGCTGTTCCAAAAAGCCATCCTATAAGCATTCCATGAATTCCCTTTCTTTGGATCCTCTGGCAACATTATTTACCCAGTCCACCTGCATATTGATCACTGTGACCTTGCCTTTCTGACATGCCTTCTCTATTTCCCGGTACATGTTGCGCTCCTGGTCCTGACCACTGTTAGGAGATCTGTACATAACTCCCATTATGTTTTTTTTGCCTTTGTGGTTTCTCAATTCCACCCACACAGACTCCACATCAATATCATGTATTCACAGCATTTAACAAAGTTGGAAAAAATATCACCCTGCTTGGTCATGTTTTTTCACTGAATTCGTTAAAGCTAATAAAAAGGTTTGTCAGGAATTTGTTGCAATTGACAAAATTCTTTCTTGTCATCATTCCCATTCATAATTCCTATATGGAGTGAAATTTCATGCAGTTGTGAGAAAGATACAAAGGTTTTAGATTGAACATTGTGATGAAATGTGGGAGCCAATGGTATAATGTATGATTAATAAATATTGCCGACCTGATAATTGTCATATTATTTCGTTCCAGAATTGTTTTAAAAATTATGGGCCTGATATTATCTATTCATGACTCAGGGGTGAAGCAATACAATTGGGGAAGAAAAATATTTTGGTTTGAGGTATAGAAGTATAATACTTTAAAATGAATACAATCTTTTAAAATTCATTTTAGAATCATCTGCCCAAAATAATTTCTGTCCAGATAAGAGCTGGGAAAAGGCTAGTTCAATTTACCTGAACTTACTGAGCAGTTTACCTGATATTGTGCTTCATCAGTTGCTCTTTTCAAATTATGGTCAGGATATCAAGTGCAATAGGGAAATGTAATCTTTCTTATAATGTTGAACACTTTATAAAGGATTTGTTATCACTTTCTTTGTAAAGTTTCTTACAGCATAGTACAAGTCTGTGTTGAAAAGTGAAATATATGGTAGTTCTGTGCTTTCCATACGTCTGATTTCTATGTTATATCTGCTGATTTCTACCTAATTTACAGTCAGACACCATTTGTTGGAAATTTGAGCTTAAATTGACATTACCGGCATAGGCACACATGGTTTCTTGTCCAATGCTTTGGTTAAGTATGCAATGGAAGTGATAGAGTTAGATTGCTGCAAGGTTTCTAATTGCATAATGTTTCTCAAATTCAAAACTGACATTAATTCAATGTTCACACATTACTCCTGGCATTCTAGAAACTTGGTGAATTGTATATTTGTTAATTGAGGAACCATAAAATATCTTTACTCAGTTTGTACATCAAACTCCTTTGGACCAGGCTTATATTGGAATGTCAGGAAAAACCATGTATGTTTTAAATTTTCAGTTTACCAGCCTCCTTCTTGTTATTACTGCACAGATTGATCATTGGGGAAGGAGCTATTAATCTGTATCATGATACACAGTTATGTTTATGATCTAGAGAGAGTTGAAATGAATATCCAGTGCAGACAATTAACAAAACTGACCTTGACTAGTCGTACACAATGAACAGTACTATTTGAACAGCCTGGTTTATCTGCCACAATGTGTTTTCCCCCATTGACATGAAATCAAGTACTGCATTAAACATGCTTTGCTGACTGTTTTTTTTTAGCATTGAGGGTCTTCATCCCCATGAGGTTTTTTTTAGCATTGAGGGTCTTCATCCACATGAGGTTTTTTTTAGCATTGAGGGTCTTCATCCCCATGAGGTTTTTTTTAGCATTGAGGGTCTTCATCCACATGAGGTTTTTTTTAGCATTGAGGGTCTTCATCCCCATGAGGTTTTTTTTAGCATTGAGGGTCTTCATCCCCATGAGGTTTTTTTTAGCATTGAGGGTCTTCATCCACATGAGGTCCACCCATTCTTTCCATAGTGTACAGAATGTTGAACTGAATTTACATATACAGCACTGCAAGGATCAGCTTCTTATTGAGGCAGATATCTTTGCAGTTTATTAGCAATGTTAACTATTTACATTGTTATAATTACAGACTCCTACAATATCTTATTTCTTTGTTTTCTATTGTTATATAGATGTCACTGACTGAATACACTGCACATTGCTCTAAGAAAATGACTGTCATATATCATATCATGTGAATGTCTTAATGGTACAAGCTATCTTGTCTGAAATCTATGCAATAACGCAACAATGAGAAACCAGGCCGAGACACACTCGTCATCTGATATCCTAATGTATTTGGTACCAAGTCAGGACAAATTTGGATTCTGGTAGTGGTCAATTTGTTTGATAATATTAACTGCCATTGACTTTTTCTGAGTACCTAGAATGGGGATAGATTGCTGGGGCAGATATTTGTGGTTGAAATCCCAGTGAAGCGTTCGTACTTTTAGAATGAGGTAAATGGGACAAGAAAATGAGCAAGTGGTGAGAAATGGCTCAATGTTGTCAAGTGCAAACATTTGAGAAGATTTGAATTCATTCTCAATCCCCTCTTACTATTAGGCCTGGTTTGATTCTAGTATTGATTTAGGACTGGTGCAAGTGGGCAATTTATAATAGTATCCACACAATTCTAGTTATTACATAAGATTGTTTACTAACACTTCTGTATTGGCGAGTGGTGAAATGATACTATTTATGATGTAATGAAATGCATCGTGAAAACCACAAACTTCAACACATTTATTGTCAAGTGTAATTATTTGGTGATCAAAATAATCCATTGTGTATCAAATATTGGAGATTTGTTCGTGTAATTTATATACAAAGCATTATACAAGTAACTAGTTGTTACTGGTATGTATATTTATTTTAAAAGTAGTTGAACTAATTTGCAAACATCCCCACATATACTTGATGAAATATAGATATGTGATGATGTTGTATATACTAATATTGTATGTATTATCACTTGGGATCTGTAGAAAATATTCAGTACTGGCAGATAGGGATTAATGACTAACATAACAGGAGAGGAATGGAGGTAAAATTTGTTTTAAGTCGCCTGTATTATTTCTCTAATTATCCACCTGTCAGTTTCACTAATTCAAAATCAATCATGTACTGATTCTGGCTTATGCAGACTGAACATAGAAGATGCCACATTTCGCACTTGGGTTCATGTGGCACAGGGATAATGTCCCTATGTCTGAGCTAGGAGGTCTGCATTCAAATCCACCTACTCCAGACATGTGTAATAACAACCCAGAATGGCTTGACAAGAAAATACTTCAAATGTCTTGGAAGTTCAAGAATACACTGTTTCTCAAACATTGCTTGCTTAGCTCTTTTTTTTGATTTATACGTTTTATGGACAAATTTATTATTTTAGGTACGTGTGGCCTCCACTTTTATAAATCCCTCCTCCATCTACTTTTTTAAAAGCTTCATTTTACAGACTGGTATTCTGCCATGTTTTGAAGCAAAATTTAATTCCAATGCCTATAAAATGCAACTAAACTATACACTTAAATTTTAAGACTGAATGTTTTTCTGCAAAAATAGAAAGTCTGGAGTATTATTTCTCTCCTTCATCTAACTACCAAATGTAATAAATCTTGTGAGACTTTATAATTGTTGTGAATGTCTGGAGCAGTCCCAAGCTGAGAACTGAAATTCTAAATTTGATTGTAGAAACAGTGACTTGAATCACAAACTCCTTAATCTCTGAGGCTGCACTGAGGCACGGGCAATCTTAGGTTCTGCTCTTTCCCAGTACGTCTGTCCACTTAAGGATTAAAAAAATCATCTTGAGAAAATTTGCAAATTTTGCTTTCAGGTCCACAAGCACACATCAGCATGGACTTGGGCTTGAGGTCTGATGCTTGAGCTGTCAAAACTGTTGCACCCCAAAATTGACCTCCATCAGTTGGCTGATTTGTGTGTGTGATGGTGAGAGAGAAGTTGACTAAGAATATATGTATTTAAGGGATATGGAAAGATGGGTCTCATTACTGTACCTGGAGAGGTGTTGAGTGGGCTTGGGGGATGGGATGGAGAAGCAGGGTGGGTTGGGCTAGAAAGGCTACATTTAATCATTTTGTCACTGAAGAGCTTGGCTGAAACCTCAGTGGCCTCTAACTGTTGCACATTATGTTCTGTGCTTGTTGAGAATCACTGGGTCAGGAGGGCCGTATTCAAGCAAGTTATTAATCTTGTGATCTAACTCTAATTAACTTAAAGTTGCATTGTGTGCAACAGGATCCTCAGTGAAACTGTTTGCCTGTTTAAAATATTATTTTTGCCATTTAAAACCCTTAGTGTTTTTTACAAAACGTTTCATGAGATGTGAACCATGATGGTAATTAACAGTCCATTGCATTGCAAACGGTCTGGAGTCATATCTAGGTCAGACTCTAAGGATGACAGATTTCCTTCCCTGAAGAGCCAGATAGCTTCTCAACAATTGGCAATAGTTCCATTTTCTCAGTTTAGCTTTCATTTTCAGATTCAATAATTTAAATTCCACAAGGACAGATTTTCATATTTTTATAATGTTCTACGTTGATCTATAATTTGTGATCTTTAACTTTACACTGAATGTTACTGTCGTTTTGTAGTTGATATGTTCCAATTATGTTGGCATTTGTGATACATTAATTTTCAATTGTTAAAATGGGGTTGGATTGGAAAATAGGACAGAGAAGCATTACTTCTTTAAACCAAAAATATACATTAGCGATTGTACTTTCAATTCCAGATAAATTGCAGCAGTTAATGTTAAAATTTTAAGAATTGTACTCAACACTTACCATTAGAGAACAGAAAAATCTGGGCTGTGATATACCACCATTTTAAAGAAGCCTTGTTGTATATTTGGGAGAATACAAACATTGCTTTAAATGTACTTCAACTTTGTGATTCTGAAACGTATAGTGCAGCTTTTTATGGTCATCCAATTGAAAGCCGCCTCATAAAATAGCTTTGATTCAGTGAAGTGGTTTTGTGCCATTGATAATATCCATAACCTTACATTTATTCTATGTACAGTGATATAATGAAGTGATATTACATACTGTTACAAATAGTGATGTGATGTTATATTCATAATGAGTACACAAAAATATTATACATAACGACACTATCTAGTAAAAGGTACTGCAATGTCGTAAAATGCCCAAAGGTCATTGGCCAATAAAATAGGACAGTCTCCTACTCCCCACATCTGCCATCTTCACATGTTGCACCAACTTGGTCCTTTCTTTCCACTCCCACTGTTCATCATCAGGGCCATGCTCTTGACCACAAAATCCTGCGTATTTGGAGTGGTGCTTCCGAAATTCCACCATTCTTTTGTCAACAACCTAAAATATTCTCCCACACATTACTTTTGCATTCTAATGTTTACCTCATTTTTATTATTTGCTGTCGTGTCAATCTTTTCAAAGTACTTTTTGATGTCTTTTTGCAAGAAGTACTGAAGCTGCCATTGGATATCCTGTGTGGAGTTTACCAACAGATCGGTTTTTGAAATGTTGACCTCCCAGTCAGCTGGCAGGGGCTCATTTGTAATGTTAGGGAGCATAGGAGTTACCAACACTTGTATGTAGATAGATCCACGCAGTTTGAGCCAATTGTATAAGATGTAAATTGAAGCTGAATTTAATTGTGTTGACTGAGAGGAAATATGACCCTAATCTATTTTTAAACTTTGAGTAGAATCAATGCTGAAGTAAATGCAATTAACATTGATATATTTAAAGGGAGCAGGATGTATATTTGACAGGACAGCAACATAGGGTTGAGGGAGAAAGACGTAATTAGAGGAGGAGGGGGCTCAGGTATAATTATAAATACTGACACAGAAACCACTTTAGGTTAAATGTTCTGATTCATCTAAAGATTTTCTGCAATGTGGGTACAATATTAAGAGCTAATTTGAAGGAAGAAAGTGTAACATTAACCACTGTGAAGTAAAGCTTGACACAAACTATATTTGATTCTGATTATGAATCTTAATAAAATAGGACAATTAAGTGAGATGAACATAGGAAAGATTTTCGAAATTGTTTCAAGATAATTATGTGATATATATATAACGACTTGGATGAAAATGTCGATGGGTGGGTTGGTAAGTTAATAAGCAGAATCAGTGGAGTTGGATGTATGTAGAAGCTTGTCAAAGGATGCTGCAGGATATAGATCAGTTGCAGATTTGGGGTAGAAATGGCAGATGACGTTTAATCTAGATAGATGCGAGGTTCTGCACTTTGGAAGATCAAATGTTCAGGACAAGTATACAGTTAATGGCAGGACCCTGAACAACATTGATGTTCAGAGCGATCTTGTGGTTCAGGTCTACAGCTCCATGAAAGTGGCCACGCAAACTGATAGGGTGGTAAAGAAGACGTATGGCTTTCTTGCCTTTATTGGTCAGAGAATTGAGTACAAGAGTCAGGATGTCATGTTACAGCTTTATAAGACTTTTGTTAGGCCACACTTGCAGTATTGCATTCAATTCTGGTTGCCATATTACAGAAAGGATGTGGGGACTTTGGAGAGGGTGCAGAAGAGGTTTGCCTGGTTTAGAGGGTATGAGCTGTAAGGAAAGGCTAGAAAAATTTGAGTTGTTTTCCCTGGAGCAGCGAAGGCTGAGAGAAGTCTGTCAAATTATGAACTGCATAAATGGGGTTGATGCTCAGAATCTTTTTCCCAGAGTTGTATTGTGTGAAACTCAGGGGCATGCATTTAAGGTGAGGGGGTAAAGTTCAAAGGACATGTGAGGAGCAAGCTTTTTACACACAGAGTGGTGGGAATTTGAAACGCGCTGCCAAGGTTGGTGATGGAGGCTGATATGATAGGGGCAGTTTAGGGACCAATAGATAAGCACATGAATATGCAAGAAATCAAAGGATATGGACCAAGGGCATGCAGAAGGGATCAGTTTAATTTGGTATCATGTTCGGCACAACATCGTGGGCTGAAAGCATGTTCTTGTGCTATACTGTTCAATGTTTTATGTTGTAAAGTTAAAGAATTCAAAGATAAGTGCATTGGACTGGAAATTAGTTAATGTAAAGGGATAAAAGGACACCAATCTAGATAAATTGGTTAGAAAAGTGGACAAGCTGCAAGATATTTATTCAGCATGGGTTAGATATAGTACAGATAAAACACTTTTTTTGACTGTCAGTGAAAATATGTTGGTCTCATGACTATACACAAAACTTGAAGAATATTGTTTTTGTGCAGTTCTAGTCTCCTTCCTTATGGAAGGATGTTGTGAAACTTGAAAGGGTTCAGAAAAGATTTCCAAGGATGTTGGCAGGGTTGGAGGGTTTGAGTTATGGGGCAAGGTTGAATAAGCTGGGGCTGTTTTCCCTGGAGCATCGGAGACAAAGAGATGATCTTATAGAAGTTTATAAAATCATGAAGGGCATGGTGAGGGTCTTTTCCCTGGGGTGGGGAAGTCCAGAATTAGAGGACATAGGTTGACGGTGAGAGAGGAAAAAATTTCAAAGGGAAGTAAGGGGCAACATTTTCACACAGAGGGTGGTGTGTGTATGGAATGAGCTGCCAGTGGAATTGGTGGAGGCGGGTACAACTACAACATTTAAAAGGCATCTGGATAGATATATGGATAGGAAGGGTTTAGAGGGATATGGGCCATGTGCTGGCAAATGGGACTAGATTAGGTTAGGATATCTGGTTGGCGTGGACGAGTTGGACCGAAGGGTCTGTTTTCATGCTGTACATTTCTATGACTCTAAGAAACTCAGAAATGTACAAACCTGAAAGGTAGGATGAAAGGAACATGAGGCTGATGAAGGGAGAATATAAAAACAGTCAAGGTCAACAACAATATTAAGTAAAAGCATGGTAAAAGAAGGAGTGGGACAAACTTAAGTTAAGGAAGATGGCCATCTTGTCGTTAATAGTGTGGGAATAGAAGCGATTATCAATAAGCGTTTTATTCTTGTTGGAATGCGGAAGATAATTGGGAGACAAATATGTACTGCAAAATTTTATTCAAACTCTTAATGTGAAAGTAGGAAAGTTGCCAGGCCCCATTGATAAGCATTCATTAACTACAAGCAAGGCTAGAAAGGAGATAATGAAGACATTAATCAGGATGTTACAAAAATCTTTGGTTACAGGGAGTTAAGTCAAAAGATTGGAATGTTTAATAGAATTTCAGGGGTGAAATAATTTTAGGGAGCTTTGTTTTACTTTGAAAATGTTTCGAGAGGATGGTCAAAGTGGATATAATCATGATGTTTTAATGGTAGCTTGTGCTTTATAAATTTAGTTGGAGTCATTTTTTGCAAGTAACAGAGTATTAGTAAAGAAATGCAGTGCTTGCTGTGTACATATAGATGTTCAAAGGCATTTACTGAACTAACTTAAGCAATTTGAACAGTAAGCTATGGTTCATTGTAGTGAAGGGAATTTGACTGCATAGATAGATATATGTGTAATCAAGAGAATAAAGATAAAAAGGGGTTTGTAAGTTTTGATTTTGTGCTCCAGAGAATCTGTGCTGGCCCTCTTTTTAGCTGGCCCTCAATTGTATAAATGATCTGGACAATAAGAATATTATTAAATAGCAAACTGAAGGAAATTGGAGGAGTACACAGATAATAACAGCAGTGATTTGGATTTTTTAAAATGATTTTTTAAATAGAACAACCTTCCCATTGTCTGTCACAATGGTTTGAGGAAAAAGTGACGTAAATCAATGAATGAGAATGGATCTTATTTAAATAAATGTGTTTCAAGGAACGAGATAGCTACAGTGTGAGAACTGGGCAAGTGATGGTGTGGTAAAAACAATGACTGCAGATGCTGAAAACCAAATACTGGATTAGTGGTGCTGGAAGAGCACAGCAGTTCAAGCAGCATCCAACGAGCAGCGAAATCGACGTTTCGGGCAAAAGCCCTTCCTGATGAAGGGCTTTTGCCCGAAACGTCGATTTCGCTGCTCGTTGGATGCTGCCTGAACTGCTGTGCTCTTCCAGCACCACTAATCCAGTAGGTGATGGTGTGGCCAGTCTGGGTCAAAGGGAATAGCTTCTCAAATTACTGGAGTCCCCAAGATAAAAATCATCAATTCTGTTGCCTCTATTTGTGTCAGTCATGTTCATTGATATGCTGATTCTCGGAAACATTGCCCGCAAACATGGTCAGCAGTTTGTAGATAGGTTCAAAACAGTGAACTGTAAAGTGGTGCACCTGGAAAGAAGATTGTGAAATTTATGAAGCCAAAATGGTACGATTCTTGACGAAATAAAAGAGCAGAGAGATTGAGAGTTGCATAGATACATATCTTCTTGATCAGAACTTTGTTTATCCCCATTATTTGTTTTATTATTCAGAATTTATTTTGTCTTTTGAATTGCATTTTGCAACATTTAGGATGAAAATGCATGTCAGAGGAGACTCTGAGTTATCAGCTAAGCCCAGATGGGAAAAGTAGAAATTATGCTTGTCTTCAGCTGATCGAACCAGAGAAATTTAAATGAAGGCCACTGGTATAATGTAGAACACGAGTTTATGTCCGGGGACAGGAAAAATATTTCTTCAGTTAACTTTTCTGAACCCTTTCAAGTTTCACAACATCCTTCCGATAGGAAGGAGACTTGAATTGCAGTATTCCAAGAGTGGCTTAACCAGTGTCCTGTACAGCTGTAACATGACCTCCCAACTTCTGTTCTCAATACTCTGACCAATGAAGGAAAGCATACCAAATGTTGTCTTCATAATCCAAAATACCTGTGACTAAACAATGCCAACATGGAGTTTAACCTGGCAAAGTGAGATGCCTCCTTCCTATTGGAAGGATGTTGTGAAACCTGAAAGGGTTCAGAAAAGATTAACAAGGATATTGCCAGAGTTGGAGGATTTGAGCTAGAGCAAGAGGTTGAATAGGCTGGGGCTGCTTTGTCTGGAGTGTCAGATACTGAGGAGTGACTTCATAGAGGTTTAAAAACTCATGAATGGCATGGACAGGATAAATAGACAAAGTCTTTCCCCTGGGGTGGGGGATTCCAGAACTAGAGGCATAGCTTTAGGGTGAGGGGGGAAAGATATAAGAGAGACCTAAGGGGCAACATTTTCACGCAGAGGGTGCTGCGTGTGTGAAATGAGCTGCCAGAGGTAGTGGTGGAGGCTGGTACAATTGCAACATTTAAAAGGCATGTGGATGGGTATATGAATAAGAAGGGTTTGGAGGGATATGGGCCGGGTACAGGCAAGTCAGACTCGATTCGATTGGGATATCTGGTCAGCGTGGATGAGTTGGACCAAAGGGTTTGTTTCCGTTTTGTACATCTCCATGACTCTATGAATGACAGCAATATGAATGACATTTAACTGCCCTCTCAAAGGCCCCAGCAAGTCAGTCAACTCCAGTGGAATTAGGGATGGGCAATAAATGCTGATCTAATCAGCAATACCCACAACGTGTAAATGTATTAAAGAAAAACTCAAGATCAAGAGTTTATTCCCTGGCTCTTCATGTGATTGAACTGGCTGATTGTTGACTGACAGATATTTGGACGGGATATTCAATGCAGTGATGGAATTTTGAGTGCAGGATTGCTTCCACATCTTTCCTCTTTTGCTGTTCTCTGCCTTGTCTTAATATATTGACACTCATAGTGTGATTGACAAGTTGTGGTCATTCTGAGCATTTGGTGCCAGCTTCTCCCAGTCATTAAGATGACATGAGTCAATGCTGGTGAATTTTATGAAGAGCATGATCATCTTTTTGCATATTTTTTGTCGTCCCCGGGACATTGGCCATTTGAGAGTTCAGAGAACAGAATACAAGTGGGGTGATTTCTTTCCATCATAAAATGATCATTGCAATTCTAGTGCATTATCTGTCACTGGCTCCCATTAATCACAACAATAACTGAAGAATGATTGTGAGTTATTATCCTGGCTGACTTGAAGGAATGGGGATGATGATACTTCTTTGAAATGGTGGGACAGCACATCCCTGAAGTAGTAGGAAGTTAGAATTCTCCAGTGATGGCAGCAATTGTCCAGCAGTTTCTGTTGTGAGTAACAAGAGGAAGCTTCAGGTAATATTTATGAGCCCTGGATCAGTTATTGCCAGTTTACACACCACAGATGAGGAGTGCCACCCATTACCAACAGGGAATTTTATTTGGTTTTGGAGGATCTATACAAAAACAACATGGGGTAGAGCTGTTTTAAACTGTTTTGCATGGGTGATAAAGAGAACTCTTGAGAATCCAATAGTGGTGAACTTGGAAAGTGGAGCATGCATTCTGGGGACAGATTTTCTGGAGGTGTAAGGTATAATTCTGGATGATGTGAATGACTTGTTCAGGGGAGAGGTATTTCTCTTCATGGTAATGTCAGGTATGCTTGCTGCTTTTGCAATAAATTAGCCTGCAGTCCAATTATACGTATAAAGATCAATGTGTGCAAGCTATGTTAATCTGATCAGTCAACTGTCATTACTTAGAATCCCGTTTGATGGTGTATGGTAAGGAACATGGTTAATGGACCAACCTTGGTTAAAATTGAGCAGTATCCCACAACACCACACACACTCTGCTGAAAGTCATTCAACAGTATAATATTATGCAAAAAACTTCATTTAAAACTTTCTTTCTATCAGGTATTAATAGAGCTTCTGGAGAACTGTAATCAATAACAGCCCTGAATTGTCAAATCCAGGAGTGAGTCATGCATAGTGTAATAGTTGCTGCTATTTTATGATCCATACTCCAGTTAGTCATTTGTAAAACTTAGTGTCGAGCAAAGCTGTTCATCACGCCATTAAAAGCTGCTGCAGCCTATGGTTTGCTCAACAGCTTTCGATACTTTTTCGCACCTTTGCCATATAATTTGTAACTAACATGTTTCAAGTAACACTCCTCTGCTTTATGTGGGTTATCTTAAATTCTGTCTGATTATCCTAGGCAAATAAAGTTATCACCAGTAAAACCAGATGCTTTGATTTTTCTTCGTGAGGGGTATTTTCTTCACTGTGTCACATTTGTGCTGACATTTGCTCATTTCCAATACTGTGAACTATTCAAAGTCTCTGTTTATTGAAATGAATTTTTTTTTTGTCTATTTACCTAAGCCTGCAATGTTGATCTGTCTCTGGAGACAATGAGTAGAATTTGATTACATTTGCTTAATAAAATGAGGCTCAATGAGGCTCTGCTGGTGTACGGAACATGATTTGCAAAATATTTGATTATCCTTTGCAGCAGTGTCCTTTCATAGAGGAGGGGCAATATTATTATTGCTAACATTTCATCTATCGGCAGGGCAGATAGTACTGCATGAAGAATGTTAATAGTGACTTAAATCGCACTTCTCTGCTATTTCCTTTTCTTTTCATTGACAGCATCATTTCTGGTCCTTTAATATTTTAATTCCTGAATTGTGGAGTAGTCAAAGAACCATGCAGCACATAGAGAAGGCTGCCCTGTGCTGCTTCAAATAGCACAAAGAGATCATTTATATCTAGTCAGGGGAAAATTTTAATTGCTTATCCAAAAGACTGCATGCTCAACGTAGCAACTCTCCTTCAGTCTTGTAAGACCACAAGACAGGATCCGCCCTCTCCTTTTTCCGAAGGGTCTCAAGGACACTACGTGCTGACCGCTTCCTGATGGACATGTGGTCAAAGGTGCTTTTCTTCATAAACTTTTCCATGAAGGGCAGGTGATACGGAACAGTCCAACAACTCTGAGCGTTCCGCGGCAGCGAGGCCAGGCCCATCCTTCGCAACACCGGGGACAGGTAGAACCTCAGTACGTAGTGACACTTGGTGTTTGCGTACCGGGGATCCACGCACAGCTTGATGCAGCCACACACAAAGGTGGCCATCAGGGTGAGGGTGGCATTGGGTGTATTTTTTCCCCCGTTGCCCTTCGGACCCGGTCCATCTTTGACCTCCATATAAATTGGAAGATGGCCCGGGTGACTGCAGTGGCACAGGTTCTGGGAATAGGCCAGACCTATGCCACGTATAACAGCAATGACAGCGCCTCACACCTGATGACCAGGTTTTTTCCCGTGATGGTGAGCAACCGTAGTTTCCATCTGCCCAGTTTCTGCCTCACTTTGCTGATACGCTCCTCCCAAGACTTGGCGCACGCCCCAGCCCCCTCCGAACCAAATACCCAGCACCATCAGGTGGTCAGTCCTGATGGTGAAGGGGATCGAGGATTGATCGGCCCAGTTCCCGAAGAGCATAGCCTCGCTCTTGCCTCGGTTTACCTTGAGCCCCGAGGCCCGTTCGAACTGGTCACATATGCACATGAGTCTGCGCACGGACAGCGGCAAACGGCGACGTCATCCATGTACAGGGAGGCCTTAACCTGCAGGCCCCCGCTGCCAGGAATAGTCACCCCTCTCAGGCTCGCATCCTTCCTGATGGACTCGGCAAATGGCTCTATGCAGCACACAAACAAGGCAGGAGAGACAGGGCAGCCCTGCCTGACTCCGGATCTGACTGGAAAGCTATCTGATTCCCACCCATTGATTGAGACTGCACTGACAATGTTGGTGTAGAGCAGTCTGATCCAATTGCAGATTCCCTCCCCAAAGCCCATTTTGGAGAGAACATCTCTCATATATCTGTGTGATATCCTGTCAAAGGCTTTCTCCTGGTCCAGGCTGATGAGGCAGGTGTCCAACCCTCTGTCCTGCACGTAGGCGATCGTATCCCTGAGGAGTGCGAGACTCTCAGTGATCTTCCTACCCGGTACAGCACAAGTTTGGTCAGAGTGGATCACTCATCCCAGAGCAGACCTGACCCGGTTGGCGATTACCTTTGACAGAATTTTGTAATCCACATTCAACAGTGAGATTGGTCTCCAATTTTTGATTTCCTCCCTCTCCCCCTTCCACTTGTAGATGAGGGTGATGATGCCTTTCCTCATGGATTCACTCATGGTACCTGCCTGAAGCATACTGACATACACCTCCAGCAGGTCCTGGCCAATCAAGTCCCACAGAGCGGAATAGAGCTCGACCGGTAAGCCGTCACTTCCGGGAGTTTTATTATTTTCGAAGGACTCGATGTCTGTTACTTTTTTAAAATTTCAAAATATACTTTATTCATAGAAATAAATCGTTGGTACTTGTACAATTTGTCATGTCGTTCATAGATATATATATATTGCATGTCTTAACATTACAAAGAACAGATTGAATTAATCGAATTTATAGTTATCCTATTTACAGTTCCCTTTATTAACCATCCAGTCTCTTATTATTTAGCTGTGGCTTCAGCAGAACCCACCTACTGAGTGGGTGCCGTGTTATACAATAGCAAATGAACCTTCTTTAACCCAATTTTTTGGGGTTACCATTGTCCATTTGACTGTCCTGTCTCCGGGGTAGCTGTCTGCATCCCCATGGTGAGCACGAACTGCTGGACCCTCGCTGGGCTGAGG
The DNA here is from genome assembly GCF_047496795.1 of Chiloscyllium punctatum. Lineage (NCBI taxonomy): Eukaryota > Metazoa > Chordata > Chondrichthyes > Orectolobiformes > Hemiscylliidae > Chiloscyllium > Chiloscyllium punctatum. The sequence goes on along the minus strand of NC_092750.1, from coordinate 44,142,616 downwards.
TAGCTATCCAGGCTCTTACTGGGGTCATTTACCTGCTCTGGAATCATTGAGCCAAGGCAAGGCTCCACACCATCCAGTTCTGTGTCTGACAATGGGACAGCTCTCAGTTGTCTGTAGTTGTGGGGCAGTGGGTACCCCCTGGTTCTCACTGGGTGGAGGGTGGACTTCGGGGGGTCTGTTGTTTCCTGCTTGGGAGGAAATGCCCTCCTCTTTATCTACGGCGCTCTGTCTCTTCTTCTGGTGATGATGACATTGTTTGCGCCCATCTTCCCCATCCGAAGAGCTGGCTGTCCCTCCCTCGTGCAGCTGTCTTTTCCCCCTTTGCTGGGAGGCTTTGGGGGCCTGGCAGGATTTTCTCTTACTGTTTTTAACAGGTATCCACTCCTCTGTCTGCTTGATTACCTTCTCCTCCATTGCTTCCATCTGCCCAGCTAGAGCTAGGATCAGCTGCTGTGTCTCTCCGCTCGCTGCCGCCTCCTCCACTCCAGCCTGTTCTTCTTTCTGGGTGCCACTAGACTACGTTTCCCTGCTGTCTGGGTGCACCTTACTGGTCTTTGGGGGTCCATGGCTCACATTTCCACCTCCAGCCATCTGTGCATAAGTGGGGCCCCCCCCCCCCCCCCCCCCCCCCCCCCCCCCCCGTCTTGGGCAGGTCTTGTACATGTGGCCTTCCTTTTTGCACAGGTTGCAGCTCTTTTCTTTCTTCCTGGCAGTCCTTAGTCAGGTGACCCTCCTGTTTGCAGTTCCTGCAGATGGTCACTTTTCAATCCGCCGCCACGTGTCCCGACTTACCGCAGGTTCAGCACACTTTCGGTTGCCCTTCATATGTCAGGTAGCCTCTGCTCTCTCTAATTGCGAAGCTCGAGGGTGGGTGGAGGATGTTCCCATTGTCATCAACCCTCAGAGTTACCCTGACCTGCCGCTTACTGGTCCAGATCCCAAAGGGGTCGATCACATCAGTGGCTTCTCCCTCAACTTGGACGTACCTTCCCAGGAAGGTCAGAGCATCAGCTGCTGGAACATAGGGGTTGTACATATGGATTGTAACAACCCGATTCCTCTGTGCAGGAAGCACACACAATGGGATCGCCGACAAGATGGAGAACAGCAGCTCCCCTTCCTTCTCCTTGAAGACCTTCAGGAGCTGTTCGCACTGCTTCACGCTTCTGAAGGTCACATCAAAGTAGCCTGCCCCAGGGAAATCCTGCAGGCAGTACACGTCCACTGCAGCGAACCCACAGCATCCCAACAGTACTTTCTTAATAAACAGGATGCGGTCGACTGGTGTACGATCCTCTACCCGGACTGTGTTTTGAACCCCCTGCCCAGGGCTGCGGGCAGCTGTTGAGGTCATAGCTCTGAGGTTGGCTGGTCCCTGAGTTGGCGTTAGGCCGAAGCCAGCATGAAGATCCACCAATAGCAGGTCAGCACAACCAAACGATCCTCCAACGTCCAATCACGATCCAGTGATGATCTCCACTAGCTCTGATGACTTGCAACTCGACCCCTGTCCTGATAAGAACAGACACTTGATCTTAGCCAAAAGGCCAGTCAGTCAAAATTTGGGATATACACTTATTACATTTCACAGACACAACTGTCAGGGCTAGTATTAGACTTTTTGGTTGCAGCAGAAGAGCGTGCTTCTAGCAGCATGTCTTGGTGCAGGTGACCTAATGAAGATGAAGTTGAACCTCTTGATATCTATAGGTCACATACTATAATACATTGATGAGATTGTGGGCATGACTCTAAAAGGCACACTGACAAAATGACTGAGATGTAACAACAGCAGCATTGAAGTGAATGGTCTTTTAAGCTTCTTTGCTTCTTGGGGAAGGTTTTGGATTGGATGTTAGGAGAACACTTAGCATTTTCCCCATTGTATCATAACTTAATGCTAATCCAGCAACTATTTAAAACAATCACATTCTCCCTCAGTACTCAAATTTCTGTCTAGATCATTAGTGATATTTAGTGGAGGCAGCAAAGGTGTCACTAACAGGCTTGAGAGATGGCAGGAGCCACTTTTTGTCTCATTTTGAGAAGGCCTGCTGAATTAAATTCTGATAAAACACTTAACAAATCGCAGCTGCTGAAGAAAGAGTGGCTGCTTTTGGAGGGCTACACCCCTGAGGCATAATATTGGTTTGATTAAGTATTGAGGATTTTTGAATGAGGAACAAAGGTAGACAAGGCAGTGAAGAAGGCTTTTGGCGCACTCGCCTTCATCAGTCACGGCATTGAGGATAGAAGTTGGGAAGTTGTATTGCAGTTGTACAGGAGATTGGAGAGGCTGCACTTGCAGTATTATGTTCAGTTTTGGTCACCTTGCTATAGAAAGGATGTTATTAAACTGAAAAGAGACCAGAAGAAATTTACAAGAATGTTGTTAGGACTCAACAGTCTGAGTTATAGGGAGCGGTTGGACAGGCTAGGACCTTTTACTTTCGAGCATGGGAGACTGAGGGGGGGATATCATACAAGTGTATAAACTGATGAGAGACATGGATGGGATGAATACACTCAGTCCTTTTCCCAGGGTTGGGAAATCAAGGGCTCGAGGGCATCAGTTTTAAGTTAGAGGGGAAAGAATAAAAGGGAACCTGAGGGTCAACGTGTTTACACAGAGGGTGGTATGCATATGGAATGAGCTGGCACAGGAAATGGTTGAGACGAGTACATTAACAACATTTAGAAGACATTTGGACAAATATGGATAGAAAAGGTTTCGAAGGATATGAGTCAAGTGCAGGGAAATTGGGTGAGCATGGATGGACATTTTGGTCAACATGGACCAGTTTGGGTGAAAGGGCATGTCTCCGTGCTGTAGGACCCTATGGCTATAAATTGAAACTTAACAGCTTTTGAAATAGCTAACCTTTGTTCAAAAAGAGTACTATCTTCCTGATAACTTGGTTGTGTAAAAAGGGAATTATTTCTTAACCAGAGTTTGTTATCAAAGCTTGCTGTTTACTTAAAGGATGAAAATAAACTAACCAACTTCAGGAGATACATTAGCAAAGAAAGAAACTGGCAAATTTCCAAAGAATAGCCGGGTAAAGTTTCTATATTTTTATGTTTGAGTATGCCAATGCATTTTCAAAAGATCTGATTTTCAAATGAAACTCAGATTACTAGATCCCAGTGATGAAGCTGAGGAATCTGGGTAGAAAAGGAGAAAGGCTTTTCAGTGATTGAAGCAACTTGCTTTTTCTCAAATATGTGTAATTCAATCACTGTCATGGGAGCATGCTTCGAGGTGAATTCAGACAGGTTTTAAATTACCATCTGGAATAAATCAGCTGGAATTTTCTTTCTGAATCTTTGACTGTTTTGATAGCAGGGAGCAAAATTGTTGATGGCTGACATTACGAACATTTTGCTGGGAGGATTTCTCTGTCAGCATGAGCTTTATAACATGGGAGAAGTATTGTACTTTGGTTTTCATTATTTGGAAAGAAGTGCTACAACTTGGGCAATGGTGTTCTGTAAGGCTGCACTGCAGAATTCACAGGATCTTCTTCAACCCTTTCTCAGTTCAATTTTTGCAACACATATTGGTCTACGTATTTACCAAGTTGCCTCAAATGATGCTAAAAGCATTAAAACTGCATCTGCATCATTGACATCCACCCTCCAACATGTGTGTTGTCTTAAGGAATCTTAGTCCTAATTTGAATTCTTTGTTTTAAAACTGCAAAAACTCTTATTAGGAAGTTGAATTCCTTTGAAACATCTGACATTATTTTTGGGATGTACAGTTTTCTTTTATTACAGAATAAAAGGAAATTAGAAATTCCAGGCTTAGTGGATGTGAACACAATCCTTGAGCTGTCAAGTTTAACCAGCCCATAGTAAACAATGAGCCTGTCTGAGTCCAGAGTGCATATCCTGCTGGGCTTTAGAGTTGCCTGGCAACACAGATGTTGACATGAAAAACACTTGAGGGTACATACGGCATATGCAACCCCTGTTCAGTATGTAGAATTATCCTGTGAATAGGTTAAGTTTAAAAAAAACTTTGCATCTTAAAATTATATTAATTGCTGTCTACTCCAAATTTTCAGTTAATTTAAATTTCTATTTCTCCATTGTCTTTCCTTCCTATTGATTGCATGCTATTCTTTTGTCTTTTGATATTAAATTTACATTACCTGAGAAGGTGTGCTGTTGAAGCTATTAAGGAAGTAATCAATTGTTAATGCCTTTGAAGCTAATAAGTGTCCTTGGGTCGAGGATTTGCAGGGTGTGTTTGACCACTGGATGCTACCATTGGTGAGTGTATGTACTAATGGTATGTCACCCCACCAGCCAACAGGGAATTTGCATTCCACAACAGCGAATCACAACCGCCTCCATTCCTAATAAGTGCTGGTAACCTGCCAGATAGTGCCAGAATCTGCTCTCAGACAGAAAATAGGAATGGTGATTCAGGGTTAAAATCAACAGTGAGGTCAGAGGCCTTCACATCAGAATTCTATGAGGCTGTCCCACAATCTGAGTCTAAGTTTCACTGGAATAGCTTAAATAGTTAAAGACAAATGTGAAAAGGTTGGAAAATTAAAGTAGCAAATGACTGGGAACTTGGGTGGGATCGATCTTTCAGGTAGGATGAAGTTTATTAGCAAGTGCTCAAGTGAAGTTAATGGTTCCTTCAAAGCAGAGGGAGGGGAGAACAATATAGGTTTGCTAGTGGGATTGAAGGTGACAAATAGTTGAACATAATCTGTCAGATGCAATGGTAGAAAGTGAGGACAAAGGTACATAAGTCTGGGAAACGGAGAGGCGATGACATGATAGTGTTATTGCGAGAATACTAATGAGAAACTCAGTTCATGTTCTGGGGATCTGGGTTCAAATTTGGCCACAGGAAACTGTGGAACTTAAATGTAGTATACAAAGATCTGGAATGACAAAGAAACTATTGTTTGTTGAAAATGTCAATCTGGTTCACTGATGTCCTTCAGGGAAGGAAATCTGCTATCCTCATTTGATCTGGCCTACATGTGATCCCAGAGTCACAGCAACATGGTTGACTCTCAGCTGCCTTCTGAAATGGCTGAGTAAGCCACTCAGTTGTATCCATCGCTACAACGTCTCAACAAAGAAATGAAACTATTGGACCACCTAACATCAATTTATGCACCAGAAAACACAATAGCAGAATATTGTTGACTATGCTAAGTCCTTTTTAATATCTGGGTGCGAGTGCAAAATTTGGGAGAGCTATCTCACAGACTGGTCAAGCAACAGGCTGACATATCCTTAGACAGCTTCCTTTCAAATCCACTTCCACCTAGAAGAACAAGGGCAGCAGATACATATGGGCCACCACCTGCACGTTCCTCTCCAAATCATTCACGATCCTGATTTGAAAATATATTGCCTTTCCTTCACGGTTGCTAGGTCAAAATCCTGGAATTCCCTTCTTCAGTGCATTGTAGGTCAATCTATAGCTTGTGGAATGCAGCAGTTCAAGAAAGCAGCTCATCACCACCTTCTCAAGGGAAAATAAGGATGGACAATAAATGCTGGCCAGGCAGCAATGCCTATGTCCCACAAGTGAATAAAAAATGACGCAGAAAGGTGAAAACTGGAACAGACTTGGTTAAGGACTACAGTGAAGTAAATCCTTGGCTGGTGGAAAAAACTTGATGGAAACTCAACAAAATAAGTTGGCATTGGCAGAACAGATAAAGGAGTGGAGTGGTTGCCTCCCTCTGTTATATGCAAGCAGGTTGGATTTGGATTCTTGTATGTCCAGGGCAAATACTTTCAACATTCGGCTCGTGTGAAGTGGCATACCATAATGTAAATGATGATTGGAAGAACCAACAAGCATAGCCAAGATGGAGAAGTAATTGTTGGGCAGTACCAGCTTTTGACAATGTGGTTGAAAGCAGAACATATGTGCCGATAAGCTTTTTCTGCTGATTTATCAACACCTAGGGGAAGTGAGGAACATAAGAATTGATGCAAAGGTTGGATCATGTAAGGCAGTATGGAAATTGAGATCTGGAAAGGAGATTTTCATCTTAGTACTCTGCTGAGATTATTAAATTATTACCTGCAGTATCTTTTTGCCATGGTCTTACAGCACAACAACTTTTATTTATATTATCACCTTAGGTGTACAAAAGGGTTGCCAACTTGGCTTGACAGGCATCTTTACCCAACCCATAGGATTGACCTTCCTTTCTTGAAATTGCTTTGTCATTCCTGAGCTGTAGTTGCAGACACTTTGAGGCAACTCTATGGTGTTGCTTCCTTGATTCAAGCATAAAAATAAATTTTCCTTTAAGCGCCCCCACCCTCCCATGAAAAAATAACCTGGAGTTTCTGACTTGCTAATTTCCTACCATCATATTAGCAAACTGTCTATTTTGTGTTTTTGTGCTAGCAAGCTGCTCAATCATGCAAATGAAGGAAGACCTGGAAACTGGAAGCCACCGTATTCAAAAGCCTGTTGTATTTGTCCTCCTTCTGTCCAGTTTCCTGCTCAGACAAAGGCTTGGTTCCAGTCTTGCCTCCAATAGAATAGCACCAAAAATGCAGTGCTAAATGCTTGGTAAATTAACTTGTCATTCTGCGCTGTGTCAGCATCAGGGGACTTTAATGGGATTTCTGTCATCAGTGCGAACATGGAAAGGGGAAGAGAGGAGAAAGAAAGTCACTTGAGGGAATAATGTTGTACATGATGAGTAATCAACTGAATTGTGTTTTAAATTTGACAGAATTATTCTTTCTATTATGGGGCAGATACTGCATGAAATGTAAAAGGTTTGATATTTCATCAGCACCATTGGAATTTCACTTGTCCTTAAGGTGGCAGAGAATAGTTGGAAATAACGTGTGCTGTTGAAACTTAGATTTTTAAGGGTTTTTTAAGGTATTTAAATTTCACCTACAAATTTTTTAAAAATTTAATATTACGGGTTAAATTATATATTCTAATGACATTTCATTTTGAGTTTGTAAAACAGTTGCACAACTACTGTGTGACAACAAAATGGTTTCATTTACAAAAGGGCAGAAACTAGAATTATTTTTGTTTACTTAATATTCCATACATTAAAGCAAGATTTTTATCGTAGAACAATTTTTCACTCAACCACAATGCTGTATTTTAAAAGCATCCAGTCAATTATTTTGAACTTGTATAAACTCATAAACTTAGTTTGCATTTTTAAAAAAAGGAGACAAAAGGTCACAGGTGCAAGTCCCAGTCTTGAGCACATGATTTTGGCCTAGTACAGTAATATTTACTTTACTGCAGTGCTGATGAGGAACTGTTGTATTCTTGGAGTTACGATATTTGCCTGAGACATTAGAAGACAAGTTTCATTGAGATGTGAAAGAGCGCTTGCTCATGTTTGAAGAGCAGTGGGGAAAGTCTCCAAATATCCTGGCAAAAATTTAATCCCTCAACCAAAATCTTACGGGCTCATGTATGAACATTTTGTGAAATTGTGTGCAAATTTGTAGTTCATGTTTCTACATTACAACAGTGTTGACACTTCAAAACGTACTTCACTAGCTTTGAGATGTTTTGAAATGTCCAGAAGTATTGTATTGATGTGAATTCTCTTTTGTTTCATTCTTACGAGCAAGGGAACAGAGCTGTGTGTCTGCAACCAATCATGCAAGGCATAGTTGCCATTAGCACTATAGTTCTGGTTTGATAACAATGCTTTACTCTCTAAAAGTCTTACGATCAGAGTTGAAGTTCGGTCATTTAACAAATATTCAAACCAGTAGCAAGATTATCTTACTTTTATCAAAAGTCCAAAATGTAATTACTCCAAAGAATAATCCAAATCCCTTCAGTAATTATTCAGATGTTTTTGCACATAGCCAATTGTTGCTTCTTTTTGTCAACATAACTCCTGCGTGCCAGCAATTTGGTCATTGAAACAGTAATTGTGTAAGGTGGCCTGCTTGTGCCTTTATAAAATTCAGAGGTGGAGGAAACTGTTGTTTTAATGATCATTCATCTCCAAAGCAATGATGTACCATTTCACAATCAACTGTTTGAGGCCTAGACTTGTGAATAAATCTGCTTCAGAATCTGCACCAAGTTCCACTGTCAGTGCTTTTACTTGTGTTATGTTTTACTTCAGCATCAACCATCTGACTGGTGACCTCCTCGAGTGCATTCATTTGCTTCCAAGCCAGTCATCCTGCTCTGTCGTAATGAATGATCAGTTCATTTGTTTCTTAGCTTTTTGAATTGAAGGACAAGAATCATTATTAGCATCAGCCTCAAGCGATACTTCTGGGTTGGATTTAATTCCCTCCAGTTCATGGAGTAATATCATGCTGATGGTTGCTGAAGGTGATTGATTCCCACTCTGACTGGTTTCAGGGAGTTTCAGCCAATTTTTCCCTTTGATTTAACATCGTATTTTGGAAAGGTGATTCTCTTTTTGCAACCGAAGACACATTTTTCTTGGGTTTGAACAGATTATTTGGTAGGGGGAGTTTGTGCTCCTGCATGTTGGCTATGTTGACCCACTTAGTTCTGGGGGATATCACATGATTTTGCTGACTCAGATTTTAAAGTAAAATTTCATATTCATGTAGTCTGTTCCAATATGCGTTCAGGTTATGGATTGCCTTCAGAATATGGTAGAACAATTTGTATCATATCTTAGTCATAAAATAATTGATGGTACTGTTTCAAAAGTTATAACAAAAACTTCTGAAAGGCGAATGTATTTCCCTAAAGCTGTCTTCTCAAGGTTCACAAATAATCTCTGATAAATATTGTAGCCTGCAAATTCCAATGCCTTTTCTCACCAAAACAAGTTTTCAAATTATTGTTACAAATTATTTTGTCGTTTTTTTTTAAGGAAGCTCAGTGTCTTGGTTTTTGTATGATTGTCCCAAACAAATAACTGCTGCAGTGGAATTCCTAAACTATCCTACAGTATCATGCCAGCCATGTCGTTGGCCTATAGCGTTGTTAAGGTATCGTTTCCTTCCTCTTTGAATAACAGTGCTGAAGAATTCCTTCTCCCCTCCCCCTTACAATTGTAGGGTCAGCGTGTATTTTATTGATAGAAATTAACAAGCCACACATGAACTCGAGGCACTTGAGTGCTCAGAGGGTTATAGTGTCCTTTTTTGGTGAATGGCTGAGTGGTTATAATGGCCAGCTGAAAAAGAGCTGCTGCTGTTTGCTAATTTGCAGCACAAGCATTTCTTTATAAAATGTTACTGCAGAGAGTGCAATCTTTTTAAATCTCACCATCTGTGCTTCATTTTGCTTTATCGAACCTGAGTCCAGTGCTCCGATTCATAACCCTTTGTCCTTTCCTTAAATAAATCTTTTTATTAATTGTCAATGAGCCATGATTGGATCAGTGTACTCTGCAGTGACATGGGTCATGGGTTGTAGTTGCCTGAAAGAAAGCCCTGTTTGGAGAAGCCCTCTGTGGCAATTTGCATTGGCAGTGCAACACCCAAGTTGCTCTTTACTGCTTAATCATCTATGTAAGTGACTATTGGACACATTGTGAAAGGACAGGATTATGGATGGTAGACTAATTCCAGCAGCAGTGGATGTCTGTAAGTGTTTGTTTGAGAATCACAGATCTGCAACACCACAAACCAGTTAAAAAGAAAAACTTCATAGTTCTAAATTATGAATAGATGGATTATGAATAGATGTGTTGAAATGATAAATTTATTTCGAGTGTACTGTTACATCTGATTTGTTTATATAAATTGAAATCATAAGATTTCATGCATCAATAACAGCAGATGAGCTTTCTTGTCACATTTTTCTATATCAGAGACATTAATGGCTATTAGCAGCATTTTATAACGTTACATTTGATTTCATTTACAGAGAATTTTAAGAGCACTTGCTCAAAGAAGGATTGGAATTGACTCGCATTGTGAATATATTAATTGTTACTTGCAATGGTTTGTTGTGGACTGTTTAGCAATTGCTACACAAATAGGTACGGCACATGAATTCAACAATTTGGTGCGAAATTCTCAATCTTGCTTAGGCAATAGCTAATGGTGATAATTGGCAAGATGTCACATTGGTTCAATAGTGGTTACCTTTCAGACATTGGCCTTGACGGGAAGGGTGAAAGACACTGTGCATTTGCCTGCATCATACTTAACCTGAAATGCTAAATACTGAAACTGGGCAAGTTATGATTTCTAGCACTGAGGTCTTTCAGATTTGAACATTTTAAAAGTATTTTGTAAAGCGCTTTTTTATTATTATGATATAATCAGCATAAATCACAGCCATGTCCTGTAATGAGAAGAGACTGTTTCTGGAAACTTGTGCAAGTGATGAAATTTCACGATTGAAATGTATGTTGCTGATGGGGTGGTGCTTGAAATGTCACTGAGCTTGCATTATGTCAGGTCTCACATTTGGTACAGCTTATATGACTGTTTAGGGAAGTCAGTTAGCTCAGTTGACTGCACAGCTATTTGTGATGCAGGGTGCTGCCAGTAGCATGAATTCAATTCCATATTGGCTGATGTCATCGTGCAGGTCGTTTCCAACCTCTCCCCACACCTGGGATGTGGTGATGCTCAGGTTAAATTCACCACCAGTAGTCTCTCTCTAAATGAGCTGTTTGAGATTTTGACAACTGCTACTACTGCTTTGACTATTTACAACAAAGAATGAGCCTGTTGAAGTGCTTAGTTAATGTGCTGTTTATTGTTGTGAAAGACAAAATCTTTGCTTTAAATTGAAGGCACATAATAAAGCATTGATCCAAATTGACATACTTTGTTTGATTGACATTGACTTGCTAGGAAATGTGTTGAACATGTCTACAAACGAACCAAGACTACATTATTGGCTCAAACGTTCGTACATCAGGTGTTAGGATATATTTGTGCAGCCATGTGTTTTTGAAATTTGTTTTTTCAAGATCATGTATGCCAACGATGGCTAAATGGGATGAATTCCTCCTTCCTTGAAAACTTTTGACTTTATTAACTATCCTTTCATGGTGTTCCCTTGTGTTATTTACTTTTGAAAAAATATATCTATCTTCAATGAATTTGACTCATTATCCACATTGTATTCTGGAGAGTTTCCAGCAACAAGTTTTAATTCAATTTCCAACAGCCAGTTTTCAAACAAGTGTACAAAATCTGGGGAAAGAAAAGTTTTCATTGTGTGTTCAGGAATTCAATACCCAAATAAATTCAAGATGTTGATTCATGCTTCAGCTGTGTTGCTGACATGCTTCTATTTTGATTGAATTTGGCTTTAAGGAGCCAGAGAGCGAGCTTGATACCCCAGTGATAGTGGTGTGAGTCTTCAGCAGGGGAGATTTCCTCTGTATTCCAAAAGATATTAACATGGCAAGACAAGGTAGGCAAATATTTTTTCCTTTTTGGAGGTTCTAGAACTAGAGAGCATAGTCTGAGAATTAAGTCCAGACCATTCAGGCGAGATGTTAGGAAGCACTGATACACAAAGGATGGTAGATATTTGGAACTCTCTTCCACAAATGGATGTTGGATCAGTTGTTAATTTTAAACATGAGAAATGTTTTTGTGAACCATAGGTACTTAAGGGATATGGGCTAAAGGCAGGTATGTGGAAGTAGGCCACAGATCAGCCATGATCTGGTAGAATGATAGAAGGAGCTCGAGAGGCTGAATAGCCTACTTCTGTTCCTATATTCCTGCTTTTTTAAAACCAATCTAAAATCAGGTTAAACAGCCCCTGACAGGACACTATAACAAAAACACAAACTAATGTTTAACAGAAACTTATACAAGGTGAACAGAAACTTATTGAATCAAAAGTATTCTATACTTAGCAGAGGCTGGAACATTGGACTGAGCAGTAGATTTATGGCTTCATTGCATGGAAGGCACATTGTCCTAAAGCAACAGAAAATGTATGATGTGAAACATCTTCACAAGACTAAACGAGAACTCGGTGGGATCTATAAGTTGTTTTGCTTTAAATTGTTAAAGGATTTTGAAAAAGCTTTGTTAATAATTAATGTTTGTAATCAGGCCTTGAAGCAGAGCTGCTGGAGAGATGAATACATGGAGGTAGACATTAAAATTAATATTTTGTATGTTCTACATTGTTTTTGCAGCTGGCTTTATCCAAAACCAGCTTTTAGTTGCAAAGTGCATCTCTGACGGAAGTCCCAGGATGGTAAAATAAAAGCTGCTGATTGGAATACAGAAACTCTTTTGAAAAAATTCAGACAATATTTAGCATATGGCTAAGCTGTGTTCAGAAACTGTGACGAGAGTTTTCTTTATGTAGTGAACTTAAATATGTTGTAAGAAATGAACTCTTTCTTGACCTTATTTTAAATGAACTGTCTTGCTAGAGGTTAGCTAATAAGACTTAATTGAGTCATATTGAAATAATATTCGTCCTGAATTCCCATTCGACTGACAATTCAGAAGAAAAAGAGTTCTTTGTAACCTCAGTGCCAGACTTGCATAATTGAGCACCCATCAGAATTCCGGTTTATTCCAAGTTGTCAGTACTACTTTAAATACACAGAAATGAAGAAGTGTGAGTACTCCTTCACATCGCAGAATCATTATGAGCCATGTTTTCTCACTTAACACTAAACTCACCTGATTTAGTATTGTTTCAGTGAAAACGAGCATGTTGTGCTGAGCAAAGGTACAAATATGTGTAAAGAGAATTGTAAACCTAACACTTGTTGTTTAGTCCAGTTTTGTAATGTGACTTGTTACCCTACAAGTAAAGGTTATTATCAGCAACTTCAGTAATCTTGATTTATAGAAGGGAGTATCTCAGAGAGATTATTGCATTGATAACAGAATGGTTTGTAATGATCCATAGTGAGCACTTGGCACTGTGATGTAATGATGAAGATATTCCATAGAGCAAAGACCCAGTAGCTTTTTAGAGTTAGGAAACTGACCCAACTGAAGAACATCCTTCGGCAGGCAGATGAATATTCTGTTATTAAATGCCTTGGTTATGTTGATCATCAAAAGAGATTAATAAATAATGCCAGAAATAAAATGTTTTGTAGGGTGATGGGATAATGGGTGATGGGTGATTGCATACCTTTTTGTTTCACTTGTAACTCTGGGGAGGAGGAGATGTTTTTGAAAATGCCCTATTTCTTTTGGGGAAACTGGTTCTTTTGTCTTGATTTCTGTGGCAAAATCATTCAATTAATAGAATTCTGGCATTATTGCTATGCATTATTTGTGAATTAGTTCACCGTAAATTCTTTATGCTGAAATTTGTCATTCATAGCAACTGTAAACTTGAACTCTAAAGTGCAGAACAACCAGATCTGCCTTTATTCTAAGCCACAGCTTGCTTGTTTGCAAATGTACCACAGGTTTGTTGGCTGATTCACTGTGTCACATGATAGCTAAATATGTTTGGGCACAGGATTACATTGTGAGCAAATTTCTGAGTTTGGTTGTCTGTTAAGAGGGCAGTACACACAGCCCAGAGTCTAGATGTTAAAGGAACAGTTGGTACCTGATTGACTGTGTACTCTATTTTAAAGTCACACACGAGTTTGTGGTTTGGATCACCTGAGGAAGAGAAATGAAATTGAAAATCTACTTAAAGTATTTTGAAATCGTTTCCAATAAATGTGGCAATATTGCGTATTACATTTAAATTTACGTTGTGAGGCTGGGGATGTGCAGTTGATTTTATCAGCACTCAAACGTATAAATGCAAATGTTGATGATTAATATTGCTTCCTGTGACATGTCTGATGAAGCTAGTGTTGGCTGATGACCTTTTGCACAGTACTCCAGTCATGGTCTACTTCCTTGCTGGAAGCATTCTGCTTTTACCTCACTCTTTGTAATTTGGCAACACGATCTGTTGTTTTCAATAATGTTGATACAGTAAACATGATGGTAATATGTTGCAGACAGGTTGTACTCCTAGGAGCAGTTTTTGGTCAAACGATAAAGAAATTAAATTTATGTATCCTAATGTGGTTTCCACTATTAGGAAAGTATGCACTTTAAAAGATCCTACTTGTTGCTGAAAAAGGGAGCTGTTACTATTGTATTTTGACTGAATCTCCTCCAGTTAGGGTTGGTTCTCACCTCACTGGCTATTTTGCATGCAAGCTTGCTAAGCAGATTGTCATTGCATGTTCCTGCATATTTATAATCTGATTCTTGTTTTCCCCATCAGCAGTATAGCAATATGTGTCAGAGTTCATTACTACTTGTGCCACTCAAAATAATCACAATGATGTTTGGACCAACTGGGTGATAGAGGCATGATGGACAAACTGTAATGCAGATCCTCCAGAGTGATGAAGGAGTATACTTGCCTTCAAAGGAGCCTAGATATTTCATTAGTTACTGAATAATGTTCACCTTGAAAACAAAACCAAAACACACAGTATGAGACTTTCTTGGTGAAAAAATGAAATCAAATGTATCTTCATGAATTATGATTCCAAATTGAGAGTAAGCAGCTGGTTATGTTTGTAACACATCCTTTGATTTGAATGATAAAAATATTGTCAAAAAAAGTATTCATTCTAATTACTCAGGGTTCCAATAAGTGAGTAATTGAATTGTCTTCATGGTTCACTGAACAGCGGAACTGTACAGACAGGTTCCAAGTTAATTTGTAACAATAGTGGTTGTCTAATTGACTTAATTCCTGAGTTGGAGAGATAATATCCAGTAGATGCTGCTACAAGTATACACAATTCATAAGATAGATACAAATTTCGATCCACCCACTTAGTGTTGATGTTTATGCCCCATGCAAGTTTTGTCCCATGTATCTGTTCTGTTTCTAAATCCCATAACCCTTTTCACTCACCTATCTCATCTATATTTAAAACTTGACTTGGATTCAGCTTCAATTGCTAACTCGAATATTGCAATTCACAGTTTTACAACCCTCTGTCTTTGATAAATTATTCTGGCAGGGCCTAATCTATTGTATTGTACCCTTGTTGGAGACCACACAGCTACTGCAATTTCTATTGGAACAAATCTATTGAGAGGACAATTAATTTTCTAGGTTTCCTTTTCTATCTTCTTCACATTATTATTGCGATGAATACCTTGTTTATTGAATGTAGTTTTGTGCTGTAGAAGCCAGCACTCACTGAACATTGTAACCTTAAGGGAATAAAAAAGTTCCAAGGGATTGGTAAAAGTTGCATTCAATTTTACCCAGTAATAGGTGTGATACTTGTTGCAAGATTTCATTGGATCACTGAAGAGGTGCTGAAGTGGTGTTTCAGGCTGCAGTCGATTGGAGTTAGAAGATAGGTGGAGGCAAAGGCAAACTCCTGGTAGAAAACAGCTGCTAAGCAGTGCTGCTGAGGAGGCAGCTTAGGGCCACCTGCTCTTTGTAGTCAACACTCAGGAAGAAGTTGTAGGAGTCATTAGGCGCATAATTGATTGTGTCGTTGAGGATCAGTAAGAAGTTAGAAGTAGATGGATAGCTCTGTGCTGTCTGGACTCAAGGAATTGTTCCAGGAGTCAGTAGGTAGAGCTATGTGTTAGAGCTTAGGAAAAGTCTTGGGAATTGTGTGGGCTTGATTATATGTAACACTTGTTGTGACCAGTGTGGAGGAGTAGAACTCTGAAAGATCTAATGTACTTCCTGTAGCATTCTCCAATCCAGCTAGGACAGTGTTAGACAAGGACTGATTGGTATCGTGCCCAGTGATAACCTTGAGCCAAAAACCTATACTTCCATGCATGTTCTACATTTCCACTCCGCTGCCTTTCATTAAAGTTCCCATCTGCAGCAGTAAAGTTATATATTTCTACTTGTAGCACATGGATATTGCTGAGGGAAAATATATGCAATTGTTTTGTTTCTCTGTTAACTTGGTTTGAAAATGTATTGCCACCAATTTTAGAAAATTGAATACAGGAGAAGATATTTTAGAAGAGTTGAGAAATGCAATTCTCGGGTGCTTGAAATGGATAGTTTGAGGCTCTTTGAATGCAAATAATGTAATTTCATTACAATAAAGCTAACCAGGTTTGTGAATGCACCATGTACCTGGTGTCGATGTTTGAAGATGTTCAGATCTGTGATTTAATGCCCCTATGTTTTGTTTTAATGCACTAAATTGCTCCTGTGCTGTCAATGATCAGCAGTAGATTCCATGGTAATAATTACATAATTACCTACATATTTCCTTTTAATGCACAAAAACAGCTGAAAGAGTTCTCAAGACAAATTATCAAATGACCAAAGGAACTTCAGAGAGGGACAAACAAAAGGACCACACCAAGTTAGAATAAATAACACCCAAGAACAATCCTCAAACTCTCTTAGTTTTGAAGATAGTGCCTTCAGCTGTCTTGGCTCAAAGCTTTGGATTTTATTTTGATCTGCTATCTCTTCATTTTGCTGTCTTTTTCGTCTTTTAGGACAATGCTTAACATACCCACTTTGGCTGTAAGCCTAACCTGTATCCTTATGTAGTTAGCATCAAATTCTGTTTAATCATTGGTCTTACGAAGTGCTTTGGGACAGTAAACACACTATATGAATGTAATTTGTACTTTTTACTGCTGTGGATTGCACAAATCCAGCTGATGTTACTTTTTAAGGCTGTTTTTAAAATTGTGCTCTTTGGAAAATTGGAGTGGACTTCTTTTTGACGACATTGTTTTCTGGCTGGGATTCTGTCATTGAGTTTTGTGATTCTCCTATGTTTACAATTTTGGCTTACAAGCATCTGTGACATACTCTTTTGTAAGAGGCCAGTTGCTGTAATTCAATGCTATCCCTTTCAGCCAAACAAATTTTAAGTATATTGCTTTTATTAAAGCCAGTGTTCTCCTCAAAAACTAATGGATGAAACTTATTCTATTAGGTAATGAAAACAACTATAGCAGACAATTTAAGTATAGTTTTTCATTTAATGTCTGCTCCGCACTCCAGACCAGATTAATAAAAATGTTAAAGATGAAGGAAACGCAATGGAATCCCAACTCTGTAAAGGCTGGAGCTAAAAATAGTAGTGTATTCTTGCTTTAAGCCAACCTTAAGCTCCCCTGGTTGTTCTGTGAGTGTTACAGCAATGTCCTGATCACATCTTTTTCAGTTTTGTTATGCAGGGTTTGATTGTAGGTTCTTACAGTTTAGCACCCTGTGTGGTTATAACCCCCATATTGTGTTTTGAACATGAGGCAAAATTTAATGTCACTCCCCAAGGTGAGTTTGGTGTGGACTGTGTATATCTTCACAATGACTTCAGGACAGGAAGTACATGGTCACTCTTCCTGCTTGGCCACCAATTGAGGCCTTCAAATGGGCAACTAATATACACTTAAGGGCTACATTGCTCCACTGATGGCATTCAATCAGTTCCTGACTGAGGGGGCACTGATAACAAAGCACATAGCTGCCAGGCTGTGGATCATGGCACTCATTGGGTGGAATTCCAATCCAGGGGGCCTTCTGTCCTGGAGAAGACCTGTTCATTTTACTTTCTGATTTACAGTGAAATTGGTGGGCCTTTTGGCAAAGGAGCTGACCTTGCTGGCTCTCTACCTCCACACTCCTCAGTTAGTGACTATGACCTCTGTGTTACTGCTGAATAGCATAGCCATTATATAATTATACCATCTTGTACTTTAAACTGTCCATCTACAGCTCTGTGGTCTTGATATACTTGGAACAAAGTTTGTCAGGTGCGGACTAGTAATATGAATTAAACTTCCCCACAAAAAAGCATAATTTTTGTTCAAAAGGATTAAAACCTTTCTGGCGCGATGTCATTTCAAAAGGTGAAATGACACTGTTGACCAGGCTAAGTGGCTGTAACAGGTAGTGTTTGTATTGACTAAGCTGCCATTGGATTGAACATTCAGGGTAAGTTGATATCTCAGCTTACCCCAGTTAGATGAAGTACGCACAGTCCTTGTTATTTGCTGCTGTGCTACCTCTGTGGTTGTGAGGTCACCCCCAGAACTCATATAAATTTTTTTCAGAGGCTTTGAACAGCACACAATGTTTTAAAATACCTCCAAATAAACTGGAGCTTGTGAAGTTATATTCCTCCACATGTGAGTCTGATACTATGTAACCACCTCCCATGCCATCTGCGTGAGCATCCGCATCCCATTGTCTTGTCCAGTTCCACATGTGATTTGGTTTGGTAAAGAGGCCTTTAGTGGTATTTGTGTTTGTTGTTATCTAAGGCATATCCACGCCCTTATCCTTTGCAGATAACGTGGTCTACATGTAATGAATTGTTCTTATTTGATGCTCTTTAATAAATTCTTCTAATATCACTGAAGCCAGGCACTTTGAAAGTCAGAACTAACTATAAAGCTTTGCTTAAAATTTCTGGGTAACTTTGAGTATTAATGAAAGTTGCCACAATTGTCATGTACAGGAACTATCTATTTCATAAGGTACAGAGCAGTATCCACATATGAAATGCATTTCCAGTTTGCTTCAAAGTACACTCAAGTAATCTCAGTGGAAACTACATAAAGTTCATCTGAAAAATCTTGTCTTTTGTTGTCCATTACTCTGCTAGTTCAGGTCAGTTGTTCATCAGCGTTTTTCTTCTTGCTGCAGAAATTGGAACATTTTGGAATTGCTGAGGTCCACCTGAAACCTTTTGGCTTGCAGTTGTTGTCTGAAATGGATCTTTTTGCACAAGTATCTCTTTGAGCGAGCTGGCTTTAATGTTCATCTTCTGTGGCTCCTGGGAGCAATAGCAAATTGCGATTTGATTGGTATTTCTATAGATTTCCTTCTGATAAATTTCCCAGCTCACTGGCTCCCTAAAATGTCTTCATTTTATTTTGGAATGAGAAAATTAAAATACTGTGTACTGTGGCTCTGTTGGTTGTTGGGGGAATGCAGTTACAAATCTAACATACCTTCTCAGCATTTGAGGTAGGGTTTTCTCCAGGGACCTCCCCAATCCTCGCTGGTCCAAACTTCCACAATCAGTTTTAAATTTCCCACAATTATAAATTTCCCTTTAAAAGTGCAGAAATCGACTATCTGGTAAATCAAGTCCATGGTGGGATGTTTCTTCTTAAGACCCTGAGCCCATTTCATTCTTCAGTTACAAAATTCTGCTCTCTTCTGGAAAAAAATGGAATGTTAATAAACTGAACCTTTGTTCTTAAAACAAAAAATTCTTTTCCCAGGGGTTTGTGGTGATTTTCATATTTCAATAACTGTCTGTTTAAGGACTTTTATCCAACCTCAATTTCTTTTGGTGATCTTCTTAAATGTGTTCCTTTTTATTACCTTCTCATAGTTCAGTGAAAACAATCAATCCCTGCTTGGCTTATTCATTAGTCTTTAAGACCTCTATTGGTCACCTTTAAACTAGTGAAAAATGAACTCAAGTCTCTTTCTCAAACTTTAACACCTGAGGAATTGGTCGCAGCACTCTTAATATTGTTTTTAGGTCCTTCCTTTAAATGTGTTATCTGTAAATTGCAATGATAGTGAAACTTGTGATCTTATTCAAGTCTAACATTCATATCGCACAAGTACCAGGGAATAACCATCTGCAACAAGAAAGCATCGAGCAATCACCCTTTGATGTTTAATGTCATCACTGGATCTCCCATCATCAATATCCTACAAGTTAGCATTGACCAGAAGTTTAATTGGACAACCATATAAATAATATGGCTACAAGTGTGTGTCAGAGCTTGGCACACTGCGATGGCTAACTCAACTCTTGACTCCTTTAAAGTATATCCACCATCTGCAAAGCACCAGTCAGGAGGGTGATGGAATGCTGTCCACTTGTCTGGATGAGTTCAGAACCAATAATATACAAGCTTGACATCTCATGCACCAACTTAAGACTTCACTCCCTCCAGCACTGATTGACAATAACAACAATGTATGCCATCAATAAGATCCACTAAAGCAACTCACCAGGCCTCAAAGTATACCACCTAGATAAATAGGAACAACAGAAGTATGGGAATGCTCTCACCATCAAATTCCATCCAAAGTACATACCATCCTGACTTGGAGTGATATTACCATTCCTCTTCTGGCACTGGTCAGAACCCCCAGAATGACCTGTGTTACATCAACGGCCGCAGATCAAGAAGGTTGCTCACCTCTCCTTTCAAGGGCAATTAAGAATGGGCAAAAAACACTGGACAGACTGGTCACAAACCATGAACGGATATCAAAAAAATTAGCCGCTCACTTTTATGTTTTATGGAAGCAATTTTGACATTGGTTGATGATGTAAGACCAAGTAATTTTTCAGCTGCCTGTTATATATCTGCCATGATATTAATTTTCATTTCACTCTTTCCCCCTCGTAACTACTCCCGAGTTGCAAATTTACATTGTGCTCTAAGGGTCACTTCTACCTGCATATATATATGTTCCTCTGTATCCCCTTTCATTTCAAATCTTCACTTAATGTCTGGTCTTGCTGCCAAATTAAAAAGCTTCAGCCTTTATTGCTTTGGACTTCATCTGCCACTTATTTACTCTTTCTGCAAGTCTCTTTCCTCTTGTAGTCTTTCTCAATCCTTGTCATAACTTATCATACTTGCTAATTTGTTGTAACTGAAAAAAATTATGTTTCAGATTATTTATGTCCATGGTAAATGCAGATCCAGAACACATCTCTGTGGAACAATCTTTAACATCTCTCTTTTTCAGGGAACATTTATTTTCCCACTGCCTTTGCTTCCTGTCCCCCAACCAAAGAGTTTGGCCAGGCAAAACTTTTCAAAAATCTAAGCTGTTGGCCATGATTGCCTTTCTTCAAATGTTTTGTGATTTTATCCATTTATACTTCTGTAATTAATTAAGCTAAGACTAACATCAGTAATCTTCTGACCATATTACTGTTTTCGAGAAGTAGTTTGACGTTTAGCATCTTCCAGTCACTTGGCACAAAGATCCTAACAATAAAATTCTATTTTTTTTTCTGGCTTAATCATTAACTTAGGAAATAGTAAATGCTTTTTATTTCATGATTTCCATGACCCACGCAGCACTAGACTTCAACACACTGCTTTCCCTCCCCAGGCTAGAAGAAACTTGTGTGTTTTTCATCTCCATAACAAAGGTTACCAATCTATGCTTCTGTTTTTCAAGTTTTACCATTCACATATTCTGACCCAGATTCTGTTTTACCTGACAGATCATATTTTTATTTCATATTTTTGGTTATCGTTCTCTTTGACTTTTCCCTTTCTGTACACATATGAATACGGTATAATAATACGGTCACTACTTCCAAGTTTTCTCTCACTTTTAGATTTCAAGCTTGCTCTACTTTACTAAGCAGTACCACATATCAATTTTTTTTTGTTTTCTTTTGCTAGTTGAAATGATCCTGACTGAAGAAATAATTTTGAAGATTTATGCAATTGTCTTACTATTTGAGTCTGTTTGGCATTTGAAGAAATACTTGTACTTATAATTTTGTTGTTAAAACAATGTCTCTTACTTTGGTCAAATTTAACTTTTATTTCTTGCTCAGTATTCATTGGTGTGTGGCATATACCCAGACCACTTGCTATTGTTCAATTAAAAGGAACTCTGTTTGAACCAATCCTAAATTCTATTGTTATGATAACATGTCTAGTAGTATTGTTCATCCTTGTTCCTTTGTTCCACTTAACCTTCCTGACAGTTTTTGAATGTGCTTAAAAAAAAACTTCTCTTTCATTTTCCGTTCTGCAATACTGCATCTCACTTCCACTAAATTAACCACAGGCTTGGAGACCGTCTATAGAACAGATCGGAAATGGTTCAACCAATGCCACCTTTAATCACAAATGAAATTCTTCCTTAGTTATTAAGCTTCAGTGTGCAGATTATGCTCGCGTGCAATCACTCAAACTAAGTTCCAGGTCATTGCCAACTTCTTTGAAACATAACAGAAAAAGAGCCTTTTGTTTTAACACCTGGCAAGCTAGCATCTTCTTCCAACCAACTCCCACAGCAAAAGATGTCCATCCTGCTGATTAAAATCAACAGTGAGACCCTGGAAAATATGGACCATTTTCCCTACCTTTTGAGCTTTGCCTCCATGAAGGCAGGCACAAATAATAAAATTCTTCTTTACCTGTGTCAGCAGTCTTTCACTGAATGAAGAAAAAATTCCAAGTTGAGATGCTGATCCTCAAAAATGTAGTGATGGTTCGCCAGGCATCAGTGATTCCCACACTTCGGAGATTTGATAAGTCAAAGCAAAATCTCTTACCAGATATGGTGGCAAGAAAGGCAGTCCAACATGAACGTCATCTCTCAAGCTGATCTGCCAAGCATCATGATGTGAAATAATCAGAAACAGCTCACTGGGTAGGACAAGTAGTCTGTATGCTTAGCATCAGATTCCTAAATGCTGTACTCAAAGTTTGTCTGTGGCAGGAGACGGTCAGAAGGACAGCAGAACACTTGAGGGATGCCTTCAAAGCATCCCTGAGGAGTTTAGACATTTCCTCTGACTTGTAGGAATCTCTGACCAAAATGATGAAGGTTCATTCAGGAAGGCACTGGATGCATCACTGAACTTTGGAAATGTTCTGCGGCAAATTTGAGGTATTGGAGGAGCACAAAAATCTCTAAACAATGGACTTAGCCAATCCTTAAAGATCCATCTTCCCTATGTGGCAGAGTTTGCAGATCATGGATTGAATTTTGTAGTCATCTTAGAATCCATTGCATCAGAATTGGACTAAGTCATCCTTGATCTTCAGGGACTGCCAAGGAAGAAGAGAAAATAATCACTAGTCTTGACACATTCTTAGTTACATTTCTGTTCCTGCAGTTGTATTATGCAATTCTGTTTGAAAGAGCAAATCCAGTTGCCCTTATTTGTTGTTAATACTCTGCTTTGGTGCACCTATATTTAATGCTTGGATTCCTTTTCATTTTTCAATTTTTCATTTTCATAGCCACTCTGTTTTCTTCAACTCCTAAAATTGACTTCAGCTTCCAAAACTTCCTTGCTGTACAGCTTCATGTCTCCCTCAAAATTTAATTTTACAGTCTCTGATTGTCAAATATCCAATTTCTTATTTCAGTTCTAATGGTTTCCAGCCCTGTTTATATGTGTCTGCCTTTTCATTAATGCAGCTGTTAATGTCTGAGTGCTCCTGATGTCTCTGTCTGAAATGTGACTGGGAATCGTAATACTGCTTCTTGCATCTCCCTCTATTTGTTTTATTTCACTAACCAGTATATTCTGCTGTTTTCCCATGATTGTTACAGCTTTTATTAATGAAGGCACACAAAATTGTTCTCAGTTCAATATATAGCTCAAATCATTTATAAAAACTTATTTGTTCTTGAGATTTGAGTGACACTGCCA
Source organism: Chiloscyllium punctatum (assembly GCF_047496795.1). NCBI lineage: Eukaryota > Metazoa > Chordata > Chondrichthyes > Orectolobiformes > Hemiscylliidae > Chiloscyllium > Chiloscyllium punctatum. The sequence goes on along the minus strand of NC_092750.1, from coordinate 44,119,307 downwards.
CTGTCTGTCCAAGCTGCTCTGAGAAGGTGACGATGGGTTTACTGCATGAACTGCTGCAATCCTTCTGCTGAATGTGCTTCCAAGCCACTGTCACAGCAAACTGTGCAATTGATTTCAATAAGCCTGTAGCTTATGGGTTGGCACATGGATCAGTGATCATCAAAACTATTGCATTGTCCTAAAAATCCAACTGGCTCACAGATGCCTCTCAGAGAATAGAGTCTGCAACCTCTATCCAATCTGGTTGTCTGTCTTTCAGCATGTGGTTTATTTCTTAATTCCTCTGAATTGGCTTAGTAAACCAGGCAATTGTAAGACAACAGTGCTATAGAGTTGATAAGTACAGCTCAGACGTTTTTCACAAATGGTTGCTATTTAATGAAATAATTTATGAAGTAACTGATTGCTGTCTAGAAGTATGTTTTAACAAGAATGTTAAAAAAGCAAAGCAAAGTGGAAAGACCTCCTGCATTGAGATTTCACATGGCCAATCTTTGTTCCTGCAAATGATCTGAAAATCAATTCTATCTCTTTTTTAGTAATCATGCTACTGCTGGCCCAGTGCCCATTTACTATTAAGAAATAGGTACTCTGTTGACACTAACTTTGTCCGATATTGTATTTAAAACTTATTTTTAAAAATGTCAATGTGAGTTCTGCGGAGTAGAAGAAAGTGAAATTGGGGACTTTAAATCAGTGGTTATATTGAACTTGGAGCATTGCTCCAACTCTCTTGTGACCATAACATGAGACTGAAAGCATTAATCTGCTGGATTCCATGTTTCACAAGACCCCACAATGAGGTCTTAACTTTTGGGAGGTTAGAATATTCTGTGAAGAATTGTAGCCTGAGATGCAGTGTGTGGTCTTTGCATATCAACTTTTAATCCTACGCAATAAGTAAAAGGCAAGCAAGTTTGTTCAGTAACAAATGCAGCTGTTTTGAAGAGCATTCATTTATATTATTTGAAAAACTCTCTGGCCTGTAAGCTAGACAACCTAGACTTTAAGAAATGGCCAACTTGGATGGTTATTGAAAATATGAAAAATATGTTTCCATTTGTTTTAACAGCACAGATGTCATTTTAAAAAAAAGTTATACTTCCATTAAAAATTCTTTCAAGTCCAAGCTGTTTTATTAACAACGTACTTTTAAGTTTTCAAAAAATCTAGTCTTGGAAGGTGTAACACTGAGCATAATTTGGCAGCAACCCCATTGCATATTTTCCTTGCAGTTATTTTACTTCTCCCTGTGGATATTTTCTTGACGTCTCTGAATTGCTAACGCCTTCTTTGATGACGGAATGTTTTGATTTGCTTTTCTGTCTGTCTCTTGGTTACACTCTGACCTTTCTTGGCCTGATTACGTGTAGCTCTTGGGATTGGGAATTGTACCAAAAACCTCTGACTGGTTGTTTCACCTATCCTTGTGGCAGTCTGTGCAGTTGTCTTAAGTCTTCAATTATGTAACATATTTTCTGATTTGGAGATGCCGGTGTTGGACTGGGGTATACAAAGTTAAAAATCACACAACACCAGGTTATAGTCCAACAGGTTTAATTGGAAGTACCTGTCAATCACTTGATGAAGGAGCGTCGTGTGTTGTGTGATTTTTAACTTTGTAACATATTTCATATAACTTGACACCAATCATGATGTTCCCTTTTAGAGACTGGTTATGCTAATTTTTGTCCCATCAGTAACTGAACCACAACATCTTATGGTTTTATGTGCACAAATGAAAATTATTGAAAGGAAAATAAAAGACATTATATTTTAATCTGTGCAGTTAGCTTTTTACTCATTTCTCCCTCACTGTGAATATAATATAATAATGACAAGATAAGAGTAATGACCTCAAGTTAAATTCATTTAGTGGCCTCTTAATTTCGAACTGGTTACTTTCTGTCTTGCTTTCCTCCTTTCAGGTGCATCTCGTATTTCTTTTGATCAAACTTTTATTTAATCTAAATGAATCTCTCTTTTGTGGTTTAATGTCATACTTCTTTTAAGGTTTTTATGAAACTCTATAGGACAGTTTATTATATCAAAATCCCGTATTAATATAAGTAGCTGTTATAAATATATAAATGTAGAAACAGGTCATTCAGACCTCTGAATCTGGTCTGTCATTCACTTAGATTAGGACTGATCTCCACTTCAATTCCTCTTTCCCACTTCTGCTGCACGTCCAACGATATTGACCTTTCATAAAAATCAGTTCATTTCAGCTGACTCAGGATCGAGTGTTAGTGTATTCACTGCTACATGAACAACCTGACTGAACCTTTGTTCCAATAAAGCGGTAAAAGTCTTATTGCAAAGGTCCTGGTTAAGCAACATTGTGCTTATTTTGCATTGGATATCTGGTTGAAAAAAAATTTACTCATTGCATGTTTAAGATGGAAGCCATTGTCTGATGCAGAGGACTATACTGTTAGCTTCTGAAGAGAACTTGATGCACACAGACTAAATATTTAGCTTTCTGAGATCTTGAGGGCAGTTAGCCAGGAAAAAGATGAGAAATCTTTAGACAAAGCAGAGTGACCTGATCTACACAATGGTTTCATATAGATCTAAAAAAGGTAATGTTGGTGTAATTTTGGAAAGGTAATATTTTACAATCTGAGGGATACTAAGTTTCTGCTGTAAAGATAATTTTGAACTCCTCTCTAAACAATCAGTGACTTTCATCCAAAGATTAGACTACAGCATTCAAATAAAGATCTTTGGCGTTTGTATTGAAGCCATTCATTACACAAGTAGAATGTAGCCACTTTGATCAACATGCATAAATATTTTGCAGAGTTAGCTTGCTCTCAGTACTCCAGTTCCGACATTATGAATATAATGTTTGTAGAATATGGTTTCTGCTTGGACCTGTTCCTACTCTTCAATTTTGCCTGATGTGGTTCCTTTAAGTAGTTAGTTTCCATTCTAAAAAATCTTCAAATATGTTCAACATACTAGACTGTGTTTGAATGTTTTACTGCTTAAAATACTGCCAGTGAAATGTTTAATAAAAACTTAACAACAATATAGGAATAGGAGTAGACCATACAGCACCTTGAGCTTACTTATGCATTCCACAGTTATGACTGATATCATTGATCTTAACTACACTTTCGTCCATTCACCATAGACCTTGATTCCTTCAATCAGTCTACAAATAATTATTGTATATTCAATAATGGAAATTCCATGACCCCCCAGGTTGCAGTAGTCCAATGATACATAACATTTTGAGTGAAGATATTTTTGCTCACCTCGTTTCTAAATGATTGACATTTTATCCTGAGATTATATCCCAATGTTTTGGATTCGTCAGTCAGGGTAAACAATCTCCTACCTTATTTGTTTTCAATTAGATTCCCTGCAGTATGGAAACAGGCCCTTCGGCCCAACAAGTCCATACTGATCCTTCAAAGAATAACCCACCCAGACCCATTCCCCTACCCTATATTTACCCCTGTCTAATGCACCTAACGCTATGGGCAATTTAACCTGACCAATTCACCTGACCTGCACATCTTTTTTGGATTGTGGGAGAAAACTGGAACACCCAGAGGAAACCCATGCAGACACTGGGAGAATGTGCAAACTCCACACAGATAGTCGCCCAAGGCGGGAATCGAACCCAGTCCGTGGTGCTGTGAGGCAGCAGTACTAACCACTGAGCCACTGTGCCACCCCCAAGCCAACGTGCTGCCCCCTTAAGAAAGGACTCATGCAGGTGACTCACTTATGGCCTCTTCAGAATCTTGTATCTTTTGGAAAAATCATCTCTTATTCTGCTAAACTCTGGAGTGTATGACCAATGTACTCAGCCTGTCATCATGTGCACTTTTTAATTGCTTCATTTCTCTATACATCACTTGTGGGTAGGTAGCAGTTGCATCTCCAAGCTAGACTGTTTGCGAAACAGACAAAACATGGGAAACTGCAAGCCAAATGACCCATGGTGATTGTTCTTTGTCTGGCTGTCTCCAGTCCAACCTCGAGTAGCCATTTGAAAATTCTGCCCAATGATTCTGGATGATTAACTTTGATCGGAATGTCATGAAATGTCATTGATTTTAAAATATGGCCCCTTGTTTTCTCTCTCCAAGCATTTCCTGACCTTTTGAGCATTTCCAGCATTTTCCATTTTATACTGTGACCATAAATTTCTAACGTAGTATGAAAAACTTTGAAAATTGTCTTTATTTAATAATCATCAAAATAAGGGATCTCTGGATGAGGGAGACAAACAGTTTTCATTTCCAGCATCTGATATAATTGTCATTTTAAGCCATTGAGTCAGCCAGCACGTTCCTTCCCATTTTCAGTTGCGTCCCTCTCTACCTCCTGCATTGTTCCTGTACAAATGGTGCAGCTGCCTCATAAATATACCTCAATGCACAATGCTGTGTAATGGGTTAGGACCTTAAAGTAACCTTGGGATGATGCAGTGGAGCTCCATTTCATGGAATATAAATACCACAGAATAAGGACACCAGAAAGGACACTAAAAGATACTATGCTACTACACTAGAATTTTATATTCTCTGGAACAGTATGTGCAGAGCTGTCTTAACAAGATACACTGAGTACACGGGCATGAACACCCAAAGCAAGCAGATTAGTCCTGAATGACTGTAACTATATGACAGAGCCTAGTTAAGTCACCATTGTCTTGCCATACCATAGGGCTGCTCTCCAGGGTAAGGGTAGAGATTGAAAAGGACAGTCCTTCGTGGGACCTCAGCAAGTTCAGGAATTTAATCCATGCTTGTGCTTGTCATGTATGAAAGTATTTACTTTTATTTACTTTCAGTGTATAATAAATTGTGTTATTTTGAAGTTTAAGTCTGAAGATGCTCTTCAGTTTTGCTTTTTCCTCAACCAGTTTATAAAGAACCTAAGCTGGGAGTGTGGTATCAAATCATGTGATAAAAGTTGATGGCGGCTGCTTGATCCAAAACCGAGAAACTTGTGGCAGTAATAAAGATCAAGCAACATACTTAAAGTTGTATCAAAGAATTCAAAAAAGATTTTTAAAAAATTCTCACCTTTAAGCCCAGCTAGCAGCTAGGAAAGAGACAGAGTTAAACAGCAGCTGTAGAGGAAACTCCTTCTGAAAAACGGCCAGAAAACTGTAGGTCTTTTTTTTATAGCCAGTATAGGGGAAACAAGACTTCAAAAAAAAACAGAAAGAGCAGTAAAAGCCTAGTTTCAGCTGAGGGATAAAAGCAAAATGAGTACTCAAGGACAGAGGCCTATTACTGAACACATAGCAAACTTGATCCTTTGAGGGAATGAACAGAAAAGTTACTTTTTCACCCAAAAAAAGGCCAGTGATCAGTGTTAAAAGAATTTTAAAAATTTTGAACTATTTACACAACGATAAAGCTAACACCAGCAAGTTAATATAATTCTTCAGGTACAGGCTTAAAAAACATTCAATTGAAGAAGAGTTGTTGTTACAAATCAAAATATCAAGCTCTAACAGTGAAGTATGTGAATTATTTATCATTTCAATCATTTGCAAAATTAAGAAATTGCATTTGTTTTATAAACTAAGATGCAAAAATTTAGATCAAGAAGGCCAACACAAATCTGATCAGATTTAATTAGATTCCCTACAGTGTGGAAACAGGCCCTTCAGTCCAACAAGTCCACACTGACCCTCTGAAGAGTAACTCACCCAGACCCGTTCCCCTACCCAATATTTACCCCAACTAATGCACCTCACACTATGGGCAATTTAGCATGGCCTATTCACCTGACCTGCACACCTTTAGATTATGGGAGGAAACCGGAGCATCCAGAGGAAACCCACGCAGACATGGGGAGAATGTGCAAACTCCACACAGACAGTCGCCAAGGTTGGAATTGAACCTGGGTCCCTGGCACTGTGAGGCAGCAGTGCTAACCACTGAGCCACCATGCCCAAATTTCTTGGATGCAGAACAAGAATGATGTCATGGCAGAAATCTTGGATCCAGTCAGATGAATCTTTGAATCTTATTGAGTGAAGACATTTAAAGAAAGTTGCTAACCAAGTCTTCAAGAAATCCTTTAACCATCATAAGAAAAGGACATCTTCATTCATCACTATGAAGACACCATATTGGCAGAAGAAAACTGAACTTTACGTTAAAAAAAGCAGAAACGTTTTACAGCTTTGAGTTATAGCACCACAACAGCAACCATTACCAAAACAACGAGGTGAACAATGACTTTAATCAGCCAAGGGGAATGTAAGACAGGGTGGGTGACTGTTTCTGGAAAACAGTTGTCAGTAGGAATGTTGGAATGTTGACATGCTGTTGTGTTAGTCAACAAGTTCGTGGCTGATCTGTGACCTGACTTCTCGTGCTATATGGCAAAAGTGAGGACTGCAGATGCTGGAGATCAGAGTCAAGATTAGAGTGGTGCTGCCAGGTCAGTTTCCTGGTTCAATTGTGCAATTATGCCATTTTGCAGGGTGGGATAACTTTATAAATTTGAAGGCATACAACACTAGTTTGTTTAGTTTAATCCTTTGGTCTCGACATCATTCCAATAATCTACCTTGTGCTTCCTCCAAAATCAATATATTCTTCCCAGGTGAAGTGTCCAGAGCAACTCAGTGTTCCAGGTGATCTTTCTTTCTGGAGTCTCATCCTGTAAAAATGTACATAGAAATTTAAGATGTTATCAATACATGTGACCCAAAGTTTGTTTGGACTACTGATGTCTCTCATATTTCACCATTTATAAAGTACTTTGTTCTATTCTTTTTCGGTTCAAAATGGGCAACCCCACATTGGCAAACAGATTACAATGTGGGCGGAGTTTTTGCCAATTTGCCGAATTTATCAGTATCTCTTTGTAATTCTAAACTTGTGACACCACATATTTTTGTATCATCGACAAACTTAGACATATGTTTTGTGTGTTCCAGCATCTAATTTGTAATAAATTTGTTGAATATTTGAGGCCACACTACTGCTTCTTATGGTGCATCATTAAACATATTAGACTATTTAGAGTACTGAGCCACTGTTGCTTCCAAGTTTATTGTTATACTCCCTGTTCTTCTTCTTTATTCCCCTTCTTCAGCAACCAACTTTCACTTACATATATTTTCCAACTGCACAGGTATCAGGAGAACTGAATTCGATTGTATTTGACCCTCTTAACTGGCCTTTCTTTTTCCTCTTCCTGCCACACCTTGCCCCTGTCACCCTTTCATAACAAGTCAGCACAAGCCTTCGTCTCAAGCCTTGGATCATTATGATGTAGTCGGTCTTGTCTGAGGAACTGAACCTCCACAGAAACATATGACTGTAACATCATTGATTCTAACATTGATGCTGATACAGGTTATTTAAAAATAAAATCTGCGCCAATAACTAGCTGCTTAATTATTTTGTGACTTGCTCCTGATTTATCAATTTAATTAAAGCCTTGATGGCTGTGATATGATATTAAAATCATCATGTTTCATGCTTTCAGAAGAAAGTGACCCAAGCCATTTTGATAGGATCATTCTTCAAAATCTTGCTCAGTATTGAAGCTTACTCCTCATATTCGTTGAAGTGAAACATTTGACAAATGTGTTAAGCAGTACTTTTCAGTACAAACCTGTTGTAACACATGGATATAAACATGACACTGAAGCCAATGAAAACAAAACCATGAAAAAGTGTCATAATAACATTCAGTATATAATTATTAAAATTAGTACATCTTAGACCAATGCATCATAGATACCAGAAGTTAGAACAATTGCACTGGTCACTAACTCTTGCCTGCCTTCATTGCCACAACTCTGGGCATGCTTCTCTGGGAATCCTTTGTGTTATGTGGATGTATAGTTACACCACAGTACAGCTGAGCAGAGCCAGCAGAGACCGATCAAAGTGTCCAAAACATGGAGATTGTCTTGTCATTAGTTTGGGAACCACTAATGTGTATTATTTACTCTGGTCTTTTATAGACATATTCCTAAAATACTGTAATGAAGTGCTGAAATTAATATGACTCTCCTTTAAATGTTTCTGGTTTCATCCTGATAACCATAACTAAGGTCATCATGTTTGCCATCCTGGCTAAGCTTGAATAAGTTCCAATTCTGTAATTCAGTTGCCTGCTTGCCAACTTAGAAGTCTTAAAAAAGCTGACTGTTTCAAAGAAGATGCCAATTCTTAAAAAGTGTGTCCAACTTTAAATGTCCCCTAATAATTGTGCTTGACCAAAGTCACTTTATCAATGTGACTGAATCAAGTTAAAAACCTTTTATTACATTGACATTCAAATTTTTATTCATGTTCTCAGGTCATATTCTGTAACTCAAGTTTTTTAGTGTGGAAAGAGACATTCTTGTCCAGCCTCTAATATGACATAGAAAAAGGTAGTAATAGTGACAGTGGTCCTGGAAACTCTGGACTAGGACCAGGGTTTGTCTGCAAATTCAACATACAGAGTTGGGAAGAATGTAGTATAAGAGTTTGTGTTTTCATTGAATACAGTGCACAGGTATGAACAATACAAACAAATGCAGCTAACCTGTGTGTTAACCTCACTAGCCTCATATTCCAGCCTATGTAACAAAAGCAATCAGAAGCATTTGCATTACCGCTTGCAACCTTTTATAAGCCGTGTATTAATTTCTTTTAGGGTGCCATAAAGCTGCATTTTAATGTAACATAGCCTGGCCTGTGTATTTTTCATGCAGCATTAGTTTAACTTACACAATGTTTCTCTTTCTCAGGTATTTCTTACATGATTGTTTGCCAAAAACTCATCATGTTCTCCAAGGCCAAGTGATTAATCTGATCCTGATCAGCAGGCCATCTTACCTTATAAAACTCTTTAAAAACAATTTAACTATTAAATGCAGACACTAACTTTCCACAGAAAGTAACAGGTTATTCCAATGATAAATGCAAAGGAAATTTATAAATGGGATGCATTTACTTCAGGAAAGTAAATGATGGGGCGTACTGAGTGAATCGTCTGAAAGAGAGGCTAAATATCGCATCCAGAGCTTGAAGAACTGGTGATTATGTGGACAGATGTACTTTGTGCTGAATCCTTATCAGGGAAATGATTCATCCCCTGTCTCTTCTGTATTCAAGTAAATATTATTAGTACTGGAATTTAACACTTTCCCACTTTGAGTACCAACTACTTCAGATTGATGATGAGATAAAACTGACTTTTCTTCTGGTTAGCCTCCCATATTGCTGCTCGTAATGTCAACCAAACCCCGTTGCTTGTAACCTGGCATGTATCAAATCCCACTCACTCATCACTGTTGTCTTGGACTCTCATTAACCTAAGCACAGCAGCTCCGTGCCTTAATCCTTCAAGCCCAAATCCCGTTTATTATCTCTATCACCTTTCTGAGCAGCACAAACCCCTCCAGTACTTCTTTCCTCTGGTGTTGGCCTCTTGTCCTCTCCTGCCTTTGCCCCACCATTGATGGCTGTTGTCATAACTCTGAAGGGAGAGTGCACTGATAATCAAGCCCCACTGTCCCATGAATCACCACAGATGTATACGTGACCATTTGAATCACTGAGATGGTTGATTTGCCTGTTTTTGATCACTATCTATGACAAAAGAAGTTCACAATCGGTTTTTTCCATAGACAAACTGATAGTTTAACAGGTAGCAAAATGGATGATTAATTATGAGGCAAACTTAAACTATATCCCTGCTAAATACAAAGACTCACCTTCATTCACAAGTAAGAAAGTCAAAACCGAAAGTTCTGCAAATATATCATGGTGGTAAAACATGCAAAAGGAACAAATTCTGTGGATCATGCATCCAAACCATAAGGGTAAATGAGGTCACTTTTTCACAGTTCTTTTGGGTTCTGGTGATGGCATAACATTGTTGTCAATGGTAGACCAAGGGCAGAAGCTCAGTTTGGTGGCTGATCAGTTGGGCTGAAGTCTTTGCTTGAGTTAAAAGTTTTCCTTTTCAGAATCTTTTGAGTGTTTGTTTTCCTCCATTCAGAGGGTGAGACAGGTGAAAACTGTCTTTGTTTGCAGGCTTTTCAGAGGTCTGACTACAGCTGTCCATTCTTAGGGCTTGACAAACTGCTTAAAATTAATTGATAGAGCTGATGCTAGACAGTTTTTGACCCAAAGGTACCTGGTGCCAACTTCTCTCTTGGACGTATCAACTCCAGCTTCTCCAGAAGTTATGTAGCTTTGTGTAACAAAATAAGTGAATACAGACAAATCCACTTTTGTGGGTTGTGAAAAGGACTGTTACGTTCTCTGCAACACTACAATGCCAAAGCTTCCATTTTTCTCAGATTATATTCAAAAGAAAACAGTCTTTACATTATGCTTTCCTCCGCTTTAGTTTGGAAGCGTCTACCTGGACCTTTTTAACTCTCCAGAATGGAAAAGCAAGTTAATGTTTAAAAAGAGAAAAATTGCTGTTTAGAATGGATTGAGGCTCAGAGCAGGTTATCTGAAAAAAGTATTCTGTGCCTTCCAAATTAAATTTCAGACAATTGCTCCTTAGTTTTGAGAGTTGGCTATTGAGCCTATTTCATTGCTGAATAACAAAAATAAATGTATAGCGCACACAATGTGCACTTTCAAGACTATGTGCACTTTTTAAAGTTATTCTTCAGCTGTGGGAATCACAGGCAAAGCTGGCATTTGCTACCTGGCCTTGGTTGCCTTGATAAGATGGATCTGCATTTTGAACCAATCTGACTGAGTGGCGTACCAATCCATTTAAAGGGCAGTTCATATCTGTCTGTGTTGTCATGGAACTGCATAGAGATGACTCGCTATTGTTTATGCTGTCACATGTAGGTATAATGCAAAGCGTACATACTGAATATGTCAGTGTAGAATGGAGAACAATGCAAAATTGGTTGAATCAGTCTAAAGTATTATATTACAAAACAGAGTTTGGATTCAGATGATATTGAGCTTCCATTATCATGAAATGATTTTATTTTAATTTTCAGCATTTTATTAAGGTGGAAAAGCTGTTTCGTAAAAGTACTGAAGTCAGAATGTCGCTCTTCAGTTTTGAAAACATCTTTTGTATAGATGCTGATATGAAAAATAGCTTCTGTCATGAGATCAAAGCCAATAGATTTGAGATTCCATCAATTTAGACCTGAAATGAAATCTAATGCAATCATCCATCATCGAATGTGAGGTTCCAAGGATGAGAAGCAATTTAGCTCATTGATTCCCTTCCCTTCATTGTCTTTAAATCAAACAATAACTTAAAATGCCAAGTCTTTGTGTACAATATCTCACTAATACCAAGTTCCAAATATTTATCATCCGTTGGGTAAATCAGAGTTTCCTGAGAAATATTTTAGTTTGATTTACATTAATTTCTTGCCTGATACGCCTCACTCACTAGATATAATTTCAATTAATATTATACATAATCATTGTATAACTCTGGAAAGGGAACCAACGAGAGTCTTCTTTCTGGTTTTAAGGTTCATTCTTTCGATAAAGCACCTGCTTATTTTAGTTGAAATGATTCCTATTGCTTTTCATGGTATCCTTGCCAATCAATGTCATCTTTTTGAGATGTAGTAAAGTAATGGTAATTTATTTTCAGTCACATTGACAATAAAAGAGCTACTGTTTCAGAAAGGTGTTAATTATTGTGTCAGAAAAGCCATTAAAGCAGTGCCCCTTGAAAATGTGCTGAACAGGATTACTTAAAGTTTTACAAAATAGTTCTGATCAGTGCTCTATTGAGGCTTTAAAATGTAATGAAGATTTACACATTCCATTCTGTTTGTCCCAACATTTGTCACTTTTTAATTGCTAACTTGCTTTTTCTTATCATTGAAAGTGACTGGTCTGCTGTTAGTAAAATAAAAGTAAATACTGTGGGTATTGAAACTCTGAAATAAAACAAAGAAAGCCATACTTATTGTATATCTGGAGAAAAATGAACTGAATTTGCTTTTCAGTTTGATAATTTTCCATCAGTATTAACTCTGTTTCTCTCTTCACAAAAATGATCTAACCTGCTATGTGTTTCCTGCATCCTCTATTTATTTTTATGTCAGCCATTATTTCCAGATTCCTTTTGAATTACGCCTGTCCAAATTGCATTCCATGTCCTGGATTTTACTGGGCCTCGAAGAGTATCCCATGCTGTGGGGAGGGTGGGTTTGAAAAATCGTGGGAGATGCAATGGGCTGAGGCTGGTTCCCTCTCACCACAACTGTCATTTTATCAGTGTGGAGTGTGGTGTTAGGCCAAACTGCTTTAGGCCAGTTGAGGCCGTTAAGCTGGGGGTATATCCCAGTGACCTCTTTATGAAGTATGAGGGAGTGAGGGCAGGGGTTTACACTCCTGATTGGGCACAATATGGTCCATGAAAGGTCACCCTTTTTCTGGGTCTGCTTGAATTGCTGAAGCAGGCCTGACCCCATCAACCCTGTTCAAGGGGCTGCCATATTGTTAGTGCTGCCTAGTTGAGGTTGAGGGTAGGGAGGTCTGAAATCAAGTTTTAGGGGCGCAAGATGGCACCGGCAAGCAAGAAGTTGGTTTGAAGTGTGTCTACTTCAACGCCAGGAGCATCCGGAATAAGGTGGGTGAACTTGCAGCATGGGTTGGTACCTGGAACTTCGATGTTGTGGCCATTTCGGAGACATGGATAGAGCAGGGACAGGAATGGTTGTTGCAGGTTCCAGGGTTTAGATGTTTCAGTAAGAACAGAGAAGATGGTAAAAGAGGGGGGTGTCGCATTGTTGGTCAAGGACAGTATTACAGTTGCAGAAAGGATGTTTGGGGACTCGTCAACTGAGGTAGTATGGGCTAAGGTTAGAAACAGGAAAGGAGAGGTCACCCTGTTGGGAGTTTTCTATAGGCCTCTGAATAGTTCCAGAGATGTAGAGGAAAGGATAGCAAAGATGATTCTCGACAGGAGTGAGAGAGACAGGGTAGTTGTCATGGGGGACTTCAACTTTCCAAATATTGACTGGGAACACTATAGTATGAGTACTATGGATGGGTCAGTTTTTGTCCAGTGTGTGCAGGAGGGCTTCCTGATACAGTATGTAGACAGGCCAACAAGGGGCAAAGCCACATTAGATTTGGTACTGGGTAATGAGCCCGGCCAAGTGTTAGACTTGGAAGTAGGTGAGCACTTTGGTGATAGCGATCACAATTCTGTTATGTTTACTTTAGTGATAGAAAGGAATAGGTATATACCACTGGGCAAGAGTTACAGCTGGGGAAAGGCAATTACGATGCGATTAGGCAAGATTTAGGAAACATAGGATGGAGAAGTGAACTTCAGGGGAGGAGCACATTAGAAATGTGGAGCTTATTCAAGGAAAAGCTCCTGTGTGTCCTAGCTAAGTATGTACCTGTCAGGCAGGGAGGAAGCTGTAGAGCGCGGGAGCCGTGGTTTATGAAGGAAGTGGAATCTCTGGTCAAGAGGAAGAAGAAGGCTTATGTTAGGATGAGATGTGAAGGCTCAGTTAGGGCACTTGAGGGTTAAAAGGTAACCAGGAAAGACCTAAAGAGAGAGCTCAGAAGAACCAGGAGGAGACATGAGAGGTTGTTGGCGGATAGGATCAGGGTAAACCCTAAGGCTTTCTATAGGTATTCAAAGAATAAAAGAATGACGAGAGTAAGATTAGGGCCAATCAAGGATAGTAGTGGGAAGTAGGGGAAGCACTAAATGAATATTTTTCGACTGTATTCACTCTAGAAAATGACAATTTTGTTGAGGAGAATACTGAGATACAGGCTACTAGGCTAGGTGTGATTGAGGTTCACAAGGAAGAGGTATTAGAAATCCAGCAGAGTGTGAAAATAGATAAGTCCCCTGGGCCGGGTGGGATTTATCCTAGGGTCCTCTGGGAAGTCAGGGAGGAGATTGCTGAGCCTTTGGCATTGATCTTTAAATTGTCCTTGTCTACAGGAATAGTGCCAAAAGACTGGAGGATGGCAAATGTGGTTCCCCAGTACAAGAAGGGGAGTAGAGACACCCCACATAATTATAGATCAGTGAGCCTTACTTCAGTTGTTGGTAAAGTGTTGGAAAAGGTTATAAGAGATAGGATCGATAATCATCTAGAAAAGAATAATTTGATTAGGGATAGTCAGCACGGTTTCGTGAAGGTAGGTTGTACCTCACCAACCTTATTGAGTTCTTTGAGAAGGTGACCAAACAGGTAGATGAGAGTAAACCGGTTGATGTGGTGTATATGAATTTCAGCAAGGCGTTCGATAAGATTTCCCACAGTAGGCTATTGTACAAAATGCGGAAGAATGGGATTGTGGGAGATATAGGAGTTTGGATCAGTAATTGGCTTGCTGAAAGAAGACAGAGGGTGGTGGTTGATGGGAAATGTTCATCCTCGAGTCCCATTACCAGTGGTGTACCACAAGGGTCGGTGTAGGGTCCACTGCTGTTCATCATTTTTATAAACGACCTGGATGAGGGCGTAGAAGGGTGGGTTAGTAAATTTGCGGATGACACGAAGGTCGGTGGAGTTGTGGATAGTGACGAAGGATGTTGTAGGTTACAGAGACACAAAGATAAGCTGCAGAGCTGGGCTGAGAGGTGGCAAATGGAGTTTAATGCGGACAAGTGTGAGGTGATTCACTTTGGTCGGAGTAACCAGAATGCAAAGTACTGGGCTAATGGTAAGATTCTTGGTAGTGTAGCTGAGCAGAGAGATCTCGGTGTCCAGGTACACAGATCCTTGAAAGTTGCAACCCAGGTTAACAGGGTTGCTCAGAAGGCATACAGTGTTTTAGCTTTTATTAATAGAGGGATCGAGTTCCGGAACCATGAGGTTACGCTACAGCTGTACAAAACTCTGGTGTGGCCGCACTTGGAATATTGTGTACAGTTCTGGTCACCGCATTATAAGAAGGATGTGGAAGGTGACTTAATAGAGACATATAAGATAATCAGAGGGTTAGATAGGGTGGACAAGGAGAGCCTTTTTCCAAGTATGGTGACGGCGCACACAGCGGGGCATAGCTTTAAATTGAGGGGTGATAGATATAGGACAGATGTCCGAGATCGTTTCTTTACTCAGAGAGTAGTAAGGGTATGAAATGCTTTGCCTGCAATGGTAGTAGATTCACCAACTTTAAGTACATGTAAGTTGTCATTGGACAAGCATGTGGACGTGCTTGGAATAGTGTAGGTTAGATGGACTTCAGATTAGTATGACAGGTTGGCACAACATTGAGGGCCGAAGGGCCTGTACTGCGCTGTATTGTTCTATGTTCTAGTTGTAGTTCCAAATGTGGTCACTACTTGGACTGAACGTTCAGCCATCGGGCAGGCAATTCTAGGGAATGGGAACTTGGTCTATAAATGAATGCGAGCTCTAATACTGGCAGTTAATAGCCTGCAATGTGTAAGGTTGGTCAGGGCTCTTAATTAACCAAAGCAAAATTGCCTCTAACCTTATAGCTAATGGACAAGACCACCATTGCATAAAATTCTGACCCATATTTTGATCTCTATTTGTTTCATTGGTCTGGTTCCACATTGAGGTGATGCTGCTGTAGCTTTCTGGAAATGGTGGATGTCGGCCTGAATTTTGCTGCTTCCTCATTGACAATTTTTGATGGATTTTATACTTGGATTAAATCTGTGATGCTCAGTGAGATTCATAGAATCAATGAAACCCTACAGTGTGGAAACAGGCTATTAGGCCCAACAAGTCCATACCAACCCTCCAAAGAGTAACCCACTCAGACCCATACCCCTACCCTATATCTCTACATTAACCCCTGATTAATGCACCGAAAAGATCCCTGAACGCTATTGGCAGTTTAACATGGCCAACCCACCTAACCTGCACATCTTTGGACTGTGGGAGGAAACCGGAGCATGTGAAGGAAACCCACATAGACACACGAAGAATGTGCAAACTCCACACAGACATTTGCCCGAGTCTAGGATGGAGCCGGGTCCCTGGCGCTGCGCGTTATTTTCTGAAACTTGCCTCATTGCCTGTGCACTACTTCCCTATGGCGCCCTGCTCATCAATCTTCCTACTCTCCACAGGTGGAAGTAGTGCCTGCTGTCGGGATCTCCTGGGATTCCCTGAGCTGCTACCATGTTTAAAGCTCAGCTGTTCGCCTGGACAAGCACTGCCATCCAGGGTTTGCCCTTCATTGTGCACGTAGTGGGAGGGATCTAAAATCAAAACAAATACTTCTCCAGACACACAGATGGCATTTAAATACCACTACAAGCGCTGAATTTTAAATCTATTCATATTTAAGATCCAAGCCACACAACATCCCCATCCTTGGCCTTATCCCATTGTGATTGGGGAGTGTTGTCGCATAAAGAGAACTTGGGGTGCAGATACATAGTTTGTTGAAAGTGGAGTCACAGGTAGATGGGGTAGTGAAGAAGGTGTTTGGTATACTTGGCTTTATTGGCCAGTGCATTGAAGATGTCATGTTGTGGCTGTGCGGGATATTGGTTAAGCTACTTCTAGAATACTGCGTTCAATTCTGGTCTGTCTGCTACAGAAAAGATAGCAGAGCAGATATATAAGGATGTTGCCAGGGTTGAAAAGTTCTTCGCGTAGGGAGACACTGAAGAGGCTGAGGCTGAGGCTAGGAGCGTCAGAGGCTGAGGGTTAACTTTATAGAGATTTGGTAGCACGGTGACTCAGTGGTTAACACCCTTGCATCACAGTGCTCGGGACACGGGTTCGATGCCAACCTCTGGCAACCCTCTGTATGAAGTTTGTACATTCTCCCTGTGAGTGTGTGGGTTTTGTCCGGGTGCTCCGGCTCCTTCCACAATCCAGAGATGTGCCATTTAGGTGAATTAGCCATGCTAAATTGCCCATAGTGTTCAGAAATGAGTATGTTAGGTGCATTAGTTCGGGGTAAATTTTGGATAATTGGGTTAGGGAATGGATTAGAGTGGTCTGATGGGTTGCTCTTCGGATGGTCCATGTGGACTTGTTGGGCCAAAGGGCCTGTTTTCACACTGTATGGATTCTATGATTTATAAAATCATGTGGTCATGGATAGGCTGAATAGCCAAGGTCTTTTCCCTAGAGTAGGGGAGTCCAAAACTAGAGGGCAGAGATTTAAGGTGAGAGGGGAAGGATGTGAAAGGGATCTAAGAGCCAATGTTTTTGCACATAGAATGATGTGTGCTTGGATCGAGCTGCCAGAGGAAGTGGAGGAGGCTGGTATAATTACAACATTTGAAAGGTGTCTGCATGGGAAGGGTTTTGAGGGATATGAGCCAAATGCTGGTAAATGGGACTAGATTAATTTAAGATGTCTGGTCAGCATGGATGAGTTGGGATCGAAGGGTTTGTTTCTGTCCGGTACATCTCTATGACCCTATGACTAAGTGAGCGCTACTCTTTATCTAATATCCAATGTAGCCTAATATCATCTTATTGTTCAGTGTGGGAGCATCATCATAGTAAAGCATGAAATGGTTGTAAATGTTCACTTTTATTCAGCAACTGCAAAAACAAGCAATAAAGAAAGAATCAGAAGCTGCATTCGCCCCAGGAACATCCAAGGAGTGCTTGCCTTTTGAGTCCTCACAAATTTACAGTCAATAAGTGATCATTGCACCCAATTCTCATCTGCTCAAAAAAAGTGTAAATTAAGTCCTGTCTGGCTTCTAATACCTGTCACTGCAGTGCTCTTTCATGCAGAAGGTGATGTCCTCCTGCTCAATGTTCTTAACTGCTGCCTCTCTGCCAGCTGTTCAGTGTTCATCACACCTCCTCGTTGCCTACTTGAGTATTGCAGACCACAGCTTATTTGGATTATGTGATACACTCTTTCTGGAGAGTCCCCTAAGGGACCTCAGTAATCCAAGCATCAGAAACTCCTGTGTGGCAGACCTCACGTCTGCTCTGTGATGGCCCTGTTTGAAGATTCGGCTGCATTGTATTTACACTTGGCCTCAGTCACGGGGTTGAATAACGAAGTTGCAGAGGGTATCCCGTGTCTTACAGTAACCACACATTTGCGAACACATCTGTTCCTCCTCAGTTCCATTCCAGCCTTAGCGACAATAACAGCTGCTGCAGCTGGATCTATCAGTCACACTTAAAATGAAACTGTCTAGGGAATATCAGAAACAGAACAGGTCCTTAGTAATGTGAGCAGTCAGCATTCACGTCACACACAAATGGCAGTTTAGCATGCTGTTCTGCAGAGAGGTACATGGAAAACTCTCAACAGGGATGGTCATGGAATACCTCCACATGAGCATTGGACATGGGGACTTTATTTCATTGAATGCAGCACAAGCAATGTCATGCCAATACAGTAAGATGTTGAATGCTTTTTGATTACTGATATCATGTCCTCCCACACCAGCATCACTCAAGAATGACAGCATTGCAGACAAGAGACTGTTCTCAAGTACTTAAAAGTTCAAGGTAAGAGGAAATCAGCTCCGTGGCATATGAGATTTTGGATTGTCACTGTGAATTGTGGCCTACCAGTACCAATTTTAGGACCGCCTGACATTGTTTCCACTTCACTGAGATGACTGTCTTCCATCTGCAATTGCCAACGACATGGTCAAGATTATTTGTGAGCAGGGTTTGTATCCCACATAGTTGCACTGAACACCCTGAAATGAAATGCTTGTAGTGATTATAGATGACAAACCTGAATTATACAAGTGCTTAATTATTGTAATTGCCCCGTGAAGGGCCTCATAGTGCTCACCAGTATGTTCAGATACGAAAACACACTTAGTCCATCAATTCCAATTTTGAAGGCAGCCTTCTTCCACTTCTATTGCACATTGACAAGTTGGATGAGAATGGAAGGCGAAGCAGCCTAAATTTGGCATAATGAGTTGCAGGCTCAGTGATCAAGAAGGGGCCCTCCATGTGTCTGTCTTCTTTTTTATTCCATATTGAGACCATCACCATTCAGTTCCAACATTCCCTTTGAATTACAACTTCATCTCTCAGCATTACTCCCTACATCTTAGTCATATCAACTATCATGCTGCACTACCTCACCCCATCAAGACCAGAGTGGTGGTGACCAATGAATGACCACCCCTCCTAAATCCTCGCTTCCACCCCCCACCTGCAATCCCAGTCAGATTGCCAATTCCCCCACACAGTATGTTGAGTATTCTTCCATTTGTAATTATTTCCCCTCTGCATCCCAGCATGTAGTTGCATTCTCCAATTTCCGTACCAGAACTGTGGTGCCTGATAACATCCACACCCACTCCTCTCACAAATTTTATCAAGCTGATCCCAAAGGCAAGATAAATATTTTGAGCTTTTAAACTATGGCAGAAGGAGGCAAAGCATATTATGACGAGGCAAGGAAGAGATGCTATGAACATCCAAGTAGATGCAAAGTATGTGAGCACAGAGAGAACGAACAAAAATCCCTGAGATGTACCAATCCATGAAATTGGTGCCTGTTCCTGCTCTTGGTGCCCTGGCAGCAGCTTCACACTGAAAGGTGCTATTGCACTCTAAATTGCAGAACCAAAGTGTGAAGCTGGACTGTAGATGGATCAGAGTTAAGCCCTGATGATACATTGGCTGGAACTTATCTGATGTCAACATCCTTGGACAGGGTGACATGCAATTGCTGACCATGGAGCAAGCCTGGGGAATGTTGGTGACAGGTGACCAAGATGGACAGATGAGCAAGCAGTGAGCTGGAGTCTCTCTATACCCACTGTGATGCCCTTGTTGAGAATTGTCATTGTCTTGTTCCTCGTCTGCAGTTGGGACAGTGAAAAACTGTATACCGATATTAACAAATGCAAATAGACCTTTGCTGTTCACTAGCAAAATTTGTGTCTTACTATTCAAACTATAGTTTTTCAGGGCTGGAAAAATTCAACCCACTGTTTCCACCCAAAGGCTGTGTTTTAACTTCAGCTGGATGTAGCTAATACAACTGCAATATTAACTCTTTCAGAATCATTAACTTGACTTACACAATAGTTGCGAAATACCTTATTCGCACATTGAATTAGATCAACATTTCAGAACCAATATCATCCTCATAAAGAAAACAATGTTTAAATAAAATGCTAACATTCCTTCCATCCAGCTTCAAACAAAACTGTTTAGAATTTTTAAAATTCAGATTCAGATACACGTAGCCTGGTAATGTTGTCCATCATTAGCTATGACTGATAGGCTTGATAAGCCTCTTTAGAGAGCAGTTGACGAGAGTTAATAAAAATGTGGGATTGCATACAATATATTAATGTGAGATTGGAAGCATGCATAGGCCTGTAGGTGTAATGATGATTTCCCTTTCTCGATGACATTAGTAACTAGGCAGGTGTTTATGAAGGGGAGAAAGTGAGGACTGCAGATGCTGGAGATCAGAGCTGAAAATGTGTTGCTGGAAGAGCGCAGCAGGTCAGGCAGCATCCAAGGAGCAGGAGAACTGACGTTTCGGGCATGAGCCTGAAGAATTCCTGAAGAAGGGCTCATGCCCGAAACGTCGATTCTCCTGCTCCTTGGATGCTGCCTGACCTGCTGTGCTTTTCCAGCAACACATTTTCAGCTCAGGTGTTTATGAAGATCTAATAGCTTTGTGGTTACTTTTACTGTGGTCACTTTATTTTCTGGATTTCTTTTAAAGAACAATTTCAATTCTCATGGTGGGTGTTGAACTTGGATTCTTGTGACTTATTACTTCATGTTTCTGAACACTAGTCCAGGAAGATATTTGCTGCTGTGTAAAGATTAGATTTTACAATAGGTCCACGTTGTGGAGCTAATGGGTAGAATCATAAAGATTTGCAAAAAAGGTCATCATTCATTCTGTATTCTTGAGACAGTGAGGATATGGTTAATGTTACTGAAAGTGATGCATTCTTCTGAGTAATATAAACTAAAATGATTATGTTGAATTTTTATAATGCTAATTTGGAAATAGTGGTATAAGGCCTCTGAAATGTTTGTAATGACATTCTATTTGTTGGGAAAATGTCAGGGTGAAGAACTAAATAAATGAGAAATTTGAAACAAAGAAAGTAATATTGAATTTGTATTTGTTGCACTCTGTATTCTTAAACACGTTGGGAAGTATGCTGTCTTCAGGCTAGCTTTCCAGATTGATAAAAAAGTAAAATTCTGGCAATACTCCAGAGGTCTGGCAGCATTTGTGGGGATAAAGCGGAGTTAACATTTCGAGTCTCATGACTCTTCATCTGATGACAATGCAGTTTCTGTTTTTGTTTCAGATGGCTAGCATCTGCAATTATTTGTGTTTATTCCAGATGGATAATTTCACCTCATTTTTTACTTTTGTTATCTGACAAAGTTAATTTTTGAGAAATTAATGTCTAGTGTAAATTAAGATCTCGGACACAATACTTCATCAATCATTACTGTAAATGCCAAATATAGAGTCAATCTTGAGCTTTATTTATTTCAAAACTTTTCAAAGTTTGTGGATCGTAAAATTTTAAGAACTGTCTGATCACAATATTTTGAGAAAATATCAAAGTTTGTTTCACCCAAGAGAAAGCTATCATCTCTGTGCATTACTTGAATCCTTTATCATTTTTACAGAATATTCTTTCCGATGTAGGATGAACTTACATCTCCAGGCTCTAGGTACTGAGGCCTATTTCCATGAATTCAGATCTTTGGTCATCAGGTTTGCTGTTACATTGAAGTACTTCTCCCATCTCTTTTACAAATGTTCCATTGTTTTGAGAAATGTTAACCCTCAAAGATAATGCATATTAGACTGTTTAAAATCCTTCAAGTTTTTTTGTGGAGTGAACCTTAATTCAGAAATGTAAAAATGTGAGCTGATGTAGAGTGCACAGAGACTTTGTGTTTGGAATGAATCAGAGCACATATATGCTTTGGAAAAGCTGGCTGTGACACATTACTGTAACCTCCAATAGGCCTTCTTCTGAGATACCTGCAACTCAGTTTTCTTTTTACTCATTTTCGCATGCCAGACATTATTGCTGAAATTAGAGTGAAACTCAATGGGTCATGTTTTCATAATTATGTCAGTCATGCGTGTACGGTGCACAAGGAATTCGGTTTGCTCCCTGCCCTAGTCTACGTTTACCTTCTCATTAGCTGTCCTTAGAAATCCTGTAGGCCTTGAAGCATGATTTTAATAGTTCCATTGTAATAGTGCACCCCTTTCTGAGAACCTTGTTGCCCTTCTATCTAGCTAGGAATTTTCATAAAGCTTTGCGGAGTTACATGCAAGATCTATTAGAGGAGAGGGAATTTAAAGAAAAAAATTGCCTTTCCTGATATACTGATCAATTCCTAACCCCACACAAATTGCTTCTAATTTATTCCTCGTACTTAAGCCATCTCATTTGTTGAAAATGGAAGAAAAGCTACCCAAAGGATTGGACCAAATCTTTGTAATTTCCCAGTTGGATCAAAAATGATTGTTTCGATTGAAAAGGATAAAAATTGCTCTGATTGCTTGGAGTGAAAAGATTCGCAGTGGGAATTATTAAAGGTACTAACAAATCTTTAGACTCAACATCAAACTTTCAGATTATTGTTAGAGTTCTTCCATTCCCTTGTGTTTTTAAAAACAAATATGATTCAGTTGGTGAAAGAAAGCATCAGGGATTGTGGGTTGTAATTTCTAGTATCTTGCTGTTTAACTGCAGAAATTGTGGCATCTCTTCCTATACATCTTATTCTTTCAAAATGAGCATAGCTTTCAAAATTGCTGACTTCAATCAGATTGCAAACCATTCCAAAAAAGCTGTTGAGAATTTTCTTTATTTTTTGAAGTCAAAAGGAACCTGTAAAGATGATCAGCCCTGCCAGTGATATTTAAATGGATTTGTGTTGTACATCGATTCTAATGTGTTAAATTAAGTTAGCAGTTCCAATTTCAAAGTTAGCCAGAATTTGATCATGTCTAAAATTTTACAATTGTGCAAGTGCTTCAGCATCTCTTTCAGCATGGTCCAGGCAAAGCTAAAATTTTATTGGACTTTGATAGGATTGAAATAAAAGGTTGAACATTTCAAGTCATTCCCTATTTATTTACAGGTCTTTATTTAGTTTTATTTACCAAAAAGTTATCAAAAGCATTTTTAAAATTGAGAATAGTGTCCTTCTGTCTTGAAGTTATTCCATATCCAGGTCCAAACTATACTGTGAATAAACTGGGGGAGGTGGTTATTCGATATTGTCATTATATCTTGACTGCCATTTTTTTTTAGGGCCTTTTTCTAAATAGAAATGCTTCCAATTCACCACAGCAGGAATGTCTGGTGTATTATTCTGCATACATCTCAATGTCACACGTTATTTAAAGTTTAGGGTTTTAAATTTTTAATTGGAACAAAACCATTCAGTCAACAACTCCTGACTGCGCACATGACAGCAGGAGGGCTGCTGTGTATAAATAGAAGCCAGTGTCAGGGTCAATGTCCTTTTAAACAAATTTTCAAGCTAGTTTTTCATAACTTGGGTGAGGCACTGTGGGTGAGTGCATTTCTTTTGTGGAAAATTGAAACTGTTTTTAAACCAGAAAATCTTATGATCCAGTGATAACTTAATTTTGGACAGTGTAGCTATGACAGAGAATCACATACAATCTATAGCATCATAATAGGTGTTTCTGCCCAGCTAACCTATGTTGGTGTGAATATCCCACTTGAGTCTCCTCACACTCTAATTATCTCTGCTGCAGCTTACCTCAAACCTATTATTCCCTTATCTAAATTACACATTAAACCTTCACTTAGGTGCTTCAGTGCTATGTCCAAAAACCACAGACAGATAGCATAATCACATTGCACATTTTATCACTCTCTCTCTAAAGAAATTCATCCTAAATTCTTTATTGATCTGTTGTTGTCTGTTTTGTCTTTATGGCCCCTCTTTCTGGACTCCTGTAATGGTCAAAGCAGTTTCTCCATGTAAATCTGAATGAACCCCTTCAAAATTTTAAAGACATTTATCAGGTCTCTTCTTAGCCTCCTCAGTTTGAGGGAAAAAAATCCCTAATCTGCTAAATCTTTCTTGACAGTTAGATCTTTCACTTTCATCCTTGTCAATTCTGTAACAATCTTGGCAATCTTTTCTGCAATTTTGCTTGTACTTTAACATCCTGTTTTGCAATATGGAGACCAGACTTATACACAGTACTCCAAATGTGTCCAGTTCATGTATCTTAACGCACATAACTACATTTAGTCATTTTTATTTATCTGCAATCCCAGATGTTTTGAATCTTCTGTTTTAATTAGTAACTTAGCTTTTAAGTCATAATTGGCTTCCTTAGTCCTACTATCAAAATGAACCATCTCACTAATGGTATATTGAATTTCATTTGCCATTTTTCACCTGCTCTGCAAGTCCTTATGAACTAAGCCTGGATTAGTGTGGTGCTGGAAAAGCACAGCAGTTCAGGTAGCATCCGAGGAGCAGGAAAATCACCGTTTCGGGCAAAAGCCCTTCATTAGGAATACTGGCAGAGTGCCTGAAGGGTGGAGAGATAAATGAGAGGAGGGTGGGGGTGGGAAGAAAGTAGCACAAAGTACAATAGGTGAATGGGGGTGGGGATAAAGGTGATAGGTCAGAGAGGAGGGTGAGTGGATAGGTGGAAAAAAGATAGGCAGTTAGGAGAAGTCATGGGGACAATGCTAAGCTGGAAGTTTGGAATTGGGGTAAGGTGGGGGAAGAGGAAATGAGGAAACTGGTGAAGTCCACATTGTGATGCCCTGGGGTTGAAGTGTTCCGAGGTGGAAGATGAGGCGTTCTTCCTCCAGGCGTCGGGTGGTAAGGGAGCGGCGGTGAAGTAGCCCAGGACCTCCATGTCCTCGGTTGAGTGGGAGGGGGAGTTGAAATGTTGGGCCACGGGGCAGTGTGGTTGATTGGGGCAGGTGTCCCAGAGATGTTCCCTAAAGCGCTCTGCTAGGAGGCGCCCAGTCTCCCCAATGTAGAGGACAGCATCGGGAGCAACGGATGCAATAAATGATATTGATCGATGTGTAGGTAAGACTTTGATGGATGTGGAAGGCTCCTTTAGGGCCTTGGATGAAGTTGAGGGAGGAGGTGTGGGCGCAGGTTTTGCGATTCCGGTGGTGGCAGGGGAAGGTGCCAGGACGGGAGGGTGGGTTGTTGGGGAGCGTGGACCTGACCAGGTAGTCACAGAGGGAACGGTATTTGTGGAAGGCGGAAATGGGTGGGGAGGGAAATATATCCCTGGTGCTGGGGTCCATTTGGAGGTGGTGGAAATGTCGGCGGATGATTTGGTTTATGCGAAGGTTGGTAGGGTGGAAGGTGAGCACCGGGGGCTCTGTCTTTATTACGGTTGGAGGGGTGGGGTTTGAGGGCGGAGGTGTGGGATGTGGACGAGATGCGTTGGAGGGCATCTTTAACCACGTGGGAAGGGAAATTGCGATCTCTAAAGAAGGAGGCCATCTGGTGTGTTCTGTGGTGGAACTGGTCCTCCTGGGAGCAGATACAGCGGAGGCAGAGGAATTGAGAATACGGGATAGCATTTTTGCAGGAGGTAGGGTGGGCAAAGGTGTAATCCAGGGAGCTGTGGGAGTTGGTGGGTTTGTAAAAAAAAAATGTCAGTGTCAAGTCGGTCGTCATTAATGGAGATGGAGAGGTCCAGGAAGGGGAGGGAGGTGTCAGAGATGGTCCAGGTAAGTTTAAGGTCAGGGTGGAATGTGTTGGTGAAGTTGTTGAATTGTTCAACCTCCTCGCGGGAGCACAAGGTGGCACCGATGCAGTCATCAGTGTAGTGGAGGAAGAGGTGGGGAGTGGTGCCGGTGTAACTACAGAAGATGGACTGTTCTACATAGCCAACAAAGAGACAGGCATAGCTGGGGCCCATGCATGTGCCCATGGCTACCCCTCTGGTCTGGAGGAAGTGGGAGGATTCGAAGGAGAAATTGTTAAGGGTGAGTACCAGTTTGGCCAAACAAATGAGAGTGTCGGTGGAAGGGTACTGTTGGGGACATCGGGAGAGGAAAAAACGGAGGGCTTGGAGGCCCTGGTCGTGACGGATGGAGGTGTAGAGGGATTGAATATCCATGGTGAAGATGAGGCTTTGGGGGCCAGGGAAACTGATGTCTTGGAGGAGTGGAGGGCATGGGTGGTGTCTTGAACGCATGTGGGGAGTTCCTGGACTAGGGGGGACAGGACAGTGTCGAGGTAGGTAGAGATGAGTTCAGTGGGGCAGAAGCATGCTGAGACAATGGGTCGGCCAGGGTGGTCAGGCTTGTGGATCTTGGGAAGGAGGTAGAACCAGGCAGTGCGGGGTTCCCGGACTATGAGGTTGGAAGCTGTGGGTGGGAGATCTCCTGAGGTGATAAGGTTCTGTATGGTCTGGGAGATGATGGTTTGGTGATGTGGAGGGGGGGGGGGGGGGGGAGGTGGGGGGTCATGGTCAAGGGGGTGGTAGGAGGAGGTGTCCTCGAGTTGGCGCCTGGCTTCAGTGGTGTAGAGGTCAGTGTGCCAGACTGCCACTGCACCCCCTTTTTCTGCTGGCTTGATGGTGAGGTAGCGATTGGAGCAGAGGGAGTGGAGGGCTGCGCATTGTGAGGGTGAGAGATTGGAGTAGGGGAGGGGAGGGGGGTAGACAGGTTGAGGCGGTTAATGTCCCGGTGGCAGTTGGAAATGAAGAGGTCGAGGGCAGGTAATAGGCCAGCACGGGGTGTCCAGGTGGATGGAGTGTGTTGGAGGTGGGCGAAGGGGTCCTTGAAGGTGGGCTGGAGTCCTGATTGTAAAAGTGAGGCGGAGGTTGTGGAAGAAGTGTTCGACATCGTGGCGTGTATTAAATTCATTGATGTGTGGGCGGAGAGGGATGAAGGTGAGTCCTTTGCTGAGGACTGATCGTTTGTCCTCGGTGAGGGGGAGATCTGGAAGGATGGTGAAAACTCGACAAGGCTGGGAGCTAGGGCCTGATTTGGATGTGGAACTGGGAATGAGGAGCGGAGCCTGTAACGAGTGGGTGTGGTGGTGGGGGGAAATGGGGTTGGAGTCATGAGCAGGGGTGGTGTTCCCTTCAGGGTTCTGGGGGGTGGTGATCGTGACAGTGGGATCTGTGGGGGGGCGTGTCAGCAGAATGCAGGTGAGTGGTGTTGGTGGGGGCGGAAGTGGTGGCAAACATGGCAGTGGGGGGGTCGGAGGTCACTGAGCGTGTGAAATCAGCGATGATGTGAGGGGCAGAAGTGATGTCACGTGTGGTGCATGAGGAATTGTGAGGGGTGGAAGTGGCTGTGGAAGCGGCCATCATGGGGGCGGAAGTGACATAATCAATCAGCGTGGGGATGGTAGCTGCACCAGCCACATGGCTAATGGTGTCTGAGCAGTTCCAGAGGCCGGGAGAATCTACTGGAATGTATGAACTAAGTTCAGAATGTGGTATCCCTTGAAAATTTCAACATCTAACTGTAGGACAAAAGTTGGGTTTTGACTCCTGATAAAAATGTTTCAAATAAACCAACAAATATTTTATCATCTAGAGATTTGCATCCAAGCACATTATTTATGCCATCTTTTAGCAAAAGTTCTATTATTTTACTGCCGTTTGTATTAAGCTAATTGATCTGGATTAGTTCTATCTCATTTTGTGATGGCTGGAATGATAATGTCTTAGGCAACATTGCCTTATTTAAATAAAAGAAACAAACATTGTGCGATTTTCGCCTTGTGCTTCATGTAGTCATTCTCTACAACAAAACAATCAACAATTTCAAAAGGTTTATTTTTACAGTTGAATCTCCAGTTGAACCTTGCTGTGTAATTTGAGGGTTCACTGAGTCAGCCATCAACCATCTCTCCTTAACTGGGTCTAAAATCCGATTTGATAGAGGAACAACTCGTGAGTCTTGATAAGAAGATGCTCTATTTTATTTAAAAAAAAATTTAACCCCCACACTACCGCCTACCTGCGGTAGTGCTTATTTTTCCCCCAGCATCCATGGTGTGTGTGTGCAAGTCTGAGACACAGTGAGAGACACAAGGTGCATGAATCTTTATTCAATTTTCACCACCAGAAAGATAGGAAAACACCCGAGTGGCCAGTGACAAGAACTGCGCTTCACATCAAAGGACAATGCTGTGTGATCAAAACAGTGAAGGGGAGGGTAGGGACTAAATCAAAATAGAGTTGGAGGGGGAAATAATACACTCCACTCCCTGCGGCACCCACCTCTCCCTGAACGACTCCAGGGTGTTGGTGGACACCGCGTGCTCCTTCTCCAAGGACACCCGGACTCTAACGTAACCGTGGAAGAGGGGCAGGCAGTCGGCCCTAACAACCCACTCCACGGCCTGTTGAGGGCCAGTTTGGCCAGGCCCAGGAGTAGACCCACGAGGAGGTCTTCGGACCTGCCCTCCCTCCTCCGTACCGGGTGCCCGAAGATCAGGAGCGTGGCACTGAAGGGCAACCAAAGCAGAGGAGGAAAATCAAAAAGGGAGTGCAAACGCCCACACCCAATATACATATGGTCCACTGACTCCACAGCAGTTGGGCTGGGAGTCCGTGAACCACCGCAATCTGCAGTTGCAGGGGACTGCTGCGTGCAGCACCCTCCACCCCAGATCCCCGAGAGAAAGGGGGGAGGACTCCTGCGTAGAGAGCCCTCCACTGGGGAGATGCTCTTTTTTTTTTTCTTTTTCTTTTTTTTTCTTTTACAATGGGGGGAAAACACCCGAGTGGCCAGTGACAAGCACTGCCCTTCAAACCACAGGGTAAATCTCCTAGTTTTATTTTAATCCCCTGTTTATTTTTTTTATTTTTTATTTTTTTTTCTCTTTTTTTTTTATTAACCCCCACACTACCGCCTAAGTGCGGTAGTGCTTATTTTTTTCCCCAGCACCCATGGTGTGTGTGTGCAGGTGTGAGACACAGTGAAAGACACAAAGTGCACAAATCTTTATTCAATTACCACCACCAGGAAGATATGAAAAACACCCGAGTGGCCAGTGACAAGCACTGCCCTTCAAACCACAGGGCAATGCTGTGTGATCAAAACAGTGAAGGGGAGGGTAGGGACTAAATCAAAATAGAGTTGGAGGGAGAAATGATGCACTCCACTCCCTGCGGTGCCCAGCTCTCCCTGAACGACTCCAGGGTGTCGGTGGACACCGCGTGCTCCTTCTCCAAGGACACCCGGGCTCTAACGTAACCCCGGAAGAGGGGCAGGCAGTCGGCCCTAACGACCCCCTCCACGGCCCGCTGCCTGGACCTGTTGATGGCCAGTTTGGCCAGGCCCAGGAGCAGACCCACGAGGAGGTCCTCGGACCTGCCCTCCCTCCTCCGTACCGGGTGCCCGAAGATCAGGAGCGTGGGACTGAAGTGCAGCCAGAAACAGAGGAGAAGGTTTTTCAGAAAATCAAAAAGGGAGTGCAAACGCCCACACCCAATATATACATGGTCCACGGACTCCACAGCGCCACAGAACAAGCAGTTGGGCTGGGAGTCCGTGAACCACCGCAATCTGCGGTTGCAGGGGACTGCTGCGTGCAGCACCCTCCACCCCAGATCCCCGAGAGAAAGGGGGAGGACTCCCGCGTAGAGAGCCCTCCACTGGGGATCCCCACCGCCCGGTGGCAAATGGGCACGCCAAGGCGTGTCCGGACGGTGGATGAGGGAGAAGAGGTGGACGGTGTACAGCAACAGTTTATACAGGGCCCTCCTTTTTATGTCCCTGAAAGAAACAAAATTAAAATTCCGGAGGCGGCTCAGGTTGTGGGGCACAGGCTCCCGCGGGAAGTACGGGACCCTGGGGCCAATGTGAAATTCCGTCCGGGCCGGGGTGAGCGCGGACGGGATCCCACCGCACACCTGAGCGTCCTCCAACAGGTGCACTACGTCGGGTCCGAGCACCGCCGTTTTAAGGCGTCGGATGGCGGTGGCCACGTACCGGACGTCTACCGCTGCCCTGCTAGCTATTTCCTGCGGCAGCGTCCAGCCCAGGCCCCCGGCACCCAGCACGTCCCCGACCCTGGTCGCCCTCGCCGCCACGGCCCTCCCCTCCGACAGCCACTCGAACCCGCGAGTACGGAGGTGCGGATTCCTGAGCAACGGCTCCCTGACGACAGCCGCTACTCCAGCCGGAGGGTAGGCGCGACGCGATTCGACCATGTTCCAGACAGTGATCAGGTCCTGGTAAAAGACAGGCAGCACCTTGAGGGCGACCTCCAAACCGTCGCGGTCGACGAACAGGAGCTGCGTGTCGTAGTTGATGCTCTATTTTAACAAGATGTGGCTTGATAGCAATTGGGTGAAAGTTATATCAGCTAGTTAGACATTGCTAGTAAGGCTTTTGAAAGACATAGATTAGATTACTTATGGTGTGGAAACAGGCCCTTTGGCCCAACCAGTCCACACTGACCCTCCGAAGAGCAACCCACCCAGACCCATTCCCCTGCATTTACCCCTTCACCTCACACTATGGGCAATTTAGCATGACCAATTCACCTAATCTGCACATTTTTGGAAAGTGGGAGGAAACTGAAGCACCCAAAGGAAACCCACGCAGACACTGGGAGAACGTGCAAACTTCACACAGTTACCTGAGGCGGGAATTGAACCCTGTCTCTGACGCTGTGAGGCAGCAGTGCTATTCACTGTGCCACTGTGCTGCCCACTTGTTGCCTTCAAGGTTTAGAGGAATATTTCCAATTTTCTCGCCATTATTTGACATTGTCAGATTTGATGATCCAATGAAATCTCCACCATGGGCGGCACGGTGGCACAGTGGTTAGCACTGCTGCCTCACAGCGCCAGAGACCTGGGTTCAATTCCCGACTCAGGCGGCTGACTGTGTGGAGTTTGCACATTCTCCCCGTGTCTGCGTGGGTTTCCTCCGGGTGCTCCGGTTTCCTCCCACAGTCCAAAGATGTGCAGGTCAGGTGAATTGGCCATGCTAAATTGCCCGTAGTGTTAGGTAAAGGGGTAAATGTAGGGGAATGGGTGGGTTGCACTTCAGCAGGTCGGTGTGGACTGGTTGGGCCGAAGGGCCTGTTTCCACGCTGTAAGTAATCTAATCTAATCAAAGTAATCTAATCTAAAACATTAACCCTTTATAACCCATTAACTTGTGGATCTCTTCTCCTGTACCCACTTAGTTAACACTTGTCCATTCATGTATATGCTTACATTCACCATAATCCAGTCACCCTTCAGATCTCTGATATCACAAGTTCATATCGCCTAGAGGTTTCACAGTTCTTCCTAAACACATGCTCCTCAGACTTGGAAGACTGGTAGATATTTGCCTTGCGGACTCTTGACTTGGATTCTCATCTTGACCCTGGATGATCCATAAGCTTTCTGTATAATAAGGAATCTTGGATCTTTATCTATTGGATGCTCTTCATGCAGGACATCATTTCTGCCATCCCAGGGAGTTGATCCTCTATCTTCTTTAGATGATCTTTAATTTCCTGAATATCTTTCACAGCTGAACTCTTTCCTGTTGAATGACAATGTCTAGGGGAGCTTTTAATCTAAAATTTAAGTAATGGGAAATGGCTGCTCAGTGGAAAGAGTACTTTCTTCTTTCAGTTGATTTCATCTTTTTGACTGTTTCCTGAATCTATGAAGATTGGTTAGGAGTCATGTACAAAATGAAGATGAGCTGCATAAGCAAATCTTTATTCTCAAATTGCGGATATTAGCAATGTTGAAGAATGCAAATTCTACTTTTTAACTTGTTGGTTAGGTTTGACATCTTAATTTGTCTTGGTGGTTATATCAGTGCATCCTGAGTCATGGTCCTGAAGAACTGCTGCTGACTTAGCATTATCCCTAATACAGATATTGATAATTCTGTTTGGGAACACAAGGAATTGAATTATTGCTCATGCACTTGTTCATATCAAATTCAAATGTGCAGTAATAGTTTGTTCTTCAGAAAATTTAGTTCAATTAAAAATTTCTCAATGGGCTTGTGTGTTGTATTTCTCATTATTTTTGTCTTGACTTGCTTCTGATCCTAAACTTTGCTGATTCCTGTCATTTGAAACTTCTTCAATGACAGGAATGGAAAATATTTCCACTACTCCTGCTTAGTTGCAGATTTCCTTCCTGCTGTCACTACAAAACAATTATTTTTTGTGCTAAAATAAATTATTTCAATAGATTCTTTTTGTTTGCATTCTGCCATGAATCTAAGAGATACAATTAAGTCTTCAACTGGTTGCTCCTTAACAATTCAAAGACAACAGTTTGTTCCTGGACCTGCTGTCCTGTGACTATCTTCTCTCTGCATAGAATCAGCACAGCTTGGTTTCTCTTGACCTGTTTGCTGTCTCTTGGAACTAACAAAACACCTTCAGGTACCTCAAGGATATTGGAGTTAATACATGTCTGAAGGCTCAAGAATAATAATATTGATTGTGAATCACTCATACATTCTAAACTCACTGTGTTGCAGATTTGCTTGTTGCATGGCTTTAATCTTGAGAGTTATATCACCTGGGATCCTATAGTTGATAGTGCGAATCAGGCAGAGACAGTATAATTTGTCGAAAGCGAATCCTTCTTGATCAGTCTGTTGCAGTTGTTTGAGGATGGAGCACAGGTCGTTTATAAAGGACAGCTTGTAACTATACTAAGAATTCCAAGATACATTTGGTATGGTGCCATATCAAAGGTTATTTTGCAAAATAAAAATTCATAACGTAGTGGGCAGCACATTGGCGTGGTTAGAAGATTGGCTGCCTAACGAGTAGAGTATGAAAAAGGGTCTTTTTCAATTTGGCAAAATGTAATGAAAGCTGTGCCATAGATCAGTGCTGAAACTTCAACTGTTTACAATTATATAAATGCTTGGATGAAGGGATAGAAGACATGTTGCCAAATTTCCTGAAGAGACAAAGACAAATTGAAAAGCAAATTGTGAAGAGAATATAAGGAGGCTACAAAACTCATGGTGTGAGGGTTGGGTCGGAAGCATATTGGCTTTGATAGACATGACAAATGAAGTATAGAAATTGGACATGAGATTTCTTTTCATTTTGATTGGAAGAATAAGAAAAAGTTATTATCTAAATGGTAAGAAATTGCACTGCTCTGAAATAGAGGAATTTTGGTGTCCTTGTGCATGAATCACAAAAGATTAGTTAGCATGGACTGCAAATAATTAAGAAAGATAATAGAATGTTGTATTTCATAAGAGAACATTTGAATATGGATTAGTGGTGCTGGAAGACCACAGCAGTTCAGGCAGCATCCAAGGAGCAGCGAAATCGACATTTTGGGCAAAAGCCCTTCATCAGGAATATGCATTTGAATATGCATGTCGTAAGATTATGCTTCAGATATACAGGGCACTAGTGAGATCACATCTACTGCATTGGTCATCTTATTTAAGAGTATACATGTGTTGGAACCAGTCTAGAGGAGGTGTATGAGCAAGACAAGAATAATAACTTGACCTATAAGAAAAGGTTGGGCATGTATCTGCTGGGGTTTGGAAGAGTAAGAAGAATCACAGAAATGTTATTGAGCAGAAGGATGCAATTTGACTCTGTGTGTCTTCACTAGCTTGTTAGATGAGCATCGTTTCCTCATGCCAGTCTCTTATTTTTTCCCCAAACCTTCGCACATTATTTTTATCCAAATCATCTGCCAATGCTGCCATGAATGTTCAATTCAACCTGCTTCCAGTGGATTCACTTGGTTAGTGAACAGGTTTTTTCCTCACAGTGCCTTGTTTTTCAGTTGTCCTTTATGCCCTTTTTCCTTTTATTCCTTTTAAGATACTAAGCGGTCTTGACAGTGTGGATGTGGAGAAAATGCTTCTTCTTGTGGAAGAGTCTAGGACTAGGGGGTTACTGATTAGAAATCATGGATTGACTATTTAGAACAGAGATTAGCCCTTTTTTTTTCTCAGGGCGTCACTCGTCTTGGGAAAAGACTCTTCCTGTAAAGATGGTGGAAGATGAGTCCATGATTTTTCAGGCAGGGGTAGATAGATTTCTGTCCAAAAAAGGTGTGAAAGGATATCAGTTGTCAGAAATGTGGACTTGAGTTCCCACTCAGATCATCCATTGAATGGTGGAGCAGGATTGGGGGGTTGAATGGCTTACATTTTTTCCTAATATATATGTTGCATATTTCATCTCTGTAGACGTTTGTAACTTCTGTTTCTGCAGCCAAGGTATTTGGATTGATAGGAATGTGACACTCATTCATTTATCAAATTTGAAATTAATGAGATGTTAATTGACAAATGCTGTCAAACTTGAGTTGTTTGGATTATCGGGTTCCCCAGGGAATGCATTGGCGGTGCTTCCATTGTAAGCAAGGTATGTTGAGCATCAAATTCTGAACTGAATAAACTGAACTCTCATCTTTTTGTAAAGGTCTATGATTTTGGAGCTGCATTGGTAGGTTTGCAGATGACACCAAAGTTGGTGGTGTAGTGGACAGGAGAAAGTGAGGACTGCAGATGCTGGAGTACCAGAGTTGAAAAATGTGATGCTGGAAAAGCACGGCAGGCCAGGCAGCATCCGAGGAGCAGAAGAATCAACGTTTCGGGCATAAGCCCTTCTTCATTACATTTTTCCACTCTGGTGTAGTGGACAGCCTAGAAAGTTACCTCAGAACACAATGGGATGTTGATCAGACGGGCAGGTTGGCCGAGGAGTGGCAGATGGAGTTTAAATTAGATAAATATGAGGTTCTGCATTTTTGAAAGGCAAATCTGGGCAGGACTTATACACTTAATGGTAAGGTCCTGGGGAGCGTTGCTAAACAAAGACCTTGGAGTGCAAGTTCATAATCCTTGAAAGTATAGTCGCAGGAAGACAGGATAGTTCAGAAGGTGTTTGGTAGCTTCCCTTTAATGGTCAGTGCATTGAGAATAGCTGGGTTGTGAGGTCATGTCTCGGCTGTACAGGGCATTGGTTTGGCCACTTTTTGAATATTGTGTGTAATCCTGGTCTCCTTGCTCAGGAAGGATGTTGTGAAACTTGATTTACAAGGACGTTGCCAGGGTTGGAGGTTTTGAACTATAAGGAAAGGCTTAATAGACTGGGGCTATTTTCCCTGGAGCTTGAGAGACTGAGGGGTGACCTTATGGAAGTTTATAAAGTCATGAGGGGCATAGATAGGTGGATAGCCAAGGTCTTTTCTCCAGAACTAGAGGATATAAGTTTAAGGTGAGCGTGGAAAGATTTAAAAGGGACCTAAGGGGCAATTTTTTCAGACAGAGGGTGGTGTGTGTATGGAATGAACTGCCAGAGGTGGTGGTGGAGGCTAGTACAATTACAATATTTATAAAGGCATTTGGATAGGTACATGAATAGGAAGGGTTTAGAAGAATATGATCCAAATGCTGGCAAATGGGATTAGATTAATTTAGGATATCTGGTTGGCATGGGCAACTTGGAGCTAAGGGTCTGTTTTCCTGCTGTGCAGCTCTATTACTCTATGATAATTGTTAATATGCACTTCAGAGCCTTACTGTGATCCTCTGCATATCAGTTTGTTGCGTGGTTCTTTGATTCTCGTGGTTCCCATCATCACAGATGGACACAGGCATTCCTTACAAGTTAATCAATTTTCATGTTTAAAGTCACAAGTACACTATTCATTTACAACTGGGGATAATTACTGGGTTTGATGTGAACAAACAATTTTTTGAAGGCTCCAAGTAGAGCAGAGTCTAACTACTTTAAAGTTGAAAGTTAA
Source organism: Chiloscyllium punctatum (assembly GCF_047496795.1). NCBI lineage: Eukaryota > Metazoa > Chordata > Chondrichthyes > Orectolobiformes > Hemiscylliidae > Chiloscyllium > Chiloscyllium punctatum. The sequence goes on along the minus strand of NC_092750.1, from coordinate 44,083,671 downwards.
TTAAAGGGTAGATTTGCAGTGGTTTCTCAATAAAATAGCTACAAAACGTAAAGGTAGCTATGCTACCATTTTTGTAAGTGTCATTCATGTATTTTCCCCTTAGTTCATGCTACATATCTCTGTTTGCTGAGAACAGCTTACATTCTTTAGCTATTTACATAGCTACCGCTACATTGTTCCAGGCAAACTTGTGTACATAGATACATCTCAATTAGCAACCACAGACATGGTTTGTGCAGATCTCGAGACATTTTGTAGTGTGGGCAGTCAACAAAGAGCTAGTAAATATGCAACTTTTCCCCCCCAAGGGCAAAATAAATAACCTGACAGTTGGTGTGTGGATAGTGAAATCTTGTAATTGAATAAACATTTTATATTTATTTGCTGTATTACATTTTATGTATCCACATGTTTCATAAAATAGTGGATATTATAGATTTTATTTAATATGTGTAATCATCCTTTGGTGGTTCTGTGATGCAGTGATAGAATCTCTGCCTTTGGGCCACAAGCTGTGGGTTCAAGTCCGACTTCAGATCTTGACGGGTAGATTGTCAAGCTGTAAATCCAGTAACAGCTGGAGAGCTTCCAGCTCTGCTGCACTGCAGAACGTGTTGCAAAACGTTGTAGTACTTTGCCATGTGTAATCATGGACTGGTCTAGTGGAAGACCATGGTTGCTAATGCCATGTTAGGGTATTTGAAGAGAGAGTGAGTGTTTACCTCAGGTATTCGGGGTTGGAAAATGGGGAAAAACTACACAAGTGAGAACTGCACTAGAGATTTCTAGCAATATATGTTGATGTATGCAGACAAAGTCAGGGGAATTTTATTCATCGAGAAGTGGTATGCTGCCTTTGTTCTCAGAATATAATCAAGTTTGTTTTCACTCTCTGATGGCTTTAATAGTATATCTACTCTCACCCCTTGGTTACCTTGAACTAATGTTGAGGTATTGCACGACTTGCATTGGCTGCTGGTGGGGTATTTATTGCAGAAGGACCCCATTTATTGTGGCTAACATACAGAAAAGAATCAGCTGGAACACAAATCTCTTAGTGATTCTGTCATGATGCAGTGCTTATCGCCACACTTGAAATGGTACTTAAATTATTAAAAGGTAGCAATATAAAGTTGAATAGCTATGAAATGGACAGTCCAATAAACCTCGTGCCTTGTCAATGTATTTTTCATGATGAATAAAGTGGAGAACATGTCTAGAGTGTAAATGTGATTTACAAATATAATATTAAAGCACAATATACAGCATAACTTTGCAAGTATTTGGTTCAAAAAATTTCTGATGAAAATATTTTCTTTCTAACAATACATTTTATGAGGGGGTTGATTAGTTTTTAGGTCAAAAACTTGTTGAATTAGATGTAAAGGAGTGCCACACTTTATATTGCTCTGACATTGAGCACAAGCACAAACACTAATGGCAGACTGCACTGAATGGTTGTATTTGGCTTAAGACCATATCACTGATCCTAAATAATAAAATGTCAGCCTTAGAGCGAAAATATAAATAAGTAGTTTGTCAGTAAGTTTTAGTATTTTAATGACAAATTCTATGACCCAGACTTTGTAATTGGTGGCAAAGGAATGTCACTTGACCTTGAAGAAACCTTATGAAGAAGATCAAGTGATCTTTATGGTATAGGTTTTAACTTTCTCAATGTGAATTTCATTTTGGTTCCAGCTGTAAGGAATCTCCAGTACCTGGTAACATTGATACCATAAAGTAACAAAGGCTTACAAACATGGTGGAGGCCTACGCAGTGATGAACTCAGTCAAGTTAAATCTGCAAGTGAATCAGAGGCACTTGCAGGCCACATTGAAAGATTCTCACAGATAGTAAACCATGAAGTACACAGTGGGTCATTGTCGCCACTGTTTATAATTATGCAGAAAGTGGAACAAGCTTGGGTATATACATGGAATTAATGTAGAAGCTGAAATATCATAAATTTTAAAAAAGTTTTGTTTTAAAAAATAATGAAATTTATATCATGCAGTAGAGGAATTCAATGTTCTATAAAACATAGAATGATTTTTTCAGGACCAGAGAAGTAATTTTGCTGGCAATTATAAGTTAGTATGCTGTTAACAACCAAATTAACACATCTTTCAACAATGTGCACATTTCTCAAGGGTGAAAAATAGAAATTCACATCAATGTAAGACGACTTCTACTTGATTACCATCTGTGGGCACTACAGCTGTATGTCCTGTGAGAAGTGTAGAATTGCTGACAGTAACTTGAGGATTTCCAAAGCCACCACACAAACATGGATTCCAGAAACTGCTGTCTGTTTCAGAGTAACAGTCATGAACACTGGTAGTTTTACTTATTATTATTGTTGCTATTATTATTTGTAAGGAGATATTTTTCAATTTCCTGTGTTCTGGCCAATTATCTTGTCATTTTGGCCAACAGGAAACTGTTATTGTGATGTCACAATTTGATGGAAACACATTTGAAAAGTTAATTGGAAGATATTTTTGATCAGTTGAACTTGCATGAACTGTGTTGGACTCTATGATATCCGCAAATCAGATCTCAAGGCAAACCTTTTGGACAAAGCTCTAATCACGTAAAGGCAATCAGTGGTTCCATTTTTCCTGTTTTGTTAATTAAATTCAAACTAATGGGCAGAACAATCAGATATTATTCATTTTCCATAAAGCAGGACTGTGTAGGTGATCTGCCACAGAGCAACGTTACTTTGCTGTTGGAAGCTGTTGTGATACTTCATCAAGAAATCTCAATTTTCTCTTTAAAATTTTGGCACTGGTCACAAGGACATACCTCGTCAGGTGCTTGAAAAAGTTCAGGTCGATAACTATTGGCCTCCAAATTAGATCATTATTTGAAAAAAGAAGTGATTTGTTATACTGTAAAATTAAATAGGAAATAAGGTTAAACAAAATAAAAGGGAATGTATAAGGGGTAAGACATATTACAATCAAGTGAAGGCAGCAGGAATAATATTGAAGATGTTATTGGGGTATTTTCTTTCCTTTATGAAGACATTACATGCAACATGATTCTATGAATGTTCCTTCACTAACTCTATAAAAAATGTCAGCAGCTAATTACACTGCAGTGCAGTACAACACAGTTCAACAGACTTGTATTTACACAAATTGCTTCACAGCAGCATTATCAACAAAATTTGACGCTAAGCCACATGTGGAGTTACAACGGTAATCAAAAGCCTGGGGAGAGAAGTAGGTTCAAAGGACATCTTAAAAGAGTAGAGAGATTGGGGACAAGCTTTATGGAGCACAGTCTGAACTGTTCTTAGCCGGTGGCCAGAAAGATATTATTCAACAGAAAGGTCTGGCATGAAATCAGGAACAGTAATAATAACCAAAATTCTGTCTTTGACCAAAGAGTGTTGAAATCCAGTGTGTGTTGAAATCCTTTTACTGCCCAAGTTGAAAATGATTGCAACAGCATTGACCGGGAATTGAATATGGGATCTTTCAAATGTGTACAACTTCTCTGTTAACTGGATAACTTTGTGATCTACCTGTAAGATGACATTAAAAACCCTTTCATAAAGTAGTTAAGAATGTTATATTTTAGTAGTGTAATGTTAATGTAGTCTGATTTGTCTTTATTCCTGATATTTTGGTATAGTATTAACAGTACCACTGTACATATTTTCCAAAATAACTTCTGGGTTCAGGGAGCTTAGAGTTCTTGTACCATTGGCATTGTATGTGTGACTATCTGTGCATGTGTATCAGTCTGTGTTTGAGTATACATATGCTTGTATGTGACTGTTTCACTGAACTTCACTGGCAATCTCTCAGAATATTTTTCAAAGTCTGTCTTGCATGGTTCATTCAAGGTTCTTTCTGTAAATGTGCAATGACTGGGCATTCTAATGCAGGGCTTATGCCCAGACATCTCCTGCTCCTCCAATGCTGCCTGACCTGCTGTGTTTTTCCAGCGCCACACTTTTCGATACTGACCCTCCAGCATCTGTAGAACTAGTTTCTCCAATATTCATTAGCTAAATTAACTGCTATAAACTCTTGCCATCTGTCAAGAATGCTGTAAAAATGTTCTGACTGATAAGAAGTTAATCTATATAATTGTAAAAACTTCTAAAATTTTGAAAATAGTCTATCTTTTTACTGCATGATGGGATCTATCTTGTTGGATTTTATTTTGTGCAAACAAGTATTCTTCAATGTATTTTTCTCAGTGTTTTTTTTAGGAAGAAATGCCATTTAACTTTTCCATTCCTGAGCCACTTTAAAAACTCTTAAATCCAAATCTTTGTTCCTGGTTATTGAACTTCTAGCCTGTGAATCTTGTAACTGTTACATAATAATGATCTAAACTAAAATCAATTTGGCTGTTGAATAGCTGTGGATATTTTACATAATTCCGAAGACAAATGTGAAGGTTTTATATTTTTCACTTGAAGTTCAATTAAATTGATATGTCTTTTCTCCCACAAATTTGTGTTGCCATCTTTAGAACCTAGATCAGATGATGAAAGCAATCTCTAACCTTCTGAACTACTATAATTCTGCTTGGGGTTTAGCACAGTTTTCGAGCTGTGACATAAATCTCTGCTGTTTTTGGAAATGTATTATGGAACAAGTTTTTTTTTGACATTTAATTTATCACTGTATCTGATGAAAGATGAGTTCAAGGTTAACATATGATGTTGTTGATACGGGAAAATGCGCATGTATATGTTGACAAAATATCATATGACAAATCCTAAAAGAAACTATTGCACATGTTTTAATTTGAAGGGGTGACTCAGTGGTTAGTACTGCTGCCTCTCAGCACCAGGGACCCAGGTTTGATTCCACCCGAAGTGACTGTCTGTGGAGTTTGTATGTTCTCCGTGTCTGTGTGGGATTCTGACAAATGCTCTTGATTTTCTTCCACAGTCCAAAGATGTGCAAGATTGGTGAATTAGCCATGAAAAGGCAGTGTTACTGGGATAGGATAGGGGTCTGGGTGGAATGGCTGTTCGGAGAGTAGGTGCAGACTCGTTGGGTCGAATGACCTCTTTCCGCATTGTAGGGATTTTGTAAAACTGAATGCCCTAAATTTTAAGTATGCACCCCTTTCTGGAAGATTCTTTTGAGTACGTCATTTTTATTTGTATTGATAAACCAACAAGCCTCATCTCCTTGCAGCTCAACTCAGGTCATTGCTATGGTTGGTATGTGGCATTTGATACTTTACCATGAGCAACTTGTGAACTGAACTTTTCTTATTCATTCACGGGATGAAGGCATCGCTAGTTAGGCTGCACTTGTTGCCCATCCCTAATTATCTGGAGGGCAGTCAAGGATCAACCACGTTGCTGTGGGTCTGGAGTCAGGTAGGCCGGACTAGGTAGGAGAGTAGTTTCCTTCCCTAAAGGACATTAGTGAGCCAGGTGAGTTTTTCTAACAATCGACATGGTCATCATGAGACCCTGAATTCTAGATATTTATTGAATTCATACTTCTTCGTCCACTGTGACAGGATTTGAACCCAGGTCCCTAGAACGGAGTCAGGCAGCATGTGTTTTTAAGTGCCTAGCTGCAGTTCAGCTCCATGAAGGATGCAAACAGCAATGCTGTCAGGCAAAGTAAAGAACTCGACCCGTACTTTGTATTTGGTTGTGCTTTTTACAGTGCAATCCTCCTAGGAGAAAGTGAGAACTGCAGATGCTGGAGATCAGAGTCAAAAAGTGTGGTGCTGGAAAAGCATAGCTAGTCAGGCAGCATCTGAGGAACAGGAGAGAAGATTCTTCTGCTAAAGAGCTTATGCTCGAAGTGTTGACTATCCTGTTTCTCAGATGCTGCCTGACCAGCTGTGCTTTTCCAGCACTACACTTCCTGACAGTGCAATTTTCCCTGAGTTACCAGACCAGGCACAAAAGTGTGTGGAGTGGTTAAGTGTGTATCATGTTTCGATGATCCTCTCTGCTAGTTTAAAAGATGTTGCTAAAAGCACATCCTGTCCAATAAAACTTGTCATTTGTCCCCAGTGATGGTTTAACCATTAAGGAGAGTTTCAGCTAATTGTTGTCATTTTTTGGCCTTTGACAAGGTTCCAAACATTATGGTGAGTTGGCTCATTTGGACACATAGACAGTCGTCGAAGCATTCAAAAAGAATTTGTGTGCCATTATTTTACCAAAAATCTGCCACACCTCGTTATAAATAGTCTTTTTATCTGTATATTATTGCAAGTTATTATCATTTTAAATAGATGCAGGATTGACTTATTTTTGGTTATAAACTAATTTTCAGTGCACTAAATAGTACCAATTTAACAATTTTAAATGTAATGAGTATATTTTCAAAATACCCTCCACAAAAAATGCCTTAAAAACACCACCCAGTTGTGCTGCTTCTGGGTAGAGTTTGTCTGTATCTGGTGATATGCAAAAGTTTTTGACCGCACAACTTGAGAAAAAAGGAGAGTTCTCAGAATGGGTAGGATCATGAGCACTCATCTCCCAATTTCCCCTCCTAATCAAAACCACCTTCGATAAGGCGACTCTAGAATTCTGACAGAATATTGTTTACAACTGAACATATTTATTCTTTGGTAGGATGTGGGTGTTATTGTCAAGATGTGTTTTTGTTGCTCGTCCCAGATTGCCCTTGAACTGGGTCAGTTGTAGAAGACAGTTCAGGATGCACCATGTTGCTGTGGGTCTGCAGTCACACGTATGCCAGATGGGGAAAGGATGGCAGGTCTTTTTTTCCTAAAGAACACCAATGAACCAGTTGGGTCCTTACAATGGTTTTGGGGTCAACACTACTGAGATCAGATTTCACTTCCAGTTTTACTAATTTGAATTCATATTGAAACAGCTGACATGATGGAATTTAATCCATATTTTTTGGATTATTGCTCCAATACTTTACCACTATATTACTGTATCCTCCACCGGAGGTAGGGTGTACTATGGTTTTAAATGCTTGATTGGAGCAAGTGCTTTTGACAAAAAATTGTGTTAGTCAAATTTTGAAAACTAAATAGATATGAGAGCTAAGCTTTCTGAATGACATTGAGCAGGCCCAATGTTAATGGTTGTTTGAAAGAAGCTGAACAGAATATTTTAATCTTTAACTGCTGTTCTGTAGCCAATTGTGAATGCTCTATCTGATGCAATTTTGTTTAATTTCTCAACCTGAAGTAAGAAACTACTTTCAGCAGAGTCTATGCCATGTTTCTGATTGATACTGTTGAATTTAAACTATTCTTCAGTCCATTATAGGCTAGACTTGCTTCTGGTCCAGGGCAAACCAGCTTTGAGCCTCCTATTTTCTTACAGAATTCAGTCAGATGTGAGCAGTTTAATGTTTCATATATGAAGAAATTCACAGAATAGTAGATGTTGTAGATGCAAAGCATAAGCAAGTTCAAATATAATTTGTTCTCACAAATCCCTCCTTTATCAATGACAACTGTTCATTTTTGATGAAATTTCTGAGAGATGTTAAGTATTGTGACTTGACCTCACCTAGTTTACTTTCATAGAACAGCCATAATTCTTTTACCTTTGTTCAAGCATTAACTGAAACATCAACTAGCAGAACTGTGTAAGGACAAGTCATTCTGACTCTCGAGATTTTTTTTATTATTAGATTCCCTACAGTGTGGAAACAGGCCCTTTGGCCCAACCAGTCCACACCGACCCTACGAAGAGTAACTCACCCAGACCTGTTCCCCTCTGACTAGTGCACCTAACACTATGGGCAATTTAGCATGGCCAATTCACCTGACCTGCACATCTTTGGATTGTGGGAGGAAACCGGAGCACCCGGAGGAAACCCACGCAGACACGGGGAGAATGTGCAAACTCCACACAGACAGTCGTTCAAGGCTGGAATCGAACCTGGGACCCTGGTGCTGTGAGGCAGCAATGCCCTCCACTGAGCCACCGTGCTACCCCCTGTGTGAAGTACAAGTTATACTGACCCCAGAAGACTATGTTAATCAAACCCAAAGAATGGTGGTTGCTGGAAATCAGAAACAAAAACAGAAATTGCTGGAAAGACTCAGCAGGTCTGGCAGCATCTGTGGAAAGAGAAGCCGAGTTAATGTTTTGTGTCCAATGACCCTTCAGAAGTGACCGATTTTAATTAACAGCTTTCCACTATTTTCACTGTTAGATCCAGTTCTCTTCTATTAAACTGTGTTGGCTTCTGGGTCTAGTTCTGAGTAACATAACTGGATTTAGTATTGCAAATATTGATGTCTGGTAGTTAGTTTCATAGAATCCCTACAGTGTGGAAGCAGCCCATTCAGCCCAATAAGCCCATACTGACCCTCCAAGCAGCATCCCACCCAGACCCAATTCACTACCTTATCTGTAACCCTGCAGTTCCCACCTAGTCCACACATCCCTGCACACTATGTGGGCAATATAACATGACCAATCCACCTAACTTGCACAACTTTGGACTGTGAAAGGAAACTGGAGCACCCGAAGGAAACCCACACAGACACAAGGAGATTGTGCAAACTCCACACAGATACTTGCTCAGGGATGGGATTGAACAAGGGTCCCAGGCTCTGTGAAGCAGCAGTGCTAACCACTGAGCCACTGTGCTGCTGGTTTCTGGGATCAGTACTTGAGCTGCTTTTATTATGTCCAATATCTGGTATTTCATAATGCACTGAACCTGAATCACTACTCCAAATTTGCTTTGCTAGCAGTGACAGCTTACAGCATCCGGGCATCTTCAGTGTAATTACATCACTTTTCAATCCTGTTTTCCATTTTTTATTTTCTGGCAATGATACTTCCCTATTTGCTGTTGAATGTGCACAAAGCCCGTGTCCTCCAAAAATTCCACTAGTCCCAGAAGATGGAATAAATGGCTTTGTTCATTCATGACCAGTAAGACCTCTACATGCACATCTGTCAATAGGATGCTTATTATTGTCAATTGTTATCACAGCCTATTCTCTTATTGGAAACCACCACTTCAAGTAGACCTCTTCACTCCCACCCAATCCTGTGACCTATGTTTTCCATGAAGTTCAATTGTTTGGGCCTTTTTCTTTATGGTAGCTTAATGTGAAGTGAATGCTGCCTCACGAAGTAATGATCGTCGTGTGGGAAAAAGCCATGCAGGACGAGTCTGTAGTCAAGGACAAAATGTTTACACTTGTTGGATAGACTAGAATGGAGTGCCATAAGTGTAGAATAGCCATAAATAAATCCAATGCAGATAACAGGAGAAACAGTTTTACATGGAGGGATGTAAGAATGTGAGGTGTGCTATTTCAAGGAGTAGTTAAAGTAATTAGCATGATGCATTTGAGGGGAAGCTGATGTAACTACATGAAGAGTTACATGAAAACTACATGAAAACAAAAAGAGTTTTCTATTACTACCACCTCCAGGATCTGGAAAGAGCAGAAATAAAATTGATGTTATTCTTGAGCAATGGGAAGTAGCTGCCTGTCTGAAGAGAGTTCTGAAGAATGTGAAATAAAGGAGTCTGCTTAACAGAATAAAGGAACATTTAAACAATTTCTTTCTAGCAGCTGCCTTCTATCTCCCACTTCCCTTGCAGCATCTTAATATACCTTCAGCCTTCCTGTCCCTCCAAGGCAAAATGGAAGCTAGCCCTCTGTGTAGTCCTCCCTGTACTCCCAGTCTTCATCCCTTCTACTCCATCCCTCCTGCCCCTATTCCTGGCCTCTGCCCCAGCCCTCATACTCCACGCCCAGTTATTACCCCTCACCTGCTCCCACTCTTGGCTTCTGTGATGTTACTGGCCATGTCTCCTGGCCATTTTGCACTATGGGTAATCTAAGGTTATGCTGGTAGGGTTACTTAAAAAGGAATAGAAGGAGTCTGAAGTGGAGCATCAAGTCTGACATACATGAGTTGGGCTGAATAGTCAGTTTCTGTGCTGTGATTCCAAAACCAAGAAAGCATCTGCGTGAGAATTTGGATTTTTTAGCCCATAAAGATGTCACTGTTTTACACAGCAGGTTGTTTTGTTATATGGTTGCCATTGATTTTGTTAGATGGTGAGATTCCACAATAACCTGTTAATCAGTGGTATTCGTTCAGTCTGCCCGCGAATACGAGAATGTCGCTCTTCCAAATCCCACAAGCATTTTGATTTATTTTAAACAGATGTTAATACATCTTCAAAAAACCTCATTACAAATTATTGCACAAAATAGCTCTTCTGTGCTGTAATTCAGATAGCTAGGTGGTGAAGGAAAGATCTAAGAACTGTTTTTTATACACTACTACCTTTTAAGGCACAATGTATATTAAACATCTAGCTCATTTATTTTGGCCACTACCAATACCACTTCTTTGTGTCTGTGTCTAGTAACACATGAGGCAGAGAAAAAACATGTTTTTGTCTCTTTCCAAAGCTGGTTTGCCTGAATGCATTGCCAATCTATTGTCAGAAGCGATAGTCTAAGGGACACAACCTAATATCAACTATGGCTGACCAGGAGACTCTCCTGCTATTACCACATACATGGGTGTATTGGGAGGATAATCAACCAGTTTTGGCTATGTCATGAATGCAACTTGGAGACCACCAAGTCCTGGAGTGGGAATGAAACCCAGAGCTTCTGGCTAGAAGGGATACTTGATGTCGTTTGTGGTTTACTACATACTTTAGACTAGATAACATACGCAACAGATGTCTGAAGTCTGTACACAACACTGACTGGGTTCTGTGCTTATTAATGACACTATACATTGCAAACACACAAAACCAGCAGACCACAGTAACTCCATTACACAGAGAGACCACATGGACGAGGCATAAGTTATCATCTAACAGTCAGACAGGTCTATTTGCTCTGGAATCTGTGCTATAATTCAAGATGCTGCCCAATGTGCAACAGAATGTCCTCTGTGTGTTTGTACTCTAGCTTGTGGACAAAGTTTTGAATTTGCAACTTGCAGATTTTAAGTGAGAGTTTTATCCACTAAGCCACAACAGGCACATATTTTCCGAAAGCTGTTGTGACTTGAACCCCTGTCCCCAGAATATGAGCCTAGGCCTCTGGGTCACAAATCCAGTGACATTACTACCATACCATTGTTGGATAAGACTTCAATCTCTGAAGCAGTAAACAATGAGATGTGGACTAAGCACCACCCAATACAAAACTGTCATATGGAGCCGGGTCAGAAATAGCTTTGGATCTCAAAGGAAGTAGGACTACCATCTGGGTCTCCCTCATAACCATTGTAACAATGTCTATCATACTAATATACTCTACCTTATTATTTACATTCAAAAACTACAACCTGTTTAAGACAAGAAACTTTGAATTAGACTTCCATTTGGGTTTCCTCTACCACACAAGACCAGGAAGGTCCTATATGTTTCAACCTAAAAAGAGGATGATGAGAGCAAATCTGCTTAATAGTGACCAACAGTCCAGGTAACTTGCAGAACATGAGCAATCGATCCATCATATTCTCTTTGTCCAATCCTAAATACCTTGAATTAACCTGTTCAGCCAAGTTCTGGGGCAGATGAGACTAGATCAAAATGCTTATAATTTTTTCTGCTCCAGGTATTACAGTATTTCATTTCTACTGATTTATGAAATGGTTTTCAACACTTTTGAAGGAGAGAACTTCACACAACTGTATAATTTAGTTGGTATTTTGCAACAAATATGAATTAATGACCTTTTCCTCAATAGAAGCATGGATGAGTTTCCAGTTAATGCTAGAGGTGAGTTTTGTCTCCTTAGGGTATTTTTACCTGATAATTGTTATATTATCCCTTGTAATATTATAAATTAGGTGTGGTTGCCCTGAGATTGAAGTATCCAACAGATATTCACTATCAGCTGACTGTTGTGTAAAAATTATTGAATTATGTACAGTATTTGCAAGCACATGGATGTGATCTATATGGACTTCAGTAAGGCGTTCGACAAGGTTCTCCATGGGAGACTGTTTAGCAAGGTTAGATCTCATGGAATACAGAGAGAACTAGCCCTTTGGATACGGAACTGGCTCGAAGGTAGAAGACAGAGGGTGGTGGTGGAGGGTTGTTTTTCAGACTGGAGTGCCACAAGGATCGGTACTGGGTCCACTCCTTTTCGTCATTTATGTAAATGATTTGGATGTGAGCATAAGAGGTACAATTAGTAAGTTTGCAGATGACACCAAAATTGGAGGTGTAGTGGACAGCGAAGAGGGTTACCTCAGATTACAACAGGATCTTCCTCAGATGGGTCTGAGGAGTGGCAGATGGAGTTTAATTTAGATAAATGCAAAGTGCTGTATTTTGGGAAAGCAAATCTTAGCAGAACTTATACAGTTAATGGCAAGGTTCTAGGGAGTATTGCTGACAAAGAGACCTTGGAGTGCAGGTTTATAGCTCCTTGAAAGTGGAGTCACAAGTAGGTAGGATAATGAAGAAGGTGTTTGGTATGCTTTCCTTTATTGGTCAGAGCATTGAGTACAGGAATTAGAAGGTCTTGTTGCAGCTGTACAGGACATTGGTTAGGCCACTGTTGGGATTTTTCATGCAATTCTGGTCTCCTTCCTATCAGAAGGAAGTTATGAAACTTGAAAGGGTTCAGAGAAGACCTACAAGGCTATTTGAGCTATAGGGAGGGGCTGAACAGGCTGGGGCTGTTTTCCCTGCAGCGTTGGCGGCTGAGGGGTAACCTTATAGAGGTTTACAAAATTATGAGGGGCATGGATAGGATAAATAGACAAAATCTTTTCCCTGGGGTGGAGGAGTCCAGAACTAGAGGGCATAGGTTTCGGGTGAGAGGGGAAAGATATAAAAGGGACTTAAGGGGGCAACATTTTCACGCAGAGGGTGGTACGTGTGTGGAATGAGTTGCCAGAGGAAGTGGCGGGGGCGGGTACAACTGCAGCATTCCTGATGAAGGGTTCCTGCCAAAACGTCAATTTTCTTGCTCCTTGGATGCTGCCTGACTCGCTGTGCTTTTCAAGCACCACTCTAATCTTGCAACTTTTAAAAGAAATCTGGATGGGTATATGAATAGGAAGGGTTTAGAGGGATATGGGCAGGGTGCTGGCATGTGGGACTAGATTAGGTTGGGGTATCTTTTCGACATGGATGAGTTGGACTGCAGGGTTTGTTTCCGTGCTGTACATCTCTATTACTCTATGACATTGGTGCCTGCAGTTAAGCTAAGCTGAATTGAGGAAGTTAAGCTGCAAAATACAGCATGCTTCTATGAACATGTCATTCTTCAAAATATCCCAACTGGGATGGTATCTGGGATCTTTATACCCTCAGGTCACATACTGTGTTATTGATGATATCATGACTATGTCTGTTGAAAGTATATGGACTTGGGGATATAACACAAGGCCTGTCACTTGAATGCAATTGACATTCAATTAACACCCTAAAACAGAGTTTTACACTTTGTGCTTTATAAAAGTTGTTGGTTCAAAATGAAATGTTCTTAACTGAAATGAAACCTGGCATATTTATGTGGTGCATTCACACTGAGATTATTCACATTCCATGCATACCCAATGCACTAGGATGGAGCACCCTCATGTGGTCAGGTTTTCTCATATCATTTTAAACTTTGAATAAGGGTTACCGAGAATATAAGGGAACAATTGGAAAGTTCAGCACATTCTGCAGTAAAATCCTCATAGTATTTTCCATGAACTCAAAAATTTGAACATTAAAATATGATATTTTTTGAGTGCAGCTGTTAATATTGGTTATTTCAAATGTATTTGAAAGTCAGACAATATTTCAGAAAGGATTCATTGTCGATGATTTAAAAAGAAAATTGGGGAGAAAGTAGTTCTACAATGCAATGTAAGGCAACTATATCATTTCAGTTTTGAGGTTCAGTCACAAAATAACCAAAAAATTGACACCTACAGATTCCATTGCATAATGTGCAACCGTGCAACTAATTCCTCACTGGCTGCCTTTTCCACATTTGCAACTTGTGTTTTATACTCCTGCCAGGTAAAGATTAGGTCAGTAGGGGATTTTTTTTTTAATCATACTCTTTGGGTTTTGGTTTACGCTTTGTAGCATTATCTATTTCTGTCAATGTAGATTATTCCTCGCCTGATTTTTGTTTTCCCTAAATTTCCCTAGGGAAAGTGTCTTACCACCCTACATATTTACCGAGACTCGCAGAATACAGAGAGGTGGACCTGATGCATATTTCACCACTCTTTTGTGCTTTGGTTTAGAGGTGCAGTGTGCCTCAGCATACTGTGAATAATTTATTTTAACACAAACTTTTATTTCAATATGCTTGATTGCTTTTGGACTGATTCTGTAAAATTAAAAATGTCTCAGTTTTCTACCATTAACCATTTTCTCAAGGCAGTGTGTGGCAGGCTGCAGAATGGGAGTTACTAAGTAACGGTCTGCAGCATTAACTGGTCCGTCAGCTCTGAGCCAAGCTAATTTCTGACTTCAGGTCAATTCCCAGTAAATTACGCATACTACTTACTGCAGGGACAGGAATTGACAAACTGTTTGATATTTTGAGACTGCTCACTTCCGTCCATTCTAAATATTGGTCATTTATACCAAGAAGAGTTTACTTTACAGGAATTGGACATTACTGACTTGTGGGACAGCCTACAGTCTCCCTGTTTTTGAGGCCAGCGTTGTTTCAGTTTCATGTAAACTTGATCTGTTTGGCTGATTGGTATCAACTACAGTATATTGCTGCCAGCAGAGAAAGAACTGTTGAGCTTTAATACAGTGTATTCATTTGGGAATTTGATAAAGACAAGATTGGATTTAAAACCATGCTTGATTTGAATGTTCTACAGATTTCAGCAATGAGAGTTGATTTGAAATTAGGATTTCTACTTTTTTGAAAAAAAGCCATGCCTTTATGGGCAGATAATAGAAGAAATAGTGTACCTCAATTCCATATAACTGAAAGAATTAAAATTCAGTGGTCAAATGAACCCAATCTGACAAATCCAGTTCTACAGTCTAATTTCTCTTTTGTTACCTGATTGATTGCACAGTTAAAAATTTGACATGGGACCTGTGTCTTTTTCAATTTGCATGGTTTTCAGTTGGTTCTCATAGCTCTTAATGGGATGGACATGGAATAATTATGTCACTCCGTCCATGAAGCTAGACCACTGCATTGGTCATCGTAAATACTGCACTGTATCATTTGCTGTGTGTTCAGCTCAGAGCCATTAGATTGGATTGTGGATATTGCACATTATTTTGTTTTCACTGCAAGTGATTGGATAGAGAGAGCAAGAGCACCATGGTGACATAATTCGAATTGGAACTTGTTTTCCCAGCGTTATTGGCATTTCAGGTCCAAAGGAGCATCTGGGGCAAATAACTAGAGTTCTTACGATGCCATTTTGATGAACCCATTAGTCCAGGCACTTGGGAATACATACCGAGGAATTTAGAATAGGCAGTTCATGTGTCAGTCATGGTGTTATGTTGATTTATTTGCAGCCATGTTATTTTCACCTACCTTGCTGAACAGCCTAGAATAGTACTTGTCCTAGAAGACCCAGTTTTATACTGCAGCATTGTTGTGTGGTCAGTAGTGCATACTGAGGATAACAGCTGGAGCGGAATGGTGACAGGTAGTGGTGACAGAATGAAGGCTGTTGTCCTGAGAGAGGTCTAATAGGTTCCAGTTCTTGGAGCCACTGTCACTCCCCTCTGGGAAAACACTGCAGCCATATTTGTTTTCTGTAAAAGACTGATGATGGGATTGCTGTGACATCACACAAGCCTCTTTGAGCACTGCTGTCCCCAGCCACCATAGCAGCCACACGAGACTATGTGGTGTCAGTCAGCACTTGTGTGAGAACAAGCTGAGTTTGCATGTTTTCAGTTTGATCTTTCACTGCAGCACTCAGATGGTGAGTACCTTTTTCACATGGGGTTGGTCATCACTTCAACACTGGAAGAAATGGCTTTCATTCTCTAAACAAAGTTGTAGCTTGTCTCGTCTATGCGTCTAGAAAATGATAGAGGCTTTCTGGCAAGATTGTCAAAGCACCGAATATTTTGTTGTATGCGTTTAACAACATGGTATTTAAAAAGTCAATCCTCATTTAAACACTATTGTGTCGAACAGGTGCACTGTCTCATGCACTACTGGGGGGAGACAGGCACTCCCCCAGAGCCCTATCCCTTGCCCTTGCTGCCTAATGTCTCTCCATGCTGATCTTCTAAGTATGGAGTGTTAATATCTGAGCTGGTGGCTAGACGTATCAGAGAGAGTAGTTGTGTTTCTTTGTATCAGGGTCAGTTTCTTCCTCGAACACCTATTGTGGTAAGGGGAGAGGGGAATGCAAGATGTGCATGCCTATAACATCAGCAGCCTGTGGGATATTGGTAAGTGGGATATGAGGAGGAAGATTTGCTATGAGCAAACTATCACCATCACAGGTGAGGGTGAGGGCATTCAGTCATTCCTGTCATAGAATCCTACAGTTTGAAAGCAGGCCATTTGGGCCATTAAGTCTGCACCAACCCTCCAAAGGACATCCCACCCAGACCAACCCCTCTATCCTTTCCCTGTAACCTTGCATTTCCCATGGCTAACTCACCTAGCCTGCACACTCCTGGATACTATGGGCAATTTAGCATGGCCAATCCACCTAACCTGCATATGTTTGGACTGTGGGAGGACACCAGAGCACCCGGAGGAAACACACACAGACATGGGGAGAATGTGCAAACTCCACACAGGCAATTGCCCAAGTCTGCAATCGAACCTGGGCCCCCGGCACTGTGAGGCAACAGTGCTAACCAATGAGTCACCGTGCTACTGCTGTCCTTTAGCTTCTGCCAACTTCCTGAATTTTTGCATTAACCTTGTCATGTTAGAATGAATGTAGTGTATGAGTGTGATGCAAGGTGTTTGGATGAGGCTGTAATGGTAGATAATTGGCAGTGCATGTAAGCTGCCAAATATGGATGCAGGTTTCCAACAGTGCTAGGTGTGTGAGGGTGAGGCTTATATCTTTAATAGCTAGGTAAGTGTTGCCTTGACTTCTCATGAACTCATTTGATTTTCTGCATTGTGTACAGACCTTAGGAGCTAGACTGCTTCTTTTCTTAAAGGTGGTCTTCAAAGCTACCCCGTACCTTCCTGGGTTGAGAATCTCTCTTCCTGTCCACTACAACTCTCCTTTATACCCACTCTCCATCTAGGTCAGGCTCTCTTCCCCAGCTATGTCAGAACCTGCTATAGTCAAAATGCAGGTGGCTTTTACAAAGATGTAGGCGAGCGTTATGCAGAGCAGGCTAGGTTTAAATGCTGCTGCTCTCACATGATGTTAACTCAGTTAATGAGGTGCGGAGCCACTCATACAGTAGATTTCATGCTGGGCTGCATGCTGCTAGAATTTAAATGAGCAGGCAGCATGAAGTTTGTGTGCAGCCTGCATTGGAAGAAATGTGTGGTTTAATCCAACATTGTGATCATTGTGGGACTACCTATTTTACTCTCCAGGTGTCTGAGCTATTGGGGGTGCTAATATAACTCAAGTCATCTTGAAGTACCTGGGTGAAGGTTGTTTAAAATTCTGAAACTGATGTTTTTTCTATGGGAGACTGACAGGCTTTAGATATTTTTTAAATTAACCTATTCAGGCATATTATGACACCCTTCTGGAGCAGATTGGACTTGAACCTAACCCTTTTGGCCACTTCAACATAAGAGAACCCCCAATCCCCAAGCATTCTTTAGATTTGAACAAAGCTTGCAATGATTTTTTGATGAAGACTGGCTTGTGTGTGCACACTGGTAGACTGTATAGAGGAATATGTCTAAAGCTGATGTGGACGTTTCAATATCTGTTGAGTGTTTTGTCTTTTTTTTAACTAATGCAAGCAGAAAACAAACCATGAGTCACCAGATCAAAGAAATTTGCTCTATCAATCTCTGTCCTTTGTTCTTTGTGGCGGTCTCTTATTGCAGTTATAATTTGTTTTTAAATTGACATTAGTTAGTTCAGGTTCTGAAAGGCCTGTGCAAGTGGTTCCTGGCATTTACATTGCAAAATGTGGTTCCTTAATCTTTGCAGCAGTGAGTAGAGTCCGCGTTCCAGGACCTTTGAGCTATCGCGAGATTTATTAATGTAAATGCTGGGAATTGCCCCAAGGGCATCAATCTCCCAGAATCTGAATTAAAGCAAGGTTCAAATAATATAGGCCCATAAATGATGGGAACTGTCGAGGTGTTGTGGGTGTGGGGCTGCTCAACATGATGTTAAAATACTGAGGCAAAGACTTCACAAGGAGAATTAAATTGACATAATTTGGAGATGCTGGTGTTGGACTGGGGTGTTCAAAGTTAAAAATCACACTCCACCAGGTTAAATTCCAACAGGTTTAATTGGAAGCACTAGCTTTTGGAGCACTGCTCCTTCATCAGATGATTATGGAGTACACAATTGTAAGACACAGAATTTATAGCAAAATTTATTGTTATAAATTCTGTGTCTTACACTTGTGTACTCCACAACCATCTGATGAAGGAGCAGCGCTCCGAAAGCTAGTGCTTCCAATTAAACCTGTTGGACTATAACCTGGTGTTATGTGATTTTTAAATTGACATAGGGAGTCTGTATTCCTGTAATTCTCCTTTGTATCTTCTTCTCTTTGCTCTTGTTTCTCTCAGGTTAGAATTGACACCAAACAAAACTAACTCGAGCTGCCACAGCTAGTAATGAAGTTGCACCTGCTGAAACCAGGCATATCTAAGCACACCCTCCAAAGTGGTTGTGCATTGCCTGTGCTGCTGTTTCTCACCCAGGCAGAACTGTGTGGCTAGCTTAGCAGACAGCAAATCAACTCACAGGGCCGACGGCATCCAATCATTACACTGAGAATAGATCGTGAGAAAAGTTCAGTTGTGGGACAAAAGCACTCACTTCAACTGTTTGTGAAAGGAAAGAGCATGAAATTATTTCCCTTTCCATCTGCCATTGGCCCATTGTATGATTTGCCGAGCTAATTAGAGTCATTTGTTTTAGCTCCGCAAGGCCCAAACACCTCAAATGTAATTAGGCTTCAGTAACCAAATGTTTAATGTGGAGATAGCAGATGGCAGCCTGTCGTTTTCACAGTAAAATACAGTCAGTCAGACATTTCAGCAGAAACTGTGGGTAGGATTTTCCTGTTTGGGTTTCCGAACTTTATGGTTAGGCTCAATATGGGTAAGGAACTTGCACTGTGAGGAAACACTCACTCTGTAATTTTTCCTGCAGTGACCAATTCATGACCCACCATTGAGTTAGAAATAATAGACTGTTTCAAGAAGCTGGAGAGTCCAGCAAAGGCTTTTCAGCATGAAGGATGGCTATTCCCTCCCTTTCATTCTTTTTAATGGTTAACTTTTATAGCCAGGTCACCACTGAGAGATGGTGGCCTCCTTCGGCTAGTCTGTGGCTGTTACAGCATTCAGGTAGGCACAGAAGGTCTCCAGCCTGCTTGGAGTGTTATGTCATATCTCAGTCTGTCCCCTATTGCCCTGCTGGTACCCGGAGATATTGATAACCAACCTGTTCAGATACACAGTGACACACTTCTGGAACAGGCAGGATTTGAACCTGTATCTTCTGGTTCACTAGTAGAGATAGCACCACAAGACTCTCTGCTGATACCAGAAGGTCAACTGGAAAATCCAATTCTGCTTTCTTTTTTGCCTTGATGAGCTGTTGATGACCTTAATTGGCTATTGCTGCATGTGGATGTGTAGCCACATGTCCACCCCCATCCTGCCTCCAGATTAATATCTGTCGAGCTGGGGTTCCAGTCTGCTGGTGCTGTGTACACTGCCAGGTGGCCTTCAATTCTGGTTCCAGCAAGCTTTAAGCATCAAAATTGTGTTTTGGGTCAGCCGTTGTGTTCTGTAGATAGTTTTATTCAAATTTGAACATTTTTGTTTGTGTTTTCCTTAGCAGGTTTGCTAAATTCTACTCCCCAGTGACATTTTTGTTTTGACATGATCTGCTTCCCAGGACTTTTAATTAACTCTGCCTGGATCCAGTAGAGGATTCCGAGAGAGGTAGCCGCAATGGGCGAATTATGATCAATTTATTAAATTCAAAACTGAGTCCAGAAGCTTGCAGGGTTCCGAAGCAGACAATGAGGTGGTGTTGTTCGTGAGCTGAGTGTTGAGTTCAATAGTTTTAGGGCCTGAGCACCTTGTCCCATCTACCCCCATACACCGGGCCTTGTCATTGTCAGCCACTAACGATCCCCGTTATCAGCTGTTCATTCTCTCTGGCGAGACTTCACTCAGTCCTTTGTCTGCCTACCTGCTGTTCTCTGTCTCTGGGCTCCATTTTCACCCACAGTTTACTCTTACCCCCCTCCCTCTTTGCCCCTTTTCTAGCATTTATACCAAACTTACCTTGCTACAGTCAGGTCTGAAGAAGGGTCATTAGACCCGAAACGTTACCTCTGCTTCCTCTCCACAAATGCTGCCAGACCTGCTGAGATTTTCCAGCAATGCCTGATTTTGTTTCTGATTTCTAGCACCTGCAGTTCATTTGGTGGTTTTTCTTTTCTGTTAAACCTGGAGGCACTGTGATATGAATGTGATATAAGCAATCAGCCATCTAAGGTCAGTTGTTGTTATGCTGGCGATCAGCAACAACTACACATGACCTAATTAAACAAACAGGCATATTACAATTTTCCCTGCTTTAGGGAATACAGAAATGCTTGAATTGCTGTGCTTGTCAGAGAAATAATATTGAACAGAAATCCACTCCATGCATACCATAATACTTATAAAGAAAGCAACCTCTCAAGCCACTAAACTTGGACAAATGTTAAAGAGGTCATTCATAGAAATGGCCTTAAATGAATTGATAAAGGTTTTTTCTCTTTCCTTTTCAACAGCAGCCTTGAGGAATTAGAGTTTTATCAGTCACCTTTTTCAAGTTGCTGTTAAACAGTTTTGTTTCCACATAGTTAAAAATCACACAACACCAGGTTATAGTCCAACAGATTTAATTGGAAGCACACTAGCTTTCGGAGCGTCGTTCCTTCATCAGGTAATAGTGGAGGGCTCAATCCTAACACACAGAATTTATAGCAAAAATTTACAGTGTGATGTAACTGAAATTATACATTGAAAAATTGATTGTCTGTTAAGTCTTTCATCTGTTAGAATACAGTGATAGTTTCACTTCTTTCATGTGTAAATCACAAAACCTTTTTTAAGAAAGTTGCATTCTCAGGTTAGCTGTTAACAATGGTGATAGCTAGATAATACATTGAAGGTGTTAGCCCCCTGTGTTCTCTGTCTATGACCTGATGTTTAGATTGATTCTAATCTAAAAAGTGAGATAATGGAGTTTTACATAAATTCCTGCAGTTTTTGAGCTCTGAGTTCTACATGAATGCGTGCAGTTTTTGAGCAAAGTGCAATGTAACCCTCCAAGTACAAATTCACCCCACAAAATATATGTGAGCATGTGGGTCTTTGTCTGTGTGTGTGTGTGTGTGTGTGTGTGTGTGTGTCTGTCTGTCTGTCTGTCTGGGGTGGGGGTCGTGTGTGTGGAAGTCTGTGGAAGACACTCTACACTCACCACACACACACCTTCTCACACTCACGACCCCCACCCCAGACAGACAGACAGACAAAGACCCACATGCTCACATATATTTTGTGGGCTATAAATTCTATGTGTTAGGATTGAGCCCTCCACTATTACCTGATGAAGGAGCGACGCTCCGAAAGCTAGTGTGCTTCCAATTAAATCTGTTGGACTATAACCTGGTGTTGGGTGATTTTTAACTTTGTGCACCCCAGTCCAACACTGGTATCTCCAAGTCATTGTTTCCACATCAAAGTCATAAACCAAGGTGCCTGAAAGAAAATTCTGAAACTTAATTTTGAAAACTTGATGGCTATTGAGGAGTTATTGGATTAGTGACTTGTATTTGCCATATTCACCAGTCACACGAAATACCTCATTAGGACAAACTTGTCAGTGACAACTCTCCTCATGTCACTCATAAGAATCCAAAATCTCATTTGGGCTAAGTATGATTTGCTTGGTTTCCATGTCAACAGCCTCCAGCCATTGTAATTCTACTCTTCTCCCCACAGCCTGCCTGTTTAATTATCTTTTCTTCTGACGATAGGATTTAACCTATCCTTCTGTATGTTGTCTAAGCAGCTTTATTTCATTTCCAAACATAATACCATTAAGTGCTATTGACTATCCAATACCATCCAGTAACACAATTCCTGTCTGCTCCTAATTTGCCTTCCAATCCTGTTGACCTCTGACTTCCAAACAGGATGTTTTGATTCGTTAAAGGCACTGCGTGAACTGAAGTTTTAAATTTTGAAAGTGGGAGAGAATAAGGAATTTTGAAAAAAAGACATGGTTCCATATTGACAGCACCTTTAGCTGTGAAGTGCAATGTCAAAATGTCAGTGAAGTATTTGAGAAGTGTACTTATAGTAATGTTGACAAATGATTATGGGCACAGGAAGCTCCCTCACAGAACAATGTGATAATGATCAGTTGTTCTGTTTTCTCATCAGTGATTAAGTGACACATATTGCCCTGCTTTTTGTCAAAGCAGTGCCATAAATCTTTTATTTGTGGCTGATTGAGGTGGATCCCCATTTAGTGTTTCATCTGAAAGTATCTTTGACAGTGCAGCATTTTGTCAGTATTGCACCAGAATGTAAACTTGGATTATATACTGAAGTGCGACTTTAAAGCACAGCTGTCACATGGCAAAGTTCTTGAATTTAGGGTAAAATGGTTGAAAGTGTGACACTGATGATGAAAGGCAGCAGACAGTAGACCAGATTTTTAATTCATTCACAGGATGAGGGCAATGCTGGCTTGGCCAACATTTATTACTCATCCCTAATTGTCCAGAGAGCAGTTAAAAGTAAAACACGTTGCTTTAGTTCTACAGTCATATTTCATTCAGACCAGGTAATGGCATCAGTTTCCTTCCTTAAAGGACATCAGACGGGCTTTTCTTAGAATCATAGAATCCCTACAGTTTGGAAACAGGCCCTTCAGCCCAACAAGTCAACACTGACCCTCTGAAGAGTAACCCACACAGACTCATTTCTCTATCCTATATTTACCTGTGACTCATGAACCTAACCTACACATCCCTCAACACTATGGGCAATTTAGCATGGCCAATTCACTTAAACTGCACATCTTTGGATTGCAGGAGGAAACCCACGCAGACGCAGGGAGAATATGCAAACTCCACACACACAGTCGCCCGAGGCTAGAATTGAACCCGGGTCCCTGGCGCTGTGAGGCAACAATGCAAACCACTGAGCCACTGTGCTGCCCTAATTCTGACAAATCGATAATCATTCAGTTCTTAATTCCAGATTTTTATAGAAAATTTGAATTCCGTCATCTTAAAACCCAGGTCCCCAGAGCATTACCTGAGTCTCTGGATTAACAGTCCAGTGATCATCACTCCCTAGAGAAAAAAGGCTGCATGAGTTAACAAAGTACCTCTATGATAAGAATACAGAACAGATATAACAGAACCGAATGAAGATCCAAGGGATAGCATGATGCCTAAGTGGTTAGCACTGCTTCCTCACAGCACCAGGGACCGGGGTTCGATTCCAGCCTCAGGTGACTATAGTGTGGAGTTTGCACATTGTCCCAGAGTCTGCATAGGTTTCCTCCGGTCAAAGATGTATAGGTTAGGTGAATTGGCCATGCTAAATTGCCCACAGTGTTCAGGGATGTGTAGGTTAGGTGCATTAGTCAGGGGTAATAAAGAGTAATAGGGTAGGGGAATGGGTCTGGGTGGGTTACTCTTCGGAGGGTCGGTGTGGATTTGTTGGGCCTAATGGACTGTTTCCACATTGTAGCGATTCTATGATAAGCTACATGAGTACATGTATCAAAATGTCCCTGTTATTGGTCAGACCCAAATAAGATCACAGTATTGGGCTACTACATTCAGTCTCTGGTAGTAACTTTATAAATCATATTTAGCATGATGTTGTTGTTCCGTTGGATGGTGAGCATGGTGTGGTGGTTCCAGAAGTAAATTAAATTGAACCAGCCACCAACAGTCAGATGTGGCTGGTATCTGAAGTGAATATTGCTCTGGTCATTCTGAAGAATATGCTACAACTCCTGTCATTAGCATGGAATGGGGCCTGTTTCTTCAATGATGTATGTTTTCCCTGTTGCACAGCAACTAACTTTGTAACCTTTCTGAATGAGACTTCGAAGTTTGCTTCAATTTAAGGTTGGTTGTTTGCTTGGGCTGAGGTGTGGTTGATTCTCAACTGAGAGTTACACCCAACAGAAACTGTTTGGAGACTGCCTGAGCTGGTTTCTGTTTGAGTCATAAAGCCAGGAGGACAGAACTGGCTGGGTTCTGCTGCAATAGTAAAAATGTATTGATCTAAAATAACCTCACTCCCTCACTTCTCAGCTTGACCTTTCCAGTTAGAAACCTTTCTCATCTGACGTTATTTACCAACCTGCTGGACGGGATTGTTTACCGGGGAGTGTGGCTTTCATAGGTAAGGGATCAAAGTAAAAATATCTCTGATGAAAGTAAAGCCATATTTATATTATGTTAAAACTGCAGTTTCAGAAGTATGATGATTTGTACAAGTTATCTGGTTCTAAGGTAGAATTAAGCAACTAAGTTGAAGGAAAGAAAGAACTTCAACAAAATAACACTTTGTCCCATCTAGTAGGAATAGGATGAGGAAACACCACGTTACCTGGTAACTAATTGAACTGTTTTGGTAATTTTCAGTGAACAAGTGTTGGACAAGATACCAGGCGAATACTGCTCCTTCTGTACTTGCATGGGATGTATAAAATCTTCTTGAATGACCATAAAACTTGTTTAAGTATCTCACTTGAAAAGTAATAAATATGAAGTTTGACACTTCTTCATGATTTGACAGAAGTATCAGCTTAGATTGGGTTCAAGTAATAGGGGGGAGTTTAGCCGACAATTGTTACATCCTGAGGTGCTATCTGTGCTTCATGTTGACGCATATGTATTCATGTTAAATCTGTTACGTAAATGGGGAGTAATTCTTCATTGAAAGTATATTCATTTCACTCACTCACTTTGTCAAGCAATTTACAAGCAACTTAAATTGAGCCTCGGAGAATCATAATGCATGTGAGGAACTGATGAGCCTCTGATTTTTTAATCTGTAGTAATACAATTTTAACACCATGCAGTGGATGAATTTTGAATGGATTAAGTGTATGGAATGAGTTGCCAGAGGAAGTAGAGGAGGCTGATACAATTGCAACATTTAAAAGGCATCTGGATGGGTATATGAATAGGAAGGGTTTGGAGGGATATGGGCTGGGTGTTGGCAAGTTGGACTAGATTAGGTTGGGATATCTGGTTGGCATAGACAAGTTGGACTGAAGGGTCTGTTTCTGTGCTGTACATCTCTATGACTCAAATAATTCAGATTAATGATTTGCGCCACTTTTATATTAGTGGTATATAGTTGCTGGGAGACCATTCTTGAGGAGTTAATATTAATAAGTTTATTCTGACAACAGAAGTGTAAAGGTACATTTTTAATTTGTCACCCAGGTGTGAAGCTGATATTGTTGACTGCCTGCTTACTGTTAAAACAGCTCAATTTTCAATTCCATAGAAGGCATGTTAAAAGTCTACCCTGTAGCCTATTTGGATTTTGATTCTACAATTCTACGAGTCAGATAAGAAAGCAAAATATTAACAGTGTAAATTTGGTTCATGGATATCAGGTTAGCAGATGCTTTTTCAAAACTTACACGTTATTGATAAAATTGGTGAAAATACATTGGAAAATAAATTCAACATACGTCAAATATGATACCTTTCAGAGGAAGTTGTAGTGTATGGATAATGTCACTGGATTAATGACACACAGTCTACTGTGATGGAAAATGAGTTTAAACCATGACAAGGCAAATGGTGAAATTTGAATTCTATAAAAAATCTTGTTAAAGTTGGTCCGTTGGTGACCATATAACTATTGTTGCTTGTTGTAAAAGTCATCTTCTTCACTGATGTCCTTTAGAGAAGGATTTCCACCTTTCCTGGTCAGTTCTACATGTGACTCCAGACCCACCGTAATGTGGTTGACTCTGAATTAACATTGGTCTATTGGGGATGGTCAATAAATTCTGGCCTAGCCAGCAATGCTCACATAATTATACATTGTACCCCCTAGGTACCTTTCTACATTCACTTACAATATGTGATTTTGTGTAAAACATTTTCTGGTGACACAGCCCACGGGGTTTGAGAGGGGCTCCAA
Organism: Chiloscyllium punctatum; assembly: GCF_047496795.1. Classification (NCBI taxonomy): domain Eukaryota; kingdom Metazoa; phylum Chordata; class Chondrichthyes; order Orectolobiformes; family Hemiscylliidae; genus Chiloscyllium; species Chiloscyllium punctatum. The sequence continues at coordinate 44,057,375 of NC_092750.1, read as the reverse complement.
CATCTTGGTGTACTGCAGCAGAAGGCCTGAATTTACATAGTTATCAGAATTTGATCTGAGATCTAGCTAGTGTAACAGCGATTTTGAATGTAGGACTCAATGGCAGTTGGCCTTATTATCAGACAGTACCAGTTTGGTGGTGGAAAAAGGAAAGCATTGTTTGATCTGCTGAAATTGTGAGGACTGAAGAAGATTTGACATCTAATATTTAGCTGAGCAAAGAACACTGATTGTAGTATGCTGAAAGTTCAAAGAAAAATTGTGGTGCAAGCAGTTCATTTGCAAAGCTTTTATCAATTAAAACCTATTAACCATTTATGTAAAATGCAGCAGTCGATTCAAACCAGACCTGCAATCTACTTCACCACTTTTATAGTCCTTTTTACATGGTAATAGGTTTCAGTCTGTGGTTCAATCTGTATTATCTTCAGGACAGAAAGAAGCAATTATTAATGTCCTTTAGGGAGTGAAACTGCTGTCTTTCCCTGGTCTGGTTTACATGTGACTCCAGACTCACAGCGATGTGGTTGATACCTAACTGTCCTCTGGGGTGGGCAATAAATGCTGGCCTGGCCAGTGGCATCCATAATTAATTATTTATGTGTTTGGGGGGGGTGGGGGGGGGGGGAGGGGAAGGGCTGTATTTGTATGTGTGGGTGTGTATACCATTTTTACAGTCATGGTGGATACTTAATGGTATGGACATGTTGGGTGTTTTGTAATATCATTGTCTTATCTGTGGAATTTCAGTGATAAATATTGGTGGAAAGAATATTATTAATAACGAGTAAGTTCACTGACATTAATTAAAGTAGCAGTTAGGAAAGGACCAATTGGAAAACAATGAAAGATGCAAAGGGGCGTGTTTGGAGATAAATTAATGAATAAACTGAAACATCTGTTCAGAAAGAAAAAGGTTTGGGAACAGTGAAAGGACAAAACAATTATGAAAAAAAAAGAATGATTGTGTGAGAAAACAGATTAGTAAGAGCTTAAATTTTAAAGTAGTGAAACATAAATTTAAGATTTGCATGGAAGGAGACTAATATACTGGTAGGGAGATTTGTTAGAGCTGCTTGGGAGCTCTAGGGGGGGGACCAGGGAGATGGTAAGGAAAATGATCAATCTGAGATTGGTACAGTTGAAAAAAAAAGTGAGCCAAACAGTCAGGGCAGGCAGGGACAAAGCAGAGGAATGATAAGTTAAACTGCATTTATTTCAATGCAAGAGGCCTAATGGGGAAGGCAGATAAACTCAGGGCATGGTTAGGAACGTGTAACTGGGATATCATAGCAATTACAGAAACATGGCTCAGGAATGGACAGGACTGGCAGCTTAATGTCCAGGGTATAAATGCAACAGGAAGAATAGAAAGGGAGGCCAAGAGAGAAGGGGTGTGGTGTTTTTGATAAGGGATACCATTACAGCTGTACTGAGGGAGGATATTCCTGGAAATAGATCCAGGAAAGTTATTTGGGTGGAACTGAGAAATAAGAAAGGATGATCACCTTATTGGGATTGTATTATAGACTCTCTAATAGCAAGAGGGAAATTGAGAAACAAACTTGTAAGGAGATCTCAGTTATCTGTCAGAATATAGGCTGGTTATGGTAGGGGATTTTAACTTTCCAAACATAGACTAGCACTGCCATAGTGTGAAGGGTTTAGCTGGAGAGGAATTTGTTAAGTGTATACAAGAAAATTTTCTGATTCAGTATGTGGATGTACCTACTAGAGAAGGTGCAAAACTTGACCTACTCTTGGGAAGTAAGGCAGGGCAGGTGACTGAGGTGTCAGTGGGGGAGCACTTTGGGTCCAGCAACCATATTTCTATTAGTTTTAAAATAGTGATGGAAAAAGATAGACCAGATCTAAAAGTTGGAGTTCTAAATTGGAGAAAGGCCAATTTTGACGGATTTAGGCAAGGACTTAAAACTCTGACTTGGGGCAGATGTTCGCAGGTAAAGGGAAATGCTGGAAAATGAGAAGCCTTCAGAAATGAGATAACGAGAATCCAGAGAAAGTATATTCCTGTTAGGGTGAATGGAAAGGCTTTTAGGCATAGGGAATGCTGGATGACTAAAGAAGTTGAGGGTTTGCTTAAGAAACAGAAGGTAACATATGTCAGGTATAGACAGGATAAACTGAGTGAATTCTTAGAAGAGTATAAACGCAACAGGAGTATGCTTAAGAGGGAAATCAGGACGGCAAAAAGGGGACATGAGATAGCTTTGGCAAATAGAGTTAAGGAGAATCCAAAGGGTTTTTACAACTATATTAAGGACAAAAGGGTAACTAGGGAGAGAAAGGGCCCCTCAAAGATGAACAAGGCGGCCTTTGTGTGGAGCTGCAGGAGATGGGGAAAATACTAAATGAATATTTAGCATCAGTGTTGACTGTGGAAAAGGACATGGAAGGTATAGAATGTAGGGAAATAGATTGTGACATCTTGAAAAATGTCCAGATTACAGAGGAAGAAGTACTGGATGTATTGAAACGCATGAAAGTGGATAAATCCCCAGGATCTGATCAGGTGTACCCTAGACCTCTGTGGAAAGCTAGAGAAATTATTGCTGGGTCTCTTACTGAGATATTTGTATCATTGATAGTCACAGGTGAGGTGCCGGAAGACTGGAGTTTGGCTAACGTGGTGCTACTATTTAAGAAAGGTGGTAAGGACAAGCCAGGGAAGTATAGACCAGTGAGCCTGACGTAGGTGGTGGGCAAGTTGTTGGGGGAATCCTGAGGGACAGGATGTACATGTATTTAGAAATGCATGAACTGATTAGGGATAGTCACCATGACTTTGTGCGTGGGAAGTCATGTCTCACAAACTTGATTGAGTTTTTTTGAAGAAGTAACAAAGAGGATTGATGAGGGCAGAGTGGTGGACATGATCTATATGAACCCAGTAAGACGTTCAACAAGGTTCTTCATGAGAGACTGGTTAGCAAGGGAAGATCTCATGGGATACAGGGAGGTCGAGCCATTTGGATACAGAACTGGCTCAAAGGTAGGAGACAGAGGGTGGTGGTGGAGGGTTGTTTTTCAGACTGGAGGCCTGTGACCAGTGGAGTGCCGCAAGGATTGGTGCTGGGTCCTCTACTTTTCATCATTTATATAAATGGTTTGGGTGTGAGCTTAAGAGGTATGGTTGCTAAGTTTGCAGGTGACACCAAAGTTGGAGGTGTAGTGGACAACGAAGAAGGTTACCTCGGATTACAACGTGATTTTAATCAGATGAGCCAATGAACTGAGGAGTGGCAGATGGAGTTTAATTTAAATAAATGTGATGTGCTGCATTTTGGGAAAACAGATCTTAGCAGGATTTATACACTTTGTGGTAAGATCCTAGGGAGTGTTGCTGAACAAAGAGACCTTGGAGTGCAGGTTCATAGCTCCTTGAAAGTGAAGTTGCAGGTAGATAGAATAGTGAAGAAGGTGTTTGGTATGCTTTCCTTTATTGGTTAGAGTATTGAGTACAGGAATTGGGAGGTCATGTTGCGGCTGTACAGGACATTGGTTAGGCACCTTTTGAAATATTGCGAACAATTCTGGTCTCCTTCCTATTGGAAGGGTGTTGTGAAACTTGAAAGGGTTCAGAAAAGATTTACAAGGATGTTGCCCGGGTTGGAGGATTTGACCAAGAGGGAGAGGTTGAATAGGCTGGGCTGTTTTCCCTGGAGCATCAGAGACTGAGGGGTGACCTTATAGAGGTTTATAAAATCATGAGGAGCATGGAAAGGATAAATAGACAAGGTATTTTCCCTGGGGTGGGGGAGTCCAGTATTAGAGGGCATAGGTTTAAGGTGAGGGGGAAAGATACAAAAGAGAACTAAGGGAAACTTTTTCATGCAGAGGGTGGTGCATATGTGGAATGGGCTGCCAGAGGAAGTGCTGGAGGCTGGTACAATTGCAACATTTAAAAGGCACTTGGATGGGTATATGAACAGGAAGGGTTATGAGGGATATGGGCTGGGTGCTGGCAGATGGGACTAGATTAGGTTGGGATATCTAGTTGGCATGGACGAGTTGAACTGAAGGGTCTATTTCCATGTTTTCACCTCAATGTCTCTGTGACACTTAAATGAAGAAACGTCCTAGTAATAGTCCCTGTCCCAAACCACTTGTTTTGTGAAAAGATTTTTTGCTTCTTTTACAAACTACTTTAATCTCTTAAATCTTTCCCCTCTTGTTCTTAGACCTTTCATAATTGGGGACATTTTCTCCCTATTTACTCTGCCCAGACTACTTATAATTTGAAATTCTTCCATCAGGTTTCCTCTTAGCCTTCACTTCTGCAAGGAATAAAGGCCCTGACCTCTCCAATCCATCTTCTTGTCTGAAATTTCTCATTCCTGGAGCTCTTTTTATAAATCTCTTTTGCAGTCTCTCTAATTCCTTCACACCCTTTATAAAATGTGGTGACCAGAGCAGAATACAATACTTCACCAGAGGCTGAATTAATGTCCCATAAAAGTTCAGCATAACTTCCTTGTTCTTGTACTTAGTGCCCTGATGAGTAAAGCTTTGGATAAAGTATGCTGTATTATCTACTCTCTCAACCACCTTTAATCATGTATGCACATTTACAGCATGGTCCCTCACCTCCTGCATCCTCTTTAGTTTGCCTTCCTATCAAAATGTGTTACTTCACACTTCTCCACATTGAATTTTATTGGCCCCTATTTGTCCTCTCCTCCAATTTGTCTGTGTCCTTTTGAACTGCTAATTAAGATCACACTATAGCTCTTGTTCAATAATTCAGAAATGTTGCTATACAAATATGTCTGCATGGGTTATACAAGTGCATTATTCTTGAAGGTGCAAAGTTGATCATAATGTTTGGCATTTGGAAGCAACAATCAAACAATCAAAGGTGCTGAGACACAACTTTGAGGAAAGGTACAGAAAGCTGAGATGTTACAATTTGTTTAACGCGTAAATGAAAACATCCTCTAAAAGAGATACTAATTAAACCTGCAGAGATGCACGGTATTGTAGTGTTACCAACATCTCCATTAGATGTGATTTTTGCTCTGTCCTGTTCCAGTGTGAAGTTAATATGAATATGCTGGGACTGACATTTTACTGTTGAGTCAAATTGAGGACGCTAAGTGGATCATGTGACCTGTTCAGAATTTTGACTGACAAGTTTTTGTGGCTCTCTTGTTAAAGGCTAATTTGGGTCCGGATTGTCATTTTCCGAAGAAGGTATGAGGTATTCTGCCTTGTTTCTTGTTAATAATTCCCAGGACAGACTGCAAGTCTTCAAGTTATAGGGAATGTCAAATTTTACTGGAAATGTCAAATTTTGTTAATAGTGTACTTCAAGCTGCCTATTTAATTTCATTGTGGAATAGGGGTAAGGTTTTAAAAGGTAGTTACTCAACATTTACACCTGAATACATAGAATCATAAAATTTTTATGGTGTGAAAAGAGGCCATTTGGCCCATTGAGTCTGCGCCAACTCCTAAAGAGCTTCGTTCCAAACCCAGCCCCCTACCTTATTTCTGTAACCCCCCATTTCCCATGGTTAATCCACCCAACCTACACATCCCCAGACACTAGATGTCAATCCATCTATCATCTATGCATCTTCAGACTGGGAGGAAACCGGAGCATCTGATGGAAACCTACACAGGGCGAACATGCCAGCTCCACACAGACGGTCACCCGAAGCTGGAATTGGACCCAGGTCCCTGGTGCCGTGACACAGCAGTTCTAACCACTTAGCCACTATTCTGTCTTTGTGATATAAGGCCCATGTGATTGACTTTGCCCTGGAGATGGGCTTTGAGAGGGGAAATAGGCCATAGAAAGCCATTACAGTGTTGGTTTGCAAGGTTTTGTTCAAGATATCCCTGCACCTCACAGGCAGATAAGGTTGCATGACTCTGGAGAGATAATAACAGCCAATCCCTGTTCCACCACACAGAATGAAGGTGGAATATGTGCTCACTTTGACTCTATGTGACTTGTTGAGCAAGTTTTCACATTTGTAGGAAGGTGGTAATGTTGTAGGTGTATTAGATTAGATTAGATTACTTACAGTGTGGAAACAGGCCCTTCGGCCCAACAAGCCCACCCCGACCCTCCGAAGAGCAACCCACCCAGACCCATTCCCCTACATTTACCCCTTCACCTAACACTATGGGCAATTTAGCATGGCCAATCCAACTGGCCTGCACATCTTTGGACTGAGGGAGGAAACCGGAGCACCCAGAGGATACCCACGCAGACACGGGGAGAATATGCAAACTCCACACAGACAGTCACCCGAGGCGGGAATTGAATCCGGGTCTCTGGCGCTGTGAGGCAGCAGTGCTAACCACTGTGCCACCGTGTCGCCCATTGAATTGACTTAGTTAGGGCTGCAGTTTTGAGAAGAGTAACTGGATCTGAATTGTTGGCTCTGCTTTCTTTCCACAGATGTTGGCAGACCTGCTGAATTTCACCAGTAGTTTATGTTTTAGAATCTACCTGCATCTGCCTTAAAATAGATGTAATGACCCCACCTCCACTGCCTCTGAGACAAAGTTCCAACTTCGCACAACCTCTTGAGAGAAGAATAATTCTTCCATCTCTGTGTTTAAAGGGTGACCCTGAATTTTAAAACAATGTCCCCCTAGTTCTGGACTGAACCACAAGAGGAAACATCCACATCCACCCTGTCAACACCATTCAGGATCCTCTATGCTTAAATCATGTCACTCTACGCTGTTCTAAACTCCAGAACAAATGAAGGATATCCTTAAATGTGGAGCTGGACTGCTCAGGGATGAGTTCAGAAAGCCCTGGTTCTTAAAAATGGCAGAGGAAATTTGGAACAACACTGCATCCATCCCAACCCCTGAAAACTCTGCTGAAGTTAGGTCAATTCGAAATTTCAAAACTGGCATTTTATTTTCTTTCAGAAAGCATATTGAGGGTCATGGAATTAAGATGATGCCAGAAACTTAAAGGTCAGTCATGATCAGAGGAACAGGCTTAAGAGGGTTATGGTCTCTTCTTGTTCTAATGTAATGTATGGAACGTCCACTTAGTCTTCCAAAAATAAGAAATGATCCCTGGCTTCTGACCATAAATATTGATCGAAAATGTTCACATTTGTAATGCGTTTTCTTTGGTAGAGAGCACCTGAGCTCCTACCAAGTTAATTCCTTTACATCTCATCGTTGTCTTTGTTTCTCAGTGTTGTTGTAAAGAAAGCAGATAGGTTATTGGTTGAGGTGTAACTCTTCTTCAGGAATAAAAATGTAAAAGTTTTTGAAAAGTTGACAAGGAACGCTAAAGAATAGGAGGTAAGGAACTGTAGTCCATTCCATTCTCCTTCCATTGAAATAGATGAAGTTAATGTACTGGTGTTTCTGTGATAGGTGTATCTATTCTCTGTTTGGTAGGTCCTCTCTCCTCTTTCAAAAGCAGGCCCTTGCTTATATTTCAGATCTCGCTTCTGATTCAGAGTTTGTGATGTTAATTGGTCTATCTATGTCTCTATGTAAGTGCTGGCAGTGCATAGAACCACTAGAGGTCTGATGGGAAATGGCAGTGAAGTCACTGGGCCAGTAACATCAAAATTGTTATTATGCTGAGCTGAGAGATGTGAAGGTTAATAAAACACCTACGTTCACTGAAATCAGTTTGTTTATCACAGACCAAGGATCAAAACTGGTGTGGCCCCCACCAGCTTGTTTAATAATTTTGTCAATTTTTATATGAGGGAAGAATTTGGTGTTGAGCATATTTTAAGTTTGGAATACATATCCTACAATTTTTGCAATAGCAATCATTTCATAATAGCTATAAGGACTGACTAGGCTTAATTAAACTACCAATGGGGACTATTTCCTTGTGCTTTAATAACACTGTATGACAACTGACAAATGACAATGAACAATCTTGCATGGACTTTCTTTGAAGGATGATTATCAAATTATAGATGAATGCCTTCTGGGAATATTTTTATTCATTCATGGAATGTGAATATCATTGGTTGGGCCAGTGTTTCTTTCCCATTCCTTGAGAAGGTGGTGGTGAACTGCTTCCTTGAACCAATGCAATCCACTTGCTGCATGTACACCCACAATGCCATTCGGGAGGGTGTTCCAGGTTTTTGACCCAACAACACTGAAGGATTGGCAATGTATTTCTAAGGGGAGAAAGTGAGGACTGCAGATGCTGGAGATCAGAGCTGAAAATGTGTTGCTGGAAAAGCGCAGCAGGTCAGGCAGCATCCAAGGAACAAGAGAATCGATGTTTCGGGCATCAGCCCTTCTTCAGGAATGAGGAAAGTGTGCCCAGCAGGCTAAGATAAAAGGTAGGGAGGAGGGACTTGGGGGAGGGGCGTTAGGAATGCGATAGGTAGAGGGAGGTCAAGGTGAGGGTGATAGGCTGGAGTGGGGTGGGGGCGGAGAGGTCAGGAAGAAGAAGTCAGAATATTGAGTAGCTTGGAGAACTTTTCAGAGGAAACATTTAACAGTAAATACTAAGAAGTATTATCCTGAAATAATGTCAGCTGACAATTCACAAAATATCTTTCAGGGAATATCAAAATAGTGAACATTAAATATTTTTGTTGTAATTTTATGCGAGTTTTAAATAGTGTTATTGTGACTATATTTTAAATACTTTGGTTTATTGTCACCAAAAGATTTTGTTTCTGGCTGTGTGGTTTCACTCAGGTCATCTGTTTGTGATGTTGATTCAGAAATAATTGTCACCAGATAACATCCAGTCTGATGAGATCTTTCATTTCCATTCTGAGATGGCAGACAGTACCTTGGTTTGACATCTTATCTGCAAAACATCTTGCTTCCAAGCCTTTTCCTGTTCTAATCAAAATGTTTGAAGTTTGCCAGGGAGTTTCTAGTGGAAATCCATACACAGTCCTCAACAACATGCCTAAAATCAGGAATAATCGTGGATGGAAATTGTGAATGCAAAGTCACCTCTTCTCCTCTTAAAACATCATGTGTTGGTGTTGTAGTGGGAGACACTTTCTCTGCTATGCAATATTGATTGAAAACTGGTATTTCCTGTTCAAACACAGCAATTGCTAGAACCTCTTTGAAATATACATTCTTCATGTGTAAGCCAAGACACCTTGCTGCAAGCTATTTAGCCCTTGGGATATTCCAACTGAACTTGTCCTTCTCTCATAGGATGTCACACATACGCATCTTCCAGTTGGACCTCCAGATACCTTAGATTAGATTAGATTAGATTAGATTACTTACAGTGTGGAAACAGGCCCTTCGGCCCAACAAGTCCACACCGCCCCGCCGAAGCGCAACCCACCCATACCCCTACCTTTACCCCTTACCTAACACTACGGGCAATTTAGCATGGCCAATTCACCTGACCTGCACATCTTTGGACTGTGGGAGGAAACCGGAGCACCCGGAGGAAACCCACGCAGACACGGGGAGAACGTGCAAACTCCACACAGTTAGTCGCCTGAGGCGGGAATTGAACCCGAATCTCTGGCGCTGTGAGGCAGCAGTGCTAACCACTGTGCCACCGTGCCGCCCACATTCACCGTGCCGTACCTTCATTCCCTTGACCAAACTTAGGAGGATTGCAGTTGAGTGTAATGGACATGCAGCTATGACAAGTGAAATTCACGCAATGGCACTGATGATGTTAACTATGTTTATCTTGCTAGAATGCAACACTGATAAAATATAACAGAAGGTCGTGTGGTGCAGTGTCACTCTCCCAACCTCTGGACTAGAAGGTCTAACTTCTATTTCCATCTGTCCTGGAGATGTGTAATAATATATCCCAGCACGTTGATTAAAATATTTGATTTGCTTTTCAACCTTTCGATTAAGATCAAGTGTAGTATCAGTTCTCATCAGTTTAATATCTAATCTTTCACCTTATCTGTGGACAGTACTTTCAATTGATTTTTGGAGTACTCTGTGGTGTATTCTGACCACAGAAAGGCTGTTATGACACAGTTATGGTGCCTCTCCCTCTGGGCTAAATGGTTCGTGTTCAAGTTATACCTACGCTGGGGGTGTATCAAAACGTGTCTGAACAGATTGTTTTGAAAATAATTTTAAAAACAAATAACATGCTTTGTGGAAGTTCTTTAAAGTTAATTTGAGTTGCTCCTCAAGTCAAATAGATACCTACACTGTCACAAGTGCATTGGAACCTTTTGTTTGTCTATTTATTATTGAATGGTCAACTTAGAAAGGTTGTTTACTTTTGGAAAGAAATCTGCTTCATACACATGCATTTAAATAGGTATACAGTGGAGGTTCAATCCAGGTGCACTTTTCACGTATTTAATTAACTTGATTATGAAATAAACAGTGTTGACTCACAGAAGATGACAAGTTCCGATGGACAAACACTAGCGTGTTGGAGTTGCCGACTATCTGCATCCCAATACATCATCGGGTTTGAAGTATCTGCAGTGTTTGCTTCACTGATTAAATGCAGCAACTGCCATAATTTTCTCATGAATTATGGATGGTTAGGCTTTACAAATACATAAATATTGATGCCAGTCCAAACCAAACTCTAAATGGTAATTACTTAATTCCTGTATCACTAGACTCTCCTTTCCCTGGTCATGACCCTGATGTTTCTCAGTTTAATTTTTCTATCCAAACGTAATGAGGTTTGTGAGCAGTAACCTGTACTTCGGCAGGCCCACAAACTGAGAGTGGAACTGTACGGAATTATAAATTGTCTGCCACAGAATAAGATATTTTGTAATTAAAAGCATAAAATCTTTTTTTTTGTACTAACCAGTCCCTATTTAAAATGCATTATTTACTGTAAAATGAGTTTATACCAGTTTTCAGGATCACATTAAGGTGGCACAGTGATTAGCACTGCTGCCTCTCAGTGCCAGGTACCCAGGATCGATTCCAGCCTTGGGCGACTGTGTGTGTGTGGAGTTTACACATTCTCTCCATGTCTGTGTGGGTGGAGTTTTCACATTCTCTTCATGTCTATGTGGGTAGTCCTTCAGGTGCTCCAGTTTTCTCCCACTGTCCAACGATGTGCAGATTAGGTTGATTGGCCCACAGTGTCCAGGGAATTGCAGCTAGGTGGATTACATAAATGAGCAGTTACAGGGATAGAGTGGGGTCCAGGTTTGAGTGGGATGCTCTTTGGAAAGTCAGTGCAGACTCAATGGGCCCAATGCTCTCTTTTCTTATGCTATAGGAATTCAATAATTCTGTAATTTAGATATACCCTTCAGGTTTTCATTTTTAAAAAAGATACAAAACAACACTGCACATATAGCTCCAGCTCCAGTTCCAGATTCCCCACCCAACTCCACTTGTCGCAGCTTCTTCTACCTCACACCCACAACCAGATCTTAATTGGTGCTCTTGCTATATTTAGGAGAGGTTGATTCATGGAACGTGTTGCCCAGTGGCTTTATTATTCTTAGCAGTAGGCTGAATGTTTCTTCTTATGGGTTTTATATCGATAATACTGCTTCTAAGCTGCATTTTCAAACTCTTCACCATATAAAGGACTTCACTATTTATCATGTTTCATTATTTTTTCAAAATCTACTACCAAATTAAAGATACAGGCAGGCAGTATTTGCCCTGTCTATGTGCTTATCTGCCTGAAATCCTGAGTAAGCCTTGGTTCCTCACTGTCAATCCTGACACTTGAAGGATCAACTGATGACTGTGAAGATCACCAGTCAGGTTACGTCCAGAGTACTGCCTTGGAAGTACATCAATAAGCAAACCAGCACTGTAGGGGCAGTTAAGAGAAAGTGAAGACTGCAGGTGTGCTGGAGATCACAGTAGAAGAGTGTGGTGCTGGAAGAGCGCATCTGAGGATGCTGCCTGACCGGCTGTGCTTTTTCAGCACCACACTCTGCAGGAGCAGTTGCCATTGTCTCCTATTTTGACACATTTTGTAAGTTCACTAAAGGTAATTTGAGAAGGAAAGCTGACATTGGATCGAGCTTTTTTTTTATTACTTTTTGAATAAAATCTTAAGATATCTTTCACTCAATGGTGAAAGATCAATCTCAATTGTAAAATTTGACTAATAGACTTTTGGTTTTACAATCCTGTTGAGAGAACAAGCTATTGAGTTGGTAGCTACACATGAGATTTATTTATTTAATCTGTAGAACATGAACCAGAATTTATGAGTGATATATTGTAACTTGTTGAATCATCCAATTGTTTCTCATCTGCTGGTTTTGCATATGTTGACCAGCTGTACTACCTGTTTTTAATGTAGTTTCACAGGAAATATTTTATTTGCTGTTAAAAACCAAGTCATTGGTGTGATTTAAGTTTGACACAAAATGGAATTTTAGGACTCCTCTGATTACTTTGATAAATGTTCAGCAACTGCTTTGTTTTGCTGTGAAAATTCCTTTGTTCAGGGCTGGATGTGATTTTTTTTTAGCAGCTTCGGAGTGGAATGTAGATCACAGACTTGGAGCAGTGAGCTTGAATTGCCAGGTCAAATTAAATGTTCTTGTCGCTAACCTAAGCAAAAGCAACCTGAAGGACAGAATATTGGAAATGGATCTTGCAGAAGGACAGTGAACAATAATTCACATTGTTAGCCCCCCTCCTTGGCAGATTTGTTTCACATAGATTGCTCAACTGATAAAATGGAATCTGCAGCTATTTGTTCTGAACAGCTTGCCTATTTGACCACAGTTGGAATCTTCTGCCTTCCCTCATGGTGGCTTTGGTGGTGGAAGAGGCATTTAATCAGGCACCCAATCAGCCACCCTGGTGTAAGCCGGCAGTGGCCAAGGGTCACCATGCAGCTAGCTTGACAAGCCAATCCCTCGTGTGAATGTTGTGGTCTCCTCAGGCAAATCATTGTTCAAAGGCACTTTGACCTTGATTGAGAGATCTAGCATCAGGAAGGGATAAAAGAACGAAAAGGATTTTGGAAGCACGGAAGTGAATATTGTAGTCGAAAGACATTGATAATCGAGATGACAGAATGGAGTTACAATGATTGGCTGGAAAACTATCTGAAGTACGAAGCCTCAAGTTTTCAATCAATACACGATTGACATTTTGAAAGGATTTGAAGAAGTAAGTAGAGAAAGATTAATTTCTTTGTGTTGCTGACCTCAGGTTAAGAATTTCTTTGAACATATAAATAGGTGGTTACACGGTTGATTAGAATGTGGAATATACTCTGGGACAGATATTCATAATTTACCTCCACCACACTCTCTGGACAGCTATCTGACATTAAACCACACAGTTTGTAACTTTGGTGTAACATGTGATCTGAATGTGAGCTTCTGACTTCTTCATTATACCGTTACTAAGTCCAAACATTTCTCTCTCCATAATAGTCACTGACTTCGCACTTTTCTCAGATCATATGCTTCTGAAACTTTCATTCATGCCCTTGTTATACTCCACTAGAATAATAAATTAAACGTGTTCGCCTCCATACTAGGGAGGTGAAACACTGACTGGCTTTGCTGGATACCTCTCCTCTGTCCGTAAAAATGACCCCGTGCTTCCAGTTGCCTGCCACTTTGTCACACAATTGTGTTCCCTTGCCAGTGTTTCTGTCTCAGGCTTGCTGCAGTGCTCTAGCAAGGCTCGCTTTAGGTTGGAGGAACAACACATCATTTGGGGACCTTATAGCCTTCACGACACAACGTAAGAGATGGATTTGCAGAAGGACAGTAAATAATCATTCACATTGTTAGTATCCCAGTCCTTGGCAAGTTTATTTTACATAGTTTAAATTAGATTCCCTACAATGTGGAAACAGGCTCTTCGGCCCAACAAGTCGACACCAACCCTCTGAAGAGGAACCCACCCAGACCCATTTCCCTCTGACTAATGCACCTAACACCATGGGCAATTCAAAGGCACTTTGTCCTTGATTGACAGATCTAACATCAGGACCATATGAAAGAATGAAAAAGAGGTTGGAGCCATAGAAGTGAATATTTTAAAAGCTTCAGAGTGAGTAGATTTTCCTCCAGTTCTGAGGAAGGGTCACTTGATTTTTCTCCACTGATGTTGCCAGAGCTTTTTCAGCAATTTCTGTTTTCATTTCTGATTTACAGCATCTGCGCTTCTTTCGGTTTTTACCTTCCTCCATGTTTGTTACTCACTTCTACGCTCCTAGGTCCTGTTTTGTATAGGTTATTCCCAGTGTAACTATCCCATTTTCAGCTCGTTGTGTTTTCCACTGTCACCTATTTGGCATTTACTACAGTCAGCAATCCCATTGCCCGCCTCCCCTTTTCTCTTTCTGTCTGGGCACCACCCTCATCTGTTTGCAACCTCCCATGCACTGTCGTCAGCATTAATCTTTCCTAATTGCTTTCAGTCTGGCAAAGGCTTACTGGACTCGAAACATTAACTTTGTTTTTGTCTTCAAAGATGCTGCAAAATCTTTTGAGCTTCTCCAGCACTTTCTGTCTTCTGTTTCTCAACTATTCCATGACTAGTAATCTTGAGGTCATCCAAAGCTCAACCGTGTTTGTTTTAACCTGGAACAAGTCCTAATCTAGCCTTGCTCTTGTTGACTGACGCTGGTTTAATTGATTTGGAGATGCCGGTGTTGGACTGGGGTGTACAAAGTTAAAAATCATACAATAACCTGGTGTTGTGTGATTTTTTTAACTGGTTTAATTCTCATCTTTGTTTTCAAATCCTTTTCTGTTCTTTCTCCTCTTCACCTCTCTCTCTGTAATCTCCTCAAGTATCATAACTCTACAAGGGTATCAGTCTTCCTCCAAGCTGAGAGCTATCCTGCCTTTGCTGCCACTAACCCCTCTCCCCTCCCCACCCCCATGTGTAGTCACCCATACTCACCCATACATGTTTTCTTTCTTGACTTGAGACCTCAGGCTCAAATAGTAGCACTGGAAGCTGCTAAGTACTGAACAGATAGAGCTTCCAGCTAACCACAGACTTAATGGGTATGAACTTGCAACCCGAGAGTCCTTGATCCTGAGAATGAAGACACACGGTGGTGCTTGAATGGAAAACGATGCAGTTTACCTTTGCAGTAAGAGGCAGGTGGTTACAATCCCTACTGTCAATGTTAGAAATATAATTTATTTCAAAAAGCCAGATTCAGTTCCAAACAGAGCTGAAAATGTGTTGATGGAAAAGCGCAGCAGGTCAGGCAGCATCCAAGGAACAGAAGAATCGACGTTTCGGGCATAAGCCCTTCTTCAGGAAATCTTATGCCCGAAACATCGACTCTTCTGTTCCTTGGATGCTGCCTAACCTGCTGCGCTTTTCCAGCAACACATTTTCAGCTCTGATCTCCAGCATCTGCAGATCTCACTTTCTCCTCAGTTTCAAACAGGTTTGGTGATTTTTACAGAGAGTAAAATTAATACTTCAAGAATGGTTACAGTACAGAAGAGCAGTTCGACTAGTTACAGTTCCCTGCTTTTTCTGATTAACCATGCATTTTTTTCTCCCTGTGGATAATTATTCAATTCTCTTTAGAATTCCATGATTGAATCTGCCTCCACCATACCCTCAGGTAGTGCATTCCAGATCCAAATCACTAACTACATGAAAAGGATCTTTGAATATGTTTGCTGCATAAACAATAATAAAAATATTTGGTTTATTAAGTCGAAAAAAGAGCTGCACAGACTGAAAAACTTGAACAAAAACTTGAGAAAATGCTTGAAATATATGTGAAAAAACAAGTATAATACTTTGTCAGAGTCCCCAGTTCAATTGATAAGTCTCCATCTGTTGTCTTTTGCTGTACATATTGATGAAGCTACTATGCATTCCCACAATTTATCAGTTTCTTTATTATTTGGGTTTTTCCCCTCTATTTAGTTCAGGCCATCTCCACTTCACAAGCTTCAAAATAGATTTCCTTCTATGATGTTACCAAGTTCACTCCAACAGTTAAATTACACAGATAATGAAGCTCAAGTTAGTGCACTGTGCAGAGTTTCTCAACATTGTGTGCCAGGTGTCAGGATGATTGGCTTGGAGCTTTTAGTACAGTAGGACTTCTTTGGAATGTAGGAGTTGCCTTGGATCTGCTCCTCATTCTTTTTCATTGCCAAACATAGTTAAAAGGGACAAAGTTCAGTTCTTCTCCTATCCTATTGCTATTGAAAGACTTGCTTAGGGTTTTAGACTGTAAGATCCAAACTAGATTCCTTAAGTCTTGGATGTAGGGCTAGCAACCTGCAGTGGACATTTTATTTGAACAGACTAAATTAACCAAGCTTCCCCTTCTGTACAGTTGAAATGCTCCTGCTCTCAGGCAAACTTCCACCTTGAAAACCTGTGAGCACAAGTCGATGTATATTCACTGGAGCTAGCAGTACATCTGCAGCCTGCTGATGTGCAATGTTCCAATATTCTCGCTTTACTTATCAAACCTGATGGAAATTGAAACCTATCTTCTGTGTATTCTTTGTAGAAAAATAGTTAACTTGAGATTAATAAATATGTTGTGATTTCTTCTTAATATTGAATAGAGGAAGCCTTTTATTCCCCCATGCGGTAGTTATAGTAGCATATCACATGGAAATATGTTATCAGTAATAAACAGTTATGCTGTCTGTGAAATCATTTTAAACAAATCCTAAAAAACATAGAAGAGCTAAATTAGGCTATATGACAGAGCATGGAGGATGTTGTAAATGTAGTTTTTAAATGACGGAATTCCTCTTCAGAAATGAAATGTGAGCATAAGAGTTACAGCTAGTAAGTTTGCAGATGACACCAAAATTGGAGGTGTAGTGGACAGCGAAAAAGGTTACCTCAGATTACAACAGGAACTTGACCAGATGGGCCAATGGGTTGAGGAGTGGCAGGTAGAGTTTAATTTAGATAAATGTGAGATGCTGCATTTTGGGAAAGCAAATCTTAGCAGGATTTATACACTTCGTAGTGAGATCCTAGGGAGTGTTGCTGAATAAAGAGACCTTGGAGTGCAGGTTCATAGCTCCTTGAAAGTGGAGTTGCAGGTGATAGGATAGTGAAGAAAGCGTTTGGTATGCTTTCCTTTATTGGTCAGAGTATTGAGTACAAGAATTGGGAGGTCATGTTGCGGCTGTACAGGACATTGGTTAGGCCCCTTTTGAAATGTTGCGTGCAATTCTGGTCTCCTTCCTATTGGAAGGATGTTGTGAAATGTGAAAGGGTTCAGAAAAGATTTACAAGGATGTTGGCAGGATTTGACTGTAGGGAGAGGTTGAATAGGCTGGGGCTGTTTTCCTTGGAGCGTCGGAGGCTGAGGGGTGACCTTATAGAGGTTTATAAAATCATAGGATAAATAGACAAAGTCTTTTCCCTGGGGTCAGAGAGTCCAGAACTAGAGGGCATAGGTTTAGGGTGAGAGGGGAAAGATATAAAAGTGACCTAAGGGGCAACGTTTTCACGCAGAGGATGGTACATGTATGGAATGAGGTGCCAGAGGATGTGGTGGTGGCTGGTACAATTGCAACATTCAAAAGGCATTTTGGATGGATATATGAATAGGAAGGGTTTGGAGGCATATGGGCCAGGTGCTGGCAGATGGGACTAGATTGGGTTGGGATATCTGTTTGGCATGGACAATTTGGACCGAAGGGTCTGTTTCCATGCTGTACATCTCTATGACTCTAAATGATTCTTAAACAATAATTCATCACTTTAAATTACAACAGTTCATAAAAATTCTGTTAAATAATCTGTTAGATTTGAAAAAGAATTTTTTGTTTCAACTATCTTGTTTGGGATTGTTGTAAATGGCATGTGTTTCAGCAGGAATGATGATTGCAAATACTGAAGAAATGCCTTGAGCTAAGATTTTTCAGGCCATTCATTCTCCAAAGATTTGAGTGATTTTAATGTTGCTTCACATGCATTTTTATTTGATGTTTTGCTTATTCCTTAACGAAAAGAAATAACACCAGGCAGACTATGCAGCATCGACCTAGCCACCTAAAATGACACTAGCAAACTTGTTCTGTCAACTCGACAAATCAGGAGAGTTGTGACAAAATTGGGAGAGCTGTCTCACAGACCAGTCAATCAGCAGCCCAACATCGTCATGATCACAGAATTATATCTCACAGGAAGGATCAGAGATTCCATTATTACCATCCCTGGGTACTGCTGTCCCACCAGCAGGACAACCCATCTGGCAGTTGTGAAGGAGATGCTCCGGGAGTAATAACCAGTGACTCCACTCTGCCCCGCTCCCCTGCCCACAGTGCCCACTCCCCCACTGAAAGTTTATGGCATCTGGGTGAAACGTTGTGCAAGGAAACTTGTTGGTAACCATCTAGATAGGTGCAAGTGAGGACTGCAGATGCTGGAGATCAGAGCCAAGATTAGAATGGTGCTGGAAAAGCACAGCAGGTCAGGCAGCATCCAAGGAGCATCCCTGATGAAGGGCTTTTGCCCGAAACATCGATTTTCCTGCTCCTCGAATGCTGCCTGACCTACTCTAATCTACCACCTAGACAGGGCAACTTCATTTGTCTGTAACCAAGAATAGCTCAGTTGCACTATGGCCGACAGAGCAGGGTGAGTCCTAAAGGATGGTCCTGCAGCAAGTGATGAAGGAACTAATGGAAAATTCTATTTGACTTCATCCTCATCAATTTACATGTCACATATGTATCAGTACATGACAGTATTGGTAGGAATAACCACTGCATAGTCTTTGTGAAGATGTTCTTCACATTGAGGGTAACCTCAATTATGTTGTGTGGCACTACCACCGTGCAACATAGAATAGATTTTAAACAGATTTTGTCCTGTCTTCTCGAAATGCTGACATTTTTTTCTCTTTACCCAGATGCTGTTAGACCAATTCAAACTTGAATTCCCCTTGCATACTATCATATATACTTACTACTGAATTTTGTCTCCTCTTTGCCCGATTACCTTTTGTTAAAAACTTCCTAATTTATTTTCACAAACACAGAATTTAAACATTTAAATGCCTGTTAAAGATGTTTCCTGTGATGTCGTTGTATGGAGCTTCCATTCCCCATTTCCTGCTCTTCACTGATAGCCATTGTTCTCTATCCATTGTTGTCTGATTATATATACGCAAAGTATAACTTTCTGTGTAAATGGAGCTGTGTAAAATAAATCGACCGGTGTTTGTTATCATGAGGGATTAAAAAATCATTTTAGGCTCTCCTCACGTTTAAATAAAGTGAATTTTTAAAAAAAAAACTCATAACCTTTCATTAATCTGGGGGTTCTGGTACAGGTCAAAATCTGAAATGGTGAGCTCAGAACCCAGCGTGGCATATTTGGAATTGAATTTGATAAGTTTAGGAATTTGTGGTTTGACATTGTTGAAGAAAATATGATGACGGTAGCTAGTGGCTTTGAACAAAACAGTAGTAGACAGCCTTTCTTACATGCAATTTCAAACCCACATTATGTGACATTTAATATACTCAAGGTAACTAACCTGAGGAATTAATATGGGTTTGCTGTCTTTCTGTTTGAATGTATTACCTTGCAGAATCTGCCAAGCAATCTGATCACAATTTAATACAAAATAATTCCATCTGATTAAATATTGTTAGCTGGAGATAATTGTAAAAATTAATTTCAAGAAACGTGTTCTTGTTTAAAGTGCACTCAATTCAATCAAGTACAGGCAACAGAATAGAATGGAATACAGATCCATTATGTATTAACTGATGTGGGAATTACTAAAAAAAGTCATGTATATTCATAAATATTGATTTCCTCTGAAAGAGACAAAGTTGGCATTCATCTGTGCAGTGCAAGGATAAACTAGTGTTTTAATTTTAACAGGGCCAAGATGTGACCAAAGTAACCTGGACAATTTTCCCATTTGTTCTGTGTTAGCTGAGGCAGTGAATGTCATTAGATTGTTTGGGGCCATTTCTGAGAGTAAGGGGATTTGGAAGTTTGTGTCACAGTTAAAGCTCTTTCTTCCCCAACTAAATATTGAGAGCCACGTACTCCCTAATATCAGGTACTGGACAGTGAATGAGCTTCATAGATTTTTTTTGATAGTTCAGGAATGCCAATGTAAATTGTAGCACAGCTGTGTCTATAGTTTTTTGAGGGCTTGGGTTCACTTTAACTTGACTTTATTTTGAAAACGACTCCTTCAATCACCAAACCATTTGTTTCATATTGTAGTTTGATATTGTTCTTATTGTATGATTAACTTGGTTGCTGATGTATTTTGAAAAGGTCTGTTTAAGCTGATTACCTTCCAACCATAATCACCTTTCCTAATTACAATGCAGAAAAAGAAGATTTTTTAAAATCAAAGTATGCTTGGTGTTTGAACAAATGAAACAGTGCGTTCATCTGGTTTCCACAATGATGATTGTTTTAATGATCAGTGTATTGGTTACCCGATGGATAATCCTTATGGGGGGGGATACCATTGCACTGGAAGTGATTACAGTACATCTTACATCAACATGAAAGAGCTACATCAGGAAACCTTTCAGAAGAAAAGCACCGGGGTTATGTCAGAAATAGATTTGTTAAATAATAAAGAAAGTATTGTTCTGTCTCCCTTTTTGCATTATATGAATAATGAAACAAATCTTTTTGATTGTTTTATGTTATTGGTATAAAGTTCAGCATGCTGTACAGGTAGTTCTGGGATGATGTGCATTTGGGCAGCATGATTTGGCCATAACAACACCGAAGAATTAGGGAATGGTATTTTGGAGAAGGCTTACCTCCATTGGCAGGAGGGATCAGTTTGCATGCTTTGTTCTGTGCCTGTGCCGATGTGTATGCCAAAACATCCGGGTCGTCTGTGCATGCGCAATGTCTGCACTGGTCTTCGTGCCGTTCTGCGTATGTGCCAATGTCAGCTGCTGACAGAGCAGCTTTCCATGAGAGGTACTGTCCAGAGAGCAGCTTTCTTACATTTTTTGACTGTGCTGTGTTAATAAATATGATTTGAACCTTCGTTCAGGCTGTGCTATAGTTTGCGTTAGACTTTTGGGTGAGTTTTGAGCGATCGTGAGTAATATTTTTTGCTGGTCTGCCCCAACCCCACTTTCCCCATAGGCCCCATTACTTCTATTAAGCAAACTTTTGCTGGAAAGCAACAATGGTGTTATAGCAAAATTATCTGTGCTTGGAAGTTTCTAACATGAAGGTAACTCTCTTTATGTGCGACTAGAATGGCCGTCTCTTGAGTTTCAGAGAGGTTAGTTCCGACATTGCACATTCTGCCCCGTGTTTAGATATTTATAGGCACACGTTGTATAAGATTTAAAATTGGAACATTTTTTCCCATACTTATATGTGCCATACTCAGGTACCTGTTTATATTTTTACCATTTGTGTGATATGTTTATGAATTTGTATCAACAAAGTAAATCAAAGAGTAAAGTTCTGATCCCATCTGTAGCATTTGCCCTGTCGAATTTTGAACCTGATGAAGAACAGCTACATGAAAAGACAAGTCCATTCCATCTGGCCTTTCTGGAGTTATAGTTCAAGAACACATAGTTAAGAATAGAAATAATTGAATTGGCTGGAATCAGGGAGCACATTCCTATCCTGCCATACTTTCACATACCTTGGCATCAACTGGATGTGGAACTAATATCCTAGCTTTTTTTGTTGCCCTGGGGGTTGGAAGTGGGATGTGGCAGCTGGATAGTGGTTCCTTTCCCAATGGGACAGATGCCAATCCAGTGTTCTAGATTATTGACAAGTCCACAATACATTAAAATCTTTGCTCTGAAATGTTTTCTCTCATTTTTTCATTGTAAATATCTATACAGAAATGTATAATTATTATCTTAAGGAATCTCAGTTATGGGCTGAAATAATTATGCCACACAGATTCTAGTCTTAAACAAAAATGTTCATGATACATGAGTTAAGTAAAACAAGTACTATAATTTAACACTGTTTTCCATGAACCTATTTCATTTAAACCTAAAATCTGAACAAACTCACTCCTACAATGTTTTAGTTGTGCCCAAGAGTATGTTTTTTTGGAGCTTGCTGGCTGTGATGGTTCTATTTCCAATCTCCTGTACAAGCTTTAAGAAGGCAGATATGACTATTTTAATAGCTATGCACTTGGACTTCGCATTCCAAGAATGGGTCCTACAGTCAATCCGGTTTAGTGACTTCAGATCAGGAGCATTCCTGATTTCTACTCTGCTCATCACTCTTGCTGCCAGCAGATGCATAATCCTTCTCACAGCTTGTAAACTGACTGCCTGTTGCTGGGAGGAAAGCACGTAGATAAATGCAAAAGGAAACACTGCCTTCCTGCAATTTGTCGCATTGTAGCCTCATTTATGATGTCGCATACAGAATAACTTTGATCCCTAAACTTGTATTTTGATCTGAAAAGAATATAGCTAATTTAAGGTCTTTTTACACTTTGTTTTCAAACCTTTTCTTTGGTGTAGGACTGACATTTCGGATGAAGAAACTGTCGACATCAGGTCACTCCTAAGACTCAGAGGGGTTACCCATTGTTCAGCATCTGCACACTTGCAACTCTGACCTTATTAAACAGGCTACTCATCTGATTGCAATAACTTTAAATTTCTTTTTCCAATTACCTTTCATTCAAAAGTTAATATTCTACCTAAGGTATCATCTTCCTAAAACCTGTGAATAATGAAATTCACATAATCACACTGTACTTTTATATTTATGAATAAAACTAAGAACTGTGGATATAGAGATCTGAAACAAATAAAAGCAGAAATTACTGGAGAAAGTCAGCAAGTCTGGTAGTGTCTGTGGAAAGAAAACAGGGTTAATGTTTTGAGTCTAGTGACCCTTTTTCAGAACTGATAGCAGCAGGGAAGGGTGGTATTTATGCTGATGTTAGGAGATGGTTGAGACAAAGGAGAGAATGGATTTGTTGAGGGGGACCCAGAAAAATAGAGAGAAAAATAGATAGATAGACAAAGGAATTGTCGATCGGATGTCAGGGAAGAAGAAAAGCTATATATGTGATACTGGGGACTATGAGTGAGTGAAAATAAGTTGGCTCTGCTAAAAGCAAACCATGTCATGACAGGACCTGGGATGTGGAAAGAGGTGCTGTAAAATTATTGAACTTGATGTTGAGTCCTCAAGGCTATGAGGTTCCCAAGCGGTAGATGACGTTTTGATCGTCCAGCTTGCATTGAGTCTTCCTGAAACACTAGCAGGCCTGAGACAGAAATGTTGGTATGGGAACACGATGTGTGTGTTGAAATAGCAGGTAATTGCAAGCTCAGGTAATTTTAACAGAACATTGGATGACCACCTGTCTGCATTTCATCTCCAACGCAGGGGAGATCACATTGTGAGCAGCGAATACAGTAGACTTGATTGAGTGAAGAACAGGTAATCAATGCTTCACGCGGAAGGTGTCTCTGGGACCTTCTTTAGTGAAGAGGGAGGAAGTAAATGGACTTCCCATGCAATTTGCATGGGAAGGTGCCGTAGAGGTGTGAAGGAGTGTTGGGAGTGGAGAAGGAATGGATCATGGTGCCCTGGAGGGAATGGTCCCTGCAGAATGCTGACAAGGGATGGGAGGGGATCCTGTGTCAAGTGCTGGCAACCTGCTGGAGCTGACGGAAATGGCAGCTGATGATCTTTTGGATGCTGTGGAGTGGGAAGTGAAGACCAGGAGATCCTTCACTGTTATGAGAGAGAAGAGAGGAGAGCAGAAGTGCAGGAAATGGGTTGGACACCGCTAAGGGCCCTGCCAACCATGGTAGTGGGGAGTCATCGGTTCAGAAAAAGGTGGACATCGCTGAGGGCCCTGTGGTCCAACTCGTTCATGCTGACCTGATATCCTACATAAATTTAATCCCATTTGCCGGCATTTGACCCATATCCCTCTAAACCCTTCCTATTCATATATCCATGCAAATGCCTTTTAAATGCTGTAATTGTACCAGCCTGCATCACTTGCTCTGCAGCTCATTCCATGCATGCACCACTCTCTGTCTGAAAAAGTTGTTCCTTAGGTCGCTTTTAAAACTTTCCCTCTCACCTCAAACCTATGCTCTCTAGTTTTGGACTTCCTCACCCCAGGGAAAAGACCTTGTCTATTTATCCTATCTATGTCCCTCATGATTTTATAACCCTCTATGAGGTCACCCCTCAGTTCTGATGCTCCAGGGAAAATAGGCCCAGCCTATTCAGCCTCTCCTTATAACTCCAAACCTCCAACCCTGGCAGCATCCTTGTAAATCTTTTCTGAACTCATTTAAGTTTCACAACATTCTTCCCATATTAGGGAGACCAGAATTATCAGAAGGAAGAAGGGTGCGAGTCTATATAGTCCAGGTAAATGGGAGTTGGTGAATTTGTAGTGTATGTCAATGGCTAATCTATCCCTTGAAATGAAAGTAAGAGTTGTCAAGGAAGGAGTCAGAGATGGACAGGTGAAGGTGAAAGCAGGATGGGAATTGGAAGCAAAATTAATAAAACTTTCCAATTTCAAGTGAAGGTAGGAAGCAGCATGTATTTACACCTCGACATGAGTGTCTATTGGCTGTTAAGCCCCATATCTCTCTTCCAAATTGCTGGACATTTTGCTATTTCATAATAGGTTTATAATGTAAAATCAAAACCTATTTGAAAAGGAATGGAATGCATTGAAAACAGCGGTTAGGATTCCAAAGAACTCTTATTTACAAGCAAAATGTTCTGAACAGCCATGAAGATACTTGACAGTGTTGGAGTAAGGGCCTTACTATATGCTAAAGTTCTTAGAATTTCCAATGGGTGGATGTCAGAGCTTAGTTCCAAGTGTTGCTAGCAGATGACCGGTCTCCTTTTGACATCAGTAATAGATCGAAAAAAACTTTTCTTGGATTTGTATACTGTCTTTCATAACTTTGGGACATTTCAAATTGCTATGCAGCCAATTTAGTGCTGTCAGAGGATAGATGCTGTTGGAAACGGTAAAGTCACCACAGTCCTACTGGACCACAGACTATGATCACCTTAAAGAACAACACCAGTGGTTGTTAGAGGTTGTGAAGCAAAGTACTTAATTGTGACCTCAGCCGGTGCAGGAATTGAAGCCGTGCTATTGGCATTAGACTGCAGTTGAATCAACCATCCCACCAACTGACCCCCAGAAGCTATTGTAGGAGATGCAAGAAACAATCTCTGCACAAATAGCAATGTCATAATGACTAGATAGTCCATTTTTAAGTGATATTGATTGATAGAAAAATATTTGGCCCGGACACATGGGAGAATTCTCCCATTCTTGTATAAAGGAGTGCCACAGTATATTTTATATCCACCTGAGAGAGCAAATAGACCTTTGGTTTAACATCTATGCAATGTAAAGCCAGCCTCTCTGGTACTGAAGGAGAAACAGCGATCACAGCTAGAGGCCGATTTTGGTCCCAGCATAACCATGGAAATTGTGACCTGGGAAACTAAACATATGAATTAAGCTCTTAAGTGTTGACATGCATTAGCAATAATGGCATTTTTGAACTGTTCAGGGCGTTGAGTAAAATTTAACAAAAAGAGTAAATACACACCAATTCTATTAGTGGGCATCTTGAAAAGGAGATGCTGGTACATATCCTTTATACTAATTCTGCATTATGTATCAATGACAAAGGCATATAGTTCATAAAAAATAGATCTATTTACAGTGGATGTTTGTTCCAGTGACAATCCCATGTTTAATCAAGTTTCCTTGTTTGAGATGTGTTTTCACTGGCTATATTTTATCACTGGTATTTGAATATGATTAAAACTTTAAAGAATGATCATCTGTTTGTTAGCAAGTCAGATCTTATCATTTATAAAAAAAATACAGGCTCAGGATAATTTGATTGCACTAAGAATTGTGTAATCTTTGCGACAGGAGCAGATTTGGATCCAGCTGTTAGCTCCTGTCAAAACATTGTTTATAGTAAAAGCACAGTGGGCTCAGTCTGCCTACTGCCATCTTTAGTGTTACTAAACACAGCTATTTTGGCAGCTAGGACTAAAAACACTGCTGTGCTGCATATCTTCTGCTTAATTATTTGCAAAAAAGAAAAATAGAGGCACTTTGGCTTCAAGCTAATCACAGTTGCCAAATTCATAATAACTGCTTTACAGCATTTATAAAGATACAATATATTGTACCTCCTATGTGAAACTTGGCAATAGTCTTTTGCAGTTTTAAAGTGATGATACTCCTCTATCTGCTTCCTATATTTTTTGATTCTGTAAGTCCCATTAGACCAAGTAGTGTGGTTGTGAAGACCAATGACCTCATTCATGTTAGACCTTGATAAATTGGCTTTTGATCCAGGAGGCAGCTCAGTGATAAGTCCTTTGTAAGGGTAACATTGGGAATACGGAAATGTGGTGCGAAGCACTGCAATAATAATTTTCGTCCATACAGTTCCAATTCTTGGATTTGCTTTGATGATTCAATAAACAAATGTGCCACATTATATGGTGCAATTTCAAATTAGGTTATCCTAACATTGTGGCGAATCAGCCAACCAGCTGCCTGAATGTAAAACAGTTGCAGTTGTTTGGTGGATTGGTGTGAAAGGTACATAATCTGAATGTCTATTCCTGCTCGAAGCTATTGAATTTGCAAACAAAATGTCTAAGAATGCTATTGGACTAGGGTACTACTCATACTCGGAGTTTGACTTGAAGAATACTCACTTTGGAGAGATAACGGAAGGACTACCACATTTAAAAAAACAAGCCATGTACAAAGAAACTGCCTCTTGGGAAAGGAATATAGATACGTATTTATACTTTTTTTTTAATTTCAAAAATATACTTTATTCATAAAATATTTTGATGATCTGTACAATTGGTCATGCCATACATACGTAAACATTCCATTTCTTTGTATACAGAGATCGAGTAATCATTCATATATACAGGTCTGTAGTTTACCATCCATATATTTAACTGGGGCATCAGCAGAGCCCATTTACTGCGTGGGCCCCCTGTTCTTTGGCGGGCAGACATTACACGGTTGTCTTTCCCCACCGCGCCTTGGCGGCAGCTGCCCCAAGTTTCAGTGCGTCCCTCAACACGTAGTCCTGGACCTTGGAATGTGCCAGTCTGCAACACTCAGTCGGGGTCAACTCCTTCAGCTCGAAGATCAACAGGTTTCGGACAGACCAAAGAGCATCTTTCACTGAGTTGATGATCCTCCAGGCACAGTTGATGTTCGTCTCGGTGTGTGTCCTGGGGAACAGACCATACAGCACGGAGTCCCGCGTCACTGCGCTGCTCAGGACGAACCTCGACAAACACCACTGCATTCCTCCCCAGACTTCCTTTGCGTAGGCACATTCCAGAAGGGGGTGTATGACAGTCTCGTTTCTCCGCCCCCCCCCCCCCCCCCCCCCCCCCCGCAGCCACTTCAAGGGCAGCGTGCGGTGCGACAGAGAGTCTGGACATGCATAAAGGATCTCACAGGCAGAGCCCTTCTCACCCCCAGCCAAGCCATGTCTTGGTGCTTGTTGGAAAGTTCTGGCAATGAGGCATTCTGCCAAATGGCTTTGTCAGTCTGCTCAGGGAACTGCTCGACAGGATCCGCCCTCTCATTTTCCCAAAGGATCTCAAGGACACTACGTGCTGACCACTTCCTGATGGACTTGTGGTCAAAGGTGTTTTTCTTCATAAATTTGTCCACGAAGAACAGGTGATACGGAACGGTCCAACGACTTGGAGCGTTCTGCGGCAGTGAGGCCAGGCCCATCCTTCGCAACACCGGGCACAGCTCGAACCTCAGTACGCAGTGACACTTGGTATTTGCGTACCGGGGATCCACGCACAGCTTGATGCAGCCACACACAAAGGTGGCCATCAGGGTGAGATTGGCATTGGGTGTGTTCTTTCCCCTGTTGCCCAGATCTATATACATCAAGTCCCTTCAGACCTGGTCCATCTTTGATCACCATATATAATGGAAGATGGCCTGGCTGACTGCAGTGGCACAGGTTCTGGGAATAGGTCAGACCTGTGCCACATATAATAACAACACTGACAGTGCCTCACACCTAATGACCAGGTTTTTACCTGCAATGGAGAGTGACCGTAGCTTCCATCTGCCCAGTTTCTGCCTCACCTTCTTGATATGCTCCTCCCAAGACTTGGCACATGCCCCAGCCCCTCTGAACCAAATACCCAGCACCTTCAGGGGGTCGGTCCTGACGGTGAAGGGGATCGAGGATTGGTTGGCCCAGTTCCTGAAGAGCATGGCCTCGCTCTTGCCTCGGTTGACCTTGGCTCCCGAGGCCCGTTCGAACTGGTCTCATATTCACATGAGTCTGTGCACAGACAGCGGATCCAAGCAGAAAATGGCGACGTCATCCATGTACAGGGAGGCGTTATCCTGTAAGCCCCCGCTGCCAGGAATGGTCACCCCCTCAGGCTCGCATCCTTCCTGATGGACTCGGCAAATGGCTCTATGCAGCACACAAACAAGGCAGGAGAGAGAGGGCAGCCCTGCCTGACTCCAGATCTGACTGGGATGCTGTCTGATTCCCACCCATTGATTGAGACTGCACTGACAATGTTGGTGTAGAGCAGTCTGATCCAATTGCAGATTCCCTCCCCAAAGCCCATTTTGGAGAGAACATCTCTCATATACATATGTGATATCCTGTCAAAGGCTTTCTCCTGGTCCAGGCTGATGAGGCAGGTGTCCAACCCCCTGTCCTGCACGTAGGCGATCGTATCCCTGAGGAGTGCAAGACTCTCAGAGATCTTCCTGCCCGGTACAGCACAGGTTTGGTCAGGGTGGATCACCGATCCCAGAACAGACCTGACCCGGTTGGCAATGACCTTTTGACAAGATTTTGTAATCTGCATTTAATAGTGAGATTGGTCTCCAATTTTTGATTTCCTCCCTCTCCCCCTTCTGCTTGTAGATGAGGGTGATGATGCCTTTCCTCATGGATTCACTCTGGTACCTGCCTGAAGCATACAAACATACACCTCCAGCAGGTCCTGGCCAATCAAGTCCCACAGAGCGGAATAGAGCTCGACCGGTAAGCCGTCGCTTCCGGGAGTTTTATTATTTTCGAAGAACTCGAGGGCCTTGGTCAGCTTGTCCAGAGATAGCAGCTGGTCCAGTCTCTCGTGTGTTCTGTCGTCTAAGACCTCCGTGATAGAGGACAGGAACGAGGCCGCGCTGTCGGTCGGCTTCGAGTCATACAGACTAGCATAGAAGGATTTGCTGATCCCCAAAAGCTTCTCGTCAAAAGGAAAAAGGTAGCTTACATAAGGTGGAGGAAGCTCGAGTCAAGCTCAGCTCTAGAGGATTACAGGCAGGCGAGGCAGGAGCTCAAAAATGGTCTGAGCAGAGCCAGGATGGGGCACGAGAAAGACTTGGCAGAATGGATTAGGGAGAACACAAAGGCGTTTGTGAGGAATAAGAGAATGGTCAAAGAAAGAGTAGGGCTGATCAGGGATAGCATAAGGAATTTGTGTGTGGAGTCTGAGGAGGTTGGGGAAGCCCTAAATGAGATTTTTGCTTCTATCTTTACGAAAGAAGCGAACCTTGTAGTGAATGAAACCTTTGAAGAGCCGGTGTGCATGCTGGAATGGATAGAGATAGAGGAAGCTGATGTGCTGAAAATTTTGTTAAACATTCAAATTGACAAGTCGCCAGGCCCGGACCAGATTTGTCCTCGACTGCTTTGGAAAATAAGAAATGCAATTGCTTTGCCACTGGAGAAGATCTTTGCATCCTCGCTGTCCACCAGAGTCGTACCTGTGGACTGGAGAGAGGCAAATGTAATTCCTCTTCAAGAAAGGAAATAGGGAAATCCCCGGCAATTACTGACCAGTAAGTCTCACGTCTGTCATCTGCAAGGTTTAAGAAAGGATTCTGAGGGATAGGATTTATGACCATCTGGAAGAGCGTGGCTTGATTAAATGCAGTCAACACTGCTTTGTGAGGGGCAGGTCATGCCTCACAAACCTTATCGAGATCTTTGAGGATGTGACTAGAAAAGTTCATGAGGGTCGAGCTATGGATGTGGTGTATATGGACTTCAGCAAGACATTTGATAAGGTTCCCCATAGTAAGCTAATTCAGAAGGTCATGAGGAAGGGGATACAGAGGAACTTAGCTGTCTGGATACAGAATTGGCTGACCAACAGAAGACAGCGAGTAGTAGTAGAAGGAAAATATTCTGCATGGAAGTCTGTGGTGAGTGGTGTTCCACAGGGCTCTGTCCTTGGGCCTCCACTGTTTGTAATTGTTATTAATGACTTGGATGAGGGGATTGAAGGATGGGTCAGCAAGTTTGCAGATGACACAAAGGTTGGAGGTGTCGTTGACAGTATAGAGGGCTGTTGTAGGCTGCAGCGGGACATTGACAGGATGCAGAGATGGGCTGAGAGGTGACAGATGGAGTTCAACCTGGGTAAATGCGAGGTGATGCATTTTGGAAGGTGGAATTTTAAAGCTGAGTACAAGATTAAAGATAGGACTGTTGGCAGTGTGGAGGAAGAGAGGGATCTTGGTGTGCAGGTACATAGATCCCTTAAAATTGCCACCCAAGTGGACAGGGTTGTTAAGAAAGCATATGGTGTTTTGGCTTTCATTAACAGGGGGATTGAGTTTAAGAGGCGTGAGATCTTGTTGCAGCTCTATAAAACTTTGGTTAGACCACACTTGGAATACTGCGTCGAGTTCTGGTCGCCCTATTATAGGAAAGATGTGGATGCTTTGGAGAGGGTTCAGAGGAGGTTTACCAGGATGCTGCCTGGAATGGACGGCTTATCTTATGAAGAGAGGTTGACTGAGCTCGTACGTTTTTCATTGGAGAAAAGGAGGAGCAGAGGGGACCTAATTGAGGTATAAAGATAATGAGAGGCATAGATAGAGTTGATCGCCAGAGACTATTTCCCAGGGCAGAAATGACTAACACAAGTGGTCATAGTTTTAAGCTGGTTGGAGGAAAGTATAGAGGGGATGTCAGAGGTGGGTTCTTTACACAGAGAGTTGTGAGAGCATGGAATGCATTGCCAGCAGCAGTTGTGGAAGCAAAGTCATTGGGGACATTTAAGAGACTACTGGACATGCATATGGTCACAGAAATTTGAGGGTGCATACACGAGGATCAGTGGTCGGCACAACATCGTGGGCTGAAGGGCCTGTTCTGTACTGTACTGTTCTTATGTTCTATGTTCTATGTTCTCATGATGTCAGCCTGAGATGACGTTATCGAGCCATCTTCTTCCTTCAGGCTGCTGAGCATTTATACAGGGCTCGGCATGGTTCAGAGTATTCAAAACACTGTGCAGCCATTGAAGAACTTGTAAATATCAATTGCTGACTTACTGTTCAGTAAAGATTGGTTATTTTTATTTTCCTGTATTTTTGTTTGCGGATTGAAATGAGAAACTGACAGGATTTTAAAAACCAAGGATTTTGGAAAGAATTGGTTGCTGCACTTTTTAAAAGCTATCAGGAAAGCAGAAACGCAAGCTCTCTTGCTTTAAAAGCTGGTGACTGACATTCATTGTAAGTGCTGCTAACGCTGTTATTGGTTCAAGAAGTCGGGGGAGGAGGAGGCTATTAGCTGGTTCCAAACAAACTGCAATTAAGGGCTGTGCACAAATGGAGACCTCAGCCGGCAGCAAGTCGCTGATTGGTCCAGGGACGAGTGACTGATTTTTGATGAGTTTTGGTTTGTTTGGCTCCCAGGTAGATGTACAGCTGTACGTATGAATGTTTGAGCAGGAGGCATCGCACCTCATAAAAGTAAGGTGTGGACCCTTTCTCTGCAGCAAAAAGCAGCTCAAGCCTGTAGAAAGCAATGTTGTTTTTCCTCATTATTTGCTGAAGGCTGCGGCTTTAAATCATGAAGTCAGAGACATTACATGTGTATACCAGTCACCCAATGCCTCCTGCAAGCAAGTGAAAATAGCTAGAGAAGGAAAATTGAGGAACAGCAAGTCTTGACAAGTTTCAAATAAAGATAATCTCAGTGGTTCCTCTGGACAGGGACCATTGGACAGCCTTCCCAATCTTTCTTTCCACCAAGGGCACCTATTTCATTTGTTTCTCAGTTCATCTGTCTCTATGAATGTAGTTTTTTTACAATTTAGGGTTTTGAGAGTTTTATCCAGAAGAGTTATATGTAAACATTTCATTGTTATTTACTTATCGCTAAAAACTGTTTATTTTATAATCAATAGAAACCTGGCCCGTGTTTTTTGTCAGTTTGTGTCTAAAAGGCCAGTTGGGGAATTTTATGTACTTTCTTTGATGTTTGTGACGGCTCTGGTAGCAAGACCAGATTTCCAGATGTTGTGCCACTGAAGTTCAACAGTTGAGAAACACTGCACCCAATATGCACAAAG
The DNA here is from genome assembly GCF_047496795.1 of Chiloscyllium punctatum. Taxonomy (NCBI): domain Eukaryota; kingdom Metazoa; phylum Chordata; class Chondrichthyes; order Orectolobiformes; family Hemiscylliidae; genus Chiloscyllium; species Chiloscyllium punctatum. The sequence continues at coordinate 44,025,083 of NC_092750.1, read as the reverse complement.
CAAGCTCCCACAATCAAGAATGTGATAATTATCAGAAAACTTGATTGATATTGATTGAGAGGTAACTATCAGTAAAGCAGAGAAGCAAACTCTCTTGCTTTAATGGTTATTTGAAAGCACAGACTGGCCTCTGTTTAAAAATGTCAATATTCAGGTTGACTGACATGAAAAGAAGTCCTGCTCAGTCTGATTGCTTTGAGCTGCTGTTTAGCCCCAGGGAGCTTAATTATTTTTGCTGTAAATGTTCAGGAACCAGATCATGTCGAAACCTTGGTTAGCATACAGAAAATGCGTATTCGCATCAAGAAAGACTTGATGGATAATGTAAGAATCGTGAAGGCTCTTTGAGGAGGCAATCAATAATCCTTTGATTTTATGAAGAATTAATAGTGCATTTTTAATGGAATTTTCTCAGCCTGCAAAGAATCATGGAAAACCGCATTTACTATCCAATTTGTGAACTGGGCATTATCCCATAATGCAATAATGATCAAATATGCTTAACACATCATGAGGAAACCCAGTAAACAGATGATTCTCAGTCATTGTCTGTCCACAGTGTGAGACAGTGGTATCGAGACCTTCAGACTGAGTGACTTCTCCAAATGAGTAATGACTTTTACATTAGATACTGCTAGTTGACATTGCATCTAGCTACTCTAACAGCAATTAAATCAAAATAAGGCCAATTTATCAATAGTATTTGACATTTTTATGAGGCATTTCAGAAATCAGAATTGCATATTTATCTTTTGTACAGAATGCGATTAAAAAGAATGAAATTTATTTGACACCAATTTGATTTTTTTTTCAAAATGGAGTTGTAGTTCTTTTTTTCTAAACTTTCAGTAAATTATTGTGCTGAAATATTCTTCATTTACTATTCATGACTGTGTATGTGTAGGCTGTATGTTCCTTAAGAGAGAGAAGGAGAATCACCCCATTGTTCACAAGTGTCCACAGGAACTAGGTCAGAAGTAACAATAGGCAGAAGCTAAGGAGAGGCTGTGCTCAAGAGGAAAGCAAAGTAAAACAGATGGCTAAACAAATGGAGAAAGAACAATTAAAGACAACATGTTGCAATAGCTGCATTGTCAATTATCAAAACTCCAAACTAGTTTGCTGTCAGGAAATCTACTCTCTGCTTTTCACCATGTTTCAAGAAAAGACGTGAACACAGTGTGATTTTTATAATGATAACATGAAAATATTAAACTACTTCATATGCAGCAGGCTTGTGTAATGTGTTTTGATTGTTGTTTAATAGCATACATTGATCAACAAAATAAGTGGGTATCTAAAGATGTGTAGTACAGTGCTGCTGAAATTATACCTTTTATTTGAAAATTGAAGAGCTTTCCATTAGTATCATTTGTTCGGGAATGCAAAGACTATTCAATAAAGGAGGGTGTTAATTTTTCTCATAACACCTAAATATAAAGAAAGATCATTGTTCTTTTTAAAGTGCATTCTGAAGAGGGTGGCTGTCTATGCAAGAACATTTGTCTATTATTGCAAAGAAGTGCAATTAAAAGTGGCCTCTTAGCAATGCATTACACTTGTTATACAAAAGGACGGAAAGACATGAGACCACGATTACTGATTTCCCGCTTTAGTAACTACTGAATATGGTGAATTAATTTGATCTTTTTAATTTCATGGGCGAGTTGCTGTCTTTGTTATTACAGGTTACATTTAAATTACAGTTTTATATTATTCCAAACTATAATCTGGAGCCAATTCTCTGGGCTCCAACTAACAAGATTTTGGAAGCATTATATCACATAATGTCAACGTTGATAATGGTGCTTCAGTTGTTGGGCCGGTTCTTGACTTACCAGTTAAATTTTGGTTTATGATAATGTCCTATAGGTGGTTCATACTCCTGTTGCGCTGACTCCACCCATTCTACTGATGTCACACACAGTCTAACTTTCGATGGGAACAGATCTATCAATACCAGTTCGCTATGGTGTGAATAACTGTACCTGACCTAATGTAGTTGCTTTCATGCAATTAACCTTGCTATGGAAGAACAGTTTCTTATTTGTTAACATTTTTCTCATGGTGCCTTCCCTACCACGAATGACTAGATGGGCTGAACATACAGCAAAGATGATGCAGTGAACTACTTCGTACAATCCTTCCTCATACTGTTAGAGTTGGCAAATACCACAAGATAGCTGAGTGGTTATCTGGGAAAATACCAGGTTTTTGCAGTAGAGAAGATCTGAGCCCCACCAACAGGTGAAGAAATCTCGAAGATTCAAAAGTATTGTTAAAATTCAAGCAAGCATGTTTGCCATTTTCAAGCATTGCTACTTTAAAAGACACTGTCAGGCAGCAGCTGAAACAATTACTGACAGAGAGAGAGAGAGAGAGAGAGACAACAACATGCAATGGAAGCAGATCAAAGGTATACTCAGCACCGCAAAAACAAAACTTCATTCAGAAACTAATAAGTGTTGATACAAGAATGTGGATTAGGGTAAGAGTGAAAAGCCAGCCAGACTTGAAACATACAGAGGCCTTAATGAATGATACTCTGTTACGAGCAATTAAATGCTGCATGAGAAGGTCTAACAAACAATTAAACAGCTAGAAAAGAATTGGGGTCACAGAAATGAAATGGTCTCACAATTTAATTTAGCTGAAAATGAGATAATTCAAAGAAATCTGCTAAGTGTTTAGCAGAAGAAGAAAATTCAGGAAAAATTAGAGATTATAGGTCGCAGTCAGAATTTTCTTTCATTTAAATGAAGTGTGTTTTAGACAATCAAAAGTGGGAAAATGCCAAGTTCACCTGGGAATAAATGGGAACATTTGGCAACAGAAGCTGCATATGTCCTGTAGGAAGTAGATAGCCACAATTTTGATCATTAAAAAGACAGGAAACGCCAATAAACATTTCAGAGTCCCCTATTGAACAAAGAACAAAGAAAATTTACAGCCCAGGAACAGGCCCTTTGGCCCTCCAAGCCTGAGGCAATCCAAGTGTACTGTCAAAACCTGTCAGTCAATTCCTAAGCACCTGTATCCCTCTGCTCCCCACCTACTCATACATCTGTCCAGACACACCTTACATGAATCTACCGTGCCTGCCTCTACCACCTCTGCTGGCAATGCCTTCCAAACGCCCACCACCCTCTGTGTGAAGTACTTGCTGCGTGTATCCCCCTTAAACATTCCACCTCTCACCTTGAAAGTGTGACCTCTCATTATTGAATCCTTCATTCTGGGAAAAAAAAACTTGTCTCTACCCACTCTGTCTATGCTCTTCATGATTTTGTAAACCTCAATCAGGTCCCCCCTCAATCTTCTTTTTTCTAAAGAAAATAAACCCAACCTACTGAACCTCTCTTTATAGCTAGCACTTTCCATACCAGGCAACATCCTCGTAAACCTTCTCTGCACCCTCTCCAAAGCGTCCACGTCCTTTTGGTAATGTGGCGACTAGAACTGTACACAGTATTCTAAATGCGGCCGAATCAATGTTTTGTACAATTTTAACATGACTTGCCAGCTATTATACTTAGTATCCCATCCAATGAAGGCAAGCATACTATATGCCTCCTTGACCACTCTATCCACCTGTGCAGCAAACTTCAGGGTACAATGGATCTGCGCTCCCAGATCTCTCTGTCTATCAACTTTTCCCAAGACTTTTCCTTTCATTGTGTAATTTGCTCTAGAATTAGTCTTTCATAAATGCATCACCTCTCATTTGTCTGGATTGAAATCCATCTGCCACTTTTCTGCCCAACTCTCCAGTCTATCTATATCCTCCTGTGTTCTCTGATAGTCCCTTATGCTTTCTGGTATTCCACCAATCTTCGTGTCGTCTGCAAACTTGCTGATCATACCAACAGTGCCCTCTTCCAGATCATTTATGTATATCACAAACAACAGTGGCCCCAACACTGATCAGTGAGGAACACCACTGGTCACCTTTCTCCATTTCGATAAACTCCCTTCAACAACTACTCTCTGTCTCCTGTTGCTCAACCAGTTCTTTATCCACCTAGCTAGAACACCCTGCACACCATGTGACTTCACTTTCTCCATTAGTCTACCATGGTGAACATTATCAAATGCCTTCTAAAGTCCATGTGTATGACATCAACAGCCTTTCCTTCATCTATCAACTTGGTCAGTTCCTCGAAGACTTCTATTAAGTTGGTAAGGCATGATCTTCCTCGCACAAAACCATGTTGCCTATCACTGATAAGCCCATTCTTTTCTAAATATAAATAGACCTTATCCCTCAGTAACCTCTCCAGCAATTTTCCCACAACCGACGTCAGGCTCACTGGTCTGTAGTTACCCAGAATATCCCTACTTCCCCTCTAGTACAGGGGGATACCATCCAGTCCTCCAAGCACCTCACCTGTATTTAAGGATGCCACAAAGATATCTGTCAGGCCCCAGCTAATTCCTCTCTCACCTCCCTCAGCAACCTTTGATAGATCCCATTTGGTCCTGGGGATGTGTCCACCTTCATAGCCTCTAGCCTACCCAATATATCTTCCCTACTTACGTCACTGTGATCCAGACTAATCAAACTTCTATCTCTAATCTCAAGATTCATCATGTTCCTCTCCTCACTGAACACTGATGCAAAGTAATCATTCAGAATCTCACCCATTCTGTCAGGTTCGACACACAGCCTTCCTTCATTATTATTTAGTGGACCAGTCCTTTCTCTAGTTACCCGCAAGAATAAAATGCTTTGGGATTCTTCTTAATTCTGCTTGCTAAAGCTATTTCATGACCCCTTTTAGCTCACTTGATTCCTTGTTTAACACTTGTCCTACTCTTCTGATATTCCTCCAGGGCCCGTTCTGTTCTTAGCTGCCTAGACCTTATGTACGCTTCCTTTTTCCTCTTGGCTAGTCGTACAATTTCTTCTGTCATCCACGGTTCATGAACCTTGCCCTTCCTATCCTTTACCTTCAATGCGACATGCATATCCTGCACTATCTTTAACCTATCTTTGAAAGCCTTCCACATCTCAAATGTGGACTCCCCTTCAAATAGCTGTGTCCAATCCACATTTCCGAGCTCCTGCCTAATTTTGATATAATTGCTAAGAAACAGATTTAAAAATTTTGTAACAGTTTATAATTACTGCAGAACAACCAGTCGTACAATTTTAAGGTTAATTAGAGAATTTAAAATCCAGAAATGCAGTATAAAAAAAGTCCAGCAAAGTAAATACTGTAACATGCTGTGGTAAGGAGTCACAATGTGCAAACGTTATTGCAACAGAATGAATGCAGCATTTGTTTTACAAAGATACAAGCTTCAGGACATCAGATTAAAAACAGCAGCTAGTATGTAACAGTGCCAACACTGGAATAGTAAAGTCTAACAGGCATAAATGATGCTCAGCCAGGACAAAGAAATGCTATTTCTGTAGCGCTTTAGGTTACTTTCACAGAATGTTTAAAGGCAGAACACATTCCAGAGGAGAAATAAGTAAAAGATGTACATGTACAAAGATGTCAATACTTTAGCTTTCTTTTGGCCTGGCTGAGCATCATTTATGCTTGTTAGCAGTGATATCCCAGACATTCTGGAGGGATCGTGATCCAAATTTAACAAAACATGTACATGTCACTGTTCTTCCTGTTAATTTTAAGCTTGACACAGGAGTGCGTCACTGTTCTTTCAGATCAAATTCTACTGTTGAAAGAACAGAGTTTACAGCTGACAGATGTGAAATTCTATGGGATTGGAGGAATGGCTTTCAACAAAAAAAGTTAAGGTAGTCCGCATAACAGCATCAAGTGGCAGATGGACCAAACTCTCAGCCTTCCCATTGAGCAGAAAGGCTTGTGTTGTTCTCAACATTATTTGAAAGTTAAAAATCACACAACACCAGATTATAGTCCATAGGTTTAATTGAAAGGACTAGCTTTCGGAGCGCTGCTGCTTCATCAGGTGGTTCTGTGTTGTGTGATTTTTAACTTTGTACATCCCAGTCCAAAACCGGCATCTCCAAATCATGACTATTTATTTGAAAGTCTAAGTGCTGCAGCATCATAGCAGTAGAAGTCCTTTTGAGGTGGCATGACTCAAATTGTTCACCAGATGAGGCAAACTCAAACTGAGTACAAGATCATGTTAAGGAGGGATGCTAAAGTGAATGTCTCTGTATGGGAAAATTCCACGTTGCTTCATGACTCAAGTTCAGAAACAATTTGGGGGAAAAAAATGATGAGACTGAGTGAAATTTCCCTGATGACCACGCATGGTGACAATACCTAAACCATGTGAATATGTGCTAATAGAATACTGTTCAACAAAACAATAGCTGGGAAAGTGCACCTTGTGGCTACAGACAATAAAAGTATCGCAAAATTGTTGAGGAATAGAATTTTTACCAAACTTGATGGAAGCAGGATGTTAGGCAGGTACCATTAGATGAGCAATCAAAACTCCTGACTGCTGTTATTATTCCATTTGAGAGATCCTGTTTCAATAGAGCAACATCTGGGATCATCTGTTCTCCAGATATCTTCCAAAGAATCATGTCCAGTGTATTATCAGGTTTAGAAGAGGTCAAGTGCCATGCAGATGACATTGATACATGGGGAACCGATTGAAGAACACACCATAAATTGGATGTAGCATTCAAACTCCTAAAGGCTGAAGGACTTACTCTCAATGAAGAATATCATATCTTCTAAGAATCTGTTTACTTCTTGGGGCATATTGCTGACAAAGATGCAGTTCAACCAGATCTGCAAAGAACAAAGACTGTTCAGGAGTTCCCATGCTGAAATCAACCCTTGACACATAGAGATTTTGTGGTATGGTAAATGAATTGGCAAAGTTTTTGCTTCATTTGACAACTTCAAATGAACCCTTGAAGTAATTCCCCAAGAAAGTATAAAGATGAAACTGGGAGTCCTATCCAAGGAATAGTTTCAAAAGATCAAAGATGTGCTGATGTTCACAGATGTCCTGACCCATTACCATCTATCCTTTCCATTAGTTTGTTTCCTTTGGTGACAGACATTGCAGGATGCTGTCTGGAGCAACCAGATAGATGTCAGAAAACAGTGTATTATGCCTCTCCAGCATTGTTAGACATGGAGATATGTTAAGCAGTTATAAAGAAGGACAATTTCTCAGCATCTTCTGTATGAATGCAATTTTCAGACTATATCTTCGAGTGCACATGCTCATAGGGACAATAAACCATTGATCTCCCTACTAGGTAAAAACATACACAAAGAATGCCTCCACAGACACAGAAGTATTAATTTTAACTTATAAGATTTGCTAATGAAACAGAATATGTACAGAGAAAGCTACAAAAGACTCCAAATGCACTCGAGCTCAGGCTTACTGTCAGTAGTTTTTCTATGAATGATGAGTGATTTGTTGGTGAAATTGAATTGCACACTCAAGCTAAAGTAGTCAGCAATGCAAACGCATGCTCAATCAAATACAACAGGAACAAAAGAAAGGCTGTGAATGTATTCATCTCATTCATCAGAATTTCACTGAAGGTTGGCTAGATCAAAGGCTCGGTGTGTTAGTCATAAAGATCTGTTTGAGCATTGCCTGCATTTCACAATTACACATGACTTTCTAACGTTAGAAAGGCTGGTCATTGCAGCTTCATTGTGGCGACACAGATGTAACCAATTGCAGCCAAGACTTACTCTTCAGTGTGGCAAAGGTGGTTCTCAAAGGAGACTGAGGACATCATAGCTAAATGTGAATCATTGTCTAGTCAAAGACCTGAACAAGATCTGCTCATCCCCAGTACTTTCATCTTCAGACCATGGAAGCAAATGAGAACCAATCTGTTTGTTTGATGGATGTTCTTACCTTTTGCTGTTGCTGAGTTTTCTTGCTAGGTAGAGATGAAAATGTTGTACACCATCCCTACCACCAAGGTGGTTATCAGGATCTTGCATGAAATGTTTGCTACTTATTAGATTCTTATGTGGTTGTGTCAGACAACGGATTGCAGTTTGTCAGTTAGTTTTTCAGCCAGTTTTTGGCTTCAAATATGTAGCATAGTCAACAAGACAGCTATGGTCAAATGGAGAACCACAGTGTGGGATCCAGGCAGTTAGATCCTTTTTGATGAATAATGCTGACATGTGTACAGCCGTGTTAATTTCCTGGACAAACCCCATTTTAGTATGGCTTATCACCATCAAAATTGCTGATGGGCAGAAAACTGAAGAATCAATTCCATCTCTCACCAAGGAGGCAGACTGTACAGCTGAGCTCACATAAAGAAGTTTCTAAAAGCCATCTTTCTTATCACCACATGCCTATTCACTCTAGTAATTGCCGTTATGCAAGATGGTCACAGCTGGTCCTTGCACAATGGGTATGGATAAGGGACCCAAACAGAAGTGTGTGTCATTTAATATCGAATGGGGTCTTCATATCAGTCTGTAAGATTTGTTGTGGCAGAGTTCTATAGAATTATAGCTTAAATCATGGATGTGAAAACCTACCAGACCATTTAGCTTTCAGAAGTCCATTCTTCCTTTTATAATACCTAGCTACAGTAGTCCAAGAGACTATAATCCAGAATGGCAAGCGAATAATTTAGGGCCTCTCAGCACCTTGGCAGACATTGAAATTTGAACTTAATAAAAATTTGGCCTAATAACAACCATGCGACCACTGTTAATTGTTGTTTTTGAAAAACAGATTCAATAATGCCCATTTGGGAAGAAAATCAGACCTGCCCACTGAGTAATGACATGCTCAAATACTGTGGGCAGGAGTCAAAATCCTCATTTGCAAAAAGGGCTTCGGGTGCCAAAGTGACCCGAGCATCAAAATGCCTTCCACTTCATCTGCATAATTCCTGCCCCAGTTTAAAATCTGCCCTCTTGTACCCAGATTCACTGACACAGCTTTCCACTAAGTGTGATTGAACCACACAGCAACTGAGAAACTAGCAATAGTTTTCCAGAAGCTTAAAGAGCCTTCAAAAGAAAACTTACACAAAATCAAGGGATTAGTAAGGGATCATGGATAGTTGACAGTGAGGCAGATGTCGCATACTGTGTCAATTGTATTGACAATATTGATAACTTCAACAAAATGCATTTCAAAATTATTCTTGCACTGTGCATCCTTTGCCTCAACCAGCACTGCATATGACAATTCATGAGCTTGAATTCTGACGCGTGGAATTAAGTTTTAGGACATGTTGGAATTAGAAATTTAATTGCCAAGCAAAATTAACTTTGTTTCATGCAACAATTTTGTATTAACTAATTATTTGTCTTCTGTCCAGTACAATGTAAATATAATGGGTTAAATTTACAGTTAATTTCGGGCACCTTAAATTCTGTGAATTATATATTGAAATATTGATTAAAATTACAGTGCAATTTTTTAGTATAAAAAGAGAGACCATGAAAATATCCAGTGGTTGACAAGTGGTAACTAATCTGTCTAATGGACAGAATTTAATGACAATTAAATATTTTACAAAGAGAATCCAGGTCAGATGCTGATGGATGCTTCTATGCATTCAGAGATTTCTACAAGCATGTTGAACAAAGATTAAGATTGATAATAAGCGTGTAAGTGTGGCTGTTAAATGAACTACTGTTATTGGACATGGAAGCAAATGGATTAGCAGATTGTGTGTCATTTAATATCGAATGGGGTCTTCATATCAGTCTGTAAGATTTGTTGTGGCAGAGTTCTATAGAAGTATAGCCTAAATCATGGATGTGAAAACCTACCAGACCATTTAGCTTTCAGAAGTCCAATCCACCCATTCTTCCTTTTATAATACCTAGCTGCTCCAAATAAACCTCCAGCACTGGCAACTGTTCCTTCAGCTTTTTATGATCAAAGCTTTTGAAATCATCCTAAAACCTTTCATCCTTTCTCATCTTTTAAGATATTCTTTATTGATATCTGTGGTGAAAATGTCCCTGCTGTTAGCATACAGTATTTTCTGACACCAGCATGATATCTGTGGTCATATCTGCTGGAACCATCTGGGTTTCCTTGGATGGATTCACCATTGCCAGTCCTTCTAACGCAGTGATACCAAATGGTGAATGTTGCCCACAAGAAGTCTTCAGCAGAAGGTAGACTCAATCTTGAAAAATAGATTGTATTTATTATCTATATTTGTTACATTACATCCAAGATGCAGGTGAATCTTTGATAAGATCTGGGGTTAGACTTAAGAATAGCCAGCAGTTAACAGCGCAAACGCAACAGGACTGGACAATACAAGTGAACACCTCCCAGGAATAGTCCTTAATAACCTGATGAGTGGATATTCTCTTATGATATCACTTTACCCTTTCAGAAACTAACTGCCTTATATAACACTTACAACCTAATACAAAGGCGAAAATGTTGGAAACCTGAAACAAAAGTACAAAATGAAGAATATTCCCAGCCTGCCTGGGAACAGAAAAACGCTTCACTTGGAGGACCTTTCATTAAAATCATATATGAGGAAATCTTGCAGGTGGGGCTATGACGATAGTGTTCACTTCATGTGAATCATATACTGTATGTAAACTCATGATGGACTTGACATTCATTAAATGCTGGGACAAGTAAACTATTCAGCTGCAATCTACAAAATGTTAGCAGTCATCTGCAGTAGGGTGTCAATTAATGCAGAGGTGAGGTGAGACTAATCTATTGTGACATTGCAAACAAAAAAACATGGTACCTATTTAACAAAAGATGTTATAACAAACTAGTGCAATTAAAGACATTGTGACCAGCAAAATATTGAAATTGTTTATTCAAATTAATTGTATAGCAGCCAATAGGATTAAGAAGGAACAAATCCAGCATCATCATTGTTTGTTTTAAGGAAGTCTTATCTAAATAAATGTTCTAAAGCTCCCCCTCATCCCTCCCCACTTCCACATAATGAAATAGGTAAACTTCAGGAAAACCGCAAATAATGTGGCACAGGAATGGTTTTGCTATACAGGTTTAAAGCAGGGAGTTTGGGAGATAGATAAGGAATTAGTTGAAAATGAGGAATCAGTGAATGGTTGTAAGGAAATTATGCTGAGTTAAGAAAATGGATTGACAGGAATATGTTAGAGATTGATGTTGTAACCTCCTCCCTTCCTACTGAAACTATTCCTGACTATACAAAAATACATGAAAGATTTGAATTCAGCAACAAAATAAGTTGGCTAAATTCACAGATAATTAAAGAAAACAGATGAGCCATGGAGTCTTGTACAATGCACTAAAGTAACTGAGCATTAATTTTAAACATAAAGTAAACCGAACAATGGTACCGAATATTATAGCGATGAGAGTAAATCAGCGAATGGAATCTTGGAGTAAGTAACTCATTTCTTGATTCCTCAAAGCATGCCTATGATCTGTAAGACGTAACTAGGGAAACTCACCACTTGCATGGAAGAGTACAGCTCCAACAACACTCGAGAAGCTTGACACTGCCTAGGACTTCATCAGTACCCCTTTCACCACCTTGAACATTCATTCCCTCCACCATCAGTGCATGGTAACAGCAGTGTCCATTCTCTACAAGATACACTGTAGCAATTCATTAAGAATCCTTTGATAACAACTTTCAAATCTGCAATGTGTGTAGACAAACAGATGGCTGATCCTTGGGAAAATCACCCCTGCAGGTTTCTCTCCAACCATCCTGACTTTGATCTATTTTGTTGTTCCTTTGCTGTAACTGGGTAAAAACAGTAGTTCAAGAGGGTGACTGTCTCGTGGTCACTTGGGGATGAACCATAAATGCTAGCCTTGTCACTGGCACTCACATTTCATGAACAAATGATAAAGGATGTGGAGAGTGGTCTTGTCCTATGGCTAGTTTTATACAGGTTGTATATGAGCATCATGTTGAGTTGTGATCAACCAAATAAACATCCAAACCTTGAAGATTGCACAGAAACTCCATATTGCTAACCGGCAGCATTAGTGTCATGACAGGTCAAAAGATGAATGATTTAGATTAGATTAGATTACTTACAGTGTGGAAACAGGCCCTTCGGCCCAACAAGTCCACACCGCCCCGCCGAAGCGCAACCCACCTATACCCCTACATTTAACCCCTTACCTAACACTATGGGCAATTTAGCATGGCCAATTCACCTGACCTGCACATCTTTGGACTGTGGGAGGAAACCGGAGCACCCGGAGGAAACCCATGCAGACACTGGGAGAACGTGCAAACTCCACACAGTCAGTCGCCTGAGACGGGAATTGAACCCGGATCTCTGGCGCTGTGAGGCAGCATGCTATTAGCTTTGAATGGAGATGAATGGGAGGGGACCTTATTGAGTTTGTAATGTTACATGAAATAGGAAATGTATAAGTGTAATACAACTTTTGAAAATAAACCAAAATTATAGGCAAATGATTGTAAGTACAAACTAGTGAAAGAAAAGTTAAAGATTGATATCAGAAAACAGTTACCTGTATAATGTCCAATGTAGTCACCTGGGTAAGGTAGTGTAGAGTAAACATGTCAGTTAGTTATTGTGATAAGGTGCTTGGAAAATTGGCACAAGGAGTGAAATTGTAGTGCTGACCGGAATGATGCGTGAAATTTGATATAATAAGACAAGTACTATTTATTGTATGAAGTATTCAATATGACCTATGCATTGCTGGTCTTTCAGTTTTATTAGGTATGGGCATTGTCACATTTACAAAACTTATCAATCAAAATATCAATCATTGTGCAAAACTAGAACACAGATTGGAGCTAAGCTTGGGAATAAATTTGGAGAAAAAAATTCTTATTGAATTTTTCAACTCAGATTCATTTTTTGTACTTTTGAAGAAACTTCTCATTTGGTATTAATATGTTTTTAATTGAATACAATAAAATTACAGGAATGTATTGCTGTGGATGACTTTTTTTTCTCCTGAGAATTTTTTAAATCATGGTTTGTGTTTTCTGCAAAGTAGTTATGTGATTATAGTCTCCTATCAAAGTGTTTCCTGGAATCTTCATTTATCAAGGGGTCTAGTAAAAGCTGAGAGTTTTATTTAATAGAAAAGTTAGATCTGAGTGTCATAACATATTTCACAATTTCTCAGTGTAATCGAAAAATTGAAATCCAACTTTCTCTGTTTTGTTCTTCATTGGAAAATGTTTTATGGTTTAACTATGAAGTGGTATAACAGCTTAGCCTCAAATCGATAATAATGACTACCATAAAATAACATCTATCAGTCCTTTTTGTTTCTCCTTCGTGCGTCAGTGCGCAACATTTTATTTCTTCTCTCATAATGCACAGATTCATTTTGTAGTGAACTGGCTGGAATGAAATATGACAAGGAAAAAAAGGCCTAAAATTATCTGTTTTGTGGTTGTTATTTGTCAAAATGGCGTGATTTCAATTTGACTTAATTTTGACGAACAGCCATTCATGTCAAGCATTAACTCTCCTTCCTTCTCCATGGATGATGCCGGATCAGCTGAGTATTTCTAGCATTTTCCATTTTTAGTTCAGACCTCTAGCATCTGCACAAATTTGATTTTACAACATTATTATTCTGTTAATTAAATGCTACTACCCTTAAGGCAATATAATGATTTTGTTAAATTTGTTCCTGTAATGTGGGTGTTCTTGGCAAGGGCAACATTTGTTGCCCATTGTTATTTGCTTTGGAGAAAGTAGTGGAGAGCTGTGCAGTAACTAATTTCACTCCGGTTTTTAATTATACAAGCTCTGTATATTATGTTAAACTAGACATTGGCATGCTGTAAAGCCGTTATCATTTTAATTCTACAAAGTACCCTTATGTTCCAATAATTATACAGTTACTAAAGTAAATGTAGCTGGACCAAAATATTACAGTAAAATATAATATCTGGTTTCCTAGGTCCTTGAACCCTTTATGTACACTTTGCATTTTACTTTTACCATTGCAGGTTGTACAGTGTCCTGTATGAGACCGGAGGAAGTAACTCTAAGTTTGTATGATATAAGACTAACTATTGTGGGAAATTAGAAAATTACTGGTTTCTTGATTTTCATTTTTTTAAAAATTCCTGCTGAATACCCTGTCTAGAGAAAATAGAAGCATTTCTGCTTATTGTGCTGTTTTGATGAATGAGCTCTCTGTAACACAGTCAATACATGGTTTCTGCAGATATTTGCAATATTTTATTAATGTGCTGGCTGTATACCTCTCCAATCTAGTTGCAAATCAGTTTAATAGAGTATGTTGTCAGAATGCAGTAACCTGAGAGATTGGATAGCTATTACAAGTTTCAAATTGTGGACTGAGCAACTTTTCACAAAGCTGCAGTGCTGTCTATCTGAAGCTGTCTGTTTGAACCATATTGTTTTCTGCTTTCTTTGTATATTTATGTTTATTCTCGGCTATTTTAAGGCACACACTTATTGATTTTTGATCAACTTTGAAACTTGGGCAAATGATCATGCACACAGGATTATTATCCAATGTTATCTTAATCATTCTGAGACATGACCTTCGATCCTAAGCCTAATTGACGGAGAAAGTCTTCTCTTCATCAGTTGTCTACACAGTGCTTTCTCAGTCTTCACCCTGTTTCTATTACACCCAGTCCATAATACACAAAGTTGATGCTAAATTGGCTGTCTTAACTTGGTGAGGCTTTATGTGTTGAAGTTTGATATAATCTGCTAAATGCTTCAATAATTAAATACCCAGGAAGAGACATAGAAATGAGAAATGCCCCAAGATCAATTGTTGGTCTGTGACAAATGATTTGTGCTCAGAAATATAAACCATCTACTTACATAAGGGGAAAATACTCAGATTATCTATTGCTAATCAGTGTTCAGTGATCGGTGCTGAAGAATATGTGTATTTGTTTGGATTGGTTATAATAAGGTAATTGGTTTCTGTTAATATAATTATTAAGCCTGCTCTTCACTGCTCATCCTGCAGTCACCATTTAGGTCAATGCATGTAACATAATAACTAAATTGAGCTAATTGGGTTTGGGAATGGGACCGGGGAAGAATTTGCTGTCAAGCATGGACCAAGAAGCAGGAGTGTGGACAAAACCAAAGGCATGATAAATTTTTTCATATATACCAAGAATGGTAAATACAGGAGTTTAAAAATTCCTTTCCAGTGCAGTGTTTCACTGAGGCTGCTCTTGATATTGAAGCTAAGTTCAGCAAGCTTTGCATCTCATTACATTATCTCTGACCTGGAAACATTAGGTTCAAACACTGAGTACCAATGTGGAGAAAGCATTCCATTATCCAGAATTGTTCGTTCTTCTGACTTGCATAAAAGTTCATATTAAAAAGGAAGACAGAGGTTATTGGATATTTATATAGTTAATTGAAGTTAAACTTGTAGTTTGTTTGATTTATTCCATTCAAGGAAAGGAGTTGAGCCAAATCTTTCACTATATATTTCATGCTCACTTCTTTTCCCCCGAGAGGTAGGGAGAAGCTTATCTGTCATTGTCAGGTCTGGCAAATCCCAAGATAGAAGGTAAAACTCTTTAACAGAACATTCTAAATCAGCAGGAATGATGCTATAAGGGCACTGTAGTCTTTTTAAAAATTCAGTACAATTCTTTGTGTTTTATTTTGTATAGTGCAGCAAAGAATAAGTTTGCTACTAGCCATTTTCCATTTGGCTCCAGAGTTGATATGGTGAAACCACTTGAGATTCTCAATCTTCGAGCTTACGTGTTGAGCTTTAAGTGGCATAGCAATTAATGACACACATTGCTTGTGAAAATCAATATCTTACCTATAATACTACAATGAGATTGGATTGAGAACAGATGACTCTGCAGTCCAGCATCGATTGAAATTATATAACATAAGTTTCGAACTGATGCAGATTCTAAGGCTTACTTACTTAGAGTTTGAATTGCTGATTTTGAGTTCAGTTTCACCAGTCATGTTTGGTTGCTCATTGAATTGAGAGAAAGAAGTTTAGAATTATAAAGCAATTACACCATAGACAAAGTGCCTTTCATAAATAAAATACTTTCATGGACACACACAATGTTGATTAGTTTGGACTTGGCATCCTATACTGTGAGTCAGTCTCAGGTTTTGTTTTGCAATGTCCTGCAAAGTCAAATCCACGGCAGCTTTCCTCAGCTGGGCCCGCTTCTTGCCCGTTCCCAGTAACACTTTTATCTTCAAGTGCTTATCCAATTCTCTTTTGAAAGCCACAATTGAATCCGTCATACATAATACTGAAGACTCTGTTTTATGTTGGCAAATGGAGTTTGTACATGTGTTGCACCTTTTCCAAAAAAAGGGAACTCATGGACAGTTAAAATCTTACTGCATCCCTATGCCCTGAGCAGTCAGAATCTACATGCCTGATCTGAGAATTAAGCTTGAACTGTTCTTGCTGCATCTCCATTTTGATGAAGACCAAGCTAATCAGCAATCTTTTCTCATGATGTCTCTTTTCTCACTAGTTTCTTGTGGCCAAGTTCTGATGAGTGCAAGATGAAAATGCTTATCTCCTTTTAGGAGCATTTAGATTTTGTACTATAAAATCTTGGTTTGTAGCAGACTCTCAAGCATTTAATACTATGTCAGCAATGAGATTGTTTTTCAATGGCAGTGCATTCCACGTTCTAATCACTCGATGCCTAAATAGGATTTTCCTGATATTGTCTGTTTTAACGAATCACTTTAAATTTTTACATATCAAACTGCAAACATTTGCTTGCTATTTATGGGGAGTTTGTGCAATAGTGATAGTATCAATCCACTAATAATCCAGAGGCCCTAGCGATGATATATTTCATATATTTTTTTTAGATTAGATTACTTACAGTGTGGAAACAGGCCCTTCGGCCCAACAAGTCCACACTGCCCCGCTGAAGCGTAACCCACCCATACCCCTACATCTACATCTACCCCTTACCTAACACTACGGGCAATTTAGCATGGCCAATTCACCTGACCTGCACATCTTTGGACTGTGGGAGGAAACCGGAGCACCCGGAGGAAACCCACGCAGACACGGGGAGAACATGCAAACTCCACACAGTCAGTCGCCTGAGGCGGGAATTGAACCCAGGTCTCTGGCGCTGTGAGGCAGCAGTGCTAACCACTGTGCCACCGTGCCGCCCTATATTGTCCACAACCCCACCCAGGTTGTTGACAGGATGTTCTGTGAATAAGTTAGGAGGTAATCGCTCCTTCATACTCAAATTAGCTGTTTCGGTTGGGTATTTTTAAGTAGGTTGACTCCACTTAATAACTTTGGAATTCGTCCTGTACAGTAATGCAAATTATCAGCCATCTTGTAAAGCTGCCATTTTAAGACACTTGAATATGATCTTAGTCCTCTTAAAATTTAAATCAGTAGTTTTGCCTTCAAATCTATCACATTTCTTTATAAAAATAAATTATGGCTTTGTAGCAATAGCTAAAACATAAGTGTTATTCTTTGGTTAAAGTTAAGTTGTTTTTAAAAAAAGAATTCACAGGATTTGGGTGTTGCTACCCATCTTAGTTGTTCCTGAGAAAGTGGTGGTAACCTTTCTCTTTTGAACTGCTGCAGTCCATGTAGGTACATCATGAGTTGGGAGGTCATGTTGCAGCTGTACAGGACGTTGGTTAGACCACTGTTGGAATATTGCATGCAATTCTGGTCTCCTTCCTATCGGAAAGATGTTGTGAAACTTGGAAGGGTTCAGAAAAGATTTACAAGGATGTTGTCAGGGTTGAGCTATAGGGAGAGGCTGAACAGGCTGGGGCTGTTTTCCCTGGAACGTTGGAGGTTGAGGGGTGACCTTATAGAGGTTTACAAAATTATGAGGGGCATGAATAGGGCAAATAGACAAAGTCCTTTCCCTGGGGTATGGGAGTCCAGAACTAGAGGGCATAGGTTTAGGGTGAGAGGGGAAAGATATAAAAGAGACCTAAGGGGCAACGTTTTCACACACAGGGTGGTATGTCTATGGAATGAGCTGCCAGAGGAAGTGGTGGAGGCTGGTACAATTGCACCATTTGGTGCATTTGGATGGGTATATGAATAGGAAGGGTTTGGAGGGATATGGGCCGGATGCTGGGACTAGATTGGGTTGGGATATCTGGTTGGCATGGAAGGGTTGGACCGAAGGGTCTGTTTTCATGCTGTACATCTCTATGACTCTATCCACATTGCTGGTAAGAAGAGAGTTTGAGGATTTTATCTCGGTTCCAGTTTGGAATGGTGTCTGGCTTAGAGGGGGATCTTGCAGGTGGTGGTGTTCCTATGCATTTGCTGCCTTTGTCCTAAAAGATAATATAGATTGCCGATCTGAAATGTGTTGTTGAAGAAGCCTTACTGAGTGACTACAGTGCATCTTGTAGATGATAAACACTGCCACTGTGCACTAGTGTGGGAAGCAGTGAATGTTTAAAGTGGTGGGCTCAAGTTTGTTGAATGTTTTAAGAGTTGCACTCATCCAAGCAAATGGCAAATATTCTATTATATCCTGACTTATAGTTCACAGATGGTGGACAGGGAGTCAGGAATTTAGTTCCTTCAGAATTCCCAGCTTCTGACCTACTCTTATAACCAGTGTTTATATGGCTGGTCAGTTTCAATTGTTGCTATCATTAACCCCCAGGATGATATTGCTGAAACCTACATATAAACAATTTTTAACTCACCGCAAATATGGTTATGTTGAGCCCTCCCTGTCTTATATTGTGTTATCCCCAGTTTCATTTTCCTCTCCCTCCATTGTGCAATCTGGGAGGGCAGGTAGACATTCAGTTGCCAGATTTAATCAACAGCATGCTATGACTAGATTTTAAACTGTTACAGGTTGATTTACATACAGTTTTCTTCTGGGCACATTGCTACTTTGAGCATATCATTCCTATTTACTTTGGTGCAATCCAGATTCCGAATGTGGGCAAATATATCAAGGAAGTAATTCAGTGGTATAGTGCATTTGTAATAAATAATCAGTAAACCATTCCAAGCTTGCCCTTTAGGGTATTGTATTGCAAGTAATTGTTACGTTAGGCCTGAATGGGTGACCGCTTTGCTTTCTTCATGAATGTCAACATTTTCAGCTGGTTATTTATGACTTAGTAAACCGAGGGATTTTTTAAAATGTTCATATTAATAAATTGTAGGTCCAAAATATGCAAACTGTTTTTCCATAAAGACCCCAGGAATTGGAACAATACATGGATGAATTTTACAGTTTCTATGGCGTTGTATGCTCTTGCACCGATTTCCTATGTCACAATTGGAACAATATTTCAAAAATCAAAGGCACTCTGTCAATAAAAGTTGTTCTTTCTTTTATGTCATCTATCAGGAATGTGAGTGAGACTTTGCCTGAAGACTGAGCAGTCAGAGAAACTGATTCTGCATTAGGTTGAGAATGTTGCACTGATTATTCCACATTTGAATCACTTTAAGGGCAACATTAGCATTAATGAGGTTAATTATAGTTGGCCTAAACAAAGTATTGGCTTTTAGGAAATTATTAATTAAATTAGTGGAAAGTATATTCCTAAGAAACTAATTTTAAAAGTTTTTATTGGAAAAAAAATCTTCAAAGTTCTAAGTGAGCAGTAAAATATGTCATTGTCCAATACAGAAATACTCTTTTGGTACAAATTTTTGTATTGTTTAAGCCAGATTCTTCAGCCTTCTGAAGCTTTGTTCTCTGGCTGAAGCTGTTTTAGTTTGTATTTGTAGAGCATTGCTTCTGCAGTCTGCTGTGCTCCCTGCTGACCTGTTACTCCAGGCAGCTGAACACCAAAGAAGACGACAAATTCAAACCTGCAAGTGATTACATCAGATTCACTGTATCAAAAAGTCTTTGGAAACAAGACAATGCTATCATAATTTGGCAAAAATATTATTTCTGTAAGATTAATTTTATGTCAGGGATAACATATTAATTAGTGTAGAGAGGAAAATACATTTAAACATAGGTCTTGAAATACAGTCAATGCATTTCAAATTCTGAATAATGTTAAAAATTAAGTACGTTGGAATTCTACCTTCGTTTATTTGTTAGACTGTTACTGAATTGGATGCAAGTACCTAGACTAAGCAGAAAGCAAAGAGTAAAATTTTGGAACCGAGGAAGAAACTGCATGTTGTAAATGTTTAATATTAGAATGGGACTGCACCAATTCTGTATGGGGTAAATAGCACTGGATCACAGCAGCACAGAAGCTGCTTAAACGTGCTGTAGCATCCTTAGTAGCAATTTCTGCAGAGCTGCAAAGCTGGTATTGGTAATATTGCTGCTAACTGCCTGATTCAAGCTATTATTTCTTTGGAGCAAAACATTATCATCAGAATTAATTGCTACCAGATCTTTTATTACAACTGAGGACAGCAATAAAATTGAATCACTATGGGAAACCATGGCTGCACCTGAAGAAGACCAATTTTTAGTCTTTGTCCAGGTTCTTCAATGACATTTTTAGAACATAAAAGCAAGTCCATTCATCTTTAATAATTGTGTGTTTAGATATTTGTTAAATAGCTTAAAAAGACTTTATTAATAAGAAGTGCTTTATTAACATCTAAAAGAAACCATCAGTTCCTCCTTGTGCAGCTGCTGTTTAACTACTTATTGTTTATCAGCTCACCACATGCACTTGGTTTAAACA
The DNA here is from genome assembly GCF_047496795.1 of Chiloscyllium punctatum. Taxonomy (NCBI): domain Eukaryota; kingdom Metazoa; phylum Chordata; class Chondrichthyes; order Orectolobiformes; family Hemiscylliidae; genus Chiloscyllium; species Chiloscyllium punctatum. The sequence goes on along the minus strand of NC_092750.1, from coordinate 44,004,480 downwards.
ATAGATTTGTATCTTGTTTTTCCCACTGATGCTTGTATACTAGAAAATCTTCAATAATAAAATAATTACAAGTAGTTAATGCTCTATAAATTCATTATGATTTCGTTTCTCAGAATCTATTTAAGCAAAGAAATTATCCTAGAATGCTTTGTTGAATTTTAATGCAACAAGTAAGTTTTATTTTCAAATTGCTTCATCAAAAGCACCAGTGTAAACATTGGGTATATAGAATTTAAGCTTTGATATATACCTCTACCAGAGTAGAAAGCAATGGGTAACTACACTGACAAAGTGCCAGGAAAACAACTCTGGATGAAGCATCAGCAGAAAATGATCTAAACATTCACCTCTGGCCACCACTATTAAAGGGTTAGATCATATAAAGTGGAATTCCATGATGGTTTATATTTTTCTCAAAGGAGTGAATTGTTCGGTCTTGATAAATGAAATTCAATAAGTGAAGATTTTTTTTAATAACAGTAATACAAATCCCAAATTCTCCTTCACTTCGTGTACAATAACTGTGTGACTTTGCTGTAGAATGAAACGGCATGTTGAGGGAAGGAACAGTTTAGAACAACTGGTTGCCTTATTACCCATATCAATCTGAATGCTATGAAGGTTACCTTAAATGAACGAAATATTAACAGCATTCAGTATGGATTCAGATGAGTACGATCCTGCTTGACAAACCTTGATTTTTCTTGAGGCGGAGGTGCCGGTGTTGAACTGGGGTGTACAAAGTTAAAAATCAAACAATGAGAAATGTAGAAGCAGCCGGGGAAAGAGTTAAGTTCTGAGTTTTGTGAAACAAGAGGATCAGCTAGGCATGACTCAGATCAGATAAGAACTTACAGTTAACAGTGGGGTGCTGGAGGCAAAGGTAATGGGTTAATAAGGTGGAAAAGCATTCGTTATGTAGAATCATTTAACAAGATGAGGTAGCAATAAGTATGTAAGGTCAGTTAACAAGGTAAAAACTATTCATCATGTGAAGCCAGTTATTCATTGTGTAACAGCAGATGGCTTAATCTTTACTATTGACACTCGTTGATTGTAACAACCTCCCAATCAATATGTATGTATGATAAAAGGAGGGAATGAGAATGTGTATAGGGTATAAGCAGGCAGGTAAAGAGTTGAGTTCTGGGATTTGTGAAACAAGAGGGTCAGCTGAGCATGACTCAGATCAGATGAGCATGACTCAGATCAAATAAGAACTTACAGTTAACAATTGGGTGCTGGAAGCAAGGGTAATGGGTTAACAAGGTGGAAAAGCAGTCATTATGTAGAGCCATTTAACAATATTGGAAGCATTCAGTATACAAGGTCAGCTAACAAAGGGAAAAGTGCCCATTGTATGAATCTAGTTAACAAGGTTAAGAACATCCATTGTATAACAGTAAAGGCCTTGGTCTCTGCTAATGATACTCATTGATTGTAATGGTCACCCACTTAATATGTATGTGGCCTTATCTGGATTCTCCTCCCTGGAAAATGATTATATAGTTCAATGAGAAACCTTTGTGGATGGACCCACAAATTAAGATTTTAAACCTTGGTCCCTCTTGATATTCTTGTGTATCAGAGATGGTCCCCTTGTTTAATCACTCTCTATTCTATGGATTCCTCGAACAGTAATTAGTTCAGTTGAGAGACACAGTTTCGCGAGCGCGCTGGCAGGCAGAGGTTCAAGTCCTCTGTGTGATACTGGGGTTACAGTCCCTTGGAGTGGGTGTGGTTGAGGTTCTTTGCGCGGTACCAGAGTTAGTGTCACCTTGGGTGGGTTTGGTTGAGGTTCGAGTCCTCTGTGCGGTACTGGGGTTCGAGTTCCCTTGGGTGGGTGTGATTGAGGTTCAAGTTTTCCGCACTGTGCTGAGCTTCAAGCTCTCTGTACTTAAGCGAGTTTTGAGCTCTCTGTGTTTAATTGGGATTTGAGTTTTCTGTGTTTAATTGGGGTTTGCGTTTTCTGTGTTTAAGTGTGGTTTGGGTTCTCTGTGTTTAAGTGGGATTCTAGCCCCCATGAGAAATAAAGTGAGAAATGGGTTAAAGTCCTCTAATGGCACAATTTGAGGCTCTGCGAGTCTTTGTTCTCTCTCTGCGAGTCTTTGTTCTGGGGTAAGAGAGTGGCTTGGATTGTAGCACCATGTGGTCCGCTGCGAGGGCTTTCTCTTGTTATAGGTGTAATTTCAGTGTGAGGATGCAAAAAAAGAGAAACACTGAAATTGCGGTTGTACTAACTCTTGGGTTGAAAGTGGCAAGCTTCAATGTAAATTGTGCCATGCTGTGAGTGTTTGATGTTTAAAAATTTTGGTTTGTTAAAATACTTGTTTGGAAAATCCTTTTAAGTAACTGTTTTGCCTTGTTTGAATCAGGCTCTCAATTCAGTGTGTTTTGTGGGCTATGTAATGGGACAGATTTTGTTTTTACATTGAAGTTGTACAACATTATGTCCTTTTTAAAATGATCAAACTTGTAACCTTAAAACAAATTGATTGTATATTTTGAGCCCCTGCTTTGTTAGTAATTCTACAATGCCTATTTAAAAAAATAGTTGGGTCAGTGGTCATGCTTTAACCAGATGAGAGTATTGTATTATAATATCTTTGCTGCTGTGTTTTTAATGCAGTGTTTACAAAAGGATGAGTACATTTTTTTGTTTTGTTTAATTTTCCAGAAAATATTAGAACTTGAGGCTGAACTGCTTTTGTTAAGATTTCATGGGCCCCTTCATATTGCAAATTCAAAGGATGTTGATCTCTACCAAAGTTGCCACTGTAATTTCGGCTGTTTTATTTAGGAAGTTTCATTTGCAGACTTTATTTTTTAAATATTCAGCTTTTGTTTCCCACGAATATTTGAGATTTAAATCTGAACTGAAACTGCCTCTTCAATTATTAAAGCACAGGAAACATTTTGTTGTTTTCTTGCTGTTCCAGATTTTTGAAATACTTTTCCTGACAGCTTTCACATTAGCCAAGTATCAATTTGTTAAAAGAAAATAATTTTTGAATAATCTGAATGGAGGCACCCAAGGATTTGATTTTAGGGCCATTGATTGTTGTTTATAATTGACTGAATTGTATAAAACTTGATAATATCGTAAATAGTGAACAGAGTAATAGACTTCAAGAATTCAAAGAAGGTTGAAGTAGGCAGACACAATTTAGTGTCGGTAAATGTGTGACTGTCTTCATACTGATAATCACCTTGGCAAGGAAGGAATGAGAGAGGAAATGCAAAGATACTTTCAGCAGCTAACAGTCTCTAGGGTTTCTCCATTCACAGGTAAAGCACACCTTCGGACCACCACCCGCCCCTCCACAACCTGATCCAATGGATTCAATCAGCTCCCCAGTCATGAGCACAAAAGTGAAGAAGCTAGCAACCGTGAAGAGGAGGTCTGTATGCTTTTTGTCAGTGGCCTTCCTATGGACATTAAACCACGTGAGCTTTACCTTTGTCTTTCGATCATTTAAGGGAAATGATGGTTCACTGATCAAGCTAACATCGCAACAGCCAGTTGGCTTTGTTACATTTAGTAGCAGAGTGGCAGCAGAAGCTAAGAGTGCTGTGTTCACCTACCCTGCTGCTGCTGCACTTCATGCTTGGATGTGCTGGTATCCTCCATCTGAAGCTTATCCACAAGGATGGAAATCTCATCAGCTTTGTTAAGTATTTGACTGCCCTTATTCAAGAAATCAGATTTCTCGGCGGAGTGATGCACAAGGACAGACTGAATTTTGTTTTCAGGTTGGACTTTACTGAAGGAGATTTTGGAGAATTGGCTTGTTTCCTCGCGACTTGGAGGGGATGGAGTGGTCACTAAAGACTGTGGATTTAAGAGCTTCACTGGTGATTTTTTTTTTCACATGGGAGAATTCTTCAAACTCTATTTACTGTAACGGGCTAGTGATTTTTTTTGTTGTTAAAGTAATTGAATGTTGTGTGTCAATGGCTTGCTTGGATGCTGGCTGTCAGAGTCTTATGAAAGCTGGTAATGCCATCGGTTATCATAAATGAGAAAAGGAGGGAATGAGAATGTGTATAGGGTATGAGCAAGCAGGGAAAGAGTTAAATTCTGAGTTTTGTGCATGGCTCAGATCAGATAAGAACTTGCAGTTAACAATGGGGTGCTGGAGGCAAAGGTAATGGGTTAACAAGGTGGAAAAGCAGTCATTATGTAGAGCCATTTAACAAGATGAAATAGCAATAAGGATGTAACGTCAGTGTAACAAGGTGAAAAGTATTCATTATGTGAAGCCAGTTATTCATTGTGTAACAGCAGATGACTTAATCTTTACTATTGACACTTGCTGATTATAATAGTCACCCAATTAATATGTATGTTGCCTTATCTGGATGCTGTTCCCTGTAAAATGACTATATAGTTCATTGAGAAACTGCTGTTCCAGAGAAGACTGAGAACTTATGTCTCTTTGCACATGGGAGATGGTTCTGTCTCCTTCAAGGGCTCGGAATAAAGATGAAGGAGATAAAACTATACTGCGCCTCTGAGCATTTTGCTTTGACTGAGGTGGAGGGTGGGGAGGGGAAATGGGATGACGACAACACCAGGTTATAGTCCAACAGGTACACTTGGAAGCACGTTTGCTATAAATTCTTATAGCAGAATACCAGCTTTTACTCCACAACCACCTGATGAAGGAGCAGCGCTCCGGAAGCTATTGCTTCCAAATTTGCCTGTTGGACTATAACCTGGTGTTATGTGATTTTAACTTTGATTTTTCTTGAAAGCCTGCCATCAGGGGCGTACAGTAGAAAGCCGCGCCTTGACTTTTAAGAAATGTTGGAGTTTTCATTCTGCCTGAAAGGCTACTAGCTTAAAACAGTGGGGATTCGGCAGGGATGGGGAGAAACTGTAAATGGCTAAGAAATTGGCTGAAGAATAGAATTTAAAAGTTACTGGTTGGAGGGATTACATCAGAGGAATGTAGGAAATACTGAGTGGTTATTCAGTGATCAGTCTTTCGACTTCTACTGTTTCTATACTAAAGAATTTGGATTGCAAGGCAAACTGATCAATGTAACATTGTTTACTAATTGTTTTTAGTTTGGATTTCATGGAACCAACATTTATCAGCCAATTTACAATACTTATGTAAACAGACAGTAGTTGCACAACAGAATAATGGACACCATTTTCCCCCTTTCAAAGGCATATTCTGCTGCAAGATAAAAGCAGATTTGTTATCGTTAATCTTTAGATGCCAGTACTGCAGGTCCAAATGCAAGCCATCCTGTCATGCAACTGGCTTTCAAGAGGCAGTTGAGTCTGAGGAATAGAATTCCTTTAGAAGTACAAGTTCAGATCAATACGGTAAAGAATTGTACAGCAAAGTGGAAACTGGAATATATTTTGGCCAAGTGTAAAGCACTGTTTGCAGGAAGAAAGTAAAATAGCACATATCACATAAAGGGTGATAAAAGAGGAAATCTACACATGCGAGAAGAGTGAAATTTTTTAAAAAAGCTAGAAATGGCAATCAGTATCCGAAAAGAGAAATAGGTTAATATTTTAGATGTTGGCTGTTGATGCTTATACAGAAGAATTGAATAGACAAATATTTGAAATCTTTACAGATCTTTATCTTTTCAGATGATGATTCAGTATCTATGTGTGTTGAATGTATTTTGCCTTTATTCCAGCTAATTGAACATTCACCTTATGATATAACTTGAAGTATTGCATTAATTTGGTCAAAGCAAATTGGTGAATAATGGAACTTACATAGCATTGGATCAAGGTGCCTTTGCTGAGGTGACTTATGATAGTGTTACACTATTTGCATAGAGAAAATCTTCCCTTGGAACATATGTATAGATTTAGAGAGTACCACATACTTAACATGACTCTAATTGGAATCAGGTAATAAAAAAGCACAAACTATAACTTAGGATAAAAGTTGTTACCTATCAATGCACTTTGTATTAATATAAATCAGATTTTAATTTATGTTAATTCATACTTCTATTGGCTTGACTTTATCTTAAATTTCAAGCTGACTGTAGCAAAGTGATTTTAGTTTGTTGACATCATATTGTCTCTGAACCAAAAGCTACAACCCTTTATGTCAAGGATGGGTTAAGGTGATCAGATACAACAATTATCCTTCACTTTTAGTATAGTATGCCAGAGACTGACTGTCTTCTGTCTCTTTATTTGATAGCTGGTAAATTTCACAGCTTTGAATCTTTAAGTTAAAATGAATGATCGTATTTATGAGGTAGATAATTGTAAATACCACAGCAGGTTTTCAGAGAGAAAATACCTAGCAAGTTAACTAACAATTCTTACATAAAATTAAACAGGAATAATGCAATTACCTTAAAGGAATTAAAGTGTCCTATTTTAAAACATTTGTATTATATTAGATTTAATTAGCAAGGTTAGATCTCTCAGAATACAAGGAGAACTAGCTATTTGGATGCAGAACTGGCTCAAAGGTAGAAGACAGAGGGTGGTGGTGGAGGCTTTTCAGACTGGAGGCCTGTGACCAGTGGAGTGCCACAAGGATCGGTGCTGGGTCCACTACTTTTTGTCATTTATATAAATGATTTGAATGTGAGCATAAGAGGTACAGTGAGTAAGTTTGCAGCTGACACCAAAATTGGAGTTGTAGTTCACAGCGAAGAGGGTTACCTCAGATTACAACAGGATCACGACCAGATGGGCCAATGGACTGAGAAGTGGTAGATGGAGTTAAATTCAGATAAATGTGAGGTGCTGCATTTTGGGAAAGCTAATCTTAGCAGGACTTATACACTTAATGGTAAGGTCCTAGGGAGTGTCGCTGAACAAACAGACCTTGGAGTGCAGGTTCATAGCTCCTTGAAAGTGAAGTTGCTGCAGGTAGATAGTATAGTGAAGAAGGCGTTTGGTATGCTTTCCTTTATTGATCAGTATAGGAGTTGGGAGGTCATGTTGCGACTGTACAGGACATTGGTTAGGCCACTGTTGGAATATTGCGTGCATTTCTGGTCTCCTTCCTATTGGAAAGATGTTGTGAAACTTGAAAGAGTTCAGAAAAGACTTACAAGGATGTTGCCAGGGTTGGAGGATCTGAGCTACGGGGCGAGGCTAAACAGACTGGGGCTGTTTTCCCTGGAGCGTCGGAGGCTGAGGGGTGACCTTATAGAGGTTTACAAAATTGAGGGGCATGGATAGGATAAATAGGCACAGTCTTTTCCCTGGGGTCGGGGAGTCCACAACTAGAGGGCATAGGTTTAGGGTGACAGGGGAAAGATATAAAAGAGACTTAAGGGGGCAATGTTTTCACGCAGAGGGTGGTACATGTATGGAATGAGCTACCAGAGGAAGTGGTGGAGGCAGGTACAATTGCAACATTTAAAAGGCATTTGGATGGGTATATGAATAGGAAGGGTTTGGAGGGATATGGGCCGGATGGGACTAGATTGGGTTGGGATATCTGGTTGGCATGGACGAGTTGGACCGAAGGGTCTATTTCCATGCTGTACATCTCTATGACTCTCTGACTCTATATAGTTCAAAATATATGGTCTTTTGGATAATGTAGTCTTTATCCACTTTTTAAAATTATATATTAACAGGATGAGGGTGTCACTGCCTAGGCTAGCATTTGTTGCCCATCCCTAATTGCCCTCGTTAGATTTATACCGACATTGACAGTGTGAACAGAATGAGATTATTTTGTTTGGTTGAGAATCCATGATTGGAGTGGCTAGATTTCAAGTCATCATTAAAAATGCTTCAGACCACTTTTTACTGACTGCTCAACCACATTACTAGCCTTTTCAATTCCTTCATTGTTGCTAAGTTATCAAATGTTCACTAACTGGCAGTACTGGAAAAGTAGGCATTTATTTCAATTAAACATAGGGAAAACTGAAGCCATTGACATTGGTCCCTGTTTCAAACTCCTTTCCTGAGTTACCAAGTCCAATCGCACTCCATGTCAACAGTCTGATGTTAAAACATTCTGGTCACAATCGTGATGTCACATTTGATTCTGGAATGCGTTTCCAGTGACATGTTGGTGCCATCAACAAGATCGCTTATTTCCACTCCCTTAATATCAGTCGGTTTTGTCCATGACCCTCATCTCTGCATTGTTATCTCTAGACTTAACTATGCTCATGCATTCATGAATGGTCTAATACATTCTATCCTTCAAATGCTTGCGATCATCCTAACTCCGCTGCTATGTGTTAATTTACGGCAAGTCCCATTCACCAAGCACTCTTGTGCTCACTGTATGTTGGCACCCAGTCAAGCAATGTCTTTATTTTAATATTCTCATCTTCTCTTTCAAGCCTCTTCATGTCCTTCCTCCTCCTCATCTGTCTACTAATCTGAAATTCTACAACACTGTGGTCCCTGAAGTCTGGTCAGTTGAACATCCCTGAATTAAATTTCTTTGTGATTGGTGGCTGTGTCTTCAACTGCCTGGACCACAAATCTTGGAAGAATCCTCTTACTTTTCTATTTATTTTCCTCCTTTAAAACTCCAAAACTTGGTCGGCTTATTTGCCCAAGCAACTATGAAGCACAACTGGTACATCGTTTGGAAATCTACCTTTTCTTTACATTTTGCTTTACCAATCTTTTGTAAAACGCCTTGGGATATTTTATGATGTCAAAGTTGCTATCTAAATATTAGCTCTTGACAGGAAAACAATACTTTTATACAGTAAGTTCTTGGCTGTAAAGTATGAGGGCTATCTGAGGCCATGAAATGCCAATATGTGTAAATGCATGGGCCTTTTAGTGCACGTGCAGTAACTTTAAGGGGCCAGCTTTAATGTCATCCATACAGGATCTCACACACAGCTTGAAGGGGACATTCAATCAGACCTTTACATTTCCCCTTAAAAGGTACAATGCAATGACATTTGAGGCATACGTGGCTACACTTCAAACAGGGCTGTGCAATTAGGTTGGATTACTATACTAATTAACAAAATAAATGTTCTGACTGACCAACTCCCATCTCTGCTGTAAACCTAGTTCTTTGCTATTTCAGACTCTGATTTCACAGACACGTTGATTTAAAATGAAAGTAGAGCAGCTAAGGTCATGTCTTTATGTCAAAGTATGTGCTTTATTGTCACAAATGTTAAGGTTAGCTTTTACCTGCCCTTTTCTGTTGTCTGTTCTCTGATGGATCAGCCATTACAAACACAGGAGTGAATATGTCTACTTTCCTCCTGTCTGCAGGAAGTCTCTAAATTGGCATTTTGAAATGTGGCTGCCAAGTTAAAATGTAAATGTCGATTTAATTCCTTTCTGAATACAAACTGGGGCACAACAAAGAAGGCTTGCTCATGAAAATGAATCTGTTCAAGGTCCCGTATTGACTGTCGATTCAGCACAAAGGCAATATTCCATTGTTTGAAGAGACAGCAAGTTAAATTGCATTTATCCTGTTGAGCCCATCATTCGAATAAAATTAGTATTCTGAACCGCAGTGTTTTTAAATAATGGCCAGTATTCTCTGGTCTATTCCAGATATCCCCTGCTCTGCCCTTTTCAGTTTGAATCCCCATGCACTTTGCTGAACTCTGCAAGTTTGCCACCAGCAAGACATAAGGCTTGTCTTCAACTAGGTTTTATCAGTACCTTCAGATAACATGCTGCAGTTTCAACAAATGGTCACCTCTCCCAGTAACAATACTGTGGCAAGAGATCTACCAACCATTTTATTGGTCCAATGAATGGTTACAGACTGAGCCAGCTAAGCAGCAGCAAACTCTCCCCCATGTTTTATACCGGGGAGGTGGAGATCTGGTTCCCAGCATAAAAATTCAGCGTGAGCTGTTCTGGTAAACAGGGAAATGGGTTGTCTTTATTTTTAAATAGTAATAATTGAGAAATAGGCAGAAATATGGCAGGAAAAACTTAAAATCTCTGGGAGGTTGGATATGTTTGTAATAAACGTGTTCAGAAATGCTAATACACACATCTGGAGCAGGTGGGATTTATACTGGACCTCCTGGGTCAGAGGTAAGGGTGCTACCAATGTTCCACAAGAGTAAACTCCATCTGCCACTTCTCAGCCCATTGGCCCATCTGATCAAGATCCCGCTATAATCTGAGGTAACCTTCTCTGCTGTCCACTACACCTCCATTTTGGTGTCATCTACAAACTTACTAATTATACCTCTTATGCTCACACAAATCATTTATGTAAATGATGAAAAGGACCCAGCACTGATCCTTGTGGCTGTCCACTCGTCACAGGCCTCCAGTTTGAAAAACAACCGTCACCCTCTGTCTTCTATCTTTTGAGCCAGTTCTGTATCCAAATGGTGAGTTCTCCCTGCATTCCATGAGGTCCAACCTTGCTCACCAGTCTCCATGGGAACTCTGGTTGAACACCTTACTGAAGTTCATATAGATCAAATCTACCACTCTGCCCTTATCAATCCTCTTTGTTACTTCTTCAAAAAACTCCATCAAGTTTGTGCAACATGATTCTCCAAGCATAACGCCATGTGAGTTATCCTTAATCAGTCATTGCATTTCCAAATACATGTACATCCTGTCCCTCAGGATTCCCCCAACAACTTGCCCACCACTGACATTAGGCTCACTGGTCTATAGTTCCCTGGCTTGTCCTTACCACCTTTCTTAAACAGTGGCACCATGTTAGCCAACCTCCAGTCTTCCGGCACCTCACCTGTGACTATCAATGATACAAATATCTCCGTAAGAGGCCCAGCAATCACTTCTCTAGCTTCCCACAGAGTTCCAGGATATACCTGATCAAGTGCTGGGGACTTACCAACTTTTATGCGTTCCAAGACATCCTTCTCTTTAATATGGACATTTTTTAAGATGTCACCATCTATTTCCCTTCATTCTATATCTTCCATGTCCTTTTCCAAAGTAAATACTGATGCAAAATACTCATTTAGTATCTACCCCATTTCCTGCAGCTCCACACAAAGGCCGCCTTGCTGATCTTTGAGGGGCCCTATTTTCTCCCTGGTTATCCTTTTGTCCTTAATATATTTATAAAAACTGTTTGGATTCTCCCTAACTCTATTTGCCAAAGTTATCTCGTGTCCCCTTTTTGCCCTCCTGATTTCCCTCTTAAGTATACTCCTACTGCCTTTATACCCTTCTGAGGATTCACTTGATCTATCCTGTTTATACCTGGCATGTGCTTCCTTCTTTTTCTGAACCAAACCCCCAATTTCTTTTGTCATCCAACATTCCCTATACCTACCAGCCTTTCCTTTCACCCTGACATTATCTTATTTCTGAAGGCTTCCCATTTTCCAGCCGTCCCTTTACCTGCAAACATCTGCACCCAATTAACTTTTGAAAGTTCTTGCCTAATACCATCAAAATTGGTCTTTCTCCAATTGAGAACTTCAACTTTTTGCTCTGGTCTATCCTTTTCCATCACTATTCTAAAACTAATGGAATTATGGTCACTGGCCCCAAAATGCTCCCCCACTGACACCTCAGTCACCTGCCCTGGCTTATTTCCCAAGAGTAGGTCAAGTTTTGCACCTTCTCTAGTGGGATATGGGCCAGGTGCTGGCAGGTTGGACTAGATTGGGTTAGGTCGGCATGGACGAGTTGGGCTGAAGGTTCTATTTCAGTGTTGTACATCTCTATGACTCTGTAGTGAGTGACACTTTATTTCATTTATTGATTACGTACGAGGTTTTGGAGGGATCATGCATATTCTTTAACATTCTCTGCCTTTTTGTATCATGAATATTTTAAACAACACCAGAGCAGCTGCCAAATTTTTGAAGTTGTAGTATTGATTTACTTTCTCATTTAAGAGCTCCACCTATTGAACTGTTTTAAAATTCACAAACAGCTGTGTCATTGATTTTCAGGGCTACTTTACTCCTTACCCGTGACTTAATAGAAGAGTCTACCATTATTAATAATTATTCTCCCTGTGCTTCAAAGCCAACTAATAATCAATCATTTCTGGAGCTGTCTGCTTGAAAATGATTCAGCTCTTAAAGCAAATATTTGACTTGTTTAAAGCTTTCTCTGCCTCCTACTGTCTCTAAACATACATTGTCTATTGAATGCTTTTAGGAATGATTTTCTTTACCCTGTAATACAGTACACATAATATACTTGTGATATTATTTAGATTCTATTATATTGTATAGAGGACTAGTGCGCTAAATCTATTGGATTGCTTTTCCATCATTATGCCTTTGTTAAAAGTGATGACCCCAGTTTACTTACCCACTATCTGAATCTGGGGAGGAGGGGTTAGTGTTGAAGGTTGGAATTAGTTCAGTTGATTAGGTGGACATAGTTCAGAGTCATGTCAACAATTTTGCTTACCATTCTAACTGAAGTACACTTGGGACCTACCACTTGTCACTGTCCCTGAGACTGGAAGGCAACAGTAAGTCAACCTGACAAAACAAAACTGCTAAGCAAACAGTTCAAGATAAAGAATCCGCAGACTATGAGCCAAGAATCTGTCTTTGTACATACATCATAACATTAGCAAGCATAAATGTAAATAAAATGGGAAACAGGATGCAGTTCAGGTAGCTGCATTGAAAATTCAAATATTCCTACCAGAAGAACCTACTCATACTATATTTGTGAAGATATGTCATGCAAATTCCATTCCATGCTAAAGTGTTAGCATTGACTCACTAACTGTAACCCCACCTCAGGGTTGTGCGTTCAAGCCCATTCCAGTGACTTGAGCAGAAATGTAAGTCGTCATTTCAGTGCAGTGTCAAAAACTGGTTATCTGATTAATTATCTCATTGCTGTTGAACAGTGGCTTTCAAGGTTAAATGTAACTAAATGCAACAAATCTAGTTTCTACAGACTGATCACCTGTTTCTGGTTCCTGCAATGAGGGATACTTTGTGTTCCCCACAATCAGAGGCTACAGAAGTGGCACCATTTCTATTTCACCGAGGTCTGCTTCCACAGTGGGCGATAGGGCCCTTGACTGATCAGTCTTTCATTTGAGTTTCTCTGCTCTCAATAATTTCCATAATTTCTCTACAACAGTAGGATTGCTTTGTCCTTTGCTTCCACTGGAAAGGCCTTCAGATTTACCCAGATTATCATCTGTCATTTTTGCCATCTACAACAGGATTCACACTCCCCTTTCTGGTTTTTGAGAAATCCCCCTCACCACAGTAACCTTGCTCCCTGCTCAGTAACCTTTACTTCCAATCTGTTTTTGCCTTGCAACCTGCCACCACATAATCAGAGTGAGTATAGTAGGAGCAAATTACTGCTGGAATCTGTACTGAAAACAAAACTGCTAGAAAGTGCAATGGGTCAGGCAACACCCGTGGCGAGAAGCAAGCTAACGTTTCAAGTCTAGATGACTCTTCATGAGAGCTTAGAGTGGATATGATGTCTGCCATAAGTCTCCTGACACAATTGTTGAGAGTCCCCAGATGTTCCTTTTTTTATTTGAGAGACCATTCTTTTATGGACTTGCTAATTTTGCTGACTTTTATTGAATGAGAAAGGGCTACTTACATGGAGAAGACCAAACACATTTTGTGGCCACTTCACTGAATGTCTCAGCAAATGTTATCCAAACCTCCTTGTGATTTTCCATTTTTAATTCTACTCCAGTTGTCATTCTGACCTCTATCTTTGTTTTGCTTCAGCAATGTGTGGGATTGTTTGTGCTGGTACAGAGTTTGGTAGTTTTAGTGCAGAGCACCAGATGAATTCTAAGCATGTGGTCATGAATAGCATTTCCCTCTTTTCAAAACTGATATTCCTGATGGGTTTTGTCAGCACGTTCTTTTTAGTTTAATATCTATTTCCCATTTAAAGCATCTTTCTTTCTCTCAGTATTCTCTCCTCTCTTTCTTTCTTGTATTTTTGTTTGTATAGGCCTCTTCTTTTCGTGTATATTGTGCTTGAAAAGTCTCACTGTATCATTAATCTTTGCTAAGCAGCAAATTCTATCCATTTATTTTCTTTCTATGATTGTTAAAATAGGTGATTTATTTTCTAACCTTAGTAACATGTCCTTTTCTTATCTGTTCCTGTCAGTAATTCTTGTTAAGGATGCATACCCAAAGTGGTGGTGCCCCTACCTGTGAGCCAGGAGGTCCAATTTCAAGCCCTGTCTACTCCAGAGGTGTATTATAACACCTCTGAAGAGATTGATTAAGATATTTGCAAACTCAAAACTTCAGAGACCCCTTCTTATTATAGGTGCTTACTGAGCTGGTGTATATTATCAACATCGCCTGTTTTTGTTTCACGTTTACCATTCTATAAAACAGTAGTGTTATATTGAAGTACATTGCAGACTGTGCACTGACCTCTATATGTTTTTGTTTATACCCACATAATCATGCTTATAGATTTAACGCACTGTTCACCATCTCAAAAGTTTGGCCATTTACCCACTTCTGTCAGTCAGTCATATCACGAGTAATCTGATTATGGCTTCAGCACCACATTCCCACCGACCCCCACTTCCTTATTAGTGCAGAATTTACGTACATCAGCCGTAAAAACATTCAATGATCCCAACTCCACCATTTGTTGGGGATGAGAGTTTTAAAAACGCATTACCCTCGAGATTTAAAAAAGTAATCCTAATTCCGTTTTAAATGCTTTTGAAGTGTATCTCTTAGTTAGTAACCTTCCCACAAGAGAAAACCTTCCCAAAAGAGTTTCCACCGTTGCAAGGCCCCTCAAGATTTTATGTTTTAATAACATTATTATTTCTTTTAAACATCCAGTGATACCCATTTTATCAACAGAACAGATAGATGAGCAAAGTGGGTGGGATCGCCTTTTTGGTAAGAAATTAAATTAACTTGAAGCCAAGAGTTGATGTAGAATGGGAAATCATAGAATCTGTGTGTATAGAGTTGAGGAACTGCAAAAGAAAAAAGACCCTGGTGGGAGTTATGTATTGGTTTCCTAGCAGTAGTCAGGATGTGTGCAGAAAACAAATCAGGAGGTAGAAAATCTATGTAAGAAAGTCACTATTACAATAATAGTGGGATTTCAATATGTAGGTGGATTGGGAAAATCTGGTTGGTAATGGATCCAGAAAAAGGAATTTGTAGAATGTCTGCGAGAGAGCTTTATGGCGCAGTTTATGGTAGAGCCAACTGGGGAGCAGGCAATTCTGGATTTGGTGAGTTGAAATGAGACATACTTGATTATGGTGTTTAATCCCTAGGGTGCAGTGACCATACTGGAATTCACGCTGTAGTTCAAGAGACAGAAGCTGGAATCAGATATAATCGTATTACAATTGAGAAAGGTAACTGCAAAGACATGAGGGAGGTGCTGGGCAGAGTTGCTTGGAAGGGGAGCTTAGCAGAATAATGGTGGGGCAGCAATAACAGGAGTTTCAGGAGTAATTAGGGAGGGACAGCAGAAATTCATCCTAGAGAAGAAGAGACATACTAATGGGAGAACGAGATAATGGCTGACAAGGGAGATCAGGGGCAGCGTAAAAGCAAGCTAAGGATGAGGGGCATCTTGATTGAGACTTAACACTAACACAGAAGGCTGTAGAGGCCATGTTATTGAGGCATGCATTTAAGATGGAGATAGATAGGTTATTGATTAGTAAGGCAGGAGAATTGGGTTGAGAACCACTTCAGCCATATTGAATGGCAGAGCACACTCAGTGGGTTGAATGGCTGAATTCTGCTCCTATATTTTATGGTCTGAAAGTCTTTGAAACTTTCTTCGTAAGATATCCTGCCTACCCCCATTACAAGTATCAGTCAAGTGAAGTGCTTCAAATGCATTCACATTCTTTATTAAATAAGGACCACCTTTTCCCAGCTACCACTAGTTGTGAAGGAGGGTCCCTGGACCGAAAACATTAACTCTGCTTTCTCTCCACAGCTGCTCCCAGACCTACTGAGTTTCTCCAGCAATTTCTGCCTCTGTCTGTAAAATTAGATTACCCCCTGCACCATGATTTTTTATTCAGTGTTGTAACCTTTGAAGCATTCTAGCTGAATGCTTCTGGAAATCGAAGTGCAGAAATCCATAGGTCCTACTTCTTCAAAAAACCTCCAGTAAGTTAATCAAATATGACTTACCTTTCTCAATCCCATGTTGACTCTGCCTGAAGACGTTACAATTTTTCTCCGTGCCCCCACTGTAACTTTTTTAATAATAGATTCTCCTATGACAGATGTTAAGATACTGGCCTGTGTCTTCTCTCTCTCTCTCTCACTCTTCCATGTGTGAGCCCCCACCCCACTTTCTTGAATAGAGAAGTATCCAAATTTTTAGGCACTTCTTGACACAGTTATTGAATCAATAACTGTAGATGTCCAGCTGTCACCTCAACTGGATAAAAATTAAATGGAATAGTTTACAACAGCATGGTGTTTTTTCAAAATGTAGTTTACCACAAAATGCAGTGAAAATTTGGGTACAAGAATGCTTGCGTTACATAACGAGAGTATGACGTATTCATTGACAGCGGCAGCACTGCAGCTTGTAATGTGGTATTAAATAACAGTCTAAATGTTAGGCTAATTAAGTGCAGCGCGCTTTTTTTTGACTTGTGATAAATGCAAACATCTAATTATTCTTCACACCCACCCACATGCCATTTAGCTATGTCACATTAACAAACGTGTGTCTGTGCCCATTATAAGAGTTCAGTAACAATTTATTACAATTGATGTGTTTTGATATATAAACCACTTCTTAAAAAAGTTGATGAGTGTTTCATTGCATTGCTGAGTCGCTTTGGAAAGAAGAAGTACGTAGCTAATTTTATCAGCTGACAAAACATAAGGGGATTTATTAAGCAACAATGAACATTGTTAACATACTGCAGCAAAACAAGAGGAAAATGAAGATTCAACAATATGATAAAAGGATTATCATCCATTTAAAGTAGAGAAAGAAGTGGGACAAGGTTCCTTTTGTCTCCTACAAAATGTGGGCAATATTGCACTGGATTAACATGTACTGGTCAAAGCCACTTAAATTAATTTACAGCTAGGTGGTAGAGAACCAAAAGATACAACTAAAAACCAAGTTGCCAGAACACCAGCATAAAATCAGAAACAGACCAGAGATGATTAACGTCCATTTGTTAGAACACATTTCTTAGAACCTGATAAATGGCATGATTTATGGTTGAAATAGACAGGTTTTCCTTGTGGTAGATTTTGAAGATACTAACATCTAATTGATGCAAATTTGTGTTCATCAACAAATAAACTCTAACTGAAGTAAAGCTGAGTACCCAAAATGTGATTTATATCATTGCATTTCTTTCATGCTATTTCCTTACCATTAGTCAGCAAAGTGAGTGTCTGATGGGTCTCAAACCTTGTATTGTGAACTCATTTGTCTAAATGTTTGCTGCTTCCTCCATATATTTTCTATACTGGCTGTGCGGTTAGAGTTGAATCTTTTGAAAAAAAACAGGTTATATATTTGTGGTTTACAGGCTTTGCTGGTTAAGCCATCATTTACTGCCTTTGTTTAACTTGTCTTTGAGCTGGTGGTGGTAAGTCACTTTCTTGAACAGCTGCAGTCCATGTTATGTGCATATGTCCACAGGCTGTCAGGAAAGAAGTTCCAGAAATTTGATCCTGTGGTAGTGAGGGAGCATTGATATGTCAGTATGGTGTGTGACTTAGGGAGGAGGTGTTCTCATGCCTCTGCTGTCCTTCTATGTGGCAGAGGCTGGATTCACCAATCCACTAACGTAAACGGGATTTGTAACTTAGTCTAACCATCAAGCAATCTTATCGAAGACACACTGACGATGTCACCTAGTGAGGCGATGAAACATTGCACCAGCTTGGCAAACGAATCTACGACCTCATCCACAACCCGAGCTACAAATCATTTAAATAACATCAAGCAATCCTTTGACATGAATGAAAGAAGAAAATGGAGATACTTCTTGGATGAATCTTTCCCATTGAATTTGTTGCCATATGCTGATTTTAGCCACTTGTATGTATTAGGTAGCATTAGCAGAGAAGAATTGTCTTCCCAGAGAAACATTTGGCTCAAGCTCATTTGAAAGTGAGATATTGCTGTTAACCATATAAACACCACCTCTAGGTGGCACAAAGAGCGTGTATGTGCAGAGATCAAGTGACTATTGCACAATGTCTTTTTCACTGAGCTATTTCTAATGCTTTAAAAATCTGATGAAGTGAGCGGCTCTCATAAACATTGTATTTGCACTTCCTTAGATACAAAATTAATTGAATCTTTCATTAAAGGTTCTATTCCCAGTCATTGCAGTTCATTGATTTTTAAACCTAACATTAGAAACTCCCAATCTCCTGAATTAAATTTAATCTCATGAGGTGAGATATTGCACAGAAAACACATGTGGGTGTGATTCAAAGAAAAATGCTTCCAACCTCCACTTATCATACATTTAACTTACAACACAGGCTTGTTCCTTATTAATGATGATGTTGGTTTTCCCTGAGTTATGTTGTGGAGACAAGACAGTAAGTAAACACCAAGATCAACTGGAACAATCTGTATGTTTCAGACATACTGGTGAAAAATAGGTGAAAGTGAATACTGCAGATGCTGAAGATTAGAGTTGAGAGTGTGGTGCTGGAAAAGCACAGCAGGTCAGGCAGCATCCAAGGAGCAGGGACTGGTGAGAACTGCCTTCTCTTTCTGACAATGCATGAACATGGAAGTGCAGAAATCTTCCAATTTAAAAGCTTGCTCATATGTTTGATCAGCTGCAAATATTTTTTATATTTTAGAAATTCTAATACGTCCACAGAAGAAAGGCAGAATTTCTTATGTTTTCTAGAGTAAGAGTAGAGCCTGCCAAGGACTGTCGCGAGAAGTTGTGTGTGGAGCCTGCAGAGATAGGGGAAGCGCTAAGTGAATATTTTTCATCAGTACTTACACAGGAAAAAGACTATGTTGTCAAGGAACATACTGAGATACAGGTTATTAGACTAGATGAGATTGAGGTTCATAAGGAGGAAGTATTGTCCTAGGATTCTCTGGGAAGCTAGGGATGACATTGCAGAGCTCTTGGCTTTGATCTTTATGTCATCATTGTCTACAGGAATAATGCCAGAAGGCTGTAGGTTAGTAAATGTTGTCTCCTTGTACAAGAAGGGGAGTAGAGACAACCCTAGCAACTATAGACCAGTAAGCCTTACATCAGTTGTGAATATAGTGTTGGAAAGGATTATAAGAGATAGGATTTATAATCATCTAGAAAGGAGTAGGTTGATTAGGGATAGTCAATACAGTTTTGTGAAAGGTCGATCGTACCTCACAAACCTTATTGAATTCTTTTGAGAAAGTGACCAAACAGGTGAACGAGGGGAAAGCCATTGATGTGGAGTATAGGGATTTCAGTGAGGTGCTTGATAAGGTTCCCCATGGTAGGCTACGGCACAAAATATGGAGGCTGGGGGATTGAGGGCAATTCAGCAGTTTGGATCAGAATTGGCTAGCTGATAGAAGACACAGGGTGGTGGTTGATGGAAAATGTTCATCCTGGAGTTCAGTTACTGGTGGTGTACCTCAAGGATCGGTTTCTGGGGCCACTGCTGTTTGTCATTTTTATAAATGACCTGGATGATGGTGTAGAAAGCTGGGTTAGTAAATTTGCGAATGACAGTAAAGTAAATGGAGGACAGTGCGAAAGGATGTTGCCAGTTACGGAGGGACATCGATAAACTACAGTGCTGCACTGAGAGGTAGTAAATGGAGTTTAATGTGGAAAGGTGTGAGGTGATTCACTTTGGAAGGAGTGACAGGAACACAGAGTACTGGGCTAATGGTAAGATTCATGATAGTGTGGGTGAGCAGAGAGATCTCTGTGTCCATGTGCATAGATCCCTGAAAGTTGTCACCCAAGCTGATCGGGTTGTTCAGAAAACTAACACACCATACAATAAGTTCGGGTTGTATGGTGTGTTAGTTTTTATTGGGAGAGGGATTGAGTTTCGGAGCTATGAGGTCATGTTGCAGCTGTACAAAACTCTGGTGTGGGTGCACTTGGAGTATCGTGTACAGTTCTGATCACCGCATTATAGGATGTAGAAGTTTTGAAAGGGTTCAGAGGCGATTTACTAGGATGTTGCCTGGTATAGAGGGAAGGCAACATCCTAGTAAAGGCTAAGGGAATTGAGGCTCTTTTCATTAGAGAGAAAAAGGTTGAGAGGTGACTTAATAGAGACACACAAATTGATTAGAGGATGAGATAGGGTGGATAGTGAGCACCTTTTTCCTAGGATGGTGATGGCTAGTATGAGAGGACATAGCTTTAAATTGAGAGGTAATAGATATAGGACAGATGTCAGAGGTAGTTTCTTTTCTCAGAGAGTAGTAGGGGCGTGGAATGCGCTGCCAGCAACAGTAGTAGAATCACCATCTTTAAGGGCATTTAAATCGTCTTTGGATAATAATGGAATAGTGTAGGTTAAATGGGCTTCAGGTTGGTGCAACATAGAGGGCCGAAGGGCCTGTACTGTGCTGTAATGTTCTATGTTCTACACATCTATAGTTCTACTAATTGTCTGGTGAATTTTCTTTTCTTAAATTTATCATAATGTGTAATATTGCAGACCTACTTTCAAAATCCACTTTGCTTATCTTTGCTATGATTATTGTTAGGTATGACTTTTTTGAGTCTTTTTTTGTTGATGGTTGAGAAGTAATTAATTAATGAGTGACTGTGTTATCAGAATTTTGTTTGCAACTATTAGGCGCTTTGTTCAGGAGACAGCAGGATAATCGTTACTTGCTTAAAATGCAGATAAATAACATGATCTCTCACGGTTCAATTTGGTGGATTAGAATGGTTGTGGTTAAACCACTCAATGCACAAGAACAATTTTACTGTTCCTCTTGTCATCCTTTTATTTAAAAGGATGTTTGAGTTGGAGAAATAGTTTCAAAATCCCAACAACCCACCTTTACTGGTTTTATTTAATCTTTGTGCATATATTTTAACAGAGAATGTGTTAATTTATACAACATGGTACTAATGTAGCCAGAATGATATGGCATAGCTCATTTTGTTTATGCTGATAACTGCGACCTGCTGAGGGAAGGTATGAAATAGTAAGGAATAAGCTCAACCTGTGGAGTATTAAGACAATCTAGATAATTTTGAGCATAATCTAAGTATTAAGGATATATGTTCAGCTGAAACATTGAACTCCAATTATCATGGCTTTTATTTTCTATTACTGATAGAAAAGTAGGATACGCTTAAAATGGCCTACCTGTTGTTCTTTTCCAGAAACAAATGTTACTTTCATTCCTCCTGCCAGCTATGAATATAATAATCCTCTGATGCATTCTGAATAATATATCTCCGTACATACAATCCTTTTTACTCTGAAAAGGAAGTACCACAGACAAGTTCTATTTTCGTCTGAAATGTCCACTTTCTTCCTCAACCGAGGATTCCATCGCACTGTTGTTGACAGTGTCCTCCGCTGAATCCAATCTCTGTCCTGCACATTAGCCCTTATCCCCTTTCTTCCCTCCCACAAAAGTGATAGTGTTCACCTTGTCTTCATCTACCATCCCACCGCATCCACATCCACGGGATCATTAGCCACCATTTCCACCACCTCCAGCGAGATGCCACACCAGATGCGTGCTTCCTTCAAACAAAAACAGAAGTTGCTGCAAAAGCTAAGGAGGTCTGGCAGCATCTGTGACAAAAAAAATCAGTCAACGTTTCAGGTCACCCGTTTTTGTTTCTGATTTACAGCATCTGCAGTTCTTTCTGTTTTTGCATATTCCCCTCCAAACCCTTGTCAGCCTTCTGCAAGGACTGTTCACTCTGCAATAATCTGGTCCACTCCTCCTTCACTCCCAACACCTTCCACAGCATCTCCCTCCTGACTATAAAAGGCCCCTAACACATCTTCTGGGTGAAGCTGTGATTTATCTGCACTTTATTCAATCCAATCTGTTGTATTTGCTGCTCACAATGTGATCTCCTCTCCTCTACAGATGGGAGGTGGAAGATCTGAAAAAATGGTGCACTGAGAAAACCTAGCTCTCAATGCCAGCAAAACCAAGGAACTCATTATTGACTTTTGGCAGGATGTTACTCATGTACCCCCTATACATTAACAGCACAGAGGTGGAATGAGTGGAGAGAGTCAAACTCCTGGAAGTTGTCTTCCACAACAAGCTTTCTTGGACTCTTCATGTGGACTCACTGGTTACAAAGGCCCAACATCTCTTCTTCCTCAGGCAGCTGAGGAAATTTGACATGACGGCGAATACCCTTGCCAACTTTTATAGGTGCACCATCGAGAACATTCTGTCTGGATATGTCACTACCAGGTATGGCAACTGTACCATTCAAGATCGGAGACAGTTACAGAGAGTGGTGAACTCAGCCCGGACAATCACAAAGGCCAACATCCCACCTATAGAATCCATCTACCAGGCCCACTGTCAAGGAAAAGCTGCCAGCATTCTTAAAGATCCATCCCACCCTGGCAATGGTTTTTCTACAACCTCTCCCATTGGGGAGAAGCCAATTTCATAACATTTTCTACCCTACTGTTATTAGAAGACTGAATAGACTCTCAAACTCTTAACATTCACCTATACCTGTGTTTTTGTTTTTGACGCTGTTTACCTATTATTTACTATCGATGCTACTTAATTCTGTGATCTGCCTGTATTGCTCACAAGACAAAGCTTTTCACTGTGCCTCGGTACATGTGACAATAAATTCAATTCAATTCATTTGGGGAAACAAAGCTCAGACTGGGTTAGTGCTTTGCAGGACACCTGTGTTCTGTCCACAAAGAGGACCCTGAGCTTCCAGATGCCTGCCACTTCAACACACCATTGTGATCCTTGAGCTCAGATGAAGCATTATCTTGACTTGAAAAGTTAGCTTGCTCTCTCTCCATGGATGCTGTCTGACCCACTGTGATCCCTAGCATTTGTTGTTTTCAGTAGATTTTTCTGGTCCTCCTGCAATTGTCCAGACACAAGAAAAGAGCTTGTGACTGAATCTTTAGCACATGGGGATTTGATTGTGATCTGTATGTTAACTGTAACTCTTTCAACTGACAAACATTCATGGTGATTAAGGAATCTCTCTCTATGCTTTTGCTGTGGCTGCACAAAGGATTCTTTTGCTGTTGCCATGACCTGCCAGTTGCCTGTAATTTACATTTGGCCCTGTGTCAGATGGGCTTCAGTGCCAAAACTTCAGATATTACCTGGGCAGCAGTAGTAAAATCTTTCATGACAACTGCTTCAAACAAGGTTTCATTGGCCTTTTAATGAGCACGAGAGCAGCTCTTTGTTTTTGTTTACCATGACCATGCTTCAATAAAGAGATATGTGTCATAATATACAGTATGTAGAGTCCATTTTGGTGACTAGATGCAAGAATAACTCTGTTTCAGGTGTCTGACTTTAAAATGTAATCAGATCGATAAAAATGTGACATGACAATATTCAAAATGTAAATTTCTCCAGTGATATGATTTAGTTCTCTTCAACTTTGGCATTTTATTTTACTTCTGAGTTGTAGAAAGCTGGTGATTTTTTATCATTATTTAGAAAAAAGATAACTTGACCCAGTCATGGGAATGTTGCTTTAGATGGAGTCATTTTCAGTGTGTTGGCCATGTTTTGGTTAAGAAAGGTCTGATCTGATACATGGCTGAGAAAACTGCTTGCCATTAGTGGGAGGAGATAACACACAAGCACATAAAACATCAGACGCTGGCTGCTATAATTCTTCCTGACTCCGTGCCAGCAGTTCTCATTGTACAAAACAACCTCTTATATCTCTTGTAGTTGCATGACTTGACAGATCAGCTGCAGAACAGAAATTGATAACATTGTGAAACATTAATGTTTTATGTTTCCCACAGTTTATCAAGTTTCACTCATCCAAGTATTTAACTTTCAAAATTAATTTGTTACCTAAATAGTTACCTTCATGACAGAATTAGAATATCTAAGTTGACTTTTTATGCATTCAACACAGGCTGTGAAGAATCTGCAGGTGATGTGGAATTAGGAGTATAATTTGATTAGGGTAGAGGGGTAATTCAATTTCTGTTTTAATTCATACAGTCTGTCATCATTTTCCATAAATTTTGGATTGAATGTGAGTTGGTTAGCCTGCGAGACAGACAAAAGAGAGGCGAGACTGAGACACTACAGTCCCACTAGTAATGAGAGATTGTAATTAAAGTATTAATGCATGTAAGCAATTTCTATTATAAACATAAATGTGAAAACTTCTATTGGGTAAAGATGTCAACAAGAAGTTGAACGTGGATGCAAGAATTTTAATATAGATGTCTGATCATAGCATTTAGAAATATAACATCTACATTTTCACTGGCTACTTATCTAAAATGGCCTAACCAAACTCTCGGAGCATAACATGTAACCAAGTATCAGTTACTTTGAACAGACAAATGAGAGCAGTAACGAAGGCAAAATCTCACTTTGTGAATTGATAATTATATTCTGCAAGCTGTAAATAACCAAAATGACTGTGCTTCTCTATTCAGCAATCACTATCATTGGCCATCTCTTGATTTGAGGATAATGGGTACTCGGGACTAAATGTGTTTGCCTTAGATCTTCATGTGACTGAACAGACTGATTCTGAACTTACAGGTCTTTGGTCACATCTGGCTCTGAGGCCATTTGTCTACATCACACTTTGACATTTTGATTCAAAGTATGATATGACTTAGTGGACAAGTTAGTATTAATTTCAATGACTCATAGAAAGCTCCTTCCAACACTTCCCAGAGAACTTCAGAGTTCCTCTGAAGTTTTTTTGTTGTTTTCCAATTAATTTGACCAGTTGAGCATTGAGGAAACAGCATAGTGGATTAAGTGCTTTTCAATCATCTGGTGATTGCTCAGACCATTAAAATTGATTTTGCAGTAGTATTACTTGAATGCTTGTGGAGGTGATTTCATGAAGAACACTACCATTTGTTTGGTTTTCCTTCCTCTGATCCCTGAGGACGTGATAGAGATTTCTTTAATGGTCTGATATACAGTCTATGTCTTGTGGCAGTACAGGGAAAATGTAATACCGCCTCTCTGTCTCTGGGGTTTGTGTTGACTTTTGGAGGTGTTTGGTCAAAACTTTCTAACTTAGTTGGTAGAAGGTTGAGCCCAGTTGGTCAAATGTTGGATCTATTCATCAATGGTAGCCTTTTGAGGGAGTTTGCTGTTGAGGTATAAGGAAAGTCTCAATATATTCTGACAATACCAGGAAGTGTGACTGAAAGGTAGAATGGAACTTTGTACATTCTGAATAGCAGAATTAAATTAGATAGTTGATTGGAAGTAATTTCCTTCTCCTAATCAACTTAGCATTGCAGTTCAAACACAGTAAACTCTCAAACTTGAATTGTCATTTTATGTTGTCAGAAACAACATTTTGAAAACAGAAACCAAAATAATTCAACTTCATTGAAAGTTACTAATTGCTTCTGGAAATGCTAATTTTATCCCACAGATGGAATGGTGTTCTTGGAGGGGCTTTCTTCAAGTGACTATTAATAATATGCATCAAATTGACATTGACATACATTTCTTGGCAATTAATATTCATTCACAGATATTTTATATTGTACTGTTAGCCTAATCCATAGCAAGAAAGAGTGATTAACATTTTCTGAAGATAATTTTGTCAAAATCTTCTAAAGCGCCATGTAATGAGTCCTTGTATCAGCTACAAAATCAAAATCTCACTTTTAGCCTTGGTAGTAATTAGATACGGTATATCAAAATATAAACAATATTTCCTTTGACTCAGTCTTCTGACTGCATGATCACTCTTCAAGTTAGGCTTAATTCTTTTCATCTACTTTTAGTAAGTCATTAAGTAATAAGAGTCCCTTCATCCCATCATGTCTGCACCAATCAGCCAGCACCTATCTATTCTAGTTCCAGTTTCCAGCACAAGACCCGTAGCCTTATATGCTATTCATTTAAAGTGTTTTTCTAAGTACTGCTTAAATGTTATGATGGTTCCTGCCTATCTCCCCTTTCAAACAGTGAGTTCCAGATACCCACTACCAGCCAGATGCAAAACATCTATGCTGCATTCATGAACTCGTGTTGTACAGATTCTTCATTAAATCTCTGCTCTTGTATTCAGTTCCATGACTAATAATGATAAATCTCCATATGCCGCCTTAACCACCTTATTTCCCTATCGTACTGCCATCAAGAATGTATGGCCGTACACACTAAAGCCCCTCTGATCCTCTGTACTTCCAAGGGTCCACAAATTATTGTGTACTCCCTTGCTTTGTTAGTCCTCCCAAAATGCATTACCTCATACTTTTGAACATTTGAAGCCCTTTTAATGTATGCATTCTTAACATTTACCAGTGAAGTGATTTTTTTTGTAAATTTGAATGAGTTTGCTTTATGAAAGAAGGCACTTACGAGATGATTTGGGGACACTTATCATATTTAAAAGTCCCAGTCATATTTTACTTAAATTTATTGTGCAAACTGAGCGTCTTAATTTTTTTTTGATGCTTTTATCCAAAGTGACCATTCAAGTTGATATCTTGACTGTGAAATGCACATCAGGGTCCTGTGAGTAGGTCAAGCACAAATGGAGGCATATGCAAATAGTATTTAGTAACCAAGAGTTATACTTTTGACTAACTATAGTTTTGTTTCATTGTAGGAAGCAAACTGAATAAAGATCTACGGCACTATCTCAGTCAACGATTTCAGAAAGGATCAGCAGATCACGAGCTACAACAGATAATACGGGATAACCTTTATCGACATGCTGTGCCTTGTATGTATCACTTTTAGTTTTGATTTAAAACTTTCCACTTGGGGTGCCATGATCGTTTTGATCCTCCTCAATCGTCATGATACTATGCTGGCATGTTTTGTTTTACTTCTGCTGTTTCTTTCAAAAATAACAATTTCTGTCTTTTACTAATGTGGAACTAAAAGGACAAATATCAACAATAGATCTGCTACTGGGGGAGGAACTTAGTTTTATTGAAATGTTTCTTCAAAGCAAGGGAAAATTGGGAGGAAAATGATGGACAAGCCGCTTCAGAATGGTATTAACAGAGACCTGGGAGAAGATTATCTCCTCATCTCAATTAGAGATTTTCTTCAGTGCTAATCATTCCCATAATCATTCCAACTGTCTTGTTCTATTCACAAGTATGTACATGCTACTCAATACCCAATTCCAAGCGAAGTCAGAAATACCACAACAAAACCACTTTCGTTATTTACATAACATGACATTTACATGCAATTCCTCAGTCTTTTTGAAGGCAGAAGAAGAAACAGTTGAGTGTGGCCAGCTTTATTTTGCAGGCAGGAATAAGACTGCCTGTGTACCATAACAGTCATGATAATTCCTCAAAATGGAATGGAAAAAACATAGAAAAAAAAACAAAATGGAAATTAATAAGAAGTGGTGCAGCCTGATTTTGTTTTTTGGCTTGTATTTCTTTTTAAACTATTTATAACTGCAAATGAAAAGCTTCTTACATTTTGACTTGAAGCTCTGGACCAAAGCCAAGAGCCCTGTCTTAAATCTGACTGCCCATGTGTTCCAGTCAGAAAGGCGTTGCCCGGATTTTATTCCTGTTCTGTGATTTGCCAATCGGAATGTAAATCAAATAAACACCTCCCACCCGCCTCCTTGCTGGCTTCAGGTTGAAGCAGAACTGTTTCTGTTAATCCCAAAATGAATAAAGGGCATCTTGTTTTGGTCAATCTGAGGTGGAAACGTGAACTCTCATATTACGGGTATGACAAAAGTGGTGAATCATTTCATAAATTGCTTCATCTGGCTTTAAAACAAATCTTCAATCGCTTTAGTTAATGGTTTTTAAGAAAAAAAGGACACTTGAACATAACTCGATGTTGCCATTATGGTAAAAAGAAACATTTTTGCAGCATTCGTATAACCCCTTTGAGTTGGAAAAATATATTTTAAAACAACATCATAAGGGGAAAATGGTATCAAGCAGAAGGAGATTTTAGGTAGGTCCACATGTTTGTTCCAACAAGTGGGCATTAAAGAAGATCTTAGAGGCATGGGGGACATAAAAAGGTAATGAAAGAATGTATAGTTTATGTTGCTGAAGGCTTGAGGATGTGCAAGAATCTGAACTGAAAGGAATAGAGAGTTTGGAGTGGCATTTTATATTATTTCTTTGAGTAATATTGCAGTTAAAAGTTATAATGACTAATTGGTCTATCAATACTTTTAATACTGCCATCTGTGAACTGTTCAAAAAGATACTTATAAGAAATGTTCAGTGTCTATACTCATTCCTTTTCTCCTGACTTCCAAAAATATTTGAAATCATTAATTGTTTGATTCCTTTTTTTAAACCTTTTTTTTTTGAAAACAAATCTTAGCCTTTTAAAATTTTGCCTCGTAATTGAACCATTTGACAATGACCTGATCTCTGTGTTGTTCCAAACCCTGGTTGTTGGTCAGGTCAGAATATATATTCCAGATCTACTGTGGTTGATCATAACACTATTATTATCTTTAAAAAGGCTGACACTTAAGGGAAAGAAAATATTTCCTGCTGAATAGTTTGTATTTTACCTTATAATCAACCTGTATATTAGATAATTGTCTAAAGTCAAATTTCATCAGTTGAGCTGCATGCATTCTGTGCACATTTAAAGTGCAAACTTGATTTCTAAGAGTTGTGGTAAACTATTACCACTTCTGAAATTATAGTTTTAAGTGCCACATACGTTTGTCTTGTACTTTGTTCCTTTGATATCTGTGGCTTCATTTTCTGAGCAATTCTAGCAATAATCATTCTCACTATCCTAGTTCAGTTACAGTTGCTTTTTTAAAATGCCAATTATCTGGCCTTATGACCTTTTTCACAACATTTCTGCAGCTCCTATATTGCTCAACCACACCGTCACTTCTAGCTTTGATGCGCTAGTGCTCAATAAAGCTTCCTTCCCTCTTAGCCTGTCAGACCCCCTTACTCATGGCCCTCATTTATGCCCTCTGGAGTCCAAGGGACAAGATTTGAAGAAGTTAGCTAACAATCTCTAACCATCCACCGCCATAAAGGGGTGGTCATGGGCACACGTATGGGCCGCGGCTATGCCTGTCTCTTTGTTGGCTACGTAGAACAGTCCATCTTCTGTAATTACACCGGCACCACTCCCCACCTCTTCCTCCGCTACATTGATGACTGCATTGGCGCCACCTCATTCTCCCACAAGGAGGTTGAGCAATTTATCAACTTCACCAACACATTCCACCCTGACCTTAAATTTACCTGGACTATCTCTGACACCTCCCTCCCCTTCCTGGACCTCTCCATCTCCATTAATGACGACCGACTTGACACCGACATTTTTTACAAACCCACTGACTCCCGCAGCTACCTGGATTACACCTCTTTCCACCCTACCTCCTGCAAAAATGCCATCCCGTATTCCCAATTCCTCCACCTCCGCCGTATCTGCTTCCAGGAGGACCAGTTCCACCACAGAACACACCAGATGGCCTCCTTCTTTAGAGACCGCAATTTCCCTTCCCACGTGGTTAAAGATGCCCTTCAGCGCATCTCGTCCACATCCCACACCTCCGCCCTCAGACCCCATCCCTCCAACTGTAACAAGGGCAGAATGCCCCTGGTGCTCACCTTCCACCCTACCAACCTTTGCATAAACCAAATCATCTGCCGACATTTCCGCCACCTCCAAACGGACCCCACCACCAGGGATATATTTCCCTCCCCACCCCTTTTTGCCTTCCGCAAAGACCGTTCCCTCCATGACTACCTGATCAGGTCCTCGCCCCCCCCACAACCCGCCTTCCCCTCCTGGCACCTTCCCCTGCCACCGCAGGAACTGTAAAACCTGCGCCCACACCTCCTCCCTCACCTCTATCCAAGGCCCTAAAGGAGCCTTCCACATCCATCAAAGTTTTACCTGCGCATCCACCATCATTTATTGTATCCGTTGCTCCTGATGCGGTCTCCTCTACATTGGGGAGACTGGGCACCTCCGAGCAGAGCGCTTTAGGGAACATCTCCGGGACACCCGCACCAATCAACCACACTGCCCTGTGGTCCAACATTTCAACTCCCCCTCCTACTCTGCCGAGGACATGGAGGTCCTGGGCCTCCTTCACCGCCACTCCCTCATCACCAGACGCCTCATTTTCCACCTCAGAACACTTCAACCCCAGGGCATCAATGTGGACTTCAACAGTTTCCTCATTTCCCCTTCCCCCACCTCACCCCAGTTCCAAACTTCCAGCTCAGCACTGTCCCCATGAATTGTCCTACCTGCCTATCTTCTTTACCACCTATCCACTCCACCCTCCCTGACTTATCACTTTCATCTCCTCCCCCACTCACCTATTGGACTCTATGCTACTTTCTCCCCACCCCCACCCTCCTCTCACTTATCTTTCCACCCTTCAGGCACTCTGCCTGTATTCCTGATGAAGGGCTTTTGCCTGAAACGTTGATTTTACTGCTCCTCGGATGCTGCCTGAACTGCTGTGCTTTTCCAGCACCACTAATCCAGAATCTGGTTTCCAGCATCTGCAGTCCTTGTTGTTACCTAGTGCTGTTTGATCTTGCAATCCTCTACCAAAACCACTCACTCATCCAGGATCATACTGGAGTGCAGAGATACCTTGTGGTTTGCATTTTTACTGTAGACCTTCTCTTCCCTGCCCCTTCCATCTCCAATTGTAAGTTCAAGAGGCTCATCAACTTTGTCACTAAAATCATGTCCATCCCATCACCTACCTTTTCTACATCCCAACTTAACCATGAGTCCATCATTAAAGCTCCTTTCACTGTAATATTGCAGTACTTAATTTTCTTCTCTTTGCTTTCCTGTCTTCTCTCATGACCTTTTAGACCTTTCGTTGTGTTCTCTGAAACCTATTTCCACAAAGTTGCTGACCATCCTATTACTCCACTGCTACAGGATATTGTAGACAATTCTCTTTTTCAGTTGCTTTCCTCCTCCTCTAAATCTGCTGTCACCACCACCACCTAAAAAAAAACACCTTCAACTGCACTATTCATGCAAATTGCTGCTCCATCTCTAACTACTTTTTTTTCCTCTGAGTACTTGAATGTATTGTCTTCTATCAAATCATTCCTATTTCTCCCAGTCCATTTTTTAATCTTTCAGTCAAGTTTCCATGCTTACTGCAGTGCTGAATGATTCTCTTCCAGAGCCGCAAGTTACATCCTTACATGACTGGAACTCACGTGAACTACTTCTTGTTGCCCTTCTCATCTTGCCTATGGCCTTTGAGATCAGTGACCATCCATTCTCATCCAATACCTCTGCACTATAATTCAGAGATGGAGCTCTTGCCTGCTTCCATTTAATCTACCTAATCATACCCAGAGTACACCTTGTCATAGCTTCTGTTCCTACTTTGTACCATGCCTGGTACCTGTAAAGGACCTATTTCTGATTTGCTTGCTGTCCCTTGTTGATGTTATCTGAGCATAGCTTTAATTTTCACTTATATGTTGATAACACAGTTCTCACTTAAATCCTCCATTGTTGCTAAATTATTAGACTTATTTGGATTCCAGTCTGAAGCCATTGTTTTTTGCTACACACTCCTTTCCCATGTTACTGACTCTCTACCACTCCCTGGAACTGTTCTAGACCACTAGACTTGATGCCATGTTTTGCTCAAAGGTAAGTTTCTGCTCACATTCTCACGCCATCACTAAGATTGCTTGATTCCACCTGCAAACTCAAGTCTGCTCTTGCATCAGCTCATCTGTTGCTGAACACCTCCATTGTGCCTTCTATAGACCTATTCCAATACATTTTCAGCTACAACCCCACATCTACCGTATGAATTTGAGGTCACCAAACTTTGCTGCTTGTGCTCTTACCCAAACCTGCCATTCATGTTGCCACTCAACCTACACTGGCTCCAGATCAAACAATATTTTTGGCAAACCCCAAGCTCAATGCTCTCAGCAATAGGAAATTGAATGTTTAGTGTCCAGTTGGTCAACAAACACAATCAAAGATAACAACTTCCAGGAAAACATCCAGATAAAGAGTTACCATTGATCAGAAGCTAAACTGGAATAGGCATATAAACACTGTACCTGTAAGAGCAAGTTAAAGACTGGGAGTTCTGCAGCAAGTAAGTCTCTTTTTGACTCCTTTTTGTCTATCATCTACAAGGCGTAATTTGGGAGTATAATGGAATAATCTTCATTTGCCTGGATGAGTTTAGCTCCCAATATCACCCAAGAATCTCGGCACCTTCCAGGCTAAAGCAGCCACTTGATTGACATGCCAACCACCACCAACAACGCACAGTGGCGACATCATACACTATCTGCACGATTTGCTGTAGTAGTTCCCTCGGGTTCTTCTCTTATGTTACTGCATTAAAAGCTGGGTAATAAGTAATAAGCTAAGGACCAGGACAGCACCACATGATGAATAGCCAAAGGGAGTTCAATCCGAAACAACATAGACTAAGACTGTGTACATGAGTTGTTTTTAATTGCAAGTAATCAGTTTTTTGGTGAAGTAAAGATTGACTGAGACTTTCAAGTAAATTGAACTTAGGGTATTTTGAATGAGAGTGGGAGTAGTTAAGAAAAAACAGCACACGAAAAGACATATTCAACAGCACCCACCAAGCCCACAACCTCTACAACTTACCAGGCAAAGGCAGCAGCTACTTACGAATACTACTACTTCCATTGGCTCCTCTAAGCCACACACTATCTTGATTCAGAATGGTATTGCCGTTCTTTCCCTAGGACAGGATCACAATCCTGCAAGTGCCTTTCTAAAAGCGGATGTATTTGCATCACCTTCTCGAGGGCAAATTTGGATAGGCAATAAATGCTCTTCTAGCCAGCAATCCCCACATTCTGTGAAAGAATAAAAAAAATTACGTAAACAGAAGAGAAGACCTCAGCTGTTCAAAAGATAAGAGTCCAAGAGAAACATGGGTATGGGTAGAAAGGGAATAAATGATTGAAGTATTCAAAATAAAGTTGATTGAATCAATTATAAATAGGCATCTTAGAATAGATGTGTTGGAAGAAAGTATAATTTACATGTATAAAATACTTTGAAACTAATGATTAAGGTTAATTGCATTAAACTTTGGGAAAACTGTTGAGTCACAGACTATCTGATGAAACACAGACTAGGATATGAGGAGAAGGCACAAGTTTTAAATTGATTGAAATAGTAAACTGAGGCATAATCTGTCTGGCATAAAAACGTCTGTTTGTCCCATTCATGATTGTAAGATAGCGGAGGGGTTTTCGGCTGAACTGGTCAATATTCCTCCCATGGCCAAAGGCACATTAACCAGTTAATTATTCACTTCCTGTTTGGTTGCCTTTGCCTGTGTTACAGCTATGGTTGTGCTTCACAAGATATACCTTGCTTTCATTTCTGGATGTGGACAAAATGAGTAATGTCAGATCAACTATCTGTTCTACACTGTCTCTCATATTCAGACCATTTGCATTCAATAGAATTGCACAACAAGCCTTGCAGACAAAGAATCCAGTGCTATCTGTCATGTACCAGCACCAGACACAAATTTCTATTTTACATAGTTTTGGATTGTCCTGTGATATAGCAGGGCACCACACTTGTTTTCTCGTAGAGAAACTTGGATTTTTCAAAGGAGAAAGGATCTTATCGATATGATAAATACAACACCTTCAGATTACATAGAAGTATTATCAAACAAAATGTCTTGTAAGGAAATATTAAGGCAGCTAGTTAAAAACTTGGTAGGGTTAAAGGAACTTCTCAAAGAAGGAAGAAAAGATAGGAGACTTTGGGAGGCATTCCAGAGTTCAAATCCTCAGCAACTGAAGACATGGCTACCCATGACATAGTGATTAAAATTGACAAAGCACAGTGAGACCGGAATTGGAAGAACACCAATGTTTTAGAGTGTTGTATGGCTGGAGAATATTACGGGAAGATTTAGTGCATTGAAGTGTTTTCACTTCAAAAAATATTCTCATTGCAATGTTCTGATGGGAAAGTGATGGGGTCTGAGGCTAGTTTTGTGAGAATTATGTTGGTTTTGCAAACTTGTGTAGAACTAGGGCTGAATCTTTCTCTTCTAAATTATTGGGTGCAAAGGAAAATACGTAAAATTGAGACTTCATCTGAGCTTTTATTTTCTGTTAGTTTAGAATAGTTAATTGTTGAACGAAATGACCTGCTTCTGCACCATAGTGTCTTTATATCCCAACAGAATTTTACAAATTCTAAATTTTGTTTCAAAGATACCATACTACCTAATTGTTCAAAGTTTTTAATACTTCAGTTATTGATTTATTTATGATATCGAGAGGCAATCTGGATTTAAAAGGCTGAAATCCCCTCGGATTGATTTACAGTTTCAATTTTAGTGCTAGCTGTTGTTGTTGGATTTCTTTACTCTTAAGTATCCAAACAACCCCATTTCAATAGAAACTGAAGCATCAGTTTCATGCATTTTTATTGTATTTGAATAAATTGAATTTTTAAAAAATATACCAACAGTTTTGTATTGGATGAGGGAATTGAAGGTGATTCTTCTGGAATGAACAAAAACATGAGCAGTGGAGGAAAATAGCAGAAACATTGGCCAACAATTAACTCCAAAACAAATAACAGTTTGTCTTTTTTTTAACACAAACTGCTGCTCACAGTCCAAAGGTAACTTTCAACTCTCAGCTCACAATTCCAAACCAAAAATAATAGAATATACAACATTGAAAAATCAGTGAGGATTCTAACAACTTCTAAACAGGAAAATATCTCAAATGACTAAAATGTTGGTCTAAGGGGTAGAATTTAGTAAGTACTTAATGAAAGGAGACAGGATTGAAGAAGAGAAATCCATAGCATGGGTGTCAGTAGCTGAAGGACTAAATGACAGTGATCGCTAGATATTTAGAGGTTATACCAGATACAAGGATCAATAAACTACAAGTTGAGGAGTAGATAGTATTGGACTGAATATGGTTACAGAGAAGGGAAGGGACTAGAAGAGATTTGAATGCAGATTAAGAATATTAAAAACTTTTACAATGATGAGGAGCCTTTCTGTCATTTCAAAAATGCTTCTTGTAGTCAGTGTCTTGAAGTCCCACTCTGAGCACAGCACCTACCATTTTCAGAGAAGAGAGGTTAAAATACCGCTTAATGATTCATAAAGGGAGCTAGTGAAGAATGGCAGCTGCTTCTCGGCATGTCTGATTTTCATTAACCAGGAGTGGGAATCACGACAGATCTAGTTACAGATCTAGACAGAGGAGATAAGGTACCTTTTTAAATATGGTCTTAGACATGTCTGGGGGAAAGTCAAGTGCCTTTTGAGAAAAATAAGTTCTCTTTTGGGAGAGATGCAGTGCCATTTACAATTATTAATTGCAAACATCATTTGCATAACATGTACGTAAACGCATTGGAACTGTTAAAAGATCCTGTCAACAGATATAGTGAAAGGTACTGTTCTTTTCAGAAGGTGTAGGACCAGAGTCTTAATCTCAAAGTAAGGGGGTCCCCATATAATGGAGATGAGGAGGAATTTCTTCTCTCAGGAGATAGTGAAACTGTGGAATTCTTTATCGCAACGAGCTGTCAAGGTTGAGTCAAGACAATAGACAATAGATGCAGGAGTAGGCCATTCAGCCCTTCGAGCCTGCACCGCCATTCAATATGATCATGGCTGATCATTCCCAATCAGTATCCTGTTCCAGCCTTATCTCCATAACCCTTGACTCCACTATCTTTAAGAGCTCTATCCAACTCTTTCTTAAATGAATCCAGAGACTGGGCCTCCACTGCCCTCTGGGGCAGAGCATTCCACACAGCCACCACTCTCTGGGTGAAGTAGTTTCTCCTAACTGGTCTACCCCGTATTTTTAAGTTGTGTCCTCTGGTTCGGCACTCCCCCATCAGCGGAAATATGTTTCCTCCTGCCAGAGTGTCCAATCCTTTCATAATCCTATACGTTTCAATCAGATCCCCTCTCAGTCTTCTAAACTCAAGGGTATACAAGCCCAGTCGCTTCAGACTTTCCGTGTAAGGCAATCCTGCCATTCCAGGAATTGACCTCGTGAACCTACGCTGCACTCCCTCAATAGCCAGAATGTCTTTCCTCAAATTTGGAGACCAGAACTGTACACAGTACTCCAGGTGTGGTCTCACCAGGGCCCTGTACAGCTGCAGAAGCACCTCTTTGCTTCTATACTCAATTCCTCTTGTTATGAAGGCCAGCATGCTATTAGCCTTCTTCACGACCTGCTGTACCTGCATGCTTGCCTTCATTGACTGGTGGACAAGAACACCCAGATCTCTCTGAACAGCCCCTTTACCTAATTTGATCCCATTGAGGTCGTAATCTGCCTTCCTGTTCTTGCCACCAAAGTGGATAACCAGACATTTATCCACATTAAACTACATCTGCCATGCATCTGCCCACTCACCTAACTTGTCCAGGTCACCCTGTAATCTCCTAACATCCTCATCACATTTCACCCTACCACCCAGCTTTGTATCATCAGCAAATTTGCTAATGTTATTGCTGATACCATCTTCTATATCATTTACATATATTGTAAAAAGCTGCGGTCCCAGCACAGATCCCTGCGGTACCCCACTGGTCACTGCCTGCCATTCCGAAATGGAGCTGTTAATCACTATCCTTTGTTTCCTATTAGCCAACCAATTCTCTATCCAATCTAGTACTTTGCCCCCAATACCGTGCGCCCTAATTTTACTCACTAACCTCTTGTGTGGGACTTTATCAAAAGCTTTCTGAAAGTCCAGGTACACTGCATCCACTGGATCTCCCTTGTCCATCTTCCGAGTTACATCCTCAAAAAATTCAAGAAGATTAGTCAAGCATGATTTCCCCTTCATAAATCCATGCTGACTCTGTCCTATCCTGTTACTATTATCCAGATGTGCCGTAATTTCATCCTTTATAATAGACTCCAGCATCTTTCCCACCACTGAGGTCAGACTAACTGGTCTATAATTTCCTGCTTTCTCCCGCCCACCCTTCTTAAAAAGTGGCACAACATTAGCCGCCCTCCAATCCTCAGGAACCGACCCCGATTCTATTGAACTCTGGAAAATAATCACCAGCGCATCCACGATTTCCCGAGCCACCTCTTTCAGTACCCTGGGATGCAGGCCATCAGGTCCCGGAGACTTATCAACCTTCAGACCTAACAGTCTCTCCAACACCAAATACCAGTCGCGATATATTCAAGGTTGAGATAGACGGATCTTTATTTAATAAGAGAATCAAGGGTTATAGGGAAAAGGCAGGAAAGTAGAGTTGAGGATTATCATATCAACTGTGATCTCATTGAATGGCAGAGCAGATTTGATGGCAGAATGACCCATTTCAGCTCGCGCGTCTTATGGTCTAACTTTGCACCTGGCAGTCTGGGTATTGTTTCTGGTGTTTCCTGACACTGCTTCCAAGGCAATATCAGGCACTTGTTGCCCTGGTACTTTGAGAACACTGAATTGATTTACCAGAATGGGAATTTTGGTGACCATTTAATTACTGTATTGAGTCATTAGAACATAAGGCCAGGAATGCAAAACATATGACTGTTTTAAAAAGAAAACCTTTTTTTTTAAATTAATCTAGACAAGGAAGTACTGGAAATTGCAGAAATGTGGATGTTTTATATCATTCTTAAGTGTTGTGGACTACTGACTTGTGTTTAACCTAACTGCAAATAAAAAAAAATACA
The DNA here is from genome assembly GCF_047496795.1 of Chiloscyllium punctatum. NCBI lineage: Eukaryota > Metazoa > Chordata > Chondrichthyes > Orectolobiformes > Hemiscylliidae > Chiloscyllium > Chiloscyllium punctatum. The sequence continues at coordinate 43,966,716 of NC_092750.1, read as the reverse complement.
TATCTACAAAATGCATTCTCATTCATAAGTTATTTTATTTGGCAAATTACATCCCATTTATAATGACCAGAAATCACTTATTATATTTGAACAGGTATAAAAGGGATTTTAAAAACTCTATTTCTAGCTTTATCCTTGTACTGTCTTAATACCCATTGGAGATATTGTAGTCATATTATTCTGACCACTAGTTGAACACAATGGGTGGAATCTGCTGGGAGCTTCATTGGACAGAAGGCAAAAAAATTCAGTTTCCTGACAGTGGGTTAAAAAGTATGTATTATGTTTTCAGAACCTTTTAGACAGGTCAGTTTTCCCAAACTCCATGGTTAGAATCTTCTTTTGTATGTGTTAGTATGTCTGTTAACACCCCAATCTACTGAAATTACAGTTATGAGCACAGTGATGTTAAATCAGGAAACCGGTGTGTTCACAATCTTGACTATACTTGTAAGGCCTTCTTTAGACTAGGTAGAAGTCTTCTTCCAAGCTCCAGTGATTGCAAATTTCTTCTGTTAGTTGGATTGTTCATAATCAAACAGTTTTCTTATAGAAAAGCTCAAAAACAAAACCCCAAAGAACTGCAGATGCTGGAAATCATAAACAAAAACATAAAACACAGCACCTGGTCAGGCAGCATCTGTGAAGAGAAGGCAGAGTTAATGTTTCAAGTCCAGTGACCCTTCTACACCTTCTGTGTTTTTCCAGTTTCATCGTGCAAATGTTTAAATTCTTGCTTGGCAGAAGTTATGTTTCTCAACCAAGAATGAGAGCATTGGTGTTCTTCACTGTACTCCACATGAAGCTCATGTGAGTGTCTCGGGTAATTATCACCCTTCAATTTAGTCACCAAGGGAAATATGAACAGTGAGAAACCGACACACATTAGATCAGATCACAGCACTGTTATGCAAAGTGCTATATTTGTGGCAACTCTAATTCTGTACAGATGCTTGTCATCCATGCACCCAAAGTGACTTTAATGTAACTTGCTTCGCCTGACCGGCTTGGAGACATTTTGAGTCTCTGGCTGAGGATCATTGGTGTCACTGAGCCATCTCCCTGACATTACTACTAAGCGACTATTTCCCTACTATTGTATCTTCTACTTTGCCTCTGAATGGAAGTGCATGCGGTTTGGTTGCTCCCAAACACAATGTCTGTTTAGTTCACATAATGAAATACAATTATCCTATACGGAATGAAAATAAAATCTCTTGAATCATCCAACTCTCGTTGAAGATTGTTTTGGATTTGTGAATTTCCTGAAAGACAATCATTACAATACTTGTGTTATATATATTATGTATATGTATGTATTTGTGTATGTACGTGTATGTGTATATGTGGTATGTATGTTTGACCAGGGAGCTTCTATTGACTTGTGCTTCTATTTTGTGAGATAGCTGGGTCTGGCGTGCTTTTTGATTTATGTCTCTATAAGCTTGGGCTATTTTGTTATCAATTGAAAACTAGAAATTACAGCAAATTTCTTTGCCCTTTTTGGTTTTTTTGTGGTTTCAATTTACTTTCTTTTATAAAATTAAGATGCTTAAATGAGAATTTGAGGTCCGTTATCAAGGTCACCATTAAGAATGAAGAGTGAAGACTCGATGCATTAGGAATATGAACCCTAATTAGGCATGCTTCAGATTGGTAACTTGATTCTTTGTCTTGGTCAGACCATCTGGTAGAAATATTGATTGAAAGTAAGATGCTTCTGTACATGGAAAAAATAAATACTTGAAGAACCTCTCCAAATTGCTGTACATGCCACCTACTGCGTTACATGCTTCTCACTGCTGTACATTTTATCACCTTGTTAGTTGCAAATTATTTTTGGCAGAGAGCATAAGACAACATAATCTTCCTGTACTTCCAGTTGGGAATTGGAGTATTATATAAGGGACCTGAGAAAAGAAAAGCAAATGCTGAAGTTCATTTCCGTGAAATATTCACTTGTTATTTTCTGATTAATACAATCTCTGTAGAGAGCTATAATTTTTTTTTAAAAACTTTCAGCGAATACTGAAAGCATGACGTGATAAGGTTTACTGAATAAGAGTTACTGTAACAAAAGATTTCGGGACACTTTTTTTGACTAATCAATCTCTACATCACAAGCATTCCCCTTTAATAGCACTATGAAAACATAGAGATATATTTTAAACAGTCCTTAACGTACACATTCAAATTTCTTAGAGACGGTCTTGAGGTTCTTCTTAGCTCCAGAGGGTTTTCTTCCATTCTTTTGTGTTCTCAGTCCTGAGAACTTGTAACCTCAGAACTGTATTTCATGGTGAAGTCTCTCCTCCAGAGGTTTTTTCTCTTGTGCAAGCATGGCGATCTTCCAACTTAGTTCTAACTCCTTGTTAATGTGGTCACTTCAGTCCAAGCACCAGCAGTCATGTGCAGTGAACCAAAACACCTTCTGCCTGCAGATGCTCTCCTGACCTGGACTCTGACAAACTAACCTTGTTGGGGTTTTCAGAAATATCATAAACACTTCTCCTCTGATTGCCCATCTCTGAGGTAACATGAACCATTTGGGCCTTGTATCCATATAGAAATGTTGGTTAATTTTCCTAAATACCTAGACTACCCTTTATCTTGGAAATAAATGAACAATTTATTACACAACGGTTTGCAACCTGACATTCTCAACACTTCCCTGGGACTTGAGATACTCACAGTCTACCTGCTGTTAGTACCTAGGTTGCTGCCACTTTCTCCAAGTGAAAATACTGGCATAAGTATACACAATTATTCCAATCAAAACAGTTTGAGCCTACTTTTAATCTTACCTCTAATAATCATACCAGCCAGACTTGCTGTGAATCAGACTTCAGAATTGGTCAAGGGACCCTCTTCATTTGAACTTAAAAGACACAGTCCCAAACCAAATCAATCTTTATAAATTTTAATAATTGTGGCATTTTGCACATTTAATGATCATGACTCTATGATTTCTAGAACAATGACACGAGTACAAGCAATAGCTGACTATTCTGTGTCCTGATCACTCACATTGATAATTCAGTATCTGACACAGGAGGTACTGAACTCAGTGCTCAACTTCAGACCATTGGTAGTTGGTACCTCTCAATTAGAATGTCGCCATGTTAATAACTGGGGATTTCATGTAGTGTGCTATTGATCACTAATATAGATTCTACAGAAGTTTGAGAATAATTCCAGTAGTTTGTTAATAATTTATAATCCAGTGGATTTTATGTTATTGTACAAAGCATATTGCTGAACGTTTGAAAGACAGAGTTTTGAGATTTTTAGACAAACATGCTGCAGGAACTGAATATTGTAGATTAAAGAAAGGTAGTAAAGATCAAAAAGTCCTTTCATGGATTCAAATCCAATATGAGATCCACACTGATTTTCTATGAAATACTGAGAAAGTGTTGCATTACTTTTACATGAGATATGTCCATAAGAAATAGGAACCGGGATGGGCAGTTTGGCCCCTGGAACTTGTTTTGAGCTGACATTCTACACATCCACAGTCCTGCCCTTGCCCCATAACCTTTGATTCTCTGACTAATAAACATATATTTATCTCAGACTTAAATATATATAAGGACTCTGCCCCCACAGCTTTCGATTGCAAAGAGTTTCAAAGTCTCTCAACCCTCAGAGAGAAGAAGTTCCTCCTCATCTTAGCCTTAAATGGGCACCCTGTTAATCTGAAGCTATGCCCTCTGGTTCTGGACTTTCCCATGAGGGGAAGTATCCTCTCTGCATTTACCCTGTCAAGTCCCTTAAGAATCCTACATCTTTCAATAATGCATTCTTCGAAATTTCAGAGATGTCAAACTAAGACACATCTGCTTGCTTAAGTGAACAACAGAACTTTTGATCAGTTCAAAGGATTTCTCCCTGTGTGCTGATATGCTTTCCTCCTTTAAACATGAATGGGCCATCTACCTCATTTACTGATTGTGGATCTTGCTGAATGTATGTTTGCTACAGCTTTGGTTGACATATCAGTAGTGATTAAACTTCAAAATGAACCTATTAGTTATGAATCCTTGGGGAATTCCTGAGGTGTTATGTATAAATACAAATACATTTCTTCTCAAACATGTCAATAATTTTATTTCCCAAAAGTCACAGTTCATTTTTCTGCCACAGCTGGCAATGGGAGAAAATGCAATTGAATTGGTTTTGACATTCTCTAATCCTCTGTTATTACTAATTTGTGGGTTTCTAACGTAGTTTTAACTCCCTCAAAATAATTTGATTGGTTTTATTTGTTGCTGCCTTCCATTTGAGTAGGGTAGTTTAAACAATCATCGTTCCAGTTGTCTAATTGCTCAGATTGTTCTGACAGCCTTGTGTCCTCTTACTCAACCCATTCACAAAGCTCCATCCTGCCACCATAGGCTCTGACAATTGACACGAACAACATCCAATCCCAGTGAATGAAATGATTCTGGTATAGGCTTACAAACTCTCCATTGAATCTGAAGCACTGCCTGTCAACTTGACTGATGGTTAGAATGAATGATTCAAAAACCTAGCACTCTTTTTCAGCAATGAAAGAAAGAATAGTATCACTTTCAACTGGTCATGCTATTGATTTTTTTTTGATCTGTCTCTCTTCCTTATCTGGTTTCCTACATTGCCTTTCTCTATCCTGTTGGTTGTGACTTTACTGAGGAAATAGCCAGACTGCCAATAGCCCAATGATGTTGAAATTGGCCTTTATATATGTGAGGATGAGTGGTAGATGCCAGCAGACTCTCTGACTATGGAATTTATACATCTTAATCTGCTGTCAGCTATCATTTCACTTGAGTTAATGCATTGGTGTACAAGGTAAAAGGACACACGACATTGATTGTGAGCAGCAAATTCTGGCTGTTATCTGTGCACACATTCCTCTTATTTAGATTATTGTTACAACCAGCCATTGCCCTAGCTGTGGTGGTCTAACTCTCAATTTTATGTGGCCCACAAGATTTAGTAGATGTATATTTAACTCTCACAGTTTGTTTTCTGCTGGCTTTTGCTTAATGATTAATGATGATATTCAGACTTGTAATAGCAATTGAACGTTCTAGTATCTCTTCCCAAATGGAAGGATTGCTGATCTGTTTCCATGGTAACATTCACATGTCTTTTAATCTTCCTACCCATTTGCCACATATTTGAGAAAAAAAACCTCCATGTGTTCACATAAAGGCTATCCTGAAAACAGCACTGCAGATGTTAGTTTATTGTACAAAGAAATCTAAAATCCAAGCTGAAAACAGGACATGTTGACAATGCCAGGAGAAATAAATTTAATCATGGATGTTTATGGAAAACATCAATGTCTAGTTTGTATGCAGGTAACATCTGTTCCAAAATGTACATTGTGAAGGGTCATTATAAAAGATTGTACAGATATTCAAAAGTAGCTGAGGTTAAAAAGGACAAAAAGAAATTGAAAACACAAGCAGGATATTTTTCTTCAATGAATAAGATATAAATACTGATTGCGCCTTATATGGTAACACTTGAACCACGGAAGTCAAAGAAGTCATTCAGTCTTGGTAGCTGAATTAAAAAATGTTCAATTGAAGTTGTGAAGGTCATTTAGTGTTGCAGCTCATGAATGGGTGCCCAAGGTAAAATAAGGCTGCCTTGTGGTCAAAAGTTGGATAATTCTTGATTAATTCTACAGAGACAGACCTCCTATCTTTTAGGTTCATCTAGCCTACCCTAACAAAGGATGCATTTACTTATGGAGTCATCTGTAGATTGTTTGAGGGATTTATTTTAGGTTACCTACATACAAACGTATAGGAGCATATGTAGGCTACTCACTGTCTCAATCCTGTTCCACATTTCAGTAAGATCATGGTTGGTTTGATTACTCTATTCCAGCCTACCCACAATAACCTACACTAGCATTCCAAGATTGCTCTATGGCTTGGTGCACTGCAATCTCTCACCATTTAAATAATATATTTATTTTTCAATTTTTCTGCCAAAATGGGCAATTTTACATTTTCCGATATTATACTACACTTGACAGATGTTTACCCACTCACTTTATCTATCTATTTAATTTTGTAGCCTCAAAGCCTAAAACTCAAATTCCTCTGGTACACCACTTGCCATATCTTGCCAACTAGAAAATGACACATTTCCCCAACTTTTGTGACATATTAGTTTGCCAAACTTCTACCTATAGAGACAAAACAACTGCAAATGCTGAAGAAGGGTTACACCCAAAACGTCAACTTGTCCACTTCCTGATACTGCTTGGCATGCTGTGTTCTTCCAGCCTCTTGCTTGTCAATCTTCTAGCTATGGTATTATGTTACTTCCTACACTGTGAGCTCTTATTTTTCACAAACTTTGATGTGGCACTTTATCAAATGCCTTCTTGAAATCTAAGTACCATGCATCTACTGGTTCCCCTTTATCTATAGAGCAGGTTTCTTGCTTAAAGAATAGGGTGGTTGCACATTGACAAATCAATGTGACTTTGTCAGATTAGCTTGAACATCTCTACGTGCACTACTATGAAGTCATTGATAAGCTTTTGTTATCCACTCCATGATAGCTGTTAAGCTAAATGGGCTGTTGTTTGCTGTTATCTGTCTCTCCCTTTTTGCATGAAGTACATAAATGTGCTAGTTTCCAATCCAATTGAATTTTCCCAAATAAAGGGAATTATGGAAAAGTAAGCAAAACATTGCATTGATCCTCCTACTAACCACTTCTTTTAAGACCTGAGGATGAAGTTCATAAAGACTTGCTAATTGCCATAAGTGCTTGATGGCCCAGAGCTCAACAATTTACTCAGCACATCCCTGGTGATAGTAATTTTCTTGAGTTTTTCCATTTCCTGATTTACAACTATTTCTGGGATGTTACTGTATCCTCCATAATGGTTACATGTGCAAAATTCCTGTTCAATGCATATGCTGCCTCATCATTTTCGGTTATTAATTTCAAAGATGCACTTTTGTTTTTAAAATGACCATTGCTCATTTTGTTAGTTCTTTGTTAATCATTAATCAAAACTCTTTTTCATTGGAATTTTTTTTGTGTATTGCAAAATATTGCCTAAAATACCTGCCACTGCATCTCTGTTGATCTATCCCTCCACCTAATTTGCCAATTCACATTAGTTAGCTCTGCTTTCATGACTTCATAATTACCATTTTTTATCTTGGACCCACTTCTTTCTCCCTCAAATTATATCTAAAATTCAATTATATTATGGTTGCTGATACCTGGGAATATCTTTACAGTGAGGTCATTAATGAATCCTATCTCATTGCACAATACCAGACCTGGTACAGGTCGTTCTGCCATAAGGTGACAGTTGCGTTTCTCTGCAACCTTGCGTGATACAAAATTGTGCTGTGGAAAACCGCTGTTGAAGATTGTGCTGTAAAAGGTTGCTATAGAAAATAGTTATACCTGTTCAGTAGAAAGTTCGCATTATCTAAATAGCATCCACAATTTGGTGAAGTGGGTACTGCAGATGCTGGAGATTAGATTAGTGCTGGAAAAACACAGCCGGTCAGGCAGCATCTGAGGAGCAGGAAAATCGTCATTTCGGGAAAAGCTCTTCATCAGGAAGCCCTTCATCTCAGCATCCACAATTCGTCAATCACGTTGTAGTCAGTTCATGTTGATAAAATGCGTGTGAGACAGGAACGACCTGTATAGCCTGCTGTCTAGTTGGATCCAGAATGCACCGTTTTAGGAAACTATCTTGAAAACATTTTTTGGACTTCTCATCTAGACTACCTTTGTCCTTATACTTCCAGGCTAAATCTCCCATGATTATCACCATATTTTCTGACAAGTTCCCATTATTTTTTCCTTTATGCTTCATCCTACCATGCAGTTACTATTAGGGGACATGAACACTGTCCCCAAAAGTGACTTTCTCACTTTATTATTTTTCATCTTTACACAAACTACTTTACCATCCTGGGTTCTTGAATTTATGTGTTCCAGATAAGTTAGGCAAATACAATAATTAATTAGCAGATCTCTAACTCTATGTCTTTCCTAAATGTCCTACACCCTTTGTTATTCAGATCCCAATCTAGCCTTGTCTCTCATAATACTTATTCATTTCTGTTTGCATTGTCAATTCATCTTTTTTTTTGAAAGGCTACGTGTGTATTCAAATTCAGTTCTTAGTTTTTACCTTTTATGCTTCTTGTAGCCTGTAGCTACCCTTTTTTAGCTATTTATGATGACAGGTAATTCAGCTGAATCTTCTGTGTTTTTTTATTGATTTATATTTTGGAATGAGAGTAATGGAGCATTATTTTTCCAATTTTCAACTGGTGATCATGACAGATGGCTTCTTGCCTTCTTCGAGTTTCACATTTTGTAAGACCTGGAGGTGAACCACATGGGGGCACCAAATCAAGGTGTTAGTAAGAACAGTCTTGTAACCTTGCAAGTGGATTGATCAAGTACCTTACAATTTGGGGAGAGCAAAGTTCTTGAATTTCAAACATGTATTTGAAAAATCTCTGTTTTGCTTTGTTTATTATAAATGATGGGTTAAGGCCAAATTGATGCAGTTTGGGAGTCATCAAGAATAGTGTTTTGCTTTTCTCACACTTTAATGTGGTACTTTTTGAGTGGAGCGCATCTTATGTAGCATTATGGGGGCAGTGGACTAACGATATGGGTTCTGTTTGATTTCTGCTTTTGATCTGTTCAGTATTAAATGTTTTCACTTATTTATTGAACTTCTTCATTAAAAACATTCAATCATTGAGCACTACAAATGCACATAACTTTTAATTAACTATGAAACAAAGCAAAGAAATAACCAAATCATAAAAATAGGTTAATGTTCTGCTAGAACATTTTATTTAAACCCGTATAAGGGCTTTTGTTAGTGATATTTTTAATTGAATTATTGTATATTGTTTCAGTAATTAAGATGAATCAATGATGCATCTGTAGTGCTTATTTACAGATGATAACAAGGGTAAATAATGAAATATATATTTTTAAGAATTGCATGCCTATTCACTGAACTGCAAGGTAATGCTTCTTTGCCTAATAAATTGATTGCTGCTACGGGCTTGGAGAATTATTGTGTAACTCTAGATAGTATATTGCACGTAATATTTGCTATTTTCAGAATGCATGTGACTTGTAAATCCAACTGGCTTGGCCAATGACAAATGTGGTTAGATTATTAAATCGTGTAGTTTTGAAAAATATAATTTTCAAGTGATTTAAAGGCCAGTCAATCCCAGCATTTCCTTTCCTGTCTCCAGCGATGTTGGTGCAGCTGATGATCCAAAGAGATGATTTAGCAAGGTGTATGATGTCTGCACCAGATGACACATAATACTTGACAACCAAAAGTTATATCTTTTGTTTCCTTTCGCATATATTTTTTGTGCTGCCAAAAAGTGACAATCATAGCTTTCAGCAGTAATAAAAGCAGCAGTAATTGATAATAAAATGGTGGATCTTTATGTGCCTGCTAATTACTTCATTAAGTTTCATTTTGGAAAATTAACATTTTGCTAAATTATTTTAATGTTTTAAAATATTTCAGTTATACCTCATGGTACATGATTGAATGTGTTTTGAAGTAAAATGGATTGAACAGGTTTGTAAACTATGGTGCAGTATGAAAGGGGAAACTTGAAAACTTGCAAAAGCAAAGAAACTGTAGATGCTAGAAATCTGAAATAAATCAGAAAAGCAATAGGTCTGATAGCATCTATGTAAAGCCATGAGAGGATCAATGCATACTGACAAAATGGCTTTACAGCAAACTTTTTATCAGTCCACAAGCATAACCTTGAGCTCCCAGTCATCTGTCATTTTAATTCTCTACCTTGTTTTACTCTGACATTATAGTCTTTGGCCTGTTGCAGTATTACAGCTAAACTCGATGCATGCTCAAGAAACAACATCTGATTTCTCATCTGAATTCTTTACAGCCTTCTGGACTCAACATTGCCCTTTACCATGAAACCTTTGGTCATGTACTCTCTCCTGCCCGACACCATGTTGCAGATCTTCCTCTTTGCTGTTATTCTCATTTTCCTTTTTTTTTTGCTCAAAGCCTATTACATTTTAAACATTTCCTATATCTGATGAAATGTCACAGACCTGAAACATTGGATCATATTTACAATTTTTTTTGACTAAGTGTCAGTTTCTTTGGATTTCATGGAGTGTCTCTCTGTGGAGCCTCATACACTACCTTTCTAGCCCTTATGGTGCCCCCTCACCTGAGTCTAATCCCATTCTACCAGGCACCATACTCAAAACGACTCACCAGTGCCCAGATATCCTGGAATTTTCTGCTATTTTTTTAATGGCTGTTGTGTAGCGAACAAACACCGTTAGTATGAAACTGCCCGACACAGTTCTTGACATTTGCCTGAACATGGTAGACAAGGGAAGATGAGCCCTTTGCAGACAGGGACATGAAGAAGGGTTGTAGAGGCAAGTTCTCCTCTTCCCTCAGGACCAGCACAGGAGGCTACAAAACCAGACCATATCAACCATATGAGTCTGGTATCTTTGGCAGAGGGGCAAGGTAAGGCAAGGCAGGGTTGCTGTGTATATGCAGTCCAGCTCAGTGTGTGAGCGCTAAGAGAGTGAGCGAACAGCCATGAGATGCAGCATGGTTCAGTGCAGGGGGTGCAGCATGGAAGTGCAGGTGTGAGCTACACGTGAACCAGAGATGTGTAATTGACTTCTTAAAGGCTGAAACATCAGATGTCAATGCCTCTGAATGTGGAGTACATATGGCCAGTGCCCAAAGAATGTGCCTGAGATGTTGGTGCCTGAAGCCCCACATGGAGGTCCTTTCGAGCAAGCTGCCAGTTGTTAGATACTAGCTTCGATTTAATGTCAAGAATTCTTGGTGTCTACTTTGTTTGACAGGGAGTCCAAATCAGTGAAGTGAAATCTGCAGTAAAAAAGGTAATTAACAAGCAATAATCCCCCTTCGTAATGTCCAGAACATAATTACAATGTGCAGGGGATTTTCCCCAACATCAAGATAGGCCTCACTAGACTTCTTGTGTGGTTCCATCACATTCCTCCCATTGACTCACATTGTTCAGGCCCCCATAGCATTTCACCTCCTAACTGTGTTTTTCTTTTTGTTGATGGTGCCTGACCAGTTGAGTATTTCAAGTGTTTTCTGTTTGAAAAGTTACAGGTTCTTACTATTAAATCTAACTGGTGTACAAAACAATGAAACAATGGAATTCTGTAATTATTTAAATTGTATTACGCTATGAGTTGTGAAATGAGTATGTGCTACTTGTTCATAGGTAATTTCGAATTGATAGTACTGTATATTGTTGGACTTGAATTGCCCCACTGTCGGAATATACCTTTTTTAAAACATGTCAATATAATGTGCCTAAAGCCTGCTTCAGCACGTCAATAAAAATGTATTAAACGTCAGTAAACAATGAAATTGTATCTGAGGCAATACATTTGATCATGTTTTCTCATCTTAATTTATCACACCAAAGCATAAATTTTGAGATTTAAATGGACATAATATGAAAGTTTCACATACTCAAACTAATACTTTACCAAACAAAAGAGAACATTGTAGCATCACCATGGTTACAGGATAGCTAAAGGCCGTTGGCCTATTTTAACTGCGTTAGTTCTTTGAAGGAGCAAGTCACCCTGTTACTAAAAATTACTAGGGTGCCCTTGCATTTAATGGCATGATTTCAAAAGGTGGCCCTCCAGCACTCAGTGTACAGCAGGCTCACCGTGTATGATCCAGGTAGGTGTTATTACAAAGTTAAAAATCACACAACACCAGGTTGTAGTAGTCCAACAGGGTGATTTGGAAGCACTAGCTTTCGGAACGCCCCTCCTTCATCAGGTGGTGTGGCCACAACCACTCTAACACTGGCACCTCCAAGTGGTTATTATAGGACAAGTCAGATCCCAGATTGAAGTCAGGTTCATTAGATCTTTTTAAAAATATTTTTAGTTTTAATGAGTCCATTAAAACATAAGCATGCAAAATGCAGATTTGGTTTTAACAATGAAACAAATTTATAGAGGAAAAGGTTAAATTCATATGACTGAGCATAGAATTTCTCAGCTTCTTGTAAGTTCTTCAAAGTTTTAACCAAACATTTCTGATTTGGAGCTTTCTAAATTAACTTCCTTCTTTTGAAGAGCTTTTTTTTAACCTATCCAGCAAACCTAAACTGAGGCCAAAATCTTTCTTCAAGCTATATTTCCCCTAGTTGACAGACACATTTGGATCTGTTTAACCTTATTACGTATAAAAACACTCTTGATGTAAACAAATTCCCATTGGCCTCCAAGAACTAGCTTCCTCATACTTTTCTTCAAAGAAATTGTCATTCTATCGTCACTAACCAAAACCCACATCCCACTGGTTCAAAATCCAAACGCTGAAATAAGTTATATTAAAGTATCTATATAAAGCACACCATACATCACAGCAGCCAATCTGCAAGTGGAGACATTAAAATAACTTCAGTTTTACTTTGACAAATGCCCCAGGTACCTGGTTATGATTCTGCAGACCAATATTTCCATGACATGACCAGTGGCCACGGTGGAAATTATGCAAATATTGGCCTTCTTTTTCTAATACCAACAAATTAGCAGCAGCAACTTAAAATCTTATGTGAGATTTGGAGAGGATGTAATGTTCCTGTACTTGTTCTTCTGGGTGGTAGAGATAGGTTGTTTGGAAGGTTAATTTGAAGAAACATTGTTGAGTTGCTGAATTGCGTTTTGCAGATGGTGTCCATTGCAGCTACAGCTCTCTATTGGTGGAGAGAATGAAGATGCCCTGCATATAGATTATCTCAAGCAACTTAATTGTGAGGGGATAGAAAATATGAAAAGGGCAAGAGAGATTGAAATTGACACTGCAAGTGCAGTTAAAGAGCCAAATTCCCAAGAGTTTTGATGAAAGTGAAAAGACAAAATGACTTATAGAATGAATTCAGCCTGCATCTCTGCAGTGACAGGATGTCTGATGGTACAGCAGAATGAGAAAGAAATAGCAATCAGAATTGATGAAAGAAGGGGGTGAATTTACATTTGGAGGAATCATGTATGATTAAAGTGAGTAACTATATGGAGAAAAAAAGCATAAGAACTTTGAATAGCAGTGTAGACTATTTTTGAACAGAGAAAGGCTTCAGAAATCTTGAGCACAAAGGGAGTTAGGAATCCTATTTCAGCATTCTTTTCAGGTTAGCATGCAGGTTCAGTTGGCAGTTAGGAAGGCAAATGCAATGTTAGCTTTAATTTTACGAGGGCTAGAATACAGGAGCAGGGACGTACTGCTGACATACCTATATAAGGCCCTAGGACTCATTTGGAATATTGTGAGCAGTTTTGGGCCCCATATCTCAGGAAGCATGCGCTGGCATTGGAGAGAGTCCAGAGGAGGTATACAAGAATGATCCCAGGGATGAAGGGCTTATCATATGAGGAGCGATTGAGGACTCTGGACCTTTACTTGATGGATGAAGGGGAACTAATTGAAACTGAAGAATACTGAGAGGCCTGGATAGAGTGGATGTGGAGAAGATGTTTCCATGATTAGGAGAGATTAGAACTAGAGGGCACAATCTCAAGGTGAAGTGTCAACCCTTTAGAACTGAGACAAAGAGGAATTTCTTCAGTTGGTAAATCTGTGCTGCAGAAGGTTGTGGAGGCCAAATTATTGAGTATATTTAAGACACGTTCTTGATTAGTAAGGAGATCAAGAGTTATGGGGAGAAGGCAGGAGAATAGAGTTGAGAAACATATTAGCCATGATCGAATGGTGGAATAGTCTCGATGGGCTGAATAGTGTAATTCTACTCCTATGTCTTATGGTTATATGGACGTTGATATAGTGAGAAGTCAGAAGCCAATGATAATTGATAAGGAATAAAGAAATAGGAGTACACTCTGTATGGATGCCATCCTATCAGAATTTTGTGTGTGTACGTGTGCACGCAAAAATTGTGGATACGTACACAAGTGACACCCTCCCCTCCCACATTTTCATCTATAGTCTTAACAATGATAAAGCTGAAGCTTGAGGTTAGAAGTCAACAGCATGAGTATGTTAATTGCAATAATAACATTTAAACTCTGCTGTAAAAATAGAGGGGATGAGAGATTCAGGTTATGTGTTTCTAGCTCCTATCTATACATGATGGAATGTTAATTATAGGTTAACATTACAGCTTTAAGGAAGAATGGGTAGTTAATGATGATCCAGCTCAATATGTTCATTTTTGACATCTCTATCCTCCCACTCAGTCCAACTGTTTCCCTTTTTTGCCTGAAGCATTGACTCCAGCTGGGCTATTCTGAAACCTCTCTGAAATCCCATTCAAACACCTATATATGTGAGTGTAGATATTGAATATTGACAGTTTATTTAACCTAAGCAAGCAATTCTTTTGTTCTATTGACTGAACCAAGCCTGCAGAGACTGGGCGCAAGAACGTTTTACTGGTTTTTCTCCTCCTGTCCAATTGAGGACCACTTGAGACAACTGTAACACCTCCCTATTGTTCTGGCATCTGAAAAGAACCAATTCAGTATAGCACAAAGAACAAGTTTTGAGACCTGTTTCATTCTGTTCATGCAAAAGCTACTGTTGGAGCCTGTGTTCACACTTAAAATAAAAACAAATTATTTCATTTTCAAGACTTTTTCATGGGTGATGACTAATAAGGATTCCATCAAATGCACTTCAACTTTCTTAAAAGTAAATTGTGTATTGCTGACTTTTATTAAATTCTGCTTAAACTAAAGATGCTAACATCATGTCATACAGAGTATTTCTGCCTAAGTGACTTCTACACCGGTACTGGATTTGCTGCCTCCAACATCGAGCCATTATTTCCACAGGAGCGCCATAAAATGATGAGTGCAGGCTACGCTCTGCATCTTTTCAGAAAGTGTCATTTAATTTCCAGAAATACTCTACGGTCAAATTTCAATTGTAGTATAAGGCTTGTAGAGTGCCGCAAGAAAATGTTGATTGATGTCGCACCTTTATTGTAGTAAAACCTCTCAAGGCATTTTACAGGAGTGCTATGAAATAAAATTTCACATGCAGTCACATAAAGCAATATTACGTATGATGACCAAAAGTCTGGTGAATTGAATTGTAGGCAGGAATTTACACTCCCCCAGGAGCTGGTCTGTGGGAGCAGAGTGCTTTTTACATTGGACCTAATGACTAGGGTAGGTTTCCTGTTGCCTTTCCCCTCTCCCTGGACTTCACTACAGTCTTAGGAGTAGGAGCAGAGGAATCAGGGTGCCCATCTGTTCTTTGACTAACTGAGGCCCTTAGGTGGTCAGTTAATAACCACAGTTGGGAGAGGTGAGAGCCAGGTTTGAAGTCTGCCAGATCTCACTCTTCAGGCTTTTGGTGGGAAGGTTGGAAGTGTTCACCATGACAGGCTACTCAATCCTATCACTCACTTCTCCCTCCCTCCCTCCTCCCAAACCCCCACCATCATCACCACCAAAGATTGCCCACCCCTGCCAGCTCTCCATGGGTTTACCTCCCATTTTGAGGTGTTTGCCTGTTTGTATTTCCTCTGTCCCACCGTAGTATCCATTCCCATCCGCTGGCAGCTCACTCAATGGAATGCAAGGTTAGTCGATCTTCTTCCTTCATATCATTGTCATAGAGATGTACACCACGGAAACAAACCCTTTACTCCAATGGATGAATGGGCACCGCACAACAATCAACAGGCAGGAGTGTTCCCTACCAGTTGGGAAACACTTCAGTGGTGCAGGACATTCGACCTCTGACCTTCGGGTGACCATCCTCCAAGGCAGACTTCGGGACAGGCAGCAGTGAAAAGTGGCCAAGCAGAGGCTGATAGCTAAGTTCGGTACCCATAGGGAGAGCCTCAACTGGGACCTTGGATTCATGTCACACTACAGGTGACCACCATTGCAACACACACACACACACACACACACACACACACCCCTATACATACACACAGCCATGCACTCTCTCACACCCTTACAGACACACACACTCCCACACTCGCACATGCATCCTCTCACAGACTTAGACCACTCTACACTCGCACACACATATACACTCTCTCTCACGACACTTACAACCCCCCCACCCCAGACGCACAGACACACACTCCCACACTCTCACATGCACCCCCTCACAGATTTAAGACACTCTACACTCACATACATACACATATACACTCTCTCTCACACTCAACCCCCCCACCCCAGACAGACAGACACACACACACACACACACACACACACACACACACACACACACACACACACACACACACACACACACACACACACACACATGCACGCATATACATATGTTTGTGGAGTGAATTTGTACTTGCAGAGTTACATTGTACTTTGCTCAAAAACTGCATGAATTCATGTAAGATTCTCTTATCTCACTTTTTAGATTAGAATCAGTCTGAACATTATGGCACAGACAGAGAACACAGGGGGCTAACACCTTCAACATAATGTCTGGCTAACACCAATTGTTACAGTTAACCTGAGAATGTAACTTTCAAAAAAGGTTTTGTGCTTTACACATGAAACAAGTGAAACTATCATGGTATTCGAACAGATGAAAGACTCAAAAAAAAATCAAGGTATTTTTCAATGTATAATTTCAGTTACATCACACTGTAAACTTTTGCTATAAATTCTGTGTCTTACAATTGTGTACTCCACAACCAACTGATGAAGAAGTGGCGCTCCGAAATCTAGTGTTTCCAATTAAACCTGTTGGACTATAACCTGGTGCTGTGTGATTTTTTTATCCTTGTAAGTTGTTCTCACAAGCCATGCTGTGTCAACTTTGTCAATTAAAACTGGAAGGATTCAAGGTATGAAAACAATTGTCTGGTAGCGTTGCTTTTCCTACATTATAGTAGTGGCTACAATTCAAAAGTACTTCATTGGCTCAGGAGCACTTTGGAACATATTGAGCTCATAAAAGGTCCAATAAAAATGCAAGTTTAGTTTTGCTTTCTTTCATGGGTGGAGAGGTCAGGCCTTGACTGAATGTTCGACTCTGATTTGTCTAGGTCAAATTATACGTTTGTTTAAAAAAGATCTTAGTTCATAAAGTATGGAATGGGATAATACTTTGATATTATTTACAAGCTGACAGAATATCTTGGAAGTTGTTAATTGGCAATGTAAATAAGTTTTCAAATTCTGAAAGACTCAAGAGTTCAATGTTCAGATGTATAATTTTTGTTCAGAATCTGAAAAATTCAATTTTCATAAGGTTAACTTGGCATGTTTTCACAAAGCTGCTCAATGATCATTTTCTCAAGAGCTCTACCTTCATTCTTTTAGTCGTGGAACAATCTGAATAAGTCCTTAACAATCATTTGACTCCCTATTACTACTGGGAAGGGGGATGGCATTCGTGGAGCTGGTTTAGGGAGTTGGTCTGTGCTGTGGATGAGGATGGAGAGTGTGTTTGGAGACATGCCCAGTTTTGGGGTTTGGTGTAACTTTTATTCAATAATTTTTCATTGTGGTGGTTTGAACCACAAGATAACATTTTCCCTCATCATTCGTTGCTATTGATCTGTATGCAGAGCATTTATATGTACAGAATTATTTTACAGAGGCATATAATTATCATATTTATACGACATATGTATTTTTATTAAAAGGCAGCTGTTCAACACTTGTTCTTAAATACTTGTCCAAATTTCAGGACTCTTTTGGTACCTTTTCTTTTGCCCTGTGAATTTGTAAATTCTGTGTAGATGGGCATTGTTGTCATGTACTAGAAATGTCATGAATGATCTAAAAGCGAGGCTGCTGCACTTCTCCTTTCTGCACTGTCAGCTGCCGGAAGATTATTCTTCCCTGAAATCTTTTGTTGTGTGGCAGGAGTCCTGCTGTAAGTAAACCCCTGCTTCTGTCATCCCTCGGCACTTCGTACTGCGGGGCTGCAAAGCATTCTTCTGTAAGGTTTGAGACCCGATCGTGTTGAAAGAGGATTAATTCCCTCTGCAGGTTTTAAATTTCATAGGATTCTGGCAACTGTGGGTATATAGGTACAGTTTATGCCATTTTAATTTGTTTTAAATTGTGGTCTTTGACGATACGAAGCATTTTGTATGATCTGTGCAGTGGTGGTGAATGTAGTGTGTTTAGTGAGCTTTAGCAGCTTGGGGTTGTGCATGAGTAGAGAACTTGTTTAGCAGTAGCCAGTCTTAGGGAACAGATGGCTTGTGGTGCTTTTAATTCATCTCCCAGGCTTTACATGAGGCCCAGCAGCACACTGGGACCCTCTTTTCACTTCAGTGGTGATGTGCAGCATTGAAAGAAGGTCAACAGACACGAATAGGCTAAGATCAGGTCCAGATGCTTTCAGAACAAAAGGGCTTTGAAATAAATTCAGGAGGAAGCGTGGCGCTTGCATTGTGCTCTCTCCGCAATGCAGGTTGGGTTGCCCAGCTAAATTTTAATGAACTAAATTCCATGATTCAACCCCCCGCCCCCCCACCTCCCCATATTCTCTCTTTTCCTTCTATGTTTTCGAAACCTTGTCTAAATAGTGTATGAGGATTTGTAAAAGACAAAAAGATGCAACATCGGAAGAAATCAATATAATCGTTCTATCAATAAATTGTGAAGCATGTTGTTGTGATATGCCAGCTGGTAGTGGTTATTCTTACATAGAACAGACTATATGTATTTTTTATAGCTGAGTAACAGGCTTTTTGTTGCATTATCAAGAATTTTCCATTGTTCTAATAGCTTACATTCAGTGCTATTTTTGTGAACGTTCAGTATAATGATTGAACCTTATGCTTTAGATTTTAAAAGCACCAGGGATTTCAGTCTGTCCACTAATCAAGTTCAGGAACTTGGACATTAGAGCCCTCAGCAAATACGATTCCAAAATGTTAGCTATCAAGGTCTGATCAGCGAAATCAATAATCTATAAGTTTAGGATTCCAAGGCATACACCAGTCGTTTGCAGTATATTAATATGCAGTAAGTAGTGCAATAAAAATTGGAACTGCTTTGTCATGGTAACAGAGAATCTGTAATTTATAGTAACGTGTCTGCGATTTCAGATAAATCGTTGGGGTCGTGACAGCAGTATGATTAGTAGTTTGACGTTTCCCTGAGCCTGTTTCACATGCAAACTCCTTAGTAAAACTATGCTAATCTTTAATACTGTCTGATTTCTTTTTTCTTTAGCTTGGAATATTCTGGTATCCTTTGGATTTGGAAACTCATTCTCTATGCTAATCCTTTATCGTTTCACATCTAAGGCTCACGCTTAATCCTGTTGTGTTTAGTTGTGCTCTATGCACAGATTTCAGAAATATATTGACTGACTAAAGGTGTTTCCATCCAAATAAAAAAGATTTGGAATTAATTGGAAGACTTACAGGCTAAAGCAAATTGGTTAATCAGTACAATCTCTCAACTGTAACAACTTTGATCTTTGTGCATATCTAGTTGATTTTGTTTTGTGGACTTCCCACTTAATTCTTTTTATAATTTCAATATGATGGAAACTCATAAAAATCACTGTCACTCATTCTCGGAATCTGCTGCAGAAAATACATTGATTTGAGAATTGGAATTCTGAGGTTCAGTTATTTTTTCATTAAGATCTGTCAAGTGTTTGTCAGTATTTGCATACATTAAAATGAACCTCCACACTCAAAAAAAAAAGTGTTGCATTCCCAACACTCATGAGAACAAGACAACACCATGGAAACTAATTATGAAAATTACTTTGTGGGTATTGCAAGTTTCAATGGTGAGCAACCATATTTGAGTGAATGAGCATTGAATACATACGTTATGTTTTCTGTTGTGGTAGATTTGCAAAGCTTCCTAGTTTGATATCGACAGGTTAATTTAAAGGATTTCTAAAGTGCCATCTGTTTCCATGTGTTCTATTTGCACTATTCATAATTATGATTTGATACAGAGTGAATGTGGTTGTGACCCTGTTGCTGTGTCAGCAACTGCAGAATAACTCAACATGGTTATCTTTAGTTGAGATAACATTTCACCTGTTCCATCAATCAGCCTGTGTCTCTGGGGAATCTGAAGTTTAAGGTAAAGCAGCAGGAAGTGCAAGTGATTCTCTCACTTTGCTGTTCAATGTGGTAAGATGATGCTCTTCCAGTTCTTCCTTTACTTGACATCCAACTTACTCTTTCCTTTCTGCACTAAGGCACATCTTGAATAAAAAATGTCCTATGCAGTTTCAACCTGAAGAGATTAATTGTTATATTTTCTCAAGAAACTTGTTTAACTGCCTCACAACATTTCGGCATTCCTCCAAATTTGAATCCTCTGGTGATTTTGCCCCTGCAGATCACATCAGCCGAGAATTGAGATCAAACAGCAAAGAATTATAAAAAGGTGCAAATCTAAGTTCCCATCTTGACTTGGCATAAAATGACTGTTTGAGATGGGTACACACATTCATTTGAACTTTGAAAGACCACTTAACAATCAGCAAGTTTGTCAGTTTGTTTCATCTCCTGTGTACACATGGTAAGTTAAAGCAAATGGTTTTTCTGTCATGCTCAATGTGTATCATTCATTTCACCTGTTAATTTTTCTGGCTCTAAAGTGTGCTCACAGCTTTTATCTGTTTCCTTAAAAGTGAGATTTGATTGCTGTTATTATCTCCATTCCTGAAAATAGGCAGAGGTAAAATTTTCAAGACTGTTGTTTGACCGTCCATTTGTCTGTCACAAGTAAATCTTAAAAACTCAATAGCGGATTTCAACACAACTTGGTACTAGGATATGGCTGAAGGAAAAGCTGATTAGCATTTAGAGAAGGTGTGGATCTGGGCCCTGGAATTTTTTAAACCAAGTATGAATGACATTGTCTCAATGCTCTGGTAGAAGTTTTCGCAGCTATCAAATGTGAGCAGTATTTTCTGACCAGATTGTTGGATGTGGATTGACCTAAAGTCTCTTCAGTGAGATGAGAGTTCTAAGTAAAAAAGATTTATTTTAATTTGAAGGAGTAGCGGGTTTACTCCAAGAAAAAGCTACTGAGCATGTGTAGAAGGAGTTATGTTGTAGAAATGGCAACTCACATGGAACTGGATCTCAAAAGTACAGAGTTCCAGAACTTGACATATGTTCTATTCTTTGTATTTACTAATATTTAACGATGTCTGTTAATTTTCATTCACAAGTGTGTTACTAGATCTTACTACTGTTATAGTGCATCAACCAGGCAGGAAAAAGCTGGAAGAGCTACAATTATAATAATATTGCGTTGACACAATGTAATGGAGGATTCTTCTGAGTGTCCACTCTACTTCATTTCCTCTTGACTAGTTCTTTTCATGGCAGAGTAATTAACTATCTTGGCGACAGGTTACAGTACGGGGGGGGTGCCTTATGGAAGTTGCTCTCATGTTTCCCCACCACGTAGCTCCTTCAGTTCTCCCCACTTACTCCAATTGCTTTCTCTAACCTTTCATCTTTCTATCTCTTCTACTGCCACCCCCGCCCCTCACCATTACTTTAATTTTACTTCACTTTAATTTTGAATTGTACGCTCAAACCTTCTTTTCTCCCTTCCTCATTGCAACAATGTTAATCAGTAATTCAGTTTTTCATCTATCCTACAACCACACCCACTCACCCTCCATACTAATAGGTGCTGAAATGCCAGAGGTGCGTACAGTTTTAAATACTTTCCTCTCCTCCCCATTCCTTCTCCTGTCTCTTTGACCTTCCCTCAAATTGAACACTCTTCTCCCTGCTCTTTTCCCATTTTTTTCATCCATTCACCTATTCTCTTCTCCCCCCCCCCCCTTCATTTTCCACTCTATCCTGCCTTCTTGTGTCCTGTTCCTTCCTAGCCTCTCAAAGCCCTTCTCTTCCACCCAATTCCCTCAGACCTTGTTTGCTTTCAAAATTCAGGATTTACAAAGAATATTATGAGAGGCAAAAAAAAAATTCTCTGTCTGTACTTTTTTTCCTGTCTTTCTTCTCCACTTTTACTTAGGCATTGCAATTTCTGACTACAGCATATAACTTTGACCTTTTCAAAATGTCTAGGAGATAATCAGCTAGTTTCAAAATTCAAATATTTTGACACAGCATGAAATGAAAATAGCACTTTTTTTTCTCCTTTCTTTCTCATCCTTGTCTTTTTCTGTTCCTTCTTCCCTCACTTTACTACATTTTTTGAAAACTTGTGGAACATAAAAACCAAAGTTACAATATCATAAAAAGAGTGTCATTGCTGTTTCATTTTCTCCTGCCTCTTGGCCTTTAGTGCAAGGATCGGCATTGAAGAATATAGGGATCTTACTGCAGCTGTACAGGGATGTGGAGATCATTGGCATGGACAGCATTTGTTGCCCATTTCTAATTGTTCTTGTTCCGAGTGGCTGTGAGTTAACCATATTGCAGTGGATTTGGATCCACATGCAGTCCAAACCAGTTAAGGATAGCTGATTTCCTTCCCAAAAGAACATGAGTGAACCAGATGAGTCTTAGAATATTAATTTCTGTTGTCACGGTCAGTATTCCTAAGAATAGCTGTGTACTCCGAATTGGTTAACTGCATACAAAGTTCACAGGCCTCTGAGGAGGGGTTCGAACCTATGCTCCCAGGACATTAGGTGGGCCTTTGGATTATTCGTCCAGTGACATTACCACTGTCCCATCATCTCGTGTTAACATGCGGTTCACAGCTGAAAGGATAACACGACAAGATTAAATGTTTTAAGTCTCAATGTAACAAGACTAAAGGAAATATTGATTTAAACACTATCATGGCTAACCTATACTTTAGACCACAATACAGAAGATTCCCCATTTATCAAGACCATTAACTCTTCTCAAATTTACTTTGCATTGCTCTTCAAGTTGACATCAATTTCTCCCACAACCAGTACAAGGGTTATTAAAATTTATTTTCTTTTCTCATCCTGAGATAGTTTAATCTCAGGATGATGTTTAACGGTGGAGTTTTTTCTTTGGGAATTCTTCTCTTAGAGCAAGTTAGCTGAATCCCCCAGCCTCTTCAACAATTCAGTCTTTTTAATCCAAGTGCCTGAATCCAGATTCCTGCGTGGTAAACCAAAGTATCATACTCTCCGTTTCATGAATCCTGCAGACCATCCTTGTCCTGAGTTTTAAAGAATATCTTTGGTTCTGAGAAGAAAAAATTTTGTATCATCCAAAATGAATCACATGGGCTACGTATGTTTGTAGAAACACTGGATAGCCATTTTGAGACCTCAAACTCTCCAGTAAATGTGCAGAATAATACCCTTTTTTTTAGAAACCTAACATTCTGAATACGTTTCTGGCACTTCAGAAACTTGCTGTTAGCACATGGGCTGCTCCTAATTTCTCCAAATAGAAGGACTTTGCTCCCACTTCCAAGTGAAGCAGTCCAAGCTTCCTCTAATGTCTGACAATCAAGCCACTTAGGCTTGTTATCAGAACAGATCGAATAATCCCTTAATATTTAGCATGTATAAAAACCTAATAATCATAACAATATGTGATCTCCACAGTCTCCACATACTCTTAAATATAAAATATAATGTGCTGTATGACATCTAGCAATGTCTTTTTTTCTTTGTGTCACCTAATGGCATAATATTTACTTCAGATGCTTATAGTAGTGTCTCCCACATACCACATTTTCTATATGATCAGAAATTCTCTTCACAATTATTCACTCCTGACAGGGTCATCTTGTATAGTAGTGAGCATATAGGCTGCTTGATTTCTATTCAGGTCAATTGAGGGTTCCTGATTCACAAATAGGGGTTCACACACTTTATAACTCATAGCATTTGCCCACATTGTGCTTGTTTCTGACTGAATGACTAAACTGAAGACTGAGTGCACAGGGGTCCAAGATTACATGCTGTTCTACTGATTCAGCAATTGTTCCTTAACCATTATGTCATTAATGTCGGCTCAGGAGCAATCAAACTTTAAAGCATTGAGTCACTTCTCAAATGAGGTTTGGCAAACCAGTCACTATTGTTCCTAACAAACTCCAGTGACTCCCTGGTCCTCATTGCGTGGGCATCAAGGTGGGTTTGGAAATTGGGAATTGCTCCTACCCAGCATTAGCAAGCATTTTCTATTCCTAGGATCAATTTACACAGAAGCCTCTTCAAGCACTTTACTATGAGAAAGCGGGGGAGACAGTGAGGAAGGTTTAGTAGATAATATGAAGATGGGACTGAAAGCATATCTGGATCAATATGCCTTGAAGAGAAAGGGAAAGTCATAGCAAGCCAAACTGACTTGAGGAAAGATTTGCACAAAGAGGATGTAAGCTAAAATGTACTGCTGAAGGAAACTGTCGACAAGGAAGTAGCTAACCACAACTACTTCAAATCTATCCTCATAAATGAAGTTTCTCATTCCTGGAGCCATTCTTGTAAATTTTGCTATTGGTAGACATCAGCAGTCACTGAATCACCATCTTGACTGATCATTCTTTCGTTATCACTAAGTGAGGATATGGAACTCCCTGCTGACAGCACTATGGTGAACCTACATCTTATGGACTCGAGAAGCAATTGAAGACGATCATCTTTTTAAGGGCAATTAGGAATGGTCAACAATTAGAGGTCTTGCCAGCAACATCCACATCAGTGCTGCTATGTTGGGAGATCCAGGGTTTTGACCAGAGAAGGTAAAGGAATAGTAACATTTTCTCTAAGTTGGAATGTTGGAATGGAGATGTCGAGATAAGAAGTGGGAATCAGTGCTTTAGCAGATGGAATGAGATTGGAACACAAACAGGAAATGTTCTAAAAGTAGCAAAATTCAAATTTGGTGACTGATTGAACATTAAGATTAGCACAAAGCTGAACCAAATATACTGGATCACAGCTAGTGTATTGAATGGAGCCAGAGACAAAGTCAATACTTCGGTAATACTTAATACAAGTAAATATCTAACCTTTAGCCAGAGGAAGTGGTGGAGATTGGTACAATTACAACATTTAAAAGCCATCTGGATGGGTCTTTGAATAGGAAGGCTTGAGGGGGATGTGAGCCAAATGCTGGCAAATGGGTCTAGATTGGGTTGGGATATCTGGTCGGCATGGACAAGTTGGACTGAAAGGTCTGTTTCCATACCGTACGTCTCTACGACTCAATGACTCCATGACCAGTACAATTGTTCAGTGAATGTGTATGTACAGTGTTTTTACAAGCCAATTTTATTTTAAATAAAAATATTGAGATAAGATAACGAACAAGTAATAATATCACCATACGGTGATTCATGCATATTATCCTGAAATACTTGTTGACAACCTCTTTGTCAAGTACTCCAAATATTACATCTTGTCTGAGCGGGGAAGGAGATGAATAATTAAATGCCAGCAATAAGTATTTCAGCTTCACCTGTAACCCTGCTATAAATAGGCAGTTAAATAATATAGCATGCATTCCTAATTAGTAGTAATCATTGAGACCAAAATGTTTAGTTTAGTGACACCAAAGGCTCTTTTTGTCTGAAGCTATGCAGTTCTAATTGAGATCATTCAGAAAATATAAAACTTTGTTCATTATTGAGTGCATGCACTGCAATTATGTTCTCTCATTTGTGTCTTGAAACTATTGCAGGACAATAATACCTTAAGTATGCTATGAATTGCTATACATAATCAGTGTTCTTTTTAAAATAAAATGCTAACTTTTTAAAATACATTCTCGATCAAGCTTCAGTCTCAAGCAAGTTGCCATCAGTGATGTCAATTGCAAGTGGTTTGAGGGATTTGGTGTGGTTGTCTTTGGCAACAAAGTCTGCAAAACTCTTAACAGAGAAACAAATCTTATGATGATCTCAAATATGAGAGTAACACAGCTAAGTCTTTCTTCCTTTAGTGTTTTATAAATTAATAATCATTACATTAAATCATCAAGCCCTTCTGAATTAAGTCTAGTTTTATATTGGGCATTTGCAAATAAGTTCAAATAATGTGATACCTTGCATAAATTGTTAATATCATTATAACTGCTAAATTTCTTCAAGGTGGGATATTACGGATCAGCCAAAAAAATCTTTGGGTTAGTTTCAGTAATGTTCCGGATGAGTTGAGAGAAACTCTGCTCTTTTGCAAATTCTCATTTGAAAGTCACAGTTTAGTTTGCAAAGGACATTCAGCCAGTGTTTAACATTTTATACACTCAATTCATCAAAGATGGAATTTATAAAATAAAAGCGTAATTTTATTGCCTTTAACCCGGTCTAAGCAAAGTAATAAGTTCTAACCTTCGCACGCTTATGCTCTCTTAAGTTCGCAGATGCACAAATAAGTTGCAGTGAGACAATAGCTCTTGAAAGTTGGTTATGTTTTGTACAAAGGGATATTGATAGACTTGGTGAACGGACAAAACTGGGGCAGATGCAGTTCACTGTAAATGCTGGTGGAGAAGAAGAATGTTCCGGATGTAACCCTTCTTAAGCAAGTTCAAGGTTATCCATTTTGGACTGAAGAAAATATAGTCAGGGTACTTTTTAAAAGGTATGAAGTTAAATATAGTGGATAACCAAAGAGACTTGGGGTTCAGGGCATGGATCTTTAAAATACCATGAATGAGGTGGGATTGGGGGGATGGAAACAAGAAAGCTAATGGAATGTTAGCCTTTATGTCTAGAGGACAGGGATGTATGGATGCAGAAGTTATACTGTAGTTATGCAAAACCCTGGTTGTACCCAACTTGGAGTATTGAGTGTCAATCTGGGCACCACACCTGAGGAAGGATAAATTTGCCTTGAAAGGAGTACAACATAGGTTTACAAGAATGATACTTGGACTTCAGAGGTTAAGTTATGAGGAGAGTGTATACAAATTATGCCTATTTTCTGGAGAATTGAGAAAATTAAGGTGTGGTGTAACTGATGTCTTCAAGATACCAACAGGAAAAGATTTGGAGATGCTTGTGTTGGACTGGGGTGTACAAAGTTAAAAATCACACAACACCAGGTTATAATCCAACAGGTTTAATTGGAAACACACGAGCTTTCGGAGCGTCACTCCTTCATCAGGTGATAGTCATTTCCAACAAGAAAAGACAGGGTAGATACAGATACTGGTTAGGCATTCTAGAACTAGGTAGTATAGTGCTAAAAATTGGAGCCAAAGCATTCAGAAGAAATGGCAAGCTAGTTTTTTGGAATTTACAACTGATCTTGGAGGAACCTGTTTGGGAGAGGTCACAGCACAGAAACAGGTAGAACATAGAACATAGAACAATACAGCACAGAACAGGCCCTTCGGCCCACAATGTTGTGCCGCACTTCTATCCTAGATTAAGCACCCATCCATGTACCTATCCAAATGCCACTTAAAGGTCGCCAATGAATCTGACTCTACCACTCCCTCGGGCAGCGCATTCCATGCCCCCACCACTCTCTGGGTAAAGAACCCACCCCAGACATCTCCCCTATACCTTCCACCCTTCACCTTAAATTTATGTCCCCTTGTAACACTCTGTTGTACCCGGGGAAAAGTTTCTGACTGTCTACTCTATCTATTCCTCTGATCATCTTATAAACCTCTATCAAGTCACCCCTCATCCTTCGCCGTTCCAACGAGAAAAGGCCGAGAACTCTCAACCTATCCTCGTACGACCTACTCTCCATTCCAGGCAACATCCTGGTAAATCTTCTCTGCACCCTCTCCAAAGCTTCCACATCTTTCCTAAAGTGAGGCGACCAGAACTGCACACAGTACTCCAAATGTGGCCTAACCAAAGTCCTGTACAGCTGCAACATCACCTCACGACTCTTGAATTCAATCCCTCTGCTAATGAACGATAATACTCCATAGGCCTTCTTACAAACTCTATCCACCTGAGTGGCAACCTTCAAAGATCTATGTACATAGACCCCAAGATCCCTCTGTTCCTCCACCTGACCAAGAACCCTACCATTAACCCTGTATTCCGCAATACAGTGAATCATTCTAAGTATGGCCTTGATGTAAATCTACAGTAGTGAGTTGAGTGGGTTCTTTCTTCATTATGTGTTTATTTGAGATAGGTCTCTTGAACTAACTTCAAGAGTAGTGTTTGTAGTGAAATAAGACAGTGCTATTTTCTGGGTTGGTAAATTGGAAGAAGCAAAAATGGCCCAGAGTAGGGTGATATGCTCTTCGTGTCGGATGTGGGAGTTTAGGAAGAGTTTACATGTAACTGAGGATTATGATTAGATTAGATTCCCTACAGTGTGGAAACAGGCATTTCGGCCCAACTAGTCCACACCGACCCTACAAAGAGTAACCCACCCAGACCCATTTTCCTCTGACTAATGCACCTAGCATTATGGGCAATTTAGCATGGCCAATTCACCTGACCTGCACATCTTTGAACTGTGGGAGGAAACTGGAGCACTCAGCAGAAACCCACGCAGACACAGGGAGAATGTGCAAACTCCACACAGACAGTCACCCGAGGCAGGGATCAAACCTGGGACCCTGGTGCTGTGAGGCAGCAGTGCTAACCATTGAGCCACCGTGCCACAGATTATATCTGCGATAAATGCTGTTGGTTGCGAATCCTATCAGATCGAATGTATCGGTTGGAGAGACAGTTAGAGGAAATGAGGAATTTACAAGAACATGGGGGTGTGATGGATGGCAGTTATAGGAAGGGAGAAAGGTCGCAGATACAGTCATATAGATGAATTAATTCCAGGAAAGGTAAGAGAGGTAGGCAGGTAGGACATGAGTCTTCTGTGGCTATTCCCATTTCAAACAAGTATGCTATTTTGGAAAATGTAGGGGGTGATGGATTCTCGGGGGAATGTAGCATGAACAGCCATGTCTCTGGTATCGAGACTGGCTCTAATGCAATGAGGGGTACGTCGGGTTCCAACAGATCAATTGTGTTCAGGGATTCTCTAGTCTGAGGCACAGACATACGTTTCTGTGGCCAGCAGCGTAAAATCAGAATGATGTGTTGCCTCCCTGGTGCCAGGATCAAGGATGTCTCTCAGAGAGGGTGCAGAATGTTCTCAAAGGGGAGAGGGACCAGCAAGTGGTCATTGTACTCATTGAAACCAATGACAGAGGAAAGGAAAAGGATGAGATTCTGAAGAGAATATAGAGAGACATAGGCAGGAATTTTAAAAAGAGGTCATTGAGAGCAGTAATATCTGGATTACTCCTGATGCTACGAGCTCGTGAGGGCAGGAATAGGAGGGTAGAGCAGATGAATGCATAGCTGGGGAGCCTGTGTATGGGAGAAGGATTCACATTTTTGGATCATTGGAATCTCTTCCAGGGTAGAAGTGATCTGCAAAAGAAGGATGGATTGCACCTGAATTGGAAGGGGTCTAATATACTGGCAGGAAGATTTGCCAGAGCTGCTCGGGAAGATTTAAACTAATAAGGTAGGGGAGTGGGGTTGTGGAACCCAGGGAGATAGTGAGGAAAGAGATCAATGTGAGACTGGTACAGTTGAGAAAAGAAGTGAGTCAAACTGTCAGGGCAGGCAGGACAAAGCAGAGAACAAGATAGGACTAATGAGTTAAACTGCATTTATTTCAATGCAAGAGGCTTAACAGGGAAGACAGATGAACTCAGGAACATGGGACTGGGATATCATAGCAATTACAGAAACATGGCTCAGGGATGGGCAGGACTGGCAGCTTAATGTTTCAGGATACAAATGCTGCGGGAAGGATAGAAAGGGAGGCAAGAGAGGAGGGGGAGTGGCGTTTTTGAAAAGGGATAGCATTACACCTGTGCTGAGGGAGGATATTCCCGGAAATACATCCAGGGAAGTTATTTGAGTGAACTGAGAAATAAGAAAGGGATGATCACCTTATTGGGATTGTATTATAGATCGGAAGACTGGAGGTTGGCTAATGTGGTATTATTATTATTATTATTACTATTATTATTATTACTATTATTATTTTTATTATTATCATAATTATAGGCCACTATTTTGAAATGTGGTAAGGACAAGCCAGGGAATTATAGACCAGTGAGCCTGATGTCAGTGGTGGGCAAGTTGTTGGAGGGAATCCTGAGGGACAGGACGTCCAAGTATTTGGAAAGGCAAAGACTGATTATGGATAGTCAACATGGCTTAATGGGAAATCATGTCTCACACACTTGATTGAGTTTTTTGAGGAAGTAACAAAGAGGATTGATGAAGGCAGAGCAGCAGATGTGATCTATATGGACTTCATTAAGGAGTTCGACAAGGTTTCCCATGGGAGACTGATTAGCAAAGTTAGATCTCATGGAATACAGGAGAACTAGCCATTTGGATACAGAACTGGCTCAAAGGTAGAAGTCAGAGGGTGGTGGTGGAGGGTTGTTTTTCTCAGAGGAGGCCTGTGACCAGTGGATTGCCACAAGGATCAGTGCTGGGTCTGCTACTTTTCATCATTTATGTACATGATTTGGATGTGAACATAAGAGGTTTGGTTAGTAAGTTTGCAGATGACACCAAAATTGGAAGAACATTACCTCAGATTAGAATGCGACCTTGATCAGATGCACCAATAGGCTGAGGAGTGGCAGAGGGAGTTTAATTTAGATAAATGTGAGGTGCTGCACTTTAGGAAAGCAAATCTTAGCAGGATTTATATACTTAATGGTAAGGTCCTAGGGAGTGTTGCTGAACAGAGACCTTGGAATGCAGGTTCATAGTTCCTTGAAAGTAGAGTTGCATGTAGAGAAGATAATGAAGAAGACGTTTAGTATGCTTTCCTTTATTGGTCAGAGTCTTGAGTACAGGAGTTGGGAGGTCATGTTGTGGCTGTACAGGACATTGGTTAGTTCACTGTTGGAATATTGTGTGCAATTCTGGTCTCCTTCCTATTGGAAGGATGTTGTGAAACGTGAAAAGGTTCATAAAGGATTTACAAGGATGTTGCCAGGGTTGGAGGATTTCAGCTATAGGGAGAGGTTGAATAGGCTGG
Organism: Chiloscyllium punctatum; assembly: GCF_047496795.1. Lineage (NCBI taxonomy): Eukaryota > Metazoa > Chordata > Chondrichthyes > Orectolobiformes > Hemiscylliidae > Chiloscyllium > Chiloscyllium punctatum. The sequence goes on along the minus strand of NC_092750.1, from coordinate 43,935,740 downwards.
GGCTATTTTCCCTGGAGCGTCAGAGGCTGAGGGGTGACCTTATAGAGGTTTATGAAATCATGAGGGGCATGAATAGGATAAATAGTCTTTTCCCTGGGGTGGGTGAGTCCAGAGCTGGAGGGCATAGGTTTCGGGTGAGAGGGGAAAGATATAAAAGAGACGTAAGGGACAACTTCTTCGTGCAGAGAATGGTGCGTGTATGGAATGAGCTGCCAGAGGAAGTGGTGCAGGCTGGTACAATGGCAACATTTAAAAGACATCTGTTTGAATATGAAGGGTTTGGAGGGATATGGACCGGGTGCTTTCGACTGGGACTACTTAGGTTGGGATATCTGGTCGGCATGGCCGAGTTGAGCCAAAGGGTCTGTTTCCGTGCTGTACATCTCTATGTCTCTATGACTCTATAACTGTCTTCCACAAATGACAGTGGATGCTGGATCAATTAAGAATTTTTTTTTTGGTTAGAGAAGGTATTAAAGAATATGGGCCAAAGACATTTATATGGCGTTTGTCCACAGACCAGCCGTGATATCACTGAATAGCAGAACAGGCTCGGGGGGGCTGAATGGACTCTTCCTGTTTCTTTATGGCTGGTTTCAGGTGAAATTGATTCTCTTGCTGCTTTTGAAACTAAGGTGATATGAAGATGGAGAAAGATGATTCCTGAGTTCACCTGGAGAAATTAGTTAGCAGGTTGAGTAATTTTTAAATATCACCATCTGTGGCACCTGTTTGGTTAAAATAAGAAGATGGAGTTAAAACAAAAACTTGCAAAGTTGATAGGGAGAGAGAGGAAAAAGAGAACCCCCTTCGGATTTTATTTCTTCAATATCTCAGTTACCTGTTCTGTAATGCAGTGAACCCACATACTTAAAACACAACCGGCTGTATTGTTTTATGACTTCTCTTCAACTGCCCAATGATTCAAGTATGGTCATAGCTTATATGTTCCAATTGCAACAATGGTTGGGAATTTCTTTCTCAGTCAGTTTCCCATTGTGCAAGAGGTTTTGCCTCAAGGTTTTTTTTCCCAACCAGTTGAGTACCAAGATAATTCCTTAATTTTGTGCTAATAAATTAAGAAATGATCTATTTCCTCCTACCCTCCTCCATCTCGTCCTTTCATACTCCTTCAAAGCCTTTGTTCTGGGTATACATTTTCAGACAGGTGATCTCCATTTCAGTATTTGTGGAACACAGAAAGTACAGTGATCCAAATGTATGGCCGTCTTTGACTGCAAACTCGAGGCAAATGTGGCTTTGGTCTGCTTAACAAAATTCAATTAGAATTTTCTAGCCAGTAGATTCAAAAATCAGTTTTTGCAATAAAGCATGATTTCATAACAATAATGAAAGCTGTTCATGTGGTGCATATCATTGTATGAAACCATTTATTACAAGTTCATATTGCAGCATTACATGCCTCCAACAATTTTGTGCCTAATCCACTGTCGGACACATAGCAAACCGCTGTCTCACTGGTGTCAATGTGTCAGTAAGCTATATATATATATATATACACACACTTGTTATCCAATAGCTAAGTTGGATATAGCAAGGGGATTTTGGAGAGTCAGGGTGATCTACAAAACACTATATCTTGAGCATTTGAAATGACTTCAAAACTGATTTTGTAACTCCTTCACGTGTGTTTACTACAGGTCTCCTGTTATGCACTGGTATCCTAGCTCCTGAGAGTTGTGAAATTTCACTGCATTGTGGCTATGCAGTACGTCTTATCATTCTAATTTTCTAACCTTTTGTTGCCCATCTTAGAAATGTAACAAAGTTTCTTAAACAATCAAAAAGGTCAATAGAATACTGACCTTTATCACAGGACGACTAGAATGGGAGGAGGAATAGTTGTGTGCTGAGGTTCTGTAATATCCCTGTCAAATGTTGAATACTGCATTCATTTCTGGCTGTCATATCTTAGCATGGATATATTGGCCTTGGACGGGATATAGGTGCAGATTAACTGTAACGATGCTAGGGCTCAAAGGGTTAAATTACAGACAAATTGCATTACTCGGTTTGTATTCACTTGTGTATAGAAGATTGGAGAGTAATCTCAACATGCTTAAAATGTAAGGGTGTTAATGTTTTCTCTGATAGAGTTCAGTGCAAGGGCCATCATCTTAAAACTAGAGCAGGCGGTTCAGGGTATTTCTGCAAACACAAAAGTGATACAACTGTATGTTTCTCTTCCCCAAAAAGCCGTGGCTGCTCACAGAATCCCTACAGTGTGGAAGCAGGCCATTCAGCTGATCAAGTCCACATCAACCCTCCGAAGAGCATTGCACACAGACCAACCCCCTATCTTATCCCTGTGAACCTGTATTTCCCATAGCTAATTCACCTACCCTGCACATCCCTGGACACTTTGGACAATTTAGCATGGCCAGTTCATGTTATTTGCGCATCTTTGGACTGTGGGAGGAAACCCATGCAGACACGGAGAAAATGTGCAAACACCACACAGACTGTCACCTGAGGGTGAAATCGAAGCCTGGTCCCTGGCGCTGTGAAGTAGCAGGGCTAACCATTGAGCCACCTTCAAGAGTGTAGTGCTGGAAAAGTGCACCAGGTCAGGTAGCATCCAAGGGGCAGGAGAATCGACATTTCGGGCAAGAGCCCTTCATGCTGAACCATGTGTTAATTTGTAAATGTAATGAGCTACAAATCAGTCATGATCCAACTGAACAGTTTCAAGGGTTGAATGGCCTACTCCTGTTCCTGTGCTCCTATTCAGATTGTATCATTCAGCAAAAGCATTGTTGCATCTAAGAATGAACAGCTGGAACAGGTAGTTTTCCCAGAGGAAACAAGCTCCAGGAGACAGCAGGGATTTCTTTTTACCTTGAATATTGTGAATCATGTTTTGCTGAGATCTTGCTGCCATTTTCTAAGTTGGAAGTAGCATTATTATAATGTGGTTCTATGTCTTTTAGCACTCTAAAATTATCTTAATTTCAGATGCTAATAGTACAGTTTTATTGGTCCAATCCCTTTGCATTATTGCTCACTACCCCAGGTATGACACTAAGAATCGGAGAGGGAAACTAGAAGTTAATATTTGTAAGGGATGGGAACAAATGAAGAGGTGTGTGATTGCTGTGATGAGGATCAGAAAAATAAAATTACAAACCTTCTCTAGCCTATTAAAAGGCATCTCAACACGTCATCAACTTTTGACAAAGCTAAAGAAGCAAGTGGTTGAGATGTTACAGGTCACAGTGAAGTCAAAGGGATTCATAACATCAGGCAAGTTTCTGATAATGTAGTCCAACACTCGGCTGAAGTAGTTAATGTTGTGTTGCATGAGATACTGTAGCAAAGATCAACCTCTCCTCCACTCCTCCACTCTTCACCATAATCCTATTGGTCAATTCTGGAGCATGTCTGCAAAGTGACATTGTCAAGGTCATAGTTGAACTTTACTGATTCCATTGATACGATCAGGGAAGGACAGTTGAACAACTTTCCTGTTATTGTATCTTATAGTAGCTAAAGGCCAAGTACACGTGCATAGCTTGATTGCTCACATGATTCCTCTGTAATGCCAACAGATGTTAGGGAAAAAGGAGATGGCAGTATAATAGAATTAATAAATAGAACTATAAATAGAACTAATTCATGCATGATGGACTGACTGGCCTGCTTTTGCGCTGTAACAATTCTATGATCCTGCGAGAAGTTCAAAAACAGTCTGTTGTATATTCCAGTGAGTAGTTTATTTTAACTCACCTCTGCAGTAATCTTAGTCGTAGTTTCATTACCCCAGGTGGTTAGATTTGAACATCCTGTTGCTTATTTTAAGTCTCCATTTCTGAAAGGTAGGAAGGAAGTTATTTACACCTCTCCAGGGGTTTATTGTCTCTGCTGGTCTTACTAGACATGATGTCTCCTTGAAAGGGAATGTGACTTGCATAGTGATGCAATTTGGCAATCATTGTAATGTTGGTCAGTGTCTCCTTATTCAGTGAAAAGTCTTTTTTCAGCTGAAATTGCCTTTCTGAAAAAGCCTATGATGAGAATCCAGCTGATGAAATTCAAAAATTAATATTTAATACAGCACATCATCATGACACAACACATTCAAACTCTGTGCTGCCTGGTAGCCCTTACAGCAGATGGTAGCACTTAGCATCTTCTGCGCTGATTCAGCCTCCGAGAGGCTAGGTAACTGGAATCCTCCCCAGGAGGGCTTTCCCGGGACTCTAGAAATAGTTGGTAACATCTTGGCAACTGCAACCAAACTGACAACATGGGTTCCTGATCATTCTGGCATGCAGTACCATAAAAAGCATAGCCTGTTATAATTGGGCAATGTCTGTAGAACACTGTAGCCTGTGAACAGAAGGGTTAGTCAGACTTTTGCATCTCAATGTGATGTCACCACATGTCGGTAATACCACTAGTGTAAAAGGGAGTCCTCAGCAAAACCGATCTGCGTTTTTGCTTCCTACAGCTGTTATAGTATGGGCAAGCAGGCACAATGGTTTGCATCCTTATGTGCCAGTTATCTTTTCAGTTGACATAATCTTGTTGGCTAACCCTCTGGTGCCAGTAAAAGAAGCTTAGTGGAAATTTGAAAACTGGCACATTTGAAAATCAAAATATTTATTGGGATGGGGTGACACTGAAGGTGAAAACAAGTGGGTAGGCCTCTATTTTACAGATTCACCCAAGGTTTAATTCTGGCAGGTTGACTGGGCATGCAGGTGATATGGTCTGGAACATGGCATAGAATCTTTCCTCGTCCCCACCGATTCATTAGCGAATACGTTCAAATCATTATCCAGGAACATCTGAAGAATTGAACCTTAGACCAGTGACAAATTCACATCATTGACTTGCATTGGATTTATCACTTTCTGACAGACTTTGAGAGGATGAAAAGTGGCACCAACACTTTCTGAGCCACATTCTTGAAAGAGAAAGAAAACAAACTACAGATACAGTTATACAGCACAGGAACAGACCCTTCTGTTCAATTCATCTATGCCAACCAGATATCCTAAACTAATCTTATCCCATTTGCCAGCATTTGGCTCATATCGCCATAAACCATTTCTATTCATGTAGCCATTCAGCTGCCTTTTGAATGTTGCAATTATACCAACCTCCAATACTTCCTTTGGCAGCTCAATCCATATAGGCACCATCCTCTGCATGAAAAATTTGCCCCTCTGGTCCCTTTTAAACCCTTCCCCTCTCACCTATGCCCTCTAGCTTTGATCAGCCCAACCCTGAGAAAAAGACCTTTCTATTTAGCCTATCCATGCCTCTCATGATTTTATAAACGTCTATAAAGTCACCCCATAGCCTCCAACGCTCCAAGGAAAAATGCCGCAAGCCTTTCAGCCTCTCCCGAGAGCTCAAACCCTCCAATCTCCAAAAGAGCTTTATGAATCTTTTCTGAGCACTTTCAAGCTTTACAATATCTTTCCTATGGCATGGAGACCAGAACTGAACACAGTATTCTAAAAGTAGCCTCACCAATGTCCTGTAGAGCTACAACATGATGTCCCAATTCTTATACTCATTGCTCTGACCAATAAAGGCAAGCATACCAAATGCTTCCTTCACTATCCTATCTACCTGCAATTCCACTTTCAAGGAACTATGAACCTGCACTCCAAATTGTCTTTATTCAGTAACACTCCCCAGGATCTTACCATTAAGTTTATAAGTCCTGCCCTGATTTGCCTTTCCAAAGTGCAGCACCCCTCATTTATCTAAATTAAACTCTGTCTGCCACTTCTCAGCCTATTGGCCCATCTGATCAAGATCCTGTTATATTCTGAGTTAACCTTCTTTGCTGTCCACTGCACCTCCAATTTTGGTGTCACCTGCAAACGTACTAACCATACCTCCCATATTCACATCCATATAAATATTAAAAAGTTGATCCTCAGCTCAAAGACTCTGAAGACTTTTCAAAAATCGTTGCTCAGAGGAAGGTGAAACTTTGTAACACTGTTTCATCAGCAAGCAGGTGGGCTGGTGTGTCAACCTACTCACCGTCCTGTGTGTTACTAGTTTTCAGTCTCATCAAGACAGTACAACCTCCCTCTGACTCACAGGGTAAAGTTTGCCTGTCACAGGCTGAGGTTAGTACACAGTTTATCTGTAACTAGCTTTCACTGAGGTATAGCTTGCCTGGCAAAAGCCCAGACTGGGGGAGCAGTTTGTTTGACACTTGTTCTCAGTGAGAACTAATTTTCCAGGTATTGGTTTGCATTTGAGTACAGTTTGCCTGGCACAGACATTCACTGGTACTGGGTCTCTGGGACAGCCAACCCAAGTCGCCGGTTTTAATTGCGAGTGAGTGTATTTGCCATATGATTAAGTTTCATGATCATTCAACCAGGATAATCCTAACCAGAGCTGGGAAACCTAATCAGAGCTGAGCCAAATGCTATCTTCCTTTCATGTTCACCCCCATATATTGGAATAATTGCCAGTAGGAACTCAACTGGTCTGGTTATTTTCCCTCTGTTACCTTAGTTTTAACACTGTCATTGATGCGTTCAGTAAAATTGCTTCATTTTGCATAGATTGAAACTGAATCTAGAAGACTCCGGTTTTAATACGTCAGTATAACACACTCTTCATTTATACACCTTGCTACTGAAGGTGCCAAGTAATGCAAGATTTAAAGGTAGATTTTTATTAGAGAAAAATCAGCTGTAAAAAAGCTGTAAGAATTGAAAAGAAAATAAAGTTTGAAAAATGCTATGAGAAAAGTAGAAATGTTAAACAGGAGGATAATGTTTCAACTTTAAATCCTGCAGAATTGAAGTTTTCATTACTTTTGTGTTTTTTGTTTCATTTTTAATTCAGTTTAAGATGCACAAGCTCCAATGGAGGGAGCTAGAAACCTTTGAAATGTACCTTGAATGGATCATTAATGGAAAACAATGTACTTGTCAATTAACATTGGGCTCAGCTGCTTCAGATTTTATATTTATACTGAAAAGTTGAGCAAGAACGTGCAAATCCTTCATGTGATTTCATGGTCTGGTTGCATATGAGCAAAATTGTGTGTTCTTTGGCAAGTAATGCTGAAGGAGCACAACTAATATCACGTCTGCAAGGAGCTGGAGCTGGAGTTGGGAATATTCATTATTAATGGGCCCAAGTCCAGCTCCTTTATTATTGACTCTGATACAGTTGAACTCTTAAGCTAATGTGTGTCCCTTCCTGAGTTTAACTCTTGATCTGAATGCTGACTGTCAATCAGATTATCATTGATATTCATGATGAACTTGCTGTCCATAATTGATAGATTGGGAGAGGCTGAAGTTCCTGCCGAGTTAGCTACACTCCGCCACAGTGGATATTGGGAACATACAATTGGCCTTAACAATCCTTGATGATTCTTTATGGTAAAGAGCAAAATCCTCACCGCTATCATCGCTTTATAATGTTGGGTGCCCGGACTGCCTGCATATTATAACAGTGTGACTGAGAAGCCTTGGGTAGATTCTTATATGTATTAGTCTACGTTACTTATACCACATTGGGAAGGATGCCCACACAAAGTTTTCTGCAGAAGGTCATCTCAATTCTGGTGAATAGTAAAGGTTTATTTCATGATGTTTGTTAGCTGGTTACATGACATCTCAAATACATGATTGTCTCTTGTGAAGCATCAGACTCAACACATTACTGTAAGCACATTTTACTGTTAGCTATATTGATTTAGCACAAGAATGATACAAACCAAACACACAGACATACTCGTACAAATGTTAACTTCTTCCAGATTTAGGGCAGAGAAAAGGCATTTGTTGAGGGTGTGGATCCTTCTAAGAATGAAGAACAGTAGATGTCCTTTACAGTTCTGGGAGAGGGAGGCCCTGACCTGGGGCAAGGCTGGTGAAGGGTGCCGACCCGAAACATCGACTTTCCTGCTCCTCGATGCTGCCTGACCTGGTGTGCCTTTCAGCCCCACTTTTTATCAACTCCTTCCAGGGACAGTCATTTTGCATCCTGATGGACAGAGCTTGCCTCCAACATTAGTTCATCCTATCAAGTACTAACTGCCTCATACAACACTAATCATTGCTGGAAGCACAGTTGAAGATATTAAATGAGGTCAGAACGAGGCACAGATATGGAGCTTCCTCATGACTGACCAATGTTCACTGTTTGCTCTGGTCTCTTAGAAGATAAACAGCTAATTTGTCGCAGCACTTTAAGACTGACTGAGGACAGCATGCAGCAGGTTGGGGAGGAAAAGAATTTGGCAGAGAAAGTGTAAAGCATGAATGAGGTAATTTGAAAGCAGTTCATTGTTGGTTAGACAGAAAATCTAAAAGCTATCCAATGGGTATTGTGTATATTCATTTCATTGGCATTTATTTCATTGTTATAATCTTTGCAGATAAAACACACAGTTGTCAGTTAATGTGCTGCACACTGAATCCTAAGTTGAATGGTTTGTTAAATCATATTAAACATGAAAGTTTAAAGAGCTGGCTGTCGATATTTAACAAAGTTGAAAATCACATGACACCAGGTTCTAGACCAGCAGATTTATTTGAAAATGCAAACTTTTCTGACTGAGCAGTGGTCCGAGAGCTTGTATTTTCAAATAAATCTGTTGGACTATAACCTGGTGTCGTGTGATTTTCAACTTTCCCACCCCAATCCAACACCAACACCTCTATATCATGGATATTAAACAAGATTGCTCTGCATCATATTTCAAAGAATGGAATGATGAAGAGCAATGCTGCTAGGTCACTTGGCTTATATTAATTTTATAGAAATACGAATGGATTAACTCAGGCAATCAGTTTGAGGGTGTGAGGTTTATTTGATTTTATATATCAGTACAGTGACTGCACTTGTCAATGGGAGGAGTTACTGTGAAGGAAAGATTCCACAAAACTAACCTGAAATCACATTCAGATCCGTGTGCTGTCCAGCTTCCTCCAATCTGATTTTGAGCTAATCCTCAGTGTCTCATCATTTGCCTTTCAGTGTTGATTGTCAGGGTCACATGGCCCTTTTCAGGGTGATGCAAGTGCCTTGTTTGTCTAAAGACCATGTGGAGGTGGGCGGGTAGACAGCAGGGGAGAGAGAGAGGGTGCAGTCGACTCAGGAGTAAACGAGTGTGAATAGCATTCATTGAGTTGGTTTTGAGTGGAAGAAATCATTTGCAGTGCCTGTGGGCATTATAAAAGGAGCAGCTGTTGGTAAGTACTTGTTTAGATGCATGTAGATCAGCTCGAGATGAGCTGCTGAGAAGCTCGACTAGGAATTACAGTATGTGCTAGTTCTTTGTCTTTGTGAAACAAACTACAGAATTTAATGAGGATGTTGTTTCTTGAAATGATTCCTTTTTGGTGACAAATGTCTGTTGCTGTGGCTCATGTGTAGAATACAGTTTATGAGGAGAATGGCTGCTACTGTGTGAAGTCCTCCTACTGGCATAAGGCTTGGGAAAGAAAAGGATTAATGTGTGCTGTATTGTGGTTAAACTGATTTTTTTAAAATAGTGGCGTTCTTTATTGTGAATCTGGCTCTAATAATGAATTAATTAGAGCTTGATCCTGGTCCTGCTGCTGTTTGACATCTGCCTGCAGACCAGCTGCATTTTCCAGATGATTATCCCAGGACTAATGGTTCCTGCTGAGAAAGGTAGGATGCATGTGTTGTCCCTTTTTTTGCTACTGGGCCTCCATGGATGAAAAGTGTGTTTAAATAAAAATTACTTTTTTGGGGGGATTATGTTGCCTCCAGTCGCAGAATTTCATTTAAATCTTAGGTTCTGGTTGGAATAGACATTAATGCAATTAATTAGGCTTCAAATTTCAGCCTCTCATTTTTTCTTAGACAGTGTTTCGGTAAAGCAAGGGCTCAGCTGGAAATATGGAGAATTGGGAGTGTGTGAATTGGCCTTTTGTGTTTCAGCTGTATTGTGTTGGAGTCTGGTTTGAAAGCACCAGCAGCCGTTACTACACTGTACCTTAGAAACCAGGTTCACAGGCAGCAGTTTCTGGCAGATCCATTAAATTGATGATTTTCATTCTGGATGTTTCAAAACTGGAGGATGTAGGTTACTGTAAAGTTAGCTGCATAGGGTTGGACGTGATATAAGGTGTTGTCTAAAGGAAGCCGGTATACATTTGTATGTATTGTTAGGATGAATTGCGAAAGCACAATGTCATAACTTTCAGCAATATGGCTTGATCTATGTGATATTTAATAAGTAAAACCTCCCTTTATAACAGAATGAAAATAAATTTAAAGATGTGAATTATTTACTTTTATTTCTGGATGATTTTGTCTACCATATTATCTCTGCAAGTTGTTCAGTAGGAAGAGAGTAGCACACTTTTGTTTTGATGATGCTGCCAATATTCATACTCCAGAAACAGCTCGAGAGAAAGATTCGACTTAATGCTGTTGTATAGGGATTTTTCAAAATTGCAGCTCGCATTCAGCATTCAGAATCCGTTCAGCAGTTCAACCATTCAGCAACGAGCTTGCTACCCTGCAGAGCTCCCTCATAAAATATTAAATCTGGCTTTGCAGAAAATAGGCTCCTAATCAAATACAAATTTGGGTACAGATTTTTGTAGGTATCATGATTTCATAGAATGTAACAGTGCTGTTGGCAATTGATTTATTCTCAGAACTTTGCCGATTTTTGCATGTTGTACTGTCGACAAATCTTTTGTCGAACAAACCAATAGTATAAGCTATTGTTTTGTGAGGTTTAAATCTGTTAACCCTTGAGAGCAAAAATATGAATTCTCCTTTGTGTATGCCTTTATTTTTACCAAATTAATTGCACTATACAATCTTGGAAAAGACATGCTACTGCAGGCCTCTAAAGGCTTCACATTCTTTCAGTATGATTTATTTTGCAGTGAGGAGAGCTGTATTGAAAATGTCATGATTACCCCCTCCTGATCCTTGAGTTGGGTGGGAATGCCCATATGCTTTTTTATAAAAAGATCAGGATAGCTTGGGGATATTTTCTAACACAAATTGCATTGTGGCTATGTTTTATAATGTATAGCAAACAGCTTGAAAAAAATAGATTGATGCTTACTTCACTAAAGACACTGCCTTCTTTATACTCTGTAATGCCTTGCCCTTGTACTGGAAGGTAGCATTTTAGACTGTCAGCAAAAGAAGGCAGACTTGAGGCATTCGGTGTGGGCCCATTCCAAATTGTACAACAGCCACAATACATTGCAAATATTATTTCATTGTAGGATGGTAAAGTATATTCGGGCTGATTAAATTCTGAAATATATTTTTTCGTTTCACTTGCACTTGTTATTCAATTCAAGGAAGTGTTGAAAGCTAATGTACAGGCCAGAGTTGCATTTGAAATGACAGTGGTCTGGCATGATATGCTTAAATTCATGTGTATTGTTTGGAATGCATTGTGGAAGGGCTTAAGAGGTGGATTGCAGGTCAAAACATTGTGAATTGGGTTTAGGCAACTTAAAAGCACCATTAGGTGATTGTTTGAATTGCAGCGGATTGCAGAGGTGCTGTTTCACAGCAGAGACGCTCCCATTTGTCTGCAGTGCTTGGGAGTTAGTCGACAGCAGTTGAGGATTGATGTTAAGGCTGGGAGCAAACAGCTGTTGATTTGATGATTAGTGTTTCATCTTTAACCTTTGGTGTGTTACAAGAATATTTATACATCTAGCACTTCTTAATAGCAGTCATAATTGTATAAACGTTAAACTGAGGGTAAATATCATGTGAATCAGTTTTTTTCCTATGTGAGCTCTTATTTTTATTTTAGACAATAATCTTTATAAATGCTGCATTGCAGGATGGAAAATTATATTTGTCAATGCCAAAATTAATTTTGTACACATAGCTGGAGTATTATTAATTGTAGACTTGCTGTTGCTGAGATAGTTCATGCTTGCTAACCCCTTAGTCCTCAAAACAATAAGCATTTTCAATCTTTTTATTTTTCCCCAATCTTATTGCAGCATCACCACTATTACCAATTTGGTTTGATCTTCTGTTTATATATCCACTTTAATTTAGGTAAGCTACTGGTATTATCAGCATCTATTAATCAAGAAGGAAGATGGATCATTGGTTGGCGGCACAGTGAATCTATGATTCTTAAGTTGCTCCAGTCGACCCATGATATTGCAGTGACAGCAGATTTTTTTTTTCAAAAAAGCAGTAATCCACAATATTTCTGACTAAATCATCAAATATTCTAAACAATGTAATTCAGTGGGGACTTCTGACACGTTACATTGCCGAGCCAATTCCATTTAGTTTGCAGCGCTGAGTGTTCTGGACTACTCACCGATAACAGTGAAACGTGGTTTCCAGAATACCAGCAGGAAGGGAGGTTGAAAGGTACAGAAGACTACAAATGTTCCAGAAACAAGAATCATCATACAGGCCTGGGATGCTCAGTCCATTGAGCCCTGCGTAAATGGCTGCCTGCTGTACTTTGCACCACTAGTGGTGACTGATCAAATTTGATACCAGTGTCAATGTGCATTCAATAGTGATGACATGAGAAAAAAAATCAGCTGGTAAGCAATTGCGGTGCAACGTTTATGTTACAATATTGTCCCTTAATGAAAGGCTACTTTTGGTGATAGTGTTCAAATGCAAAGTGCATTAAACTAAATTGCTAATCCATTGCAAGCCTCTTCTATTGTGTATTCTTCTATAACAGGTGTTGATAAAAGATGAGTTTAGGGTTTTCAATAGCCTGACTGTAGACTGTGTTTGGTTTGAGTCTACTTGTTTCTAGCAGGTGTTAAGATACCTCCTGGGATTAATGAAAGGGAGGCCCTGTGCGAGCCAGACCCACTGTTTGAATAATTACAAGAGGCTGACTATGTTAAAAGAAACAAGATATTGATTGTAATCATCAGACCAAGAATCTGTTATGACTTTGCAAGAATTTAGTAATACTGCACATATGGTGTTTGCTAGTTTTTGATTTTTAAATAATATATTGTGGGATGTACAGAAAAAGCTGAGTAAAATAGAGACTTAAAAATAATCATTACACTTACAACATTTTAAAATGTTATCCCAGATGTTTTAGTGCAAGTTATTCATTTTTTGAGAGATATTGATGATTTTGGGATTTGATTAGAAATGTTCTTATTTTACAGAATTAAATATTTAAGTTGGTGTCTTGAGTAACTCTGTTGAGGTGCACAGTTTCTTTACAGTTAATAGGAAAAAAATGTTTCAAGTCATGAATGGACAAAACAAAGCAATCATAATAATGTGTAAGCTAGTAAAAAAGCATTTGTGCTCTGGCAGTGTATTCCAGACACCCAACACCGTCTGTGTGAAACATTTTCACAGCACTTCTCCCTTAAACTTTCCCTCTGAACATGTACCCTCTTCTAGTTGACCTTTCCACCCTGCGAAAAAGCTTCTGACTATCCACTCTGTCTGTGCCTCTCATAATTCTGCAGGCTTCTATCAAATCTCCTCTCAGCCTCTGTCTTTCCAGTGAAAACAATCCAAATATATTCAACCACACCTCATGACTAAAACCCTCCAGACCAGGCAACATCCTGCTAAACTTTCTCAGCACCCCCTCCAAAGCATCCATTTTTTTTGGTAGTGCGGTGACCAGAACTGCACACAATATTCCAAGTGTGGCCTAACTAACATTTTGTATAGCTGTATCATAACTTGACAACTTTTATGTTGATGCCCCGACTGATGAAGGTAAGTGTGCTATCTGCCTCCTTGACCATCTTATCCACCTGTATTACCACTTTCAGGGATCTGCGGACCTGTACACCCTTATCTCTGGCTCTACCATTTATTGTATATTGGATAGAAACCAATTTTGTTCATTGTGTCAGTGAAGGTGGGGAAGAGAATAGTGCTGTGAAGATTATGTGCAAGATACTTAAACTAGTAAATGACAAATTGGAGTTCTAATTTATTGATGCAAGTTGTTAACCTGCAACATTACATTTAAAATGTGGATTTTGCACTGAAATCCATAATCACATTGAACTATATCTTCAGTGGAATGAAGATATACATATAAAAATAAAGTTACTGTACTTCAAATTTAAATTCATAATATCTGGGATATGGTACTGCTGTGCTTAATTTGTAATGCTATTTAGTGATGCAGGAAGCCATATCATGTTGGACAGGTACTTTCAAGAGCCTGTTAAATTTTGGGCACAGGTGGAAAGTTTTTTTGTTCTCTGGAAGTTTGATAATCTAACAAAGGTTTGTACTGACTTGGAAATTCATTTTAGGAATTGGATGCAGAAATCTAGCTGTTTTTCTTCCAGTAGAGTTCTGTACATTGTCTGAGAAGCTATTCTTCAAACAGGAGGTTCTGCCAAGATCCTGCCTGACTGCTTGGTAGTTTGATGAACATTAAACACTCTAAGACAGTTTAAGGAGAAGAGCCGGTAGCACAGTTAACATTTTCCATTAATCACTACCAGAAATAGCTTTGCAGATTATTAATCTCATTGATGCTTTATGGGATTTTGCTGTCTTCAAAATGGCTGCTGTTCAGTGCACATGTACAGCTTTCTAAGATTTTTTGAGAATTATAAGGCATTATATAAATCAATCTTTTCTTTCCATCTGATTAGGTACCATGTGTTGCTAGCATAATGTCTTCTATGTCAGTTCGTGCATTAGCCATGTTTAGTGCACCCGCCTCCTGACTGAGGGAAAAGGCTGTTTTCCCAAAGTGGAGTGTTGATTGCTCTCGAGGTTCAAAAAAAAATCCCTCAATTACTAAGATCCACGCTGGTCACTGCTATCAACAAAAACAAGGAAATGCTTGTCAGAATCTCACAGCATTGCTGGAAACATTAATTATGTGATGTATTTTTGGAGTTGATACCTGCCTGCTAAAGGGCCCCATTGTTAATTAACAATTTTGAGAGACTCGGTTACAAGCGGGAAAAGGATGTTTCACAGTGACTGCGTCAAGGAAGAAGCTGTGAAACACTTTGCATCCCACCACTGTTGTATTCACCTATTCTCCCTCAAAACTAATTTGTCATGTTCAGTGAAGCTGCTACACTAGGTCTTCAGAATATCAAAAGGCCAGCACTTAGCTCCTCAGAGGGAAACCGATCGCCAGTTTTTTCTTTTTATTTGAGGTGACAAGGCAAATTATTCCAGATCTTGTTGCATTAAATGTTAATGTTAATTGCATTTATGTTAATCAACGTGTTTGGTCATGCTATGACAGGTCAAGAGGGGACTTGAACTCTGATTTTCTGGCTCAGAGGTATGCACTACCACTACTGCACTAAAGCCCTTATAGCATTTCTTGTATTCTAGTCAGTAGAGAAGATTGAGGGGGATCTTGTTGAGATGTTTAAGATAATTAAAGGGTTTGGCCGGTAAATAGAGAGAAATTATTTTCTATGTTGAGGAAGTCCAGAACATCGAAGCAGAGTGGTGAAGTAGAGCTAGACTTGTGTGTAATTTTGCCACATTGGCTTTTGTCTCTGTTCTAAGGAGAGTATCTCAATAAAATTACAATAGACTGGAATAAGACCACAGCTGTAAGTATCTCAAAATCTTGTTAAGTATTCATTGCGCAAAAACTGTCACCTCACCTCCAGTTTTTCCTCACCTTTGAAAAGACTCCAAGTAAAGAAACAACAAGTTGACTTCTCAAAGTTCATGCTGTGTAGCACTTCTTGTTGTGACTTATCAACCTCCAAAATGCATTATTAGCACCATTTCTTACTGAATGGACTGTAAAGTCACATAAGGGTCAATTTTTGCAGTGGAGGAACTTATTCCATGTGGTTATGTTTTCCTCAATTTTATCTTTTGTTTCTTACTGTGTGATCATGTTTGCTACTCCTGTCCAGATAGTGTGGCCCCTTAACATCTGAGTGGCCAGTGGAGATATCATGCTCATTGGGAAAGTGCTGCCCAATGCTCCACACAAAATGTAACCTTGCATCCTGCCCTTCCTGCTGCTACTTTGGGTGCAGCGTACTGAATTCCTTGAACCCATCTAATCTGTACCTGACAGCAGTAAGTTGCACTAATATCCATTTCACCAGACCACCAGCACAATTAGAAATGGAAAGAACCATACTTGGGACAATCAACATTACATCTAAGTTTTAGCCAGTAGTCTTTTCAACATCTCTGAGTTCGTCGATGATTTCCCACATTTATAAGAATACTGGAGAACATTTCTTGCAATTTGTTGAAAATAAACTTCGTCCATATAACTGCACAAGGTATAGCAGAAGTATTAGAGACTGGTTTCAACTGTATTGATTCTAGATGTATTAATGTCAGAGGGTGAATTTTGCATTGACTGCTTTGGATGGAAGATTTTGTTTTTCCATTCTAATTATTGTGAAATTCAAATTTGCATGTTATTTCTATTTAAATGTGCATTATTTAGCTGGCAGTCTAAACATGACCTCCATTTGTACTGTGTGGATAGTTATTGCCTTAGTGATCTTGTTTTAGCAGATGTTGAATTTGACCTCACTTGATCTGCGTTGTGCTATGTCAGAAAATGGTGGAGGTGGCTAAAATTTACAGTAAAAGCTGAGATTCTGGGGCAGACTGGAGAGTGACTGGAAATCTTTTAACACAGGAAAATGTGCTATTTACTGTTGTTAAAATTTTTAAAAATCTTTATTTTGAACAGATTGTACATAACCATCACTAGCATTCAATCACATTTTGCAGTGACATCAATTCAGCAAAACTTCATTTAACTCTGTTTTTTGTTGTTTTCATCGGTACGAGGTTATGTGCAACCATTCACTTGATATCAATATTTCCATTCTCCGTGACAGGTGGCTCCTTTTTAAACTTGCACACTAAAACTCCAAAAGTAAAATGGGATGTCTATGAGAATGGGTAGGCAGCCATCACTAATCCTGAAAAAGCACAAGCATTATGCAAAGCACGTTACAAGTTTGAGGAACATGTCTTCCAATGTATTTCAATGTCCAGAATGAAATATGATTTAACTAAAAAAAAGGCATCAAACTCTCAACGGATGATCATCACATCTGACTTTACTAAATCTCAAGGTTTCTGTCTTTGTCAACTTAAGAGTCATAGAGATATATAGCACCGAGACAGACCCTTTGGTCAAACTCGTCAATGCTGACCAGATATCTTAAATAAATCTAGTCCCATTTGCCAGAATTTAGCCCAGATCCCTCTAAACCCTTGCTATTTGTATACCCATTGAGATGCGTTTTGGAACTCACAAGTAGACTGCTCTGACTACTAAGGTTCTTGACAGCACACAATCCAACAGCCACACTCACCAGAATAAAGGACCCGATGCCCACTGTGTGCAGGACGAATGTAATTTACAAAATCCATGTAGCGACTGCACTATATACTATGTAGGACAGCTAGTGACCCGCATCCATGTGCAACTCAGCAACACGACCAACTCTGGTATCCACACACACTGACTGCAAGAACCATGAGTTTGACTGGGATAACACAACAATACAAGGACAGGCTTAACAAAAAACAGCAAGGGAATTCCTGGAAACATGGTACTCATCCTCAAATTCCATCAATAAATACATTGGCCTGTCCGATATACAAAACACTTCCAGAACTGGCACCAACTGGAAACAGCTGAAACAGAACCACATCAATTCAAAGCGGAACCGTACAGCAGTGCTTCACAGGAGGCAATGCAGCACTGATGATATCACCTAGAAAAGGGGCAAAATGTCTGCCAGTAAACCTACCAGCTCGACAAACAGACAAACACTGAATCCAAACAGCTCTTGAGCTACAGATCTTCACAAAAACTTTAAATGGTATAATAGTACCAGCCTCCACCACTACTTACAGCTCATTCCATACGTGCACCAATTTCTGAATGAAAAGGTTACCTCTTAGGTCCCTTTTAAACCTTTCCCTTCTCACCTCAAACCTGTGTCCTCTAGTTTTAGACTCCCACACCCCGGGAAATGACTTTGTCTTTTTACCCTATCCATGCCCCTCATGATTTTATAAACCTTTATAAGGTCACACCAGTGCTCCAGGGAAAATAATCCCAGTCTATTCAACCTCTCCCTACAGCTCAAACCCTCCAATCCTGGCAATATCCTCCTAAATCAACATCAACAGATTCCATAAACAGGAGCCTCTGTGATAGAAATCCATGTATTCCTATTGGGTAGGCAGCAGGCTGGACAAGCTAAACAATAGTGAGATAGCAATAAGGGTGAAGGAGGAGGAATTGGTGAAGGATGGGAATTAGATTAGATTACTTACAGTGTGGAAACAGGCCCTTCAGCCCAACAAGTCCGCACCGACCTGCCAAAGTGCAACCCACCCAGACCCATTCCCCTACATTTACCCCTTCACCTAACACTATGGGCAGTTTAGCATGGCCAGTTCACCTAACATGCACATTTTTGGACTGTGGGAGGAAACTGGAGCACCCGGAGGAAACCCACACAGACATGGGAAGCATGTGCAAACTCCATACAGGCAATCGCCTGAGGCGGGAATTGAACCCGGGTCTCTGGTGCTGTGAGGCAGCAGTGCTAACCACTGAGCCACCATGCTGCCCAAACTGGTATGTAAGAAGTTCCTACATCACAGGATATTCGTAAAAGGTCCTGAATAACTGCAGTATGGCACCCACTGCTTCAGAAATCAAATCCTCTTTCAATTAAAGCCAATATACCAGTTGCCTTCCCAAGTGCTTGCCATACCTGCCTGCCTACTTTCATTGTCTGGCATACAAGAGCACATAGATTTCTTTATACATCCACACTTCCCAGTATACCATTCTTCCTGGTTTTTACACTGAAGTGTACAAGTCTACATTTAGCCACGTTGTCCTGCATTTGTCTTGTGTTTGCCTACTCACTCAACTTGTCATCTCTTTGCATCTACTTCACAGTCAAATCCAGCCCAGTTTTGTCAAATTTAGATTGGATGAACTACCCTGTATTTGGCAGCAGCTGATTCTGGCTGCTTTTGAGGTTTTATCAGAAATCCAAGAGGGTTGAATGAGATTCTGTCATTCAAGAGGCTATGGCCAAGAGGACATCGTATAGTTATATAAGATGGGAAACTGGATAAAAGCTAAATCTGGAATATTATGTAAAAGAATAATATTAGATCAGGGAGTTTGCACAGCTTAAAACAGCAAATAGCAAACTTGACAGGAGCAATGTGATTTGGACTTTCACATAAGAGTAGTGGAAAGCAAAAACATTATCGTTGATAGATTTTTCAGCAATGCAATTGCCATTCCTCATTTTGTATGTATTTTATAATGTTGGGACATAGTCATTGTAAATTTCACAGATCTCGGAAAGGCAGTATACTTTTAAGACAGATAGTGACATCACAACATGCAACATAGTTTAAGAAGACTGGAGGCCTGTGACCAGTGGAGTGCCACAAGGATTGGTGCTGGGCCCTCTACTTTTTGTCATTTATAAATGATTTGGATGTGAGTATAAAAGGTACAGTTAGTAAGTTTGCAGACGACACCAAAATTGGAGGTGTACTGGACAGCGAAGAGGATTACCTCAGATTACAACAGGATCTGGACCAGATGGGCCAATGGGCTGAGAAGTGGCAGATGGAGTTTAATTCAGATAAATGTGAGGTGCTGCATTTTGTGAAAGCAAACCTTAGCAGGACTTATACACTTAATGGTAAGGTCCTAGGGAGTGTTGCTAAACAAAGAGTCCTTGGAGTGCAGGTTCATAGCTCCTTGAAAGTGGAGTCGCAGGTAGATAGGATAGTGAAGAAGGCGTTTGGAATGCTTTCCTTTATTGGTATGAGTATTGAGTACAGGAGTTGGGAGGTCACGTTGCGGCTGTACAGGACATTGGTTAGGCCACTGTTGGAATATTGCATGCAATTCTGGTCTCCTTTCTATCGGAAAGTTGTTGTGAAACTTGAAAGGGTTCAGAAATGATTTACAAGGATATTGCCAGGGTTGGAGGATTTGAGCTACAGGGAGAGGCTGAACAGGCTGGGGCTGTTTTCCCTGGAACTTCGGAGGCTGAGGTTTATAGAGGTTTACAAAATTATGAGGTGCATGGATAGGATAAATAGGCAAAGTCTTTTCCCTGGGGTCGGGGAGCCCAGAACTAGAGGGCATAGGTTTAGGGTGAGAGGGGAAAGATATAAAAGAGACCTATGGGGCAACATTTTCACACTGAGGGTGGTACGTGTATGGAATGAGCTGCCAGCGGGTGTGGTGGAGGCTGGTACAATTGCAACATTTAAGAGGCATTTGGATGGGTATATGAATAGGAAGGGTTTGGAGGCATATGGGCCGGGTGCTGGCAGGTGGGACTAGATTGGGTTGGGATGTCTGGTTGGACCGAAGAGTCTGTTTCCATGCTGTACATCTCTATGATTCTATGTCTCTGTCACTCACCCTGTTAGACAAACTGCCAGCTAGCTTGACATTCAATCAGTCAGTTGTGTAATGGCAATCCAAGTAGGCCTAAAATCTAGGCTGTGTATGTGAGTCTAAGGAGTCATGTTAATGTAGGTAGTTGTTAATAAACTTCCAGATATCTGACTCAATAAGAATCTGACTTTCTGGTTCATGATAGATGGGCTTACACGTAGAAGAAAACATAATCACATTAAAAGGCATATTTATTTAGATTTATTTTGGTGCAATTCAATACTTCACATGGTTTCAGAAAATAAGTCCAACCAGTATGAGTACAATCAAAAACCTGCGTTAGCTGAATTATGATTGACCCTTTTCCCGGTCATCATGAGTCCAGAATTCAGTTTCATATTTGTGTCTTTGTATGTAGATAAGTTTTAATTAAGCCTAAATATTTTAGTTTTGATTAGATAGCTAACAATTATGAAAAATGGATTTGAAATAAGTCAAAGTAGCTTCAAATTGACTGCTTTTGTTTATTTGCTGCTGGAATGGAAGGAAAGCATCAGTGTTGCAGAGAGTAGTCACTGATAAATATACACATATTCATTTGTGGCCCTGTTCACAGAGCTGCACATTCTTCTTTCTCTGATTTGTGCCATTCCAAATTGTAGAAATTCACTCTTTAACATTACTAGAATGTTTGCCAGGCTTTAAATAGGTCTAATATCATTCCCCAGTAGACATGTAGAATGATGACAAGACCCTACAGAAAACCACAAGACTGTTTTGTTTGGTGAAGTCAGTCCTCCTGTTGAGTGGTGTTCTTTCAGAAAGAAGTCAGATGTCTTAATTTCTGAAGCTGCTAACCAGCAGGGCCAGTCACATCAGGTTTCCTTCTCATGCTCTCCCAGGCCAAGTCCTGTTAGAATATGCCAGGAAATCAGCCAAAAAAAAAAGTCCCGGTGCTGTAATCTTATGCCAGTTCTTGTAATCACAGTTTTCATGTGGAGGTCAACTTGATTATCAATTGATTATTCACCTTCATCGCACAGACTGCCATTTTGTCAAGGTACAATCTAACCTGAAGCTGTTAATTAGCTATCAATCACCATCATTCATCCCAAGTTAAGTTGTAAACTCACAAATTGAAAGCGATTCAAGCAGATAGCCTTTTTTTTAAATGACAATGAATATTTTGTTCACGTCCACTTGTCTCATGTCTGCTTGGTGATATACTAGGTAAATGAACTGAAAATGCAAATTGTCTGTGGTGTGGTACAAACATATGAACAAGGAAGAAGAGTAGGTCCATTGAGCCTGCTCCACTACCAACAAGATTATGGATTATTCAATCCTAATCCTACATATCTCTGATTAAATTTTCATCGTCTGTTAATCAAGAACGTATCTACCTCTGCCATTACCTAACCTCCACGCAAGGAGCAAAACCATAACTATAAGAATGTGGGGGGAAAACTATCAACTATTTCCTTTTTTTTACATAAATTCTATAATGTTAGTATGATTCGTGAAACAACTAATGTAGCTTGGTGTAACTACTTTTATGATATAACCAAAAATAAGTGAAACTAATATTGCAATGTGCTTGTTAAAGTTATCACATAGTTTTCCTTTTTGGTTTTCAGATCTTGCATCCATAAACTATTTTAATAATGGTAATCAGAATTTATATTGTTAAATTTGTAAAATGGAGACATAAAAGATTTGTCGCATTGAAAATTCCTCTGAAATATTTTGACCAATTTAAGTAGAATTGCAAGATGATAAATTATGCAAACCATTCTGGAACAATTTTTGTAAATTATGATTGCCATTAACAATGCCTACAACAAAATGTTAATTTTTATGGAGCAGCTCTAACATTGTGCAACACTTGTGCTTTACAATAGCATTATTGAAATAAATATAACTTTGAGCCACATGTGGAAATATTAGGGTAGATGATCAAGTACTTGGTCAAACAGGTACAGTTTTAATGAGTATCTTAAGTAAAACTGAATTAGAGGGAGTTCAGGACTTTGACGGTCAAAGGCTTGGCCACCAGTGGAAGACACAGATGTTCAACAAACCACAATTAGAAAAACATGATAGGGCTGGAGGAGAATTCTGAGAAATGGAGGGCTTTGAAAACAAGGATGAGAATTTTAAAAGTTGAGTCTTTGAATTTGAATTGAAACTGAAGATCCAGATCCTGGATTTTTTCAAAGGACCCATTGACATTGAGAGATTGGGCAAACTTGATTTTTCTTTAGAATATTTTGGGTAGTTTTGTTTGAAGGGCTGTATTTTTTGAACTGTGGTGATCACAGTTCCTTTTTTAATTAACTCTGCCTTGAAGCTCTTGAGTTTTTTTGCCTTAACTTCCAAGTCTGGCTTCTTCAGCAATGCAGAGAGCACCTGATCAGGGAGCAATGCAGAACCAGCCTTGGAAGCCAAACCATGTCTCCTTTTTACAACATTAGCTGTCATATTCCAGGCTTAAACGCCCAAACAAACTTCATCAAACTATGGAAAAAAGGTAAGTATCTAAACTAAGGAGGTGAAGGACACCTCCTTAGTTAATAGGTGGCTGGTGAGGGACTAGTGTGGCAGTTGGGTGAGTTAGGGGATATGATGGTTGATAAATGGATGAAGAGGTAGATTGGCAGGGGTTTGGAGAGCAGATTGTAGTTGGGTAGGTAGGGTGGCAGGTAAGTGCATGATGGGATGGGATAGAAAGTGGTTTAGTGAGTGGGTAGGTGCTTGGTTGGTAGGTCAGGTGCTCGGGTGGATCAGGTGTTGGGCAGGGATTTTGGGTGTCAGCTAGTAAAATATCTGAGGGGGATCATTGTGAGTGTTTGGGCAATAGGTCAGTTTTATAGTTACCCAGGATCTTGAACTGATTATGATTCCTCTAAGACTTTCTGGGTAACTAATCAAGTTATTAAGACGTTTTCAGAGGGTTCCAATCTCAACGTAATTGCCTATCAGAAGTTTAAACTCCCCAGGTAAATAATACATAGTCAGTGGGTTGGGACATCTGAGGGTATCTATAGCACTCCTGTCAGTACATGTGGTCTCTGGCTATCTGGAAACCAGAAGATCTGGATCTCAGTGTTGTTGACTGGTTTAGAATGTTGTGGATTATCTTCCGTGTTGTGATGCAATTTGTCATAGCTCTCAAAATGTGAGCAGAGGTTTTAGCGCAAGGTTTTGCACTTGGATTGAGAAGCTTCTGAACCCAATGGAAGCTTAAATTAAAAAGATTTTGTTTTTCAGTTTTGTCACGGAAAATCAACCAGATACTAATCTCAAAGAGCAACTGGACACTTGAAATAATGTGAAGTAACACAA
Source organism: Chiloscyllium punctatum (assembly GCF_047496795.1). Lineage (NCBI taxonomy): Eukaryota > Metazoa > Chordata > Chondrichthyes > Orectolobiformes > Hemiscylliidae > Chiloscyllium > Chiloscyllium punctatum. The sequence goes on along the minus strand of NC_092750.1, from coordinate 43,912,012 downwards.
TGTGGCAGAGGCAATACTCTGTTGAGTTGCCCTTTTTTTGCTCATAAGTTTTCTCATCTACTTTAAATATGAAAATGAAATATCCTCAAACAGAAACTTAAATATTGTTTACAGGAGAACCTTTTCATCCAGTATTATACCTCCCCATTGTTCTAGTATTATAACTTTGACGGGACAATCTTGTCTGATCTCATTTCCCTTCTCTTTCACTGTGGTCATGTGCAATTGTTGTAGTTATCATATAACAAAAACAACTTGATAGATATCTGGTAAATGTTTACATAATGTAGATATCTGTGTGACTGACCTGAATGCATTTGCATTGTGAGTTTGTGTCATTGTTGCGTCTGCAGACAGTTTATGAAAACCACGTGAAATGCCATCTGTCAGGCATGTGTCCAGTTGCAAGCTTATCATCCTTCTACATGAGGATAGATGCGCCTCTCTTTTCAGGTCCATTGAATATCACAGTGCAACAATTGGTCAAATGTGAGGCCGCCTTTCTCAAGGTTGACCTGCACATTCCAGGGCATCAAGCTTGACTACATTAGGCATGCGCAGAGAGAAGCCACGCTCAGCTTTGCTTTCCTGCTGTTACGTTTACCAAGAGCTGTGGGGATTATTTCTTTGTCTGATGTCTGAGTTGCTCTCCTTCAAACATAAAGCAGTCTTCGTTTGAAAAGTGTCCCATAATGTTGCAGTTTCTTTGGTAGTTCATCTGCCCATACACGACCCATCACAGATGTGCATGGCAAACAAGCAAGTGCTCAATATTGTGTATTTTTGGATTGTACCTTTTGAAATATTTATGTCATTTTTCTCCACCATTACTGCAGGATGAATGCTTTAGTTGTGCATATCAAATCTCAGTGCCTTTCTTTCATCAATATTGAAGCTACAGTCAGGATTCAATCAATCAGTAAAGGTAGAAATGATCACTGTTCCTTTTATCCTTTTATGGTATTCCTCAGAAATGTGATATGCCCTTAAAAACAGCAGTATTGCCTGAACTGCCATTGCAGCTCTGTGCCTATTCAGGGATGCTTTATCAGTGTGTCTGTGCACCTTTCCTTCCTTCCTTCCCTCCCTCTAATCAACAGCCTAATCCCATTTCCATGGAAACAGGTAATTAGTGTCAGACGTGATAGTCTAACTAATGTGCTTAACACTGTACCTGACCTCCAAACAATTTGAAATGATGTGCAAAACTCCGATTCTGAGATGCAAAACCTAAAATCAAGATTATTGTTTTTTGAAGATCTAAAATTGATACATAAAAGGAATCCTTGTAACTTAAAATAATCACAACTATTGTAGCTATTGATAGCTTAAGCAGAACATCCAAGCTTATATGAGATGTGACTTGTCTCACCCACCAGGACAGTGTTCAGTCTTCTCATGACCTATGCAAGCTTTGTCCCACAAGAGGACATCAGGCTGAAGCATAGGAAGGTCAGTCATCCAGAAAAACTCAGTGTAACACATTACAGTGTACAGCAATAGTATTTTAGAGTATTGGACCACTAAGAATTCTTTTCCCCTGTAAGTAGTGTCTGTTGTATTGTGGCATGGCTTTCAAACCAAACAGGACTATTATACCTTTAAGATGATTATGTAACAACATGGCACATGACATTCTGGTAGAAAGGTAACTGCCTCACCTGCAGTCATTCTTGTTGTGTGATGGAGTCAGTGTAATGTCTTCAGTTAGTTAGAAATGTGCATGTAATATGCAGAAACATAAGTAAGCACTAAACCCAGACTCTGTGAAAGTCAGTCATATTATAGCCTTGTAAATAATTAGCATTATAAATAAACTTAAGATAGTTGACTCAATAAGAATGTGTGGTATAGTGGGCTAATATACAAAAAAGCTACATATGGTTGCCATTGGTGACAGTGAATGGCTCTAGCTACCAGTCATGATGGCTGTTTAATGGCAATAAGTAGTCACTAAAGACTGAAAAACTGGCAGACATGTGAACTCTTCTTGTTTCCTAACAGTCACACGTCAATCTTTGATTTCAGAGCTTAAGTTAAAGCTACAAAACTAAAAGTTACAAACTTGTTCTGGAGCATTGTATGTGCTCTACTCTTTCGCAATTGTGCTGTTTCCAAGTGGCCTGGGACAACCTGGATTTTTTTTAAAGTGGCTGTTCAAAGGACTGTTCCTAACTTAAAAGAAAAGCATTCCTAGAACTTAAAAAAAGAAAAAAAAGACTGAAACGAACAGTTTTCTATATTTAGAAGGCTTACCTTACAGTTATTGTTTGGTTCTGCCATTTTGCAATCATGTTATAGCAACAACAGTCAGGTCAAGCAATGCACCAAATTGGAGGTAGGCGTTGTCACAAAGATATGGGATGTGATCGTGCCAAGGCTAACCTAGCTGAAAGGCTGATGAAGCTGGTCATTGCCTCTGCACCCATCAAATTCTTCAGAAAAACACTTTTGGACAAACCTAAGGAGTACACTATTGATGTTGTACTCAAAGAGGCTTGCAAGTTCAAAGAAATTGTAGCAGATCAGTTGCATCAGTTGTTGGTTAATCCTGAAACAGCCATTTGCAGATAACACCAGGTTAAGCAGATCATCCACTCTTGTATGAGGTGTGGCTTTTCTCTCCTACTAAGACAATGTGTAGTATTTCATGACATATGGAAGCTATGTCTTATAAGAGGACATTGGGCTAAAATGTGTAGCAAAGTTAATTGCTCAGAAAAATCCAAAGTGCAAACACAATGCTCCACAGCAACTTGCAAAGAACAGCTTACTGAGGAACAGTGCCAAAGAACTGAGCCTGCACTCAGGAAACAGCAGTGCAGTTACGGCACATTGCCAAACAGGCAAGGCGACAAAACTACACCACGCAAATGCACACCAAGAACAACAAACTGGAGAAACTTGGCCCACCCCGGCAACACAGAGGATAATGTTATCACCGAGGGGAAGTCCATCATCAACTTATCGGACCACGTCCTTCAATTGGAAAAGATTGAAGTTCTAAGCAGTGGTCTCAATTTCTGCCCCACCACTAAAATGGACCGCATGGTTCTTTCAGCAGACACAGAGGAATTCATCAGATGAATGAGACTCCGGGAATTCTTTCAAGGTGCCAGCAGTGATCCTAATGAGCCCAGTAACGAACCTGAACAGTCATCGCAGGGATCCGTAGAGGAGTGAGCAAAGAAGGAGTCCAACTTGAATCCCACTGGAGGGCCGCTGCCCTGGCTTGACATGTATGCTCAAACCATCAGGAAATATATAAATGCCGGATTCATCAGCCACACCCAGAAGGTAGAGCAGAAAGTGGGCGGCACGGTGGCACAGTGGTTAGCATGCTGCCTCACAGCGCCAGAGACCCGGGTTCAACTCCCGCCTCAGGCGACTGACTGTGTGGAGTTTGCACATTCTCCCTGTGTCTGCATGGGTTTCCTCCGGGTGCTCCGGTTTCCTCCCACAGTCCAAAAATGTGCAGGATACGTGAATTAGCCATGCTAAGTTGCCTGTAGTGTTAGGCGAAGGGGTAAATGTAGGGGAATGGGTGTGGGTGGGTTGCGCTTTGGCGGGTCGGTGTGGACTTGTTGGGCCGAAGGGCCTGTTTCCACACTAAGTAATCTAATCTAATCAAAGATCACCCGACCACAACGCAATGCCATGAATGCTCTCAAAACCAATCACAACATTGTCATCAAACCAGCAGATAGAGGAGGAGCCATCATTATTCAGAATAAAAAAGATTACTGCAAGAAAGTGTACCGACAACTGAGCAACCAGGAACATTACAGGCAACTTACCAGCCAATCCAACCAAACAGCACACCCGTGAACTAAACACATTGATCAGGACTTTGGACCCTGTTCTTCAGAGTTCCCTATGTGCACTCATCCCAAGTACTTCTCACGTGGGCGACTTCTACTGCCTTCTGAAGATATGTAAAGCCAATACACCAGCACATCCCATCATATCAGGCAGTGGGACTCTGTGTGAAAGCCTCTCTGGCTATGTCGAAGGCATCTTGAAACCTATTGTACAAGGGACCCCAAGCTTCTGTCGCGACACTACAGATTTCTTACAGAAACTCAGCACCCATGGACCAGTCAAACCGGGAACATTCCTCATCACAATGGATGTTTCAGCACTCTACACCTGCATCCCCCACAGTGACGGCATCATGGCAACAGCCTCAGTACTCAATACCAACAACTGCCAATCTCCAAGCACTGTCCTATAACTCATTCACTTTATCCTTGGTCACAAAGTCTTTACCTTTGATAACCAGTACTTCATCCAGACACATGGAACAGCCATGGGGACCAAATTTGCACCCCAATATGCCAACATTTTCATGCACAGGTTTAAACAAGACTTCTTTTCTACGCAGGAGTTCCAACTAACACTATACATCAGGTACCTTGACGACATTTTCTTCCTCTGAACCTATCACTGAAACAACTACACAGTGATATCAACAAGTTCCATCCCACCATCAAACTCACCATGGACTACACTCTACTATCTCATTCTTGGACACATGCATCTCCATCAAGGATGAACACCTCAGAACCTCACTTTACTGCAAACCCATGGATAACCTCACGATGCTACACTTCTCCAGCTTCCATCAGAAACATATTAAAACAGCCATCCTCTATGGACAAGCCTTTGCATACACATGATCTGTTCAGATGAGGAGGAACATGATGGGCATTTGGAAGTACTCAGGAATGCCCTCATAAGAACAGGGTACGATGCTCAACTCATTGACCGCCAGTTCCGACGTGCCACAGCGAGGAACCGTAATGACCTCCTCAGGAGACAGACACGGGTTGCAACCGACAGGGCACCCTTCGTTGTCCAGTACTTCCCAGGAGCTGAAAAACTACGCCATGTTCTATGCAATCTGCAATACGTTATCAATGAGGATGAGCATCTTCCCTACACCTCCACTTCTCTCCTTTAAACAGCCACCAAACCTCAAACAGATCATTGTTCATAACTTTCAGGACAACTCCATACAACCTTGTCATGGTCGACGCTGAAAGATGTGTCAGAATGTCGACACGGATTATGACGAGTGGGGACAGCTCCCACCATGTACGTGGCAGGTACTCGTGATTCAGCCAATGTTGTCTATCTCATACACTGCAGGCAAGGATGCCCTGAGGAATGGTACATTGAAACCAGCAGAGGCTACAGCAATGGATGAATGGACACTGCACAGCAATCAACAGACAGGAGTGTTCCCTCTCAGTCAGAGAACACTTCAGCGGTTTGGAACATTAGACCTCGGACCTTCTGGTGACCGTCCTCCAAGGTGGACTTCAGGACAGGCAACAATGAAAAGTGGCCGAACAGAGGTTGATAGCTACATTCGATACCCATGGGAATGCCTCAACCGGGACCCTGTGTTCTTGTCAACTACAGGTGACCCATTTAACTAGACACACACACACTGTCACAGACTTACACCCCTTTACACTCAGACAAATATATACACCCTCTCACAGACACTCATAACCTCTTCCCCACCCACACAGAAGTTTGTGGGGTGAATTTATACTTGCAACATTACATTTTACTTTGCTCAAAAACTGCATGAATCCATATAAGATTCAATAAATCTGTTTTTTAGATTAGAATCAGTCTGACCATTGTGGCACAGATATGCTGACAGGAAGTTAACATCTTCAATACCTTATCTGGGCCGACATGACACCATTGTTAAAGTGCATTTGAGAGAGTAACTTTTTAAAAAAGTTTTGCGATTTACATATGAAAGAACTAAAACCAACATGATCTTTCTAAAAAATGAGAGACTGAACAAACAATGTATAATTTCAGTTACATCACACTGTAAACTTAGCTATAAATTCTGTGTTTTACAATCTTGTTCTCCACAATCACCTGATGAAGGAGCAGCGCTCCGAAAGCTAGTACTTCCAAATAAATCTGTTGGACTATAACCTGGTGTTGTGTGATTTTTAACAGTGCCAAAGAAGCTTGCAAAGTTTCAGCCATGGCGCTCAGTCATGTCAACCATGTCCCAAGAGGTAGCCACAATATTTCAGCTTACACACCCCAGTTAGATGTGGCAAACATAACACACCACATGGATGCCATCAGAAAAACTGAAGCCTTTATTCCAACCAAGTGATATACTACAAAAGGAGGGGACGCTATGCACAATATGCCAAAGTTTGACACTCATGCTTAAAGTAGGTTATGTGAGACACACTAATAAACATGACACAGCACCAGTGTGGTGCAGTATACACAGGAGAGGTTAACTGCTTCAAATGATCTGAAATCCCATGCATTGGCATTATCTTTCTTAAGTGCCAATATGATCCTCAGAATTGACACCTGAAAGTTTTATACTGTCAACACAAGGAGCGGCTATTTTCAATCTGCCGGCATGCATGGATCTACATATTATTATAATCTACAAGTTGACATATACCTCACTTGTAAGACAGCAGCATCAGTCTTGTACATTTTTGTCAGAGCTCAGAAGAGCAGATTCAGCAAGCTGTGTCGAATGATGATGAGTTACAACAGCTCAAGAAGATCATCAGCCTGAACACATCCAGCAGGCTCCTCAAGCTAGTACATTTTTTTCTGGTCATTCAGGAGATGAACTACGACTCTCCAAGAACATAATCTTCAAAGACAAACAATTCATAATTCCATAAACTCTACATCAAGAAACCAGTCCATATACAGAACACATAAGACCTAGGTGCAGTAAAGAAAGATTGACCCGGCATAAATAGGGGCATTGATCAACTGAGCAAGTTGTTTGAAACATCAATTCCATTAATCTCAACAATTGAGACAACCTCTGTTTCCGCACAAGATGCCTTCTGAGATATGGTACAGAATTAGATTTTAGTCACTGGTTAATTTACCAAATGCCCTTTTGTGAGACAAATTAAGGATTCTACTAATGCAATGGTTGTTGACTACCATATTCAGTATGTTCAGCGTATCGTACCAATTTGTTTCTAACAATGGTCCACAATAGGTTAGTGCACTCTTCAAAGAAATGTGAAGGAAATGGATGATCAGGATGTTACCTTCCCTCCTTGCAGCTTCCTGTTGAACAGATTTGCAGAATGCACTGGTCGTCCTGAAAAATCCATTGTCATTAAATGTAAAATGACTTGCCAAGACTTTTGAATAGATGTATTCAGTATATTCATAATATTCCTCGCGGCATTTACCCTCCACAATGATTCTCATATTTGGGAGCCTGATCCACACAGTTCTTCCCTACCACACTGTCCTGACCTAACCACATTGCAGGGAGCACTGTTAGGAAGAAGGAGAAAATGGCACAAAAGCATCATCAACAAGCTTGCAGGCAGTTACTCCAAACTGAACAAGGGCAAGTGTATGAATTCAATTTTCAAACGAATATAGAGTTATAGAGATGTACAGCATGGAAACAGACCCTTCGGTTCACGTTGTCCATGCCAACCAGACATCCTAAATTAATCTAGTCCCATTGTCCATATCCCACTATATCCTTCCTATTCATATGCCCATCCAGATGCCTTTTAAATATTGTAATCATACCAGCCTACACCTTTTTTTCTGGCAGCTCATTTCATACATGCACCACCATTTGTGTGAAAAAGTTGCCCCTTAGGTCCCTTTCAAATTTTTCCCTTGCCCCTAAACCTTTTCCCTTTCACCTTAAACCTATGCCCTCCATTTCTGGACTCCCCACCCCAGGGAAAAGACTTTGTCTTTTTACCCTATCCATACCCCTCATGATATTATAAACCTCTGTAAGGTCACCCCTCCGCCTCAGAACATATTATGGAAAAATATTATGTCATGTCTATCCTAGGTCACAGTATATTGTACTGAACAATGGTTAAATCCTATGAAAAAGTAGACAACATAACCAAACTTGTGCCAGACCTGCTGAGTTTTTCCAGCAATTTCTGTTTTTGTTTCTAATTTCCAGCCTCCGCAGTCTGTGTTTATTTTTATATATCCAAACGTATATCGTCAGCCACTCATCACAGATGATGGCGACCCGGATACTTAAAATTCCTTACAAGACAACAACCTGCAAATCATAGCACATCGTGAAGTGAAGCTACATACCAAATCCAGATTGCTGTTTAAGGCCTAGATCTGTTCATGTTATACATCCATCGAGATGAGTGTATAGACACAACAAATCTACATGTATCTGTGTCCATGTTATCGGAAAAGGGTTCCCATTCTTTAAGGGAAAAGAGGATATTGTGTTACAGCATAGATCGACCTTCCAGACAGTTACATGATATAAAGACTGACATTCCACTATAAAGTACCCATGTCACCTGCAGTCACTCACTGTGCAGTGACCTCTATGTTGTGTCTTCAGTTAGTTATTTATATGTTTGCAACACCAGTAAGTACAGAATCTAATTTCTGGCTGTGATAGCATTGTCTTGTAAATACTGTTGTGAATAAACTTAAATATATTTGACCAGCGAGTACCCTTCTGTGATATATATTACATAGACTAATATGTAAGAAATCTACAAAGTTCATCAGTGTCTCGAACTTTCAACAGTATAAGCACAGAATTTTAAGCTTCTGATTTAATGAAAAGCCCCTTTGTGGCCCGTTGGATTTTATAGAGACACATTTTAGTATTGCTGCCTTTTATTTATAAAAATTGATTGGGCACAGCAGAAAGCACTGAAAATTATAATTGCAGAAGGTACCTTTGGTATGAAACAGTCCCTGTACAGTCCAGCTCTAAAAACAAAACTGGACAATTGATATCAAGTGGGTTTACCTTTCATTTCAAAGCCTTCCAATTCCAAAAGCATTAGAGCTAGAACTGACGACTGATATCACCAGGTGGATGCAGACAGTTTTGCTTTCTTATGAATGAGGCATCAGAAAATTCAGCAAGAATGGTGAAAGTGGCTAAGAATCAGCTGTAGTGGAGTGTGAAATTCACAAGTTCAGTTCCACTGCAAATTTAACTCAACCTTTCTTTAGAAATCCTGCTGTCAATGATCAGTCATGTCACAGACAGGCCATGTCATAACATACTTACAGGTATACTTACACTCTACCAGTGGTCCTGCTTTCACAGCCGCACAGTAAGTAAGGTGGCAATGCTGCCTTCTAAGAATCTGCACAAGACTGGAAGAGACAGGTTTCTGTAGCTGCAGTGGCAACATGAACATTGAGAACCCCTATTAGACAGTGACTCAGCCTGTCTCCATGTATGAGCAAAGTGAATTTGCACTCACAGTCATGGACCCACCCCCATTCATTAAGATGCAACTATAAAAGAAGTGCACATGCCAAGTTGTTTTTCTGTTGTTCTGTTTGTTGTTGACAATATAAATCATATCTTTACAACAAACCAGGACTCCACTGTTGTAGGATTATTTCTTGCAACGTGTGATATGATGCTGATACAAATTTTGAGGACTGTATTACTAACCATAACTTTGAACTTTGTAAGGGAAACTTTAAATTCCAAAGATGTTGCCCTTCTCTTTGAATAAACCTCTGCAAATCAGTCAACAGATTGGATAATCCTGCAGAGCTGACTTTTAATCGTTACCAGCACTTTCTTTCCTCTTCTACTGGCTGTCCCCACAGAACTTTTATTTTACCTTTAAAAGATACTAGCAATTCTCAAGTCCTCTGGGACCTCACCATGTTCAAGGATGCTGCAATCTAATTATTTATTTCAAGCATTGATATTAGTTTACAGATATTTGTAGTGTGTTTTTGGGGGTTATGGGGAGGGAAGTTGTGTACACAAGATCTTTTAAGCACTGATAATTTTTGGAATTAGAATTGTTTGAGTTTTTCAAGTATCTTTTTTAAAAATGTTTATGGTTAGATTTTAAGAAGTCCGTGTCAGATTTAATTTTATATTTTCAGGTTTTTTTGTTTTATATTAACCTCATCTTCATATTGTGTATTTAGCTAAGACCAAGCAATACATAAATTGTAACAAGTCTATCTTAAATGAAAGACCAGGAATTCAGCACAGCGCCTGTCATGGCAGATGCTTTCTATTGAAGGTAGTTTTACAACTGAACAGGCTTTCTGTGGAAATAAGCAACCTGATTCTCTTCTCCTCATTGCAAAATCTGTTCCTTTTTTTTGTAGACATCACATAGACATGTTTAGTGCACCATTTCAGAATATTAGTTACTTTACTATTACAAGATTAAAAGATTGGATGTCCGATGAGCCACTACAAAAGTATGTTTTAGGTTTGTGTGAAGATGTAATCTATTCCTGTAAAGTTAAGGAACAGAAATGGAAATAATGTTCATATTTATTCCTTCATAGGTTGTGACCGTTCTTGATAAAGTAATCCTTTGTTGCCCATCCCTAATTACCCTTGAGAGAGTGGCAGGGAGCTGCCTCCTTCAGGTGCTGCTGCCCATCTTATGGAGCTATACTTGCAACAATGTTAGGTAGGAAGTTCCAGAGATTTCAGCATGTGAACATGAAGAAGTGGTGACATGTTCCAACTCAAGATAATGTGTGGTTTAGAGAGGATGGAAGTTGTGAGCTTGAAAAGAGCTCCCAAAGAGGGTTTGGCAAATTCCTGTAATATATTCTGTAGATGGTACATACATCTGTCACTGTGCATCTGTGGTAGAGTGAGTGAATTTTAATAGTATTGGATGGGAAGCCTGTCAAGCAGCTTGATTTCTTCTAGGTGATGTTGAACTTGGAACAGCACTCATACAGGCAGATGTAGAGTATTCCATCACACTCCTGACTGCTTTGCTACTGGTGGAGGATCAGGAAGTGAGTTACTTCTTAGATTCAAAAGATCTGATGTGCTCTTGTTGCAAGTCATGATAAGTTTCTGATCAATAGTAACCTTCCAGGATGTTGATAGTGGGGATTCAGCATTTAAAATGCTGTTGAAAATCAAGAGAAGATGGTTAGATTATCTCTTTATGGAGATAGTCATTGCCTGACACTTGTGTGGTCTGAATGTTATTTGCCTTTAATGAGCGCAAGCCTGAATGTTGTAAAGTTTTTGCTGCATTGTTACAGGTGACTAAGCAATGGATTTAAGATAGAATGTGATTGGCAGGTCAGGTCAGAGTAACATTAAAGATTGCCCATTAATATTGGGTGATTATTAACAACCTCAAATAAACTGGGTTAAAAGTAATTTTTGTAGTCAAAGTGGCGAACATATTTAATAACCAAGATTGATTCCTGGATCAGTGCATTTCTAGTTTATTCATGAAGGAAGCATTATTTGATTTAATTTTGGGGATTAAAATATAACAGATAACAGAAGAATGAGAGAACATTGGGCAAAATGCCAACTCAAAGGATATTTTTAATATAAAAAAATCAAAGAGAAGGATGCTGTACTGATAAGAGAGCTAAAAAGTGAAGGATTAAGAAGGAGCTGGCACAATTTAATTGAGCAAAAGAATAGAAAATATAAGGAAGGATCAGGAATGGAAAATCATTAAATAAATTTCCAGTTCATTTAAGATGTCACTTCCTCAAATAAATAAAAAAAATTGGCTTGCAATTCTGCTATCAGGTGCTAGACAAATGAAAGGCATACATAAATCCAATAAATGTTAAAAAAAAAAGCCTATCTGAAAACTCACCTATTGAGAAGTACTAAAAATTCTTTTTTAAAAATCAGCATTTTCTATTTTTTCTCATCAGGTACAACTCGACCACCTCGAGAGGGAGAAGTTCCTGGTGTTGATTACAACTTTCTCACAGTGAAGGAATTCTTTGACCTTGAGGACAGTGGCACTCTTCTAGAAGTTGGGACATACGAAGGTAAATGTTTAACACTGAAATAATTGTGTTATTCACACCAGGGTTAACTGTATCTACTATGTGCTTTTACTCTCATGGGACCACTTCTCATATTGTTTTATATCACTGGTGACTCCAATCTCTTGTCTTCAACTTCTCATAAACATCTGCTTGCATTTGTTGCAATTATGAGGTAAATACAAGTATGTTTGGGGCCTGTATCTTTAATGTGGGGTAAGACAACAAGAATCATTTGATAACCGAAAGAACTGTGGATACTATAAATCAGAAACAAAACAGAAGTTGCTGGAAAACCTCAGCAGGTCTGGAAGCATCTGTGAAGAGAGATCAGAGCTAACATTTCAGGTCAGGTGACCCTTCTCAAAATCATGTGGTTGTTTTGAAGTCTGTTTAACAACAAACCTGAGTGACATTGGTATTAAAGGGAGGTCCATATTGTTTTGTCAGTAAGTAGATGTAAGGTGTTCACACGTGGAGATAAGGGGAACAACATCCTTGCTTACAATGGTTCTACCAAAGAAAGAGATGCCATCCAGGCCATGGTGACAGAGGAGGGAGCTCAGTCATTAAAAAAGGTCAAAATTGATAGACCAGAAGTGTTGGAAAACTGTTAGTATTTAAAACTAACATGGCACTGGACTGGATGAGCTGCATCAAAAGATTTTGGAGACAGTAAGATTGGAAATTGCAGGACACTGGCCACAACCTTTCAGTCTTCCTTTGACTCAACGGAGATGCCACAGGACTGGAAAATTACAAACATTACAGCATGTTCAAGAAAGGTTGTAAGAATAAGTCCAGCACTTAGCAACTACTAACTTCAGTGGTGGGAAGTCTTCTAAGGGTAATTATTTGAAATTAATTAATAGTTACATGGAAAAGGTGAGTTGATTAAGAAGAAACAACATGGATTTCTAAAGGGGAAATCATGTTTAACTAATTTATTGATTTTTTTTGGAGTGGTAATAGAAAGGCTCAATGAGAGTAACAGTGTTGATATGGTCTACTTGGATTTCCAGAAGGCATCTGATGCAGCGCCACACAACAGACTTGTAAAGAAAGTTATAAGTTGTGGTATAAAGAATTCAGTCACAAAGTAGATTCAAAATTGGCCAAGTGATAGGAAACAGAGTAATGGTTAATGGATATTTTTCAGGTGGCAGGGATCGGTATTGAGATCGTTGCTTTTCCTGATATACAGTAACAATCAGTATCTCGGTGTGCAGGGGACACTTTCAAAGTTTGCACAAAACCTAAAACTTTGAATAATTGTAAACCATGGGGAGGACAAGTATGAAAATCCAGAAGGACATAGACAAGTTGATGGAATGGGTGGATAGGTGGCAGGTGAGTTTCAATGCACAGAAGCGTGTGGCGATGCATGTTGGTAGGAAGTATATTGAAAGACATTATAAAATAGAGGGTACAATTCTAAGTGAGATGATAGAGCAGAGAGACCTGGATGTATGTGTGAACAAATCATTGAAAATGGCAGGGAAAGTGAAGAGAACAAAAGCTAAAGCACACAGTATCCTTGACTTAATTCACAATGGAATAGAGTGCAGAAACAAGGAGGTGGTATTGAATTTGTCTAAGACACTTGTCAGTCCTCAGCTGGAGTGTTGTATACATTCTGTGTGCCGCATTACAGGATGTATGTGAATAAATTGGAGAAAGTGTAGAAGCAGTTTACAAGAATGGTTCCAGGGATGAGGAACTTCTGTTATAAGGATTAATTGAAGAAGTTGGTGCTGTTTTCCTTGGAGAGAAGAAAGCTAAAAGGAGATCTGATAAAGGTTTTTAAAGTCATGAGCAGGCTGGGTATTGAAGATAAGGAGAAACTATTCCCACTCATAAAAAGAACAATGAGGGGGGATAGATTAAAAGTGATCTGATAAAGAAGCAAAGGTGAAATGCAGATTTTTTCCCCACTCAAAATGTAGTAAGGGTATGGAATGCACTGTTTAGAAGTGTGGTGAGTGCAGATTCAGTTGAGGAATTGAAGAGGATTTTGGATAATGTCAAGGGTATGAGGAAAAAGTAAAAGGCTGTCACTAGGTAATAATGCTCATTTACCAAACCGATGCAGGCATGATAGGCTGAAGAGCCTCCTCCTATGCTGGGACACTGGCCACAACTTTTCAGTCTTCCTTTGACTCATAGAGTCATAGAGATGTACAGCATGGAAACAGACCCTTCGGTCCAACCCGTTCATGCCAACCAGATATCCCAACCCAATCTAGTCCCACCTGCCAGCATCCGGCCCATATCCCTCTAAACCCTTCCTATTCATATACCTATCCGAATGCTTCTTAAATGTTGCAATTGTACCAGCCTCCATCACTTCCTCTGGCAGCTCATTCCATGCACATACCACCCTCAGTGTGAAAATGTTGCCCCATAGGTCTCTTTTATATCTTTCCCCTGTCACCCTAAACTTATGCCTCTAGTTCTGGACTCTCCGACCCCAGGGAAAAGACTTTGCCTATTTACCCTATCCATCTGGAAAATTACAAACTTTACAGTGTGTTTGAAAAAGGTTGTAAGGATAGGTCCAGTGCATAGAGACCACTAACTTCAATGGATAGTCTTCACTTATGCTGTAACAATTCTGTGATTTTTCATTAATACTATTGCTGCATTCAAAATAGGTATTTTCACTTCAATGAGACCAAAAATAGGGGACAGGGTAGCTCTTTAGCAGAGCACAGTTACATCAGTTCAGGAACTATGTGGGGAATCAGCTTCCAATCAAAGTGCAAAAGAATTTTAAAAAATAATTGATGTACATTTAAACTGAAGTCTTAAATTGAAAATCATATTGTATGCTTAGTGTATAGTCCATGGTGATTCTAATCCTGTGCCAGCGCAGTAAATAATGTGCAGCAGCTCTTCGCTAATTAGATGTTTATTTCATGCTGGATATGTTCATGAGCTAGTCCATTCCACTCTCACTGTTCTGTACATCACCAGGGATGCAATTAATGTTGTTCAGAGGTATACATGGGCATCAGGGCACTAAGCAAAGGATTACCTCCATGGTCAGTTTTCCATCTATTCCCCATTGCAACCAACTAATTGGGAAATCTGAGCACAAATGTGCATTGGATCCTGTATTTGATTCAGGCTTTGCAGCTTCACACTGGGCTTATAACAACATGAATAACTGTAGTTCTAATCAAGCTGGACACCCACCGCCTAACACTGCCCCACCAAGAGTTGTAAGATGAAGCTAGTGAAGCAAATTAACTGATGGTCACAGTGATCTTTAAATACATATCTTAATGCAATTTTGCAATCTATTGTTCAAAAGTTTTTTTTAATTACTAGGAAAGCAGTATTTCTGCTATTTTGACAGCAAAACCTGCTGAGAGTCTGAGAGCAGGAGTAAACTATACAGTGCCTCATGTTTGCTGCACCATACAGTACAGTACAATCATGGCTAATGTTCTACTTCAAGTCGACTGACCTGCCTGCTCCCTGTATCCTTTGATTTCCTGAAAGACCAAGAATCTCTCTGAATCTATAACATACTCAGTTGAGCATCCGTAACATCTATCCATAAGATCGAGATTTGCAAAATAATTGCAGGCCTCTGAACAAGCAAATTATTCCTCACTTCAATTCTATATTAGCACCCCTTTCTTTCCAAGACTATGGCCCATGTTGTAGATACCCCTGTTCGGTGAAACGACCTGTCAGTATCTATTTGTCAAGCCCCCTCATAACTGTGTATGTTTCAAGAAAACAGTCTTATTCTTTGAGCTGTTAAACACCAGAAGTATGGTTTAACAGAATCCAGGCATATGGTTTACGAGTTGAGGTTCCATTTTTATTTAGATATTTGCTAACCAACCTCTTCAGAGAGGCCCCACTGGATCTTCCTTCCCCTCCACTTCCCTTTGACTCCATCCCTTCGTCTAATCCCATTTCTTGCCTTGTATTCGCCATACCCACTGACCTTTCCCCCTCTGCTGTACAATCTGTGCTGAGCAAAAAAACTTTTGCTTTATCCCTTTACAACCCCATCTGAATGAATCTTGATTACAACATGATGTTGTATTTTTCTTCCGTCATTTTCGCCCATGTGCCTACTTTGGGTACGAGTTCTTTCAGTGCACTGCACAGCCCTTTTCAACCAGTTCTAGTACTCTCCCTCCACCTGGACCCCTCTGTCTTGACTTTTGCTGGCATTTGATCTCTTCATTGAGAACTGCCAACATTACACTGGCTGCCTGAATTTCTTTGTCCCTCTCATCCACTTTGACCTATCTCTCTGTTAACATACTGTACTCTGTGCCCTCAGGACCAATCCCAACCTTGTTATCAAACCTGACAATAAGGCTGGTGCCGTTGTTGTCTGGCATACAGATCTTTACCTAGCGGAGGTTGCGCACCAACTCTGAGACACCTCCTATTTCCGTCTGGATCGTGACTCCACTATTGAACATCATACTTTCATTGCCAGTAATGTCATGGTCCACACCTCCTGCGGGGATGTCTCCTCCACAGCTTCCCACCCCTTAGTTCACCAACAGCGCATAGTCTGTTTCTTTCTCCTTCCCAAACCCACAAACAGGATTGCTGCAGCAAACCCATAATTTCAGCCTGTTCTTACTCCATCTCTTCCTATTGTAATTCGGTTTTCCTCTCTGTCCAGTCTCTTCCTGTTTACATTTGTGATTCTTCTGTCATTTTACATTACTTCCATACTTTGTAGTTTTCTAGCCCGAGCTACCTCAGCTATCCCATCAATGAGTACATATCATAGAATCCCTACAGTGTGCAAACAGGCGATCCGCACCGAACCTCCGAAGATTAATCCGCCCACACCCACTCCTCTATCCTATTACTCTACTTCTACCCCTAACTAATGCACCTAACCTACACATGCCTGAACACTGTGGGCAATTTAGCATGGCCAATTCACCTAACATGCACATCTTTGGACTGTGGGAGGAAACCAAAGCACTCGGAGGAAATCCATGGGGCGAATGTACAAACTCCACACAGACAGTCTCCCGAGGCTGGAATCGAAAGTAGGGCCCCGCGCTGCAAGGCAGCAGTGTTAACCACTGAGCCACCATGCCACCGCATCCATCCCAGACGGGATGGTTTAAAGGCTTTTTGCTTCTTCCTTGAGAAGAGTCCTCTGCAGTCTCCCTCCACCAGTACCCTCCTTCATCAGGATGAACTCATTTTCAGTTTGAATAACTTCTCCTTTAATTCATCTCATTTCCTGTAAATCAAAAGTGGGGTCATGGTTATCTGAATGAGCCAGATATGCCTGTCTCTTCATGGGTTGTGGAACATTCCTTGTTCCAGTCTTACTCATCCTACACCCATAACTCTTCCTCCAATACATCAATGACGTCTTTAGGGCTGCTTCTTAATCACATATGGAATTAGAATATTCATCAATTTTGCTTCCATTTACTATCCTGTCACTTTCACTTGGTCTCACTTGTGAAAGAGAGAGAATTGGTCCTTTCTACTAAACGCAAAGTAAACAACACAAACACAGCACAACCGTGGAGAAGTGAGTTGGGAGAGAATGTAAGAAAAGTGAAGAACAGACAGAATATAGTCCTTAATATCTCTGACTCTTCCCTTAACTTCCCTCCCTTGACTTTACACTTTCCAATTCTGAGGATAGGCTGTCCACTGATATCCATTACAAATCCAGTAAGTCCCAGTTACCTCCATTACACATGCTCGTATCCTGCTTCCCAAAGAATCCTATTCCATTCTCCCAGTTTCTCTGTCTCCATTACATCTGTTCTGATTATGCGATCTTCCACAGGAGAGCCTCAGCCATGTTCACCTTTTTTCTCAATTGAGGATCTTCCCTATGCCCTCCCTCAGTTGTGGTTGATACAGCCTTCAGCCATGTCTAACCTATTGCCTACATGTCTGCCCTCATTCCTTCCCTTCCCAGAAGATCAATAGAGGTCCCATGACTTCATTTTTCAACCCTCTAGACTGTGCATTCAAAGGACCATCCTCTGCCATTTCTTTCACCTTGTCTCCACTGTTACCATTCAACAGGGGTGGTTCTCTCTGTGACATTCTGGTGAATTCTTTCATCACTTTGTCCTCGACCCTTACACCCCACCCTCCCACCCACTTTGCAACCCACCCCTGAACCCACAACCATGGCACCGTCCCAAGTACTCACAGAAAGTGTAACACTTCCTTTCTCACCACCCTTGGCCCGAAACTCAACTTGCAGGTGAAACAGTATTTTACTTGTACTTTTATCAATCTAGTCCACTGTATTTGATGCTCACAGTGCACTATCCTTTACATTGGTGCTGCCAGCAGATTGGGTGACTGCTTTGCAGGACATCTCAGTTCTGTCCAACAGATTGATCCTGACCAACCACCCACCCACAAGTTGCTTGCCATTTCAGTAAACTATCTTGCACTCAGGTTAATATTCCTGTCCTGGGTTTGTTGAATGTTTCACAACTCAGGTACTTTATAGCCTAGAGGTCTCAATAATGAATTCAATAACGTTAGAACTCATCTTCCATCCATATTATTTCTGTTCTCCACTTTTCTTACATTGTCTCCCAACTCACTCCCCCATGGTCATGTTGTGTTTGTGTAGTTTACTTTGCACTTAGTAGAAAGGACCAATTCTCTCCCTTTCACAACTTTGCACCCGATTTGCATTTTCTTTCTTTCTCCAATGTTAATAACTCCTTTGTCTTTTGCACTGGGCCTCCATACCTTCTGTTTTTTTGAACCTGTTCTGCCTTAGTCAAATGTATAAAAGAGAACTTATTTTGTAATACCTTGGAGTTTTGAACAAGTCACACCAGACTCTGTTTCGCTCATCACTGATGCTGCCAGACTTGTTGAGTTTCTCCAGCATTCTGCATTTTTAAGAATGTTATTACACACCTCTGGAGCAGTTGAAACATGAACCCTAATGTTTTGGTCAGAGGTAGAAAGCACCACAACATCCCCTTTCTCACTATTGTATATGTACACCCAGTTCTCATCCAATTAATGCTTAATTATATAAATATCGCTTGTTCCCAAGATTCTAAATGGTCTTAAGCATTCCTGTCAGACACTAGTGGATGATAATAGAACTTCCAGCAGTGCAGCTGAATTTACTCAATAATTCATTATTGAACAGCTCTCACATTCCAGGGAGCAATCTAGTGAGCACTGCTGTTTGCCTCCAAGGTAAATCTATGCTGATTTAGATAGGGAGATCAAAAGTGCTCACAGTATTGCACGTCTGATCTTACCAAAGTCCTGTCTAGTTGCAGAAAGATATTTTATTCTTGGGAATCAATCCCCTTGTAAGAAAGACCAACATGGGATAGTCAACATGGCTTTGTGCGTGGGAAATCATCTCACAAACTTGATCGAGTTTTTTGAAGAAGTAACAAAGGAGATTAATGAGGGCAGAGCAGTAGATGTGATCTATATGGACTTAAGTAAGGCATTCGACAAGGTTCCCCATGGGAGACTGATTAGCAAGGTTAGATCTCACGGAATATGGGGAGAACTAGCCATTTGGATACAGAACTGGCTCAAAGGTAGAAGACAGAGGGTGGTGGTGGAGGGTTGTTTTTCAGACTGGAGACCTGTGACCAGTGGAGTGCCACAAGGATCGGTGCTAGGCCCTCTACTTTTTGTCATTTACATAAACGATTTGGATGTGAGCATGAGAGGTACAGTTAGTAAGTTGCAGATGACACCAAAATTGGAGGTGTAGTGGACAGCAAAGAGGGTTACCTCAGATTACAACAGGATCTTGACCAGATGGGCCAATGGGCTGAGAAGTGGCAGATGGAGTTTAATTCAGATAAATGTGACGTGCTGCATTTTGGGAAAGCAAATCTTATCAGGACTTATACACTTAATGGTAAGGTCCTAGGGAGTGTTGATGAACAAAGAGACCTTGGAGTGAAGGTTCAGAGCTCCTTGAAAGTGGAGTCGCAGGTAGAAACGATAGTGAAGAAGGCGTTTGGTATGCTTTCCTTTATTGGTCAGAATATTGAGTATAGGAGTTGGGAGGTCATGTTGTGGCTGTACAGGACATTGGATAGGCCACTGTTGGAATATTACATGCAATTCTTGTCTCCTTCCTATCGGAAAGATGTTCAGAAAAGATTTACAAGGATGTTGCCAGGGTTGGAGGATTTGAGCTATAGGGAGAGGTTGAACAAGCTGGGGCTGTTTTCCCTGGAGCGTCAGAGGTTGAGGGGTGACCTTATAGAGGTTTACAAAATGATGAGGGGCATGGATAGGATAAATAGACAAAGTCTTTTCCCTGGTGTTGGGGAGTTCAGAACTATAGAGGGCATAGGTTTAGGGTGAGAGGGGAAAGATATAAAAGAGACCTAAGGGGCAACTTTTTCACACAGAGGATGGTACGTGTATGGAATGAGCTGCCGAGGGTGTGGTGGAGGCTGGTACAATTGCAACATTTAAGAGGCATTTGGATGGGTATATAAATAGGAAGGGTTTGGAGCAATATTGGCTGGGTGCTGGCAGGTGGGACTAGATTGGGTTGCGATATCTGATCAGCATGGACGGGTTGGACCAAAGGGTCTGTTTCCATGCTGTACATCTCTATGACTCTATGCTGTTTTCCTCCCTAATTGCCTGCACTACTGAAGGTGGATGAAAGTAATGTTTCCTTCCACCCCAGTTTGTTAGTGTATTTGCAAATGATACATCAAAGTCTGGACAAACTTTGCTGTAACTTCATACGTAGGTGAGGTATGGCCTAACTTAGAACTGATTAGTGTTTGATGCAGATCCAGATCCAGGAGATTTTTTTGTTAAAGGTGCTGATAATGCGGGAAGATGGTGCAAAGTTACCATTTTGTATAATGTTGCAGGTTGTCTCAGCGGGCGGAAGTTGTCAGTTGTCAAAATGTTTTCCAAAGAGGATGTTGGATGTATGTCTATTGGCACAAATTCACAGATTCATAGAAAGTAGGAGGCTGAGTATGCCATTCAGCCCTTTGAGCCTTCAAGCCTACTTTTGACATTCAATCTGATGATGGCTGATCTTCTGTCTTAATGTGATGTTCCTGCTTTCTGCCCATTCCACTTCATGCCTTTAAAATCTAAAAATGTTTCTACCTGTTCCTTCAGTACTTCCAGTAACTTGGTCTCAATGGCTTTCAGTGTTAGAGAATTCCTCCGATTCATTATCCTTTCTCAGGCATGTAATACTCTGGGTGTTGTCTCACCAAAGCCCTCCATTACTGCAGTAAGACATCCCTACTTCTGAATACAAATCCCCTGCCAATCAACCTATTGAATGGCGGATCCGCCACCTTCAAAAAAACCCACCACCAGGGATATATTTCCCTCCCCATCCCTTTCCGCCTTCCGCAAAGACCGTTCCCTCCGTGACTACCTGGTCAGGTCCACACCCCCCTACGACCCACCCTCCCATTCTGGCACTTTCCCCTGCCACCGCAGGAACTGTAAAACCTGTGCCCACACCTCCTCCCTCACCTCTATCCAAGGCCCTAAAGGAGCCTTCCACATCCATCAAAGTTTCACCTGCACATCCACTAATATCATTTATTGTATCCGTTGCTCCCGATGTGGTCTCCTCTACATTGGGGAGACTGGGCGCCTCCTAGCAGAGCGCTTTAGGGAACATCTCCGAGACACCCGCACCAATCAACCAAACCACCCCGTGGCCCAACATTTCAACTCCCCCTCCCACTCTGCCGAGGACATGGAGGTCCTGGGCCTCCTTCACTGCCGCTCCCTCACCACCAGACGCCTGAAGGAAGAACGCCTCATCTTCCGCCTTGGAACACTTCAACCCCAGGGCATCAATGTGGACTTCAACAGCTTCCTCATTTCCCCTTCCCCCACCTCATTCTAGTTTCAAACTTCCAACTCAGTAACTGTCTCCTTGACTTGTCCGGACTTGTCCGACCTGCCTATCTTCTTTTCCACCTATCCACTCCACCCTCTCCTCCTTGACCTATCACCTTCATCTCCTCCCCCACTCACCCTCTGTACTCTATGCTACTCTCTCCCCACCCCCACCCTCCTCTAGCTTATCTCTCCATGCTTCAGGCTCACTGCCTTTATTCCTGATGAAGGGCTTTTGCCCGAAACGTCGATTTCGCTGCTCGTTGGATGCTGCCTGAACTGCTGTGCTCTTCCAGCACCACTAATCCAGTATTTGATTTTCAGCATCTGCAGTCATTGTTTTTACCTCAATTAGCCAAATGCCTACTCCTGTTCCTATTTCTTATGGTCTTACGAAGGCCAAAAAATCATTTGCCTTCCTAATGATTTCTGCACTTGCCTGTCTACCTTCATCACCATTTAATTTGTACTCTTTGGATTTTCACACCAAAGTGTATAACTTCACTTTTAGTCATATTATACTGCATCTTCCATGTGTTTGCTCACCTACTCAATCTGCCGAAATCACCTTAAAGCCTGATTGCATCCTCCTCACAATCCCACCCAGTTTCATGTCAGCAAACTCAGAAATGTTGCATTTATTATTTCCCCCCTCATCTACGATTAACTGGGGCCCAAACACTGAGCCTTATGGTATCTACTAGTTACTGCCTGCTACTTGGCAAAAGACCATTTATTCCCACTCTCTGCTGTCAACCAGTTCTTGAACCATGCTAGTACGTTATTCCCCGTTCCATGTGTTATAACTTTGCCCACTAACCTTTTATGATGGACTTTATCAAAAACCTTCTTAAAATCCAATGCACCACTTGCACAAGTTTTCCCTTATTTAATCTACCAGATGCATTCTCAGAAGCCGCCAACAGATTTGCTAAGCATGATTTCCCTTTCATAAACTTATGCTGCCGTTGTCCAATCCCAAATGTTCTGATATCATACCTTTTATAAAAGACTCAATTATTTTGCTCACTACAGATGTTCAGCTATCTGATCTGTAATTCTCTTTTTTCTCCGCCCCTTTTTAAATCGTATGCTTGCATTTGAAGCTTTAGAAATCTTTTCAGTGTGATGGAAGCAGTTCATTAATGGTTGTATTTTTTCACCTTTCCAACTGCAAAGCATTAATCGGGCAGGGAAAATCCTCAAGGCAGAGCTGCGTAATTATAACATTGACTTTACACCGTGGCTGAGGTGTGCACTCAGTAGAGTTCCCTCTTGGTGCTTGCTGTGCCTGCATGGTGTCTTTCTGTGCTCCTTGTTTGAGTGCACGAAGATGTTGCTGAAAATCAATATTTTAAAGTTTCATACTTTGCAAAAAAAAAAATTCATTTCTCTTTTTGCTACCAAAGTGAACACCTTTTTGAAATTCAAGTAGACTACATTACTGACGCCTCTTTATCCAACTGGCTATATCATAAAATATACTCTAATAAATCTGTTAAGCATCACTTTCCATTTGTAAAAGCATATTGTGTATGCTATGATTTCTTATGTGTGATGCTAAGACTTTGTTAAAAATACATTCCAGTATTTTCCTGATAATTCATATCATGACATTTGATCTTCGTTTCCTGTCTTCTCTCTTTCTTCTTTCTTGAATAGTAGTGGTATGTTTGGTATCTTTCAATATTTGGACCACTCTAGAATTCAGGAAATTTTTGAAAGTCAATATATCCGCTACTCCCGTAAGTAGGAGAATGCTGGTTTGTAGGCTATTAGGCCCTGTTTTTTTTTTATTTCAGTAATAACTTTGCTGATATCTGTTGGTTTGGTTCCTTATTCTTAGCCCATAGACACCTTACATTTCTGGTCTGCAATTTGTATTTTGCAATATTAGTTAAATGGTTCTGCTATTTATTTATTCCCAGTGATGAATGTTCAAGACTCTACCTCCAAGACCACTATTTACTTCAGTTATTGTCCTTCTGCTATACTTGTAAAAGCTCTTCCCATCTGTTTTTATATTCCTGGCTAGTTTACACTCATTCTTGATTTTCTCATTTTAATCGATCTTTTAATTATTTGTTAGTCTGTAAAATGTTCTTCATTCCTCAAACTTTCTACTGTTCTTTATGACATTGTAAGTCTCTTCATTTAATCTAATACTAAACTTAACTTCCCTAGTCAGCCATGGATGGATTTTCAAAGTATTTTTAAATGGATTGCATTTTGATTAAGATTATAAATAATTTATTATAAGATTTCCTACCATTTATTTCCAATCATTTCCTTTAATCTGTCAACACATTTAGGGTTCTCCCATGTAATGATGTCATCAGCTTTATGTTTGTTTGCGATTTTTTTATTTTGGGCATGAATATTTCACACTTTGACTTGACTTATAATTAAGTTGTATATGATCACTTTTTCCCATATATTCTTTTTTTTTTGTGATTACTTATTAATCTTGTCTTATTTTGCAATGCTAGACACACAAGCCTTTGTCCCTTGTCTGTTACATTTAATATCACTCGAAGAGACTTTGTTAATTGTTCTCGGAGTTAATTTTCCAAGCTGCCTTTGACAATTTGATCGGTCCAGTTTATATAAAAATTAAAATTCCCATGACCATTATTTACCTTTATTACAAGTTAAACTTATACATTGCCTAATGTTCTGTCCAATTGTATAACTACCATTCATGGGTTTATAAGTTTGCTTCTATTACAATTTTCAGACTTGCTATTTTTAAGCTTCATACTGATCTCCTGAGCCAAGATACTTTCTTACTGCTGTCCTTGCCACCTTTTATTCTGAGCGTTACTCTTCCTTTTCCATTCTGCCTATCTTTTTGAAATGTTAGGTATGCTGGAATACTAATTTCCAATCTTTACCTCTGGCAGCCATATCTCTGGAATGATGATAGAATCAAACCCATTTATGTCTATTTTGTTGCTGGTTTGTTTATCTTGTTCCAAAGACTTCATTTGTTTCAATAAAAAGCCTTTGATTTTTTTTTTGAACTACTGTTCTTCAGTTGAATTTTGTTCACTGATGCATTTATGATTAAATTTTTTTGTTGCTTGTCTTATCTAAGGCAATGCATTGCTCTATTACTTTGACTTTCCTTTTTACATTTCTAAATTTCTCTTCACCTGCACCTTGTCTGTCCCCCCTTTTGGTTTAAATACTTATCCATAACCACAATTATATGATTGACCAGGATGTTGATCCCAGCCTGCTTTATATGGAGTGCATCCTAAAGAAACGTCCTCTTTCCCCAGTGCTGATTCGATTCCTTACAGTGTGGAAACAGGCCCTTTGGCCCAACAAGTCCACACCAACCCTCCGAAGAGCAACCCACCCAAACCCATTTCCCTCTGGCTAATGCATCTAACCTATGAGCAGTTTAGCATGGCCAATTCACCTAACCTGCACATCTTTGGATTGTGGGAGGAAGCCAGAGCACTCGGAGGAAACCCACGCAGACACAGGGAGAATGTGCAAACTCTACACAGACGGTCGCCCGAGTCTGGAATTGAACCTGGGAGCCTGGTGCTGTGAGGCAGTAGTGCTAACCACTAAGCCACCGTCCTGCCCCACTGTGCTGTTATTTGTTTTCCAGGAATTGGAATCCTTTCTTCTCCTAACTTTCTTTAACCCACACATTTAATTCTGTCATGAAATTGATCCTAGGCCAATTTGTGTGGCTCTTAAATAGTTATCCAAAGATTATTATACCAGAGATCCTGCTAATCAATTTAAAATCCAGTTTGTTAAACTCTGTCCTTTAGTTTGTTTTTCTTTCTATATTGTTGATTTCTACATGGTGCATTACAGATTGATATTTCCTTTACAGAATCTTCAGAACATCTGTTTCAGCTGCAGAGAACAGAATGAATTGCCCCAAATGGTGCCATCCTCTACTGCTGTATTTATTTTTGTTACCCAACACCCCAATTGAATACCCTTCAAAACCACATTGCAGTGGCCAGTTTACTCATCCTGCCTGCAGTCTTTTTTCTTATCCACACAGCCAGCTGGAACCTAGTATCAATTGGATAAAGACAATAACTGAGGTTTTCCTTAACTGTGTCCTAGTTTGGAATACCTGCCTGACTCGTAGTTGCACTGTCCTGCCTCTGACCATTGGTTTCCCCTAAATTATCTCTTAAACTGGGGGGTGGCATTGCTGCCTGTCAGATCAAAGTGTCCAGGTAATTATTCCCCCTCACAATGCCTGCAGCAACAACTCCAGTCTGATATTTTGATTCAAATGTCCTTGAATTGCAGGCATGTATTGCAGATGTGGTTATCATGCTAGTTATGAAATGACCCTCACGGAAATCTGCCCTGGCTTGGCTTACATGTGACTCCAGACCCGTAGCATGGTGTCTGACCTCCTTCTGAAGTGGCTCAGAAAATACTTGTTTTGAGGCAGACTGGGGATGGACAATGTCCTGGCCTTGCTACTGATGCCCACATTCCAGGAAAAAGGAAAAATTCTAATTCAAGAACACTTATATTGATATTAAGGAGGACATTCCAGGCTTTTGATCCAATAACAGTGAAGTAACAACACTATAGCTCCAAATCCGAATTGTTTACAGTTTTAAAAAGGAGATTGTTGGTGATTGTCCAGAAACTCTTACCTACTACACCACTTACTCTGTCTTGTTTATCTAAATGGTTTGTTTGTTTAATTGGCAAAATCCTTGTTTAGTTGATTACTTTAGTTTTATGAATGAACTCACTTATCTAGTTTATTAATTTAATAAAGTTAAAGTAAGTAACACATTCTTAAATCTAGCTTATGAGCAAAAATGAACCAACAGTGTTCACCAAATAATCATGTACATGCTGCCCTGTGACTTTCATCCTTCATTTTTATTTGTCAACTTGAGTTTCTTTCCAGTGATGATCTGGGTTCTACTGCTGACATTCTGTATATATATTCTTCTGTGATGCTCTGGACATCGCTGTTCTATGGTTGGGTTGACGAGACATTCTATCTTTCTTCCCTATAGGAGAGTAAAATTGCAGCAAGCTCACTTCTGCACAGATTTCTCCTTGTGGGACCTTGTGGGAGGCAAACTGATCAGTTGACAAACAACCTTCATTTTAATTTGGGAAGTCATCACCGATGTAAAAAGTTACATAGCTTTTTTCATTTTCAAATATGTCATACTGTTTTCCTCCTCTATTTTTAGTTCTTTTTTGTTCCTGTAGAGGCACATTTAAGGTAGTCTAATTTTCATGGGTATTGGTTTGACAACCCAAAATATGTAGGAAAACGCAAATATTCCATATCAGTAACTTCGCAGCTTCTGTGTTTTGTTGATCTGTCATTATTATTTTCTACACTCCTTATTTTACCTTCCATGAGGTATTTTTTGCATTAACTAACAAATGTGGACATTATACAAATGGTTATTAAGTAAAAAGAGGCTGAACAGACTGGGGCTGTTTTCCTTGGAGCATCGGAGGTTAAGGGGTGACCTTATAGAGGTTTACAAAAGAATGAGGGGCATGGATAGGATAAATAGACAAAGTCTTTTCCCTGGGGTCAGGGAGTCCAGAACTAGAGGGCATAGGTTTAGGGTGAGAGGGGAAAGATATAAAAGAGACCTAAGGGGCAACTTTTTCACACAGAGGGTGGTACGTGTATGGAATGAGCTGCCAGAGGAAGTGGTGGAGGCTGGTACAATTGCAACATTTAAGAGGCATTTGGATGGGTATATGAATAGGAAGGGTTTGGAGGGATACGGGCTGGGTGCTGGCAGGTGGGACTAGATTAGGTTGGGATATCTGGTCGGAATGGACGGGTTGGACCGAAGGGTCTATTTCCATGCTGTACATCTCTATGACTCTAAGAAGAAATTGGAACTTACTACAAAACAAAGTGGATGCTTGTTCTCCCAGGTACCATCCCTTTTGGAGCCATAACTGTGATCCTTGTGTCTGAATGTTTTAACTAACGACTCATTCCAGCAGTTCCAAAAAGAGCCATTTGGTCAGTTTAGAGCACTGATCAGGTAATTGGGCCTCTGAGACATTTGAAACAATAGGTACCAACTCATAGTTAAGAAAACAGAGTTTTATATAACAATTGCCAGTCTATTTTGTGGTCCAGAATCTACCCGGGGCATCAAACAGGACCATTGGCCATCATTGTGGATCCTACCACAGTTGCAGCAAGGATAAACTGTGATGGATCACAATGTACAATAGCTGTCCAAATTTCTGAATAATCCACCTTGCCACACCTCTGCACAAAACATAGCCTCTATCTCCTGGCAAACCATACGATGGCAACTGGCCTCCACCACCAATTCCACAGGGCTTAAAGGATTGGGTTCATGCAGTCCGGAGGTTTAATAGAAAATACACATCTATTTAATTTTTTTTGTATTTATCAGATGGTGTTGGTGCCTCAGCCATAATGTATTGTTCATCCCTAATTACCCAGAGGGCAATTAAAAATCACACACATTGCTGTGGGTCTGAAATCATATGTAGACCAGACCAGGACAGTAGTTCCCTTCCCTAAAGGACATTAGTGAACTAGGTCAGTTTTTCCAAAAATCGGCAACAGTTTCATGGTCATTTTTTGACTCTTAATTCTAGATTTGTTTTAATTCAATTTAAATTCCCCAATCTGCCATGGTGGAATTTGAAGCTGCATCCCCAGAACATTACTTAGGTCTCTGGATTAATAGTCCAGTAATAGTCCGGCTGTGCTTTTCCAGCACCACACTCTTCGACTCTGGATTAATAGTCCAGTTATAATACCATGAGGCCATCACCTCCTCCCCTCAGAGTCCAAGCTCAATTGCTTGTTCAGTTTCACTTTGGGTACAAACAGTTCTCATTTTTGAATTAATGCAAAGTTGATTATTCTGAGGCACTTCATCAAAGCACCTGAATGTTATCTCATGAGGTCTGCCAAGTGATTGATCCTCTCCTTTGAATAGATTTGACCCTGCCACAACAGTGACTATGGTTATGACTGTGATCTTGTACTACTTCATATTCCTATAGAAAACCCAAAAAGCACTGGCTGAGACCTGATAGCACATGCCTTGCCATGATGGTTAAGTTTAAAATTAAGATTAACAGGTTCCGGATTCACAGAACCACAGAGGCAGTCTCCATTTCCAGACAATCCTTCAGGTGGGAGCACAAATGGGTTTTCCCATCCCTTCCAGCTTTTCAGGAGATTTCCCTCCTCATTCCAAATCATTCGACTTATTGAGGAGTCAGTTTTCTTTTGTTCTTTCCAGGCATCTAATCAGCCACTCTTACTGTGTTTGAGTATGGCACAGGAACCCTCTTCATTTGGTTAATGTAGACAGCGTTGTGTTTTATCTTTCATAAAACAATCAAGGTGACTAAAAAAGGATTTTGCAGATTTATAAAATAATTTGTGCAAATTGGTTAGAAAAAAGAAGTTTTGACTGTTCATAATGTTAATGTGGGAAATGTGTTACCTTAAACAAAAGCCCTTATAGTCTCAGTCCAGAGAGATAAGCGCAAGTGAGGGAAGAACTTAAGTTCATAACTGAATCATAACAGCTCAAGCTCGATTGTGTCGGAACTGAGTAGCTCAGAAAGATTTTATGTTGATTATGTCACAATCAACATACATGAGATTGAATCCGATTATGAGACCAGTTGACTGCATTGAATAAATTGGATGTGCAGTTTGTCCCTAAAATCAGTTTGCTAAAAGAATATTGGCAAGCTCTGTTGACTCACAGGACAAAAGAAATATTGGCTTTTGTGACACCGGATGGATTTTATCAATGCACAGTGAAGCCATTTAGAATGAAAAATAATACAGGTTCAATGATTAGCCAAAAAAGTCATTGAGGGATGATTTAACTGTCCCTTACATCAATTTCATTGTTTTTAGCCAAATCTGAAAAGAATATTTCCATCAGTCGATGGAACTCATTGATGACAAAAAGCCCATTTGTTTATAAATCTGGCTAAAATGGAATTTGCTGAGGCAAAAGTGACTGATTTTGGGCAACAATGTGGGACAAGACGAAGTAGCACCGAGTGAAATGAAAATGTCTTGGATTTCCTCATGCAGAGGACAAAATGTGAAATGTTGTTATAATGGCATGAGTGGATTTTATCACGAGTTTGTTCTGAACTTCACTGTTCTAGCTCCCTTAAACAAACTTGTTGAAAAAGGCAGAAAACATGACTACCAAAGGGTGTCAGAGTGCTTTTAAAAGCTAAAATTGCATCAGTTCTAGCCACGCCGAATTATATGAAACCATTCAAAGTAGCTATTGAGCCTTTGGGGTCTGTTTGACTGCAAGATGATGAGATGGGGTTGTACAACCTGTCAGTTATTTTAAAAAAAAACTGTCCACATGTCAGAAAAAATATTCCACAGCCGAAAAGATGACATTGAATCTTTTGCTGATTCTACCAATATTTTGAAATATGTATCAGAAACAGCATGAGAGAAACTGGTATAGGTGGTATGGACCACAATCGTTTGATTTACTTGGAAAAAATGTGGGACAAGAACTTATGAATGCTTTGGTCGAGTTTAATTGTCCAACAGTATAATGTGAAATCATTCATGACCCTGCGGGAAAAAACATATTTTGGCAGATACTTTATCAAGAACACATTTGAAGGACATTGAAATATGTGGTGCCCATGAATAATGTAAAATATGTGTGCTGTGTCACTCATTGTATATTTAGTGTCAGTAAGTTACTACTGTAACTAATGAGTAATGAACGTGAAGAAACATTACCACTTTTCTTTGGGAGGAGTTGTGACCTAAGATATGTGACTTATCTATATTTTAGAATCATTTATTTTAGCATTTGGATTTGAGCTTGTGGCATCTGGGTTTTGGTGTGTACGTTGGAAGTGGCTTAATGATTAACTTGTAAGTATTTCTGTGGCAATGGTGATTCCTTTCAGAACACCATTTTGGTGAGAGATTGCATAGGGTAATAAGGTTTTGTATACATTGTGAGCTAACAAAGTAAACAGTATAAAGCATTGAACTTCCAGATAAGAGATTCTGGAGTTTGTCTTTGGGCATAAGGAATTATCCATAACTTGGAAGAAAGCTTTTTAATTTCAGTTTGGGCCATTTCATAGATGTCTTCACTGTTCTTGAGAAAGGGAGGTAATTTAGGTCTGTTAAGAAAGAGGAAACCTTGATGTTTAACGGTTCCTGACCAGAAGTATTCGGTTAAATCCTGAAGGAGTTATTAGAAGCTGCGAAAGTCTCAGCTAATTTATATGACAAATCAAGAAAGAGGCTATCAGATGATCATAATCTGGGATTGAAGCCACAGCCAAATCAAACCTTATGTGGAATAGAGAAGGGAGTTTCTCTCTGATCTTTGAGTAGTGTAATGGGATGCTGTTGACATTAATGGGATTGTATTTTTTAGTGTGTGTTTCAA
The DNA here is from genome assembly GCF_047496795.1 of Chiloscyllium punctatum. Taxonomy (NCBI): domain Eukaryota; kingdom Metazoa; phylum Chordata; class Chondrichthyes; order Orectolobiformes; family Hemiscylliidae; genus Chiloscyllium; species Chiloscyllium punctatum. Next base: position 43,880,873 of record NC_092750.1, on the reverse strand, counting down.
TAGGAGAAAGTGAGGACTGTAGGTGCTGGAGATCAGAGCTGAAAATGTGTTGCTGGAAAAGCACAGCAGGTCAGGCAGCATCCAAGGAACAGGAGAATCGACGTTTCGGGCATGAGCCCTTCAGGAATCTTGAAGAAGGGCTTATGCCCGAAACATCGATTCTCCTGCTCCTTAGATGCTGCCTGACCTGCTGTGCCTTTCCAGCAACACATTTTCAGTATTGTATATAAATAGTTTGGGTTATTCAATTTTATCTTTTTGCACATTAAACTTTTTTTATTTTTAAACTGAATATGCAGCATTGCATGTTAAAGACTACCTCATTAAAATAAAGCAAAACAAAATATGACTTACCATGTCAGATTTCACTCTGGAATCTGAATTCGCCAATGATAACATCATTGTAACATAAGCCACTATTTCCAGCATTGAATTTCATGTTACTCAATTCTGCTGCAATGGATGCTTCTATTACCAATAGACAAATGGCTTTGGCATTTGAACTATGATATTTCTTGAACTTACTGATGCCCATTACCATCTGCAGTGAAATTAATTCATTTGAGAGCCTCTGTTTGATACCACTGGCCTGTCACAGTGCTGTCTTTTCACAGCTGTCCTTCCCAGTTTGTTCTGGCTGTGGAATCTTTGTTAAGTGCCCAATTCAAGGCCAGTGATTCCAAGAGCTATTTGTATCAGCACAGCACATGAGCTTTACTGGAACCTCAGGAGAGGAAGTGAAAATTTAATTGGATGCAACTCGTGGGCAATATACAATGAATAATGTTCACCCCTTACTATTTAACAATAAATTGACAGCTACATGCTATAGAAGCCACCCAACTTTTTCCCCATTGATCTTCTCTGCACGTTTACTGCCAAGCAGTGAGCCAAGTTTGAATGTTGCCCACAATATGTCCATTGTTTTAAAACTGTAGAGCACTTACAATTATCATTAATTTGATAGTGAATATTCAGAATGATTCAGGGTATGATAGATCTACATAGAAAACATTCAAAGTTAAGCATTGGTGACATCACATCTGGAGTTTAGCATTGAAGAGATTTGTTGCTGATGTGCAGTAACAATTACAATTGGTGTCTAATTTGGGAGCTACAAAACTCATTCTCTGGTGTGCAAGACATTCTGTTGAATTTTTGTTTCCATCCAAAACCATCTGCCTGTATTCAGTGCAATTACAGTTTTTTTTTTCAATTAGGGGTCTGAATACTTTCCTTGATATTTGTAGAATAAGTTATGTTGAACACTTTCCACACTTTGCCATATTAGGTGTGAGGTCAGTTTTGAATGAAAACAAAACCTTCCAGTTTTTGTTGTAGAAACTCAGTTTGAAAATGTCTGTGATTTTCTCACAAACAAGTTCTGCAATGCTTGCTGCTGCTACATGCTGATATATTCAAGTCCAGACTGGTAAATAAATTCCTTTTTGTTTTGACTCCTGAGGTTGCTTATCTCAGATTCAGTTTTTAAAATGATGTTAATTATCAATTCACTGTGTACTTGACCAGGTAAAGTTCAGGATAAAGCTATAGGTAAAGCTATATGAAGAAATATGCCAGCTAGATGTCTTGGGTTACGAAAATATGATTTAATTTTATTGCTAAACTCACACAAGTAAAATATAAAACTTATGAAAAAGGTAGAACTAGTCCAAAATTTTGTGACATACATGTATACAGATAGAGGCACACAAGCCTCTGTATGTAAAGACAGAACAAGTTATAGGTTGAGAAGGGGGGTTGCGAAAGTTATAATTTCTATAAGAGGAAAAGAAAAGGCACTCCTTCAGTGTGCCTGAAATTCTCATGCCTTTTAAGCTGATGCCAGTCTGTTTTAAATTGTAATCTGTCCTTTTCCAGAATGGGTTCGATGGTACTTGACATTTCTTTTTATTTTTAGATGTCTATCTCTGTAATGTATTCCAAAATATAACAGTGGTATGGTGTGAGCCTTCAGATAAAAAGCTTATAAAAGAGCTGTTATTATTGTTCTATACTGCAGAATATCTGAATGATTCTAACCGCCGTAACAAAAACACAAATTTACCATAGCCTTTCAAAAAGGAGTTGTTGACATGTGATAACTGGCTATTGACACAAAGTAGGCACTGTCCTTGTTAATAAAGAGTTTTGATCTCTCATGGTCAAAGATGTCTAAATGCCATTGAAACAGCTAGGTCAGGTTGTCAGCCCCCTCTTGCATGGTGAGTTTCAGTAGATCTCCTTTCTTCTTGGTAGTTCCTGCAGTCAAGATGTCTGGTGGTTTGTTGTTTATAGATTTAGCAAAAAGTTCCATTAACCACAAACATTAAGTTCTGTAGAGGAAGTGCCCAGAAAGTCTCCTGTTAAACCACTTCAAAATTTTCAGGAAAATTAGTTACTTGGATAGATCACGTGACTTCAGCCATTTTAAGACAATCCTCTTGCTCATTTACAGTTTTCTTTCAAACAAAAGTCTGAAGATGGTCAATATAAATCAACTTTGTGGCAAGCTCTAAAATGGCTCCTTGGCTTGGCAGCAAATGTAAACTGCTGTCAGGAAAGAGGAAGTTTATTTGCACAGATTGCTAGATCTTTGTAGGCTCTTACTTCAAGGTTAATTTTGAGTACCATCATTTCATCACTATCCAATCAATAGTACTCTGTGAATAAATGAAGTGTAAGTTTTTTTTTGTAGAAACCAGAGAGAAAAAAACAGATGTTAAATAAGTGAGCAGCAAAGCAAATGGATGTGCACCACCATCAATATCTATGTGGACAAAGTTGGTGTCCCTTTGATTAAAAGAAGGAAAGAATAACTATTTCAACACTATTCAGAGTGTTTAAAAAAAAGCAAGTTCAGCTCTTAACAAATGTTTTCTATTTTTGAATTTAGCATGTAAATTTGTTCTTGTTGCCTAGGTAACTATTATGGAACACCTAAACCTCCAAGCCAGCCACTCAGTGGGGAAGTAATTACCAGTGATTCTTTGCGAGGTCCTCAGGCTGGCACAAAGCTGACTCCAAAACGAAGCAAATCATACAATGATATGCAAAACGCTGGAATAGAGCAGCCGGAAAATGAAGATGATGAGGAAAACCCTGAAATGAATAGCAGTTTTACAGGTAAACTGTCAGCTATCAGGTTATCTCAGCATCAAATAAAAAAGATTACAAACATAATTCAACATGTAAAAGCTTACTTCACATATTTAGAACAAGATGGAATGAAGAAATAAATTTATGATTTGCTAAAACATTATGTCTTAGCAAGCTCTACATTATGTAGAACTAACCTTATGCTGTGTTTTAGAATAGGAAAAACAGTGTACAGTTGTCAGATTGGTATTTTTGTTACTGCTCAAGCTATCTTCCTGATTAGCAGTTGTACCATTACCTCTTTAGTTTTCATTAGATTCTGTCCTTGATCCCTCATCAATAGGCTATCTCTTGGTAAAAATCATCTGTAGGCATAGGGTCAGCCTTCTAATGGTAATACCCTGCTCCACCACTGTCCCTATGCTGTCGGATTGTTTGCTTGACACCCCATTTGATACGAATCACAATTTTCTGTAACTAAGAATTGACACATCCCAAAAGGCTTTTTATTTTTGGCCCCTGTCACAACTCTACACCATTTCCATTGGTTTCACCCCTTCCCTGTGAAGTAATTCAGGCTCGATCAGACTGCTGACAACCTTGATAGCCCCTTCACACCTCAGCTGAATGCCTGATCCTACTTTCTCTCCATTATACCAACCGCATAATTTTACTTTAGTTAATCATCACCTCTGCCATTGCTTCATCTCATTCAGTGTTGAAGTTCTTTCATCATCTTGTGCTTCAATATGCCTTTGCCCTCCTGTCCATCTTTCAACTTCTGTGAAATATCTTTCTTCCAAAACTCCACTATCTTAATCTGATCCCACACCAAGTCCCAAGGACATATCTCTCTAGAGCCTGTTCCCACCAGCATCTCAAATTTCAAATGCTCATATTTATTTATTGTATCGCCAACTTGCTACAGCCTTCTCCAGCCTTAACCCCCTAACCCCATGAACTTCCATTCCACAAAGTTCTTGTGCACCTCCTCTCCTTTCACTACACACTTGGTGACTTTAACTTCAGTCACTTATGCCCCATAGTCTGAAATTCCCAATTTAAACCCTACCACTTCATCATATCTCTCTCCCATCCTTTAAGACCCTCCTTAAAAGCCATGAGACATAGGAGCAGTAGTCGGCCAATTAAATCTGCTCCACATCCAGCGACATCATGGTTGATGTTATAATCCTCAACTCCACTTGCCTGCTTTTTACCCCATAATCCTTAATTCCCTTACAGTTAAAAATCTGTCTGTATCAGTCTTGAATATTGTTATCAACCCTGTCTCCACAGCCCGCAACAATGAAGAATTCTACAGATTCACTATCCTCTGAGAGAATAAATTTTTCCTCATCTCTGCCTTAAATAGGGAACACTTTATTCTGAGGTTATGCCCTCTGATCCTAGATTCTTGCACAAGAGGAAACAACATTTCCACATCTACCCTGTCCTGTCCTCTAAGAATTTTATGTTTCAATGGCTAGGGCAATAAAATGCACCTCTCCTTCTAAAAATCCAATGTGTACAAGCCCAACATATTCAAACTCTCAGAATAAGAGCATCAATTAAATGAGCCTTTTCTGGACTGCTTGTGTTAATATTCAGCTTTGTGTATTCTCAAATGCACCAAAACAAGCTTGATGATGAGAATTCTTGACATGAAAGTCCGAGCAGGTACTTCCTGGCACTGCCCAACCTTTTGTGAGGAAGGGAAACCTGCAATGTTTGCCTGGTTCTCTGTCATCCTGTTGCCATGCTTCTGTCCTGAAGACCAATGGCTAGGGCAATAAACTGCACCTCTCCATCAGACTTTGAGGGGACTGGACATGGCTCCCTATGGCAGCCACCAACCTGCTTGTGGAAGCAACCAAATGGTCACATGACTGGCTGCACTCCTGAATTCTCTGAGCCATGAGGACTGTTGCCTCCTACATCCCTGTGTATGTGGGTGAAGTCCCTGTTGCTGACATCACGGTGTCATCTCCTGCCTGAGCTGAGCAGATGTCTAATCTTCCGCAGTTCTCAGAGCCAAAGACCTGGAATATTTCTTCTGAGGCCAGCTATGGAGCTATTGCAGTGGGGTGCTCCCAAACTTTCTAATGCTCATTTACCTACCAAGTTGGGGTCAGTATCTGAGCATTAAGAAAGTGCATGGAGGCAATCCTGCTGATGCTTCCTCCAAGGCCTTGGTACTTTTGTCCTCTGAGATCAATGAGGTGGCCTTGAGTGGGGTCAGATGTTTCTCTGCAGAGGTCATGGACATCTGCTAGAACCTGAAGACAAAAGAGAGAGTGGTTATACATGGTTGCCAGTGATTTTTTTTTTCATTTTCTCTCCCGCTTTTATCTGTTGATTTTTGGAATGTTGATAGTGTTTTCTCCCTTGATGACTAATGCAAAGTATTTCTTCAAATCCTTTGCCATTTCCTGGTTCCCCATTAACATTTCCCCAGATTTTATCTCTAAGGGACTTAAATTGACTTCAGCTTCATTCTTCATCTTCGTATGTTTAAAGAAACTCTTTCTGTCCGATTTAATATTACTTCCTAATTTAACTTCAAAATCTTATTCTCCTTTTTTTTTGTAATCTTTGTTATTTTATATCTTTTGCAATACTTGATTTACCACTATTTTTTGCCAGAGGGGTACTAATACCCTGGGTGGGAAATTTGCAAGTGCTGTTCAGGTGAATTTAAGCTAGCTCAGCAGGGGATGGGAACCTGTGATGTAGTTCCAGTACACAGGTGAATGAGAGTAGGACAGGATTTCATGGTCACAGGAGTGTGCTGGCAGACAGCAAGCTGATTTGAAACATGTCTACTTCAATGCCAGGAACATCCGGAATAAGGTAGGTGAGCTTGCAGCATGGATAAGTACCTGGGAGTTCGATGTTGTGGCCCTTCCTGAGACATGGATAGAAAAAGGTCAGGAATGGATGTTGCAGGGTTTAGATCTTGCATTAAGATCAGGGAAGGTGGTAAAAGAGAGAGAGGTGTGGCCTTGTTAGTCAAGGACCATATACCAGTGTCTGAAAGAACATTTGACAAGGACTCGTCGACTGAGGTATTATGGGCTGAGGTTAGAAATAGGAGAGGAGAGGTCACACTGCTGGTTTTTTTTATAAGCCTCCGCAGAGTTTCAGGGATGTGGAGGAGAGGATTAGCAAATCGATCCTGGGCAGGATTGAAAGGAGCAGGATGGTCACTCTGGGGACTTTAACTTCCCCAACATTGACTGGACTCTAGTATGTCATATGGATCACTTTTTGTCCAATGTGTGCAGGAGGATTTCCTGACACAGTATATCGAAGGGCTGACAAGAGGGAAGGCCACACTGGATCTGATGCTTGGTAATGAACCAGGCCAGGTTTTGGTTTAGTTGCAGGTGAGCACTTTGGAGAGAGTGACCATAATTTGGTTACGTTTAGTTGAGCAATAGAAAGGGATAGGTACAAGCCACAGGGCAAGAGTTATTGTTGGGAGAAGGGCAATTATAATGCAATTAGGCAAGCCTTAGGAAGCCTAGAATGGGGTAGCAAAATGCAGGGGATGGGGACAATCAAAATGTGGAGCTGGTTTAAGGAACAGATATTGCGTGTCTTTGATAGGTATGTCCTTGTCAGGCAAGGAGGAAGTGATAAAGTAAAGCAACAGTGGTTTACTAAAGAAATTGTATCTCTTGTTAAGTAGAAGAAGGAAGTTTATGTAATGTTGAGACGAGATGGTTCAGCTGAGGTGATGGAGAGTTACCGAGTAGCTAGAAAGGATTTTAAAGATAGAGTTAAGAAGAGCAAGGAGGGGACATAAGCAGTCTTTAGCAGGTGGAATAAAGGAGAATCCTAAAGCTTTTAATAGATACGTGAGGAGTAAAAGGATGACGAAGGTAGGAATAGGGCCTGTGAAAGACAGAAGTGGGAAGTTGTGTGTGGACCCTGTGGAGATCAGAGAGGTGCAAAGGAATATTTCTCATTTGTTCTCACTCGTGAAAAAGAGAATATTGTAGAGGAGAAAACTGAGATACGGGCTATTAGACTTGAAAGGATTGAGGCTAGTAAGGTGTGAAAGTAGATAAGTCCCTTGGACCGGATGGGATTTATCTGAGCATTCTCTGGGAGGCTAGGAAAGGGTTGGCGGAGCCTTTGGCCTTGATCTTTGAATCATCATTGCCCACAGGTTCAGTACCAGAGGGCTGGAGGATTGCAAATGTTGTGCACTTGTTCGAGAAGGACAGTAGAGTTAACCCAGATAACTATAAACGAGTGAGCCTTACGTCTGTTGTAGGAAAAGTTTTAGAAAGGATTATAAGAGATAGGATTTATAATAATCTAGCAAGCAACAATTTGATTGGAAATAGTCCACATGGATTCGTCAAGGGCTGGTCGTGTCTCACAAACCTCATTGAGATTTTTGAGAATGTGACCAAGCATGTGGATGAGGGTAGGACAGTTGATGTGGTGTAGATGACTTCAGTAAAGCCTTTGATAAGGTTCCACATGGTAGGCTACTGGAGAAAACGCGGAGATATAGGATTGAAGGTGATTTAGCAATTTGGATTAGAAACTGGCTGTCTATAAGAAGGCTCGAGTGATGATTGATGGAAAATATTCAGCCTGGAATCCGGTTACTCGCGTGCTACAAGGATCTGTTTTGGGACCGTAGCTGTTTGTCATTTTTATAAACAACTTAGACGCAGGCGTTAGTGGATGGGTTAGTAAGTTTGCAGGTGATACTAAAATCGGTGGAATGCTGGACAATGTGGAAGAATGTTGCAGGTTACAGGGAGACTTGGATAAATTGCACAATTGGGCTGAGAGGTGGCAAATGGAGTTCAATGCAGATAAATGTGAGATTATTCATTTTGGGAAGAATAACAGGAAGGCAGAGTACTTGGTAGTGTCGATATGCAGAGGGGTCTTGGAGTCCATGTACATAGATCCTTGAAAGTTGCCACCCAGGTTGACAGTGCTGTTAAGAAGGTGTATGGTGTGTTAGGTTTCATTGGTAGAGGGATTGAGTTCTGGAGCCATGATGTCATGCAGAGTCAGAATCATTTGTGACCTTTAAGCAGCAATTGATAGGTACATGGATAGGTGCTTAAGCTAGGACAAATGTTCGGCACAACATCGTGGGCCGAAGGGCCTGTTCTGTGCTGTATTGTTCTATGTTCTATGTTGGCTCTGTTCTCATTGAGAGAAGAAGGCTAAGAGGTGATTTAATAGAGACATACAGAATGATCAGAGGATTAGATAGGGTGGACAGTGAGAGTCTTTTTCCTAGGATGATGACATCTGCTTGTACGAGGGGGCATAGCTACAAATTGAGGGGTGATAGATTTAAGACAGATGCTAGAGACAGGTTCTTTACTCAGAGAATGGTAAGGGCGTAGAATGCCCTGCTTGCCAATGTTGTTAACTCAACCACATTAGGGACATTTAAACAGTCCTTGGATAAGCACATGGATGATGATGGGATAGTGTAGGGTGATGGGCTTAGATTAGTTCATAGGTCAGAACAACATTGAGGGCTGAAGGACTTGTTCTGCGCTGTATTGTTCTATGTTCTATGTTCTCAGAGAAGCCTATGTTCCTCAAGCAAGAAAACAAATAACAGATTTGTCAATCATTTACTTCATGCTAACTTTGGAATCCAACTGTTTGCAAAATGGTTACTATGTTTGTGTACATGACACTATGTTTTAAAGTTATTCACTGTAATATGAAGTGCTTTGAGATTTCGCTTGAAAGGTGATAAGCTGTTACATCAATACACATCTTTCAATAATATGTAAAGGCCACCTTCCCTGATTGTTTAACTTTTCAGAAACATTTTCAATTGTCAAGATTTTCAGTATGTTACAGAATCGTTTGGCACTAAAGCTGCTTTGCAGTACACCATGTGCTCTTTCAACAAAATAAAATAATCAATTGTATCTGTATGTACATCAGGAAATCCCCTGCCACTACTGCTAGCCAAATTAAAGAGTACATCAACAATTTTTTTTTGTGAATAAGATGAGAATTATGACTTTTTTAAATTGAAGGTGTTGCATATAATCTTTTATTTGAATCCCATGTTGTACATTTTGCTGTGAGAATTATTGTTCAAAATGATGGTTTAGGTATTTTTTATTGTTCAACTGTAGGGAGGATATTATCCACAGTGATATATGTTGTTTTGAACATTTTCTGTGATGTATTACTTATCATTAGAATTTACCATGAAATTGAATTTGGGGATGCAGATACTCTATTTATGGATCAATTTTAATGAAGGAGATTCTTTTATGAATTAACTTCAGACTCCTGATTTGTTTAATAAGCTAAATTTTACTGTTAGCGAGTGGCAAACTTACAGATTGTGCCATTGATCTTGACAAAAGACTCTGTACATGATCTGGACATCTCAAAGGCATGGACTTTACTTCACCTGATGTCACTTAATTTCCAGTCTCCAAGTCAGGGAGGTATTTCCAGGTGCCCAGCAACATTGATCTCATCAAGCAGGATAGGCAACAGACTATACATTGAAATATTCTCAAAGACACTGAAGCAGGAAGTAAAATCCATTGAGTCCTTTTGCTTTAATTTTTAAAGATGTTTTATGAATAGAACAATAAATGAATGGAACACATAAGTATTGCAATAAAGTAGAAGCTAAAACGCCATAAGGAAAAATATTTTACCATAATGGAAAAAAAATGATATTCAACAAATATAGAATTGCTCTTTCAGGTCCGATGAAACTGTTTAGCAATAATTATGCAATAATTATGTCAAAAGAAACCCACATGTGAAAAGGTGTGACTTGGTTAAGGATTTTTTATAACAAAACGAACAGTATAATAGGAAAACTCTAGTCAGTTCAGTTATTTCCAATCAGTTAAAATCGAGAGAAACCTCAACAGTATGGTCTCTGGAAAAACAGGAAATCATTGACAGTCAATTCTGCAATTCCCCATTTACCTGTGCAAATTCAAGAAGTTGCTGTCAACTCAGTGAAGTAATGCCAGTGCACGTTGATGGCATTGCAATTGCAGCTACATCAAAATCCAGAACCATGCATTTAAGTGATTATACAGTCATCAATATGTTTGTTAACTGACTTGAGTGGAAATGGAAAAATGTTGAGTAAGTTCAATGATGATGACTTTGTTCATAGACATCATTTTGGATTAGATTAGATTAGATTCCCTACAGTGTGGATACAGGCCCTTCAGCCCAACCAGTTCACACTGACCCTCCGAAGAGTAACCCATCCAGACCTATTTCCCTCTGACTAGTGCACCTAGCACTATGGGCAATTTAGCATGGTCAATTCACCTGACCTGCACATCTTTGGATTATGCAGTCTTTTTACTGCTTTATATTTGAACATGAAGCATTTACTGCCTTTCGGTCTGCTAAATTTTTATGTGCTCAGGCACCTTACCTTCAACTATTTTAGAGTTCGAAATTAAACAGTTAGAATGTGTTTTCTATTCTGACATTAATATTCGGCTTGTTTTTAGATTCCAGTGAGCAAGACGAACAAAACACTCACGCCCCCAAAGAAGAGGCACCTCAATATAACAACTTCAGTAGCTCCAATATCCAGAGTGCAGAGCTGCCTCAGCAACCAATACAGAGCTCTAGTCTCACAACAGACAACCTTGGTCCTTTGCCTGACAACTTGGAAATGGCGTTTACTGAAAATGGGGAAGTCTACTTTATTGAGTGAGTTTAGTTTTTTATTGAAACTTTGTTTAGTATTTTAAAACTCAGTGGGCTATAAAGCTTTGGAGAATTATAAATTTTATTCATTGAAGGTTGGTACTTCTTTGGTGACTTGGGGAGGAATTAAGTACCTTGGCCTTGGTCATAAAATGATATATCAATTGTCATAGTTTTGATATGTTGCTTTGGAAAAATGTTGGCATAAGAACGTTTGTATTTCAAAGATTGTGGACAGCCTTACAGTTTGAGAAACTTGAAAGTGATGATGTACCAAAATTCACATCTTCTTATTCCTTGATGGAGGGCTGACACCTTGAAATTAAACACCTGAGCAACAACAACTTGGATTTATAAATTGTCTTTAATATGGTAGATTGCTTCCAAGTGGACAGGATTTACATGTACTTGAAAAGGTAAGGACTGATTAGGGATAGTCAGAATGGCTTTTTGATTCGGAAATCAAAACTTGATTGAGTTTTTGAAGAAGTAACAAAGAGGATTGATGAGGGCAGAGCGGTAGATGTGATCTATATGGAGTTTGATAAGGCATTCAACAAGGACACTGTATAGCAAAGGTTAGATCTCATGGAATACAGTGAGAACTAGCCATTTGAATACAGAACTAGCTCAAAGGTACAAGACAGACAGTAGTGGAGGGTTGATCTTCAGACTGGAGGCCTGTGACCAGTGGAGTGCCACAAGGATCCACTGCTTTTCGTCATTTATAAATGATTTGGATGTGAACATTGGAGGTATAGTCAGTAAGTTTGCAGATCATACCAAAATTGGAGATGTAGTAGATGGCGAAGGTTACCTCAGAGTACAATGGGATCTTCGTCAGATGGACCAATGGGCTGAGGAATGTCAGATGGAGTTTAATTTAAATAAATGCAAGGTACTGCATTTTGGACGAGCAATTCAGAGCAGGACTTGTAGACTTAATGGTAAGGTTGTGGGGAGTGTTGCTGAACAAAGCAGCCTTGGAGTGCAGGTTCATAGTTCCTTGAAAGTGGAGTCGCAGGTATCTAGAATAGTGAAGAAGGTGTTTGGTATGCTTTCCTTTATCAGTCAGAGCATTGGTTATAGGGCTTGGGAGGTCATGTTGAGGCTGTATAGGACATTGCTTCGGCCACAATTGGAATATTGCGTGCAATTCTGGTCTCCTTCCTATCAGAAGGATGTTGTGAAACTTTGATTTGATTTGATTAGATTAGATTACTTACAGTGTGGAAACAGGCCCTTTAGCCCAACAAGTCCACATTGACTCTCCAAAGAGCAACCCACCCAGACCCATTCCCCTACATTTACCCCTTTACCTAACACTACGGGCAATTTAGCATAGCCAATCCACCTAACCTGGAAATTTTTGGACTGTGAAAGGAAACCGGAGCACCCGGAGGAAACCCACGCAGACACGGGGAGAATGTGCAAACTCCACACAGTCAGTCGCCTGAGGGGGGAATTTAACCCGGGTCTCTGGCGCTGTGAGGCAGTAGTGCTAACCAATGTGCCACTGTGCCACCCATAAAAGGTTTCAGAAAAGATTTACAAGGATGTTGCCAGGGTTGGAGGACTTGGCTAAAGGGAGAAGTTGAATAAGCTAGGGCTGTTTTCGCTGGGGCTTCAGAGGCTGAGGGATGACCTTATAGAGGTTTATAAAATCATGAGGGATACAGATAGGATAAATAGAAAAGGTCTTTTCCATGGGGTGGGGGAATCCAGACCTAGAGGACACAGGTTTAGGGTGAGAGGGGAAAGATACAAAAGGGACGTAAGAGGGCAATGTTTTCACGCAGAGGGTGGTGCGTGTATGGAATGAGCTGCTAGAGGAAGTGGTGGAGGCTAGTACAATTACAGCATTCAAAAGGCATCTGGATGGGTATATGAAAAGGAAAGATATAGCGGGATATGGGCCAATTACTGGCAATGGGACCTAAATTAGGTTAGGATATCTGGTTGGTATGGACGAGTTGGTCTGATGGGTCTGTTTCTATGCTGTACGTCTCTATCACTCTATGACTATGACGAAGTGCTTCACAACAATATTATGAGAAAAAAAGTATTCTATAATCCTATGAAAATTTGATAGTGGAGGTATTAGGAAGGTGATAAAAAGTCTAGTCAAAGAATTTTTATTTTAATAAACATCATGAAATAGAGAGAAGTTTACAGTAAGAAGGCACATCTTCCTGTGATGAGAGCAAAGGAAATTAGAATGCAAGCGCCAGAATTGGAAAAATGCAAAATTCTTAGAAGGCGGGATAAGTTGGCAGAGCTCAAGAAAAGTAAATCATGTCAGGATTTGAGCAAAGTTTAAAATAGTTAATCCTTTTGCTAGACGGTGAGCCATTGTAGGATGGCAAGCACAGGAGGAATTTATGGATAATGCACAGTGTAGGATTGTCTTAAGGGTGGAAAAATAAAAAGTTTAAATAAATGATGGGCCATCATTATTGACTGCTAAATTTGATACAAATGTCTTGTGAAATCAACTTAAGTTGCAGCGAAATTCTCTTCACATTCTGTTTTACTAATTTGTACGAACAAAAAACACATATTCAGATTGGTGTCACTCTTATCTTATTGCTTAAACTGGATGGATTCTTAGTTTTTCCACTGTTTCAGCCATTATTATTTCAGTTAGTTCACACTGTCTTCACTTGAAATGAAACTGAACAAGTTTGACTCGGTGACAGTCTTGGTTCTGAACCTGGAGACTGTTGGTTCACAAGAAGATAAGACATGCAGGAGAAAAATCCTACCACCCATAGAGCCTGCTCTGCCATTCAGTATGATTACAACTAATCTCAAGCTTCAACTTCACATTCTGATCTGCTCTTCCTGTCACTTGATTCCCTGATAGACCAATGATCTTCTTATCTCAGCCTTAAATATATCCAATGGAGCATTAGCAATCCTCTGGAGTAGAGGACTCCAAAGAACTACAACTTTTTGAGTGAAGAAATTTCTCATCTCACTCCTAAATGATTGACTCTTTATTTGAAAAATGTATGTCTTGATTTAGATTCCCCTGCCAGGGAAACAAAATTGCACTATCTATTCTGTCCAGCCCTTTCATAATCTTAAATTATTCAATTAGATCAACTCTCATTCTTCTAAACTGCAGAGAATATAGACGCAATTTACTCAGCTTATCATCATCAACAAACAACACTCTCACCAGACGGCCAACCTAGTGAACCTCCACTGTACTGGCTCCAGTGCAAGTATGGAAACCAAAATTGTGTGCAGTGTTCCAGTTGTAGTTTCACCAAAGTCCGGTACAATCATAACAATAATCATTTATTCCTGTACGTCAGCTCCCTTGTACCAATACGCCAGTTTCTTTCCTATTTGCTTGTCATACCTAGAGACTTTGATTCCTTCTCTCAGTACACCCACATTTTTGTGACTATCACCCGTCAAATATTTCATGCCCTTCCACATAGATTGTGATGACACCACCCTCTGACTCAACACCACCCACCTCTTTTATTATCTCTCCCTTTAAATAATCAGACTATTTGTCAAAAATCCAACATTTAATAAGAGGAATTCTCTTCGAAATAAAAGATTGGAAAAGTAAACAGTTGTCTTCAATCCTGCCACATTCACTACTTTTTGGCACCGACTACATCCCTCATCCTGGTATCTTCCTGAGATTAAACTAGACAATTTGCATCTTTATCTCAGCAGTTGCCCCTGAGCTAAGCTTCTGACAAGACATTCACATAATTTTTCTCTTAAGCTACTGTTAACGTTGGTTAGATTCTTGTCTCCTTGAACTCATTTTGCTTTTCTGTTGTAAACTACCATCTGTCTTCTCTCTCCCGCTCTATTTGGCTTCTTTTAAAATCTGCTGTAATTCTTTTCAAAGTGTTTCTTATTCTTTCTGCAGCAGTAATTCAAAACAAACCCCCTGCTTTCTTCACCTTAGAAGAATAATATGTTACTAACACTCTGAGGGAACAAAAACAAAATGACCGAATTTACCAAATGAGCATCAAGAAATTACCAACAACTGTCCATGTTTTGAAACTTTAATACGAAGAACTAATGCAAATTAATCATGAATTCTTCAAACAAAAAGGTGAACTTTATTTTAAATAGTTGATACAATAAAGAAACTATCAAGTGGTTTCTCTAGCATGTAAGGCATGGTGACAGAAGTCCATAGTGTGCTGTTCTGTGGAACAGGTCCTTCAGCCCAACATGTCTGTGCTGACCTTGACCTTGATACAATTCTAATCCCAGCTGCCTCACATGATCCATGCCTTCTATTCCTTGTTTGTTCATGTGCCTGTCTAAATGCCCCTTAAACTTTGCTATAGTATCTGCTACTACCAACTCCCCTGAAAGCACATTCCAGGCACCTGCTATCCACCGTGTAAAAACATTTTCCTCTCACATCACCTTTAAACTTGCCCCTCACCTTAAACCTATACCAGCTATTATTTGACATTTTCATCTTGGGAAAGAGAATCCAACTTTCCACCCTATCCTTGCCAGTCATAGTTTTATATATTTCTATCAGCTCACCCACCCCGCAATCTCCAATGCTTTAGCAAAAGTAATCCAAGTTTGTTCAACCTCTTGTTTTAGCCAATACACTCCAAATCATCCAACGTTCTGGTAAACCTCATCTGCACGCTCACCAAAGCCTCTATATCCTTCCTATAATGCAACAACCAGAACTGCACATAGTACTACAAATGTGGTCTGACCAATGTCTTACACAGTTATAACATGTTATGCCAACTTTTATACTCGATGCATTGACTGCTAAAGGCAGGCATGCCTTATGCCACCACTACCACCTTATCTACTTCATGCAGGTTAGTTCAGGAGCTCCATACAACAACAGCTTTCATCTCTGAGTTTTACAGGCACGATTACCAACAGCACAGCACCCTTTTGCAACCCTCTCTCCCTCAGGTAATACCTATCTTAATGGTGTGTCAGTCTGGTGTTCTTTTTCAACCAACCAGTAAATAACAAGCTGGCCAGTTCAGGGAAAGGAACTAGCTATTTAAAGCCTCTGACTATTCAGACAGCTCTCCACATTTTAGACATTTTTAGCCAGCACCCCAGAGCTTCTGTCTTCATTTCAGTTAAACAAAATAAATTGATATCTTCCTGAAAATGATTTAATTTTCATCATGATACATCTGTGTTCCTCTTTCCCTCTGTCTGTATTCTGTTTGAGCTTGCATCAAGCCCTTCACGCTCCAGCTCAGCTGTTTGCACCCCGCTTTTGTGTCTGCATGTCTTAAATCATGTGGCACAGATATAATTATTTCTGACCTTTCATTCTTGGTACTTCTCCTAGGTCAAGAGTTGGTGTTGCTTCTAGGTCAAACTTGCCAGCTCCTGGAGACCAGTATTTCCTATTCCCAAGCAAATCAAAGTGATCTCTTTACAATTGATGCAAACTGTCAAAGGTTATTTTCAAACATTCGTAAAAACAATTATGATCCACAGATCTTTTGGAAAAAAATGTTTCTTTCCTTAATGTATTGTTTCCAGGTCAAAACTTACCATACGTGTCAGTGCATCAAAAAAGTTGTATTACAAGTGTTTATATGTTTCCATAGGACTTATACAATTGTGCAATCATGGCAAATTCAGTTAACTGACCTGAGATTAAACATGCTCTTTAAATAGTAGAGCTTGACTGAAAGCTACTCTTAGAGGATTAGATTAGATTCCCTACAGTTCGGAAACAGGCCCTTCGGCCCAACCAGTCCACTTGATCCTCTGAAGAGTAACCCACCCAGACCCATTTCCGTCTGACTAATACACCTAGCACTACGGGCAATTTAGCACAGCCAATTCACCTAACCTGCACATCTTTGGACTGTGGGAGGAAACCAGAGCACCCAGAGGAAACCCACGCAGACACAGGGAGAATGTGCAAACTCCACACAGTCACCTGAGACTAGGATCGAATCTGGGACCCTGGTGCTGAGGCAGCAGTGCTAACCACCGAGCCACTGTTACTTAAAATTATTTTATCTCTTTATACTGTAGAATTTATATTATGATATAAAACTTTACTATTGTATTCTGCATTCTTTGGATTCACCCAGTTTAAAAAGATGAATAAATTGTTTTAAAAAATAATAATCAGCAGGAGTTGCTGACACAGGTCTTGATACTTTAAAGCTCTTGAGGGATTTTGAGTTATGTGTGTGCATACTTAAATATATTTTGATGTTTTGTAGCCACAATACTAAGACTACATCATGGCTTGATCCAAGGTGCCTGAGCAAGCAGCCAAAACCACTCGAAGAATGTGAAGATGATGGTCAGTGAAATGTGATCATTCTAGAATCATTGGTCAGAAAAATGTACATGTTGCAATAAAACGTAGTTGATTCCTGATAGACAGCATGTTTCAATTTTTTTCTCTCTCTCCAGTAATGGACTCAATTAACTGCTCTATATAATCAGTTACTTCACTTAAATAATTATACAATGTCACTTCAAGTTACATATTTTAATGATGAAGTGGATTGTGTACCTTTAGTTTAAAAGTTTGTTTTCTAGTCCAAGTGTTTAATTGCAATGTTCATCTCTGCTGCTATTCAGAAAGATATCTTGGCAATACCAACCCACTAGGAGAAAATGAGGACTGCTGGAGATCAGAGCTGAAAATGTGTTGCTGGAAAAGCGCAGCAGGTCAGGCAGCATCCAAGGAGCAGGAGAATCGACGTTTCGGGCATGAGCCTTCCTGAAGAAGGGCTTATACCTGAAATGTCGATTCTCCTGCTCCTTGGATGCTGCCTGATCTGCTGCACTTTTCCACTACCAACCCACTTATCACTTTTAAAACCAGTCAGTGTTCTCAGAAAATAGATGGGAATATTCTGGAAACTTACTTACCTACTGTAACACAAATAATTTGGAACTTTATCAATCTTCGATCATTACTGACCTAATCAAAGTGACATTTTAAAAATCTCTATTTATTGAAACTATTGACTGTAGTTGCATGTAAGCCTTTGCTCAGATGATAGAACTCTTGACTGTGAATGAGAAGATTGTTGGTTCATGTCCTGTTATCAAAACTCTAGGCTGGCACCCAAACTGAGGGAATATTGTGCGCCAGAGATGTATTCTTTTGTTTGAGAAATTAAACAGAGGGCCCGACTACCTTCCCACATCTATGTAAAATACCCCATAACATTATTCTGAAGAACAATCTCCATAGTTTTCTGGCTGATATTTAACACTCAGTTACTTATCACAGCAACATTATCTGGCCATTACCACTTGCTGCCATGTTTCCTACACTTCAATAGTGACTACAGTTCAAAAATACTTCATTGTCTTTAAAGCTGTTTGTGACATCCTCAGGTCATGACGTATGCTATGTAAATGTAAGTAAATGAATTCCTGACTTTTGAGTGACTTTAATGACTGAAAATAAAACAGCATGAAATAATATATGTATATCATCTAGGTCATATTCTTCAGCATTTTCTCTTGGAATTTGTTTCTTGGATTATGTCTGTACTTTGCAGTTATTTTAAAGCTGCAGTATTTTATTGCTCTTTCCATTTGGTAACTTGCCCTTATTTGCGAGGTTTACCTTGGTTTTGCAAGTTTTTTTGTATTTGCTTACATAAGCTAAAAACAAAATTGTGGTATAACATTTTCTTCAAATGATTGAAAGAATAGTATAATAAAAAATAGTGTTTTTGTCATGTTATGTGGCTATTTCTTAAGTATCTCGAGCTGGGCAACCAGAAATGGACATAGCAATTTAATGGTGTAGTGTGCTGAATGTTTCTTCAGGAAATCTGGGATTTATGGATTGTTTTTGTGTTTCCCTGTTTATTTTCTTAATTGCCTGGGTGGAACTATTGCTGTTGGGGATGGGGTCTTTGCTTGTTGGTTTCACTTTGATTTTAGCTAAATTCTTTTCTGTTACTTTCTTCTGTCCTTGCTGGGTGCATTTGCCTTGGAGAAGAAGGGGTACACACAGAGGAACTGGACAGTGAAATAGGTAACTCGCCGTACAGCATGATGTGTAGTAATTCAAATTTCAACAAACATTCACACGTTCTTAAGCTTTCTCTATTTTAAGTACTGTTGTGATGAAAACAATTCAGTCCTGCAATTACTTGACTCATGGTTTGAACATAATTGAAGCTCTGTGCTTAATGCAGAGCAATTACAGAATGTAATTTTAGACCTTTCTGTAATCGATGGATATTGCAAGTTGTATTGTGTTGGATCAATGTGTGGTTACTGTGGTTGATGAGATCACTCTAAGGGTATGACATAAAAATGTCTCAAAGTAAAAGGCCAGCATCAACAGTGAATGATCTTTGGGTTTGAATAATGTTTGTATATATATATGTGTGTGTGTGCCAGAAAGTATGTTCAATATCAAATGTTCTTAGTCAGATTATTTGCCACTAGGCCAAAACAAAACACTCAAGAAAAAAAAATATTGAATCTTGGAACTTGCCAATAAGTCAAGCAGCATCTGTGAAGAGAGAAACAGCATTAGCATTTCAGCTTCACAACAATCCATCAGAACTGGAAAATGTTAAAACTGATCAAGGTTAAGCAGAATAGAGGCAAGGAAATGGGAAAGGGGACGAAAGAGCAAAAGAGATGTGAGAGAGATTAAAAGGCTGGTGGATGTTGGAAGGCAAAAGGAGATGATAGTAGATGAGCCAAAAGATGAGTGTAGATGTGCACATGGCAAGAACAGAGTAATTACAGACTCTAGACTTAATCATTAAGCATTTGTATAGAAGAACTGTGTATGCAGAAAGTTATTTTCAGTTGTGACAGAGTTGTTGCTTTCATGAATTCTTAATCTGCAAATATGGCTTTCACAAATAAATGATAGAATATTTTCAAGCACATTTGAAGTGCCCCCTTCCTTCAACCAATGGTAATTTCTTTCAGTCTCAAGTTGTCGCAGATTGCTGGTGCTTACTTCATAAGCTCTACAGTGTTGTTGCATTCAGCAAAGGGTGTACCAAGCTGAGTTGAGAAGTTCATTACCATCTAAATTATAAAAACCTTCAACAAGCTGCTGTTCAGACAAATGTTTCACTCCAGGCAATGTAGTACAGTAATTAATGAGATGAAAAACATTGAGTGCTGCAGCTTAAAAGCAAAATCTTATGAATATTTAGAGAAAAGGATCCCTTTTCTGTTTCTGCAATAATGTGTTGAAATGGATATACAAATTATTCTTTCTATTTCTGTTTTATTTAACACTATTGGGTGCAGCACATTTACATCCATTATATTTTTTTGTCTCAAGTATGTCCATAGGTGGCAATGCATCAAGTGTAAGTCTTTAAACCTCCCAGCTTTCCAAAATATTTTGGTGAAGTCCACAATGATTAAAATCTTTTTTCCCATGCTTCATATAAAAGACAGAATTTTACTGTCGCCCATTATCACCTTTGCAGGCAAAGGGCTTGTACAATTCCACAAGTGACCTTCCCACAGCCTTCTTGCTTGTCTTCAAACTTGTCCACAGTTCATGCTGATCAAGCCTCTGGTAGGAAGGGTGGGGATGGGAAGTATCTATCGCTGTTCCTCTCTTCCATATTGGACATAGTCCCTGCCTCAGCCAATTGCATTCCTACCACATCCTTTCTCCACACATGGCCTTGCCATTGTGACTGCCACCTCCCTCTTCCCTTACTTCCGGGCTTTTACTCAACTCCCACAACACCTACGCTGATTGCAGTGGCACTGTCAGCCCCAGCAGTTTGCCCTAATCCTGATAGCGCTGGTGGGACAACAGAACTGGCACGTCTATCGGATAACCAGTTAGCCGTCAGGAGATGGGGACAGAAGTTTTTCCTCTGTCCAGTTCACGCTTCTCAGAATGTTAAATGGCTGCAGGGCATGACATTGGTGGGAACGAATTCCCTGCTGACTCTCCAGCAGGAAACACCACCATCTTGCCTCCAAACAGATTCTAATTGAATCTCTTGTTCCATGCAAGAGCCAAGAGAGAAAGTGATTCACTCATGAAAAGAAAATCAGCCCTTAATTAAAAATAAAATAACCTTTAAACAGCAAATACAATAAATTGCTGACTCTATTCTTATATTATAGCATGATTCTAAATGGTGGTTCCCCTCTGTTAATCTGAAGACATGTAGCTCTAAGTGGTTGAAAAGGTAAAGGGCAAAGAATAGATATTCATAGAAGCTATGTTCTGAGCTTGCTTCAGGTAAAATAGACATTGACCAGGAGTTTTAATATATACCCATAAAGCAGCAATAATTTGGGAGTTTGGAACTGGAAATACTTCCATTTCTAAAATCTGATTTGTGGCAATCTATATATAAATATATACTGCTAAAAGTATGGCTTTAACTTGAGTAATTCTTTAAAACTGATAATTATAAGAAAGTTATATATTTAAAGACAGTTTAAATAGTTTAATGCATTTTAACTAGTAAGGTATCCAGCGATTTTTGCAGCATCTGTTTAGTGCTGTTTAGTGTCTAAATAATCTAAGTAATCTAAATAAGCATAGCTTTTAGCTCTTCAGTTTAATGCACATTTTAATGTATTAAGGTAATTAGCATAGTCCATGAGGAACCTGAGGAACCTCTTCACATCAAGAGAAATTGCTGGAAAAGTATAGCAGCATCCGTGGAGAGAAATCAGAGTTAATGTTTCAGGTCGAATGACCCTCCCTCAGAACAGTTCTGAGGAAGGGTCACTCGGTCTGAAACATCAATTCTGATTTCTCTCCACAGATGCTACCAGACCTGCTGAACTTTTCCAGTATATGTTTTAGTTTCTGATTTACAATGTCTGCAGTCCCTTCGTTTTTTTATGTGTTCACATCAAGTAGGGGCACAAAAAGAGACAGTCTGACTTAAACCACTTCAGTAAGAACTTTCACTCTTGGCATTGTTCTGTCTTCCTCTCTGCCTGGCTTGCTGTGTTCTTCCAAGCTCCTGCTTGTCATCAGACACCTTCCTCCCCTTTCTTGATCTCTTCATTTCCATCTCCGGTGACAGTCGCCAGACAGACATTTACTATAAGTGGGCGGCACGGTGGCACAGTGGTTAGCACTGCTGCCTCACAGCGCCAGAGACCCGGGTTCAGTTCCCGCCTCAGGCGACTGACTGTGTGGAGTTTGCACGTTCTCCCCGTGTCTGCGTGGGTTTCCTCCGGGTGCTCCGGTTTCCTCCCACAGTCCAAAGTCAGGTGAATTGGCAATGCTAAATTGCCCGTAGTGTTAGGTAAGGGGTATTTCTAGATGTAGGTGTAGGGGTATGGGTGGGTTACGCTTCGGTGGGGCGGTGTGGACTTGTTGGGCCGAAGGGCCTGTTTCCACACTGTAAGTAATCTAATCTAATCTAATCTAATCTAAACCCACAGACTCTCACAGCTGCCTGGACTACACCTCCTCCCATCCCATATCCTGCAATAACTCCATCCCATTCTCCCAATTCCTCAGCCGCATCTGCTCTGAGAAGGAGACATTCCTCTCCCAAGCATCCCAGACAGCCGTCTACCACACCACCTTCATTCGATGTTCTACTGCTCTAAACCCCAATCCCAAACGCAATAAAGTCTCCCTTGTCCTCACCTACCACCTACCAATCTCTGCATCCAACACATCATTGGCCAACTCCAACTAAACCCCACCACAAGAACATCTTCCCCACCCCACCCAGCTCTGCCTTCTGCAAGGACCATACCTTTTGCCTGTCCTTTGTTCACGCCACTCTCCCCACCAACACCCCAATTCCCCAGGTACCTCCTCCACAACCGGAAAAGATGCAAAACGTGCTGGTACACAAGACCCCTCATCTCCATCCAGGGCCCCCAAACAGTCCTTCCACATGAGACAGAGGTTCAACAGCCCCTCCTCCAACCTTGTTTTCTGTATCCGGTGCTCCCAATGTGATCTTTTCCACATCACGGAAACCGAACATAAATTTATGGAACTGTTTGCCAAGCATCTCAGCCGGGCCCACAAGGGTCAACTGGACCTCCCAGTCACCGCCCATTTTAATTCCCCTTCCCATTCTCTTTCCGTCATGTCCATCCTTGGCCTCCTCCATTGCCACAATGAACCAAATCGCAAATTGGAGGAACAGCACCTCATCTTCTGCCTGGGCAGCCTACAGCCCGGAAGACTCAACACTGAGTTCTCCAATTTCAAATAATCTCTTCCCATCCACCGACTCACTTCCCTCCCCCTCCACCCCTCCCAGCCACCTATTGGATTCATTCATCCCATCGACCAATCAGATCACACCCTCTACCGTCTTCACCTATCCCCACTTCAACACCCTTCCCCCGCCACCCCCTTTATCTGCAACTCCCCCTAAATCTACCCCCATACCCGAAGAAGAATTACACCTGAAACATCAACTTCTCCACCTCCTGATGCTGCCTGGCTTGCTGTATTCTTCCAGCCTCCTGCTTGTCTATCCTGTCTTCCTCTCTAAACACTTAACCAACTGAACTGAGAGACACCCACACTTTACTGATATGGTTGATATTAAACTGCAATTCCACTGCTTTCAGTTTTGCGAAAAAACGAACTGAATTATAGGGGATATGGATATCAAGAGCAAAAAAGATGCATTAGTGTCTTAAAACGAATCATTTTAATTACTGAAAACCTTTAGCAAATGTGCTTCTTATGAGTTAATAAACATTAACTTTGTCACGAGATGTATTTTAGTGATTATTTGATTAAGAAACAGCTATCATATTGTTGCAAAAATGCAAGTATAGAAAGTAAGATTGAAAGTGTAGTCTTGAAATACAATTGGATAAGTGTCAAATGGTGATATGTTCTGAAATGTTTTTGATACTGTTGTATATGTGTGTTAATACACATATTTGAAATAATTGTATTTTAAGTATATATAAATACACAAAATATATTTATTCCATCCTTTTGTATATAACTCAATTGATCTGATTAAATGTCATGACCAGTGCCTGATGATAGATAAATGGGGAAGTTAAATTTTAGAATTTTGCAGGCACAGTATTATCCAGAGACTGTACCTATCTAAACAACAAAATGAATATGTTCCTTTGTTTATTTTCTGTTAACATCATAAATATTATTTGATTTAAATTATTTGAACTAAGAATGAGATGAATGTGAGAGAGGATTTCTGAGGATTAGATTATTGAGCAAATAGGTGTCACTTTCTTTGGAAGATGGTAAGAATTTTTTTTATGACTGCAGGGACTGTTTCAAGCAATTGAGCTTAATTCTCTGTCTCTAGTGGAGAGACAAATATAATGTTTAACCATATTGTTTTTGTTTGGCGGATGATGAAGGGAAGACAGCATAAACGATGTGCAATGTTCTAAAAAGTCATTTCATGAAAATTATGTTTTATGGCCTGAGTAATGTAACTGAATTCTTCAGAACTCATGTGCACCACAATTGTTGAATAGAGTGTAATGGTTCAATAAGATTATATGATTACCTTACGATTTCTGAACTCTGGATTTACATCAAATCCAAACTGAGAGGATGAAAAATATTTCTATCTGTCTTTCCACTGGCTTGAAACAAGTAGTGCTGCCTTCAGTATAAAATCAGTACAAATTTGACATTATATTGGCCCTTTCACTCAAAAGTCACATTGATGGCTATCTGGAAGCAGAATGATGTGTTGAAATAGAATGTAGTCGAGAGGTTGGTGCTGAGGTATACTCTTAAATTGGAAGTGATTTAGACTGGACAGTACCTAATCTGCAGCTATGTGATAGTTATATGGAAGGTGTTCTATTCCACCTGCACTAACATCCTTCACTGTCATGAACGCAAAATATCGGCCAAAAAGGATTTGTGAATTGCTGATTGGTTGCTATGGGAATTTTATGCTCTAAGATGTTGCTTGAGCCACACGAATTAGCAAGAAAATGTCAAATGCAGCAGTGGAGAGGTCAGGATTACCGGAGCAGATACCAATTTTTTAAATCCACAAACAACAAGTGAATTGCACAATATAATAAAGTAAAAAATAGAAAATGTCGATCATGTCGAAGCCCTTTGACACATTTCTCAAGTTTGACCCATTTTTAAAAATATAGGCCACTGCAATCTCACTGGAAAGAAATCTAACATATTCTCCTGAGGATGAAAAAAATCCCCATAATCCTCCTTGAGGCTGATGTCCTGCCCAAGTTTCCTGTCTGCAGAGCTCAGTTCACATTTCTTCTATTCGCTCCTATTGCTCCTTTCAAATATGGAAGTTAGGAATATTTAAAAGGTTGTTGTTATTATGGTAAACATATAACCCAGACTCTGAATAGACAGAGACTCAATGTACCTTCAGCAGGTCCCAATGCACTGTCTCTGCCTGAGAAGATTAAACTTAGTTGTGCAAGGTTCAAGCCCTGCTTTAATTACTTGTAGCAAGTGGGGAGGGAAAGTCCACCTAAATTATATGATGTGTCTAATGGTTGTCCCTGCCCCCATTATTCTCATTAACCTTCTGTCCCAAAATACTTGTTACAGGTTTAAAGATGGCAAAAAATATGAAGCATTCAGGGTTTAATTCAGAGCAGACTGTCAGTCAGCGTATTCTGCTACTTAAAGTTGCTCTCTGAAAACATAGACTGAGATGTCGGATATTTAGAAAGGAAACTCACTTTGGTGCAGGAAAGAAATCTGTTTCTCATTCCACATTTGTACAAGAACTAGCCCATTGATTTTAACTGTAGTGTTTTATTATAAACATTAAATGTTGCCCTTGCTTTATTGTCTCCACTATCATTTTTCCCAAGGCGATTTGTGACTCTCTAGGCATTTATCTTTTCTTCTGCTCCATGCTTACTTTTGAGGTTATTTGTACAAAAAAAATCAAGTGGTTTTACAGAACTTGTCAATTCTTTACAATGCATGAATTCTATTCACCCCACCTCCTCTAACCTGCTAAAACCTTGATTGTTAACTTTAGTAGAGTTTTCATTGAATTGTATTTGCAATAAAATAAATTTGTTGATTTAATGAGAAAATTAAGTTCCATAAAAATGAGCAACGTGGAATAATGAACATTCCACACTATAAAGTATCTAATCTAATCACAGTTTCTTAGCAAGTTAAATATTTCATAATATTTCAAATCTTTGAATTCTGCCTATTACTGCCTTAATTTGAAGGCCCTTCTGAAACAGAGAGGCAGCAATTCTCCATAATCATTATTTTGACCTGGGGTGGCTCCAGTTTTGTGGGTGTGACCAGCCTTTCAGTGCAGTAGATTTTAAACTACTGTTTAATATCATGGACATTCAAGTAATGTTCACTGCAATGCTTGTTTAAATTTCTTTATTTTTTTCCGATGATGGCTTGGCCACTTTCATGTGGATCACATTCTTTGATGAAATTAGTGGAGATTCTAGGCTACTGTCTTGATTAAAATTTGCAAAGACAAGAATTTCATCCAAATATTTTAAATCCGAATGCCCGCATTTAATATTTTCCTGCAGTAAATCAGCAAATCCCTTCACAGGTGTTTTTCTGTCCTTTCAGAGCTGCCCTCTGGATGGGAGAAGATCGATGATCCTGTTTATGGTGTCTACTATGTTGAGTAAGTTTTTGAATTTCTGCTGTATATAGA
This sequence comes from Chiloscyllium punctatum, assembly GCF_047496795.1. NCBI lineage: Eukaryota > Metazoa > Chordata > Chondrichthyes > Orectolobiformes > Hemiscylliidae > Chiloscyllium > Chiloscyllium punctatum. The sequence continues at coordinate 43,854,450 of NC_092750.1, read as the reverse complement.
AGATAACTGAGGCTGCTACCAATAATAGAGTAGAAATTATTGTAACCAAAGAAAAAGGTGTAATCCAATTTTACTCTTTTAATAGTTCCATAAAGTTATTCCTTCTCTTTCTACGTCCCTATCCTCACTGTCCATTACCAAACCCTATCAAAGACAATTCTCCTGGGATTCTCCAAATGCCATTCTGTGTGAAATGGCTGCACTCCATTTGTTCCACTCAATGTCTGAAGCAACATCTGATAATTACTTCTTCGGCCTGTGCAATTGTTTCAATTTATTTATCCTTTCTAATAAAAGTAATTTCCTAATATTTTGCATTTACAAGTCTGATTTTCTCAGGAGAATGAGACAGAGACCACTTGATGACAGGCTGTAATGGTGCTCCCTGTTTGACTGATGAAGGCCATTCTGTGCCAGAATAAATTGTTTCTTCTTCATTTGTCACGTTTGTTGATTTATTAAATATCACCAACTCCTTGCTTATTTAATTAGGCACTGATCAATTTCCCAGATTAACCAATTGGCAGGTAATCATGTCACAGCTTGTCTCTGAAGACATTACAGATTTATCTGGCTAGGATCTGTTGTTCTTCACATTGTGATACAATCATCAGAAAATGAAAGACTTCGCATTGCGTTTTATATGTCTAAATTACATGTGAATTTTGGTTGTGATGCATTTGTTTATATCGTTTGTAACCTTCATTGTTTTATTATGTTTTGCTGGAACCATGAACATGTTAATTTGAACAGTACATGCTTGGCACAATTGCAACATAAATTTTGACTTATTTGAGAATATGTGTTTTCATTCAAACACGATTTATTAAGGAATAAATGCACAATATTTATTTTTACTGTCATCTTCTGAATTTGCTTTTACAAGGTTGGATACTCCTCCTTGGAACTGATTTGTATTCTGACACATCTTTTTCTCTTTCATTAGTCATATCAATAGGAAGACGCAATATGAGAATCCTGTTGCTGAAGCCAAACGCAAAAAGCAGCTCGAACAGCAGCAAGCAGAAGGTGAGTTTTGAAGTCCATCACTCAGAAAATATAATGACAAAAATCAGATACTTATCAATGCCTTCCGTGCTAGGTTATTGGCACTGAATTCATGAAGTAAATCATCAGCATACCATAATACAGACAGCCAACCATGCCTGTGCTTCATAAACAAACTGCTCCGGTTATGAAGTGATGAATAAATTTCATGCAGTTACCATAATGAAAGAGAGTTATTTCAAACGGTGAAAATGTTTTCTTATTAGAGTCATAGAGATGTACAGCATAGAAACAGACCCTTTGGTCCAACTCATCCATTCTGACTAGATATCCTAACCTTATCTAGTCCCAATTGCCAGCACTTGGACAATATCCCTCTAAACCCTTCCTATTCATATACCCATCCAGATGCCTTTTAAATGTTGTAATTGTACCAGCGTCCACACTTCCTCTGGCAAACTATTCCATACACACACCACCCTCTGCATGATAAAGTTGTCCCTTAGGTCCCTTTTAAAATTTTCCCCTCTCACCCTCAACCTATGCTCTCTAGTTCTGGACTCACCCACACCAGCGAAAAACCTTGTCTATTCTATCCATGCCCCTCATGATTTTATAAACCTCTATAAGGTCACCCCTCAGCCTCTGGCGCTCCAGAGAAAATAGTCCCAGCCTATTCAACCTCTCCCTGTAGCTCAAATCCTCCAACCCTGGCAACATTCTTGTAAATCTTTGCTGAACCCTTTCAAGTTTCACAACATCTTTCCGATAGAAAGAAGATCAGAATTGCAAATAATATTCCAGAAATGGCCTAACCAATGTCCTGTACAGCCACAACATGACTTCCCAACCCCTATCCAATAAAGGAAAGTGTACCAAACGCCTTCTTCACTATCCTACCCACCTGTGACTCCATTTTCAAGTAACTATGAAGCTGCACTATAAGCTCTCTCTGTTCAGCAACACTTGCCAGAACCATACCATTCAGTGTAGTTAAGAAAGTTACATTTTAATTAGTACTGTAATTATTGAAAGTAATCCTGGGTTTGGGGTCATTGTCGAAAGAAACCATTTGCTTAAATAACTCTATGAATTCATTTTCTTCACACCACTTCAGAATGGACAGAACAACAAGCATCTCCTGGACCCAAAGCTCCAAGCTATGTGCAGAATAATCAGGAATCTTTCAGAGAAACACCAGCACAAGGTAACTTTGATTTAACAGAAATATTTGATAATTTACAAATTGGAAACAACTGAACGCTGACATAAAAGGGAAAGCCTGAAAATGTACATGTCTGAAAATCCACAACTGAGGCATATTGTGAGTGATTTTGGTTGGGGCAAGGCCATGTGTTTATTAACTGTAAAATTGCATGAATCATGTGCCCTGTATCTTCTGTAGAGTAATTGCAAAATATTCAAATTGGTAACTGCAATAAGAGAGTGTTTATAAACTATTTTAAGTCCGTGCTACCTGAACAAATAAGATTAAAACTTTACAAAAATTGATGTATATTTGATGGTGTGTATCATTGCAGCATCCTTACCTATTGGTATTAAAACCAGCTTTAAGTCAACAGCCAAGTTGAAATTTCTGAATAAATATTTCACTGATTCCAAAATGTTTAAAATATTTGATCATGATATAATTTCTCTCATTCATTCACCACCTGACACTGAACAAGAACTGTTTAATTTGCAATTTATTTTTATGAACAGGTAAGCCCTTCTTTACAAGAAACCCTTCGGAACTGAAAGGGCAGTTCATCAACACCAAGCTGAAGAAGAGTACCCGAGGGTTTGGTTTTACAGTGGTCGGTGGTGATGAGCCTGATGAATTTCTACAGATTAAAAGTTTAGTTCTCGATGGGCCTGCAGCTCTGGATGGCAAAATGGAGACAGGTACCCAATGAGAAGGAACATTCTGTTGGTTGTATGTATTTTTCATGTCTTTTTACAAGTGCCACTTCTGAACTTTTGACAGTGAGTTGGGTAGTTTCAAGGTGTAACTTTCAGGTCAACATAAGGTCCGCTTCAGTGTAATGAGGACCATGACTCTGTCTGCTATTTACTTACTCCATTTTTGCTTGATGTTCCCCTGGTGATACTGCACCCCATTTCTGAACTAAGATAGAATAAACAAGGAAATCTGGATACAAGTCATCTTTGAAGTTTGAGCTTGTGATCCACAATGCAACTCATCTCACTGCAGCTGTCATGAACACCAGAGTTACTGTTTTGCAGTGTGAGTGACTAAGTCAAATTGTGCTGTTTAGAGGAGTATATTTTATGATGCTGCCTGTTTTTAATTTGGTTTTAGATGATGGAGAAGTCAAATTTCTTTCTTGTTCCTTTGTATTCTGGAGTCTTCCCATAAAAACCACAGGCTACTGGCCATGGTTATCATCAGCATACCTACCAAGCTGTTTAATTCAATTTTAAATTATTTGATATGTTCAGTATATGTATCATTAGTACTTGACAGTATTCAGTTCCTACTGTTGTCAAAATATTATGCAATTTTTTTTTTGCATTGCACAACTTTATTTCTCAATTAAAAATATAATTATGAAGCTAACGTGGATAAATTAAACAATTATCAACGCATTATAGTAGTTAATGTCCACCAAATTTCTCTCCTAGGTGATGTTATAGTAAGTGTAAACAGCAGTTGTGTACTGGGATACACCCATGCTCAAGTTGTGAAAATATTCCAGTCTATTCCAATTGGTTCAACCGTGGATCTTGAACTTTGCCGGGGTTATCCTTTGCCATTTGATCCAGATGATCCGAATACTAGTTTGGTGACATCAGTAGCTATTTCGGATAAAGAGCCAATTGTTGTCAATGGCCAAGAAAATTATGACTCCCTTTCAAGCCACAGTAGCCAGACAGCTCCTGCAAATGGGAATGGAGTGAAAGACCAGAGACCATATAGTCCATCATCTGGTGATGTTTCATCAAATGGATCCCATACAGGCTATACCAATGACAATGTCTCCTTGGCTTCCTCTATAGCAACTCAACCTGAACTTATAACTGTCCACATAGTTAAAGGCCCTATGGGTTTTGGTTTTACCATAGCTGACAGCCCTGGAGGTGGTGGCCAAAGAGTTAAACAAATTGTGGATGGTCCACGCTGTCGTGGTCTGAAGGAAGGAGATCTCCTTCTTGAAGTCAATAAGAAGAATGTCCAGAATCTAACCCATAATCAAGTAGTTGATACACTGTTAGAATGCCCCAAGGGAAGTGAAGTGACACTCCTGGTTCAACGTGGAGGTAAGTGTTGAATCTATTTTTTGACTATTTTGATCTGTATGTCTGAAATCTTTCTATAAAATTATATGTTGTGTAGCTCATTTCCCTGCTGTCTACAAGGATATGTGTGTAAATTCTGTATGATTATGAGGTTGACCTGATTCGTAGTCTTTGCTGCTTTGGCATAAATTTTGGATGGCTATGTACATATTTTGTGCCCATATGCTAATTTGGAAAATGGCAAAGAGCTCATTCACTTTCTGGTGCTTGTTAGTAAAATATCTTCATAATTTTATAGCTTTTGTTGCATGCTCTTCTTGGTAAGTCTGTCATAATGACTGCAGTGAGTTTAGTTTTCTGATTAACTTTTGACAAAGAGTATAAGTGTGAGTGAAATAATACATTAATTGAATTTGCACAATTTGTGAACACACGTTTGGGAGTTGGGTAGGTGGAGATGGTAGGAAATGATGGCAATCAAGATGAAAGTGGTGCTGGTAAAGCACAGCAGGACAGGCAGCATCTGAGGAGCAGGAAAATCGACATTTCAGGCAAAAGCCCTTCCTGATGAAGGGCTTTTGCCCGAAACATCGATTTTCCTGCTCCTCAGATGCTGCCTGATCTGCTGTGCTTTCCCAGCACCACCCTAATCTTGACTCTAATCTCTAGCATCTAAAGTACCTACTTCCACCGAGGAAATGATAGCAATTTTGTATAGAAGAGGTGAGAGAAATCTTCAGTACCTGCACATAATGAGTGTGATTCATGCCTAAGGTTTAATTGGTGCAAAAACACAAAATGAATCTACAGACCAGAGATTGATTAGTTAATTGACTCTGACTGCTGCTGTAGCGAAATACTTTTTGTTCTTTCTATTGAAATAAATTGAACTATTCAAATAAAGTCATGAATGAAAATTAATATGTGAGCTGGAAGTAAGGTCTGATGATAATGGATGAGCACTTCATGTATTCATATGTCATTCCCCTGTCAATTGTTGAAAATAACTACCAATGTTCTCTTAAAATGTAGCAAATTATTATAGAAATGTTATTATTGCTAGGAGTAAGTTCATGTCTAAAATACATATCTGTATATAAAACATACTAATCCATACGATAACAGTCGTTGCTTCATGATCACATCAGCTTTTTCTCTCAGATTAAGTGCTTCCTAACAGGCTATTTCTTTTACCTCCCTAATCATTTGCACAGACCTGAAAACAAAAAATGCTGAAGATCACAGCAGGTCAAGCAGCATCCATGGAGAGAAAGCAAGCTAACATTATGTGACTAGATGACTCTTCATCAGCTCAAGAGTCATCTAGACTCAAAATGTTAGCTTGCTTTCTCTCCATGGTTGCTGCCTGACCCGCTGTGATCTCCAGCGCTCATTTGTTTTCGGTACAGATTCCAGCATCTGCAGTAATTTGCACAGGGGTATTCTCTCAAAATAAAAATTTCTTTGCAATCAGAATGTATCAAAAGGAAATTTCTCAGATATCCAGCCAGCCATCTGGATGTCTAACCATTCCTCCGACATTGACATTTAGAATAGATAAAAATTACACAGATTCAGTATGGAAGAATTATAGACTGTCAAGCTTTTCATTGCATCCTTTAATTTTCAAGCAATTCCCCCTTGTCAGCGCTGCAAGTGCATTCCACCAGATCCATTGTCCAACTCAACCTCATAGTTTCTTAAGAGAGGGCAGCCTACAGTGCTTAGAGTCGACTGCATGACCTACCTGCAATCTTCACTGTGGAGATGAATATTGTGGAAATTATGCAGAAATTTTGTTTGCTTGCACTTGATTTGGTATATTTAATATCTTCTTATGATTGCAATAGTTAAAGTAAATGTTTAGTCAGTTTTCTATTGGTTACAGATTGCTCAGTTGAAGAGGAGAGGTTCTGTGATGAAAATAAATTTAACCAAATTATGGCATTTTGATTGAGCAAGTAATCATTGGCATGAATCTAAATAGTTGAAATGTTTTCACTTTTGTTGGAGTGTAGAATAATGATTCTGTTCAAAGAATTAGTGTGGCAAATGGTAATGCTCTTTGTGTAATGTTATAGTTGAGCCTGTAAGCAATGCAAAACCAGTTAGTTCCCATTCAACTGCAAAAATGAGGCAATGGATCTTGAGTGCTAACCAAAGTTCATTCTCAAGAAACTTCACTGATTTTCTGCTATGCTATTGCATGAAGACTGAATTTTCAGTCTGAAAACAGTCATTTTCTTATATAATTCATAAACATTCTTTTATGTTTTCTTCAGTATATAAAGCTGGCCACAAATGTCCTTTCAAATCTAGATTTTAGATGTATTTGAATCAAATTACCAAAGTTCAAGAATCTGTGACATTAGGTCAGTTTAATGGCTCATCCAAAACGCAGCCGCAGTGACAGTGTAGCAGTTCCTGAAAAGCTTCAGCCTGGATTGTGTTTGTGTCTCTGGAGTGGGTTTGAACCCACAACCTTCTGACTTACAGCCAAGAATGCTACCACAGAACCGCAGCTAACATAAGTTAAGTTTTAAACTGTTCAATTGTAATCTAAAGGTTTTCTTTATACTTCGAAATAAGTCTTACGGACAACCTTCCACCTAAATCAAATAAGGTTAACTAGAGTTGCAATGTTAACTCTCCTTTGTCTCCACAGATGTTGCTGAGATTTTCCAGTAAATTCTGCCATTGTTTCTGATTTCCAGCAGCAGCAGTTCTTTGGGTTCCTTTTTCTCCCACTAAATCTGCCTCTTTCCTAAAGGGATCCATGCCCCAAAGCAGAGCATCCATTCAGGCCTCCACCTCATCTGCGCAAACTGCACCCAGCTATCGTCTCCTGAACTTCATGTTTCTGCCATCAATGCAAACCATCTCTCTCTGTTGCATGGTCCATTTGAACATTTAGTTTGTGCCTTTGCCATTTCGTGCTTCGCTATCTCGGCCTAATTAAGACCCTCTTCCACCCTCTGAACCTGCCTATTCTTGGTATTGATTCACACAGTACATTTTTTTTCACATTTTCATTGATATTTCAGATTGAACAAAACTCTCTTTCTAAAGAGCATTAGCCAAATTATTTGTTGTTCTATGCAATCCTGCAGGCTGCACTTAATATTTTAATAAGGAAGAAAAAGGAGATTAATGGATAACATTGTCCAATATTGATATGAGGAGTATAATTTTTCTACTTGAATTCTAGTGGTCTATTGTCTGCACTGTATGTCAAAGCAAATTCCTCAAACAAAATACATTATATGATGTTTTATACCTAACATGTTTCTTAAATAACATAACTTAGATCAGTGTCCCTGAGACACTCCATATTTTAAGCAGGCTCCTATGAATGTGATCATGTTTTGCAGGAAGTCTCCTTACAGACTAATTTGAAAATCACTGCTATAGAGTGTAATTTATGCTGGATTGTCATACATTGCAGACAGGACACAGTTAGAATGTAAACAGAAAAATGATGTTACTTCCTTAGCCAGCACATTTCAATAATGAGGAAACAGTACTTATTTTCATTTTCTTCCTCATTAAAATATTTGTATGTGCAGCCCACAGGATGATGTATAGAATTTGTCAATACCTGATGCCATTTTGTATTAGCAAGCTGACTCAAATGTTCAGATACTTTTCCACAATTGGCATATTTATTATTAATTATCAGCAGCTCACTTCATATTGATGCCTAGTGAAAATAGAATGTTCACTTTTATTACAAAAGGCTTGGGAATATAAGATTACAGAAATCCAACACAATTGATAGAACCTTTGTGAGACCACACCTGAAGTACTCTGTACAGTTCTAGATTTTGTTGTGGTTCTGTTCGCCGAGCTGGGAATTTGTGTTGCAGACGTTTAGTCCCCTGTCTAGGTGACAACCTCAGTGCTTGGGAGCCTCCTGTGAAGCGCTTCTGTGATGTTTCCTCTGGCATTTATGGTGCTTTGTACCTGCCACTTCCGGTTGTCAGTTCCAGCTGTCCGCTGCAGTGGCCGGTATATTAGGTCCAGGTCGATGTGATTATTGATTGAATCTCTGGATGAGTACCATGCCTCTCGGAATTCCCTGGCTGTTCTCTGTTTGGCTTGCTCCATAATAGTAGTGTTGTCCCAGTCAAACTCATGTTGCTTGTCATCTGAGTGTGTGGCTACTAAGGATAGCTAGTCGTGTCATTTCCTGGCTAGTTGGTGTTCATGGATGCGGACCGTTAACTGTCTTCCTGTTTGTCCTATGTAGTGTTTTGTGCAGTCCTTGTATGGGATTTTGTACACTACATTGGTTTTGCTCATGCTGGGTACTGGGTCCTTCATCCTAGTGAGTTGTTGTCTGAGAGTGGCTGTTGGTTTGATGCTGTTATGAGTCCTAGTGGTCGCAGTAGTGTGGCTGTCAGTTCAGAAATGCTTTTGATGTATGATACTGTGGCTAGTCATTTGGACCCAATATACCGGCCACTGCAGCGGACAGCTGGAACTGACAACCGGAAGCGGCAGAGACAAACCACTATAAGTGCTGGAGGAAATATCACAGAAGCGCTTCACAGGAGGCTCCCAAGCACTAGGATGTCACCTAGAAAGGGGACGAAACGTCTGCAATACAAATTCCCAGCTCGGCGAACAGAACCACAACAAAGAGCACCCGAGCTACAAATCTTCTCCCAAACTTTGAACAGTTCTAGTCTCACTACTCAAGGAAAGATGTACTTGGTTTGTGCTCTCTGATGGAGATGATGCTTTGCAGAGTCAGGAGGTGAATTACTGCGGAATTCTTGACCTCTGACCTGTTCTTGTAGCCATAGAATTAATATCATTGCTTTAGTTTAGCTGAATATAGTTCTATCTACTACACAACCAAGGAACTGCAGCTATGTCCTGGGACTGAGCTAATTGACCTTCATAAACCACACAAATCATCCTTTGGGCTAGACCCCAATCAGTGGAGAGTTTTCTTCGATTTCCATTGACTCCAGTTTTGCACAATGGAAATATCATACCACATGATGAAGGGTGTCCTCAACATGAAGATTCTTTGTCTCTACAAGAATTGCACAGTGGTCTTTCCTATCAAGACTATCATGGACAGCTGCACCTGCAGAAGATCATTTGGTGAAGATCAATTCAAGTAGAATTTTCCCTCACCACTTGCCTCAGGCCTGGTATAGCAGGTCTGTTTTTTAGGACTTGGCCAGTAGTGATGCTACTGAGTCACTCTTGGAGATGGACATTGAAATCCGTCACCAAGAGTGCTTTTTGCACCCTTGCTACCACCACTACACTGTCCAATTGGTGTTCAGCATGGAGGGGGGTTGATTCATCAGTCAAAGAGGTTGGTGGGGGGGGGGGGAGTGTTGTATGCAGGTCTACAACCACGAAGATGACCAGCAGGAGGTTTCCTTGCCCATGTTTGACTTAAGGCCATGGGGGCCAATGTAGAATCCCTGGCCAATGTAATCCCAGGTGCCTACCCCTCTGTCTTTAGTGCATCTTTTAAGCGAACATTTGATATCCATATCTAGATAACAGAAGAAAAATGATGGATGAAAAATGTAAACTATTTGAAGCCTCAGTACTCATTTCTCCTTAAGATTGCGACAACCTAATATTCGTTAAATACACAAGTACTTGTGACTCTCTTTCTTAAGTAGATTGTTCCATATCTCCCAGTCAAAGTAGTTGCTGTGTTTTCTGTTCCATTTTTAAAGTTTATTTGTATCTCGAATGTGATATATCTTCCAGTTGCACGCAGGGAAGTGTTAATGAGGCGGGGGAAGTGTACTTCATAGTGGGAATGAATATACTTTCATATTAACATTGTATGGTGCACATGCGCAATAATACTCTTTCTTTTCCTGTCTGTCTTCTCTTTAATTGATAAGTAACTAGTGCAGCTATTAACTAGACTTTTCTGGAATAGCTTGTGGCATCATATACACAATGCTGCAAGTCACCACTCATGATGAATTGTGCCTCAAACTACTGCAATTATTATGGGAGGAGGCAATAGCCTAATGGTATTATTGCTGGACCGTTAATTCAGAGATCCAGTTAATGTTCAGGGGAAGCTGGTTCAAATCTTGCCATGACAGATGGTGGAATTTGAATTCAGTAAAAATCTAGAATTAGGAGTTTAATGATGACCACAAATCGATTCCTTAATCTCTGATTAAGCCAATCCCATGATGATTGGTAACTAAATTTTCCAGGATATAGACACTTCAGACAGGACAGGGAGGGGAGTAAAAAGTTGTGTGGGGGTGGTGGAGTTGCATTGCTGGTCAGGGACGATATCATGGCTGTGCTAAAGGAGCATACTATGGAGGTCTTGGGTAGTGAGGCATTATGAATAGAGCTGAGAAATAAGAAGGGTGCAGTTACATTGTTGAGGCTGTATTACAGGCCTTCCAACAGTGAGTGTGAGGTAAAAGAACAAATAGCTAAACAAATTATGGAAAGATGTACAGGCAATAGGATAGTGGTAATGGGAGATTTTAATTTTCCCAGCATTGACTGGGATACACTTAGCGTCAGGGTAGAATTTGTAAGAAGTGTCCAGGAAAGTTTTCTAGAGCAGTGTGTCAATAGTCCGACGAGGGAAGGGACCATATTGGATCTGGTACTGGGGAACGAGCCAGGGCAGGTGGTAGAAGTTGCGGTGGGGGTTTCCTTTGGGAACAGTGACCACAATTCTGAGAGTTTTAGAATACTCTTAGATAAAGAAGAGAGTGGTCCTAAGGGAAGCGTACTTAATTGGGCCAAGGCCAATTATATCAAAATTAGGCAGGAGCTTGGAAATGTGGATTGGACACAGCTATTTGAAGGGAAGTCCACAAATACAGGTGAGATGCTAGAGGAATGGAGAATTGCTAATGTTGTCCCCCTGTACAAGAAGGGAAGTAGGGATATTCTGGGTAACTACAGACCAGTGAACCTGACGGTGGTGGGAAAGTTGCTGGAGAAGGTACTGAGGGATAGGATCTATTTATACTTAGAAAAGAATGGGCTTATCAATGATAGGAAACATGATTTTGTGCGGGGGAGATTGTGCCTTACCAACTTAATAGAGTTCTTCGAGGAAGTGACCAAGTTGATAGATGAAGAGCTGTTGATGTCATATACATATACATAGTAAGGCATTTGATAAGGTTTCCCATGGTAGACCAATGGAGAACGTGAAGTCACATGGTGTGCAGGGTGTTCTAGCTAGGTGGATAAGGAACTGGTTGAGCAACAGGAGACAGAGTAGTAGTTGAAGGGAGTTTCTCAAAATGGAGAAAGGTGACCAGTGGTTTCCACAGGGGTCAGTGTTGAGCCACTGTTGTTTGTAATGTACATAAATGATCTGGAAGAGGGCACTGTTGGTATGATCAGCAAGTTTGCAGATGACATGAAGATTGGTAAAATACCAGAAAGCATAAGGGACTATCAGAGAACACAGGAGGATATAGATAGACTGGAGAGTTGGGCAGAAAAGTAGCAGATGGTTTTCAATCCAGACAAATGTGAGGTGATGCATTTAGGCAAGACTAATTCTAGAGCGAATTGTACAATGAATGGAAGAGCCTTGGGAAAAGTTGATAGACAGAGATATCTGGGAGTGCAGGTCGATTGTACCCTGAAGGTTGCTGCACAGGTGGATAGAGTGGTCAAGGAGGCATATAGTATGCTTGCCTTCACTGGATGGGGTATTGAGTATAAGAGCTGGCAAGTCATGTTAAAATTGTACAAGACATTGGTTCGACTGCATTTAGAATACTGTGTACAGTTCTGGTCGCCACATTATCAAAAGGGTGTGGATGCTTTGGAGAGGGTACAGAGAAGGTTTACGAGGATGTTGCCTGGTATGGAAGGTGCTAGCTGTGAAAAGAGGTTGAGTAGGTTCAGATTGTTTTTATTAGAAAAAAGGAGATTGAGCGGGGACCTGATTGAGGTTTACAAAACCATGAAGGGTGGAGACAGGGTGGATAAAGACAAGCTTTTTCCCAGGGTGAAGGATTCAATAATGAGAGGTCACACTTTCAAGATGAGAGGGGGAAAGTTTAAGGGGGATACACGCGGCAAGTACTTCACACAGAGGGTGGTGGGCGTTTGGAACGCGTTGCCAGCTGAGGTGGTAGAGGCAGGCACAGTAGATTCATCTAAGATGCATCTGGGCAGATGCATGAGTAGGTATGGAGCAGAGGGATACAGATGCTTAGGAATTGATTGACAGGTTTAGACAGTACATTTGAATCGGCTCAGGCTTGGAGGGCCGAAGGGCCTGTTCCTGGGCTGTAAATTTTCTTTTCTTTGTTCTTTGTACACTGAGGGCTTCAATTAGCCACGATAGCTCACAGTTATAGCGAAGAACTATGAGCTGTTGTGGGTTGGTGAGCTGGCTGTGTGCATATGTGGGACAACAGAACTGAGATCAAATGTGGTGGATCTCATTTTTCCTAAATTCCAATCTCAAAGAATAAACTCTTAAGTGACAGAACATGAAGCTTTCAATGGAATTATATCTCAGCAGGATTTGCAGTCACAAGAGAGGAAGGGAAGTGAAAAGTCTGAGGAGAGTGGAAAGAAGCAGGTTTTGATAGGCAAATCACAAACGCAGACTTGAAGTGGTGAGAATAAAGCCACTTGGCCAGGAGCACCATAAGTGGGTAGTATAGTGTTTTTTGATGCCAGCACTGACAGATGGAGCAGTCTGCTGGAGACCACAGTTCTCATGCTGCTATCACATTGAGTCTTTATCTGTCTTGACATTTGTCTAGTGGATGCCGCAAATGTGATAATTTTACCTTAAATGGTCCAATATTCTGTCTGCTGTGTTTGGTGCTTTTTGGTTTAACCCGAGCTCTGCTGCACTCCAGTAGTGACTAATCAGCTTGTCACTAGTATGAGAAAGATCAGACACCGTGAACTATTATAAAATGATGTATCTTTGCAGTGCAGTCAAAAATAGTGCATCAATATTTAAGCAACTGATGTTGATTTGTACCAGTTACAATTTCAGTGATATCCAATGTGATGTGTGCGTATGATAAAATTGTTCGAGGCAGATAGATATTCTTTGACTCTACCTTTTAAATTTGTATTTACTTTTATTAAGGATAGAGAGCTTAGCCCCTCTGCAAAGGAAGCCAATTCTGGAGTCCAGTGTTCAACTGCCCTTCTAAGTTAACACAACGTTCAGGTTGTTTCGGTTTGCATCCGTCTCCTTGGACAAAGAGGGGAAACGTCAGCTGTGATTTTCACTCACGATTGACATGCAGAACCCTTGCTGAAAACTTGTAGGAGTTAGTGAATGTGACCAGACTGGACTAGCTGTCTGCCCTGAAAGGAAGACCTACAAAAAAGCAAGGTGCTAGACGGCTGACACCAGTATGTAAGAGGAAAGACAGGTGGCAGCAGTTTGTGGGGTCGTATGTTGGAGTAATAAATAAGAAATTTTCTTCAGACTTTTTTTTCAAACAGAACTTTGCAGAAGATAGAGAAAAATGGACATGTTTAAAGATTAGGGAGAGATCAACAGGCAATTGAGTCGAGAACGTGCCTACTCGAGCATTCAACACAGTTCACACATTGAGAGAGGCCTAGAATCCTGATCTCTTAATGTTGGGACCAGTATGAAGTATATACAGTGGCTGTGGGGAAAGAGATAAAAACCACATGTCCTGTCAAAATTCTGCCTCATTAATCTCATAATTTATTACGAGATAAAATACATTCATAGACAGCAGTCAGGATAGGAATGATTTATAGACTTTATGTGGATTGTCAAATACCTGTAACTAAATAACATTTTAAATCAGGCTTCCAGCTGTTCCAATCATCCTTTTAATAGCATAGATAAATTATATTTAGTGCATGCGTCTGAGTGATGCTGTGAATTACATACTGGTACAATTCAACGTGGTAATGACTCGATTTCTGTAAATTCCAAGCTATGGAATCAAGTGAAATCCTGTCAAGCTCTATATCTGAAAACTTCTGTGTTTTTGGCAATATATAAAATGAGTTAGAGTTGGCTTTCAGTAGTTTGTTTGCAGAAATGAGAAAGGAGGGTGCATACTTTAATAAAAAGCAAGAATCTGAATACTAAGTTCTATCTTCAATAGCATTTTATATTGAGCATCTTTCATACACTTTGCAAGATGCACATAATGCTAGCCTAGTTGTTGGATGGACATTTCATGTCAGAGCTATAGAGGAGACCTGTCCCTCTAAAAAGAGCAGCACCTCTTGCTGGCAGCAGCCATAGAGAAGCATTATTGCTGAGAGGAATAATTGATTCCTCCTTGCAGGTGGCTCATTTTGCAGGCAACATTAGGAAATAGGAACAGGTTCATAATAATCAATACAAATGTTTTTCTTTGTGAACGTTATGAACGCAATCTAAACATTCATATTTTTATGTGACATAACTACCAGAAGAGGTTAGAGAAATGCAGAGCTTTATTGAACTGCCATTCCATATACATTTATGAGATGTGGTCATAGTTGGGTATCTATAAACCTATGAATGTTGCTCTATTTGTACAACTTTATGAATGAAAAATGACTGGAAGTGATGTAAGTAGAGAAGCAAATAAAACATTCTTGAAATCCTTCTGTTTGAATGGGAACGCTAAGGTTCCTTTTAGTCTGCTCTTACGGGTTTCCCATAACTGGAGCTGTGGAAACTGTGTTTTGCTTCAGCTTGCAGAATTTCATTTCTTAGGACATGCAGATTTGTTTATACCGCTAGCCTCAAGGCTGCAGATTCACAAGTCAGCATTACCAATGCACCTAGGATTCATTATGCTATAACCTATCTCATCAGACTGTGAGCACAATGGCTGACACAGAACTTATCATGGTTCAAGAACTATATGCTCACAACACAGATTTACAGGATTTCCTATTTTTTTTTTAAGTTGTGTTATTGCAGTGCTTCTGAATGTGTGTTCTTGTTTTGCTATTTTACAGGACTGCCACCTAAGAAAAGCCCTAAGTCAGTAAGTACAGTACAGGGTATCTGGATCTGTGTACTTAAGAATATGTTTGTAATCTGCATAATTGTTGATCTCCTCGTTCATTCTTCTAATTATGATTTTTTTTGTGCGTTACGGAGCTGTGTGAATATGAATTATCTATGAATGTGCCATTTTTGTTTGGCTGAAATAGCTGATCAAACTGACATTTAGTGTAAAATGCAGAAGCTGAGACCGATCAGCAATAATTTTTTTTTTCTCAATTCTAGATTATGTATTTTCCCCTCTTAACCAAGGAGTTCCTAAAATAGATAATTAATGCACTTGTAATGGTTGCAAGGCAACGCTGATTAAAGTCACATTTAAGTAACTTCAGGCCCTTGCATTGTCAAAATGTATTAGACCCATGAAGGGGAAATGTGGTTGCATTTGCTATCAAATCATAGAAATGTCAGCCTTCATGTGCCTGTTTGTCAGTTTCAAATAAATTTACCCTTTGGCAGAATATATCTGTGTGCAAGCAATATGTTCGCTTACAGTGTGTTTTCTAATTTTTTTATGGTTACCTTACCTTCGTTTAAAGAAAGCAGTCTCCTATTATTTATTTTTTGAGTCTGATATAAAATGCATTATTTGCTTTACAAAGGTTGGAAATGTTGTGCTCTACTGGGCAAAATTCTCATAGCTCCCTTTTCAATGTGTTGGACAGTTTTAATGATGGGCTGCTGTAAAGTACCCAGCTGCAGTAAACAACTGAACTTTGAGGAGAGACTTTTTTTTCAAAATGGGAGCATTGTATTGATCGCTAACACTCACTGAAAAGCTGGAATGACCTTCTGTTCTCTTGAATAATTGCAGCAGGCACTGGAAAGGAAGGACAGTCAGAATAGCTCCCAGCACAGTGTCTCTAGCCAGCGGAGCGCGCACACTGCTTCACCAGTCCTGGGCGCCCCTGGGCTTCCAGACTACCCTTCAAACGAGGCACCAGCACTGGATCAAGCAGATAGTTCTGTGCAAAGGAAACCGGATCCTTTTAAAATTTGGGCTCAGTCGAGAAGCATGTATGAAAGTAGACGTAAGTACAATGAGAAATTTAAAGCCTGCATCCTTTCATCACAAGTGCAATGTTAATAAGTACACAAAATAAAGTTTGTCATTTGCAAGTCAGTATTAGTTTTTATTTGACTCACTGAATTCATTGGTATAACTAGATGTTAAAATGAAAATGTTACCTCAAACTGTCCCTAAAACTGAAAAGGTCTGCATCTCAGCAATGAGCTATTTAATATTTTCACGCTGACCTTTAACTCAAACATCTAATTGTTTTACTGACTAAAACAGATTTGGATTCCACTGAATGTATCACACTGTTACTGACGGTAAGTATGTAATATTCCTGTGACATCGTCTTTAACAATGTCCATCGAAATGATTGCAAGAAACATTAAAAGTGTTACTCTGCCAAATTGCATTGCAAAAAAAGCTTTTGGATAAAGCAATTTAGAAAGAGCTACGGCAATTCAGCAGCAGCAAGAATAGATCCCATCTTTAGTCTGACACCTCTATTTCAAAACCAATCCCTTTTTTCACTTCTGTATTCAATTAAAATCCTGGGAAAAATGTTAGAAATATTTGCTAGAAATAGTTGTGTGGAGTATAGTAACATATTGTAAACCGCATATTACAGCAGGCTGTGTCAATATAGTGTTGTATATAATTTTCATTCTGGGCTACAAGTCAAGAATTGTGAACAGATGCCCTATGTAATTGGTTAAAACTACAGTTTGGCTAAATACTTGGTCTTTTCATTGCACCTGGTCATTGAAGCCATTTTATGCTAAATTCGTACCAAATAAATGTTAGTTACACATCATAAATAATAAACAGAGAATTGGATAGAACCTGGCAGTGGAACATGGGCCTTTTTTGCCTAGCTGGTTCATACTGATGTTTTAATGCTCCATTAAGGCTCCTTGCAACCTATGTAATCTAACCCAATCAACATAATCTTCTAAAATACAAGAGTTTTGCAGATGATGTCACTCGCATATTGTTTGACCAAGCCTTTTTTTTCACACAAATGATCAATTCATGATCCTTTATTGCACACTCTCCATTTATAAATTTGAATTAAAAATATATTTATTCTGTGTTCTTATATCTTGTGCTAATTGCAACCAAAAAGCAGGAAAACTACTGATGGGATGTTGACATTCTTCTACCTCTGATGCAGCTGTGCAAGAGCAGTTTGAGAAAGATTTTCCTGTGGAGAATGACACTTCATAATGCGGTGTGCTAGTGTTCTGAAATACCAAGACACCGAGAGACATATATTGATATCATCATTATAAGCATTTTAATTTTTACACTGTAATCTACTCATGTCGTGAAATAAAAAATCCAGTACATTAGGAACACACTCCAGGAATTGAGAAGGAATGTTTGATATACACAGGGAAAAGACCTTTGTGTGACAGTAGTGGATTAATCCCTAAGGTTAACTTTTAACCCCAGGGGGAATCTCAGTATGATTATGTGATTCAAAGAGTCTTTAACTTTTTGTCATCTCCTAATGCAAACAAGAACTTTTATGCATTTGTGATAATTGTTCAAGGTTCAGATGAAGCAAAAGGGAATATGTTGAAAGCTGCTGAGAGAACAGGAATATATTGGAACTCCCAGCAGTGTCATTTGCTGCAGACAAACTAATGCCAGTTGTGTGTCAATTACATATGAATGGTAACAGAATCGCATGTGGTGTCCAAAAAAAAGTATACTTCAAACAAACTTTAAGTTTTAATCATCATAGCATTACTGATAGAGAGTTATTAATTATACGTACAATACAAGACATTTAACTGCTGTTAAAAAAAAGTGACAATGATAATTGCAGTAGTGATCTTCTAAATGCATTTAAGTTGTGTTATTAGTTGCTTCAATTAACATATTAGCAGCCAAACATTTTTTTTTGATGGATTTGATTGGTAAATGTGATTTGTAATCCTGCTACACTGATCATTTCCTGCAGGAAGGCTACTCATAAATCATATGAATGTGAATGAAGTTTTTAATGGCCAGTGGCACCACATAGAAATAATCATTTAGATGGTTGGTAAAGTGGAGGTGCAGCACAGCTAGGTGAACCAATAAATAAACCAAAGGCCTACGATGGGTGGCAAATTTCCAACGCTCATTGATTGTGTTTCTTCACAGTCAAATTGTGGAATTTCACCATCCACATTGGGAATATTAAGCATGAGATGTGATTCATTTCCTTACTTTTTGAAGAAAATCCTTATTTTGCATTTAGTACCCTAATTTTATGTTATTCTCCTACCATTGCTATGTTGCTGCATCTGTTGAGCATTTAATCTTCTTGAGGTATATTTGATTTTCTTCTTGTAAAATTGTATTCTTATTTGACTTGCTTTTCCTTGTTCCTACTTTATGTATAATTCTCATATATTTGTTTTATCGCAATATTTGGTCAGTTTTTTATCATCACATAAGGAATTTGTATGTTAGAGACTACAATTATTATCTCAGTATTTTCCTTCCTTGAAGGTTTATATGTTGTCCCTCCAATTTGTTAATAGGATTGGGAGAGGTTGATAAAGGTGAAAGGATAAAATATAACAAAAATTGAAGAAACTGAGAGGAAAAGTAATCCACTATAAGAAAACAGTAAATTATATGGTGTTTAGTAAAAGAGGTGTTGAAAATCTCCTAACAGAAAATAGGACCATTCAGTCCATTGGATGTGCTGCACAATTTAATATGATGGTGGCTGATTGAACACTTCAATGCCTTTTCCCCACATTACCCCAAAACCCTTTAAAACTTATTAACACTGCCGTCAGTCAGCTATTTAACTAGCGGAAGCACCACAGCTATATGTGATACTGACCTTCTGCAATATTCATAGAATCCCTACAGTGTGGGAAACACATTTGGCCCATTGAGTCCACCCTGATCCTCCGAAGAGCAACTCACCCAAATCCACCCCTCTTATCCCTGTAATCCCTACAAATCCCTGGACACAGTGGGAAATTTAGCATGGCCAATCCATCTAACCTGCACATCTCTGGACTGTGGGAGGAAACTGAAGCACTTGGCGGAAACCAACGCAGACATGAGGAGAATGTTCAAACTCCACACAGACTGTTGTCCCAGTGTGGGGATTAAACTCTGATCCCTAGTGCTGTGAGGCAGCAATGCTAACCACTGAGACACTGTGCCACCCGTGGATAATCATGTATGCAAATCTTTTAGCGGTGGTTAGTGAATAACAGTCAGGAGGAGGGCGTTTAACTGAATTTCATTTGCCTTCCCTCACTTTCAAGGTACTAAGGTCCAATGTTGTCCTTCCAGCTTTTGCACAGGCTAAAGTTCAAACCTGGAGCCATTCTGATTTAAGTGGCTCAGCAGCAGGGTAATCAATTAACTTACTGATGTCATCAAGTTAACTTCCTTTGGATAAATTTCAATTATTTAATCCATTTTTTATATAAAACTGTCTTAAGCACTTGTGTCTCCTTTTTTGATTTTGCATTCACCTTGTCAGCAAGTTAATTAGGAACAGTACTGTCAGAGTTTTGATGAGTAATGTAGGTGGTTAAATGCATATAAAATGATACCGATGTAGTAATTGCTCAATGGATATTTGCTGGAGAAAGGTGACAGATAAATGATTTAAGTACTGCTGATATTCAGCACCAAGCATAAGGGAATATGCATTATTATCACCAATAAAAGAACTGTCCTAGCAATGCAGACATTATGTTTATAATGAATTGGGTCCTGATTTCACTTAACTTTTAACCAGTTGAACATCTAATTGAATGCACAGTGTAGAAGTATGTGAAGCTGGCATTTTATTTCTCTAACAGTATAACCAGATTAACCATTAATTATCAAATGCTCCAAAAAGCCACTATTCAATCAGATTATAATCTTACTTGCTCTGCCTGGTATAATTCTAACGGGACATCTGCTATCCACCACTGAGAAAAAAGGTGAGGTTCGGTCAAAGTGTCAGAGATTTATTGCCAGCAATGCCCTTATTGAGTTTCTACCCTGCAGCCAACTTGGAGACATTGCCATGATTCACAGCCTAGCTGTTGCAGTAAATTGCAACACTAAAACCACAGTCTGTGATTTAAACCTAAAATCAATTGGGGATGGTGACACTGATTCTAACAGTGGAAGCCTTTAACTTGATAGTGCCATTTGCTGAACCATTCTAAAGCTCTTAAAACTGTCAGTGCGGCAAACAAAATACTGTCTCTGTCCAGTTGTTAATGAAAACCAATTGACCTTCATTATGTTCTTCACACATGTTTAGTGATATGACATCTATATGCTTTTCCACAGTTCCTGATTATCAAGAACAAGATATTTTCCTCTGGAGAAAAGAAACTGGATTTGGTTTTAGGATACTTGGTGGAAATGAGCCTGGAGAGCCAGTGAGTAATTAAAGTTGGCTGCTATTGCTCTTATTTATAATGCTACATTTGGGAAATTAAGATTTACCCTGTTTCTATATTGAACCTATGTGAAACAAAGGCATACTTCCCCTTTTAAAATTACAGAAGTGGTACACAAATTATTAATTGTGCATTAGATTTTGATGCAGCTTTGGTAAATTCAGTAGTGTCTGTGACATATGCTGAGCTTATGGAGATAAACGGTGTTGAATTCATTTTATCACACAATAAATTGAATTCATTTTCCAGTTTTAGTGGCCAGCCTTACAGAAGAAAGGAATACCTCAAATTAATAAGTCACTTTCCTTCCCTTTAGATAGTAACAAAACTTATTCACTTGCTTTGAATGAAATTTGGTACCTTCCTGAATGCCAGCTTTGGCATACCTGGTAAAAACAATGACTGCAGATGCTGAAAATCAAATACTGGATTAGTGGTGCTGGAAGAGCACAGTAGTTCAGGCAGCATCCAACGAACAGCGAAATCAACGTTTCGTGCAAAAGCCCTTCATCAGGAATATTCCTGATGAAGGGCTTTTGCCCGAAACGTTGATTTCGCTGCTCGTTGGATGCTGCCTGAACTGCTGTGCTCTTCCAGCACCACTAATCCAGCTTTGGCATACTTGCCTGCTCTGATAGCATCAGGAACATCTCCACTAAGTTCCATAAGTTGTGCTTATTCTTTCTTTTAACTTAGAAATGCGCATGAACCCAGCTATACAAGAGTGTAAATTAGTTTGGATTTGTCTGTAACTGTGCATACGAACAGCAGCATCGATTGCTTTAAGTTCAGTGGCTTTACTAATAATACATTGTCATTTTCTTTATAAAATTTGATGATTGCAGATTGAGGAAAGTAAAATTATTCGACGCTATTAATTTTTTTTCTTAAACTTTAGAATAGAGGAAAGATAAACTTATCTTTCTTTAATAAAACTCTGAATATTTCACCATATTTTTTGTAAATTCAATTCTTGAGATCTCCTCTTTTGACGAGGTTTGGAACCCATTGCTTTGCCACATTTCTCTGTAGCCAGACAGAGTTTCCATACCCTTGGGGAGTGGGGCAAGGGGGGAAGGACTTCCTCCTCCCAGCTCCACAAACTCCCTTACCAGTAGAACCCCTTCCTGAAGCACACGGTGATCGCTCCTGCCCTCCACCCCATCAGTATAGCATCAGTTTCCCCAATTGGGGAAATGTCATCAGGTGGAGAACCCTATCCATGACTTTGGATGCACAGTTTCATTGTAAAACAGCACAATGAGCCACCGGTCACTCACTGCAGCCACCTAGCCCTACTCTCAGCGCATCAGCTAATAAAAGTTACTCTCGCATGCAAAAAGTTTTCGACATTAGCTAAATTGACATTAAGAACTTTAAACCGTTAAAGTTCTCTAAGCTTAAAACGGTGCTGAATTTGTAGCTGTAGCAGTTTGAAGATTATCAGTATTTTAAGAAGTCAAACAAAGATTTCCTGCTGTGCAGGCTTTTAAGTGTCAAATTCTGAATTGTGCATCTGTTGTTTCATTAAAAATTCATTGTTGAGGGTATGAGGAACTAATTTTCACTCTTCAGTGCATAAACATACAGACTGTGATTACACATTGTCTTCTCACTAGCGTTTGTATAATCACTGCAGCTACCACAAAATGGTAAATGTTTTAAATGATCATTTAGATGAATTTGGCTTTGCAAGCTATTGAAGTAACTCGTTGAATTCCTGAAATATTTTGAATAATTTTTTATTTTCAGTTTTCCACAGATTACTCCATCCATTTACTTTTCTGTGCTCATCTTCTACCGCCCATCTTCTAGAAAATAATTAAACATTTCTTGTAGGCCACATATTTTTTTGTATTTTGTCTTGGACACTCTAGTAAAAGCATGGAGTCAATGGCAATGTTTTATTTTGTTAAACAGTGAGAAAAATATAGTATTTTCATCTGCTCAAGATGAAGACCTGCACGCTTAGTCCAAAGTACCATTACTTCGTTGGATACCATATTTGATTCATTGATGAATGTTCTGTTTAATACTACTCATAATATCTCAATTTTAAACTGATTGCAGTCTGTTAATGAGCTTTTATTAGAACTACATTTGGCTTTTATTTTACTTTTCCTTGTGCGTTTACTTGTGAAAAGTGGGAATTAATTGTGTTGAACTACTCAATTAACATGATTGGAGCAAAGTATTGCGACTGATCTTGATATATGCTGAGTTGAAAAACCTTTCTGGTTCCTTTTGGTTCAGATCTATATAGGCCATATCGTGCCACTGGGTGCTGCTGATGCAGATGGACGGCTACGCTCCGGCGATGAGCTAATATGTGTGGATGGCACAGCTGTAGTTGGAAAGTCCCACCAACTTGTTGTTCAGTTAATGCAACAAGCAGCCAAGCAGGGTCATGTTAATCTGACTGTGAGACGTAAAGTGGTTTTTCCAGGTACGTAGTTGTCAACGTGGGATTGGCAACAAAATGCTCTTGCAAGAAAGGTCGTGTTCCTGGAGTACAAAGATTTTCACATAGACATTACATAACTTTGTAGAAACAAAATAATTTTGTCCTATTTTTAAATTATATATGGAAAACAATTTATTGATTAAATAACAACTCTCCCTGTATTTGATATTTTAAATAAATGATTGAAGGTGAATCTAGTTCATTCTCATCATGTTACTCCAACCTTATTTCTTTTACATTACTCATTTCAGAATCTTTAGTGCTGCACATCCTGATGCAGTGGCTCACATAAATTGACAATCTTTCTCTCTAATTGTAGTTTTTCCAAGATCTACGCACTTGTAGGGTCTTTTTCTTCCTAAGTGCATCTCTGCAAGATGAGACAAATGCTTTCATCATCTGCGCTGGGCAGCAACAAGCAACCTATATCATTTTGGAATGAATACTGAGCCAGAATTGAGATCTCTGGATGATTCACTCAACAATGACTCATCCAGCTGCATTCATTCAAAAATGGCCTAAGTCAGCTTATGTTAGTGATAATGATAAACCTGTGGAACAGCTCATGTCACAGGCAGTTTGTAAGTTCTTGGAAAGCCTGGGAGGTAGGACACACTCTGTTCCCAACTTACTCTTTCACTCCCTAAACTTCACATGCTGACTATGTCAGAGGTTAGGAATTGCAAAGTTTTGTGTCAGAAAATCTTGACAAGACTGTCATGTCCTTGAAAACAACAGATTTTGTTTTGAAAGTATAGAATGTATCATTTTCCATTGTGCTTTTCAATCTTGTGGATTTACTGGCACATGTTAGAACATAGTGAGCCTTCTTATATCTGCAGAAAGCAAGTCCTCCTCAGGGGAGGATGCCTTTGTGATGTGCTCAAATTTGTCACTTTTCAAATTATACACAAAACTGTCCTGAGTAGTGTGCATGTGGCATAGAGCTTGGGAATGGTTTTGAGATTCTTTAGGAATGGAGCCACACTCTCCATCTGCATTCTAAGGAGCTTAGCATTTTGGAATGTGACCAGCTGTTGAATAGCATGCTAAATTTGGATGGAGCAATGATTTGTTTTGTAGGAGGTTGAGTTTGAGGGTCCTGCTTTTCTTCTTGATGTTTACATCTGCCGAGCATTTTCTTGAGGTTTACAACCTTAGCATTCCAACTCACCTTGAGCAAGATTTCAATCCTATAACCTCTGCCTCACCAAAACAATCTTCCATCTGTCTAGTACTGTCTGTCTTTACCCCATACTCAGTCTAACTATTGCTGTGGAGGCCAAGTCATTGAGTGTATTTAAAACAGAGAGAGATAGGTCTTGATTTGTAAGGGGATCATAGGTTATGGGGAGAAGGCAGGAAAATGGGATTGAAAAACATATGAGCAGGGATCGAATGGCAGAGCAGACTCAACGGGTGAATGAGATAATTCTGTTCCTATATCTTGTGGTTTTATCTTGAACTTGATAATCATCAGAAAGGGACAGAACCAGGTTTTCAAAGGTAAAAATATGAAGAGCTGAAGTTCTGACCATGTTCATGCAGTGCTGTCAGAGAACCTTTATTTGTTGTGATTGCTAATATAGAATCTTGTTATAAAAATCATTTGTCAGACTGCAGTACTCTTACTATGGCACAAAGTTACCACTTGAACAGAGTGGAGAGAGTACCTGAGGCATGAGCGTTCAGGCACTTGGGAGTTGCATAGGCCTGCTGGCTCTCTGCTATCTGACCTTTTGAAGTCCTGAATGCATTGGCAAGCCCAGTCAGATTGTCTGTCTTTGTCTTTGAAGACCGTCCTCCTGATGTAGTTTCTGGCCCCATACAGTACTGGCTTTGAGTTACCACTGCCAAATTTGCCATTTAAAATCTCTCTATGTCACTGACACTGATGCAATGCGGGTGTAAGACTCAAAATGATCTCAGTTTCCAACTCCTAACTCCCAACTAAAGACCCAAATGAAGAGTCTGGAATTCCTTTCCTAACCCTCTCCACCTTCTCTAAATAACTCTTCATGCACTCTCTGTCTGTCTGTCTCTCTCATCATTTCCCTACCTTCTCTCTACTTGTTGACACTGCTTAGAATCTAATTTTTTGACCAAAGTTTAAGTTATCATTACTACTGCTCAGTTAGGTGATTCAGTGCCATATTTTGTCTGAGATCTTCTGGTGGCTAAAGTCATCTTGCTATTAAAAGCATTCTATAAATGTAAGTTGTCGTTAAGTGTGTTCAAGGGTGGGATTTTTTTTTGATTGATTTTTATAAACTGATTTTTATTTTGCTGATGGAAGGGACTGAGGCCAATTGTACTTACTCCATCTTCTTGTAGTTTCAGGGTAACTTACTCGATATAGTTTGGGATATTTGCATAGGTACTTGCTGAACAACTTGATTAACCTTTCAGGGGAAACTCAAAGCTGTTGACCATGAAGGGTTTAGCAATCTTGAGGTTTATGACTGTTAATAAAACGAAGAGCAATTTTTTTATTACCAGTTACCTTGTTGGAAAAAAAACATAACATAAACCATTTTTCATTCTTCTGACAACTTTCAGGGTATGGCTGCAAACTTCCCAAGTTCTAATATTCAGAGTGAACTGAGAAATGACTACCAACAGACTGATTGATTGACTATGTGGCGTCATATCTTAGATTAATCAAGTCTTCAACCACATATTGATAGGATAGTTGACCTGATGCAAATCAGAGCTGAAAACGCCCGGCTAACTTTTATGCTAACTTCCTTTTCTCTTATAAGCAATTATCATGGTAGGTCTATTACCTAAACAGATGTTAGCTAAGGATGGATCCGTCTTTTTCCTTTGTCTAATTCTTTCAGTCTTACTGAGTATTCAAGTGTCAACTGAGATGTTGTTCTTCCATTTAGAAACTGATTTTGTTTCATTCCTCTCAATGCAGCACCCGTACCAAAGCCTGAGACTGAAGTACCTGCCTCTCCAGTCTCATCACATCACAGCAGCAACCAAGCAGTTTCCCTTACTGAAGAAAAGCGCACCCCCCAGGGCAGTCAGAACTCTTTGAACACGGTGAGCTCTGGCAGTGGCAGTGCTGGTGGAAGTGGCACTGGTGGTGCTGGTGTTGGAGGGGGTGTGCAGCCATATGACGTGGAGATCCGGCGTGGAGAAAATGAAGGCTTTGGTTTTGTTATTGTCTCGTCAGTTAGTCGACCAGAAGCAGGAACCACATTTGGTAAGTTATATGTGAAAGAAAACATATTTGAATAAACTACAAGCTCAAAATAACAGATTTATGAATGCAAACATGATACGCTACAATGTCCATGTTTGACATTTAGATATTCGATATCTAATTGTGCTGAACTAGTATTTCTATGGTGAACCCACTCCTGTATGTTTGACTTATCCTATCATTCAAATGAGTTTGTATGTACAGACATTTTTAATGCAGTTCATTATTTTATTAATAATTTGTCTTTTGTATTAAAATCACAAGGTGATTGAAAGTATTTGATGTTTTTTACTGTTTGGAAAAGTACTCGATCAAACTTGTTTTGAAACAATAGATTAATTGTATCCGTAGAGTAACATGGCATAATATAGGATTTGTTAATTTTGTGTGGATTTATTATGGTCATTGGACTGTCCTAAAACCCTGCATGAAATGCTTGCTTTCTGCTTTGCCTTGCGACTTGTGTGGTTCATCTTAACTGAGCAATTCTTTGGGTTCCAATCAGTGTGCTTTCTTTGCTAATGATTAAGTGTAGCTGATTCGAGCTTGGCTTTTATTTTTTTTTAAGTTTGAGATTACATAAGAATCCACACAGTTTACTTGCTGTTACATACTGCAGCTCACAGTTTTTAATCAGTGACTTTTTTTTTCCCCTGAGTATTAAAGCTGTAGCATAGAAACTAACGTCTTGATTCCAAATGGATATCACTGGATTTAAGGTTTGCTTGCCTTTCTGCAATGAGAAAGAACAGAACATTGGCAAAGTGCTAAATTTACTCACATAATAGAACTCCTAAACTTGGCCTAATCAGTACCAGAGGTGAGCACCAGAAACTGAGGCTAGCCACAATCAGTCTTTTCTATTTGGATGTTACATTATAATCTTGACACCCTGAAGGAATGACGTTTAACCAAGGTGTCTCCTTTGACTTCTGGAAGTTTCATTAATACCGCATCCCCAGGTCATTGTGATTTTTATGTGCAATGCTCGCTGACCCACAGTTCCACATTACATTAATTAATTTGAATGAGAGCTCAGATGCCTGAATATACAATGGTAAAAATGCACTTGGTTAATCATAGGCCTTCAAATTTTCAGAGGATATAAAGGTACATTAATCAAATTTCCACTTTCCCTGGTTAAAATAAAATACAATTTTGTATTTTGTACATAACCAGCATATGTTAGTTTGTTTTTTAACCTGATTAAAGGTGCCAGAATATTTCTCTCAATATTTATTCCATTTGTCCTTTTATTGCTCACAATACTCAGAGCTTGAAACGTTTCATGTTAACTTGCATGAGGATTGTCAATTTGCATTTCACTTTTAGCAATGTGTCATTATTAAATGTCACTGAGGTAATAGATCTCAATCAAGCGCCTGCTTACTATAGCAGGTGGTGCCACTTGCAGTTGGCATTTCCTTGCTAGACACCTGTCCCAAATGTCCACTGGAATACTGCAGATACATTATTTTGTAGAGAAGGAAAAGACCATGGACCTATCTGGGAACTGCATGCAAACTCTTGAAGACGTTGTAAAACTTATATTTGATTATTAACAGTTAAAAATCTTTAGAAGAGCTAAAGATGGAGCTGCACACTGTCACTTCACAGCTGCATTTTGTAGAACAGATTGCCAATGTTTTGATCATCAACCATGGGATGTAAAGCATTCCATCATTAATTTTGCTTGGTGGCACAGTAAATTAACCCCTGACCTTCTGTCTCCCTGTCCTCCTCTCCTAATGGTTCACCTTTACGACCTTCCCAATTAAAACTTGTACAAAACCAGGCAATGCATGTGTAGCCATGCCTCACAAAATAGGTCGGATCATTGAAGGAAGCCCTGCAGACCGTTGTGGCCAGCTTAAAGTTGGAGATCGCATTTTGGCTGTTAATGGATGCTCGATTACCAACAAGTCCCACTCGGATATTGTCAACCTGATCAAGGAAGCTGGAAACACTGTAACCTTGCGCATCATTCCTGGTGACGGTGAGTCAGCAGCTCTCCTACTTTCACAGAAGCAAGACATTTAATACTTAAATTACATATTGCAAATTTACATTGTTACTTTACGAATTCTCCTGCTTTGAGTTATGGCATATTCTTACTTTCATGGTTTACTTAGCTTTGTTGAATCCAAATTGTCAATTTTGAATCTGTAAATGAGAAGCCCTACAAGTTCTAGGTGCAATAATTTAATGCAATGTATTTGTGAGATGATAACTGTAATTTTAACGATTTGGCACTCTCAGCATGACGTTTTGTCCAACTGGGAAACCTATTGTGAATCCGAGCTGCGGGGATCCTGAGTTGTAGTTTGCCCAGTTTTCTGCCCATCGTTTCCTACGTGACCTTCCCTTTATTGTAAATTTGTGAGAATTATTCTATGCCCAAGGCATGGTTAATTTACTTTTTCTTACATAGGATACTAAAACCTTTGCAAGATATTTCAGTGGTCACATTTTTCTGTTCAGAATGCAACCCAATAATTTATGGTTGCTGAACATGTCAAAATTTGTTTATTTTTCTGAGGAATTACAAGATTTGTATTGGTGGGTTTAAAAAAATCGCATTGATTTTCAATACAGACTAAATAATCTGATAATTAATCATTTAAAAGTTGGATTTAACAACAGAATTGTGAGCATTCCAAGAGTTGTCTGTGCATGTGAAGCTATGTTTTTGATGCTTGTGAAATGATAACGATAAAAATGTTTCTCTCTGACTATTTTCATACTCTATTCTACAAGATTATTAATATAGCTATGTGAATGTATTCCATTGAGAAAGTATTTCTGGGAAGAATCCACCATCTATGGCTAACTACAGAAGTTCACAATGGTATCAAGTTGAAAGAAAAAGCCATGCAGCTTTGAAGATTAGTGATAGGCCAAGGGGTTAGGAAAATCTTTAAAACTATTAAGGGGTGATCAAAAAAAAGGGAAGAAATTAAGATTTGAGAGTAAGCCAACAGGAAATTGAAAAACAAACAGTAAGAGCTCTGCGAGCTAAAGTAAATGTTGGTCCCTTGTGAGATGAGATTGAAGAACATCATGAAGCCTTGAACAAGCACTTTGTATTCATCTTTATGGTAGATGATACAAAAAAAGCATTCTAATAACAGTAGGCAGGAAAATAAGCTTAGAGGAGGACATAAAGGCCTGAATTTTCACGGAATTAGGTGAATGTTTGAATAATTTAAAATGGTATGAGAAGTCCAATTCCAGGATTTCAACAGCTTTTGAATTTTGCTGGCAAGCAGGAAAAAAAGCCATAATGTTTTTGGAAAAATGAGCTGGTGTTTCTACAAGTTGATATTAGTGTTAATCAACAACAGAAGTTTTAAGCATTTCATGCCTCTTAATCAAAGACAATGACAAGCAGACACACAAAAGGGGCTGCACGGTGGCTCAGTGATTACCATTGCTGCCTCACAGCACCAGCAGTCCCTGGTTCAATTCCAGCCTCGGGCAAACTGTCTGTGTGGAGTTTGCACATTCTCCCCATGTCTGCGTGGGTTTCCTCCGGGTGCTCCAGTTTCCTCCCACAATCCAAAAGATGTGCAGGTTAGGTGAATTGGCCTTGCTAAATTGCCCATTGTGTTAGGTGCATTAGTCAGAGGGAAATGGGTCTGGGTGGGTTACTCTTCGGAGGGTCGAAGGGCCTGTTTCCACACTGTAGGGAATCTAATCTAAAACATCATTTATAACTCCGTGAAGATGTTAAACCGAGTTAAAATTTCTGGTCTGTGCCAGGTGTATCCTTGCTGAAATCAGCAGAGAAGGCCGTAAGTTGGCTTGGGCGTTATAATGAGACATAGCATGGATGGCGAGTATGAGTTGACTTGAGGATTATAAGAGGGAGTGAAAGTGTAAAGGCTAAAGGACCCGAGCGATTTTATCACAATTAGTAAAAGATACCAGAGAACTGAGCTGGGCCTTTTGACCAGCCCACATTGACACTTGACCACTCCTATAGCTACTTCCAATCTTCCTCCTGAAACAAAGAGTCTGACTGTATCCCATGTTGCCGTAACTCTACATCCCTGCAGCAAAACTCCAGCTATTCATAGGCATTTCTTTGAGGTGCATATGAAAATCCAGGATATCGCTTAATTTGAGCTGCCTTTCTCTGTAGCGAAAATCCAAGGAAAAGAATCTCTAAAAGGAGAGAAGTAGGTTGTGAATGTCGGATTATGTGATGTTTTGCACTTCTACAGAAAGAATAAAAAAGCAGAATATTTAAATGGGGACAGACTGCAGAATGCTGTAGTACAGAGATATTGGGATGACCTTACATATGAATTACAAAGAGCTGGCATGCATATACAACAAGTAATAAGAAGGCAAATGATGGTACCCTTTATGCAAGAGAATGTGGTATGAAAGCAGGAGAAATCTTGCTACATATCAGTGAGATTATATGTAGAGTACTGTGTACCATTTTGATTTTGTTATTTAAAAAGTGATCTTTTTGGTCACTAAGTTGATTCTTGAGATGAAAGGATTGCCTTTTGAGGAAAGTTTGGGGAATTTTTACCTTCAGTTGTCGGATTTTAGAAGAATAAGTTATGATCTTATTGAAGTACAGGCCTGAATATTCCAGGGGTGGGGATGGGGAGGCATGGTTAAGCTAAGTAATCCAACCCTCAGCACTGTGAGTGGCATCTCATTTTATAGAATATTCCACCGTCTTCAGTTCCAGTAGTTCTAGCAACACCAAAGCTCAGTTGTTCACACTTCTGTGAGATCATAAAGAAGCCAGCCATGGATCCCGAAGTGTGATACATCAGGGGTGGTCAGTGTTCACACAACCTTGGGTGGGGGCTGGACTGGTGGGTTTTGAAGTATAGGTAGGTAAGAAAGAAGGGGCATACTGTCTTCTCAGGGTCACCCAATGAGCTAAGGGCCCCCTCCAAAAATAGCATCCCACCAAGGTTCCTTCCTGTCATTTTTACTTTTGAAGAAACAAGCTGTCCATATCATGATTTGGACTATGGACAAGGTTACCTTGGAGTCAATTCAGCTTTTAGCAAGCTCAGTTGAACTTGAATTATTTATTTGTATATAGTTGATGGCTACTGATCCCAGTGCCCACTCACCTAGCATACCCAGCAGGTGTGCTTGGGGCTGGGTGGGAAATTGATGGATTAAGAAGGCCATCCTATTTTATGGGCCTTTTGTCAAAAGCCCACTCAGTGGGTGCACATTATATCTAACCAATAGATTCTAAAGTACCTTTACAGTGGAGATCTCAAGAGAATTTTCTTCTAGTGAGGCAGTCTTGAACTGGGGCCACCATTTCAAAACAAGTTATCGCCCATTTCAGATGGAAGTGAGGACTCTGTTCTCTCCAACGTTTCTGAAACTTTGAAATTCTTTCCCAAGGGACAACTGAGGGCTCAGTCATCGAATTTATTCAAGGCTATGTTAGATTACACTGGAGCCGAGGCTTATGGAGTCAAGCAGAGAAATGAAGCTAAAGCCATGATCAAGCCAACCATGGTGTTATTGAATGGTGAAGCAAGCTCAGGTCAAATGACTTGATCTTGCTTCTATTTCTTTGGAAAACAAGCAAACATTTATCTAGAATATTAAAATGATCTGTGCAACATTGGATCTAAAGTTTTTTTTTTCTTCTTTTAGAATCCTCCAATCCATCCTTGCTAACAAATGCAGAAAAGATTGCAACAATTACAACTACTCATAACCCTCAGCAGCCACCACAGGATGGTGGAAGGTAAGATA
This sequence comes from Chiloscyllium punctatum, assembly GCF_047496795.1. Taxonomy (NCBI): domain Eukaryota; kingdom Metazoa; phylum Chordata; class Chondrichthyes; order Orectolobiformes; family Hemiscylliidae; genus Chiloscyllium; species Chiloscyllium punctatum. Next base: position 43,822,299 of record NC_092750.1, on the reverse strand, counting down.
TGTCCTTATTGTTTTGTAGTTACTGTGATGTAGCCGTACTTGGAAGCACTCCATTTGTTTCCAGTTGAGAAAAATCAGCCACTTCTGATATTCTGAATACTAGTTGTTGACCTCTGTTTGTGCATAAAATAAGAGTGAATTTCTCCCTGCCACTTAATGCCATCCCTTTCCCCAAAGATAGTTATTGTAAGCAAAAATGGCAAGTTTAGTTTAATAAATATACTGCCAGCAGCAAGCTGAAGGCAAGACTAGGCTTGGCTGCCAGCAGACAACATCTCAGTTTGTTCATGACTGATGATCAGCATTTGCATGAGTTACCACAGGGTTACCAGTCATCACAGCTGAGCCCTAGCAGCATCTCCACATTCAGGAGAGAAAGACAGAGAGCAGTGGGAGAGGAGTTGTTGAAAAAAGATAAAACTGGAGAAAAGTCATTGTCCTGGAGTTTGTGGTCAGCAACAGTGATGAGCCTCACTGTTGACATTGAAGAAAGCTACTCGTAATGGTCTAGAAATCTCTCTACCATGGGCATCTCCTTTCCTGATTTTAAGACTATCTTCCAGCATCTGGCAGCAGTATTGTGAACAAGCTGTTTAAATAACAAATCAGACTGAAGAATTCTAGTAAATAACAAACAAAGACATAATTATCACAGATTATCTTTAATGTTTATACATTTTACAGGAATTTAAATGAAATTTGGCACATATGCAAGAGAAGATAAGATTTTAGCTTTTCAATACAGCATTTTTATCAACATAGAAATTTTTCGTCAAACACAATTATAAAATGTATTTCCACTTCTTGATTTATTTTGGAACCTCAGAGATTCTTAAGCAATAACTCTGACTTAGTATGCAGTTAAAAACCATGTCCACTACATTAGCAAGGTGTACTTTTTCTTTGGAGTGTTTAAGAGCATTGTTACTGCTTAACATAAGAAATTCTCATCAATTCAGTGATTTCTAAAACATTGCCAACTTCAGCACAATCAACAGAGGAGCAAGGATTCAATGATGACAATTTCCTCACTGAAATAGTGAGCACTGAGGGCATCACAATTAATACAACACCAAAATACAGGTCATTAGGGTATGGCATAAGAATTGATAGCTTGATATTATATTATTCTGTAAAATGATGACTTAACTATGATTTTTGAGATAGGATTTGAGCTCAGTGTAAATAAATGACTTGGAAGAACTCAGAACTCAATTTTTTTAAAATTTTGTTTTAAGGAGTAACACAAAACCAAAGCCAGATGTATCCTATGATTATAAGTCAGCTCAGGTAAGTGTCAGTTCTGAATTTAATTACTGGAAATAGATGTAGTACTTGATGAAATGGTATTAGATCAAGACCATTTAAAAGATGGGATATTTTTAAATATTATGTTAGGTGTTATTCTCCTAAATCCAGCACATGTGAAGATCAGAAAGAAGAATTGCTGTCATGTAATTTTATTGCAATTTGATCCACAAGGCAGTTACTTGACCCATGCCACTTTGAACCAACATCTCAAAAGTACTAAAGTGGGCTAAATTGATTGATTTTGTTGTTCCTCCATCCTCATGAAGCAATGGTTGCCTTCTGCTCAGTATCTACTGCTTAATTCACACCTGCCTCAAAAACTTTGGCAGACATTAGAAACGGAAACTCCCAAAGTGGAGTCATTTTTTGTCACCATACAGCAGAACATACCGGGGTGCCCTTATAGTATTGGACCAACATGCTAATATATCTGAATGGTCAGTGTTTTGGTGAAGTAGCTGACTTTGGTTCTGAAAATTACATTTTGGCCTTAGCAATTATTTCCTGTTTGGAGGAGGCTAGCTAGTGTGTAAACTTAATGCAAGCAAACCACGAGAACAATTTGAGCCCATAATTATTAATTTAAGTACATTGATACAATTTTAGTGTAACCAGTCACACATGAAATGCTTAAACTGAGTGAACTAAATGCTTAGCTGAACATCTTTGTATCACTACTCTTTTTTGACGTGTCTCAAATTTTTAAATCATTGAAAATATTAGTATCTTTGTCAATACTGGATGATCATTGAGCAGTTTCTTTAAGAAAAACAGATGTGCACTTGGTTTTGACAATATTGTTGTTAATTTTTATTTTGTTTAATGAGTAACAATCCAAAACCTGCATAGAACATTTCAGAAGAAACCAGACATTCTGCTGAACAGATCTATTGTGTTGTTTATGTTGCACATGCATCTTCTTCCACTGACCACCTATTAACACAATCTGTTTAGCTTTATGTTAATTATCTAACTTATCCAGTTGTCTGTCTTTGTAATTATCTTTTGTTTTCTTAAAATGTATCCATACTATTTACCTCAACCAAGCTGTTTAAATTCTGAGTGAAAAATTTTGTCCTGAATTGCTTATTGGATTTTGGTATTTTGGCTCAGTGTTTAGCACTGCTGCCTCACAGCGCCAGGGATTTGGGTTCGATTCCAGCCTCGGGTGACTGTCTGTGTGGAGTTTGCACATTCTCTCCGTGTCTGCGTGCGTTTCCTCCGGGTGCTCCGGTTTCCTCCCACAATCCAAAGATATGCAGGTTGGGTGAATTGGTCATGCTAAATTGCCCATAGAGTTAGTTGCATTAGTTAGGGTGAATGGATCGGGGTGGGTTACTCTTTGGAGGGTTGGTGTGGACTAGTTGGGCCGAAGGGCCTGTTTCCACACTGTAGGGAATCTAATCTAATCTAATCTAATCTTAATCAACCTGTCCAGGGATGATAGGGCACACCTTGGAGTAGGTGAGTCTTGAACCCAGGCCTCTACATCAGAGGTAGAGGCATGTTCACTGTGTCTCAAGAGATTTACTCTGCCAAACCCTTTCATAATTTAAAGAGCTTGTTTAAGCCTTCAACAAATGCAGAATACTGAAGAAATACAGCAGGTCTGGTACTATCTGTAGAGAGAGAAGCAGAGTTAATATTTCACATCTGGTATGCTACTTCTTCAGAATGGAAAGATGCTGGAAAACAGTTTTTTTTTAAATATACATTTGATAGAAGCAAAGAAAACAATGAGGTTGTAACTAATGGAGAAAAAGAAAAGGATGTAAAATGGGTGTAAATTAAGGTGTGAAAGTGAGAGAATTGATTCTTTCTATTAATTGCAAAGTAAACAAGACATAAACAGCAAGGCTATGGGGGAAGGAATGGAGGTGAATGTAAGAAAAATGGAAAACGGACACAATGAAGTCAGTTTGTGACGTTTGTGAACTCAATATTGAGACCTTGAAGCTGTCAAGAGCCAAAGCAGAAAATGAGTTGATCTTCCTCCAGCTTGCATTATGTTTCATTGCAACACTGCAACAGACTCAAGACAGAAATATTAGCATGAGGCAAAGTGATTTTAATGAGATAGCAAGCAACTAGAATGTCAGGGTCACTTTAAGGACAGAGTGGAGGTGCTCAACAAAGCAATCACCCACTCTGCGCTTGTCTTGCCAAATGTAAAGGAAACTGCATTGTGAACAGCAAATACAGTTGAAAGAAGTACAGGTGAAACTCTGCTTCGCCTGGAAGGTGTGCTTGGGAACTTGGATGTTGATGAAAGTGGAGATGAATGGTCAAGTGTTAATCCTTCTGTGATGGCATGGAAAGGTGTCACGGAGGAATGAGGAAGCATTAGAAGTAATGTAGGAGTGGACCAGTACGTCACTGAGGAAGTATTCTCTATGGAATTTCAAATTTTCAACATCCACAGTATTTTGCCATTATTTAACTTTATGAGTCTTTATTTTTTCCTGGAGAATGCCAACCTCGTCAGCCTTTCCTGATAGGTCCTTGATATAAATGAACTCTTTGCAAACGGCCTTTCTTTTTCATTGTTCCCTTGAGCAAGGAATATCAAATGTTGCATTAAATTCTTCAAGATATTTCACGATCAGTTAGTGATTTGTGCTGATCACAGCATGAGCAGTCGTAAGGCTGAGATTGATGTAAATGTCTGCCTTCGGAAAGGGAAATATTTCTGCAGTTTGAAGGGCCAAATAAGCTTTCTGCCTCCAAGATTTCCCACACATTGCTGCATGTAAAGCCACTGCAATCGTAGGTAATGGGTACTGAGAAATTTAATTAATCAAGGTCTTTGGTCTGAAATGTGAATGTCACTTACTTATAACACCTATTATTGAATCATTGCTTTTTAGACCACAGTATTGCGCCCCTTTTTGTGTTTCACTTTGAATAAAATTAATATTCAACAAACTAAACCAACCATTGATGTCTAAGTTGGCAGTTACACTGTCCAATATGCATAAAAAATGTCCTAGGTTTGTTCAGTTTGTTACAATTGGCTTCATGATTCTGTGTAGAATAGAGACAAAATGCCTGAGCTCCCACTCCTGATGGCTATCAAGTGACCTCTTGAGGAGATGTATGTACTGGGGTGGAATGTGTTTAAATTTGGTTCTAATGCTTCATATTGCCATGTTGGCAGGCAATGCTAACAAGGGAAAAAAAAAATATCTTTTCTACCTCCAAACAATGAATTGACCTCACTTAGCAGGTAATTATAAACACTTGCTTCATGTTCTGAGATCTCAAGATTTCCATGAAATTAAGGAAAAGATCTACTTGTATAATTTTGACTGTCAAAATTTTCATAGGATATTCATAAAATATTTTCTTTACTTGTTGAAAGTTGTTTGTAGTGGCATCGCACCACAAAACTGGAGCATTGGGGAACAAATCCAAGCAGTTTCTGATATGAAATCAAAAGAATAAACTATTAATCTAAGTCCCTGAGTTTAAAATGTAATCTGCAAAGATTTGTTTTTTCAGTCAAGTTGGAGTCGTAGATGCAATGATGAGTCATCTTTTTCAAACTTATTATTTGGTTTTAGGCAATGTGTATCACTGAGTATATTCAGCCTCTGGTTATCTGGTAAAATATCTCATTGTGGGAGTGGAGTTAGCATCAGATTAGATTTATTTGTATAACTGCCAAATTTATTTATCTAAAATCATCAGGATTGAACGCGTCCTCACCAGGTTTGAAGTTGGTGAAGGGATAATCACTAGTGCAAGGGTATCATAATCATTCTCCTTTCAAGAACATGTGCAAGAAATGTCATTGAACAACACATACAGGCTCAGTCAAGGCATCTGTAGGGTGTGCCTGCATCCACTGATCCATGGAATGAGGTACTCTTCTGATGATCCCACAGATACAGGAGGACACAGATGGGTACAATTCCTGGCAGAGTCACAAGAATACCATAAATTTTTCAAAGCATCTATTCTAACTTCACGTAAAGCTCTGCTTTCTTAAATCAGGTCATGTATTAAATATTCTTAATCACTTATATAGGGAGAAGCTGGCTGTTCATCCTTTACAGAGGAAACTAAATGGGTTCAATCCAACAATTTGGAGGATATTAATTGAAAAGATTTGGAGCATTCTTTTTTTCTTCTTCTGATAACAGACTTTTATTAGCATGACTTTAATTACATTGTTGACCTTGTTTCTACACTGCATTAAAATGAAAGATTTAACCAGTATTCCAATACATGGATCAGTACTTGTTTTACTTTTAATAGCTTAGCATACCTAACCTTTTACCTTTGGAAAGCTGCAGTCTTTAATTTAATATTGCTTTTGCATTGTATCTGCCAAATACAAGTGTTTGATGTTAATTAAAAGCAGAATAGAAAGCTCCAGGAGCACTTTTGTGCAGGTGGGTGGCCCAAACAGACTGCAGCTGTGGTGTGAGCAAATCCCTTCAACATCTAAAGAAATAGAAATTACAGTGAGCCTGTCAGATCTGCTGTCCTGGAGGAAGATGACTCGGCTACAGGAGAGAATCACTTTTTTTGATTAATCAACTTCATCAAAGTGCATTTATTTACCAGTAAAAATTGTAGAGTGTTGAATTCTTTAAAATGATGTGAGGGAACATGCATCCCTCCATTCTATTTGTAACCTATCGCTGGACCACACACTGTCTGATGGAGACCTCTGACCTGATTGTTATCCATGTGACTGTTCTTTTATATTTTTTTCTGCCTCCTCTCTTGTCAGGTGCCTTGCCTGAACTCAGCAGCTGTTCAGAGGCAAATAAGAAATGTAGGAACACAAAGATTAAGTATCTACCACTGTCACTCTACTCATGATACTGCATTACCTAAACAATATAGTGTCCATTTGACAGAAGAGGTCCTGAATCAAGGATGAGTAGTGATAGGACACCAAGTGTTTAAATACATATTAATGGATTTGAACAAAGACAGACAGTATGCAAAAGTACACAGAACTGCTGTAAATTAACTGAAATACAGCAAAGAGGAATGAGGAATTCTTTGTTCTAAATGGCAAAAAAATGCTAGTTTACTCAATAATTAAGACCAACTAAAAGAGCACAGGGAAATGGAATTCAGTTACATATTGTTTCTGGGAATGTAACTGCATTGTTGTAAGTCATTTAGGATGGAGAGGAAAATAGCTCTTCCCCTTTACATTAAAATAAAATCAATTAAATAAAGATACATTTTTCTCTCCAATTTAATGACTCCAAAGGTAATCCACAATTGACGAATGCACTTAATACAAGATTACAATTATAGAGAAGGATAAGACAAAAGCTAAGGAATAATACTGCATTACCTAAACAATATAATGTCCATTTGACAGAAGAGGTCCTGAATGAAGGGCGGCATGGTGGCTCAGTGGTTAGCACCAGGGTCCCAGGTTCGATTCCAGCCTCAGACGACTGTCTGTGTGGAGTTTGCACATTCTCCCCGTGTCTCAGGGTGCTCCGGTTTCCTCCCACAGTCCAAAGATGTGCAGGTCAGGTGTATTGGCCATGTAAAGTTGCCCATAGTGTTAGGTGCATTAGCCAGAGGGAAATGCATCTGGGTGGGTTACTCTTCGGAGGGTCGGTGTGGGCTGGTTGGGCCGAAGGGCCTGTTTCCACACTGTAGGGAATCTAATCTAATCTAATCTAATAGGAGTGCTGTGTTACAGACAGCTTCCATAGAAGTAATGAAAGTCCAAGAACTGATATCCCTGCTATGGAATTTATTATGATCAAAAGTCTATCTGTCCAAAAAGAGAGCAAAACTGAAACTATATTTAGCTATCATGTTCTTTATGTCTCTCAGCTGCTTTTCACAGAAATTCACATAATGCTTGCTGACTTTGTAATATGAGGCAATGACGAAGGATCTCATTCTAACCCAGAGCTTTTTTTTGTGTTAGTAAATTTGCTTACAACAGGTTTCCAGTGGCAGGTAAAACCTGCACTTAACTGTGCAAGTTGGGAATAGTTGAGCAGAGTAACATAGTTTTTGGATAAACAAGGCTGAGTGATCTGAATGACAACTCATCTATATCATGTTTTGTTATGATCACGCAGAGTGTCTAAACCAATTGAAGTCTAATGCTTAGAGTGAAAAGTATTTGAATAAGGGCATGTGAATGTAATTCTGTCTTCGTTTTAGAGGATTATATTCTGCCCTTGATTCATGTGTAAAACTTTGATAAAGTTTTTAATTTGCATAGTATATTTGTTGAAGCATTTGACTTTTTCTGAAGTGCAAGCTGAGGAGTTTACAACTGAGGCACGCGAGTCCCAGCAGGAGTGGGAGAACGTAAGTTGCAAGGTGACAAGTTCATATAGGCAATTCCCACTATAAATGTGATCATAGTTTATAATAGGAAAAGTTGATTGATTTCAAAAAGTATGGGCAGCCAAGAGATTTTTAATACATTATGGATGATGCAGTTGAGCAGAGGAAAGGGAGTGAGAATGGCCTTCAAATTAATCTGTTGGAGTGAGTAATCCTAATTGATTTCCAATATCAAGGAGGTGCCTGCTGGGAAAACTCAGGTGAAAATGTGTTCCGAGATAATTCCTGCTTGTGGAGTCAATTGGTTGTCTAGACAGGCGGATAGCTTCACTGGAAAAGACAATGGAGAAATTACAACTGAGTCCCAAGAATTTGATATGGTATTAATTTGCAAAATTTCACTAGATCAGGATGACCAATTTTTTTTTAAGTCAATAAGTTGTGTTATTAGTAGGATATCCAGACATTGATTTTTCTAGACTTTTTTTTAATGTGCGTTTGTCATTCAGATTTTGCAAAACAAGAATACAGCTGTTTTTTTTTGCAAAATTGTTGAATGTTATTTTTACGTTCCAAGGAACCTGAACTGTACACTGTGGAATTGGATAAGGGACCAAAGGGTTTTGGCTTCAGTCTTCGTGGTGGGCGTGAATACAACATGGACCTGTATGTACTCCGATTAGCTGAGGATGGTGCTGCCATCAGAAACGGTAAAATGAAGGTGAGTAGATATTGCATCAAAAATAGATGGTACGTTCATTAATTGCTAGATACCAAAAGCAGATTATTACAGTCATTGCTTAAAAGAAAAGCTATCAAGTTTATAAATTCATCAGATAGAGCAGGAGTGGACCATGTGCCAGAAAGCCTGCAATAGTTGAGTTTCAGCATCAACCCCATTTTCTGGCCAGCTTCCCATAACCTTTGATTCCTTGAGGGAGCAAAACTTTGTGCCTCAGCTTAAAATATATTCAGTGACGGGACATAGAGAGTGCCAAAGATTTCCAAACCCTTGAGTGAAGAAACATTTTCTCGTCTTTAGTTGTACATTACCAGTCCTTTAGGGTGAGACTGTGGTTGGAATCCTCCCAGCCCCTGAACGATGTGGGCACCCAGTAAGGAAATTGGGAGAATCGTCTGGGATCAACACTGAGAAACTTCCTGCCATTGAAAGTAAACAGTCTCATTTACCATCCAAGTGTTAAAAGGTGACGTAGGAGGCCTAATAACATGACATGTTTTAACATCCTTATTATTACATCATTTAGCCTCATTAATATACAGTTTGTCATTCTCCCACCCACTACATGGAAGCTATGTGCTAGTGAGGGCAGGAATAGGAGGATAGAGCAGATGAATGCATGGCTGAGGAGCTGGTGTATGGGAGAAGGATTCACATTTTTGGATCATTGAAATCTCTTTTGGGTTAGAAGTAACCTGTATAAGAAGGACGGATTGGACCTAAATTGGAAGGGGACTAATATACTGGCAGGGAGATTTGCTAGAGCTGCTCAGGAAGATTTAAACTAGTAAGGTGAGGGGGTGGGATCCAGGGAGATAGTGAGGAAAGAGATCAATCTGAGACTGGTACAGTTGAGAACAAAAGCGAATCAAACAGTCAGGACAGGCAGGGACAAGGTAAGACTAATAAGTTAAACTGCATTTATTTCAATGCAAGGGGCCTAACAGGGAAGGCAGATGAACTCAGGGCATGGTTAGGAACATGGGATTGGAATATCATAGCAATTACAGAAACATGGCTCAGGGATGGGCAGGACTGGCAGCTTAATGTTCCAGGATACAAATGCTACAGGAAAGATAGAAAGGGAGGCAAGAGAGGAGGGGGAGTGGCGTTTTTGATAAGGGATAGCATTACAGCTGTGCTGAGGGAGGATATTCCTGGAAATACATCCAGAGAAGTTATTTGGGTGGAACTGAGAAATAAGAAAGGGATGATAACCTTATTGGGATTAGGTTATAGACCCCCCCAATAGTCAGATGGTGAGACATGTATAAAGAGAAACTGACAGAGGGATAGAATTAGACGGAGAGAGAGATAGAGAGAGGGATGGTGAAAGTAAATAAAGAAAGACAAAAAGAGATAGAGGGATAGAGGCAGAGAGAAAGATAGAGGGATAGAGAGAGAGGGCATTGGCAGCGGGAATTTGAGAAACAAAGTTGTAAGGAGATCTCAGCTATCTGTAAGAATAATAGAGTGGTTGTGGTCAGGGATTTTAACTTTCCAAACAGACTGGGACTGCCATAGTTTTAAAGATTTTGATGGAGAGGAATTTGTTAAGTGTGTACAAGAACATTTTCTGATTCAATGTACCTACTCTTGGGAAATAAGGTAGGGCAGGTGACTGAGGTGTTAGTGAGGGAGCACTTTGGGACCAGCGACCATAATTCTATGAGATTTAAAATAGTGATGGAAAAGGATAGACCAGATCTAAAAGTTGAAGTTCTAAACAGGAGAAAGGCCAATTTTGACGGTATTAGGCAAGAATTTTCAAAAACTGATTGGGGGCAGATATGTAAACTCTTTGGATTCTCCTTAATTCTGTTTGCCAAAGCTATCTCATGTCCCCTTTTTGCCCTCCTGATTTCCCTCTTAAGTATACACCAACTTCCTTTATATTCTTGTATGGATTCACTCGATCTATCCTGTCTATACCTTACATATGCTTCCTTCTTTTTCTTAACCAAGGTTTAGGGTGAGAGGGGAAAGATATAAAAGAGATCTAAGGAGCAACTTTTTCACACAGATGGTGGTACGGGTATGACATGAGCTGCCAGAGGAAGTGGTGGAGGCTGGTACAATTGCAACATTTAAGAGGCATTTGGATGGGTATATGAATAGAAAGGGTTCGGAGGGATACGGGACAGGTGCTGGCAGGTGGGACTAGATTGGGTTGGGATATCTGGTCGGCATGGATGGGTTGGACCAAAGGTTCTGTTTCTGTGCTGTACATCTCTATGACTCTAGTTTAAGAAAATTCCTAGTATGAAAGCCAGAGTGGATACCTGGCAACTCCAGCTCATCGCCATTTTGTCCAGCACTCCCATCAGTCACCACAATCACACGGCATACTCCATTGGGTCTCCATCCAGCAGAAGCTCCAAACAGCATTGGCAAAGCAGCTTGTCAGTAATCCTTTATCAGATATGTCTGGGGTAAGTAAAGTGAGTCATACAAGGCATTGGCAGTGCCTGACTTGGTTTTCTGCTGGGCTTTCAAAGATGTGAAATGTCAGGAATCTCATGAGATTCCAGTCAGTACTCCCATTTATGGCAAGTGGGAAAATAAGACAAATATAGGTGCATGGTTCATGAGGTGAGTCTGGGCTAGTGCAAGAAACCTTGCTGGAGTTTATGGAGACCAAACCTTGTGAGACTTGCTAAAACTAACACAGAGCTGATTTCTGATAAGATTCAGTCCTGTGTCCCTGCGTTCTCAATCTTCAGCAAGGAAAAATCATGTCTCATTCTCCTCCACTCCAGACAGCCAAGATTCCACTTACTCAGCCTCTCCCACAAGTTAGTTAGCCTTTGATATGCAAATGCCGAAGCAAGTGCGTATTCTTTGGACATGGAGATGGAAATAGTGCACAGTATTCACAACAACCTGACACAATTGTAGTAAGACTTGTATATCTGAAACTTAAATTTCCATGCAGTAAAGGCCAAAAAGCAGTTTACCTTCCTACATGCTAACTTACAAATACAATCAAATCTCTCTGCATGACAAATATTATAAGTTTCACATCTTTTAAAAAACATTGATTTTCTATTTTTAATACCAAAATGAATAACCTTGTAAACTGATGTATAGAATTTGTTTTATCTTATGTGGAATTAAAAAAAACACATTCGGGATCAAATGAGAAATAAAGCATTGCGTTGAGTTGATTGAGTGTTCATATCATTAAAGTATTGATTTTATTGTACGGATTATTAATATTCTAGTTGGTGGAGCAGTGTAATTTCCTACTAAAGAAAAATTATATCAAAGCTTCTGTCAAAACAGAAATTTGGTGCTGAAGGAAAGAACAGTGGAGCTAAGAATTTATTTATTTACAAGATTTTATTTTTAGAAGCTATTATATATTTCATACCACCAGCAATTAAAAAAACTTTCAACTTCCTGTTGTACAAATAATTATTTTTAGTTGAGCTGTTGGGATATGTTATAACATCCCTCTAGTGCAGGCAGACCTTGAACCCTTCTGTCAGGCATACTGCCAGAATGTCACAAGCACTCTAACGTTAACCTGGGCTCTAGCTTACTATTCCTATGACATTACCACTATTCCACCATTTTCCCTTTCAAATTAATAACCACTACCTGAATACAATGAACCCTTAATTAATATACAATTAACTTGCAAATGATTTTACTAACTGAAACATTAGAGTGATTGAATAGCCAGAAGAGGCAACAAATGGATAAGGCTACATGGCTATAAGTTCAAACAAAACCTGGATCTTTGTCATGAGTCTGATTTTTCTGCTTCAATAAGATGAATAGATAGAGTATTCCTAACTGTTAATGGAGAAACCTGGTTAGCTGTAGCTAATAGTGAAGCTGTATTTTTCAGGTTGAAATTTTTTGGAATAACATTTCTCTTAACTGCATTGGCATAACGAATCTATCCTACTCCAGCAGAACTGCTACCCATCACTAACATTTCCCTTTTACAATGATTGTTGTTGCAAGCATGACATGCTAACAATGAATAAGATGACATGCATACTAAGTGCTTTTGATCCTTTTGACATAAGGTGAAAATGTATATTAGCAATCAGTGCATGCAAACCAAATATATCATCATGACTGCCAAAGCCATGTTATTTTTTTAAATACTATAATTTATATACATGTGCAATAAAATATTTCTTCGCTTACTCTTGGCTTGATTGCAGTCGTACGACACAGTATTAATAAGAAACCATTGAATTAAGCATGCAGATCAGACATTTCAACTATAGTAATGAACAACATGAACACAGAAGGACAGTGGTATGTTCCAATCTACATGAGTATATTAGCAACTGTTAAACTACATTACTGAAATTGATCAACGTGTCTTAGTTTATGAATTATTTGTTAGTCTTTATCAGAGCAGGGAAGTTATCCTTGTTGTCCTGGCCAATATTTATCTTGCAATCAATATAGCAGCTAGTGAGAGCTGACTGCACATCAATTGGCTGCCATGTTTCCTACATTAAAACTTGACTACATTTCGAAAGAACTGTATTGACTGTAAAGTGCTTTCTCATATCCTGTGCTCATGAAAGATATCAGATAAAAGCAAATATTCACTTTATACTAGAGTCCTTGAGGATTGCTGTAAAAATAGACTTCCTGTTGGATCTTTTCATCTTGCACTCATCAGAACAGAGCATAGGATCCAGGAGTGGGAACATTCTATTTGACCCTTTTGAATTGGCTTCATCATTTAGTTAGATCATGGTGGATACGGTTGTAATCCTGGCACCATTTTGCACACTATATCGTCAAACATCTGTCTAATTCCATCTTAATAAACTTAAAGACTCATCTTCCACCACCTCCTGGGTTAAGAAAAAGTCTGTCATTGTTGTAAACAGTACACCTCTTACTTTTAAACAAAGTCCCCTGGTTTTGGTGCCTCTAAGAAGAGGAAACCTTCTCCCTTTGATCCCCTAAAGACCGTAGCTGTTACAAAGAAAGACCTCTTATTCTTCTAAATGCCAATGGGTATAGGTCTGACCTTTCAATCAACTTCAAAAAAATAAGCCCTTCCTTCAGGAACAAGTCAAGTGAACTTTCTCTATAGTTATTTTAAGAAATCTTTTTTTTTCTAAATAAGGAGACCAACACTGCATGCAGTCCTCCAATTGTGGTCTCACCAATGCCTTGTACAGTTACTGTCAAACTTCTTACTTTTCTGTTTCATTCCCCTTCCAATAAACAAGAAGAATCACAAAGTGTACCAAATTTCAAATCCTTGAGGTGCCGGTGTTGGACTGGGGTGGACAAAGTTCAAAATCGCACAGCACCAAGTTATAGTCGAACAGGTTTATTTGGAAGCTCTAGCTTTCAGAGCTCCACTCCTTCATCAAGAAGAGCGACACTCCAAAAGCTAGTGCTTCCAAATAAACCTGTTGGACTATCACCTGGTGTTGTGTGAATTTCAAAGAGAACACCAATTTAAACTGCATAAGGAGGGTACTTTTCGGTTGACTCTAGTTGACGTGTTGCCATGGAAAATGTAGCAGGCAACAGTGATCCCAAACCTTTGTTTAAATTCAAAGCAGACAATTTGACTCTGGTCAAGACGTTGCCATGGTGGAATGCTACAGGGACTTTTCTTTGCTATTTGTGGTAATCAGCAGTTTTAGAAGACAAAGGGAGAAAATAGGAAGGGGTGATGAAAATAGTTGGCTAGTTTGGCATTCTCAAATTTCCCCTTGCACTGCCCCGATGAAATCTTATTTATATTTACAATTATTTTGTTTTAAGGTTGGAGATGAAATTCTGGAGATCAATGGAGAATCGACAAAGAATATGAAGCATTCTCGTGCAATAGAATTGATTAAAAATGGTGGTCGGAGAGTATGCCTATTTCTGAAACGTGGAAATGGTTATGTGCCAGAATATGGTGGGTTGCCCTATGAAAATGTTACTTTCTCCAATACTATCACTCCATGAGTGATTGCTTCCTCTCTCTTGTCTTTTTTTCTGTTAAGATCTGGAAATTGTTTCTTTTTTTCACAAATGTCTTATGTCTCTGTACAGTTTTTGGTTCTAATCTGCTGATACTAATTCTGTACATTTGCTATTTTCCTTTAAAATGGTCTGGAGTAAATATAAGTACAGGCAGGACAACATCGTTTCCCAACAGGAATATTTAACTTTATTGAATTCCTCATTGCTCCAATGCCTACTGAGTATACAACAAAAAACAAACTGTTTGTTAAATGGGGATAAAACCACAATTTGAGTTTCTGTTTAGGAGCCAAAACTTGATTGAATAATTCTTTAATTATCAATATTTAGTTTTCCATTAACAGCACACTGTAATCTTGCTTACCTTTAAAAACAATTACGTAAGTGCAAAATACTTGCAATCTGCAGTACTTGTACTCCAGACCTTTATGATGGAATTTTCTATTTAACAAGCTGGTTACCCAAAAGATACCTTCAGATGCTCTTCATGATTTATTTAATGTCTTGCTGCTTCTTTGAAAGGTTTGTGAAGTTTTACAGGAGAATATGAAGCTGAATTTTAACACCTAAATCTACTAACACCTCTCTTGATTTCAAATGAATGGAATTAATTATTATTTTTAAAAAAAAACTATAGTTACCAAAAATAGAATTCTAAACTTCCCGACTTTTTTTTAACCTCCGTCGAAGTGATGGGTCTCACCTATCTGTAAGGGTATATATTTTTGTAACAAGTTCTGTAATTAATTTTAATATGATACATAACGTTCCATTGGATTTAAATGTAGTTTGTAAATATTTAAATGAGTCATTGTTTATATGCCATTTTGACTTACTGTATTGTGATAAAAAAAAAGAATGCATTTCCCAGTAGAACTTCCTGGTGCTCTTTTTTTCTGTATTCTTTGGTCTTGCAACTGCTGTCTTTGCAGTCTAATTGTTTTTGCCTGGACAATCTGACTGGAACAATAATAAACATCTTTCCACGATCAACAGAGTGATCAATCCTGTTGCTGCTTACTAATAGGGAATCTAAATCTATCTTCTGCTCTTTTTCTCTCTCGTCTTTTCTGGGTGCTGGGCTCTTCGTTCTGCCCTCAGCGATGATACCTCCTAATCTCTCCTCATGCATGAGAAGTGACAAGCACGGGGAGTCTTGCTTCTACTTAATGGGCCCTAATCAAAATACGGTTGGTAGACAAATCAATATTTGCTGCTTCCATCTTGCTTCCTTATATAGAAATATATAAAGGCTCATACTGTGTTCCATTTATATCCATTCAGCCATATATCCATGAATATGCTTATGTTCATCAGTGTAGGTTTCCAACTGATCATGCGAGTAGGATTCATTCATTAAGCCGACATTTGTGGGACGTAGCTGTTTAAGAAGAACCTGGTGTTTTTGTATTTAATATAATTCTGTTTTCACAAAGATGGAACATCATTTACAATTGGATAAGTCCACCATTTCCGTTAGTACACCTTGATTCCACAAACTGAAATTAATGGTGTTGTTTAAAAATTATATCGATGTTGTAAGCAATCGCCCCAAGTCTTTATTTTAAGAGGTAAATATTCAATGATTTTGCAGAATAAGGAGGCATAAAACTGAACATTTCATTTCAAATTTTGTTTTCTTATGAAACCTTGAAAAGCACATCCATAGAACATTGGAGTATTTGATTATACTTTAGAGAATATCACCAGAACTTTCACCAGCCATAGCGTAACGGAACATTCTGGATTGGCTGGCTGCTGTTAGCTTGTCTGATTTTATTTTTCTTTCATTTGAAGTCAGTAGAAAGCAAATTGTGGGTAACCTGTGTTGTCCGCTATATTTATCTCAAATTTAGATGATGCACTTTGGAAGTTCTTCATTTGAAGCTATGGTGAAGTTTCAAAATTGCATATCATACCAATTCCCATTATGTGGATGAGAACAGCAAGACATTTTGTCACAAATAATTCATTCTTTTTGTCATTTGTTTTATAGAGCCCTGTTTATTGGTTTGAAATTGACAAACCTAAATTTTGCTGATTTTGACATGTGAATCAAAATTGTTATATTGAAATACAGATGTTTACTTTCTGTACTTATATTAGGATTTATTTTGTTGATAGAATTGCAAGTCTTTAGACTAATTTCGAGCCAGTATATGATATATAAGCTCTATTCTGGTATTAAGTGTCTTTAAGTGTTTCTTGAAAAATACAATGCACGCTGTTCGCTGAGGACCCTGTATGTTAAAAATTTCAACTCCACATTCAATATTCCTACATTTGGTATGTTTATTAACATGCTACCTCTGTAACCCAACATAAACACGTTAAAAGTGTTTTCCTACAGAAAAGGGAAAAACAAATAAGGCTACCATTACATGACGTCCAATTTGTCTTTTGGATCAGAAGCTTGAATGTGTGAATTAATGTATAACACGAAAAGTGGAATCGGATCCTTCACAAGTGCATAAAAGAAGAGGTTAGATCATGGAATAATGGTATATTAGTGACTCTACCATTTGATATATGAAGAAGATGCAATACCAAGGATTGTATGCAAACTAAATTAGCTAATGAAGAATGACATGTCCTGGCCCAGTCACCCAGCACAATGTTTAGTTTAGCCTGTGACTCTTGACTTGGGATTTAAAATGGTTTCAAATATAATTAATGTTAGAAGGGATGCAACGTGGCCTCGAGTTTGGTTTGAAACTGGGACTCTGACCTTAAAGATCAACAAGGTCGTCTATGTGTGAAAGCAGAGGAGATGGGAGAGATTCTAAACAAATATTTTGCATTTACTGTGGGAAAAGACATGGAAGCAAGGGAACTCAGGGAAATAAATTTTGATGTCTTGCAAACTGTCCACATTACATAAGTGGAGGTACTGGAGGTCTTAAAAAGCATAAAGATAAATAAATCTCTGGAATCTGACTGTATATCAGGACATTGTGGGAAGATAAGGAAGAAATTGCAGCACCCTTAGCCGAGGTATTTGTATCACATACAGCCACAGGTGAGATGCTGGAAGACTGGAGAGTGGGTAATGTTGTTCCTTTATTTCGGAGAGACTGCAAGGAGAAACCTGGGAACTACAGACCAGAGGGTCTGACATCAATGGTGGTTGGTTTGTTGAAGAGGATTCTGAGAGACAGGATTTACATGCATTTGGAGAGGCAAGAACTGATTAAGGATTATCAGCATGGCTTTATGCATGGGAAATTGTGGTTTTTGAGGATGTGACCTAGAAGTTAGATGATGTCTACATGGTCTTTAGTAAGTCCTTTGACAAGGTTCTGCATGGTATACTAGTTAGTAAAGTTAGATCTCATGGGGTTCACGGAAAGCTTGCCAATTGTATACAAAATTGGCTTTACAGTAGGTGACATAGGATGGTGATGGAGGGTTTGTTTATTGGACTGGAAGCCAATGACCAGCAGTGCTCTACAGGGATCAGTGTTGTGTCAGCTGTTGTTTGTTATTTGTATAAGCAATTTGGATGAGAATGAATGAGGCATGGTTAGTAAGTTTGTGGATGACAC
Organism: Chiloscyllium punctatum; assembly: GCF_047496795.1. Classification (NCBI taxonomy): domain Eukaryota; kingdom Metazoa; phylum Chordata; class Chondrichthyes; order Orectolobiformes; family Hemiscylliidae; genus Chiloscyllium; species Chiloscyllium punctatum. The sequence continues at coordinate 43,804,443 of NC_092750.1, read as the reverse complement.
CAAAATATAGTAGACAGTGAAGAAGGTTATCAAAGATTACAAAGGGATCTTGATCAATTGGGCCAGTGGGCCAAGGAGTGGCAGACGAGTTTAATTTAGAAAAATGTAAGGTGTAACACTTTGGTAAGACGAACAAGGTCAGGATTTATACAGTTAAGGATAGGGTCCTGGGAAGTGTGATCGACAGAAAGATCGAGGGGTTACGGTACATAATTGCCTAAAAATTCTGTCATAAGTAGACAGAGTCGTAAAGAAGGCATTTAGAATGCTTGCTTTCATTGCTCAGACCTTTGAGTACAAGAGTTGGGACGTCATGTTGAGGTTGTACAGGATATTGGTGAGGCTATTTTTGGAGTTCTGTGTGCAGTTTTGGTCACCCTGCTGTGGGAATGATAGTATTAAATTGAAGAGGGTGCAGAAAAGATTTACAAGGATATTAGTGGGACTGGAAGGTTTGAGTTATGAGGGGAAGCTGGATAGGCTGGGACTTTTTTCATTGGAGCTTAGGCCAGATCTTGGAGGAGAAGTGTTAGGCTGGCCATGAACATGGACAGGAGAGTTTATATGGAAGGAGATATTGATGGAGGAGAGAAGGGCTGTGAACTCACTGAAAAGATGGTAAAATTGAAGGGTGACCTTTAAGAAAGGTTTATAAAATAGTGAGGGGCATAGATAAGGTGAATACCAAAGGTCTTTTCCCTGGAGTAAGGGAGTTCAAAACTAATGGGCACAGTTTTAAGGTGAGAGGAGAAATATTTAAAAGGGACTTGATGGGTAAATTTTTCACACAGAGGGTGGTTCGCATGTGCAATGACTGCCAGAAGAAGTGCTAGATGTAGGTACAGTTACAACATTTAAAAGACATTTGGACAGGTACATGAATAGGAAATGTTTAGAAGGATATGGGCCAAACACAGGTAAATGGAACTAGTATGGTTTGGGAAACATGGTCAGCATGGACGAGTTGAACCGAAGAGTCTGTTTCCATGCTGTATGATTCGATACACCAAGTTAACCCATCACTTTAAAGAAATGCTCCAGAGAATGTGTACAACTGTATAGTTTTAGTATTATCAAAAGGTTAAAAAGTACCTGGACAGTCAGCTGGGAGCAGTTTAGCTGTTACAACTAAACAACAGTGATTTGGGAGGATTTAGAGACTTTACAGTGATCCCCAAGTTATCTTGTTCATCTTAAAGTGTCAGTGTTCTCCAAGAAGTAAAGTGATGATTGAAACACTAGGACATACTATTGGGAGATTAAAATGATCATTTAAGTTTCTTTGAGTTCCAATTTTCAGTATGTAACTTGAAAGATATTTGAATAAGGTTATATTTAATAACATTATTGTCCTTTCTGTGGATATACTTGTGATACTTCTTTGCTAAATGCCCGAAGTTCCTAGGTTTGATTAAGTATTAATGTTTGCAGGATCTGAAAAAGTTTTTTTCAGAAAATATGAAGAAAATGAGTTCCTCTGTTTTCTTCACTTTGGCTGTTTCTCCTCTCTTCCCAGCTCCGAGATTATCTGATGACATAGGCATATTTGGAATCCCAGAGATGGTCTGTATAAATAAACTGACCTGAAAATGACAAACCGTCTATGTTTCAGCAACAACCTGGCACAAAACTGACAAAAGATTCAAAATCTAAGCTGCTATCTTTGGCTCCTGGATCTAATTCTGTGTCCATTCTACACAATATGTGTACTACACAGGAACATTTGAGAAAGCTACGAAACTCCTAATTTCAAATAAATTGTTCCACTGTTGATTTAGCCTGAACCTTGCCATCTGTCTAGTGAGTTCACAGCCCTTCTGTCCTCCATTAATATCTCCTTCCATAAAGGCTTTCCTGTCCATGTTCATGGCCAGCCTAACTCTCTCCTCCTCCCAGATCCCTCTATCATTTAAATCATTGATAAAGCCATCTCTAACTATTTTTATCACATCCCCTACCATTCTCAAGCCCCTTTTAACCCCACCACTGTTCTCATCTGAAATATCTCTTCCCAAAATCACTTAGAACAATATTTCACAATTTTCTCCTTTGTCTGGTCTCTAGCCTTGCATTTGCCATAACGCTTCTACAGATACGGGTTTGATCAATCAACTCTCATATCTACCTTTAATACCCTAGTAACACCTTTCATAGTTATTTCCTTTGGTACCACAGGGTGCAGTCTTTAATGTTTTGGTGCACAAGTGATTTAGCCATTCATCAACAGGTCTGGATGATCCACTTTTAAACAAAATGGGTCCTCTTTTCCTGTGCCAAATCTGCTTACTATTCCTGAAACACAAAAATAACTTTGACTGTTTTTCTCTAATATCATGTCTCTCCTAAAATTCCCCCTCCACCTTTTCAATCTCACCTTCAAGTGTACAGTAACTTACGTGTGTCTGAAATTTAAATCTCTTCAGATGCCTCTGAAACTTTCCTTTACCACAGCCATGAAGCTGACTTTTTTTCCACCTTTTCTCCTATATCCCATCATGCCTTCTCCAAGCTCAGCTTGTCTTTGAGGGACATTGCCTTGTTCCTGGGACCTATTTTCCCTGAACTAGTGACCACTCCTTTTCCTGACTTCTACTTGACCTTATTTCGGCGATGTTTCCCTCTTAGATACTGTCGATCTCCTTCCCTTTCAAATCTCCCACAATTGTTCACTGCCTCATAAATTTCATTTTTGGTTGTTCTATCCTTGCAAATTGCTGCCCATCACCCTTCATTTCCTTTCTTCTTCAAGTTCTGGGAACATGTCATCTCCTCACAAATTCATCTTTCCCAGACATTCATGTTTGAACCTCTCCAATCGAATTTTCAAACGGCAGCAATGTGAAAATGGATCTAATCAAAATCACAAATTACCTCCTATGCAATTGTAACTGTGTTGCATAATCCATCCTAATCCTTCATAATCGTATTCCAACTTTGCCATAGTTGACCACACCATTCTCATCCAAAATATTTTCTTTGCTTATTCATCTCAATAGTACTGTGTTTCTGCACTTACCTATCCAATCAGAGAATCTCCTGTGATGGCTTCTCTTCCAAACCCCATACGATTACCTCTCGGGCCTGCTACCTTCTCTCCTGAGTCATTTTTTTATTTCTCATTGATAATAAAATTAGAAAAAAAAATCAAACTTCACGTGTACACTGATGGCCAGCTCTACCTCACCACTAACTTGCAAGTGCCCTTTGCTGCATCTGTTGACTCAAGACTACTGGTCTGACATAAAATCCTGGATAAGCCAAAACCTAATTCAGTTAAACACCAGGAAGGCAATAGCCATTCCATGGTCACATTCCATTTCCTAATCATTGATTAAGGTTGTATCAGTGTGTGCACAATCTTAATCTTCAGTTGACCATGCAACCCATATTCTCTCCATCAAGAAAAACACAGACTTTAACTCCTGTAATATCACTCAGCCACACCCCTTCCTCAGCAGAAACCCTCACTCATGTGGACTCGATTCCAATGTGCACCTAGCTAGTCTTAGAGCTTCTATTGTCAAAAAAATTAAAGCTCTGCTGTCCCAATGCTAATGCTAACCCGTTATCCCACACCTTGTCATGTATTCATTCTCAAATAGAGCCACTGTAAAATTCTCATCCACATGTTCAAATCATTGCTTCATCCCACGGCTATGTCTCTAACATTCCCCCATTTAACCCTTTCCTTAAAACTGGACTTTTTACTATCTCTATTCACATTATCATTGCTGACCATGTATCCTATTGTCTTGGCCCTCAGCCTTGGAATTTCCTAAATATTTTTGATTCTTCAATTCTCCGTCCTCCATTCAGACACTGTTCAAAATTTCCCTCTTCTCCAATCGTAATGCCTTATGCTTTGAATTGGTGTCAACATTTCTTCAATTATGGGAATTTAACATATTAAAGGAGTTACACAAATATTAATAACTGTTGAACATCCAAGAAATCTGCAGCCTCCAAGCTAGTGAATTTGTGATTGTAGACAGACCATTGGACAAAACAAAAGTACAGATAGGGTAGCATCTTGATTAAAAAGGAAAGAAAATCTTACATCAACATTACTGTCTCATCTATGACGCCACATTGTGGTATGAAGGAGCCTGAATGGTAATTTATCTAACCTCTTGAGTGCTGACTGTTTCAGGAAGTGACTATCCATGTTTAAAAAAAAGTATTCTATTCAAATAAAAAAAAGATATATTGAAAAAATGCCAGCACATTAAATATAAAATCATAAGATGTGTGGCACTGTGCCCATTAGAAGATAATCACTGTTGATTAAACTGAACATCTTCCCATGATCTATAACATGATTAATGTGAGCCTCAATACAAAATGGGATCATTAGAAGACAGAACTGGGCTGTTCAGCCAATGTGTGTGCTCTACCTGAGCCTCCTTCAACTTCAGTTATTCCATCTTACCCCATTGATATATCATATTCTTCTCCATGCAGTTATCCTTCATAAATTTGTACGATTGATCTGAAACAATCTATGTGGAGGGCTTTTGCCCGAAACGTCGATTTCGAAACTACCTGGATGCTGCCTGAACTGCTGTGCTCTTCCAGCACCACTAATCCACAATCAATGTGGTAGCCAGTTCCATATTCTTTACATTCTGAATAAAAAAAGTTTCTCCTGAACTGTATGTTGGATTTATTAGGGGCTATCTCCCACTCTGCCAAGGACATGCAGACACTCCCTCACCACCCGACATCTGGAGGAAAAACGCCTCATCTTCCGCCTTGGAACACTTCAACCTCAGGGCATCAATGTGGATTTCACCAATTTCCTCACTTCCCCATCTTACCCCAGTTCCAACCTGCCAGCTCAGTACCATCCTTATGACCTGTCCTACCTACCAATCTTCCTTGCCGCCTATCCGCTCCACGCTCCTCTGCGACCTATCACCTTCATTCCCACCTCCATCCACCTATTGCACTCTCAGCTACCTTCTCCCCAGCAGCCCCCACCCCCACCCTGGAGGCTCCCAGCCTCATTCCTGATGAAGGGATCCTGCCCGAAACGTCAATTTTCTTGCTCCTCAGATGCTGCCTGACCTGCTGTGCTTTTCCAGCACCACTCTAATCTTATCTCCTATTTTGGTCAAGTTTGGACTTTATTCACATGCGGAAACATCACTTTCTATTCTTAAGTGACAATATAACCTTGAAAACTATTACTGGGCTGTCTCAATTTTTTTTAATTGTTCAAATTTATTCAGTCTTTCTAATCCTTTTACAAGTTTGGTATTATCACTTTCAAACTACCAATTGGGCAAGGCAGAAAAGCGGAGCTGCAGTCACACATAGACTGTGATTATATAAAATGTTGTAGCAAGTGCTGAAGGATCAGAATGGCCTACTGCTCCTATTAAGTTCTTATATAATGCATTTTTTCCAGTGTTTTTGTATCTTTTTCATGAATTATTGCAGGCAAGTTGCTTCCTCAAAGTTCTATATAAGATTGATATAACTTCTTTGCTTTATAAGTTAGATTCCACCAGAAGTTAACCCCAGTATTTGGTTGATACTTTTTATTGCTTTGTTAATTTGTATTGTCACCTTCAATAATTCTCAAATTTATTTCTGGATTCTTTTAACACCTGTGCACCATTTAGATACTTGATTTCCAAAGACTTTCTGTGGAGCCGCAGAAAAAGTGGGAGATACTAAATGCGTATTTTGCAACAGTACTTTCCATGAAAAAGGACATGGAAGATATAGAATGTAGGAAATGGATAGTAACATCTTGAAAAATGTCCATATTACAGAGGAGGAAGTACAGGATGTCTTGAAATGCATGAAAGTGGATCAATCCCCAGGACTTGATCGGGTGTACCTAGAACTCTGTGGGAGGCTAGGGAAGTGATTGCTGGGCCTCTTACTGAAATACTTGTATCATCAATAGTCACAGGTGAGGTGCCGGAAGACTGGAGGTTGGCTAACGTGGTGCCATTGTTTAAGAAGGGTGGTAAGGGCAAGCCAGGGAACTATAGACCAGTGAGCCTGACGTCGGTGGTGGGTAAGTTGTTGGAGGGAATCCTGAGGGACAGGATGTGCATGTATTTGGAAAGGCAAGGACTGATTAGAGGATTGATGAGGGCAGAGCGGTAGATGTGATCTATATGGACTTCAGTAAAGCATTCGACAAGGTTCCCCATGGGAGATTGGTGAGCAAGGTTAGATCTTATGGAATACAGGGAGAACTAACCATTTGGATACAGAACTGGCTCAAAGGTAGAAAACAGGGTGGTGGTGGAGGGTTGTTTTTCAGACTGGAGGCCTGTGACCAGTGGAGTGCCACAAGGATCAGTGCTGGGTCCTCTACTTTTCATCATTTATTTAAATGATTTGGATCTGAGCATAGGTATAGTTAGTAAGTTTGCAGATGACACCAAAATTGGAGGTGCAGTGGACAGTGAAGAGGGTTACCTCAGATTACAGCGGGATCTTGATCAGATGGGCCAGTGGGCAGAGAAGTGGGAAAGCAAATCTTAGCAGGACTTATACACTTAATGTTAAGGTCCTTGGGAGTGTTGCTGAACAAAGAGAACTTGGGGTGCAGGTTCATAGCTCCTTGAAAGTGGAGTCGCAGGTAGATAGGACAGTGAAGAAGACGTTTGGTATATTTTCCTTTATTGGTCAGAGTACTGAGTACAGGAGTTGGGAGGTCATGCTGTGGCTGTACAGGACATTGGTTAGGCCCTGTTGGAATATTGCCTGGAATTCTGATCTCCTTCCTATCGGAAAGATGTTGTGAAACTTGAAAAGGTTCAGAAAATATTTACAAGGAAGTTGCCAGTGCTAGAGGATTTGAGCTATTGGGAGAGGCTGAACAGGCTGGGGCAGTTCTCCCTGGAGCATCAGAAGTTGAGGGGTGACCTTATAGATGTTTACAAAATCATGAGGGGTATGGATAGGATAAATAGACAAATTCTTTTCCCTGGGGTGAGGGAGTCCAGATCTAGAGGGTATAGGTTTAGGGTGAGAGGGGAAAGATATATAAGGGACCTACGGGGCAACGCTTTCACGCAGAGGGTGCTGTGTGTATGGAATAAGCTGCCCGAGGAACTGTACTGAAGGCTAGTACATTTGCAACATTTAAGAGGCATTTGGATGGGTATATGAATAGGAAGAGTTTGGAGGGATATGGGGTGGGTGCTGGCAGGTGGGACTAGATTAAGTTGGGATATCTGGTCTGCATGGATGGGTTGGACCGAAGCGTCTGTTCCGTGTTGTACATCTCTATGACTGTCTGACTAGGTAACTATCTTATTCTTAATAGAAAAGCACACTAACATCTAATTGCCTATACAGGTTTGATGTTCTCTTGTATTTTGTTGCAACACACGTCTGCATTAACTATTTCCCGAAATTTGGTGTCATCCCTAAATATTGTTATTAATTTTCCGTGTCCAAATCATCTATAGATAAGAGTAAGTGATATTGGTCCCGGCGTCAATTCCTGTGAACCATTACTTACCACCATCTTGCAATCATCTGAGTAGCGCCTATTATTCTCTGTTTTCTGTCTAACCAATTTGCTCTCCGCTATGCTGCTTGTCCCCTGATTCCATATGCTTTGACTTTGCAACTTTACCTGACTTCTACTAGCAGGACCTTACTGCAGTCTTTTTAACCCAGTTAAAACTTCTCTCAGATTTGAATAAGAATTCCTATTAGCAATTCCCATTTTATTCCATTTAGAAGCTGGTGCTGTTTTAACATGTACTACAAGTTTGTGAGCTGGAAAATATGTTGTTGTTTTTCTGGAAATGTATGTCCAGTGACCCTCTAATATCTTCAAATGAGAGTTGCATATTAGTCTTTCAACTTACTAGCCAAGTGGAGCAAGTCTGTTAGGTGTCCTAGCAGCTAAAATTTTGAGATGGTCAGCTCCACTTGTTCATTGACAGTGCCATTAAGGCTGTAAACAATACATGGTTTAAAGGAAAGTAATTTCACCCCTTCATCTCAAAAGTTCAACAGTTAAGAAATTGTCCACGATGGAGATTAGTAAAGCAAGAATGAGTGACTTGCTTCAGTTTAAATACCAGATGTCTGCTGGTTAAATATTTCAAGTGGGACCCAGTAAAACATTTGTGCTGTCATGAAAAAGGTAGCCCAATGAAGTTTGGTCCATGGAGCTTTTCCCTTCCTGCATTCTCTGGTAACAAAACAAAATAGTGTGAACATATTTAAAATGTCGTATTTAATAATCCCTGGTTCAGTTTGTTTCCCATGGATTTATATGACTACTTTATCAGGTTTCCCCTTTTGCCAATTTCAGAATGGTTTTAATTGTTTGAAATATCACTTTAAATTTTTACCCTCGTTAAGCAAAACAAAACAAAAATAAATTAGGAACTAATCAGATTTTCAGATCTATTTTCCTTTAGTCACTAAAGTGAGAAAATATGTCAAACCAATATGTTTTGCACACAATCTGTATGCTGTCAATGCATATATACCCTCCTACTATCGGTTATTTAGATTTTATGGAATTACAGCTTATTTCTGTGCAAATCAATGCAAAGGTTTTTTTAGTAGAAGAATCTTTCTACATACCAAACTGACCTATGACTGTTTGTGTCCAAATTCTGATTCAATTATGCAATATTATTTTGATTAAATTTATCAATAAAAATGAATTTGCGTGTACATAATTGAACAAATTAACCACAGTTTTTCCAAACATTTTACAATAAATGCAACCTCAAGAAAGGAGGAATAAATACGAAATTGCTGCAAGTGCTGGAAACACTTAGAATCATTAGAAGTGAAAAGTGCTATTTGTGCATGGATTTTCCTGATTGTCCAACAAGGCTTTAATAGAAGGTTAGCCAGAGGGCTTGGAAAGTTGTGTTGGCTCAATTACATACAGTCCATTAAGGAATAGTCAGGTGGACTGTATCAAGAGTGACACTTTATTGTGGTTTTTGCAAAGAAAGCTAACTGTTAGGTGGGAGGAATTTCAACATACTGTCAGTCCAATTTGTCAAGTTGTTGTAAACGTTTGGCATCATCTGCTGTTTGCCCATATAGCTGCCTTTAACTTTTTCTCTGTTGTTCTCCTACCCCTCTGCACCTGCTCTCCAATTTTCCAGACATCTTGTTGCTGTTATCAGCCAGAAGAAAGTGCTTTTCTTTCTTGCTGTTCAGTTGATCTCCAGGATCTGCAGACCTCACTTTTTCCTTACTATTCAGTTCGCAAAGATTGAATAAAATTGAACTTGTAAATTGTGTACAACTCTGTTCCTAGCAGTATTTATGATAGGAAGCCCTGCCTTTGAAGAAGAACAAGAATCAGCACTGCATTGTGTCAACTCGCCATCATCTTAAAACAATATAAAAGCTGTGCGTCCACTTCCTTCCATAAATATCAATTTCTTTCATTCAAATAAATTTTGAATCTTTATTAGTATTGAGTGGTTTGAATGTTTGAAGGTTATTTTTCTTAAGGCTTGCTACACACTAATTTTGTGTGAATGATGTCGTCCCCGTATGAGACCTGTTACTGAGATTGAATCTGATACTTAATGCCCTTTTGTGGAGCCTTTTCAATTCTCACATGGCAAGTGAGATTTTGGCAATTCCAAATATTAACTATTTTTTGTCACAAAATACACATACAGTGGGCCACCTCTTTATATTCCATATCCTCCTAATGGTCTGTTTACACATATGGAATTTGTTGCATTACAGTAGAAAATGGTGAGGAGGTATTTTCTTCTGAGGGCACAAATTACTAATTCATTATTCTTCGTAGGAAAATTGTAGTTTTCATTCTAAATTGCCTTTTTCTGACATTTACTGATAATGATGTGTTATTTTCAATTGGCGAGGCTCAGAAAAGGGCCATTTTCTTCCTTTTAAAAAAAATTTTAAGTTCTTTTCCTTGTTTCTTCAAATTATGGCAGAAAAAACGGGAGAGCTGCTTCCAAACCAATATCAATCCACGTATGTAACCAGACACTTGAAGCTGCAGGAGAGTGAGAGCACAGAAATGAGTAATAAGTGTCAGATTTTCTCAATCTTCATTTGAAGAAGTGGCTGGCTTGCACTCAATGGAGTAGAGTTTGACTTCAGACATTAGTGAAAAAGGATTACCATTGCATTGGCTGCAGGTTGCATACCTGATCTTCTGGTCAGTGCTGTTACCTTTAGTGGAATTGAATGTCGGATGAGCTGTGCAATGAATTCTTAGCAATTAATTAAGTAGTTGATAAATGCTAGAGTTTAGCTATCCTCAGCACATGAAGATTATGTATCCTGAGATTCATTGCCAAAATGAGATCCCCTGCATAACCAACTCATTAAACGCACTAGCTTCTCTTCCTCGATAGTGACTATGAAAGCTCACAATGGAAATGCTAATAAAGATTCTTCAAAAAGTGATGGAGCAGAAGAATACACTTGAATTTATTAATTTTTTTCTTAATATTGTACTGTTGTGCGCAAGTGTTATTTTTGTTTCAGCCAGTGAAATTATATACGGGAGGACGTTTTAACTCTTAGCCCCACTGTGAGTGGAGAACAAAAAACTGTTGGGTGTGTATGAAACCCAATATTTCTACACACATTGCTCAGTTTTAAATTGACAACATACATCTGATATTACCAAAATGTTCCCCACTCTTAAGTCAGCCTGATTCATAGGCTCATTTTACAGTCAGGCAGGGAGCAAGTAGGTCTGATTGCCAACCTGGAGATGATAAGGTTTTTGGAGGGGTGCAAATGTGGATTTAATCACAAGCCTGTCCAAACCATATCCCTGGGAGATTATGGAATGTTACCATCTTGTGGTTGGTAGAGTCCAATCCCAAGGTGTGTGTGGGGAGTGGGGTGAAGGAGGGTTTGGAGAATGAGGTAGAAGACAGAATCCGATGCTCCAGCTGCTTGAAGATGAAAAGTAGCACTCAAGTGGAAAGAAAGAATGTTCCATGTGTGTGTCCTCACCCTTGCTGCAGCTGCTGGTCAGCCCGGTTTGAAAAAAACCCTGCCATATATGCAACATCTGATGTCTCCTGTCTTATTGACTTACTTAAGATGCCAGCCTAAGAATGGATTGGCTTCCCACCACTTGAGTAGAAGGTTGAAAGCAGTGAATTAGTGGATGTGCTTTTCCTAACACACAGTTTCTCCCCTCACCCTCCACTCCATCATCACAAATGCATCCAATCCCACCAGCTCCCCCATGTTAAAACTCCCCCATTACTACTGAATATTTCACCATAGGCTTGTGCAATAAGTTAATTCATTGCTATTTTAGAAATCCATTTGTTTCTTTTAATCTTTTTGAAAGATAAAAGAACCAGGTAGATATTACTTTTCTGAGTTCAACTATATTCTTCTGTGTACTATTATCTTGGAGGTGTGCTCTCTTCTGTCTAGTCTAGCATGCAATAATTAGATGTTCATTTATCAGCAGCCACTGTGATGCAAATGCTGCATTCTATAACTAATCTCTACAAGTGCAGAATGAAAATGAGATATTCTAATCTGCAAATATTTATATTAATTTGAATTCCTAGACTATTTTTGCCACTCAAATTGTACCCCAGTCCAGCTAAGTACAAAACAGCATTTAAAATCTTGACAGAAAGGCATCTCCTTTAAGTTTCATGAATTCCTTTTTCCTCTCAGATACATTTTTTAAATGTTTCTTTTCATTAATGGACTATTTTAGTAAGGTTTAGTTTCCAGTTCCTCAGTTTGAATAGTCTCATACTGTTGGCAATAGTCTTTTACCTCAAACACTCAGCGCAGCCATACAACGTGTTTTTCTCTCTCTCTCTATTGCAGGAAGATATTTTAAGAGACAAAATGAAGATGAAAATAAATCTAATTATTTCTAATTATTTTTAAAAGAATTATGAAGCTGACATATGCAGGTTGCTGTATTTGCAATACAGTATTGTGGGATAACCTTAATTTGTGATATATATAGGAAAATATTATAATGCAGAACATTTCATTAGCCAATGTTATAAAATAGAAAGTAAAGCCAATGCTGATAAAGAGATTCAGCTTTGTGCTCTGGGTTTACAAAAGACCCTGGTGCATAGAATATATTACATTGTAATCTACTGTTATATTCATCACAAATGCAGTTTCTGGTATAACCAGTGCTTAATTGTAGGAGCTGCAGCAACCTACAGACTCCAAAGCCATCTCCTCATCTGTTACGGTGCATTGCATATACCAAAAATCCTCAACATGTTATGAAAGATCTATAAGCTCAAAATAATCAGGGACCTGGCTGGCTGGAATGTCATGTGACTTGCACTGTACTGCTAGTATTTAGCAATACTACTAATGGGGTTTCATTTCACTGAGCAATTCTCTTTGTTCATATAGACAGATGTAAAAGATAGTGCAAATGAATGTTCTCTCATTGACATCATATTTTAGCATATATAAAACCTAGCTTACCTTTATTTAAACCCAACATCAAGGTAATTGTAGCATCACACTACTTTTGTTTGAACAATTTAACATTGGTCAACTCAAACTAAATTTAATCAAAAATATCTAAATGATTGTCTAAAATATATTCAAATTGTGTATACAGCCGTCATTTTACATTATTTTAAAATGCAGCTAAATTGTTCAGCAAACATTAAATTCTGATTGAAATATTTAGGACAGTTCCCTGCTTTTAAAACATAAACTAATAAAATTATATATAGCAACAATCCCGATTAAAATCTATTTCATGCCTATTTCCCACTGTATATATTAACAATCATTTTACTTCAACTCCAAATAACAGTCAACTATGGAAGGCTGAAAAAACCATGCATTAGGGCAGTTTGGATTAGTCTGATGGAAGTACAATATCTATTTAATGGTGTGAGCAATCCACAATGTTCTTCAGATTATGTTGAAAATTGAAAGAATGGTTGAAACAAATTACAATTAACTTACAATGAAACTGGCAATGGACTATTCCAACCTAAATATCACTAAATATCTGCCAACTGTCTGTTTGTTGGGATCTGACTATTATCTGTTCACTTCACCAAAAGAAAATCAGTTCTTCTAACACCTCTGAGCCAATACATCCGTAGTTGATGAGCAAAGTTAAAAATCACACAACACGTCGTCCAATAGGTTTATTTGGAAGCATTAGCTTTCGAAGTGCTGCTCCTTCATCAGGTTGTGGAGTACAGGATCATAAGACACCAGAATTTATAGCAAAAGTGTGACAGTGTCATGGAGCCGTAATGATGTATTAAATAAATTTAGATTGTCTTTCATCTTTTAGAATAGAATATGCTAGTTTCAGTTCTTTAATATGTAAATCCCAGAACTCCTTTTAAGTTACATTCTCAAGATAGCTTTAGCTTTTCTAACAGTAAGTGCCATCTCAGCTCAGACAATGCCTTAAAGGTGTGAGGTTAAAGTCAGTCTGTGTCCCATTGTTAAGTGAGACTGATTCGATTTCTAAAGTGGGACTTACAGAATCTTACATGAATTTATGCAGTTTTTGAGGTTGGACTATAACCTGCTGTTGTGTGATTTTTAACTTTGCTCACTCCAGTCCAACACCAGCAGCTCCACATCGTTATTTGTGAGGACAGAGTTTTTATGTTTAAATCTCAATTTTGGCTAGCTAATGTAAATTGCACATATACTATTCCATGCAAGTAAGATTTAACTGTACCTTTACAAAGATACCTAAATTAATATGTGCAATGTTTAGTGTTTAGTCAGGTCTGTAAAAAAAATGGTGTCCCTTAATCTTATCTCTTGTTAAAGTTATTTCATTGAAGAAGCACATTGAGCTAGATTTAGTGCAGCTTGTCGTAACAAAAATGTCAGCCAGGCCTACTTATTCAGTCAGTCTTCTGGTGGTGGGGGATGTTGGTGAGAAGCTCATTAGTGAACCAATTGGCATCCATTTTCCCTGAGACCACCCATTTTAGCGGTGCCTCAGGGATTTAACAGGCATGACGTGCCTTTTCCACATTCTCAGCAAACTGTTGAAAGGAGGTCCGATATTTGGCTGATCAGGGAACCGGCATCAAGAAGGAGTACTGAAAGCCAGTCCCCTGCCCCTTCTTTCTTGAAGATCACCCTCATCACTATTCTGTGTCTGCAGTCCCACAGGCCTCTGGTCCATGCTTTGGTGTCACCCCTCTAATTGTGATTGACCAGCACCTTCTGGCAGATTGGATTTCTGTCACTGGGGACCTCAATTATGGGGAAAGTTCAATAGTGGTCACTTGAAGTGCTTGCATTGATTCCACCATGCATCTCTGACTCTCCTGTGGACCAAGACCCCTGTCAGCCAAAACATTCTAGCACATTCTTCCTGAGGAGCATTCACTATCTAAAGCCATATTTCCATTTCTATATATTGTAAAATAAAGGTTAATAAGGATAGTTGAAGTGATTAGACATTGTACAAGGTAAATGACCTGATGCTTTTTGTTAAATCGACTATTCTAAAAAAAATCCATAGCTTTCAGACTGTCAGAATAATGTACAATTACAAGTGGTCTTGTGATCATTCAAGAAATATTTATTGTTGTTGGAAGAAAGAGCAAAATTGCACAAGGAAAATCAACTGTTTATAGACACATTTGTCATCTTTTTAGGCATGTTCAAACTCTTATAAGTTGTTGGAATATAACACAAATGTAAATTACCTTTCTCTTTGCTATTTCTCAGCATTAAGCTTTGTTAGATTGCACTTTAGTATTAAGATTACAATCTATATTGGTTAATATGTTCAAATTCGAGGAGGTTATTGAAGTTTTCTTTACTATTGGAAATCTGGCTATCCACAAAGTCCTGGATTTATCAATGTTGAGAATAGAAAATCAGTAAAGGAAAGTCTTGAGTTAAGGTTAAAAACATGATGAAAGCACAAGGCAACTGCTTGATTAGAGAACTGGCATTTCTTATGTTTGGATGGATTTCTCTTCAGTATCAGTTTAAGGGTATAATCCCGTAGGTTTGGATCATTCTCAGTATTGTAGGACCATAAAGGACACTGTATTTGAGTAATAGGAATGGGGTATTGACAACATTTTTTACTCAAAATATTATTGCAGATAACATAAACCTCAATTGTTCATTGTATGCTGCTGTTCAAATACTACAATATTCTAATTCTAACTTAGACTTAAATAAATTCATAACAGCAACCAATGCAAAGTCAACTTTGAATCATTGGATGTAGAATCCACAGGAAGTTTGAATTTATTACAGTCTATTTCACTTGTAGCACAATTACACGGAAAGGGAAGTGTTCCATGTCACATTTTTAGAGTTACAAACATAAACTTTTATCTGGGGCATATGTTGTGGATTTGCTTACATTATAACCACGCACATATGGAATAGATGTACTCTGTTCATGGCATTCATGGAATTGAGCATGAAAATATTTGTGAATTGATGTCCAGTACAGGTATTTCTTCTATAACGTGATGGTTGTGTTCTTGTGCAACTCTGTGTTATAGAAAAATCACATTTCAGAAATAGAGCTCAAAGTGTTAGCAATGTAATCACATTACAGCCAACACATGTTAAAAATTCATGCGTTAGAAAGTATCCCCAATTTGTCAATTGTGTTACAGCGAATTCACATTAACAAACATGTGTTATAGTAGAAAGACCTGTATAAAATATGAACAGCTGTGGAGATCAGTGTCCAATACTATTATTGGACATGCTATCACATTTTTAGCAATTCATAAATTTAAACTGTCTGAAGCTCTTACAGAAGAAAATGTACAAAGTGAGTACAAGTCTGTAAGTTGGTCAAGGTGTTCAGACATTATAAATTGTGAGAATAAGGTTTAAGTGGATTTTGAGTTTCTGTTGAACCCATCAGACTGGAGGGCCCAATTTTCATATTGGAATTTAGGAAGTTTGTTAGTGTATAGGGCGATCTTGCACAAAATCTCCAGTTGCCCCACATTTCAACATACTTGAAGTTTAAATGTTGCTATTCTGGTTTATGCTGGAAGCTGAAGGTCATGGTGCATAAGGTCCACAAATTCATTTATTATTCATGGCACCTTGCCACATGGTTTACAGAAAAATTAACCTACACTTGATTATGTCAAAATATTTCTGTCAAATATGTATATAATAGAGGACAGTGGGCATCTGTAAGTGAACTAGAAAACAATTAGCCAGTCAAGACCTTGAAGTGTCACTCATTACATATGTTAATTTTGAACTGTTTAAGATGATTAGCATGTGGAACCTAAGATTATGATGCATTTTAAATTCACTCATGCATATGGTATAATTTATACTTTGTGCTCATACTACACACTAAATATTGATTTTTTTTTCATTTAAAATTGTTTCTTTTTACAATTGCAAGTGGAGTTGAATACAAAGTCTGGAGGTTATACTTCAATTATACAGGGCATTGATGAGACTATATCTGGAGTACTTTGTACAGTCTCCTATTTAAGGAAGGATGTTCAATATGTTGGAAGCAGTCTGAAGAAAGTTTGCCGTACCAGTGCCTGGACTGGATGGGTTTTCTTAGGAGAATAGGTTGGAAAGACTAAGTATGTATTGGCTAGCATTTAGAAGTAAAAAAGATTACTTGTTTGAAATATGAATCCCTAAAGGGACTTGACAGGGCAGATATGGAAAGTATGATTCCAATTGTGGGAAAATCTAGAAGAAGGGGATCACTGTTAAAGATATCGTCATTTAAGACAAGGTGAGGATATCAAAGTTTGTGAGAAGATTTGTAGCTCGAATGCTCGTTGTTGTGGTTCTGTTCGCCGAGCTGGGAATTTGTGTTGCAGACGTTTCATCCCCTGTCTAGGTGACATCCTCAGTGCTTGGGAGCCTCCTGTGAAGCGCTTTTGCGATCTTTCCTCCGGCATTTATAGTGATTTGAATCTGCCGCTTCCGGTTGTCAGTTCCAGCTGTCCGCTGCAGTGGCCAGTATATTGGGTCCAGGTCGATGTGCTTATTGATTTGAATCTGTGGATGAGTGCCATGCCTGTAGGAATTCTCTGGCTGTTCTCTGTTTGGCTTATCCTATAATAGTAGTGTTGTCCCAGTCGAATTCATGTTGCTTGTCATCTGTGTGTGTGGCTACTAAGTTGTGTCGTTTCGTGGCTAGTTGGTGTTCATGGATGCGGATCGTTAGCTGTCTTTCTGTTTGTCCTATGTAGTGTTTTGTGCAGTCCTTGCATGGGATTTTGTACACTACATTGGGTTTGCTCATGCTGGGTATCGGGTCCTTCATTCCGGTGAGTTGGATGTCACCTAGACAGGGGACGAAACATCTGCAACACAAATTCCCAGCGCGGCGAACAGAACCACAACAAGGTGAGGAGAATTTTTCTTCTGAGCTTTGGGTGTCTTTGGAACTCTCCCTGAAAAATGTGGAAATGGAGTCTTTGAATAATTTTAAGGTAAAGGTAAATAGATGCTTGATAAACAAGGGGGTGAAAGGTTATCAGGGTGGATGGGAATATGGAGTGGTAAGATCAGTCATCATCTTACTGAATGGTGGAGCAGACTCAGGGCTGAGTGGCCTGCTCCTGCTCCAAATTCATATGTTAATATGTTCATATTGCTAGTGAGGCTTGACAATCAAAGCATTGGCCACATATCATAAGTCAAAAAAAAATAGGATATGAAGGTGCAATGGATGACATGTGGGGCTATATTGTCATTTTCACCATGGAGAAAATATATTATTTTGTATAAATTACAAACAGGAGAATTATATTTAGGAATATTCCACAAGAAGGCAACAAATTGTCAGACGTCAGTTGCAATATAAATATATATTGTGGTTAATTGTCAACAACATTGTAACATTGAAACATTAACTCTTGATGTAAAGTAATATTGGAATTAAACAGTAAGTTCCTGAGCAGCAATTACTATATCTACACTCTGGTTCCTTGTTGCATTCTACCTGTAGATGCTGAGAATTGACCAATTTTTAAATGCAGCAAAGCATCAAAGGCAAACAGCCAGATGTCACAAATTAACTTTCTTCATCAAAGCCTTGATTGACAGTATTTCTGACTTAAAAGGATTGATTTATTTGGACTTTTTTTTGCTGAAATAACTATGTGTCATTTAAGATTTGCTTCAGCCTGAGGTAAATGCTGCAATCCACTGCTATGTAGGTGCAGATCTAATAGTTTAGGAAATGTCACTACCTAATGGCCATATCACTGGATGACTGTTCTGCTGGAAAGGTATTCATCAATGGGTTTATGCGTAACCCTCCAGTGAGTCAGCTGCACTTTGAAATTTGTGGTCCCTTATCATTCAGAATTCAGGAATCGCTGAATCCTCACAAAATCTGAGAGTAATTTAAAAAGCAGGAGAGGGTCAATATTTTACAAAAGACTACTTGAATAATGCCACTATGTAAATCTGTTGAAACGCATTGGAATAATGAAGGAATTCCAAACTCTTTTTTACCCTACAAATATTGCATATCCCTAATAATGCCTACAGTTGTGTAAAAGTTTTATATGAAATGTGCCAAAATCAGTTTTAATTGTGGTCAATGCAAAAGCCTGTACAAAATACATTGCCTGTTTTGAATGCGTGTGCATAACCGTTTTTTGGCCACTAACCCCCGAGAAGCTCTTCTCAGGTAGGGCCCCCCTTTCAAACAGGGATACAACATGAACAGATAGACAGAAGATCATTTCACAGTTTGTGGTCTCCTTCAAATGTGCCAGGGCCCCTAAGGCCCCCTGTTGAGAATGGCTGGCTTAGATGTTTATCTTGAAATAACTTGCCTAATCAGGCTGTCTTGAGGTTAATATTAAGATGTGTGACTTAATGACCCCCTAGGGTAATATAAAATGACCCCCTGGGGTAAGCCTATGTCTGAATTTCCTCTTGGCACTATTTTTGATGTTTAGCCTTTTGAAAGTAAATAGAGTAGCACCAAAGTAATTTCATTAGTAACTTAGAATCCCATTGTGCAACTTCAAGATAAACAGAATGCCTTATTCATCATCCATCTTGTACTATGCTGAATGTAGAACTAGTTATTAATACTGTTGTGCAAAGCAAATGTCCTTTTAAGTATCATCTTATGTAGCAATGTTTTCATATTAGCATATGCTACATTGAGAATGCTAAAATGTTTATGGCATTTAATATATTAAATGGCAAATTGCAGTCAACTGGAGTTGAATTTAAGGTTTTTAATTTAATAAAGTGCTTGCGGCTAATTAACAAGTTATTATTCACAATGAGAGGTGGAAAGTCTTACAGAAGAATGGGTTCAAGGATAAAACTATTGTTAGGAACAGGTGCGTTAGTAGGTGCTTTTTAATAGCACGACTGTGTTCAAAGATGTTACTCTTATGAAGTACTATTATTTTCCTCTTTTTATCTTCCAGACCCAAACAATGACAGGGGCAGTTCCACAACAGGTTCACAAAATGTACCGGAAGTGAAATATTTATCAGAAAGACGACCTCATCCATCACTGGAACCCAATTATCCACCAGAAATTCACAAATCATCACAGCACAGGGAAAGGAGGATTAGTGAACAAGAAGAGCCAATAGGCAGAAAAGATCACAGCAGACCAACCAAGGAACACCACACTACAACCTGGAATGGTACTTCCAAAAGGAAAGAAAATGGACCAGCAAGGAGGAAGGACAGATCACCTGAGAGGAAACAGCGTCAAGAAAGAAAACCAGAAAATGGCTACCATCAAAGGTCTCTTGAAAGAGGTAGGGAAATATCAAGGATGACTGCTCAAGATATGGAACGGAATGAAAGATCTCTCGGCAGATACAAAGAGGGACATTATGAAAGGAGAAAAAGGTCACCTGAAGGGAGATGGCAAGATTTACCTGATAGGAGGAGGGAGAGGTCACCTGACAGAACAAGGGAAAGGTCAACTTACAGGCGGAAAGAAACAACAGTTGAGAGAAGAAGAGAGCGGTCACCTGAGAGAAGGCGGCATAGATCATTGGACGCAAAAAGAGACAGATCACCTGAAAAAAGAAGCAAAGCTGATGAAAGATCAAGGCACAGAGATGAACATAACATGGAGAAAAATGACTTTATTAGAAGTTCTAGGCAATCCCCACAGCCTAGAAGGAAGGCTATTCGAGAATGCAGCACTGATCTCAGCATCTAAATGAAGGATTATGCACTGGAAAAGTCAAGTTCCTCTAAATGGGCAACATAGGTTCTCCGAATAGATCCAAAGTTGATCATTGCTTGTCAGCTTGAAAAGACTAGAGGCCTATTAATGTAAAAAGAAGACTACAAACAAAAATGACACTGTACATACGTCAGGAAAATGTTAACAGTAAAATGTGCCTGACCCAACAAAAGCTAGGGATTGCTCAAAAGGAAAATAGTATTGACATTACATGTGAAATGTAAGCCTTAATTGTATTATTGATTTTAGATAACTTGCCAGATATTTTGTTAGTCTTTGGGGTGTCTCCAATATTGTAATGAAACCAGACGACATTAGCACAAAATAATTGCACTTTGTCGAAACACTATGCCATTTTAATATGAAGTATTTTTCTATATCACACACAAGGTTTGGACGCTTTCTGAAACATCTAAGAATTGATGGATATGGTATAGTTTAAGCTGGTAAATTGCTGATCAAACATAAAAGAAGAGCAAGCTTCTAAACTGGAGTAATATGACTCATGATATTGATATACTCATGAAGGAGAGTGTGTTTAGATTAATAGAAAAATGGCTAAAGAGACTGCAGACTTTAGCAACAATTTTAAACAGGTGGTATATATTCAAAATTTGAAGTGGAATAGTCATGTAAATTAATTTGATAATTTCTAAGCCAATTGCAAAAGGGGACTGTGTGGTGAAGGTCTGCTGTGGCACTGCTTGAAAAATGAGAGGAGAAACTGCCTAGCTGAGCCATGAAGAAGCTCTTCATTATTGTTGAACCACTAAGTGAACTGCTTTCAGTGCTTCAGTGTGTGTATATGTATACTGTTCACATTTCCATTACAACACGAAAGTAAGCATTGCAAGTTTTATCACTGTTGTTGCCATGGTACTGTACAAATGTATGACTAACCATCTTGTGTACAAAGTTTAAATTGTAATTAATAGAGCCTGTTGGAAATGTTGCCTTTCTTGTAAAAAGAGTGAAACTATGGCAAAACTAGTTGTGAGGAATGTGATAGTGTTTATATTTCAAAAGTTGAACAAACTGATTTATGGGACATATTTTAAAGTAAAATGATTCAGGTATATAAAACTGTTTTCAAAAGGAATACTCTATCAGTAATTATTAAGTTTTTGTTGGTTTTGAAATTCTATTTCTTGATGGTGAACCTGCCTGTATATTATGAAACACTTGTATGCAGTCTGTGTTCTTTAAGCATTAATTCTTGCAATGTGCTATAGGCCTAATGTTCTGCTGTGTAGATTGAAAGCAATATATGGGCAAATCTTTTTATAAAACACTATGCATATATAAATACTACATTGTTCGTAGCTTGATCCATGTGGCTATATACATAACTTTAGTATAGTGCAGTATAGTATGTAGATGTTAATATTATTCGTATAGCTTCTTCGCCTCCCCACCCCAATCCCTTAAACAGATCACAATGTATATGTAGCTACAAAAAGGAGTCTGTGAATGCTATTTTTATTATCAAATAAAGTTTTCCATACAAATTCATCAATTTAGTGTTGATGATTATTATAAAGGGCCTATCTGTTTCCTACTATCTTAGACTATCTTCGAGGCTTTATTATTAAAGGATACTGAAAAACAATGTTTTATGTTCCACTGTTACCTCACTTTACATTGTTTTATTGTGTGCACCTTGGATCAGATAAGCTAGAAATACATGGAGGAAGAGTTAACGTTGCAGCAAGTAATTGGCATTAAAAATAAATCTGCAAAGTTGGGCCTGACAACTTGTCTTTTCATCAGTGCCAAATCTTTAACATCATTAGAAATGTCCTAGTGTGCAGCAGCTTACCAACAATGGATTTTTAATGTTGGCTTCACAGAAGGAAGAAACCATTTGCACAATAATCTTGCATGGCAAATTTGTCTGCAACTCCTATAGATACAAATGAGAATGCTTACAGTGACAGTAATTGTAATTGTTCACCTCAGTTTGTGTGTACAGTTCTGATACAATTCATGCATGGTTTCCTGGTGAAAAATAGATTGTTTTCTCCCACAGTAAGAGATCTCTTGATCATGGTTTAAATTCTCTTTTATAAATTCTTAAGTTTTCACTAATGAAATGAGAACACTGTCTTAAAGAAGGCAGAAAGCACATGATTATTAATTGAACACTAATCCATGATCCCATAGTATAATAAAAAAAAATGACAGTTTGAGAACAATAAACCAGTTAATGACTTTGTGCATATTTATTAACAAACAAAGAAAATAATTCCATAGTTACAAAATGAAATATGCCAGCAAAAGATGTATTTACATTTGAAATAATATGTTTTTTTTGTTGATAACTGTTTCATTAACTGGGAAGATAAATACAACCAGAACAACACTGACAGATATGTGCAAATAATATATTGACACGTCTTGAAGATTAAATGACATCGTTAAGTGTTGCCTTCAAGATATGAACTCAGTACTTGAGCCGTATTATCATAGAATCATACAGCATAGAAAAGCTCTTCAGCCCATCAAGTCTGCCCCAAGTAAAGGTACCCTGAATCTACACTAGTCTCACTTCCCAATACTTGGCTCATAACTATGAATATTATGTTTCAAATATCATCTGAGTAATTTTTAAAGGTTGTGAGGTTGTCCACTTCATCTACCCTCCAGACTCCCACTATGCTCTGGGTGAAAAAAAAAATCATCAAATCCCCTCTAAACCACCTTAAAAATGTTGCCCCTTGCTCCCCCTTCAATAAGGGGAACAGGTGCTTCCTATCCATATTGTCCATACCCCTCATAACCTTATACACTTCAGTATGGTCTCCCCTCAGCCTTCACTGCTCTAAAACAAAACAATCTGAGCTTATCCAGCCTCTCTTCACAGCTAAACCACTCCACCCCAGGCAACAACCTGACGAATCTCCTCTGCATTACCTCCAGTGCAATCACATCTTTCCTATAGTGCAGTGTCCAGGATTGCGCACAGAATTCCAGCTGTGGGGTAACCAAACTTTTGTACAGCTCCAGCATAACCTCCTGCTCTTATAGTCAATCCCATACCTGAGATAGGCAAGTGTCCCATCTGCCTCCTTAACGATGTTATTTAACCTACCCTGCTACCTTCAGGGACCTGTGGACAAAGACACCAAGTACTAGTCTCCTGGCATTCATTGAGTATTCCCTTGTCTTGTTATTTCCAAAGTCCATTACCTCACATTTATAAGGGTTAAATTTGTGCACATCTGACCAATCAGTCTACATCTTCCTACAACCTTTGATCTTCTTCCTCACTGGCAGCCACCCAGCCAGTCTTTGTCTCAATCGTAAACGTACTTTTCATCCAATATGTTCCCTCCCCAACATTTTCTCTGTCATTTATATCATGATCATTGAGTGACCCAGCACTGATCCCAGTGGTGCACTGCTGGATGCTGATCTCTAGTCACACAAAGAGATTTCTACCACCATCATCGATATTCCTTCCAATAAGCCAGTCTTAGATCCAACTAGCAATGTTATACTGGATCCTATGCACCTTCTTAATTGGTTCCACATGGAAGACTTTGTAAAAGGCTTTACTGAAATCCATATAAACCTCTTCAACTGCACTACCTCATCTACACAGCATTTAAAAAAATTCCAACAAATTTGTTGTGCATGACCTTTCTCTGAAAAGCCAGGTTGACCATTCCTAATCAAACTTTGCCTCCAAATGCAGATTAATCCTCTTTTTCAGAATTTTTTGCCAGTGGTTTCCCTACCACTGATCTGAGATTCACTGGAAGGTTTTAGATAATTTCCAAATACTACATAATTTATCAATAAATGTAAACACAGACTACCTTATGACATGTCATATCAAAATACCAAAACATGGCAACTAAAGCAAATGTAGTAGGTTTTAGTTTAGAGATGCAGATCAACAGCCGTGTGAAATGGCATGTTCTTTCAATATACTTCCCAAATGTTTTCTTACTGTCATTGCTAGTTTGAGGCAGAGTTTGGAAGACTGGTCAGATACAGAGTCTGTAGTTCAAAGTGACTTTTCCCTTGTGTGGAATTATTCTGAAAAATAAGCAACAAAAAGACATCAATTTCATTCAGAGGGATTTGTTTTCTTTTTCAGTTCTTTGATGTAGATTGCTGACCCCCGCCCACCCGCCTAGAGGTTTGGGGAGCAGGGATCCTTCATTCTCAGCCACGGCAAGAGCATTGGGTTCGGCCCAGTTAAGATATACTGCAAGCTTATATTAGTACCACAATAGGCAATGTTAACACCATCCAGCAATTACACAATCAGACAAAATCCATCCCAGGTGATTAAGACTCTATAGAAATTACATCCTCACAGATTAAGGTGCAAATGTGCCCTGAAGTTATTTCACTCGTATCAGCCCATGATTCACCCGAAAATGATACCGTCATCCTGTTATGCGCACATTCTGTGATTAATTGCACCTAGTTGTTCATTTAACCGATGTATCCCTACCTCCTATCATTAAGCTAATTATGTAGACAGATGCCTGCAGTGAAATGGGGTTACAGAGTGGCAGAATCGTTAAAAATTTAAAACGCACGATCAGGCTATTTGGCCCAATACATCAATGCTGCTTTTTATATTCCATGTGTGCCTCCTCCCACCTTACTTCATCCCATCATCTCAATATATTCTATTCCTTTCTCCCTCATGTACATAAGACAGAGAACAGCATCACACAAGAACAGGTCCTTCGGCCCACAACGTCTGTAACAGCCATGATGCCATTCTAATCCCATTTGTCTTCACCTGGTCCTAATTCCTCTATTCCTTAACCTATTCATGTATTTAACTAAATGCCTGTTAAACGTTGCTGTCATAACTATTTCTATCATCTTCCTTGGCAACACCAGCCACCCTCTACAGAAAAAAAATTTCCTCATCCATCTCCTTTAAACTTTCTCGCTCTCACCTGAAACCCCTGAGAATTTGACATTTCCAACTTGGGGAAGAAACTCTGACTATCGTCTCTATCCACACTTCTCATAATTTTAAATATTTCTATCAGGTTGCCCCCTCAGTCCCTGACACTCTAATGAAAACTACCCAAGTTTGTCAGACCTCTCCTTATAATTCCAATCCAGCCAACAGCCTGGTAAACCTCTTTTGCATCCTCTTCAAAACCTCCACATTCGTCCTATCGTGTGATGTCCAGAACTGCACATAATGTACATATTTAACTTTCCCTTTAATGTCTGTATGAGAAGTCAGGTTCTCAAACCTTGTTGTGTTAGCCAGAGTACATTGGATTGGCTACCTGACAGGCCAAGAAGTACATAGAGTGTTGGGTTTGCGTATCTATGGTACTGTGGCTTATAAAAAAAACCGTTGGTTTCTCCATTAAAATAGCACTCTATTGCCACTTGTATATTTTTTCTTCTGTCTCACTTTTCAGTAGCAAAGGTAGCGGAAAGTGAGAGAGAAAAAAAACAACTAGGGAAGGCAGATTTCACCCTCCATTGTCTTTGATTGGAGAGGGAAGAGAGAGAGAGAGAGAGAGAGAGAGAGAAGCATGCATGTACCAAAAAGGAAAGGGAAAGGAGAAACACAGACTCGGTGGGAAACAGACAACTTGGAATAAGGATGGATGAGACTTTTTTATGCTATGTTACATGTTGTGTTTCACTATAAGATTCAGGCAACTTTAGTGCTGTGGAAGACAGTGGATTGTATTATTTTTGGTTTTGGATTTATTTATTATTTCTCTATCTTGCTGCATTATGACCTGGTTGATATTTCTCGTTGCTGTCAATATTGTCCAAACATAACAGAAATAGTGAACTTGGAGGAGCAAATTTTAGCCCTTCGTCTATTCCGTGCAGCTGGATATGTTTGTTCTATTGGACTATGAGCCAAATTTCTGCTCTATCTCTGTAGGCCATTTTCTAAAGGCTGATGGTAACATCAGCAATGTATAAGCTGTAGGTAGCAACTTGAGCTTGTTGTAGGTCTGCAAACTTTATCGTCAGAGGCTGGCTAGAGTTTTCCATTTAGCTCCCAGGTGCCCAGAGGCATCAAAGTGTCAGGACAGAGATGGCCTTACAGACCTGAGACCTGTTCATTTCAGCTTTGATGCACTTTTTGCTCATGTTCAGTTGCAGCCACGAGCTGCCCTGTTGAAGGATCTGTCCATAATCTTAGCCAAGCTGCTGGGGGTATTTTCACTTAAAAGCATAAAATATTGGAGGTTACCTCTATCTTGGAGTGACCCTCATTTATCTCAAAGCGACATGCTGTTTCTTCAGGGTCAGACTGCTTCTATTGTCTAGGGGGTAAAAACAATGACTGCAGATGCTGGAAACCAGATTCTGGATTAGTGGTGCTGGAAGAGCACAGCAGTTCAGGCAGCATCCAAGTAGCTTCGAAATCAACGTTTCGGGCAAAAGCCCTTCATCAGGAATAAAGGCAGTGAGCCTGAAGCGTGGAGAGATAAGCTAGAGGAGGGTGAGGGTGGGGAGAAAGTAGCATAGAGTACAATGGGTGAGTGGGGGAGGGGATGAAGGTGATAGGTCAAGGAGGAGAGGGTGGAGTGGATAGGTGGAAAAGAAGATAGGCAGGTAGGACAAGTCCGGACAAGTCAAGGGGACAGTTACTGAGCTGGAAGTTTAGAACTAGGGTGAGATGGGGGAAGGGGAAATGAGGAAACTGTTGAAGTCCACATCAATGCCCTGGGGTTGAAGTGTTCCGAGGCAGAAGATGAGGCATTCTTCCTCCAGACGTCTGGTGGTGAGGGAGCGGCGGTGATGGAGGCCCAGGACCTCCATGTCCTCGGCAGAGTGGGAGGGGGAGTTGAAATGTTGGACCACGGGGCGGTGTGGTTGATTGGTGCTTCTATTGTCTCTCCAGCTTTGAGAGCCCAAGAACGGTGAGCTTTGCCTTCTGGCTAATAATTGGCGAATTTGTGGAACATTATAGATGGTGAGTTTTTCCCACATACTGTGGACATCTAATCTCCGTTTGATCCTAGCAATAGGATTCTGAAGTCCATGGAGAAAGCCCTGTCTGGGATAAATGTTTTCCAGAGTTTAGATGATTGGAAGAGAGAATCTTAATGATTAACATAAAATCCTAAAGGAACTTTACTGAATAGATCAGGGAGGCTTATTCATCTAACAAGAGAGCCTCAAACTATCACTCATCAATTCAGAGTGAGAGGTAAATATGAAGGGGGACTCTCAGAAATTTGTTCATTGAGTCATGGAGTCACACAG
The DNA here is from genome assembly GCF_047496795.1 of Chiloscyllium punctatum. Taxonomy (NCBI): domain Eukaryota; kingdom Metazoa; phylum Chordata; class Chondrichthyes; order Orectolobiformes; family Hemiscylliidae; genus Chiloscyllium; species Chiloscyllium punctatum. The sequence goes on along the minus strand of NC_092750.1, from coordinate 43,777,049 downwards.
CACGGAAACAGACCCTTCGGTCCAACCAGCCCATGCCGACCATAATCTCAAACTAAACTAGCCTCACCTGCCATGCTTGACCCATATCCCTCTAAACATTTCTTTTTCATTAACTTAACTAAATGTTTTTTAAAGCACAGCTGATCAGGCAGCATCCGAGAAGCAGGAGAATCAATGTTTCGAGAATAAACCTGATGAAGGGCTTTCTGATGAAGGATTCCTGATGAAGGGCTTTTGCTCGAAATGTTGAATTTCCTGCTTCTCAGATGCTGCCTGACCTGCTGTGCTTTTCCAGCACCACACTCTTCAACTCTGATCTCCACCATCTGCAGTCCCCACTTTCTCCTAAATATCTTTTAAGCATTATAACTGTCCCACAGCTTCTGAAAGTTCTTTCCACAAACAAATGATTCTCTGTGTAAAATCATTGCCCCTCATGTCCTTTTTAAATCTTTGTCATCTCACCTTAAAAATGTGGCTCCTAGGCATGAAATTCCCCCATCCTAGGGAAAAGACACCTGTCATTCACTTTATCTTTACACTTCATGATTTTACAAATCTCTATGAGGTCACCTCTCAACCTCCTGTGCTCCAGTAAAAAGAGTCCCAGCCTATCCAGCCTCTCCTTATAACTCAAAGCCTCCGTTCCGGCAGCATCCTGGTCAATCTCTTCTGAACCCTCTCGGCTTAATAATATCCATCCTATAACAGAGCGACCAGGATTTGGACACAGTACTCCAGTAGAGTCCTGACCAATGCCAAAAACCTTCTTAACCACCCCATACGTGATGCAAACCTCAAAGAATTCTGTACCTGAACCCAAGGCATCTCTGTTCTCCAACACTATCCAAGACAGTTCGTTTAATAGTATAAATTCTGTCCTTGTTTGTTTTAACAAAATGCAATACCTTGCATTTATCCAAATTAAAATCAATCTGCTATTCCTTGGCACATTCACTCAATTGATCAAGATTTCTTTGTAATCTTAGATATGTTTTCTTCACTGTCTGCAATGCCACCAACCTTGGTGTCATCCACAAGCTTACTAACCCTGTTCCTATATTCTCACCTAAATTATTTCTATAAATGACAAACAAAAGTGGATCCAGCACCAATCCCTGTAGAACACATCTGGTCACTGGCCTCCGGTCTGAAAACCATCCCTTCACCTTCATTCTCTGCAAGAGGCCCTGCAATTTCCTCCTTAACAATGTATAATATCAGCTATTAGGGAGTTCCAGGTTTATGGCTTAGCAACAATGAAGGAATGACACTACATTTTCAAGTGAGGGCAATGTTTTTGCTTGGAGGAGAATGTGCACATGGTAGTGCTCCCCGTGTCCTTCTAGTCCCTTGTTTATTGTTTGCTACTGAAAGAGTCTTCATGAACTGCTATTGATCATCTCTGCTAATACACATTTCAGCTACAATGTCCTGGGGTGAAGGATTTCATATTTAAGGCAATGGATGTGGTGCCAGACAGGCTGCATCGTGTACAATTTCTTGAATAATGCTGCAGTCGAATTCTTTGATACAAGTGGAATATATTCTAAGACATTTCTGATTTGTACCTTGTATATTTTGGATAGCCTTTTAGAATTCAGAATTGGGTTACTCATCTCTGACTCGTATGCGTAGTGACAGTATATATGTGTCGGGTCCAGTCAATTTCTGGCCAATGGTGAGTTCCTAGGACATTGATAGTGTGAGATTCAGTGATGATAATGTTTGAATGTTAATTTGAGATGGTTAGATTATTGCTTGTTGGAGATGATTGGCACAATGTTACTTACTATTTATTAGTGTAAGTATTGTTCAGGTTTTGCTGCACATCAACTGAGCAGTTGTGAATACAACCGAACACTGGTCCACAAGTTAATCCTCAATGAGATTAAGCAGATAAAAGCATGGCTCAGAGATTGGTATGGGAGAAATGGGTTTGAAATTGGCACCCGTACTGGGGAAGAAGGACCTATTCTGATCAGATGGTCTTCATCCGAACAGTGCTGGGACCAGATTCCTGGTGAATCGCATAATTAGGGCTGAAGACAAGGCTTTAAACTAAATGGGGAGATGGGGGTTGGGGAGAAGGTTTAGTTACAGGAGAAATTAAAAAACCTGAATTAAAGGAGGAGGTAAGAATGCAGAACTCAGGAGAGGTTATTAAAATCTCCAGAGCAGATACAAACAGGACAGAGTGTATGGAAAGATTAGCAATCAAACTTTGAGTACATTGGACAAACGAATGACAATGAGAAGAGGGACATTGAATACAGGACTGAAGGTGTTATATCTGAATGTATGCAATATAGGGAATAAGGTAAATAATGCAGATTGAAATTGGCAGGTATGACGTAGTGGGCTTCACAGAGATGTGGCTGCAAGGGGACAAGATTGGGACTGAATATTCAAGGATGTACATCGTATCAAAAAGACAGGCAGGTAGGCAGAGGGGGTGGGGTTGCCTTATTGGTAAGAAATGAAATTAAATCGATAGTAAGAAACAAAGTAGGGTCAGATGGTGTAGATAAGGTAAAAACAATGACTGCAGATGCTGAAAATCAAATACTGGATTAGTGGTGCTGGAAGAGCACAGTTCGCTGCTCGTTGGATGCTGCCTGAACTGCTGTGCTCTTCCAGCACAACTAATCCAGTATCAGATGGTGTAGAATCTATGTGGGTAGAATTGAGGAACCACAAAGGTTAAAAAAAAACATAGTTGGAGTTATGACCAGGCCTCTAAACAGTAGTCAGGAGCTGGGGTGCAAGACACAATACAAGATAGAAAAGATGTGTAGGAAAGGCAAAGTTACAGTGATCATGAGAGATTTCAATATGGAGGTGGAAAGTGAAAATCAGGTTGGTAGTGGATTGAAAGAAAAGGAATTTGTGGAATGTCTATGAGATGGCTTTTTGGAGCAGTTTGTAGTGGAACCCACTAGGCAATTCAGGATTTAGTGTTGTCCAATGAGGCAGACTTGATAAGGGAGCTTAAGGTGAAAAAACCCTTAGGAGGCAGTGATCATAATATGATAGAATTTACTCTGCAATTTGAGAAGGAGAAGATAGAATCAGAGGTAACGGTATTACAGCTGAATAATGGCAGCTGCAGAGGCATGAGGGAGGAGCTGGGTCGAATAATCTGAGCCTAGCAGGAAAGACAGTGAAACAGCAATGGCTGGAGTTTCTGGGAGTAAATCAGGAGACACAGCAGAGATTCAATCGAGGAAAAAGAGGCATGGTACAGGGAGGATGAGGCAGCCATGGCTGACCAGGGAAATCGGGGATAGCATAAAAGAAAAAGAGAAAGCATATAATGTGGCAAACGACAGTGGGGAACCAGAGGATTGGAAAGCTTACAAAGACCAACAGAGGACAACAAAAAAAAATGAGGAGGGAGAAGTTTAAAACATGAGGATAAGTTATAAGAGTTTCTTTCAATAAATTAAGGGCAAAAGAGAGGCTAAAGTGGACATTGGACTGCTGGAAAATGGCATTAGAGAGATAGTAGTGGGGAACAAGGAAATGGCTGAGGAGCTGAATAATTCCTTCGCATCTGATCTTCCTGTGGAAGACACGAGTAACGTGGAGTGCTGGTGGTGATCTTTTAGGAATCACTTGAATCAGGGAGGGTCCCAGAGGACTGGAAAATCACCTACGTGACACCCCTGATTGAAAAGGGAATAAGGCAAAAGAAAATTACAGACCTCAGTCTTGGGTAAGATCCTGGAATCCATTGTGAAGGATGAGATTTTTGAATACTTAGAAGTGTATGGTAAAATAGGGCAAAATCAGCATGGTTTCATCAAGGGGAGGTCATGCTTGACAAATCTGCTAGAATTCTTTGAGGAAGTAATGAGCAGGTTAGACCAAGAAGAGCCAATGGATATTATCTACCTGGACTTCAAGAAGGCCTTTGATAAGGTGCCACATGGGAGGCTACCAACTAAGATAAAGGCTGATGGTGTTAGAGGAAAGGTGCTAGTATGGATAGAAGCTTGGCTGTCTGGCAGAAAGCAAAGAGTGGGGATAAAAGAGTTCTTCTCAGGATAGCAGCCGGTGACAAGTAGTGTTCCGCAAGGGTCAGTATTGGGAACAAAACTTTTCACTTTATACATTAATGATCTAGATGAAGAAACTGAGGCAATTGTGGCTAAGTTTGCAGACAATGCAAAGATAGGTAGAGGGACAGGTAGCATTGAGGAGGTGGGCTCTGCCTTAATGGAGTCTTCTCCTCCAATTACTCTATTTGTTTAATTGTTCGCTACCATTCATGGAGAGCAATGATCTGATCTCCTTTCTGTGTATTGCCACCTTGCTGTGCTTGGAGGTGCTAAAGGACTTGAACAGGTTAGGAGAATGGCAGAAGGAATACAACATGGGACAGTGTAATTTCAGCTCCTAAGTCTTATGGTCCTACGGTCTCAATCCTCAATAAACCTTCCTGTATAGCCAACTGATGAAGGGAAACTCATTAAAAAAGCAGCTGAAGACGTTGGGCCTAAGATACTGCCTTCAGAAACTACTGCAGCAATGTCCTATATCTTGTTTATACCACACTCTTTTACATTGTACCTTCAACACAAAGGCAATAATTCTCAAACTCATCTCTTTCTTTCCATTTTTATACCAAAGCTGTAATGAAGCCAGGAAGCAAGTGATGCTAACAGAATCCAAATTAAGTATTCTCAGCAACAGCATGCTTGCCAATGTGCTGCTTAATAGCACTTTTGACAGCACCTTCCATCACTTTAATGTTTGAAAGGAGACTAATGGGGCATTTACTAGTCAGGTTGCACTTGTCCTATTTTATGTGGTTAGGATGTACCTGAGCAGATTTCCACACTCTCAGTTCAATTCCAGTTTCGTAACAGCTTGGCTAAACGTGCAGCTGGTGTGGAACCATGAATCTTCAGCTCTCTTGCCAGACTATTGTCAGGACTGACTGCTTTTGCAGTCCGACCTTCAGCATTTCTTCATATCATGTGACAGTATGGAATTCGCTAAAATCTGGTGGCTGTGATGATGATTTAAGATGGCTGGACATAGCTGAAGCTTGTGCAACTTTTTAAAAAATTCTCTTGTGGGACCTAGACCTCACTGGCTGGCCAACATTTATTTCCCATCCCTAGTTGGCCTTGAGAAGGCAGTGCTGAGCTGCTTTCTTGAACTGCTGCAAGTCTACATGCTGTAGGTAGACCCATAATGTGCTTAGGAAGGGAATTCACATCCTGGGCTCTGCCTTAATGGAGTCTTCTCCAATTACTCTATTTGTTTAATTGTTCGCTACCATTCATGGAGAGCAATGATCCGATCTCCTTTCTGTGTATTGCCACCTTGCTGTGGTGGGAAGGCTGGACTATTCCATTGTTCCTGAGTTCAATTCCATCAAGAATTCTCAAGACCTGGCAGCTCACCCAGGTCAGGAAGGGCAGAGGGAGGAGCCAGGCAAAATACAGTTGACAGAGAGCCAGGCAGAGGCTTTTTGTGTGATATCAATTATTGCAATGGTAGATAAAGGCTGTAGCAGTAGGGAGATACCTATTTGTCAAGGTTCCTTTATTACTGGAACTTGATCTACGTTCTGTCTAGGACCATAATATGCAATGGCATTCCCATATTAAAAGACATCGCACACAAAATGTTTAACTTGAGGAATTCAAATCCTCCCTACCACACTACACAAGATTAAAAATCACACAACCAGCTGATGAAGGAGCAGCGCTCTGAAAGCTCGTGCCTCCAATTAAACCTGTTGGACTATAATCTGGTGTTGTGTGATTTTTAACATTTTGTACATCCAAGTCCAACACCAGCATCTCTAAATCAACACTACACAAGGTTTGTGATGATCGGTGAGAGGTGACGGGGACAAGATTGAGAGATCTGGAAGTCCCTAGCTTTGACCACTGGGTGGGTGGTGGAGTATGAATCTGTTGTTTTGAACTTGGAATTGGAAGAGGAGCTTTCCTCGTGACTGCCCAGCCCCCTTCAGGATTTACTCTGCTCACCCTGTAAAAGGCAGTGGGCTACAAAATGTACTTTAAAATGAATCTGTTTGTCACAAACCCTCAGCTGGAAAAAACACTTTCAGAGGGCTCATCGACTTGCAGTCAAGAAGCCAAGATCTCATTGACCAGAAGAAAGCTCTTCATGCCCAGCAAAGCCATATCACCAAAGAGGAAAACTCACCAAACTGCAAAGGTGCAGTTACAAAGAGGTGCTAGAGAAATCAAGAATCAATGGTTGACTGAGAAAGCTAAGGAGCTGCAAGTGCAGCTCACTGACAAGTGCAGCACCAGGGTTTCTTCAATGTCATAAAAGTAATACGTGAACCCAACATTCTTGGCTTTAAAGATGCTCTTGGAACCCACCTAGTGTGGAAGACGTTAAAGCTGCTATTGGACCTGAAGGGTAACTTTGGCCACACAGAGGTGCGTGCATGGAATGAGCTGCCAAAGGAAGTGGTGAAGGCTGGTACAATTATAACATTTAAAAGGTATCTGGATGGGTATATGAATAGGAAGAATTTAGACAGATTTGGGCCAAATGCTGGCAAATGGGATTAGGTCAGATTGGGATATCTGGTAAACGTGGATGAGTTGGACCAAAGGATTTGTTTCCATGTTGTATGACTCTATGCAATATAGCCTTACACAGCCTCAGCTGTACATCTCTGCTCTTGTATTCTAGCCCTCTTGAAGCAAATGCCAACATTGAATTTCCCTTTCTAACTATGAACTGAACCTGCATGTTAACTTCACAATGACATCAGACCCCATGTTATTTTTCCTCCTATGTATTTGTTTCATGGAATCCCAACAGTGTGGAAGCAGGCTATTTGGCCTATCAAATCTGCACTGACCTTCTGAAGAGCATCCTGCCCAGACCCAAGCCCTACTGTCTCCTTATAACCCAACATTTCCCATGGCTAATCCACCTGCACATCTTTGAATTGTGGGAGGAAACCAGAACAGCTGAAGGAAACCCACACAGACATAGGGAGAACGTGCAAATTCCACACATAGTCGCCTGAGACTGGGATTGAACACAAGTTCCCAATGCTTTCAGGCAAAAGTGCTAACCTCTGAGCCAACATGCTGCCCCCAGGCTGTTGCCTGTTATAAGTGGGTCCATGTGATTGCCACAGTGACATTAGGATAATCTGGTAATAAGTCAAATCATTCCACTTTGAAATTGTTATCATGGAGGTAATACCAATACCAGGTGAAAAGTAGTACCTAGTAAATTAACTTTAAAAACATAGATTTTCTCAGACATTGTACAGTATTAAAATATAGTGTTAAATTGAGTGGAGCTCCATGAGCTAAGAACATTAATACAAACAAAATTAGTAAGGGTGCAAAAGGATTATGAACACACATCCCATCTTTATTGAGTCAAAATCATAATATATACACATATGATGTTAAAGAAAACATTAGCAAATTTTAATGATGTTAAATCAAGATTTCAATTACATGTCATAATGGAAGCTACTTTGTTATTATATTCATTTATTTTAAAAGAAATTACGTAAGTGAGGTGACTAATTAAAATGTGCTGACTTTTATGAATCAATACATTACAATAAACATAATATTAAACATTAAATTAAAATGACAATTCAGTCTTGAAAAGACTGCTTAGCTGGGGAAGGAAGCAGCTATCTGAACAACTCTATATCCTGTACCATGGACGCATAAGTTATGCTAACATTCTGGGGCACTACTGAGGGATTACAGCACTATCTTTTGCATTAGGCATGTAACAGAAGGCCCTTCTGCCCTCACAATGTAGATGTAAAAGAGAAATTTCAGGATTCTCTTAGTATTCTAGCCAGTATATATCCCTCGATGAAGATCACTGACATCAGATTATACTGTCAGCTCATTGTTGATTGTAGGACCAGGAACTTATGCAAATATTGGTTACAATATTCTGACATTGCAAGAATGGTTACAATTAAGTGCAGAGGATGGCCTGAGATCAAGAAAAACATTAAACTAAATGATTTTTAAAAAATTATCTAGGGGGTCACCATGTGGTAAGAGCCTACGAATAATGCACATATACTCATGAGTATTAGTATTGATTGTATTATTTTGGATTACCACTGATTTTGAGTTTTGTTTTTATTCTTCTGTGAAGCTGTTAGATTGCAGCATTTTAAACTAATTCTTATTTTAAATGCAATTTAGCGAAGGAAGATTACACCCATTCAACACCATAATTACAGTAGTGCTTTGTTCTCCCATCCAGTCTACTGAAATGCATTCCTGATATGCCATACATTTTCTCTGTTAATGAAAGTAAGTAGATGATTGTATGAATGAACAATTTAACATAAGTGTTTCAGTGTAAGAGCTGAGATTCACCAGAAATTATGTGGTTGCCCTAAGAGGGCTGCTGATTGAGTTAGAATTATTATTGATGAGTGGAAATATAATTGGAGCGTTGAAACAATTCAGGTCATGTTCAAATTAGACAAGCAGTGGAAGCAAAATCTTGGGATACCTTAAGATCGAGGTTGATGGATTTTTGATAAGTGAGGGGTTGGAGGATTATAGGAATTAGGCGGAAAAGTGGAGTAGTCAGATTAGTCACACTCTTGCTGAATGATGGAGCAAATATAAGGTGCTGAGTGACCTGGTCCTGCTTGTAATTCATAGGTAGTCAGAATTATCATTGTAGAATTATATCTGTAAGCCTGGACTTTCCCCAGTGTGTAAGAAATGGCTTTATCCATTCACCGCAGTGACAATTGTCCATAGACTTATTGCATATTTGGCAGTGCAGATGAATCCCAAGCCACTAGACACTCTACAGGGGAACCATGGCATTTGTATTGAGTAAAACTCATTGGAGTAGCAGTAAATCAACTATGGACAAACCGATCAGATCGAAAAATCCTCATTGAAACCTACAGATTTCAACCCATAATGAATAAAGTAGGAACTATAAATTTGGTTTAAATAATGTCCAATGAACAAAATGAAAATGAGGAACGACTCATGGAATTGCGAAACTGATTAATGACTGAATTTCTAAATGTTATTATATTTTTTTCTTTTAAATTTCCAATAGTGAATTTCTTCTGAAGGAATGAGACCCTATATTTTAAAATTTAATTTATAAGGTCCAGAGGATCAATTACTCATAAGCAATCATCACTTGTAGCACCATTAACAACTTACTTGCTTCTGAATACAACAGTTCAAGCTTTTTTAACCACTTTTAGTATGGAACTATAAGTCAACAACAGGAAGTTCACAGAACTGCAGCGCTTTTGAGACAAGGGCTTCACAGTGGATTCTGTGATGAAGCACAATGTCTCTGACAGCAAGTTTGACATTTCAGGCTTTAACTGCACATGTACATTACCTAGAAATTGCGGTCAAGTTTCTTCAATTATACCTATTGGGTCAATGTTACCATAGAGTTGGAAATACAATTGTGAAGCTGGAAATATTCCTGGATCCTCCAACTTCTCATCTTGCCCCTGGCATACATCACCTGAAAACATAATGTTTGGATGCACAACCCTGTCCCTATTTCAAAGTTGTTTGACATCAGTAATGATGAATAGAAAATTCTCTTAATTCAATATTGCCTGATGAGTAGAAAATTCCCTGAGTAAATATTGCCAAGACCAAACTCATTATTTTCAGAACCCACCACAAACTTCATGTCCCAGATGCCAACTCTATCCCTATTCTAGTGACTGAGCTAAACCAAACCGTTCACCAGTCTGGTGTCATATTTGAACATGGATACTTGCCATTAATACTATGTCAATAGCATTACCCATCTCTTTTGATGGATGTGTATTATACATGCCTCTGGCATTTGCTGCTGAAACTCACATCCTTGTCATTGTTACTTGTAGACTTAACAATTCCAATCTTCTCCTGGCCAGCCTCTCAATATCCATCTGACTTAAAGTTGAGCTCATCCAAAATGCTGCTGTCCAGAGCTTAACTTGCACATCACCCTTTTGCTTGCAGATCTACATTGCCACCTCCCCTCCCACCCCCCACCCCCGTCTAGCAATGCTTCAGTTTTAAAATTCTCATTTTCAAACTCCTCTGTTAGCTGAGATTACTTCTATAATCTCCTCCAGTTCATAGAATTATATCATAGAATCCATACAATCTGAAGAGTAGCCCATTCCCCATGGCTAATCCACCTAGTCTGCACATCCCTGGAAACTATGAGGCAATTTCCCATTGCCAACCCACCTAATCTGCGCATCTTTGGACTGTGGGAAGAAACTGGAGCACCTGGAGGAAACCCAGACAGATGAAGGGAGAATGTGCAAACTCCACACAGACAGTTGCCTGAGGCTGGAATCGAACCCAAGTCACGACTGATGTGGGGCAGCACTGCCCACCACTGAGCTACCATGCCATCCAAAGTTCTGCAGCTTTTTGAAATATTTGAGCTTCTTTATTTATAAATTTGTGCAAGCTCAGTTTTGACCTTTGTACCATTGGTAATGGTTCTCACCAAAAGTTTTTTCCCTAATCTCCGGAATTCTGTCCTTAAACATCCCCCTCTCTATCACTCTCTCTCTTCGTTTGAAACACTTAAAACCTATCTCTTGACCAATCCATTGGTCATATATCTTAGGTCATCCTTACATGACCTGGCATCAGACCTGGCTTTTTAAAGCTCCTCCAAAATGTCTGAGAGATTTTACTTTGCTCAAGGTAACGTTAGTAGCCATACCCAGCAAAACAAAAGATGATTGTAGTTGTTGGAGGTCACTTGTATCGGTTCTAGGACATTCTGCAGGAGTTCATCAGGCCAGTATCCTAGGCTCAACCAGCTTCAGCTGCTTCATGTATGACCTCCCCTCCATCATATGGTTATAAGTGGGGATGGTTACTGATGATTGCACAATGGTTAGCATGAGTTATGGCTCCTCAGATACTGAAGTAATCCTTCAGAAATGAGATAACAAGAATCCAGAGAAAGTATATTCCTGTCAGGGTGAAAGGGAAGGCTGGTAGGTATAGGGAATACTGGATGACTAAAGAAATTGAGGGTTTGGTTAAGAAAAAGAAGGAAGCATATGTCAGATATAGACAGGATAGATCAAGTGAATCCTTAAAAGAGTATAAAGTAAGTAGGAGCATACTTAAAAGGGAAATCAGGAGGGCAAAACGGGGACATGGGATAGCTTTGGCAAATAGAATTAAGGAGAATCCAAAGGGTTTTTACAAATATATTAAGGACAAAAGAGTAATTAGGGAGAGAATAGGGCCTCTCAAAGATCAGCAAGGCGGCCTTTGTGTGGAGCCACAGAAAATGGGGGAGATACTAAATGAATATTTTGTATCAGTATTTACTGTGGAAAAGGATATGGAAGATATAGACTGTAGGGAAATAGATGGTGATATCTTGCAAAATGTCCAGGTTACAGAGGAGGAAGTGCAGGATGTCTTGAAACGTTTAAAGGTGGATAAATCCCCAGGACCTGATCAGGTGTACCCAAGAACTCTGTGGGAAGCTAGAGAGGTGATTGCTGGGCCTGTTGCTGAGATATTTGTATCATCGAGAGTCACAGGTGAGGTGCCGGAAGACCTCAGGTTGGAAAACGTGGTGCCACTGTTTAAGAAGGGCAGTAAAGACAAGCCAGGGAACTATAGACCGGTGAGTCTGACCTCGGTGGTGGGCAAGTTATTGGAGGGAATCCTGAGGGACAGGATGTACATGTATTTGGAAAGGCAAGGACTGATTCGGGATCGTCAACATGGCTTTGTGAGTGGGAAATCATGTCTCACAAACTTGATTGAGTTTTTTGAAGAAGTAACAAAGAAGATTGAGGGCAGAGCAGTAGATGTGATCTATATGGACTTCAGTAAGGCGTTCAACAAGGTTCCCCATGGGAGACTGATTCGCAAGGTTAGATCTCATGGAATACAGGGAGAACTCACCATTTGGATACAGAACAAAGGTAGAAGACAGAGGGTGATGGTGGAGGGTTGTTTTTCAGACTGGAGGCCTGTGACCAGTGGAGTGCCACAAGGATCGGTGCTGTGACCTCTATTTTTTGTCATTTACATAAATGATTTGGATGCGAGCATAAGAGTTACAGTTAGTAAGTTTGCAGATGATACCAAAATTGGAGGTTTAGTGGACAGTGAAGAGGGTTACCTCAGATTACAACAGGATCTGGACCAGATGGGCCAATGGGCTGAGAAGTGGCAGATGGCGTTTAATTCAGATAAATGTGAGGTGCTGCACTTTGGGAAAGCAAATCTTAGCAGGACTTATACACTTAATGGTAATGTCCTAGGGAGTGTTGCTGAACAAAGAGACCTTGGAGTGCAGGTTCATAACTCCTTGAAAGTGGAGTCGCAGGTAGATAGGATAGTGAAGAAGGCATTTGGTATGCTTTCCTTTATTGGTCAGAGTATTGAGTATAGGAGTTGGGAAGTCATTTTGTGGCTGTACAGGACATTGGTTAGGCCGTTGTTGAAATATTGCATGCAATTCTGATCTCCTTCCTATCGGAAAGATGTTGTGAAACTTTAAAGGGTTCAGTAAAGATTTACAAGGATGATGCCAGGGTTGGAGGATCTGAGCTACAGAGAGATGCTGAACAGGCTGGGGCTGTTTTCCCTGGAACGTCGGCGGCTGAGGGGTGACCTTATAGAGGTTTACAAAATTATGAGGGGCATGGATAGGATAAATAGACAAAGTCTTTTCCCTGGGGTCGGGGAGTCCAGATCTAGAGGGCATAGGTTTAGGGTGACAGGGGAAAGATATAAAAGAGACCTAAAGGGCAACCTTTTCACGCAGAGGGTGGTACGTGTATGGAATGAGCTGCCAGAGGATGTGGTGGAGACTGGTACAATTGCAATGTTTAAGAGGCAATTGGATGGGTATATGAATAGGAAGGGTTTGGAGGGATATGGACCGGGTGCTGGCAGGTGGGACTAGTTTGGGTTGAGATATCTGGTCAGCATGCACGGGTTGGACCGAAGGGTCTGTTTCCATGATGTACATCTCAATGACTCTATGACCCTATATCCAAATGCAGCATGACCTGGATAATATTCAGGCTGATAAATAGTAAACAACATTCACGCCAGGCAATGGCCATCTCCAACATGAGAGAACCTAACAAATTCCCCTTGACAAATTCATAAAAGTTGACAGCACAATCCCCCATCATCATCATCCTGGAGCTTATCATTGGCCTGAAACTCAACTGGAACAGCTAGATATAAAGACTTTGGCTTCAAAAGCAGTAAAAGGCTTAGAATTGTGCCATGATAAGTCACCTCTTGATGAGTGTAATCCCTGGATGAGTGCAGCTCCATCAACACTCAACAAGCTCAACTTATTGATTGTCATTGTCTGATACTTGTGTTCTGGGAACATTATTTGCCACCAACTAGCCCAGACCTGAGTGCTGTTCAGGTCACTGAATGTGACAGATTGGCACCAAATCTCTCCTTATTTAAGGACAGGTGGTCCCCTAACTTGTTTTAATGAAATATGGGAGATTTTTAAAAATTCACCAATGTGGGCACGGCAGCCTAGGTCAGCACTTATTGCCCATCCCTAATAGTTCAGTTCTGAGTCAACCACATTGCTGTAAGTCTGAAGCCACATCTAGGCCAAACCAGGTAAGGATGAGAGTCAAAAGGTCTGGCACTGGAAATGCACAGCAGGTTAGGCAGTATCTGAGGAGCAGGAAAGTCAACGTTCAAGAATAAGCCCTTCGTCAGGAATGTGGGGAGGGCTCAAGGGAGCTGGGAGATAAATAGTAGGCTAAGGGTGGGGCCAGGGGAAGGGAGCTGGGAATGCCATAGGTAGATGAAAGTGAGGGTAATAGACATAGGTTAGAGTGGAGGTTGGAGTGGATAGGTGGGAAGGAAGGTGGACAGGTAGGACAGGTCAAGATGCCGGTGCCGAGTTGGAGGGTTGAATCTGGGATGAGGTGGGTTAGGGGAGATGAGCAAACTGGTGTAGTCGATGTTGATGTTGTGTGGTTGAGGGGTCCCAAGGCAAAAGATGAGGCATTCTTCCTTCAGTCGTCAGGTGGCTTTGATTTGGTGGTGGAGGAGGCCCAGGACTTGCATGTTCTTGGCGGAGTGGGAGGGGGAGTTAAAGTGGGTGGCTACAGGATGGTGGGGTTGTTGGGTGCATATGTCCCAGGGATGTACACTGAAATGCTCTGCAAGTTGGCAATCTGATGCAGAGGACACCACATCGGGAGCAACGGACACAGTCGATGCGGTGAGTGGATATGCAGGAAAATCTCTGCCAGATGTGGAAAGATCCTTTGGGGCTGTGGATGGAGGTGAGGTGGGGGGGGGGGAAGGTGTGGCTGCAGGTTTTGCACTTTTTGTTGTGGCAAGGGAAGGTGCTGAGAGTGGAGGGTGGGTTGCTGAGGTGGGATTGGACCTAATAAGGGAGTCACGGAGAAAATGATCTCTGCGGAATGCTGTTAAGGGTGGTGAGGGAAATATGTCTCTGGTGGTGGGGTTTGACTGTAGGTGGCGGAAATGGAAGAATAATGCACTGTATCCAGAGATTCATCAGGTGGAGGATGAGGACTGGGGCGGTTCTGTCCTTTTTTGCAGTTGGAAGCATAAGGTTCAAGGGTGGAGGTGCTCAATGGGTTGAGATGTGCTGGAGAGCATTGTTGATCATGTGGAAGGGGAAATTCCAGTCCTGGAAATAGGAGGCCGTCTGACAAGTCCTGGAGTGGATTTACTCCTCCTGGCAGTACATACGGCAGAGGCAGAGGAATTGGGAGTAAAGGATAGCATTTTTAAAGGAGTGGAGGTGGGGGGGGGGGGGCGGTGTATGAAGAGGTGTAGTCCAGGTAGTTGTGGGAGTCGGTGGGTTTGAAATAGATGTCCATGTTGAGTTGATTGCTGGAAATGGAGACAGAGAGGTCACAAAGGGGAGAGAGGTGTCCAAGATGGTCCAGGTGAATTTAAGGTCAGGGTAGAAGGTATTAGTGGAGTAAGGGTGGCAGTTTCCTTCCCTAAAGGGCATTAATGAACCAAGTAGTTTTACCTGACAAATGACACCGTTTTCATGGTCATCATTCAACTCTTAATTCCAGATTTTTATTGAATTCACATTCCATACTTGAAGACCCCCTGAACATTACCAAGACTGCTGAATTAGTCCAGTGGTAATAGTCTAGTCATAATACCACAAGGCCATTGCTTGCCCAGATATGCATAATCATAAACTGACAGATTTTGGTGAAATACATTTTGTTACTTATGTTGACCTGCAGAGGTGCCTCATGGATGTTCAGTTTTGAGCAATGAAAATATTATTCAAGAGTTGAAATTATTACGGGAAAATGTAACTATTATTTAGTGTTAGAAATATTACTATAAAGTTGATTGTATGGTTGGAATTAATCCATTCTAAAAAACCATCAAATGCTGTGTTGTGAGACTGCCATAAGAATGTTCAGGATGTTATGCATTTGAAGCTAATTATGCAAATATACACAATTAGTTTTCTGTCTGTTTAAAATGGGCGAGATGCCTGTAGGGGTGAAACAGACGCCAGCAGTTCACTGCAATAATATAAATAAGTACTGACTTTAACTTATATCACTACTCGATTACCTTTTGTGATAATTTAGTTTAGTTTGTAATATGGAGACTGGTACAGTGGAGAAATCCCACAAGGTTTTCCTTCCATCAGTCACCCAGCAGAATGCTCACAGATTGTGAAATGGAGGAATGTACAGACTTGTTTATAGAATGCCTGTTACAGCTAGCTGTAGAGGCTGTGGCTGACTGGTCAGAGAATACTGATTTGGGTATGATTTACCATACCTGACATCTGCTTGACATTGCCAGTTTTGTTATGTGTATATTCACCTTGGCTTCTGGGAAAATTGAATTAATGCAACAAGGCTTTACTTGTTTTCTAGTTACAGTAAATTAGATTTCTGACATTGTTTTATTTTGATAAAGAAAATATCCTTATTTGTAAACATTAAGATTAGGCAATGAAAGTAATGAGATTCCGGAGCAGGGAAATATCTGAGCTAGTATTTTATTCATTTTCAGCTTATGTAACAAGAGCAGCAACGATACTGCTATTGGCTCTGACCATTGACTGACTGACTGACCTTGATACACATTCTCTGGTTGTTGTGGTAACTGCAAAAGATTCTGCATCAGCAGCTCAATATGAATATAGCAGTCACTTTCGACAGGTACCATTCCCTGGACTGCTTCAGTTACACCACAAAGGAAATTCTGTTACCCTTCTTTATGAAGAAAGCTTGGGGTTATTACCCCAACCTCTGAGCGTTAATGAAGGTGGCATGGACCATTCAATTCATGGCAGACTTATGTGGCCCTTATCGAAATTGGTGTATAAATAAATTGTACTTAGGTGAAAGTCTTACAGACTCACTTATGTTATAATAGTGAGCTCCTACTGTCTGTTGTGTCTCCATTGGCAACTTGCTCACTTAGATAAGCAACTGAAAGGGGTGGGGTGGGGGTGGGGGGTAAACAGGCTAAAGAGTTGAAAGGTAACTATGATGATGGATAACTATGAGTAATGGTGAATCAGAGAACATTCTAGCTCCCTCTGCCTCCACTATCATATATGTTCAAGTGTCTTGAAGAAAGTGTGCTAACTTTTTTTAAGCTACATTCAAAATAGTTGAGTTTTTTGGAGGATTTCTGCCATGACGCCTGGTGAATTCTTTCACTGTATCTTATCCAACATTCTGTATTAAACACCTGTCATGTCCCTCAGGCATCTCTCATGTCCAATTCTGGCTGTATTTTAACCATGCTTGGTTCTCAGAACAAGTTGCCACTCAATGGATATCCACCAAAAAGCTGGTATCCCCAGTACCCATGCCATCTTTAAAGCCAGTTGTTCACCGGGACAAGCACTGACAACTTGGCAATGCCCTTCACTGGCAGCATAATGGTACGCTATCCATGTTACATAGCCGACATGGGCTGACACTCCCTTGCACATACAGCCACATTCTCTCAGCCTTGTTGCTGCGAAACCACCAGCCACACACTTTACCTGTTTGTAGCTACATCCCACCTGAAACCCTCTAAGGCAGCACTACTTCATCTTCAGTTTCCATCATAGACCCACAGCTTGTCATTTCCAGTAGGGGAACATCACATATAGACAAGCAATTGGAGAATTCCAAGCTTGAGCTTTAATTTACAGAAAAGTTACACAAATGAAACAATAGAGGTTGCAGTTTACCCTGACAATGCAAACCAGACTTTGGCATTTTGGCCAAAGAATATTTTACAGTTCACAATGATCTGCACCCAGCCCTCATCTACGGGCAGCAAGTGCCAGTGAGGTCCTGTCTGGCTTGTAGCACTTGAGTTCTGTCATATGGAGAGAGAGCTTCCTCCTCCCAATGCCCTTATCCTCATCCTCAGAAGGCTGTGTCCTTCCCTTAGTTCCTCAGCAGCGTCATTGTCAGTTACAACTGTGCAGAGCACAACACAGCACACCAGGATGATGCAGTCCACTTTGTCTCTGCTATATAGAAGGGGCCCACCGTGGGCGGCATGGTGGCACAGTGGTTAGCACTGCTGCCTCACAGCACCAGAGACCCGGGTTCAATTCCCACCTCAGGCGACTGACTGTGTAGAGTTTGCACATTCTCCCTGTGTCTGCATGGGTTTCCTCCCACAGTCCAAAAAAATGTGCAGGTTAGGTGAATTGGCTGCGCTAAATTGCACCTAGTGTTAGGTGAAGGGGTAAATGTAGTGGGTGGGTTGCGGGTCGGTGTGGACGTGTCGGGCTGAAGGGCCTGTTTCCACACTGTAAGTAATCTAATCTAATCACTCCCAGACCAGTCCAAGCCGTGGAACCATGTCTTTTGCAGCACTATACTTTGTTCCACCATGGCCCTGGCTGATACAGGGTTGCACTAAACCTGGGATCCCAATGAATCAGACTGTTGTGCAAAGATTTAATGAGCCATAATTGCAGTGGGCGGGGGGGGGGGGGGGGGGGGGGGGGGTGGAGGGAGGAGGCGGTATCTCTTGTTTCCCAGTAACTAGCCTTGTAATGCTCTAAAAAGCACCAGGACACAAGAGTGCTCTAGGATGTAGGAGCTATGGCACCTGCCAGGGTAATCATAGAATCCATATGGTGTAGAAGCAGACCATTCAGCCCATCGAGACCACACCAACCCAAACAGAGCATCCCATCCAGACCTCTCATCCTTACCCCATCCCTGTAACCCTGTATTTCCCATGGCTAATCCACCTAGCCTGCACATATGCAGACACAATGGGCAATTTAGCATGGCCAAACCTCCTAATCTGCATATCTTTGGACTGTGGGAGCAAACCAGAGCACCTAGGGGAAATCCACACAGACATGGGGAGAACATGCAAACTCCACACAGTCACCCAAGGGTGGAAGCAAACCCAGGTCCCTGGTGCTGTGAGGCAGCATTGCTAACCAATATGCCACTGTGCTGTCCCAATGGGCACATGCAGGAAATGGTAACAGCGATCACAGAGCACCTCAACATTAACGGAATGGAACCCCTTCCAAATGATGAATTCTACAGCATTGTGTTATGGCTCAGTAATGTCTCTGCCAATGTTCCCTCCTACAGCCACACGGCCTCTGGGCACCAGCTGAAGCTGCAAGTTAATGATTGGCATTTGTGGCCACGTCTTACTCAGAAAAATGTAAAGGTATTCAGAGAATACTTTACTTCAAAGGGTTCTCAACAACATCAGCAGTGCCCAGCTCTCCCCATGGAGCCACCAATCTTCCATTGCTGAAAGCCTTCTGTTAGTCCCCCACATTTGGGAGTGCGACCACTGTTCTTAACTGGTGGGGGACTCCTTAAAGATAGCCACAACCTCTGAAATCTTCCTTGGGGGTTATTCTGCTGGCATTTCCAGATTCTAAATTTCATTTTATTCCAATTGTAGAATGAAAATCTAGCATGTGATTGTTGTCAAATTGCTTCTGCTCAAGCCTTATTCAGCATCACTCTGCAATCCATCTTGTTTGTAACACTGGAAAATCTCAAATTACCAAAAGCAACAAAGGAATAGGGCAAAAGTGCACACAAGCAGTTGTTTAAAATCACAATTTTTAAGTATCTGCACATGTGCACAATCCTATTTGCATAATTATAAAGCACCTCATCATATATGTTGCGATTCCTTTCCAATCAATAGATTGCTTCCACATTATTATCATGGCTAACATGGCAGGCAAGTTTAACACAATAAGTTTCACAAGCTGTAGCATTGGTAACTGCTCACCTGGAAGTAAGCATTATGCAGGTGGTAATGTGAAAACTACATTGTTGCTTAATATGGATGGGGGCAGCTCATGCCCCTACCTCAATCTTTCAAAACTAACAATATTCTCTAATACCATTGCTTCAATACACATGCAGCACAATCTCATAAGCAAGTTTCACTTGTTGCATAAAAACTCCAGAACAAAATAATTGTCAAAATCACCCCCGTGTTATAATCAACCTCTCTCCATGCTAACCATCTATTTTGTCCTTTTGCTTAATTTCATTTTGCACTGTCACTCTTCCTGGTTGCCAGAATGTTTGCAAAAGCATAACCATCTGTAGCTGCTTTTATTTACATATCCGCATATATCAGTGAAAAGACATTTTAATTATTTTCAATTTGGCTTCTATACATGAGGCAGTAGCAGTAGGAGGTAAGAAATAGGAGGCATGTGGTACCAGCGGGAACAAGAGTGGATCTTTTTCAGTGGGAAATCCCATTTGCGCTACAGCCAAGATTACTGTAAATGAGCTCAACTGAAACAGTATGTTTTTACCAGTTGTATTCCTGCCTGTTGTGATACTTAGCTATGTGGACTAGAATGGATCCTTTTTTTATCCCTTTGTCTGTGATGGGGACAATGATCTCAGATAAAGAGACAATGGTATGCCTTAATTAATATCAGTGGGCTGGATACAGGAAAGAAAAAAATTGGCTTGAGTTCTGGACATACAGGAACATTATTTTGGATATGATTCTTTCCATTGTAACTTGCAGATGTTAATCATCCCAGATCCTTTAATAAGAATAAAGGTAGCAGAAGGCTGTCAATATTTATTGAACAGTACTTGAAGTGAAGGTGATATTTTTGAAAAATACACCAAAGAACTGTGCAACGAAATGCCAGTGAAAAAGATATTAAAATAGTGATTTTTGGGCTGTAATCTAGTCTCATGATTTGACTGATAGTTATAAGCCATTCAAGCTTTACTCCTTTAGTTTTGGAGTGATGTGAAATATGCAGTTACATTATCTAGGCGTCTATGATTTGTTCTACCTGTACACATACTTATGCAAGTTTTAACAGTTCTTTACTGATTCTGTTCTTTATATCATTCTTTGTATAATTAATAATATATGACATGTGGAATTGTTTTGATCTTTGCAGCACTGGTTAGAATAATTCACTTGACTGTTGATTTATATCACCATCTAGGGGATCCACGTGGAATTAGAGCCAGAATATCATTTTGAGATACATTTGATTAAGCTCTTCATTGTGTTACTGCAACAATGTTTATTCACTTACAAAAGCAATCACATTTAGCCCACTCAGCTTTTTAATTAGATTTTTAAACATCAGTTAAGTGCATGCTTCATAACTTCTGTTAGAAGCCAATTTTGAGCAGTAAGAAAACTTCCTCACAGTATGGAAAAGTGTGGTAATTTTCACTTTTACTAAATGTGGTGTGAAATCTCTACTGGCACATCATAAATTCAATGCTATAAGTCTTAAATATTCTAAAATGGTAGTTTCTGTCAAAATGGCAAACTGACAACCAACCCAGCATTTTCAGATGTGAATGCAATCCTTGTAAATCTGTAGAGCGTGAATAGTTTTGTAACAAAAATAACATAAGAAATTCATACATAAAAATGCTGAATATATGGAATAAACTGGCAAAGGATACCATAGACTCAATAATGATTTGTTATTTCAAATCATTAAAGAAACTTCTCTTTCAGAGGTCATTTGATGACATAGTTCACTCTCATGACTGGCATTAGATAATGTAGTCAGCGGAATAGAAGGAGAAACTCCATGCACGCAATATTTTCTGAAATTACTATATTTGATTAATTATTTTGAACTGCAAGCTCTTATAAATGATAATCAAAATCAGATGAATGCCTAATTAATTGTCTGTTGGTGAAGTTGGCCTTGAAATTAGGGTAGCTCCCTGCCCTCTTTCAAATAGTGCTACTAGATCTTTAACATCCACCTAAATTACCAGGGAAAGTACCCAGTTCATGATTAAAACAATTAATCTGAATAAATGGACATGCACAAATATACCCAACTCAGTACTAGTTCGGCTTGTCAGATTAGATATAGCACACAAGTAGGCTGGGTCTTGAATCCAACACCTAATGGCTAAATTTCACACTTAAAATGGATCTGAAGACTCAACATGGAGAGTGGCACCAGTTTATCCAATGCCTGTCCTATTAAATCATTAGAATCTGTTTCATGCCACAACCATTTTGGAGACACAATCAAGTAGGTAATAAATTCATTGGTTTAAGCATTTATTCCTGCTTCTAGCAGAATTTATGATTCATGGAAGCATGGAATAAACTTAAGCCTTACTATCCCATTCAAAATTTTGGATGGACGTTTGACCTTCTACCATGAATGTATCAGGAGGGTGGAATTCCTCAGGACAAAGTTGGTATAACTGCCTTCAAATGTGATATTGATATTGCTGTATTTATTGGAGATGGATGTAGAATATGTGTCTGGCAGTCCCTTGGAATAAATGTCTATATTTTCTTATGCCAGTCAGGAAAGTGAATTGTGTCACCAAATGACCTCTGAAAGAGAAGTATCTTTAATGATTTGAAATAGCCAGTCATTATTGAGTCGATGCTATCCTTTGCCAGTTTATTCCATATATTCAGCAATTTTTATACATAAGTTTCTTATGTTATTTTTGTTACAGAGCTATTCACTCTCCACCAAGTACATAGTAAGAACCTTCACTTAAAGCCTTTTTTAAAATGGGGAGGCTATTGCACTGCCTATTCTGACTAACCAGGAAACTCTCCTACACTTAGGGCCTTGGTCAGGTATATCAGACGATTTGCAGATTGGTAGTCTGTATGGACTATAGAATATGTGTTCATTTCTATCCAAATAATTTAATGGATTGACTTTTGGCGTTATCAATGCAAAATGAATATCTGAGACTTTTAGATAATCAACAACATAATAAAACCCCAAGCCCCATCACACCCTAGCCTTACTGCTGCCCCATATTGAATAACTTCTCACTCACTCAAATGTACAACTGAAGGGCACTCTGGGTTATGTTGCATTGGGATAATGGACTATTTTCTAATTTGTGGCAAAAGGAGAACTGCATCTTTTGTTTGTTATGCACACAAATTTCATCAGACTTTCTGATACATATCGAAGTCCTTCTATTTGTCAATTCGTCGTGGAACACATACTCAGAAATTAGAGTTGCAGTAGTCCTTCATGGCTAGTTGGTCCTTTGTTTTTATTAATTCATAGAATGTAAGAACTGCTGGCAAGTCAGTACCTGTTGCTCATCCCTAATTGCACGTGACAAGTGGGTAGTGATCTGCCTTCTTGACAACCTGTTAGAATCAAACACAGTGCTGCAATTCTAGAATCACAGAAAGGTCAGATTGTATTAAGGATAGAATTCCCTATCCCAAAGGATACAAGGGAACTAGATGGGTTCTTTTGAGATCCAATAATTTCACAGTCACCATTATTGGAACTAGATTTTTTTCCAAGTTTATTTATTTAACCAAATTTGAATTTCCAAGCTTTCACGGTGAGATTTATGTCGCCAGATCATTGGTCCAGGTAATTAATTGCTTGTCTGATAATATAAACACCATATCTCAATTTGCAAATATTTTTCCTGGTTTAGAAACTTTGGAATTTGCCCACTAGTGCATACATTCCATTTCATGCTGTAGAGCTTTCAAATGGATGTTTTAGTTGATCTCCAAATCCTTCATATGCAAGAAATGTGAAAATTTAACAGTCTCTAAGTTGACAGCATAATGTCTGATATTATAATTGCTGTGCGATTAACTGCTCAGTGAATGCAATGTGCAAAACCTGTCTTGAGACCACACTTATATGTTGAAGTTAATTCAGTGTACTAAATGCTGCAAAAATATATATTTGTAATTTAACATCTTGAAAAGAGTTTTTTTTAGCCAAAATGGGAGGGAAATTGCAGCCTTCCTTTAATCTTAACTTAGTAGAAAGGATCAGGCGATGATTTATTCCAATATCCATGTCAATAGAATGTCTCTGTATTGAAGTACAGAAGTAATTTGCATCTTTAATTTTCACAGACAGAAACAATGAAAATGTCACGGTATTTGCATCTGCGTAGATTACCAGTTGAGTGGTTTTATATTAAGTATGTTGTTATTATCAACACATTGGATTGTTGCACAGTGGCATTTTTGACACTACATAAGTTGTGATATTTTATCCATTGAGATACTGGCTGTGATAAATAATGCTGAGGGTTCAGGTTTCTGCTTGCAACAAGATTACGTCTCAAAAAAGCTTACTTGCCAACATCAGTGTATTGCTACAAATTAGGAAAGATAAGGAAGTTTGTATATTTCTAAAATGATTTTTACAGTATGATTTAGAAATGAATTCTGTTACACAATACTAACATATAATATTTTAATGCTACATTTGCCTGAGAATATTGTATGGTGAATTTATTATAGCACATTGCATCAGATAATGCATACAATATTAGCTTATCAATATACCTTTTTATATAAAATATTAAAAGGCAATGTAATTATTAGATGCCTATAAATGCCCTGGTGATTTATGTTTTGAAAAGTCTTGCTTTCAATGAGGAAATGTTGAGGAGTTATACTGGGTAATATTTTGTTTCATTCATTTGGAGTGGTTGGATCAAGCTTACCATTTGTTCTCTCAATCTTATAATCATTTCTGTGCTCTCATACTACCTGAAGAGAATGACTGGAGCTGCAATATGTGTTGACATGAGTAACGCTATGAAAGAGAATTCTGGGAATGTCAGAATGTCAGGCTTGGTACCTGAAATTACCATGCCAGATGATTTTCCTGAGGTTCTGGATCCACTTGATGCTCCAACTCCAGGTTGGAAAGAGAAGACTCCTGATGCAGATAGTTGCATAAACTAATGGTCACAAAGTCCTGGGTGGCAACCTAAACAGTCAGTTCTAGATGCCAATGGGACAGACATGTCACTGTTGGATTTCCTGAGTCATTGTGTCTCACAAAGTCAGTTTCTACTTTATTCATTCAGGAATGTGGCATCACTGGTTAGACGAGCATTTATTTCTCATCCCTAGTTGCCCTTGACAAGGTGACCTACCTCCTTGAACCTCTGCAGAACATGTGATGTAGGTACACCACAATGCTGTTTGGGAGGAAGTTTCTGTATATTGTCCCAGTGATAGTGAAGGAATAGTGATATAGTTCCAAGTCAGGATAATGAGGGGCTTGAAGAGGATCCTTCAGAGATAATATCCAGACCAACTTCCAGACACCATCACTGAGAATCGCCACCTAGATGTGGTGGAGAGGATTGCGCGTACCCAGGAATGCGAAGGTTAAACATGGCAGGGTCACCCCTAGTGGTAAGCTCGAGGGGCGAGGTTCCAGACAAAGACCAATCCATGAAGTCCTCAATGGTGGAGCAGGCAGAGGGTGATAGTTAAACTTAAATGAGAGCATCACAATGCCTGAAAGGCAAATGAAGGCAGTAACCAGTTGTTTTGGTCTCCATATCAGTGGGCTTCAACCCCTATCTACCAAGATCACCAGCCTCCCCACATTAAAAAGCATCATGCACAAGGGTTCTCTCAAGAGGTACCAGACCTACTTATATCCTGGACAAAATTTCTATAGTGAACAGCTAGTGGCAGAAAGGGCAGAACTGTGATATCTGGAAGCCCCTAGTCATAAACTGACACATCAGGCAGTGGGTGTCAGATTCGGTCACCTTGTTCCTGGAGGGGATAGAGAGAGCATTTCTGTAGCTGAACCCATGACTGTTTAGCTCTGTTCAGGATCCACTCTGCTCACCCCAGAAGGGTGGAGGGGGCCAGAAAAGCTCCCCTAAAAATAGCCTGCATCAAAACCCCTGACTGGATTGCCGCCTCCAGAAGGATCACCCACACATGGTGAGAAATGAAGAATGATAAGCTTTGGAGCCTGGAATATAAGAACCCTGATGGACCCAACTAACAATGACCGACCTGAGAGAAGAACTGCCATCATAGCCAGAGAACTGATGAGATGTGAGATCAACTGAGCTGCTTTTTCCGAAACCCACCTTGCACACAAAGGGCATCTGAAGGAGGTGAACGATGATTACAACTTCTTCTGGAAAAGGAAGGCTGCTGATGAACCCAGAATCCATGGTGTTGAATTCGCAATTAAATGAGCTCCTCTATTGCCTCTCTGAACTTCCCATGGGGATCATTGACTGACTCATGACCATTTGCCTGAAGCTCACCGACGACCAGCTGACCAATTGTGAGTGCTTATACTGCAACCCTTTGACTCAGAGGAGGAAGTAAAGGAGACTTTCTATGCCAATCTTGACATACTGTTGTCAAGTATCTCCAAGGAGGACAAGGTAATTCCTCTTGGAGACTTCAATGCCAGGGTTGGTCGAGACAACAATCTTTGGAATGGTACCATAGGAAGGGAAGGTAATTGCAATATCAATTCCAATGGAGTACTTCTCACACAATGTACTGAGTACAACCTCACCACCATAAACACATGCTTCCATCAGAAAAAAATTCAAGGCAGCTTGGAGGCACCCACACTCGAAAAAACAACATCTCATTGATTATGTCATTGTTTGCTCCAGGGATCTTGGGGACATGAATGTCACCAGGGCTATGATCTACTCAGATGACTGCTGGACTGATCCCCACATTATCCATTCCACAATGTCCACCAGACTACATAGAAAGACAAGGGTTCAGAAAATTCAGACCCAGCCAAGATTCAATATCGAGAGCCGAAGTAACACAGTCACAACATACATCAATAGGTCTCACATGCTAAAAACCTATCTTGGGAATAGCCAGAGGACTGGTGCAGGTTAGGTGAATTGGCCATGCTAAATTGCCCATAGTGTTCAGGGATGTGCAGGTTAGGTGCATCATTCAGGAGAAATGTAGAGCAACAGGGTAGGGGAATGGATCTGTGTGGGTTACTCTTTTGAAGGTCGATGTGGACTTGTTGGGCCCAATGGCCTGTTTCCAGGGATTCTAGGTTTCGATGATTTGGTAACACAGGAGAACACTCGGCTCTGCTTCAATCAACCATTCTCAGTACCTACAGTAACATCCTCGGATAGAAGACCAGAAACCATCAGGACTGGTTTGATGAGAATGACATGGAAATTAAACAGCTCATCTCCAAGAAAAGGACAGCATTCTGTGACTGACAGAATGACATCAACTGCAAGACCAAAATAAGACCCTATGCCAAAGCTAAGGCTGATGTCCAGAACAGGGTAAGTGAACTCAAAACTAAGTGGTGGACTGGTAAGGCCTTGGAAATCCAGCAGCTGACAGATACTGGTGACACAAGAGGCTTCTTCAGCGCCACCAAGGCAATACAGTGTCCAAGCTACTGTGGCCAAAACCTGCTGCACTCTAAAGACAGACACATACTGCTCAAGGGCCACAATGCAATAAATACCCATTGGAAAAAGCAATTCCCCCAAGAACTCCTCAAATATAATACCAATGTTAACTTGAAAATCATTAACCAAATCCCCCAGAGATCCATGCAAGGTGACATGGGTGTACGAAATACCAACGAAAGTGGAACAAAGTGCCAACGAAATACAAAAGGCCATTAGGAACCTAAGAAACAACAAAGTTGCTGATCCTGATGGGATTCTGACACAGATCCTAAAGGACGGTGGCCCACAGATCCATGAACATATTTTCTCTTGGAGAACTCCCCTCAGAGCTCAGGGATGCTCTGATTGTGACCATTTTCAAAAAGCATGACAATTCTAGCTGTGGGAATTACAGAGGCATCTCCCTTTGGTTAACTACTGGCAAAAGGCTTGCACGTGTCCTCACCAATGGACTACTGCCGTTATCGGAGGAAATACTCTCTGAATTGCAATGTGCCTTCTGCCCGTCCAGAGGAACAATAGGCATAATCTTCACAGTAAATCAATTACAAGAAAAATATCAATGGCTTTACATGGCCTTCATTGACCTAACTATGGCCATTGACACAGTTAACCATCAGGTTGTCTGGCAGATACTGTCACGATGCGGCAGCCCTGATATAGTTGTCGGGATGCTGACACTGCTGCATGATGTCATGTCTGTGACAGTGCTTAGCAACAGTGGATAGGAGCCTGAGCTGTTCACTATGGAGATGGAGGTCACCATTGCACCCAGCCCGTGCACCACTGTCATTGCTGCTATCCTCCCTCTCACTGGCCAAAACATGCCTAAGGGAATTCAAATTGTTTACCATATGGACGGCAGGTTGTTCAAACTTCATAGGTTCAAGGCCAAGGGCCACTACCTCCATTTTGACTTTCAATATGCTGACAACACTGCCATCGCAGCATACACTGTTGAGGATTTGCAGTGCATCTTGAATGGCTTTGACAAGGCAGATAAGCTCCTAGATCTTGCCATTAACGTAAAAGAAAACATCAATGACCACCCAACAGTCCCTCCATCCCCTTGAAAATGTAGATCACTTCCCATACCTCAGCAACTTTCTCTCTTCCAAGGCTAACATCGATGCAGAAATACAACACTCCCTGAGCTGTGCCAGTACAGCCTTGACCTCACTCAAAAGAAGGGTGTTTGAAAGCTATGACCTTCTGGCCCAGGTTAAACCTCTGCTCTACAAAGCCGTTATCATTCCCACACTGCTTTTTTGGAGCAGAAATGTGGACTACCTAAAGTAGGCACTTTTAAGTACTGGAACAACCCCACCTGAGATCCCTATGAAAAATCCTGTGGATAATCTGGGAAGGCAAGTGCACTAACACCAACATCCTGGAGGGGTATAGCATTTGGTGCTGGAAAAGCACAGCAGGCCAGGCAGCATCCAGGGAGCAGGAGAATCGACATATTGGGCATAAGCCTTCACCAGGAATCTTGGAGGAGGCCAACATGGCCAGCATCACTACTGCCATAAATCAGCAGCAACACCGTCAGACAGGCCATGTCATCCAAAAGCCCAACTCATGCCTCCCAAAACAGATCATGTATTCCCCAGCTGGAAGAAAATCTGCATTCCTCTGGTGGCCAAAAGAAACGCTTCAAAGATGAATCCATATCAACCTCAAGAAATTCCACATCTACATCAACAACAGGGAGGAGATGGCTACAGACCATATTCACTGGGGAAACATCATCCAGCAAGGAGCTATATGCCACAAAAACAATCTCCACAGTGCCGCTGAACAAAAGCGATTCTTGCGCGGGGAGTGACGGAACATCAGGAAGGTCGACCCACCACGACCCACCAATGCCCACACTGCTGTAGGATCTGTGGATCCCAGATTGGCCTTTTCAGTCATCTGAAGATCCACAAATAGACACCGTTATGGAGGACAATTATACACTACCCAAGTAATCGCCAAGAGATAACGCCCTCGTCTTCCCGGTTGGTAGACATCACAGGTTTGGAACATGCTGTCTAAGGAGCCTTTGTGAATTTCCATAGAGTATCTCATAGATTATAAACACTGCTGCCACTGTACATCAGTATGAAGAGAGTGAACATTGAAGGTATTGTGGTGCCTATCAAGTAGGAGACTTTATTCTGGATGGTATTGAGCTTCTTGAGTATTTTTTGGAGCATTAAGGCAAATGGCGGTTGCTCCATCAAACTCCTAATTTGTACCTTTTTAACTGTAGATAGCTTTTGAGGAGTCAGGAGGTGAACTATTCACTGCAGAATTACAAACCTCTGATCTGCACTAACTGTTTGAGTTTGGTTTCTGGTCAATGGAAACCCTAAGGATATTGATGGTGGGAAATTCAAAGTTGATGATAGTATTCAATATCAATGGACAAGGGGTGGATTCTCTATTGCTAGAGACAGTCATTGCCCTACAGTTGTGTGACATGGCCATGACTTGCCAGTTAAAGGCTCAAGCCTGAATATTGTCCAGGTCTTGCTGCATTTGGATACAAACTGCTTCATTATCCTGAAAGTTGTCAATGGTGCTGAACATTGTGCAACCGTTGGCAAAAATTGATATTTCTGACCTTATGATAGAGGAAAGGTCATACATGAAGCAGCTAGAGATGGTTGGCCTGAGGATATTACCCTGAGGGACTCCTATAGTCATGCTCTGTAGCTGAAGTAAGTGACGTCCCAACAACCACAACCATCTTCCTTTATGTTAGAAAAGACTCCAATCAGCAGAGAGATTCCTTCAGATTCCCATTGACTCTGTTTTGCTGGGATCTGTAATCTTTGGTGAAATGTGGCCTTACTGGTACTTTCACCTCACCTCTGGAGTTCAGCTCTTTCATCTTTGCTTGGACAAAAGCTGAAATGACATCTGAAGTTGAGCATGCATGACACAACCCAAGCTGTGTGCCAGTGAGCAGTTTATTGCTGAACAAGTGCTACTTGATAGTACTCTCATAGACACCTTCTATAACTTTACTGATAATGGAGAGTAGGCTGGTGGGGCAGTAATTGGCTGGGTTAGATTTGTCCTGCTTTTTGTGAGAACATCCCTGATCACTTTTCCAGATTGACCACTAGATGCCAGTGTTGTAGCTGTACTGAAACAGCTTGACTAGGGGTGTGGTTATATATCTTGACTACTATTGCTAGAATATTTTCAGGACCCATAGCCTTTGCAATACCCAGTGCCTCTGACCAGTTCTTGATATCACATGGAATTAATCAAATTGGCTGAAAACTAGCATCTGTGATATTGGGGACTTCAGGAGGAAGCCAAAATGGATTATCCATTTGGCACTTCTGGGTGGAAAGACCCCATGGCGTTGGCACTGATGTGTTGGGCTCCCTATCACAGAAAATAGGATGATCTTGAAGATTCCTCCTCCATTGAGTTGTTTTGTTTTTCATCACAATTCACCTCTCAGTGTAGCAGGACTGCAGAGCTTAGATCTGATCCATTGGCCAGAGATCATTTAGCTCTGCCTATCACTTGTTGCTTATCATGCAAGTAGTCCTCTGTTGTAGCCCATCAAGGCTGCTTCCTCATTTCTGAGGTATGCCTGGTGCTGCTTCTGCCACTCCCCCTTGAAGTATCCATTGAACCAGAGTTGATGATTTAATTTGATTCGAATTGATTTATAATAGTCAAATGTGATGGTGAAAAGTATTATTTTGAGTGCTAACCAGACAAATCATTCTTGACACAAATAAAATATAGAACATAGAACATTACAGCGCAGTACAGGCCCTTCAGCCCTCGATGTTGCTCCACCCTGTGAAACCAATCTGAAGCCCATCAATCCTACACTATTCCATTCTCGTCCATAGACCTATCCAATGACCAAATAAACGCCCGTAAAGTTGGCAAGTCTACAACCGTTGCAGGCAGTGCATTCCACGCCCCCACTACTCTCTGAGTAAAGAAACTACCTCTGACATCTGTCCTATATCTATCACCCCTCAATTTGAAGCTATGCCCCCTCATGCTAGCCATCACCATCCAAGGAAAAAGGCTCTCACTGCCCATCTGATCTAACCCTCTGATTATCTTGTATGTCTCAATCAAGTCATCTCTCAACCTTCTTCTCTCTAATGAACAGCCTCAAGTCCCTCAACCTTTCCTCATAAGACCTTGCTTCCATACCAGGCAACATCCTAGTAAATCTCCTCTGCACCCTTTCCAATGCTTCCACATCCTTCCTATAACTCAGTAACCAGAACTGCACGCAAATCTCCACGTGTGGCCGCACCAGAGTTTTATACAGCTGCAGCATGACCTCATGGTTCCGAAACTCAATCTCTCTATTAATAAAAGCTAATACACCGTATGTCTTCTTAACAGGTATATCAATCTGGGTGGCAACTTTGAGGGATCTATGTACGTAGACACCAAGATCTCTCTGCTCATCTACACTACCAAGAATCTGACCATTCGCCCAGTACTCTACATTCCTGTTATTCCTTCCAAAGTGAATCACCTCACACTCTTCTGCATTAAACTCCATTTGCCATCTTTCAGCCCAGCTCTGCAGCTTACCTATGTCCTTCTGTTACTTACAACACCCTTTGGCACTATCCACAACTGTACCGACCTTAGTGGCGTACGCAAATTTACTATCCCATCCTTCTACATCCTTATTCATATCGTTTATAAAACTGACAAACAGCATTGGACCCAAAACAGATCCTTGTGGTACACCACTGGTAACCGAGCTCCAGGATGAATATTTCCTATTAACCACCACCCTCTGCCTTCTTTCAGCTAGCATTTCTGATCCAAACGCTAAATCACCCTCAATTCCATGCCTCCATATTTTGTGCAGTAGCCTACCATGGGAACCTTATCAAATGCCTTACTGAATTATAAATACTCCACATCAATGGTTTTACCTTCATCCACCTGTTTGGTCACCTTCTCAAAGAACTCAATAAGGTTTGTGGGGTATGACCCACCCTTCACAAAACCGTGCTGAATACCCCAATCAACTTATTCCTATTGAGATGATTAGAAATCCTGTCTCTTATAACCTACTTCCAACACTTTACCTACAACCGAAGTAACGCTCACTGGTCCATAATTACCAGCATTGAATGCGGGAGCAACATTTACTATCCTCCAGTCTTCTGGTACTATTCCTGTAGACAGTGACGACATAACAATCAAAGCCAAAGATTCAGCAATCTCCTCGCTGGCTTCCCAGAGAATCCTAGGATAAATCCTATCTGGCCCAGGGGATTTATCTATTTTCACATTTTCCAAAATTTCTAACACCTCCTCCTTGTGAACCTCGACCCATCTAGTCTCGTAGCCTGTTTCTCAGTATTCTCCTCGACAACATTGTTTTTTTCCAGAGTGAATACTGATGAAAGATATTCATTTAGCATTTCCCCTACCTCCTCTGACTCCACGCACAACTTCCCACTTGTGTCCTTGATTAGCCCTAATCTTAGTCTAGTCATTCTTTTATTTCTAATATACCTATAGAAAGCTTTAGGGGTTTCCCCGATCCTATCCACCAACAAACTTCTCATGCCCCCTCCTTGCTCTCTCTTTAGGTCTTTCCTGGCTACCTTGTAACTCTCAAACGCCCTAACTGAGCCTTCACATCTCATCCTAACATAAATCTTCTTCTTCCTCTTGACAAGAGATTCAACTTCCCTAATAAACCACAGCTCCCTTGCTTGACCACTTTCTCCCTGCCTGACAGGTACATACTTATCAAGGACACACAGTTGCTGTTCCTTAAATAAGCTCCACATTTCTATTGTGTTCATTCGCTGCATTTCCTTCCCCATCCTATGCATCTTAAATCTTGTCTAATCATCCCATGGACAAATTAATTAGAAACAGTTACAAAAATGCTTTAAAATTAACTTTTCTTGGAGAATTTTGTAGAGATACAAGGAAAGGATTATTTAAAAGAGGTAATTGAAAGTTCTCTGTTGACATTGGAGTTTTGCTTCAAAAACTGGTTTCTTGGAACTCTTATGACCAGTTACAGTAGCTTGCTTTGCTATAAATCCCACTGAAACTGAAGCAACAGTGACCTAGGGAGAGAGTAGAGAACTGTGCAGTTCAGGACAGGTCATTTGGCCCTCCCGGACTGTGCTGACACAGGCCTTTCTAAATTATTGATGTAGACATGCCGGTATTGGACTGGAATGGACAAAGTTAAAAATCACACAACACCAGGCGACAGTGGAATAGGTTCATCTGGAAACACCAGCCCCTGGAGCACCGTTCCCTCACCAGGCAGTGACCCAATTATCACACAGCTACCTGAGAAGGGGCAGCGCCTCGAGAGCCAGATCCTCCAAACAAACCTACCGGACCACAACTCGGTGTTGTGTGGTTTCTAACTTTCTAAACTCATCAGGGTAATAGAACAGAATGCAGAATATAGTGTTACCATGACAGTGAAGGTGCAGAGAGAGATCAACTGTAAAATATGAGAGGTCTGTTCCTAAGTTTGATAAGTGTGGCAGAAATCATTCTTAAATCTGTTGGTATGTGATTTTAAGCTTTTGTACCTTCTGCCTGATGGAAAGGGTGGAAGGTGCCTTTGATAATGTTGGTTGCTTTCCTGAGGCAGTAGGAAGTGTAGAGGGAGTCAACGGAAGGAAGGCTGGTTTCTGTGATGGACTGGGCTGCGTTTACAACTTTTTGCAATTTCTTGTGATCTTGGGCAGAACAGTTGCCATACCAAGTTGTGATGCATCCGGATTGGATACTTTCTGTGGTGCATCTATAAAAATTGATAAGAGTCATTGTTGACATGGTAAATTTCCTTAGCTGTTTGAGGAAGTAGCATCAACGTTAGGAAAGATTGTTGGTGATATTTACACCAAGGAACTTGAAGTTCTCGACCACCTCCACCTTAGCACCATTGATACAGCCAGTGGCATATCCTCTACTCTGCTCCCTGAAGCTGATGACTAGCTCTATCATTTTTCTGGCATTGAGGGAGAGATTGTTATCTTTCATGGTAGAGTAGGGGATATGCTGGGCCACAAAAATCACAGATTGTGGTTGAACACAATTCTGTTGCTGATGATGATGATTCACAGCATCATGTGGATACCCAGATTCGAGTTGCTTGATCTGATCAATGTCTGTGTTATTCAGCAGAGTGTGGCACAACATGACAAATGATAATTTCATTGTGAAAGCAGGACTTCACCTCCATAATGATTGTGTGATGGTCACTCCCAATACTCACATGGATATATGCATCTGCTATAGATAGATTGGTGAGGAGAAGATCAAGCATGCTATTTTTCTGCAGTTGTAGGTTCCATTGCCACCTGTCACATGCCCTGTCTAACAGCTATGTTCTTTAGGACTCTGCCAGCTTGGTAGCCAGGGGTCCAATTGAGCTACTCATGGTGATGGGCATTAAAGTTTCCTACTCAGATAAGAGTGAGAGACTTGGAGTGGAGCTGATTGGGGGTAAGTCTTCCCAGAACTCCCATTCATCCTTCTGGCTCCTGCAGCTTCAGGAATATGTCCAGTTGAGTCTTTATGATCTATGTTGCTGGCATTGTAATTTCAAATCCTGATGATTATAACTGTTGATATTCCAGTATACAGAGAAGAGCATTCTAACTTGCCAACCTCATCACCTGCCACTTCAAATGTGTTTCTGGGCCCATCCTAACCTCCCACACTCTCCCACTAAACCTGGCACAAAAATATGATGGTTGGGATATCCTTGACTCAGCGATAATGCTGGCTTTACTTGAGTAAATGTGCAATTCTCCATCACCATTGTAATTAGTTTTTGCCTTTGACAGCTTTAGCCATATTGGAATGGTTAGCATTCAGAAAGACTTTCCTCTCTTATTCCTCTTAAACTATTAAATATGTTTTGTCTGAACATTATTCCTCATCACTCCATCAAGTTATGACAAAATCAAGACTTGCTTGCTGAATTTCCCACTTGAATTCATGTTTCCAAGACCTCCATGCTGCGATGCTCCTTCATTTTCTGATTTCCTGATTTGCCCCATCTTTTTTTCTCAACTGTGGGTTTGCAGAACAATTCACCATGAACAGCAACATACACTAGGAGATGCAGTTTTTAACAAAATGACAGTTTTGTTGAGTTTGATGTCTGTTTCTCTCCATGAGACTTAGTGAGATCTCTCACTTTAACTCACCAAATTCCAGATCCACAGCAATGTGGTTGGCACTGAACTGTCCTCTGGGCAATTAGGAATGGGCAATAAATGCTGCCCTAGCCAGTGACACCCTCATCCTGTGAATGAATAAAAAAAGTGCAATTAATAAGAACATTAACAAGCCTTCCTCCACCTTTAATTTTTAACTTGCCGCTGCCTCATGAGAATTTCAGCTAAATGTCTGAACTTGCTTAAAAATGCAGCAGGTAATCCTAAAGTTGAGATAGGCCTCGCTGGTGTTTTCATGAGATCCTGCCATAGCTCACATGGTTCAGGTCCCTCTCAGATTCTACTGTAAGTTTCTTTAGATGGTCAAACGTGAATTGAAGGTAACAAAATTCTAAATTATTTTGAGTGATGCAGCCACACAATAATGCAAGCATACGAAGCATGTCAGGAGATGAAAACCCCAAAATCTCAAAGCTTCAAGAAAAAAATGACTAACTTTGCAGAATAATCTGATCTGACCTCGACATCATATCATACATTTGTAAAACACAAAGTCCTCTTGGTGTATGTCTTAGATATGCTTGTGATGGCTTGTAATTAATCGGAGTAATGGATGACACAACCTTTTGCATCAAAACTCCAAAGGCAACAGTCTAAATTATTCTGAGTGCTATGTTCAAGACATCTTTGGTATCCGAAAGGTCTTAGTGAATCGCTCAAATTTTCTCTCATGGGAATGTCCTCTAAATCCATCTAATTTGCTGCAATCCATGCCTAATATTCCAAGAAAATGTTTTTAACTTGGTGTAATATTCACAAAAAAACCATTAGAAGAGCTGTGTTTGGTTGAACAGTCACTTCAGTAAGGCCTCCATATCAATGCTGCTTATGCTGCTGTCCCTCACAATAATTTAATTTTCTGAAGTCTTTAGAGATCAGTCCAATTCTATTTCTGGCTGTGCTACTCATAATTCTAATTTATATTGCCTTCAATCCACTATGATACAAAATCCAGCACTAGTCTGCCCTTTACTGTGTCCAATGGATCAGACAAATTTATTCAATATTAGAATATAAATTTTTATCCATGACAGAAATGGACTATAAGAAAGAATGAGCAGTACAAGCAAAATGAAAGCAGTGTTTCCTTGGCAACAAGATGTCAGTAAGTTCCTTGGTGTTGCTGCTTTAAAGCCTATGCCTGCTCGGAGCTGTCTGATACATAGTCCCTGAATGCACTTTTGGAATTTATAGGCTGCGGAAAATGTTGGCAGTTTTTTTTTCAAAAATGCCAGCTGGGCGGCTAACCTGCAATATTGAATTGTGATCTGCATAATATGAAATATTATTTGATCAGCATATGAATCAGAAATGCATAACTGCTTGTATTATCCCTGAGATCAGTGCTGAAAGATTTAGTGATCAAAAATGCCCTGCCCTGGGTCAGGTTTTCAGGTGAGGTCATCTGAAGCAGGCAAGAAGGAGACAGATGGGAACACACGCCATTCTGTCTGTGCCCTTGTTATGTTTGAGAGAAGCAGGCTCATGGATGGGATTCCTGCTGCACTACCACTCAGGCCTCGAGTGACCAATTAATGCCTGCTTTAAGGCTTCATTTGGTCGCCATGGGCTGTATAGGAGCCCATAAGGCAAAACTTTATCAGGTTTGCCTACAGGATCCTGGAGAGATTACTCTTGCCAAGGACTCGGTGGCTCTGGCATGGGAAAGGAGATGGCAGTGCTGGCTGGCAGACCCTGTCCTTTCTGCTTCTCTCCCTTCAACTGTAGCCCCCATCCTGGCTGCCCTCATTCACCCCTGGCCTGGGTGTCTCGCTGATCCGAGATGTTTGCCGGGTTCATTGCCAACAGCTGCCACTGCTCAAATAAAAGCAGAAACTGGAGATCTGAAATGAAAAGAGGAAGTGCTGGAGTAACTCAGCAGGTCCTGGCTGCGTCTGCAGGGACAGAAGCAAGGTTAACCATGTTTTCTTTTCTCTTCACAGATGCAGCCATTAACTGACAGCTAAGGGGGCATGGGAGTTTGGGGGTCGGGTGGAGGGAGGTGGGGGGGGGTTGTTGTTCAGGATCTCTGTCCCCTGACTCCTTGATACCAGTAAAAACATTAGCAGCTTAATGCAGCAGACCTTTCCGAAGGAGACAATGAAGAGTGTGGGGGTGGGGGGGTGTTGCTCTTCCCAGCTGTCCAGTCACAGGGAACGACCTCCATTATCTGGGTTAGATTCCACCCAAGGAGTGGGACATGCATTGAACTCACCTGGTCCCAAATGCAGTTGGTCCTTTGGTTTGTTGGAATACGTTAGATGGCTGGCTGGTTCTACCATGGTTGAAATGCAGAAAATCAGGCCACGTAGATACTGCTTCAAACCAGGCACTTCGAAAAGGCTGAATTCAAATTGTGTGGCTGCAGATATAAAGGAAACCTGAACCTCTAAACATGAGACTGATTGGGCTTTGGGTTTTCTAACGTCACTTTAGAGATCCTGGTCCAAGTGACAGGTAGAAGGGGCAGCACAGTGGCGCAGTGGTTGGCACTGCTGCCTCACAGCATCAGAGACCCAAGTTCAAGTCCAGCCTTGAGTGACTGTCAGCGTAGAGTTTGCACATTCTCCCCGTGTCTGCATGGGTTTCTTCTGGGCGCTCTGGTTTCCTCCAACAGTCCAAAGATGTGCAGATTAGGTGGATTTGCCACGCCAAATTACCCACTGTCCAGGGATGTGTAGCTTAGGTGGATTAGCCATGGGAAATGCAGGGTTAAAAGGTTAAGGGGCTGAGTCTGGATGGGATGCTCTTCGGAGGGTCAGTGTGGACTTGATTGGCTGAATGACATGCTTCCATAGGGATTCTGTGCTCTGTGTGAAGCTGGAGATACTGTGCTTGCTCTCAGAGGCCGCAGTTATGGTTTTTGGGGTAGGGTTGCTGGTCACAAAAGCTGTACATGACTCCCGCTGCCCAGGATTCCAATGAGGATTTTGAAGGGGGACCATATTAGAATATTCCGATGACTAGATATGATGAAATGCTTGGTACATTGGAAAGCCTGAGAGAAAGTCTATTGTAATTGTCAAAGAGATGGGAAAATCTGGCTCCAATCTTGCATGGAACTTTGTTAGAGCTTGGAGCCCATCTTCTCCAGGATAACAGTCATGGAGATTGTGTGAGAGTAGTTGTAGAACCAAGCACGAGCCAATGCCTCAGTTTCCACTGGAGGACAATCAGAAGCTGTTTAACATCTGACTGTTGCAGTGGAAGCTTAGACTGAACTGAACTCGTGTAATTGCAGGTTATTGCAATGAAATCTCAGACTGAAGCTATCACAACTGCAGGTGTCAGTTCACAAAGGGGTTTTTGAAGGCTCACTGCAGTCCAACAATTATCCTCCATCAGATTACTAAATCACACAACACCACATTATAGTCCAACAGATTTAATTGGAAGCACTAGCTTTCGGAGTGCTGCTCCTTCATCAGATGGTTGTGGAGCACACACACCTCTTGCAAACTCCTCAATCATCTCGTGCACCAAGTCTATAGTAGACGCCACAACCTTGAAATTCGGATGGAGTCTACGCTCTCAGCCTGCGCTCAGGATACAGCAGTACAATTACGTGACATTGCCAAACAGACATGGCGACTAAACTACACCATGTACATGCACACTAAGAACAAAAAAACTGGAGAAACATGGCATTTTCACCAATAGTAGCAAAACCCATCCCGGCACCACAGTGGATAATGTTATCACTGAGGGGAAGTCGATTGTCAACTTATTGGACCACACCCATCGACCAGAAGAGATTGAAGTCCTAAGTGGGGGTCTCGATTTTTGCCCCACCACCAAAATGGACCCCATGGTTCTTGCAGCAGACACAGAGGAATTCATCAGACGATGAGACTCGGGAATTCATTCAAGAAGCCAGCAGTGATCCCAATGAGCCCACTGACGAACCGGAACAGTCATCACAGGGATCCATAGAGAAGCGACCAAAGGAGGAGTCAACTTGGACCCCACCAGAGGGCCGCTGCCCTGGGCTTAATATGTGTGCTCAAACCATCAGGAAATATATAAATGTCAAATTCATCAGCCACACCCACAAGGTAGAGCAAAACATCACCCGATCACAACTCAACGCCATCCAGGCTCTCAAGACCAATCACAACATTGTCATCAAACCAGCAGATAAAGAAGGAGCCATTGTCATTCAGAATAGAACAGATTACTCACGCCTTGGCGTACCCATTTGCCACCGGGCGGTGGGGATCTCCAGTGGAGGGCTCTCTATGCGGGAGTCCTCCCCCTTTCTCTCGGGGATCTGGGGTGGAGGGTGCTGCACGCAGCAGTCCCCTGCAACCGCAGATTGCGGTGATTCACGGACTCCCAGCCCAACTGCTTGTTCTGTGGTGCTGTGGAGTCCGTGGACCATGTATATATTGGGTGTGGGCATTTGCACTCCCTTTTTGATTTTCTTAAAAACCTCCTCCTCTGCCTTTGGTTGCACTTCAGTCCCACGCTCCTGATCTTCGGGCACCCGGTACGGAGGAGGGAGGGCAGGTCCGAAGACCTCCTCATGGGTCTGCTCCTGGGCCTGGCCAAACTGGCCATCAACAGGTCGAGGCATCGGGCCTTGGAGGGTGTCGTTAGGGCCGACTGCCTGCCCCTCTTCCGGGGTTACGTTAGAGCCCGGGTGTCCTTGGAGAAGGAGCACGCGGTGTCCACCAACATCCTGGAGTTGTTCAGGGAGAGCTGGGCACCGGAGAGAGTGGAGTGCATTATTTCCCCCTCCAACTCTATTTTGATTTAGTCCCTACCCTCCTCTTCACTGTTTTGATCACACAGCATCGCCCTTTGATATGGAGGGCAGTGCTTGTCACTGGTCACTCGGGTGTTTTCCTATCTTCCTGGTGGTGGAAATTGAATAAAGATTTGTGCACCTTGTGTTTCTCACTGTGTCTCACACCTGCACACACACAACATGGGTGCTGGGGGAAAAATAAGCACTACCGCAATTAGGCGGGAGTGTGGGGGTTAGGAAAAAAAATTTAAAAAGAAAAAAAGGAAAAAAAAGAACATTGCCCTTTGATGTAAAAGAAACATAAACAGGAGTGTCCCCTGCCCTTCACTGTTTGATTCAGAAAAAAAAGCAAAAAAAAATAGAACAGCTTACTGTAAGGAAGTGACCGGACAACTGAACAACCAGGAACACTACAGGCAATTACCGGCCGATCCGACCAAAGAACACACCCGTGAATTAGACACACTGATCAGGACTATGGGTTCAGTCCTTCAGAGTTCCCTACGTGCCCTTATCCCACATAATTCCCATGTAGGCAACTTCTACTGCCTTCCAAAGATACACAAAGCCAATACATCAGGACGTCCCATCATATGGGACTCTATGTGAGGACCTGTTTGGCTGTGTCGAAGGCATCTTGAAACCCACTGTACAGGGGAGCCCCAGCCTCTGTTGTGACTCTACGGATTTCTTACAGAAACTCAGCACCTATGGACCAGTCAAACCGGGAACATTCCTCGTCACAATGGACGTTTCAGCACTCTACACCAGCATTCCCCACAATGACAGCATCACAATGACAGTCTTAGTACTCAATACCAACAACTGCCAATCTCTGAGCATCATCCTGAAGCTCATCCACTTTATCCATGATCATGACGTCTTCACCTTTGACAACCAGTTCTTCATCCAGACACACGGAACAGCCATGGGGACCAAATTTGCACCCCAATATGCCAAAATTTTCATGCACAGGTTTGAACAAGACTTCTTTTCTACGCAGGACCTCCAACCAACACTATACATTGACGAGTTTTTCTTCCTCTGAACCGTGGTGAGGAGTCACTGATAAATTACACAATGATATCATCCCACCATCCGACTTACCATGGACTACTGTTTAGTATCTGTCTCATTCTGGGACACATGCATCTCCTTCAGGGATGGCCACCTCAGCACCACACTCTGCCGCAAACCCACAGACAACCTCACAATGCTACACTTCTCCAACCTCCACCCAAAACATATTAAAACAACCATCCCCTATGGACAAGCCCTATGCATACACAGGATCTGCTCAGATGAGGAGGAACGTGACAGGCACCTGGAAGTACTCAGGGATGCCTTCATGAGAACGGGGTATGATGCTCAACTCATCGACTGCCAGTTCCAATGTGCCACAGCAAGGAACCACAATAACCTCCTCAGGAGACAGACACATGCTGCAACCGACAGGATACCCTTCGTTGTCCAGTACTTCCCAGGAGCTGAAAAACTACGCCATGTTCTCCACAGCGTGTAACACATTATCAATGAGGATGAACACCTCGCCAAGACTCACACCACCACTTCTTGCCTTTAAACAACTGCCAAACCTCAAACAGATCATTGTTAGTAGCAAACTTCCCAGCTCTCAGGACATCTCCATACAACCCTGTCACGGTAGACACTGCAAGACGTGTCAGAGTGTAGACATGGATACCACCATTACACATGGGGACACCTCCCACCATGTATGTGGCAGGTACTCATGCGACTCAGCCAACATTGTCTATCTAATACGTTGCAGGCAAGGATGCCCTGAGGCATGGTACATTGGGGAAACTGAGCAAAGGCTACAGCAACGGCTGAATGGGCACTGCACAACAATCAACGGACAGGAATGTTCCTTCCCAGTTAGAGAACACTTCAGTGTTCCAGAACATTTGACCTCAGGTGACCATCCTCCAAGGCAGACTTCAGGACAGGCAGCAGCAAAACGTGGCTGAGCAGAGGCTGATAGCTAAGTTCGGTACCCATAGTGAGGGCCTCAACCAGGACATTGGGTTCATGTCACACTACAGGTGACCCGCCTGCACTATATTCACACACACAGACACTCCTACACACGCGCATACACACACACACACACACACAGGCACACCTATACACAGACACACACACATACAAACACACACACACATACAAACACACACACTCACACTTGCACCCTCTCACAGACTTGGACCTCTTTACACTCACACACACTCTGTCTCACAGACACTTGCAACCCTACCACCACCACTCACCCACATGCACACATACATATATAAGTTTGTGGGGTGAACTTGTTCTTGCAGAGTTACATTGTACTTTGCTCAAAAACTGCATTAATCCATGTAAGATTCAATTTTTAGATTAGAATCAGTCTAAACAATATGGCACAGACAGCAGCACCCAGAGGTGCTAATAGCCAATACATTATCTGGGCTGACACCAATTGTTAACATAGAACATAGAACATAGAACAATACAGCACAGAACAGGCCCTTCGGCCCACGATGTTGTGCCGAACTTCTATCCTAGATTAAGCACCCATCCATGTACCTATCCAAATGCCGCTTAAAGGTCGCCAATGAATCTGACTCTACCACTCCCTCGGGCAGCGCATTCCATGCCCCCACCACTCTCTGGGTAAAGAACCCACCCCTGACATCTCCCCTATACCTTCCACCCTTCACCTTAAATTTATGTCCCCTTGTAACACTCTGTTGTACCCGGGGAAAAGTTTCTGACTGTCTACTCTATCTATTCCTCTGATCATCTTATAAACCTCTATCAAGTCACCCCTCATCCTTCGCCGTTCCAACGAGAAAAGGCCGAGAACTCTCAACCTATCCTCGTACGACCTACTCTCCATTCCAGGCAACATCCTGGTAAATCTTCTCTGCACCCTCTCCAAAGCTTCCACATCTTTCCTAAAGTGAGGCGACCAGAACTGCACACAGTACTCCAAATGTGGCCTAACCAAAGTCCTGTACAGCTGCAACATCACCTCACGACTCTTGAATTCAATCCCTCTGCTAATGAACGATAATACTCCATAGGCCTTCTTACAAACTCTATCCACCTGAGTGGCAACCTTCAAAGATCTATGTACATAGACCCCAAGATCCCTCTGTTCCTCCACCTGACCAAGAACCCTACCATTAACCCTGTATTCCGCATTCTTATTTGTTCTTCCAAAATGGACAACCTCACACTTGGCAGGGTTGAACTCCATCTGCCACTCCTCAGCCCAGCTCTGCATCATATCTAAGTCCCTCTGCAGCCGACAACAGCCCTCCTCACTGTCCACAACTCCACCTATCTTTGTATCATCTGCAAATTTACTGACCCACCCTTCGACTCCCTCCTCTAAGTCATTAATAAAAATTACAAACAGCAGAGGACCCAGAACTGATCCCTGCGGAACTCCACTTGTAACTGGACTCCATGCTGAATATTTACCATCTACCACCACTCTCTGACTTCGACCGGTTAGCCAGTTTTCTATCCAATTGGCCAAATTTCCCTCTATCCCATGCCTCCTGACTTTCCGCATAAGCCGACCATGGGGAACCTTATCAAATGCCTTACTAAAATCCATGTACACTACATCCACTGCTCTACCCTCATCCACATGCTTGGTCACCTCCTCGAAGAATTCAATAAGACTTGTAAGGCAAGACCTACCCTTCACAAATCCGTGCTGGCTGTCCCTAATCAAGCAGTGTCTTTCCAGATACTCGTAAATCCGGAGTTCACTTGAGTTAAAGTTCACTTGAGAATGTCATTTTTTAAAAATGTTTTGTAATTTACATGTGAAAGAAGTGAAACTATCATGGTCATTCTAACAGATGAGAGACTTAATAAACAATCAAGGTATTTTTCAATGTATAATTTCAGCCTCATCACGCTATGAACTTTTGCTATAAATTCTGTGTCTTACAATTGTGTACTCCACAACCACCTGATGAAGAAGCAGTGTTCCAAAAG
The DNA here is from genome assembly GCF_047496795.1 of Chiloscyllium punctatum. Lineage (NCBI taxonomy): Eukaryota > Metazoa > Chordata > Chondrichthyes > Orectolobiformes > Hemiscylliidae > Chiloscyllium > Chiloscyllium punctatum. The sequence goes on along the minus strand of NC_092750.1, from coordinate 43,733,317 downwards.
CTAGTGCTTCCAATGAAACCTTTTGGTCTATAACCTGGTGTTGTGTGATTTTTAACTTTGTATACCCTAGTCCAACACTGGCATCTCCAGATCATCAGATTACTAGGAATGCTGTAGTGTCACCCCAGGGGAGTGGCAGTGCTGCTATCCTTTCTCAGGATGACAATGTTTGTACTCCTCCTACTATCACTACTCTAGTGTTCTCGATGTTGTCAGTCAACTTAACAGCTCAATTTACTGTTTTCTGTATCAGGTGATGCAGTCCACAGTTGGGCTCACAAGTTCCAGGCCTGAGGGTGTCCTGTAAGCTCATTTGAATTCCTTCCCCATTGAGAGTGAGCAGTTTTCCACCAACTGTCTTTCAACCAATGGGGTCTTACTAGGAGCACTAAGACAGGCAAAATGAATCAAGGAAAACTCAAGGTGATTAGTTGAGTATTGTATAAATATTATGTTGGATAATTTGTTATGAAATGTTTGTTTTTTCACAGGTGACCCCCCTGCACTATATTCACACACACAGACACTCCTACACACGCGCATACACACACATAGACACACACAGGCACACCTATACACAGACACACACACACACATACAAACACACACACACATACAAACACATAGTTTTTTCATAGTTTTCAGGACTATGGGATAAAGGACATTTTAATGGTCAGTAACTGAGAAATGGTGAGGTGTGAAATTGATCAACAATTTCTGGTTTTATTCATGGAACTGGAGTCAGTTAATGCACCAGAAATGTAAATAGACAGGTATCTATGTTCATTCCTCCTCATCCTCATGCTTCTCCTCCTCTTTTCTCTTTATCCTCCTCCTCTTCTACATTTCCAGACTCTTGCCAATTCCGTAATGGTGGGGGTGATGCCCTCGTGACAGCCAGAGTGTGAAGGGTACAGAAACCACCATATTGCAGGATACCCATTCCAGTAAATTCTGGAGGGCTTCTCCACATCAGTCAAGAACAATCACTTCAGTTCCTCAATTGACTATTCCATGATAATTCTTGTGTTGTAATTTGAAATTATATGGATGCAAACCATGCACAATTACTTTCAGAGGGAAGTCATTTGCCAATTGTTCTTATTGCCGAGCAACCATCCTCTAGCTTGACCTGTTGGCTGAAAGATTGTTGCACGAGCGGCCTGGCATTGGACACTTTATTTCTGGTTGGCTGGCATGCATTCACCATCAAGAGGTGCTGTGTGTGATCACTACACACTGAGTGAGTTACAACCTTTGTGGTTTTGGCATGTTTCAGTATTCAGATGCATTATTCTCAAAGTGGCACAGTGAGTCAATGCCTCACAGCGCCAGAGTACTGGGTTCAAATCCAGCCTTGGGTGACTGTGTGTGGAGTTTGTATATTCTCCCCATGTCTGCATGAGTCTCCTTTGGGTGCTCTGGTTTCCTCCCAAAGATGTGCAGGTTAGATGAATTCACCAAATTAATTTGCCCATAGTGTTCAAAAATGTATAGGTTAGGTGCATTAGTCATAGGAAATGTGGAGTAATAGGGTTGGGGAATGGATCTGGGCAGGATACTCTTTGGAGGGTTGGTATGGACTTGCTAGGTCCAATGGCCTGTTTCTACACTGTAGGGTTTCTATGACATTCTACAATGACATGCATGCAGTCAATGGTCCCTTGCATCATGACAAAATGCACTATCCTAGCAAAAGCATGGGTGCAGTCTGCTTTTCTCTCTTTAAAGACAAGACAACAATGTCCTTTTTCTTGGCATACAGGGCTTCTGTCAGTTTTGTGATGCAGCAGTTCAAATGCAAACTGGGAGATATTTGCCATGTAATTTATTTCATTTGGAAAGAAATAATTGCAAAATGAGAGCCACAGCCACCTTCATATCACTAGCAGCACTCTCCTCAGTATGTGCTGAGATTATAGGAGGAACCTTCCCAAAAACTCTTCCTGGTAGGGATTTCCAGGGCTTGCTTGGCCTATTGTGGTAGAAGAAAACCACTCAATAATCTATCAAGAAGAGATGCTTGTCTTAAGGGTGATATAGTTTATTGCATAATAGCAACTGCGTGCATGTTACATTAGAATGATGCTGCTGTTACTGGGACTATAAGGGTGACCTCAATGGTAGGCCTTACTCCTTTGGGGGATCAGAGTTGTTCCCTGCCCATGTGACATCATCAAATTGGGTGTTGCTCAAAGCACACCTCAGCATCAGCCATTTCAGACCCTTGTACTTAGACAATACCGAGATGGAGACCAGGTTACATGAGGTGGCAGCATTCTGAAACGAGCTTCTATTTTATTGACGATGCTGAACATACAGCTGCTGACTTAACTAAAGCTAAAAGAAATGCTGCATTTAATACTGTAAGTGAATAAGGTCTCCCATTCAGAGTTTCTCTTTCCTCCCTCTGTGAGCAGCTTGTGTTCTTATTTGCTATCATCTACACCATCATCCTCCAACACTACAGCCCATTGGCAATCTCTATTATGGGACCCTTGATTGAGAGCAGATCTCTTACAGTCCCCAAGCAATGCATTCCCCATGTGCAGCACTGTTCTGCAAACTTGTTCAACAGTTATGAACTGTTCCAAACATCCAAAGTTGACACAACTTCAGAGACATTGGAAAGTAATCAACAATTAATTTCCAATTTGATGATATCTTTAAATAGTGCTTTTGGAGAGGGTACTTCTAGAGTGGGAGGCACCTCAAGTTCGCCTTTGCATATTTAAGGGAAGGTACTGAGATCTAAAATGTCACATTGGATGCAACATCCCCTGTAAACTTTGTATGTGTTGCTGTGAATGCACTCAAAAATCAGCTCCTTTCAGAAACCATGGGCTTGCAAGGAAATCAAACATTGTTGCGTATTCAAATGCCAAGCAAAGCAAAAAAAAATTTGGAAGGGATTTCAGTCTCATGTTATTACCATTAGATACTGACCAAACTCTGTTATATTTAACTTGTCCATTATGCATACATCCAGTGAACACAATCTCCACAAAAACCCTCATCAAAAGGGTATTTGGCACAACCCACTTTTGAATTGGCACCTGCCTGAAGGTAGGTTTCAGTAGTTGTGTGTCAGTCACTAATTTGTAATCAGCTTGATTTTTATCTTATTTATTATCTCTAGAACTTGATGTATACTCGACAAACCATAACATTTCAAAAAATCTCAATTGGGAGTTGTTGTGATCTCTTCTGATGGTAATACTGGAAACTTCAGATTGCAGAGTGAAAGCTGCCTTGATGGACTGCAGGTTTTAGTTTTGCAATTTGTTTATCATGGTGATTAGTCACTGAGCATCTTCACAAGAGGCTGCCAATGTACTTTTCATAAAAAAAACAAATGTTATTATAAAAAAAGGAAAATAAAACATAAATGATGTTAAACTATGCAAAAAACATTTGACATGTTATTAGACAAATATCAGAAAGAATGATTTAACCCTTTTACCCTCAACAGCAATGTTACAGACACTCAAACCTCAGTGAATGGTCATCCTGCCTTCCCTTGAAAGCTCAGTGTTCAGTTGACACAACTGTAATCAGTTTCCTTTCAGCAAATGTTTGCTCTTTTCTTCAGTTAAAATCTCTTCCCGAGATTCTTAAGTGATCTGCAAGCTTATTATTCAACCTTAGACTCAGGTTTCATAGCTTTCTGCTTCTCAAGTTTTTATCTAAGCCCATTTCTGACTGCACTGGAAACTGCTATGAACAGCACTTCTGCTATTACGGATCATTTCTCGATGAATTAAGTTGCACACTACCTCACTACTTCTAGGTGTTTCTGTCTTTCTGTGACATAGGATTCAATTAAATGCAGATTAACCAAAAAAAATCTAGACAGTCATTTCCTCTCACTGAATTCACAAATTACACTAAATCTATGTCTCCACCTTACTTAACAGACACAATACAGAAAAAGCAAAGGTAAAACTGTGCATCATTTATCCACTTCAAACCAAAGCTCTCAAGCAATAACATATTATTAAGTTTCTTCACATCATTCTTTTAAAGAAAATGCTTATTTAGAAGTGTTTTGCAGAATTAGTTGTATTTATTTGATACTTTTCATTGCAGTCAGTGCTGTACAAATATCATACCTTTCATTTATCCTGAATAATGTTCCCATTAACATTGAGTTGCTGTGTATGGCTCATTTTCTTTTACATGTGATTCCCCTAAATTGGTTTGGCACAGCTGCAAATTCATTTTATCCGTTCCAGGATAAAGCCTATGTGTTACCTTGTAGTCAGCTGCTTGACTGAGTATATATGCAACTTACTGCGAATTTGATCTATTTTCATGTCAATGGACATAAATTTTTGTCTTGCATTTATCAGAGCAAATGTATGAATGCTAAATTTCAAACAATCCAACAATTTACATTACATGAGGAAACGTTGCTGATTAGTTTCAAGTCCATTCTGATTGGTCAAGATCATGCTATGCAGAAAGCAATGAAGAACTATATGAAGGTGAGGTGCCGGAAGAGTGGAGGTTGGCTAACATGGTACCACTGTCTAAGAAAGGTCGTAAGGACAAACCAGGGAACTATAGACTAATGAGCTTGACGTTGGTGGCGGGCAAGTTATTGGAGGGAATCCTGAGGGACAGGATGTACATGTATATGGAAAGGCAAGGACTGATTAGGGATAGTCAACATAGCTTTGTGCGTGGGGAATCATATTTCACAAACTTGATTGAGTTTTTTTAAGAAGTAACAAAGAGGATGATGATGGCAGAGCGATGGATGTGATCTATATGGACTTCAGTAAGGCATTCGACAAGGTTTCCCCCATAGGAGACTGGTGAGCAAGGTTAGATCTCATGGAATACAGGGAGAACTCGCCATTTGGATAAAGAACTGGCTCAAAGGTAGAAGATAGAGGGTGGTGGGGGGGGGGGGGGTTAGATTAGATGAGATTACATTACAGTGTGGAAACAGGCCCTTCGGCCCAACAAGTCCACACCGACCTGCTGAAGCGCAACCCACCCATACCTCTACATTTACCCCTTACCTAACACTACGGGCAATTTAGCATGGCCAATTCACCTGACCTGCACATCTTTGGACTGTGGGAGGAAACCGGAGCACCCAGAGGAAACCCACGCAGACACAGGGAGAACATGCAAACTCCATCCAGTCAATCGCCTGAGGCGGGAAATGAACCCGGGTCTCTGGCGCTGTGAGGCAGCAGTGCTAACCACTGTGCCACCGTGCCGCCCAGTTGTTTTTCAGACTGGAGGACTGTGACCAGTGGAGTGCCAAAGGGATCGGTGCTGGGTCCTCTAATCTCCATCATTTATATAAATGATTTGGATGTGAGCATAGGAGGTATAGTTAGTAAGTTTGCAGATGACACCAGAATTGGAGCTGTAGTGGACAGTGAAGAAGGTTACCTCAGATTACAACAGGATCTTGTTCAGATGGGCCAATGGGCTGAGAAGTGGCAGATAGAGTTTAATTTAGATAAATGTGAGGTGCTGCATTTTGGGAAAGCAAATCTAAGCAGGACTTATACACTTAATGGTAAGGTCCTAGGGAGTGTTGCTGAACAAAGAGACCTTGGAGTGCAGGTTCATAGCTCCTTGAAAGTGGAGTTGCAGGTTGATAGGACAGTGAAGAAGGCATTTGGTATGCTTTCATTTATCGGTCAGAGTATTGAGTACAGGAGTTGGGAGGTCCTGTTTCGGCTGTACAGGACATTGGTTAGGCCGCTGTTGGAATATTGTGTGCAATTCTGGTCTCCTTCCTATCAGAAAGATGTTGTGAAACTTGAAAGGGTTCAGAAAAGATTTACAAGGATGTTGCCATAGTAGGAGGATTTGAGCTATAGGGAGAGGTTGAATAGGCTAGGGCTGTTTTCCCTGGAGTGTCGGAGGCTGAGGGGTGACCTTGTAGAGGTTTATAGAATCATGAGGGGCATGGATAGGATAAATAGACAAGGTCTTTTCCCTGGGGTGGGTGAGTCCAGAACTAGAGGGCATAGGTTTAGAGTGAGAGGGAAAAGATATGAAAGAGACCTGGGGGCAACATTTTCGCTCAGAGCATAGTATGTGTTTGAAATGAGCTGCCAGAGGAAGTGGTGGAGGTTAGTACAATTGCAACATTTAAAAGGCATCTGGATGGGTATATGAATAGGAAGGGTTTTGAGGGATATGGGCCGGGTGCTGGCAGATTGGGCTAGATTGGGTTAGGATATCTGGACAGCGTAGACAAGTTGGACTGAAGGGTCTGTTTCCATGCTGTACATCTCTATGACTCTAAGCTCCCTGATCATTCAAAAACGTTTGGATTGGACTAAAAAGTGAAGCTTATCTCAGATTGTGAAAGCTCGGTACTACAGGTCAGCTGGATGATAATGGAAGGTCCAGTGTGGTAGAGGCAGAAACCCTGGTCACATTTACAAAGTACTTGGGTGTGTATTTGGAAGAGACTATGGATTAAGAGGTTGAAAATGGAATTGTGCTGAATAGCTTTCCGTCAGCTGGTACACTTTTGACAGCTGAAACTTTTTCGATGCCATCATTAGGTACCGGAAAAGTTCCCAACTTCGAAATGTATTTTGAAGTGCTTTACACAAATTTTAAAACCCAGTTAAACTCTTAATGCCTCTTAACTGATTGGTGAAAACTTTATTGCAGTTTATTTAAGAACTTGGTGTTTTCACACAGGAGGACTGTGATTGCCCGCTACATTTTGTTTTACCCTGAATTGCATTTGCTTGTTGATTCAGGTTTTCAACTTTTCTTTGACAATTGATGTAATTGTGATAAAGATTTAATTGAGTTCACAAAATAGTATCACCTTTTAGTTTGATTAGTTTGAAAACTCCAGTTCCCTAATTAGTATTGTATGGTCTGTCTAAGTCAAGTTGCTAAATACGAGTAATAATTGAAACTATTATAATGTGTGGTTCTGTTCTCCATTGATAAAGCCTCAGTGCATGCTTGATCTTTCCTCCTCTTGTTCTCTTTTTTCTGAAAGCACTTATGTTGGCACATTGTTTGTATCAGTAACCTTCTAGTCTCTCAGCTATTCTTTATGTCTCAGTTTGAATTTAAGTTTTGTCTGGTTCTATGAATGTGAAGGGCATTGCTGCTCTGCCTATCCTTCTTTAATATCTACTGAGGAGTTCCGCATTCCAGATTTCACAAGCCTGGTTTCATAGTGAATAAAGGCATTGCATTTATTAACTATACTATCAAGAGAGCTCTTGATTATTAAATCAAGAATTGGAACATCCAAATGCCATCACCTCCCTGTACTTGTGTCAGCAGATCATACTTTCAGAATTCAGGAAAGCAATATCACTTTCTTATTAAAGAGTGATAGTTTGCGCTGACATTGCACTGTTCACGTAGCGAAACATCTCCAGGTGTGTCAGTTGAAGAAACAGCTCCCCTGCAGGAAGAGAGGAATAAGAGAAAGGTGTTAGATAAATCATAGAATTGTCGAAGAGTGAAGATCATTGGTGCTTGTGCCAGTTCTTTGAAAACCCTCTCCAATTAATTTCACTCTGTGTCTATTTCTTTGCAATTCTGCAAATGTTTCCTTTTCAATTGAATGTACAATTCCCTTTTGCAAATTACTGTTAAACCTGCTTCCTCCACCACCCTTCCAAACAATGCATTCCAGATTCCTAACAACTTGTACTGTCAAAAATCTCTTCTCATCTGCTGCTGTGTTCTTCAGCCAATTATGATCTGGTTACTGACTTGCCTGCCAGCGGGAACAGTCCATCAAAACTCTTCTCTGTTTAAAGTATACACTATGAGCAGGCTTTTGAAAAGAAAGAGAAATTTCAGAAGAAGATTTGAGAATGCAAAAGATAATGGTTGATAACTCTGCCACTGATGTTAAAGTGGTTGATAGATTCATGGTAAATAGGATTTACAAAAGAGTATCATACATTTTGGAGCACATGTCGGAACAGATTGCAGAGATGCAGAGGGATAAAGCTGTTTGAGCAATTTAACAAGAATAATGATCTTAAACTGCTTAATCAGTCTAAACTGATTTTAGACTGTTATATGACATGTAGTCTTAAATGAGTCACAATTTGTTCTATCTAAACACTGGAGAGATTGCAGCCATTAGCTCTGGCTGTTGGCACAAATTCCATACCCTTGTAACTGATTCAATCCTACTCTCAGCTCCCATCTCAGGCTAAATTAAATTGTTTGCAACCTTAGAATTAGATTTGTTTTCCTCATCTAAATCTTGTCCAGCGCTGAAATTGATCTCTTCCACCTTCAATATGTTGTTTACCTCTGCCCAGCTGCTGTTGAAACATTATTCAGACATTTTCAGAAAAATGGGACATTTAGGGAAATAAGGGTGACTGCCCTTAACTTCAAGGCATTTGACCAAGTGTGGCATCAAAGTGCCCTAGGATAACAGGAGCCTTTGGGAATAAGGGGAAAAGCTCCCTTGTCCCTTGCTGAAGTCATATGGAGCACAAAGGAAAATGGCTGTGATTGTTGGAGGTTTGTCATCTCCTCACCAGAGATCTCTGTAGTATTTCCTCAGAGTAATGTCTGAGGTCCAACCATCTTCAGATGCTTCATCAATGATTGTCCCTACATCTCAAATTTGGAAGTGAGGTTTATTGTAATGAAGTCAGATTAATTAATGATCTTATACTGAAGGAACTCCTAGGGAAGAGTGATCTACTAGAATGTCAAATTCAGTTTGCGAGCGAGAACCTGGAGTCTCATATCAACATTCTGGAGTTAAACAAAGGTAATTGCATAGGCCTGAGAACAGATTTGGTCCTAGTGGACTGAGCAGCTGTTGAACAGTGATATATCTTTGATGAGATATTCAATTGCTCCCAAATGAAATATGTTCCTGAGAGGAAGAAGGATTTTAAAGGGGTGGGGGGGGGGGAGGGGGGAGGGGGGTTGGGGGGTTGGTGCAAAATATCCATGGCTAAGTCAGGACGTGAAAGATAACATAAAGACAAAACCTAAGGCATACCATATCTTAAAGAACAGGGTTATGAATCTATGGAATTCATGGAATCTGCCAAGACATTGAGTACATTTAAGGAGGGGACAGACAGATTTTTAGTCAGTAACAGGTTGAAAGGTTATGGGGAGCAGGCAGGAAAATGGTGTTCAGGCCAAAATTAGATCCTGGTCATATTGAATGGCGGAGCAAGCTCAATGGGCTGAATTGCCTTCTTCTGCTCCTAGATCTTATGTTCTTTTGTTTGCTAATGATTGCACCATTTGTGACTCCTCAAATACTGAAGTCTTCACTTTCTCCTTCTTCATTGCCTTTCTCATCTTATCAATGCTAAGACAGCTGCTGAGTTTGATCGTTGCTGCATTTGTGAATGAATTGCTGATCTGTGATAAAAGAGAAGGAAGGAGATGTATATTTTCCAGTTGGCATTTTGTCATTTGTCAGTGACAGCTTTGAGGCTTTATCAGGCTGCATATGTCTTGAGTGAAAGCCTGCCCAACTGCCAACTGTACACGGATTGGTGCAAGTCTATTTGTACCCCTTCCCCAATGCTATAATGTGCAAGGTTACTTGTGCTCTTTATCATAACATTCCTTTGCATGCATGTGTGAAAAAGCACAATGTGCAACTATTTGCCCTTTATTTCCCCTTCAAAGCAGCTCTTATACATTAGAAGGTTTAGTCAGCATAATTCTTTCATGACTAAGTCAAGAACTCTCACATGCACTGGCTTGTGAGTGGTCCAAGACAGAGGATTGTGCTTTAATTATATATTCTGTGATCGTTATACCAAACCCCCATCATTAGCACTGCTGATGAATCTTAGACACTCATCTTGTGAAAGGTTAAGGAATAAATGGAAATAGGTAGCAAATGGATATTTGTTGCTTGTTCTGTAATTGCTTTGATTTGGAGGTGCTGGTGTTGGACTGAGGTGGACAAAGTTAAAAATCACATAACACCAGGATATAGTCCAACAGGTTTATTTGAAAGTACCAGCTTTTGAAACACTTCTTCTTGATCAAGTGGCTGGCTTGGCTGTGTAGTGATTATTTCACTTCAAGCATTGCTTGCACTCATTCAGTTTCAATATCTTATTTGAGGTATGGGCTGGCTCTGCCCAAACACATGTAAACTCTTCAGGGGCTCCTCCTATTTGCACTGCACATTTTCCAAAACTCTCGTTTGGAAAAGAACTTGCCATAAAATAAAAAGATGAGCCTTTCACCCTCTACTCTTCGCCTTCTAAGTAAAATCTCCCCTATATTTTTGATGGCCTTCTGCTTTAATTTCCTAAACCCTCTGTCCTTCTTCAATTCACCCTTTGATCATAAGTCTGTTCACTACCTCTTTGGATATTTCTGTTCCCCCCCTGCTCTTACTCCCCACGTTTAGTCTCATCTTTATGTCCCCTCATTCAGTTCCATTGCTCTTTCTCCCCCTCAGACACAGCAATTTACCCCATTGTGTTATTTCCCCTTATATCGAGTTCTCACCCATCATTACCTCCAATGCTTCCTTTGCAGTTACCCTCCCCTTTGCATCCCAGTTTGTTCAGCCCAGTTAAAATTGAAGCATGAACTGTGGATCTTGGAAATCTGAAACAAAAACAGAAATTGATTGAAAAAGTCAGCAGGTCTGGCTGCATCTGTGGAAAGTGAGAGAGAGAGAGAGAGAGAGAGAGAGAGAGAGAGAGAGCAGACTTAGAGTTTCAGGTCTAGTGACCCTTCTTCATAACTAATAGTAGTTAGTAGATGCTGAAGACAGGGAAGGGGTAGGTATTAAAGTGGTGAGATTATAGGTGGAGATGGAGCCAGAGAGAGAAAGAGAGTAAGATAGTTGTTGAAAAAATTGGATGGATAGTGGTATGCCAGGGAAGAAGAAAAAAAAGCTGCTGGTTGGGACCATTACTGGGTGAAAATGGGTTGGCTGTGCTGAAAGCAGCCCATGTGATGGCAAGGTCTGGGGTGTAGGGGGTGGGGGTGGACATTGGAGAAGATATTCAGGCCTTAAAATGATTGAACTTGATATTGAGTCGTGAAGGCTGTAGAGTTTCTACATGGAAAATGAGGTGCTGTTCTTCCAGCTTGTGCTGAGGGTCACTGGAGCACTACAGCAAGCCTGAGACAGAGCTGTTGGCCAGGGAACAGCGTGGTGTTGTGAAGTGGCAAGCAACTGGAAGCTCAGGGTCATTTTTATAGACAAAATGTATCTGTTCCACAAAGCAGTCACCCAGTCTGCGTTTTGTCTCCCCAGTGTAGAAGAGACTGCATTGTGAGCAGCGAAAGCAATAGACTTGATTGAATGAAGTAAAGGTCTTCTGCCTCTTCACCTGGAAGGTGTGTCTGGGGCCTTAGACAGTGAGCAGGGAGTAAGCAAGTGGGCTGGCATTACACCTGTGATTGTATAGGAAGCTGCTGTTAGGGTAGGAGGAAGAGTGGATGAATTGTAATCAAGCTTACCAACAAGGGTGGTGCTGTTGCTGTCTGGCTGACTGATCGCTACAGTGCAGAGGCTGAATACCAGCTCTCAGTCACTTCCTCCTATCAGCCCTCCATCAATCATCAGGCCATTGTGTCCACAATGGTCACTAATTTCATCATATCTGCAGATCTCCCCAACACAGCCTCCAACCCCATACACCCCACTTCTATCATCTTGCCAAAATCCACAAACAGCATTGCCCAGACAGACCCATTGTTTCTGCCTGCTCCTGCCCCACAGAACTCATCTCATCCTGCCTTGACTCGATTCTTTTTTCTCTCCTTGTCCAGTCCCCTTCCATTTACTTTCTCAATTCTTCTAAAACTTTAAGTCATTTTCAGAATTTCCAGTTTGTGAGCTCCAGCTGCCTCTTCTTCAGCAGGGATGTGCAATCCCTTTACACGTCTACCCCCCAACAAGATGGTCTTAGGGGGCTCCACTACTTCCAGGACAAAGGCCTGAACCAATCCCATCCACCCCTACCCTCCTCTGCTTGGCCGAGCTCATCTGCACTTTGGACAATTTCTCCTTTCACTCCTCTCACTTCCTTCAGATCAAAGGTATGGTCATGGGAAGCTGCATGGGCCCCAGTTCTGTCTGTCTCTTTGTAGGGCATGTGGAACATTCCTCATTCCAATCTTACTCAGATCCCTCCCCACAACTCTTTTACTGGTACATTAATGACATCATCAGTGCTGTTTCCCTCAACAGGGATTAAACAAGTTTACTCATTTTATTTCCAAAATCCACCACATGCTCCACCTTCACCTGGTCAATCTCCAACTCCTCCCTTCCCTTCCTCTGTTTCCATTTTGGCAGACCATTGATATCTATTGCAAACACACCAACTCCCACAATTACCTTGACTGTACATCCTCACACCATGCTTCCTATAACGACTGTATTCCATTCTTCCAGTTTCTCTATCTCCATTATATCTGTTTTGATATTACCAACTTCCACAGAGGGGTGTTCAGCAATGTCCACCTTCTACCTCAACTAAGAATTCCCCATTATTGTTATTGGCAGGGCCCTCAGCCATGTCTGACCCATTTCCTGCCCTTCTGCCCTCACCCTTTCTCTTTCCTCCCACAATACGAGCACCCCCACTTCTCAATTTCCACCCACCATCATCCACATCCAAAGGATCATAAACCTCCATTTCCATCACCTCCAGTGTGATTCCCCTCCCTTTGCTTGTCAGCTTTCCATAGGGACTGTTTCCTCCGGGACACCCTGGTCCACTCCTTCTCCAATCCCAACACCTCCCCCTATACCTCCCTGAATTTTCCCATGCAATGGCAGAAGGTGTAATACCTGCTCATTTACCTCCTCTCCTCATCAGCCAAGACTCCAGGCATACCTTCCAGGTAAAGCAACAATTTACCTGTACTTCAGAGAACCTAGCCTACTATATTTGTTGCTCAAAATGTGGTCTCCTCTATATTGAGGAGATAAAATGCAGACTAGGCGAATGCTTTGTTGAACACCTATGTTCTGTCAGCAAAAATGACCCCAAGCTCCCAATTGCCTGCCACTATAACACACCATCCTGTTCCCTGGCCAACAGCTCTGTCTCAGGCTTGCTGCAATGCTCCAGTGAAGCTCAGCACAAGCTGGAATAACAGAATCTCATGAGCCTTCAGGATTCAATATCAAGTTCAATTATTTTAAGATCTGAACACCTTCTCCCATGTCCATCCCTCACCCTCCACACCCTTGGCCTTGCCATCACATGGGCTGCTTTCAGCACAGCCAACCCATTTCCGCCCAGTAACAGTCCCAACGAGCAGCTTTTCTCCTTCCCTGGCATCCTTTTGTATATCTAATTGTTTTTTTCTCTCTCTAGCTCCATGTCCACCTATTCTTTCACTCACTTGATCCCCATCGATTTCCCTGTCTTCAGCATATATGCCTATTTGTTCCTGGTTACTGAAAAAGGGTGATGGATCTGAAACATTGGCTCTGCTTTCTCTCTACAAATGGCACCAGACCCACTGAGTTACTCCAGCAATTTCTTTTTCACTCATCCCTTTTCCCCAGGATCGCTCTAGGGCCCTTGACAATTGCACCCTTTAAGTTGTATTCCTTACTTTTCCTTTGCACCAGCTTCCCTCACTGACCTGTTCTTCTGTGAATCCATGTTCTAGGTGTATCTACATTTTTGGTTAATACCCCATTTTAGTCGGTCCTCCCTTTTAAAGTTTAGCCGTCCTTGCCTGGCCAGGATGAGATTTAAAGAGATCTCTAGTACGGCTGCCTTGCTTGGAATGGCTAGAACACCCACTAAGCCTTCAGCTCTAACACTGTCATTATTTTAAGAATAAGTTGGCAGACTCCAGGTGAATGAGTCCTTCTGTATGTGTTGCTCAACATAGAGGGGCTTCATGCCCCAGTCTGTAAAGATTTGTACAAATAAATATCTTTTATCTGATGTAGCCAAATGAGTGAAGAGGTCCTTGCTCATCAGAGGTTGGTTGAAGCAATGTACCCCTCCTCCCCAAGCACACATCTCACAAAAATGTTTGTGAACAGTCAATTTTCCTGTTTTTGGCTAACAAGGTTCTGCTTCTGAATACAATTCCACCAACTTGGATATTAATGAGTTATCATGAAAAGTTGATGAATGCAAAACATGTTCCCACTGTTTGCAGTTGATAAACCTGAACTGCCTGAAAATTCAGAGAACCCGCTGACAAAACGTTAACTCATGACCAGGAAAATTAACATTTCATCTTCTGATCAACTCAGGACCCCTGTCTGTCTTTCTAAAAGGAGCAGGCAAGCTTGGCAGATTCTGTCCGAAGGGTCAACTGCCCATTGGGAAGGATGCTTAAGTAGGAGTTCATGCCATATTCCTGATGAATTTTCATGTATTTCCATCACAAAAAAGTAGGGGTCTAATTGAAAAGGCAAAGTGGCATTCCAATGCTGTCTTCAGAATGCACAAGTGCTTCTCTTGATCACACAAGGCTACTTGGTGCCACCCATTTCTTCAAGTTTCTCTTTTTCTTGATTTCCCATTTTCTTCCCTCAACATACTCACTCCTTTAGCTCACTGATGGTGATTGCATTTCTGCAACCTTCAGTCAGGGGTCAGAACATTTAACTGAGGCTCATATCTGATTATCCAGGGTAAGGTGGTTCCCCATTTCCTTTTGTCTCTCAGTATCTGATTCTCAACTAAATTTAAAATCAAGGCTAATGTCTCCTCTCAAGATTTAATATTATGTAATATAAGAATGAGGGTTTAATTGCCATGTAAAGTTGACTGTTGAAGGTAACATAGATCTATTGACCCTCAATTTTCATTTCTGTGGACTTTCTCTCCACTGGTGCCTCCATGCACCAAACAACTAGGATCAGAAACTTTATCAGATTGGGGTTGTTTTCTTGATCGATCTCATGTGTGTCCATTTTCTTTCACTTCTAATTTTATTTTTGACTTTTGTTCATTCAAGTCTTCAAACGCTTCAATTTTGTTATTTATTCCCTAGATGGGAATTCAGAAATGTTTTGAACTCTGTGGAGGCAAGAAAATGATCTTGGGCTACATTATGTCCAAATATAGTGGATATCATGCAGTGTTCCCTCATCCTCAGATTCTTTCCATCTTTGGAGGCGATCTGTATAAATGCTGGCATAGAAAATGATATTCCCTCGTCTCTGTCCTCCCTTTTTACATTCTCACCATTTATTATTGCTTGATATATTCTGGGCTTCAGTGAACCTCTTCGTTTTGCCTTATTGTTTCTCTTTATCGTCAGTTTCTTTTGCAAGAGTTGCCAAGAATATCTCAATTGAAACTCCAGAAAATTGGTTCTACTTCCTTCTTAAAGATGTTGGTAGAATTATTTTTATTAGCTTCTTTTTTCTTCAAACTCAATCGTTGAAGTTGCCAGCCTTTGTTGTAAGTTTTTATTTTGACTTGGTTAAAGATAATCCAAAAAGATTCTCTAAATCCATTAAGAGCAAGGCAGCAGCTAGAGAGAGAGTGGGACTACTTAAGGTTGTCTGGGTGTTGCACTTAAGGAGATGGGAGAGATACTAAATTAATATTTTGCCTCAGCTTTACTGTTGAGAAAGAAATGGAGGTTAGCGAACTCAGGCAAATAAATATTGATTTGAAAACAGTTTATATTGCAGAAGAGGAAGTGTTGGAGGTTTTAGAAAACATAAAGGTAGATAAATCTTCATGGCCCGATCAGATGTATCCCAGGACATTATTGAAAGCGAGGGGGGAAAGTGCAGGGCCCCTAGTAGAAATATTTGTATCATCGATAAACACAGGTGAAGTACCAGAGGACTGGAGGGTGGTTAAAGTTGGGCCATTGTTTAAGAAAGGCTGTAAGGAGAAACCTGAAACTGTAGACCTGTAAGTCTGACATTGACGGTGAGTAAGTTTTTGGAGGTGATTCAGAAAGATTGGATTTACATGCATTTGGAGAGGCAAAGATTGATTAAGCATTCGCAAGTTTGGAGAAGATTTGTAGCTAAGGTTGAGGTTCTGGATGTAAGTTTGCTCACTGAGCTGGAAGGTTTGCTTTCAGACATTTCTTGTAGTGATGTCATTTGCTGTTCTTTTTCTCAGAGGGTGTTAAATGGGGTCAAATTGCCTGCCTGCAGATTGTATGCTTTTTGAGCAAACTAGAATATGTCTGCAAATATAATTCTGCATGTCAATCCATATAACATTTTATAAATTCCTGCTTTGGAAATAGAACCAGTCTGACTCAAGATTGGGATGCAGACAGACTCTAACCTCACACCTTCAATGCATTGTCTAAGCTGAGAGGTCACCTTTTTTTTAACCTTAAATTATCTTGTGAATGTCACTTAAAATAAATTCTGGGATTTACATATTAATGAACTGAAAACTTCAACCTATCGTAAAAAATGAAAGACTTAACAGCAATCTAGGTTTTTTTCAATATGTTGTATCAGTTGCATGACTCTATAATCTTTTGCTATAAATTCTGTATTTTATGATCCTGCTCCACAGCTACCTAATGAAGGAGCAGCACTCCAAAAGCTAGTGTTCCCAAATAAACCTGTTGTACTATAATCTGGGTTTTGTGATTTTTAACATTTTAAATGTAATAAACAAATAAGATTAATGAGGGCAGAGCAGTGGACATAGTTCACTTGGATATTACTAATGTCTTTGTCATGGTTCCACAGGGTAGACTAATTAGTAAGGTTAGATCACATGGAATTCAGAGTGACCTTGGCAACTGGATACAGAATTGCCTTTATGAAAGGAGACAGAGGGTGGTGGTAGAAAGTTATTTTTTGGACTAGAGGTCCAAATTATCTTGTGAATGTCACTTAAAATAAATTCTGGGATTTACATATTAATGAACTGAAAACTGCAGAAGTAGTATGGGCTAGAGGTCTTGATGGCATCGGCAAGCAAGATGTTGGTTTGAAGTGTGTCTACTTCAACACCAGGAGCATTCAGAATAAGGTAAGTGAACTTGCAGCATGGGTTGGTACTGGGACTTCGATGTTGTGGCCATTTCGGAGACATGGGTAGAGCAGGGACAGGAATGATTGTTACAGGTTCCAGGATTTAGATGTTTCAGTAAGATCAGAGAAGATGGTAAAAGAGGGGGGTGTATTGCATTGTTGGTCAAGGACAGTATTACAGTTGCAGAAAGGATGTTTGGGTACTCATCAACTGAGATAGTAGGGGCTGAGGTTAGAAACAAGAAAGGAGAGGACACCCTGTTGGGAGTTTTCTATAGGCCTCCGAAAAGTTCCAGAGATGTAGAGGAAAGGATAGCAAAGATGATTCTCGATAGGAGTGAGAGAGACAGTGTAGTTGTCATGGGGGACTTCAACTTTCCAAATATTGACTGGGAACACTATAGTGTGAGTACTATGGATGGGTCAGTTTTTGTCCAGTGTGTACAGGAGGGCTTCCTGACACAGTATGTAGACAGGCCAACAAAGGGCGGAGCCACATTAGATTTGGTACTGGGTAATGAGCCCGGCCAGGTGTTAGACTTGGAAATAGGTGAGCACTTTGGTGATAACGATCACAATTCCATTATGTTTACTTTAGTGATAGAAAGGGATAGGTATATACCACTGGGCAAGAGTTACAGCTGGGGGAAAGGCAATTACGATGTGATTAGGCAAGATTTAGGAAGCATAGGATGGAGAAGGGAACTGCAGGGGAGGAGCACATTAGAAATGTGGAGCTTATTCAAGGAAAAGCTCCTGTGTGTCCTAGCTAAGTATGTACCTGTCAGGCAGGGAGGAAGCTGTAGAGCACGGGAGCCGTGGTTTACGAAGGAAGTGGAATCTCTGGTCAAGAGGAAGAAGAAGGCTTATGTTAGGATGAGATGTGAAGGCTCAGTTAGGGCACTTGAGGGTTACAAGGTAACCAGGAAAGACCTAACGAGAGAGCTCAGAAGAGCCAGGAGGAGACATGAGAGGTTGTTGGCTGATAGGATCAGGGTAAACCCTAAGGCTTTCTATAGGTATTTAAGGAATAAAAGAATGACGAGAGTAAAATTAGGGCCAATCAATGATAGCACTGGGAAGTTGTGTGTGGAGTCAAAGGAGATAGGGGAAGCACTTAATGAATATTTTTCAACAGTATTCACTCTAGAAAACAATAATGTTGTGGAGGAAAATACTGAGATACAGACTATTAGGCTAGGTGAGATTGAGTTCACAAGGAAGAGGTATTAGATATCCTGCAGAGTGTGAAAATAGATAAATACCCTGGGCTGGATGGGATTTATCCTAGGGTCCTCTGGGAAGTCAGGGAGGAGATTGCCAAGCCTTTGGCATTGATCTTTAAATCGTCATTGTCTACAGGAATAGTGCCAGAAGACTGGAGGATAGCAAATGTGGTTCCCCTGTTCAAGAAGGGGAGTAGAGACACCCCAAGTAATTATAGACCAGTGAGCCTTACTTCAGTCATTGGTAAAGTGTTGGAAAAGGTTATAAGAGATAGGATTTATAATCATCTAGAAAAGAATAATTTGATTAGGGATAGTCAGCATGGTTTTGTGAAGGGTAGGTCGTGCCTCATCAACCTTATTGAGTTCTTTGAGAAGGTGACCAAACAGGTAGATGAGAATAAACCAGTTGATGTGGTGTATATGGATTTCAGCAAGGCATTCGATAAGGTTCCCCACAGTGGGCTATTGTACAAAATGCGGAAGAATGGGATTGTGGGAGATATAGGAGTTTGGATCAGTAATTGGCTTACTGAAAGAAGGACAGAGGGTTGTGGTTGATTGGAAATGTTCATCCTGGAGTCCAGTTACCAGTTGGGGTGTACCGCAAGGGTCGGTGTTGGGTCCACTGCTGTTCGTCATTTTTATAAATGACCTGGATGAGGGTGTAAAACGGTGGGTTAGTAAATTTGCTGATGACACTAAGTTGTGGATAGTGACGAAGGATGGTGTAGGTTACAGAGAGACATAGATAAGCTGCAGAGCTGGGCTGAGAGGTGGCAAATGGAGTTTAATGTGGACAAGTGTGAGGTGATTCACTTTGGTCAGAGTAACCGGAATGGAAAGTACTGGGCTAATGGTAAGATTTTTGGTAGTGTAGGTGAGCAGAGAGATCTCGGTGTCCAGGTACACAGAACCTTGAAAGTTGCCACCCAGGTTGACAGGGTTGTTAAGAAGGCATACAGTGTTTTAGCTTTTATTAATAGAGGGATCGAGTTCCGGAACCATGAGGTTATGCTACAACTGTACAAAACTCTGGTGCGGCCACACTTGGAGTATTGTGTACAGTTCTGGTCACCGCATTATAAGAAGGATGTGGGAGCTTTGGAAAGGGTGCAGAGGAGATTTACTAGGATGTTGCCTGGTATGGAGGGAAGGTCTTACAAGGAAAAGCTGAGGGGCTTGAGGTTGTTTTCATTAGAGAGAAGAAGGTTGAGAGGTGGCTTAATAGAGACATATAAGATAATCAGAGGGTTAGATAGGGTGGACAGGGAGAGCCTTTTCCCAAGTATGGTGATGGCGAGCATGAGGGGGCATAGCTTTAAATTGAGGGGTGATAGATATAGGACAGATGTCAGAGGTAGTTTCTTACTCAGAGAGTAGTAAGGGTATGGAATGCTTTGCCTGCAATGGTAGTAGATTCACCAACTTTAAGTACATTTAAGTCATCATTGGACAAGCATATGGACGTACATGGAATAGTGTAGGTTAGATGGGCTTCAGGTTGATATGACAGGTCGGCGCAACATCAAGGGCCGAAGGGCCTCTACTGTGCTGTAATGTTCTATGTTCTGTGATCCACAGGGGTCAGTACTGGATCCATTTTTGCATGCCATTTACTTAAATGATTTGGATGAGAATATAGGAGGCATGGGCAGTCAGCTTGCAGATAATTGGTGATATAGTGGACAGTGAAGAAGGTTATCTAAGATTGCAGAGAGATCTTGATCAATGGTTCCATGGTTGAAGAATGGCAATTGGAGTTTAACTGAGATCAATGTGACATATTGCATTTAATGATACAAACAATAAGAGGATTTATACAATTAATGGTAGGGCCTTGGGTAGTTTAGATTACTTACAGTGTGGAAACAGACCTTTCGGCCCAACAAGTCCACACCGCCCCACCGAAGCGCAACCCACCCATACCCCTACATTTATCCCTTACCTAACACTGCGGGCAATTTAGCATGGCCAATTCACCTGACCTGCACATCTTTGGACTGTGGGAAGAAACCGGAGCACCCGGAGGAAACCCACGCAGACACGAGGAGAGTGTGCAAACTCCACACAGTCAGTCGCCTGAGGTGGGAATTGAACCCGGGTCTCTGGCGCTGTGAGGCAGCAGTGCTAACCACCGTGCCACCCACTAACTAGTGTTTAGAACTCAGAGACCTAGGGGTTCCGGTACATAATTCTTTGAAAGTTGCGTTACGGGTAGTTAAGAAGACGTTTGGCACACTTGCCTTTATTACTCAGACCTTCAAGTATAGGAGTTGAGGTTATACAGCATGTTAGTGAGGCCTCTTCTGGAATACTGTGTCCAGTTCTGGTCACCCTGTTGTAGAAAGGATATTAGTCAACTGGAGAGGGTTGGAAAAGACTTAGCAGGATGTTGCTAGGATTGGCAGGTTTAGGATATAAAAATAGACTAGAAAGACTGGGACTTTTTTTCACTGGAGGGTAGGAGGTTGCGGAGTGACCTTTTTGTAATATCATGAGGGGCATAGATAAGGTGAATGACCAGAGACTTTTCCCTAGGGTGGGGGAGTTCAAAACAGGGGGGCATATTTTTAAGGAGAGGAAAAGATTGAAAATGAACATGAGGGGCAATGTTTTTTCACAGAGTAGTTTGTGCGTGAAATGAACTGCCAGAGGAATTGGTGGACATGGGTATAGTTATGATGTTAAAAGACATTTGGATAAGTTCATGAATAGGGAAGGTTTGGAGAGGTATGGGCCAAATGCAGGCAGGTAGGAATGGTTTAGGTTGGAAACATGGCCAGTATGGATGAGTTGGACTGAAGGATCAGTTTCCATCCTGTATGACTTTATGAGTCTATTACTTTGGGCTTGAGATGTTAATTTCAGGATTGATAATATAGTTTTTTTTTCATTCTTGTGACTATCCATGACAATTTATTTTCAATACAGCTGCTGTTTGAGCTTAGTCGCCTCCATCTTTTCTACTTAAATATGATTGATCAGCCCAGTTTTTTTCTAAAAAATAATGCAACTTACCTCCAAAATGTTGCAGCATCAGGAAAGGGCAAGATACACAGTTCTAAAGTATTTTGGAGTTGCTGTCCAAGTTATGCTGTTTCGTTATTAGCTCAGAAGAAACATACCCCATTGTCTGTCTAACCATTGGAATGCATAGGATGGCATGAAGTTGCAATATTTGTCTGACAAATACAAAAGATAAGATTTCCCATTTTAGTCTAAATAAGCAAAAGAAAATGTTGCACTTATATCATAGCTTTCCTCATGTCAGGATCACCTAAAATGGTTCAGAGTTGACTTTATACTTGAAATCTATTATATTGTAGTGTTTTGATAATTTCATTAATGATAATTACTGACAAAAAATCTTGCAGACAATGAAAGTTAACAAAATGTAGAGTCTCATTTCTTCAAGTTTTAGTTTGAAAAACATCAGCTTTATTTATTTAACTTCAGTTTCTCTTTCATGTGCTCTTAGAGTCATAGAGATGTACAGCATGAACACTGACCCTTCAGTCCAACACATCCATCCAACCAGATATCCTAAATTAATCTTTGCCAGCACTTGGCCCATATTCCTCTAAGCCCTTCCTATTCATATACCCATCCAAGTGCCTTTTAAATGTTGCAATTATACCAGCCTCCACCACGTCCACTGGCAGCTAATTCCATACACGCACCACCCTCTTAATCCAATCTTTCTTTCAATCTCATTATTTCCCTTCAACAGCTAATTTTCTATTGAATTCATAGTCTCTATATTTCTCCAGAATTCCCCTTTTCACTTAGTTTTCAGAAACCAGGGCCAAAAATTTACACCCCAAATCTGCTCCAAGAATAGGCTGGCAGGAGGTCAGGGTTGAGAGTGTACTGCTAGAAAAGCACAGCAGGTCAGGCAGCATCAGAGGAATGGGAGAATTGACGTTTCGAGCATAAGCCCTTCATCAGGAATGAGGCATCTGCAGTTGTCACTTTCTCCTGGCAGGAGGTCAGGGCATATCATTGAGTTACATCCAGAGAAGGCACACTGTGCCTGTTACCTAACAACTTCCACTGACGATTTTATTAGTGGCTGGAGAGGCATTTGTTTGCTCATCTGTTACTTGTTTGTGTAGGACCTTAAGTGATCAATTAATGGTGAGGTGTTCCTCATGTTTGGCTCATCTCTGCCCAACATGGCACCCCCCACAGTGACAGAACTCATCCTCCCCAGTTTCTAGGAGCTGCCAAACATTGAAAGATTCCATCTCATCCAGTAATTAAACTCCAACAATGTGCTTCGTTGTGCACTGGCAGCAGGGCTCCTCTTCTAGTGGCACTGCTGATTTGAGGAGTTATGAACAACTTGGCCTCAACTGGTTTCTTTAGGTTATCTGCCCCACAGTGCGGAAACAGGCCCTTCGGCCCAGCAAGTCCACATCGACCCTCCAAACAGTAACCCATCCAGACCCATTTCCCTCTGATAATGCACCTAGCACTATGGGCAATTTAGCACAGTCAACTCACCTAACCTGCACATCTTTGGACTGTGGGAGGAAACCAGAGCATCCAGAGGAAACCCACACAGACACGGGGAGAATGTACAAACTCCACGCAGACAGTCGCCCAAGGCTGGAATCGAACCTGGGTCCCTGGCGCTGTGAGGCAGCAGTGCTAACCACTGAGCCACCGTGCCGTCATTAAAAGCCTCACAGCCATAAATACAGCTTGATAGCATCCTGACCACAGAAGGCTAGGGTGAGAAGTCACGACCTCCATGTGGAATTCAGGACCCTGTTTCTCTTGGACCTAGAATAAGTTGCCACACAAAGAATATGTAAAAATAAACATGCAAGATTAGTTAAGGGCAAGCAATTTTAGAGCAAATTTAGCCCACTGAGATTTTCATCATCTTGAAAGCACAAAATAGTTTCTCAGTCACCTTATCAAGTATGTCAAATTGTCACTTGCATATATCACTGATGTAGCTTCTATTGGAGCAATTTAATTCCAGTAACAAAACTATACATTTAGTATCCTATCTTCTGATGAGCCTATGGCTTCATTACTGTAAAACTCATGGAATTAAGTTTGCAGTTTCCTAGTATAAAGTAAAGTTTGCAGTACATCTCTTTTGATTGGTGTGTTTTCTGTTCTGAATGCTTACAATTGCAATAGTGGTACATTTTTTTCAAATTGTCTTTTTGAGCCATCTGTATAGAATTCCAAGGTCAAGTTTGTCCTGAGCTTTTCTTGGGCTAGAGATGGCTGTGTTGCTTTCTCAAAGGAATTGTTGTCACATGTATATTTTTAACCAGACCTATCCAGGCAACTGATTTATCTTGCAACATTGGCCAAGGTTACAATCAAATTTGGTATATCCCCTGGGGGTGGGGGCTGGGGGCGGGGGGGGGGGGGTGGTTGTTGGGGTGTAGAAAAAGACAAATTAAAATGTCTCAAGATGCAATCACACAGTTTCTTCATATTAATTGACTGCCTAGCAAAATACAGATTTGGCACTTTTCAAATAAGTGGTGTGGGAAGAAGGGTGTAGATTGGGGGGCTTTTGTTATCTCTCAAAATCAATCTTAATTTGTAAAAACAGTCATTATGTAAGATCATTATTAACAGGGTTCTGTATGTTGTGCTTACATCTGGTTGCAATATAACTTTGGAAGACATGGAAGAAATCCACGCTTGGCAACCTGCCCTGTATCTACCCTGAAAAATATCTTTCCATCCTAATTATAAAAAGCTTCTATACATTTGAAAGCCATTTGTGTAACCTTTCAACGGCCTGTGATATGTCATGATTAATGAGCCTGAGCTGAGCTGCAACCCTGCTGTGAAGATTGGGATATTGGATTCTCCCTATTGTTCGATTCAGGGTTATGTGTTGTTTCATGAGGCCTGTCTAGGGGGAATCATTCAGTTATATTAAGATTGGTAAATGTCTTAAAGCAATAAACAACTACATTAAACATTGAAATAAATGGTCGGTCTCATTTTTTACCATGCTGTTCTGTGTAATCTTCAATGTTCCAATCAATAACACACTCCAGATCACTATTTTTAGTTCTGTGATAATATTCATTAGTTTTATTATATACAAAGGTGTTTTTTTTTAAGTCTCACTGTGATACTGCGTTGGAAACTGAACCCACTTTTCCCAGAGTCATCACGGAAGTTAAAAATCTTACCAATGTGCGCAAAGTCCCCAGTTTGCCTGTCAGCTTAACAGAAAATACAGGTCAGATTCAAAAACAGAAATGGCTGGAAAAGCTCAATAGGTCTGGCAGCATCTGTGGAGAGAAATCAGAGTTAATGCTTTGGGTCGAAACAAAATGTTAAGTCTGAATTCTCCCCGCAGATGCTGCTAGACCTGCTGATATTTTCCAGCAATTTCTGTTTTTGTTTCTGATTCACAGCATCCGCAGTTTTTTTTATTTTTATATAGGTCAAGTTTCTGTACTTAATAAGAACGACTATTTACTACAACTAAATAGATTCTAAACACAGGTGAATAACTATAGGTTGTCGGCATGTAACTCTACTACTTAACTACTACTACTTTGTGGGCAGTACGGTGGCACAGTGGTTAGCACTGCTGCCTCACAGCGCCAGAGACCCGGGTTCAATTCCTGCCTCAGGCTACTGACTGTGTGGAGTTTGCACGTTCTCCCCGTGTCTGTGTGGGTTTGCTCTGGTTTCCTCCTACAGTCCAAAGATGTGCAGGTCAGGGGTAGGTTAGGGGTATGGGTGGGTTGTGCTTTGATGGGTCAGTGTGGACTTGTTGGGCCGAAGGGCCTGTTTCCACACTGTAATGTAGTCTAGTCTAATCTAAAGCTATAGTCACCCTGTAAAACCCCTTTATATGGACAAAGAAAAAGTTGGTTTTATGGATGGAGGGGAAATAGTGCTGGGAAATAGTTAAGTTGTACCAGTCTTCAGGATTCAATAGAGTGTTCTTTTAGTTTCTCAAGTTTTTCCTTCAGGTTCTTTCACTTCCTCGCAGGGGACACAGAATGACTGGTTCATGAATTATACTGTTTCTGAATGAGTTGTCTTAGAGAGAGGCACACACCATTTCCTATTCCAGAAGTGCAAAGGCTTCTCACTATATTGTTCACAACAACAAGCTGTTGAGCTATCAGGAACCAAACGGATAGTAGTTGTCAAGCTGATGATCTTTGGCATCCACAACTGGTCACGATTCCATAAACCAATCAACAATCCATTGCTGGATGGATCTCACTTTGTGCATATACCCTGGTGCTGTGGCGTTTATACTTTCCCCCATTGCTTACAAAACAGTTAATGCAAGCAGCTTACACAAGGACTTGGCTGAAGTGGAGTCAAAGTTTTGACTCTGACTCACCAGCATCTGTAGTCCTCAATTTCTCCCGGTTTGGCTGAAGTGTTGGACATACCTCAGTGATTCCCCATGTGTGGTCAAGGCATGTGAATGCATTTCAAAATTTATATCCTTACCATTGAATTCCATGGCTCAGCCACTGCTCAATTCATCAACCTCTCATGACTCATCTACCAACAGTCTCTATCAGCCATGACTCATACTTCTGGTTACACCTGAATTTACATATATGCAATGAATATACAATGAACATATGACCTAGGCACAGAAGTAGGCTACTTCAGTCCCTTGAATCAGCTCCATCAAGCAATTCGATCATGGGGGGCTGATGTGATTGTGCCTCCACTCCACATTGCCACCTACCCTGATAATCTTTGATTCCCTTCTTATACAGCAATCTCCACTGTTTCACCTCACCCTCTCACACAACACTGCTGTAAGCCTCACACTCATATCTCAATGGCTTGTATACACTTTCCAGTTATTCAACTACGACAGCCAGAGCAGACAACTTTCATGACACTGACTCCCAGTTCACTCGCACTTGCAGGATACATGGGTTCACAACCACAAGCAGCAGCATCTAATAGCTAGGGGACAGCCAGGGCAGCATTTCTTATCTCCAGCAGGAAACAGTGCTGGCCATCACTGGAGGGGCTCTCGGCAGTGCTGGCCATCACTGGAGGGGCTCTCGGCAGTGCTGGCCATCACTGGAGGGGCTCTCAGCAGTGCTGACCATCACTGGAGGGGCTCTGGGCAGTGCTGGCCATCACTGGAGGGGCTCTCGGCAGTGCTGGCCATCACTGGAGGGGCTCTCGGCAGTGCTGACCATCACTGGAGGGGCTCTGGGCAGTGCTGACCATCACTGGAGGGGCTCTCACTACAATCATTTGTGATTTACAAGCTGTGTAAAGGTATATCCTTCCACCTCACCATAACCCTCTCTTTGTTCCTTTCTCCTTTCAGATCCACAGCAAATCCCACCAGATTAGGCAAGGGAGCTGGAGTAAGATATGGGTGAGGAAGAAGAGACTGAAGATGAAGAAACACCATGATGCATTCACTCAATCATCAGCTTAGATATTGATTAGCTTAGATGTTGATAGTGTACAAAGGGAGCTGTATGATGGGATCTGCATGTGTTGACACACTGGGTGCAAGTCATGTGCAAGTAGGACACCGGATAGGTCAGGATTCCACTGACTGCAAACTTGCACATGAGTTTGATTGCAGAAAATTTGGATGAGCAGTTAATTGTGTATCATACAAGATAAGAGATTGGTGGGACTGTGCACATGAATTATTAGTGCATTGGCACAGCTGCTATAAAACATGGAAGCGTTTATTATCAACCAGGCATAGTTTGGATCTCATCATTTCCACGATGGAATGAATAGCCTACACCATTAACCTATTTGTGGATGCAACCCACATACACCAACAGGTAGCTGTTGGCTCAGCTTCCATTAAGGCAGGAGCAGTAGCCACACAAAGTGTCAATATTCTATTCAGAAAAAAGGCAGTGACTGTACAATACAACTGTTGCCATATAAACTCAGTCTGGTACTGTTATGACTGTGGATACTAGGATTCAAAGGGGCTTTCAGAGTCTCACAGCAGTTCAACCTGTTCTCCAACAGATGACTAGGATTACTGAAGTTTTGCCTCAGTAGCGGGAGAAGGGACTGGCTCCATGAAGCACTAACCTGCTAAGCTCTCAGGACTACAGCTTTTGTGCTCCCACTACTGCCATATTGGCAGTGGAAATGGTTAATGATCCCTTTAAATGTCTCTGGTGCAGGGTCCTCCTTCTTGCTGTAACACATCCAAATGTGCAGATTTATGAGGTTGAAAATGGACTGATTAGAATCCAAGAGCATTTGACGTGGCTGACATTATCATCTGCCTGCAATGCAAACCTCCCTTGACCAAATTAATGACATGTACATAAGGATTGCCAACTGCAAAAGTGTGCAGTGCAGACACGATTTACATCTGAAATGGGACACATTGTATTGAAAATATAGATGCAAAGTAATTAAATTTAGCACCTATTTTCTATTTTGTGGTGGTATAGCAGAAATCATTGAACATTTGACTTCTGAACAGTTTTTCTTTCAAAAACCTATAGAACAGCCCTGTAATAAATTAAACAAGTGTTTCCCTGGCAACAAAACTGCCATTTTCAAAGAACCAAATTGAGCTGACCCACTAGGATGGTTCTTTCTGTCATAGTTATGAGAAAAATACAATCTGTGTGTTTTTATATGTCATAGAAATATGCTGCATTTTCCCTGCCATCATGACCCAGATTCTCTGTTAATGGCGGGGTGTTCACCATGTTTAAAACTGCCTGCTTCTCCTTTTTACACTGAAGCCTTCCTGGCTGCAGCTTCAGTTGGCGGTTGGGAATGTGGTGTGGGATGGTAAACAATTTATGAAGGGGTGAGCACTCTTACGGATGCCGATGAGTAGAGCAGTGTCATGGATGGAGGGAGTGGGATGTGAGCAGTTTAGGGGGATTGGTATGGGAAGGAGCAGCCTCCCTTGAGCAGGGTGGGGAGCACTGTTAGGCAGCTTTGAGGCTGTAGGGGAGTGAGCAAATGTTGGGAGGCTACGACACTAGATGCATGTTGTCATGGTGGGATTTGCACCCATTACCCTCAGGTATTAGTCTGGATTTATGGATTGCTAGCCCAATGACAGTAGTCATTAAAATTGCCATCTCCATGAGTTGAAAAATGTGTTGCTGGAAAAGCGCAGCAGGTTAGGCAGCATCCAAGGAGCAGGAGAATCGACGTTTCGGGCATAAGCCCTTCTTCAGGAATGAGGAAGGTGTGCCAAGCAGGCTAAGATAAAAGGTAGGGAGGAGGGGCTTGGGGGAGGGGCTTTGGGAATGCGATAGGTGGAAGGAGTGCATGGGACTGGATGTTGGTCTATTTACATCTTTTCCAATGCGAATTATGGTTATGTCACAGAATTAAATTTGGTGTAGAATTACATAGTCTCCCCTCCAGGCTGTGAATTTTTCTTTGATTTATCAGACCACACAATGTTCATCCCCACTCTTCTGCATCAGTTAATGGGGTACCACAACATCCTCTTGGAGTCAAAACTTGCTTTCTGCATAAACACCCAAAGGAGAAAAGAGCGGCAGGGACAACATGAGCTGGATCAAAGGATTGTCCGATTTACATTTGATCTTCAGGGCTTCATCTTGAGCACCCCAGGTTGAATATATTTGTCATGTGTGACAATAAATAATTTAAGTCTAGCCAAAGGTTTGATTTCCATCTTGCACTGAGCTGGCTGATTACAGATGCAGCTTCCACAGCTCCCCTCAGAACTCCAGAGGGAGAAAGGTGAAAATGAAACATGAACAAAGATTCCTGTTCCAATTTGTTATCCAGCAATCTCTGTTTGAAAGTGCGTATGTAGTCTTCGGGTGAAAATAAGCTTAGATTCTGTACAATCCACTGAAGATATTATCAGGGCAATTGCACCATTCAATGAGATTTCATTTCCCTTCCTGAATCATCTATATTTGTCCCCCACCACTTTTGTTCTTTTATTTAATCTCCTCAAATACACTTAACCTTTTCCAAAACTAATAAGGTAGGCAACATATCCAGGATTGTACTTCTTTAGGTTGGTTGTTATATAGATTCACTTTTACTCTTAGTTGGTTTTATTTTGTGAATGTTGCCACTTTTTTTATTTCATTTCAACTTAATGTGCGATCAAAAAGTTTTAACTCATGATCCTCACACACATGACAGGAGTATTCACATTCCGATTGCATGTGAGCATGTGTAATGCCTAACATGACCTTGGATTCTGTTGTGTATTTGTCAGCTTAAAAACCTCTTGGGGAAATAGAGTGGAAAGTGTGGGAGACAATTGCTGAAAGCAAACATAGTCAAAACATATACTTGGCTTCGAAGCAAGTTGATCAAGATTGTTTTCATATTTTTGGTAGTATCTGTTATTTAGAGATAATGAAGTACATAGGCAGAGCACCAAAAATACAAATCCTTTTCAAAATCTGGAAATATTGACAAGGTGAGCTCACTCTGGTTTCTTTCATTCTTTTGAGTGGTGACTATGTAATAACCATAAAATGCCTCAGGTTTTGGGACTGTCTGGGTTCCCAAAGGAATGCTGCTTGAGTCAATGGACCTTTCTGTAAGAATTCTTTATTTACAGCTTGATCCATACACAGATTGGGCTGAACCTTGTGTTTTATTTTGGTTAAGTGTCAAGTTTTGTTGAGGATTTCTCTCCATGAGATCACTCGCCATCTCTCTCAGCAAACTCTATTCATTAGCTGTCTATATATGATCTACTCCACCCCAATGGTACCCTTTTTCCTGATTCTACCTTCATTCTACCATATACGTTCCCGGCACAATTCACCAACCATACCATTTTTAAAATGTTTCCATGTATGTGGACAAGGGTTGACAATCTGGCATTGTCCCTCACCAGCAACCCACCAAGCCATGCCATTGGGAGCACATAGCCCACCTGGCTAACTCTCCCTTGCACATGCAACCCTATTCTCTCACACTAGTTGCAAGTTTGACCATCAGGCTTCACAGTTTATCTGTCCTAAGCTATGTCCTGTCTAAACATCCCCTAGACGTAATCGATCCCCAGTGCCCACTGTAGACCTGCATCTTGCCATTGCTCAGTAGGGGAACTTCACATACAGGCAAACGATTGGAAATGTCCAAAGATGAGTTTTTATTTACAGTCAGTAAAGTGAGCACAAACAAAATGATGAAGGCTGCAGTTTGCCCCCGCAATGCAAACCAAATGCAGGCATGATGACCAATTCTTGTTTAACATTCCGTAATTGTCTGTTGCACCCTGCCATAGCTAGCTTAGGGAAAGCTATATCCAGATGCTGGGAAGATAGAAAAGTAGCTGTTTGCCATTCAGAATGGGAATGATTAAAGAAATATAATATTAAATTAGCAATTCTCCACAAGGAAAGATAACTTGTGTCAGAACACTTGCCAGAAGATATTATTTAAGACTAAGTTGCAAAATATGAAAAAGCCATCTCCTCTGGTTCTCATAAAAGACGTATTTAAATGTTAAAAGATACTCCATGTTCATTGGACTCTGCAAATGATGTTTGCATATGACGGACAACTGTTCCTTGATGCACTCACAGAGTTCACTTGCCAAACAAGCAGCACCCTAATTTTCATGTAGTATAAGTCGTTGTTGCCCGTTCATATTTTGTATTTGTGCATTTATCCTGCTGAGCGTGAGATGAAAAACTTCTGCAGCATGCCGCAGTCTTTCCATTTTGGAGCAACAGCTGTGTTTTAAGGCCATCACATCTGCTATGTCCTGTGTCACCAGCTTCTCATTGTAACCTCACATTCATTGGCCTCTGTTTAACTCTGCCACTGTAGTCATGTCACATCAGTTGCTGATCTTCCCATCACATGCATGAAGTACACTAAAGGGCTCTCGCCCTCTTTTTACTTTTAATGCTATAACATTTCCTGTGGTACTCTCGGGAGTGTTCACCATTTGGATAGCTGAGTATGCTGTGATAAACAATGTGTGATTAAGATATTAATGTAGTTTTTACAGCTTGGATTGTGCCATATGGGTGTTAGCTGCTTCTATGAAAGGGATATTTAAAATACCAAAGTACTTCACCTAATCCAGTATGTGTTAGGGAGCACATGATTACAAACATCCTGGAGTAGGCATGGAAGAGTGTTTGTTTCTACTGTAGAGTTTATAACTTGAAGTAAGCACTGAAAATCATTTGCTTGCTTTTGATTTAGAATAATCCAGGATTGATTTAAGCTTAGAAAAATAGAGACTGAAGTTTTTTAGGGGATTTGGAAGAGGTCTGACTGGTTCAGAAGCAAATACATTTTCTCTGCTAGAAGGGAATATAGGGCAATTCAGGGAAATGTACGTAAAACACTGCAGATGCTGGAAATCTGAAATAAAAACAAGAAGTGCTGGAGAAGTCCAGCAAGTCTGGCAACACCCGTGGAAAGAGAAATTGAGTTAACTTTTTGAGCCTGATACATATCTTCTTCACAGAGGAATCATAGCAGTTTTGAAATATTAGCTCTGTTTCTCTCTCTTCACAAATGCTGCAAGATCTGCTGAGTTTCTGCAGCATTTTTGCTTTTATTTCAGGGAAAACTCAGTCACCTTGGTGAAAAGGTTTACTTTGTGAAATTTCCCGACCAGGAATCTTTGATCGGAAGTCAGTAAATTATTAAAAGACTGGGGAAGATTAAACTTCCCGATTCCTGAGTACTCATGTAAGAAGATTTCACAGTTTACAAGATAGAACTGGGACAAGCAGCTAAGTTAAACCCAAAGATTTGGTGTGGAAGAATAATTTCTCTGGAGTTGAGTAACTATAAAATGATGTTGTTGGAGAATAGATGAGACTTTGTTTTGCCGTGTGTTTTAAGATCTTTCAAACTGTATGTTTAGATTAGTTTTATTTTTCTATTTATGTAATAAACTTGTTTTATTGTTAAAGAAAATCTACAGCCTCGTATGCCTATTTTTTAGTAAATGCCCATCACATTAAATAAAGAAATTATGATCTATCAAGCCAGATGATTAGCCTATGATCAGATCTGGCCTATGGACTGGGAACTTAACAATGATTATCAAGTGCTTGTACACACATTTCCATCACACACAATCCTTTTATTTCTCCCATGTGATAAAAAAACTTACCCCTTACAAGAGCGAAAAGGTAAACACTGGCAAAGGACTGCTGGAATTTTAAATTCTTACCTGCTTTACAGATGGCACAGCCTGGCTGGCAGCTGAGGACCAACACCGGTCTTGTGTTATTCGAGGGATGAGCAGGGCAGAAGCCAGAAAGGAACATTGAGGTCTGCTATTCCCAGATATGTAACCATTCTCACTTGTTCATCAACACAAGAGTTTTTGCTTTTTCACTATCTTGTTCTTCCTCTTCTCTTCCACAGGTACAAACAACCCACAAATCACAGCTAAGCTAAAGCAGGCACAGCATCTGCTCAACAGCATCATCGTCTGTGGGGATGATGGCTTTGAACCCTTAAGGAATGCACTGACACACAAGTACCACCTGGGTGGGTAATTTAACCAGTTTCAACTCAGACACTGTTTGGTGACCACTCACTAAGCACATGTCTACAGTGAGTGAAGAAAGATAACTCAGGGATGTCTAACACTCAGGTGACTGTTGTATGCGAAGCAGCAGACATGTCTCTGTAGTTAGCCAGAACTGACAGCACGAGGGGATGGGAGCTTTGTTTAAAGTCACATTGCTGTAAGAACAAAACAGCAAGTTCTTATTTCGAGGTGGATGAAGAAGTGGAGAACACCTGGCACACGCCTACTTTTTGCTGTCAGATTTCTTTATTGTGTAGAAGTTAATTGGAAAGGCCAAATTAATTTAGTGTGGTTTTAGTAAGATGAAAATACAAGCCTCTTGCTACCAGCTGCTGATACACCCGATCTACTTCCTGAAGAGGTTAATTGCCAAAGTTTGTCTCCACTGTGAGAATTACATATTGTGCCTGTTGCCCAATTACGTTCACTGCCTGCCATTCTTCTCGGGGATCAGAAAATCCCACTCTATATCTCTTTTATTCAGCAATACACAAGTTCAGTCCTACCCAGTGACAGGTCATCATAATTGTCATGGCAATGACAATCAGTCTGTCTCCATTATAAAGGGAACACTTTCAAGTCTATACCTGCATGTTGAAAACTCTTCAGAGAGATTTTGTCATGTCAAATTTAGAATTCAACTGCTCTAATTTACTTTCCAGTCTCACTGTTTCTTTTCCTCCCTCTGTCCTTGAAATTCACTGGGTAAAGTGATGCACTATTTGTCCTATCATTCAGTGAGCTGCCAAATATCCTTTCACCCTCATTTGACCATTATTCATTTTCTGCTGCAGTGAGTTAGCATGCAAAAGAAAGGCTTTGTGCTGAATGATGCAGGTAAAATGTAAAACTGGTGGATGCACAGTGAGTTACCACTGTTCCATTTCCCTTAATGTGTCATTGGACAAGCTTTGGAATTTAACATGTTAAGCACATGAATTGTTCAGCATAAACAAACAGACTTTGGAGTGCAGGTTCATAGTTTCTTGAAACTGGATAGATAGAATAGTGAAGAAGGCATTTGGTATGTTTGTCGTTATTGGTCAATGCATTGAGTATAGGAATTGGGAGGTCTTGTTGCGGCTGTACTGCATTGGTTAGGCTACTTTTGAAATATTGTGTGCAATTCTAGACTCTCCGCCATAAGAAGGATATAGTGAAACTTGATAGGATTCAGAAAAGATTCACAAGAATGCTGTCAGGGTTGGAGGGTTTGAGCTCTGAGGAGCGACTGAATAGACTGGGACTGTTTTTCCTGAAGCAATGGAAGTTGAAGGGTGACCTGATAGGAATTTATAAAATCATGAAGGGCATGGATAGGGTAAATAGGCAAGGTCTTTTCCCTGAGTTGGTGGAGTCCAAAACTAGAGGGCATAGACTTCAGGCGAGAGGGGAAAGATTGAAAAGGGACCTAAGGGGCAACTTTTTCACACAGAGGATGGTGCGTGTATGGAATGAGCAGCCAGAGGAAGGGGTGGAGGCTGGTACAATCACAACATTTAAAAGGCAACTGGATGGGTACATGAATAGGAAGGGGTTAGAGGGATATGAGCCACATACTGGCATATAGGACTAGATTAATTTAGGATATCTGGTCAGATTGATGCATTGGACCAAAGGGTCTGTTTCTGTGCTGTACACCTCTATGACTTTAAGTACACTGAATGCAAGTATACTATCAGCTGCTTTATAAAAAGCAAAAACCACTGTGGGAACTGGGAAACAGTTTTGTGGTCTTCCCAGCAATGCACACATCCCATGCTTGAAGAGATAAAAAGTCAATCAATAAACAATGACTGAGCATTAGATATAAATAAACATGATTATTTGAAACACAACATTTCTCAATCATTCAAGGAGTGTGAAAGCAAAGCATCATTATAGTTAAAGCTGTAGACGTGCCAACAGAAAATTTCAATGATTTTTACATTGTTACAAGCACATGATTGTTATCGAAAATGCTGAATTATCTTTTAGTGACATCCAAGTGATTTTAATAGCAGCTTGATGAAAGGGAGCGAATATATTACATAACATTCCTTCCTTGACTCATGCTGAATTACTTTCAACATTGATTCCTCTCTTAAGGAAAGAATTGAGCCATGGTTTCAAGATATGATGATTGTATACTGTTTCTAATCGAAGGTGCTTGGATGTGAATAGCAGAGAATGAAATTACGTTAAAGAAGGAAAAAAACAATTCTTTTATGGTCAGCAGATGTCCCACAGTACTTTGCAATTAATGAAGTACACTTTCAATAAAGGAAAGCCAACAGCTGTTTTGTGCAAAGCAACCTCTCACAGATAGCAATGTACAAATGATGAAATGGTTTGTTTTCTGGGGTGTTGGTCAGGGTACCAGAGAAAAATCCCTTGTTCTTTGTCAGATTTTTTATGTCCCTTTGGAAGGAACAAGTGGAGATTCGGTTCGATGTAAGATTTGAAGGATGGAACTTCCAACACCGCAGCACTCCCTCAGTCCTGCAGTTTGTCTTGACTTTGAGCCATAGTCTTGTTTCATAGAATCCCTGCAGTGTGGAAACAGGCCCTTCAGCCCAACAAGTCCACCCCAGCCTTTCGAACAGTAACCCACTCGGAGCCATTCCATTCCCCATTGCTCTACATTTACCGCTGACTAATGCACCTAACCTACACATCTCTGAACATTATGGGCAGTTTTAGCCTGGCCAATTTATCTAACTTGCACATCTTTGGATTGTGGGAGGAAACTGGAGTACCTGGAGGAGTTGTTGAGAATTTTTGCATTTGTTCATGGGAATCAATGTTTCATTAATGTTCACCATAACTTATCTACAATGTACTTTATGTCCCTATTTAGAAAGCCCAGGAAATTGTATTTTTTAAAATCTTCAATGATTTGTGCACATATATACCTGGGGTCTCTCTCTGTTCCTGCATCCCTTTTTACAACTGTGCACTGGTTGATGATCTATAAGTATATCCAGTAATGGTATCTCAATTATTTCTTTCTTCTAACTAAATTGATTCTGTCCTTGGCTGCTCCAGGACATCCTCCCTCTCTGGGACTGTGATACACTCCTTACTTATTACAATCATCCCTAATAATTTTTTTCCCTTCCCTGCTCTTCCTGTGCACATAGTATTCAGGATTAGAACTAATTCTGCCCTTTTTGAACCAGGTCCTCCTTAGGATCATCACTATTACATTCTCCACGTGGCTATTTGCACCTGGCATTCACTAACTTTACTTACCATGTGTATATATATATATTATATATATATATATATATATGCACTAAGCCTAAGTTTCGACATTATCGCATGACTTCCAGGCTGGCCCCATCTAATACTTTATTATTTCTTACTTCAGTCTCCCACTTATCCCAATCTTTTCTCCCAATTATGCAACTTCTTATCCTTTTTAGTACTATTGCTTGGTTCCAATCTCTCTGAGAGCTTAATTGTCTCCCCCTAGCTGCTGTAGCAAACTGCCCTGCTTTTGACACAAGCCAAGTGCAAGTTTCAACTCCTCCAAATCTGATGGCAATGTCTCAGCAATCTCAACCTCACCTTTTCTGCAGCCACGAATGCATTTGCTTTATCATCGTGGATCTATATTCAGTACCACATGCATCATACTCCCATCAAACTGGTGGTGGACCAGTCCTTCCGAGCCCCAGGGCTTGTCTGCTCTTCTTGCTTTTATTTTTGTTTCTTATCTTTTATTTCTCTCTCCTATGTTTTTTTAAATCTTGTTTTACTTAGCACTTGAGAAAAGCTTGATCACAGTGATGACATCAATGGTGGTAAGTAGACCCATTATGGATATGAGGTGGTCGGTAAGTGGGCAGACTCGTGGCATCGACATTGGAGAGAGTTTGGGTTCCCGACTGTGCACTTCAGGCTGATGGTTTTTCTATCCATCGTATGGACCATACAATATCCTCGGGTAAGACATAGGGTGGAGGGGTTTGCTTTTTAATCAACAACTTGTGGCGCGCGGACATAGAACATAGAGTATAGAACATAGAACATAGAACAATACAGCACAGAACAGGCCCTTCGGCCCACGATGTTGTGCCGAACATTTGTTCTAGCTTAAGCACCCATCCATGTACCTACCCAATTGCCGCTTAAAGGTCGCCAATGATTCTGACTCTGCCACTCCCACGGGCAGTGCATTCCATGCCCCCAACACTCTCTGGGTAAAGAACCTACCCCTGACATCCCCCCTATACCTTTCACCCTTCACCTTAAATTTATGTCCCCTTGTAACACTCTAATGTACCCGGGGAAAACGTTTCTGACTGTCTACTCTATCTATTCCTCTGATCATCTTATAAACCTCTATCAAGTCACCCCTCATCCTTCGCCGTTCCAATGAGAAAAGGCCTAGCACTCTCAACCTATCCTTGTAAGACCTATTCTCCATTCCAGGCAACATCCTGGTAAATCTTCTCTGCACCCTCTCCAAAGTTTCCACATCTTTCCTAAAGTGAGGCGACCAGAACTGCACACAAATGTGGCCTAACCAAGGTCCTGTACAGTTGCAACATCACTTCACGACTCTTGAATTCAATCCCTCTGCTAAGGACATTGCAACCCTGGGCAGCCTTTGTTCCCCAGGAAGCTCTGGATGTGCTGTACTCCACCACAAACACCCCAGAGACAGAACACCCCAAGACCTTGTTTTTTGTAACTGGCAACTGCAATCAAGCCAATCTAAAGAAGGTGTTGCCGAAGTACCACCAGAACATTACCTGCTCCACTAGGGGCCCAAACATTTTAGACCACTGCTACACCACTGTGAAAAATGCCTACTGCTCCATTCCCCCGCCCACATTTCGGGAACTTTGACCACAATGCCATGTTTCTTCTCCCGGCTTACAGGCAAAAGCTCAAGCAGGAGACCCCCTTGCGGATACAGGTCCAGTGTTGGTCAGAGGAGGCAGAGGATCAACTCCAGTGCTGTCTGGAATCGGCTGATTGGGCCATAGTCAAACAGTCCGCAGGTACCTTGGACAAGTATGCCACCACTGTCACAAGTATGGGGAGGACTGCATACTGAGGAAGTCAATCCGGGTGTTCCCCAACAGGAAACCCTGGATGAACCAGGACATACAGAACCTGCTAAAAACTAGGTGTGAGGCCTTCAGATCAGGAGACCCACTCAAATATAAGGAATCCAAATATGATCTTTGCAGAGCCATTAAGACAAGGGCCACTACTGATCCAAACTATTGACCCAGACACATACCCGGCGACTATGGCAAGGACTGAATGACATCACAGATTCCAAAAAGAGACAGTACAAGATAGCAGATGATGACACATCCTTCCCAGATCATCTCAACACCTTCTATGCTCGCTTTGAGCAGAATTTCAGCAGAAAGGTAACACCTATTCTGACAAGTCCTGACGAACCTATGCCAACAGTCACTGCGTCAGAAGTCAGATCAGTTTTCCTTCATGTAAATCCAAACAAAGTGATGGGACCAGATGAAATACCAGGCCGTGCACTCAGATCAACTGGCAGAGGTCTTCTCGGACATCTTTAACCTCTCCCTGCAGTAAGCCACTGTCCCTTCTTGGTTCAAGAGGGACAACATCATCCCTTTGCCTAAGAAGGCTCATGCAGCATGTCTCAATGACTACTGCCCAGTGGCTCTAACTTTGGTGGTCATGAGGTGCTTTGAGAGGCTGGTCAAGGCATTAATCAACTTCAGCCTCCCCACTACTCTTGACTCACTCCAATTTGCCTATCGGACCAACAGATCCAAGTCAGATGCCATATCGCATGCCCTAGAACATTTTGACACCAAGAACAGCTCTATAAGAACCCCACTCATTGACTACAATTCAGCTTTCAACACTATTATACCCTTGAGACTGTTTACTAAACTTAAAGATCTCAGACTAAGGCCCACTCTCTGCAACTGGATCCTCAGTTTCCTGACCCACAGGCCACAATCAGTGAAGATTGAGGACAATATTTTATCCTCACTAACACTCAACACTGGAGTCCCCCAGGGGTGTGTACTCAGCCCCCTACTGCACTCACTGCATACCCGTGCATCGCCAAACACAAGACTAATGCCATTTACAAGTTCGCTGATGACACCACCATAGTTGGTTGCATCTCAGATAGTGACGAAACAGACTACAGACGGGTGGTGGAAGACTTGGAAAAATGGTGCAATGAGAACAACCTAGCCCTCAACTCATTGTTGACTTTCAGGGGATGTTACTCATGTCTCCCTACAGCATAGAGGTAGAACAAGTGGAGAGTGTCAAGCTCCTGGGAGTGGTCATCAACAACAAGCTTTCTTGGATTCTTCATGTGGACGCACTGGTTACAAAGGCCCAACGACCTCTCTTCTTCCTTAGGCAGCTGAGGAAAGCTGGCATGACAGCGAATACCCTTGCCAACTTTTGTAGGTGCAGCATCGAGAGCATTCTGTTCGGGTGCATCACTACCTAGTATGGCAATTGTGCCATTCAAGATTGGAGATGGTTACAGAGAGTGGTGAACTCGGCCTGGACAATCACAACGGCCAACCTCCCAGCTACCAGGCCTGCTGTCAAGGAAAGACCGCCAGCATTCTTAAAGATCCATCCCACCCTGGCAATGTTTTTCTACAACCTCTTCCATCGGGGAGAAGGTACAGAATCCTGAATGCACACACCAGCCAGTTTCAAAACAGTTTCCACCCTACTGTTGTTAAAATACAGAATTGATTCACAAACTCTTAGCGTTTGCCTGCACTTATGTTTTGGTTTTTGTTGCTGTTTATCTATTATTTACTTGTCTATGCTATTTAACTATGTGATCTGCCTGTATTGCTCACAAGACAAAGCTTTTCACTGTGCCTCGGTACACATGACAGTAAATTCAATTTAATTCAATTCTGCATCGATGAGGCAGTCCTGGCACTGACTCATGCCTGCTGCAAGTTTGGATTCCCTGCAACATCTGAGGCATGGAGGCAGTGGTGAGTTTGGGTCCAGTAAAAGACCTTGTGGCATCAGCAATTGGTGAGGTCCAGCAAAGATTAATAGTGGTGAGGGTGTCAGTGGAGATGAGATGGTGCCAAAGACTGGTAATTTCATTCTTGGTGAAGGGGACTCATGCCTGGCTACCATGCCCATGACCCATGGTGGAGCACTTAACACTAAGGACTTTAACGTTCTTTTATATTTCTATGTTTTGGTTCATTTTTCTGTGTTTTAAGATGGCGCCAGAGTGTTGCGACATGAGTCAACACTTTTCACTGTAACAAAATACTTGTGACAATAAATAAATCAAATCAAATCATCATAAGTGATGTGGAGATTATCACCTTTGAGATCTAGCTTGCCTGTTTCTTTCCAAGCTCATTAAAATCTGACATTGTGTCACTTGCTACCTATGTCATGGGTGTTAATGTGGATCATGACATTAGGCTATTCATCCTGCCCTTTCAGAAAGCTTTGCAACTACTCAACATGACCCTGGCAACAGTATGCTAATAAATCTTGCTGGATTCTTATCAATGTCCACAAGAAGTATAGAATCATTATTGTTGTTATCACTTTGTTCTCCCAATCTCCCACTTGCCAATACCCCTTGGCCCATTCTTCCAATTGAGCTAGCTGTGGTGCCAAAGATTTGGTTTTTGCTGCATTCCCCAGATGAACTATTCCTTTCCATCATATTCAACTGGCTGCAGAGTAAGAGAAATTCAGTGTACCCCTGCACTATCTGGTCATACTTATCTGTCTGACTGTGACATATTTCCTTTCTTCCTCTAAATGGCGGGATGGTCACATCCAGGATCATGCTGTTTATGCAGTGTTCAGCCTGGTGGTTTCATTGCAGGAATGAGAGCTGCTACTTAAGGTCCAAAACCTGGAGACTGACAATTCCTGCACACGTGACTGTTCAGTACATGAAGAAACCTGGAGTTCCCACATGAGAAAACATGCGTACTCCATGGGACTACATTATTCTGCTGTTTGACTAAATGTAAGACTAATTAAACTTAACAGAAATAAACTGGAAACTTATTTAAAAATTAGTTTATCTTCATACATTTCCATGATCTTACATTGAAATTGAAATAATTTTTTTATTTTTCAACTGAGCAGAAACTTACTTTATAGCTTTTATGTTTAAATACAATTTCTAATGTTGGATAAGGAAGATAAATGTGCAGAATCTTTGATTACATGATCTGCAATCATTCATTGGCAGGTTAATCCACATTGGAAAAACAATGCAGATTTGAAAAATGAGATCTGCCAGTCTCAGACTGTGAACAGATTTCTTGAGTGCTTGCCCTTAACATACATTAGATGTGATCAAATAAAATAGTTCTGCTCATATCTGCTTCAGATCAATGTTCAATGTTTGCTGTGTGTGTGAGTGGAAGATATAAAAAGATGTGTCATTTTGGTAATACTTGCAATAAAATAGATTTATCACAACATTTTATTTCCTAATCATATTTACTCTGAGGTCCTTGCCTGCAACAAATCATTCAAGCAGTTTGGAATAACTCTCTTATTTGGATGTTGTTCAAACAGGGAAGACTGTGAGATTGAAGTAATGGTAAATAATTAAAATAAGATTTTCCAAAAGTAAAAATGGAAAATTTTGTACAGACAATCTTTAGATGATTTCTTTGCTATTTGCTCTGTGTACCAAGTTGGTATAATTCTGTGGTATAAGTGACATGTCACCAATTTGGATTAAAATCCTGGAATTCCCTCCCTAAAGCATTGTGGGTCTACCTACAGCAAATGGACTGCAGTGATTCAAGAAGGCAGCTGACCACCACCTTCTCGGTGGCACTTTGGGATAGGTGGTAAATGTGACTTAGCCAGTCACATCCATATTTCATGAATGAATTTTGAAAAAATTGGTGTGGTAAAATGCATGCATGTGTTGCAGACAGATAGTATGATAGTCAGATAAAGATGGGAAGTGAATAATACAATTGCATTCACCAAAAAAACTTAGGAATGCAAAAGCAGATTTAGTTTTAACCATAAAATGGAAGTTTATTTTCCAAATTAATGAAGATAAAATAGAATAAACCCAAGCAAAACACAAGTTATGGCAGACAATTATAGCATTTCACACAAAGTGTTGTATGAGTGGCATGGTGGCTCAGTGGTTAGCACTGCTGCCTCACAGCACCAGGGTCCCAGGTTTGATTCCAAACTCAGGTGACTGTCTGTGTGAAGTTTGCACTTTCTCCCCGTGTCTGCGTGGGTTTCCTCCGGGTGCTCCGGTTTCCTCCCACAGTCCAAAGATGTGCAGTTTAGGTGAATTGGCCATGCTAAATTGCCCATTGTGTTAGGTGCATTAGTCAGAGGGAAAAAGGGATTTGGGTGGGTTACTCTTCGGAGGGTCGGTGTGGACTTGTTGGGCCGAAGGGCCTGTTTCCACACTGTAGGAAATCTAATCTAATGAGGGAGATGGTCATATGGTGATTGACAAGGAAACTGGCGATTAGAACATCTGTGAATGGAAGAGGCACTGGTTATAGAGAACAAGCAAAAGTATACCAAATAAAGGAGATACCAAATACCATATAAAGGGAAAAGGCTATAATCACTAAGGACTGCTCCTCTTTAATATTCGCACATAGTCATTTGCTTGAAGCATATGCAGTGTGCTTGCCATGCAAACTGATATCACATGTTGCAAGTGT
Source organism: Chiloscyllium punctatum (assembly GCF_047496795.1). Taxonomy (NCBI): domain Eukaryota; kingdom Metazoa; phylum Chordata; class Chondrichthyes; order Orectolobiformes; family Hemiscylliidae; genus Chiloscyllium; species Chiloscyllium punctatum. The sequence continues at coordinate 43,690,951 of NC_092750.1, read as the reverse complement.
GATGCTAGCATCATTCTTCATTAAAAAGCAATGAAAGCCATAGAGGCTGGCAGCCCATATTTGAGCTCTGAAGACACTGTGCATTAAGAAAGTAACGTGACCCACGTAGAGGCTGGCAAACTGTAATTTTGTTTTGAAGAAAACAAAGGGATTTATTTAGAGGCTGGCTTATTCCAAGTGAAGAGAAATTGGGGAAGTGCTAAGAAAACAAACTCGAAGTCATAATATGTATTTTGAACAGATGCAGGAAATGTATGTGTACTCCTGTAGGCAAAGTGATCTTGTGAAGAACTATGCAAGTTGTAAGTGTTGCTGAACTCCAAAATAAAGTATTGAATGTTTGAAGTGGTGTGCGACTTGGTCCAATAGCATGGTGATGTATTGAAGTGAGTCTTTCCAATGCTAACATAGCTGGATGAAAGCTCAAAGAGGATGGTGCCATGGAACATACAGTGACATTGTTATGAAGAAAAAGTTGGATGATGGTTGGAATTAGCATTCAATGAGCTGCTGATTCCAGGTTCAGTTAACTGTTAATCATTACTAACTAGTGCAGTCGCCATGGCAAAGTCTCCATCAGAGTCTACTTGGCAACCAGTCAGCACTCTCCTTTCATACAGTATAAACTTTGTTTTCCCTTTACTTTGGTATTTCTTTTGAGTTGTCCTGATGAGTGCAAGACAAAAAAGCTTTGTCAAAATGCATTGTTTTCATCAGAATATACCACGAGGCTACTTAAAAGTGAAAGAGTTAATTCAATGTTGAATTACCAAGCTCAGTTCTATTAGCAAGTTTTGAGAAGATTTGTAGCTCAGGTTGAGGGTCTCGATGTAAATTTGCTCAGTGAGCTGGAAGGTTGATTTTCAGATGTCTCGTCACCACACTAGATAACATCATCAGTGTGCCTCCAGTGAAGCACTGGTGGCATGGCCCAAGGAAACTAAACACATTAATAAAAAGCAGGCCGTACCACCAGTGCTTCACTGGAGGCTCTCTGAGATGCTACCTAGTATGGTGACGAAATGCCTGAAAACGAACCTTCTAGCTGAGCGAGCAAACTTAGATTCATTTCTATTCTTTAGATTCAAGCCTTCAGGGGTTGACTCAATTTTTTTACTTCAAAAGTCTCCAGTGAACAAAAAACAACTTTTTGTAAACAAAGCAGAAGATAATTACTTATCTGAAACAAATCAGTGAGTCATCTGCTGTGATGCCAGCACTTAATTTAGTTAGCAACTTATTGATTGTGTCATTGTTGATTGCGCACATTCATGAGGTTCGAGAGAGGGAACAAAATCTTCTCCTCCTCTTATCACTGTTAATTGTATGAATTAAAACAATAAAGTGCAATCAATAATTTGAAACAGTGAGTATTAGTAATTTGAATATTTTTAGTGTAATTGTTCATTTTGACTTCTCTTCTGAGTTGAGCCAGAACCACAAAGAGTGGAAACCATTTGTATTTAATGGGAAGGATATTTTTAAGTAATAATTTTATCCAATCATGCTTGGTACATATTATTCCATGGCAGAGGTGTGGACATCTGCCCTATTCCTGAGCTCCTGCTCACTCTCATTTGAACCTGGGCACTGTCAATGCAAACTGACCTACAAATGTTCCCCTCTTCTGGTTGGATACACTGTATCCTCTGGGAACATGGTTAGAACAGCATGGTGTCATTGCAGAAGGGCATATCTGTTTGAAACTGTGTGCTGTCACTCAGTGGTAATAAGTAGGATTAGCATCCTATCACGTTTGCATTAGTACAATAGAATCATTGCAGGAGGAAAATAAACATTAGTCAGTAAGCAGTAATAGAAGCAAGAGAAAATATATATTCAGTTGCACAACTGAGCAAGCAGATATTCCATTTTATTGGTAGCTTAAATACAAAGTACTATATTAGAACATCCAGGTTCTCAGAGAATTGTGGTAGCAATTTTACAAGACAACAAGAAATAGTGCTGCAGAAAAGGCCCAAACAATAGTATTTCACATTGGCCTTGCCTATATCATTTTCTTTAAATCTGGAACTCAGTTACAAATGACAATGTGAATGTAGAATTGGAAGTCTTTGTTATACACACTTTTCTCCTCAAGAGTGAGTTGGACAAAATGTACCTGAAGCGGATTATGATGTAAGCAGTCACTGTGCTTGCATATTTGTTATCTCCCAAACCTTTTTCTCCCTGTTTTTCTTGATGACAGATGGATCTATGTACCAGTTATATCAAGAATGCAGGGCATTGAAGATCCTAATTACATAAAACGTAATTCAATCCAGCAATATAAATGGTGCTGTGTGGTGTAGATAGGCATGCTTCGAGTAATGGAGATGTTTATACAACACAAAAGGAAAGTCATTTGGCCTGTTGGGTCCATGCCACTTCTCTACAGACCAATTCCTGATTCAGTTCTTGGTACTCAACTATTTACAATCTATATTAATGATCTGCATGCAGGGACGAAGTGTACCATAGCAAAGTTCATAGGAGATACTAAAATAAGTAGGAAATCAGGCAGTGAATAGGAGACAAAGAGCTTACAGTTGGATATTGATAGGCTAAGCAAATGGGCCAGATTGGCAGATGGAGTTTAATGTGGATAAATATGAGGTTGTTCATTTTGGCTGAAAAAATAAAAGGACAAATTATTATTGAAATGGGAAGCAGATCCAAAGTGCACCTGTGCAGAGGGATCTGGGTGTCTTTGTGTATGAATCACAGAAAGTGGTTATGCAGCTACAGCATATAATAAGAAAGGCAAATAGAATCCTGGCATTTATTGCAAATGTGCTGGATTATAAAAGTAGTGTTGGTACATTTATATAAGGCATTGGTGAGACCACATCTGGAATATTGTGGTGGCAGTTGGCAGGAGGTTCCCCAGGTTGATTCCAGGGATGAAAGGGTTGTTGTATGAGGAGCAGTTGAATAGCTTGAGTTTGTACTCACTAGAGTTCAGGATAATGACAGGGGAACTGATTGAGGATTATAAAATGCTAAAGGGGGTGATAAGGTGGATGTTGAACAGATATTCCCTCTTGTGGGACAATCTCAAACAAGAGGGCATAGAAATAGTGTGAGAGGAGATAAGTTCAAAACTGAAATGAGGAGAAATCACTTCTCTCAGAGGGTTGTGAATCTGTGGAACTCACTTCCCCAGAGTGCAAAGGAGACAGAATCAGTTAATAAATTCAAGAAAGAAACAGAAATGTTTCCAGTGAAAAGTGGGATAAAAGATTATAGGGAGCAGGCAGGAAAGTGGAGTTGAGGCCAGGATAAGGTAAGCATGTTAAATGGCAGAGCAGGCTCAAAGGGCTGAATTGGTCCTAATTTATTTATTGCTATTTCCCCATTTCACCCCTGTAGCTCCGCAAGATTAATTCTCTCAGTTAACTGTGCAATTTCCTATGGAAATCATTGATTGTATTGTGGGTGTTGAGACCAAGGTCACTACTATTACAGCATGAAAAATATCTAATCTCTGTTCCTGCATCTCTTACACAAGCCTCAAATCTTTGCCATCAACAAACGGGAAGACGCTTTCTAAAATCCATTCTATTTAAATATCAGGAATGCAGGACATAGAAGATCCTAATGCCATAAAATTACAAAGCTTTGCACACCTCTGTCAAATCTCTTCTCAGTCTCCTTTACTCCAAGAAAAATAATCCCACATTCTCCAAGCAAACAAACTCAGAAGAGGAAACCGTTTGATTAAAAGGGTTTTACCTAAGCTGTCATTTTGACTTAAATTTGATATTGCTTGAATTCATTGCTGCAGGAACAACACTGTACATGTAGGTATGTGTGTGTAGAGTGAGATAGCATGTTTTCCACTTTTGTGTGCTAGTTTGCTTTTTATTTTCAGACTGCATAAGTGATGAACAACATTGTGAAAAATAAAACCAAATGTGTCAGACTATATCTGTCAGTATGTAGCCTCTCCACCAACAAAGCTTCAGCTTGGCTTCCTCATGGCTCCAGATGGTCCCATGCAACTCTGGCTCCAGTTTCAGAGGAACAGAATGGGGGAGGTTTTGGCCTTAGACATGCAGTGTACATGATCATTGGCATGTGGACACACCCTGGCACTCACGAATCAATCTCCCAGTCAAAGGCAAATAGTTCCACAGCCTTGTGGATCCTTTGGGAGAGCTGAAGGTGAAGGGAGTAAAAATTACGGTGCAGACTGCAAAGATGGATTGATGTTGAAACATAAATCATCACTTAAGCAACTCCCACAAACTCCTACAGAATGTTTCTTTCATGTCCATAAAGAGTTTGGTTTGTATATTTGCATCAGAAAAACAGATGACATATGCCAGAAGGTTGCTAGATTGCCACCTATTAATATTGACAAGTGGCACTGGAGGAGGCAAAAGTAATGTTTTTAGCAGGGCGGTTAATTGGTGAACAATGATATTTAGGTGGCTTGGGGTCTCTATATGTTTTATCAAGGTTGCATAAGAGGACGCTGCAGTTTCATTGCACAGCATTTGGACAACATGAGAAACAGCAATCACCAAAGAAGCTCAAAAAGCTTACCTGTCATAGCGGAGTTGGAAACTGACCACTCAGTGGGAGTCACTTACCAAAATGATTAACTTGCTGGCCATGGTCAAAGCTCCAAGTGCTGACACTGTACCACCTGCGTGAATCATGCATGGGGAACATGCACTCCACGACATCTACCCCAATTATTCTGTCTCTGCTGGAGAGAAGCAACAATGCCACAGGGGATGCCTGATGTAACAATTATGATTTTGTACAAGAACAAGGTATCTGCCAGGATTGCAACAACTACCAAGTGTGTCTCCTCTGACATGATGGGAAAAGTATTTGATCTTGTTGCCAATAACTGCAGCTTTACTGCAAGTACTGGCTGAACTTGACTATCTTTGAACCATTGTGGTTTCAGAAGTGGAAGATCTCCAATTAGCATGATCTTCTCACTCCAGCAGCTACAACGTGTCATGAAAAGAGGAGAGGATTATAATATTGATTTTATCAAACTCACCAAGACATTTGACCATGTGAGCAGAGGCAGTTTCTTTAAGCTGTTGGAGAAAATTGACAGGCCATTGAAATGGCTCAATATGTTCTCCTCTTTGTTAACAGTATGATGGATAAAGTCAGCTATGACAAAGTGACATTGGAAAACTTTGAAACCTGTAGTGGGGTCAGAGTTGTGTTCTGGCAACAAGATTCTTCAGTTTATTACTTTCTTTGCTGCTACCATATGTCTTTAGGTCATCCACAGAGATGTCAACGTCCATACCAGAACTGAGTGAAAGCTGAGAACCTTGTTCACTTGAGAATAAAGATAAAGGTATGACAGGTCCTTATCAGAGAGTTGCTCTGCACTAATGCTACTTCACTACCATTCCGTTCTGAGGAATTCTTGCAGCAGCAAATGGAAAGACTGTTTCACTCATGTCCATAAAGTGTTTGGAACATTAGCATCAGAAAAACAGATGTCATAGTCCAGAATGTTACTAGACTGCTACCGATAATGCTTGATGAGTGACACTGGAAGTTGTTTTTCGCTTTATGTGTCCAGATTCCACAAAGATAAGCATTCTGTCACTTGATGTTGAAATCAAAATATACAGCCCAAGAGTTGTAGTTATTATCAAATAGATTAAGAGAGTGTGGAACAACAGCAACTTGAATGAGGATAGTAAACTGTGAGTTTACAAAGCCTTTATCCTCAGTTGGAGAAAGTGAGGACAGCAGATGCTGGATATCAGAGCTGAAAATGTGTTGCTGGAAAAGCGCAGTAGGTCAGGCAGCATCCAAGGAACAGGAGAATCGACGGTTCGGGCGTGAGCCCTTCTTCAGGAATGAGGAAAGTGTGTCCAGCAGGCTAAGATAAAAGGTAGGTGTTGGTAAAGTTGAGGTTGGGGTGGAAGGACACCTTCCACCCCGACCTCAAATTTACCTGGACCGTCTCAGACTCCTCCCTCCCCTTCCTAGACCTCTCCATTTCTATCTCAGGCGACCGAATCAACACGGACATTTACTATAAACCGATCGACTCCCACAGCTACTTCATCAGGTCCACACCCCCCACTAACCCAACCTCCACTCCCGGCACCTTCCCCTGCAACCGCAAGAAATGCAAAACTTGCGCCCACACCTCTCCCCTTACTTCCCTCCAGGGCCCCAAGGGATCCTTCCATATCCGCCACAAATTCACCTGCACCTCCACATTCATCATTTACTCCATCCGCTGCACCCAATGTGGCCTCCTCTATATTGGGGAGACAGGCCGCCTACTTGCAGCACATTTCAGAGAACACCTCTGGGACACCCGGATCAACCAACCCAACCACCCCGTGGCTCAACACTTCAACTGCCCCTCCCACTCCACTAAGGACATGCAGGTCCTTGGATTCCTCCATCGCCAGACCATAGCAACATGACGGCTGGAGGAAGAGTGCCTCATCTTCCGCCTAGGACCCCTCCAACCACAAGGGATGAACTCAGATTTCTCCAGTTTCCTCATTTCCCCTCCCCCCACCTTGTCTCAGTCCCAACCCTCGAACTCAGCACCACCTTCCTAACCTGCAATCTTCTTCCTGACCTCTCCGCGCCCACCCCCACTCCGGCCTATCACCCTCACCTTAACCTCCTTCTACCTATTGCATTTCCAACGCCCCTCCCCCAAGTCCCTCCTCCCTACCTTTTACCTTAGCCTGCTGGACACACTTTCCTTATTCCTGAAGAAGGGCTCATGCCTGAAACATTGATTCTCCTGCTCCTTGGATGCTGCCTGACCTACTGCGCTTTTCCAGCAACACATTTTCAGCTCTTTATCCTCAGTTCACTTGTGTACAGTGGTGAGGCCCATTCAACATATATGAACAGGAGAAGATTCTGAACACTTCCAATCTTTGGCATCTCAGTTGAGTCATTGGCATCTGTTGGCAGGTCAATGCCTCCAACTTCGAAGCTCTGACATGTACTAATTCCTTCGACACACTGTACGGTTAAGCCAATGACATCTATGCTGACTGAACCGTACAAGTGTACATCCAAAGACTTTTTTTACAGTGAATGGGTTACCCACTCATGGGAGTCTATACCTCCACTACAAAGACACTTGTAATTGATGTCTGAAAATGGTGGATATTGAAAACCAGAAGATATTTACTGACTGCTGTAATATCTAGAGCAAGACTATTCAGAAGGATGTTCGATAAGGCAAACAGAAATGAAATCCTCAGCAACCCAATGGATTGTAGAGAGAAGCCAGTGAATATTGCATCCTCTTAACCCACTGAAACAAAAATGGAAATTGTTAGAAACACTCAACAAACCTGGCAACATCTGTGGAGAGAAATCAACGTTAACGTTTTGGTCCAGTGACTCTTTCTCAGAACAGTCACTGAAACCAAGGCATGAACTCAGCTTTCTATTCACGGATGTTGTCAGACCTGCTGAGATTTTCCATAAATTTCCAATTTTGCATCTGATTACCAGCATCTGCAGTTCTTTGGTGTGTTTTTGTTTAGTGTTTTCTCTCAGCCCACTGACCTCCTCTGCAGCTATTACATTCTTCTCTTAATGAAATTGTGCCAATCACACAAGAAGAATTAATGAAGTGATAGTGTGTGTGTTTTTAATTGAAGGCAAGTCTATATACATCCTGCACCTCTGCCCTTGAACCCCACTCCACCAACTGCAACAAGAACAGAACACCCCAGTCCTCACCTTCCACCCCATCAATCTTCAGATACAATGCGTCATCCTGCACCATTTCTGCCACCTACAGCTAGTCCGCACCACCAACCCTCCCCAACTCTTTCAGTATTCTACAGAGACCATTCCTTCCATGACTCCCTTGTTAGGTCCACACCCCGCACCAAATCATCCTCCACTTCCAGCACCTTTCCTTGCCACTGCAAGAGGTGTAAAACCTGTGCCCACACCTTCCCCTCACTTCCATCAAGGTCCCAAATGATCCTTTCACATCCAGCAGAGATTTTCCTGCACCTCTGAATACCTCATCTACTGTGTCAGTTGATCTCGATGTGATCTCCTCTACATTGGGGAGACAGGACACCAACTTGTGGAACATTTCAGAGAACATATCTGGGACACATACAGTAAATAAACCACTGCCCAGTGGCCAAACACTCCAACTCCCCCTCCCACTCTGCCAAAGACGTGCAAGTCCTGGGACTCCTCCACCACAAACTCCTAGCTACTCAACGATTGGAAGAAGAATGCCTCATCTTCTGTCTTGGGATTCTCCAACTGCATTGTATCAAGGTCGGTTTCACCAGTTTCCTCATGTCCCCTCCCCCCACTTTATTCCAGATCCAACCCTCCAACTCGGCACCACCCTCTTAAACTGTCCTACCTGTCCATCTTCTATCCCACCTATCCGTTCTACTCTCCACTCTGGACTATCACCATCACCCCCACCTTCATATACCTATTGCATTCCTAGCTACCTTCCCCCCAGCCCCACAATCCTCCCATTTATCTCTCAGCCACCTTGCCCCCTGACCACCCCCCAACCCCAACCCCACAAACCTAATGAAGAGCTTATGCCTGAAATGTTCACTCTTCTGCTCCTTGGATGCTACCTGACTGGCTGTGCTTTTCCAGCTGCACTTTTTGCCTAGATATGAATAGCGTTAATTGCGAGGCTCTGTACACTACATGTGTTCTCTACTGTTTTTGAGTGATAAACAAATCATGGGGCGACTCCATCATATCCATTTTTGATAACAGTGAGGTGCTACCTCAGTGAGGTGACAGTACCCTCAGCAGTTTAAGAAACAACCTGTTAAAGATACATATACCTTAATTCAAAACAGTGAGCCAAAAGGCAAAGCCCAGCTGGCTGAGAAGAGAGCCCAGAGAGGCCAATGACTCACTCACTTTCTCAGCCCACTCTCTTTCTCTGCTTACACCCTGTCATTGCCAGATCCTGACTCCTGAGCCACGATGAATGATGCTTAATAGAGAGTGGCCAGTTCTGTGTAAACTATCAGTTTACAAGGTAGAAGTTTACAGATTAGAGTATAAAAGTTCAATTCCCTTGCCACCAAAGAGGTGTAAAACCTGCATCCATACGTCTAAGCACTGGGTGTATTTGTACATTCATTCTTCTAAAGTGGAGTTAGAATTTGTTTTTAGTTTGATAAATGGACCGAGTAAACAATATACACGTAGTCCAAATTAGTTTGAAATGTTCTGCAGTTTATTGAAATAGTGACAAATGAATGACTCAATTACTGTTAGACTCCCATTTTTAAATTCACACTTAGCTTACGGTAATGCTCACATCACAACATGAGTTTACTGGTAATTTGAATGAATCAACTTCAAATTAAGAGAAGACTGTGTACAGATCCCATGCTAACATGGTAAAGGTAATTTGTGAAGTATTCAGGTACAGAAATATTTGACTATCTGTGTTTTCAGCATCAAGGATACATAGGAGATAAGTGACTATCTGAGATGTGTTCATTAAGGCTAACTCCACGGGTAAAGCGCAGCAGGTCAGGCAGCATCAAAGGAACAGGAGAATCTACGTTTCGGGCATAAGCCCTTCTTCAGGAAACAGGAGAATCGACGTTTCGCTTATGCCCAAAATGTCGATTCTCCTGCTCCTTTGATGCTGCCTGACCTGCTGCGCTTTTCCAGCAACACATTTTTAAGCTCTGATCTCCAGCATCTGCAGTCCTCACTTTCTCCTAAATCTACAGGTACCCAATATAAAAAGACCATTTGACTTGTTGAGGGAAAGGTTTGTAAATTAGTCTGTTTGACGGTGAAGAAAGTAAATTATCTCTTCATATGTGGACTTCCATTTTAATAGAATGGTTTTATTATCCTGAACACAAACTTATATTTGGAGCATTGCTGCATTCTTACTTTCTTACAATGACACTAAATGGTTTCAACAAGAGCATGTTGGTGGCAAGAGAATATCCATCTGCAGCAGTAATAAAATAAATCATTGTACTTTAAAGCTTTCATTGAAATCATACTTGAATTTATCATAGTTAATGATAGCAGCTATTTCTCAGGATGATAGTCAGCTTTGGAATAATACTGAACTGTTCCAGTTCCCTGTTACAGAGAAATTTATGGGAGGTTTAGAAAGGCACACAGCTTGGCCTCTTCTGATAAGCAAAAATACATTTCGTCTTTTATAGTTTGTTGGAAAGTAAATCAGTCTTGTGAAGGCCATTGAAGAATAGCAATGATCATAGAGATTCTGTCAGGAATATGCTTTCATTAAATTATTTATGACATTAAATGCAATGAACTGAAATATAAAGGCTTAAAATATCAATGTACAGTAGTGCAGAGGGAATTGAGAAATGGAAGAACATTTGTTACTAATTTTGATGGTAATATTTTTTGGTAGAATAGCTTTGATGACTGTCAGTGAAATATATCAGTTTTATGAATCCCTTTCCTTCAAATTTGTAAGAAATACCCAACAAGAATTAAGAGGGTAAAAGCAAATGATAGAGACAATATGCAATCAAATAAAAATGTGAAGAACTGCAGAGCACTACAGATTTTATAATGGCCTAAATTTTTGTAATTAGCGAGAAAGTTAGGATACACACCATTGAATAAGATCACAAGGAGTTGGTGGGCTTTCTCCCATGGATTTTACTTTTACCAATGTTAACTTGATTTTGATGCCAATTGTAGGATTTCTAGTGTTCAGCAAAAAATGACAGCATCACATATGCTAAGCAGCCAATCAAATGACAGCATCACATGAGCGAAGCAGCCATATTGAAGAGTACTCAGTAAACCAGGAGGTAAAGTGCACTGATTATCGTTCAGTTTCTAAAGTTTAAATTTTACTCAGAGGAAAAGAAATATTGGGAGATATTAGATGAAACTAGAAGCTGAAATGCCATGAGCAACCTTTATAGGGTCAGAGAGTCATAGAGAAGTATAGCACGGAAACAAACCCTTCAGTCCAACTAGTCCATGCCGACGAGATATCCTAAATTGACCTAAGTCCCATTTGTCAGTATTTGGCCCATATCAATCTAAACCCTTCCTACTCATATACTGTATCCATCCAGATCCCTTTTAAAAGTTGTAATTGTACCAGCCTCCACCATTTCCTCTGGCAGCTCATTCCATATATGTACCCCTCCTGTTTGAAAATGTTGCTCCTTAGGTCCCTTTTATATCTTGCCCCTTTTAACCTAAACCTATGCCCTCTAGTTTTGGACTCCACCATCCCAGAGAAAAGACCTTGTCTATTTACCCAATCCATGCCCCTGGTAATTTTATAAATCACTGTAAGGCCACCCTCAGCATCCGACACTCCAGGGAAAATAGCCACAGCTTATTCAGCCTCTCCCTCTTGCTTAAACACTCCAACCCTGGCAACATCCTTATAAATCTTTTCTGAATCGTTTCAAGTTTTACCACATCTTTCCTATAGCAGGGAGACCAGAATTGCATGCAGTATTCCAAAAGTGGCTTAATGAATGTCCTGTACATCTGCAATATGACTTCCCAACTCCTATACTCAAAGCACTGACCAATAAAGTGGTCTCCAGCTTCCATACTAAAACATATTAAAACAGCCATCCCCTATGGATAAGCCCTGTTCAGATGAGGATAAATGCGACAGACACCTGAAGGTGCTGAAGAACGCCCTCATAAGAATAGGGTATGATGCTCAACTCATCGATCGCCAGTTCTGATGTGCCACAGCGAGAAACCGTAATAACCTCCTCAGGGAGACAGACATGGGTTGCAACCGACAGGATACCCTTCATTGTCCAGTATTTCCCAGGAGCTGAAAAACCATGTCTGCAATACATTATCAATGAGGATGAGCACCTCGCCAAGACCTTCTCCATGCCTCCACTTCTCGCCTTTAAACAACCACCAAACCTTAAACAGACCTCTGTTTGCAGCAAACTACCCAACCTTCAGGACAACATGGACCACAATACCATACCATCCTGCCCTGGCAACCACTGCAAGATGTGTCAGAGTGTTGACATGGATACCACCATTACACATGGGGACCCCACCCACCATGTACATGGCAGGTACTCATGTGACTCGGCCAACGTTGTCTGTTTTATATGCTGCAGGCAAGGATTCCCTAAAGCATGGGATATTGGAGGCGGTGCGGCAACAGATGAATGGAAACTGCACAACAATCGCCAGACAGAGGTGTTCCCTCCCAGTTAGGGAACACTTCAGTGGTCAGGAGTATGCAGTCTCGGATCTTTGGGTGACCATCTTCCAAGTCGGACTTTGGGATACGCAACAACGCAGAGTGGCCAAGCAGAGGCTGATAGTCAAGTCCAGTACCCATGAGGATGGCCTCAACCAGGACCGTGGGTTCATGCCACACTACAAGTGATCCCACTACACTATACGCTCTCTCACGTACACTCAGACACATACACATACACATACATGCTTACATACCCACACACTCATGCAGATCCTCTCTCATGCAGATGCTGTCTCTCAGACACACATATACATCCCCAAGAGGCACAAACACACACTCACGCACACACACACACACACACACACACACATATACATACTCTGTATTTGTCTCTCTGTCTCTGTCTGTCTCTCTCTCTCCCTCACATGCATGCACACACATGTATAAGTCTATGAGGTGAATTTGCATTTGCAGAATTGTAATAGCAGTTACATTATACTTAATTCAAAAAGCATTCAATCTGCAGGCAGTCCATCCATGTAACATTTTATAAATTCCTACTTTGAAAATAGAACCAGTCTGACTCAACTATGGGATACAGTCAGACACTAACCTCACACCTTTAATGCATTGTCTGAGCTGAAATATCACCTTTTTTGATAAAACCTTAAGTAATCTCGAGAATGTGACTTGAAAGCAGTTCTGGGATTTACATATTAATGAAGCAAAACCTGCAACCCATTCTAAAAGATGAAAAACTTAACAGCGACCTAGATTTGTTCAATATATCATATCAATTGCATGCATGTGATCTTTTGCCATAACTTCTGTGTCTTATGATCCTGCTCCATAGCTACCTGATGAAGGAGCAGCGCTCCAAGAGCTAGTCCTTCCAAATAAACCTGTTGGACTATAATCTGGTGCTTTTTAACTCTGTGATTTTTAACTCTGACCAATGAAAGCAAGTATACCAAATGCCTTCTTCACTATCCTGACTACCTGGGACTCTACATTCAAGGAATTATGAATCTGCACTCCAATGTCTCTTTGTTCAGCAACACTCACCAGTAACTTACCGTTAAGTGTATAAGTCCTGCTCTGATACGTCTTTCCAAAATGCAGCACCACACGTTTATCTAAATTTCCTCTGTCTGCCACTCCTCGGCCCATTGACCCAGCTGATCAAGATCCCATTGTATTGTGAGGTAACCTTCTTCACTGTCCAATGCACCACCAATTTTGGTGTCATCTGCAAGCTTACTAATGATAAAAAAAATTAGAAACATATCAGAATTATTTCGCAGTTTTTCAGGCCATCGATGTTGCTCAGCGAAACTATGATTTGGTACGACTTGTTTAACAAAGTGTAACTTTTTCTGGGAACTTTTACAGTGAGGTGAGTGTGCAAAACGTGGAAGATCATTTCAACTAAAATAGTTTCCACAGGTTTCCCTCTGTAGTAACTTAAACAATCCATCTTATGGAGGAATTGGGAAGCATTGACAGTATCTTCTGATTTCTGGGTTTAATTATACAAATCTGGACAACACAAGTTGTTGTAGTTTCATAGATGGAAAGCTGAATTTTGTCAATGATTTGAGAAACTGGCGCCAGAGAAATTTCAGTGTCATGTGCTCATATTTGTAATTGGTTGACATTCCATACATAGGGATAGCTAGAGTGTGAGTAAGGGTGACTCCATGGATCATTGATGCCTCCTGAAGATGCTCATGCAGGCAGTAAGGGTAAGACGAGGACTGTAATTACCAGAAACTGGGAGAAGGAGGTCTGTCAGCTTCATGAAGGAAGTCTAGCTGCAGATAGTAGAAGAAATGGGCAGCGTGAGGGTTCTCACAATTAGCACACATTTCCTGTAAATTTAGAAAATATCTGGCTGTTCTGTGGGAGTCCTTTGGTCACATGCATCTAACCTCCGTGCGGAGTTTGCACATTCTCCCTGTATCTGCGTGGGTTTCCTCCGGGTGCTCCAGTTTCCTCCCACAGTCCAAGATGGGCAGGTCAGGTGAATTGGCCATGTTAAATTGCCTGTAGTGTTAGGTGCGTTAGGCAGAGGGAATTGGTCTGGGTGAGTTACTCTTGGAGGGTTGGTGTGGACTTGTTGGGCTAAAGGGCCTGTTTCCACACTGTAGGGAATCTAATCTAATCTAATCTAATCTATGACCCCTGACCTGGGCCTGAGTGAATCCTGCTATGAGATGAAGGCCATGTATGTGCCTTCAGAGCCTGACGATCAGTATTAGTTGATACAGTTAGGTAAGGATGGGTGATTTCCCCTGCTCCCTAAAAACAGCTCCTCCCAGCTCCCCTGCCCTCACCTCAGCCCTCAGTCCACTACAATAAGTATCTTTTTGCATGTAACTATCACACTGCCATTAAATATAATTAACGAGATTGAAAGTGAATGCAAGCCCACTCAAAGGTTTTCTTCAGTGAATAGAGTGAATTTTTATTACCTGCTAAACCTGAGAACGATAAGCAAACATGGCATGTACTAAATAGATCGGTCACATCCAATTTAAGCTTCAAAGGAAGAGTGGGGGAGGAAGATGTCTTTCCAGACTGGAAGGTCCAGGCAGTTTCAGTTTAAAGCTTTAAAAGTCCATGAGCTGTGAGAGCGAAATCTGACTGTTTAGCTGCTGTCTTGTCTTCTCAGCAGTAGCAATGTTAGTATATATCCTTCAGCTCTCAGGGTGTTGTTTCAAGTTGCCTTTTTACCTGGCACTGGTTTATTAGCTTCATGTGAGTGAGAGAGAGAGAGAGAGAGAGTGAGACAGGCAGAAAGCATGCCTTCCAGCTTATGCTTACAAATTCATTTTCCCTTGTCCTGTCCTCTGTTGTTTAGAAAAAGCTGTTGTCCCATTTTATATTCCTTTGTCTGTTCATTATTTTACCAAGCTAAATATTCCACAGGCAACCTTTCAATTCAAATATAAATTCCAAAAAGGTGTGAACTAACTGGAAGATACAGAGTTTCAGTGTCCTTTTATAACAACGTTAATTTCAGCTCAGACAAATCCTTGGTTGCTGATTGTTTTATGAGCTTGGCTCAACCTGGGCAGATATTTTAGATCAGTATGGTCTTTGTGAAGTCTACTTAAGTCATATATAGCCCATGAAATGTTACAGATATTCAAATCAAATGACCCAAAATCAAGTATTGATAGTCCATGTTTACCGTAATCATAACATAGTCCAAAATCTGTTGTAGCTTTTTGTCCAAGACATCTATGATCTACCCTCACAGTCTACAGATTTCAAGATCCCACAAACAATCCAGCTGAATGCTGGAAGGACTCTATAGTTAAAAAGAGTAGGCATCGTGGTCTTCTTTTCTGTGACAGGTAATGGGTATCCACCACTTCCCAGTAGCCTCATCTTTTCCTCTGACATTCCACAGGGTGAGCTGCAACCTGTGCTGAAGAAGCAAACTTCCGAGACACGGGTGTCGACTGCCTTATTCCATTCCACATGTCTGTGCTAGTGCAGTCCTCCAATGCTTCTCTACCTGCTGTGCCAGGTTCCTGTGTGGCTGCTGACCACAGTCTCATTCACTCCCTTTCTAATAAGATGAAGTAAAATCTGAGTGCAGGCAACACTTTTCTCTTTGCAAACGTCAATCCTCAGCATCACCCTCCTACCACCTCCCCCAAAAGTATGTTGCCTGGGCTCGCTGCAGGGTGTTTGAAAGCTTTCCAGTGACTGCAATCTGCAACAACACTTTCACACAGTCATTCCTTTCAAGATGCACTCCAAGTTGCAAACCTGAATGCCTGTCAGTATCAGGCAGCAATTACCTAACATTGTTCAGCTGCTGAAGCCTTGTAGGAATGATTTATCTTTGAGGCATTTTCTAATCAATCTGTTCAGAGATGTTCTTGCAGGTGGAACTTGAAACAGGGCCTCCTGGTCCAGAAGTGACTTCACCACCACAGCGCTACAATTCACCTTCACTATGCTAAATTGCTGCTAATGACTCTCTTAAAAGCCTCAGTTAGATGCTCGCTGTTGGCTAATGCACTCCCAGGTACACTTCTAGGGAGTCCCCAAGGATATCTGCCCAGCATTCCAACACAATGGCCCACTTATCCATATTCTTGTCACCTCTCCCTGCTACCTGCCCAACCCATGGAACCTGGAGAGTCCAGGCCATAACATCAGCAAATATCAGCACTTTTGCTGTCATTATAATCGCAACAGCCAGATGCTTACATTTTAATTGTTCTACAGCATTGTCATTGTTAATTGTTTGTTCCTAGAACTGTTCAATGCATGCAACAAGAACTCAGGTTTTCATGTGATTGGTTAGTAGAGACATTTTGGACAATCTACAGGTACAGTGTCAAAATATGAGGTATTTGAAGTTTCTTTTGATTTAATAAACACCAAGGGAACCAACCTTTTTCGAGGAAATTGTTGACTTATGACTGAAGATAGATATCATTCAAAAATGAAGCCATGATTTGAAGCCATGTAATGGATTAGACCAGTGTGCTTATCGTGGGGAATGGACAGCTTCAAAGTGTTGCCATAATCTGAAGAAGCTGTGAGTGTTCAGAGGAGGCTGGCTTCAATGACCAATGCAAATGGAAGCCATATAATAGTATCAGAACATATATGGACATGAAAGCAGTAATAATGTATATATGAATGAAATACTGATTTAAAAAAAAAGGTTATGGACATATTAACAGTAAATAACTGCTTAAGTAAATTATAAACTGGAATTCAGAATGGAAACCCTAAAAATATTTATGCTGATGCATTGCTTCTGTACCCCCAACCTCTGCCATCCCCTCCCCCAAACTAAAGCTCCTGGGTCATGGAGGAGATGCTTTCATTTGCTTGTATTTCACAGGCACTCAAAAGCACCTCAGGACGTGCTGAGATCATAAAATGCACTCTATAAATGCAAGTTTATTCTTCAATAATTGTGCAAATTTCAAGAAATTCAATCCATAAATATTGCAAACCTTTTGACATTGTGAGTTGGTAACCCTGCTGATATATTGTATATTGTTAAAAGAAACTCTCGCATATCCTCCAACACTGAGCAGTTAGATCCACTGGTGGATGTAAGTGCTTATTATGACAACCTTCTTAGTCAGGGTAGGAACAACTAGTTAGTCCAACCTTACTCATAGCTGGCATTATGAGTCCTTCAATAAGGTCATTTCATTACCTCCTGTGATTGGGTAACAAAGGTGAAGTTTCAAGTTGCAGCCCTTCTCACTCTGTAGTATTGAGCACCAGAATACAAGAGTAGCAACAGTCTGACTTAAATTTTCTATTCTGCTTACCCCCCCAGGCTTTGATGATGTTAAGAAAGATGGCTCATACTAACCTCTGAACCATAACATTGGTGGATGTAGATCATAAAAACAATAAAATATAGGGAAAAAATTAGGCCATTCAGCCCACCTTCTCCCACCTTTTGATCAAGGTTGATGGGTTTCTTACCTTATTCTCCTGCCTTTTCCCATAACCTTTGATCCCCTCACTAAGAACCTATTTATCTGTCTTAAATGCACCTCAATGAATTGAGATCCAGAGTCACTTGTAGCAGTGAGTTATACAGATTCACTACTGTCTGGATAAAGAAATTCCACATCTCTGTTCTCCAGAGTCATTCCTTCATTCAGAGACTGTGGTCTCATGTCCTAGTCTCTCTTATTAATGGAAATATCTTCTCCACATCCACTCTACCTAGGCCTCTTATTTAACCTAGTTCAGGATTCTCTAAAAGTTGAGATGTAGGTTAGTTGGCAGTTAGGAAGGTAAATGCAGTGTCAGCATTTATTTTGAGAAGGTTAGAATACAAGAGCAGGGATGTTATGCTAAGGCTGTAAAAGGCTCTGGTTACACTGGAATTGGAATATTGGAATATTGTGAACGGTCTTTGGCCTGGCCCTGAAGAAGTTCCAGAGAAGGGTTACAGAAATGATCCCAGGAATGAAAGGCTTGTCATATGAAGAGCTGTTGAGGACTCTGGATCTATACTCTATGGAGTTAGGAAGGATGAGAGAGGGATCTCATTGAAGCTTACAGAATACTGTATAGAGTGGACATGGAGAAAATGTCCATTTGTGCTTCAGATTTCTGAAGTTTCTCCCCAGTTAGATAATAGTTGACACTTCTACTCATCCTACCAAAGTGCATAACTTCACACTTTGTAGATTGTATTTCATTGCCACTTCTTTGCCCATTCTCTTTGTCTGTCCAAGTTATTGTGCAGATTCTCCATCTCCTCAACACTACCTGAACCTTCACCTATCTTTGTGTCAACTGCAATGATGCCCTCAGTTCCTTCATCCAGATTGTTAATGTATAATATCAATATTTGTGGTCCCAACACAAGTCCCTGTAGAGCTCCATTAGTCAACCATCCTGAAAAAGACCCCTTTAACCTCATTTGCTGCTTTCTGCAGGTTAGCCAATCCTCTATCTATACCAGTACCTTGATCCTAACACCATGGCAGTGTCCTTTGCAGCACCTTGTTAAAAGCCTTCTGAAATCCAAATAGATCATATCCACTGACTCTTCTTTGTCTAACTTGCTCATTAGCTCCTCAAAGAATTCTAACAGATTTAACAGGCATGGCCTTCCTTTGACGAAGCAGTGCTGATTCAACCTTATTTTACGATGTGCTTCAAAGTACTCTGCAATCTCATCCTTAATAGTGGGCTCTAAAATCTCACCAATGATGGAGGCCAGGTTAACTAGCCTGAATCTTCTTGTCTTCTGTCTCTCTCTGTCTCTTCATAAACAGGTGTATTACATTAACCATTTTCCAATCCTCTGTGTCACCCTCCCTGACTCCAGTGAAAGATAACCACCAATGTCTCAACAATCTCCTCAGCTATCTTCTTCAGAACTCGGGGGTGCATCTTGACTGTGTGATTTATCCACCTTCAGGGGGACCTTTCAGCTTCCCCAGCACCTTCTCTTTATTGATGGTCACTACACACACCTGACCCCATTGATGTTCTGGTATGCTACTGGTGTTTCCTACTGTGAAGTTGTTGGAGACAATCCTGAAGGACAGGATTTACATGTATTTGGAAAGGCAAGAACTAATTAGAGATAGTCAACATGGCTTTGTGTGTGGGAAGTTGTGGCTCACAGACTTGATTGAGTTTTTTGAAGATGTAGGAAAGAGGATAGATGAGGGTAGAGCAGTGGACGTGATCTATATGGACTTCAGTGTGGCATTCGACAAGGTTCCTCCTGGTAGACTAGCTAGTAAAGTTAGATCATATGGAATAGAGGGAGAACTAGCCACTTGGATATAGAACTGGCTCAAAGGTAGAAGACAGAGGGTGGTGGTGGAGGGTTGTTTTTCAGACTGGAGGCCTGTGACCAGTGGAGTGCCGCAAGGATCGGTGCTGGGTCCACTACTTTTCATCATTTACATAAATGATTTGGATGTGAACATTGAAGGTATGATTAGCAAGTTTGCAGATGACACCAAAATTGAAGGTGTAGTGGACAGCGAAGAAGGTTACCTCAGAGTACAATGGGATCTCGATCAGATGGGCCAATGGACCAAGGAGTGGCAGGGAGAGTTTAATTTAGATAAATATGATGTGCTACACTTTGGAAAGGTAAATCAGGGCAGGACTTATACACTTAATGGTAAGGTCCTGTGGAGTGTTGCTGAATAAAGAGACCTTGGAGTTCAGGTTCATAGTTCCTTGAAAGTGAAGGTGCAGGTAGATACGATAGTGAAGAAGTTATACTTCCTTTATTGGTCAGTGCATTGAATATAGGAGTTGGGAGGTCATGTTGCAACCCTACAGGACATTGATTAGGTGACTATTGGAATACTGGGTGCAATTTTGGTCTCCCTGCTATTGGAAGAATGTTGTGAAACTTGAAACAGTTCAAAAAAGATTTACAAGGATGTTGTGAGGGTTGGAGGGTTTTAGCTATAGTGAGTGTCTGAATAGATTGTGGCTATTTTCCCTGGAGTGGAGGAGGCTGAGGGTTGACCGTATAGAGGTTTATAAAATCATGTGGGACATGGATAGGGTAAGTAGGCTAGGTATCTTCCTCAGGTTGAGCAAATTCAACACTCAAGGTCATAAGTTTAAAGTGAGAATAGAAAGATTTAAAAGGGACCTCAGGGACAAATTTTTCCCTGAAGGTGGTGCATATATGAAATGAGCTGCCAGAGGAAGTGATGGAGGCTAGTTCAACTTTAAAAGGCATCTGAATTGGCATATGAATAGGAAGGGTTTAAAGGGATGTGGGCCAAATGCTGGCAAATGGGATTAGATTACTTTCGGATGTCTGGTCAGCATGGATGAGTTTACCAAAGGGTCTGTTTCTGTGCTGTACATCTCTATGACTCTAAGAGCTAGCTTAGCCTTTTATTTCATCTTCTCTCTCCTTTCTGTTTTTATTTTTAACTGTTCTCAGATGTTTGTTATAGGGTTCCCAGTCCCCTGACTTCTCACTTATGCTCAGCACATTGCTTTTGCGTTTATGCTATCTTTGCTTTCCCTTGTCAGCTATGGTTGCCTCGTCCTTCCTTTAGTATGTTCCTTCTTCCTTTCTGCTGTGCCTTCTGAGTTAATCCCAGACACCCTTGCCATTGCTGCTCCACTGTCTTCCCTGCTAAGCCCCTCTTCCAATCAAAACTGATCAGCTCCTCCCTTCCTCCTTTGTAGTCACCTTTACTTAATGGTAAAACTATTACATCTGATTCAAGCATCACCCTCTCAAACTGCAGGTTGAATTCTATATATTATGGTTACTGCCCCCTAGGGGTTCCCTAATCAAGTCTGCTTCATTACACATTATGAAATCTAGAATTGTCTGTTCTCAGTGTGCGCGACCCAAGCTGCTCCAAAAAAATCCCATAACATTCTATGAATTTCTTTTCTTAAGATCTGCTGCCAACCCAATTTTCCTAGTCCATGTGCATATTGAAATCCCCCTAATTACTGAAATAATGCCTTTCCTGTACATAACATTCCATCAGGGTCTTTGTTCCTTTGTGGTTCCTTAAGACTACCCATACAGATTCTATGCCTTACCATCCTATGTCACTTCATGCTATCAATTACATTTAATTTCTCACTGACATCTGCCTGTGCTTTCAATATAGCATATCCTTGGGTACTCAGTTCTCAGTCCTGCTCCCCTTGCAGCCACATCTCTGTGATGCCCACAACATCATACTTACTAATTTCCATCTGCGCTCCAAGCTCATTTACCTTGTTATGTATCCTGTGTGCATTTACGTACAGTCATGCATTGATGCCCCCCGCCCCCTTCTCATCGTTCTCCCTTTATCTGTTGTGCCTGAAGTTAGATTCCTGACCTTTCCATACTCTCTGTCCTATTAAATGTGTCAATTAAATTTCAGGTCAGGAACTTCTACCCAGAATGGTAAATATTTGTTTAATAACTGGGTGACCTCCTTGGGCAGAGCCAGATTGCAAATTCATAGGGGCATGAAAACCAATAATATTTGGAGCCTCAATTCAATTAAATAGATGAAAAATGGACAGGTAAATCTGTGAAATGTTTTAGAATAATTCCATTCTCAGTTATGTAGGTCAGCTAATGGGTATATTTTTCTTCCCTCCCATACTTCACAGCCTTCCTTTCCTGCATATTTTACATTTAACTTAAATATTGCTGTATGTTTGAATGCCCAGTGAGGAAATAATATAGAAATCTTCTTCTTTGCAATGTAAAGCAGTGCTGGACACCAGCGATATGGGAGCACCTTTTGTCATTATTGTGCGTGGGCAAATTATGGGCATTCTGTCATATCATATCTTTCACTAATTGTGTTTATGATTATAAAGCTTCCACCTTTATATACTGAGCAAGCAAATTTGTATACTCAACAGTTCTGAGGAAGGGTCACTGGACCTGAAGCATTCGGGGTGTCACAATGGCTCAGTGGTTAGCCCTGCTGCCTCATAGCGCCAGAGACCTGGGTTCAATTTCAGTCTCGGATGACTGTCTGTGTGGAGTTTGCACATTCTCCCCATGTCTGCGTGGGTTTCCTCCAGGTGCTCCGATTCCACCCACAATCCAACGGTACACAGGTTAGGTGAATTGGCCAAGTTAAATTGCCCGTATAGTGTCCAGGAATATGTAGATTAGGTGCAGTAGTCTGGGGTAAACATAGTGTTGGGGAATGGGTGTGAGTGAGTTACTCCAGATGGCCAGTTTCCACAATAGAGTCATAGAAGTGTACAGCATGGAAACAGACCCTTCAGTCCAACTTGTCAATGCCAGCCTAATCTAATTCCACCTGCCTGCACCTGGCCCATATCCCTCCAAACCCTTTCTATTCATAGACCCATCCAGATGCCTTTTAAATGTTGCAATTGTACCAGCATTCACACTGCCTCTGGCAGATCATTCCATATACATACCAACCTACTGCGTGAACAAATTGCCCCTTAGGTCTCTTTTATATCTTTCCCCTCTCACCCTCTAGTTCTGGACTCCCCCAAGCCAGGGAAAAGACTTTGTCTATTTATCCCATCCATGACCGTTGTGATTTTTATAAACCTCTATTAAGTCACACCAGCTTCCTACACTCCAGGGAAAACAGCCCCAGGCTGTTCAGCCTCTCCCTATAGCTCAAATCTTCCAACCCTGGCAACATTCTTGAAAATCTTTTCTGAACCTGTTCAAGTTTCACAACATCTTTCCGATAGGAAGGAAACCAGAATTGCGCGTAATATTCCAACAGTGGCCTATCCAATGTCCTGTACAGCCACAACATGACCTCCCAACTCCTGTACTCAATACTCTGACCAATAAAGCAAAGCATACCAAACGCCTTCTTCACTATCATATCTATCTGCTACTCCACTTTCAAGGAGCTATGAACTTGCATTCCAAGGTCTCTTTGTTCAGCAACACTCCCTAGGACCTTACCATTAAGTGTATAAGTCCTGCTAAGATTTGCTTTCCCAAAATGCAGCACCTTGCATTTATCTGAATTTAACTCCATCTGCCACTTCTCAGCCCATTGGCCCATCTGGTCAAGATCCTGTTGTAATCTGAGGTAACCCTCTTTGCTGTCCACTACTCCTCCAATTTTGGTGTCATCTGCAAACTTACTAACTGTACCTCTTATGCTCACATCCAAGTCATTTATATAAATGATGAAAATTAGGGGACCAAGCACCGATCCTTGTGGCACTCCACTAGTCACAGGCCTCCAATCTGAAAAACAACCCTCTACCACCACACTCTGTCTTCTATCTTTGAGCTAGTTCTGAATTGAAATGGCAAGTTCTCCCTGTATTCCATGAGATCTAACCTTGTTAACCAGTCTCCCATGCGGAACCTTGTCGAAGGTCTTACTGGAGTCCATATAGATCACATCTATCACTCTGCCTTCATCATTCCTCTTCGTTACTTCTTCAAAAAATTCAATCAAGTTTGTGAGACATGATTTTCCTGCACAAAGCCAGGTTGACCATCCCTAAGGGCTTTTGCCCGAAACGTCAATTTCGCTGCTCGTTGGATGCTGCCTGAACTGCTGTGCTCTTCCAGCACGACTAATCCATCCCTAATCAGTCCTTGCCTTTCCAAATACATTTGCATCCTGTCCCTCCGGATTCCCTCCAACAACTTGCCCACCACAGATGTCAGGTTCACTGGTCTATAGTTCCCTGGCTTGTCCTTACCACCCTTCTTAAACAGTGGCACCATGTTAGCCAACCTCCAGTCTTCCGGCACCTCACCTGTGACTATCGATGATACAAATATCTCAGTAAGAGGCCCAGCAATTGCTTCTATAGCTTCCCACAGATTTCTAAGATACAGCTGATCAAGGCCTGGGGATTTATCTACTTTTATGCATTTCAAGACATCTAGCACTTCCTCCTCTGTAATATGGACATTTTTCAAGATGTCACCATCTATTTCCCTACATTCTATATCTTCCATGTCCTTTTCCACAGCAAAAACCTGATGCAAAATACTCATTTAATATCTCCCCTATTTTCTACGGCTCCACACAAATGCCACCTTGCTGATCTTTGAGGGGCCCTTTTCTCTCCCTGGCTACCCTTTTGTCCATAATGTATTTGTAAAAACCCTTTGGATTCTCCTTAACTCTATTTGCCAAAGCTATCCCCTTTTTGTCCTCCTGATTTCCCTCTTCAGTATCCTCCTACTGTCTTTATAGTCTTTTAAGGATTCACTTGATCTCTCCTGTCTATGCCTATGTCTATATCCTGGCCCCAAAGTGCTCCCCCAATGACACCTAAGTCATCTGCCCTGCCTTATTTCCCAAGAGTAGGTCAAATTTTGTACCTTCTCTATTAGGTACTTCCATACGCTGAATCAGAAAATTTTCTTGTACACACTTAACAAATTCCTCTCCATCTAAACCCCTAACACTATGGCAGTCCCAGTCAATGTTTGGAAAGTTAAAACTACCAATCATAACCACCCTATTATTCTTACAGATAACTGAGTTCTCCTTACAAATTTGTTTCTCAATTTCCCTCTGGCTATAAGGGGGACTATAACCCAATCCCAATAAGGTGATCATTCCTTTGTTATTTCTCAGTTCCACCCAAACAACTTCCCTGGATGTATTTCCTGGAATATCCTCTCTCAGGACAGCTGTAATGCTATCCCCGATCAAAAACATTACTCCCCCTCCTCTCTTGTCTCCCTTTCTATCCTTCCTGTAGCATTTGTATCTTGGAACATTAAGCTGCCAGACCTGTCCATCCCTGAGCCATGTTTCTGTAATTGCTATGATATCCCAGTCCCATGTTCCTAACCATGCTCTGAGTTAATCTGCCTTCCCTGTTAGGCCCCTTGCATTGAAATAAATGCAGTTTAATTTATTAGTCCTACCTTGTCTCTGCCTGCCCTGACTGCTTAACTCACTTCTGTTCTCAATTGTACCAGTCTCTGATTGATCTCTTTTCTCACTATCTTCCTGGGTCCCACCCCCCCACCTTAATAGTTTAAATCCTCCCAAGCAGCTCTGGCAAATTTCCCTGCCAGTATATTAGTCCCCTTCCAATTTAGGTGCAACCCGTCCTTCTTTTACAGGTCACTTCTACCCCAAAACAGCTTCCAATGATTCGAAAATGTGAACCCTTCTCTCATACACAGCTCCTCAGCCTTGCATTCATCTGCTCTATCCTCCTATTCCTGTCCTCACGAGCTCATAGCACCGGGAATAATCCAGATATTACTACTCTCAATTCCTGCCTAACTCTCTGTAATCTCCCTTCAGAATCTCAACCTTTTCCCTTCCTATGCCATTGCTTCCAATGTGTACAATAACCTCCTGCTGGTCCCTCTCCCCCTTGTGAACATTCTGCATCCTCTCTGAGACGTCCTTGATCCTGACACCAGGGAAGCAACACACCGTTCTGATTTTTCACTTTTTGCCACAGAAATGTCTGTCTGTACCTCGGACTAGAGAATCCCCTAACACAATTGATCACTTAGAACCCGACATACCCCTCATAAAACGTGGCTGTTTCTGCTGTGTTCCCTGAGACTCCATCACCCCTTATATTTTCCAAAATAGCATACTCGTTTGAAATGGGGATAGCTAAAGAAGAATCCTATATTACCTGCCTACCTCTCTTATCTTTCCTGGAGTTAACCCATTTCTGTGACTGTATCTGCAATGTTTCCCACTTCCGAAAACTGCCATCCAACACATCCCCTTGCTCTTGTTAATTCCTCATTGCCTCTAACTGTCTCTCCAACTGATCCATTTGATCTGATAGGATTCGCAACCAATGGCATTTATTGCAGATACAATCCTCAGTAACCTGTAAACTCTCCCTGAACTCCCACATCCAACAAGAAGAGCATATCACTCGACTGAAAGTTATTTTTGTTTCTTTCAATCTACAGACACAGAAAATAACAATGTCTTATTCCTCTACAAAATACTGCTTCAGGTTAAATGAGTACTTATGACTTATATTTTAAGTTTAATCAAGAGATATATCTCAATAAAACATATAATCAAGGAAGAACCCACTCTACTCACTACTGCAGACTTACTGTCAGGCCACTCTTAAAATATTCACTTATTCATTTATCTGCTTCTGTGCTGTGACCTCTCCCAAACAGGTTCCTCCAGGATTAATTGTGAATTTCACTGTTTGTTAATTTTCCCAGACGCACTCCGATGTCCAGCGATACATGAATTCAAACAGCAAAAGCAGAAACTAGGCAGGTTCACTGCTCTGTCAGTTAGCAGTGTGAGTTTCTTTCTCTCTCTCTCTCCTGCACTGACTTCTCCATGTGCTTTCTTTGCCTGTTTTTCTCGCTTTTAACAGTGCTGTTGTTTTGACTTTTTTTCCTCCAAAGTTTCAAAACAAAGCAACAGCATATAAAACAGTAGTTGCTGCTCCTGGAATTGGAGGAAATCACCTCCAGCACCTAAAATACCTCAAAAAAGGAGCAGCTGTTACAACCAGAAATTTTTCCTGCTCTCCATCTTGGGATTATCTGATGAACCCTGATTTCTCTCCACAGATGCTGCTAGACCTGCTGAGCTTTTCCACCAATTTTATGTTTTTATTTCTGACTTACAGCATCTGCCGTTTTTGTGGTTTTTATTCAGTTTCAGCGCTGGTAGATTGCATTCGACATGTTCTGATATTCTCTCTGTCTCATTTGACCCAGAAGCTAACATAACATTAGTGGTACCTAGGCCAAAATAGCAGCCCACACTTTCAATATTAAATGTTACAATTATTAGTACCTTACAGTGATTTCTTTTTAATGGATAATTAGTAATGAAGGCAATGCTGACCTGCCTGAACCTCAGTGAATGAGCTAAATCGAAGATAAACAGCCTTCCCCTGATACTCAAAAACCAATATCCTTTGCCAGTGAGCTGGAGGAGAGAACAATTTTCAGCTGTATGAATACATTTGATGAGCTTTACTTCTGTTATTCTGGGGAAAATGTATATTTCCATGCCAACTAAGTTTCCCAAACTAAAGTGGTCCTACTTGCCTGTGTTTGGCCCATATCCCTATAAACCTTTTCTATTCATGTACCTCTCCAAACGTCTTTTAAATGCTCTGGCTATATCTGCATCTAGCACTTCCTCTGGCAGTTCATTTCACATATGAGCCACCCACTGTGTGAAAATGTTGCCCCACAGTCCCTTTTAATTTTTTTCTCCTGTCATGTTAAATGTATGCCCCCTAGCTTTGAACTCCCCCACCCAAGGGAAAAGTCCTTTGCTATTCATCTTATATGCCCCCCTCATGATTTTATAAACCTCTATAAGATCACCCCTCAACATCCTACTCTCTAATGAAAAAGGTCCCAGTCTATCCAGCCTTTCCTTATAATTCAAACAGGTGAAAGATTTAAATGAGACTAGGGGGCAACATTTTCACACAGAAGGTAGTTCATCTATGGAATGAACTGCCAGAGGAAGTGGTAGATGCAGGTGCAATTGCAATATTAAAAGACATTTGTAAAGGTATATGAATAGGAAAGGTTTAGAGGGATGTAGGCCAAATGAAGACAAATGGGACTAGTCTACTTTGGGAAGCTTGGTCGACATGGTTCAGTTGTACCAAAGGGTCTGTTTCCATGCTATATGACTCTGATTCTGGATGTAGGTTTGCTCGCTGAGCTGGAATGTACATTTCCAGACATTCCGTCACTCTACTAGGTAACATCTTCAGTGGGCCTCAGGAGAAGATTCCTGCTTTCTATTTATATGTTTGGGTTTCTTTGGGTTGATGATGTCATTTCCTGTTCTTTTTCTCAGAGGGTGGTAGATGAGTCTAACTCGATTTACAAAATACTGTGCAAGAACTGTAACAAACACTACATTAGACAAACAGGCAGAAAACTAGCCACCAGGATACATGAACACCAACTAGCCACAAAACGACATGACCCTCTTTGACTAGTATCCTTGCATACAGATAAGGAAGGACAACACATCCATCCTAGAACAAGCCAAACAGAGACATACACAAGAATTCCTAGAAGCAAGGCATTCCACCCAGAACTCTATCAACAAACACATTAAGTTAGACCCCATCTATTATGCCCTGAGAAAAAGAACAGGAAATGACATCACCACAGGAAATGACATCACCACAGGAAAAAACATCACCATTCCAAAGAAACCCAAGCATATAAATAGAAAGCAGGAATCATGTACAGCGCTTCACCTGAGGCCCACTGAAGTTGTTACCTAGTAGGGTGACGAAATATCTGGAAATGAACCTTCCGGCTCAGCGAGCAAACCTACATCCAGAATCTCAACCTGAGCTACAAATCTTCTCAAAACTCGCTAGGAATTTTATTCTATTATAATGAATTATGCAATGGTAAATGCGATTGAAAGTAATGCCAAAGTTCTGTTGAACAGCTATAAGGCCAAGGGGACATGGATACAAAATAATTTTGAAAGTTGGTTTGAAGTAGACAAATGCTACAAATAATGTATCAAATAACAGATATAAGCACACATAAACACACTTATGTGCCATACACCTTCTTTACCACCTTATTTGTTTGTGTTGCCACTTTCAGGGAGCTATGGACTTATACCCCCAGATCTCTCTGACTATCAATGTTTCTCAGAATCCTGTCATTGACTGTATAGTAACATCTTGCAATTGACCTCCCAAAATACATCATCTCACTGTCGTCCAGATTTACTCCATTTGCCATTTCTCCACCCAACTTTGCACTGATCTATATCTTGCTTTTGTTTTTGACAACCTTCCTCATTATCTACAACTCCACTAACTTTTCATGTCACCTGCAAACTTACTCATCAGATCACCTGCATTCTCATCTAAATCATATATATAATACAAACAAAAAGGTCCAAAACTGTTCTTTGTGGAACACCACTAGTCACAGACTTCCAGTCAGAAAAATGTCCCTCCACGCCCATCCTCTGTCCTCTGCGACAAAGCCAACTTTGTATCCAATTTACCAACTCACTGTAGATTCCATGTGACCTAATCTTGTGAACCAGGCTCCCATGAGGGATCTTGTTATATGCTTTAGTAAAGTCCATTTAGACATCATCCACTAAACAACTCTCATCAATCACCTTCATCACTTGCTTAAAAAAACCCGATCAAATTTGTGAGGCAAGGCCTCCCCCACACAATGCCATGCTGACTATCCCTAATAGATACATTATTTTCCAAATGCAAGTAAATCCTGTCCCGACGAACCCTGTTGAATAATTTCCCTACTGCTGATGTGAGGTTCACCACCATATAATTTTCCGGATTAATTCTGTTGCTCTTCCTAAACTAAGGAATAACATTTGCTATTCTCCAGTCTTCTGGGGCCTCACCTGTGGCTAAAGATAGATTCCAGCAGGGTCTGCGAAGTTATCTATATTAATGTTTTTTAACATACCAAACAGCATACCAAATATCAACATGTCCTAGAATACCAACATACCTCTCACTAATGTACCATGATCCATCCTTTCTCCTTGGTGAATACTGATGAAAAGTACTCATTAAATACCTCACCCATTTCCTCTGGCTCCAAGCACAAATCCCCTCCTTTGTCATTGAGTGGACCTATCTTTTCCTAGTTACCCTCTTGTTCCTAATAAACGTATAAAATGACTTGGAATTCTCTTTAATCCTATATTCCAAGTACAAGTGTCTTTGACTCATCCTAATTCTTTGTTTATGTTCTTTCCTGTTTCCTTTATATTCCTCAAGGACCTTGTCAGATTTCAATTTTCTAAACCTTACATATGCTATGTTTTTCTTTTTAACTAAACATTCACAAATCTTGCCATCCTTATCCTTCATTCTCACAGGAACATGCTGGTCCTGAACTCTTGATCAACTGACTTTTAAAAGACTCTAACGTATCAGATGTGGATTTACCCTCAAACTGCGGGTCCCAGTCTAATTTCTTCAGTTCCTGTCTAATACTGTTATAATTAGCCTTCCCCCAACTTAGCACTTTCACCTGACAACCAGTCTTATGCATAGCTAACATAAAACTTACGCTTGTTCCTAAAATTCTTCCCCACTAAAACTTTGCTCACCTGGTCAGGATAATTCCCAAGACAAAGTCTTTACAGCCCCTACCCTACCTACATCTTGTGTCAAGAAACCCTCTGGATGTACCTAACAAATTCTGCCCCATTTATGCCCCAGGCACCTGAGGGAGTTCCAGTCAATATTGGGGATTCTGCTTGTGAATTTATCTCTATCACTATGCTAAGTCAATGTACTATCTATAACTGTGCTCTCTCTTCAAAAAAAAGGAGTCTATCTCATACACTCCAGGCAAAAAAGCCTCAAGGCATGGTTCATGGAGAGACCCAGCAGATATTACAATGGATGAATGGACACCGCACAATGATCATCATACAGGGAGGTTCATACAGGGAACACTACAGCGGTCAGGGACATTCAGCCTTGGATCTTCAGGTGACTATCCTTCAAGGTGGACTTCAGGCTATGCAACAATGCAGAGTGGCTGAGCAGAAGCTGATAGCCAATTTCGGTACCCATGGGGAGGGCCTCAACTGGGACCTTGGGTTCATGACACACTACAGTTGACCCCACTACACTATACGCTCTCACACAGATATAAGCACACATAAACACACTTAAGCAGACACTCTGTCATACACATGCTCTTTTTCAGACACACACATTTAAATCTCCCATACTCACACCCACGCACATACACTCTCACAGGCTTATACTCTGTCACATGCACATACACACACTCTAGCAAGCACGCACATACACACTCTCACATGCATTCATGCTCACACGCAAACATGCACTCTCACACGCACTCACATTCACTCCCAAATACACACATACACTCTCTCTCTCACCCTCACGTCCATGCACGCACACATATAAGTCTATGAATGAATTTGCATTTGCAGAACTGTAATTTTGTTCTAAAAGCACACAATCTGCAGGCAGTCAACCCACGTGACATTTTATAAATTTCTACTTTAGAATTAGAACCAGTCTAGCTCAAGGTTGAGATACAGATAGACTCTAACCTCACACCTTTAATGTATTGTCTGAGCTGAGATGTCATCTTTTTTTCATAAAGCCTTAAGTTATCTTGAGAATGTGACTTGAAAGAAGCTCTGGGATTTACATATTAATAAACCAAAACCTCCAACCTATTCTAAAAGATAAAAAAGTTAACAGAAATCTAGGTTTGTTCAATATATCATTTCAGTTGCATGACACTGTGATCTTTTTCTATAAATTCTGTGTCTTATGAACCTACTCCATAGCTACCTGATGAAGGAGCAGTGCTCTGAAAGCTAGTGCTTCCAAATAAACCTGTTGGACTATAACTTTGTGTTCTGTGATTTTTAACTTTGTACATCCCAGTCTAACACCAGCACCTCCCCTTCAAAATAAAACAGAATTTTCCAGTGATAGGATTTTTCTGATGGAGGTTATGCAATAAAAATAACACTTGCATGTAAAGTTATAATCAGCAAAGAAATATTATAATTCCAATTTTTCATGTTTATTACCCTTGCTGAATTCTGTGATTTTAAAATAAAGATATCTCCAACTAATCATGATTTGGAGATATTGGTGTTGGACTGGGTGGACAAAGTTAAAAATCCCACAACATTAGGTTAGAGATGGGTGGCATGGTGGCTCAGTGGTTAGCACTGCTACCTCTCCGCACCAGGGTCCTATGTTCGATTCTAGCCCCGTGCAACTGTCTGTGTGGAGTTTGCACATTCTCCCTGTGTCTGCATGGGTTTCCTCCGGGTGCTCCGGTTTACTCCCACAGTCCAAAACATGTGCAGGTCAGGTGAATTGGCCATACTAAATAGCCCATAGTGTTAGGTGCATTACAGGGGGAAATGGATCTGGGTGGGCTACTCTTTGGAGGGTCGGTGTGGATTGTTGGGCCGAAGGGAATGTAATCAATTATAACCTGGTGCTGTGTCATTTTTAACTCCAACTAATTATAGGTGCCTTTATGCTACCGATACTCTAGAGGGAGCCAATAGGCAGTGCATTGCATTGAACTGAGACTTTTGTTTGCAAAGAAAACTATTTAAAAATGGACTTGCAATCCTTACCTATTATTAAGTCATTGTTTAATGTTAGTCACTATCTCAACACTTCAAATTTATAAAATGTTGTGTTCTGATATGAAATGGTTTAGTGGTAGTATCCAATGAGTATCTGAATGGAACAGAAAGGTTAGATTCTTGAGTGATCTGCAGAGGAAGTTGATTTCAGTCAGGATAATGGTAAAAAACAATTTTTGCTTCAGCTCATTAGCCCCTGAAACTGCTAGCTGAGCATATGCGGATATTATGTTAGTAAAATAATCAGACTTAAATATGATGCCAACAAGGGAAACATACAGGAAAGCATTGCGTGCTATGAAAGTTGAAGTTGATGCCTTCTGAAGAAGAACAATTTCATCAGAAGCTACTTTGAGTTCAATGTCTACTCTATCAATGGGCCACAGCAAGAGATGGTTTACGTATTATTTAAAGTACATGCCATGCTGTCTTTTACTATTCCCATTCACACTAAATTAGACAAACGCATTGCTGCTATATAATTTTCGATCAGATTCAACCGGTGAACCTGAATAGATATATTAATACAATGGGTGTGCAGGGACATTCTGTCCTACTTGTAATAGCCAGTTTACAAATTATTTCTGTTTTTGTATGATTGTGTATTTAGAATGGTAGGTTCATCTTGAACATATGCTATGAGTTTACAAACAAATTATTTGGAAAAATAAAACAAATGAGTGCAACAGTTTAGAACAAATTAAAGAAGGGTATTTGAGGTCATATGATTTGGTAATACCAGGGCTAGGTGGGGCAGTGGGTGGGAATGGAATGAGGATGTTGGGGTAGGTGTTGCTAACATTATTGCACTGGTAAACCAGAACATCAGGCTAATATCTGGGGATATGGGTACCAATCTGACCATGGCAAATGGTGAAGTTTGAATTTTTAAAAAATGAATTAAAACCTTACTTAATGGCAGCCACATATCCATGGTCAATTGTGAAAATAAAATCTGGCCATTAATACCCTTTGGGAAGGAAATCTACCATCCTTTCCTGATCTGGCCTACCTGTGACTCAAGACCCATTACAATGTGATTGACTTTTCCTTACCCTTGAAAAGGCCTTCCAAGCCAATCAGTTGTATCAAACTATGACAAAGTCTGAACAAAGGAGAAAGACTGGACAGCTAACCTGACATCAATCTAGACACTAGAAATAACAATGGCAAACTCAGTGTTTGGCTGAAATACCCAGTGTCATCATCCTGGAGGTTGCCATTGACCAGAAATTGGAACTGAATCATTCATGAAAATAATGGCTCTCCAACACAGGTCAGAGGCTAGGCATTCAGTGGTGAGCAACTCACCTCCTGTCTTCTTAATCCCTATTAATCACCTACAAGGTACAATTTAGGAGTGTGTGTGTGTGTGTGTGTGTGAAAAATACTCTTCACTTGCCTGGATGAGTGCAGCTCCAACAAATCAAGAAGATTGATATCATCCAGAATAAAGTGGCCCATGTGATTTGTGCCACATTTTCAACATTCATTCCCTTCACCACCAATGTGCAGTAGAAGCAGTTTATACCAGCTACAGGATACTTTGCAATAACTCAGCAAGTTTCCTCTGACAATACCTCTAAACCCACAACCTGTACTGGCTAGTTGGACGAGGGAAATAGACACATGACAACAGTACCACTTGCAAGTTCCCCTCCATGTCTCATAATATCTTGACTTGGAGTTATATTTCGGTTTCTTCACTGTTGCTGGATTGAAATCCTGGAATCCTTCCCTCAAGGTCATGTGAATGTCCTTCCTCAGGTTCAAGAAAGCAACTCACCACCACCTTTCTTAGGGCAGTATAGGCAATAAATGCTGGTGAGCCCAGAAATACCCAGATTTCATGAATGAATTTTTAAAAAGTCAACAGTTATGAAGATAGAGTTATGGGTTTTTTGCACCAAGTCAGGAAGGGTGAACTCAGTTCTTCTTCACTTCATTTGTTACATGAGAGTTTGAATTTAAAAGAGATGATATTACCATTTTCATAAATACATGCTTCACCCTGTAATTCTTGGTTTCAGAAGAAAGCCAGCCAGATCCCTTAAATTTAGGATGCAAAAAAAAAGACAGCAAAACCTTGTAGAGTTTCAGATCTTAAGATTTGGCTCAGTAACAATTAAAGTCAGGAAGAAAAATTATGACTGGGTTCTCCTGAGTCTTGTCTCCAACAGATGAGCAACTTTTCCCACAGTAACTGAGGGTATTGGAGTTTCTTACTGGATCAGCCACTATGCAGTTTGGGTGGGGTAATTCTTTTGATCTGGTGGAGACACTAAAATTTACTTTTTATTATTATCTGATGGGACATGGGCATCGCTGGCTGGCCAGCATATATTTTCCATCCTTGGTTACCCTTGGAAAGGTGGTGGTGAGCTCCTTTCTTGAACCACTGCTGTCCATGTGCTTGACCTTAGTGAGGGAATTCCAGGATTTTGAAATTCTCCCGTAAGAACTCTCAGGTTGCAGTCTTCTGGTGGGTCTTCAAATGAACAACTCATCTTTGATGAGAAATATCTCAAGGAGGAAGCTGTTTCTCTTCTGTCTTATGCCAGTCTTCCTCTCTGTTAGCTCAAAATTCAATAGATTTTTTTTAATACTGAAGAGCTTGGTCATATCACGTTTCTCTGAGAGTTCTGCCTCATCCAAGAAGCAGTTTGTGTTCTTTACAAAGATAATATTTTGACAATCTAAGCCAGCATCCTCTGTTTTGAAAAGTGTTCTTTTCAACCATTCCATTTTATGTATATTTCAGCTAATGACATTATGAATTAACATTTTTGTAATACATCATTGTAATTGCAAACTTATAATTGCTTTAGTTCTTGCAGATTTCTGATAGTTTGGTCAGATTCATAAATAAGGAAAATTGAGATTTGAGAAGAACTATAGGTCATGGTTCTTGCCATCTAAAGTAAATGAAGAGGTCATTAGTAAATACAAAGATGCAAAGCCCAGAAAGCAATTACAGCTATTACTGAGAGGTAATGAAAAAGATTTACTGGAGAGAGAGATAGATGATATGTGTTTTTTTCCACTCAGAACTATCTATTATTCTCATTCTCATAAGGATAAAAGAATTTGTTGTGGTTTAGTAATTTGTAAATCAAGCTGTTTGAAAGCAAAATTTGAGGTTCATCTGTCACATTAAAATATAGGAGAAGTCTGTGATTTATTTCTTTTGCCTCATTATTGCTTTGAGTAGGATGATTAGAATCCCTACAGTGTGGAAACAGGCCCATCAAGTCCACACCAACCCTCTGAAGAGTAACCCACCCAGTCCCATTGACTAATGCACCTAACATTATGGGCAATTTAGCAGGGCCAATTCACCTGGCCTGCACGATGAAACTGGAGTACCCAGAGGAAACACACGCAGATTGTGGGCAGACTCCACACAGACAGTTGCCTGAGGGCAGAATTGAACCTGGGACCCTGGTGCTATGAGGCAGCAGTGCTAACCACTAGCCTCTGTGCCACCCTAGGATGTAGCATTGCACCAAAGTTGGTCACTTCTTCATGCAGCAGGAATGAGGAAAGCACAGAAAACTGGAGGCATTCTAATAGCAAGGAAGAAAAATCCAGTAAACTTGGTGAATGTGGCATGTTATGTTGGTCTGACTCAAGTTGTATACTTCAAAATGGAGATTAAGTGTGACCAGTATGTTCATCGCCGAGTCTTACTGGTATTTTACTGTTTTTTTC
Source organism: Chiloscyllium punctatum (assembly GCF_047496795.1). Taxonomy (NCBI): domain Eukaryota; kingdom Metazoa; phylum Chordata; class Chondrichthyes; order Orectolobiformes; family Hemiscylliidae; genus Chiloscyllium; species Chiloscyllium punctatum. The sequence continues at coordinate 43,654,924 of NC_092750.1, read as the reverse complement.
CCTCTGGAAGAGGAGCAAGAGTGATGAAAGAACACTGGAAATAGGAGGAACTTTTACAGGAGTGCTGCGTGTAAGCTGAAGTTCAGTTGGTTGCAACAGAATTATTATTTTCATTTTATTTTTCTTCAGTTGGTTGCTTTTTATTATTCCCCTCATGAATTCGAGTTGCAGTTATCCACCTCAAAATTATACACAACTGTAGCTATTTAAATTCTTTCTGAGGAAAGAATCAGCATCATAGAAGTTAAGAAATGTGCTGTTATAATGTGCACAATTTGAGACCAGTATCTTTCAGGTCTTAAACTCAGTGAAAGAATATTTTGAGTTGCTGTTAGTGATCATTCAATTTTGACTATGGAAGTTTGAATTTTACCTAATATGTTTTAAGTAAAAGTTACTGAGAATATAGCTTTTAGATCTTCAGTAGAAAGAAAGATTATTTTTGGGTGTAAAGTCAGGATTTTAGGTCAGGAGTTGAAAAGGCAGTTAAATTAACACCACTTGCATCATCAGTTTAGATAGACATAACTTAAACTGAAACATGCTTTTTTCATATTTCAGCTGCCAAATTCTCCACTTTATGACAGCTTAATAGGTCATATTACGACAGCTGTCTCGCTCCATGAATGAAACCCAGTCAATTGCACATTTGAAAAATACATTTCATATTGGGAAGGCTGTGGAGGGCCAGTTGTAAAACTATCAGTGTACTTTTTTGGGATTTGGCAGTTTTTGAAAATAATTTTGCCTTTCCTATCTGGATCTGTGGAGCCATGCATTTGAGCATTCAGGATTAGGCCAATCCTGCAAAAATAGGACACGCTGTTCCTAAACACAGGAAATCATTTGATGTAAAGCTGCAGATAAAAATCTTTCATTAATGCATATGCATTCCCACAAATTATTGTGTTCTGAAGTGAGTGCACTTGAGAGTAGTTATTTTCCTGTGTTTTGTGTCAGTTTCAGACTCTTGATTACATAGGACAAGGACTTATAGATAGAAGCAATAAATTGATCTTCTAGCGGTTCCTCATAAATAATGGGGAATGGTTTTGCTTTGATGTACAAGAGCAGTTCTGTGCCTGGTCAACAATCTTACTAAACAAGCCTTTTTGACACGTTAATGTTGCTGAGCAGTTTATGCAAGGATTACCTTCCTTATTGCCAATGTGATATCTATGAACTTTAAAAATAATTTTCACAGATTTTTAGCAAAACTTTCTATTATGCATAACATACTTGAAGAAAAAAAATCACAAAGCTAGTTCATGATTGGATTCTAGAGCCAAACAGTAACTGAACTTGGTAATGATTAGAAAACTGGCAGAGGTTCAATAGTAGGAAAACATTGCATTTGTACAATTTCTTCACAAAACATCCCTCCAATACGAAAAGTTTGATTAAGAGTGAATAATTCTCTGCCGATTTGAATAGGATTCACTCAAAATAAGTCAATTTAGATTCTATTTGTTGTCTTCATTCCCAGTAACAGAGCACACAGTTTCTTCATTTTGTGTTTGCATCCCTTCACTGTGCATGGTGCTCCCGTTGAATTGAAGAGACAAGTGATACCTGACTTCCATACTTTCCTAATGCTCCATACCTGATGCTAGAAAGGTGTCAGCAGTTGCACAAGACTTCTGCACTCATTGGCCTTGTTATTCTACTGGCCAGATTGTCACTGGATCAGCACAAACTGGAGTTGTAATTCAGCACCCTGCTGTATTCCAGAGGCAGCCAACTTTATGGGACCTGCTTGAGAAATGAAAGATTCCAATGAGCAATATCTCTGCACTGGGAACCCTCCAAGAGAATCTTTTAAAGTCAAGGAATTTGAAGGGATCCGCTTCAGTTAATATTTACCCAGGGCATGTTAGGCAATTAAAAATCTAGTTTTTCGCCTGGATAACTATTAAACTGACCCTCTAACTCACCACACTAACGTACGCAAGCACGCACACACACCCAACTATACCTCCCCACGATCCCTTACAACAGGCCAGTCTCTGAAAACCAACCCCACCTGACTAAACTGCTTCCCAATCTTCCCCAACTCGACATTTGAGCCACCATTCCTGCCCCTCTTCCTCATGCCCTGCTGGTGGACCTGACACCACCCTCTCAATAACATCCTCTTCCCTTCTGGACCTGATACCTGATCACCAACTGGAACAGAAACCCCTTCTTCATGCCACAAGCACTCTGAAACATCTAACAATGCCCACCCCTGTTTTAGCCATACTGCCAGTCTCAATACCATCCTGCCGGTCTCAATACCTCACTGGCCTCAGCAGTGCCCTCCCTCACCTCCGATACCCTGCACCCTCATGTCCCAACGTCCCATTCCCCTGCTGGTGAACCCGATGACCCCGCCCCCACCCACTGCTGGAGCTGGCACACATGACCCCACCCTGACCCCGACTGGCCCTAAGTGTTCCATCATTTACCTGGTTTTCTGACACTGTCCCTGCTTCCCCCCCAACCCAGAACTCTAACTTCTTAGCCAACCACCAACTCGACTCTGCCATTATCTTACATACTTATCCCTTCACAGCAGCTGTCAAAGTGACTGGGCATGCTGCTTGATGTTTAAATCCCAGAACATGGCACATTGCCTGCTAGAAAAGGAATCATGTTGGACTGACCCCATACATCCTACACCACAAAGGGACTGCTTGCTTTCAGCTGTGCTCCATACTTCTGAAGGATTTTGGATCAGAACTGAGAGCACAAGATGAGGAGCTCGGTACTAACAGAATATAAAACAGGAGCAGAGTGGGAAGCTGACTCTGATTGCCATTACTAGGAACAGCCAGGCCAATGATTGAAGTGAAATGCCCCATCCTGAATATTTCTTGAAGTACAGCCTGAATTCAGCATATTCCTGGTCTTTCCCTTTGGAGTATTATTTGCACTTGATTCAGTGCTTCCTCTTAATGGTACAGGACAAAATAAAACCTGCAGATGCTGGAATCCAAAGTAGACAGGCAGGAGGCTGGAAGAACACAGCTAGCCAGGCAGATGCTAATGTTACAGCAGAAATCAAAAACTCATGTGGTTATCATTGACTGAAAAAAAAACACATCATACCATTGTGTTGTATAGAACAGGGTCAATATCTTGTGACTTCATATTATGTCAGCCATGATTGAATGACAGAGTAGACTTGATGGGCCAACTGGCCTAATTCTGCCTCTATATCTTCCAGTCTTGAGGTCTTATGGTTTCCAGATAACAATTTTCTGATTTTTATTTTTAACTATATTGTGTGAGCATGTCTGCATATGAAGTTGTTTATTGCTTTATCGTCTCTGTTTTTTCTTAAATGGTTCCCAAGGCACACATTCTCAGTCACAAAAAGTTTAACTTTACTTGAACTTTTCCTTACCCAACACTAAATCTAAAATAAAATTGTCTTTGATAGCTTTGTTTGTTATGATGTGTATATGTCAAATAATTGCATTTAATCCATCAGCTGGAAGCATAAAATTGGACTGAGAGAATCAATGAGAGAGTGAAAATGACTGACCTCAGGGCTCAAGGTTGCTGACCCAATTTGCATACATTCAACATTCCTGCCTCTTGAGTTGAAGAGAGTGGGTGGAGTGATCCAATGTGAAGTTTTGGTATGGTGGTGTGGCGTGTCAGATGGTGTGATACTTGTCATGGGGTGAGAGAGTTATATTGTTATATGCAAGTAAGACACTGTGAGATACTCAGTAAATAATGTGCCAGGCTAGTTGGAAATATTCACTCGCACAGGACCTTGTGGCCTCAATATCTCTGGTCCTATATTTAAAAGCTAGTTGAACACCAGTTCAGTCTCCACAAAACAGGAACTGTCCTTCATCTTGTGGTAGTTGACCCAACCTTGGGCTCGTGACTCCTAAGAAGACCAAGTTAGTTCCACATTTGGAGGGAATGTTTTCACAGGATGGGGTCACCGAGAGGTCAGTCTGGGTGATTGGAGAAGAAGGCCATCTCATCAGACCAGTCTCATCTGGGCATGCAGCACAGCTCAATGCTGAAACTTTACCAAAGAAAGATGGGTATCAATTCCACAATAGAAGTTAATGTATTTCTGCTAGCCAAAAGCTTAAGTGGCACTACCTTCTATTTGCTATCTCCCACTCATAGGGCCAAGACTCACTCTAATTTTGTCACTGCACATGCATCTTATCGTATGTGATGTACTCCAAACCTCAACATCACATGAGTCATGTCCACTCAAGGGGTCTCAGAACCATCTTATCCTCTCAAGCAACTAACTCTCCTGCTCTCTATGCTTTCACTTCTCTCACTCACAGTGCACACCTCACCACCTTGCATAGTTATGCATAATCACAAACTGTTTCTGCTCCTATTTCAATTATACTCAACCCTTTTCTTGGTCTAATAGCAGGGGTGAATAAAACAGCCTATAAGCCTGTAACAGGGTCAGGAGGGCCAAAACTGACAGGACTCACTTTGAGGAAAGGAACTGGTGGGAGAAAACCAGGACTATTTCTAAGGTGATGAACTGATGTCAATGGGCCACCAGTATAGTCAGCAATCTTAAGCTCCTCCCTTCTTGCATGGCACAACACTAACACATTGCTCTACACAAGCTGTTGTCTATCTTCACCCAGATTTTTCTTCTCTTCTTCTTTCACTTCCTACAGAACACTAGTGAACCAGATTGGATTTTTAGGGCAATCAACAATGGTCACATCGTCACCATGAGGTAAGTATTTCAATTCCAGCTTTTTACTAATTTCAGATTTAGGCATCTACCATTTGGGACTCAAAGTCATGTCTTCAGAACATTAAGCTGAGGTTCTGGATTGTTAGCCCAGCAACATTACCATCACACCAAGTCCTCCTTGGTGATGTGTAAAAATTGATGTTAAAAAATGGGCTTCATGCCATTTGATCTTACCATCTAAAGAAGGATGACTTAATGGTGACAGTTTTACCTAATGGTGAGAATTTGACTTTTGATCTGTCACTCAACTATGTGATCACACTTGCCATATTCTCACAAACTCATGGAAGTTCATGCTCTGTAAATCTGCAAATACCACCAAAAGCAATGATCTTCTGAGAGTTGAGAAAGAGTTCTCATCTTCTGCCTCATTAATAAGACATCTTTGACAATCACCTGAAGTACCCAAATGCTTGAGACAGACTATTAAAACTAATTACTTGGACAATGTGCCCCTGCTTTAAGATTACAGAAGTTACAATTGTAATACATGACTGTGTTTTGGTGTTAAAGAGAACATTCTGACACTTCTGTATGTTTTAACATGTACTTTCTCTGCATAACCATACAAGCAGCTAAGAAGTGAAGTTGGAACACAACTTGCAAGTTGGGCCCTGTCTGCTAATTGACCATCTCTCCATGTCCAGCTGAGATTTTAAAGAAAAGAAGATAGAACTCAACCCCAAAGCTGTATCTTCAGTAGAACATGTAACACAGTCATCTGCTTCTTTGAATAGGAAACATCAAGACTATCAAATTCAGTCTGAAACAAATACAGTCTCAAAACTTGCTCAGTCTGAAACTAGCTAAGTCACTGATCTATGAACTGTATAAACTTTTGCCCCTTTCCTTACGTGTATGTGTGTGTGTGTGTGTGTCTGTGTACAGCAAAGCCATTATGTATTTTAATATTTTATTTGGATCAGTATAAGCATGACACAACTAGCTTTTATCTTTGTTGAACTGTAGTAACTCTGTCCTATTAGTCCTTTTATGATTGTAATGCCAAAACAAATTAGCACTCAGTGAATTGACAGATACAATTTTTAAAACACCTAGTTGTGGCCAAATGAGGAGAAACAAAGGGAACCATTTAACTGCTCCTCACCTGGTCATAACAATCTGGCTCTTTGTCATCACCATTTTTTTCTGATTTTATTTTGGGTCACCACAATGCTGGTTGATCACCATTCTCCACTTCTTCCTGCCAAGCACCTATTTCTATTCCAATTCCAATTCTCACCACAGCATGTTTTTTTCCTGTTCTACTTCTTGCTGGCAGTCCATTCTCCATTAATCACCACATCACATTGCTTCTCCTTTTTTTTCTGTTCAACAGATGACAACACCATTTCAACCTTTTCTTGGCTGCACCTATTTGATACTCCTATAATCTTCAGCAACCCCCTGATGTGTTAGTTTCTGATCATGTTCTTTCTTATTACTCTACATATCCATCTCAGCATCTGCATCTCATTAGTATGCAGTTGTTGTTCCTCTTTTCTTGATGCTGCCCAAGCTTCTGCACTAAATAACAAGATTTTGATCTAACAAGATATTAAATCTAACGTAGTACCTACATAATATGCAGGAAGTACGTGCACTTTAAATGTGTTATTGATCAGAGAATCTTGAATTGATTCAAGTGAAGTTACTATCAATACTTTTACCCATTAAAAACACTATGATAAGATCTACTTAGGCATGGTAATAACTAAGCATAATTAAATTTAAAAACAGAAGAGAACATCAGAGTAAGAGTAGACCGTGCATCCTTTTGAAATTGCTTGATTGATCTTCAAATTCAACTCCATTTTCTTGCATAGATTAACTTGGTTATTCATAATAAATTGGTTGCAGGAGACAAAGCAACAAGTACCTCAATGTAGGAAGTGGAATGATGTCAAGATTGGTGTATCCAGGGACCGGACATACAAATGTACAACACAAAAGGAGGCTATTTGACCTCAAAGGTCTGTGGTGTCTCTTTGAAAGAGCTGTGGTACCTATGTTCCTCAGCTTCGAGTTATCCAACTCCCTTCTATAACTATTTACGCAATCAGTTCCCGTCATTTTTTCAGCTGGAGCTTTCCAGTTCTTGATAAATGAAAGAAAATCTCCCCTCCAGATCTTTTATTAATGGTTTTGTACTAATAATCATTTGTCGACTCATCAGAGGGAATAACTTTTGTCTATTAACTAACAGAACCTCTCATCTTGAAAGTGTTTATTAAGTCTACTCTTAATCTTGTCTATCTGAGGGCATCAATCCGAGATTTTCTGATCTTTTCTCACGAACTGAAGTCCCTCCATTTGCGAAACTTTCAAAGTGCTTTTAAATCTTTCCTGAATTGTGCTGCCCAGTATTGATCACCATACTCTATCTGACCTAACCAGAAATTTATAAAGTCGCAGCATCATCCTTTTTTTTCTTTTGTATTATATTCTGTTATTTATAAATCCAAGTAGCCCATATGCTTTTTTTAACCATCTTATCCAACTTGTTTTTGAGAATTGGCACACATGGACACCAAGATCTTTCAAAATCATTCCAACAAAGGGACTATTTCATCTTTATTCTTTCTAACATTTATTTATACATTGGTACTTCACTAGCTAACACTTTCTAGCACAGCTACTAACTTTTCTCATTTCAGTAGCTGTCTCTTTACATTTTATTTTATAAATCTATCTGTTTAGAGATGTTATTACACAGCTCTGGAGCAGGTAGACTCTAACCTAGGCCTCCTAACTTGAAGGTAGGGAAACTACCACTGTGCCACAAGAACCCCTGAGTCTCTTTATGCCTGTTCAAGTGAAATATTCTCTATTTGCATATAATTAACACAGCTAATATACAATTAATAGTGACAACCTGTTCAGCTGTATAGAATCCCTCACCACATTCCACTTGGCTAACTATTTGTCTAATCTCACGATTAGTTATTTGAAATAACAGTTTCATCACACTGCTAATAAATCAGCTGAGGTGTAGAGTTCCCAGAATTTCTTTGTATATCACAGATAAAACTGTCTTCACACAGTACTCCCTCTTGCTTATTCAAGCATGGCCAGAAAGCATTATATGTCTTGTAACTAAGGGGTAAATACAACCATAGCAACAGTAAGTTGTACACTTCTGATCATTCCAGCATTGACCATTGTTCTGGCACAGTTCATTTAACAGAGGATGTGTGGGTAATGAGATTGTCTGTCTAAACTGGAACAGCTTGAAACCTTTAATGCAAAAACCACTATGCCTGAGATTTTTTGGGACTGATAGACCATTGCTCTGCTTAAGCTTATCATGCAAGATGTAAGATAATAGGAGTCATGCAGGCTTTTGTAAGGATATACAGAATCCCTAAAAGCAAAATGAAAAGTACGTTGTAACAGCACAGGTCAGTCTAGCATGTGTCCACATTGTTAAACCCATGTATCATTTTGTTATACTTTTCAGACCCTTTAACACAACAGATTATAAGGTCAAACTCTTGGAAAGGTCTTTGACATTGCTTCACTTGTTTCAGAATTTATCACATACTCAGACTGTGCACTAGATTACTTCATGTGTCTTTTGAGGTCTTTTATTGTCAACTAAATGCCAAGAGGATTAGTCAAATTATGTCTTTTTTTCTCTTTCTGTTCTTCTAATATAGCCATTTTTCTAAGGTCACTTCCAATTAATCATTAATAATTCCAAAATACTGAACAATGTCTTGTCTGTCAATTTTAAAAAACATTACATTACTAACTGATTAGTTGGAACCATGAATCTGATGCAAAAATATCATGCAGAGAGTAGGAAAAATCTCTATAGATACCATTAATAACATCCTCATTAAAAAAAAAGTTGTCATTTTTGCCACAATGAACTGGATTGTGATTCATTGGATACTTTTGGGAAGGTTTCACCGATTTATTTACTGATTGGTGAAGGTTATGACTTCATTTCTGGATTTGGATTCATTGTACAGATGCAATTTAATTTAACCTATTTGAGCCTGTCTGACAAAAATTAAATGTCCACACGATTGTCTCCATAGTGGTTGCAATGAAGTCAGTCAGGTGGACTCTAAGGAAATGAGTTCCCTGGTTGTTAATCTGGTCCATTCAGGGAGCCCTGGCTGACAGATATAAACAGAGGTTCTGTTCCCTCAAAGAGCTAGGTCTGAATGAGATGAATCAATGTCAAGGGTGACTTGGTGATCGGATATCAGTTTCTATGGAATTATTTCAGCCTCCACCAAGGTAGTGAGACATTTTTGCTTGTTGAAGAGAGAAACTTCATTTTCACTATTAATTCGGGTATAGCAATTCATTCTATGCAAGGATTGACAATGCCATCCTGAAGACATAATAGGCTTCAGCATTAACCTGAGGATGAAAGCACAAAGACGGTCTTACCATCATGTGGTGTCCCTCCATTTGTCTTTAGGCATACTATTTCTAAATACTATTGTAGCCATGGTTAATCATACATAGTTGAATATTTGCCACAGAGGTCTGAAGCAGGAGGTGCGGGTTGTTTCTAAGCAAATGTGGGAATTTAGTTGCAAACTGATTAATGTCTGGATTTTCACATGGGTATGCTTTAATTGGAAGGGGTTTCCTGTCCAGTTACAGCCAATGGTGGCAGGAATGAAGGTTGGTCAGATGAAGTGTGGGGCTCATTCAAAGATTCCATGGTAGCCATCCTACTGAGGAAGCTGGTTTTCCTGAAGATGAAATCCAGAGATTGTGCCAAAGCCTTCCAGAGGGGAGCGGTATGTCCTTGGGGAACCTAATTTGACATGTTTATCATTGGGGACACTCAGGGCAGGACTGCCTCTTGCTTCATCAATGCTGACCTGGAGGCCGTGGGGGAGAGGAGAGAAGTCCTTCTCCACGAGGGTAGTCAGAAAGAGGTCCTGCAACAGTAGTACAGTGGTAGTGTTCAGTGTCATCACCTCCTTCCTTCTCTTCCACCTCCTCTTTCATTCCCTGCCTCTGTTCCTCCCACAATAAGCTTTGGTTTGAAGATGAAATGGGGATAGGCAAGGAGGTAGCCAAGGAGCTGCCTGTAGCCACTATTGTCAATGTAAACCAAGAACCAATTGAACTTGAATATTGATTACCTTCTTTTGTAAAGAAGGTGTGCCTTAATACGTTTCTCTATTGCCGCTACATCAGGTGGCTCACTGTCCAAAATTTGTTGTCTTTTGTTTATTCCACTTCCAGAGCTCTACTGTCCACAAGGTCTGTTCCTCTTTGAAGGAACATGTAAAGGAGTAGACAATCATAGCATCTGAGACCTTTGCAATAGGATTTTGGACGGCACTACTCAAATAATCAAGATACAAACATTCCATGTTCAGAAAACTAATGGTTGTCTTACACCCTCAAATGATATTGCTTCTCACACTGGATCTTCCTATGCACTTTAAGGATTGGAGTAAAGGTCAAAGGTAGCCTGGATTTGCTATAGGACTCATGCTATTGAGTCTGTGCAGCTGCCAGAAGGGTTAAAGCATTATTAGAAGAAGTTTTTTGAGTAGTAACAGACTAGTTACGCATTACATACACGATCATAGAAGGTCCTTTGGCTAAAGGCATCCATACTGGTGTTTATGATTCCATCCAAGCATTCTCTTATCTTTTCTCATTTAAATCTACCACCTAATCTATTCTCTCTCAATTGCTTGTCTCACCTCCTCTGAAATGCAACTTTATTATTCACTACAAACATTCAATTGTTGCAGCAAGTTCCACATACTTACCATTCTTTGGGTGAAGAGGTTTGTTCTGAATTCCTGTTGGACCTATTGGTGATTAACTTATATTGATGACCCCTAAAATATGCAGCTTGTTTATTTTGCATAATCTTGTTAACGTGAGGCATATTTCAAGGTACCTTTGTGTCTTTAGCCCATCGACTCATGCAGCTTCCAAACAATAATTGCTAACAACTGGAAATGTACAACCTCTCATCTATCTTCTTTGAATTTTACTGCCAATAGAAATCATTCCAGTTCATGGATCTCACTTGTCAGTCACTGAGTGTCTTTCCAACCATAGTCAATGATGCCATGTACTTGGGAGAATCCAGTATTACAGGTGAAACCAAATGCCCTCACTCCTTGTTTGGTTGTGTCAGTCATTAAATTAATGTGCTGCTCAGCTTTAGCAAAGAGAGTGAGCAATGGAAAGTCATGCTATGCAATTGTCTTTGTCATGCTATTGAAGGCCCAGGGCTAAACATTGGAATGAGTTTGAGTCTAAGAAGTGCGAGGTCAAAATGACTTTGGTGACCATTGGTGGGGCAGAGTGATCAATGGTGTGACAGAGTGATCAATGGTGTGAAGTCATTGGTGACAAGGGTATATTATTGATTCATTTGAAAAATAAACCTACCTCATTCACCAGACTTTTGGTCTAACTTCCTAATATAGAAGAATGACATCCATTCTTGTCTCAGAATGTCTCTGTGAAGCATCTTGTGATAATTGGTGTTATTTAAAGGAGGACATGAACATTTTAGTGTTAACATTTTAATATATAAGGGTTTTAACCCAGAGGTTTTCAGTTTAATATTTATCAATGTTAATCCTGCAGAATGGAATTTGAGAGACAGTGTTGGTACAAATGCTCATGTGTCAAATATAATGGAGGGAATGTGGAGATGTAGCAAAAAGTTGTTAGCTTTGTGCTTGCACCATACATGGCAAACTGCAGAAAATCAAGGTTTTGGGGACACCAAAGATGTCTAAGGGCTGCCTAATTTAATATACAGAAGGGCTCTGGAAATGGGTACTCAGGCTGGAATAACTATTGCCACATCAGTACATTTCTTTGTGTCTTAATTCTTGTTGTTTGTACTTTTATCCCCCCCTTGGCCATCAGTGGTGATTGCTTTCTTTGATATTTATTACAATAGCAGCTTCATCTGGTTATATTTATTGCTGAATCAGTTTATAATCTTTGTTAAGCTTGCTTATTCCTTAGTTATTTCAGTCCCTTAGTTGTGGTCATTGCTAAAAGCTCTGCAATATGTCTGGACTGATGAGAAATATTACAGCTGGGCAGTACAGAATCTTGCTGACAGTTTGTCTTTAGGCCACTAATCAATTCTCTTTCCCTATTGGAATGTACATAGAGTTATGAAAAAAATAACAACTGGTAAAAGAAATGCTGAGTCCAGCAAGGTTAAAAATTCATACCGTGTAGTCCCAGATTCAGTTAAAATACATCTTCAAAGTACTATTGTCACTTTAACTGCCCATTTGAAACTAAATATGTAAGTGAGTGGGAGGAATGAGGCAAATAAATCAGATTTGATCATATTGTATGATTTAGATTTGGAATATCTTAAACCATATTATTGCCATTTCTCAAATGTTCAGGTATGGATTTTACTCCCCTCTGGGTGTGCAGACTTGGGAAAGTCTAAAATAAAGAAAAACTATGAAACAACCACCTCACCCTCAAACCCCTTACGCACTCCTCATTCCCAAAATCTGCACCCACTTTGGCAGTTCAAAACTTCCAAAGCCACCTCTGAGTTTATGCATATTTTGTATTTTTATGCCTGTTTTTGGCAAGTACAAAGACTACCTTAACTCCTCAAATGTCATTCTGGGACCATTTCCAAAGAGGTGCCCAAGCTACTTAAACCCTGCATTTCTTATGGCTAACCCACCTAGCCTGCACATCCCTGGACAATACAGACAATTTAGCATGGCTGATCCACCTAAACTGTACATCATTAGACCATGGGAGGAAACTGGAGCTCCTGGAGGAAATCTACACAGACATGGGTAGAACACGCAAACTCCACACAGACAGTTTCCCAAGGCTGGAATCAAACCTGAATGCCTGGTGCATTAGACCATAAGACATAGGAGTGGAAGTAAGGCCATTCGGCCCATCGAGTCCACTCCGCCATTCAATCATGGCTGATGCGCATTTCAGCTCCACTTGCCAGCGTTCTCCCCGTAGCCCTTAATTCCTCTAGACAACAAAAACCTATCAATCTCGGCCTTGAAGACATTTAGCGTCCCGGCTTCCACTGCACTCCGTGGCAATGAATTCCACAGGCCCACCACTCTCTGGCTGAAGAAATGTCTCCGCATTTCCGTTCTGAAATGACCCCCTCTAATTCTAAGGCTGTGTCCACGGGTCCTAGTCTCCTCGCCTAACAGAAACAATTTTCTAGCATCCACCTTTTCAAAGCCATGTATTATTTTGTACGTCTCTATTAGATCTCCCCTTAATCTTCTAAACTCCAACGAATACAACCCCAGTATCCTCAGCCGTTCCTCATATGCTAGACCTGTCATTCCAGGGATCATCCGTGTGAATCTCCGCTGGACACGTTCCAGTGCCAGTATGTCCTTCCTGAGGTGTGGGGACCAAAACTGGACACAGTACTCCAAATGGGGCCTAACCAGAGCTTTATAAAGTCTTAGTAGTACATCTCTGCTTTTATATTCCAACCCTCTTGAGATAAGAGACAACATTGCATTCGCTTTCTTAATCACAGACTCAATCTGCATGTTTACCTTTAGAGAATCCTCGACTAGCACTCCCAGATCCCTTTGTGCTTTGGCTTTATTAAGTTTCTCACCATTTAGAAAGTAGTCCATTCCTATATTCTTTTTGCCAAAGTGCAAGACCTCGCACTTGCTCACGTTAAATTCCATCAGCCATTTCCTGGACCACTCTCCCAACCTGTCTAGATCCTTCTGTAGCCTCCCCACTTCCTCAGTACTACCTGCCTGTCTACCTAACTTTGTATCATCGGCAAACTTCGCTAGAATGCCCCCGGTTCCCTCATCCAAATCATTAATATATAATGCGAACAGCTGTGGCCCCAGCACCGAACCCTGCGGGACACCGCTCGTCACCGGCTGCCATTCTGAAAAAGAACCTTTTATCCCAACTCTCTGCCTTCTGTTAGATAGCCAATCCTCAATCCATCCCAGCAGCTCACCTCGAACACCATGGGCCCTCACCTTGCTCAGCAGTCTCCCGTGTGGCACCTTATCAAAGGCCTTTTGAAAGTCCAGATAGACCACATCCACTGGGTTCCCCTGGTCTAACCTACTTGTTACCTCTTCAAAAAATTCCAACAGATTTGTCAGGCATGACCTCCCTTTACTAAATCCATGTTGACTTGTTCTAATCAGACTCTGCTCTTCCAAGAATTTAGAAACCTCATCCTTAATGATGGATTCTAGAATTTTACCAACAACCGAGGTTAAGCTGATTGGCCTATAATTTTCCATCTTTTGCCTTGATCCTTTCTTGAACAAGGGGGTTACTACAGCCATCTTCCAATCGTCCGGGACCTTTCCTGACTCCAGTGACTCTTGAAAGATCTCAACCAATGCCTCTGCTATTTCCTCAGCAACCTCTCTCAGAACTCTAGGGTGTATCCCATCGGGGCCAGGAGATTTATCAATTTTAAGACTTTTTAACTTTTCTAGCACTATCTCTTTCGTAATGGCAACCATACTCAACTCAGCCCCGTGACACCCTTTAATTTTTGGGATATTACTCCTGTCTTCCACTGTGAAAACTGACGCAAAGTACTTGTTAAGTTCTCCTGCTATTTCCTTATCTCCCATCACTAGGCTCCCTGCATCAGTTTGAAGTGGCCCAATGTCTACTTTTGCCTGTCGTTTGTTTCTTATGTACTGAAAGAAACTTTTACTATTATTTCTAATATTACTGGCTAGCCTACCTTCATATTTGATCCTCTCATTTCTTATTACACTCTTTGTTATCCTCTGTTTGCTTTTGTATCCTTCCCAATCTTCTGATTTCCCACTGTTCTTAGCCACTTTATAGGATCTCTCTTTTTCTTTAATACATTTCCTGACTTCCTTTGTCAGCCAAGGTTGTCTAATCCCTCCCCGGTTAATCTTTCTTTTCTTGGGAATGAACCTCTGTACAGTGTCCTCAATTATACCTACAAACTCCTGCCATTTTTGCTCTAGTGTCTTCCCGGTTAGCCTCTGCTTCCAGTCTATTTTAGTCAGTTCCTCTCTCATGCCCTCATAATTACCTTTATTCAACTGTAACACCATTACATCAGATTTCGCCTTCTCCCTTTCAAACTCCAGACTGAACTCTACCATATTATGCTACCATTGAGGCAGCAATGCTAACCACTGAGCCACCATGCTGTATATGTTGTAATTTGTAATTGTCGATGTTTATATCACCATTTGAATTTCAAGGTGCTGGTGTGATGCAAGTAATGGTCTACAGATAGATCTATTTAGAGTCAAAAACCCACTGGGGTGTACTGACTAATAACTAAACAAGCGCCGTGACTAGGAGAAGGTAGCAGGGAAATTGTCAGGAGAAAGGGGGAATCAACCAGGAAGTGGGCAAGGCAGGAGCAAAAATTGGGCTGATGGTAGTAGGCACTACTTGTGATGTTAACATAGAGTCAAGAAGAAAACTTTTTTATCTGCAGTTAAATGTTATTTTTAAAACTCAGTCTTTTAGCTCTAAAGTAAGCTGCATACGGCTCTCTGTTTGCCGGATTTCCTAGATGACTCAAAGATCTTCCATTAACGGTAATAGTTCTCCCCTGTGCTGCTTCTCATAATCTGGAACATCTTTACATTTGTTGCACTTTGGGCTCAGAATGTCCACGTGCATCCTGCCTGCCATATCAGGTATTCCTGTGCCCACTGCAAATCTGTATAACGGATACAATGGTTTTGGATTTCTATGCTGGTGTTTGTCACTTGTGTTCACCAAATAACGATTGGAATTTTCTACATGTGATTTCAATTAATCTGATTAATCTTATAGTGCTGCACCAATTTTAATAATTGTTGAATTCGTTAGATTCATTTGCATGTAACATAGAATTCTACACCTGAAATGAACTTTTGCTAATTTGGTCAAATGACTTTGTCTAACTTGGGATAGGAAGCAGTGTGCAACATAATATTCATCATTGTTCATAACTATAGATGCACACATAGATGGAAACCAGTGTTAAAAATATAAACAACAAACATTTGGGCCACTGCAAAAGTAATTTGTTGCAATTAAACTTCTCTTTGCTTTTAGTAAAGTGCTTATACATACATTCCCACTATGGCATTTACTTATTCCTCAATCTGTTACATGAATCGGCCACAGCGATTCAATGATCCATTAAACTATACTAAAGATTGTGGGAATCATTTACTGGTAGCATGTTATTTGCATAGGCCTATATTTGACATCATTGGTTTTCATGCAATTATGCTTAGTTTGTGCTACTTTAATGTGAAACTCATTGTATAGAGGTGGCTGAAAATTAATTCAAATGCAACAAGTACAAACAGCACAACTATGTAAGTCCCACTATAACAAACTTGGAAACAATTTTAAAGTAGTTTTACCTTAGCCTAAAATGTTACAAATGTTTACTTAATATATGACAGATTAATAGATTATAGTAGTTACACAAAGGTTGAGGCAACTAATTGCTCTCTAATCAAATTACTATTGTAGTACTTCGCCAGTCATTCATTGCACATTTAGTTGGTGTGAGCAGATCTGATTGTCAAAAATGGAGTAAGATATCATTAAGCTGAATGTTTGAGTTGCCAATATGCTAATATTGTCAATATGTGACTGCCACTATTAGTTATTAAATTAGTTGATTGGATTCATTATTGTTTCCAGCTAACTACTATGCTGGAGTACTTGAACTTAAATGGGCTTTGATATGCCCACAGATATAAACTGTGGTGCAGTGGCAATGTTCATGCCCCTGCACTGGAAGGCCTGGGTTCATATCTCATCTGCTCCAGAGATGTATAATAATATATCTGAACAGGTTGACTAGAAAAGTAGTGAATAGATCTTTAACAAACTAATGAAGTACATTTTTCTCAGTCATTCACTCTCGCTCACCGCAAAGATTTCAGCAGACATCTGAAGAACACAACTATTAATAGAAATAGATTTATAAGAAGAATCAGATTAACCAATCAAAGTGATCAATTTAAATACAAATTTTAATTTTTGGCCAATGTTAAAGCTAGTGTGCAAAGGATGGATACAATATTTTCAGCAATTCATTTCTCGGAAGGTGGTGAAATGGGAGGATATGTTCGGAAATAGCTTTTATATAGCATACTTGCATTGTGTAGCAGGCTTTTGCTTTGTAGTTGGCAATCTTGGTTTCTTGGATTGAGACATTTCCGATGTGGTAAATCTAACTAACCCACATATTTTGCTGACTTCCAGTTCTGCATTCAGATAATTGACCACAAGTGCAATCTGGGAAAATGTAATGCATAAATGAGATTCAACTTACAACATAAGATCTCTGCTAATAAAAGAAAATCTTGTATATTCAACTCACTCTGGACTTTAGTGAACTTCCACATTCAGATAAGTTATGCAAAGTCTGCCCAAAACAGAATGATGTTAACAGCTGGAGAGAAATTCCTGAGACATCACATACAGAAAACGTTAGCAGCTCTCACCTTCTCAGAGACTCCCAAGTAGACAGCATTCCTTCTTGGAAAAATTGTGGAAAAAGACCATGATTCTGTCTAACAAAAGATGCAATTTTTTATCAATCAAAAGAAAGGATACAAGATATTGTAATTTTCCCAAGCCTTTTTTAACTTGGGGAAATATTATACTGGCTTCTAGTTTCCTTTGAGTTGTGTAAAAAGTACAAGAGAATCTTGTGTGCTGATTCACTGTCTGATATATAAATATCTGTGGAAGCTGATAATTGAAGAAAATTGTTTTACTCAGCCTACAGAATTGTCACTTGAAAAAATGTGAATGATTGTTCAGTGTCCCCATCAGTTCGTTCACGGTCTACTTAACTCCTTCTTTTCAATTACTTAAGTGTTCAAACTCCAATAGAGGTGTATTCTGAAATATGTCTGTATATGTGTAAAGAAGATTTTGTACTCACCTTGCTTGAAGGGCTTATCATGTATTTCAGCATAAGATGTTATAAACAACTAACCAAGACATTTACCTGTGCAGAAAGTAGCATATTTCATTTGCATTCACAGTGTTTTTGATTATCCTGGAGTTTAGACGTTGCTAAATGCAATATGACATGGCCCCTCATAATGTTTGCCTTTGAGTTCAATGTGAAGCACAGTTTTCTTTATTTGATGGCAACAGAATGATGTCACCAGTATGATGACATCTGTGCATTCCAGACAGTGTGTGTCAAGACAGCTTTATATTCAGTGACAAGTTCTGTCTCCTTTAACTGCTGTTGTCACAACGTTTCATTAAGCAGGTGGATATATCAAGCCAGTCCTGTCTGTCAGCGCTTGTCAGCTTGAAAACTACAGCAGACTCTAATTTTCTAAACTGGCAATTCACTGCACAGTTAGATATTGTCAAGAGTTGATAATTACATTCTAGAGGGGCAGGTGAGCATTTCCCTCATCACTGAATATCTTCTGATGTTTGATCTGCTTATCTCATGAATGAAGATCTAACATTGACTTAGAGGGCTGGAACTTCATTCACTGCACAGTGAAAATTTTCAACCAGATCCAAGTGATTTATTGCCTGTTGCAAAAATGATACTGAAATGTGCCTTAAGAATTGCACATAAAATACAATCAAATCAAAGTTAATTGGTTGTGTCACACCACAAGAAGGGGTTTAAATTTTTTTAGATGAGACAAATTATGTTTGACCAATCAAAGGATTTATATCATTTCTTTCAATGCATTGAAACTGAACTGTTTCCATTCTCAAGCTAAAATGTTATTGTGAATACTTCGAAAGTAATCAAAACTGGATTAATTTGCACAGGTGTATCGACTTACGCCAGTCTTACTTTTTATGCTGTGCCAAAAACATGGCCTCAACAGTGAAGAGTTTTGTGAGTTTTTAAAAATATATAAATTAGATAATAGAAAATATATAGACCTGTGGAGAAAGAGCAAAGGATAGGAACTAATTGGATAGCTCCCTATAAAGCTAGCTCAAACACAATGGGCAGAATTGTCCCCGGTGCTGTAAAATCACAAGACTGAAACTAAAAATGTGCTCATGGAATGTTGGGGTAACTGGCGAAGCCAACATTTATTGTGCATCTCGAATTGCCCATGAGAAGACAGTGGTAACCTGACATGTTGAACTGCAATAAGCTGAGTTGTGAACATTGTTGTGATACATTGTGTGACTTGCTAGGCGACTTCAGAGGTCAGTTAAGGGTCAATCACATTATTGATGGAATAGAATCACAAATAAGATCATAAAAATCATGATCATTGGAGCATGAGTAGGCCATTCAGCCCATCATGTCTGCTCTACCATGCACCAAAATCATGACTGATCTGATCATTGTCTTAACTCAACTGCCCCACATACCTCCCCACACCCCTTGACTCTGTCACAAATTTGTCTAGCTCAGCTTTAAATATATTCCATTACCCACCCTCCACTACCTGCTGGGGTAGGAATTCCATACGCTAATAACCATCTGAGTGAAATAAAATCATCCTCATCTCTGGGATGTGGGCGAGGGGGAGTGGGAGTATCTGCTTATTTTGCAATGTAACCCCTAGTTGTAGGTGGCACAATGGCTCAATGGATAACACTGTTGTCTCACAGTACTAGGGACTGCATTCAATTCCAGCCTTGGGTGACTGCCTGTGTGGAGTTTGCACGTTCTTGCTGTGTCTATATGGGTTTCCTCCCACAGTCCAAAGATGTGCAGGTTAGGTAGATTGACCGTGCTAAATTGCCCATAGTATTCAGGGATGTGCAGGCTATGCGGGTTAGCCATGGGAAATGTGGGGTTACAGAGTGGCACCCGAAACGTCGATTCCCCTGTTCCTCGGATGCTGCCTGACGTGCTTTGCTTTTCCAGCACTACACTCTTGACTCTGATTTCCAACATCTGCAGTCCTCACTTTCTCCTCAATGGGTTGATTAGCCTGTTTCCACACTGTAGGGAATTCTATGGTTTTAGCTTCCCTCACAAAAGGAAGCATTACCTCAGCATTTACTTTGTTAAGCCCCCTCTGAATCTTACATGTTTCAAGAGCTCAATAAGATTCTTCATATCCTCATACAGTAGGCCCCCTTTTAGGTTGCCCTGGTTTAGATCATTCTGCTTTTCAATCAGTAGATACCATTTGGAGTTCATTTAACATCATTCGGGTCATATGACCTGATCAGTGACATTTTGGAGTAATCATTCTTTCTTGCTGCTATTGCTGATATTCCTAGTCACTGCCAATCTTCCATTTCCCTAACTCATCATCTCATTGGTTCTCCAGCTTGTGGCTTATGCCTACATTCCTGTAACATTCGGCTGCTCTTTCAGCCTCTTGTTGTTTCTTTAACAGGCCCTTGCTCACAATGAGGATTCAGAGACAATATTGGTGAGTTGAAAAGACAGCAGAAAGTCATGGGGTCAAGAAATATGAGAAGGTGTCAAGCTGGAGGATAGGGAACAGGAGAGGCTGGGGCCAATAGTATTGCCAAGACAGACATGGTAAACCAAAAGTAAGTTTAAAAAGGTCAGCTTATTTCTTTTATGTTTTAATATATTTTATTTTAAATGTTATTTTATTTGTGAATGTAGGAATTTGGCAATGAGAAGTATTCTAACATAAAAGGTATAATGCTTTGATGTTTTATTCTGATGAGAATGGTCATACAGAACCCAATATAGCACTTTCGTCAACTCTAATGGGAAAATCTGGTTAGGCTAACATTTTTTTCATTTAGAGTTGTACTTTTCACATGCAACAGCTGCAACACAGCACCAGCATTGCCATTTATATTTTGCTTTATTTAATTGAGTTTTGCTATGGAGCTTTACTGATTGTACTATAAATAGAATACATGCCTCGTACCTCCTCAATACTGTTTAAACTGCTGCTTTCAAGAGAGAAAGGAAGGAAATAGACTTCTCCAATCCTTACCTGCTAAGTTAAATAGGCTTCAGCTCTTCAGTCTCATTATCTGTTATTTTCTCTCTCAAATCACTTTTGACCAGACAGTACTTTTTCTCAAACTGCACCAAATTCCCTTTGTTAAGTATTTGGCTTGACTACTCTTAAACAAACCTGCTGCTATAGATCAGACTAGTCAAGGTGGCAGATTATCTTGCCTAAAGAATGTTAGCAAATCAAATGGATATTTACATCAAATCCATAGTTTTGGATCAAATAGCTTACAAAGTGACATTTTCACTTAATTTTACCTTTAGAAAGATGCATGGAGCTCAAGCATCCAAATGAATTACAATTCCAGGAAAAGAAACACACTTTTCCTAAACATTATGATTGTTAATGTGAGGGTAAATTTGCATTCCTAGAAAGCAACAACAGTCAAATCGGGGCTTGTTGGTGCTGGTCTGATCTGATAAATATGAAAACAGACTTTTGTAAGAAATTAATCATCTTTATAAAATGGAATCCAAGTTGTTAGAATTTGTGAACATGACTCATCCTGGTTTCTGCTTTAGATAGGTTCCCTACAATGTGGAAACAGGCTCTTCGGCCCAGCAAATCCACCCCAACCCTCCAAAGAGTAGCCCACCCAAACCCATTTCCCGCTGACTAATGCTATGGGCAATTTAGCATGGCCAATTCACCTGACCTGCACACCTTTGGACTGTGGGAAGTAACCAGAGGAAACCCATGCAGACACAGGGAGAAGGTACAAACTCCACATAGACAGTCACCCAAGGCTGGAATTGAACCTGGGACCCTGGCACTGTGAGGTTTATCCACTGAGCCACCATTAAACTACAGCAATTTGTTTTGTAACAATGAACTGAATTCCCATTTGTGCCTTTTAAACATTCGTATTGGTGTACAACTACATGAACACAATAGTCATGTGTAAATACATGTGTAACTTATTAATCAAGGCATTCCTTTCAATTTTCTTGTCCTTTCCTGAACATTCTGACTGACTGTGTAGATGTTCTGGGAATTCTGATTTATAGTGACAAGTGGGTCTTTTCTCTGTCTGAGTTTAGACAGTGAAGTCTGGCAAGTGATACAAAGTGGAGAGACATTGCAGTTGAGTTCAATTCTATCATCAAATTTTACAAAAGAGGTCACTAGGCAGCAATTGGAGCAGAAATCCCTGTTGGGTGCTTCAGCTTACTAGGTTAAGAGTGCTAATGTCAATTGTTTTATACGTCCTGACATCCTGGAAAATTCAGCACCAACTTACAATAAAAAATGGGACATTTCTTAGCCTCTGTAACTCAGTCACTCTGGCAGTGTAAAGGCTGACTGAGTAATTGAAGAAGATGAAGGGAAATTTGTTAGAATCATGAAATGTGAAATCCAGATATCAGACAATTGATGTACAGTAAAGCATAGTTCACCCTGTAGAGAAGAGAGTTAAGGATTTTATATTAAGGTGATGACAGTTCCTAAAGAGAGTCTGTATTATGCACAACTGAACTAGTACTTCATGTCAGGTGGAGTGAAGCTAGCCAGCTCATTTCTTTCATTGTTTTTTTTAATTAGAATGGTCCTGTACTTAACAATGAGCAGTCTAAGAAAGTATATCCAAACTGAGAGCAAATGAACAATACAAGCACTCATGCTGTGGAATTAGTCAACCCTGTACCTTCTCCCTCCCCATTACCTACCTTCACAGAAGTGTACTCAATATTCCAGTGTTGTAGATGAAGCACCAACAGCAATTACAGCCAACATGTGGCACTTTCTCTATGCAAACTGAAAGAAATTACTGAGAGTTGAGTGATTTGTGTCCTTGGAGAAACTAATTGACCTATTGCAATTCATTTTGTCTGAGTAACTCCTGAAGCCTTGTTATTCAGGTCACTGCATTCTACTTTGCAGCCATTAGACACCTGGTAGGCACCACAATGAATCTGACCATACTTTTTGTTATCTAGCTAGCAACAGGAAAGTGATGGGAAATAACACAAATAATCTATTTTACTTTATGAAATTTGAATGCTTGTTCAAATATATTAATACATTAGGCAGGGTGAACCTTAATTGAAGTGAGTCCTGGGTTCCTTTCTTTGCAATTTCAAAAATTCTCTTTCTTGCTTTTTGAATATGCATTCATCTTTGACTACAAAAACAGTAACCTGCCCTGAGGGTAAGCCAAGCATTCCGTAATGAAGCCAAGCTTTCTGTAATGAGATGAGTTTGAGTGCAGTTTTAGCAACACCAAGTTGTCTTTCTCTTATATTTGTTTAAATGGACCTTTTGTATTTATGTTCTGGATAATGTGAGAATATGTTTCTAAAGGAGATTCAGTACAGACTTTTCAAATACAGAGTGCAGTGTCACTTAAGAAATATTGAATTGTGCTTTATAATATTTTGCTGTCAATGTAGTCATGCTTATATACACACGTCAAAGAATATATCCTAGGTCCTTGCATGACATAATTAATCTGACCCTGCAGTCTTTCCAATCTATATCTCATTCAGTTTTTACATGGTTTTTGCTAATGAAGAAATTCTGATAAGTCAGTATATAGAAAGATACTAAGAAGAAACAAGAGATGAAATTTCACAGTGTTATGACCAATAGTTGGATTGGACAGTAAGGCAAGAAATGCTGTGACACAGAGACAACTTGGAGATGACAACATAGAGGAAATATATCTATTAGATGACAAAACTATTTTGAGCATCCTGCCCAAGATTGCAACAAAGTAATTTGACAAACTCCAACAGAAAAATAGCAGTATTCTGGTTTAGAGATAACTTGATCTTTGCATAGAGTGGATTGGACACTAAAAATGAAATTCAAATTCCTGGATGTTGCTTTAGGAACAGGATCCATTTGTCATCAGAGGACCTAGTGAGGCCATGATAATTGATAGGTAAAGAATGAGGAAGCACGGATAGAGGTTAGATGCTATTGGTCAGACTGTAAGGTATTATTACTGAAAGTTTCAAGTTACATCTTCATAGTCCCATTTGAATGACCCACAGATGATTATGTTTAGTGATTTTGGAGATTGGAGATTAGAGTGTGAATTTTTATCAGAAATCAGCTCAGTGCTAGTTTTGATGAATTTCACGGAGTTTCATTCTCCAAGGCCTGATGGATTTCCTCACGCTATCTTCCAAAACCAGCCTCGATACCTATGCACTATGGCCCTATGGCACCCTACTCATTGTATCCTCCTACTTACCACAGGCGGAAGTAATGGCCACTGCTGGAACCTCCTAAGAGTAAATCCTACTAGTGTGCACTATCAGTTTGGAGCTGCTCTGCAAGGTTCCTGTCCATTCCCCAGACAAGTTGGACAAAGGGGAATTGACACCATGCTTTGATGATAAGGACCTGAAGGTATTGGTGGTTGAGGTGTGGTGGAGCAGGGTCATCCTCATGATTCAGGACTGTTAAAGAGGCCGCTCCACTAGATACTGCCAGCTTGGTATGAGATTGTCACCTGGGCCAGTGCAGTTTCCATACGCTGGAGAAATGCCCAGCAATGCAGGAAGAAGATCAATATCCTTCTGCATTCCACAGGATATTCTTGCTACATCACAATCACTCAGTCTCTTCTACTCCGTCTACCTCCAGCCAAGGATCATTGATTACCACTTTAACTATTGCCTGCAAAATCTTTCATTGTTTTCTCTCACCCACCCAAAGCCCCCACACAACTAACTCTGCAAGGTCTCTGTGCAGCCTCTGTCGCTCAATCTATATAACTCATTACCATTTCCCCTCCTGCACCATCACTAGAAATATTGCAAGGCCCTTTCATTCATTCGCAGGAACATGGGCCACAAAAGGGCAGAAAATGTCAAGATGTGTGGTGGGATGCCAGACATTTGACTCTTCACCTCTACACGAAAAGGATTCTGATCCTGACTGACAGTCCCAAATGGCTTAAAAACTGTGCCCAAGCCCTGAAATCGATATCGAAGGTTGTGGTTAACTTACTGTGCTGGTGTGCACTGAATGATGGCTGTCTTCATTGACTTGACCTAGGATGACTCTCTCTTAGAATTTGAGACATGGCCATTTGGTTGAAGTGCATTCAGTGTGTTTGCTGCATAAGTTGCTGGCACATTCTATAGTTGAGAGATTGACAACAGCATCCTGCAGTATAGCAAAATGTCCACTCCTTTTAGTGATAACTGCTGTAACCAGGACAGCAGCCTTGCTTTGTGTCCATATGTCCACTTAAAGATATGTCAAGACAGAAGTACTGGCAGCCTTTGAGCCCTGGCTGAGGGGGCAAAACACAAAAAGGCTGTGAACAACTATGTAGGTACAACATGAATAAGCACTAAGTGAGGAAGCAAAAAGGTCTGAGCTACAGTCTGGTCGAATCCATGAGATGGATGATTGTCCCTAAGTGCGAAGTGACCTGGTAGCAGCATCACAGTGAAAGTTGTAGTGAGCTCCAGAGCTGTGCTGAAGTGCATTAACATATTGTAAATGGATTGGAACTGGGCTATGAGAATGCGCTGAGGCTGGTATGTGTCAATGCCAGCTGTCACTGACCATGGAGTATGTCGTGCGATGTGTTCAAGACAGAGGGAGGAGTAAGTTGCAAGGTGGAGTCACTGGGTTACTGCTCCAATCTTTGTGTTGGGTGTTGTTGCTGACTAGTTTCGATCTAGAGGGTAGAAAAAAATGGGGAAAATGGCAAAAAAAATGAGGTGAGGTCAATTAATAATGAGGTGTTTTAATGTATGCTAATGCTTTTCACTGCTCTCTAGCAAAAAAAATTGTCTTGTTGTTCAACACTCATTTAGAAAATGTGACCCTTTGCCTTCAACATTGAGAAATAGCCTCACTGGTGATCTCATACAATTTTTCCAATAATCTCAACCAAGGTTCATGTTGTTCAGGGGCTCAGAGAATCCCACCCCAGATGCCAAAATCATTTATAGACATATGACTTGAAAGAGAGCAATTATCAAAAGAATTACTGGCTGGAGGAGGCCATTACATGAAAATGAACAGAATGTAAGCTAAAAACGGGCTCTGGGGAATCCTTCTGTTGATGAAAAAGGAGCCAAGTGAACTTGCCATCAAGATAGTGCAGCTAAAGTTGGGTATCATGGGATATGATGGATAACTATATAATAACAAGTTGAATAGAACTGAATGGTGCCATTCAAATTTTAAGGTTTTTGAAATACGCAAATAAGGCAGAAGATTTTTTAAAATAAGTCTTCTGGAGTCATTGAACATGGAAAACAGCATCATTAACTGGCTTTTCAGACATTACACCAATGATCTTGCATTAGGCTAGACATTCAAATACATTATTTTGTACTGCATTGAGAAAATTAACTAGTGGACTCAGCAGGCAGCCATTATTGAACTCAGCTCAGCACTGTCCCCATGACTTGTCCGGACTTGTCCTACCTGCCTATCTCCTTTTCCACCTATCCACTCCACCCTCTCCTCCCTGACCTATCACCT
Source organism: Chiloscyllium punctatum (assembly GCF_047496795.1). Lineage (NCBI taxonomy): Eukaryota > Metazoa > Chordata > Chondrichthyes > Orectolobiformes > Hemiscylliidae > Chiloscyllium > Chiloscyllium punctatum. The sequence continues at coordinate 43,628,776 of NC_092750.1, read as the reverse complement.
TCATCCCCTCCACCCATTGTACTCTATGCTACTTTCTCCCCACCCCCACCCTCCTCTAGCTTATCTGTCCACGTTTAAGGCTCTCTGCCTTTATTCCTGATGAAGGGCTTTTGCCCGAAATGTCAACTTTGAAGCTCCTTGGATGCTGCCTGAACTGCTGTGCTCTTCCGGCACCACTAATCCAGAATCTGGTTTCCAGCATCTGCAGTCATTGTTTTTACCTCATGATTGAACTCACTTTATTTACACTTCACTAATAAATCAGGCAGCAGAGAGTATAATGCAACAAAATACTTGGATCTTACAATTTCATGTACTTCCTCTTCAATTTAAAAAAAAATCAACTTGAACGTGAAAATGTAAAATGACATATTTGCATAATACCCAAGGGTACAATATTACTTAACCAATATTTACATACCCAAAATTTAATGGAAACAGAAATTGCTGGGTAAACTCAGCAGGCCTGGCAGCATCTTTGGAGAGAAAGCAGAGTTAATACTTTGTGTCCAGTGACTCTTCCTCAGAACCTGCATTTTCCCAAGTTTCTGTTTTTGTTTCTGATTTCCAGCATCTACAGTTCTTTTCTTTTGATTGAAATTTAACAGGTTTATTTGCTTATTTGTTTAATGTATACACAACCAAAGCATAAATGGCTGATACACAGAGTATTTTATATCTAAGAAAAACGTTTTTCTTCACACAAGCATGTCTTTAACTAAAATAGAATAATGTGACAATTTAGACTGAAATATTAGTTTGCTTATTTCCATCTTACGTATGTTCAACAAATTTAATTCGCATATTTTTCTAGCTGGGTATCCCCTTCCATTTACATTCACTTGATTATTCCCTCTCTAACTGTGTCAAACCATGATTACGATCTTATACTCCACAACCACCTGATCAAGTAGCAGCGCTCCAAAAGCTCGTGCTTCCAAATAAACCAATGGATTATAACTTGGTGTTGTGTGAATTTTAACTGTGTCAAGCCATAACTTTGTCTTTTGTTATCATCTCCACTGCATGATTGGTACTGTAATATTGACAGGTTTGTCTAAATAAAAGATTTTGACTTACTTTGCACATTTTGTGTATTTTGCAATACCAGCAAACTCTCAGTTAGTTTTAACTTTCACTTTGAACCGCTGGAAAAAATTGGGTCTGTTTTGGACTTCTCCTATGCTTCCTGTTTTCCAGATTTCCTCTTTCAAACATTTTACCTACATACACTGTTGGAGTATCTCTCCAATCTTCACACGATATGCAAATGCATCTAATCCCTCCAACTTCAATCAAATACTTGTCCTCATCATAGAGTCATAACGTCACACAGCATGAAACAGACGCTTCAGTCTAACCAGTCCAATGCGAACATAATCCCAAATCAAACTAGTCCCATCTGCCTTTGCATGGCTCATATTCCTCTAAACATTTCTTATTCATGTACTTATTGAAATAGCTTTTAAATGTTATGACTGTTACCACATCCACCACTTCCTCTGGAAGTTCATTCCACACACGAGCCACTCTCTATGTCAAAAAAATTGCCCCTTTTTAAAATTTTTCTCCTCTCACCTTAAAAATGTACCTCCTGGTCTTGAAATCCCCCACCCTAGAGAAGTGACACCTGCCATTCACCTTATCTATGCCCCTCATGATTTTATAAACCTCTATAAGGTCACCACCCCACCCCCCCCCCCACAACCCCCCATCCCAACACCTCAGTGATTTTTCACCAGGACCTTCTGACCAGCACTAAACTCTTTAAGTTGTGTATCACAGAACATCTTTATTTGGTCTTGATTTTCTCTAACTTTATTATTGACATCAGTATGAAACAAACTTGTTCTAGGAGCTTGCTTAAGCACTAACTCATAAGTTGAGCAATATTTTCTATTCATTCACAAGATGTCAGTGTCACTGGCTAGGTCAGTATTTATTGGCCATCCCTAATGGTTAGAGGGCAAATAAGAGTCAACCACATTGCTATGGGTTTAGATTAGCTCAGACTAGGTAATGATGTCAGATTTCCTTCCCTAAAGGACATGAATGAAGCAGATTTTTTTTCTGACCATTGGCAGTAATTTCATGGTCATAGTTCCACTCTTAAATTCCAGATTTTTATTGAATTCAGATTCCACTATCTTCTGTGGCAATATTTAAACCCAGGACCCTGGAACAACACCTGGATCTCTGAAGTAATAGTTAATAACAATAATAGTAATAACAACATCACCACTAGGCCATCACCTCCCCTAAATATTTTATAAGCAGTGAAGTTATTCTATAAGTAACCATAAAATTGTCTAACCTGTGTTAAAAAGAATTATGGCGATTATTGCCTAGTTTATCATCAACCATATAAATCTGCAAAGGCCACTTTGCACTCTTTATACTTCTTTCTTAGCATTATTCAATGCTCGTTGTTATGGTGGTATTTGAATGTTTTTTTATTCCATTCTTACTCATAAATATTTCAAACTTTTCTGATATAAACTGTGGAGCATGTCTAACACCAACACTTCTGACAATTTGTAAAATGCAGGCTAATTTCTCAAAACCCCATTAGTTTAAGCTCCTGTGGTACTGGGCCTTGTCTCAATATTTATCTGTTTGTTGTTGCTATCAAACAAGGGATTATGATTGTGCACCCTTGGTGAAGTTCCTCTAAACATTGGTGGAGGACGACTTTTAAACCCCATAGGAGACAGTTTTGATCAACACTTATGAAATAGCCTACAATTTCTTGTCATCACACTCTTTCGTCCAGCCCATTCATGCCATAGTTCCTCACACTACTGAAAACCATGTTTTTTTTTGTTGATTTCTCCGCTATTTCTTTCACAAGCATGCAGTTGCTAAATTAATCAGGAAGTCTGGAAGATTCACATTTGAATGATCTGTTGATTTATTGTATTTAATATCCAACTGAAAACTAATTGTAGCATTTGGTACGCCATGCTCAAAGAGCATATTGTGTTGCCTTTACACTTTCTGAATGTCAGTCGTATTCTTTTGATTGCTTTTGGGAAAAAAAAGCCTAATTTTCTGCAGTTTTCGTGAGCCAATTTTTTCCCATTACAGAGATTTTATTTCCTCTGACTACTGCCAAAGACAAGTAATAGGATATATTATCAGAATGCACTCAACAGTATTCCAGTGTTAGGTGAAGAAAAAGGGATGATCTGTCAGCTTCACTCCATGTTTTTTTGTTAAAGAACTTAGTGACTTCTTGTACTTTCCTTCCAATAAAACAGACAGTTATATGCAGATGTATAACTGAGAAAAGTTAGCTGTGATTTTAATTTTTACATAGAATTCTGGAACTATATCTTGAGCCCGTTTGCTCTCATCTGGATTTTTCTTTTGGTCACCATCTCAGTACAACTCTTGATCTTTTTGTTTCATATCTATTGTATACACATTTGAGGATTTCCGGAATTCTAACTAGGTTGATAACCTCCCAGGAGCACAACCAGGTGTGCAGCTGTAATACTATGACCTGGAGCAATACTATTTCCTATATTCCCGAATGCCATATGGCTGTGCCCGACCTTCTGACAGTTGTAACACTTTGAGAAATGGTAATGGGCCATTTAAATGTTTGCTGACCACTATGGGCAATGATACCTTGTAATTTCCTATCTCTGAGACAGTGTACTTTGTTACCATGACTTGGATATCATGGAAATCTGGTGGACTTGCTCTGCCTGCTCTCTTGACCATGTTAGCATAGTTCCTTTGCTTGACTGCTTGGCCTGGGTTTTATAGTCCTGTAGGGCCTCCTATCTTTAAAGTTTCTTTCTAAGGTCATGCCATAGATCGTGACAAGAAAATTGCCTTAATTCAAGAATTAATCTGCAGCAGTCTAACTTGGCAACTGCTTCCTTTCATGGAATGCAACTCTCAGTGCAATCTCATTCTTAGTCATGCACAGGAGGCCAGAACTTCATTAAATTTAGTGTATTCCATCAAACTGGGATCCCTCAGGAAATATTGATTAAAATCCTCAAAAGCATTTGGCTCTATTATGGTGAGGAAATTATATGCTATAATATATGTTGTTTCTGTTCAATTCTGCTAATTGTAAAATAAGATCACATTTGACATAATTTGAGTCCCTGGCTGTCTGTGATGGTGGTCCATCACTGGACAACGGGATCCCGCAGGAAACATTGATTAAAAACCTCAAAAGCATTTGGCTTCATTATGGTGAGGAAATCATATGCTATATATATATCTGCATCTCCTATTTTATTTGCTTTGCTAAACATGTAACCTCCGGTTTTAATTACACCAGTCCTCTTCATTTGGGTTGACTTCACTTATTATCTCCAAATAGTCCCACTTTTTCAGTTATGGGACTGAGCTGCAGTGCACACAGGGGTCACAGTAGTGCCCTGAGCAAAAGGTTGGGATGTGGAAAAGGACAGGTCAACTGTGTGGCTATAAGCAGTGACCAGGGCAAGAAAATTGAGTTGTATGTGTGAGGAAGTGTTAGCCATGCCAGCAGTACCTATTGTGTCACTAGGTGAATGGTGAAGGGCAACTCCACAGTGCCTTGTTTGACTGGGTGTTCAGCTGGAATTGTAAGATGGTGCTGATGTCTGGGATGCCAGTCTAATCTAGGTTACCCGGATAGTGGCAAATTCTTCCAGATACAGTGAGCAGGCAAATCAGGTCAACATCAGATGTGAGGCAAAACACATGGATGGGGTAGCTAGTTATGGGTGATAGCATGAGAAAATTTGCTAGACCTTGCAGAGAGAGAGAGAGAGAGAGAGAGAGAGAGCAAGGGAAAGATTAGGGCCCATGAAGCTTGCAAAATTGCCCCACAGCCAAAGAAATTTAAGTTTCAGCTTTAGGAATTCCAAAACTGTTGTCACAATTTTCTTCAGTCCTTTCACTTCACAAGAGAAATGTTGAAGAAAATCCCACCACGGTCTTACCACTATCTCACTCTTATTGTCTGTAGGGAAATGACAAGGTGAATTTGAGCATATTTTTAACAAGAAAGAAGACTGATTTCATAATGAGCACAAATCCTGATGGTAATTAGGAGTGTGAACAGATGACAGTAGTTAGTGAGTTCAGAGTGGGGATGAGAATCCAGGAAGAGAGTGAAATTTGATAAGGGTCATAATGGTGAAATAAAATTCAACGTGAAAAAAGATTCTGTACAGGGCAAGTATCAGAAAGACATGTTAATCGGAAAATAAAATGTTCCAGATGTTATAAATTATAAAATGAATAAAGAAACTGCTGGATATACTCAACAGGTCAAGTGGCATTTTTGGAGAGACATGGTAAAAGTTTCAGGTCACTAAGAAAGCAGATATTGTTACACCTCATTGGAAATCAATGTCATTATTCTCAGAGTCATCACAAATATTAACGATTTTACTAAGTACACACAATTCCCCATAGACTTGTCTCTTCAGATGCAGGTTATCATAAAGCACGGACTAAATTTCTGTATTTAACAAGAAATGCAAATTATTACAAATAAATAGATGCAAATAAGCAACTAGGAATTGTTGATATACAGCACAATTAGTTAAAATATAACCCCGTGATAAAACTTCCCCTTTGCAGCGATACAGACATTACTGTTGTGGATGGATGGAAAAACAGAAGGCAGTAATGTTCAATGGTCCCTGTCTATAACGGTCACTGAGATGATCCTTTTGCTTGTCAGGACTTGATGTTTCATCAACCTCTCATCTCCAGGTGCTTTTCATTTCCTTGCAGGAGACATAGAATGATCAAGTTCCTATAAAATGTCCCTAAATGACATTACTTAAGTGCATGGATTTTTCCAACAATCAATAATGGATTCATAGTCATCATTAACTCTTAATTCCCGATTTTTATTGAATTTAAAATGCACCATCTGCCATGGCAAGGTTTGACCCCCAGGTCCCTAGGATCTGGGTTTCTGGATTAACAATCTTTGCTTTCTCCGGTTAAAAGCCAAAATTTACAGCAACTGGCAAGGGAAAATAATTTGGCTTTCTTCAGGTTTTAGGTATTTTTGACTGCAGAGAAAAAACGCATGTGTGTGTGAGAGAGAGACAGGCACACACACACCTCACCATTGCTCTCAGGGGTCTGAAGATTTCTGTCCTTATCATTTACATCTAGAAGGTATTCAGTTACTTTGGGGTCAATCATTTATTTGTTGGCTGGTGGAATGTCTCTGCTATTCACAATAGGTCAACACTCCACAGACCATGTAGCTACTCATTGCAGGATGAATCTCATCTTGTAGAAACCCACAGTATGAGTCTGTCTCCCACAGTGAGCTGCCCCCACTGCTTGAGCAAGCAACAATTACAATGAGTGTCAGTAACTTGTTTTTGTAAAGGGCCGCAAAACATGCCACAATCCTTGACATTTAAAACATTCCTTTACTCATTTCAGCCCACAATCAAAAGTACAGGAAAAATTAATAGGTAAATCTTTACTGAGTGAATACTTTCTCGAATATAGGATTTCAATTCACAGAGTGAGTATCTATAGAACCAAATGGCTCTGACACATGCATGGACATAGTCCATGATGCCAGCTGACAGGCTGCAGGAAGTGTCTGCACATCTGCAGCAGATGTCACTACATTCAGTGCACAGTAGCTTCAATACCTGTGCATGTGCAGAAGGCCCTTACACGTAGAGGCTGTCTTTAACAAATTGCAGCTTAACATCCCCTGCATTGTCTGTGCCCAGTCTCTCCTGTAGCATCCCATTCACCTGCTGATGCTCTCCAGTTGCCAAACTGTCCAGGGAGTGGACCTGTTCTTTAGCCAAGAGGCTGAGTCTGACCCTCCTCGCCACCTTCTCATCCTGGCTATCCACGGATGGAAAAAACTCTGCTTGACTGCTTGATCAGTGCTCCCCACTCTTCGTGATCATATCCTGTATGGTGTGGGAGTGACAGAGATCACATCGCAAGGTCTTTGAAAGTTGGCTACAATAGTGAATCCCCAACATCTGTCAAGGAGTAGCCAGGAATATTAAGCAAAAGTAGTAACTGAAAATGAACTTGTGTGTTTAATTAGCTCTCTCTCTCTTTCTCTCTCTCTCTCTCTCTCTCTCTCTCTGTCACTGTCTCAACAGGAGGGAGTAAACAGAGGCTGGAAATTGACACATCTAAGATTTAAGTGCACTGAGAGTCATTGGCCTGTCATTATCTTATAGGGCATTATCAAGATCCAAAGATGGAGCAGTATAACTCTACCTTATCCAGAATCTTTTGAGTGACATTTCCAAGGTGTTTAATTCAAATAAAAACAAATCACTGCTAAAGAGAATAATAACAGAAATAGCTGCAGAAAACTCAACATGCCTGGCAGCATCTGTGGAAAGAAAGCAGAGCTAACATTTCGAGTCCAACAAGCCTTCATCAGAATCTGAATAATGGGGATTTAGAATCTGAATTTAGAATTAGAAGCTGAGGAGGGTCACTGAACCTGAAACTGTTGGGTTTTGAGTGTACGATGTGGTGTTTTACTTAAAGCTGGTGGACTTTGTACCATTTCTGCCCTTTCCCATGCGGCTGGGTAAGTATAGTGAGGAAGTGGTGCGGCCGAAGAGATCTACTCTACAGACACCAACAAGAAGGGAAACTCCCTTTCTCCAGCCCTAGCGTCTACTTTCCAAGCCCTGGATCACACAAACCTCCTGGGAAAACTACTTCCTCAGAGCAGAGTTCTGGCAACACCTTCCTTAAGACTAGCTGTTGCTAGCCGTCACTTCAGAATGACTTAGGTTGCCTCATCATGCTTGCGTGCTCCTTGTGGTGTCTGCAGCATTTACAGCCTTCAATTAATGAAGTTCAAAATACCATAAAAGGCTAAATTGCTTCCATAACCATGTCATCTAAATTGCACAGTAAAAAAATGCTTGTAGAACTTAAAACTGAAGCAATTTCATGTAAAACATACTCTTCATTTATGAAACATTTTAAAAAATTTACATTGTTTATATTGTGCAGTGAAAGAACAAACTACTTTTACTGCCTTAACTTTAAAACTAGCACCAGGTAATGGTTATGTACCAGGTTAGATATTTGCTTCATAGCCATGCATTATGGTTCGAACTTTAATGTCTGCTTCGCGCTTGAGCCCACAGCAACACATATAATGAAACTTGTCAGTTCTGCTGTTTTGCTGGGGAAGTAAATATAGAGGTGAGAGGCCTGCAGAGGGAAAATGAAACAAACATTCTCAAAATGAACCTACAGGCATATTCATTATACAGTTTTTCCAACAGCACTTCATGCAAACACTTAACTGTATAAATATTATCAATTAAGCATATTTTCTACCACTGAAAGTAATATCTAGAATATATACAACTGTCACTTGACTTTACCTGTTTTTGTTCAAATTAATTACTTTCAATCCAATTTTTTGATACGTTATTCACCAAGGTAAGGAGTTGACCTGTTTTACTTGTTGAAGGTGTATCTTCCCTTGAAACAACCTCGTAGTATTGGTCATTTTTCAGGAGAAAGTATCCATTTTGGGCAAGTGTGTAACTTAAACTACAGTTACCATTATTAGCAGGACTATGCACTTGAAATTTTAAATACAAGACATGTTTGGGGTTAACTATGCTTCTATAATCTTTAAGACTTGTTTAAAAACTGTTCATGCCCCAAAATCAAAATGGGAGAACATCAAGATGCCACTGATTGTGGCTATCCAAGAAACCTCTTCACATTGAGCTTTTCTAGATGCACAAGTGTGAGTAAGAATTAAAATATCAAGTAAGTTACGAGTTCTTAAATATTAAAATAAGTTCAATTTACTAAGAAACTAAAAGGGCTCATGAATGAAAACAATGATTGAGTAGTTTTTTCAAAGTCATTCTCAAGTTAATCATATTGGAAGGTTTGACACTAAAATAGTTTGTATTATCATAAGTATATTTTACAATTATTATTAGCTTTGATGAACTACCACACTTACATACATCAAGAAGGTTTTTTTATGATTTAAAAAAAAATTATGTTCTATTATGCTAAAAATCACACAACACCAGCACCTCAGTCCAACACCGGCACCTCCAAATAATTCTATTATGCTGATTGACTGTGTAGCTAAGGGGAGATTTAATGTTTGTGATTCAGCAGAAACTCAAACTGCGATTTCATTCTGGAAAACAGTACAACATTAAACATAATCTGTGTCCTCTGAGCTGGCAGATTGTGGCCAGCACAAAAACTCTACCCAAATCTGTCATCACTGATACCTGGTGGCAGATTGCTTGTGTTTAATATCGGTCACAAAATTGTAAATTTGAGTATATGAAAAAAGCAATTTGGCTATGAAACATATGCACAGGAAATCTCTCCCACTGCCTCCATCCCTTCTGTGATTTGTTTCCAGTAAGAAACAGATTCAAGTAAAGCCAGGACTGATTTACTCTTGTGGCAAATTGGGATAATTTCTGTGTCAGGAGATTGCAGATTCCATAGCACAGCAATCCAAGGTATCGGAAAATCTCAACATGAGTATATAATATTTTTTAACAACTTTACAGAATGTGTTACATTTGTTGAGGAAAAAACATCTATGCTGTTTAATGTGATTAAATAGAGTGCACAATTTACTGAGTTCCTAATTATAGCTATCATTTAACAGCTAGCTGACTCATCAGCTTTTCCACCTAGCCAAGCAAGACAGTAAGGTGTTAACCAATAGTTTATGCATAAGAAGTAGATAACCAACACCTGCTATACCAGTACTTAGTGTTCTGCATCCAAATGGCATCATTTGACACCACCTTCTGAATCCCTATTCAGATGCAGCTGGTTAATCCGCATACATTTCACACCTTTCACATTCTACATCTGACACAAAGCTTCTTCAAAGTCATTTGATTAAAGGTGAGATAAAGGTAACATAATCCCCAAATGTTTCACATTTTGCACTAGTCAGGAGAGCATTGGAATAATTGAGTTGACAAGAGCATGAAAGATATTTCCAGTGGTAGTTGGATTTGAATAAAAGGTGATGGCTAATGATCAAAGTGAAGAAACTGAACTTCGTAATGGAGAGAATATATGGTTGCAACCAGATTTTGGTGATTACAATGAGGAAAATTGAAGAGATTTTACAGATGGAGAAACTGGAGCTACATTGTATGAATGCAGTGCGCAAATTGCAATAAACTCATGGCAAGGCTATATTGAGAAACTTGGACATGGCATCGACAGATGTATGTTGGAGTTATGAGAAAGGGTTATACCAGACTTAAAATGCTAACTCTGTTTCTCACTCCACAGATACTACCAGATCTACTGAGTTTCTCCAGCATTCTCTGTGTTTGCTTCAGATTTCCAGCATTATTGTCCTTTGCTCTTATATGACATCTTTCATTACCCCTGGGTATGCCAAAGCACTTTACAGCCAATGGCATTCTTTTAATATGCAGTCAATGTTCTCATGGTGCAGCAAGCAACAATATGGTGAAGAGTAGATAATTTGTTTTTGTGTCAGTGAGAAGATAAATATTGACCAGGGGTAACTCTCCCCTGCTCTTGCTTTATATGACTGACCTAAGAGAATAGGCTGACCTGACTTTATTATATCACTGGAAAATTGGCACTTCCAACAGTGCAGCAGCTTAAGTTTTGTGCTGAAATGGGGCTTCAGTCCAAAACCTTTTTACTCAGAGGTGAGAACATTACCAACTAAGCATCGGTTGATATCCAGACTGCTTCCTCATCATTAACAAGTCATGGAACTTCCTCCAGCCCCTGAATGACATGGACATTGGTGAGTCAGTTGGGAAAGGAAACAAAATCTGATTTTCCACTTGAGGCTTGAATAGCGAGGTGGGAATTTCACCGGTGAACAGTGAGATGCCAATTTGCATAAGTTAGCATTTCATAATTGACTGTTCTTACATTATATGGAGTTTTCTAGTCTCCCATGTGGCAGAGAGAAACTAGGTAGTGACAATTCATGACATGAAAGTTAATGCAAGTACCTGACCACTCCAGTTCACCGCTTGTTGCTTCCATCTTGGCCAGCTGTACCTAACACCATGCTCCAACTCTAGCAACTGGCTGCAGCCTCCATCCTGTATGTTGGCATTGGACATGCACCAGCCCCTCCACATCATCATGGCACATCTTTGACTCACTTCAATGCTTCATGTTGGAAGGTGCACCTCAAGGCTTTTCCCTTGCTTTCTTATCGTTCACTCATTTCACACTGAGTTGGATGCAGACAGTATCTATGCCTGGGTTTGTCTTTTTGCATGTTGCCACTTCATTCAGAACGTACATGCTCACTGTTACTGGAAGACTGTGTCCAGTGGGGTTCCGAAGGGAGAAAATGAGGACTGCAGATGCTGGAGAGTTAGAATCGAAAAGGGTGGTGTTGGAAAAGCACAGCAAGTCAGGCAGCATCTGAGGAACAGGAGAGCCAACATTTTGGGCATAAGCCTGAAGGGAACAAAGTTGGGCCTTGCTGTTTGTGGTTTGTATAAATGATTTAGACTTGAATCCACGAGGGTTGTAGAATATAAGTTCATGGATGATGAAAATCAGGGATGGTAAATTTTGAGGAGGATAGCCTTAGATTACAAGAGGATAGAGACAGCTGATCAATTGTAATTGGAATTCATTCTGCATGAATGTGAAGTGAGCCACAGCGTTTAACAGAAGTGAAGTTGTGCTAGAATTGTATAATTGTTGGTTAGGCCACAGTATGGTGTGTAGTTCAGGAATTCACATTATTGGAGAGATGTGATTACTCTAGATAGAGTGCAGAGGAGATTTAACAGGATGTTGCCTGGGCTGGAGAGTCTCAGTTATGAGGAGAGATTGTATAAACTGGAGTTGTTTACCTTGGATCAGAGGAGACTGATGAACATTGGGGGCATAATTAAGATGTACAAAATTATGGGAGGAACAGATATTGCTGGTGGAGGGATCAATGGTTAGAGTTCATAGATTTAAGGTAAGGGAGGGTAGATTTAGAAGGGACGTGAGAAAAAAATCCATCCAGTAGGAAGTGGGAATCTCGAGCTCACAGCATGTAAGAGTGGTAAAGGCAGAAACCCCCATAACATTTGAAAATTATTTTGGTATGCACCTGCGATGCCAAGGCTGTGGGCCAAATGCTGGAAGATCGGAGTAGAATAGTTAGGTGGTTGTTTTTGCACGGCACAGACTTGATGGGCCATCGGACCATAGGCCATAGGCCTCAATGACTCTATGATTATGATAATATGTCTATCATACCTTGCTGTTTAGTGCAGGCTCAGGCAGCTTAACATGTGTGTCAGCAGTGATCTGTCAAGGGGGTTGACAGCCTACTGTATGGCATTGTGCTATGTCAATGTGATACCTACACCATGCACCAGAGATTTATATGGCAAACACACTCTAATTTTCTTCAACAACCTTAAATAGCCATGTCTCAGTCAAGTCAAGGGAGATTGTTGTCAGTCAGGGGGCCCCACTACTGTCAGTCAAGGCCAAATCTGAGCTCAGTCCTGGGCATTCGGCAATATCAGTCAGCTGCTTGGAGCATTCCAGATCAGGGGTTCTGCTACACTACTGTTCAGGGATTGGGCCCTGGTCCTGTCCTGCAGGTCCAAGGCAACCCGTCTGGAGAGTAGTGCATAAGTCAATTAGGGAACTGCACAGAGATCAATCAGCGGTGATCAACCAGCAGTAGGGGTTAGTTTGGGAGGAGGGGGATGCGGGGAGGGGAGTACGGGTTGGTTTTAGCTACAATCAGTCCTGGGGTCTGTTCGCTGAAAATCATTAGGTCATCAGGGCCACTGCTGTGGCAGGGAAATTGGAGAAGTCAATTTAGAGGATTGGATGAGGTATGCTGGAATCATGAGGGTATAATAATTGTGACACAAGGCAACTCCATATAGAAGTGTGGGAGACACAGGTAAATTGGAGGACATGGGTTATTGCTGAAGGAGATTCATTGATGGACACCACACTGACAATGAGCAAGGGGACAGTACATCAAGTATGGCTACACTGTAGGCCCTGGGCTCATAGTGTAATGTTGGGAGATGAAGACTTATATCAAAAACTTTGGTGAGATTGTTTGGGAGCCCAGAAGTCCCCTTGGCCAAGGTTCTAATATCATATGCCACTTAGAATGGATAGACCATGTAGCTTCATTTTCTCAGCTGTGGTTACAATGAAAGTTAACCAAGCATGTAGTGATATAAAGAGGCAGTAAGTATATTTATTAAACAAAAACAAAAATTGCAGGAGAAACTCAGCAGGTCTGGCAATATCAGTGAATAGAATGTAGAGTCACCAATTAGGGTCCACTGACTCATGAAAAGTCAATCACATTTATGAATGTGTGCTTGAATTTCCAAAGGAATGTTGTCTGTGTGCCTTCAGAATCTGTCCTTTTAAATTTCCCTCCCACTACATGTGCTGTGAAGGGCTACTTGTGGCTGGCAGCAATTGACCTGGTGCATGGTTTGTATTGGCTCCAGCAGCAAAAATCAGCAATGACAAGTGCTTCCATCACTGTGAGTGCATGCTGGTGTGTGCAGAGTGCCGTAGAGGTGTGCGTAAGTACTGGATAATTGTGTGAGACACTTTGCTCAAGCTCACAGAGAGAAACCCTCCCTGAAACTTCCCAAAATTATCACAGTCAATCTTTGGTAAAATTCAGCCCAAAATTATTCACTAAACTCAGCATTGAAATATTAATTATCTCTGGTTTTCCAAACCAACCCCTGCACAAGTTATTGTGAAATAACTAGCACAGCAATAAATAATCTATTTTCTACTCACTCAATTATATATTTGGGTTTTATTAAGCCATTACAGATGACATAATTAAATTTGGTGGAGAAAGACATCTTTCATCCTATTAATCCAAGTGGATTTGATATTTGTTTTCATTTACCTATTTACAAGCCTAGCATTAGCAATATAAGGATGTCAGTACTTTGCCTTTCCTAAGATACTATATGACCCAAAGGAAATGGAAATTTGGAAACTAATGTTTCCTATGTTCCACAAATTCAGCTATTTCATGACATGGTATAAAATACGGATAGATTAATGGTATTGTTTTTATCCCAGCTCATGCTATTACTGAATAAATCAAATCCCATGCTGGAATCTGGCTTGATAGTTTTTTTTATTTTAATGAGGTTGTTTTTCAATGAAACACAAACATGCAGTGCTGCAGATTTGGGTTTAACAATAAAACAAGTGTTTATTTTGCAAAAAAAAACCCAGAAAGAATAGCCCAAACTAGCTGCATGTAATACAAGTTTAAAGATTTCAAATACAAAAACAGAAATTGCTGGAAGTGTTGAACAGATCTGACAGCATCTGTGGAGAGAAATCAGAATCATGCTTCAAGTCAAGGGTTCCTTCCTCAGAACTGATACTCATTAACTTGGATTTCTCTCCACAGATGCTGCCAGACATGCTGAACTTTTCCAGCAATTTCTGCTTTTGTTTCTGATTTTCAGCATCTGCAGTTCTTTCGATTTTTAAAGATTTCAAGTCGCATGGTAAAATACAGTCCCATTAATCACAACAGAGTTCCTTTACAGTAGAGAGAATCACCTTCTGAATCACATCTGTAATGCTTAATTCAACAGTAGCTTCATTTTTTGGATAGCTTCTTCATTGAGTCTTCACACAACCAATCTTAGAATTTCTCAGACTCAAATAACACCTTTGGTGTTTTAACCAAATACTTCTGGCCTGCAACTTTCAAACTAAACTCCTTGTATTGTGGTATAATATTTCTTAACAGTTCCAAACCATTCCCTTCTTTAATAGCAACTGTCTTCCCCACGTAGCTCCAGCGAAGATTTCTGCAAATTTGGAACCAGTCTCTTTTTCAAAGTATTGCGTTTCTTTGAATTCAAAACAAAAATCTTGAATCTTCCATTTGAAGACTATTGCAGAATGACTGACTCTACTTTAAAATATTGAAAGATATCTTTGAGATCTATATAGTAATCTTACTCCTTACTTCACAGTATATACATGTAGAAAATATACAATTATTATTGCAAACCAATATCCTGTTAAGTAGCTGACATAAAAAGAGATATGTTTTTTCTTTCTGCTGAATCAGTGTGAATCATGTCAGCTTGTTTTAAACTTTTCAGGACAAATCACAAAATTATTTCCAGAAAGACTTTATTGGTCACAGAGAAAATTACACACTAGCAACATCTGCAGTATTACAACAAGAAAAGAATACGTTTGTGGCCTAATGTTCAAACTAATTTTCGTGTATGTGGAATATAGGAATCTGTTGAACAGTTGTTTACTTACTTGTTCATGATCATTAAAGCCATATTAGCTAAAACCATCACAAAGCTTTTTAAAACTTCTTTTGGTCTATGACTTACTTAAAGTTATCCCAAAACTAAACGGTCTGGATTTTTCAGTTTTGGCATCAGATAATGGGAATGGCATCGGTAGTAGTAGTAATATGAACAGAAATTAATTATGAAGGGCAGATATGAAGTGTTACTTAATTGTTCCTGGTTTTGGATTGAGTAGTAATTGAGCCATGCTAATGGGCTACATTAAAGTAGGCAGCAAAGGAATGGGCAGTTTGAGGGATGGAATGGAAGCAATCTTCTTTTGTTAGTTTTCCTTGTTTCATCAGTCTCACAGGCTTAAGGTGCCTTATAGTAGAGGGAAAGGTTAGGAGCAAGGCTTTCTACAGATATATAGCAAGACTGAGCAATGGTCCACCCATTCAGTTCAGACTAAGGTGTGGGCAGATGCAGCACTCTGTACCTAATCTGCATGATCTAATAATGTTTGATCAGAAGGAGGAAAGATATTGGAACTGCTGTGGAAAAGTCATTTAATCTACTCTTTGTTCAAAGCTTATTTAGAAAAATTGGAGATTATCCATTTTTGCACTAAATTCATGCTTTCCTATGTTATTACACTACCTTCAAGTAATTGTATAATTCAAGTGTTCTTAATCTAAGTGCAAATGTATTATTTATTGATTGTAAATGACAAATACTTATTAATTTACTCTTAACTGCTCATCTGAATTAAATTTAAAATATCAATTGAAATGTGCTTTAATATGGAATCACACTGAAGCTAGCTTTGCTAAATCACCAATTTGGAGGTTTTCCATCTGGAATTGTAATGAATTGGGGACCGGTGGTAACAGAAGCCAGCCAATGGAAAGCTTCCCTCTGCTGACTTGGCAGCGGTAGACAAAATTCCTGAGTGGGCACATCCATCTATCATCTCCTGTCTGCTGTACCAGCATTCTCATCTCCCAGTGAGATCTAATCCATGAAAAACAAATACTTGCCTGAAGATCGACAACTTCAAAATACAATTTCACAATGTCTTTGCAATTTTGCAAGGTTCTGAGGGCTTCTTCCCACAGAAAAAGATATACTTTTCGATTGAAAACACCTCAATTCTGGAGGTGGCAAAAGTAAACAACCCAGGCAGATCTTGATGCTGCTCAGGGAATCACCACTGTCAGAGTTGGGACCCATATATGTCCATGATGACAGACAAAAATTCAAAGACTGGAAGATTCCACCCAGAGTTGTAACATCCCTAAGTTATGCTATTGTGAATTATATATTGAGAAGAACAGCATACTCCTCACTAGAGAAAGCTCAAAACCTTGAAGATGAGAGAATCCTTCGGGGAGACATCAAACTTTCTTATTCTGTATGTAGTTGTGCATGATGTGAATCATATGAAAGAGCTTTGGTAATTAGATTTTTGCGATCTTGTACTTCACAATATTCAGAATACCCACCAAAGAATTTTATTCAGGGAAAGCAGCCAAGGTGATACAATCTGAAATCCTGGAAAGACTGGGCTGAAGGAATATTTTGTGTTGGGAAAATAATCCCTTCCTGACCCACATTTTTCTCTTTTACTGACCCACATTTTTCTCTATTGATGTCAATTTAATCCCTTTGTCTCTTATATCAGCAGCATTTCCTCAGATAACACTGTTAAAGACTGTTTGGTTCCAATTCAATGCTTGCAAAACAATCAATGTACCAACATTCTTTCAATCTGCCTAATAAATCTGTGATGCCCTTTGTTTGTTTGTTAAGAGAGGAAACAACTGCAATGGTTTGAACCCTTTGCCTTGTGTTCTGATTAGAAATCTTTCTTTCCTCAAAATCATGTTCAACATTTGGCACTTGGGTTAAAGCAAAGAGCAGAGTTGCTGTACTAATGAAAAGTGCTCAGGTTTCTGGACTATGCGTCAGAGCTTGGAGAGCAAAACACACCATGATAGAAACTGTTAACTCTAGGGTTCATTTGTCTTGGCCAGGGAAATGAGTCCACAAGGAAGTCTATCTGGAATCAAGATTAGGTGTAATTTGTAATGTCTCTGTCTTCACTCTTGCACTTACTGTTGTCAAGCATGTGAGCAGGACCTTGGAATTTAGTGCATTATTGAAAAATTCCATCACTGGCCTGGTTTGGCTTTCCTATTCTGCTGAATGCCAATTAAACTTGCATTGATGTACTGGCAATCAAACATATTGACAACATATTGCTCCACAAAAGGCAACTGGTCAGTCAGAGGCAGATGAGCTAACTGTTAGAGTGGATTTAGAATATGATGTGAAAGTTTTAACCAAAAGAATGCCTTCACTTGAGGGGTCTTTGCAGTAGAAATAACAGGTTATATTTAATGGAAGTGGAAAAAAGTGCAGATAAGTTTCAATGTTATCTGTTTTGCATTCACACCAAAAGTTACATTAACACGGTCATATCTAAGCCAGGGTTAATAACTCATGCTCAGGATTTTAAAACACGTTAATTTTTTTCCAAGGATTGTCCCATCTTCTTTTTTTCCCTAATTTATTGTGTTATGTTTGAAATTATAAGCAGTCACTGCACAATGCATTCCTCTATTCTTCAGCTTATTAAGGATGAAATGGACCTCTATGGTGCCTGGCTCAAGCTATTACGTGACAGGATGTACATAGCTGCTCACCGCTGCCATGATGTTGTGCTATATGCACCACTGGAGTCATATTTAAGCCTCAGCTTAAAGCCCAGTCATTTCAAGGAAAATAGCCTGTGTTCAGGGGATCCCAGCACAGTAGGCCAAGTGTAGCCTCCAATACCAGTTCAGAGCTTGGACATGGCCAGTCAGCTGCTCAGGGTGATCAGATTCAGGATTCTTTCCTCATAATAGGTGAGGAGCCGGCTGTTGGGCAGCCCACTGCTGTTTTAAATCGTTCTGCCCTATTGATTTCCTCCTTGAATGAGAAAGAGTTAAGTATTAAGAGTGATAACCCGAGTGGGTGGTACAGTTATTTTTGGTGCAGATAGGAAGTGTCCTGAGTGAGTGAATGAAAAGGCAGCAGAGAGAGTAGGCAAGGCCAGTGATGTTAGCTGAGAGGGAGTAAATGTTGTATGCACTAATGAGAATGGCAGAGCATGAGACTTGGTGCAAGGTGGGTACAGTAGCAAAGATAGATTTAGTGCGTGGTTTTGGAGAGAAGACGGTACCACTTATGCTGGCAGAGTAGAGAACATCATTGAGTTTCTTTATGTGTTGCAGGTCATTCCTCCAAAAGGCTTGGATTGCACTGACTTAGCTAGGAACCAGGTTTTGTGGTCTCCATTGTTGGTCCTGAAGGAGGAGGAGGTTCCATCTGTGCATCACCCTGTCTAGCAGGACCTCTAGGCCTCTGCCTGCAAAGCACAGCACTTTTTAACCCCTGTGTGCCATGTCAGGAACCGTGTAAGTCATCTTCAGAATCCCAATGCATATCTTTGTGTATAGAGGGTTTTTGAGGACAGCACAGGCAGAAGAGATGTCAGTCTTTTGGCAGGTATCAGGTGAGTGGTGAGTTGTTCTGGGAGCAGCCGATGATAAAATGGGGTTAGAATCAGATGAGGAAGAGCAGTGATTAATGAAATGTGCTTAGAAAATCACAGTGATAAATCTTGCTGGACTTCAAGGTGAGAATCCCTTCAAAAAATTTAACACCCACTTGCATTGAGTCGAAGAACTATAAGATTCCGTCCAATTTGTTAATTTTTAAAGCCTCACTATCTTTCTAACATGACAATGTAACGAGAACTTTGAGGTAAAACCTGGTGAGGTCTGGAGTCAAGGCCCTGATTTATTCCTACAATCTGTAATGCTGAGCATTTTAGTTCTTTAATTTTCTAATTAAGCTTTTCATAAGAACCTGTACAGAAGAATCTATACCTAGGTACCTTTGTACCTAAGATGATGCCATAAGCAGCAACCTGTAAACTTTTCACTTTGAGTACATGTGACAATAAAGTTCATTCATTCATTTATGATTTGTTCAGAATAAAGTTCAATGAAAGTCTCATTCCAGATTTTTTTTGTCTTTATATTCTGATTAAATATTCCTAATACTTTAAATAAAACAGAAAACTCCTTTTATTGACAGCAAACTTCTCAATAGGAGCCAGTTAACCTTTTCTCTATTTCAGAGAGTCTGGAGCTTGTATCATCAGCAACGTAGCATTGAGCCCTGCCCTTCCATATCTTAATAGCTGAAATGCTGCTGCAAAATAATGTGACAGAAAGGACCTTTTCCAAATACAGCTGATGTGTTTGTGGCTGGGCTACAATTGCCATAGGTTTGGGAAACCATGATAAGTCAGAGTTGCAAACAGACTTGCGATCAAATCAGGTTGGTCACTCACGGGAGTATATGTCAGACTTCCAAATGTATTCTCACATTTCCTTTACAGGGCAAAATCAATTTGCTGATACAGTGCTGACAACTACACCAGAATCTATTCATGCTTAGGCAAAATATAATAATAATTATAGCTCATGACTGAAACAGCACAAAGACCAACGATGTAAAATGTTTTATAAAATATATTAAATCCATATAATTTTTTAAAGCAAATGTTTTTAGTTAAAGTGGGAATGTTGTGTAAATAATAACACATGAGGTGATAGTTAACATTTATTAATAATGAACGGAATAGAAAATAAAACCCCCTGCAGAAAGTCTGTCTGTTTTTGGCACCTGACAGCAATTATAAAAGATAACTTCAACTGCTTCATCAAACCAATAATTTTTTATTAGGACAAAGCGTTCTCCAGCTGGGAGTCAGGCAAAGGTTCTCTGAACTGCTGATTGTCTTTATAATTTCACCATTTGCAGTCCATCTTGAACTGACACAAGTCTAAGATATATCTTTTATCCAATACCAAATGTCTTTGATCATGTTTGTGATATTCGTCAATTATTTCTTGTGTCACAATTTGATCATATATAGCAGTTCGATTTTCTCAAGCTTGTGATACACATGAATGCTGTATTTTTAAAATGTGTTATCCCTTACAAAGTAAGGGTCTGCATTTCTGTGTTCAGTGTCTTTTTTTACCTTCTCGTTATACAGGTGATCATAAATATCATTGAAGCTCCCAATTAGTTTTGCATGCCATATCATGAAATGATAGAGGAAGGGGTGTCATATTTCTTGTATAAGACACTCAGAGGCTTATGACAGAGTCTACTATTTTTGCTCATTTGTACCTTTACCCATAATCAAACTTGGTATCTTCCCACACACCCCGTTCCTGCCCTAAATGGTGCAGTCGCCAGCGTTCCTCTTGCTCAACCCACCTTCACTTCAGCTTGTCACCAATGCCCTAATTCACCAATGCCCTAATTCTAGAATTGAATGGGAATGGGAATGCACGCAATGTTCTTTTAGTACCCAAAGCCCTTAGTTGACATGACCCCCAACCCCCCAAAGACTCCTCCTAGTATTAGGCAATTTCATTTCTCCAGGTGAACTTGCAGAATTCTCCCAGACATTCCATATTCTCTCCTCTATCAACCAATTTGTTGTCAGCTGCTGACCAAATCTTCTCATCAGTGTCTCTCAAGGCATAATAGAAGGTTGTGCCTATAATGCTGCTCCTTTAGTCCTGCTGTTTGTTGTGGTCCCAGGCCAATCACCATTTTTATTGCTGCTTCCTAAACTATGAAATGAATTTAAAATGACAGTTGGAAGTGTCCTAAATTGATAACTAGCTTAGAATTGCTCAATAGCCTTTTAACTTGTTTTAAATTATTTCATTGTGATATGTTACGGCACTTGAGAAGATTAGAAGCAAAGCTGAAACAAAGTATCAGAACAATAATTCAATCAGGAATGGTCATGATTGAGTGTACAAAAGAAGATATACAGATAGTGTTATTTAAAATATTCCACATTAAGAGTGAATGCAAATTATATATTTTATCATTCATAATTCATTTATAGCCCACAAAATCACGTATTATTGTAAAAATCTCAAAGGAAATACATCTTTAAGACCATTATATGATATCTTGTGACTTTCCAGTATAAAAATCCTCATGTCACTTTAAAAGCGCAGTACAATGGAGTCAGTGCTGTGTGTAGTGTGTCAGTCAGCCATATGCCCTGTTACAGTCATGTACTGAAGCTGTAACATTACCAAGTACAGTACAGAATCCAGATTATGGGCAAGTTGGTGTTGTTAATAAATTCCAAGACATCTGTCTCAAATGAAACCTAAGGTTCAACCTTACGGTTTTTGGCAAAGTCCAAATTTTGTCATTTTTTTGGGGAGTTATTTGCCACAAAGCCGAGCAGGTTCTTTCACTGTGTCTTCATAAACCTGATTCAATACTTACCTAAAGATGCTCCTATAGCATCTATCACAAAGTGTCATGATTTGGAAAAAGTGGTAATGAAAACCTTTGGCTCTGGCTAAGCTGCCAATGCAATACTAGTCATTGCAAAGCAAGGTAAGACAGAGTGAGGCATGGATGCTGAAAGCATGCAGGTAGATGCTAAGAGATCTAGACTGGTCCATTCTGTAAGCTGGGTACCTGCCTGTGTGCACAAAATATCCCAACTGCAGCCTTCTCAATGCTAGTTGCTCGTGTGTCATATAATAGAGGCCTGTGCTTCCTTAAATATCACACAGGTACCATGGGGGTTGTGATGGGTTGGCAGATGCTGAATGCCAATGTCTGCAAATGAAGGGAGCAAGTGGCTAGTGTTCATGGATAATGCCCTCAAGTTGCAGCTGCTTTCTGTCTAGCTTAGTGATCATTTGGATCAAGCGGTGAGCTGAATCTGTCAAATACATGCTCTTGGCTCCTTTGCAAGTTTTATCGACATCAGATTTGTTTGGTGAGTTAAGTTGTGCCATTAACAAAGTATTAATAATCAATCTGTAATGATTGTCAATTAGCAACTTGTCACTGCCGAGTGGACATCTCACTTCACCTCTTGTGAAAAGTATAGAAGATGGCATAAGTTGCTCCCAATGCCCGGAAGGGCCTTCCTGGACTTGTCAATTGATTCTGCCAGACATCTTGCTATGGCCCATGATAGTCAGGTCTATGTAAGGTTCTGCAGCTAATATTCACTGTTTGAAAGCTTAAACATTTGGAAAATGGAGACAAGAGACTTCCAGCATGCAAAACATTTAAACTGTGATCCAGTAGGTTGACTCAGCACACCTGTAAAATTAGTTTGACACTGCAATGGATTTATTCTGTAGAACATTTAGGGCAGTGAACCCTGATTGTGATTCCCAGTTGAGAGTTCAAATTGTCATGCACTAATGCTGATTGGGAATGCGGGAGCATCCTGAAGGAGTTAGGTGTCACGAGGTTGGGTATGTTTCAAAATAGGATTGAGAGTTAACTCCTGTTTCTTCAGCTTGTGAAGGAAATTGAAATGTAAAGATTACCATTTTCTTATTGCACTTTCAACTCCTGTAACTTAATTGTCCTGACATGTTAAACTTTGAAACTAAGTTTGTGTAGTATTGATACACTGCTACTTACTCACCATGTTATCATTGCATGTCATTTGTGCAGCATACTGTGTGTCACTAGCTTTGTTGCAGACTGGTAGGTCTCAGAAGCCCCAGTTGTCATCCAGTTTGATGATAAGATTTAGGAACAAATTACTGTGGGTGCTGGAATCTGTACTGAAAACAACAGATGCTGGAGATCACAGCGGGCCAGATAGCCTTCCTGGAGAGAGAGCAGGCTAACGAAACAAAGCTCTGATGAAGAGTCATCTCCACTTGATACGTTAGCTTACTCTCTCTCCGTTTGACCCGCTGCTGTTAGGTTGCATAGACACTATATCCTTAATATCATACTTGTCACATCCAACTTAATATTGGACCTATCAATCAACCAATGCTCAGGTTTTCTTTTGCAGCTAAAGATGTGTACTGCAGAATTCTCCTGTTTCTTTCTCCATCCTCTACTTTCTTGTCTTTGGAACATACACCAACATTGTGTTCTTTTATCCAAAATACTCCAACCATTTTTCACAAAGCTGGGTGCTTTCAGACAGGATCATGGGAAACCTCTTGCAAATACTTAAGAAGGAAATGCCTGTCTCAGGAAAAAAAAGACATTTTCCTTCCACAGAACAGCAGATTGTTCATACAAATTTCAGATACATCAGAGTCTGAAATAGGCTCAGTGAATGACAGCTGTAGAGATGGAAATTTACCAGACTTATGGGAATTTTTTAATTGAGGTGCGAATATGATGCTAAGGGAATTTCAGCTTGAGAACACGAAGGAGGCTTTTCCAAATGTAATGCCTTGAAGAACAGACATTCTCCAAATATAGAAAGATCAGGAAAAATTGTCCAAGTCAGTTTATATGTAAGATGCCTCCAATAACCTAAAAATTCACAGTGCTCAATTAGTGCCTTTCTCATTAATGCATTGCTTGGATCTCCCTGGATTTTATCCATTACATAATACCAATTCTTTCCCCTTTTTAAAAGCTAACCAAAGCTCATTTTTACAGGCATGCAAGGTAAAACATAATGCCCTTGAGATCGAGTGGTGGTGCAAAGGGATGTTTGGGGCAGGAAGTCAGCGTTAGTGACCTTGTGACTTTCCTGACACACCCCAAATGAAGTCTTGAGCAGAAAGGGGTGAGCTGTTCCTGCCCATTTCTCAACCAATTGAGAGTCTTAGTTAGCCCCTTGGGGGACACTTGCTGGCTTCAATCTGCACCCATTGGTGGTTGACCATCAATGGGCACTGGGAGACAGTTTGGAGGATGTGGTGGGAGGGCTGCGATCAACTTCATTGGGCAGGCCACCCTGTATACACTAGAGGGTTTGCTTGATTGGCTAATGCACTTGGAGATGGGCCAACATTGTGTAGGCAACAGGGAACTCTGTTAAGAATGTAAGAACTAGGAGTAGGATCAGGCATATTTAACCCCTCGAGCTTGATCTACAATTTGATCTACATTTTGATTGATCTCATCTTAGCCTCACTTTCCTGACTGCTCTCCATAACCCTTCAACCCATTAGTCATTAAAGATCTGTTTGTCTCCTCCTCAAATTTATTCAATGTCCCGACATCCACAGCACTGTGTGGTATTGAATTGCACAAATTCATGACCCTTTGAGAGAAAAATGAATGCCAGTCCGATAGGTACTTGATTGGCTTTTAATTGATTGGTATTGCGGTGCCTGAAAATTATTGATTGTGACAAGGTTTCAACTGGCCCTGCAGTTGGTGACAAGTTCATTCCTGTGGCCATTAAGTAAAGCACAAAGCTGCTTAAAGCAGTTTCCAGCCATTTTGAGATTAGCCTGGTATTTAGGAATTTTATAAATGTATTGCACATTACTTACTTCTTTGGCACCAGGTTCTCTTTTGTTCAGCTTCAGCCTTACTAATGTCCTGCTCTCATTTCAAGACTTTGTCCAAGGCTTTCAGGCAGGTTTCTGTCCACTCCTCCACCCCTTGTTAAGCAGGCATCAGCTTTATGTCTCAAACCAGCACGAGACACCAGAGCATGCTCAGCTTCAGGTTCTGTCAATATCAGGAAGCATATTAATCAGCAACATCTGCACATTTATTTGACTCCACTACCACTCTTACCCCTTGTGGAGGGAGTACAGAATTAGGAGCACAGTTTACGAATAAGGAGTCTCCACATTTAAGACTGAGATGAGGATTAAATTTTGTCTCTGAGAGGATTGGTAGTCTTTGAAATTCCAAACCCCAGGATAATTAACCATACTCAAAGCTGAGGTAGACAGATGTTTGATCCACAAGGATATTCCAAGTAATCTGTTTCAAGGCTGCTTCAAACTAAAATGAAAGCAAATTACAACAGAGATAGAGTAAACATGTCTATGATTTCTTACTAATATGCTTTGGGCAAATTCATTTCTCTGTACACCACCATTTACATACAAAAAAAAACTTGCCATGCTGTTCCATTTGCAGCTGTAAGTTATCCAAGTTGCCTTTATATATCTGGTCAATGGAATTGCACAAATAAAATTGTGCAAAATTGAACAAATAGGGGCTGAAAAACTGATTTTTTTTATATAAGTAGTTCAAAAAGAGAGGGGATCAAGTGGAAAGGGTGGAAAAGATATCCAAACCAAAAGACAAAGAGAGTGTGAATGATGGTAGAAAACTGATATAATGAAGAATAATTGGGAATGGTAAATGTTCATTGCAGAAAATAGGTCAGCTCTGAGAGAGCAGTCTCATGAAAACAGGCTCTGGTGGAGGTGATGGGGGGGTGGTGGAGCGTTGGGGGATGGGAGTGAATGGTACCAAAAAAAATGGTGGATGGAGCTCATGGCCTGAAGTTGTACTCAGTATTAAAACCTGAAGATCGTAAAGTGCCAAAAGAGAAGATGAGGTTCCCCTTCAGCTTGCACTTCACTGGAACACTGCGTCAGACCTAGGATAGAACTATTAGCACGAGAGCAAGAAGGTGCGTTGAAATGGCAAGGAACCTAACAGGTTGAACAAATTCTTTGGATGTAATGGCTGTGTTTGGCAAAGCAGTCACCCACTCTGCATTTGGTCTTGCCAATGTGGAGGAATTGCATTGTGAGCAGCAAATGAAGGAGATTAGATTAAGAAACAACATTTCATGTTCAATTTTTCTTTGCCTAATTCAATCCATCTCAGCTTCACATTCTTGACACCATATTTTAAACAAGCTGATTAATGATTACCCTGAAAGCGAGTCACAACAGTGTAAATGTCATATGACTACAGCTAGCCAGCCAGTGTACAATGTACAATTGCATTTCTTCAAAAGAAGTCAGCTCAGATAACAATCATGTAAACTTGAAACTTTAGCTTGCTCTCTCCATGGATGCTGTCTGATCTGTTGTGATCTCCAGCATTTGTTGTTTTCAGTACGGATTCCAGCATCTGCAGTAATTTATTCCTCCAAAAGGAGGCCATGGGTTATAGAAAGCAGTCAGGAAAGTGGAGTTGAAGCTGTGGTCAGATCAGCGAACGTTTGACTGAGAAATGGGGTGGTGAGGATTCAAGGGACTAAAGAGCTGACTCTTGCTCTTATTTCTTATGTTCTTGCACTATCCCCTCTTCTACTTCTGTGTTTTTGGTGCATGCTGCAGTCACATTGGAAATGAAAGGATGACACTACCCTCCTCCCTCCAAGTTTTACAGTGCCTACTGCAAGCAGTCATTCTTAATTAACAATTTGTTGACAAATTCTATCAACATCCAGGTTGTGGTTTGCTGCATCCAATCAGAATTTGAACATTTAACAGGAGACTGTAGTTTTCAACTGTGTTGACCTTGGTTTTGATCTTGTAAAATGAAAAGACCATTGACAGAACTCAATGAATTCAACGCTAATTTCAGAAACTGAAATACCCCGTTACTTTGGAAATTGTAATTTTGTATTTCTCAAGTCTTTCTTATATTCCCCAAGGTTCATAATTTTTTTTAAGAAATGAATTCTGCAGCAGCCGGCTAGGTTCTAGTTTCATGAAATGGGAGTGGGCGGACCTCAAACGAATCTGAGCATCACAATCTTGGCCAACGTCTTCTCTCCTACATCTGGTTAGCAAGAAAAAACCTCAACCCCTAGCATAAAATTCTGGCAGCTTCATTCTGGCTTTGTTGCATGAAGCTATGTTCATTTAGTGTGAAACCCAACTGTGCACTGGGGGAATTCCCTGTATCCTTTCCAGATAACAGCGTTGCCACCATTCACAGCACAATTAATGAAGTTTTGTTTTCCAGCCATTATAAAATTAATTGCTGTAGAACAGGATGGACTCTAGAAATTTCATGAAGTCCTTCCTAAAATTTAAGTTGCTGTAATTTGCTTCATTACAGAACCATAACACATTAATATGTTTCTGAATGTTGTACATAACATTAAATACCTCTCACGTGGTCCATCAGGAAATATTTTGGTGATAATTTTGAAAATGCTGTAGGCTTAAGATACAGCATCTTTCGAAAAATATGTTAATAAATATTTCCAAATGTTGCCTGATTTTATCTTTGTCCATGTATTTTATCTGTAGAACAGTCTGTTTATACTTCACGTTGCCAGAAAAATATTAATTACCACATTGGGATCTGAATCGACGTAAATGAAATGTTTTGATTTATGCAGCCATATAAAAATGTTATCTGAGCGATAAATCTCAGAAATGAATCTGGTTATGGATCTATGCTTCCCTGCATTCCTATTTTTGGTGACAGGATGATCAGCTTCATGGGTTTCAAAAAAAATCATTGCAGTGAATCCAGTTACTAAAATGACACTTAGCCTACTCCACACTGCTTTTCATTTTAAATAGTTGAGTTGCTCATGGAGATGGGACAATTAATATTGACAAGGAATAGTACTGCCTAGACATTATTGAGCATACAGTACTCAAAGCCTGGCCTCCCAAGGTGAATATAGTAATATTGGAAAGGCTGGTCTCCTCCTTATCACATGGAGATGGGCGAGGAGAAAATTCTAAACTTGGGGCATTGAGTGCACCTTTGAGGTTGTTCCCACCTCTAGGCAATCTTGCTGGAGGCATGACAATGAAGACAGCAATCACCTCCCTAAGAGTGGTAGGTAGTCAGTTTGAATAGTGAAGTGGCCCTTACTGAGGCCAAAGGCTAGTCAGTAGCTGGAGGCAGCTTGCTGGATGCTGTCTGGTGGTTCTGCGAGGCCTTCTGTTTTAAAATTGGTTACAGCAGCTGCGATATTTAGTGGTCCATTGCTCCAGCCTCATGCCCTCTGTGGAGTGGCTTTTGTTCTGCATGCATGGCCTGGCAGCTTAGCCAATGTGGAGAAAGTGAGGACTGCAGATGCTGGAGTACCAGAGTTGAAAAATGTGGTGATGAAAAAGCACAGCAGGCCAGGCATCATCCGAGGAGCAGGAGGATCGATGTTTTGGGCATAAGCCCTTCTTCAGGAATGAGGCTGGTGTGCCAAGCGGGCTGAGATAAAAGGTAGGGGGAAGGGAATTTGGGGGAGGGGTGCTGGGAATACGATAGGTGGAAGGAGGTGAGGGTGAGGGTGATAGGCTGGAGAGGGGGTGGGGGCGGAGAGGTCGGGAAGAAGATTGCAGGTCAAGAGGGCGGTGCTGAATCTGAGGGTTAGGACTGAGATAAGGTGGGGAGAGGGGAAATGAGGAAGCTGGAGAAATCTACATTCATCCCGTGTGGTTGGAGGGTTCCTAGGCAGAAGATGAGGTGCTCTTCCTCCAGGCATCGTGTGGCCAGGGTCTGGCGATGGAGGAGGCCAAGGACCTGCATGTCATTGGCGGAGTGGGAGGGGGAGTTAAAGTGTTCAGCTACAGGATGGTTGGGTTGGTTAGTGCGGGTGTCCCAGAGGTGTTCCCTGAAACATTCCAAGTAGGCAGCCTGTCTCCCCAGTGTAGAGGAGACCACATTGGGTGCAGTGGATACAGTAAGTGATGTGTGTGGAGGTGCAGGTGAATTTGCGATGGATATAGAAGGATCCATTGGGGCCTTGGAGGGAGGTGACGGGGGAGGTGTGGGTGCATGTTTTGCACTTCTTGCGATTGCAGGGGAAGGTGCCAGGAGTGGAGGTTGGGTTGGTGGGGGGTGTGGACCTGACGAGGGAGTGCTCCCTCCCACTCCCTCGTCGCACCCCTATCAGCATTCAGGAGAAACCACTCCCTCCGTGACTCCCTCATCACCTGCACATCCACACACATCATTTACTGTATCCGCTGCACCCAATGTGATCTCCTCTACACTGGGGAGACAGGCTTCCTACTTGCGGAACGTTTCAGGGAACACCTCTTGGACACCCACACCAACCAATCCAACCGCCCCGTGGCTGAATACTTTAACTCCCCCTCCCACTCTGCCAATGACATGCAGGTCCTTGGCCTCCTCCTTTGCCAGTCCCTGGCCACACGACACCTGGAGGAAGAGCACCTCATCTTCCACCTAGGAACACTCCAACCACACGAGATGAATGTAGATTTCTCCAGCTTCCTCATTTCCCCTCCCCCCACCTTATCTCAGTCCCAACCCTCAGATTCAGCACCATCCTCTTGACCTGCAATCTTCTTCCCGACCTCTCCGCCCCCACCCCCTCTCCGGCCTATCACCCTCACCCTCATCTCCTTCCACCTATTGTATTCCCAGCACCCCTCCCGCAAATTCCCGCCCCCCCCTACCTTTTATCTCAGCCTGCTTGGCACACCAGCCTCATTCCTGAAGAAGGGCTTCTGCCCGAAACATCGATCCTCCTGCTCCTCGGATGCTGCCTGGCCTGCTGTGTTTTTCCAGCACCACATTTTTCAAAGCTTGGCCAATGTTAAAATATTGGGGGTACTTCACCTCAAGATCCCTCTCAGTTCCCCTTTCACAGCCTCTTGCTCATCTCTGCCTTTGCAACTGCCATCCATCTAAAGTTATAGGTTCCCTTTTAGCACAGCAACTTCAGGAACGTCTTTACTGTCCTCAAGTGGATGGTGTTCCAGAAAGCAGCCTCTTAATTGGACCCTTCTGGGAAGATCTCACAGGCTGATAGTCTACAAGAAGCACTAGCTAGGAATTCAACAATGGTCCTACACAGTGAATATCCTTAAAGGGACAAGATTCTCATTTCCCCTCCGTAGCACAGTGGTTAGCACTGCTGCCTCACAGTGCCAGAGACCCGGGTTCAATTCCCACCTCAGGCGACTGACTGTGTGGGGTTTGCACATTCTCCCCGTGTCTGCGTGGGTTTCCTCCGGGTGCTCCGGTTTCCTCCCACAATCACAAAGATGTGCAGGTTAGGTAAATTGGCCATGCTAAATTGCCTGTAGTGTTAGGTAAGGGGTAAATGTAGGGGTATAGGTGGGTTGCGCTTTGGCGGGGCGGTGTGGACTTGTTGGGCCGAAGGGCCTGTTTCCACACTGTAAGTAATCTAATTCTGCCCACTGTGTACATGAGCTGAAACATGAGTCAGTCCAGTCAGACTAGTTAGGGGAAAAGGTTGCAGTTACATCACTGGTTTCAACACAGAAACTTCTCATCACTGTCTTACATGGGTGACCTCATATCCTAAATTTGCCAGTTCAATTATTTGTTGTTAATAATCTTTCAGTCCTATGTTAGAACTGCTACAAATTGCCAAAGTCAAAATATAGATTGGCAATTCTCCCAGATTGATTGAGAGTCTTGTAGAATCGAGGCTTGATCTCCCAGTGAGGTTACCAGCAATCTAGCCTGTCCACCTCAGACTGTGGAGAAATATTGTCACAAACTCCATGGAATTTGACCAAAAACTGAGAAAAAAATGAAAAGTCAAGCATAGTTTGAGAAGAAAGGTAAAGAAATTAGATTCCCTACACTGTGGAAACAGGCCCTTCAGCCCAACAAGTCCACACCAACCCTCCCAAGAGTAACCCACCCAGTTCCACTTCCCTCTGACCAATGCATCTAATACTATGGGCAATTTAGGATGGCCAATTCACCTGACCTGCACATCTTTTGGATTGTGGGAGGAAACCAGAGTACCTGGAGGAAACCCATGCAGACACGGGGAGAATGTGCAAACTCCACACAGACAGTTGCCCAATGCTGAACTCAAACGTGGAACCCTGGTGCTGTTGAGGCAGCAGTGCTAACCACTGAGCCACTGTGCCGTCCATTAGTTTTTCACTCTGTAGTATTTGAACTCTTCCCAGTTTGTCTTGCAAAGGAGTTTAGCCTAGACAGGCCCTTGAACAATTGTTAACAGGAAAGAAGGAAGTGCAGGGCAGGAGAACATACCAAAACAATGCTTCCAACAATGATGGACTGTACAGATGGATACCATGCAGAGATCAAAACAGGGGTTAACATAAAGAAACATAGGACACGTGCGATTGAAAGGATTAGGAACAGGCAAGATTCTCTTGGCAGAGTACAAACATTCAGCAGTAATCCAAAGATAGCTCAAGACTGGATTACCCAGACTTACAATAATGATATATTGTGCTAGAATTTGTCTCACTGAATTCCTTGTACCATACAAAATGCAAAAACTGAAATATTTTAGGCAGTCTTTGTAAAATGTACATGATGGAATCTCATATGTTCAAATATGATCATGATTAAACCATCCGGAATGTGTTCAATGAGAGTTGGAAATCCTACAGACAGATGGAGCTGGGGTGTCTGGCTTCATTATGTGCCCCCAATGACTCCTCAGTTGAAATCCAGCCTATTTTCTGTTTTACAGAATGAGAACAAACTAAGATCTGGTGACTCTATTAAAATTGAAACAGTGTAGGGTATGGATATGAGATCAGCTTGGCTCAAGATCTACAAACCAATTGGGTTTGGTCCTCTAGCTGAACACTCCACAGATGTCACAGACTGTGAATTTTGGAAGCGTTTTGTTCTGCATACTCCGGGAGGACCTTCTCTGGACACATGCCGAACTAGGTTTTCAGGAATGTTGCTCTTCTCAAGGTCAGACTTTGAAAGCTTGATTTTTAAAACCTCATGTGCTAGATTCAGTGTAAAACCCCAGCCTAAACTGACATAGTGAACTGATTGTCCATAGTAGGAACTGAATCTTGATTTCTGTTGGTGAAGCAGGTAGTTTCTATTGGGCTGGTTAATGTGCAATGGCAGTTTTACACACAGTGGCAGATGAAAAGGTTACCCTTACAATTACTCATGATGTGGAGATGCCGGTGTTGGACTGGGCTGGACAAAGTTAAAAATCACACAACACCAGGGTATAGTCCAACTGGTTTATTTGGAAGCACTAGCTTTCGGAGCACTGCTCCATCATCAGATCCCATTGCTACCTGATGAAGGAGCAGCACTCTGAAAGCTAGTGCTTCCAAATAAACCTGCTGGGCTATAACCTAGTGTTCTGTGATTTTTAACTTACAAATACTCAGCAGTCTTGACAGTAACTGAACATTTTGCACATGAATCCACCTTAAACTGGTGCTCTCTCTAAGAAATGCAGATGTACAAGTCAGACCTTCCTGCATACTATACACCAATGTTATAAACTGCCTGAATGAGCTTCTGATAGTTGTCATCGAGGGGACAGAGTTAGTGACAAATGGAGGGTGCATGTGGTGAGATTGAGGACACTGCCTTTGGTCTTTATGCATGCATGAATAGTCAGTGGAACATGCAATTGACAATTTCTCAGAGGAGCTGAATCCTTCTGAGGGTGCACAGATACAGGATTATTACTTTTGTTGAGCTATCACTTCAATGAGTCGAGATAAGCAGTTAGCTTTCAGCTAGTGACTCATTTCACGTGTGAGTATAAGCAGATGTGATGCAATGACTACAGCAGCTGACAGTTTTGGAGAGCGCAGTTCTTTCCAAAGTTTGCTCAGCTGCACACTCACACTCTCCCTGGGGGGGTGGGTCATCACAGTGATAAGAATAGTTATCGAGGGCTAGCAGAACACCTGCAATATAACAGAGAGACCTATCATGTATATTGTCCACAGAGAATGGAGGATGCAAGTTCAAGCATCAATGGATTGCTATCGCAAACGGATATTACTTATCCAACATCCATACTTACCTGGTTCACTAATGTCCTTTAGAGAAGGAAATCTGCCATCCTTACCTGAGCTGGCCTACATGTGACTCCAGACCTACAGCAATGTGGTTGACTCTCAACTGTCCTCTGGGGATGGGCAATAAATGCTGACCTAGCCATTGATGCCCATATCCCGTGAATGAATTAAAACCTTTTTTACAGCGACTGGATGAGAAGTGATTTCTTGAAAATATATACTGGGAAGACTAAAGTAATTATCTTTGATCCCTAACATAATCTCCAGTCCAAAGTTTCGAACTCCGTCCCTCTCACTGTCAAGTTGCACTGAGTGACAAATTGAACTTTACAGCTGTAATATCCAAAGCAGTGATGTGAACAGTCTGTACTGTGGTGAGGATATGATCTTAATCTCTTCCATGTCCCCTCTTTATTGAGTGTGATTGAGGCCAAAACACGGAATGTTTTCAAAGAGGTAGCCATGATGTGGAGGTGTCAGCATTGGACTGGGGTGGGCAAGGTCAGAAGTCACATGACAGGTGAAGTACCTGATGAAGGAACAGTGCTCCCAAAAATTGCGTTTTTAAATAAGCCTGTTGGATTATAATCTAGTGTTGTGTGACTTCTGACCTTCAAGGAGGTAGGTATAGCTCTTGTGGCTAAAGGGATCAAGGGATATGGGTAGAGGACAAAGTAAGGGTACTGAGCTTGATGATCAGCAATGATCATACTGAATGGCAGAGTAGTCTCCAATGGTTGAATGTCCCTACTCCTGCTTCAATCATCTGTGTTTCTATTTGCCATGTGGAATAACATTACCAAGCAGGTTGATTGGAAAATTTCTGCCAAACACCAATCAGTCAATCATGGTACAGTGGCTTAATGGTCAGCACAGCTGCCTCACAGCACCAGGGTCCTTGGTTTAATTCCAGCATTGGTAACTGTCTGCGTGGAGATTGCTCTGGTTTCCTCCTACAATCACGACAATTTTGCTAAAATTATCCATAATGCTAAGTACGTTAGTCAGAGGAAGGGTCGTTGTGGACTTGTTGGGCCGAAGGGCCTGTTTCCACACTGTAGGGAATCGAATCAAATGTCTATTTGAAGGAGTTATTCATTGTCTGCAAGCAGCTGTCCCTTAAGTCCATTTGCAAATTTAGAAAGCTTAGGAAACTTGGACTGCTACAGAATGAAAGCAGCAAGCCAGTGCTCCAGGGATCTAACACACATGTGTAGAAACGTTTTCTTGTTTTTGGATTCCAACTGACATTGGTGGAGTACAGCCATTTGTTTGACAAATACTCCTGGTTAATTTGGGAATGTGTGAATTTTTATATTTCTAAAATTGTTGGAGCCAGCATTTGTTGTAAGCAATTTAGGAATGCCACTTCTTGTTTAGAATGATCATGGTTGAAGTTGACAGGACTGATGTCCCTGCAATCAATCTATTAGTGATCTGTTTACGCATTTATATGTGGAAGCTGTATATATTTCTGATCAGGCCTTAAAATGATCCATTGGCTTGGTGACAGTTGTCACTCAGTGCTCGTAGCCTACCTTCTAAGGCATCCTTTTATGGGTTTAAGAACTCATGAGGAATTATACCTGATGTTCGTCGATGAGCATCACAAATTAACTGGTCATTGTCACTTTGCTGTTTGTGGGAGTTTGCTGTCTGTATGTAGGCTGTACTGGTTCCTATATTATTAGTGTTGATTACACTTCACAAATACCTTGACTGGACAAGTGTTCTGTGTTGTCTGGTGACAATAAAATGCGCTATACAAATGCAGCCTTCCTTCCTTTTGTTCTTTTGAGGCAAGTTGAGGATAGTGGGTTCTATCATAACTATTGGTAGTCATCAGATCATGCAAAAAGCAAATCATGATCTCGGTGGTTGAAGATGTCCACCACTACTTGAAGTGACAATCTTCGCCTTCTAAAGCATTACTAATGCCAGGAGGGGGCACGAAAAAGGCTTGGCAGGAAGGATTAGGGAGAATCCAAAGGCATTTTACACATATGTGAGGAATAAGAGAATGATCAAAGAAAGAGTAGGGCCGATCAGAGATAGCATAGGGAACTTGTGTATAGAGTCTGGGGAGGTAGGGGAAGCCCTAAATGAGTTTTTTGCTTCTGTCTTTACTAAAGAAAAGGACCTTGTAGTGGATGAAACCATTGAGGAGCAGGTAAGCACGCTGGAATGGATAGAGATTGAGGAAGCTGATGTACGGAAAATTTTGACAAACATTTAGATTGACAAGTCGCCAGGGCCAGACCAGATTTGTTCTCGGCTGCTTTGGGAAGCGAGAAATGTGATTTCCTCACCGCTTGCCAAGATCTTTGCATCCTCGCTCTCCACCGGAGTTGTACCTGAGTACTGGAGGGAGGCAAATGTAATTCCTCTCTTCAAGAAATGAAATAGGGAAATCCCCGGCAATTACAGACCAGTAAGTCTCACGTCTGTCGTCTACAAGGTGTTAGAAAGGATTCTGAGGGATAGGATTTATAACCATCTGGAAGAGCGTGGCTTGATTAAATGCAGTCAACATGGCTTTGTGAGGGGCAGGTCATGCCTCACAAATCTTATTGAGTTCTTTGAGGATGTTACTAGACAAGTTGATGAGGGTCGAGCGGTAGATGTGGTGTATGTGGACTTCAGCAAAGCATTTGATAAGGTTCCCCATGGTAGGCTCGTTCAGAAGGTCAGGAGGAATGGGATACAGGGATATTTAGCTGTCTGGATACAGAATTGGCTGGTTGACAGAAGACAGTGAGTGGTAGTGGAAGGCAAGTATTCTGCCTGGAAGTCAGTGGTGAGTGGTGTTCCATTGGGCTGTGTTCTTGGGCCTCTACTCTTTGTAATTTTTATTAATGACTTGGATGAGGAGATTGAAGGATGGTTTAGCAGGTTTGCAGACGACACAAAGGTTGGAGGTGTCGTTGACAATATAGAGGGCTGTTGTAGGCTGCAGCGCAACATTGACAGGATGCAAAGATGGGCTGAGAGGTGGCAGATGGAGTTCAACCTGGATAAATGCGAGGTGATGCATTTTGGAAGGTCGAACTTGAAAGTTGAGTACAGGATTAAAGACAGGATTCTTGGCAGTGTGGAGGAACAGTGGGATCTTGGTGTGCAGGTACATAGATCCCTTAGAATTGCCACCCAAGTGGACAGGGTTGTTAAGAAAGCATATGGTGTTTTGGCTTTCATTAACAGGGATTGCGTTTAAGAGGCGTGAGATCTTGTTGCAGCTTTATAAAACTTTGGTTAGACCACACTTGGAATACTGTGTCCAGTTCTGGTCGCCCTATTATAGGAAAGATGTGGATGTTTGGAGAGGGTTCAGAGGAGGTTTACCAGGATGCTGCCTGGAATGGAGGGCTTGTCTTACGAAGAGAGGTTGACTGAGCTTGGACTTTTTTCATTGGAAAAAAGAAGCAAGAGAGGGGACCTAATTGAGGTGTACAAGACAATGAGAGGCATAGATAGAGTTGATAGGCAGAGACTTTTTTTCCCAGGGCAGAAATTATTTACACGAGGGATCATAGTTTTAAGCTGTTTGGCGGAAAGTATAGAGGGGATGTCAGAGGCGGGTTCTTTACACAGAGAGTTGTGAGAGCATGGAATGCATTGCCAGCAGCAGTTGTGGAAACAGGGTCATTGGGGATATTTAAGAGACTACTGGACATGCATATGGTCACAGAAATTTGAGGGTGCATACACGAGGATCAGTGGTCGGCACAACATCGTGGGCTGAAGGGCCTGTTCTGTGCTGTGCTGTTCTATGTTCTATGTTCTAATGTTTTGTGAGACCAAGCCAGCTGAGTATCTGTCTGTACATCCTTTTTGTGGGTTGTGCCTCCAGCAACCGTGCTACAGCTTCCATTTTGCAAGTCTCCACAGTAATTTGTTGCTGTTGACCGTGGTTTTCTCACACTTCATTTGAGTTCTGATCTAAAGTAGCTTTTCTTTTCTCAAAACAAGCATTTATAACAAGTCCTTTCCAAATAGGAGGTAAAGAAATCATTCTGAGTGCTGTGTACAGTATTGATTGATGCTTGCATTTGAGACTTTTGAATTAACTCCATAATTAGCCACAATATTCTCACCTCTGTTTTAATCGCAAATTCCAGAAAGCCCACAATGATAGATGTGATGATAATTTTAAATAATGTTCAAAATATTGTTAAAAACAGTCCATTTAAATATTATCACTATTCTCTCTGTGTGAATGGTTATGCACAGATTGCCAATTACACTCGCGTGAAATTCAATATTTGTTAAAAAGCTAAAAATGAATTTAGCATCTAATTCATCTAATAGGTTCAAATCAGATCATTTTGCAGCTTACATATGTAATTATATTGTTACATATCTGCTGTTTTCAATTGTGACTGGAAAATAATGTACTTGCTTTAAGTATATGTTATTTAACAGTTAACTTGATCTCATGCCAGTTCTAAATGATAGTAGTGAGACGTATCAAGTAAACACTTTGTTAGTATTTCTTTTATCAAGAATTATTATCAAGTAAGAAAAGTATTTGGAAATCTGACAAGGAATATGGTAATACTTGAGTTCACTAGGCCTCAATAATGAAAACTACTTTGTTGTAGCAACAGTAGATTTAGAAATAATTTTCCGTCTCATGACTTTCAAAATATGAACTTAGTTAATTGTTTCATTACTTCATTGTGTTTTCTGATGAAGAGCAGATATGTGTACCTCTGGTTTCCAGTTTGAATGTATGGAAGAGACAGTATCGAGTAAACTTTGCTAGTTTAAACGTGCTACAATATATTTCTGATCATGCAGTTTATTACATCTAAACATCCTTTTCCAAAAAAAAACTTTCTCTCATTGTTTCATTGCCTCCTCTTTTCTCTCTCAAAGTTAGTAATGTTTTGAGGTGTTGGACGCAGTAGAACAAAAGATCAGTACTAAATCATCCAACTGACCATTTTCATCATTGAGGAAGTTGCATATGGTCCCTCCTGCAGCATCCTCTGAGACTGTCATCTTCGGAGGAAGAATGCCAGCAATGCATGCCAGGTTCCCATGTCACCATGCCTTCAATCCTGAGGACCAGTGGATGGGGTGCTGGGTGAATGTGTCCAGCAGACCTTGAGAGTGTTGGACCTGAATCTCCATGACCAGGTGAGTGAGTCTCTCCAGCAGACTTTGAGGGTGTTGGACCTGAATCTCCATAACCAGGTGAGTGAGTCTCTCCAGCAGACTTTGAGGGTGTTGGACCTGAATCTCCATGACCAGGTGAGTGAGTCTCTCCAGCAGACTTTGAGGGTGTTGGACCTGAATCTCCATGACCAGGTGAGTGAGTCTCTCCAGCAGACTTTGAGGGTGTTGGACCTGAATCTCCATGACCAGGTGAGTGAGTCTCTCCAGCAGACTTTGAGGGTGTTGGACCTGAATCTCCATGACCAGGTGAGTGAGTCTCTCCAGCAGACTTTGAGGGTGTTGGACCTGAATCTCCATGACCAGGTGAGTGAGTCTCTCCAGCAGACTTTGAGGGTGTTGGACCTGAATCTCCATGACCATGGGGGAGCCAGGCATTCTCATGACTTCTGCACTGCTACAACTTATGGAACATAAGGTCCATTGCATCCCACACATCGGTTGAGAGTGGGGTTTTAGGAAATCACAGCAGGTCAGGCAGCATCCGAGGAGCAGGAGAATCGACATTTTGGACAAAAGCCCTTCATCAGGAATTGAATTTGCAGTAGGTACTGATCTGTTCAGATCCAGTGCGGAGTCCATGCAAGGTCAGTCGGTTCTGTAGGCTGGCACTGGGGAAGGAGATGTGGCTGTGGTAACAAGTCTGCTTCAGGACATGGCTAAAGGGCTTCAGGGCAGAGGAGGCAACCAGGGGGTTTCAGTGAGAGAGAGACTCACTGAGATCCTTGTAGAGAGAAAAGGAGGACTTCTTCAAGGTTGACATCCTTGGAAAAGGCTTTGCAGTAAGGTTATAATTAACTAGGACAAAGTGAGGACTGCAGATGCTGGAGATCAGAGTCAAGAGTGTGGTACTGGAAAAGCACAGGAGGTCAGGCAGCATCTGAGGAGCAGGAGAATCCACGTTTCAGGCAAGACCCCTTCAGTCTGTCATTCCTTTTCCTCCCTGTGCCTTTGAACAAAATCCCTGACTGCCAAAACCCCTCCTGTCTGGTGCGTACTCTCCAGCAGCTGTCCATGTGACAGTGGACTGGAGTTTTCCTTCCTGGGCTAGCTGCAGAGCTATCACGGTGAGGTACTCACAAAATTGTACAGCTCTCTTTCTAAGGTTAATATTCCCACAAAGGTGTCGGTATCTGAGCTGGTGCGGCGGGGGGGATTGTGCAAGAAACAGACTTGTGAATACTTCTCCTGAGTATTCTTGTCCTCAAAGGTCAAGGAGGTGGTCTTTGTGAGGAGCTGCATGTTTCTCTGTGGAGGTGGTGAACCCATTGGGCAGTACCTGAAAGAGAAAAAGCCTCAGCAGTGGTTAAAAGAGGCATGCAATAAATGACATTGACAGCAATGTTACTGTGAGACTTTCTCAAATAAGGAGACTAAAATTGTACACTGTACTCCAGATGAGGTCTCACCAATTCTCTATATATTTGTAGCAAAGCACCCCTACATTTATATTCTAATCCTCTTGCAATAAATCAGGATATTCTATTTGTCTTCCCAATAATTTACTGTAGCTGCAGCAGTAACTTGTTGTGATTCATGTACCAGGGCATCCAAGTTCCCCTATATGATAGTGCTCTGCAATCTCTCTTAAAAAAAAATGTGACTTTTCTATTCTTCCTGTCTAAATTGACAAATCTACACTTAGATTTTATTGTCACGTGTACGCAAGTACAGGAATATAGGAGTACAGTGAAAAGTGTACAGTTGTCCTTCTCTGGCACCATCTTAGTATACAAAAGACAGGATTAGAAACAGAAGCAGAAATAAAAGAAACTGCCAAATGAAAAGGAAATGTTCAGGCCACTCCGTCACCTCTACCTTCAGATAAACAAAGCCACAAAATCCATCCCCCAGTCTGTAAACACTTAGTTTCCCCCTGTCCCTGCACATGGCTGCAGCCAGAACACCCCCACCTCTATCATTAAGTACCTGAGCCCAGGCATGACCTGGAGCCACGCAGCTGACACTGGAACCATGTTGCCATTTGTTGATGCCATCTTGGCTCCATTGACATCATCACTGCCATAGGTCTGCTGAAGCTGCTGGGTCCTGAACTGACATCAAACTCAACACTGGGCCCACCATGCCGAAGCCATCCAGTACCTTATTCTGTATATCTGTCAATCTTTGCCTTCTCATTAATCTGTCTATATCCCGACTATATACTCTCCTACATATCTTTGTGTCAGCAGCATTAGCAATTATAGATGTAGTAACTTCATCTAAGTCATTGTATGTATTTGAGACCGTAACACTGATCCCTGTGGGAATCCATTAATTAAAGTTTCCCAACACATTCCTGCCTTCTGTTGAGTTTTCTGTGAGCTAACCATCCTCTATCCATGTTACTGTACTGCTTTATCAAATGCCTTTTGGAAATCCAAATGAACCATACCCGTGCTTTCCCGTGTATCCATGTTACTTGTTCCTTGCTCAAAGAACTCTAATAACTTAACCAAACGTGGTTTTCCACTCAAAAGATTTGTTGAGTATAAAGTGATTAAATTTTTAAAAACTATTTCATAAGCTGTAAATCACTTTAAGATGTCTGGTGTGTGTGAAGGTTTTACATAAATAAAAGACTTTCCTTTCAAAATGCTTGAGATGAAAATTGGTTGAGTACTGCTCCATTCAGAAAATCCCAGAGCACAATACCTATCACTTTAATATTGGACAGAGAGAAATAGAGATGAAGGAGTACTAGGTTTCCCTAGGATCCACAGTTTCATTTACTACAAACACATATCTCAGCATGTCAACATCTTTCTCAAATAGAAAGGAATTTCACTCAGTCTTGCCAAGTGACACGTGTTTAATGGCTGGCACAGATGGCATAGAAAAACACTTATAGCAGAGATAGAGATCTGTAGGCTAGCCAGGACACTTAAGGTGCAATTGCATTTCTCCAGACATCTTCAGACAACCAAAAAAAGTTATATACATTCACATTTGCAGTGATAAATTGCACAAGTTACTCAATATACATGATCACAAAGTAATTGATTATTAATTAACAGGGTCATGAATTAACTGTAATGAAATCCACTTCACTAGTGCAAGGTGGTGATGTAATGACAATGCCACTTGTCAAGAATCCAGAGCCCTCAGGTGGTGTTCTGGGGGGCATGTATTTGAATTCCACCAGGGGAGATGGTGAAATTTGAATTAAACAAAAAAAAACTGGAGTTAACATGTTAATCTAATGATGACCATATATTTATTGTTGTTTGTCATTAAAACCTATCTGGTGAGAAGGAAATCTTCCATCCTTCCTTAGCCTGGCTAACCTGTGATCCAGACCCACAGCAATGTGTTTGACTCTTGCAATTAGGGATGGGCAATAACTGCTGACTTAGCCAATGGTGTCCACATCTCATGAACAAACTTTTCGGAAAAGTCTCTGCTGGTTTAAATTGTGCAGGTTTCCTGATGGTGTGCACAAACATTTTCATTGGCTGTTTATCTGGTATCTGCTCATATTTTATTTATTTCATTCCTACCATGTTGACTAATTACCCATTGGAAGTTTCAAAGTCCAGGGAAATTCCTGGGATGTTGGCTTTATCAGGATGCTTGTTATTCCCAACGTGCAACTCTTATTCAAGCTGTTGCAACAGACAAAAGATCAGGGACAATGTACTTTCTTTACAGTGTGAAGAACCAACCCATCTCATCTTCTGGACATTGTCCTATGACAAAATGTTGATGTTCAGGTTGTCCTTACCCAGCTGGCTGTGTATTGCACTGATAAGGGCATTGGAGAATTTGATGGAGTAGAAGTAGGTCTGTTCTCATCCTCAGAGAGGACAACAGTGCCTCACATGGAATTATGGTCATGATCTAAAACCACACCTTAATGTTTCTGCAGAACTGCGTGAGTAAAGTGTAGGTGTGGTGTAGTGACTGGAAACCCCTGGTAGAAAAGCACCCATGTGTCAAGATGAGAGATATCTAAGCTTTTATGTCAGGATTTTGAGTTGCCCATTTAAGCTGGCAAAGATGTCAGCAGAAGATTAATCACAAAAAGCACTGCTGCCATGTACATGGAGCTGATCACTCCCTCCCTGGAGAACATGCTGGTCTCTATGGTCAATGTGAAGAGTTAATGGAAGGTGAAGTTGGAATCCCGTTATTTGAGACATTGTCCAATATGCCTGTCATTTCTTGTTGTATGACCACAAAGTGGGCACCTCTGTGCTCTGTACCCTGGGGTTGAAGTGTTCCGAGGTGGAAGATGAGGCGTTCTTCCTCCAGGCGTCTGGTGATGAAGGAGTGGTGGTGAAGGAGGCCCAGGACCTCCATGTCCTCGGCAGAGTGGGAGGGGGAGTTGAAATATTAGGCCACAGGGCGGTGTGGTTGAATAGTGAGGGTGTCCCGGAGATGTTCCCTAAAGCGCTCTGCTAGGAGGCGCCCAGTCTCCCCAATGTAGAGGAGACCGCATCGGGAGCAACGGATACAATAAATGACATTGGTGGATGTGCAGGTAAAATTTTGATGGATGTGGAAGGCTCCTTTAGGGCCTTGGATGGAGGTGAGGGGGGCGGTGTGGGCGCAGGTTTTACAGTTCCTGCGGTGGCAGGGGAAGGTGCCAGGATGGGAGGGTGGGTTGTAGGGGGCGTGGACCTGGCCAGGTAGTCATGGAGGGAACGGTCTTTGCGGAAGGCGGAAAGGGGTGGGGAGGGAAATATATTCCTGGTGGTAGGGTCCTTTGGGAGGTGGCAGAAATGTCGGCGGATGATTTGGTTTATGCGAAGGTTGGTAGGGTGGAAGGTGAGCACCAGAGGCGTTTGCCTCATCTTCCACCTCAGAACACTCCAACTGCAGGGCATCAATGTGGACTTCAACAGTGTCCTCATTTCCCCTTCCCCCACCTCACCCTAGTTCCAAACGTCCAGCTCAGCATTGTCCCCATGACTTGTCCTACCTGCCAATCTTCTTTTCCACCTATCCACTCCACCCTCCCCTCGCCCCCGACCTATCACCTTCATCCCCTCCCCCACTCACCTATTGTACTCTATGCTACTTTCTCCCCAACCCCACCCTCCTCTAGCTTATCTCTCCACGCTTCAGGCTCTCTGCCTTTATTCCTGATGAAGCGCTTTTGCCCAAAACATCGATTTTACTGCTCCTCGGACGCTGCCTGAACTGCTGTGCTCTTCCAGCACCACTAATCCAAATACTATAGAGGGCTATCTGATTTCAAAGGACTGTGAGAGAAGGTTGTACATCCTGTGTGGATGACGGACTTCAAAGATACACCCAGGAATGTGGGTGCACTCACTACACCTCTTCCAGTAATTTCATCTCTTAGGGAATGCTTTCCTGGCTTTGTGCTTCTAGAGTGAAACTACCCTGTAACACATGTCAGTCATGGTCTATGTCCCCAAAATAAACAGATAGTTACACTAATTTTTCACTTAAACTTGTGGTATTCCCGAAAATTGGGACTCTCAGTGAAATAATTTTAAGTAAATCACATTTTTCCATTAAAAAGTCAATGTAAAGCATATAGTTATGTTCTGTGAGACTTACCTCATCTGAAAAAAAAGCATTGAAAAATGATATGAAGGGAAAGTACTGCAAATACTGGAACACCAAAACAAAAGCAGAATGCTGGAAAAACTCAGCAATTCTGGCAGCATCTGTGGAGAGAGAAACAGAGTTAATAGGTCAAGGCCAGAATGACTCTTCATTGGTAAATTTGTATAATTAGTGGATTAAATAGCTTTTGTATAAAATAAAAATATGGAAGACATTTGGTTACTTACAGTACCTCCTTCTCTCCATGTATCCCGTCCATCAACATTATAACACACCTTTCCTTATGCTGCCCTTCTAAGTTGTGACCTCTCCTATGCTCAAACTTACCCTCGAGCTGCTGACACGTAATCTGCTGTGAGGGGTCTGGAGATGAGCAGTGAGAGAAAAGAGGAACAGCTTCAATTTTCAGAAGCTTTGTAATCAAACAACACCCCATTTCATCAGAAATCTCCTTTATCTCTCACCCCCTCCACCCCTATCCGGGAGTTAAACTAAACTATTTCGTGTTGCAACAGGGATTTGTACTTTGGAGATTTCTGATCACAAATCAGCAGCCTACGCTTTACTCATCAGTGTATAGAGTACAAACGCAAGGTGATTGTGTTAAACCTGTACAGAACTTGGCAGTATTGTTCAAGGCATCACACTGGAGGAAAGCTGTAAAGGTATTAGCAAGAGTGCAGAAAA
The DNA here is from genome assembly GCF_047496795.1 of Chiloscyllium punctatum. Lineage (NCBI taxonomy): Eukaryota > Metazoa > Chordata > Chondrichthyes > Orectolobiformes > Hemiscylliidae > Chiloscyllium > Chiloscyllium punctatum. The sequence goes on along the minus strand of NC_092750.1, from coordinate 43,584,528 downwards.
ATTCATTAAAATGTTTCCAGTAATGAGAAACGTCAGTTACATCAATAGATTGGAAAAGTTGGAATTGTTTACCTTGGAGAAAGGAAAGTTGGGAAGAGAAGGTTGAGAGTTTCAATAGAAGTATACAAAGCATTGAAGAATCTGGACTGATTCAATAGGCAGAAGCCATTCCCATTGAGAAAATAAGAGACCGATTGAAGGAAATTGGCAAAAGAAGCAACAGCAACATGATGGTAATCTTCTTGCATTGGGCTGTTGCGATCTACAACGTACTGTCCCAGAGTATGGTGGAGTCAGGTTAAATCAGAGTGTAGAAAGAGAAATTGGCTTGTTAACTGAAAAGGTAAGTCAGGAATATTGGAAAGTGGCAAGAGGTGAAATGCTTTGTAGAGCCAGCAGAGGCATGATGGGGTAAGTGGCCTCCCTTTATACTGAAACCACTTGGTGATTCTGTGAAAGGATCACAGACCCACTTCAACAGCACTTACTGCGTGCAAACCAAAGTGGCTCCTCCTGTTTCTCACTGCTCAACTCCAGAGCCCTTGTTCATGGCAAGGGTTTACAAGAGGAAAGTGATGAGTGGAAGAATTGAGGAGCAGGAGACTTGCTGCAAACATGGAGAGAGAGTATGGGTTAGGGACGAGAAGAGGCCACAGGCTGAAGGATTATTTGCAAGGCAGTGAGTTTTACATAGCAGGAAATTAACCTGCAAAACTGTTCCAGTTGGGTCATACAACCTTGTGTCATACTGGAGGAAATGATGCTGAAATGCATCTTGTGACACAAAGTCAGATTACAGGCTGCATTAACTGACTAAGATTAAGTGAAACAATGTTAAACAGGGACTTACTGTAATAAGCAGCATGGTAGATCTGGCCTCACGTTTGACACATGATAATGAGCTGGCAGTAATAGTTGCATGTAGTCCCTGTGGTCAGCTTCTTCCTGGTTAATATCCAACAGTTTTCTGTGAAAATCATCCTTCTGAAGTACCCACATCCATCACAATATTTTTGCAGCCTTTGTTTCTAAATGTGTCACGATAACCTACATTACCTGGTCAATGATCTGTTTTTTATTTGCTGTGCTTCTGGAATGGAATTTTCCTTCAAATGCTTGATTGTTTCCAGTTAACAATTTGTGAATATTTTCAACGAAAGGACAGTATTTAAAGTGATCTACCGAGGTTTTACAACAAGGTTGTTTTCTTGCAAATGGAATTTAATACTGAAAATTCTAAGTAGTACAGATGTTCAATGAGCAGTGTCTAATCTACACTGGATTTCTTGTACGTATGGTGCTGCAGGAAGTTGGTGCAAGGAAGGCATTGTTTGCTTTCATGGGGAACATTCTGAATAAGGGAAAATGACTCTATGTTTGTCAGAAGGCAGTAATCAGCCTCAACATATCATGCACTGAAGTGAAAGACATGGCAACTGGAGAAGAATACAGCATTTTTGGTTGAATGGTTTTATGCCCACATTCATGAGTTTGGTTCAAGCCAGACTGGTTGATGACAAGACAGGATGGCAAACTGACTAGAACCTTCAGCCTCATTATATCACTGTTTATTCTTTTAAGACAAAATGCTACATTGCATGATACTCAGAGTTACACTACACTTTCATTTTAATGTGACATTACAGAAAGACTATCCCATGAAGTCAACCAACTAATGCTAGTCAGCCTACTCCAGATTATTCCCTACACGTTTCTAAAATTCATACAGCTATACTTCAGATTCCTGCCTAGTACTGGATGTGGGTTCTCACTTTTTTTTACTCTAACCCTGCCCCACATGTGTTTTTATGTCCAGTGAGGAGTAGTGCATTATCACAAGTTCCTCCAGGGCCCTAAAGCCAATAAAATATGCCACCATTAAGGAATATTAAAGTATCCAATTAATAATACGCTTGAAGTAATTCATAATCCCATGTCACAAAATATTGCCTGCCCAACTCCATGTGTGCTGCTCACTAAAGACAAACATTTAGACAATCCTTCAATGTTCTTGTTGTCCCTTGTGCACACCCAGATGTAGCAAAATGCAATACAAAGCTGCAAAGTACAATTAAAAGCTTCACTTGACACGTGTATGCTATGAGGATTTCAAACATCAAACTGCTACAGTATGGTCACTCAAGTAGTACTCAATACAAGCTCCAAAATGTGCATGTGGCAGTCACAATTGACCCTCTCTCCTTAGAAAATGCCAAGTGAAGTTACATTTAATCAATACGTGGAAAAGAAAGAATAACTGATCCATCAATCATTTCATCAATCTCTGTTGATCTGGATGCAAGCTGGAGAAAAAAAGAGCTTGGATAAAGAAGAGAACATTAAGAAGTACCGTAAAGCAAGAATACAAGATAGAAGAGGAGGGAATATCAGAGGTGGAGCCTAGATTACTGTCCACCAATGATGGAACAATTATAAGTGGGAATGTACAAGATGGCAAAATTAGAGATGCACCATGATCTCAGAGGATTATGAGGTTAGGTGCTGAGATAGGGAGGGGTAATGCTATGAGGGGTTTGAAAACAAGGAAGGGAATTTTAAAGTCAAGGTATTGTTTGAATAGGGGTCAAGGTAGGTCAATGAGCATAGAACTGTTGGGGAAACAGGACTGGCTGAGAGTTAAAACCTGAGCAATTGAGTTTTGATGAGTCCAAGTTTCAGAGAGTAGACTGTGGGAGATGAGTGAGGAATACATTGGAATAGTCAAGTCTAAAGGCACCAAAGACCAAAAGAATGGTTTGAATGAGTGAATGATTTATTGTCACATATATCTTGAGAGATGCAGTGAAAAGTGTGCTGTTGCCACAATACGGTGCCATTTTGAGGCAAAAGAGTGAAAAGAAAGTACTTAAATTGAGTTCATCTTCATTGGTTGGAGTCCCAGATACAGCTCCAGGACTTTTACAAGGTCCACACTCCAAACCTACTGCCGCCCGGTGCCCCCGCTCCTTTGTCACTGCAGCCGATGCCTTATTGTCAATTCCAAGAATCCGTGTATTGGGCCTATGAAGCCAGGAGTCACCCCGATGCCATTCTAGCCTCCCTGTGACATCATCTCAAATAGATTGGCCTGCTCTCTCCTCCATGCTTCAAAGTTTGCTCTCTCCTCCGCACTGCTCTGTCTTGCTGCCACTGCTACCACATGCTCCATACTGACACGCCCACTTCCACCACGGTGAAGATGCCAAAAACAGGCCTGAAAAAGAAAAAGAAAAGAAACGGAGCAGAAGAGAAAAGAGAAAAGAAAAATAAAGCACATGGACGCAGCCAAGCCCTAGAGCAGGAGTTTGAATGCAGCAATGCTCCTAAACGCTGCCTTCATAGATGATGGCAGATACGCTGGGCTATGTTTCAATGGTGAAAACAAGCTGTGTTAATGTTGCCCTGACTACAAGGTCTTAGAAGATTGATAAGATTATTCCAATTTTTAGATAATTAATGAAATTTTAACTGAAATTAATTAACTAACAAGTGAAGATTACTGTTGTAATTAGAAAATAAAATATGTTAGAACATTATCCTAATAATTTAATTACCAATGCAAATTAATTAGTTGAGTGCTTATGAGATCATTTGTGCAAAATCAGAATCAAGGAACCAGAGGGTCAGGAGTAAAAGCAGAAGAGTTGAAAGCACACCATTTAAACATCCAATCTCTATAACATTGAATTACCAAATAATTTCAAAGTGTGAATCCCACTGACCTGGTACTAGCAGTACCCTTGCTTTGTGTCTGCCTTGTTGCTCTTGCTTTCACATACAGCAGCAGGCTCTCAGTGCTCATCAATCCATGGCACGTCCTGTGCCAACATGAAGTTAAGCATCACACTGGCACATTTGGAGTCACACAAAGACTCAAATAAAGCCATTTGTTCAAATGTGAGAATTTATAAACTGTGCAATGTCACCATGTCCTCAATTTTCTTATTTTTCTCCATCTTGTTACATCTAAGTGTAGATTCTGGTTCTGCAGCTGGAGTGGGGGGACCCTGCTTGGAAATGGCGCCTATTGGCTGTGGAGGTTTGGTCAAGTGACATTTGTGTCTTGTCAGCCTGACACATTGAGACTTTTTTTGCCAGAGGCAATTGGGCCCCGTGGCTTCAACTTCTGTGGTTCAGAGGAGGGCAGTCCCAGTGGAGGAAGGAGGGTCTTGGAGATTCTCAGGGGCCTTGTGTGTGGTTCCTTCTCTAACTAGGTACTTACTGGAATTGCCTTGTCTCCCTGTGAGAAAGGGGCATCTGACATGCTGAACAGGTTCATTCATCCCCAGGCCTTTGGACCTGAGGACCAATGACAGTGGGACTGAAGGAGTGTGTACCTCTCCAGTAGACCCTGAGGATGCTGGACATGGTTCTCCAAGGCAGTTGCCAACCTGTCCAGGCGCACGCATGTGTTGCTGCAATCTGTCAACTGTGAGGGCCATTGCCTTCCACATCTCTGTCTGCTGTTCCAGTTTCTCCCTGTGTATGTGAACAAAATTTCTGATTTCTGACATCACTGGGTCATCCCTACCTCCTTGGATGCTGCCTGACCTGCTGCGCTTTTCCAGCAACACATTTTAATCCCCTACCTGAGGATGAGCATGAGCTTGGTCTCTGTAGTCCTCTGAGTGCCAGGGCCCTAGGGTACTTCCATCTGGGCCGTTTGTCGTAATGAAGTGCTCACCAGTTTGTGCTCCCGTATTTTCTAACACTCCCATCAAGGTGTTTGTATCTGCTCTGATGGAGGTTGCAGGCATCAGACTTGACATTGCTTACCTGAGGCCTCAGGAGTCTCCTCCTTAGAGCTCAAGGAAGAGACTTCTGGCAGAGCAGGCCATTTAACTACAGAGATAATGGACATCTCACTGGAGTCTACAAGACAAAAGAGAGACAATGCATCATAGCAAGTTTTTAGAACTGGTGTGCAATGAATGAGATTGACAGTGGGGTTACCTTGAGAGTTGCTGTGAATGTAAGAGTGGAACTTATTCAGTTGGAAGAACATGGAGGTCTCGGCAACCCTATAGGAGTCATCCTGGTCATCTCCTAGAAGGAATGGGAATCTCTCTTCACAGAGTCCAAGGGCCCCTCCTATTCCCTCTTGAAGTCTTTCTGCCCTGCTGTAGGCTGTCTTGTCTTGGAATGGAAGAAAGGGAAAGGTTGAGTGTGATGACAGTGGTTGTGTACTGCTGTGTTGATGACTGAAAGGCAGTGAGGCGTTCTGAGGAAGTGAGTAGGCAGCACAGAAGCCATGCAGGGTTAATGGTGAGGGAGGTTGCAGGGAGGAAAGGGGTGACTGAGAGCAGATCTTGCAGACTGTAGTGAAAGTGGCAGTGTTGGGGTGGAGCAGAGCTGGGTGCAGTAATAGGGGTAGAGTGTGTATGAGATTACTGAGTGAGAAGTGTAGGACCTCAGCAGGTGAAGCAAAGAGGTTCTTTGACGTTTTAATGGCATTGCTGGCTCTTCCTCAGGACTGACCTGGCTGGTGACCTTGGAGCAGGCTGCCTGCGTCTGGTGGTGTGACCTCCTCTGCCAGTCCTCCAGGAAGATGATGACCTTCTCTGTATCTATCTTGACTTTCAGGTCCCTATCGGAGAATTGCTGCCCCATCTTCTACTTCTCCAACATATTCTGAATGTGTCTGATCAAGAAGGGCATCTTTGGGATGCCAAAGCTAGTCCGGGCACACAGCAATCTTTTTGAAGATAGTGCAGGTGCCAGGGATGCTGCTGTATTGGTGTGTATCCAGTGAGTGGCGAGTTGTTCCAACAATGGCATGTGGTAAGATTTGGATAGGCTGGGAGCTGACCAATGTCATAGGGGTGAGCTAAGTGGTTAATGAGGTGTGTGTAATAAAAGTGGTGAGAACTGCTGCAAAATCTTACAGTCCAAAAATGCAATACCTCTCACACTGCCAATAATATGAATCATCCAGGCCTTTGAGTTAGGTGGAACTGCCGAATTGCTATCCTTGAGATTCCAACTCTCTTTTTATTGCGGAGTCAATATGGCTTAAAGCAGAACTGTTTACTGCCAAACCTTCCCACTTTTCTGCCAGTTTAAAAATGAGCAATCTAACCTTGGTAAACACAGATTCTGTTGCAATTACTCCAAATGTGAAAACCCTATACATTTTCACAGCAAAATAATCTGGGCAAAAAGAGTGTGTTGTCAGGCAGACTTTGGAACAGGTCTCACAACCTTCTTCATCCTTACACTAAATTAAAGGCACAGTTCCAAACATAACAATCTCATAAAATTCACGTTCAATGAAACTCTATATACCTAGGGTTTATCATATCATAAAAGTGCACCAAAAATAATATCAATTGCACTTCAAGTGAACATTTTCAGAACATGTTCCAAGTTTTCATATCATAAAATGTGAACTGGATATCATTGCAATTAATTCCATTTTATATGCCGCATTGAAATATGAATTCAATGACAGGCCAATGTCATAAAAACCTAATTTGTTTTCATACAAAATCATTAAAAAGCAGTGATGAAGGGCGTCATGATTTTCCATGAAGTCAGTGCGACATTTCACTGTAGGATCATATTCGGTTTTGTTTGTAAACACTTCATTTAACCTGTCATCAATGTAATAAAGTGAGTGAGTGGTATAACTGATTTTTTAGTTTGTGCCCGTATTGCAAAACAGGAATGTTTAAGAAACACTAGTATTAGATGTTGAGTCATGAATTATCTGTGCCAAGTATTAAAACTTTGCCAAAGTAATCAGAAATGAAATAGATGAGTGAACTAGCTAATCTTAAGTGATTTCATTTCATCCAGTAAAGCCAAAGCAATCTTTTGCATTTACATCCTTAGTACACAGAAAAGTTTTAATTACAAGTTTATTTGCAAATTGAAACCAGTTTATTTAAAAATGGAGAAGAGGCAATTTCTGCAGTGATAAATGAAGATGCTCTATTCTAAACAAAAGATCAATTATTTTTTCGTCACATTGAGATGGAGATAAATGAGAACAATTTCCCAGTTCGGTGTTTATCTTTCTGCAGGAAGAGGAGACTGGAGCATTGTCACTTGTTTGCTACATGACAGAAAATACCCAGGACTCCCCCTTCTCACAGTCTCCTCTGAAAATGTGCTAGCATGTGTAAGAGAATCATCTAATGATGAAAGGATCAGATTTAATTTTAATATTCCCCACAGTTAAGAATTGCAATGCACTAGCATTATGGCATGTCAAAATGGTCACTTAGTTTAGTGATCAGAACTGTTAGCACTCAAAAAACTTTATTCCAGCATGACTCACTGCTTTCAGGAAAGTTAATAAAAAAAAAATCCTTTCACAAAGAATGTTGTCAGGTATAGTGTCAGAAAAAATCAACATATCCCACAAATTATACATTTTAACATATCCGGATTGGAAATTAATAAGGAAAAAAAGCAAAATATAGTCGGCAGCTTCTTTGTCAAGTGACACTCAATGGCTGTCATCATAACATCTCAAATGAATATTAAAACATATCCAATTCATCATCAGTAGGTTTTCAAAAATAAGCATTTCTACTATATAATTTAACTTTCCGGTTCAGTAAATATTAGCTGACTGTAATTGAACCCTACTTCTGAAAGTGAGGGAAACCACTATTGGTTAAGTGAAATAAATGACATGCCATGTTATGTAGGCTGTGAAATGGTTGCATATTCTTTGCACAAAATTAATGATTTGCTGAAAAGGCTATTGGCCATGGCCGGAAACACACTGGTCTCAACTGGTATGCATTGAAGCTATTGTGTCAGTAGATATTTGAAGGTTTAAGCAGTGTTTCACCCTTAGATGTTGTGCCAGACTAACTGTCCAGAACACAAATCAGCTTTCACTGGAAAACCATTGAAAGTACATTTATATTTGACATCAATCCATTAACAAAATTCTCATATTCCTTTTACTGCTTTGCATTATAGCCTCAATGATAAACTACCATCCCCTAATGCATGCCCAATATAGGATATGAATAGAATAGAAATTTATTATCACTTGCATTTTTACACAAAATACAGTGAAAAGTATTTAAGTCACCATTCTCTTGCACCTATATAAATAACAGAAATTATGTATTAAACAAGTTAAGATAAAGTTCATCTTCTGATAAAGGCAGGACCCACATTCTCCACTGCTGCAGAAAGTCACATCGACGTTGCAGAATCTAGGGCCATTGGTCAGACCTATCAAATCGCCAAAGCTGCTGAAGCAGACCGCCACTTTGTTGGACCCACCCAGGAGGCAGCTTCAATGGAAATGAGGAAGGAACCACACAGCATTCACTGCTGCAGCAGCCTCCTGAAACATCCTTCCTCCAGCAGCCAAAGGACTCTGAAGTCAGCACCTCGTTGTGTTCAGGTTTGATTTTCTTTTTCAAGGCCAGAGGCATTTGAGTGCCATTTTGGTTAAGGCACTAGACTGTGAGCCTTACACTTACTATTTTCTTGGGGGTGGGATGCTCTTTGCATGTTGATGGGTTCATGGAAGCAGTAGCGGATGTAAAGATGTAGTAGCCTTCAAACAGGAACAATATTCATGATTGGGATTTCTAAAACATGAGTCATGAGGAAAAGAAGAAGTGATTTATCCTTTTGGGAGAGATCAGCAGCCCCTTTGGAATTGATAAGATTAGATTAGATTTGATCCTCTACAGTGCGGAAACAGGCCCTTCGGCCCAACCAGTCCAATTGCTAAAAGTAAATATGAATGTATGCTGATACTGGCTAATCTCTACAGAAGTGTAAAGCTCCTACGTCCTTTACATCTCCAGATCCTTTTCTGAAAAAAAAATCATTTACTCTGCTATTGAAAAAGAATTGCTGCTGAGCCCTAAATGTATAGAAATTGCTTGACTGTTTCCAGTACATATTATTACAGTGCAGGGCCTGCATGTTGAATTGTCACAACTAAGTGGTTGCAAACTAAGTAGCTGTTTTTGACATGAGACAATGAATAACAATGTTTGTTTTCGCAAAGGATTAAGTACTTGAAAGGGATTTAAGTTTTGTCAATATGTTTTTTTAAAATATAATGATGCCTGCAATAAACAATGGGCGGCACAGTGGCACAGTGGTTAGCACTGCTGCCTCACAGCGCCAGAGACCCGGATTCAATTCCCGCCTCAGGCGACTGACTGTGTGGAGTTTGCACGTTCTCCCCGTGTCTGCGTGGGTTTCCTCCGGGTGCTCCGGTTTCCTCCCACAGTCCAAAGATGTGCAGGTCAGGTGAATTGGCCATGCTAAATTACCCGTAGTGTTAGGTAGGGGTAGATGTAGGGGTATGGGTGAGTTGCGCTTCGGCGGGGCGGTGTGGACTTGTTGGGCCGAAGGGCCTGTTTCCACACTGTAAGTAATCTAATCTAATCTAATCTAATTTATTTTATTCATCTTTCTAAGGCTGCTGAAGTTGCTAATGGTGGATTCTGCTTGAGCTAACATAGAGGGAGTAAGAGAAAAATGTGGGGACGCGGTCTGGCTCGGCATGGGTTGATTTGAAATGCCACCAACTTGACCTAGGAGCTACAAATGACCATAGGAATCAGGGGTAGGAACACACAGATGATAGGTAGGAGGGAAATTAGGTGGCATTAGTTTGCACACATGAGGAGCATAAGGTGCGGTAGGGAGTTGAGGGGTGAGGGTTAGAGGCTTTGTTCCCCTCAATCCCACTTCCAATATCATAACAAAGGTTTGAAACATTTTCTTCCAAGTCAGGCTTATAGAGTTGGGGATTTTCCTGACTTTGTCCCCCAGATTTAAGAGGGCAAATTCAGTCCCAAAGTTGAAATGCTCAAGGCCCAAGTTATAGCAATAGGCCCAGCCTTATTGCAACCAGTGTACATGAAAAAGCTGAGAGTGTGCCTGCAATTTTCTTGGTGTACTTGGTACATACAAATCTCTGCCAATGGCAATGTGTCCTTATAAAATTCACCCTTTAGTATTCTTAACCTGACAAAACACCCAGCAACAAAGACATATACTTTTCCTTTGCACTCCGAGAATAAACAGTCACCTGAGCAGTGATTTTTTTTAATCATGTCATCAAATATATGCCAGCATAAGTTAAAGAAGTTCACTGATACTCTTTTATTATTCATGTACTAATTTTCTTTTCAACTAAACCAGCTGAATGAAGAATGAGCTATCCAATTCAACTGGCAACGTTCTTACAGGTGGAAAGAGCAATTGATGAAGTGCCTTTGGCAAGCACAGCTCCATCCAAAAATCTGCTTGATTGCATGAGCAGGAAAGGCTTTCATTCGATTAATGTGCAGCCAGTGTGTGACGTTCCTCACTTTTTCCTGCATGCTAATGCCTGCTACCCTGGAAGCTGTCTTTTCCATGCACTTCTATGGCTTAAATTCATGCTTCAGGATAGCTAATTGAAGATCTGCCTGTCCCCTGCAGTCATGGCTTACTCCAGTAAGGCTTTCACAGACAGAGGGGTAGAACCAGACATAATGAGGTCTATAGCACTACAAGAATGCGAGAAAGCAGACTATAGGCATTTTTCATGGCTGCTTAAATCTGCCCAGCAAGAGTCTCTAGATTCACTGTGGCATGCTGTGCCTACATAACATTGCTCTCAAGAGAGGCTTGTTGCCTCCGGAAATTGGGGCACAGGGTGGGTCAGGATGGAGAGATTATGGATGGGGGGTGTTGATGCAGGGGCTGGTTGTAGGGCAGAATCTGTAACTCCACAGTGTAGGAAGCTGTATATGAAATACAGAATGCAGGGCAAGGTAGGGAAAGGAGACTGCATCCTATTACCCTATGTTTTCAATGAATATAAGTTGACATATCAAATACATTCACTTTCCAGCTGTCTGTAATCTTCCTACCAACCCCCTCCCCATAACCCATCCTCACAAAGTCCTTCATTGTTAAAGCTAGTTGCATACTTTCTACCCAGGACAGAACTCTAAATTCCATCAACCAAACTGAAAAAAAACCAACTGCTCCATCGTTAATGCTTTGTCCCCTTTCTAAATAATTTTATTTTGTCTCTGAATCACTGACATTATCTGCCGATGTCACGAGGATCAACATAATTTGGTTCAAATTCCATTTCATTGCTTTTCTATGTTTGCTCACGTTATCATCAACAAACATAATTTTAATCTAAATGTCTTGAGGTGTCCATGCACAAAAACTGATGCATGTGTTCAGAAATGTTGATTTCTGTCTGTGCATAGGGAATCCTGCTGTTAAGTGCAGATGCACATTACTTTCAAATTATTATCTTAACCTAAAAGTGTAGAACGAAAATTCAAATTTTCTAAAGGCTATACAGGCATGTTGCTTCAACAATTTTGTTTTATCTGTTTTAATGCTGTGGTTTTCTTGATGCTTGTGAGGCTGATTATTGCCATGGTAATTGGGTTGAATAGATAGTGGAGGCAGACAGTGAGAGACGAGGTGGTGACAATTAGTCTGTGCTGGTTAGGATGTTTCATCTAAGTCCCACTAAATTAAAAGGCTCTTTATAGACTGTTGGAACACTTCCTTATCTGCATGCTTCATTATCTGCCAAAAGCATATGTAAATCCTACTGTGAATTCAATGAAAACAGTAGCTAATCTATTTGTGTCATTTGACAGATTGATTGGTTTTTGCACTTTTCATAGATGTCACCTCTGAATTATGGGCTATTGGAAAATCACAGGATGGATTAATCTGAGTCCATTTTAGGCTGATATTTGATAAGGTGTGCAAAATAATGGGCTGAGAATGGACAAAAGCAGGCTCTTGGGTCATAACACTTCAACAACAAAAGATGAATAGGAATGGTTTAGAGGTTCATAGAGTGGATAGCCAGAGACTTTTTCCCATGGCAGAAATGTCTATCAAGAGGGGACATTAATTTTAAAGTGATCGGAACAAGGCTTAGGGGAGATGTCAGAGGTAGGGTCTTTACATAGAGAGTGGTGGGTGTCTGGAATGCACTGCCAGCAGTGGTAGTAGAGTCAGATACATTCGGGACTTTTAAGTGACTCTTGGGTAGGCACACGGAAGATAGTAAAATGAAGGTATATGGGTTAGTCTGATCCTAGAGGAGGATAAAAGGTCGGCACAACATCAAGGGCTGAAGGGCCTGTACTGTACTGTGCTGTACTGTTCTGTGTTCTGTATTCTATGTATGTGGGCCAAATGCTGGAGAATGATACTAGATTAATTTAGGATAACTGGAGGGCATGGCTGAGTTGGACCAAAGTGTCTGTTTCCGTGTTGTACAACTCTATTACTCTAAGGACTGTTGGTGTCTGTCATCGCTTCACAGCTCACCAAACAAATTACATCAATGCTAGGTGTCCTGCCTCGAGGGATCAGGTAAATCTCATGAGCAGGGGTTGGACCTTGCTTCCAAGGGAGCTTGTTGCCATTCATGTGCAATCCACAGGATGGCTTCCTCAACAACATCTTTTCAACTTGTCTTGACTTGGCACCCACATGGACAGCTGACGAAGCAGGCAGAAATATGCATTGCAAGGGGAAAGCTCCCTAACAAGAATGCCCAAAGTTATTTAATCACTTCCTTTGGCCTCTTCCTGTCCAGAACTGTTTGTAACCAAGGTGGTCTGATGAGATGATTGCAAGGTCTTTTCTGCTTAGCCCTGAGGTTAATAATTGCAGCCAGGGCTGATATGGAGACTAATCTGTATTTTTAAAGCACTGCCAGTTAAAAATGATATCCTGTGGAAAAACTGTAGGCCTGGAGAGACTAAGTCACTAAGTAACTGATTTTAACTAGGAAACCAGGTGGGAAGACACGATTACATCCAGACCCAAAGGTTTTCTTTAGCATAACTTTCTAAATTTTCTTTCAGTGTTCATCGTACTATAGGAAGGAACATCTTGGTTTGTTTGCCACATGATCTTTGTGCTGGTGTACTATCCACTATCCTATTGGGATCTAGTCAGGAACAGTGTCTCCCTTGGCAGAGTCATACAAGAAAGAAGAGTAACAGAGAACAATTCACAGTGACATTGAGGACATCTCTCCAATTCAAAGCTGGCCACACACCCTGGGCAATAACTTCAGGGTCTGTGTAACACTCATGTGCTTTTCCTCAGAATTTCAATAATATTCTTTGACTTAACAGTTGACTATAGATGTCTTGGCAAGCTGGTGACATGCCTGAACACATGTTTCACAAAACTGCTGCAAGTGCTTTGAATTAAATGGTGGTATATTGTCTGACACAACTTTGTTTGGAATTCAATGACAAGAAAAATGAGCTTTAATCTTAGCTATATATCCTTTCCCTTTTATTAATCAGTGTAATAATCAGAACATAAGTCAGTCTCTTCTACCTACTGCAGAGACGTGTGGCGTCTAATATGTGGTCCAATTACTGTTAGGATTGGAATTACTGGCACGTAATACACCTGAATATGTGCGTCTCCACATCCTTGCTCATTGGAGGCCAGTAAATCACTTCTTTCATTCCTTAAAGACCACCCTGGATGTTACTGAGGCCATTTTCTCTACACTGGTATAATGAGAGTGATTTTAACCTTCAAAATTGGGGAAGATTATGTCTGATGGGGAGTTCAAATGTTAACCCTCAGACCCAAACCCAATCTCAAAGATCCCTCCCACCCTGGCAATGTTTTTCTACAACCCCTACTATTGGGGAGAATGTACAGAAGCCTGAACACACGCACCAGCCGGTTTCGAAACAGTTTCTGCCCTACTGTTGTTAGAATACTGAATGGATTCACAAGCTCTAAACATTCGCCTGTACCTGTGTTTTTGTTTTTGCCACTGTTTACCTATTATTTACTTATCTATGCTATTTAACTCTGATCTGCCTGTATTCCTCGCAAGACAAAACTTTTCACTGTGTCTTGGTACACGTGACAGTAAATTCAATTCAATTCAATTCAATCTTCTACGAATCTGCCCACTTCTGGAACAGGAGGGTGGTGAACCAAATTGCTCCCAATTCCTCTAAATATTTAATTAAGGTTACTTGAGACATTAACTTTGTTTGAGGCACAGAATCATAGAATCCCTCCAACGCAGAAAGAGGGCATCTGCCCATTGAATCTGCACCGATCTTCTCAAGTGTATCTCACCCAACCTATTTCCATTGTCCCACATTTATTGTGGTTAATCCACTTAGCCTGCACATCTGTGGACACTGTTGTGGGAAAAATCACCAGTCTCGGGGTCAGAGTCGGGGTTCAATGACAGATGTTATTGTACAAGGAAATACCGGAGCTCCAGGGAGAGAAAGACACCAACAGCACAGTGGTCAGCTGCAATTCTTCTGTCAACCCAGAGCACAAGTCAAGATTCCTTGATACATTTTGTAATAATAGGTCAGTGATGAGATTATTGTCTCTGGAACATGGTTTGTTTATGGTAAACATTGCAGAATTGTTAATAGTTTCAGTGCAGTTATTGTCAGTTCCAGCGCAGCCTTTGTTAATTTCAGCGTGGGCATTATCAGTTTCAGCACAGACATTGTTAGTTTCAATGTCTGCGCGGAAGTCCATTGCTGTAGTAATGGATGCTACTTGATCTTCCTGAGAAGGATGATCACTGCAGCCCTGGCTATTATCACTCTGTATTAAGTCCGTATCAAGCTGTTGGCATTTCTATCAAAGGTGTTGGCTGGACCCAGACACTTCACTGGGCAGTATTCGCTACTCATGTGTATTCTCTCTCCCACCCACCTTAAACTAATCAACTGGGTTGTGAGTGCATTGTGCTGGCATTCTGGTGGCCCCAGGCAGTGTCTGTATTTGCTCTGCTGTCTCTCCTCATACTGTGGTCTGGCGTCATCTTATGTGTCAAGTCGCCAACTGATGGCTCAGCGGCCATCTTATGTGTCCATTTACATAGTGTCACCCTGCCCTGTACCATCTCCCACTTCAATACTACAGCGCAATATTCAGATTGGCCAATCCACCTAACCTGCACATCTTTGGACTCTGGGAATGAAACTCACAAGAAGAACTACAAACTCTAAAAAAATCAGTTGTCCAAGGCTGGAATTGAACTCACATCCCTAGTGCTGTAAGCCTCTACAGTTCCAACTGAGCAGGCCATTGCCTGTTACCAAGAGAACTCCTACACAGCAAACTCTGTAGTAAGATTAATTATTAACTCCCCATGGGCCTTGTAGGGGAGCCTTGTAGATGATCTTGTGGCCATCCCATTTGTCCCCAATTACCAAATTTTAAAAATTTAACTTATTTTTCTAATCAAGCTGTCCGGTGATGTTATTACACATCTCTGGAGCAGGTAGGACTTGACCTCCCAGTCCAGGGTTAGAAACACTACCACTGTGCTACAAAAGGCCTTTCATTCCCTGTCAACTTGTTGTCCTTTCCTATCCCCCACCTCTCAAACCAGGTCACACACACAATCACATCCAGTCCTAGAAACCATTCTTTACCATTCACCACTGTCCCAGGAAACTTAGCTGTTTTTTTTTTAAATTGATCAATGAGAAGTTCAACTTTCGCTCTCCTACATCATTTCTGGGAACCTCACAAATTAAGTTATATCTTATCCAATCAATTAAACCTTATTCTTTTTAATAGCGACGTGATTAACAACATTTAATGAACTGTAGAACTGGCCTTTAGACAATCATTTTAAAATATTTTCATGGAGTAAGTGCTTAGGATCTGGAATGCACTGCCTGAGAGTGTGGTGGTGACAGATTCGGATGTGGCAAGAATGAACTAAATTGTTATCTGAAGTGAAAGAAGGTAAATTGCTCGCCCAGAGAATCAGCACAGAAATGAAAGGTTGATGGCCTCCTTCTGCCTTGTAACTATTCTGTGATCCTGTGACAATCATGCAATGATAGTTATCATTAATTCATTGATTTTAAAAAGTTTTCTAAACTTTTCATTTACCTTTTAGTTTCCACCTTCACCCCCAATATATATGTTCCAATTTTTAAATTGTTTTGTGTGACAGCAAAGAACGTTGCCTTGGATTACAAAGGGATCCTGACCAGATAGGCCAATAGGCTGAGAAGTGGCAGATGGAGTTTAATTTAGATAAATGTGAGGTGTTGCATTTTGGGAAAGCAAATCTTAGCAGGACTTGTACACTTAATGGTAAGGTCTTAGGGAGTGTTGCTGAACAAAGACACCTCAGAGTGCAGGTTCATAGCTGCTTGGAAGTAGAGTCACAGGTAGATAGGATAGTGAAGAAGGCATTTGGTTTGCTTTCTGTTGTTGGTCAGAGTATTGAATATAGGAGTTGGAAGGTCATGTTGCGGCTGTACAGGACATTGACTAGGCCACTTTTGGAATATTGCTTGCAATTCTGGTCTCCTTCCTAACAAAAGGATATTGTGAAACTTGAAAGGGTTCAGAAAAGATTTAGAAAAGATTTACAAGGATATTGCCAGGATTGGAAGATTTGAGCTATAAGGAGAGGTTGAATAGGCTAGGGCTGTTTTCCCTAGAGCGTTGAAGGCTGAGCGGTGACGTGATAAAGGTTTATAAATCATGAGGATAAATAGACAAGGTCTTTTCCCTGGGATGGAGGAGTCCAGAACTAGAGGTTTAGAGTGAGAGGGGAAGCATATAAAAGAGACCTAAGAGGCAAGTTTTTCATGCAGAGGGTGGTACATGTGTGAAATGGACTGCCAGAGGAAGTGGTCGAGGCTGGTACAATTCAACATTTAAAAGGCATTTGGATGTGTATATGAACAGAAAGGGTTTGGAGGAATATAGGCCAGGTGCTGGCAGGTGGGACTAGATTGAGTTGGGATATCTGGTCGGCATGAATGGGTTGGACTGAAGGGACTGTTTCCATGGTATACATCTCTGTGAATATGACTCTAATCACTTCAAAAAGTGTGTTTGTTTTATGTTTTATTTCCTCATCAGCTGAATTTTAAGAATTGGCTGCTTCAACAGGCTTATGATTTGGAGGAGCTGGTGTTGGGCTGGGATGGGCAAAGTTAAAAATCACACAACACCAGGTTTATTTGGGAGCACTAGTTTTTGGAGCATTGCTCCTTCATCAGGTGATTGTGGAGTATAAGATCATAAGACACAGAATTTATAGTAAAAGGTTACAAAGTCATGCAACTGGAATGATATAATTAACAAACCTGGATTGTTGTTAAGTCTTTCATCTTTTAGAATGGGTTGCAGGTTTCGGTTCATTAATATGTAAATCCCAGAACTTCTCTTAAGTCACCTTCTCAAGATAGCTGAAGGTTTTATAACAAAAGGTGACATCTCAGCTCAGACAATGCATTAAAAGTGTGAGATCTCACACACACATATAAGTCTGTGGGATGAATTTGTATTTGCAGAATTATATTTTCAGATACATTCTCTTTTGCTCAAAGAATACACAATGCAGGCAGTCGATACACATAATATTTTGTAAATTCCACATTGGAAATACAACCAGTCTGACTCAAGATTGAGATACAGACAGATTCTGACCTCACACCTTTAATGCATTGTCTGAGCTGAGATGTCACCTTTTGTTATTAAACCTGATGAAGGAGCAGCGCTCCAAAAGCTAGTGCTTCCAAATTAACCTGTTGGACTATAACCTGGTGTTGTGTGATTTTTACCTTTTTCAACAGACTTAGACCATCACTGCTGCACCATACAGTCAGTTGCAGTACCACTGCATGGAAACACAAGCACAAGGAGTCCTGCAAGGTTGACATCATGGTCTGCGGTAAGGCCTGTGTCTTTTCACTGACCACAAATTCAGACAATTTTTCTCTTCAATTGACAAATTGATCCACAATAAATAATAGTCAGAATTTCTCATTGCTTAACCTTGTACCTAATTGTAACCTAATGATTACATATTTCACAAAGTGACCATCTATATACATGACATGTCTCTAGGAGAAAGTGAGGACTGCAGATGCTGGAGATCAGAGCTGAAAATGTGTTGCTGGAAAAGCGCAGCAGGTCAGGCAGCATCCAAGGAGCAGGAGAATCGACGTTTCGGGCATGAGCCCTTCTTCAGGATTCCTGAAACGTCGATTCTCCTGCTCCTTGGATGCTGCCTGACCTGCTGCGCTTTTCCAGCATGACATGTCTCCAATCTAGTTCAATAAAATGTACACTTAACATCTGTAAATATTTCAATTCAAACAGAGAATTTAGTCAGACTCTATAGATTCATATATTTATCACAAACTATGTGTAGCAGGATCTGACACAGTGTGTTGTAATTGTTAACTTTGCCACTTGCTATGCTTATATTATCATCAGACTTGCTGGAAAATCCAAGAATAAATGTAGATTGTTGATGACTCTTGCTGTTGTAGATCACGTAAACTCACTCTTCTTAAATCACGCCCTTTTAGAATTAGTGCATTCAGTGCTCTATTCAATTAACGTCAGTGACATTTTGCATCACCTATTACATCAAGTCAGTTCCAAACACCCCCACCTTTCCTGGATTTCTTCTATTCCAAGACCCTGCCTTTTCCTACTCTATTCTCTCAAAATTACAAACTCACTTAGGCATTATTTATTCCTGCTGAATACATTATTTGTCACTAAGGAAGTAAACCACTTTTCCCAGTACAAGTTAATGTGTATAGGAGGTTAGCAAATGATCCAGCTTCACAAAGGCTCCCTGCAAAATTACATTTCCAGATTACATGGTACATTGTCATATCCTGTACTTATGCACTGCAAGTACACACCCCAGGTGATCAGTTAGACATGCTTACTGGTATTCTTACAGGAAGCTATGCATTTAATCATTGTTCAGAAAAATAAAACTCTCCACAAAGTCACATTATGTTCAATCCCAGCATCTTAATATTCTCATTGATTTTATCATTCTGTTTCCAAACTGACAATGCCAGAAGTATTTTGTAACATGAATATATAAGGGCATTGAAAGCATAATCCTGATATCTAAATCATACAATGTCAAAACAAGATTCCTTAGCTGTAGTCTAATAAAGTATTGAATATTATTTCTAATATAATTGCTAAGTGAATTATTTTTGATCCCTTCCACCTTTATTAATCTTCCTGTCCTGTGCACTTTCCTATATGAGAGTGTAAAACCAGTAAAAAAGTTAATACTTGGAAGTGAACATACTGGCCATACTGGAACTCTATTTTGAAATGAACAAGGTGAGCTGTTCTAGTCATTCAGATATCTTACTACTTTTTCTTCTGAACTTCTTCTGAACTTTGAAAGGCCAGAGGATGGCCGATGTTGTGTTAATATCTGTCCACAGATTCTACCCTGAAGTGACCACAAATAGGTACTGAGAAATGCCCAGATAAATTTGGATGGTCAACACTAAGTGGTAGTGCAATTAAAATGGTCACTCAATCCATTGAGAAACATGGTTGCAAACCTGGGATAGCTTCAGCTCATAAAAGCAGGACCATCTTGTTGGAATCAGCCGAATCAACACAAATGATTGGGAGAATTGTTAAATATCAATGTTATACATAGCAAACCACTGACATTGGTTTGTTCTGTGACTTTTTACATTGGCTGAAAATGCAAGTCACTTGAATTTGCCTATGCTTGTAGACTGGCCATATCTCCAAGGTGAAATTATGAAATTTCTGCTGGTTCATTCTGCATTCATTGTTAGTTGGGAACCAGTAGGCATGTTTTCAAACCTTTTTTGATAAAAGGGTAATATTTAGTTTACTAAGAAATTAATTACTGTGCATCAATTATGCTATTAAATAGTTCTAGTGCAACCTTTTAAAAAAATGGTCATGGTGGCTCAGTGGTTAGCCCTGCTGCCTCACAGCGCCAGGGACCCGGATTCAATTCCAGCCTCGAGTCTTCCATTCTGTGTGGCATTTGCAGATTCTCCCTGTGTCTGTGTGAGTTTCCTCCGGGTGCTCTGGTTTCCTCCCACAATCTAAAGATGTGCAGGTTAGGTGAATTTGCTATGCTAAATTGCCGATGGTGTTCAGGGATGTGTAGATTAGGTGCATTAGTCAGGGATAAATGTAGAGTAATAGGGTAGGGGAATGGATCTGGGTGGGTTCCTCTTTGGAGGGTCAGTGTGGACTTGTTGGGCCAAATGGCCTGTTTCTACACTGTGAGGATTCTATAATATTGAATTGTTATTCACAGGCACAGAATTGGGTGCACAAATTAATTAGTGGCAATCTTTGCTGATAAACCTGATTTTCAGATGTAGCAAGTAAAACTGCTCCATGTTTACCACTCTTAAACACATGAAGAAATACTTTTGAGTGAAATGGAAATAAATTAAATGATTAATGTTTTATTACCCTGCTAATTGTATTTGTTTCATTAATATTTCAAGGTTGTGATTATGCAGGTGAATTTGAACCTGAAATGTGAGCTAACTCTATGAGCCATAATGCCCTGACTACACTCAAAGCAGAAACTCTAGCCCCTGTGTTGCATCCTTCCATGACATAATGAATAATCTTAAAATATTCTGGATCAAATAATAACATTGCTGGTACATTAGGTACATACACATTTCCCTCATTAAGCAGTGATTTCCGCTCTTTTGTTGATGACATAATTATACAAAATGAATTTACTGGCATTGCAGAAATTCATTTATCATGAATGAATCAAGTCCAAAACTGGAAAGTATTGTTCAAACAGGAAGTTCCTTTGTTAAAAATGTTCTAATTCTCGTCACTTCTGACAGCAACAGTTTATGCGGGAGTTCAGTTTAACATTTAATAGCATTCTTCTTAAACAATAACTTGGATCAATTTTTATGACAGAATTTAGTTAAAAAATAAGCTAATGAATTGCAGTTGGCATTATAGCATAGTCTTGCCTTGTCCATACATTATAATTTCGAGCAAACACTTATTAGCCCAGCAATGAGAACTCTGACAGAATAAATGCTGTCATATAGATTTGGTGCCCAAGTTAAGATTAATTCAGTCTGTAAAGAATCGGTGCTACACTTTCAAATTTACACTGCACTGTGAGGCCATTAGTCAGTCTGACAGAAATACATTACATATACATTCATTATTACAATTCATTAGAAAAGGGAGCTGAAAAAAAAAGTCTTGTCTTAGGGAATTTTGCCTTTACTTTCTTATCTAATCAACATCACAATTTTTAATTAGCATAATATTAATGTATTTCTTCCAAACTTTGGACAGAATCTTGTAGGGGTTTGGATAATGTGATGTATGGTGAGATTTGTGCCAGAATCACACAAGAAGTCTGTGAGGCCTATCTCAGTGTCAAAACATCTTGTAGCACCTTATATGTGCTTGCCAAGTGGTAAGGCAAGTTATTCGTTGGGCAGTGGTGAGTTACCAACTAAGGGGCATTATAGCTTGTTAAGTCTCTGATTAATATTCATCTTACCAATGTGCCAAACAAGCTAGAAATTGAGAATTATCAACATCGAAGTCAGAGCAGGTACCTAGTGACTTCAGCTTGTTGTTTACTGCAAAGGATCTCCATGCTGGACACTGGGCAGCAACATGTCAAAGATGTTTGAGCACCAGCAATGCAAAAACCCACAGACATTGGCACCAATATGTGCCAGCTTTTAACAACCCTCATGGCACATTTCTGATCTAGCTCTGCACTGAATTGTTGCATCTCAAGTGCCATAGCAACTATGAATGGGATTCTACAACAAAGACACTATGTGTTAGTGACATGCCCTTGTCAAGGGCTGGACAGGCTGCATCTCTGGGCCTTTCACTTGCTGTCATAGCACTTACTTACTCTACCTGGATGCTCAAGGCATCATTGCTTTGCATTCCCTTGCCTTTGGGACCTTTGACCCCTCAGCTGGAGCAACCAACCTTATATTATATGATTTTGTTGTGTTATTTAACACAGGTGCAACAACAGGAAATTTGAGCCATTGCTCAGTGGGCCCTGGCACAGTAGTCTAGGGCAGTGTCTAGTACCAGTCCGGTGGCTTGGACATAGCCAGTCAGAGTGGTCAGAATCTGGATGCTCTCCACGTAAGTGAGGACAAGTCAAATGTCAGATAGACCACCACCCCTCGAGTTTTTCTGCTCTTTTGGGGGTGTTCTTTCCCCCAGAATGAGAGCGTGGCAGCTATTATGGGAGATGCAAGTGGGTGGAACAGCTGTTATTTTTGGTGCGGGTAGAGAGCTGTCCCTAGCTAGTGAATAGGCAGCACAAAGGGAAAGCAAGGTGAGTGGTGTCAGAGAATTGGCAGGGTGTGATGAGTGAGGAAGATGTTGCAGGCAGTCATGAGAGTGGTAGAGCCTTGGAGGGAGGTGAGGACAGTAGCAAAGTTGGAGTAAGTCTGAGGTATCAGAGAGAAGATGGTGGCAGAGTGGGAGAGTATCATTGACCACCTTCCTACAGTGCTGGGTATTCTTCCAGATGGTCAGGACTGCTCTAACCCTGGTGGTAACCTCGGACCAGGGTGGCATGGTGTGATATTCATGGGAATTGGACCTTCTGCCTTGCATCACCCCATTCACCAGGACCTTCAGATACCTGCCTGGAATGTGGGGCACCCATTTCCCTTGGTTGCCATAAACAGGCATGTGAGGAACTGAGCACGGCACTCCCAGGCTGACAGTGTCTGTCTGGGTGCATGGCAGTTTTTTAAAGATGATGCTGGCAGCAGTGATTTGGTCTGGTAATGGCACATGGCAAGATAGGGCTAGAATCAGACTTGAGGGATGCCACAGGAGCAAAAACCAGACAGGTTTGGTAAGATGTGGTGAGAAAACTCACTAGTCCTTGTGGTGGAAATGCCTCCGAAGAACTGGACATAATTTGCAATTAGCCAAAAGAAATCTAAAATTCAACCCTTTTTGTTTAATTTGCATTGATAAATAGCTTGTTTCATTTCGAGACTGTATCGGTCAACATGCCATATGAAATATACCATCAAAGAGAGTTTGAACAGAAACTTATTTTCTGTAAATCAGCGGTCTTAAAATTTATCATTGACAGGATTTGAGAATCACAGGCAAAGCCAGCATTTATTGTCCATCTCTAATCACCCATAGGAAGGTTGTGGTAATCCAGTTTCTTGAATCACTGCAGTCCCTTGTCATGAAAATGCATTGCAGTTCAAAGATATTGATCTAGAAATAGTGAAAAGTGGTAAAGCATTTCCAAGTCAGGACAGTGTGTGGCATGGAAGAGATCTCAACATTGGCAGTGCTCTCATGCTACTGCTATCTATCTGGGTGGCAGACGTCAGAGATTTGGAAGATGGCTTTTTAAGGAGTCTTGGTGAGTTGTTGCAGTTTATCTTATAAATGGTACGTGCTGGTCATTGGTAGAAGTATGAATATTTAAGATGGGGTGGCTACACTATTTATATGGCTCATCCAATTCAGTTTCTGGTCAGTGGTAACCTCAGAATGTTAATAGTGGGAATGCGGTGATGGCAACACCGTTGAATGTTAGAAAAATAGGGTTGGATTCTTTCATTGGAAATGGTCATTGCTTGGTACCTGTGCAACTAGGAGAAAGTGAGGACTGCAGATGCTGGAGATCAGAGTTGAGAGTGTGGTATTGGAAAGGAACAGCAGGTCAGGCAGCATTCTGAATCGACGTTTCAGGCATAAGTCCTTAATCAGGAAAGATTCCCATTATCAAGCCAAATCCAAATGTTGTACAGATTTTCCTGCATTTTGACATGAACTGCTTCACAGTATGAGAAGTGCTGAACTGGGCTGACTATTGTGCAATCATCAGCGAATAACCTCATCTATGACCTTATGATGGAGGGAAGGTAATTGACGAAGCAACCAAAGATGGTTGGGCCTAGGACGTTACCATGACGAACTCCTGCAGAGATGTCCTGGAACTGAGGTGAGTAACCTCCAACAACCATGACTATCTTCCTTTGTGCTAAATAAGACTCTGGCCAGTTTTGCCAGAACTCTTGGATGCCACACTCAGTCAAATGCTGCCTTGATATCAAGGTCAATCACTTTCCCCTTACAACCTGAGTTCAGCATTTTGTTGATATTTGAATCTAGGCTGCATTGAAGTCAGGAGCTGATTGGTTCAGGGAAAACCCAAACTGAGTATCAGTGAGCAACAACGCTGGTAAGTAAGTGGCTCTTGGTAACCCTGTCACTAACTCTTTCCAGTATTTTGCAGATAATTGAGAGTAGATTAATGAGGGCCATAATTAGCCAGGTTAGAGTTATTCTTCTTTGTGGACAGAACAAGTCTGTAAATTTTCCGCATTAGGGCCAGTTTTGAAACTGTATTGGAACAGCTTGCCTAGCAGTCTAGCCAGTATTACATTTCAATAGTTTTAAGTACTATTACTGTAACGTTGTTATATTGTCAGATCTCATTGCTTTCAGTTTTTTCTTGACATTACATGTATTGAATTATGATTGGCTGAAGAGTAGTATCTGTTCAGCTGGGGAACCTCCTGACCTGAATGGATCATCTGCTTGCCATTTCTTGTTGAAAATAATTGGAAACACTTCAACCTTGTACTCACGCTGGTGTCCTTATAAGCTGGTCCCCCTCTTCTTGAGGATGAGGAACTTGCTTCAATTGTTAGTTAACAGTCCACCACTAAAAATATGGCAGGACAGAAGAGCTTAGACCTGATTCTCTGCTGTTTAACAAAAAA
This sequence comes from Chiloscyllium punctatum, assembly GCF_047496795.1. Classification (NCBI taxonomy): domain Eukaryota; kingdom Metazoa; phylum Chordata; class Chondrichthyes; order Orectolobiformes; family Hemiscylliidae; genus Chiloscyllium; species Chiloscyllium punctatum. Next base: position 43,559,950 of record NC_092750.1, on the reverse strand, counting down.
GTAGTCCTGTATATAGCTTCACCTTCAACTTGACACTTCATTCCTAAGTATGCCTGGTGCTGGTCCTAGCCCTTTTCATTGATCCAGGATTGATCCCAAGCTGGTGTTGTTAGTGTGGAGGATGATTGGTTGCAGGTTATGGTTAAATATGATTCTGCTGCTGCTGATGGAACACAGTGACACAAATGTTCAGTTTTAATTTGCCTGCTTTGTTTGAAGTCTGCCCCATTTAGCTTGATGTTAATGCTACTCAACACAATGGAGGGTATCCTCAATGTGAAGACGAGACCTCATCTTTACAAGGACTGTGTGGTAATCACCGGGCAATGCAGTCACAGACAGCACATTCTGTGACAGATAGATTTGTGGGGACAAGTTCAAGTAAATTTTGGATTATTGCTTTATTCTTGGCTTATTCCTTCATCACCTGTCTCCGAGCCCACCAACCCACTCTGAACTTGACCAGCTCAGTCAGTAATGATGCTGCTGAGCCACTCTTGGTGACAGCCATTGAAGTTCCCCACCCAGAGTGTAAATCTGTGCCTTGCTACCCTTTATTCTGCTTCCAAATGGTGTTCAACAGGAGCATTATTGATATATCATATTAGAGACCAAGTGGATACATTCAGTGATAATAAGCAGGAAGCTTTCTTGCCCCCAATTGACCTCATAACATGCGACTTCATGAGGTCCAGAGTCTCTGTCAAGGATTCTGAGGCCAACCCCCTCCCAAATGGATAGCACAGTGTTGCCACCTCCAGTGGGCCTGTTCTACTGGTAGGACAGGCCGTTCACAGGCATGATGTTGGTATGTGGACATTGCCTGCAAGTTATGAATCGATGAATATGATTATTTAGGCTATTGTTTGATTAGTATATGTGACATCTTCTCCCAGTTTTTGTAAAATCTCCAGATATTGGTGACAAAAACTTTGCAGGTATGGCATTAGCACCCTTTAATGGGATTTTTCTGGGCGTACAGAATTAAGATTTACTGGCACCAGAGTAATGTTATGTTCAACAAATAATGCTTACACCTGCCGGCTATTTTGCAGTTTGGAAGTTCAATGATGCAATGATTAAGTGTACTTCAGCTGACTGAAGTCAGCACAGCCTGAAAGTATATTAGTCTGCATTTGTTTTAGATTGCATTTTTGTGCAATATTACTATCAAATGTAACCAAGGGATATGAGGATAGTAGATTTAAGGTGGAAGATCAGAATGACGCAGAAGGCTTGAGGGCTGATGTGGCCTGTTTCTGCACTATTTTTAATGTAAAATGGAGTCCAATTGATGTTGGAAAACAGATGGAGGTTGCCTCATAATAGGTGGCATATTTCCAATCTCATGTAATAGAACTCTCGAGTACTTTCCTTTCATAGACATTGCTAAAACTGCACTCCAGGTTAAACAGCTGACTATTTTAAAGGAGAAATATATATTTTTTGTTCAATATAAGCTAGCCTTTCCTCACATAGCTCAGCACATTTATTAGAAACTGTAGGTCTTCCACGTTGGTGATTGTTCAACCATTATATCCCATAATTTTATGTGGCAAAATTGCAAATGCTTATAAAGATGGTAAAAACTCATGCAAGCCTTATTTCTGTGCAGTGGGACTAGTTTTAATATCACACTCAGAACATATGTGTTGAGCGCAAAATCAAAATGAGATTTATTATGTACAAAAGTGAAAAGTACAAAACATGCTTTTAGATTTCAAGTTCTTTTTAAAATATTAATGGTACAACAAATGAAGATAAGTCAAATTACAGGGGTCAATCCACAATTTCGTGTTAAGTGGACATTTGAGATAGTCAAGATATCTAACCTGATTTGCCTAAAAATATGCCTTAGGTTCAAGAAATGAAAAAAAAAGTGCGCAGTAAAAATGTGAAAACTGTCTTTATTTTTCAATTTGTTCACATCTTACAATGGCCTACTCTTACACAATAAAAAACATTATAAATTGTGAGGAGTTAGTACTGGAAAAACTCATTAATCTTTTCTCTATTTAGTGTGTAATCTTTGGATAAGTATGATACAGGGAGAAAGTGAGGACTGCAGATGCTGGAGATCGGAGCTGAAAATGTGTTGCTGGAAAAGCGCAGCAGGTCAGGCAGCATCCAAAGAGCAGGAGAATCGACGTTTTGGGCATGAGCCCGTTTTTAGGGACTGTATGATACAGTCCACCATGATTTCAAAGCTGCAAAATATGTTTTCCATATTTCATGCTGCAATGTGGAATTGTGAAGCATCTCTGCAGTCTTTGTAGTTTCAGCAAGGGGGCAACAGCCTGGTGGCCTTCAAAAGACTCTTTAGGGTCATGAGTCTACTCTGACTCCTTGGTGGAAGGTCTCATAGCATTTACAATTGCCTCATCTGTCACATCCATAGAGCAGCATGTGGTGTCACCACCTTGGCAAAGGTTTCACTGGTTGATTCAGGTGGAATTTCCAAGCTGGCCTCCAGTAGACAGGTGAAATCCTCATCCTTAGAATGGTTGGCTTCACTTTGCTTCTCCTCATTCTCAATATTTTGCACAGTTGAGTTATATTCCTGCTTCTTATCAATGGTTTTGATAATAAGAGAGATCAGTTGTCATGAGCAGTTGAATCACCCTATTCCATTGGCTGGAGCTTGGCCATGGTGTTGGGATGCTAAAATGTCAACTTAATGCTCTTAAGGCAATCAATGCTGCAGTGCACAGGGCAGTTGTCTGTAACTATGATAGTCTTCCTTTCCTTACCATAATACATTTTGTTCACTTGCCCCATCAATGTCTCACAAATGCTGCAGGCCACCCAGGGCATTTTGGTAACCTCATACTGCATTCTCAAAGCAACAGGACTCCTTGGGTTTTCCTATCACAAGAACTGGCAGCTTTTCAATGCCACCCATGTTGGCCAAAGCAATGACATGTTCCCCACTTTGCACTCTGCCCATACCCATTTCATCTTTAAACATGAAATAGCAATCCAGTAAAGCAATTTGGATTATCCATTTTAGAAACGTACCTTGGCAATTCCTTATTTAGGACATAGGAAGACCATGTTGGAGCCATTCATCTATCATAGTTGCTGTAACTGCCACACTGTCACCGTTTGCCAAGTGAACGAAGATTCTGTGTTTTGTCTTGATTCGGTCCAGCCATCCATTGTTGCAGATGACCGCCTTGTGACCAGATTTTTTGTCTGGTTGACTCTCCCTTTCTGTTGGATTGGACTGGAGATGAGAACATTCTCTGCTCAGAATGGTTTGCATTAGCCGATCTTCTCTAACATTGGGATAGACAGAAGTTCTCATCCTCTTCCTCACAAGCAGGAGACAATGCCTGTTTGTCAAACTGCTCCAATGTGTTTACCGTGTTCTGCAGAATGGTTGACAAGCTCAATGGTGAAACCTCTCACTCCTTAACATTGTCCACTTTTTGCTTCATTCCAGAATTTTCCCCAGCACCTTTAACTTTCTCACAGATTTAACCATAATTGCAGATTTCACACTCTAAAATGACAAAATACACAAGTCCAGAGTGACCAGTCTTGAACTATGGCTTACTTCAGGCATTCTTAAACTGGATTTTCAATTCTGTCAGTGGAAATGGCTGCCACCTTTGCCATGTTTCAGGTTACCTGAATTTTACCCCAGGGCATCAATGTGGACTTCAACAGCTTCCTCATTTCCCCTTCCCCCACCTCATCCTAGTATCAAACTTCCAGTTCAGCACTGTCTCCTTGACTTGTCCGGACTTGTCCGACCTGCCTAGCTCCTTTTCCACCTATCCACTCCACCCTCCCCTCCCTGACCTATCACCTTCATCTCCTCCCCCACTCACCCATTGTACTCTATTCTACTCTCTCCCCACCCCCACCCTCCTCTAGCTTATCTCTCCACGCTTCAGGCTCACTGCCTTTATTCCTGATGAGGGGCTTTTGCCCGAAGCGTCGATTTCGCTGCTCGTTGGATGCTGCCTGAACTGCTGTGCTCTTCCAGCACCACTAATCCAGAATTTGGTTTCCAGCATCTGCAGTTATTGTTTTTACCCCGTGGTGAGTAGGATGCCAGGCAAGTACACTACATAAGTGGATGAGTGCTTAAGGTAACTCAGGGGCTTGGTTCAGGTTGGTTGGAGGGTGGGGGTTGGGTCAGGTAGAGTCCTGGGGGAGTGGGAAGTATGGACTGCTGGGCCAGGCATTACAGTTGGGGGAAGGGGGAACTATTGAGGTCTGGCAGTATTGCGTTCAAGCACAAAGGAGCGTTTTGTGTCAAGATATGTTGTGAAGCTGCTGGGGAGGAGGTGGGGAGTGGGTATTGGATTGGGTTGAATGGGGGAATTTACATCAGGCCAGGGGAGAGGTGGTGAGATGGTGGAGGTGTCAGGTTGAGGGTTTGGTTTTCTAAGTTGGGTCAGGGGTGGTTATCAGGTCATATTGAGGGAATGGATTGGCTTGAGTCAAAGTTGGAGAATCAGATTGGGGAGTGGTTTCATGTTAGGGATCATATTTGGGGGTGCCATAATTGAGTCAGAAAATCTGTTTAATAGTTAAATTCAGGAATTCGCATAGGTTTTTAAACTGCTAATTTTATGAAGCTTGAGTAGGAACCATCGGAGTTCACTGATTTTAATGGGCTTTATTGAAGGGTTCAAGATACAGGAAAATTACCCAGCATAGTTTTCAATTCTCAGGTAATTCCTTCGGAGTTGACTGCACTGTGAATTCTGTATGAATTCAAAGTGCTACTCCAGTCCATGCTGCTGTTACAACTATTTGGCCTTTGGAATTTCTAGGCCATTGGTACTTTCTCAGGACTGAGGTGAACAAAAAAATACAACTAGTGTGTAATTTAAAACAAGAGACAGCACAGCCTTAATTACATAGAACATTAGTCTTTGATTTGCAGTAGCGAGCCAGGAGTTAGTACTTCAGGGAGTTAAGTGGAGAAAAGACGAAAGGTGTTTGGTTGCTTTTACTGAAGAATTTTCAGTCTCTACAAATTGATTCTACCTCTGCCACAGGAAAAGATTCTGGCTAATTACAGAATATCTAGTAAGGGTTATTAGATTAAAGTTTATTCTGTTCCTGAGGTTCAAAATAATACGTTTTTAGTAAGAAATGAGTAGGGGGTGAATAAAAGAGACAGACCAAGAGGCCTGTTGCAGTGAGCCCAGTGGCAGAGTGAAATTGTGGACCCTAAAGAGACACAAGTGCAGAAAAAGCAGTTGATTGTGTGGGGATTATAGATTAGATTCCCTACAGTGTGGAAACAGGCCCTTCAGCCCAACCTGACCCTCCAAAGTGTGACCCACCCAGACCCATTTCCCTCTGACTAATGCACCTAACACTATGGGCAATTTAGCATGGCCAATTCACCTGACCTGTGGGAGGAAACCAGAGCACCTGGAGGAAACCCACACAAACACAGGGAGAATGTGCAAATTCCACACAGACAGTAGCCTGAGGCTGGAATTGAACCTGGGATCCTGGTACTGTAGGTCAGCAGTGCTAACCACTGAGCCACTGTACTTCACATCAATAAAATAAAAGAAAGTTCTTCAATTTGTGCTTAGATCTGAATTCTTTATTTATCTCCTTTTCCTAAGGATTGCTTGTCAAGTCAATTACTTGTCTATAATAGTTCTATAAGTGGATCAGAGAAGCCCCATAAGCGATTCTTAGAGGCTGACACATGTCAGATGCCAACGGTCATGAGATGCATGTGACAGGTGCCCATGGGTTATGCCCAGTGTCTAACACGGAAGTCATTTGGAGCAAGTAGCGAGTTGAACGCAGGCGTCCTCACTAGTTTCCTTGACTATTTCATCAGACATTGAGCTCATTCAGAATGTTTGGTGAGATCAAATGCTCAATATTGATGAGGTTGGAAGACTGAATGTTGATGAGGTGAGTTGTGCCACTAACAAACCCTTGAGCGAGTGGTAATGCCTGTCAATTGGCAACTTGCTGCTGCCCAGCCAGAAGCTTGCCACATCACTTGTGAAAAGTGTATAAGATGGTTTGAGTTGCACCTGATGTTGAGATGGGCCTTACCAGACTTCTTGTCAACTCTGCCACAGATATCACCATAGCCTAGGTCACTCAAACCCCAATAAAATTCTGCCCAAATAGTTATCTTTGAAAAGCTTTTCTATGCATTTAAGTTGTCTAATATATAATGAGCAATATAATGGTCAAAGTCGGATATAATTAGGGTGGAATCACATGGGGTTGTGTCTTTCATCATGAAGTTGTGTGGTTTGGGGGAATTGTATCCATGGGGTTAATCTGCTTATTCTTATAAGGCACTTGAGATACTGGAACCATTTCCACTTTGTCAGTTTCCCTTGAGTTCCAAACTCTCCATAAAATCTAGTGCCAACTTTGTGTTGGACCCTTCCATATCTCCCATATAAACATCAGTCATTAAAATTGACAAGATAGGTTGAGAGAACAGGTTATAAAATACAGGGGTCTGACTTATGAACAGTAGTACTTATGAATGCGATCCCATTCTGGGGTATAATTCTAAACATCCGATATATGAATTTACCTATATTGACAAACGGCTAATTTTGTATTGTCCTGTGTTGTATTCCAGTTTGTGTACAAATCGACGTGTGAGCAAACTCAAGAAGGAACTCAGGGACTACCAGTATGTCATATACTAGGTTTTTATTACTACAGATGTGAAGTACATAGGTTATAGTGAACTTATACAAGACAATAGTTTGGCCTCATTTGAAATTCTGGGCATCCAGTTCCAAGCAACATACTTTTGAAAAGATGTAAAGGCATTGGAATCAATACAGAAGAGGTATGTGTGAATGATTCCAGGAATGAGGAATTTCAGTGATGAAGCTCAATTGGAGATGTTTGGACAGTTTTCCTTGGATAGGAGAAGGCTGAGATCTGGTTGAAGTGTTTAAATCACACAGATCTGGAACAGAGTATAAAGGGAGAAGTTGCTCCCACTTGTGAAAGGATCAAGTGCACAGACTTAAAGTAATTCATAAAAGAAGCAGAAGTGATAGGAGGAAAACCTTTACCACAGCTGAGGTAGGTTTGATTCAGATGTACGAACTTGAATTTGTTGGTTATTTGAAAATGAAGAATGTGCATAGTTATGGGAAGAGGAATCATACTCAGCAAGACATTCATATGGAGAGCTGTTGCAGACAACATGGACTGACTGACCCCCTTCTATGTTATAACAATTCTGTCATTCAGTAATTCTGTGGACTCCAATCTCCTGTCCAAACCTTGTAACTCTTGCCTCTCTTGTCTGTAAAAAATCCACCCAGCTCAGCTTGAATAAATTCAATGGTCAGCCTTCTCTACTTTCTGGAAAAGAGAATTCCCCAACCTTCTGAGAGAAAAACTTCACATTTTCCATCTTAAAAGGGGGAAACCATATTCTTAAACTAGGTCCCCTGGTTGTGGTCTCCCCTACAAGAGGAAGCATCCACTCTATCAACTTCCCTCAAGATCTAAATAAGATAACCTCCCATTAATCTAAACTGGCCTTCATAACAAGAGGAATTGAGTATAGGAGCAAAGAGGTTCTTCTGAAGCTGTACAGGGCCCTGATGAGACCGCACCTGGAATATTGTGTGCAATTTTGGTCTCCAAATTTGAGGAAAGACATTCTGGCTATTGAGGGAGTGCAGCAGAGGTTCACGAGGTCAATTCCTGGAATGGCGGGACTATCTTACGTTGAAAGATTGGAGTGACTGGGCTTGTATACCCTTGAGTTTAGAAGGCTGAGAGGGGATCTGATTGAGACTTATAAGATTATTAAAGGATTGGACACTCTAGAGGCAGGAAGCATGTTTCCACTGATGGGTGAGTCCCGAACCAGAGGACACAGTTTAAAAATAAGGGTAGGCCATTTAGAACAGAGTTGAGGAGAAACTACTTCACCCAGAGAGTGGTGAGTGTGCGGAATGCTCTGCCCCAGAAGGCTGTGCAGGCCAAGTCTCTGGATACTTTCAAGAAAGAGTTGGATAACATGCTAAAGGATAGTGGAGTCAAGGGTTATGGGGATAAGGCAGGAACAGGATACTGATTGAGGATGATCAGCCATGATCATAATGAATGGTGGTGCTGGCTCGTAGGGCAGAATAGCCTACTCCTGCACCTATTGTCTATCGTCTATTGTCTAAACTCAAATGGGAATAAGGCCAACTGAGTCAACCTTTCTTCCTAAGATAAGCCCTCGATCCTAGTCATATATTGAGTGGACTTTCTCAAATAAGGAGTCCAAAACAGTACACATTCCTCCAAATGTTGTCTCACCAAGGCCCTGTGCAGCAGCAGTATAAATTTTCCATCATGTATATTCCATTCAATTTGCAAGAACCAATATTTCATTTACTTGCCTTCTTAATCACTTGCTGTGCCTGTGTAATAATCTTTTATGATTCATGTATCTCAAAACTTATGTCCTTTTATACCACCACTGATTTCTATATTATCTTTCCAAAGAGATAACATGCTGCATTTTTATTCTTCATATGAAGAATAATCACTTCTCGTGGTCTGTTTGGTATCAGCAAATGTCAAGTGAGGTATAATCCTATAACAGTGCTTCTCAAATCTTTCCCTACTGTGATCCCATTTCAAGTTTTAAAAATTGTCACAACCCTTCAATAAGACTTGTGCGAACTGGGGAGTGGTGTGGGAAGGGGATGTGGAAGAGAGATTTGTGAGAGTGGATCCATGGCAAACGTAGTGGTGAGGGTGGAGAGCCAGGAGAACTTGGGAGGGATGGCTCAGGTTAGAGCAGACACACATCAGTTGTAAGTCAATCAGAACTCCATACTGACTTCTGATGCTTTGGAACTTGTGATATCAAAGTTTCAGCCCCCTTGGGGCCGTGACCCCACTTTGGGAAGTGTTGTGGTGTAATGACCATCTTTAATTTTTTGCCAGTCTTCAATAACGTCAGCTTTCTTGTCCTATTACTCCTCCAGCTCTGCCATTTCTTTCACATATGAAATTTAACAAATGAGGCAAAAGGTTTAAATGATCATATTATGTTCAATCTAGGGTTTCATATAGGCAATCATTAAAGCTGCCTAGAAAAGGCAGAATAATGTTCAAAACAGTTGTAGTCAAATGGAAATAGAGCAGGGGCCATCATGCTGCTGGATTTTTCTTTATTGTATTTCACGCAAGGACAATGATGTTGAATTAATCCTCCATCACTGGTTCCAACAATTTATTTTCCTCAAATACTATAACAAGAATATTCCAGAGTAATATTTAATGGTGACAGTCTAATCTTAATTATAGAAATACACAACACTGAGTGGCTAGTCTCCTAATTGCTGGTTGCCTGCCTTTCTTATGGTGCACTCATTGTTGGCTGCATCTATTTGACAGTTATCATCCAGTGTCAAAAATGTACATCCGGTGTCTCAACAAGACAGAAGAGTTGGAAAGTTAAAGTTCACACATGAAATGTCCTGTTTGAGCATCTGTCAGGGAAATGTCACTAATATCATTGCACAATCAAATCTTGCACAGAAATTAAAATGTTTCCAATTAAAACATATGCATTGTTGGGTGGTATATTTTCCTTTAGGGTCTTATTTTTGGTATTCTTTTAACTACAGTGACAGCCTTTGAAAGGGAACACCCACATGGTGAGTAAAATATTCTCTTTATCGAAGCAAACATCATTAAAGTATTAGCACTGATCCCTTTTGGCAGCCTCTGTACACACTCAAAAGATAATGTAACTCAGGTTACATTGCCCCATAGGGCTTATTTTGAGAAACATGTAGAAGTGAATTGTATTAGTGAAAATTATGGGAATCTAAGGTGCTAATTTGTGTTGTGGGATGAAGTGTTCTCTATTTCAAGACCTGATATATGTACTATCAGTACACTGTTTTATCAGTAAATCATGTGCATTGTTAGTCAACCAAAGGGACGTTATAATAGATAGTAGCGAAAGATTTCTTAAAAATTGAGGACTCTGTCTCAGAATAAGGTAGCTACATAAAAGAACATTTACTGTAATTTAAATACTGGTCCAGAATTTGTTGGAGTAATCTACAAAATGCCAGTTAATTAGAGATTTTCTTGCACCATTCAGTTCTGAAGTTATCGCCTTGTAATTTCAATCAGATAACAACAGTTTATTGCCTTCCTTTCCTTGTTGAAGATGGCCATTTCATGTGTGCATTGTGTCATCTGCTACACACTCAAACATGCCAATGGAGTCCAATTGCAGATCTACAAATGACTGCTTTTTCCTTAACTGTTTGCATTCTTTCCTATTCAAAGAAAACACCACCTCTATTTGAGCTTGATACTCAGGCTGTTTTTTCTTGTTAATTCTTCTCCACTTCCTGCTGAACATGCTGTATTTCCTGAGAATTGCTTGCAAGGACTTTACCTCATTCTAGCTTGCAGGCATTATTGTGTTTTGAATACATGGTGACTTGAAATTTCATGATTAGTCCTACTATATAGCCACTACATCTGAGCTGTGGTCTGAATGAAGAGTGCTACAATTCCAGACATTCCTGCTCTTTGAAGTACAGCAGTATTAGGAATGTTGCCCTCCCATTTGATGTCCATGCTATTCTGACTGCATCTCATGTGGAACCTGTGCCATTGCTCAATACAGCTGGACTGGCTAGTCCATGTCTCACATTTTATAAGAGACTGGTATTACCACAGCTTGCAGACAAAAACATTTATTTTAGTAATAAATATAGAAAATGTTGGAACTTGCCCTGCCGTCCACTTAGATCCTGTGTGGACCAGTTGGTGGAGGTGTTCACTGACATCTTCAATCTCTTCCTTCTACAAGCCAAGGTCCCCACCTGCTTCAAGAAGACCACCATTATCCCAGTACCAAAGAAAATACATGCAACGTGCCTTAATGTCTACTATCAGTTGGTCTGACATCCATAATCATGAAGTGCTTCAAGAGGATGGTCACATCCCACATCAACTGCAGCCTCCCAGGCTACCTCAATCCCATGCAATTTGCATACCCATGAAACAAGTCCACAGCAGATGCCATTTCCCTAGCCCTACACTTGTCCCGAGAACATCTGGACAACGAGGATACCTATTGTCAGACTCCTACTCATCAACTACAGCTTCACCTTCAATGGTATAATTCCCTCCCGACTGATCTCAAAGTCTGTGACCTAGGCTGCGGCTGTGCCTTCTGCAACTGGATCCTCAGCTTCCTGACTCATTGACTGCAATCAGTGAAGATAGACAACAGCACTTCCTCCATGATAACCCTCAACACTGGACACCCCCTCCAAGGATGCATTTTCAGCTACTCTAAACCCTGTACACCAATGACTGTGTTATCAAATTCCAAACAAATGTCATGTACAAGTTTGCTGATTCTACCACCATGGTAGGACAGATTTCAAACAATGATGTGGAAGGATACAGGAAAGAGAGATAGAGGGCTTGGTGGTGTGGTGCAATGATAACAGCCTCTCCAGCAAGACAAAAGGAATGATCATTGACTTCAGGAAGAAAGGAGGAGAACATGGTCCCATTTACATCATAGAAGATGAAGTGGAGAGAGTCAAGAGTGTCAAGTTCCTAGGAGTGATGATATCTGACAATCTATCCTGGGCTTCCCATGAGGATGTGACTGTCAAGAAGGTACAACCACTCCTCTTTTTCCTCAGGTGGCTTAGGAGATTTGCCATGCCCATAAGAAATCTCACCTATGTTCACAGATGCATCATAGAAAGCATTCTATCTGGGTGCATAATGGCCTGGTATAGTAACTGCTCTGCCCAGTGCCATAAGAAACTACAGAAGGACGCAAAGCAAACTTCCCATCCATGGATTCTATTTACATTTCTTATTGTTGCAGAAATACCCCTTCCACCTCTCCTCCAACCTCTTCCATCAGGCAGAAGATATAGAGCTTGAACACAAGCACCAACAGGTTCAGGAACAGCTTCTCCCCTGCCGTTATTAGACCGATGAATGGACTGTCTAACTTCAAATAATGTTGAATTTTTTAATGCTTGCTTTGCGCACCTCCTGTGCCATTGGTAACCTATATGCCTTGCTCTGTCTAAACACCGTATGGTTAGTACAGCCTTGTTTGCTGTGACCTGCCTGAACTGCTCGCAAAACAAAGCTTTTCACTGTACTTAGATACATGTGACTACAATCAATCAAATCAAATCAAAACTACTCAGCAAGTCATGGCAGCAAGCAGAGAGAAACAGCGATAATGATTCAGGTCTTTGATCTTTCACAAGATTTGATGAGGTCTGGGTCTCATAGAATTGATGTCTTTGATATCTTCAGAGTTCGTTATTGTTGAGGCTTGTATATGGATAATTGCATATTTGTTGTTCTGAAATGGTAGGAGTATCATCATATGGTGATTGCTTCTGTTCCAGATTTTACACAATGACTTGATCAGAAAGCTTTTCACCTCTTACATTCTGATTTGCCAACCTAAAAGAATGTGGAGCCTGCTAATCGCTCTTTTAGCTGGGCCTTCTCTGTGAGGTTATTGGCCCTTATGCAATATTAATCTTATGTCACAAAGCTCCCTACCAGTTCAGCATTGTGCTGAGAAACTGTTACCTTTGCTATAGAATAAAGGATTAACAGCGTGAACCAAGGATGTTCTAAGATCATATGGCCAAGCGACAGACCTCATAGAGGAGACAGACTGAGCTTGTTCACTATGGGCAATTTAGCATGGCCAACTCACCCGACCTTCACATCTTTGGACTGTGGGAGGAAACCTGAGCACCCAGAGGAAACCCACATAGACATGGGGAGAATGTGCAAACTCCACACAGACAGTTGCCTGAGGCTGGAATTGAGCCTGGGACCCTGGTGCTATGAGGCAGCAATGCTAATCACTGAGCCACCGTGACATCTTAAGCAGTTTGAAAAGAAAAATGGCCACACATTGTCACAGTACCAATCACATTGTGATTATGGTTGAGTACTGCCCCAATATTCCATTCTAGGTATTTTCACTCACCCTATTATTGGATGGGTGAATCTTTAACCTTGAGTCTTCTGACTCTACCAGTGTGCAGCAAGAGCCCTGATCTGCCTTGTTGCTCTCTTCTGAAAGTATAACGTGAAATCATCACGTCATAAAGTTTTTAACAGCACAACCCATCGCATGTGCACCAATTTTCAATATCCATTTATTGTAATCCCCTTTTCCAGCTCTTGGTTCATAGTCTTATATGCTATGACATTTCATGCTTATCTAAATAGTTCTTAAATGTCTTGATGGTTTCCAACTCCACCAGCCTTTTACTCAGTGAGTTCCAAATATCCACAACCGTCTCGGTGAAATGTTTTTCACAAATCCTTTTTAAACCTCCTGCTCCTTACGTTAAAATGATGTCCCCTGGTTATTGATGCTTCCAAAGGGGAAACATCTCGCCTACTCCTGATGCCCCTCAGACCTCTGTACACCTCAATGAGGCCCCAGCTTAACCAGACTCTCTTCATGACTGAATCACTCCAGTCCAGGCAATATCCTGGTGAATCTCTTCTGCACTCTTTCTTGTGCAATCACATCCTTCCTATAGTGTGATGACCAGAACTCAGTACTCCAACCACGGTCATACTATATATCCATCACAACCTCCTTGTTCTTGTAATCAATGCTTTGATTAATAGAGGCAAGTAAATGATTTTTAAACCACCTTACCTATTTGTCCTGCTGCCTTCAATAATCCATGGACATGCACACCAAGGTCTCTCTGATCATCTGTACTCCCAGAGACCTACCATTCATGATCTACTTCCTTTCCTTTTTAGTCCTCCAAAAATGCATTATCTCACACTTTTCAGGATTAAATTCCATTTTCCACTTTTCAGTCCATCTGACCAGCCTGTCCATACCATTCTGTAGTCTAAGGCTTTCCTCATTATTATATAACACCACCAATTTTTGTGTAGTTTGCAAAATTACTGATCAAGCCTCCTACATTAGATAATCGATACACATAAGAGCAGGAAAGAACTCAAGCCAGGAATTAGGAGGGCATTCAACAAGATTTCTCATGGGAGACTGGGAGAACTAGCTATTTGGATACAGAACTGGCTCAAAAGTAGAAGACAGAGGGTGGTGGTGGAGGGTATTTGTTTTTCAGACTGGAGGCCTGTGACCAGTGGAGTGCCACAAGGATAGGTTCACTACTTTTTGTCATTTATATAAATGATTTGGATGCGAGCATAAGAGGTACAGTTAGTAAGTTTGCGGATGACACCAAAATTAGAGGTGTAGTGGATAGCAAGGAAGGTTACTCAGATTATAGCAGGATCTTGATCAGATAGACCAATGGGCTGAGGAATGACAGGTGGAGGTGCTGCATTTTGGGAAAGCAAATCTTAGCAAAACTTATACACTTAACGGTGAAGTCCTAGGAAGAGACGCAGAAGAGATTTACCAGGACATTGCCTGGGCTAGAGTGATTCAATCATGAAGAGAGACTGGATAAGTTCATAGCTCCTTGAAAGTGGAGTCACAGGTAGATAGGATCGTGAAGAAGGCATTTGGTATGCTTTCCTTTATTGGTCAGAGTATCGAGTACAGGAGTTGGGAGGTCATGTACAGGACATTGGCAAGGCCACTTTTGGAATTTTGCGTGCCATTCTATCGGAAGGATATTGTGAAACTTCAAAGGGTTCAGAAACGATTTACAAGGATGTTGCCAGGGTCAGAGGATTTGAGCTATAGGGAGAGGCTGAACAGGTTGGGTCTTTTTTCCCTGGAGCGTTGGACACTGAGGGGTGACCTTATAGAGGTTTACAAAATCATGAGGGGCCTGGATAGGGTAAATAGACAAAGTTTTTTCCCTGGAATGGGGGAGTCCAGAACTAGAGGGCGTAGGTTTAGGGTGAGAGGGGTAAGATATAAAAGAGACTTGAGGTCCAACTCTTTCACTCAGAAGATGGTATGTATATGGAATGAGCTGCCAGAGGAAGTGGTGGAGGCTAGTACAATTACAACATTTAAAAGGCATGTGGATGGGGTATATAAATAAGAAGGGGTTGGAGGGATATGGGCCAGGTGCTGGCAGGTGGGACTAGATCAGGCTGGGATATCTGATCGGCATGGATGAGTTGGACCGAAGGGTTTGTTTCCATGCCGTACATCGCTATGACTCTAGATGTCTTCAGCAATCAGGAAAATCCCAAGGCATTTTAAAGATATATGAGGAGCAAGAGGATGGCAAGGGAAAGGTTAGATCCACTCAAAGACAAAGTTCAGAATTTATGCTGGAGCCAGAATAAGTGGGCAAGGTCATTAATGAATTCCTTGCATTGGTTTTCACAAAGGAGAAAGACATGGTACATGGAGAGTCTCAGGAAGGATACGTTTATATTCAAGAGCTTGTCAATATCAAAACGGAGGAGGCATTGGGGGTTTTGAAAAGCATTAAGGTAGACAAGTTCCCAGGATCTGATGCAATCTGACCCAGAATGCTGAGGGAGGCAGGTGAGTAAATTTCTTGGGCTTTGTATGAAATCTTTGTAACATTTTTATTCACAGGAGAGTTAGCAGAGGAGTAGAAAATAGTCAATGTTGTTACTTTGTTTAAGAAGGCAACAGTGATAAACCAGGAAATATGGTGTGCATATGGTAATGATAGGGAAATTACTAGAGAAGATTCTTAGGGAAAGGATTTACTCACAGTTGGAAAGATATAGACTTATTAGTGATAAGCATGGCTTTGTGCAGGGAACGTCGTGTCTGACAAACTTGATTGAATTGTTTTGAGGAAGTGAGAAAGATGATTGATGAGGGCAGGGTGGTAGATGTTGTCTATATGGACTTTAGCAAGGCCTTTGACAAGGTCCCTCATGGCAGGCTGATACAAAAGCTGAAGTCATATGGGATGTGTGGTGAGCTGGCAAGATGGATACAGAGCTGGCTTAGTTATAGAAGACAGAGAGTAGAGAAGGAAGGATGCTTTTCTGGCTGGAGATTTGTGACCAGTCATGTTCCACAGGGATCAGTACTGGGACCCCCGTTGTTTGTAATATTTATAATAGATTTGGAGGAGAAGGTAGGTGGCTTGATTAGTGAGTTTGCAGACAACACAAAGATTGTGAGATTTGTGGATAGTTAGGAGGATACAGCAGGAAATGCTGGAGATTTGGGTGGAGAAGTGGCAAATGGAGTTTAATGTTGATAAAATGTGGAGCTTGAAAACGCACAGCAGGTCAAGCAGCATCAGAGCAGAAGAGCAGTCCTGACAAAGGGTCATTCCTGAAGAAGGGCTTATGCCCAAAACGTTGATTCTCCTGTTCCTTGGATGCTGCCTGACCTGCTGCGCTTTTCCAGCAACACATTTTCAGCTCTTTCTCCTCATTCCTGAAAAGTCAACAGTCCTGCTACTCTGATCCTGCTTGACCTGCTGTGCTTTTCCAGCACCACACTCTTGACCGTGATCTCCAGCATCTGCAGTATTCACTTCCACCTCGTTGATTTTTAACTTTGTCCACCCCAGTCCAACACCGGCACCTCAAAATTTGAAACAACTATTCAAAGCACCAAGCAGTTCTCGAATCATCATAAGGTACAGTGGTGAAGCTCACAGATCATAGAATCCCTATACTGTAGTTTGGCCTTTACTGACCCTTTACCCTATTCCCACAACCCACATTTGCCATAGATAACCCACCTAGCCTGCACACCCTTGGACACTATGGGCGATTTAGCATGGCCAAACCATCTAACCCGCACATCTTTGGACTGTGGGAAGAAACCAGAGCACTGGAAGGAAACCCATACAGACACAGTAACCCAAGTCTGAAATTGAACCCAGATCCCTGGTGCTGTAAGGCAGCAATGCCAGCATGCCACCCCAATGGCAGTCAGATGGTTATACTGTGCTCTGTTCCACTCATATAAGCATCAACCCGTGCCCACCTGCAGTAAAACCCAGATGACATTTAGGCTTGGGCTGCTAAGTGGCTCATATCATTTTTTTTAATATGACTGCAGGCCATTGCAAACAAGAGAGAGTCTAACCATGTCAAATAAACATTCGAGTGCTGGTCAGAGGCTGGTTATACTGTGAGAAGGAACTTAACTCCTGATCCCCAATGCTTATCCATTATATAGAAAATACAAGTCAGGAATATGATCAAAAACTCTACACTGCCTGGTAAGACTATGGCGGCACAACAAGGAATGCAAAAAAAAAACAACTCCAACTGTACTCAAGAAGCTTGACACCATTCAGAACAAAACAGCTGCTTGATTGGTACCTCAGTGACCACCTTAAACATTCCCTCCCTCCATTAGTGGCACACCATGAATGTTGTACACACCATGTAGCAAATGTACTGCAGCATCTCACTTAGATTCATTGACAGCAACTTCTGCAAATTTGCAAACTCTACCACTAAGCAAAACCAATACAGCAGGCACTGAGGAACATCACCACTTGCAACTTCTTTTCTCCACCATTCATTGCCCTGACTTGGAATGAATTAGACATTCCTTCATTGTCTCCTCAAATTTCGAAGGTCCTCTCGAGCTGCTGAGAGGACAGAGGTAGCTTCAGCAACAACAAATTTAACACTGACAGAGAAATCTATACGGTATCTTTAACAGTTATTGGTTACAATGCCATCTGCACAGCACCCCCTTCCAGACTGAACTCTTACTATTGCAAGAGATGCTGACTTCGTCCTCCATCACAGACCCTGCTCTGGCAACCATACTAAAATTCAGTGTCAGAAGCATCTCGGAGGAAGAATACAGATGCTCAATCTCGCAGTGTGCATTTTCCAACATGGGGAAAGAGGGAATAATATCCTTGTTGTCCAACAATTCTAAAATCCTTAACTTGTTTTTGTTCTACTTGTAATCTGGCTCTTCTTTTATGTGTAATGTGACCCTTGAAATTGTTTTAGATGTGGTTTTGGGAAATACACTTTATTTTTAGTAACGGGCGTAGAAACTGTTGGTAATGAAAATACTGCATCTCAAAATTTTTTCATTAAACTTTTACAGTTCCCTCATTTCTTGTTCATCCTTTCAACATGCAAAGCCAACATTTTTTAAAAAAACTTTGGATCTCATGCAAACTTTTCAAGAACAATTTTACTGCAAATTTGCTTCCTCTCTGCAGGGTCTGCAACCAGTACCTACTACCATGCATGCAGCAGAGCATCTCTCCTTTTGTGTCTTATTTTATTTGATTGTGCAATTCCTTTGGCTCATTACCTTTAAGGAAAATATTTTCATAGGGCAATATTTATGGTTAAAGTATCTAGACATGGTAACATCTCAATCACTCAAACCTGCTGAAATACAGCAAGTGCCCAAAAACAGCAAAGTGATAATCAAACAATTAATTGTACTTTTCTGATATTGACATTTTAGGACTGAAATTTTCCAGGGAACTTCTTTGAGATGCACCTTAATCATTGAGATAAGCGTTCACAGAGCAGCACTTATGACCATTTAGAATTCTCTTAATTCTGCTCTGGACTGGCTTGAGTTTCTCAAATAGGGCTCAAAATCACATTTTCTAACACGATGACATGAATCGTGCTAATTAAACAAGGTGTCAAGCAGAAATATTCATTTGCTGCTTATCTCTTAACAGATCAATAAGGGATAGGGCCAACAAGAATATGGAGGCAATAACTAAATTCAGGAAAATTTATTTCTGACTGTACAAACAGTATCGCCCCAAAACTACCTAAATGATAATTGCCATAATAAATAAATTTTAGTAACTCACTTGCCTATTATTTCAGACTGTTATACCATCATATTAATGCCATTTGGGTTTGGAAATAAAATTTAAAACGTAGTGCAAAAAATAGGCAAATACATTTTAATTTGTTAGGTAAAGACTGTGGAAATCAATCACGAAGCATAAAAGTCCAATATTTCAGTTTTCCTGTTGTGGAGTGCTGCTGTTATACTTTCAGTGTTCGTTTTCAGTGAGGACCAGCTTACTCTTTAGGGTACTGTACAGGAGCAAAGTGAAAGTTGTTGTCCTCCAGTGACAGTTTCACCTGACCTGACCGGCTGACTAGTTAGTCATGAATAGAGTTGTACTTGGTGCAGCTTTTGGGTTATGTGAACTGCCATAGAGAATTCAGATAAGCGATAAGGGAAAAGTGAAAAATAGTTTTGGTCCTGATAAAGCATCTGATTGAAGGAAAGAGTTGGTTAGACTGACCAACTTCCTCTTATTGGCCCATTGTTATATTGCTTCATGCAATTTACAAAATGAAATGGACTTTCACTAGTAAAGCTAATGAGGCAATCCCAAGGTTCCTTAGTAATCTTTGGCAGAACATTGTGGAAATATCTAAATGACAGAAATGAACTGAAATTACAGAAGGAGATAGAAAACTCCTGCAAAACTGTTCTTTCAGCTAAAACTGAAGTGTATATACTTGCTGACATCAGCCAGAAGAATTCTTGGAAAGTGTTTTCACAAGCCAAGTTGTTTTTATTCCAGAATTGGTTTTATTCCAGAATTCTGTGGTTCACTTTGTTCTTTTCTCTATTTCCATCTATTTGTTAGTTTAAATGCAACAATACAATACAATAGTTTTCTTTGTCCTTCAGTATTCACTTTGGCAGTACATACTACTCTCTGTTTATGTATTTCTGATTTTAAGGACTATACATAAAGATCTATGTTCTCCTTTATTTACATTAATCCATCTTCTGACAAATGGAGTCATTTCATCGCATCTTATCACAAGGATTTCTTATAGCTAGGAATACTAGTGTTTTTAAAGCAATGTAACATGGTTTTCATGTTCTGTGAATGCAAAAAGTCACTGACCTGAGGCTTATAACCTTTTGGCAAGTAATCAGAGAGTACACAAGAGCTCGGTTTCAGAGTGCTGCAGCTTTGCAGTGAGAGAGAACTACATGATTACAAAGTCATCTTTGAAAAAAAAACTGACGTATTTTACAAAGTCCTCATTGGAAAGCTTTCTTTCTATTAGCTGAAAGCTAAGCAAACTGTGCTTGCTCTTTCTAACATTAAAAAATAAATCTGACATTTGTTTGTCAATGTGTAGAACTGTACCCTTGGGTATTTTACTTCACCAGAACAGAGGAAATTGTGAAAATATGTAACACAGTATTTACTGCCAATCGCACATTTCTCTCGAGTGGCTGTCAGTTTTCAATTGATACCTGCAGTATGACAGGATTTGGAAATCACAGCATCATAGTCCTGGTCAAAATTCTTACAATATTAAAATTAAATTTAATAAAGCTGAGGGTTGAGAATTGTCTTTGCATCCTGGATGAGTAGTGCTGGAAAAGCACAGCAGTTCAGGCAGCATCCAAGGAGCAGTAAAATCGACGTTTCGGGCAAAAGCCCTTCATCAGGAATACAGCAGAGTGCCTGAAGAGTGGAGAAATAAATGAGAGGAGGGTGGGGGTGGGGACAAAGTAGCATAGAGTACAATAGGTGAGGGGGGGATGGGATGAAGGTAAGGGAGGAAAAGAAGATAGGCAGGTAGGACAAGTCATGGGGACAGTGCTGAGCTGGAAGTTTGGAACTGGGGTGAGGTGGGGGAAGGGGCAATGAGGAAACTGTTGAAGTCCACATTGATGCCCTGGGGTTGAAGTGTTCCGAGGCGGAAGATGAGGTGTTCTTCCTCCAGGCATCGGGTGGTGAGGGAGCGGCGGTAAAGGAGGCCCAGGCCCTCCATGTTTTCAGCAGAGTGGGAGGGGGAGTTGAAATGTTGGGCCACAGGGCGGTGTGGTTGATTGGTGCTGGTGTCCCGGAGATGTTCCCTAAAGCGCTCTGCTCGGAGGCGTCCAGTCTCCCCAATGTAGAGGAGACTGCATCGGGAGCAACAGATACAATAAATGATATTGGTGGATGTGCAGGTAAAACTTTGATGGATGTGGAAGGCTCCTTTAGGGCCTTGGATGGAGGTGAGGGAAGAGGTATGGGCGCAGGTTTTACAATTCCTGCGGTAGCAGGGGAAGGTGCCAGGACGGGAGGGTGGGTTGTAGGGGGGCGTGGACCTGACCAGGTAGTCACGGAGGGAACGGTCTTTGCGGAAGGCGGAAAGGGATGGGGAGGGAAATATATTCCTGATGGTGGGGTCCGTTTGGTGGTGGCAGAAATGTCAGCGGATGATTTGGTTTATGCGAAGGTTGGTAGGGTGGAAGGTGAGCACCGGGGGGATTCTGTCCTTGTTACGGTTGGAGGGGTTGGGTCTGAGGGCAGAGGTGCGGGATGTGGACGAGATGCGTTGGAGGGCATCTTTAACCACGTGGGAAGGGAAATTGCGGTCTCTGAAAAAGGAGGCCATCTGGTGTGTTCTGTGGTGGAACTGGTCCTCCTGGGAGCAGATACGGCAGAGACGGAGAAATTGGGAATACGGGATGGCATTTTTGAAGGAGGTAGGGTAGGAAGAGGTGTAATCCAGGTAGCTGTGGGAGTCGGTGGGTTTGTTAAAAATGTTGGTGTCAAGCCGCTCGCTTTTGAATGGAGATGGAGAGATCCAGGAAGGGGAGGGAGGTGTCAGAGATGGTCCAGGTAAATTTAAGGTCAGGGTGGAATGTGTTGGTGAAGTTGATGAATTGCTCAATCTCCTCGCGGGAGCACGAGTTGGCGCCAATGCAGTCATCAATGTAGCGGAGGAAGAGGTGGGGAGTGGTGCTGGTGTAATTATGAAGATAGACTGTCCTATGTAGCCAACCAAGAGACAGGCATAGCTGGGGCCCATACAGGTGCCTATGGCTACCCCTTTGGTCTGGAGGAAGTGGGAGGATTCAAAGGGGAAATTGTTAAGGGTGAGAACCAGTTCAGCCAAACGAATGAGAGTGTCTGTGGAAGGGTACTGTTGGGGATCTCGGGAGAGGAAGAAACGGAGGGCTGACGTCGGGAGAGGAAGAAACAGAGGGGTGCATTGAACTTATTTCTACCTACCTCGACACTCTCCTATCCCACCTAGTCCAGGAACTCCCCACATACGTTCGAGACACCACCCACGCCCTCCACCTCCTCCAAGACTTCTGTTTCCCCAACCCCCAATACCTCATCTTCACCATAGATATCCAGTCCCTCTACAACTCCATCTGCCATGACCAGGGACTCCAAGCCCTCCATGTCTGCCTCTCCCAACGTTCCCAACAGTACCCTTCCACCGACATACTCATTCATTTGGCCAAACTGGTCCTCACCCTTAACAATTTCTCCTTCGAATCCTCCCACTTCCTCCAGACCAAAGGGGTAGCCATGGGCACCCGTATGGGCCCCAGGTATGCCTGTCTCTTTGTGGGCTACATAGAACAGTCCATCTCCTGTAATTGCACTGGCACCACTCCCCATCTTTTCCTCCGCTACATTGATGACTGCATTGGTGCCACCTCGTGCTCCTGCGAGGAGGTTGAGCAATTCATCAACTTCATCAACACATTCCATCATGACCTTAAGTTTACCTGGACCATCTCTGACACCTCCTTCCCCTTCTTGGACCTCTCCATCTCCATTAATGATGACCGACTTGACACCGACATTTTTTACAAACCCACCAACTCCCACAGCTACCTGGATTACACCTCTTCCCACCCTGCCTCTTGCAAAAATGCCATTCCATATTCCCAATTCCTCCGCCTCCGCCATATCTGCTCCCAGGAGGACCAGTTCCACCGCAGAACACACTAGCTGGCTTTCTTTTTTAGAGACCGCTATTTCCCTTCCCACGTGGTTAAAGATGCCCTCCAACGCATCTCATCCACATCCCGCACCTCTGCCCTCAGACCCCACCCCTTCAACCATAACAAGAACAGAACGCCTCTGGTGCTCACCTTCCACCCTACCAACCTTCGCACAAACCAAATCATCTGCCGACATTTCCGCCACTTCCAAACGGACCCCACCACCAGAGATATATTTCTCTCCCCACCCCTTTCCACCTTCCGCAAAGACTGTTCCCTCCATGACTACCTGGTCAGGTCCACGCCCCCCCCCCCCCCCTCCCCTCACCTACAACCCACCCTCCTGTCCTGGCACCTTCCCCTGCTACCGTAGGAATTGTAAAACCTGCGCCCACACCTCCTCCCTCACCTCCATCCAAGGCCCTAAAGGAGCCTTCCACATCCATCAAAGTTTTACCTGCACATCCACCAATATCATTTATTGTATCCGCTGCTCCCGATGCGGTCTCCTCTACATTGGGGAGACTGGACGCCTCCGAGCAGAGCGCTTTAGGGAACATTACTGGGACACCCGCACCAATCAACCACACCGCCCTGTGGCCCAACATTTCAACTTCCCATCCCACTCTGCCGAGGACGTGGAGGTCCTGGGCCTCCTTTACAGCCGCTCCCTCACCACCCGATGCCTGGGGGAGGAACGTCTCATCTTCCGCCTCAGAACACTTCAACCCCAGGGCATCAATGTGGACTTCAACAGTTTCCTCATTTCCCCTTCACCCACCCCACGCCAGTTCCAAACTTCCAGCTCAGCACCATCCCCATGACGTGTCCTACCTGCCAATCTTCTTTTCCACCTATCCACTCCACCCTCCTCCCTTACCTATCACCTTCATCCCCTCCCCCACTCACCTGTTGTACTCTATGCTACTTTCTCCCCACCCCCACGGTCCTCTCATTTATCTCTCCACCCTTCAGGCTCTCTGCCTGTATTCCTGATGAAGGGCTTTTGCCCAAAATGTCGATTTTACTGCTCCTCAGATGCTGCCTGAACTGCTGCGCTTTTCCAGCACCACTCTACTCCAGAATCTGGTTTCCAGCATCTGCAGTCATTGTTTTTACCTCATTGTATTTGTATCCTTCTGTTCTAAATCTAGTAGAGTTTCATGGTGGGTGCTTGAAATGGATAGACTTCCATTCCATAACATCCCTCATCTTCTTTGAACTGAATCTTTTCAAAGAATCAGGTATTCTATTGGCTCTTACAAGTTGCAATTAAATAAAGTTTTGAACAGAATTGCAAGAATGCCTTAATACCCAAGAAAGACATCGCCCAATAATTCAAAAAATTGCAAATTAAGCATTGGCTTATTTAGAATCAGGATTTTAGGAAATGTGACAACATACATATCGTCATTTTCAGGAGCCAAACATTTTGTGCTTTACAATATTCGCATTATGGCGGATGTCCCAGAACAGCATGAAATCCAGAATTAAAATGTAAATAACCTAGTGGCCTTGAAATGAAATGATTGTTAGTTTGGAGGGTAATGTTTAGTTTGTTAATGTCCAGTTAATAAATAGAGCAGTAAAGTTATATAATAATGATGGTAGTGATAGTAACAATCCTGTGTAGTGGGAGATCTGAACAGATGGATTTGGAAGAACCGATGAGACCTGAGTTGCTTTGCTGAACAATAAGACAGTTATAAAAAGAACAAAGGTTAATCTCGCAAAGATGTTCTAGTATGTACACATATTATATGTATAACCAGGAGGAAAGTCATATCTGAATTGAAATTGTGTCTTTTGTTGCCTTTCTAACTACCAACACAAAGACTCAATAGATTCTGTAGGAAGCATTATATGCTTCATCAGACCAATATGATGAAAAAATACTCCTGTTTGCCTTTTCAACATTCAACCTTCTAAAGAAACACAAAAGAACTTTTGTCACAGCTGTTAATTGTTAATAAGAAGCAGATGAAATGCTGAACATATGTATGTAATTAATTTTGTTGCTGGTATCAAACTGTTTTGGTTAGCAGGTGGGGTAACAGAAAATAATACAGAATGTACTGTAATCTTTGACAGATGAAGAGAATGAGTGAACAAAATGCAACATCGTGTGTACTGGGCAATTTATGTCTGCAAACAGTTTACCAAACCTTGAGCAACAAATATGAAACCTAAGCATTTCTAGCACACTCTAAAATGCACGGTGGAAAGTGTTCTGGTGTTATGATGCATTCTACCTCACACAATGGACCTTGAGGAACATGCCATTTTACACATAACAGCAGAAATAATCTTATGGTGACAATAGAGTATATCCAGAGAACATTTGAATATCCCAGCAACAGTATTATTTTTATGTCCTTGTAAAACTATCCTTCCTGTTATCTGACTTATGTACCCATTATATTTTCTTGTAAAATTTCTCTCCTCCTGTCACATGATGAGAAGCTGCTGGGAAAATAATGATTTTTGCAGCAACTAGATATGCATCTCCACGACAAAATGAGAGCATCTTTAATGAAAACAAATGAAGACTTACACAATTGAGCAGTAGAGATTTGGCTATGACATCAGTGAAAGAAAAGTAGTTTCTCTGCAAAAGGCTTGGGCAGAAATGAAAAGCAAGAAATCAATTAAACAGAAGAAAAATTGCATTTATACAGCTCCTTTCACAATCTCAGCCCATCTCAAAACTCTTTAGATCCAATAAATATTTTCAAAGGTGGAATTAAAGCACTGCTATGCAACCCAAAAGTAACATTCTAATCCCCACATATTTTGGAATACACACAGGTATATATTGATCATTTGTTAGGGAAAACTATTCTGATATATTTTTAAATAGGGCAATTTGACTTTTACTTCAAGCTGAGAGGGAAAGCAGAATCTTGGTTGAAGCTGTTAAATTCAGTCCTGCACTCTAGTTCTGGACTCCCCCACCCCAGGGAAAAAACTTGTCTATTTATCTGATCCATGCCCCTCATGATTTCATAAACCTCCACAAGGTCACCCCTCAGCCTCCAACACTCTAGGGTAAACAGCCATAGCCTATTCAACCTCTCCATAAAGCTCAAATCCTCCAAATCCTGGCAACATCCTTGTAAATCTTCTCTGAACCCTTTCAAGTTCACAACATCTTTCCGATAGGAAGGAGACCAGAATTGCATGCAAATTCCAACAGTGGCCTAACCAATGTCCTGTATAGCCGCAACATGACCTCCCAACTCCTGTACTCAATACTCTGACCAATAAAGGACAGCATACCAAATGCCTTCTTCACTGTCCTATCAACCTGCAACTCCACTTTCAAGGAGCTATGAACCTGCACTCCAAGGTCTCTTTGTTCAGCAACACTCCTACGACCTTACCATTAAGTGTGTAATTCCTGCTAAGATTTGCTTTCCCAAAATGCAGCACCTCACATTTATCTAAATTAGACTCCATCTGCCACTTCTCAGCCCATTGGCCCATCTGAACAAGATTCTGTTGTAATCTGAGGTAACCTTCTTCACTGTCCACTACACCTCCAATTCTGGTGTCATCTGCAAACTTACTAACTATACCTCTTATGCTCACATCCAAATCATTCATATAAATGATGGAAAGTAGAGGACCCAGCACCGATCCTTATGAAACTCCACTGGTCACAGTCCTCCAGTCTGAAAAACAACCCCCCACCACCACCCTCTGTCTTCTACCTTTGAGCCAGTTCTTTATCCAAATGGCGAGTTCTCCCTGTATTCCATGAGATCTAACCTTGCTCACCAGTCTCCCATGGGAAACCTTGTCGAACGCCTTACTGAAGTCCATATAGATCACATCCATCGCTCTGCCATCATCATCCTCTTTGTTACTTCTTCAAAAAACTCAATCAAGTTTGTGAAACATGATTTCTCACGCACAAAGCCATGTTGACTATCCCTAATCAGTCCTTGCCTTTCCATATACATGTACATCCTGTCCCTCAGGATTCCCTCCAATAACTTGCCCGCCACCAACGTCAAGCTCACTAGTCTATAGTTCCCTGGTTTGTCCTTACGACCTTTCTTAGACAGTGATACCATGTTAGCCAACCTCCACTCTTCCGGCACCTCACCTTCATATAGTTCTTCATTGCCGTTTCCTCATGTAATGTAAATTGTTGGATTGTTTGAAATTTAGCATTCATACATTTGCCCTGATAAATGTAAGACAAAAAATTATGTCCATTGACATGAAAATAGACTCCTGTACTCAATACTCTGACTGATAAATGAAGGCATACCAAATACCTTCTTCACTATCCTATCTACCTGCAACTCCACTTTGAAGGAGCTATGAATCTGCACTCCAAGGTCTCTTTGTTCAGCAACACTCCCTAGGACCTTACCATTAAATGTACAAGTCCTGCTAAGATTTGCTTTCTCAAAATGCAGCACCTCGCATTTATCTAAATTAAATCTCATCTGCCATTTCTCAGCTCATTGGCCCATCTGAATCAAGATCCCGTTGTAGTCTGAGGTAACCCTCTTTGCCGTCCACTACAACTCCAATTTTGGTGTCATCTACAAGCTTACTAACTATATCGCTTATGCTCACATCCAAATCATTTTTATAAATGATGAAAAGTAGTGGACCCAGCACCGATCCTTGTGGCACTCCACTGGTCACAGGCCTCCAGCCTGAAAATCAACCCTCCACCACCACCCTCTGTCTTCTACCTTTGTGCCAGTTCTGTATCCAAATGGCTAGTTCTCCCTTTATTCCTTGAGATCTTACCTTGCTAACCATCTTCCATGGGGAACGTTGTCAAATGCCTTGCCGAAGTCCATATAGATCACCTCCACCGTTCTGCCCTTATCAGTCCTCTTTGTTACTTCTTCAAAAAACTTAATCAAGTTTGTGAGACATGATTTCCCACGCACAAAGCCATGTTGACTATCCCTAATCAGTCCTTGCTTTTCCAAATACATGTACATCCTGTCCCTCAGGATTCTCTCCAACAACTTGCCTACCACTGTACACATAGGATAAAGTGAGAACTGCAGATGCTGGAGATCCAAGTCAAGAATATGACAATGGAAAAGCATAGCAGGTCAGGTAGCATCCAAGGAGCAGGAGAATTGACGGTTCAGGCATAAGCCCTTCATCAGGATTCAGGGCTTATAACTGTGTACACATAGCCCTTGTCTGCAAATACATGGTCCTGGTCTGTGTACACGTGGTCCTGGCCTGTGCACATGTGGTCCTGGTCTGTTACATGTGGTCCTGGCCCATGTACATGTGGTCCTAGTCTGTGTATATGTTATCCTGGCTTGTGCACTCATGGTTCTGGTCTGTGTACATGTGTCGTGGTTTGAGTACACATAGTTCCGGTCTGTGTACATGTGGTCCTGGTCTGTGTACACGCGGTCCCCGTCTGTGTACATGTGTTGTGGTTTGTGTACACATAGTCCTGGCCTGTGTACACGTGGTCCTGGTCTGTGTACACGTGGTTATGGGGCCTGTGTATATGTTATCCTGGCCTGTGTACACATGGTTCTGGTCTGTGTACATGTGTCGTGGTTTCTGTACACATAGTCCTGGTCTGTGTGCATGTGGTCCTGGTCTGTGAATATATGGTCCTGGTCTGTGTACACATGGTCCTGTTCTGTGTACACGTGGTCCTGGCCTGTGTACATGTGGTTGAGGTCTGTGTCTATGTTATCCTGGCCTGTGTACACATAGTCCTGGTCTGTGTACATGTGGTCCTGGTCTGTGTACACGTGGTCCTGGTCTGTGTACATGTATCCTGGTTTGTGTGCACATAGTCCTGGTCTGTGTACATGTGTCCTGGTTTGTGTACATATAGTCCTGGTCTGTGTACATATAGTCCTGGTCTGTGTACATGTGTTCTGGTTTGTAGCTTCACCAGGTTGACACCTCATTTTTAGGAATGCCTGGTTCTATTCCTGATATAAGAATCTAAGAACTAGAAGCAAGTATAGGCAAGTCAGCCCCTCAAACCTGCTCTGTCATTTAGTACAGATAATGGCTGATCTCATCTTGGCCTCAACTCCACTTTTCTGTCTGGTCTTCATAACCTTCCAAGCCATTACTAACCAAAATCTGTCTTTGTTTGCCTTAAATTTACTCAAAGTCCCAGCATCTACCATACCCGGGGTAATGAATTCCACAGGTTCATGAGCCTTTAGAGAAGTTTTCTCTCCTCATCTCTGTTTTAAATCTGCTACCCCTTATCCTAAAACTATGACCTCTTGTACTTGGTTGCCCCACATGAGAGAACATCCAGTCATGCCCTCCTACATTCTTCATTGAACCTGAACTGATCCCTTGGCTTGATGGTAATGGTGGTGTGGAAGGTTTGCAAGACCATGAGGTTGCAGGTTGTGTTTTGAAAACAGTTCTGCTGCTGCTGAAGGCTCACCACACCTCATAGATGTCCAGTCTTGAGTTGCTAGATCTGTTTGATGTTGTACCTATTTGACACGATAATAGTGCCACACAACACGATGGAGGGTACCTTCAAATGAAGACAGGACTCTGTCAAGAACTCTTACTGATATTGTCATGGGAGGATGTTTTTCCCTCCTGTTTGTTCCCCCACCACTTGCTGTGGACCCAGAGTAACAGCTATATCCTTTAGGAAGCTACCAGCTCAGTCAGTATTGTCAATAGACAATAGACAATAGACAATAGATGCAGGAGTAGGCCATTCTGCCCTTCGAGCCTGCACCGCCATTCAATATGATCATGGCTGATCATTCCTAATTAGTATCCTGTTCCAGCCTTATCTCCGTACCCCTTGACTCCACTATCTTTAAGAGCTCTATCCAATTCTTTCTTAAAAGAATCCAGAGACTGGGCCTCCACTGCCCTCTGGGGCAGAGCATTCCACACAGCCACCACTCTCTGGGTGAAGTAGTTTCTCCTCATCTCTGTCCTAAATGGTCTACCCCGTATTTTTAAGTTGTGTCCTCTGGTTCGGCACTCCCCCATCAACGGAAATATGTTCCCTCCTGCCAGAGTGTCCAATCCTTTCATAAGCCTATACGTTTCAATCAGATCCCCTCTCAGTCTTCTAAACTCAAGGGTATACAAGCCCAGTCGCTTCAGTCTTTCCGTGTAAGGCAATCCTGCCATTCCAGGAATTGACCTCGTGAACCTACGCTGCACTCCCTCAATAGCCAGAATGTCTTTCCTCAAATTTGGAGACCAGAACTGTACACAGTACTCCAGGTGTGGTCTCACCAGGGCCCTGTACAGCTGCAGAAGCACCTCTTTGCTTCTATACTCAATCCCTCTTGTTATGAAGGCCAGCATGCTATTAGCCTTCTTCACGACCTGCTGTACCTGCATGCTTGCCTTCATTGACTGGTGGACAAGAACACCCAGATCTCTCTGAACAGCCCCTTTACCTAATTTGATACCATTGAGGTAGTAATCTGCCTTCCTGTTCTTGCCACCAAAGTGGATAACCAGACATTTATCCACATTAAACTGCATCTGCCATGCATCTGCCCACTCACCTAACTTGTCCAGGTCACCCTGTAATCCCCTAACATCCTCATCACATTTTACCCTACCACCTAGCTTTGTGTCATCAGCAAATTTGCTAATGTTATTGCTGATACCATCTTCTATATCATTTACATATATTGTAAAAAGCTGCGGTCCCAGCACGGATCCCTGCGGTACCCCACTGGTCACTGCCTGCCATTTCGAAATGGAGCCGTTAATCACTACCCTTTGTTTCCTATTAGCCAACCAATTCTCTATCCAATCTAGTACTTTGCCCCCAATCCCGTGCGCCCTAATTTTACTCACTAACCTCTTGTGTGGGACTTTATCAAAAGCTTTCTGAAAGTCCAGGTACACTACATCCACTGGATCTCCCTCGTCCATCTTCCGAGTTACATCCTCAAAAAATTCAAGAAGATTAGTCAAGCATGATTTCCCCTTCATAAATCCATGCTGACTCTGTCCTATCCTGTTACTATTATCCAGATGTGCCGTAATTTCATCCTTTATAATAGACTCCAGCATCTTTCCCACCACTGAGGTCAGACTAACTGGTCTATAATTTCCTGCTTTCTCCCGCCCACCCTTCTTAAAAAGTGGCACAACATTAGCCGCCCTCCAATCCTCAGGAATCAACCCCGATTCTATTGAACTCTGGAAAATAATCACCAGCGCATCCACGATTTCCCGAGCCACCTCCTTCAGTACCCTGGGATGCAGGCCATCAGGTCCCGGAGACTTATCAACCTTCAGACCTAACAGTCTCTCCAACACCAAATCCTGGCAAATAGAAATTCCCTTAAGTTCAGGTCCTTCAGCCACTGTTACCTCAGGGAGATTGCTTGTGTCTTCCCCAGTGAACACAGATCTGAAGTACTCATTTAATTCCTCTGCCATTTCTTCGTTCCCAGTAATATATTCCCCTGCTTCTGTCTTCAAGGGCCCAATTTTTGTCCTAACCATTTTTTTGCCTTGGACATACCTAAAAAAGCTTTTACTATCCTCCTTTATATTCTTGGCCAGTTTACCTTCGTACCTCATTTTTTCTCTGCGTATTTCCTTCTTACTAATCCTCTGTTGTTCTTTAAAAGCTTCCCAGTCCTCCGTTTTCCCGCTTATCTTCGCTAAGTTATACTTTTTCTCTTTTAACCTTATATGCTTCTTTACTTCCCTTGTCAGCCACGGCCGCCCATGTCTCCTCCTGGGATCTTTCTTCCTTTTAGGAATGAACTGATCCTGCATCTTCTGCATTATACACAGAAATATCTGCCATTGTTCCTCCACGGTCTTCCCTGTTAAGGTATTATACCATTGAACTTTGGCCAGTTGCTCCCTCATAGCTCCATATTTCCCTTTATTCAACTGGAATATTGTCACTTCAGATTGTACCCACTCCCTCTCAAATTGCAGATTGAAGCTTATTGTATTATGGTCACTACTTCCCAACGGCTCCTTCACTTCGAGGTCACTGACCAATTCTGGTTCGTTACACAATACCAGATCCAGAATCGCCTTATCCCTGGTCGGCTCCAGCACCAGCTGCACTAAAAATCCATCTCTGAGGCACTCCACAAAGTCTCTTTCTTGAGGCCCGATACCATCCTGATTCTCCCAGTCTACCTGCATGTTAAAATCCCCCATAACAACTGTAGTAACATCTTTGCGACAAGCCAATTTCAGCTCCTGATTCAACTTACCTCCAACATCCAGACTACTGTTTGGGGGCCTGTAGATGACTCCCATGAGGGTCTTTTTACCCTTAGTGTTTCGAAGCTCTATCCACACTGACTCTACATCCCCTGACTCTAGGTCCGCCCGCGCAAGGGACTGAATATCCTCCCTTACCAACAAGGCCACCCCACCCCCTCTGCCCGTCAGTCTATCCTTACGATAACACATGTAGCCTTGAATATTCATTTCCCAGGCCCTGTCCCCATGAAGCCACGTCTCAGTTATCCCCACAATATCGTATCTGCCAATTTCCAAAAGAGCCTCAAGCTCATCCACCTTGTGTCTAATGCTTCGTGCATTCATATATAGAATTTTTAATTTGTTACTGCTCTCACCCTTCCCCTCAACCCTTATTTCACTCAACTTTACAGCATGATGCCTTTTCCAGTTTTCTGCCTCCTTGATACAGTTGTCTTTCTTGACTTCTCTTGTTCTAACTACCCCTTCAATTTCCTTTTTAAACATCCAGCTTGTCCCCTCCCCCCCGCTACTTAGTTTAAATGTAGCGGTGTTGCAGCAGAAAACCTGCCTGCCAGAATGCCGATCCCTGTTCTATTAAGGTGCAAGCCATCTCTCTTGTAGAATTTATGGTTACCATAAAATATACCCCAGTGATCCAAGAACTTGAAACCTTGCTTCCTGCACCAGTTCCCCAACCACACGTTCAAGTCCATTATCTCCTGGTTTCTGGCCACACTAGCCCGAGGAACTGGAAGCAAACTGGAGATAACCACCTTGGACGTCCTGCTTTTTAGCCTTCTTCCTAGTTCTGCGAAGTCTCGCTGTAGTATGTTCCTCCTCTTCTTCCCGACATCATTTGTGCCGACGTGTACCACCACCTCGGGCTCTTCACCCTCGTCCTTGAGGATGTCCTGCACTCTGTCCGCGATGTCTTTCACTCTAGCACCAGGAAAGCAACACACCATCCTTAAATCCCGTCTGCTGCCACAAAAACCCCGGTCAGTTCCTCTCACGATGGAGTCCCCTATTACCACGGCTCTATGTGATGTCCGACTCTTCCGCTCTGCTTCTGCGGCAACTTTTGATGGACAAACATGGCCGCCTTGCGAACTGGTAGTGTCATCAGACTCTACTGTTTCCAAAAGCTTCAACTTGTTCCTGACAGGTACTTCTCCCGGCGTCTCTTGCACCTGTCTCCTCTCTGCCTTCCTCATCGTCTGCACTCTTCTGCTCTCTTCTGGCATGATTGGTGTAATAACATCACTGAAGGTCTTGTCCAGAAAGATCTCGTTCTCTCGGATGAGCCTAAGGTCTTCGAGTTCTTTCGTCAGTGCTGCAATATGCTCGGTCAATTGCTGAATGTGCGCACACTTTCCACACATATACGAGCCAGACACACCAGAGTCATTGACTTGCCACATCAAACACGTAGCGCACTGAACCAGCTGAGCAGTCATGTCTTCACCCTCTTCAAACTGTGGTGTAATCTCTTTACTCAACCTCTTTATCAAGATTCCTGAGCTGAAGCCTCACTCTTCGATCTAAACTTCCTTAGACCGTCTTCCTATGGCAACTCTGTGGACTCTTAATTAAGGTTAGAGGAGGAGGGAGGGAGGGAGACCCTACTTTGTAGGGTCTGGGGTTTAGAACACACCCACTCTAATAACAATCACTTACCTACCCGACCGGCTTTGCGCTCCGTCTGAACTTCCGCCCAGCTCCCGCCGCTCTCTGCTGCGAAAAGACCGTTGGCGTCGAGGTAAGTTCTTTATATAACAATCACTTACCTACCCGACCGGCTTTGCGCTCCGTCTGAACTTCCGCCCAGCTCCCGCCGCTCTCTGCTGCGAAAAGACCGTTGGCGTCGAGGTAAGTTCTTTATATAACAATCACTTACCTACCCGACCGGCTTTGCGCTCCGTCTGAACTTCCGCCCAGCTCCCGCCGCTCTCTGCTGCGAAAAGACCGTTGGCGTCGAGGTAAGTTCTTTATATAACAATCACTTACCTACCCGACCGGCTTTGCGCTCCGTCTGAACTTCCGCCCAGCTCCCGCCGCTCTCTGCTGCCAAGTCACTCTTGAAACTCCTAGAACCTCCTCACCCAGAATCAAAAGTGGGGATATTCGGGAATGGGTATATACTGATTGAATTACAATTTGCCAATTATCCATAGAAATTCACTATATAATCTCCTGTGATTGGACCTACATTTTCTATTTCAAAATATTTGCGGGGTTCATGGTTGACCTGTGTCTAAAAATATGGCATTGACCTTACATGAGGTGATTTTTATGCATGTTATTACATATTCCAGATAAAGCCAGAACTACCACATGCCTTTGATGACACCCTAGTTAACTATCATGTAAATTAGATAGAAGGCAATTGCCCCTGTCCTTTGGTATTTTCTAATCAATTGGTTCAACGATGCTATTACACAACTCCGGAGCAGGTCGGGACTTGAACCTGGGCTTCCTCTTCTCATAGGCAGGGACACTACCCCTGCACCACAAGGTCCCCTTTGTATGCATTCAGAGGATGTTAGGATCCTGGTGCAGCAGTTATTGTAAATTCTGGAACTTACATCTGAAAGAACTGAAACCAACATGCCCATTTTAAAAGATAAGAGACTTAACGAGCAAATCCAGGCTTTTCTCAATTTATTATTTCAGTTATGTCACACCATAAACTTTTGCTATAAATCCTGTGTCCTACGAACTTATACTCCACAACCACCTGAGAAAGGAGCAGCACTCTGAAAGCTAGTGCTTCCAAATAATCCTGTTGGACTATAATCTGGTGTTGTGTGATTTTTAACTTTGTACCTCCCAGTCCAACACCGGCACCTTCAAATCATGAGAGAGTTACATTTTGTAATGGTAAATATATGAAAATAGTTATTCATAATATTCATACAATGTGGCTGGATTGAGGAATGTTTTCATCGTTTTACACACAGAAGGTAAACTGTATCATCTGGATGAAATCCCAGTGAATTTTCATTCATTTGCTTTTTTGTCTATTAAGAGTCATGTAATCAGGTTGCAGTCAGCTTACCTTATATGGAGTCAAATGTCTCCATTAATCTTAGAACAAATGATGATCCTGCTTGTGAATTTTCCATGATCTCTATCTGCTTAAAGAGGTATTCTATGCTCAGTTAAATGTGTGGTTAATGCTCATGTTTCCGGGTCTTCCAATGCAATGTTTGCAACAGATAATACAAGACATCATGGGCAACCTTGCCTATTTAGTAGATTGGCAGTGAAGTGCACAGGCAGTAAGTAGCTATTTAGAATAGGTGTCACAGCAGTTTTGTTAAGTAGGTTTGACCCACTTTATAAACATGCTTTGTTGGCATGTTTAAAGCCACACGGCAAAATTATCCATGTTTTGTTTTGAGGATGTGACAAAACGCATTCATGAATGGGTGTACATGGATTTTAGCAAGGCATTTGATAAGGTTCCCTATGGTGGGCTCATTCAGAAAGTAAGGAGGCATGGGACACAGGGAAACCTATCTGTTTGGATACAGAATTGGCTGGCTGATCGAAGACATAGGGTGGTGGTAGATGGAAAGGATTCAGCCTGGAGCTTGGTGACCAATGGTGTTCCACAGGGATCTGGGACCTCTACTCTTTGTAATTTTTATAAATGACTTGGATGAGGAAGTGGAAGGGTGGGTTAGTCAGTTTGCCACGAGGTTGGTGGAATTGTGGATAGTGTGGAAGGTTTTTGTAGGTTGCAATGGGACATTGACAGGGTGCAGTACTGGCCTGATAAGTGGCAGATGGAGTTCAACCTGAAAAAGTGTCAAGTCATTCACTTTGGAAGGCTGAATCTGAATGCAGGGTTAAAGGCAGTATTCTTGGCAGGATGGAGGAACAAGGGATCTTGGGGTCCATGTCTATAGATGCCTCAAAGTTGCCACCAAGGTTGATAGGGTTGTTAAGAAGGTGTATGGTTTGTTGGCTTTTCGTTAGCGGGGAGACTGAATTTTCGAGCTGCGATGTTATGTTGCAGCTCTATAGAGTCATGATTAGTTCACACTTAGGATGTTGTGTTCAGTTCTGGTCACCTCATTGTAGGAAAGATGTGGAAGCTTTAGAGAGGGTGCAGAGGAGATTTACCAGGATGCTGCCTGGACTGGAGGGCATGTCTTATGAAGAAAGATTGAGGGAGCTAGGTTTTTCATTGGAGCGAAGAAGGATGAGAGGTGACTTGATAGAGGTGTACAACATGTTGAGTGGCTTAGACAAAGTGGATAGACAGAGACTTTTTCCCAGGGTGGAAATGTCTATCACAAGGGGGCATAATTTTAAGGTAATTGGAAAAAGGGTTTGGGGAGATGTCAGAGGCAGGTTCTTTACATAGAGAGTGATGGGTGTGCAGAATGCACTGGTGGATGTAGAGTCATTTTCATTTGGGACATTTAAGTGACTCTTGGATAGGCACATGGAAGTTAGTACAA
Source organism: Chiloscyllium punctatum (assembly GCF_047496795.1). Classification (NCBI taxonomy): domain Eukaryota; kingdom Metazoa; phylum Chordata; class Chondrichthyes; order Orectolobiformes; family Hemiscylliidae; genus Chiloscyllium; species Chiloscyllium punctatum. The sequence goes on along the minus strand of NC_092750.1, from coordinate 43,523,608 downwards.
TGAAGGATATGTAAGTTTGTCTGATCTGAGAGTAGGATAAAAAGCCAGCACAACACTGAGGGCCAAAGGGCCTGTACTATATTGTGCTGTACTGTTCTATGTTTTATTTAAAATTATGTTTTTTTTTAAGCTGCAAGTTGTTTTCAGCACAATAAACTAATTCAAGCCCATGCTTTTAGGTCATTATAAGAATTACCTAACGAAATGACAAGAAAATATTTTACAACCTCATCAATGCAATTTTAAATGGTAGTTATTTTCACGTATAATAGTCAGAATTAGAATGCACTTATCATTCAGAAATCTAAGATAACAACTGGGATCCTGGTTGCTTTGATGGAAGGGCATATGACATTCCTTGAATGAGTCAGTGGAAAGTTGACGGATGTTGTCTGAATAAGCAGTCAATGACCAGCTGCGTGGGAACTCTGCAGAGGGTGGGGTGGAGAGGCTGGGGGTTGCGAATGGAACAGTTCCATGGTCAGAAGCTATGTGATATTTATGCTGAATAAGCTATGAATATGTAACAACTCTTATGCTTCTATATTAAAATATATCAAGCCACTATTTGCTGTTTTGTCTACAGAGTAGATCATTCCATGCGCTTAAGACTCAGTCACAGCAACAGTTAAGGTGAATGGGAACTGCTCCTTGGATGCTGCCTAAACTGCTGTGCTCTTCCAGCACCACTAATCCGGAATGTAGCCACCTATTCAAACTGTTGTTCCCAGTGTTTCACTCAGCAATTTTTCAGAATGTAGAATTTGACATAACTGTGCCAATTATCTTCAAACATTTATAGACTACTTAAGGATTATTCTATTTATCTATAATCTAAATGCATAAACTGTCAAATCGAAAAGTTATCGTTAATTGGCTGAATTTGACCAGATACCAGCCAAATGCCAATTTTGTCAGTTTTCACTGAGGGTTTCCCTTCTTGTGGCTTCATGAGATTTCTGATGCTACTTTCCCAAACTTGTCTCATTACCGCGCCCAGATAGTGCCCCAATCTTCCAGTCTTCCTTCTTGCCACGTGCAGATGTATTCACAACTGCTAGGAATATTCTGGGATCCTTGGCACCAGTACCATATTTAAAATACAGTGCTTGACCTGGTGCACAGCTATCAGTGCAGAGCTGCAGAGGTTCTCCAGCATCTTCTGCATTTATTTTAGAACTACATAATTTTACTTTAATTTCATTATCTGACGAGTTTCAAAAATGCTGAAAATTGTGCAATATTGGGAAATATCTCTACATCTGATCTCGTAATGGAGGGAAAGGCACTTATGAAGCAAGTGAAGGTGATTGGGCCTAAGATACTAGGAACAGGGGTAGGTAATTCAGCCCCTTGAGCATGTTCTGCCATTGAGTAATATCATGACTGATCTGTGGACTAATCCCACATACCTTGTAACCATATCCCCTAATATCTTTGCCTGACAAAAAATTATCACAAATTTTAAATTGACAACTGATGTGTCATCAATTACTCTTCGTAGAAGAGAGTTCCAAACCCTTACCACCCTGTGTGTGTTAAAGTGCTTTCTAACAGCTCTTCTAAATAGTTTGAACAAAATTTTTAGACTATTTCTCTGAGGAAATCCCGCAGCATTGTTCTGGAGATGGGATGATTGATCTCCAACTACAGTCATCTTCCTTTGTCCTGGCTATGACTCCAACCAGCAGAGACTTTTCCCCCAACTCCCTTTGATGCCACATTCAGCAAAATGTTTCATTGACCTCAAGGAGAGTCCGCCTCACTTTCCCTCTTGAGTTCCTTCATTATCACTTTAGCTAACATAGACAAAGTGCTGAGTAGACATAGGAGAACCGAAACAAAGGGCCAGTCAGCAGGCTATTGTTTTGTAAGTATCATTTGATATCACTGTTGATGACACCTTCCATCACTGTGCTAATGATTGAGAATAGATCGATGGTTGGTAATTAGCCAGGTTGAATTTGATGTGTTTTTATGGACAGGACATTCCTGAAAAACTTTCCACAATGCCAGGTAAGTGTCAGGGTTACGACTAAACTGGAATAGCTTGATAAGGGACATTAGCCATGCGGCTGACGCAGCTACCACCCCCACACTGAGTGATGATGTCACTTCCGCCCACATCATGGCCACTCCCACAGCCACTTCCGGCCCTCACATCATCGCTGATGCCACATGCTCAGTGACTCCCGCCACCCCTACTGCCATGATCACCACCACTTCCGCCTCCACCAGCGCCACTCACCTGCATTCTGCTGACACGCCCCCCCACAGACCCCACTGTCACTATCCCCACACCCCAGAACCCCGAGGGCAACATTACCCCAGCTCATGCCTCCACCCCGATTCCCCCCACCATCACACCCACTCCAGGTACTGGCTCCGACCCCACTCCCAGCTCCACACCCACACCAGATCCCAGCTCCCGGCCCTGCCGAGTTTTCACCATCCCTCCAGACCTCCCACTCACTGAGGACGAACGATCAGTCCTCAGCAAAGGACTCACCTTCATCCCCCTCCGTCCACGGATCAATGAATTTAATACACGATGTGACATCAAACAATTCTTCCGTCGCCTCCGCCTCCGAGCTTACTTTCACAATCAGGACTCTCGCCCGCCTTCCGAGGACCCCTTCGCCCACCTCCAACACACTGCATCCACCTGGACACCCTGCGCTGGCCTATTACCTGCCCTCGACCTCTTCATTTCCAACTGCCGCCGGGACATTAACCGCCTCAACCTGTCGTCCCCCCTCCCCCACTCCAACCTCTCACCCTCACAACGCGCAGCCCTCCAATCCCTCTGCTCCAATCCCAACCTCACCATTAAGCCAGCGGATAAAGGGGGCGCAGTGGTAGTCTGGCGCACTGACCTCTACACCCCTGAAGCCAAACGCCAACTCGAGGACACCTCTTCCTACTGCTCCCTCGACCATGACCCCACCCCCCATCACCAAACCATCATCTCCCAGACCATACAGAACATCATCACCTCAGGAGATCTCCCACCCACAGCTTCCAACCTCATAGTCCGGGAACCCCGCACTACCTCCTTCCCAAGATCCACAAGCCTGACCATCCTGGCCGACCCATTGTCTCAGCATGCTCCTGCCCCACTGAACTCATCTCGACCTACCTTGACACTGTCCTATCCCCCCCTAGTCCAGGAACTCCCCACATACGTTCGAGACACCACCCACGCCCTCCACCTCCTCCAAGACTTCCGTTTCCCCGGCCCCCAAAGCCTTATCTTCACCATGGATATCCAATCCCTCTACACCTCCATTCGCCATGACCAGGGCCTCCAAGCCCTCCGTTTTTTCCTCTCCAGAAGTCACCACCAGTACCCTTCCACTGACACACTCATTCATTTGGCCAAACTGGTCCTCACCCTTAACAATTTCTCCTTTGAATCCTCCCACTTCCTCCAGACCAAAGGCGTAGCCATGGGCACACGTATGGGCCCCAGCTATGCCTGTCTCTTTGTTGGCTATGTAGAACAGTTGATCTTCCGTAATTACACCGGCACCACTCCCCACCTCTTCCTCCGCTACATTGATGACTGCATTGGCGCCACCTGGTGCTCCCGCGAGGAGGTTGAGCAATTCATCAACTTCACCGACACATTCCACCCTGACCTTAAATTTACCTGGACCATCTCTGACACCTCGCTCCCCTTCCTGGACCTCTCCATCTCCATTAGTGACGACCGACTTGACACTGACATTTTTTACAAACCCACCGACTCCCATAGCTACCTGGGTTACACCTCTTCCCACCCTATCTCTTGCAAAAATGCCATCCCGTATTCCCAATTTCTCCACCTCCACCGTATCTGCTCCCAGGAGGACCAGTTCCACCATATGACACACCAGATGGCCTCCTTCTTTAGAGACCGCAATTTCCCTTCCCACGTGGTTAAAGATGCCCTCCAACGCATCTCGTCCACATCCCGCACCTCCGCCCTCAGACCCCACCCCTCCAACCGTAACAAGGACAGAACGCCCCTGGTGCTCACCTTCCACCCTACAAACCTTCGTATCAACCAAATCATCCACCGACATTTCCGCCACCTCCAAAAAGACCCCACCACCAGGGATATATTTCCCTCCCCACCCCTTTCCGCCTTCCGCAAAGACCGTTCCCTCCGTGACTACCTGGTCAGGTCCACACCCCCCTACGACACACCCTCCCATTCTGGCACTTTCCCCTGCCACCGCAGGAACTGTAAAACCTGTGCCCACACCTCCTCCCTCACCTCTATCCAAGGCCCTAAAGGAGCCTTCCACATCCATCAAAGTTTCACCTGCACATTCACCAATATCATTTTTTGTATCCGTTGCTCCCGATGTGGTCTCCTCTACATTGGGGAGACTGGGCACCTCCTAGCAGAGCGCTTTAGGGAACATCTCCGAGACAACCGCACCAATCAACCAAACCGCCCCGTGGCCCAACATTTCAACTCCCCCTCCCAATCTGCTGAGGACATGGAGGTCCTGGGCCTCCTTCACCGCCGCTCCCTCACCACCAGACGCCTGGAGGAAGAATGCCTCATCTTCCGCCTCGGAACACTTCAACCCCAGGGCATCAATGTGGACTTCAACAGCTTCCTCGTTTCCCCTTCCCCAACCTCATCCTAGTTTCAAACTTTCAGCTCAGTAACTGTCTCCTTGACTTGTCCGGACTTGTCTGACCTGCCTATCTTCTTTTCCACCTATCCACTCCACCCTCTCCTCCTTGACCTATCACCTTCATCTCCTCCCCCACTCACCCATTGTACTCTATGCTACTCTCTCCCCACCCCCACCCTCCTCTAGCTTATCTCTCCATGCTTCAGGCTCACTGCCTTTATTCCTGATGAAGGGCTTTTGCCCGAAACGTCGATTTCGCTGCTCGTTGGATGCTGTCTGAACTGCTGTGCTCTTCCAGCACCACTAATCCAGAATTTGGTTTTCAGCATCTGCCGTCATTGTTTTTACCTTGATAAGGGACATAGTTTACTTTGGACCATGCAGCTTCAATGCTATTCCTGGAAAGTTTTCAGGGCCCATAGCATTTGCAGTACCAAGGGTCTCAGTCATTCTTTGATAACGTGTGGAGTGAATCAAATTTCCTGAAGGCTGGATTCTATAATGCTGGGGTCATCAGGAAGAGATCAGCCATTCAGCACTTCTGACTCAGCTTTGTCTTTACACTGAGGTGCTGGCCTCCCACATCATTGAGGATGGGAATATTTGTAAAGCTCTCGCTTCCTTCTCCTACTCCAGTGAATTGTTCACTATCATCCATGGCAGGATGTAACAGCACTACAGTGCTTAGATTTGGTCTGTTATTGTTGGATTGTTTAACTCTGTCAATTGTACATTACTTACACTGCTTGGCATGCAAGCAGTCCTATGTTGTAGCTTTACAAGGTAGACACCACATTTTCTGGTGCTTCCTTCGGAATGCCATCCTACACTCTTCATTATACCAAGGTTGATCCCCTGACTTGATGGCATTGATAGAATAGGGGGATGTGATGGGTTATGAGGTTACAAATGTGGTTGAATACAATTCTGTTGCTGTTGATGGTCCACAGGTAAAAACAATGATTGCAGATGCTGAAAACCAGATTCTGGAGTAGAGTGGTGCTGGAAAAGCACAACAGTTCAAGCAGCATCTGAGGAGCAGGAAAATCGACATTTTGGGCAAAAGCCCTTCATCAGGAATACAGGCAGAGTGCCTGAAGGGTGGAGAGATAAATGAGAGGAGGGTGGGGGTGGGGAGAAAGTAGCATGAAGTCCAATAGGTGAGTGGGGGAGGGGATGAAGGTGGTAGGTCAGGGAGGAGGGTGGGGGAAGGAAGCAAAGAGTACAATGGGTGAATGGGGGTGGGATGAAGGTGATAGGTCAGAGAGGAGGGTGGAGTGGATAGGTGGAAAGGAAGATAGGCAGGTAGGACATGGCCTACAGTTTGTCATGGATGCTTAATCTTGTTTTGGTAAATCTGTTCAAAATCTATCCTTTTCAGCATGGTGGAAGTGCCACATATTACGATGGAGAGTATCCTCAATGTGAAGGTGAGACTTTATGTTCACAAAGACTGGGAAGTGGTCACTCCTACTGATATTGTCATCGACAGGTGCATCTGTCAAAGGTAGATGGGTCAGGATGAGGTCAAAAAACATTTTTTTGGTTTCCTCATCACCCTAGTCTAGCAGCTACGTCTTTTAGCTTGATCAGTAATGATGCTATCAAGCCACATTTGGCAATGGGATATTGAAGCCTCCCACCACAGTTCATTCTATACCCTTGTCATCCTCAGTACTGCCTCCAAGTGGTGTTCAATATTGAGAAGATTTGATTCATCAGGGTGTGCGCGTGTGTGTGTGTGAGTGAGAGAAGGAAAGAGAGAGAGAGAGTGACAGTAGTTGGTGATCAGCAGGATTTATTCTTGTTTGACCTGATGCCATGAGATATCATGATGCTGAGAGTTCCCAGTTCAAATCCCTCCCCACTCTTTATTACTATACTACCATCTCTGATGTCCTGTCATGGGGGGCAGGACATACATATGGGAATGGTATCTGGGATATAATATCTAAGATTATTTAATGAGAATGACTGCGTCAGGCTGGTGTTTTACAAGTTTGTGTCATAACAGTCTCAGTTTTGGCACAAACCCCTGAAATAATTCCACTGAGGTCTGTTATGCATTACTAAGATACCCTTTTTTTACACATAGAGTCCTTGACACTGATCCAACTTCCTTAGAGCAAGCTCTGAGTGCTCAGGATGTCTGACACTCCTATTCCTATCTGTCAGCCAGGGGCCCCTGATTTGACTGAATTAACAGCCCCAATCAGGGAACCCATATTCTATGAGGTCCATCTGGCAGACCTTGTTACAATCACGCCAGCCTGCAGATGTTAGTAAGGAGGACTCACAGCAGGCTTATAGGATTTTGGACAATAGGACTTACAACAGCAGTGTTGACAGAATGTATCTGCCATTTTCGAAGCAGTTGTCCAGGTTATTGCAAGGTTCTCTGCCTGGTTTAATTCCATTTATCAGAGGTTTTATAATGGTTAAACACAACTAGGTTTGCTAGATATTTAAGAGTCAGCCACCAATGAATCTGGAGTCACAAGTAAGACAGAGATCAGGCATAATGTGGAGATGCTGGTGTTGGACTGAGTGGACAAAGTCAAAAGTTACATGACACCAGCTTATTGTCCAACAGGTTTATTTAATATCACAAGCTTTCGGAATGCTGTTCTTTCATCAGGTAATGCTGTTCTTTCGGAGCGCTGCTTCTTCATCGAGTGAAGTACTCCTTCACTTTCGGAATGCTGATCCTTCATCGGGTGAAATACTCCTTCACTTTCGGAACGCTGCTCCTTCACCCAGTGAAATACTCCTTCACTTTCGGAATGCTGATCCTTCACCAGGTGAAATATTCCTTCACTTTCGGAACGCTATTCCTTCACCAGGTGAAGTACTCCTTCACTTTCGGAATGCTGATCCTTCATCGGGTGAAATACTCCCTCACTTTCGGAACGCTGCTCCTTCACCTGGTGAAATATTCCTTCACTTTCGGAATGCTGATCCTTTATTGGGTGAAGTACTCCTTCACTTTCGGAATGCTGATCCTTTATTGGGTGAAGTCTCCTTCACTTTCGGAATGCTGATCCTTCACCAGGTGAAGTACTCCTTCACTTTCGGGATGCTGATCCTTCATTGGGTGAAGTACTCCTTCACTTTCGGGATGCTGATCCTTCATTGGGTGAAGTATTCCTTCACTTTCGGAATGCTGATCCTTCATTGGGTGAAGTATTCCTTCACTTGATGATGGAGAAGGCTCCAAAAGCTTTTGTTTTTAAATAATGTGGGGGCAGCATCTGTGAAGAGAATTTGAAGGGTCTCCGGACCTGAAGCATTACCTTTGATTTCTTTGCACAGATGCTGCCTGAATTGCTGAGATTTTCCAGCATCTTCTGTTTTTCTTTCTGATTTACAGCGTCCGCAGTTTTTTTGTTTCTGAATTTAAATAAATGTGTTGTACTATAACCTGGTGTCATGAAACTCCTGACAGAGACCAGGTAAGTATGGAAAGTTTTCCTTCCTAAAGGATATTGGATTAGCTTTTAATTCCAGATTGAAACAAGATTTCAGGTTCAGCCATGCGGTAATTCAAACCCCTGTTTCTCTGAGAATTCACCGGGATGTCTGTATCACCAGCCTAATAACAATATCATGACACCATCGTGTCGTACAATTTTCAATTGTTATTCATTTCTGGTTAAATTCATTGATGGGAACGAACAATGTGTTGTTTTGCTGTGTGCCACAGGTCTGACATTATTTTCAAAATTCGAGTGTAGCAGTTCTGAATTAATAAACTGTTGACAACATTCTTTTTCACTGATTAATGTGAATAGTGGAGGTGATGGTCCACATGTCTTGATGCTGGTTTAGTGCAACAGTGAATGATTTTTTAAAGTAAACCAGAATTTTTTTTTGACTATCTGTAATCTACTTCAGAAAAGAAGGCCTCACACAAAATTCTATTGGCTTCTCCAATCTTTCAATATTATTTTGGTGACAGCTGGAGGGAAATTCTGCAAAATAGACCGTCAGGACTTCTGTCAAACTCATGCGGAAGCTATTGTGAAAGTTCGGGAGAAATTCTACCCCTGTTTTTTTCATTTAAATTTTTTTTAAAATTCATTGTAGATTTTAGAATTGGACAAGGTTTTAATAGCATTGATAAGCTGATCAGAATTAAACATAAGCTGTAAAATTGCAAATATTTTCTATCTGTAACTATGGATTATGTACCCAAGAAATTGTGTTAATGCACATTTCCAGATATTTATGCCATTTTGTTGGAGATTTCCTTGATGTCCCACAAGAGATAAAGCAATACATGGAAGATCATCTATGGATTGTCAAGGCCACTGAATGTAAAGTGTTGCCTGTCTGTGCTGCATCGACAGCTATCCAAGCAACAAGCTGACAAGGAAATCAGCTTGGTATCAAATTAGGTAAAGGGGCTGTTCAGAGAGATCTGGGTGTCCTTGTCCACCAGTCAATGAAGGCAAGCATGCAGGTACATCAGGTCGTGAAGAAGGCTAATAGCATGCTGGCCTTCATAACAAGAGGAATTGAGTATAGAAGCAAAGAGGTGCTTCTGCAGCTGTACAGGGCCCTGGTGAGACCACACCTGGAGTACTGTGTCCAGTTCTGGTCTCCAAATTTGAGGAAAGACATTCTGGCTATTGAGGGAGTGCAGCGTAGGTTCACGAGGTCAATTCCTGGAATGGCAGGATTGCCTTACACGGAAAGACTGAAGCGACTGGGCTTGTATACCCTTGAGTTTAGAAGACTGAGAGGGGATCTGATTGAAACGTATAGGATTATGAAAGGATTGGACACTCTGGCAGGAGGAAATATATTTCCGCTGATGGGGGAGTGCCGAACAAGAGGACACAACTTAAAAATACGGGGTAGACCATTTAGGACAGAGATGAGGAGAAACTACTTCACCCAGAGAGTGGTGGCTGTGTGGAATGCTCTGCCCCAGAGGGCAGTGGAGGCCCAGTCTCTGGATTCATTTAAGAAAGAATTGGATAGAGCTCTTAAAGATAGTAGAGTCAAGGGTTATGGAGATAAGGCTGGAACAGGATACTGATTGGGAATGATCAGCCATGATCATATTGAATGGCGGTGCAGGCTCGAAGGGCTGAATGGCCTACTCCTGCACCTATTGTCTATTGTCTATTGTCTATTGTCTAAGGAAGTTGGAAATCTTCAGTGATTTTCCTAACCTAATTAAAGCTCAACAAGAAACTTGTCATAGAGATGAGGGAAGTGCTGGATGCAGGTCTGAGGAGATCCTCAGTAATTATATTTCGTTAGTATGTTACTGTAGAAGTCAACAGCAGCCAGTTTTGGCAAATGTTCTCATTTGTCATCTGACAGAAATTATGGAGCTCAGAGTCAAGCTCACCATAAAGTAGAAGAAACACAAACTGAATCAAGATTTGGAGCTGCCGGTGTTGGACTGGGATGTACAAAGTTAGAAATCACACAACACCACCACTCCTTCATCAGGCGGTTGAAGCTACGGCGGTCTGAAAGCTAGTGTGCTTCCAATTAAACCTGTTGGACTATAACCTGGTGTTGTGTGATTTAAAACTGAATCAATGTACATTTAAGAATACCCTCAGGAAGGGTTGAGGCACAACCAGTCAATTTTTTAAACTATATTGCTGCCATGAACTGTCATCATTCCTACATGCATGTTAATGGTGCGGTGGAATGGAATGTATAGAGTTGTAGAGAAACCTGGTAAATTCACGGGGCCCCAGCAATTCATTGTATGCTTTGGATGCCAAGACCAGAGACAGGTTTACAGGTGAACAGAAATCATTGGTCCACCCAGAATCAATTCTGAATTTGTGCTTATTCTCCAAGAATACTGGGTGTGGTTGACGAAATCCAAGTATTGAAGCAGATATTATCAGTGAAGTCAGTCATGGATATCAATCATGAGGCTTTCCATTCCCACAAATTCTAGTACCTGAAATGACCAGAAAAGAAGGAATGCATTGTCTCATGGTGACAAATATTCAGAGTTAACTTTCAGAGTCTTCTGTTTCCTTAAGCAAATGGAAAAAATACGATGTGAAATTATTATTTTACAGCAGCTTTAGTAGGCGGTGATGCACTTGTGTCAGTGTGCTATATGACCCATTGTCATCTGGTAGGAGAAGAGTGTATATTGGAACATCCTGAGTGTCCATTTATTCTGAAGCAAGAAGATGAATGGGAAATCAGTCATCAATCTCCAAGCTTCATTCTCAATTTATTTTCAAAATGCGGTGTTAAATATGTCTGCATCTACGCTAATCAACCTCCAATGTTGTAGAGATGTCTCTGCATATTTGCTCAGGGTACTTAACAATACCCTCAATCTGTTTATCCTGAACCTTAACAATACAATTAACATAGCATTAACACTAACATGTGCCAGCAGGCTGTGAATGCATGCTTCCCTGACATCACACGGTTTAACTTGTTGATGCGTTGCCAGGATAGCTAATTTGGACCACACAGCTCCAGGCGACAAATTAATCATTCGCTTACAAACAAGTGTGAAGCTGCAAGATGAGCTCTGCACTGGTGTTCCTCAAAGATTCAGGCACTCAAGTTGCAGGAACAGTAATGTCTAAGAAATTCTGCTGACTGGAAGTATTCTGTGCTACTTGTTGAACTGCTTTGGAAACTCCTGAAATTGCTGGCGTGTTGTTGCCTCTTCGTAGGGATGCCAGAGGAGTAGGTGATTTGTTCTCTCAAAGGCTGCATCATGCATGAGGGGAGCATTGGAATGTGTATGGGTTTCTAGCATGCCAATAAGATGGAGCAGAGGCTGCAAAAAGGACAAGCTCCCTCTGAGGTTATACTTTTCTGTGCTCTTTGATAGTAAGAGGAGACTGGCAGACCAACCAATGCATCAGGCACCTTGGTGTACATGCCCATCAGCATTGTCCTGTAGGCCACTGGAGATCCTTACCTGAGTCCTCTGCAGCAGAATTCTCTTTACTTCCTCACTCTTTGGTTAGCTAGCAAATGACCATTTCCTATCCTGAAAGCAAAAACATGCTGGAAATCACAACAGTTCAGGCAGCAGTCATAGAACAAAAACAAGCTAACATTTAGAGCGTAAATGACTCTTCATCAGAGGTGAAGTGAAATGTGGAAGGGGCAGCATTTTTGCAATGGTGGCATGGTGGGCGGTTGTGGAGGTGAAATGGAGTGCTGGAGGAGAAAAGATGGTGATAGTATAGATTAAGTGATCAGAATGTGAGAATGGCAGATCAATGGTGTGTCTAGCTTCCAGACTGAAAAGAACAGGCAGTCCTGTGGGGAGTGGGGGTGGGGGGAGGTGGGGGGGGGGGGGGTGCGGGCGGGAGAGAGGACATGGTAACAGAGTATGCTGGGAGTAAAGCTAAAAGGAAGGGAAGAAATGGGAGTGAGTTCACAATCTGAAGGTGTTGAACTCAATATTAAGTCCAGATGGTTGTAAAATACCTAGACTACAGATGAGATGATTGTCCTCCAGATTGTGTTGTAATTTGCTGGAGCACTGCAGCATGCTGAGGACAGACAAGTGGGCATGTGGGTTTCATTCTCTGTCATCATATCGTCTCATACCTCCCCCCAGTGGGATCATCTATTCTTTCCAGTCTGACAGTTAGACACATCTGCCATTCTCATATTCGATCACTTAATCTGCACCATCAGCAGCCATTCTCCCCACTACTCCACACCCCTACCATTGCATAAATGCTGCCCCACTCCATACTCCATGTCAGATCTGATAAAGAGTCATCAAGACTCGAACCATTAGCTTGCTGTCTCAGCACAGATGATGCCTGACCCATTGTGATTTCCAGTACTTTTTTTAACTTTCAGTGCAGATTCCAGTCTCTGTGGTAATTCGCTCCTGCCATTTCCTTTACTCCTGGTCTGGTTGCAGCCCACACCTAACCAGCTGATACACCATGTTCTGATCCCAAGCCCACACAAAACTTTGAGGTAAGTGCAGTACTAGTATCTGAGATTGAGGTTGCAAAACATAGATCAACATGGCAGCATGATGGTGCAGTGGTTTGTCTGTCTTATAGCACCAGGGTCCCAGGGTCAGTTCCAGCCTCGGGTGACTGTCTGTGTGGAGTTTGCACATTCTCCCTGTGTCTGTATGGGTTTTCTCGAGGTGCTCTGGTTTCTTCCCACAGTCCAAAGATGTGTAGGTCAGGTGATTTGGCCATGCTAAATTGCCCATAGTATTAGGTGCATTAGTCAGAGGGAAATGAGTCTGGATGGGTTGCTCTTTAGAGGGTTGGTGTGGATTTGTTGGGCTGAAGGGCTTGTTTGCACACTGTGGGGAATCTAATCTAAAAAATTAACAGATTCTCTTCATAGTGGTGCAATGTTTGAGCCGTCTTTTCATCCTTGTTCATTGGTATCTAGAATGAAGAGATCAGGAAGAAAGGATGTGGAGTATGAAGCAAAAGGTCCACAGTCATAATATCAGCAGTTTGCACATCATGTCGAAGGAGGGGATTGGTATGTATCAGGAGTTGAGATGGAGCATAATTCAGGAACATATCATCAACTCCAATGTTCTGAGCAACACCAGATGCCCTGGATTACATTGCAGCTGGTGCAGGATTTTGAGAGTCATGTTCTTAGTAAGGCTGTGGGATATGCAGGGATCTTTGTCACGCTCTAGTTTTTGCTGTACTTCCCTGGCTGAGCACCATCTTATCATGTAAAAGAGCATATAAAATGGCAATTGTGTAGCATTGCACTGAGGTGAGTTTCTGCCATAGTTGAATAGCTGAAGATAGCTGAAGAGACATTGGTGTTGACCTATAGAATTGATAGGCTGTTAAGGATGAGATGGTGTATCCAAATGCTCTGCATTTATTCTGCATAATAACGGCTGGAGCTGGTTGAGTGATATGAATGTGGGCACGGGGCATTGAGAGGCGCAGTGGTGAGAATGTCATGTGAAGGTGCATTCACTAATCTTGATCACCCATGTTTTTGTCTCACAGTCTCCTGATGTGGTGATCCTTGAGGGATCCTGTCTCCTTACCCCCCCACACCATAGAATACACTGTCTCTCCTGCTACCCACCAGAACCACTATTGTCTCAATCATTGCATCCATCATCTGGAATTCTCTCTCTCTCTCTGTCTCTCTCTCTCTCTCTCTCTCTCTCTCTCTCTCTCTCTGTCTCTCTCTTTCTGTTTGGTGTTTAATTTTCCACTTTTTAAATTCCAACAATATTTTTCAGCACAACTTCCTTCTTTTAGAGGTAAAAACAATAATAATAATAATAACTGCAGATGCTGGAAACCAAATTCTGGATTAGTGGTGCTGGAAGAGCACAGCAGTTCAGGCAGCATCTAAGGAGCAGCGAAATCGACGTTTCGGGCAAAAGCCCTTCATCAGGAATAAAGGCAGTGAGCCTGAAGCGTAGAGAGATAAGCTAAAGGAGGAAAGATCAAGGAGGCCATAGAATGTGGTTCCTGCTTGGTGCTGAGGCAGCCAGCAATTAAAACAGGAGGAAACTGTATAGCATTTCAACTGATTAATCAGGACATGTCAATTTCCAGCCCTGAGTTTTTAATTCCAGTAGTGACATATTTGGCTAGTTGACTTTTGCCAATGTTTTCTTAGCTTGTTTAATTCACATAACTATTTCGCACCTGGTTGCATCAGCCATTAGGAAGGTCGATAAGATAAAACCAGTTTTGATCATCCAGAATTTTAGTTCCACTTTTGAGTTAATCTTGGTTGGGCTCCCAAAGCAAGGCAATGCAATGTAATGGGAAAAAAATGAAACCATGTGCATTATTATTCAGTTTGCTTTGGAGCTCTGTGGGGAACAGTAAATTTCAGAAGTAATTACTTTTATTTCCTTTCCATTGCTGTCAATCACCACAACATTCACATACAATTAAACTGAAAGTCATGTTAACTTTATTCATGTGGGAGAAATATTGTGGAATACCACACCCTACAAAGAATTGTGGATTAAAATTTCTGCCTTTGTTTTCACTTTCCTTTAATTGTAGATATTGAAATTCTTGTTAACTTCCCAGAACCAATGCATTTTTAGGGCATTTTTAGTTTTGCCAAGTTGCTTGAATATGTCGTTGCCCTTCACCATCCCCCACCAGTGCTTCTCATTGTCATCCATTGAGTTTTGTTTCTTTCCAGACTGCTTGTTGCCATCAGTCACATGCCATGTGAGCATTATCAAAGTACACAATGTCTCCTTGTTCTTCACTACTCCACACATCTTTTAATAAGACTCGTCAGCCTTCATTGAAGTTTATCATTGATCCATTCTTCTTAACTATCTCTTATCCATGGTCACAGCCACACTTTGGATGCAGGCTTAACATATTCTCTTTGCTTACGCATTCCTTTTAAAGACTCTCTCCCCAGCCTCAAAATGGTCACCTACAATATATCGGAAGGCTCCATCTTCAGCTCATTCCTCTTCCTAGTTCTTGCTGCCCATTGGCAATATCTTTAATAAATTTGGGATTTGAGCTCCTTGCATATGAGTGACACCTGACCTTTACATCTTTGTTATGTCCATACAAGTTATTGCTGTTGTTGTTGAAGACTGAATTCTACAATTGTCGCCATTTTGATGAACTATTTTAGGAGCATTAGAACCAGAATGAGCTGGAAGTGATCTATATTAACAAAAGCCCATTCCACTGTAAAAACTTTGCACCTCTGAAATTAATGGAGAAAGTGAGGACTGCAGATGCTACACGGACATTTACTATAAACTGACCCACTCCCACAGCTACCTAGACTACACCTCCTCCCACCCTGCCCCCTGTAAAAATGCCATCCCATATTCCCAATTCCTTTGTCTCCGCCGCATCTGCTCCCAGGAGGACCAGTTCCAATATCGAACAACCCAGATGGCCTCCTTCTTCAAAGACCACAATATCCCCCCAGACGTGGTCGACTATGTTCTCCACTGCATCTCCTCCACTTCCCGCTCCTCTGCCCTTGAGTCCCGCCCCTCCAATCGCCACTAGGACAGAACCCCACTGGTCCTCACCTGCCACCCCACCAATCTTCATATACATCGTATCATCCGTCGTCATTTCCGCCACCTCCAAACGGACCCCACCACCAGGGATATATTTCGCTCCCCTCCCCTATCAGCATTCCGAAAAGACCACTCTCTCCATGACTCCCTCGTCAGGTCCACACCCCCCACCAACCCAACCTCCACTTGTGCCCACACTCCCCCCCTTACTTCCCTCCAAGGCCCCAAGGGATCCTTCCATATCTGCCACAAATTCACCTGCACCTCCACACACATCATTTACTGCATCCACTGCACCCGATGTGATCCCCTCTACATTGGGGAAACAGGCCGCCTTCTTGTGGAACGTTTCAGAGAACACTTCTGGGACACCCGGACCAACCAACCCAACCACCCCGTGGCTCAACACTTCAACTCCCCCTCCCACTCCACCAAGGACATGCAGGTCCTTGGACTCCTCCATCGCCAGACCATAGCAACATGACGGCTGGAGGAAGAGTGCCTCATCTTCCGCCTAGGAACCCTCCAACCACGAGGGATGAACTCAGATTTCTCCAGTTTCCTCATTTCCCTTCCCCCAACCTTGTCTCAGTCCCAACCCTCGAACTCAGCACCACCTTCCTAACCTGCAATCTTCTTCCTGACCTCTCCGCCCCCATCCCCACTCCAGCCTATCACCCTCACCTTCACCTCATTCCACCTATTGCATTTCCAATGCCCCACCCCCAAGTCCCTCCTCCCTACCTTTTATCTTAGCCTGCTTGGCACACTTTCCTCATTCCTGAAGAAGGGCTCATGCTCGAAACATCAATTCTCCTGCTCCTTGGATTCTGCCTGACCTGCTGCGCTTTTCCAGCAACACATTTTCAGCTCTGATCTCCAGCATCTGCAGTCCTCACTTTCTCCTATAAGTGTTGGCAGGTCATGTTAAAAATTATACAAGACATTGGGCTTGGCCACATTTAGAATACTGTGTACAGTTCAGGTTGCCACATTACCAAAAGGACGTGGACGCTTTGGAGACGGTGCAGAGAAGGTTTACAAGAATGTTGCCTGGTATGGAAGGTGCTAGCTGTGAAGAGAGGTTGAGTAGGTTAGGATTGTTTTCATTAGAAAAAGGAGATTGAGGGCAGACCTGATTGAGATCTACAAAATCGTGAAGGGTATAGACAGGGTAGATAGAGATAAGCTTTTTCCCAGAGTGGAGGATTCAATAACAAGAGGTCACGTTGTCAAAGTTAGAGGTGAAACATTTAAGGAGGATACACACAGCAAGTACTTTACAAAGAGGGTGGAAGCTGCCTGGAATGCGTTGCCAGCAGAGGTAGTAGAGGCAGGCATGGTTGATTCATTTAAGATGTGTCTGGACGGATGCTTGAGTAGGTTGGAACAGAGGGATACAGATGCTTAGGAATTGGGTGACAGGTTTAGACAGTGGATTTGGATCAGCTCAGGCTTGGAGGGCTGAAGGGCCTGTTCCTGGGCTGTAAATTTTCTTTGTTCTTTGTTCTTTGTTCAGTGTCAACAACAGAAGATAGATTGGACAGCCCATTAATACTGAAGAATACAGGGAAGAAATGAAATACTGTCACCATCACTGAAGAAGCAGTAAGACAAATTAACACGGCTAAAGTCCCATAGGGCAGATCAGTCCCCTGGCCCTGCTGGATTTCCAAAAGGCATTCAAGAAAATCTTTTTTATGAAGTACAAGTCACAAGATAAGAGCCCATGGTGTTGGAGGTCATTTATTGGCAAGGACAGAGAATTGCCTCTTGAGCAGGAAAGAGCAATTGGAGATAAGGGCTTCCTGTTCAGGTTGGTGACCCGTGAAGAGTGGGATTCCAGAGGAAACAGTGCTGGGACCAGAACTGTTTACAATAAATATATGAATGGTTGGAGGAAGGAAGTGAATGTACTGCAGCCAAGTTTGCAGATGACACAAAAATAGGTGGAAAGTGAGTTTGAGAGAGGGATATAAATGGTTTACAGATAGATATTGGTAGGTTAAGTAAATGGGCAAAAAGTTGGTAAGTGGAGAATACTGTAGGAAAACGTGAAGATGTTCTTTTTGGAAGGGAGAACAATTTAAATGGAGAAAAACTGCAGAAAGCTGCAATACCAAGGGACTTGGGGATACTTGTGCCTGAAATACAGAAAGTTAGCATACAGGTGCAGCAGCTTATCAGGAAGCCTAAGGGAATGTTGGCCTTTATTTCAAGGTGGTTGGAGTTTAAGAATAGGGAAGTCTTACTGTAATTATGCAAGGTGCTGGTGAGACTACATCTGGAATATTGTGAGCAATTTTGATCCCCTTATTTAAGAAAAGAGATCATTTCATTCAAGGCTGTTTTGAGAAGTTTCACTAGGATGATCCCCCATATGGAGGGATTGTCTTATGAGCAAAGATTGAACAACTTGTGCCTCTACTCTTTGGAATTTCAAAGAGCAAGAGGTGATCTCATTGAAACATGTAAGTTTCTTACAAGGCTTGACAGGGTAAATGCTGAGCTGATGTTCCCCTTCATGGGAGAGTCTAGGACCAGGGCACATCGTCTCAGAATAGAGGAGTGCCTATTTAAGACTGCAATGAGGAGGAACCACTTCTCCCAGATGGTTGAGTATCTTTGGAACTCTTGGCCACAGGGAGCTGTTGGTAGACCAGCAGGAGCCTGAAAGAACACAGCAAGCCAAGCATTATCAGGAGGTGGAGAAGTCGACATTTCGGATATAACCCTTCTTTAGGATTGGGAGTGGGTATAGGGGGAACTGCAGATAAAGGGGGTGGTGGGTGCAGGGTAGTGAGGTGGGGATAGATGAAGACAGGCAGAGGATACGACCTGGTTGGCCGATGGGAGGGATGAATCTGGTAGGTGGCTGGTAGGAATGGAAGGGAGAGGGAGGGGCTGCAAAGGGAGTCAGAGGTTGGGAAGAGAGGTTGTTAGAAATTGGAGAACTCAATCTTGAGTCCTCCGGCGGTAGGCTGCCCAGGTGGAAGCTGAGGAAATTGAGTTCTCCAATTTCAAATAAATTAGAGGAACAACATCTCAGCGACCCACCAGATTCATCCTTCCCATCGACCAACCAGGTCATACCCTCTATCTATCGCCACCTCACCACCCTGCTCCTGCAGTTCCCCCTACATCCACCCCCTAATCCTGAAGAAGGGTTACACCTGAAATGTTGACTTCTCCACCTCCTGATGCTGCCTGTGTTCTCCCAGCTCCAGGTTGTCTACCTTGGATTCCAGCATCTGCAGGCTTTATGTCTCTGACAGAGAGCTGTTGGGACAGAGTCATGGAGTCATACAGATGTGCAGTCCAGAAACAGACCTTTCTATCCAATCCATCCATTCCGACCAGATATCCTAAATTAATTTAATCCCATTGGTCAGCATTTGGCCCATATACCTCCAAACCCTTCCTATTCATCTACTCATCCATCTTGTGTATATTTACAGTTGAGATAGAAAAAGATTCTTGATCAATGGGGAAATTAAGAGTTCCAGCAGAAAAGGGAACAAGAAGACTGTCATTTCAGCCATGATCCCATGGAATTATGGAACAGGCTTGAGGTGCCAAACAGTTTATTCCTGTTCATATTTCTTATGGTCTTAATGACAACCAAAGATGTAAAGCACAGAAAAAGCTAGCAGCAGTGGCGCACAACTTACATGGTCGTGTTTTCATTATTCACTGCAAAAAGAATCAAGCATTCTAAAAATATTTGGCATAAAAACTGCCTTTCATAATCTTTGTTTCCTACAAAATGAGACACATAATTATTGAGCAATTGCAGGGCAATACAGCTTTAAATTCCTCAAATTATATCTGAATTTTTAATATGTATATTTTAGCAGCTCCAGCCTGTTTTAATCTAATTAAAAGGAATGAGACTATATATAAAGTTCCTTTGTGGCTATTGAAATCAGTATTGACCATGCTTTGATTCAATGTCCAATGCTTAATCTGCATTTTCACAATTCTTTTTACAGAAAGTAACAATCATTGGTTTTATGAACTGGATGAACAAGGAGCTCCTAGGGCAATTGCACAGGACAGATTCAACCAATAATAAAACATCAAGATACATGACTGAGGAGATTTGGGGTTTTCTATAAAATTAACCCGTCCTGCCTAACAGTGAATGTTTCTGTTGAGTACAGCCTGTCTTCCTCCAGTCAAACTTCTTATAATGATCTTAATAGCACAGACCAATAGGTCTCCAATAGCAAAATCTCAGATCATGTTTGATTAGAAGGCCCTTTCAAAATAGTTCTGTGCGTGGCATGTTCACTTTCCTGAATGCCACTAAACTAATTTTACCTTCACCCCCAAGCTGTTTTAACTGGCAACTCTTAAAATGAAGAAAATGGCACTTCAAAATTGATAAAAAACAAATTAAAGGCAGGAGAAAAAGAGTTGTGAGGAAGGGTCACCAGACCCAAAACATTAACTCTGATTTCTCGTCACAGATGTTGTTGGACCTGCTGAGCTTTTCCAGCAACTTCTATTTGTTTTTTTTTCTGATTTACAGCATACGCTTTTCTTTCGGTTTTTATTTAGTAAAAGAATTGTCACAGGTCACCTAGGATTAGATAATAACATAGGAGGATAGATTAGAAGAGGCAGGGTAAACAAACTCATGGTTCAAGCTGGTGGATTGCTTTTCCTTCACAGCTCCGGAATGACCTGTTTAGTTTGGAATAAGGTTTATCAGCTTTGTAATGAGTCAGTAACAGTTGCAGTGATTGATTCAAGTTGTTTTTTGAACAGCAGTTGAGTATGTGAAATTGCATTTTGGTGAAATTATCGAGGGAAGAACTTGTATAGTTAATGGTAGGGCTCCGGGTAGTGTTGTCAAAGAAGGGTTAGCACGTTTGCCTTCATTGCACAGACCATTGAGTATAGGAGTTGGGATATCATGATGGGGTTGTACAGGATGTTGGTGAGGCCACTTTTGGAGTATTGTGTACAATTCTGATCACACTGTTACAGGAGGAACATTATTAAATTGGAGAGGGTTCACAAAAGATTTACCAGGATGTTGCTGGGACTGGAGGGTTTGCGTTATATGGAGCACATTCTGGAGCACAGGAGATTGAGGGGTGTCCTTATAGAGGTTTATTAAAAACCATGAGGGGCATAAATGAGGCGAATAATAAAGGTCTTTTCCCTCAGGTGGGCGAGTTCAAAAGTAGAGGGCATATTTTTAAGGTAAGAGGAGAAAGGTTTAAAAGGGACCTGAGGGGCAACATTTTCATGGAGGGCGGTTCATGTGTGGAATGAACTGCCAGAGGAAGTACTAGATGCAGGTACAGTGACAACTTTCAAAAGATACTTGGATAGTTACATGAATAGGACAGGTTTAGATGGATATGGGCCATAGACAGGAAAATGGGATGAATTTAGTTTGGGAAACTTGGTCAGCATTGACCAGTCGGACTGATGGGTCTGTTTCTGCACTGCATGATTTTATGACGTTATGGCAATGCCTTCCTGGATCCTGCCAAGTGATTTCTAAACAGGAAGGCCCAAATCTAATCGCAAACCTGATTAATGTCCACTTAAGGGCCTCTTACAAAAGGACTACAATTTTCTGAGCTCCAGACAGGGCAAGTAACAAGGCATTTGAGCTGCAATATTTTGTGCATGATCGAGGGGAAGGATATGGGGTGACAGGTGAGCCCCGGGAGCCACAGCCTTCCCCCGTAGACATTGTTTCTGACAGCCAAGTTTCCCCTTTCCACATAACTCTCAATTGAATATTGAAAAAAGAAGGACAACCTTAATGAAACAATTCATAAAGATTCTTAGGGGTCTAGCATGGTTAATGTGAAAGGTTGTTTCCTTTTGTGGGACAGTCTGAGATGAGGAGGCATAATCTCAGAATAAAGGGCTGTATTTTTAAGACACAGATGAGAAGGAATTTCCTCTTTGAGGGCAGTGAATCTGTGAAATTCTTTTGTCAGAGGGCTTTCAAGGCTGGATGATTAAATAAAGTCAAGGCTTAGATCGACAGGTTTATAATCAGTAAAGGAATCGAGGCTTATGGGAAAAGGCAGGAAAGTGGAGTTGAGAATGATCAGATCAGGTATGATCTTATTGAACGGTCAAGCAGCTTGAAGGGCTGAATGGCCTACCACTCTTACGTCTTATTGTCTTATGCCTTATGTCTTAAAGATTTTAATCTAGAACTCAAAATTAATTATAGTTGTATATCTGAAGCTTCAGTGGAAACGATAATCAGGTCCTATGTTGTACAGTATCTAATTAGCTCAGAAAATTGAACGTTAAACATAAAAAGTCTGGCAAATAGACAGGGATTACTTCAAACAACATAGTAACAGTACTGGTATCATTACTGATTTTACTTTTAGCAAAATGCTGCAAAACATTTGGCCTGTGCCATTCAATATTTTGATGCTCTAATATTGATACTTCCCAAGATTAATACTTGCTGTCAAAGTTAACTGTAAACTCTCAAGTATCAAAGGTCTTATCAAAATTCCCAAAAGTCTTTGAAATTTCTTCATTATCCTTGAAGTAAAGATTTCTTGTAAATCTGATAAATAAATTTGATCAGGACATCTATCACAGGGCAAAGACAACTTTACGACTTAAGTTAGAAATGTGTTACCTGGAACATTATGATTGTGAGAATTAACTGGATATCAGCAAATTCGCTGTAACTTTTGAGCAGGATTTGAATACAGAAGAACCTTGATTATCTGAATATCAATTATCCAAACATCAGATTATCTGAAGGAGATTTTGAGGTCCCGATAGAAACATTACATCAAAGATGTATTTTCAATGCTAAGTATATCTGGACATCGATGGGAGCCCAGGCACTGTCTCCAAATGACTGACCTCCTGCCCTCTCTCTCCCTCTCTCTCCACACGTTCACTGGAGTTCTACACAGGCATGAACACTAAACCCTCCCTTCCCCAGATAATCTCTCCAACATTGTCCTCAAAAAGCTGCAGTAAAAAGGTGTGTGTGTGTGTCTGTGTGTGTGTGTGTGTGTCTGTGTGTGTGTCTGTGTGTGTGTGTACGTGCATGCTATTTGGTCACCCACCCACACCCAAAAGACAGCAGCAGTCTTGTTGTTGGTATCCAGTCCGGCTGCCACGGAGAGGGGGCAGAGGCAGATGGGGGTCGCACAGGGGGCAGTGTTGGACGGGGTTTGAGGGTGAGCGGGGCAGTGTTAGATGGGGTTTGGAGGTGGGCAGGGGGCAGTGTTGGACGGGGTTTGGGGGTGAGTGGGGGCTGGTGTTGGATGAGGTTTGGGGGTGGGTGGGGGGGTGGTGTTGGATGGGGTTTGGGGGTGGGTGATGGGCAGGGTTTGGGAGCGGGTAGGGGCGGTGTTGGGCTGGTTTTGAGGGCGGGCGGGGGTCGGTGTTGGACGGAGTTTGGGGGCGAGCGGGGGGTGGTGTTGGACGGGGTTTGGGGGCAGACAGGGTGGCGGTGTTGGATGGGGTTTGGGGGCGGGTGGGGGCGGTTTGGACGGGGTTTGGGGGTGGGTGAGGGGCAGTGTTGGGCGGGGTTTGGGAGCGGGCGGGGTGGTATTGGATGGGGTTTGGGGGCGGGTGGGGCAGTGTTGGGTGGGGTTTGGGAGCGCACAGGGGCAGTGTTGGACAGGGTTAGGGAGTGGGTGGCGGCAGTGTTGGATGGGGTTTGGGGGCGGGCGGGGGCAGTGTTGGACAGGGTTTGGGAGCAAGCGTGGGAAGTGTTGGATGAGGTTTGGAAGTGGGCGGGGAAGTATTGGACAGAGTTTGGGGGTGGGGCAGTGTTGCATGGGGTTTGGGGGCAAGTGGGGGGAAGTATTGGACAGGGTTTGGGGCAGGCGGGAGCAGTGTTGGACGGCTTTGGGGGCGGAAACAGTGTTGGACGGGGTTTGGAGGTGGGCGGGGCGCAGTGTTGGACGTGGTTTGGGAGTGGGCGGGGGCAGTATTGGGCGTGGCTTAGGAGCAGGCGGGGCAGTGTTGGACAGTGGTTGGAGGTGGGCGGGGCAGTGTTGGATGTGGTTTGGGGGCGGGCGAGGGCAGTGTTGGACAGTGTTTGGGGCTGGGGTGGCAGTGTTGGACAGGTTTTGGGGGAGGGTGGGGCAGTGTTGGACAGTGTTTGGGACTGGGGGCCAGTGTTGGACAGGGTTGGGGATGGACGGGTCAGTCTTGGACAGGGTTTGGGGTCAGGCAGAGGGCAGTGTTGGACAGGGTTTGGGGCTGGGCAGTGGGCGGAGTTGGACGGGATTTGGGGTGGGTGGGGGAAGTGTTGGACAGGGTTTGGGGGCAGGTGGGGGTCAGTGTTGGACAGGGCTTGGGGCAGGCAGGGGGTGGTGTTGGACAGGTCTGAGGAGGGCAGGGGGCGGTGTTCGACAGGGTTTGGGGATGGGCGGGGGCAGTGTTGGGCGGGGTTTGGAAGCGGGTGGGGGGCAGTGCTGGGCGGGATTTGGGAGCAGGCGGGGCAGTGTTGGACAGGGTTTGAGAGCAGGCGGGCGGCAGTGTTGGACAGGGTGTGGGGGCGGGCGAGAGCAGTGTTGGGCGGGGGTGGGAGCGGGCGAGGGCGGTGTTGGACGGGATTTGGGGCCGGGCGGGGGGCAGTGTTGGACAGGGTGTGGGGGCGGGCGAGAGCAGTGTTGGGCGGGGGTGGGAGCGGGCGAGGGCGGTGTTGGACGGGATTTGGGGCCGGGCGGGAGGCAGTGTTGGACAGGGGTTTGGGGGCGGGCAGGGGGCG
The DNA here is from genome assembly GCF_047496795.1 of Chiloscyllium punctatum. Classification (NCBI taxonomy): domain Eukaryota; kingdom Metazoa; phylum Chordata; class Chondrichthyes; order Orectolobiformes; family Hemiscylliidae; genus Chiloscyllium; species Chiloscyllium punctatum. The sequence goes on along the minus strand of NC_092750.1, from coordinate 43,499,229 downwards.
GTGTTGGACGGAGTTTGGGGCCGGGCGGGAGGCAGTGTTGGACAGGGTTTGGGGGCAGGCAGTGGGTGGTATTGGATGGGGTTTGGGGGCGGGCAGGTGGCGGTGTTGTTCAGTGTTTGGGGTGGGCAGGGGGCGGTGTTGGACGGGGTTTGGGGGCGCATGGGGGCAGAGTTGGACGGAGTTTGGGAGCAGGCAGGGGCCGGTGTTGTACAGGGTTTGGGGTGAGGGGGGGTGGTGTTGGATGGGGTTTGGGGGCGAGCGGGGTGCAGTGTTGGAAGGGGTTTGGGGGCGGGCAGGGGCAGTGTTGGAAGGAGTTTGGGGGTGGGGGCAGTGTTGGATGGGGCTTGGGGACAGGCGGGGTGCGGTGTTGGACGGGGTTTGGGGGCGGGCGGGGGGCAGTGTTGGACAGGGTTTGGGAGCGGGCGGGAGCAGTGTTGGAAGGGGTTTGGAGGTGGGGGCAGTGTTGGATGGGGCTTGGGGTGGGGTGAGGGGGAGTGTTAGACAGGGTTTGGGTGCGGGCGGGGGCAGTGTTGGATGGGGTTTGGGGATGGGAAGGGGCAGTGTTTGACAGGGTTTGGGGGCGGGCGGGGACAGTGTTGGACGCGGTTTGGGAGCAGGTGGGGTGCAGTGTTGGACGGGGCTTTGAGGCAGATGGGGGCAGTATTGGACGGGGTTTGGGGGCAGTATTGGACTGGGTTTGGGGGCGGGCGGGGACAGTGTTGGACAGGGTTTGAGAGCGGGCGGGGTGCAGTGTTGGACAGGGTTTGGGAGCGGGCGGGGACAGCATTGGATGGGGTTTGGGAGTGGGTGGGGAGTGGTGTTGGAGGGGGTTTGGGGCGGGGCGGCGGCCAGCATTGGACGGGGTTTGAATGCGGGCGGGGGCAGTGTTGGACGGGGTTTGGAGGTGGGAGGCAGTGTTGGATTGGGTTCGGTATAGGCGGGCGCACTTTTGGATGGGGTTTTGGGGTGGGGGGCAGTGTTGGATGGGGTTTGGGGGTGTTGGGCAGTGTTGGACGGCGTTTGGGGGCAGGGGCAGTGTTAGACTGGGTTTGGGAGCGGGCGGGGACAGTGTTGGATGGGGCTTGGGGGCGTGTGGGGGCAGTGTTGGATGGAGTTTGGGCGTGGGTGGGGGCAGTGTTGGGTGGGATTTGGGAGCGGGCGGGGGCAGTGTTGGGCAGGGTTTGGGAGTGGGCGGGGCAGTGTTGGACGGGGTTTGGGAGTGGGTAGGAAGTAGTGTTGGAGAGGGGTTTGGGGCCGGGAGGGGGAAGTGTTGGACGGGGTTTGAATGCGGGCGGGGGTAGTGTTGGATGGGGTTTGGGGGCAGGCGGGGGCAGTGTTGGATGGGGTTTGGGGATGGTGGGCAGTGTTGGATGGCGTTTGCGGGCGGGGACAGTGTTGGACGGGGTTTGGGAGTGGGCGGGTCAGTGTTGGATGGGGTTGAGGGGTGGGCGGGGCAGTGTTGGACGGGGTTTGAGAGTGAGCAGAGGCAGTGTTGGACGGGGTTTGGGGCAGGCGGGTCAGTGTTGGACGGGGTTTAGGGGTGGGTGGGGCAGTGTTGGACGGGGTTTGGGAGCGGGTGGGGGCAGTGTTGGGTGGGGGTTGGGAGCGGGTGGGGACAGTGTTGAACGGCATTTGGGGGCAGGGGCAGTGTTGGACGGGGTTTGGGAGCGGGCGGGTCAGTGTTGGATGGGGTTGAGGGGTGGGTGGGGCAGTGTTGGACGGGTTTTGGGGGCGGGCAGTGGCAGTGTTGGGCGGGGTTTGGGACCGGGCGGGGTCAATGTTGGATGGGGTTTGGGGGTGTGCGGGGCAGTGTTGGACGGGGTTTGGGAGTGGGCGGGGGCCAGTGTTGGACGGGGTTTGGGGGCAAGCGGGGTCAATGTTGGACGGGGTGTGGGGCGGGCAGGGGCAGTGTTGGGTGGGGTTTGGGAGCGGGCGGGGTCAATGTTGGACAGGGTTTGGGGGTGGGCAGGGCAGTGTTGGACAGGGTTTGGGAGTGGGCGGGGGCCAGTGTTGGACGGGGTTTGGGGGCAGGCGGGGTCAATGTTGGACGGGGTTTGGCCAGGCAGGGGCAGTGTTGGACAGGGTTTGGGAGCGGGCAGGGGGCAGTGTTGGACGGGGTTTGGGAGCAGGCAGGGGGCAGTGTTGGACGGGGTTTGGGAGCGGGCAGGGGGCAGTGTTGGACAGGGTTTGGGAATGGGCGGGGCAGTGTTTGACAGGGTCTGGGGCCAGGCTGGGGCAGTGTTGGATGGGGTTTTCGAGCAGGCGGGGGCAGTGTTTGACAGCGTTTGGGGCGGGCGGGGGCAGTGTTGGACATTGTTTGGGAGCGGGTGGGGGCAGTATTGGACAGGGTTTGGGGGCGGGCGGGGGCAGTGTTGGACGTTGTTTGGGAGCGGGTGGGGGCAGTATTGGACAGTGTTTGGGAGCGGGCGGGGGCAGTGTTGGACAGAGTTTGGGAGCGGGCGGGGGCAGTGTTGGACAGAGTTTGGGAGCGGGCGGGGGCAGTTTTGGACGGGGTTTGGGAGCGGGCAGGTGCAGTGTTGGATGGGGTTTAGGGTGCCGGATGGGGGCAGTGTTGGGTGCATTGGGGGTGGCTGGGCAGCGGTGCTCGTGCATGGTATGTTCATGTCTCATCTCCTGAACGAGGAGCGGACTTAACAGAAAACCGCCAGCCCCAGAGGAAAGGCATTGAATCAAATAACTGAATAATCAATTAACTGAGTGAAATAGTGCCCGCCCATCTCGATCAAATAATCGAGCTTCCTCTGTATATCTTTGTATGTAAAGAGCAGGGAGTGATATTAGTTGGAAACCTCTTTTGAAGAGTCAGAATGGGCTTGGTAGGCCTCATGGTGCTTTGTTTGATTCTCTGAAATTATGTGGGGGTGCCAGTGTTGAACTATGTACCAACTTAAAAATAACACATGCAGAAACATTGGGATGCAATGAAATTATTGAAGTTCAGGTGAAGGATTAGGCGACAATAGATATCGCTTTACATTCTTTGTGATCTTTCAGTTTTACCTTTCTTTATGATGAAAGAGTCGCCTTTGTAATAACTCTTTGGAATTTCCCTGATGCTTGCTGGTTGAAACCTGCACCAAAATGCCTTGTGCAACTTTATTCCTCACTGTAGAAATACGTGTAGAAATATTTTGAAGTTACTTACTTGAAGCAAACTATTCAGCTGGACCAGGCCCTGTCAGCTGAGCATGCCTCCAAATACTGAAACTCGTTTTCCTGTATCCACTTGTCTGCTCGAATCTGGAATATTCTTCTAGTTTTTGCCTCAGCCTCTCATTCTGGAAGTGTATTCCATAGCCTCACAATTCTGTGTGCAAGAGTTTCTCTTGCATTTTGTTATAAATGTTTGAACAGAATGGAGTTTTTTTTTCCAGGAAAGAGAACATTGGATGGTAACATAATAAGAGGTTATAAAATTATGATCATTCTAATAGTTTCTCTAGGGAGGATGTTTTCACTTTTTAAGGTTCCAAAACTACAAGTTGCCAATAGGAGATTGCCACAAAAATAATGCAAAAATTTGCAAGTAACAGTTTTTTTCAAAAGGTGGTGACAATATGGAACTTGTAGGTGTTGATGTTTCCATGATTCTGCTGCTGGTGTTTTCTTGGCAGTTTAAGTCACAGCTTTAGATGATGTGTCAAAGGAGACTTGGCAAGTTACCGGAGTGTGTCTTACACAGAAGAGCTGTCATTATGTTCTTGTGAGCAGAAAGAATGTTTAAGGTGCAGGATGGGATGTAAATTTTGAAAAGATCAGATACTAGATTCAGGCCGTTCCCTTAGAATGAAAAGTAGTGAATAAGGGAGGGAAGAAAGAAGCACAAAACTACAGGTCAGTTAGCTTCGCATCTGTCTTAGAGAAGATTGGTTGGTAAGGTGTGACCAGTGGTGTGCCACAAGGCCCAGTGTTGCAGGCTTGACTTTTTACAATCTATGTAGATGACTTAGATGAATGGACCAAAGGCGTAGTAGCCAAGCTTGCTGATTACACAACAACAAATAGGAAAGGAAATTGTGTGAAGGACATAAAGGGGCGCACATTAATAGGTTAAGTGAGTGGATAAAGGTCAAGTAAATACAGTATGATGTGGAAAAATATGAATTGTCCATTTGTCAGAAAGAATGAAATAAAAAGAAGCCCATTATCTAAGTGGTGAGAAATTGCAAAGCTCTGAGACGTAGAGGGATCCAGATGCCCTAGTGTATGAATCACTAAAGGTTAGTACGTAGGTCCAAAAATTAATTAGGAAAGCTAATAGAATGACATTCTTTATTGTGAGGAGAATTGATACAAATTATGGAAACTACATTTCAGATATACAGGCCACTGATGGGATCACATTTGGAATACTGTGAGCAGTGCTGGTCTCCTTCATAAAAGAAGAATGTAAATGAATAGGAAGGAATGAAGAGAATGTTTACTGGGGGTCACTTAGCTCAGAGACAGGAATGCTGGCCAGGGAACACAGAGGTGTGTTGGAGTGGTAGGCAACTGGAAGCTCGGGATCATTTCTCGTGGACAGAGTATAAGTGTTCGGCCAAGATTGTCCAGTCTGTGTTTTGTCTCAGTTGGGGAGACTGCATTGTAAAAAGTAAATACAACAGATTAAATATGACAGTGTCAATACAATAACGCAGTTGATGTGGCAGGTGGGTAAAGTCCACATTTTCACCGTCTGTCATCAAAAAGCAGGAAAGAAGGGGAGGAAATGAATTTTTGTAGGGGAATGGGGAACAGTGGTGTGCAGTCCCATTTGCACAAGAGACAGGCTCCCTTTGTGCCTCCTCGCTCGGCCTCTAAAAGCAGCCACCCACTCGCTTGTTTCCCGCTGTCCACAAAGATCTCAGTGAGTCTCTCACCCACTGCACCTCCCAGGTCATTTTTTAACGGTAATAAAGAATTTTAATTTCCATTGAACCACTAATTCAAATCCAGCTGTGCATTCATGATCTGAACCTACTCCCATTTAAAACCTTATTACTGTGTTTTATTTTGCAAAAGTGATTTACCTCGTACTGACATTGAATTCCATCTACTACATATTCACACATTTTATCAATCCCTCTTTTCACCTTCCAACAGCTTCCATATTGTCACTGCCTAGAAATTTCTACATCACACACCCTGGACCAAATCCACAAATCATTGATATTTTCTGCTGTGGCTACTCGCCACTGAAAATCTTCTCTTAGTGCATATTCGCTGTTTAATCCCTTTTAATCCAGTTTACTAGTCTCCCTATGAGTCCACATCTTTTCATCTTCTTTATCGATCTCCCATGTGGAGTCTTGTCAGAAGATTTCATGTATCAATGTATATTTTATCTGTTTCATTTCCAACACGTTCCATGTTAATTAACTCCACAAAGAAGGCTTAAGGTTTGTCAAGTACAGTTGTCTCTTTTGAAATATGTGCTGTCTACTTTGGACTATTTTCTATTTATCAAGATGAATAATAATTTCATCCTTAAATTAACACTCTAAAATTTCTGCAACATATGTGAAACTAACTAACGTAGAATTATCTGAATTGGAACTGACTCCTTTATTTAAATGGATAATATATTGATTATTCTCCAATCTTTGGCATCTAATAGAGTTCTAAAATATAACGTGTAGATACTTGGCAATTTTCTCGTTTATCTTCCATGGGTTTTCAGAATCTGTTTAATCTGCCCTTGAATCTTGTCTTCCTTTATCCAGACAAAGTTATCTACAATTTTCTGTTTCTACATTGCATTATTAGTCATTTACCCTCAATCACTTCAGAACTTACTTAGAGTCACTGAATCATAGAGGTTTACAGCATGGAAGCAAGCTATTCAACCCAATTTATCCCTACCACTCAGTTTTCACAATTAATCTATTCCCATTTGCTTGTGTTTGGTTCATATCCCTCCATACCTATCCCATCCATGTACATGTCCAAATGTTTCTTAAATGACAAAATTGTACTTGCCTCCATCACTACCTCTGGCAGAACTTTCCAGACATTCACCTCCTCTGTGTGGAAAAAAATTCCCCTCTGGACCCCTTTGTGTCTCTCCTCTGTCACCCTAAAGCTACCTTATCTATACCTCTCCTGAATTTATAGGTCTCTATAAAGTAATCCCTCAGTTTCCTACACTCCAGGGAAAAAAAATCTCAGCCTCTGCAATCTCTCCTTATAACTCAAATAATATTCTTTCTATTAATCAGGATCATTGCAAAGTTCTAAATAATATCTCTGCCATGTAATCACCATTATCTAGAAATTCACAATCCTGATCTCCAAATAGAGCCCAACTTGCTTTTAACATTGTCAATTTACTAGTGCACTGTTTCTATTCCTTTAGTTTTCAGTGGGCACTCCAAAACACCATTCCATCACAATTGACTCCCTCTCTGTCTCTAAAAACAGTCTGATAAAAATTGGATACTGGTACCACGTTTGACTGAAATGAGCTTCTATTTACACATCCACAGAGCAGATTGGACAATACTTCCACCTCTGAATCATCGTCCAACCTCACTTCTACCTCACCTTCTCTACTGCCAAAAGCTTCACGCATGCATTTGTTATCTCTAGACTGGATTATTCCAACACACTCCTAGCTAGTCTTTCACATTGTACACTCCATAAACTTGAAGTCATCCAAAGCTCTGCCTGTGTCCTCACTTGCACCAGGTTCCATTGACCTGTCATCCCTGTACTTACTCATTGACATTGGCCCCCAGTCAAATAATACCTTGATAATCACCTTGATTTTATCTTTGTTTGCTAATCCCTCCATACTTTGCCTCTCATCTCTTTGGCCCCATAAATCTCCAAGATTTCTAATCTTGGTTTCTTGAACATCCCCAATTTTGCTTGTTCTGTTATTAAAATTTATTCAGCTACCTCGGCCCTAAGCGTTGAAATTTACACCCTCAATCTTTCTGCTATTTTCCTTCTCTTTCCTCCTTTAAGAAGTTCCTTAAAGTTTAGATTCTTAGCAAAGCCACCTGGCCATCTGACCTATTACTGCCTCATGTAACTTGGTGTCTAATATTGAGAACAGCCATGTGAAGTCTGTTAAAGTCACTATATAAATAAGTTATTGTTCTTTAGTTTTTTATGATTATTCTTATAGATTTCAAGGGTCCTCCAGTTTAGTTTTAATTAATTTCAATCCCTATGGTTTATCTAAGGCATTCAATTTTTAATAGAATACACTTATTCCAGACACTTAGATTCTTATATTGTAAACTATCCTACTTTTAGTCAGCAGTTGCATATGAAAATTTCTTCTTCCACCTCACCATATCACCTAGCCCCCTTTTCATTATTCCAAAATGTACTGTTATGGACCAGGCCAACCCTGTCAAACCATTTTAAGAAGGAAGCCCAGACCCTAACATTTCTAGTTGTTTTAAGCAGGTGTAAAGTGGATATTCCAGGCGTGATGCAGCTGGCCCAACAACTTAGTTTTAAACAGAATTTATTTACAGAGTATTGAATGAAGCACAAACAAAAGATCCCCTTTCATTCTTCTAAAATTCTAGCGAGCACAGTCCCAGGCAGCTCAACTTCTCATAGGATAATCCCCTCATTTCTAGGAATCAACCTGGTGAACCTCCTCTGCAATGCCTCCAAAGCCAGTACAACCTTCCTCAAAAAGAGAGACTAGAACTGTGCAAAATTCTCCAGGTGCAGCCTCACCAACACCTTGTACAATTGCAGGAGAACCTTCTTGTTCTTAAATTCAATACCTCTGGCAATGAGAGGCAATATTTCGCTTGTCTTCCTCATTACAATGTTGCACCTACAGGTCAACTTTTAGCGATTCCTATACGAGCACTGCTAAGTCCCCCTGCACAACAGCATGCTGTAATCTTTCACCATTTAAATAATACAATGACCTACTACGTTTACTTCCAACGTGGATAACCTCACATTTACCATCATTGTATTCCATCTGTCAGATCCTTGCCCACTTAGTTAACCTATCTAAATCTCTCTGCAGACTTTCCACATCCACTGCACAGTTTGCCATTCCACCCAATTTAGTGTCATCAGCAAACTTAGATACATTACATTTGGTCTCCTCTTCAAAATCATTAATATATATCATGAACAGTTGTGGGCCCAACACTGACCCCTGCAGCACCCCATTCACCACCAATCTCCACCCAGAAAAATACTCATTTAACCCAACTCTGCTTTCTATTTGTTAACCAATCCTCTATCCAGGTCAGGCAGCATCCAAGGAGCAGGTGAATCGACGTTTCAGGCAAAAGCCCTTCATCAGGAATGAGGCTGTGAGCCAAGGGTTGGTGAAATAAAAGAGAAGGGAGTGGGAATGAGTGTGATAAGTAGATGGAGGTGGGGGTAAAGGTGATAGGTCAGAGAGGAGGGTGGAGAGGGCAGGTGGGAAGGAAGATGGACAGGTAGGACAGGACATGAGGGTGGTGCCGAGTCTGAAGGTTGGAACTGGGATAAGGTGGAGCAATGGGAAATGAGGAAACTGATGAAATCCACATTGATGCCTTGGGGTTGGAGGGTCCTGAGGCGAAAGGTGAGGCATTCTTCCTCCAGGCGTCAGGTCATTAGGGAGTGGCAATGGAGGAGGACCTACATGTCCTTGGCAGAGTTGGGGGGGGGGGGGGGGGGGGGGGAGTTGAACTGTACGGCCACGGGGTGGTGGGGTTGATTGGTGCAGGTATACTTTAGATGTTCTCTGAAGCGCTCTGCAAGCCCTAATGTAGAGGAGACCGCATGAGGAGGATACAGTAAGTGACATGTGTGGAAGTGCACATAAAACTCTAATGGATGTGGAAGGCTTCTTTGGGGCCTTGGACAGAGGTGAGCAGGGAGGTATGGGCACAGGTTTTGCAATTCCTGCGGTAGCAGGGGAAGGTGCCGAGAGGGAAGAGTGGGCTGTTAGGGGGCATGGACCTGACAAGGGAGTTGCGGAGGGAATGGTCTTTATGGAAAACGGACAGGGGTGGGGAGGGAAATATATGTCTGGTGGTGGGGCCCATTTGTAGGTGGCAGAAATGGCAGAGGATGATGTGATGTACACAGAGGTTGATGGGTGGAAGGTGAGGACCAGGGGCTTCTGTCCTTGTTGCAGTTGGAGGGGTGGGGTTCAAGGTCAGAGGTACGGGAAGTGGATAAGCTGGAGGGCATCATCAACCACGTGGGAGGGAAGATTACGGTTTTAAAGAAGGAGGCCATCTGGTGTGTTCTGTGCTGGGACTGGCCTTCCTGGGAGCAGATGCAGCAGAGGCAGAGGAATTGCGAATAAGGGACAGAGTTTTTACAGAGGCAGGATGAAAGGAAATGTAGTCCGGGTAGCTGTGGGAGTCTGGTGGGTTTGTAGAAAATATCAATGTTGAGTCAATCACCGTTGATGGAGATGGAGAGGTCCAGGAAGGAGAGAGAGAGGTGTCTGAGATAGTCCAGGTGAACTTTAGGTCGGGTGGAACGTGTTGGTGAAGTTGATGAACTGTTCAACCTCCTCGCGGGAGCAAGAAATGGCACTGATGCAGTCATCAATGTAGCGGAGGAAGAGGTGGGGAGTGGTGCCAGTGTAACTACGGAAGATGGACTGTTCTACATAGCTGACAAAGAGACAGGCATAGCTGGGGTCCATACGGGTGCCCATGGCTACCCCTTTCATCTGGAGGAAGTGGGAGGATTCACAGGAGAAATTGTTAAGAGTGAGGACCAGTTCAGCCAAATGAATGAGAATGTCAGTGGAAGGGTACTGGTGGGGACGCTGGGAGAGGAAGAAACGGAGGGCTTGGAGGCCCTGATCATGGCGGATGGAGGATGGAGGTGTATAGGGACTAGATGTCCGTGGTGTTGAAGATGAGGTGTTGAGAGCCAGGGAAACAAAAGTCTTGGAGGAGGTGGAAGGTGTGGGTGGTGTCCTGAATGTACCTGGGGAGTTCCTGGACTGGGAGGATAGGACAGTTTAAACGTAGGTGGAGATAAGTTCAGTGGGACTGGAGCAGGCTGTGATGATGGGACGGCTGGGGTAATCAGGCTTGTGGATATTAGGTAAGAGGTAGAACCAGGCGGTGCAGGGTCATACCTCCTACCCAAGATCAACAAGCCTGACTACCCCAGTTGGCCCATCGTCTCAGCCAGCCACTCCATCCGCCATGACCAGGGCATTCAAGCCCTCCATTTCTTCCACTCCACCAGTACCCTTCCACTTACACTCTCATTTGTTTGGTTGAACAGGTCCTTACCCTCAATTTCTCCTTTGAATCCTCCCACTTCCTCCTGACAAAAGGGGTAGCCATGGGCACCCGCGTGGGTCCCAGCTATGCCTGTCTCTTTGTCGATTCTGTAGAACAGTCCAGCTTCCGTAGTTACACTTGCACTATTCCCCACCTTTTTCTCTGCCACATTGATGACTGTGTCGGCACCACCTCGTGCTCCCGTGAGGAGGTTGAATAGTTCATGAACTTCAACAACATGTTTCACCCCTATCTAAAGTTCACCTGGACCATCTCAGACACTCTCTCTTCTTCCTGGACCACACAATCTCCATCAACAGTGATCGACTCAACACTGACATCTTCTACAAACCCACTGACTCACACAGCTACCTGGATTACACCACCTCCAATCCTGCCTCCTGTAAAAAATGTTATCCCTTATTCCCAATTCCTCCGCCTCTGCTGCATCTGCTCCCAGGAGAACCAGATTTACCACAGAACACACGAAATGGCCTCCTTCTTTAAAAACCGCAATTTCCCCTCCCACAATTTTAATGCCCTCTAGAGCATCTCATCAACTTCCCGCACCTCCGCCCTCAAACCCCACCTGTCCAACTGCAACAAAGACAGAAACCCCGTTCCTCAACTTCCACCCCACCAACCTCCGTATACATCACATCATCCTCTGCCATTTCTGCCACCTACAAACGGACCCCACCACCACACATATATTTCCTGCCCCGTCCCTATCCACTTTCCATAAAGACTATTTCCTCTGCGACCTCCTTGTTAAGTCCACGGCCCTCACCAACCCATTCCCCCTTACTGGCACCTTCCCCTGCCACCACAGGAATTGCAAATCTTGCACCCACACCTTCACCCTTCACCTCTATCCAAGGCCCCAAAGGAGTCTTCTACATCCATCAGAGTTTTACCTGCACTTCCACACATGTCATTTACTGTATCCATTGTTCCCGATGCAGTCTCCTCTACATTGGGGAGACAGTATGTCTACTCACAGAGCGCTTCGGAGAACACCTTCGGGAACTTGCACCAACCAACCCCAAATGCAAGTCATGGGCCTCCTCCACCGCCACTCCCTTACCACCTGACGCCTGGAGGAAGAACGCCTCGTCTTCTGCCTCGGGACCCTCCCACCCCAGGGCATCAATGTGGATTTCACCAGTTTCCTCATTTCCCATCTCCCCACCTTATCCAAGTTCCAATCTTCCAACTCGGCACTGTCCTCATGTCCTGTCCTACCTGTCCATCCTCTTTCCTACTTATCTGCTCCACCCTCCTGTCCGATCTATCACCATTACTCCCACCTCCATCTACTTATCGCAATCTCAGCTACCTTCCTCCAAGCTCCACCCCTCTCCCATTTATCCCATCACCCCTGCGCTCACAGCTACATTCCTGATGAAGGACTTTTGCCCAAAATGTAAATTCTTCTGCTCCTCGGCTGCTGCCTGACCTGCTGTGCTTTTCCAGGACCACATTCTCGACCCTTATCTCCAGCATCTGCAATCCTCATTTTCGCCCAGTCCTCTATCCATGCTAGTACATTCCCTGCAACTCCATGCATCCTTATCTTATGGATGAGTCTTTTATGTGACACCTTGTCAAACGCCTTCTGGAAATCCAAGTATACAATATCCACCTGTTCCCCTCCATCCATCATGCTTGTTACATCCTCAAAGATCTCCAGTAAGTTTGTCAAGCATGACCTTCTCTTCCTGAATCCATGCTGTGTCTGCCTGATGAAACCCTTTCCATCTAGATGTCTCACTATTTCTTCTTTAATGATAGCCACCAACAAGTTTCCAACTACAGATGTTAAGCCAATTGGCCTATGGTTACCTGCCTTTTGCGGACACCCTTTTTGAACCAGTGGAATGACATTCGCTGTCTTCCAGTCTGCCAGTACCTACTCAGATTCCAGTGAATATTAGTAAATCACCACTAACATAATCACTATAACGTCCGCCATTTCTTTCAGCACGTTGGGTTGCATTCCATCAGGACCAGGGGACTTACCTACGTTTAAGCTCTCAAGTTTGCTCAACACTACTCTTTTAGAGATAACAATTAAATTGCAGGTAAAGCTTTGTTTTCTGCTGGCAAACTAAAATTAAAGTGCATTTTTTAACTGCTGTAAACTGCAAATGTTCAATTCACAGAAATAGCTAATGGTAGAAAGACAAATGTTATAAAAGATGGAAATTTGAAATAAGAAACAGAACATTTTGAAAATACATTACTTCGTCATGTTAAATTACTTGCTATTGAGTATAATGCTAGTCCAGTTACATTTTAAATGGGCTGATAATTCAAATAGTATTTAGATCTTGATTTGACATAGAGAAGACTGTTTTATTTCACAAGATTAGTAGCAACAATAAATGTCAAACATGTCACAAAATGCTGAAGTGGCACTCTAAAATAGCAGGAAAAACCTCAGGACTTCAGGATCTGTAGCAAACATGTCTTCTTCAAAAAAGGAGTTCAAAATTGTAGACATGTTTTTGTTTATAACTGGATTCATAATTTTACTCTACGTAGCACATGGAGGAAGCCTTCCCTGGATAATGTGTAAATAATGTTTTTCCAACAGAAGCAGAACTGGTGTTCTTTTAAAACAATAACAGAAAATGTTTCAGATATGCATCAGTTCCATCTGTCCTTGGAAAGGCAGGTGACCAGCAAAGACTATTCTCATCATGAGAAAAGAAAATCAGCTCAAAGGTAATGTAAATATTACAAACTGTTATCTTGGCTTTTACCCGGACACTCTTGTCTGGATATTGATATCAGCAACTGCACAACATATTGAGCTACCAATTTTGCTTCTGGCTTCTTTCAATGCATTTCACTATGTTGTCTTTCATTGTGCCACTTATTACTCACTTTAACGTGTGATTTAATTGCGTTGAAAATGTGATAAATGCACTTTCCAACATTTAGTTCTGTAAATACAGAGATCTCCCTGTAAATTTTCCATACTGTGAGAACCTAAACCCCCATGCATATATGCAAGTAAGCTGTGATGTTTCTAAACAGTGTGCATGCATCATGACATTATGACCAAAATGAATTGTGGATGTGCTCGGAAGATGCACTGAAAAGTGGACAGACTAAGACAACTTCAAACAGGTTTACAAAAATGTAGATGGCAGTATCCTTGTTGAATGGGAACATGTTTGAATACAAACAAAGCAGTGCTGTTGAGCTAGTTCAAAGGTAATGGTGGAGACAGATTGGCTTAATATATGCTTAATTGTCAGAACACATGAATGTGATTTCATGTAAAAGGCTGTAGATGTGAGGGCATTAATAATCATCTTAAAGAAGCTACTGTGTGGAGATATGGGACAAGGCAGGTCAATTTTCATGGTAGAAACACAGAAGTCAAATGGATGAGATAGAATCTCATTCCCAACTTAACTGAGCGCATTAATAATAACCACTCGGTTTTACACATCCAAGATTGGCATTAGAGGAGGAGATGGCCTAGTGGTGTTATCGTTGTATTGTTAATACAGAGACCAGCTAATGTTCTGGGGACTTAGGTCTGAATCTTGCCATGGCAGATTTTGGAAGTTGAATTCGCTAAATATCTGGAATTAAGAGTCTAATGATGCTAAGTTAGGCCAAAAGATCTATTTCTGTGCTATATGAATTCATGATCATAAATCCATCACCGATTGTTGGGAAGTCCCATCTGGTTCACTAATGTCCTTTAGAGAAGAAAACTGCCATCCTTACCTGGTGTGGCCTACATGTGACTCTAGTCCCACAGTAATGTCGCTAACTCTTAACTGCCCTCTGTGTACACAGACACTGGCGATAAATGCTAGCCTAGCTGGAAACGTCCTCATCCAAAGGATGAATAAATCAAAGATATGCAGCAGACGCGATTTGCTTCTTCACAGGTAAGGCGAGCAATGTTAAAAGAAATGTCCACAAATGCCACTTGGAGGTACTGAAGATGAATGGACAGCGTTGAGCAAGAGAAGGACTCAGATAACATGATGTCTTTAAGGAAATATTGCTAAATGCAGTTGCGAGCAGGAAGACCTGCTGCATTTACGATTAGAGGTTGACCAGGAGACGAATATCAGTTGCCCAGATCAGGGATACAATATACGAAGCAGTTCAATATCCTAATCAGGAGATTACTTTTGCCGATTTAAATACAACTCATCCTTAAACCACTCTCACCTCTTTCTCTTGGTCCTGCAAAGTGTTATTTATCACACGACTCTCCTTATCCACTCAGTGTGAAGCAGAACTCAGCCTTCAGATTTTATGCATATCATTATTTCCCAATTTATTCATCCATAGTAGTTTATAAGATATGAGAGCAGAATTAGGCCATTTGTCCCATAGAGTCTGTTCCACCATTCGATCATGGTGCATATATTTCTCAACCCCATTCTCCTGCTTTCTCCCTGTAAGCCTTGATCTCATTACCAATCAAGAACCTATCTATCTCTGTTTTAAATGCACTCAATGACTTGGCTTCCACAGCCCGCTCTGGCAATGAGTTCACCTGATTCACTACCCTCTGGCTGAAAACATTCCTCCTCATCTCAGTTCTAAAGGATCATCCCTTCAACCTGAGACTGTTCCTTCAAGTCCTTGTCTATTTGTGGAAACATCTCCTCCACATCCACATCTATCCAGGCCTTTCAATGTTCTGTCAGTTTCAATGAGATCTCCCCTCATCCTTCTAAACTCCATTGAGTGGAGACCCAGATTCCTCAATCACTCCTCATATGACAAGCTCTTCATCCCTGGGATCATTGTTGGAAACCTCCACAGGACTGCTTCCAAGGCTAGCACATCCTTCCTTAGATATGGGGCCTAAAATTGTTTACAATATTCCAAACGTGGTCTGATCAGAACCTTATACAGCTTCAGCAGTGCATCCAATCTCATGTATTCTAGCCCTCTCAAAATGAATGCTATCCTAACTGCATAATAATCTTAAGAGAATCCTGCTTCAGATTTCTGAAGCCTTTCTCCCATTAGAAAGTGATATGTGCCTATTCTGTTAGTCTATCCAATTCCTTCTGCAGACTCTCTGTTTCCTCAACACTATTTGTGCCACCACCTATCTTTGTGCCATCTGCAAACTTAGCAACAATGCCTACAATTCCTTTGACCAGAACACTAATGTATAATGTAAGTAGTTGTGGTCTTTTATTGACAATCCTTGTTCGAGTGATGCATGTTTTTCGTTGTCACTCTCACCAAATGCATTGTATCCATTGGGTGGCACAGTAGTTAGCACTGCTGCCTCACAGCACCAGAGACTGGGTTCAATTCCTGCCTCAGGCAACTGTCTGTGTGGAGTTTGCACATTCTCCCCGGGTGTTCTGGTTTCCTCCCACAGTCCAAAAAAAATGTGCAGGTTAGGTGAATTGGCCATGCTAAATTGCCCATAGTGTTAAGTGAAGGGGTAAATGTAGGGGAGTGGGTCTGGGTGGGTTGCTCTTTGGAGGGTCGGTGTGGACTTGTTGGGCCGAAGGGCCTGTTTCCACACTGTAAGAAGTCTAATCTAATCATTGGGTCAGTACAATTGCAGAAGCGACTGCAAAATGCATGGCAGAGAGTTAGAACTGCAGTTTGGTTGTAACAAATAATCCAGCAAACAGGTACAGGCTGATGTCCAAGAAATCATGACTTGACTGCATCTGCATCAGCTGAAAATGAAGACCATGAAAGCTTAGATAGTTGGTGACAGAATTACCAATATCTCTGATAAGCATTAACTGATTTCATTTCATCCATAACTGTGCCATGAGAAGATTGAATTTGGTCATTGCCAAGATCAGGACTTTGCCAGGGTTAAATCATATCCCTTTTGTAAGCCTAAACACGTACAGATAAAAGCACAGAACCAGTGACAGAGACAGCATTGGAAAGTTTGCACAGGGGCACAATCTACCCCATATACTATTCAGCTGGACCACCTCGGGTTTCATTGACAGGAGAATTCTAGAAGGACATCAGCAACTTAACAAGATGCTGATTGACATGACATGTATACTCTTATGTCATAAAGAGAAAGTAGCAAAGAGGATGCCTAAGTCTAACTAAATTGCTCAGAGATTTTCTGTGGTAAAGGGACTGGTGTGTGTGTGTGTGTGTGTGTGTGTGTGTGTGTGTGTGTGTGTGTGTGTGTGTGTGTGTGTTGGGGAGGGGGGGAGGGGTTGACCAATATCGGCCCTCCATGTAGCTTCAGACAGGGGTCTCTCAGAAGTGTCATACAGAAGATGACCACATTGCCAGATAAAGCAGACTAATCTTCACAATGGCTCTAGAACACGTCACTGATCTTTATTGATCTCGTCTGCTGAGCCACCAGATAGAATGCCTCATGAAAATCAGACGATCCAACTGAAGGGTAAATAGCAGGGAGTTAACCCTGACCCAGATTGTTTAAATTCTGTCTAGAGAATTTGACGCTATCATAAATAGACCAAAGTATCCTGCCTTTCTATAAGAAAGCAAACACGGAGCAGGATTAAGTAAACTGGAGAACAACCAGTTGGAAAACAAATTAAACAAAAGATAAAATACCATAAACATTTTACACTGAAATTAGCCTAGACATATGGATGGAAACAAGAGCAGTACAAGAATTATATACAAGACCAAAAACCTGTGAAAGTTGATGTATGGGCAGATTCAGTCAAGAAAATTAGACTAATTATGTGGGGACAGGTAAAAACTTAACAGCTTCTCTTGAACTGAATATTAGCATCAAGAAAGGTTTTTGGGTGCAGTGAATAATTTAACTGTCAAGAAATGTGCTGGCAAAAGAACAGAGAGAGGGTGCAGCAGAAAGCTGCCAGAACACCAGTCACATGAGTTAGAAATATCAAGCAAGAAAATCCTATATAATAGGCTCAGAAACTAAAAGGGTAATGAAACATGACATGTTTAGTAAAACATGGCTTGATTGAAAGCTTTGAAAAGAGGCAGTAGGGAAGGATGAGGACTTGGTAGGGTTAAAATTAGTGCACATGACAACTGAATTAAGTGCTGTAGTTATACTTGATTTCTTCCTGGCATAATGGGATACTAGACCAAAGATGGTTTTGAGAATGTTGGTTCAGCAGTTGTAACAATAACAGTAACATTTTCACAGCTTCACAGAGCAAGGAGAAAAGAGAAACTGAAGGTCAGGTGGGACAGTGGAGTCACCATGGAAATTAGCAGAGCCAAAGGTAAAGGTTGAGATACCAGGGGCTGACATGAAGTTAAAAAAATATAAATCGGTGCTAGAAATATGACTGTCCAGTATAAATATAATGGGTTTAAGACTGCAGCACTGTGGGTGTTGGGCAACACAGAAGAGGGGGTGGGGGTGGGGGAGGGGGTCAGTATCTAAATTCTGTGAAGTGTAAACCTCCAGTGAACACACTGAAGGAAACTACCCAGTTTGAAACGAATTTGCTGAGACACGGACCTCTACATAGAATGAACCAGTACATATTAAATGTTAAAGAAGGACTCGATTAGAACCACAAAAAGATTTTAGTTCTGTAAATCTCAGTGGCTACTGGTTTCACAGCTGTGGTATAATCAGCAAGTAAGACTGACATTAAAGAAATGATGCATGTCCCCAAGACCACCGTCAGCAGCAGCAGCAGAAATAATGGTAGTACCAAGTGATGTCAGTCAATGTAGTAAGACTGGGTGAGGGAATGCAGAATAAGCAAAGCAGGACCGTGTGCAATAAATGTACAAATCAAGACCATGAACAAAAGATATTTGGAGTAAATGCAGGAAGGGCAAAGTGTCACCTCTTTCAGATTCTGGACAAGTGGAAAGGTAGAGACTTAAACAATGTGCATGTCCCAGAGGGATCAAGATTTCTCTGGCCAACGTACCTTACACCAACACTGTAACTGGAAACATGAAAGGGAGTGTACAACAGAAGCCAGTTTGTGGGATAATACTGGTTTGTTATTTACTGCGAATATGCATTACATGGGATGGATGAGTCTGCATCAGTTGTTTGGAGAACCAGGATTACAGGGGGACCATTATCAAAGTGATGCATGGATTTTGTTACATGTCTTCGTTGTGGTAATACATGATATTTCAATTTGTCCATTTGAGATTATCAGAAATCCCAACTAGTGTCCAGTCTCCATGACTCACCCTGCAGATGGGGATAATGAGAATTGGGAAATCCAAAGTGATGATTAGATTACTTACAGTGGCCCTTCAGCCTAACAAGTCCACACCGACCCTCCAAGAGCAACCCACCCAGACCCATTCCCCTACATTTACCCCTTCACCTAACACTATGGGCAATTTAGCATGGCCAATTCACCTAACCTGCACATTTTTGGACTGTGGGAGGAAACTGGAGCACCCAGAGGAAACCCACGTAGACACGGGGAGAATGTGCAAACTCCACACAGGCAGTTGCCTGAGGTGGGAATTGAACCCGGGTCTCTGGCACTGTGAGGCAGCAGTGCTAACCACTGTGCCATCGTGCCACCCCTAAATGTTGCATGATGTCATGAAGGACACCTTAGAGGTGATCTAAAATTTGACTCGTCTCAGCCTTATCACCTTACGATCCAGTAGCAGCAAAGCCCTGATGTTAAGGCTCCCCAGAATGATTGGGAGGACTGGAACTTTTTACAAGGGAAGCAAGGGGAAAATTGTCCAGAAATGCTAATTCAGTCCTCGATTCGCAACCAATCTCCACTATGTGGAAGGTGCCAGTGTTGGATTGGGGTGGACTAAAGAAGTCACACAACACTAGGTTATAGTCCAACAGGTTGATTTGAAATTACAAGCTTTTGGAGTGCTGCTTCTTCATCAGGTGAAGTGTCTTCAATTCACCTGACCAAGGACTAATGCTTCGAAAGCTTGTGATTTCAAATAAACCTGTTGGATTACAACCTGGTGCTGTGTGACTTCTGACAATCTCCAATGTGAACGAGTATGTTTCCTAGGTGGCCAATGAGAGAGCAGAAGGACTGTGATTCACAGCCAGGAGAACTGAATTTACACAGAACCATACAAGTCTGGAGGTGGGCTTAACAGAAGGATTTACTGAGCTGGCTCAGTCTGAAGTGATATGTTAGGCTGGGACTTTTATAGATAACGTTAGATCAGATATGAATGACAGAAGATGAGCACTGCCCCCCAGTATATATGTCAAGATGTGACAAGTCTGGGTCTTACTAACTTACATGAAGAAGGACAGGAATCTGCTCTTACACAGTCTAAAATGGGAGGAGTGAAGAACACAATTAAGTTCATGATGATTATATAACCAACAAAACTTATTCAGGGATATAAATCTCAATTCCTAGAAGTGGAAAAGGACATGGTTATCAGGGTACATAGCTCCAGGTTTGAATGATTTTTTTTGTCAACAATGTAAGAATGTTGCACTGAATTGCAGCATTACATCATATGCTTGTTATTTATTATAATTTAATTATAATTTATTATCTTGAGCTGTGTTGCTTTCTCATTAAGATCATTAGGCAGGCAAGCTGTCATTGTTCAAAACTGAATGGCAGGATAAGCTTGCCTGGGTCAGTGTATAAATATACCACTTGATAAGAAACTGAGCATATCAGTCAGGAGGACCATAGATTGAGCCTCCAAACTCCAATCATGTAACTGATTGTATCCAGGACACATGAATTAGTCTCAACACCGTGACATAGGGAAGGGAAAAATTAGGTATGATTTACATTCCTCTTTGTTATCCTGTAATCCTTCCAGTGAAGAGTAGATGCAATGACCAGTTGGGTACAGGAGTGGTGCCACCCAAGGAGTTGTATCCTGGAATAAATGACCATCTCAAAAAGGCACAGGATGAAAAGAAGAGAAAGATTGGAAACTAAAGCTGTTATTGCAATGAAATGAGCAAACATGGATGTTTGCCCAAGAGGTTTCCAAATATATACAATTTAAATCATGTGATATTACTGTATAAGGTTAGCCACCCACAAATATTTCTGGTTAAGAAAATAATTATCTAATTTTCTTTACTGTCATATTCTGCATTAAAACATAATAAGACAGCTGACTCAGGGCTATGTTTTCTATTAAATGCGGGTGGTGAAAAAAATATTTACAAAGAATTACAATTTAACAGCATACAATGTTTATGGAAGGCATATGGACCTGATCATGTGACATTAACATGACATCAACATCACATGGCATTGAGTAAAATATCAACTCTTGCTCTGGGAAAAAAACGTATTTAGCTGTAATTTACAAAGGTAGCATTTTGATAGATTTTCGGAGCTTGTTTAAAGTTCCATTCTCTATTTGTTATTTTTCCATTTAAAATTGTGTTCTTTTAGATTAGTCCTTTGAATATAGCATTGCAGAATAAAGAAAACAGCAAATCTCCTCTTGCTTCTCTGGATGATATTATTTTCTTTGTAAGAAGCAATTAATCTCTACTGAAGCCCTTCTCTAAGACCACAATTGTGATCAAAATCTTCAGTTCTGTGCAGTCAAGCAAAGGCATGTTATCCGACCAGGATACATTTTGTATGATGTTACTGTTTGCATAAAATGGTATTTACATTTTTCTTTTAAAAATTATATGAAAATTCTGGAAGAAGTTAAAATAAGAAAACATATATATTGTATATTTCAAGAGCATTGATGGATGGAAAGTGGTTTGCAATGATATTCCTTAAGTGCCAGTTTTGGATCCATTACTCTTTTCAATCTTTATAAATGACCTGCATTCCATAAGACCATAAGACATAGGAGCGGAAGTAAGGCCATTTGGCCCATCGAGTGCACTCCGCCATTCAATCATGGCTGATGGGCATTTCAACTCCACTTACCCGCATTCTCCCCATAGCCCTTAATTCCTTGTGACATCAAGAATTTATCAATCTCTGCCTTGAGGACATCTAGAGTCCCAGCCTCCACTGCACTCTGTGGCAATGAATTCCACAGGCCCACCACTCTCTGGCTGAAGAAATGTCTCCGCATTTCTGTTCTGAATTTACCCCCTCTAATTCTAAGGTTGTGTCCACGGATCCTAGTCTCCTCGCCTAACGGAAACAATTTCCTAGCATCCACCCTCTCCAAGCCATGTATTATCTTGTAAGTTTCTATTAGATCTCCCCTTAATCTTCTAAACTCCAATGAATACAATCCCAGGATCCTCAGCCATTCCTCGTATGCTAGGCCTACCATTCCAGGGATCATCTGTGTGAATCTCCGCTGGACACGCTCCAGTGCCAGTATGTCTTTCCTGAGGTGTGGGGACCAAAACTGGACACAGTACTCCAAATGGTGCCGAACTAGAGCTTTATAAAGTCTCAGTAGCACAACGGTGCTTTTATATTCCAACCCTCTTGAGATAAATGACAACATTGCATTCGCTTTCTTAATCACGGACTCAATCTGCATGAT
Source organism: Chiloscyllium punctatum (assembly GCF_047496795.1). Lineage (NCBI taxonomy): Eukaryota > Metazoa > Chordata > Chondrichthyes > Orectolobiformes > Hemiscylliidae > Chiloscyllium > Chiloscyllium punctatum. The sequence continues at coordinate 43,477,573 of NC_092750.1, read as the reverse complement.
TACCTTTAAAGAATCCTCGACTAGCTCTCCCAGATCCCTTTGTACTTTGGCTTTATGAACTTTCTCACTGTTTAGAAAGTAGTCCATGCTTGTATTCTTTTTTCCAAAGTACAAGACCTCGCATTTGCTCACATTGAATTTCATCAGCCATTTCCTGGGCCATTCTCCCAAACTGTCTGGATCCTTCTGCAGCCTCCCCACTTCCTCAGTACTACCTGCCTGTCCACCTAACTTTATATCATCAGCAAACTTCGCTAGAATGCCCCCAGTCCCTTCATCCAGATCATTAATATATAACGTGAACAGCTGCGGTCCCAACACTGAACACTGCGGGACACCGCTTGTCACTGGATGCCATTCCAAAAAAGAACCTTTTATCCCAATTCTCTGCCTTCTGTCAGACAGCCAATCCTCAATCCATACCAATAGCTCACCTCAAACACCATGGGCCCCTCACCTTGCTCGGCAGCCTTCCATGTGGCACCTTATCAAAGGCCTTTTGGAATTCTAGGTAGACCACATCCACTGGGTTTCCCTGGTCTAACCTACTTGTCACCTCTTCAAAGAATTCCAACAGGTTTGTCAGGCACGACCTCCCCTTACTAAATCCATGTTGACTTGTTCTAATCCAACTCTGCTCTTCCAAGAATTTAGAAACCTCATCCTTAATGATGGATTCTAGAATTTTACCAACAACCGAGGTTAGGCTAATTGGCCTATAATTTTCCATCTTTTGTCTTGATCCTTTCTTGAACAAGGGGGTTACAACAGCGATCTTCCAATCATCCGGGACTTTCCCTGACTCCAGTGACTTTTGAAAGATCTCAACCAACGCCTCCGCTATTTCCTCAGCCACCTCCCTCAGAACTCTAGGATGTAGCTCATCAGGGACAGGAGATTTACCAGTTTTAAGACCTTTTAGCTTTTCTAGCACTTTCTCTTTTGTAATAGCAACCATACTCAACTCAGCCCCCTGATTCCCTTTAATTGTTGGGATATTACTCATGTCTTCCACTGTGAAGACTGATACAAAGTACTTATTAAGTTCTCCTGCTATTTCCTTATTTCCCATCGCTAGGCTTCGAGCATCAGTTTGAAGTGGCCCAATGTCTATTTTTGCCTGTCATTTGTTTCTTATGTATTGAAAGAAACTTTTACTATCATTTCTAATATTACTGGCTAGCCTACCTTCATATTTGATCCTCTCCTTCCTTATTTCTCTCTTTGTTATCCTCTGTTTGTTTTTGTAGCCTTCCCAATCTTCTGATTTCCCAGTGCTCTTGGCCACTTTATAGGACCTCTCTTTTTCTTTGATAGATTTCCTGACTTCCTTTGTCAGCCATGACTGTCTAATCCCTCCCTGGATAATCTTTCTTTTCTTGGGGATGAACCTCTGTACAGTGTCCTCAATTATACCCACAGACTCCTGCAATTTTTGCCCTACTGTCTTCCCCGCTAGGCTCTGCTTCTAGTCTATTTTCGTCAGTTCCTCTCTCATGCCCTCATAATTACCTTTGTTTAACTGGAACACCATTACATCCGATTTTGCCTTCTCTCTTTCAAACCGCAGACTGAACTCTACCATATTATGATCGCTGCTTCCTAAGTGTTGCCTTATTTTAAGATTTTTTATAAAGTCTGGTTCATTACATAGCACTAGGTCCAGAATAGCCTGCTCCCTTGTGGTCTCCATGACAAGCTGATCCAAAAAGCCATCCTGTAAGCATTCCGTGAATCCCTTTCTTTGGGTCCACTGGCAACATTATTTACCCAGTCCACCTACATATTGAAGTCTCCCATGATCACTGTGACCTTGCCTTTCTGACATGCCTTCTCTATTTCCCGGTACATGTTGCGCTCCTGGTCCTGACCACTGTTAGGAGGTCTGTACATAACTCCCACTATGGTTTTTTTGCCTTTGTGGTTCCCCAATTCCACCCACACAGACTCCACATCATCCAATGGTCATTCAATTGAAAAAAGAAGCATTATAAATTTTCATCTAAGACAGTACTTGGCAAAATAGGAGACTGTCAGCAGAATTTAAATAAAAAACAGAAAATGCTAGAAATATTCAGCAGGTCTGGCAGTATCTGTTGAGGGAGAAAAAGGCGTAATGTTGCAGATCAAATATGAATCTTCCACAGAATCATTGTGTTCAACTCAAAACATTAACATTGTTTTCTCTCTCAATGTGTCCTGTGCACAGCCTTAAAGGTGCTGTGGTAAGTTGAAAGGTGATTTTAAAAAAACACTTGGTTTACCTGGATTTTTTTTTGAAAAGGCATTGAATGTAAAAGCTAAGAAATAATCTTGCAACTTTAAAAATATTCTGGTTATGGAATATTGGAGCAGTGAGTACAATTATGGGGATCACATTTCAGGAATGATGGACAGGATTTAGAAAGGATATGAAGGAGATTCATGAGGAATGACAGACTTTAGTTATGAAAAGCTTTTCTAAGTTAAGGATTGTTCGCAGAAGAGAAATGTTTAGATGTGAATTGAGAAAGATTTTCAAATGGTAAGAGGTTTTGATAAAAGTAGAGAAAAGCTATTCCTTCTAGTCGGGTGAATGAACTAGAGATGATTAAATTGCCAATTATTTAATTTGATTGAAATCCAGAAGAGTGGGAAACATTTCGGTTGCCCGTTACTTTCTTAATAGGGATGCCTCAGCCAATCAGAGTGGAAGATCACCAAAACAGCACCTTTTATATTGTGTAAATTGTTATGGTCATTTAAAATTTGGCAATCCTGAATCTATCCTGAGGAATAGAAGATCAAAAATGCAGGGCTCTTTTATATCTTTCCCCTCTCACCCTAAACCTATGCCCTCTTTTCAGCAATATTCAATTTTTGTTGAATGCTTTAAAATCTTTGCAACACAGACTTTTTCCTTCTAGCTTCAGTTTAGTTGGTCTTTCTCAATCATCAAACTCAAGCTTAAATAGCAGCATACAGAGAAGGAACAGGGAAGGGCTCTTATAGCTGTGTGGTTGTGTTCCTACCTTTGAGCCAGGAGGTCCAGATTCCAATCCTATTGGCTCCAGATGTAGAGTCATAGAGATGTACAGCAGAGAAACAAACTCTTCGATACAACCCATCCACGCCGACCAGATGTCCCAACCCAATCTAGTCCCACCTGCCAGCACCCGGCCCATATCCCGCCAAACCCTTCCTACTCATTTATCCATCCAAATGCCTCTCAAATATTGCAATTGCACTAGCCACCTCTACTTCCTCTGGCAGCTCATTCTGTACACATACCACCCTCGGCATGAAAAAGTTGCCCCTTAGGCCTCTTTTATATCTTTCCCCTCTCACCCTAAACCTATGCCCTCTAGTTCTGGACTCCTCCATCCCAGGGAAGAAACTTTGTCTATTTATATCCAATCCATGTCCCTCATGATTTAATAAACCTCTATAAGGTCACCACTCAGCCTCCTATGCTCCAGGGAAAACAGCCTATTCAGCATCTCCCAATAGCTCAAATCCTCCAACCTTGGCAACATCCCTGTAAACCTTTGCTGAACCCTTTCTTATTTAACAACATCTTTCTGATAGCAAGGAGACCAGATTCACTTCTATGTCTTATGGCCTTGTGCATGCAATATTCCACAAGTGGCCTAACCAATGTCCTGTACAGCTGCAATATGACCTCCCAACTCCTGTACTCAATACTCTGACCAATAAAGGAAAGCATACCAAATGCCTTCTTCACTATCCCATCTAACAGTGACTCCATTTTCAAGGAGCTATGAACCTGCACTCCAAGGTCCCTTTGTTCAGCAACACTGCCTAGGACCTTACCATTAAGTGTATAAGTCCTGCTAAGATTTGCTTTCCCAAAATGCAGCACCTCACATTATCTAAATTAAACTCCATCTGCTACTTCTCAGCCCATTGGTCCACCTGATCAAGATCATGTTGTAATCTGAGGTGACCTTCTTTTCTGTCCACTACTCCTCCAATTTTGGTGTCATCTGCAAACTTACTAACTATACGTCTTATTCTTACATCCAAATCATTTATGTAAATGACAAAAAGTAGTGGACCCAGCCCCAATCCTTGTGGCAATCCACTGGTCACAGGCCTCCAGTCTGAAAAACCACCCTCCACCACCACCCTCTGTCTTCTACCTTTGAGACCATACTGTATCCAAATGGCTAGTTCTCCCTGTATTCCATGAGATCTAACCTTCAAAACCAGTCTCCCATGCCTTACTAAGTCCATAATAATCACATCCATCTCTCTGCCCTCATCAATCCTCTTTGTTGCTTCTTCAAAAATCTCAAGCAAGTTTGTGAGACATGATTTCCCATGCACAAAGCTATGTTGACTATCTCTATCAGTCCTTGCCTTTCCAAATATATGTACATCCTGTTCCTTAGGATTCCCTCCAACAACTTGCCCATCACTGACGTCAAATCACTGATCTATAGTTCCCTGGCTTGTCCTTACCACCCTTCTTAAACAGTGGCACCACGTTAGCCAACCTTCAGTCTTCTGGCACCTCACCTGTGACTAATGATGATACAAATATCTCAGCAAGGGGCCCAGCAATCACTTCCCTAGCTTCCCACAGAGTTCTAGGGCGCACCTATTCAGGTCCTGGGAGTTTATCCACTTTTATGTGTTTCAAGACATTCAGCACTTCCTCCTCTGTAATATGGACATTTTTCAAGATGCCATCATCTATTTCTCTACATTCTATGTCTTTCATGTCCTTTTCCAAAGGAAACACTAACGCAAAATACTTGTTTAAAATCTCCTCCATCTCCTGTGGCTCCACACAAAGGCTGCCTTGCTGATTTTTGAGGGGCCCTATTCTCTCCCTAGTTACCATTTTGTCCTTAGTGTATTTGTAAAAACCCTTCGGATTCTCCTTAACTCCTTGCCATGTTGAATAACATTGCCAAACAGGTTGATTGGAAAACTTCTGCCAAACAGCAATCAACCAACTGATACACACAATCAATCACGGTATGGTGCCTTAGTGGTCAGCACTGCTGCTTTACAACACCAGGGACCTGGGATTGATTCCACTTTCAGGTGACTGCCTGTGTGGAGTTTGCACATTCTCCTTGTATCTGCGTGGGTTTCTGCCAGGTGCTCTGATTTCCTACCACATTCCAGAGATATGTAGGTTAGGTGGATTGGCCATGCTATATTACACGTAGTATCCAGAGGTGTGTAAGCTTAGAGGGTGACAGAGATAAGATAGGGGATTAGGTCTGGGTGGAAGGCTGTTCGGAAGGTCTGTGTGGACCTAATGGGGCCGAATGGCTCCCTTCCATACTAAAGGGATTTTATGATTCAATCGCTGAACCATTGAACATTACAGGCTTGGAGATTACACAGATAAGATGAGTGAGACTATGAGAACTTTTAAAAGTGAGAATGTGAAATTTTAAAACAAGGTATTTCTTAACCAGGAGCAAACAGATCAGTGAGCAGGTGATTAACACATAGTGTGACTTAGTACAGGGAGGAAATTCTGACTATATTTTCCTTCACTCAGGGATATTGAGGTTACCCCTGTATGAGTTGAGGGAACTTTGTTCATAGCAGGAATCAATTTGTCCTTTCTACTTTGTACAACTTAGTTGAGTAGTATATCTATAAACTGAAACATTAAAGGAATTTTTCCTTTTGTTATCTATGCACAATGTTATTTCAAAACATGGTTGAAGAGTAAAAGGAGGAAAAGTAATCAAGACTTGTAAAAAAGAACAGCATCTTATCATTTTTGACAATTGGCAAATTGACATTGAAGTATATTGAATTGCATGCACTTACTGTATTTACAGTATGGACTTGAATCAAACTCTTCACAGAAAGTTAGGTCCTGATCTTTCAAGTGTTCATGTGTAATTATCTTTTAACATTATGATCATTACGTTAACCGTTGCCAATTAATCTCTCTAGGGTTAAAAATGAACTATTGCAAGAGAGATCCAAAACCCAAAAAGGTTTTGTGATTTTCACATGAAAGAAGTGAAACTATCACTGTATTCTAACAGATGAAAGGCTTAACAGACAATCAATTTTTCAATGTATAATTTCAGCTACATCACACTGCAAATGTTTGCTATAAATTCTGTGTTAGGATTGAGCCCTCCACAATCACCTGATGAAGGAACGTCGCTCCGAAAGCTAGTGTGCTTCCAATTAAACCTGTTGGACTATAACCTGGTGTTGTGTGATTTTTAACTTTGTACACCCCAGCCAACACCGGCATCTCCAAATCAAGCGAGATCCTAGATGTGCTGTTTCCCTTCCTGCATTATTATCAAGGCACAACTTCAGCAAATTGCAACAAAAAACATTATAAAACTTATATATGTTCAATGTAAAATTTAAATTGGCCAGCTTGTATTAGCTGCTTTTTGTTCTTTCCTGTTGTGGGATTTTACACATTACACAAATCTCTCAAATCTGAATAAAAGACATTTACATGAGATTTTGGAACTAGACGGGACGTACAGACATTTACTGATGGTCCAACCATCCTTTTGAAGTTTGTCAGCTTTGGCTCAGCTATTGGACAACCAGGAACAAGCCTGGAAATACTGGCTTGCAAGAAGTCTTGGTCTCATGTTGTAGATTGGAGCACAAGGTTTACATTTTAACTGTTTGGGAGCTGATTCAATACAATATTTTCAAGGGTAAATGGATATCTTCCTGAAAAAGGGTGAAAAAAAAACTGCATGAAAGACAGGAAGTATTGGACTAATTGAATACTTATTTAAAAGAGCCAACACAGACATAGTGGGCTGAATGACCTCCTCTGTGGTTTATGATTTAACCTCCATAGTATCAAACCTACCGTTAATGTTATTTAACAGAGAATATATACAACTTGTCTATAATGTGAACTATTTATCAATTCACAAAATAAAGTTATAAATAAAAATCAAACTGTAAATAATCTTCATGTATATGATATGCAACAAATCAGACTTGAATACACAATAACAGAGATTTCCAATTATAAAGTGCTTTCACATTACAATATATTGCTGCAGTGAATGATTAAATTCTTCAAATATGTTTTAGATGCCCATTATTCAATAAAATTAAATTTCAAATAATACCATTATATAAATGAAAATAAAGTACACTAATTACACCAAAGCTAATTATTCTCAAAGAACCACAAATTTTTGTCAGCATATTTTACTCTTTGTTGTGTATAAATTAGTTGAGATAATCACAAAAGAAATAAAAATAATGTTAAGAACTTCATTTTCTCACAGTTATATTCCTACCCATAAAGTGCTAATGCTGTTGTCTGAAAAGATTAGACCAAATCTCTAAACCACAGCATATGGTTTGTTGTTTCACATGCAGTGAAGTCAGGCATGTTTATCACAGGTCTGCTTTTCAGCAGTGAGTCATTTTACTTTCAGATATGTCTTTCAATTCCACTAATGTGTTTTTAGGTCTGAAGTAAACCCATTATCTCCAAAAACGTCCAGTTGCTTCGAGACAATTCCAATCCGGACATTCAGCAAGACTTTATCTTACTTTCAGAAAAATGTAAAGGAAGCAGAATGTGACAATTATTGTGCCTAGCTGTATTTGACACTGACTCCAAAGTAGTTGCCTGCACATATCACAAATGAATACAGCTGAGGAAAGCTATTTACGCGTAATTTTTCCATCTACTTAGTAGCTCAGTCACTTATAGACAGCCACTACAATTGTTAGTGCAGTCAGTGCTGAGTCTGAGCCCACAATAGACATGTTTGTTTCGTTGGCTGGATGGCTGGTTTTCGATGCAATGTGATGACGACAGTGCAGGTTGAATTCCCACATCAGCTGACATCAGCATGAAGGTGTCCTGCCTTCTCAACTTTGCCCCTCACCTGAAGCACGGTGACCTTCAGATTAAAGCACCATCAGCCATTTCTCTCTGATGACAGAGCAGCCCTACGGTCCTCTGAGACAATGGCAAGTTTAACTTGTACATGTCCCATGCTGACACTTTAGTACAGTAGACTACTGAATGAGCGCTACTTTGTTGGCTTATTGGATAGATTCCAAATAGCGGTCTCATCTTTGTGCTCCAGTGGACGTAATTGATCAAGTATCACAATCTGAAGAGCAGAAGGGTAATTTAAAAATGATTACAGTAACTGTTTACTTTTCCATTTGCTATTTGTAGAACTTGGTTATGTTCAAGTTTTGTTCAAAGACCAAATAAATTTGGCCCTTTCACAGTCAATCTATTAATTATAACATGCTTCAAGATGTGTGACTATGTGAGGAAGTGTTCAATAAATTCAAGTCATTTTTCCATCCTGCCCTCACTGGTTAATGAGTGCAGTATATAGATGAGAAAAGAGGAATTCACAAGAGGAGCATTGGATGTGCCTTTCACAGAGATGTTGCAAGAGTACGCAGGAGTCTGGTACAGGGAGGCAAACACAACAAAGTCAGAGGATTGAGGCCCTGCATATAATAACCAAGAGAACCTCATCTGACTAGGCATGTTTGGAGTCGTACCCAACTCTCAGGCTGACTAACTACTTGTCTGATGGACTGCAGCCAAAACTCGGCCACAGTTGGGAATTGGTCTCTGGTAATCAAAAAATGGAAGGAACTTCACAGTAAAAAGGGGATATCTGAATGAAAATTCCATGAGGATCATGAGGATACTGGAGCTGGAGACCTAGGTTGGGCAAATAATTCTTGCTCTTCCTGGTCCTCAAGCAAGCCAAGGACAAGGCAATTTTAGGAAACCTAGCTGAGCTTCTTCTGGACATTTGGAACTGACTTTGCCTTGTGAACTGAGTTTCAAACCTGTCTTTGTGGGAACCTATCTGAATTTCACATGTTCCCAGGGGTGAGCCATTAATTGGGATAGAAAGGGAGATGAGTTTGTTGTACAATAAAAGTGGCTTTGGGGAGTAATGGAAGTGTGTTTCAGATGTCCATAGCAGCTAACAATTGCTTGTCAGAAGGGAGAGACTTTTGTGCCAAAGTCTGCCATTTCACAGAGACATTAAGACCTGGGACACATGATATAGAGGAGGGAAGTTTTCTTCCTGGAGCTTGATAGATGGATATCACCTCATCATACAGTGTCAGCTTCCTAAGCCCAGGGGTATTACAGGCAGCTGACCATCCTGGGCATAGGGCCAAGTGCCCCCTGAGCTTGCAATGCCCCATTGATGATTTTAATTTGATGTCTACCATTTCCTCAGGGGGCATCTATTATCTGGACACCTTATGATATCTCAAGAGCCTCAGTTTGCACTGATATCTGTGACCACCTGCAGTTTCTTGGTTCAGAATCATTTACATGTCTCTTCTCTTTCTGTGGACCTTGTGCTCAGGAGGCATCTACTTCTCCTTCATGGTCCTTGTTCCACTCATCTGGCTTCCTGGTACCCAGTTGGCTGCTGCTCATCACCTTCGAAGGCCTTAATTTCTGAGGGTGTAATACCCTTCCTGCTGTTTCGCTGGAATCCAAATCATCACACCCATTGCCAGGTGAAGCCAAGCAATGCCATGATGATGGGGACACCCTGAACTGGCAAAATTCTTATTTCTGGCTCTTTCTATGACCTGAAAGGAAACATTAATGGCAAAAGGTAAGCCCTGTACACTTTCAAAGATATCTTTGTTCACCTTTCTCCTCTTCATGCCTCCACACAAGGTCCTCACCTCCCTGCCACTGATCTGACACCAGATACCTGCTCAATAACAATGGAACAACCTACTAGGAAGGGGTTCATAATAAAACAAAATGAATCTATATCACCTTGGTAATCAGAGTGGTCCAGCTCTGAGACCTGTTGTATCCCTCATCCCCACAAAAGTGGCTGAGGCACTGAAAACCAAGGCTGTGCATGAAGTTGTATGGCATTGTAGTCCTTTTACCCCATCCTGCACCCTTTTCATCTAACCAAGGCTGGGAAAATGTGACCCTTAGTTCTTTGGTGTGCGGCTATGATTAGGCAGCAGAGCACCTGAACTTGTACGTTAAAATTACAGAGCAGTGCAAATTACACTAGATTTAAACTTTGAACCTTAAGTTAATTCCCATTTTGTTTCAGAAAGACCTTAATTTAGGATCTGAAAAACCACCAATAAATAATACAGTCACTGGGTGTGTGGCAGATTGGAGGTAGGATTTTGATTTGTAAGAGTTTAACCCCTTGCTGTACATGCCCTTTAGGTCAGATGGCTTAAACATTGTGAACTTCAAATGAAAAAGTAGGAATAAAATGTACTGTTGCATAACCAGTGCATGTCTCTGCATTCAGTATACATTATACTAAATATTCTGTCTAAATGCTGTAGTTTTATGTTTTAAAGTCAAAACATAATGGCTTGATCTGCACATTCTAAAATATATTATAAAGGACAGACTAAGTAGGCTTTTGGTGTATACCAAAGCTAAAATTTACTTGGTTATTTTGAAGTTGCCTATAGTTTAACATCTGTACTATCTCATTTTAATATTTAGATCTTAACGTAGTATTAACAACACAACCATTTTAGGAGTGGAATAACATGTAAAATGCCTAAAAATAACTGAAGTAGATGGAGAGGAGCCTGAAAGGATTACAACAGCACTTACAATCAGGTATTTGTGGATTTATGTGACATGTTTAGAAATAACTAAAGAAAAGGAGAAAAACACATGCCTGCATGTTTTTCTTTTTTGTGGTTATTTTCAAGGACATTACAGAAAAATATATGGTATCCAACAGGAACTGAGGTTTTCTGTTGTCTGGTTTCAACTCACTTTTTGCAGGGCATAAATTTTTTTCCCTATTTCTTCTCCCATCCATTCTTCTGAAAGTAGTGACGAATACTGGGGCATGGTGCCATAAACACTGGCTGCCCTCCAGTACCTTGTCCAAGTGTAAACTATTCTTCATGTGTAAGCCCAGTGAATAGAAGCATTCAACTGTGGAGATATGAGGCTCAAGTCTGGTTTCACAATCACAACAGATAATTTCCTGCAACAATCGTAGCAACAACATGCATTCATCATTTATGTAGCAATTTAATTTTAAAAAGACTTGTTTGTGGGACATGGCTAGGCCAGCATTTATTGCCCATCCCTAATTATGCTGGAGAGGTTGCTGATGAGTTGCCTTCTTGACTGCTGCAGTCATTGGGATGTCCGTACATCCACATGTTGTTAGGAAGGGAGTTCTAGGATTTTGACTCAGTGACAGTGAGAAAATGTTGATACAGTTCAAATTTAGAATGGTACCTAGCTTGGTTGGGTGCTGTGATCCTATACGTCTGCTGTGCTTGTCTTTCAGGGTGATAGATGTAATGGAACTTGGAAGGTGCCGTTGAAGGAATCTTGGTTAGTTACCATGGTGCACCTTACAGATGGTACACATTGCTACCATTGAGTGTTGGTAGCAAAAGGAGTGAATGTTGAAGGTGCTGGGTGGGGTCCAATCAATGGTCTGTTTTGTCCTGGATTGTGTCAGACCTCTTGAATGTTATTGGAGCCACACTGATTCTGGTAAGTGAAGAGTATTCCATTACAACCTTTACTTGTACCTTGTAAATGATGAACAAGTATTTGGAAGATAAAAGGTTACTCAGTCATCACAGAATTCCTAGCCTTTGACCTGCCTGTCAAGCCACAGTAGTTGCTTTACTGGTCCAATTGGAATTCTGGTCCATGGTAAACCCAGGATATTGATAATGGGAATTTTGAGATGATAATCCCATTGAATGTCAAGAAGTTAGCTTCTCTCTTATTGGAGACAGTCATCACATGGCACTTGTGGCTGCAAATATTACTCACCACTCATCAGCCCAAGTCTGAATGTTCTCTATGTCTTGTTGTATTTCCTTGAACTTTAATTCTTCAGGATCTGAACAGTTGCAAATAGCGCTGAACATTGTGCAGAGCAAACATTGCCATTTCTGATGGAGGGTGGGCCCTTGATGAAGCAGCTGGAAATTGTTGAGTCTAGGATACTACTCTAAGGTACTGCTACAAGGATGTTGTAGAACTGAGATGATTATGGTTAATAACCACACCCATCTTCTTTTATAAATCCCACCACCAGAGAGTTTCCCCTGATTCCCATTCACTAGGGTTCCTTGATGCCATACTCAATTGAATGCTGCCTTGATGTAAAGAGAGGTTGCTCTCAACTCACCACTGGAATTCAGTTCTTTTGTCTGTGTTTAGAACAAGGCTGCAAAGAGGTCAGGAGCTATGCTGCCCTGCCAAAACCCAAACTGAGTGTCAGTGGGCAGCTTATTCCTAACACCTTCCTTTAATGAAATACAATATACCAAGAAGTGTTACCAAGCAAAAATTGACACCAAACCAAGTAAAGTGATATTTAAGCAGATGACCAAAGACTTGGTTAGACAAGAATGTTTTAAGCATTTTTATAAATGAGGCAAGAAAGATAGAGCGATGAGAGATTGGGGAACAAATTTCAGAGTTCAAGGCCTTGGCACCTGAAGGAATGACTTCTAATAGTGCATTGATTAAAATTAAGTCAAAGCAAGGACCAGGGCAGTAGTAATTTAGTTATAACCTGGAATGGCAATCTGAGTGAAATACTTGGACAACCTCATTTTTTTCTGGGAAACTGAGGCTAATTATAGGATAATCCCCAGTATGGAGCATTCATCCTTTGAGCAAACGTTAAACAAATTGGGGCTCTACTTATTAGAATTTAGAAGAATGAGAGATTATTTCACTGAATTCTTAGAATTCTTCAGGGGCTCGACAGAGTAAACGCTGAGAGGAGGTTTCCCCACATGGGACAGACAACGACCATGTGGGGAATTCTGAGAGACCATAATCTCAGAATAAAGGGATGTCAAGTTAAAACCAAGATGAGGAGGAATTTCTTGTTTCAGAGAGTTGGAAGTCTTTGGAACTTCTTGCCACAGAGAGCTCTCGGACTAGAGTCGTTATGTGTAATTAAGGCTGAGATAGATAGATTCCTGATCAGTTGGAGAATCAAGGGTGATGGGCAAAATGCAGGAAAGTGGCCATGAGGAATATTCGATCAGCCATGATCCTGCTGAGTGGCAAAGAAGATTTGAGGGGCCAAATAGCCTACTCTTGTTCCTATTTCAAAATACCCATCAGTCATAGAAAATTATAAAATTGGTAAATGCTACAGCTTAGAAAGAGGACTTTTAGCCTTTCGTGAATGTATTGTTTCTTTGGTAAAGTTGATATTTATTCGTTGCTCTTTCCTCAAAGGACCATTATATTATTCTTTCCAAGTATTTATCAAATTCTCCAAACATTATATATTGGCAGAAATGTAAGCTATGTTTAATCAATCTTGGATATCCTCTTCCATAACTCTAGCATTTTCCCTCTCAGTTCTTTTCTTCAGTCTGATTGGTTGTCCAAACCATTATCTATAATCTTTGAATTTGAGATTGCAGGATATACATTAGATTGCAGGATATACATTCAGAAATCTGTGGTTGATTGATGTTGGTTTGTCCCATGAACTTGTTTAGATCCACGGAGTCATCAGATTTTAAACAGTTTTCCAGATCCCTGTGTCTAATGACAATCTGTAATTTTCCACACAAGAGAACAGAAAGATTCCAAGCAAAAACAGAATGAAGACAACCAAAATGGAAAGGCAGAAAGTAATATTAAAAATAGCACAGGAGCATGAAAAAAAGCTGAAAAAGTGATTACAAGGATTCAAAATCTGCCCTTGACTTTTGCCTCTTTTTCATATGTTTACACCTCCCCCCGTTAGAGGAACATCCAGATGTCAGTGGTTTCAACTTCACTGTGTTTTTACGAATGCTGTACTTTTCTGTTGTGAAACGAAGAAAAAATGTGTTTTAAGAAAGGCAAAAATAGTTGCAGTAAACCTTAATCACTTTTTTTAGTACTCAACTTTTTGTTTTCCTTCACAAAAAGTCAACCTTCCATTTCTCCACAAATTTTCACAAAAAGCATGGTGCCACAAGGTGATTAATAACAATTGAATAAGAATTAGTGTTTTTAATACTCTTTACATTTCTAATATTTCATTAGAAATGGAACAGAATAAATGTCCTTGGTTGACAGAAGTCTAAAGGATTCTCTTTTAAAATGTCTGCTCTTCATCACTCATGTCAGTGGGATCAGTCTGTTTAGAAACCAAAGAAAGTACTTCTTTTTCCTCATTTCACAGAACAGCCTCATAAATAAACTAATCTTTTTGCAGGTTTTGTCCTGGTCTGTGTTGAGCTAACTGATCCTCTAAGGCAGCAGTTCACAAAATACTTTTAACTCAGTGTGCTGAGCTATGGAATGAAAACTTTTTTTTCCCTGGTTAAGCAGTCATTGCGTAATAGAGTCATAGAGCACAGAAGAAACCCTTCAGCTCAATGAGTCTGTGCCAGAGGTTTGGAAGAGGTTTGACAGGCAACCTTGTCAGAAGGGCCAAGACAAATTACACTAACCTCACTTCTGAGCATTTGCTATAGTCCTAGGAGTACTTTACTGAAGAATATGATACCCTGGAGTCCAATCTTTTGAGTGTTGCAGACCTCCATTGCCTTCATCTCCAGAGTTGGACAATAAATATTGGCAGTACGGAAGCCCAAGTTATATTTTTGGGAAAATAAACTATGTTTCATGGAGGTGTGAAGACTCTCTGAAAGAAAATTGTGCATAAAAATCAGCTTGCCTCTAGTAAATTATCAAGTCACTAACTTGTCTGGGAAACTAACAATAGGACAACAAGAAATCAATTATAAGATACATATATTGTGGACATGGTTCAGTTCTCCAGCAGGGCTTTAAATTTTAGTTTAGGACAATCTGGCTGCAGAACAAAGAACATCTCTTTGAAGCAGAGTACATTTCTAATGCAGTGCGCTGGCTAAAATAGTTTGAATCTCTGTTAACTGAAGGACTCTGAACAGTTAGTTTGACTTCTATTATAGCCAAGTTGAGAAAAAAGAGAGGGTCTGTTATATGCAAGACTCTAGAGTTAAAAAAAAACTAGAGCCAGGAGAGGTCTGACTATGAAGGTGACTATGCTCAAGACAATAGTCATTTCTGTGCTTAATGAGAAGTCTACAACAATGAGATAGTTGGAAGAGGTTTGACAGGCAACCTTGTCAGGAGGGCCAAGAAATCTCAGCCCTGATACAAATCTTTTAAACAGTACTTAGATCAAGTGGTTAATCTTCCAATTTCTTCTAAGTATCTGATTGGTAAGTTAAATGGGTTAGAAAGAAAATAAAGAAAATAAATAGGAAAGTGTAAGCATCTTGTAATCATTGTGCTTTTAATATAATTTACGTAACTGACTGACTTTTCTGAAGTGTAGTTATTGGTTTCCATGTCCTTTGATTGTTTTTGTGTAATAGAATTCTTTTGATTTAAACTTTGAACTTGGTGGTTTTGTTATTTTTGTAATTATCTGGGTTTTCGGGTTCTTAAAAAAACAACACATTAATGGTCCGTACAGTGATCATAACAGCAGAGTATTTGATTGTGAGGACATCACACATAATTCCTTTGCTGCCATGGCTGTACTAACACATATCTGCATTTCTAGGTGCTAACAAGTACAGTTAGCTTTACTTTTTGTTTTGGACTGATTAAAAACAGAAACTACAGCTTCTTCACCATATCAAATACATTTGCTAAAGAATTGGAAGTAACAAGCAAGAACGAAAGTAAGAAAATAAGAAGTCATGAAAGGAAAGTGATGTTACTTGCTTTTAGAAATGGTAATAATGTTGTAGAATAGGTTGCCAAGGAAAGTCAAAGAGAAAAAGTATAAATAGATTTAAAGAGAAAGGAGATGGTTAAAAGATGGGTAAATTGAGCTAAAACAGTTGGCTGACTGGCCTTAAGTTGTTCCTAAAATACTTTTGTGCGGATGACACAAAGATTAACTGTAGCACATCCATAGTTCAATCAAATGAAGAAAAATACACATTTTTGAAGTGATATTAAAAATAAATGAAGTTTTAAAAATCTATTCAAAATGGTAATGAATCCAGTTTTCATGAAAGTAAAATGTAACAAAAATGACAAGATTTGAAAATTCAAAAAAATCAGTGTTCCTGATGTCAACCCTTAAGAAATGTAAGACTGTAGCCCTTTAGTCCAAGAGTTCATATAGATATGTTTGAAATAGGATAAACTGTTAAAGCACTTTGAAGTTAGATAGACAGATGTTGTGGCTAGTGTCTCCCATGGCAAAATTCTAAATAGGATGCACAGAAATGACAGGAAGTTCAATAGACTGCAGAAAACTTGCACCATGGGGACAGCCTTAAGCTACATTATGGTAAAATAAAACCAAATGGTCAGACTCATTTTAAACTTTTACAGCTGTTGTTCAGAATTCTTATACTATGCAGTAACAGTTTGAGCTAAGCAAAAGTTGTAGATATTGTACACAATGCAGTATGGTAACACCAGGTATGATTTATACGAAATGCTACAGTGCATTTATCCTAACAGTAGGTAAACTCAATGTTTGAAGGTAAATGTTAGAAATTCTTCACTAAGATAATAAACGATATTCACAGTGGGGATTAGAGTATAGTCATTGGAATATCTGTCTTCTACTGAGATTCCAATAAGTTGGTCCTTGATGGCAAGAAACACCTGGAGAAATCATTTAATGAAACCTATTCACATGAAACAGAGTATCAGATAAATTGTCAATAAACTTGAGAAGAACACCTGGTTTCAGTTGGTGGAGATTGTATTATCTCTGATGTACTGTGATAAGGAAACAAGATTAGAATTCAGTGAACTGAGAAATCCTGATCCAACTTCTGAAGGGCTCCTGCCAGTTGTTTATCTTTGAAGAAACCAGGACACCTGTGAATACTGTGAGGAGACATTTTAATTACTCTTGAGGTTTAACTTTGTTTGTAAAGAATTATCTGTGTTTTTGCTGCAAACACTGCTGCATCCTCACTAGTGAATGTACCAGCTGGAGCTCTATGTGTAGCAGAAGAGAACATTTCAAAAGGCATGAAACTTCAGATATATTTCAGGTGAAATGTAGAACTTCTAAATGCAAGTTATGAACAGTAGTGATGCACACATCTCTCTAATGAATGGAGTTGACAAGTATCACAACCATGATGGAGAACATGGATTGTCAAAATAAACAGATGGTGGTGTGCACCATGCGCAAGCTTATTAGCTTCCCTGCTTGCTAGTGTGAAGTTTTTATATTCAGCCACCCCCAGTTTAACTTAAGTAGAAATATCGAACCAATTATGCATAGAATGAAGTCATTCAGCTCATTGTTACTGTGATAGTCTGTCTCCACATTAAAAGTCATGATTTGGAGGTGCTGGTATTGGGCTGGGGTATACAAAGGTAAAAATCACACAACACCAGGTTACAGTCCAACAGGTTCATTTGGAAGCACTAGTTTTCGGAGCGTCACTGCTGCTTCATCAGGTGGTTGTGAAGTATAAGATTGTAGGACACAGAATGTATAGCAAAAGTTTCCAGTGCAAACTGCCACTGTACACTGTAATCCTGTAAACACTAAACTTTTGCTATATATTCTGTGTCCTACGATATTATACTCCACAACCACCTGATGAAGCAGCAGCGCTCCGAAAGCTCACGCTTCCAAATAAACCTGTTGGACTGTAACCTATTGTTGTATGATTTTTAACTTTGTCAACATTAAAAACCATTGTTGAGCACTTAATATCCTGGAAAAGTTTGAATTATTGAAAGCTGTTAGAATAATATTAATATTTTTTGACAAATGCGATTTAACAATTGAAATCTTGCAATTGGTCATTCTACTCAGCTTCAGTATTCTGTATTTTTCTGGATTAAGTGGGTGAAAGTGTGCAAGGGTCACCAATAGGAATTGAAAAGTATTTATAACAGCTTTCATACTCTGCTTCCTACAATCGGCAATATTTAGAATTCTCATTTATACTTTCCCTTTGTGTGTTTCCTCCGTGAGAAATGTGGTAATTTGATTTGAGCCAACCCTCTTCCTAACCAATGTCCAGTGTTTTCAGATGTGTCTACAGATTCTCAAGATACTACCATTCACCTGCGTATCCTTAGTTGTGATAAATATGTTTCTTCATTCCTTCATACGAGGCCAGTATTTGTTACCCATCCATAACTGCTCTTGACCTGCATGGCTGGTCCATTTTGTCCCTCAGGATTCCCTCCAACAACACCGGTGGTGGGCAAGTTGTTGGAGGGAATCCTGAGGGACAGGATGTACATGTGTTTGGAAAGGCAAGGACTGATTTAGGAATAGTCAACACAGCTTTGTGCACGGGAAATCATGTCTCACAAACTTGATTGAGTTTTTTGAAGAAGTAACAAAGAGGATTGATGAGGGCAGAGCGGTAGATGTGATCTAAATGGACTTCAGTAAGGCGTTCAACAAGGTTCCCCATGTGAGACTGATTAGCAAGATTAGATTTCACGGAATACAGGGAGAACTAGCCATTTGGATACAGAACTGGCTGAAAGGTAGAAGACAGAGGGTGGTGGTGGAGGGTTGTTTTTCAGACTGGAGGCCTGTGACCAGTGGAGTGCCACAAGGATTGGTGCTGGGTCCACTACTTTTTGTCATTTACATAAATGATTTGGATGCAAGAATAAGAGGTACGGTCAGTAAGTTTGCAGATGACACCAAAATTGGAAATGTAGTGGACAGAGAAGAAGGTTACCTCAGATTACAACAGGATCTTAATCAGATGGGCAAATGGGCTGAGAAGTGGCAGATGGAGTTTAATTCAGATAAATGCGAGATGCTGCATTTTGGGAAAGCAAATCTTAGCAGGAATTATACACTTAATGATAAGGTCCTAGGGAGTGTTGCTGAACAAACAGACCTTGGAGTGCAGGTTCATAGCTCCTTGAAAGTGGAGTCGCAGATAGATAGGATAGTGACGAAGGCATTTGGTATGCTTTCCTTTATTGGTCAGAGTATTGAGTACAGGAGTTGGGAGGTTAAGCCACTGTTGGAATATTGCGTGCAATTCTGGTCTCCTTCCTATCGGGTTCAGAAAGGGTTCAGAAAAATGTTACAAGGATGTTGCCTGGGTTGGAGGATTTGAGCTGTGCGGAGAGGATGAACAGGTTGGGACTGTTTTCCCTGGAGTGTCAGAGGCTGAGGGATGACCTTATAGAGGTTTACAAAATTATGAGGGGCATGGATAGGATAAATAGGCACAGTCTTTTCCCTGGGGTCTGGGAGTCCAGAATTAGAGGGCACAGGTTTAGGGTGAGAGGGCAAAGATATAAAAAGGACCTAAGGGGCAACTTTTTTACGCAGAGGGTGGTACGTGTATGGAATGAGCTGCCAGAGGATGTGGTGGAGGCTGGTACAATTGCGACATTTAAGAGGCATTTAGATGGGTATATGAATAGGAAGGGTTTGGGGGGATATGGGCCGGGTACTGGCAGGTGGGACTAGATTGTGTTGGGATATCTGGTCAGCATGGACGGGTTGGACCAAAGGATCGGTTTCCATGTATACATCTCTATGACTCTATGACTCTAGAGGACAATTGATCTTAGTCACATTGATTTAATTTGAATGTCGACTAGACTGTGTAAGAATGGAAGATATCATTTCCCAAAGGAAATCCACCCCTAAAGGAAAATAATTCTGTCACTGAATCAGATTGACTTTTACATTTGATGCTAGTTTCATGGTCATCAGTACTGAGACTGGTTTTCAATTCCACATTTTTGAACTCACTTCTAATTCTACCACTCTGTGGAAGGAATTTTCCCATTTCCTCAGTGTAATGCCATATATAATAATAGAATTAACATACTGTTAACAGATTAGGCTCTTTAAATCAAAGCTTATAACTCATGAACAATATTTTAGAATGAATTGTAAATAAGGAGAAAAAGGTAATTTTCCATATTCAATACACATCATCAGCAAAACTATCAGCCCTCTTTTAGGGCTAATAGTTTATTTTTGCCTGCATTACTTTTTGTAAAGCAATTCTAAAAACCAAATTCCTGCATCGGTTCGTTTTATATTGAAGATTTATTTACATCTCTTTTATACTAACAAGGTGAATCCTTACCCTTTTTATAGTAACACTCTGTCAGTTGTATTTTGTCCTCAGAGAATGATTATCTATGTAACATTTCTTGGGCAAACTATTCTCAGAAAATCTCTTGAATAGAAATTACACTGAAACATTTGATAAATAAAACTTCACTTTCCACTGTTTCTAAAACAGGCAGTGTTTCTACAGCTAAAGTACTTTTAAATACACATTTTATTATCTTAGCTTTCCTGCACAGGGCCGGAGGACTGTCAAACCAGCTATCCCTGTCAGCCCAGCCAGAAGATTAGCATGAAAATCATCTTGAAATTGTATTAATTTCATATGCTTTGAGTCCCTAAAAATGGAAACTTGCGTAAGCACTTCTTTGGGTTTCACTTTTTTAAAATATTAAAACATTAAATCTTCTTCAAATATAGCATATTTCATCATAATACTTAGTTTCAAAATCTCAAAACTGCCGGCTGGTCTTGTCTGAGTGAATAGCCAATTCAATCATGCATTCAAACTTCTTAATTTTTCTGTTTCTTCTTTAGATAGATATAAGATCACCTTTCCATAACGACAAAGCAGTTTAATGGCATATAAGTAACATTTTTGAGGTAAGATTCAAGGTTGCTGTTGATTTATTGTCAACATTGGTTGGAGAGACCCATTGATAGAGCTGGAGAGAGATTTGAGAGAGCAATGGTGGGAGGGAATTGGGTAAAGTTGAATGGTGGCAAGTGTTTAAACTGCACGGACCTGTAGAAACAAAAGGGTGAATCTGAATGTTGTTTGACTAAGTGCAGGTTGCATCGAATTTGGTGTTGTGATTATCGACATGAGGTGCATCCACAAATTTCTCACCACATCATACCAAACATGCCACATCAATTGACATTCCAGCCCTGTGTTAAGAATCATATCCCATTTCTACCCCCATGTTACACTACCATTGCCAGAGCAACCTGCCAGTCACCAGAGATCCTGCAATTGAATGGCATCCCTGGTGCCAGCATCATATCTTAAAGGCTATTAAGCAGTCAGACAAGCACAATCAGTCTGAAAGTGACCTGCACTGTTCCTGATATCTGCTCCAGACAGGAAAATATTGGTGCCCTATTTTGTAGCCTGATTCTTTGTGTCCTGCTGGTCAGGGGGCAGCACAAGTGCAACTTCCTCATCCCCCAGGATTAGCAGTGGAAGCCACAACACCAGAACATACCAATCTGATACAAGGTTGCCATTTGGGTTAGTTCGGTTTTAGCCACCCAGAGGAATGCCCAGCAACAGGCAAAGAAGATCAATATTCATTTCCAATTCACCTCTGTAAGGGCCATCATTTTCTGCCCAGTAACACACAATCACTCTATCTCTTTTCCTCTACCCATGTCCTTCTCAGGCTCTGCTCTACCGTTCTCATCGATGTGTTCAATATCTTCCCCATTCACCCACACAGCACTAACTGTACATGCCTTCTGCACCGCCTACTTACTCAGTCAGGAAACCTCCCCAGCTGCATCAACACTAATAGCTGTGCCACTCACTTTCATCTCCCTTGATTCCTGCCTCACCCTCATTCCAGGAGGCAAATAGCCAACAATCAGGTAGGAACAGTCATGCTCAGTGGTGTGCTTCCCATTGTTCAGCTCTTCAATCCCTATGAGGAGACAGTTCTACCTCTGAGCAACCTGAGTATGACCTGGCCTGGTATTGGAGGCTGCCATTGACTTACTGTGCTGAAATCCACTGCCTAACAGTTCTAATTTATTGATAGCCCCCAAAACCTTCTGGTCATACGTGTTTCTATTTCAAATGGTGTTCTGGATAGTTCTGCAGTCTTTTCACTATCAAATTATCATACCAAGCTACACTCTCTATTCACACTGCTATGCATTTCTGGACTACTGCCTAAAGGACCTCTCTCTCTCTTACGATGAAAGATCCTATAGCTAGGATGTGAGCATTTCCAAATTCTAATGTTAGGCTGACAGAATGAAACAAGCGCTGCATGTGACATAAACTATGTAATTTGTATCCATTTTGTATAATTTATTTATTTTAAGTTTGGGAATTGAATGATCGGTTAGCAACATATAGGTTTTCTGTGTGAAATTATTAATTGACTTGTAAGTATTTATGTAATCATGGTGGTTTCTTTTAAAACAGATTGTGAGACCTACTTTGGCAGTCTAATCAGTTTTTGTTTACTTTAGGATTTTATGATCTCATAAGGCAAACAAGTGAACCTCAAGCTGAGTTTGTCTGAATTCAGATAGTTCCAGGGATAAGCAATCAAAGATTCGACGAGAAGTTAAAGTCAGAGTTAACTTAAACCTAAGGGATGGTGGTGTGAGTACAAGATTACTGTTGGGAACTGTAAAAAGGACAAAGAAAACAAAAGAACCGTGGATGCTGGATATCAGAAACCAAAACAGAAATTGCTGGAAAAGCTCAGCAGATCTGGCAGCATCTGTGTAGAGAAACCAAGTTAATCTTTTGGGTCCAGTGACCCTTGTTCAGAACAGAATGTGATATGCTTTAAACTTGTAAAGGAAGATTTTGGGGTTAATGGGAGTATACTTTTATTAATTTAAAACTCTTTGAATTTGTATTATGTGTGAATAGATTACTTATTGGTTTATTCTAATTTATCTTCATTTCTTTTGAATAATAAATTTCTGTTTTATCAATAAAACAAAAACTGCAACATTGTGAGTTTCTGTCTCAGTGAGAGATCACCTCATTAAAACTAAAATAAAACAAAATATGATCAAGACAGGTTTTAGTTTGAGATCTGCCTTATCCAGTAATAACATTGGCTGGGTTCATAACATGTGCCACAGTTATCATTGCTGGGATCTCAGCTGATTACAGTTTATATAAATGACTTAAATGATGAACAGAAGGTATGGTTGTTAGATTTACAAACAACACTAAGGTAGGTAGGAACATAAGTTATGGAGATGACAAAAGGAAGGTAAAAAATATATGGATGAGTTAAATGAGTGGGCAAAAATCTGGCAAATGGGTTATAATGTGGGAAAATGTGAAATTGTCCATTTTAGCAGTCAGAATGAAAAAAAAGCAAATGATCTAAATGGTGAGAGATTGCAGAGCTTTGAGTTGCAGAGAGATTAGGTATCCTAGCACATGAAGCACAAAAGGCTAACATGTACGTACATAATCAGCAAAGGTAGTAGAATGTTATTATTTATTGCGAGGGGAATTGGATACACAAGGAGGGAATTTATGCTTCAGTAATGCAGGATGTTGGAAAGACCATATTGATCACTTTAAACAAGGAGGGAATTAAAAGTATTGGAAGCAGTTCAGCAAAGCTTAACCAGACTAACATTTGGAATGAAAAACTGGAAGAACTGCAAATGCTGGAAATCAGAAACTGCTGGAAAAACTCAGTAGGTCTGGCAGCATCTATAGAAATAAATGAGAGTTAATGTTTTGGATCCAGGGACCTTTCTTCAAGGTTATGAAGATTTCTGTTTTTGTTTAACATTTGGAGTGGTCAGGTTGTGTTGTGAGGAAAGGGTGGACAAGCTAGCCATGGTGGAGCTTAGAAAAGTAGGAGGGGACTTGATGGGGTAGATGTGGAGAGGATGCTTCCTCTTATGGGAGAATCAAGAAATAAGGGGTCACTAAAAATCAGGGATCTTCCACTTAAAGCAGAGATGAAGTGACAATTTTTTCTTCAGATGGGCGTGAGGCTTTGTAACTCTCTTCCTGAAAAGAGGGTGGATGCAAAGTCTTTGAATACTTTTAAAGTTGATGTGGATAGATTTTTGGATAGTGAAGGGGTGAAAGGTTATTCAGAGTAGGCATGAAGATAGATATGGTTACAATGAGATCAGCCATGATCTTATTGAATGGCAGAGTGGGCTTGAAGGGCTAAATGGTCAACTCCTGCTTCTTTTGTGAAGATTTGTGTGCTCATTCCCTGATCCACTTGGATCACTCATTGCATTTTCACTCTCATGCCAGTTTGCCACTCCATAGAATTTACCTCTTGTCTATCATCTTGTTCATTTAACCAATATTTGAACGTCCCAGTCATTTTCATTGCTTTCCCTACAGTTGTCCCACTTCCCAGCTCTGCCAGTGTCAAACACACCCGGCCACTAATTGCGCCATTGGTTAAAAATGATGTGGGTCTCAGGTGCAGAATCTGGATCCAGAACTCTGCCTGACATCAGGATTCTGACACTAGAACAAAAACTTAGGTTGATACCTCAGATGAGGACAAGGTAAAACATGGTAATGATGTTTCCAGTGACTCATTACTCATCAAGACAGTGGGCAATAGTCTTTCTTATTGTGTGCGTCCAGTTTCCTGGATATAAACTGGGTGATTTCAATTGAAAAACTAGCTGGACATCTGTCATGCTGGATTTCTGCCCATTTTGCATCTGTTCCAATTTTACAATCATGGTTTTAATTGGTGGAGGAAACACCTGGCAGTTTGTGGGGGGGAATGTGTGTATAATGAGGTGATGGTATGGGTTCCACAATGTTCTTCCATTTTGTCCACTTCACGGTGTTCCCTTTAGCTGCCTATAAAAACTGGATGCTTCGAGTTATGAGTGCAAAGTTCTGTAGGGAGCATAGTTTTAAAACCAGATTGTCACACTTTCAGACCATTATTGAGGTTTTCCTTTCCTTCTGCTTTTTTGCCATGTAGGTATTGTAGAAAACCTCCTATTGTTTAAAAGCGCCTTATTGCAATTCCTAATATGCTGTCTTGCTGAATTCTGCTGTTGTAAGTCCACAAAGAATTCTAACCAGTACCTCCTTCTAGTTCTGCTTCTTAGAATGAGTAGAAAAAGAAAACCTATGAAAAGATGCCGTGAATGTCAAGGTACACCTGACATACTCTGTACTTAATCAGCAAGACTACCTAGTAACACAAACTCTCACTAATGCGACATCTGCAACAGCAATATTTACAGTTTAGACCCTGACTCAATATGTAATTGCTGCAACAAAACCTGTTTGCAAGCTTTGGAAAACTGTCTGTGATAGTTAACGTCATTTCAAGCATTCACTGAGAATGCCAGCAAGACAAAAGCAATTAGCTATCTATGAGTGTGTCAAGCTTATGACTACCGTTTCGTTTCTTCAAGCAACCAATGTTATCCCCTTATTCATGGATAACCATCAGTAGCTTTATGCAGTGACAAGTTTTACAAATCCAGAATACAATGAAACATGCCCACTTCACACATTAGCTACCCTGGCTTGTGATTTTAACACATTGATTTGCTACACTGAGAGAGTACTATTTATACTTGCATTGCGAAACATAATCCCATTCATCCCAATACCATTCCTTTGCAGAACTCATACCAGAGAGAATTCCATTGTCTGTCACACCTATGGAGCTTAGTTTAACTGTGTTTCAAATCCCAGTCTTGAGAATCTTGATAGCTTCTTCCTTGAATCTTCATACAACTGAGCTTAAACCTTCTCAACTTCAAATAACCCTTTCTAGGTTTAAACCAAACAATTTTGGTCTGGAACTTTAAAACTACACGCCTTATACTGACATAACTTACTTCTTAACAGTTCAAAACTAAATTCCTTCGTTAGGGACAACATTTTGCACAGCCAGCTCCAGTCAAGACCTCTGCACAACTGCCGACAGAAACCCAAATTGTCCTTATCTGTGGGTATTTCCCCGAATCAAAAAAAATTCTGACCTTCTAAACTTGAAACTTAATACACACTGTTTAATTTCCTTGCTCATGCAAAGTTTCCCAATGTGTACAAATTCCCATTAGCTTCCGAGAACAATCTTTCTCAGACTGCATTTCTTTTTTAAATAAATCACCATGGCTACATAAATATTTTAAAATGTATCTTTAAGCGCCTTCATTGAAACAGACCAACCCAAAGGCCAATAGATCAAATCAAAGCACTAAAATGAATGATATCAAAATATTGATAAATCATACACCTATATCACACAAGCAAATGCAAAAACACAGTATGTCAAGCTTTATAAAAATATGAGTGTAACTATAATAAAAGAGAAAGATCCTTAAATCAAAGCTAAACTTACAAATTCCATAAAGTTTTCAATACCTGTATCTATTAATTTATAAATATATATTACTATAAATGCATCACAAAGAGATCAAGGAGAGATGAAAATTAGAATAGACTGACATTCTAGGACTGCAATACTTATCATTCTCCTAAGGCTAAATGTGATTTGAGTCAATGGAGAATGTTTGTGACCTTTAGGAGCACGATTACTCTATTGATGTGAGTGGCATGTATTCTGTGATACGGTCCAATACCAACATTACGATATCTGTTGGCAGTTCAATTAACTACAAGCATGGAAATAGAAACAGCAGATACACATCCAAGTATGTGACCTATGGAGAATGTTTTCATGAGGTTAGGAAGAAAGAACAAAACCAGTACCAGTGAGAGCAGCAGCCAGAACAAGGACGAACAATAATTACTGTGAAGCAGGTGGTACTTATGCCTTTGCTGCAAGAACACTTTGAGAGAAAAAGAAGCATAATCATAGTTTATCATACCTCAGTGACATGATCTCACCAGAATATCATACTGACCAACACAGGCCAATTGGTTACAGATAGCTGAACTTTACAAAAAGAAGACTGTTAATTTTCGAGAGTTTCAGGAAGGGTTTCTTTGTGTGAGCTCGAGTGGGTTATCTCAAACAATCCCTCGTTGCTCATTTTATTTTATATACATGCACATATATTATCTATGACACTGCACTCTTGCCCTCAAAGGTAATGGAAGTACTTGCTGCTGTCAGGACATTCTGGTATTCCCAATTTAAGATGAGCTCTGCACCTGATGAAGGGCTTTTGCCCGAAACGTCGATTTCGAAGCTACTTGGATGCTGCCTGAACTGCTGTGCTCTTCCAGCACCACTAATCCAGAATTAGGTCAAATGTTGTCAGCCAGGAACAGCCCTTCACAGTACTCATAGTGGGAGGGTAATCAATAAACAGTTTCTGAGGGCATATGCATGGTATTGGTGGCTCTTCGTTTGAAGTAAAAGGTCACATGTGCAAATATATTGCTATTTTGCATCATTACACACTGTGGGAGGTTGTAAGTCAGGTACGATTACTGAAACATTGTTCCACTACCACATTCTCTCGACACCACATCACCCAAGAAAGCAAGGAAAATCTTGATGAGGTGTTATTATCTTGCTCTTTTCCCCAAGGCAAGTTCTAAGAACAATAATGACATGAAGTAACAGGGTTGCTGACTTGCCAAAAACTAATTTAATTGACGGTTAACAACATGTCAAGAATCCTACATTGAATTCATTGCTTCCAAAAAAGCTCACTTGACAATTAGCAAGGAATTCAGCAATTCCCTGAAGGTCACTTTTTGTATATCTTGTGAGCAATATAAGAATGTAGTCACATTAATAACCTTTTTAAATATGGATGAACATGCCCCAAAATAGTGCTTCCCATAACCTTTGGACAATCCAAAGTCCTTCACAGCCAACAAGTAATTTTAAAGTGTTATCAATCTTGGGAAACAATCTCAGGATACTCTTATTCAAGAAATACTGAGAGTAAGATAAGAAAATAGATCACCTCATTGAATCACAGAATTGTTACTGTGGAGTTGGAGGCCATTCAGCCCACTGATTCAAATGAGCATTTTACTTAATGTCATCCTCCAGTCTTCTCCAGATAACTGTGCACATTGTTCCTTTACATATAACAGTTCAGCTCTCTTTTGAATCCATCACTCTGAAGCCATTTTTCAGCACTCTGGCAAATGCCTTTTGGAAGTTCATGTATTGCACATCAACAGCATTGCCCTCCTCAACACTCTTTGCTCCCCTTTGAAAACTTCTGCAAGTTAGTTAAACAAGATCTTCACTAATGAAATCAATGCTGAATTTCCTTAGTTAACCTTATTTGACTATATGACTATTAATTTTGTCCTGAATTATTATTTCTCGAAGTTTTCTCATAACCAATATTAAACTGACCAGTTTTAATGAAGTGTCATACTTCACAGAAACAGACCCGTCGCTCCAACTGGTCCATGCTAACTAAGTTCTCGAAATAAACTAGTTTCATTTGCCTGCATTTGGCCTATATCCCTCTAAACGTTTCCAATTCATGTACCTGTCCAAATGCCTTTTAAATATTGTAAGAGTACCTGCATGTACTACTTCCACTGACAGTTCATTCCACATATGAACAACTCTCTGTGTGAAAAAGTTACCCCTCAGGTCCCTTTTAAATCTTTCTCGTCTCATCTTAAAAACATGCCCGCTGGTTCTGAACCCCCCACCCCATCCCAGGGAAAAGACCTTTGCCATTCACCTTATTTCTAACCCTCATGATTTTGTAAATCTCGATGCTACAATGAAAGAAACATCCCAGCCTATCCAACATATCCTTATGAAATAACTCCATGGAGGTAAGTATTGCGTTACGAAGTCACCCTTTATTTACATGTGCACAGTACATGTACTATGACCAACTAGCTCCATGCCAGTCCTACAGTGAGTAGAATCTCTGAGACTCCTGTTTATATCTCTCAGCCAGGATGCCCCGATTGGCCCAGGTAAACAACTCCAATCAGGGAACTCACACTCAGTGACATCCACCTGGCCCTTACTCCAATCACGACACATTACAACTCAAACCCTCTAGTCCAACAACATACTGGTACATCTTTTCTGAACCTTCTCCGATTTAATAGCAGCAAAGGCGATCAGTACTGCACACAGTACTCCAACAGCGGCCTCACCAAAGTCCAGTACAACCTCAACACAACATTTCAATTCCAATACTCAATGGTCTGAGCAATGGAGGCAAGCATGCCAAACAAGTTCTTAACCACCCTGTCTATATATGATGCAATTTTTAAAGAATTATGTACCTGAAATCTGAGGTCTCCCCATTCAACAACACTACTCCGGACCGTATCATTAACTATATAAGTCCTGCTCTTGTTAGTTTTACCAAAATGCAAAACCTCATATTCATCCAAATTAAACTCCATCTGCCACCCCTCAGCCCTTTGGCTTAGGTAATCAAGATCTCCTTGTAATATTCGGTAACTTTCACTGTTGATTCTGCCACCAATTTTGGTGTCATCTGCAAACTTACTAATCATGCCTCCTAAATTCTCATTCAAATCAATTGTTTGTATACATTACAAACAATCGTGGTTCTGGCACCAACCCCTGTGGAACACCACTGGTCATAGGCCTCCACTCCAAAAAACAACCCTCTACCACCGTCTTCTGTCTTTACCATCAAGTCAATTTTGTATCCAAAAAGCAAGGTCGCGCTGAATTCCATGTGATCTAACTTTACTAATTAGTCTACCACGTGGAACCTTAAAGAATTACTAAAGGCCATGGAGACAACATCGATCTCTCTGCCCTCATCAATCTTTTATGTTATACGCTCAAAATGCTCAATCAAGTTTCCTGGAATTCCAGTCTCTCCAAAAGCCATTCCATCCAGAGTGTCCCATGGCTAGTCCATCTGACTTGCACAACACCAGACACAATGGGCTGAAAATGTGTTGCTGGAAAAGCGCAGCAGGTCAGGCAGCATCCAAGGAACAGGAGAATCGACGTTTCGGGCATAAGCTCTTCTTCAGGAAAGGCTTATGCCCGAAACGTCGATTCTCCTGTTCCTTGGATGCTGCCTGACCTGCTGCGCTTTTCCAGCAACACATTTTCAGCTCTGATTTCCAGCATCTGCAGTCCTCACTTTCTCCACCAGACACAATGGGTAAATTAACATGGCCAATCCACCTAACCTGCACACCTTTGGACTGGGAGAGGAAGCCAGAGCACCCAGAGGAAACCCATGCAAACACAGGGAGAATGTGCAAACTCCACACAGTCACCCAAGGCTAGTACTAAATCCTGGTTCCTAGTACTGTGAGGCAGCAATGATAATCATCATGTCACCCCTGTGTTTGTGAGATATGGTTTCCTACACTCAAAGCCATGTTGACTATCCCTAATCAGTCCTTGCTTCTCCAAATGCATGTAAATCCGAGCTCTCAGAATCCCTTCCAATAACATACCTATCACTGTTGTCAGACTCACAGGACTATAGTTCCCAGGCTTCACTTTACAACTTTTGTCAAATAATAACACAACACCAGCCACCGTCCAATCCTTCAGCACAGTACCCTTGGCTGTAAATGATACAAATAACTCTGCTAGGGGCCCCATAATTTCTTTCCTAACTTCACTCAATGTCCTGGATATACTTGATTGGGTCCCGGATATTTATTCTCCTTTGTGTTTTTTAAGGCCTCCACTACTTCCTCTTCTGAAAGGTGGACTGTTATCAAGATGTCAGTATTTATTTCCTTGAGTTCTCTTGTCTCCATTGCTTTCTCCACAGTAAAAACTGACATGAAAAATTCAGTTAGTATCTCTCCCATCTCCTGTGGTTCCACACATGGATGACCTCATTGATCTTTAAGGGATCCTATTCTCTCCCTAATTGCTGTTTTGTTCTTAATGTGCTTGCAGAATCTCTTTGGATTATCCTTAATCTTATCTGCCAAGTTATCTCAAATCCCCATTTTACCCTCCTAATTTTCCTCTTTCGCATGCCTTACTTCCTTTATATATTCAAGAGTTCACTTGATCCTAGTTGTCTATACCTAATACATGACTCCTTTTTATTCTTGACCAGAGCCTCAGTATTTTTATTCATCCTTTGTTCCCTACTCTTACCATCATTACCCTTCACTGTAACAGGAACATAATGTCTCTGAACTCTTGGTACCTCATTTTTGAAAGCCTCCCACTTGCCAGGCATCCATTGACCTGCAGCTGAAAATGTGTTGCTGGAAAAGCGCAACAGGTCAGGCAGCATCCAAGGAACAGAAGAATCGACATTTCAGGCATAAGCCCTTCTTCCATTTACCTGCAAACAGTCTACTCATTGTCATGCTGGACTCAAAATGTTAACTCTGTTTTTCTCTCTCTACAAATGTTGTCAGACCTAATGAGTTTCTCCTGCATTCTCTGTGTTTAATTAAACGGACTGGGTTATAGTTGCTGGGTTTATTTTTATATTAGTTTTAACTATCCTTGATTAATATACTATGTTTAAGAATTGACATTTCCAAAAGTCAAAAAGATCCAATGCTAATACTCGTTTTCAGTTGAAGATAGCCGGGAGCCTAGAATTATATACTAAACCTCAAACTCATTCTGCATGAACTAAAGAATAAGAGCATCTTGCATTCCTAGTGCTCAATGTATAGACGTCAGCATTTGAACTCATTAGGAGGTCTCATAGCCTGACTTCAGTTTAACTAGTTCCTGTGATTTTAATGCAGGTCACTATTAACATGTCCGAATAGTGGTTAGCTGTGACCACAGCATATTTGGGATTAATCACAATTGACATACTGAGTAATATGTGTATCATAGCAGAGTATACTGAAGGTTACTTAACTGGTTGCATCTGGAAAATGTGATGTGATGAGGTCCAGAAGCAAAAAGTCACATAAGAAACATCTGCAACCTTCGAAGTTTGCACACAAGTTAGGTTAGTGCAGCATGTGGTCTTTGGAAACATATATTGTAATATTGTTTGATGCAATTTTTTTTATTATAAAACCATGGCCAGACACTTAAGACGAAAGGACATCTTCACTGGTATGTACATTATGGATGATACAGATAAAGCAAGATTTTTGTTTCAATCAAGAAAAATGCGTTCTTAATAATTTATTTTTAGATTACTTACAGTGTGGAAACAGGCCCTTTGGCCCAACAAGCCCACACTGACCCTCCAAAGAGGCAACCCACCCAGACCCATTTCCCTACACGCAATTTAGCACAGCCAATTCGCCTAACCTGCACATCTTTGGACTGTGGGGGGAAACCAGAGCAAACCCGCACAGACACTGGGAGAATGTGCGGATTCCCCAGGTGGGAATTGAACCTGGGTCTACTGGCGCTGTGAAGCAGCAGTGCTAACCACCGTGCCACCTGATACATTCGATTGATGTGCCTTTGAAATCGGCACAATTTCAGCCAATCAATCAATATGTCTAATATAGATTTAATAGTTGCTCTCTACGCAGGAGTCCTCCTCCTTTTTCTCGGGGATCTGGGGTGGAGGGTGCTGAACACAGCAGTTCCCTACAACCACAGATTGCAGTGGTTCACAGACTCCCATCCCAACTTCTTATTCTGTGATGCTGTGGAGTCTGTGGACCATGAATATATAGGGAGTGGGCATCTGCACTCCTTTTTTTGTTTCCCTTAAAGAACCTCTTTTTTTGGGTTACACTTCAGCCCCACGCTCTTGATCTTTGGGCACCCGATGTGGAGGGGGAAGGGTAGGTCAGAGGACCTCCTTGTGGGTCTGCTCCTGGGCCTGGCCAGACTGACCATAAACAGGTTAAGGCAGCGGGCTGTGAAGGGGGTCATTATGGTCGATTGCCTGCCCCTCTTCTGTGGTTACCGTTGGACCCGGGTGTCCCTAGAGATGGAACACGCGGTGACCACCAACACCCTCAAGGTTTTCAGGAGAGGGGGGCACTGTGGGGTGTAGAGTGTTTATTTCCCCCTCCAGTTCTAGTTTGATTTAATCCCTGCCCTTCCCTCGAATTTTTTGATAGTTTAGGCATTATAGAGTCATAGAGATGTACAGCATGGAAACAGACCCTTCTGTCCAACCCGTCCATGCCGACCAGATACACCAACCCAATCTAGTCCCACCTGCCAGCACCCGACCCATATCCCTCCAAATCCTTCCTATTCTTATATCCATCCAACTGCCTCTTAAATGTTGCAATTGTACCAGCCTCCACCACATCCTCTGGCAGCTCATTCCATCATGTACCACCCTCAGTGTGAAAAAGTTGCCTCTTAGGTCTCTTTTATATCTTTCCACTCTCACACTAAACCTATGCCCTCTAGTTCTGGATTCCCAGACCCCAGGGAAAAGACTTTGCCTATTTCCCAATCCATGCCCCTCCTAATTTTGTAAACCTCTATAAGGTCACCCTTCAGCCTCCGATGCTCCAGGGAAACAGCCCCAGTCTGTTCAGCCACTTCCTATAGCTCAAATCCTCCAACCCTGGCATTGCCCTGTGATGAGGGGGGCACTGCTTGTCACTGGCCACTCACGTCTTTCAGTTCTTCCTGGTGGTGGAATGTGAATAAAGTTTTCTGCACTCTATCTTCACTGTGAAAAAAAGGAGAAAAAAAGAGAAGAAATATAGCTTTAATAGATTAGGAATGATACAATGACCATTAATGTTGTTCGGTCAAGTCAAAAGATATCATTGCTGCTAGCTGTAAACATTTCTTAGGCATAGTGAATGTTTTCATTTTGGCAACTCTGGACTGATTAACCATTAATAACATTTCTTGAGTAACCTTTCCAAAATAGTGTAATAATCATTTGGCTGAAAATGTGTTGCTGGAAAAGCTTTTCCAGCAACACATTTTCAGCTCTGATCTCCAGCATCTGCAGTCCTCACTTTCTCCCCTAATAATCATTTGGCTAAAGGCTTAGGTAATAATTCAATTTAGCCCACTGGCCAGGGTAATATTTCATCTATGTTGTTGCCATTGAATTGAATTTAATTGAATTAGCTTTGAGTACAGTGAAAAGTTTATATGTGTCCTCTTACAACACCATCTTTAGTGCGATGTTTTCTTGATACATGAGATCTTAGGAAATAGGGAAATAAGATGTCCAGCATTGCAGAAACAAAAGCTCAGATCAGTTGTTTTTCAACCCAGACCCTGCTTGCACCTAGACTCCAATCTGCACCGGGCCTTTGCTCCAGAACGTGCTCGGCTTCACCTTGAAGATCATGAGGTTCAGAGATTGTTCTAGTATTACCTCAAGACTGTGAGACCACGCTAGTCATGTCTGGCTAAAGACTACCATGCCAAGCCAGAAGGCTGCCACATCAAGCCAGGAGGCCACCACAGGAGGTCACTTCTGCCAGATTGGGATGCTGCTACACCAGGCCAGGAGACCACTCTGCAAAAATAGGAAGCTGCTACTCAAGGCTGGGAGGACACTCATTGCGTCTGCACCAAGGCCGGGAGTTATTGGAGGCTGGGAGAGAAGGTGGAGAGTGAGTCACCATAATCTTACCAGACCATAGCGGCTGCTCTCTCATTAGAGAGAAATGACAGGTAGTGATTTAACCTGAGGGCCACTATACCTCAAGCAAGGGGAGAGGTCAAGAAGGACAGTCCTTCATGGTAACCTCAGCCAGTGATGGAAAATTGAATCCATGCTGTTGGCATCACACTGCTTCACAATCCATCCATCCATCCAATTGAGCCAAACTGACCAAGAGTACTTCTTGTTGACATTTCATAGGTTAATAATCCTGCAGTTGTGCCCTGAATGGAGGCCAAGTTTAGTTGACACACATTAGGAAGTAGGAAGATAAAAAATAAGACATTTATCCAGGCTCAATGGTTTAATCCACAATTGTTGTTGCTAGAGGTTGAACATAGTAGATAAAGAAAGGCCTATTTTTAACTCAATGGTAAATTAAGGCAATGTTGTCATTTAATGCTTTGTCATTCAATACGAAGGTTAGCCAGCTTGTCCTTCTTTTGATGACATTCCATTTTAACTTGCATAGAAATGGCTAATTGGGGTTGTTGATTGAACTGATATCCTTTCTAATGAAAGCTTATACTGAATGTTCTGAGGCACTTTATTTTGATAGATCATTGACATCTTAGTAATTTTCATTCTCAGATTATGTTGGAGTGTATGGTGCTATATGATCTACTGCACATAAATTTTCTCCAAAAAGAGGGAGTAATAACAAATAATTTGCATAGATTTGTGACTATGTCACTTATGAAAGCAATGATCTGTTTAATTCAATTCTGCATTCCTGGAGAGTTAGAATAACAACTCTGTGCATTCTACAGATGTTCAAATATCTCTGTGTACTTTAGATTGAAACAAAAAACTCCCCTGTTGCACAGAGCGAAAAAAAAATCCATTTGGAATGGTGATGGACAAATGTTCCTTAATGTCATTGAGCAGGTGATGTGGAGCTCAACCAAGTCTCTTAGCATCTGGCACTTAATATGTACCAAAAACAGTCTTAGCATGATTTTCCAATTTGGAAAGTCCTTAGCAGCAGTCTTAATTAGTCCCCAGTGTTGTTATGTCATAATTATTTATTTATAAACATTTCTTATCTTATAAATTATCAGATGACAAAGCTCCAATTCAAAATAGAAATTTCTGATCCTTCACAATTTTTCAATAGATCAAAGAAGAATCCTTGTGAATGTAATACATTATGTAGTCATAAGTGTAACATTCTTTTTGAAAGGTTCTATTGTAGGTTATATTCTATCCTTGGACAAAATACAACTACAAAAAATGCAGACATGTAGGAGTTAGGTTTGTGAATCTCACTCTTGTGGAATCCATGCATTTGAATCTTATTCACAGATTAAAACATTTCTGTCATTTAATGGTGATACCTTTTCAATCAGTTAAACTTAAATTCGTGAATTTATTGGTGAATGTAATGGATCTTTCAAATTGTGCGAATTTTGTTTTGTCACAAGCTTTCTTAAACTTAATTATTTTAACCATTTTCGACTTAGCATCGGGTTCCCTTCAAAATGTATCAAAGTTCTTGCAAACCTAACACAAAACTCATTGGGTCAAAAATTTCCCACTTCAGCTTTGACGATTATAATTTATCTTCTAAAGTATCTATCCTTCTTATGAATTATATGATTATTGCTTAAAACTTTCATGAAAACATTAACTTTACATCTTAGCACCTAACCTAACTCAGAAAGCTGATCAGGACTCAGGGTATTGAACTCAGTGGGCTGGATTTTACAAGGCACTGTAATGTACAGTGATATTCACTACTCAACAAAAATTTCATTTCCATCCACAAGAAAGCCTGGTTTCACACAACTAAGTTACATTCACTGGAGGGGGTTAATTGGCTAATGGAAGCCTTGCACTCCCATCAAGGGCAGATGTTTGACCTGAGAGAGCTGCTGGCCAATCTGATTAGTGAGCAACTGTGCAGTATCAGAAAATGATATCCCCAGTACTAGGAACTAATAGAAGTTGGGCTTCAGGCAATTCTTGAATATCAATGGGACTAGGCTGACAGAGCCCAGTGTGAGAGGGAAGGGGGTTAAGTATGAGAGAAATGGGGAAAAGTTTAAAATTGGAGGGGTGGCGGGGCTGGGTATGATGTTGTGAACAATGTTTCCAGTGGGGACAGGAGACAACTAAAGGAATACCCCCTCAATTTTCTCTTGTTCAAAATCAGTTTGCATAGTAAAAGCTCCTTGGCTACCTACTTGGCCTGGATCTTTTCCTGCCATGGATATTGTGATTGAATAAGGCAACTGGGTGGCCATGAAAGGCCTCAATAGGCCTGAGATCATTCAAACTAACCTTCCACCACTCACCAAGAAATGGGAGACACTTTGGAAGCAAACAGAAAAGTGAAAAGGAGGCCATGCTCCGCATTTTCAAAACCCTCCAACTGCAAATGCTCTGGCAAGGGACCAGAAAGACCAACCACATTACTTACATTTGATTTTGCTACTTTTTCTCACATTCATTTATTTTCCCTTTGTCATGAAACATTGAGCTACTCTTGATTTTTCTTTTCTTCTGCCACCTAAAATTGGAGGAATTGTATGAAGCAGGCAAGCTGCTTTTGCTGGTCAGTATTGTGGTCAGGTCATGAGGCATTGGATTCCTTTTCCCAATCCTTGTTTGACTACAATAGGTTTTTGAAAAGGATGCATTTGCCAATTCAGTCAATTTTTCATGTTTACATGCAGTGATTAGAAAAGGTTCGATTAAACAGGATTATTTTTAGGTTTGTAAGAAGAGGGTAGTTTTTAATTGGACTTGACCTGGTCCAAATAAAATAATAAAAATATGCTCGGACTTCCATACATATACAAACACAGATGCACACACGCTTCATGCTCACACAAATAGACTACAAGATGTGATGATAGATTAATGAATTTAGATTCCAGTAAAATTGAAAGTGCATATTGGCTGTTGAAAATTGATGACTGTGCTAGCTGCTGGTTGAGCTTGGTCCTGGCTGGTTTTAGCATCAAGGCAGTTTAAAGGACAGTTTGTTTGTTCTTCTGGAGACAGCAGCTGCTGGGTTGAGTTCTTTTAAGAATCTCTGTCTGTGGTACCTATACTTTCACAATCAGTCGATAACTTTGACAACTTGCAAGTTGTCTAGAAAGATGGGATAAGAGGTTTTTGAGGGTGGGGGAGGGGCGTGTAGAGAAATGGGTGACATTCAGGTTCTTGCCTTTTCAGCATTGCTGTACATTACTCTGCAGAGAACACAGTTACTTAAACACACAATGGTCTCGTTTCCTTGTCACATGATCTTCTCTCTCCAACTGCCGAGTGACTCAAATATGACTTGGCTAGAGTCCAACAGGTTTAATTGGAAGCACCAGCTTTCGGAGCACCACTCCATCATCAAGTGGATAAAGGAGGGTGCTCTGAAAGCTAGTGCTTCCAATTAAACCTATTGGAGTATAATCTGGTGTTGTGTGATTTTTAAATTTGCACATCCCAGTCTAACACCGGCATCTCCATATCATGACTTGGCTAGGATCTTCTAATCGCCTTCCTTAAGTAATGAGATTGTGAGGCCATTACCTTCAGAGACAGAGACCCATTTGTCAAAGTGATAAGGTTTAATTTACCTTTAAAGCTGAAAAATGTGTTGCTGGAAAAGCACAGCAGGTCAGGCAGCATCCAAGGAGCAGGAGGATCGACGTTTCAGGCATAAGCCCTTCTTCAACCTTTATCTAACTGAGTACCCAGAAAATTGGTTTGATGCCTTGCTGGTGGTCTAGAAGATGGTTGACAGGCAATAGTTCATGATGCTTGATTGACATGGGTGCTGACAAGTCATTTGGGAAAATAAGGTAGCATTGGCACAAATTAGATTCTTGTTGTTGAGAAAATGCACTCTGATTCTCCAATCTTGTTTTGAATAGCGAGACAAGAATCTCAATAATGAGCAGCGAGAGGCAGCGAGAGTAGACATTTACATGCCTACTCATGTCATTATTACCCAACCTCACACCATATTGATTTGCCATTTCCCATTCTGCCACCCACTAGATAGAAGTTGGACAGAGGCAATTCCCAACATGAAAGTCAGAGCAGGTACCTGGTGACCCCAGGTCGCCACTTGTTCCTCTGGGTTTACACACCAGTCACTAACATCTCAGGGCACACTCCATGGGCATCGTCAGTTTATGGAGTTTAGTATCATGCATATACCAGCCCCTCTGCACCCTCATGGCACATCTCTGATCTGCTTACAGTATGCTTCTGCATTTCAATGCTGCACTTTGCAGCACACTAGCAACTTTCATTGTAATGCTGATGCCTGGAAACTTTGCGTTGAGGGGCAGGCAACATCTGTATCATGGAGTGGACCAAGTTAAGTCTCTGAGCTCTTTGTTTGCTGTCATCATGCTCACTCACTTTGAGCCAATCTGAACACTCACAATATCCCTGACATGTCTGTTGGTGGAGACACAAAGGCAGCATTCCATGATTGACAGATATTCACATACAAGATGATTCACACTTTTCCACTGCTACTCGTGTATGTAGTGTATGTGTAGGTCCATGCATCTCACATGGTTTCTAGAGCATGTCAGAGGTGCCCTGTTTTATCATATTGAGCAACCATGTCTTACAACAACATATTGATTTAGTCAAACACTGCGCAGATGCAGCATTGCTCTGTTACTTTTTTCATAGAATTTGACTTCCAGTCACTCCACTTATGCAAAACCTAAAAGATATTGAAAACTGATTTGAAACTCTACACAGATAGAAGCCTTGGATGCAACTGTCTAACTTGAAATGAGCATAGTCTTTCCACCAGCACTGTTCGTCAGATTTTCTACATTTCCCTGATTAGGTTCAGTCCTGGCATGATATCAAAGCAGCACAAAGAGCAAGAAATATTTATTCGAATGTGGTAACCCTGGAAAATACGAAGACATCAGTTCACCTGTAACCTTTGCTCTTGCAACTCAGCAAAGAAACCAAAATACATCTATTTATATTTTATCAGGAGAAAGATCACATAGAAGAAAACTGGCAATGTACAATGTGTGTTTTCCTTGCTTTTAGGAAACTTGCAAACCACATTGTTTTTTTCTAGATATTTAATTTTAATTCCCTAAAACAAATCTATGTTTTAATATAAAGTGTGTACTGTTGGGAATGTCATTAACGGAAGGAATAAAATATCGTTTTCAGAATACATTTGAAGAAACAAGAAATTTTCCAACAGACTTACACCAAAATTTTCTAATGATATAACCAAAATGACTAATCCTCATTAAAATGGCAATACAGACATTTTCCTAATTTAAAATCAATAGGTTAATATTCTTGTGTCTGATTAAAATTGCATTCACACACTTAAACCACTTGGAACAAGTGGTTGTTGAGAAGCAGCAGGGATCAGACCTGGCTTGCCTCAGCTTGTTGACATGAAACCCGGCCTATTATACCTCCCAAACTTCAAGTAACACACCACGCCAGACTCCTGCTCAAACTTGATGTAAATGACATGAGGCCAGTATGGAGGAGCAGCGAGAGTACTGCAGGTGACTGCTGTTTGGGACCTGAGGGAACGGTGTTCAGTACTTATGTAAGTGATTCACATGTGGAAAAAAGTGGGAAGGATAGAGCATAGCTGAGCTACAGGATTCTGGGTAATCCAAGATGGAGGACAGGAAAAATTTCTGGCTGTAACAGCTGCTCCTTTTTCGAGGTATTTTAGGTGTTGGAGGTGATTTCCTCGAATTCCAGGAGCAGCAATTACTGTTTTATATGCTGTTGTATTGTTTTGGAATGTTTGGAAAAAAAAGTCAAAACAACAGCAGTTTAAAAAAGAAGTACAGACAAAGGAAGCACATGGTGAGGTCATTGTAGGAGAGAGAGAGAGAGAGCGAGCAAGAACCTGCACAGCTACTGCGTTTGCTGTTTGAATTCATGTATCACTGGATATCAGAGTGCATCTGGGAAAATTAACACACAGTGAAATTCACAACTGATCTTGGAGGAACTGTTAAGCAAAGTTCACAGCACAGAAACAGATAAGTTAATCGTTGTTTTAAGTGTGGCCTACAGAAAATCTGCAGTAGTGAGTAGAGTGGGTTCTTTCCTGATTATATATTTTTGGAGATATGTCTCTTGATTAAACTTAAAATAAATGCCATTACTATTAATTCAACCTGGGGCAGTGTTTGTAGAAGAATAAGACAATGTTATTTTCTGGGTCTGTAGATTGTGAAGGAGCAAAAATGGCCTTTAGTACAGTGATACGTATTTCTTGTCAGATGTGGGAGTTTAAAGAGAGTTTAAGGGCTACTGTGGATTATATCTGCCGTAAATGCTGTTGGCTGCAAATTTTATCATATCTAATGGATCGGTTGAAGAGACAGAAGCAATGAGGAATTTGCAACAGCAACAGTATGTGATGGATAACAGTTATAGGAAGGGGGGAAAGTCTCAGATACAGTCACATAGATAGATTAACTCCAGGAAAGGTAAGAGAGGTAGGCAGCTCGTCTTCTGTGGATACACCCATTTCAAACAGGTGTGCTGTTTTGGAAAATGTAGGGGGTGATGGATTCTCAGGGGAACGTAGCATGAACAGCCAAGTTTCTGGTATTGAGACTGGCTCTAATGCAACAAGGGGTACATTGGGTTCCAAGAGATCAATTGTGTTAGGGGATTCTGTTGTCCGAGGTACAGACAGACTTTTCTGTGGCTAGCAGTGAAAAAGCAGAATGGTGTGTTGCTTCCCTGGTGCCAAGATCAAGGATATCTCAGAGAGGGTGAAGAGTGTTCTCACAGGGGAGAGGGGCCAGCAAGGGGTCATTGTTCACATTGGAACCAACGACATAGGAAGGGAAAAGGTTGAAATTCTGAAGCGAGATTAAAGAGAGTTACGCAGAATTTTAAAAAGGCGGTCCTCGAGAATAGTAATATCTGGATTACTCCCAGTGCTACGAGCTAGTGAGAGCAGGAATAGGAAGATAGAGCAGATGAATGCATGGCTGAGGAGCTGGTGTATGGGAGAAGGATTCACATTTTTGGATTATTGGACTCTCTTTTGGGGTAGGAGTGACCTGGACAAGAAGGACGGATTGCACCTAAATTGGACAGGGACTAATATACTGGCAGGGAGATTTGCGAGAGCTGCTCGGGAGGACTTAAACTAGTAAGATGGAGGGGGTGGGAGACAGGGAGATAGTGAGGAAAGAGATCAATCTGAGACTGGTACAATTGAGAACAGAAGTGAGTCAAACAGTCAGGACAGGCAGGGACAAGATAGGACTAATAAATCAAACTGCATTTATTTCAATGCAAGGGGCCTAACAGGGAAAACAGATGAACTCAGGGCATGGGACTGGGATATCATAGCAATTACAGAAACATGGCTCAGCGATGGGCAGGACTGGCAGCTTAATGTTCCAAGATATAAATGCTACAGGAAGGATGGAAAGGGAGGCAAGAGAGAAGGGAGAGTGGTATTTTTGATAAGGAATAGCATTACAGCTGTGCTGAGGGAGGATATTCTTGGAAATACATCCAGGGAAGTTACTTGGGTGGAACTGAGAAATAAGAAAGGGATGATAACCTTATTGGGATTGTATTATAGACCCCCTAATAGTCAGAGGGAAATTGAGAAACAAACTTGTAAGGAGACTTGAGCTATCTGTAAGAATAATAGGGTGGTTATGATAGGAGATTTTAACTTTCCAAACATAGACTGGGACTGCCATATTGTTAAGGGTTAAGATGGAGAGGAATTTGTTAAGTGCGTATAAGACAATTTTCTGATTCTGTACGTGGATGTATCTTCTCGAGAAGGTGCAAAACTTGACCTCATCTTGGGAAATAAGGCAGGGCAGGTGACCGAGGTGTCAGTGGGGGAGCACTTGGGGCCAGCGACCATGATTCTATTAGATTTAAAATAATGAAAGGAAAGGATAGACCAGATCTAAAAGTTGAAGTTCTAAATTGGACACAGGCCAATTTTGACAATATTAGGCAAGACCATTCGAAAGCTGATTGAGGTACATGTTCGCAGGTAAAGGAATGGCTGGAAAATGGGAAGCCTTCAGAAATGAGACAACGAGAATCCAGAGAAAGTATATTCCTGTTAGGGTGAAAGGAAAGGCTGGTAGGTATAGGGAATGTTGGATGACAAAAGAAATTGAAGGTTTGGTTAAAAAAAAGAAGGAAGCATATGTAAGGTATAGACAGGATAGATTGAGTGAATCCTTAGAAGAGTACAAAGGAAGTAGAAATACACTTAAGAGAGAAATCAGGACGGCAAAAAG
Organism: Chiloscyllium punctatum; assembly: GCF_047496795.1. NCBI lineage: Eukaryota > Metazoa > Chordata > Chondrichthyes > Orectolobiformes > Hemiscylliidae > Chiloscyllium > Chiloscyllium punctatum. Next base: position 43,435,101 of record NC_092750.1, on the reverse strand, counting down.
GGGACATGAGATAGCTTTGGCAAATAGAATTAAGGAGAATTCAAACAGTTTTTATCAATACATTAAGGACAAAAGGGTAACTAGGAGAGAATAGGGTACCTCAAAGGGCCTTTGTGTGGAGCCGAAGAAAATGTGGGAGATACTGAAAGAGTATTTTGCATCAGTATTTACTATGGAAAAGGATATGGAAGATATAGACTGTAGGGAAATAGATGGTGACATCTTGCAAAATGTCCATATTACAGAGGAGGAAGTGCTGGATGTCTTGAAACGGGTAAAGGTGGATAAATCCCCAGGACCTGATCAGGTGTACCCGAGAACTCTGTGGGAAGCTAGAGAAGTGATTGCTGGGCCTGTTGCTGAGATATTTGTATCATCAATAGTCACAGGTGAGGTGCCAGAAGACTGGAGGTTGGCTAAAGTGGTGCCACTGTTTAAGAAGGGTGGTAAGGACAAGCCAGGGAACTATAGACCAATGAGCCTGACATCGATGATGGGCAAGTTGTTGGGGGGAATCCAGAGGGACAGGATATACATGTATTTGGAAAGGCAAGGACTGATTAGAGATAGTCAACATGGCTTTGTGTGAAAGAGTATTTTGCATCAGTATTTACTATGGAAAAGGATATGGAAGATATAGACTGTAGGGAAATAGATGGTGACATCTTGCAAAATGTCCATATTACAGAGGAGGAAGTGCTGGATGTCTTGAAACGGGTAAAGGTGGATAGATCCCCAGCACCTGATCAGGTGTACCCTAGAACTCTGTGGGAAGCTTGATTGAGTTTTTTGAGGAAGTAACAAAGAGGATTGATGAAGGCAGAGTGGTAGATGTGGTCTACATGGACTTCGACAAGTAAGGCGTTCGACAAGGTTTCCCATGGGAGACTGATTAGCAAGGTTAGATCTCACGGAATACAGGGAGAACTAGCCATTTGCATACAGAACTGGCTCAAAGGTAGAAGACAGAGGGTGGTGGTGGAGGGTTGTTTTTCAGACTGGAGGCCTGTGACCAGTGGAGTGCCACAAGGATCGGTGCTGGGTCCTCTACTTTTTGTCATTTACATAAATGATTTGGATGCGAGCATAAGAGGCAGTTAGTAAGTTTTCAGATGATACCAAAATTGGAGGTGTAGTGGACAGTAAAGAGGCTTACCTCAGATTACAACAGGATCTTGACCAGATGGGCCAATGGGCTGAGAAGTAGCAGATGGAGTTTAATTCAGGTAAATGCGAGGTGCTGCATTTTGGGAAAGCAAATCTTAGCAGGACTTATACACTTAATGGTAAGGTCCTAGGGAGTGTTGCTGAACAAAGAGACCTTGGAGTGCAGGTTCATAGCTCCTTGAAAGTGGAGTTGCAGGTAGATAGGATAGTGAAGAAGGCATTTGGTATGCTTTCCTTTATTGGTCAGAGTATTGAGTACAGGAGTTGGGAGGTCATGTTGCAGCTGTACAGGACATTGGATAGGCCACTTTTGGAATATTTAGTGAAATTCTGGTCTCCTTCCTATCAGAAAGATGTTGTGATACTTGAAAGGGTTCAGAAAAGATTTACAAAGGTGTTGCCAGGGTTGGAGGATTTGAGCTATAGGGAGAGGCTGAACAGGCTGGAGCTGTCTTCCCTGGAACGTCGGAGGCTGAGGGGTGACCTTATAGAGGTTTACAAAATTCTGAGGGGCATAGATAGGGTAAATAGGCAAAGTCTTTTCCCTGGGGTCTGGGAGTCCAGAACTAGAGGGCATAGGTTTTGGGTGCAAGCGAAAAGATATAAAAGAGACCTCAGGGGCAACTTTTTCACACAGAGGGTGGTATTTGTATGGAATGAGTTGCCAGAGGATGTGGTGGAGGCTGATACAACTGCAACATTTAAGAGGCATTTGGATGGGTTATGAATAGGATGGGTTCGGAGGGATACGGGCCGGGTGGTGGCAGGTGGGACTAGATTGGGTTGGAATATCTTGTCGGCATGGACAGGTTAGACCGCAGGGTCTGTTTCCATGCTGTACATCCCTATGACTCTATGAAAGAAAAGAGGGTAAACATGAGGCCTGGGTAGGACCTGTTATTAGTTCTAGAAACAGGTCAGGGAGAACCAATTCCCTTTATGTTTTATATCTTTGAGGGGCTAAATGGCCAAATGCCTCAATGTGCACACTTGTTCCTATATTCATTATATTCAGATCTGGACTTAATCTATGGGCATTATTTCTGTCTGATCGCAATAGGAAGCAGTCTGAGTTTACACAAGACACTGGCAAAACGTGTTACCAGCGATACTTTGGCCCTTGTGTGTTGTGACATAATTTACTATTGACCAAATCACTGTATCTATCAATTTTAATATTATGCTAGGTCTCACAAATCATGTGGAAAAATACACATTAAGATAATTGCAGTCAGAAGAAATCCACTTTTAGATAATTACAGTAAGTGCGCATTAAATATGATATCAATGATACAGGTACCTACTTTACAAATGACAATCATTGAACGAAAATTACACAGGCTTATTTTTCTGTCAGCAGTGCCATAATTGCACTTGCTAGAGCACTTTAAAGGTTGAGTAATGTTTAATTTCAGTAGATCAGTGTAAATTTCAGTTTTATGCCTCAAAATGGTAAAATCTAAGTATTATGTAATGGGTGTGATCTAAGGTCTTTGCTTCCACTAGAATTATGATCTTTTTTGAACAAAGGTTACTCATGTCAAATTTATTTCTGGTTGATCGTCCATATGAGAAGGTGATGACTGAGACCAACTTTTCTGTGAAAATGAACGAATATAACAGTAAAGTTATATACAATTGTGGATTTGTTGCCAACATAAAGTGAGGTTTCTGTTTTTACAGTTTATCAAAACTCCTTCAGACAACTATTAGTATGAAATATCAGCATAATTTCTCCCAACTGTAACTGATATGTAGAATATCAGCATTATTATTATGAGGGAAATCTTTTTTATCTTAAAATATCCAGTTTTACTCTCTAGAGAAATCAAGAGTAAAGTGATGCAATGTAGCAACTTATTATTTTAGTCATTCAAAAAGACTACTTTAACCTCTCAGAATTATAAATGACACTATCATTCACCTTGATGGATCCATCTTCAGGTTTTAGTTATCTCCTTAAGCAGAACTTGCCCAGTATTAGAAAGTTTTTGTTCACAATAATGTATAGTTCATTACAGAACACAAGGCTGGTTGGCAAGGTATATTCTATAAGTTGAGAGAAAGTGAGGACTGTAGATACTGGAGATCAGAATTGAAAGTGTGGTGCTGGAAAAGCACAGCAGGTCAGGCAGCAACCGAGGAGCAGAATAATCGATGTTTCGGGTATAAGCCCTTCATCAGAATGCCCTTTCTCTGATTCCTGATGAAGGGCTTATGCCTAAAAGTTGGTTCTGCTAATGCAGAGTTTCATACAACAAGATAGCACATTGGAATTATGGATGTGGAGTTGAACCCATGTTCATTAGTTTTAGTCTATGTAAACAAATGGAAAGCTGTGTGATGGACTGATCTCCATGAGCTAATTGGCATAAGGTAATTCCCAGTATGTGCTCTTATTGAGTATCTCTGCACCTACGTGCAGAGTTCTTCTCTTCAAAATCGACCACATTGTTCACTTTATCATAGAAGACTTTCTGTAATCTCTTGCATTCCATAATGGGATAACAAAAAGGCTTGTCCAATGAATGATTTCTCTAGTATCTCACTCCCATCCCTTTCTTTTGACCATAATCATTCTCATCTTTCTATTTCTTATCAATATTACAAAAATTGGTCAGTACTCCTCTAAAATTTCTTTTTTTATTCATTCATAAGGTATGAACATCACTGATTGCGCCAGCATTTATTGCCTGTCCCTAATTGCCAGTGGGACTGAGCTGCATACTTAAACCACTGCAGTTCATATGCTCTAAGTTGACCTACAATGCTGTACACGAGGGAATTCCCAGATTTTGGCCCGCGACAGTGAAAGAATGGCGATGGCTTTCCAATTCAGGGGGGGATGGTGAGTGACCTGAAGGGAAACTAGCAGGTGCTGCTGCTCCATGTGTCAGCTGCCCTTCTCCTTCTAGCTGGAAGTGATCATGGATTAGGAAGATGCTGTTGAAGGAACCTTATTGAATTTATGCTGTGTATCTTGTAGATAGTACAAATACTGCTGCTACTGAGCATCAGTGATGGAGGGAGAGGATGTTTGTTCCTGGATGGTATCAAGCTTACTGAATGTTATTGAGCTGCACTCATCTAGGCAAGTGGGGAGCAGTCCATCACACTCCTGACTTATGTCTTATAGATGGTAGACAGGCTTTGGGAAGTTAGGAGGTGAGGCACCCATTGCAGGGTTCCTCATCTCTGACCTGCTTTGGTACACTCAGTATTTAAATGGCTAGTTCAGTTTAGTTCCTGATCAAGGGTAACCACAGGATGTTGATAGTCAGAGATTCAGTAATGCCATTAAATGTCAGGGAGTGATGGTTAGATTCTCCTTTGTTGGAGATGGGCATCGATTGGCATCTACTTCCCACCTTTTAGCTCAAGTCTCAATACAATTCAGGTCTAGCTGCATTTGGACATTTAATTGATAACTGTAAAATAACCAAATGCAATATTTGTTTTCCTTTTTAGGTTCTGGACCCATTCTCAGGTATTTTGGATCCTTACAGCAATAAGACTGGCAGATAATCTACATTCAGTGCTCTGGCAATGCTGTTCCAAAATGATGTCCATGAATGATTTTCATTCTTTTTGACTTTGATTTTTGCTGGATAAAGGTGAGTGGAAAGTGAAACATAGACCTCGCATAATGTTTTGCAGTAGCAACACTGTCAAGATTCAGGGTCTTTAGTGGAATGTAGACATGACACTACATTCCACAAATTACAATGGATGTAAAGGGCAGAACCTTCCCAGTTCCTGAAAGGTATTGGCTATGCTGAGAGGTTCTGGCAAAATCTAGTGATATGTCAGTAAAGACTTCCCAATGTCAAGAACAAAATGTTCCATTTTCCCAATCGAGTGTTAGATGGTGAGAAGAGAATCTCACTAGTGAGCAGGGGCAGGCCTATTAAGATGGATTATTCCTCATTATCATTATCATTACTACCTAATCTCATTAATATACAGTTTCCCATTCTCCCATCCACCAACAGAAACCAGATGCAGAGAATTTCCGACATGGAAGTCAGCATGTTACCTGGCAACTAAACTGGCCGCTTGCTCCTCTGGACTTCCATCTGGGACATTAGTCAACAACAGCTCAGGGCACACACATGGGCAGAGTCTGCACAAGTGTATCCTCTATAGATTTTAGCATATGGCATGTATTGCCCTCACCGCACAGTACAGTTATGCACTTCAATGCAGCATTTTGCAGTACTCCAGTGCCTTTCATTGCAATGCTGCTGCCAGAACATTTTACACAGGCACTGGAGACCCAGTATGCACTTTGTATAAAGGTGTTCCTCAGGGTTCTGTTAGCATCACTCAATTTGTGCCTACTTCAATGCTCACAGCATCTCTGCCTTGCCTTGCCTTTTAGCACTTTGCCCCCTCAGCTAGAGCTTAAAGGTTTCTATCCTGACTTGTCTTTTAGCACAGACACAAATCCAAGACATTTGTCAGAGAGATACGTCAGCAAATATCAGTCAAGAGAGTAGACATGTCCCTGTACAGAATGGTGCAACCTCAGTGTTATTCCTGCATCGTGTGCCAGCTATATATGTGCCAAATATAACTGCATGCACTTCAAGCACTGCCATGTCTCAAAGTCTAAGCAGAGTAGCCCTCTGCCAAGTTCAAGCAGACAGCAGTCAGGCAGGGAGTCCCAGTGCAATAAGTCAAGGGCAGCCTCTGATACCAGTCTGTGCTTTGGCACAGTCAGCCAGCCACGTGGGTTTGTCAGAATCAGAGAGTGAGTCAGAATCAGCCCTGTACATCCAGTGCAACCTGTCTTGGGAAATGAGAGGAAGACATTCGGGGAGCTGTACAGAAAGAGGTCTGGACGGTCATGGGGCTTTGTCCATTAAATGTCAAGGTGGTACTTTCAACAGCTACAGTGGTGGGAGGGTATTTAATTTTGGGGATTTGAGGCAGAATTCTGCGATGCAGAAAGGATTACAATTGTGAAGTTGGCGGGGGGGGCAACTCAATATATATGGAGAGGGTAATGATAGGGCATTGAAAGAAAATTAACAATGCAGCAAATTGGGGTCAGCAACAATCAGCAACACCCTGGCTTCAAGGGGGATGTCCATTCATAACTGGATCCGGCATTGTACCGAATAAATAAGTGCACAATGGAGATGGAAATGCATGTGGCAACTCTGAAGTGGATGGGTTATTTTGTTCTGTAAGGGAGGGAATTCCAATTTTAAGTAATGTGGGTCACCTTAAAGGACAATAGCAAATAACGCTGAAAACTTCCTTCTGGCAGTACATGCTATATGAGACTTAGGTTTTAAACAACTGTGTGCTGTCCAAATCCTTGTCCAATTATTCTTGACCGTACATTATGCATCATTATGAATCACTCCTACTAATGACTGTGATGCAGTAGAAATGTTTTACCAACTGGTTTTGCTTAAAGTTGAGTAGTTTGACCAATTAAATTGCATCTGGAATGCAACCCCTGACACTTACCATTAAAGTAAGAGAAAGTTAGGGTCTAGGCTATGTTCTTAATATATTTTGAGGGGGTTCAATCTGGTCCTAAACAGTGTGGGTAGTTAAAAATATGTAAGGATGATGTCAGACTCTAAAGTTATTGAGGTTGCCAGGTCCCCAAGCAGAAGATGAGATGTTGTTCTTTGAGCTTGTGCTGAGTGCCGTTGGAGTACTGCAGCAGGCCCAAGACAGAAATGCGGATGTGGCAACATGATGGTGTGTTGAAGTTGCAAGCAATTGGAAGCTCAGAATCATGTTTAAGGACAGAGTGTAGGTGTTCTGCAAAGCGGTCACCCAGTCTGCATTTTGTCTCCCTAATGTCTATGACAAATTTAAAAATCACACAACAACAGGTTATAGTCCAACACATTTATTTGGAAGTACGAGGTTTTAGAGTGCTGCTCCTTCATCAGGTAGCTATTGAGGCAGGATCATAGGACACAGATTTTATAGCAAAAGATCATAGAGTCATACAACTGATGCTATGTATCGAACAAACCTAAATTGTTGTTAAGTCTTCCACCTTTTAAATTAAGTTGCAGATTTTGTTTCATTAATATGTAAATCCCAGAATATCTTTCAATTCACATTCCTGAGATGGCTTAAGGTTTTATAAAAAAAAGGTGACATCTCAGTTCGGACAATGTATAGGAGACTACATTGTGTATGGCGAGTACAATAGACTGAAATTGAATGAAGTACACATACCACTGCTTCAGCTGGAAGGTATCTCTGGGGCCATGGATGGTGAGAAGAGAGGAGATAAACATACAGGTATTAGATATTCTATGATTGATTAGGAAGATACCATGCGAGTATGAGGAAATATTGGGCATGGAGGAAGAGTGGACCAACATGTCCCAGAGGGAGGGTCCCTGCAGAATACTGACAAGAAAGTGTAATATTAATCTGAGTTGTGGCATCCCATTAGCAGTGACAGAAATAGTGCCTTACAATCCTTTGGAGGCAGACGCTGGTGGGGTGGTAAATGAGGATCATGGGGAAACTATAAAGGCAGAAGCGCAGGAGATGGGTTGGACATGGCTGAGGGCCCTGTCGGCCGTACTAGTGGGAAATCCTCCATTGAGATAAAGGGGGACATATCTGAGGCCCCCAACAAAAGGTGGCATCATCAGAACAGATGCGACGGAGTTGGAGAATGTGGGAGAATCATGTTTCTGAAGATGAGATCCCTTTCCCTGGTGGCATACTCACAGGAAGCAGGGTGTGAGGATGTACAGTCCAGGTAACTGTGGGAATCAGTGGCTTTATAGTGGATCTAGTGGCCAGCCTTCTTGTGGAAACAAGGATGTCAAAGAAGGGAAAGGAGGAATTGAAAAGGCCGGTGAAACTGGAAGTGAAATTGATAAAATTGATATTAAAATTTTTCCAGTTCAGAATGAGAGAGGGAAGCAGCACCAATGATGTCATGAGCTCTTAATCAGTGTCACATACTGGTTGAGGTGACAAATACCACAAGACAGTAAGAATGGTCGTCTGGGAAAATGCCACAATTTGCAGGTGCATTGCTGAATAATATCTTCAAATGTCTTTCAGTATTATTGACATGCCCTGGGTGCCACACTCTGGCATTATCAGCACTTTCCAGTTGTTCCCAGTCCCATCTGACATGCAATTGTGAATGCTTCCTACCCTTGTTGGAAATATGGCCTTTGTCCCCCGCCTCACCTCTCTGATCTGTGCATCAAAGATGATGTCTCTGAAGGTGGGAACCACTATCTCTGGCAAGCTGTGACTTGCTACTTGTTTCTCAGTGTTCTGGTGGTTATCCACTGGTCATAGTACACTACCACGTTCTTTCTATAGGGACTGCACCTTCAAAAATGGAAAGCTAGCTGTGGTTCTTTCAAAATGTTACTCAGTCCCCGAAGGTGCATGAAGGTCGCCATCAATTCAAAGCAGAATCTGCTTGTGGCTTGGCTACAATCAGGGAAATGAGGCTCAGTGCCAGGGATAAAGTAATCTCCCTCAGGGTTGGAGAGGAACTTGGAGAGGGAGGGCAGTTGTTATCACTCAGGTTGACAGGACTAGCAAGAAGCTTCTGTTGAAAGACTTTGAAAAGTTGGGGCCTAAATTAAAAAGCAGAACTTCTAAGATAATAATATTGGGATTACTACCTGAACCACAGAAAAAAACTTGCATCGGGAAAATAAAGTTGAAGGGTTAAAGATTGTTGTGAGAGGAATGGTCTTCAGTTCATGGAGGTCATTTGGCCAATCGAGTCTGCACTGACCCTCTGAGGAGCATCCCAACCTGATCCAGTACCACCCCCATCTTATCCCCATTTTGGAGAGGAGATGCATGGGTTAAAAAGCAAAAGCATATGGCAGTATTACAGGTATTTATGGGCAGCTACTTGAATAATGTTACCCTAAGTGGGACAGGAAGCAATAGTGTATATATGCATAAAGAAAATCAACAAATTGGGTAAAATGGGAAAGAATGGTAAGAAGGTAAAATTAATGGCTCTTTACGAAAATGCAAAGTTTTGAAACAAAATAAATGAATTAACAACAGAAATAGAGGTTAATGAACTTATAGCAATTATAGAGACATGGTTACAAGCTCAAAGCTGGGAATTAAACATTCAGGCCTACATAACTTTCCAAAAGGACAGGCAAGAAAGAAAAGGTGGTGGATAGCTTTATTAGTAATTAATGGACTAATATGATATGAAGAAATTATCTTGGACAGGAAGATGTGGGATCCATAGTTGTGGAGGTATGAAATAATGAGGGCAAGAAGATACTGAGTGAGTGGTCTATCGGTCCCCTAACAGTATAAAGAATAAATCAGGAGATAATAAAGACATGAAAAAGGGAGACTTTAGTTTTGATGTAAATTGGCAGAATCTGATTGGCAGAGGTGCAACAAGGAATAATTCATAGACAATATTAGGGAGCATTTCCTATAAAAATATATGGCAGATCCAACCAGGGATCAGTCTATGTTGGTTTTGGTAATGTTTAATCAATACATGATCTCAGAATAAAACATCCTCTGGGAAATAGTGGCCATAACATGGTAGAAATTAGCATTTAGTTTAAGAGTGAGAAATGTAGGTCAGAGACACGCACAGAGATGAGAAGAAATTTCTTCGCTCACAGGGGAGTGAATCTCTGAAATTCCTTCCCACGGAAAACGGTCAAGGCTCAGTCACTAAAAAATATTCAAGGATGAGATCGCCAGATTTTTAATTAGTAAAAGCATCAAGGGCTATGGGGAAAAGGCAGGAAAGAGAGCTAAGGATTATCTATCAGATCAAGCATGATCTCATTGAATGACAGGCAGACTCAATGGGTTGAATACGACAGTTCTGTTCCAATGATCTTAAATCATCCTGATCAACCTTTTTAGATAATGTTAATTATGGTGATGCTTACACTCGGTGGTAATACCAAAGAACATACCATTATAGATCATTAAGATTTTCAAATGCTTTAATTGAAGTTGTCAAACATTATATCACAAATTGATTACATTTTCAATGCAAGGTTTATGAAGGTTTGTAGCTCAGGTTGAGGTTTAGGGTGTAGGTTTGCTTGCTGAGCTGTAGGTTTGATATCCAGACATTTCATTACCTGGCTAGGTAACATCATCAGTGACAACCTCCAAGTGAAGCGAAGCTGTTGTCTCCTGCTTTCTATTTATATCTTTCTCCTGGATGGGGTTCCTGGGGGATGTGGTGACGTCATTTCCTGTTCATTTTCTGAGGGGTTGATAGATGGCATCTAGATCCATGTGTTTGTTTATGGCGTTGTGGTTGGAGTGCCAGGCCTCTAGGAATTCTCTGCCATGTCTTTGCTTAGCCTGTCCCAGGATAGATTAGATTAGATTAGATTACTTACAGTGTGGAAACAGGCCCTTCGGCCCAACAAGTCCACACCGCCCCGCCGAAGCGTAACCCACCCATACCCCTACATCTACACCTTACCTAACACTACAGGCAATTTAGCATGGCCAATTCACCTGGCCTGCACATCTTTGGACTGTGGGAGGAAACCGGAGCACCCGGAGGAAACCCACGCAGACACGGGGAGAACGTGCAAACTCCACACAGTCAGTCGCCTGAGGCGGGAATTGAACCCGGGTCTCCGGCGCTGTGAGGCAGCAGTGCTAACCACTGTGCCACCGTGTTGTCCCAGTCGAAATGGTGGGTTTTTTTTCATCCGTGTGTAGGGCTACGAGGGAGAGAGGGTCGTGTCTTTTTGTGGCTAGCTGGTGTTCGTGTATCCTGGTGGCTAACTTTCTTCCTGTTTGTCCTGTAGTGTTTGTGACAGTCCTTGCATAGAATTTAGTAGATGATGTTGGTTTTGTTCATGGGTTGTAATGGGTCTTTTAAGTTTGTTAGTTTTTGTTTGAGAGTGTTGGTGGGTTTGTGTGCTACTAGGATTCCGAGGGGTCTTAGTAGTCTGGCTGTCATTTCTGAAACTTCTTTGATGTATGGTAAGGTGGTTAGGGTTTCTGGCTGTGTTTGATCTGCTTGTCGTGGTTTGTTCTTGAGGAATCTGCGCACTGTATTTTTTTGAGTATCCGTTTTTCTTGAATACGTTGTATAGGTGGTTCTCTTCTTTTTTCCAAAGTTCGCCTGTGCTGCAGTGTGTGGTGGCTCGTTGGAACAGTGTTCTGATACAGCTTCATTTGTGTGTGTTGGGATGGTTGCTGGTGTAGTTACATATTGAAGTTAAGTTCAGTATCAAAAATATAGTGCACAGATTCCTCAAGAACAAACCACGACAAGCAGACCAAACACAGCCAGAAACCCTAACCACCTTACTATATGCCAAAGAAGTTTCAGAAATGACAGCCAGACTACTAAGACCCCTCGGAATCCTAGTAGCACACAAACCCACCAACACTCTCAAACAAAAACTATCAAACTTAAAAGACCCATTACAACCCATGAACAAAACCAACATCATCTACAAAATTCCATGCAAGGACTGCCACAAACACTACGTAGGACAAACAGGAAGAAAGTTAGCCACCAGGATACATGAACACCAGTTAGCCACAAAAAGACACGACCCTCTCTCCCTCGTAGCCCTACACATGGATGAAAAGAAACCACCATTTCGACTGGGACAACACATCTATCCTGAGACAGGCTAAGCAAAGACATGCCAGAGAATTCCTAGAGGCCTGGCACTCCAACCACAACGCCATAAACAAACACATGGATCTAGATGCCATCAATCAACCCCTCAGAAAATGAACAGGAAATGACATCACCACAAACCCCAGGAACCCCATTCAGGAGAAAGATATAAATAGAAAGCAGGAGACAATAGCTTCACTTGGAGGTCGCCACTGATGATGTTACCTAGCCAGGTAATGAAATGTCTGGATATCAAACCTATAGTTCAGCGAGCAAACCTACACCCTAAACATTTTCAATGGATTGTTTTATTGCAAGCATCTTTTCCTGCTTTCCTATTGTGGAAGACAGTATATGTGACTTCAAACAGAAAGTGATGTTAAACTTAGCAGGTCTGGCAGCATCTGTGGAGAGAAAACTATCAACCCTCTTTGGAACTGAAGGAACCTAGAAAAGCAATGGTTTTCTTACACTATTGACAAAGGGAGAGTTGGAAAAAGTGGAAACAGATGGTGAGGGCTTCCAGACCAAAAAGCAAAGGGAGTGCTAATGACAGTAGAGAAGCTACATTAATGTAGAATTGATGTTAATGATAGGTTTGAATAGAATAAACTAGATCATATCTGCTGAGAGCAGGGCAAACAAGAAACAGGGAGAGAAAATTAAGGACAGAGTTCATGGCCTGAAGTTGTTGAAATCAATGTTAGTCAGCAAGGTTGTAAAGCAGCAAATGAGGTGCTGTTTTTCCAGTTTGCATTGGTTTTCACTGGAGGAAAAAATGTTAACATGAGAGTGGGATGGTATATTGAAATGGCAAGTAACTGGAAGAACAGCCTATGTGACTCCTCCTTTTTCAGTCACCACCGCATCACCACTCATTGCTTCAAATTGGAGCTCAGTGTGTCCTCCTCGTTCTGTTTTATTGAATATACATACATCAGCTTTATTTTACCATTTCTCACACAAGCAATACATTATCACACAGTCTGTCCATTCATCTTAGTTTCTGATATATTGATCTGATCAATACAAATGATGTCATATAAATAACATTGCTTTATTTGTTCTGGAGAGACACGCCATGCATATATCTGTATGAAGATATTTTGAATTTCAGAGAAACCTGGCCACACAATCACTGTGGGCAAATTTTCTTCTCTGGGTTTCTGTCCATTGAACCAGCACATAACTGTTGTGTTGCGTCTGTAAAGAAAACAGAAGCACAGCTGTAAGCCTGTTATTCTACTCCTGGTGACTGGTTTGGGATATTTTACTTGTCACTATGCTTAAAATTATAAATAACTAAACAAGGCATTTAAGTGTCACAATTCCCTAAGCAACTCGAAAATGGCATGGAGTGGCCTTGTTATAGTATCATTCTAGATGTGAAACAAATTTTAGGTGAAATTTAAGTTCTTTTTAGTTCTTAACATTTTTTTATGCTATAGGCCTAAGAACTAAACAACAACAATTTGGTTTCATTTGGATAGCACTATCTTCATCTTAGTTATGAACTAAGGGAATAACATGATCTTAGCCATGCCTCCACCCAGTAGATTTCACGGTAGGTTTTAAACATAATTGCAACTCCATACGAGGGAAATACCCAATTTATGGCTCACTCCACTGTTTCCTTCTCACTTTCAGCAGCAGCTGCGTTATGATCCTGAGTTTAGCCCTCAAGTACCAGAAAGTCTCTCTTGGAATTGCTTGTCCTCTTTTATATGTCTTTGCTCTGGTGAGACTCAAATATGAGATGATTTAATTAATGTCAGGGATTAGTGTTGAATAGTTGAGGCAATGCTTCTTAATACAGCACTATTACTGACAACACATTCCCATCTGATGAATTTCTTGGCTTTATTAATACCATGTAATATTAGTTACAGTCAAAGAAAATTTTAAACCAAATAATTTATAGCTGTCAAACTATTGAGCAAACATGATGAATAGTAAAAAGCATGAGTGGAAAATATAATTCAATTAATGCACAGCAATATCAAAGAGCTGAATTAAAAGTAACATAGAGTTTGAATGTCCTGAGTATGCATTTTGTTTACTCCAGCTCAATTTAACCTTTCAAATATATTGCTGTGACATACGGAAATGAACCTACAACCAAAAAAAAATCAGAAATACTGATCAAAATTATTTGTATCACATTTTAATTATTATCTATCTCTTTTCCATTTAAGATAGCAACTGAAAACCAATTTGCCTGAAAATCAAATCAATTCAGAACAGTGAGGTGACGAGGGATCAACATATGTAACCATAGTAGGTTAAATGTTTGAAATGAACCACTGTTGTAAGTAACACTAGCAAAGCCCAATTTCACTGGCACAACGCAACTACTTTTGTTCTGGCTTTCAGTGCAAAACCAATTTGTTCCCATGGTAACAGTCACACAATCCCATACTGCTTCGTGCTGTACAAGAAAATAACAATAATTTCAGGATTAAAAGGTAATGCTATTGTAAAGTTTTAGCAAAATATCTTGAATTGCTGCAAGGACTATTGGACAAACTGAAAGACCCTTGCTAAAAACAGTATTATTCTGTCGTGAAATTGCAATTCTCTACGCATACTTTCATTTAACTTTATATTAAGTTATAATTTTCTGAAATCAGGGTTATTTGGGGCAATTTGTATTAAGTGGAAGATGAATTGTGGGGAATAGCATGTAATGACCCCATTACAAGTAATGCCAATGATATGTATTTGATAATAATATTATGTATGACAAGGTTTAGGCCCCAATTATAACTCCAGGCCAAAAGTGAGCTTTTCTGACTATTGAGACCCATTTGATAGAGTGGAAGCAGCCCAACCTGTCCATGACAACCAAGTTTCCTAAACTGAGCTAGTCCCATTTACCTGAATTTTCTTTTTATTTTTATTCATTCATGGGATGTTGACATCACTGGTTTAGGCCAGTATTTATTGCCCTCCCTAATTACACAGATGCCAGATGAGTAACAGTTATATTGCTGTGGATCTGGAGTCACATAGAGACCAGACCAGGTACGGATAGCAGTTGCCTTCCCTAAAGGACATTAGTGAACCAGATGGATTTTTCTAGCAATCGCAATGATTTCGGAGTCATCATTAGACTCTTAATCCTAGATTTTGTTTTTGAATTCTATTCTTGAAAACCTTTTTTGCACCCTTTCCAGTTTAATAACATCATTCCTATAGCATTCCTAGAATTGTATGCAATTCTCCAAATGTGGCCTTAGCAATGTCTTCTACAGCCGTAACATGACATCTTAACTCCTGTACTCACTGTTCTGATCGATGAAGGCAAGTGTGCCAAATGCCTTCTTCACCACCCTGTCTACCTGTGACACCACTTTCAAGGAACAATGTACTTGCACCCCTAGGTCTCTCTGTTCAACAATACTCCTAAGTGCCCTGCCATTTACTGTGTAAGTCCCGCCCTGGTTTGTCTTACGAAAATGCCACACCACATATCTGAATTAAACTCTGTCTACCAGTTGGTCAAGGTCCCATTTACTCTTAAATAACCTCCTTCACTGTCCACTAAACCACCAATGTTGGTATCATCCGCAACCTTACTAACCATGCCACCTATATTCTCATCCAAATCATTTATATAAATGACGAACAACAGTGGACCCAGCACTGATCCTTGCGACACACCGCTGGTTGCAGGCCTCCAGTCTGAATAACAACCCTCTACCACCACCCTCTGTCTCCTACTGTCAAGCTAATTTTGTATCCAATAGGCTAGCTCTCTCTGGATCCCATGTAATCTAACCAGTCTAACCTTGTTGAAAGCCTTGTTTAAGTCCATATAGACATGGCAATGGCAATCTAACAGGCATGGCAATCTAACAGGGACAATGTCTGACCTCAGAAACATTGAAAAGGCACAATCTGAATTTTAAAACAAGTAGACACATGAAACAATGCACCAAAATCAGAGAACCAAATTTTGCTTAATAGCCTAGAAACTCTACGGTATAGAAAGTGGCCATTTGGTCCATTGGATCTGCACTGACCCTCTGAACACCATCCCACCTAAATCCAATAATTGTCTCCCCCCACTTTATCTCCATAATCTTGCATTTCCCATGGTTAATCCACCTGACCTGCACATCCCTGGACATTGTGGGGCAATTGAGCATGGCCAATCCACTAAACCTGCACATCTTTGGAATATGGGAAAAAACTGGAGTACCCAGAGGAACCATGTGCAGATATGGGGAGAACGTTCACACAGCCAGTCACCAAAGGCTAGAATCAAGCCAAGGTACTTGGTTCTGTGAAGCAGTATTGTTAACCACTGAACCACTGTGGGACCAGTTTAAGAAACAATGGAAATACAACATCAGCCAGCTGTCAAAATCATTGTTCTTTTGAATTTTACATCTTCCTGCCCAAGTAGGACACTTGTTGGAAGCCTTGAAACACTGGGTATTAATATGTCTAGACTTTGTATGTTTCCACTTAAATGCTTTCCAAGTGGAAAACTATGCAGCCTGAAGGTGACTCCCAAATACTATGTAAGTCATGCAATTCTTATACTGGAGCTGTCTCCTGGGGTCTTTGAAGTACAGCAAAGAGGGAACAATGGCATGAGTGACCCACAAGGTTCTATAACTGACCTTCTACTCTAATGTCATGTTTAAGAAAATAGTAAAATGAATAGAAAATGAGTATCTTCTGGCCTGATGATTTTTTCTTCTGGGTTAGCCTGATAGGAAATTAACTGATGCCTCAAGAGTTAAAGTGTTTAACATTTCTGTGGTTTAGAATGGTGAAATACTCTTGGTAATTTTAACAGGTCCAACATTTGGATTTTGTTCAAGTGATGACATTAAATCTGTCCCTTTTAGTGTTTGTGGATATCACTATACATTTTCTTTAGACTCCCTTCACAGTTAGCTTCCACTATATTATATTGTCACTCTCTGTGGCAATTGTCTCGACCATAATTTAATGGAATCCAATTATCCTGTAGACAGTGTATAATGTAAATTTTGATTGCTGTGTGTTCAGTCTTTAAAGGGTGATACTGAAGATTACCAACATCAAGAATGGACTGGTCCAGCAACAACAGACTGTACAGTAGATTAGAACTATTGCTGGCGGTGGAAAAATACAGCTTAGAATTAGAAAAGCCCAAGAAAATATAATTATTTTCAAAGAGTAACTGAGCATATGGCAAAGGAAGGCAGGTGATAAAGATGAAGAAAAATTATTTGTGAACGTTGACTAATGACAGATTGGTCTTGACTATGATGCCTTCCATTTCAGAATGGCTTTGAAAAACTCATTCGAATGCGGGGACATTTAGGTTTTTGTTCAGCAGTTTGGTACCTTGGATAATTATATCCAGTAATTCAATCAATGCACAAGAAGACAGTGAAAATGGCAGGGAATAATTGGCCAATATGTGGAAACCCATCCAACAGGTTATTGCAGAGTGATCAATCTTGCCTCATTCCTTCTTTTCAGTGTGAAGAGGAGTTCTGTATACACATTTTAAATTTGCATGCCTTTCACACAGATAGACTAAAAATGATTTTTATAAAGCTGTTCACAATATTTAGTTTTTGAAAACCACAGTTTCCTTGCAAAACTGTATGACAGAATTAAAGAAATTTGGCCACCCATCTACATATCAGCAGGGCTCTACATCAAAATGCTATTCATCTATTAGATTTGGTCTTAGGAACCTTAATGTGCAAAAAAAGGATCAGGAGCTGGATTTTGTTCTCCTGAATCAGAGTAAACCCATGTTGGGCAGGAGGGAAAAAGGTAAGGGGACTAGAATTCCTAAATTACAATACCATTCCCACTGGTTGCTATTTGACCAGTACAGGAAGTGTGGCAAATCACTACCCAGCATGCATGAAACCCAACTTCAGGATTTCTATAATGTTGCCTTCCTCAATTTTGTTGCTCATGAAGTGTGATATTTGCAATTATATTTAGTGGATTTCTGAAGTTGGTGTCAACTATGCCATCTCAAACAAATCATGTGTTGGGGGAAGCCTGTTCTGGAGTGGAATCTTTTGACAGGTTAAATTTATGTCATATTTAGATGGTGCATTATAATTTTATTATGTTATGATGCAATGATGCATGATAGGACTTTGTTATTAAAAGGCAAGTGACCACTAGATTGTACATCACCATTCAGAGTATTCAAGTCCATTATCCATTGGATAAAGTGGTCTTCTACATTCAGAACTGAAATCTGAACATGGGTTGGCATCTGGACTCTATTTTAATCTTTACATCTAATGACAGCCCAGCTATCTGTTGAACCTGTCCCACCTGTTACATTACATAAAAGGGTTTAATATACTCATCTCTGGTGGTTTTATTGACACAGCCATGCAATGTAATCTCATAATGAATGTTTGGACCAATTCCAAATCCCAAGAATGGAATTTTATAACAATTGCCTGGATGAAATTTAAGCCCCAATAATAGATTCAGCTCAGCAAGGGTTGTCGATACAGCTGTCAAATGTTCTGGGAGCTTTGTTGTGATCAACAGTTTCACAAGTACTATGAGGATTATAACTTGGAACATGTTGAATTGTTGTGTGTTTATTTTGACAATTTCATGAATCTCAAAGATTGCCCAATCTTATTATAGGGTTATGACTTATTTCCAATGTGGATATTAGGTAAAGGGATCTTATGGATAGGTATAGACAATATGGGGGATGAGGTGTAATGCTGTAGTAATGAAGAGCCTAACATGCATACATAGAACTGATCTGATATGCAATGCAATGCAAACAAATCTTTTCACTCTCTGCCTTGTTATCTGCCCATCACGATTCCCACCTCAGGTGTGTTCCCACAGGCAGAGTTCCCAATTTCAGCTTAGTCAGTCAATCCAAAATGGATAAGCATTGCGATTTGGTAGATAGGATAATGACATTGGAAAATGTCCCAACTTGCAATTTCCTGTTGAAATGAAAAAGTCAGCCCTAAGTATCCAACAGATCAGGAAACTAAAATGTGAGGCTGGTTTCAAGTATTTTCTGGAACATATATAATCAGTTGTAGATCCCCTACAATTTTAGTTTTGGTTTAGTTTCAAAAGCCATATTGGCAGTTTCTATACATTCATGGGCTGTGGGCATCGTTGACTGGGTCAGTATTAATTGCTCCCACTGAATTGCCCTCAAGAAGATGGTAGTGAATTGTCTTCTTGAACTAGTGTAGTTCATTTAGTATAGGTTGATCCATAACGCAGTAAAGGAAGGAATTCCAGGATTTTTAACTCAGTGACACTGAAGGAATATTGATATATGACCAAGTCAGGTTGGTGAGTGGTATGGAGGGTAACTTGCAAATGGTGGCATTCCCATGTATCTGCTGTCCTTGTTCTTCTAGATATTAGTGGTCATGCATTTTCAAGGTGCCACCATATCCCATCTTGCTATACCATTGTACCATAACAGAAGGGCTTATGTTCATGAGTCTTAATCACAAATCTCAACTCTGCCATCTGCAAAGGTTCTGAAAAAAGGCCAGAAATTTCCAAATGAAGAGGTGGGCAGATTTACAACCTTCAAGTGTTCCTCCCATATTTTCCAATCATCAGCTCTAAAGCAGTGTGACAAAGTCCCTGAAAACCTATTCTTTAACTAAATTTTGACTTATATGTGACAAAAAGAGCTCAAAGTGAGAGCCAGAAAATAACATAAGGTTTGCCAACCAATAGTATTGTGAAAGAAAAATAAAGTGAGTGCATAAAATATTGGAACTTCTTTTTGTATCAAAGTGAAAGTTTTTAATTCCTTTTATGTATTTTGTGGATTTTCTTTAAGTTTTGGAAGAAATCATGACCTCAGCATAATAAGCTGCAAGTAGAAATTCTTCTTCAGCCACTTGGACTCAAAACATTGGTAAAAGCTAAACTACACTTTGAATAGTAAAATTTACTGTTGAATAGATTTTAATTTTGCTTTTATTTGCTAAAGAGCTCTAAGGGAAACTAATACTCTCACTCCTGCTCCATGTGGGATAGCTCCTTTGTAATTTTAACATGGAATCTTAAGAGGAATAGTCACAAAATATAGACATTGCTATCAAATGAACTTTGCAGCTGTGTTCACCTTTTAAATGTTGCAAGAATAACATGACCTTCCCACCATGCAACATAGTTCCTTATTTTCCAATTGTCACATCAAAGTAAACACACATAAGCTCCAAATAAGGTATTAAATCTCAAAGCAAATTCAGTTTTTTTTACTAGATATGCTGGCGATTTTCAAAGTAAACCAACATAAAGTAATTCAGACCAAGGAAATGAAGCGATTACAACCAGTCAGGGTACACCATGAATCTAAACAAAATCAAATTGGGCAGATTGGATCATTTCAGAACATTACTTCACGCTGAATCCATTGGAACCAGTTCAAGTTCAGGTGTGTTGTACTTCAAAATGAAATGATGTATTTCCAGAGGAGGAAATGTTTCAGTGGCAGGTATCTATGACATCTTGTGTGGTCTTTCTTTTTCTTTTTTTGCCTTTGGTGGTTGTGCTTTCATCCTGTTTAATACAATGAGAGGAGGGACAGCGTATGTGTATGTATCAAATACCTTGTAGTCTGAGGGAGGATTATATATTTGATCTCTGGCAGTTTAATGGCAATATATGTGTCTGAGCAGTTGTTGGCCCTGTGACAGTAAAGACCCCAACGTCAGGTGAACTAGTGAGTCACCCACTCAGGTATTCACCTTTTTGAACTTTACTCAGGGAGCTTCAAGTTTCAGACCATGAAAATATTATGTCTGAGTGCAACCCAACACTCATACCTGATTAACACATTGTTTAAAATAAAATTGGCTATATGTTTCCCTAAAAGTAATGCACACAGGAATAAAGAAACGTAAAAATTGTTGAGCAAAAGACTTGAATGCCTCAGAACCATCTCCTAGCATGATACTATGATAATTAAGTTGTTGACTAATCATAGCAATCAATCTCTATCAATGAAAGAACTACAGACCAAGACATGAGAAGATAACACTCAATGGTGAAAACGTTGGAAACCATTCATCCAAAGTATTCATTCCTCTCAAATTTGCTACACTTACTGCATCTCATGACTCAAATTACAGTAGAGAACATGGCTGCCTGTCGAGAGCAGAATGGTGAGAAGTTAAATTTTCCCAAATTACATACTCTTTCACATATCTTTAAGACTTGATCAATACAAATTTTAACCTATGCCACACTGTATGCCCTATTAATAAAGCCAAGAATACCGTATGCTTTATTAACAGCTCTCTCTCCTTGCCCTGCCACTTTTTAATGACTTTTACACATTTACATAATCAGCTTAAAAAACAGAAATGACTGGCAAAATGCAGCACGTCTGGCAACATCTGTGGAGGGAAAGCAGAGTTAAAAGTTTGGGTTCAGTGACCGTTCTTCAGATGTTGCCAGATCTGCTGAGTTTTTCCAGCAATTTCTGGTTTTGTTTCTGATTTTCAGCATCCACAGTTCTCTGTCTTTTTCACTATTCAGTTTGGTTCTCAACTGTATATTCTATTTGACAAATGTCAGAAGCTTACTTTTCCTTCACCATCTTAATTTCTATCTCCTTATCAACCAATGAGCTTTGGATTGCTTGCTGTACCTTTTCCTTCTGATGGAATATACCCTGACTATGCCTGAACCATTGGTTCTTTGAATGCAGCTCATTGTTCAGCTATTGCTTTTGCCACCAATTTTTGCCTCCAGTTTATCTGGTGCAATCTAATTCTTGTCCCACTGATGTCAGACTTCCCCAAGTTAATTATTCCTACCCTGGATTGTGCTTTGTCCTTTTCCACCATCATCCTAAACCTTACAACACAATGTTCATTGTCTCTTAAATGTGTCCTCATTGACTCTTGATTGATTTGACTCATTTAATTCCTAAAAACTAAGTCTATGAATGCCTTCTGTCTTTTGGCCTGAACGTATACCATTGTAAGAAATTCTCCTGACCATGTTTCCAGGAACACTTCCCACACTTTGCCCTCAATACTATGACTATCTAAGTCTACGCTTATATAATTAAAGTCCTTCACTACAACTAGTATGTAATGTTTGCACCTCTGTTCTTATACACCATTCCCATTGATTGGGAAGCAATATATCAAGCAATGTAATTATACTTTTTCTATCCCTTAACTCTAACCAAATCAATTCTATCCTTCAACCTACTGAAACATTTTCTTCCTCCAGTACAACAATGCTCTTTTTAACTAACATTGGCATCTTTCTCCTCCTTTCCTCTTTACTAAATGACTTGTACCCAGAAATACTTAACACCAAGTCTTGCACTTCCTTGAGCCAGGTCACTGTTATAGCTACAGTATCATATTTCTACATAGCAACCTGTGCCAATGACTCCCAACACTTATTTACTATCCTCTGTGGATTCATAGACATGAACTGTAACCCTGGTTTAAAATGTGTTAATTTCACCTTTATTCTGGTTCCATCTATTAACTTGCTATTCTCTATAGTTGTGCTAACTGTCTCTACATGGAATTTGTGCACCCTGAGTTTTCCTTTATGATAGCCTCTTCTGGTTCCTACACACCTGCTGATTTAGTTTGAACCCTCCCCAACAGCATGAGAAAATCACCTTGGCTTTGTTCAGATGCAAAGATGGCTGTAGCTGGTTTGGTTCAGGTGCTTTCCCCCCAGAACTAGTACCAGTATCACATGAATCTAAAGTGGTTCCTGCTGCACCATTTATCCATCCATGCATTTACCTACCTTATCCTTTTACTTCTGTACTCACTTGCGCACAGCATTGCTAATAATCTAGAGATAATTATTTTTGGTGTTCTGATTGCCACTTTTCTACCTAGCTTCCTACTTTGTCACTGCAGGGCCACATTGCTTTCCTAGTTATGCTGTTGGCATCAATGTAGACCATGATGTCTGACTGACCACCCTTCCCAGAGGCTAATCTGTGACATCTAGCACCAAGGGAGGCAACATTTTATATTGGAGTCACATCTATGGCCATACAAATGCCAATCTCTTTCCCTAACTAATGAATCCCCTGGCACTACTGCTATTACATGAATGGGAGGCAAGTAAAGGGATAGAAACCACATATAGGAAATAGGTAGTGAGTCTAAATAAGCTTTAGGAACTGGTGCAGGCTTTTGGGCCAAAGGGCCTGTTCCTTTGCTGTTCCATATTGTATTAAGTCATATGTGAGGGTGGGTAATTCTTCTTTGTGCTCTTGAATTTCCAGTTCAAGAGCTATTACACTCTTCTTCCTTCCTTCTTGAACAGCTGAGCCACCTGTGCTTTCATGGGCTTGGCACTTGCTGAACTTCTCTTTGGAATCATTGCCCTCACCAGCATCCAGAACGGGAACAGAGTAATAAGCAAAAGCATTTCTTCTGGCGCTCCCTGCCAGGTTTCTCTTGCACTGCCTGACAGGTACCCTTTCTTTATCTACCCCTATCCCATAGTGCAATCACGTCCCTAAAGATGCTGCCCACTTGCCTTCTGCCTCAGTAATGTAGCACTCTTGACTCCAGCCATTGCTGGAGCTCTGAAATCCAGAGTACAAGTTTCTGCTACTTCCTGTGGTACCTCCACCATATGTGCCTGTCTAGGTCATGTAAAGTGCCCATGACTCCTCCAATGTTGCAGGAAAGGTCCTATGAATGGGCAAATTGCTCTGTCATACTGAATGCTTACTCTTGGACCTTTTATTATGAACTGGAAATTCAAGAGCACAAAGAAGAATTACCCACCCTCACATATGACTTAATACAATATGGAACAGCAAAGGAACAGGCCCTTTGGCCCAAAAGCCTGCACCAGTTCCTAAAGCTTATTTAGACTCACTACCTATTTCCTATACATGGTTTCTATCCCTTTACTTGCCTCCCATTCATGAATACCAAGATACACCTTGAACATTGCTAGCATGCCTGCTTTCACCACTTCCACTAGCAGTGCATTCCAGGCACCCACCACCCTCTGTGTGAAACATTTTCCTCTCACTTGTCCCCTAAGTTTCCCCTTCTCACCTCATCTTGGAGTTGGCCTTTCCACCCTGGGAAAGAAGTCACCAATTATTACACTTAACTCGAGAATGTAACTTTTAAAAAACGTTTTGCGATTTACATATGAAAAAAGTGAAGCTATCATGGTCATTCTAACAGATGAGAGACCTAACAAACAATCAAGGTATTTTTCAATGTATAATTTCAGTTACATCACACTGTGAACTTTTGCTATAAATTCTGTGTCTTACAATTGTGCACTCCATAACCACCTGATGAAGGAATGGTGCCTCAAAAGCTAGTGCTTCCAATTAAACCTGTTGGAATATAACCTGGTATTGTGAGATTTTTAACTTTGTACCCTATCTATGACCCTCATAATTTTGGAGATGTCTGTCAGGTTGCCCCTCAGCATTTGTCTTTCCAGTGAAAACAATCTTGAGTTTATCCAACTTCTCCTTATATCTAAAACCCTCCAGATCACATAACAGCTTGGTAAAGCTTCTCTGCATGCTGTCCAAAGCAGTCACATCCTTCTGGTAGTCTGGCGAACAGTACCATGCATAATATTCAAAATGTGGCCTAACTAAAATTGTGTATTACGGTAGCATAACTTGTTAACTTTTATTTTCAATGCCATAGCCAATGAAGGCAAGCATGCAGTACACCTACTTAACTAGCTTATCCACATATGTTGCTATTTTCATGGATCTGTGGACCTATACATCAGATGCCTCTGTGTGTCAATGCTCTGAAGGGTTCTGCTATTTCTTGTATAATCTGAACCTGAATTTGATCTTCCAAAATGCAACACCTCACATTTGTCCAGATTAAACTCCATTTGCCATTTCTCAGCCCAAATCTGCAACCTGTATCCTTTGACAATCGTCCTCACTATCTGTAACTCCAGCAATTTTGGTGTTATACATAAACTTACTAATCAGACCACCTGCATTTCCTCCAGATCATTTATATAAATTACAAACAACACAGGTCACAGCACTGATCCCTATGGAACACCACTAGTTCCTGATCTCCATTCTGAAAATCAATCTTCCACTGCTCCTCTCTATCTTCTATGACCAAGTCAGTCCTGTATCCATCTAGCCAGCACACCCCGGATCCCATGAAACTCTACGTTTTGTACTAGCCTGCCATGAGGTACCTTACCAAATTCCTTACTAAAGTCAATGTAGACAACATCCACTTCCCTTCCTTCAGCAATCATTCTTGTCACCTCCTCAAAAAACACAATCAACTGGTACGATACAAACTTGCCCGTAAAAACTCATGCTGCCTATCGCTAACATGTCCATTAATTTCCAAATTTGAATAAACCCTATCTCTCAGTATCTTCTCCAACAGATTCATATTCATACACCTTTCCCTAACCTCAACATTCATCAACATCCTTCTCTTCAGTGAATACCGATGTAAAGTGCTCATTAGAGATCTCATTCATTTCGTCTGGCTCCACACATAACCTCCCTCCTTGGTCCTTGAGTGACCTACCCTTTCCTTATTTATCCACTTGCTCCTAATATATAAAGTGCCTTGGGATTCTTCTTAACCCTGCTGCCAAGATATTTCATAGCCCTTTTAGCCCTCCTAACTCCTCGTTGGAACTCGTTCCTACTTTCTCCATGTTCTTCGAGGATTTTGTCTGTTTTTGACTGAACTGATAATATCCACCGCTGTACCAAGTTCCCAAATCCTGCTATTTCTGTCCTTGGTTTTCACAGGACTTTGCCTGTCCTGCACTCCAATCATTTGGTCTTTAAAAGACTCCCACACATCAGATGTGAATTTACTCTCAAACAGCCATTCCCAATCTACATTCTTCAATTCTTGCCTAATTTGGTAATAGTTGGCCTTCTCCCAATTTATCACCTTTTTCACTCTTCTCCTTATCCATAAGTATCTGAAAACGTACAGAATTATGATCTCTATTCCCAAAACACTCCTCCACTGAAACTTTGATCACCTGGCCAGGCTCATTCCCAAATACCAGGTCCAGTACGACCTCCTCCCTCACTGAACTATCCACATATTGTTTCAAAAACTGTCCTGGACACAGCTAACAAATTGCTCCCCATCTAAACCCCCAGCACTAAGGGAATCCTGGTCAATATGAGGGAAGTTAAAAATCACCCACCAAAACAACATTGTTATTTTCTCATCTTTCCAGAACATCTCTCCAAATCCAGTTCTTTTTCTTCAGCCTTTAAATTGATATTTCTGGAGGATGAAAAATTACTTTTAAAAAAGCAAAGGAACACCTCCCCTCCCTTTTCACCTAACTCTCACAATTCACCAAATTCACAGCACTCCATTCAAATCCCACTGAGCACTAAGTTACACTGAGATGTAAGATTTACACGTTCTACAACTAATGGGATAGCTGAGTTCAAGTTACAGAAAACAGTTTTAATTAGATGTCGTAATTATCTGACAACCTTAATTAATTCAGGTTCTGGGGCGTAAGCAGGAATGTACAAAGTACTTGTGTTCTACAGTGGAAAGTTTGTATGACCCTGTCTTGGCCCTGAACCCTGAATTTAAAAAGTAATTTACAATTCAATTTTAACTATTAAATAAAACACGGTGAGTTGTTGTTTTTTTAAATTAAGATTCCCTCAACTCTCCAAACTCCAATCAAGCTGCATTCTGTCTCAGTTAATTGTTGGCAAATGACATTTCATGAAGTTGGCTACACAACAATAGTAAATTGAAACATTAACAGAGGATCATCTACAGTTTTATTTTCCTCGTCTTCTTCCTCTACCACACACTCTTCTCCTACAATTAAGAAATTACAGAACTACATGAGTCTGCAGTGACATGGCTTAACATGACAATTACATTGCATCTTTCCCTGAATATATCAAAACAGCACACAGGGTTCCAGGTGTTCTCACCAAAGCCCCGTAACACTGCGTAAGATTTCCTTATTGCATTCCAACTCCCTTAAATAAAGGCTAACAGGCCATTCTCCCTTTCTAAGTGCTTGCTCTACAAAATCTGCATGCTGACTTTGTGTACCTTCCAATAGTCAAATTTCTCGGAACATCAAGTTTCACATCTGTTAAAAATATTTCTGCTTTCCTGTTCTTATGACCAGAATGATAAACCTCATATTTGTTATCTCTAAAGCTTCCTCTTTTTGAAGTTAGAATTTGGACGAGAACATAGAACATAGAACACAGAACATTACAGGCCCTGTGGCCCTCGACATTGCACCAACCTGCAACATGACCTTGTGGCTGTGAAACTCAATCTCTCTACCAATAAAAGCTAACACACTGTATTGCCCTTTTAACAACCCCATCAACCTGGGTGGCAACTTTCAGGGATCTATGCATATAGACACCCCGAGATCACTCTGCTCATCCACACTGTCAAGAATCTTACCATTAGCCCAATTCTTTATTCCTATTGCTCCTTCCAAAGCAAATCATCTCACACTTTTCCACATTAAACTCCATTTGCCACCTCTCAACCCAGCTCTGCAGCTTATCAACGTCCCTCTGTAACCTGCAATATCCTTCGGCACGATCCACAATGCCATCGACTTTAGTGTCATCCACAAATTTACTTATCCATCCTTCTACGCCATTGTCCAGGTCATTTATAAAAATGACAGTGGACCCAAAACAGATCCTTGTGGTATACCACTAGTAACTGAACTCCAGGATGAACATTTCCCATGGATCACCATCCTCTGTCTTCTTTCAATGTCAAAAATCACACAATAGTCCAACAGGTTTATTTGGAAGCACTAGCTTTCGGAGGGCTGCCAGTCATCATGATAAATTCTCTTCCTCTGCTTTGTAGGGACCATTGGTACCTGAGATATTCTCTTCCTTTTAAAGATTTGGAAAATCTCTTAATATCTACTTTTCTATTTCTAATTGGTTTAATCTTATTCCTTTTTTCTCTTTTTATCAACATTTTCATGCACATATCCACAACACACACACCAAATAGATTAAAATTACAATGACATAATAGTGTTAAATACCACAAATAAAAACAAAATTACACCTGAGTTTCCCATGTATTATTGCACTCCACCCATCATCACTCCCTCTTGTTAACTTGGCTACCTCCTCCATGACTTTCAATCCACCTTAAGTTTTGGGCCCAAGTCTTTGTAAAAACCAAATACTATCACCAACAATAATGATTTTTTAAAAAATCTCTTATTGAATTCATGCTTTTCTGGTGGAAAGATCTGATGGAAAGCAAAGCAGAAGCTGATAGAAATTTGTCATAAAAACAAAATTCAAAATGGAAAGAAGAAATTATAGCAAAATCGCATAAAACTGTAAAAGACAATTTATTAAATTAAGGATAAAATGAGTAAGAACTAAAGATTGTTGGATTGCCAGAGTGAAATAAAAATAAAGGATTAATTAAGAGTTGAAGATTTCTTATCATAGGTATTTTTTTCACTGGTACATGAGACTCTCTATCAATTATGTATTCTAATTGACTGGTGGCCAGAAGCAGATTAAATATTCAGTTGTGATCTAGCTATTTCAGGCGAGAAACAGGTGGTAGATAGAGAGTCTCACAAGTAGCAAATAGAACATTAAAGACTTCTTTACATATATTTTTCTCACCACAATAGCATTTGAACATTTGGCTGGAGGCCAACACCTCAGAAGAGTGAAGTTCAGAGGTGTCTTTTTAACTTCTGTGGAAGAACAAATGGCATTTGTACAATACATTTTATGTCAGAGCATTCTAGTTTGCTTCACAGTCAATAAAGTGATTTTGAAGTGTTTTGTAGGAAATTGACAACAGTCAATATAGTGCCCTGGGATAATATTGATCATTTAAGTCCATTTGAGAGGTAGTTGAGGACTTGGTTTAATATTTCATCTGATAGGCAGAACCTTTGACAGTGCTCAGTACATGTTTTGAGTATTGTCTTCATTTGGTGCTCAGGTCGCTGCACCCAGAGCTGAGAGAGCTTAAGGGCTAAATCTTTTGTGTGGAGAAGAAAATGTATATTGCGAGGTAAAAATGATTCTGACTTCATAACACCACCTCTGTTTAGTTGGCCCCCAATTGCCATTTTCTCCTTCTTTCCAATCCAATAGGATGGGATGGTGTTGTGCCTATCACCTCCAGAGGCAGACATGAGGCAGTAACAGAGGCTGGCAGAGGTTTAGGTCAGTTTTAATGATGCTCAAATCCACACCCTCACCTCCACTTATCCCTCCATGACGGCATATCCCATAGTATTGCAATGACCCCCATATCTCTGGAGAAATCTGTCAAGTCTATCACTTGCTTCTGAAGCTGACATAAAAGTAGAGGCTTTGAAAAGATCTGAAGATGAAGACGCTCAGCTGACAATCTCATGGAAGTGATAATCAAAGACATTCATATTATCAGTGATGGAATCATTTATCATGCCAGACTTCTAAATCTTGCAAAAACAAACATACAGAATTTTTTATAAAAAACACTTCAATGAAACAGCAGGTAATTACAAGTTAATAGATGTGTCTATTATAAACAGTATAAACACTGCTTGCCGGGATCTAAGAGGATTATCCATTGTTGGATATCAGCCAGTCTGTTTTTGTTGATACAATTGTCAGATGGCCTGATTATAAATGCTTAACTGAGCTGTCAACTACATGTCTGCTCCATCTCTAATGGCAACTATTTCTACCTATTTCCAATTCAATAACTTTGCCCCTGCATCTGTTTTTGAGATCCCCCTTTCAACAATTGTGTAAATGCTCCCCTGGCCAGTCTGCCACCTTCCATAATGCATAAACTTGAGTTCATCCACATCTTAACTTGTACCAGGTTTCCTTCAACCATCATCCCTTTGCCTACTGGCCGGTAATGGTCCAGCCCTGGGTATGTCTCAGTTTCAAAATTTTTGCCTTTGTTTTCCATTCTCTCCACGGTGGCACTCTCCTACGCATCTACAATCTTCAAGTCATGTATATTTCTAATTCGAGCCTGTTTTTAATTGCTCTCCATTGATGGTCATGTCTTCGGCTGGCCAGGCACTTTGTTTTGAAAGTTCTTACCTAAATCTCTCCACTTCTTTTTCCTTTTTTAAGATGCTTTTTGAAGTGTACACATATGGTTAAAATGTTGGTCACCTATCCTGATGGACCCAACTTTAACTCAGTGCATATAGAATGGGTTTGGAATGGATTAGATTTCTGTCCACAGACAAGTGCCAATTTTCATTCAGAAGCTTTTCTATCTGAAACATTCTACATTGATTTAAGTTTTTATTGTTGTTTTGAGATTTAGCTCATTCGAACAAAGTTTTGGTTGCTTCAGAACTTTACTTTTAAGTTGATTCTGACATTGCACTCATTTTTCCATGGGATGCCTTCCAAGAATTCCATTCTGGGGAGACAAGATAATAGGAGCACAATGAAGGAGAAAACAAAGTTTCAGCTGGTGGGTGGGACAGCAAAGTCGGGAGAGGAGAGACATTGCCAACAGAGCTATAAACCGAGGACAGCATACTAGTTCCCTGAAGACAAGTGTGGTATGCAGACTATGCTTCTCTACAGATGCTTTGTCAGAGTTACTTTACATCCATAGCAAGACCTGCCACAATTAGCATGTCAATGCATATTATTATCAGGTCACTGCAGCCTTCAGTATTTTTCGCCATGTCTCTTTTCCATCGAAGATATCAGCAATAATCATAGGCTGGAACTCAGGCCCAGATGAAGTAGAGCATTGATGCAAAATCAAATACTTTCAACACCTTAAGACAATTGTAATCTGTGCAAAAAAGAGAAGCATATGTAAGGTTTAGGAAACTGAGATCAAACAAGGTCCTCAAGGAATACAAAGGAAGCAGAAAAGAACTTAAACAAGAAATTAGAAGGGGTCACAAAATGTTCTTGGCAAGTAAGATTAAAGAGAGTTCCAAGGCATCTTATACATATATTAGGAGCAACAGGATAACTAGGGAAAGGATAGGCACATCAAGAAGAAAGGAGGGGATTTATGCGTGAAGCCAGTGAAGTGGTTGAGGTCCTTAATGATTGCTTTACCCCTAAATTCACAAAGGAGAAGGACATGGATGAAGCCAAGTTTAGAGAGAGTCATGTTGATATTTTTGGGGGTGTTGATATTAAGAAGAAGGAGATATTGGGTCTGTTGAAAACATAAAGGTAGATAGGTCCCCAGGGCCTGATGGGATCAATCTCAGGATGTTGAGAGAGGTAAGGGAGGAGATCTCTGGGCTTTGGTAGAGATCTTAGTATCCTTTTTAGCACAGTCAAGGTCCCAGACAACTGGAGAATAGCCAATGTTGTTCCTTTGTTTAAGAAGAAAAATAGGGATGATCCAGAAAATCATAGGTCGGTATGCTTTACATCAGTGGCAGGGAAATTATTGGAGAAGATTCTTAGGGACAGGATATAGTTGCATTTGGTAAAGAATGGAATTATTAGATATGGTCAGCATGGTTTTTTGTGGACGAGGTCTTGTCTGACAAACTTGATTGAGATTTTGGGGAAGTGACAAAAATGATTAATGAGGATAGAACAGTGGACATTGTCTACATGGACTTTACTAAAGTATTTGACAATGTCCTTAGTGGTAGGCTGGTTAAGAAGATTATGTCACATGGGATCGTTGGTAATTTGGCAAATTAGGTACAAAATTGGAGACAGAGGCCAATTGTGGAGGCGTATTTTTCTGACTAAGGTCTGTGACCGGTGTGTTCTGCAAGAATCAGTGCTGGGACCTCTGCTGTTTGTCACACATATTGAAGAGGTATTATCATGCAAAATATCTCACAATTCTTCAACATTTTAAATATAAATTAGAGGTATAAAAGGTATAATTGCCAATCACTATTGTACCTCATAAAAACGTAAAATTAATTTTCAAATAATCCCATCTGAGTTATTGCATTAATTCAGCAACCTTATGCAATGGATGGCAAGGCTTTTCTGTTCAAAAGGAAGACAGTGCAATTAAACATAATAACAATGAGTTCATTATGAAATATCATCCATGACTCTTGGGTTTACCTGGTCATTCTCACTGGATGAGAGAAAGTGTTAAGAACAAACAATAATTTATCTCAGTCTATGCATGCTCACACTAGGGATCAGGTATAAATTATAATTATTTTGCAGGCAAATATTGAAGATAACTAGCACATGGGTAGGATTCCACTTATAGTAAATAAGATAATCAGTAATCTATATTTGGGAGATCATTGCTGACCAAGACCAGGAAACTCCCTATTATTCTTTTAATAGTGAAATGGAAACTACTTGATCAAGGGAAAGAGTAGGTCCATCAAGAAGAAAGGAGGAGATTTACTTGTGAAAAGTGGAATGGGATCTCAGTTTAACTGAGAGATGGGCCCTTTGACAAAGTAACATTTTCATGGCACTTCACTGGTTTGTCAAGGCAATGCTTTCGAGACCTTGGAGGCTAACTTGAACATGGCTCATTCTGAGATGGTCCAATTTGTAAAACAAAATCATGTACAATACAGAAAATCATGTGGAACACTCTTTGTGTGCTATATTTGTGATGTTACCAGGGGCTCCCAGGCCCCAAAGATCTCTGTGATGAGGGTTCTTCTGATCAATGGACTTTATCATAGCAGGGTTTTGCTATCAAACCTTGGCTCCCAAGAGGAGTCACTACCACTTGTGTAGGAAATAGCCAGATTTGATTCACTCTTCAATTAGATTATAACTGATCTTTATGAAGCTAATTTCTTTCTTGTTCTGCCGGAGGAATTATTGGGAATTGAGGATGAGTTGTGGCAAGAATTCTAGTATTAAAACCTGGTAAGTGGGTACAGATCAGTGTAATGCATTGCTGCTACTCATACAACAGTTACAAGTTAATGAATTAGAAAGCAGATCTTACTTGAAGTCTGCAAAGCATAAAGTACATCCTATTAGAACATCAAACATAGAATTGTATAGCACAGGAATAGGCCCTTTGGCGTACCATACCTGTGCTGAACTTGATGCTATTTTAAGCCAATCCCATCTGCCTGCACACAGTCCATATGCCTCTATTCCCAGTCTGTTCATGTGTCTGTCTATATGGCTTTTAAATGTTGCTATTGTATTTGCTTCTAACATCTCCATTGGCAGTGTGTTCCCAAGCACCTAATACTTCCTGTGTAAAAATATTTGTTTCACACATTTCCTTTAAACTTCTTTCCTCTTACCTTCAACTTATGTCCCCTAGTATATGACATTCCACCCTGAGAAAAGACTCCAACTATCCACTCTATCCATGACTCTTGTGTAAAAATGATTTGGAGATGCTGGTGTTGGACTGGGGTGTACAAAGTTACTAATCACACAACACCAGGTTATAGTCCAACAGGTTTAATTGGAAGCACTATCTTTCGGAGCGCTGCTCCTTCATCAGGTGGTTGTGGAGTACACAATTGTAAGACACAGAATTTATAGCAAAAGTTAACAGTGTGATGTAACTGAAATAATACATTGAAAAATACCTTGATTGTTTGTTAAGTCTCTCAGCTGTTAGAATGGCCATGATAGTTTCACTTCTTTCACATGTAAATCACAAAACTTTTTTTACAAGTTACATTCTCAGGTTAACTGTAACAATTGATGTCAGCACAGGTAAGATGTTGAAGGTGTTAGCCCCCTGTGTTCCCTGTCTGTGCCATAATGTTTAGACTGATTCTAATCTAAAAAGTGAGTTAACAGAGTCTTACATGGATTCATGCAGTTTTTGAGCAAAGTACAATATAACTCTGCAAGTACAAATTCATCTCCCTTGCTCCCCCCCACACACACACATATACACACACACACACATATACACACACGCACTCCTATACACAGACACACACACAGATACTCACACACACTCTTACAGACACACACACTCCCACACGCACCCTCTCACAGACTTAGACCACTTTACACTCTCACACACACACACACACATATATACACTCTCTCTCACAGACACTCACAAACCCCCATCCCAGAAACACACACACATACACACACACACACACACACACACACACACATATATACACTCTCTCTCACAGACACTCACAAACCCCCACCCCAGAAACACACACACACACATATACCTTTGTGAGGTGAATTTGTACTTGCAGAGTTACATTGTACTTTGATCAAAAACTGCATGAATCCATGTAAGAATCTGTTATCTCACTTTTTAGATTACAATCAGTCTAAACATTATGGCACAGACAGGGAACACAGGGGGATAACGCCTTCAACAGGTCCTCTACTTTTTGTTATTTACATAAATGATTTGGATGCGAACATAAGAGGTACAGTTAGTACGTTTGCAGATGACACCAAAATTGGAGGAATAGTGGACAGCGAAGAGGGTTACCTCAGATTACAACAGGATCTTGACCAAATGGGCCAATGGGCTGAGAACTGGCATATGGAGTTTAATTCAGATAAATGCAAGGTGCTGCATTTTGGGAAAGCAAATCTTAGCAAGACTTATACACTTAATGGTAAGGTCCTAGGGAATGTTGCTGGACAAAGGGACCTTGGAGTGCAGGTTCATAGCTCCTTGAAAGTGGAGTTGCAGGTAGATAGGACAGTGAAGAAGGTTTTTGGTATGCTTTCATTTATTGGTCAGATTATTGAGTACAGGAGTTGGGAGGTCATGTTGCTGGACATTGGTTAGGCCACTGTTAGAATATTGCATGCAATTCTAGTTTCCTTCCTATTGGAAAGATGTTGTGAAACTTGAAAGGGTTCAGAAAAGATTTACAAGGATGTTGCCAAGGTTGGAGGATTTGAGGTATTGGGTTGGGATATCTGGTCGGCATGGATGGCTTGGATCGAAGGGTCTGTTTCCATGCTGTACATCTCTATGACTCTATGACTCTATGTTGTGAAACTTGAAAGGGTTCAGAAAAGATTTACAAGGATGTTGCCAGGATTGGAGGACTTGAGTTATAGCGAGAGGCTGAACAGGCTTGGATTGTTTTCCCTGGAGCGTCGGAAGCTGAGGGGTGACCTTATAGAGGTTTACAAAATTAGGAGGGGCATGGATAGGCTAAATAGGCAAAGTCTTTTCCCTGGGGCCGGGGAGTCCAGAACTAGAGGGCATAGGTTTAGGGTGAGAGGGGAAAGATATAAAAGAGAACTAAGGGGAAACCTTTTCACACAGAGGATGGTACGTGTATGGAATAAGCTACCAGAGGAAGTCGTGGAGGCTGGTACAATTGCAACATTTAAGAGGCATTTGAATGGATTTATGAATAGGAAGAGTTTGGAGGGATATGGGCCGGGTGCTGGCAGGTGGGACTAGATTGGGTTGGGATATCTGGTCGGCATGGACGAGATGGACCGAAGGGTCTGTTTCCATGCTGTACATCTCTATGACTCTATGACTCTATCTCAACATCTTATCTGCGCTGACACCAATTGTTACAGTCAACCTGAGAATGTAACTTTTAAAAAACATTTTGTGATTTACATATGAAAGAAGTGAAACTAACATGGTCGTTCTAACAGATGAGAGACTTAACAAACAATCAAGGTATTTTTCAATGTATAATTTCAGTTACATCACACTGTAAACTTTTGCTATAAATTCTGAGTCTTACAATTGTATACCAACAACCACCTGATGAAGGAGCAGCGCTCTGCAAGCTAGTGCTTCCAATTAAACCTGTTGGACCATAACCTGGTGTTGTGTGATTTGTAACTCTTGTGTAAAAATGTTATTCAATTATATTCTGAAAGTATCAGTTCTTTTTACAATATTCCTTAATCTATTACAATGTCAATCAAAACTTTTAATCTTTACTTCTATGTATGAAACATGAAATCAGCACTGTTAAGTGTAATGTACTAGTTCAGAAGTATATACTCATATATTATGATAATACATTTGAGGATATGGGTTTTTGCACTGGCTTTACAACACAGTTGGTTCCCAATTTCAGCAATGCATTATGGATGAACTGGCAAATTTGGATAGGTGCAACACACAAAGGAGAGACAGCCTTTCATTTGTAGTGGGCTCAGAATGGGAAGATAATCCAGTTGTTGGCTGGAGAATGTTGTATTGCATTGAAATAAAAATGTAAAAAATGGATTGGTGTTGGAAATGAAACCGCACTGTGCCTTCTCAGACTTAATTGCTGTCTGCACATTGTCCAAATGACACTTCAGCTTTTAAAGTGTTGAACTTAGGAGATAAATTTTAAAAGCTTCATAGCCCTAAATTGGCTTCCTCTGATAATTTTTAACCTGAAAAAAGTACTTTTTAATTCAAAATGGGAATTTAAAAAAATATAGAGACAAAGGTATGTTGTGATTTCTTTAAAGTTTTACAATAAATTTTCTCCCATTTCTGTCATGGGCAGTTTGGTTGAGTTATTCACCTACAACTGCTTCCTGTTTGTACAAACTGCCAGAACCACTGTTTTCCAGACCAGGGGAAAGACTGTGAACAGAGCAATATCTGAGATCCTATTTTAATAACCATAAGTTTACAAGTGTGTAAAAACAGATGTTGATAAAACAAGATAAACTGAGTATTCTGTTTAATGTTCCAATGTAAAACAGAGATGAAGAGCATTAACTTGTGTTACCTTTTTTAAAATGTAAAATTACAATAATGTAATGTCAGTGTGAGCTATACTTTTACATGCAACTTCTCTCAATTTGAATAATTCAGACAAATAAATTATTCTTAAACTGCCTGGAGACTGTTGGAACCTTTATTAAATAAAAACTAACGATCAACTTTCACAGCAGTAAGACACAGCCTCTGATGAGGAAGAGATAATATAGTGATTTCATTGAAAGTTACAGGCTTTGGATTCATGTAAATTCTTTTTTATTAATTCTGGAAATTCCCTTCCAGCGCCTTTTTTGTTTAAAGTTGCCAGTATAAAAACATCTAAACAATTATTTTTAAAGAGCAACATCGTCTAATTGCTGCCATTCTATCAAGTGTCAGCTCTGCTCTGGCTCCTTAAAACAGTATCACTAAATCAACCAGTTTTTATTAAATTAAAACAAAGACTTTTTAAATCTTTAGTTGTCCTCCCAAGCAGTTTGGTTTTGTCACCTCCACCATTCAGTTTGTATTGCAACTTCATAATCTACAATTTTACTGTCTTGAGTTCTGGTTGCAATTCAGTACGGGAGTTGGGGCTAAGATGGAGACCAAATTGCAAATTCATAGAATCCCTAAAGTGTGGAAGCGGGTTTGTCCATAGAGTCCACACCATTCCTACAAAGAGAATCCCACCTAGACACACATCCCCACCCTACCCCTGTAACCCTATATTTCCCATGATTAATCCACCTAGCCTGCTCACAGTTTAGTGTGGCCAAGCCATCCAACCCACTGTGGGAGAAAACTGAACAATCAGAGGAAACCCATGCAGACAAGGGGAGAATGTGCAAACTCCATACCAGACAGGCGCACGAGGCTAGAATCGAACCCAGGTCCCAGGTACCGTGAAGCAGCAGAGATAACCACTGATCCACCACTTTGCCCAACATTGGCAAACTGGGCTTGAGGGGTACTTCATTTCACTGAGAGAAATGTCAGCCAAGTGGCAAGGAAGGACATGATATTAGGTGGCAGGTGGTAGGGATAGACCCTGGCACTGAAGAGAATCATAGGAAACAGAGTTTGGAATGTGGTAAGAGAGAAAATGAGGACTGCAGATGTTGGAGAGTCAGGGTCAAATAGTGTGGCACTGGAAAAGCACAGCTGGTAAAGCAGCATTTGAGGATCAATGTTTTGGGCATAAGCCCTTCATCAGGACTGTGATGAAGGGCTTTTGCCCAGAACTTCAACTCTCCTGCTCATTGGATGCTGTCTGACCTGCTGTGCTTTTCCAGCACAACACTTTTCAACTTGGAATGTAGTAAGCAGAGTGTGGCTGACAATCTGCCTGATAAGAAAACAGGTTCTTGGGCCAGGAAAGAATGAAATCCCACAGGACATTTTAACATGACCTGTCATTTGGTTTTCACTGGGCTCCACTCAGTCTTCCATCTCTTTCACCCTAACCTCTCAAGCTTCATGTTTTTCTGCAAGCTGCTTCTTTTTCCATCAGTTTTCTTTGTTTTTCAGCTGCTTGAGTGTCTCTATCATGTGTTTTCTCTGTGTTCTAGCTTTAACAACCATTCTTTTGTATCCCTGCAACCCTCCGCCCCCACTCCCCAACACCACACTCTCGGCGAAGTCAATGCTTTTCATTTCACACCAACATTTTCCCACCAGTCACACAGGTGTTCTCTACAATAGGCTTTGCATTCCTCACCTTTCCACTTTAAACATAATAAAGACTCCAATTGTTTTCATTGACAAATTACTGCTACTCCCAATGGAACAAAAAGAATGCTCCTGTTCTTTTCATTATTTCCAATCTAACAAAGACCTGTAAAGTAATATTTTTAAAGGACATTTAGGATCACTTGTTTAACATGAAATAAAAGTTCACACCTCACATGTTTTAACGTTACATTTGTAGTATCCATTTAATCATATTCATCTCTGATTTCCTTGCCTGCTGGGCACAGTAGGATATGACTACTGTTTAGAAAAAAATGTGTGTAACATTTCCTCTGTAAGGAAAACAAATTCTGATGCAATGTTAGTTTAATTCTCAATATCCTTTATACTTCTAAGACCATAAGACAGGAGTGGAAGTAAGGCCATTCGGCCCATCGGGTCCACTCCACCATTCAATCATGGCTGATGGGCATTTCAACTCCACTTACCCGCATTCTCCCCGTAGCCCTTAATTCCTTGTGACATCAAGAATTTATCAATCTCTGTCTTGAAGACATTTAGCGTCCCGGCCTCCACTGCACTCCGCGGCAATGAATTCCACAGGCCCACCACTCTCTGGCTGAAGAAATGTCTCCGCATTTCTGTTCTGAATTGACCCCCTCTAATTCTAAGGCTGTGTCCACGGGTCCTAGTCTCCTCGCCTAACGGAAATAATTTCCTAGCATCCACCCTTTCCAAGCCATGTATTATCTTGAAAGTTTCCAGTAGATCTCCCCTTAATCTTCTAAACTCCAATGAATACAATCCCAGGATCCTCAGCCATTCCTCGTATGCTAGGCCTACCATTCCAGGGATCATCCGTGTGAATCTCCGCTGGACACGCTCCAGTGCCAGTATGTCCTTCCTGAGGTGTGGGGACCAAAACTGGACACAGTACTCCAAATGGGGCCTAACCAGAGCTTTATAAAGTCTCAGTAGCACAACGGTGCTTTTATATTCCAATCCTCTTGAGATAAATGACAACATTGCATTTGCTTTCTTAATCACAGACTCAACCTGCATGTTTACCTTTAAAGAATCCTCGACTAGCACTCCCAGATACCTTTGTACTTTGGTTTTATGAATTTTCTCACCGTTTAGAAAGTAGTCCATGCTTGTATTCTTTTTTCCAAAGTACAAGACCTCGCATTTGCTCACATTGAATTCCATCAGCCATTTCCTGGACCACTCTCCCAAATTGTCTAGATCCTTCTGCAGCTTCCCCACTTCCTAAGTACTACCTGCCTGTCCACCTAACTTTGTATCATCGGCAAACTTCGCTAGAATGCCCCCAGTCCCTTCATCCAGATCATTAATATATAACGTGAACAGCTGCGGCCCCAACACTGAACACTGCGGGACACCGCTTGTCACTGGATGCCATTCCAAAAAAGAACCTTTTATCCCAACTCTCTGCCTTCTGTCAATCCATACCAGTAGCTCACCTCGAACACCATGGGCCCTCACCTTGCTCAGCAGCCTCCCGTGTGGCACCTTATGGAAGTCTAGATAGACCACATCCACTGGGTTTCCCTGGTCTAACCTACTTGTCACCTCTTCAAAGAATTCCAACAGGTTTGTCAGGCACGACTTCCCCTTACTAAATCCATGTTGACTTGTTCTAATCCGACCCTGCTCTTCCAAGAATTTAGAAACCTCATCCTTAATAACTTGCTTGAACATGCAGCAATACACTTTGAGGACAGCAGGAACTTGAATCTGAATCGAATTGAATTGAATTAGGTTTATTGTCATACATACTCACATGAGTACAGTGAAAGGTTTATAAGTCACCACATATCATGCCACCTTAGGTACAAAGATACCTAGCTATAGAATCTTGGTACACAGCAGAAAAAGAAGGAAAACGTGGACTTTCTATCTCTGAGTTAGGAACAGTACAACTGCATCATGAGGCCCACAATATCCTCTATATACTGGCTACTTTTGCATTTCAGTGGTTTTAAATAAACAGGATTTGGTTGTAATGTGACACTTTTCATAAAAGATACTTAAAAGTTCTGATTGCTATAACTTTACTTGTGTGATTGCAGACTATATATGGGCATTTGGGGCAGCACGGTGCCCAGTGGTTAGCACTGTTGTCTCGCAGCACCAGGGACTCTGGTTCAATTCCATGCTGGGGCGACTGTCTCTGTGGAGTTTGCGCATTCTCACTGTGTCTGCGTGGGTTTCCTCCCGGTGCTCCAGATTCCTTCCACAATCCAAAGATGTGCACTTTAGGTGAATTGGCCATGTTAAGTTTCCCAGAGTGTTCAGGGATATGTAGACTAGGTACATTAGTGAGGGGAATGTAGAGTGATAGGGCAGGTGAATGAGTCTGGGTGGGATACTCTTCGGAAGGTCAATGTGGACTTGTTGGGCCAAATGGCCTGTTTCCACATTATAGGGAATCTATGATTCAATGTTTAGAACATAGAACATAAAATATAGAAAATTACAGCGCAGTACAGGCCCTTTGGCCCTCGATGTTGCGCCGATCCAAGCCCACCTAACCTACACTAGCCCACTATCCTCCATATGCCTATCCAATGCCCGTTTAAATGCCCATAAAGAGGGAGAGTCCACCACTGCTACTGGCAGGGCATTCCATGAACTCACGACTCGCTGAGTAAAGAATCTACCCCTAACATCTGTCCTATATCTACCCCCCCTTAATTTAAAGCTATGCCCCCTCGTAATAGCTGACTCCATACATGGAAAAAGGTTCTCATGGTCAACCCTATCTAAACCCCTAATCATCTTGTACACCTCTATCAAATCTCCCCTAAACCTTCTTTTCTCCAATGAAAACAGCCCCAAGTGCCTCAGCCTTTCCTCATATGATCTTCCTACCATACCAGGCAACATCCTGGTAAACCTCCTCTGCACTCGTTCCAATGCCTCCACATCCTTCCTATAGTATGGCGACCAAAACTGCACACACAATACTCCAGATGCGGCCGCACCAGAGTCTTAAAAACTGCAACATGACCTCAGGACTCAGGAACTCAATTTCTCTACCAATAAAAGCCAGTACGCCATATGCCTTCTTCACCGCACTATTTACCTGGGTGGCAACTTTCAGAGACCTGTGTACATAGACACCAAGATCCCTCTGCTCATCCACACTACCAAGCATCCAACCATTAGCCCAGTACCCCATCTTTTTGTTACTCATACCAAACTGAATCACCTCACCCTTACCCACATTGAACTCCATTTGCCACCTTTCTGCCCAGCTCTGCAACTTATCTATATCCCGCTGTAACCTGACACATCCTTCCTCACTGTCAACAACTCCACCGACTTTCGTATCATCCGCAAATTTGCTCACCCAACCTTCTAGCCCCTCCTCCAGGTCATTTATAAAAATGACAAACAGCAATGGTCCCAAAACAGATCCTTGCGGAACACCGCTAGTAACTGCACTCCAAGATGAACCTTTACCATCAACTACTACCCTCTGTCTTCTTCCAGCCAGCCAATTCCTAATCCAAACCTCCAACTCACCCTCAATGCCATACCTCCGTATATTTTGCAGTAGCCTACCATGGGGAACCTTATCAAACACCTTACTAAAATCCATATACACCACATCTACCACTTTACCCTCGTCCACCTCCTTAGTCACCTTCCCAAAGAATTCAATAAGGTTTGTGAGGCACGAGCTGCCCTTCACAAAACCATGCTGACTATCCTTGATCACATTATTCCTATCCAGAACAGGTGGGTATCAATGATGTACACAGATTGTAAAAGAAATCTGTTCCTTTCTAAATGTGACCTGAATCTATTGATTAAAAACATTCTTCCTGAAAATGCGATCTGCATTTTTCTGACATCAATCAGCTAGTGAAGTTCTGAGTAATTTGCCAATTCATTGTCATGTTAGAACTGAAGGCATATTTCTGTACCCACCTTGCTCACTGGATGGCATTTTCCTTCTTAGGAAAGATAATGCTGTCTATCAAATTGTGGGCGGCACGGTGGCACAGTGGTTAGCACTGCTGCCTCAATTCCTGCCTCAGTCGACT
Source organism: Chiloscyllium punctatum (assembly GCF_047496795.1). Classification (NCBI taxonomy): domain Eukaryota; kingdom Metazoa; phylum Chordata; class Chondrichthyes; order Orectolobiformes; family Hemiscylliidae; genus Chiloscyllium; species Chiloscyllium punctatum. The sequence continues at coordinate 43,392,925 of NC_092750.1, read as the reverse complement.
GACTGTGTGGAGTTTGCACATTCTCCCCGTGTCTGCGTGGGTTTCCTCCGGGTGCTCCGGTTTCCTCCCACAATCCAAAGATGTGCAGGTCAGGTGAATTGGCCATGCTAAATTGCCCGTAGTATTAGGTAAGGGGTAAATGTATGGGTGGGTTGCGCTTCGGCGAGGCGGTGTGGACTTGTTGGGCCGAAGGGCCTATTTCCACACTGTAAGTAATCTAATCTAAACACTGGAAAGGGCATTTCAAGCAATTTCATAACCATTGTATAATGGCAGCTGATGCTATCTCACAGTATTCCTGTGCTATAATCCATGGAGGAACCATCACATCCTTTGGACTCAGTGGGAGGACTGTCAAAAATTCCAGTGTCCATGAAATTTCACAGCACTCAGGTAATATTCCTACAAAATCAATTACGATGGACTAGACACTGCTGAAAAACAGGCCCTGTTTTCTCAACTCTTAACTTGTCAGTGTTTCTAGGGAAGGCAAAGGAGGGTACTTCAAAGACACTCTGAAGCTATTCTTAAAGTATAACAGCATTAACATTACTGAATGGGATAAGTTTGTTAGAAATTAACTAAAATGGTAATAACTAGTCCATCAAGCAGCATTGCACTTTGAGTCACAATGATGAAACAAGCCAGCCACAGAAAAGGAAACTGAGGGAAACAAATCCTATACCCGAATACCACTATCTCCTTAGACATTATGCCTCAGATCTGTGGGTCAGTAAAGGACATGGAAATCACTTAAAGACCTGTGGAAGAAACTGTACAGGTATAATTGCCTCATTGAGACAGAGTTGACCATAACAATCTCTATAATTCACCTTCCAGAAATCACATTGCAGCAATGAGCAGGCATTTATTTACACTGATGGAAGGGATATTTAAAGGTAGTAGTTGACATACAAATAAATATAGATTTAATTCAGGATTGTGCAGAGTTGTACTATCATTGACAGTATTTTGTACTTGTATAATTTATAGCTTATATAATTTTATGACATAACATTTCAAATTGATTTGTCATATTGACAGCATCATAATTCTGCTGTTCCTGTGTTAAGGCAGATGTAGTTTCAATTGATTTATAGGTGAGAAATTTTATAATAGTGTGTAGATATGGAAATGTAATTCAAACATTAATAGCAATAAAATTTGTGATGAAAATTGTTATCAGGATATAATCCACGGCTAAGTCTTTTAATACACAGAATCTATTGGGATGTTAACCTTTATCTTTATTGCAATAAATTGCTTGTTTCACATTTGATCCAACATAAATGATCATAGAATTCCTACAATGAAGCAGGCCATTCGGCTCATCAGAGGATTCTAGGTAATCCAAGATGGAGGATGGGAAAAATTTCTGGCTGTAACAGCTGCTCCTTTTTTGAGGTATTTTAGGTGCTGGTGGTGATTTCCTCGAATTCCAGGAGCAGCAATTACTGTTTTATATGCTGTTACATTGTTTTGGAACTTTGGGAAAAAAAAGTCAAAACAATAGCAGTTTTAAAAGGGAGAAGAACAGACAATGTGCATGAGAGAGAGAGAGAAAAAACCTGCACAGTTACTGCCTTTGCTGTTTCGAATTCATGTATTGCTAGACATCGGAGTGCGTCTGGGAAAATTTAACAAACAGTGAAATTCACAACTGATCTTGGAAGAACCTGTTTGGGCGAAGTTCACAGCACAGTAACAGACAAGTTAATCGTCCAATAGGAAGGCTGCATTGTTAAGTAGAGTGGGTTCTTTCTTGATTATATGTTTTTGGAGGTATGTCGTTTAATTAAACTTAAAATATAAGCCATAACTATTAATTTAACCTGTGGCATTGTTTTGTAGAGGAATAGGATGGTGTTATTTTCTGGGTTTGTAGATTGTGAAAGAGCAAAAATGGCCTTTAGTACAGTGATACGTACTTTTTGTCAGATGTGGGAGTTTAAGGAGAGTTAAAGGTTTACTGCTGATTATATCTACCATAAATGCTGTTGAATGCGAACCTTATCAGATCGAGTGGATTGGTTGGAGAGACAGTTAGAAGCAATGAGGAATTTGCAACAGCAACAGTATGTCATGGATGGCAGTTATAGGAAGGGGGAAAAGTCTCAGATACAGTCATATAGATGGGTTAACTCCAGGAAAGGTAAGAGAGGTAGGCACCTAGTGCAGGAGCCTTCAGTGGATATACCCATTTCAAACAGGTATGCTGTTTTGGAAAATGTAGGGGGTGATGGATTCTCAGGGGAATATAGTATGAACAGCCAAGTTTCTGGTATTGAGACTGGCTCTAATGCAACGAGGGATACGTCGGGTTCCAAGATATCAATTGTGTTAGGGGATTCTGTAGTCTGAGGTACAGACAGATGTTTTTGTGGCCAGCAGCGAAAAAGCAGAATGGTGTGTTTCTTCCCTGTACAAGAAGTTAAAAATCACACAACACCAGGTTATAGTCCAACAGGTTTAATTGGAAGCACACTAGCTTTCGGAGCGACGGCCCTTCATCAGGTGATTGTGGAGGGCTTGATCGTAACACAGAATTTACAGCAAAAATTTGCAGTGTGATCTAACTGAAATTATACATTGAAAAATTGATTGTCTGTTAAGCCTTTCAGCTGTTAGAATACAGTGATAGTTTCACTTCTTTCATGTGTAAATCACAAAACCCTTTTCTTTTAAAGTTGCATTCTCGGGTTAGCTGTTAACAATGGTGATAGCTAGACAATATGTTGAAGGTGTTAGCCCCCTGTGTTCTCTGTCTATGACCTGATGTTTAGATTGATTCTAATCTAAAAAGTGAGATAACAGAGTTTTGCGTAAATTCATGCAGTTTTTGAGCTCAGAGTTCTACATGAATGTATGCAGTCTTTGAGCAAAGTGCAATGTAACTCAGCAAGTACAAATTCACCACATAAAATATATGTGTGCATGTGGGTCTTTGTCTGTCTGTGTCTGTCTGTCTGTCTGGGATGGGGGTTGTGAGTGTGAGAAAGTGTGTGTATATAGTGAGTGCAGAGTGTCTTAAGTCTGTGAGGGGGTGCATGTGTGGGAGTGTGTGTGTCTATAAGGGTGTTTGTGGGTGTCTGTGTGCGCGTCTGTGTGTACCTGTGTCCGTGTGTATGTGAGAGAGTGTGTGTGTAGGAATATCTCTGTGTATGTGTGTAGTGCAATGGTGATCACCTGTAATGTGACATGAACCCAAGGTCCCGGTTGAGGTCCAGTCCAACACCGGCATCTCCGAATCATCTGTACAAGAAGGACAGATTGCACCTAAATTGGAAGGGGAATAATATACTGGCAGGGAAATGTGCTAGAGCTGCTTGGGAGGATTTAAACTAGTAAGGTGGGGGGGTGGGGGACCTAGGGAGATAGTAAGGAAATAAATCAATCTGAGATTGGTACAGTTGAGAACAGAAGCGTGTCAGACAGTCAGGGCAGGAAGGGACTAGGTAGGACTAATAAATTTAACTGTATTTCTTTCAAAGTAACGGCGTAACAGGGAAGGCAGATGAACTCAGGGCATGGTTAGGAACATGGGACTAGGATATCATAGCAATTACAGAAACATGGCTCAGGGATGGGCAGGACTGGCAGCTTCATGTTCCAGGATACAAATGCTACAGAAAGGATAGAAAGGGAGGCAAGAGAGGAGGGGGAATGGCATTTTTGATAAGGGATAGCATTACAGCTGTGCTGAGGGAGGATATTCCTGGAAATACATCCGGGGAAGTTATTTGGGTGGAACTGAGAAATAAGAAAGGGATGATCACCTTATTGGGATTGTATTATAGACCCCCGAAGAGTTAGAGGGAAATTGAGAAACAAACATAAGGAGATCTCAGCTATCTGTAAGAATAATAGAATGGTTATGGTAGGGGATCTTAACTTTCCAAACATAGACTGGCACAGCAATAGTGTTGAAGGTTTAGATGCAGAGGAATTTGTTAAGTGCATACAAGACAATTTTCTAATTCAGTATGTGCTGTACCTACTAGAGAAGGTGCAAAACTTGACCTACTCTTGGGAAATAAGGCAGGGCAGGTGACTGAGGTGTCAGTGGGGGAGCACTTTGGGGCCAGTGACCATAATTCTATTAGATTTAAAATAGTGATGGTAGAGGATAGAACAGATCTAAAAGTTGAAGTTCTAAGTTGGAGAAAGGCCAATTTTGACAGTATTAGGCAAGAACTTTCGAAAATTGATTGGGGGCAGATATTCGCAGGTAAAGGGATGGCTGGAAAATGGGAAGCTTTCAGAAATAAGATAATGAGAATCCAGAGAAAGTGTGTTCCTGTTAGGGTGAAAGGGAAGGCTGGTAGGTATAGGGAATGCTGGATGACTAAAGAAATTGAGGGTTTGGTTAAGAAAAAGAAGGAAGCATATGTAAGGTATAGACAGGATAGATCAAGTTAATCCTTAGAAGAGTATAAAGGCAGTAGGAGTATACTTCTAAGAGGGAAATCAGGACGGCAAAAAGGGGACATGATATAGCTTTGGAAAATAGAATTAAGGAAAATCCAAAGGGTTTTTACAAATACATTAAGGACAAAAGGGTAACTAGGGAGAGAATAGAGTCCCTCAAAGATCAGCAAGGCGGCCTTTGTATGGAGCTGCAGAAAATCGGGGAGATACTAAATGAGTATTTTGCATCAGTATTTACTGTGGAAAAGGATATGGAAGATATAGACTGTAAGGAAATAGATCGTGACGTCTTGCAAAATGTCCAGATTACAGAGGAGGAAGTGCTGGATGTCTTGAAACACGTAAAAGTGGATAAATCCCCAGGACCAGATCAGGTGTACCCGAGAACTCTGTGGGAAGCTAGAGAAGTGATTACTGGGTCTCTTGCTGAGATATTTGTATCGATAGTTACAGGTGAGATGCCGGAAGACTGAAGGTTGGCTAACGTGGTGCCACTGTTTAAGAAGGGTGGTAAGGACAAGGGAACTATAGACCAGAGAGCCTGATCTTGGTGGTGGGCAAGTTGTTGGAGGGAATCCTGAGGGACAGAATGTATATGTATTTGGAAAGGCAAGCACTGATTAGGGACAGTCAACATGGCTTTGTGCATGGGAAATCATGTCTCACAAACTTGATTGAGTTTTATGAAGAAGTAACAAAGAGGATTGATGAGGGCAGAGTGCTAGATGTGATCTATATGGACTTCAGTAAGACGTTCATCAAGGTTCCCCATGTGAGACTGGTTAGCAAGGTTAGATCTCATGGAATATAGGGAGAACTCACCATTTGGATACAGAACTGGCTAAAAGATAGAAAACAGAGGGTGGTGGTGGAGGGTTGTTTTTCAGACTGGAGGCCTGTGACCAGTGGAGTGCCATGAGGATTGGTGCTGGGTCCTCTACTTTTTGTCATTTACATAAATGATTTGGATGCGAGCATAAGAGGTACAGTTAGTAAGTTTGCAGATGACACCAAAATTGGAGGTGTAGTGGACTGCAAAAAGAATTACCTCAGATTACAACAGGATCTGGACCTGATGGGCCAATGGGCTGAGAAGTGGCGGATGGAGTTTAATTCAGATAAATGCAAGGTGCTGCATTTTGGGAAAGCAAATCTTAGCAGGACTTATACACTTAATGGTAAAGTCCTAGGGAGTGTTACTGAACAAAGAGACCTTGGAGTGCAGGTTCATAACTCCTTGAAAGTGCAGTCACAGGTAGATAGGATAGTGAAGAAGGCGTTTGGTATGCTTTCCTTTATTGGTCAGAGTATTGAATACAGAAGTTGGGAGCTCATGTTACGGCTGTACAGGACATTGGTTAGGCCACTGTTGGAATATTGCGTGCAATTCTGATATCCTTCCTATTGGAAAGATGTTGTGAAACTTGAAAGGGTTCAGAAAAGATTTACAAGGATGTTGCCAGGGTTGGAGGATTTGAGCTACAGGGAGTGGCTGAACAGGCTGGGGCTGTTTTCCCTGGAGCGTTGGAGGCTGCAAAATTATGACAGATATGGATAGGGTAAATAGGCGAAGTCTTTTCCCTGGGGTGGGGGAGTCCAGAACTAGAGGGCATAGGTTTAGGGTTAGAGGAGAAAGATATAAAAGAGACGTAAGGGGCAACTTTTTTAACACAGAAGGTGGTACGAGTATGGAACGAACTGCCAGAGGAAGTGGTGGAGGCTGGTATCATTGCAACATTTAAGAGGCATTTGGATGGGTATATGAATAGGAAGGGTTTAGAGGGATATGGGCTGGGTGCTGGCAGGTGGGACTGGATTGGGTTGGGATATCTGGTCAGCATGGATGGGTTGGACTGAAGGGTTTGTTTCCATGCTGTACATCTCTATGATTGTAAGTCTACACCAACCTTAAAAAGAGCATCCCAACCATTCTCACCCTCACCCCCCCCCCCCCCCCCCCCCCACCACCCCCCCCGATACACCTGTAATGCTGTATTTCCCACCACTAATCCACCTAACCTACATAGTTTTGGGCACTACAGCATGGCCATTTCACCTAACCTGCACTTCTTTGGACTGTGGGAGGTAACCCACTCAGTCATGGGGAGAACAGGCAACCTCCACACAGACCCTGCAAGGCTAGAATTGAACTCAGGTCCCTAGTGAGGCAACAGTGTTAAACACTGAGCCACCATAACATCTTCTTTGGTTGTGTATCTTGATCTGATGGTTTGAAATTTCATTAGGTGCTCAGTGGTTAAGACAATTGGACCTTTGGCCCTGATTAAAGTTAATTAAAGTCCAGCTTTTATCAAACATTTGTTCAGAAAAACATAGAAATATTACAAGTAATCAAATACATTAAAATAATTGTATAGGATTGAAAAAAGAACAGGCAAGAATTTAATGGTTGAGATGAGGTTAAAATCTTAATTTTAATTTTTGAAGTATCTATTTTTGTGGTTGAAGAATAAGGCTGCAATCATAAAGCTGCCCCTAAAATTTCAGAATCACTTTTACTACACATGTATTTGCTTCACTATTACTTAGGGTGATTTAAAATGGTTGGTCCAGAGAAAACAGAATTTTCTAGAGGTGTAGCAGTCTACCATTTATTTATTTATTAATTCTTTGCTCAGAACAGAATGGAAAAGACTATTACTTTTCACAGACCTCATATAAGAGCATGAGAATTTCATTAAATATGTTTTTAGGCTTGGACTGGGTGAAATGTATGGACTATTCACCAAAACCTGGAGGCCAAGCTGGCATGAAATCTAGCTTCAAACTTGATTAACACTGTTTAAGTGTTGTAGGCACCACATCCAAATGGACATAACCTTCTCATGCTGGCAACTTTGAAGGTCACATCTTCAACTGGGATCATAGAGGCTAAATATATATTCCATTTAGAGCAGCTTAATTTACTTGAGTAGTTTTAAAACAGAGTTTAGATTAGAATGGTGCTGGAAAAGCACAGCAGTTCAGGCAGCATCCGAGGAGCAGTAAAATTGACGTTTCAGGCAAAAGCCCTTCATCAGGAATACCTGCTCCTCGGATGCTGCCTGAACTGCTGTGCTTTTCCAGCACCACTCTAATCTAAACTCTGGTTTCCAGCATCTGCAGTCATTGTTTTTACCTAATTTTAAAGCAGGCAATAGACTTTGTTTGAGCCCTTGCAAAGATCTGCACTGGCCAGTCATCAACATGTGAAATGTATTTTGGCCGAGTATCTGGTTGGTGTCTCTCTGGTTGAATGCAAGATACTAGTCCTCAAAATTGAGCCTCAATGCGTTAATTTTAAATCTGTAAGCTTCATTTACTAATATTGAAATTCTACAACAATATGTGCTATCTATGGATTTTTTGCTAACTCATGTAATATTTCTCCCAGGATTTGAAGTGTCCGCTATATGTCATGGTGTTGTCCATGTCTCTAACGTATACAGGAGGGAAGGGGAAAACTGTGGCCATGAGTTGGATGCCAAGTTTAAGATCTTTGTCATCAAACATCTTCTCCTCAGTTAGCCAAAGGGCCCATACTGCATTTCATCATTGATGTCTGCATCCACTGACAGAAGGCTCCCAAGGTATGAGAGATGATCCACACTGGCCAATGGCTCGTTATGGATCTTGATAGTCTTCAATCTTTAGCAAGTTAACAGTACTGAAGAAAAAGAATGTTGATAATTGAAAGTTCAAAATATTATTTGTCCTCGTGGTTAGATGTCAATGAGTCCATCGCCAAAACAAGAGTCAAAGGACCAAAATACTGTTGTAGATGAGTTATTGGAAACAAATCTATTAAACTACAGTACTCATACCCTGACATGGAGGCAGGATATATCTCAGTCATTCACCTATGTGCTAATTTGTCCAGCCAGCAGACCTCTAAATATTCTGGACATTTGCCCTCATAATGACAATGGATACATCTTAACTTTGTGTTGTAGAGTAAAACTGGTGATAGGCAACTACCCATATAGTCTTTCCTAGTTGAACCCAATGAAATTAGAAATTGGGAGAAAGCATGGGCTGTTAACTTGCGGCCCCTTGATTTACACCATGTACTTCAACAAGCATTAAAAGAAACCAATTGGCCACAAAGCTTTCTTTATTTCATACAACAGTGTGTTCTGAATATATACACATGAATAGGATCAACTGGCCATATGATTACTTCACATTATGTGTTTACCTTTCAAAAAGTAAATAAAGCCCAAAAGAAAAATCAGAATACTTTTGATCTCCTTAATCTACAGGAGAGCACGTATATCAAATGTAAAGGGTAAACTAGGGTCTAATAAGAGCGAGGAAATTAGGTGATAAATGTAGCAGATAAATGGCAAACTGGAAAACTTTGAGGGACTTTATTCCAGCAACTTCCTAGGATTAGATTCCCTACAGTATGGAAACAAGTCCTTCGGCCCAACAAATCCACACTGACCCTGTGAAGAGTAACCCACCCAGTACTCATTTTCCTTACATTTACCCCTGACTAATGCACCTAGCACTATGGGCACTTTAGCATGGCCAAATCACTTGACCTGCACATCTTTTGGAATGTGGGAGGAAACCGGAGTACCCAGAGGAAATCCACACAGACACAGGGAGAATATACAAACTCCACACAGCGAGTCACCCGAGGTCCCTGGTGCTGTGAGGTAGTAGTGCTAACCTCTGAGCCACTGTGCCTGTAGGCTAACATTCAACAACAGATAGCTGCAGAGTTACTGGATGCTCTGGTGTTGACTTTCCAAAATTCCTTAGCTCTGAGACAGTTCCAATAGGGTAACGTTAGTAAATATAACACTACTATTGAAAAAGGTGAGAGATGGAGAGAGGGAGAGAGGGAGAGGGAGAGAGGGAGGGAGAAAACAGCAAGTAAAAAGCCTGACATCAGTCATCACAAAAGTGCTCTACCCTATTATTAAGGAAATCTTAACAATAGACGTAAAAAATCTGGTACCGTATGTTAAAGCATGTGAACATGATTTTACAACAGGGAATTCCTGTCTGACAAATTTATTAGTGGTGTTTTGAAGGTACACCTAATGGGGTAGTCAAAAGGAAATCAGTAGATGTGATATACTTGGGTTTCCAAAAGACATTTCATAAGGTGACTCCAAAAAAGGTTATTAATGAGATAAGAGCTCATGGAGATATAACATGGATAGAGGTTTGATTCATGGATGGGAAGAAGACAATATATAGCAACTTGATGTTTTCAATGTAGCATTTTATGATTTGTGGCTATTTATAATCAATATTAATGATTACATAAAGAGAAAAAGAGTAATGTATCTAATTTTGCTGACAATACAAAGCTGGGTGAGAATACAAGCGGTAGGGAAGACACAAATGGTTGTCATGATTTGGAGATGCCAGTGTTGAACAAAGTTAAAAATCACACCTCACCAGGTTGTAGTCCAACAGGTTTAATTGGAAGCACTAGCTTTCGGAGAGCTGCTCCTTCATCAGGTAGTAGTGATGGACAACCTTTGAAGCGTTGTACCTTTGGCAGGTGGACAAACACCTGATGAAGGAGCAGTATTTCGAAAGCTCGTGCTTCCAATTAAATCTGTTGGACTATAACCTGGTGTTGTGTGATTTTAAACAAATAGGTTCCAAAGGGATAAAAGAAGGTTAGGGTAGTGGACATCAAGTAAGCAGTTGGGGTACCTTGTGGGGAAGTGAAAGGTTTTTTTGCTTTGGTCACAAGAATAGAAATACAGAATATTTTTTAAAAGGGGCAAAACTTGTATTGGTACAAAGAATATAACTGTTATTGTACAGTAAGTAATTAGGCATAGTACCCTTTATTACAAAGGGATTGGCGTTCAAGAATAAAGAAGTCTTGCTAAGATTCTACAGTGCTTTTGTAAGACCACACCAGGAATATTGGTCTCTGTATTTAAGAAAAGATATTCTAATATTGGAAGTAGTGCAGCAAAGAGTCACTAGATTCATTACTGGAATGAGAGGGCGATTCCTTGATGAGCAGCTGAGTAAATTGGATTTGTATTCTCTGGCATTTAGAAGAATAAGAATGATTTTATTGAAACATACAAGATCCTGAAGGGACTTATAATGGATTAAAATAAAGAACTGTGGATGCTGGAGATCTGTAATAAAGAAAAACAGAAATTGCTGGAAAAACTCAATAGGTCTAGCAGCATCTGTGGAAAGAAAACTAACAGGGTTGTGTATCTATGGAAATATGTACTGCAGAGGGATGTGAATGCATCACCATTTAATGTATTTACGGATGTGATGGAGAGATTTTTTTCTGATTAAGTCAAAGGTTATAAGAAATGGACATGAAAGAGGTGTGGTAGTCCAAGGAAAGCCATGATTCTAGTGAATGGCAGAGCAGTATTGACAGCCCATATGGTGTCCACCTGCTCCTATTTCTTATGTTCTTGTGTTCTAATGTTGCCCTGAACCAGGGATAATCTAAAATTCTTAACACAATGGTATTAGACCTATATTCAGTTGGTAGGTCAGTGTTGTTGGTATCCCTGCTTTCTACATTCTTATTTCATTCAGTCACAGATTTTTCCTGGAAAAGACTTCAGTGATGGTGAAACAGCTGTAGGAACAATGATTTGAAACTCCATGAGAATTTAAGTAATGAATCAAAGGAGAAGAGACTCTTTGGAGCCAGAGGTAGTACACAACCAACAGCCTAAATCAACTCCTGTGGAGAAGATTTCCTCTATTTAGTATCTGTAGTGCAACTGTGAGTATTCTAGCTTTGTGTTTATGGTATGAACACAAACTGCAGCCAGAGGAAGTCGTTTTCCTGTGAACTTTAATTTGACAGTAACTCCCTTTATTTAATGTGTTTTAAATTTAACAAAGATTACCTCATACAAAAATGATCAATTCATTCATAATTTTTAAGCAAGCTTTACTTTATGCTTAGTCATAAACCAGATTAGTTCGACCTAAAAACAGAAAATGCAGCAAATGCTCATATGGCCTCTCATTTGCTAAAAGATACCAAACAGAGTAATGTTTTAGGAAAAACATCTTATCAAGCGAAGTATAATGTTCATTTCTGCATGTGAAATCATTCGTAGACATTAGTTAGGAATTTGCAAGTATTTTATGCAAAATTTAGTCAATAAATAGTGATGCCTTAGCAAAAAAAAACAAAGATTATTAGACTGTACTTCATGCCTTTTTACTGACCTTTGCTCCCCAGTACGTTGATGTGATTACCTGACATGAAACACATGTAAATGAAAATGGTCCACTACATTTCTGGCCTTTAGCCTTCTCTAAACAAAATTAGCTTAATCGTTAACAAAACATTTAATCATGAAATCAGGATGTGATGTATTTGTTTATTTTTGTGAATTTGTTTTGTCTTTTGAAAATGAGAAAAAAGACTACTGAATAGAACATATGTTTTCTGTATAAGCTGTGATAATTGAACTATTTCAGACCAACCACACAACAAAGTGGCTGAGACTGCAAACTACAACTTCCAATATTGCTCTTGTATGAAGCAACAGTTCTGAAATAGTTTATGTTGGAGACTGCATTAAGCTCCACCCATTCTGATGATGTTATATAGGCTTACGTGGGGATAAGGTAGAACATCCTGGCTTCTCATGCACTGCAGACTATATATACAGGTCTCCTCCTAGTAACAATGTTTATCATACTAATGACATTTGTGTCTGCTTATTAATATGTAATAAAGTACATCTTCTTTAAGGCAAGTGTTGCTTCTTGTTAAAACTTACCGATAGTTGATCCTCTATCAGCTTAAACCGAATAGACCCTTAGACTCTTCAAGGAAAGTAAAACGGTAGTAGCAATATTGAGTCAACAAATACTACATGGTGGTCAGCAATGGATATCAATGCTCTATACCACAGGAAACAACAGTGAAAAAGATTCATTGTACCCAGGAGCAAATATTTCCTGAAGATCAAATTAGTTTACACCTTTAAATCTTTATTGCTTTAAGAGCTACTCACACAGTAAGCAACTGCAAGCACTTTATTTAATAGAAACAATTGTGCTGAAGATCAATGTTTAATAAAGTTGTAGTTTCATTATGTTTTAGTTCAACAATTTTGGCTGAATTAAGCAACTGAGGAATTATATTCTGTTTGACTGTAGAACACATATGCACCATGTGACTGACTCAACCTGTCACCCAGACTCACTTAGGAGAGGGGCCTAACTAATTACATTTAGTTTTGTAATGAGAATGAGCAAGCTCACATCATACTTTGTCTTTTATACTAATTGATTTTATTCACCTATATTTTGCATAATCTGTATTGTTTTGAGTACTATTTTGTATTTTCTGTAGTGGTTTCAAATTATATAGGTTTTAAGGTGAGATGTAACTTTACCACATAGTCAACTATTAATAAAAGGTAACTCTTTGAAGCATTGACAGCCACTATTAAAAAGTCACTCTCCAGCAGAAAGTCTCTGACAACAAGGTCGCCGATAAAGTATTTGATTGAATAAGGAACTTTCACTAATTAAGCAAAACTGAAATGAGTTCAGAGTATCAGTCAAAGGATATATATCCTCCTAGCCAGAACTACTGAGTAAAGAAGATATTGTCAAATGGCCTACTACCGTATTGAGAAATCCTAAAAAATGACAGACCCAAAGTGAAGATGGTTTCATGAATAATTGACAGCTTTGGGAAGTAAACAGGAAGCAACAGGAAGAGTAATTGACTATCAGGAATTAGGCAGATACTGCACAATCAGTCCAGGATTGATGAAAATATACTGTCTACAGACTAGTCAGCTGTTAGAATTCAGGGTGTTTCTGATCATCCACAGTGGGTTATGGCTCGTGAATGTTCATAGATCTGTTTCCGTGTGACTTGCTACACATAAAGAAAGATCAAAGTCAGAAGCAGCACTTCTGTCAACTCAACAGATGCCAGGCAGCCAATTACTGCTTTTAGCAAGTATCAGTTTTTTGACACTTGTTTTGATAAACTTAACAAATTCTGTAAACCTATGGAAACATATTTTTATCTGGAGTAGAACTTGGCAGTAATTAGGACTGGTAACTCTTTATATTGACTTTCTCTCTGCAGTTTCTAATTGTAATTGATTTGGGTCTTCCGATTAATCCTGAAATTCTAACATATTCTACAGGAGCAAGTGGAAACTCTAATATGAGAGGAACACCTCCATACTTTAGGCTAAAGTCTTCACTTTGGACCTGGTAAAAAGCACAAGGAGAAGCAGTGTGGGTGAGAAAGAGCTTAAAGATTAATCCAATCTGGCAGTTACTGATTCCATCAGGAAGCAAGAATCTGTATTAGCATTCCTGGCTAGGCTCCGCTAGGACGTAGACTGATCAGATGTTCGCAGCACAGAATGAAACCATTTGGCCCATCATGTCTATACTGGTCAACAAGGATGTAAGTTAAAAATCGCACCACACCAGGTTATAATCCAACAGGCTTATTTTGAAGCACTAGCTTTCAGAGCGCTGCGCCTTCATCAGGTGAGTCTTCCAACCGATGAAGGCGCAGCACTCCAAATGCTAGTGCTTCAAAATAAATATGTTGGACTACAACCCGGTGTTTAGCGATTTTTAACTTTGCACACCCCAGTCCAACACCGGCACCTCCAGATCATATCAAAGATCTAACGCACGAATCATACTTTCCAGCTTTTGGCCCATAGTCCTGGAGGTTATAACACCACAGGTGCATATCTAAATACTGCTTAAATGTTATGAGAGTTTATGAAATAACCATCACTGAAGTGACCTTTAACCCTCCCCTTTGTCTTCTACCTCATATTTTAAATCATTGCCCCTGTTTATTAACGACTTTATAAATGGAAAAAGTGCCTTTCTAGCCAACCTATCAATGCCCCTCCTAATCTTGTAGACCTCTATTAAACTCCATCTCAACCTACATTGCACAAGCCCAGGCAACATCCTGATAAATCTCCTCTGCACCGTCTCTAATGCATTCACATCTTTTCTATAACATGGTGACCAAAATTGCATGTAGTAATTCAGTTGTGGCATAACCAGCATTTTGTACAGTTACCTGCACTTCATCGAATAAAGGCCAGTATCCCATATGCCTTCTTAACTGTCTATTTACCAGCCCTACCACTGTCCAGAATCTGTGGATATGCACACCAATGTCCCTCTGGTCTATAGTTGGTTTCAACAAGGTAAATTTTAAAAAGATCCCTTCCCCTGTGGTTGCCTTTCTACCAGATGCAACTGGTCTATTTTTTTAAAAGGAGCCAACTTCACCAGGTTTTGTTGAGTTAATAAAATAGTGAATTTATTAGCTTCCCAATTCAAGAATAAACAATAAGACAACAGAGACACAGATGAGAAATAAGTCTGTAAGTTAGCTCGCTGAGCTTGAAGGTTTGTTTTCAGATGTTTCATCACCATACTCAGTAACATCATCAGTGAGAGTCTCCAGTGAAGCACCGGTGATATGTCCCACCTCTCGATTTATAGGTCTTGGTTTCTTAAGGTAGGTGATGTCATTTTTAGTTCTTTCTTTTTCAAGGGAATGTAGATAGGATCTAAATTGATGTGTTTGTTGATGGAGTTCTGGTTAGAATGCCACACCTCTAAGAATTCTCGTGTGGATCTTTGTTTTGCCTGTCCTAGGATGTGTGTGTTGTCCCAGTCAAAGTGGTGCCTTTCTACGTCTGTACGTATAGAAACTAGTTATAATGGGTCATGTCTTTTGGTGTCCAGTTGGTGTTCATGTATCCTGGTGGCAAGTTTCCTGCTAGTTTGTCTGATGTAGTTTTTTTTACAGTTCTTGCATGGTATCTTGTAAATGATGTTACTTTTACTGGTAGTATCTAATGGATCCTATTGGTTCATTAATCGCTGTTTAAGAAACCAAGACCTATAAATAGAGAGATGGGACATACCACCAGCACTTCACTGGAGCCTCTCACTGATGATGTTACCTAATATGGTGATGAAACATCTGAAAACAAGCCTTCAAGCTCAACGAGCTAACTTATATAGTTGTCATCAATCTGAGCTACACATCTTCTCAAAAATAACTAAGAAATAAGAAGTGCATCCAAAAAAAGAAAAAAAAAAGTTAAAACATATGTTGATCAGTCTCTGCATTGTTTGTAAAGAGTAGATAGTGGAACACTGCAGTTGTGACATTAAATGGTGGCTGGAACAATGATGTTCACAGGCGAGCTGTTGATTTTGGGACGCTTTGCTTTATACGGTCAGATGAAAGGCCTTTGTCTTGTTTCTTTTTGACTGGGGCTTCAATTGCTTTCTGGCTTCAAGAAGAAAGAGAGACTTCCTTTTTTTTTACCGACAGCACAGGGATCATTAAGACATTTCTCAGCTGAGAACCTTCAGAGCACACACAGATCAGAGCTGAAACTGCCATTTAACTCCCACTCTTGTGTACTCTTTATCAGGGAAAATACAATATGTCTGCAGTTTGAGACTTTGGATGTGTTGTCAGCATTTTGATATCTCTGTAGCTACAGGTGATCACAATCCAGTTTTTGTATTGAATTGTCTCACTCTTTTGAAGGGTTGTTGTTTGTAGTACCCTTGACACTCTTTAAGAATAATATTCTAGGCTTCTTCTCCAGACAGAGAATGAACTTAATCTACAGTGTCTTTTCACTGAATTTTACTTTAGAAAATAATGGTACATTTGCAATTAAAAGTTCAATATGTCTTGGGGTTCTGATATGCTGTCATGACAATGGCCAGGCCAAAATCCCAGTGAGCTAATTGAGAATACATATCTTGAGGACTGAGAGTTTTTCACAATAGTAGATGACTTATTTCTGAATGACAGCTTTCTTTTGGTAAAATCTCCTAGAAAAAAATATCCTGAGAACATTCCGGATCACCAGGTGTTCAGCCACTGTCCTTTCAGTGGTGTAGTGGCCTGCAATCTTGACAGAGATTGAATGCAGCAAACTTTGTTTTAACCGGCAAAAATTACTCATGCTGTGGAGGTGCTGGTGCTGGAAGGTGGTGGACAAGATCAGAAGCCACACGGCATCAGGTTATAGTCCAGCAGGTTTTTCTGAAATCACAAGCTTTCAGGGTGCTGCTCTTTCGTCAGATAAACTCACACCAGCACCCCAAAAGCTTATGATTTCAAATAAACCTGTTAGACTATAACCTGGTGTCATGTGACTTCAAAAATTACGTATCTCAAATTCCAAAAGTTTACTAGATAAAAGCAAATTAGTGCGGATGCTGGAATCTGAAACCAAAGGAGAAAATGCTGGAAAACGCCGGCAGGTCTGGCAGCATCTGTAAGAAGAGAAAAGAGCTGACGTTTCGAGTCTAACTGACCCTTTGTCAAAGCTTAGACAAAGGGTCAGTTAGATTCGAAACGTCAGCTCTTTTATCTCCTTACAGATGCTGCCAGACCTGCTGAGATTTTCCAGCATTTTCTCTTTTGGTTCCAAAGGTTTACTGTATTACTGCGATCTCCATGATGTCCGAGTAGTCAGTTGAGGGTGCGAGTGAGAACATTCTCTGCTGGTAAGTTTATTTAAGGCAAAGTTGGCAATGTTGCATTATTATTTAAGCTGTAATTTATGCTGAAATTAAAATATAAAAGTGATGTCTATGCCTCCTGCATTACGTTTCTAATACTTAGTGTGTGTTTTTACATTGATTATTTTGCTCTCTTGAGCAAACAGAATATTTGGTCAACAGCCACAATCCTGGTCCCTTAGGTACCAGTTAATAAGAAGTTTGCTGTATTTCATAACTCATTTTGAAGTCTGTGATTATATGTGATTGTCAGGAGTTGAAAACATTCAGACAGTCAGACATGTCAAGGAAACAACAAATGCTGGAGATCCCAGAGAGTCAGGCAGAGAGAGAACAAGCTAATGTTTCGAGTCTAGGTGGCTCTTCATCAGAGCTGGTGGGGAAATGACACAAGTTTAAATTGAATATTTCAATTCTTCATCTTTCAAGGAAAAGTTATCAGTATATGTCAAGAGCAAGGTCAGCAACAAAGCACAAGCAATATGACTAAGGATATGAACACATTGAGGTTACATAGGGTGAACTACAGCTGGTAAATTAAGATGTGCAACAAGTTGAGGTAACAAGGTCAGAAACTTCACATATGTACCAGTAGATTAAGAATAAAGATTTTCTTACACAGATTGAAGATGGCTGCGTACAGCTCTATTGGAGCCAATACTGCAGTGGGATGACCAACTTCCACAGAATCAGAACATGGTAAAGAAGAAACTATCTGAGACAAAACTCCAGGATACTGTCAAGAATATATTGCATGGCATACAAATCCAGGACATTGCAAGAAAGAAAATGTCTGTTTTACAGAGTGACTGTTTTCCATAAAGAGACTCAATGAGTTTGAAGGTCTCCCATAGTATGCTATGGGAAAACTTGATTCATCGGTGAATAGTTCCAATGTGAAAAAATTCAAGAAATTAAAAGTTTTCTGGATAAGGTAACAAACTGACTACCTGGTTTTCCAGGAACAATGTCCTCAGAAATCAATGGTCCTCCTGCTCAGAGACTTTATAGGACACATAGATTAAGAACAGAGTCAAGGTCAACACTCCTGAAGCCAAAGACCAACCAATCTTCCAAACTGAATGAGAGAATTTTCTCAAAGAATTATGAATGCTCCAGACTGCCTGAATTTGTTATACATGAGACTTGGGGGAGAGGAATTAAATATGATAGTATGTATGAATGTGCTAAATTTAGTTATAGGGGAAAATAGGTTGAATGATGATGTTATGTAAAATAATTATTCTAGAAGAGTTAATATTGGACATTATATTAAGTTTCATTCAATTTGATTTTATCATACAGTCTTGGTGAGGGATCAAGCAGATCATCTTAGGACCTTGTAAAATACAAACAGTCACAGGACTCTTCGTAATCTTAGTAATGTTTATCAAACTAAATTGACTTCTACCTGCTTGTTATTAAGCAATGAACAAATTATTCTTCTTGTTAAGACTCACTAGTGGTTTTTCCTTTACCACAGTAAACCAACTGCTCTACTTAGGTCTAGTCAAGAAAAGAGAGTGACAACTTCCTCTCCCTCTAAGTCATAACTGCCCTCATTTTACAAGGAGCACTATTACATTCCCATGCACTTTAACACAACATTTATTAGCTTTCAGTGGGATAGTTCAGTCAATTCTGGAGTAAGTAAATTATGCTACACTGATCATATTGTACTAATGGGAAAATTTTGTTTTTAATTCTGTTTTAGCATTTAGATTTTATCATGTTCTGTAATATTTAAGTACTATTTTCAACATGTTTCAAATGTATAGAAAACCCCAAGACCAGAGCATAGAAAGGCAGTGCCTGGAATGTAAATGTTCTGGAGAATGCACAACCTGGTTACATATAGAAAGAAAATATATTGGTTTGTCAATCTTCAGTTAAAGCTGTAGAGAACAGTAAAATATTTAAGCAATTTTGCAGACCACACACATGGTTACCTAGTAATCTATTTGACTACAGGTAACTTTACTCCTTTTTAAGAGGGAATTAATTTACCAAGTCAATATATCAAGAAACTGTTGAGACCTGCATTTTGTAAATCCTAAGCAGAAGTTGAAAATAAACCACTAAACCATCACATGCAATATCCAAGGGAAAGAGTCTCCTCATTTGACTTATCAATTGGAACTTCTTGTAGAACACTCTTGAGGAGCCAAAACGCCTACCCTGCTCCAAATTCATGTGCTCTTATGTTCTTGTCATGCTGAAAGAGCCATATAATTGCCTTCTTACTCCTCAATTAGGCAAGGACCCAAAAGAGCACCTGAATTTCTGATTCCTATCGACTTCACCTTGAAATGTTAATGTGTGAATCACAGAATCCCTATGGTATGGGGAGAGGCCATTTGGCCCATCGAGTCCACACCAACCCTCCGAAGAGCATCCCACCCAGACACAGCCCCTCAATGTATCCTGTAACCTCAGAGTTACCATGGCTAATCCATCCAGCCTATACATCTTTGAACACTATAGACAATATGAGCATGGCCAACCCACCTAATCTGCACATCTTTGGCTTGCAGAAGGAAAGCAGAGAACCTGGAAGAAACACATGCAGACACGGGAGCATCTGCACAGTCAGCTGCCCGAAACTGGAATTGAACCCGGATCACTGATGCTGTGAGGCAGCACCAAGCCACCGTGCCACCCTATTAATGTCAGGGGAGAACATGATCAGCCATGGTTCAAATGCCTCTCCACTAAAGAGCCTGCTGATACTCACTACTAAAGATCACACATGAGTAAGAGCTACTGAACATAGTACCAAAGGTTACCAGCATGTGGATTCACACTGAAGTTTAGAGTTAATCACTTCAGAATAGAGATGGGTGGGTCAGAATTGGCTAAAGGATACATGTATGCAAAAGAATATGGGACCTCTTAAAATCAAAAGGAAGTATTAGTTGAAATAAGAGTATTTATTTGGTACTACTTCAAAGGAAAAGAAAAATTCATAACTGAAAAAGGTCCAAATATCCTCATTGCCAAAATGCATCTTTGAATTTAAAGAAATATGTAACCATGTAATATACCAATTTACTGGGAAAGCGGACATGTGTTTTAAGAAAAGGAATCCTTCGCATGTTCCAACAACATCAATATGTTGCAATATTGATCATCATTGCAAAAAGTAACTCCTGAAAGTATGTTTGGAATAAAACCCAGTAAGTAAATATGTCCTGAAAATAACTCCCTAACTAATTATTAAATCTAGCTTTAAGATGAAATCTTTTCATTTTGATAGGCAGACACATGTAAAATTAGTAAAAAAATGTATATCAAAAGGACTAATGCTTGTATTTTGTATTTTCAGTTGAAGAATTGGTAAGAGTACAATTTCAACACCAACTACTTACTAAATTGAAGTTGTATTAAAATAAATATTAATTTCACAGGTTTCAGTTACACCCTTCAGGCCGTCTCTTTGCATATGGTACATTGAAAGGACTACAACCACTTGCTGTCTATTTCCATTCCCAAGGCACCAGTACTACAGCCACTGATGGTATGTGTTCATTATCATGAATCACTACTATCTGGCCTGCAGACAAGGAATTGGAGCTCTCTTGATCAGAAGAAACCAGACATCTTTAAGTGCAAGATAGTTTGAGAAAACATAGTAGCTTCATGAAAGTACATACTGATGAACATTTTAAAACTTGACGTAAATAAAATAGAGTGCTTATTCTTCAGGGAGTTATTTATGCACAGTAGGTGAAATTATGATAAACAAATCCAAAGTGAGAGACAGAATTGTTGTTGGAATTCTTGAATTGTTACAGTTAAAGGAAGATCTAACTTTGCAGAAAGCTTTTCAAGTTATGCTAGAGGCAGAAACCAGAAAGATACTCATGCAGAAGCCAAATGCTAAGAAAGGAAGAGTAACACAGGCAAGGAGATCAACACAGTACAGCACCTGTTTCCAGAAGAGATGCACAGCAATCAGAAAAGACATGAGAGCCATTCCTAGGAAAAAGGACCATTCTTCATAAATATTTTTATAACGATTTTAATAAAGGATTCTTTCACAATACTTATTTATGTCAATGGTCATCTTGTCAGTTTTAACCTTGGTACGGAAACGACTGATATTATCTTGTCAGATCAGATATCCTGACTGAAGAAACAGCCCACAAAGATTAAACTATACGATCCATTTGGAAAATGTCCTAAGATTAAAGGTATGTGACAAGTAACGTTATAAGACAAACAGTATATGAAAATTGAAAATGTGCTTACGGTACTCAACCGATACACTTTTAAGCTTACAAGCGTGTCTTGATCTCAACATCCTTACTGTAGCAGAAGGAATTCAACTCCTGTCAAGGGAATAATTGGTTCAGAAACAAATTGTTGGTCAGCACCTCAAGGAGCAACTAGAAGATATCATTGGGCTTCCTAGAGTTATGGAGGAATCCACATAGAATCTGGTGAGATTACCTGTGTGTGCATAAGAGGCAGGTTCCATACTGTCAACAGGAAAGAAGTCACAAACTTTACAGGACTGATGGAAATGTACAGTTCTCAGACTTCTAAAACAGAGCAGTGAATGCAATTGACATGGACACTGCTGAATGAGGAGCAATCATCCAATAATGTGACTGGGAATGTTTAGAAGTCTAGTTCTCCATTCAAACAACTGCACTGGGTGACTGAAGATTCCAAAGTCCACAAATTTTTGTTGGTGAATGTTGTCAACTGTTTGATGGCTTTGCAAGATGTGATGCTCCCACATTGAATGATGAGAAAATGTTAGGCTTCACTGAGTATGAGAGAAAGAATAGATGGGGGTTTTAAGAAGGGATGACACTAGGGACAGGAAGTGGGGAGGAGAATAAGTAACAATGCAGTTTGATTCTTGTAGCTGCAATTACAAATAATCAATGAGACTGGTGATGATGTTAAATAGCAATACATTTTTGAATGCACAGTTGTGTTAGCAACAACATGTCAGCCGTGCTCTCAGAATCATTTCTTTTTCATTCCCTTCCCAAGTGTACGTTCAGCAGGGCAGCTCCTGGCTGACAGTGCTTGGCCTTATGCAAGATGAGCTTTGGAAAGGGCATGGGCATTGGAAATCCTAGAAACCAGGCAGTGATGGGTTTTCTGTCACTATTGAGTAATGCATGAGCAGGGTGCCATCGCAATGTTAATGAGGTGAGCTGCGGAGAGTAGCATGGTGACACTTGTTGGGGTAACAGAGAGAACTTTGTGTGAAACTCCACAAAATTGACACTTAGTGATTTCTGATCAAATTCAACTATTCCTTTCCCTTTTGGGTCAGTCCAGAATGAGGGAGCACTCTTTAAAGTTCATCTTTTAAAGACCAATATGAGGAGAGTTTTATTTTCCTGGCAGGGAGTTGTGTGACTTGGGAACTTTTCATCTCAGAAGGCAGTTGAAGCAAGATCATTGAATATTTGTAAGGCAGAGGTAGATAGATTCATGTAAGGGACTAAAAGGATTCAGGTGGATGAGAATGAGGAATTCAAAACACAAACAGACCAACTGGCAGAGCAGATGTGAGGGCTAAATGGCCTAATTTTGCTCTTATTTTATTAGTTTGTATAAATCAATCCGTAAAGTTTATTTACATAAAATCTCATTTGAAACAAAAATAATTACTAACCCATTTTAGATTACCTACAGTGTGGAAACAGGCCCTTCGGCCCAACAAGTCCACACCGCTCCGCCGAAGCGCAACCCACCCAGACCCCTACATCTACCCCTTACCTAACACTATGGGCAATTTAGCATGACCAGTTCACCTGACCTGCACATCTTTGGACTGTGGGAGGAACCCCACACAGACACGGGGAGAATGTACAAACTCCACACAGTCAGTTGCCTGAGGCGGGAATTGAACCCAGGTCTCTGGCGCTGTGAGGCAGCAGTGCTAACCACTGTGCCACCGTGCCACCCAAATCTTGTCTGTCATGAAAATCTATGATTTCCATAGTTCAAAGCATCGGTGTCATAAATGTTCAAATCTGTTATCCAAAATTTACAATCCACTCATTACAATTCATTGTAAGCACTTTTTATCAGACACAATATGTTTTCTTTTCTATCTTTACACAGCTTTTAGTTCTGTCGTCTCTTATTTTGCTTTTCTCTTCTTCACAAGTAACTCTGCTCTCTATGTGGTCTTTTTACACCCTCCCCCCATAGACTTTGTTGTGACCATTTATCTCTCCCTGACCACCAACAGCTCTGAGACGTCTCTGCCAGAATGTGTTTCTCTCCAGCTGCTTCACAAAAGACAGAAACAAACAGAAAATACAGATTTGGATAAAATACATTTTAACAATGACAGAACGTAGGAAAAAAAGGCATACTTGAATCCAAAGGAAGAGACTATTAATTTTGAATGCGATATATTTTGATGGTGCACACTTGAAAGAAAACTTATTACATTACATTTATTTTGCCATCCTTAATAATGCGAGCCAATTTCCAGTTCCAGCTTCTCTCCAGTAAGTTCATGTGGAAAAAAAAATCCCATGTCATGTGAAATTAATGATGGGTTTTCATTCCTGCACAAATTACATGGTGATTGTAAATGCTATCACTGCTGACTTAAGATGGAAAAAGAATTATTGCTTCACAAAGGTCACTAAAACAAGAAAATGATTTCTTGACAAATGTTAATACAACTTACAATTTATCAACATCGCATGCACACTTTCGTAATAAAATGTAGGGCCAGCTTTCTATAACATAAATTGCTGCATTATAAAACACTTATTGTTGACTAACACCCCTGAGGACATTTTTAATCATTCAAAATAATTTGTCACAAGTATTGCCTCAGACAGATTACCAGATGATCTCAGAAAGCAACATTGGATGAATCCCAGCACATTTAACGCAAGACCAACAAAGGGCTGAACTTTTCCCAAATTTAACTAATTGTCAACGTTGACATATTTCATGGCACGTTTCCCTAGCGCATTCTCTCACACAATTTCCCCCAGATTCATATCATTACTTATGAACGAAGCACCCTAGTGCCCAGCTCTTTGTATTCTCCTCCTCGCTGTAGGCAGAAGTATCTGCCTTGTCAGACAGCCCAATATCCTTAGCACCAGTGATATCTTCAGCTTTATACCCGAGTCAAGCGCTGGCTGTCTGCAGCTACCAGTCATTGATAGGAGGCCACACAGGCGAGATGACTGACACTTCACTGCACAAAGAAATATACATTCATATACCTTATGTATATTCATTCATGAGATGTAGGCATCACTGGCTGGGCCAGCATTTATTGCCCATTTCTTGAAAAAGTGCTGTTGAACAACTTTCTTGGACTGTTGTGGTCCATATGTTATAATAATGTTAGGGAGGGAATTCCAGGATTTTGACCCAATGGCACTGAAAGAATAGAGAAACATTTCCAAATTAAGATAGTGAGTAGCTTAGTGGGGAACGTGTAGATGGTGTGGCCATGTCTCTGCTGCCCATGTCCTTCTACAGGGTAGTAGTCGTGGGTTTGGAAGCTGCTGTCTAAGGACCCTTCATGAATTTCTGTATTTTTTAATGGTACACACTGCTGCTACTGAGCATCGGTGCTAGAATAAGTGATAAGCATGGATGTGGTGTCAGTCACGTTGGATGCTTTGTTCTGGAGGGTGTTAAGCTCCTTGAGTGTTGTTAGAGCTGCAACTGTCCAGACAACTAGGGAGTGAGGAGATGCAAATGGTGCTGAACATTGTGCAATCATCAGTGAACATCCCCACTTCTAACCTTATAATGGAAGCAACGTCGTTGATAAAGCATTTGAAGATGTTTGGACCAAGGACGCTACCCTGAGGATCTCCTGCAAAGATGTCCTAGAGCTGAGATGACTGTCCTCCTGTCACTACAGTCTCATCCTATATGTCAGGTATGACTCCAACCAGCAGAGAGTTTACCTGCTGATACCCAGTTACTCCAGTTTTACTAGGGCTCCTTGATGCCACATTCGGTCAAATGCGGACTTGATGTCAAGGGTTATGATTCTCACCTCACATCTGGAATTCAGCTCCTTCTTTCCATGTTTAAATAAAGACTGTAATGAGGTCAAGAGTTGACTGGACCTGGTGGAACCCAAACTGGGTGTCACTGAGTAGGCAGAAGTGGGTACTGCAGATGCTGGAGATTAGAGTCAAGATGAGAGTGGCGTTGGAAAAGCACAGCAGGTCATGCAGCATCCGAGGAACAGGAAAATCGATGTTTTGGGCAAAAGCCCTTCATCAGGTCCAACCAGAGTTAAGCAGGTGCTGCGTAATAGCAGTGTTGGTGACACCTTCCATCACTTTACTGACGAACAAGAGCAGACTGGTGGGGCAGTAATTGACCAGGTTTGATTCATCCTGCTTTTTGTGTATATGATGTACCAATTTTCCAAATTGTTGGGTTGCAGCCACAGTGGAACAGTCCAGTAGGAGACCAGCACATTCTGGAAATAAAGTCTTCAATACTATTGCTGGAACGTTGACAGGGCATCTTTCATTTGAAGTATCCAGTTCTTCCAATCATTTCTTCATATTAGATATTAGAATTGAATTGATTGAAGTTGGCATCTGTGATGCTGGGGAGCACTGGAGGAGATTGAGGTGGATCATCTGCTTGGCTCTTCTGGCTGAAGATTATTGTGAATATTTCAGCCTTATCTTTTGCACTGATGTGTTGGGCTCTTCCATCATTCAGGATGGGAATATTTGAATATCTCTTTCTCTAGTGAGTTGTTTAATTGTGTATTACCTTTCACCATTTGATTTAACTAGATCTGACAAGAAGTTAGATTGGATCTGTTAATTATGGAACCACTTAGTTCTGTCTTATGCTGTTTGGCATGCAAGTAGTTCTTCAAAGCTTTATTAAGTTGACCCCTCATTTTTAGGAATGATTGATGCTGCTCCTGGCATGCCCTCCTGCACTCCTTCATTGAACCAGGTTGATCCCTGGTTTGATAGTAATTTCAAGTGTGAGGTATACCTGGCCATGAGGTTGCATATTGTGTTGGAGAATAATTCTGCTTCAGCTGTTGGACCACAGTGCCTCATGGATGACCAATCTTGAGTTGGTAAATCTCTTCGGAGTTTGTCCCATTTAGCATGGTGATAGTACCACACTACACATATTTTCATTGTGAAGGCAGGACTTCATCTGCACAGGAACTGTGTGTGGTCACTCTTACCAAAACTATCATGGACAGATGCATCTGCAGCTGGCAGATTGGTCAGGATCAGGTCAAGTATGTTTTTCCCTCTTGTTGATTCCTCCATCACCTGCTGCAGATCCAGTCTAGTGGCTATGTCCTTTAGGATCCGACCAGCTCAATCATTAGTGCTGCTGCTGAATCACTCTTGGTAGTGGATGCTGAAATCTGCCATCCAGAGTACATGTTCTACCCTTGCCACTCTCAATGCTTCCTTACAAGTGTTGCTCAACATGGAGGAGTACTGATATATCAGCCAAGGGAGGAAAGTATTTGGTAATCCCGGGAGGTTTCCTTGTCCATGCTTAAGCTAAGGTCATAAGATGTCATGGAGTTTGGAGGACTCCCAAGGCAATTCCCTACCTACTACAGACCACCATGTGCCATTTCTGCTGGGTCAGTCCTACTGGAGGGACAAGACATACGAAGGGATTGTGACTGTGGTATCTGAGACATTGTCTGTAGGGTCTAATTCTGGATATGACTATATCAGGCTGTTGCTTGACTAGTCTTTGAGACAACTCTTCCAGTTTAGGCCCTCGACCCCAGGTGTTAGAGAGGGAGACTTTTTAGAGTCAACTGGACTGGGTTTGCCATTGTCTTTTCTTCTTTAGTCAATACCAGATCATCAGAATTTTATCATGTTCCAATTTGTAATGATGTCTCCTTATTTATAATGTCCAATTACTATAGGGTCCTATGTAAATGTTATTTAAAAGTAAAGATATTATGCAGAAGGGTCACTGGACCCAGAATTAAACTCTGCTTTCTCTCCA
Source organism: Chiloscyllium punctatum (assembly GCF_047496795.1). Lineage (NCBI taxonomy): Eukaryota > Metazoa > Chordata > Chondrichthyes > Orectolobiformes > Hemiscylliidae > Chiloscyllium > Chiloscyllium punctatum. The sequence continues at coordinate 43,365,961 of NC_092750.1, read as the reverse complement.
CAGATGCTGTCAGACTTGTTGGGTTTCTCCAAAAATTTCTGTTTTTATTTCAGATTTTCAGCATTCACAGTTTTTTGTTTTATTGGATACACTTCGTATTTTTTGATGTGCAAACATTTATATGAACTTATGGCATTTACAAATGTAAATATTTCAGATATTTCAGCATAAAATAGAAAATCTTACAGCAACATTGTTATTATTCTTTAAGAGATGAAAAATGATAAAATGTAAACCTCTAGAAAATATGACAATTTCCACAGACAATTCAGCAAAGTGAAGCCATAACACATCACTTTCTTGAATATTTCATGCACTAATCCCTCAAAATGTGGTCAATTAAGATTCCTTATATTTAGCTTAATAGAACTGTACATATCAAGGTACGCTATTGATAAAGAAATGATACCAAAACTTCAAAAGCATTTAACAAACAAGAAGAATTTCTGATTGCGACATTTTGAATACATTAAAAAGAAGTAAGAAACATACAGAAAAAAATATTCCATTTGCTGTCCTTTTGGGTCTAATGGATCATTGGTGTTAAGACAATGAAAATAATTTTAAAACTAATCATTATCGGGAGGGTGGTCAATAAAATCAACAGATAGCACTGAAGATTTGTCACCAACATCTCCTCCTGCACCTCACCCCTCATTAATTCGCAATCTCTTGGACGCAGGTTTGCTTGCTAAACTGGAAGGTTCATTTTCAGATGTTTCATCACCATGCTCTGGAATATCTTCAGTGAGCCTCCAGATGAAGCTTCTCAAATATTCACAATCTCTATTATCCATGATGACAAAACTACTTCATGTTTCACATCTTACTAATTTTCCTTCTTAACATAAATTTAGCAAAACCTAATAAAAGGGAAAAGTGAAACCTAAATTGGTTGTGAAAAATATATTTACTTGATGGATAGCATATTGTTGAGAGTTAACTCACTATTTTACAATTCTGGGGACATATATCCATTCCAGCTGAGACTGAGCAGAGCAGCTTGGATATTGTTAAGATAATGGGTTAGAAGCAGACATTTTTATCCCTTATTTCCAAATGTGTTTCTTAAAAGAGGACTGCTACAAAGACAAAGTTACTGCAGGTGTAAACTCAATGGCTAGCTGGCTGGCTGCCTGGCTGGCAGACATTCTGTGTGAGACAGATGGGATGTAAGGCCTAAATGTGACAAAGAAACATCAAACATAGAGAGAGCAACTTGAGATAATGAGGGATTAATAGCCATCTGTCCAACAGTAAGCTATCCTCAGTGGATTATGTCTGAAACTGCAGATACATTTTGTGTTTGTTTCCCTTAAAGAATACACAGGAAAAGGGGTTTAAAAGCTTGTTTTGCCTCGATCAGAGGGTGTTACTGGAACTGATGCTTCTTGGGTGTATTAGCCTGGATTTGGACTCTAGCATGCTGTGAAATTTGAAGACTCATATCCTAGTCACCCCTGAGTTGCAGGTAAAGACTCTCTCGCTCTCTATGTGCTAGAAGTCAGTTAGCTAAGAGACAGATAAAAGGACTACAGCATAACAAAAGGACTCCCTGTCACTGTGAATGATGGAATTCAATCATGATCAAACTTAATCAGTACAATTGAATCTCAACTTTCTACAAAACTAAGGATCATGAAACTAACTAATCTTAATGCAACTGGTAATCTCCACTGCAAATAGCTGCAGAATTCAACTGTTCACTCTTCATTAGTATTTCAGAGGCTGATTGCAAATTTGTTTGTTTTTGGACATCTCTCATCCTATTGTGTGTAAATGTGTTATATTATATTATATTACTTCTTGCATGTAGTAACTAATAAACTCACTTTTTGATCAATTCAAGAAAGGCTGGTTAAATTGGCTCCTTTTAAAATATAAGCTAATTTGTTGTCTGGGAAAAATATAACAACAAAGGAAGATTTTTAAAAAAAATTTACAACAAACAATGTGTGTGGGTGCACTCGAGATGGTTGACACTGCAGGATGGCCAGGCAGTAGTACCCTGCATGCCCGTGTAGCCAACATATCATCTGTTCGAGGACAATGTTTTTCCTCTGTGAAGACCAGGTTACCAGTTGCAGATAGAGCCCCCTCTCACACGTCAGTTCACTTACGACTCCACCCCCTTCATCATTCCAAATCCCTTCTCCCCAATATTGTGTGCTATCCAAGTGTTTCATGATTGACCTGACAGTGAATTGAATTGAATTGAATTTATTGTCACGTGTACCGAGGCACAGTGAAAAGCTTTGTCTTGTGACCAAAACAGGCAGATCACAGAGTTAAGTAGCATAGCTAGTAAATAATAGGTAAACAGTGGCAAAAACAAAAACACAGGTACATGCAAATGTTAAGGGTTTGTGAGTCCATTCAGTATTCTAACAACAGTAGGGTAGAAACTGTTTCAAAACTGGCTGGTGCATGTGTTTAGGCTTCTGTACCTTCTCCCTGGTGGTAGAAGTTGTAGAAAAACATCGCCAGAGTGGGATGGATCTTTGAGAATGCTGACGGCCTTTCCTTGACAGCAGACCTGGTAGATGGATTCTATAGATGGGCGGTTGGCCTGTGTGATTGTCCAGGCCAAGTTCACTGCTCTCTGTAATTGTCTCTGATCTTGAATGGTACAGTTGCCATACCAGACAGTGATACATCCAGACAGATGCTCTTGATGGCACACCTATAAAAGTTGGCAAGGGTATTCACAGTCATGTGAAATTTCTTCAGCTGCCTGAGGAAGAAGAGATATTGTTGGGCCTTTGTAACCAGTGCATCCACATGAAAAGTCCAAGAAAGCTAGTTGTGGATGACCACTGCCAGGAGCTTGACATTCTCCAATTGTTCCACCTCTGTGCGCTTCATGTGTCAGGGGGCAAAAGTCAATATTGGGTTCCTTGGTTTTGCTGGCATTGAGAGCTAGGTTGTTCTCAGTGCACCATTTTTCCAGGTCTTCCACCTCCCTGTTTCACCACCATTTGAGATTCGACCAACTATGGTGGTGTCATCAGTGAACTTGCAAATGGCATTAGTCTGGTATTTGACAACACAGTCGTGGGTATACAGTGAGTACAGTAGGGGGCTGAGTACGCACCCCGGTGGGCTCCAGTGTTGAGTGTTAGTGAGGATGAAGTATTATCCCCAATCTTCACTGATTGTGGCCTGCGGGTCAGGAAATGAAGGATCCAGTTGCAGAGAGGGGGGCTTAGTCCAAGATCACTAAGTTTAGTAATCAGTCTTGAGGGGATAATAGTGTTGAAGGCTGAACTGTCGTCAATGACTAGGATTCTTATGTAGCTGTTCTTGGTGTCAAGATGTTCTCAGGAGGCATGAAAGGCAAGTGATATGGCATCTAACGTGGATCTTTTGGTCCAATAGGCAAATTGGAGGGGTTAGAGTAGTGGAGAGGCTGAAGTTGATTAATGCCATGACCAGCCTTTCAAAGCACTTCATGACCACTGAAGTTAGGGCCACTGGGTGGTAGTCGTTGAGACATGCTGCATGAGCCTTCTTAGGCATAGGGATGATATTGGCCATCTTGAAACAGGCAGGGACAGTGGCTTACTGCAGAGAGAGGTTCAAGATATCCGATAAGACCGCTGCCAATTGATCTGCGCATGATCTGAGTGCACAGCCTTTTACTCCGTCTGGTCCCATTACTTTCCTTGGATTCACAAGAAGGAAAGGTGATCTGACCTCTGATGCAGTGACAGTTGGGATAGGTTCATCAGGACTTGTCAGAATGGGTGTTACCTCTCCGCCAATATTCTGCTCAATGTGAGCATAGAAAGTGTTGAAACGATCTGGGAGGGATGTGTCATCGTCTGCTATCTTGCAATATCTTTTTTTAGCTCCTCTGATGTCATTCAGTCCTTGCCATAGTCGCCGGGTCTGGGTCTCTAGTTTGGATTGATATTGGTCCTTGGCTGTCTTAGTGGCTCTGCGAAGGTCATTTTTGGATTCCTTATATTTGAGTGGGCCTCCTTATCTGAGCAGTCTTCTGAGAGGTTTTCTGTGAGAGACTTTTACCCTCAGCATTAGCACGGCACTGAGACCTCTAACATCAGCATTCTAGGGGCCCATTCCATTCACCCCGTAGGCTTTGTACTTTCCTAGGTCATCACCCAAACTGTGTACATGTGGCAAAAACTTCCTACTTGTCCATTCTTCCTCCAGCCCCCTGCCCTCTCTCATGTATGTGAATGGTGGTGGTGTGACAATCAGGGCCCACCCCATCAAGCAAACTGAGCTGTCAACTGGTAGATTTTCCGGACTGTGACAGATCTTCCTCTGCATTGCCTCTTAGAGAGACCAAGGAATGACCATAACCTGCTCCCTGGAGCACAGGGGCATGATACCTCTGTGTAATAATATCCTGATCATGGGCTTGACTGTAGCCAAAGCCTACAGCTGTGTGGGAGGCTATCCTTGACTAACTCAGCTAGCCAACTGTCCCCTGATCCCAAACTTGATGGGTGCTCATCATGGGCTTCATTGCAGACTACTCCCCTGAGGCACTTAGACATGTCCCACTGCATTTTTTGTAAAAGAGTTTGGATTTTAAACCAGCAGTACATCAGTATTGGCCTACATTTTGTGAAGGTGTTTCATAATTAACTATGTCAGTCTTTCCAGAACTATAATTTTAAATCAATATGTGTCAGAGAGCAGATGACTGCAGGTCTTGGGCAGAGAATGGAATTTGTTTATTTTGTTTGGTTTGTTTGGATTTTTGTGGAGTTTTGTGACAGGAGAGAGAAGCCATTGAAATGCATTAACTTGCTTTTGGATTTAGAACAATCAAGGATTAGTTGTAACTTAGAAAAATTAAGAGAATGGAATGTTTTTGGATAGTTTGAAAGAGTCTTGACTGAAGTCTGATGCAAATATTTCTCCCAGAAAAAAATATATTGTTCAAAGTTATTAAGGAAATAAACCACCTCAGTGAAAGAGTTCAGTTTGTTAAACTTTCAGGTCAAGAGTGTTTGGTTAGAAATCTTCATGGATTATTAAAATAGCAGAGAAGTCCAAAATCTCAGATGTGAGAATGTTCAAGAAAAGGACTTTACAGGTGACAGGATTGAACAGTAATTAAGTAATTATGTTACCTAAAGGAAAAGTTTGGCCTCGATTAGAGTGGTGCTGGAAAAGCACAGCAGGTCAGGCAGCATCCGAGGACAGGAAAATCCCTGATGAAGGGCTTTTGCCTGAAACATCGATTTTCCTGCTCTTCGGATGCTGCCTGACCTGCTGTGCTTTTCCAGCACCACTCTAATCGAGACTCTGATCTCCAGCATCTGTAGTCCTCACTTTTGTCTAAAGGAAAATTTTGACCAACTGCAAAGTGATCGTGTTGAGAAGTAGAATGGACCTTGTTTTGCCATGTATTTTGAATCTTGCAAACTGTGTTAAAATTAGATAGCTGGGCTTGTTTTACTTTTATGCATACTTCTTTTGTGTAATAAACTTTTGTTTTATTGCGAAAACAAATCTGCAGCCTGATGTGCTTATGTTTCAGTGAAAGTCCTCCATGTTAAAAAGAAAAGCTATGAAGCTAGATTTCATTCATGGATTCCAGATCTGGGATTCTCGGGATTTCATTTCTGGTTTTCTTAAATTCTGAGATCTGATTTGTCCAGAGTAACATTAACTGGGATCCTCAGTGGTCTCCAAGAAACCTATTGATGTCAGGTAGACCAAGCAGCCACTGGACAAAGTGTCGAGCATTTTTGCTGACTGTGTGGCTATGAAGTCTACACATTCCTGATGAAGGGCTTATGCCCAAAATGTCGATTTTCCTGCTCCGTGAAGGCTGTCTGACCTACTGTGTTTTTCCAGTGCCACACTTTTCGACGCTGACTCTCCAGCATCTGCAGTCCTCACTTTCTCCTATGAAGTCTATAGCCAGACAAGTTCAGCCAGTGGAGGCTGAGGTGGCACTGAAAACAGCAGAGCTTCGGTCTCTGAAACTAGTCCAGAAACCCCAATGGGATAATAAAGAAAACCTTTTTGGTGGTGGCACAACAAACTGACCTGCTGTTAAAAACACTAGCCCAGACTGCTCACACTGAAGCTGAGGCAGGAGCAATTCTTGAATTGACTGAATTTATCACCCAGATTGTAGCAGTGCTGTACATTGTGATAGTATGTTTGTGCATGCATACAGGGAGGCATGAGATTGTCAAATGTATCATAACTCTGATTTGAGAAAGCATCAATATAATTGGCTACCACTTGGTCTCTTCTATTGGCCAATAATGATATAACTGTTATGTGTGGAACTGTATCTTGCCAAAGTATGTCCACCATTGAAAGGCACAAGTTAGTAGTGTGAGTAAATAATCACTACTTGTCTAAATGAGGACAGCTTCAAGGCCTAGGCAAAGTACTATTCTGAAGAGTAATCATTGGACTCAAAATGGTAACTCAAGTTTTCTCTTCACAAATGCTGCCAAACCTGCTGGATTTCTCAGGAACTCTCTATTCACTGCAGTATTTTATATTTATTAAAGTGGCATACTTAATTGGTACTCCATCCTTCACCTTAAATGGTCATTCCTTCCTTCACAAGTGCACAGTGGCAACAGTATGCAACATACCTAACATCTATTTGCTGCAGCACCTCACTTCTTCAACCCTCAATGTCTTCCATCTAGAAGGACAAGGGCAACAGATGCATAGAAAAACATCTACTCCCCTCCAGAACATTCACTATTCTTACTTGAAACAATATCATCATTTTTTCACTATTACTCAGAACTACACAAAAATGTGTGTTCAAGTTTTGGAGATGATCTTGAATCCATAACCTTCCAACTCAGAGATAGATGGGCTATTAGATGAGCCACAGCTGATACCATATTATGAACTATTAGACAATATTTAGAAATTTTGAATCTAAGTAGTCTATTAAAAATGGTGACTGCAAATCAGATGATCATTGACATCTAGTCAGATAGTCCTGAGTTCCAATCAATACCAAAGTAAGTATGGACATTTACATCTATCCGAGGAATTCACACAAACTTCTGCTTAAGGTTGGGCCATCGAAAACAGAACTACAGCACTCCAACTGACTCACCTTTTTATCTCACAGAGAAAAGAAATATTGGAAGTTAATGTGTACTAGAAAAATGTGAAATGAGTCCCACTGTTATTTCATTGATTATGGTGGTATCCTATTCAATAAGACTGGATGAATTTCAAAGTGTCAAATGACCATTCAAGATGCGCAATCAAACATCACTTTTCTTTAGCCAAGAGACTGAATTTGTACAAATCACTTGATGAATGTTCCCAAGTTTTCTGCCTGTATTTTAAACAGCAAAAGCTGCTTGCAAAGTCAGACTTCACCAGATACATAATTGAAACAGTTGTAAGTCAACCAAGTGAGGTAATAAACAGCAATAACTTGAAAGTGGAAGAACTCTCTTCAAGCTCATCTGGCAATGAAACTCTTGGCACAGCTTAATGAGCATCATCTTTCAGACCTTCACTTCAACTCATTAAAGAAACTTGGAACAGTCACTCTCAGGACAAGAGAACAAACACATCTCACATACAAACAATTCAATCCTGTGAGTAGTTAGTTACAAGTTCATTTTGTCTTTGTCACCATGTAAATAACTCTTATTTTCCTGGTGATCATGTCTTGGAGGTGCTGGTGTTAGACTGGGGTGGACAAAGTTAAAAATCACACAGCACCAGGTTATAGTTCAAAGCGTTTATTTGGAAGCACTAGCTTTCAGAGCACTGCTCCCTCATCAGGGGTGCGCCGAAAGCTAGTGCTTCCAAATAAACCTGTTGGACTATAACCTGGTGTTGTGTGATTTTTAACTTTTTCATGGTGACCTGTGCTACAATTGACATGGGTATGTTTTATGCTGATAATGGAAAATTAGGGATTTTTGTTCGCTGCAATATTGGCAGTCGTTTTAAATATTGCAATGTCCAGTTCTTTCAAACTCAGGATTCTATTACAATGCAACCACAATGCAATACTACACGTGACCTTTTATTTCAGTTTCTTTTTTATGTGTGGCATTCCTAAACAAAATGCAAAAGTCAATTCTTGATGCAAAAGACTGTGGTCTCAGATTTATAGTGTAAAAGGTAAAATGTGTGGAACTGCAGCCTTTGTTCCTTCACCTTGTCATTTGCAAGCACATTAGGAATTGTGTAACACTACCATTTCTGAATTGCATCTCAAGTTGTGATGTCTGATGTGAAAGCAACACGATTTCTTCACCAAGCAAACTGTGATTTCAAAATGCAAATACTCAAAGTAAAAGGGATGAAAATGGAAACTGTATTCCTAATTGTCACACTAAGTATGTAATACATAACACTCCAACTTACAGTACACCAGAAAGCACAATATTGCATTCAGATCAACGTGACCCTGAATGCAGTTTTACTGTAGCCAGCAACAAACTGCATTCATTTCCGTTCATATTTGTAGCTACAGTTCAGTACTATTAGATCACATCAGCTTTGATCTCAACATAAATATATTCAACAAACTATTTAAGAAATTGTCAAGAAATACAAAATCAACTTAAACCTACTGCATCTATAGCATGTCTATAGGTTTTAATTTTCAAATTATGAAACAACTGTGGAGAAAGTGAAACATTTGAGCTGCTTAACATAAATAATCCAACTGGAAAGCTGCTAATAAAGCACAGTAATATGGGATTGTGGAGATGTGAAAGGATTAATAAATTAATTCTGCTTGTGTGTTTCAGTGAATTGCTGTTGGTGCAACAATTTACAACAAAAACATATTTAACTCAGATAACTTATTTTATGCTGAGAAAAATAATGAAACATATGTCAACACTACCTATTCATCTGGTAGTGAGATTGAAAGCTCTTCATTTGTGACACTGGTTCAATGTAATGCCAGTGACCCACTGGCAGATTTCCTGCCCTTTAAGAGCTCTTGCTTCAAAAAAATGTTTTGGTGCTCTAATAGGTTATTGGCATAGCTTAGTTACTGCTGTGAAAATGTCATCTGCACACAGCTAAGGAAGTTATGTCCTGCCAAGTACATCCTATGCAGTGCCAGCAGGATTGGTTCCAGTACTATTCTTGAGAGGAACCTCTGACAGCAAATGAATTGCAACTGTGACCCAGAACACAAAAGTAAACAGAATGTCACAGAACAAGCAAAGGTTTTGAACAATTGACAGAATGACAAATCAGAGTCTACAACTACAAGAAAGAATTTAGATGTTGAACGCATACATGTTTCCTACTGCTGGTATTAAGTGTGCTTGCCTTTTATACAACAGGCATAGAAATTAAATACATCCCTCAACTTTATTATAAATCAGATTTATTCCTTGTGTAATTCTTCCAACGATATTTGTGTCACCATGACATTTCCTCTTTATTCTCTGTTTGGATGATAAGTTATTTAAATTTGGATGATATATGGTGTATTGCATGATTTGACAATGAATGTATTTAGATATTTTTAAAGAATTTAGTCATCTCTTGACAACTGTTATTGTAACTGTCATTATTGTAATTGTCATTGTCATTATGGCTTGGAAAGGGTGGACGCTAGGAAATTGTTTCCGTTAGGTGAGGAGACTAAGACCCGTGGACACAGCCTTAGAATTAGAGGGGGTAAATTCAGAACAGAAGTGCAGAGACATTTCTTCAGCCAGAGAGTGGTGGGCCTGTGGAATTCATTGCCACGGAGTGCAGTGAAGGCCAGGATGCTAAATGTCTTCAAGGCAGAGATTGATAAATTCTTGATGTCACAAGGAATTAAGGGCTACGGGGAGAATGCGGGTAAGTGGAGTTGAAATGCCCATCAGCCATGATTGAATGGCGGAGTGGACTCGATGGACCAAATGGCCTTACTTCCACTCCTATGTCTTATGGTCTTATGGTCTTATGAGCAGCAATTAATCCCACAAGAAATTATAAGGCTTTCAAACTGGTCTCTGGTAAATGCACCCAGTGTGATTATTCCAACAGATAGGCTTGCAGCACTAGCCTATAAAAATGACTGACTGTTAAAAATGAAAATATATTTTGATCCACTATGGTATAAAAATGAACAATTTTGTAACTTCTTGTAAATGAGGCATAAGCTTAACATTTGAAGAGAAGTCCCACATTTCAAATTACAGTCAAGGATGCCAATTTATTTAATAGGTATTAAGGTATGGTACAGAGGTAATTAGAAACAGCATTATCTTTTTCTCTTACTAAATCTTGAAACAAGAGCATGCTTTTTTTTACATTTGAAGATTAGCTGCAATGATTAGAATGTTATCAGATGTGAAATAGACAACATCAGTTCTCAATGGCAGAATACAATGGATAATAGTGTAGGAGCCAACTATTCTGAAAGCTTTCTGTAATTTTAGGACGTAGATTAAAGCCCAGACGTGGGATAAAGGATGTAGGTTCTGTCTGCAGTGATTAGGTTTTGAAAAGAAGGCAATGTATTTGTACCAACAATAGCTTTCTTAGTGACTAACATGGCATGTCACTGTGAAGTATTTTTATTTGGGTATTTCTGACACTTTGAGACAATCTGAAAATTTCCTTTTGAGGCAGAACTGCAGGTAAATCCATAAACTTGAAGATTGATGTTCAATGTTGGCATCCTGCCCCAAGCTGCAACAGAATTCAGAGACTGAACTAAAAGTTGAAATGTCACAATATGTGCTTTATTCATTTATGGAATTTGGGTGTCACTGCTAAGGCCAACCACCTTCTGGAGGTGGTGGTAAACCATATTCTTGAATTTAATTGAATGGCTAGCTAGACTATTTCAGAGGGCAGCTAAGAGAGAAGACAGTGGTGGAGGGTTGTTTTTCAGACTGGAGGCCTGTGACCAGTGGAGTGCCACAAGGATCAGTGATGGGTCCTCTACTTTTTGTTATTTACATAAATGATTTGGATGCGAGCATAAGAGGTACAGTTAGTAAGTTTGCAGATGACACCAAAATTGGAGGTGTAGTGGACAGTAAAGAGGCTTACCTCAGATTACAACAGGATCTTGACCAGATGGGCCAATGGGCTGAGAAGTGGCAGATAGAGTTTAATTCAGATAAATGCGAGGTGCTGCATTTTGGGAAAGCAAATCTTAGCAGGACTTATACACTTAATGGTAAGGTCCTAGGGAGTGTTGCTGAACAAAGAGACCTTGGGGTGCAGGTTCATAGCTCCTTGAAAGTGGAGTCGCAGGTAGATAGGGTAGTGAAGAATGCATTTGGTATGCTTTCCTTTATTGGTCAGAGTATTGAGTACAGAAGTTGGGAGGTCATGTTGCAGCTGTGCAGGACATTGGTTAAGCCACTGTTGGAATATTGCATGCAATTCTGGTCTCCTTCCTATCGGAAAGATGTTGTGAAACTTGAAAGGGTTCAAAAAAGATTTACAAGGATGTTGCCAGGGTTGGAGGATATGAACTATAGGGAGAGGCTGATCAGGCTGGGGCTGTTTTGCCTGGAGCATTGGAGGCTGAGAGGCAACCTTATAGAGGTTTACAAAGTATTGAGGGGCATGTATAGGGTAAATAGACAGAGTCTTTTCCCTGGGGTGTGGGAGTCCAGAACTAGAGGGCATAGGTTTAGGGTGAGAGGGGAAAGATATAAAAGAGACCTAAGGGGTAACTTTTTCACACAGAGGGTGGTACGTGTATGGAAGCTGCCAGCGGGAGTGGTAGAGGCTGGTACAATTGCAACATTTAAGAGACATTTAGATGGGTATATGAATAGGAAGGATTTGGAGGGATATGGGGTGGATGCTGGCAGGTGGGACTAGATTGGATTGGGATATCTGGTTGGCATGGAACGGGTTGGACCAAAGGGTCTGTTTCCATGCTGTACATTTCTATGACTCTATGACTCTAAGTCAACTAGATTGCTGCAGGTCTGGAGTCACATATAACACAGGCTAGTTAAGAATAGCAGTTTTCCTTTTTGAAAGGATTTTGTAATACAAGATGGCGGTTTTACAATTCACTAGTTTCATGGTCAGCATGTTTTTATTTGATTAGGAATGGTGGGTGTCACTGACTAACCATCAATTGTTGTCCTTCCCTAATTGCCTTTGAAAAGGTGTTGGTCAGCTGACTTCTTGAACCCCTGCATTCCTTTAAGTGTAGGTACACCCTCAGTGTGGTTAAGAAGGGAGTTTGAAGTCAAGTCAGGATCGTGTCGATTTGGAGAGGACCTTTGTGGTGTTACCATGATCACAGTGAAAATGGTATTCAACAAGTCAGCCTGAAACGTTCATGAATTGAATATGGTTTTAAAAGGGACACTACTGATGTGAAATGCTTGATATGATCACCTGTGAGGTCTGGCAACCCAAATGGAATATACAGAACCACTGGCATCAATATTATGATCTTAATCAGGAAGTACTGAAACTTTGTGCATGAAGCATCAAGAAATTTGCATCTCTTATTTTATTTACACATGAGTGATAATTTCACATAATTGAGTTTAAAGCTTACCTATGTAGTTCAGTTTGAAAATGAATGGTGCTTGATTTCATGTACACAAATGAACCATATTTCAGTATTTTGCTTTGTTTAGCAAAGGAAAGATAAAACAATATGAACTGACAACAGCAAGGATATTGAAAGTTCTTCCCTCTCGCTCAAGCTCAGAAATCAAAGTTGATGAAAAAGCAACGTGAAAAAACTCTGTGCGCTAACAAGTCAAGATTATCAGCAAGCATAGCCAGATTTAAGGAAACAGAACAACAGTTATAGCACTGGAACTCAGTTTTCACCCACAATTCAAGGAGTCAAAAGCCTTAAAATGCAATTGTCATTTCCTTGTTGTCTGTACTAGATACAATTTCCCCTTTTTTCATTAGCTTATAAACTATGTTTTGTATGTGTTTGATGTAGTTTCTTGTTTTCTTGGGTTTAATTGTCAATCGGACCAATTTAATAAATATTTTGGAGAGTCAGAAAATGATTACTCACTGTAAAATTACCAGTCTCTGACCTGCTATTCTAGCCACAGTATTTATATGACTCATCCATTTTGTTTTCTGGTCTATCTTTGCTCCTCCAGGATGTTGATAGTGGAGGATTCTACAGTAGTAACATCATTGAATGCTTGAATACGTTGGAATTATATTTTCTACATTTTTGGTCTGGTTAAGCAAGTTTAATTGAGGTAAGACAGCTACTTGCTAAAAAAATATTGTTGCAAATGAGCAAGAAGAGGTTAAAAAAGAGTAGAGTCAATAATCTCCCCTCACCTAGTCATGACAATATTCCCATTCTTCTGCTGTTGTTGTTCTTCTACATGGTAGATGTTATAGATTTGAGAGGTGCTGGAGGTGCAGTCCAGGTAAGTTGTAGAAGGTACTGTGCATTGGCACTAAAGGGTGTGAATTTTGAAGGCAAGATGCCAATCAAAGGTGGAAGACTCTGTCCTGGATGCTTTCGTGCTTCTTGAGTGTTGTTGGAACTGTATTCATCCATGCAATTGGCAAGTATTCCATTGCACTCCAAACTTGTGCTTTGTAGATGTAGGCAAGCACTGGAGAGACAGAACATGATTACTCACTTTGGAATTACCAACCTTTGATCTGCTATTCTAGCCACAGTATTTATATGATTAGTCCAGTTTGTTTTCTGGTCTGTGTTCACTCCCCAGGATGTTGAAATTGGAGGATTCAACGATAGTAATGTCTTTGAATGCCAAGCTTTTTCCAAGTTTGCTGCAAGCTTTCAAATTAAGATTGTCTTTAATTAACTGAATTGAACGTCTTCACTTTAGTGATGGGATTTGAATTCATGCCCCTGAATCACTAGTCCTGGCTCCTAGATTGCTAATTCAGTAGCAAAACCTATGCTACATTACCAAACTGCAACAATTATTTTTTTAAAAACTGAACAAACTATTTACCTGAAACCTGAAAAAATTAAAACCTACATTTTAATCAACTTGCAATTTTTTAAAAATTCATTTATTATTAAAAATGTAGAGCTCTAAAGACTAGATTAACTAAGTATAAAATGTTGAGAACAGGGGTGACCAAAGGTCACAGAAAAAGTTTTGAGCAGGTTTTCAAAGAAGGATGGACGGGAATGAAAGACAACATTAAAATAATTAACTTTAATCATGAAAAAGACATGAACAAAAGTTTCAGTCGGACAATTGCTAAGGAAAGATGTCAGATAGACAATATTCAGAAATTGAAATTGTCCTAGTGATGGGTCCAACAAGATTAGATTAGATTCCCTACAGTGTGGAAACAGGCCCTTTGGCCCAATCAATCCATACCGACCCTCCGAAGAGGAACCAAACCAAACGCATTTCCCTCTGAATGATGCACCTAAGACTATAGGCAATTTAGTGTGGCCAATTCACCCTGACCTACACATGTTTAGACAGTGGGAAGAAACCAGAGCACCTGGAGGAAACGCACACAGACACTGGGAGAATGTGCAAACTCCACACAGACAGTTGCCCGAGGCTGGAATCAAACCTGGGACCCTGGTGCTGTGAGGCAGCAGTGCTAACCATTGAACTATCATGCTGCCCCTAAGACACCAAGGCTGCAAGCTGGCCAAGTAAACATTAAAAAGGATTAAAACAACTGAAAGTGACTGAAGTTCCTAGCAGACACCCTAAACAATGTAATTAGTCTTTCCCAAATATTGAACTGATTGCAGTTCTAAGTGATCCAGAATCAACCAGTCTATCAATCCACAATGCAGTTGACAGAACCATAAATGTCATTATCAAGTATAACTGGCCATTACTGGGTTACATATAGAAGCTAACTGTTGGGGTCTGCAGTGGAAAGTCTGACATGTGGGATGTGGAAAGGAACCGAAGAGTGTTGACCAAAGAGAGATTCAGACAAGGAGTTATATACAAGGAACATAAGGATTTGGAGGAAGCAACAAATTTAAGTACTTTAGGTAGGAGACAAGATTTAGCGACACACTGATAATTTTCAACAGAATGTCCATTATTGAGTAACAGAGGCTGCAAAAACAACTGTATTAGAAAGGATTGGTGGCTGAGCAAAGGGAGGCAGTGAAAATGTCAGTTGCCATTGGATTCAAGAAGGTAGACTGGAGTTGAGTTCGAAGAACACCCATTAAGAACATTAAACAAATTTACAGGGCGGATTTTCCTTTTTTTTAGCTAAGTGTAAGCTAGTTGGAGAGATTTCTTCCTGTCCTTACCAAATGGCCTCATTACCTACATACCTGGTCCCTACAGCACCCATCACATCCAATTTTAGCCCCATTTTACCACATTATTCCCAAATCAGCTCACTCAGCAGAAAGCGTCTAATGGAAGAGTGGCATCTCTTGCATTCACACCATCTTTAAAAAATGGGAATAGTCAGCCCCACTTCATAAATAGTGTGCTATTGGAAGGATGTAAATGTGTTGCAGGCAGTCCAGAGGAGGTTTACTAGAGTAAAATTTGTATGAGTTGACTCATGAGACTAGGTTGGATAGTATGGACTTATTCCATTGCAGTTTAGAAGAGTTTGGTTGACTTGAAGCATATAAGGTCCTGAATAGTCTTGAAAAGGTGAACATAGAAAGGGTAGGTCCTCTTCTGGGGGTGATCTGAACTAGGGAACACTATCTAAACATTAGGGCCTCACTCTGTTAGGACAGAGATGAACATTTTATTCTTTTGGAGGATTGTGTGACTTTGAACCTCTCTGCATCAGAAGGCAATGAAGCAGAGATGGATAGTATCTTATCCAGCAAGATAATCACACACATTGAGGATAGACAGAAGTATGGAATCTGAAACAAAATTAGATCAGCCATGATCTTATTGATTGTGGAGCAGGTTCGAGGGCTAAATGGTCTACTACTCCTAATTTGCATGCTTTTATGTTACTAAGACTCTGAAGAGAACCATGGATTTACATTTGTATGGAATGATATTCTGCCATACCTAGTCAAACCTGCAAGACATTTTTAGATTGGGTGGAGCTTCAGCAAAGCCATTTCAAAAACATTATCTTGTAATGGTGGTTGCCTTTACTCAGTAAGGGAGAAATAAGAAATGCAAACTACTGATAAAGTATCAATTTCTGCAAGATAAATCATTACCATAATAGACCAAATTGTTGCGAAAATGTTATACTTTATTGATGCAATCTGATATTGGATGTTTCATGTTTAGTTTATCACAAATTTCCTTGAATTACACGGAGACTGGAACAAAACAACATCAGGAAAGAAAATGTTTAACTCAGAAATAGACCTATTTAAGAAACCATAGCTGCCTTTTCCAGATATTACTTTCAGCTCCAAAAGCAAAGTGCTGTATCCAGTAATTAATTCACAAATTCCAAGAGGGATAAATGTTATAAACAACGGTCGAGAAAAGTGGTGACTGATTTCTGGAAAATTGTCAAACCAAACTGATTAATGCAGTGAACTGAAATCAAACTCAAAATATTTTTTGCATTTTCAAAAAAAAAATCAATATGACTTGAATCTAAATGGCACTTGAATTAAATGTTGGCTGGGCTAAGGTGCAGATACAGGTTCAGAGACGTGAAAAATTATTTAATCCTGACACGTTATAATTTTAATTGCTTAATTAATTTTAATTTGCTCTGGGGAACAAAGATCAGCCTGATAAATGGGTGTCATGAATTGTGTAAATTGCAAGACAGCAGGCAAGATCCACTACTTCATTTTTTAATCAGTTACTTTTGAGTGAAACACGTGAAATAAAATTATCATTATTACAAATGCATCTTTTGAAGAAACTAGGGAAATGGTCACTTTCTGTGATATTTTTCAAAATTGGTGTCAAACTCTGCAATCCCCTGCAGAAAAGTCTTCCATTACTGGGGTACTTTAGGAGATGTTTTGTTGAGTATTCAGCAAAGGATACTAGTCCCCTTTAGAACATAGGACGACCTTCCCCAGAGAAAGCTCATTTTAAAGCTATTTCAATTACAAAGAGATGTGACTGAAACAACAATGAGGAGTATGGCATTAGGAGCATCACATGCATTCATAGTCCATGCATTCATAGAATTGCTATTATACCTCAATGTGATATTGTAAGCTGCAACATGGGCTTTTCTTTCAAGCTTAGTTATTTGGGTGAGTGGTATAAAAAATGCAGTAACTGACTATTGAGTTGATTTGATTTGTTGCTGTTACATGGACCTAAGTACTGTAAATGTTTTGTTTTGTGAGCAGGACAGGCAGATCATAACATACAAAGACCATAGAGTGGTTCAACAGGGCTAGGAATACAAAGAAGGTGCACAAAAGCAAAATCAACATTAGATTTGAAATTTGAGAGATCCATTCAGAAGTCTAATAACAGGGGGAAAGAAGATGTTCTTGAATCTGCTGGCATGTGTGTTTAAACGTTTGTACCTTACTGCCTGACAGAAGAGGTGTGGAAGAGATTATAACCAGGGTGCGTGGGGTCTTTGATGATGGAGACTGCCTTCCCTCAGCACTGAGAAGTGTAGATGGAGTCAATGGATGGAAGATTGGCTTGTGTGATGGACTGGCTGTGTTCACAACTCTCTGCAGTTTCTTATGGTCCTGGGCCGAGCAGTTGCTGTACCAAGCAGTTTGCATCCAACTGAGTCTTTAGCAATGAAAAGGTTCACATACTTTCACTCATTATCACATTAACTCCATGTAAAAATTAGGTAATTGAAATCGTGGGGTGAATATTGGAACTTACTGCTTCCACTTAATAGGTATAAAATGAAGGAATGAACTCTTCCCTCTCTCCCTACCTCTCTCTCTTAAATTTGGTATTATTACTGTGCCTTAATGGACTTTGCAAGTAAATTCATCAATTAGAACATGGGTAATTCAGTGTGATAGCTAATATGTGAAAAATATGGCGATGGTCAAAAAGAGTTCAGTTGTGTGTATGACCACTTCAGATGAAAAAAGTAAAAAATGGAAAGATGTATGTGGGCCCTTGTGGTGCAGTGGTAGTATTAGGAGGCCTAGGTTCAAGTCCCACCTGCTCCAAAGGTATGTAATAACATTTCTGAACAGGTTGATTAGAAAACATCTGGAGAGATGGATGCCAACCAGGGCCAATGTTTAGAGATCAACATCTTGGACTGAGTTGTCTACTGAAAGATTTCTGACTAGATATTGGGTTAGGTTATTCTTCAGGAGTTCCTTATGGTTACCTAAAACGGGTGTTAAGCCCCTTAGGTATATCAACAAAAGACCGATACCTTTTTAGGATCCTATCGCCAAACTAAACGTTACAGAATGGAGCATGATTGGGTCTGCTCCATTCGGGATTCTTCAGTAGCTGCCATCATAGGAGTTAGTATTCCAAAATTTGTTGCTAAGAAACCATGGGTACTCCCATGACCTCACAGTTTTCAATTTCCTTTCCCATGCTCAATGTTTGAAACTCTGCAGGCAAGTGGCCCAATATTCATCTCTTGGAATACGCAAACTGTGGGCATGCAACTGCTGAAAAATTAACATTAATGAGACCAGAATTCAGTTTGGACACTCTGAAAGTCACACACTAAGTGATTTATACCCTATTGCTCTTATTAGTCTTTTGGTGTGTATCAGTTATAAATCAGTTTTATGATTGGCTCATTTCAATGGCGATATCTCTCCAAACCTCCTCATATTGGGGACAATTCAGTCAAGTGCATGTTCTATTTTGTAATCCTGTGACTGCCTTTCACTATGAAGAGTTACAAAAAGAACAACTGTAAAATTTCAGTGATGATGAAAAATGTTCAACCTCAAACGTTAGCTATCTCTCCATAGGTGTTGCCAGAACCACTGAGTATGTCTAAACATCATTTTTATATTGGATAAAAGTATGGCTTCAAAAGACTAGATTTTCACAGCTTCGTGAATGCAATGCTGGAAATAAGGTCAGGATGTACAGAAGAAGACAGCCAATTGAGATGATTGAGGTGATTTTGTAGTCTACCTGATGTGTTGCCATTAACCAAATGGAAGTGTCCTCCGTGCAACAAACCAGAGTCAAGGTTGTGGTGCTGGAAAAGCACAGCAGGTCAGGCAGTATCCGAGGAGCAGGAAAATCAATGTTTCGGACAAAAACCCTTCATCAGGAATGAGGCTGGGAGTCTCGGGGTGGAGGGATACTCTCCAGCTCCTAGGCTCCCATCCTAATTCTTGATGAAGGGCTTTTGCACAAAATGTCAATTTTCCTGCTCTTCGGATGCTGCCTGACCTACTGTGCTTTTCCAGCACCACACTCACGACTCTAATCTCCAGCATCTGCAGCCCTTACTTTCGCCCAGGGATGATCAGAGTCAGTGGCTCTGTGGCCCATTGATAGAACCTTAAACATGAACAAATGCTACTGTGGTTGACCCTAATTCAATCAAGGAGTTCCCTTTTGCTCTTCAGCTAGCCTCAGTGGCACCCTCCTCACCTTGTGGGCTGATCTGGCTGCTAACATTGAGTGCCTGCTCCCTGTCCTTAATTATATGAGGAACTCAGATGCAGCCCATTAGGGAGCTTCCTCTTGGAAGATCACTGAGATGGACTCACTAATGCTAAGTACAGGCTTGGGACTCAGATTTGGTCCCAACATCGGGGTTCTGAATCCCACAGGAAAACCCAGCCCAAAGTATTAGTGATTACTCGAGTATTTACAATAGCAAATACATTGAGTTTCACTTCTGTTTTTAAGTGGAAATTAATTTTTGAAGTATTAAAGTGATGTTTAAACAATCAAAACAGGCAAAAATAAAGTTAAATAACTATGTGCCTAGGATTATACAAGGATGGAAGAATGAATGTTGCACAGCAACAATGAAAATAATTTAGTTTGGCAATGATTAACAGGCCAACAGATACTTTGAAAGCCACAGATAAACAATGAAACTAAGATAAGACTGATGTGCTGTGTATGTTGGATCTGGAGGATGTACTTTGGGGAAAGCAACAAGCTTTTGATGTATGAAGTCTGAGGGCTGCAGAAGAATGCATAGATTATCTTGAAGTAAAAACAAATAAAGTATCTGGATAAAAACTGCATAATTAAGAACTATGGAAAGCAATCAGTGGGGAAGACAAATAATAGTTGGTCTTGCAGAGAGGAAATGCTTGTTAAGTCCACTCATAAGACAACAAGGAAAGGGATCCTGAAATCAAAATGTGAAGTTATTTGGGAGAGAGGCAAGTAGTCAGGGGTAATAGTGCCCTCCACAACTCTCTGACTGGACCTGGTAGTGATCACCTTGGCCAAGCCCAGGAGCAGACCTATAAGGATATTCCTACCCAAGGATTTGCATACCTTGATTGCATTGAGTGCCAAAGGTCAGGAGTGGGGTCATAAAGAATCATAGAATTCCCACAGTGTAGTAACAGGCCCTTCAGGCCAGCTGAAATGCAACCAAAGATTTACGACAACCCCTTCAGAAAACAAAACAGAGCTTAGATCTGTAGCAATTTGTGGCTCAGGGGTAGCACTGCTGCCTCATTGCATGAGGGAGCTGGGTTCGATTCCAGCCTTGGGCAACTGTCTGTGTGGAGTTTGCACGCTCTCCACTTTTCTTCCGGGTTTTTCAGTTTCCTCCAACAGTCCAAAGATGTGCAGGTAAGGTGGACTGGCCAAGTTAAATTGTCTCACAGTGTCCAGGGATATACAGGCTAGGTGGATTAAATGTGGCTTATGGGGATAATGTTGGTGGGGGGTGGGGGGGAGCATGCTGGGTCTGGGTGAGATGCTCTTCAGAAGTTCAATGCAGACTCAATGGGCCGAATGGCCACTTTCCACACTGATTGGGATTCTATGATATAAATATGGACCTTGAACTCATCAAAGCCACACGTGACCTGGGAGCCAATGCAACACCCTTGCCCCAAGGGCCCTGATATTCAGGGAGAAGCCCCAGCACCACTGGACAGCAAGACAGAATGTCTAGGTATTTCCAGGCTGTGGACAAAGGGAAGGGAAATCCAGGTTATGCAGCAACAGCTTGTACAGTAAACAGGTCCCTGTTGACTGAAAAGATGTGGAGGCAATTTCCTTGAGCCAGTACAAACTGTGCAACATAGGTCCTTGAGGAAGGTTTTGGAGCCTGAAGCCAAATTGAAATTGGGTTGAAATAGAATCAGTTTAGCCAAAAGCTGACCACTCGCTCTGACACTACAAATGCCCCCAGAGATGAGTGCTTTGCGAGGATAATGAATAGATTTTGGACACTAAACAATGCCTGCCATCAAGTTTCTGCAACATGGTCCAGTCCAATCTCCTGTCATTACTCTGTCCCTGAGTCAGGTGACCAGAGCAGTCTGGCCCTCTTCTCCATATTGGTGGATGGGCGGATTCTTGATCTGCAGCTCCCTACTAATAGACCTCACTCATGACAAGGCAATTGCCCCAGCAGGAGACAAGCACATCCCAAACCTGGATCAGATCCAGAGTTAGCATCTTCTGAAAGAGGATTACAAGGAGCGGATCTGTCTACAAAAAGAAGCTGCTTGTCGCAATTCAGGCCATGCAGAAGAAAAGCATCCAGGAGGGAGCTTGATGGAGAGGTACCATTGCATTGGCTGATGTCAGCACTTGGGTGAGAAAGCACAGCAGTGGCTGACCATCCTTCTTAAGCCGGAGACTCAGAGCATTGCAACAATATAGTCTTTCATCCCAGAAGGGGTCTGTCAGCATCCTCTGTACCTTTGTGCCAAACTTCAGGGGAATGATCAACTACAAACTACACCAATAGTTTTCTTACCAGCCTCCAATACCTGAAGGACAGCAGATAGAACTGTTCTGTCCAGCAGCCCAGGCACAAGGTGACTTTCATCTCCAGCTCCTTTATGTTTGCTGGCCAGGATTCCTCAGCACAGCCAGGGTAATCTCCCAAGTAGAGAAGGCAGATGGTATTTTAGGTCAAGGAGCTAAGCTCTTCTGGCAGGGGTTCCATCTCTCACTGATTGACCAAGAGTCCAGAACATTTTTCCAAGTACATCCCTGCAAAAGGCACTGCAGAGCCTCATTCTTGGTAATCTCACATCCTCCTCAGGCCTACTGGGTTTGTGAATGAGGGACATATCATTAGCACAACATGAAGGACTACCACCGTACCCAACCCATCAATACCAATTCCAATAATCTCCACAAAAAGTGCAGGAATGGCTCTGTGCAAACTGAATATGATTGACTAGGCCAGGGCCCCCCGACATGCTCCCTTGTCCAAAATGAAGAGGCATTAAACTTAATGCAATACTCTACAGTCGTGTCCAGGAGCCAGCCAGACAAACTGCATTCCAAAATTACAGAGTCCCAAGTTAGTATTCGTGATCCATCCTATTGAATATCTACCCCTCCTCAAGGAACAGGAGGGCAGACAAACAACCAGTCCCTTGGGAAAAGTTGAATTAGGTACAAAACCAGATGGTTAGGACAGTGTAAAACTGGTCAGAGTGACCCGTGTGGTGTCCCATGGTGCCAAGACAGGTCGACATTGCCTTGGCAAAGGTTCTGTAATTTTTGCTGAAGAAGGAGACCAGCCCCCAGGTTTTAAAGAAAGTAGTAATCATCCCTCTCGGGCAGCAGTGATGTAACTGCTTTATGCCATGAATAGGCATCTCTCCAGTTATTAAACATCCCTCCAGGTCCTGCACATAGTTGTTCCTCAGGATGTCCGGAATGCCTTGTGGAACTCCACCTTTAGCCTGTCTACCCCTGGGAATTTGCTGTTGGAGAATTTGTTGAATGCAGCAGTCAGCTCCTCTTGAGTAACTGGAGCATCTGGATACTGGGGTTTCCAGGGCCAAACTATAGCGGGTCCTCCCACAACAGAAACTCTGTGAGTGTCCTCATTGGACAGATCCTGAGACAACAGAGGAGAGGAGAGGCGAGTGATAAGCTTGAGTTTGAGTGCTGATGCTCTCCGGATATGAGGCAAAGGGTCTGTCATGGGCCAGTAAAGTAAGGAACAGGTGACAAACCACATGACTTTATTCCAGCAAGTTCAAGGAGAGGAAAATAAAGTCTAGATCCTGCAGGAACTGGACCTCCAACTTCATACATGCACATCAGAACCTGATGAGTAGCCAGTCCCCCAGCATACCCTTGGCTACCTGACTTAGACTTGAGTCCAGGTCAAGCACCTTCTTCTCCAACTTCCCAACCCTGGATTTTTGTGTTTTAGTCAACACCTTGATACATTGCTGACAGCTGATACAAAAGTGTGTCTTTCCCAAATCTGACCATAGGCTGAAGGAAAGGAAACTTCTCTGCTTCCTAATCCATTCAACCCAGAAGTGATGGAAAGACTCCTGGAACCAGCCAAAGTCTAGCAGCAGTTTGTTTAAAATGCCAGTACGTGGACCTCACTCAAGCTCAGAACAGAGCAAGCTCAGACTGTGGTACAGACCGTATAGGAGCCACCAGAAGGCAGCAATTGTGTATCTACAAAATGAAAAGGCAGTTGATTCTAGATGCACTGACTGCAGACCTTACAAAAGTGAAGTCAGGACTGGGGTTATAACCTCACAGAGGGTTTAATGAAATCCTCAAACTCCCCCACTAATGGTGGGGACAGCTGGCCACCAGCATTGTCCTCTGACTCAGGATTGCAGTTAAAATTACCATCAAGAAAGATGCACTCTCCCTTGGTGGTGATGCTGAGGAGACCCAGGCTGAGATATTCACATATTCACCAAGTTAAATGGCACAAGCCTCTTGTGAACAGTGATTTTGGCACAAACACTTTCACACAGGTTCCTTGATGCCCAGGATCTCCAACCAAAAATATGGGGCCAAAAGACAGCCACCCGACCAGAATCTGAAGCAGGTTCATGTAGGTCCCTTTTTGCCACTCCAGGAGCAACATAGCTTTAGTTCCTGGTTTGTTCTGGATTTCCTGCAGTAAGCACACTGCATGCATCGCTTCCTTAAGGAATAAGAAGTTCATAAACCTGTGCTTTGCTTCTCTGCTGCTGCAGATATGGATATCCTAATAATCTTCATAGCTAGGTACCTCCAATACCACTGTATGTGAACAGGGAGCTGAGGTGTTAAGAAGTCTTCAACTCCCTCAGTGATACATCTTGAATCAATGCTTCCATTCTGGTCCAACACTGAATTACTGTCATTACCACCAACACTCATTTGTGTGTTGAAAGGCCATGTAATTATCACTGGTAGAGGATGGAGTACTGTAGAGTTTTAACAAGAAAGGGCCCTGAAGAAGAAAAGGCTTATGTCTGACATAATAAGACGTAGTTTATTGCACAGTCGCAACAGGTACAATTAAAATCAACCAGTTCGGAGTAATGTTTTATGATGTCTGCCATGCCTGTCTCCGTTTTGATTATGTACAACATCAACTCTTACTCCCCTCAAAGATTGTGTGACATCATCAAGTTGGATAGAACTAACACAATTTCGACATTAATTCTTCCAGAACCATTAACATACTTCTGCTCTGGTGTGTTGCAGATGTTGTTTTGGTGAGGGCATGACTGAAAGAAGCATGGGTCATAACCAGACAAATATACAGACTGTTGGCTTAGCAATTTTCCAGGTCTTCCACTAAAGATTCTCTAGTTTGACTAACATCTCTTAACGTGTACATCTGGACACATGTTCAGCAACAAGAAAGAGATTCTCATCACTGCTTTTAAAAGAGAAGATCAACCACTCTTGGATTAGTTGCTGATTAATATCCACTTGTTCAGAGTGAGTTTGGAGAGGTACTTGCTAGTCTCCAGAGTTGTGTTAAGTTGACAAAGTCGAAGTAGTGGTGCTATATGTGAAGAGACCTCAACTCTGACCTCAAGGCTTCTCATTTGCTCCTAGTCATGTGTGCTAAGTTCGCAGCCTCTTTATACTGCAGTATAAGTGGAGGATTGAGCAGAGGCAGCACAGACCTATTCAAACAGAGAAAAGGAGAAGCTGAAGAAGGGAATCCTTCAAGAGACCTTACCATTGGAGTCAATACTATACAGGATCATTTCTGGAATATTGAGCAAAGTTTTGATTGCCTTACTCTTGAAAGAATATATTTGCATTGAAGGCAGTTTAGAGAAGGTTCACTGGATTAAATCCAGAGATGAAAGGCTTGTTTTATGAGGAGAGATTGAGCAGCTTAGACCCATACTGTAGAGTTTAGAAGAATGAGAGAAGATCTAATTGAGGTAAATAAGATGCTAAAGGGATTGGCAAAGTAATCTACAATATGAGATGATTGTTTAAAACCTGCCACCTCTTAGTCTAAAACTGAGGTAAGGAGAAATTACTTCTCTCAAAGGGCCGTGAATCCATGGAATTCACTACCCTAGAGTATAGTGAACGCCGGATACTGAATAAGTTTAAGGAGGAGATAGACAAGTTTTTAGTTAGTAATGGGTTAAAGGATTATTAGGGGCAGACAGTCAAGTGGAGTTGAGGCTGAGATAAGATCTGCAATGATCGTATTTAAATGGCAGTGCAGGCTCTTGTTCCGTGTTCCTACGTCTCTTTATAGATCTTTCCCTATTGTTTGCAAAGCAATGGTGTAGGCAGGACCCACAATGAATTTCAGTATAAAAACTTGTAAAAGTTGAGCAATTTCTTCCTCGGTCCTTTATCGTAAAACAGTCCCTTTTCCAATTTCAGTCCGGAATCAAAAATAAAAATAACAGATGTGGTCTTTGCAAGGGCAGGTTTTTGGACAACTCTGAAAATTTGTGAGCAAGCCACTTTAAGTATTGAAATGAACTGGCATGATGTCTAATCCTGCTTGGCAACAAGCTGAATTTGCATGATTTTAGTCTCAGGTTTCTTGCAATACCCAGATAGTGGGGCTTTCTGTTTATGCCACAAGAGCTGGATTCATAAGTGTCTTCACCAACTTTGTTGTCAATACCACACTGGAAAAGATGGACTGCAAGCTCTGCACAAATGGAGCCAGACTTGGCTATACTCCAGGACAGTGACAGCAAGCCTTTGGCAAGTCTGTCAATCTATGCCGCTATTTGAAACCTGTGCTGCTGCAGTCAACCCGGCCACCTTCCAATTTATATGGAGATCAAAGATGGATCGCATCCGTAGGGACTCGATGTATAAAGATCTGGGTAAAGGGGGAAAAAACACACCCAATGCCACCCTCACCCTGATGGCCATCTTTGTGTGTGGCTGCATCAAGCTGTATGTGGATCCCCGGTACGCAAACAACAAGTGTCACTGCGTACTGAGGTTCTACCTGTCCCCGGTGTTGTAAAGGATGGGCCTGGCCTCTCTGCCATGGAACGCTCCAAGTAGTTGGACCATTTCATATCACCTGTCCTTCGTGGAGAAGTTGATGAAGAAAAACAATTTTGACCACAAGTCCATCAGGAAGTGGTCAGCACGTAGTGTCCTTGAGACCCTTTAGGAAAAGGATGCCGCACCGCACGCTGCCCTCGAAGCAGCTGCAGGGGGGATGAGTCACACCTCCTTCTGGAATGTGCCAATGCAGAAGAAGTCTGGAGAGGAATGCAGTGGTGTTTGTTGAGATTCGTCTCGAGCAGTGCCGTGACGAGGGATTCCGTGCTGTACGGTCTGTTGCCCGGGACGGACACCGGGACAAACATCAACTGTGCCTGGAGGATCATCAACTTGGTGAAAGACGCTCTTTGGTCTGTCTGAAACCTGTTGATCTTCCAGCCGAAGGAGTTGACCCCATTCCAAGGTCCAGGACTATGTTTGAGGGATGCGCTGAAGCTTGGGGCAGCTGCCACCAAGGCGCAGTGGGGAAAGACCACCGTGTAACATCTGCCTGCCTAAAGAAGAACAGGGAACCCAAAAAGTCATTTGGGCTCCGCTGACGCCTCAGCAGAAGAGCTGGATAGTAAATGTACAGACTTGTATATAGGAAAAATAATTGTCGATGTCTATATGTAAAGCAATGTAATGTGTACACAAGAATGGCCTGACTAATTGTATAGAGATCCAAATGATTTTATGAATAAAGTATATTTTTGAAATTAAAAAAAAGTCTGTGCCGCTATCTCTGGACGAGCTGACCAAAGCCCTCGAGTCCTTCGAAAAGATAAAAACTCCTGGAAGCGACGGCTTACCGGTTGAACACTATTCCGCTCTGTGGGACTTGATTGGCCAGGACCTGCTGGAGGTGTAAGACAGTATGCTTCGGGCAGGTACCATGAGTGAATCCATGAGGAAAGGCATCATCACCCTCATCTACAAGCGGAAGGGGGAGAGGGAGGAACTCAGAAATTGGAGACCAATCTCACTGTTGAATGCAGATTACAAAATCTTGGCAAAGGTCATCGCCAACTGGGTCAGGTCTGCCCTGAGGTCGGTAATTCACCCTGATCAAACCAGTGCTGTACTGGGCAGGAAGATCACTGAGAGTCTTGCACTCCTCAGGGATATGATCGTCTACGTGCAGGACAGGGGGTTGGACACCTGCCTGATCAGCTAGACCAAGAGAAAGCCTTTGACAGGATATCACATACATGATCATATCCCTGAGGAGTGCAAGATATCCTGTTGATCAAAAGGCTTTGGGGAGGGAATCTGCAATTGGATCAGACTGCTGTACACCAACATTGCCAGTGCAGTCTCAATCAATGGGTGAGAATCAGATACCTTCCCAGTCAGATCTGGAGTCAGGCAGGGCCGCCCTGTCTCTCCTGCCTTGTTTGTGTGCTGCATAGAGCCATTTGCCGAGTCCATCAGGAAGGATGCGAGCCTGAGAGGGGTGACTATTCCTGGCAGAGAGGGGGCCTGCAGGTTAAGGCCTCCCTGTCATGGATGATGTCGCCATTTTCTGCTCAGATCTGTTGTCTGTGCACAGACTCTTGTGCATATGTGACCAGTTCGGGAGCCAAGGTCAACCGAGGTAAGAGCGAGGCCATGCTCTTCGGGAATTGGGCCAACCAATCCTTCATCTCCTTCACTGTCAGGACTGACCACCTGAAGGTGCTGGGTATTTGGTTTGAAGGGGCTGGGGCGTGCACCAAATCTTGCGGGGAGAGTATCAAGAAAGTGAAGCAGAAACTGGGCAGGTGGAAGCTATGGTCGCTCTCCATCATGGGAAAAAACCTGGTCATCAGGTGTGAGGCACTGTCATTGCTGTTATACGTGGCACAGGTCTGGCCTATTCCTAGAACCTGTGCCGCTGCAGTCACCCAGGTCGTCTTCCATTTTATATGGAGATCAAAGATGGCCAGGGTCCGAAAGGACTCGACGTACAAAGCTCTGGGCAACAGGGGGGAAAAAAAAATCACACCCAATGCCACCCTCACCCTGATGGCCACCTTGGAGTGTGGCTGCATCAAGCGGTGCATAGATCCCCGGTACGCAAACACAAAGTGTCACTACGTACTGAGGTTCAACCTGTCCCCGGTGTTGCGAAGGATGGGCCTGACCTCGCTGCTGCGGAATGTTCCGAGTAGTTGGACCATTCCGTATCACCTGTCCTTCGTGGAGAAATTTATGAAGAAAAACACCTTTGACCACAAGTCCATCAGGAAGTGGTCAGCACGTAGTGTCCTTGAGACCCTTCAGGAAAATAAGAGGGCGGATCCTATCGAGCGGTTCCCTGAGCAGACTGTCAAAGCCATTTCGCAGAATGCCTCATCACCAGAACTTTCCAACAAGCACCAAGACAGGGCTTGGCTGGTGATGAGAAGGTTTCTGACTGTGAGATCCTTTATGCACGCCCGGACTCTCAGCCACACGCTGCACGCTGTCCCCGAAGCAGCTGCGGTGGGGGGGGACGAAACTGTCACACACCTCCTTCTGGGATGTGCCTACGCAGAAGAAGTCTGGAGAGGAATGCAGTAGTGTTTGTCGAGGTTCGTCCCGAGCAGCGTCGTGACGCGGGACTCCGTGCTCTACGGTCTGTTCCCCGGGACGCACACCGAGACGAACATCAATTGTGCCTGGAGGATCATCAACTCGGTGAAGGACGCTCTCTGGGTGGTCCGAAACCTGTTGATCTTCCAGCTGAAGGAGTTGACCCCAACTGAGTGTTGCAGACTGGCACACTCCAAGGTCCAGGACTATGTTTGAGGGATGCGCTGAAGCTTGGGGCAGCTACCACCAAGGCACAGTGGGGAAAGATCACCGTGTAACATCTGCCTGCCTAAGAACAGGGGCCCACGCAGTAAGTGGGCTCCGCTGACGCCTCAGCTAAATATATGGATAGTAAACATACAGACCTGTATATATGAATGATTACTCGATCTCTGTATGCAAAGAAATGGAATGTTTACGTATGTATGGCATGACCAATTGTACAGATCATCAAAATATTTTTATGAATAAAGTATATTTTTGAAATAAAAAAAATTTAAAAAGTCAGTCCACTCAGAACTTGGTTCTGTATGCATGACCTTTTCCAAACATGCCCCTTTGAGGTTCTCACTGAAATTTCTACAACTAAAAAAAATCCAAAGAGCTGGCATCTGTGTTACCCTTTCCCTTTGTTCTTGTTGTAGGCTACACCTACCTGGTGACTGACTGCACATCCCACCTGCATACTACCTTCTGAGGCCTATGTAGTGCCAATACCTGAACTGGTGGCTACAAGTGTGAGATTGGGCGATGGGGGCTTTTCATACTCAGTGTCTTGCTCCTTTGGACTTCAAAATCCTAGACCAATGATTGACCAGATGGCAGTGCTTGTGTATCTGAAAAACCAAAGCATGAGGGTTAGGTTGCAATGTGGGGAAAAGCAAGAGGTGCACGTCAGACCATTCCCGAATATATTGTGAGAGGACGGATTAGCCAGCTCATTCCATTGGTGGACAGAATGTTCTCCATTGGGGCAAGGAAACACAACCCTGCCTGTCTCCCAATGATTAGGTGCTATGGCCTTAGATTATGTTCCAACATGTCCTGCAAGAGAGAGGCAAGTGTCAGCGACGTAAGTTGCTACAATATTTTTTGGTGATGTGATTGTTAGAGCTGAATAACTGTGAGAGTTATGGCTGTGACACTAGGAGCAGCTTTAAGCATGTGAAGATTGGGAACTGAATGTTAGGTGTCAGTTTTGCTTGATAAATACTGTTACTTGGTGAATGATGGTGGTTCATTAAACAATGTATGAAGCTATTAGAGCGATGGGTGAATTATGGCATTTGATACATTATTGATCATGACCACTAATACGTGATCATTGAACCTTTTGAAGCTCTGCTCCGGGTCCTTGAGGCTCACCTCCTGCATTAGCTGCTGTGACTGTTTGATCCCACTATATTCCAATTGTTTGTTTGGACTGAAAATAGGCCGCTTGAGTTAAATCTCCTCCTCATCGCCTCAGTCACTCTGTCAGACACAGTTCCACAACAGTTCCAGCGTCCGCTCCACTCAGATTGTCCTTCACCTGGAGGAAGTGCAGACTGCCTTGAAGTGCAGCTAGTCAAACACAAACATGAACTCTTTTCTGAGGCACACAGCCATTCCACAGTACATTTCAGACTTCCTGTACTGAACAATCACTAAATGAGCAAGGGACATCATGTTGAATGCTGTCTTGATTAGAAGCAATGGATATGCATTAATCACACACCGTGATCCCTGCACCTATTCTCAGGACAATCCAGTTTAGCTCCCAAAGAGTCAAAATAGAGTTTCACTTTATTCTTATTTCTGATACAAATTGAGATGTAGGCATGCTTGTAACATTAGTTTTACCTAATGTACTGCAGTCATCAAAACATGCTATTTTCCTAACTGCCATGTTAATTTGGTTTTGCTGCACCAGATTTTATTATGTGGCTTTTAAATTTTCATGTGCAAAATGTAATTTAGATCTGTTCTCCACCACAAAATGTATTTTTTAAATGTTGATTGCTTATTATCCATAGTAAATTTGTCTTTTTGTTCCAATAAATACTTCCTTCATCTCATCCAGTAATCTACATATCTATTTTGGAATCCTAAGATTTCCTGTCTAGCAGCAAATAATAATCCTCCAATCATCCCAAAAGTTTATTTTTATGTTTCCCACAAAAGCATCAAAAATTACCTCAAGATGTCTCTGTTGAAACCATTAGCCTATCATGTAAGAAAGTGTTTACATGGCTGTTTTCAGGCTGAGTAGCAATATTGATGATTTTGTATATACAGTGGACTTTTCTAAACCAGTCTATTTCCTCAAGGAATTTGTATAATGAGGTTTATAGCTATCATATTCCATTCCTCATCTTTACACCTATTCTTTAACTGGACTTGAGACCCTTCTATCGGGGTAAAAATCTGATTCCTCACTAAATCAAATACATTGAAGATATGACACAGATGTAGGCTAGCGTGACATGTCTACCCAGATGATAATGCCCTAAAAAAGTTCATTTTGCCTTTCTGTTCTCTTTGCCTTCATTCATTTGTTTAGTTTCCTCTTCAATGTAGGATTTGAACAAAACAGCAGAAAGAACTTCCCCTTGGCAATGCTTCCAGCTGAATTAAAAATAGTCTGCAACTTCTAAAATTCAGAAATAGATCCTCTTTTGATAGTGGGATGAAAGAAAAAAAATTAAATCAAATAAAATGCATTAGAATCAAGATTATAAAACCATTAAAAGATGGAACAGACTCAGGTTCTTTTTATTCAGAAAAGAAAAGGACTCTGGTAGAGGTCTTTAAATGATGAAGTAGATTAAGTGAACAGTTAAAGTGAAGACCGGGTGTCCCAAAATTAGGGGTCATAAATCCTTCATTCCTATTAACACCAGGAGAGGTTGCATTGGATGTCTTCCCTCTGAGAGGCATTCACTTAACAAACCATCCAATTCAACCAAGTTTCTCCCACCGATGTGAGACATATATAGAACAAGTGACTTGACATGGATAATGTACTGCTTGTTACCTCGAGTGTGATTTCCACATTAATTATGGAATTCAGCATGAATAATACCTGAGGCATTAGGTTATGAGTTACCAGTTTTTATTTTGTGGATCTCAACCCATCTGGCAATAGCAGATGATTTTCTTCATCCATAAGTCATTTCCATTGAATCCCACCTTAGTATTAAATTGCATTCATTTTCAGTGCATACTTTACCCATTGAATCACCATATTGATATAAAATCATTCTGGTGTCTTTAGGAAACATATTTTTACTAATAGTAATTAAATCCTTTGTCCTGTATTTTTTATATTAACTACATAATAACTTAGACCAATTACAGAAATATCCTTAGCAGTATTCTTGCATTTACAGCAAGTTCCCTACTGCTGGATAGCTTTGCCTTTACACGGTTTTTTTTTCAACAAAGAAAATGCTGGATAAACACAGTAGGTCTGGCAGTATCAGTGAAGCAAGAAACAGAGTTAATGTTTCAAGTCTGAAATGTCATCTTCAGAATTGGAAGAAGTTGGAAAATTGTGTTTTTTGACAGAGGCAGAGGAGGGGCAAGAGGAACAGATGATGTGGAAGCCCAGTGCAAAAGACAAAGGGGTTTCTAACTGAAGTGAAAGAGAAATAGAGATGTAACAGGCATAAAGTTTGGAAGGGTGAAAATTATCCTCTCAGTTAAGAGGAAAGTAAACATGACATGGGGCAGGGGAGAGAGTAGAATGTAAGAAAATGGAGGACAAACATGAAGTCAGACCTTTGTAATTTTGTAGAATTTAATATTGAAACCTAAAGGCTGTAAATTGTCAAAGCAGAAAATGAGATGTTCCTCGAGCTAGCATTGCGTTTCATTAGCACATTGTCATGGGCCCAGGACAGAAATATTAGCATGAGAATAAGATGAGGGTCATTAAGTCATTCCTATGGATAGAGTAGAGGTGTTCTATCAAACAGTCACCCAGCCTGTGTTTGATCTTGCTGATGCTAAAGGAGACTGTATATCGTCAACAGTGAATGCAAGGAACTAGATAGACTGAAGTCAAATGATATTCTGATGTACACAGAATATGTGTTTGGGGCCTGGGACATTCTAGGGTGCCATGGAGAAGAGAGGAAGTCATAGGAGTGATAGAGGACTGAGTGATATCATTGGAGGGAATGGTCCCTGCGGAATACTGATAGTGAATGGAAGGGAAAAATGGTAGTGGCATCCTGCTAGGGGTGGTGGAAATGGCAGAGGATGATGCTTTGAATGTGGAGTTGGATGGAAAGTGAAGACAAGGGGAACCCTACACAACTTCAACCTTACATCTCTCTCCCTCGCTAAATGCTTCTCCCCCACCCCTACAACATGCTAACTAAGAGGACTCAATTAAACCATTTTCAACCCCTTTCAGTTCTGAAGAAGAATCTTATCAGACAAGAAATATTAGCTGTTTTCACTCCACAGATGCTGCCAGACCTGCTGTTGGTCCAGCATTTTCTGTTTTTGCTTCAGATTTCCAGTATCTGCAGTATTTTACTTTTATTGAGTAGTGTTTCTTCTTATTTCTTCCAGTTATGTTATAGGGGCCCTCCTGTAATATGTAATTAGTAACTAAATCTGTCACTTGTCATAAATTCACTTCTTTGCTTATCAGTTCACTCGCATTCCAAGGGCTTTCGATCCTTTTTTTTATGAGTATTGTCATCCTACGATCAAGAAACCAGGGTCATCCATCAAATGTTGTTCCATGTGCTCTACATCCAATATTTCTCAGAATGGTTCAGGTACTTGGCAAGTCCATAAATAATCCATGGTGAATCATACCTTCCTGAACCAAAAACAATTACTCTGTTGCTCTCTTAATCTTGTTACTCCCACTTACAGAGCAGACGTCTGGTTTACAGGATAGGGTCTCCCAGTCTTAGACAATCAGGACAGTTGCAATGTTACGTTTTAAGTAGTCTTTTTATAAAAAAACGTATATAATCTACAAATACCCTTGAAGCAAATCATTTGCTGTCACTCCACCTTGCTCTAAATTATAATTACTTCTCAACCAGCTTTAATTTTGTGCAATAATGGCAAACATGAAAGTAACCTCATCTTTACTCTTTCCCTTTTAGAGATCGACATTAAATTTTTTTCTTTTTGGGGAAAGAGAAAGAAACTCTCCTCCTCAGTAGCAGCAGGAACACACTGACTGTAGCCCAGTCAGCACAGAGTCAGTGTCCTAAACCGAGGAGATTCTAAATCTCCTGGTTATATTTTTTTCTCTTCTCTTTTCTTTTCTTTTAACCCCCACACTAGCACCTAACTGCAGTAGTGCTTATATTGTGTGTGTGCAGGTGTGAGACACAGTGAAAGACAACAGGTGTACAAATCTTTATTCAGTTTCCACCACCAGGAAGAAAGGAAACACCCGAGTGGCCGGTGACAAGCAGTGCCTTCACATCAAAGGGCAATACTGTGTGATCAAAAAAGTGAAGGGGAGATCAGGGATTAAGTCAAAATAGAGTTTTAGGGGGAAATAAAACACTCCACTCCCTGCAGTGCCCACCTCTCCCTGAACACCTCGAGGGAGTTGGTAGACACCGTGTGCTCCTTTTCCAGAGACACCCGGGCTTGGACATCGCTGCGGAAGAGGGGCAGGCAATCAGCCATAATGACCTGAGATCGGCATTAAATTGTTTATTTCTCCATTGCACTCAGCCCTATTACAATTACATTACGTTCAACTGTGTTGGACTTAATTGGGTAGTTTAAATGCTGGAATAGAAATGTTTTGTAACAAAAACATAATCAATCAATCCAAGCTAATCCAAAAACAGAAAAGAACACATAGCATGCCGATGTTTAGCTCAAAATAAGATACTTAGCATGTTATTATGTTCTTCACCTCATCCATTAGACATTCACATCTCTTCTTTTGCTCTCTGGCTCCCCTCATGGTATCAATAAGTAATTGATTTGCTGCTCTGTGGATTTCTTTCTTATATTTTGGGAAAGAAAGAGTATTTGAATATGATCCAATTATAACCACGAGAATTGTGATGCACAATTACTTCCACTCATGCTCATGATGCAGAAGAAATTCAAATTTTGTGTTTCCTACTAATTTAAATTATAGCAGCTGACAGCCAGCATCTCAAAGTGCCACATGGTGTCCAGAAATAGCATATTGCATTTTCAGTAATGTCCAATCTGAACTATTCTGGAATGTGAAAATTATTATAACTAAAGTATATTGATGAAAAGACAGTCAACTGAACTTCATGGTAGCTGAAAAGGAAACTACAAGGGAGATGGCATGCTCCAAGCTTCTCTGAACTGGATGATGGAGAGAGGTCCTCTTTCCATAGCGGGCCTAACGGCCAGCCAGGCTGACAATCAGAAAGCAATGGAAAGCAGATAGTTGATAGGGTTAATGCAAACTGTGAACCTTTAAAAGAGTTTAACGACCTCAGATGAGTGATCAAGTCAGCGAAAGAATTTTCAAATATCATATCCTTACAATAGAACTACTAAATTGTGCCCTTTCTTTTCCTCCTCTTTTTGATTTCTCCTCTTTCTTCTTTTTTCCTCTTCCTTATCTGGTTGTCATATAACTGATGCCAAAGGCTGTGCCACCATGATGGTGAGATGCATAACACACGCATGAAGCGTGGCACAGACAATGCTGAGCATGGCAAGGCTCCTCCAGAATGGTCTAGGCAAATGGCAGCTTTGCCCCAGCATGCCAATGGTCTGCTCCATCACACGTTATGTGACAGCATAGCTTTCCCTGTCCTTAAGCCTGAACAGCGAAGTCACAATCGCTGTTGTTAAAAGGTAAGCGTAGTCACCCAATTGCCATCCTCTCATTTAAAGTGGTGGCTCAAATGCAGTGAGCTGGATGTCAGGCATTAATCTGCATGACTTACTGGATATGGTCGCACAGCAGGTGACCGTAGAGGGCATTGTGGTACATCTCAGAGTCAACATGCAACACCAGGTTATAGTCCAACAGGTTTATTTGGAATCACTAGCTTTTGAAGTGCTGCTTCTACATCAGGTAGTTGTGGAGCAGATCATAAGACACAGACTTTATAGCAACAGGATTGCAGCGTCATGGGATGTAATATTAAACAAATGTAGCTGAAGTCTTTCATCTTTTAGAATGACCATGTTAGTTTCAATTCCTTCATATGTAAATTCCAGAACTTTTTTAAAGTTACATTCTCAAGATAGCTTTTAACAATAGGTGTCATCTCAGCTCAGATAATGCATCGAAGGTGTGAAGTTAAAGTCTATCTGTGTCCCAGTGTTAGGTCAGACTGGTTCTATTTCGAAAGATACAGAATCTTACATGGATTTATAGTTTTTGAGCAAAACAAAATGTAATTCTGTGAGTACAAATTCACCCCACAAACTTAAATGTGAGTGTATGCATGTGAGTGTGTCTGAGAGTATGAATGTCTGTGAGAGGGTGTGTGTGTGTGTGTGTGTGTGTGTGTGTGTGTGTGTGTGTAATGGGGTACAAGTCTCTGAGATGAGACTGGGGTGTGTGTGAGTATATGAGAGAGAGAGCTTGTGTATGAGAGAGGACCTGTGTGAGTGTGTGGGTATGGAGGAGCATATGTATGTGTGTGAGAGTGTGTAGTGCAGTGGAGTCACCTGTAGCGTGACATGAACCAAGGTCCCAGTTGAGGCCATCTTCATGGGTATCAGACTTGGCTATCAAGCTCTGCTTGGCCATTTTGTGTTGTTGCCTGTCCCAAAGTCCACCTTGGAGGATGGTTACTCAAAGGTCTGAGATCGAATGTCCCGGACCGCTGAAGTGTTTTCTGACTGTTTAAAATAGTGATGGAAAAGGATAGACCAGATCTAAAAGTTGAAGTTCTAAATTGGAGAAAGGCCAATTTTGACGGTATTAGGCAAAAACTTTCAAAAGCTGATTGGGCACAGATGTTTGCAAGTAAAAGGGAAAGCTGGAAAATGGGAAGCCTTCAGAAGTGAGATAACAAGAATCCAGAGAAAGTATATTCCTGTCAGGGTGAAAGGAAAGGCTGGTAGGTATAGGGCATGTTGGATGACTAAAGAAATTGAGGGTTTAGTTAAGAAAAAGAAGGAAGCATATGTAAGGAATAGACAGGATAGATTGAGTGAATCCTTAGAAAAGAGTATAAAGACAGTAGTATACTTAAGAGAGAAGTCAGGAGGACAAAAAGGGGATATGAGTAGCTTTGGCAAATAGAGTTAAGATTGGTTCCCTACAATATGGAAACAGGCCCTTTGGCCCAACAAGTCCACACTGACCCTCCGAAGAGAAACCCACCCAGACCCATTTCCCTCTGACTAATGCACCTAACACTATGGGCAATTTAGCATGGCCAATCCACCCTAATCTGCACATTTTAGGACTCTGGGAGGAAACTGGAGCACCCGGAGGAAATCCACGCAGACACGTGGAAAATGTGCAAACTCCACACAGACAGTCACCCAAAGCTGGAACCGAACATGGGACCCTGGTGCTGAGGCAGCAGTGCTAACCATTGAGCCACCATGCCCCCTTTAGCAAGACCAATTCATCTGACCTGCACATCTTTGGATTGAAGGAGAATCCAAAGGGTTTTTACAAGTACATTAAGGACAAACGGTTAACTAAGAAGAGAATAGGCCCCCTCAAACATCAGCAAGACAGCCTTTGTGTGGAGCCGCAGGAGATGGCGCAGATACTAAGCGAGTATTTTGCTGTGGAAAAGGACATGGAAGATATAGAATGTATGGAAATAGATCGTGACATCTTGAAAAATGTCCATATTACAGATGAGGAAGTGCTTGAAATGCGTAAAAGTGGATAAATCCCCAAATCTGATCAGGTGTACCCTAGAACTCTGTGGGAAGCGAGGGAAATGATTGCTGGGCCTCTTACTGAGATATTTGTATCATCGATAGTCACAGGTGAGGTGCCGGAAGACTGGAGGTTGGCAAACGTGGTGCCACTGTTTAAGAAAGGTGGTAAGGACAAGCCAGGGAACTATAGACCAGTGAGCCTGACATCGGTGGTGGGCAAGTTATTGGAGGGAATCCTGAGGGACAGGATGTACATGTAGTTGGAAAGGCAAGGACCGATTAGGGATAGTCAACATGGCTTTATGCTTGGGAAATAATGTCTCACAAACTTGATTGAAGTAGTAACAAAGAGGATTGATAAAGGGCAGAGTGGTAGATGTGATCTATATGGACTTCAGTAAGGCATTTGACAAGGTTCCCCATGGGAGACTGGTGAGCAAGGTTAGATCTCATGGAATACAGGGAGACCTTGGAGTGCAGGTTCATAGCTCCTTGAAAGTGGAGTCACAGGTAGATAGGGTAGTGAAGAAGGTGTTTGGTATGCTTTCCTTTATTGATCAGAGTACTGAGTACAGGAGTTGGGAGGTCATTTTGTGGCTGTACAGGACAATGGTTTGGCCATTGTTGGAATATTGCATGCAATTCTGGTCTCCTTCCTATCAAAAGATGTTGTGAAACTTGAAAGGGTTCAGAAAAGATTTGCAAGGATGTTGCCAGGGTTGGAGGATTTAAGCTATAGGGAAAAGGTTGAATAGGCCAGGGCTGTTTTCCCTGGAGCATCAGAGGCTGAGGGGTGACCTTATAGAAGTTTATAAGATCATGAGGGGCATGGATAGGATAAGTAGACAAAGTATTTTCCTGGGTTGGGGAGTTCAGAACTAGAGGGCATAGGTTTAGGGTGAGAGGGGAAAGATATAAAAGAGACCTAAGAGGCAACCTTTTCACTCAGAGGGTGGTACGTGTATGGAATGAGCTGCCAGAGGAAGTGATGGAGGCTGGTACAATTGCAACATTTAAAAAGGCATCTGAATGGGTATATGAATGGAAGGGTTTGGAGGGATATGGGCCAGATGCTGGTAGGTGGGACTAGATTGAATTAGGATATCTGGTCAGCATGGACGAATTGGACTGAAGGGTCTGTTTCCATGCTGTACATCTCTATGACTATGACTGGGAGAGAACACTCCTGGCTGGTGATTGCTATCCAGCGTCCATTCTCCCATTGCCATAGCCCCTGCCCGGTCTTGCCAATGTACTATGCCTCGGACCACTCTTGCCTGCAGCATATGAGATAGACAAAGTTGACCGAGTCACATGAGTATATGGTGGGTAGTATCCCAATATGTAATGGCGGCATCCGTGTGCATACTCTGACACGTCTTGCAGCATCTGCCATGACAGGGTTGAATGGTGTGGTCCTGAAAGCCAGGCAGTTTGCTGCGAACAGTGATCTGTTTAAGGTTTGGCGGTTGTTTAAAGGCAATAAGTGGAGGCGTGGGGAAAGTTTTGGCGAGGTGCTCATCCTCATTGATAATGTGTTGCAGGCAACGAGGAACATGGAGTAGTTTCTCTGCTCCTGAACGTACTTGCCAATGAAGAGTACCCTACTGGTTACAGCTCGTGTCTGTCTCCTGAGGTGGTCAATACAATTTCTCACTGTGGCACATCAGAACTGGCGGTCGATGAGTTGAGCATCGTACCCCGTTCTTATGAGGGCATCCTTGAGTACTTCCAAGTGTCCGTCACGTTCCTCCTCATCAGAACAGATCCTGTGTATGCATAGGACTCATCTGTAGGGAATGGCTGTTTTAATATGTTTAGGGTGGAAGCTAGAGAAGTGTAGCATTGTGAGGTTAGCTGTGGGTTTGCGGTACAATGAGGTGCCGAGGTGCCCATCCCTGAAGGTGATGCATGTGTCCAAGAATGAGACAGATACTAAACAGTAGTCCATGGCAAGTCTGTTGGTGGGATGAAACTTGTTGATATCACTGTGTAGTTGTTTTAGTGACTCTTCACCATGGGTTCAGAGGAAAAAAATATCAACAACATATCTGGTGTATAGTGTCGTTTGGACCTGCGCAGAAAAGAAGTCTTATTCAAACCTGTGCATGAAAATGTTGGCATATTGGGGTGC
Organism: Chiloscyllium punctatum; assembly: GCF_047496795.1. Taxonomy (NCBI): domain Eukaryota; kingdom Metazoa; phylum Chordata; class Chondrichthyes; order Orectolobiformes; family Hemiscylliidae; genus Chiloscyllium; species Chiloscyllium punctatum. The sequence continues at coordinate 43,326,223 of NC_092750.1, read as the reverse complement.
AAATTTGTTCCCTATGGCTGTTCCGTGTGTCTGGATGAAGAACTGGTAATCAAAAGTGAAGACACTGATAAAGGATGAAACAAATGAGTTATTGCTTGGAGATTGGCAGTTGTTGGTATTGAGTACTGAGGCTGTTGCCATGATGCCGTCATTGTGGGAAATGCTGGTGTAGAGTGCTGAAACATCCATTGTGACGAGGAATGTTCTTGTTTGACTGGTCCATGGGTACTGAGTTTCTGTAAGAAATCTGTAGTGTCTTGACAGAAGCTGGGGGTCCGCTGTACAATAGGTTTCAAGATGCCTTCGACATAGCCAGAGATGTTCTCACACAAGGTCCTAATGCCTGATACGATGGACATCCTGGTGTGTTAGCTTTATATATCTTCGGATGGCAGTAGACATCACCTACGTGAGAAGTACATGGGATGAGAGCGCATTGGAAACTCTGAAGGACTGGATTGAAAGTGTTAATCAATGTTATTAGTTTACAGTGTGCTCTTTGGTCAGATCGGCCGGTAGTTGTCTGTAGTGTTCCTGGTTGTTCAGTTGTCCGGTCACTCCGGTCAATCTGTTCTATTCTGAATGACAATGGTTCCTCTTTTATCTGCTGGTTTGATGACAATATTGCAATTGGGTTTGAGTGCATGGCTGGCGTTGCGTTGTGATTGGGTGATGTTTTGGTCTGCCTTGTGGGTGCGGCTGATGAATCTGGCATTTATACATTTCCTGACAGTTTCAGCATACATGTCAATCCCAGGGCAGCAGCCCTCCGGTGGGGTCTGAGTTGACTCTTTGATCGCTCCTCACTGGCACCTCCAAATCATCTCTCTGGTAAGAGGGAATGAAAGGTATTCAACTGTCTTAGATTACAGAGTGCAAATACTCCACTTACGAAATTATCAATGGTAATCTAAAAAGGATATTATAAACATCACCTACTCAAGCCCGGAAGGATACCAACTCATAAAGGTTAATGGTCATATTTGCCTTTGTAGACACTAGAAATGTTGTTATTTTAAGCCTGCTTGTGTGTGAACTTTGTTCTGCAGGTCACAACTGTGGCTACAATAGATGACAGATTTCAGTCTTTACAATTCCACAGAAATCTGACACATTGACCAGAGGTTTGTTGGTGTGTCAGCAGTTCAGTGATGGAACTGAAAGTCAGGCCAACCCTGTTTCTGTAATTTGTGGGACCATTGACCTTTTTGATAATGTTTCAGGTAATTAGTTGTCTGCAGGTCTCCTACCACTTTAAAAGATAGACACCTGCATTCTAGAGGCTTCCAGCAATTGGAACACTGTTAGGTCAACATTGTCAGTCATGCCACTATTCAGCCTAGCTGAAAGAAAGCCATGAAAGCCAGCATCTATCCCAGCATGATGTCTGGGGGGGAGCGGACCGAAGCACACAGGCCTCAGCAAGGGGATGTAACGGTTACAATAGTGATTGTCACAGAGTTGCAAATAATATCAGAGTCATGCTCAGCCTGATTAGGAGAGACATTGAGCCCAAAGGGAGCTGAAATGGTTCACAGAGTCAGAGTCATAGAGATGTACAGCATGGAAACAGACCCTTCGGTCCAACCTGTCCATGCCAACCAGATATCCCAACTCAATCGAGTCCCACCTGCCAACACCCAGCCCATATCCCTCCAAACCCTTCTTATTCATATACCCATCCAAATGCCTCTTAAATGTTGCAATTGTACCAGCCTCCACCATATCCTCTGGCAGCTCATTCCCTACACGTACAACCCTCTGCATGAAAAGGTTGCTCCTTAGGTCTCTTTTATATCTTTCCCCTCTCACCCTAAACCTATGGCCTCTAGTTCTGGACTCCCTCACCCCAGGTAAAAGACTGTCTATTTATTCTATCCATATCCTTCATTACTTTGTAAACCTTAGCCTCAAATGCTCCAGGGAGCCCTCAGCCTGTTCAGCTTCTCCCTATAGCTCAAATCCTCCAACCCTGGCAACATCCTTGTAAATCTTTTCTGAACCCTTTCAAGTTTCACAACATCTTTCTGATAGGAAGGAGACCAGAATTGCATGCAATATTCCAACAGTGGCCTAACAATGTCCTGTACAGCTGCAGCATGACCTCCCAACTACTGTACTCAATACTCTGACCAATAAAGGAAAGCATACCAAATGCCTTCTTCACTATCCTATCTACCTGCGACTCCACTTTCAAGGAGCTATGAACCTGCACTCCAAGGTCTCTTTGTTCAGCAACACTCCCTAGGACCTTACCATTAAGTGTATAATTCCTGCTAAGATTTGCTTTCCTAAAATGCAGCACCTCGCATTTATCTGAATTTAACTCCATCTGCCACTTTTCAGCCCACTGGCCCATCTGGTCAAGATCCTGTTGTAATCTGAGGTAACCCTCTTCACTGTCTACTACACCTCCAATTTTGGTGTCATCTGCAAACTTACTAACTGTACCTCTTATGCTCACATCCAAATCATTTATGTATGTGACAAAACATAGAGGGCCCAGCACCAATCCTTGTGGCACTCCACTGGTCACAGGCCTCCAGTCTGAAAAGCAACCCTCCACCACCACCCTCTGTCTTCTATCTTTGAGCCAGTTCTCTATCCACATGGCTAGTTCTTCCTTTATTCCATGAGATCTAACCTTGCTAATCGTTCTCCCACGGGGAACGTTGTCGAACACCTTACTGAAGTCCATATAGATCACATCTACCGCTCTACCCTCAATCTTCTTTGTTACTTCTTCAAAAAGCTCAATCAAATTTGTGAGACATGATTTCCCACGCACAAAGCCATGTGGACTATCCCTAATCAGTCCTTGCCTTTCCAAATACATATACATCCTATCCCTCAGGATTCCCTCCAAAAACTTGCCCATCACTGAGGTCAGGCTCACCGGTCTGTAATTCCCTGGCTTGTCCTTACCACCCTTCTTAAACAGTGGCACCACATTTGCCAACCTCCAGTCTTCCGGCACCTTACCTGTGACTATCGATGATACAAATATCTCAGCAAGAGGCCTAGCAATCACTTCTGTAGCTTCCCACAGAGTTCTAAGTTACACCTGATTAGGTCCTGGGGATTTATCCACCTTTATCCAGCACTTTCTCCTCTGTAATCTGGACGTTTTGCAAGATGTCACCATCTATTTCCCTACAGTCTATATCTTCCATATTCTTTCCCACAGTAAATACTGATGCAAAATACTCATTTAGTATCTCCCCCATTTTCTGTGGCTCCACACAAAGGCCGCCTTGCTAATCTTTAAGGGGCCCTATTCTCTCCCTAATTACCCTTTTGTCATTAATATATTTGCAAAAACCCTTTGGATCTCCTTAATTCTATTTGTCAACACTATCCCATGTCTCCTTTTTGCCCTCCTGATTTCCTTCTTAAGTATACTCCTACTTCCTTTGTACTCTAAGGATTCACTCAATCGACCCTGTCTATACCTGACAAATGCTTTCTTCTTTTTCTTAACCAAACCCTCAATTTCTTTAGACATCCAGCATTCCCTATACCTACCAGCCTTCCTGTTCACCCTGACAGGAATATACTTTCTCTGGATTCTCATTATCTCATTTCTGAAGGCTACCCATTTTCCAGCCGTCCCTTTACCTGCAAACATCTGCCTCCAATCAGCTTATGAAAGGTCTTGCCTAATACCGTCAAAATTGGCCTGTGTCCAATTTAGAACTTCAACTTTTCGATCTGGTCTATCCTTTTCCATCATGATTTTAAAATTAATAGAATTATGGTCGCTGGCCCCAAGTGCTCCCCCACTGACACCTCAGTCACTTGCCCTGCCTTATTTCCCAAGAGTAGGTCAAGTTTTGCACCTTCTCTAATAGGTACATCCACATACTGAATCAGAAAATTGTCTTGTACGCACTTAAGAAATTCCTCTCCATCTAAACCCTTGGCATATGGCAGTCCCAGTCGATGTTTGGAAAGTTAAAATCTCCTAGCGTAACTACCCTATTAGTCTTACAGATAGCTGAGATCTCCTTACAAGTTTGTTTCTCAATTTCCCTCTGACTATTAGGGGGTCTATAATACAATCCCAATAAGGTGATCATTCCTTTCTTATTTCTCAGTTCCACCCAAATAACTTCCCTGGATGTATTTCTGGGAATATCCTCCCTCAGCACAGCTGTAATGCTATCCTTATCAAAAAGGCCACTCCCCCTCCTCTCTTGCCTCCCTTTCTATCCTTCCTGCAGCATTTGTATCCAGGAACAGTCCAGCCCATCCCTGAGCCATGTTTCTGTAATTGCTATGATCTCCCAGTCCCATGTTCCTAACCATGCCCTGAGTTAATCTGCCTTACCGGTTCAGCCCCTTGCATTGAAATAAATGCAGTTTAATTTATTAGTCCTACCTTGTCCCTGCCTGCCTTGACTGTTTGATTCGCTTCTGTTCTCAACTGTACCTGTCTCAGATTGATCTCTTTCCTCGTTATCTCCCTGGGTCCCTGACTACAGAATCCCCTAACACAATTGATCTCTTGGAAGCCGATGTACGTATTAGAGCCAGTCTCAATACCAAAAACTTGGCTGTTAGTGCTACGTTCCCCTGAGAATCCATCACCCCCCTACATTTTCCAAAACAGCATACCTGTTTGAAATGGGTATATCCATAAAAGACTCCTGTCCTAGGTACTGACCTCTCTTACCCTTCCTAGAGTTTACCCATCTATGTGACAGTATCTGAGACTTTCCCCCCTTCCTATAACTGCCATCCATCACACACTGTTGCTGTTGCAAATTCCTCATCGCTTCTATCTGTCTCTCCAACCGATCCACTCGATCTGATAAGATTTGCATCCAACAGCATTTATGGCAGATATAATCCGCAGTAACCCTTAAACTCTCTTTAAACTCCCACATCTGACAAGAACTACATATCACTGCAAAGGCCATTTTTGCTCCTTCACAATCTCCAGACGCAGAAAATAACACAGTCTTATTTCTCTACAAAACACTGCACCAGGTTAAATTAAGAGCTATGGCTTATATTTCAAGTTTAATCAAGAGACTTATCTCCAAAAACATATAATTCAGAAAGAACCCACTGTACTCACTAATACAGCCTTTCTCTTAGACAGACTTAAAACAACAACTAACTTAACTGATTCTGTGTTGTGAACTTGGCCCAAACCGGTTCCTCCAAGATTAGTTGTGAAATTCACTGTTTGTTAATTTTCCCAGATGCACTCCGATGTTCAGCGACACATGAATTCAAAAGCAGCAAAGGCAGTAACTGTGCAGGTTCTCTCGCTCTCTCTCTCCTGCACTGTCCTCACCATGTGCTTCCTTTGTCTGCTCTTCTCACTTTTAAAACTGCTGTTGTTGTGAGTTTTTTTTTTCCAAAAGTTCCAAACCAATGTAACAGCATATAAAACAGTAATTGCTGCTCCTGGAATTTGAGGAAATCAACTCCAGCACCTAAAATACCTCAAACAAAATAAAAGGAGCAGCTCTTACAGCCAGAATTTTTTCCCGTCCTCCATCTTGGATTACCCAGCCCCTGCCCAATCTCCCGATGGTCCATTTGCCCTTGGCAAAATGTCTGCAATGATGGAGAAGAAGCTGTCTGAGCAGGAGGGCCATCCACACCTAGTCTACCACTTCTAAAATGACACGGCGGCAGTAAGACAATGGGCACTCCTCCTTATTCCTTCCCTTGCTATTCTATGGGATCCCAGTCTCACAACCACTCTCGAGGGCCAATAAAATCCACCCTACTGTTGAGGCTCACGTGGAAAAAAGAGCTCGCTGGACATTCAGAGTAGGATGTGGCTTCTTGTTAAAGAGTAATAGAGATTTACAGCATGGAAGCTGACACTCAGTCCTCCTCGTCCATGCTGACCAGATATCCCAAAATTAATCTCATCCCATTTGCCAGCATTTGGCCCATATCCCACTAAAACCTTCCTATTCATATACTATCCAGATGCCCTTTAAAGAGTGTAATTGTAAACATCTCCATCACTTCCTCTGGCAACTCATTCCATACAAATTGGAACAGTCTCCCCTTCTCCCCCACTATGAGCAGCCCACCCCTTCTGTGTTGCTTCTGCTGAATTTTTCCCTCTCCTGTAATCTAAAGGAATGAATTACAATTTCATCGATGTCTTTGAGCAACTGGCTTGCACAAGAGCCACGAACTTAGAACAATGTGCTCAGCATTCCAGCATGCTACCACTGAAAACTCTGTCAGACTTAAATAACACTGGAAACCATCTAACAAAGTATAAGCACAGCAAGAGATAATAGAAATCAGAGTCATTGAGAACTACAGCACAGGAAAAAAGGCCCTTTAGCCCATCATATCCAGCCTGGTCAAAACAACTAATTTTTCTAGCTCCATTTCCCAGCACTAGGCCTGCAGCTTTGTATTCCTTGACAGCACAAGTGCACATCTAAATACTGCTTACATGAGGGTTTCTGCCTCTACTATCCTCACAGGCAGTGAGTTCCAGATTCCCATCATCCTCAGGTGAAAAAGCTTTTCTCCACTTCTTCTCTAAATCTTCCCTCCCTTACCTCAAATTTATACCCTTCCTCAAGAGGGAGAAGTTTCTTCCTGTCTACTCCATCTATAATTTTATACATCCCAATTGAGTTCCTTCTCAATCTACTCTGCTCTGCTCTAAGGAAAACAATTAGTATCTATTTTGAAAGTAATTGATGATCTTTGTAAATAATAAAGGGCAGTAGAAATTGTTATGAGGAAGGTGGGGAGAGGACATCTGTTCTGCTGTTCAATGCACACTAAATTGTGTGCAGCTAAGGGACAGAATTAGATGCAGTGCGAAACTACAAATGATAATACTGGTGTCAAATGAGCATTACACATGACTGATGTCACAACCTATCCACTCTGCACACTGCTGGCAAACCCACCCAGTCCAGAGAACAATGCCTTCACCAAAATGGCCTGCAGTGCAACTTGCATTGTAAGTGTGGATAATGCCACAGGTGCCATTCTAAAGCTGAATCCACACCGGTAGCGCTGAAAAATTGAGCACAGAGGAACCAAATTTTAGAGGCATATGACTGTTAATTAAACAATCTACTTCAGAAGTAATAAGAGACTTCTTCAAATTGCCATTCATGAAACCTGATTATTTTCTTTATGCAGCTAATGTAGGAAATTTAGTCTAGTTAATTACTTAATGCAATAGTTAAATAATTGCAATAATGGTTGCCAAGTGAAGAGAAGCACAAGACCTGGTCAACTTCTTTAAAGGACTGATATTTACCTACTCTATTTATCAGCTTCAATATTTCTCATGGAACTTTGACAATTTACATCACTAATAATCAAAAAAATTGAACTTATTGTCAGGTGCATTTAAAAACCTATGTGACACTTTATACAGTGTTTATGAGTTGACTTGTTAACATATTTCATAAATATACAAATTATAAAAAGAGCTCAAAGCAAAGATTTATCATTGTATCAAAATGCTTACTTCCTGTCTCTTGCATTGCAGAAGATGTTGGTTTTAATTCAGTCTTGATTCAAAATTACTTAATAATAGTGCTATCTTGTTAAAGCAATGGTCTCACAACTACTCAGTCCAGTAAGGTAATGCAACTGCTTTTATATAGTCTTGAGTGTAAAATGTTAACATAGATGGTATGTGTGTAATAGCAGAAAACCAGAGCATTGACACAGCTTATCTCAGAATCCCAGAAGAACAGATAACCAGTATCAGGGTACAAAAACAGAAAAAAGTCTGGGAACACTCAGCAGGTCAGGCAGCATCTGTGGGAGGAACAAAGTTAACATTTCATGTCATATAGCCTTAAGGTCATAAGATCCGAAATATTAATCCCTGTTCCTCTTTCCACAGATGTTGCCTGACCTGCTGAATGATTCCAACTTTTTCTGTTTTTGTTTCAGATTTCCAAAATATGTAATATTATGCTCTTTATTTGCAGAACCTCTGTACAGTTGTTTCACATTCATGGACATCCTACAAGTACAGCTTGTTTATCATGGCTACATACAATCTTTTAAACATGTTACATATCATGGTTCATCTAAACTATTGCACCAGCATCAGCACACAGCAACACAAACTGATAAAACGCAAAATGAAAAGACTCCATGGATTTCAGCTGTTAGCTATTGTATGAAAGCAGAATGATTTTGTACACTTTGAAATTTAGTGGATTAATTAGATGATTGAAGTTTTTTTGCTTATGCTATTTTTAAAATGGAATCAGTGGACAGCTTTGAATTATATTGTCTGCTTACTTCACTCTATAATAAGTTTATCTGCCTGGAAAACTGTATCTAAATTGTGCTCTGAAACTGGAAAGAAAGTAGATAATGGATTTTTGTGAAATGATATATAATTTTCAGCTCTATATTAAACACAATAGAATGTTGGCCAGTTGGTAATTTCTTGACATCCAACTGCTATACTGAATGACTCTCAAATTAGCTAATACTGGGTTTTAAAAAGTGTACAAATTATTGTGTTTATTTATGTCCGAGAGATAAAAGCTAATTCCAAGAATACTGATTTTGACTGATGGAAGTGAGTCATCATTAGGTCTATCCCAGTATGAGATTTTCAAGATGTTACAGTGATATGTTCTTTAGTAACTGCTGACTATTAATTCAAGGAAAAAAATTATGGTTATGCAATTTCAACAGCAATAATAATGTTTTGAAAAAGAAAGCATGAAATGCATTTTTGGCTACTCTGCTAATCTTCAAGTAATATTTGACAACCACTCCAGCACTGGAACTAATAAATATTTCTACATTCTAACATCGGTTGCTTTCAATATTTCTCCCCAATAATTATCAAAGGAGTTATTGTATATTAAGTAAAGATCATGGTGGGCTCCCAATATACATTTGCCTTCAGAGTTTTAAAGTGGTTGGGTCTTTGATTACACCACAGCTCTTTGGGGTACAGTATAAATACGGTCATTCTATTTTACCTATCTGTCACACTCACTGCACTTTGCCGGATATTTAATGACCTAAGCTTTGGCGAGGCATCAGGTCAGTAATTCACTGTGGAACTCCCTACTCGTGTGGTCATGGCATTTATATAATGAGCCAAATACATTTTCTGTCAATGCTAACCCCTGAATGTTGATTAAGGAAGATTCAGCTACAGTAATGCCACTGAATGTCAAGGGGAGATAGTTAAATTTTTTCTTACTAGAGGTGATCCTTGCCTGGCACTTAAGTGGCACAAATGTTACTTACCACCTATCAAAGCCCTGTATATTGTCTGGGTTGTGTTGCATGTGAGTATAGCCTGCTTTAGTACCTGAGGTTTGCGAATGGAAAATGGACATTGTTGATTGCACAATAAACTTTGCTATCTCTGACCTTTCGTTGGCAAGGCCATTGATGAGGTAACTGAAGACACTACAACAGTGGCGCCCTGCAGGGATGTCGACAAATTAAGATGATTCATCTTCAACAACCACATCCATCTTCTTTTCTGCTATTTACCAACTGACTAATGAACTTAATGAACTTAATGATGCACTTGGTCAATGAAATCAAGAATAGTCACTTTCATTTCTCCTACAGAATGTAGCTATTTGGTCTATGTAAATGAAGCTGTAAATGAGACTTGGAGCCAAGTGATCCAGATTGAACCCAAACAGCATCAGTGAGCAGGTTATTGCTGAGCATATGCTACTTGATAGCACTGTCAATGACATTCTCAATTATCAGCCATGAAATGGATAATGACTGATGTGGGGGTAATTTGTTGGTTTAGATTTATCCTGCCTTTAATAGATGCGATACCTGAGCAATCTTTCATATTGTCGGTAGATACCAATGTTATAGCTGTACAGGTATCATTTGACTCGGGGAACAGTTAGTTCTGAATCAAAAAGTGCTCAGTACTGTAGCTAGGATGTTCCAAAAGCTCATAGACAAGTACAGCTATCTTGGAGACTTCTCAGAGTGGAGGAAATACAGAGATAGGGAGGGTCATGATAATGAAAGGATTTAAAAGCAAGGATAACATTTTTAAAATCAAGACTAATTGTTGCATGAATGGAGCCAATGTAAGTCATTGAGCACATGGATTTTTGTTCCTTTATTCTTTATGGCAGGATCAGCATCTGCTACCCATTCCCAATTGCCCTTGAACTGAGTTACTCTGGGCCATTACAAAGGGCAAATAAGAATCAACCACATTAATGTGGTCTCAAAGGATGTAAAGGCCAGGCCATGTAACACCACAGATTTCTTTCCCTAAGGGACATAAATAAACCAGATGTATTTTTACAGCAATGAATAATAATTTTACATGGATCATTACTAAGGACAAGCTTTTGATTTCAGAGTTTTATGAACAGAAGATAAATTCTGCCAGCTCTCATTCTGGGGCTTAAACCCACACCCTTGAGCATTCGTCTATACCAACTGAAGTAACAGGCCAGTTACACTTTAACTTGTAAGCTCTCAAGTGACCACATTCTCATCTATCTTACATTAGCTAGGGAATCCCTTCTCCTTCTATTTCCACAATGTCACCGTGTCCCTACATCTCAGAAGAAGGAATTTGTTGCAATTTAAGACCACAGGCAAGAGGTTTGAATTACTTCATATTCACCAAGGGATGAATGTGGGAGAACAGCCAAGATTGCATTGGAATACTTGAATAAAGAGGGAATTACTGTCTGAGGGTAAGGTCCGATGAACCGAGACAGAGGTGCAAATAGTGAGTTTGTGACGTTGTAAGACGGATGGCACCAAAATGAAGTCAGAAGCCCATCGTGGATCAAATGTGACACTGAGGTTACAAACGACTGGATTAGTCTCAGAGTGCTGCCAGGGTGAGAGATGGTGTGGGTAACTAGGGAACAGAGTTTGGATTGAGAACTGAAAACAGTAGCTCAGTCTTTCTCACCGTTTAATTGGAGGAAATTTCTGTTTATCCAGTGCTGGACTTTGGATAGACATTCTGATAAATTAGCAACAATGAACAAGTCTAGAGAGGTGGAGGTGGTGGTGGTGATATGAAGCTGGGTATGTGAAAACTGATATTGTGTTCTATGATGATGTTGGCAAGGGGTAATGTAATATGAAAAACGGGAGGGGCCATCGGTTGTAAGGGACATCAGGGATGATGTTGGGAAGTAAGAAGAGAAACTATTTGAAGGGATTTTCTGGATAACATCAAGGATAGCTGAGACTGTGATCATGGCTTGCCAGTGGCTTGCCAGTGAAAGTCAGAATGCCCAATTAAATTTTCCATTAATTAGCTGCTTGAATATTTCAATTACTGTCTTAACAGCTCAACTGGCATACCCTGCAAGCCTGCAAACTTGACCAGATTAAACTCGGAATCGAACAAGATCAGATCAGGCTCCCAAGCAAAGGGCATATCTTTCACCCCTATCTGCATCTGAACTCATTTCCCCCTGACAGATATAATTTGGTCCTTGGTGTGCAACAACATGCTGGATCAATCCACAACATAATATCAGGTTCACATTGCTCCAACTGAGCAGATTTACTTAGTTAAAAATTTGTGAGCTCCTAAGTACAATGAACTGTGCTACACTGTGTCAGCAAAAGTGCCCATCCTCCACCTTGGCTAAGGCACTGCATTGTGAGGGGGAGGAGAGCAAAACTATAGAAGTCAACAGTTTTGAAAGTATATAAAGTGGCCATAAAGTGGCACAGTTTCAGAAATGTCATTTCAGGAAGCTTATTGTATTTACATCAACTTAAAATCAAACTAAATAAAGTAATAGCTAATATGAAAATTAATACAATGTATTTGTCATTATCAAATAGCGAAAAACCAGGATAACAGACAAACTCTCCATTAAGACAAAGGGAAAGTTGATCAGTTGCCCCATTTTATATTACAATAAATTAATGAACAACAAATAAGGGAGATACTTTTTAATTCAAGTACTTTCTTCAAAGGATTGAAATATGGCTACAGGTTGTGAAAAGAGTGTGTCACTACTCTTTTTTTACGATTATTATAATGTTTTAATGCCACATATTAGAAGTATCAATGGAATTTAGAATATCTAAATCACTTACATTTCACAGTGTTATGCTTCTCAGTCATGTGGCGGTAGTGACTATATTTCACTTGCATGATGTTTTCCAATATCAACACAAATGCAGACTTTTAGAATTTAAATTCCCTTTAACAACTCGTTATTTGCCATGATGTTTACGGCTGAGTAAGAAGATACTGCAGCTCTTTTTCAGGTTTGGCAGTCAGAGAAAGACAGTCTTGCTCTCAGTTAATACTTGAGGTGTTCGCCTTAAATTCTTTAGTTACTGCTTCACCAAGGTCAATCTAATGTATGCAGCTTGGGTTTTAACGTGATTCGTTGAGCCAGGTAACCAGGAAATCTAATTCCCTTGCATTCCTTCTGGTTTCCATGTTGTGGATCTTACAGATAGAGATCTACTCAAGGTAATGAAAATTATGGTGTATTTGTTTTGAGCAGTGAGAAATTCAGATAAAAAGCATGTAATACAAATACATTGATTTATTAACATCAGTATTTATTTATGTACATCAGTATATTGTTGGATTTTTTTCAGTTGGGTAGTTGATAAAAAATGAATTCCTTCCACAGTTCTCAGCCAAATCTTGGGTCTGGCAAAGTATATGCAATGAACACGTGTTGCCAGCACTTTTGTACTATCTCAGCATCATTTACATCTCTGGATCTGATTTTTGGCAGAAGAAGAGACAAAAGCTCTGTAATAAGGATTTTTTTTAAAAAAAGACCGGCATTATCGTTAGATCCCACTATGTATTCCTTACCTTGGTGCAAATAAAAGCAAAGTACTGAAAATCAGACAGAAACACAGAGTATGCTGGAGAAACTCAGTAGCTCTGGCAGCATCTGTGGAGACAGAAAGCAATGTTTCAAGTCCAGTAAGATTCTTCTTCAGAGATGTAGCATTTTTTTGCTTATAGCTCAATGTTTCTGCATATGTTAGATACTGGGGCAGTGAGTATAGAGAATACATGGAGGTATTGGAAAAGGTATGGAAGAACATGGGGGATAAAGGAAACAAGCGTTTTATGAGGGTACAAAGTGGGGACACATGAGATATGAGGCTCATGGAGGCAACATAAAACTGGCTGAGGGATGAGGACTAGAAGGCCAAACCAGCCTGAACTGAGCAGGGCCAGTGTGTCAATATATGCAGACAGCCCTTCTAACCTACCAGCTATGCTATTTGCCCACTGCCATTCCCAACACTGGCCTACTTCAGGAGGCAGAGCTCCTGACTCCAGGCCACACCCAACACCTGGAGACCATAATACTAGTTCAGTGGACTGACCTTGGGAGTCAGAACAATCATGTCAGGAAATGATTTGTTTCAATTTCGAACATATGGATGAAAATTTGACTTGGTTATCAATATCACAGCATACCTTATATTTGACTGTGACAAAGTAAATTATTGTTTTTCATCTCCATCACAAACTCAATTCTCCAGGCACTAGATCCTCTCCCTAGTACTGTTTCAGTCTATTTTCAACTTGTTGCATTTCAGGTTATGGTGAACATTTGATAACATATCCACGCCTCACCTCAGTTCAATTGCTGTTAAAACCCTCATTTGTATTTATGTTATTCTTAATGTGTTCACCATCCCATCTTCACTCTCCCTGTCACCCTCATCCCCTTCCTCCCCTCTCCCCAATCACCTCTCTTTACCATTCATTACATGTGCCACCACTATTTCATAAAGAAGTTGCTATTTCTACTTTGTTGAATTGCCCAAGACTTTCTCTGCGTCACGTCTGTTCATGTCACCAGTCCACACTGTGTACATATCTTGTCTCTCACCACTTGCCTGTTATGTTTTATAGGCATCTGTGAAGCTGAATCTTAAGTACCAGTTATGTCGAGTTTTTCACAGGGATTTTCAGCACAAAGATCTCGTGAGATCTCCACATCACGGAGCTGCATCTTCAACAGCCTCACTTATCATTTCCTCCACCATGGCACTGGTCACAGCTTGTGCATCACTTTGGAGACAATACTGTGTCAGCTGAGTGACTAACACATTACATCATAAATGCCTGCTCCACTCCAGCATTGCCCCAGTCCAGACTCTGATAATCATTCTAGTTTACATTGCATTCAGTACAGTCCATCAGCATAAATGCATGACATGTGATAAAGAGATGTTCCCCTTATCCCACAGCACCCTTAGAAATTTCACAAGTGATTGGACATTTTTGGGCAGCTTTTGCTCCGTTTTAAGTCATTGCCACTAAGTTCTGCATCACTGCGATGCTAATGCTCAATTTGTAAGCATCAATGGCATGGTGCAATTCATCTTTGACCAATATTTGAACCTTACACACATTCACTCTGCATGCATTGCAAACTGACAAAGAAATCATAGCAAATGAAATGCAGCTGCAGTTTGCAAATGACTGTTTCGTGCATTAACATCCAGCAGATATGGATCCTTTCCTTTGGCTCATCAAACTGATGCTGACTCCTCCCAATATAGCATTGTCCCAGCCTTTTGCCAGTTGCATTTCTCTTGTAGGGAAAGGCAAATGATGGCAGGGAACACAACTTCTGGTATACACCGTCAGCACCCAGCTCCTCCTGGTCACCAGACACTCTCCCAAAGGCTCCATATACCCCATTTACCTCACACAACCTTGAAAGCCCATTCCACCCATTCCCTTTGAAACGTATTTGGGACTGTTAAAAGTACGCATTAGTTCATGTAGAAAAAGTGAATAAACATAAAGGAACCATTAACATGTTTGGAGATGTCAAGATAGTTGTCAAAGCAGCTGTCAACAGATGCTGTCAAATGGAGCTATTAAGATGCTCTAGACATTTACATTTTTTGCTCTTCAAGTATTTGTAAACAAATTGGAGTGTTAAAAAAAGAAATACTGCTATTTGAGTCTGCCTGTTGACATAGCCTGAGGGTTATCATTGCAATCAGTGCAGTATGAGTCTTTTAATAATGTATCATTGTCACAGCAGGGTGCCTGCTATTTTGCAGTTTAATAGCTCTAAGTGATAAAAAAAAACCTTTTGAAGCAAGACTATGATTTCCAATGCATGTTTTTATAAAGGATTAAAAGAGGTTAAACATTATGAAAGGTTTTTTTTAAGATGGAGAAATCCTCAATAGACGAAAGAATTTTGTTTAATCTCAGCGTGGATCCATGACAATGGTGGTGAATTAGCATGGGAGGTTAGAAGTCAAAAGGGTGGTGGGGATGGATTAGCAATAAATTGTGGGAGGGGCTATTAGGAGCCATGGGTGGTGGATGTTGGGCATAGATTAGCATGGAAAGTGTGACATAGATTCCCTACAGTGTGGAAAGAGGCTTGCAGCCAATCACCAAACAGCATCCCATCCAGACCCTGTCCCGTAAACCTGCATTTACCATGGCTAATCCACTAAGCCTACATTATCCCTGTGCACTACGGACAATTTAGTATGGCGAATCCACCTAACCTGCATATCTTTAGACTGTTGGAAGAAACCGATATGGACATGGAGAGAACATGCAAGCTCTATACAGACAGTCAGTGATCCAAGGTTGGAAGTGAACTCAGGTCCCTGGCACTGTGGGACAGCAGTGCGAACCACTGAGCCACCATGATGCCCAACATATATTTCAACATGAAATGTATATTGTAACATTATTTAGTAACCAATTTTATAACACAATGAAGCAAATAAATAGGACAGCTAATTCTTGCATTAACAGTTTATTTGCAGAATTTGTTTGAAACATTTTAAACTTTTTCATTCCAATATTTATTGTTCACATTTGCATACCATATCTATGATAAACAATTACAGGAACAAGCTTCTGTTGAATCAAATGGAAGCCAGATTACATTCAAACATTGACAAGATATTAGTATGATAGAGGGGGGTTCTTTTTAATCAATCCCGGCATGAGGACATCACTGGCTAGGCCAGCAATAATTCTGGATTAGTGGTGCTGGAAGAGCACAGCAGTTCAGGCAGCATCCAAGTAGCTTCAAAATCGACGTTTAGGGCAAAAGCCCTTCATCAGGAATAAAAGCAGTGAGCATGAAGCGTGGAGAGATAAGCTAGAGGAGGGTTGGGGTGGGGAGAAAGTAGCATAGAGTACAATGGGTGAGTGGGGAAGGGGATGAAGGTGGTAGGTCAGGGAGGAGAGGGTGGAGTGGATAGGTGGAAAAGAAGATAGGCAGGTAGGACAAGTCTGGACAAGTCATGGGGACAGTTACTGAGCTGGAAGTTTAGAACTAGGGTGAGGTGGGGGAAGGGGAAATGAGGAAACTGTTGAAGTCCACATTGATGCCTTGGGGTTGAAGTGTTCCGAGGCAGAGGATGAGGCGTTCTTCCTCCAGGCGTCTGGTGGTGAGGGAGCGGCGGTGAAGGAGGCCCAGGACCTCCATGTCCTCGGCAGAGTGGGAGGGGGAGTTGAAATGTTGGGCCACGGGGCGGTGTGGTTGATTGATGTGGGTGTCCCGGAGATGTTCCCTAAAGCGCTCTGCTAGGAGGCGCCCAGTCTCCCCAATGTAAAGGAAACCGCATCAGGAGCAACAGAAACAATAAATGATATTAGTGGATGTGCAAGTAAAACTTTGATGGATGTGGAAGGCTCCTTTAGGGCCTTGGATAGAGGTGAGGGAGGAGGTGTGGGCGCAGGTTTTACAGTTCCTGTGGTGGCAGGGGAAAGTGCCAGGATTGGAGGGTGGGTTGTTTGGGGGCGTGGACCTGACCAGGTAGTCGTGAAGGAAACGGTCTTTGCGGAAGGCGGAAAGGGGTGGGGAGGGAAATATATCCCTGGTAGTGGGGTCTGTTTGGAGGTGGCGGAAATGTCGGCGGATGATTTGGTTTATGCGAAGGTTGGTAGGGTGGAAGGTGAGCTCCAGGGGCGTTCTGTCCTTGTTACGGTTGGAAGGGTGGGGTCTGAGGGCGGGGGGGCTGAGGTGCTGGATGTAGACGAGATGCGTTGGAGGGCATCTTTAACCACGTGGGAAGGGAAATTGTGTTATCTAAAGAAGGAGGCCATCTGGTGTGTTCTGTGGTGGAACTGGTCCTCCTGGGAGCAGATCCGGCGGAGGCGGAGGAATTGGGAATAAGGGATGGCATTTTTGCAAGAGGTAGGCTGGGAAGAGGTGTAATCCAGGTAGCTGTGGGAGTCGGTGGGTTTGTAAAAAATGTCAGTGTCAAGTCGGTCGTCATTAATGGAGATGGAGAGGTCCAGGAAGGGGAGGGAGGTGTCAGAGATGGTCCAGGTAAATTTAAGGTCAGGGTGGAATGTGTTGGTGAATTTGATGAATTGCTCAACATCCTCGCGGGAGCACGAGGTGGCGCCAATGCAGTCATCAATGTAGCGGAGGAAGAGGTGGGAGTGGTGCCGGTGTAATTACGGAAGATCAACTGCTCTATGTAGCCAACAAAGAGACAGGCATAGCTGGGGCCCATACGTGTGCCCATGGCTACGTCTTTGGTCTGGAGGAAGTGGGAGGATTCAAAGGAGAAATTGTTAAGGGTGAGGACCAGTTCGGCCAAACGAATGAGAGTTTCGGTGGAAGGGTACTGTTGGGGACGTCTGGAGAGGAAAAAACGGAGGGCTTGGAGGGCCTGATCATGGCGGATGGAGGTGTAGAGGGATTGGCTATCCATGGTGAAGATGAGGCATTGGGGGCCAGGGAAACTGAAGTCTTGGAGGAGGTGGAGGGCGTGGGTGGTGTCTCGAATGTATGTGGGGAATTCCTGGATTGGGGGGATAGGACAGTGTTGAGGTAGGTAGTGATGAGTTCAGTGGGGCAGGAGCATGCTGAGACAATGGGTCGGCCAGGTTGGTCAGGCTTGTGGATCTTGGGAAGGAGGTAGAACCGGGCAGTGCGGGGTTCCCGGACTATGAGGTTGGAAGCTGTGGGTGGGAGATCTCCTGAGGTGATGAGGTTCTGTATGGTCTGGGAGATGATGGTTTGGTGATGGGGGGTGCGGTCATGGTCGAGGGGGCAGTAGGAAGAGGTGTCCTCGAGTTGACGTTTGGCTTCAGCGGTGTAGAGGTCAGTGCGCCAGACTACCACTGCGCCCCCTTTATCCGCTGGCTTGATGGTGAGGTTGGGATTGGAGCAGAGGGATTGGAGGGTTGCGCGTTGTGAGGGTGAGAGGTTGGAGTGGGGAGGGAGGTAGACAGGTTGAGGCGGTTAATGTCCCGGCGGCAGTTGGAAATGAAGAGGTCGAGGGCAGGTAATAGGCCAGCGCGGGGTGTCCAGGTGGATGCAGTGTGTTGGAGGTGGGCGAAGGGGTCCTCGGAAGGCGGGTGAGAGTCCTGATTGTGAAAGTAAGCTCGGAGGCGGAGGCGACGGAAGAATTGTTTGACATCACGGCGTGTATTAAATTCATTGATGCGTGGACGGAGGGGGATGAAGGTGAGTCCTTTGCTGAGGTCTGATCGTTCGTCCTCAGTGAGGGGGAGGTCTGGGGGGATGGTGGAAACTCGGCAGGGCTGGGAGCTGGGATCTGGTGTGGGTGTAGAGCTGGGAGTGGGGGGCGGAACCTGTAACTGGAGTGGGTGTGATGGTGGGGGAATGGGGGTGGAGTCATGAGCAGGGGTAGTGTTCCCCTTGGGGTTCTGGGGGGTGGGGATAGTGACAGTGGGGTCTGTGGGGGGCATGTCAGCAGAATGCAGGTGAGTGGCGCTGGTGGGGGCGGAAGTGGTGGTGACCATGGCAGTAGGGGTGGCGGGAGTCACTGAGCGTGTGGCATCAGCGATGATGTGAAGGGCAGAACTGATGTCAGGTATGATGCATGAGGAATTGTGAGGGGTAGAAGTGGTTGTGGGAGTGGCCATGATGGGGGCAGAAGTGACATCATCAATCAGCGTGGGGGTGGTCGCTGCATCAGCCGCATGGCTAATGGTGGAATAGGTTCCGAGGCCAGGGGAATGTTCTGGAATGTTTGAGGAGCATTGGTTATGGAGGTAGGTGGATATAAGTTTGTTGTACTTACAGTTTTTGATGTTTGAGATGGAATTGAAATACTGTTTGTTGAGAGTATGAATTCTCCTGAGGATGTAGTACAGAGTGGGTCATTTGCAATTCAGAGAGAGTGTGGCTCTCAGCTGAGGCAGGGCTGACTGGAGAGAGGTTAGGTGCCGGCGCATTGCTGCAAGTGTGGAGAGGAGGATCTTGAAGGAGAACTGTTGCTGGTGTTTTTAAATCTGTAGTCTGTACTGTTTGTTCTGTTCAGGTCCGAACTCTGCTGGTTTAAAGGTGGTCCGGAGTCCATGTGGGATGAGTTGGTTACGGAGACAGGCACTGAGGAAGCGAATGTGGCTGTGGTAGCGAGTTTGTTTCATGACATGGTTGAAGAGCTTCAGGGCAGAGGAAATGACCTGGGAGTTGCAGTGGGAGAGAGACTCCCTGAGATTCTTGTAGAGAGAGGAGGAAAACTTCTTCAAGGCAGGCATCCTTGCAAGAGGATTCGCAGTAGGGTTAAAACCAATGAGGTAAAAACAATGACTGCAGATGCTGGAAACCAGAATCTGGATTAGTGGTGCTGGAAGAGCACAGCAATTCAGGCAGCATCCAAGTAGCTTCGAAATCGACGTTTCGGGCAAAAGACCTTCATCAGGATTAAAGGCAGTGAGCCTGAAGCGTGGAGAGATAAACTAGAGGAGGGTGGGGGTGGGGAGAAAGTAGCATAGAGTACAATGGGTGAGTGGGGGAGGGGATGAAGGTGATAGGTCAGGGAGGAGAGGGTGGAATGGATAGGTGGAAAAGAAGATAGGCAGGTAGGACAAGTCCGGACAAGTCATGGGGACAGTTACTGAGCTGGAAGTTTAGAACTAGGGTGAGGTGGGCGAAGGGGAAATGAGGAAACTGTTGAAGTCCACATTGATGCCCTGGGGTTGAAATGTTCCGAGGCAGAAGATGAGGTGTTCTTCCTCCAGGCGTCTGGTGGTGAGGGAGCAGCGGTGAAGGAGGCCCAGGACCTCCATGTCCTCGGCAGAGTGGGAGGGGGAGTTGAAATGTTGGGCCACGGGGCGGTGTGGTTGATTGGTGCGGGTGTCCCGGAGATGTTCCCTAAAGCGCTCTGCTAGGAGGCGCCCAGTCTCCCCAATGTAGAGGAGACCGCATCAGGAGCAACAAATACAATAAATGATATTAGTGGATGTGCAAGTAAAACTTTGATGGATGTGGAAGGCTCCTTTAGGGCCTTGGATGGAGGTGAGGGAGGAGGTGTGGGCGCAGGTTTTACAGTTCCTGCGGTGGCATGGGCAAGTGCCAGGATTGGAGGGTGGGTTGTTTGGGGGCGTGGACCTGACCAGGTAGTCGTGGAGGGAACGGTCTTTGCGGAAGGCGGAAAGGGGTGGGGAGGGAAATATATCCCTGGTAGTGGGGTCTGTTTGGAGGTGGCGGAAATGTCGGCGGATGATTTGGTTTATGCGGAGGTTGGTAGGGTGGAAGGTGAGCTCCAGGGGCGTTCTGTCCTTGTTACGGTTGGAAGGGTGGGGTCTGAGGGCGGAGGTGCGGGATGTAGACGAGATGCATTGGAGGGCATCTTTAACCACGTGGGAAGGGAAATTGTGTTATCTAAAGAAGGAGGCCATCTGGTGTGTTCTGTGGTGGAACTGGTCCTCCTGGGAGCAGATCCGGCGAAGGCGGAGGAATTGGGAATACGGGATGGCATTTTTGCAAGAGGTAGGCTGGGAAGAGGTGTAATCCAGGTAGCTGTGGGAGTCGGTGGGTTTGTAAAAAATGTCAGTGTCAAGTCGGTCGTCATTAATGGAGATGGAGAGGTCCAGGAAGGGGAGGGAGGTGTCAGAGATGGTCCAGGTAAATTTAAGGTCAGGGTGGAATGTGTTGGTGAAGTTGATGAATTGCTCAACATCCTCGCGGGAGCACGAGGGGGCGCCAATGCAGTCATCAATGTAGCGGAGGAAGAGGTTGGGAGTGGTGCCGGTGTAAGTACAGAAGATCAACTGCTCTACGTAGCCAACAAAGAGACAGGCATAGCTGGGGCCCATACGTGTGCTCATTGCTACCTCTTTGGTCTGGAGGAAGTGAGAGGATTCAAGGAGAAATTGTTAAGGGTGAGGACCAGTTCGGCCAAACGAATGAGAGTGTCGGTGGAAGGGTACTGTTGGGGACGTCTGGAGAGGAAAAAACGGAGGGCTTGGAGGCCCTGGGTCATGGTGGATGGAGGTGAAGAGGGATTAATTGCCTATCCCGAAATGCTCAGAGGACAGTTAGGATTCAACCACATTGTTGTGGGGCTGGAGTCACATGTAGGCTACACCAGATAATGACCGAAGTTTTCTTCCATAAAGGACATTGGTGAGCCAGGTGAGTTATTCCAGTAATCAACAATGAATTCCTGGTTATCACAGGCTCTTAATTCCAGATATGTGTTGAATTCAAATTCCACCACCTGCCATGGCAGGATTCAAACCCAGGTCCTCAGAAGAGATTTACCAAGATTTTGCTGTGTATGGAAGGTTTGAGTTATAAAGAAAGGCTGAATAGGCTGGGACTTTTTTCACTGGAACATAGGAGGTTGAAAGGTGACCTGACAGAGGTTTATAAAGTCATGAGAGGTATAGATAGGTTTAATGGTAGGTGTCTTTTCCCTCGGATGAGAATTTCAAGACAGGGGGGCATTTATAAGGCGAGAGGAGAGAGATTTAAATACGATATGATAGGCAAATGTTTTACACAGAGGGTGGTTTGCGTGTGTCACAGAGTCACAGAGTCACAGAGGTGTACAGCATGGAAACAGACCCTTTGGTCCAACCCTTCCATGCCGACCATATCCCTCCAAACCCTTTCTATTCATATACCTATCCAAATGCCTCTTTAATGTTGCAATTGTACCAGCCACCACCACTTCCTCTGGCAGTTCATTCTATATACATACCACCTTCTGCATGAAAACGTTGTCCCTTAGGTCTCTTTTATACCTTTCCCCTCTCACCCTAAACCTATGCCCTCTAGTTCTGGACTCCCCGACCCCAGGGAAAAGACTTTGTCTATTTAACCTATTCATGCCCCTCATAATTTTGTAAATCTCTATAAGGTCACCCCTCAGCCTCAAACGCTCCAGGGAAAACAGCCCCAGCCTATTCAGCCTCTCCCTATAGCCCAAATCCTCCAACCCTGGCAACATCCTTGTAAATCTTTTCTGAACCCTTTCAAGTTTCACAACATCTTTCTGATAGGAAGGAGACCAGAATTGCATGCAATATTCCAACAGTGGCCTAACCAATGTCCTGTACAGCCGCAACATGACCTCCCAACTCCTGAAATCAATACTCTGACCAATAAAGGAAAGCATACCAAATGCCTTCTTCACTATCCTATCTACCTGCGACTCCACTTTCAAGGAGCTATGAACCTGCATTCCAAGGTCTCTTCGTTCAGCAACACTCCCTATGACCTTACCATTAAGTGTATAAGTCCTGCTAAGATTAACCTACCCAAAATGCAGCACCTCGCATTTATCTGAATTAAACTCCATCTACCACTTCTCAGCCCATTGGCCCATCTGGTCAAGATCCTGTTGTAATCTGAGGTAACCCTCTTTGCTGAAGGTGAGGACTGCAGATGCTGGAGATCAAAGCTGAAAATGTGTTGCTGTAAAAGCGCAGCAGATCAGGCAGCATCCAAGGAACAAGAGAATCGACGTTTCGGGCATAAGCCCTTCCTGAAGAAGAGCTTATGCCCGAAACATCGATTCTCCTGTTCCTTGGATGCTGCCTGACCTGCTGCGCTTTTCCAGCAACACATTTTCAGCTCTAACCCTCTTTGCTGTCCACTACACCTCCAATTTTGGTGTCATCACCAAACTTACTAACTGTACCTCTTATGCTCACATCCAAATCATTTATGTAAATGACAAAAAGTAGAGGACCCAGCACCGATCCCTGTGGCACTCCACTAGTTACAGGCCTCCAGTCTGAAAAACAACCCTCCGCCACCACCCTCCATCTCCAACTTTGAGCCAGTTCTGTAACCAAATGGCTAGTCCTCCCTGTATTCCGTGAGTTCTAACCTTGTTAATCAGTCTCCCATGGGGGAAACCTTGTCGAACGCCTTACTGAAGTCCATATAGATCACATCCATTGCTCTGCCGTCATCAATCCTCTTTTTTACTTCTTCAAAAAACTCAATCAAGTTTGTGAGACATGATTTTCCTGCACAAAGCCATGTTGACTATCCCTAATCAGTCCTTGCCTTTCCAAATACATATACATCCTGTCCCTCATGATTCCCTCCAACACTTGCCCACCACCAAGGTCAGGCTCACTGGTCTATCGTTCCCTGGCTTGTCCTTACCACCCTTCTTAAACAGTGGCACCACGCTAGCCAACCTCCAATCTTCTGGCACCTTACCCACGATTATCGCTGATACAAATATCTCAGCAAGAGGCCCAGCAATCACTTCTGTAGCTTCCCACAGGGTTCTGATCAGGTCTTGGGGATTTATCCACCTTTACCCGTTTCAAGACATCCAGCACTTCCACCTCTGTAATCTGGACGTTTTGCAAGATGTCAGCATCTATTTCCCTACAGTCTATATCTTCCATATCCTTTTCCATAGTAAATACTGATGCAAAATACTCATTTATTATCTCCCCCATTTTCTGTGGCTCCATACAAATGCCACTTTGCTGATCTTTGAGAGGCCCTATTTTCTCCCTCGTTACCCTTTTGTCCTTCACGTATTTGTAAAAACTCTTTGTATTCTCCTTAATTCTATTTGCCAAAGCTATCTCATGTCCCATTTTTGCCCTCTTGATCTCCCTCTTAAGTATACTCCTACTTCCTTTGTACTCTTCTGAGGATTCACTCGATCTATACTGTCTATACCTGACATATCCATCCTTCTTTTTCTTAACCAAACCCTCAATTTCTTTAGTCATCCAGCATTCCCTATACCTACCAGCCTTTCCTTTCACCCTAACAGGAATATACTTTCTCTGGACTCTCGTTATCTGAAGACTTCTCATTTTCCAGCCGTCCCTTTACCTGCGAACATCTGCCCCTAATCAGCTTTTGAAAGTTCTTGCCTCATAGCATCAAAATTGGCCTTTGTCCAATTTAGAACTTCAATTTTTAGATCTGGTCTATCCTTTTCCATTATTATTTTAAATCTAATAGAATTTTGGTTGCTGGCCCCAAAGTGCTCCCCCACTAACACCTCAGTCACCTACCCTGCCTTATTTCCCAAGAATAGGTCAAGTTTTGTGTCTATTCTATTAGATTCCCAACAGTATGGAAACAGGCCCTTTTGTTCAACAAGTCTACACCGACCCTCCAAAGAGTAACCCTCCCAGATCCATTTCCCTCTGACTAATGCATCTAACACTATGGCCAATTCACTTGATTTGCACATGTCTGGACTGTGAGAGGAAATCATGTGGTCTGAACTTCCTCAGGAAGTGTTGATCCAGGTACAGTTACATTATTTAAAAGACACTTAGAGAAGAACATGAATAGGAAAGGCATGTGGGACGAATTTAGTTTGGGATTATGATCACCATGAACTGATTGGACCCAAGTATCTGTTTCCATGCTGTATGACTCTATGACTCTATATCTGCACATTTAGCCCAGCACAACAGTGTCAGTTTTTGTGGTACAATTTAAAACTACCCAACTGCCCAGCTCTGTTCCCAACGTCATGTCTGCTTCTCTTTCAAATATTTATTCAATTAAAAGTGGTAAGGGTCTCTGTCTCAACCATCCCATGATTGAAAAAACCATAAAGAAAACTATTCATAACCATTTTGCTTCTGAGGTATTAGTTGATATATTCAGTTACAAGCAATTTTACACAGAAAACAAATTATTTTAGTTGACCTATTTTTAATTACAATTTGAAAGCTTACATTAAGTATAGCATGTACAGTGAATTTTAATAAAAACATTATTTGATAAGATACAAATGAAAAATGATAATACTACAATGGATTTACAGGAGACAATGATCTATTGATATTATCACTGGACTGTGAATTCAGAGATCCAGATCATGTTCTGAGGACCCTGATTCAAATCTCACTCTGGCAGATGGTGGATTTGCATGCAATTAAATAAAATCTGGAATCCAATGATGACTATGAATCAATTGTCAAGAAAAACCCATCTGGTTCATTAACGTCCTTTAGACATCCTTACCTGGTCTGGCCTAAATGTGACTCCAGACCCACAAAAATGTGGTTGACTCTTGACTGTCCTCTGGACAATAAGTACTGATAAGTGCTGATAAGTACTGGCCTAGCCAGCAATGCCTTATCCCATGAGTGAATTAAAATAAATAAATTATATGTCAGCTTTTAATCCAAGATGTACCATTTCGGAAAACTCTGTATTTCAACCAGTTTTAGATGGGGGAACTAATAAGATCACCAGGATTCCTTTTCAAAAGAAAAGAAGATATGAAATGAGAAGGATCTTGTTTGCTTGTTGATATCGAAAGTGACTGTTTATGAAGAAGTACGAATAGAATGTGGAAGTGGGCTGCTGTAGTTGAATACAAGCACATGGGAAATTAAATAAAATTTAGGAGATAAGTAGAAAATAGAAACGGAAGTGTTTCTTTGAAAAGTAATATTATAAAAGGTCTTTCAAATTCTAAAAAGATACCAACTGTGTCCATTATTACAATGGTTTGTGGTGGGAACAGCAAGTCAGCTGTTGCAAGTAGGTTATGAATAATTATGTTCCGAGTGTGAGAAAAAGAATAAAAGAACAGATTCGTGATTACATTGTTACTGCCATGGGAATGGTAGGTAGAGGGCATGAGGCACCATAAGTTGGCATATATGGGATATGGGGAATGTGTCATGGATGAGCATTTCAACTGGAAGACTTTTTTATTCTTACCTTGGACAAGGTATTGGCGGACTGAGTCAAGCTTTCCACAGCTCGTTCCCGTATCACCATAAAGTCTGACAGTTACAAACAAAAAAAAAATCCTCATCTCCAAGGCCGTTTCTCTTGGATTGGATTCGCAGATCAAGAAAACAGTTTAGAGTGAAAATGCAGGCCTACCAGTCAATTGGTAGTTCATGCTTCTAGTATACAAATGACTTATGTCACATATGATAAGATAACCTACAGTGTGGAAACAGGTCCTTTGGCCCAACAAGTCCACACCAACCCTCCGAAGAGCAACCATCCCAATACAATTCCCCTACATGTACCCCTTCACCTAACACTACGGGTAATTTAGCATGGCCAATTCACCTAACCTGCACATCTTTGGGCTGTGGGAGGAAACCGGAGCACCCGGAGGAAACCCACGCAGACACGGGGAGAATGTGCAAACTCCACACAGGCAGTTGCAGAGGTGGGAATTGAACCCAGGTCTCTGGCGCTGTGAGGCAGCCGTGCTAACCACTGTGCCACCTTGCCTATATGCCAGATGAGGCAAGGGTGGCAACTTTCCTCCCAAAAATATTTTGGAAAACAACTTCACTGGTAACCTGGAGTATCCTGATAAGATATCTTGGTTAAAGCTTTTGAGGGCGATTGAAAACAGTGTGGAAGCACAATGAAGTCTCCTTTTCTGAATTGTGGATTAATGTGGGAAGTGAGGAAAAATAGTATTGATACCACTGAGGCAAACGTAAAGGCCTGCAAGTTTATGCACCAGTAAGAGAACTCTGAACAGTAGCCTTGACACCCATGGTGATTTCTTCCTGGATTACTGCCAAGTTCTGGAAAGAATGCTGCTTGTATTCACAAGGAATACGATGCAGTTTTTGCAAACATATATACAGCTATCATAAACGGCAGCCTGTTTCGAGAAGAATCCTTATGTATAAATGAGGAAAAATATTTCTGGAGCTTTAGTTTGAAACTCCAAAGAGTCAAATTATTGATGTAACAAATTTAATATTCGAGGCATGAAGGACAGGTTAAGAAATCAACAAGCTATTAGTTCAACCAACAGAATAATGTTTACTAATCATTAGCAACAGATGTATTTTAGTTCCACACAAATATTTATAAGTTATTAAATAATAGCTTACAGTGTGAAACTTGCCAAATGCAGAGCACACCACAACTGCTCTAATTGAGCCTGATACGTGAAACTAGACCAGACTTTCCTGTGTCTTTGGTTACCTTTGGCAGGCCCGATAATATTTGGTCTGGAGGCCAGCTCATTTAACCTGTAATCATTTGGCTTAATGTTACCATAATGTCAGACAGTTTATTCAATTAGTGTTTAGATTACTGACCATCTCTTCATTCCGGAAGTCATAAGTATAGGAATTCAGATGACTTTAGGTCCCCCAGTCCCCTTTATAAGCTCAATTTTCTTGTCCATATACATGAGCCCTCGAGAAGCTTTTAAAGATGTGTCTCTTTCAGCAAGAAGCAATAAATGTTACCTGGGGTGTATAGGAGTCTGCTGTCATGTTTTAGTGTTTCTGAATTATTAAACAAAACCTGTTTCTGAATGTAGAAAAAAGAAACTGCTCTACTTGATGCTCTCTCCCCCATCTGGTTAACAGACATGGTAAGAGGAACTAAAAGATTTTGTTATTTTGTTCCAGTATGAATGCTTGGCTGGGTTTGAAATGCTTTAATTTAGCAGGTAGTCTTATTGATCCATGTATTATTGAAACTGTTACAAGCCTAACAGTGAGAGAATATAATTTTGATATGGTTTGTTGTTTGTTTACAAAGAATACAGACACAAAGATTACAACTTTCTTTTTCCCCTTGGGTGATTTGGTTCAGTATCAACGAGAGTGAAATAAAAGCAAATTATTGTGAATGCTGAAAATCTTAAATAGAAGTAGGGAGTCGTAGGGAACCTTAGCAGCAATACAACAATGATAGAAAGGTTGATTTCAGGATTTTCTTAGATTGTTAGGATTTTTAAAAACTGTGTTTCCAATAATTTTCAAATAATTCCTATTGCCAGTACGTGGTACCCGAGGACTGGATGTACTGAACACTGGGCAAAGTGACTGAAAGATACAAAGAGATTGCACGGGAAATGTGATGTGGCACAGGAGAATATGAGGTATCTTGGGAAGCAAGGGGAAACTGTGAGGTGATCTGGGCTTTGGTTGTGGTGTCAGGAGTGACATTTGAGGAGCCTTAAAATGCTGGAAGTTCATAGAATCCCTAACATGTGGAAGCAGAAGATTTGGCCATTGAATCCACAGACCCATCCCCTTAGCCTATCTCGGTAACTCTGCACCTCCCATGGCTGATTCACCTCGCCTGCACATCTCTGGATACTGTGGAACAATTTAGCATGGTTAATCCACTGAACTTGCAGAGGTTTGGACTGTAGGAGGAAACTGGAACACCCAGAAGAAACATACATACACATGGAGAGAATGTGCAAACTTCACACAGTAACCTGAGCTGCTATGTTATATTGTAAACACTAAGCACCACATGGAATCAGGTGGGTCTTCTCGTCAGTCTGCCCCACATCCCTCATGCACGCCATCGTGTCTCCCAAAATGCATTACAGTCTTGACCCTAACGTCCTTTGTAAGGTCACAGACCACACATTTTGTGAGCTACACCTGTGTGCTCATCAACCTGAAGCCAGGTGAAAGTACGACCCCTCATGTGTACACAAATTTAATATGGCTGTTATGCTTCTCTGCAAAATAGTTTAGTGTTACATAAAAACAAAGAGAATAGTTGAATATCTGCATCCAAGTTCACCCTGCGTTCAGCTTTCAAGTTTATTTGTGAGAATTCCTTATGGATGTAATCTCCCACCCTGTGGACTTTACAGAGGTTACAGTATAACAGCAACTGGCAAAAAGCCAAATTGGTAAACATGAAGATTCTAGATGTTCCTACATCATTCTATTTTTAATATTAGTTGCAAGCTGTTTTACTGACGTTTTATATCATAGCAAAAGTCATTAGAGTTTAGGGGTCTCCACTAGACTTTGATTCACATCGCCTGAGTGCTCCGACTTCCCATGATGTTGAGAGCAATGTAGAGCCAGAAATATAAATCCATGGTTTTGGTGCATCCTGCTTGAAGCCTTAAATTGTTTGATGAAAGAGCATCCAGATAAGGAAGATGTGCTTGACAAAAATTAGCTCAAATTTGTATGCATCAGCAAAGATCTGCAATTTTATTTTACTTCAGACATTTATGTCGAACATTTGAATGTCAATACTGCACTGGTCAATTATTTTATTCTAATGATTACATCTTTGGCCTTTGAGCTCTGTTTGTTCATTCAAGTTATGAGAATGTGAATTTGGGAATTGATTTGAATATAGGTCTATCTTGTATAATTGCACAAGTTCCTCAGTATATGCTTGCAAAACATCTTAAATAGTTATACAATCCTTAAAGTCTTTGCTTTTGACTGTAAGACTCAGAACAGCATTATTAATGTATATAACACCTATAAATGTCTTCTACCATTCCAGTTAATCTGTTTGGTTATTTTACACTTTTCTAAAATTAATGGTCTGAGGGAAACTGCTCCAGAAATTGTTATGAAATACAGACAAAAACTATCATTTGTTGGACAGCAAAATCTTGACAGATTTATAAAAGTCCAGTTTCAAGTATTTTTCAGAGTCACTTGATTTGGGTCAATCTGAACCTGCAATTAAACAGCCTTTAATATTAAAATTCATTAATGTACACAAATCAGTTGAAGTGATTCACATTGTATAACTTCAACGACACAACTGATTTTATCAAATAATTGCAACAGTGCTTTAAACAGTATACTTCATTATAATACCTTTGCAACAACCACTTGTCATTTTATTCTAGCAGTTCACATATTGAAATTGGTTTGGCGGAAGTGTTTTAAAGGAATTACTGAAGCAGATAATATGAAGGAGCTGACTCCCTAAGATGTGATCATTGATGCTGTCATTTTTACTGCAAGGTCTTCATTCATTCGATTATGTTATCAAGCTCAATAATGGTTTCAAACTGGCTACAAATTAATTAATGTATATTACAAAATCCAACAGACAGTTAAAAAAGACATTTGTCATTCAATGTATTTACAATCATTTGTGACCAACTCATTCTGGTGAAATCACTCTGTAAATTGTTTCAATTGAGAGTTCTATGTAAAAGGATCTCTATAATATATTCTTCCTAACAGTTGAATTAATAATAGAGATGACGTTTGACTTAAAAAAAAGTGGAATGTAACAATCTGGTACCTTTGCTGGCACCTTTGAAAGCACTGGCATGGTAGTTTTCTATTAGTTTCTGGGTGGCCTGTGAATTTCCTTTAAGAACACTGCTTCAGTCACTTAGTGTTGAGTTCTGTTAAGAGTTATCATCATTGTCATTGGTGGTCCTACACAGATGAGGATGACTCTCTTCCACCCTCAGGGTGAGTGCAGAGGTGGCTGTACACACTGATGTGTCTTTTGCAGGCTCTGTTTTTAACCTGGCTTCTGCTTTCTCCTGACAGCAAGTCTCAAGGTTCTCGATGCCTTCCTGGATGCTCCTACACTTTCAGTCTTGGGCCAGTGATTCACAGTGTCTGTGGTAATGCCACAATTCACTAGTGAGGCCTTGAGGGTACCTCTGAAGCTCTTCCTACGTCCACCTGGGGCGCACCTGCCATTTTGAAGCTGGAAATATTGCACCTGCTTGGGGTGTCTCGTGTCGGTCATGTGGGCGACGTGCCCAGCCCATTGCAGCTGATCAAGGCTAGTCAGTACCTCGATGCTGGGGATGTTGGCCTGGTTGAGGATGCTGGTGTTGGTGTGTCTTTCTTCCCAGAAGATTCCCAGGATCCTGCATAGGCAGAGTTGATGATACTGCTCTATTGCCTTGAGGTGTGTGCTGCAAACAGTCCACATCTCAGAGCCATGTAAGCGGGCAGGAGTGCTCCTGTTAAAGTACTTTTTAGATTAGATTACTTACAGTGTGGAAACAGGCCCTTCGGCCCAACAAGTCCACACCGCCCCGCCGAAGCGCAACCTACCCATACCCCTACATTTACCCCTTACCTAACACTACGGGCAATTTAGCATGACCAGTTCACCTGACCTGCACATCTTTGGACTGTGGGAGGAAACTGGAGCACCCGGAGGAAACCCACGCAGACATGGGGAGAACGTGCAAACTCCACACAGACAGTCACCCGAGGCGGGAATTGAACCCGGGTCTCTGGTGCTGTGAGGCAGCAGTGCTAACCACTGTGCCACCGTGCCGCCCTACTTTCATCTACTGGAAGACTACTATTGAATTGGAATCCTAATGAAAATGCAAGGCACAAATTTGTAAGTACTTAGGTGGGTTCACAACTGCTTTCTAATCTGCATAAAAATTCTTGGTGGGAACAATGTGGTAAGGGGAAAACTACAGTTGCTGGCTCGTTGTTTTTGCATTCCTTCTGAAAACCAGGTGAAAGTCAATGCCCCCAACTCCCCCAACCCTGATATCATCTTCTGTTTCTAAGTATTCCCACTGCCCTCAATGTTTTATCTCTTCATTCACTGACCATTCTTAGTACTGCATAGAAGCCATGTTGTTGGGTTTCAGCATTCATGTGGAATGCCATTAGACTCAAATCCAATACTTTTCACCCATGGCCACAATATAAGCAGAGTCCCTCGATACCAATCACAATTCATTTTACATTCCTAGCCTCAGGATATGGGGTCAAATATCTAATCTAGTATAACCCCAGCTGAAATGAGCTAATACAATGCAGGGCAGTAACCAACACTTACTGTACTATAGTGCCACTCAAGATGGTGCACTTGAATACTAGGCCACATAGCGAGTCAGTGGGAGAACACTCAGAATATTTTACTTCCATCAACTTGAATTCTTTTGCATGGCAGTAATGAGCCGTCAGTGCCAGTAAATTCACTAAGTTTCCTACATTTTTCATAACCAAATATCTTCAAATATGTTAATTATTCATCAAATAGTGCTATTGTAACATAGCTTCTAAATGGTAGCTGAGTTTTGGATTGCATGATTCTAATTGACGTGCCTCCAAAATGCCCCACAGCTGCAGTGTTGTTTTCAATAAGGACAACAGTCATTTGAAAAATGAAGGGAGTACTTCTTTCTCAAATGTGGAATTGAAGCCAACCCCAACTTGTCTTATCTTCATTTATGTTCTTAAGTTCTGAATTGAGCCAGCAATTCAGCCACCTCACTCCCAATGACCCTCTTCCACTCCCTCAGATCACCATCAGAGCTGGGGGACATTCATTTGGCTGACATCACCATCTCAAAATTACTCTTGAATAAGCAGCATTCAACACTCTGTGCAGAGACCAGCCAAGAAACTTTAAAAGAACTATTGTTGCTAGATAAATGCATGTGTTTCTTTTTTAAAAAACAATGTAAATGCAAATCTCTGTAGTCTTGTAATGCGATAATGCTCACCAGTTTCTGATTACATCCTATATTAGTTAATTATCTGATGTAATTTCTAAAGCTGGAGAAATGCAGCCAGAATTCATATCTTCTCTCCAGAAGTACAAAGCACCTCTAAGAAACGTAGTTCCAGTTCACTGCAGATGTGCAATGTCCAGCACCAAAAAAGCACTTACTCACTAAATGTTTACTGGAAAGAATTTACAAATAATAAAGACGGATATAAGTAAGTTTTAGAAAGCTGGTTTACATTCTAATGCATATTAATTCCTCTTGATTGATCCTGTCAAAAGTCAGTAATTATGTCAAAAATTGTAATATAGTAAAATTTGAACCAGCGATTACAATATGCCCTTGTTTTTAATTAGCCTTATACCATCCACTTAATTGTCAGAAGTAATGTAGGAATTGTCTGTAACATCTTAATCTTACTTCAGACCCATAATGTATATGTTGGTTATGATACTTGCCGTCTTTCCTGTTTAAGCTACAGTGGGTGTTAGTCCCTGGAATAGAAAGGTGAACACATTTTTTTCTGCATTGTTGGAAAGTTTTTTTTAATTGCAAATGTCTGTTGATAACAATGTCAAGATCATTCTTTTGTGAACTCTCAATGAAAGAAAGAACTTCATGAAATTAGACATGAGTGGAGTGAAATTGTTTTGGAACAACCAACATCACTTTTGTTAATTATTTATTTACAGACATATTTTTGGTTATGAGTGTACATCATCTCTTTCATTGTTTTCTTACTGGTTGTTTTAGATTTTCATTATTACATCGATAATGTCACACAAAGCCTTTCAAATCTCTTGACATTCCTCTAATTGCTTCCTGCAAGGCTGAGAGAGTTGAGCTTCACACATGTTTTAATATGAACCTCCAAAATATATCCAATACCATGGGAACTTCACTCGTTATGAAAAATTTCTAATGTGCATGATGACTGGGTATGCATGAAGCAAAACATCCTAACAATATGGTTGTACAATTGCTTAGAAATTAGAGCTCAGCAAGGTATGTCACATAGCAAGATCACAATCATGAGGGCTGGACTTTACAGAAGGGGTGCATTCCTCGGGCCTCGAAAACAACCAACCTTTAGAAAGGCTGTGATAATACACTGCGAGTGGTCTTAACAAGCAGAGAATGTATCTTCACCCCTCAGTGAGAGTAATTGCTACAATTGAAACATGCTGATCAATCTGACCAGAACCTTTTCTGGTGTTGGCAGTGCTGGGACAGAATAGTAGGCACCACTGAGACTGCATGGAGACCCACATAGAATGTCACAGATGCCAGAGGTATGCCCTGCAACTGGGGGAAATCAGGCACCTTTGGAATGGTGTTAAAGGGCTGGGAGTCAGGTTATGAAGGCAAGATGATGAGGCACACTCTAAAAATGTCCTAGCTCCTTGCTTCCCATAAAGGGGCAGCATGATGGCTCAGTGGTTAGCATTGCAGCCTCACAGCACTAGGTGCCTGGGTTACATTCCAGCCTTGGATGATTGTCCGTGTGACATTTTCCTATTCACCCTATGTCTCCATTAGTTTCCGCCAGGTGCTCCGGTTTTACTTCCACCATCCAAAGATGTGGGTTAGACGGATTGGCCATGCTAAGTTGTCCATAGTATCCAGGGATGTGCAGGTTAGGTGGATTAATCATTGGAAATGTGGGGTGATAGGGATAAGGTAGAGGACTGGGTCTGGATGGGAAGATCTTTAGCAGTTCAGTGCAGACTTGATGGGCCGAATGGCTCTTTCCACTTTCTCGGGATTCTATGACTCTATAATGTCAGTAATTTGTATGAACTAATAACTTACCTAACCTTTCACTTTCCCACTGCTCAGCGCATCCAGGCAGTGGATAGACTGAGGGCTTTAAGTGGGCAATAATTAATCATGTACAGGCCTCAACCTGTTTAATACTGAGCAATTAATGGAGCTGTACTCAGCTAGCATCTAACGGATCAAGATGGAACAAAAGGTGATTGGTTAGCCATGTTTTATATGTCCCCACTTCCCAAAATCATGCCCCACATGAGGCTGCAAAGTCCGGCCCACAGTATAAGTACCATCATTAGTAATCAAAAACCAAAGCCATAGAAGTGTAGGAGGAGCTCCAAGCAGGACAGGAGCAATTATAACATGAACATAATTACAAATTCAGACATAAATGCAAACATGACTACTACTAGCCAATTTACCTTCACTATCACTTTGATAATGCTTCCACCCCAACTCACAAATTGTACCAGACATCAGCAGTACTTCAGAATTTAATGTATTCTCACCTACTAACAGACAGCAGGGGGTACATTCACCCACCTGAAACACCTAATAATGCTTGCTCAGGTAACTCAATTATTCAAATCTGTAGTCCCAACCTGGACTTCCTTTTCCCTCCTGGTATCAGCCTTCATCAAACCCTGCTCTCTCATTCATAGGATCGCTGAATTTTAGCTCTTCTCCATTTGGTCTGGGAGGTCTGCCTGAAATGAAAGTGTTACCAAAACCAAAGCAAAGACAAATGATAGACATTGTTGACTAACATATACAATAATACATTTTATTCATGCTGCATCACACTAAAATTTACAAAAACGCAATACAGTGAATACTCTTTTTAAATATAGTGTAAACGACAGCTATTTTCTGTAACAATGTTTCCAAAGTGTCTGAGAGATTGATGATGAAGTAATGTTTTCTTAAAGTGGTGTTAGTGACAAGAATACGATTGATCAAAAAGCAAGACTAATCTGATTGTTCATCAGTGTCAAATTAGGATCTTTAACATCCATTTTGAAGCTGGCAACTTGGTTCAGTTCTGAAGAAGGGTCACTGGTCCCAAAATGTTAACTCTGCTTTCTCTCTGCAGATGCTGCCAGACATACTGAGTTTCTCCAATAATTTCTGTTTTTGTTTCAGATTTCCAGCATCCACAGTTCTGAGTTTTATATTAACACAATGTCTTTTTCACATGATCTCACTTCTATCATATGATCAAAATAATTTATCCATCCATGAATACATTACTTTCTCATTTTCTATCTAATTTTTCTTGAAATAGTTTCAGTTTTTGCCTCCAACAATATCTGGAAAACTATTTCAAATGCTGCTGTACAGAAGAACTACCTGATATCACTCTTAAAATGATAATTTACCTTTTTGAGTTTGTATCTCTTTGGTTAACATAGCATTCCATATAATTTACCATTTTATACCTAGGCCTTTAGGAGGCTACATTTTAGATGCCTCTTTCACAAGATAAAAGGCCCAAATATCTCAATCTTTCCTCAGAGTTTAGACCATTGTCATTAGTAATTAGCTTTGTGATTTTTCCACGCAGTGCTCCCAGTCCTTAAATGTCTTCATTTTTTCCACTGCTGGAACAGAACATAGTACATAGCATCACCTGACCAAAATATAAACTTCACTGTGGTTCAAAATTTACTTCATCTGTTACTTGCTGCCGCCTGAGCACATGCTGTGGCCTAAACCGGGTAATTCCCAAAATGGGTTTGGGGACAGAGATTTATATAATGTGTACCCTATTTAAAGTGCACCCTTCTTGAGCTGTCTGTTGATGGGAATGATTTTTGTATGCAGCCAGCACTGACAATGAGGCTGTCAAGTTTACATCTTTAGTTTTTTCTTTATTTCAGACTGTGGAATGGGATAAGCACTGTCTTAAACTAAAGACTGCAGAAACACTTGCTACACTTTTAAGAACAAGTTACTGGAACTCAATGTGAGTTGTGCTTACACTATTGCTTTTTTTCAAGAGGTGGACAATGATATCCAAGGCACCACGGCATTAGGGCTGTCTGTTCAGAACTCGCTTTGCTCAGCAACAGGTTGCTAACTGGTTTGTGCAAGTGGAACTAGTTGTGGATGCCAGAAGTCATCAGCAAGACTACAACTCTCCAATGAGCTTCCAGGCAAGTCAACAGCTTGTGTGTTTTTGATAAAGGGAGAAAAATCTCTGGACTGCAGCTAAAGAACAAGATCTCGCTCTCTCTCTCTCTCTCTCTTGCTCTGCAGCGATGCAACTGAAGTCTGGAAGACAGTTAGATATTCTCTCCCACCAGTTATTGTAAACCACTGCCTCCAACCAGTGATGGAATGACTTCTCAATCAGAGTGCTAGACTCTCTACCTTCTGACAAGAATTGAAAGAAGCTGGCAATAAGGACATTAGAAAACAGAAGAGCTTGGGAAGTTCAAAGGCTACTTCAATAGATTCTATGGACTGGCTGTTGAAGCTGATAATCAGTGTGAAGGAACATGCAGGGGACCAGCACCAGTTTTCACAAGGCCTTGTGTAGATTTTGAAACCCATTCTTTCCAGCAGGAAAGTGATGGCCAACTCCACTGGCACATTTGTAGACCTAGCCACAATAGAACATCTAATAAAGAACAGCTCAACTTCCATCAGGAGTCTGAGAGTTGAAGTAGTTTCTCAGATTGAAATCATGTGAAGCCAGCTTGTGGTCATACAAATTGTAAAATATGACTGCTGTATCCATACTCCAAATAGTTAGCAGGTGTCTCACCAGTTCACTAACCTGCCTGTAGACAGATTGCGAGCATTGCTGAGGCACCGCCCAGGGTGAGAGACAATAACTTCATACGGTACAAACTTCTGTCTTCTTTCAGGATTACAGCACTGTGCACCCACTGCCATTTTACTCATGTCCTTATTGGTGCTGATCAGCCTGTCTTCCAATGTCACACTAAGATGGTGCAGTCATAAACTGAGGCTTTTAGGACCAGAGCTGCTTGAAGCCATCCAGCAAGGTCATCATCTCCAGCTTAGAGGCACACAGTCATAGAGATAAACAGCATAGAAACAGATCCTTCAATCCCATTTGTCCATGCCGACCAGATATCCCAACCCAATCTAGTCCCACCTACCAGCATTCAGCCTATATCCCTCCAAACCCTTCCTATTCATTTCCATTCAGATGTCTTTTAAATGTTGCAATTGTACCAGCCTCCACCACATCCTCTGGCAGCTCATTCCATATAAGTACCACCCTCTGTGTGAAAACGTTGCCCCTTAGGTCTCTTTTATATCTTTCCCCTCTTACTCAAAACCTATGCCCTCTTCTTCCACTAAAGACTAGGAACATTGCACTACAGCTGCTGGGATAATATTGCATGGGAGGACTAAAACACACAAATGTCCATGGAAGACATGGACTGAGGGGATGTTCAAAGCTGGACAGTTTAACCAAATGTCCATTATGATTTATGAATTTCATTTTCCATATTTACTTTATGATGGATTTATTTTTGCTAAGAGGATTCTGTGATGATCCCTAACAGAAGCGAATCAAGGAATGTGAGGTTGTTGAGGAATATGGAATTGGGTTTGTGGAGCTTAGTATGTTCATGGTTAAGTTGCTCATGGGCTTCCTAAATTGCAGAATTCTTCATTCCTCCTCCTCCTTTTCATGTTCCTGCTCCTTAGCTGCTTGTTTGAATGTTGCTGGCAAAAACTGTTCCTTCACAGTGGGAAAATTGTGCAGCGATCAGCAGACCACCATGAATTGAACGTGCTGAGACAAGTAGGACGGCCCTACTCAAGGCAGCAGAATGATTGCTTCTGTAATTCTTGCTGCAGTGTGGGTCTGTGTATGGACGTGACACATGTTTGGAGTCGTGAATCATCCTTGGATAAGCCTTATGGCTCAGTTTATCCCTTTGGTTTACTGAAATGTTAGCTGAAATACAGCTGTCACAGCTGACTGCTGTTGAAGAAAGACATCATGACTACTGCCAGAATGCTAGGCATTGAGGGAACAGAATCCTAAAAAGTGAACAAACTCTCATGCTCATGCCAGGTGCTTGTCTGGTAAGTGTGGTTGAGAGGTTGTGAGTTTCCTTCAAACAGAGAGTTTTAGTGACTTCATTCACGTAATTGTGCAAGACAAGCTGCAAGATGTTGCTCACATTTTCGGCCCGAGCCTGGAAAGATCCAGCGTCATCACTTTCAACCATTGACACTGTCATCCTTGCCCTGCTCTGAGGTTGTGTGGAGCAGGCTGCAATTCCAATGAAAAAGTCATTATTGAAGCACAGGTGTCTTACAGCATCTTTCCACACAGCTGTTCAGGTTGGGCAATCACTCTCTGAATACACTAAGAAAATATGATTCCTTCTTCTCTTAGTGCTCCTCCCTCTTTACCTATTTGAGTGCCTCTGTTTATTCTCCAAATTATCCTGAATTTCAAGGAGAATGCCCACTACTGCATCCACACCTCAGAATAACTGGATTGTGTAGAGTGATGAAGTAAGAACCACGTCCTACAGTATTGTCCCACTTTTGCCTGTATATTCTTATACCATCACAAAAACGTCATTAGAACTTTACAGTTGATCAGAGGTCAGGGATGGAGATTATGTCTGACAGTCTGGCTGGTATGAGGATTCAGGCTGTAGTGATGAAGGAGCCTTAGACCTTGACTTTACAAACAAGTAGAAGCTACTTACTTTTTGTGCAGATGAGAACATGGACAGTAAGGATGGACAAGCAAACTGACCATGGAGCAAGGCGCCATTCCATTGAAGGGAGTAAAAAGGAATGCAGCAGTAAGAGGATCCAGTTTAGTCAGATATATTCTCTACAGCTACAAACGACAGTTCCTAAGATTGTGTTGCCAACTAAGAGTTGAAGACATCACCTTACAGTTGCAGACTAATGAAGTGAGGACAGAATCAAGTTGTTACTGTCTATGAAAGGACCAATGATGTAGGAATAGCAAGATGCCGTTAAATTTGAGAGGGTACAGAAAACGTTTATAAGGATGTTGCAGGGACTGGAGGGTTTGAGGTAAAGGGAAAGGCTGAATAGACTGGGGCTTTCTCTCCTGAACCATTGTAGGCTGAGGAGTGACTTTTATAGAGGTTTATAAAATCATGAGGGACATGGATAGGATCAATAGCCAAGGTCTTTTACCGAGGGTCAGTGAGTCCAAAACTAGAGGGCATAGGTTTAAAGTGAAAAGGAAAAGATTTAAAGAGGACTTGAGGGGCAACTTTTTTACAAAGAGGATGGTGCATGTATGCTGCCAGAGGAAGTGGTGGAGGTTGGTACAATTACAATAGTTAAAAGGTATCTGGATGGGTATATGAATAGGAAGGGTATAGAGGGATATAGGCCAAGTGCTGGCACATGGACTAGGTCAGATTCGGATATCTAGTTGGCACAGATAAGTTGGACCAAAAGAATGGTTTCCCTGCTGCATGACTTTATGACACTCTGACTCTAGGACTAGGAATTATGTTGTTCTGAAAGAATTTGAGGAGTTAGGGTCCAAATTAAAATTCAGAACTTGAGGAGTGATTATATTTGCATCAATAATTGAACCAGGTGCTGACAATAAGAGGTTGTTTCCCAAAGGTGACGAACATAGAACACAATGGTGCAGTCCCAAGATAAGGGAGAGATCATTTCAGATCGAGAGAAATGTCCTCAATCCAAAGGATTATAACTCTTTACAATTCTTTAATGTAGATGCTCCATTATTTGAATATATTTAAGGCTGACACATACAAATGTTTGTTCTCCCAGAGAATCAAGGGATGTAGGGGAGGAACCAGGGAAGTGGAGAGGAGGCTGAAATTCAGCTGTAATCATGTTGAATGGTGGAGGGATCGAATGGCCGGCTTCTGCTCCTACTCCTTATGTCCTCATGCTCCTTTTTGCCTGAGCTCAACCAAAAGGCTATAAATGCCTCAGTTACAACTGGAACTTTGACCAGATTGTGAACTAGTTGTAGATTTATATCTGCTGCCTGCACTTAATTCAGTCAACCATCGATCTAACACTGAGCTGATATAAAGATAGTCAAAAGGCATTTTGCTAGTGTATAACTATGTAATGAGAAGGGAAAAACTTTTCTGTTACAAATTTGCATAGGAGGCAGGTTTATGCTATTTTATCATTTCAAAGTTTGAAACTAACTGCAAATATACTGGGTAAGGGAATATCAGAGTAAAATAGCAAATTTTGAATGGTGTTACTAACTTTTATGCTTTTATGCATAAAGGAATTTATTGCGCTTTTGCTTGGAAGCTTGATTGGCTAATTTCTATTTGCATTTAATAAATGCTGCTCTTAGACAAGTACAACCAAACGTTCAAAATTGCATGTTTGGTAAAATGACCAATAAATGACCAATGTATGTTCATGGAACTGAAATATTTGTAGGCACTGCATAAGCAGTAAGCCTTTCGTTCATAACCAGAAAAGTGGCAAAATTATTCTACACACCATTTCGATCATAGCTATGCATGTTCATTAAATTTAAGATACATCTGATAAAAATAGGAGAATACCATACAGAATTTTCTTTGATTGACATACCTTTCAATTTTCAGAAGTTCATAAGGTTGCCTTAATTTGACATGAACTATTATTGCAATATAGCATAGTCATCATTATTTTGCACGTTATGATGCAGTTAAAATGCATGCAATAGTTCTGCAGGTTTGATTAAATGGAAAGTCAGTGTAAGCAACATACCATTATATGTAACAAGACCATATTCTTACAATAGAATGGCGCTAAGAACTTCAAAGAAATTGACTGAAACTGGGATATTTCAATTTGTTCTATACATAATGATTACATTTTTATAATTAATTCCAAATTTATTGTATGTTGTTTATAGTTCCCTCATTCAGGTAAATAGGATCTTGATTTCTGCCATAAAGGGATGAAGAGATTATGTGCATTACCTACATGTGACCTTGTAGTGAAAAGAATATGAGCCATTTCTTTCCTCAAACAAAATGCTGTGTTCTTTCTTAAGGCAGAACCTCTTCAAAATTATTGTGAAGCTCATTTGTATTACTACATCATCCAAGTTAATGTGCACCTTTGTGAAACATAATGCGAAAAAGCAACAGAGAAAACAGTTTTTAATGCTAACAGCCAATAAAATGTCCCTCTTCCCCTATATTTAATGCATTGTCAATTATGCATCATCTGATCGACCTCTTTGGAATGCTGACTTGGATGAGGAAGAATTGTTTAAAATCTCACTGCTCTTTACAATCATTTATAATGTCAGCTAGTGTGGACACCAGGAAGTAAAAGGTGTGGTCAGTTATTGAGGGGTAAAGGATTCTAGGAATCAGGAAATTGGTAGCACAGTGTAATCATGTATAGGGAGACAAGCCAAAAAGGAACATAAATGAGCAAATTTAGTTAAAGGATATGGACCAGATTTTCAGTGGATTTTTTCTCTTCAGCAAGTCTTGCTGTGGGCATATGCCACTCGCTATCTTAAAAGTTGACTGAAAACTGTTCCCAGTATTGCACTGACATTCCTCTAGAGTTAGCCAACTGAAAAGGACACAAATTTAAACTTTTCCTCGCTTCCTCCTTGCGTTGTCTGCAGATATTGAACTTCATTTTGTGCCTTGTATCAACATAAGCATAAAATTAATGTATGCAGAAAAAAATCTTCTAAAATATAAAGTGCTTAAAAACCATCTTTAGAGAGACCAACATAGTCAATGCTTTGAGTCCAATTTGACTCTTTCAGAAGAAGTCACATTGGACTCAAAATATGAACTCTATTTCTCTCTCCACAGATGTTGTCAAACCTGCTGAGTTTCTCCAGCATTTTCTGTTTTACTTTTTAAATGCAGATTGTTCCATTTTATCCAACAATAAAATAACTGACCTATATGGCTTAATTAAAACTTATGGGAGCACCATCCTTGAAGATGGGTTTGCTTTTGCTATTAAGAATAGCAATTCAGTAGGGAGAAAGGACACAAAAAGTTAGTTCAATAGGGCCACAGTATACTTTACTGCAGGAGCCAAGGTAGAAAGAGTGTGACCATGTTGTTTCAAGGGAGTAAGGCAAGGCTGGATAGCCAGAAGTATTACAAGAAAAACAGATTAGTTAAGGCTGTAGATTGACACATCACACAGATGTAGTTAAGGGAGCGAGAGGACTGGCAACTCCACATTTTGGAGTATCGGATCTTTAGATAGGACGGGGGGTGGGGGGGGTGGGGGGGGTTGTAATAGAGAAGGTGGTATCGTAATATTAATTAAGGAGTCAGTTAT
Source organism: Chiloscyllium punctatum (assembly GCF_047496795.1). Taxonomy (NCBI): domain Eukaryota; kingdom Metazoa; phylum Chordata; class Chondrichthyes; order Orectolobiformes; family Hemiscylliidae; genus Chiloscyllium; species Chiloscyllium punctatum. Next base: position 43,283,749 of record NC_092750.1, on the reverse strand, counting down.
TGCAGTAAAGAGGGAATATTGGAAAGGTTTTCAAATGAGGATTTGTGGTTGAGCTTAGAATGAAAAAGGGGCAGTCACACTGTTTGGAGTGTATTATAGGCCGCCAAATAATCAGCAGGCAATAGAAGAGCCGATATGCTGAGGGGCAGGTTTCTTGCAATGCATTTAGGAGAGCTTTCCATATCAACATGTAAAAACTATTGAAGACAGCTCCACAGCGCTGGCTTATCTGGTGAACTTGTGTATGCCTTTCCCATTACCTTTAGAACCTGCACAAGTCTTTGGAATGGACACTGAATACTATATTCTGCTTTAATCCCCACACATACAAAAGGATGTACAGGCTTTGTAAAAGTTGCAGTGCGGGCCGACCAGAAAAATAGAGCTTTCGCACTAAGTATTTTCCCTTCAGCCAGTTCAATGTCATCAGAATATCAGCAAGAATCCCATTTAGTCAGCTAATAAAAATTGTAATGAACCTTTGGTAGCCAATTAGGAAAACCCACAGAGGTATTCTAGATATTCATGACCTGGGTGGGTTCAAAGAGTTAGGGTCACTCAATTTGGAGAAAGAAAGCTTTCAAGATTTTTTAGAGAGATTGAATTCGGCTTTGGTTGGTGAGGTCATTTGATAAATTGCGATAGGGCACGACAATGTTAACATGAAAGATTTTGACAAAAAAAATCAAGTTAGATATTAAAAGAATACTTATTTTCCACTGAGTGTCGTCACTGTCTGTAATAAACTTGCCGAATGTGAGGTGGGTAAAGATTTGCTGTTGTCCCTTGCAGAAAGGACCTGCTAAGTTCCTGGATGAAGAAGTTGTTTCCAGTTATTAATTGACTAGAGCAATGATGTTTAATGGCCCATCATGGTCTCCTTGCTTCATTGCATGGAACGGTTGGATAGGAAATTGCTAGTATTCCAAAGTAAAACCTTTTCTGTTTGTTGCCTCTCTCAGGAGACTGCATGTTTTAGAAAAAGGTAAATATTGCACACGATTGCTGGAAGAGGTGATGGTCTTACCCCATCCGTTTTCTGAAAGAGAGGGTTTTCAGCAAAAATGCAATGATGACATAACAGGATGAACAAAACAAAGCACACTAAATGTGTGTAATATTCCTCAGGTTACACTCAGCTGTTCCAATTTTGTTTATACCAAATTTCCTTTGTAATTTTTAACATAAAGTGTTATTTTACAAAATAACATCCCAAACGGGATTTTAATCCCATCTACCTGTCAGGAATGTGGTGAGGGACCTTATGTATAAAATGGACGTCCCAATCTATTCTTGCTGGGACGAGTCACCATTTTAACTGGTCACTGTATTTTAATGATGAAACAAAATCAGAAGGGAGTCTTATCATTTTAACTACTTCTGTCACATCTGTGAGGCAGGTGGGAATTGAGTCCAGACCTTCTGGTCTAGAGGTAGAACTTCACCAAAAGACCACATTAACAAAAGAAAATGTAGAGTTGATTAGCATGTTTTACAGATTTGTAATGAGTTTGAACCACTAACAGTTTAAGAGCTAAACAGACGAACCAATTTCACTAGATTTAGACTAATTCCACTAAATCAATGGGACAGTAGCTGGGTTTTAACTCGGGTCTGAAATCTGGACCAGTGAGTCTGTTTCATGTCTAAGTGGCCTCAACTTACATGTGTCTTATGGGAGTTAAAGTCAATCTTCTATTTAATATATCTCTACATTTCTATATTTTTTTAAAGCAAGCACCAGATTTGTGGTGTTGAGATGTCTTTTGTTTTATTTGTCCGACATAATATTAATGGTCTGAAACTAATAGGTACCTGTGATTTAAGCAATCTGTTCAGCAGGGCATACATTGTAGGTTACACAGCTATAATTTTAGAAATTTTAATTTCATTAAAGTTGCTGATGCAGTGACACATCATCTTTCTGGCGAAACACTCCTTGCACTAATACTACTTAAACAAAAATATTGTAGACATTCTACAAAGCTTAGCTATATTTATTAACAATAAACCTTGGCCTGCCAAGGTCATCTTTCTATTCAACCTGATCAAATGTAATTTCCTTGCATCAGCTGAAGTTCTCAACGTCACCTACATAAGAAATTGTGTCAGTATGTCACTAAAGTGTCACATTTAGGAATAGAAATCATTCCGAAACACATACCCACCTTCTCAAAAAATCATGAGGTTACATTGAGTCAACTTTGAATGTGCTTCTTTAAGTTTAGAGAGTTGTGGGATAATTCAATTGTGATGTTTAAAAATAAATGAAGGAACAGCAAGCTAGATATTTAAGTTTCTAGTTCACAATGTAAGGAGGGGTAGATAGGAGCAGGCAGTCAAAATGGATGACAAGTCTGCCATTTCCTTCATGTCAATTACAGTTTTGCTTGCATTTATCGTTAAAAGGTTCACATGCATTATACATTTATGAAATATGTTACTGTTATGTTTGATAATTGATGGCTGTTTTTGCACCTCTCATTACTCTCTTTGCCCCACTAATGTTGCTTTTTATATCACTCCCATTTGGCTGGATTTGCACTTCCCAATGAATGTGTATTAACTGTTTCTTTTAGCTTGATATTGTCACGCACCATGTTCGTTACTTACAAGTGGAGCCTTTACCTTTTAATTTTATGACTGGTTTTGTATTGTATCAAATACTTACTTGAATAGTTAGCTACATGTTCATTTGACCCACCTATTAAATGTTTAACCCTGTGTACTGTAGTTAACTTATTTTTTACTCCTTCAGAGTTTTATGTTACTTATGTTCAGACTTCATTCGTGACCAAATGTCATAGTTTAGTCACTATTTGCCAGATGGTCCCTTAACAACAGACTGTCAACTTATTTGATGTATTCCTCAGAGCAGTATGGTCTGTTCCTGTGTCAGTTCAAACACACAGTGGCTTGGATTTTGGAATAAGGATAACAACAAGGCAGGCCATCCATGCTCACTACTCTATTGAATAAATAGGATATTAGTTTCTAGAGTCCTTATGTAAGCTTCCTGATTTCATGTTCAGTTGCTATGACTCCCAGTACCTCTCCCAGAAACTATTCACAGATAAACGTGAAGTTAGTTGACAGACCCAGTAGGTACCTATTAAAGCAAACATAAGTTCAAGCCTGTCCATTTGTCGGTAAATTAACTTTTAAGCCTGTGTTAAGTTTAATTACAAACAAAGTTTGTGTGCTGATGAAAATTTGGGAGGATGGAGTCTCTTCTCCAGATTTATTTCATGCTGGAAATGTTGTTAAAATGTTTTTCGTTAGTTTATTTTATCTCTCACATTAATTTTATCTTTATTTTATACTCATTACCCAATCATTTTATATTCAAATAAATATTCCAATAGAAATGTCCCATTTTAAGTTCTGTGTCTACCAAATTGGATAGCCTATGAAAACAGGTATAGGCATTGTGATGTTCAATTATTCTTCACCCATTCAATATAATAGACAGTTTGATTACCATGTGCAACCCATGATCACCACATCAGTGTTTGACTGTTTGCATCAGCAGTGCACCAATATGACTATTTGCTACTGCTCTCAAAGCTAGCTGCACCTCTAAAGAGGATCAATTTTGTTGCTGGAGAAAGTGTTAGGTGTCCTTTGAGCAAAATCTGACCTGCAAAATACAGTTGCAGTACACAGCTTTCCCAATGATGTAATGAAGGTCCTGGTGGATCTGATGTTAAAAAGGGTCATGTCCCATAACCACTGGGGACTGGAGGCAATCCAGACTCATAGAGTAAAGGTAGTGGGAATAGACAGCCACATTAGTCAATGCCAAGCATTTAGCCCATAGACGCAGGATACAGGGCCTCCGGAAGTTAAGTGGCCTTACAGGAGTGGTGAACAGTAAATGCTATGTCCTATCAACTTCACTGCTAGCATCAGACTTCTCACCAATGCACCACTCCCCAGTCAATTCCCACCAACAAACTAGCAATTTGGGTATAAAGCTAACATGCATTTGTTTCACTCCCACCGCACCCCCCCCACCACCCCCCACCCCCTTCACATACTGAACGCTGTTACAAGCATCACATCCACATCTTGTCAGCTATTCAACCAGGACAACTACACAGCTAAATATATTGCATCACACTCATTGACTTCCCTCTATCTTGCAGGAGGAAGTGCTGCACAACCAGAATTATCAGAAGTTAACCAGAGAGAACGTGGTGTGCAGCCTGTCTCCTCAGAAGGATCCAATTGTCTTGGATTGTATGGGCCATCCCAAATTTAAGGCAATTATTTGCTTTCGGGTTGCATTTCAGATGGTTGATTTTCACAAAGAGCAGAATGGCCCCATGCATGCTCACTGCGTTTTCCTGCCAGCAGCCTGTGCACCCTCACAAACTTCCAAAAATTAGCAGCAATTTCCCCCCTTATTCTTGGAGGTTCATCAACAATTTCCCTCAATACCCCTTTATCCTGCCTGTGAAACCCACACTTCCCTACACCAGATGATTCCCAAGCCAAAGCCAACTTTTGACAGCTGGTCATCCTGGTGTTCATCTCCATAGGTAGTTATCAGAAAGGCCATTTCAGAGTCTGTAGCGTGCAGCATGCTTGCATCCAGTGAAGGTCATGATATACTCACATCCAATCTTCCTCCTCATATACCATTTTCCTCTCCATTTACAATCTCTCTTTCTTAAACGTGACCGATGGTATCACCATGCACCTCCCACTTTCAACCTTTCCATTGGAGTAACATTGGATTTGAGTCTTTCTCCTCTGGGATATTTATGAGGTGCAAGTTGGCCCGGAACAGATGCAGGAGGAACTATACAACAAGAAGAGCAAGAAAACAATGATGAAGAAGATACCACCAGCTCAGGTACTGACACAATCCTTATCGTAGGGGAAATATTAGACATGGGATTTGCATGTGGCGAGATATTGGTTACAACAGCTCTGCGGTCAGAACTGGGGGCAGAAATAATGAGCACTGGAGGGTGATGTCAAACATGAGTTCTGTCTGAAGACTCAGATGAGGACTTTGATTGGCAATGCTACAAAAGGAGGATTGCTCTGTGTATGTGGTGCATAACACACAAACCTTCTCAGGAGCTTGCAGGGGTCCAATACCAAGTAACATAAAGCTATGATTCCTGAGGCGTATGGCAAAAGTATGAAAGGGTTGGGAAGGGGAGAGTTACAGTGAATCAACGGAGTTTAGGCCTGCTATCCTCTCTCAAAATGCTGGGGTTCAAACTCCCACTTCTGCTGTTCCCAGTCAACCAACCAGCCCTGACTGCAGCTCCCATGCTAAGGTAGCAGCATAATGTCAGCCTTCTACCAGTAATGCTACATCCACTGGTATCTAGTCCTCCCTCCCTGTAAATAGTTCTCTAATCCTTCATGAAATGAGGCAATGAGAGGATCGAGACAACTGTATGATGCAATTTTATGCCAGGTTTTCTCTCTGTATCACTCAGTCCATCTTCCCTACAACCATCCCCCTACCGTTCACTTGGGAGAAAGTGCCACTGCCTTTCTGTTATCTTGCAGAATGCCCACCCCCACCCTCTATTGTTGACACTCTGACATAACCCCCTCATATTGTTGATGGCATCCATACATATTCCATATCCCATTCCCTCTGGCTGTTGCAGAAAAACTTCCAGAGGGACCACTCAAGCCTCAATACATTGCTGCTACCTCTTTAATTCAATGGGGGATCTGAAGGCCAAGAAATTTCACACTGTGCTTAGAAAATACAAACTACACTGCAAAAATTCCAATTGCTTTTGAATTAAATTTTAAACAAACTGATTTGATGTCTTGACATATCAAAGCAAATATTTCATTTACACTTCTTATTGCTCCCATCCCTGGTCTCTGGTCCACTCTTAAGCGCCTGGTAAAATTCTGATTTTTGTATGCAAGCTGCTTACGTGTGCACAGGTTGCAAATTGGAGTTGTAAATCATGTCAATAGCAGATTTCAGTCGTTTCCATTTGCTGTGGTGGTTGTAATATAGCTGGCAAAACAGAGAATGAAGACATTATGACTGCCGCCCATTAAGTGTCCAGTCTATTATAGTTTATCTTGCAGGAACTTTTCCCTTATACTTATAAAGCTGTAATCTACTTTAGTAGATATCTTTTGATTCCACTCAAAATTAGGTTGATGAATCTCGTTTGTTACGATTGTTCCATTTTCATGGTTTCGAGTAAATTTATATGGTGTTGTACCCATTGGTTTACTTTGCAAAATTCACCAATTTCAATTCACTTGCATTCAAGGTTACTTTCTGCTTAGATAAAGCTCCAACTTTTGATACTTTTGGGTTTATTTGTATTTGAACAGTTTTAGATGCTTGGAGGAATTGATGTGTGGTAGGATCCATTTAAATGGAACATTTAAAATATAAGGATTCAATGTTTGGGGGCTCATCACTGAAGTAATCCCTCAGGATTATGAACCGTGCTGTGGGTCAACCCTCAGTAGCGTCATGTCTGAAGGTCTGGAGGTTTGTAATCAACATTATTTTAACCCATTCAACAAAAAATCCAATCAAGTAAAAACCATCCATTTAAAATACACTAGTCATGACCATACTTAATTCACTGGTCAGTTGGAGAAAGAGAATCATGTGACACAGCAGCTAAACCATGTTTAAGAAACACTTCTCTCTAGAACAGAGAGAACAACAGAAAAAAATGCCAAAGTAGTAAGATTCCTGTGTAGGCCTCATTCTCATTCCCATTCATCTTGCAAGCTATCTGCTGTTTGAATATCCACATGTGACACACAGTGATCTTAAAGAATTCAATCTGTTAGCTCGCTGTCCTCAAAATACTCTGATGCTAAAAGCAGAGGAGACTGACCCCAATCTGGATCCACCTAAGTCTTCAACTTAACAGATCTGTATGACTTTAATTTTTATTGGACTTTACAATTACCTAACTTTTTTTTTTAAAAATTTATGCACCAGATTATTTTCTTTACATGAAAACTGAAATTTTTAAAAATCATTTTTCTTAGACTGTGTTAGGTACAATAAACCAACTTCATTTTAGAAAATGTAATAAAACATGTTTGTGTCTCTTACAATCACATTTAACAACATTAGACACTGTCTGAAATTGCAAGCCTCGCCTACCCCTTCTCACCTGATTATTATATAATATTGATCATTTTACAAAAGTAAATTTAAACCATTTCCTATTGTGAGCACATGTTACAAAGTTAGTTTCACTAAATATTTATTTATTTGGGCAAACTGCAACTGATATGAAAGTAGAGGGATTACAAGTTGGAAAAATATTTTTTAAAATCAGAATTTTATGTCAGTATAAGTTTAGAATAGTTTAGTAAAGAAAATTGCTTGTGAATCAGTAATAGAATTACAAGTGATCAATTTGAAATTCCACATGGGTAAAGAAGATCCACACAGTATTTCATTGTCCTTGCTGTCTAGAGTAAAGTTATGAATGCTACATTTAGCCTGTAACACTATATTGGTGTAATTATGTGCACTGACTCACCGTGAAGAAAAATAATAGACTGCAGTGTGTGGTAAACCAGTTATTCTATCCGTTAGCTTGTTGCAGAACATTCCTTTCCTCACAGAGAATTACACTGAACCACAGGTCAGAAATCTGAATATTTAAGATTGCAATTCAATTTTTATTCATTAAAATGACTTTATATAAAAAAGGTTGATACTTGTAATGATTAATAAATTGGATGCAGCGCTAACTTGTTAGCTAATTCACTGAAAGCCAAAAACAAAAAAAGGTGAGGTAGAGTACATAATTAGTTTTTGAGAAAAAGTGTTTTCTTGCAACTCTGCAAGCCTAACTACCAGACTTTTAAAAATATTTTGTGGAAGCTTGTCTGATTCAACTAAAACAAAACCATAACTATTTCCAGTCTTTGCTCTCTTGGCCCCAAATGTGCCAGAAGTTCAAATACCACAAAAGTTAATGCTTCACTGTTTCTTACCTGCTTAATTTTATAATATCTGTGTGCTCTGATGAAAATAACTAGGTCAAATTCTGTCAAGAATAGTGGAGATGAAAGCTTTCTTTAGCAATCATGATTTTTTTATTGGGTAACGATATTGACCTTTGCTAACAAGCTAATATTATTTTATTTGAAAGTCTGCCACGACAATAATCTACATCATAAAATCAAAGTACAGAATTTTGAATGATGGAAAAAAACATTCTATATAAGCTGAAGTATGGATCCAATGAAATTAAATAGGAACATTTTGAGCTGCTCTGGCATTTCTTGTCAAAATGTTTAGCAACTTTTTGAGAGAACATTATTTAAGATGGTTTTATATTTTGTTCAATTTTTCTGTTTCAGTGTTTTTTTCTATCATATAATGGTTCATTAACATGTATGTATGCTTTGGATCTTCTCACAAAACCTATCACTGTTTCTCATATTCTATCTGCAAGCAAGTTTATCGTCCACGTATATATTTGTGGAGTAACAATGCACCTACTAAATGGCAAACGTCTGCCCAATGCAGATGAGTCTTTGTGAGTAACTGGCCTTATGGTTTGAAAATCCACTCAAAATATTTTTGGAGGAATTCTTTGGCAACTTCTTTTAATTCTGATATTGTGGTCAGTTATCAATTAACCGGAAAAACATATCTCAAGTATTTGAATCTAATTTAAATTCACCTAGCCAAGCATAGGTAAAAATCACATACATCACCCATCGTTTCTGACAGAATCTAAGGCATAGAAATTTGCAATAATGTATCTTCCACCCAAGTTTCATCCAGAAATTAGTTAAGAGAGACCAAGGTATTGATAGTACTGACTGACAGAGAAACATACTGCATTGTACCTGATTTGACAGCTCTTTACATTGCAGGGCTAATATTTGGTTATGTCCTCAGCTTGTACAATGTTTCTATGTTAACACTTACATGGTGACAGAAAAGAATAACACAGGCTAGGGTCCTCCCATTCTACTCACCACTTCAAAGGCTTCACGCATGCACTCACCTCGTATCCTTACCAAATAGGCAAATGGGTAAGAGCTGAACAAACATGGGTAAGATTCCATCACCAGATTTTAGGAAAGAGCCTGCCCTAGGATGTGTAGCAGACAGAGGGTTAGATAAGAAAGTAGGGAATGGGAATCAACCGCACGTGATTTCTTCAATTCAACAAACACTTCTTTGCACCCAGAAGCACTCAAGCAGATCAAGAAGAGGCCCCGCACATGCAGAACACAGGCAAACAACAAACTCAGGAGCAACAAAGAAAACCCATGCCAAAAGTTACAATTAATGATCATGTGCTCAAAGGACCTGGTCCTGGATCTGCAGGATTCTTTAAAATTCTAGGTCACGCACAGTAATGCAAACTAACTAACTAATTGAGTTGAAATTAAAATAGCATCCCTTTTTGTTTCTGATCCCCTTCACTGTTTTATAAACACTCTCCTGTACCACCAAAAATAAACCGTACAATCAAGCATTTTTTATCACAGGCTTACTTAATGTGAAAGTTCATTGTTAGTGTTGAACACAGGATCAAGCAGCAATAAAAGATAAATATTAAAATGTAATGTCTTAGTTTAATTTTTATTTTGTCAAAGAATTTTGCAAATAGTAAAGTAGTTTTGAATTTCACATTGTAGATTAATGTTTGTCTCTCTTTACTTTAAATCAGTTTTTGCTTTTATTACGGTCTGGTGGAAGAATAAAAATGATGTTTTTCCAAAATAGACAGGAAAGTTTTAGGTAAAATATTCCAAGTTCAAGTCGATACTTTTTAAGTCACTGCATATAACAATCGAAGCCATGGTGTGGAGGTGGACAAGGTCAGAAAATCACCCAACAACAGGTTTATTTGAAATCACAAGCTTTCAAGGTGCTATCTCTTTGTCACGTGAGTGAGAGTGTGGTCTTGTAGCATTGTGAAAGTATCCTTACCATATGTCTTGTCAGGTTAATTAGTGACACAAAACCATAATATGAAAATTAAAAGAAACAGTTCCCAAGGGAGTTTACCAAAAATATTTAGGAGATTCCCAAATCATAAGATCAATTATTCTCAAGGGCTCATTGGTTTTGGGTAGACATTTTGCCATGTGATAAGTGCATTGTTACTCCACAAATACAAATATGGACCATTAACTCACTAGAAGATAGACCATGAGAAACTGTGATAGACCATGAGAAACTGTGATAGCACACATATATCTTAATCAACCGTTGCATAGAGTCATAGAGTTGCACAGCATAGAAACAGATCCTTCGGTCCAACTCGTCCACGGCAACCAGATATCCTAAAGTAATCTAATCCCATTTGCCAGTATTTACCCATATCCCTACAACCCTTCCTGTTCATACATCTATTCAAGTGCCTTTTAAATGTTGTAATTGTACCAGCCTCTACCACTTCCTCTGGCAGCTCATTCCATACATGCAACATTCTCTGCATAAAACTTGTCCCTTAGGTTCCTTTTAAATCTATCCCCCTCAATTTAAATTTATGCCCTCGAGTTTTGGACTCCCTTCCCCTGGGGGAAAAAACTTTGACTATTCACCCTGTCCATACCCCTCATGATTTTATAAGCCTCTCTCAGATCATCCCTCAGCCTCTGATGCTTCAGGGAAAACACCCCTAGCTTATTCAGCCTGTCCCTACAGCTCAATCCATCCAACCCTAGCAATGTCCTTGTAAATCTTTTCTGCACCCTTTCAAGTTTAACAACATCTTTCCGATAATAGGGAGACCAGAACGGAATGTAGTATTCCAAAAATGGCCTGACCAATGTCCTGTACAGTCGCAACATGACTTCCCAACTCCTATACTCAATGCACTGACCAATAATGGCAAGCATACCAAATACCTTCTTCACTATCCTGTCTACCCTCAATTCCACTTTCAAGGAACTATGAATCTGCACTCCAAAGTCTCTTTGTTTGGCAACACTTCCCAGGACCTTACCATTAAGCATATTAGTCCTGCTTTGGTTTGCCTTTACTGAATGCAGCACCTCACATTTGTCTATGTTAAACTCCATCTGCTACTTCTTAGCCCATTCGCCCATCTGATCAATGTCCTGTTGTACTCTGAGGTCATCTTCTTCGCTGTGCACTATACCACCAGTTTTGGTGTCATCTGCAAACCTACGAACCATACATCCTTTCTTCACATTCAAATCACTTATATAAATGACAAAAACCAGTGGAACCAGCACTGATCCTCACAGCACACCATTGGTCACAGGCTTCCAGTTCAAAAAGCAACCCTCCACCACCACCCTCTGTCTCCTACCTTCAAGCCAATTTTGTATCCAATGATAGAAAAGAACACTGTGTTTCAGTCTCACACAAGGGATTGTTGGTCAGAGAGAGAACATTGTAACATGGCTAACAAGTTGATTATCAACTTGTAAATCTTTCTAATATGCCAGCTAGTGGGTGGTAAGAGTAGAAGTGTCTCCTGGTCAGCCATCCTGCAGAATGCAATGATAAACCATTGCAATGTTTTGTCCATTACTGTGGACCAATTAAATGGACATCCAAGGCCCAATCCTTGGAAACAAGGATGGGAAAAAGATCAGACACATGTAGCAATTGTAGTTAATCAAGGATGAGGAGCGCTGGATAAATGCTGTTGGTATTGAGGTGATGATTTTGGATTGGAGATATTGTCATGGATACTAATGTCCTGGAAAAATGAGGGGACAGTTGCAAAAAGTGAAAGCACTTTGATACCAGATTCATAGGGACAAGAAATCCCCAGCTGCAAATGTATGTGCAAGCATCAGCGAAAAGCATTCCAACTTCTCTGGACCTTCCCTAAATCTGAGATCTCTAATCCCAGTTCTATTTTAGTAAATCTTCATTCCGCCCCTATCCAAGGACTTGGCATCCTTCTGAAACTTTGATGCCCAAAACAGAACACAATACTCCAACTGAGGCATAACTCATGTTTGAAAAGGCTTAGCATTGCTTGTTTGCTTCTGAACCTGATTCCTCCATTCTTAAATCCTTATAATCTTGTCTTGGCACCTTCAAAGATTTTTATATTCTGTTCCTGTTCCTTAACCTTCATCTTTAAAATTGTCCAATTTATACTATGTTACTCTTCCTTATCCTTCCAAAATGCATCACGTTACTGTGCTGTGTGCTGTATTTCATCTGACAGCATCTCCTCATTTCTCAAGACTGGCCTGTCCTACTGGCAAATGCTGACAAGTTCCACATGGTTTCCTACTTTTCTGAATTTTGAATCATGAAAAAAGTGTGATTTCCATGATGCCAAATTCAGAAACAAAGTAAACAGCTTGCACTAGGACAACAGCATGGTCTTTTACATTCTTCCTATAAACTCACTGAGAACAAGTAGTCATGTAGTTAAATTATTGATTAGCACCCTGACTCAATTGGATTTCTATTGGACACCTTATCCTTTCCTGCTAAATCATGTTGGCAATTACAAAATTCATAAGTCATCAAATGATCTGAGGAGATATCAAGTTAGATCAGAGTATGATGTTTGCCAAAGTTCATCATTATTGGTAGGTTATCAATTAATATTTCTGAGCTCCACTGTGCAAGCAGACGAAACAATGGAATTGCTCATTGTGTCACAGCATTAAAAAAATAGAATGAGCAAGTATTATACTATTCCAGTACTGTATGGCAAACAAAGCACTTCATGGTTGTGTTCATTTACACTTTCTCTTAATTTAAATAATTTATCTTCTGAACAAGGGCTCTAGGATCCAAGGTAGTCTGTGGAGAAAATACTTCTTCATGCAATGTAGTAGTTCATTAGCCTCTCTGTTATTCTCTAATTTATTCAAGTAGGCATGGAATGACAAATGATTTTGTAGCACATAAATTATTGGCTTATGTTACATAAAAGCAAACTGAAATGCAGTGGAAATGATATAGTTATTTAATGCATTGAGCAATTCTTAAAATATAATTTCCAAGTGCTTTCCTAAGACCAAACATCATTGCTACCAAGTGAGCCCTGTAATTTACAAGAAATTATAAATTAATCATTTCACAATAGCGACCACCTTTCAAAAGTACTTCACCGACTATAAAGTGATTTAAACCATCACAAGGTCGTGAAATCTTTTTGTAAATGCAGGTCATTCTTTCATAGTTTATCAGCTAGCCTTGTGATTTGTATCCATACACAGGTAATTTGAATGGTCTTTTACATTACCACACGTTGTTATTGCTATAAGTTGTCAGAAAATTACAAGTAAACATTTTCGTATTGTTCTGCCTGCGCATTAGGAATTTAATCATTCTGGGAAGAAACATTATAATGCCTGAAACAAAATAGAAATTATAAACTTGTGGTAAATGTTTATCCATGGATTTCCTACATTTAATCCACTTACTCACTGCAATACTGCAGCAAAGATAAACCTATATGTCGTAGATATTGCAGATTTCTGTCAGTCCTTTTACCCATTTCTATTATTGTGCCTTTTCCTTCCAGAGAAACTATTAAGCTTATGTTGCATCATACCCTTCTGCTTAGTTTCAATAAACTTTATGGAGATGCAGTTGGCAAATTAAAAAGATTTTGGAAAAGCTCAATTCCTGGAATGAGCCACTCAAAACTGTTACCACAGTGGCCAGGAGCCAAGTATGCACTATGGCAGTGATTTTATCTGCAGCAATAAAAATTTATGCATTTTTCTGGTTCAGCTAGTTTTAAAATTCAATAATATAATTGGATTGCCAGCTTATCATTTTACTTTACTGGAGAATACTAGCCTGTGAGAAATGTCTTTTAAAATATTTTAACTTGATCTTTTGATTTTCAAGAATTGTTCCTACAGTAATTACGATCTTCTGATTTAATGGTAGTTAGCAATTCAATATTATTTGTTTAATATTATATCTGCTGAGCAGATAACCATGTCACACAGTTTTATCAATTGTCTTATTCTGATTAATTTTTTTCCTGTCTTATGACTTTATTCTGCACTGGATCGTCCCCTAATACAGTTTCATCCAATTTTGTATTTCGTTGCCTTTTGTACCAATTGATCATTTTGCTGCAGTAATGTGTTAATAGTACTGTCATCGTGTTTTCTATTGCACCATATATATTAATAACACTACAACTTATGTGCTTTACCTCATTATATTTCACAGCATATTTGGTTAGTTACTTTTTAACTTCCATTGACACCACTGATATCTGAACAGTGTGTCATTCATCGGAATATCTGGTAATTTGATATCTTGGATTGCCTGCTCTTGAAGCTTGTTCAAAAATAAATGACCTAAAGCAGAGATTGTAGACACTGTATTGCTTATTCTCAGCAACATCTGAAATTTTAAAATGACATCCAGCCTATCAAGTCTGGATCCAAAGATCAGATATAAATGGGCCAATTATTCTGTCTTCCCAATTAATATTGTGCTAAAAGAAATTATACGCAAAATGTTATTTGAATTTTCACCTTCATTCCAAACAATGCATCCAGATATTAATTCAGCATAACTGGTATTTGGTTTTGATTAGATACTTCACACATGACACACCATGGGCATTCTACACCACAACAAAAATGCCTCCAAATGATGTGTTTTCGCATTTATTAATTGCACTGTGGAATTCAAAACAAATTAAACTTACAGCATAATAGTTCTATGTGTAGTACAGCAACAGACCACTTTGGTTGATTGTATTTTTATTATGCCGGCCCACTAAGGCTTGTTCCCTCTTAATTGCTCCTATAATCTGTACATTATTTGGTGTTAAAGTATTCTGACATTATTTTCTCAAGACATAGCTCATGGGTGGTCTGGGGTTCTGCTTACTTTCAGACTCAGCAGCAAAACACAGCATTGGTTTAGCGAGTGCGGAAGAGTGGGACTGAGTGGTGAGAATGGAAAAAAGAAAGAGTGAAATAGGGTAGAGAATTTTAAAATACAATCCCCTGAACACTGATGGAAATTTTGTTTTTTCTCCCCCCGATCAACACCACTTCATGTAGAAACTTTTGACAACTGTTCAGCTAGAAACTCTGTTCCTGGATTTGATTTTCACTCAGTATATGGTATTGGAAGACAATATGTCTACAATCAAAAAGATTGGATGTGTCTCTAATGCAGTTTTTTGTGATTGGCAGCAAGCTTGATAAATAACAGGGAAAGACACATTTCCTTTTTGTAAGCATAGTTGTTACTTCTTCCCAGTACAATATTATACTTAAGAAAATTGTGACATACTGAGCTACATACTGAGAAATATAGCGCGTAACTATGTAATTATTTTAATATTCTTTTATGGGATGAGGCCACTGGCAAGATCAACCTATATTGTCAATCTTTAATTATCCTTGGGAAGGTGGTGATTAAAAATCCTTCTTGAAATGTCATGGTCAGGGAGATCTGGTAACATGCTCAGATCTATCGGATGCAGAATTCTAGGATTTTGACTCATTGATATTTCCAAGTCAAGATGTGTACTACTTGGAAAGGAACTTATAAGTGGTGGTATTCCAATGTTCTTATCCTTCTAGGCAATAGGGACCACACGTTTGAGCATGATGTAAACAGAGTACTTGTGAGTTACTACAGTGCATCCGATAGAATATAAGTATTATTGCCAATATTAGAGAGTGCACGTTTAAGATAGTGAATGGAGTGTCGATTAAATGCATTGTTCTGGATGATACTGAGTTTCCTGCATTGGCTAGAGCTTCACACATCCAGGCAAGAGGAGATTATTTCATCACTCCTACCTGGACCCTGGGATTTTGTGAGTTGGGAGAATGGGATGAAGACATTTGCCACAGGGCTACCAACTTCTGAGTTGCTGTTGTAGTCACAATATTTAGATGACCTATCTCATTAAATATCTGACAGATGCTGACTTCTAGGATTTTGATGGTGCGATATTTGGTGATGTTACTGCCATTGAATTTCAAAGGGAATAGTCGTCAGACACTTGTGTGACAAGTGTGAGGAATGTTATATGATATTGATAAAGCCAAGCTTTAATTCTATTCTGGTGAGAATGCAAACTGGCATGGATGACTTCAGTGTCTGATTTGTTCATTGACGTTGCTGTCTGAGATGATTAGTCTCCCAACAACCAAAACCATCTACCTTGCTGCTAGATCTGATTTCAGGTAATGAATGATTTCCCCCGATGTCCATTGACTTTAATTTCACTTGGGCTCCTTGATGTCACATTCAGTCAAATACTTTGTGATATCAAGGACAATCACACTACTCCTGAATTCACTTCATTTTAACAATGTTTGAGTTAAGGTTGTATTGAGGTTTGGAACAGAGTAGCTTTAACTGTAACAGAATCTGGAGCCAAATCGTCTTGGTGGATACAAGACTTGCACTGTAGTGGAATACATGGGCGGCACGGTGGCTCAGTGGTTAGCACTGCTGCCTCACAGTGCCAGGGACCCCATTCAATTCCACCTTTGGGTGACTGTTTGTGTAGAGGTTACACATTCTCCCTGTGTCTGCATGGGTTTCCTTGGGTGCTCCACTTTCCTCCCACAATCCAAAGATGTGCAGACAAGCTAAATTGCCCCATAGTGTTCAGGGGTGTGTCGGCTTAGGTGCATTAGTCAGGGGAAATATAGGGTAATGAGTGGGGGTGGGATACTTGTCGGACCAAAGGGCCCTTTACCACACTGTAGGAATTCTAATTCTACATTATCCAGGTGGATGGCTAATTCTGCATTTTAAGTCTTTGCTGTATTAAATGCACTCAGGAACAGAAATCATGGGCCCCAGTGCAGTTCCTGGCCTGGCCACTGATCCTGTCTTTGGCATGAACACAAGATGCATTCCTCCCTGAGAGCCACCTGAGCACAGAAGGCTCCCAAAAACCCCACTACCTGGTTATTGGCCCTTGACTACAGTTAGTGCGTACTGAGTTTGGTGAAGATAGATATGATGGGACCTCAGGAGAGGTCTGAGATGGATGGCCAACTTGGACTGAAGTTAGTCACTAATACTTCAGCATTGTCATTTGCATCCAGATGCTGAGCTCAACATTCACTAAGCATTGCAACATTGGTGATTTCTTCTCCTTCTTCAGCTGTTTAATTCTCCACCACCATTGATGACTAAATGGGTCAGTACAGCTTTGATCTGTCTGGTTGGCTTAGATCCAGGGATGAGGGATTTTTAAGGTTAGATTGGACAAGCTGAAGTTTTGCTCCTTAGAAAAAGCGATTGAGAGGATACTTGTTAGAAGTGTTCAGAACCATGAGGGGACTGCACAGAGTAGATAAAGAGAAACTATTCTCATTAATCAAAAATCAAAATGTGCCAATTTAAGTTGATTGTCAAAGAAAGTAATGGTGACATGAGGAAAAGCATTTTTTTACTTTGAAGTTATTGAAGATAATTTCAATGAAGGGCTTCAAAAGAGAATGTGATAATTATCTGTGGAGGGGAGGTTTGGTGGACTATGGGGAAAAGGCAGAAGTGGGACTTGGTGAATTGCTTTGCTGAGAGCTAGCTAGCATACACATAATGAGTCTTCTAGCCTTTTGTGCTGGGCCCATGATTCTGTACAGTTAAACAGTTTTGATGTGGAGATTGCAGAATGGGCAACGATGCTCTTCTGTACCTAAATGTCTATGATTTAGTGACTATAGTTGTTCTCATGATTTTACATTTGTGTTGATGAGAGCATTACTGATCCAAACGAACTGGGTTAGATGATCTAATAGTGCAACTTCAGCACCGTTCTTGCAGTTAAGTAGAAAGTAACTGGAAATTTGCATCGTGTCTTCTGTAGATAATACAGGTCACACTGTAATCAAGGGATATCTAAAAGATGGAGATCAGTTATACTCTGGAGATAGCAAATTAGTTATTTGACTATGTGTGTTCGCGAAATAGATCCTGGGCTGACAGATTTGCTGAAAATGGGTATAAAGCATAACTTTTCAGCAAGGTCATATTGCAGTTGTGCAATCACCTCAGTCAAAAACAAAGTTTTATTTTAAGTTAAAACCGGCACCACTGCCACTAACAAATAATTCATGAGCAACCCAAAAGCATAATTTTATTTGAAACACTTTGGAGATTGATTTGTTTGTTCTTTTACATAATAACATGTTTCCCTGTTTCTGAATACTGAAGTTGCAAATGGGTAAATACAGCTAAATTAAGCGGTAATTATTAATGAATTTTTGGATCTACTTTGCAGCTTTTTGAAGTCTCACACTCTTAAATTGCTACCTTTGGTACCAGTTCAAGTAGCAGGCACATAGAGGTTACATTACAGTACAATTCTGATTTGTAACATCCCTTTGTCAAGAAATTATATCAACAGCCTTCCCAGGAGTAAACTATCGCAGACGTCCGTATTACTGCATTTACTGCGCGTTTGCACCTCCAGAAGTTCCTGTCCTTTAATAACGGTGCGCGTTGATCACCTTGCCGTTTGACTACAGCTGGAAGGCCATTGGCTCTCCCAGTGCCACATTTCGAAATTGTAAAATCGCCCAACGCAAGGGGGAAACCTCTGGCAAATAACAGTGCCATCTACAGGAGTGACAGACCCTCACAACTGCAATGTACAACCACTGAGGGCCGACAGCCAGGGTATGCGGTATGAGTGAGGCATTCAGCCTTCGCTGGTCTGGCAAGTCAGAGTCGCTGTGCAATGTTTGAGTGATGCACATCGTGTGCTAATCCGAAAGCTGCAATGGGTCAGATCCAATGCCATCTCCAGCGATCTGTGAATTCAAGCACCAAATAAAAAAGTAGCACAAAATCTGGCGACCAATTCAAAATTAATCACATGTACCTCATTTCAATTCACAAATATTTTGAGAGGACGTTTCTACCATTAAGTTAAAAAAAACTCCATTCATTTTAAATGAAACCATTAAAAATCTAGGAAATCCCTGTTAAAATGTCAATTCATTGCTTTGTGGCATGATTTCAGGTTTAATTATTGGATCAAAATTCGTTTCTAAATGGTTGAAATTTTAATTTGGAAAATTATATCTGCTAAAAATGTTTTCTTTAGTGCCTTTCAAAGTGTGATTTCCATCCCTGTTTTGCAGCAGCTGTCTGTTTGCGTCCCCCAGTTTTTCTACAGTGCAGAGACTGTAAACCTACCATTTTCACCCCCAACCATGAGATTGCACGGCTCGGCCTAGTTGCAGCCCAGGCTAGGCAGTGAAAAGTCCCGGCCCGTACGGAGTGTAAGAGGCGCTACCCCGGTGGCCGACTGCAAACCTAGAGGTGAAGGTTGGAGCAGGCATTTGAAAAAAAGAATCTTAATTTTTAGAAAGATATATAGAGAAAATAACATTAAATCATTGTCTTGACTAGTTTCCAAATTATATTTTAATTTTCATTCATCTGCTTTATATTGGTTGATCCATTTATTTCAACCTCATTTTCATAGTGCCATACAGCATAGAAACACGACCATCGCCCCATGGTGTCTATGCCAACCAAAAAGAGCTAAATCCATTCTCCTGCACTTGGTCCCTAACCTACTGTGCCCTGGCATTTTAAGTACTCATCCAGGTTCTTCATAAGTGTTGCGTGTACCTGACTCCACCACTCTCTCAGGCAGCACATTTCATATATATTTCACCCTCTGGGTGAGAAAAAAATTCTCAGATCTCCTCTAAGTCACTTTCTCCTCACCTTAAACTTATGTGACTTATGTCTTAGCCACACCTGCCATGGGGAAGAGATTCTCATGATCTTTTCTGTCGATGCCTCTCAGAGTTTTGTAGACCTCAATCAGATCCCTTCAACCTCCTTTGCCCCATGGGAAACAAACCCAGCCTCACCAGTCTCTCCTCTTAACTGGACTCTTCATCCCAGTCAATATCGTGGTGAATCTCCTCTGCAGCCTGTCCAGTGCAATCACATCCTTCTGATCGTGTGGCAGCCAGCTGGTCCCAGGAAAGTGATAGCCAACTGATCTCATCCCACAATTATTATTCCAGAGATCCAGATAATGTCCTGAGGAGCAAGGTTCAAATCTTGCCATGGTCGATAATCGAATTTGAATTTAGTAAATAGTTGGAATTAGGAGACCAACGATGACCATTAGACTTTTGTCAGAAAAATCCCATCTGCCTCACTAATGATCAGATTAGATTACCTACAGTGTGGAAACAGGCCCTTCGGCCCAACAAGTCCACACCAACCCTCCAGAGAGCAACCCACCCAGACCATTCCCCTACGGGCAATTTAGCATGGCCAATTCACCTAATCTGCACATTCTTTGGACTGTGGGAGGAAACTGTAGCACCCGGAGAGGACCCATGAAGACATGGGGAGAATGTGCAAACTCCACACAGACAGGAATTGAACCCGGGTCTCTGGTACTGTGAGGCAGCAGTGCTAACCACTGTGCCACATTGCCGCCCTTAAAGGAAACTCCCATCCTTACCTGCTCTGGCCTACATGTGACTCCAGACCCACAGCAACATGGTTGACACTTAACTGCCCTCTAGGAGGGGTAATAAATGCTGGCCTGGCCGGTGATGCCCACATCAAATGAATAAATAGCATTAAACATTGTATTCTATCTGTTGCCTAACCGTTATTTTATAAAGTTGTAACAAGATTTCCTTGCACCTATATTTTACATTTCAAGGAAGGCAAGTATTCCATGTGACTTCTTCACCACCCTGTCTACCTCTGCTGACACCTTCAGGGATCTATGCACTTATACATCAATGTCCCTTTCTTCCTCAGTGATCCCTAAGGATTTATCATGCATTGTGTATATCCTTACCTCTCAAAGTCCATCGCTTTGCACTTAATCAGGATTAAAGTTTAGTACAAGAAATATACTAGCTAGTTTACTAACAAGATTACAGTCTTAATTTCACAGAATTTGCAAAGAAAAAGTGATTTTACGTAATAGAGCATCTTAATAGCAGTTTACCAGAAATACACATTTACAGCAATTGAAATATAATTGGATAGAAATGTTAGGAACACACAGATGACTTGAGAAGAACAGCTGCATTGCTTTGACCAGGTTGCAGAACTGTAAGACATAATAGCTGAAGATCGTGCAGCTCTTGTGAAATGTTGCCATTAAAATGGAGAATTCACCGCCAACTGCTTTCAGCACTTTAAATTCATCTCATTAGCAAAGGAAGCAGCTTCATTTGACAGTGAGGATCCCAAACAGGTGGCAAGCGAAAATTCTGATGCAGCAAATCTCATTCAGCCGAAGAGTTCTCAATTCCAACTGTCAACAAACATGAGGTTTGAATCTGTTGTTGGTCTGGTTAAGGAAGTTCCAATAGATAGATTGCTAATCAACATGGAAGCTGTTAATGTTGTGTAGGAGAATTCTTCTGCCAGCAGGAGTGAGGAAGAGGCCCACACATGCAAATTCAGTGGGCAGCTGGAGGTAGAGAAACCAGCCCCCATCAAGGCAATGGTTTCTCATCAGAGAGATTGCTGAGGAAGTGGCTGACAACCAAGTCTCATTTCCCAATGAAACCTCTCATTGTGGTAAAGACTTTGTAGACAAATGTGTTGGCAGCAGGAAGCAAACCACAATCTGAGCATGACCAAACATTATTACATTGAATATTATTCAGTGCTTAAGTTATAACAGACAATGCTTCCACTGAAATTCTGAAACACAAAATTGAGGGGTTCTTTTTATAAAATGTAAGAGTTTGTTTAAGGAGTCATGGATATAGTTCTCATAGTGTACCATGTAACATGACAGAAATCTATACTAAATTCAGTAAAGATCATTGTGCAAGATTGCAGTTTATTCATTCCACTCCATCTGAATATGACAACTCATGATATAGTTCCATTTATTCCGATTGCCTTATCCAAGCAGCCATCTGTTGCATGAGCACAGAAAGCGAATGTTAATGGTGGTGGTATTCACTGAAAGGGGGATATTGTCACTGCTGAAATCCAAACCTCATCACCTTGAAGTTCAACTCCCATGTTTTCCTTGCCAAAATCCATCCACCAGACGCTACAATTTTTATAGAATATATACTTCATCATCTATTTTACATCTGTCAAATTTCCATCCCTCATTGGCTTTCTTTGTAATGAATAGACAATAAAATTACATTTTCATATTCTTTCATGGCCACCATGTGTGATCTCCTTCACTTATACAAATTTGCACACACACACTTTTTTCTCCTCTCTTATAGGGCTACCTATTTTGCATTTGTTCACTCTCATTTTTCAGTTTCATCATGGTCATCCATTCATTTAGGCATTAAATAACCACCTTTCTAAATAACCCTCCCCTTCCCAAAAATATTTCTGCTCACTAACTCAGATGCATAAATAATTCAAGTATTAATTTCCAGACCTGACAATAGCATGTTTGGCCCAGATGTCCTACTCTATTCAACTACCATTCCAGGCCATCCTGAAGGGAAAATACACATGCTTTCTTTTCTTTGTTTCATATTGTAATGTTTCACAAAACTCATTCCCCTAATGTATTCCCTTGATACCCTAACCTCCAATATTAAATGAAAAGAGTTTCTAAATTTCACCTCAATGATTGAGGCCAAACCTGCAGTTGTAATGCTAACCTTTCCTCTTCCTTCCTGCTCCTGACTCCCACTAGTTTTTCACTCATTCCACTTCTCAGTGAACATCATTTTACGATTACTCTCACATCTGCCCCTCAAATTCATTTCTCCTCAGGATATTACTCTAACTCACAATCTACCTTGATCCCCACAACCCCATTCCACTTCTAACTCAAAAACTCTTCCTGGCCCTCATAACTGCAAGCATTTCTTTCAGGCACAATTCCTCTCCCGTTCAAAAACACTGCCATCAGGCTCTTCAATAAAATATCCATCTACTTTGGCTATTATCCAATCTCAACCGTTTTCCTCTCAAGGCTGCTCCAATATATTTTGTTCTCACACAAAATTTAATTGTTTTAATTAATTTGGGCCACACTGCCTTCCTTGTCTTCCTCAATTATTGTGCTTCATTTGATATTGTTAACAATGCTACCCTCTCTCAGTGGTTTTGTTGTCCAACTCCATGGATTGGCCTTGTATCATTCCATTTCTATTTGTTTAAATACAGCTTGCACTTCTCCATCAGCAACTTCTGCTCATGCTATTTCCTAAAGATTTAACTAATGCTCCTTTATCGTATTACTTCACACAGTGCCCACACTATTTCTACAACCTCCTTCAGTCTGGTATCCTCACCAATGTTCTGGCCCTCTGATTGGAAACATTTGTGCATTCCCAAGATTGTCTGCCTCAAAATTAGTAACAATTCTCTGGATCCTTAATCCTCAACAATCCTTAACCCACCATCTCTCTCAATGTTTAAAACTCCAAACTCCACCTTTTCAACCAAATTATCAGTCACCTGCATCAAATTCTTGCACATGGCTTGATCTCAATTTCTGTATCATTTTTATGTATATTTTTCAGCACACTGCCTCATCAATTCCAATTAAATATATGATATGGTTGCATGAAGTGGCTAATGTATATAGGAATATTATTCCCTAGCAAATGTTAGATAAGCTGAAAATCTGTACAAATGTTTTTTTTTTAAGAAGAATGGTGGTCCCAATGTGAAATGTGTTTATTACTTAGGCAAACTTGGCAGGCAAGAACTGGCCCTGGGGGAGAATCCTATTCAGTTAATCATTCAAGAAATGAAGTTACATGACAGATCTATTTGTGTTTATGGTTCGTGGCTTAGTGAAATATGATAACACAGATTAATTTGTGTTCATCATTGTTTCAGTAGTTCCAGGATACTACTGCTAACTAGTATCGTTTAGTTGTTTTTTTCTCTGTCAAGTTGTACATTGAAAATTAGTGAACTATTAATTGTATTCTTCAGTAATGCTTGAATATCTTTAGTAAGCAAAACATTATGTAGCACAAACCTATCTTCATTTTGTTATTAAAAGCTACCAAAACTTATTTTCAAAATATTGCTACAATGATTTATCCTACATGTCAAATCTTACCATTTAATTCTTTGCTGATTCAAAGAAGTAAAAAAGGTGAAGTTTATTGGAGTTATCAGGTGATTACTTTGGAGGGATTATTGAGTCTGAAAGTGCAAAGAAACATGAATATTCACAATTAAAGTTAAAATGTTCTTAATTAATGATGTATGCAACTGTTAATATTAATTCTACTCTATCAACATTGTTTCCACAAAATCTCTACAGTGTGGAAACAGGCCATTCTGCCCGAGTCCACACTGATCCTTTGAAGAGCATCTCACCTATACCCATCCCTGCATTTCCCATGGCTAATCCACCTAACTGACACACCCCTGAATGTTACTGGTAATTTAGAATGGCCAATCCATCTAACCTGCACATCTTTGGGCTGTGGGGGGAAGCCAGAGCACCCAGTGGAAACCCATGCAGACATGGGAAGAAAGTGTGAACTCCACACAAACAGTCGCCTGAGAATGGAATCGTCCCTAGTGCTGTGAGGCAGTAGTGCTAACCAGCGAGCCACCATGCCACCCACGTTCTGGTCCCAGAAGATCTCTACAGCAATGACTCCATTTTGCCATTAAGGGTGAATGCTTAAATTAAAAACAGAATAAAGGAAAAAAAGTGTTAATATTCATATAATCTGTAACTTGATGTAATTGGTTCTGATCAAATTGGTTCAAACAAAAGAATGCCGATAGCATGATGCAGCATCAGACAGATCTAAGTGATTCCACAACTAATAGACCAGATCTACATTCTACAGTGCTGCCATATCCAGTTGTGAAGGGTGGTAAACAAGCAAACAGCTCACTGTGGGAGGTTGCTCCACAAATATCTCTATCCTCCAATAATGGGGGAGCACAGCATGTAAGTGCAAAAGATAAGGCTAAAGTATTTGCAACAATCTTCAGCCTGAAGTGCTGAGAGGATGATCCATTTCGACCTCATCCAGGGGGCTATGGCCCTGATAACATTCCAGCAATAGTACTGAAGCTATGCTGCAGAGCTTGCTGCAACCCTAGCCAAACTGTTTCAGTAAAGCTTCAACCCTGGCATGTACATGACAAAGTGGGATATTGCCCAGGTATGTCCTGCACAATCCAACCCGGTCAATTAGCACCAATCGGTTTACCCTCGATTGCGGGTAAAGTGATTGAAGATGCCATCACTAGTGGCATCAAGCAGCACCTACTTAGCAACATCATGCTCACTGACTGATTTGGCCTCATGGTTCTTGACCTCATTACTGCCTGAGTTCAAACATGGACAAAAGAGTTGAATTATGCCCTTGTACCCGAGGCTATCTTTGACTAGGTGTGGCAATGGAGCCCCAACAAAACTGGAGTTAATAGGAATCTGGTGTAAAATTTCTATTGGTTGGAATCATACCTGACACAAGGAATGATAGATGTAGGTCAGTCATTTCAGATCCAGGACATCTCAACAAGAGTTCCTCACGATAGTGTCCGAACCCCAACCATCTTCAGTCGCTTCGTTAGTGTCCCGCACTCCATCATAACATCAGAAGTGGGGATGGTCACTGATGATTGCACAGTATTCAGCATCATTCTCAGCTCCTCAGATACTGAAGTAGTCTACGTTGAAATGCAGCAAAGACCTGGACAATATCAAGGCTTGGGCTGAAAAATACAAATAACATCCACACCATATAAGTTCCAGGCAATGGCCATTTCCAACAAGGCAGAATCTAACCATCACCCCTTGACATTCAATGGCATTACTGCCACTACCATATTGGAGTATATTATTGAACAGAAACTGGACTAGTCAAATACATGCAGTGGCTACAAAAGCAGGTTAGAGGGTAGGAATCCTATCGCAAGTAACCCACTCCTGACCCCTCAAAGCCTGTTCACCATCTCCAAAGCCCAAGTCAGCAGTATGATGGAATATTTCTCACTTTCCTGGATCAGTGCAGTCACAACATCAAGTATCTTGACCCCATCCAGGACCAAGCAATTCACTTCACTGGCAGCACATCCACAAACATTCACTCTTTCCAAACCAATGCAGTTATAGCAGTATGCACCACCTACAAGAAACACTTTAGAACTTCACTAAGGTTCAGTGGGTTCTGAATCCAGGACCCCTACCACCTAAAAAGAAAAGCTCAGCAGATACTTGGGAACATCACCGCCTACAAGTTCCCCTCCAAGCTACTCAGCAGCCTGATTCAAAAATATATTACCATTACTTCACTGAATGACATTGTGTGACCACCTACAGCACAGGGACTGCAACGCTTCAAGATGGCAGTCCACCTACAACCTTCTCAAGGACAAACAGTAAATTCTTACCCAGCCAGTGATGCCTGCATTCCATGAATGAATAAAAAAGTTTCCTTTTCACTTATGAAATTTATAACTGTTCTTATGCGAACACAAAGTTGGCCTTTTGAATTTGCAATACTTATCAATGTGTGGTCTGTTAATAAGCTGCACTTCCAATCCTGTTCAATTTTGTAATTGTTAAAATGCTTTACATTGAAGATCACAAATATCAACAGGGTGCCTTATTTGTGAGGGAATCAGGCATTTAAACTGCAGCTGGTATTTCAGTTTTGGATGATATGCTGAAACATCTGACTTGTTCTGTCGGTAATAACACTTTATTATATGGACCTCAAATTCATGCGTTGAATTTTGTAACATGCAACTTAAACTTATGCTAACTTGAACCTAAACAAGTCTATCCAACAGTGGAAAAAAAACAGTGAGATGACAATCGAAAATCCCCTTTAGATCCATCGATAAAATAGATAGCAGGCTCGATCTATACTCGAGGAAGACAATGAATCTAGTTCCTGTGACTGCCACTCTAATCGTATCAAGGTCGTATCCTGTCGGCTGCGGTTTAAGAGGCAATGCACTGGAGATCTCAGGCGTCCAGAGGAAATGATTATTGGGCTGGGAACTAGTAAATTATAGGTGCCCTGATGTCCAAACGTTCATTCGCGCAACGTATGAGCATTTCCTGCAATGGAAGCCCTATTCATAGAAAGTTAAGAGATAACGAACAAGTAAACATTTCTGGATCCAGTTTTTCTTTTCATACTCTTTGAAGCATGGTTCTTTATGTATGTCTTAAGATTGTAAAACCATGTGCAATGTAATCCTCAGAACCAACACAGGGAAGAAAGTTATCTAACGACTTCCACATCTTTACATGCGAAATGTCTTCTGCTATGAAAGAAGATCCTAAAACTGATACAAAAATGTCTTGATCTAAAACAAACAATCTTGTATGACAGTGGGAGATAATGACAATGCTGAGTTCAGAGAAAAAGGACAGAAACGATCACTTTAAATATTTCACTTTGTCTTTCGATTTACAATGAAGTGTCTGGAGCTGAAGTTGTTTCACTGCTTCAGAGTTGCAGACTATTTGTGCATATTTCTGTACTTTCGACTGAAGAAGGAAGGTTCGTAAAAGAGAGAGAGAGAAAAAAAAGCATAGCGTTTGATTAGTATTCGCCGACAGACCCAGGCTGACATACCATTGGCCTCGATAAGGGAGTGGGGGGAGGTCTCTGCGAGACGTCAATGGCTCAACAGATTAGCAGGGTTGAAACTCTGAGTCCGCCGAGCCGTCACCGCCCCCAACATCTCCCCCCCCCCCCCAACCTAAAAAGATCAAATCCTCGAGTTCACAGGCACAGGCAGTAATGTAAAAACTTAGCCAGCACTGACTTTCCCCTGTACCTCCTCTTACACTATGTTCTCTTACCCAATATTACGCCAACGATATCGGATGCTACGTACGCCAAGCACCAACTCTCACAGCACTGTTCAATCGAGGATAAATTGAATGAAAGGTTCGAGTGCTAAGTTACAGTGGTTGTCTTGTGGTGAGGGCTTTCTGTACACAGTCGGTAATCATGCAACTTGTGTTTTGGGTAGGGGTAATGTTACTTTTCGTCTCCAGTATAGAAGGAACACCACAAATGTACCAAAGACAAGGTAATACTTGATTATATTGTGTACTGTGCATTACTGTTGCAAAACTATCGATTTTTAAAATAAAAGGAACAGCATTTAGCATAGCAATCGTCAGTGTGATACATATTTAGACCTTAATTTGTGGTAATGCCCCATGTGTTAAATCAGGATTTTATCTTGTTTCAGTTAAACTGCGAGAGCAGCTGAAGGTTTATGAAATCGTGACACCCACTCGAGTGACTGAGTTTGGGGACGCTTTCCCAAACACGATGCATTTTAGGAGGAAAAAACGAAGCATTGACACCGACCATTGGGCCTTCACAACCCACTACAGAATTAATGCATTTGGGCAATTCTTTCACCTCAATTTAACTGCGGATTCGGGATTTATTGCACCGATATTTACCGTTACACACCTTGGAATACAAGCTAATTTCACAGAGTTTCACGAAGAGGACACTGACACGAAGCACTGCTACTACACAGGACAGGTCAATGCTAAACCGGAGCACACAGCTGTGATCAGTCTCTGTACAGGACTGGTAAGTAACATTTTAACCCTCGCGAGACTGAATTGGAGTTTGGAGTTTTCAAAGTATAATTGGTTGTTCGGTAATAATAATTGTCGTCTTGAAAAAAAGTTGCATATAATATTTTGTCATTTTCAAGCCTGAAATGTTGGCAACATCACTATATTGATGTAGTTCCAACGTTATCAGAATTGATTGTCCCTGGGGATAACATGTGAAGATAATAGGAGCCAGAACGTGCTAAACCACCAAGACCACACTGGGAAACGCAACGTCCTCTTTGAACAATTTGCGTAAGTCGTCATTCACTCCCCCCCCCCCCCCCCAAAAAAAACACCTTCCTGATGACCATCGCTAAATAAGGCAGGACTAGTGGGACGGAGTCAGAGTAGTACAGCCTGCTCAGTTCGCACGGTGTACACGGCCTCTGGAGATCCTGGGAACAAGTTTGACTGGGGGTCGACGTCAAAGATGTTAATAACTCCAGTTGACAGACGTCTCTCTTACGCACAGAGTAACGCAGCCCCCTAGCCCTTCCTCAAAGCAGCAGCGTGAGAGTGGCGTCAGCCATCCAAGTTCTCTAACCTTACCGAGCGTTTCCCAGTCTCAGCCCGCGATTTAACTCGACCCCTTAAAAGCAGCAAGCTGCCGAAACCCACCGACTCATTCCTGCAGCTTTGGGTTTCGGTGTGTCCACGAATTCCGCACAGCCATTATTCACCTCTGACATGAGACGCAGTGAGCTCTCCCCTCGCTATACTCCACCTTCATTACACGCTGTGAAACTTCAAAGCCACTGGTTTAAACGCAGCCGAATGGACGCTCCATTCTTCTCTCCGACGGGATTTCCGTTTGAATCTTCCAAGTTGTTTCAGCTTCATTGCCCACTCTCCCCGCTCCCCTTTTATTTTGTCAACAGCATTAGGACAAAAATCATTTTCAATCCCTTTCAGTTCTGAAGAGTCACACTGGAAGCGTTAACTTTGTGTGTGTGGGTGTCTACAAATGCTGCCTGATCTGCTGAGTTCCTCCAGTACTTTCTTGTTAATTTGCATCAGAATGCAGCTGCTTGTTGTAACGTCTCCAAAACATTAAAGGACAGTTACTGTGTCATGAGATAATTTACTTGCAGATCTCCAGAAACCACCGTTCATTCGCTTACCTTGTGCTCAATATTTGGAAAAGCTCTTTCCTGAAAACGGTTTTTAGGTGACGCAGCGGGCAGACACTTATCATTCTCAATCTCCAGTGTGAGAAACAGCGAGAAGCTCTTAACTAGTGATCGAACAATCTCAGTTTTCACGTCTCTAATGCAAAGATCCGGCCTCAGTTTACCTGAAAGAGGGATTAAACATTGAAGCAGCGTGACTGTTTGTTTTGCTCCGCTGTGGGCGGAGCTGGCTTTTCTAACGAGGGGCGAGACTTTCTTAAAGCCACGAAGAATTGTGCTTGTAAATTTATTCACATTTTAAAATTGAGCAGAAGTATGTATCGGGGGGGCGAAGAGAAGATTCGGTAAGCGCGGGTTTTCTGCTTTAAAAATGCAAATGTTTATGTCGTGTTTTTGTCTTGAGAGGTACCAGTATAGAGCTGCACCTTTAAACTGTGGTGCGCTCTCGGCAACCAGCCCTTGTAGCCCTGGAGGGCGAGGAGCTAAAATCCGGTGTTTATATAAACCTATGACTATAGTGCAACTCCGCCAAACTTACTCCTTGCCACCTGAGTTTCCCACCAGGATCGTGGTGTGGTCACTTGGCACCACAGCCTTTTATTTAGAACGGTCTCATCACACTTTCACTCTTATCCGACAGAGTTCGGCTGCTGTTCTTCAATTATGCAGAAAAATCTTGTCCAAGAGTCGTGCAAACTAACCTCGGTTCTTCAACATGAAGCTGGAAAAGTAATGAGCAGTTATGTCTCTGCAACTAATGTGCCTGGAGAGATGTGGGAGACTGGGAGGTAGTGAGTTTCTCATGGGCATCTCTGCAAAAAAAAAACCCAAATGAACTGCGGATGCTGGAACATAGAACTGTACAGCACAGGAACAAACCATTCGGCCCACGATGTTGTGCTGAACATGATGCCAAATTAAACTAATCCCTTCTATCTGTGCTTGAACTATCCCTCTATTCCTTGCATATTCGTGTGTTTATCTAAAAGTCCCTTAAATGCCCTTATCATATCTCCTCTGCAGCCACTCCTGATGGTGGGAACCCGACTCCGACCACCGTTTTGTGTAAAAACTAGCCCCTGGCATCTCCTTGGAACTTTCCCCCTCTCATCTTAAATGCATATCCCTTCGTATTAGACATTTTAACTCTGGGAAAAAAGATTCTGACCGTCAACCCTACCTGAAACAAAAGCAGAAATTGCTGGAAAATCTCAGCAGGTATTGTCGAGAGAAACCACCATTAACGTTTCGGGTCCAGTCACTCTTCAGAACCACGACCTTCTGTATAAAAATAAAACATCTTTTTCCCAGCTATCATGCGTTCTGAAGAAGGGCGACTGGACCCGAAACATTAACTCTGATTTCTCGCCACAGACGCAGCCACACCTGCTGAGCTTTTCCAGAAATTTCTGTCTTCACCTCTGCAGTTTGACCTCTCCATGATGGTTAATGATGCCCAATGTGCATTATATTTAGCATGCTGCTATTTAGATGTTGCACCTCTTTAAGGTTATATTGCAAAATAATCTCTTCCATCAGAAGTAACTACAAATATGAAGTATTTCTTCAGATATTTATTCAGGATAAGAATTTTGCAGTGATCTCATCAGCCTTGTAATCTACATTTGCAAGGAGTAATTTCTCCCTTCTCTAATAACCTGTATATTTGCATCCACTGGCATACTTCTTAGAAAATGTCCATTTTTGAGGAGCGGTATATATCATACATCATTTTCATGTTGACAGCACTGAATTTCAGTTCTGTCAACAGTGCATTGTATAGTGGGAAGTCACTTTTTATTTTCAACAAATTTGCTGCTCTGCCAATCATCTGCGAGTTCATGACTTTTGTAGTGATCGATCTGGATGTCTGGAAAGCTTCTGTGGTATGAAGACTAAAAGTTACATTGATATTCTGAGCTATGCCTTAGTGGATATTTGTTTAAGTCTTTCCCGACAAACACCTCATACAATATCTTTTGGTCTATGAATGAATGAATCATTATTTTTGGCCACTTGTACTCTACAATGAACAACATGGTAAGATACAGTGAAAGCTTCAACTGTCGCATTTTAAGTAGTTTAAGAATAAGAAGACATAGCTGAAATAGAGTCCATCATCATTGTGCTGCTTCCCCCATGAGTCCTGAGCCCTGAGCCAGCTTACCAACTGCACCACTACCCCTCCATCACTCCTGCTGGACCCACCAGTGTCAGAGTTGTCACTCTTCAGATGTCATTCCCACTCCATGCCTACCTCAACCAGGAGTTGCCACCATTGCCTCTCTGGTAATCAGGAGTCCTCACTCCAGGCCTACGTCAGCCAGAAGTGGCTGGCTCTGCTGCTGCCACTGCTTTGATGCCTGGAATTCCCAGGCATACCTCACCATGTGGGCGTGTGATTCAGTGACAATGGCAGTAGATATACTTCCTGTGTCAATTAATTCAAAGTGAAGATAATCTTATGGCCACTTGTGCTTGAGTGCCATTTGCTGGTACTGCTATGAATTGCTGCAGTTTTTGTGAAATGTCTACAAATTTTTCCGTGTAACTTTCTTTGAGTAAGCAATGCTGATATATTGAACCCTTATCCTTTCTATACTTGTCTACTTCCATTTCAACTGCCAGTTTCGGCCACAACTTATTACCTTTGTCTGCTTTCTTACCCATACCCAAAACAGAGGTAACTGAGCTGTTGTCACTGCTGTGAGAAAGGGGACATATTTACGCCATACACTGGCTAAAAACCAATTTTGTCAAGAAAGACTTAAACAATTAATTCGCAAAAGTGATTTCAATAATATTTCATTCATCTTCTGAGGCAATCTCAC
The DNA here is from genome assembly GCF_047496795.1 of Chiloscyllium punctatum. Classification (NCBI taxonomy): domain Eukaryota; kingdom Metazoa; phylum Chordata; class Chondrichthyes; order Orectolobiformes; family Hemiscylliidae; genus Chiloscyllium; species Chiloscyllium punctatum. The sequence goes on along the minus strand of NC_092750.1, from coordinate 43,251,295 downwards.
ACGAACTTCTTTTCAATTCCTATCAATTGAAATAAGTAAGTCTTCGTTATTTCTTGAGGAGCTTTGTAAATGTAATTGGATTTCATTATTTACATTCAAGGATAAAATATGGCAATTAATGGGATTTACTTTTTATATATGAGATTTTTAAAATTAGTTTACCTTATTAACTAGAACTTCTAAACAGAAAAAACACTTATCTATTGGTCCTTTGAATTTACCATCCTAACTCCATACTCCTTAACCTATTGAAATTCCTTGAATGTGTTATCACTTCACAAGCCTCTGCTTATCTTTGACTTTCTGTGCATTCCAAGTCATGTCTATCTTAATCTAACGTGTAACTGCAGAATATCCAATCAGGTTTTTATCTTAGCCACTGTATTGAAACAGCCACTCAATATAATTAACTACACTAACCTCCTCAGCACTGAAATATTGTTATCCAGCTGCTGTAGATTGATTCCATTCTTACCTGCGATAGTTTGGTGACCCACTTTCACACTGTTACCTCTGGAGTCTGTCATGGATCTATTCCCTCTATTTGCAATCTATATGCTACTTCTTAGTGTTGTCACCCAAAATCACAGCTAGCTTCCACGTGTATGCTTGTGATTTTAAGCTTTATCTCACCACCAGCTCTTTGGAATCCATCGGAGCCTCTGACTTGTTGCACGGTTTGGCCAACATTCAGTTTCAGTTGAGCAGAAATTGCCTTCAAAAAATATTTGGTCCCTTTGACAAACATTATTCCATGACCAGCATTTCCAGCCAAATGTTATGTTGAGCCCGAAGTAAGTCTGCAACCACATATCAATATCACTATATCTCCATCTCATTCCTCTACTCCATACTTACCTGAAATCCCCCTCTATGCCTTTGTTATCTTTGGGCTAGATTGCTCTAATGCTCTCCCAGCTTGTCACATTTCTTACACTCCACACGTACTCAATCAAAATGCTGTTCATTTCTTAACCCACTCCAAATCTGATTCACCTGTTACTTCTGTGTTTACTGACCTACACTGCTCCTGATATGACTATGTCTCAGTTTTAAAACCTTAAACTTCAAATTCCACCTATGGCTTTGTCCCTCCTGATCTTTGTAGTCTGTGCCAACCCATGCAGCTTCAGACACTTGTACTTTTTTTAATTCAGGCCTCTTATACATTCTCAAATTCAAAACAATGGAAATAGAACCAGGAGGTAGGCCATTCAGCCCTTCAAGCCTACTCGACTATTCAATATGAGGCTGATCATCCAACTCAGTACAATTAACTCTCATGACTCTCTGGGTGAAGATATTTCTCCACATATCATTGGAGAAATTTAATAGCGTCACCATTAGCAGATGAGCCTTCAAGCTGCCCTGGACATAAGCTCTGAAAGTTTCTCACTGAACTTCATTGTTTTTTTTATGATGTTCCTTAAAACGTATCTAAGTAAGCTTTTTGTTATCTGTCTGACTTTTACTTCTGTGACCTTTTATTGATACCACTTTTTCTAAGTGCCTTGCGATATTTTACTACATTAAATGCATTATATAAGTCATTGCTGAATGATTTTTACTCCAAATGAATGAGCCTTCATAATTTTGGTTACACAGTTGATGTCTATTACCTGCATTTGAAGTAGGAAAGGTGTTGGCACAGTTTGCTGAGGAAGGCTGAGAGGCATACAGTTTCTGATGATGACTGCCAAGATATCTTCTAATGATGTTGATGTAAATTTTGAAACTTTGCATTTTCAACGGATATGATTTTCAATTGTAACAGGCTTGCTTTCCATAATGTCCATGATGAGAGGAAGAAACAACAATACCAGCTGAAAAAGAGATGTCATTTTCACAGTGATTAAATTAAAGCAGGTCTTTTCCCTCAGGCTTCTGAATAACCATTGTAGCAGGGAAAGGATTGTGAATACTCAGAAAAGGTAGGGTGTTTGGAAAGCCTCTGACAAATATTTGAACAATGAGAGGAGTTTTACTTTTGTACTCCGGGTGAGATAATTCAACTTCTTTTCACATTGCATTCCAGTCCTGATAAAACATCTGATGGTGTTATCGCATGTGTTATGCTATCTTTCAATATGTCTTTTCACCAATTTGCCAAGGTAGTGTTCATCATTCATGTCCAAGAGGACCACATTCTTCTTGTTTAATTGCTCAATCAGCATCTCCCTGGCCTCCAAATATTTCAAATCATATCTTTCCTTCAGACATGTTCTTAACAGCTCAATTGCATTGCTTTTCCATCTTGTCCACAAAGCCTGTTGGAAAAGTTGGATTAGTTCAGTAACTGAGTGCTGGGCTTGTGATGTGCAGTTAAACTGTAGCTATTCCTAGTGACCTAGGTAGCATACAAATATCATGCTGTCTTCTTATCTGAAGGATCATGGTATGCAGGCTAGCACCAAGTATGGTTTATGGAGTAGTTGCGCACCTCAACTTGTGAAGGCTAAGTGCATTTTGGTTGGAACAGCTGCTGGTACCAGCTTCAGAAAAATTTTTGAGCTGAAGGAGTAGTGGAAATGGCACAGCCTTTGCAACAATGGAGACCTTGTTACAGAGAGTAGTCAGAAGAATAGGATCTTCCCTCAGGAGTCCATCCAGACAGCTGTATCCGGAAACGAAAGAACAGATACCATTGTGGTCAATGCCAGTGGACTAGGTCTGAGGGCCTGTTGGTGCAGTACTACAAAAAGTGAAATGGCCTCACATTAATGATCATGGTCAGTGAATGTATCTTTGGAAACCATATCTTAACAAATCACTTACTTCACTCACAACTGCATTCACCATACCGCATTCACTCAACTATTGCTGAACATCATAGACAATGATTAACTCATGTCCAACATTCACTACCTCAACACCTTCATACACTTACACTGTGAGGCTTGCAGTAGTGGCACCTCATATTTTCCTCACACTGTGGCAAACACATCACTCAAATTCACTAAACTACATTCAGAAACATTTTTGTTTCTCTTGCAGCAAAGATGGCCCATAACTGGAAGCAGCAGCACCATGGTGGAGACAGTGTTGGTAAACATAGGTGCAGCAATGGGCCATAGCAGAGCTGAAACCTGACAGGATGATGGTATAGAGCTGAAAATGTGTTGCTGGAAAAGCGCTGCAGGTCGATTCTCCTATTCCTTGGATGCTGCCTGACCTGCTGCGCTTTTCCAGCAACACATTTCAGCTCTGATCTCCAGCATCTGCAGTCCTCACTTTCTCCTCGAGGATGATGGTATATCCCTGACTAATCTGTCTGCTTGCTTTCCAATTCCACTCATCCCAAAGTTTTACAAGATTTACTAGCTGCAGGTGGTGCAAACATTTTTTGTTTTCCACCCAACACTATGCCTGTTTGTTTTCTTTTATTAATTAAGGCATCACTGGCTGAGCCAGTATTTATTGATTGTTCCAGTTGCCCTTGAAAAGATGATGGTGGGCTGCCTTTATTGTAGTCCATTCACTGTGGTTGGACTCACAGTGCCATTAGGGAGGGGATTCCAGGATCTTGACCCAGTGACACTGAAGAAACAGTTATTATATTTCCAAGTCAGGATGGAGAGTAGCTTGGAGAGGAATTTGTAGTTGGTTATGTTCCCATGTATTTGCTGTCCGAGACAGTAATGGTTATATATTTGAAATGTGCTGTCTAAGGCTCCTTGGTGAATTTCTGCAGTGCATCTTGTAGAGAGTACACATTGCTGCTACTGACCATTGGTGGTGGATGGAGTGAATGTTTGTGGATGTGGTGCCAGTTATGTGGGCTACTTTGTCCTGGATGGTGTCAAACTTGTTTGTGTTGTTGGAGCTGCATCCATCCAGGTAAGTGAGATTATTCTATCGTACTCCTGACTTGTGCCTTGCAGGTGGTGGAACAGCTTTGGGAAGTTGGGGGATGAATTACTTATTGCAGGATTCCTTGCTTCTGACATGCTCTTCAGCCACTGTATTTTCTGGTTAGTACAGTTCAGTTTCTGCTCAATGATAACTCCCAGGATGTTAATAGTGGAGGATTCAGTGATAGTAGCATCATTAATTATCAAGTGGCAGTGAATAGATTGTGACTTACTGGAGATGGGTATTGTCTGGCATATATGTGGCTCAAAAGTTATTTGCTACTTTTCAGCTCAGTGTCAAAATCACATTTTGATGTGGACTGCTTCAGTACTTGAGGAGTAATTCATGGTGCTGAACATTGTGCTTGGACTGAAGTAGCGAAATCTCAACCTTTTGTCTTGCAATTTCAGACTAATGCTGTTATGGTTGTACATGGCAGTGTTTAAATGTGTTTTCATGGTGATCACAGTAGTCCAGCAATCTACACTCCAGTAGATTATTGAGATTGCTGAAAAACCATCTTCGGGCAGTGCTGATGGCTTGGTGGACAAACTTGTGTCCACCCTCAGATGACAGAATTTTGGAATTCTTTCTCCTATCATCACCGCCACTCCGCCAGTGATTGTGCAGTTGCCTGCCTGCCAGCTAACCGAGATTTCTGCCCATGCCGAGGTGGTGCAGTCAAAAGCCAATCATTTGAAGTTCAGTTGTGTTGGAGACCACTCTGTGGGGCCATTTGTAGTCTTCCTCAGTGAAAATCCACAGCCTTCAACTAGCCATGGTGTAGCCACCAGTGTCCTCAGCCAGGAAAAGAAATCTGTAGGATGAGCACCTGGAAATGAACAAGGTTGAGGTGTTGAAGTTTGTTTGGAATTTAAATGGTTTGCTGGATGAAATTGATTTGAAGCGTTTGTTTTATATCAACATTATGACTGAGGACAATGATCATCAATGATCAACTGTGACCATTTCTGATAGAATTAAAGTTTGCAACTGCTGTGCAATGGGAATTTAGGGCTGTGCTTAAGGAGCTTTAGTTGGATTGGGCAATCATGGATATCCCAGATGGAATGTACCCAATGCTGTGTCTATCCTCGCTTCTTCCTCCAGCTCCTTTACCTCTTAAGTTTTTCATCAAATCCTTGGTTATATGGGTTGTGCGCTTATGATGGCCAGGCTCTTTAGGATACAGCAGCCTACTATAAATTGAAATACATGCCTCAGCAATCAAAACTATTGCTTCAGTACTGCAAAGACCTACATTATGATACTTTGCATGGCAGCATAACTTTCATATGCAAGCTGAGTGCATGCAGATTAGTAGCAGTGGGGAATCACGAAGTAGTTTGATGTTTTGGCTGATAAGATTGATGAAGCAGCAGATTGCTGCAGAATAAAAGAATCGTGAAAACTGCTAGACCAGCGGGCATTCCTCACCATGTGCTGTGAACACCACACACCAACGGCACATTGTGAGTTGAAAGTTTCATGTTTGTAGCATATCTCAGCATTTCAAGCACTTTCTGTAAAATGATGTGACTATTTGATGGCACCCATTACCATAGGGAGACTACTGTCACAACAGAGAAATGTGCATGCTTTCTCTGGTTTCAGGAAGAACATCATGAACTCTTCTCTCCCAACACAAATAGAATCTGCCACCTCTTTACAATAATAAATTACAGAGTGGGAGATATCAGATAAATAGCCTGCTCCAGCCGGGAAAGAATTGGAACAGGGAGAAAGTGAGGACTGCAGATGCTGGAGATCAGAGCTGAAAATGTGTTGCTGGAAAAGCGCAGCAGGTCAGGCAGCATCCAAGGAGCAGGAGAATCGATGTTTCGGGCATAAGCCCTTCTTCAAAAAAAAAAGAATTGGAACAAACAAATTCAGGGCCACAGTCACCTTTATAGCATGGGTGGCTCATCCTCAGGTTGCAGGTCTGGTTATAGGAAATCAAAATTATACAATCACCTCTAAAATAAAGCCACACACAATGTTCCTAGCTTACAAGGAGGCAAGAGAAATGCTCTTGAAAAACCTAGCCAGGTGGATAATTCCCTCTATTGAGAGCTTCTTCCTCCCTCTGCATTTGGCTCATCATACCTTCTCCTGTGTCTGCACCTCCTTCTTATGGTGCTGCCTAAGAGGAATTTCAGCTATTGCACCCATGTGTGGGAGCAGGTTGTCTATTCAGGACCTTTGCAGTCACAACCAAGGTCTTCTCCACATGCAGCAAAACTGCTTTTAAACTCCATTAATGAGTACTTTCAAAATCTCATGCAGAGCCGATACTGATTAGTTCACAATTTATCTGAAAATACTTGAAGATCCCTCTAAGTATTTGAGTTATCAGACGTTGGGCTGACGTTGAAAATGGCAAAGCCAGTGTAAAAGTAGCCATGGGTGCTGACTGGCATGATAGTCCACCCAAGCAACATACTTCCAGCCCACACTCCGAATGATTGACACTTTTGCCATGTTAATGTGTGGGTAGTCCTGAAAGTCTGTTCATAGGGTGGAGATGGTTAACCACCTCCAAAAACTATACTGTGACATGGCCTTAGGAACCTTTAGCAGTGCCTTATTTCCCATCTTTAGCTGAACGAGCAACTTTGTAGAAAAAAGTCTTCCTGCCATCATGTCAATGATGTATAACTGGACAACATAAAGGAGATCTCAGAAAACAAATGTAAAGGACAACGAGGCAGTAAATTAGTGACTAGCATGAAAGGAGCATGAAAGTCTTTTATAAATGTGTAAATGGATAGTCACAGGTTCTGATAGTGACCTAAAAGGAGATCATGTAAACAGAGCATGGCCAAGATAAATGAGTACTTAGCTTCTGCCTTCAGTGGAGAGGTGGGTATAGCAGTAAAGGAAGTGGCAACAGTGATGCTAACCATAAAAGTAGAAAAGGTAAAGTACTTTAAATGTTGCCAGTACTCATTAGAAATTTACTCCTCCTGACTGGGCTGCATTCTAGGTTACTGAGGAAAGAAAGGGTGGGAATCATGGAGGCTCTGGGTATTAGCTCCAGTGGTACCAGGGGTCTGGAGAATTGCAAATGTTTCATAAAGGATAAGTGTAGCTACTAGAACCAATCAGGTGGCAAAAACTTTATAGAAACAATAATCCATGACAAAGCTTGGTTTAATAAATGAAAACTAGCTTGGATCTGTTAAGGTTGAATCATTTTTGATGAACTTACATTCTTCAAAGTAACAGAGAGGGTTAATGAAAGTAGTATATTTGTGAATATAGGTTTTGAAAAATAATTTGTAAAAACAACCCCATCATTTACTCATTACCAATCGAAGGACAATGCAACATGGATACCAAATTGGTTAAGAGACAAAAAGCAGACTGTGACAATGGATAGTTGTTTTGACAGTCTGAATGATATAGTGTTGTTCCATGACATTTGGTAAATGAGCTCTGCTATTTTGTTATATGCTAATGACCTCAGCACGGGCATCATTTCAAGATCTATCAATGATACAAAGCTCGAAAGTGTCATAAACAATGAAAAGGATAGTAGCAGGCGTCAAGAGGACATTGAACGAATGAAATGGACAGACTCACTGCAGAGAATGTTGCGCAGAAAGTGTGGAAAATAGAAGGAGGTAGAGAGAAAACAGGAATTATAAACAGGTTAGCTTGGCATCAGTAGTAGGGAAAATGCTCGAGTCAATTTTAAAAGATTTAATAGCAGAGCACTTGGAAAAGAGGATTGGACAGAGTCAGAAATTGCTGGAAAAGCTCAGCAGGTCTGGCAGCATCTGTGGAGACAAATCAGAGTTACAGTTCTGCGTTCATTGAAACCTTTTCAGAACTGATTCTGGCTCGGAGAAGGATGGTATATACGCTGTAGATGTGGTCGGGGTTAAGATGTGAGTAAACAATACGTGGAGAAGGAGCCCAGAAAGAAAAAACAGTACTTGGGCAGTCAATATTTTGGGTGAAGGTCAACCTGGGAGAATTAACAGCTGCTAATGGGGACCATTAGTAGCTGACAATGTGTTGCTTGTGGTAGCAGCCCATATGATGACAAGGTCTGGTTGTGGGATTTAGGGTAAGGACATGGGAGAAGGTGCTCAGGCTCGAAAATTATTTAAACTCAATAATGAGTGCCGAAGGCTGCTCGGTCCCCAAGTGGAAAATGAGAATCTATTTTTCTAGTTTATACTGAGCTGTATCAGATGCTCCCGATGTGGTCTTCTCCACATCGGGGAGACCAAACGTAAACTTAGGGAACAGTTCGCTGAGCATCTCAGCCAGGCCTGCGGGGCCAACCGGACCTCCCAGTCACTGCCCATTTTAATTCCACTCCCAGTCCTTTTCCAACATGACCATCCTTGGCCTCCTCCATTGCCACAATGAACCAAACAGCAAATTGGAGGAACAACACCTCATCTTCCGCTTGGGCAGCCTGCAGCCTAGAGGACTCAATATTTGAGTTCTCCAATTTCAAATAACCTCCCTTCCCATTTCTCGACTCCTTTCCCAGCCCCTTCCCATCCCTTCTACCCCTCCCAGCCACCTACCAGATTCATTCCTCCTATTGGTCAAACAGGTCGTACCCTCTACCTGTCTGCACCTATCCCCACTTCACCACCCTGCCCCCACCACCTCCTTTATCTGCAGCTCCCCCTACACCCAGGCCCTGTCCTGAAGAAGGATTACACCTGAAGTGTTGATTTCTTTACATCCTGAAGCTGCCTGGCTTGTTGTGCTCTTCCAGCCTCCTGTCTGTCTTCGCTGCAGCACTGCAGCAAGTCTGAGAGAGAGGTATTGGCCAGGGTTCATGATGCTGTGTTGAAGTGATAGTCAAGCTAGGGGTCACTTTTGCATACAGCATGTAGGTATTCTGTAAAGTGTAGAGGAGACCACATTGTTAACAGCAAATACAATAGACTAGATTCCCCCACCACCACACCCACTCCAGTTACAGGCTCTGCCCCCACTCTCAGCTCCACACCCACACCAGATCCCAGCTCCCAGCCCTGCCGAGTTTTCACCATCCCTCCAGACCTCACCCTCACTGAGGACGAATGATCAGTCCTCAGCAAAGGACTCACTTTCATCCCCCTCCGCTCACACATCAATGAATTTAATATACGCCGTGACGTCGAACACTTCTTCTGCCACCTCCACCTCCGAGCTTACTTTCACAATCAGGACTCCCGCCCACCTTCCAAGGACCTCTTCATTCACCTCCAACACACTCCATCCACCTGGACACCTCGTGCTGGCCTATTACCCGCCTTTGACCTCTTCATTTTCAACTGCCGCCGAGACATTAACCGCCTCAACCTGTCTACCCCCCTCCCTCACTCCAACCTCTCACCCTCACAATGTGCAGCACTCCACTCCCTCTGCTCCAATCCTGACCTCACCATCAAACCATCAGATAAAGGGGGTGCAGTGGTAGTCTGACGCACTGACCTCTACATCGCTGATGCCAGATGCCAACTCGAGGACACCTCCTCCTACCGCCCCTTCAACCATGACCCCACCCCCCCCATTACCAAACCATCATCTCCCAGACTATACAGAACCTCATCACCTCAGGAGAGCTCCCACCCACAGCTTCCAACCTCATAGTCCGGGAACCCCGCACTGCCCAGTTCTACCTCCTTCCCAAGATCCATAAGCCTGACCATCCTGGCCGACCCATTGTCTCACTGCCCCACTGAACTCATCTCTACCTACCTCGACACTGTCCTGTCCCCCCTAGTCCAGGAACTCCCCACATACCTCCTCCCTTGTCTCCATCCAAGGCCCTAAAGGAGCCTTCCACATCCATCAAAGTTTTACCTGCAGAGCTACCAACATCATTCATTGTCTCTGTTGCTCCCGATGCTGTCTCCTCTACATCGGGGAGACTGGACGCATCCTAGCAGAGCGCTTTAGGGAACATCTCTGGGACACCCGTACCAATCAACCACACCGCCCTGTGGCCCAACGTTTCAACTCCCCCTCCCATTCAGCCGAAGACCTGGAGGTCCTGGGCCTCCTTCACCGCCGCTCCCTCACCACCCGACACCTGGAGAAAGAACGCCTCATCTTCTGCCTCGGAACACTTCAATCCCAGGGCATCAATGTGGACGTCACCAGTTTCCTCATTTCCCCGTTCCCCCATCTCACTCCAGTTCCAAGCTTCCAGCTCAGCACCCTCCCCATTACCTGTCCTACCTGCCTATCTTCTTTTCCACCTATCCACTCCACCTTCCTCTCTGATCTATCACCTTCATCCTACCCCCCACTCACCTATTGTACTCTATGCCACTTTCTCCCCACCCCCACCCTCCTTTCATTTATCTCTCCACCCTTCAAGCACTCTGCCTGTATTCCTGATGAAGGGCTTTTGCCCGAAACATCGATTTTCCTGCTCCTCGGATGCTGCCTGAACTGCTGTGCTTTTCCAGCACCACTCTACTCTAGAATCTGGTTTCCAGCATCTGTAGTCATTGTTTTTACCTAGATTTAATGAAATGCAGATAAATTGCTGTTCCACTCGGAAGATATGACCTGGGCCTTGGATGGTGAGGAGGGAGGAAGTAAATGGGCAGATGTTACACCTCCTGCGTTTGCGTGGGAAGGTGCCATGGGGGTGTGGGGACATCTTAGAAATGGAGAAGGTGTGGATCGAGGTGTCCTGGAGGAAACAGTGCCTATGGAATTTCTGTTTCAGCAGTTTCAGTTTCTCTTTCTGATTTCCAGTGTCTGCAGTTCTTTGTTTTTTTTTGGACAGAGTCAGTATGGATTTATGGACATCTGTTGGATTTTTTCAAGGATGTAACTAGTAGGTTTATAAAGGTGAGCCAGTGGATGTGATTTATTTAGACTTTTAAAAGGCTTTTGTTAAGGTCCCACATAAGAGATTAGAGTGCATGGGACAGGGGGTAGTGAATTGACATGGATAAAGAAGACAAAGGGCAGGAATAAATGAATCGTTTTCCAAATGGTGTCAATGGCTAGTGGGGTACCTCAATGCTTGGGCTCCAGCTTTGTATTAATGATTTACCTGAAAGAGCTAAATGTAAACTGTAAGTTTGCAGATGGCACGCAGCCTGGTGAGACGGTGAACTATGAGGAGGATACAGAGATGCTTCTGTGATCTGGACCAGTTGAGTCAGTGGTCAAATGCTTGGCAGATGTGGTATATTGTGGATAAATATGAGGTTTTCCATTTTCCTTGCAAAAATAGAGGGGCAGATTATTATCTAAATGGTGATAGATTGTGAAAGGAGAAGGTACAATGAAACCTGGGTGTTCTTGTACACCAGAAGCTGAAAGTAAACCAGCAGGTGGAGCAGGCAATGAAGAAGACAAATGATATATTAGCTGTCATAATAACAGGAATCGAGTACAGGAACAGGAATGTCATGCTGCAATTGTACAGGGCATTGATGAGATCACACCTGGAGTATTGTGTGCACTTTGGTTTCCTTATCTGAGAAAGAATGTTCTGGTTATGGAGAAAGCACATCAAATATAATATTGTTGGAAGACTTGACAGGTAGATGTAAAAACTTTCTTTTCCCTTGTTGGAGAGTCTAGGACTCACAGAATAGGGGTTTAAGGCAGAGATGAGGAGTAATTTCTTCCCTCAGATTTGTGAATCTATGGGATTCTTTACCACAGAGGGCTGGTTTGACTGGGTCAATTAGTATATTCAAGGCTGAGGTAGACAGATTTTTCATCAGTAAGGGAATCAAGGGTTTTAGTGAAAGGGCAAGAACATGGAGTTGAGGATTATCAGAATCAGCTATAATCTCATTCAACAGCACAGCAGGTTTGATGGGCTGAAGGACCTACTTCTGTTCCTCTGTCTCATGGTCTTACCATTTACCAGATCAATTCCTGGGATGGCAGGACTGACATAAGAAGAGAGACTGGACCAGTGACTGGAGAAAACTAAAGGGCAAACCCGTAGAAACCGAGAAAATTCTACCAGGTCTTGATGGGGTAAACACAGGAAGGATGTTCCTGATGACCGGGAAGTCCAGAGCCAAGGATCTTTTTCTAAGCATAGAGGGTAGGCCATTTATGACTGAGATGAAGAGAAATATCTTCTCCCAGTGAGTGATGACCTGACAAATTCTCTGCCATAGAATGTAGTTAACGCCAAAAACATTAAATATTTTCAAGAAGGAGTTAGATATAATTCTTGGGGCTAAGGAGATAAAGGGCATGGGGAGAAAGAGGGAATATGGTACTAATTTGGATGATTAGCCATGATCATATTGAGTGGCGAAGCAGGCTTGGAAGGCTGAGTGACCCAGTGAAGTGCTGATTTTAATAGGGAGAATGAGGAGAACCTCAGCCATATTCTGATGTCAAAGTCTTAAAACAGTGTAAGAGGTGAGGGAACTTCTGTTATGTAAGGCAACTGGAGAAGCTGGAATTTTTCTTCATTGTGTAGAGAAGTTTAAGAGGAGATTTGATAGAGAAGTTAAAAAGATCTTGAATGCTGGGAAAAAAACAGCAACTCTGATAACTGGGAGCAATTTAGAATTCAGCAAAAGTGGAACAAAAGATTGATCAAGAGGGGGAATGTAGAGTGTGAGAGTTAACCTGCTGGGAACATAAAAACTGTCTGTAAAAGCTTTTATAAATATGTGATGAGAGAAAGCTTAGCAGAGGCAAGTATAAGTCCCTTACAGTCAGAAACAGGGGAAATTACAACAAGGAACAAAGAAATGGCAGACAAATTGAAAACACATTTTAGTTCTGCCTTCATAAAAGAGGACACAAATAATTTCCCAGCAATATTAGAGAACCGATGGGTCTAGTGAAAGGGGAAAATTGAAGAAAATTAGTATTACTACAAAAAAAAGGTGCTAGAGAAATTCATGGTGTTAAAGGGTGACAAATTCCCAAAGCCTAATAGTACTCTGAGGTGCAGATTAAAGGAAGTGGCCCTTGACATATCGGATGCAATGATGGTCAGCTTCCAAAATTCTAGAGACTCTGGAGCAGTTCCCATAGATTGGAGGATGGCTAAAGTAACCCACTTGTTTAAAAAAGAGAGAAAACAGAGAATTACAGACCAGTTGGCATAACATCAGCAATGAGTAAAATGCAAGAGAATATTGTAAAGATAACAGAACACTTGGAAGGCATTGATGGGATTAGACAAATTCCACATGGGTTAACAAAAGGCAAATCTGAGGAAGTAACTAGTAGAATAGATAGGGAAGAATTAGTGAATGTGAGGTACTGGATTTCCAGAAGGTTTTTGATAAGCTGCCAAATAAGAGCCTAGTGGACAAATTTAAAGCACATGGGATTGGGCATATGGATTGAGAATTCCTTGACAGACTGGAAACAGATTCAGATAAATGGGTCTTCCTTCCACATGTCAAGTAGTAACTAGGGTACTGTAGAAATCATTGCGTGGGCCACAACTCTTCATGATTTAAATCAATGACTGAAATAAGGGAAACAATTGCAATATTACCAAATTTCTTTGATGACACAAAACAAGGAGGCATTGAGAGTTCTGAGGAGGACTCATGGAGACTTCAGGACAATCTAGACATGTTGAGCAAATGTACAAGAATGAATGTAAAGTTATATACTTCAGAGTGACAAAAAAAGAAAGGCAGAGTATTACTTAAGTTGTTATATATTGGGAAATATGGATATACAAGGGGACTTGTGTGTCCTTGTACATCAGTCAATCAAACTAAGTGAAAACCAAAGGAACTACGGATGTTGTGAATCAGAAACAAAAAACAGAAGTTGCTAGAAAAGCTCAGTAGATCTGGCAACATCTGTGAAGAGAACTCAAAGTTAGTATTCCTCAGGTCTGAGGAAAGGTCATTGGATCTGAAACACTAACTTTGATTTCTCTTCACAGATGCTGCCAGACATGCTGAGCTTTTTCAGTGAAACTAAGCAGTTAGGTGCAGCAAGCGAATAGGAAGTCAAATGGTATGTTGGCCATTATTGCAAGAGGATTTGAGTTCAGAAGTGGAGATGTCTTACTGCAAATGTACAGGACCTTGATGAAGCCACAACTAGAGTATTGTGAGCAGTTTTGGTCTCCCTACCTAAGAGAGGATATATTTTCCGCAGATGGCATGCAGCAGAGGTTCACTAGGCCGATACTGGGGATGGTAGAACTGTCATATGAATCGAGATTAGTTCTGCTGGGCCTGTATTCATTAGAGTTTAGAAGGATGAGAAGGGATCTTATTGAAATATATGAAATTTCAACAGGGCTAGAAAAACTAAATGCAGTGAGCATGCTTTGAGTCAGGGTTCACAGTCTTAGGTTTTGGGGTAAGCCACTTAGGACCAAGATGAGGGAACATATCTTTACTCGGGTGTGATGAACAGAAATTGCTGGAGCAATTCAACAGGTCATAGATTCCCTACAGTGTGGAAAGAGGCCAAACGAGTCTGCACCAACCATCATCCCATCCAAACTCAATCCCCCACCATTGTAAACTCGCGTTTTACCATGGCTAACCCACATAGACTGCACATCTCTTGGCACTAGGAACAATTTAGCATGGCTAGTCCACCTAATCTGCACACCTTTGGACTGTGGAAGGAAACCAAAGCAAACCCACGCAGACATGAGGAGAATGTGCAAACTCCATACAGGCAGCCACCTCAGGCTGGAATCAAATCCAAGTCCCTGGCACTGTGAGGCAGCAGTGCTAACCATTGAGCTACAAAGCCATCCCAACATGTCTGGCAGCTTTTGTGGAAAGAAAAATCGAGTTAACATTTCTCATACTGTATGACTCTTCTTTGGAACTTCTGAGCTTTGTTTGAAGCAAAATTGTTACTTGAGCACAAGTTAGGATGTCGTGAGCAGGAGGTAAGTAGAGAGGATAGTAAGTAGGTAGTTAATAGTAATAAACATAGTGAATAGAAAGTAGATGTTTCAGCTAGGTAAGTTCAAGGCAATAAATTGATATTTAATGCATAAGTTACAAATCAAGAACGTAACTATCCTTATTACACTTTACTAAGACAAAACAATTTTTGTTGAGCTTGTTTTCATTGATCAAACAGCTTTAGTAACATATTAGGAATGCTAAATGAGGGATAGCTGCACTTGGTTTATTAAATACTTTTTAATGTTCTTTCACAGCTTGGCACCTTCAGGTCTCATGATGGCGAGTATTTTGTTGAACCTCTTGTTCTGCCTAATGGGGAAGAATATGATGAAGAGCACAATAAACCACATCTTGTGTATAAACAAGATGCACTGAAGACTCAAACGACAAGGGAGGTCACGAATATATGTGGCAACTCAGGTATGTTAACAACCTTCAAGCAAATCTGTGATGGCAACCTACAAACCTATATTGCAACAAACAACTGAAAGTGGAACATAAAACATAGAACATTGGCATAATGAGAGGTTTTCAGATTTTAGTTTAAGTAAGATACTTGAAGGATTTGATTTCTTTAGATCAAAAAATTACATTTGATTAATGACACTTTGGCTTAGTAAGATTTGCAACCGTAGGAACCATAGTTAAGCTTTGGAGTAAGTGTTTAATAAACAATTGAATTAAATATGTATATTTTTAATTACTTTCAGTTAGATAGTGAAAACACTATTCTTGTCTTAGCATTAATGAGGCTTTTTTTTTATTTTTGGTATGTGGTTAAATTGATTAAAATGTCCAATTATTGTTAATTTATAATTAACTAAACAATAGTTTAATTTTTAAACATTACATAATTATTGAAGCTCTGTGTAAATGTATGTTTTTTTCCTTTCTCTGTAACATTTGGACTGTGTCCAGTTAATACTCTGTTGCACACATTTATTCTAAACTAAACATTTCAATGGAGAAAAGTTGTAACTGTATAAGAATCTAGTAAGAACTTTGCATTTCAAAACTGGTGATGTTGTTCAAATTTAGTGGCAGAATCACTACAAAATAGCATGAAATTAAAGCCAACAATTGTAAAAAATCATATAACTTTTTGTTGTATTGAACTTTTCTTAAGCTAGTGGAGATATTCTGATTAAGCGTTTAAAATTCGTTGTAAAAGTTCCAACTCTTTTAATGCCTCATGACGAGTGATGAAAGATCCTTGGATTGGTGTATATATTACACTGTGGCGTGCTGGATCTTCCAAGTTGTGACATTGATGCCCATTTTGCAATAATTGTAATACTCTGGCTTAGATTTCATAATCTTAAATATGTCACAGAGTTAAAATCATCAACTGCATGAAGATTTGAAGTCTCAGTTACAGGAAATAAACTCTGGAAGTGCGAAAAAAAAATCTTTATTCTAAGAACTGGTTTGGCAGTTCTTAGAATGACCAGCAATGTTTGGTTCAAAACCAATGTTTATTGAGGTATAACCGTAGTCCTGGGAAAAGCACATTAGCTCTCAGAGGTAGATTGACGGCAAAGAACCAGATGAGCAGTCGTTCAAAAATTAGGTAGAACAGTTAGTTCCATTAGAACTAGAAGGCAGCCAAGGATGTTAACAACATGAAAAGCAACTATTTTAACAGTATGTTATGAATTATATTCTGCCCTTCTGTTAATAGAATATTTCTGAAAATAAGGTACACTGAATATATGTATTGATTGTTAGCATAAAAATAGGACCAGGCCAATCAAGAAGGTCAGACTGGAGACTGAGTGAAGCTAATGTGAGGGAGATGGGTTACAGGAAACTGTACATAGTGAGAAAGAACACTAGATTTGAATTTTGTTTTTGCGTGAAGAAATTTTGAAGCCATCTGAGGAGGTTCTAAGAAGCTAAACTTTTTGTTTCTGATCTCATCTCAGTTCATAACTGATTGATTAAGATCATGTAGATTTCTTTATTCATTCACAGGACAAAGATGACACTGACGAGGCTAGCATTTATCACCTAACTCTAGTTTTCCTCGAGATGGTGCTGATGAGCCACCTTTTTGAACTGTTACAGTCTTTGGGCTGTAAGTACATTTTTAGGGCTGGGAGGAAGTGGTTTCCATGATGTTGAACCAGTGACAGTGAAGGAATGGTAATATAATCACTGTGGTCTGGGGCTTGGAGGGGGTAACTACAGGTGATGTTTCCATACATGTGCTACCCTTGTCCATCCAGATGGTAGATCGTAGGCTTGGTAGGTGCTCTCAAAGGACCTTCACTCAGTTGTCTTAATGAACCTTGTAGATACTACACATTGTTGCCACCATTGGTTGATTACAGTGTGCCAACCAAGTGGGCTGCTCTGAACTGGATGGTGTTGGACTCCTTGTGTGATGTTGGAGCTGTACTCATTCAGGCAAGTGGAATATTCCACCATAATCCTGACTTGAACCTTACAGATGTGGGCATGTATTGCATAGACTGGAGGTGATTCACTCACAATGCCAACCTCTGTTTTGCTGTTGTAGCCACAGTGTTTATATAGTTGCATCAGTTCAGTTTCCAGCTAATGGCAACCCCTGGAATACAGGATTCAGTGATTGCTAATGCCAATGAATGCTGAGGGGAGATAATGTTAATTCTCTTTTTTTTGAAGAGGGTCATTGCCTGGCGCTTTCATGATACAAATGTTAGTTGCCACTTGTCAGCTCAAGCCTGAATGTTGTCAAGGTCTTGTTGCATAAGACAAGGACTGCTTTAGTAACACTTAATCATGATGATGCTGAAGACTTTTTGAACATCAGTGAACATCCCATTTCTAACCTCATGGTGGAGGGAAGGTCATTGAAGAAGCAGCTGTACATGACTGGGACTAAGATACTCACCTGAGGGAATCCTGTAGTTATGTCCTAGAGATAGATGACCGATGTCCAACATCACATTCATCTTTGTTAGTGATAGGTGTCATTGTAACCAATGACAAGTTTCCCCTGATACCATTGACTCTGGCTTTGCTAGGGCTTCTTGATGCCATACTCAGTCAAATGCTGCCTTGGTATCAGGAGGAGTTACTCGGATTACACTTCCTGAGTTCAGCTCTTTTTTCCATGTTTATACTAAGATGGTAACAAGATAAGAAGCTGAGTTTATTCTGTCAGAATTAAAACTGACCGTCAACGAACAGGTTATTGCTGAGTGAGTGACATCACTTTACCAATGATCAAGAGAAAAATGATCAGGTGGTCTTTGACTGAGTTGGATTTGTCCTGCCTTTTGTGTAAAAGACAAAGTTGGGCAATTTTTCACATTGTCAGGTAGATGCCCCTTTAGTTAATCAGCTTGTCTATGGGTGCTGTTAGTTCTGGAGCACAAGTCTTCAGGGCTATTACCAGAATGCTATCAAGGTCTATAGCCTTTACATTATCTAATGCCTTGCCATTTCTTGCTGTCAGCTGGATTTAATCAAATTGGTTGAAAACTGACAGCAGATGCTGGGGGCCTCAGAGTAGCACATTATCAAGTCATTTCTGGCTGAAGATAGCTGCCAGTAATTCAGCGTAGTCTGTTGCACTAAAATGCGGGTCCATCCATGACTGCTGATGGGATATCGCAATTTTTTTTATGATTGAGCTATTTCAGTCAGTTGTGTTTGTACTGAGGCACTTTTGGTGATGGACACTAAACCAGTCACTGGATTAGTGGTGCTGGAAGAGCACAGCAGTTCAGGCAGCATCCAACGAGCAGCGAAATCAACGTTTCGGGCAAAAACCCTTCATCAGGAATAAAGGCAGTGAGCCTGAAGCATGGAGAGATAAGCTAGAGGAGGGTGGGGGTGGGGAGAGAGTAGCATAGAGTACAATGGGTGAGTGGGGGAGGAGATGAAGGTGATAGGTCAAGGAGGAGAGGGTGGAGTGGATAGGTGGAAAAGAAGATAGGCAGGTTGGACAAGTCAAGGAGACAGTAACTGAGCTGGAAGTTTGAAACTAGGATGAGGTGGGGGAAGGGGAAATGAGGAAGCTGTTGAAGTCCACATTGATGCACTGGGGTTGAAGTGTTCCGAGGCGGAAGATGAGGTGTTCTTCCTCCAGGCGTCTGGTGGTGAGGGAACGGCGGTGAAGGAGGCCCAGGACCTCCATGTCCTCGGCAGAGTGGGAGGGGGAGTTGAAATGTTGGGCCACGGGGCGGTTTGGTTGATTGGTGCGGGTGTCTCGGAGATGTTCCCTGAAGCGCTCTGCTAGGAGGCGCCCAGTCTCCCCAATGTAGAGGAGACCACATCGGCAGCAACGGATACAATAAATGATATTGGTGGATGTGCAGGTGAAACTTTGATGGATGTGCAAGGCTCCTTTAGGGCCTTGGGTAGAGGTGAGGGAGAAGGTGTGGGCACAGGTTTTACAGTTCCTGCGGTGGCAGGGGAAACTGCCAGAATGGGATGGTGGGTCGTAGGCGGGTGTGGACCTGACCAGGTAGTCACGGAGGGAACGGTCTTTGCGGAAGGCAGAAAGGGGTGGGGAGGGAAATATATCCCTGGTGGTGGGGTCTTTTTGGAGGTGGCGGAAATGTCGGTGGATGATTTGGTTGATGCGAAGGTTTGTAGGGTGGAAGGTGAGCACCAGGGGCGTTCTGTAATTGTTACGGTTGGAGGGGTGGGGTCTGAGGGCGGAGGTGCGGGATGTGGACGAGATGCGTTGGAGGGCATCTTTAACCACGTGGGAAGGGAAATTGCGGTCTCTAAAGAAGCAGGCCATCTGGTGTGTCCTATGGTGGAACTGGTCCTCCTGGGAGCAGATACGGCGGAGGCGGAGAAATTGGGAATACGGGATGGCATTTTTGCAAGAGATAGGGTGGGAAGAGGTGTAATCCAGGTAGCTATGGGAGTCAGTGGGTTTGTAAAAATGTCAGTGTCAAGTCGGTTGTCATTAATGGAGATGGAGAGGTCCAGGAAGGGGAGCGAGGTGTCAGAGATAGTCCAGGTAAATTTAAGGTCAGGGTGGAATGTGTTGGTGAAGTTGATGAATCTCAACCTCCTCGCGGGAGCACGAGGTGGCGCCAATGCAGTCATCAATGTAGCGGAGGAAGAGGTGGGGAGTGGTGCCGGTGTAATTACAGAAGATCAACTGTTCTACATAGCCAACAAAGAGACAGGCATAGCTGGGGCCCATACATGTGCCCATGGCTATGCCTTTGGTCTGGAGGAAGTGGGAGGATTCAAAGGAGAAATTGTTAAGGGTGAGGACCAGTTCGGCCAAACGAATGAGAGTGTCAGTGGAAGGGTACTGTTGGGGACGTCTGGAGAGGAAAAAACGGAGGGCTTAGAGGCCCTGGTCATGGCGAATGGAGGTGTAGAGGGATTGGATATCCATGGTGAAGATAAGGCGTTGGGGGCCAGGGAAACGGAAGTCTTGGAGGAGGTGGAGGGGGTGGGTGGTGCAGTCAACAGAGTATGTTCTGTGCTCTTGATATTCTCCATGCTTCTGCCAATTGTGTTCGAACCGAAGTACTGATTATTTTGCGATGTGGTAGTTGAGGTGTTCAGTGAGTGGTAATAGGCAGGATGTTTGACCTGTTTACCATAAGGTCTGGAGACAATGTTGAGCACTCCTACATTAATCCCGTCTCAGTGAGACAGGACATATCCAGGGAAGATGATGATGGTGACTGAAACATTGTTTCTGAGGTATGATTTGGTGAGCATGACTATATCAGGTTGTTGCATGGTTAAGGGAAAGCTTGGTTAATATTAGAACAATCCTTCAGTTGCTGGGTAAGGCAAACAATACAGGGTTCGCAAGGCTGGGCTTGCCATTGTCATTTGCAGTTTCTGGATTAGTGGTGCTGGAAGAGCACAGCAGTTCAGGCAGCATCCGAGGAGCAGTAAAATCGACATTTTGGGCAAAAGCCCTTCATCAGGAATACAAGGGGCGCAGTGGTAGTCTGGCGCACTGACCTCTACACCGCTGAAGCCAAACGCCAACTCAAGGAACCTCTTCCTACCGTCCCCTCGACCATGACCCCAGCCCCCATCACCAAACCATCATCTCCCAGACCATACAGAACTTCATCACCTCAGGAGATCTCCCAACCACAGCTTCCAACCTCATAGTCCGGGAACCCCGCACTGCCCGGTTCTACTTCCTTCCCAAGATCCACAAGCCTGACCATCCTGGCCGACCCATTGTCTCAGCACGCTCCTGCCCCACTGAACTCATTTCTATCTACCTTGACATTGTCCTATCCCCCCAGTCCAGGAACTCCCCACATACGTTTGAGACACCACCCATGCCCTCCACCTCCTCCAAGACTTCCGTTTCCTCGGCCCCCAACACCTCATCTTCACCGTGGATATCCAATCCCTCTACACCTCTATCTGCCATGACCAGGGCCTCCAAGCCCTCCGTTTCTTCCTCTCCCAACATCCCCAACAGTACCCTTCCACTGACACTCTCATTCGTTTGGCCGAGCTGGTCCTCACCCTCAACAATTTCTCCTCCGAATCCTCCCACTTACTCCAGACCAAAGGGGTAGCCATGGGCACCCGTATGGGCCCCAGCTATGCCTGTCTCTTTGTTGGCTACGTAGAACAGTTGATCTTCCGTAATTACACCGGCACCACTCCCCACCTCTTCCTCCGCTACATTGATGACTGCCTTGGCGCGACCTTGTGCTCCCATGAAAAGGTTGAGCAATTCATCAACTTCACCAACACATTCCACCCTGACCTTAAATTTACCTGGACCATCTCTGACACCTCCCTCCCCCTCCTGGACCTCTCCATCTCCATTAATGACAACCGACTTGACACCAGCAGTTTTTACAAACCCACCAACTCCCACAGCTCCCTGGATTACACCACTTCCCATTCTACCTCCTGCAAAAATGCCATCCCGTATTCCCAATTCCTCCGCCTCCGCCGTATCTACTCCCAGGAGGACCAGTTCCACCAGAGAACACACCAGATGGCCTCCTTCTTTAGAGACCGCAATTTCCCTTCCCACGTGATTAAAGATGTCCTCCAACGCAGCTCATCCACATCCCGCACCTCCGCCCTCAGACCCCACCCCTCCAACCGTAACAAGGACAGAACGCCCCTGGTGCTTACCTTCCACCCTACCAACTTCGCATAAACCAAATCATCCGCCGACATTTCTGCCACCTCCAAACAGACCACACCACCAGGGATGTATTTCCCTCCCCATCCCTTTCCGCCTTCCGCAAAGACCGTTCCCTCCGTGACTACCTGGTCAGGTGCACACCTCCCGACAACCCACCCTCCCATCATGGCACCTTCCCCTGCCACCGCAGGAATTGCAAAACCTGCACCCACACCTCCTCCCTCACCTCCATCCAAGGCCCTAAAGGAGCCTTCCACATCCATCAAAGTTGTACCTGCATACCCACCAATATCATTTATTGTATCCGTTGCTCCCGATGCAGTCTCCTGCACATTGGGGAGACAGGACGCCTCCTAGCAGAGCGCTTCAGGGAACATCTCCGAGACACCCGCACCAATCAACCACACCGCCCTGTGGCCCAACATTTCAACTCTGCCTCCCACTCTGCTGAGGACATGGAGGTCCTGGGCCTCCTTCACCACCGCTCCCTTACCACCCGACGCCTGGAGGAAGAATGCCTCATTTTCCGCCTCAGAACACTTCAACCCCAGGGCATCAATGTGGACTTCAACAGTTTCCTCATTTCCCCTTCCCCCACCTCACCCTAGTTCCAAACTTCCAGCTCAGCACTGTCCCCATGACTTGTCCTACCTGCCTATCTTCTTTTCCACCTATCTACTCCACCCTCACCCCCCCTGTCCTATCACCTTCATCCCCTCCCCCACTCATCTATTGTACTCTA
Organism: Chiloscyllium punctatum; assembly: GCF_047496795.1. Taxonomy (NCBI): domain Eukaryota; kingdom Metazoa; phylum Chordata; class Chondrichthyes; order Orectolobiformes; family Hemiscylliidae; genus Chiloscyllium; species Chiloscyllium punctatum. The sequence continues at coordinate 43,228,731 of NC_092750.1, read as the reverse complement.
TGCTATTTCTCCCCACCCCCACCCTATCTCACTTATCTCTTCACCCTTCAGGCTCTCTGCCTGTATTCCTGATGAAGGGTTTTTGCCCAAAACGTCAATTTTACTGCTCTTCGGATGCTGCCTGAACTGCTGTGCTCTTCCAGCACCACTAATCCAGAATCTGGTTTCCAGCATCTGCAGTCCTTGTTTTTACCCATTGTCATTTCCAGTGCCTAGTTGATTCTCTGTGCTCCGTAATGAATAATTGTTTTTTGGCATTATGATAATTAAATACACGTAAATGACTTGCAAAGCCATTTCAGAGGGCATTTACAGTCAACCATGAGCTAATGATGGCAGGTTTCCTTCCCAAAAGGACATTAATGAATGAGATGGGTTTTTATCGATGACAATCGATAATGATCTGATGGCCACCAATACCGAGATTACCTTTTAATCCCAGATTTATTAATTGAATATATATTCCATCAGCTGCCGTGGTGGGATTTTTTAAATTGAAGAAGTCTAAACCCTTCATTCTTGTCATTGGAAATGATCCCGGAGGCCAATAAAAAGGATAGGTTTTATAGATACTTTGCAGTTGGGGAAATGAAGATATGGTTGTTCTTGTTTTCTTTTGACTATTTTAGTTAGAAAGATCTGATAGTAAGAACAGATAATTCTTAGAAACATACTATGTACCTCTTCATTCAATACCTGATAGCAAAATCAGATCAATATTCATCATGTATACTAAATAAATCATTGAGACTTATTGGGTGTTTAAAGAACTGCATTATCCATGATCTTGTTTTTACAAATCTTGGATCATTGCCTGTTTATGCTGTCCTCGAAGTATTATCCATGAATTCGTCACCACATGTGTCAACACTTTACTGTTTAACTTGCCAAATTCCCTATTTCCATCCTTCACAAGTAGCATCTCATTCATTGTCCAGTGTTCCAGTTTTTAATTTCAAAACCTTAATCTTCAGATCCTGCTATGTGATTGGTTTACTGTCTGTAGGAAATCTTTGTCTAGCCCTGTGTCTCAGGCCATATTTTCTGCTCCTCTACCTCCAGATTACTGTATCTTCCTCGGTGATGTTACTCCACAGCATTAGATCCTGTTTTCCCCTTTGGTAGTCTATACATTCCCACCATTTAAAAACCTCCTAAGATAATAGCTCCAGCATTTTCACGTTCAGCTCAGTAGCCAGTTCTCCCCCAACAGCTTGTATAGTGCCTCACAGTGTATACTTATATCCTAAGTACTGAACAAAATAATGATAACAAATGCTAAAATTTGTATCTTTAGAATATTGCTCAGATATATTATATTGGTGAGTATGAGTTAATGTTTATTGATTACTTTTACTAAGCATTTGAAAAATAAAATGTTAACTATGGGTCACTTTAGAAAGTGCCATGTGCATTCTCATGCTATGTTTGATGTACATGACCATTGACCATCCTTTTGCTCAAGGTAAGAAAACATAGCTGTTTAACAGTTAATATAGCACTGCCAATTATTGTTAAAAGTCAGAAGTCAGATGACACCAGGCTATAGTCCAACAGGTTCATTTGAAATCACAAGCTTTCAGAACACTTCTGTTTTGGCAGCCACTTCACCTGACGAAGGAGCTGCAGTCTGAAAGCTTGTGATTTGATGTGTGACAACCCCAATCCAACATGGGCACCTCCATATCATAAGTATTGTTAAAACAGATAAAACATTCAGCTTATTATTTTATATGGATAGGAAAGAAACCCATTGAGGCATTTGTTTCATTAAGAAAATAAAGTGGATGTTTATTTTAAACAAGCTCACCAGTTTAATTACTCAGTAAAATAGCCATGCATCGTCCCATCAATCTCCGGAATATGTGTGAAGATTGACTAATGATAATGAAATGGCTAAGTTACCCTCTTGAAGTATTTAAAAATTATGTTGTACCTTTTACGTCAAACTTGCTTAAAAACATCACTCTGCAATCAATAACATTACTAGTTATTTACATTAAATGCTGTCAGTAATCTTGTGATTCCATATATGGCAAGAAATATTGCATTATCTACTAATGTACATGTGTACCATACATAATGAATAAATAAATAAAAAGTTTCACAAATTATTCAAAAGGATTTCAGAAGTTTTGGATCTTGTGACCAGTTTAGCATGTTTCTTAATCTTTGAGTGGTTCTATCTAATATATAAATGTTCTATTAAGCATATCAATTGCTGTTTTAATTATCTACTAGCAGTGGTGGGAGTATGCTGTCATACTAAGGGACGACTAGAGTGCAACACTTTCCTAGACCGATATATCAACAACCTGCTGGAGTCGAGATTACTAGACTGTTCTGGAAACCTGAATGCTCTTTGCTCATTTATTCCACGAATGCTACTGGAAAGAAATTTTTTTAATGCTTTCAACATTTGTTCTGGCAGGATGTGTTTATCTACACAGTTAACTCCAATCAAAACTAGAAGTCTGTCTAAACTCGAGCACTCTGACACTTTGGCACAGCTTAATAACTTAAGTGCCAGCACAAAGTGAGGAATTTTCAGATAGAATTGGTTCAGTTTTACATACAATCTGCTGAGTTCCATTATTCTCTCTATGCTGACTCATTGTTTTGCTCCCTGTGTGTCTCTCTTCAAAATTGAATTTAGGCACATAGGATGTTAAGGAATGAGTGTGATTATAGTTATAGAGTCATACAGACATACAGAACAGAAACATTCCTCAGGTCATCCCTCAGCCTCCTACACTCCAGAGAAAAAAATCCCAGCCTATCCTTATAACTCAAACCTTCCAGTCTTGGTAACATACTTAGATTAGATTAGATTACTTACAGTGTGGAAACAGGCCCTTCAACCCAACAAATCCACACCGCCCCGCCAAAGTGCAACCCACCCATACCCCTACATTTACCCCTTACCTAACACTATGGGCATTTTAGCACGGCCAATTCACCTGACCTGCACATCTTTGGACTGTGGGAGGAAACCTGAGCACTCGGAGGAAACCCACGCAGACACGGGGAGAACATGTAAACTCCACACAGACAGTCGCCTGAGGCGGGAATTGAACCCGGGTTTCTGGTGCTGTGAGGCAGCAGTGCTAACCACTGTGCCACCGTGCCGCCCACTTGTAAATCCTTTTTGTAGCTTTTCCAGTTTAGTGGTATTCCTCTGAATAGCAGGATGACCAGAAATGTATACAGTATTTCAAATGTGGCCTCACTAATGTCTTGTACAACTGTCACACGATGTCCCAACTCCTGTACTAAATGCTCTGACCAATGAAGCCAAGCATGCCAAACTTTTCTTCATCACCCTGTTTACCTGTGACATTACTTTCAAAGGGCTTTCGCCTGAAACGTCGATTTTCCTGCTCCTCGGCTGCTGCCTGACTTGCTGTGCTTTTCCAGCACCACTCTAATCTAAACTCTGGTTTCCAGCATCTGTAGTCCTTGTTTTTACCATTACTTTCAAGGCCTGCACCCCTTGCTCTCTCTGGTTGACAACACTCCCAGGGCCCTAACATTAACTGTGCAAGCCCTGTCCTGGTTTGTCTTACCAAAATGCAACACCTTGCATTTATCTGAATTAAACTCCATCTGCCATTCATCAGCCCACTGGCCCAGTTGATCAAGATCCCAATGATACAAATTTATTGGTACATTGCTAGGCTGAAGTGTCTAACTGGCTCCTTAAGATTTGATCAAAATGAATATAAGAAGACACATGCACTTTAATATGAAGCTAATTTATTAGCTTAATGTACTTAATATGTATTGGAGACATAAGACAAACTAATGAGTGAATCTATTAGCTTAAACTTCATAATGAACACATATATACAAACAACTAAGTCTCACCCTGCCTTCTATCTATGGAGCACTTTGGCAATGGTGAGAGCTCTATCAGGTTCCACGGCACTAATCTCACCAACTCTAGCCCAATAATGAAAAGTTCGATGAGTGGGACAAAATCCTTCATATTGATGGTATTCTGGTTACTTGCTGTATCACCATTTTATAATACTTTCAGTACATTTTCAGATATTCCATTGTATAGAAAATAGGTTGCAAATATCTCTCCACGGCTCCGTTTTAACTACATAAGAATATGGTTCCCTCAAACAATCCCAAGCAAAACAGACATTGTTTTTATCCTTAATGATTAGGGGTTAATGATATCTTCAGTCCAGGCCATTATTAATATTATTTGATATCTTCAAAACAGATAGTCAGGACCTTACATAAGCAAGTATATGTTGTTCAACAGTCTCAAGCTGATTATACATACAATAAAGTTTGAGATTGGCTCATGCTTAACTGGCAGCAGGTTATGCATAGACTTAAAATAGTTCTCCAGTTCTTTCTTCACTTTTACCCATGTTTTGGATATTTCTTTAGGATTTCTCCTCATGTCTCCAATTGTTATTTTTTTTAAAAATCACCCTCTAGCCAATATTATTTACATTACTTTAAAGTCAGTTTCCCTATGGATTATGTGGCAGTGCTTTTTGCGCTCTTCCAGACCATGCTGTTTCATGAGGTGTACATGTCTGAGACCTGTTCTTTGGTGCATTTCATCACACATTCCTGCATGTTCATTATTTCAAATGTAACAACTATCTCTGGAAACATACATCAGTATCCCAAGATCATTGCCTCACTTTTCAGGCAAAAGATCCCATGAATCCTCCTCACCAGGGCCCAGTGTTCTAAATGGTGACCAAGTCATTGAAGTGTATGTTTGTGTGCTAAGTACTGAACAAACACAAGTGATAGCAATTCTAATTTAGTTCCCTTTGCAAATGCTCATATACCTCCAAGAGAAACTACAGCTAGCTGAGTCATTTCCATCTCCATTTGATGCTGTCAATGTTTCCCTGTTACTATTCGTTTATTCTAAGCGTGGCCCCCATTAACTACCATTATAACTGATTCAGGAACTCTGGAGAAAACAGTGTACATTGTGTGATGAAAAACATTCATAATAGCTTTAAAAGAGGCCAACAAACATTCTTACTGACCAATTTGGTCTTTCTTACAAAAGAAGTACGTACAATTTTCTCAAAATGTAACTTGCTAGATTATACCAGATGTTTGTCTCTCTAAAGTATTCCAAATGCAGAATTGGCAACAGTGGACTCAAGGGTTTTGTGTACAACCCCTGCAGTACTGTAGGGCTAACAGGTTTCATTGGTAGTCAATTAATTTCTTCCCAAAATTTATCCCTTTTTTCCCCTTATACAAATTGAAACCACCAGGGTTTCCATTGGCTCTTGTTTTAAATGGAAACGTAAAGATTTGAATTTTAAAGGGCAAAGGAATTTAACAGAATTTCGCATTGCTTGTATAAATCCGAACTTCAGAAACAATTATATCCAGGCGTGGTGGTTTTAGACAGTGCTCTTATGTCGGAGTCTCCACTGATTGTAGTCAGTTCAGTGTTTTCCTGTTCCCCACAAAACTTGCAGCTCCCTTCCTGTGTTCTTGAAATCTGTTTAAAAAACAAAAAAAAAATCACTGGGCTCTGGAAGAAGCCCAGTGGGCTTAATAGTGTCCATAATCACAAATCTCATAACACAGAAGGTGGTTAATATTTAATAGTTTAAAACTGTCAGGAGAAAGAGTTAACTCTTGGGGTCTCGGAAGGGGCGGGGCCCCAGCCACCCGGTGACGTCATGTCGTACTTTCACGTACTCAGTTCCAAAGCTGTCAAAAAAATCTTTTGACAATCTCAAACTGGTATTTTAAATCTCTGTTAAAGAAAACCTTCTCCATGTCTTTCTTTTAAGATCACCTTCAAAAAAGAAACGATACAAGTAGATGGACAAAACATTTCTCATCTCTTTCAGAGCACCTTTCCTGCAGCAGTGTACAAAAACAAAACTTCTTAAACTTCTCAATCAAATAATAGGTTCAAAAGTTTGAAATGTGTTTCAGGACTACTGTTTTAGTTCAGATTTCAGCCAAATGTAAGGAATGCTCTCATTTATAACTTGAATGAGAACTCTAAATACAAGCAGAGGACTTATTTAACTTTACCAGGGGGAAAGGGACATATTGATCACATCCTTATCTGTGCCTCAGGATCCTACTCCTTCGCTCGCCCTTTTCAGCTCATTATACATTGTCTTTGCCTCATTATGAGTAATGGAACAGTTGAACAAACAGTATCAAGTCCATTCAAGGTTACCTCCTTTGTCTTGCAAAATAACAGCTCCAGCTGCTGTCTGCTCACAGATTTTTATCTGCCTGTTTTGATTTTTATTATCGGGGAGAAGTCAATCAGCATCAGCCCCAACATCAACATTCAGCCTGTACAGCTGCAATGCTGGAAGTCCGCAAATTTAGAAATTAGAAGCTATTGGGGGGAAAGCATTCTGTATCTGTGCATTATCTGGAAAAAAACAAGTAATATCCATCCATCCAAGTATGTCTGTTCAAAAAAGTATATTATGAAAAATTATAAATTCTCCAAGATACAGCTAGTTCACTATTAATCCAAACAGGTGGGTTGAAGGCTATTGGACGTAATTTACCAACCACACCCCCTACCACTCATGATCAGAGATAAGGCCATGTGTTAAATTTCCTTTCTGAACAATGGAAAATTCTACCTCCTTTCTTACATTTTACTTTCTTCAAACTTTGATATCAGTTTTCAGATTTTAGCAGATGGAATTACCTCTCCAGAATTCCAATTTACCCAATTGTTTTGTCACAGCACCAATTCACACAAGGAACATTTAAAAGGTGAGCAAATTTTATTAAGTGGAATTAAAGATTCACTCTTATCACAGTAATATTTGAAAGTTCACTGTGGCCAGAAACTGAAATTCTGAAGGTTTTGAAATTCACCATTTACCCAGGACTCTTTCCTGAAACCAAACACAATGTATAGTACATTATTTTAAAAGGAGAGAGAATATACAATTTGCCATTTAAGTTTTGTTTCATCTCTGCATTTAGTTTCATAACCCAATTTCAAGAGGTAAATGTTTAAGAAAATTCTTAAGAAACTAATTCCACAGAAACACTTGAGAGCATGAATTTTTTTTAAGGAACTGTTAGTGGTTGTGTAAAGTGACAACATAAAGCCTCCCCAAATCTCAAGCTCTAGGGAGGAAAACACAAATGACAAGACAACATGTTGACAGCTAATGAACAAAAACCACACATGAACCAGATCACAAAAGGTTAATTAGTTTGTTCAGAATCTGTGGACACTGAAGGAATTCACATCCAGACAGAAAAGATCTATTACCTCAATCAAACACAAAAGCCAGTCTCTCTCTCTTTCCTTTAAGATGTGAACATTTTCTTCCTTTACTTTTAGTGGGAGTAAGATGTCAAAATAATTTTGCATCCAATCATTTACATTCCAGAGCTAGCAGATATAGGACACCATCATGATATCACTTTGGTTGTTTGGTTTCCTATATAATTACCTTCTTGCAACAATCAGTAACATTCGCCCACCTTCTTCTGGTCAAGTCCTGCCTGTGGGCAGCCACTCTTGGAGGTCCATCTCTTATGACTTGGAGTTGCTGTGCCTAGCTCGCTTTCAACTGTCCATAAGGTCATAATTATGCTCCGCAACATCACACTGCTAATTTGCTACCGACCATCTTTTGATATAGTGTGGACCAATGGGATGACTAAATGAATTCACTCAACACCCAGGGTCCACTCGCAGTCTCAAAGGGTTCATTGTAGATCTCTCTCTCTCTCTCTCTCTCTCTCTCTCTCTCTCTCTCTCTCACACACACAGCTGAAACTAATAATAAAAAAAAAAAGTGTATTTTTATTGGATTCACCTTCTACGTTTCACATGCATGTTATACTGGATGGTGGCCAACTGGAGCTTCGTCTGCTAGCACAATGTTCTGCTGTGGTCAGCATAACAGTCAATGTACTGCTCACCTGCTTTAACTCTCACACCTCCTGAGCCAACTTACAGAGTCTGGCCAGCAGAATCAACCCTTGGTTTGCTTTGGGAAATCTACTTTCTCCAAGCGGTCCTTGGGGGGTAGTAGCCATTTGGGATTCAGCTCCACATCCATCTCCCCAACTGCCGAAGCCAAATATTTCACTACCACACTGAACCCATCATGAAAGGACCATTCTGGTAGACAGCATGTTTCCCAGCCATGGTGTCCTCCTCCTTCTCAAGTATTTCACTCAGACCCTGCTCGCAGTGCCAAATGTGTTGCAAGGCTAAAAGTGCCTCATGGGTTCTTTAAGGTCTGATCAAAATGAATACAAGGAGGCTCATGCACTTTAATGTGAAGCTAATTTATTAGCTTAATCTACTTAATATATATTAGAGACTTATGCAAACTAATGAGTGAATCGATTAGCTTAACCACATAATATAATATGCATACAAACAAGGAAGTCTCAGTCTGCGTCAGTCTATCAGGGATTTGGCAATGGTGGTACTTAGAGCTCTATCTTAGATTCCCATGGCATTATTTTCACAAACTGCAGCTTGACGGTGAAAAGTTCAATGAGTGGGACAAAATCCCTGATATTAATACTGATTACGTGCTACATCTATTAATTTGTAGTTCTTTCAGTATTTTTCCAGATTGTTCAGAAAATAAGTTACAAACATCTCCAGGTGGCTCTGTGTTAACTACACAATAAAATGGTTCCACAAACAATCAAGATTATGCAATTTCCAAAACACACTGCTTTTTCTTACACCAGGCCTATTTTCATGTATTTTTTCACTTTATTTCAATTGCACATTGTCATGTCCAATTAACTCAACAATTAACAATTAATGGTCTGCTTTGAATAGATCATTTTGAAGCCCATTACTACATGACCACATTCTCATAGAAATTTGTTGATCTGCCTTCAACCATCACTACATCTAGCTTTGTGACCATCAGTCCAGGCACTTGCTCTTTGTGTAAAGATGATTTTCCCGATATTGCCCAAGACTTGCATTTGTTAGTTTCCACTTACTTTCCCCTTGTCCTGTACTCATGCAACACTTTCTAATAGAGATATACAGTTTTTTTTAAAAAATCAGCTTCTCTGCCATCTCCTTTAATGCTGATGTGGTTAATTTTAATTTTCCCTTTCATCATAACTGTTTCAGCATGTCTCCAAATTGATTCCAAGGTTTGTATTCTTCTATGTGTTCTATTGGACTGGTACTGAAGATATATATGAGATAGAACAAGGCCATTCAAATGAATTAGCTTAAGCATTACTGTGTTTAACCAATGTTTTACTGATTTGGCAACCAAGTTCAGCATTCGGCTAATTTTGTTGATACATCATCACAATTTTCGTGCCAACATCAACTTTTTAATCTGGTATTTGCTACTAGCTGGTTTCCAGGTGTTTCATTACTTCCATTCAGTTTATTTTTAGGAGAATCACTACATTTAACATTTCATTTTTTCTTGGTGAATTTAGTTTCTCTGAAAGGCTGGGTGCACCAAACACAGGAATTTTCACCATCTACAAGGCTGCGGTTCACGACTAACAATATGAAGTTGGTCAGATATGATTTTCCCTTGTTAAAGCTGTGACTGATTTTTACAAGAATATTTTCACAAGGCCAGTCCTTGAGTTTGCTGCGAAATATTGACAAAATAATGCAAAGTTATGAATGAATGGCCATATCTGTAATTCCCCAGGTTTGTTATCATTTATCAAAGTCTCCCCAGTGTAATGCATTTCCCTGTATGAATTGAGTCAAGATGACCGTAGCAATTTATATATACATATTATGTAATTTTTAAAAATTCATTCACGTGATTTAAGTGCATTTTATTAACCATCCTTAGCTGCCTTTGAGAACATGGTGGTGAGCTGTTGCTCTTGTCCTTCTACGAGTGGTCATAGGTTTGGAAGATGGTATCTGAGGAACCTTGATGATTTTCTGTAATGCATCTTGTGTATGGCATGCACTGCTTCTACTGACCATTGGTGGTAGAGGGAGTGAATGTTTGTGGATGTGGTGCCAATCAAGTGGGCTGCATTGTGTTGGATGGTGTCAAGCTTTCTGAAGGTTGCTGGAGCTGCACACATTCGTGCATTTGGGGAGTATTCAATTACTGACATACCAACAGGAAACAGAATATCCTTCTTTACTCTGTCACATTTGTTAATAATTTTGAATGCCTCAATAAGGTCACTTCTTAATCTTCTGTGTTTAATGAGTTTAAGCCCAGTCTCTCTAATCTTTCCTGTAACTGAAATCCCTCATTCCTTGTTTCATTCCAGTAAATCTGCTTTGAACTCTCCATGGCTTTAACATCCTTCCTTAAATAAGGTGCCCGGAACTGAAGATAATACTCCAAATGTGGTTTGACCAATAATTTGTAGATGTGTAGCATCACTTCCTTGTTTTTATATTCTATGCTGCTATTTATAGACCCAAGGATCCTGTAAACTTTCTTAACACCTGTTTCAACTTGCCTGGCCACTTTCAGAGAACCCCAACGCCCCGCTGCTTCTGAACTCCCCTCAAAGTTGTACCATTGAGCCTGCATTGTCTTCGGTGTTTCTTTTATCAAAATGTTTTACCTCAGATTTCTCTTGAAATCCATCTGCCAGCTGTCTGCCCATTTGGCCAACGTGTAAATGTTCCTCTGAAGTTGCTCAGCATCATCCTCACAATTCATCATTCTCCCTAGATTCATATTATCTGCAGATTTAGAGATTTTCCCTCAACATCTAACTGCAGAACCAATGACAGTCCTAGTCTGTCATTCAGTAACAGTGCCACAATTACCATCAGTCTATAGACCATCATAGTGCTGAAATAAAAGCCACTGCATCACCCATGTGTATGCTTTTTCTGCCTGTTTTCTGTGTACCTTCGCCTATTCTAGTGCACCTATATAGTGCTACCCTGGTGATTGCAGCATGTCTGGTAGAAGGCTTCTAATCTTTCAGGATGACTTTGAGCCGACTTGGCCCCATAAGGTTCCACTTTGAGTTGCACAAAGTCAACAAAAGTGGCAACAGCAAGGGCTGTGGTGGAGTGACAGTGGTCAAGAGTATTGAGTACAGGGGTTGGGAGGTCATGGTGCAGCTGTACAGGACATTGGTTAGGCCACTGTTGGAATATTGTGTGCAGTTCTGGTCTCCTTCCTATCAGAAAGATGTTGTGAAACTTGAAAGGGTTTAGAAAAGATTTACAAGGATGTTGCCAGGGTTGGAGGATTTGAGCTATAGGGAGAGGCTGAACAGGCTGGGACTGTTTTCCCTGGAGCGTCAGAGGCTGAGGGGTGATCTTATAGAGGTTTACAAAATTATGAGGGGCATGGATAGGATAAATAGGCAAAGTCTTTTCCCTGGGGTTCGGGAGTCCAGAACTAGAGGGTGTAGGTTTAGGGTGAGAGGGGAAAGATATAAAAGAGATCTAAGGGGCAACTTTTTCACACAGAGGGTGAGATGGGTATGGAATGAGCTGCCAGAAGAAGTGTTGGAGGCTGATACAATTGCAACATTTAAGAGGCATTTGGATGGGTGTATGAATAGGAAGGGTTTGGTGGGATATGGGCCGGGTGCTGGCAGGTGGGACTAGATTGGGTTGTGATATCTGGTCGGCATGGACGGATTGGACCAAAGGGTCTGTTTCCATGCTATACATCTCTATGATTCTATAACTTTAGTGTGAGGTTAAATGCTATTGTCCAGAGAGAACACAACAAATCTACGCTCAGTAGGGCCATTGCCACTCCCCAGGCTGTGTCTCAGCAGCACTGCCACTATAGGTTGCTCAACTGCTGAAACTTCATGCAGGTCAGTCTTCAACAATGGTAAATACAGCTTGACAATAACAACCTGAGCTTCTTTCTTGGGATATGGATATCACTGGCTCGCCTATCCTTCATTGCCCTTGAGAAGATGGTGGTAAGTTATCACTTTGAATCACCCCCAATTCTGTTAGACAGGGGATTGAAAGATTTTGACTCAGTGACGGTGAAGGAACAGCACCAAAATTCCAAGTTAAGTGGGGAGTGGCGTAAATGGGAAAGTGCAAGTAGTGATGTTCTGCTGCTCTTGTCCTTTCTGGTGATGGTGGTCAAAGGTGTGGAAAGTGCTGTTAAAGGAAGCCTAGTGAGCTGTTACGTGCAATATATAAATGCTGCTACTGTGTGGTGTCAGTATCTGAGATGGTGGCAAGGAGCATGAAATTGAGTAGTGATATTCACCAACCTCTTGTCCCCACGTTACTCCCTGGCTAGGTTCCAATTCTTTGATATCTTAAAAGGGGAAGGCTAGAGTTGCAATGAGTCTAGATTAGAGTGGTGCTGGAAAAGCACAGAAGTTCAGGCAGCATCCGAGGAGCAGTAAAATCAACTTTTCGGGCAAAAGTCCTTTATCAGACTCTGGTTTCCAGCATCTGCAGTCATTGTTTTTACCTCGAGTTGCTACGAGGCAAATGAGATAAATCCTTGAACATCTACAGCTTGTAAATGGGAAATGGTTGGAGGGTGAGAGAGAAGTTCAGTGTGAGGAGGATGATAAGGATTGAGCAATGGTTTCAGCCTCACCACTGGCCATGGCTTTAGTCATAGGTGCTGCAGTGATGGCAACATGATTGCCCCAGTCAAGATGTGGACATGCAGCCACGCTGAACCCCATTGATTAACTCCTGCCACCTTCAAATATATACCACTTTGCCCTACGAGAGAAAGAATTCTGTCACTGAGTGCCATGTAATCTATTTGTCACATACGAGAGTCATGGTTGAACAGTTCAGTGCATACAGGTTATGAGATGTGGCTGTAAAGCTTATAGCAGTGTAGCTGTGTTAAGTGTGTAAGGGTAATGCTTGCAGCTACACATGAAATATAGGCTGTGCTTCAGTAGAGCTTGTTGGTAGGTCAGTAGAAGGAGTGTGATGAGCTGCGTTTGAGGTTAGTAGTTCCATTGAAGGTACATGGTGTTTGAGAATGAATTTACTAACTATGGGCACTAATGACTTGGTAAACTTTGAGCACTATACCCAAGTCTTCAGGGCTCATGCCTTGTATTGAGACTATTGCTTATTTGGTGATGCTACCTCTACAACATTGTCTGTAGATCTTCCTGACATAATGTTGATCAAGAAACTCTTCCCTCCTGCTCTTCACATGGAACAAATTTCTTATTGCTGCACTGGTAAATCTTTCACATGCTTTCTCTGCTATTGCACAATGAGTTAGTCTTCTAAGTCTGACTGCTGCAGACAAAATGCATCTCACCATTTCAAAAGGTGTGCTGACTTTAAGTGCTTTAAGGGATGCTAGCCCTACTGAAACATGCATCTATTCAACAGCCCATTTTGTAGGTTGCATGCCTCAGTCTGGAGCCAAGCTTGATCTAATGTTGTATCACTTTTCAAGGAAGGAGCGAGAGAGAAAGCAGGAAATTATAGACCAGTTAGACTGACCTCAGTGGTGGGAAAGATGCTGGAGTCAATTATAAAGGACGAAATTACGGCACATCTGGATAGCAGTAACAGGATAGGTCAGAGTCAGCATGGATTTATGAAGGGGAAATCATGCATGACTAATCTTCTGGAATGTTTTGAGGATGTAACTCTGAAGATGGACAAGGGAGATCCAGTGGATGTAGTATACCTGGACTTTCAGAAAGCCTTTGATAAAGTCCCACATAGGAGGTTAGTGAGCAAAATTAGGGCGCATGGTATTGGGGGCAAAGTACTGACTTGGATTGAAAATTGGTTGGCTGACAGGAAACAAAGAGTAGTGATAAACAGCTCCATTTCAGAATGGCAGGCGATGACCAGTGGGGCACCGCAGGGATCAGTGCTGGGACCGCAGCTTTTTACAATATATATTAATAATATAGAAGATGGTATTAATAGTAATGTTAGCAAATTTGCTGATGATACAAAGCTGGGTGGCAGGGTAAAATGTGATGAGGATGTTAGGAGATTACCGGGTGACCTGGACAGGTTAGGTGAGTAGACAGATGCATGGCAGATGCAGTTTAATGTGGATAAATGTATGGTTATCCACTTTGGTGGCAAGAACAGGAAGGCAGATTACTACCTAAATAGAGTCAAGTTAGGTAAAGGGGCAGTAAAAAGCGATCTGGGTGTTCTTGTACACCAGTCAATGAAGGTAAGCATGCAGGTATAGCAGGTAGTGAAGAAAGCTAATAGCATGCTGGCCTTCATAACAAGAGGGATTGAGTATAGAAAGAGGTTCTTCTGCAGCTGTACAGGGCCCTGGTGAGACTGCACCAGGAATATTGTGTGCAGTTCTGGTCTCCAAATTTGAGGAAAGACATTCTGGCTATTGAGGGAGTGCAGTGTAGGTTCATGAGGTCAATTCCTGGAATGGCGGGACTATCTTATGTTGAAAGATTAGAGCAACTGGGCTTGTATACACTTGAGTTTAGAAGACTGAGAGGGGATCTGATTGAGACGTGTAAGATTATTAAAGGATTGGACACTCTGGAGGCAGGAAACATGTTTCCGCTGATGGGTGAGTCCCGAACAAGAGGACACAGCTTAAAAATAAGGGGTAGGCCATTTAGGACAGAGATGAGGAGAAACTTCTTCACCCAGAGAGTGGTGGCTGTGTGGAATGCTCTGCCCCAGAAGGCAGTGGAGACCCAGTCTCTGGATTCGTTTAAGAAAGAGTTGGATAGAGCTCTCAAGGATAGTGGAATCAAGGGTTATAGAGATAAGGCAGGAACAGGATACTGACTGAGGATGATCAGCCATGATCATAATGAATGGTGGTGCAGGCTCGAAGGGCAGAATGGCCTACTCCTGCACCTATTGTCTATTGAACAGGTTCATTGCAGTCGTGCATTTGCAATAGTGGCCTATTGAATTTTAGTCCCCATGTGTTACTATTGTATATTACATTTTTCAGGTAGGCAAAAGTGAGGACTGCAGATGCTGGAAACCAGAGTCTAGATTAGTGTGGTGCTGGAAAAGCACAGCAGGTCAGTCAGCATCCAAGGAGTGGGAAAATCAACGTTTAGGGCAAAAGCCCTTCATCAGGAATTACATTTTTCACGTGATTGGAAGATTTTCCTCACCATTCATTGCTAAAGGAATAAAGACACACAGTAGAACCACATTTCTCAATACTTTTTGATGCCATTTTATTTCTTTAACAGCTCATGTGCTGAAACATTTGAAAGTAAAGTTTCTAACCTGATATAAACATAAAATTGTATATTTCTTTTATAATGATATGATATGAATGTTTCTATGCAATAGTCATTTCAGATTACTTACAGTGTGGAAACAGGCTCTTCACCCCAACAAGCCCACACTGACCCTCCGAAGAGCAATCCAACCAGACCCATTCCCCGACATTTACCCCTTCACCTAACACTACGGGCAATTTAGCATGGCCAGTTCACCTGACCTGCACATCTTTGTGACTGTGGGAGGAAACCGGAGCACCCGGAGGAAACCCACGCAGACACGGGGAGAATGTGCAAACTCCACACAGACAGTTGCCTGGGGCGGGAATTGAACCCAGGGCCCTGGCACTGTGGGGTAGCAGTGCTAATCACTGTGCCACCATGCTGCCCCTATCCTTAGGCTAGTGATCTATCCTTTTGAATACAACTAATAAAGGAACCGATTTATTTTTGCAGTGGAAGCCTTTGTTTATTTAGTCACAAAGAGTAAAGAGAGCACTATATATTTTCCAGTGACCAATAATAAAACTTGTTGCTTCATTGTTTCTGTGCAGCACTTTGCAATTTTTTCCAAATCGTTTCATTGGAGATGCACCTCCACCCTGCCTAGAGTAGTGTAAGCAGCACTTTGGTGGATATTCAAAGTAATACATACATTTATTCATATAGTGCTTAATTCACATAACACATTTGAAACGTGAAGTGTGTATGTCTCCTAATAGACTTCAAAAAATATAGCTGACCAGGCATAGAACATAACAAGTACAATGTCGCAGTTGGAGCCAAATAGAGTTTGTGGTACAATATAACATATCATCAGAAGTCTCAGGTACAGGTGACCATTGTTTATTTAAGTGCACGCAGGGTGAGTCAGCTTTACAGTCTGAAACAGTTTTATAGTCTGAGGTACTCTGAGAAAAATCACAAGTGTGCATTTCTAATATAAACCTTAAGTCACATACGCAAACCCTTATTCAGTTCTAATTTTGTCAACTTAGAATCACTCTTCAAACTGATGTTTTGCCATTGGTTTGCTTAGGCATTGTTTGTGCAGTCTGGAATACATCTTTGTTTCTATCACTCATTTCTTGACAAGCCCGTTGTTCTTGTCATCTTCTTCCTTATTCTGTCTAGAGTGCTTCTGTAAACCTTCTGGTCTGTTCTTTTCTGCTTACACCTTATTTTATTTTGAGACACTTCTACCTAAAACCATTTAATCCTTTCAAAGTTTTAAAAAGAAAACCATCTGAAAGCCAAAGTCTTATAATACAATGCTGGTATCCCTGCCTCTAAGCTAGAAATTCTCTATATATAACCTATATTGACCATCAATTTCAAGACTTGATATATAATGTGGCCAAACACATTGAATCCTTCCAGCAAGTACCAATTGCATGCGTTAAGAGTGGGAAAGGTTCCTGGTCAGCCTGTACTGTTACTATCCATTGCTCTCAACTGTAATATGCATGTAAAAAATATGGTGCCATAGCATTTCTGACTCCCTAAGCATTGTGTAACACCACAATTTAAGGGAAAGAAGGTGGCATAGCAGTAATGCTACTGGACTAATATTACAGAGGTCTGGACTAAAATGAAACTGGAATTTAAGGCTAATCTTAGTAATGGTGACTGAGAAAATAGGACTCATTGTAAATAAACAAGTCCACCTGAACAGTAAGAGAAAACATTGATAGTTATGTAGTGTTTGGAACAAGAAACTCCAAGCAAACAGGAAATTAGCTGATAGCTGAGGGCTTGTGGCCTGAGTTCAAGTTGCAATCCAGGATTTGATGAGCCAAGAAAGTGCATTCATAATGTGGTGAAACATGTTGGGAGACGATATGGAAATCCTTCCCAAGTATACCTGTGATAGGTGGTAAACAGCAGGAGAGATTCCTGGTCAGTCATGCGATGAAAAGAAAATAGAACCCTCTGGCATCTCTGTTCTTAGCTCTGACTACACCATTGCTTGCCTTCTGTGGGCCCCAGAGGTTTGATTCTGCCTGTTATGTCTGGTTAATACCTTCTATGGCTGTAAAACCTGGACCACAGGAAATTAAATGGCCAACACACTCCAAATGTTTAAAATGTGGACATAGATAAGAATGCTCAGAATATCTTTGAAATATACAGTAAACAACGAAAATGACTTTGGGAGAATGAAATCTAGGAAAGGCATGATAGACATCATCAAGTTTCAAAAATTGAGTTAGTTTGGCCATCCAAAAAGATGCAACAGTATACTCAGAACAATGCTAAAAATACACAAGGACAGTGAACAAATCTACCCCAGAAAAACAATCGAGTTGCACAAGAAAATTGGGGACAAATAATCAAAGAAATGTCACTCCCGTAAGTTGCAGGAAAGGAAATGTTGAGTGTTAGGTATGATGCATCAGAATTAATGCTTTCCTTGTGTGTTGTGGCTTTGATGAAGATTTGATAATTATTGAGGATTTTGATGAATTCTGTTAATTCTGCCTCTTCATGAATCCAAATGGCCTGTTTGTCAGGATGGCGATGGCGGGCTGTTTGCCATTCCCTACCTGGAAGGAATGTTGGTCACCAACTTGAAAAGTGTAATATGCTTGGTGTAAAGTTCAACCCCAAGAGCTTGTTGAACAAGCAGCATCAAGCATTGGGCAAACTAAGCTATCAGGAGCTATCAGGAGGCAGAGAAGAGAGGACAGTTTACTGTAGAACCCATTGGCTCAACATTATGTTCAAACTACTGGCCATTGGGACTTTTCAGTTCCTGAAAATACTGCTCTTGATTATTCTATGATCACTATTTTACCAAATAGACGACAGTGACTTTCATCCCTTGTTTGCCTGTCAGCAAGTCACAATGCATATTATCTGTTGGTGGTTCTCTAACTCACTGAGTTATGAGGTTTTCATGCATTCCCTTGAACAACTCAGGCTTTGAAACATTTAAATATTCCAATTTCTTTTGATTATGCATCATTAGAGTCATCTCGCTGTTTCTAGGTAACATTTTCATTATTCATAGAGCAAATTAAGTACTAGAACATAGAACATAGAACAATACAGCACAGAACAGGCCCTTCTGCCCACGATGTTGTGCCGAACTTCTAACCTAGATTAAGCACCCATCCATGTACCTATCCAAATGCCGCTTAAAGGTCGCCAATGATTCTGACTCTACCACTCCCACGGGCAGCGCATTCCATGCCCCCACCACTCTCTGGGTAAAGAACCCACCCCTGACATCTCCCCTATACCTTCCACCCTTCACCTTAAATTTATGTCCCCTTGTAACACTCTGTTGTACCCGGGGGAAAAGTTTCTGACTGTCTACTCTATCTATTCCTCTGATCATCCTATAAACCTCTATCAAGTCACCCCTCATCCTTCGCCGTTCCAACGAGAAAAGGCCGAGAACTCTCAACCTATCCTCGTACGACCTATTCTCCATTCCAGGCAACATCCTGGTAAATCTTCTCTGCACCCTCTCCAAAGCTTCCACATCTTTCCTAAAGTGAGGCGACCAGAACTGCACACAGTACTCCAACTGTGGCCTAACCAAAGTCCTGTACAGCTGCAACATCACTTCACGACTCTTGAATTCAATCCCTCTGCTAATGAACGATAATACTCCAGAGGCCTTCTTACAAACTCTATCCACCTGAGTGGCAACTTTCAAAGATAATTTTTTTTTCTTCTTTGCTATTCTTCCACTAAATCTCTGGAGCTATTCGGAGGCCTGTAGAAAACTCCCAACAGGGTCACTCTCCTTTCCTGTTCCTAACTTCAGCCCATACTACAACTTTCCTGTCCTTAACCAACAATACCACACCTCCCTCTCTTTTACCATCTTCTCTGTTCTTACTTAAACATCTAAATCCTGGAACCTGCAACAACCTTTCCTGTCCTTGCTCTAACCATGTCTCCGAAATGGCCACAACATCGAAGTCCCAGGTACTGTTTCTTCGGATCTGATATTCTGCGGCACAGCTCATTTTTTTCAAAATAAGGATGTTGAACCAAGATAGTTATACATATAACCTGCTGTTGTATAGGATGTAGACTTACCCTGGACTCATTACAGACAATATTGCATTAGCTGCCTCTGAAAGGTAGTTGAATATATAATCTGCTGTTGTATAGGGATATAGATTTGCTCTGGACTTATTACAGGCAATATTGCATTAGCTGCCACTGAAACATTCTGCCAAATGTTAATTTTTATGGCAGAAAGTGGAGGTGAATATCTAAGAGGACATGTAATGGCAGCCTGATCCAATACTACAGGCTTTACACTACTTCCCAAATGTAATTTCTGTCTCATTGGATTACTTCACTTCTTTCTGGTTATCCTAATGTTCCTCCAGCAGAAGTATATTTATGTGTCTTAGCCCTAAATCTCAAAATTATTAACATGTTAGCAAATTTTACTGCATATTTTTGAAGTTTATTTTTCTTTTCCAATCTATTTCAAGGTTATTTAAAACTACATATCAATGTATAAACTTAAGGAAATAAATCGCAGCTTGTCATAATTGTCCCATGTATATTACCCAAAACATCCCATATTCCCGCACTGGCTGAGGTCCTTCTCAGTCTCTCCTCTCACCTGAGATGTGGTGACCCTCAGATCAAATCAGCAGCAGTTGTCTCTATCTAATAACAGAGCAACCCCTAAGGTCAGGAAGAGCTATGGTGGCTTTACCAATGGGATTTTAGCATCTGACTGAAACTGTGTGACAGTGTCTGACTCTTTACAAATTGTACATTTTATGATTTTTATATATATTTCATTGTTTTAACTGTGTTTAATGTGTAGCATAAGTTCATAGAATTATAGAACTTTACAGGACAGAATGAGGTTATTCGACCCATCATGTCGGTACTGGCTCGTGAAAGAGCTACCCAGCTAGTTCCCTTTTCAAATCCTATCTCTGTAGCTCTCTAACATTACTTTCAAATATATCTCTACCTCTGTTTTGAAACCTCCTGTGAAATTTGTCTCTCCCCCATTCTTCCAGGCGGCACATTCTGAGTAAATAGGTTTCTCCTCATCTCACTCCTAGGTCTCTTGCTGACAATCTTGAAATTGTGACCTCTAGTTACTGACAGACCAACTAGTGGAAACAGAATATCCCTTCCTTACCCTGTCAAAATTGTTCAAAATTTTCCTTGTGATTTTTTTGGGATTTTTCAATGATTTCCTCTGTCTCTCGCTCCTTGTAGGTGACTAATTTAACCATATATAGGAAAGTATTCCCAAGGGAGAACATCAATGGGACTTGAGCCATTTTGAAGATGAAACAATCATGGGGTAGGGAAGAACCAGCAATCAAAAGAAGAAAATAACAATCTGGTCAGGCCATCAGTTAGAATGCAGGCATAGAATGTAATTAGGAAATAGGATGTTATCCTTTCCAAGATGAATTGAATAGAAAAATGTAGAGGTTCCACTTCAT
This sequence comes from Chiloscyllium punctatum, assembly GCF_047496795.1. Taxonomy (NCBI): domain Eukaryota; kingdom Metazoa; phylum Chordata; class Chondrichthyes; order Orectolobiformes; family Hemiscylliidae; genus Chiloscyllium; species Chiloscyllium punctatum. Next base: position 43,208,125 of record NC_092750.1, on the reverse strand, counting down.
TTATGCAGGGTATTGGTGAAAGCAAATTTGAAGGTTTGTACACAGTTTTGGTATCTTTATTCAAGGATAGATGTAAATGCATTGCAACCAGTTGAAAGAAGCTTACTCAACTAATATCAGGAATGGACGGAAATGTTGGACACATTAGACTTGTTTTTGGTAGAGTTTAGAATATAAAAAGGTTAAAACATATAAGATCCTAAGGGGTGTATGTGGACAGGATGTTTCCTCTTATGGTAAAGGCTAGAATTCGGAGTAACTATTTCAAAATACCCACTTCAGACAGGGATAAGGAGGTCTGATCTCTCTCAGAGGTTGACAGTCTTTGGAGCAAAAGTAAAACAGGTGAAATGTTTTTGGACGTCGACGGGAATGTGGAATAATCAAGTCGGCTTGAGGAGCTACGTGAATTACTGCTGATCCTAATTTGTCTCCTCGTATGTAATCGGATGGAATAGATTTGTATTTTTTTGATGTACAAGCTGTCTATATTTCATTTAGTTTATGTCATCTGGGTTCTAAAATAAACAAGCTAGAAGAGCAAGTCAAGCTGTAGGACAACACAATTTGGAGGCAATTGTCAAACTAGGCTTAGGTTTATGTGAGTTTAGCTTTACAGTAATTTAAAAAAAATCATTGGATGGATTTTGTGAAAAGGGAGGTTAACAGCGAGCAGCCAGCATTTACTGTCCTTATCTTCTCTGAATCTGACTGCTACTTCAGGATGTTGATATGTGGGACTGTAGTTTGTCACTCAGGGTTCTGACACAAACTGTGCAGTGGACCTTGCCCTGTCCCTGTCACCAAGAATTCAGTGAGATTTTCAAATTTCCCACTCTCACATCACTGTCAGAAACCCGTTAGCAAGTTACATCTAGTTAAGTCATGTGTAACTGGTCTTTCAACAGTAGTGTGAATAATCACACTTTAAAAACCAAACTTTCTGTACTGAAAATGTAACCATGTCATGCACATATTTATTTTTCTTTAAACATGTGTCTGATTTACGTAATCTAAATGGTGACCTGTAAACTGGATTCCTCTCCCTGTTTAGGAAATAGCATAGCTCTACTACTTACTTTTTCAGTTGAAACTTAGCACTTGGGTAATCAAAACTGCATGAGGAGCTAAAAGATACATGCTTGTATTTATTGAGTGCAAAAGATCGTAAGTTTCGTCTGGGAAATATTGGTGGTAGTAAAAGAGTTGTATTGTTCCAAATGGCCTTGTATGAAGAGGTTATAATGATGGCATATGTTGATAGACTGCATGAATATTCTATGGCTTTCAATAAGTATCAGTAATTTTACCAGAATGAATCTATTCATTTGGAAAATGTCTTTTTATGGACGTGTTAACGCTGAGATAACAGAATAACAGCTAACAAGTTAGAAAAATTGCAATCTGAATATTTAGACTTATGAATGTGAGTAATATTCATTTTTTTTCTTCTTGTTCTGACCCACTTCAGCTTTTTATAAAACTTGTTTTCACATAGTTGAGTCTTATGTCTCATGTTCATGCACTCATAGGGCAGAATGTTCTGCCCCCACCTAGAGCATTTAAAAATCCTGGAGAAGGAACTTAATTGGGCGAGAGGCCAAAATTCAGATTCCTGATGCCTGGTTAAAGTTTTGGCATCAAGTTCTCAGAATCTTTCAGGTGGGTTGGTTTTCTCCACTGTGATGGTCAAGACCTGTATTGCATTCATTAGCGTGCAATGACTACTCTCTAATACTCCAGTCTACTGGAATTACATTCATGCGTGCAATGTTGTTAGACAAAAATGAGAAAAACATGTGTTCACAAACCCGACTGAGACTGATATGAGGTAGGGCAGACTTGTGGCATGAATCTCTGGTGAGTACACATGTCTCAGCATTATGGGTGCTTCAGAACCAAGGTGCTTCTTTGTTAAATGGTTACAATGTAAGGATAGTGGCTGCTCATTCTATTCAGCCTGCCCAAGAGAAGCAGCCACACTGGCTGATGCCTAACTCAAGCACTCAACACAAAAGGTGCTAGCTGCAAATAGAGAATGGGCAAAACAACTGGCGAATGAGGTGTACTGGTGAGGGTGAAGGAACAGGTGGATTGAAGAAGGGGCATGTAAGGCTAAGGGATACTGGCAGGGTCTGGGCTCAGGGGGAAGCTTGGTAAGTTCGAGAGACATCATAAATGGGGCTAGAGTTACATAGAAGGTTGTAGCCTGGCAGAAGGGACACATGAGAAAAGGAGAAGACCATCAATAATGTTGGGACTTTTAAGAGTGCAGGTTACAGGACCAGGACTGAGTGTGAAAGAATTGAAAGAAATATTCACACAAACCATCAATCTTTTCAGGCTGGTCAAAAGAGATTGCCTTTCTAAGAATATGCAGCAGAATGTTCCAAGCTCAATGGGAGAGGTGCAATTCTAGATTTTGTCATATAAAATGAAGGTGGGCAGCTGGATGAAGTAACAGAAGGTGACCATTTTGGAGATAAAGAACACAGTTAGATTTAGCATTATCACAGAACGGGACAAAGATAGAACAGGAGAAGAAGTTCTAAACTCGGATAAGGCAAAAATTGTAAAGCTTGCAAAAAGAACATAGAATATAGAATTATACGGCGCAGAACAGGCCCTTTGGCCCTTGATGTTGCGCCGACCTGTGAACTATTCTCAGCTCATTCCATGCCCTTACCACTCTCTGTGTAAAGAACTTTCCTCTGACATCTGTCTTAAATCTATCACCCCTCAATTTGTAGCTATGCCCTCTTGTACAAGTTGACGTCATCATCCTAGGAAAAAGTCTTTCTCTGCCTACCCTACCTAATCCTCTGATCATCTTGTATGTCTCTATCAAATCCCACCTTAGCCTTCTTCCTTCCAATGAGAATAGACCCAAGTCTCTCAGCCTTTCCTCATGAGACCTTCCCTCCAGACCAGGCAACATCCTGGTAAATCTCCTCTGCACCTTTTCCAATGCTTCCACATCCTTCCCGAAATATGGCGACCAGAACTGTACACAATATTCCAAGTGTGGCCGCACTAGCATTTTGTATAGTTGCAACATGATATTGCAGCTTTGGAACTCAATCCCTGTATGAATGAAACCTGACACACCGTATGCCTTCTTAACAGCACTATCAACCTGGGTGGCAACTTTCAGGGATCTATGTTCATGGATTCCAAGATCCCTCTGCACATCCACACTACCAAGAATTTTTCCATTGACCCAGTATTCTGCCTTCCTGTTATTCTTCCCAAAGTGCATCACCTCACATTTAGCTGCATTGAACTCCATTTACCACCTCTCAGCCCAATTCTGCAGTTTATCCAAGTGCCCCTGCAATCTGTAACATTCTTCCAAACTGTCCACTACTCCACTGACTTTAGTGTCATCTGCAAATTTACTAACCCATCCACCTGTGCCTGTGTCTAAGTCATTTATAAAAATGACAAACAGCAGTGGTCCCAAAACAGATCCTTGTGGCACACCACTAGTAACCGGACTCCAGGCTGAATATTTTCCATCAACCACCACTTGTTGCCTTCTTTCAGAAAGCCAGTTTTTAATCCAAACTGCTAAATCACCCTCACTTCAATGCCTCTACATTTTCTCCAACAGTCTACCATATGGAACCTTATCAAAGGCTTTACTGAAGTCCATATACACCACATCAACTGCCCTACCCTCATTTGCATGCTTGGTTACCTTCTCAAAAAACTCAATGAGGTTTTTGAGACACGACCTGCCCTTAACGAAACCATGTTGACTATCTGAAATCAAATTGTTGCTTGCTAGATGATTATAAATCTTAACTCTTATAATCCTTTCCAAAACCTTTCCTACAACAGAAGTAAAGCTCACTGGTCTATAATTACCTGGGTCATCTCTAACCCCCTTCTTGAATAAGGGCACAACATTTACAATCCTCTAGTCCTCTGGTGCTAAACCTGTAGACAATGACAACTCATATATCAAAGCCAAAGGCTCCGCTATCTCCTTCTTAGCTTCCCAGAGAATCCTCGGATAAATCCCATCTGGCCCAGGGGACTTGTCTGCTTTCACCCATTCTAGAATTGATAACACCTGTTCATAACTAATTTTGATCCTTTCTAGTCTAATATCTCATGCCTCATTCTTCTTCTCTACAATGTTCTCCTTTTCCTGAGTGAAAACTGATGAGAAATGTTTGTTTAGCACCTCTCCGATCTCCACAGGGTCCACACTCAACTTCCCACTTCTGTCTTTGACTGGCCCTATTCCTACTCTAGTCATCCTTTTATTCCTCACATAGCTATAGGAAGTTTTAGGGTTCTCCTTTATTCTATTTGCTAAAGACTGCTCGTGTCCTCTCTTTGCTCTTCTTAACTCTCTCTTTAAATCCTTCCTAGCTGATGTTTACAGCTACGTGAAAGAAAATCAGTGGCAAAACTGTGGGAAGCCCTCCAAAGTGAGATTCTATGTGCATAGTGCAGTCATGTCCTGACAAAGAAGATGGGTGCTGCTGTCATAGCCAGAATTCCCTGGTTATCCAGAAGCATACAGGATAAGACAAAGCAGAAAAACAAAGTTAATGATAGCCCCAAAAAATGCAATACTTTAAGAAGCTTGGTGGAGTATTGAAAGTACAGAAGTGAAGTGAGAAAGGAATACAAAGAGAGGGCGCGATAAAGCATTGGCGAGTAAGATTAAAGAAATTAAGAAAAATCCAAACGTGTTTTATCACTACATTAAGAGCAAGTGAATGACTAATGAACAGATTGGACCTGTCAGAAATAAACATTGTGTGTGTGAATGTGAAAGATTTGGGCAGGGTTCGAAATGTGTAATTTGTGTCTGTCTTCACAAAGGAAAGGGCTGATGCAGACATTAGATTGGAAAAGTAGGGTGAAGTATTAGATGAAATTAGCATCATGAAATGAAAAGTACTGGAGGCACTGATCTCCTTGAAGTTGGAAAAATCACCAGGGCCATATGAATTGTATCCTAGGCTGATAAGGAAGCCAGGGAGGAAATAGCTTTATGTATAGAATCACTCGTAGAATAAATTTGTCATTTCCTGTATTTTCACCTTTCTCTCTTAAAGTGTCTCTATTCTTCTATTTACCACCAATTCTCAAATTTTATCCACTGCTCATACTATCTACTTAAGAACCCTCTCTACTTCCCTTGTTATATGGTGTGTTAGAACAATGGCCCCAGTATGATTCAGATATAGAATCCAACGGTACAACTCCCATATTCCCCATCACTAGTGCCAGTACCCCACAAACCTGAAGCCACTTATACGGCACCAGTCTTTGAGCCAGACATTAATTTCTCTTAGCCAGTTTGCATGAGCCCAGATAATAATCCAGGGATTAATACTTTTGAGGATATGCTTCTTAATTTGGTACCTTGGTCTTCATCCTGACTGTGCAGAATTTACTTCCTGACTCTGCCATTGGCACCAACATGGATTATGACTACTGATACCTCATCCTCCCATTGTAGGATCCTCATCAACACTAAGCAGTTGCCCCAAACCCTGGCATCAAACAGACAACACAGCCCTGGACTCTTTGTCTCTTGTGGCTATAATGATCAGGGTCAATCCCCTTTACTATACTGTCCCCTACTATCACTGCTTCCTTTTTTGCTTCCCTACCTGAGTGTATTTCTGTTAATTTAGTTATGACAACTGAGTTCATCCACTGTGCAGACCTCACCCAAACCAGCTGAAATAACCTCAAATCTGTTGGACAATTGCAAAAACTAAGGCTCCTGCACTTCTGTCCCCTGAGACCCCTCATCTGCCTCACTCGCACTCACATCTTGCTTTGCCTGACCAGTGGCTAGATCAGAACACCGTATCCTAAGGGTGTGAGTCTGTCTTCTCGAATAAAGTGCCCAAAGAATTTACCCTTTTCCCTGTTATGTCACAGTATCTGTATCTTAGCCTCCTGCTCATAAATTCTGTGCTGACGCTGCTTGAGCTACAGTCATTTACTGCAGACATGTTTTTCCTGGAACACACTGGCATCCAGGAGCTCTCACACTAAAATTAAAATGTGAAACGGAAATAAAGCCTGATGAAATATTAAAAACAGAACAGTGCAGAATTCAGAATTCATGAGCCATTCTGCATGGTCTAACTGATCTCAGATGGAGGCTGATGACCTTGCAGACACACTGAAATTCCCTTGTGGACTTTCAAGGGATTACAGGTTCACTTTGGAAATCCTTCAGCAATTATCGTGCTAAGAGATAAAAATCCTCTATGGAAAATAATAGGAAGAGAAAAGTCAGTTTTATAGTCAGCTCTGTAATTAAGAGAAAAGATAAAGAAAGCGTAAATTATTGCAGTTCCTGTATCCTAAATCTACCACAGAAAATAGAACAAACAAAAAAATGAATGGAAAGCAAGAATTCTTGAAGAAAGGTTGAAGTAAGTTACTGTAGAGTGAATTTTGTAGCGATATGTATTAATATTATATTTGCAAAAGCTCAACTTTTCAGCATAGACAAGAGAATGGTTGTAAATTTTAATTTTGCCACCTAACACGGTAGCCTAATGGAGGTGATTGCCCACCCATGATAAAACTTGCCTGACTTTCATTGCATTGCAATCAAACAATAGATGATCCATTACTTTGCATGCAACAGACTTGAAACTTACCCCCATTGTTTTATACTGGATTAGTGGTGCTGGAAGAGCACAGCAGTTCAGGCAGCATCCAACGAGCAGCGAAATCGACGTTTCGGGCAAAAGCCCTTCATCAGGAATAAAGGCAGTGAGCCTGAAGCATGGAGAGATAAGCTAGAGGAGGGTGGGGGTGGGGAGAGAGTAGTTTTATGTCAGCCACAATACTATACAACAGGAGCTTAGTAAATCTTGCTGCAGTTAGACTGAAAACAGAATATGGAGAGGAAGAAATGCACTTACCTCTGAGTAGTGGCACAGTGCATCTTGCTGTTCTGTATGTTATTGGAAAGATTACTTATTAAAAAGTGTTTCATAATTGAGTGCAATATTCTCAGGAGCACAAAAATCACATTCATATTTTAGAAAATATATGTTTCACATATATACCTTACAATTGACTAATGCTTATTAAAATATACTTGAAAATATTTTTGTCCAGAAATCCAGTGAATATTATGGAAAGAATATATTTTGTTTGTTTGTTTCAACTGAATTTCCCTGCCTGAAACATCATAAGAACTAGGAGCTGTAGTAGGCAATTCAAACCCTCCAGCCTGTTTTGCCATTTATTATGCTTGATCTCATCTCAGTCTCAACTCTACTTTCCTGCCCACTCCACATAACCCTTTAAGCCGTTACTAATTAAACATCTAACTATCTTCTCCTTAAATTTATTCAGTGCCCTCGCATCGATTGCATTATGGGACAGTGAACTCCACAGATTCATCTATTTTATATCTGCCACTTCTTAGCCCAAAACAATGTCCTCTAGTTGCAGATTATCTGACAAGGGGAAACCCTTGATCCATGTCCAGCTTGTCAATCCCCTTTAACATCTCATATACCTCAATTAGATTTCCCCTCATTCTTCTAAACACAAGTGAGTATCGTCCTGAACTGCTCAATCTCTCCTCATAACACAAGCCTTTCATCTTTGGAATTAATCTAATGAACCTTGTCTGAACTGCCTCCATTGCAGTGACTTACTTCCTCAAATAAGGGACCAAAGCTGTACGCAGTACCCCACATGCAGTTTTGCCAATACCTTGTACAATCGCAGCAAGTGGTTCCCCATTTTTTTAATGCATTCCTTTTGCAACAAATGCCAAAGTGACTTCTCATTACCTGCTATACTTGCAACTCATCCCCTGCTCTGAAGCATTTTAAAGTTTCTTTCCATTTAAAAAAAAAGTTGCCTTTTCATTCTTCTGATCAAAAGAGATAACCTCACACTTATCCGCATTCAACTCCATCTGCCAAACTTTGGTCCATTCACCTAACTTTTCATATCCATTTCAAAATGTCTTATTTCTCATTCCCACCTATTTTAGTGTCTTCTACAAATTTGTCTATAGCACATTTTTTCTCTGCATCAGAGTCATTAAGGTATGTTATAAATAGCTGGAGCCTGAGAACCAAACCTTATTGCATGCCACTAGTTAGAATTTACCAACCAGAAAAATACTAATTTATCCTGATTCTCTTTTTCTGTTGGTTAGCCATTCTTTTATCCAGCTAACATAGCCCAACTATACAAACTTGTCTAGTGCAATCATGCCTTGCATATTAGCCTTTTCTGCAGCACCTTATCTCATTCCTTCTGGATGTTCAGCATTTTGAGGGGTCAGTTAACTTGGATGGCTGGTTTGTGAAGCAGAGATGTTGTCAACACCATGGTTCAATTCCCTTAGTGGCTAAGGTTACCGTAATAGACTCTTCTTCTCAGCCCGTTCCCTCACCTGAGACATGGTGACTCATCAGTCATCTCTCTCTCTCCAATGAAACAACAGTCCTATGGTCCAGTATGACTACGGTGAATTTACTTTACTTTAGTGTTTTGAAATTTTACTTAGATGGAAATCAGCTGAAACCTGTTTTCTTTAGGATATTTTTCTCTCTCTCTTTTCATCATAGGTCATAAACATAGCCAAAACAAAAACAAAAGGAAATGGCATCAAGGACTATCCAGCAATATTTTGTCCGATCTGGATAACTTCAAAAGTAGTATTGCAATACCCAATTTAGCCATCATGGACAACAGTACCACCAGAACAAAAAGTCACAAGAGAACAAAACGTTTTTTGTCCTACCCTCGGTATGTTGAAGTTATGGTGGTTGCAGACAGTAGAATGGTCGAACATCACGGAGCGAATCTTCAACATTATGTTCTCACTTTAATGTCCATTGTAAGTATGTCTGTTCATATTTTCTCAAGTGCTTTATTATACTAATAGTTTCTAAAGTACTTTATTTCAAAGTATTTCATGCACTACAAAAGACCAGTAGTTGCTGCTCTTAATACTAGTTAAACATATTGATCCCTGATGCCTGAAGAATAAAATATTATGTTTTATAGTCATCTCCTTGTCCCTGCACTGTTTTTTAATATGTCAACTTCAATCAACCCTTCAGCCTGATTGAACTTAAAGCTGTTCTTAAGATCAGCCTCCTGGAGTTAACTTGTAAAAATTACTGTTTTATATTTTATGACAAGCATCTTTTGAAAATCTAACTTGTTTTAGAAGTTGTAAGATGTCAAACATCATAGTCTCACACTGTAATGTATTTTAAAAATGAAAATTGGAAAATCTACAAACACGCAGCAAGTCTGTTGTCAACCGTACATAAAAACAGAATTTAATCCTGCAAGTGTATACACTTTTATTACTGTTTACAGTTAACCCCATATGTTTAACACTTTATTTACAATTTTTGCAGGTGGCTACCATCTATAAAGATCCAAGCATTGGAAATCTTATCAATATTGTAGTTGTGAAACTAATTATTATAAATAGTGAGCAGGTAACATATTAATTAGATACTGAAATATTCATAATTCAATTGAACTGCTGAAATGTAAATGATTTACTTGATACTATTTCATTATCATCTTTAGGATGGTCCATCTATATCATTTAATGCTCAAACAACATTAAAAAACTTCTGTATATGGCAACAAAAACAGAATAATCCAGACGAAAACCATCATTCTCATCACGATACTGCTGTACTTATCACAAGGTACTACAAGATAATTTTGTATTATCTAAAGCAACAGTTTCTTTGTGAAACGACTTAAGAAGTTTCAGGAAACATAAAACAAAAACTGAGGATGCTGGACAAACTCAACAGTTCTGGCAATATCTGTGGAGAGAAAACTGCTTAGCACTGCTGCCTCACAGCGCCAGAGACCCGGGTTCAATTCCCGACTCAGGCGACTGACTGTGTGGAGTTTGCACATTCTCCCCGTGTCTGTGTGGGTTTCCTCCACGTGCTCTGGTTTCCTCCCACAGTCCAAAGATGTGCAGGTCAGGTGAATTGACCCATGCTAAATTGCCCGTAATGTTAGGTAAGGGGTAAAGGTAGGTTGCGCTTCGGCGGGTCAGTGTGGACTTGTTGGGCCGAAGGGCCTGTTTCCACACTGTAAGTAAGTAATCTTAATCTTAAAAAAATGGAGTGAATAGGGAAATGTACACACTCTGTTATAAGTGGGGCATTCTCCTAAGATTGAGTTAAAGGGATGGATGGGATCCATAGGCAGAAAACTCTGTTTTATACTTAATCTAGCAATATCTCATTACAAAGTTATGCTTGTGAATGTCCAGATTTTATTTCAAAATTGATTTAATTGTGTCCCTGTTTATCTTCCAACAACCTTTACGTTAACTCAAGATTCATGAAGAATCCTGTGGAACTCTTTTTTTATCACCGGAGAGCTTATGAATTTATCCTCCAAGCCGGTCCACTGACTCCTCTTCAGTTGATCACTCTACTTTATGTCCATCCCCATTCGATTGCATGCTTTGAGCAAACAATCTCTGGCCAGTCCATGAGGTTGTTGAGTAACTACATCTTAATTTCCTTTATGATCCTTGAAGCATACAAAATTCCGATAGGGTTGAAACGACACATGCAGGAAAAAACAAGAGTAGGCAATTTAGGACTGAAATGAAGGGAAATTCCTTCCCTCGGAGGTGAATTTTTGGTATTCTCTAAACCAGAAGGTAAAAGAGGCTCAGTCATTGAGTATATTCAGAACAAAGATTGATAGATTTCTCGATGCTAAAGTTGTCAAGGCATGTGTGGATAGTGTTAGAAAATGAAATTGAGATAGAAGACCAACTGTGATCTAACTGTAAGATCGAAAAGGCTCAAGGAATGAATGGTTTGCTCTTGCGCTGATGGTTTGATTTGATTTATCATTGTCACATGTAACTAGGTTCAGTGAATAGTTTTGTTTTGCGTACAGTAGAGGCAGATCATACTATATATGGTACATTAGGATAATAGAATAGAGCGAAGAATACAAGGTTATGGCTGCAATGAAGGTACATGAAGAGTGAGATCAATGTTTAAATTTAAATGTTGAGAGGTCCATTCAGAAGTCCATTCAAAAAAGAGCAGGGAAGAAGCTGATCTTGAATCTGTTGGTACATGTGTTTAACATTTTGTACCTTCTGCCCAATGGAAGAGGTTGGAAGAGAGTTTAACTGGGGTGGGAGGGTCAGCATTCCAATGAGTAGAAACTTATAAATGAAGAGCTACTTGGAGGAAATTGGCATGCAAATGGTATTAACGTTATGCAAATTGAATTTGGACACCACGTTGGATAAACAGTTTATATTGAAAGTTTTGTTTCCTATATTTTCTGCTCCCTTAATAAGCATTGAATTGTTGATGGATATGTAAGTATTGATGCATTGTTTCTAAATGTCTTGGGCATGGACATTCAATTGTAATGAAAACAAAGTGAATGTCTAAACTGTATTTTAAATTGTTTTGAGCATTATCAAGCCACTGAAGTAAAAACAAATTTGAAACAGCACAGTGCTTCCTAGCTGGTCTGGAAGATCATAAAATAATTCAATAATTTTATTGTCTATTTTCCCAATAACAGTATTCCCTCATTTGAAGTAACTTGCCATAAAATTGAAATCAATAAATAAAAACCTGATGGTCTTCTTTCAGAATCAGAACCGTTTTATAAGCTCTGTTATTTCCCAAACTGCTGAATAAAGATTAGAATTGAGCATTTACCATGAAGTGGCTGTTGGGGAAAAAAAAGCATTATATTTTTGACAACTGTTCTCATACCTCTCGAGAAAGCAGACAGTTTAAATTTTGTGCAGGCTACTTAAACAAGCTATGGTAATCAGTAATCCATCTTTTGTTTTCCTTTCCTGATTTTTGGAAGTGGCTCAAAGCATTTTAGGACTTGCCAGAACTTTGCAAAACATGAGAAAGGAAATGAGAATAAAGTTCTGGATTAGTGGTGCTGGAAGAGCACAGCAGTTCAGGCAACATCCAAGTAGCTTTGAAATCGATGTTTCGGGCAAAAGCCCTTCATCAGGAAGGGCTTTTGCCTGAAACGTCGATTTCGAAGCTACTTGGATGCTGCCTGAACTGCTGTGCTCTTCCAGCACCACTAATCCAGAATCTGGTTTCCAGTATCCGCAGTCATTGTTTTTACCTCATGAGAATAAAGTTGTTGCTGCTTTAATATGTGAGTGAACAGCATTTAATGAAATGTGTTTTCCTTTAGGCAAGACATTTGCAGAGCTCGTGATAAATGTGACACTTTGGGTAAGTTATAGAGTCTTGTGATTGATCCTTTCCAAAGATTCAACAATTTGACCTCATGAATAGTTGAGCTGTGGAAATAGGAAAACAACAAGTCCATGTCAAATTAGAGGATTTCGGCCGGTGAAATATTAGGTGCTCTCTTAAGTTCTGGAGGGCACAAAAACCACTCCTGATAAGACTCATGTGATTACTATTTTTGGGGGGAAATTATGATGGGCATCTGTATTGAGAAGATACACCAAGAAAATGTTAACAAGTTCAGGGAAGGAAGATGAAATAAAGGTAGTTTAGGCTGACTTTCTATGTGATTGAAGGTTCAAGGTTGTAGTTTCAATTTAGAAAGTAATTTTCAACAGTTAACTTTCTGTGCAATGATAATTGCAAATCATAATATAATATCAATTCTGCTATATATTTAACGTTTTTAATTAGCTCTACAAGTATATTTTATTATTACCTTTCTTAAACTTAGGCTTTATGCAATCAATGAAACTTTAAGAGATGGAAAGATTGACAAACATTTTTTTTCCGTCTGGATTGTTCACAGGATTAGCTGAACTTGGAACAGTATGTGATCCTTACCGAAGTTGCTCCATTAGTGAAGATAATGGATTAAGTACAGCTTTTACAATAGCTCATGAGCTTGGGCATGTGTAAGTCTTCCATTGTCATTTTAAACATCATTAATATTGTGACCTAGCACCTTAAAGTTAGAATATGAATTCCATTGTAAATAGAGAACTTCTTTGCTAAACGTAGTTTCCATGATTATTTTGGTCTAATTATTTTGCATACAGATCGAAATATATTTTCCAGTTTGAAATAACTCACTCAATTTCTTTCAAAAATAGTATTACAACTTATAACAATTTTCCCTATGTTTATGTATGTATTATATCTCACATTTTCAGTTGTAAGAACTTTTTCTTTTGGCTTCTTCCATTTTACTTGGGGCTGTAATAATGCTGATTGATCATCTTTCTCATGTCCAGTCAGCCACTCAAGACATAGTATTACACAATAGCTTTCCAGTCAGTTTCAATTTTTCTCTCCAAACATATTTCACCAAAACAATTCTACACAGTAACACTACAGCAAAACTATTCCCTGAAACACAGCTATTATGGCAGTTTCCTTGTTGATGCACAATTAAGATATGAAAATAAAACTTTGAACCCATTGAACATCTTAGAAAATTAACCATATGAGGAATCTCTTCCCAAACAAATTTCTGTGTCCCATATTCTTGAATTGCTTGATCAACTGTTTCTTCACCTTGCTGCCCCTGTTGATTTATTTGTCAGGTTGACTGCTTCCAGGCCCGTTCTCCTAATGTGAAGGTTTTTCTGATAAACCTGCACCATTAACACTCCTTACAGTTTCATTGCCTTTCTGCATTATCTTTTCAATGGAATCCAATTGTCAACTTTTTAACATGTCTCCATTTTATCCATCAATCCCAATCCAAATCCAAATCCAAGGCTCCTTCTCACTTATATATATACAACTCCGATTCTTCATACACTCTGGACAACACCATCCTTTCTCTTGCCTCCCAGTTCTAAAAGTAGAGTGGATATATTGATTTTAAAAAAACTGGAGGATTTAATCTCAGTTAACAACATTGTCTTCTGAGTATATACATTGAAAATATTCTTCTAAGTAATTAATTTACATATGTAATTTCACATATATAGATATACATTTAAAAGATGTCTAAGTACATGGTCTAGAATTTTCCCACTTACAGTATAAAGTGAAAAGCAATGTTGCCATAGTCTTACAAGACCATTAGGCTGCTCTCTTATTAAATAGAGACAATTTGTAATGGTTTAACCTAGGGTCACCATGCCTTGGGCAAGAAGAGATGTTGAGAAGAGTGAAGTCCTTCACGGTAACCTCAGTCGATATGGGAGTCAAACCAATAATGTTAGCATCACTCTACATTGCAAATTAGCTTTCTAGCTAACTGACCACCATTTCAGAAATTTCACTTCTAGCAACTCACTTCAAAACAAATCACCTGACTACCTGTGCTTTTCGGTCTTTCCATGATTTGCCTGTAGAGTTTCAAGTGATTTCAATTACATATATTGCAATGAGCGCTGTGGCATTTCAGTTTTGGAATTTTTGAGGTTTTTATTTCACTTAAAAGGTTCCCAGGTAAGCTGGTTTAAGAATTATAAAGATCAGTTTCTGCAGATTCAGCTAAAACAAGTAGCATTGGGGAGATCCTGGACCGAAAGAGTGTGAAGGGCTATAATTGTGAATTTTGCACCTGAAAACAGTTTCTCTGTTTTTTTCCCATATGGCCTGTATTTGCTTCCAACAGTGTGGGACTATAACGTGGTGACCATCACCACTAGCTCCTACCATCTCGTATCCACAGTAAAATCTGCACAGGAGCTAATGTATTCAACTGGTAACCCCTTGTTTGGTATTATCACCGAGGAGAAAGAACAGCAGAGGATGAAATAAACACAAGCAAACAGTTATTAAGTAAATGGTGCACACTGATTAAGCCACCAACATATACAGACAGCATAGATCACCAAAAGGAGGTATGCTATGAATGTACTTCACCAAAAAGGCAACCAGTCAGTTTTACCATGTGATGCATGAGATCCTAAGACCACAGTCAACATGCCTGTGCTGCTGGTTATGAAAATGATAGCCACACTTAACTTTTATGGCCCCATTTATTTTAAATTGCTGTGGTGGAATCTCTAACATCAATCAGGGTGCAGATAAGTGATACGTTTGTCGGAAAAGTGATATATTTTGTAGGAAGGCTAGTAAGTTCAATGAGATTCACAATGAGGTTCAGGGTCTTACAAAGCCACCATAGATACCTCAGAAGGAATGAAAGATTAAAATATCTGAGAAACAAAATACCTGTGACAACATTCATGTGATCTTGCATGTCAGTGTGGCATCAGTTAGAACTTGTTATTGTGTGTTCATTTTTCGAAATGAGGAAATCTTTTATCTCTTCAGGAAGAATGACCTGGAATGGATTCTGGTAGGAAAACCAGATCTTATTAAATGGTAGAGCGTATGGCCAATTCTTGCTCCTACCTTCTATGTTTCTATACTAAAAGGTCTGAGCAGTAACAGTACTGGGACAATGCATCAACTGCATGAGAAGCTGATGTAGATGATGAACAGTATTTCGTGAATTTCACCCAGAGGATTCCTCAATTACTCTTCTAAGGACATTGTCACTGATGTCTCCTCTTCTGTGCAACAGTCTACATTTAACAACAGTCTTCTTTCCAACACTTTAAAATACAGATCTTTCCCTGAATCCTGTATCAATATAAGAACACTCACCCTCTTCAATCCAGATACATTTACTAATAATGATGATCTAATTGAATAAGTCAGCACAATGGATCTCTGTCTTCTCCATCTACCTGAAGCAACCTGCCTATACTTCTGCCATCAGTTACCCAAGAACATTCCCCTTGCTTGACAGTCAGCCTCATTGTGAATGGAAAGCAGTAAACCTGACCTGGACAAAGAAACACCATGTCTTAATCTGACAAAACACGAACATCAACTCAGATTCTGGCACTGAGCAAACTTTAGAAGATTGTGTGGAGTCAGGATCAGCATACAGCAAATTATCTGGTCAAGTGGCCTGCAACTAGACCAGGGGGAATGGATAATTTGAGTGCCAGCACACTGGTGGGTAAAGTCACAAGTCACAAGAATGCTGATGGACATGCACACCAAGATGTTTAGTAACTTGGCAGGCCTGCCTTTTGTAATTGTCAAGAAGCATTGAGGAATTAGTTCCAAGTTGATACAGGGCTTTGCACGAAGGTTAGAGCTCATCCTACCTCGATTGGAAGAGTCCATGTGGGCTGTCTCGTCTGCAAAGCCAGGGACCAATGCTTCGACGTCGATTGCAGCACAGATAGAAGCGAGCAGACTTCTCAGTGCTGCAGTGCAGCTCAGATGGAGGTTAGAAGTGATTCAGCTATGGCAGCCCATACTGTTGCCAACATAGCTGTGTGTGGCTCCCACAGGAGTCTAACAATCTCTAACAGATTACTAGGAATGTTTAAGCATTGTCCCTGGAGTATGCCACTCACTTTGTAGGATGACAGTGCTCCCTTCATTGCCATTCTGTTAGTGCTCCTTCTGATATATTTCAGCTAGTCAGCCCAGCCTGTTGTCCAATCTGAAGCCAATCCCCCCAAAGTTCAAGCGCATATCATCATCTGCTGTCTCCAGTAGTGGTGTTGCCATGGAGAATGCATCCATTAGTGTTGATTGACAGTTAACTGCCAAACTTTATTTAAAATTTAAGTACCTCTACCAATCAAACTCCACTTGCTAGCCAATCAATAGTTTCCTCTCAGATGGAATAAACATTGGTTTTCCCATTGAATGTATATTCTTGTGATTGTCCTGATGAATGCAAGTTTTACAGCTTCTGCAAAATGTGTTTTTTCTCAGCAGTCCTCCCATTCTGTATTATCACAAGATTATTTTGAGTTCCATTAGCCTGGCAAACTCATATGCTGTACCCTCTCACTTCTTTTGGGGACTAAAGAGGATGATCTCTCCTTCTCCTTCTCTGCAGTCCTCTAATACGTCATTGGTACAGTGATATATGGCAAACCATAAAATGCTGAAGCTGTTACTTTTTAAAAAGATTCCTTCTTGGAAAACAGATATTGCTGGCAAGACCAGCATTTGTTATAGTTTCATATTTAATTTCTGTAGTGTCCATAAACAGATGACAATATATTACATTTGTATGTTAAAATTTTATGTGTTGATTTAGGTTAACTTAGACAAGGTGTTCCAACTATAATGTACCTGTAGATATTATCTATCCAGAGATAATTTTGTTATACTGATAACTCCTAACAGGGAGGATATTTCATTGTCGTACCCAGGCTATAGCTAGTAATGCTGACTAAATTCCTTCAATGATCTGAAATTTTTATTTGTTCAGTTGGATAGGTTGACCTTGCCAGGGAGGAGAATGTAAAGATGATAGAACAATTAATATGAATCACTTGCAGTGCAGTTTATTATTCACTCATGGGGCACGGAGGTCACTGGCTAGGCTAGCATTTATTGTCTGCCCCTAGTTGTCCTTGAGAACATTGTGGTGAGCTGCCTTCTTGAACCACTGCAATCCATGAGCTGTAAGTGGACCCACAGTGATGTTGGGGTGGGAGTTCAACATTTTTGAACCAACAGTGAAAGCGATGATACTCGTTCTACAGCAGGAATGTTTAAAAATGTAGAACTGCTGGCTTGTCTTGACTGATGACAAGCTTCTTGCTTGCTGCTGGTACTGCACTCATGGAAGAGGAGAATATTCTGACTTGTTCCTTGTAGATGGCAGCCAGGTTTTGCAGAGTGAAGGAATGAGAAATTTGCTGCAAAATGTCTGGCTTCTGACCTGCTTTTGTAGTCACAGTATTTACATGGCTGGCCTAGTGAAATTTCTGTTTAGTAGCAATCCCCTCAGGATAATGAAGGGCAATACTATTGAACAACAAAATCAGACATGATAGTTATTGCCTGGCACTTCCTGCTGTCTGGAAGGAGCCACTGATGTAGACATTTAGGATCAAAGCCACATTCGTGGCAGCTGACTGAAATTGTCAATGACCTGCCATACAGTTATAACAGTGGGAGATGGCACAGTGGTCATTGAAGAGAAGGTGAGGACTGCAGATGCTGGAGATCAGAGCTGAAAATGTGTTGCTGGAAAAGTGCAGCAGGTCAGACAGCATCCAAGGAGCAGGAGAATCGACGTTTCGGGCATGAGCCCTTGAAGAAGCGTCGATTCTCCTGCTCCTTGGATGCTGCCTGACCTGCTGCGCTTTTCCAGCAACACATTTTCAACAGTGTGGTCATTACCTCCTGAGATGCTGCTGTCAACAGAGGTAGAAGTACAAGATATGCTTTCTAAAAATCCATAATGAATAGGATCATATCTTGAGAGCCCTGCTACTTCTCACTCCTCTGTACTCTGTTTCCTCTCTTTACTGTCTGTACTCTATTTCAAAGTTATGTGATGGTCCAAGGAATACTGCAAGCATAGCCCTCAGTCCAGAAACAGGGTTTCTCCTGAACAAGCCTTCCATTGCCTCAAGCCTTCTTGTTAAGACGCAGCATCACTCCCTTGAAAATACAAAATGCATAATTCAAATCTTCCATGAACTCTTTATCAGCAAAACAAAATCAAATCAAATGCACCTCATCTGAAAACTGGCTGTAAAGACTATGAAAATAGAAAATAGGAGCAGGGGTATGCCATGTGGTCCTTTAAGGCTGCTCCAATAACCTGTTCTGCTTTTCCCCACATCCTTTGATCCCTTTAGTTCCAAGTGTAATATCCAGTTCCTTCTTGAAATCATATAATGTTTTGGCTTCAACTGCTTTCTGACCTCCACAGGCTCACCACTCTCTGGGTTGAGAAATTTCTCCTCATCTCAGTCG
This sequence comes from Chiloscyllium punctatum, assembly GCF_047496795.1. NCBI lineage: Eukaryota > Metazoa > Chordata > Chondrichthyes > Orectolobiformes > Hemiscylliidae > Chiloscyllium > Chiloscyllium punctatum. Next base: position 43,189,391 of record NC_092750.1, on the reverse strand, counting down.
TAAATGGCTTACCCCTTATCCTTATACTGTGAGCTCTGATCCTGCATATACCCTGTCCATTCCGTTAAAAGCTTACAGGTACAAAATGGCAGAGTTATACTTCCAGCCTCATAAGCTGTTTGACACAGTCATTTCTGCACTCTGCACCTTTTTGGAATACTAAGGCACACTTGTGCTAGTACCTTTACAGTCAGGACAAACTGTATCATAAGTGGCTGAAGGAATTCTGACTGATGTATTTTGATTTCTGTTGCATAGACACAAGGAGTGGTATGGCACCTAATGTTTATTTTAAAGGTTAGTGTGTTATGGGTGTCTGGCTAGGCCAGCATTTATTGTCCATCACTATTTGCCCTGGAGAAGGTGGTGGTGAGATACCTGTTTAAATCATTGTAGTCCTTCGGGTGAAGGGACTCCGGCTGTGCTGTTAGGAAGTACCTCCAGGATTTTCATCAGAGACCATGAAGGAATGATGATATAGTTCCAAATCAGGACAGTGTGTCTCTTGGAGGAGAATTTGAAGGTCAATATGTTCAAATGCATCTGCTGCCTTTGTTCTTCTAGGTGGTAGACGACATCTGTTTGGAAGCCTTGTACTGTCATTATAAATCTTTTGCTCATTATTCATCTGTTGTCTCCTGATAATATCACATCAACCATTTAATCACCTCTTGTTCTACACCCAAGAAAATCAAAACTTGTTAGTTTTCGCCTGAGTTTGTGATTTCCCTCAATCCTTTCCTGTTTTCAATTCCTGCTCACTGCTAATCCTTCCGAAAGGAAAGGATCTCAATATTCAAATTTCCATTGTCTCCTCTTTTACCGCAGATATCATCTGACCTGCTCAGCATTTCCAACTGTTCTTCTGTTGCTATTTTAGAGTAACTGCACCTGCAGTTTTTGAGGGCTAAAGCAACTTTTCACTTCTGCCTTAACTGTTCTGTTTATTAGTGCCTCTGCTGGGAAAATCAAAAGGGAAACTGAAATACACTCTCATCTGGTTTTAATCTGCACTCATTTGTCAAACGTATCTTGCTTTATTTAACTGCTGAAATTCCAAGCCCCTGCTAAACGTAGTATCCTCAATCAGAGGAGGTAAGGAGCAGATTGCTTTCTGAAGATATTTTCTTACTAATGTGTAAACAAGTACCAATTGGCTACAAAGTTTTCAAAAATTCAATTTCACAGGCTAATGTTATGACGGATACATTGAAAAGCTGTTTCTAAATAAAACATCAATTACATATAATTTCTGTTGTACACAAATACATATTGAACTATATTTTGAAGAAACTTTGCTTGAAAAATGATAGCACATTTTCTGATTTCTGTAATCTAATTATTTTTGCATATGCTGGGGCCTATTTTCCTTATTGTCTCCCCATTTCTCAGCATGAGCAAATTTGATTAAAAGTCTTAATATGGTTTCTGAGAGGACCACAACTTAAGCAGACAGAACTCCCACCTGAATTAAGCAAGTCATTTATTGAAATCAATGTTCTCTGATGTATTTAGAGTCCCAATGCAATTTGTATCTTCAACATTGCGGGAAAAGCATAAATGGCTCCATTAAAAAAACATCCCAACTGGGCACTTTGCTCCCTCACCTCCCCCATCACAAAGGTGGCTGTGGGAGTTTAACTATGGGAAGAGCTGCAGGATCCTCCCACTTCCTCCAAATTTGCCAACTTTTTGTAATTCCTGTTGAGTGCTGGCAGATTACACATTTTATTATAGAAAGGCCCTATGGGAAAATCATTTGAACCACCCATTGGCAATCCACTACTCACTCAAATGTTCACCTGAATCAAATGGTCCCCTGTTCAAAACACTTAGGCTCATTTTAATGAGTATAAGTGACAGCAATATAAATTGGTAAACAGTACCCACTTAAAATTAGATAGAAGGAGTGCGCATAAAGTTTATTTTATTCCAAGTTTTATTTATTGTGTGGAGCTGTTTTTCAAAATACACTCCAATCTTAATTCATTGTCACTGTTTAATATTGCAACGTAAAGTTTATGTAGCTTAGCCAAACTCCACACCTATTATAAATTGCCAGAGGAGTACATGTGAGTGGGAGCTAGAGTATAAGTAGACTAAAGCTCTGATAAATAAGTGGCTACATGTAGAGGTCACAATAATGTTATTCACAGCTAGTCATACCAGAATCTGAATTCGGAACAACGAATGCAAGAAATATAGTTATATTTCCATAAACACTGTCAACGTTAATATGCGTTATACTATACACAAAGTAGACCTCACATTTTTGAGCAATATATTGTGATAAACATGCAGCACCCAAATATGTCTTTGTGATCAATTTTTGAAAGAACCTAGCTGACATGCTTGCTTAACAACTTTGTTTTATTTTTATCTAGGTTTAATATGCCTCATGATGACAGCAATAAGTGCAAAGAAGATGGTGGCAAAAATCAACAGCATGTTATGGCCCCTACCTTGAATTATTACACCAATCCCTGGATGTGGTCAAAATGTAGCAGAAGATATGTTACTAATTTTTTAGAGTATGTTAGAATTTTGTTTTAAGTCTATATTTAACTGTACTATTTGTCACATTAGTGGTAATGTTCTTATAATCTTCACTCATCAGGGATTGATTATCTCTATGGGTTAGTTTATTAAAACAGTATAGCATACTATAAGTTATGAAATAGATGTTACAGCAACCAACTTATCTGTGCAGCTTGCAAACCAAAAGCAGACAAGCTACCAGGAAGAGTTGCAATATCATATCCACACAACAATGGTGAACTCTCTTTGCTGACTCTCCCAGATCTCATGATGGTGATTTTGTCTCTCATTTCTATTGGATCTTGTAATCCACCTTGTACTTTTGTTAATTCTGTACCCACATTTTCTTCATATACAGTATGTTGGTCATCTGTTTTTGCAGTTTTTTTTCAAGCTGCTTTCCAGTATCAAAATGAGTACTTTGGGTAGAAGTTGATAAATTGGTACACACTGGTCTGCCAAACGTGAGCTCTTCCAGGGATAGAATGAAGCCTCAGGTTTGTTGCCCTCAAATGCAACACTGCAATGTGTACACCCAGCTAGGTCTATCTACAGTTGAGGATTAGATTTCAGAATCTATGAAACATAGTAGACCATTGGAGAAAAAGTAATGTGATTGATACTCCATTTCTCACAGTGTCTTGGGAATGGCCTACCAATAAATTGCATACCATTGCCTTTAATTATCTCTCTAGGGGTACGAATTAACAAAAAAAGAACGAAGCTTGCAGTGTGTGCAACAGTGGTGCTTGACATATTGAGTAGTTGACAAATGATGAGGTATAGTGAAGTAGTCATAGAGTAATAGAATCAGAGAGATGTACAGCATGGAAACAGACCCTTCGGTCCAATTCATCCATACTGACCGGACATCCCAACCTAATCTAGTCCCATTTGCTAGCACTTGGCCCATATCCCTTTAAACCCTTCCTATTCATATACCCATCCAGATGCTTTTTACCTCTACTACTTCCTCTGTAGTCAATGATGATGCTGCAAGCATTTCCATGCACATGAGAAAGGTTGGATGTGCCTATGGAGAATCAGTAGGCAGGGGCTTCATGCAGTACCAGAAGTGCTGTCCATTGATTTTGCAGATGCTCTTGATGTTCCCTTGCAGTTCCTAACAAGAGTTTCAATGTCACTGCTGTTATCTGCCCAATGTACTGTCTCCCTTGTGAGTCTTGTGTAAGTGATGAAGTGGTTTCTCATTCACACTTGGACTGAGGGCATTGCTGCTTAGGCCAGCATTTAGTGCCCTTTTCTAATTCCCCAGAGAGCAATTAAGAGTCACCCACATTGCTGTGGTCTATGAGTCACATGTAGGCCACAGCAGGTAACAAGGGTAGATTTTCTTTCCTAAAGGACATCAGTGAACTAGGTGGGGGTTCAGGACAACTGACAGTGGTTACACAGTTGCCATTAGACCAGCTTTTTATCACATTTTTATTGACTTCAAATTTCACTGGCTACCATTGCGTGATTTGAATCCATGTCTCCAAAACATTAGTCTAGCGTTTGCAAGACCCACTGTCAGTTGAAGACTATTAGGTTAATATGGCTCTGGTTTCACAACCTACCTATCTTTAAAAATTACTCCTTTGCAGATGTCTAGTTCATTCCAAAATGGTGAATATAGCATAATGTGCTGTCTTTTTCTATGAATGAGAGAGAGGCAGGTATTAAGGGAAATGACAGTGGTGGGCATCATTGGCACAAGTGGTTAGGTGCCCCAAGCACAAGAGTGGGCAGTTCAGATGGCAGGTAAAAATAATGACTGCAGATGCTGGAAACCAGATTTTGGATTGGTGGTGCTGGAAGAGCACAGCAGTTCAGGCAGCATCCGAGGAGCAGCATGCAGGACTAGTGATCTTGGGAGCCAGGGTGGGTGACAGCGAGTGAGGGAATTGTGAGATTGGTGAAGCAAGAGCCTTGGTAGGAGGTGGGTGTAGGAGCAGAGATAAAATGAGAGTATTGTATCGGAGAGAAGATGGTGGTACTTACAATGGCAGAGTGAAGAAGGCCATTGATCTTCTTCATATAGTACTCTGCATTCCCCCAGATGACTGATACTGCTCTAACCTGGGTGGCATTCTCAGACTAGGCTGGCATGGTGTGATGTTGTGGCTTCTGCCAGTGATTCTGGGGTTGGGGGGAAGATGAAGTCCCATCTGTGCACACTCCATCAAGTAGGACCTCCAGAACCCTATCTGCAAAGTGGGGCACTGTTTTCCCCCTGTTTACCACATCTGGGTCAAATGTCAGAAATGGTGTAGAACAGCTGTATTCTGGCATTGCTAGTCCAGGTGCACAATGAGCTTTTAAAGATATAGTGAAGATTGCCAGTGAATTCTGGGATATCTGCTGAGAAGTGACCTTTCCTGGGAATGCCACATGGTAACATGGACACAGAGTCAGATGTAAGCGATACCATTGGGTCATCACTGAAGGCAAATTTCATAATATATGCCAAGAATTCTCACTAGGCCTTGTAGCAAGAATCCTTTTGAAAAACCCAACACAACTCAGATTTAGCCAAAGAAAAGTAAAGTTCAGCCCATAATATGAACACTTTTCTCTGCATCTGCTCACAAATTGTTACACATTTGTCTGGATTTTGTCAACTTTTGTCTAATTGAAATTAATTGTAGTTAATGAATACAGAAGATTAATGTGACTCTGAATTAGGCTTCCCATGTACTCCATACCTACTGGAGATCTTTTAGCTCTTTAGCTGTTAATCCTGATGTTAAGTCTGTCTAGACTTTTGTTGCCATTTGCTAAGCAAGTTATTATAGCTTGTTTTCCTCCACTCAGACACACTTGAAACCATTGGTTTGAATGCTGTTTAAACGTTTTGAATTTGGTTATGAGGTCTGCTATGTCTTAATTTATACTAGGGAATTTAGTGAAGATTCTTGACAAATAATTCACTAATATCCTTTGGGGAAGGAAACTCCTTACCTGGTCTGGCCTTTATGTGACTCCAGACCCAGAGCAATGTGGTTATCTCTTAACTGTCCATTGACAGTTAAGGATGGGCAATAAACTTTGAACCAGCCAGCAATGCCCTCATCCTGTCAATGTATTTAAAAAAAAAACCATTGACCTTCCCTTACTTGCTATCAATCTGACACATGCCCCATCACCTGCCTTTCTTAACTGTATTAAACTGGCCTGTTGATCAGAATTTGTCTACTTATCAATGAGCTTTGATTTTCAATGCTATCTGACACCATAACAGTTGAAGATATCAAAGATTGCCTCATGCACTTCAGCATGGTTTTTTAAAAAATGTTTTTTAAACCCCCACACTACCGCCTAACTGCTTATTTTTTCCCCAGCACCCACGTTGTGTGTGTGTGCAGGTGTGAGACACAGTGAAAGACACAAGGTGCATTTAGCATGGTGTTTTTTTAATTTCTTTTTTCTTCTTTTTTATTTTAACCCCCACACTACCGCTTAACTGTGGTAGTGCTTTTTTTTTTCCCCAGCACCCATGTTGTGTATGTGCAGGTGTGAGACACAGTGAAAGACACAAGGTACATTTAGCATGGTTTTACTTTTTTTTCTCTTTCAGAGTTGGAGGGGGAATTCCCTGTTTATATTTTTTTTTCTTTTTTTTTTGTTGTTATTTCCACCACCAGGAAGATAGGAAAAACACCCAAGTGGCTAGTGACAAGCACTGCCCTTCACATCAAAGGGCAATGCTGTGTGATCAAAACCATGTATATCTATATATATTTTTTGTCCTGTTTTTTTTATTTTAATTTAAGTTTAACCCCCACACTACCGCCTAAGTGTGGTAGTGCTTATTTTTTCCCCAGCACCCATGTTGTGTATGTGCAGGTGTGAGACACAGTGAAAGACACAAGGTACATTTAGCATGGTTTTTTTTCCCACACTACCGCCTAAGTGCGGTAGTGCTCATTTTTATTCCCCAGCACCCATAGTGTGTGTGTGTGCAGGTGTGAGACACAGTGAAAAGACACAAAGTGCACGAATCTTTATTCAATTTCCACCACCAGGAAGATAGGAAAGACACCCAAGTGGCTAGTGACAAGCACTGCCCTTCACATCAAAGGGCAATGCTGTGTGATCAAAACCATGTATATCTATATATATTTTTTGTCCTGTTTTTTTTATTTTAATTTAAGTTTAACCCCCACACTACCGCCTAAGTGCGGTAGTGCTTATTTTTTCCCCAGCACCCATGTTGTGTATGTGCAGGTGTGAGACACAGTGAAAGACACAAGGTACATTTAGCATGGTTTTATACTGTTGTCCATGTATTTCTCTTTTGATTAGTTTACTTGCTGATTGTGTAAACATGATGGGATTCATTAGCAATGTTTTTCATCACTGATTAATTAGCTCACTGGATTGGTTTATTTAAATCAGTAAAGCACACAAGTTGTAAAACTGATATTAAAACAACTGATTGATGTCTGCATGTGTAGTTTGCAAACACAAAGTAAACTAGCTGCCTGGAAGAGTTTTGCAACATAGAGCACAGACAGAGTGCATGTAGTTTTTAAAGATGAATCTTGCCTCATAGGCAAGACACATATACAATACTGTGGGTTTCTGGATAGTTTTGAATTTACTGACTGCAAAATAGTTCTCAATTATCCTATTTTAATTTTGCTGTTCTGCTATTGAATAGAGCAGTTCCTTATTTTTAGTTGCACAGTTTTAAGTCAATTTGTGAAGAATTCAGTAGGAAGCAGCATGTAGTGCTGCAAGCAGAATTTGGGGAACTAGGTGGAAAATGAGTAAATAAGACCTCGAATGTAGGAATCTTCAATTGATCCCAGAACCTCATGCAAATAAATAGAGAAATGGAAAGATAAGGTAAATGAATGAATGGCTGGATAGATAATGCAGGAGGGAAGGCTTGAGATTCCTGTGGCGTTGGTACTGCCTCTGAGGAAGGAGCAACCTGCAGAATCTGGACATATTGCCCCTGAACAGAGCTGGGACTGAGTTTCTTGTGGGCATTTTGCTGTTGTTATTGGAAGAGCTTTAAATTATTTTGGCAAGTATGTGGATGTAGGTGTATATTAGTCAAGAATAGAAAGTAGCTGAAAATGTGTTGCTGGAAAAGTGCAGCAGGTCTCGAACTCAGCACCCCCTTCCTAACCTGCAATCTTCTTCCTGACCTCTCCGTCCCCACCCCCACTCCGGCCTATCACCCTCACCTTGACCTCCTTCCACCTATCGCATTTCCAACGCCCCTCCCCCAAGTTCCTCCTCCCTACCTTTTATCTTAGCCTGCTGGACACACTTTCCTCATTCCTGAAGAAGGGCTCATGCCCAAAACATCGATTCTCCTGCTCCTTGTTTGCTGCCTGACCTGCTGCGCTTTTCCAGCAACACATATTCAGCTCTGATCTCCAGCATCTGCAGTCCTCACTTTCCCCAAGAATAGAAAGTAACAAAGATTTACATAAATGATTTGGATGTGAGCATAAGAGGTACAGTTAGTAAGTTTGCAGATGACACCAAAATTGGAGGTGTAGTGGACAGCGAAGAGGGTTACCTCAGATCTTGACCAGATGGGCCAATGGGCTGAGAAGTGGCAGATGGAGTTTAATTCAGATAAATGCGAGGTGCTGCATTTTGGGAAAGCAAATCTTAGCAGGACTTATACACTTAATGGTAAGGTCCTAGGGAGTGTTGCTGAACAAAGACACCTTGGAGTGCAGGTTCATAGCTCCTTGAAAGTAAAGTCGCAGGTAGATAGGATAGTGAAGAAGGCATTTGGTATGCTTTCTTTTATTGGTCAGAGTATTGAGTACAGGAGTTGGGAGGTTGCGTTGTGGCTGTATAGGACATTGGTTAGGTCACTGTTGGAATATTACGTCCAATTCTGGTCTCCTTCCTATCGGAAAAATGTTGTGAAACTTGAAAGGGTTCAGAAAAGATTTACAAGGGTGTTGCCAGGGTTAGAGGATTTGAGGTATAGAGAGAGGCTGAACAGGCTGGGGTTGTTTTCCCTGGAGTGCCGGAGGCTGAGGGGTGACCTTACAGAGGTGTACAAAATTATAAGGGGCATGGATAGGATAAATAGACAAGGTCTTTTCCCTCGGGTGGGGGAGTCCAGAACTAGAGGGCATAGGCTTAGGGTGAGAGGGGAAAGATATAAAAGAGACCTGAGGGGCAACTTTTTCACGCAGAGCATGGTATGGGTATGGAGTGAGTTGCCAGAGGAAGTGATGGAGGCTGATACAATTGTAACATTTAAGAGGCATTTGGATGAGTATATGAATAGGAAGGGTTTGGAGGGATATGAGCTGGGTGCTGGCAGATGGGACTAGATTGGGTTGTGATAACTGGCGGCATGGACGGGTTGGACCAAAGGGTCTGTTTCCATGCTGTACATCTCTATGACTCTAAGTAATGCTCAACTTGTATTGACACTTGTTAGACCTCAAATGGAGTATTGTTTACCATTTCGTATCATTCACCACTCTAGGGAAATATGTGAACACATCAGAGAGAGATTTACATGAATAATTCCAGCAAGAAAAAAATTCATCTGTGAGGATAGATTTGAGAAATTGAACCTAATGTCCTTGGAGAGAAGATGGATAAGAGGAGATCTGAAAGAAGTTTTCAAAATGACAAGAGGGCTGAATAGGGTAGATAGGAAGAAACTGTTCCACTTTCACATGCAAAAAGATCAAGAATGAGATGGCACAGATTTAAAGTGATTTGCAGAAGAAGCAAATGTGATATGAGGTAAAAACCTTGTCACACAATGAGTGGTTTGGGTCTGGTGTGCACTGCTTGGATGTTTGGTGGAGGCTGGTTTAATTGTGGCATTCAAGAAGCCACTGGGTGAATATTTAAATAGAAGCAACATGCAAAGGCATGGGGAAAAAATAGAAGAATTACATTCAGTTTCGATGCTTATTTGGAGAGCTGGTTCTCACACAATGGGCCGTATGGTCTCCTTCTGTGATGTAATACTTCTGTGAAGTCATTCAATGTTGGCCAGTTAAAGGGGCCCATTTTTAGCATGGGGATGTTTATTTTAACATAATTTGACATCTGATGTGACCTGCTGGGTGCCAATTTGGAGCAGCCCCTCCCACTTCCTGTTCACCCCTCCCCCACTTGTCTTCTGCCAACATTGTCTGTTATCAATTCTCCTGTCTGTTCAGTTAGTGACATCTTCAACCCTGCAACTCATGGCTGCTCTTCTCATAGGCCTAGAAGGGTCAAGGAGCTGGAGAGCTGCCAAGTCTTAATGTCAGATAATGGAATATACACTGGCAGAAGTCAACTGAAGAGTCACCATACTTCTATATTTTTACATTTAGTTTATTTTGAAAGCTATTTCATATGTGAATATAGGAATTTTGTAATGTATGGTATTTTAACTTATAGGGTAGGATGTTTTACTGCGATTAGGGATCGGCAACAAATGCTAGTTAGTGATGCCTAAACCCCGTCAACAAATTTTTTAGGAAGTTTTTTTTCAGATGAGAATGGTCTCACAGTCTTAACTATGGTTTTTTATATTGTTAATGGGAAAATCTGATCCCCATTCGCTGTTTCTCGAAAATGAAATTTTAAATTAAATACAAATACAACATTAAACAAGGATTTAGTATGCAGCAACATTGGCAAAACCTTTGTAAGACTCCAAAATGAAGAAAATCATGTTCTTCATGAAACAGTGCAGTGCCCAAGTGCTGACAGGAATTTCACTCTTTTAGTATTGTTCAGTTTGATAGGGTATGACAGCAAAGATTAGATTTGTCAAAATTTCATTGTAATGGGATAGTAACACAATTTCTTTTGTTTCAGAATTTGTATTCAGTATTATAGCAGTGAAAATTTGAATATCTGGATTTTCTCTCATACTTTTTGCCTTTTTAGCACAGGATATGGTGAATGTTTACTTGATGAACCTGTGACAAGAACATACTCACTTCCGCATCAGCTCCCTGGTCAGATTTATAATGTTGACAAACAATGTGAATTGATTTTTGGATCTGGTTCTCAGGTGTGTCCCTATATGGTAAGTACAATAATCATATCTGACAATGAGATAGACATAGTATACAATAATTATTGTTCTGAAAGTTGATCAATCATACCTAAAGTATTCATTTCCAAACCACTGGTAAGTTGCACTACTACACATCACATCACAATCAAGAAAAAGAAACACAATTTCAAATTGAAATAAATGTGTACTTTCATTGAATTTGTTTTATTCATTTTGTTGCATTCATCTGTTTGTCAGGTAGCTGATATAATAATGGGGTGGACTTTCAACTTTTCACCTCTTATAAAATTGTAATGGTGGATTCAGACAGAATAATAAGCAAATGATTGATTCCCAATTCCTGCTTAGCAAATTTAAAATCTACCCCAATTTTTAATGTTTGGTGAAACTCACCTCAGCAAGTAAGTTGTGAGGAAAACAGTTCTGTTGTATTACAGAGAGAACAATGCCATTGTGCATTAAATTATACACACTCTAAATAGATATGAGACTACTTTTTAGTACTGGGAAAATAAAGACTTTGACAATATCAGATTTTCAAAGCATTTTCTTTTACTCTATAGACACAATGCAGACGTCTTTGGTGTACAAGCACTGAAGGAGTTCAGAGGGGCTGTAGGACTCAACATATGCCATGGGCGGATGGGACAGAATGTGAACTCGGAAAGGTAATTGCTTCTTAATTTTAAAAATGTATAAGCTAAGTAGAAATATCAGCAACATCGGTTTCATGCAAACTATAAAATTAAATGACTATTGTTTTACAAATATATGTGACATGTCGTAACGTACACAATTTTCTGCTGTTATAAAAAGAAGTTTCTTTGGTCACACGCATGTTTGGATCCAAGCCAGTATTAAAGAAGCACAGAAAAGAATATCAAAGTATTAAATATTGTCTCCTTGCCTTTAAAATTGACACTGTTTAACTTTCTGATGGGTATATCTCCTCCTGTGACTGATAGAAACATAAAGTAGTAACAGACTTAAAGCAATTTTAATGACATGCTTGCAGTACACTTTTCCATTCATTATCTCGGTTGTACATAATTATTACTTTCCTAACCATAACTTCCTTTTAAACTTAATTTTAGTCTATTTTTGTGTTAAGTACTTAAGTTTTTGAAGTAGCATGGTGTCTTTTCGTTGTGAAATTGGGATATTAAAGAGTGCCTCTTCCACAGAGTAAATTTTGAGAAATACGTTTTGATTTTTCGGGTTATTTTCGTTATCTTGCTTATACTCTGGGTAAGGTTACAGATGGAGAAAAATTTCAAGGATGCATTACACTTTTAAGCTGTTCAGCCTAATCTAAATAACTATCCATGTCCTGTATCCCACATCTGGTATTCTCATTAGACCACGTTCGCTTCCTTTCCTTCTATTGTTGACATCAATTATGTTTGCATTGCTGCCATAAGTGAGAGAGTAAACCCTGGGGAGGTGGGGGAGAGAGGAAATTTTGTGCGTATCTAGGTTAAAAAAATCCAAAGATATAATTGTCAAAAATTCAAATGGACATTGTTTTTCTCTGAACCTTTTCCTATGATATGCGTTTCTAAGTCATAAAGCCCAATGCATATTCACCAAAGATTGAATGCAATTGTGGTCCAGCATTTTAAAAATATTGTGTTGAGGTCATATAAACAAGAATGGGATATGTGCCACAGCCTCCCAGTAAACATATTTAATGTGCTGATTAATGCTGAGAGAAAATAAAATGGAAAAACATTTATTTGAAATGGGATTGAGGACTGCAGGGTAATTAAAGACAAACATGACAAAATGCCCCACAGAATATGATAGCTCCTCTTTTCTAAGATAATTGGAAATATGTTTATAAGTCATGGATAAATAATCAAAGTTCAAGGATAAATAAATATTCTAAAGTTTCAACCGTTCGTTTTTGGGATCAGTTTAGAAATTTTGCAGTTGTTCCTTACAATGTTAGATTGGTGGATTAGTGCCTGTGACAGATTGTACATCATTTACAAAGAGCCAAGTCACCCTCTCTTGTTCAATATGTGCTTTTATACTTATGTTAGAAAGCTTCATTAAGAAGATTACCAAACTATATTCACTGTAGTCAATGCTAAAGAAATGATATAAAACTATAGTTCATATCAAATTCAAATTAGGATTGTTAAATGAGCCCAATTATTAAATTGGAAGACAAGATAATATTCAACACAGAGTTGGAATCTGAAGGTTCCAGGGCACTAGCTGGCTGAACAGACCACTTTTTTGTGTTCTTAAGGTTAAAAGGTTCGAGAATGATGTGTTACTTAAATACAGCGATAACCTTCAATAGCTTTAGCATGCAAAGCATCAAATCCAAAACCAATCCTGTCCATAGAGGATACTTCAATACACTTCACAAAGTAGGGAGAAATGAACACTGATATTCTAGCTGATATTCCTGTGTAAACTTTACTGCTGTTGATAGCACTGAAGATTATGTAACTTAGTCCTGACTGAGCCTGTAAGTTTCCTGCTGTTTACAACTCAGTATTATATTATACATTGAATTTGTGCATAGAAATTGAAAACCATTTTCAGAGAAAAATTTATTTGTGTAATGTTGCTTCATTGATACCAGTGGTCAGTTGTCTATGGCACAGCCTGCCCATTAGAAATTAGAGTAAGTTTCCATAATACTTTCTCATGCCACTGGTAGATTGAAATTTATTTCCCTGTTGGCCTTAACATGTTACATTGTTTCAAGTATTCATGTACATCAGCAATAAAAAATCATCTCAGATTTGCAGTGTTTGTCTCATGATGAACAGTGCACAGAATAGAATAAAACCACAGAATAGAAGCAAAACAAAGACAAAAATTGTTGGAGAAACTCAGCAGGTTTGGCAACATCTATGGAGAGAAAACAGAGTTAACATTTCAAGCCCAGTGACTCTTTTTCAGAAAGGTTCTGATGAGGGTCACTGGACTCAAAACATTAATGTGTTTCTTTCTCCAAGGCTGCTGCCAGACCTGCTGATTTTCTCCAGCAATTTCTGCTTTTATTTAAAATTTCCAGCATCCACTGTTCTTTGTTTTATGACAGAATAGAAGGACTGTGTCATGAATCATTAAAGATTTCTGATTAACTTAAATAAATAGAATTACCACATGCACAACCATGTCACTGAAGAAAGGTAACGATTTCTACTTTGTTCACTACTCTGACATGTGATCAGGATAAAATTAACATGTACAAATCAACAAATGGAAGACTGCATCACAGCTCTGAGCTGCAACATGTTAAAGCAATGAGGCTTGGTTAACCTTGCTATCCTTCTGATTGCAAGCTTCAATGCTGGCAATGAAGACAGTTATTTTAATGTCAACAATCGCATGGAATTCAGAGCAAATTCAGAGTAAATATCAACAGCAGTAAAGTTTAGATAGGAATATCAGCTGAAATATCAGAATTCAGATCAAATTTAAAGGAAATTAGTCATGTGACTCAACACTGCCACAGTTGTAAAATATGAAAGTTATGTGGAGAATGTACCCATTAACCCCTGCACGAAAGCATTATATCTATGATGCAAAATCAGCACATGGCCCGTGAAGAATTATTGCAAAATCTTCCATTTTACCAGAAAACTTCATGATTATTAATTCTATGCATTTCAGGTGGTAATGTTTCCTGTGCTTGATTTTAAAACAGTGGTAACATCAATTGAAATTTAATGTATAACATGCAAACTTATAATTTTCCGATTACTTTAAGTTCTGAGGTGTTTCAGGAAAATAAAGTAGCTTATTGATATTAATTTATAGCATAATTAAAACTGTGTACAGCTTGTAAAAACTTCCAGCCAGCCAAAATTTGTAAAAAAAAAGCATCCTTTGTGGGAATCTCAGGTCCACGTCAACTGGTATGCAGAATTACTGCTGAGTTTCTCAGATCCAGTATACTAATTGCCTTCAATTCACTACTTTTAGGCCAAATTGTCACATCTGACTTTTCATATTAAACCATAGGAAAGTTGGCACTGAAGTGTGTGTGTGTGTGTGTGTGTGTGTCATAAATAACAATGAGAGATTAGAATCAGTTTGTCAATATAAAACAGCACTAAGAATAAAAATTACATCAAACAGTAATTTCAAGAATCACCCAGGTCCTCACAAACCTTGAAATCATGAATCAAATTATTGATGATCAGAATATCTGCATATACTTTACACAGGACTGTATTACAGGGAGGTAAATGAAATTCCTTTATTGAAATAGCATTCTGTACTATGACTGGATAAATAAAACTGTTATGATCCCTGTAAACTGACAATTTGTAAAACGATATTTGAGTTTCAGTCATTGACTAGAAGAATCACACAACAAATTTCAAGTTTTAATACTTCTAATGTAACAAGCAAATTGAAAGCGATTCTGTTTCAACAGAATGCAGTTAGCAATCTTTTCTTTAAACTATAGAAAAAATGTAACCATTAAAGCTTAAACTGAAATTTCTCCACAATTGTTATAGTTTACTCAGACTCTAAAGTAGCCCCTTTGTTCTCTGAGAATCAGTCTGAAGCTATTCTCCACACTCTGTGGCTTTTTATCTTTTTGCTGCCCAGACAGTTATGTCTATTCCTTGAACTAACTTTCACTGCAATGGTTACCCTGGGAAATCGTACCTCTCTGCAAATGTAGGCAAATAGTTCATTTCTATTTAAATCTTCATGTTTTTGGGCTATTCAATCTGAATGTGAGTTTTCATCCGCCTTCTATGTGATGGATAATAAAGTCAACATTTTCTGAACTCTTGATGTGGGACTGGATACCTCTACCTCTGTTTCAGTCATCCTGACTTATTTCTGTAAGATTTGGTCTTAGCTAAAGAAAACTGCAGATGTCACAACAGTTTGCTATTGACTTTTCCTTCTTGAAACAAAACAGGCAGTTTAAAGTATAACCTAACATTCTCAACAGCTCATTGTGAAACTTGGAGACTAACAGTTTTTTGACAGTCATCACAAATACCCTTGCTATTGTCTACATATGTGAATGTCTTACAACATCTTCCCAGTAAAACAATTTGCACTTTCTTCAATCTTTACCAACCAGGTTGGTGAGAATTCAGAACAGGTCACATGATCTGCTTCATTCTATTATTTTACTCTTCAAATCAGAAAATAAAATCCCAGACAGAACAGCCTTATAAAATTTGTGCATGTAATAACTCCAGAAACTTGAGGTTATGACTTCTAGAGTAGGGCCCTATCACAGTAGTGATAAAATATGCACTATTAATTTTCAATTTAAATCTTTTGATTTAACTACCAAGAGCTGAAAATGATTTTACGCATGAAAATGATTTTAGGAGAAAGAGAAAGCACTAACTTAAGATGGCCACGGTGGTCAGCTGACCAGGTCATTCAAGCTAATGAAATCAGTCTGAGCTAAAATTAACATTTTATCAAAAGATAGTGAAACTTAGTCAGGTATGAAGAACCTCACTTTTCCTCTTTTTGATTGATACCTTTCTGGGAGTTTTCACATGTTTCATTGCTTGCAGATTGTCCAGTTTGAAAAACTAAAGACACCAGACATGGGAATGCAGAAGTGAACTGTATTTCAGGCAAACAACCTTTGAGCAGGACAGAGAAAATAAAGTGGATACCTCACAATAAGTTTTCAAAGCGTCTCTTTCTCTCTGTCTGTCTCTGTCACTGTCTGTCTGAATCTCTCACACATACACACAACACAAACTCTCTTGCTCTTTCATTCTCTCTGCCCTTCTTAAGCTTTATGCCTGTGTGTAGTTTTGAATTGTGATATTATGCTTGATTACATTTTTCAAGCATAGCAGGTAGTAAAACTTCTCACTCTTTTTCATTCAAGAAACCTTGTATTGGCGTTTTAATTTCACTTAGTGAATGACATTTTAATTGAAGCATTAAAAAGCTGTGTGCTGTAAAGAATTAATAAGACTTGTTGCAAAAGTGTAAGCAAGTTACAAAGAGGGGAGCGAATTCACCCGTTCTCACCTGAGCATTGTGAAAGTTCTTTTTTTATTGTATTTTTGAATTTGGAATTAAATAGAAAAATAACTGTTTTAAAAACCAAAGTTTGTGGAAAAGATTACTACATTTTTTCAAAGGCAAGTTACCTGACAGTCATTGATAGTGCTATTTACTCTGACGTTTATTCATTAGTTGGGGAGATTACTACAGGGAAGCTGGACCCAAGGGGTCTCTATGAAGGGAGATACTGATGATAATGAGTAACTGATTGGTTTGTAGAGTGGTGACCAGGTATGCATGCCAAAAGCCTTCTACCTGCCAACAACTAAGTGATTTGCTGTGGTGTAGCTGAATAGCTTGTGGGTATGAATGTTTAAGAGAGAAGCAGTTGAACACCCAGAAAAGAACTGAAGTAAAAATTACCTTGAGCTGACCCTCAGCAGTTGCTGTAAGCTGTGGATTTTAACCAATGAGTCAGAGACAGTCACTCTGTGCCTCTTGAAAGCATAGGAGCATAAGGCATAGGAGCAGAAATTAGACCATTCGGCCCATCAAGTCTACACCATTCAATTATGGCTGATAGGTTTCTCAACCTTGTTCTACAATAAACTCAGATCCCCTTGATACTCAAGAACCTATCTATCTCAGTCTTAAATGTACTCAATGACCTGGCCTCCACAGCCATCCGTGGCAATGAATTCCATAGATTCACCACACTATGGCTTAAAACGTTCCTTCTCATCTATGTTCTGAAAGGTCTTCCCTTTACTCTGAGGCTGTGCTGTCAGGTCCTAGTCTCTCCTACCAATGGAAACATCTTACCAACATCTACTCTGTCCAGGCCATTCAGTATTCTGTATGTTTCAATTAGATCCCCTGTCATACTTCTAAACTCAATCGATTATAAACCCAAAGTCCTCAAACGCTCCTCATATGTTAAGCTTTTCATATCTGGGACCATTCTCGTGAACCTCTTTTGAACACGCTGCAGGGTCAGTACATCCTTCCTGAGATATGGGGCCCAAAATTGCACACAATACTCCAAATGTAGTCTGCCCAGTGCCTTATTGAGCCTCAGAGGTACATCCCTACTTTTATATTCAAGTCCTCTCAAAGTAAATACCATCATTGCATTTGCCTTCCTAACTACTGACTCAGCCTGCAAGTTTACCTTGAGAGAATCCTGGACTGGAACTAACAAGTCTCTTTGCATTTCAGATTTCTGAATTTTGTCCCTATTTAGAAAATAATCCATGCCTCTATTCTTCCTATTAAATGGCATGACCTCACACTTTCCCACATTGTACTCCAATGGCCACTTCTTTGCCCAATCTCCTAACCTGTCCAAATCCTTACACATCCTCCCCGCCTGTTCCCCTACCTATTTTTGTATCAAATGCAAACTTAGCCAGAATGTCCTCAGTTCCTTCATCCAGATTGTTGATGTATGAAGTGAAAAGTTGTGGTCCTAACACTGAGCCTTCGGGAACACCACTTATCACCAGCTGCCTGGCAAAAGGACATGGCGAAGGAAGGTCTTGAGCTTCACCTCTACTTTCCAGCCCAGAAGCAGCAAGGCTTGAGAAGCCAGAAGGACCATCTCAATAAATCTTGTGAACAGGGACAATTGAACTAATCTTCTAGTCTTTCCCTCTGTCCTAACACTTATACTTTTATTTGTGTCTGCTTGTATGTTTGTGCAGAGGAGTTTCATAAGGAATATAAGAATTTTAATAAAGTTATATGTCAATAATTCCTAATTATTTATCTGTACCTAGAATCTGTGTATTGGCAGTAAATAGTTGATGTTGTGGTTTAGTACAGAAACCTTGTCCATGCTTTATGTCAACCTGGGCCGAAAAAGAGAAGTAAATTGGGGACTTTTGAGCACCAAATGTTTCTATGTCATTACAGCAAGCAATTAGGTTGACAAATGGAATGGGATTGCAATGGGATTGGAGTGTAGGAATAAAGATGACTTGAGAGAGTAAATCATCAGAGATTGTTTCTGCTGAATGTGGAATCTGAAATGCTGCAGGGCACAGCCTCAGAATGAGAGCCTGATCAGTTTGGAATGAGATGAGAAGAAAACACT
This sequence comes from Chiloscyllium punctatum, assembly GCF_047496795.1. NCBI lineage: Eukaryota > Metazoa > Chordata > Chondrichthyes > Orectolobiformes > Hemiscylliidae > Chiloscyllium > Chiloscyllium punctatum. Next base: position 43,170,759 of record NC_092750.1, on the reverse strand, counting down.
TTACTCAAAGAGATTTTCAAATCTTTGGATTTCTCTACTGCACATTTGTAGGTGTTCCATTGTTTTATACATTTAAGGCTGGAGTACAGAGATGTTTGGTGTCACAGCAAGTTAAAGGATATGGAGAGCAGGATGGAAAATGAAGTTGATGACCAAATTCAGCCGTGATGTTATTGAATGCTGAATAGGTCAGGCAGGCTGTTTGGTCTATATTTCTGCTACATTTTTTATGTCCTAGCATGTGCAAGTGATGCGGCTGTACAGGACATTGGTTAGGCCACTGTTGGAATATTGTGTGCAATTCTGGTCTCCTTCCTATCGGAAAGATGTTGTGAAACTTAAAAGGGTTCAGAAAAGATTTCCAAGGATGTTGCCAGGGTTGGAAGATTTGAGGTATAGGGAGAGGCTGAACAGGCTGGGGCTGTTTTCTCTGGATCGTTTGAGGCTGAGGGATGACCTTACAGAGGTTTACAAAATTATGATGGGGCATGGATAGGATAAATACACAAAGTCTTTTCCCTGGGATTGGAGAGTCCAGAACTAGAGGGCATAGGTTTAGGGTGAGAGGGGAAAGATATAAAAGAGACCTAAGAGGCAACTTTTTCACACAGAGGATGGTACGTGTATGGAATGAGCTGCCAGAGGATGTGGTGGAGACTGGTACAATTGCAACATTTAAGAGGCATTTGAATGGTTTTATGAATAGGAAGAGTTTGGAGGGATACGGGCTAGGTGCTGGCAGGTGGGACTAGATTGGGTTGGGATATCTGGTCGGCATGGACAGGTTGGACCGAAGGGTCTTTTTTCATGCTGTACATCTCTGACTCCATGAATCACAATAAAAGCCCAATTGAAATGTTGTCCAATCACAGAACCACGTATAATGATTGGATATTTGTGTTCTGGGTTTTGCAAGTATGGGCTGGTTGAGCATGGTCAGACATTGCCTGCTGCAGACTGTCAAGGGGCAAGTTGTTTAATATGTTTTGACGTGACAGTGCTCTGTCATACTAGCTTCTGTCTTTATTGTTTTTTTCTAAGAATATTTGCTGGGTGTAAACATGAGAAGTATTTATAGTAGGAAATTGAGGATTTACCCTTTGAACCACAGCAGCACTGAGCATTCCCAGGCTAGAGATGGCATCACTTGCTAGAGACTAATCCACATTCTGTGTTATTTAATAATGTCGTAACTCCCATGAGAGAAGAGCACCCTCTAGTGTAGCAAAATGATATTTCAATTTCTTGCTGTGGCTACAATCTTTCATGGGTTGGTTAACATTTTGGTCAGTTTGTGCTTTGTGAGTGTGAATCCAAGAGGAATTAATTTAGGACATTTCCTGAATTCATGCAGACATGAAACTGTCAGACAGGGAAAAAGAAAGCTGGGCCATCTAACATTACCGAACAAATGTCATTCCCCAGGGATCCTAATTCACCGAGAGAATTGTAATCTCCTGAAAGACATGAAAAATCAGATACTATCCAGTCATTTATTGGTAGTTTGTCAGGGGGATTACTTTTCAAAATTCCTCTCGTTCCATTTAAAGACTGAGCTGAGAGACATTCTTCCCAACTTTCTGGACCAAGTTTCCAAGTCTTGAAATTGCCAAGATAAACTGGTCCAATAGAATGTGTAGTCTCCCTCCTTCCCATTGCCTTGACTTGCAAATAATTGGGTTCTATGTTCTCCAAAGAGTAAGTACTTTGCAATGTTATCCATACAATTTGTTTGATTATGGATGGTAGGCTGCTCACCTTTGAACAAATCTGCCACACTACAGTTAATAATGTTAAGATTTATTTAAAATTCCCACTCTTTGTGCTTTATCCTTTATTGGGATCCTTGACTTTTCTAAAAGAATTTGATTATGTTATGTCTTTAGGATATATTCATAAAATTAAGTCATTTTACCAGATTAATTGTTAAGGCTTATTATCAAGATTAGGCCAGGTCAAAGAAGGACATTACTGACTCCAGAAAAACGATCTATGTGTACGTAAAGTTTAAAAGGATGAAAATAATTAAAGAAGATTATAAGAACTGTTCTGAAAGTCTTTATGAAAAAAAAGTTTGAAAAATTCTCTCTAATGGGATGTGGGCCTTGCTGGTAATTTATAACCCAGTCGTAATTCAAAAAGAGCAGTTAAGAGATAACTATACTTGTCAGAGTCTGGAGTCACATGTAGGCCAGGCCAGGTAAGGACAGTAGATTTCCTTCACGATGGAACATTGGAGAACCAGGTGGATTTTTACATACATATTTAAATTAGGCCAGCTGTCTCTTCTAGATTGTTATTGAATTCAAATTTCACCAGTTGCGATGGTGAGATTCAAATCTGTGTCCCCAGAACGTTGGTCTACATTTCTGGAGAACTGGTCCAGTGATATTACCACTCTACCATTGCCTCCACTAAATTGTAACCCATTTTTCAGCTTTTAGCAGTACTGAAGAGACAGAGGACTTAGAAATGATAGGCATTTAAAAAGTGTTTAGTGCAAGGTGGATAGCATCTGATTGATTCTGTCACTTGCTATGCCATTCCTATGTTATGTTACAACAATAGTTGAATTTATAGCAAATGCTGAAACTTTACATTTCTTCACCAAATCTGTCAGGTGGCTAAAAGGTCTTAAAAGATGTTTGGTGCTATCTTCACAGAGCACAATCTGACAAACTTAATTTCACTGAGAGACATGACATCCCGAGAATGGGATATTCCCATGTACCATCCAGCAGAGTGTTTCATCAGGCCTGCTGTTGTTATATATTTTGATAGTTTAGGCCTCCTACTGTACCATTCATATGTGAAAGCAAAATTAGTTACGAGTGTGTAAAGAAGTAGGTCAACTGATTGTCATTCCATTATCTTTGCAGCAGCTCACATCAGAGTTACCTCTTCCCCAACCATCTATGTAGTAATGGTGTTCAAAGGAGTATTAAGCTTTTTATAGAAGGCACACATGACTTCAAATTGCAAAAGTAGAAATTTTTTGATCTTTTCTTGCCAACTCTCATTTCTTGGCAAAATTAGATGTCCAGTTTTATTCCGTATGATAAGTCAGTATCAATGTAATATTGACTTTGAAAGGAAGGTGTTGAAGGCCTCAGATAGTTATTTCTGCATCATTAGTCTGAACTCCTGGCCTTTTCTTGATTTGATCATTCAGCTTCCATCCTTAATGACAACATTGCTGGAAGTGTGTTTCTCACTCCTAATGATTGTTGAATTTATTCCTTCCTGTGTCTCAGCTCCTTCAGCCTCAGACTAATGCCCCAGATACAAAGGTGCATGCAGGGACATTGTCTTCTATAAATTATTCCCATTGATCCTTATATATTGGTCATGGGCAACAAGGTCTGTGAAATATTGCATTTTAAAGTTAATCTATTTTTCACCATTGATATTTTGTTGAGAAAATGTATGTAAGTTAAAAGTATAAGCCTATTATTCCATTATCCCAAACTTGTTTTTAAATGATTTAATGTATAATTAAGTTTCTACGCCTAGACTGATATATTCATTATTGGAGTGAATTTGGACTCTTTGTAACAGCTTGCAATTTGAAACAATATTAAATATATTTTATAACTGAAGCAAATAATTTGTCAGTTTTCTGTCATCAGATACACTTGCTTCCCTTTGACGAATAGTGGGGAAGTGATAAGGATCAGCAGACTGATTCATTTTGTATTTCCCAGCCAATCTTAAAACGTTGAATGGTTGCTTTTTCCTTGTGAATATATTACTCAATCAAGTTTTTCTAAGGAACAAAGCAAATTGTTGTGTGCAGCGAAGTTGAGCTATATTGATTCAGAAATAAATATAACCTCTTTTTAAAATTTAATGTCTTCAGATTGTACTACTGAGGTTATTTCTCTGAAACAGATTTTATGATTTTGCAGCTTACCAAAGACAGAATTTAATATCTCTTCAATAATTGTCTTTACAGCATTGCAAACATGGTGTTTGCATTGTAAAGGATCCTGCCGAAACCTCTGTGGTAGACGGAAGTTGGGGACCTTGGAGTCCATTTGGGTCCTGCTCTAGAAGCTGCGGAGGTGGCATTAAAAATGCAGTTAGAGAGTGCAACAAACCAGAGTAAGCAAACTACTTCAACATTTAGAGTGCAATGAATACTTAATCAAACTTTGTAGGGGAAGACATGCCTTTCATCTGTCAGTATGTTAAAATTTGTATTCATGATATGTCGTACTTTTTTTGAATGGCAGTCTTTCACTGCACAGAAATTTCATATTGTAATTTATTTGTTACATTATGGAAATGGAAAAATTATTGTTTTTGACTGTAGGCCCAGAAATGGAGGAAAGTACTGCATTGGTCGAAGAATGAAATTTCGATCATGCAACACTGAACAATGTCCAAAGCAAGAGAGAGACTTCAGAGGAGAACAGTGTGCACAGTTTGACGGAAGACATTTCAATATTAATGGCTTACCTCCAAATGTGCGTTGGGTTCCTAAATACAGTGGAAGTGAGTATTCCCATTAATATAGGGAATGGTACGTTTTACATTTTAAGCAATGAAGGATAATTTATATCCATGAATCCAAAATTTATTTTTCAGTTTTGATGAAAGACCGTTGCAAGTTATTCTGCAGAGTAGCTGGAACGACAGTCTACTATCAGCTCAGGGACAGAGTTATTGATGGCACACTTTGTGGGCCAGAAACCAATGACGTTTGTGTACAAGGACTTTGCCGGGTACAAAAATTTTTTTGAAGACTTTTATGTAAAATTTTGAAATTTCAAAGATATTTTTGTAGCGTTACAAAACTAATTCTGTTTTTTTCCCCACAGCAAGCTGGATGTGATCATGTATTAAATTCAAAAGCACGAAGAGATAAATGCGGTGTATGTGGTGGTGATAATTCTTCATGTAAAACTTTAGCAGGCACCTTCAATACTGTTCACTATGGTAAGCTTTGTATTCATCTAATCATTATGAGATAAGTAATGTTGCTGAGGGCATTAAGTTTATGTCAGGCTAATTCAAAAAAAACTGAATCAGAATCTTTTTTATTCCCATACAAATTATATTTATTTAATAAATGTATTTGAATGTATATGAAGAAAGCTGATTGACTGACTGTGCCTTACTGCTGTTTGTTTGAAAGAATTCTTACTTCTGTAAGAAACAATAGAACAGAAAATATTGGTGGCTGTGTTTAAGATGTGCCAGGAGTTATCTACCAATAAATAGGCATACGTTTGGCCATTAAGATTCACCTTTATTGATTGCATTTAAGAGTATAGTATAAAATGACACTCGATAGCAATAATTTATGAATTGCAGTATGTTTTGAATTATATAAGTATTCAATAAGTGGATGCTGTGACTGTTAGTAAATATACTGCTCAACAACGTGATCAGATGTTTCATTGAACTAAGTTGGAGAAGAGATTGCTGGGTACCTTGCTGAGATATTTAAACCATTGACAACCATGGTTGTGTGCTGAAAGACTGGAGGGTGACTAATGTGGCTGTAAGGAAAAGCCAAGACCCTGACATCAGTGGTGGCCATTTTGTTGGAGGGGTTTCTGAAGGATAGGATTTACATGCATTTGGAAAGGCAAAGACTGATTAGGGGTAATCAACACGGCTTTGTGCGTGAGGAATCATGTCTCACTAACTTTTTTGAAGAGGTGACAAAGAAGAATGATGAAGGCAGAGCGATAGATATTGTCCATTCAGTAAAGTGTTCGACAAGGTTCCACATGGTAGACTGCTTAATAAGGGTAGATCACAAGGGATCCAGGAGGAGCTAGCCAATTGGATGCAAAATTGTTTTGAAGTTAGGAGACAGACGGTGGTGGTAAAGGGTTGCTTTTCGGACTGGAGTCCTGTGACCAGTAGTGTGCCACAAGGATCGGTGCTGGGTCCACTGCTTTTCATCATTTATATGAATAATTTGGTGCATTAGTCAGAGGTAAATGTACAGTAATAGAGTAGGGGAATGGGTCTGAGTTGGTTATTCTTTGGAGGGTTGGTATCAGGGGTAGTAAGTTTGCAGATGACACCAAAATTCATGGTGTATTGTACAGTGCAGAGCATTATCTTAAAGGACAATGGGACCTTGATTAGATAGGCCAGTGAGCCGAAGAGTGACAGATGAAATTTAATTTAAATGAATGTGAGATGATGCAGTTTAGTAAGGCAAATCAAGGCAGGACTTATACAGTTAATGGTAGGCCCCTGGAGAGTGTTGCAGAACAAAGAGATTTAGGGGTGCCGATGCATAATTCCTTAAGTCGGTAGACAGGGTGGTGGAGAAAGCATTTTGTATGCTTGCCTTCATTTGTCAAAACATTGAGTACAGGAGTTGGGACATCATGTTGCAATGGTACAGACATTGATGAGGCCACTTTTAGAATATTGTGTACAATTCTGGTTGCCTCTCTATGGGGTGGATGTTTATAAACTTGAGAGGGTGCAGAAAAGATTTACAAGTATGTTGTCTGGACTGGAGGATTTGAGTTATAGGGAGAGGCTGAATAGGCTGGGGCTTTTTTCCCTGGAGCATCGGAGGTTGAGAGGTTTATAAAATCATGAGGGGCATGGATAGGGTGAATAGCTAAGGTCTTTTTTTCCGAGGGTGTTGGAGTCCACAACTGGACTCCACCACCCTTGGTTTAAGATGAGACGGGAAAGAATTAAAAAGAACCAGAGGGGTAGTTTTTTCACGCAGGAAGTGATGCATTTATGGAATGAGCTGGAGGAGGCTGGTACAATTGCAACATTTAACAGGCATCTGGATGAATATACGAACAGGAAGGGTTTAGAGTGATACTAGTCAGTGTACATGAGTTGGACTGAAGGGTTTGAGTGTTAGATGACTCTATTACTCTTTTTTAACTTTTGTTCATTTACTGCTAACAACTGCGTAATAAAATGCTCTGACACTAGCAATAATAATAGGAATAAGGAGAACAAAATCATGCACAATTATTGAGATAATGAAGCCGACTCCTAAATTCTCATTGAAATAAGCAGTAATATGTGCTTTCTAGCAAAATTAATCAAGGTTTCAAATATGACGTTAATCCTTGACCATCAGTCTTGAGAATTATAGTCTGCTGGTGCACTGCCACATATTTAAGCTTTCTTAAATATCACTTATTTTAGTGTGCTATAAATTTTAAAATATTTCTTTAGAATGTTATTTCTCCCTTTGCCTCACCATGACAATAACCTTAAGAAATATTAATTACTGCAGAACTTGCAGATAAACTTAATATAGTCAAACATTGTGTAAGGTTTTGTGTCATTTGCACCACAACATGGGTATGTATTAGTGGTGTCCTGGCAATGTTTATTACAGTGTAATTCAACATTTTTATTTTGCCTTTCAAAAAATGTCCTTCTTAATCCAACAGCAATAATCGAATGTTATTGTTTTTGAGACTCTATGCACTGCCATGGCTTCTAATCTGTATACTAATCCACAAACATGGAATATTAGCAATTTTAAATTACCACAATCAGACCATTTCTCCAAAAAAGACTACAGTTATTTTGTTTTAGTTTCAACCAAAGGGAACAAATTGTGTCTTTATTTGTATTCCTAGAATCCCAATGGTGTGAAAACAGGCCCTTCGGCCTAACAAGTCCACACCAACCCTCCAAAGAGTAACCAACCCAGACCCATTCCCCTACTCTATTACTGTACATTTACCTCTGACTAATGCACCTAACCAACACATGCCTGAACACTATGGTCAATTTAGCATGGCCAATTCACCTAACCTGCACGTCTTTGGATTGTGGGAAGAAATCGGAGCACCCAGAGGAAACACACGCAGGCACGGGGAGAATGTGCAAACTCCGCACAGACAGTCACCAGGCTGGAGTCAAAGCCGGGTCCCTGGCTGTGAGGCAGCAGTGCTAACCATTGTGCCACCTATGCAAGGGCATTTCTCACCCATGCCACTTTGGAACTTATAATGTGCAGAATTGATGAACATGCGTGCAAATTGGGTTTATTGCTATTATCTTGCCACTTGAAACAATATTTTTTTCCTTTCTTGGAAATCAATGTCAATCATTTAAGTAATCCCAATGATACTGATTCAGCTGTAATAAATTTTCTTTATTATTGCCGATGCCTTTCAAATGAAATATGCATTTTAGTTCTTTACTCTGCATTCTGAGTGTGTATTTAGTGTATGTGTTTGACATTTTCCAGGATATAATGTAGTTGTACGAATACCAATTGGTGCTACAAATATTGATGTGCGTCAGCACAGCTATTCAGGGAAACCAGAAGATGACAATTATCTTGGTAAGTTCACTTTGAAGGAATGTAAAATATTTTATTTAAACGTGTGTAATAACTTTGTCTGCTTATTGCTTATTATTAGCACATTGCATTGCCCACAGTGGGTCCTAAATCAGCTCTCCAACTATCTACTTTCATGTATTTTATGGTCTCACAGTTATTCTGTTGCTCACTCTGCCACTACTTAGCTCTCCCAGTCTGTCATAAGTCAAAGTCTGTTTATATTGTTTGTGTTGTATTTATTTTGATTCATGTGCCTTGGGTATTGTTGGTAATAAAAACCAACATTTGGAGGTTCTTGGTTATCTGTCAGTTTTCATTGTTCATAGTAGTGGTCATCCTGTATTGGCAGATAATAGGGATTTTATTGTAAATCAATAATGTTTTCCTCTCTGTATATTTCGGATCTTCATTTTTGACTAATTTGGTAAAAGAGGTCAATAATGGTGAATGATCATATTTTCACTTTTGAGGCATAGTGCCAACATGAAATAATACAAGATAAACTACATCATGTGATGTAAAGTTCAATCTAAGCTCTGAATCTCAGTAAACATCCTTGTTGTTGAAAGTACTATCTCTTTGAATGAAACTGCTGGAATAGTGGAGAATTGCAAACATTTTCATTTATTACTGTTACAGCTGGCAAAGAGCTGAAACTTTCTTTTCATCTGTTTGGAATGGATTTGAATTCCAGACTCTAATTTGACATGAGCTGAAAATGTGTTGCCGGAAAAGCGCAACAGGTCAGGCAGCATCCAAGGAGCAGGAGAATCGATGTTTCGGGCATGAGCCCTTCTTCAGGAATGAGGAAAGTGTATCCAGCAGGCTAAGATAAAAGGTAGGGAGGAGGGACTTGGGGGAGGGGCGTTGGAAATGCGATAGGTGGAAGGAGGTCAAGGTGAGGATGATAGGCCGGAGTGGGGGTGGGGGCGGAGAGATCAGGAAGAAGATTGCAGGTTAGGAAGGCGGTGCTGAGTTCGAGGGATTTGACTGAGACAAGGTGGGGGGAGTGGAAATGAGAAAACTGGAGAAATCTGAGTTCATCCCTTGTGGTTGAAGGGTTCCTAGGCGGAAGATGAGGCGCTCTTCCTCCAACCGTCGTGTTGCTATGGTCTGGCGATGGAGGAGTCCAAGGACCTGCATGTCCTTGGTGGAGTGGGAGGGGGAGTTGAAGTGTTGAGCCACGGGGTGATTGGGTTGGTTGGTCCGGGTGTCCCAGAGGTGTTCTCTGAAATGTTCCGCAAGTAGGTGGCCTGTCTCCCCAATATAGAGGAGGCCACATCGGGTGCAGTGGATGCCATAAATGATGTGTGTGGAGGTGCAGGTGAATTTGTGGCGGGCATGGAAGGATCCCTGGGGTCTTGGAGGGAAGTAAGGGGGGAGGTGTGGGCGCAAGTTTTGCATTTCTTGCGGTTGAAGGGGAAGGTGCCGGGAGTGGAGGTTGGGTTGGTTGGGGGTGTGGACCTGACGAGGGAGTCACAGAGGGAGTGGTCTTTTCAAAACGCTGATAGGGGAGGGGAGGGAAATATATCCCTGGTGGTGGGGTCCGTTTGGAGGTGGCGGAAATGACGACGGATGATACGATGTATATGGAGGTTGGTGGGGTGGTAGGTGAGGACCAGTGGGATTCTGTCCTGGTGGCGATTGGAGGGGCTGGGCTCAAGGGCAGAGGAGCGGGAAGTGGAGGAGATGCGGTGGAGTTCACCTTGAGCCCCGCCCCTCCAATCGCCACCAGGACAGAACCCCACTGGTCCTTACCTACCACCTCACCAACCTCCATATACAGCATATCATCCGCCATCATTTCCGCCACCTCCAAACAGACCCCACCGCCAGGGATATATTTCCCTCCCCTCCCCTATCAGCGTTCCGAAAAGACCACTCCCTCGGTGACTCCCTCGTAAGGTCCACACCCCCCACCAACCCAACCTCCACTCCCGGCACCATCCCCTGCAACTGCAAGAAATGCAAAACTTGCGCCCACACCTCCCCCCTTACTTCCCTCCAAGGCCCCAAGGGATCCTTCCATATCTGCCACAAATTCACCTGCACCTCCACACACATCATTTACTGCATCCGCTGCACCCGATGTGGTCTCCTCTATACTGGGGAGACAGGCCGCCTACTTGCGGAACGTTTCAGAGAACACCTCTGGGACACCCGGACCAACCAACCCAACCACCCTGTGGCGCAACACTTCAACTCCCCTTCCCACTCCACCAAGGGAATGCAGGTCCTTGGACTCCTCCATCGCCAGACCATAGCAACACGACGGTTGGAGGAAGAGTGCCTCATCTTCCGCCTAGGAACCCTCCAACCACAAGGGATGAACTCAGATTTCTCCAGTTTTCTCATTTCCCCTCCCCCCACTTTGTCTCAGTCAAATCCCTCGAACTCAGCACCGTCTTCCTGACCTCTCCGCCCCCACCCCCACTTTGGCCTATCACCCTCACCTTAACCTCCTTCCACCTATCGCATTTCCAACGCTCCTCCCCCAAGTCCCTCCTCCCTACCTTTTATCTTAGCCTGCTGGACACACTTACCTCATTCCTGAAGAAGGGCTCATGCCTGAAACGTCGATTCTCCTGCTCCTTGGATGCTGCCTGACCTGCTGCGTTTTTCCAGCAACACATTTTCAGCTCTGATCTCCAGCATCTGCTGTCCTCGCTTTCTCCTCTGATTTGACATGTTGATTGGGCTCAATAGAAGGCTGGCAGGAACATAATCAATACTCAGCACTGCCTGGATGGTGTTGGTATAGGAGTGGTTTTACAGTGATTCCTTCAAATTAAGTGAAGTTCAATACAGAAATCAGTAAAAGCAGCAGCACAACTTGACAAGATTATAAAGTGCACTAACAAAGTACTGAAGTGGAAATACTGGTGTTGCTTTATAGATGATTGGAATACAAAAGCAGAAAGGTGATGTTAAATTTCTGCAGAATCTTGGTTAAACTCTTGGAATACCGTGTGCAATTTTGATCGCCATATTAAAAACAAAATGTTAAATCATTGAAGTCAATGCAGAAGCATTTAACAAGGGTGTTAGCGGAATTGAGAATGTGCACCTATCAGATGGGAGTCGTGTCTCTACAATAAGAGAACTAACAGGCGATCTGATATGAATAAACTATTTTTGTTTGGGTGGTAATTGCTAACTGATTAGATGAAGAACTTCACAGGAAGTTTTAAATATGTTGCAGTGATAATTCAGAAGGTGTTATTATGTAGAGTGCTTGAAGCAGATAACATTGAGTGTTTGGGGGAGACTTGATGTCTACATGAAGAAGAAGGAAATAAATGAATATAGTGATGTGTTGGGGAGAGGTAATTAACATGACAGATGTACATTATAAAGATGTGGCACGGGGCAGATGGTTTACTTCTGCATTCTATACTATATGTAACTAAGTTTGTCACTCAATGGAGTGTTTGGAATATTTCACATATTTTCTAAATAGTTCCTGTTCTCCAGAAACATTTTGACATGTTTACATGATAGAGTTAGGTATATTACACGTATTGCAGAATAAGGCATTGAAAAATATGAACGTAAAAGTAAAAGGATATTTATTACCATGGTATTTAGTTAATCTTGCTGATGTGCTCAATATACTTCTGCTTGGAGAAATGGGTGAAGAATTTGAATCTTGTGGCTGATGTTTATTTACTTATTAATTTAAATGTTTTCAGCAGAAATTTAGTTTGATGTATAGGATTGCTTCATGTTGAGAATAGCTTAAAAGGAAGAAATACCATGACATTTTTACAATCTTGAAAAATTTGTGGGAGAACAGACATTATGAATATCAATAAATTAAATGTAACATCTATGAAAACTGAAGTTGGCTTTGTAGGATTTTTTTGGTCCTTATTTTACTTTTGTTAATAATATATTCACTAACCAGGCACAAAATGAGGGAAATCTACTTAATTATGTATTAACTAAATAAAAATGCACCTTTTGACTATAAAAAAAGGATGAATTAAGTTTTATGTAAGTCTGTTGCACATAAACATTAAGCTAAAGCCAATGTTTATGGTAGAACGTGAGATGGCAATACATCAGAATAGCCACGTCTGAAGGTAGTACCAGCATAGATGAGGGTTTCAGCAGCACGAGAACTGAGGCAGTGGTTGAGTCATGTAAAATCACAGAGTTGGTAGTAGTTCACTAAGTGAAACATTGGTATATCATCAAAAACTCATCTTCGGAGAAGTAGAACAGGAAGATAAAATAGCCTGGTCAGCCTCAATTGTTGCAATGGGGAAGGATAGAATCAATGGCTCTGTCATTAGCTGTGGAATGGAATTTTTGGCATTGAACAGGAGCAATTACTTCATTTTTCCCAGTATTTAATTGTAGGAAATGCCAGCTCATCCAATACTGGATGTCAGATTGCTGACAATTTCATCTCAGTGGACAAGTTGAAATGGTTGGTGGTGATATAGAACTGTGTGGTGTCTGAGTACATGCAAAACTGATTTGATTCTGGACAATTGTCATCAAAGGGGCAGCTAACATAAATGCTCTGGAGACAATGGTGGTACTGGTATGGGAGTGAACAGACATCGCAAGTGATCTTTAGCTACACTCAGATAAGGATGATACCTACTGCATAACAGTGAAGAGACAATGAAGGAGGGTGTATGATCAGTTTTGTCTAGGGCTGCAGATGGTTTGAGAAGGAAAGTGATGCATTGTTTGCCTTTGTCACCATCACATCAATGTCAGAAGTGCTATCCTGTAGGAAGGAACTTAAATGATCACAGAGTGGAATCTTGATTGGAAGGATTCAAACGTGGAGTTTATAAAGCATGAGGGCTGTGCACAAACAATGTTGAGAAGTGCTATTTTAGTCAAGTTGTTTACTTAGGTTTCTAAGTTTCTAATTTTATCAAACTAGACTGAGTTTTATAATTAAAGGGAAAAATTATTTTGCAGAGGTGTGCTTAAGCAGGCTTATTGTAGGATTAAGGAATGAAATATAAAGTCATGAGGGAAAATGGAAACCTTCATTATTAACATTCTTAGATATCAGTAGTTTTGGAATTCACTTTGATATCATGCTTTACAGCCAGCTACTCAGCCAATTGAGTCGCTTGTTTCATGACTTTTCCTGTTAGTGCTTGTTAATGTAGAGGTATATGTAATGAGCTCCTGCTGTTTTACATTTAACTGTTAGATCAAGTGCTTTTTATTTCCAACGTCTTTGTGCACCAGCTAGTTTTATGTTATCCAGAATTGTTTGTACCCGAAATAACATTGACCCTGTTTAAATAGCTTTATGCAATACATTATACAATAATTTTTTTAAACTTATGGTCTCTCTAGAATAGATTATTTCCTTTTCAAATGTGGATATTTCTAATTAAACCAAATTCATTATATTCCGCAATCAGATTTATGGGGAAATCTGACAGTGTGCAATGTAAAAGTAGTGATTTAATGTATCCAATCAAATAATCTTTGTTTTCTTTCCAAATTACAGGTCTTTGGTATTTTAAGAATAAAGATATATTATGAAACTGAAGTCAGTTTGATATTTATATGGAATCCACTTGTTTTCATTGCTTAATATAATCAGCAAAATTTGACGTGAAAGTATGTTAGCAAAATGATCTCTGTTTATTTAATGATGTACAAAAAAATGTCTGCACATTTGCTAGATGATATTGACTGAACTTATTTTAAAATCTTTAGATTTGCTTACCTCTGAAAAGGATTTACATGAGTCACCTCTGACTACTGAACAGAATGGGATATTTAAAACTCGGTTACATAGATGTATGCAGTGAACTTGCACTTTTCATAGAAAATTAAATTCACACTTACATAATAGATATATTGTAGTTTTTTAAAAAAGAAAACATGGTATCTATGCATCACTGGCCTGGCCAGCATTTGTTACCCATTCCCAAATGCTTCGTGTGAACTGCCTTCTTGAACCATTGTAGTCCATCTGATACAGTGCAGTTAGGAGCAGACTTCCAGGATTTGACTCAGCAACATTGAAGAAATTGTGGTATTATAATCATGTATGGCTTGGAGGGGAGCATTCAGAGGATGGCTTTCTTGCAGTATTTGCAGTTCTTGTTCTTCTAGATGTAGACTTTGCAAGTTAGGAAGGAGCTGTTGAAGGAAGCTTGGTAACTTGCTGTGGTCCATTTTGAATATGGTATACACTGCTGCCTCTATTAATAGCAGAGAGAGAAAATGTTTAAGGTAGTGGCTGAGGGAGTGATCAAACTCCCTGTTTTGGCCTGGATGGTATTAAACTTCTTGAGCGTTGTTGGAGTTCACTCAGACAGGCAAGTAGAGAATATTCCATCATATTTCTGGCTTGTACCTTGTAGATGATGGAGAGGCTTTGAGAACACAGGAGGTGTACTTAATTGCTGCTGTACTCAGTGTTTAGCTGGCTTTTCTGCTTTAGTTTCTAGTCAGTGATAACTTCTACATGTACTTGGTTGAGATTCAATTCTGGTAATGCTGTTGAATGTCCGGGGTAAATGTTTGGATTCTCTCTTGTTGGAGATGGTCATTACTTGGTGTGAATATTTCTTATCATTTCTCAGCCAGACCTCTAAACATATATAATCATTATCTGCGAAAGATAGGGACACATACTTCCCACGGATACTAAAAGCACAGATATCACTCCTACATACCGCAAAAGGATTGTGATTGGTTTACTGAGGCACACTGGACGACTCAATGGGAAACTAAAAAGCCAAGGTTTGGGGCTGACTTTGCAAGTATGGGAATCTTGTGGGGGACAAAACTGTGAATAATGAGTGTTTACTTCCTCCAGTACCATGAGTTCTTATTAAGTAACCTTACATGCAACTTATTCAAATTTTTCTTTGGAAATTCAGATACATTGCATCCACTGATTCCCATTTATCTATCCTCCTCATTACATTCTCAGAGAATTCTAATAAGTTAATCAGGCCTGATTTTCCCTTCATGAAGCCATTCTGACTCTGCTCAATCATATTATGCATTTCTGAATACTTTTGTTATTACAGCCTTTACAATAGACCCTAACATTTTCCCAGTGACAATGCTATGCTAACTGGCCTATAGTTACCTTTTGTCTCCTTCACTTTTTAAAATAAAGGTAGAGGATTGCAGCAAACATATGAGAATACTAGCTTCCCAGACGTTTGTTTGTCCAAACCTGTGTAGGATCCTTATTGGGTGAGAGAAGTAATTCAGCTTGAGGGATCCAAAGAACACTGCATGATTCTGCACAAATCCAAATGTTAAACTGTTGTCACACCCTTGATTGTCCTTCACTACCAGTGAAGCCTATTGAGCCAGCTATTTCCTGCTGTGTGGATTACACTTTAAGCCCTGAAGCTGCTTATTCATTTTGCTGCCACCTGGTTGTACAAGTGGGATTCTCCATTTTAGCTTAATTCAGGATGAAAGTGGAAAGTGTCAATGGGTTAGCCAGTTTCTTGCATGACAGCAATGAATAGAAATGCAGCGGAAAGCAAAAACTTCTGTTTCATTGCTAATGGTGCAAACTTTTAAGAATTTCTCGTGGATTGGAATTTTCTTTTCCCTGACTGGCAGGTGAGAGGCTGGTGTCACATCAAACTCAGCAGGCGCATCCCTCCCCCCATCCCTAAAAATGTCTAAACTTTTACACAAAGCATGGGAAATGACAAGTTTCTGACCCACTCATGGGCCTATTGAGCCCCTAAATGGTCATTTCACCCCAGCTGGTGTTTTGTTTATGGTGGGGAGACACCCACACCAATCAGGAAGCTCAGTGACTATAACAACGCAATCTGGTGTTGGGCCAGATTTGCCAGCATTGGAGACCTCATCAAGGGCATTTCACATCCCTATCTTCACTCTGATCCCTTGATCTGGGTCCCACCTTCCTCCATTCACCTCCCACTTCCCACTTACCCTTCCCCTTGACCTCTAGCGTTGAACCTGTCTACCTGTCCTGAATCCTCAGCATTAGACACTGGAAAGACAGAGCTGCTGGGCAATTGGATTGGCTGACAGGTCCCTAAAGTAGGACCTGCGTTTGTGATAGGAATAGAAGTTTCATCTTAAAACAATTCACGCTGCTCAGATTGTTCAATGTTGTGCAGTAGCCATCAGGATTGTAGTACATTCCCCACCAACCTTTTGGACAATAGGTCCAGGGACCTTTGCAAATTCTGTAATATTCAAGTGAAATATTCTGTAATGTTATTGTTAAAAAATGTAATGAATCAACTTTATTTTTGAGAAGAGAAAACAAAAATAAAGTAGGGCCTGGACAGAGACAATAGTGGGCTGTGAACTACATTTTCTTCTCATACTTCATTGGAAGGCAAATGGATTTTCTTGCAAAGTTTAATAATCTCTGGTCCAAAGTTAAACATGACAGTACACCGATTTATAACTTAAATTGTTATGAATGCATTTATATTCACAGATTCATCCCTATAGAGTCATAATCGAAGCAATTTAATACCTATACACATCTTGTTTGCTCATTTAGCCAATCCATTTAAATTAAAACTTGCTATAAAAATCCATAAAGTACTATACTCCTAGAAATACTAGAAGATAAATCACATTGTATAACATTGAAAGTGAATGGCTGTAGTGCAATAGCTCCAGTAATTAACAAATCTGAGTGTTCAATTTTTACTGATGTTTGAACATAACAGAATCAATGAAATTGTTTTGCCCATTTGTGATTCATAAGCACAGAAATGATATTAGTCAACCGAAATGCAATGTTTCCAGTTAATCAAATGACATGGTTATTCTGATCATTCATAAAACTAAACAAATAAGTACAGTATACATACTTATAGGAGAATAATTATCTAAACAAGCATGTGGTAAACAAGCACAATCTTCATAGAGTATAATAGTATAAAAGCATCCATTTTGCAAATGTAATAACTTGTTGTGGTTAGGACAATAGCAACTATTTAGCAGTTTAAAGGGAATGTTGCATGACTTTGTATTTACCTAGAGGTGCAAAGCTCTGCATTTTTTTCCTCTTCCTTGAACTTGTTGGCTGCAGTGGTATTAGTCACTTGAACAATTGTACTGAGGCTATAAAGTCCAGGAACATTTGCTTCCTTTCTGTTCAGAAGTGGCTTGCTTCAATATGTTATAACCCCAACTTTGTGCACTGTTAAAATCATGATGTTCAAATGTTGTAGCCTCTTCAGCTTCCCCAGATACAGTTTTCACTACTGGGACAAATATTATACCTTATTCCTGCACATCAGTAGTTCTATTTCTGTTTCTCTTTTGTTGTTTAGATGAAAGAGATTTAATTACGTAACAATGAATGAAATGGTTCAAACTCAGGAAATAAGCTGAAAAATCACATTAGTGTGAAGTTGTGTGATGTGTTACTGATTCACAGGAAACTGCTTTCTAGGACAAAGCTTTAAATTCCCACAGGACTTGTTAATTATTTGCCCCTTCTTTAATTAAGATTGAATGTGTAGGTGGGAAAAAGCAGACAGGAAGCTGTTTAATTATATCTAACATTATCATACCATATAGAAACGGAACAGCTTGTGAAAATCTGTATAGAATACATTTGACTCATATATAATATTTATAATATTTATGGATCTTCAAGATCTTTTGCAAGTTACGTTCATACATTTGTATTCTCATTGCATTTCATTTTGCAGCTTTGGCTAACAGTCGAGAAGAATTCCTTTTAAACGGAGATTTTGTGGTCAGCATGTTTAAAAGGGAAATTAAAGTTAGAGGAGCTGTAATTGAGTATAGTGGCTCTGATAATGGTGTGGAAAGAATCAACTGTACTGATCGGATTGAGGAAGAACTGATAGTTCAGGTAAATCAACATGCATGGTTACATTCTGTGCATTATATTGTCATTTGTTATACATTTTCATGAACAATCAAACAATTTATTTTAATACTGTATTCAAGGTTTTGTCTGTGGGAAATCTATACAATCCTGACGTGCGTTACTCATTCAACATTCCCATTGAAGATAAAGTACAGCGATTTTTTTGGGATCAGTTTGGCCCTTGGCAGGATTGCAACAGACTTTGCCAAGGTAAAATTTATTGGAATTCATACTTAAACAATCAAAACATTTGTGCCTGTTTATATAATTGGTTACTTGTTGATAGTTTTGAATCGTGTTCCAGGAGATAATTTTAATATATTCACTTTTTTCATGGATGTTCTCTAACATGACGCTGTATTTCAATAGGCGAAAGGAAGAGAAGACCAATTTGTACCAGAGAAAGTGATCGGCTGGTAGTGTCTGATCAGAGATGCGATCAAACTCCACGCCCAGCTCCTTTAACTGAATCATGCAACACAGACTGTGAAATACGGTGTGTGTTTTTCTAGATTTGTCTTCCTGTCAAAATTATTTTCATGGGGATTAAGAGATGACTTCTAATTTTTCTTACTAACATAACATTAACACTATTATATGTTGTAGAGTCATACTAGAGTTTTGGAAACAGACCCCATGGTCCAACCAGTCCCTGTCAAACGTATTCCCAAACTGAACTAGTCCCATCTTCCTGCTCCTGATCCATATCCATCCAAACCATTCCTATTCGCATACTTATCCAAGTGTATTTTAATTGTTGTAATTGTGCCCACAACTTATTCCACACGCAAACCACCCTCAGTGTAAAAAATTTGTCCCTCATTTCTTTTTTAAATCTCTCTCCTTTCATCTTAAAAAAAAATGTGCCCCCTAGTCTTGAAATCCACTATCCTAGGGAAAAGACGCTTTCTGTTATCTTTACCTATACCCCTCATGATTTATAAATCTCTATAAAGTCACCACTCAACTGCCTATGCTCCAGTGAAAAATGTCCCAGCCTATCAAGCCTTTCTTTGTAACTCAAACCTTCCATACCTGGCATGAACCTCGCAAGCAAACACAAAAATTGCTGAAAAGGCTCAGCAGGTCTGGTGGCATCTCTGAGGAGAAATCAGAGTTAATGTTTTCAGGTCCAGTGACCCTTCCTCAGAACTGATGGTAGCTCAGAAAAAGTTAGTTTATATGCAGAAGATAGGGTGGAGGGAGGGGTTAAGGAGTAAACAATGGGGTGAGGATAGAGCCCAAAGAGAGAAAACAACAGTTGGACAGATATCCTGGTAAATTTCTTTTGAGCCCTCTCCAGCTTAATAACATCCACAACTATTTATTCACTCACGGGACATGAGCATCACTGGCTACAGAGGAACCTCGATTATTCGAATGACACATGCGGGGAGTATTTTGTTTGGATAATTGAATATTCGGATAATCAAATGCCAGATAACACAGTTTAGCCAAGCATCGGGACCTTGCGATCTTGTCTAAATAATCTGAAATGTAAATAATTGAATGCTGGATAACCAAGGTTCCTCTGTGTAAACCTGTCTATTAATTGGCCTACTAAGGTCTCCAATGAGTCTAAGCGAGGGAAGGTTAGCTGATACCTCACCCATCCGCTCTTATTATTGAGTCTAAGCAAGAAATCCACTAGTGGGCAGGCTGTAAATTTCTTGCATGAATTCAAGTTCCACGTATTTCTGATGATACGACTTCTCTAGAGCACTCCCCTAAGCTGAGTTGTCAGATGGCTTGCTCAACATCCACTGTCATATGGGCTTTCACTTTTACATTCACCATAAAATTCACTCCAGCACTCCAAGACCCCACATTTCCTTGCATCTCACATTCTTTTTCTTGCATCTGTCATGAAATGAATCCTGTCAAAAACAGGTGAGAACCTTATGAAAATATTCAAATCACAGTCTTGTCTTATTAATTGCTACTAAATGTAGACAGGCAATACCTGTCACAATGTCTGGACTCCCCAGCACACTTCACATTTGAAATTGAGTCATAAATGTCAGGTAGGAAACGTAGCAATCAGTGTCCACGTTTACCAAAGAAATGTTATGATGTTGCTTGTACAGGACTCTGAGGAGGACAAATGGAATGTTGTTTTAAGTATTGAATTTGAAAACTTGTGTCTCCAAAAGTGAGGCATCCATCACCCTCCTTGCCACAATTCCTTGGTGCATGACCTTGATTCTATGCTGAACTCTCTGGATAGGACCTCAACCAACAGTCTGCTGCTGAGGAGGTGAGCTGCCCCTCAGTGCTCACTGAAAATCATTTTCATGCGCGTTGCATCTGAAAATAAGCATTATCATTTAAAACACAGTGCATAGCTTTAGTGATAGATAAATACTGCAGGTAATTGTTTCTATCAGTTGCAAATGTGCAAAGGTAATAAGCAATGCACCATACAGAAGATATCCAACCTAGTTTTAAACATTTTTAAACAACCTCGTATGTCACATGTCAGGAGGGACTTGAACCCGCTCTGCAACATGAGCCTATAACCAATTCAGTTCTAGCTTGGATTGTCCAAGCTAATTAATGTATTATGCTGCTTACTCTCAAACAGATGGCATATTGCCAGAAAAAGCGAATGCACAGCCCAATGTGGACCTGGCTATCGAACCTTGGATATTTACTGTGCAAAATATAGTAGATCGGAAGGAAAGACCGAAAAAATAGATGAGACATACTGCAGCTATCAACCAAAGCCAGATAATAAGGAAGTGTGTCATGGAGATTGCAATGTAGGAGGCTGGCAATATTCATCATGGTCAGAGGTAAGCTATTTCCCGAACTGCACTCAATGCAGAATAGCTCTAATTATTATATAGTAATATGATGGAAAATGTAATTACATTTAATTTCTTGATATAACAGACACCAGAAACTGTATTTTAATGTATGGCCATGTTTCTGATAATGTTCCAGAACTATTTTTGACTTTGATTTCTAACACCCATCAGCAGATAAATCACCTCAAAACATGTCGTTGTGTCGTTGAAATTGCCATGCAGTTCTTATTATTCAAAGAAAAGCGGGTTGAACACTTTTCATAAAGATATTGCTCCATAAAGAAAACAAATTTGTGCAAGTAAAATGTGAACTTTAATCAGTGTTTGTGTTTGGAATAAAAGCACAGTTGTACAGTATGTATGTACTACCCTGCTCATCTGTACAGGGTTGTTATTTTGATAAGTTAAAACAAAAGTACCATTAGTAGGTTTCAGTTGGCTTTTAAATGGTTTCTTAAGCTTAGCTTTGTTTTGAAAACAGGTCATTTATGTTTAAAGCACTTCACTGGAGTTAGTTGCTGCATATTTTACCTCCTATGCAAGTGACTAATGTTGATACTCGAGAGTAAATTATCAGTGTCTGACATGCAGATCACTGGAAAATTATGGACATGAAGTCATGGACAATAAATGTGTAATTCTTTATGGAATGTGGGCATTTTTGGCAAGGCCAACATTTATTGTCATCTTTACTTTCCTTTGACGAGGTGGTGATGAGCCACATTTGTCCTTTGTGAACCTGAGTAAATAATACCCCACACCAGAAGTACACAATCATAAAATATACGAAGAGTAGAAATTGCCCAAAGCTGACTCTTTATCTATGTCTTAGATCAGACCTTTACATACAACACTTCCTTCATGTTTCTCATGTGAAATTTAAATGGAACAAAAGGTTGAGTGTTGATTCCAAAGAAGAGTTACTATAATTCAAGAGTTTTCTATGTACACCTGCTCTTATTTATGTGCAGATGAATAGCAACATTGATGTGGTGGAGTAGAGTAGTGCTGGAAAAGCACAGCAGTTCAGGCAGCATCCGAGAAGCAGGAAAATCGACATTTTGGCCAAAAGCCCTTCATCAGGAATACAGGCAGAGTGCCTGAAAGGTGGAGAGATAAATGAGAGGAGGGTGGGGATGGGGAGAAAGTAGCATAGAGTACAATAGGTGAGTGGGGGTAGGAATGAAGGTGATAGGTCAGGGAGGAGGGTGGGGGAAGGTAGCAAAGAGTACAATGGGTGGATGGGAGTGGGATGAAGGTGATAGGTCAGAGAGGAGGGTGGAGTGGATAGGTGGAAAGGAAGATAGGCCAGTAGGACAGGTCATGGGGACGGTGCTGAGCTGGAAGTTTGGAACTGGGGTGAGGTGGGGGAAGAGGAAATGAGGAAACTGGTGAAATTGATGCCCTGGGGTTGAAGTGTTCCGAGGAGGAAGATGAGGCGTTCTTTCTCCAGGTGTCTGGTGGTGAGGGAGTGGCGGTGAAGGAGTCCCAGGACCTGCATGTCCTCGGCTGAGTGGGAGGGAGAGTTGAAATGTTGGGCCACAGGACGGTGTGGTTGATGGTGCAGGTGTCCCAGAGATGTTCCCTAAAGTGCTCTGCTAGGAGGCGTCCAGTCTCCCCAATGTAGAGGAGACCGCATCGGGAGCAACGGATACAATAAATGATATTGGTGGGTATGCAGGTAAAACTTTGATGGATGTGGAAGGCTCCTTTAGGGCCTTTGATGGAGGTGAGGGAGGAGGTGTGGGCGCAGGTTTTGCAATTCCTGCGGTGGCAGGGGAGGGTGGGTTGTTGGGGGGTGTGGACCTGACCAGGTAGTCTTTGCAGAAGGCGGAAAGGGGTGGGGAGGGAAATATATCCCTGGTGGTGGGGTCCGTTTGGAGGTGGCGGAAATGTCGGTGGATGGTTTGGTTTATGCGAAGGTTGGTAGGGTGGAAAGTGAGCACCAGGGGGGTTCTGTCCTTGTTACAGTTGGAGGGGTGAGGTCTGAGGGCGGAGGTGTGGGATGTGGACAAGATGCGTTGGAGGGCATCTTCAACCACGTGGGAAGGGAAATTGCAGTCTCGAAAGAAGGAGGCAATCTGGTGTGTTCTGTGGTGGAACTGGTCCTCCTGGGAGCAGATATGGCGGAAGCGGAGAAGTTGGCAATACGGGATAGCATTTTTGCAGGAAGTAGGGTGGGAAGAGGTATAATTCAGGTAGCTGTGGGAGTCGGTAAAAAATGTCGGTGTCAAGTCGGTCATCATTAATGGAGATGGAGAGGTCCAGGAAGGGGAGGGGGATGTCACAGATGGTCCAGGTAAATTTAAGGTCAGGGTGGAATGTGTTGGTGAAGTTGATGAATTGCTCAACATCCTCGCGGGAGCACGAGGTGGCGCCAATGCAGTCATTAATGTAGCGGAGGAAGAGGTGGGGAGTGGTGCCGGTGTAATTAGGGAAGATGGACTGTTCTACGTAGCCAACAAAGAGACAGGCATAGCTGGGGCCCATACAGGTACCCATGGCTACCTCTTTGGTCTGGAGGAAATGGGAGGATTCGAAGGACACCCGCACCAATCAACCACACTGCTCTGTGGCCCAACATTTCAACTCCCCCTCCCACTCTACCGAGGACATGCAGGTCCTGGACTCCTTCACTGCCGCTCCCCCACCACCAGAAGCCTGGAGAAAGAAGCCTCATCTTCTGCCTTGGAACACTTCAACCCCAGGGCATCAATGTGGACTTCACCAGTTTCCTCATTTCCCCTTCCCCCACCTCACCCCAGTTCCAAACTTCCAGCTCAGCACCGTCCCCATGACCTATCCTACCTGCCTATCTTCTTTTCCACCTATCCACTCCACCCTCCTCTCTGACCTATCACCTTCATCCCACCCCCATCCAGCTATTGCACTCTTTGCTACCTTCCCCCACCCTCCTCCCTAACCTATCACCTTCATCCCTACCCCCACTCACCTATTGTACTCTATGCTACTTTCTCCCCACCCCCACCTTCCTCTCATTTATC
The DNA here is from genome assembly GCF_047496795.1 of Chiloscyllium punctatum. Classification (NCBI taxonomy): domain Eukaryota; kingdom Metazoa; phylum Chordata; class Chondrichthyes; order Orectolobiformes; family Hemiscylliidae; genus Chiloscyllium; species Chiloscyllium punctatum. The sequence continues at coordinate 43,146,777 of NC_092750.1, read as the reverse complement.
TCTCCACCCTTCAGGCACTCTGCCTGTATTCCTGATGAAGGGCTTTTGCCCAAAATGTTGATTTTCCTGCTCCTCGGATGCTGCCTGAACTGCTGTGCTTTTCCAGCACCACTCTACTCCAGAATCTGGTTTCCAGCATCTGCAGTCATTGTTTTTACCAACATTGATGTGGTGGAAGATTAATTACATAATTAATTTGTAAACAAAATCAAGCATTTATTAATGCATGCTTTTTTTCTCTTCATATTTTCTTCATACACACTTTATTGATAGTGTTTGTATAAATGACATTTTTGAGTATGGAGATGATGATGCATAATTATCCTATGCCCAGTCTCACTAAGGCAGGCAGCACAGATGTTCCATGCTGCTGACTTATTGTGATGATTTAAGGATACAGTCCAGTACAAATTACATTGCTGGCTAATTAACTGCTCAACAGAGGGCTCTCCAGAATCAGTGGCTAGACAATGTACAGCTTGCCTGGCTGTCTTAAAGGCAGTCCACACTATTTAAAGGGTAAGTGTACTCATGAAAGGAAAGTTACTGAGACATTTTATGAAGGCTTAGCTCAACAGTCAAGGGATACAAAGGGAGCGAAATGCCAGAGAGGGAGGGATCTCGGTTTTGGATGTGCTATCAGAGGCTTTTTGATGCAGCTGGAAAGGAGGAGTGAGGCTGCCTTTTCAGTCAGGATGCCTTCAAGTCACATAATGAGATGTGACTGGAATGGGAACTGGTAGCTAGGAAGGTCAATTCTGGGATTTGACCCCAAATAACAAGTTGCATAGCTGGAAAATATTCAGAGAACTCACATGAGTCGTCACAGTCATCTTCATAGGTGATATGACATCCTTTGCCGCTGCTTAATATGACATAGCCCAACACTCACTTTTCAACAATGAGGGTTCCTAGTTAATGCTCAGGGGTTCAACCTTTCCTTGTACATTTCGCAATGTTGCCAGGCTCACATTCACTTCTCGCTCCATACCTTTAGCTTTCAGCAATGACAGACATGTTTCCCACACTCACTGGCATTCTTCCCTCCAATACTGAACAGGGTGTCTCTCAATCGAGGGAACTGGAAAGACCCAGCAGGGCAGAGGCACACCTACATTTCCTCAGCCCTTTGGAGGATGCAGAATATTGCATCACTGGGCTAAATGTGGCAGAGGCCATTGTACCCAGTGTCACTGAAAACCTTCAAGACTATGGCACACACCTGCTTTTTGTATAACTTAAAATCCCTTGTCATTCATCTTTTTATCTGGTATGAACTGCAAGCAGTGGATGATGTGACTGTGGGCCTCTTACTTTCCATTCCACATCTCTTCCCTTATTCCATCCTACCACTCAGTAATATTGCTTTCAGATGCCCAAAGAACAGCCAGCTGACCCACCAGTGGCCCCTCATCATGAAGGGTGAGAGCTGCACCTGACTTCATTGAAGAAACACCATCACCAGATTTGACATTTGTAGTCACCAACACAGGTTTTGTCCCTGTACAATGTTTAGGGGATGGTATAGAGTTGGGATCAATGCATGGCATATCATTAGACAGGAACAGGCTGTAACCAGGCCAAGGAGGAAAGGCAGTTCCTGTGCCAACTCACTTGAAGGCAAGGTCACAGGCGAGGTCTGCTGTAGAGGGTTTGGGTGTGAATTTTGATAGGGTTGTGAACAGTAGAATGCTATTGAACATCCTCACAAAGAAACTTGGTACATTTGAAAACGTAACACAGCCCCTATTATAAGTGTTAAGGAGCATGAGAAGTCCATTCCAATTGGCACAGGGTTTCTTGTACAGCAATAGACCAAGTCTTTCAAGCATGGAGATGGTGGCAAATTCTGTGACCGAACTTATGAACCCAGTGTTGAGAACCATATATTGGAATTGGTCCTTACTCACAGTCACACACTCTGTCAGCTTCCATAACAGCACAGGCTTCCCAACATCGCAATACTGGAAGTTCAGAGTGAGGTTGTGAGCATGATGTTAGTTGCTGTGCAAGCTCAGCTTGATGACATGTAAGCTCAGACTGATGCCCTCAGCCTGTGGACGTCAATGTTCAAAGAGACTTTCATGTTCTCCTCCATAAAAAAACCAGGATTACTGAGATGTGTCTCAGGCTGTGCATCCATGCTGCACAAAGCTGCATTCATGTAACACCATTGCTCTGCCAGTGCTCCTGCTGTTGCCCCCACTGCAGGCAAGGCTGGGGGCAAGAGATCAGCTGCAGTCTCTGCTGGTGAGAGTCATAAGCAATGATAGAATCTAATTCATGACTGGTGCATCCTTCACAAGGGATGTTATTGCACCAAATATACCAGAACTATATGAGCACCAGGCTTTACTTTGTCATTTAAGTAAACTTCAGAATTTTTGCTGCAGAAATTCAATTAATTTAAATGCACATGATATAACTTTAGGAATTCAGTACAAAGTTAATCTAATGTCTGTTTATTTATGCAAGTGTTCGAAGAGTTGTGGTGGTGGTTCAAGAAGGCGGAATGCTGTTTGTGTCAATTCTATGGGGACTGTTCTTGGCGATAGTAAATGCAGTCAGCAAGAAAAGATGACTGTTCAGCGATGCAATGAATATACATGTCCTGTGTGGAAAACAGGTGAATGGTCAGAGGTTAGTTAGATTTATTTCTTGATGTTTTCTTGGGAACGTTTGGTCACATAATCTGCATTCTTTAATACTTTGTTCCAATGAAGCTGCAACTTGATTTGTTAACCTAAGCCCATAATGCTGAATTTCCCTTTCTCACTCAGCTGCTTACAGTTTGAAGGATATATTTTCCTTTGGGGCCCCCTACTGGGTACCTGTTGTGCTGCATATTTGTTGTGTGTTGCACCTGCAGGGAAAATATTGGGCTGAATTTTGCCACCGTAGTTTTTAAAATCAGGCAACATTTTTTTTGCCCCACTGTCTCCAGTTAAAGGTGGCGTCCTCTTGGTTTAGTCATCTGCAAGGTAGACAATTAAGAACACATAGCTGGGAATCAGTAATAAATTAAGGATAATTCACTCTGTCCTCTTTTGTGCTTATCGCCTCAGCAGCACTCTGACTCAGCCATTTTCTCCACTGAAAGTTCAGATTACATGCTACCATCATGGCAGTCAGACTTCCTGCTCTGCACTTGCCTCCTGTGAAGTAGTGAGTTATATGCATTGCTTTGTCTCCATTTGCTACTTGGCTAATGGCTGACTCACTAACAAGTTCAATCAACTTCTTACCACTGCTAGGTGGAACCTAAGACTTCTAAACTGCTTCTGTGAGGCTAAGAAACAATTCCTCTATCCTACCCCCACTCTCCTGGTATCTCCAAATAGCATGATCCAACCACTTTGATTAGCCTACATACTGCAGCAATGGCCTTCCTTGGGCTAGAAAGCTGGACAGAAAACAAGAAACAACAATGCAACAGTAGCTGAGAGACCTCCAACCGGAAAGTCTTCTGATCCTAAGATTGCCCTGATCACTGGATGGGAGCAAATGAGAAACATCTGAGCAACGTTAGCTTGGTCTCCAATTTTGTCTTGGTTTACATTGCCAATGCAGTCTTTTATTAGGTGATTCGAACAATGTATTTTTGATACATTTTGTAAACTGTTTTTCTGGTTATAACCATTATGGTTAATCTGGTAGTTACATGATCAATAGAGCTGCACCTATACACCCCTGAACACTATGGGCAATTTAGCATGACCAATTCACCAAACCTGCACATCTTTGGAGAGGACACAAAATGTTTAGTCATGAAGACAGAACTTATTACATTGAACTTGTTTGCACTGCAGAAAATAAACCTTAAGAAAACATGACTAGAACTTGAGAGGTTTGAGGTACAGTTAATATACTTAAATGAGTTTTTGATTTTTAACTGCACAGAGCTAGAGGAGAGGTGACCAAGAATACAGGTGAAGGCAGAGCAGTAGACATTGTCTATATTGACTTTAGTAAGGTTAGATCACAGGAGATCCAAGGAGAGCTAGCCTATTGGATACAAAATTGGCTTGATGGTAGGAGACAGAGGGTGGTGGTAGACGGTTGTTGTTTAGACTGGAGGCCTGTGACGAGCGGCATGCCTCAAAGATCAGTGCTGGGTCTACTGCTGTTCTTCAATTATTTAAACTATCGGGATGAAAATATAGGAGGTATGGTTACTAAGTTTGTGGATGACACCAAAATTGATGGTACAGTGAAGAAGTTTAATCGAAGAATACAACACGATCTTAATCCCCTGAGATGAAGAAGGGCAAATGGAGTTTAATTCAGATAAATGTGAGGTTTTGCATTTTGGTAAGACAAACCAGGGTAGCATTTATACCGTTACTGGTAGGGTCCTGCGGATTGTTGTTGAACAGCGACCTGTAGGGGTGCAAGTACATACCAAAGAGATTGCATGATTCCAATTGAAACTCACTACCTTAGAGTCCCTTTTGTGTTAAGCAATGGTGTTTGTTAGAGTACAGAAGGTACAATGGAATATGAGCCGAGCTATTCTATATACCTGAGGACCATTCTTTTAATAAGACAAAATATTGGCTCACTTGCTTTCTACTGGTGGTGTGCTTTGGCTGTGAGTAATGCACCTCTGTTATGATGGCACACTCGCAGTATGGAAACAGTAAATCAACAGTCTCACAATTCCAAAAATATGGTACTAATCTTTACGAAGGTTTGATTTTTAAAAATTTGATTTATTATTTTCACATATACCGAGATACAGTGAAAGGTATTAAATGCACACTAACCAGACAAATCATACCTTACATAAGTACATCAGGGTAATAGAACAGAATGCAGGTTACAGGTTACAGCTACAGAGCAGAGAAAGATCCATTTTAATATATAGAGTCATAGACCATGGAAACAGACCCTTCAGTCCAACTTGTCCGCGCCATCCAGATATCCCAAACCAATCTAGTCCCACCTGCCAGCACCCAGCCCATATATTCATATTCATATACCCATCCAGACGCCTTTTAAATGTTGCAATTGTATGTTGCCTCCACCACTTCTTCTGGCAGCTCATTCCATACATGTACCACCCTCTGTGTGAAAAAGTTGCTCCTTAGGTCTCTTTTATATCTTTCCCCTCTCACCCTAAACCTATGCCCTCTAGGTCTGGACTCCCCGACCCCAGGGAAAAGACCTTGTGTATTTATCCTATCCATGCCCCTCATGATTTTATAAACCTCTATAAGGTCACCCCTAAACCTCCAACACTACAGGGAAAACATCCCTAGCCTATTCAACCTCTCCCTATAACTCAAATCCTCCAACTCTGGCAACATCCTTGTAAAATCGTTTCTGAGCCCTTCCAAGTTTCACAGCATCCTTTCAATAGGAAGGAGACCAGAATTGCACGCAATATTCCAAAAATGGCCTAACCAATGTCCTGTACAGCTGCAACATGACCTCCCAACCACTATATTCAATACTCTGACCAATAAAGGAATGCATACCAAACGCCTTCTTCACTATCCTATCTACCTGTGACTCGACTTCAAGGAGCTATGAACCTGCACTCCAAGGTTTCTATGTTCAGCAACACTCTCCAGCACCTTATCATTAAGTGAATAAATCTTATTCTGATTTGCTTTTCCAAAATAACAGCACCTCGCATTTATCTAAATTAAACTCCATCTACCACTTCTCAGCCCGTTGGCCCATCTGATCAAGATCCCATTGTAATCTGCAGTAACTTTCTTTACTGTCCACCCCACCTCCAATTTTGGTGTCATCTGCAAATTTACTAACTACACCTCTTAAACTCGCATCCAAATCATTTATATCAATAATGAGAGGTCCATTCACAAGTCTGATAACAGCAGGGAAGATGCTGTTCTGGGGGTTAATGGTGATGTTATTATGGAAAAAGCCAAATAATGCAACATTAGATTTAGTTTAAAACAACACTTGCAATTATATAAAGCCTTTCAAAATCTAAATTGTTTTATAGCAAATGCAGTATTTTTGAAAATATGTACTCTGTAGTGGGAGGAGTAGCAGCCGGTTTGTACTCAGCTAGCTTCCAAAATCAGCGAGGCAATAATACCCAGATAATTAGTTTCTGCAATGGTGATTGAGAGATAATGACTGGCCAGGATACCAAGGTTAATGTCTGCTGCAGTTATTCAACATAGTGCCAGATGATATTTAAACCCACTTTAGAGGGCAATGAGGCCTTGGTTTAACATCTCAATTAACAGATGGTACTTCTGACAATAGTATTGTGATATTACATTACAGTGTCAACTGAGAGTGTTGTGCTCAAGCTCTGGAGTGAAATTTAAGACTATTACTTCCTGACCCCGAAGCAAGAGTATGCTATCCTCTGAGCCATGGTTAATATTTTTGTTTATTAAACTATCAAACCTAAAATATTTGTAGACAGTGCCCTACCACCTATGAGACAAACTAAGGCACTTCTGTTGTTTCAGTACATCTTCCTAGACTGTGAAAATATCTGTCCTTATTTCTGTTGGAGTAGGTTTAGCTTTTGTAATAGACTTATTTGCATCTAGGTACCTTTTAATGCAGTAGATAATGCAAAATACAATGAAAATAGCTTGCGATCAGTTATTCAAAAACTCCAAAGAATCACCCTGATAACACAGTGTTTAATGTTTATCAATTGTTGCTTGAAGATGATTGTTAACCTTTATACTAAAGTACAATAGAGCAAATTGCTGGATATTTTAACGTTATCTGGAACTGCAGTAAATTTGCTGACATCCATAAACATTCACAATGTATCTGAGTTTATACTTTCACTATATTTGCTTGTATAGAAAATTATTTCTGTACTAAAAGCTCTTGAAAAGCATGGTCAATTGCTTTTATATTCCAATGTAAAGATATATTTAAGTCAGAAAAGACATAATTAGTCAAATTGATATCAATTATAGTGCTTAGTGACCTGTGGAAAGGGATACAAGCATCGTCAAACATGGTGTCAAGTTGGAGAAGAGCAATTAGATAATGGATTTTGTAACTCTGCAACTAAACCAGCATCAGCTCAACCATGTCAACAGCAGGAGTGCGCAGCATGGCAAGTTGGTCCGTGGGGGCAGGTAAAACTCCAATCTTATTCTTGCACTTTGTTCACATTTTCCAACTTAAATGTATTTTTGCTGTCTGTTACTTTGGTGGGTTTTTTTGCACAGACTTCAGAACAATTGTCCTCTTATACAAAGAGAAAAATGGTGGGTGAGGTACCTGCAGAATATTCAGCAGGTAAAGAATTAATATAATTGGGAAAACAACAATTCACAGAATAGGGAAATATATTCATTTCTGATTCACATTTACTGCCGCTGCTGAGAGTCACAAACGCATAATATCAACATGACACATTTAGATTTAACAAAGAAACATTTGCCTGTTTTAAAAATCACAAAATAACATAGCCAGAAATGGTCTAACTTACCCGTTAATTTTACACCAACATGCTTCATATGAGCCAACTGATCCAGTTCTACTCTTCATTATAACATGATCCTGAGGCATCTTCATGGAGTAAGTATAGAGACAACGATTCCTCTTATGACATAAGCTAGAACTAAAGGCCATTCTTGAAGAGTTGAGGAAACACCCATTTAAAGCACAGATTATGTGATTTTTTTTTCTCTCAGGGGGTCTCGCATCTTTGGAACTTTTTTCTGAAAAGCAAGTGGATGCAGAGTCTTTGTTTTTTTTAAGACATGGAAATAGATTCATGTTAGCAAAAGGGTAAAAGGTTATTGAGGTAACTGGGAATGAGGATTTGAGGTAATGATCTCATTAAATGATGTAGCAGGCCAAAGGAGCTGAATAACTGACTGCTCTTTGTTAATATGTTCATCTCATTTTTCATTTCTGGTGACCCTTTTGCCTTGGAAACTAATTGCCTTATAACAGAATTTAACAATACTTTGTGGCAGTGAAACCTTCATTTTCATTTGTATCCTTTCAAAACTTTTTTTATTCTTTTTGGTGTTATTTTAAATTTCTGCTACATCTTTAGCATTTTACCTCACCACAACTCTTCATAGATTCATATAGTGTGGAAACAGGCTCTTTGACCTAACAAGTCCACACCAATCCTCCGAACAGTAACCCACCCAGATCTCTTCCCTTACATTTTACCTCTGACTAATGCACCTAACCTACACATCCCTGAACAATATGGGCAATTTAGCTTGGCCAAATCACCTAACCTGCACATCTTTGGATTGTGGGAGGAAACTGGAGCAGCCAAAGGAAACCCACGCAGACACTGGGAGAATGTGCAAATTCCACACAGTCGCTCGAGGCTGGAATCGAACCTGGGTTCCTGGCACTGTGATGCAGCAGTGCTAACCACTGAGCCACTGCGCCACCCCAGTTTGGCAGGTCTTGAAGTGAACATCATAACTTTGTCAGCTTGAATCAAAAAGATCCTTTAAAAAGTCAACATCTCATTCTATTACATTTCTGTTAAGACTGAAAAAGGCGAAAAGCACGATATTGTTTGCTCAGGAAAAAAAATGTTGAGAAGTTCTTTCAGTCACTCATCCAGAGGAACAGTCAGGGTTGGCTCAAAATTCTCTACAAGATTGCTTTCACACGCTGATCAGCTTGTTCTGTAGTTGGCTTTCTTTAGCTGAAAGATCCAAACACAAAGTCCAAGCCTATCAAAACTGCAAACTAAACAGCCATAAAACCCAGTTGTAAAAATTTCCAGGTGTTTTCCTTGAGGTGAGTTTAAGCAGCCAGGGCCAGCAATTATCTGCAACCATGTGGCTTCCAAGAAATAGTTAAAAATTTTCATTTCTTTTCATTGACTATTTAAAAATAGTCCAAACATCTTCAGAATGCTTCAAATTTGGGCCTGTAAAACGTACCTTGTTACAGCCTTCACTGATTTTTCATTTTTTAAAAATTTATTTATCAATTTTGGTATGGAGCTGTGAGCTAATGATGAATTTTAGACTGTGGATAACAGTTTATGTTAATAGGGAAAACAGACCAAACAAGCTTTTGTTTATTCATGAGGCCAGGCCTGGAAGTTAATTGCACATTGGTTCCTGATCAAAAGATTCTGCAGATGACTTGTCACTGGGAAAGAGCATTATGTTTAAACAGATAGCAGAAGTCAGTAACTGGGAATTAGTTCCAGCAAGTCTAGAAAAGACTCTATTGTTCAACCAGATAGTGAATATTGAGTGGTGACTGGGACTACGTGAAGGAGATGGCCAGTCTGTCAGGGAGTGCTCTGAATTTGAATTAGATTTTGTACAGTGTTTTCTGAGAAAGTGAATCTGGCTGTTGATGCTATAGCATAAAGATCTGAAATTTCTCTTCCTAATGTCCTGTGAGCAGCTCTTGGAAGCACAGAGAATAAGAAACTAAATTATAAGTATTACTACCTTCATCTTCATCTTAACCTTCATATAAAGGTGACATCTTCCCAAAAGCAACAAAGAGGCAATTATTTATGCCTGTGGAAAAACCCATTATAAAAACCACTGAAATAACCTGGCCAGTTTGTTATAATCTTTTGTTTATACCTTAACCGTGTTTGTTTGTTTATCTGTCATTTGTGTGCATGAGGTTGAAAACAAAGACATTTGGTTTTATAGCCAGGTTAATTAGATTACTTTGTTGTTTAATTTTGGTCGACAAAATTATTGTGTTGTTAATAAATTGCCAAGTCTTTTGTTTAAGCTACGAACCAGTGTTGAGAATTGAATATTTTCAAAATCTAAGATTGGCTATTCAAAAAATTCTGATCAGGAACCATTGAAGTCATTTTTGAAGGTCTTTGAAAGTTTTAATTTTACAGTGTTGTGAATGCAGAGGTAGGAAAGTTGATTTGGTTCAGCCTTCTGCCTCCATGTTGTAACAATCTTCAGAACATATCTTACTCCTGTCGTGATTATTAACCATAGGAAAAGTAGTGGTTTGAAGGCACTAACTGACTAAGCACTGAAATCACACTTTACCAGAATGCACTTGAAGTTAGTCAGAAATGAAGAAAGTAACAAATATATCTAGCCATTTTTTAAATGCATGTTGTAATTCATAAATAACACTTGAGACAATATTATGAAAAAATTCCTTGCATGAGAGCTCATTTGGATATAAAATTTGTTATTGATAAATAAGAGTTGGTTAGTCATTTGGTACTTTGATTAATCTGATACCTTACTAAGTAAGCAGTTCAGGCAGCATCCAAGGAGCTTCAAAATCGACATTTCGGGCAAAAGCCCTTCATCAGGATGGGCTTTTGCCCGAAACGTCGATTTCGAAGCTCCTTGGATGCTGCCTGAACTGCTGTGCTCTTCCAGCACCACTAATGCAGAATCTGGTTTCCAGCATCTGCAGTCATTGTTTTTACCTTACTATGTAAGTTGTGCTTCTAAATGACACAACAAAAGGATTTTTCAGCAACTAAGTTGTTCTCCTCAAAACATATAACTTTACATTTTTCTTGTTATACTCAAGAAAAAGATTGATAAATTTCCAGATTTTAAAGGCATCAAAGGGTATGAGAAACCAGGAATGTGGCAGTGAGGTGGAGGATCAGCCTTGCTCAAACTCAATGTTAGAGCAGGTTCAAAAGGCCAAATGGCCTACTCTTGCTCCTAGTTTCTATATTCCTTAATTATGTCTTAATCTTTCAACCATTTACATTGAGAATATTCAGCATTCACCCTACTTCTGTCATTAATGCCCAGACCTTGTAACTTTTTAAATCTGTGGTGCCAAAGTTTCAGCTTCACTGACCAGACAGGGATCTGGTAGAGCAGATTTTCCATCTTTTATTGATGTACCTAATTTTCATTTCACACTATCAGATTGCTACCTAAATGGAGAAAATAATAACCGCCCCCCCCCCCCCCCCCCCCCCCCCCCCCCGCCTTGGATCTCTCTTTTTATTTGGATTTTCAAGGTACGTTATCCTGCTGGGAGATTATTCAACTCTGAGATGCCTGTGCTAATACAAAAGGAATCAAATATTGCAAATTCAGAAAGACAAACACATTGAATTTGAGGTTTCACTTTAACTTTAATTGATTTAGATTTTGCAGTTGCAATTATAAGCTATGATTTGAGAGAGCCATTATAAACATTTATAGTTCTGAAGAAGTCAAGACTGAATCAAAACATTGATTGTTTCTTCCTCCACAAATGCTGCCATACATACTGGGTTTCTCCAGCATTTCCAATGTTTGCTTCAGATTTCCTGCATTTGCAACATTTTCTTTGATAAATGTTTACTATTCTTGATCAGTTACAAGCTCCTTCCCATGTATAAAAAAGTTTTCACAAGTTTTGCAGCATGAGCTGTGATGCTGACTTGTGTATTCCCACTTTTGAGGGGGTCTGCTTCTACAGACAGACATTTATCCACCAGCCAATTAAGTCAATGCAAGTCTCCATTCTAACCACTTTTCCTACACTACCTGTAATTTTTCAGGCTGCATACAAGCATACAAAGTCTGTCAGATGGATTGAGGTGGCCACCCAGTGGCAGGTTTTCCTTCCGCAATGTAATTCGGATCACCTTTTATTTTTCAACTTTCTACAGGCTTTAGATGGCACCTCCACCTTAAAGCAGTTGTCTCCACCTAATGTGGCCACCTTTCCCAGAGCTGCCAACAACCAGAGGTTCAGTATTCTGGCTTTCCCAGAGCCTGTCCACTGGCCTTAGTTGGACTGGACTCCTGCATTCTCCAAAATCTCTGTCAGGGTTTTGTCACCAGCATTTCCATGTTACCATCCCCCATTACATTCTGAAGGTAGGAGCAGGAATCCTATAATAAACATTCTGTCCATTCATTTCACTCCCTGATTGAGACAGGATTTTTCTTTTTTAGTTAAATGATATGCTACCTTGTTAAGATTTAATTTTATTGTGATTTGAAAGAATTAACAGCATACCATCTTCATAGTGCACAGCAACATGTGGGACTGGCTATCAAATGCGAGCAGTAAGATGCATAGCAGGCTCGTATGGCACTGTGGTCAATGATAATGAATGTAATGCTGCCACCAGGCCGACAGATACTCAGGTAATTATTATGAGCATCTTTAAAAAGTCAAACTAAACTGTTTGTTGGTTCATCGCTGTTTTTGTTGTTGTGTTTCAATTGGTCAGTGCAACTGAGAATTGCAAAACACTAGTCATAGTTGAAGTGCTTGGAGCTGGTCCTGGAGTATTTGAAGAATATGAGTTTATTTTGTTTATTAGCCAATTATTTGCATTTTCTTAAAATATTTAAAAGATTTGAAAGCACCTGTTTATTTTCAACCCTTTATTTATGCTGTAGGACTGTGAATTAGCTTCATGCCCTGATATGCATCCAGGAAGAAGAGAAGAGAGAATCCCCAACCATATGACCTACAGAACTGAATGGAGATTTGGATCCTGGACACCGGTATGCAGATTTAATTTTAATATTGTCATTAAGTAATATTCGTCTATGTTATGAAGAAAATTTATCAAAGTATTGAATAATTGCTGATATTGACAGTGAATTAATTGAGTACTAGCATAAAATTACAAGTCAATGTCACCTGCACTTTTCAAGCATTTTACTCCAAATTTTATTTTTAACTAACCAATATTTTCCATAAAATATTTATAACCATTCTTATCCAACAGTGTTCTGCCACCTGTGGGAAAGGTACTAAAGAACGCTACGTTAGCTGCCGAGATTTCCAAGGTGGAGTGGCTGATGAATCAGCTTGCTCACATCTATCAAAGCCACCATCTAGAGAAGAGTGTATTGTCATCCCATGTGGACGCTGGAAGACTCATGAGTGGACTCAGGTTAGAAATATTACTTTTCATTATATCACAGCTGCAAATCCACATACAACAAACAATGTATTTTTGGCATATGTGACTTTGGTAAAATAAAGTTCTGCTTCATTTAGATTCCAGTGTTTGAAGCACATATGTCATTGAGTGCCAAAACAAATAAATGGTCAAAATCAACAGAGTGCAGTTGAATATTTTCATTAATGCTTGTACATCTTCAACAACACTTACCTTGGAACTATACAGTGTGTTGCACTAAAGCGCATGCAAACAATAAAATGACATGTCTGCTTCTGGAAAGCAAAGCAGCAACCGGAATGCAATGTTCTGCTCCAAGAACACTTTCAGAAAGTTGAATGGTACTTTGTTCCCTTAGTTTCACAGTTCTATTTTTCTATGTTCGATTTTCCACAAATTTGACCTATACTTAACACAGAGAATGGTGGAAAAACTCAGAAGGTCTGGAAGCATCTGTGGAGAAAGAGACAGAGGTAAAGGTGTTTATCTGGTGTGAAGCTTACTCAGCAGCAATCAGCATACTTTATATTTTCTTCAGATTTTCAGGGTTTTGCTTAAGTTTTGATTAGTTTCCATGGCTGTCTTTCTATAAGGAATGCCTGTATTTTAATTACTATAATTTTGGCACTGCAATTCAGAACGGAGGGTGTGAGCTCAAACCTCACCTGGAACAACTTTTATTGACATGGAACCATGGAACAGCAGAACAAGGATAAAGACCATTTTTGAGGAAAATTGTCTTTTGTGGACATTGAGAAATACCTGGTCCTGGGGACATTTCTCAATTTTCAACAGGATTCCTGAAAATATTCAACATGTAAAGAAGTGTGTGTAGCGATTGAAATGAAGCTTAAAGAAAATGTTGCTGAGAAAACAACGAGTCTTGGTGCTGGATTTCTTAGGTGGAGATCAGGGAGTATTAAAGGAACCCATAAATCATGACAATCCCCAAATGTTTTTGGGGATTTCTAATAGCGATAGGGCTGGAGACTGGGCTCTTGGTGATGTCAGACGACATACTGGATTAGTGGTGCTGGAAGAGCACAGCAGTTCAGGCAGCATCCAACGAGCAGCGAAATCGACGTTTCGGGCAAAAACCCTTCATCAGGAATCAGACGATAACCTGCTTGGACATATACCTGAAACTTCTGACCCAGAAGTTATGGTGCTACTGCTATGCCACAGGAGACTGTATGCTCCCATAGTCCACACATCTCACTCTGCTACTTTCAATTTCCCCAAAAACATTTGGGGCATCGGTGTCGTCCTTGCTGTCCCTGGAGCGGGACTCCTTGAGGAACAGAACACCTTGCAGGAGCCTTGGAGCCGTGCTTGAGACCAATTTAAACAAAAGATAAACTCTTATTTAAGCGATATCTTTTTATTCTTTTAGTAGCTCAAAATGGTGTCAAATTTGGCGGCAAAACACATTTCACTGTATCTTCAAGATTATATATGACAATAAAATCAAATAATTCAATAATAATTCAAAACATGGCTCACTTTCTTGATGAGAGTATATAAATCAAAATCTCCACTATTCTCTGGGTTCCACGCAGCTGCCTACAAGCAAAAACATATCTATATACTCTGTAAATGCAACATGGAATTTTTACATTGAGGTCGTTGCCTATCAGACTTGCAAAAGTATCAGCGCAAGTATCTAATCAAAAGCTCTTTCAATTCATAAAAGCACATATTAAATCAAATAGTCATGAAGTGTTGCAGTGCAGAAGCAAATTATTACATGCCAATTAGAAAAGAGCATCTAATCCCTCTTTTCTTAAGCAGTGATCTAATTCTATTATGAAATAATTCATGGACTGGGCTTCTAGTTGAGCATCCTAGAGCAGATTTATATTTAATTATAAAATTGACTGAAAAATGTCAATTTACACTCTTCCTTTCTCATGGCTTTTGCTCAACCTGCTGCTGAAATGATTTTATCTATTTGAGTTTTTTGAGGCTTCTGTTTCAGGTTTTGTTCCTTAGCCCTAATTTGGTAGATTCAGCTTCGATCAACCCTCGTGGTATAATGTAAAATCTTGTCTGAAATTAAAAAAATGCTAGAAAACATTTGACAGGTTCGGTAGATCTGTGTAGAAGGAGAAACAGAGGAAGTGATTTTCAGCTCCCAGAGGAGGTGAGAAAAAAGGCAGCAGAGAGAAATTAATTGGGCAAGAATCCAAAAACTAAGTGCTTGCTGTCAAGATAAACATTACTAATAAGGTTCTCTCGCTCTGAAGGCGAGTCAACTTTCTTACCATTAAGTGTCAAGAATCTCATCAGCATGAATTTGTATCCCATTAATTACACAACTCATAAGAATTAATTGAACCTTTGCAATTCTGGTCAGCATGGCTGAGTTGGACTGAAGGGTCAGTTTCTGTGCTGTACAACTCTATGACTCTAAATGATTGTTCTCCTATTGAGATACTCGATGCTTCAGATACTCGACAGCATATAACAGAAACGTACCTGGTGGCTTGGTCTCTGGGTGGGCCTTTTCTCCTTGTAGTGAAACTTTGTAAATGTTTATATAAATGCTACAACTACTGCAGACATATCTAAGGGTATCACAGCAGGACTTGACACTGGACCATCACAGACCCCCAACAGGAAGATAACTGTGCATTCCTCAGGGATGGAAACTTCACACAAAAGACAGGGCAGCAGCTTGTGGTTGAGAGGGTCATGGCATCTTCGAGTCTGTAGGCAGATCAAGTCTGTGAATGGGTCTGGTTGTATTTGCTGTTACAGAGAATGGTAACAGTTTTTGGGGAAATTGAAAGTAGCAGAGTGAGATGTGTGGACTATGGGAGCATACAGTATCTTGTGGCAAAGCAGTAGTACCCTTACTTCTGGGTCAGAAGTTTCAATTATATGTCCAAGCAGGTTGATTAAAAATTATTTAGGTGTCTTACGGTGCAATGGTAGTGTCTCTGACCCTGGGCCTTGGTTCATGACTCACTTCCCCTAGAGCTATATCATAACTTATGCAAATAGATTGATTAAAAAGTCTTTGTTTTTAGCTCACACCATCCAATTGTAACCTGATATTGTTAAGTAATGAATGGAAATATTTTGGCCTGATTGACATCTCGTTCAGGCCCACAATATTCAATGGATCAAGGTATATTGACTCACTACCTCATCATCCTCATTGGTGATTCCAGACTGTTACAAGGACTATAGGCTGTACTGTTGTAGTTGCCATATCCTCTTACACAAGATGATAAGAGAGGTCTAATATGTGAGGGAAGGAGGGGGTTGCTGTTTTCTTGGAACAATATAAATTAGATCTGGATGGCTATTGTGGATGTAAAATCTAGAAGGTAGAAGGTAAGGCATCTTTAGTAGAAGCCTCCATGCTCTTGTGAGGTTGGAGGCAAGGAACTGTCTTCTGAAGACCCATAACAATACAGAATCATGTAAATGTAAGCTACCTGGGGCCTTTGCCAGGTGCAGGACTAACCTCTGAGATGGAATAAGATGGAGATTCACGGGGAGGGATATCAGGGGTAAAATGTCCCATTCTTAGGACCATACTATTCTTACAGATTTCCTGTCAGTGAAGATCAAAGTGGCCATTCTTCTTGTGCTCTTACAGCTTCAAAGAAACCCATGTCAAGGACTGCTCAGACAACAACAGCAGGAGCGGCTATGGTGCACTTTGCTGATGGAGATGCACAGGACAAGAGCCGTCATATCCAAGAGGAGTTCTTGTGTGAAACAGGATCTACTGACTTTGATGCAGCTATCTCCAGATAAAAGAGAGCCAGTGTAAAAGACACCTCAGGATGATCCATGCCTAAGCCAGCTGCTGAACAAGGACCTGTGGCTGCAATGGATTGTGTGGCAATGCCATCCTGCTGTTGCTAAAGATAACAGCTACCCTTGATTTTTATGTCAGGATTGTCTCCAGGAATTACTGGGAATCCCTGCCATGTTTTGGAGATGCTGGTTTTGGACTGGGGCATACAAAGTTAAAAATCACACAACACCAGTATATAGTCCAATAGGCTTATTTGGAAGTACTAGGTTTTGAAGCGCTGCGCCATCAGGTGGTTGTGGAGTACAAGATCATAAAACACAGAATTTATAGCAAAAGTTTACAGTGTGATGTAATTGAAATTATATATTGAAAAAGACCTGGATTGTTTGTTAAGTCTATCCTCTTTTAAAATAACCATGTTGGTTTCAGTTCTTTCATATGTAAATCGCAAAACTTTTTTTAACAGTCACATTTTCAAGTGAACTTTAACAATTGGTGTCATGTCAGCCCAGATAATGCATTGAAGGTGTGAGCTGCCCTGTGTGAGGCTGTCTGTGCCACAATGGTCAGACTGATTCTCATCTAGAAAATGGATTAATGTAACTTTTTAAAAAAGTTTTGCGATTGACATATGAAAGCCTCCCTATAGGTTATAAAGAGCAAGCTCAACTCCAGAATGAAACAGAGGTACCAAAAAGAAGGTACAACACCATGATACTTAAGAAAGTGCACAAACACAAATCCCTGGAATTCCCTCCCTAAGATCATTGTGGTTCATGATGCTCAGCTCACCACCACCTTCTCAAGGGTAACTAGAGATGGGCAATAAATGCTGGCTCAACGAGTTACATCCATGTCCCACAAGTGAATGTTTAAAAATTGGTTTGTGATGTCCTTCAGAAATCCTCAATATGTCACCAAGGAGAGATATAACATTGTCCACTTTTCAACTGCAGCCATTACAGAACAAACCGTAGGCCTCCTGGGCAATAGAAGAAATGATGTTTGGGCAGGTCAAGCTGTGCAGTGCAGTAAGCCCTCGGCAGAGTGGTGTGTGGTGCCCACCACAAGCACAGTTAGCAAAGGGGCATGTGGTGGCTAAGGAGCAAGAGGAAAACCTCTGAGGAGAAAAATATCCATCAAAGAGATGAACAAAACATGGCAATGTTTTGCTGAGCCAGGGAAAATTTTATAGCAATCCACTTTAAAGCCAGACTAGCTGAGCACCATCCCAAAACTCACTCTTTCCTACACGATTGCACCAAAATGGTCTTTGTGTCAAACTCATAAAAGTCACAAAGGAAAGTCCACACTCTGGTGAATATGAGCGAGTTTTCCCACATCTTGAGACTGTTCCTATGTGCCTTACATCTTCACCATCCCTGCAGTGCTGCAGAATACTATGAGCCTTCATTGTATGTTTGCTGCTGAACAGCCTCATTGACAATGCTTCCAGTATTATAACATTGAAGTCTTGATCTACTCATTTCATTTGTCTCTACAATTACAAGATATTGACATGTGGCATTGCCATTGCCAACCTCATCCCCTTAGATTTTCTAGTATAGCTTTAGTAACCCCAGACATGTGATAGACCTTTCGAGCCTGGAGCTTGTAGTTACATGATGGATTCTCCCATAATCCACTATTGTACAACCCAGACCCTGGTTTCTCCCTGAAACCTTATCACTAAGATCAATGTTCCCAAGAGTGGAACATCTCCATGTGGAGAGTCTTGACGACAAGCCCTAATCTCGTTAGTATGTAGTTCCTGATGGACAAGGCAATCTCAGTAACTCACGTTGATTAGGAGAGAGCTACCACGGTGTGGGGTTTTTAAAAAAGCACAACCTTTTGATAGTGGGAGATGCTTCACAACTTTCGCTTCTGACAACTTTCTCAGCTCCTATTGACGTAATAGACTTATGCAAACTTTTGAATATGCAAGTGATTATGTTTGTGCAGAAGTGCAGATTATACCCTGTCACCAAACATGCCTTAGATTTGTTTGTCTCCATCTCAGAGCTGTGCCTTCTACTTGGGGCTCAGAACATATCTGATCTCAGATAGTGCGCTGAGTGTCAGAGGCCTTGGCCATTTCATCAGCTGTGGCATGTATAAGTGATGTACTCACCAGGCTTTGTCCCTAAGCCTACTTTAGCTAATATACCCACTGAGGTGACTGTCTCTGTGTTGGAAGATAGTGCATCAGTTGGCTCCTCTGTGGCGATGGTGTACAGAGCTGAATCATTAACTGTTTCTGTGTACACAAATACTGCCCATACTGCTGAGTCTCTTCCAATATTTCTTGTTGTATTTTAGCTTTCCAGTAACTGTCATACTCTGCCTTCCAATAAGATTTTGTCTGTTGGTTTTGTTCTTGGTTTAGCTTCTGGAAAGAGTTATGCATTTTTGTTTTTATTCTCCCAATGCAGTGTTCTGTGACCTGTGGCCAAGGTAAAGCAACTCGTCATGTGAGTTGCATGAATTACAAGAATCAGATTGTAAGTGAGAGTGAGTGCGATCTCGATGATCAGCCGCTAACTGAGCAAGAATGTGCCATGCCAAGTTGCAGTTCACGACGTCATGGATATGACAGATCTGGACAGAATGATCACCTATTTCCTCGGGTTAAGAACATGCCAACACATGATGATTCAGATCGCACCCCACTACCTGGAGGCAGTCAGTGGAGAACTGGGCCTTGGGGAGCAGTAAGTAGCTGTTGGCTAGGATCGAATTTTTATTATTAACCATTTTTAATATAGGCACCCTTACATTTAGCAATGATATCCTTTTGATTCATTTATTTCTTGCCCATAATTGCATGTTTCCTTGTCATTGATTTCTCCTGCCTTTCAATCTGTTCCTGAATCTCAACTTTCATATCACCCAAACTCTC
This sequence comes from Chiloscyllium punctatum, assembly GCF_047496795.1. Classification (NCBI taxonomy): domain Eukaryota; kingdom Metazoa; phylum Chordata; class Chondrichthyes; order Orectolobiformes; family Hemiscylliidae; genus Chiloscyllium; species Chiloscyllium punctatum. Next base: position 43,127,274 of record NC_092750.1, on the reverse strand, counting down.
ATCCTTGGCATCACTCGAACCTGTACTTTCTATCAGTCATCCCATTATTGATGTTCAATGATCTGTAATTTGTTCAAACCCTGCAGCATCTAACTTCTCAAATCAAGTCGATTCCTGGCCTAAACTGCCATATACTGGTTCCCTAACTCCAGTACATTCAATTCTATATTTTCTAATCAGCCAGTTCAGAAACCAAAACTGCACAGTGGTCCAGGCGTAGTCCCACCAAAGCCTGGTAGAACTGTAACAAGATTGTTTTATTTCTTGTACTCCACTTGCCTTGTAATAAAGGCCATGTTATTCACTCTCCAAATCACTTGCTGCACTTGTTTACTAACTGCACCTTGTATGGGTATACATACAAGTCTCCCTGAACATCAGCATCTACAAATTTCACATCCTTCATAATAAAACTGCTTTCTTAGCTTTGGAACAGATGGGACTAGAACCCAAGCCTCTGGACTCAGAGGAAGGGATACTACCACTTCTCCACATAAGAGCCCTCCATTTAATTCTGTATCCTTATCCTCATTTGTAATACCTTACTTAATTGAATAGTGGCAATCACTTTGAGTTCTCTACTCATCATTTTTGTATTCCCTCCCTTCATCTTACTGGTGATGGCAGACAATTCTGTCACTGCAGATTGACTTTGAACCTCCCCCCATAAACCTCTCAGTTCTGCATCTCTCTTTCCACGCTTGAAAAGCCATATCAAGTTCTATTCCTTTGAGCAACCTTTCTGTCACTCCTCCTAAGCTTTACACATACAATTTGCTGAAGTTAAAAGAGAACTATCATATTTTTATTCCTGTTCCCTGGATTCAATTTGAATTACATTTTTTATGAACTTATTTGCTATTTAAAATGTATAAAATCTATAATTAACCTCTCATTGCAACATCTTCCATTACAACCTAAAATATTACTGTCACATCCATAGTAAATGGGCTGAAGGAACGAGAGGCTGAGCTTCAGATAAAAATTCAGGCCTCCCTACGTGTTGAAGGGTTTTGTTGCTTTAGTCATCAAAAGAATCCCTGCCTAGACATAAGGCAAATTAATAGGGTCAGGTTCCAGTTAACAACAATCCAAATTTGGAGTTATATTGCTCCTTCAGCATAGTAAAACATACTAAAGCATATCAAGCTATGTAAAAGAATAATATCCACATTTGTATGGCACTTGTTACTACCACCAGATGTCCCAACATGCTTTACCGTCAACGAAGTACTTCTTGAAGTGTAAACTCTGTTGTAAACTAGGAGCCATGATAGCCGATATGCACATAACAAAGCCCCATGAACAGCAATGTGATAATTAGATTACTTACAGTGTGGAAACAGGCCTTTCGGCCCAACAAGTCCACACCAACCCGCCGAAGCGCAACCCACCCAGACCCGTTCCCCTACACCGGACACTACGGGCAGTTTAACATTGCCAATTCACCTAACCTGCACATCTTTGGACCGTGGGAGGAAACCAGAGCACATGGAGGAAGCCCACGCAGACACGGGGTGAATGTGCAAACTCCACACAGTCAGTCACCTGAGGCGGGAATTGAACCTGGGTCTCTGACACTGTGAGGCAGCAGTGCTAACCACTGTGCCACCGTGCCACCCACTTTTTCCTTTCCAAAACGTTTCAATTAGATTATTTACAGTGTGGAAACAGGCCCTTCGGGCCAACAAGTGCACACCGACCCGCTGAAGCGCAACCCACCCAGACCCATTCCCCTGCATTTATCCCTTCACCTAACACTACGGGCAATTTAGCAAGGCCAATTCCCATAACCTGCACATTTTTGGACTGTGGGAGGAAACTGGAGCACCCGGAGGAAACCCACACAGACACTGGGAGAACGTGCAAACTCCACACAGTCAGTCACCTGAGGCGGGAATTGAACCTGGGTCTCTGACACTGTGAGGCAGCAGTGCTAACCACTGTGCCAGCATGCTGCCCAGATAATGATCAGATAATCTATTCTTGTGATGTTGAATGAGGATTAATATTATCCAGGACACAGAGTTTAACTCCCCTGCACTTCTTCTGAATAATGCCATGTGATCTTATACAACTACTAAAGTAGGGAGATGGGGCTACAAATTAATGTCCTATCTGCAAGACAGCACCTCTGACAGTGCAGCACTATGTCAGTGCTGAACTAAAATATCAGCCTTGATTATTGTACTGAAGTCCTGGAGTGGAACTTGAACGGGAACCTGATCGCTCAGAGGTGAGGGTGTTGCCAAATGAACCACTTTGTTATATAGACGTCAAATTAAGCTGCAGATATTTCATTGCTTTAATGCTGATTCAATTCTTTTTGTAGTGTTCTAGTACATGTGCTGGAGGGTTCCAAAGGCGTGTTGTGGTTTGCCAAGATGAAGATGGATATGATACCAACTACTGCGCAGAACAGGCCAAGCCTGTTGAAATGAGGTCCTGTGAATCTGGTCCTTGTCCTCAGTGGGTTTATGGCAACTGGGGAGAGGTAGTGTTTCTTCTTTTAATAGTCTTATTATCAAGTAATTTTTTTCGGTCATGCAGAACATAAGCATTACTGAAAAACATGACCCATTTTGTCAAAGTTTTTCATCTAGTGCTTAACAAAATATGTCTTTTTTCAGCATTTCTCAAATTTTATTATCCTTTACTCAGTGACTTTGTTTAATTTTGAAGAATGGTATTTAACTCTCTGATGTAATATGGATTTTGTGAGATTTGGAGACAAAGTTTACATGATGCAGCGAACGTTTTATGAACCACACCTAGGGGACCAGGAGTGTGCTGGAGGATCAAATATTCCAGTTGCTCCAGAGGTCCACATAATTAATGTAAAAACACATGCTAAATAACAGAAAGGTAATATGGGGGGTATACACATCATTGGTAAACTATATTTACAGCATAAATCACTTAAATAAAACTTACTGGTAGAGAACCTTCCCAGTCACATCCTCAACTGACTACTCAGACATTGGAAAGATCGCGATAATTCCAGTATTTCAGGAATGTAATTGTTGCCAGTTTATTGACAGTGCCAGTTAAAATAAAGTTTGTGTACCTTCATACTGATAAGTTGCAGAGTAAGCAATGCACATAAGATTGCTTTTCCATAATTACCATTTAACCTCAAATTGTAAACATAAGACATTAAACTGCATTATATTTACTCATGTGAGGGTAATGCAATCAATTATATTTGGAGATTGAATAAATAAGGAAATATTAGGGAAACATAATTTCCTCAAGATTGATGAGTCTGATAGGATTTTTTACCCCCTTTGAAACATGCTGACAATTAAATTTCTTATTTTTTTCAGTCCACTATTAACATAAAACATGTTGGTTTTGCCATATACCAGTGACAATCTTAAGTCACCTCTAGGAATGCAAGCTAGCAAGTAGCTACCCTAGCTGAAAACCTCCAGAGGGAATGGTCCTCAAGACAAAGTTAACTATTGAGGATGAATGTTTGACAGGCACTAAGACTGGGAGAGATGGACACAAAACTGGAACAGGGATGCTCATGGGTTCTCTTTTGAGACTCAAAGGAACACTCTTGCTTCTCCTGCCCCATGAAGAATCTTAAATTGGAAACTAAAAGCTTGTTGATTTGGACCACTCAGTACAGCTCCAGCAGAAAAGCTTCCATAGCATCCTATGTGTAGCTCCAGGTTAATGCTGCAGTTGAGCTTTGATGGTGTTGTTTGAAAAAAATCTGCATATTTATGAAAAAAAAGGGCTCTAACAGCTTCAGGAGGGTATTGACCAACTGAAGGTGAGAACAAAGAGGTAGAAAGAACAGCAGTCTATTTGAACATGTTCCACCACTTAGTTGAACCATGATTGATCTAAACACCCCAATTTTCCCACTTTTGATGTCCTTACTAATAAAGTTTTATTAATCTCAGTCTTGAATACATTAATGACCCTGAAAGATTTTTAAGAACATAAGATACTGGAATCAAATTTGCTGTAAAATATTGTCTTTTATATAAGGAATTCAATTATGAGGAATTTATGCTTCAGTTGTACAGCACCCTTGGTCCAACCTCATCAAGTTTATTCCAGTTGGACACCAGTTTTCAGGAAATGTATTTGTACCTTTGAGAGAGTACACTTCCGATTCATCAGATTATTACCGTGGGATAAAGTGGGAAATTGTCAGTTGCATAAACTCCCTTGCATTTAGATGGTTGAGAGATGATTTAAAATAAATGTTTAAAATGATAAAATAAATTAAAATGGATAGATAAAGAAACAATTTCTTCAGTGAGGAATCCAGAACCAGAGGACACCGTCTTAAAATTAGTGCAAAGCCATTTAGAAATGAAAATCAGAAACATGTTTTCATGTTTAGGACATTGGACATTTGAACCATTCTATATTAAAAGCTTGCACCTTTGGTGTCAGTTTAAATTCAATGAGATCAGCTTTTTATTTTGTTAGTGGTGGGAACGAGATTTGTATGGAAGGCAGATAAAGTAAATTGAGCTATAGGTCTATCATGATGTAATTGAATGACAGGTCAGACTTGAGAAATTGGCTGGTGAATTCTGGTTCCTACATTGCTCTTTCCATAGATTATGCTCAGCAGTGATCCATAAAGACTATTTCAGTTTTGTAATGTACCTCTGGATATTCAATACTGAGAAGCTATCGCAGCTCTTAATACCATTGTTTCTCTTGATCATTGAAGAACTTTTCCTTGCAAAAGTTGTCACATAAACTTCTAAAACTGATGCCCTATGAGTTCATTAATTACCCAATGTTAGCAACAGTGGAAAGGACATAAAATAGAATCGCACTTTACCAAGTCTTAGATTCATATTCTACACACCATATTGTGAATGTTAATTTCATCAACAAGAAACAATCAGTCCACTTAGTAGTTTGAAATTACTTTGACCAACTCTGACCAAGTTCTTTAACCATATCCCCATCATACATTGTGCACCTACCTGTTTTGGGTTAGAATGGTTCTTAAATGATTTAGAAACATTAAAATTAATAAATCAGTCAGTTAATTTAAAAATGAGATAATATTCCAGGTACATTAAAATTCCAAAACCTTTACAATAGAAAACGTATCTGATCCTTTAACCACTTGTATATTATTTTCTTTTGATCTATTAATATTCCAAAGTGCTTTCTTTAGTTTCTGAACCGAACTATTTCAACCCACCTTTTCTGTTTGCTTCTAATGCAAGATTATCACTTTTTAATGGCTGTGGTGTTGGTGTTAAATTTATAGTGCACCCAGCTCTGTGGTGGTGGAGCAAGAACAAGACTAGTTATTTGTCAGCTTCCAAATGGCCAAAGGTTAAGTGACCAGAACTGTGAAATTCTTGACAAACCTCCTGACCGTGAACAATGCAATACTCGAGCTTGCCCTACAAGCGATGTCTGGCACAGAGGTCGTTGGAGCTCGGTACGATAATCCTTCTATTTATATAACTTAGTTCATCAGTCTGTGGATATGTTAGTTTATAACAGATCTGCTTAATGCCAGAGAATAGTTTTGTAAATGTTCACCTTTTTGCAAGTTTACATTTATTATTTCCTATTTGAATCCATGCTGCTGTTAATAACATGAAGGCCAGTAATATACAATACACAGTTATGTACCTCAAATCACAGGCAGTTGGTGCAAAAATCAATTTTAATAACAGAACAGTCTGGGAGCCTGTACATTGTTATTTTTAATAATCCTAAAGTTCTAACTATCTTGCAGGAATTTTATTCCTGTCCTTTTCTTGAATAGTGATCATTAGATTTATGTTAATATATCTGTGACCATGTTACTTATCAGTGGGAGTGAAAATCATTTTTTACAGGAGATATAAAAAGGGAGTAGACAGATTAATTTAAATGGAAATCAAATTGGGAGTGTGTGTAACCAATGACTGAACTACTCCTAGGAAAAAATGAATTTTACCTCCAGTAAACTAGGTACATCCTTACAGCTTAAGTCAGTGTCATAAGCTCTTACCAAAGACTCTGTTAATTTTCCAGAGATGTCATATTTTGAACTTTACATAAATCTCTAACAAGTGTATAGTCCCTCAGCAACTTGGAAATCTTTCATCAAATTTTGACCAAGCTATTTAACTACTATCTTGTTGCCAAGATGGTCTACTAGTACCATCTTTTGTTTATAAGAAATAATGCATCAGTTCAATAATTAAGAAATAATTTTTGAATTGCTGCTAAACCTTTCAAGTGATTTTCTTATATCATCCTTTTTAATCTTTGCAAAAATAATCAGGCTAGGAAAGGCCATTAGGTTTAACCAAAGGTCACTACTTATTCTGTACTTGAACACCAACTTATCACCTCAATATCATAAAAACAGTATGTTAATAAGGGAATTTTCTGATACAATACAATTCTTGGATGAAGTTTTTCTTTCATTTTGTCAGGTACATGTTTGAGAACATAAATATATACAGTGCTCCTCAATGTGTTTATGTTTAAAATTGTGGCCTTGTGTGTAATGCTATTAATGCAGCCATTATGATATGTTACTGATTAATATGACAGGTAAGTGACTGTGCTTAGCCAATATTTGTTTTGTAATCCAAAGTTGCAAAGGAATGCACTCATTTGTGTATAGACCCACTTCACTTGATCCCAACTCCTGTCTTCATAGTTTCTAGATTGCCTCAGGTCTGAACAATGTGACACCACAATTGAGGGGAATTAGACACACAGAACATGTCTGAACTCCTTGCTTATTTTACATTATCAATTTGAATTGCCTGTGTGTAGTGGACAAATATTAAATCAAAAAGTAATGCCTATTTGCACATATATATGGACAGCAATATTGCATTTGAAATAGTTAAACATGGATAAACCACAAATATAATCATGCACCTTACTATGTACAGTGGAAAGGTTGCAATCATTTTTGGATAAGGTGTTTTCTTCTGCCTACATATAAACCATATGAGTCTGTGAACACTAACCTATGGCCTTAGCAAATTGGACTCGAATTCTAAACAAAATCTTAAGCTGCCTTGTTCTGATAAGATACCTTTGTTGATAACTTTAACAGAATTAAAACCAATTTTTTTATTGATATAAGTCATCACATTTGTGAAATTATAAAAGTGACAAAACACTTGGGGGATATTTTTGAGTTTCTGCTGCTGGTGAGCCATGATCCCTGACAGTAGTACTTATACATTAAACAACCCCTTTACTGTAAAATGCACATTAACAAATAACATACAGGTGCTTAATGGTGCTTAAATGAACAAATACCTTCTGTAGTAACATAATTGTGCTAAGTATTTTACAAACTAGAGTAAGAGTTTGCAGCAATATTATCATTTTTGTATTATTTGGTTCTCTCTTCCATAAAGTTCTCTATTAATTAGTCTCAATGGATCAGAGAGAGTACTAATTTTATTTCTAGTGTTTTACTGTCTTCATTGTTTATAAATTTAGGTTAAAGTATTAACATCAGTATTTGTCTTGGATAACTGCTTTGATATGTTAGATACCCTGGCAGTTAAAGCATTTATAATGCTAAGAAAAATGTACATATTGCTAAAGAGCTTAATTTATTAATGAAGTATTTGTTCACATTAAAAATGTGTAAATATTTTATGGTCCACAGTAAAGATTATTATTGTGATATATTTTAAGCAGATGAAATGTTTACTTATGTCTTTCTTTTGAGAGAATCCTGGTGTTAAATTACCACATCCACAGAAATGTATCTTCTATATATTTGCTTTAAAAATATGTACAAAAGAATTCTGTACAGATAACAGGTTTATATTAAACCTAAATATTAAACTATGTTTTACAGTGTAAATTTAATCTTAAGTGCAAAAGATTTCTATTTGTTCATGATATCCTATCAAAGTAATATTTTTGAAAATTCACATCTAATTTTTGAAACCTTTAGCCAATGAATGATGAGTGTGAAAAATGTACATTTCCACAATGGACATTGTTAATTATTTTTTACTTTGTATGATACATTTTACACAAAGAGAGCTGATTTGAATCTAATTGAAAATGAAATAGCTGGCATTGTGGATATAAATAAAGGGTTGCAATTACATCACAGATGAATTTACTCACTGTTAACAGCTGCCTAGTGATCTTTGCTTGGCTCAACTATTGTTCCTAACACCTTCTAAAAATATATTTGGTGCAATGATGTGTCACCTGTCAGGAGAAATGTATTTACGTAATGTTCAATTCAAGTGAACACATCAGTAAGAAGTGGCAGAAGATGGTTAAACATTTGCTGGCTATTGCTTTCACATGTATTTTATACTAGTTATCATGAATAGTAGTTCAAATATTGAATTATAGAGTGCATTTTGCATCTCAATATTTAAAGTTCATTTATATGTGGTGTCTACACATTTTATAATAGCTTTGGAAAACTTTACAATACTATCCAACCTTCAAGCAGAATGATGGCAGTTTCACTAATGATACAAGTATTTTCTGTGGATGATTTTTAGTAGCTTTTTAAAGCATTATAATTGAAACACTAGCGTAATAATTTGAAATATTATTATTTACATGTAGAATGCTTCATTTAAAATTTGATGATATTTAGATAGAAAACAAATACTCTCATGGCTCAGTGTTAAATACTGAGGTATTATTAGTTAGGAATATTGCAGCCATTATTGACCTAAATCCTGAAGTGCCACAGCAATCAGTTTTTATTTTCATTTAGGGGTTTTCTAACTGGAGACATGTTTTATGTGAACCAAAAAGTAATGTTTGCAAGTATTCAAAGTGATGTTTTAATTTGCAAAATCATGCAACTGTCCATGCTCTTCCGGATTATCCAACAGCATATGTTAAATAGTCTGTTAACTTTTATAGATCATTATTAGCTTAAGTGTACATCCAAACATTTGCTGATTTGCGAAATTTTAAATGCAATGCTTTATTTTATTTACTCATGGGATCTGGGTGTCTCTGGCTCAACCTAATTATTGTTAAGAATGTGGAAGTCTATGTGGTATAATTACACTCACACTGCTCTTAAGGAGGGAGTTCCAGAATTTTCATTCAGTGACAGTGAAAGAACAGTGACATATTTCTAAGTTAGGATGATGTGTGATGTGGAAGGAAACTTGCCCGATTTGATGTTTGCATATGTCTGTTACCCTTGTCATTCTAGGTTGTAGAAGTCATGGGTTTAGAACTTGCTGTCTAAGGAGCCACAGAGTCATAGAGTCCTACAGCACTGAGACAAGCTCTTTGGCCCAAACCTGTTGCAGTGTACCTTGTAGATGCTACACACTGTAGCTACTGTGCTAACAGGCAGAAAGTGTGACTGTTAAAGGTGTTAAATGGTGTAATCAAGCAGGCTGCTTTACCTTGGATGCTGTCAAGGTTTTTTTGAGTGTTTTCACCTGATTCCCATTGGCCCCCACTTTCATAGGGATTTTTGATGCCGTACTTGGTTAAATGTTGCCTTGATATCAAGGGCAGTCACCTTAACTTCTGCTCATGAGCTCAGCTCCTTTGTCCATGTTCGGATCAAGGTTAACATGAGACCAGAAACTTGAGTGGGCCTGTGAAACTTAAACTGAGCATCCATGAGTAAGTTACTGTTGAGTAAGTACAGAGGAACCTCGATTATTTGGCATTCGATTATCCAAATATCGGATTATCCAGCAAGATCGCAAGGTCCCAATGCTCAGCTAAGCTATGTTATCCAGCATTCCATTATCCAGAATTTAATTAATTAACTGCCCACCCATGTCCTTTGGATCATCAAGATTCCTCTGTACTACTTAGTAATGTTGTCAATGACACATTTCATCACTTTAATGATACATAGTTAGATTTGCCCTGCTTTTGTGGACAGGACATACCTGGGCAATGTTCCATTTTGTCAAGTAGATGCCAGAACAAATCTTCAGTACTATTTTGGGAATGTTATCTGAGCCCATTGACTTTCCAGTATCTAGTGCCTTCAGCACTTTTGGATATCATGTGAATTTTCTGAAGGCTGGAATTTGCTGGGGACTGCAGGAGGAAGGTGATTGGGCACTTCTGGCTGAAGATGCTTCAGCCTTGTCTTACGCACTGATATGCTAGGCTCCCACTTCATTGAGGATGGAAGTATTTGTGTGTCTCCACCTCCAGTGAGTTATTGAATTGCCCCCCACCATTGATGACTGGTTACAGCTGGACTGCCACTGCTGAGATCAAATCCAATGATCCAAGGCCTGCTGAGCTCTCTTGTGGGCTGTGTACATTGCTTGGTGTGCAAGTCGCCTTTGTGACTTCACCGATTGACATCTCAAGTTTAGGTATGTCTGGGGCTGCTCTTTGCATGTCCTCCCGCACTCTTCTTGATTCCCTGGTTTCTTGGTGATGGTAGAATGGGAAATGGGCTCAACCATAACATTATAGATTGTGGTCGAATAGAACTGTATTGCTGTTGATAGCTCACAAAGCCTCTCAGGTCCAGTCTTAGGTTGCAAGGTCTGTTTGAAATCTATCCTATTTAACATGGTGGTAACTGCACACAACATGATGGAGGATATCTTCAATATGACAGTGGGATTTCTCTCCACATGGGCTGTGTGGTGTTTACTTCTACCAACACTGTTACAGACAGATTCATCTGTGACAGGTAGATAGTTAAAGATGAGCTTAAGTATGCTTTTATTCTTGCTGGTTCCCTCCCCCACCCCAGCCATTCCAGATCCAGTCTGGTAACAATATCCTTTAGAACTCAAAACACTTCAGTCAGTAGTGGTGCTACCAGGCTACTCTTGGCAATAGAAACTGAACTATCCAAATTAAATTCTGTTCCCTTGCCACCCTTAGTGCTTCTTCCAAGTGGTACTCAAAATGGAGGAGAATTGATTCACCAACTGAGAGACTGGGGGAATGCTGAGGCAGTAATCAGAAAGAGGTTTCCTTATCCATGTTTGACCTGATGCCATGATACATCATGATGTCTGGATTCAATGTTGAGGATTCTCAGGGCAACTCATGCCTATAAGTGTACACACTGTGCCATCACAGTTGCTGGGTCTGACCTCCCACTGGAACAGGATATTCCCAGAGATGGTGATGGTGCTGTCAGGGATGTGATTCCTTGTGTATACTATGTCAGACTGCTGCGAAACCAGCCTGTGAGACATCACTCCCAGATGTTAGTAAGGAGGATTTTGCAGGGTTGACAGGGCTGGGTGTGTCATTATTGTTTCCAGTGTCTGAGTCAATCCTAGATAGTTTGATTGGTATCAGGTTTTTTAAATCATATTTTGTAATGGCTAGTTACAACAGTGACTTGCTAGATCATTTGAGATTCAATCATATAGGCCAGACCAAGTGAGGACAGCAGATTTTCCTTCTATAAGTGACATTAATGAATAAGATGAGTTTTATGACAATTGATAGTGTTCATGGATGCCATTTGATTAGTTTCTTATTCCAGACTTATTACATAAATTCAATTTCACCATCTGCTGTGGTGGGATTCAAACTCATATCCCTCAGAGCATGGATCTCTACATTGCCAATCCAGTGACGAAACCACTGCACTTCCCCTAAATAACATAAGTGAAGAATTTTTTGTTTATTTTTGAGTTATTCAGGAAACAGTATTAGTCTTGTGGAGAATTCTAGTAGCATGTGGATTCAGTGCATTGGTTTATCTTACTCAGCAAATAGACAAATAAAAGTTAGTGATGACTGTACATCTGCAGTAGAGCCTTTCTGTTCATTTCAATTAACTCATTCCAACTCCTTTATTTGCCTGTTTTCAATTGTATTAAGTGAATTATTCACTGAACATCCTGATGAAGGGCTTTTGCCCGAAACGTCGATTTCAAAGCTACTTGGATGCTGCCTGAACTGCTGTGCTCTTCCAGCACCACTAATCCAGAATCTGGTTTCCAGCATCTGCAGTCATTGTTTTTACCTCATTTATTTGACCATGTATAGTATTGACATATTAACTATCAAAATATTATTATTTCAAAATTCTTCCGGTGCTGATCAATAAACATTTTAAAAAGTCTCATTAATAGATACAGTGTAATTGAAGGTAAAATTACACTTTGATTAGGGACACAGAAACCCACAGATACTTTTTCTAACCATTAATGCTTAAAAAAATTGCTGTGGGAAATTTCTGTTCAGCAGTCTCGATGTAAGTGTCACCCGGACTTCAAAACAAAGTTGAGCTTGAATGTTCCATTCTCTTTTAGAGGTGAAGGGGTGGTTTTCATCTCACTACTTCTCTCTTTCAAATAACCTACCCCCTTCTCCATTCAAGCTAAAGAAAAACTTTCATGAAAAATACAATGTGTTATTTTCATAATAACAAAGGGATTGGAATAACATATCCTTCTGATGCTCTGTTGCCTTTTGCCTATCTTCCTGAAAGTCATGTAAGTATGTGGGATGTTACAGTTTTAGTGAAGTGGAGTTTGTTCAGCCTCCGAGCACTGAGATCTCAAGTCCATAAAACAAATCAATCTGCCAGTTACATTCTACAAATAAGCTAATGTGTGTTTGCTTTCCCATTTGTTCCCATGTTTCCATGTGTAGAACGTTTTTGTGAAGGATTTTTTATTTTAATCTATGTGAAATCCTACTCCTGCTAAAAAAATTACAATTACATCTGACAGATATTAGATAGTCACCAGGAATTGTAATATATCTCATCTGATACATCATAACCTGTTTTATTTATGTGTTAAGTTACATTCCCGCTGTAAAGCATGTAACCTTGATAAAACACTATAGTGCAAAATTATTGTGGATGCCATTCTTCAGTTGAGACATTAAACTGAGGACTTGTTTATCCATTCTTCTGGTTCAGATGGACATTCGAGATCCCAAGATACATTTATTGAAGACCAGTGTGAATTCTTGGTGTACTGGCTAAGATACTTGCTTTCCATCTGCAAAAAGAGATTAAGTGGTTATTTAATTTATTGCTGTTTGTGTTCGTCTTTCTATTAAACATTTAGCGGATGTAACAGTAAGTGACTACTTTCATTTAAAACCCTGGAGGACTTTTGGCTATAACATTAAACATGAAAAGTAAATATCGAATTACCTTTTGCCTTTTAGGATTCCAAGCTGATAGTAACCATCTCAAGACAAAGCCTACAAGCAGTTAAAAAAATAGAAATTCCTCAACTAAGTCAGACAGTAAAATAAGAAACAAAAATCAGCATAGCATAACATGCAAGAAAGATGTGGTTTGTCGCTCTTAAATTGTAATGCAAACCACTACAATCAGAATTATTTTTAAATCCTAACAGTTTGAAGGTTTCCTTTACTTTAGAGTCATACAATAGACAATAGACAATAGATGCAGGAGTAGGCCATTCAGCCCTTCGAGCCTGCACCGCCATTCAATATGATCATGGCTGATCATTCCCAATCAGTATCCCAATCAGCACAGTAAATTACACTTCAGCCCACTGTGTTGGCACTGGCTAAAAACAATTAATTATTCTAACCCCATTTTCCAGCACATGGCCCATAGCCTAATATGCCAAATGCACATCTAAATGCTTCTTAAATGTTATGAGGGTTTCTGCCTCGACTATCCTGACAGGCAGTGAGTTGCAGATTCCCACCACTCTCTGGTTGAAAAAGCTTTTCCTTTCATCTCTTCCAAATGTCCTGCCCCTTAAATCTATGCCCACTGGTAATTGATCCCTCCATCATGGGGACAAGTTTCTTCCTGTCTTCCCTATCTATGTCCCTCAATTTTATACATCTCACTCATGTAGCCCCTCAGTATTCTCTGCTCTAAAACAATCTCAGTCTATCCAATCTCTGTTCATAACTGAAACACTCCAGCCCGGACAACATCCTGGTAAGTCTCCTCTGTTCCTTCCCTGGTCTAATCATGTCTCTCCCATAATGTAGATTCCAGAACTGCACAGAGCTTTGAGATTATATTCAAGTAGGCTTGATAATGGGTGACCTAAGATTAGCAGCAGCAGAAGAAGAAAGTAGCTTCTGAGATTGATTTTTATCATCAAATTTCACAAATTTCTTCATAGGTCATCCTGGAGATTTCACATCGGAATCTGGAATGCTAACAGAATTTTGGTTTGTTATTCACGTGAATAGATGGAGCACCTGAACTTTCTGAGAGAATATAACTGCTGCTTGCACATGAAAAAGCCTTTGTGGCAGATCACATTATCATTTTGCAATACAACATCTCAAGCAATAGATCAATGCAGTTCTTACAATTGATCTCCATGTCACTTGCATAACAAACCATCCACCAAATTAAAAAGCAATATTTCTAATCCTCTGTTTATGGACATACATACAAATTAGGAACTCGAGGAATCCATTTAGCCCTTCAAACTGATGAACACTTATTTTTTCCACATTCCCATGGACATAATGAGACAAACCTCACTGAACATGATGGGCTGATTTCTGTATTCATTATGCACATAACTTGCTTATGATGAACAATTCAGAAGGCATGGTACATTAACTGAAGAGGTATTCTACTAACGTGGGATTCCAGGATCTTGTAACTTGTTTTTTAAAAGAAACTTTGAATGTATTGAATTTGATTTTTTAATCAATGTTTTTCATGTGACTGTGGGACCTAAAAAATATTTTAGATCATCTGTAAAGCTCCAAATAGTACGAAGAAAGATCTGTGCAACCAAAGATTGAAGATCATAATTAATTGGTTTTCGGGCCTCAGCTACAGATCTATGAGATCATTTACATGATTGAGATCAGTTTAATAGTCTTTAAAAAAAATAGTTGATTATATTTGATTTAAATATCTTCCATCTCAGTTTATGAGGATATTTTAAGTCCTATGTTTTTATCCATATATTGCTAATTGAAAAAGTATAAATGGATGTCAATTATATATGAATGTGAATTCAGATCTTCATTGGAGACTTCATGAAAATACTCTCTGGTATTCAACAATTCTTTGTGATATTGAAAAATTTAACATCTTGTCTCCAAATATCACAGATATTGAATAACGAACCAATTAAAACTTTAGGGTTGACAAAGAAAATGTAGGCAAAAGTGAAGACTGCAAATGCTGGGAACCAGAGTTTAGATCAGAGTGGTGCTGGAAAAGCACAGCAGGTCAGGCAGCATCCGAGGAGCAGGAAAATCGGCAAAAGCCCTTCATCAGGAATGGAGGCAGGGAGCCTCCAGGGTGGAGAGATAGGTGGGGTGGGGTGGAGCTGGTAGAACGAAGCAAAGAGTACAATAGGTAAATGGGGTGGGGTTGGAGGAAAATGTAGTGTTACAAAATGTTGTATTTATCTGTACTAAATTAACAAAATATTGTTGTGTTGTGTTGATGACTGCACTAAATACATGAAAACCTCACAGTTCCAATCATTGGTTTGTAACAAATATCAACTTGACTCTTATTAAGATTTCTTAATTTTGATCATTATAACATCTAAAGGTAAGAAACAAATAAAGATTCAAAATCATTATACTGTATTAGTGTTTTTTGGGGATTTAAGCGCCATGTAAGGATTATAGAAAAAATTAATTTCGAGAGATTTAGATCTCTGCATATTTATGTTGTAAGATAATGTAATTATACCAATGCTAACTGTTCACTACATTCAGCTTGGATTTTCTGAAGCATAGCTTGACCGGATGTGAATGGACAAAATAAGATTTACTTTCTCTATTTTTTTTGGAATCCTACAAGTTATCCTGCTTGTTTTCATTGTTGATCGATAACATGCATCATTGGCAGGCAGTACTTTGTACTTGCTACTTACCAATGATTTCAACTATATATATTGAGGCTGTACAGGACATTGGTGAGACCTCTTCTGGAGCACTGTGTCCAGTTCTGGTTGGCATGTTACAGGAAGGAGAGATTAAGCTAGAGAGGGTTCAGAAGAGATTTACCAGGATGTTGCTGAGTATGGAAGTTTTGAGTTATAAAGAAAGGCTGGATAGGTTGGGACTTCTTCCTCTGGTGCTTAGGAAGTTGAGAGGTGACTTTATAAAGATTTATAAAATCATGAGTATAGATAAAGTGAATGGCTGTTTTCCCTAGGATGGCAGATTTCAAGAGCAGGGCATATTTTTAAGATGAGAGGAGAGAGATTTAAAAAAGACACAAGGGGTTAATGTTTTACATGTGATTTGCATGTGGAATGAACTGCTGAGGAAATCATGGATGCGGGCATAGTTACAAAATTTAAAAAGCATTTGGATAAGTACATGAAAAGGAAAGGTTTGGAGCGATATGGGCAGGAGTAGGCATGTGGGAATAGTTTAGTTTGGAATTATAGTTGGCATGTTCTGGTTGGACCAAAGGGTCTATTTCTGTGCTATATGACTCTGTGACAACATCTAGGACAGTGTTTAGTTTATATAAGAAGTACAGTATTACAGTCTATTAGTTATATTACATAATTAATAAGGAGCAATATGTCAAAAACAACTTTTCTCCATTAATTCAGAGCATGGATTCGGCTTATTTTGTCTTTTCATTACACATGTAGTGGTTTTCTATAGTACATCTTAATAGAATAAATAAAAGAAATGAAGACCCTGCTTTGTGAATTTTCTCTGTATACAGTAATAGAACAGAAGTATTGAGCTGAACCTTGTGTTTTTTTTCTCTAAGTGTCAGTTTCATGGAGGGTTTCTCACCTCTAGGTCTCACGCGTTTTCTACTTATATCTTACCAACTTTGCCTCATTAATTCCCTACTCCACCCCTCCAGCACCCCTCTCGCCTAATTCTAGCCCCATCTTACCACTCACTGTTCCTGAAACATCTCACCACTGCCATAATATCCTGTAATTAATCAGCATCTCTGGCACTGATGCCATCTTTAAAAGTCTATCGTGCACCTTGACAAACATCATTAGTCTGAAATTGCTGTGCTGAAATTTGCCCCAGACATGGCAGACAGAGAAACTTGGCACTCTACTCTGCAGGCTGAGTCCTGGACATCCTGCTGGATGGGGTGGTGCAGAAACAGGACATCCTCTCCCCCTTGAATGTCTAAAACTGGTCATGACATCAGACCATGCTAGCCTGGCTAGAGGTTACCCCAGGGCAGTCTCAGCCACCAAGAGGAATGCACTGTAGTGTAAATGCCACCATCTTCTCTCTGATACCTCATAGTCTCTCTATCTCTGTACAAGACATAGCTCCCACCAAGGCTGATGCCCTTTCACACTCAGTATTGCCTGAAACACCTACCATCATTCACAGTAACCCACCCAACCTGTAATAACACGAATCCTGCTTACACTCTGTGTTGCCCAATCATTCCCTGTGTCTGCACCAAAACTAACAGCTGTGCACTCACTTTCATCTCCTAAAATCCCTGCCTTTCTCCCATTCCAAGAGGGAAGAGAAGGTCAATGTGAGTGATGGACTGCTTAACATTTGGCTCCTCCCTCCTCATGAGGAGAGGATCCTGAATCTATTCATCGCAAGTACCTGATTACCCATGCCCAATCCTTTGGACTAATTTTGGAGACTCCCCTTGATTTACTGTGCCAGGACCTCCTGCCAAAGGCGATCTCTCCAGACTTGACTAAAGCCTGTTGACAACAATGACAAGTTTCCTGGATTTGTGTCTGTGCTAAGCAGCAGGACAATACTGTGAGCCTAGTACCTCTCGTTCAAAGGCAAGGAAAAACAAGGATGCTGTCAACATCCAGTAGGCTAAGAGTGAGTGAGTGCTATGAGAGCAAGCATGTGGCTTGATGCAGTCCATGAGCTGGGTGTATGTCCCTGAGTGCAAAGTGTCCTGCCTAGAGCATCACAATGGTAGTTGTTGGTGCAGCTTTAAAGTACAGAAGTGCCATGAGGATGATACATGGTGGATGTGGGGTGCATTTGGCTGCTGCCCATGAAGTTTGGTGCCCAGTATCCAACATAAATATACTTCAGAGCAAATAGTTAGCTGAAATAACCAAGTACACGAGATGACTTCCAAGTTGAGAATCTCAGTGATTAATTTGCTGACAAGCAGGTGATAGGAAAATACATATTAATGAGGCGAGATGTGTAGTTTAACAGGTCCTTAACAGGTAATAATCCCCATTAATTGGCATCTCTCTGCTCCCTAGTGAGAATCTTGCCTCGATACGGAGAACCTGATTTAAAGATGCAGTGAGCTACACTCGTTATTGAGACAGCCTTTGCTGGGCTTATTGTAAAATTCTTCCATATCTCGCCATAACCCATGTTGGTCAGGTGCTATATAAGGATCTGTCCACTTTGTTATTGTTCTTATTGAATATTCATAGACATTACCAAATAGAACATGAACTGATTAATAGAGAAAATAAAAAGTCTAAGAAAAAATATAAATACATTTTATATCTTTAAATATTGGAGCTGAGGAAGACCCTTAAAATGTTTGTGTTTGTGAAGATCTCGGCAATTTGAATAAAAGCATCTCATCTTTGTCTCAGAGAAAAACATTTTTTGCCAATTTGATTATTTTACTTTCATAAAAGAAATACACATGCAGAATTACCTCAGCCAAGTAGTTTCTCTGTTTGTTTGTTTATGAAATTAGCAGTCCTGACCTCTGAGACTTCTTTATCCTCACTTGAACTCTCACATCTCCTCTGACAATAGTACAGACTTCCAAAATCTCAGTTTCAACTCTTTAACTTTAAATCTAACTTTAAATCTAGGGAATGTTTTTCTCCATGCTTTTCACATTACTTAACTAAATGAGCAGATTATGCATGTATGATATGGTTTGTATAGCTATATAGCTGTGTTATATGTTACAAACTGTTTCATTCATACTATCAAATACATTAAATTGTATTTGGAGAATAATATGATCTCGTTAACAACATTTCATTCCATTTACTTATGTTCATTTTGACACCATATGATGTCCTAATTCTCTAAATAGTATCTAAATTGAATCAAATGATCACTCAGAGAAAGTTAAGTGAGCGTCGTCACCATGGCTATAGTAAGGCAATCAAGGACTAGAAGAGCATTTTAAACTGGGGTCATAGACCCAGGGATGTTTAAGGCCAGAATTAAAATGACAAAGGCATAAATTAGAAGCCTGAATAGCCCTTGATTAGACTTTGTTCAGCCCAAAGAAAAGGTGGGAGATCTTTCAATAAAACTGTTATAAGTGGGAAACTGTAAATCACTTATTTGCTGTAAACCACAAGGATAGGGAATCACTCAGGGAAAATTGTGAAAGAAACAGTGATCATTATTAGAGCCACAGAGAGCAGGAATCATCCAGAAAAAGGCCTTAAAGAACCATCTCTCAAAGCTTTGAATAGCGGGAGTCATTTATTAAAACAGTGATTAAAGAGGGCATTGTTCAACTAAGCGAGAGTCATTGAATAAAACTGTTAAGGAAATGAGAATCATTTATTGAGTCCGCGAACAGTAGGATCCTCTAATGAAGCCATGAAAAAAAGTAGAAATCATCCATATTAGCTGCTAAAGGCAGGACTCCTCATTTTAGCTGCAAGAAGGTGAAAGTCCTCCATATTTTCCTTAAATCAAGGGAAACCACTATAGTCCATGTAGCAAAGGTCAGGAGAACTGTCTTTACTACAAAATAAAAGTCTTTTAAGGAAGGAAAATAAATAATTACATTAGGAAGACATGACATCGGATACTATATTGTCAAGAAGATTTAATTTCAGGGTTTGGAGATACCAGTGTTGGACTAGGGTGTACAAAGTTACAAATCGCACAACACCAGGTTAACAGGTTTGACTGGAAGCACTAGCTTTCAGAGCGCCACTCCAACGACCTGATGAAGGAGCGGTGCTCCAAAAGCTAGTGCTTCCAATTAAACCTGTTGGACTATAGCCTAGTGTTCTGTGATTTGTAACTAATTTCAGGGGTTGATTTAATAGAACACAGAATTGAATATCTTGAAGAAAACAGCTCTTAAGATAGAGAAAGCTTCCAAATTAGATCCCAACTTAGATGCTCAACAAGTAAATACATTTGAGAGCATAGTTGATGATGTTATAACTCACCAAAGTGTTGTAGAAGAAGTGAAAACTACTGACAATTACTTTAATCTCCGAATAAAGAAATGTCTTGGTAGACCAAGAATTAATACAAGTGTCCAACATCCAGGAGATTCCATAGATGATTTAATTAATGATCTCCACAGATTAGCCCAAAGATTATTTAACATCAGACTTCCCCCAGTCCAACAGAGAATTGGCAGTTGTTTTTGGAAAAGTAATATAACTCCAGTATGATGTGTGACTTAGAGGAAAAATCATAAACTGTGGCATCCTCATATATCTGCTGCCTTATGACAGATATCAGCTGTGAGGATGCTGTCCAGGAGCCTTAGTATCATGCTATGATGCATTTTGTAATAGGGCACACTGCTAGCACTGTGCTGTCAACTTCCTCATTTCACCCCAATTAGTTACGTGTCAGCAATGCCCATCTAGCACTCTCACACCCCACCATCAACTGAGGTCTTTAATTTGGAATTAATACCAATTTAAGGACCTCATCTCACTGCTGCTGGTATTGACCAGATGGGTGATTCTTCATGCCAATAAAAAGCTAGAGATCAAACTAGAGGCAGAGACAGGGTGGAAGGCAGGAGAGATGAATTGACAAAAGAGATATTGCTACAAAGCAAAGGAAATAATAGTGGGGCAAGTAATGAAAGGAAAGATTGGTCTAGAGGTTGGGCAAATTTTAATAGCAGAAGAATTAACAAGTGATCAGTTTGTATCATCTGAAATTGTTGACCTCTACAATGGAGGAAGGACTGCCAAATCTGTGACCTACCTACCATTTTTAAGTGTCTGTGGAATCTCCAGAACTCAGAACAACTCTGCATCCTTCTGTCAGCACTAACAGTCTCACCTCAGAAGGTCACTAATTTGATTTCTACTCCAGAGACCTGTTTACAGATGTACCAAGTGAGTGCTGCATTGTTGGATTTGCTGGTTTTCAGTGAGAGAAGGAGTGGAAAGATTTTTCTCTCGATATGTTAAACTGAATTTCTGTCTGCCATTTTAGGTGATTATAAAAGATCTTCTTACAGTGTTCAAGGGAAGACTGGGATAGCCTCAGTGTGTTCTGTCAAATATTTATCTCCATCTAGTATTACTAAAACTGGTCATTGTTCAAATTTTTCACATTTATTCATAAGGTGTGGGAATCGCTGGCTGGCCAGTATTTACTGACCATTTCTAGTTGCCCTTAACAAAGTGATGGTGAGCTAAATCCCTTGAAGTGCTCTGTAGGTAGACCCACAAGGCTGTTAGGGAGGGTATTCCAGGATTTTGACCAGTGACAGTGAAGGAACAGCAATACATTTCCAAGTCATAATGGTGAATGACTTGGACAGGAACTTGCAGGTGATGGTGTTCCCATATTTCTGCTACTTTTGTCCTTATAAGTGGCAGTGGTTGTGGATTTGGAAGATGCTATGTAAGATGTATCTTGTACACACTACTGCTACTGAGCATCGGTTGTTGAGGGAGTGACTGTGGATTTGGTGCAATCAAGTGGGCTACTTTGTCTGGGATGGCGATGAGCTTTTGGGGTTTTGTTAGAGATGCACTCATGCACTCTATCACTCTCTTGACTTGTGTTTTTTAGATAGTGGGCAAGGTTTTGGGAGCCAGGAGCTGAATTCTATGGCTCTTAGCCCCTGACCTGCTATTGTAACCACAGTATTTATATGGCTACCCCATTTCAGTTTCTTGTCAGTGCTAACCCCCAAAATGTTGTTTGTGAGGTGATGGTAATACCATTGAATGTCTGGATGCAACGGTCAGATTCTCTCTTGTTTGAGAGAGTAATTACCTGGCAATTGTGAGACACAACTTTTACTTGCCATTTGTGAGGCCAAATCTGGATATTGCCCAGTTCTTGCTGCATTTGCACATAGACAGATCCTGTATCTGAGGAGTCACAGATCTTAAGGAAATACCCCTACTTCTGAGCTTATGATAGAGGGAAGGCCATTGATGACGCAGCTGAAGATGGTTGGGTGTAGGACAGTGTGAGCTTGCTGTGTGTAACTAGGCTGCTAATACTTCAACAGTAACTATATTTCAAAAATACTGCATTGGATTTGAACTGTGTTGGAATATTTTGAACTCATGAAAAATGCTAAACGAAGCTAGGCACATAATCTAATGTAAGCCCTTGTGTTCTCTACATTTCACTGTATTTTCTATATGATAGGAATGATTTTAACTTGAACCAACATTTTTATTTGAATCATTTTTTCACCCTATGTTTTCTCTCTGCTAAAGTATCAAAGGAACATGATATTTCTGTGTCTGAGCATCTGTGTCTGAGCATCTGTGTGCTCTTTTAACTGCATTACATTCAAAGATGCTTGTAGGCCTGTAGAAGCATGTATTTTTATAGAAAATATTGTGGTTTCTCGATGTACACAAATCTCAGCTACCATGTTTTGAGCTGTTCCATTTGCAGATAATTTGAAACCATAGTTTTTGAAGAAGCACCTTGGAATGCTTTCCTGTGTTAAGGGTATATAGGTGCAAGTTGCTGTTGATGTCAGCTGTCTGCCTTGACTCCTAACTAATAGTGACTCCTAACTAATAGTGGGGTGTTATAGTCAGTCAGCATGAGCCGATGCATTGTGTGGAACAGGTTAAAGAAACAAAATCCTCTGATCTGTTGGAAAGATGACAGGAACTAACTAACTTTAATTCATTTGTTTCTTAGAGCACAGGAAATCCTGTGGGAGAGGGGAATTTGTGATTAGCATATTGTGATGAAGACATTTTCCTTTATTTTTCATAATATGTGGGGATTGTAGACAAGGCTTGGATTTGTTGCCCATTCCTAATTTCCATGAATAGAGTGGCTTGCTAGGTAATTTCAAAGGATAATTGCTGTGGGTCTGGAGTCAAGTGTAGGCCAGAATGGGTAAGGATGGCAGACTTCCTTCTCTAAAGGCCTTTTACGGCAATTGATGGTAGATTCATGGCTGCCATTACAGATGAATAACCTTCATCCAGATTTTAATAATTGGATTATTATTCCAGTGATGACAACACAGTGTCACCATCTCCCCATAATTGTGGCTCTAGGTTCCATCACACAGGCCTCCTGAGCTAACTGAAACTCGCTAAACTGAGCAAGGTGATGGGAGAGCAGTGAATTAACAGGCTGGAAATCCTTTAAATACTCAGATTTCCTCGATGCATGGTTTTTGCTCACAGAACTGCTACCTTTCTGTCTTTAACCTGTACTTCCCAGTTGTCAGCCAGTAATGTTGGGCATCTCCAGCAGGAGCAGGAGCTGCTCTCTCTCCTCAGCCCTGTATTAGAGAAAACAAATGAACACATAATACCACCTTCCACAAGGCATTACCCTCAGCATAGAGTTTGCTGATAGAGGATCCGATTTCTGGCATGACTGAGCAACAGTGTCTAAGGAGAGTCAGATGTTTGTGTCAGATTCCTGGAACAAGTCCACCTTCTGAATGAATGAGGTGAAGATGTGCAATGCCAACTGGTCGAGTCATCACATTTCTTAAATTTCTTTACCTTTTGGCTCCTTCCAGAAACCAGATTGTGGTAACTACAGAATCACAAAATTGGCTGCACAGAAATACATCTCAAAAGTTACTGATACTATGGTGGCTAGAGCTGCCACAGCTGAGTGCAAGTGAGTACTGCAGATGCTGGAGATTAAATTCAAGAGTGTGGTGCTGGAAAAGGAAAGGAGGAGCATAAAAATCGACTCGGATGCTACCTGACCCGCTGTGCTTTTTCAGCACCACATTCTTGACTGCCATAGCTGAGGCCAGTTGGGAATAAGAGAAACCAAGGACTTGCTGCTTTGGTTGGATTTTCACAACACCTCCCAGACTGAGTCAAAGTAACAATGAAGGCAACTAGAAATTTAAATGAGGGATTGGTATAGGAGACAGGGGCTTTACTTCACGGGCCACCAGCATCAGTACGAGAGAAAGAAAGAGTTGTTCCATTTGGATAAACTTTAGCTGATCTAGGCCTGGTAGGTGCCATTCCTGGATAATCAAATAACTGGGGGCTAAGGCAGATTTAGATTTTAAAATTGGAAGTGGGAGGACTCAGGTACGGGTGTATTCAAAAGCAGCAAGGGAACGGCAACAGGAGATTTTAGATAAAAGAAAATAAGTTGAGTGGGTGAAGAAGGGACAGAAAGAGTAGCAAAGTTAATGAGGCTTTAGACACAAAGTGATGCCAGGAAAAAAAAATTAAAAAATCAAAGCTAATTGCACCACATCTGACTGCATGAACCCTTTGCAACAAATTAGATTAATTAGTAGTATCTATGAATACTAATATACTAGAAATAATAGCCTTTATGGAGATGTGGTTGCAAAATGTTCAAGGCTGAGAACATTTTGGTGAAAAGAAAAGCAAAAAAAAAGGGTTAAATCTGATAATAAAGGATAGAATAAGGACAGTATAGGGAAAGGATCTTAGTACTTTTTGATTTTCTGAGCTGTTTGTTTGGAGCTAACAAATACCAGGGGGAAGAAAAGGTATTACAGGACAGAATACAAAGCAAGAAATCATGGCAGGCAATTTAACAATGGTAATTCTTCCACTCTGCTGAGATGGCTGACAAGTCCAGTGTGTGATCTAGGTCTCTCACAAATTTAGGAAGGTGTCGCTTGGAGGATCGGGTAGATGATTTGTTGGGAGGAGAGTTTTTTCCCTTCAATGCTTCATCTTCCTCTTTGCATGTGTTCAGTAACTTCCCAAAGGTACATTCTCCATTTTAGTTGGTCACAATGTGTCAGCAGCAAGTATGTTTTATGAGTTTAGGGATGGTTGCAGCATATGCCCAAAGTGTTTCCATTGTCCTCCTGAAAGTCCTCTGCCTTGGGCAAGTACTCAGTAAAGCTAGAGATCAGGAGTCTGGCGTCACATGAAAAGCAAATGTATTCCACCTGGTTCCCATGTTTTTAGTGTTTTTAGCATCCCTCGGTGGTGGATATGTTGGTATTGGAGAGGATATTGGAATTAGGATACCATTCGTACCACCATAGTTGGAGAATCTAGTGAAGAATCATTGGTGGTACTTGTCCAGTGGTTTGGTGCCTGCTACAAGTTTTCAAAGTCACCAAAGTACACAGGAGCACAGGGATTAATGCTATCTGGTAAACCACGGCCTTCGTCTCATAGGTTTAAGATTCTCCTCCTCAAGTATTCATCCTTCAGTCAACTGAAAGCTCTACTAGTGCAATGGAAGTAATGATGAATATTTCACATTTTGCTAGGATCTCACCATTGATCTTAATCAATGAGAAGAGGTATCTTGCTTGGGGAGCTGGTTGGAAACTATCCAGTCAGTGAAAGGCATGTTTTCTCATATGCTTCAGAGTAGTCAGTTTCCATCTGTATTTTGGAACTCATGGTTGATGTTGGAATGAGTTTGGTTTCAGATTAATGGTGGAGCCCATCTGACTGGACACAGTTAATTTATAGTAGTGTGGAATGTGCATTTTCTAAAGCAGTATGTTGAGAAACTTAACAGAAAATGAGCAATTCTGGATCCAATAATGTGCAATTATAAAGCATTAATTAATTAATAACTTTGTCATGAAAGGGTCTCTGAGGAAGGATATGCAAAAGTTCAACATGCACTTGTTTTCCTGTAGTCTCTGATTCTGCTCAGAATTGACTACTCTTCCCTTGGAGCTGGATGTCAGTATAAAGTCCTCAGACATCACACCACTCCTGCTTGAGACAAACTCTTCAAGTCCCACTACATAGCTGAGCAGAGGAAATGTGAGTATAACATCACAAATTTTCAATTGCTACTCCAGAAAAGTCCCCCTTTTTAATGACCCTGACTACCCATGTCTCTAACACTTACTCCTGCCGATTTGTGATGGGTGACACAACATATGACAATACAACTTCCTGTATTGGTGACCCCACTGAAGTTTATGCATTTGGACTGATGAATGGTATACATGAGCTATTTCATGGTACTTCCATAGATCGTGCAACCTCCTCTGAGAGACCTCCATCCTCTTCTGCATTCTCCCCGGGTGGTTCTTGGAATACCTGCTTGGCACAAAAGATATGAATTGAAAGTGACAAAGTGAAAGAGTTCAAAGTCATAATTGTGCCAATCATGTTTTAGTGATTGGTGACACCAGGTTGACATGGGAAGTGTTGCATATCATGTGACTATGAGATATGTGGATGCTATAGCTTGAAGAGCCACCCCAGAGTTTCACCTCTCCCTGTTGTTCTGCCTTTCTTTACCTTCAAAGAAAGAAACAAGAGAGTCATGAGAATGAGTTGTGGAGTGTGTTGAGAGGATGGAATGTCATTTGTGGAGGTGACTGAGTGAAGGGAATGCATACGATGAGGATGAGTGGTCAGTAGTGACTGGTCAAATGGGAATGTGAGGAGGTACCTTGAAAGATGCCGGTGGTTGGACTTGCAAGGTATTTTGGATAGATAAGGCTGGTGCATGAGAAAGCTGATAAAGTCACTGATGGGGTTAGTGTTGAATGTGATATGCCATTCCCTTTTATGTATGAGTGAGAGATCACATTCATGCCACCTCTTTAGTCACTTCCAACTGTACTTGCTTGACTTTTGAAGGGGGTGTTCTTCCTTCAACCTATAAATCATCTGTTGGTTGCCAGATCCTGCAGATTGATGTTGAAGAATATCTCAGAGAACCACGGGAAGCCTTCCTTAATTGAGAATAGTATCAGTCATGTTGTTGTCTCTCTTATGGCCAGTTGTAGAATTTTCTGCCTCTTTAAATACTGAAACCTCGACTGTACATTATGTGTCGTCATGACGTCTAACGCTCCAACTGGGTGTAAATCCGGGAAGGGGGGATACCAATTTCATGGTTCTGTTTGAAAACACCAGGAAAACCAATGGTGAATTGTCTCACTTTGCCACACTATTCCAACAGCCCTTTGTGGGAGTTGAAAAGGTAAAGCTCAGTGCATGTTCTTTTGGCACTTACCTGGCAAACATGAGAAGATAATTCCTTCCATTTTCCTATAGGATAAGACCAAACAAAAATTATTGCATTAAAATTAGAGGTCAACTGGTCAACATTGTGCATCTGCAGTTAGCCTTTTACAAAATTTAACGAATCATGCAAAATGCAAAGGACTTTTTAAAAAAGACATACGAGAGGAGAAATGAATAGCAAACGATTCCACCCAAGTTTTAAAAAATTAAAGATGAGAAGAAAAGCAGCTATTATCTAATACATGCTTCAGTCTGATCTGAAAAAAAAAGAAAACAAACATTGGGAAGTTCAGTTGAGGAATAGCAATCCAGTAACAAGCCTGGGGAGTGAAGGAGATACACTGGCAGAGTGAGCAAAATGTTGAGATGGTGAAAGGTATGGTAACTGAAATTTGATTGTAGAGTTTTTCCAGTAATTTTATTGTTAACTATATTTTCAAAATTAAATGTGAAAATATATTTCTCTTTTTATGGGAGCAAGATCATTCATATCATACTGTGGTTTTCTGAAAAATGTAAGCAAGTTTTAGTTAGTTTAAACAAAGATTTTGTTTTTGCATTGGTTACCATTGGCCGTCTCATCTTCTCAAGTGTAAGGGAACCAGTTAGGTTCTTTACAGTCACAAGTTTCTAGAAGAGATTGGATTCCCTACAGTATGGAAACAGGTGCTTTGGCCCAACAGCTCCACACTGACTCTCTGATGAGTAACCCACCCAGACCCATTCCCCTAACTAATGCATCTAACACTTTGGGACAAATTAGCATGGCCAATTTACCTGACCTGCACATCTTTGGATTGTGGGAGGAAACCAGAACACCCGGAGGAAACCCACGCACACACAGGGAGAATGTGCAAACTCCACACAGTTGCCCAAGCTGGGAATCAAACCCAGGTCCCTGGTGCTGTGAGGCAGCAGTGCTAACTGCTGAGCCACTATGCCACCCATAACAAGCCTAGAGACTTGCTGTGACCCATTTCAGGTTGGATTACTAGTGGCACACAAACAACCTGGAAGCTAGAGCCAGATTAAAATTGGTCTCAGGCCTCACTAACGTTATTAGAATCAACTGCAAGCACATGACAACTCGACAACGAAAACCAAGAATTCAGATCAATTCCATCATGGAACAGGGAAAATGGTATATCCTGGGGTAGGGAATTTTGATGATTGGCTTATTGTGGAATTGTGATAGCAGTTATGATCTTTGTAGTATTTTGATGTCAACTGCTTAAGTCACTAAAGAATCTCGAGTTTTTTGCATCACAGCCTATAAGTTCATGTGAAGGTCTGCGTCAACCTTGTTTTGGGCAATTGCCATAAATGTCCAAAAAATAAGTTGACTCAATGTTGGGTTACATGTCTTTCAGGCATCCTTCAGATATTGAGCCCAAATGTTTTTCATTGTGCCTATGATATGCAACATGGGTCATTTTCTAAGCCACACACTAATGTGTCTCTACATGGAAATGCACAAATAAATTATGACTGTTTCAATAAGGTGATCAATTTACAGCATTTGTTTTGAAGTATAATTCCATTTTGAATTTCAGTTTTGGAATTATAAACACTTTCCAAATGCATATTTTAATAGCTATGAACAATTATTAGGATTCCATAATAGGATTGTTTCGTAGCCAGTGTTAAAGTAGGTACTGCTGCTAAAAATAATGTCAATGGAGAGGTAGTTAGGTTTTACATAAATACCTCATAGTTGACCAAAGGGACTCTGCACCATATTTAATATGTCTTTTTTTTCTGAAATGTTTATATTTCATTTATCTCCACACAACTAGTTCATGTAAAGCTTGCACATGAATAACAGCATTAGTATTCCCATTGTCTACAGATGCTTTGGAGCTAAATCTTAAAGGAGGATAGAGCACTAATAAACTCAAATGTTACCACTTCACCCAATTAGTTTTAAATGTACAGTGAATTATGAGAAAGTGAATTCAAAGTAAATTACAAGAATTTTTTATGATATTGTTTATATTCCAGTTGTGGTATTTGACATATTTAATTCCTTGGTTGAGATGAATGTATTCCTTAATATAAAATCTATCTTCCATGGGCAACCAAGCGAAAGTTAAAATCTTTTAAATTTTTTGTTGCATGTCTGTTTGAGCAACCTTTTTTGTTTGAAAAATAAATCACACAGTAAAAACCTGTCAGTTTAGTTTACCTTACCTCCCCTTTAACCTGTAACTCCAATTTGGGCAGTCAGGTTCTGACGTGACTAATATTTTAACTTTAGGAAAGATATTCATACCACAGAATCTTGTAAACAAGATCAGGGGAAGTAGAATGATTTGTCCACATGCAGTGGAATGAATGATTTTTTTCTTGCCGGGATCCTTGCTTGTAAACCAATCTGAATGAGAAGTTTGGTTTTCATTCAGTTGGGGAACATTGCAGCAACCATGATGAGGATACTTGGTGTGGAGATGCCGATGTTGGACTGGGGTGTACAAAGATAAAAATCACACAACATCAGGTTATAGTCCAACAGGTTTAATTGGAAGCACTAGCTTTCAGAGCGCTGCTCTTTCATCGCAACCACCTGATAAAGGAGCAGCGCTCTGAAAGCTAGTGCTTCCAAGGAAACTTGAAGCTTCTACAAAGACAGTAGAGGAGGGTTGACTGCTCCCTAGCTCCTGGAGGGGTTGTATCCCTTAACCTGGGGTCTTTATATAGAGGATGAGATCTCCGATGCCAGAGGATCCTCAAAGGATAGGCCTGTTCCTGCCTCATATGCAATGCTGTAGTGACATTGAACTTCTCTCTGAAGTTGTCCACTCCTTATTTGAGCAGTTGGGTTTTAAAATGTCAACCTGCCACCTGAAAACTGATTAGCTACCCAGCGTCTGCCGTATGTTTAATAAACACAAATATGGAGAGCCTGGAGGCAAATAGGATCACAGGTGAGATTTTTTAAAATGTTAACACTGAACTGGACCCCAAATTTATTCTTACTTCAAGCTATTCTCACTTCAAGAAATGAGAAAATGTTTCCCTCTTTGTGGCTCAGCCTCAGTCTTCTCCCTTGCTATTTTCACCTGGTAAATAAGCAACCGCGACTTCCTATGCAAATTACAGTCAAGTCCCAGTGACATAATTCAAACCCAATGTTCCTATAAAGAAAGACTGCATCAACTTTTGGTCAGTGCTTGCTCAATTGGACAGATTGCAATCAGTAACCTTTGGCTCCAGGGAGAATTAGTAGCATTTATTAGTTTAAATGTCCACCACTGAGTTTCAGCTGAGTATGTCACTCCCTCTCACATGACTTGTTCTTACCTTCTGTGATTCAGTATTCAGTACTTGAAATCTGAAACTTCCTTTAATACATTATGCCAAAGACAAAATCAGTTGGAAGCAAGGAGTATAGTGTTGACAAATGATAACTTCAGACCTTCACTGAAAAAGTAAAGTAAGATGTTCAATGACAATTCTGTTTGGACTATATTCTTTCGTGGGATGTGGGCAGTACTCACAATGCTGGCTAGGAGAAAGTGAGGACTGCAGATGCTAGAGATCAGAGCTGAAAAATGTGTTGCTGGAAAAGCACAGCAGGTCAGGCAGCATCCAAGGAGCAAGAGAATCAACATTTCAGGCATAAGCCTGAAGAAGGGCTTATGCTCAAAACGTCGATTCGCCTGCTCCTTGGATGCTGCCTGACCTGCTGCGCTTTTCCAGCAACACATTTTTCAGCTCACAAGGCTGGCATTTGTTACCCGTCATTCAATGCCCTTGACATTGAATGGCCTGTTTTGCTATTTCAAAGGGAAGAGCCAAACACAATGCTGAGAGACTGGAGTCACATGTAAGCCAGACTAGATTTTTAAAAAAACTTTACTCATAGAATGTAGGTTTTGCTGGCTGGCCAGTATTAATTGCCTGTCTCTCATTGCCTTTGAGAAGGTAGTGGTGAGCTGCCTTCTTGAACGGCTGCAGTTACATGCTGAGGAGAGGGATTTCTGGGATTTTGACCTAGCAACAGTGAAGGAACTACTTCCAAGTAAGGTTGGTGAATGGCTTGGAGAGGAACTTGCGAGTTGTGGTATTTCCATGTATCTGCTGCCACTGCTCTTCTAGATGGAAGTGGTTTTAGGTTTGGAAGGTGCTGTCTGAGGGTCTTTGGTGAATTTCTGCAGTGTATCTTGTAGATAGTACACATTGCTGCTACTGACTGTCAATGGGTGGAAGGAATGGATGCTTGTGGATGTGGTGCCAAGCTTGTTGAGTGTTGTTGGAGCTGCACTCATCCAGGCATGTGGAGAGTATTCCATTACACTCCTGACTTGTGCTTTGTAGGGGGTGGATGGGCTTCGGGGAATGAAGAGGTAAGTTACACCCCACAGGGTTCTTTTATAATTCATTCACAGGATATGAATTTATTACTGGATTAGTGGTGCTGGAAGAGCACAGCAGTTCAGGCAGCATCCAACGAGCAGCGAAATCGATGTTTCGGGCAAAAGCCCTTCATCAGGAATAAAGGCAGTGAGCCTGAAGCGTGGAGAGATAAGCTAGAGGAGGGTGGGGGTGGGGAGAGAATAACGTAGAGTACAATGGGTGAGTGGGGGAGGGGATGAAGGTGATAGGTCAAGGAGGAGAGGGTGGAGTGGATAGGTGGAAAAGGAGATAGGCAGGTCTTACAAGTCCGGACAAGTCAAGGAGACAGTGCTGAGCTGGAAGTTTGAAACTAGGATGAGGTGGGGGAAGGGGAAATGAGGAAGCTGTTGAAGTCCACAATGATGCCCTGGGGTTGAAGTGTTCCGAGGCAGAAGATGAGGCGTTCTTCCTCCAGGCGTCTGGTGGTGAGGGAGCGGCGGTGAAGGAGGCCCAGGACCTCCATGTCCTCGGCAGAGTGGGAGGGGTAGTTGAAATGTTGGGCCACGGGGCGGTTTGGTTGATTGGTGCGGGTGTCTCTGAGATGTTCCCTAAAGCGCTCTGCTAGGAGGCGCCCAGTCTCCCCAATGTAGAGGAAACCACATCGGGAGCAACGGATACAATAAATGATATTAGTGGATGTGCAGGTAAAACTTTGATGGATGTGGAAGGCTCCTTTAGGGCCTTGGATAGAGGTGAGGGAGGAGGTGTGGGCATTTATTGCCCATCCCTAATTGCCCAGAGAGCAATTGAGAATCAACCACATTACAGTGAATCTGAAGTTACTTGTAGACCCGACTAGATAAGGATGGCTGATTTCCATAGTGAACTCAATGAGATTTTCCTGATAATGGCTTGATGGTCATCGTAAGACTTGTAATCCCAGATTTTTATTGAATTCTGATTCCAGCCAAGGCAGTATTTGATCCTGGGTCCCCAGAACATTACCTGGTTCTCTGGATTAATAGTCTAGTGACAATACCATTAGGCCATTGTCTCCCCATGATTTCCTAGCCTTTGATTTGCTCTTTTAGCCACTGTGTTTATGTAGCGAGTCCAGTTGAGTTTCTGGTTAATGGTAACTCCCAAGATGGTTGATAATGGGGGATTCAGTGATGGTAACACTATTTATTCTCAAGGGGCAGTGGTTTGATTGTCTCATATTGGAGATAGTCATTGCCTGGCATTTGTGTGACACAAATGTTACTTGCCACTTATCAGCCCAAGTGTGGATATGATCCAGATCTTGTTGCACTTGAACATGGACTGTTTTAATATCTGATTAGTTGTGAGTGGTGCTGAACATTGTGCAATCATCAGCGAACATCCTGATTTCTGACCTTAGGAGGGAAGGTCATTGATGAAGCAGTTCAAGATGATGAGGCCTAGGACACTATGCGGAAGAACTCTGTCAGAGATGTCCTGGAGATGAGGTGAATGACCTTCAATAAGTACAAACATCTTCCTGTGTGCCAGGTCTGACTCCAACCAATGGAGTTTGCCCCTGATATGCATTGATTCCAGTTTTGCTACACTTGTTGCCACACTTGGCCCAATGGCACTCTCACCTCACCACTGAAATTCAGCTCTATTGTTCATGTCTGAACCAAGGATGTAATGAGGTTAGGAGCTGAGCAAGGACAGCAGATTTTCTTCCCTAAAGGTTATTAGAAAAATGGAGAACTCAGTATGAAAGGAGGTGAAATTAGGCAAAATGTTGAAGAATTATTCAAATGAACATAGTCAATGGAATCAATGGTGTTTATTATTACTTATCACCTGTTATCTGTTCATTTGTCCCTCAAAGTAAAATCCACATTTCATATTGCTGGAAAATTTTGAAATTGCTCTGTATTGTACCATGATGAGACATGAGCCTCCAACAATGTTTACATCAGGTGAAGTGTCCCCAAAGCAGTGTTGGTGGAATAGTGAATTTGAAACCATATAAAATGGAAGTGATACAAATCCAATGATCAAATCAAATAATATCAATAAATCAAAACAGACCAAAGTGAAAGGCCGATTTCATGTAAAAAATGACAATAGTTTTAAAACTACTTCTTTTGGCAGAAGTGATTTCTTTCAGTTTATAAATACAGACAGTATTTTCTCCAATAATGCAATGCATTGGTTTTCCCAGGTCTACATGGACAAGATCCCACTATGAGGTTTTTTAAACTCTCCCTTCGACTGGCATGCACCTGCACTCATGGACACAGCAGCAGGATATCCAGCCTTCAGGCTGTTTTACCAGGGTTGCATTAACACATTATTTGCAATTATACCTCACAATATCAGGTCTGGAATGTTTGTGCCAAAACCTAGTCTTCTGAGTATTTAGTGATGACAATGAACCTACCCCACCATGATGACAACCTACAATTTTATATCCACAGGGTGATATGCTATTCTCAAATGTACTGGTGCAGATTGAAGTAGAACATTTACCCTCTAAATGCAAAATTTGAAAATTTGCACAACTTTTAAAACTTTTTAAAAGCAATATTATTAACAAAACAATTTTAAATATAAATCCATGGGTTATCAATCAAGCAAAAAAAGGTTTCAGTGACATATAACAAGTGGAAGTATTACAGAAGTAAAGCAGAACAAGTCATCATCAATCAGGATAAACCATCAACAAACTGAGTAACATTTTGTCAGTCAATTTAGGAATTAACATTCAACCCTCAGGAACAGGATTAGACAATTGGAAGCAGATAATAAAAACCCAGAACTTCATACTAATTAACAGATCAACTCATGTATCATAGTATTTTGAGACAGTTATACTTGAACAAAGGATTAGAGATAAAAAAAAAGCTGCTGATGCTGGAATCCAAAGTAGATAAGCAGGAGGCAGATAGAACACAGCAAGTCAGGCAGCATCAGGAGGTAGAGAAGTCAATATTTCGGGTATAGCCCTTCAGTCCTGAAAGGTTCCCTACTCTGATTTAAGTAATAAGCTTTACCAAAAATATTTGAACACGCTGTAGATCAATGTGTGTGTTCACACATGACAGTAGTAATATGTAATGTCTAACTTAAAATTAAATAAATAGACATTCACATTTCATGATGAACCAAAAGAAAGGAAAGAAATATTACATTAATGGAATGTATATGTTATGTAAAATTTAAATCAACTGTTTTGAGTAAAATAGAGTAAATAATTCATAACCCTCTTAGTAAAGTGGAATATTATAGAGATAGACATATTAAACAAGGAAAATAAACATTTGTAGAAGTATTTGGCAGAAAAACTTCCAAGATTTGTAGCTATTCCATGGGGCATGACACATTTATTGATAACACGCAGCCACATAATAATTCTTTTCAAAAACAAAGCAGCAATTCTAAATAACAATTTGAACATAGCTTCATTTTATGTTAATTTGTGAAATAAGAGCAAGCTTTCAGGCATTTAGCACTGAATTTGTTGCATCTAACAAATGACCGCCCTTGTGTTGTCATGCAGCAATTTACAATGTACTATCATTACCATCATTAAGTAGTGAATGTAAACAAATGTAAATAACTGGAATTATGCTCATGTAATCCCCTTATTCTACAGGTCTCACAGTTCATCAATTTAACTCTGTGTAAAATTAGAGACTCCATTAGAGATTGCCTGCTCAGCAAGAACCAGTAAATAAAAACAGAAATTGCTGGAAAAGCTCAGCAAGTCTGGCAGCATCTGTGTAGAGAACTTAAAGTTAACATTTCAGGTCTGGTAACCCTTCCTTAGATCTGGAAAAACCCAGTTCTAAGGAAGGGTCACTAGACCCAAAATATTAACTTTGATTTCTCTTCATGGATGCTGCCAGGCATGCTGAGCTTTTCCAGTAACTTCTGTTTTTTGTTTCTGATTTACTTCATCAACAGTTCTTTCAGTGTTTAACAACCAGCAAATAATCAGCATACTTTTTTATCTATTAATTCATGAGATTTGGGCATCACTGGCCAAGCTAGCACTTATTTTCCATCCTAACTTGAAAAACTGATGCTGAACTGCCTTCTTGAACTGCTGCAGTCTGTTTGATATATGTACACCCACCATGCCATTAGGTAGGAAGTTCCAGGATTTTGACAGGCTCAGCCTGTATCCCCTGAAGTTTAGAAGAGTTGAAAGTGACTTAATTGAAATATATCAGATGCTGAGGGGACTAGACCAGATGGATGTTGAAAGGAATGTGGACATATTTCCAGGCCACGATGATGACTGGCTTGGACAGAAACTGGCAGGTGGTGATATTGCCATGTATCTTTTATCCTTGTCCTTCTAGATGATAGTAGTCTTGTGTTTGGAAGGTGTTGTCTGAGGGGCCTTGGTGAATTTGTGCAGTGCATCTTATAGATGGGTAACACTGCCATCACTACAATCGGTGGCGGAGGGAGTGAAGCAAAGTCCTGTCGGACCTTTTGAATTTTTTGAGGACATGACAACCCAAGTGGACTGTGTTAAATGTCAGGACTTAGACTTCCAAGTGTTGCTGATAAAATTCCACTTTAAGTACAACTAACTAAGGTTAGCACTGTGTAATATCCAGTGTGACAGCTGCGTATGGTAAAATGACTGAATAGTAAAACATATGAACATGGAACAACAGCACGCTACTCTGCCCTTCAAGCCTACCCTCAACTGTACATTCATCCATATGCCTGGTCATCTACATTATCTTGGCAATCAAGAATCTGGCTACCTCTGCCTGAAAAATAAAAGATTCTGTATCTGCTGCCTCTTAAGGAAGGGGATTCCAAAGATTCTCAACCTGCTGAAAGAAAAAAAAAGTTTCCTCATCCCGGTTTTAAATGGGTGCCTCCTAGTTTTAGATTCTCCTGCAAGAGGAAAGATCCTTTCAACATCCATCTGGTCTAGTCCCCTCAGCATCTGATATATTTCAATTAAGTCACCTTCAACTCTTCTAAACTTCAGAGAATACAGGCCTAGCCTGTCTAGCCTCGCGTCATTAGGCAGACCATTAATTTCACGTAATAGACTTATAAGCCTTCTCTGTACTGCTTCCAATGCATGAACATCTTTGTGTAAGAACTATAATCAATACTGTACACAGTACTCCAGGTGCAGTCTCACTAATGCCCTGGATAACTGAAGCATGACCTCCCTACTCTTGCATTCAATTCCCTTGCAATCTATTGACTTTCATGATTACTTGCTGAACCTGCGTATTAACCTTATGTGATTCAAGCACTAGGACCTGTCTTCTTGAACAGCTGCAGTCTGTTTGACATATGTACACCCACCATGCCATTAGGTAGGAAGTTCCAGGATTTTGACAGGCTAGGCCTGTATTCTCTGAAGTTTAGAAGACTTAATTGAAATATATCAGATGCTGAGGGGACTAGACCAGATGGATGTTGAAAGGAATGTGGACATATTTCCAGCTCATGATCTCTCTGCATTTCAGAGCTCTGCAACCCCTCACTATTTAAATAATGCTTCTTTTTAAATTCTTTCTGCTAAAATGGACAAATTCACACTTTCCTGTATTATACTCCATTCATCAGGTCTTTGCCGATTCACTAAACCTATCTATATCTCTTTGTAGTCTCCTTATGTCCCTATCACAGTTCCAACTCCTTCATACAAATCATTTATATAAAGTTGTTAAGATTTGAGACCTCTGTGGCACATCACTTGTGGCACACTGTGGCACATCCTGCCAATCTTAAAAAACCCACTTATTGTTACTCTCTGTTTCCTGTTAGCAAGCCAATCTTCTATCTATGGAAGTATGTTACTCCCTACACCATGAGTTTTTAGTTTCCACAATAACCTTTGATGTGGCACCTTATCAAAAGCCTTCTGGAAATCTAAACATAGTGCGTCCACTGGTACCCCTTTATCTAAAGGACAAGTTGCATCTTTAAAGAATTCCAAAAAATTAGTTAAATACGATTCCCCTTTGACAAATTCATGGTGGTGTTGCCTGTTACCTGGAACTTATCTAAATAACACATTATAATGTCTTTAATAATAGCTTCTAACATTCTCCTGTTTAACAACTGGTCCTTGTAAGAAGAATTCAGATTGTGATGAGGGCAAATACTACTTGGAATACGCCAAGGCTCAGTTTTTGGGTCAGGTCTATCTCTAATTTCCATCAGTAGTTAAGTTCTATTGCAATAAAGTCAGATTTGTACCATGATACCAAGCCAGGAGGGACAGTGGGATTACAAAATCATTTGAACAAAATATGAGTGCAGAGATTAACTTTAATGCATATTAAATTTAATGTGGATAAATTTCTAATGGTCAGTAAATCAAAAGGAAAAATTGTTAAGTAGGTGAGCATGATGTTGAAATTTACTTGGAGTTTGAGTTAATCTACTCAGTTTGTCTTGAAGAGGGTGCAGCATACATTAGTAGACAGCTGATACAACTACTGCAGATACAACCATGTTATTTTTATACATTATGCCACCCTTTCAGCAGAATTGTGGTATTTAGAGAAAATTAATCCCAACATCCGGAGGACTTATTTCTTCCCATTTCACAACATTGTAAGTTGAAAGTCATTCCCCTCAGTCTTCAGAGAATTCCCAAATTCCCAAGTCCAGTAGCAAGGCACAAAAGAGTGAATTATTTTCCTTGATGCTTCAGGGAAAATCCTCCAGTGTCCTCAATCATAGAATCCCTACACTGTGAAAGCAGGCTATTTGGGCATCGAGTCCACAATGACCCTCTGAAGAACATCCCACCCTCCTACCCTATCCCTGTAACTCTGCATTTCCTATGCCAATCCACCTAACCTGCACATCCCTGGACACTATGGGGAATTTAGCATGGCCAATCCACCTAACCTGCATATCTTTGGACTGTGGGAGGAAACCAGACCACCCGGAGGGAACCTGCACAGACATGGGTGGAATGTGCACACTTCAAACGGACAGTTGCCCAAGGTTGGCATTGAACCCAGATCCCTGCATTGTGAGGCAGCAGTGTTGACCACCATGCCATCCAAATCTTCCAGTGTCTTTAAATTGCTGTAGTTCTGTCTCTTCAACCAGAAGTCAAGTTCCCACCAGATTCTACCTTTTATCCTGCTTTCTACAAGAATTGCTGTTTTCCTTTCTCAGTGTCCAAGGTTTTTAAATCAGACTGCCTCACTGTGTATAGGTCTACCCATGGGAAAGCCAGCTACTCTGTCCTTTGTTTTCAGGTTTTAAACCTGCTGTGGATTTCAATAATACTCAAACTGGTTTCCCTGTCCCCATGGTAATCAGGCAATTCAGACTAATTCTTGAACAGAACAAGTAGCAGTCACATGTTTCTTTTCATTGCTCCATTTTACCTGATTTGTGAGACAGTTTCAAATATAACCATCTTATAACTCTCAGTGGTCATAACATCATGATGTCCTTATTCAGTCTGGCAATTATGTGACTCCAAACTGACATGAATATGGTTAACTCTTGACTGACCTCTGAATGTACCTTTGCATGCTGCACAGTTGTATTCAAGAAGCAAAATTGGCACATTTTCAAAGTCAATTAGAGATGGGCAATAAAAAGTTAATTTTGCCATTGCATTTTTTCAAAAAATAAGAACATATAGTCCCTTATATTTCAGGTTTCAACAATATGAATAGAGATAATTGTTAAAAATTTCAAAGAATGAAACTGTGAACTCATACTACTGTTATGATCAAGTGTGCCAAATCCTGAAGTACGCTACACATTTTAACTTGAACTTCTAGAATGTTTGTTTTTTTAAGAAAAAAGAGGACTGCTGTAGGTGTAAATTAAATCGCAGAGAGGCTCACAAAATTTCACCACGGCGAATACAAAGGGAACTTCAACCAATGCCCCTCCAGAGGGGGTTGCGAAGAGACAAGTTAAATCAGATGGACTGTGATCTCCTATGACTACAAAGATAATGAGGGCTGACAACTCCCTGTTTGACTGAAAGCCACCGTTGCAAATTATGATCCAAACTTCAGACAGATTTTGTGTTTTTTTTCCTTTGAATAACATATTAGGACAGAGTTTAAAGAGCCAGTTTCAATTCTACTGGAGGGTACTAGTGAGGTGGAATGCTCTTGTATCCACTAATATGGGTTTGAGCATTAGTATGCTCTGAGGGTCACAGTCGAAGAACTATCCCGCAGATACCCCTGTATTTCAGGTAAAGGCATCCTTTCTCATTCTGAGTGCTGTAAACCAAACAAGTGGAAATATCACAACAAAAAGACTCTCTTTTGCCATAAATACGAGAATTCAATCATGGTCGAAAACAATCAAAAATACAGAATCTTAACCCATCCGCAAAACTAATGATCACCAAACCGACCGTTCAAGTATCAATATCAACAGTGCCAGACTTGATGGGCCGAATAACCTAATTCTGTTCCTGTGTCTTATCATCTTACGGATCTTATGGTAACCTCCACTGCAAGGAATGCAACGTTCACCGTTCCATCCTACACAAACAATTCGGAAACTGATCTCTATTTTTAAAATATTTTATCCTTTTGGGCTCACCTTTTGTTTGTAATCTATATGTATGTATCTTGTGTTAGTATGTCTTCTTGTGGCTAGTAATGAATAACTCATTGTTTTTGTTATTTCAAGAAAGCCTGTTTAAATCAACTCCTTTTAAAATATTAGTTAACTTAGGTCAGGGAAAAAGATATCCACAAGTGAAGAAATTCTTTCTAAATTAACTTTGCTGTGACCAACCAAGGAAATGGGTGAATAAAGCAAAGGAATCAGTTCATTGTTCCTTACCTGGCAGCTTAACAGTTTGGGGTATCCCATCTG
This sequence comes from Chiloscyllium punctatum, assembly GCF_047496795.1. Taxonomy (NCBI): domain Eukaryota; kingdom Metazoa; phylum Chordata; class Chondrichthyes; order Orectolobiformes; family Hemiscylliidae; genus Chiloscyllium; species Chiloscyllium punctatum. The sequence goes on along the minus strand of NC_092750.1, from coordinate 43,087,096 downwards.
GAACAGTAATGAATTGGGGAATCTCACCTGGGATTTGGTTGTAATATTACCATGATCATATTTGATCACATAAACATTTAGCTTAGTGTAACGTGCTGTCTGATCCTGTTGGGATAATTATGCTTGGTGCAAAAATGACCTAGGAGTAGAAGAAATAAAATTGAAAAAATGAGTAAGTGATAGTTTTAAACAAAGTACTTTCTAAATTTTTCATTGTTTTAATGCCACAACAGACTGCAGGCCTCTTCCTCAGTGTTCGGAACTAAATGGTGTATACTGTTTCTGCCCGGCTCCTAGGATATATAGCATTTTATAAAAAAGAGAAATGGTTTACAGAACAGAGAAAAAGGATTAAAACCAACACTTAATCCCACCTATTCAGTTCCTCACCAAAAAACATAATCTCGCTGTCTCTCTAGATACAAAGTCAGCTATTTGTTTAACTCATTAATACCATACACTGGTGTGCCAGGAATACTTGAATGCAAATTAATTCTGAATTGTCTTCTACACCTAATATATAAATTTATGACTTGAGTGTCTTGGTATTTTTGATGGTGAATCATTAACTTGGAACCATTGTTTTTATCAGCTTCATGATCGTAAAAACTTCAGTTTGAAAGCTTGAAGTCTGCTTTTGACCAAGGAAATCAATTAACCTCCTTCAGAACTCAAATTCTTGACATCTCACCATTCACATTGCATTAATAGCACTGTTTTCTGAGTAATAAGGAAGATATCCCTAGTGTCCTGGTCAATATTTATGCCTCAATCAACATCAAGATACCAATTTTCTCTACATTATTCTGTAGCTATTTGTAGGAATTTGCTGCATGCAAATTGGCTGTGACATTTCCTGTGACACGGAGTGTCTACAGTTCAAAAATACTCTGTTAGCTGTAACACACTTGGGGATATCCTGTGGTCATGAAAGGTCCTATATGAATGCAAGTCTTTCCTTTTTAATTCAGCAGCTGTTATGGGTAAGGCATATATATGGATTAGTAACTGCTAACAAAGTGAATAGTTTGGAAAAGTAGCTCTGGGAATTTGAAAGGGGGTAGACCCCTATAGAAGAAGGTATTGAGTGTAATGCCTTGTGTTTCAACTGAGATTTTACCTATTCTTGCCATATATAAATGACGTGAAAGTCATAAGCAAAACGTACTTGTATATAAATAGTGCCTTGGATGGAGTCAAGATGTCCTAAAGTGCTTTCCATTCAATTAAGTACTTTTGAAATGTGATCACTATTATGATGTCAGAAGCACAGCAGCCAATTTGTGTTCAGTAAGCTTCTAAATGCAGCAATGTTGCGGTTATCAGATAATCTACCTCAGGAAGTATGCAAAAGCACACAGAGGCTGTAGAAGAGGTCTATGTGAATGATTCCAGGGAGAGGGAATTCAAATTCATTCATCAATTGAAAACAAAGAGGAGATTTCAAAATCTCTAGACTTTTCTCACTGTTTATTGAAGAAACTGCTCATACGAGCAGAAGGATTGAGAATGAGTGAGCAATAAGAATGGGACATAATTTTAATGTGAAACATAAGAGGTTCAGAGGGGACTTGAGAAATTTATTTCACCCATAGACTTATGGGAGTCTAAATGTACTGCCTGGTAGGGTAGTAGAGGCACAAAATCTCACAACCTTGAAAAGTGTGTAGATGAGTATTTGAAATATGATAACATTCAAATGCTGGAAAGTGGGATTAATGTAGATAGGTTGACCCAGACTCGATGGGCCGAAGGACCTTTCTGTGCTCTATGAATCTACATCTAAACATTAATTTGAGGGTTGAACTGCAAATGAATCAGAGGCAATATGACAAAAACAGTTTTATGTAGTTAGTGGTTAGGAGCTGGAGTGCATGTCTGACAATATGATGGAGACCGATTCAATCATAGCTTTCAAAAGAGAAGTGAAATAATTATGTGAATATATTGCTTGCAGGTCTGTGAGGAAAAGGCAGAGAGTAGGGTGAGTTAAGTTGCTCTTGCAGCGGTCCAGCCTTCAGTGCTATATCTGTTCAATAATTCTATAATTATAAATGTGAGGAGGCAGCAACTAAGTTGAATTGGGTGCTGGGTTATTTTGTTAAACTGTGTGCCAAATTTGAACCCATGACCCATTTACGATTACCTCCTCTATCCACTTTTCTCCATTTCCTCGATCATGTTATAAAACTCTGTCAAATCATTTGTTAGAAAACTGTTGCCAACATAAAAGCCCAGTCATAATCAGATAACCAATCTCCACTGTTATTGAGATACACGTCCTGTGAAACATCCCTTCATTTCAACTTTCTTTTTATATATTGGAACAAATTCTAAATATGGAAACACTGCACCTGATGAAGGAGCAGCGCTCTGAAAGCTTGTGATTTCAAATAACCCTGTTGGACTATAATGTGGTGTCATTTGACTTCTGACCTGTTTCCAAATAATAAAGAAAAGATAGCATAAATTATTCAAACAATGACTTATTCTGCCTCTTAAAATTGTAGAAATCTCAAAAGATAATATATTCTGCTGCAATCATGGGTGGCACAGTGGCACAGTGGTTAGCACTGCAGCCTTACAGCGCCAGAGATCCGGGTTCAATTCCCACCTCAGGCGACTGTCTGTGTGGAGTTTGCACATTCTCCCCGTGTCTGCATGGGTTTCCTCCGGGTGCTCCGGTTTCCTCCCACAATCCAGAAAAAAGGTTAGGTGAATTGGCCATGCTAAATTGTCCATAGGGTTAGGTGAAGGGGTAAATGTAGGGGAATGGGTCTGGGTGGGTTGCGCTTCGGTGGGTTGGTGTGGACTTGTTGGGCCGAAGGGCCTGTCTCCACACTGTAATCTAATCTTCTGAAAGTTTATTTCCAATAATGTTGTTAGAAACAAGAGAATGAAGTGTGAGAGTTTTTTGTGAGGCTGCAGACCTCAGCAAGCCATTCCAACACCGCTGCAAACCAGTATCCACCCAACAATGTGGAAAATTGCTCAGGTATGTCCTACCTATAAAATGCAGGACAAATGCTAATTACCATCTCAAGAGTGTGCTTTCACTCATCAGTAAATTGTAGAAGATTTTCATTGCCATTATTATCTAGTGGCATTTACTCAGCACAGTCCTGCTCTAACTTTGGGTTTCACCAAAGCTTGACTCAGTGCCTCATTACAGCCTTGGTCCAAACATGGCTAAAAGAGTTGAACTAGTGAGGTGAGAGTGCCTGCCCTTAGCATCAAGTTGACATTTGACTATGTGGAATCAAGAAGCCTAAAAAAAGAGTTGAAGCCATTGGAATGGCAGAAACTCTACTGTAATCGAAGTCATACCTAGCAAAGTGGAAGATGGTTGTGGTTGTTGGAGAGCCATCAGCTCAGACCCAGAATATCACTGCAGGAGTTCTTCAGGGCAGTGTCAATGTTCAGCCGTCTTCATTTGTTTCATACATTATCTTCCCTTTATCATAAGGTCAGAAGTGAAGATGTTCAGCGATGATTACACAAGGTTCATTGCCATTCACGACTCTTCAAATACAGAAGTTCACTTGGAGGTCCAGTGCTGAATGTTAGTTTCTGCCAGTACTGTTTGGACCTGAAAATAAAAATTGACATGTCAGAATATACAATTTCTAGCATGCAAGGTAGCATGCAGTTTATTTAACAAACTTGAATAGAGTTGTTTTCATTTTTGCAAGGTGCATTTGATCAAAAATAAAGAAATAAATTTTCAGGCAAACTCACAGGCTTCTGATTTGAATACACCACAGTACATTGCTGCTGTAGGCAGGCTGCGTATAGAAAGGTGGGGGGAGGATTGATATTCAAAATCTGCCAAGAGCTTGCCAAAAATACATTATTCAAACTGATCTCTAAAATTGGCCAGAGTCAGGATGTAAGAAAGGGGTAGATACAATTCCTTCCTATGCAGTAGGTCAGCTCGGAGTGCATTAACGAAAATCTCAAACAATGGCCTGTTTTTATGATAGTGGTGCAAGTAGTGAATCTTCAGCCTCATTAGCTCACTGAAGCAGGCAGGAACGTCTGGAATCAGCATGTGAACAGTTAAATGTGCAGATTCTAAAGTTACTAACAGTGATTCAGTGCTTCTTCAGAGGTTGCAATGAGTTCCTGCAGACTGCAGTCAAGTAGAAGTCACTGAATGGGCAAAAACATACCCCTTTTCCCTGTTAGTTTAACTTTAAAATCCCTTACACCTTGTTAATTGAGGTATATCTGGTTCTTTAAATAATGCAACAAATTTACAATTACTGCTGAATAGCAGTAATTGATCTGAAAATTGAACTTAAAAATGTGGAATATGAAATTTCTTTAATTTGAAGCAATTCTATGTCTTTTTAAAATGTATTTATCATGCTTCAGCTGTTACCATAATTCAATCTTCAAATCATTTGTTTCACTCTGCTTTCACTAAAATGGTAATTAAAAGTTTAAAATACAGTACATTTTAACTTATGGCTTCTTGTTTGGGAATACATCAATGTGATTGGCTGCTTCCCTACTTGATGATGTTGCTATTGCTAAATGCATAAAGATCCCTGACTTGGAACCATTTACAAACTTACACCAAAGAATTCACTCAACCAAAGAGCTCAATTTCCTTCAGGGTCAGGGCCCATCTTGTTGTTCCATATTGACTACAAAGATAGTATGTCAGACACGCAACAAAAAGAACCAAAAAAGCTAATTAAATTTTAGCATTCTAAAATAAATCTGGATGAATCAATACGATGAAGATATTGATCACTGCAAAGCTCCAAACACCCAGTTGACCTAAGTGTATACTTCAGTTAGCTAGCGCATTGCATCGCTATATTTATGTTTTAAACAGTTACTCCCACTGCTTTCATATCTGTATTATCAAATTTAAAAAACTGATTTAAATTTATACAAGCCATTGAAAAGGTGAGATTCAAAGTACGAGATACAGTTTTGTTCATTCAATTATTGAAGAGTTCAGTGAAAATGACAAGAATAATAGCATAACTGAGAGATTGAACATGTTTGAGCAAAGTTTTGAAAAAAAAGGAACATTTTCATTTGTGCCAGATCAAATAGAATATGCTTTCTGGTTGGCTCCAGAACATAGTCTTCTGAGAAACTAATCCAAAGACATTCTACAAACTCCTCATCAAGGCTACCTTTACCCATCTAACTTTTTCAGTTTATATGTAGACTAAAATCTCACACAATTGTTGCTATGTCTTTCTGACAAGCTCCCACCATTACTTCCTTTTTGGTCCACTGAACTGTGTCATTTCTGTACACCAATTCCACTAGTCAATCCTTGCCTTTACTGTTTCTCATCTTCACCCAAACCATATCCATGCCCCAGCTCCCAGAACCAAGGTCATCTATCCCTGCTGTGCTAGTAACCATCATATTTGGATAATTGGCGGTGAATGTAACCTGCATGATGAGGCACAAGGCTACAAAGAGATCAGAAGATGTGTAGCTCTAGTGGCATCCCACACTGAGCGCTAGTGAGGAGGTAATTACAAAGCATGACCTGCTTGTTACTATTGTTCATGACCCTTGTAGTTTTTTACTGATGCTCGTGTAGAAATGGGGATAGAATTGATCACATTATATTGGTCCTGCTTTCTGCATATAGGACATATTTGGACAATGTTTCATAATTTGGACAAACAGGCAGAAAACCAATCACTAGGATAAGTAAACATCAACTAGCCACAAAAATACATGATCCACTCTCACTGGTATCCTTACATATGGATGAGGAAGGACAACAAATCCATCCTAGTTTAAGCCAAATAGAGGCACGCACGAGAATTCCTAGAAGCATGGCATTCCAATTGGAACTCTATCAACAAACACATCGATTTGGACCCCATCTACCATCCTCTGAGATAAAAGAACTGGAAATGACATCACCAAACACTAAAAGAAACTTAAAACACATAAATAGAAAGCGGGACATAACAAAAATGCTCCACCAGAGACTCAATGATGATGTTACCTAGTATGGTGACAAAACGTCTGAAACCGATCCTTGCCGCTCAGTGAGCAAACTCACATTCGGAATTTTTCACATTGCCAGGTGGATGCCAGTGTTGTAGCTATTCTGCAATGCTATTGAATGTCAGGGGAGATGGCTCCGCTCTCTCTTTCTCTCTCTCTCTCTCTCTCTCTCTCTCTCGTTGGAGATAGCCATTGCCTGATACTTCCATGTCAGCCATATACAAACTTGAACCTCCTGCTGAGTTGGGTTCAACTTTGGCTACACATTGTGCTGCCTGCTAATTTAAATAATTGCAAAGTTGGCATTCCTCTGCATCAGAATCACACACTGGAATCCCTGTGCCAATTTTCAGGGGCTATTGAATTTTTCCTCAAAATATTTTCATTATATAATGTACATGCTATATGAAGACAAGTATAAAGGTCAATTTAACATTGCATCAAAGGTTGGTGGTTTCCTTCTCTAAAGGATATTAGGGAATGAGATGTGTTTTTCTGACAATTGACAATAGATTCATGGTCATCTTCAGACTCTTCATTCCAAATATTTATTGAATTCAAATTCCAATACTTGCCATGGCCGGATTCAAACCTCAGAACATTATCTAAGTCTCTGGGTAAACAGTCCACCAATAATACCACTCGGCCATCACCTCCCCCCTGTGTTGTAATCATTAACAATAATAGAGCTATCATTTATGTATCTGCATTAAAAGAATTACTAGATAAATTTAAGAAGAAAGAGATCCAGTTGGCTGAGTAGCAGGCATTAAAGCATGGAAACAAACTGAATTGCCAAACTACAGATATCCAGGAATGGTAGTAATGAAGATTTCCATTCTGCCTTAAGTCTTTGTATTTTAAATCTATTGGGATGTATATTGCTCCAACATCTGTTGATGCAGCCAGGGAAACCTTTTCTTAAAATAACATTTTGAAAACTATCCAATGTAATTATAGCCATATCTGTTTCAAAAGATAGGTTTTCTTTTGATATATTTAATTATTTCAAAATTCATTATTTATTCAGCTGAAGATATCATAAGATTTCATTGAAGTTGGTCAACATCAATAAATATGAAGGAATAATTTTATAGGGTGCAGTTCTTGATGTGTATTCCAGGATCTTAATTCAAAAACGATGTTCATTACTGTCAGTAATTAATCCCATATAAAGACTTATGAGGGTGACATTTTCCTAAAGTGAACATGGCTTCCTTAATTTAGACTGAAGAATTCTATTGGAATTGATCAGTTAGACACTGTTTATTTTGATGTTATCATTATGCTTCACTGGCTCTGCTGTTATGGATGTCTTTGGAAAAGAAATGGAGTGCATTCTCAGCTGAGCTTGGGTTGAATAGCATGTGGAAATTATGATTCACCCTTAGAGAGTGAAGGCAGGTAAATGGATGGAATTGGTGCAAAGGCACAAACTTTGTGATAGGGACAAAGAAGATAACATTGGTCTTCTTATCATTTAACATGAAACAAAATTGTGCTTCATCCAAGATAGGAGGAGAGATAGCAATATATTTATGGCCATACATGTGGAATCCAATTCCATGTCTTCAGAATAATGTCACCCAGGTTTAGCATGTAGATGAAAATAGAGATTCAGTGATGGATTTTTGGGAATTGCAGAGGTATCAGTAAGGGGAAAAAGCCATGACTGGGAGTACTTATATCTTCTCAATTCTCCTAACATCCTCATAATTTCTCTACTTCACTTTTCCAGTGATTCAGTATCCTCTTTGAGAGAGGAGACCAGAACTGCAATCAGTGCTTCAATGTGATCTAACCAAGATTCTACAGAAATTTAACATTATCTTCCTGCTTTTCTACTCAATTCATCTATAAATTAATTCCAGCACTTTATTAGCACACCATAGTCTTATCAAGTTCTGCTGATGCTTCAAGATGTTGTCTTGAATTTCCATTCTGACTGCAATACTATTCCTATGCTGACATGATCCTATTAACGAATAGCATTGATTCTCATCCTTTCAACACTTTACTATGCCCATCTGACATTTCAGCTCTGCGAGTCCATTCCACAGTGATGGGAAGAAAGTTTATCACTTTGTCAACTGTAATGATTTTAATGAAACAAATTTAATCAGTCCCTGAGTTTCCAATGAGAGCATTTTGTACTATTCACAACTAATCTAGCAGTTTCATTCAAACATTACTGCCAAAATTCAACAGAATGCAACTTTAGAAATTGGAATCAGGACACATTAGCTTAAATGAATTTTGCTTGATATCAAAGCTATAGGTAATTTCAGAATATTTCATGCTCACCTCAAAAGTTGAAAGATAATGTTTGCCAACTTTCTTACTATTTTCGACAAAACAGCCACTGAAAATATTGAGAAAACAAAATATGTTGATTTAACACTGTGAATAATGGAAATAGGTTGATTCAGTCAAGTAGCAAATTCAGGTAGATAACTGAAAGTCTCCAAATTTTGGTTCTTACGAGTAACAATATCCTAGGCATGGGAAATGAGACAAACACAGGAAATGGAGATTGATTTAGGCCCAACTAGAAGATTGTGCAATGCAGTAACATTTTGATGACAAAATTGTGATAGACAATCAAGAAGGTAAATAGTTGAAGGACTAATTTATGAACCACATTGTGTAACACATAAAAGGAACTGGAATGCTTGGTACTATAATGAGCATTAGCAGATAATATTTCACTTATCAGAAAGTATCAAAATAAATTATTCAAAATGAACTTACCAAGTGATGTCATTTTCTGGATTCCCTGAAAAGCTGTGCTATCATGTATAGCACCAACTACATTCAAAGTACTTGTGTAAAACACAGAGTAAAAAAAAGATTTACAATACGCATTTGGAAATCACTTATCTGTGTAAAAAATCTTATTACAGTCACAGTCATTGACTGAAATTAATTTTGATTTATAACCAATTATTGTTTATCGTTACAAGAAAACAGCAAGTGCTTGATTTACATAGATTTTCAGCAATTCCTCACAGTGTTAATTTTAAAGTGACATGGGTGAGATGGCCTTGTGAGAAGCAATCCAAATAACAAAGTTATTTGTTCCCTTTGATCAAAGCAAAAGCACAAACGATATATAATTTGGAGGTCACAGCAGGACAAAGCCCCTCAGAAACAATATGTTTTATAGTAGCTACGGCTTCATCCCTCTTTTGTAAACCACCATTAAGAACATTTAAATGATCCTGATGTCCCATATTCTGTCACTGTAGACTGCAGGGTATGAGTTGACGTTTGCAGCCTTGAAAAAACCATCAAAATGGGTGGCAACTTATACATTAATTAGAAAATACAAAGCACTTGGATTGGTGTAGGTGATTGCTATTTTAAATGTGAAAAGCTTCAGAGTACTGCCAATTCCATTGAAATCATTGTCATGCATTTTACTGAATTAATTAATTCTACAGCAATATTCTAAGCACAATCCAAACTTTTAAAATCATCAAATTAATTGTTTTAGTATTTGGTGCAAAATAGGATAATCCACTTTTTGAAGGACTATCTGATGGCAGTTTGTGCACTAGTAACATAACCCAACTTGACAATGAAACTACCTAAGTGTTGTTAAAAGGTGATACGATGTTGAAGTTTTCATCATCAGTACTCATCAGGATTAGGATAAAGTAATAGGAGTTGAAACAAGGACACCAACTGATCTAGCATGAGGAGACAAAGCTTGCTATTTGGGCTAGTGCTGATACAGAACGCAGCAGGAACACTTAACTGACAAGTTTATTCTGAAACCAAGCAAGTAGACTGTAATTAGTCAGGGTGTTGTCATGGGAATACAGCAGTGATTGACAGGCTCCATGAACCCTTATCTTCCATTGTTAAAGGTCCAATGTGTGGATGAATTCCTTTTCCCGATATTAAACATTGTTTTATGTTAATATATGTAACTTTTAGCATATGCAAATGCATTTCATTGTGTCTCAAATGAATAATCTTAAATTGCTTTTCAGTATAATACCAATACTATCTGAATTTATTAATAATGTCACCCAATTGCAGATTGGTCTGCAAAGTGGTGACTATTTGTTGATGACAAAGGTCTTTGGTCTGCCAACAGCTATGTGATTTGTTGCTAGGTACCTTAATATCTTGTGGATGTGAATAGTATAGCTTTTACACCTCACAGTGGAGCTGGTCTCTTTCTCTCTCTCTCTCTCTCTCTCTCTGTGTGAAAAAAAACTGAAGAAGTCAGTTTATTTTCCCATTCCAGTTGCCATAGACTGTGGCTTTTAACAAGTAACTAAGAGAATTTTCAGTTTATGAACCAGTTTCTACATGCTTCATGTAAGGACATGAAAGTACTCCGAGAACCAAAATTGAAGTACAGTAGGTCTTAATGAGCAAAAGGATCATCTCGGCAAACCCTGTGCGTGGTGACGATTGAACTGCTCTCTCAACTTTTTCCTTCCCTCGCAACATCATTTTAAAAAACTTACCTGTGTCTGTTTGTCCGAAATGTGTGTAGGGGGAATTTTGTAAGGGGATTAACATTTTAACTAATAGAGTTATATGTTGACTGCTTGTGGGTTTTGTTTTACCTGTAAAGCAAATCTATTTGGGTTGGAAGGGTATGCCGCCTTTTGATAGCACTGACACCTTCTATCTTCTTGCTAATGATTGGGAGTTTTTTGATATGATACTAGTGCCTTACCAAATCAGATAGGTTTTTATTAGCCACTCCCAGGATGTTGCACAGGAGATGCTAGAAGCTGCAAGGCAAAGCCTCCAAGATGAGATCCAAGCTTTGCAGACTTGTGGGGAGACAATTCACCGGGTGACATTTGATCATAAAGTCCAGCTCCATGCAAAATTCAGAAACTACATAAACCTTGATGGTGATGACAACTGAGATGTTTATTCTCGTCAGTCTGGACAGAATGATTTAGCTTCCAAAGTTGGACAGTTATTGCAGATTGGAATCTGTGATTTTACAAAACAAAATCATTTTATTTGTGATTATTGGACTGAATTTAATGATTTTTGTCCTTCAGCTCTACTTATTTGCTGGAAACTTTTGGTAATTGGCCTGATTGGACTTGTCCTGCTTTTTGTGACATTACACCATATGCCTAATGCCGTTTCTAGCATACAATCTTCACTGATCCACTGGCATAATAGTAATGGCAAAGTGGGGAATATTTCAGTTTTGAGATTAGGGTTGTTGTTAAATACAGTTCTACTACTGATGGCATGCAGTGTCTCATGAATGCCGCTTTTGAATCATTAGATCTGTTCAAAGTCAGTCCCATTCAGTACAGTGGTTGTGCCAAACGATATGATGAAGGTATGCTCAATGTGAAGGTAAGCGTTCATCTCCACAGGGACTGTGTTGTGTTCATCCTTACCAGCACAGTCATGGGCATTTATATCAGTCACAAATGAATTGCTGAGACAAGATAAAATACATTTTCATATATGTTGCTTACCTCAAAACCATGGATTATCTTAAAAGTGTGATTTAATGTCTCTGCATTATGCAATTTGATAAAGCCATAACTGGATGGTTTAGGTAAGTACCAAAGCTTACGGTGCTAATGCTTTCAGAGAATAGGGAAGTCTCATACTTCCTATTGTTTCCAAACAATGTACAAGTGGACAGTTAACATGGTTCAGTCCACATACTCTGACTAGAAATGCTAAGGCTTTGTTAATGTATTATTGAGGTTAAGGATATACAAGTGGCAGAATCTGATTAAGTACTTTAAGCACATGTAAAGAAAGACTTAATGAGACACTGGTTAGGGTGAGGGAGGGTTGTAATGTTGCATTCTGTAAAAGAAAGTAAATGTTTAGCATCTAGTTTCTTACATCACCATCTAGCACCAGAACAAGGCACAATCACAAACAAGGAGAGTGTGGGAAGTGTGGTTCCAGTGGAATGGACAAGATGACCTTTGGCTCAACCCCATGAGGTTGTACATGCACAGAATGGTCAGTGATATGCAATTATTCAGTCCTGAGAAGATTTCAGATAACAGGTTTTGTTTTTAGCAAGTACGGAGGTACTGAAAGGGAATTGAAAGTTGAGGAAAAGAATAAAGTGGAAGGTGTTAAATAGAGGGAGTGTCTGTCTAAAGCCTGTCCACCATCTACCAGGCACAAGTCAGGAGTGTGAAGGAATACTCCTCACTTGCCTGAGTGGGTGCAACTCCAACAAATTTCAGCAAGCTCCACACCATTCAGGGCAAAGCGGACCACTAAAGTAGTATCTCATCCACAATCATTCAGTCCTTCCATCGCTCAGTAGCAGCAGCGCGTACAATCTACAAGATGTACTGTTGAAACTCACCAAAGCTCCTTTATATTAGATTAGATTGCTTGCAGTGTGGAAACAGGCCTTTCGGCCCAACAAGTCCACACCGACCCTCTGAAGAGCAACCCACCCAGACCCATTCCCCAACATTTACCACTTCACCTAACACTATGAGCAATTTAGCATGGCAAATTCATCTAACCTGCACATCTGTTTTTGGACTGTGGGAGGAAACCGGAGCACCCGGAGGAGACCCACGCAGACATGGGGAGAATGTGCAAACTCCACACAGACAGTTGCCTGAGGCGGGAATTGAACCTGGGTCTCTGGCGCTGTGAGGCAGCAGTGCTAACCAGTGAGCCACCATGCCACCCATTGGCTGGCAGATTGGAAGGGTATGAAGTGCAAAACTTTACATGTCTTGGTAGTAGCTTAGAATTTTTGCTGAGACACAGGAAGAACAGTCTTGATGCTTTTGGTCCAAAAAAAATGTTCAATTTTATTTCAAAGGTCCTTTTAGGAAAAGATGGAGTAGGAACAAGACATGTACCAGTTATTTGTGCCTGAACATCAGAGTCAGGAATGAACAACCTGTAAGGAATTCTTATTTGCAGGTTTAAGTAGCCTCAGGCATACTGTTCAGCAATTCATAGAGCGACCTGATCAACTGAACTCAGTGAAGGCTGGTAGCTAAATTCACAGCCGACACCAAGATCGAAAAGTATGTTGTGATGAAGACATAAGGATGTTGTAGATGTATATAGATAGGTTGAGTGAGTAGACAAAATTGAGCAGATTGAATATGATATGGGAGAATATGAAGCTATACGCTTTGACAGGAAGAATGAAAAAGCAGAGTATTACTTAAAGTGAGAACAACTGCAGAATTCCAAGCAGCAGACAGATCTACATGTTCTTGTCCATTTAATCAAGAAGGCTAATGAGTTATTATCCTTTATAATGAGAGGAATTGAACATAAAAGTCAGCTTCAGTTATGCTTCAGTTAATCAGGGCCTTGTTGAGATTACATCTTGAATACAGTGTACAATTTTGGTCTCCATAATTAAGAAAGGATGTAAATGTGTTCAAAATGGTTCAGAGGAGTTTTACTTGATTGACATTTGAATGAGTGAGTTCTCTTGTGAGGATAGATTGGATAGGCTGGGCTAGTTTCTACTCGAGTTTAGAAGAGTGAGGGGTGATTCGATTGAAGTGTATAAGAACATGAATGGTCTTGACAGCCTGGACATGAAAAGGATTTTCCCTCTTGTAGGTCAGTCCAAAACCTAAGGATCACTGTTTTATAATTAAGGGCCATCTTTTTAGGACAGAAATGTGGAGAAATGTTTCCCCTCAGAGGAAACTTTAGATTCCTCTGTCTCTAAAAGCAATGGAGGCAGGGTGATTAATATTTCTACATCAGAAATAGATACATTCCTGTTAGCCAAAGAAATCAAAGTTTATTGAGAATAGAATATGGAATTCAAACACAACAGGACAGCCGTAATCTTACTGAATGGCTGAGCAACTTGAGGGGCCAAATAACCTGTGTCTGCTTCTGTTGTATGTTTACATGATGTTTTTTGCATGGGTATTTATTTCATCATATTACTTTGATTAGAGTAGCCTCTTGTACAATATTTGAAACAAAGTCAGAGACGTGTGCCATTCACTGCCTTAGTTCCACTCATCGCCCAGGGTCTAGCTTATTATCTGATATTATATTGTTTTGAAAATCATTTCCTCTAAATTTGTCGTGCAGTAACATGTCAACTTTTTGAACTATGATTATCAAAGTAATAATCCCCTATGGGTGTGTAAATGAGCTCCACATCACAGCATTATCTTCAGCAAAAATGCCTTTTAAAGAAATGAAAGATTCAGGTCAGCTTCAAGGAAAGAAGATATTGTATACAGTGTTTTCGTTATATTATTCAAGTAGCATTTCAAATAAACAATTATATTTTTCCTCTTGTGACCGTATGTTTCCTTAGGATGATTATTCATTAAGATAATTTCATCTTGTCATGTATTTCTATATAAAACTAAACAGTTCCAGTTTGTTAGCATATCAAATTTGAAACCAAAGCATTGCACTTTATATTTTAGGTTCTCTTCTGTCTTATTGCTAATGTTTTTTCTTACATACAACCAACTGTATATTTTCAGTATTTGCCTCTTTATGAATAGTATTCATTACATTTTAAATTAATGCATTCAGTCTCATCATGAAAATACATGTTAGGTTGTGTAATGTTAATTCACCTTATATATGGAAAACAAACAAAAAATCTCGACTATAATAATTCTTGTAATCATATGATGCAATCATAAGTAAGTTTTCCATCCAATACAGATCATGTCTGTGACTTTTTATAATGTGCTAATATAGCATCTTTTGGACATCTTTTGGTCAGTAAAATACTGTATCACCTGTTAGATATTAACATTTCATTAATGTTATGTAAAACATGAATGCATTTTTCATGGATAGAATATTAGTCCTTTTATATTGAAGTTGGGGGTTCAGGATCATCATTAGATATCAATTTATAATCTGCAAGCTGCTTCAGGTGTTTGTTTATATTTACATTTTACCCAAAAAACATTTGCAACCAGTTGGCAATGACCTTATCACTAACCTCATAACCTGCTCTGACTTGAAAAATGCTGAGGATCATCCATCAATATGGTAAAGCAGAAAATATATTTACTTACCTTTTAATCACTTTACCCAAGCAGGAACTGTTGCATTTTCTTTATCCTGACAAAAAGAATTCAGTATGACTTTATTTCTTTGTTCACTTGTCACGCCTTATATGCTTTATTCCTAAAAATCTGATAATGGCCTTGATTAATTATCGTTTGGAAAATGGGAATTCTGAGAAAATACATTTTTTCAGTGAGAATTGTCCTTAAGAGTTTCTCTGGATGGTGAAAAAAAAATGCTATTTATATAAGTATCAGTTAGTTCAGTGTAGGTATTTTGCACCTTTATCTTTTTTATCCATGTTGCAAGTTAAGTCTTGAAAACAAATGAAGGAAACAGTTGACATTACAATATTTTAGTGGCACCCAAAATTGTAATACAGCAAATTGAGGAGCCTGTGTTGAAGAAAAATTGTTTTGATACCATTTCTCTCCCAAAATAGGCTGCTGGACAGTGTTGTAGCAGGCATAAGGATCGTGACTTGAGTTGCTGGCATTGCAGTGATTGAAGATTGATCAAAAACATTATCATTAAAAATTAAGAGTAGTATATCATGAAATATGAATGGGAAAATGCCACCAAGTATCTGACTCGGTTTTTAGATATTTTCAGCAGCCTAATTAAAAATGGAATTTAAAAATAACAAAGAACTACGGCTGCTGTAAATCAGAAACAAAAACAGAAAATACTGGAAAAGCTCAGCAGGTCTGGCAGCATCTGTGGAGAGAAATCAGCGTTAAACATTCAGTGACCCTTCCTCAGTTCTCTCTGTGGATGTTGCCAGACTTTCTAGGCTTTAATAGCAATTTCTGTTTCTGTTTGTAGTTGAATATTGAACTGTGGTTCAGTACTAGATGGGCAGTGACTAGGCAATCGATGATTATATGTTGACATTTGTTGAAAACCATCTTTATTGGACTATTCCAAGAGCAATAGTTTACCTTATCAGACTGAATTTGTATCATGAAAGCTCCCGAGAGTCAGATTAAACTCCATATCACTTAGACGCTCTGCCTTGGGTGCCAAACGTCAAACAAGCCAGGGAATTGAGCAAGAAGTCAGATATCTCTCTTACGCGGCTTACTTTATTTTGTTTCATGGTGCTTGCTAAGTTAATATGTACAGGCTCAGTTTCATACTAACTATAGATATTTTCTAATCAACCTTCTCAAAGATGTTATGATTCCTTTTGGAATAGGTGAGATTAAACGCAGGTCTTCTAGCTCAAAGCTAGGCGTACCACCAAGATTTGAACTGGGAATCACCCAGTTCACTAGGCAGGTGATTTAACCCATTAAGGCACAGCACAATTACAGTCACATTTGCAACTGCAACTCACCAATATGTCAATACTTTGATTATTAAAAGGATAATTGGCCTGGATCTGCACAGACATGCAGTAGTTTATTGGGCTACACTGATTTTCAGAATCTCAGGGAGGCCAGAGTTGCATGCCCATGAGGGAGCAAGACTGATTTCCCATTTATCAATTTAAATGCACTAGGCTAAATGTTTAGGAGAATGTCCGATTGTACATTTCACGATCAGTAGGTCAGTGGCAACTATAATTAGATTTTACTTCACTTCCTGTGGAGTTGCACAGTACACCTGTTGATGTTGGCTGACATTTTTACTCGCAACTCACAGCGTCTCTGAATATTTGCAATGAGTTGTTTACTTGAAAGGGTATCAGTTTATTGTATTCTGCTTATTAGCAAAAATATTTTCATCTTAACTATTTCTTGGCTTGCAATCAAGAAATAATAAAGGTTTCTTCCTACCCTCAGCACAATCAAAGGAATTAATCTGATTTTTCTTTGTCCCACATTGTTACTTTGTTGTGGCATTAGAGAATATCAGTTCTTTTTTATTCTGCTATGTTTTCATGTGATCTACTCCTCAAGTTTCACTCTGTTCCACTGAGATTAAGTAATCTACCACTGTCTGTGGCAGTCTGAATATGCCAGTAAGATATATTCTGCACTATTTTGGGGAAAGTGCCTTCCTTCTTCCATTCAGCCAATTAGTACACAGATTAGGAACTCAGTGTGGGGAATTTCTAGAATGTATGTTCCAAAATACCATGGCACAACATGTCATTCAATCAAAGCACTTGTCTAATTTTTAACTTTTCAGGTTCTTAGCTCATATGGATTTGAATTGTTTAAACAATGATTTCCGCAAGGATATTTTCTTTTGATTCTTAGTGCCTTGGATCTGTTGCAGGCTTCATTAGAATCTGAAACCACTAGAGGAAGTGGTTGAGGCACATACTTTGGATGTTTTTTGGAAGAAATCTATAAGCACATGAGAGAAAAAAAAATAAAAAATAAGCTGAATGTTGAGATGAGATGAGATAGAAAGTGAGATTTATGTGGAACATAAGTGTTGGCATAGACTGGTTTGATTCGGTGTTTAATCTTATATGCAATTTTCTGCATTCAAAATGATAAGGTACAAGAGTTTAATTATCCTGCTGTGCAATGCGTTGTACTCTGAATACCTGCCATATTAAATATTTGTCATAATTTCAATCCATCTCCAATTCTTTGATCTTTCAGCTTTGCTAATCTGAAATCAAACTGGGCTGCCAGATGTCTACACTTCAGAAGTACTTAGAATCTTGATAGTTCATTGAACTGACTATAAGAATGTGACATTAGTAGCTTCAAAGTGAAGCTAAGTAGGTGGTATTTTACTGTATGTTCGTGTTTAATGCCACCATTTCCTTGTACTGATCAGAATGGGTGAAATATTTGAGCCTGCCTCTTATTTTCTTACACGATTGCTGCTCAAATGTGTTTCTTTGAGTAATTTGAAAGTTTATCCTCCATGCACTAACAAAATAAATCTGGTTTGTACATAAGAATACACGTATATTCACTAAGATACAATACTTTTGGACATTTGTAGAAATTATGAAAAAAAAGACAGGGAGGAAGGAACTAGAGTAAAAAGGCAGAGGATGTGTAATTTTCATAAGTTCAAAACTTGGTCTCTGATCAGATACAACAGATTGCCTGGATGAATAGAATGTTGAAATACTGAGCAGTAGTTCTAAAGCCTTGGTTGTGAATGATTTTCTTACATTAAAGTGAATAAAGGAAAATCAGGTGTGTTCATGTACTGTTGTATCCTCTGTCCCACCAGAGAATTCACTGTACCTAGGTGATTTATGGTGCCAAACAGCAGACCCAGGAAAAATCTCCCATTAGAACTGTAAAGATAAGGAAACAACAACAAAAATAACTCCTATAATTACTTTACTTTCAGTGTTCCATTTCCTGTGGGAAGGGAAGCAAGTATCGCACTGTTTACTGCATGACTAAAGATGGAAAAAAAGTGGAGGAAGAGAATTGTAAACATCTGGAAAAACCTAAAACACATAAACGATGCCGAGGAGGTAGATGTCCTAAATGGAAAACGGGAGACTGGACACAGGTGCAGTATAAAACTTCATGTAAACTCCAGAATTTACTTGTTTTAACATTTGGTTTCCTTTTTATTTCTTCTTTAAGATAAATGTGCAACAAAACTTTAGAAAAAAATCCAAAAATTTCCTTTTGCGAAATTAAGATGTGCCTCCTCATCTGTTCCAGTGCTAGACAAGGCAACATTACAAGGAAACAGACATCAGGTTCTTTGGCCACCAGTTGCAAGTTAAATGTCCTGATGCAATTTTAAAATGGTGGCTCAGGGAAATGCAATTAATAATTGTCGCCGCAGTCTTTACATAAGATTCATCAATTTTCTATGAACCCACCCAGACTCTCTACTGGTGGAATCTTGAGGCAGACCTACTTTGCCAATAGAAAGCAATCATACTATATAGACATGTTCTTGTAGGAGATGTAATTTTACTTGCAATTCCTTAACTCATATTGCAGAAACTGTGTATTATTGAAAAAAGACACATTTTGCTGAAATATTTCCTCACACTCATCAGGACATTTTGCAAGAGTACAAATTCATGGGGAATACCAACATTTCTACTGCTAGTGCATGAACAAAAACCGAAAGGTGGGATAGTGAAGAAAAGTGATATAGTGTTTATAAGGCTAAAACCTAGAATATAAGTGAATCAACCTAATAAGTTGGCTTCTTTCATTTCCTAACACTACCCTATGCAAGCTTCAATAGTGATAGAGGTAACTTATTCCTGCCCTGACTGTTGAGATGCTCTTGGCTAACACATTCTGAAGTGGGAGCACTTGGCTTCCTGCCAAAGACTACTCCATTGTATCTAAGCAGGGAGGGACTAGCCCATTGCAATATAAGGGACTATATGGGGTACTAACTGCTGGAAAGGGCAGTGGGTGAGTATTGGAAACACTTTGAGTCATGTCTCCAATTCCATGTCTCCTTTCACCTGTTATCCATGAACTGGGAAAACTGAGCCTCAATATGAGGTTCAGCAATGAGCAGTACTGCTAGAATGGCTGCTGGAACATTCCCATTCTCATAAAATTGTCCAGAATATTCTGTGGTTCATTGATAATCCAAGTTTTAATGACTGCATCCAGCTAAGCAGAGTTTGGATGGCCTGCATGCTCCACCACTGCCTCAAAGCAGACTCTCCACTGCTGTCTCTCCTCAATTGTCAGCTTTTCATGTATGTGATTTTCACATCATGAAATGAAAACCCAACTATCTACCTTGCCATTCCATCAAATTAAGAGCATGATGGTGCATGACTCCTGTAATATCCACCCTCAGAATGAATGAGCTCCTCTGAGCAGCCACCCTTAATCTCCTGGATTGCCTTCACGAGAATACATGAAGGTTCAGTGGGAAATTAAAAGACACAGTTTTGAGCTACAAAAACAAAATTATTTAAATTGATGATTATGCACATGACCTAAGTCACTCACTACAAATGTCAAGTCAACATGGTTGAGTGTCAAAAGTGAGGATGTTATCTAACTTTTTTTTATTTTAAATTTATTCACCCATGAGACTTAGGCATTGCTAGCTGGGTCACTATTTATTGCCTGTACCTTGCTACCATTGAAACGGTAGTGATAAGCTGCCTTCTGGAACTGTTATAGTTTATGTGCTGTCGGTAGACCCACAATGCTTTAGGGAGGTGATGCCAGGATTTTAATGCAGCAACACTGAAGGAACAATGATATGTTTCCATGTCAGGATGGTGAGTGGTTTAGAGGGGAACTTGTAAGTGATGGTGTTCCCATATATCAGCAGCTTTTGCCCTTCTAAATGGAAATAGTTGTGCATTTGGGACATGCTGCCTAAGGACTTGATGAATTTCTATAGATTGTATGCACTCATCCTGGGGATTGTATACATTTCTACCGCTGAACATAGATAGTGGAGGGATTGGATGTTTATGGATGTTGTGCGAAAGAAGCATGCTCTTCATTTTGAATGGTGTCAGGCTTCTTGAGTGATGTTGGTGCTGTACTCATCCAGCAAGCAGGGGAATATTCCATTATACTTGTGACTTGTGCCTTGTAAATGGTAGACAGTCTTTGGAGAATTAGAAGGTGAGTTACTCACTGTAGGATTTCTAGTCTCTGGTCTGATCTTGTATCCAATGTAATTAAAAGGCAAGTCCAGCTCAGTTTCTGGATTCTCACTTGTTTCAGATGGTCATTGCCTAGCATTTGTGTGGTGTGAATATTATTTGCCGGCTTACAGTCTAAATCTAGATTGTGCAGGCCTTGCTGCATTTGGACATGGGCTGCTTCTGTATCTGAGGTGTGGCGAATGGTGCTGAACATTGTGCTGAACATCAGCGACATTCTCATTTCTGACCTTATGATCGAGGGAAGGTCATGGATGAAGCATCTGGGTCTAGGATACTACCCTGAGGAACTCCTGCAGAGGTGGCCTGGAGATGAGCTGACTGACCTTCAACAATCACAACAACATCTTCCCATGTGCCAGATATGAATCCAACAACCAGAGAGTATCCCCCGATTTGCATCAACGCCAGTTTTGCTGGGCCCCCTTGATGCTACATTCAACCTTGATGTCACTCTCACCTTACATTTGGAATTCAGTTTTTTTGTCCATGTTTAAATGACTGTAATGAGGTCAGAAATTAGTGGCTCCAGCAGAAATTAAACTGAGCATTGTTAGCCAAGTGCCATCTAATGGATATTTTCAATCAACTTGTTCAAACCGCTAGAGCAAATGAGACCTAAACCCAGGCCTCCTGGAAGTACTGCTTGATAAGCATTATCTGTTGATTCCATTTTCCATCACTTTAATTTCATCATTTAATTCAATCATTAAATAGCTGAGCAGTTCCTATCTCACCAAGACTCCAATGATGTCTCCTCCTATTCGAGCTGTCAGTTGAGAAGTGGCTGGAGTGCTTCACTAATTCTCTGCCACTCCTTGGTGTTTTGCATTACCTTCCCTTGCAAGAAGGAAAAGAACATGGTCATGAATAAGAGTAATGGCTTGTATTGAATGGATGGAGGGCATCTATTGAGGATGACCACGAGGAATAGAGATAACCTCACATAAATATGAAGGTGTACGCCAAAACCATCTCCTGGATAAATAACTGGAGATATGAATAAGTGCAGGAACAGAGGAATGAATGCGTACACTGAGTGAGTTCATCTGAGCAGTACTTTGCTGAAGTAGGCTTGAGAAGATAGAGTGAGGGGACTGGTTTATACACATCAAGATATAGATGAATGGATTTCTATCCTCATCACCCTTGCCCTTCAGAGATGATTGGAGCATTTTCAGCATTAACTCCAAATGCATGTAGCTGGGCTGCTGCCACCATTGATCTCATAAGCATGTTCTAGCCATGCTTCTTTGATTCACCACCAGGCTCTTCCTTCTCATTGTCCCTACCCAATGTCAGCTCCCAGCAAGTCAAGGACTTAAGGTCTGCCATTTTTATTGACAAAATTTAAGGCAGCACAGTGGCTCAGTAGTTAGCACTGCTACCTCACAGCACTAAGGACACAGTTTTGATTCCAGCCTTGGGCAATTGTCTGTATGGATTTTGCACGTTCTCGGGCAATTGTCTACATGGGATTCTGCCAGGTGCTCTGGTTTCCTCCCCAAGTGCAAAGATGTGCAAGTCAGGTGGATTGGCCAAGCTAAATTACCCATTGTGTTCATAGATGTGTCGGTTAGGTGGGTTAGCCGTGGGAAATGTAGAGTTATAGGGTATGGGGATGGGTCTGGGTGGGATGTTCTTCAGGGGGTTGATGTGGACTTGTTGGGCCAAATGGCCTGTTTTCACACTGTAGGAATTCTTATATATATATATATATATATATATATAAAGTGAAATGCTGCATAAAATTAATCAGTAATTTGTTCAAAAAGTCAGAAGGTTCAAAATTCTCCTTCATTTCCACAACCTGCTGCATGAATCATCACAAATAACTAAGCAGCACTGAGTCCTGACCTTGAGTGGAAACTCCTGCCAGCCCTTGTAAGTGGCAAAGCTTCCTTTCACCTTTGCAAAACCAGCCATGAGACAGAGGAAAGGGGCTTCCTCTTTTGAAATTACCCACCATTCAGCCATTCATAAAAAAAATCATCTTAACATAAGGATTGGTGGAAGTGAGGGGTGTTGGCAGGGGCATATTTCAGTTGAGATGAGTTATATCTAACTCTGGAAGGCATAACTGTGACAGACAAGCAAAGGAGGCAGCATGGATTCTCAAGTTTGTGTAAAAGTAAAAACAAAAAAATAATTTTGGAGCAGATACCTTATGCAGAGTTTTGAAGAAAAGATTTCATGAGGACCCTGGGATAAATCTGATTGCCCAGCTGGGATATATGAACATCAATTGTGTATTATAGTGGCACACATTCCTCACCAAATAAATTTTCCCCAACTCCCTGTGCACACCCCTGACCCAAATACCACCCAACAATAGCCCCATTCTACAGACCCTACAAACTTTATCAGGCTCAGTACTGCAGGCGGATGTCCAATAAACTGTCTGGATCACAGCCAATTGATTTTTGGGCCAGCAAGTAGAATTTCTAATGTAAATCTCATCATAACAGAGCAAACATTTTTCTTAGTCCCAGAAGATATGTCATTACAGTCAGTAAAGCAGCTCACTTTTTTGAGATTAACTTCTGATAAGAAGCGTGTTGCTGGTGTCTTTGAGGTTATAATCATTTGATTTGACTCTATTTTTCTAATATTGTAGTCCTGTTAACTTTACAATATGCTGTCATTTATGAACAGCATTGCTCAATAGAATAATGTTAAAATTATTGGTATTGCTGAACTCTATATATCCCATTGGTAATTATCATTCAGTTACCAAATGTGCTTGTGGTGGGATGTTATGATTACTTTCTTATCTATGTCCAAATAGAGTTTCATGAAAAGCAAGCAATTTAGAACTTCCTTTCCTAATCTGTCACGAACAGATAGTTAATCAAATCCAGATTTCTGGAAAGAAGAATGCTGAGGAGCTGTTTTCATGAGATCTCCTTTCTGCCTGGTATTGAAAATTATGGAATGAATTTTTATGAAATTTATAAAAGCCCATTTATAGAAACCAGCCAATATCCTAAGTACAGTATAGTAAGCCTGTAAATAACCTCATTCCATGGTAAGTACACAATTAATCTCAGATCCTCAGAAAAAGGGAAATGAAAATTACAACTCATACACTTGATCATACCTCGTAACCTTTGCATTTGTGTGTAGTTTAAGGCAGGAACAGGATGAGTTCAATTATAAAAACCAAAAGAACTGCAGATGCTGTAAATCAGAAACAAAAACAGAAGTTGTTGAAAAAGCTCAGCAGGTCTGGCAGCATCTGTGCAGAGAAATCAAAGTTAACGTTTCAGGTCTGGTGACCCTGATGTCTTCCATAATGATACAGCCAACCACCATCCATTATCTGGGCACAAACCTCAACTGAACAAGATACCAAAGTGCCACCATTACATATCAAACTATACTCCACAATAGTTATTACCATTGAGAAAATGGAAGCCAAGGGCAGAACTTTGAGAAAAAATATCAATTAAGTAATATTTATTGATTAACAAAAACTAGTTTTTCATACAAATTATAATAATGTCTGATCATGTACAAATTTAGAACTTTAAATTCAACTAGTTCAGTACTATAAATATTAAATTTGCATTTTACAAGTGTTCTAGTAAGTTTGAACAAACATTATTACTTCTGAAGCGACTGCCATCTCAGCATTCAGTTTAGTCATGCTATGCTGTTAATTCTTTTTGATGATGGTATTCCCACAAAAGTGTAGGGATTTCCAGGATTTTGGCCTATCAATGGTGAAGGACCAGTGATATATTTCTAAGTCAACATGGTGTGTAACCAGAAAACACACTCAGAAATTAGGATAATCTCAAAACTCTTGTTCTCCTTCATTGTGCTATTGTAGGAATATGCTTTTGAAGTAATTTTTCTATCTTATTGCTGATCATTGTTTATTGATTGTTGACAGTGCAATTATGGAGTCCACTGACAGGAGGAGCAAATCAAATGAATTGTTTTATCCTAGATAATGTTGACATTTTGAATGCTTTTGTTAGCTAGCATCCACCCTGGAGCTGGGTGTTCCATTACATTCCTAGCATTAACCTCCCAATAGTGGAGGGAGTTTGAAGAATTAGATAAGCTATTAATTGAAATGTATTCAACTACTGTCCTGCTCTTGTACTCATGATTCAACATGGATATTTATTCATGGCTTCTGGCCAATGATCAACTACAGGATTTTGATTTTGAGGAACTCAATTATTGTAGTATAATTGGTTATCAATGAACAATGGTTGAACTTTTTTTTGTTGGAGATAGTCAGTAAGTTGCCATTGTGTGAAGTAAATTTCACCGACCACTTATCAGCCCAAGCCTAGTTGCTTTCAGCTATGATCTGGCATCTGACTTATTACAAAAAAGTTGTGAATGGAGTTGATCACTGGAAATGTCAATGAACGTCCTACCTCTGGCCATATGTCAGTCAGTAGGATGTTAATGAAGCAACTAAAGGTGTTTGAGGCTTGGATACTTGCCTGAGATGCTACAGTAATGTTCCAGGCTATGAATTTCAACTATCATTCCAAAAGCTGGAATATTTTACCTATGTTATGTCCCATTAACTTCAGATTTGCAAGGGATCTTTGCTGCCATATGTTGTATACTACCTTATCGTCTAAGGTGGTCACTGAAACAATGATAAGTAGAAGGTAAATTTAAGGGTCACCAGACCAGAAACCTTAATTCTAATTTCTCTTCTCAGATGCTGCCAGACCTGCTGAGCTTTTCCAGCAAGTTGTGTTTTTATTTCTGATTTACAGCATCCGCAATTCTTTCATTTTTTTATTTGGTAAATTTAAGGTGATTGGCAAGCGCGTACCATGATAGACCTCAATGATATGAGAGCAAATGTATTCAAACATAAAGTACTAACTTTGACATTAAGTGGAACAGACATTTTACCATTTACGATTTCACAACTGCGGTCCTGTAATCCACTACTCACCTTTAGTTAATTCTGCATGACTCATATTTTGGCATTTTTAAATATGGCATTATAGGAAATACCTTACTTTTCTCTTGGTTTGAACTTCAGTTTTCTCCCTGCCTCTTACTAGCACAACTTTATTTGTTCTTCACCAAGTGGGAAAGTGCCACTGACAAGCTCATTTCGCTTGAATAATGTTGTTTATGAATCAGTCGTTATTGATAGCTGTCATGGAGAAGGTGTTCAGCCTTCTGCTAAGATTCAAAGATTATTTGTGATGATAGGCAATCTGCCAAAGTAAAAGAAAGTGTTTACATTTTATTCACTCTTCAGTGTAACATTTTATATGTCCATCTTCTTAAACAGCCCCTCAGGTTTGAGGATGATTTGCTTCCATTCCGAATTGATAATTAATCAGTGGTGTTTGATCTGTAAACTCTTTGTCATTGCAAGGCAAGTGTTGCTTGCAGGGTTAGGTGGCAGGTTATTTGGAGGTTTGAGTGCTTCCTCCAAAACCTCTCATTTTTGGCAGCATGGTGGCTCAGTGGTTAGCACTGCTGCTTCACAGCGCTAGGGATCCAGGTTCAATTCCCACCTCAGGCAACTGTCTGTGTGGAGTTTGCATGGTCTCCCTGTATCTACTTGGGTTTCCTCAGGGTGCTCTGGTTTCCTCCCATAATCCAAAGATGCATAGGTCAGGTAAATTGGCCAAGCTAAAATTGTTCATGGTGTTAGGTGCATTAGTCAGAGATAAATATAGGGTAGCGGAATGGGTCTGTCTGGGTGGGTTACTCTTCAGAGTAACTTGTTAGGCCATACTGTAGAAAACTAATCCAATCATTCACCTCTGTACATTCACAAACCCTCCTCAATGAGTTTGGTCATTCACAAGCTATAACTCTTATGGGTCAGTGGGAAAGTTTACACCCTTTCAGCAATATTTGTAAGTCATCCCTAAAGCATTTCCACTGTTCTTCTGGGAATCTCCTATTGCAACCAAGTTCAAAGTAGAAATGTTGCTTTGGAATTCTCATGTCAGACAAATGGACAACATGTGCTACCCAGTTGAACTGGTTTTGAGTGATCAGCACTTCAACACTGGACAAGTTAGTTTGGATGAAGAACCTGCAATTGGACCACCTCTCTTGCCATTTTACTTGCAGAAATTTGTGAAGTACCACTGGTAATAATTTTCCAGTGCATTAAAGTACATTCTGTCAGTTATTTAAGTCTCTGAAGCATAGGACTTGAGGACCACTGCTACCCAAAAATCATAACTTTTGTTTCTAATTAAAATCTGGTTCTCACATACTCTTTTCCTCAGCATGCCTAAGGCTGAATTGGCTCAATGGAAATGATGATACGTTTTGTCTCATATGTCTGCCTTAATGGGGGGAGTCTCCAAACTGGCTCATATCCTCCAGGATCGCAACACTGATCTAAATCAAAGAGCATGGTGTTGTGATGTCAGAACGAGTTCAAAGAGGAGTTTATTTTTCTGTGTGTTTAGTGAAAGATCCATTTTACAGATGCTTCAGAGAATGAGTCAACTATGATTTGGAGCTCAGTTTCTGAACATGTCATCTGTATATAGATGCTCATGATTCAATTTGAAGTAGTTTTATTTGGTTGAAGAGAACAGAAGTTTCCCATCTCTTCTATATCCCATGCCTATGGTTTATTTGCTGGAGGCGCAATGCAGTTGTACAGAGAGGAAAATGGAGAAGTGAATTAGTGCAAAGATTCTACCTCTGCTTTAGTTGTGTTTTATCACAGAGTAACATTTATATTCTACCAACATTTATACTTCGAGCTAAACCAGGCATAATCTGCTGGAATGGTAAGCCTTATAAAGAAATCTCTTAAATGGATATAATCTAAAACTCAAAACTCTTTTTTACTGCAATAGAATCTTCTGGAATTGCAAAAATTGCAGGACCAATGAAAAATAACACTCACTGCCAAAGCTGCCTCCCTATCCAAGTCAACTTATTCAGAATACAGATGCAATCACTCAATGCTAACTCTTCTGGACAAAACATGTTGCTCATGTCAAAGATTTCAAAGTGGTAGGGATGTAACTATTTCCTTTTTTTGGCAGCTTCTTCATTCATGAGATTCCCCTTGGACAATCTTGACTTGACCGAAAAGACTTGGACAACCTTGATATATTCTCTTGAAAAATAATGATCATTGTAGTTTGCGCGGATGACTATTTTGTCTGTTGTCATTGCTAGAAGGAACCAAGTACTTGTTTCTATCAATTCCTATCAGTCCAATCCACATTTTCTAAAACATGGTCAATAAAGTTATTCCACTTTTGCTGTATTGATTACCATTCAAATGTTCAATCAAGGAATGACAATGGTATGTTTCCCATTCTGATTCATTCAGAACCACTCAGTACATCTTTGGTTCTCTTCAATCTTAATTACATTTTTTGTTACATAAGGATCTCACAGAGGATTGGATAAATAAATATTTGGAAAGGTATAATCCTGAAATTTTTGTTGCAATAACAGAGATCCATCTTCAGAAAACCCAGAATTCCATTTGCTTTGCACATTATCCACTAATTGTGGAATCCCAATTGAAGCATATTTCTAAGATGAATTCCAGTATTGATAATGTACCTCCATTAGAATATTGGATTACTATACTTAAAGTTATCTGTTGATGCATCCTTTTTACTGGCAATGCACATGACATAGCATTTTTGGAATTGAATGCTATCTTCTGTTGGTCAGACAATTTTTGAAATTCCAGAACATTATCTTGGGTTAATTTGATCTTTAGTTTTGCCTGATGCCTAAACTGCACAGGGAACTGTAAATATTCACCTTGATTCCACAGTCTTCACAGCTTGTACATTATTATAGAATTGGTACAGAATACCCCATAAGCCTTCATATGGATATAGTCAGGTGTTTTAATGAGTTTTTTTTTCTGGCAGGGCCTCCCAACAGAGTCCTCCTTCTATCCAAATGTCCAGAACCTGGTATCGTTATAATCAACACTTTGCTCAAAGGCAGAATCTCAATGCACAATTCATGGTCCCATCACTGGTATTTGCTTGACTTCATTGTCATTCAAGCCAGAAACCACAGGGATGTCCATGTCACCTATCTCATAACAGGAACTACTGATTGCTGGACTTAGCACCAACTTATGTAGTCTACCATCTCCAACACTTTGGCATGAAAATAGCAGAAACAGCAGAAGTAATGTTTCAAGTAAATTATTTTCAAAGACTTCAAAGATTCCACTAAGTGATCCTTCTCAGTCAGAGCTGAAAATGTGTGGCTGAAGAGCTTCCCTGGTCTTCCCTTTGCATGTGTGTGAAAGTTAGTCCTAATTTCATTGCACATTTTTCAAATGTTCTTTGCTTTGATATTTGTGGGAAGGAAAGAGGGTCAACTCTCAATGAATGTGGGACCTAAAGAGTGATAAAGGCAGAGATAAACAGTCATATTCTTCAACATGTAAAACAAACTTACTTGTAGCTTATGTCTTAGGCTGCAATGGCTGCTGAAGAATTCAGAGCAATGGTAGCCTGATTCCTAATTTGAATTAACTAGTTTCCAATAGGAGCTAAAACAAGTAATTGCCATGATATTTACACATGTAAGGGACCTAATGGTCCTAATGCACATATGAATCCTTTGCATATTTTTTATCATGTTCAAAATTTGGCAATTTCATAAATTATTTGTAATTAGATGGCATCTGCAGACCTCACTTTCTCCTTCTCAGTCAGAACCTAACTGCCAATCTCTCACTCTCTAGCCACAGGGCACTGAGGCTGGTCAAACCTATAGTCCACCATACCAAGCTCATTTGAAGAGATCCTTGGTCTCTAACAGGAAATATCATGACTGGTTCATCACAAATAAATAAGAGATACAGGATCTAAGTTTATACATATTTTGCAGTATTGCACAAAATACTAAAACTGAATCAACATGGAAGCATCACAGTACATTTAGAGACAATTTGTTTGTGGCTTGGTCTCAGAAATACTTATTTCCAACTATAAAGCACAGGAAGGAGATTAATGACCAGATATGCCTTAAGTAGCCACATGATGACGTGGTGTGGGTGGTTCAAGGAAACTCACAAAATTGGAAACAGTTTGAGTTGCGTTAGCCAGAAATTGTTAAATATCTGTTTAACTTCCATACTTTAAATTGAAACTGAGCTAGAACATGCTCCACAATGACATGCTGTTTGCATATAATGTAAAATGATGTTCAATATTACCTCATGGAAAAGGCTATAACGTAATAAATCTTTGCCATCTAATTACAAATAATTTATGAAATTGCCAAATTTTGAACATGATAAAAAATATGCAAAGGATTCATATGTGCATTAGGACCATTAGGTCCCTTACATGTGTAAATATCATGGCAATTACTTGTTTTAGCTCCTGTTGGAAACTAGTTAATTCAAATCAGGAATCAGGCAACCATTGCTCTGAATTCTTCAGCAGCCATTGCAGCCTAAGACATAAGCTACAAGTAAGTTTGTTTTACATGTTGAAGAATATGACTGTTTATCTCTGCCTTTATCACTCTTTAGGTCCCACATTCATTGAGAGTTGACCCTCTTCCCTTCCCACAAATATCAAAGCAAAGAACATTTGAAAAATGTGCAATGAAATTAGGACTAACTTTCACACACATGCAAAGGGAATACCAGGGAAAGCACTGCACCTCTTTGTGGTCCACATCCTTAGAATGCATGAATCTGCTGCAGCCAGTGGTGATTAGATTAGATTAGATTAGATTAGATTCCCTACAGTATGGAAACAGGCCCTTTGACCCAACAAGTCCACACTGACCCTCCAAAGAGCAACCCACCCAGACCCACTCCCCCATCCTACATTTATTAATGCACCTAACACCACAGGCAATTCAGCATGGCCAATTCATCTGAACTGCACATCTTTGGTATCCATTGCTAAGCTGGCAACTGTAAAACTTAAATCAGGCTTCTGAATGGATGCTGCAGTTCCAATTAAATATTACAGCAAAGTTTTCTGATTGTCCAAAACAGGACCTATGCATGCCACACAATTCACCAAAATGAGGGTGGAGGATAAAGAGGACATATTCCCTGATTTATTAATTTTTATCCATGATCCACTCTCGCCTATCATGCAGGCCCTTATAATATCAAGGCTAGTATGATGAATTTGTTTTTATATTTATTAAATAAAAACAATTTCCTTTACAATCACAATGAGCATGTGAAAGTATTCACTTAGAGTTTTGCTGGCATCATTTTAGATGTTATTAATACAGTGTTGAGAATATCACTAGATATTGTTCATTCTGAACTTCCACGTGCTTCATTAGCCAGGGATTTCCTGGAAAATATCATCTGTAGCATGGGAACAGTGTTGCACCTACCTTTTTTCAGAACGTTTGTCAGATGCTGATTTGTGCTAGTTTTATGATAATGCCATCTCCCATACTAAAACTAAGGTATAGTGCCTTGATTTACACAAGTAAGAAGTCAGTATACATATATACCCTAAGATTAAATATAGAATGATCTGAGGTCACCTGATAAAGTTGTAACTGGAATTTATGGAAATTGTACCCATTTGTACTGCAATGGTGAGGGCATCGGTCATTACTGGGGATTCAGGGTCAGGGGAATGTGGGCTTACCACTGGAACTTTGCCCCTGTGGACTGCATCATGCGTGAACACACCACTGTCTTCCCCATCACTGAGCCTGCAAGTAGGCCACGAAGTTACATCTGGTGGTCACTCCATCCAATGTGCCCAGGCACCAGCAGTAGTGGGAAGAGGCCCATAAATCATCTATAATTTGCCAGTGAGTGCTTCAGTTAACCTAAGGGTGGCCAGGCTCTCTGCCACCTTCACCCATACATCACCAGTCCCATAATTCTACCAACTTCATGCTTTTCATTTTGTTTCCCATCTCCATCCCTACCTGGTCCCATAACATCTCACAGAAATCTCTCCACATCTTCCATGTCCAATCTATTGACAACTTTAAATACCCTTATCCAGTCATTACCTCCATTTCTTCTCTTTTTTTAACGTTACACAACCATAGCAGTTGCTTTAATGATGCCATGTTCATTATCATGTTTGCAAAACTGAACATAATACAAAGTATGATTTGACCAGGGTCTTGCTCAAGTTTAACAAAATTTCAGTACTTCTGTATTCCAAGCTGCTCGAAACAAATCAAAATAAATAAATCATTATTAATTACTTTGATCTATAATGTTGCTCTTATTATAGTAGAGGAAGAATTAAAAGCAAAAGCTCTGTATTTGAGATGCCCATAACTGAACATAGCCACCCATTTGTCATTACCCTAATAAATGGTGTAACATTTGCAGTTGATTCATGCTGGTTTCTAAGTCTCAACACAAACAAATAAACACTGCAGGAGGTTTTGCCCAAAGTTCACTCTGGCAAGAATGGGTAGTAACTAGCAAAATGTTGATATAATTTCTTTAGGTGATTCGAGAAATTATGGGCATTTTGTATTTTCACAGATCTATTGTAATATTTCCTGTACAATATGTTACGACCTAAGTAAGCTTTGAGTTTTTAAAATTAGCTTTCTGGTAAATTTATTTGTTCAGTGATTAATATAGGCTACCAATGTATTCTTGCATTGTTTAGTTAACTTATTTATTTCCTGTTTCACTTCTCTTGAAATCGTGTACTTCAAATTTAGCACTTTTCATGGTATAGTTTTTGTGACAGCCAACAAACTGAAATATTTCACCTTCATGTTTCTGCCTAAATTCATAAATTGAAATGGAACAAAGTACAATACCAAAACATTACAGGCAGTGACCAGGAGGTTTAGCTATGTGTTGCTCATGTGTGATGCCTCTTTCCACTGACATGAACAATTTACCATTACATATTAACATCTCTTTCAAATGTAACACTATTCGTTGTGGTACTTGAACATACACTAGTATTATCTTTGTAGAGCATTGGCATCCTTAAAGAAAAGTATACCTTTATATGTCTCTTCATGTATAAGTGTCCCCTGGTTTAATGAAACACAAGAATTAGAATATAGCATTCATACAATGGTTCCAAGAGCAGGTCAGAGGCTGGGAATTCTGTGAATACTAACTCACCTCCTGATTTCCCAAAGCCTGTCCACCATCTACAAGGCAAAGTCAGGCATATGATGGAATACTGTGTCTGCACTTGCCTGCATGAGTGCAGCTGCAATAACACTCAAGAGCCTTGACACCATCCAGGACAAAGGATTCTGGATCGTAAACCTTCGACATTCACTCCCTCCACCATCTACATGATCCACTACAACAATTCACCAAGGTTCTTCAGCAGCACTTTCCAAACCTGCAACCTCCATTGCCTGGAAGGACAGGACAGTGGCTGTCTGAGAACACAATCATATGTATGCATTCCTCCAAACCATTCACCATCCTGAATTGGAACGGTGTTGCTATTTTTCTCATGGTTGCTGGCTCAAACGTCTGGAACTCCCTTACGAATAGCAATGTGGGTGTACCTACAATATGTGAACACCAACAGTTGTAAAAGGCAGCTCACCACCATCTCTTCCAAAGGCAATTGCAGATGGGCAATAAATTCTGGTCTAACTAGTGAAGCCCACATCCCATGAAAGAAATCAGTGTTTCAAGGCTGTTCTGCCATTTCAGAGATCTCATGGCTAAATTGTAGCACATCTCCATTTACTTTTTTTTTTCCATATTTCTTAATGTTACCTACAAACAAAATGAATTGCATGGATTTGGGTTCATTTCAGGTCACACTAATAAACTGACATTTTTAAAAAATATCACAATCTATTTCTCCCATTATTCGAAGCTCCAGAGCTGAATCAGTAAATGTTCCAACATGGAAACTAGTTCCTGCTCGAGTTTCAAAGTCATTGGTGTTTTTATTTCCATGCTATTGAAAGTGTATTCTCAGGAAATGCATATTCCAATATTCTCATTTCTTTTTTAAAGCATATTGCAAATGACAATGGAGCATTTGTATTTCACTCATTTTTTGAGGAATACAGCGTGACATGTGCACAGCTAGAAAACAAGAATGACTTTGGAGTTACATGACTTTTTTTAAAGTAAATTTTGGAACAAATCAGTACAATTTACTATTTACATTTCTAAAATATTCTATTTAAACATCCATGTTACTTGCAATTTTGACATAGATAAGTGCAATACTTTCCAATGTGCAGTTCCTACAGTTTCAAAGTAGAATTATTGCTAAATGTAATCTGTTGTTAAATTCACAATGTCATT
Source organism: Chiloscyllium punctatum (assembly GCF_047496795.1). Taxonomy (NCBI): domain Eukaryota; kingdom Metazoa; phylum Chordata; class Chondrichthyes; order Orectolobiformes; family Hemiscylliidae; genus Chiloscyllium; species Chiloscyllium punctatum. The sequence goes on along the minus strand of NC_092750.1, from coordinate 43,053,317 downwards.
AGGACTTTGATAAGTAAAGTCAGCAGAGCATCTCTTAAAGTTAAAGCAAATTGGAAAGAAAAAGTGTTCTACTTGCAACATTTGGAATAACTTGAAAAAGTTTTAATTGTTCAGAAAAAAGTTGTACACTATATATGTTTTGTGTGGCTCAACAGATTCTTACTTTTGAGGTCTTTTCATTGCCATGGAGAAAAGACCAAAAAGTATTCTTACCCTCCCCCATATACTGGGCAGAGTTCCCAGATTCCTGACTGATATAAATTACAGCAGTGATTGCAAGTTGCTGATGTAATTTAAGTAAGTGCTTTTAAACAATTGATGTAAGTTATACTAGTGTTTGTTAATTTAACTTATTTTGAAGTACATGGTTAACATCACAGAACTTTACTTTTTGGACTTTAACAAATGAAGTTTTACTCATTGCCCAAAAGCCGATAGTTCTGAAAAAGGGCAAAAGGCTGTGTCGTACACTTTTCGGACCATACTTAGAGTCCTGCATTTAAAAATATATTTAATAAATGCACATGGATAATGCTACATTAAATATTTGTGTGCAACTTGAGAATGATATTGTCACTTAGACATTCTTATCTTAAGATATAATGTATTATAAATTATTGTTAGGCATTTTCATAATTTTATTTATATTTATAAATAGTGCTTGGAATTTTATCAGGTTAGTTCTGTCTTCCAGTCACTTGTTACATTCTAATGTGTTAGTGAGAATAGTAATATGATGTGCTTCAGTTGACTGGTTATGCTATATTAATAGTTAAGAATCAGTATTTGTGTGTACAGATGCATAATTCAGACGATTTATTAATCAAGGCTTAAATTACATGTGCACTACAGAAATATAGGCTTCATACTGACACTTACCTTTGCAAATTCGGCAGTGCTCAGCTTTATGTGGAAGTGGAATTCAGCAACGAGAAGTCTTCTGCCAGATCGCAAACCAAAGCATTGAAGATTCTCACTGCAGTCGATCTACAAAACCTGTTTCAGTTCAGCACTGTCAAACTGGAGAATGTTTGCATTATAGCTGGCATGTAGAAGAATGGGAAAAAGTAAGTACAACAGCTGCAGTAGACAGCAAAAGAACTATTCAGAATAAACAAGAGAAAGGCACTCTTCCTGGCAAGCAACCGTTGTACTTGAGGTGTGATTTGTAAACTAGGATCAGATGGCTGGCTTCATGTGGTTAAAAGGATGTTTGACATATGGCCAAGGAACTTAAAAGTTAGAGAAAAGAAAACTTCTGCCACATAGGAATTAGGGATAAGTGAAACGTTATATTACTTTAAATGTTATTTAACTGAAGGAACAAAGATTTACATATTTTTCAGTTATAATTGTCAACATTACAATTTTACAATAGCATGATAATTCTAACATAAAACGTTAGATTATTCATGTTTGTCTATTTATAAAACAGATTTGCTTTCAACATTTCAAACTGTACAACTTACAAACATGAATGTTGGACAGTGATGAAAAATCTTAAATAAGTAGATCCTAGTAGTGAGGGTGTTTGAGAATATGACGTATATTTATCATTTTTGACACTTACATAAGAAATAGCAATTCAACTCAAGGTAGGTCATAATGTAAAGCCCATTGTATGTTTACAAGTTGATTTTTATCTTCATTTTTAAATGAGCTTTTATCTCCCCCATTCTCTCCTTTCAGTCTCTTTTCACTCCCAGCATCTGGAATCAATTAAAGAGCCCATTGTGGCAGGCTGTGCTCAATGTGTCACATTGCTTTGTTAAAGTATTCCAGACTGAAAGCAAATTCATCCGTGCTCTGAACATTTGCAACATTTCACAGGCATATTTCCAAGGAAAGTCTTAAAAACAACCACGGTCACAAATTACTCTCTTTTTTGCTGGAAATGTATATTAAACTATTGCAGATGTGAAATATGCGCATGACAACATTCTTAGTGGAATTGCTGTATTTCTGTCCCACTTACTTGAAAAAAGTGACATCCATACTATTAACTATAAAATGAATAAGTTAAAAAATATCACATAATGTTCATTTTATATAAAGCCAATGTTTTAGGAAAATGGAAAGAGCACAAGGCTTGCGTTGAATTGTAGCATAAGAAATTTCCAGCAGATTCATGCTTAATCTGTAATGAAATGATGTGTAGGACTGTGTTTTAAAAATTTTAGAAATGGCACTAAGGTCAGAATAGCCTGACATGTAATATGATTCTCAGTCTGTTTTTAATTTGACCATACTTAGAGTCTCTTTAGGAACAACCAACAACTGATGAACCTCTTGTTTTTAACAATTAAAAGCAAAAGATTGTAAGAAAATTATTTCCATAAAAGTTAGAAAGGTATGTCATTCTAATGTATCCCATCTCTTATATTTTGAACAAAAATATAACATTATTTACACTATTCATAGTTCATATATTTTATCTAAATGACAGCAATTACTTGCATGTAAAGGAACATCTCTACATATTAGAATGACATTTATGGGATCAATATTCTTTTGTTTTAGACATCATGTAATAAATTACACTTATCCTAGATAGAAAGCAAAAGATGTATGTTTGTAAAAACATGTCAAGTTACATGTACTGAATTTAATGGTAGAGGGATTAACCTGTTGATTGTCAGAAGAATGGAGGCTCCCTTGCCATGACTATTTTCAGAACCTCAGTGTAATTCATTGTCCTTCTCTTGAAACTTCCGTGTTAGAGATCTTAGGTTTAAGAAGAGCCACTTGAAAAGCCATTGGCCTGCAGTCCCTCCAGGACCAATGACCACTGATGAGAATATAGCAGACCCTTAAGATGGCTTTGCAGTGAAGGTCAATTGGTTTGACTCACTGGGGCCAATCAGGCAGCCCCTGGCAAGAGAGGGGAGGGAATATGAGTTTCATTAGGATGACCTTTGCTCCCACTGCGGGCCACTTCGTGGACCAGAGTCTCTAATGATGAGGATCCCAGCCCACCCATCAGAACCCGTGGGGAGTCTGTCAGGTTTTACTGGATGACATCCCCACATGCTGTATAGTGGTTAGGCTGAGTGAAAGGGGCCTGGATCTTGCTCTTTTTTTTAGAAACAGAACTCAGGTGATGGGTTTCAGCTAGGCAGGCCATTGCCAGTTACAAAGGGGACTTACATTCACCAGCTCAGTAGGCGATTAATTAGTGATTTCCCGTGGGCCTTAAAGAGGTTATTACAGCTACCAACTTCATTCCTCTCCTTGGACCCGATCTGATAGTGAATTATTATTAGATTATTTACAGTTTCATGTCATTTTTGACTTTTTGACGAGCTTCTGTCCACATGTTCTCATCACCAAGACCATATACTTGCACCTCTGTAACATCATGTAACTCTATTCATGCCTCAGTTCATCTGCTGCTAAAACTCTCATCTAGACTTTTAAGACCATCTGGAAAACCTACTTTTTAATAAAGTATTTGGTTCTTGGCCATAATATTGCTGTATATGGCATGGTATTGAACTTTTTTGATCATGCTCCCAAAAGTCAGAATATTTTACAATATGAAAAAAAACTTCAAATTATTGTTTTCCTTTCCAATTTGATTTTCATTCTTTAAATTTACAATATTAAATGCATTTTCTAATTTCTTCATTTTTTTTGGTATTGTGAGAGTAAGGAAAAAAGCTTAGACTTATCTTCTTGAGTTGCAATTATATAATTCTTAAGACTTCCATGCATTTTGTTTAGGAAAATACAAATGCTATTCAAAGCACTTATTGCAATATACATTAATGATTAGCCAGCTTGATAATTATTTTAAATGTATAGAAACTCTTCTCACTAAAAGAATAATAGTTTATGTAATTTTTGCCCACAATCATATCCAGGAACAATCTTCTTTAATGCAAGGTAAGTCATTGACGTGGCCTTAACAATTTTCTTTCAGTTGTTAAAAATGAGTTAAAGTGGAATATATACATTTTCTCACCCTTGCCTCTAGCCTACATAATCACAAAATTGCACTAGGTGATGGTTTCTCAGTCTAGTCTTCAAGTAAAGAAATATTTCCTAATTTCCACTTTGAATGTATTGAGAGCTATCTTGTAATTATTTCCAGTAAGTTTGGATTGTCCCAAACTTTCTTTTTCTTGCTCCATACTTCTAGTCCTTATTATAGAATGGAGAGTAAAACTGCACACAGTACACTATGGTGCAGCCATGATCAAGGACTAAATAACATTAACATAATTTTAATGTTCTGAATTGTATTCCCCTGGAAATACACGTAAGCTTTTGTTAATTGCCTTGTTGACATATCAGCCTTCTTTAATTATGTTTTGTTCATATGTAAATCTTCTACCACATTAAATTTCTTGTTATCTAAAACCCGAGTTAATATTTGCATTTTTCCTTCCAAAGTCCACCACCTCACATTCAGCAATGTTATTTCTTTGCCACTTAACTGCTAAGTCTACAAGTCTCCCAATGTCTTCTTGGATTAAATCACATTCTTTCAAGTTATAATCTGGCATCATTTGTAAATTTGGGTTACTACATCCAGAGCACTAATCCTTGTGAAATATGTCTTTCTACTTTCCTCCAAACTGAATTACAATCCATTACCCATACATTCTGCTTTGCACTTTTCATCCAAATCCCTATTCATTTACCTATTTGGCCCTTGACTAAATTTCATAATGAGCCTACTGTGTCGTACTTTATCAACTGCCTTTTGAAAATCCAAATATAAGATACTTACTACATTAAACGTGTTAACTCTTTCTATTACCTCTTCAGCAAATTCAATCAGATTCATTCAGCATGATTTTTGGATGCCATGCTAGCTAATTTTTAAATCATATTTTTAATCTCTCAATTTTCTTTTGTGTAGATTCTATTGTCTTATCATTAACTTAAACTGAATTGCACAGTAAGTCAAGGGCATCATCTATTATCAGTCTAGGGGCTTGTACATTGTCAGTCAGCTATTTGGGGTAGTCAATATCAGGGATCACTACACTCTGGGGAGTAGGCCATAGTCAGTCTTACAGGCCCAGTGCAGGGCATTGTGGCATGTTAGTCAGGGAGCTATGCACAGATCTGTCAAGGATGTGGTCAGTCATTGGTCAGGATTATGTTAAACACAGAAAATGATGGAGAAAATCAGCAGATCAGGCAGCATCTGTGGAGAGAGAAACAGAATTAATGTTCCAAGTCCAATATTCTCTGGGAAGCAAGGGAGGAGATTGCAGAGCCATTGGCCTTGATTTTTGTGTCCTCTTTGTCGACCGGAGTAGTGCCAGAGGACTGGAGGCTAGCAAACGTGGTTCCCTTGTTCAAGAAGGGGAGTAGGGATAATCCTAGTAACTATAGGCCAGTGAGTCTCACTTCTGTTGTGGGCAAAGTCTTAGAGAGAATTGTAAGGGATAGGATTTATGCACATCTGGATAAGAATGATGTGATCAAGGATAGTCAGCATGGTTTTGTGAAGGGCAGGTCGTGCCTCACAAACCTTATTGAATTCTTTGAGAAGGTGACTAAGGAGGTAGATGAGGGGAAAGCGGTAGATGTGGTATATATGGATTTTAGTAAGGCGTTTGATAAGGTCCCCCATGGTAGGCTACTGCAGAAAATACAGCGATATGGCATTGAGGGTGAGTTGGAGGTTTGGATTAGGAATTGGCTCTCTGGAAGAAGACAGAGGGTAGTAGTTGATGGCAAAGGTTCATCTTGGAGTGCCGTCACTAGCGGTGTTCCGCAAGGATCTGTTTTGGGACCATTGCTGTTTGTCATTTTTATAAATGACCTGGAGGAAGGGTTAGAAGGTTGGGTGAGCAAGTTTGCGGATGATACGAAAGTCGGAGGAGTTGTAGACAGTGAGGAAGGATTATGGCAGGTTACAGCGGAATATAGAGAAGCTGCAGAGCTGGGCAGAAAGGTGGCAAATGGAGTTCAATGTAGCTAAGTGTGAAGTGATTCACTTTGGTAAGAGTAATAAAAAGATGGATTACTGGGCTAATGGTAGACTACTTGGTAGTGTGGAAGAGCAGAGGGATCTTGGTGTCCATGTACACAGATCTCTGAAAGTTGCCACCCAGGTAAATAGTGCAGTGAAGAAGGCATATGGCGTACTGGCTTTTATTGGTAGAGGAATTGAGTTCCGGAGTCCTGAGGTCATGCTGCAGTTGTATAAGACTCTGGTGCGGCCACATCTGGAATATTGTGTGCAGTTTTGGTCGCCATACTATAGGAAGGATGTGGAGACACTGGAACGGGTGCAGGATGTTGCCTGGTATGGTAGGAAGATCCTATGAGGAAAGGCTGAGGCACTTGGGGTTGTTTTCTTTGGAGAAAAGAAGGTTTAGGGGTGATTTGATAGAGGTGTACAAGATGATTAGGGGGTTAGATAGGGTTGACAGTGAGAACCTTTTTCCACGTATGGAGTCAGCTACTACAAGGGGGCATTGCTTTAAATTAAGGGGGGGGTAGATATAGGACTGATGTTAGGGGTAGGTTCTTCACTCAGCGAGTCGTAAGTTCATGGAATGCCCTGCCAGTAGCAGTAGTGGACTCTCCCTCTTTATGGGTATTTAAGCGGGCATTGGATAGGTATATGGAGGATAGTGGGTTAGTGTAGATTAGGTGGGCTTTGATCGGCGCAACATAGAGGGCCGAAGGGCCTGTACTGCGCTGTATTCTTCTATGTTCTATGTTCTATGACTGTTCTTGTTCAGTCAGCCTGTCCATCTAAATTAGGCAGGATGTGGGCATGGTCAATCTTTGGGGTTAGCACAAAACTCAATGAGGTTTGGCAGAGACTACTGCTGTGGTAGGGTAGTTGGAGGAGTCAATACAAGGGGCCAAATGATAATGCATGGCAGATCATGAGTTTTTGTGGAGAGGAATGTTGGTGGGTGGGGGGAGTGTGTGGAGAGTAATCATTGACTGTCACAATATTGATGGGTGTGTGTGTGCAGCAGAGTGTTTGCCATGACTAAGTTGTAGGCGACATACAGTTGCATTTTCTTTCTTTTCATTCGTTCATGGGTTGCAGGCATCACAGTCTAGAAGCCTATTTATTGGCCATCCCTGATTGCCCAGAGGGCAGTTAATGACAACACGGTTTTAAGATGGGATGATGCTCACGATCGGTAACCTGTGTATTTTAGTTCTTAAATAGCAATATGCATAAATATGTATTTGTGTTTGCAATGAAGTGTTGGCCAAGCCGCCACTGTGCCCTGAGAAGAGTTTGTTTTGGTTCCCCTTCACATGATGAAAGGAAAATCATGGCTGGCAGAAAGTCACATGGCTGGACTTTAAAAACTGGCAACAGTGCCAGGATACCCAGTAGATCCCAGCAGTGGCGACTGCTTCTGGCAAGAGAGATGATAGGATGAGGGCAACATGGAGGCATGTTGCATGGATAATGGTAAATTAGGTTTTGGTAAATAGCATGAAAATCTGGCTAAGGCTCATGAAATTTCTGCTGAAATTCAGCTCTATTTCTTTTATTTGTTCTCTAGATGGGAGTGACACCAGCATGATTAAGTTTATTACCCATCAATTGTTGCCCTCTGTTGAACCTTCTGGAACAGCTTGTGTAATAATAACAAGACTCCCATAAAGGTGTTAGGTAAGGAGTTTAGGGTATCAATCCAATGCTGATGGAACATCTAAGTCAGGATTCTGTGTGACTTTAAAGGGAACTTATTCCAATAATATTTCTGTCCTTCTTGTTCTAACTGGTGGGGAGGAAACCCTTGATTAAATAACCATGATGAATGAGTAAAGTGCACATTATATATTCTGTAGCCAAGATGTGCCAGTGATAGAAGGACTAGATCTTCTAGTGGTATAATTGGTTCTGCAAGGTAATTGGTCCTTATTGTCTGTACACCTGGATCATCCCCACCTCTTGCTGCACGAACAAATATTTGGGAAAAAAAACCCTAAATCTTTCATCCTGTATATGAGAGAAATCATCCATGCTTGACTAATGATGGGCATGACTTGGAATTCATTACTCAATTTCCTTTATATAACTCTAGGTAATACTACACAACATTTTCATCACAGAGCATATCAATGATTCTTGCTTATTTCCATGAATCCATTTTGAACAGCTGCAACTCCATGAGGAGCACAATATGAATGAGTAAGCCAATGAGTATTGCATCACCATTTTTTTTTGTTATAAATAGTCATTTGCAGTCAGAAGGAAATGAGGCCACTGTGCTCACTGATAGAATGTGCTCAATTTTCTTCTGTTTGCTGCTTCAGACTAAGAGGGCAGTAGGCCCCTTAAGCACCCTACTGACTGCATGTCAATTACTCTGGATTAGTTTTACACAGCTTTTCTCTGAACTGTGTTGCTTTCATCATTCAGAATTGTACAAAATAAAGAGTTTAGCAGCACAGCATGCTCATTAACAAGAGTTACACACTGGTGATTTATCCTACTAGCTTCATTACCATTTTGCAGAACACAGATCAAACTAAATACTGTGCCAACAAATTTAATCAGTTATATTCCAGGATTTTAAAAATAGCTTCCTAACAAAAGTATGCAGTGATCCAAAGAAATTTAAAGCAATATTCAAGAATATGTTTAGTGAGACTTGCATTTTTTCCTTTTCTTATTAAAAGATATTCTGGTCAAGTTGGAATCATAAAACTGGAGTTTGGTGAACACCCTTCAGCCTATCTCAATAAGGGATGGGACTAGAAAAGAGAATGAGTAAATCAAACTATACCTCACTGTCTCGGTCTTAAGAGGGAAAAGCAGTCATAATTTAGATTCATTCCCTTGCCCCTTTGTCTGTGACACAGCCTAAAACAAAAATACTCTAAAAATGCTTTTGCGAAGTCCAGTGAAAACCATCTATAATTATTGTGACAGATGATTTTTTTAAAAATCTTAATCCAAATGAATACCTGAGCTGAAATTGTGCATTTTTGTGTATCAGTAAACATTTTGATTCATTTGTTGCAGAAGCTGGAAGTTATATGTGGATGTAACTATTTGCTTAATGAAATCTTAATGTGGATGGTACTTTATGAGTATATTTGAGCTCAAAGCCAAACAAAATGTGATAACTAAAGGTCTGGCAATTAATAGAATTTGGGTCTTTGGGCCTTCAGAGCATTGTTTTGCCTTCATAGAAAAGCCTATGAGAGACAAATTTGGGCCACCTGATTTGCAGGAAGTAACACTTCAGAAACTTCTGGAGGAGGTGCAGTTCGATTTAAGCAAAGTGCAGGAAATCAGTGTTGATTGCTATGGAATCAGAAGAGCAATCCTGATCAACATGGCTCCAAAGGTTTCAAAGACCTATTTTGATCAGTGCTTATTCCAGAAACTTAATGTGTCTTTTTAAGGCTGTGTCACAGACAAAATTAACAAGGGGGTAAGTTTAAATTATGATTGCTTTTCTTATCTTGACACTGTGGTATTGTTAATTTACTCATTTGCCTTTGTTACTCCCCTCTCCTCAATATAGAATTATAGAATTCCTACAGTGTGGAAGCAGGCCATTCACCCCATTAAGTCCACACCAACCGACCAAAGAGCATCCCACCTGGACTCTCTTCCCTACCCTGTAATCCCCATGGTTAATCCACCTAAACTGCACATCCCTGGACACTACTGGCAATTTAGCATGACCAGTCCACCTAATTTACACATCTTTGGACTGCAGGGGTAAACCAGAGCACATGGAGGAAACCCATGCAGACACAGGAAGAATATACAAACTCCACACATCACTCGAGGGTAGATTTGAATCCAGATCCTTGGCACTGTGAGGCAGCAGTGCTAACAACTGAGCTACTGTGCCACCCTTAATCTCTTACTAAAATAGGCTGAAGAATGTTTCCCATCTTAGTTTATTAGATTCCAGTTCCAATGATAGTTTCCTTGGTGAGCTGGGCACAATAATTTCCCTTCATGCAGGCAAACTCAAAGGTGTCTTTCTAGGCAGCAACTTGAAGGTAGTGTCTTCAGGCAGGCTTTGACTCAGCATGGAGTCCTAATCTTCCTCTGGAGATCAAACAGCAACTGACTTGAAATTCCAAAATTGTATATTTAAGCAATTTAACAAACTCATTATAAGGTATTGAGCTAAATGTAAAGATATTAGTGTTTATTTTGGCATTATCAGCATTATTAGCATTATTTTGGTGTTTTACTTTGTGTAGCTCTGGTTAGGATGTCTATGCAATGTTCTTCCTTGAAAATCTTCTGGAAAGATTTTAATAGAGTCACACAGTTTTACAGTGTGGAAAGAGGTCACTAGATTCATCACATCAGTGCCAGTCATCAAGCATCTATTTACTCCCAATCCATTTTCTAGCACTTTGCCCAGAGGATTAAATGCTGAAGAATTAAATCGTGGTCATCTACTATTTTAATTGTTATACAGTTCTTGCTTCTACACACTTTCAGGCAGTGAGTTCCAGGTAGCTGCACACTCTGGATGAAAATCATTTTCCTTATATGCTCTTTAAACATCCTGCCCCAAACCTTAAATCTTTGGCCCTGGTTTTTAACTATCTACTAAGGATAAAAAGGTTTTTCCTATCTACTCAATCCATGCCCCTGATAGTTTTGTAGATCTGAATCAAGTTCCATTTCAGCCTTCTCTGTTCTAAGGAAAACAAATCCAGCCTATCTTATCTCTTTTCAAATCTAAAACGCTACAGTCCAGGCAACATTAGTCAATTTCTTCTGTACCTTCTCCAGTATCATCATAACCTTCCTATAGTGTTGTGACCTGAATTGTACATGGTTCTACAGCTGTGTCTTAACTAATGTGCACACATTTCCATCAAAACTTCCTTAGTCTTGTATTCAATGCCTCAGGCAAGTATCCCATATGCCTTCTTCACCACGTTATCTACGAATGCTGCTGCCTTCAATGATCTGTGGACAACAAATGGAATAAATTTAGTGCTGAAAATGCCTGTAGAAATTTTTCTTTTAATTCACCGATGAAATGTGGACTTTGTTGGCTGGGCCATCTTCGCCCATCCCATTTGACCTTAAGAAGGTGATGGTGAGCAGGTTTCTTAAACTGCTGGAGTCCATTTGGTATTGGTACACTGACAACAGTGTTGGGGATTTCAGGATTTGGATTCTGACCTAGCAACAGTGAAGGAATGACAATATATTTCAAATTCAGAATAGCAAGCAGTTTGGAGTGGTTCTTGCAGGTGGTAGGACTTCCCGTGTATTTATTGCCAATGTCCTTCTAGGTGGTAATAATCATGGATTTGGGAGGTGCTTCTTGAATTTCTGATGTGCATCTTCTAGATGGTCTATACTGCTGCTACTGTATGTCGATTGTGGAGAGAATGAATGTTTGTGATATGGTTTCAGTCAAGTGAGCTGCTTTATCCTAGATGGCAATGCCATTGAATGTCATGGGGTGATACAGGACCAGAAAAGCTAGAATTTGGCCATACACTTTATGGTAATAATATGCAAACTCTGCAGCTTCTGCATGCTAAGGTATTCAATTTAAGATGGCATACTTAGCCAATGGTAGCCTCAGATAATTACTGGAGATTGAGGGAAGATGCTGCCAGTATCTCTTAAATACACAGTAGAATTTGGACGAGCACTCCTATTAATCACAAGAACATTTTAAAATAGTTTTAGTGTCGTAGAGTCATACAGCACAGAAACAGACCCATCGGTCCAACTCATCCATGCCGCTCAGGTATCTTAAACTGAACTAGTCCCATTTGCCTGCATTTCGCTCATACTTACTTCACTTTTTGTCAGAAAATGAAAGTCTTGTTGAACTGACATTATGAGATATACAATAGAGTTACTTTATAAACCTTACAATTTCACAATTAAATATTTACAGTTCAATTCTGTACCAAATAACGTTTCAAATTGACTGGATATTGTTACTCTATAATATTGTGTTCTTTATATAAAATAAAGAATATAATTCTTTATATTCTTTATTTTCAGAATTTTCAGCAGTTTCTATGAAATGAAATCATAAACTGTTTCAGTGTTATTCTTACACTTTGCACCTTGTTTCCTAAAGCATTGACCATTAGTACATTTAATATCACTTTAAATAAGAGATGGTCTGATTATGTGATGCATTAACAGAACATAAAGTTTTATTCTCATAAGTTATACATTATCCTGTAACATTATTTATCATCCTTTATGTGGTGGTCTTAGAAGACCATTTCTCATGAAAAACAAAATTGCTTGGCAACTGGTAGTACTAGAAAGAGGTAATGGCATTCTGTCCTCCTCAATAATTGATTCCTGTATTTTTTTGTTGGCTGAACCATAATGTAATGTTGGAGATGGACATAACAATGCACTGGTCTCTTGGTTGCTTTAGTTGTGCTTGAACACATATAGGGAACCAGTGGTGTAGGAGCAGTATGATGAATACACAAATGAGAATATTCACCAGAACCACCAGATGCATCCTGAACTGCTTCATCTTTAACTCCTTTACAAGGAAGAATCTGGCATTAAAAGATGTCCACATTTGGCTCATTGTACTGCTTACATCAGCAAATGCAGATTATATTAGTATTTACACTATCATAATACAGGCTATGGAGATATTGAATTAGCACTTTGTTTAGTATAAAGTAATCATCTGGAAAACATAGTCTAGAATATCATCTAGAATATAGTTAGTGCTACTTAAAGCTGGGTAGTGAATATGGAAGTAATTGGCTGATATGACTAAGTGATGGTATAAATACACAATTACAAACATACTTCAATTGTATCAAAGTCATTCAGCATTAATTTTTTAAAATCTAAATTTTGCTTCTGGCTATATGTCCTATGATCTAACAAATATATGAAACTATCCAGAGGTTATAATGTTTTGATATGAAATAAGCTATCATGAGCAAATATGGGTTTTCTAATCAGCCAGAAATGGAATATTGAAGGCTAAAAGAAATAATAGATTTTGTGTATCCTCTGTTTTCCACAGGAGGGAGACCCACAAAATAAGGTAGAGCCAACTTTCTTCCCATTGCAACTCTAACATACCTCCAAGATACACAGGGCTCCCTGATGCCAAAGTCAGTAGCCCATTCTATATATGTAAATAAATAATGAAGAATGATTTGAACTTGTTAACAGTGCTTAACTAGTGATGAGTAACCATTTCATTGATAGTGTTTCAGTGGTAGAAACTTAAGTTTACCTAGTGATCGATGAACGGTTTAGTTGAACATATTTATAATACTTAAATATGATGTAGTTTCCTAATAATTTAACAAATCAAATGGCCAACCATTTGACAATTGTAATGTATTTACAGCATAGAAACCAACTATTTGACCCAACAAATCCATGCAGATAGTTGATTATACTGACAAATGCCTCATCCTACCCATCTTCATCCAACTCTATCAGCATTTCCTTCTGATTCTTTCTCTTTGAATTGCTTATGTACTATTCACCTCAAATACTCCTTGCAGTACCAAATTCTACAATCACATCATTCTCTGGGTAAAGAAGCATTTTTCGTGAATTCTCTATTGGACGTATTAATGACTATGGCAGTTCAGGCAGCATCCAACAAGCAGCGAAATCGACGTTTCGGGCAAAAGCCCTTCATCAGGAAGGGCTTTTGCCCGAAACGTTGATTTCGCTGCTTGTTGGATGCTGCCTGAACTGCTGTGCTCTTCCAGTTTGGTTTTCAGCATCTGCAGTCATTGTTTTTACCCCGTATTAATGACTATGGCTGTTAGTTTTCTGTTTCTTGTCTTTTATAATGCTATCAGGTCACTCTTAAGATTTCTCATTCCTAATCAGATATTAAAAGGTGGTAACATGATCAAATAAAATATTATTTTTGTCTGCTTCTTTTACAGTGTAGCAAGACATGTGGTACTGGAACAAGGCATCGCCAAGTGACTTGTATCAATCAGAATTCACAAGAAGTCCATAGTTTTGAATGTGATGCAAAGAAAAGACCATCAGATGTGGAGCAGTGCAATACTCAACCTTGTGAATATATATGGATCACAGGAGAGTGGTCTGAGGTAAATGAAAATTTAATTTAATTCATGCATTTGAAAAACTCACAAATAGGATCTTTTAACTGCAGGATTTACCGATGAAACAGATGTCAATGTTAATAATTCTCATAAATCAATGAATTATAAGATTTTGTGGAAAAATTAACTATCTCAAACTCAATGTTTAACCTGAAGTTACCACTGAAATGTTGATGACGTATTTTATTGCAACTGATATCCAATATTAACTAACTTCTAAGGGCAATTAGGAATGGGCAATAAATGTTGGCCTAGCCAAGCATGCCCACATTCTGTGAATCAATAAAAAATAAATAAATGTATCTAGATTTGTTTTTCATACAGTAGAAAGCAATTCAAAATTGTTTTTAATATTGCTGGATTAGGAAATCTTGTGCTACATTTTTCATCCTTTTTCAGCTTGCTCTAATTTACCTTGTCATTGTTTGGATTTAGTTTCCCCTGTTGCCATGGAGCCAATTGCCTTACAGATCAGGAAATGTTATTTGATAACCAAATGCAGTTTTGAGCATCACATGATAGAAGAGCAGGAATTATTTTAGTTTTGATGTTGATGCATAATGGACAATACCAAATCCTGTTTCACTTATACATATTGCTCAATTCAACTTTCCACTGAAGTTCTTCAGCAGCCAATTGTATATATTGGAGATATATTTGATTTAGAACTATTGGAAATCCCTGATTTTCTTAGACATCATCACTGAAAGTTTAAAAAACTATCAAAACATAAAAGACATTGAAGCTGCATAGCATGAGTTCACTAAGATTATGCTTTCATTGCAAAAAAATAGTGTGAGTCAGTTGAAATACTGCATTTATTTGCATTGTAGCAGAAAGACAAAGAGAGAATTGAATAAAATGACAATGACAAAATCAGAAATTGCTGGAGAAACTCAGCAGGTCTAGCAACTTCTGTGGAGAAAAAGCAGAGTTAATGTTTTGGATACACTGACCCATCTTGTGAAAGGCAATGAGTTTTATAAGATTGGATTAACATTTTTTTAAAATCCACACTAGCTCTGAAGGAGTAATTTTATATTTACTGAATGCAAAATTTCTTCATTATGATAAATTTCATATACTTTAAGTATGATTTTAAAGCTTCCTTGAATAGTTTAGATTCTTCCATAAACACATAAGTATATCCCAATCATCTATTTTGCTATTTGTAAAATTTAAAAATTGAAAATGAAGGAATTAAGTGAGATTTACATCCCCGTTTCCTGTTTGTGAGCATAATTCTATGTGATTGGCTGCTATCCTACTTAATGACATCACTGCTGTTGAATATCTGCAGATGTTCAGCTTGGCACCAGTTTCAAACTTACCTTGGACAAGAACATAAAAACTTGGAGCAGGAGTAGGCCATCTGGACTTTTGAGCCTGCTCTGCCACTCAATAAGATCATGGCTGATGTTTTCATAGTCTCACCTCCACTTATTTGCCCTCTCACCATAACCCTTAATTCCTTTATTGTTCAAAAAATTATCTATCCTAGCATTAAAAACATCCACAGGACAGGGAATTCCATAGATTTGCAACTGTCTGGGTGAAGAAATTCCTACTCAATTCACTCCAAAATCTGCTCCTCCTAATCTTGAGGCTATGCCCTCTTGTCCTAGTTTCACCTGCCAGTGGAAACATCCTCTTGATTTCTATCTTATCTATTCCCTTCATAATTTTATATGTTTTGATAAGAACCCCCTCATTCTTCTAAATTCCAATGAATATCATCCCAGTCTACTCAGTCACTCCTCTCGAGTCAACCCTCTCATTCCGGAATCAACCTAATGAACTTCATCTGCCCCCCTTTTAGTGCCAGTACATCCTTTCTCAAGTAAGGCCACCAACACTGCACACAATCCTCCAGGTGTGGCCTCACCAGAACACTATACAGCTGCAATTTAACCTCTTTGCTTTTAAACTCAAATGCTTTAGCAATGAAGGACAAAATTCCATTTGCCTTCTTAATTACCTACTGCACCTGCAGACCAACCTTCTTTGATTCATGCACAAGGACACCCAGGTCTCTTTGCACAGCAGCGTGCTGCAATTTCTTTACCATACAAGTAATGGCCCTTTTTACTGTTATTCCTACTGAAATGAATGACTCCACATTTATTAACATAGTACTCCACATGTCAGACCTTTGCCCACTCACTGAAACTATTTCCCTTTGCAAAGTTTCACAGTCCTCTGCACACTTTGCTTCACCACTCATCTTAGTGTCATCCACATATTTTGACACACTACACATGGTCCCCAACTCCAAATCATCTATGTAAATTGTGAATAATTGCATTCCCAACACTGATCCCTGAGGCACACTACTAGTCACTTATTGCCAACCAGATTAGTACTAACTTATTCCCACTCTTTGCTTCCTGTTGGTTAACCAATCCTCTATCTATGCTAATACATTGCAGCCTTTTGTGCGGCAACTTGTCGAATGCCTTTTGGAAATCTAATTCACCACATCTCCTAGGTCCCCGTTTTTCACTGTGTTCATAATGTCTTCATAGAATTCCAAAAGATTAATTAAGCATGACCTGACCTTCATGAACCATCTGCTCAATGGGACAGTTTCTATCTAGATGGCTTCCTTTATTTTTCTTGATAATTTTCCCCACTACAGAAGTTAAGCTAACTGATCTATAATTCCCCATCTTTTGTCTACCTCCCTTTTTAAAAAGTGACATCACTATTGCTGCTTTCTGATCTTCTGGAACTGCCCACAGTCCAGTAAATTTTGGAAAATTGCCACAAGTGCCTTCGCTATTTCTCCCGCCAACTCTTTTAGTACCCTGGGATGCATTCCATCAAGACCAGGAAACTTGTCTATCTTTAGCTCCATTAGCTTTCCCAACCTTTTTCAAGATAATGATTGTTCCAGATCCTCACCTACCTTCATCTCTTTGTCAATTACTGGTATATTATTCATGTGATCCACAGTGAAGACTGACACAAAATACCTATTCAATGTCTTGGCCATTTCCTCATATCCATTAAATCCCCCTTCTCATCCTCTAAAGGACCAATGTTTACTTTAGCCACTCTTTTTTGTTTTATATATTGATTGAAACTTTTGCTATCTGTCTTTATATTCTGAGCTAGTTTTTTTTTTTCTCATATTCTATCTTACTTTTCTTTATAGCTCTTTTTGTGTCTTTCTGTTGACCTTTGAAAATTTCTCAGTTTCCCACTGATCTTGGCCACTTTGTATGCCTTCTCTTTCAATTTGATAGCCTCCCTGATTTCCTTAAACATCCATGGTAGATGACCCCTTTTACTACAGTTCTTCCTTTTTACTGGTGTATACTTTAGCTGAGCACTTTGAAAAATTGCTTGGGAAGTCCTCCACTGTTGGTCGTCTGTCCCACCATAAAGTCTTTGTTTCCAGTCTACCTTAGCCAACTCCTCCCTCATCCTATTGTAGTCTCCCTTGTTTCAGCACAGGGCCTTGGTGTTGGATTTTATCTTTACACTTTCCATCTGTATTCTCAACTGAGCCGTACAATGTGACTCCTTCCAAGAGAGCTCCTAACTACCACACCATTAATTATTCCTGTCTCATTACACAGGCGAGATTTAGAATAGCTTGCTCCCTCATTGGTTCCATTGCATACTGTTCAAGAAAACTATCGTGAATGCATTCAATGAACTCCTCCTCAAGGCTACCTTGACTGACCTGGTTTGACCAATTGACATGTAGATTAAGATCTCCCATAATAATTTCTGTACCATTTTTGTAGGTATTAGTTATTTCTTTGTTTATTATCTGTCTGAATGTGATATTATTATTTGGTGGCCTATAGAGTACACATAACAGTGACTTTTTCTTCTTAGAATTTCTCATTTCCAGCCAAATTGATTCAACCTTATTCTCCTACATCATCTCTCACCACCGCCCTGATGTCGTCCTTGAAGATCAGAGCTACACCACCTCCCTCACCCCCCAATCTGTCCTCCGAATAGTCTGATACCCCTGGATATTTAGCTCCCAGTCGTGACCATCCTGCAACCATGTCTCCACAATGGCTACTAAGTCATATTCATTGGTGATGATTTGTGTCATTAATTCATCCATCTTATTACGAATGCTACGAGCATTCAGGTAAAGTGCCCTTATGCCCGTCTTTGTATCCTCTTCATGAATTCCAACATCTCCAATAATAATATCTCCTGAGTTACCCTTCCTTTTTACTTCTTTCATAGCCTGCCATTGTAGTTAAACCCTCCTGCACAAATGCTAACCTGCTGCTTTCCTTTTTATTTACCACCATACTTCCTGTAATTATCCTCTTCCCTTCCCCCGACGTTTAGAGTCCTAGTGACCACCCTATTTATTCTTTTCACTAGAACCCTAGTTCCAGATTGGTTCATGTGGAGACCGTCCCATCAGTACAGATCCCTCCTGTTCCAAAACAGAATGCCAAGGCCCCATAAAATGGAACCCATCTTTTCCACACAATTCCCTTCACCACATGTTTCCTAATTTTCTTATCCATAAGCCAATTTGCATGTGGCTCAGGACGTAATCTGGAGATTATAACCCTTGAGGACCTGTTCCTTAATTTCATTCCCGATGCTTGATAATCCCCAAACTGGTCCTCTTTCCTAGCTTGCTGGCGTTGTTTGTCCCAAAGTGGACTACACAACTGGGTGTAATTTTTATTAATCTGTTTGTAATTTTTATTAATCTGTTTGTAATTTTTATTAATGACTTAGATGAGGGAGTCGAAGGGTGGTTCAGTAAATTTGCAGATGATACGAAGATAGGTGGAGTTGTGGACAGTGAGGAGGGCATTTGTCGTTTGCAAAGGGACTTAGATATGTTGCAGAGCTGGGCTGAGGAGTGGCAGATGGAGTTCAATCCTGCCAAGTGTGAGGTTGTCCATTTTGGAAGAACAAATAAGAATGCGGAATACAGGGTTAATGGTAGGGTTCTTAGTCAGGTGGAGGAACAGAGGGATCTTGGGGTCTATGTACATCGATCTTTGAAAGTTGCCACTCAGGTGGATAGAGTTTGTAAGAAGGCCTATGGAGTATTATCGTTCATTAGCAGAGGGATTGAATTCAAGAGTCGTGAAGTGATGTTGCAGCTGTGCAGGACTTTGGTTAGGCCACATTTGGAGTACTGTGTGCAGTTCTGGTCGCCTCACTTTAGGAAAGATGTGGAAGCTTTGGAGAGGGTGCAGAGGAGATTTACCAGGATGTTGCCTGGAATGGAGAATAGGTCGTATGAGAATAGGTTGAGAGTTCTCGGCCTTTTCTCGTTGGAACGGCGAAGGATGAGGGGTGACTTGATAGAGGTTTATAAGATGATCAGAGGAATAGATAGAGTAGACAGTCAGAAACTTTTTCCCCGGGTACAACAGAGTGTTACAAGGGGACATAAATTTAAGGTGAAGGGTGGAAGGTATAGGGGAGATGTCAGGGGTAGGTTCTTTACCCAGAGAGTCGTGGGGGCATGGAATGCGCTGCCCGTGGGAGTGGTAGAGTCAGAATCATTGGCGACCTTTAAGCGGCATTTGAATGGGTACATGGATGGGTGCTTAATCTAGGTTAGAAGTTCGGCACAACATCGTGGGCCGAAGGGCCTGTTCTGTGCTGTATTGTTCTATGTTCTATGTTCTATGGATCTTCCTCGTCCCGCTCGAATATCCTTTCAAGCTGGTCAGAGAGGTCCTGCACCCTGGCACTGGGCAGGCAACACACCATGTGGGACTCCCAAACTGGCTAGCAAAGGATACTATCTATCCCCCTAATTATAGAATCCCTTACAATTACCAGTTGTCTTTTTGCTCCACCTCTTGAATGGCCTTGGTGTTTTAGTCAGCTGGCTCATCGTCGCCGCAGCCCTTTTCCTCATTCACACAGTGAGCAAGTACCTCATACCTGTTGGACAAAGTCAAGAGCTGAGGATCCTCTGTTCCTGAACTGAGGATCCCCCTATCTGCCTCACTTGCAGTCACACCCTACTGTCCATGATCACTGATTGACTTTAAAGTACTTAATCTGCCATGTGAGACTGCCACCTAAAACAAAGTTTTCAGGTACCTCTCTTGCCACATATGTCACTAAATCTTTGTGGAGCAGCTCTCTTCAAAGTCAGCAATGAACACAAATGTCTCTCTGCCAACTACAAAGGCCAGGTGATAATATGCATTTGGAGATAGGGGAATGAGCGCATAAACCCTGACCCGTTTGTTTAAATTCATTTTATCAGATTGCTTTGAGGTTCTAGTATAGTTAAGATTTTAAATAAATCCAAAGAACATCAAACAAGATTTGAAATATCACACTTTAGTGCCAAATAATCCACGCAGTAAAAGTAGGTTTCAAACACAATAATCATTAATTATGGATTAATATGTATCTGTGAACAAACCAATTTGTGGAATACTAGTTATTTTTAAATTGCTTTCCTGTCATATGCTTGTGAATGAACCAGCCTTCTAGTAAATCCTCCAAAAGCATTCTTAATCCAGAATTGTGAATATAAGAATCAACACGAGTAAAATCACAAACATGAACACATATCCTACCTTATGATAAAGTAATGAAATAGAGTACATCAGTGTTCTGTCAGCATGCTACTTTCTAAATTTCATACTTCTATTGCGATGTAAAAGCTATTCTTGTGGTGTGAAATTACAATGGAATTTCTCACATTTTTGATTCCAAAACAACATTACATTAGAAAAGAAAATCAGATTAATAATTTGACTTTATTTTCAGTGCTCAGTTACTTGTGGAAATGGCTACCAGCAAAGACTTGTTTCCTGCAGTGAGGTTTATAATGGTAAGGACCCCTATGAATACGGCTACTATCATCAGATAACAACTAACTGCCCTGGGACACAACCGCCAAACATCCGTGCCTGCTCTCTTGGTGAATGTCATGTAACTGCCTCATGGAGGGTTGGAAATTGGGGAAGTGTAAGTTCATTTCAAAACTTTTCAGGACACAAGCTGTAAACCTGAGCAATCACACTGTATTTAATTTAATGAAAACTTAATAGTGTCTTATATTAATGTTTGCTTAATGCGTTATGTCGGAATTTTACAAAGTATGTCTGTCAAATCACAATGAGGCATCTGGGGTTAATCGTAATTCAATTTACAAGGCAGTGAGTCCTATTGTATATAGAGTTCTAGGTTCCTAGTTACATTTTTCTGGTGCCTAGTAAAATTATTTTTGCAACATAAATGTTAGATACTAACAAGTAATAACATTCTTAATCTACAGATAAAAATTTTCCACTTATAATGACATTTCTATCTCTAATAAATTTTCTCTTAGTGGGAGTTCTCAATTGCCTTTGAAAATATGATTAGCATGTGTTTTATCAAAGAACGTTTGAGAGGTTGAGTTACATTACAGTTTTACCTTGTCATGACATGACAATCATAAAGGATCATTTCAGTTAAAATGTCATTTATGGTGACAGTTAAAGGTTATATTAAATTCAGAATAATATCCAAATATAACCATCAGATCAATATAACCATATCAATAATGTAACATAAATGTACTGGTTTAATCACAATGGCAACTTATATTTACTTTACATTTAGTGCTATTAATTTCCTTTTTCTTGTCAATTCTCTTGGAAGTGTTCGGTGACTTGTGGAATAGGAATCATGCAACGCTCAGTACACTGTTTGACAAATGATGGACATTTAAGCAACTTGTGTAGTTTGGAGCTCAAGCCTGAAGAGAGGAGATCATGCCAGAATGGAAAATGTAAGCATTTGGAATATTAAGTTCACTTTCACATCACCATAAAATATTGCCATCTGTTTTCTGTTAACAAAATAAGTTCCTAATTGGTCAGAAGTACATTTTCTAAATTCTAATGAAAAACATATTTTGCATGTAGGTGAATTTCCAGAAAGCTGTAGAGATGTGCAAAGGTTGAAAGGGTTCATGGACGATGGTGATCATGTTCTTAATATCCAAGGAAAACAAGTGAAGGTACATGATTGTATTGTTTGACATGGGAAATGTTAGTTTTTCATAAAAATGTCATGTTTCCTTGTTTAATTTATTGCATTCTTGCATCAAAGCATTTTTGTCATTGCAGATATATTGTGTCGGCATGCTATCAGATAATCCAAGAGAGTACATCACACTGGCAAGCGGTGATGCAGAAAATTTCTCTGAAGTTTATGGTTACAGGTATAGAAAGATAAAATATGATATTTTGTTCACTTTACAAGTAGTAATTTTGTAAATTATTTTAAATATGTATTAAACTTCGTTTGATTTAGATTGCACAATCCTGCTGAATGCCCATATAATGGAAGTAGAAGAGATGACTGTCTGTGCAGAAGAGATTATCTGGCTGCAGGTTTCTCTACATTCAGCAAAGTAAGGCTGGACGTCAACACTTTGCAAATAATAAGTGAGTAAAATCTTGCATCCACTTGTGTCTAATTGAACCATATTGATACATTATCCCCTCTCTTTGAAACTAACAGGAATCAAACAATGAGTTTAATGGTCAAGTGAAAAAGAATGTATACATTTTGTTTTATTTCAGGGGAAATTTTAATCTTGTCCATCCAACAGGAAGTACAAATTTATCCAGAAGCTTTAACAGTCAACATTTTTTCCTTCCTACAGTTTTCAATTTTAACATGTACCTCTGAGTAAGCAGAAATTATGTTAGAAAGTTCCTTCTTTAAGTACATAGAATGGGCTCCAATAATATAACTGGGGCTAAGCTGTGTTTTTTTTGTGCCAGTCTTCTGAACAATTGAAACCATGAGATAAAATGCTAGGGCTAAAAGCAGCTGAGAGAACTACATTTTTATTTATTAAAAGATCTATCCTAATGGTGCTTGAAGGAATACCACCAAACACAATATATTCAAATCCTTTAATTGATGTTGTACCATAGATATGAAATAAAATGGATTATTGCTTTGGAATGACTGCAGCAGTCTAAGGCTGTCCTCACTAGGGACATTTCTCTAAAGTATTGCATAATTCTATTGATGATACCCTGAAGTAGAACTAAATCTGAGTCCAGCTTGGTAGGACCTTGTATGAGTTGAGGCTAGAACTGGATTCACAGGTAGGACACTGACATGAGCACATCTATGAGGTAACTAAGCTGAGCAAGAACACATTTGTCTCTTGTTGCTTTACCACATTCCTTATACACATTTTTTCCACTTTCGTACCACAGTTTCCCAGCCTTGCTTTTCCTGCCTGCACCCTACTGCTGTGATTGTATACTTTGTTCTCTGCCTGCTTCTCCCGTGCTTCATTTCCAGTAGCATGTCTATCCCATTGCTTTTGGCTTGTTTGGACCCCAGTTCGTTATGACAGAACATGTTCCAAGATGGCCCACTTGACTCTTACAGATGGGTTCATTCAAGTTTCTCACATGTTAGGGAGTTGGCATTGCTCAGGTTGGATCTTAGATTTATTACTTAGATTGCATTATAACCTAAAACATTATGTAAATATTGAGGGATCATGGCTGATTAGTTGAAGCACTGATTAAGCCTCAATTAATTCAGTTACATAGAGGTGTTGTCACAGGCTACTACTGTTAGAATTTGAAGTGTAGTTCTAAAACAAAAATAATTACTATAATCCATTAACATTTTACAAATATGGTGGGAATTATAAATTCTCCATTGGGCAAAACAGCTCATCCATGAAGTTAACATGGAAGAGCCCCAATTCCTATTCCATTTGCGGTAACTTACAAATTTAAAGTAATTGTTTTCTATTCAGATTGAGGTATCTGATGGAGTTACCGAAGAGTTTCATGTATAAGTACTAAATGCAATCCTGTGGCAGAGTGAAAGTTAACAGCACAATCAGATGGGGAGTTGGGAAGGGGTATAGCAATATCAATTTGAACTGAAGATGTTTGCTATGAAAAACATGCAAAAATGTCACTTGCCACTTATCAAAAAGGGGAGTTTTAAGTTGAATGGGGTCAGGGAATCAGAGATGTAGGTGGAGAATAACAACAAATAATGAGATTTCACAATATGATTCTGTGATATTTATTGTAAAAGATATTGAAGGAACTTTGGCGAGAAGTTGCATTACTGCTATTACTGTGCATTGGTAGTATAGTGTGTATATGGTGTATACGATGTCAATCAAGCTGGTCGCTTTCACTAGATGACATGAATCCTTCTGGAATAGTGCTGGAGCTGCTGTCTTCCTTGTAAGTGGGGAATAATCATCACACTTTTGACTAGTGCCTTGTAGATGATGGATAGATTTCGGCAAGTTTGGACATGAAGTTAATGATGTTGGATTCAATGATTGTGAAGATGATTGTGAATGTCAAGGGAAGATGGTTACATTTACTGTAATTGGAGACGATCATTATCTGACTGTGGCACAATGTTACTTGCCACTTATCAAGCCTGATGTTATCTAAGTCTTGCTGCATGCGGGCACAAACTGCTCTGCATTATCTGAGAATTTATGATTGGAACTAAATACTGTGCAATTAGCAGTGAACATCGCCACTTAGGTCATTGATAAAACAGCTGAAGGTGGTTGGGCCTAGGACATGATCCCGAGGAACTCCTGCAGCAAGTTTTAGAATGTTTCTCGTAGATGAGAATGAAAAATGTTTTTTTTCTGTAGCTGAGAAGCTTAAAGGAAGGTGTTAAAAGTATGCTGGCTGCTGCAACACTAAATTTAATGGATATGGGATTCTCCTTATCAATTTTCTATAGGAGATTCTGTATTCAGAATTCATTAGATCTTTAATATCATGCTGATTGTTCACTGCACAATAATGTACACTCGATGAAAAGTGTGCGAAAAATGGTCACAGATTAATTAATTTTGCTGGATTGAAACAAATGGTGAAGAGAAAGCTATTCCCAAAAATGTAAATGGGAGGATATAAAAGTAATTGACTGATTGTTTAAAAAAAATCCTTAGACAAATAAATTGTGACAGTTCCAGAACAGAAATGTTCCAGTGTGTACTACGTTTTACAATGTATGGAGATTTATTTACTCTAGTTTGTTTAGAAATTCTGGTTGTACATATATACTCATTTAAATAAAAGAGAAAGGATTCTGTTATTTGTACATTCATTATGTACAGATGGTGAACATTAACTGGAATTCACTTGTGCCACTATAAATAGGAACAAATTGAAACTGTGATTGTTGGATGATGAGGTGCAAGTGTGTAACGAGCATCTCCGGAAATAAATGCTATCCAATTCCATTCTTCGCCATCTGGCTTTCTGCATTAAAATACTGATGTTATATTCTTTTTTGCAAAACCTTGTTTGAGAAGATCATGGTTTAAAGAGGATTTACAGGTCAGCATGTGACAAATTGACCCTGACTCTGTACAAGATTCTCCCACCAGTATTCCTGTTTAGTGAGCCAGTATACTGTTACCATTGTCCTATAGAATGTCACCTAGTTGGAAGACAAATATCTTCAAGTATGAATTTTCTTAACACAGAAGTGTAAGCTCTCCCAAGTAAATATCTCAGATGATGTAATACTAGCTCATTGAGCACAGAACTGCATGGTCTGCATTAGTTCAAATTTCCTCCAACATCACCTTCCAAACCCACAACTTTTACCACTGAGAACTGAGAGGGTAGCAGATGCATGAGAACACCATAAGCTGTGAGTTTTCCTTGAACTGAGATGCCATCCTTCATTGTTGCAGGGCCAAAACCCAGGCATTCCCTGACAAACAGTATTACACCCCAAAGACTGCAGCAGTTCAAGAAGGCAGCTCACTACCACCTTCTCCAGGGCATATATGGATAGGTGATAACTGCTGACCTGGGCAGCAGCATCCACATCACATGAATGAAATTTTTTTTAAAATGTACCATTTCAAACCTGCCCTATACCAAGTAAGCTGATGTCAGTGCTGCTAAAATTGTCAGTGTGTCCCATTGCCAAAAACAAGCCAGACTATTGCTTCTGTTAAGGATTCAACAACTAAGTGGAAACTTTAATATGAATGGAGGGATACGACTGGGTTATTTTATGTTCCTTCATTCCCCACCTCGACCAAACAACAAGTTAACCCTTCAGCAAAGGTTTCCCCCAACTGGAAGTGGATCTGTTACCTCACAGAGACCTCTGTCCCTTTTTCTGGGTCAGGGTTATTTGAGGTTTCAGGGATGGCTACCAGCAGTTGAACTGGTGATCCAATGGATAAAGGAAATGTGCTATTACGGTACAACACTTGAGGGAGCAGCTGAAATAGTTTTAATTAAATGAAGTATACAGAGATTTCTCACTAGATTAAAAAGGCAGAATGATTAAGAATCTGCTAAACCATACCAACATTTTGTGAGTTGCTGTGAATGTTTTGACCTGCCTCCCACTGTCATAGAAATTCACAGACTTTTATCCCAGATGGTACTCCTTTAGATTGGTTAGAAGGCATAGAATGGGAGAAAACTCTAAACCCAGCTGCTCCCCTCTATTTAACTTATTTTTCTAATCAGCTTATTCAAAGATGTCATGATCAGACCTCTGGAGCAGGTGGGACTTGAACCAAGGCCTCTCAATCTAGAGCTACCAATGCACCACAAGAGGGCTCTTCCCCTTTATTTAAATATGAAAGCACAAACTATATGTAGCTCTTGCTGTTAGACTGCCTTCACAACCCATTTACCTACATTGTACATCCTGAGGCTATCCACAATGAGTGGAAAAGTAAACTGTTGTGCTATCTACATTCACACTGGAAGGATTGTCACTTGAGTAAAGGGCAGCACCTGTAGAACTGAATTTCAACACGAGTCAGTACCTTCAGGAGAACATGGACAAGGCTAATGAAATAAATGCAAGTCATTAGAGAAAGAAAAGGTGGCGCCTCCCAACACGATAGAACAAAATCAGGGTGATTTACTTGGATCACTTACATCTTAGAAATTGGCTACAGAGTAGCATTATGGACTGATGATGGAAAATGGTACATGACATGAGGGGATATATGCTATTCTTCAGCCCATCCCTCTAAATTTGCCTTAAATGTTTGTCCTTTGCCTTTCATGAAAGTACAATTGCAAACTGCAGTGAAATTTCATAAACTCGAGCATCTTTATGTGAGAGCAATTCTCCTGAGCCTAACCGAATATCACTTCTCCCCACCAGGTAAATATGCATGGATATCCATCATAAGCAGGAGTTGGAAATCTAGTTCATTCAAACTCAGAATCAGAATTCAAATATTCCATTTCCCACCAAATAAGATCAACATAGAAAAGGCGTTAATTCCCAGGCATGTTCTTTCTAGTGCTATCATGTGATGGTAAAATTTATTCTGAGGATGAAAATATTTAAAATGGTGCAAAAGCATAGAAATGGCAATTTTTTAAAAAATAAACTATTTCTAATTATCCTTGCACCACTTTCCAGCAGTGACCATGGAAAGATTAATCTATTATTCATCTAAGTCAAAAAACCTTATTTAGTAACATCTAAAATGCAAGTTCAGTATGTATGAGTAGGGTATATATTATTCAAAATTACAATGATTAATGTTGTTCTTGCATATTGCCTCTTCACCTTGCCTTTTTTGCATATCTTCAACAACACAACTATTTCTGTCTTTATAGCAACAGACTTATACTTTGCACAGACACTTGAAGGCCGATCAGTTCCATTTGCTACAGCTGGTGACTGTTATAGTGCTGTCAGATGTCCACAGGTAACAGCTTTATCTTCTTGATTATCTACTCCTTTGTCTATTATTGTGTGATTTGGCATATTTAAAATGTAACTATTGATTGTGGTTAAAGTGGTATTTACTAAATCATACAATCTATATGGTCTGACATTAGAGTATCCTTTACAGAGTATAATTTATGGAGCTAAAGTGCTGCTTAACCATTACAAACATGATGTATCTATTCAGTTTGTAAAATTAACAAAAAAAGGATTTATATTTTACAGTGTTAACTTGGAAACAAATCACAAAGAACTGTAAAGCTAATAAAATATTTTCTGAAGAATACTGTTCCTTTGCCGATCTGATATTTACCCCGAGCTCATTGTACAGCTACACAAACATATTAAACTGGAAGAGCTGTTTTATTATGATTCCTTTTAAGGAATTAAATTAGTTGAGTGTATCAGAATAACTTTTTATGATAATCAATTGGTCAAGAGACAAAAACCTTGTAAAAAACATTGTCATTGCCTCAAAATTACTTAGATGTCTTTTAAATAGAATATAATATAATTGAATTTTTTTGCTTTTCTTTAAAACACAGTATTTAATTTTCTAGCTAAAATATAATTTCTTTCTTATTGTTTATTAAATGCATTTGTATCGGTGTTCCTGTGTACTCACCTACCCACTAAAACATATGATAAAACGTAATATGAACTATAACCAATGTTCTTCATATTCTGTGTAAGAAACCAATTGATGCACAAAGATAGAAAATAGTATTAATTTGCATTTTTCACATTTGCATAAAGTATAGTAAAGTTGATATTTCCAAGTGTATTTCTACTTTTACACTTATTCAGATTCTGATATGATTGGTATACATATTTCTCATACTACAGGTTAATTAAAATATATTTCTGCAGACATGAGTGTTCAGTACATAGCACATCGAAATCCACTTTTGTCTATTTTTGTTTTGTAATACATGTAGGTTCTCATTAGAATCACAGCAGTGTGAAAACAGAAGTAGGCCATTCAGCCCACTCACAGCTCACCATTCATTTAAATCACAGCTGTTTTATGTATCAATTTCATCTCCATAGACTTGTCCAATAATGGTGTGCAGGCCAAGATGTTTCCGCCATGTCTGCAATACAAGGAGATGCTTTTCCACTCAGTGCTCCTTTCTCTCCCATGATTGCCTAAAGGCAGCATACAAACAGCTTCTGATTGGAGGAGCAATGAGCTGTGCAAATGGGTCTAGCTGTGCAAGTGGGACAAGTGCCTGCTGGGTATATGAAAGGAAGCGGCTCCAAGTCAGCAAGTGGGTAGGGAAGGACGTTTCATTGCAACAAGTTGGTTTTGGGAAGACAATATTCTGTATCGCACATGAGTCATTAATTAATCACATAATTGCAATCAGTTTTTGCTCATATTTTTTAAACATGTTCTGTTCCCTATTATGCCATTTACTCACTGGCCCTCCTAATAGGAGAAAATGTGAAATTTGCCCTTCACCTTGTGATACAATTGAATAATGCAAATCTACCACTTTGGTTCCTTATAGATATATATTTTTGTGTATCTTAAAATTAAGCTACTTTACCTGGTGGTTTGGAGGAAAGCAAGTATAAAAAGCTTATTCTAAGAAATCCAGAGGAAAAGAAGAAATTCTCTAATACACACAATAGACTGAAGACGAAAGTACAAAATTCCTGTATGTGTACTAGAAGAACTCACCATTTTTGTTTGTTTTTGGAACACTGGGCAGGATTTTCCCGTCCCTTGTGTGGCATGAGAAATGGTCAGAAAGATGGGAAAAAGACAGTGAGAATTAAAAATCCGATTCTTGACATAGATAAACTTTTCTGACTTTTCCCTCAAGCCTTAAATGGTGGCTTCAAGATCTCACCATTGAGCAGTGACTACCTTTAATTCCATATAATTAATTCTCATTAAAATGCTTTTTTTCCCAATTGTTATGCAAATACTGCTTCCCTGTATGCTCTATAGCCATCATCATCCTTGAACCTTCGTCCATATACATGGACAACATCTGCAATCCAGCAGCCTCAACACATTCATCATGCCTGCTCTTGGACCAGCTCAGATACAATTTCAGTTCTTCAAGTCTTTACTTTAGATTTCAGGAACATGAATGACTTGGATGTTAATGCCAGGTTGCCTCACATGCATAGACAGACAGGCATTTCATGCAACTACACAGCATGCTGTTATGCTCAGATGGACACATGCACCTTATAGCTTTTAACTTGCTTGCTTAGAGTTTGTTCACTGTACCACTTATTTGGAGACAGGCGTCCCATGTCTACTTGTTTTCTTAGTGTACACTGACTGACCTCAGCCCCAACTTACAGGCTGCCACCCTCTGTGGGGCATTGCTTTCTAAGTAGGCAGTGTATTTAGTGCTGAGTTACAGGTTGCCAGAACCCATGGCTTGCATTGTTTTTTGGTGCATAGTGAGAGGCAAACAGCTTGTGACAATTTAGAAACACTGAACATTCAATCTACCAGTCAGATATGAAGTGGATCTGTCACTATGCATTATATCATACTAGTTTAATGTCAGAGTTGCAGCATGTGCCAGCAGAAAACATGGTAAACATTGCATGTGCTTCATGCAAATGACTATATGTGAAAGTCAGAAAGGTAAAAAACTTAGTGGGGTGAAGGGTAACCTCAGTCAATCGGTCAGTCAGTGAGTACCACTATAGTCAGTCATGGGCTGGTCCAATTTCTGTGAAGGGGATTGACCACTTAGGCCTAAGAGTGCAGGAATCTATGTAGTCCAGGGATCAGTCATAGTCAGTCCTGCGCGTCAAGTGCAAGCAGTCCGGGGATTACAGCTTAGTCACTCAATACTATTGATAAATCAATCAGGAATGGGCTATGGTCAGTTGTGTCTGTTCTATCAAGTCAGTCTGTGGGAAGCGAGGTGTATATACCACAGTCACCCTGGGGTTTAGACAATAATGGCCAAGGCCTCTATCAGGGAGCAGCCAGTGGATTCCTGGGGAAAGAAGCCAAATCACGGGATTGGCTTAATTGTATTCTGTTACTGAGGGAATGATGCCATAATAAAGGGCCATTGGGGAGCATAGGGTGGGACTTCATTCACAGTGGCTTACTGACAGTGTAGCATGGACATTTTGCTTAAGCAACATAGAACTAGATATGGTCACATACCTCCATATGAAAGCATGACAGTCACTTCTTTGGAAAGTCTCCATGCTATACTTCATGAAGTCTTAACAGGAGGCTTCACTTTTATAGGTGTGAGGCCATTATCTTTGTTATGTTCCCCACAGATTACCTGCTCATGGGCTTCACATGGAGAATACCATTGATTGTTTCATTGTGGCCTTAGTGCTACTTTAAATGTAATATAGAAGGAGATGATGTCAGCTTCGACAACAAGAACAGCAAGATACTGTGGCTGCTGCAAGCTTCCTCATGGAGAAACAGCAAGTGAAGATCGCTCAAAGAAGCTGAGGTGAATGATGAGATCCATGACTTAAAGACATCCATGTTGTTTCCTTCAACTCTCTAAAAGACAGTGGAGGCACTAATTAAGGATGTACGAACCATCAACTCTGAATTGTGTCATCTGGTGGAGGAGGATTTGCATTCAGAAGGAATGGGTGGCATTCCCATACTAATGGTTGCCAACATCACAGTTCCCTGCACCTTTATGCCTATGGCTTATTCAAGGATTAACTGGGCACCTGTTGGCATCTCCTAATCCTTGACCCATAAATGCATTTGGGATGTAACTAATGAGATTTTCTCCAGATCATTATTGTTCATATCCTTCCTCTATGTCAAGGAGAGTCAAAAGGTCCAGGGAGTGGAATTCTCCAGTATCACTGGCTTCCCCATTTACCGGATGCATTCAAATGGACCCACATTGCTTTAAGAGCACCTGCATACTAAACTTCAGAATTCATCTAAAGAAAAGCCTTTCTCTCCGACAATGCTCAAATTATTTGTGATCATCTGTGGTTAATTCTGGAAGTCTCTCTCCCCCTCATACCCCTGCAGGCACACATATATAAGTCTATGGGGTGAATTTGCATTTGCAGATTTGTATTTGCAGATATATTCCATTTTGTTCAAAAAGCACAACCTGTAGGCAGTCAGTCCATGTGACATTTTATAAATTCCTACTTTGGAAATAGAACCAATCTGTCTCAAGTTTGGAATACAGAGAGACTCTAACCTCACACCTTTAATGCATTGTCAGAACTGAGATGTCACCTTTTTTTTATATAAAACCTGAAGTTATCTCAGGAATGTGACTTGAAAGAAGTTCTGGGATTTGCATATTAATGAATCAAAACCTACAACCCACTCTAAGTGATTAAAAACTTAACAGCAATCTAGATTTGCTCAATACATTGCAGCAATTGATCTTTTACTATAAATTCTGTGTCCTATGATCCTGCCCCACTAGCTACCTGATGAAGGAGCTGTGCTCCGAAAGCTTGTACTTCCAAATAAACTTGTTGGACTATAACCTGGTGTTGTGTGATTTTTAAGCGCAGTAAGATACATCCTCTGCTTGTGTTTCCACTAGAGCCAAAGTGGAACAGGGTCCTTAAAATGAAGATTCAATGCCTGGATTATTCCATTCTGCAGTATAGCCCAGAAAGAATGTGCTGCATTATTGTTATATGCTGCGTCCTTCACAGCTGGAGCCAACAAAAGAAGCATATTCTAGATGCAAAAAAAAAGGAATGTTGGCAACCTACAGAGGATGAAGATGAGACTGAGGATTCACCAGGAAGGCCTTCCAAGAGAGCATGATGGAACAAATTATTGCAGAGCCCAAGAGGCCAGAAATAAGATCACTGAAACTTGTCCCCAGGATGGATGAAATGCATTTGACTTCCTTTTTGATTGTTTAAGATTCTATTGTTAATATGGCAAGCAGCCACTCCTTCATGCAAAGGACATGTAGACCTTGTTATTTTTATAGTTCTTGAGCCTTGAGTTGCTGAATTAGTGTCCTGTTACCCATGAGATTATATACTTGATATCTTTGGGCAATCCCACTTTAAAGTATCTGCACATTACATCTCCTAATGACCATCATGGGAAAAGCAACAGTCAGAGGAGTCAGGTCACTAAGTTTAGGGAACTCTTAAGACGTTGGTGAGGATGCCATTTGAATGTTGTGCAGTGAGGTGTCTCATAATATCAAGGATATTGAGAGGAATTTCCTTTTGACCGTTTCATGATCCCTAACCCTTCAATTTTTCAGAATGTGTGTACACTGCTGAGTTACCCTGAAATGCTTGAGCATTCTCTAGGACAACACTGAACCTGCAAGAAGTGGCGCTTTGTACAGCTTCTCTTCTTGGACCAAACTGTGACTATGAGGGGTTTGGACATGCAAGATGTCTATTATGTATATATCTCTCAGTCTTGAAAAGAGATAGATAGAATGATGTGTGGGATCACTGATTCTACTCTCACTCACAGGATGGGTGTAAGTGCGGATAGTGGTGCAGGCCCTAGCAAGGATCCCATATGTCTGAGGCTATCTGCAGCCAAAATCAGTTGCTTGTGAAACATGAGGAATGTTTGGTCATTTTGTTCATCCTTCGGATATCTGAAGTGGCTGCTCATCTCTCACAGGGTGTGACTTAATCAGGTCCAGCAGTAAAGTTGACCCGACAGCAAACATTTTAACAGAGCAAGTGAAAATAAATTAAATACATCAAATGCTGTCTATGTAATGTCACATGAACCATAAGAGTACCCTTCGTATATTTTTTTCTTTTTCTC
Organism: Chiloscyllium punctatum; assembly: GCF_047496795.1. Lineage (NCBI taxonomy): Eukaryota > Metazoa > Chordata > Chondrichthyes > Orectolobiformes > Hemiscylliidae > Chiloscyllium > Chiloscyllium punctatum. The sequence continues at coordinate 43,019,800 of NC_092750.1, read as the reverse complement.
TCTCTCTCACTATGAATAAGTGCAGTCCCAGCTTTCAGAACTGAGGTGGAGGGAGCCTGCTTAGTGGTTTGCCCTGGAGTTTGTCAGTTATGGAGTCATTCACAAGTGTCTTTGGGTCTAGAAGATCCAGGCCTGCTCAGAGCCTCCTGCCCAGATGTAGCCTTAGTCTACTTGGATAGACCTTCTGGAGGCTTGACATCACATCACAGTGGAAGGGTCTGGCATCTTTGCAGTGACCTGAGAATTAACTTTTGGGAGCCTTTTTCTCCCTATGTGTATCTGCTCGTATCTCCCCTTCCCCCACATGCCTTGCCATTGATGCTAACTACCTATAGATACAGTGATGGAGTGCAAGACCATGCATAGGTCTGGCAGACACTGAGTCTGCTTGATCTGCCCCTCAAATGCAGTCCAAACTGTCCAACCAGATACACATGACAGAGCCAGAACAGTACTGATAATGTTGGTGGACTCATCAATTCTTCATTCAACTTAGCCAGTGCCTCTGACAAACCTGCTTGCTGTTCCTGTGCAATTTGACAAAGTAATTAATGGCAGAGACCATGAAATTGTCTTCTAAGTGGAGCTGAGCAGCTGCCTGCTGAGTGACAATCCTCTGAGTATCAGAAACCTGGAGATTCTGTCATTGACCAGCAGTAGAGATGTTTTAGTGGAGTACCTACCAAATTATGCACCTGAAAGAAAATCTACCAAGATGAAAATCTGAGCTGCAGGAAGCTGTAGGTGTTAGCCTTACCAGTCCATCTCCTGAGGGGTCATTGGCTTCCTCCTCAAGGTGGAGTGGAAGCTGAGGATCTGATGGCCACGTAATGGAGGTTCGCTAGCGCTTGTCAAAGATGCCTAAAAGTTTATGCAAATTAAGAATTAATTAGTGGTAGTAAAGGAAAAACAGCAAAGCACAATGAAACTTATAGGCTTGGTTACCCATTCAGGTCTTCCATCACCATGGCTAGTCATGCTGTTCTCCATCAATATGGAATATTTTCTCCTTGTCGGGAGTGAGGAGTCTGACATCTGCCAATCTCTCCATGTCAAGGATCCTTGGTGGTACGAGTGTGCAGTTAGAGTTAGGGCGAGTGCAAGGTAGCAGAGGAAAGATAGTGGCACTTATCCTTGCGGAGTGCAGATGATCACCTTTCTACTGAGCATTTCTTTTCAGCTGAGATCCAGCAGTGATCTGGGTTGCAGTTTGTGTTCAGCCTGGCTGGGTCTGATGGCATAGCCTCATGTTATGGCTAGCTGATAAAGGAAGCCATACTCTTCACCACCCTGTCCACCAAACCTCCAGGGAGCAAATTTTCTCTTCCTCTGGTCCATGTATTTGGTAAGAAAAATGGTTGAGCAACAACAGTAAGAGGGCCAGTTCGGTGCCATGTAGCTGGACTTTAAGTATGGCACTAGTGGTGTGAAAGCCAAAAGGTCCTGACCATGCCAAAAGTTTCCACAACTCCAGCTATATGATTCCTTAAGAAAAGCACTTTGGAATCCAGTTATATTATGAATGAGGTGAGCAGAAGATTGCATGAGAAAAGTCACTGAGCTATGGTGGACTAGGAACTCTGAATGTCACCCGTCAAAACTTTTCAACTGCAATTGGGAATATACAGCTATAAGCATGAATGCCAAATATAGTATTTATTGTACATTGTAGCCCTGTGAAGATGACAGTGGGTATCCTACAACAGTTTCTAGTGATATTGATTAATGTTCACCCAGAGTAACACTTATAATCAGAATGTAGTTCATGATTTATTACTTCCAATTGCATTAGGCAAAGCTAAATTAACCTACTCGGTTAAAATAATCATGCATGTCATAGGCCTTCTACGTTTCCAATGACATTTATCTTTGTATAATTGTTATTGTCTATTTAATGAAAAAGTGACCATTTTTATAATATTTCAAAAGAAGAGATTGTATAGTAATGCATAAATGTTTTAACGTGCAGCTATGAGATGATAATATTTATCTGAATCAAATCTTCTATTTGCAAGCACAACAGCAGTGCCCTCTGCAGAAAGTTCTGAAATAATGCAATTGGATATTGGAAATTGTGTTAGTCATTTTTATAAGACTAGGTATAATAGCTTAGCGTAGAAACTCTATACTTTCAGAAACTCTGAAGAAGGTTCACTGGGCTCAAAACATTAACTCTGCTTTCTGTCCACAGGTGCTGCAAAACCTACTGAGTTTCTTCAGCAATTTCTGTTTTTCAGATTTCCAGGATCCAGAATTCTTGCTTTATAATGGGAACTCTTTTTTAAAATTATTAAAGCATTACAATTTATACCATTATTCACAAGTAATTTCACAAGGATGTGCAAATTGATAATATTTTACTATGAATACTTATAGTAATCTGCAGGGTGTTTTTTCCCATTTTTATTCACTTTATGTGTGTTGACTTAAAACTTCCATTGGCTTAGATCTAACAAATAAAGCTTTATGTTATATTAATTCAAAATCTAATGGTCTGATGTGAATTTTGCAAACTCTTATAAATATGTACAGTTTATAATAACGAAGGATATTATTTTTCAGGGTCAATTCAGTATTAATCTTTCTGGGACAGGACTCAGAGTGTCGGAATCAACAAGGTGGATTTCACAGGGAAATTATGCTGTTGTAGAAATACAGAGATTACTGGTGAGGATCTAATGAAAAATGTGGTTCAATATTATTTGAAGAAAAATAATTTTATTTGTGTTCGATGTTGTTTAGTGAAAATATAGTTGCATTTCAATGATTTGTTAACTGATATGTTCACTTGTCCTTCCTTTATATCAGATGACATTTATGATATGTACAGCTATTTTTGAGAGATCGCTAGCATTATTCTGGGAAATCTTATAATGCTAATGTCTGTGGCTAGTAATTATGCAGTATAACACAGTAAAACACATTTGCTAAGCGCTTCAATTATATCCAAAGAGATTGTTGTTCCATTTTCCAAAGTGGGGTCAGGAACCTAACATCTGACTGAATTCTAGTTCCTAACTGCCTTTGAGCTTGATTTGGAGGAGCTGGTGTTCGACTGGGGTGTGCAAAGTTAAAAATCACACAACACCAGGTTATAGTCTAACAGATTTATTTGGAAGCACTAGCTTTTGGAGCACTGTTCCTTCATAGGGTGGTTGGTGTCGCAGCCCTCCAAAAGCTGGTGCTTCCAGATAAACCTATTAGATTATAACCCGGTGTCGTGTGCTCTCTGAGCTTGTTATTTTTAAATGCTGATGCCCCACATGGGCAAGAGACAAGCTTAGATACTCAAAAAGTTTTTAAAAATCACCTATCCAAAAATTAATGGCTTCATTGAATGAGAAGACCCATTAAAAAGAAACACTCTCTGAAGGATGTGCATGAAAGAGGAGATCTGGAAGTTCAAATGCAGAATGAAAATGCAAATACAGATGGACAATCATTGGGCCTTAACTTATGAATGCTACATAAAGTTTTGATGCTCTAATACCAAACATATAGTAAATCATTTGAGATCACATAGTGTAGATTCACCAGATGATGTGAGGGGTGAAAACTATAATTAAAAACAGAGATCTTAGAAATTGGCTCTATTACTGGAGACTGGAAAGCGAAGAAGACATTTTTAAAGTTTAATGGTTTTGAAATAAGTATTATTTTCTCTTGATGGGAATTTGAAGTGTGATCATCAGTTTAAAATTAACAATAGCTAAGTGAGGGGAAAGGTTAGGAGACTTTGCCCTAAGAAGCAACTGAACCAGAGAACATTGAGAGAAAAGTGAATAAACGTTTACAACGTGCTATGAAGGGAGCAGGCAACAATGGGATTAGTTTTGGATTGATGTATTAAAAATCTGTCCTGTAAACTGGAACAGCACTACACAGAGCCAAACAAAAGACTGCAGTAAAATTCTGATGTAGAAGTATAAAAGACTAATTGTGCCAACTTGACTCTTGTTTTTAATTTAACTCATTTCAAATCAATAGAAAATAAAAAAAAGCAAGGTGTATAATTAGAGGTTTACTAGTTTTCTAATAATTAAAAAATAATCCCCATTGCTATTGCTTAGTTCTTGCAAATTGTACAGATGCTTATTGGTGATAGACTATGGTGGATACGTGGGCGTCATATAGAGGCATAAAGTAGTAAGAAAAAACATGGATCTTCATGCATGGGAAAGGTATACAGAGCAGTAAAAGATACAGAAACCATTAGTAAAAGTTTCACAACCGAAATATGAAAACAAATTTGTAAGGAATATGAAAATCAACAATTTTATTTTGCAATCAGATTTGGAAAAGGGGTTATCAGAAAAAGGATGGGTCACTTGACAATGAATGACAGTGTTATTAAAAACCTCAATATGTTAAATAAAAATAGAGGAAGAGGTCAGCATGCCCAACCTCTCAAGGAAGCTTCTATTAAATTTGCATTTTTGTCTGGGCTTGGAATACCCAAGCTGTGTACTTGTGCAGCTTTCAAAGTGCACACCTGATTCTCTTATGACTTTACGGGGGAATCTTGACTATTTGCTCAAAGATCAGATTTGCAGTTCACTTTGTGAGTCTCAGTAGAATGCCGAAGAGTGTGGGTGCAGACACTAGTCAGTTCTCCAATACAGCAGTCCAGCAAACAGGATCATTTAAAAGCTCTCTGAATCTCATTCCCTCACATCCTAATGCAATCTAAGTTCCACTTCAGATTTCCTATGCCACCTCTATGTCCCCACTTGTATCCACCACAGCCACTCATCAAGCACTCAGCTGTGCAGTTCTCAAGAACCAAGCAATATCAACGGCAATTATTTTAAAACCAGTATACCTTTAATTGTCTAAGAAAATTCTGAATTCAAACTCATTGTTATTAATACTTGAGCAGAAAACACAAGGAAAGAAAAATGTAATCCTCTATTGCCAAATAGGTTTGAAAACAAAGAAGAAGCCACATCAAAGACTTAACTTAGACTCATAAAAGCTTCAATAGTTCTTCTTTTCAGTTAGACCATATACTGAGATGAAGCTTTTGAAACCGAACTAATATAATGGGTTTCTGTAATTACCAAAGCTTTCAGCTCCATTGACAGAACTGATATCCACTTCCATTTCTAAGTAGAGTGCCTGTTAATCAGTTGAGGGGGTGTAGACCATTTTTTATAACTTCATACATAGTTTCTTTTCAATACAGCCAGATCTACTCATCCAATTAAATCACAGCACAAAACAAAAGACAGCAGAAGATTTTACGTATGAACAAAGAGCAGGAATTGGCCATTTGGCCCCTTGAGCCTGCTCCACCATTTAATAAGATCATGGCTGATCTGATTATAACTGCAACCCACATTTCCACCTACCTCCTTACTTATCAAGAATATATATCTGTTTTAAAATATTCCAAGACTCTATTTACACCGCATTGTCTGGAATAAAGTTCCATAATTCCATGATTATTTTCATCTCACATCTGTTTTAAATGGGCAACACTTTACTTCAGAACAATGACCTCTGGTTCTAGATTTTTCCATGAGCAGAAACATCCTCTCCTCATCTACCCTGTCAGTAGCCCTCAGGATCTTTTTATTTCACTATCAAGACAACTTATTCTTGTAAATCCAGCAGATACCAATCTAGCCTCTGACTCAAACCAAATTAGTTTGAATGCATCCAAGTGCACTGCTATAACACCTTTAAAAATACCTTTTGATCTTTCCCTGTCAAGGATGTTCAGCTCACAGGTAGTTTCCTGTTCTCTATCTTTTCCCAACTTTTTGTATGAAAGAGTTGCATTTGCTATCTTCCAATCTATTAGAACCTTGCCTGAATCTAGGGAGTTTGTGAAATTAAAAACAATGCATAAACTTTCTCACTGGTTACTTCTTTAACTTCCCACATCAGGATCTGCCAGTCTGCACCTCCAATAATTTATTCACTATTACTCCTCTAATAATTGTTAGTTTCCTGAGTTTCACCTTCAATCTTCTGACTTAAAGCTGCATCTGGAATGTTATTTTTATCCTCAGTTGTGAAGACCATTACAAAATACCTTGTCCATATATATGCCTCTGCATGTTTTCCACTGTCAATGTTTCAGATCCACTTTCCATTGAACCAACATTAATTTTGATAACTGTATTTTTAAAAATATTTATAGGAACTTTACTATCTGTTGTTATCTTGCTGTCTAGCTTTCTCTTATATTTTCCTTTCCTTAATAATATTTCAGTTATTCTTTACTTTTTAAAATTTTCTCCTTATGTGTCTCTTGTCCTTGCACCAATATAAGCTTTCTTTAGTTTAGTACAATCATTCACCTTTTTAGTAAACCATAGGTGGTGGTTCCATCACTGAATTCTTCTTAAATCATTGGAATTATTTTATTCTGTCTATTCTGAAATAGCCCCTTAAAATGTATGCAACTGCATCTGTATTGACCTATTATTTAACCTTATTTGGCAATTTGCTTCAATTAGCTCTGCTTTCATGTACTCATAATTTCTCTGAGAGCTTTTGAAATCAAAGAGTCTTGGAGACAGTCCTAACTTCCTCAAAAATACAATTGTCACTGCTACCTAAGGACACCTTCTCTATGAGATCATTAATTAATCTTAACATGCTGTATGATACCACATGAAGTATAACCTATTTTCTGATTGGGACCAGAGCATGCTGTTCTCAGAAACTATCCCGAAAACATTTTAGGAACTCCTCATCTAGACTATCTTTGCCCATCTGAATTTTCTACTCTATATGTAGATTAAAATCTTACATGACAAACACCGTGCCTTTCTGACAAACTTCCATTATTTCTTCTTTCATCCTCCACCCTACCATGATTACTGTCAGGGGGGCTGTGCACCACTCCAACAAGTAACTTCTTGCCTATGTCATTTCCTAATTCTGCCCAAACTATTATTACATCCTGGTTTCCTGAATTTAGGACATCCCACTGTATTTGCTGATATTATAATTTAACTAATAGAACCAGCCCTCCACCTTTTCCTAGCTTCCTACTCATCCGAAATATCCCATGTCATTCAATATACAGGCTGCCACCCATCCCCCTCTGCAGCATTTCTCTGTAACAGCTAACAGGATGCTTTATTTCTATTTAGTTTGTCAGGTCATCAGTTTGTTTCAAATACTGTGTACATTCAGATACAGTCTTTAGTTCCAAACTATTTTTTTTGTACAAAGTTAAAAATCACACAACACCATGTTATAGTCCAACAGGTTTATTTGGAAGCACTAGCTTTCGGAGCTCTGTTCCTTCATCAGGTTGTTGTCGTGCTTTTTGTATGCTGTAGTGATATCTGTTGATTTACACTTGGATTTGTACCTCTCTCCCTATGACAGTCTGTTTATTGTAGTTCTCTTTTACCTTATCTTTACTCTTTGATTTACTACATTTTCCCAAATTTGCTTCCTTGCCCACCTGACTTAATTTTAAGTCCTCTCTATTTCTCTATTTTTGATTTGCAAGAACACTGGCCCCAGAATAGTACAAGAGCCTAATATCCCAACAAGATAGACCCCACTTTCCCCATATTAGTGCTAGTGCCACACAAACCAGAATGCACTTCTTCCACACCAGTATTTAATCTATTTATTCACTTCTCTAATCTGATTTGCTCTATGCCAAGTATAATCCAGAGATTCTGACCTTTGAGTTTCTGGTGTTTATTTTGGAAGTGCCTTGCTACTTGTATTGACACAGCAGAACATTCTTTGTTCTGAGTATGTAGTTGATATCTACATGATAGCTACATGGTAACAGGACACTTCCCTTCCACTCCCAAATCGCTCTCCAACCCTGAGCAGGTGTCCCAAATCCCAGCACCAAAAAGGCAACACAGCTCTCTCGATCCGCAGTCTTTGCTGCCAGAGAAAAATGTCAATCCCTCAGATTATACTGACCCCCAATACCACTATGTTCTTCTTTAGTCAACCTCCTTGAATGCCTTCCTAGATCATAGTGCTCTGGCCAGTTGGTTCAACAACCTTGCAACACCTACTCTAATTCAAACAAACTGAAAGGACCTCAAGCCTGTCATAAAGGCTGCTGCTCATGTGCTCTTGCTCTCAATATCTCCTTAACTGTCTCATTCTATTGGCCTTGAACATTGAAATTAAAAGACTATATCCAAAGAGCTGTGATGGGTTCCTTATAAAAAGGCCCCAAGAAACTTTCTCACTTCCTGAAATGTCACAGTGTCTGTAGTTCAACAGCTTGCAAACTCTGAGCTGAAGCTGCTCAAACATTAAGCGCTCAGTGTCAACATGTTCACCCTGGAGTCATAGACATAGTCACCAAATATTAAGCTTCCTCTCCTATAGCAAAGAAAGAACCAATTCCTGATATTTGAAAAAGCCAAAAAAAACTAATTCCCTTCTTCCCCAACTCCCTTAATCATCAATGTGTAGCCCTTCATTGTAAGTCACACTCAAACGCTCAATCGCACATTGTTAGCTAGGTCTATATATTCTGAACACAAAAGGCTTAGTTCACCCAGTTACAGAGGAACTAGTTTTGGCTGCTTCTTTAATTAATTGTGCCCAGCTGCTCTTTCAATGGAGACCTTGTTGAACTCCTACTTAAGGCTGGCACCTTTAGAACTTAACCTTGAGATTTAACTTAAATGGTGACTGCAAAAGAAGTTTGATTAGTACAAAAAGATTTGGACTCTTAACTACCAAATGTTAGCATTCTGCCATGAGATTATCCCCTTTTTACAATTTAATAAATTATCATAATTATTCCATTGGAAAAACACTGTAATGCAGGTAAACAATTACCCAATGCTGATCAATGTAACTGTCAACTAACTTTTGCAGGACAGATCTATACAATGAATCATTGCTTAAAAAGCACATCTACATTATAATCCAACAGCTAATAGTGACATTGGAAAATGTCAAAATCTTTTACAGCTACCTTACAGAATATTCTAGACTCAGTCGGTTTTGCATTTTTTTTTTACAAATTCTTAAACCCAGCATATTGTGAATGGACTTCCAAATCTCCATGTCAGCAGATAAAATGTGTGCAGGAGGAAATCCAATTTTGATCAACTTTTAAAATGGGGAACCTGATCCCAATGAGCATGCATATGTATTTTGCACACCAGGTATCCCAAACCACAAATAATGTCAGAGGAAAATAGCACAAGGTTAGCAATGTGGAGGAAAATCTTATTTCTGCTCAACAAATTTGCCTCCATACCTACATGAAAATTTAGCCCAAGAATTCAACATAATGTAAGCAAGATAAAGGAAAAAATACTTTAGGCATAAACAGCAACAATTTAGAAGAATTAAATTGTTTCCATCCCAGGGTTTTAATAGAAGTAGATGAGAACATTGCAAACGCCAAACTATACTGTTCTCTTCCATGGGTCCTTCTTGTCACTATATTCATTAATAACTTAGATAATGAGATTGGAAACCATATATCCAAACATACATTATAAAAAAAATTGGCAGTTTTACAAGCAGCACAAATGGAAGACTCAAATCGCCAAGAGAAATTGATAAACTAAATTGATGTAAAAGACTCTGGCAAACCAGTTTCAGTGGAGAAAAATCTGCACCCTATAAAAGTTCACAAGTATATACAAAATGTAACTGTATAAACAACATCTGCATAGAAAGACAACTCAACAGAAATATTCAAAATTGAATTGGAAGAATTCCTGCTTCTGTCAGATGTAGAACAATTGTTTGATGTGGTAGAGATGCAAAAATAAATAAATCATACAGCAAATTGAGCTGCTAGGATTCAACAATTATAGCTCTTGACCCATTCCTGTGTTCTTACAGTCAGATCATGGATGTTTTTTAAAAATAAATTTTCCAGTATTATCATTGTTCACATTTTTAAATTATTTTGTATATACTTATCAGTGTGCACAAGATAGTATTAATCAAATAAGTAATTAGTAAATAAGTAACAGGTATGTACTGGCTGTGTGTTATATCTTAGGTCTAATACTTATGAAATTAACCAACTAGCACTTCAATATAAATATAGGAGGAAAAAAGATTTTGACAAGTTTTTCATTTATATTTTTAAAGTTTTATTAACTTGTTTAGGCATTAATGGATCATTTTATCTTCCATTGGCGACAGTGACGTTAATCCTGTTCTATCCACAGAATGGCACCAAAGTGACTGGGAAATGTGGAGGGTATTGTGGCAAGTGCATCCCATATTCAGGAACAGGACTACATGTACAATTGCTTTAGCTCAGGTATTCATTGTTTTAAGTACTTTCTCAAAAGTTTCTTAATATTCAATAACAACCAGTACCAGACCAATACAACTGCAGCCTAAAATAGAGAAAGTGAGGACTGCAGATGCTGGAGATCAGAATCAAAACATGTGGTGCTGGAAAAACACAGCTGGTCAGCCAGCATCCAATCAGCAGGAGAGTCAATGTTTCAAGAATGAGCTCATCATCAGGAATGAGCTGAGGAACCTGAAAATCCATCAAAATGTCGACTCTCCTGCTCCTCGGATAGTGCCTGACCAGTTGTACTTTTTCAGTACCACATCTTTGACTACAATATCAATAAGTCAATATTGCATAATTCTACTTTCTCTAAAAGTTATGCCAATAACAAAATAGTGAATAAGCTTTACAAAAGGAAATATTGGTCAAAGTTTCCCTTGTTAATAAACAAAAATCTTTTGAGCTCCTCCCCGCTAGCAAAAATATGACAGGGCAGGAATTCTGGCTACCAGTTGTAGTTTGCCATTGTTCATGCTCCGAATTCAATGGATTTCAAATCCCATCAGCATAAGAAGGATCTAATTATTCATATTGAGCTTTTCCTAAACAGTTGCTATGGAAATGATTTATATTGCCTCTCAAAGCCAGGATTAGAGTCTTACTGTCCTAGAGTGTAATGATTGTAACGAGGTTAGCCAGGTAGACCTTGTAGAATATGATTTCTCTGATTAGGGCTGTTAATCTGGACCAATGACTGGAATGACAGATAAGAACAGGAATATCAGATTTCCAGCTCACTCTGAGAGTGGTAGCAATGCCAAGGATGCTCCACGTGTAAATAAATAGTGACTTTGTGACCGGGTATTGGCCTCTGTGGAGTTTTTTCAGTCTCATCATATGTATGTCAGCACATCTTTAAAAGTCATGTTCATGATATCTTTACTGTATCACAACATGTGACCTGAAGGTTGAAAGATCTCACACTCATTCTTGTTTGCTATGGATCATTCAACTGGAATAATGCTCTTCTGTTGAAAACTCTCACCACCTTATTGAATGTCTCTCATAGGACAATTATAGAGAGGGAAGTGCATACATATTCTTGAGGAGTCAAAGGAGGAAGACATGTTGAATTCGAGATTATTACATCTTTTTTGTGAACCCTCTACCAGTGCAAACATTTGCACGTCAGTGAGTACTCTGAGTAGTGGCGCAGGTTGGGTTCACCTCACATCACAGCAGCTGGTTATGAGGGCAGCAAAGCCAGCCTGTGGTTAGTCATATTCAGAGGAAGGAGGTTCAGTTGAGCTCAACTCAGCTGGGTAAAGATACAAAGACTTGGGATCATGAAGAACCAGGATGAGATTTTTGTCATGTGTCAGAAGTTACCTGAAACATTGTAAAATCATGGGATGAGAATGGAGAATCTCACACACCTCACAATGATTCTGTATTTTAAAGCTTATCAACTCCTTCATTAAGAGGGTGGCTATTCTCATTGAAAACCACATCTATATTATTCAAAATAGGAGAGGTGCACAGAATGTATGCTGCAGTCTAGGATTGACTGGTCAGTGATACAAATTGTATGAAGACGCATGACATGAATATCAGCTGTTTCCCTTCCACTGATCATGGATGCCACAAAAGGCTTGAGGATCTAGCAATAGTGATAAAAGTGCCAAACCTCATAAGGGCCCAAGATCGCCATCAACCATCTCTGTGGGCTTTCTGACAGAGGAACTATCTGTTATCTTTTCAGCCTATAACAGAGGCCTGTTTCAGGCTGTCCCTGAAGTGATATGGTGCAAAATTCTTTGGAGTACTCCATCCTTCCTAGAATCTCCTCAGTGAGGCCAACTGCCAAGAGCTTTATGCAGTCATTATCAACCACATTACTTCCAACCTACCCATATCTACAAAAGCAGCTTGTAAGAAGGGCATGAGCGAAGATATTGGTGATGTCAATTTGTGATTTTTTGTGATCCCCCTGTGTTTCTGTTGTAAACAATATCAAACTGTTGTGCAATAAAGCACTACGAACTTTGTTACACTGAGACAAACTTGTGTTTCCTTTTCATCAAATGAATGGAAGGGAAATGAAAAATAAGAGTTAATGAAACAAATCAGTGTGTAAGGGAGTGTTGTTTCAGTAGAAACTCTGGAGCCTTGCATTGTTTGTGCATTGGAAGTTTGTTGACTTTTGTTCTTAATGGATGCTTGACTACAGAACGATGAAGGGGATCACCAAATATCTTGCAGACAACATGCCTCTCAAGTGAAACATGTCTGAATCAGAAAGGTCTCCTGTCTCTACCATCTTAATAAGCATGCTCTCTCCTAAGCCTACTGTGGCAACACCCCTATTAGCCTTTAAGGAACAAGGATCCAAGTTGAGAGCCAACACTGCAGTGAACAGGATGTCCGAAATTCCTGATTTTGTTTGTCAGCCAGGGATCCCTGACTGGACCAGATTAACAGTCCTAATCAGGAATTCATATTCTATGAGGTCCACCTAGCTGACCTTAGAACAAACACTACATCCCTCCCCCTCTTAGTCCGACAAAATAGGCAGATTTTATTTGTTACTCCTTCTAGGATATTTTAGCACAGGTTCAGGTTCCTCCGACTCTGCCTCTGAGACAGGCGGCGTATAATGCACAGTAGCTCGTTCCTGTGCCCAGAACATCTCAGAAGAAATTTATTCTCCTCTTCAGGTGGCAAAGGCATTGAGGCAGCGACATCTGCTATGTCCATCTCAGATTCAAAGGTATCCTCAATGTTTGACAGAGAGGGAGAACTCACGATTTTCAGAACTATCATAAACACAATTAAGGAGCTGGGTGTGTTTTGCTCCTGCACCGTTGGCAAGTTTGCAGTTATCATATGGTCCATGTGCTTGTTCTGGACCTTCGCACCTACCTGAACTTAGTATGTCACTGGATCTGATCTCGTGTCAACCATGCCTCTTACCCATGCAGGGCCATTCCTATGGGTTCTACACCAAACTCCTTCCCCTGAAGTGAACCGTCTCTCCTGCTTAACAGAGTCTTGTGTCTGGCATTGGCATTCCCAATGTCATTTCACTCCCCTTCCTCCCCCCTGCCACGTCCAGGGAGATCAGATTTAACCTGGTGCAGAGTCTTCTCTCCATTAGCAACTCTGCTGGAATAATCCCTGTAGTTGCATGAGGGGTGATCCTATAATCAAATAGGAACCGAGTCAGTATATTATCCAGTGAAGCTTGCGGCTGTTTTTTTTAAAGCCTGCTTTCAAAATTTGGACTACTGTTTCTGCAGCATCATTGGATGATGGATGGTATGTAGCTCTCCTTATATGACAAATACCATTCAACTTTAGGAAATATTCAAATTCTCTACTGGCAAACAATGTCCCATTTATCTGTGACCAACATTTGGAGTCAGTGATTTGCAAAAGATGCATGCAGTTTTTTATCACTGTGAACCTGTGTAAGAGTATGTGTGTGTATAGTGTAGTGGTGTCACCTGTAGTGTGACATGAACCCAAGATCCCAGTTGAGACCACCCTCATGGGTTCGGAACTTAGCTATCAGCCCCTGCTCGGCGACTCTACGATGTTGTGTATCCTTGAGACCCTTCGGGAAAAGGAGAGGGCGGATCCTGTCGAGCGGTTCCCTGAGCAGACTGTCAAAGCCATTTGGCAGAATGCCTCATCGCCAGAACTTTCCAACAAGCACCAAGACATGGCTTGGCTGGTGGTGAGAAGGGCTCTGCCTGTGAGATCCTTTATGCACGCCCGAACTCTCTGCCGCACCGCACGCTGCCCTCGAAGTGGCTGCGGGGGGGACGAGACTGTCACACACCTCCTTCTGGAATGTGCCTACGCAGAGGAAGTCTGGAGAGGAATGCAGTGGTGCTTGTCGAGGTTCGTCCCGAGCAGCGCCGTGACGCGGGACTCCGTGCTCTACGGCCTGTTCCCCGGGACTCACACCGAGACGAATATTAACTGCGCCTGGAGGATCATCAACTCGGTGAAGGACGCTCTCTGGGCGGTCCGAAACCTGTTGATCTTCCAGCTGAAGGAGTTGACCCCGACCGAGTGTTGCAGACTGGCACATTCCAAGGTCCAAGACTACGTGCTGAGGGATGCGCTGAAGCTTGGGGCAGCTGCCGCCAAGGCGCGGTGGGGAAAGACCACCGTGTAAAATCGGCCTGCCTAAAGAAGAACAGGGGGCCCATGCGGACGTTTTTTGGGCTCTGCTGATGCCTCAGCCAAATATATGTATATGTACAAGATTGAAAAATGCACAGGATTGTAAATGCGAATGACAAGGATAAAGTCGAATCTGTGTTTGTAAATATGGACATATGTATGGCATGATCAAATGTACAGACCATAAAATCATTCTATGAATAAAGTATATTTTTGAAATAAAAAAAAAATTGTGTATCCCAAGGTCCTCCTTGGAGGACGGTCACCTGAAGGTCCGAGGCTGAATGTCCTTGACCACGGAAGTGTTCCATGAGTGGGAGCGAACATCCTTGTCTAGATATTGTTGCACAGTGTCCATTCATCCGTTGCATTAATATCTGCTTGGTCTCACCAATGTACCATGCTTCGGGTCATCCTTGCCTGCAGCGTAGAGATAGATAATGTTGGCCGAGTCATACAAGCATCTGCTGTCCACGTGGTGCATATTATCCCCACATGTTATTGTAATTGGAAACATTTCAGCAGTCAAGAACATTTGGCCTCGGATCTTCGGGTGATCGTCCTCCAAGGCTGACTTTGGGATATGCAACAACGCAGAGTCACTGCGCAGAGGCTGATAGCCAAGTTCGGTATCATGAGGGTGGCCTCAACTGGGATATTGTGTTCATGTCACACCACAGGTGACCCCACTACACTATATGCACACACTCTTACACATTAACACACTCACACTCTCTCATACACTCTCTCTCAGACACACACACACCCCCTCACACTCATGCACACCCTCTCACAGGTGTATACTCCGACATATTCACTACACATGCACGCACACACACACACACTCATAGTTCTCCCTCTGTCCCACATGTACACAATCTCTCTCATTCTCTCTCTCTCACACACACACACACACACACACCCCTATGGGGGTGAATTTGTATTTGTAGATATATTCTATTCTGTTCAAAAAGCATAAAATCTGTAGTCAGTCCATGTGACATTTTATAAATTTCTACTTTGGAAATAGAACCAGTCTAACTCAGAATACAAACAGACTCTAACCTCACACCTTTAAGGCATTGTTTGAGCTGCGATGTCACCTTTTTTTTAAAAACTTAAGTTATCTCAGGAATGTGACTTGAAAACAGTTCTTGAATTTACATATGAATGAATCAAAACCTGCAACCCATTCTAAATAATTAAAGACTTAACAGAAATCCATCAGTACATTGCAGAGTTGTATGACAATTTGATCTTTTACTCTAAATTCTGTGTCCTGCCCTGCTAGCTACCTGACAAAGGAGTAGTGCTTTGAAAGCTAGCCCTTCCAAATAAACCTGTTGGACTGTAACCTGTTGTTTGATTTTTAATTTTTCCGCCCCAGTCCAACACCTCCACATCATTGCAGAATCATGGAATTGCTTTCGGGTCAACATGCAAGGTGGTCTTACCTCTTTTGATAGTTCCTAGACCCTCCTGCAAAACGTCTACTAATTGAATTGGGACTTCACTAAACAAGACATATTGAGCCAGTTTAGGTGAATCTTTCTCAACTAATTTCATCCCATTAAGCTTGGGCCAAGCCTTTTAATATTTCCCAAGCTCAGTCAGACTGGCGAGAGTGTCCACTTCCATTGAAACACTCTACAACTCATATGCTCCACTTGTAGCATTTTCCAATAATAAAGCCAGTTATAGTGCCTGTTTGAAGTCCAGTTGGGCTTCAGTGAATAGGCATTTTTTGCATGGTTATGTCATTAATTCCACATACTAAATGGTCTCTCAGTATCTCATTAAAGGTTAATCCAAAGTCACATGCCTCTGCTAGACCTCATAGCCAAGTCAAAAATCCTGATTTGCATATCCCTGGTTATTGAACTGCCAAGTAAAACTGAGAGTGTCTCAGAATTAGAGGAGGCTTTGGGTTGTAATATTTCTTAGCTAATTCTGTGACCTCTTGATAGGTTTTAGTATCTGGTGCCTCAGGATGTTAGGATCCTAATAATTGGAAAAGCTGTAGAACCACAAGTTTTCAGGAAAATTACTCATTGATTTTCATTTTCCCCAATATTATTTATTCCCAATGCTTATCCCAACTCAAAGACAACTGTTGCGAGTGAATTTCTTGAGGAGCATGCTTTCCTCTCATCACAACTGAAATAACTCCACAGAGCTGGTATCCCATCATTTAGTTACCCTTATTTACACATGGAGAGTCCTTGACATTTATCCAACTCTCAGAACCTCTAACACTCTTTGTTTATAACTGTCAGCCCGGGCTCCCTGATTGCGCCCATTATTCTTGTTCAATCAGGAACTTATATTCTATGAGGTCTACTTGGATGACCTCATTATAATCCTTAAAGAGACATAGCACAATACCTGTGACAGTGCTAGGAGGGTTGTGAACGATATCACAGGGGGTTACTCATGCTCTGATTGACTTTGTTCTTCCTTTACAATGTTAGTGTCAAATTTGTCTGCCATGTGAATATTTTTGCTGAAATATTTTTTGAGTGCAGATGTTCACACTTGGATATTCTGCCAAATTATGTAGTTCAGGTGCAGAATACAGACAACTGGATTCTTCCTGATCTGTGAAAGCAGCAGTTGGCACATAATCACTGAATAAGTTCACTTGCCAATTTGTTTATTCCATGGTCATTAAAATATAGTATTGTACATCTGTATGAGAAATGTGTAAAGACATGTTTTTATAACACATGTAAATAGTTGATCAATTTGCTTGTTAATTAACATTTATATTGTTGAGGAAGCTTGTTAGTTATTTAAAAAGTATTCATCTCCTTGAGATCTCTGCCTGGAGGCTGATTATTCACCTAAATATAGCAATGTGCCATGATTTTTATTACAGATAGAACAAAAGAGGTAGACATAAATCTAACTCAGCTGGATCAGGAATCGAAGCTGAGTTATTGGCAGTAAAATAATCCATACGCTAGCTGAGTAGCTGAGTGAGCTAACCAGCTCCTACTTGAAAAATATTACAGAATCATTATGGAACTTTTGATGTGACAAAATATGTTCTTATTCTCAGTGAAACGAAGTTCAACAAACCATACAATTCTAACTTACAGATCCTTAAAATGTTTATATTGTAAACTTCAGTGAAAAATCATTATTTCTCACTTAATTAGTAATATAAAGACAAAAGGTTGTCTGGTACAAATACACCATGAACATAAAGGGTTGCAAAAGGATGGAAATAGGAAAGTAGAAGATTTAAGTATGAGCATTTCTGAAAACTAGAAGCGCACATTTGCTGTTAAAAATTAATGATTATGAAAACATTCATTGCAAACAATCACTAATACAGAAATAGTAATCTTCTATTTAAGTGGTTCAAAAACTGTTGTTCAGTTTTCACCAAATGTGAACACTTCAATGCATTATATATTTTCAGCTTTTTATTCTAGTTTGACATTTTTCAATTTTATGTGCATTACATTTCTTAACTTAGTTCTGTTTTGTAGATAATTTTGAAACTCTTGGTGTGCAAGAGAAAAGCTGTAATTATAATATCAGCATAGCTTTTCTGTTAACACCTTTGAGGTTATATTTAAGTGATTTTATAGAGTAGTCTGTCAGTTCTCTCTTAATTTACAGGATTTAAGCAAATTTTGCTGTGATGTTCTTTGATTCTGTGGTTTGATTATAACTGAGTGATCATTTATCCTTTTTAGTAGGTTTTCAAGGCGTGTGAATTATTAAGGAGGTGAAACATAACGTGAGGCAAGCTGGAACAAGATGAAGGGCAAACTCATACATACCTCTGTGATCTATGTCTGTCGATAAATCTGGACATTTTGATGTATAATATTGTATTTATGATCTGTGTTTATATTTATTTCTCTTTAAATGTTTTTGTGACAGGATACTTCTATGTTTTTATCTTTACGTGTAAGGGTACAACAGTGTAAAGCTGTTTGTACATATAGCACACGTTATGTAGCTTTGTAAGAAAAGGACATTTTATTGACACTCTGTTTTTGACTTGTTTACTTATCACTACACATCTAGTAAACCAAAAAACAACTGAAAAGCCATTTTTTAAATGGTGGTGCTATGTACCATATTATGAGTGTTTTTAACTTTGAATTTACCTCTGCACTTTTAATCAGGAAACAAAACAATATGTACTGTTATCACATTATAAGTAATTTTGGTAAATGTTATGTAAATATATGGGTATTTGCAGCTGTATGTTATTGCACTGGTTAACATTCATTAGGCCTTATTATCCAAAAATGAGTACACTGGTAGCAAATTGTTAAGCACTAAGAATAGATTCCATAAGGTCAAAGTGATATAAAGGGAACAAAAATTGGGCTCACAATAAGTTTTTTTTAAATTTCACAATAATAGTAACCTGTTGTGTAAATTAATGTGCTGCTATTAATAGTATGTCAAATATTAATGCATGGTCTGATCAGTTTAATGCACTTTAATTTACATTAAATATACTGATAAACAGGTTGATTCACTTATTTTAAGGATACGGTATAAAAAGCTGACACAGCAAACTTCTTGTTAATTAAATAGCAAATAAAGTTACTAAATTTAGAACCACAAAACATGCAACAGAGTATGTTTAAAGATTTTTTTTGTGAAATAGTTGGTTAGAATTTTTTTATAAAACAAAAATCTTACTAATTTGTCAGAGGAAAAAAGGGAATGTTAGAAACTGCATTGATAATTAAAGGGCATAATAGACTTAATGGTGCTATTCATGGTGCAAGCAATTATAAGTTTAAAATATACTGGGAGCATGGTCAACATACATTAATTCTGTAAACATGCTGCTAATTTTACTCAGTTTTGCAAACGTGGGAATCCCTGTTATGTAAACATACTTATTAAATGATAAATAAGTATTATCACCTGCATGCTGTTACATCATTCGAAACGAATAATTCAAGATTTGGACTGAAGTAAATCAAATACTAGTTACATTATGATTGTGTTAAGATATTTGATATTGTAGCAATAAAGAAAGTAATTTGCAATTCTTTGAAGCAGAAAGCTGAAAATACTCCCAATAATTCAACTGCAAGATGCATCATTTTTCAGATGATGGTGAATGCATGTACATCAAATTGGGTTTTACTAATACCATATCAAATCAGATGATGAATTGCAGCCATCTTTTTTAATTATTGATTTGTTTTGTTAAGAATGCACCAACAATAATATTATACTAATATGAGCACGAAGGAATCAGTCAGCATTAAGTAAACGCTATGCAATGATGGACAAAATACCATTAGAGAATGGCAAAATAAATTTAAGTATCTTACATGAAAACTTGTCTACGTCTATTAGGTAGGTAGGTGGTTGTTTTTAATTACTATATTAACTTCACCTAATTATAGTAGTTTTACCGTCTAAGTCTGTTAGTTTCATAATATGTGTAGATTAGTTGAATTTTTCATTCAGAAAAAAGGTTACTATTAATGTAAATTACATATAATAGCCAGAGAATTTGTTTTGATTTTTCTAAACACAATATTTATAATGTATTCCCTAAAACCTAAACTCTGCTTACAAGTATTACTTCACATGAAAAGGAAATTCTAAAGTTTTTGCATAAATCCAAGGCAAATCTTGCACTATGTGCCTAAACTTCAGTGCACAGGCACATTTTAACTTCATAATATGCAATAAGTCTTGGACATATAGCATCTCTATGAATATTTAAGGTGTATGCAGTTCAGTCTTATAGTACAAAATGTCTGCTAAATGAATATTAATCACAGGTGTTTTAAATTCATTTAGAAATTGAACTGGTTGTACTCATTGTTCCTGCAAGTAACAAATTGACATCATTTTATAGTAGTGTTACACTGTGCACTACAATATAGTAAATCAATGTTACATTATTAAAGATGCTATTCATAGTTTAAATGTATTTATGACAAATATTAAAATATGCACTGGTAACTTAAAAATTGATCACTATAACAAATAAATTATTTTGCTATATGTTATGAAGTTTAAAGTTTTTTTTTAATGCAAACTTAAGAATTTTGGCCAAAAGCAATAGAAGCTTCAAAAGTTTGAGAAGGTGATAATGCTTAGCAGTGGTGAATAAGACGGGAGGGTGGCTAATGTGATGTCATTATTTAAGAAAGGGGTAAGGAAAAGCCAGGTAACTATAGACCAGTGAGCCTGACATCAGTGGTAGGTAAGTTGTTGGAAGGGATTCTGAGGGACAGGATTTGCATGTATTTGGAAAGGCAAGGACTGGTTAGGGATTGGGGATAGTCAACATAACTTTGAGCGTGGGAAACCGTATCTCACCAACTTGATTGAGTTTTTGGAGAAGTAACAAAGAAGATTGATGAGGACAGAGCAGTGGATGTTGTCTATGTGGAGTTCAGCAAGATGTTCAACAAGGTTCCACATGGTAGATTGGTTTGAAAGGTTAGATCACATGGAAATGTAAGGACAGCTGACCATTTGTGTACAAAATTGGCTTGATGTTGGGGGCAGAGGGTGGTGGTGGAGGTTTTTCTGGGACTGAAGGCCTGTGGTCAGAGATGGACCACAAGGCTAGGTGCTGGGTCCACTGCTTTTTGTCATTTATATAAAATGATATCTGGTTGGCATGGATGAGTTGGACTGATGGGTCTGTTTCCATGCTGTATGACTCTAAGGCTCTATCTGCAGGAATTTTTGTCTTTCATTTTCTATAAATGAAGAAATGAAGCTATCCATGCAACAATATTTCATTTAAAAATCTCACTAATTGTGTATTGCTGATTCTTGTGTTTTGATGTGAAATTAGTACTCGTCGATAAAAACATCACATTCAGTACCATATTTCTAATCACTTTTGAGTCAGTAGCTACATAAGTAAGGTTGTTGAAATGAGAAAAAGGCAAGTGTCTCATTAGCCCAAATAAATTGGGTCTTATCATGACAAAATTCATTCTAAAGTGCCAATAAACAGGATGCCCTTGCTGAAACTTGTCCCTTGAGATCCAAAGGGATGTTGGAAAAGAAAGAATGGGATTTTGGAAGGGGCTCGTATGGTGCAGTATTAGTATCCCTACTTCTGAACCACAATTCCCACCTGTTCCAGAGGTATGTCATAACATCCCTGAACAGGTTTATTAGAAAATATTTTAAAAAAAGATCTTGACTCCCTCACCTTTGGTGTTATTGCATTGTCCTTAATGTGCTCTGCACATAAATTGCACAATTGGAAACACAGGTAATTTAATGGTGATAGTTAATAGATGAAAAAAAAACACAGATGATTTGGTATGGAAAAAAATAATTTGTGTGTGATAGCACTTCCAGATATAAAAGGGGGGGAGAAAAAATCCTTGAGAGCTCTTCTGCTGCAGTGATAGTACCCCTACCTCTGGACTAAGAGGCCTGGGTTCTCATATCCCATCTGCACCAAGTTATTTAAGAAAATAAGGTAACAACATCCCTGATCAGGTTGATTAGAAAATATTTTTTAAAACAGTAAATAGTGTGTCCTTGCAGCGGATTGTTCTTTGCGGTCAGAAGGGATCCAGGACGGCTCTCATGGTACAGTGCAGTACTTACCTCTAAATCAGAAGGCCCGATTAAAGTCCTACTACTTCAGATGTGTGTCCTAACACATATGGACATGGTGTTTTTATTTTAAAGGGATCCTGAGGTTTTGATCTGTGTTTTTCAACCTCATCAGTGAGCAATAATCACTGGTAAGGGGAGAGTTTGTCATGGGAATTGAAAACAATATCGTTGGTATTTTCAATTTTCAGCTGCAGGAAATTATGAATCACTGGACATCATGCATTAATGGACGTCAGAAAAAACAATTTGGCAGTGCGGAGATTAAAGGGTAGAGTGGAAATTGTCATGCATATGGAAACTGATTCAATGCCTGCAATCATTACCACTTGCAGAAATATCATCTGTATGTACTGTAAAGGTTAATTTCTCAGCATCTTTGAAGTGTGAGAGATGATCTGCCTAAAGGCAATGGATATGCCAGAGAAATCTGCCCGTGGATAATGTCTGCTAAATGTGTGCACTTGTTAGGAAAGCCTGTTTTAATTAACTGTTAATTATTGCTGGGAAGTTTAATGTTGCACACATAAATCTGGATTATGTAACCATGAATCTATTTATGAAGGCAGAACTACCATCTGGCACATTAGCCTACTTAATAAGATAAGTGCCCATGGTGTTGGGGGTGGTATAGCAGGGCTGTTGTGGGACAGTGTTATCTTGGAGCCTGACGACTTGGTTCAAGACCCACCTGGTACAGGGTTGTTGCATGACATGTCTGAACAGGTTGATTAAAAATACTTATTAGCATAGATAGAGGATTCGCTGACCAATAGTTGACAGATAGTTGGGATGGGGGGAATGGGGAAGCATTTCAGAATGGTGTTCTGTAACTAGTGGAGTGCCACAGGAATCAGTGCTGAGACCACAATTATTTACAATATACATCAATGGTTTGGATGAGGCAAATATAAGTACTATACCCACGTTTACAGGTGACACAAAAATAGATGAGAAGACAATTGGTGAAGATGACACTGAGAGTCTGCAAAAGGATATAAACAGGTTAAACGAGTGGGCAAAAACTTGGCAGCTGGAGTATAACACAGGAAAATGTTAGGTTATGCACTTTGGCAGGAAGACTAAAGGTGCTAAATCTTAGTTAAATGGAGAAAGACTGCAGAAACCTGCAGCTAAAAAGGGATTTGGAAGTCCTAGAGGCATGGCACTCATCCACAGATTCAATCAATAAGCACATCGACCTGGACCCAATATACCGGCCACTGCAGCGGACAGCTGGAACTGACAACCGGAAGCGGCAGAGACAAACCACTATAAATGCCGGAGGAAATATCACAGAAGCGCTTCACAGGAGGCTCCCAAGCACTGAGGATGTCACCTAGACAGGGGACGAAACGTCTGCAACACAAATTCCCAGCTCGGCGAACAGAACCACAACAATGAGAACCCGAGCTACAAATCTTCTCACAAACTTTGAGTCTTTATGCATAAATCACAAAAAGACAGCAAACAAGTTTAGCAGGGAGAGAAGGCAAATGGAATATTTGTCCTTTACTTCAATGAGAACCGAATATAAAAAGAGGAAGTCTTGCTAAAATTAAACAAGACACTAGTTAGACCACATCTAGAGTACTGTGAACCGTTTTGTTTCTTTATCGAAGGAAAGATATACTGGCACTGAAGGCAATCCAGAGAATATTCACAAGGCTGATTACAGATATGGAGGATTGACTTCTGAGAGGTTGAATAGGCTGGATCTGTACTCATTTTTACAAGAATGAGAGGCAACCTCATTGAAACATACAAGATTCTTAGGGGGCTTGACAAAGTAAATGCAGGTAGGATGTTAGTGCTTGTTGGAGAGTCTAGAATCAGAGGTCATAATTTCAGAGTAAAACATCATACAGTTGGGCAGAGACAAGAAGGAAATTCTTCTCTCAGAAGATAGTCAATCTGTAGAATTCTTTACCACAGAGAGCTGTAGATGTTGGGTCATTAAGTATATTCAAGGCTCAGGGAGACAGATTTTCAATCATTAAGGGAATCAAGGGTTATGGGAAAAATACAGGAAAATGAAATTGAAGGTTATCAGATCAGTCATGATTTAATTGAATGCCAGGGCAGATTTGACAGCCTAATGGCTTACTTCTATTCCTACATGATCTTATAACAGTACTCAATAATTGTGAACCCTTGCTCCCTAATTCTCGAGGGATGTTGACTACTTGATAAATTTAAATATTGCACTTCAGTTATTAGTCATAACTAATATGTATATTTTTGTATGATATTTAGTTTTGCCATGAAAATAAACTTTAAAAATTTCAAACTATCAAGCAGAAAACAGATCATTCATTAATGATGATAGCCACACATTTTCTAGCCTTAATGCATGGGCTTGCATAATGAGAGCATATTTCATGATTGACAAGAAATACACTTGGAATGGATACTATAGAAATGATTGTGTCATTGTTCTTATGAAATTGGCAGAGATGCCGGTGCTGTCTTGGTAAATTTGGAACATAATGAACTTAAAAATACCATCAAGGATATAATTTTTATTGTCTAATCATTCAATACAAACTGAATTCTGTACATATAATATTTGATCAGTTATTTAAATTTGCCAAAAATGACACACATTCATATGCAGAGATCTGTTGACTGTGAACAAAACTAATATGTTCAAGATTTATGCCTTTTATAAAATACCAAGAAGCTTGTTGGAGCCTATGGTAATTCAGCCAATCAGAATCGATTTTCCAACAAATCTGAAGCCACTACCCCTTGTGATGAAAATGAAATTTGGCATTCTTTTATTTGTCCTGGTCAGTGCAAGGTGAAATGCTTTGATGATGCTTCTCTCTTTTCAGCACTATAATGGAATATAGTAACAATTGTAGTCATTAGTAATGATATACAGTAATGGAATATAATCAATTATTCGTGATAGTTGTGTTTGTGAAAGATAATTGATAAATGCAATGGATAAATTCAGGCATGGCAAATACAGCTGTAAGATAAATGATTGAATCTCCTGGATAATGACAATGTTTTCTTTAGATGTCTGTCAATTATATACTTTGTAGTATTATTTGCTGTGATCATTTCTTTCAAATGTTTATAAATCATATTTAAGTGGAATTATCTGTTCTTGGTCACTCTAATTAATCCTTTGGGTTATGGCAACTAGAATTTTGGCAGTGAAATGTTTATGTTATTGATGTTTATGCTATTCATATCTGAACATTCTTCCAACCAGAGGAAGAGACACTTTTCAACTTCTCCTGTTGGTCACAAGACTTACTTGACGAAAAAATAATGTGTATTTACCTGCTAAACCCAAAAATATATAATAATAATGCAACACCAAGTATGTGGTCTTTGCGCACTCAGGCCCTCACACATTCACACAAAGTACAAAGTAAAAAAGGAGAGTATTCAGACAAAAGGCAAATGAAACAATACACTGTTTAGAGTTCTTTAGGAGTACTCAAAGCATAAAGATTTTACTAGAGACTGTGATTGATTAGTTTAATTCTCAGACTGTCAGCAATTTTGAATATTGCAGTTGTTCTTTAATTATTAAGTTTCATGATTTTTTTTAAACCAGTTTTTTTAGATCAGATCACTTACAGTGTGGAAACAGGCCCTTCGGCCCAACAAGTCCACACCGCCCCGCCGAAGCGCGGCGCACCCATACCCCTACATTTACCCCTTACCTAACACTATGGGCAATTTAGCATGGCCAATTCACCTGACCTGCACATCTTTGTGACTGTGGGAGGAAACCGGAGCACCCGGAGGAAACCCACGCAGACACGGGGAGAACGTGCAAACTCCACACAGTTAGTCGCCTGAGGCAGGAATTGAACCCGGGTCTCTGGCGCTGTGAGGCAGCAGTGCTAACCACTGTGCCACCGTGCCGCCCATAGTTACAGTTATTGCTGTAACTCGGGAATTTACTACTTGGGAGACATAGATAACATTCTCGAGCTTGAAATCCATCTTTTCTGTTCTGCCAAAGAAACCCCTTAAAATAGCAACTGGTTTTTATCTACTTTATCTGCACAAGTTATGTTTTTAGGTTTGGAAAATTATAGGCAGATTCCATCTTCAACATGTGAATATTGTCATAAAGGTGTATATCACAAAGGAATTGAGAATCTTTTCATGCCTCCTGGGTTGGGGTAAATTGATTAATTTCTTTGGGATAAAATGTTAATTTCAGTTTAGACTGTCTTTGGCTTAATCCGTATTGGTTTTATGAAATGTGGCTACCCTGTCCAAGTCAGATGACGCCTGCAGTCATTTCAAGCCAGTGTTTTTGATGCCTTTTTATAACAATTTCACTCCATGGAAGTCAC
Source organism: Chiloscyllium punctatum (assembly GCF_047496795.1). Taxonomy (NCBI): domain Eukaryota; kingdom Metazoa; phylum Chordata; class Chondrichthyes; order Orectolobiformes; family Hemiscylliidae; genus Chiloscyllium; species Chiloscyllium punctatum. The sequence continues at coordinate 42,993,457 of NC_092750.1, read as the reverse complement.
AGATATTAAAACAGCCAATGGGATTCAAAGACTAATAGTTCAGGTTTTATATTATCATGACACTTTCCTTCTATGAAAAATTGAATGTGAACAATATTTCTCCCTTTTATTTTCAGTGAGGATTCCATCCAAAGGTCACAATGAAATAATAATAAAAAATAAAACAAGAACACAAACACAATTCCCTATTCACTCTCTTTGTCTTACTCTGCATTTAAAATTCACTTTGGGAATAGCAAATAGATTTGTTAACTGAGCTGTGCTGCATGTCTGAGATTTAACCCTGACCAGCCCAATTCTATAATTCATGTTTCTGATCCAGCAATTTTTACAAATGTTTTGAGGAGGTTAACAAGTGGTAATTTAATTTTTGCCTACCATACTGTGTCTAGGCTTGTGTCCTGTATATCACTCTTATTAAACTTTACATCAACTCATTTTACTGACTAAAGTTTACAATTTAGGTCTGTTCCTTTAATATTCCAGTGGCTGACACTGTTTTTAATGCATTGGTACATTCCTGATGTTCTCCACAAGTGGTGTCTTCCGTGAGTTATGTTTCTTTTCATTTTTCCTTTGTTTTCAGAATTGGTCCTTTAACTTGATTCATACTCCATGGAACACGATTGTCATCAGCCAAATGTCGAAGTCCTCCCTGTGGTTCTTTCACTAAGTAAGGCTTCACCACCACTTTCACTGGATATGTCTGAGAAACCCTTTAAATTTTCCGTGGAGGTATCTGTTAGCAAGATCTCTTGGTCTGTCCTATCATCTTCCCTTATCTTTAAGAGTCCTATCATCCACTCTAATGGCTACTTGCAGACTTCTTTGAGGTCTGTCCTGATATCTGACTGGGGACCTATAGGGGATCTCACAACTCTCAGATTCACAAATGTAACATGGCTTTTACTGCTGCAATTTGTGTTAGATCTTACTGCTTCATCTAATTTTCTCATGTTAAGGTACAATCTGGACAGTAAGCTCAGCCAACGTAGATTATAATGCACCCCACCACCACCAACCCCCTAAATTAATGTACGTTGCTTTGAGAGTGCCATTTTGTAATAGAGCTACTACATTAGTAGAAAAGGATTCAATTTCAGAAATGAACAAGTCATCCATAACCATTAGTAGCACATCTGAAAAGTCTGCACCAAATACCCTGTAAGTTGCCATGATGTTTATATCCTTGAGAACTCTCATATTTCTGCTTCATTTCAAGGCTGAGTGCCTCACAAATATGGTGGCAATTTTATCCATTTTCCATCTAGGGCCACCAAGGAGCAGACAATAGTTCTGCTGAAAAGAGGGTTAACTGTTTAGATCAGTCTGGAGGGGCTTCACAGTACAATTCAGAAGAGTATCATACAGGATCATTATATGCTGTACTCTGCACAACTGTAGCAGGCAAAGAAGGGACATGCTGGATGATGCAGAGCTGGGAATGCAGCAGAAGTCTTCCAAGGAGGAAAATGAGAACATTGAGCAGGAGGAACATCACTTTCAGCATGATAGAACAGTGCAGCATCAGTTATAACAAGCCAGACTTATTTTCTTTCTGCTGGAATTCTTGTTTTAGTCTCTATGACTCCAATTTTAATTTGTCTGTTTATGTATCCTCAATTTTTACCTTTAGCTGTTTCATTTGTCTTTTTGCAATTTCTGTTTTCCAGATTACCAGAAAAAACTATACATGTAAGTGCCTACCTACATATTTTAATTCTTCCAAGGACAGCATCTTTGAATATGTTGAAGTTATCTCATCCTGTTCTATGAAAACACTGATAGCAACTGTGTACACCTTAGCACCTAATTGTTACAGACCCCCAAAAAAGTTTACTTTCACCACTCCAATTCTTTCACTAGGCTATGGGAACTATCCTGACTGATGAGTTCCATTTTCCTTACGACAAGGTGAAGAAGGGTGAATCAACTTCTTTCTTTTCAACCTTCCCAGTTGGTTGCAACAAAAATATAAGTCCTTTTTAGCATGAATCTGTATCTTTCTTCAATTAAAGTGTTGTTAACAATATTTATTGTACCAGGAAGGAGCCAATCACCAAATTTACTCGAGTTAAAAAAGAGCAGGTTTATTACCTGCTAATGCCAAGAAAAATTGCAATAATGTGACGTCAGAATGTGGCCTTTGTTTAATCATTTAGGCCCTCATACACACAGATACAAAAGTAAAAAAGAGGGTAGTGCCCAGTACAAAAGGTAGATGAGAGTTTAGAGTTCTACAGACTCTTTGAGACAAAAGGTTTTAACCAGTAATGACAATGAGTTAGTTGGGTTCTTGGTTCACAAGCAGTGATGAATATTGCAGTTATCTTTTAAGTTCTCGGTATACTGATATTTCTTTGTAGGTAGTGCTGAAACTGACTGTTTTACTGCATGAGAAACAGAGAGAGCGTCAGACAGAGAGAGAAAGAGAGAGGTGGGGAAAACTTCTCCAGCATGTTTCAGTTCTGTAATCTGAAATCCATCTTTTTTATTCTTCAAATGAAGCACTTTGAAAATGCAACTGGTGTGTATATTCCATGCCTCTAAAAGTTATGTTTTCAGGTTTGATAATTGTGGGCAAGCTTCAATTTCCAAAATGTGAAAATTCTCATAATAATGTAAATTACATATGAGATGATGGCTTTTCCTACCCCTTGAGGGGATAGCGGAGTGGGAAGGGGTGGATGATTAGCTTAATTGCCTTTGGATAAGATGTAATTCTGGTTCAGATTGTTTTGTCTACATTGGTTTTATGAAATTTGACCAGATGATGTGGGTCATATGATGCATGTCTCCGTTTCAAGTCAGTTTCCCTTTTGAAAGCATTTCAGTTCATGCGAGTCCCAGGTATTAAATTGATATGTCTCAAAGATCAATAGTCCAAATGTTAAATCATGATGACAACATAGGTATTCAATGGTCTAATTTAAATTACTGATTAAGTTCTTTTTTGTTTCAGCAGCAATGAAGAGCAGAAGCATCGACCGGGTGCTGACGGGAAGGTGAATCAGAGTTAAAAACTTAGCTTGTGAATAAATTGATTCGGGATAGTCAACATGGTTTTGCAAAGGTTGGGTCGTGCCTCACAAACCTTGTTGAGTTCTTTGAGATGATGACCAAACAGGTGGATGAGGGTAAAGCGATTGATGTGGTATATATAGATTTCAGTAAGGCTTTTGATAAGGTTGCCTACGGTCAGCTATTGCACAAAATATGGAGGCATGGGATTGAGGGTGATTTCGCGGTTTGGATCAGAAATTTGGCCAGCTGAAAGAAGACAGAGGGTGGTGGTTGATGGGGAATGTTCATCCTGGTGTTCAATTACTAGTGGTGTACTGCAAGGATCTGTTTTGGGTCCACTGTCATTTTTATGAATGACCTAGATGAGGACGTAAAAGGATGTGTTAATAAATTTGTGGGTGACACTGGGGTTGGTAGAGTTGTGGATAGTGCCTGGAAGATGTTGCAGGTTACAGATAGACATAGATAAGCTGCAGAGAAGGAGTGAGAGGTGGCAAGTTGATGCAGAAAATTGTGGGGTGATTCACTTTGGAAGGTGCAATAAGGAATAATGGGCTAATGGTAAGATTCTTGGTAGTGTAGATGAGCAGAGAGATCTCAGTGTCCATGTACATAGATCCCTGAAAATTCTCATCCAAGTTGATAGGGTTGTTAATAAGGTATATGGTGTGTTAACTTTTATTCGTTGAAGGATTGAGTTTTGGAGCCATGAGGTCATGCTGCAGCTGGAATGGGGAGAAGGTCTTAGGAGGAAAGGCTGAGGGACTTGAGGCTGTTTTCATTAGAGAGAAGAAGTTTAAACGGTGACTTAATTGAGACATATAAGATAATCAGAGGATAGAGTGGACAGTGAGAGCCTTTTTCCTCGGATGGTGACGGCCAGCATGAGAGGACATAGCTTTAAATTGAGGGGTGATAGATATAGGACAGATGTCAGAGGTAGTTTCTTTATTCAGAGAGTAGTCGGGGCATGGAACCCTATGCCTGCAATAGTAGTAGACTCGCTAACTTTAAGGGCATTTAAATGGTCTTGGATAGATATCTGGATGAAAATGGAATAGTGTAGGATAGAGGGGCTTCAGATTGGTTCCACAGGTCGGTGCAACATTGAGGGCCGAAGGGCCCATACTATGGTTTATGTTCTATGAATAGGTGGAGCGCATGCTGAGCAGAAGCAGACACGCGACTCTACGTAAGTGAATATATTTGGGTGGTTACATTACCTGAAACACTACTTAGGCAGTGTCTCCCACACATCCTCCTCCTCTAGCCAAAAAAAAGGTCTGAGCTCTGGATTGGTAAGGTTACTTTTTCTTATTATTTATTTTTCAACAGTCTCTTTGGGAATTTAGAATAATGGGATTGGCAGTTAGGGCAGTTGAATGTTTCTCCTGCAGAATGTGGGAGGTAAAGGTCACCATTAGTGTCCTGCTGACATCAACTGCAAGAAGTGGGTGGATCAGTGGCTCAGTGGTTAGCACTGCTGCCTCACAGCACCAGGGTCCCAGATTTGATTCCAGCCTCGGGCAACTGTCTGTGCGGAGTTTGCACATTATCCCCATGTCTGTGTGGGTTTCCACCGGGTACTCCAGTTTCCTCCCACAGTCCCAAGCTGTGCGGGTCAGGTTGATTGGCCATGCTAAATTGCCCATAGTGTTAGGTATGTTAGTCAGAGGGAAATGGGTCTGAGTGGGTTACTCTTCGGAGGGTCAGTGTGGACTTGTTGGGTCAAAGGGCCTGTTTCCACACTATAAGTAATCTAATCTAAAGTGCACCCAACTCAGCTCCTTAAAATTGTGTTGGGGAACTGCAGCTGGAGCTGGGTGAACTTCGGATCATTCGGGTGGCAGAGCAGTTATTGAGAGGAGTTACGGGGAGGTAGTCACATCTCAGGTGCAAGGAAGAGGCAGATGGGTTACAGTCAGGGGACTGAAAGGGAACCAGCACACAGTGCAGGGAACCCCTGTGGCAAGTATACCGTTTTGGATACTGTTGGGGGGGGAATGACTTACCAGGGGTAAGCTATGGGGTTCAGGTCTCTGGCACAGAGTCTGTCCCTATTGCTTTGAAGGGAGGGGAGGGAGATGAGCAGAGCATTAGTCACTGGGACTCCATAGTTAGGGGTCAGGTAGGAGGTTCTGTGAGAACAAAAGAAACTCATAGTTGGTGTGTTGCCTCCCAGGTGCCAGGGTTCATGATGTCTTGGATCATGTTTTTGGGATCCTTGATGGGGAGGGGAAACAGCCCCAAGTCATGGTCCACATAGGTACTAACGACATAGGTAGAAAAAGGGATGGGGTTTTAAAGGCAAGGGAGCTAGGGTGAAAGCTTAGTGATAGAACAAACAGAGTTATTATCTCTGGCTTATTGCCAATGCCACGTGCTAGCAAGGAAGACAGAAGAGTTGAACACGTGGCTACAGGGATGGTGCAGCAGGGTTTCGGATACCTGGATAATTGGGGCTCATTCTGGGGTAGGTGGGACCTCTACAAACAGTATGGTCCACACTTGAACCACCAGCGGGATATCAATATCCGAGGGTGGGGGAGAGGATGTTTGCTAATGCTCTTCGGGATGGTTTAACCTATTTTAGCAGGAGGATGGGAACCTAAATTGTAGTTCCAGTGTCCAGGAGGTTGAGAGTAGTGAGGTCAGAAATTAGGTTTTAAGGTTGCAAAAGTTCACCTGGAAGCAGGAAAATGGTTTGACGTGTCTACTTCAACACCAGGTGGGTAAACTTGCAACATGGGTTGGTACCTGGGACTTTGATGGTGTGGCCATTTTGGAGGAGAAAGTGAGCACTGCAGATACTGGAGATCAGAGCTTAAAAATGTGTTGCTAGAAAAGCGCAGCAGGTCAGGCAGCATCAAAGGAGCAGGAGAATCGATGTTTCGGGCATAAGCCCTTCTTCAGGGCTTGAAGAAGCTCTCCTCCTCCGTCTACAAGGATCTCAGTGAGTCCCTCTCTCACTGTACCCCCCAGGTCAACTCCTCTGCCCTGAAGCTCTTCAGCCACGTCCTCAAACAGACTCACTACCACAGCCACGTCTCCTTCCTCAGCACCTGTCTATGGAACCGACTGACCCCGCATGGACTCCGGACTATGTTCAGACCAACACAATTTGGACCCAACCAGGACAACCGTACCTACAACAAATCTGAAGCCTCCAGCAACTGACTTCCCTCTGGATCCTCTGCTCCACGCTTGCAGCCATGCACCGCTACCTACATTCCCTGCAGTTGGCTATTTTGGAGACATGGATAGAGCTAGGACAGAAATGGTTGTTGCAGTTTCTGGGATTTAGAGTTTCAGTAAGAACAGAGAACAGGTGGCATAAAGGTCATTTGAGGACTCATCGACTGAGGTAGTATGGGCTGAGGTTAGAAACAGGAACTGAGAGGTCCTCCTGTTGGGAGTTTTCTATAAGCCTCTGAATAGTTCCAGAGATGTAGAGGAAATGATAGCAAAGATAATTCTGGATAGGAGTGAGAGTAAAAGAGTAGTTGTTATGGAGGTCTTTAACTTTCCAAATATTGACTGGAAATACTATAGTTCAAGTACTTTAGATGGGTCAGTTTTTGCCCGATGTGTGCAGGATGGTCTCCTGACATTGTATGTTGAAAAGCCAACAAGGGCAAGGCCACATTGGATTTGGTACTGGGTAATGAAGCTGGCCAGGTTTGGAAGTAGGTGAGCATTTTGGTGATGGTAACCACAATTCGGTCATGGAAAACAATGAGGACTGCAGATGCTGGGAATCAGAGTCGAGAGTGTGGTGCTGGAATAGCAAGTGATGCAGCATCTGAAGAGCAGGAGAATCGACATTTTGGGCATAAGCCATTCCTGATGAAGATAGCAGAGCCTTTGGCTTGGATCTTTATCTTTATGTACCTGTCAGGCAGGGAAGGAGTGGTCAAGCTAGGGAGACATGGTTTACAAAAGAAGTTGAATCTCCTGTCAAGAGGAAGAAGATAGGTTAAGTTAGAATGAGACGTGAAGGCTCAGTTAGGGTGCTTGAGAGTTACAAGTTAGCCAGGAAAGACCTAAAGAGAGAGCTAAGAAGAGCCTGGAGGGAACATGAGAGTCATTGGCAGATAGGATCAAGGAAAACCCTAAAGCTTTCCAAAGGTATATCAGGAATAAAAGAATGACTAGAGAAAGATTAGGGATAATCAAGGATAGTAGTGGAAAGTTGTGCCTGGAGTCTGAGGAGATAGGAGAAGTGCTAAATGAATATTTTTCGTCAGTATTCACACTGGAAAAAAACAATATGGTTGAGGAGAATACTGAGATACAGGCTACTAGACTAGATGGGATTGAGGTTCAAAAGTTGGAGGTGTTAGCAATTCTGGCAAGTGAGAAAATACACAGGTCCTCTGGGTCGGATGAGATTTATCCTAAGATTTTCTGGGAAAGGAGATTGCAGAGCCTTTGGCTTAGATTTTCATGTCATCATCGTCTACAGGAATAGTGTCAGAAGACTGGAGGATAGCACATGTCCCCTTGTTCAAGAAGGGGAATAGAGACAACCCTGGTAATTACAGACCAGTGAGCATTACTTTGGTTGTGGGTAAACTGTTGGAAAAGATTATAAGAGTTAGGATTTATAATCACCTAGAAAAGAATAAGTTCATTAGGGATAGTCAACATGGTTTTGTGAAGGGTAGGTCATGCCTCGCAAACCTTATTGAGTTATTTGAGATAGTGGCCAAACAGGTGGATGACGGTAAAGTGGTTGATGTGGTGTATATGGATTTCAGTAGGCGTTTGATAACGGTCCCCATGGTAGGCTATTGCATAAAATACGGAGGCATGGAATTGAGGGTGATTTAGCGGTTTAGATCAGACATTGGCTCATTGTAGGAAGACAGAGGGTGACGTTTGATGGGAAATGTTCATCCTGGAGTTCAGTTACTAGTAGTGTACTGCAAGGATCTGTTTTGGGGCCACTGCTGTTTGTCATTTTTATAAATTACCTAGATGAGGGTGTAGAAGGATGGATTACTAAATCTGTGGAAGACATTAAGGTCAGTGGAGTTGTGGATAATGCTGAAGGATGTTGCAGGTTACAAAGGGACACAGATGAGCTGCAGACCTGAGTTGAGAGGTGGCAAATGGAGTTTAATGCGGAAAAGTGTGAGGTGATTGGAAAAGTAGCAGGAATGCAGAGTTCTGGGCTAATGGTAAGATTCTTGATAGTGTAGATGAGCAGAGAGATCTCGGTGTCCGTGTACATAGATCCCTGAAAGTTGCCACCCAGGTGGATAGGGTTGTTAAGAAGGCATATGGTGTGTTAGCTTTTATTGGTAGAGGGATTGAATTTTGGATCCACGAGGTCATCCTGCAGCTGTACAAAACTCTAGCACAGCTGAACTTGAAGTATTGCATAAAGTTCTGGTCACCACATTATAGGAATGATGTGGAAGCTTTGGAAAGGGTTCAGATGAGATTTACTAGGATGTTGCCTGGGATGGAAGGAAGGTCTTACAAGGAAAAGCTGAGGGAACAGAGGGGCTGTTTTCGTTGGAGAGAAGAAGGTTGGGAAGTGATTTATTCAAGACTTATAAGATAATCAGAGGGTTAAATAGGGTGGATAGTGAGAGCCTTTTTCCTTGGATGGTGATGGCTAGCATGAGATGACATAGCTTTCAATTGAGGGGTAATAGACATAGGACAGATTCAGAGGTAGTTTCTTTACTTAGAGAGTAGTAGGGGTGTGGAATACATTGCCCACAACAGTAGTAACAGTGCCGACTTTAAGGGCATTTAAGTGATCATTGGATAAACATATGGATGAAAATGGAATAGTGTCAGATAGATAGGTTTCAGATTGGTTCCAGGTCAGCGCGACATCGAGGTCGAAATGCCTGTACTGTGTTGTAATGTTCTGTCTGTGGAAACTAGAGTTTCTTTCTCAGTATAATGTATGAGCTTTTTTGTTAAGATTATGAAAACAATATATTAATAGATATAAACTACTTTTTTCTGTGGACCTTTTCAAATGAATATGTTATAAACTAATAAGTTTATACATCCCTGAATTAATAAGTAAACAAAGATAAGTTGGTACAGAATGCATTAATTCATAAATGGAACATGGATAACTAGTTTTATGGTGTACAAAGTTAAAAATCACACAACACCAGTTTATGGCCTAACAGGTTTATTTGGAAGCACTAGATTTTGGAGCGCTGCTCTTTCATCAGCAGATGGTATCCCCACTGAGGCACTGACATACAAAAGCCAATATCTCCTGTTGCAACTACATGCCTATGTTTGCCTTATCTGGAAGGAGGAGAGCATCCCGGGAGATGCCACGGTCGTAAGTATTTTCAATAAAGGGAACAAGACCAACTATGGAACTACAGGGGAATCTCCCTGCTGTCGATCATTGGAAAGGTCATCACCAAGATCCTCCTCAACAGTCTCCTCTCTGTGACTGAGGAATTCCTCCTGGAGTCGCAGTGTGGTTTTCGGTCATGGGCATGATTTTCATCGCGTGACAGCTGCCAGAGAAATACAGAGAAATGAATCAATGCCTGAAATGGCCTTCTTTGATCTTACAAAGGCCTTTGACACTTAATTGGGAAGCATTAGAGTGCTTTCTTCTCTGCTTTGGTTGCACCAGAAGTTTATCACCATACTTCGTCTGTTCCATGATGACATGGAAGTCATGGTAATGACAAATGGCTCCACCATGCCCCCATTCTGATCGGTATCAAGCAGGGCTGTGTTGTTGTCCAAACATTGTTCTCGATCTTCCTCGCTGCAATGTTTCACCTCACCGCCAACATGCTTCCCACTGGAATAGAGCTAACTTACAGAATCTGTGGGAAATTATTCAAACTCCACTGCCTTCAAGCCAAAATCAAAGCCACCCCAACCAGTGTCATCAAGCTGCAGTTTGCAGTTTGCTTGCGTATGTGCAATTTCCAAGGATGTACTCCAGACCATCGTCAGCACATTTACAGAGACATATGAGAGCACGGGTCTCACACTGAATATCTGCAAGTCAAAGGTTCTTCATCGACCTGATCAAATCCCCAATAATCAAGGTCCACAGGGAGGCCTTAAAGAACATTGACCACTTCCAGTACTTCAGATGTATACTGTCAGCCAAAGCAGCAATTGATGAAGATATCCAACTTCATCTCCAGTGTGCTTGTGCAGCCTCAGCCACTTGAGGAAAAGGGTGTTCGAGAACAAAACATCAGTTCTGATACCAACACCATGATTTACAGAGATAAGGCACTTCCCACTCTCCTATATGGGTCTGAGATGTGCACTATCCACAACAGACAATCTCAAGGCACTGGAGCAGTACCACCAATGCTGTCTGTGCAAAATCCTATGAATCCGCTGGTAAGAAATGCACACCAACACCAGTGCCCTCAACCCCAGCATCAAGGCACTGAGCACTTTTGATCCACGAGAATGGGCTGGGCATGTCATTCACATGATGAGATTCTCTAAGCAGGTGCTATACTCCCAGCTTCAAAACAGCAAGTGAGCCCCAGGTAGACAAAAGAAGAGCTTCAGTGATATCCTTAAGGTCTCACTGGTGAAGTGCAACATTTCCACAAACATCTGGGAATCACTGGCCAAAGGCCATCCAAAGTGGAGGAGGAGCATCCAGGAAGGTGTCGAGTACATCAAGACTTGCCTTCAGGAGAAAATAGAAGACAGGCAAATACAGTGAAAGGAGTGCACTGACATACCAATGTCTCACCAATTCCTTCCTGAGACCACCACCTGCCCCAAGTGTAACAGAGCCCGCGGTAACCGTATCCATCTGTTACAGCCACCTAAGGATTCATGCTGAGAGTGGAAGAGATTCATCCTCTTCTGTGAGGGACTGTTGATTACATGATGACTAAAGTGCAACCATGACAACACTATACGTGAGCCCATTCATTAAAATCACTTCTGTGGGGTTACTGTTACTATCAGAAAAATAAACAGGGAAGCCAATATGCTACCAAAAGGCTACAATTGAGTTGGGGTTAGTGTTACATAAACACTCAGATTCCTATTTCCAGTTGGCAGATAAAAGACCTGCAGTGATGGCATGAAAATCATCTGTTTCATTTTTGAGGGAATCAATTCCAAAGGTCTACTTCTTTCACCAGTCAATGCCAATTTATATCATGCTTAGGCCCTATGCTGCATTCAGCTTAGGAGGCAGCATAGCATGACCAAAAATATGTATTGTTGAAAAAGGGCCAATTGAAATATCAAAGCTTCTTTACATACATAAAGAGACAAAGATACATCGAAAAACTAATAACAGAACTAAAAAAAAACTTACTATAAATCTATCTGCATTATGAAATACTTTCAAATGAAAATATGTTATGATTAGAACAAGTCAACATGGATTTAGTAAAGGGAGGTCATGCCTGACAAACCTGTTGGAATTTTTTGAAGAGGTAACAAGTAGGTTAGACCAGGTAAACCCAGTGGATGTGGTCTATCTAGACTTTCAAAAGGCCTTTGATTAGGTGCCACACGGGAGGCTGCTGAGCAAGGTGAGGGCCCATGGTGTTCGAGGTGAGCTGCTGGGATGGATTGAGGATTGGCTGTCTAACAGAAGGCAGAGAGTTGGGATAAAAGGTTCTTTTTCAGAATGGCAGCCGGTGACGAGCGGTGTCCCGCAGGGTTCGGTGCTGGGGCCACAGCTGTTCGCATTATATATTAATGATTTGGATGAGGGAACCGGGGGCATTCTAGCGATGTTTGCCGATGATACGAAGTTAGGTGGACAGGCAGGTAGTACTGAGGAAGTGGGGAGGCTACAGAAGGATCTAGACAGGTTGGGAGAGTGGTCCAGGAAATGGCTGATGAAATTTAATGTGAGCAAGTGCAAGGTCTTGCACTTTGGCAAAAAGAATAAAAGCATGGACTACTTTCTAAATGGTGAGAAAATTAATAAAGCCAAAGCTCAAAGGGATCTGGGAGTGCTCGTAGAGGATTCTCTAAAGGTAAACATGCAGGTTGAGTCTGTGATTAAGAAAGCAAATGCAATGTTGTCTCTTATCTCAAGAGGGTTGGAATATAAAAGCAGAGATGTACTACTAAGACTTTATAAAGCTCTGGTTAGGCCCCATTTGGAGTACTGTGTCCAATTTTGGTCCCCACACCTCAGGAAGGACATACTGGCACTGGAACGTGTCCAGCGGAGATTCACACGGATGATCCCTGGAATGACAGGTCGAGCATATGAGGAACGGCTGAGGATACTGGGATTGTATTCGTTGGAGTTTAGAAGATTAAGGGGAGACTTAATAGAGACGTACAAAATAATACATGGCTTGGAAAAGGTGGATGCTAGGAAATTGTTTCCGTTAGACGAGGAGACTAGGACCCGTGGACACAGCCTTAGAATTAGAGGGGGTCATTTCAGAACAGAAATGCGGAGACATTTCTTCAGCCAGAGAGTGGTGGGCCTGTGGAATTCATTGCCACGGAGTGCAGTGGAAGCCGGGACGCTAAATGTCTTCAAGGCCGAGATTGATAGATTCTTGTTGTCTAGAGGAATTAAGGGCTACGGGGAGAACGCTGGTAAGTGGAGCTGAAATGCGCATCAGCCATGATTGAATGGCGGAGTGGACTCGATGGGCCGAATGGCCTTACTTCCACTCCTATGTCTTATGGTCTTATGATTTCTAAATTTGCATACAAGAAAACTAGTTTAGCCAATTGTTAAACCCATCACTAACCAGTGCTATTTGATGATGTTGAGAAAAAATTGCAGTCAAAACAAACACCCGGAGAGATAGAGAGTAAAAGGTGACCCTTCCTGGCCTGATCTCCAATGATTAAAACGAGTACACATGGTAGAGGTGGAGGTAAATACAGGGGGCCATCTCACCTTAGCACTTTCCTGAATCTACACAAGCCCAGGGATCTGCATCTACCTCCTCCACCTCCTCCAACTGGCTCAATTTCTTCTGGCACACCCTGTCTTCATTATAGGACAGGACAACTAGACCATGGCCAAGGCTTCCTGACCTACACTTGCCCTGACTTCAGTTCCATATACTAAGCCCATTTCTCCATTGCAGCCGCCAAACTGTCAATGGAAGCAACCATTTGCTGGACTGACTGCATCAGTTCAGCTTGTCCTTGAGGATAGATGTTGCATCCTAAATACCTGCCTGCTGATCATGCTTATCTCTGAAGATGTTCATGGTGTTCACCTGCCACAGGCTGAGAAGGTGCCTGGTCACTGGCATTCCTCAGAAATCCAGTGGCCAGGGGAATTTCTCCCCTACCCATCTGCACAGCTGTGGCTGTGCCTCAGCAGCTTCCCATACCACATTCCCTTCGCCTATCGGGACCACCCAACCATTTGTTACTGCTGATGATGGTTCCAATGGGCAACCTTGCTGATGGTTCCTCCATGCACTGAACAGTCTCTTCCCCTGAGATTGGGGATGTCTCCTTTGGGGTTGAGGGGGCTAGTTTGCGAGATAATAACCTCTTTGCTGAAATGCTTGGCACACTTGCTGCAGCTGTATTGCGACCAAAGGCTTTGCATTCCGAATGCAGCTCATTGATCACCTGGCAAATATCAGTTTCAGTGCTTCTATAAGTGGTACCTACTCAGCAGCCAAGACACAGATGTCTCTACAGAACCAGTCCTGATCATCTTCAACTCGGGCACTTATCCTCTACTCTGAAATCTGCCCTATTGATTTCTCCTGTCATGCCATAAAAAGGGATGAATGAATCTGACACATGTGAATGGCATGGCTGTTAGTGCATGTGGGAAAAAGGTATTGAGCTGTTTTGAGGGAATGTTTTGAGGGGCGGGGGGGGGGGGGGGGGGCGACATCAGCATTATGATAGGGGCAAGATAAATGAGTGAGGGAAAATATTGCATGTTATAGTGTCAGAGCTGCAGCAGCACTTAGTAGAAGGTGAGTGTATCAGCAGGGTTTGAGTAAATGTGAAGCAGCAGAGAGCAGAGTGTGGAACTTACCTTGGTGGCACGGAGAAGGCTTGACTGTTCCAGTACTACTGCCCAGTCCTCTGAACTTGGATAGGCTCCTACCCAGGTCAGCGATCACTGACCAGGCAGACATTGTATGGTGTCACAGCCTCTTCAGTCTGTCCTCTGGGAACAGGTGGCCTTCGTACGCACTACTCCCTCTACCATGACCTCTAGTTCCCAGTCAGAGAACCTCAGTGCTTATCTACTCTTTTTGACAATCTCCATTGGTCACCAGTGATAATCAGGGCAGATGCCAACATACCTCGAGATGCACTGCTGGCTCTTGAAGATGGCACAGCTACAAGGAATGCTGGTCAATGGCTAATGCTGATGAGCAGTGAGTTCATTTAGGAATGATCTGTGGTAAGGTGGGTTGAAGATACTCACCGTTGGGTTGGTGGTTAAAGTGGTAAATCTCAGAGTTTCAAATTTAATGTGCCTCACACATAGTAAAAGAAATGTAAGGTTCTGCCCTAAGTATTATTAACATGTTTTTCGAGGAAGTGCTGACAGTTTTGGATGATGTCGGGGTTTGGGGCAGAAACTATCCATAATCAAATAGCAAATACAACCTCCTATTATAGTTGTAGGACATGACTTGTGCTGCATTCAACACTGTGCATTGTAATGATCATTGATTCCTCACTTTAGACATCTGTACCAAGTACTCTGGGAGCTGTCACAATATTTATATCCTTTCGGATTCCCATGTTCTGCATTGTTTCAATGGCAAGATGCCTGACAAGAATGGTTACTAGGAGACAAGTGGTAGCCTGTGCAACCGTAGCTGTTGACTCCTTTACATAATGGCCTGAGGACGAGCACAAATACAATGCAACCCTTCCACCATGGAGCAGATATTAGACCAATTGAAGGTGAAGGTTTAATGCTTAGATTACTCTGGAGGGGCCTTGTAGTACACTCCAGACAGAGTATTGCATAATCCTAGTATGCTATGCTCTGCATAACTGGAGCAAGTAAAGAGGCAATATGATGGGTGCTGAAGAGCTGAACAAGAAGGAAGATGACAGCATTGAACAGAAAGAATATCACATTCTGCATATTACATCTCTGTGGTGCCAGGAGCAACAAGCCAGACAGAACTAATACCCAAGGTAAAAACAATGACTGCAGATGCTGAAAACCAAATACTGGATTAGTGGTGCTGGAAGAGCACAGCAGTTCAGGCAGCATCCAACAAGCAGCGAAATCGACATTTCGGGCAAAAGCCCTTCATCAGGTCATCAGGAATACTACCAGTTCTAATAGATGTAAGTTGTAAGGTGCAATGGTCACTCATTAACTAAAAATTTGTTGTTGATGGAGAGGCAAGTGGAACCTATCTGTTCCCAGAAGCAAATACAGCTATTCTTTCTTTTCTTTGCTTTTGCTATTGCTGAATAAAAGTGATGGTTTGAAGGCTTTCCAGTTTGTAATGCTCCCACATTGAACAATGAGAATATGACACTGAACATTATGGAAATTGTCACACTCTCTTTAGATAGTAAGAAGATGGAATGACGCAAGGATGGGTAACCTGGATAAATTGGACCTTATAGTTGAAGTTACAATGACTGCTTTGTCAGACAGGATGATAATGTAAATAGCAATCCATTCATTAAAGTGAGCTTGTATTTGCAAAGAAGTGTCAGCCATGTCATCCGAATGCCCTCAGAGACATTTCATTTCTCGTTCTTCTCCCATCTCTCCCAGATCATCTCAACACCTGCTATGCTCGCTTTGAGCAGAATTTCGGTGGAGAGGTAACACCTACTCCAAAAGGTCCTGATGAACCTATCCCAACAGTCACTGCATCAGAGGTCAGATCAGTTTTCCTTTGTGTGAGTCCAAGGAAAGTGATGGGACCAGATGGAGGTACCTGGTCATGCACACAGAGCATATGCAGATCAACTGGCAGAGGTCTTCTCAGACATCTTCAACCTCTCCCTGCAGCAGGCCACTGTCTCTGCCTGTTTCAAGAGGGACAACATCATCTCTGTGTCTCAGAAGGCTCATGCAGCACGTCTCAATAACTACTGCCCAGTGGCCCTAAGTTCGATGGTCATGAAGTGCTTTGAAAGGCTGGTCATGGCATTGATCAACTCCAGCTTCCCCATTACTCTTGACCCATTCCAATTTGCCTATTGGACCAACAGACCTATGTCAGATGCCATATCACTTGCCCTTCACTCCTCCCTAGAACTGATACCAAGAATTGCGACATAAGAATCCTACTCATTGACTACAGTTCAGCCTTCAACATTATTATCCCCTCGAAACTGATTACTAAATTTAGTGATCTCGTACTAAGCCCCACTCTTTGCAACTGGATCCTCCTTTTCCTGACCTGCGGCCACAATCAGTGAAGATTGGGAACAATACTTCATCCTCACTAACATTCAACACTGGAGCCCCCCAGGGGTGCATACTCAGCCTCCTACTGTACTCACTGTATACCCATGACTGTGTTGTCAAATACCAGACTAATGCCATTTACAAGCTCGCTGGTGACACCATCATAATCGGTCGAATCTAAAATGGCAATGAAACAGACTACAGAAGGGAGATGGAAGACCTGGAAACATGGTGCACTGAGAACAACCTAGCTCTCAGTGCTGGCAAAACCAAGAAACTCTTTATTGACATTCGGCGGGATGTTACTCATGTCCCCCTACACATTAACAGCACAGAGTTGGAACAAGTAGAGAGTGTGAAGCTCCTGGGAGTTTTCTTGGACTCTTCCTGTGGACACACTGGTTACAAACACTCAACAATGTCTCTTCTTCCTCAGGCAACTGAGGATTTCGCATGATGACGAATACCCTTGCCAATTTTTGTAGGTGCACCATTGAGAACATTCTGTCTGGATGTATCACTACCAGGTACGGCATCTGTACCATTCAAGATCGGAGATGGTTACAAAGAGTGGTGAACTCGGCCCAGACAATCACAAAGGCCACCCTCCCATCTATAGAATCCATCTACCAGGCCTGCTGTCAAGGAAAGGCCATCAGCATTGTCAAAGATTCATTCCACCCTGGCAATGTTTTTCTACAACCTCTACCACCGGGGAGAAGGTACAGAAGCCTAAACACATGCATCAGCTGGTGTCAAAACAGTTTCTACCCTACTGTTGTTCGAATGCTGAACGGACTCAGAAACATTTAACAATCGCTTGTACCTGTGCTTTTGTTTTTGCCACTGTTTCCCTATTATTTACTTATCTATGCTACTTAACTATGCGATCTGCCTATATTGCTTGCAAGACAAAGCTTTTCACTATGCCTCAATACACGTGATAATAAATTCAATTCAATTCAATTTAATTCAATTCAATCACTTATACTGTGAAGGGCAGCTCTTCACCAGCAGCACTTGACCTGATGCCCAGCTGGCACTCCACCCACTCTAGGAATCCCAGGAGATCCCAACAGTGGCAAGTATTTCCCTCATTGCTGAGTGCACAGTAGTATGAGTGGGGCACCAATGTAATGTGATGCATTGCTAAAGAACTGAACTGCAGAGAATAGTATGAGAAAACTCACCAGAGCTCACAGAGAGAAACCTTCCCCAAAATTGACACTTAGGCAATTTCAGGTAAACTTCAGCCCATTGTTATGATCTCTGGTTAAGTTACCACTGGGACAAGACAGGTCCCAAAATTAAATCTGTCTTGATAGATGATATTTTGTTTTACTTAACGTGGCATTCACACACAAGAAATAAAAACAAAATAAAACAAACCAAGGTCTCAAAATACAATATGGTTTGAAAGATTTTGAAACACAAAAGAAAGCAAAATCTAATCTATTCCCCAACACCATCACTTTATAGGTAATAAAACGATTGATAAATCCCCTGTCAAATTTTGAGGTCTGAATTATTTCTTTTCAGTTCCAGTCCTGTAATCTGTAAGGCCTTCTCCATAAAATATTCACAAAACTGAGATTTTACACTTTCTCAGTCTTCCTGCAGCGGCCTAACCAAACACTCCTGGCCTGGAAATTTAACAAATGATTCCTTGAGGTAACATATTCCCTTAACTGTTATGAACAAACTCCTTTCTAGGAGAAATTATTCTTGCATTGGATCCCAGTCAAGTCTCCTTCAAACAGCTTTTCAATCTTGAAGTTTTTCTAAGCTGAAATCAATCCTTAATTATTCTAAACCCAAATGCAAGCTAATCCTTTCAATGTTTTCTCTTTGTCCTGTTGCTATCCACCACAACATAAACAAACTTTCATTAACAGTCCAGTCATCTGCTGTCTGACACAGACTGATTTAAAATCATGGTTGTCGAAATTCTGACCTGGTTTATTTTTAAACACTTTCAGAAAAATAGACCAACACCTATATGCCACGAGTTTAACACTGAAAAAAAAAGATAATTTGTATAAAATAGACATTTGATCAGATCTCCCCCAACAAAGAATGAAAATGTGTCTTTAATACATTTTATTTCCTTCAAAAATTATTATATTGATAGTTCTATGTCACATTAACAGTAGTAATATATTGACATTAAGTATACAATGAATTGCATGGCAATCATACTTAACAGAAGTCCATTTGGATCACAGCACTCAGTTTCTTTCATATATGCTCTTGTTAAAATATCCTGTATTGTATTTTCTTTTCCATGCACAACTAACTTTTAAATTGTTTAGCTGGAGGAATAAAGTCCACCAAAACAGCTGTAAGGTCTTGTCACAAAATCTTTCCAGATAAAAGCAAAGATTATCATCTGTATTACTATCATTTTTTACACTTGCCCATATTTCAAAATAATGCAGAGCCAATGTAAGACTCAATTTCTTTTTTCTCAACTGTCAAATATTTCTGTTGACAGGCAGTCAACTTCTTTGACAAAAAACTGACAGGTCACTCAATACCTATTACATTTCTTGTAATAAAACAGCAATCACACCAATGTCATTGGCATCAATAGTTGATTTGAAGCGTTTTTCATAATTTGGCACTGCTAAAATTGGAGTGTTTTTCAGCACAGTTGCAAATGGCACTCTGACTTTCTTGCATCCATTCAAATTTTCTGCCTTTAATTAACAAGATTGTTAAATAAGCCATGACAATGCTGACTTTCGGAACAAACTTCCAGTAAAATCTCTGCAATAAATGTTACCACAATCCAGCCATTTCATTTTTAGAACCTCCAAACATTCATTTCTTTGAAAGATACAAATCCCTCTGAAATCCAACAACTCAGATTTGACAAAAGCCCCACTTGTTATGTTCCCAAAAGATGTTGCTATGGAACAAGTCAGAATAAAATCTGGTTTGATACATCATGTTTGTTTTTATTTAATGTGGCAGTCTTTCACTGAAACATAAACACACAAGGTGCAGATTTGATTTTAAAATAAAATGTAAATTTATTACACAAGAAAAACAAAATAAAACAAACTAAACTATTAAAATGTAACACATTTTGATAGATTTCAAAAAACAAAGTAAACAACACTTTAGCCATGTTCCAACACTGCCCCTTGACAAATAATCAAAATTTAGAGAAATTCATTCCTTATCAAATCTGGATTTTACTCAACTACTTCTTTTCCGTTCTGGACCTGTAAATTGCGAGGCCATTTCACCAAAATGAGATCTTAATCTTTCAAGTCTTTTAATAATCTGCAGAGATCTAACCAAACACATGGTGTGGAAATTCACAAACTAAACTCTTTCTGAGGTAACCTCTTCCTGTAACTATTCTGAATAATCTCCTTTCTGTGAGAAACTGAGTAGAATTTTATGGGAGCCTGAACTACGGTGAAAATTGTGGCAGTATCATGTAAGAAGTCCAGCCAGGCCTAGCTCAACATTGGGGGTCACATGCTGTAGCTTTTATGCATTGCTAATGTTGGGTTCTGGTTTGCGATTAGTAATTTTCAGAATTTTTTTTTAGATAGTTTGAATTATCCCCAGATCCCTGGTTCTGACACTGGACTTATTAAGGAATGTAAAATGAAGAAAGCAGCAACAGGTGTTTCAGAGCAAAAGAATACCTGCATTTATTAAATACAAAAGGTATAATACAAGAAGTAAAGGCAAATGTAATAAACAGTGAAATTGACACAAGCAATTATACAGAGGACAGTAATTAAATACACAATTAAATTAAACACAAGTTAAACATTATTAGAAGCTAAACAGTAGTTTTTATCACCAACTTAAGTCAGGCTTCCTACCTTTGGGTTCCCTGCACTATCACTACCCACCTCCCCCTCCCTGCTAGTTAGGTCGGAAAGTTTTGGGTCTCGGGGGTTTAAGCTCATCACTGGGGAAAATGTAATTTTGAAGTACAGGTGGTTGTTCCCACTTGCTGTACCCAGTGCCCAGGTGAAGACTTCAGACTGGTTTGACTACGCTGATGTGGTAAGATGCTTATTGGATTTATCAAGTAAGTACTTGGTTTTCCTTAAATATCGTGGTTTTGCGAGGTTGTTTCTGAGGCCTTGTGGTATTGGTCAGGTTGGTGGTTTTCAGAGGTTGTCAGTTCTCAAGTCTGCTGGTCATGGTCAATTGCTATTGGTTACCCAGGTGTGGAACAGGCCTGTGTCAGTAGGTTTCGGAATTGCTGTCAGGATCCTTCTTCCGGAAGTAACTGGGCAGATAGCTCTCGGGGAGATAGCTCTTCGAACCAAATGTGTGCTTGCCATTACTGGTGTTCCCTTTGAGGTTAATTAAGATTTTGAGTATTTTGATTGAGGTTGAATGCACAAAAATCTGTGAATGAATATTGACTGAAGTTGAATATCTAGTATCTGTATAGGTTCCATAATGTCTGTGCTGGGTAGTCCCAGATATAAAGGTTTCAGACTGGTTGATTGCTCTCTTAGATGGAGGTGTAAATTGAACTTTTTGAGCTGAACAATAGTTCCAGGCAGCTATCTCTATGTTTGTGTATTTTTCATAGCTCAGCCCAGCTGCCCCCTTTCTTTTAAAAGGTTTTGATAAGTCCAGGGTTTTGGTCCAGTATTGTAGAATATAAGGATTTTTGCTCAATCCTACGCTGAGCAGTGAGGCAGGTTTCTCACTAGGCAATAGTGAGTTGATAATCAGGATTGTAACATGTTAAATGCCTTATTAACTGCACATACCTCATTAATATTC
The DNA here is from genome assembly GCF_047496795.1 of Chiloscyllium punctatum. Taxonomy (NCBI): domain Eukaryota; kingdom Metazoa; phylum Chordata; class Chondrichthyes; order Orectolobiformes; family Hemiscylliidae; genus Chiloscyllium; species Chiloscyllium punctatum. The sequence continues at coordinate 42,972,309 of NC_092750.1, read as the reverse complement.
AGTTTTTTATCTTACCAAATGCATTGCACAAACATTGCAAATTCTTGGCATGGGCATCAGAGCAGGCACATGCTGACTTCAGCTTGCTGTTTGCTCTAAAGGATCTCCATAATGGACAACAGACAAAAGTATTCAGAGCATGGTTCATAGACATCGGCCCCACATAGCCCACAAACATTGGCATTAAACATGTGACAGCCTCTAATAACCCTCATGGCACATCTCCTAAACACTTACACTATGCTTATGCACCTCGGTGCTATACCCTGGGCTACATCTCAACCAGGCAAAAGTGAAGACTGCAGATGCTGGAAACCAGAGTTTAGATCAGAATGGTGCTGGAAAAGCACAGCAGGTCAGGCAGCATCTAAGGAGCAGGAAAATCGACGTTTTGGGCGAAGCCCTTCATCAGGAATGGAGATGTCAACCAGCAATACAATGATGTTTGTAAATACACTCAGAAACTTGCAACTAGATCATAGTCTGAAGCAGACTGTATCTCCACGCTCTGAGCTACCTTCCACTAGCCCCACCCTACCCTCCTATTTATCTCTCAGCCCCTGTCCCCTTCTTGATGAAGGGCTTATGCTTGAAACGTCATTTTCCCTGGTCCTCTGATGCTGCCTGACCTGCTGTGCTTTTCCAGTGCAACACTTTTTCACTCCAAAGATGTGCAGATTAGGTGGATTGGCTGTGGTAAATTGCTTGTAATGCCCAAGGATGTGTAGGTTAGGTGGATTAGTCATGGGAAATGCAGGATTACAGGGAAGAAGGTTGGGAAAGATAAGTCTGAGTGGGATGCTCTTCAGAGGGTCAGTGTGGACTCAATGGGCAGAATGGTCTGCTTCTGCACTTCAATGATGCTATGATTTTATGATTCTATCATTATCATCATTATCATCGGCAGTTCCTCGCAGACGAGGGTGACAATTTTGCGCTCTTAAGGTTCGTCCTTTGGTGGCTGTAAAGTCCAATGCAGCTTCCACAAACTCCGCCACACTTGGGGCAAAAGGTGGTCATGGGAAAGGCTAGAGGTGGGGTGTTAGTGTGGCAGCTCATTCCTTTCACTGTTTTTGTCTGGCTGCTGCCTTTTCCCAATGGCAAGTCTCAAGATGCCTGACCCATTCCCAGATGCTCCTTCTCTACTTTAGATGGTCTTGGGCACTGATTCCCAGGTGTCACACTTCACTAGTGAGGCCTTAAGGATATCACTGAAGTGTTTTCTCTGTCCACCTAGGCTCATCTGCTGTTTTGGAGCTGAGTTATGTTCTATGCTGTTTGCTGGTTGTCAGAGCCCACTCATTTCGAACCTACCTAGATAGCCACAGCATCCCTGCCTTGCAATACCTTGCCTTTTTGCACTTTGTTCCCTCAGTCAGAGATACTAGGCTCATAGTATTGCTGCATTGCTGTGCTGTTCAACACAGACACAAAGACAGGAGCTTGTCATGTTTGTCAACAGTTTTCAGACGACTCAAGGGAGATAGTCTTTGGTCAGGGGGTCTTGACATGAAAATCAATGGACAGCTTCTAATACCAGCACAGAGGCTTGGACATGGTCAGTCAAACATTTGCATCAATCAGAATCAGGATTCCTCTCCTCATAGCGGGTAAGGAGTTAAAAGCAGGCAGTAAATTATTTGTCTTGACTCTTTCTGCCTTACTGAGGGGTGTTTTCCTTCTGAAATGAGAGAGGCTAGTATTAAAGGAAATGGAAGTTGGTGGCACAGTTGTTATTTTGATTCAGGAATGGGCATCGCAGAGGACACGAGGGATTGATTAGTGGATTGGGATGGCTGACAGCAAGCAAGATGTTGCATCAATAGCAAGAGATGTACAGGGTAAGCCTTGATGAGAGTGAGGTATCAGGGAAAGGCATTTATGCTGATGAAATGGAGACGATTATTGACTTTGTCTTACGTTGCTGTGAGTTTATCCAGATGACTGAGACTGTACTGAGCCAGGTGGCACCTTGGTCCAGATTAGCACGGCCAGTGTAATGGCCTCCTCTGCTGACCGTAGGGGATTTCAGGCTCTACCACATTCTCAGCTGCAGTAGTCACATTCATATCTTCATCATCAATTCTAATAGAGGTGGAAGTTGTAGGTGGAACTGACTCGTTTAAGACTCTCTCCTTTATTGAAGTGAAATAATTGTCAGCTTTCAAGCTGTTACATCTTTTTGTCATCTGACGTACACTTTCAAAGATTCTCTTTATTTTAACAGTCCTCTATAATAATGAGAAACAAAACCTAGACTATTTTTGAATCCACTCCTTTATGCATATATAAAAAAACGCAATGCATCTAATTCAGTTTAATATGTGTATACATATATGTACACACACACACGCACACCTGGCGTCAAGGAGAGTATCATTTTCCTCGCGCTTTATTAGATTTTTCGGTCTTTTCAAAGGAATGCGTTTTAAAATTCATTTTAAAAAATATATATATTTTAACGCCTTTAAAGACCAACTTTCATTTAGGCGATCGGAAATATCTAAATTAAACATGATATTTATGACATCTTTATGATAAACATGAAGAGAAAGGGGCGGTGCTATTGAGTTGTTTTTGATCTCTTGTGGATTCGTGGTGCTGGAAGAGCACAGCAGTTCAGGCGGTTGTGTGGCAGTTCATTAAGAGCCTGCGAATTTGAGTTTTGTAATTTCTTGAATGGAGGCTGGGAGTGTGTACACGCAGGACCACACCATACAATAACTGAGGATCCAAATAATTATATTTTGACATAACAGAACAAAAATGTCTTTAGTTTGACGTATCCTTTATTTTTAACCGACTATGGTAAAACTTGAAGTGTAGTCATTTTTGTTCCCGATTTAAGAGACCCCAAAGTGAAAGTTAGCTTCTGCCTGAATCCGGCACTATGGCTAGGTACCTGTTCCACAAGTCATATCACTCAAAGTCATGAGAAAAACAGCACATTTTCACTTGTTGCTTAATCACTGGGGAAGGTGATATTGTTCGAAACAAAGTCTTACATCGGATGCGCAGAAACGTAGAGGGTTCATGTTGTGGCAGTAAAAGAAACACATACCGGTTTCTGTTGCACCGGGACGCTGACATTAAAAGGGTGCGCTGAGCACGGTCCTCAATATGTTTCGCAGTGTCCACGCACACGGGGAGGTGTTGCCGCTGGTTCATTGCCCCCGGGTGTATTGAAGGTGCAGAGCGCAGAGAGCCGGATGACGGTTGCAACTGCTATCCTATGTTTGGAGTGTGGGAGGTTGCAGGTTATGTAACCGGGGGAGTGCAGCGCTGCCTCAGGTGCCGCTTCGTGTGACGCGCGCGCGGGGCGGACGGCACGTGGTGCGAGCGCGTGCCTACTCACCCCCTCTCCCCACTCCCGCCGGCCGGCTGGCCGCGCGCCGTCCTTCAGCTCGCGCCGCGCCCACAGGTAGGTCTCGGCTGGTGCCGTAACGGTCGCTGCATCCCAACCGTAACGGTATTTGCTGTAAAATGTATCCTAGTTAAATGTGTGTCTCTCTTTTTATTTCTCCCCCCATCACCGTTTGCCGCAGCCTTTGGGTTCTCCCTCAGAGCGACGCCGGTCCTTCCGGAGTGAAACCTTTGAGAATCGGGGGGGGCAATAAAGGTTCAGTTCTCTTTTAATCTGTGAAGGCGCTGACCCAACGCGACTGTCGTTGAACTCGGCTGTTTTCAGGTTTGTGTTGATGTTGTTTCGGTGACAGTTGAGCATCCGGGGGGGATTTCTGGCTGTACCTGTAACCCCTACCACCCCGGTTATGGTGCAGCGTGGCTGGTGGAGGTGCAGTTCTTCCCCCCCCCCCCCCCGCCGCCACTGTTTGTGCTGCAAATGTTAAAAGGTCTGCATGTCCGAATCAAATGTTTTGACTTCTTGTTTTGCACGGAGTAAAAGACGATTTCGTTCTCTCTTTGGAGTAAACCTTCATTGGTGTAGTGGTAAAATGGAAGCTCTTCTCTGTCTGTCTTCTCTCTCCTCCACCCACCCAGCCCGATCATTTTGAGAAGGAGCCAGCAGGTTTGCAATCAGGAATTGGGAGTGGTGGGTTGCCTGCTTCGTAAATCAAAAACATGTAACTGTCAGGTTTAAGGGCACATGATTTTATCTTCAACCGAATGCTTTGGAACAGACTGCGATTTAACAACCTTTTAAACTCTCATTTTGATGCTTTGAAAGATCCTCGTCAGGTATGAATTTGGACTGAATTATGAATTACAGAGGGGTGAATTAATTTTTTTTCACATTTATCCCTTGTGCAGTTCATGAAAGGAGGCGTGTGAGGAGATTTGTGTCGCTGCCCCCCAAGAACCCCCTATATTTCTAGTTCAGAGAAATTGCCACTACATTGCTGCTTCCCTTACAGTACAATGGGAGTTATGTACTGACCTCCCAGCAGCGGTCATGACCGGGGACCCAAGATGTACCAGGAAATAGATAGGGCATGTTAGAAAGGCAAGGTCATGGTGATCATAGGGAACTTCAATATGCAGGCGGACTGGGTGAATAATGTTGCCAGTGGATCCAAAGAAAGGGAATTCACGGAATGCTTACAGGATGGCTTTTTGGAACAGCTTGTGATGGAGCCCACAAGGCTATTCTGCACTTAGTTATGTGTGATAAGCCAGACTTTAAAAAAGATCTTAAAGTAAGGGAACATTGGGGAGGCAGCGATCATAATATGGTAGAGTTCATTCTGCAGTTTGAAAGACAGAAGGCAAAATTTGATGTAATGGTTTTATAGTTAAATAAAGGTAATTTTTTTTTCACATTTATCCCTTGTGCAGTTCATGAAAGGAGGGGTGTGAGGAGATTTGTGTTGCTGCCCCCCACAGAACCCACTATATTTCTAGTTCAGAGAAATTGCCACTACATTGCTGCTTACCTTCTGTCTTTCAAACTGTAGACTGAACTCTACCATATTATGATCGCTGCCTCCCCAGTGTTCCCTTACTTTAAGATCTTTTTAAAGTCTGGCTTATTACACATAATTACAGGGGCATAAGAGAGGAACTAATGAAAATTGACTGGAAGCAGAGCCTATTGGGGAAGACAGTTGAGCAATGGCAGGAGTTTCTGGGTGTAATTGAGGACACAGTACAGAGGTTCATCCCAAAGGAAAAAAAGAGGTTATCTGGGGAGGGGTGAGACAGCCATGGCTGACAAAGGAAGTCAAGAAATGTATCAAAGAAAAACAGAGAGCCTATAAAGTGGCCAAGAGCACTGGGAAATCAGAAGATTGGGAAGACTACAAAAACAAACAGAGGATAACAAAGAGAGAAATAAGGAAGGAGAGGATCAAATATGAAGATAAGCAAGCTAGTAATATTAGAAATGATAGTAAAAGTTCATTTCAATATATAAGAAACAAACGAAGGCAAAAGTAGAAATTGGACCACTCCAAATTGATGCTGGAAGACTAGTGCTGGGAGATAAGGAAATATCTGAAGAACTTAATAAGTACTTTGTGTCAGTCTTCACAATGGAAGACATAAGTAATATCCCAACAATTAAGTAGAGTTGGAGGGCAGAGGTGAGTATGGTAGCCATTACGAAAAAGAAAGTGCAAGAAAAGCAAAAGGTCTAAAAATCGGTAAATCTCCTGGCCCCAATGGGCTACATTCTAGAGTTCTGAGAGACGTGGCTGAGGAAATAGTGGAGGCGCTGACTGTGATCATTGAAAAATCACTGGAGTCAGGGAAAATCCCAGATGATTGGAAAATTGCTGTTGTAACCCCCGGTTCAAGAAAGAATCAAGACAAAAGATGGAAAATTATAGGCCGATTAGCCTAAACTCAGTTGTAGGTAAAATTCTACAATGCATCGTTAAGGATGCGATTTCTAAATTCTTGGAAGTGCAGAGACTAAATCCGCATGGATTTAGTAAGGGTAGGTCGTGCCTGACCAACCTGTTAGAATTCTTTTGAAGAGGTAACAAGTAGCTTAGACCAGGGAAACCCAGTGGATGTCATCTAACTAGACTTCCAAAAGACCTTTGTTAAGGTGCCTCACGGGAGGCTGCTGAGAAAGGCAAGGGCCCATGGTGTTCGAGGTGAGCTACTGGCATGAACTGGGGGATTGGCTGTCTGACAGAAGGCAGAGAGTTTTAAAAGGTTCTTTTCGGAATGGCAGCTGGTGACAAGTGGGGTCCTGCAGGGTTCAGTGTTGGGGCTGCAGCTGTTCACTTCATATATTAATGATCTGGATGAAGCGACGGGAGCATTCTGGCGAAATTCGTCAATGATACAAAGTTAGGTGGACAGGCAGGTAGTGCTGAGGAGATGGGGAGGCTGCAGAAAAATGTACAGTTTAGGAGAGTGGTCTAGGCTGATAAAATTCAACATGAGCAAGTGTGAGGTCTTGCACTTTAGACAAAAGAATATAGGCATGGACTATTTTTAAACAGTTAGAAAATTCATTAAGCCAAAATACAAAGAGATCTGGGAGTGCTAGGATTCTCTAAAGATTGATTTGCAGGTGATTAAGAAAGCAAATGTAATGTTATCGTTTATCTCAAGAGGGTTGGAATATAAAAGCAGCGATATACTTCTGAGACTTTATAAAGCTCTAGTTAGGCCCCATTTAGAATACTGTGTCCAATTTTGGGTCCCACATCTCAGAAAGGACCTACTGGCACTGGAGCGTGTCCAGCGGAATTCACATGGATGATCCCTGGAATGGTAGGCCTAACATATGGTGATCAGCTGAGGATCCTGGGATTGTATTCATTAGAGTTTAGAAGGTTGAGGGGAGATCTAAAAGAAACGTACAAGATAATGCATGGCTTAGAAAGGGTGGATGCTGGGAAGTTGTTTCCATTAGGCGGGGAGCCTAGGACCTGGGGACATAACCTTTGAAATTAGAGGGGGTCAATTTAGAACAGAAATGAGGAGACATTTCTTCAGCCATAGAGTGGTGGGCCTATGGAATTCATTGCTATGGAGTACAGTAGAGGCTGGGACGTTGGGTATCTTCAAGGCAGAGATTGATCAATTCTTGCTCTCGCAAGGAATTAAGGGCTACAGGGAGAGAGTGAGTAAGTGGAATCAGCCATGATTAACTGGCAGAGTGGACTCGATGGGCCGAATGGCCTTGCTTCCACTCCTATGTCTAATGTTTTATAATCTACTATGCAGTCTACCTTTTTATTCTCCAAAGAAAGTGTCGATAGAAATATTCCCTGATTTCCAAAAATACAAATCAAGATTTTGAAACATTCATTAGACCTTACACCTTTGTTAACTATCGCTTGTTGTTCCTTACAATAAAACTTGTGCATCTCAGGAACCATTCTGAAACTTAATTTTTGTATTCAGTAGACAATAAGGCACTTAATAGGGTGGAGGAACAAAGATCTGGGAAAACGCATACATCCGTCACTGAGTATCATGGCAGGTATATAAAACCTCAGAGGTCTAACAAAGTACAGGCCTGTGGATGAATAGTATTCGGAAGCTGTGGATTTTCTTGAAAGTTTGAGATGTTACTCTCCACAGATGTCTCAGTTTGTTCCTCCTACAAGAGGAAAAATCTCAATGAATGCCCAGTTATTGCCACCGCTTGCATGCAATTAAAAACTTTAATATAGTGTCCCTCCTAATAGTTTGTATGGCACAGTGGGAGTCTCCCTAACTGAACCATGAAGCTGTGGGTTCAAGTTTTGCCTGCTTTAGAAGTGTGTCACAGCATATCTGAACAGTCTTATTTTAAAATATCTACAATTATCAGACATGATAGAACTCTAAAATTAAAATTACTGAAAGATTTTGATGAAAATGTGAAAAAACTATATCTACCTGAATCGGTCCACAGCAATGGGACATAATAAAATAGTCACTAATGAACCAATAAAGAATTTAAGAGAATTTTCCTTGTATAATGCTACATGGGCTTTTTAAGCAGATAAGTATCAACATGTTTGAGGGAACCTTGGAACAAACATGAGAGATGTGGAAGAATAAAAGGATAATGGTGAGAAATAGTATACTGGGCAAAAACTTGTCCTGAGTATGAGTACTGATGGGTGCATTTCTTTTTCTCAAGATTAGTTCTGGAAAAGCACAGTAGGTCAGGCAGCATCCGAGGAGCAGGAAAATTGGCATTTTGGGCAAAAACCCTTCATCAGGAATGAGACCTCTGATGCTGCCTGACCTGCTATGCTTTTCCAGCCCTATTCTAATTTTGACTCTAATCTCCCAACATCTGCAGTACCCACTTCCACCCAGCATTTCTTTTTAAGTTTGTGTGTAAAACATTCTGTATAATTATTTCACAATGTCAATGCATATCTATCCTGGACCTTCGATCAGTGACTCCATTAAATTGCTTGCCTGTACACCATCTTCTGATCAGCGCAGGCCAAACACCCATTTTCCTTCAAGTTAACGTATGTGTTGCCACTCAAAAATAATTATCGCAAACTTAAAATCCATGTTCAACAGAAAAAAATGTAGATGTCAAATAAACATTTACAGACTCCCTTTTAAAGGAATTATTAATTTTGTCTTTGTGCCTTTGCAGTATGTCAGCTACTCTAGAAAAACATTTCTTATCCCAGTTTAGGCTCAAAGTCATAAAGCACAGAAACAGATCCTTCAGCCGAACTCGTCTATGCAGATCAGGTTTCCTAAATGGAACTAATCCTATTTGCCTGTGTTTCATGATTATCCCTCTATACCCTTCTGATCCACATACCTGCCCAAATGTCTTTTAAATGTTGTAAATTTACCTGTCTCTACCCCTTTTTCTGACACAGCTCGTTCCAAATTCACGCTGTCCTCTGTGCTCCAGGTCCCTTTTAAATCTTTCCCCTCTCACTTTAAATCTATTCTCTCTAGTTTTGGACTCCTACATCCTGGGAAAGAGACCTTCGCTATTCACCTTATTTTTGCCTCAAGATTTTATGAGCCTCTATAAGGTCACCCCTCAGCATCCTATGCTCAAGAGCAAAAGGTCCCAGCCTATCCACCCTCTTCTGCCTCAAACCTTCCAGTCTCAGTCACATGCTTGTAAATCTTCGTGCACCCTTTCCAGTTTAGTAACTTTAGTTCCTATAGCAGGGTGACCAGAATTCTCTGCAGTACTCCAAATATGGCCTTAACAATGTCATGTACAGCTGGGATATGATGCCCCAACTCCTGAACTCGATGCTTTGACCAATGAAGACAACCATGCCAAATGCTTTCTTCACCCCCCTGTCTACCTATGATGCCACTTTCGAGAAACTACATACCTGCACCCCTACAGGTCTCTGTTCAACAACAATCCGCAGGACCCTACCAGTAACGGTATAAATACTACCCTGGTTTGTCTTGCCAAAATGCAAAACCTCACATTTATCTGAATTAAACTCCATCTGCCCTTCTTTATCTCAGTGGATCAAGATTGTGTTGTGTTCTTCACTGTACCACAAATTTTGGTCTCATCCACAAACTTAGTAACCATGCCTCCTATATTTTCATCCTGATAGTTGAAATAATTGAAGAACAGCAGTAGACCCAGCAATGATCTTTGAGGCATGCCGCTGGTCACAGGCCTCCAGTCTAAACAACGACCGTCTACCACCACCCTCTGTCTCCTACCACCAAGCCAATTTTGTATCCAATAGGCTAGCTCTCCTTGGATCTCCTGTGATCTAACCTTACTAAAGTCAATATAGACAATGTCTACTGCTCTGCCTTCACCTGTATTCTTAGTCACCTCTCCTGAATCCTCTAGCTCTGTGCCTGTTACCCTTACCGCATGTTGGTTGGGAGAGAAGAACAAGAAAGAGTTACTGAAGTTGCACAGGGTGGTAGTGTGACTGCACTTGGATTACTACGTGGGTTTGGAGCTCCATGCTTTTGGAAGGTTATACTCATTACAGATGGTACAATGAAGTATCACTAAATTTGTTCTTGGAATGGGTGTGCTGCTCTGTCATGAGATAGTAGGGAAATTAGGCCTATAGACTCTAGAGTTTAGAAGAATGTGAGGTGGTCTTGAGATCTGCTAGATTCTGAAGGACCATGATAGGGTCGAGACAGGTTGTTGCCTCACTAGCTAGAGGATCTATAACATGGGGGCGCAGTTTTGGAATTTAGCAATGATCATTTAGAATCTGGGTCATTGAATTTATAGATATTTTTGGACAAGGGAGTCTTGGGTTCCAGGGGCAGTCATGAAAGTGGAGTTGAGACCAGAATCATATTAGCCACAATCTTGTCAAATTGTAAAGCAGGCGTGAAGTGATGGACAGTCTATTCCTGGTATGTTCTGTTTCTGATTGAGATGATAAGTTTCTTCTCTTGATTTGTTAATTTTGGAATTCTTTACCACCAAGGGTTGGGATAGAGTTTAATTTGAATGAAGGTATTGTAATTTGATAAAACAAACAAGGGCAGGACTTGTACAATTAGGGTTATAGAACAGGGAGACCTTGGGGTTCAGGTACGTAGTTCTTTGAAGTTTGCATCACATGAAGACAGGATGGTTAAGAACGTGTTTAGCATATTTGTCTTTATTGCTCAGACCTTTTGAGAATAGGAGTATGGATTCTGTGTTGAGGTTGTAGAGGACATCGGTAAGGACTCTTCTGGAGTACTGTGTCCAGTTCTGGTCACCTTGTTATAAAAAGAATATTATTAAGCTGGAGAGAGTTCAGAAAAGATTTCAGGATGGTGCCAGGAATGGAGGGTTTGAGTTTGAGGAGAGGCTGGTTAGGCCTCCTTAATAGATCATCTTAGATGATCGTATGCGCCTTAATGAGCCACAGGATAGACCAAAAGGACATAGCACACAGTGAGGTACAGCCCTTCGCCCCACAATGTGCTGAGGATTAATCCTAATCTAAAATAAAATAACCTACGCACTTCTCAATTTACTGCTGTCCATGTGAATGTCCCGCAGTCACTTGAATGTCCCTAGTGACTCTGCTGCCACCATCATCGCTGACGGTGCATGGAATGCGTTCACAACTCTCTGCGTAAAGAACCCACCTCTGACATCTCCTCTATACCTTTCTCCTAACATCTTAAAACTGTGACCCCTCATGGCAGTCAGTCCTGCCCTGGGGTAAAGTCTCTGGCCATTCATGCTTCTCATTACCTTGTATACCTTGATCAGGTCACCTCGCTTCCTCCTCTTCTTCAGAGAGAAAAGTCCGAGTTTAGTCAACCTCTGTTCGTAAGCCAAGCCCTCCAGTCCAGGCAGCATCCTGGTAAACCTTCTTTGCACCCTCTCCAAAGCCTCCGCATTTTTGCTGTAATTGGGTGACCAGAACTGAACGCAATTTTCCCAGTGTGGGCTTGCCAGATTTTTGTAGAGCTGCAACAAACCTCGTGGCTCTTAAACTCGATCCCCCTGTTAATGATTGGAGGAGAGGTAAAATGGGATCGTATAGTCATTTGACAATACTGTTAACAGTAGAAAGTGGTGTTCAGTAAAATGTAGAAGAAATAAGTTTTTTTCCAAAAGGAAAGAACAAATAGTACTAGTGGATCTCCATGAATCAATAAAGACATAAGGGAACATTCAATGATTTTAAAAAGCATATAGGCACCTCAGTTACAAAGGGATGTTTTCGACAGGGATAGGACCATTCCAAGATAGATAACAAAGTACTATTGATAGTAATTGATGTAGAGATGTTCAAGTCTGAAGAATTTCAAAAAATTGAGGACAAATGAAGTTTGCTGAAATTATTTAAAGGTGCAAATAAGAGGTAAGTGGGTTTGATTTAATTGACTTCATTGGAGAGGTGGGTTATGGGTGACCAGGACTTGGAATAAAGTATTCATAGATTTTTATCACTCAAAGAATAGATGGATTGGAAAGGAGTGTAAGAGCACTGTTGCTAAAAGACAGGATCAGAGTGGATCATTGTTTAAAGCTTCTAGATGGCGAATACGTTTGGGCGGAACTAAGACAAAATGGGCAGGAAACATTGGTGTAAGTTGTTTATAGGCCACCAAACTGTAGTGGTAATGTTTGCAAGATATAAATCAAGAAGTTACACATGCAAGTAATGTGATTTTATAAAGTAAGAAATGACGTCTTTATATATACACTGGGTGAATCTGATTAGAGTCATAGAGATGTACAGCATGGAAACAGACCCTTCAGACCAACCTGTCCATACCGACCAGATATCCCAACCCAATCTAGTCCCACCTGCCAGCACCCAGCCTATATCCCTCCAAACCCTTCCTATTCCTACACCCATCCAAATGCCTCTTAAATGTTGCAATTGTACCAGCCTCCACCACATCCTCTGGCAGCTCATTTCATACACATACCACCCTCTGCGTGAAAACGTTGCCCCTTAGGTCTCTTTTATATCTTTCCCCTCTCACCCTATGCCCTCTAGTCTGGACTCCCTGACCCCAGGGAAAAGACTTTGTCTATTTATCCTATTCATGCCCCTCATAATTTTGTAAATCTCTATAAGGTCACCCCTCAGCCTTAAACGCTCCAGGGAAAACAGTCCCAGCCTGTTCAGCCCCTCCCTGTAGCTCAACTCCTCCAACCCTGACAACATCCTTGTAAATCTTTTCTGAACCCTTTCAAGTTTCACAACATCCTTCCAATAGGAAGGAGACCAGAATTGCTTGCAATATTCCAACAGTGGCCTAACCAATGTCCTGTATAGCTGCAACATGACCTCCCAACTCCTGTACTCAATACTCTGACCAATAAAGGAAAGCCTACCAAACGCCACCTTCACTATCCTATCTACCTGCGACTCCACTTTCAAGGAGCTATGAACCTGCACTCCAAGGTCTGTTTGTTCAGCAACACTCCCTAGGACCTTACCATTAAGTGTATAATTCCTGCTAAGATGTGTCTTCCCAAAAAGGAACACCTTGCATTTATCTGAATTAAACTCCATCTGCCACTTCTCAGCCCATTGGCCCATCTGGTCCAGATCCTGTTGTAATCTGAGGTAATCCTCTTCGCTGTCCACTACACCTCCAATAATGCGGTCGATGGTGTGTTCCTAAAGTGTGCGTGGGTGTCTGAATCAATACATTGAGAAACCAACTAGAGATTGGGATATCTTGTATTATGTCATCTGATGGGGTTAATCCATTATCTTGCTGTAAAGGAATCATTAGGAAATGTGACCCCCAATATGACAAGAGTTTTACATTAAGTTTGAAAGTGATTTAGTTTATTCTGAAATAAAAGTCCTAAATCTGAACAGAGGGAACTGAAGGTATGAAGGGTGAGTTGGCTGTGGTTTTGGAAATACATTTAAATATTTGAGAGACAATGTCTAGTATTTTTAGTGGTAGTATATGGTCTTCTAATAGATCTACATTCTTCTAAGGCACAAAACCCAACAGGAAAGGTGGATCCACTGTACTTAACAAAAATGAATACAATTTTTAAATCAAAAGAAGTGGCTTATGACAATGTCAGTAAATGATAAGGCTGAGGATTGGAATCAATTTAGAATCCAGCAAACAATGACTAAGAAACTAACAAAGGGAAAAGAGAACATGGGTGCAAGCAACTAAATTTAAAGATAGATGATAAAAACATCTTTATGTATATGGAAAGGAAAAGATGTTAGTCCTTTACAGGTGAAAAATTAATTCATAATAGAGAACAAATGCTGGAGAAGCTAAAATGCTTTGTGCTCCTCTTCAGTGAGGAAGGTACAGAAAGTCTTCCAGAATGAGTCAAGGTTAAAAATCACACAGCATCAGGTTATAGTCCAACAGGTTTATTTGGAAGCACACTAGCTTTCGGAGTGCCGCTCCTTCATCAGGCATTGTTCTGAAAGCTAGTGTGCTTCCAATTGGACTATAACCTGGTGCTGTGAGATTTTTAACTTTGTACACCCCAGTCCAGCACTGGCATCTCCAAAGAATGAGTCAAGGAAATGTGAAACTGAAAAGTTTGCATTAATAATGTGGTCTAAAATAATCATTTTTCTGACTGGATTGATGAATCTTGTGGGTTAGATAAAATGCATACCAGAATATTAAGAGATGACTAAAAGAATGAATATTTTTTCTAAATTCTGGAAAGTTTCCTTGAGACTGGAAAGTAGCTAATGTAACCAAGACTCTGTTACTTAGTAATTGAGAGAGGAAACAGAACTATAGACCTATTAGTTTGACTTCAGTAGTATTTAAAATATTAATTTATAAAAAGTGTGATAACAAAGCACTTAAATAATTGAACAGAATCAGCATGGATTTATGAAAAGGAAATCATGTTTGACAAACAGCACCTTTTTTAGGATGTAAAAAGAGAACCTATGGTTGTGGTGCATTTGAAATTTCAGAAGGCTTTTATTAAAATTCCATACAAGCTCGTAAATAACATTATAGCACATGGAATTGGGGCAAATGCACTGCTAATGGATGGAGAATTGGTCAATAGACAGAAAGCAGTCAGGATAAACCAGCCAATCTCAAGATGGCAGATTATTATCAGTGAAGTACTACAAGGATCTGTGTTTGGGTATGTGGCCAAATTGCAATTTTTACAAATTTGTTCAGGATACAAAATTAGGTGCAAATGGGAGTTGTGAAGAGGTTGCATGGAGTCTTCAAGGAAATTTAGCAGGCTAAGTGAATGGACAAGAACATGACAGATGGAATATAATGAGAATAAGAGAAGTTATCCACTTTGGTAGAAAAAAGAACAATGCAGAGTATTTTTCAAATAGTGCAAGGTTAGAAAGTGTTGATTTCCAAAGTGACTTGGGTATTTTTGTTCTTGACTCACTGAAGCTAGCATGCAGTTACAGCAAGAAATTAGAAAGGCATATGATTTGTTGGCTTTCATTATAAGGGAATTTGAGTACAAGAGGAAATATGTCTTGCTGCACTTATATTGAGCCTGGGTGAGAATGCAGCTGGAGTTTTGTGTGCAGTTTGGTCCCCTTATCCAAGGAAGGATGTTCCTGCTGTAGAGGGATTACATCAAGGAGTTCACCAGACTTATCCCCAGAATGGTAGGATTGCTATTTGGAGAAATTGACTAGATTGCCCGTATATTGCCAGAAATTTCAGAGACGTGATTTCATTGAAAGTTACAAAATTCTTAGCAGGAATAGGTTTGGGATCTTTCACTTTGCCGGTGACTCTAAAATCAGGGAACACAATCTCCCAGAAATGGGGCAGGCCAGTTAAGACTGAGAAGATTAATTTACTCAAGAATGTGAACTTTTAAACTTTTGTATTAATTTGATAATATAGTGTATTGGGATATAAATACATAAAGGTGAGCTACAGAATAACAAGATCAAATGTCACACCTGGAAGATGTGGTAGGATTTTTAAAAATTTAATTTTTTACTAATGTTTGAAAATGTTTGAATTTGCATGAACTTTAACTGGATCAATTGTAATTTTCCTGGGAAATAAATGCCAGTACAACTTGGCAACCTTTTTCCTGCAACCAATACCATCAGGAAAATAACGTGGCTGGCCGACAGCAGAGAGTGCTACAGACAGAAAGGAGAACGATAAACAGAGCTTAAGGGTGAATCTGATCAGTGAACAGAGGAAGACACAAGGAAAAGGTAGACAGCAACTCTGTGCAAAGAGGTTTTGTTGTCAGAAAAGGATACGGGAATGCTTTGACATACTCTGGAAGTTGGTTAAGAAATTCTTAAATCAGAGAAGCTGCGTGCATAGCTTGGCGATGCTAAAGGACTGCATGTTGTAAAGGTAGCTTTGAACTGAGATGTTTTTAGTCAGTTAAAAACGAACTCCAAAGCTGCACCATTAGGATTATTGTGACTTGAGAGACACCTAGTTCATAGATTAAAAATACAGTGCTGGAGAAACTCAGCAGGTCTGCCAGCATTTGTAGAGAGAAACAAAGTTAACATTTGAGTCCAATGTGACTCCTTTAACAGGTTTCTAGAAATGTGTATTGCCTAAAGTGGTTGTACTTGTGAAACTGAAAGATGAAAGCTGTTTCCTGATAGGACTCTGCATGAATAAAGAAAAGCATATTGTAAAGCTGTACAACTATTTGTGCTGAGCACTGAGATTGCAAAATATATCATTGTAATGGCTAATGTGAAATTTACTGTTTTGAGGTTTAGTAGTTATGTTATTCTGAATGTGAAAGTTACAACAAGTGGAATTTTGTTTAGTAATTTCTTCATGGTGTTATTAACAAATGTGATTTATTTTGGTTTACAGTTGCCTCACCGGGATAGTAACTCAAAGAAACGCAAGATTTTATTTCTAGACTGGTCTCCTCGGAGTTTGCAACAATACCAAAAAAAATTGAATTATCAATGACTCGGGATCATACAACAAGATTGCACATACACGAAAGTCAATGTCAACTAAACATCTGAAGAAGTCATACTGGGTTTAAAACGTCAACTTTGTTTCTGTCACTCTGTTGTTGCAGGAGCTGCCAAATGGGACTAGATTAATTTATGATATTTGGTTCGCATGGACGAGTTGGACAAGGGTCTGTTTTCGTGCAGTACGTCTTTATGACTCTATCACCTGTATTTGTCCAACATTCTTTTTGTTTCAGATTACAATATCTGCAGCATTTATCTTGTTAACTAAACGTTATGTAATCAGCTAATACACTAAACTGCAGATCATTGCCTTCATAACATGAACGAAACCTTTTATACTTTATAGCGCACTTGGTAGAATTTTAGTCTTTACAACAACCGGTACAAGACCCACTCTGAGCAGTACCTTTTTGCTGATCGTGCTAGAGTGAATTTTCCAGTGTTTTTAAATTTCCCAATTCCCTGTTTGAGAAGATCTGAGCTGCCACCGGTATACTTCCTGATGAGAATGTTTTCTCTTTGCTCTTTGGATCAGCTGTTGCCTTTCTGTCTCTTCCTCTTTCGAGGGCCTTTGACTTGATGAGCCTGGTTACATTAAGGCCAGTTACTACTTCCTTTTATCTACTGGTGTTAAAAATGGCACCCTGTTTTGAACATGGCTTAATCTGGGCTCCTGGACAACTAGGTTCTTCTGCTCCGATTTACTTCGCGTTCAAAGTAGACTGTTTAAAACAACCGTCCTATCAAGCCTTGCATTAATGAGACGGAATAAATTTGAAAAGTAGGGAGGTTATACCAAAAATAAAGAAATGTCTGAAGTTCTGGTTGCCATATTAAAAAGATGTTAAGGATTACAAAGATGATACCAGAAATATTATATATGTCAAGATAATATTAACAGACTGATATCTTCTTGAAAGAAGGATGACCTAAAAGATTTGTTTAAAATTCTGGGAGGTTGGTGGGGTAGGGTGCTGAAGTGTTGTAAGATGCCAGAAATTTAATTGGCCTGGTTCGCTGTGTTCTGAGTTCTCAACAGGGCGGCAATTTTAGCGCCTCCTGTTCACTCCATCTCCAGAAGCATCCTAAATCTACGAAAATCAATGGATATGGCGCTGGAGAAGCACAGCAGGTCAGACAGCATCGGAGGAGTAGAAAAGTGGACTCTTCGGGCCCAGACACTATTTGCTGTACATCTATTGACACTGGTTTCCGGAGCCTGAAGTCCTTACTGTCTCCTTAATCTACTAAAGCCTCGTATTTGATTACCTAATCCAAGTCTTTATTTAGGTTTGATTGGACGCCATATAAATGTATTTTCAGCATTGAAGGTCCTGCCTTATTGCACCGCCTCATTCATGTAACTACCGTTGGGGAAAATTATTTTCCAGCCATACCAGTTTACTGCTGAGCAATGTGATTTACACAGAGGAACTGTGTACACAGGATAAGTTGTAAGTCAATGATTTAAAGGAAATTCATGACACTGCTGTTACGTGTAGTTTTGAACTATTGAAGGACGGAAAGAGCATATGAATAATACATTTCAGAAGTTTCTGTAAAGAACTGTTTCGAACTAGCCATATGTCCTGCTCTGACAGTTCTGAACATGGATAAGTTTTAATAACCATATCAATTGTCACTTTATGAAGAAACAATTCGCAAACGTTGGAACACAGCGTGTGGATCGCGGACGTCTGTTTGAGATTAGATCTATATTTTCATCCGCTTCGGTTGAAAAATTTCCCCATTTAGACGAGTACATTGATGCTGGTTGAGAAAGCTCCAGTAAAACTGACAATAGGTGACTATAAATCTTTTCAGTCGCCTAGCAACTAATACAATGAAATTGTAAGTGGAAAAGGAATCGGTGACAGTCATTGTAATGGTTTACAACCGCAAATCCCGCATTTCTTAAAGCATGCCTCAGCTTTAAAAATTACACCACTACTTGTTTACGAGGTCTCTCCATTCTTAATAGTTTACCAATAGGTAACCGTTATGCAACGCAATAGTGCAGGTTATCTAACAAAAGATGAGGAAAAATAATTCCTAGAATTTTTTTCACAATTTACTCTTGGCTACTTTTTTTTATTGAAAGCAATTGTAACACTTTACCGAAAACGTGAGGCAATCAAAAGGTACAACTGACATTTTCACTATTGCTTTAATGTTGCCTTTGTATATTAAGGTTTTATCTTTCATTCCCACGGTGCAATACGTCTGACGACCTAAGCACGTGACTTGACTTTTGGTCCGGCTGTTGCCTTAATTTAATTTAAATAATTATAAATCATTACATGGGTGTAACATATGTAATGAAGCGATTGATGGGAGCGCTTTTGGAGACGTTTTAAAACAATAATTGTCGTTTTAAAGATCGTTGCAATGTGTGCGAACTGTATTTCGATTACAAATCGCTATTAGCGTTTGCAGAACAAATGTCGATTTGTGGAGAAGTGTTGTATTTTTAAGGAGTCGAATGTGACACATTTTGACTTCAACTTTAATCCATTTTCATATTATTCTGGCTTAATTTTTCTACATTGAAATGGAATTTCTTGGATTCATTTAATCGCTTAAACCTTAAAGGCTTTTCGTTTTTTTTTAAACGCCTTGCACCTTTATCTCGACAATGTGGACTATTTCAAAACCCAAATCCTCTCAGTCATCAAAATTGCTATTGTAACTGGGAAGGCCCCTTTAAGCACTTCTGAGCTCCAGATATTCTGGAATGATGAAGAGAGTCAGAAAGGGACACCTGTCTTTTCCTAACGCAGACCCTTCGAATCCACTTAAAACTGCTGTAATCGCCACTGATGTTGCTCCTGCCCTAACGCTTTGTATCCTGTTGCACCTTTGGTAGGAACCTAGAATTTATTATCTCGAATTTTTATTCGATTATTAATATTGCATAATGGTTTGTGCTTTTCAAAGCTTCCTTCTGTCCGTTCTTGTCTAAACGATTTAAGCTCCCTGTTCTAATTATTCATGTCTCAGGACTCGGGTGTGGATCCCATTATTGTTCGGTCCCTCTTGCAATTTTAAAATAGCTGGGAGGAGGTGTATTTTTGGTGTAGTCTGTTTACAGTTTTGAACCGGTTAAGCCATCTTTAGGTTATTGATATAAAGAACTTCTCTTTATCTGGTTCACTTGAAGATCAGCTTTTTACTCCTTGCTTTTCTGTTGTTTCCAGGAGAAGCAGTTTTCCGTTATCTCAAATTGATTTAAAGTGATCAAAAAGAGCACAAGCTGAATTCTGTGTGTTTAAAGCAAACTGCAACACCAAATCTAAAATTAAAACGCTCCAGCTGGTGAATACTGTTGCCACTCAGTTACAGGGGCGGGATGAGTGACCGGAAGACAGGGAATTTCCATTCACAATATTGTCGAGAACTGGTGGGGTACGCGAGCGCCACTCTCAGGATCTGTGGTTACGCAGTCGGCTATATTTTTTCTCTCTTTAGTATTAGTACTAACAGAGCTCTTTGACTAAGCGACACTGACCTACTTTGACATGTTCAATCGTAGCTCGAAAAAGCGAAACTCTAGCAGATGGGTGAGTATGTTGGGTTGAACTATGTTGTGTTATCGGGCATTCCGTTTCACCTTGCGTGCGAGTGTCTTGTGCTAACCTTCCTCTCACCCCCAATCGCGGACATAACCGAAACTGAAATATCCTGCAAAGATTAGGAAGTTGTCTGGTTACAGTGCAAGGTCGTCACTGTAACCAGACTGGCCTGTTTGTTTTTGGAGATCGGGGCGCGCACGTCAGATTTGAGAACCATGCAACAGGGATGGGCTGCATAGAGAGCGACTGTTCGAACCTGCTGCTCTACCTTGCTGTTCTGCTTGCGCTAGCAAGTTGTTAACGCCATGGTGTGAACCTTTTATGTGCTCACCTTTCACTAGTTTGCTTTTGTATATTCGGTTAATGGGCATGAAATGCGAATCAAGTTCTAAGAACTGGCAGTTGATTAGGGAATAGTACAGTACGTCAATCAAAGAGCGCTGTCTGGGACTGCTTCAATTGTGAATTGTAATGATCCCATTAAGATGTCTGGGAAGCGGAAAGAGATCCCATTGCGCGCACAGTACGTGCAAATTGTATTTTTTGAGATGTGATTACATTATTCTTGCTAAGTTTTCACTCTTGCTGCGAGTTTCTTAAAAGCAAATGCTTTTTTTATTAGAACATACCGTCAGTACACATGTTTGTCACGTATAATATGTTAAAGTCAGAATTTGTAAAGGGCCTTTTGAATTTTGGAAGACTATTTTTCAAGAAAAGTTCGAAAACACGATTCCTATAATGAGATTCCATGCACAGTTTCGCACCTTACGTTGTGACAAAATTCCCTTTCAAGTCTCTATTACATTCATTAATCTAATTAGCCTTTCAAGATGGAGTCCTTGAAATTGAGGATTATTAGTCAATATGTAGCAAACGGAGGAAAGAGGTTTAAATAGTCCAAATTGAACGCGTATATAGAATTTAAAACTAAGACGATAGGAACCTCAATCGTGAGCGAATCTTTCCTCAATTTTGGCTAAAAGAAATTGTTGCTACTAACGTGGTTATGGTAGTGACTTCAAGAAGCCCATTTTGCAGGTCATTTACTTCAGAGCGTGGTGGTTAGTTAATTTTTTTGAAAAAGTTTTTATGTTTAATGGAGGAATCAATTTCACTTGTGTCTTAATATTTTGCACCCTAAGTTAAAATGAGTTTGCTTTGTTGAACTCTTTGAATTAATCTGTCTAGCTAAATGGCTGTATATTTGCTCTGAATTTCCATAATCTTTCATTTTCTGGTGAAAAATCTTAGTTGTTGAATATTGCCATTTGTAGCTAAAATTTAGCAGAACTTCGATTCATAGATGTATACAGCACAGAAACCGACCCTTCAGTCCAACTTGTCCATGCCGACCAGCTATCCTAAATTAATCTAGTCTCGTTTGGCAGCATTTGGCACATATCTGTCTAAACCATTCCTATTCATACACCCATCTAGATGCCTTCTCCAGCCCTCGTCCACTTCCTCTGGCAGTTCATTCCATACACGAACCACCCTCTGCGTGAAAAGGTTGCCCCTCGCGTCCCTTTTAAATCTTGCCTCTCTCATCTTAAACCTATGCCTTTGAATTTTGGATTCCACTACCCTGGGGAGAAAAACCTCTATTTACCCTATCCATGCCCCTGGTCATTTTATAAATTTCTAAAAGGTCACCGGTCACTCTCCAGAAAATAACCTCAGTCTATCCAGCCTCATCTTACAGCTCAAACCTTCCAACCCTGGTAACATCCTTGTAAATCTTTTGTGAACTCTTTGAAGTTTCCCAGCATCTTTTTATAGTAAAGGAACCAGAAGTGCATGCAATATTCCAATAATGGCCTAACCCATGTCCTGTGCAGCTGTAACATGACCTTCCATGGAATCCTACAGTGTGGAAACAGGCCATTTAGAACATAGAAAAGTACAGCATAGAACAGGCCCTTTGGCCCACGATGTTGTGTCAAGGTTTACCCCTAATGTAAAATATAATAATTTAACCTATGCACCCCTCAACTTACTGCTATCCATGTGCATGTCCAGCAGTCACCTAAATGTCCCTAATGACTCTGCTTTCACCACCACAGTTGGCAACGCATTCCATGCATTCAAAACTCTCTGCGTAAAGAACATACCTCTGATGTCTCCTTATACCTTTCTCCAAATATCTTAAAACTATGACCCCTCGTACCAGTCAATCCTGCCCTGGGGAGAAGTCTCTGGCTATTGACTCTATCCATGCCTCCCATTATCATGTATACCTCAATCAGGTCTCCTCTGTTCCTCCTCCTCTCCAGAGAGAAAAGTCCAAGCTTATTCAATCTTTCTTCATAAGGCTAGCCCTCCAGTCCAGGCAGCATCCTTGTAAACCTTCTCCAAAGCCTCTGTTATCTTTCCTATAATATGGCAACCAGAACTGGACACAATACTACAAGTGTGGTCTCACCAGGGACTGTAGAGCTGTAGCAAAACCTCGCAGCTATTAAACTCGATCCCTCTGTTAATGAAAGCTAAAACACCATATGCTTTATTAACAACCCAATCCACTTGAGTGGCAACTTTGAGGGATCTATGTACTTGCACACTAAGCTCCCTCTGTTCCTCCACACTGCCAAGAATTCTGTCTTTAATCCTATACTCAGCATTTGCATTCAACCTTCCAAAATGCATCACTTTGCATTTATCCAGATTGAACTCCATCTGAAATTTCTCAGCCCAGCTGTGCATCCTGTCTGTCACGCTGCAGCCTGCAATGGCCCTTGATACTATCAATGGTACTTCCAACCTTTGTGTCATCTGCAAATTTACTAACCCACCCCTCCACCACCTCATCCAAGTCATTTATAAAAACTACAAAGAGCAGAGGCCCAAGAACAGAGCCCTGCGGAACCCCACTCAACACTGACCTCCAGTCACAATACTTTCCATCTACAACTACTCTCTGCCTTCTGTCAACCAACCAATTCTGAATCCAGATAGCCAAATCTCCCTGTATCCCATGCTTCCTCCCTACCAAGGGGAACCTTATCAAATGCCTTGCTGAAGTCCATATACACCACATCCACTGCTCCATCTTCATCGACCTGTCTTGTTACCTCCTCAAAGAACTCAATAGGATTTCAGAGGCATGACCTGCCCCTCACAAAGTCATGCTGACTGCCTTTAATCACTCTATGCTTTGCCAAATAGTTATAAATCCTGTCCCTCAGAATTCTTTCCAAAACTTTGCTGACCACAAACTTGAGACTGACTGGTCTGTAATTGCCAGGGATTTCCCTATTACCCTTTTTGAAAAGAAGAAAAAACATGGAGCGTGAGGAGGCAAATATCCTTGCCAGCAGCTTAGTAAACTCCTTTCTCACTTCCCGGAGCAGCCTAGGAGAAATCTGGCCTGGCCCTGGGGATTTATCAATCTTAATGTTTTCCAAAATTTCCAGCACATGAACTTCATCAAACCCGATCTAGTCAAGCCTGTATCCCAGCTCCTCAAAGTTTTTATTCACAACAATGTCCCTTTTCTTAGTGAAAACCGAAGCAAAAATCTCATTTAGACCTTCCCTTATCTGCTCATACTCCACGCACAAGTTCCCTCTGCTATCCCTGATCGGCCCTACTTTTTTTCCTGATCATTCTCTTATTCCTCACGTATGAGTAAAATGCCTTTGGGTTCTCCCTAATCCTTCTTGCCAAGCTTTTTTCATGCCCCCTCCTGCTTCTCCTCAGACCCTTTCTGAGCTCTTTTCTAGCAAGCCTGTAATCCTCTAAAGCTGTGCTAGATCCTTGCTTCCTCCACCTTATGTAAGCTGCCTTCTTGCCTTTGACGAGAAGCTCCTTTGTTCTCTTCACCCAAGGTTCCTTAATCTTACCCCATCTTAACTGTCTCAGAGGAACAAATTTGTGTATCACTCGCAACAACTGCTCCTTAAATAGTCTCCACATGCCTGCTGTGCCCTTTCTGTGGAACAATTGCTCCCAGTCTGTACTCCCCAACTCATGTCTGATAGCGTCATAATTTCCTTTTCCCCAATTAAATCTCTGCCCTCGGTAACTGCTCCTTTCCCTCTCCAAGGCTATGATAAACGTGAGGCAGTTGTGGTCACTGTCACCAGTGTTCTCCCACCGCGCGATCTGACACCTGTCCTGGCTCATTGCCGAGCACCAAATCCAAAATGGCCTCTTCCCCTCGTCGGTCTGTCTACATACTGAATAAGGAAACCCTACTGAACACACCTGACAAAAATCGCTCCAACCAAACCATCTGCACTTACAAGGTTCCAATCGATATTGGGAAAATTGAAATTACTCATAGCAACAACCCTGCTACATCTGCATTTTTCCAGAATCTGCCCGCCTATGAGTTCTTCAATCTTTCTAGTGCTATTAGGTGGTCTGTAGAAAATCCCAATGCAGTGTCTGTTCCCTTGCTGTTCCTAACTTCCACCCAAACTGACTCAGTAGATAAACCTTCCTCAACAAGCTTCATTTCTGTTGTTGTGATGCACTCTCAGATTAGTAATGCTACACCCCCTTCCTCTTTTTCCACCCTCCCTGTTCTTTTTAAGCATTCTAAACCCTGGAACATCAAGGAGCCATTCCTGCCCCTGTGACACCCACATCTCCGTTATGGCCACAACATCATAGTCCCAAGTACTGATCCATGCTTTAAGTTTGTCACTCTTATTTCTGACATTCCTTGCATTAAAGCAGACACAATTTAACCGATCCCTTTGTTTCATCTCGTGAGAAACCTTCCCGATTAGATTCACTACATCTTGTCACTGCCTCATCTGCAACTGTCCCCATCTCAAAAATGTGGCTCCGATTTCCACCCCCCTGTCAAACTAGTTTAAACCCTCCCGAATCACATGAGCGAATCACATGAGCAAATCTCCCACCCAGGACATTTGTGCCTCTCCAGTTCAGGTGCAACCTGTCCTTCATGTACAGGTCCCACCTTTCCCAGAAGGTATCCCAATGGACTAGGTATCTGAAGCCCTCCCTCCTGCACCAGCCTCGCAGCCATGTGTTAAGCTGTATTTGCTACTGTTCCTCACTTCACTATCTCATGGCACTGGTAGCAAACCTGAGATCACCACTCTACTTGTCCTGCTCTTCAGCTTCCAACCTAACTCTGTAGTCTTTTTTTTTCAGATCCTCAATCCATTTCCTGGCTATATCATTGGTACCAACATGTACCATGATTTCTGGCTGCTCACCCTCCCCCTTTCATTTGGCGCAACAAGTCCACACCAACCCTCTGTAGAATAACCCACCCAGACTCATTCCCCCATTCCAAAACTCTACATTAACCTCTGGCCAGTGCACCTAATCCACACATCCCTGAACACTCTGGGCAACTTAGGATGGCCAATTCACCGAGCCTGCACATCTTTGGATTGTGGAAGGAAGCTGGAACACCCAGAGGAAACCGTCACAGATACAGAATGTGCAAACTCTGCACAGCCAGTTGCCCGAGGCAGGAATCAAACCCGGATTCTTAACACCGAGGCAGCAGTGCTAACCACTGAGTCACCATGCCGCCCAGCTCCTATACACAATGCACTGACCAAAGAAGGCAAGCACACCAAATGCCACCTTCACTATCCTATTTAACTGCGACTCTACTTTCAAGGAACTATGAATCTGCAACTCATGTGAACTCTTTTCATTAGTATTTGCTGTTATTGCATGACTTCTTAAAATTATTAATATTTAAAATCCATTCTGTATTTATTTTCCTGATTTTTATTTCTACTTCTCAGGAAATAATAAATTCCTTCCTTTTGTACCTTTTTCATTAATGGGGTCAAGGCTAAGTAATGTCACAAGAGCTATGTTCTTAGATGACACTAATCTAATTGTCTTGAGGTACAGGGTAGTGATATTTGTTCATGACAAGTCCATTTTTGGTTTAAGAAATACAATGTGGGAAGAGGTTATTCAGCCTGTTGTGCTCTCTTTAAGAAAGCAAAGCAAACAATCCCACTCCCTTCCTTGTCTCTCCAGCTCTGCTGGAGTACCCAAATCACATCACCTCCCTCTACGCGTCCCATCCCTCCTAATTATCCTTTTCTTATGTCTATGCCTATAGAAGACTTTGGATTCCCTTTTTGTTAGTAACTAATTTCTTCATTCTTTCTTTACACCTTATACTTTGAATTATGCTTTCCAACTCTTTGTTGTAATCATCCAAGGAGTGTTGACCTTGCTTGTCCAACCTTTCTCTTGCCGCGCCCCCCACCCCCCCCCCCCCCAAACTCCCATAATGAATCTTGTTATGACCTACCTATCACATTGTAGGTAGGTAGTTATTTTCTCATATTCCATATAATTCTACATATTTTCAATTTACCTGAGCAATGTTTATTGCCACTCCATTTAAATTGGCTTTCCTTCAATAATGTTTTTACTGTAAATTGTTATGGAAACATTAACCTCATTGTATTATGACCACTATTCTGTAAATGTTCCCTTATTGTCACTTAGTCCACTTCGTTTTTCAGAGTGAGATCTGGCACAGAAACATATTGACATGACCACTATTAAAAATATTTTCCTCTTTGGCCTATACAGTTATGTTCCCAGCTTAATTAACGATAATTATAGCGCCTCCCACCCTCATTATCTCTACTTTATAATGTTTGCATGTCTCTTCAATTTCCCTGCAAGTTTCCTTCCTTACATTTCTCCTATTAATCTGTGGTCAGTATGCTTTCACATTTAGCACCTTTCACAATCTTGAGATGTTCTAAAATGCCTCACAGCCAATCATGTAATTTTGAAGTGTTTTTGTAATGTAGAGAATGATCATGATCACTTGGGGTTATGAAACTTAAATGCAATTCAATCAATTAAAAGGGTAGCTTTTTGCTAATGAAGGTCTGTTTAATATTCTGTTTTTTAGCCTCTACTAAATTAATGCAATACAATAGAAAGCTATTTACGTATGGATACATTTTATTTTTCAGCTCTCGACAGTGGATGACCCAGAGAAAGGGCAACCTTGTAATGCATGTGGAGACCAGTGTCCTGGGTTAGCGTTACATAATTGGAGGTATTAATATTTTTTAAACAGATGCTTTTAATAAGCCACCTATTTGCTGTAATTGCATAATGATACATCTTGTTTGTATTTTATAATGTTCTATTCCTGGCTTTTTAGAATAAATGGAAATGTATATGAAAACTGTCTAAAGTGAATAGTACCTTTTTTGACCACTCTCTTATCTGACTTTGAATACATTCTGTTCTTTCATCATCATACTGAAGTTAATTTTTTTGTGAGGAAGTAAATTGAGATATTTTGTTTAGTGAAGAATAGAAGGTGTGTAAGAACTATTGTGTTTGACTGTTTGATTACCCTATGTGAATCTAAATATGGGACTATGTGGAAAGTTTTTAAAATGCATAATATTGTTGCTTTTTGAGACAATGTAAAAAGCATGAACATTTTTGTTCAATTTTATTATAGAATTCACTTTTTTTTTCCAAGACGTTGTGCATTATGCATGATAGTGGATAATTATAGTCACCATTTGGATGACATTTGATCTGTATTAGAATACCAAGAAATTGCTCTTGAAAAAGATCTAATACTGCATATTTGTGTAAAGATGTATTTTGCATTATATTGCTTCAGTTGTAGTGTGGGTAATTGAATACCTGTTAAACATACATGGACTATATTTGTAAAATATAGACAAAACTTCAGATTCTGTTCTATAAGTGAGGAAAATAAATAAACAGTCAAGCTCTTTAATTGCCATAACTATTATTGGAGTAGTTGGCCCATTTTTGTATAGTACTGGGGCAAATATGTAGCTACAATAGCATATCTTTGAGTTTTAAATATGTAGAAATAATTTGTAAAAGTAACTGGAATGGGAGCAAGACTTCTGAGTGCTTTGGTGCAGAGAGATCTGGGTACCCTCATGCAAGAATGGAATTTTTGGCATTTATTTCTAAAGCAATAGAGTATAAAAGTAAAGAAGTGTTCCTGCAACTGTATAAAGTGTTAATAAGATCTCCTTCCCTTGAGGAGGAATGTGGTTGCATTGGAGGAAGTTCTCTAGATTGATTCCAGAGGTGAGGGGTTTGTCTTGCAAAGAGAGATTGAGCAGTTTAGTTTGCATTCTTTCTCTCTGGTGTTCAGAAGAATGAGGAGGTCAGATTTGAGGTGTATAAGATGCTAAAGCAGATTGAAAAAAGGTACGTAGAAAAGATATTTCCATGTGGGGCAATCTAGAAAGAGAGGTCATAGTTTTAGGATAAGGGATAGCAAGTTAAAACACAGATGAAGGGAACTAACTTCTCTCAAATGTTCATGAATCTGTGGAAGTCACTACCCTAGAGTGCAGCAGATGTTGAAATATTGAGTAAATTTGAGGAGATAGACAGATTTTTAATAAGCAGTGTGTTGAAGAGTAATAAAGAATGGATAAGAAAATGGAGTTGAGGCTCAGATGAGATCATTCATGATCACATTAACTTGGCGAGTAGGCTCGAGTGGCTGAATTGCTTGCTCCTGATCCTAATTCTTAAGTTTTAACGTCAGAGGCCAATACATATGTTCTAAAAGATTCCACTCTACTATGTAAGATCTTGTAAATACATATGTTTATACCTTCACCCTTTTGGTAGACTTTTGGCCATCCAATTGCTTTGCACTAGTTGGAAGTTGTGAAGTGATTACTGCATTTTAATGGATGGCTTTCTTAAGCCAAGGATCAATGCAATGCTATCGAGTCTCAGCATTTTACTTCTGTTTTATTAGAAATTAGCTAATCATAGAGTCATACAGATGTACAGCACAGAAACAGACCCTTTGTTCCAACTCATCCATGCTGACCCGATATCTCAACCTAGTCTAGTCCCATTTGCCAGCACTTGGCACATATCCCTCTGAACCCTTCCTATTCATATACCCATCCAGATGCATTTAAAATGTTGTGATTCTATCAGTCTCCACCTTTCCTCTGTCCTTTCATTCATTCTTCTTCTTTGTTCTATTCTGTGGCACGTATATCTCTTTAACTCTTCTAGCTAATCTAAACTTAGACCTCTGATAGTTATGTTATAAAATCCTAGTTTGCATTATTGAGAGAACAACTAAAATATTAAGTCTGAGATTTTGGAGAAGAATTGTAGCTCAGGTTGTAAGTTTGCTCACTGAGCTGGTAGATTTGTTCTCAAACGTTTCGTCACCACGCTAGGTAACATTATCAGTGAGCCTCCGGTGAAGCATTAGTGTTCTGTTCCACTTGCTGTTTATCTATCTCTGTTTGTTGTGGTGGGGGATATAATTTTTAGTTCTGTTTTTTGAGAGGTTGGTAAATGGTATCTAAATCTATACTCTTGTTAATGGAGTTTTGGTTTCAATGCTAGGCCTCTGGGATTTCCCATGTGTATCTTTGTCCCAGGATGGATGTGTTGTCCAGGTCGAACTGGTGTACCTCTTTGCCTGTGTGTATGGATACCATTGAATGCTGGTCATGTCTTTTGGTTGCTAGTTGGTGCTCATGTGTCCTGGTAGCTAGTTTCCTACCCATTTGTCCAATGTAACGTTGGTTGCAGTCCTTGCAGGGTATTTTGTATATGATGTTCATTCTGTTGGTGGTTGGTAGGGGGTCCTTTAAATTCATCAGGAGCTGTTTCAGTATGATGGTAGTTTTGTGAGCTACAATGATGCCAAGGGGCTGGAGTAGTCTGGTCGTCATCTCCAAGATGTGTTTGGATGGCAGCATGGTTAGAGTCTCTGGGCATATTGTGTATTCTTGTTTAGGTCTGTTGTGCAGAAATCAGTGGACTGCGTTTATCGGTACCTGATGTTCCTGAATACATTGTATTGGTGTTTCTCTTAGTTCCTGGGTGCTGCAGTGTGTTGTGGCTCATTTAAATAATGTCCTGATGCAGCTCTGTTTGTGGGTGTTGGGATGCTTACTCCTGTCGTTGAGTATCTGGTCAATGTGTGTGGTTTTTCTGGAGGGTTTGCAGCTCTCCATTGGCTTTTCGTTCTACTGTGACATCTAGGAAGGGGAGTCTGTTGTTGTTTTCTTCCTCTTCGGTGAACTTTATACCGGTAAGGATGTTGTTTGTGTTTGTGGGTTTCTTCTAATTTTGTTGCGTTTTGTAATGACATAGGTGTCATCTACATAGTGGACCCAGCTAGGGCTGAATTGTGGGAAGTGCTGTTTGTTACAACTCCTGCTAAAGGTCCTGATATTGGTGACCTCACAGGCATTCCATTGATTTGTTTTTCGGCCTTGTCGTTGAAGGTGAAGTGAGGCACAGGTCTACTAGTTTGAGGATGCTGGCCATGCTGATGGAGTTGCTGTCAGACTTTTGTGTCCTTGGTTCATCTGGCAATGAGGCCAATGTTTCTTTGGCAAGAGTGATGTTTGTTGATGTGAATAGGGCCGTCACATTGGAGGAAATTATGACCTTGTTGCCCCCTACCTTGATGTCTTT
Organism: Chiloscyllium punctatum; assembly: GCF_047496795.1. Lineage (NCBI taxonomy): Eukaryota > Metazoa > Chordata > Chondrichthyes > Orectolobiformes > Hemiscylliidae > Chiloscyllium > Chiloscyllium punctatum. Next base: position 42,942,017 of record NC_092750.1, on the reverse strand, counting down.
GATGTTAAGGAATTCCTAGGTGGAGTGGATGGAGTGGGTTGAATTTTCTACTAGGTGTTTCAGTTTATGTTGCAGTTCCTTTGTTAACCTGTATGTCGGTGTATTGAGAAGTGAGACGATGGGTCTGAGGAAACCCCTGTTTATGTACCTTTGGCAATCTTTGGAAACAGTGTATGTCGGTCCGCTGTGTGAATGACACCTTTGTCATCGTGGAACACCACAAATTAGAAGAAACCCACAAACACATAAACACCATCCTTACTGGTATAAAGCTCACCAAACAGGAAGAGAGCAACAACAGACTCTCCTTCTTAGACATCACAGTAGATCAAAAAGCCATTGGAGAGCTGCAGGCCAGCGTCTACAAGAAAGCCACTCGCACTGACCAGATACTCAACTACAGGAGCAAGCATTCCAACACCCACAAACAGAGCTGAATCAGGATATTATTTAAATGAGCCACATCACATTGCAGCCCCTAGGAACTAAGAGAAGCCGAGAAAAACACCAATACAATGTATTCAGGAACAATGGGTACCTGATAAATGCAGTCCGCTGATTTCTGCACAATAAGCCTAAATAAAAGACACAATACACTGAGACTCCAGCCACACTGCCATCTAAAGATATCTGAGATGACAACCAGACTACTCAGGCCCTTATTCATCATAGCAGTCCAAAAACAGGGCAGCACGGTGGCTTAGTGGTTAGCACTGCTGCCTCACAATGCCAGGGACCCGGGTTTGATTCCAGCTTCTGGTGACTGTGCAAACCCCACACAGACAGACATTTTTCTCCCCGTGCCTGCGTAGGTTTCCTCTGGGTGCTCCAGTTTCCTTCCATAATCCAACGATGTGCAGGTCAGGTGAATTGGCCATGCTAAATTGCCCATAATGTTAGGTGCATTAGTCTGGGGTAAATATAGGGGCATGGGTCTCGGTGGGTTACTCTTCAGAGGGTTGATATGGACTTGTTGGGCTGAATGGCCTGTTTCCATACTGTAGGGAATCTAATCTAATTTGATCTAGACCTACCACCATACTGAAACAGCTCCTGATGAATTTAAAGACCCCAGACCAACAGCCAGCAGAACAAACTGCATATACAAAATACCCTGCAAGGAACATTTCATTGGACAAATGGGTAGGAAACTGGCCACCAGGATACATGAGCACCAACTAGCAACCAAAAGACATGACCAGCATTCAATGGTATCCATACACATAGACGAAGAGGGACACCACTTCAACCGGGATAACACATCCATCCTGGGACAGGCTAAACAAAGACATACACAGAAATTCCCAGAGGCCTGGCACTCAAACTGGAATTCCATTAACAAACATAGATTTGGATGCCATTTACCAACTCCTCAGAAATGGAACCGGAAATGATATCACTCACCACAACCAACCAAAACAGATAAATACCAAGCGGGACAGTACACCAACACTTCACTGGAGGCTCACTGATAATATTACCTAGCATGGTGACAAAACGTCTGAGAAAAAATCTACCAGCTCAGCGGGCAAACTTACAACCTGATATTGTTTGTTTATGGTTGAGTTCAGTTAGGATGTTTATATATAGTTTTTTAAAAAACTGTTATAAAAGATACATGAGCACCATGTATCTGCCTTATTTTAAATGTTAGAATGTCTGTCTGTTTGAAAGAAAAAGGAAGCAGTTAGATTGTTGTTCATAATTCACGTGTCAAATTTATGATGTAATAAATGATTTAAGATTTTGTCATGAGAAATGTAAACCATGCTACGTTCTGTCAAACTGATCAAAAACGTAGTTCCCATGAAAGCGTTTAACAGGTAGTGCGTGCATACTTTCCTTTTTGAAAGACAGTTGCCTTTTCAGATACTTGGTTGAGAGTGGGAAGTATGTGGGAAAACAGCCAGGTAAGTTAATGATTAAATGTCTACAATTTTGTAGACAGTTGCAGTGCTGTATTCAAAATAGAATTTCACCAGGTTATGAATTAATGTAACTTTTAAAATGATTCTAAATACCAGTACCCTATATTTTGTACTTTTTTTAGTTTAGGCAGTAACTGTGGAATGTTAAGAAGTTTGCAGCATTGTACTGCATCATAGGTGACCTTGAAGTGCTGCAGTTCTGCTCTGTATCAGCCCTTAGGAATTTCTGTAATTTACAGCTCTGGCACAATTATTACTCCAAATAAATTAGAAATTCTTTTCCTTAAAACAATGTAACTGTCCACTGATTGTTAAAAATGTAACACTTGCAAGAGTGCCATGTGAATTGAAGATAAGAACATACAGGTTAGGAGGACAAGTGGGACATTTTGACTCTTCAAGCCAGTTTATCAGTTCATGCCTGATATGATTGTGGCCTCAATTTTACTTTGTTGGCTATCACCTATAGTCTTTCATTCTGTTGATCGAGCATCTATCATAGTTAGCTTTAAGAATATTCCATGTTCCTACTTGCACTGCCCTCTAGAAAAGAGAAAGGCTAATAAGACTCTGAAAGGAAAGAAAATCTTCCAATCTCTTTTTTAAAATAGGAAACTCCAAAGTTCTATACTGGTCTTTGGTTCTGGTTACTTCTGTTAGGAGAAGTGTTCTTTCAGCATTCACCGTCAAATATTTTCAGGATCCTACATCTTTCAATAACAGCATTTCATTTTTCTAAGCTCTGAAGAATACAGGCCCAACCTGTCTGATCATTTTTCCCTCTCATAAGATGACTTCTTCATCTTTTGGAATCTTTAAGTGAACCTTCTCTAAACTGTTAATATAATTATGTCCATTCTCAAATCAGGCAATTAAACCTATACATGTTTTCCAACTGTGATTTTGTTAATGCCCTGTACAACTGCAATAAATATTTGGCACTTCTATGTTCTGTTTCTCTTGTAATAAACAATAACATCCCATTTACCTTCCTAATTATATTTTGTACCTTTTGTGTTAATTTATTACAATTTGTGGACTAGGATATCTAGAGCTCTCTGCACTGCAGAGTTCTGCAATCTCTCTCCAATTACGTCGTAAAAATGTTTCTTCTCTTCCTGCTAAAGTGGACAACTTTTCCACATTATATTCTATATGTCAGATTTTTATCCACTCACTTAACCTATCTATATCCCTTCGCAGATTCCTTATGTCTTCATTGCAACATATTCTCTTGCTTGTCTGTTCTATCAACAACAAATTTAGCACCCTAGTTCCCTTCATTCAAGTTATTGATAGAGATTGTAAATAGTTGAGGCTGCAACACCAACCCGCCTGGCATTCCAGTGGTTATATTTGACCACCTCAAAAATACCTATTTTTACCTATTTAGGCTTCCGGTTAGCTAGGCAACCTTCCAATCAGAAGAATACACTTTCCCTTTTCACCATGAAGTCTATTTTCCATAATTCCCTTTCTGCGGGACTTTGTCAAAATATGGAAATCTTGAGTTCAGTACACTAATTTTTCCACAGCACATGTTACTTTCTGAAAGAACTCTAATAAGTTAGCTGAACATGACTTTGTTTTCATAAAACCACATTGATTCTGCCTCAACTTGTTCCTAAATGACCTGCTGTAATATTTGTAGTAACACTTTAATATTTCCTCTGACTAATAAGTTAACTAACCTGTAGTTTCCTTCTTTGACACCTTTTTGAATAAAGGATTTAGCTTTGCCTTCCAATCTAATGAAATCTTTCTTGAGTCAAGGAATGTTTGGGTAATTAAAATCAATGTATCAACTATCTCACTACCTAATTTCCTTAAGAATCTAGCTGATGTCCATCAGAACCTTTTGGTGCTTGTTGACCTGCATCTCCAACAATTTACTCCATACTACTCCTCTGGTGATTTGTAATTTTCCTGCCTTCCTTCTGATGTATAGCTGCTTTTGGGATTTCTACCCTTTTCTAGAGAAGACTAATACAAAATAATTCTTCAGTTCATCTGCCAACTCTTTTTGCCCTACAGTTATTGCTCTTTGTAAATACGATTTACAATACTTTTGATTTTATTTTACAAGTACTTTATAGAGTCATGTTGGTCAGAGTATGGAGTACGGGAATTGGGAGGTCATGTTGCGGCTGTACAGGTTAGGCCACTGTTGGAATATTGCATGCGGTTCTAGTCTCCTTCCTATCGGAAGGATGTTGTGAAACTTGAAATGGTTCAGAAAAGATTTACAAGGATGTTGCCAGGGTTGGAAGATCTGAACTACAGGCAGAGGCTGAACAGGCTGGGGCTGTTTTCTCTGGAGCATCGGAGGCTGAAGGGTGACCTTTATAGAGGTTTACAAAATTGAGGGGCATGGATAGGATAAATAGACAGTCTTTTCCCTAGGGTCGGAGAGTCCAGAACTAGAGGGCATAGGTTTAGGGTGAGAGGGGAAAGATATAAAAGAGACCTAAGGGGCAACTTTTTCATGCAGAGGGTGGTACGTGTATGGAATGAGCTGCCAGAGGATGTGGTGGAGGCTGATACAATTGCACCATTCAAGAGGCATTTGGATGGGTATATGAATAGGAAGGGTTTGGAGCGATATAGGCCAGGTGCTGGCAGGTGGGACTAGATTGGGTTGAGATATCTGGTCAGCATGGACGGGTTGGACCAAAGGGTCTGTTTCCATGCTGCACATCTATATGACTCTATGAAGCATATTTCAAGATGTAACATTTTCTTAGTCAAACTGGTACATATTGTTATGATTGTGTAGACTTGTGTGGATGTCCAACCAATGTGCAGTTCCTCTGATACTAATGAGACTCATTATAATTAGTTATGATATAACAAGTTGCTATTTGGTCTGCATATTGCGATAATTATAAATTAATCTAAATCTTTGTTTCTAACTGGCCTAATCATGTGTCTTTAGGAGTTAGGTTTTCTTAAAAAATGTGATTGTGTGTATACTCCACTCTGGGAAGCATTTTCAAACATTAAAGTTTATATAAAAAATGGAAGAAAATATACAGGGCAATTTTATGTGAACATTATTGAAGTGAAAGAATGTAAGTTTGTTTTAGATCATCATTGTGAAGATTTAACACATGCCTGTGTTCTTTTGTTCCACATTATGTATTATGTGTTATTGATTTGGAAAATTTTAACCTGTTTCTCATGCCTTGAACACATACTCCTAAAGTTTAAATATCTGTGAACTATACTTGTTGGCTATCTGAGTGCTGGTAGCAGATAATGTAGCCTACATGAGCAGATTTGGTTACTATTCTTTTAAATGTTCAGCCAATCCAGAGGTATTAAAATTTGTTCAAGTATTCTGGAAGTTAATACATTAATAAGATAATTGCACGTATAACTTTGTTTTTAAAATTCAAGATTGCTTCTCAGTGCTAAAAGCTTTCTCTGAATCCCGGTTCTTCACTTTAACTTGGAAAAATATAAGAACTTATGAATTAGAACTAGGGGAGAGTCATTTTATCCCTCAAGCCTGCTTTGCTGTTCAATAAAATACGGCTGACTGTTGCCATAACATCCCATTATCCTTGTAATTCTTGACTCACTTGTAGATCAAACATCCTGTCAAAATGTACCTTCTATGTTGGGCGATTATTCAACCTCCTTTGTTCTCTGGGATAGAGAATTCCAAACATAACTAATCCTATGGGGATAAAAGATTTCTCCTTGTGCGTCTTAGGAGAATTTTTCTTGAAACTGTGCTCTGTAATTCTATGTACCCCAAGAGAGGAAACATTCTTTTTAGCATCTACCCTGTCAAGTCTCCTCAGGATCTTGGGTTTCAGTAAGATCACCTTTTTTTAAAAAAAATATCCAATGGACATACACCCTATTCCAAAGTTTCACCTCAGGAATTAACCTAATTAACCTCCTCTAACTGTTTTCAATCGAACTGTATCCTCCCTAAATAACAAAACCAAAACTCTATGTTACACTTCAAGCGTCGTCTCAGCAGTGCTTTGTACTGTTCACTTTTATATTCCATTTCGCTTGTTCTAAGGTTTGATGTTCCATTTGCCTTCCTAATTATTTGCTGTGTCTACATGTAAACTTTGTCACTTATGTACAAGGACACCAGATAGATCCATATTTTGCGGTCTGTAATTTTCTACTACTTCCTCAATAAAAGATTCTAGCCTTTTCCCAAAGGCAAATCTTAGGGTAACTTACCTATTGTTTTCTGATTTCAATCTTCCTCTTTTATTTGAATAGAAGTATTACATTTGTGACTTTCCAATCCACTAGGAACCTTGCAAATTCTGGGAGATTATAACTAATGCATGTACCACGTCTACAGCCACTTGTCTTAAGATCCTATGTTGTTAAGTTAAGGAGATTTTTGGTTTACAAAATCTTACATGTAGAAGGAAGTGATTCAGCCCATTGTGTCTGTGCCAGTTGTCCAAATAAGCAACTGAATGAACTTGCCTCTTACACTCTCAGGCAGTGCATTTCAGATCCTAGCCACTTTTCTTTTCCATAAACAAAACCTCTTGGTTTTGCTGCTTTTACTAATTAATTATATTTTAGCTCATTCTTAATCTTTTGGTTTCTAAAATTTTATCTACACTCTGGCCTGACACTAATTCTCGAAGCATTTTATGCTTTTTCTTTCAATTCAATGCCATCCTTAATTAACCATGGATGATCGATCCTTCTAAGGTTTTTTTCCTTACTGGAATACTGTATATCTTGGAGAGTTAAGAAGCAACTCCTTAAATGTCTGCCACCCAACCTTTTAAGATATTTTCTAAACCATTCTGTCGTTAAACCTTTGTAATTATTTTTGTTTAAGTTTAGGACGATAGTTTCAGGTCAGAGGTTCTCATCCTCCAACTAAAAGTGAAATTTTGTCACTTATGGTCACACTCTTGTTTAGAGGATTGTTTGTGGTCATTAATCGTATATCAATACACATACTAGGTCAAAAAAGCCTGCAATTTGCTTCCAGAAAATATAGTTCTAAGAGACTGTTCACTATGCATCCATCATCTTGGTTACCTTTACTGCTGTAATTCATCACATATGTATACAGGTTAAATTTGTCCATGATTATTGCATTAAAAGCGGTCCCATGGCACAATGGTAGTGTCCCTGTGAGTCAGGAGGGTCAGGTTCAGGTCCCACCTGCTTCAGAGACATCTCTGAATGGGTTGATTATAAAGTACCTATAAGCCCCATTATTACTTAAGGTATATTTTGTTCCATATTGTTAGGGGATCCGTAAACTACATTTTAAAAAAATAATTTTTATTCATTTGCTGGATGTGAACCTAGTTAGCTAGGCCAGCATTTATTGCCCATTAATAATTGACCTGGAGAAGCTGCTTTCTTGAAAAACTGTATTCCATGAGGTGTAGGTAGACCCCAAGTCATGTCAGAGTGTTCCAGTGATGGCGAAGGAATGATTAAGTTCTTGATCAGAATCTTGTGTGGTTTTGAGGGGAATATACTGTGGCATTTCCATGCACCTGCTACCTTTGTTCCAAGTAATAGAGGTCACACTCCTGGAAAGTGCTATAAAAGGATCCTTGGTGAATTGCTGCAGGGCAGCTTACAGATGTTATGCACAGCTATCACTGTGCATTGATGGTTGGAGGAATGAATGTTGAAGATAGGGAATGGGGTAGTGATCAAGTAGGCTTCTTTGTTCTGGATGGTGTTGAGCATTTTGAGTGTTAGTGGTATATAGTTGCTGTAGTTCAATTTCTGAGGGTGACCTAAACACGTTGATGGTGGAAAATCCAGAAATGGTAATTCTATTGAATTCTCTTTTGTGGGTCATGGTCATTAACTGTGGTGTCAATGCTGCCAAGCCAGGATATTGTCTAGGTCTTGCTGCATCTGAACAGAACCTACTTCGACATCTGAGGACATACATTGGCACTGAGCATTCTGCAATCATCAGTGAACATCCCTATTTCTGACCTTATGATGGAGTGAACTCATCAATGAACGAGCTGAAAATGGCTGGCCCTGGGAGAGCATACTGAGGAATTCCTCTAGCAGCGTTCTGCGCCCGAGGGGATTACCCTCCAACCACCAAAGCCAATCTGTTTTGTGCTAGATAGAGCACCAGCCTATGAAGAGTCCCCTCCCTCCACCTCTCCATTCCCATTGACTTCAGTATTTGTGGGGGTCCTAGATACCACCCTCTGCAGTTTTGATATGAAGGGCAGTTAATCCCACCTGACCTATGGAGTTTAGCTGTTTTGTCCAAGTTAGGATCAAAGAAATATTGATGTCAGAAATTGACTACTCCTTGTCTTCCCTATCCCAAACTGAGCTTCAATGAGCAGGTTATTGTGCAGTACGTACTACATGGTAGAACTGTTGATCAGTCCTTCCATCACTTTGTTAATTGAAAGTAGACTGTTGAAGTGGTAATTGGCCAGGGTAAGATTTGCCCGTATTATTGTGGACAGGGATGCACTTTGGCAATTTGTAAGCACCCCATTCCCTACCTGCTAGGTAAGTGACAGTATTGCTGTTTTGCAAAAGCTTATCTCTGGGTGCAACTAGTTCTGGAGTGCAAGTATTCAAATTATTTCTGGAATTTTGCAGTATGTAGTGCCTTCATCTTTTCTTAATGGTCATGCAGAGTGCATAAAATTTATGAAGTCTGGGACTTGTAATAATGAGGACATCCAGAGGAGGCCAAGATGAATCATCCACTTGGAACTTTGGCTGGTTACAAATGTTTCGATCTTGTCTTATGCATGTGTTAAGCTCCTCTTAAATTGAGAGTTGGGATATTTCTGAAGCCACCTTCTCCTGTTAGTTATTTAATTGTTTACCACAATTCACAAATAGTGAATTTTGATCTGATTTGTTGGTTACGGTATCACTAAGCATATTCTATTATGTGAGGCTTTGCTGTTTGTCATGCAAGTAGTCTCTTGTGCCTTCATGAGAATGACACCAAATCTTTAGGTATGCATGTTGCTGTTCTTCTTGTTGGTTCCCTTACCATCTTTTGCAGACTTGGTCAGATTGGCCCGGTAGCACCATTACAAACCAATCTAGATAGACATCGACATTTCTGTGCCACCCTTGTGTTTCAGGGAGAGAAGGCTAGTAGTAGGTGGTAATCAGGAGGTTTTCTCCCTCTTGTTTGATTTAATGCCATGAGACCTCACAGGGCCTGGAGTCAATGTGGAGAAATGAGGGTAACTCCCTCGCAAATGACTGTCACCTTTAGTAATTCTAACCTGGTAATGACACAAGACATATCTGGTGATGTCTGGGACCTTGTCTATTAGTTATGATTCTGTAAGTATGACTGTTAGGCTAGTGCTTCACCAGGCTGTGGAACAGCTCCTGCAATTTTGTTATGAGCTCTAAGGATTGTCTGGAGGACTTGAGGGTCAACAAGGTTGGGTTTGCATAGCCTTTTCAATTCTGAGGTTGATGTTGGTTTCATTTCTTGTTGCTCCCTATGCTATTTCAGACCACGTTTAAAAGTCAACCATAATGTAGTGGATCTATAGTTGTATGGAGGCCAACCCAGATAAATCTGGCAGATTCTCTTCACAAATGGACATTAATGAACTCACGCATTTTTATGATGGTTGGTTTGTGGTCAGTGTTACTAAGACTATCTTTAACTTCCAGATTTATCAATTGAATTTCAAATTTACCAGCTGCCTTGGTAGGATTTTAACCCATACACAAAAGTTAACCCAAACCTCTGGATTGCTAATCAAGTATCACTTCACCAATCAAGTATACTATCACTTCTCTACCAGCGATTTATTTTCCTTCCTGTATTTTCTGTCCACAAAAACTGATCCTATATCATAATCTTGCAAGGTCATTATCGTTTCCTTCTTCTGTACTGAGAGCAAGATACATTTGGCCACTGAACACCTGTTTAGAATATTAAAAGTACAATGTTTGATAGGTCTAACAACATTTTAAATGTGTCCTATTGAGAAATATTTATTCAATGGAGGTGAAAACATCATAAAAAAGGTTATGCAAGTAAGCACTGATGCATAAGAGAATGACACTTGACCTGTATTTGGCACAAGGTATGTTGTATCTGCTCAAGTAATTCCTCTGTTTATATATTGAGGTCAATATCTGTAATTGGCTGTATCTTCCATTTTAAGTTTACAACTAACTCATCAGTCTCATCCCCGTTTTCCCACTCTTCTGACAACAAATATATTGAAAAAGTGGTTCTCCATTTTATTACATCAGTATTTCATTAATTAAAAGTTTCTCTAATGCAGAAGGGGAGAATATATGCTTATGGTCTTTCGCTAGCTGAATATCTAGGTGCCACCTGAATGCCCAGTATGAAGGGGTTGCTGTCTTTTTCTGTCTATAAGATAGGTCCGAGGATTGAGGTAGTTGCTGTATCCAGCAGCCATTGTCCTGGAAACTGGCAACTGCATAGTGCATGTCTAAATCAAATTACCAGAGAAACTTGGCCCTGATGCTGGAAACTGGTGTGCTGAGAAATTGTGCTGATTTGATGAAGTTGCACCTGTCCTGAATGCATGAAAAAAATGCCTCTTTAAAGAGAGTGTGCTGTAGAAACTCAGCAAATCTGGCAGTGTCTGTGCAGAGACAGAAACTGTTAAAGTTTCAAGTTCAATATGATTCCTCTTTTGAAATATTGGTTCTCTCAATCGTGTCGGTACTTTGCAAAAGGTTGCCACCTCTTCCAGGTTTGCTGGAACAAAGGGGTTTCTTAACATGGTGCTTAACATGCTTGTGACAAATCTCTGCAATAGACCAGACAGGTACAGTTTATTTTATGAAAGTCTGCAATGCTTCAGTGTGGGTTCTGTGTCATTCATTAGCCCGTCTTCACAAAACATATTTTCAAATAACAGCTCTAATCAGTGATGTCATATACATTGTTCTCTTTTTTTTTCCACTTCTTCATGGGCAATTAACTGTTCATTGTGAATCATCTGAAGCTGTATCCTGTCACTAGTCTGTAGCCCTCGAGCACTTCTCTCTCTGAGCTGGCATTTCCGAGTGATGGAATTAACAAAAGTGTGAATAGTTCATGATGCTGTCTAAGCAGAGCATCTGTCAGAATGAAAGGACCCCTCATCCACGCCAGCAAACCCTTTCATTTGGATGAAAGAGTACCAGAAATTAATCTTAGATTGTTCGACACGGTGCTACATTGAATCTTACAATGTGCAATAACATTGCCATAGGCGAGCAGAATGAAGATATTGTCTAACGATGGCTCCCAGACCAGAATGTTCCTATTAATGCACTAATATAGTTGTGCGAATTGTCAAAAAATCTCTCTGATGCTTGCTGCTGCTGGACATCCTATGGTGCTGACTGCCGCCTTGTACAGATCAGGTTGCATATGTTTACAATTGCTTCTTTCTCATAGACTTTCTTTTTGCAATACACACGCTACCAGTATTTTGTCCTATCTCGTCTACTCGTAACTAATTTGGATAATTTGCAAACTGAACACTCCTGACATGGAATAGGAAGGATTTAGATAGATGTGGGCCAAATGCTAGGAGCTAGATTAATGTAGAATATCTGGTCGGCGTGGATGAGTTGAATCGAAGAGTCTGTCTCTGTGCTGTACATCTCTGACTTTCTGACATGCAATAGATTTGATTGTGGTTGTTTCACGGTGAAGCATGTAGTTTGTTGGTGATTGTGTTACTAAGCAGTGCAGTCAATTAGATTTTAGCACTGGGATTTAGTAAGCAAGTCATTGATTGTGTCAAGTATACAGCATGATGCACAAGGGCTCTTGTGGTGCAGTAGTAGTGTCCCAGAAAATACGTACACACTGTCGTAGAGATATACAGCACGGAAACAGACCCTTTGGTCCAACTCATCCATGCTGACCAGATATCCTAACCTGATCTAGTTCCATTTGCCAGCACATGGCACATATCCCTCGAAACGCTTCCTATTCATATGCCCATCCAGATGTCTTTTTTTAAATGCTGAAATTGTACCAGCCTCCACCACTTCCTCTGGCAACTCATTTCATATATGCACCACCCTCTGTGTGAAAAGGTTGCCCCTTCGGTCCCTTTTACATCTTTCCCCTCTCATCCTGAACCTATGTCCTCTAGGTCTGGACTTCCACTCCCCACCCCAAGGAAAAGATCTTGTCTGTTTATTCTATCCATACCCCTCATGATTTTATAAACCTCTATATTGTCATCCCTCAGCCTCTGACACTTAAGGGAAAACAGCCCCAGCCTGTTCAGCCTCTCCCTATAGCTCAAATCCTCCAACCCTGGCAACATCCTTGTAAATCTTTTCTGAACCCTTTCAATCTTTGCTCAACCCTGCACTCCAAGGTCACTTATCAGCAACACTCCCCAGGACCTTACCATTAAGTATACAAGTCCTGCTCTGATTTGCTTTTCCAAAATGCAGCATCTCGCATTTATCTAAATTAAATGCCATCTGCTGCTACTCAGCCCATTGGCCCATCTGATCAAGATCACATTGTAATCTGAGGTAACCTTCGCTGTCCACTCCACCTCCAATTTTGGTGTCATCTGCAAGCTTAGTAACTATACCTCCTGTCTTCACATCCAAATCATTTATATAAATGATGAAAAATAGTGGACCCAGCACCCAGTGGCACATCTCTGGTCACAAATCTCCAGTCTGAAAAGCAACCCTCCACCACCACCCTCGTCTTTTAGCTTCAAGCCAGTTCTGTATCCAAATTCCCTGTATTCCATGAGATCGAACCTTGCTAACTAGTCTACCATGAGGAGCTTTGTCAAACACCTTACTGAAGTCCATATAGATCATATCCTCATCAATCCTCTTTGTTACTTGCTTAAAAAATTCAATCAAGTGTGTGAGATATGATTTCCCATGCACAAAGCCATGCTGACTATCCCTAATCAATTCTTTCCTTTCCAAATGCATGTAAATCCTGTCCTTCCGGATTCCGTCCAACAACTTGCCCACTGTTGATGCCAAACTCTGTAGTTCCCTGGTTTTTCCTTACCACCTTTATACAGTGGCATCACGTCAGCCAACCTCCAGTCTTCCGTCACCTTACCTGTGACTATTGGTGAAACAAATATCTCAGCAAGGAGCCCAATATTCACTTCCCTAACTAGATTTCTAGGGTACACCTGATTTAGGATAGCACTGCTGCCTCACAGTACCAGAGACCCGGGTTCAATTCCCGCCTCAGGCGACTGTGTGGAGTTTGTACGTTCTCCCTGTGTCTGCGTGGGTTTCCTCCAGGTGCTCCAGTTTCCTCCCACAATCCAAAAATGTGCAGGTTAGGTGAATTGGCCATGCTAAATTGACCGTAGTGTTAGGTGAAGGGGTAAATGTAGGGGAATGGGTCTGGGTGGGTTGTGCTTCAGCGGTTCGGTGTGGACTTGTTGGGCCTGTTTCCACACTGTAAGTAATCTAATCTAGGTCCCGGGGATTTATCCACGTTTTTGCGTTTTCAAGACATACAGCACCACCTTCTCTTTAATATGGATATTTTTCAAGATGTCACTATTTATTTCCCCACATTCCCCACTGTCCTTCTCCACAGTAAACACTGATGCAAAATACTCATGTAGTATTCCCGCACCCCCCATTTCCTGTGGCTCCACGCATGGGCTGCCTTGCTGATCTTTGGGCCCTATTCTCTCTCTAGTTACCTTTTTGTCCTTGGTGCATGGAGGATCTTTTAAAATCAGCTATTCTGATCAACTTAGTAAATTTTGTTTTTACAGTGCTGAATCGGTGATCGAAGGACACTGGAGTTGGAACCATTTGCCTCAGCAAGCTGCTACCACCACTCTTCACACAAGGTGCCACTAATGTGGCATCCTTTTGTCGACATACAGAAGAATTCTACTTGGTCTTGCTTTCAGTCACCTGTATATCAACAGTGGTTAAATTGGAGGTTCCAATTTTAGTGTCTTCCAGCTATCATGATTCTTCATTTCCTCTGCATGTTCCAATGCTGCCTCTTCATTTTTTTAAAAATCTGCTAAATATCTTTTAAAAGCATTTGCTGGTTTCAATTACTGGTAAATACTAAATTTTAGATGGGTCAACAGAAGGAGCTGTCAAAGTATGGACTAATGAGCTAACCCTGGAAAATCTGGGTGAGTGAACTGAGGTACAGTGGATGAGCACTTTCCAGAATGTTTTCCTTTATTCCAATGTTTGTAGATGTTTCAGCAGTAATTTGCATTTTTTTTCTCAAAGGCTACTTTTTGCATTTTGGCGACTCCTTTTTCAATCTCACTAACACTTACTAGGTAATGCACTCAAGTAGTAACATTATGTCCTGTCTTTGTATTGATGTATGCGTATTCACAAGAGTTAAATTAGGAAAGTTCATCAACATCCTTAATCAATACTGTTCTACTGAACTTAAAACCACAACGCACAATGGAGCAGTAACTTCTTAAACAGCATAATATTTTAAAAAACAGCATAATATTTTAAAAAACAGCATAAATTAGCAACAATTGACTTTTTATCCAAAATAATTTTTATATAGAAGTATAATTTAGCATCCTAAACACACTTTTTTTTGTGAACTGGAGAGGTCACAGCTAAACTGATGCATATTTGTCTATAACATATTCACTGCACTACAAGTAATTCATGTATATGAGATGTGATAGCATGTAATGCTTTAAGAAATAAAACTGTTCAACATTAAATTATGCACTTGACAGTGTTCATTACAAAAGTATCCTTCCCCCATACAGTTAATCCTGCAGCCTTAAACTAGAGACTTTCTGTTCATTTGAAAGTAATTCATGATCTGAGAATTCAAGCTTTCCTGGTTCCCACTTTGCTCAGTATGTCATTAGTCAAAAAGTTTAAAACTGCTCTATCTGCTTTACTTCTCCCCACCCCTTGGCAAATCCTGTCTTGTCTTTGCAGTCCTTCAGTCCTCTCTGCAGTCTCTCACCACTTTGCTGCACCTTGTTCCCAACTCCATCCAGCCCACCAGTCTTGATTCCCACCACACTGGCCTTGTAGCCTCTTGCCGCAGCCTCATCAACTTCACTTCCATGTTACTTTCAGCCTCTGCAGGCTCACTGCCTTCACCTTGGTGGATCAACTTCCTTTCTTGAGGCCTCCAGTATAGCAGCCTTCCATATTGCAGTACTCCCCATCTCTCTACTTCAAATTCAGGCTCCTTATCTCCTGTGTTTGCTGCAGATATGACCGAGATATGTTACATATAGGTTGTGGACTATATAGAGTCATACAGCATGGAAACTGACACTTAAGGTGCAACTCTTCCATGCTGAACAGGTTTCCCAAACTAAACCAGTTTCATTTGCCTATGTTTGGTCCATATTCCTGTAAACCTTTTCCTATTCATGTACGTGTCCAAATGTCTTAATTGTTGCAACTATTAGTGAATTTTGAAGATTTGTAGCTCAGGTTGAGGTTATGGATGTAGGTTTGCTCACTGAGCTGGTTGGTTCATTTCCAGACGTTTGTCACCCCACTAGGTAACATCTTCAGTGGGCCTCAGGCGAAGCACTGCTGATAAGTCTTGCTTTCTATTTATATGTTTGTTTGGGTTTCTTTGTGTTGGTGATGTCATTTCCTGTGGTGAGGTCACTACCTGTTCTTTTTCTCAGGGGGTGGTAGATGGGGTCTAACTCAATGTGTTTGTTAATAGAGTTCTGGTTGGAATGCCATGCTTCTAGGAATTCTTTTGCATGTTTTTGTTTGGCTTGTCCTAAGATGGATGTGTTGTCCCAGTCGAAGTGGTGTCCTTCCTCATCCGTCTGTAAGGATACTAGTGAGAGAGAGTCATATCTTTTTGTGGCTAGTTGGTGTTCATGTATCCTGGTGGCTACTTTTCTGCCTGCTTGTCCAGTGTAGTGTTTCTTACAGTCCTTGTTGTAACTGTACCTGAATCTACCCCTTCCTCTGACATCCTTCCTATATTGGCATTGGAGGTAGTTCAATAGAATTCCACGAGGATATTTCCTGGAATGAAGGAGTTGACTTATCAAGATCAACTGAACAGCTTAGGCCTTTATTTTTAGAAGCGTTCAGTAGTGAGTTTTGATCTTATTGAATCGTACAAGACTCTGGTGGCACTTATCAGGATAGATGTTGAAAAGATGTTTCCACTGGTCAGGGAGGAGATGGGGAGGAATCTGGAACTGAAGGACAGAGTTTTAAATGAGTGGCCCCTTATTCTGGAGCTAAGATACAAAGGAAATTCTTCTCTCGGAGGATTGTGAATGTCTGGAATTCTATTCCAGAGAGAATTGTGAAAGCTAGATCACAAAGTATTTTTAGATGGCTCTCAACTCCTTACAAAAAAACTATCAGCTGGTGTGAAAGAGTGGCAGCCTGGGACAGATCAGGCATAATATTATAGCATATGTTGCGGACCAGGCCAGACCCTCTCAGAACATTAAAGGTCTGGGTTACCTCTTTGAACTTTGCGAGTAGTTTTAAGCAGATGTACAGAGAATATTCCAGGAGTGATGCAGCTGGCCCAGCCACTTTGTTTTAAACAAAACAATTTAATTGCAGGATTACTGAATGAAACACAAATAAGAGAACAGAGCATTAGAGTAATTTAACCTATCCAAGATTATCCCAACTTAATGATACTGTTCCAAATACTTGCAATCCCCATAAATTCTCCTTGGCAAAAAAGGTAAAATCAAGGGTTTACAGGAGAGATGAGAGAGAGAGAGAGAGAGAGGATCAGCATGATCCTGCTTTTTAGGTCCAGCAGCTTCAAAACCAATTGCTTACTATAACCAAACCAAACCAAACCAACCCTGAACTGGGAAAACTGACCGCTCCCCTTTCACTGCACAAGTGTTTTTTTTAAAACTTGAAAGCCTTTTTCCTGAAACAGTATCTGTTAGCAATACTCAAATTGGCCCTGAAGCACTTCAAGCCTAGATCTCCCGGAGTCTGTGTTTACAACCCAAGTGAAGAAAAACACCAAGGACAACATAACCTCATTGAAGGAGCAGCATCATCACAAATGGCAAGCCAATTTTGAGGAGCTGTATCATGCACTTCTATTTGTGTGCTTCAGTCTTACAATTAAAGTTAAAAGTTTTATATTCCTTCCATTCATAAGAGTTTTAATGTTCTTCGGATTTGGGGCAGCACAATGGTTAGCACTTGCTGTCTCACAACACTATGGACCAAGGTTCGATTCTAGCCACGTGCAACTGTGCAGACTCCACAAAGACATTTTCCCGGCTCCAGTTTCTTCCCACAGCCCAAAGCTGTGCAGTTTAGCTGGATTGGCTATGCTAAATTGCTCCATAGTACTCAGCAATGAGGAGCCTAGGTGGGGTAGTTATGGTAAACGCAGGGATAGTGTGGAGTATGGGTCTGGCTATGATGCTCTTCAGAGGGTCAGTGCAGACTTGATGGGTTGAATGGCCTCTATTTGCACTGCAGGGATTCAGTGATCCTATAATATGGGCATGGTTGGTTCTGCCAGTATTTATCACCCATTCCTAACTGCCCTCGTGAAAGTAGCAGGGGTGAGCTGCCTCATACAAAAAAAACAGACTTGAAAGAGGGTCACAACTCAATGTTAGCTGTTTTCTCTTCACAGATGTTACCAGATCTACTGAGTTTTCCAGCAGTTTGGTTTTTCTTTTTTGTTTGATATGCAGCATCCAAACTTGTTTTATTAAAGTGGTGATCTGCCTTTCTGAACAACACCGTTGGAGGCAAGGAGCTCAGTAAACCCACAGTGCTGTTAGAGTGTATGTTTTCGGCTATCCGGCCCCAAGGCAATGAATGAACAGCATTATAGTTCTAAGTCTAGATGATGTATGTCTTGGATGGAAACTTGCAGCTGGTGCTGTTTTCATTCATCTCCTTGACCTTAGATGATAGATCACATATGATATGACCTACATCAAAGGAGATGTAGCAAGTTGTTGCCTTTTGGATCGTACACACTGCTGCCACTATGCACCATGGTTGAGAGAGTGAATTTTGTAGCTGATAAGCAGTTAATCAAGTGGGCTGCTCTGATGTGCGTAATGCCTAGCTTTTTGAGTTTGATTGGAGTTGGCCTCATCCAAGTATATAAACAGTATTTCATCACACTCTTGACTTGCAAGTTGTCGATGGCAAACAAGTTTTGGGGAGTCGAAAGGCAACGTACTCGTAGAATTAGATTGTCTTGTTGGAGATGGTGATTGTCTAAGAATTGTCTAGCATTAAATGTTTCTAGCCACCTGTCACCCTAAACTGAATGCTGCCCATGTCCTACTACATTTGGACATGGATTGTTTCTTTAAGAATCACAAATGCTAATCAGTGACTGACCCCACTTCTGACACTATGGAGGAAAGGTCATTGAAGCACCTGACGGTGTTTAGATCTAGGACACTACATTGAAGAACTCCTGTAGCAATGTTTTGGGACCCAGATGGTTGATCTCAAAAATCAAATCCATTTTCCTTCATACTATAAATGAACTCTCCACTTGGAGTCTTCCACCCCCCAATTCACAGTGACACTGTTTTTGGTAGGGCTGTATGAAACTATATCCAGTTAAATGCCACTTTAATATAAAGACAGTCACTCTTACAACACCTCATCTCTACCGGCTTCTTTGTTCATGTTTGTACTAAGGCTATAATGAGGTCAGGAACACAGTGGCTCTTATGGAATTTAAGCTTGAAATTCAATGAGCAAATCATTCCTGAGCAACTGCTGCTCGATGAGGTAGTAACAAGTTGAATTTATCCCTCTTTCTGTGGATGGGAAACATCTGTTTTTTTTCACATTGCCAGATAAATGCCAGTGTTGTAACTGTCCTGCAACAACATCTTGATTAAGGATGCAACTAATTAGAGTACAGTCTTGGCAAAATGTTGTGAGGGTCCATAAACATTGCAGTATCTAATGCCTTCAGCTGTTGCTTTACATCACATGGGCTGAATAAAATTGACTGGCACTGTGCTGGCCTTTCAGGGTTTGGCAGAAATGGGTAATCCATTTCTGGAGCACCTGGTTGCTAATATTTAAACTTCTGTCTTTTGTCGAGGTGTGCTGGGCTCTTCCATTACTAATTGCAAAAAATTTGCAGAGCCGTTGCTTCCTATGCACATATAAATCTGTGGGTTGAATTTGCATTTCCAGATTTGTTTGCAAATACACTGTACGTTGTTCAGAAAGTACTCAATTTATAGACAGTCAGTCAATGTGGCATTTTATAAACTCCTGCTTTGGAAATGAAAGACAGACTCCAAACAAGACCTCATGCCTAAAATACATTCTGATTGGAAGTGTCACCCCCTTTACATTGATAACACTTTAAGTTGTCTTAGGGCAGTCACTTGAAAGAAATTCTGTGATTGGCATTTTAATCAATTGAAAACCTGAACCTTCATTCTAACTGATTAAAGATTTGAGCCATCTTTAAGTGTGTTCAATTCATTTGCATGAGTTATGTAACCCTTTGAGCTTTTCCTTATAAATTGTGTAAGTCCTTCCTCTCTCACTAACACCTGATGAAGGAGTCATGCTCCGAAAGTTAGTGTTTACAAATAAACCCGTTGGATTATAACTTGGTGTTGGGTGATTTTTTTTTTAACCTTGTTCAACCCAGTCCAACACCAGCACCTCCACATCATTCCTATTTGTTGTTGAACCCCCCCATTCACTACTGGATGTGACAGGATTGCAGAACTTTGATATGATCCATTGATTGTTGGATCACAGCACCATCCCAATCCTGCTGATTTTACAATTTGGAATGCAAATAATCCAATGTTGTAACTTTGCTAGTTTTACAGCTCACTTTTAAGTATGCCCCTTGCTGCTCCTAAGTTGCCCTCCTGAAACATTTATTGAACTAGTGTTAATCTCCAAGTTTGGTGGTAATGGCAATCTGCGGAGACCCTGGGCCATGGGATTGAAGATTGTGGTTGAATGTAAAATGCTGTCGGTGGCCTATGGCACCTTTATGGATATCAATTTTAAGTGACAAACTATGCAGAGTTTTGCCTACTTAGCTTGTATTAATTGTCACCTTGCGATGTGAACTTATTCTAAATGAGAAGACTCTCCACAAAGATTGTGGTTGTCATTATACTAATACTGACTTGAACCAAAGAATGTGACAGATTGGTGAAGATGAGATCAAGTAAATGTTTTCCTTTTATTGGTTTCCTCTGGCAGCTACACCCTTTAGGGCTCTTACAGCTTGGTCACCAGTGGTACCACCAAGCCGTTCTGTGATGGACATTGAACTCCCCAATCCAGAGTGCACTCTCTGCAGTGGCCATCTTCAGTGCTTCTTCCAATTTGTGTTCAATATGGCGATTATTCATCAGCTGAGGAGGCCAGAAGGTGATAACCAGCAGAAGGTTTCCTTGCTTATGTTTGACCTGATGCTGTAAGAGTTTCTAGGATTCATATTCAATGTTGTGGGCTCACAAGGCAACTCTGTCCTAACTGTCCATTACTGTGCTACTACCTTTGGTGCTAGTTGGTAAGGATGTTCTCTGGAACTGTCTGTAATGTATGAGTATATAATTCATGGTGTTTGACTATGTCAGGTTGTTGCTTGTCTAGTTTCTGGGACAGCTTCCCCCAATTTCAGCACAAACCCCAGATAGTAGCAAGGTGGACTTTAAATGATAGACAGAATTTCAGGTTATCACTTTTGATGCAGTGTCGTCCATCCAGTTTCATTCCTTTTGATTCAAGTTTGTAGTGGTTAGACACATTAGCATTCTGGGTCATTTTGGAGGGCATTTAAGAATTGATCAATATTGCTGTGGTACTAGAGTCACATGGGTAAGGATGGCCAATTTCCTCCCTTTAAAAAGTATTAATGAACAATATGGATTTTTATGATAAGTGTTTAATGACTGCCATTAGGTTAACTTGTAATTTTCAGATGTATTAATTTAAATTTCACAAGCTTCTGAAGTAGGACTTGAACTCATCTTCCAGACAATTAGTTCGAGCTACCTTTCAAGTTACATTATCATTGGGCTAGTTAGAATATGCAATGCACTGGTAGTCGTGTGGTGGCGGTAGGTTCAATAAAGTTAAAAATCACACAATACCAGGTTATAGTCCAATAGGTTTATTTGGAAGCACTAGCTTTTGAAGTGCCGCTTCTTCATCAGGTGTTTGTGAAGCAGGACCATAAGACACAGAATTCATAGCAAAAGATTACAGTGATACATTGAACAAACCTAGATTGTAAAGTCTTTCAACTTTTAGAATGGATTTGTTGGTTTCGGTTCTTTAATATGTAAATCCCAGAACTTCTTTTAAGTCACATTCTCAAGTTAGTATAAGGTTTTATAACAAAAGGTGACACCTCAACTCCAGACGATGTCTTAAAAGTGTGAGTCAGACCAATCTTGAGCCAGACTGGTTCTGTTTCCCAAGTGGAATGTACAAATATTATATGGATTCACTGCTTATAGGTTCAACATTTTTTTTTGAGCAAAGTAGAATGTATCTGCAAATATAATTCTGCAAATACAGATTCACCCCATAAACTTTTGTGTGTGCACAAGTGCAGGAAAGAGAGAGAGAGAGAGAGTGTGTGTGCCCATTACACATGAGGACACCACTCATCATCTACGCGGCAGGTATTCATGTGACTCGGCCCACGTTTCTTATCTCATACACTGCAGGTGAGGATGTCCTGAGTCATAGTATATTGGCGAGACCAAGCAGACGCTATGACAACAGGTGAATGCACACCGCACAACAATCACCAGGCGAGGTGTTTCCTCCAAGTTGGGGGACACTTCAGCGGTCAGGGTCATTTGGCCTCAGACCTTCAGGTGACCATCCTTCAAGGCGGACTTCGGGACAGGCAGCAACACAAAGTGACTGAGCAGAGGCTGATAGCCAAGCTTGGTACCCATGAGGATGGCCTCAACCAGCTCGCTCACTCATGCAGACCCTTGCTCATACACATGCTCTCATACACACACACACATACACCTCCCATGCATGCACCCTTTCTCAGGTGTGTGCCCCATGAAACTCATGAACATGCTTTACCAAGCTTGCACACATGCAAACAAACACTCTAACGTGCACTCACATGTGCACACTCTGTCTCTTTCTCTCCTGTATGTGTACACACATATAGATTTATGGGGTGAATTCGTATTTGCAGATACATTCTATTTTGTTCAAAAAATGCTGAACCTGCAAATAATCAGCGCAGGCAGTGAATCCATATAGTATATGCAAATTCCACTTGGAAAGTCGAACCAGTCTGACACTCTCATTGTCCGAGCTGAAATGTCACCTTTTGTTATAAAACCTTAAATTATCTTGAACGCGACTTAAAAGAAGTTCCAGGATTTACATATTAAAGAACTGAAACCAGCAAATCCATTCTAAAAGGTGAAGTTGAAAATCACGCAACACCAGGTTATAGTCCAACAGGTTTATTTGGAGGCACTAGATTTCAAAGTACTGCTTCTTTATCAGATGGTTGTCTATCTCATGCGCTGCAGGCAAGGTTGTTAATCAACCACCCGATGAAGAGGCAGCGCTTCGATAACTCGTGCTTCCAAATAAACCTGTTGGACGATAACCTGGTGTTGTTATGTGATTTTTGACTTTGGCTCCTCCAAATCAGGTTCATTTAAGGCATTGAAGATTTATTTGAATAAAAATAACTTATAAGGGTTTGGGGGGCAGAAAGTAAGCAATTGGCAACAGGGAGTGACCTTCATTTGAAAAGCTGGTGCAGGCACAATGGACTGAATGGCCACAACCTATACCAAAAGCCTTCACAAAAAGACAGAAGTGATTAGTATCTGGGATTCACTGTTTGACACTGTGGTTAAGACCAGTTCAGTTATAACTTTCCAAAGGAATTGGATAGTTGTATAAAGTCACAATATTTGCAGAACTATAGGGAAATGCTGAGAAATGGGCCTAGTTGAGCTGTTCTTGCAGAAATTCCTGATGAAGGGCTTTTGCCTGAAATATCAACTCTCCTGCTCTTCTGATGCTGCCTGACCTGCTGTGCTTTTCCAGCACCACACAACTCTCTTCTTGCAGACCGTCAATACAAATGGTTGAATCCTGTGCGCCATTCCATGATCGTGTATCAGATAGAACTGCATTAACTGTAATTATGTTTCAATGGTCAGATATTGAAAAATTTTACTTTCAGGAACTTTGCATCACTGCCGAAAAACTTAACAATGTTATCAAAAAAGGGTGTTAAATCAAGTAGGCAAGTAAGATACTGATATCAGACTGAGGGATCTCTACCTCCCTGTTGGTCATCTGAGACACCCACCAAAAAAAAACAAGTGGTTTCTTTAGATCTGAAATGGCTGAAAGCACAATTTCTGATGAAACCTAATCTAAGAATCTGCATTACTATCAGGATGAAACAGTAAAGCTTCAAAAAAGACAAAATTAAAGACAGGAAAATTCAACTTACTTATAGTAGGCAAACAATGGCTTGCATTTGCTCCAGTAAGTTGGATGAATTCAATGGCATAGACGCTCCAAGAGTAGCTTTCATGGCAATTCAATTCGAGTGCGTGGAAATATGTGGAAAAATAAATTATAAGAATATTCGCAACACAGCTCTGCCCACAACAGCAATGCATCTACTGTGACTCAATGGCAAGTATAAATTCACCCCACAAATGTATATGTATATATGTGTGGGTCCTTGTGTGTATGTGTCTGTTTGTCTGGGTGGGGGGTTGAGTGTGAGAGAGTGTATATGTGTGTTATGAGAGTGCAGTGTGTCTAAGTCTGTGAGGGG
Source organism: Chiloscyllium punctatum (assembly GCF_047496795.1). Classification (NCBI taxonomy): domain Eukaryota; kingdom Metazoa; phylum Chordata; class Chondrichthyes; order Orectolobiformes; family Hemiscylliidae; genus Chiloscyllium; species Chiloscyllium punctatum. Next base: position 42,918,308 of record NC_092750.1, on the reverse strand, counting down.
GTGCATGTGGGAGTGTGTTTATGTCTGTGGTGGGGGATTATGAGAGTGTGTGTGTGTGTGTGTGTGTGTGTGTGAGAGAGTGTAGAGTTGTCTAAGTGTGTGTGTGTGTGTGTGTGTGTTAGTGCAATGGTGGTCACCTGTAGTGTGACATGAACCCAAGGTCCTGGTTGAGGCCCTCCCAATGGGTACGGAACTTAGCTATCAGCTTCTGCTCCGCTACCTTTCGCTGCTGCCTGTTCCAAAGTCAGCCTTGGAGGATGGTCACATGAAAGTCCGAGGTCGAATATCCTGTACCGCTGAAGTATTCCCCAACTGGAAGGGAACACTCCTGTTGATCGTTGTGCAGTGTGCAATCATCCGTTGCTGTAGCCTTTGCTCGGTTTCCCCAATGTACCATGCCTCAGGGCATCCTTGCCTACAGCGTATAAGATAGACAATGTTGGCTGAGTCACATCAGTACTCACACGCGGACACTCACACACACCTTTACAGACATATGCATTCACACACTCTCACATGCATCCTCTCATAGACTTAGACAATTCTATACTCACGCACACATAAACACACTCTCTCTCAGACACTCCCAACCCCCCACGACAGACAGACACACGCACGCACACACACACCAACCTACAGACACATACTCCCACACTCTCACATGCATCCCCTCACAGATGTAGACACTTTACACTCACATGCACATTCTCTCACACTCAACTCCTCACCCCAGACAGACAGACACAGACCCACATGCACACACATGCACATACGTTTGTGGGGTGAATTTGTACTTGCAGAGTTACGTTGTGCTTTGCTCAAAAACTGCATCAATTCATGTAAGACTCTGTTATCTCACTTTTTATATTAGAATCAGTCTAAACATTATGGCACAGACGGAGAACACTGGGCTAACACCTTCAACATATTATCTGGCTTACGCCAATTGTTACAGTTAACCTGAGCATGTAACTTTTTTAAAAAAAAGTTTTGTGATTTGCCCATGAAAGAAGTGAAACTATCATGGTCATTCTAACAGATGAGAGACTTAACAAACAGTCGAAGTATTTTTCAATGTATAATTTCAGTTACATCACACTGTAAACTTTTGCTATAAATTCTGTGTCTTACAATTGTGTCCTCCACATCCACTTGATGAAGGAGCAGCGCTTCAAAAGCTAGTGCTTCCAATTAAACTTGTTGGACTATAACCTGGTGTTGTGTGATTTTTAACTTTGTACATCCCAGTCCAACACCAGCATCATTACTTATGAGTGGAATAAACAAATGGTAACTTTAGCTGGTAGTAAGAGACTGTCAGCTTTTTCTTATCTTTTTCTTAACATCAATACAATTGATGTGAATGTGCAAATTTGGGAGACTGAAAGGCGACAAATGAGAATGTGAATTACAGAATAAAGTTGCTCTCATCTGGCATGCAATATGGATTTCAAGATTGTTTTAGCCACACCTTCCATCCTTCCCCTGACTTGTCTTTAACAAAGAATCTTGTAGCTGTTTGAGATCCGGAATAACAAATGTTCAAAAGTAATTATTTCCATGAACCGCAGCTTTTGGAGTAGAGCCATTTTGGCTCCTTTTATGATGTAGCAAGTATTTTTAAAAATCTATAAATCTTTTGAATATTTTGTCAATTATTTGAGTTTTCCCACCTCCTAGCGTAATGGTCTGATATGTGAGTAATGCCCAGAAAATTATACTGTCCAATATAATGGGGATTTTTGGAAAGTTTGTTGGCAATTTTACTCTTCAAAATTATTGATTATTTTGGATGTAGGTTTGCTCACTGAGCTGGAAGGTTCATTTCCAGACATTTTGTCACCCTACTCGGTAACACTGATCAGCAGTGCTTTGCCTGAGGCCCACTGAAGATGTTACCTAGTAGGATGACGAAACATCTGGAAATGAGCCTTCCAGCTCAGCGAGCAAACCTACAACCAAAACGTCAGCCTAAGCTACAAATCTTCTCAAAACTCATTTTTGATTATATTGAAGAGACCCCCTTTCATTATCATTGCAAGTATCGGGGTATAACATTGCTGCAATCACCTTTCACTTTACTTCAAAAATAACTGATGAAATTTTTTGTTGAAAGCATTTTGAAAATAAATTACATTGTGTTTCGAGCAACTTGTTGGTTTGTTTAAATGCTTTTTTTTTAACTTTTCCAGATCTAGATCTAAACGGCCAATTTTTTTTTTGTTTTTGTCATATTTAAATTGTATTTTTTGTCTGACAAGTACGAATGATATTCTACCATTCGATTGTAATTCCTCAACTGCACGGACCTGCAAATTAATTGTCTTTTGTAGTCTGCATTGATGAAAAGAGCTCAGATACACACTTCAGAGTTTATCTTGCACTACATTTTTGACAATGGATTAAACCTGAATTTTTACTTTTGTTTCTTCTCTAAAAGAACTTTACTGAATATGCACACACACATACTGAAATGTGACAGTATTCATGATGACTATTGATGCATTAAGTCACTCTCTCAATTCAATGGAGGCAGTGATTTGGTTTCAAGGAAATGTTTTGAAAAATGTTTATTCTCAATCGCCCTGTTAATGGATGTATAGTCCATATTTATAATGGGGTTAGGGTTAGGGTTATTCAAGCTAATTTTGTTTTATGTTGGTTTCGTTATAATATACCAATTTAATGTCACCTATTAATTACACTAGACAGTTCATGTCACAAGGTTGCTGCAAGAGATCGGATATTGTTATATGAAGTCTTTTCAAGAACTACCTTCCTGCCAAATTATACGTTGAAGTCTTGATTTCAGCTTTTATTTTTGACATGACAAGGATCTTAAATTTTCCATTATTTTGTTCTCATGTCATTTATGAAAGTCTGATATGACCTTGAAGCAGCACCATTTAATTTAAATTGGTCCTTTTTACTGATTGCGTGGAGCTAAAATCTAGTATGCCAACTCTAATTCCTCACCCTATCCCTAAAACCTGATCACCTGCCAAGGACTCTGGATCTCTGTAAAGTTCTAGTTTGAAGTGCAGTGTAATTTATTACTTCTGATTCTTTAAGGCAGTAGCTCCAGGAGTGTAGGATGCACTAACCGTAGTCTTGCTGGATTAGATTAGCACAGGAATCCTTAAATTCTGGAAAAGTCCTAGAGGATTTGATAACTACCAATGTAATACCTTTTGTAAAAATACAGGGAAGGAGACAACAAGAAAGGTGGTGATAAGCCAGTTAACTTACACCTGTTCTTAGGAAAATATTGTCTATTATGAAGCATGTAATAGCAGAGCATTTAGAAATACATAATATAATTATGCAGAGTCAGCATGGCTTCATGAAGAGGAAATCATGTCTGATAAATTTACTAGAGTTCTTTGTGGAAGCTAACAAACAAGATAGATAAATGCGAAGCAGTAGATGCAATATAATAAGGCACCATGCATTAGGCTACATGAGAGCCCATATTAGTATGAATTGGTAAAGATTGGCAAATTCAAAGAACATAGAGTTGGGATAAGGAGGGCATTTTAAGAATGGCAATCTATAATGGTGTGCCATTGGAAAGTATACTGGGTCCACAATTCTTTAGCACCCCCACTAGTCATAGCCTGCCAACATGAGAATGACCCATTTATTCCTGTCCTGTTTCTATCTGTTAGCCAATGATAAGTCCATAGCATTGCATTATCTTCTATCTTAATTTTTCTAGCCTACCTCATTTGCAGAACATTATCAAAAGCCTTCTGAAAATTTCTGTATACTAAATCAGCCAAGAATTTTGTTCACAACCCCTTCAAAGAGGTCCCAGTTTGTCCACACAGTTTCACTTTTATCAATCCATTCTAACTATATGGATGATTATCAACCAGGTGGTTGATTTATTTATCCCATTTTTTATAATGCTGGTAGCTTGTTCAATTAACACTCAAATCTGTCAACGTTTGAAGAGTTTTTTATAATTGCTACAGCCACTAGAAAGTCAGCAAAGCAACTGAAAAATAATCGCTGTATCGTTGATAAGACAGAGGGAGTGTGCAACTGTGCATCAACAACATTTCTAAAGTTTCCTTCCAAGATCCAGAAATTTCTGTAGTTCATATTTCCCTACCGCAACGACAGTTTAAATTTGGAACTAAGTGGAGGGCAAATGATAAGTTGGGTAAATCGGCAATTTTATTGGACAATTTTCAAGGTAAAATCGGGACTAAGAGAGAATATTCTCCATTTGCTTGGATGAGTACAACTCCATAAACTTCCATGACAAAGCAGCCCAATTGATTAGCATCTCATTCACCATCTTCAACATTCCAACTTCCCTCTACCAATGAACAGTGGCAACATTATATAATCTATATGATATGTTGTGGGCAGCACGGTGGCACAGTGGCTGAGACCCGGGTTCAATTCCTGCCTCAGGCGAGTGACTGTGTGGAGTTTGCACATTCTCCCTGTGTCTGCGTGGGTTTCCTCCCACAGTCCAAAGATGTACAGGTCAGGTGAATTGGCCATGCTAAATTGCCCGTAGTGTTAGGTAAGGGGTAAATTTGGGGTATGGGTGGGTTGCGCTTTGGCGGTTCAGTGTGGACTTGTTGGGCCGAAGGGTCTGTTTCCACACTGTAATCTAATCTAATCTAATCTTGCTGTGACTCTCAATAATCCTTCTGACAGAACCTCCCAATTTCAAGATCTCTGCCACCTGGAAGGACAAGGGTTGAAAATGCAAGTGCGCACCACCTTCAAGTTCCCTTCCAGTTAATATACTATCCTGACTTGGAAGTTTATTGCTATTCCTTCAGTATCACTGGGTCAAAATCTTGTAACTCTTGTCCAAACAGGAGTTTCTACACCAAGAGCTGGAGTGGTTCAAGAAGTCTGCTCACCACCATCTTCTCCAGATCAATTAGGGATGGGTAATCAATATTGCCCTAGCCAATAGTGACCAAATCTCATGAATGAATAAAAATCCAGATCCATATTGTGTGAAGTAAGAATCCTCACTACTTCATTTTGTTAATGGTACCAGATCAGAAGTTGAACTGATGTCATTTCTTGATTTCATATGCTGTGCATATGGAATTAGTAGTTTATGAACCAAACCTTCTAAACTCTCATGTAATATTAGCTCAGTCTAACTTTGGGAAGTTTAAAAGACTTCATATACTTAAGGCTGGAGATGATAAGGTAATTTCAAGGTTATCACATAACAGAACCATGACAGTGGGAATCTTATTCTGTAAAATAGTAGGCAACCAATCTTAAGGAGCAATTCGAGAAAAGAATTGCAGCAGACCGAAATTTCTAACAGGACTCTCTTCCAGAAATTCAACTTATCTCCTTTCCCAAGGCAATCCCCCAATTCTAGTCTGTAGGATTGGCAGATACTGCACGTTTCTTGTCTCAAATTCATGTGCAACAAAACCTGGAAGGAATATTGATGTATCAAGAAACCACTTGCTTACAGGCCATGTTGTAGGATGCTTTTTCACCTAGTAATGATTGGTTAACTGGTTTTTAGGAAAGGGAAACAATTATTTGTAGATCTAAGGAAAATAGTGTTTGTATTAAACAGTTCCTTTTTTTGTATATCATCATACTATTCTGCATGCTGCACCAGTAAACTAACCAAACCTCTAAATTTGAATCTGCCACATTGCAAAGTTACATTATTGCCTCGATAATCTTGTGGAGGAAATGTAATAATAACTTACATTTCTCTAATACCTTTGTGGAGGCTTGTTGGGTCAAAATTTGGCACCAGCCCAAGAGAGATATTAGGGTATTTAACTAAAAACCTAATCAAAGAGGTAGATGTTAAGGGAATGCCTTGAAGGAAGAGAGGACAATAAGCAGAGCCATTTGAAGAGAGAGTTACAGAACTTAATGCCTTGACATCTCAAAACACTATAATTGAGTGATTCATATCAGGATTGCTCAAGGCTAGAAATGGAGGAGCACAAAGGGTTGTTGAACTGAAGAAGAACATAGATACTGCAAGGGGTGAAGGCTTGGCAAGAGATATGAGAAAAAACAAATTTTAAGTGAGGCATCGATGAACAGAGTCAATGGCTAAACTGTGCAAGTCAGAATATCAGCAGGTAGGCTTTGGATCTCATTACATTTTCAGAAAGTAAATATGGTAAGCCATCCAGTTGTGCATTGAAATAGTCAAATCTAGAGTTGACCAGGGTATTCATGAAGGTTTCAGCAAGAAGTGGAAGAAGGAATCAATAATGCAGTGTTATGGACAAGTAATAGATGAACTTGGTGTTGATTTGGATATGCAATTATAAACTCATGGTTGTGTAAGTAAGAGTACCAGGAGGTGTCCGATCTCGCCTCACCCAAGGAGAGAGATGAAGTTGATGGTTAGGAAATTGAGATTGTGGCAGGGGCTGAAGGTTAAAGCTTCAGTTATCCCAATATTTAACTGAGAAGTTTCTGCTTCTGCGGTACAGGGTACAGAGCAAGCAGTCTGACAATTTAGTAGAGTATACAAGACAAGTGGTAATGTGATGGAGCTAGATGTCTTCAGCCTTTATGTGGAATTTAGCACTGATCTTAGATGATGTTGCTGAGGGTTGAATGTTGATAAGAAAATGGAGAGGGTAAAGATCTTTGGGAAAAGCAGAGCTAATGCTATAGAGCAGGAAGAGAAACTATTACAAGTGATAATCAAGAATGGGAACAAGGTGGATGCAATCCACTTGGCTGGATCACAGCAGAGACGTGTTGGAGCAGGATGTAACCAATATTCATGTCTCTGAGAATCAGGTTTATCTGGTCTTTTATAATATTATAGTGTGGATGTGCCTGTGTTGGACAAAGTCAAAAATCACGTGACACCGGGTTGTAGGCCAAGAGGTTTATTTGAAACTGCAAGAGTTTGGACCCCCTGCTCCTTCCTCAGGTAGCTGAGGAAGTGCTTAGAAATGCCTTTTGATGACGAGGGCACTAGATAAATAGAATCCTCTGTTTTTAGCATGGTTTTAGAAGATGGTTTGAGGTAAGGAAGTCAGGTATTATCTTTACTTTCCAGACTGATCCTCCATGTTTGCTAAGTTAAACCCACCACACAGAAAAGATTCACCCCATGCTGTAATCTGTTAAAATTTGAGAGGCAAAGAGCTATTCCAAAAGTCATTATTTAAAATAAAAATTAACAACTTTAATTTTTTAAAAGTCTAACAGAGAATAATTAACTAACAACTATTTACAACTCATTTATCTAAACCCATCTCTTACCTTTCCCTTTACAATACTAGTCCGATTAAACCCCCCAATTATGATTTACAGAAAAAAATCAAAATTCAAAAACCAGCCAGCTGTTGAATCTTCTCTTGGTATCTTCCTCTGTCTTCTTTTCTTCTACCTAGGGTTTCTGATTCGCAGGTTATTAATAGATAAAGGTACCTTTGCCCAGAATCTAGTTCTCTTAAGTCTGCATATGTTAATGGCTTGGCAGTTCTCCTCCCCAACTGTTCAATTTTCTCCAGTCTTATACCCCCAAAACATCGGATTGTTTCATTTTAATATCTTCAATATCCTAAATTCAAACTCGATTGGAGGTTGGTATTTTGGGATATAATTTAAACTGATTGGACGGATTTGAATTTGTTTTTGTCCCCAGGCACCCCAGCCAGTGCTAGGTGCTGGACCCAATGTTACATTATAAGTTCTTCAGCACTCTGTGTGCATGCTAAGTCCTCACTCTCTTAAAGGTACATAATGAGTTGACCTACCACTCCGCCATGGACCTTTGCTTCCAGCATGTTACTTGTACCTGATTAGGCTACATTTAGGTTAGCTTCTGTAACATATGAACTAGGTATTGGAAACATAATACTGAAATATTCAATACATGTCTATTACTGCCTCTGGGGTTGTGTGTACACAGTCAAGGCACTTCATTGTCTGGGCTAATACTAACTATGAGTTACAAACTGCAGCATTCTTCTTGTTGAGCTTGACATGACTCCTCTTAAGATGGATACTGAGACCATTTTACTCCCAAATTGCATGTTTTTATACATGATGATATCATGAGTATATATTTTAAAGATATGTTGCATACTTTCTGTGAGGCATGACACCGAGTTCCACTTTAGTTATTACCTCACAGGTATAGCAAACCAGACCATGTCAGACTCACTAACACTGGATATCCCAACATAGTGAAATGAAAGTATTCAATGATCCTCAAAATTTCCCAATTGCTGCTAACCAGACTTACGAAAAACAGTTATCAGACAACAAGTTTATAACCTAAGCCCAAATTAACAATTTATTATTAACATTGTAACATTAGCAGAGCAAAGTTAAACAACAAGATTTGTTTAATGTCTGGTTTAAACCCAATCATCTTTGAGCATAGCTCTCGTTCTCACACAGACAGACATAAATAAAGGATAAATTAAAAGAGACAAAAGAGTTGTAAGTAGCCAGTTCACTTAAGCAATTTTGAACAATGGTTGCCGAACCTGCTATTAATCCTTGGATAATGTGCAGTTCGAACTTCAATGCAACATTGAAGAAATTTGACAACTCATCCTGATCTTGTGATTATATGCCTCTCTGGATAAGTACATGTTGTGATTGATCACTCTTGATTGACAGCTTAGTTGTGTTCTTGCTGTTGCTGTCACTCAACATCACGATACAATCATCTGGAGTTTCTTCCTCACTGTTTCTGTTTGTGACTTTGTAATTGGTGTGTTGTACATTGGACTCAGCTAGTTTCAATTCATTTGCACCATGATCAGTAATGGCTTTGTATAATCGGAGCTGGTTGTGTGTTTTGAATTTTTATAACTGGTTTTCTGGCTCACACTTTCTGCCCAGTGCATGTTTGTGATATCTCTTTTGTTCTCCTCCGCCACTGAAGAAAAATGTCCCTGTGTCTCTGAATAGTTAGAGAATTCATGTTTGGTGAGGTCAAACTTTCCTTCTGAGCATAAGTTGTTCTGGGGCTTGTAATACATTCTCCATTGGAGTTGCATGAAAATGCAGTGATGCAATGTAAACACCTTGATTTTTTTATTAACACTTGATAGCATGAATCATGCAATCTTTTAGACCAATTGAGTGAGGATAATGGGGTGACTGTGATAGAGATAACTCCCCACTTAGCACATATTTTGAAATTGTTTCTCAGTGAATTGTCTATCTACCCTTGCATACAGAATAAAGTGAAGATAATGGTAATTTCATCTTTGACGGTTGCACTCTGTGTTGATAGGTTGTTGAACAATGGAAAATTTGGGGAAGTAATCTGCACAAGAATTTAATCATCCTATGCACTGAAAATGTTGCTGCTACTTTCATCCAAGGAGTGGATGGAGCATCATGAAGATGTAATTTGGCATACCTCACTTGCATTCATGAGTTGTGGAATATCCTGATTCATCCCTGGCCAGTACACAGATTTATGACCAGTCATTCAAGCCCATGTGTCTCTGGTATAGCATAGACATGACATCTTTGTTTAATTTTGGTATGAAGACTTGTTTGCCCATGACAGTGGCTTGCTGAGCTATAACAACTTAATCTCTGTATAGCTAAAACAATTGAATATTCTTAGCAACTTCTTTAATATTGTCAATCATGCCACTGCTGATTCATTGATATCTACTAGTTGGGGATATTAGAAACTGAGATGAGCTTGTACATTGGCACTTCGTTGTGATTCTGACAATACACAGAATTGGTCATCCGTTATATTTGTGAGACAGTTTCTCAAGATTGTGCCATGGAGCAACGCTTTCTGAAGAAAATGTCATTCAAGATATGTAGTATGTTGGTACTAGCTTCTGTTTAGTTTGCATATCTATAATCAGTGTTGTTAGTTTTCAAAATGTTTTAGTGTCCAAGGCTGTCTGAACTTCAGTGAGAATTTCAAGAGCCTGACCCTGACACTGAGAGTTTTGATTCTTTTTGAGCAGCCACTGCTGCTTAGTATCGTACTGCCATCATGATCTGTGGTGGGTTTTTACCCCAGTAGGGTGTTTGTACCTGATGAGACAGTGCTTATGTTGGCTCCTGTAACATTGTAACTGGAGGTGGGTATCATTTGAAAGATTGAGTAAATTATGTTATCAGTGCTTGGCATGTCACAGATCCTTCAGTGTCAGGGCTAATGCTAAGGTATTTGGTTACAAACAATGTACTTCCAACAGTGCTTCATAATAAGAACTAGGAGCAGGAGTGAACAGATCACCTCCTCAAACCTGCTTTGCCATTTGATACGATCATGACTGATCTTACCTCAGCCTCAACTCCACTTTCCTGCCCACCTTCCATAACCTTTCAACCCATCACTAATTAAAAATCTGTCTATCTGCTTCAGTATCCTACCATACTCTGGGATATTGAATTCTACAGATTCATGATTCTTTGAGAGAAGCAAATCCTCCTCTTCTCTGCTTCAGGTGGTCCCAGTTAATATGGAAATGAAAACTTTTATACTCCATGGTCACATGCCATGATATGATATAAAAATAATGTTGCTTAATACTGCATATTAGCTGTGAGACATAATATAGCATGAGTGATTTTTGGCAGATTACAACAAGACCTGATGGCATTTTATGTGGTCCAGCCAGATTAGCAGGTGAATGTTTAAAACATTAATTAATGCATCTTTTTTATGTTCATTGCTGCCGTATTTGTTACTGAGCTTATAGCACCATATTCTATTTTAAAAATAAGCAAAATGGCACAGTGGTTAGCACTGATGCCTCACAGAGACACGGGTTCGATTCCCGCCTCGGGCAACTGTCTGTGTGGAGTTTGCACATTCTCCCCCTGTCTGTGTGGGTTTCCTCTGGGTGCGCCGGTTTCCTCCCACAGTCCAAAAATGTGCAGATTAGGTGAATTGGCCATGCTAAATTGCCCGTAATATTAGGTGAAGGGGTAAATGTAGGGGAATGGGTCTGGGTGGGTTGCTGTTCGGAGGGTCGGTGTGGACTTGTTGGGCCGAAGGCCCAATCTTAAAAAAAAATTAGGAATGCATTGGCAATGATGACATTATTGCAGTAGAGAAAATTTATAGTTTGTTGCCAATAGTGTAATTGCAGGAAAATATCGACTTGGGACATCACAGCTCAGTACTGTAGCATTCATTTATTTGCGTCAAAGAGCTGTTAGATTCCTTTAAAATTTAATTTGGACTTTATTAAACCTTTAGTGTAAACAATTACTAAGTGATCTTAGATGTAACATTATATGGAGAACATGCTTTGCAAGCATGTTTTTCCCAAGTATCTGGGTTGCTATTGAACTTCACCAATGGGTTACAAAACCATATAAATTTACATGGCCCTGCAGGTGTAATAATGCATAGTGTTTTGATTTTAGTCAGGGTAGTGATCGCCTGGCATTAAGCCTAGTTCCTGCATTATACTTCACCAGAGAGAGTGTGTTGAATATAAACCATTAGCCAGAATTAAATACAAGCGAGCTTTGTGTTTTTAAAATCCTTGCGTTGTAACACAATCTGTAACGAGCAGATAAAGTTCAAGACTTGGGTAGCTATAAGATTAAATTGCATGTGGTACACTATAATTGTACTTAAATGACATGGGAACTTTAGAAACAGTAACTTGTTCCTCTTTTACTTAATTTTAAATATATTCGAGTCTATAATTAGAAATGTTAATGACGTCAGAAGCTTTATTAATAGTAACCATTTATGTAAATGATTACTCGGGGTGGGGGGAGTGCAGCACAGTGGCTCAGTGGTTAGCACTCTGCCTCACAGCGCCAGGTACCCGGAATCGATTCCAACCTCTGGCAACTGTCTGTGCAGAGCTTGCACATTCGACCCGTATCTGCGATTTGCCTGGGTTTCCTCCCACAATCTAAAGATGTGCAGGTTAGGTGAATTGGCCATGCTAAATTGCCCATAGTGTTCAGAGATGTGTAGGTTATGCCCATTAGTCAGGGGTATATGTAGAATAATAGGGTAGGGGAGTGCGTCTGGGTGGGATACTCTCCAGAGGGTCGGTGTGAACTTGTTGGGCTAAAGGGCATGTTTCCTCACTGTAGGGATTCTATGAAAGCTTGTTAAAGGAAACTAAGAGACGGTGCAGGCATTAGCTTTTGAGGAATGTGGAAGAATAGTCACTTCTAACTTTGCGTCAATCAGTGTACTGTTGTAAATTATTAAAAACCCTTTCAAACAGCATTGCTTTCATGAAAATTAATGTGGCTGAGTATGTTGCATTATGAAGTATTTATTAAGATTTGCAAGGACTTTCTTGGTAATATTTGAGTATTTATTAGATTTTGTATATGGTTAAACTCATAAAAAGATTACTACAAGATCATTAATGCAATCATTTTGAAATTAAATCTATAATGTTTGATTGTATTTCTCATGGTATTCAGCATATGTATGATGTCAGTACAAAGGAAGTGTTGTACTGCTTTGCTAGTTCAGAGTGACATATCTGCAGGGTGTTTCTGGGCTACTATGGAGATTTCACTCATCGTCCCTATGAGGACCGCACTCCATATATATGTCTTTTCCTTTGATTTCTGTCTTGCTTCCTATTGTATTGTGCTAATATCAACTCTACCATTCAACTCTCTTCTGGTTTCCACTTGAGCACATTATAGTGCATTATGTTTCCTTTACTGTGTGGTTATAGTATTGGTAGTCATACAGTTTACATGATTAGTCAGATTTGTGTGTTGGCAGATTTAGGTTTTTGACATTACATCTTAAGCAGCAGAAAGCCAGAGAGAAGAGAGAGAAAGTTAATGAACCTTTGTATGCATTGAATTGTTGATTATTATTCAAGAAGGCTAAATGTACATGATATTCACAATCTAATACTTTCTTTTTAGTTTCTCTTTTAAAATTTTCATTATTCACAATTTTGTTAAGTGACAATGTTCTAAAGCCCAGGGTAGTTTCTTGAATTATTAATGTTCATTGAGAATATGCAGATGTATAACTCAGATTAAATTAGACACTCTAAAGGTACATCCCATGAATTTCTATCCCATGTATAATTTTTAAAAGTCAAATCATCTTAATATTTAAGATACATTCAGTTGTACGTGAACTAATTGTTTGTAATAGGATGCTGTAGAAATCAAACTTATTTTTGTTTTTTGTTTGCCTTTAATATCCAAAATAAGATTTTTGTGGGAATTTTGAATTTTATGGGACAATTGATGTAAGTATGCATAATCTTTATTTTAATGGAAACTTTATAATAAAGTTTGGACATTGGCCAAAGAAATTTCATATTATTTTAACAATTCAGATTTGACTATTCTGTTTAATTTCAAGGCCTTGGAATCCTGAAATGTAGACCATATAAATGACAGCACTTCATATTATTCGATATGTGCAAACTGTACAAGTATACTTATTAATTGTATCTTCAAGTATCTAGTTAGGTTTTATTATAATTCAGATTTAATCTTTATTAAATGTACTTTGTGCTTCAGTCACAGGTCAGTTAGCTCACTTGGCTGGATGGCTGGTTATGATGCAGAGCAATGCCATCAGCATCAGTTCATTTCTGACACCAGCTGAGGTTAACAGCTGTGAAAAACTGTCCTTCACAACCTCTCCCCTTGTCTGTAGCCTGTGAACTTCAGATTAAGCCTCCACTTGGTGTCTCCTTCTCTAGTGAGAGAGAAGCCTATGGTCTATTAGGAGTTTGGCAATTTTACCTTTTATTTTGTAGTTCATAAATTCTGCCAAAGCAAGCCTATCCAAGAATTGTTATTTTCTAAGCAGTTTTAGTTTGCATATTTTGCATTTACCTTTATGATTCAATGTAATGTACAGTAGAGAAGAGTATAATTGAAGTCATTGGATTGACCAGTCAAATGATACTTGGTTGGTGAAATTTACCCAAAAAAACCCTACACTGATCAATTTAAAATCTTGCCTACGCATGTGAAGTTCAATGGGCAACTATTGAAACTCTGAGTCTTTTCTAAAAGATCATACTGCAATATGCATTCCTTGTGTACTGATTTCCTTGAATCTTGCAAAAAGATATTCAATCTTTTCTCCGATTGGAACTTTAGGAAGATTAAATTAGATTGAGAAAAATATAGAATGGAGCCCAATAATGATGTTGTGAGAGAATAGCATTTATTCTATTTTATTTTGTTGAATGTTATTTTAATTAAACTTGTACTTGCTGATTTCTATCCAATATTCAGTACTAGATCATTTGTTATCACTATGAAATGAATTTTCTGTGGAATTTCTGTAGCATTTTTTGCAACTTTCATGGTATAAGGAATATCTTTACTTTTACTTCCACACCGTTGTGCCTAGTGTCCTATGTGGGTCCATGGTTCACTCAGTTTCCTTCCTCATCTCTGCAGATTAAAAACAATGCAATCTGTTCAAATTTTTCAAGGATGTAACTGGTAGAGTTGGGTCAAGGGACCCAATGGATATTATGGACTTGGACTTTCAGGAGATATTCAATAAGGTTCAACCTAAAAAATTAGAATGTAAAATTAAATGCATGGGATTATTGTTATGGAATGTTATGATGCAGAACTGGTTGGCAGACAGGAAACAAAGCATAGGAATAAATGGATCATTTTCTAAGTGGCAGCCAGTGAATGGTATGATAGCACAGGGATCAGAGCTTGAACCACAACATTTCAGAATATATATTAATGACTTAAATGAGGGAAGGCATTCAATATCTCTAAGTTTGCAGACAACATTAAGCAGGCTGGGATTAGAATGCTTAGATTGTTGTTTTGGCTGTCACAGACTTGATGGGCTGAAGGGCCTTTTTTCCGTGCTCTAGACCTCTATGACTCCATGAAAAGAACATCCATAGGAACAGTTTCAGTAATTGCAAGTAAGATGCGACACCTAGCATCTTTTCTCCTTTGCTGCTCCTTCAGCTCACCCCACCTCACATGCTACATATTCTTGCAACTAAACCCCTCCTGATCATTCTGTCAGGTTGAATCAGACAACTTGTATCTCTCTTGTCATATTCAAACTATAGCTATGCTTCCAATCCCATGTCCTGCACTACTGCCTACCACCTCAGTAATTATCTATCTCAAACCCAATCTTAGCCCCCTCCCAATGATCACGTTCTGCACAGTTCAGCATATCCAAAAGTCTGCAAATAATGTTTGCTTGTCATTCCATGTATAATCAACTGCTTTGGCCTCCAACCTGTTATCGCCTCCAATTTAAAAACTTGTGTTTTAGATAAGATCAAGACTTGCCTTCTGTTTTAATGCAAGAAAAATGCAGGGTGCAATGCAGTGAGGGAAAGGTTTACCTATTAAAATGGAGAGGAAGGAACAGCAGTCTGGATAATAAGCAGCAGAGAAGCATTTCCAGTTCTGTTGGGAGCAGCAAGTACACATTCTCCCTGGGTTTATCCATGCTAGCCCCGATCACTGAGCAAGGGTAATGTGATTCACTAGTTGTAGTGATTAGAATGAGGTCAGCCAGGTGGATGTCATAGGATATGAGTTGCCTGAATGTGAGGCTGTTAACCTGGTCTAATCAGGACTACTATTGAACACATATAAACAGGAGTGTCTGGGGTTCTGTCCACTCTAACAACCAGCCAGTACATACGTACTATGCACGTGTAAATAAGGAATTGGTCATGGAATAATGGCCTACATGGAGTTATTTCAGTGACAATGAGAAAAAAAAACACACCCTGAAGAGATTCACTCACCATAGTTGGGGGTAAGCATTTCTGGCATCATGCCACTATTTAGGAGACTTGACTCATTTGATCCTGCTGTCAATTGGGACCAATTTTGTGGAAAGAATATGTTATGTTTTCCAAGCAAGTGACATGTCGGCAGACGAGAAACAACAAGTGATTCTTCTGACAGCTTGTGGACCAGCAGTGTTTTCTGTTATCAAGGCACCAGATACTAAAACCTTTCAAGAGTTGACAGATTTTGTTAAGGACTATTATGACCCCAAGCCTACTCTAATTCTTAGACAGTATTGGTTTTATTCAGCAAATCAAGAATAGGGGAATCTGTATTGGAATTTTTGACTAGGTTAACACAACTGGCATGTGATTTTGATTTAACCATAAGTGAGATGCTGAGACACCATTTGATGTATGGGATTAATGATATGATTATGCAAAATTCCCTACTAGCTGAAGCCCAACTGGACTTCAAACAGGCACTACAACTGGCTTTGTCATTAAAAAATGCAGCAAGTGGAGCATATGAGTTACAGGGTATGCCAATGGAAGTGGACACCCTCGCTAGGCTGACTGAGCGTGAAGTTACACTTGAGTGAAGGCAATTGCATAGCCTCACTCAGGACATATCCTGAACAGAGGGGATCTCGGTCAGTCCCCAGCAAAACCCCAAAACAAAGTCTAGTCTCTGACGAACGGTTAAATTTTCTTGAGGAGTTGGGCCAGCAGGCAGTTGTAGTTGCTTGTCAGTATGCAGCAAAAGAGTCCCACTAGGGCTGAATTGAGTGAAATAACTCATTAGGCAGTATCTGGGAGAGTGCGCACCCTGGAAAGTCCACCTACATCTGGTTTGGTACAGTTAAATTGCTTTGCAACATTCAGATCAGAATCAGTCAAAATAAATGTCTAGTAAAATGGTCACCCATTCTAATGGAGGTTGCTACTGGTTTGTCTGTATCAATGATTGCGGAACCAGTCTTTACGAAAATTCCTTCTGAACTCCAAACCTTAATTTTGTCTAGGACCTTGGCCAGGCTGAACATATAACAGGGAGCCCCAATAGATTAAGGGTACAAGTTTAGTTCCGGACTCTTATGAGAAGCAGCTGCTTCAGTTACTTCTGATTGAAATAAAAGTCTTAGGTCCAAGTTTGATAGTGTGAAATTGGTTGAGAAAGATTCACCTAGATTGGCTCAATGTGTTTTTGATTAGCAAGTGGTTGTCTGAGTATTGTCCTAATTAAATACTCTCGAGGTTTTTCAGGAATGTCTATCAAAGGGGTAAAGGCCATTTTACGTTGTTGACCAAGAAGCAATTCCACGATTCTTCAATGCAATGTGCAAATGTAGAGGCAGAAATCAGGAGGCTGGAAAGCGAGGGAAACATCGAACTGGTACAGTTTGTGGAATGGGCAGCACTGGTCATAACAATTTTGAAGCAGGTCAGTTTGCCTTTGTGGGGATTTCAAACAAACATTAAACTGCTTTTTGCAGCTGGATGAATACCCATTACCTCACATAGAGGACTTATACGTAAAACTGGCAGGGTGTGGCTGTCCTTCATGAGCCATGAGTACCTGCAATTGCGATTAGATGAGAATTCCCAGAAGTGTGCTACAATTAATGTCTATAACGGCTTGTACCAACATATGAGACTGCTTTTTGGAGAATCATCAGCCTATGCCATTTTCTAGCAGAAGGTGTAGAACATTTTACAAGGTCCTCCCCAGGTTGCCATTTATCTGGACACCATGGTCATAACTGGGAAGGCCAATAAAGAGCATTTAGGAAACTTGGACATAGTGCTTGAACGTTTTACCAAGACAGGTATACATCTTAAGAGGGAAAAATGAGTGTTCCAGGCACCCCAACTTGGGCTGCAGAGCTGACAAAAACTGATTAAATCCATTGGAAGATAAATTGAAGGAGATCAAAGGTGTTCCTGGTACTGGAGCTTATGTCTTTCCTTAAGTTGGTGAATTATCATGGAAAAGTCACACCTAACCTCACCTCTATCTTGGTACCCTTGCAACTGCTCTTGAAAAAGGGTCAGCTTTGGAAACAGTCTTTTGGCCAAGATGTAGCCTTTAAGGAAGTGAAGAAGCAGCTCTTGTCATCTAAGGTGCTGACACACTACAATCCCAAGTGAGTTGTCGTGCTGACATGTAATGCCTCCCTGCACAGTATCTGGGTAATGTTGGCTCACCGGTGGCCCAGCGGAGAGGAACACCCAATAGTGTATGCTTCCCAAACTTTGGCTGATGCCGAACAAAGCTTTGCCCAAGTAGAGAAGGAAGGTTGACGGTCATCTTTGGTGTGAGAAAGTTCCACCAATATTTTTAAATTTGCAATAATAATGTACGACAAACACCTTCTAGGACTACGAAAAGAGGACAGTGCCTTGCTGCACATAGATTCAGGTCAGCAATGAGCTCTTATTCTGAGTGCGTACAATTACAAGTTGAAGCATCGTCAAGGAAGCCAGGTAGCAAGTGCAGATACATTGAGCTGCCTCCCACTGGCGGATACACCAGTATCCACCAGATACTCCACCAGATAATGGAGCCACTACAATAACCCATTCTGGTTTTAAACTTTCTGGACAATTTCAAACTGTGGACTGTGGCAAAACTAAAACAGCTGATGATGGGGAATACAACAGGGCATTCAGAACCAGAATTGAAACTGTTCTGGACATGGCGAGACAGAACACCATTGAGGATTGCACATTATTATGGGGAGCAAGAGTAGTTGTCCCAAGCAAAGGTTGCCACCAGATACTGGCTGAACTCCACCAGGGTCATCTAAGGGAAGATGTTGATGAGAAGTTATGTCCGGTGGCCAGGACTAGTTGATAGGGCAGTACCAAGGTCAAAATACCACCAACAACTCCCCCGGACTGGGTTATGCATCAACTATACCAGATCTTCCATGAGCTCAATGTTTTTAGTCATTGTGGACGGTGAGTCAGAGTGTTTGGATATTCATAGTATTCATTTGTCAAACACAGGAATGACAATTGAAAAGTTGCAAGCATCTTTTGCAATACATATTTTGTCGGAAATGTTGGTGACAGACAATGGGCCAATTTTTACCAGCAGAGAATTCAAAAATCTCTAAAGACAAATGGCACTAGGCATGTAAGGACCACTCCGTACCATCCATCACCCAATGGTCTGACGGAAAGAAATAGCCTACAGCGTCACTTGATACCAAACTGACCTGGTTCCTGTTTAATTATAGGACCATCCTTCACACATCTACAGGGTCAGCTCTAATAGAGTTGCTAATGAAGAGAGGACTCCGCACCAGGTAAACAATATCTTCCCTGACCTGGGTGGAGGGGAAGGTTGGTGAAGGTGAAACGGCTACAGGAATGACAATGCCAGACATCAGATCTCTCTAAGTGAAAGAGGCAGTTTACTTCAGGGGATGAAGTTTAGTGTTGAAATGGCCCTGCATGAGTAAGAGGTAAAAACTATGACTGCAGATGCTGAAAACCAGATTCTGGATTAGTGGTGCTGGAAGAGCACAGCAGTTCAGGCAGCATCCAAGTGGCTTCGAAATCGACGTTTCGGGCAAAAGCCCTTCATCAGGAAACAAGGCTTTTGCCCGAAACGTCGATTTCGAAGCCACTTGGATGCTGCCTGAACTGCTATGCTCTTCCAGCACCACTAATCCTGCATGAGTAAGAGGCAGGGTCGAAGCAAGGTCAGGTCCGATGGTGTACAAAGATCGGGTAGAAGAGGCAATCTTAAACAAGCATGTAGACCGTATGAAAGCAACAACCTTCCAAACGAGGCAGGAGCAAAACATACCCAGCCCCTCAGAACATCTAGCAAGGATGTTGGAAATGGTGGGTTCTCCCCCTCCGTCTAACATCGAAGGATGAGATGGATACTGCAGGTGTCGCAGCCACGACACCATTACCTCCTGAAGGATTGGCTTAATGGGTAGGAGGGTAATAGTGGAAGGATGCTTGTCAGACTGAAGGCCTGTGATTAGTGGAGTGCCTCACGGGATTGCGTTGGGCCCATTGCTGTTTGTTGTCTATAATCAATGATTTGGATGAAAATGCACAAGGCTTGATTAGTAAATCCAGATGACACTGAAATAGGAGGTATTGTGAACAGTGAGGAAAGTTATCAGAAATTGCACCAGGACCTTGATCAGCTGGGAAAGTGGGTCAAGAAATGGCAAATGGAGTCAATATAGAGTAGTGTGAGGTCTTGCATTTTGGAAAGTCAATCAAGACAGAAATTTCATGGTCCTTAAGGAGTTTAGTGGAACAGAGGACCTTGGAGCTCAGTTGCAAGGTTCTCTGAAAGTGGAGCCACAGGTAGACAGGGCAGTGGTACACTGTCCTTCATCTGTCAGGGTATTGAATATAGAAGTTGGGAAGTTGCGTTGCAGTTGTACAGGATGTTGGTGAGACCACACTTGGAGTATTAAGTTCAGATTTGGTCACCTTGCTATAGGAAAGATGTTATTAAACTAGAAAGAATGCAGAATAAATTTACAAGGATGTTACCAGGACTCAACAGTCTGAGTTGTAGGGAATGGTTGGACACGCTAGGAGTTTTTTCTTTTAGAGCATAGAAGATTGAGGAGGAATCTTATAGAAGTGTATAAGATCATGAGAGACATGGATAAGGTGAATGCACTCAGTCTTTTTCCCAGGGTTGCGGAATCGAGGACTAAAGGGCATCAGTTTAAGGTTAGAGGGGAAAGAATAAAAGGAATCCTGAGAGACAACATGTTTACACAGAGGGTGGTATGCATATGGAATGTGTTGCCAGCAGAAGAGGTTGAGGCTGGTACATTAACAACATTTAAAAGACATTTGGACAAATACATGGATAGGAAGGGTTGAGAAGGATATGGGTCAAGTGCAGGGAAATGGGATTAGCGCTGATAGACATTTTGGTCAGCATGGACTACTTTGGGTCAAAGGGCCTGTATCCATTCTCTGACTCTATGAAGATGATGAATTTGAGCCGAGATGCGCTGGGTGAAAATGATGGGCTACTTCTGGTAATGCCACCAGTATCCGAAGCAGAATTGGAGAAACCGGACCTGGTGCCGAAATGCCCAAGGAGAAGCTGCAGGGAAAAGAGCGAGTCTCTATCCCAGGACTTAGAGCGGGAGGGATTTAATGATCGGACCAAGGTCAGCCAGGTGGAAATCAAAGAACATGAGTTCCCTGATTGGGGCCGTTAATCTGGCCCAATCTGTCTGGGAGTGTTGGCTGATAGATACAAACAGGAGTGTTAGGTTCTGTTTAATCTTGGACCCAGCTCTAAGCTAGTTGGGTCAGTGTCAAGTACTATGTATGATTAAATAAAGGGTAACTTGGTGATGGGTTACTGGCCATCGTGGAGTTATTTTACTCATTTTCTTTCAATAAAAGCATAAAGTGACCTGTGATGTCGAAGGTTTAAAACTGCTAACATGGAGTTTGGAAAAACGGATTTTGAAACTCAAAAACCTTGGACTGTTCTCCGCCCTCTGCAACTGGAGCCTCAATTTGCTTACCCTTGGACTGCATTCAGTGAGAATAGGCAACAATACCTCCTCTGTGATAATCCTCAACATCAGCACCTCACAAGGCTGCGTACTCAACCCCCTACAATACTTTATTTACTCATGACTGTGTGGCCAAATTTCATCCTAACTCCATCTACAAATTTGCTGACAACACTACCTTTGTAGGCCAGATCTGAAACAATGATGAGGCAGAATATAGGAAAGAGATAGAAAGCTTACTGGCATGGTGTAAAGAAGACAATCTCTCCCTCAATGTTAGCAAAACAATAGAGTTGGTCATTGACTTCAGGAAACAAGGTGGATGGCATGCTACTGACTACATCAATGGTGCTAAGACAGAAATGGTTGAGAGTGTCAAGTTCTTAGGAATGATGATCACCAACAATCTGTTCTGGTCCATCCATGTTGTTGCTGCGGTCAGGAAAGCACAATAATGCCTCTATTTCCTCAGAAGGCTAAGGAAGTTCAAAGTCTATAAAGATTCTTACTAATTTTTATAGTTTCACCATAGAAAGCATTGTATCCGAATGCATTGTGGCTTGGTATGGCAACTGCTGTACCCAGGACATTAAGAAACTACTAGTAAACACCATCAAAGACCCCATCCGGTTTTAAATCTCTTCCAACCTTTTCCATTGGGCAGAACATAGAAAAGCTTGAACACATATAGCAACAGATGCAAAAACCCGCTGTTATTAGACTTCTGAATGGACCTCTCAAATTTAAAATTAAATATTGTTCTTGCTCTTTGTGCACCTTTTCTGCAGCTGTAACATTGTATTCTTTGTTCTGTTCGATTACCTGAATGCACTTTGTATGGTATGATCTGCCTGTGCCGCACACAGAGCAAAATTTTTCACAATACCTCGGTACATGTGACAATAATAAATCAAAACAAAAAAAAATTGTACATAATGTATAATTTTTATTAACTTGCACTTTTGTATGTTTTAGAAGGTTTGTGTATAAAGGTTAATCACTTGGCAAGGCACTTACTATAAATTACTCTGCCCTGTGGCCAAGTTTGTTGATATTCCATTCTATTGAAAATTGAATAGAAAGACTTTATTTTCCATACTGAACACAAACTTCCTTCGAAGTGGAGCTTGATGTAAATACATGTTATAAGGGTGAAACTATCTTCTAGGAGTTCAGCAGATGGTGCTACTTGCTTTTGGTAAACTAGCCTGAATCATATTTTGAGAAGAAGAAAAAAGAAGAGACAAAGCTATCTATTCCCTTTCACCACAATATTATCATTTTTTTTAATAAAGAAGTATTATTTATCTACTTTGGTACATATCTTTTAGTTACTTTTATCCTTGAAATTTTGTCTGGTATTTGATTGATCAGCTGTTCATGCTGAAGAGATTGATGTAAGGGTATTGCAGTCTGTTTCAAGTGATTGCTGTATTCTATTTCTCAATTTTGAAATATTATTTGTTGATCATAATCAATGTCATTATGACTTGAGGATTAAAGTTGCACTGGGAATTATTGTCAGGAAAGGATATGCATATTCCAAAATTGAAAGAAGACATCACGAGACGTGCAATGCATCTGTTGCCAAATAAAACATGATTTCAAGGTTACGGGAATGTTCTGAATAGTTTAGGAAAAGATTCCCTATAATGTTGGGTTCACCAGTTCAAAAGCTTGTTTTTCTCTCTCTCACCGGTTCAAAAGCTTGTTTATTTGATGTCACCTGAAATGTCAATCCTATTATTGCCTTATAAATATTTCCATTAATAATTTCTTGGCAGTGCTTTAAGGATACTGAACAATATTCAATTTGATGTATAAGAATTGATAGATTGAGAGCCTGAAGCAGAAATATTGTTGTGCCTCACTTCAAGGATTTGAACACACAATTTATGCTCACTACCGATTGGTGCATAATGCTCATTGAAAATACAGGACGCTTTCACAAATACTACTTTTCAAATGAGGCTAAAGCTGATATCTTGGCCTTTTCTTTTGTTTCCAGACCTATAATTATACCTCAACCAACAGTAACAAATAGATGTAATTGCTCGGTTATTTCATTACTATTCTTGGGTATTTGCAATTGTTTGCAATCGACCAACATGATGTTCATTCATCGGTGAAAATTCTCAAAATTTTAAACCAGTATTCTCACACTTGGTAGACAAACTCTTATTCTATCAGAAATTGCTGGTAGAAAGCAAAGCTGACACAACTCTCCATGTAATCTCTTGTAATTTATCAATTCTGTAATCTTGTGTCTTCATAATTTTCATTCAATATGAAACGATGGAATGGGTTTTTCAGTTTGTCCTGTGGATCGTCCAAAAGATTAGATCTGTTGAATTGTGATAATCTTACCTCGTTTGCCCAAATACAAGTGTGTCAGTTCCTTTATCAACTGAAAATGACATAAAATACGTAAGTAACACTATTCCAGTTACCCATTTGATGCTGAGAGAATGGTTATGTGGCTAGCAGCAGGTGCAGAGGTACTCTTGTTGTCTGTTGCCTGCAGTACCAAATTTAGTGCTGTGACGAACATCCAATATCCAATCCTTAATATGCTGCTTGTCATAGAGTCAGAGAGTCGTACAGCATGGAAACAGTCCTTTCGGTCCAACCCATTCATGCTGACCAGATATCCCAACCCAGTCTAGACCCACCTGCCAGCACCTGGCACATATCCCTCCAAACCCTTCCTATTCATATACCCATCCAAATGCCTCTTAAATGTTGCAATTGTACCAGCCTCCACCACTTCCTCTGGCAGCTCATTCCATACACAAAAAGTTGCCCGTAGGTCTCTTTTGTGTCTTTCCCCTCTCACTCTAATCTTATGCCCTCTAGTTCTGGACTCCCTGACCCCAGGGAAAATACTTTGCCTATTTACCCTATCCATGCCCCTTAAAATTTTGTAAACCTCTATAAGGTCATCCCTCAGCCTCTGACGATCCAGGGAAAACAGCCCCATCCTGTTCAGCCTCTCTCTGTAGCTCAAATCCTCCAACCCTGACAACATCCTTGTAAATCTTTTCTGAACCCTTTCAAGTTTCACAACATCTTTCCGATAGGAAAGAGAATTGCATGCAATATTCCAACAGTGGCCTAACTAATGTCCTGTACAGCTGCAACATGACTTCCCAATTCCTGTACTCAATACTCTGACCAATAAAAAAAAAGCATACCAAACGCTTTCTTCACTATCCTATCTACCTGCGACTCCACTTTCAAGGAGCTATGAACCTGAACTCCAAGGTGTCTCTGTTCAGCAACACTCCCTAGGACCTTACCATTAAGTGTATAAGTCCTGCTAAGATTTGCTTTCTCAAAATGTAGCACCTCACATTTATCTGAATTCAACTCCATCTGCCACTTCTCAGCCCATTGGCCCATCTGGTCAAGATCCTGTTGTAATCCGAGGTAACCCTTTTCGCTGTCCACTACACCTCCAATTTTGGTGTCATCTGCAAACTTACTAACTGTACCTCTTATGCTCGCATCCAAATCATTTATGTAAATGACAAAAAGTAGAGAACCCAGCACAGATCCTTGTGGCACTCCACTGGTCACAGGCCTCCAGTCTGAAATACAACTCTCCACCACCACCCTCTGTCCACCACCCACCTTTGAGCCAGTTCTGTATCCAAATGGCTAGTTCTTTCTGTATTCCTAACCTTGCTAATCAGTCTCACATGGGGAACCTTGTCGACCACCTTACTGTATCTGAGGAGATCGTGAGGACTGCAGAAGATGGAATTGTCAGAGTCGATAAAATATGGAGCTGGAAAATGCACAGCAGGTCAAGCAGCATCAGAGGAGCAGGAGAGTTGTCATTTTGGGCAGGACCCTTCATCAGGTCCTGATGAAGGGTCCTGCTTGAAACGTTGACTCTCCTGCTCCTGTGCTGTTGCATGATACGCTATGCTTTTTCCAGCTCTTTGTATGTGAGGAGTTGCAAATGGCTCTGAACATTGTTCAGTCATTGGCAAACATTCCCATTTCTGACCTTATGATGGAGGCAAGATTATTGATGAAGCAGCTGATCGTGGATTGACCTGAGGACACTACCGCAGAGCTGACCTGTAGTTACGGTTACTGACTTCAACAACCACAATCATCTTCCTATGTGCCAGGTATGTCCCCAACTGGAGAAGGGTTTACTCCCCGATATCCATTGTTTCTAGTTTTGTTTGGGCTCCTTGATGCCACACTGGGTCAAATGCAGCCTTGATATCAAGGGCTGTCACTCTCACCTCACCTCTGGAATTCAGCTCTTTTTTTTGTTCATGTTTGAATCAAAGCTGTAATGAAGTCAGGAGCTGTGTGGCCTGGCAGAACCCAAACTGGGTATCACTGAACAGGTTATTGCTGAGCAGGGGCTGCTTGATAATACTGTTGATCACACCTTCCATCACTTCACTGATGATTGAGAGAAGACTGATAGGGTAGTAACTGGCTGGGTTGGATTCCTCCAGCTTTTTAAGAGAATAACTGGACAATTTTCCATATTGTCAGGTAAATGCCAGTGTTATAACTGTACAGGAACAATTTGGCTAGGGGAGCAGCAAGTTCTGGAGCACAGCTCTTCAGTACTATTGCTGGAATGTTATTAGGCCCCATGGCCTTTACAGTATTCAGTGTTTCTAACCGTTTCTTGATATCACGTAGAGTGAATTGAATTGGCTGAAGACTGTAATGCTGGGGCCTGGGCCCCACTTGCCTGAATGAGTGCATCTCCAACAACACTAAAGCTTGACTCCATCCAGGACAAACAGGCCACTTCATTGCCACTACATCTACAAGCATTCACTTCTTCCACCACCCACACTAAAAAGTAGCAATGTACACCATGTGCAAGATACACTGCAGGAATTTACCAAAGATCCTTATACAGCATTTTCCAAACCCATGACCACTTCCATCTAGACGGACAAGGGAAGGGAATACATAGGAATACCACTACCTGCAAATTCTCCTCCTGACCAGGAGGTATATTGCTATTCCTTCATTATTGCTGGGTCAAAATCCTGAAATTCACTCCCCAAGGGAATTGTGGGTCGACCTACATCAGGTGGACTGCAGCAGTTTAAGGAAGCTGTCCAACCCCACCTTAATAGGTAATAAATGATGGCTAACAAAGCAATGTCTACATCTTTGTATACAAGATAATGAGAGGCATAGATAGAGTCGATAGCCAGAGACTATTTCCCAGGGCAGAAATGACTAACACGAGGGGTCATAGTTTTAAGCTGGTTGGAGGAAAGCATAGAGGGGATGTCAGAGGCAGGTTCTTTACACAGAGAGTTGTGAGAGCATGGAATACGTTGCCAGCAGCAGTTGTGGAGGCAGGGTCATTGGGGACATTTAAGAGACTCCTGGGCATGCATATGGTCACAGAAATTTAAGGGTGCATACATGAGGATCAGTGGTCGGCACAACATCGTGGGCTGAAGGGCCTGTTCTGTGCTGTACTGTTCTATGTTCTATCCTATCTCAATGGGAAGAAATATTGAATAAAAAACTCCAGCCAGCTATTGGTATGATCCACATCCTGCCCTGGCAACATTTGCTGCTTGGCTAGGTCGATTTGGAACCCCAATGATAGGGAGGATGCTCTCCAACGCAATGTGAATTCAGTTGGTTCTGCACAAAATTGAGAAATCTCTCGAGAGTGATGAAGGATGAATAAGTGGGATCTTTATGGGAGTGGAGACAAGTGAGGGCAATTTGGGTAATGAGGGAGAAAAGAAGTATTAGTGACTGTGTGACTGGAAGGAGGGAAGGAACAAATGAAGGAGATGATAAGAGGTAAAAGGAATGGAAAAGAGGGAAGATATGGGTGTGTGGAGGTGGATGATGTGAAAGGGAAGAGGTAAGTGATTGGAGGTGGGAGGGCATAAGTGGTTTGGCCGAATTAGAGTAGAAGGAAATGATGGGACTGGTCAGGAGGAATTTAATGAGTAAGTGGGTGGGTTTTAGGAAAAGGTGTTGCTGTGTAGTGAGAGGAGAGGAACTGATTACAGTTTGTGCTTTGTTGATGATAGAGGGACTTCTCCAAGTCTTTCATTTATAATGGAATATGGAGAATGTAGCTCCAACATTGGCATACAAGTTAATATTTCTACAAAGTATCATAAAAATACAGATTTTCATATTAAACATTATTTATTGATCAGTACATGCTTAGTGTTAACCACACTGTTGTATTTCTATGTTGTTTTTGCTGTTGTCTGGCATTACTTTAATCTTCAAGTTTTTTTTGTATGTATTCGTTCATCTGAAATCATCCCTTGAGAAGGCAATAATGAGTTAAAATGGGATACTACCAGATACTACCAAAGTATTTGGCTCCACTTTGCGGTACATAATCTAGCAAGGTCATGTCCTCTTGTTAGTACACTAAACCCATATTTAAAATTTACTTATTTAATATTGTTGCACTTTAACTGATAATAAAATATTGGCTTTTTTTTGTTTTAAGGCTGAGTTTCAATTTAATGTTGTTTTCTTCAGACTTCTGTGTGACATTTCTGTTCTGAGGACTTCTTCCCATGCTTCTGGTTGCCCAGCCATCCTCCTATTCCTGCCATTCCCCTCAGTCTCTTATAAATCCCTGCCCAAGCTTGCACTCCGAATAAGTCCTGATCTCCACTTAGTGGCATAAACACTTTGGTCTGCCTGCACTGGCCAACTTCTATCACGAGGAGGAGGCTGGTCAATTCCAAATAATTTCACCTGTTGAAATTTTAACATTTATAGTAATTGCACTTACATTGTATTTAATGTATAGTTTTGAACATATTTTAAACATTATTTTATTCATGAATTTTGGCATTTAAAAGTATACACTATTTCGACTTAATGCTTTTAAAATTGTCTTTTGTTGAAAAAGGTTTGGACATGCCTAATTTTTTTCTACATTTACTAATTTAATTTTGTTTTGCAATTTATTTTAACGAGGATTGAACAGTGTTGCATTATGGTACAATATTACAACCTGTACACAGTTTTTCCTGAACAAAAATATCCTCAGAAACCTAGCTTTGGCTTTAACATTTCTTCCTATGGAAAACCATGCTTCACTAAAAATTGTTTCACTTCAATTCACAATTTTCAGGAGTGCAGCCACAACATTGAGGACTTCCTGTACAGACTTCAGCCTGCATTACAATAAATAACTACTAACCTAGCCAGTGAAGCCCACATCCAATGAACTTTTTTTTAAATGAAAATACATTTTTGAGAATACTAGTAACCAAGTACAAATGTAGTACCCCATAGTCTTGTTGATAAAAGAAAATAAGAACGAGAAAATTAATCAGTAAGATCGGAAGCTGACTAGCAATGAGGCAAGTTGGACCATTAACAAGGTGTTTAACAAGCTTCAATCACTGTCAATTGGCAAGTTGCTACTGTCTTGTGAGAATTTAGTCACACTACTTGTGAAAAATATATAAGGTGGATTATCATGCTCCCAGTATTGAGATGGGCCTCCCGACCAAGTTTACAAAACTAAACTCATTCCACTTGTCTGCATTTGGCCGATATCCCTCTAAACCTTACCTGTTCATGTAAATGTCTTTTAAACGTCGTAACTGTATCTACATCTGCAACTTCCTCTGGCAGTTCATTCTACATACAAGCCACCCTCTGTGTGAAAACATTGCCTCTTAGGTCCCTTTTAAATCTTTCTCCTCTCCCCTTAAATATATGCCCCCTAGTTTTGAACTTACTCAACCTAGGGAAAAAAACCTTTGTTATTCACCTTGCCTATGTCTCTCGTGATTTTATAAATCTCTATATGGTCATCCGTCAACCTCCTACACTCTGAAAAATGACCCAGCCCATCCAGCATCTCCTTATAACTCAAATCCTCCAGTCCTTGCATCATCCTTGTAAATCTTTTCTGAACCCTCTCCAATTTAATATTGTATTTCCTAAGGCAAGGTGACCAGAACTGTACATTGGACTCCAAAAATAGCCCCTGTAATGCCCTCTACAAACTCAACATGACGTCCCAACTCCTATACTCAATGGTCTGAGCAATGAAGGCAAGCACATTAAACACTTTCTTAACCACTCTGTTGACCTGTGATACAACTTTCAAAGAATTCTGTACCCGAGCCCCTAGATCCCTCTGTTCAACATTACCCATATAACTTTCTTCACTGACTATACCACCAGTTTTGGTGTCATCCACAAACCAACTATCCGTGTCTCCTAATTTCTCATCCAAAACGTTAATATAAATGATAAACAACAGTAGACCCAGCACTGATCTCTGCAGAACATTGCCATAGGCCTCCACCATCACCCTCTGTCTCCTACGTCTGCCATACATCTTGTTGTAGCCCACATGGCTCAGACCCCAGTGTTACTCTACTTAGGTACGTACTATCCCAAGAACAGAACAGACCCACCAGAGGTAGGAGCAAATTGGCATATATTCGGGGGTCGTATTGGGAGTCCTCAACATTGACTCCAAATCTTGTGAAGTTGCATAACATCAGCTCAGACCACCTAACTCCTCCCCTGTTGAATTACTACTCCGGTATGTTGAATGCCATTAGGAAGAAGCACGGGAGGTGACAAGGAATATAATCTGGAGGAGGGGGGTAGTGTGCAACCTCAGTGCCCCTCACTAAGAATAGCTGGGTAGTCTCGGTCCAAAGATATGCGGGTTAGGTAAGTTGGCCATGCTGAATTGCTCTGTCATGTTTAGGGTTGTGCAGGCCAGGGGATTATGGAAAATTTGGATTATGGGGAGAGGGTGTGGGATGCTCTCAGGAGGGTCTGTGCAGACTCAGTGAGTCGAGTGACCTCTATTTGCTCTGTTGGAATTCTATAATTCCACTGATTGAGCTGCCTGAATCATAAAAAACATGCTGCTGGACTGTTTCACTGACCCAAGTTATGAGTAAACCAAAAAGCGGGAAAAACCTCTCCTTGCATGTATTAGGGATGAGGGCGAAGGAAATAGAAAGCAACTTAAACTGGTTTGTATTAGGATAGAGAAGACTTCCAAGATGACCTTGGAGTTGTCAGCAGAAAATAGTTGACTCCGAATTGCCCCACCTTGGTCCAGAATATGGTAGCGGCTAACTGAACTCAGTTAATTCCCTATCATATTCTTGGAGTAAAGAGAGTGAGAATGAGTTAACAGCCAGTGAGTCAGAATAATGAACTTTAGAGATTGGACTTTGAGGTAAAAGTGAGGATGCGTAAATCAGTAGCTGCAAAAATGTTCTGGTGAATGAAAGACTAAAGATAGGTCATTGGGATTTTAAAAGTACACAAGTATGTGAATTGCAAGGTACTTGAGTAGGGGCCTGGAAAGGCTTGTGAATGTTGAATTCAAAGGAAGAGATCGGCAATTGACTGTTTTTGATACGATGGATGTAGCAAGACCTTATGAGATGGCAAAGTCAAGGGGTGGGGTGTGCTTGGCTATGAATATGGGTTGAGGATTTTATATGTAGGAGAGAAGTTTTCGGCAGTATTCTGAAATGAGAAAGACATGATGGGCTGAGTTGGAGGTTGAAATTAAAGATAAAAAATCATTTGGTGCAAAGACTGAGAGAAGAAAACAGTGAACATATCTTCTGAGCCAGTACTGATTGCATGGATATCCCTTGGGAAGATGCCAGGAGAGGCATACAGGTCATTCTGCTATAATGCAACAGTGGTGTTCCTCTGCAACCTCGCACTACAGAATGTTGTGATATAGAAAATTGCACTGTACAAGATTGCTAATAGAGAATTGTTATATCCATTCAATAGAAAGTTTGTGTTATCTAAACAACGTCCACAATTCGTCAATTGCGTTATAGCCAATTTGTATTAACAAAACGCACGTTGTAACAGAACAACCTGTAGAGAGAAATGTTAGGCTTATCTAAGAGGCAGTCAAGCCTGAGATGGCAGCAAGAGGAATGCTGAAGAGTTGGGTGTAGTAATGAGAAGTCATGGCACTTGAAGTGAGAGATGATGACTATAAAAGAAGGTTGTGAAAAAGAGGGAAAGAAGAAATAATGTTTTTAAAAAGCACTTGTTTAAAATAACTGTAGAATGTTAAATTTGATCTCTAATGCCCTAATTCAAATTTTTATTCTTAATCATAAAAATTATGCACAATTTTAGAACCTAAAAATATTGATTTATGGTTACAAGTCTTGTACTAGTTGTACTTCTGATGTACTCCATTCATTGTTTGTGTAGTTAATGGGTTTTAAAGTAATATGGGTACTAGAATGCTTACATGATTGTAGCAGTGACGAAGCTTCTGCTGTTGACGTCTGTTCGTATAAAATTAAATTTGCTTCATTTTATTACAGCTCTACTGGCCTTAAGTAATTTAGCTACCCAGTTTAATTCTATACAATGCCAAGCATTAGAGCAATGAGCTTTTTTTTAATGTAACGAATTTCTCTGATGGTTTGTCCTCAGTGACCTAGCACAGTTTGAAAGACTGTAAGAGGGCTGGTTTCCTTCACATGAAACCAGGTGGATATATATTGCAATAGTTGACATTACACTATTCAATCCAGTAATAGCTGAAATCATGGAAGTGGTTTTAGGCATTTGCATTCTAGTTTCTTCGTATGTTTATTCCTATAATAATCTGAAATACTTATGGTTATTGTTCTTTGACATTGCTGTAGCAATGTACTTTTGCATTTATTGATCAGCTTGAATAATGTAGGTGAAAATTGCAGACTAATGTGTAAACTCTCAGTAATGATGATATAAAGTGATTGATTGCAAGACTTGACCTGCCTTTCCGCCTTCCGCAAAGACCGTTCCCTCCGCGACTACCTGGTCAGGTCCACGCCCCCAAACAACCTACCCTCCAATCCTGGCACTTACCCCTGCCACCACAGGAACTGTAAAACCTGCGCCCACACCTCCTCCCTCACCTCTATCCAAGGCTTTCCACATCCATCAAAGTTTTACTTGCACATCCACCAATATCATTTATTGTATCCGTTGCTCCCGATGCGGTCTCCTCTACATTGGGGAGACTGGGCGCCTCCTAGCAGAGCACATTAGGGAACATCTCCGGGACACCTGCACCAATCAACCACACCGCCCCGTGGCCCAACATTTCAATTCCCCCTCCCACTCTGCCGAGGACATGGAGGTCCTGGGCCTCCTTCACTGCCGCTCCCTCACCACCAGATGCCTGGAGGAAGAACGCCTCATCTTCCGCCTTGGAACACTTCAACCCCAGGGCATCAATGTGGACTTCAACAGTTTCCTCATTTCCCCTTCCCCCACCTCACCCTAGTTCTAAACTTCCAGCTCAGTAACTGTCCCCATAACTTGTCCGGACTTGTCCTACCTGCCTATCTTCTTTTCCACCTATCCACTCCACCCTCTCCTCCTTGACCTATCACCTTCATCCCCTCCCCCACTCACCCATTGTACTCTATGCAACTCTCTCCCCACCCCCACCCTCCTCTAGCTTATCTCTCCACGCTTCAGGCTCACTGCCTTTATTCCTGATGAAGGGCTTTTGCCCGAAACATCGATTTCAAAGCTACTTGAATGCTGCCTGAACTGCTGTGCTCTTCCAGCACCACTAATCCAGAATCTGGTTTCCAGCATCTGCAGTCATTGTTTTTACCTGCAAGACTTGACCTATCCAGTATGACATTGTTTGGTCATAAGCTCAAGGGGTACAAATCTCCCTATTAAAGAAGAGTAAGGTACCAGATTCCATAATGTCAAGGGTGTATATATTTAGCTGTCGAATTACCAGATGGGTTTTCCATACATTCAAAAGAGGGGGGAAATGGGAGACCTTTCTCAATCATCTTATTTTGTGTATGTATGCCTTTTGTTACTTGGTGAATACAAATCAAATGAGCATCTGATGAGAGAATAGATTTGTTTTGATTTTCATGGACTGCTTTTTAAAACTCATTTGATTCTATTGCACTTTAGAAAAAGTGGCAGTTGGAAAGTAGTTGTAAACTTTGGTCATAGAGTTGTTAGTTTCTATTCCTGCAATGTTTTTTACCTTTCTGACACCCTCTTTCTGCTTCTTACTTTTTATCTTTTTGTTGTGCTTATGCACATGCATACAAGTGCACACATTTAAAATTATGAAAGATTTAGATGATTACGATCCAATGTAGAAAACGTAGCAGGAAATTATTTTTCTAAAAGTTGCCAAGTTTGTGCAACAGAATGTACACACAGTTGTGGAACAAGAAGCATTGAAAAGTTTCAAGAAGGAATTAGATAGATTCTTGTCAGGGAATGCATTTCAGAGTTCTCAGAAAAATACTAGGATTGCAGGACTAGAACATCAAAATATATCCTCTGGTCTGAAATTGTTACTATTCTACCTTTATAAAATGTTCAATTTGGATAACATTTGATTACTAGGAAAAATCATAGAATGATAAAGCAGGGAGAAATACCATTAGTTTCTTGATTTGCTACACTATTCATTCAGTCCATTAAGTCCATTAACTTTACGGGCATTTAGATGCTCATTGGATAGGCATATGGATGAGGATAGAATAGTGTAGGTCGATGGTCTTCAGATTGGTTTCACAGGGTGGCGCAACATTGAGGGCCAAGGGGCCTGTACTGCACTGTAATGTTCTATGTTCTATGAGAACAGCCAGGGAATTCCTAGAGGCATGGCACTCATCCACAGATTCAATCAATAAGCACATCGACCTGGACCCAATGTACCGACCATTGCAGCGGACAGCTGGAACTGACAACCGGAAGCGGCAGATACAAATCACTATAAATGCCAGAGGAAACATCACAGAAGCGCTTCACAGGAGGCTCCCAAGCACTGAGGATGTCACCTAGACAGGGGACAAAATGTCTGCAACACAAATTCCCAGCTCAGCGAACAGAACCACAACAACGAGCACCCGCGCTACAAATCTTCTCCCAAACTTTGAATGTTCTATGTTCCATAAGTCTTCACCAGCTTTTTCAAAGAACAATCCATTTAGTCTGACTTCCCTGCTTTTTCCTTGTATCTCTCATTCAAACTTTTATCTAATTAGCTTTTGAAAAGTACTGTCAAATCTGTCTTGAATCCCATTGAGCAGTATATTTCTAAAGAGTAACCATTCAATCAACATAATTGTGTTGAGGCTTTATGGAGCTCATCAATTGGCTGGAGAACCAGAACTGCAATGCTTTCAGGGATGGCTTGCCAAGACATTCACCAATCAGACAGTGGCAAAGCCATGGCAGGCCTCCTGAAACCAAGACACCAGGGGACAGGTGTCCTGCTTCATGAAAATTGCTGGTGAATCATAGGACCCTGCAGTGCCACAGACACCCCATAGTCCCAGAATTGTTTAGAACCGAAGACAAAATCATAGTCGTACACCACAGAAACAGACCCTGTCGTCCAACCAGTCCATGCCGACCATAATCCCAAACTAAACTAGTCCCACCTGCCTGCACCTGGTCCATATCCCTCCAACATTTCTTAGTCCTGTACTTATCCAAATGTCTTTTGAACATTATAACTATCAGTATACATCACATAGTCATAGAGATGTACAGCACGGAAACAGACCCTTCTTCGTGCTGACCAGATATCCTAAGATTTGCCAGCACTTGGCCCATATCCCTCTAAACCCTTCCTATTCAAAGACCCATCCAGATGCCTTTTAAATGTTGTAATTGTATCAACTTCCACCACTTCCTCTGGCAGCTCATTCCATACTCGCACCACCCTCTGCATGAAAAAATTGCCCCTTAGGTCCCTTTTAAACCATTTCCCTCTCACCCTAAACTTATGTCCTCTAGTTCTGGGCTCCCCCACTCCAGCGAAAGCACCTTGTCTAATTACTCTATCCATGACCCTCATGATTTTATAAACCTCCATAAGGTCAGCCCCCAGCCTGTGATGCTTCAGGGAAAACAGCCCCAGCATATTCAGCCTCTCCCTGTAGCTCAAATCCTCCAACCCTGACAATATTCTTGTAAATCTTTTCTGAACCCTTTCAAGTTTTACAACATCCTTCCAATAGGAGAGAGACCAGAATTGCACATAATATTCCAAAGGTGGCATAACCAATGTCCTGTACAGCCACAACATGACCTTACAACTATGATACTCAGTGCTCTGTCCAATAATGGAAAGCTTACCAAACACCTTCTTCACTATCTTATCTACCTGCGACTCCACTTTCAAGGAGCTATGAACCTGCACTCCAAGGTCACTTTGTTCAGCAACAGCCCCCAGGACATTACCATTAAGTCTATAAACTGGATCACCTCACATTTATCTATGTTAAACTCCATCTGCCACTCCTCAGCCCATCTGATCAAGATCCTGTTGTACTTTGAGGTAACCTTCTTCGCTGTCCACTATGCCTCCAATTTTGGTGTCATTTGCAAACTTACTTACTATTCTGTTCACATTCAAATCATTTATATGAATGACGAAAATCAGTGGACACAGCACTGATCCTTGTGGCATACTACAGTCTGAAAAGCAACCCTCCACCACCACCCTTTGTTTTCTACCTTCAAGCCAGTTCTGTGTCCAAATGGCTAGTTCTCCCTGTATCCTATGAGATCTAACCTTGCTCACCAGTCACCCATGAGGAACCTTGTCAAATGTCTTGCTGAAGTCCATATAGATCACATCCACCACTCTGCCCTCATCAATCCTCTTCGTTACTACTTCAAAAAATTCAATCAAGTATGTGAGATTTCCCATGCATAAAGTCATGTTGACTATCCCTAATCAGTCCTTGCCTTTCCAAATACATGTAAATCCTGTCCCTCAAGATTCCCTCCAACAACTTGCCTACCACCCATGTCAGGCTCACTGGTCTGTAGTTCCCTGACTTTTCCTTACCACCTTTCTTATATAGTGACACCACATTAGCTAACCTCCAGTCTTCCGGTACCTCAGCTGTGACTATCAATGATACAAATATCTCAGCAAGGGTCCCAGCCATCACTTCCCTAGCTTCCCACAAAGTTCTAGGGCATATCTGATCAGGCCCTGGAGATTTATCCACCTTTATGCATTTTAAGACATCCGGCACCACGTCCTCTGTAATATTAATGTTTTTCAAGATGTCACCATCTATTTTCCCACATTCTGTATCTTGCATGTCCTTCTCCACAGTAAATACACATGCAAAATACTTGGATAGTATCTCCCCCATCTCCTGCAGTTCCACACATAGGCTACCTTACTGATCTTTGAGAGGCCCTAATCACTCCCTCAATACCCTTTTGTCCTTAATATAGTTATGAAATCCCTTTGGATTCTCCTTCACCCTATTTGTCAAAGTTATCTCATGTCTCCTTTTTGCCCTCCTGATTTCCCTATTAAGTTGGAAACAAAAGAGAGTCAAACAGTCAGGGCAGGCAGAAACACTCCTGCCCTCCTCTCTTTGCCCCCTTTTTATCCTTTCCATAGCATCGGTATCCTGGAATATTAAGCTGACAGTCCTGTCCGTCCCTGAGCCACGTCTCTGTAATTGCTATGATATCCCAGTCCCATGTTCCTAACCATGCCCTGAGTTCATCTGCCTTCCCTGTGAGGCATCTTGCATTGAGATAAATATAGTTAATTTATCAGTCCTACCTCGTTCTCTGCTTTGTTCCTGCCTGCCCTGACTGTTTGACTCTCTTTTGTTTCCAACTGTACCAGTCTCAAATTGATCTCTTTCTTTACTATTTCCCTGGGTCCCTCCACCCACCTTACTAGTTTAAATCCTCCCGAGCAGTTCTGGCACATCTCCCTACCAGTATATTAGTCCCCTTGCAATTCACGTGCAATCTATCCTCCTTATACAGGTCACTTCTATCCCAAAAGAGATTCCAATGATCCAAAAATGTGAACACTTCTCCCCTGCACCAGCTCCTCAGTCACGCATTCATCTGCTCTATCCTCCTATTCCTATCCTCATTAGCACATAGCACCAGGAATAATCCAGATATTGCCACCCTCGAGTACCTCCTTTTTAAATTCCTGCCTAACTTTCTAAATTCTCCCTTCGGCATCTCAACCTTTTTCTCTTCCTATGTCGTTAGTTCCAATGTGTACAACGACCTCCTGCTGGTCCCACTTCCCTTTGAGAACATTCTGCACTGTCTCCAAGATATCCTTGATCCTGGCACCAGGGAGGCAACACACCGTTCTGCTTTTTCACTGCTGGCTGCAGAAACATGTATCTGTGTCCCTGACTAGAGAGTCCTCTATCACAATCATTTGCTTGGAACCTGACATACCCCTCATTACATTAGAGCCTGTCTCGATACCAGAAACTTGGCTGTTCATGCTACATTCTCCTGAGAGTCCATCACCCTGTACATTTTCCAAAACAGCATACTTGTTTGAGATGGGGATAGCTACAGGAGACTCCTGCATGACCTGCTTACCTGTCCTACCTTTCCTGGAGTTAACCCTTCTACCTTACTGTATGTGAGGCTTTTCTTCTTTCCTATAATTCCATCTATCACACTCCCCATCTGCTGTAAATTCATTATTGCATCTAACTGCTGCTCCAACTGATCCATGTGATATAACAGGATTTGCAACTGAAGATACTTCCTGCAGACATAATAATCAGTATCATGGAAACTGTCCCGAAACTCTCACATCTGAAAAGAAGAGTAAATCACTCAACTATTGGCCATCTTTGCTCCTTCACAATCTACAGAACCAATAATTACACTGTCTTATTGCTGTAAAAAAAAACTGCTTCAGGCTAACTTAATATTTACGGTTTATATTTTTAAAATTTAATCAAGAGATAGATCTCAATAAAACATTAAATCAAGAAAGAACCCACTGTACTCACTTTTGTAGAATTATAGCAAGGCTATGCTTAAAATCTATGCACTTATCTATTCCTGTGCTGTTAGGACTCCCGTCAGGTTCCTCCAAGGTCAGCTGTGAATTTCGCGGTTTGTTAATTTTTCCTGGAGACACTCCAAAGTCCAGAAATACTTGAGAACTCAAACAGCAAAGGCAGTAACTGCGCAGATTCACTGCTGTGTCAGACAGCAATATAGATTTCTTTCTCTGACCATATGGTTATTGCCTTTGTCTGTTTTCCTCCTTTTTGAAGTGCCATTGTTTTGATCTTTTGTCCCCACAAAGTTCCAAAACAATGCAACAGCATATAAAACAGTAATTGCTGCACCTGGAATTTGAGGAAATCTCCTCCCAATACCTAAAATACCTCAAAAAAGGAACAGTTCTTACAGCCACAACTTTTTCCTGTCCTCCATCTTGGATTACCTAGAATCCTTTTCCTCTGGAAGTTCATTCCACAGCCAAACCACTCACTGTGGAAAAAAATTGCCCATCATGTCTTTTTAAAATATTTTTCCTGTCACCTTCCTGAAGAGGCCTCACCAATGTCCTTTTCAACCTCAACATGACGTTCCAACTACTGTACTCAAAGGTCTGAACAATGAAAGCGTGTTAAATGCCTTTTTAACCACCCTGCCTTACCTGTGAAGCAAACTTCAAAAAATTATGCGCCTGAACCCTAGGTCTCCTGTTCAACAATACTACTCAAGGCACTACTTTTAATTATGTGCATCCTGCCCTTGTTTCTTTTACCGAAATGCAACACTTCGCATTTATCCAAATTAAACTCCATCTGCCATTCCTCAGCCCATTGGCCCAATTGATTGAGATTACTTTGTAATCTTAGATAACTTCCTTCATTGTCCACTATACTACCAATTTTGGTGTCATTCCCAAACTTACTCGCCATGCCTTCTGTATTCTCATCTAAATCATTTTATACAAATGACAAACAGAAGTGCATCAACCACCAATTCCTGTGGAACACTGCTGGTCATGGGCCTTGCTATAATTCTACAAAAGTGAGTACAGTGGGTTCTTTCTTGATTTAATGTTTTATTGATATCTATCTCTTGATTAAATTTTAAAAATATAAACCGTAAATATTAAGTTAGCCTGAAGCAGTGATTTTTTTTTAACAGCAATAAGACAGCGTTATTACTGGTTCTGTAGATTGTGAAGGAGCAAAGATGGCCAATAGTTGAGTGATTTACTCTTCTTGTCAGATGTGGGAGTTTAGGGACAGTTTCCATGATACTGATTATTATGTCTGCAGGAAGTATCTTCAGTTGCAAATCCTGTTATATCACTTGGATCAGTTGGAGCAGCAGTTAGATGCAATAATGAATTTACAGCAGAAGAAAAGCCTCACATACAGTAAGGTAGAAGGGTTAACTCCAGGAAAGGTAGGACAGGTAAGCAGGCCGTGCAGGAGTCTCCTATAGCTATCCATTCCAAGAAACAACCCTCCACTATCCCTCTGTCTACATATTTTGTATCTAATTGGCAAGCTTACCCTGAATCTAACTTAACTAATTAATTTACAATGCGGAACCTTGTCAAAGGCTTTTCTAAAGTCCAATGTTTACTACTCTGCCCTCATCAGTCTTGGTTACTTTCTCAAAAAAACTCAAGTTTGTGAGACATGATTTCGTTTGCACAAAACCATGCTGACTATCCCTAATCATTCCTTGCCTGACCAAATGCATAAAATCCTATCTTTCAGCATCACCTCCAATAACTTGCCCACCACCGACCTCAAGACTCTCAGGTCTGTAGTTCGCAGGCTTCTTAATCAAAGGCACAATATTAGCCACTCTCCAATCATCCGGCACGTCTTCCATAGTTATAGATGATGCAAATATTTCTGCCAGGGGACCTTGAAAATTTCCTCCCTAACTTTGCGCAATGTTCAAGGATACGCTAGTTCAGGTCCAGGAGATTTATCCAACTTTATATTTTCTAAGACCTCCAACATTTCCTCTTCTGTGATGTGAACTGTTTTCAATTCTTTGATCCTTAGTGGGCCCTACTCACTCTGTAGTTGTTCTCTTATTCATAATTCACTTGTAGAATCTTTTTGGATTATTCTTAAGCTTATTTGCCAAGGCTATCTCATTTCTGCCTTCCTGATCTCCCTCTTAAGAATGCCCCTAGACTCTTTATACTGTTCAAAAGATTCATTTGAATCCAGTTGTCTATATCTAATATGTGATTCCTTCTTAGTTTTGACTAGAACCTCAATGTCTTTATTCATCCATTGTTTTCTAGTGATGTGAAGAAAGTAGTTTCTCTTGTTGGGAGTTTTGGAATGAGAGCCAACTAAGCATTGGATCAGCTCTTTTAGGGTACTCCCTTCCTAATATCCAATCTCTCAATCAAACACTGATTCCCCTCACCCTACCAAATCAATCTTTCAAACATTAAAATTCATTTTCTTTCCCTTTTATGGGCTCTGTGTATCACTGGCAAGGCCATTAATTGTTGTCCACCACTAATTATCCTTAAGGTTAGTGGCTTGCTCGGCTCTTTCAGAGGGTTGTTAAGAATCAACCTTAAAACTGTTAAAAGCCACATTTAGGCCAGACCAGATAAGGGTGGCAGTTTACTTTCTCTCAAGGACATTAGTGAACCAGATGGGTTTTTACAACAATTGACTATAATTTCATGGCCACCATTACTGGGAATTTAAATTCAATTAATAAAGTACGGGATACAAAGCTGGTCTATCAGTTGCCACATTGGAATTTGAACCTATGTCTTCAGAGCATTAGTTTGGGTCTCTGACTACTAGTCCAATAACATTTGCACAGCGTTACCATCTCTGAATCTCATTGTGATTTTAAACATTCCTAGCAACTCTCTTCTTAGCCTTCTCTGCTTTAAGGAGAACAACTCTAGTTGCTCTAGTCTATTCATAATTACATTAATAGTACACTAAGAAATATTCAAATAAATTTCTTTAAAGTGTTCGTGTACTTCCTAGTGTGGTGACCAGAATTAATAAAATACTCACTTAGGAACAACTGTTATAGAGTCATAGAGATGTACAGCATGGAAACAGTCCAACCGTCCATGCCGACCAGATATTCCAACCCAATCTAGACCCACTTGCCAGCAATTGGCTCATATCCCTCTAAACCCTTCCTGTTCATATACCCATCCAAATGCCTCTTAAATGTTGCAGTTGGCCTCCACCACTTCCTCTGGCAGCTCATTCCATACACGTACCACCCTCTGCGTGAAAAGTTGCCCCTTCGGTTTCTTTTATATCTTTCCCCTCTCACCCTAAACCTATGCCCTCTAGTTCTGGACTCCCCAATCCCAGGGAAAAGACTTTGTCTATTTACCCTATCCATGCCCCTCATAACTTTGTAAACCTCTATAAAGGTCACCCCTCAGCCTCCGACGCTCCCGGGAAAACAGCCCCAGCCTGTTCAGCCTCTCCCTATAGCTCAAATCCTCCAACCCTGGTAACATCCTTATTTAATGAAGATTTAGTATTCCTGGAATTTGTTCTCTATGGGACTGTTTAAAAAAAGAACCCAAGGTCCCAAATGCTTGACTAATTACATTGTTAAACACCTTGTTAACCCACCCTGCCATAGAACATTACAGCAAAATTCAAACATTACAGGCCCTTTGGCCTCCGATGTTGTGCCGATCTGTGAAACCAATCTGAAGCCCATCCAACCTATACTATTCCATTCTCATCCATATGCTTATCCAATGACCATTTAAATGTCCTAAAAGTTGGCTAGTCTACTATTGTTGCACGTAGTGCATTCCACGCCCTACTACTCTGAGTAAACAAAAAAACTACCCCTGCCATCTGTCCTATATCTATCACCCCTCAATTTAAAGCTATGTCACCTCATGGTAGCCATTGCCATCTGAGGAAAATGGCTCTCACTGTCCAGTGTATCTAACCCTCTGATTATCTTGTATGTCTCAATTAAGTCACCTCTCAACCTTTTTTCTTCTAACGAAAACAGCCTCAAGTCCCTCAGCCTTTCCTCATAAGATCTTCTATCCATACTAGGCAACATCATTGTAAATCTCCTCTGAACCCTTCCCAAAGCTTCCACATCCTTCCTATAATGCAGTAACCAGAATTGTACCCAATATTCCAAGTGTGGCCGCACCAGAGCTTTGTACAGCTGCAGCATGACATCATGGTTCTGAAATTCAATCTCTCTGCCAATAAAAGCTAACACACCATATGCCGCCTTAACAACCCTATCAACTTGGGTAGCAACTTTCAAGGATCTTTGTACCTGGACACCAAGATCTCTCTGCTCATCTACACTACCAAGAATCTTACCATTTGCCCATTACTCTGCATTCCTGTTACTTCTTCCAAAGTGAATCACCTCACACTTTTCTGCATTAAACTCCATTTGCCACCTCTCAGCCCAGCTCTGCAGCTTATCTATGTCTCTCTGTAACCTACATCATCCTTTGTCACTATCCACAACTCTGCCAACTTTAGTGTCAACCACAAATTTACTAAGCCATCCTTCTATACATTCATCCAGGTAATTTATAAAAATGACAGCAACAGTGGACCCAAAACAGATTCTTGGGTACTAGTTA
Organism: Chiloscyllium punctatum; assembly: GCF_047496795.1. Lineage (NCBI taxonomy): Eukaryota > Metazoa > Chordata > Chondrichthyes > Orectolobiformes > Hemiscylliidae > Chiloscyllium > Chiloscyllium punctatum. Next base: position 42,875,652 of record NC_092750.1, on the reverse strand, counting down.
CTGAACTCCAGGTTGAATATTTCCCGTCAACCACAACCTTCTTTCAGCTAGCTAATTTCTGATCCAAACTGCTAAATCACCCTCCATCTCATGCCTCCGTATTTTGTGCAATAGCCAACATGGGGAACCTTATCAAATGTTTTACTGAAATCCATATACACCACATCAACCGCTTTACCCTCATCCACCTGTTAGTCACCATCTTTAATGATTTTTACTCAAATACATCCCCTTTAAAATTGTATCATTTGACATGTTTTGTCTTCCCTTCTGCCCTAAAGGTCTTACACCTTTTTTTCTGTGTTAATCTCATCTGCTATCTACACATACATCCCACCAGTCTGTTTATATCCTCTTGAAATCTTAATTTATGTTGATTTCTTATGCTTGCTAATATCCTCTGCTAATTTTCTCATCCCTGTTAGTTTGCTTTTCTTCAAGCCATTGCTCAGTAGCAGCAGTGTGTACTATCTACAAGGTACACTGCAGAAATTCACCAAAGATCCTTAGACAGCACCTTCCAAACACATGGCCATTTCTAATTAGAAGACATGGGAAGCCAAGACCACCACCTGCAAGTTCTCCTCCAAGCCACGCATCATCCTGGTGTGGAAATATATTGCTGTTCCTTTACTACCGTTGGGTCAAAAACCTGAAATTCCATCCCTAAGGGCATTGTGCGTCAACCTACAGCATGTAGACTGCAGTGGTTCAAGAAGACAGCTTGCCACCACCTTTTCAAAGGCAATTAAGGACAGACAAAAAATGCTGGCCAGCCAGCGATTCCAACATCCCACAAGTGAATTTTAAAAAGCTGGCATGGGGCAGAACTCATCTGTAATGGTGTACAGCAATAGTTGAGCAGAATTAAATGAAAATAATTAGTTCTCAGATTTTTTTATGGTTACCACACTCTGCTCGCTGTTATCTTAAGAAAACCTCTCTGAGCTTATAATGTGGTCAAATCTATATGTAACAATAAAAGATTGGCAGAACACTTTGGCAAATTGTAATCCATCATCAGGAATGATAGTGTCGGGGATTTGATGTGTAAAATGACCCTTACAGAGATCATCCTGACCTTTGAGTTGGATCAAATGAGTTCTGGACCTCAATGTTTTGAGAGTAATGGGCGGGCATCAAGACATGCAAACCCATCCCCTTGAACTGAGGAAATCAATCAAGGCATTCCCATGACCTAGTTAGAAAGGAGGAGGGCAAAAGAGATTATTTCTACTCCAGTCTGGGAATAGAACAAGTGGCTCAGTTAGAGATCATGACCTTAAATGATCAAGATTTAGCAGGTCACCATATAGTTTGCTGCACCTTGTACACTAAAATGCATAGAAGACCTGAGGGAATGATCAGATGGCAAATTTGTGAAACCACCAGTGTCTCATTTTGGGCTGAAAGTTTAGGATAGTACTGATGGAATGGCATTGTTCAAAACACTACCACAAAGGACTACGAAGGATGTACTCCAGCTAATCCTCTGGGTAAAACTCATGATCGACACATGTGCTTTATCATATAAAGATTCCTGAAATTTATTTGCTTGGCTGTGTGAGTGCATGGTTAAGGCCTTGATTTCTTGAAAAAATTTTTCATCTTCCTTGCCTGAGCTGTTGCTTGTGATCCTTGTTAGAGCATTATTGGTAGGCAAAAGTGAGGACTGCAGATGCTGGAGATTAGAGTCAAAATTAGAATGGCACTGGAATTGCACAGCAGGTCAGGCAGCATCCGAGAAACAGGAAAATCGACGTTTCGGGCAGGAACCCTTCATAACAAATGCGGCTTGAAGCCTCGAGGGTGGAATGCTCCTTTGGGGCCTTGGATGGAGGTGAGTGGGGAGGAGTGGGTGCAGGTTTTGCACTTCCTGCGGTGGCAGGGGAAGGTGCCAGGAGAGGAGGGTGGATTGTTGGGGGGTCATGGACCTGATCAGGTTGTCACAGAGGGAATGGTCTTTGTGGAAAGCGGATAGGGGTGGGGAGGGAAATACATCCCTGGTGGTGGGGTCCGTTTGTAGGTAGTGAAAATGTCGGCGGATTATGTGGTTTATGTGAAAGTTGGTGGGGTGAAAGGTGAGGACCGGGGGGTTCTGTCCTTGGTGTGGTTTTTGGGGAGGTGGGCTTTGAGGGCGGAGGTGCAGGATGTGGATGAAATGTGTTGGAGGGCATCTTCAACCACGTAGGAGGGGAAATTATGGTCTTGAAAGAAGGAGGCCATCTGGTGTGTTCTGTGGTGGAACTGGTCCTCCTGGGAGCAAATACATCAGAGGCGGAGGAATTGGGAATATGGGATAGCATTTTTGCATGAGGTAGGGTGGGAGGAGGGTGGGATTCATGACTGTTTCTTTGAATTTTCACATTCATATTTACTCCAGGAATAATGGGATGGTTTCTAGGGTACTACCTCATTGGTCAGATAATGGCATGAGTCATTCTTTGCGAGTTGTGATAGATTGCTCAAATCTCTAACCCACCTCTAATGTTTGCTGATTTGTGCAGTATTTTTTGTTTAATACTATCCTTAACTTCCTTATTTAGCTATGGATTCACATCCTTCTTCATTACTGGGTTAAATTTTTGTTGAGATTTATTAAATAGCTCCTTGAAGGTCTGTCACTGCAACTCTTCTGACCTATCTTTTAACCTAGTTTCTCCCAACCAACTCTGCCTTCATACTTATAATAGCTACATTTATTTAAGGTTATATTGTTAAAATAACTGTACTTCTCCCTTTCAATTTTTTTTCATGTTATAAGGAATGTCAACTCAGCTTTACCGTGAGGTTATTGATTAATACTGTCTTATTACACATGGACTGGACTAGGGTAGTCTGATTTCTGGCTGATTCTATTACATACTGCTCTAAAAAATTGTCCCAGAGATACTCTAGGAACTCATTTTTTTGTCCACCTTTTCCAATCCAATTATTACAATTTACGTGTAGATCAGACTCACCTATGATTATTTCTTACAAGGCCCATTTATTTCTTCCTGTCTGCTGTCTCCTGCAGCATATTTACTGTTAGGGTGCCTCCACTTTTGTCACCTTTCAACCTTTCATATTCTCTATAATTTATGCACTTTTCAGTGATTTCTTTGCAATATGTTCCTGGGAATCATAGTTTGTACAGTCCGTGGATGCTGTGCTGCCATTCACTGACATCATATATGAAACTTTACAGGCACTCTACTTTCCCACCAGTTTCCTCGCCCCCTTGATTCCCCTAAAGTCTCAAAATCTGTCAGTCTGAACAATGTTCATCAACTGAGTATCAATAGTGCTCTTGATAGAGAATTCCAAGGACTTACAACCATCTGAGTGAAGAAAATTTGGCATCATTTATTAATGACCAACCCTTATCCTGAGATCTTAACCTTGAATTTTAGACCTTGCAGCCAAGGGAATACAGCCTCTCAGCTTCTGCCTCTCTCTAAATTTTAAACATTTCAGTGGATCAAATGTTTCCACTTCAGAAAATCACGAAAATGTAGTTCCATTCTATTTGACCCCTCTTCTTAGATAAACCATCTCATCCTAAGAATCAATCTTGTGTACTTCTGTTTCACCCTGTCTAAGGAAAATTTATCCTTCTGTACCTAAGAATGCTAAAACTGTGCGCAGAATTTTAGATAAGGGCTCTCCAAAGCCTTGTATAATTACAGCCTGCCTCTTTTGCTGTTTAAGCCATAAAGTCTAATATTGAATTTGCTTTCCCTGTTGTTTGCTTTATCTGCATTTGATGTTCTGTGATTTGTAAATAAAGATCACAAGATAATTCTGCATATCAACATTTACAATGTTGAATCTTTTAAAAATATTCTACTCACTCATTATACCTATAATATGGAAAATCTTCACTCTTTGCAAATTATACTAAATCAGCCATTTCTTGTCCAGTCACCAAACTGTTCATGATCCCTTTGCAACTTCTTTATGTTCTCCTTGCGGCCTATCTTTCAACTTAATATTGCGTCATCAGCAAACTTGATTTGTTATACCAGACTCCTTCATCTAAGTCTCTTATAAAGGTTGTGAATAGCTCATGTTTAAGCACTGATCCTTGAATAGTTTATTTACTGCCTTCGCAACTTAATATTTCGCCTCCACTCTCTTTTCTGAGCCATCTATGTTAGCAAATTCTCTATCCACTCTTACACGCTACCTGACACCGAGGAGCTACATTCTTGGGTGACATCTTATTTTGAATGTGTTTTGAAAGTTCAAATAAGTTGCTAGGATCCAGCAGTTCCTCTTTCTCTATCTTTTTATCTACATCTCAGTAACATCTATTAGATTAATCAAAACACTATTTCCATTTCATCCCAGCACATTGAGACAAGTAGGATCCAAAAGTGAAAGCTGACTTGATAGACCTTAAAAACTGCTTTTACTATTTGTTCACCAGAGTATTCAGTTAAACATTATTTACAAGAGGCTGCCAAAGTACTTTTAGCAAAAGGAAATCAAAGTTTATTACACACCAAAGGAGAAGAATACTAACTTTATTACACTGCAAGAATTAGCTGTCTAATTACAAACATCAAAAGTAAAAATTCAATTCTTTCATCCACACACAGCCTTAAAGGTACTAAAGATACTTGACCTCCGTGAATGGTTGTCCTATCTCCACTTTAAAGTTCCTCATTCAGTTGGAATTGTTTTCTGGAGCTTTCTTCGTCAAGACTTTCAGAGCAAGCACACAAGTTACACTCCCTCTAAGCTACATGGTTGATCAGTGCACTGACGCATAAATTCTGGTTCCAGAGGCTACTGAGGTATCTCACAGGTCTTCATGGCAGGAGGAATAATTAGCAAGAACATTGTGCAGGGGTTTTCCATTCCCTCAGCTTCCAGCAATTTTCTGCTTCTGAAGTTGTCTTCTAAACCCCTTCGAACCTTTCCCCAGCCCTGACCTTTTGGAGAGTGCTAAATTAACAGCATTTTTCTGCTCTGTTCACACTTCTCGCATTTCTGGTTGGTTCTATCTTTCTATAATACTGTATTCCCAGTGCAAAGCAGCAGTGGTTTTCATTTCTCTTCTGTTTTCCAATACACTGAAGAGATCACCACCAGCTCTACTCCAAGACTAAAAAAGTACATTTATCAACAAACTTCATATACCCTGATCCCACTTTCATAGCAGATCTAAAATGAAACTAGACAATGTCTTCCCTCTTAACACTCACAGTATAGAAGCGTAAGTCAAACTTAAAGTTATGTACATTTCTGTCCAATTTAGAACCCAAGTTTTCAAATAATAATAATAATAGTTTATCAGTGTTGAATAATTATATTCTGATTACTTACTTTGATGTTAATTCATATTAGTACTTATAAGCTAATGATGTTTGATTTCTCACTTTCTTTCTTTTATAGTTAGATAAGGTTTGCTACCTCCTAATTCACTGTCTACACACACCCCCATCTATTTTGTGACCTATAAAATATACCAACTAGGGTAGATGATTGTTTATTAGTTCTTAATCCAGCCAATTAGACTCTTTGATCGCTGAAAGCCATTTGTTCTTTCTAGCAGTAATATTTTTCATACAATTCCGATGTGTGGAAGCAGGCTATTCAGCCCATCAAGTCCATATTGACCCTCTGAAAAGCATTCCTGTAACCCTGCATTTCCCATAGCTAATCCACCTGGCCTGCATGTCCCGGTATGGTATGGATAATTAACCTGCACATCTTTGGACTGGGAGGAAATTGGAGCACCCAGAGAAAAAGACACTGGGAGAATGTGCAAATTCCACAGTCAGTTAGTCTAAGGCTGGAATCGAACCGTTGTCCCAGGTGCTGTGAGGCAGCAGTACTAACCACCGTCTTGTCCAATGTTTTTCTTAAACAAAACTATTACTCATGTTTATTCCCTTTCCCACCTTGTGCCAGCAATATTAAATGTCCAAACCTTTCTTCTTTTGATTATGATTTTGATTATACCCATTAAGTTGTAACTGTACATAACTATTTACAAATGCAGACCATCAGCTTCATTAATCACACTTTATGAGCTTCCACATATATTTCAATCATGACTGAATTTTCTTTTAGTTTTTGATGATGTCTTCTCATTTTGTACTACTTATAACTCCAAACTGTCTCTTGCAATCCTGTATGCACCTTTGTGATATATTTCAGTGCCAACATTTAACGGAATATGTTTATTCTCTTGGCTTGCTGAAAGAAAACAGAGGGTTGTAGTTGATGGAACATGTTCATCTTGGTGTCCAGTTACTAGCGGCGTACCGCAAGGGTCGGTGTTGGGTACACTGCTGTTCGTCATTTTTATAAATGACCTGGATGAGAGCTTAGAAGGGTGGGTTAGTAAATTTGCAGATGACACTAAGGTCGGTGGAGTTGTGGATAGTGACGAAGGATGTAGTAGGTTGCAGAGAGACATAAATAGGATGCAGAGCTGGGCTGAGAGGTGGCAAATGGACAAGCGTGAGATGATACACTTTGGCAGAGTAATCGGAATGCAAAGTACTGGGCTAATGGTAAGATTCTTGGGAGTGCAGATGAGCAGATAGATCTCGGTGTCCATGTACACAGATCCCTGAAAGTTGCCACCCAGATTGACTGGGTTGTTAAGAAGGCATACAGTGTTTTGGCCTTTATTAATAGAGGGATTGAGTTCTGGAACCAGGAAGTTATGCTGCAGCTGTACAAAGCTCTGGTACGGCCACATTGTGTACAGTTCTGGTCACCGCATTATAAGAAGGATGTGGAAGCTTTGGAAAGGGTGCAGAGGAGATTTACTAGGATGTTGCCTGGTATGGAAGGAATGTCTTACGAGGAAAGGCTGAGGGCCTTGAGGCTGTTCTCGTTAGAGAGAAGAAGGTTGAGAGGTGACTTAATAAAGACATACAAGATAATCAGAGGGTTAGATCGTGTGGACAGGGAGAGCCTTTTTCCAAGTATGAGGATGGCAAACACGAGGGGACACAACTTTAAAGTGAGGGGAGATAGGTATAAGACAGATGTCAGAGGTAGTTTATTTACTCAGAGAGTAGTAAGGATATGGAATGCTTTGCCTGCAACGGTAGTAGATTTGCCAAGTTTAAGTGCATTTAAGTCGTCATTGGACAGGCATATGGACGTACATGGAATAGTGTAGGTGGGATGTGCTTCAGATTAGTATGACAGGGCGGTGCAACATCGAGGGCCGAAGGGCCTGTACTGCTCTGTTATGTTCTATGTACCTGGTACGAGTTAACCTGCAGAAGGGTTTATACCAGTTGTGTGTAGGTGAAACTTGTGAACTATTAATTTAAATAGATGGGTATTAGAGGACTGTAGTTTGGACGTACTAATTTTCTTGCCTTACTTTTCAGTAATTTTTCCTGGTACAAACATTTGGAACCTAACACTGCAGTATTATATTTTACGTGTTAAAGTGTGTTTGCCAATATAAAGAAAGGTTTCATCTGTGTGCTATGTTCATGTATTTTCTAATAAAGAACAAGTTTACAACTGGTTATGCATAGTTCCCAGAAAATGGCTCCCTCCAGAGTTTTGATATTTGAAACCCACAGTAAGCAATTTTTTGTTCAATGGCAAGGAAAGACGATTTTGCCTTGCTACTACTTTCAGAATAGATGCTTTCCATAGCCTTCAGTAAATGGTCAGACAGTCGAAACCCATCATCTTCTGATGTTTATTCCATGTCCGTAACATAATACATAAGCAATGTAGTTCACAAACATATTTTTCTGACAGTATATAGTATATTATTATCATTTTAATATATTTGAAATGTTTTAAAGCCTCCTCTCATCTATAATTTGCAATCTTGTATTTTCAAATTGTTGCTTTCCATATAATACATCACTTTGACAATTATTATCAGTGTGCCCGACAAATAACATTCAAAATCGTATGATAATACAATATTGTAGGAATGTGTTGCTGTATGGAGGAAATTATGCATTAAGGAAACTGTTTCAGATTTTTCAAATAAGGTTTGTTCTGCAAATTTATAGGTATGTAAACTTGCCTGGTATCGTAGTTTGTGTTAATATTCAGTGGAAATGCATTTCGTAAAAGAAATGGTAGATTGTATGTAACATGCTAAAGAGATATGTATTCTTCATGTAAATTGTAAATAAAATTAGGTTGGTGCAATTTGATGTTAGGCCTCCTTTTAAAAACACACTGGAGAGAATGTGGCAAATTCAAGGTATCTTTCCTATAAAATGTCTGTTGAAAGGAATTTTCAAAAAGCCTAAGACTTGATCTCAGATTATGGTTTCTGTCATATATTTCCACAGTAAGGAACAATATTTTTAAGTGGTGCAATGGTATAAGTTTCACACATTCAAGTTAATTTCACAGAAATTTTCAGCTCTCCATTAATGAATAGAAATAAAACTATATGAACTGGACATGATGTTAAGAAAAATACATACAATTGTATTTACAGACATAATTTAATCAACAAACAGGTCAGCTGGCTGTATGCCTAATAGGCTCATTTCCCCAGTGTTCCTGCAAAACTTGCCCTCCTATATGAAAGAGAAAGCTGTTAAACTCTGAGGCAATATTGAATGTATTAGTTACTTAAATTCAGTAGCTTCATATGCTCCTGAGGGGGAGGAGATTGTCAAGTAAATGATTAGTTGATTCAAATTGAGATGGGTTTTTTTGCAATTGCAGAATCCTAGAACCTCCTGGTTGCATCAGAGAGCTGGAAGAATTTTCCAGACTGCAGCCCAAACCAGCATGTCAGTTTCCTAACTGGTAGGTTCATTGAAACAGAATGCCACATTTATAGAGTGTGGGAAAATGTGTGCAATATCTGACTGATGGTAGTCACTTTATATCCTATTTGGATGTTTAAAGTTTGTTTGATCAGAATTCTTAACCTATTGGGAATTGTCATGGATTTGTTAATGATTCTGTTGATGGCTTTTAATCTTAGCTAATATCTGAAATCTTCAAAATTTCACTAGAAACATTAACTCTGATTTTTCTCCAGAGATTGTGTATTTACAGCAATTTCTGTTTTTATTTTTGCTTTCCAGCATCAGCAGTTCTTCCATTTTTTAAAATTTGGGGACTAAGTTGGCTGCCGTATCTAAAAAGCGTTACTATAATATAGCATAGGTATTGCTATATTGCTATAGGTATTCAATGTAGTCATGGAAATTTTGGTATTTAAGCGATTCAGGTTGCCCTGGTGAGTAAGGCTTTCAAGTTTGTTTTTAAATGGTAATGCGGTAAGTCATTACAGTAAAAGATTGCAGTTTATGTAATAGGCCCATACCTTCATCAAAGAACTACACCACACAACACTGTTGCTGTGGAAACAAAAAAAAGACTAGTTGTAACCATAGCAATGCCTTTATGATGCTGTTGTTGCCTCTTTTGTTATGCATAAAGCTTGAAGTGTCACTATCTGTATCAGTGTTTTAACAAAATTATGATTAATGTTAATTTATTTTCATTTGTTTAAAAGCAGTCCACTGATGCTGTTGTTGAGAATAACTTTACAGCAATACAGATTCCAGCCTTGTAAGAGGGCTGAGGCAATTCAGAATTGAACCAATGGAAATGGCAATCAAAATCATGAACAAGGCTATGATATTTTGGAAACTGGACTAATTGGAAATAGCCAAATGTGGATGTATAGTACAGAAAAGAGATGTGATGGTGATAGTCACTTCCACGATAATAAATTCCAACATAAATGAAATTATTGAATAAATGCAGACTGCTTGAGAGTGAGTTGGCTCAGCGAGATTATGTTTCATGTTAGATGGGGAAAAAAATAGAGGGAAGATATAATCTGGAAGTCAGATCATATATTAAGAAGTAGATCTTGGTGTTATATTAAATGCCACAATCTAGCTAGTACAATAAAGATATGAATATAAATGAACATTTTACAACCAACAATGTAAAATGTGGCTTCTAGGAAAATAGCTCTGCCAGGATAATGTGGAACATCAAGAACTAATTGCAGTAACTTTGCATTTTCTGCCACTAGGTGTCTGCAAAATGTTTCTTTATAATGAACAGACTAAAGTCCTTCATTTCAGCTCATGAACAAGCAGGATAAAGAGGAATAAGTTGCACTATGAAGCAGGTGTATAGGGCTCTTGTGGTGCAGTGGGTAATGTCCCTATTTCGGAGCCAGGAGGCCAGCATTCGAATTGCCTCTGTTCCAGAGGTGTGTAATGACATCTCTGAACAGGGCTGTATACAATGACACTAACAGCATGGGTTCAATTTCTGCTGGTGGCTAATAAATGAAAAAATAGTGTGGGTAATTTGCTAATGGAGCAAATAAAAATGTTCAATTGTGTGTAAGAGCATTTCTGAATATAAAAAAAAACTCATGGCTGGCCGACAGCCATGCTGGTCTGAACTCCCCCAGTCTCATATAATCTTGGAAGCTAAGTAGACTCAGGCCTGGCTAGTACTTGGATGGGAGACTGCCTGTGAATACCAGACCCTAGGCTTTAGGGTTTTGTGAGTAGGAGGTATGGGTTCAAGTACTGCCTGTAAAAATATATCTAAACAGGTGAATTATAAATATATAATGAAACCTATGGGGAGCTCTTATGGTGCAGTGATCATGTCCCTATCTCTAGACCAGGAAGCCTAGATCAAGTACCACCCACTTTGGACATCTGTCACAATATATCTGAGTGGGTTGATTTAAAAAATCTTACATTCATGTCTTAACTTGTTGCAGTGATAGTGTCCCTACCTGTGAGGCAGAAAGCCCAGGTTCAAGACCTATCTGCTCCAAAGATGTGTAATAACATCTTTGAACAGATTGAATAGGAAATTAAACTCATACAATCCTAGATTCCCTACTGAGCAGAAAGAAGCTGTTCGACCCACCAAGTCTGCATCGACCTTCTGCAGAGCATCCCACCCAACCTAGACCCCCACCCTATCCCTGTAACTTTGCTAATCTAACATGGCTAATCTACCAATCCTGCTAACCCGTGTATACTATGGACAATTTAGCATAAACATCTTTGGAACATGTGACGAAACCCACACAGACACAGAAAACATGCAAACTCCACACAGACAGTCACCCAAGGCTGGAATTGAACCCAAGTCCCTAGTGCTGTGAAGCAGTAATGCTAGCCGGTGAGCCACCATGCCTCCCACTTTATTTTTATAACAAAGCTGACTCAACAGAAGTGAAACTGTAAAAGGATGTCTTTTTTGTGTAGTCTTCAATCCCTTTAAGGGTAGCTGGTGAGCATGCAGAGATTGTGAAGAGCTGGCAAAGTTCTGCCCAGTTTTGAAACAGTTTCAATTAAGATTCTGCCTTCAGCATTAGAGATTGATTTGCATAAGTAGTGTGTCTACACCTGTTTTAGGCTTCCAATATATTAACTGGCCACTCTCATTCTCCAAACCTCATTTTCTGACAAAAACAGCGGGTAATATTTCATTTATTCTATACTTGTTTTAATTATGTGCCAATAATCATGGTTCTCGTCACTAAAATAAATGTAAATATGCTATTGCCCATGAAAACCAACACATTTCCTGGAGTATATTATCAGTTACTTAAACCTAATCAGAGATTTAAATTTATAAAATGGCTTTGATTTGGGTTCATCAGTCAAAGCTTGGTGAAAAATATGTAAAATTGCCATGGAGTTGTGTATGATTAAAATTATTTGTAAATGTTTTTCAACTACATGAATCTCAGTGAATCTTACGGTTTAACACCACTCTCTTCCATCTTTCTGCACCCATCGCACCTCTTCTCCACCCCCCCACCCCCCCCAAATAAATATGGCAGAACCTCTAACAGAGTGTATACACCTCTGAAATTAGGTCACAAAAAATGTTCCTATCATTATGCAGCCTAGCAACAGCCTGATGCATGCAGGCAGGTCATGTAATATATACACTGTTGAGCTCGCATAGTTGATGGCTCTTTGCCAGTCTTCAGACCAAACTGCTATAAGGCCAATAATCTAGATGCATACATGATTACTTATGACAGATGTAGCCCTTCATAAAATAATTGTTCTGTGGAGAATTCTTTATGGTGATCTGTCTTTCCAGCTTTTGACAGGCAAGATTTTGGAAATATATGTCCTGAAATATAAAATAGAATTTTACAACACTTTTTTTCTGTTTGTGTCTGAACAAAATTTCACTGGCATTACATTGTAAGAAACCTATTTATGGTGTTGTTTAGATGATTCAATGTACTTCTCTTTCGGTTCCTGCTCGCGCTGCTCTTAGTTCATGATTGTGTTTGGTTATCTTTGCACCGAATAAAGATAAAAGATTACAATGTTTTACAAGGCATTGCAGTCTGCTGCCATCTTGAATGCCTTCATCATTGTGCATGATAACGTTGTTCCTGATAAGTGAAAGCTTCACTAACTATTGTTTCTGCCGTCACAAGTTCTGCTGTGCCAAGATCATGACACTGAATCACGTATGCCTAATTGTAACTGTTACAGAGTTGTCAAAGAAATTAGGAGTGAGAGCTTCACAGAGCAGCCAATTTTCTTGTTGAAAATAAGAAATTTAGTGGTGCTGAGTGCTCCACCTGTTCACTGTACCTTTGGCGATGTCAAGAATTTGAATTTTTAACAACTAATAGCAAACCAATTTTTAACAAACCAAAACTGGAAAATAAAACCAAGGACTGCATGTGCTCTAAATCTGAAACAAAAAGTGTCACTGGACAAGAAAGGTCACTGGACTCAAAACACTATCTCTGCTTTCTCTCCACAGATGTCATACATGCTGAGTTTCTCCAGCACTTTATTTTTATAAGAAAGCTGTTCATGCTTCCAAAGTAAATACTCAGAGTTCTGTAGTGGCCTGTCTAGTGGATCATGAGGAAAGTTTTACTGCCAAGAACACAGGTTCAGACTGGGTGGAGGGTAAAAGTTATTGATGTGTTTACAGTAGAAGCACAAACCAGTTCCAATTCCGTATATAATGGGATGTGCTTGGGTACTGATGAGAAACAGATTCCCTGAGGTTAGGAATTTCCACTTGGATGCTTGTATGTTCCAGTGCAAACACGTCTGCAGTAAGTGTGTTTTTTTTTATCCGAGCTGTTGATGTTACCGGACAAGTCAGATCCCAGACTGAAATCTGGCTTCATTGATTATGTTTAGTTTTTCTTTTGATTTAAATTAGGTGGTCTCCTACTGGAATATGAGCATGCAATGTTACAGTATTGATTTTAATCATAAAATCAAGTTATAATGTAAGATAAGTTAAAATAGAATATACCAGACTATTTACATATATTGCATGTTTAAAGATTTCAAGACTACCAGTAAAAATATAATCCAATTAATTCAAAAAGCACCCTTCTACAGCACTCATGTCAGAGTGAATTCTCTATCAACCCAATCAGTTTTAATTTAACTGTGGCTTCAATTGTTGTGGTTCTGTTCGCCGAGCTGGGAATTTGTGTTGCAGACGTTTCGTCCCCTGTCTAGATGATATCCTCAGTGCTTGGGAGCCTCCTGTGAAGCGCTTCTGTGATGTTTCCTCCGGCATTTATAGTGGTTTGAATCTGCCGCTTCCGGTTGCAATGGACAGCTGGAACTGACAACCGGAAGCGGCAGATTCAAACCATTATAAATGCCGGAGGAAACATCACAGAAGCGCTTCACAGGAGGCTCCCAAGCACTGAGGATGTCACCTAGACAGGGGACGAAACATCTACAACACAAATTCCCAGCTCGGCGAACAGAACCACAACAACGAGCACCCGAGCTACAAATCTTCTCACAAACTTTGTGGCTTCAATTCCCAGCCTTGGAATCTGATAGCGTCTGTTGAGCCTTCAAAGAACTGAGCTTATTTTCTCAGCTTCTAATGACACCTTCAGGGTTTTAACCAAACACTCTGACCTGGAACTTTAACTAAACTTCATAATTTTTTAAACTACTCTAAATGATCTTCCTTAGAAGCAACCTTTATACGCATCTAGCTTCAGTAAAAACAGAAACTGAAAATGATTTTTTTTTTACACCAAGTTATGGGTGTTTCTCCAAATCACTTTATTACAAATAAATTACAGGGGCCCTGACCCAATTTTTAAAATTCCTTTCTGGTCACAGTAGAGATGCAAGAAGTCTGGAGGACAGCTAATGTGGTTCTACTTTTCAAGAAAAGTGATAGGAATAAACAAAGGGAATACCGACCAGTCAGCCGCACACATCAGTGATTGGGAAGCTTGTGCAGGAAATTTTGGAAGAGAAAGTTAATCTCCGCTTTGGAGGCAAGGTTTGATCAGGGAGAGTCAGCCTGGCTTTGTCAGAGGGAGGTCATGCCTAATAAATTTGATTTGAAGTTTTCGAGGAGGTGTTCAAGGTGTAGATGAGGGTAGTGCAACTCATTACGAATGCAGTGGACAATGGGGACTTGGTGGATGTGGTGTACTTGGATTTCCAGAAGGCATTCGACAAGGTGTTGCACAAAAGATTGCTGCATAAGATAAAGGACACAGCATTATGGGTAATATATTAACATGGAAAGAAGGTTGATCAACGAACAGAAAGCAAAGAGTCAGGATGAATGGTGTCCGGGCCAAGTTCACCAATCTCTATAACTGTCTCCAATTTTGCATGGTACAGTTACCATATCAGATACTGATACATCCAGACAGAATGCTCTTGATGGTGTACCTATAAAAGTTGGCAAGAGTATTCACCGTCATGCCTGAGGAAGATGAGACATTGTCGGGCTTTTGTGCATCCACATGAAGAGTCCAAGAAAGCTTGTTGTTGATGACCACTCCCAGGAGCTTGACACTCTCCACTCATTCCACCTCTGTGCTGTTAATGTGTAGGGGGACATGAGTAACATCCTGCCGAAAGTCGATAATGAGTTGCTTGGTTTTGCTGGCATTGAGAGCTAGGTTGTTTTCAGTGCACCGTTTTTCCAGATCTTCCACCTCTGGTCTGTAGTCTGTGTCGTTGCCATCTGAGATTCGACTGACTATGGTGGTGTCACCAGCGAACCTGTAAATGGCATTAGTCTGGTATTTGGTGACGCAGTTTGGAACACTTCAACCCCAGGGCATCAATGGGGACTTTACCAGTTTCCTCATTTCCCCTTCCCCCACCTCACCCCAGTTCCAAATTTCCAGCTCAGCACTGTCCCCATGACTTGTCCTACCTGCCTATCTTCCTTTCCACCTATTCACTCCACTCTCCTCTCTGACCTATCACCACCCCATTCACCCATTGTACTCTTTGCTACCTTCTTTCACCACCCTCCTTGACCTATCACCTCCATCCCCACCCCCATTCACCTTTTGTACTCTATGCTACTTTCTCCCCAGCCCCACCCTCCTCTTATTTATCTCTCCATCCTGCAGGCACTCTGCCTCTATTCCTGATGAAGGGCTTTTGCCCGAAATGTCGATTTTCCTGCTCCTTGGATGCTGCCTGAACTGCTGTGCTTTTCCAGCACCACTCTAATCTAGAAACTTATAGAGATTTACAAAGTCATGAGGGAACAATGGATAGGGCGAAAATGTCTTTTTCCTAGGGTAGGAGACTCCACAATTAGAGGGCATAGGTTTAAGGTGAGAGGGGAAAGATTTAAAAAGGCCCTGAGGGATAACTTCTTCATGCAGAAGGGGGTGCATGTATGGAGTGAGCTGCCAGAGGAGGTGGTGGAGGCTGATACATTTACAACATTTAAAAGGCATCTGGATAGATACATCAGTAGGAAGGGTTTAGAGGGATATGGAACTGGATGAGATTGGGATGTCCGGTTGGCATGGATGAGTTGGACCGAAGGATCTATTTCCATCCTGTACGGCTCTTTGACTCTATTTATCAGAAGAAAGAAATTAAAGTATGAGGGGAAGCTTGCCAGAAATATAAAAGAAAATGCCAGATGAAATGAACACATAATTTACTTTTGTCTTCACTACAGGGGATACAGAAACATTCCAGTAATACCTGTAAATCAGGAAGTAAAAGGGAGAGTGATGAAATTGCAAATGTTGAGGAAATGGTACAACGCCAACTGATAGAGTTGCAGGTTGACAAGGTGAAGTAGTCAATGCACTTATGTAAATTCTCCAATATTTAATGGATTCTGATAAGTTCTATCACACTGAAAAGTAGCAACTATTATTTTTCTTTTCAAGAAGAGAGAGAGGCAGAAAATGAGAAACTATATACCATTTAGTTTGATGTCTGTTGGGGAAGGTGTTAAAATTGGTCATTGAGGATTAATAACTGTTTCTTGGTAAAACTGATGTGGAGGTGCCGGTATTGGATGAGGTTGGACAAGGTCCAAAGTCACAGACATTAAGTTATAGTCCAACAGGGTTACTTGAAAGCACCTGAAGAAGGAGCAAGTCTCCAAAAGTTTGTATTTTCAAATAAACCTATTGAACTGTATCCTGGTGTCCTATGATTTTTGACCTTGGTGAAAATGAAGGTAATCAGGAAAAATGAGAATAAAAGTGAAATCCTTTTTAACCAAAAACTAGAGATTATCTTGAAAAAGTAACATGTTGTGGATAAAGGAGAGCTTTTAGACATCTATTAACTTTAATTTTTATGTGAGCTTTGGCAAGGTGCCACATAAAAAGTCATTGCATAAAGTTCATGCTTTAGTGGATAACATATCAGCGTGGTTAGAAGATTGGCTGGCAGAAAGCAGAGTATAAAAATAACTGTCTTTCTGATTGGTAGTGACAAATGGAGGTTTGTACTGGGACCTCAATTTTTTACAATTTATATCAGTAACTTAAATGAGGGGAGCAGAGGCAGATGACACAAAGATAGGTAGGGAATTTTGTTCTGAAGAACACACAAGGAAGTTGCATACTCATGAATATATTGAGTGGGTGGGCAGAAAATCTGTCAGGTGAAGTATAATTTTGGGCAAGCTATTCACTTAGTCATAGAGATGTACAGCATGGAAACGACACTTTGGTCCAACTTGTCCATGCTGACCAGATATCCTAAATTAATCTAGTCCCATTTGCCAACATTTGGCCCATATCCCTCTAAACCCTTCCTATTCATATACCCGTCCAGATGCTTTTTAAAAGTTGTCATTGTACCAGCCTCCCTCACTTCCTCTGGCACCTCACTCCATACATGCACCACCCTCCGCATGAGGAAGTTGCCTGTTTGATCCTTTTTAAATTTTTCTCCCCTCACCTTTAACCTGTGTCCTCAAGTTTTGGACTCCCCCACCCCAGGGAAAAGGCATTGTCTATTTATCTTATCCATGCCACTCATGATTTTATAAACTCTATAAGATAAACCCTCAGCCTCTGATGCTCCAGGGAAATTAACCCTAGCCTATTCAACCTCTCCTTATAGCTCAAACCCTCCAATCCTGGCAACATCCTTGTAAATCTTTTCTAAATCCTTTCAAGTTTCACAACATCCTTCAATTTCATAGAGACCAGAATTGCACGCAGTATTCAAAAGTGGCCTAACCAATGTCCTGTACAGTCCAACATGATCTCCTAATTCCTGTACTCAATGTACTTATCAATAAAGACAAGCATACCAAATGCCGCCTTCACTATTCTATCTACCTGTGATTGCACTTTCAAGGGACTATGAACCTGCACTCTAAGGTCTCTTTGTTCAGCAACACTCCTCAGGACCTTACCGTTAAGTTTATAAGTACTGCCCTGATTTGCCTTTCCAAAATGCAGCTCCTCACATTTGTCTAACTTTGGAAGGAAAAATAAAAAAAACTTACATGGAGAACAACTGCAGAACTCTGAATGCTGAAGGATCTAGGTGTTTTCGTGCGTGAGTTACAAAATGTTAGTTTGCAGGTACAGCAAGTAATTAAGAAGGCTAATGGAATGCTATACTTAATTATGAGAGGAATTGAACAGAAAAGTAAGGAGATTACACTTTAGTTGGATAAGGCTTGGTGAGACCACATCTCAAATACTGTTTGCAGTTTTAAGGAAGGAAGGAAGTAAATGCCTTGTAGGTAGTTCAGAGGAGCTCTGTTAAATTGATACCTGGAAATGGAGGTGAAATTGTCTAGTGGTTCAACTGAGTATTAAAACTTGTCATTGTCCCAGCTCATAAACCTTACTTAATAAAGTTATTACCACACTTCCCTGAAACAAATGTCTGGCAGGGAGTGCTGAGGTTGGTACAGCTATTTTCAAGCTTTTGACGATTTCAGTTTGACAGGACCCAGATGGGAGGTGATTTGGATATTTGTTGATTCCATATCAAAAGTAGGATTCTTTCATTATCCGTGACAATAGTGACATGCTGCGGTGGAATCAGCATCTGCATAGCAGGAGAGCTTTTGAAGTGGAGGAGGGCAAGGAGAATCATCACTCACCTTCTCAGGAGAATAATAGATCCATTGCTAAACCATTTAGATTGTTGTCGGCATTTCCTCATACTGCTGGTTTACCTAGAGGGAAGTTTAGTAAATGAAATACTATTGTGCACTACCATCACCATTGCCAGCTGCCAATCCTGCATCTACGCTAAGCAGTAGATTCATTCATTCCACATGCATTTATGAATCCCATTGTGTATTGACATTGATCACCAAAAGTGTCTAAGGGAAAAATAAACACAGGAGATGCTAAGTCGAAATGCGAAGTAAATCTGGCAAAGTTTGTCGAGAGAGAAATAAATTGTCAAGTCAATGGATCTTGGTTAAAACTTGAGAGTATTAGGAATTGTACAGGAGCACGAGAAGAGAATGAAAGATCTTCAATAAAATGAAAAGCAGAGGTGACTAAATATTGAAGTGAGTGATCATACAAGGGAAAAAGGGATGCTCATGGGATGTAAAGAAAAAATATTTGGACAAGGTGCTTGTATGAAGCACAGAATCATCAGCAGCAGCTGTCATTCTAAAAATAAGGGCAAAGGTTTTGATTTTAAACTGAAGCACTCAATATTGCACCTTGTCGAAAGGTGAGTTGCTGTTCAAGTATTCATTGAGTTTCATTAGAACAGCTGAGAAGTAAAGGACAAAAAGATCATAATGGCAGTGGACAGACAACTAAGATGATAAGCAACTTAAAGTTTGGAGTCATGTTTTTAAAATGATTTCTTGGATACATGCCTTCAGACTGGAAAGTAACAAATGTAACCATCTATTCAAAGGTGGAGAGGATAAAAACAGGAAACAATTGGCCAGGTAGCTTAATTAGGAGAAAGTGAGGACTGCAGATGCTGGAGATCAGAGCTGAAAAATGTGTTGCTGGAAAAGCGCAGCAGGTCAGGCAGCATCCAAGGAGCAGGAGAATTGATGTTTCGGGCATAAGCCCTTCAGGAATGAGGAAGGTGTGCCAAGCGGGCTAAGATAAAAGGTAGGGAGGAGGGACTTGGGGGAGGGGCATTGGGAATGTGATAGGTGGAAGGAGGTTAAGGTGAGGGTGATAGGCCGGAGAGGGGGTGGGGGCGGAGAGGTCAGGAAGAAGATTGCAGATCAAGAAGGCGGTGCTGAGTCTGAGGGTTGGGACTGAGAAAAGGCAGAGTGGGAGGAGGAGTTAAAGTGTTCAGCCATGGGGCGGTTGGGTTGGTTGGTGCGGGTGTCCCAGAGGTGTTCTCTGAAACATTCCGCAAGTAGGCGGTCTGTCTCCCCAATGTAGAGGAGGCCACATCAGGTGCAGCGGATGCAGTAAATGATGTGTGTGGAGGTGCAGGTGAACTTGTGACAGATATGGAAGGATCCCTTGGGGCCTTGGAGGGAAGTGAGGGGGGAGGTTTTACATTTCTTGCGGTTGCAGGGGAAGGTGCCAGGAATGGAGGTTGGGTTGGTGGGGGGTGTGGACCTGATGAGGGAGTCGCGGAGGGAGTGGTCTTTCCAGAACGCTGATAAGGGAAGGGAGGGAAATATATTCTTGGTGGTGGGGTCTGTTTGGAGGTGGCGGAAATGACGAAGGATGATACGATGTATCTGGAGGTTGGTGGGGTGGTATGTGAGGACCAGTGGGGTTCTGTCCTGGTGGCGATTGGAGGGGCGGGGTTCAAGGGCGGAGGAGATGTGGTGGAGAGCATCGTCAACCATGTCTGAGGGGAAATTGCAGTCTTTGAAGAAGGAGGCCATCTGGGTTGTTCAGTATTGGAATTGGTCCTCCTGGGAGCAGATGCGGCGGAGGCAAAGGAATTGGGAATATGGGATGGCGTTTTTACAGGGGGCAGGGTGGGAGGAGGTGTAATCTAGATAGCTGTGGGAGTCTGCCGGTTTATAGTAAATGTCCATGTTGAGTCGGTCACCTGAGATAGAAATGGAGAGGTCTAGGAAGGGGAGGGAGGAGTCTTAGATGGTCCAGGTAAATTTGAGGTCGGGGTGGAAGGTGTTAGTAAAGTGGAGCACGAGGTAGCGCCGATAAGCCATCGATGTAGCAGAGGAAAAGGTGGGGATGGTGCCAGTGTAGCTGCGGAAGATGGACTGTTCCACATATCCGATGAAGAGGCAGGCATAGCTGGGGCCCATCCGGGTGCCCATGGCTACTCCTTTGGTTTGGAGGAGGTGGGAGGATTGGAAAGAAGTTGTTCAGACTGAGGACCAGTTCAGTCAGTTGAAGGAGGGTGTCAGTGGAAGGGTACTGGTTGGTTCAGCGAGAAAGGAAGAAGCAGAGGGCTTTGAGGCCTTCGTGATGGGGGATGGAGGTGTATAGGGACTGGATGCCCATGGTGAAGATAAGGCGTTTGGAGCCGGGGAAGCGAAAATCATGGAGGAGGTGGAGGGCGTGGGTGGTGTCCCGAACGTAGGCGTGGAGTTCTTGGACTAAGGGGGACAGGACCGTGTCGAGGTATGCAGAGTTGAGTTCGGTGGGGCAGGAGCAGGCTGAGACAATGGGTCTGCCGGGGCAGTCAGGTTTGTGGATTTTAGGCAGGAGGTAGAAACGAGCAATACGGGGTTGTGGGACTATGAGGTTGGAGGCAATGGATGGGAGATCCCCTGAGGTAATGAGGTTATGGATGGTCTGGGAGATGATAGTTTGGTGACCTTCTTCGCTGTCCACTACACCTCCAATTTTGGTGTCATCTGCTAACTTACAAACTATACCTCTTAAGCTCACATCCATATCATTTATGTAAATGATGAAAAGTAGAGGACCCAGCACCGATCCTTGTGGCACTCCACTGGTCACAGGCCTCCAGTCTGAAAAACAGCCCTCCACCACCACCCTCTGTCATCTACCTTTGAGCCAGTTCTGTATCCAAATGACCAGTTCTCCTTGTATTCCGTGAGATCTAACGTTGCTAACCAGTCTCCCATGGGGAACCTTGTCGAGCGCCTTACTGAAGTCCATGTAGATCACATCTACTGCTCTGTCCTCATCAATCCTCTTTGTTACTTCTTCAAAAAGCTCAATCAAGTTTGTGAGACATGATTTCCTATGCTCATAGCCATGTTGACTATCCCTAATCAGTCCTTGCCTTTCCAAATATATGTATATCCTGAGCCTCAGAATTCCCTCCAACAACTTGCCCACCACTGACGTCAGGCTCACTAGTCTATAGTTCCCTGGCTTGTCCTTACCACCCTTTTTAAACAGTGACACCACATTAGCCAACCTCCAGTCTTCTGGCACTTCACCTATGACTAGCGATGATACAAATATCTCAGTAAGAGGCCCAGCAATCACTTCCCTAGCTTTCCACAGAGTTCTAAGGAACACCTGATCAGGTCCTGGTGATTTATCCACCTTCATGCGTTTCAAGACATCCAGCACTCCTCTGTAATATGAACATTTTTCAAGATGTCACCATCTATTTCCCTACATTCTATATTTTCCATGTCCTTTTCCACAGTAAATACTGATGCAAAATACTCGTTTAGTATGTCCCCCATTTTCTGTGGCTCCACACAAAATCCGCCTTGCTGATCTTTTGAGGGGCCCTATTCTCTCCCCAGTTTTGTCCTTAATGAATTTGTAAAAACTCTTTGGATTCTCCTTAATTCTATTTGCCAAAGCTATCTCATGTCCCTTTTTTGCTCTCCTGATTTCCCTCTTAAGTGTACTCCTACTGCCTTTATACTCTTCTAAGGATTCACTCGATCTATCCTGTCTATATACCTGACATATGCTTCCTTTTTCTTAACCAAACCCTCAATTTCTTTAGTCATCCAGCATTCCCTATACCTACCAGCCTTCCCTTTCACCCTAACAGGAACACACTTTCTCTGGATTCTCGTTATCTCATTGTTGAAGGCTTCCAATTTTCCAGCCGTCCCTTTACCTGCGAACATCTGCCCCCAATCAGCTTTTGAAAGTTCTTTCCTAATATCATCAAAATTAGCCTTTCGCCAATTTAGAATTTCAACTTTTAGATCTGGTCGACCATTTTTCATCACTATTTTAAAACTGATAGAATTATGGTCACTGGCCCCAGAGTGTTCCTCCACTGACATCTCAGTCACCTGCCCTGCCTTATTTCCCAAGAGTAGGTCAAGTTTTGCACATTCTCTAGTAGGTACATCCACATACTGAATCAGAAATATTTCTTGTACACACTTAACAAATTCCTCTCCATCTAAACCCTTAACACTATGGTAGTCCCAGTCTGTGTTTGGAAAGTTAAAATCCCCTATCATAGCCACCCTAATTATTCTTAGAAATAGCTGAGATCTCCTTACAAGTTTGTTTCTCAATTTCCCTCTGACTATTAGGGGGTCTACAGTACAATCCCAATAAAGCGATCATCCCTTTCTTATTTCTCAGTTCCACCCAAATAACGTCCCTGGATGTTTTTCTGGAATATCCTCCCTCGGTATACCTGTAATGCTATCCCTTAACAAAAATACCATGCCCCCTCCTCTCTTGCCTCCCTTTCTGTCCTTGCTGTAGCATTCGTGTCCTGGAACATTAGGCTGCCAGTCCTGTCCATCTCCGAGCCACATTTCTGTAATTGCTATGATATACCAGTCCCATGTTCCTAACCATGCCCTGAGTTCATCTGCCTTCCCTATTAGGCCCTTTGCATTGAAATAAATGCTGTTTAATTTATTAGTCCTACCTTGTCCCTGCCTGTCCTGACTGTTTGACTCGCTTCTGTTCTCAACTGTACCAGTTTCAGATTGATCTCTTTCCTCACCATCTCCCTGGGTCCCAACCCCTGCACCTTACTAGTTTAAATCGTCCCGAGCAGCTCTAGCTAAATCTCCCTGCCCGTATGTTAGTCCCCTTCCAATTTAGGTGCAAACCGTCCTTCTTGTACAGGTCACTTCTACCCCAAAAGAGGTTCCAATGATCCAAAAATGTGAATCCTTCTCCCATACACCAGCTCCTCAGCCATGCATTCATCTGCTCTATCCTCCTATTCCTGCCCTCACTCGCTCGTAGCGCCGGGAGTAATCCAGATATTACTACTCTCGAGAATCTCCTTTTTAAATTCCTGCCTAACTCTCTGTAATCTCCTTTCAGAACCTCAACCTTTTCCCTTCCTATGTCGTTGGTTCCAATGTGGACAATGACCTCTTGCTGGCCCGTCTCCCCTTGAGAACATTCTGCACCCTCTCTGAGACATCCTTGATCCTGCTACCAGGGAAGCAACACACCATTCTGATTTTTTGCTGCTGGCCACAGAAACATCTGTCTGTACACGATAGGGATAAACCTACATAAACCAACTAGCATTGATATAGCTATGACAAAGGTACACTTGTCCAGTTGATCCCATAATGTTCTCACTAAATCTGGGGACTTGTGTCAAATTTGGTAGAGGTGCCCTACAAACCAATAAAGGCACAGCCTTTCATAATGTTACTCCTAGAACCAGTGTTGAAGATATTTTTACCACCATCCCTGGATTATGCCATGTGCAGCTGGTAGTACAGCATAGTGGCAGCATAGTGATAGAAAGTCAAGAGGGAGTGGCTGTGGAAATACCATTGGCATGTCACCTATGAAGTCTCAGGACACCAAGGGGAAGAAAGCCTCCTATGATTACCCCTTATAATTCGTGACTGATTAATCAATACTGCATGTTGAAGCCACTTGAATGAAGCACTGAGAATAGTAAGGGCACAAAAAGTATAGTAGATGGACATTTTAGTATCCTCAGGAGTGTAGGTTTTTGTTAGTTTGGTAATTGCACTAATGGTAAAACAGTGTTTACAAGGTTAACAATTCAAACTTCAATGTAATGCTTTCGAGGTCTGACAACTGATCCTAACCTGATGAACATAAATCCATCTGGAAAAATATATGTTATTGTCTGTTGCACTTTTTGATAATTTGTCACTGCACAGCCATCATTATTGGAATGTTCTTCTTCAATCTCTTTGTGTGTGATTAGTAAGTATTGGTCTGATCTGGTTTTTGTTACTTTACAATATAGCACTATGACTATAAGTAATTTTGCATGATATTGGCTAGTTGTATATTTTAGAAACATTTGCTGGTATCCGAATGTAATCTTTGCTGCATTGTGAACAGGTTTATTGCTACTTTTTTAAAGGAATATGGATGTAGAAGTCCTGTATGCTGCTGGGATTGATACATTTGGCATGCCTCATCTATTCATGAGTTGTTGAATATCCTGATTCATCCTGAACAGTACATTCACATGCTAGCTGTCTTATGCATTTGTATTTCTAAGTTTCATTTAATTCCTCATGCAGCGTTGGTAGTTCTTTACCAGTACTCATGGTATAATCTCTTTCTTTATCCTTTGGCTTTGAAGAAGAATGTCCTGTGTCAAGAGATCCTCAGATTTCATAGATAATTGTTTGCCAGGCAAGGTTGTTTGCACTTTGAGCGTAAGTTGCGCCAGAAATGGTGATCCTTACTCTATTAGTGTTTCATGAAATGCAGCAATGAGATACTAAGGTGACAATGTGATGAACGTCACTCCCCTTTATAGTGCATATCTTGAAATAGTTTGCCAATGTACTGTATTCTTTTTCAGATATTATCTGTTCTGGCATGGCAAACTGAAAATAGCACTCACCATATCAGCGTCACACTCTTATTGCTAAGCTGTCAAACAATGGAATCTAAGTAATCTATCATAATAATGTAATCTTTGCTGCATTGTGAACAGGTTTATTGCTACTTTTTTTAAGGAATAGATGGAACATTGTATGGATGTAGAAGTCCTGTATGCTGCTGGGATTGATACATTTGGCATGCCTCATACATTCATGAGTTGTTGAATATCCTGATTCATCCTGAACAGTACATTCACATGCTAGCTGTCTTGTGCATTCAGTATGCATTTGACACCTATTCTTCCCCGCTGTAACATGTAACATAACATCTTACTGTAATACATTGGTATTCATCGGGTTCATACTGACTTTGACTGAAGTGTAACAGATTAACCTTGAGAATAAAAGCAAAATGCTATGGAAACGAAAATAAGAACAGAAACTGCTGGGGAAACGCAGCAGGTCTAGCAATATTTGTGGAAATAGAAGCAGAGTTAATGTTTCAAATCCAAAATGACTTAGTCTGTATTCTAAAGATCAGTAGGATGGACTCAAAACATTGTTTTCCTCCACAGATATCACCAGATCTGCTGAGTTTCTCCAGTAATTTCTGTTTTTATTATTGACGATATCTTCAACGTTGTAGTGTAGAGTGTCAACACCTTGATCGAGAGGAGTACCTTGGTCTTTGTGTGAGTTTCATAAACTGCTTGACCTAAGGGGCAACTTTTTCATGCAGAGGGTGGTATGTGTATGGAATGAGCTGCCAGAGAAAGTGGTGGAGACTAGTACAATTACAACATTTAAAAAGTATTTGGATGGGTATATGAATAGGAAGGGTTTGGAGGGAAATGGGCCGGGTGCTGGCAGGTGGGACTAGATTGGGTTGAGATACCTGGTCGGCATGAACGGGTTGGACCGAAGGCTTTGTTTCCGAGCTGTATGATTAGTGTTTAATCATTCTAGTACCTGACTTACATTTCACATCAGAATTGCACTTTGCAGATTATTATCTGATTCAGTTGTGTCACATGATCCATCTGCTACTGTGGGTGTGGCTTGAATCTTCTAAATTATGACTAGATCAAGATCCGTGATTACTGATAGTCTAGCAATACTGGTCCATTTCTATCTCGCAGGTACCAGATTTCAAGAAAGTAAGATGACCCTGTATATTGGCACTGTAGTGTGATTCTGCCAATGCATGGAGTTGGTGATCCATTCTATGCTGTGAGATGGTTTTTTGTATTACCATGGAGTATATTGCTGTGATGCATGTTTTTCAGGATATATAGTGAAAATATTTTGACACCACTTCCAAATAAATCTTTCATGGATCTTTCTGAGCATCTGCAGAAAGACTAGGTATGTTAATTATGTGGTGCCTCTTTCAAGGGAAGAGACAAAACAAAACTGCAGATGGTTGAATACAAAGTAGACAGGCAGGAGGCTGGAAGAACACAGCAAGTCAGGCAGCATCAGGAGGTAGAGAAGTCGACGTTTCAGGTCTAAACCTTCTTCAGGATTGGTGGGGTGGGTGTAGGGGGAGCTGCAGATGAAGGGGGTGATTGGGGTAGGATGATGAAGTGGGGATAGGTGAAGACAGATACAGGGTATTACCTGGTTGGTTAATGGAAGGAATGAATCTGGTGGCAAGGAGCAGTGGAAGGGAGGAGGAGGGCTGAAAAGGGAGTCAGGTGAGTGGGAAGGGAGGTTATTTGAAATTGGCGAACTCAGTGTTGAGGCCTCTGGGCTATAGGCTGCTCAGGCAGAAGGTGAGGTGTTGTTCGTCCAATTTGCGGTTTGGTGGTTCCTTGTGGCAATGGAGGAGGCCAAGGATGGTCATGTCAGAAAGGGAGTGGGAAAAAGAAAGCAAGATTCTTGGAGGCTTTTTCCTATGGATCATCTATAGCTTGATCTATAAAATAGAACTGCATATGTTATTTGCACAGTTATCATTGAATGTGTAATCCATAATGAAAGTGTTTGCTGTCAATTTCTATTTCCAAGGTTTTTTTCAGAAGTAGAATGTATTGCACAAAGTTCATTTATTTGTTTTACTGGCTTTGTTTCTCTCATTTTAACTTGCATTTGTTTACTTTTATTTTCTTTTAATTTTCTCTTTGTTAACCTATTAATTATTGTTATCTATTAAACTGCTAATTCAAGAGAGAGTTTTATCATTTAAGCTTTGCAGGCTTGTAGTTGCATGTTTTTACCTAGAGATGGCATTTACACTGAATAAGGAATGATGATGTCACATGGGCTCTATTCTTTTCATGATCTGAAGAAAGACTGGTGGAATTGTCCAAAGTCTGAAAACGGGTAAGACTTTTTTAATGTAGAAAATGACTCTTAACGTTTTCTAATGGTGCATTTTCCTTTAGAAGGGCTTTGGAGCTATGGTTTTAGAACTATGTAACTACTGTATTTCTGGTGAATTGGATGAGTAGGCTCATTTTTTTTTCAAAAAAGACAGGAAGTATAATGCTGACTGAATAACCTTTAGTTTTGCTTGTATTTGTAATATCAACCTTTTTTTAAATTTTTAAGTAATGGGGCCAGTAATTTCTTAAATGTTGAAAGACATTAGATTTTCCAGCATAGAACATCCTAGATGGCCACCTCCTTCAAAGACCGCAATTTCCCCTGCCACATAGTCGACGATGCCCTCCAGCACATCTCCTCCACTTCCTGCACCTCAGCCCTTGAATGCCACCCCTCCAATTGCAACAAAGACAGAACCCCCGTGGTCCTCACCTACCACCCCACCCACTCTGGATCCGTTGCATCATCCGCCACCTACAAACAGACCCCACCACTAGGGATATATTTCTCTCCCCACCCCATCTGCGTTTAAGAGAGACCATTCCCTCTGTGACTCCCTTGTCAGATCCACGCCTCCTCTTGGCACCCTACTCTTGGCACCCTCCCCTGCCAACGCAACAAGTGCAAAACCTGCGCCCAGACCTCCCCCCTCACCTATGTCCAAGGCCGCAAAGGATTCTTCTACATCCGACAGACGTTTACCTGTATTTCCACACATGTTACCTACTATATCCATTGCACCCAATGTGGTCTCCTCTACATCGAGGAGACAGGATGCCAACTTGCAGATCATTTCAGAGAACATCTCTGGGACACCTTCATTAACTAACCCATCTACCCCATGGCTGAACTGTCCCTCCAACTCCACCCAGGACATGCAGGTCCTAGGCATGCTCCCTAACCACCCAGCACCTGAAGGAGGAACGCCTCATCTTCCACCTTGAGACCCTGCAACCACACGAGATCAATGTAGATTTCACCAGTTTCCTCATTTCCCCTCCCCCACCTTATCTCAGTCCCAAGCCTCCAATTCGATGCTGCCCTCTTGACCTGTTCATTTTTCTTCCCACCTATCTGCTCCACCCTCCTCTCCAACCTATCACCTCCCCCCGCCTCCAATCTTCATCTCGCTATCACATTCCTAGCAACCTTTCCCCAGCCCCATCCTACCCTAATTTATTTTTCAGCCCCTGTGGCCCACAAGTCTCATTCCTGATGAAGGACTTATGCCTGAAATGTTGATTTTCCTGTTCCTCAGTTGCTGCCTGACCTGCTGTGCTTTTCCAGCAGCACGCTTTCAACTCTGATCTCCAGCATCTGCAGTCCTCACTTTCTCCATAAAGAAATTAGCTCTGTCTTGGTGTATCTACAGATCAGTACAGCTGTATATACTCACAGAGACTGGTGTTGCTGGTTGTCCTTATTCTCTGACGTCCAGAGCTGTTGTCCAGTTGATTTTTCTAAATTACTTTTCTAAATGTCTGCCACCAAGCACTCTGAGTTTTTTTTTGGATAGTCTCCACTGCTAACAACTAATCTACCTGCCATAGCCATATCCATTTATGATAGTATTATTAGGAATGATTTTGGCCCGTCTTTATATTGAAGGCTCTCTGTCACGCTGTGTGGCACTATCAGTATGCACAATTGGATAGAATCAGAACTATTAGCTTAGGACTGGCATCAGCACCAGCAGAATTGTTTTCCTCCATAATTTGTAAACTCATGGCTCAGCATACCCTTCACTCCACCATTACCATGCAACCAACTGTGATTTCAAAAATGACTGGATGTTGAACTGAAGACATTTTCTCTAGAAATTGCCATAGCCCTTGATAAGCTGTTTTATTAGTTCTGCAATATTGGTATCAATCCAAAATGTGGAAGATTTGCATGTATGTCTGGTCCACAATACACTAGATAAATTCAAACTGAAAAATGATTATCCCATCCCACTTTCTACCATCTGCAAAGTGATGGAAGATTTCAATGTAAAATGCAGTCAAGTGGCGTTTGCTCACTAGTAACCTAATCAGCGATACTTTAGGTTCTGTCAATACCATTCAACTCTAGACTTCACTCCAACTTTAATCTAGTTGTAGACAAAAAAGCTGAATTCCTGACATCAGGGAACATTAATTGCATCTACTGTCATTTAGGCAGTATTTAATTATAGTGTCATCAATGAACCTGAATAAATTTGAAGTAAATTGGAGTCATTGAGAAAAATCTCCACACCTTGGAATCACAGCTCTTGATTAGATTAGATTACTTACAGCGTGGAAACAGGCCCTTCGGCCCAATAAGTCCACGCTGACCCGCCAAAGCGCAACCCACCCAGACCCATTCCCCTACATTTACCCCTGCACCTAACACTACGGGTAATTTAGCGTGGCCAATTCACCTAACCTGCACATTTTTGGACTGTGGGTGGAAACTGGAGCACCCGGAGGAAACCCACACGGTCGCCTGAGGTGGGAATTGAATCCGGGTCTCTGGCGCTGTGAGGCAACAGTGCTAACCACTGTGCCACCGTGCCGCCCACAAACCATAGCAAATAATTGTGGCAGTTGGAGACCAATGACCTCAGTCCCAAGACATCACCATGAGTGCCTCAGAGTAGTATCCTAGACCTATTCTTCCCTCCGTCATAAGGTCAGATATAGGGACATTTGTGATTTATGCAATATTCTGTCCCACTTGCAATGTCATAGAATCATAGATTACCTACAGTGCAGAAAGATGTGGTTTGACCCAATGACTCTGCACCAACCTCCAAAGACCATCTCACCCAGACCCAGACCCCCACCCCCCCCACCCCACCACCTCTGCCCCATAATCCTGCATGGGTTCTTTTTAGCATGGCCAATCCACCTCACCAGCACATCTTTGGACTGTGAAAGGAAAGAGTTGAAAAGTGTGGTGCTGAAAAAGCACAGCAGGCCAGGCAGCATCCGAGGAGCAGGAGAATTGACGTTCCGGACATAAGCAAACTAGAGCACCCAGAGGAAACTCATGCAGACATGGGGAGAATGTGCAAACTCCACAAAGACTGTCGCCCAAGGCTGGAATTGAACCCAGGACATCATTATATCCTTCTAATCAAAACAAAATATTTGTTCCAACTTTATGCGGATGATTTAGCTACTTATCCTCATGGGTATTATGATTAAATGATTTGTCATGCTGTGGATAAGCAGCACAACCTACAATTAATGTGGGGTGGTGGGCACGTGAATCCCACGTAACTGAAATACTTATCCAAGTTACTGTACATTCTCACCTAGTCGGTGATGGAAAGCTTAATTTCCATGTAATGTCCCTAGGCATTGGGACAGATTTGGATTTGGTATTTGTTTTACACCCACCCTTATTTGATGCTCCAGTGACCTGGCAGGTTAAGTTGGAAATACCCCTACTTGTACAGAGTCATAGAGATGTACAGCATGGAAACAGACCTTTTGGTCCAACCCGTCCATGCTGACCAGATATCCCAACCCAATCTAGTCCCATCTGCCAGCACTCAGCCCATATCCCTCCAAACCCATCCTATTCCTGTACCCATCCAAATGCCTCTTAAATGTTGCAATTGTACCAGCCTCCACCACATCCTCTGGCAGCTCATTCCATATACGTACCACCCTCTGTGTGAAAAAGTTGCCCCTTAGGTCTCTTTTATATCTTTCCCCTCTCACCCTAAACCTATGCCCTCTAGTTCTGGACTCTCCAATCCCAGGGAAAAGACTTTGTCTATTTATCCTATCCATGCCCCACATAATTTTGTAAACCTCTATAAGGTCACCCCTCAGCCTCCGACGCTCCAGGGAAACCAGCCCCAGCCTGTTCAGCCTCTCCCTGTAGCTCAGATCCTCCAACCCTGGCAACATCCTTGTAAATCTTTTCTGAACCCTTTAAAGTTTCACAACATCTTTCCGATAGGAAGGAGACCAGAATTGCACGCAATATTCCAACAGTGGCCTACCCAATGTCCTGTACAGCCGCAACATGACCTCCCAACTCCTGTACTCGATACTCTGACCAACAGAGGAAAGCATACCAAACACCGCCTTCACGATCCTATCTACCTGCAACTCCAATTTCAAAGAGCTATGAATCTGCACTCCAAGGTCTCTTTGTTCAGCAACACTCCCTAGGACCTTACCATTAAGTGTATAAGTCCTGCTAAGATTTGCTTTCCCAAAATGCATTACCTCGCATTTATCTGAATTAAACTCCATCTGCCACTTCTCAGCCCATTGGCCATCTGGTCAAGATCCTGTTGTAATCTGAGGTAACCCTCTTCACTGTCCACTACACCTCCAATTTTGGTGTCATCTGCAAACTTACTAACTGTACCTCTTATGCTCGCATCCAAATCATTTATGTAAATGACAAAAAGTAGAGGACCCAGCACCGATCCTTGTGGCACTCCACTGGTCACAGGCCTCCAGTCTGAAAAACAACCCTCCACCACCACCCTCTGTCTTCTACCTTTGTGCCAGTTCTGTATCCAAATGGCTAGTTCTCCCTGTATTCCATGAGATCTAACCTTGCTAACCAGTCTCACATGGGGAACCTTGTCGAACGCTTTACTGAAGTCCATATAGATCATCGAGGTAAAAACAATGACTGCAGATGCTGGAAACCAGATTCTGGATTAGTGGTGCTGGAAGAGCACAGCAGTTCAGGCAGCATCCAAATAGCTTCGAAATCGACGTTTCGGGCAAAAGACCTTCATCAGGAATAAAGGCAGTGAGCCTGCAGCGTGGAGAGATAAGCTAGAGGAGGGTGGGGGTGGGGAAAGAGTAGCATAGAGTACAATGGGTGAGTGGGGGAGGAGATGAAGGTGATAGGTCAAGGAGGAGAGGGTGGAGTGGATAGGTGGAAAAGAAGATAGGCAGGTCGGACAAGTCAAGGAGACAGTTACTGAGCTGGAAGTTTGAAACTAGGATGAGGTGGGGGGTAGGGGAAATGAGGAAGCTGTTGAAGTCCACATTGATGCCCTGGGGTTGAAGTGTTCTGAGGCGGAAGATGAGGCGTTCTTCCTCCAGGCGTCTGGTGGTGAGGAAGCGGCGGTGAAGGAGGCCCAGGACCTCCGTGTCCTCGGCAGAGTGGGAGGGGGAGTTGAAATGTTGTGCCATGGGGCGGTTTGGTTAATTGGTGCGGGGTCTCGGAGATGTTCCCTAAAGCGCTCTGCTAGGAGGCTCCCAGTCTCCCCAATGTAGAGGAGACCACATCGGGAGCAACGGATACAATAAATGATATTGGTGGATGTGCAGGTGAAACTTTGATGGATGTGGAAGGCTCCTTTAGGGCCTTGGATAGAGGTGAGGGAGGAGGTGTGGGCACAGGTTTTACAGTTCCTGCGGTGGCAGGGGAAAGTGCCAGAATGGGAGGGTGGGTCGTAGGGGGGTGTGGACCTGACCAGGTGGTCACGGAGGGAACGGTCTTTGCGGAAGGCGGAAAGGGGTGGGGAGGGAAATATATCCCTGGTGGTGGGGTCTTTTTGGAGGTGGCGGAAATGTCGGCGGATGATTTGGTTGATGCGAAGGTTTGTAGGGTGGAAGGTGAGCACCAGGGGCGTTCTGTCCTTGTTACAGTTAGAGGGATGGGGTCTGAGGGCGGAGTACATTTCTTTATTTTTAAATAAAAATTTCTTTATTTTTCTTTGAAGAATTGGTTAAGAAAACAACAGTATTCTGTTTTTCTTAAATACTTTGTCATGTTTTGAACAATATGTAGAGGCCCACATAATTTGTGCTGCTCCCAAATTGTGATAGTTGCATTCCATTTGGTTTAAAGCAGCATAAAGATTTGTATTTGTATTTGGAAGTAGTCAGTTACTATTTCCAGAGAAATCTAACATTTATATACTACTACAGTACCTTTTATACAGTATGTCTTTGCAGAAAGAATATATTCGCTTTCTGGTGGCACAATGGCTCAGTGGTCAGCACTGCAGCCTTACAGCGTTAGGGACCTGGGTTCAATTCCAGCCTTGGGCGACTGTCTGTGTGGAATTTGCACGTTCTCCCCATGTCTGAGTGGCTTACCTCCCACAAAGATCCAAAGATGTGCAGGTTAGGTGGATTGGCCATGCTAACTTGCCCGTAATGTCAGGTACGTTAGTCAGGGGGAGTGGGGGGGGTGGTGGTGGTTGCTCTTCAGACGATCAGTGTGGACTTGTTGGGCCAAATGGCCTGTTTCCACACTGTAGGGAATCTAATCTTTTTTATCTTAAACAAAAACAACTCTAAAACTGAACCACATGGAGAGTTACACAGTTTATCTCCTCTTCATGATATTGTATTTAGTATTGTAGTAGATCAGCAAAAATGCAGGAATTGCATTCATCTGCTGTGGAAATAAAAATTTGCCTGTAAGCAATATTGCTTGCAGGATGTATTACAACAATTAAAACCATATGTGGAGAACTGATCATTTTGAATTCAGGGCTGGTAAACTACGTACAGCTGTCAGGATTAAAGGTGCTCACGATTTAAATTTTGTATGCTTTATTTTTCATTTTTTTAAATACTAAACAGTAGTTGTGCTTTTAAACATATGAGAAACAATGATAATGGTGCTATTCCTTATTTTGGGAAACCATATAGCAAATATTATGAGGGATATTTGTGGTGTTCCTGATTGATTTATGCAAAGCAGGACCTCTTCCAGCAAAACCTTCCCTTAAAGCTGAAGGAATCTAATTTTGTAATAACCTAGCTCTGGCTGGAGAAGTGGGTTTGGCTTAGACTGCTGACTTTTGCCAATAGGCTGGAGGTTAGCTGGGTGTATCGACAAACATGAGTCAGTCTGCGAGAGTTCCCTAAAAAGTGACCTGACTGGCATTCTTTATTACACAGTCCTTGAATAGCTAAGCCACTGCAAATGGCAGTTCCACATTCAGTGTGAAAATGCTTCTCCACCTCTTGCTGAGTACCCCACAGGGCCTCGTCAAGCAGTTTCTATTTAATGTAGAAGCCAGACTTTCCTTATTAAAAGGACATTGAAAACCTTTCTTTGTTTCTGCTATGGTCTATGGTAGGTAGACACATAGACAATACTGGTTAAAGGTAAGTGTTTCAGTTTATTCAAAAAAATTTAGATCCTCTGTGTAAGAAACAACTGTATTGTTACCTCAAATGCTGAATTTCTCAGCTATAACACAGGGAGTTTTTTTGTTCTGAAATTATTTAATCCTAAATTATGTGGTGTTTAGAATGTAAAATGGAAGTTATTTTTTAAAAATCCTTTTGATGCTTTTTAATGTTACTGCTTCTGCGTGCCTTTTGATACATAGATTACTGCTGCTATAGAGTTATATTGTGGCAATTTTAGCATCACTTACAGTGCGTCTCTGTAACTAATTGGATCATGCCATGAAAGCTGATTGGCTTTTCATTAATTTTCAGAGTTATTGCAATATTGTATGTTAATTAGAAGTAGGTGCAGGCATCTAGTTTTTATATTCATTTCTAAGTTGCTTAGAAAAAATGAACAGATTTGACATACAGATGTGTAGCGTTTAGACACTACTAACCTTTTTTGTTTTTTGGGTCAACATGGATCTCCAATGGGAAGCTGAATCTGTGGGTGTCTGAGATTTGTTTAAGCTTCTGAGCAGAGCTGTGTGTGTCAATTCAGCTGTTGGTAGGATTTAAGAGGAATGACAGAATGCAAATGGTGAGCCTTCTGACATCTGGTTTTGCAGTGGGTTGAGGTTTTCTTAAATCAGTTTCACAAAATATCATATCTATTCTATTGCTAATGATCTTTTTAACTGTTCAATCTCTGCAATTTTCCACATTTTATAGTGACTGCTTCATGGGTGGTGTCAGCAGGGTCAAACTTTCGAAAGTTAACACTGAAAAAGGCAAGACCATTAGCACCAAATTGACATTTTTACTTTTTCTGTTAACTGAACTAATTAAAGTGCTTTAATGCTAACATTACTTGGATTGAATTTTTTTTTGCTTGTGTCTGCTTGTGAACAGAGATTTTCTGTCTGTCTAATAGAGTTTGGTAATGTATTAGTGGACTATTGTATTTTGTATATATAGCTAGTGAATGCTAGTACAGCAATAGATTTGCTGTGTAATGCTTACATAAATGCTTTACGTTTCATAAACCTGAACAGGAGTTCTAAATTGGCCATGGTTCACATTCACAGAATAGGTTGTTAGTCAATATATCTGAAGAATTTTTCATATAAGCAACAAGGATATTAACATATTGCTTCTGAATTATTTTGTTTGGTGGATAAAGTTTCAGTTTAGAAATTGATCAGTACCAAAAAGCTGTTAATTATGTTATTTTATAGTTTTCATTTATTCAAGGTTAGCATTCAGGGCTGCATTGCCATGATTTTAAGTTGTTCAAGAAGTCAGTATCATCAGGCTTGATTATGTCATCCAACTAGTAAATGGAACCAACAAAAACAAAGTAACAAAAACAAACATTAATGGAAATGAATAATCATATTTGTAGTGGATTTAATTAATAAGAATATTTCTGAAGCATAATTTGTTTTACCTTCAAATAGAATTTGTTAAATGTCTGAACTCACCCGAATCCTCTGACTTCAGAAATGTTATAATACTTCAGGTCTCTACAATAACTTATTTGTAGATCTGAATTGTTTGATGCTTCTCAGTGATTGAAATTGATAGTGGTTTAAAATGCTTTTACATCCAGTGAAAGATGAACTATTTTTAGTTTATGCTGTGTTCCTTTTAATAGCGCACAACATTTTTACAATACTCAATTGCTAATAAGTAGCGGGCCAGTGTTCTGGTTTTCTGACTGTGGGCTTAGAAGGCACTTGTCTTTGAAGTATGCAAGCGAGAACAGACTGTAGGACTCCTGAGACAATTAACTACAATCTAGATAATTCTAATTTCATCTTGACAGTCCGTATTTTTGTGTTTTTTATTAATTATTTCCTTTATAGATTTAGTTTACATTAATTTAAGGACAGCATGACTTTAGAGATTGTTGTAAATTATTCTATTTCTGTACACTTAAGTAATCTGCAGTCGAAAGGGTTTATTTTGTTAAGTAATTTGTTCTGGAATGTTTGACACCATAAATGGATATTAACATTAAAGGAGCATGACAACTACTAAAAGAAATGTTTACTGTAAGAAATAAGGCTTATTTTTCTGTTTTATGAAGCACTACAGATCTGCTTTTCAGTTTGTAAACATATTCATTAAT
Source organism: Chiloscyllium punctatum (assembly GCF_047496795.1). Lineage (NCBI taxonomy): Eukaryota > Metazoa > Chordata > Chondrichthyes > Orectolobiformes > Hemiscylliidae > Chiloscyllium > Chiloscyllium punctatum. The sequence continues at coordinate 42,839,211 of NC_092750.1, read as the reverse complement.
TAATAATTAATTGCTTCACTAAAATCATTATCAATGTTTACACTAAAATGCGGGTGATAATATCTGAAAGACGATTGCTGCTAAGTATTGTAGTGTGTCAAGGAATGTCTTTCAAGCTGCTGTTGCTGCCTGATTTTGCTGACTGGTGAACTAAGTTGGATAATTTTGTGTTTGGCTTGATATTTTCATTTAACTATTACTAACAGCAGTTGCTTCAAGGAATGTGTTTTGATTTGTTTATGCTCCTTTTCAACGAGTTGTAATGAAAAAAATCCCAATTTCTTACTCTCATTTCCAAGTTTTAGTTAAATACCATGATCACAAAATCACAAGTAAGGAAAAGGAAGATAATTCTATTGAGTTTATTTTTAGAAAGAAAATGCTCATGCCATCTCTATAATCGAATTATTGTTTATATATTTAGTACAACGGGATCTTGATCAGATGGGCCAATGGAGCTGGGGAGTAGCAAATGGAGTTTAATATAAAACATGAGGTGCTGCATTTTGGAAAGGCAAATCAGAGCAGGACTTATACACTTAACGGTAAGGTCCTGGGATGTGTTGCTGGACAAAACAACCCTGGAGTGCAGGTTCATAGTTCCTTGAAATTGGAGTCACAAGTAGGTAGGATAGTGAAGAAGGCATTTGGTATGCTTTCCTTCATTGGATAGAGTATTGAGTATAGGAGTTGGGAGGTCATGTTGCGGCTGTACAGGACATTGGTTCGGCCACTTTTGAAATACTGCATGCTGTTCTGGTCATCATGCAATTGGAGGATGTTGTGAAACTTGAAAGGATTCAGAAAAGAATTACAATGAATTTGTCAGGGTTGGAGGATTTGAGCTACAGGGAGAGGCTGAATAGGCTAGGGCTGTTTCCTCTGGAATGTCGGAGGCTGAGGCATGACCTTGTACAGGCTTATGAAATCATGAGGAGCATGGATAGGGTAAATAAACAAGGTCTTTTCCCTGAGGTGGAGAGTCCAGACTAGAGGGCATAGATTTAGGGTGAGAGAGAAAAGATTTAAAAAGGACCTAAGAGGCAACTTTTTCACACAGAGGGTGGTGCTTGTATGGAATGAGCTGCCAGAGGAAGTGGTTGAGGTTGGCATAATTATAATATTTAACAGGCATCTGGATGGTTATATGAATAGGAAGGGTTGAGAGGGATATGAGCCAAGTGCTGGCAAATGAGATTAGATTGGGTTAGGGTATCTGGTCGGCATGGACGAGTTGAACTGAAGGGTCTGTTTCTGTGCTGTTCATCTCTATGACTCTCTGGCATTTTAATATTGATAGATTTAACAACAGTATAAAATCTGGGTTATGTACAAGATGTTTTGCTTACAAAATTCTAAAAATTTACTCCTTTGAAACAATGGTACTGATATTCTCAGTGAGGATGTTGGAGACCATAAAACCAGGAAGAGACTTGGGGAAGCTGTAGGAACCCTGCATGCTTCAGACTCCAGTACTGAGTTCAATAATTTTGTGGCCTGAACAACACTTATCATATCTTTACTCCAACCCCTGCACACCAGGCTCTGTCCTTGCATGGTTGCTTCCACAATCACCTATTGTAAGCTACTAATAGTCCCCATTAACAGCTATGATTCCCCTCGGCTGATTTTTACCAATTCCTTTGCTTGCCTAACTATTTTTCTCTCTCTCTCTGGGGTCCAACTCCACCTATCATTCATCATTCTCCCCCAAATCAGGTATTCAGCATATATGCCAACCTTTTCCTAGCTACAATCAGTTCTGATGAAGGGTCACTGGACCCGAAGCATTAACTCTGCTTTTTCTCCACACCAATTGCCAGATCTGCTGAGTTTGATATTTAGATAGATTGGATTTGGTGCGAATCAACAATGACTAACAAGAAATTAAGGCTTGGGTGGTGAGGAGAGGTTAGGCATGGTCATTGAATGAGGAGAAGCTGGAATCAATCGAGGCTATATTTGGCAAAAGGGAGGCATAGGTTTTTTTTGGTTAGCTGTTCCTATGGCCCTCAAGTTGATGTCTAAATATGTATATTGAGTTTTGTGGGGCTTAATCAAATAGGACATCCAATTTTACTGTTAAAGGCTAATTAAAATATGATAATGACAGATGTCCCACTTTTTTAGACAAGACACCTGCTCAATTTTGTTTTCTAATTTTGAACTCCTTGCTGTCCCACCCATCGTGAATAAACTTATTTCTGGGTTTATGTGTCTGTTATTTGATGATGGTATATATCCTTTTGTCTTCAAGAACTATCCATTCCCTCATAAGACCAAGATCATGTCATTAAAATAACTTATCTGTTGGTCCATTTTAGGAATTGCAGCAACTATACCTATTTCTATGCATTTTACACTTGGCATCACAAGGTAATCATATCCGTACTAGAGTCTACTCTGTAATTCTGTGACCCAGACTTGTAAGCCCATGTTTTGTATTTCATGAGTTGGATCTCAGAGCAAGAAATTCTTAAGATGTAGTCACCTGAAAGAACTGCAATTGATTGCGCTTTTGTTCAGTAAAAGTATTTATCTTTAATTGGCAGATATATGTAGTACCAAAGCGAAGTGAGGAAATAGATGTTACTTAACTACAAGTACACAGTATGCACACTGATCTTCATAGACATAGTATTTGTTACAAGTCTTGTACACTTATCTGATTTTCGCCCTTTGTTACATCACTGCCATTGACTGTCAGCACCAGACCCACCTTTCACCAGAGAACTACACACAAGTGCAATGGTATCTATAGTGAAAACATAAACTACTTGGTTTTCCAAGACCTGCATCACAATCCAATGACCATGATTGAAAGTAATTACTTGACTGCTAGAAATGCTTTAACAGGCATTTAAGAAGTACCATAGCCATAACATTGCAGCTAAAAGCTTGATTTTGAAATAATACAGGTCAAATGCCAAGTGTAGAATACCCAGTTAAATCTTTTTCTATACTCGTGGAAAGGGGCATCACTGGATGGGCCAGTATTTATTGCTCATCCTTGTTGCCCTTGAGAAGGTGTCAGTAAGCTGCCTTCTTATACCACAGCAGTCTGTGTGTTCCAGGTAGACCCACAATGCCGTTAGAGTGGAAATTCCAGGTTCAGACTCAGCAGCACTGAAGGAAAATAACATATTTTCAAGTCAGGATAGTGAATGCCTTGGAGGGGAACTTGCAGCTGGTGGTGTTCCCACGTATTTAGAGCCCTTGTCCTTCTAGGTGGAACTGGTTGTGGGTTTGGAAAGTGCTGTCTAAGGAGTCTTGGTGAATTTCTACAGTGCATCTTGTAGACAATACACACTGCTGCCGCTGATCGGCAGTGATGTAGGGAGTGGATGCTTGCAGATGTGGTTCCAATGTGGCTGCTTTATCCTGAATGGAGTCAAGCTCATTGAGTGTTGGTGGAGCTGCATCAAGCAAAGTAAATGGTCAAGTTAGATTTTGAACATGGACTGCATTAGAATCTCAATAGTTACACAGTAGCACTGAACGTTGTGCAATCATCAGCAAACAGCCAACATCCTCTCTTCTGGCCTTAAAATGGGGGTAAGGTCTTTGATGAAGGAGCTGAAGATGGTTGTGTCTAGGACACTACCCTGTGGAACTCTTGCAGAAATGTCCTGGAGCTGAGATGACTGAACTTCAACCACCACAATCATCTTCCTTTGTGCCAGGTATGACTCCAACTAGTAGAGAGATCCCCCAGCACCACAAAAAAAAATCCCATTGCTAAAGCTCCTCAAATGCGACTTGATGTCAAGAGCAGTCACTCTCACCTCATTTCTTGAATTTAGCTCTTTTTTCCATATTTGAACCAATGCTGTAATGAGGCCAGGAGCTGAGTGGTAAATCAAACTGGGCATCAATCAGCCAATCATTACTAAGTAACTGCGGCTTCATGTCAGTTAGGAGAAAGTGAGGACTGCAGATGCTGGAGATCAGAGCTTAAAAATGTGTTGCTGGAAAAGCGCAGCAGGTCAGGCAGCATCAAAGGAACAGGAGAATCGACGTTTTGGGCATAAGCCCTTCTTCAGGAATGAGGAGGGTGTGCCAAGCAGGCTAAGATAAAAGGTAGGGAGGAGGGACTTGGGGGAGGGGCGTTGGGAATGCGATAGGTGGAAGGAGGTTAAGGTTAGGGTGATAGGCTGGAGAGGGGGTGGGAGTGGAGAGGTCGGGAAGAAGATTGCAGGTCAAGAAGGCGGTGCTGAGTCTGAGGGTTGGGACTGAGAAAAGGTGGGGGGAGGGGAAATTAGAAAGCTGGAGAAATCTGCATTCGTCCCTTGTGGTTGGAGGGTTTCTGGACGGAAGATGAGGCGCTCTTCCTCCAGGCGTCGTGTTGCCATGGTCTGGTGATGGAGGAGGCCAAGGACCTGCATGTCCTTGGTGGAATGGGAGGAGGAGTTAAAGTGTTCAGCCACGGGGTGGTTGGGTTGGTTTCAGCCATGGGGCGGTTGGATTGGTTTCAGCCAAGGGGTGGTTGGGTCTGTTTCAGCCACGGGGCTGAACACTTTAACTCCCCCTCCCACTGTGCCAAGGACATGCAGGTCCTTGGCCTCCTCCATCGCCAGACCATGGCAACATGATGCCTGGGGGAAGAGCGCCTCATCTTCCGCCTAGGAACCCTCCAACCACAAGGGATGAATGCAGATTTCTCCAGCTTTCTCATTTTCCCTCCCCCCCACCTTTTCTTAGTCCCAACTCTTCAGACTCAGCACCACCGTCTTAACCTGCAATCTTCTTCCCAACCTCTCCGCCCCCACCCCCTCTCTGGCCTATCACCCTCACCTTAACCTCCTTCCACCTATCATATTCCCAGCACCCCTCCCCCAAGTCCCTTCTCCCTACCTTTTATCTTGGCCTGCTTGGCACACCCTCCTCATTCCTGAAGAAGAGCGTATGCCCAAAACATCGATTCTTCTGTTCCTTTGATGCTACCTGACCTGCGCCTTTCCAGCAACACATTTTTACGCTTCATGTCAGTGTTGGTGATGCTTTCCATCTCTTTACTGATTCTGGAGAATATACTGATGGAGTGGTAAATGGTCAGATTGGATTTGTCCTGCTTTATCTGTACAGGACATATCTGGACAGTTTTCCACATTATTGGAGAAGTGCCAATCTTGTCATTGTGCTGGAATAGCTCGGCTGGTGGTGTTGCAAGTTCAGGAACATATATCTTCTGCATTACTGCCAGAATATTGTCAGGGCTCACAGGCATTGTAAGGTCCACTACTTGCAACCATTTGTTAACATGATGTGGAGTGAATTGAACTGACTAAAGGCTGCCATCTGCAGTGCTGGGGACCTCTGGAGGAGGCTGAATGGATCATCCAGTTAGCACACCTGGCGGAAGTTTGTTGCAGGTGCTTAAGCCTTGTCTATTGCACTGATATGTTATTGAGATTGGGAAGTTTTCTCTTCCACTGAGTCATTTCATTGTCCAGTACCATTCATGATTGGTTGTCGCAGGACTGCAGAGCTTGCGAAATTGTTTAACTGTATGACTGGCTGTTTTTGCTGTTTGGCATGCAGGCAGTCCTGTTTTGGTATCTTAACAAGGTTGACATTTCATTTTTAGATATACGTGGTGCTGCACCTGGGCCCTGCTACAGTCTTCATTGAACCAGGGTGGATACCTTACCTTGATGGTAATGGTCTAGTGTGGGATATGCTGTGCCATGAGGTTGCAAATTGTGTTGGAGTATAATTCTGCTCCAGTTGATAGCCCATTAGGGGTTACCCAGTCTTAGGTTGCTAGATCTGATCAGTCTGTCCCGTTTAGCACAGTGATAATGTCATGCAACACAATGCAAGTTACTCACCATGTGAAAGTGAAACTTTATATCCTTAGTACAAATTCATAATATGAGCAATGGAGGTTGCTTTGATACTCCCTCTTAGGAATTTTAAGCAACCTGTTTCCTGATCTCCCAGGCATCTTGCCACCATTTTCAAAAACCTCTAGTTTCATGAGTTATTTGTGAATCTGATATGAATTTCCAAATTCATGACGTTAGCAACAAGCTTTAATATCTTTTCACATTTAGCTTAGCTGTCATATAAAAAGAGAAGCATTCTTACACTTCAGCTCTGTACAGCAAACGATAATTACAGTGCTAGTGCTCTGAATGCGCCTGAATGTGGCAGAAGAGTACTTATGTGCAATTCATGGGGAAATAATTGCTGGTATGCTGACTGATGACGTGGCAACTGTGGAAATCTGATTTTCATTTCACACAGAGATACACACCTATCACTGTCCATTTTGGAATGTAACTGTTCAAACTTTCTGGAAGATATCAGAATGTCAATTACAGTGCAAAGTGCAATAACTTTTTCAATGAGTTATAATGCTTGTTCAGATAAAATTTTGGTTGACGACTTAGAGAATAGATTTTGTTTTCAGGAACTTGCAGTATTCATTTCTGGCTGATGCGAAATTTGTTGTTTTACTGTGTTTTTGCTCATATTTTAAAGACTTTTTATTTAACGACCTAATTTATTTTGAGTCTTTAATTCATAGTACGCAACACAACTAGGAAAAGTTTGTGGGAAAGAGAGAAATAGTGATAGAAAAGCAAACAAGCTTGCAGGCGTTTGTGATTCTACAATTCTGTCAAAAATACCTTTTAGGAATTATGATGCAGACCTGGCTCCTCAGTTTAAATGTCATAAGCTTTATTTTAGAAAAATACATTGTAATTGCTGTCAGCCAGATATCTGTAACAAACTGTAAAATTATTTTCTTCAAAAACTTTGTATGTATATTGACTGCTAAAGTTTTATTTGGATCAGTTTAAAATGGACACCCTTGAAGAAATATTATTGTTTTTGCATAATTTCTGTGGTTAAAAAATGGCCAATTTGTTTGGAGGTCAGAGAAACTGCATGGACCTGACTGGCTTGATTATAAATATGAAACAGTAAAAATTATAAACTTCCATAAGTTTAATTTTCCAAGTCTGTCAAATGCAGACAAAAACTGAACTCATTCAATGTTGTTTTCATAGCAGTAATAGCCATGGAAATGTCATTTCATAACAACTGATTTTTAAAATATTATTGTTCAATCATGATAACAGCTATGAAGGAACCTTTTGTAAGAGAATCTTACAAACAATAAAAGCTCTTTAGCACAATGCATAATATGGCAGTTAAATATACAGTTTTTTTGTCTGATTATTTTTATACTTATTTTTATGTTTATGAATTCAGTAAAAGAATGAACAAACTGTCTTTTTTTTGTCAATCATATTAATATTTGTACATTATATGGTAAAATATTAGTATATTTGTGTGAAATAACTTTTTTGGCTTCCTTTTAAATGAAACCTATCGATTTGAATTGCCTTGGCAAGTTTAACCGACAGACAACTATGATCCATGATGTCTGGTCAACGTTGAGCTGGTGATCTCACTAGGGTCAGCAGGGGGTTGCTAAAATTGGCCACAACGCTGCTGAATTAGGGAAGGGAACATTAGCCACAGTTTCTGCTCTTTAGAACTATCTGGCAACCCTGCTGGAGGTGTGTGTGTGTGTGTGTGGGCGTGTTAGGTTCTTACAACATTCGGCTTAGCTGTGCTATTCCTTGCAATCAGATAGCCTGTGGTAACTGTCAAATCTCTCACATGCATGACGATTATTTAGCTGAGGTGGGGGAGATTGTGTAGTGTCCGTGGAAAAGAGGGGAGGAATTGTCTGACTGGAGGAGACAAAAATTCCCAGAAAAGCTTCATTAATTTGATTCGACTTTAATATACATTGCAAAATCTTAACAAAAAAATATTTAATTATTCCAAATTTGGGATCATTTTCATCAAAATAATTGATATTTTGATAATATGTACAAATTTATGTATTAATTTTTTTTCCCATATTCCCATCAAATGTCAGATTTTGTCAAGCAGTCTTTTAAATGCCTAGAAAAAATTGCTTTCTGGTTTTGTAAGAATCACAGCACAGCAATTAGCAAGTCTGCCTTTCACACATAAGGCAAGTCTGATGGTATGTTAATAGGCTTGTGGGGAGCCTGCTGAAAGGAAAATAGAGCCACAGATGCAAACCAGAATGTTCCAAATCATTCTTAAATATATTTGGTGCAAAGGACTGCATCATTGATGATGCAGGCTTTCTGAGATCCAAGCAAATGTTATGCAAATATTTAAAGCTAGCACAGCTAGAATAAAAATGAGTACTACTAATGTAATGGAATGCATTTCTTCTTCTTCACTTATATTGCATTTAAGCTTTGATAAAGCTAAATTTGCAAGAATCTGCATGCTTATGGATGTACTTAGATTATCATTTCCAAATGGTTGTATTCAGCCCACAGAAATGAAGAAAAATCAAAAGATCTTCTGAGTACTGTAAGTGATTTAGTCATTTCAGCATCATTTTTTGTCTTGTAATCCTGCATTTATTTTAGTCTTTGTTAGTTACAAATTTTTTCTATACTATTGCTGTGCTTTCATTGTTCGACTTCGCACTCTGATTAATATCAGCTCCAAGTGTTCAATTGTTTTTTTGTTTTTCATAATGAAGCAATTGTGTCTATATCAATGATGTTAGTTGAAATATTTTCTGATTTAGAGTTAGCTGCATTTAGATTGTAGTTACCTTGTTTTATTTTAAATTTTATTTTAATATTTCAACTAAATCAATGTTTAGTTTTTCAAACTCTTTAAACATATTTGATGTATCCATGGGAATGTTTATTTTTTGCACTTGAATTATAAGCCTAAAATAAATCATGTGCCATTGTATTTTGGTTATTTGTGCACGTAATTGAGACTTTTTAAAAAAACCATAAGACAGAATGTATCAAGAAATTGACTTTGCTCTTGCACAGAATTTTCAGAGGTATTGAAATATTATGATTACAATATAGTGAAATCACCACCTTGTTGTCATGATGACAACTACGTTGTTCACAACATAGTTTAACTGCTTAAACAATTTCCACATATGGACATTGTTACTTTATAGATAGTTACTTTACTAATTGATATTATGTGGAACATGAATTGTGATGAATTGTAAAAACAATTATATCTTAAATTTTTTGTATAATATATCCTTTGTATAATAACTCATTTGATTTATGATGTAATATATTATGTTGCATACCAGTTAACTTTTCAATATGCACTTTCTTGTTATATGGCAAATGAACACTTCAACAGCACAGTGTTTTATGAATGTACAAGTATTCCGGAAGTATTAAAGTAATGGAATGACCTTGACAGGACTTTGCTGAGAGTAGTGCCAGGATGTTTATGGTATCACTTAAAAAGGCTTACTGGAATGCTCAACAGTGTTTTCACTGATGGGAGGGAATATGAAGCAGTCAGGTACTATTAATTAACTGCCAGAATTCAATGCTTTTCGTGTCCCTCACTCAATTTTATAATTGGCCAAAATGAAGTTCTGTAGGCAATGGATAAATCTGGCTAATAAAGTGACTTACTTTATGTTATGTTATGAATAGTTTGTCAGTATTCCTTTAAGAGACAGGCTTATGATATCATCACCGTGGAATAGCATGTGGCCTGAGGCTGTAAGGTCTCATTCTCCATCTTACCTTGAATCATTTGAAGCATGATGCAATATTGAAAGCATGCTCCCCTGTTGTAATCTAGTAGCATAATATTAGCCCAGAAACATACATACTTTTTTATGACACAGGAAATAGTGTAAACATTGCAATATTAGGAGGCAAACTCATACCGTGTAGTGGCCTGAATTTAAATTGAAATCAGTTTCTTAGCATTTAAACCTGTGATTTACTATGGAACAGTATTACAATTTAAGTAGTTCTATATCATTTAACAGTTTCACAAAAAATACAAATAAATATTGAATACATTATGGAGAAACTTTTTGTTATGTGTTAAATATGGAGTAATTGTGAATTATCGTAAACCATGTAGAATTAAGCTTTTAAAGCAGTGTATTAGCCTTTCTATTCTCCTGCGAACTTGACGTGCCCTAGTTCAGGAAAATTCAATCCGTTTGTGCTATACTGGTGTATATTTCAAACTAGCTGCATATTTTGTATAGTCCTCTTTTACAGCCATATTTTAAATGACTTAATGACTGTTCCATCAAGAACAAATATTGTTTGCAAAAGTTAAATTTTAAAATGCTGGAAGTAGGAAATACTGAAAATGCTGCAAATATTTGTGAATCATGTAGCATCTATTCGGAGTAACAGTTAACATTTCGGGATGATGGCCTTCATTGGAATGGGAAAGTATTAGAGATGTGAATGATCTTAGCTAAGCACAAAGGTAGTGGAGGAAGAAGAAAAAGGGGTGTCTCAGACAGTTGGAAAGCATGAGACATTAAATTGGACATGAGATAACAGAGCATGAAGAAAGAACATAACAGATTAAGATGTAAAAAACCATTACAGAGGACCTCCAATCATGTTCTTTTAAGAACCCCAAATTTCCCCATTTCTATTTGATGGTCATCAGAAGGTCATCAACCTGAAAGGTTGAATTAACCTGCAAAAACAAGTGCACATCCATAAATGTGTTGCTTTTTCACATCACTACTTGTCTTTGACGTCATAGTAACTGCAGATATAAGAACCAAACTATAAGGTGACCATCCTTATCATCGCTCCATCTTACTACTCTGTCACAGGGAGTTCACCTTTTCCCTAATGCTCAATATAGCCCAATTCAACATGGGTTGAAAAGTGTGGTACTAAAGAAGCACAGCAGGTCAGGCAGCATCTGAAAAGCAGGAGAGTTGGCATTTTGGGCATAAGTCCTTAATCAGGAATGTGGAGGGGGAAGGGGGCTGAGAGATAAATGGGCGAGTGAGGCTGGGGCAGGAGCTTAGGTGAAAGTTGCTGGGAAGGCGATAGGTGGGTGCAGGTGTGGGGTAATTGTGATAGGTTGATGGGAAGAGTGGAGCAGGTAGGTGGGAAGGAAGACAGACAGGTAGGACAAATCAAGAGGGTAGTGCCGAATTGAAGGGTTGGATCTGGGATGAGGTGAGGGGAGAGGAGATTTGGAAACTGGTGAAATCGATATTGATGCCATGTGGTTGAAGGGTCCCAAGGCAGAAGATGAGGCATTCTTCCTCGAGATGTCAGGTGACTTGGCTTTGGTGGTGAAGTACGCCCAGGACTTGCATGCCCTTTGGGGAGTGGGAGGGGAGTTGAAGTGGTCAGCCACAGGGCAGTGGGGTTGTTTGGTGTAAGTGTCCCACAGAAGTTCCCTGAAATGCTTAGCAAGTTGGCGTCCTGTCTCCCCCATGTAGAGATGACCATATCAAAAGCATCAGAGAGATAGGACAACAAGTTGTGGAGCGTTTCAGGAAACATCTCTGGGACACACGCATCAAACAACCCCACAGCCATGTGGCTGACCACTTCGACTCCCCAAAGGACAGGTCTCCAAATCCAAGCCACCTGACAACTAGAGGAAGAATGCCACATCTTCCGTCTTGGGGCACTTCAACCACATGGCATCAACATTGAATTCACCAGTTTCCAAACCCCCCTCACCCGGCTACCTTCCCCCCCAGCTTCACCGCCCCCCCCCCCCCTCACCTTTATCACTCAGCCCCTGCCCCCTCTACATTCCAGATGAACAGCTTCTGCCCGAAACATCGACTTTTCTGCTCCTTGGATGCTACCTGACTGCTGTGCTTTTCCAGCACCATATTTTCCTCCTGCATCTGCAGTCCTCACTTTCTCCTAATTCAACATGGACATCACATACTAGAAAAACTTCAAAAGTTTGAAAATATTACTATTTTCCACATCAGTAGTGAAAACAATTCTGAGAAAATAAAGGCTTCATTTGCTTCTGGGAAGAGATAAAGCGCTTCCCTTTTGAGAAACAACAAATTCAATAAATAGTTGCAATACCATGGCCTCAGTGATGATAATCCCTGTTGTAGATGGATCCATTGCTCACGCTTACAATGAACCTGAGCATAGAATATCAGAGACTGATCGGGTCCTCAGAAACATGAGCAGTCAGCATTGACATTATGCGCAAATGATGGTTTAAATGTTCATCCTTCATCCAGTGGCACATGGAAGATTCCAAGGAGAAGGGCCTTGGAATATCTTTACATGGACCTTTGACACAGCCTTACTTTGATGAATGTAGAACATCCGAAATTGCTGAATTATGAGATTGAAAGTATGGTAGGACTACTGAAAACTTGTCTTTCCATCCCAACTTAATTCAAGAAAGGATAGCTGATGATTTCAGCTTCCAATATTGAACTCTGACATCAAGCCCCACAACTTAGTCATGCCAACCACCATGCTGCACCATTCCCCACTGCAGCGTGGGTTGTTGTGACTGTCAATTCGTGCTACGGTAATCTATGTTTTCAACTACCTATTGTATCCCTCCTTTTATATGTTGTTTCCTCCCTTCAAAATCAACGTTCCCTCTGCATCCCAGAATGCTGATTCCAATCCCCAAATTTTACTTGCCTAACATCTCTATCACAGCAGTGGTCCCTGATAAACCCCTCTGAGTTTCATTGACCTGGCCTCAAGGACTGACTGTGGTCCACCCTCCTAACCCATCCATTTATCTCTCAGCCCCCTTGCCCCTCCATATTCCTGATGAAGAGCTTATGCCCAAAATGTCAATTCTCCTGCTCCTCAGATGCTGCCTGACCTGCTATGCTTCACTTTTCAACCCATGTTGAATTGGGCTACATTGAGCATTAGGGAAAAAGTGAACTCCCTGCGACAGAGTGGTAAGATAGGACAATGATAAGGTTGGTGACCTTATAGCTTGTTTCTTATATCTGCAGTTACTATGACTGTCAAAGATAAGTAGTGATGTGAAAAAGCAACACATTTATGGATATGCACTTGCTTTTGCAATGACGTGTCAGCCATGCCACCTATAAACTCTAGAGAGTATTTCTTTTTCATTTCCCTCCACAACATGCACTATGAATGACATCTTGTGGCTGTCAGCACTTGATACATGACTTAGCTTTAAAAATGGCAGCACTTCTAGAAATCCCAGGAGGTCCCATCTGTGACAAATACTTCTGCTGTTGCTGAGCTGAAAGTAACATGAGTGGGATGCCATTAGAGTATAATGCATAGCTACTGAGGTGAGCTGCAGAGAATAGCATGAGAAAACCTGCCGGGGCTCTTAGAAACCTTGCGTGAATCTCACCAAAATTGGCGTTACCCAATTTGCAGTAAAATTCAGCCTATGATTTTGAACACAAAACCCGAAGAGGTTTTATAGTGCTTTCCTTGAAATTGCATTAAACTTTGAGTGGGGAATTGTCATCCCATTACCTTCTAAGATTTGGACGTTACTTTGAATCATTGTACAGCTGTTTTCTGCTGAGTCGATCTTTTATAACTAACATTAGTGACCAAGACCATTAATTTGCAGTGTTCATTTAAAAAAAAGTGATACCCAGAATATTAAAATTCCCAGAAGCTTCCAGTAATCTATATGATAAAATTATTTAACTTATTCAGTTGTCTTAATTATAATTGGAAAAGATCACAGAAACTAACAGTAAAAGTTTCAGAAGGCCATGCAACGAAAACAGAAGTGAAATTTATAAAATTCTGTAGATAGTGGCCTATCTAATTTATGTCTGTGAATAGTGGAGGTAGTGACTTAATGGAAAGCCATTGGCTAAGTAATCTAGAAGCCCAGGATAGTGCTGCAGACACTTGGGTTCAAATCACACCATGGCAGCTGATGGGATTTTGAATTCTAATAACAAATCTGGAAATAAAAGCTAGCCTCGTGGTGAACACAGAAACGTTGCAGTTTGTTGTAAAAACCCATCTGCTTTACGATTGTCTTTTGAGGAAGAAATTTATTTTCAGCAGAAAGAAATCTATCCTTACCTGGTCTGACTGATGTGTAGCTCCACACACACCGCTGTCTTGTTCACTTTTAAATGCCCTTTTGAAATACCCAAGCAAGCTACTCAGTTGTGTCTAACTGCTACAAAGTCAACAGAAAGGGATGAAACTGAACGACCCACCCAGCATCAATCTAGGCACCAGAAATGACAATGGCAAACTCAGTTCCCTTGACCTTGAATAATTCTCCCTACTAACATCTGGGGTTTCTGTCAAAATTAGGAGAATTGTCTCACAGACTAGTCAAGTAATGCCTGAAATAGTTCATATTCGTGGAACCATACCTTGCAGAGTGCTGTGAGATGCCACCATTGCAATCACTGGTTATGTCCATCCCACCAATAGGACAGATCCATCATAGCTACTGGTCTGCAGCAGATGGTGAAGGAACCAACAAGAAGGAGAAACTTACTTGACCTTGTCCTCAACAATCTATTTGGTATAAATGTATCTATTTATGACCCTGCTGGGATAGACTTAGAACTGACGTATCAACTCAAATCTGGGCATCCATGAAGCACTATGGAGCATCAGCATTAGCAGAATTGTTTCAACCACAAACTGTAACCTCGTGGCCCAGCATATGATCCACTCTGTCATTATCATCAAGCCAGGAGACTTAACCCAGTTTCAATGAAAATTGCAGGACAATACGCCAGGAGCAGTACCAGGCACACCAAAAAATGAGGTGTTAAGTTGGTGAAGATACCATAAAGGTCTATTTGTATGCCAAATTGCAGAAGTAGCATGCAATTGACAAGGATAAGTAATCACACAGACAGCATATCAGATCTAATCTCTGCAGTTGTACTACACCCAGAGGTGAATGGTTGTGGATAATTATATAGCTATTAGGCTAAACAGACATCCCAGTTCTCAAACATAGGGCAATCCAACATATCAATGGAAAAGACAAGGCTGAAGTATTGCATCAGACTTCAACCCGAAATACCTAGTGGTTGATCCTTCTCAGCACCTTCCAGATATTGTCAGTATCACAGATGCCATTTTTCATAAAATTTGATTCAATCTACATGATATCTGAAGGCACTAGATGCTGCAAAAGGCAATGAGCCTTGGCAACATTTTGATAAGAACACTGAAGACCTGTGCTCCAAAACCAGCCAGGTCCCTAACAAATCAAACCCAACCAATTGCTGCCTTATCAATCTACTTTTAATAATCAGTAAAGTGATAGAAATGTTCATCAGCAGTCCAATCAAGTGTCACTCGCAAAAGAATAATCTGCTAACTGACACTCAGTTTGGATTCTTCCAGGTTCACTCAGTTCCTGAGCTCAGACACAGACAAAAGAGCTAAGTGCCAGAGGTGAGGTCATTGCATTTGACATCAAGGCCGCATTTAACCAGATGTGGCATCAAAGAGCTCAAATGAAACTGAAGTCAGTAGGAATCAGGAGAAACATTCACCATTGTTTGAAGTCACATCAGTACAAAAGCACATGCTTGTGGTTGTTGCAGATCAATCTTCTTAGTTACAGGACATCATTGCAGGAGTTCCTCATGATAATGTTCTAGGCCTAGCCATCTTCAACTGCTTGAACAACAAATATCCCTGTTAGTGACCTTACAATAAAGGGACATTTGTTGATGATTACATAATGTCCAGCATCATTCGTGACACCTCAGTTACTGAAGCAGTTCATATCCATTGGCAGCAGCATGGGAGAACTGGTCCTTGACATTCAATGGTTTTACCATCACTTCATCCCCATTCTCATCCTGGGGTTGATATTGACCAGAAACTACACTCAAAAATGTGTTGCTGGAAAAGTGCAGCAGGTCAGGCAGCATCAAAGAAGCAGGAGAATCGACAGCCATATAAATACTGTGGCTACAAGAGCAGATCAGAAGATAGGAATTCTGAAATGAGTACCTCACCTCCTGATTCCCAAAGCCAGTCCACCATTCACAAACCACAAAGCAGAAGTGTGATGCATTCTCCCTATTTGTCTGATGAATGTAGTTGCAACAAAAAGCTGAATACTTTCTAGAGCAAAGCAGCTTGCATGATTGGAAACCTCCACCATTTTTCACTGCTGACACCACCAGCATACAGTGGTAACTGTGTGCATCATCTAACCCACGAAGGAACATTCAGTAATACCTTACCCTCTAACACCTTTTAAAGGGCTAGGGAAGTAGGTGAATGGGAGGAGAACCATCTGTAACGTTCTCCTACCTAAGCTGTACACCGCTTGAATTAAAAATATATCACCATTTCTACACTATATCCTGATGCTTCCTTCATAACATCACTGTGGTGTACCTACCCTCCATGGAATGCAGAGGTTCAAAAGGTGGGTCGACTCTAATCTCTGGTTCTAGAATCAGATCAGAATGTGAATGCAATTAGTAGGTATGCATCTAAATTGTCACAGAATAGTAAGTAACAGATTTCCCACAACATTCTGGAAGAAAAAATGATGCCCAATGCCCCCAGTTGTTCCATCAGTGGCAAATTAGTGTCAAAGCCTGCTGGCAATATAATTAGAAACTGCAACCTCATGAGCAGGATCAGTGCCGCCAGAGGCAGTTGATATTATGATAGGGTTTATAACAAATTAAGGCAGCTTTATGAAAGATTTATCTTTAATTCGTTTCCATACTTTAAATTACAATTGTAATTTAATCAGCCTCATCATGGTTTACGAAAGTGCTAATGTTAGAATTTATTTTACAATTTTACACACAGTAGGTCATTGAGAAACAAAGCTATTGAAGTTGTAGAAGACAGTGTATATAAGAAGGATACCTAGTTTAGCAGTGATTGCTCCAATAATCTGTGATTACTTGTTCATTTCATTGCAAGAGCAGTGACAATTTGTGGAGTGTGATTATGATCCTGCTGTTGCTTTAGCATTACAAATTTTACGAGGACATCGGGGAAGTACTTCTTGACCTCTTATCGAGGATCCGTCATAAATCCATATCAAATCTAATTAATTTCTCACCAATAATCAATTGATGAAAATATTATATGGAGTAAAATTAGATACAGGCTTCTGAGGATTGAGTAGTTACAGAATGAAACACTTTTAAAACCATGCTTTATTATGATATTTCATTCCCAATCATCCTCTAGCAATAAACCTAAGTAGAGTGGGCATCTCTGTCCATTAGAGATAGTTTAGCTACTTGTTTGAAGGGCACAAGGTGAGGTAGCTGTGCCCCATGATCTACCATGACTAGTACGTGGATTGGTCTTGCATCATAGGCAACATTCTTTATCTCACTCTAACAGTCAAGCCAACTAAGCTAGCCAGCATGCGCAGTTCCCTATAAATGATGCTTATCTATAAGATTGCAAGACATAGATGGCCATTCAGGCTATTGAATGCTCTGGCATTCAATGAGATCATGGATGATCTGATAACCCTCAACTCCACATGTACCTTTTTGCCATAATCCTTGATACCCTTATTGATTAAAGAAAATGTGTATCTCTGCCTTGAATATACTTAAGGACCATGCTTTGACAGCCGCCCTCTGTGATAATTAATTCCACAGATTCACTACCCTCAGAGAGGAAATTCCTCTTTCTCTCTGTTTTTAAATGGGTAACCCCTTATTCTGAGAGGACGCCCTCTAGTTCTAGAATCTCCTCAAGGGAAGCAACTTTTCCACATCTACCCCATCAAGCTCCCAAACGATCTTGTATTTTCCAATAAGGTTGACTCTCATTTGTCTAAATTCCAATAGATAAACTCAAACACTGAATCTGCTTGTTGAAACTAACCAAATACTTTGCAAATATATATGCCAGGAAATAGTTAAAAATCACACAACACCAGGTTATAGTCCAACAGGTTTATTGGAAGCACTAGCTTTCGAAGTGCTGCTGCTTCATCAGGTGGTTGTGGAGCAGGACCATAAGGGACAGAATTTATAGCAAAAAGTTACAGTATCATGTGGCTGAAATATATTAAACAAACTTAGATTAAGTCTCTCATCTTTTTGAATATTTTTGCTAGTTTCGATTTATTAATGAAGAAGCAGTGCTTCGAAAGCTAGTGCTTCCAAATAAACCTGTTGGACTATAACCTGATGAAGTGTGATTTTTAACTTTTTCCATCCCAATCCAACACCAGCTCCTCCAAATCAATGACAGACTGCATTAATATTCCAATATATCATGGTAGTATCTCCTTAAAAATATAACAGATATTGTGTTCAAATTGACATTTAAAAGAGAAACAGAAACTTAGTATACTTAACTAACATTTCTTTGAAACTGCATGATCCTTGCAATGACTACAATAGCCTGTAAAACATTACCACCAGGTCACTGTATCCACCAATTTCTTCATTTTGAGTTTAAATGATGCAGTGAACAAGGTGGCATTAATATAGTGATTTGACTTCACAGTTTTTGGTGCAGAATTCTCTGAAAATGATGAAGCAAATTGTTCAAGTCATTAAACCAGAAAAAAAAGAAGAATTATGGATGTTGGAAATCAAAAATGAAAACATAAACTGCTGGAAAAACTTAGCAAGTCTGGCAGCATCTGGAGAGAAAGCAGAGTTAACATTTTAGATCTTATAACCCTTCTTCAGAACTGATTTCAGATAGGAAAAGAGTTGATATATATGTGAAACTAGGATAGGAGGCAATGGGAGGTGAAAAGGTGGAGTTGGAGCCCAGAGAGAGAAAAACAGTTGAGCAGACAAAGGACTATTGCTACCATTTCCTCCACCTCCACTGGGATGTCACGACCATATACACATTCGCTTCCTGTATGACTTTTGCAGGGAACATTCCCTCAGTGACACCTTGATCCATTTCAACACCTCCCATAACAACTTCCCATACAATTGCAAAAGGTTCAACACCTGCCCATTTACTTCCACCCTCCTCACCATCCTCACCCCAGACACACCTTCCAGGAGAAGCAGCAGCTAATCTGTACTTCATTCAATTCTCTGCTCACAGTGCGGTCTGCTTTACTTTTGAAAAACGAAGTGCAGACTAGGTAACTGCTTTGCAGAACACCTATGCTCCATTTGTAGAAATGACACTGAGTTTCCTGTTGCCTGTAACTTCAAAATGCCATCATGTTCCCTGGCTAACATCTGTCTCAGGCTTGCTGCAATGAAGCTCAGTGCAAGCTAGAAAAACAGCATTTTCCACTTGTGTACTGTACAATCTTCAGGACTGTATATCGAGTTCAATAATTTTAGGGCCTGAGCATCTTCTTCCATGTCTCTACCCCAACCTCCACATACTAGACCTTGTCATCACATGGGTTGCTGTCACAAATGACCCCAATTAGCAGGTTGACATTTACCCATTTCTTTGTTTGCCCAACTGTTTTTTTTCTCTCTGTCTCTGGGATCCATCTCCACCTATCGTTCATACCCACACCCTCAACACCACCCCTCACCACCCCCCCCCCCCCCCCCCCCATCCCATCTTCAGCATATATACCAACCTTTTCCGAGCAACTACCAGTTAAAACATTAACTCTGGTTTCTCTCCACAGATGCTGTCAAACCTGTCAGGTTTTCCAGCTATTTGTATTTTTAATCAATAAGAGATTTATCACATGTGTCACAATTAGCTTGAATCTTTGCACTACAATAATGGCAAAATGTTTTCATATATTAGAGCCAAAGTGTGCTGTCAGATAATGGGATTTATATATAGCAAAGAGTCAGATTAATAGTTAAATACCCAAAGAGTACTGTCAAGTTCCTGAATGTTCCTGAATGCCAGCATTTAGATTAGATTAGATTACTTACAGTGTGGAAACAGGCCCTTCGGCCCAACAAGTCCACACCGCCCTGCCGAAGCGCAACCCACCCATACCCCTACATTTACCCCTTACCTAACACTACAGGCAATTTAGCATGGCCAATTCACCTGACCTGCACATCTTTGGACTGTGGGAGGAAACCGGAGCATCCGGAGGAAACCCACGCAGACACGGGGAGAACGTGCAAACTCCACACAGACAGTCGCCCGAGGCGGGAATTGAACCCGGGTCTCTGGTGCTGTGAGGCAGCAGTGCTAACCACTGTGCCACCGTGCCGCCCATTAATGTCTCTCTTCATGCCCTCAAACAGAGTGGCTTGCTCGACCATTTCAAAGGACAGTAAAGAGTCAAATACGTTGTTGTGGATTGGAGTCACATGAAGGGCAGCAGATTCAGTAAACCAGATGGCTTTTTTTAACAGTCATTTTGTGGTCACCATCTTTGAGACTAACTTTATTAATTGAATTTCAATTGTACTGGAAACTATATTTTAGACCATCTATCCAAAGCATTAACTCTAGATTTCTAATCCCATGATGTTATCACTGGCCCAATATTCTTGCTTAAAGTGTTCAGCCAATCCTCAACACCGTGAGGGTGGCATGGTGTCTTAGTGGTTAGCACTTCTGCCTCACAGTGCCAGGGACCCGTGTTCAATTCCCATCTTGGGCGACTGCCTGTGTGGAGTTTGCAAGTTCTCCTTGTGTCAGTGTGGGTTTCCTCTGGATGCTATGGTTTCCTCCCACAATCCAAAGAGTGCAGGTCAGGTGAATTGGTCATGCTAAATTGCCCACCGTGTTCGGTGCATTAGTCAGGGTAGGAGAATTGGTCTGGGTGGGTTACTGTTCGAAGTGTCAGTGTGGAGATATTGGGCCAAATGGCCTGTTTCCATACTGTACAGAATCTAATCTAATCTCGACAATAACTTGCTGGCCAGACCATCGAATTGCATTCAAATCTTACAAAATTGCTACATTTGTATTACATTCATTCCCTCTGATTTACACTTCCTCTTCAGTCCTCTTGCTGATAATTTTATTGTCCTTGAACTTCAGTGATTTAAAGAGATCAGCAGTACTTACCCTTACATTCAATTCTCAAAAACGTTGCAACTTTCACGATCTTCCTTTCAGTTCACACTTGCAACAACATAGACCATAAGACGTAGGAGCAGAAGTAGGTTATGCAAAGGATTTTAAAACCTAAACACGATTTAATACTTGAGTTGCTTTTAAAAATAGATGTTTTTGTACAGAAGATCTGGAGAGAAAGAGAATTCTTTTTGCTGATTTTGTTTTGTTAAGCAGCTGAATAATGCAAGACGGTGTACTCTATAGGCTGTTCACATGGATATAAGCTGAGGCAAATTAACTGTGCCTGGAGGAACATCGCGCAAAGCTTGCTAGTCTTGTCCTCAACTGAGTCGTTGTCCTCAACTCAGTATTGCAGACTGGTACATTGCAAAGTCCAGGGCTGAGTGTTGAGAGATGCACTCAAGTATGGAACAACTGCCACAGAAGCTCAATTGGAAAGGTGGTTGCCTGGAATCTTTTCAGCTATGTTGTAAATCGAGAATATTGAAAGGCATCTCAAAGTGGAACATGGTTCATAGACTTATTTCAATATCTCTTGCACTTTCTGCATTTTCCAATTTGAAATGCTTCAACGCAGGCTGTATACCTCATGTGGAATCAAACTTGTGATTACTAAGACAATTAAAATTGTATAGAGTAGAACATGCTATATTGGGACAAGTTGAATTTTCGTGCAAATGCTGTGATATTCAAGTCAAATGTGTTGTAATACTTTTGTTTACAAAGTTTATGGTTAATGTATATTTTTGGGCACAGAAATGTATTAATATGTACATAGGAAAATGTATACATCGTTTACACTTGCAGCAGTTTCCACTTTGAATTATTTTCATTGTCTGGCTATATAGTTGACATAAAATATTTCTAAATATTAATTACAGACTACTAAAGTCATTCAGTGGAACATATAGTATGAGAAACTTAGAAAGCTCTTACAAATTTTGTAACATTTAAGTTGAAATGTTTGTGTAAAAGGTTTTTGGAAGCTTTATTAGTTGATATATTTTTGGAAAAACCAGCAAATAACATGGCCCTTCTGCAACAAATTATAGTTTATTGCAAAAATGTTAATATCCGGGCACAAAGGTAACTGATGCATTTTGATTCATGTTTTATTGCATTCCATGAAGAAATATATTCTGACAGGCTAATTTGTTTGTAAGCTATTTAATTGACAAATGGTTATTTTTATTAGCGAGTTTTGAGAAGATTTGTAGCTCAGGTTGAGGTTCTGGATGTAGGTTTGCTCGCTGAGCTGGGAGATTCATTTCCAGACATTTTGTCACCCTACTAGGTAACATCTTCAGTGGGCCTCAGACGAAGCAGTGTACATGATTCCTGCTTTCTATTTATATGTTTGGGTTTCTTTGGGTTGGTGATGTCATTTCCTGTGTTGATGTCATTTCCTGTTCTTTTACTCAGGGGTGGTAGGTGGGGTCTAACTGGATGCATTTGTTCATGGAGTTCCAGTTGGAATGACATGCTCCTAGGAATTCTCATGCATGTCTCTGTTTGGCTTGTCCTAAGATGGATGTTTTGTCCCAGTCGAAGTGGTGTCCTTCCTTATTTGTATGTAAGGATACTAGTGAGAGGGGGCCATGTCGTTTTGTGGCTAGTTGATGTTCATGTATCCTGGTAGCTGGTTTTCTGCCTGTTTGTCCAATGTAGTGTTTGTTACATCCTTGCACGGTATTTTGTAAATGACATTAGTTTTGCTTGTTGTCTGTATAGGGTCTTTCAAGTTCATTAGCTGCTGTTTTAGTGTGTTGGTGGGTTTGTGGGCTTTCATGATGCAAAGAGGTCTGAGTAGTCTGGCAGTCATTTTCCGAGATGTCTTTGATGTAGGGGTGAGTGGCTAGGGTTTCTGGATGTGTTTTGTCTGCTTGTTTGGGTTTGTTGCGGAGAAATCGGTGGACTGTGTTCATTGGATAGCTATTCTTTTTGAATACACGGTATAGGTGATTTTCCTCTGCTCTGCATTGTTCCTCTGTGCTGCAGTGTGTGTTGGCTCGTTGAAATAACGTTCTGATGCAGCTTTGTTTGCGAACGTTGGGATGATTGCTTCTGTAGTTCAATATTTGGTCCGCATGTGTTGTTTTCCTGTAGACGCTGGTTTGAAGTTGCCCATTGGCTGTTGGCTCTCCTGTGACATCTAGGAGTGGCAGTTTGTTGTTGTTTTCCTCCTCTTTAGTGAATTTTTGTGCCAATAAGGGTATTATTGATGGTCTTGAAGGTTTCCTCTAATTTGTTTCTTTTAGTGATGGCAAAGGTGTCATCCACATAGCAGACCCAAAGCTTGGGTTGGCAGAGCTGTTTGTTCAAGTCTCTGCATTACTGCCTGTGCTAAGAACCCTGATATCGAAATGTAGAGTAATGCAGTAATGATCTCCAGAATTTTACAATGTTCAGCTCAATTAAATTCTGCAGTTTTTAGTCCCCTTTCTACCACAGATATAGGTTGAGCAGGACAGGGAATATTGTGAACAAGGTTAGCAAGCAGCAGAATCGTTTAGCAATACCCAAAGGGATTTGAACTACTGTTATATGGTCCAATGCATTATTACCAAATGCAGAGGAAGCTAAGAATGATCGTTTACTGCTTAAATCAGTATTTAGGCAGATTGCCTACAATGAAAATGTATTAGATTTAGTGAATAATATCAGTTCCAGTTCTTTACTAATCAACCTGTGGCTACACTTTAAAATCTTCTATTAGGTATCCTAAGAGCACAACAAGATAGTGGAAATCTTAATTTTCTTCCTTCCATGTTTGGTGGTAATAGAAATATCACAGAAGTATTATTTTTTAGAGGTTTGTTAGGGCAAGTTGTTTTTCAAGATAATGAAACAACTGCTGAGGTAAATATATATTCGTCAGTAGATTTTAATACCCCTTCCCTTACCGACTGTATACTGGACAAGGGTCAGTTAAAATGAAGTCGAGGACTTGCCCACTTCAAACATACATTATTTAAGCAACTCTAATTTTAAATTGCTAAATGCCAGGATTGGCCTTCTCTAAATATTCATATGTGCTTTTGGTACACAACAGCTGTTTTTACCTGAAATCTGAATAGTGATAAATGAACGATAGTACAAAAGTCACCATTCAACCTATTTTGCCAATGCTGGCTCTTTACTGGATCTATCAAATTAAACTGTGTTCTTTTCTCATAGCTCCACAATTTATTTTCCCTTCAAATAATTATCTAATTCACTTTTGAATTTATTTTTGAAACTGCCATACACTTGCAGGCAATGAGTTCCAGGTCACAACAACTGTGATATAAAGGAATGTCTCCAGGTAGAACATCTTTTTACAATTACCTTAAATCTATGTCCACTGGTTCCAGCCTTCTTAAAACTGGAAATGTTTTTTTCATTATTTGCTTTATCAAAACGTTTAAAAGAGCCACAGCCTCTCCACATAATTAAGTGCCTCACCCCTGGCACCATCATAGTAAATCTCTTCTGTATCACACTGAAAGTCTGTCTCCAATTTGGTGCCAACTTGAGTTGCCAATGCTTCCAGTCATGATCGAAGTGAGTTTTCCAAGTGTTGGGTGCAATGTGTTTGGATACATATGTTGTGTATTTTTAACTCTGCAGCATGCATCTTTTGCCCAGTGGGATACTTCCCCAGAAACTAACCTGACTGAGGGCTTTTACCTGTCAGCCATTGTTCATAACTTTGTTAGGAACAAAAACGGAAAATGCTGTGAGAATTTGGTGAGAAAGCAGAGTTAATGTTTTGTGTCTGGTAACCCTTGTTCAGAACTGAGGATCTAGGAAAAGGTGTGGGGGATCTTGTAGCCTTCAGGACTCATGGTCCCAATTATCAACTTTTTTGCCTCCCTGACTTACTATCATTCATCTCTTTGCCTAATTATCATTCTCTCTGTCTTGGCTCCATTTCTGCCTGTCAGCTGGTGCCATTCCTCTTCCCTGCACCAGCCTAGAAAATCTCGTCTTCAGCATATGCACCTCATTTTCCTAGCTACCATCAGTTCTGATCACCTATCTTGAAATCGGGTCACTGATGTTGAAACATTAACTTGCTACAGATGCTACCAGAATGCCTGAGTTTCTTCAGCTATTTCCATTTTTGTTTCAGATTTCAAGCATTCGTACTTTTTTGTTTTATCTATTTGCATCTGTGGTGGCTGTGTAGAATGTGAGAAACAGATCTGAAGTCAGAAGACTGACATGTCAACAGAAACATTGAAGTCAGTATCTGGAACACAGTGCGTAACAGTGCTTAACAGGCATGGAAGTGATTAGTGTGTGGGATTTTATACCCTAAAGGATGCAAATCAGAGTAGAGGAGGGATAGCAGCTTGTACAGGTAAAGAATTAGTTTGTTTTAGTGGTAGTAGGAGAGCATCACAGCACAGTGAAGTATACGGTTTTGGTTACCTATTGATCAAGTGCCATTTTTGCTATCTCCAATGCAATCGTACGACTAAACACATCGTATAATTGCAAAGTTAAAAATCACACAACACCAATTATAGTCCAACAGGTTTATTTGGAAGCACTAGCTTTCAGAGTGCCCCTCCTTCATCACAACCACCTTTTGGACTATAATCTGGTGTTGTGTGATTTTTAACTTTGTCTACTCCAGTCCAACACCAGTACCTCCAAGTCATGTAATTGCAAAGACACCAGTACTTTTGTGACAAGCATGTTCACTTTTCAATCACCCACCTTACTCTGGCAGCAGCAGCTTCTACAAATTTGAGATGCTTCATTTGTATATTTGCGACTTAACACAACTTGCCTAGATCCAATTACATGTGCACATACACACACAACATACTTATTTCATCTTGCACAGCAATTTACATATACTTACTCCAACAAAAGTAGTCTGAACTCTGTAATCATTTTGCTGAATACTTGCATTTAAGTGCAGCCTCAAACTCCCTGTCACTTGTCATTTCAATTCAAAGTCCCAGTAGCCTCTGGTTTCTGCCATACACGTTATAGCCCTCTGGCCTTTAAATTGACTGTAACAACTTAAGACCTTAACTAAAACTTTAGTTTCTTTTCTGACAGCATTTCCTGTCAATAGTTAATATGTGGACTGCTATCTCCAGGGAATGAGGAAAAAGGTGAATACTTGCCGTGGGGACTCCACATTGTAACAAAGGCAGGTGCTTTTGTTGCATTCTTGATATCACCATGATTCTCCTCTTCTACCGTAATCCATTTCACTGGAGGTTGTCTCACCTTGCCAGTTTTTCAAATTACTCTTTATTTTCCCCCTTTTACTATTCATATTCAAGGCATGATTTTAAATTGAGCTGGTGCAAGGGGGTTATTGATTGGTTGATGTAGCAATGAAACAGAAAATAAAATTGAGTGAGATTTCATACAGTTTGCTGACTCAATGTCGCTGTTGATGGAAGCTACAATTACCCCTGTTTTGTGTTAACATTCCTATTTAACTAGGTTTTGAAATTAGAAGCCCCCACAGCTGAAGTGTTATGTCCAGAGCTACTAATTTTACATGGTCACAGGAGGCTTGTGAACAGCTATACTGCTTACTTGCTTTCAGGATGTAGAACATCTTAGGAAAGGAGTTTGAGAAATAAAACAATGTCAGTAATATGTTGTACCACAAAACCAAACTTGCAGAATGGTGATTCCAAGCAATGATCAAACTTCTTGAAGGTAGTGTCTAGATTTGATTGTCAAGCAGCAAGGGAGTGAACCAGACAGTGGAGGCAGTACTAGGAAATGCTACTTGGCTGCTAGTCTCTGTCAGAGGCTTGAGCTATGAGAGGCTATAAATCTTTGACTCTTTAAGTAAGAAAAGAGGGGCTGAATTTGTCTTAGTTTTTTTATGACTGACAAGTTTTGGATTGAAAACCCAATCACTGGGTATTTGGGCATTGTGTTTGATCTTTGGTGCAACAGAATAATTAAGAGGCCTCCTTTGAGCTTCTTTACCATTTAAGGAATGATGGGCTGGTTGATTGTGGTCATTCTGTTTGTAGGCTGGATTTTTGATTAAAAGTGCTGTGGCATTTCTTTTGGCTATAGTGCCCACAGGAATAGTGAGGATATCAACAAAGGCTATACCTGGGTCTCCACTCTTGGAGGTCTGGCTGAGGGGCTGCAGCAAGGTGAGTTCTCTCAAAGATGGCAATTATTTACCTTTTACCTAATAAAAGATCCCAAAGCACTTCACAGGAGCATTATGCAACAAACATGTCAACAGGTTCTGCATGGTAGACTAATTAGTAAAGTTTAAGTCATGTGGCATTCAGAATGAGCTTTCTAATGGATACATAATTGGTTTAATGACAGGAGACATGTTGGTGGAGGGTTGCTTTTTGGACTGCATGCCTGTCACCAGTATGACAGGCATCACTTCTGGGTCCTCTTTTGTTTATTTATATTAATAATTTGGATGAGAGTATAGAAGGCATGGTTAATAAGTTTGCAGACGACACCAATATTGTTGACACATGAGACAGCGAAGTGATCTTGATGAAATGGGTCAATGGGCTGAAAAATAGCAGATGGAATTCAATCTGGATAAATGCAAGGTATTGCGTATTGATACAACAAATGAGGGTAGGGCTTATGCAATTATTGGTAGGATGTTGGGTAGTGTTGTAGAACAGAAGGGCCTAGGGGTTCAGGTACATAATTCTTTGAAGTTTGTGTCACATATAGACAGAGTCATTAAAAAGCCACTTGGGATACCTGCCTTCATTGCTCAGACCTTTGAGTTTTGGGGTTGGAAAGTCATGTTGAGATTGCACAAGACATTGATAAGGCCTCTTTTTGAATACTTTTTCCAGTTCTGGTTGCCCACTTATAGCAAAGATATTATCAAGCTGGAGAAGGTTCTGAAGATATTTACACAGATGTTGCCGGCTATGGAAGGTTTGAGTTTTAAAGATAGGCTGGGCCTTCACTGGAGCATAGGAGGTTGAGAGGTCACCTTAGAAGTTTATAAAATAATGAGGGATTGAGGTAGAATTAATGGCAGTCTTTGCCCTAGGATAGGGATTTCAAGACTAGGTGAGAGGAGAGAGATTTTAAAAAAGACATGAGGAACAAATTTTTTACACTGTGTGGTTTGTGTGTGGAATGAACTACCAGAGGAAGTAGTGGATGCAGGTACAATTACACTGTTTAAAAGACATTTTGATAAGTACATGAATAGAAAAGGTTTGGAGGGAATAAGAGATTATCATGCAAGATTAAAGGGCATTGGATTGGGGGGAAGTGTATTGACATGGATAGAAAACTGGTTGGCAGAGAGGAAACAAAGAGTGGGAATTAATGGGTCCTTTTCAAATTGGCAGGCAATAGCTAGTGGGGTGCCATCGGGATTGGAGCTGGGACCCTAGCTATTCACAATAAATATTAATGATTTGGATGAGGGAACAAATATAACATCTCAAAGTTTGCAGATGACACCAAGTTGGATGGGAGGTTGAACTGTGACAAGGATGCAGAGATCCTTCAGCATAATCTGGACAGGTTGGGTGAATGGGCAAATCAATGGCAGATACCGTACAGTTTGGATAAATATGAGGCTATTCACCTTGGAAGCTAAAACAAAAAGATAGATTACTACCTGAATGGCTGAAAATTGGGAGAGGGTGGTGTCCTTGTGTACCAGTTGCTGAAGGTAAGAATGCAGGTGCAGCAGGTGATAAAGAAGGCAAATAGTATGTTAGCCTTCATTGCGGAAGATTTCAAACACAGGAGGAGGGGTGTGTTGTTGCAGTTATAAAGGGCCTTGGTGAGGTCATGCTGAGAATGTTGTGTGCAGTTTTGGTCTCTTTTTCTGAGGAAGGATGTTCTTGCTCGAGTGCAGCGAAGGTTTACTAGGCTGATTCCAGGGATGGCGAGACTGATGTATGAGGAGAGATTTGACTAGGTTTGGATTGTTTTTGCTGTAGTTCAGCCGAATGAAGTTCTAACAGGACTAGACGGGGTAGATGCAGGATGTTCCCAATGGTGAGTGTGTCCTGAGCCAGGTGTTACAGTCTGATGGTTCAGGATAGACTGTTTAGAACAGAGATGAGGACTCATTTCTTCAGCCAAAACGTGGTGAATTTATTACCACACGAAGTAGTTGATGCTAAAACATTGGAAGTGTTCAAGAGGTGGCTAGATATAGCACTTGGGGCAAATGGGATTAAAGATTATGGGGAGAAAGCAGGATTAGGCTATTGAGTTTGATGCTCAGCCACAATTGTGATGAATGGAGAAGCAGGCTCAAAGGGCTGAATGACCATCTCCTGCTTCTATCTTTTATGTTTCTATGATATGGGCCAGGAGCAGGCAAGTGGGACTAGTTTAGTTTGGGATTATGGTCGGCATGAACTGATTGAACTGAAGGGTCTGTTTCTGTATGATTTTATGACTATCACAAGGTAGATGAGGAGATTTTAGGTCACATGACCAAAAGTTTGGTCAAAGAGCAAGTTTTAAATAGTGTCTTCAAGGAGAAAATAAGGTAGAGTGACAGAAAGGTTTCAGGAGGGAATTCCAGAGTATACGGCCTAGGCAACTGAAGTATTGTCCACCGATATTACATTTGGGAATGCTCAAAATGTCAGAATTAAAGGAGACTAGCTATCTAAGAGAGTTGTGGAGCTGGAGGAGGTCACAGAAATAGGGAGGGACAAGGCCATGGAGAGATTTGAAAATCAAGATGAGAATTTTGCTTGACTGAGAGTTCAACGTGGATCAGTAAATGCAATGGGAGTAGGACTTGCTATAGAGTTTTGGATGACCTCAAGTTATGGATGTTGGAATATGGGAGATCAGCCTGGAGTCAATTGAAATAGTCAAAACTAGAGGTAACAAAGATATGAATGAGGGTTTTTTGATGAAGAAAGAGACCAGGATTTAGATTAAGACTTGTTTACTTAGTTTCACCAAGTGAATTATGGGGTCAGGAACGTTAGATCTGGGACTGGGAAAGGCAAAAAGGTTATGTTAATAGGATTGAATGTTGTTTGTAGGCCTTTATTGTCTTTCATCAATTTTAACACTGTGTAACAGGACAGAAAACAACTTTTACAGTTGTAAAAAAATAGCAAGGGTTGAAGAAACATCGCAGGTATGTCAGCATCTGTGGACTGAGGAAGAGGGTTAACATTTCAGGTCCAATAAGACTTTTCATTGAAACTGAAGGGGGTTAGGAAACTATTTTTACACTGTTGACAAATGGGAGGAGCAATAAGTGGAACATATGACAAGGGTGTCCAGAAGTACTTTTGGTGAGAGAGTGAGATGCAGAACAGGAGTGATTAGAAGTCAGCTCTGCTGGGAGAACACCTATGTAAATAAGATATTCGGTGGATTGAGGGAAAGGGTGTAATCAAAATGGAGGACAGTATTTATGCTCCAAATTTGTTCAACTCATTATTGAGTCCTAAAGACTAAAGTGCCTAAGTAGAAAATGAGTTACTGTTCCTCAAACTTGCAGTGAGCTTCACTGGGGCACTGTAGCAGACCTAGGCACATTCATTTGGTTGGAGTTCACCTGTTTATTTCCTAAAGCAGATAGACCAACTAGATTCTCAGTTTAAAAAAAACTGAAGGAGTGTCACACGACCTGAAATGTTGGCTCTGTTTCTCTCTATAAATGCTGCCAGATGTGCTGAGTTTTCCAGCAATTTCTATTTTTGGTCCTCAGTTGGATGAATGTATTGATAGGGTGGCAGTGCTTCATTTCCTTTTATTAAAGAGATTCTGACAAACACCATGAAAATGAAAAGCTAAGGTGATATCAGATATTGTTGTACCAAATTAGTTGCATCAATGTCAAGTTATGCCACTTAGATTTTTAAAATGTCCCAACTATATTCCAAAGATATATGAATAAAGCAAGTCATGGCAAAAGTGTCAAGCTGAATTGTTTGTTCAGTCACTCTTGTCTCATACAGTAGCACCTCAGAAGAACATATAATGTAATTAGAAGATCCAATTTAAGAACCACAGTGAGCTACCCCTGAGTACTAAATATGGCCAAGAGTAAATTTGCAAAAATCAGGACAACTTACCTTGAGCACATTGTAAGGGAAGAACAACTGTTGACTAGATCATAAAATGAAAGACTGTGGTCGAAGTCTCCATTCCCTGAAACTAACATGAAATTTCTGGGAATTGTGTGTTTTTTATCAGAACTATATGCCTAGCTTCAACACAATAGCTGTATCTAACAAATTTGTTATGAATATGTTTGATTTTTTTAAGAATGGAGGTATGCCAGAGACTAGACAATTTTTTTTGAGACTATAAACTGATATAGAAGTTAAACTGTCATAACTGGAACTCTAAGCAAGTGTTGCAACTTGAAAATTAAGTCTTGCATATGTTGTTAAACTGCAATACAGTGTTACTTTTAGGAAGCAATAAAAGGGAGAATTTGTGACAATAACAGTGAGAATCTTTTGAGTTAAGGAACTTCTGCCTAGCCCTCTGGTTGAGCTGTAAAGTGTTAAAAAGCTTCAAATGCTAAGAGCAGCACAGTGAAAGAAACTTCAGAACCTGCAGGCAGAAAGAATGCATCCACTGCTCCCCTACTCAAACCAAGAAATGTTTGTAGTTCGCACAAGGAAAGACCTAACTTCACTTGTTCAGCCATCAAATTGAAGCATGATCATCATCATATAGACAACAGGATATTACCATTACAAAAGTGAAAAAGACTATGAGAAAAATGACTTTTCACCTTATGGTGTGAACATTTGATTTTCGTAACTGCAGCTAGGATCCACAGCACAAGCAAACAAAATTGAGGCAGAGAGACTGCCCACATCTCATTTCAGGGAGCAACATGCACTTCTGCCAGAACTGACATTTCAGTATCGGGTGAGTCACCAGTATCTCCTTTAAATGAGCAGTTTAGTTTACAAAATTCAACAGTGCACCAGGTGTTATCTCATGCCCCAAATGTAATCCTTGAATCTGCAACTCAGTTATGGAAAATGTATCATCTTGCAACCTAATTCACAAAGTGCTAGGACTGTCACATTGCTTTTATAGTTCATCAGTCAAACATTTCAACTATTTCAACAACAAGATTGCTGCTAAGTGACTGGCAATATTCGTTACCTCCATGGCTTATGAAACTCTTTGAAGTTGAGTATTATAATAATGCACTGAAAATCAAAGTTCAGCAAACTATTGGATACTCACAGGAAGGCCTTTGAATACAGGGAAGAGATGGCGCAAAAGGGGAATTTTGCAATATGCATGTTCTGTTGCCTGAATTGTGAGTGTGTGCATGCCTTCCCGCTTCACAATCAGAAGAGAACTGATGACAGATCATGTAAGTGGAGGAAGTTAGAGAGCTTTATGATGTGCTATAAACCCTGAAGATCCAGGCCATAAACAACATGAAATTATTGCCCTGGCTGTTAAACACCTGACAACAAATTCAACTGGCACACCTTTACAAATCAATATTATTTGAATTTGTCATTCCTTCATAGACCTGCCTTTTGCTTGTGAAGATATGATTTCAGTAAAATCGTTGCTTCTCACAACTAACCAATTTATCTTAATCCAGAAGTTGAACACTAATACATTGCTTGTTCCCTCCTGTGTAAAAATGGACCATTTTCTACTTCAAATATACCAAAGATCTTTTCAAACAATTATTTGGGGTTTTCATTGTGTACATCCGTGTGTTTATCTTTTTTTCCTTATTCAAATGCAGTGTGTGCTACCTGAAGGTTTTGGGTTTATAGTTTAAATGATTGCTACAAAATACGCTGAACCTCTTGGGATCCCTGAGAGAAATAAAATCTTTATTCCAAATCTTCAGATGCACACAGAATAGATTTTGTTTATTATGTATTTCAGTATATATTTGCATATAGAATTCTATCTTAAGTAAAACCAGTTTTTACATTATCGGTGTGGAGGTTATCAATATTACTGTATTGAATTTAGCCTTTAATTAGCTTTTTTATTAGACATAAAGCTAATAACCATATGAACAGGAAGCTATTTTTATTTTGCATATATTGTCTAGAAATATAGATTCAAATAGCGACTGTTGTTACTATAGTAGTCCATTGAATTTACATTTTCCTCCTTATGTTCTGTTAGCCATCAGATACCAAAGAACTGTTACTTCAGCAGTTAGCAGAAGAATAAATATCCTGAATCAGGCTTATGAAAGTAAAGATTAAACATAATATAAGGCCAATACAGCAATTTACACTCAGTTACAGAAAATTTAACTTGCATGTATTCTCACACAAAAATACATTGAACACATTTTACTTGCTGCCTGAACAACATCAAGGATGAACCAGTAACATCCTTACCATGATTTATAAATTAGGGTTTTAACCACAAGCATAGATTTTTCTAGTTTCTATTTCAATGGATGTAGAAGAATTGGTGAACTGGGAAATCTATTCCATGTAATTGTCACTAAAAATGGGCCTTAATCATTGAGCTACATGTTGCCTGAACTCTGAACTGCACCTTTCCCATTTTCATGTTGATAAAGCCACCTTAATTGTACATCCGCTAAACTGTTAAGTGTCAAACTTTTTTTTTAATTGACCTCTGATGGAACCTCAAAAAAAAACCCATTCTTGATTTCCCTGCTCTCAAGAAATTCCATTTCCAATCTACATTCCTTTTTAAAGGTCCTGAACATATTGTTTTCCAAAATCATGTTCATTTTTCTGGCAGTGCCATGTTTAAACCTTGCCAGTTAGGTTTCTGTCTCTTCTATAACCCTGAAATGATCTTAATCAAAATCCCATAATATCCTATCTGAAATGCTTTCATACTGACCCCTCTTTTTCAGTCAATGGGTGATGGCTCAAGCTTCTATTGAATGTAATTTACGTTCTTCACCTTGCTTTCATACCCTCTTTCAATGTTCCAGTAAAGTTCAACAGTCAAGGACAATAGCTCATGTTTCATTTGGGCACTTTAGTGGTGTATGAGTAGAAATGTTGTTTTATCAGAACAAAAGTAACAGATAAGGAGAAACTGGAAGAATGGGATGGAAGTATTGTCAAGGTAGCTATGGAGTCACTTGTAGTGAATTTTGTTTTCCACCCAGAAATGAAAGATGGGAAGAGTTAAAGATGGACCTTATGAGGGTGAGAAAAGGGGGAAAATTGGAATCAAAGTTGAGGAAATTTTCAAGTTCATTGCAAGGGCAGGAAACTGCAATCAGCAAAGTACTGGTAGGAGAGGCAAGTGAGGGGTTCAATCAGGACTGAAGGAATAAATTATCTACATATCCTAAAGTAAGGCAGTCACAGCTAGGACCCCCATGTGAGTGCCCATTGTGATACCTTTGGCTTTAAGGAAATGAGTAGAGTTCATGGAGAAGTTTCGAAAACAGGTTCAATCAGGCAGTAGAGGATGGTGGTTGATGGAATCTGATTGACCCTCCATTCAAGTAGAAGGTGGAGAACTATCAGCATGTCTTAGTTGCAGTTAGAGATGTAGAGAGATCAAATACTTATGGTGAAGATGAAATGGTAGGTGGGAAAGTAGAAACCATTCAAGTGTTCGAGCACTTCTCCACAGTGAAAAAACAATTTATGTGCATTTCTTGCAATTTGGTATACTGTATTCAGCATACCAGATATTCTGATGAAGGGCTTATCCCCAAAATTTGGGTTCACCTTCTCCTCGGATGCTGCCTGACCTGCTGTGCATTTCCAGCACCACACTCTCAGTACTGTATTCAGCCCCTACAATGTGCTCCCTAAATTAGGGAGAACAAATGCAGATTGGACGATTGATCTGCAATACATCCTTTTTCAGTCCATGGGTGATGGCTCAAGCTTCTATTGAATGTAATTTACATTCTTCACCTTGCTTTCATACTGACCCCTCTTTCAATGTTCCAGTAAAGTTCAACAGTCAAGGACAATAGCTCACGTTTCATTTGGGCACTTTAAAAAGAAGTCATTCACTGGATATCAGTGTCACTGGTTGGGCCAGCATTTACTACCCATTCCTAATTGCTTTCATGAAGGTAGTTGTGAGCAACCTTCTTGAACCACTGCAGTCTATGCTGAGATAAGTACACCATTGTGTGACTAAAAAGGAAATTTCAGGATTTTGACTCATACAGTGAAGAAACTGCGTTATAATTTCGAGTCAAGATGGAGCATGGCTTGGAAGAGAATTTGCAAGTTGATTCTCATGCATATGCTACCTTTGTCCTTCCAGGTGGTCGAGTCACAGGTTTGGAAGGAGCTATGAGCACCTTACTGAGTTCCTGAAGTACGTCTTGTAGTTTGTATACATTGATGCTACTGTGTGTTGGTGTGTTGGTGAAGTATTTCAGGTGAAAGATGGAGTACTGGTTAAGGGAACTACTTTTGATGGTGTCAAGCTTTTTCCAATATTATTGGAACTGTGTTCTTCCAGACAGGTGAAGAGTTTGCCATGACCACTCCTGACTTGAATCTTGTAAATGGTGGACAGGCTTTGGGGAGTTAGGATGTGAGTTACTAACTACAGAATTCACAGCCCCTTACCGAGTCTTTTAGCCACAGTATTTATTTGGTATCAAAAACAAAATTGCTGGAAAAACTCCACAGGACAGGCAACACCTGTGGAGAGAAATCAGAGTCAATGTTTCACATCCATTGATCTTTCTTCACAGTTTTTCCAGCAATTTCTGTTTTTGTTTCTGATTTCCAGCAACCACAGTTTGTTTGTTTTTTAATTTATTTGGTATGTCTAGTTCAGTTTCTGGTCAGTGGTAACCTACAGGATTTTTAAAAATGTATTTGCTCAAGGTACATAGGGGTCACCGGCTAGCCAGCATTTGTTGTCCATCCCTAGCTGCCCTTGAGAAGGCAGTGATGAGCTCTTTTCTCAAACCGCTGCAGTTCACATGCTTTAAGTTGACTCTCAGAGTAGGGGATTTAGCAGCAGTAATGCTTGAATGTTAAGGGGAAATGATTGTCTTCTTCAAGAGAAAATACTAATCATTGCCTGGCATTTGTGTGGTGCTAATAATCAACAGTAGAACTGATAGGGCGGTAATTTGCCAGGTTGGTTTTGTCCTACTCTTTGTTGACAGGGCACACCTGGGCAATTTTCCTAATTTTTAGTTGGATGCCAATATTTACCAAGCTTTACTGGAGTAGCTTGGCTCGAGGTATGACTAATTCTGGTGTACAAGTATTTAGTGCTATTGCCTAAATGTTGTCAGGGCCCATAGCCTATTCAATACCTTCAGCAGTTTATGATACCATGTGGAGTAAACTAAATTGTTAAAAGACTGGCACCTGCAATGTTAGGGACCTTAGAAGGAGACTGAGCTGGTTCGTCGAATCAGCACTTCTGCATAATGATGGCTGCTGGTTCTTTAGCCTTGTCTTTTGTGTTGGGGTCTACCATCACTAAGGATTAATTCTTCTTGAGATGTGGGCATTGCAGAATTCAACGATAGCAATATCATTGAACATTACGAGGTTATAGCTGCATTAACTCGAGTAAGTTGGCAAAGTTTGTGGAGCTTCTACCTCCTGTTAGTTATTTGATTGTCTACTA
This sequence comes from Chiloscyllium punctatum, assembly GCF_047496795.1. Classification (NCBI taxonomy): domain Eukaryota; kingdom Metazoa; phylum Chordata; class Chondrichthyes; order Orectolobiformes; family Hemiscylliidae; genus Chiloscyllium; species Chiloscyllium punctatum. The sequence goes on along the minus strand of NC_092750.1, from coordinate 42,802,903 downwards.
CCATTCGTTACTGAATTTGGCAGGACTACTTAGCTCGGATCTGTGGGGCTTGGGATCTCTTAGCGTTGTCTGTTGCATGCTGCTTCAGCTTTTTGTCATGCAAATAATCCTATGTTGCAGCTTCACTAGTCTGGCACCGCATTTTTAAGTGTGTCTTATTCTGTTCCTGACATGTCCTACTGTAGTCTTCATTGAACAAAGAACCTGGTGGAACCTAAAATTCAGTTCACCAATTTCAGACCATAATCTCTTCCTCTGTTTTTATCTGACATGAAAGTGCTAGTGTTGGACTGGGGCAGATGAAGTCAAAAATGCAGACACGTTGCTCCAAAAGCTTGTGATTTCAAATAAAACTGTTGGACAACAACTGAGTGTGTTGTGGTTTTTGCTATTGCTTTCAGACAGTAGTTTAATGTTCTGCCTTTCATACTTCTTCTACACAAATCTTTTGTTTCTTCACCAGTCCAAATAACACCAATACCACCAATTATTTATTAAATTATTCCCATTTTCCACCCTTTATATACGCCTTCTGTTTTGTGTTTTTCCCCCATACTCCCCACTCTCAATTGCAATTACATTTCTAACTTCATGCAGTTCCAATGAATAGTCATTGACAAGAAATGTAAACATTGTTCCCTCTCCAGAAATGCTGTCTAACTTGCTGAGTATTTCTAGCATATTTTGTTTGTTTCAGATTTCTAGTATTCATAGTATTTTCTTGTTGTACTTTATGTAGTGTTGTTTTGCCAGCGAACACAGGTAAGTTTGGTACTGAAAAGTTACACAACAAGATAAGTTATGGGAATTCTGTTTTGTTGATGTTGATCGAGGGTTGAAGGTGCTCAGGAGTCATGGAGAACTCACCTGTTCTTCAAAACGTCATGAAATCTTTACATTTACCTGAACAGGCAGACAGCACCAGGAATAATACGTCATCTAAAAGGTATGCTTCTGACAATGCTCCATTGAATTGCAGTCCAAGGGATAATGTGAAATCCAGGGTAGAATTTAAACACATAGTCTCCTAGTGAGCGCCCTACCACTGAATCAAAGTAACACTTCAGATGTCAAACCTTCTATTGATTCTCCTAATTAAGAATTATCTACTCAAAACTTAATATAAAAATGCACTTAATCTGATAAATGTCTAACAGCATCAAAGGTGACATTTTTAGCAAAATAAGGATCTCACTATTTGCGAACAAGTGAATGAATATACTGTTTGATAGCTAATTCACTCTGCTACTATGCAGCAGCAACAAGAGTGATGTTTTACCACCTACAACTATCATGCCCAAAAGACCCTCTGGCTATCATACAGGTGAGTAATGTATCATATGAAATGATGTAATGCAAGCAATGCCAGCCGAACATCCCAAAGAATGGTTGATCATATCCAACAACATATTATTTTGGCTATTTGCAACAAGCCATTAATATGTTGACCAAACTCAATTACTTACAAAACTCCTAGCACAGTATCCAATAATGTATATGGTGGGACAGCATTTGCTATATAATACTGAGTTTGCAAAGAATCATGTGACACCCACTTTAGGATTGTCAGTCTAGTTTACAGTGTAGCACATGTGGCTACATATATTACTACATATAGCACTGTTATTTGTACTAAGAAAGTATGTTAGGGCAGCACAGTAGCTCGGTGGTTAGCACTGCTGCCTCATGGCGCCAAAGACCTTGGTTCAATTCCAGCCTTGGGTGACTGTCTATGTGGAGTTTGCACATTCTCCCCGTGTGCGTGGGGGTTAATTTACTTCGACAATCCAAAAATGTGCAGATTAAGTGAATTGGCCAAGCTAAATTGCCCATTGTGTTCTGGGATGTGTAGGTTAAGTACATTAGTAGAGTAAATGTGGAGTACTAGGGGAATGGGTGAGGGTGGGTTGCTCTTTGGAGGGTCAGTAATGGCCTGTTTCCACTCTGTAGGGATTCTGTTTAAGAAAAATGTATTCACTCTACGCTAGTTTCAACACAATAAAACAAATCACAGTCATTCACTCATTTATTTTCAGAGTAATGCCTTGACCAATCGGAGAAAATACCTATGTATGGTAAAAGACAGTCTTTTGATTGGTTTTGCAATCAGTACCAGTTGCTGTGGAATCAGCAAAGCTCAGCAGAATAACAACCACTTGATTCCTGGGCAGATGGCCACCACCTTGCATCTGGTCAATGCTCAAAAACAATCCAGCCTGCAAACAGAAAGTATCTCTCTGTCTGTCTGTCTGGCTGTCTCTGTCTGTCTGTGTAGAGTTGTAAACATAAATCTCTAGTCCTCCAGTTTTCTCTGTAAGCTGCTTACTTTGTACATCCTATTATGAAATAGAAAACAGGAAAAAACCTTCAGAGTCAATGAAAGAAAAAATGTCAGTCGTTGAATGAAAGATGAAGAATGGGTATTCACAAATCAGATCATTGATAAAGGATCAGAATTATCTGAAAGAAAACACCATATTAACATCTGTGATCTGGACTGGTGCCAAAACTGTACTTGTGTGAATATTTTTCCTCCATCCACAATATTTGAATTTTACCTTGTCTCTTTGTGTGTGTGTCTGTTTGTATGTATATGGAGTTGTAAATGAGCAATTTGACTTGGCTATTTTTGCCATTGGTTTAAAAGAAGTTTGATTGCAATATATAATTATTTTCTTGTTAATGGAAAGAAACCTGGTGTGTATATCCTTTAAAATCTAAACTGGACAATTCGGTGATTTAATCAAAGTTTTACATTTGGATGACTCCGGGAATAGTGGGTCATGACACCAGGAACTTTGATCCAACTCAAAGTAATTGACATCTCAGACTTGTGTTGCCTGGTAATGGAAAATTAGTTAATATCAGATAAGCCTGTTGCATCTCTCCATGTTAGAGGGATAGCTGACAGACTGAACCATTTGCCAGTTAAACCAAAATGTTTCATTTGAGAAAACTAACCAGCATAATTTTTGAAGGACCCATTAGTTGGTGGAAAATATATCGATAGATGAATGGGAATGGTAATGCAAGTCTGAAATGGAAAGGTACAGTACAAATTTAAATTATGTCATAGAGTCATAGAGATGTAGAGTATGGAAACAGGCCCTTTGGTCCAATTTGTCCATGTCAACCAGGTATCCTAAATTAATTTAGTCCCATTTGCCAGCATTGGCCTATATCCCCCTCAACTCATCCTATTCATATACCCATCCAGATGCCTTTTAAATGTTGTAATTGTACCAGCCTCCACTACTACCTCTGGCAGCTCATTCCACACATGCACCACCTTCTGCATGAAAAGTGTCCCTTCAGCGCCTTTTAAATCTTTCCCCTCTCACCTTAAATCTATGCCTTATAGTTTTGGACTCCCCTACCCCCAGGGAAAAGATGTTATCTGTTCACCCTAAACATGCCCCTCATGATTTTATAAACCTCTATAAAGTCATGCCTCAGCCTCCAACACTCCAGGAAAAATAGTTGCAGCCTATTCAGCCTCTCTCTACAGCTCAAATTCTCCAATCCTTAAATGATGGATGATTCGTCTTTGCCTTTTTCTGAAGTTCTCTCCACCATAGATGTTAGTCTTCACTCAATTCAATTCACTCCACATGATATCAAGTAATAATTAAATGCAGCAGTAACAGCAAAGACTGAGGACCCTAAGAACAACATCCTGATTATAGTGCAGAAGACTTGTGAATTCCTGGCCAAGCTTTTCCAGTGCAAATATGACGTGCATCTAACTGACTTTTGTGGAAAATTGCCTAGGTACATTCTATCCACAAAAATCTGAAATCCAATGCAGCCAGCTACTGCCCCATCAATCCACTCTCAATCATCAGCAAAGTTATGGAAGGTGTCATCAATATGAGGCATAATCCAAGACAAAATAGCCCAAAATAGCCCATCACTACCTCCAGCAGAGGTACACAGTGGCTGCATTTTGTACTATCTACAAGATGCATTTTAGCAAATCACCAAGTCTACTTTATCTGCACCTTCAAAATCACTGCCCTCTACAGCTAAGAGAACAAGGGCATCAAAGAGATTTGGACAGCACAATCTTGGAAATTTCCCCATTAAGCACAGCAGCATGAATTGAAAATATGTGGCTGTTTCATCACTATCACTTGTATCTGCCTGTGCCACATGGACTCCAACTGTTCAAGAAAATGGCTCACATCTTGTCAAAAGATAGGCAATAAATGCTGGCCTTATCAGTGAAGCTTACATTTTATGGATGAATTGGAAAAAAATCAAGTTGGTTTGCATCAAAACCATTTTGACATTCCTTGGATCCCAAGTGGCTAAGTTGATAGCACTTCTGCCTCTGAGGTGGAACGCCCGGATTTCAGTTACACAAAGACTTGTTTGCCACATAGCTCATAGTTTAATCAACCTGCAACATCCTTCCAGCCTTCCAAACGACTTTCCTTGGGAGAAGAGTCTGAAGAGATGCAAAACAAGCACAAGCATTTCTACAGAATTATGTGCTTTTAACATTTTTAGTGCTGCTGGAGAATTTTGAAATGTAGTGGTTCTGTTCGGCGAGCTGGGAATTTGTGTTGCAGACGTTTCGTCCCCTGTCTAGGTGACATCCTCAGTGCTTGGGAGCCTCCTGTGAAACACTTGAGGTTATAGAAAAATCATGGTATGCTGATTTGCATAAGGCTTGCCCACAAATTTGTGTTGAGTGGAGCTTTGGGGAGCTAAGGCAGACTCTACGCAACTCACTTTTGCCCAGAAAATCAAATGATAAAGCAATTAAGCAGTAAGTGTATGAAAGATTTGTCTATTTTCCGATTCTTCACAAGTTACAAATGCCTGACCTTGTTCAATAAAAGGCTTTGAAGTATGTTGGGAGTTAACTCTAGAAAACTGGAAAAGTGCAGATGGCTTTCAATCCAGACAAATATGAGGTGATGCATTTAGGCAAGTCTAATTCTAGAGCGAATTATACAATGAATGGAAGAGCCTTGGGAAAAGTTGATGGGCAGAGAGATCTGGGAGTGCAGGTCCATTGTACCCTGAAGGTTGCTGAACAGGTGGCTAGAATGGTCAACAAGGCATATAGTATGCTTGCCTTCATTTGACGGGGTATTGAGCATAAGGGCTGGCAAGTCATGTTAAAATTGTACAAGACATTGGTTCGGCCGCATTTAGAATACTGTGTACAGTTCTGGTCACCACATTACCAAAAGGATGTGGACGCTTTGGAGAGGGTGCAGGGAATGTTTACGAGGATGATGCTGAATAGGATAGGTTTATTTTCACTAGAAGAAAGGAGATTGAGGGGGGACGTGATTGAGGTTTACAAAATCATGAACGGTATAGGCTGGGTGGATAGAGACCAGCTTTTTCCCAGGGTGAAGGATTCAATAATGAGAGGTCGCACTTTCAAAGTGAGAGGTGGAAAGTTTAAGGGGGCTACATGCAGCAAGTACTTCATACAGAGGGTGGTGAGCGTTTGGAACGCATTGCCAGCAGAGGCGGTAAAGGCAGGCAAAATTCACTTAAGATGCATCTGGACAGATGCATGAGTAGGTGGGGAGCAGAGGGATACAAATGCTTAGGAATTGACTGACAGGTTTAGACAGTACATTTGGATCGGCTCAGGCTTGGAGGGCCAAAGGGCCTGTTCCGGGGCTGTAAATTTTCTTTGTTCTAAATATGTTTCTGCTTAGCATTCCGTCCTGGACAGGTGAGGTGTAGTCTACATTGTAGTCAGACATCATTTTTGTGTTTTAATGCTGCAGTGCAAAATCTCAGGCCAACTCCACAGTGTTTGCAGCTTCACCTATGGAAACAGGTGGGTGAGAGGGCAAGTGTTCATCGGACTCGTCAGGGTCATCGAGCTTTCAGTTGAAGAGCATATTACACCTACACTTGCCTCATCTGTTAGTTCAATGTACGGTGTTGTCCACCTCAACATATAGTTCTGTGGTTGTGTCTACTGGATTTTCCATACCAGCATCCAAGGCAAGTGAAAAGTGCCTCATCATCAGGTTGGTTTGCATCACCCTGCTCTCCTTCTCGACATCTTGCGCAGTCACAGCTTATTTAAACACTGTGTGGCAAAAACATTTGGCAGTTGTAGCTTCCATCACCATCTTCTACACCCCCTTAATCATAAGCATAGCCTCTGGAACATAGAACGTTACAGTGCAGTTCAGGCCCTTTGGTTCTCTATGTTATGCTGACCTGTGGAACCAATCTGAGACCCTACACTATTCCATTCTCATCCATATGCCTATCCAATGACCATTTAAATGCCCTTAAAGTTGGTGAGTCTACTGCTGTTGCAAACAGTGTGTTCCATGCCCCTACTACTCTGAGTTTAAAAAAAAACTACCTCTGACATCTGTCCTATATCTATCACCCCTCAATTTGAAGCTATGTCTCCTCGTGCTAGCCAATGCCATCCAAGGAAAAAGACTCTCACTGTGCAACCTACCTAACCATCTGATTATCTTTATATGTCTCAATTAAGTCACCTCTCAACCTTCTTCTCTAACGGAAACAGCCTCCAATCCCTCAGCCTTTCCTTGTAAGACCTTCCCTCCATACCAGGCTATTGTATTTATCCTAATAAATCTCCTCTGAACCCTTTCCAAAGCTTCGACATCCTTCCTGTAATGCGGTGACCAGAACTGTGTGCAATACTTCAAGTGCGGCTGCACCAGAGTTTTTATAGCTGCAGCATGATCTCGTGGCTCCGAAATTCAATCTCTCCACCAATAAAAGCTAACACACCGTATGCCTTCTTAACAACCCAATCAACCTGGGTGGCAACTTGGAAGGATCCATGTAGCTGGACACAGATCTCTCTGCTCATCTACACTACCAAGAATCTTACCATTAGTCCAGTACTCTTTATTCCTGTAACTCCTTCCAAAGTGAATCACCTCTCACTATTCTGAATTAAACTCCATTTGCCACCTGTCAGCCCAGCTCTGCAGCTTATCTTTGTCTTTCTATAACCTACACATCCTTCATCACAATCCACAACTCTACCGACCTTAGTGTCATCCACATATTTACTAACCCATCCTTCAATGCCCTCATCCAGGTCATTTATATAAATGACAAACAACAGTGGACCCAAAACAGATCCTTGCAGCACCCCACTGGTAACTGAACTCTAGGATGAATATTTCCCATCAACCACCACCCTCTGTCTTTCAGCCAGCCAATTTCTGAACCAAACCGCTAAATCTCCCTCAACCCTATGCCTCCATAGTTTCTGCAATAGCCTACCATGGGGAAACTTATCAAAAGCCTTACTGAAATCCATATTCACCACATCAGTCGTTTTACCCTCATCCACCTGTATGGTCACCATCTCAAAGAACTCAATAAGGTTTGTGAGGCACGGCCTACCCTTCACAAAACCATGTTGTCTATTTCTAATCAACTTATTCCTCTCTAGATTATTATAAATCCTATCTCTTATAACCCTTTCCAACACTTTACCCACAACTGAAGTAACGCGCTCAAGTCTATAATTGCCAGGGTTATCTCTACTCCCCTTCTTGAACAGTTGAGTTGTACTCTGCTTCTTTATAAATGGCCTTGACGAGATTCAAGGTGGCGGCGACCCAGCAAGTCTGAGTCTGTAGTGCTCTGCCTAAGACTCTGGCAAAATGGGGCACCCGGCTTCACCTCACCCTTTAAGTCATTTAAGATAGCTTTTGCCCAGCATAGTCAGTCATTTTACATCAAACTTGGATAGTTTGGTGTTGTTTCTAAAATGACTAAGGGCAAAAACTCTCGCAGCAGGCAGGGACACCTCCCCCCACCCCCTCCCGCAGAAGCAGAGACATCCGTGGCCGCCTTGGGGGACTTACCACAGAGGTGAGCCTGCTCTCCGCGATCACCAAACTTCAACAGAAGAGCGACGCTTTTATTGAGGAGTCGCGGTCAAGGTGGGACTCAATCGCGGTCATGCTGCAGAAGCATGACCGAGAAATTGAAAAACTTGAGCGGCGCATCGGAGGGGCAGAGCAACGGGCCACAGCCTCTGAGATGGCTGCCAAGTCATCCATAGGTCAGGTCCAGGCTCTCGAGCAGCGAATCCGGATCCTGGAGGAGCACATCACCGACCTCAATAATCGGGGCCATTGGAAAAATATTCGGTTGCTGGGCCTTCCCGAATGGGAAGAGGAAGGCCAGCTTATAGACTTTTTGGAGCGATAGCTCCCACAATTATTGAAGTCGGAGTCGGGACCGGGCCGGGCGCGGGTGGAGTGGGCCCACCGGGTTGCTGTAAGCAGGCCCGGGTCGGACCAGCGCCCCCGCCCAGTTCTAATCCGACTCCAATACTACAAAGAAAAGCAAATGCTCCTGGAAGCCTCCAGAGTCCTGGGGAAGGATCCCCAGGCCATGATGCACAAGGGTTCCAGAATAATGTTATTCTAGGACTTCTCTCCAGCCGTGGTCCACATGATGAGGGTAGTCGATGAGGCGAAGAAGCATCTGAGAGACCTAAATATCCAATACTCCATGTGTTATCCAGCAAGCTGAGCTTCAGCCATTGAGGATCTGTTTACAACTTTGGGTCGCCGGAAAAAGCAAAAGAATTCCTGGACTCTCTTAAATAGACTGCGGGAGTCGAACTGTATGGATGATGACTGTATTTTGCCCCTCCTTTGTTTACCCCCTTTTTTTTTCTTTTTCATCCTTCTTCCACTCATCTACCCCTGGGGATGGGGGGAAGGGCTTGTTCCTAACTCTTCCTTCGGTTTCAATAGACAATAGACAATAGATGCATGAGTAGGCCATTCTGCCCTTCGAGCCTGCACCACCATTCAATATGATCATGGCTGATTATTCCTTAAAAAGTATCCTCGTCCTGCCTTATCTCCATAACCCTTGATTCCACTATCTTTGAGAGCTCGATCCAATTCTTTCTTAAATGAATCCAGAGACTGGGCCTCCACTGCCCTTTCGGACAGAGCATTCCACACAGCCACCACTCTCTGGGTGAAGAAGTTTCTTCTCATCTCTGTCCTAAATGGTATACCCCGTATTTTTAAGCTGTGTCCTCTGGTTCGGCACTCACCCATCAGCGGAAACATGTTTCCTGCTGCCAGAGTGTCCAATCCTTTCATAATCTTATATGTCTCAATCAGATCCCCTCTCAGTCTTCTAAACTCAAGGGTATACAAGCCCAGTCGCTTCAGTCTTTCAGTGTAAGGTAATCCTGCCATTCCAGGAATTGACCTCGTGAACCTACACTGCACTCCCTCAATAGCCAGAATGTCTTTCGTCAAATTTGGAGACCAGAACTGCACACAGTACTCCAGTTGTGGTCTCGCCACGGCCCTGTACAGCTACAGAAGCACCTCTTTGCTTCTGTACTCAATTCCTCTTGTTATGAAGGCCAGCATGCTATTAGCCTTCTTCATTACCTGCTGTTCCTACATGCTTACCTTCATTGACTGGTGTACAAGAACACCCAGATCTCTCTGTACTACCCCTTTACCTAAATTGATTCCATTTAGGTAGTAATCTGCCTTCCTGTTCTTGCCACCAAAGTGGATAACCATACATTTATCCACATTAAACTGCATCTGCAATGCATCTGACCACTCACCTAACTTATCCAGGTCACCCTGTAATCTCCTAACATCCTCATCACATTTCACCCTGCCACCCAGCTTAGTATCATCAGCAAATTTGCTAATGTTATTGCTATTGCTGATACCATCAACTCAGAGAGTGCTTCCATTACAAATTTAAAGGGATGCGCTGGGGGGGGCAATAAAGATTCAAAATTCCATATTCCTTTTTATAGTTTCCTTTTTATTGTTCACGGGGCTTACTCGTGTATGGAGGTGCCCTCATCCCCACGGTAGAGACTTTACTTTCTACTCTAACCCACACAAGTGGCATACCAGAATTGATATGTTTTTTGCCCCCCTCAACCGTTTTGAATTCCACACTGTCTTGTAAAATAGGTGATATAGCTATTTCTGATCATGCCGTAATATACATGGAAGTCAAGATTAGGGATGATGGGATAGGCCCCCCGACATTGGCGTATGGATCCCTTCTAACTGAAAGATAGCAAATTTATAAAGTATTTTTTGCAGGAATTCAAAACCTTCTGGGTAATTAATTCAGTTACGGCCAGGAACCTGTCGATGATGTGGGAGACTACTAAGGCATATGTGCGAGGCTTGGTCATCTCATATTCTGTGTCCCGGGAGAGCAACAGCGCCTACTCGAGGCTCGCTTGAAGGCAGCTGAGACAGTTTATCTTAACAGGCCTTTCATTGCTAAGCTACAAAGGATCACAGCCCTTAGGGCAGCCTTGAATACTGCACTTACCCAAACAGCAAAGAGGAAAATATTATTCGCAAAGCAGAGATTATTTGAATATGGCGACAAGCCTGGCAGATACCTAGCATACCTTACTAGAAAGGATAAGGCTCCTCAAGCCGTTACGTCCATTAGAGAAAGTGCTGGTATCCTGACTTGTGATCATAAAAAGATCAATATAGCCTTTAGAAAGTTCTATTTTGAACTGTATAAATTGCAGGGCTGTGAGGATAGAACTGAGAAGATGGAATCATTCTTTAAAAATTTGGCCCTTCTGAGCTTAACCTCGGAGCAGGTGTCGATCTTGAATGCAACCCTGACAACCCAGGAAGTACTTGACGCGGTTAGGCAGCTTCAGAGTGGCAAAGCGCCTGGACCAGACGGATTCCAGGTTAAGTTCTATAAAGAATTTATAGGGAAACTGGCTGGGCCACTCATAAATATGTATAATTATTCACATAGGCAGGGCTGCCTCCTACCTCCGTTGAGAGAAGCAAATAGCTCTCTCATCCTTAAAAAGGGAAAGGCCCCAGACGATTGCTCATCATATAGACCCATATCCTAACTAAATGTGGATTTCAAAATTCTTTCTAAAATGTTAGCATTAAGATTGGAGAGGGTCTTACTATACATCATAAGAGAGGACCAGGCAGGGTTTATGAAGGGCCGCAGATTAACTAATACTATTAGAAGGGTCTTAAATATGATGCAAGCCTGTCAACAGGGAACAATACCGGGTCTAGCTGTTTTCTTGGACGCAGAGAAGGCATTTGATCGGGTAGAATGGCCATATCTTTTTTATACACTGGAAAGGTTTGGTGTCGGAGAGGTATTTACTAAATGGGTTTCAGTATTATATAATGATCCCAAAGCAGCGGTGATCACCAATAGTTTAAGTTCGGATAGCTTTAGTGTTGGCAGGGGCTGTCATCAGGGATGTTCTCTTTCACCATTATTATTCACACTAGTGATTGAACCACTGGTGGAAGCTGTACGAACTGACCCTAACCTAACGGCTCCGAGGGTTGGATCGGGGAAACATAAAATCACTCTATATGCGGATGATGTCCTCCTCTTCTTAAGTGATCCTTTGATATCCATGCCCCATCTAATCCAAGTGATCAATTTATTTGGGATGTTCTCAGACTATAAAATCAATTTTGTGAAATCTGAGGCCATGCCGTTGGGAGGTCTTGCCAGTATATCCAATTTACCAGATGGATCTTGCTTTCCCTTTCGGTGGTCACTAAAAGGTTTTCTGTACTTAAGTATTTTTATCACCACAGTATTTCATCAGCTGTATAAAGCTAATTTTGTGCACTTATTAGAGAAAATAAGACAGGACCTTCAACACTGGGTAGACCTCCCAGTAGGAGAAAGTGAGGACTGCAGATGCTGGAGATCAGAGCTGAAAATGTGTTGCTGGAAAAGCGCAGCAGGTCAGGCAGCATCCAAGGAACAGGAGAATCGATGTTTCGGGCATAAGCTCTTCTTCAGGATTCCTGAAGAAGGGCTTGTGCCTGAAACATCGATTCTCCTGTTCCTTGGATGCTGCCTGACCTGCTGCGCTTTTCCAGCAACACATTTTCAGCTCAGATCTCCCAATATCCTGGTTATGCAGAGTAGCCCTAGTTAAGATGAATATTCTACCCCGTCTTCTGTGTCCTACGAGAATGCTCCCCCTGATGTTGCTGAGACAGAGTTTGCGTAAGCTCTATGGCTGGCTCGGCTCCTTTATTTGCAATCATAAACGGCCCCTTATCAAATTAGAAAAGCTGCAGCTCCCACGAGCAAGGGGAAGACTGGACTTTCCAGATTTTAGGTGGTATCTGTTGAGCTCCTTATTATCTTATGTAGCTGATTGGGTCTCTTGTGACACACAATCAATCTGGTTAGATGTTGAGACCTTCCAAGCAAAATGTCTCCTCATCAATCTTTTATTTATGGACAAGATGAGTGCTATTATGGACCACGGTAAAACCCTATTGTACTGAATACAATTAAAGCCTGGAGGATAATGCGACAAGATGAGGGTAACCTTCAAAAAACCTCCCCTTACACTCCTCTAGTAGGAGCACCGGGATTTCAGCCAAGGGTGACAGATACTACATTTAAAACTTGAAATTCCAGAGGTATCTCCTGCTTGGGAGACCTGTTCGATGGGGAGGTTATGATGTCCTTTGAGCATTTGCACCAGAAGTTTGGATTGCCTAACATGGACCTTTTTCGATATTTCCAAATACGAGATTATATACAAAAGAAGACCACACTGATAATTAATCCCTACAAATCAGATAGGGAAAGGAGCATGCTATGACCGATGGGCCCCCCCTCCCCTTGGTTAGTACTTTTTATCACTCATTACATAATAAAGTATCCAAAGACGTGGAACGTCTATTTAAAACCTGGAATCAAGAATTAGGGTTGGAGGTCTCATTAGAAATGTGGGAGGACATCTAGGAAAATGCCAGAAAGATCTCTATTTGTAATAGAACTCAGGCTAATCAATCACAGGTACTCCACAGGGCTCATGTGGCACCTGAAAGACTCACAAAATTCAAAACAGGAGCATCCCCAGTGTGTCCTAAATGTAAAATAGAAGTTGGTACTCTCACACATTGTCTATGGACATGCCATAAGATCCGTAGGTATTGGGACAGAGTAGCAAATGCCTTGACAGAGATCTTGGGAATGGAGATTAGATTGAATCCAGTGTCCCTGCTTTTGAGCTCTTTAGATCCCTCCCTGAATGTGTACAGGAGGAAATTATTTACCATTCTTCCTTTCTGTGCAAGGAAACATATTTTAGTGAATTGGGTAGCTGAAGGCCCTCCTGGACTTTCGAACTGACATAGGTTAGTCATGGAATATATCCCCCTTGAATTCCTCACAAATATGGTGCACCAAAAAATGGAATTATTCTATAAAATATGGCAGCCCTTTTTGAACTACATTGACACAGATATTTCGGCCATACTGTCCAGGGCTTTTGTCTAGCTGTGGTAATGGTTCTGGCTGGTTCAGGGACCCCCGGGAGGAGGAATCTCGTATAAATACTGGTTTTATTATGACTTGATGTAAATCTGTTTTGAGCATGTGTCTAGTTATTTAATTATTTTGTTGTTTATTGCTAGTAATGTATGATATTCTGTTTTATGTTTTGGTCGTTTGTAGGCTAGATGAATAGTTAGTTGGGTTTTTCTTTTATTTTTGGTTATTATTTATTTATTATTTATTTAATTTTATATTGATGTTTATACTTGTTTGTATTACTTTTGTAATTTTGTAAAAAATCTTTAAAATTTTCTTTTTTCAATAAAAAATACCGATATCTTTTAAAAATGGCCTTGACAGTGGGGTCACCCACCATTGTTGGTTAGTTCTTCATTCCCAGTCACCCTCTAATCAATTGGGTGGAGCTTTGCACTGGTGTTGGGATGCAAGCGTATCAGCTCGATGCCCATTAGGCCAATGACATCAGGGAGTGCTGCAGTTGTCTAATATTCTTTTTCTTCAATTGATTTTTTAATCCACTTTCCTAAGCCATGCCTCAAATTCTGGCAGGTATTGTTAGCCTCATACTGAGTGGGTAGTGGTAGCATCTTGACATTTACAAAGCGAAGTATTTCTTGAACTTTCCTATGACAAGAAGTGGCAGCTTTTCAGCATTAGCACTGACCAAGCAGTGACACATTCCTTGCTTTGGTTTGCATCATTACACATTTTAACATTTAAACAATGATCTTGTAAAAGATGGTGAAACAGTCCAGTTCAGCCACATTAAAAATATCCTTGGTGCATATTCATTCAAGACATGAGTGACACCATTCAGTCATCTATCTACTGCAGCCAGTCATGTATCATTGCTGAAGTAACTGCTATGTCCTTACAACATATAATCATTCCATGTCTTGTAGTGCAATGGTTTAACCATTCATCACTACAGGTAAAATCCTGATGGCTCAGCCTCTCCCAGGACAATTTCCCTTTCCAGTATGATTAAATTGGAAGTGAGAGCATTTGCCACTGAGGCTGTTTTGAACCAAGTTAGCAGAGCTTCTTTGACCTTGGAATGGACAGCAATCCTCAACCTCTTCCTCACTGGACATAATGTCTGTTTATTAAACTGTCCTCATATTCTCCTGTTCCAATATTTTTGCTTCGTGCATCAGAATGGTTGACTAGCAAAATGGTGGAATCTCCCGCTTTTTGGTTCACTGTTTTCCTCTTGCTATATCAGCTTCACTTTGTCTGCAATCAAAAGTGCTTTTAACTTTCTCATGGGTTTAGCTATATTTGCAATGTTTCATGGAGAGATCTCAAAAGTCAAGTGATGGCTGCCAGTGATCTTGCACCTTAGCTTGGCCTAACTGAACATTTGTGAGAGTTTAGCTAACCCGGAGTTTAGAGTCATGATCTTTGATTTGTCTTTCTTTTGGATTTTCTATTCTGCCAATAGGAATGACTGACTGCTTTGACACAACGGGAGTTTTGATTATTTGGTTTTAATCATGATTTTAACTGCAAAATATAAAGCTGAAAATACGCAAAGGCTCTTGCCGCAACTATGGAAAGAGAAAAAGAGAATTAATGTCTTGAACTAAAAATCACTCTTATTTAGAACTGAAGGAATGTAGAAATGTTAATACTATTGAAAAGGATTGGGGGAGGGAAATGGTGGAAGAGTGATGAGATGGCAGTGCAGTGTTAAGGTCAATGAAATAGTAATTCGAAGACCCAGGACATGGGTTCATATCCTATCATGACTGCTGGTGGAATTTAAATTTAACGTATGAAATCTGGCATTGAAGACTATTCCCAGGAATGGTGACTGTAAAACTATTATCAGTTGTTCTAAAAACAGACTGCTTCACTAACGTCTTTCAGGGAAAGAAATCTGCCAGATTTCTTTGTTCACTGTGCGTGTGACATAATATTTGAGTTTTGTGAACACAAGATCCTACAGTTTAATGGCTACTCCAATTACTCATTCTGTATCACACAATACTTTATTATATTATCTATGTTTTTCTCTCCACAGATGCTGCCAGATTGGCTGAGTTCTCAATTTCCAGCACTTTATTTTTATTTCAGACTACCATTGTTGACAGTATTTTGCTTTTATTTCTTCATTAATTTAGTTCCAGGGATAAGGAAATTGTTGCATAAAGCAAGATTGAGTAGACTGAGCTGATATTCCATGGAGTTTAGAGAGTGAAAGATGATCTAATTGAAACATATACATTTTTACAGACCTTGGCAGAGTAGACACTATTAATTTTTCCCTGGGCTGGTGAATCTCGAACACAAGGTCAGAGTCTCAGAATTATCTCGGATCATTTCTCACTGAGATGAGGAGAAATATCTGTAACCAAAAGCTTTATGAATTTTGTTGAAATTCTCTAGAGAGCTATGTACACCCCATTATTGATTACATTCAAAGCAGATCAGACAATGTTTCTATACTAAGGCATCTGGTGATAATGTGGGAAAGTGTGGTTGAGATGCAAAATAATCCATGGTGATGTTAATTGGCAAAATAATCTCAAAGACTAAATTACCTATACCAGCTCTAAGTGTCGCTGAAATTTTGCTGTATTAATATACAGTGATTTTACTAAAATCTCTTGGCCGATCTTTAGATACTCATGATTATAACATTTGCAGCATCTTTTATTTTAGTTGTAATCTGCCAGAGAACTTAAATTCTGGAATGGTTAAGGGAATAGAATCTAGGAGTGCAGCTGAATTGGTATCACATACTCGAACAAATGCATTTTAATCAGTAACATTAATTACGAATTACCAAGTAAACAATATAATTTCTTATTGTAAAATATTTGAACAAGAATTTCAATGTAATTGTTGATTTTTGCTTGAATGTGTTTCTTATTAGTTATCACTGACCTTACTGTTCAAGTTTTCAGTGATAATTCTGAACTAGATAGGGATATACCAAAATTCCAGGAAAGTGCATAGTGATTGTTTTGGCTCTCGGTACGTTCCAATCAAGTTCAACATTTTACTTTGAAACCTGACTTTATCCTTCAGAACATTTGAGCCCCTGCAGTAACACTTATCAGACACTTGGAATTAATGAGTGGTTTTGTCATAATGTTATTTCTAGGTTGATGAAATTGGGAGGTAGGTTATTATTGTGATGTAATGAAATTGACTTGCTTACATCACTATCTGCTTTAGCATTCAGGACACATACAAGCACTTTGTCTTAAATGCTTAGTTCATAGCTATTAATAATGACACATTTCTTTATTTAAATGTTATGTTTAAAAGTTCATGTAAAGTAAAATAAATATTTATTTGATGATCAATAGGAGTTATGCAATTAGTCCAAAGGACTGAAGTTAGCCCTTGTTTTATTTGGAATCAGAAGAGCACAAAATAGAAAACAAAGCACAAACTCTTAATGATCTGTCACAAATTGGTATGTTCTATGTTCTGTTTAAACAGAGATCCAGGTGTATATATATGCAGCTGGTTTTTACTATATAGGTTTCCTTTCAAAAACAGAACATACAAGCTTATTTATCTCAAAGCATGTCAAGAAAGATTGCTCCTTAAATTATGTCAGTTACTATGCATGTGTGTCTCATAGTTTTACAGATGGGTAAGAAGAGAGTGATTATCACAAGGCAGCTTGCTGCTTAAAATGCTTGGTGAGGGGGAGTTAACTGTGAAAACTAACAAACTATAGAAAATATGCCAATTTGACTGCTGTTCTGGCTGCTAAAAAAGTAGAATTAGTTGCTTCTGTAGTTCCATTTTATTAATATGATTAATATGAAGTTAATGTACTTAGTACAAATAGGCTTAAGGTTTGGGCAGTCATTA
Organism: Chiloscyllium punctatum; assembly: GCF_047496795.1. NCBI lineage: Eukaryota > Metazoa > Chordata > Chondrichthyes > Orectolobiformes > Hemiscylliidae > Chiloscyllium > Chiloscyllium punctatum. Next base: position 42,785,725 of record NC_092750.1, on the reverse strand, counting down.
ATGGAAAATATTTGCTTTTTTTTAAAATAGGAAGCTGAAAGATGCATTCAGACTGAAAATAGATTATAGTTCAAAATTGGCTACACAAAAAGATGAAAACACATGAGATGCAAGAGAGAAATCAGGTTTCATGAATTGGAGAGAGGTCCAAGTTGATGCTTGGAAAGGAATTACAAATCTCCTCTACTCCCCATCACAAATCTATGCTAAAAGAGGAGCAAAGCTTCTTTAATCCACTGGTTACACGGTCACTGAAGTGTCAATCATTATGACAATTTTTCATAATTCTTATTCGACTTAACCAGTCCTCTTTTAGCTCTCAGCGTCTTATCTATATCATTTTGAGTTTCTCATGATGTTTCTATTTGCCACTTGTCATCACTTCCGCTCCTTAACAATTCTCTAATCCTAACATCACACTACACACGTCATTTTGTGTGTGTGCGCATGCCGGAAGCATCAGAGCATGAAGAGCCGTTGAGTCTGCTAAGCAATTCAGTAAACTCATAGTTGATCTGTGATTTTCCCAAGATCCCTTAAAAACTTCTGGTTACAAAAATCAATCAACCCAAGATTTAAAATTAACAGTTGATCCAGCACCAGTTTGCAGAAGGGGTTCCCAGACTTATATCACCCTATATAGACCTGTGTCCTAATTTGACGACTGAAAGGTCAAGCTCTAAATTTTAGTTTAGGCCTTCTAGTCTTGCATTCCTGAAATTCCCAAATTATTTTCTCTCCACTTACCTTATTTTCCCCATAATATCTTGATGTCAATTAAATCACCCCTTAAATTGTTACATTCCAAAGCATATGGTCTTAGTTTGTTTATTCTCTTCTTTTAATAAAGCTTCAGCATACAGGTATCATTCCGGTAAATTTATGCTGTAGTTTCTCAAACCATAATGCATCCTTCCTAAAATGTGAGTCCAGAACAGCTCACAGTACTTCAAGTGTGACCTAACCAAGGCCAGGTGTTGAGACTTAAGTTCTGCAACTTCCTCCACACATGTTTTATAATTTCTTCCACAAAAGCTCAAAAACATTATGAGGGCTTACTTTCCTAGGATCGGCTTCTGAAGCTTAAATGAAGATCTCTGTTCTCTTGCGGGAGAATTTATTTTTTCATCGGTAAGATGAAAACCTGTGGATTGTAACAGAGTGTTTTCCTCAACAAATAGTTTGCAGCAATCTTTGAGTTGTGAATATTTTATTGAAAGAGACGTTTTCTCCCACCAAGTTATCTCTGTACATGAAGTGAGTAAGAAATCTAGCTATCTCTGCAAAACGCTAGTGTGGCCTCACTTGGAATATTGTGTGCCGTTCTGGTCACCCCATTACAGGAAGGATGTGAAAGCATTGGAAAAGGTGCAGAGGAGATTTACCTTTATGTTGTCTGGTCTGGAGGGAAGGTCTTATGAGGAAAGGCTGAGGAACTTGGATCTGTTCTCATTGGCAAGAAGAAGGTTAAGAGGGGATCTAATAGAGACATACAAGATGATCAGAGGATTAAATATGGTGGAAGTGAGAGTCTTTTTCCTCGGATGATGATGTTGGCTTGTACAAGGGGGCATAGCTACAAATTGAGGGGTGATAGATTTAAGACTGAGGCAGGTTCTTTACTCAGAGTGGTAAGGGTGTGGAATGCCTGTCTGCCAATATAGTTAACTCAGCTACATTAGGGGCATGTAAACAGTCCTTTTATAAGCATATGGATGATGATGGGATAGTGTAGAGGGGTGAGCTTCGATTAATTCACAGGTCAGTGCAACATCGAGGGCTGAAGGGTCTGCACCGTATTGTTCAATGTTCTATATGCACAGGATTTGTGGAATTTTCCTGTGAACATTTTCAGTTATGAGTTCCAGTTCTTCTCTAAAGATTTTCTTGTTGACTGTTAACAACACTGCCTGTCCATGAAGCAGTCATTTTCCTTCTATAACTTTACATTTCCCTTGAACTGTTGGCTGATGTTGGAGTATGAGAGTTGGAGGTTTGTATTTTCATTTGTTGCCTTTTCTAGTAGTTGCTGCAACTGTTTGATTTCTTTAAGAAACCATCTCTTTCAGACTTTGTAGCTTGATAATGCTCTGTGACTAATAGCATTTTCTTTTAGATAAGTAGAATTTTCTAACTTGTGCTTGCTATTAACTTGGTCAAGTTCCATTTGATGCTCAAATTTGCTGTTCTAGAGTATGCTTCAGATATAGGACCTTTGTGGTTTGGTCATTTTTGACAGACTCCTTGACTGTTTCAATGGCTTATTGATGAAACTTGCTTGCAGATTTCAGCTGATTTTTATATAAATCAATCCAAGGCTAGTGTAAGAAAAAGAGTGAAGGCAGGATTGGAGTCAAGCTGAGAAACAGGATCAGAGAGCCAAGATGGAACGGAAGGAGTTTTTGAAGACCCAGGTGTTCGTAACAGATACTGGGAACTTTAAGTGTAAGAATGCAGAAAAGGAATGGAAGCTGGGGGAAGAGGAACTTTGGGACTGAAAGCAAGCCTGTAAAAAGTGGGGTAAAGTTCATGTGCACATTACAGGCCACAGAGCAGGAAGTCTATGACAAATGATGTCAAAGTGAAACATGTTAAATTAATACTTCTTCATTACTTTATTGATGTCATTAAAGCTAAACAACCGTAAGAGAGTTGACTTTAAGTGAGGATTTCCTATACTTCACATGTGCTCTGTATTTGCTACAAACTAGGAATTAATTTCTATTAATTTCCATGCATAGGTATTTATTAAAAATGCCTTTATGCTGAAGTGTTTATGTTTAAACTCAAAGCAAACACTAATAAGCATATTTCTATAACTTATCATTGGTGTATACCGTGGTCACCCAAATCTTTTGCGTTAGGGGGCTTGTCCTTCAATTTTTCTCTCACTCTGACAGCCAGAGAGCAAGTTTCAATAGATGAGATTTGTCACAACAGTAAACATGAGTTTTATTTTTAAAGATCTATGGAAATCACTAAAGTGATAATTTTAAATCAGCAATAAATGAAATTTCTGTTTAAAAAGTTCTAAGAAACAGAGCAAGCTCATTAAACCTTTGTTTTGCATCTTCAGTTAAGAAGCAGAATTATAATGAGAAAAGGCCTCAAATGTCATCCATCCAAAATTTGCTTACTGGCCCTCTGAGTAAGAGAAAAATTGAAAGGGAGACTCCCTTATATGAAAGGATTGGACCATGTTGGTATAAACCAATAATAATTTATGGAAATATGTTTGCTAGTGTTTGCTTTGGATTTCGGATATAATCATTTTAGCATCAAGGTTTTTTTGTGAGCTAACTTTTTGTTTGGGTTTTTGGCTAAGAAGCAGAACTAATGAGAGAAGAGGGCTTCGTCCTGCTCTGTCTCACACTCCATCTGCACGGGGCAGTACTATTGTTGGAGCCACCACTCCTTGTGACCTCCCTGTATCCTCCATCTCCCAGTAGTAGAGGTCTGACTATCATTCCCCCGTCTCATCCACACACACCTAGATGACTGTCCAATTCTCATTCCTGAACCCTTGCATTCCAGGGCACAGTTTGACTTTCATTCCCACTCCACCAATAAAATCATTCCACCACCAGGCAGCAGTAGTCTTACTACTACAGTCCTAGATGCTAGTCTGACTCACCTTCTCCACCTCACCCCTCCCAGGTGTGGCTTGACTTTCATTTGTCGTCTTCTCATAACGTTCCAGTCTGTTCCACAGCTTCATTGCTGCAGTTCCAAACCTTGACGAAGTTGACGAAAACCACTCGCATTACAGTATTTGCTGCTCCTCTATTCACATATAGTTTCCCTCCTAGTGTGAGAGAAAACCAGCTCCTGATTGGAGGAGCAGTGCCTTGCAGAATCTTCTGATCACATTTACCAGTTATACTTCCAGTTAATGTTGGTTGGATCACATTTGTTGGGGAAATAGGTCACCTGATAGACAAGTCTGAGTTAAAGCTTAATCTCATCTAAAAAGCTTTTGAAAAATCAATACCTGTATTGTTTAATATAGTACTTAGCTCATTGTCAGTGAACAGAGGACTATTTCTTCAGGAAAGGGCATGTAATATTTTTTCCAATAATTTAAACATTTAAACTTTCAATCAATATATGTATTTAATTGGTGACAGCAGTGAATGGAGGGAAATTCACCAAAACTCCTTCGATAGCCTCTACCGTTTAGAAGGACAAGGGAATGGGATGCACATAAACACAGTTTCTCCTGCAAACCACACGCCATCAGAAGTAAGTTGGTGTTCCTTCACTGTTGCTGAATTGTAAATACAATACTGCATTTCCAGCAACACCATGGGTGTAATGACATCATTTAGGCTGCAACAGTTCAAGAAAGCTGATCACCACCAGCTTCTCAAGGGCAACTAGAGACAGACAACCAATACAGATCTTGTAAGGGATGCACGTGTTTCAGGAAAAACTTAAAATCAGAAGAAAATGGATTTGTCTAATATTTCTTGCATCTAGTCATCAACAGAAGATGCAATTGGCAGTTTGTGTATTCTCAATACTGATAAATGTAGAAAAAAATGCTATATTTATTGTGATGAAAAATTTAAATGCTTCTATTGTTCAGCATAGGAAGTAAAAAAAAGTTCTTCCAAAGCATAATTTCTTCAAATGCATGATTTAATGTTCCTAAGACTGACAGCCCTCTAACATTTACAAATAAGTAGTGAAAGCACGCTCCAAGTGATTAACCTGTTCTCCATTCCTGTATACTTTCTTTATTCATTTTCAACATTAATTTTTGGGAATTGAGTAAAATAGGCTGCCTGTTGAAGGAGAATAGAACAGCAGCCAGATGCTTATTTATGGAGAGGAAGCACTGTAAAATTTGACATCATCCTGTGCACCATACATTTTCTTAGATTTCCAAATAGTTTTGAGTCAGCTATGTTCTCTCACTGCATCAGCTTGATATGATGGCAGGAAATCAGCGGACTGATACTATCTTGGCAACGTTCTACAGCCTAGCTTTGAGATTGCCAGCTATATACTGAGCATCATTACTTTTATGGCATCCACTAAAATCACTTGGTGAAGATCTCGACGGATTGCAAATGTATACAAACATTCGCTTGGGAAAAGCATTGAGTTAGCATTGGTGAGAATATTTTTTTGATAGAGGTGGATAAGATTATGAAGGATATATGTAGGGTGAACAGAAAGCACTTGTTAACCTTGGCTGAAGGGCCAGTAACAATGGGGCATAACTTTAAGTTGAAATGCAGGAGGTTTAGAAGGGATTTGAGGAAAACATTATTCATCCAGGGGGTAGCTGGGGTCTGGAGTGTATTGCCTTGGAAGGCAGTTGAGGTGGGTAAACTCTATTTTTAAAAAGTAAAGGTTTTGAACCATTCCATTCACATCTCTCCCCCATTAACATTCCTTCTCATCAACTGTTCAACCATCATTGACATAAAATCTGTTTGTGCCAACTCAGTGACAATGATAGAATCACAACATCCGAAGCTATAATACATAACAATGCAGCTTTCTGTTCACCCTCAACATACCCTTCATAACCTTATCCACCTCTATCACCTCAACTTTCCAAAAGAAGCAACCCAAACTTATCCAGCCTATCTTCATAGCTAAAATGCTCCATCTCGGGCAACATCCTGGCAAATCTCCTCTGTACACCCACTCCAGTGCTGTCCCATCCTTCCTATAGTGCAGAGACCTCCATAAAGCCAACTGAGAGGCAGTACCGGACCAAGTTAAAGGCTCAAACCAACCATACAGACACCTGTGGCAATGCATGCACTACATAACAGGATAGAAAATAAAGCAGAGCAACATAGTGGTCAAAAACGCATCCCTCCCTGATATACTCAATGCTTCCTATGCTCAGTTTGAGCAGAATCCCAAAGGCATGATGTCACCTGTTCCAACAACCCAAGATGCAACTTTTCCCTCTGTCACCGCTGTAGACGTCAGATCGGTCTTCCTGAGAGTCAACCCAAGGAGAGTGACAGGTCCACATGGGCCCAACTGTGCACTTAGATCCTGTGCAGATCAGCTAATGGAGGTATTTACTAGCATCTTCAATTTCTCCCTTCTACAACAGAGGTGTCCGCCTGTTTCAGAAGACTACCAACATCCAAAGAAAACACATGCAACGTGCCTTAATATCTACTATCAGTGACTCTGACTTCCATAATTTTGAAGTGCTTCGAGTGACTGGTCAATCTAACCTGCCAGCCTGCCTCCATCCCTTGCAATTTGCCTACCCATGAAACAAGTCTAACAGCAGATGCCATTTCCCTCACCCCACACTCATGCCTGGAACATCTGGATAATGAGGACACCTGCGTCATGCTCCTGCTCATCGACTAGAGCTCTGCCTTCAACGCCATAATCCTCTCCAGCCTAATTTCAAAACTCTGAGACCTAGGTCTTGGCTCCGTCCTCTTCAACTGGATCTGCAACCAGATCCTTAGCTTCCTGACCAACAGACACTACAATCAGTAAAGATAAATAACAGCACCTCCTCCACGATAGTCCTTAATACTGGAGCCCCCCTCCCCAAGGATACATTTTCAACCCCATACTGAACTCCCTGTACACCAATGACTGTGTAACCAAATTTCAAAAAAAATGCCAAGTACAAGTTTGCTTGTGATACCATCATGGTAGGACAGATTTCAAACAGTGATGAGGAAGGATACAGAAAGAAGATAGAGGGTTTGGTGGCATGATAACCGCCTCTCTATCAATGTCAGTAAAACAGGGCCGTATGAAATTACAGAAGGTTCTGTGCACAGCTCAGACCATCACAGAAGCCAGCCTCCTATCCATGGACTCAATTTATGTTTCTCAATGCTGCGGAAAGACTGCCAACATTATCAAATACTCTTACCACCCCAGTAATGCTGTCTTCCAACCTCTTCCATCAGGCAAAAGATACATTCACTATGATCTGCCTGTACTGTTTGCAAAACTAAGCTTTTCATTGTACTTAGTACATGTGACAACAATAAATCAGTCAGAACTGCACACAGTACTCCAGTTGTGGCCTAACCAAAATTCTACACAGCTGCAGCATAATCTCCTTGCTCTTACACCTTATACCTTGACTGATAAAGGCAAATGTCTGTATGTCTTCTGAACTGTTCTGTTAACCTATCCTGCCACCATAAGAGATTTGTGGACAAACACCTGAAGGTCCCTCTGTTCCTCTGAGCTTCTTAAAGTCTGGCATTCATATCTAGCACAATTTGACTCTTTGTTGCAGGAGTTCCTCAGGACAGTAACCTTGGCTCCATCATCTCTAGTTGCTTTATCAATGACCTTCCTTGCAGCACAGTGGCAGAAGTGAGGATATTCCCTGATAACAATGTTCTGCACTATTCACAGTTCCCCAGATACTTCATGTATCACTTTATGTCCATATTCAGAAGACATTGACAATATTTGGATTTGGGTGGATAGATGGTGATTAACGTTTGGGTGCTATCTTCATCAAGAGAGAATCTAACCATCTCCCTTTGATATTCAAAGATATTGCCATCACTGAGACAACCACTATTAACATCCATTGATGAGCAACTGAATTTGAACAGTCATTGTATCGTAAGAGAATTCAATAGAGATACAGGCACAGACAGTGAAAGGATATGCCAGAATACACAAAACAATATATTCCAAGTGGTGGGTCCACCACTTGTAGTAAACCAGAAGGTTTAAGGATCACATAAAATTTAAAGCATATACTTGTGCAAAGATAGGTGACAGGTTAGAAGATTGGACAGATTGTAAAAGCCAGACAAGAATGATTAAAAGGAGAGAAAAGTTAGAGTACAAGAGGAAGCTAGCTAAAAATATAAAAACCGATGGTGAGTGTTTCTGTATTTTTTTTTAACAAAGTGAGGACTGGTCCCATAGAAATTACGGCAATGGTGATGAATTGAACAGGTATTTTGTATCAGTTTTCACTATAGAGGATTAGCATTATGTTGCAGGCATAGTTATACAGCAAGAAATTGGAGGGAGTGAGGATCTCAGAAAAATTACCAAGACCATGGAATTGGTAACAAGCAAATTGTTGGGGCATCTCCCCAGTGGATTTCATCTTAAAAGAAGTGGGAGAGAAGTGAGATAGTTGATGCATTTATTTTAATTTTCAAAAATTGTCTGGTTTCAAGGAAATGCCATTAGCTTGGAAATTAGCAAAAGTAACTTCTTTATTCAAAGTGAAGATAGAAAGCAGGAAACCATTGCCAGTTAGCTTAACATCTATAATAGAGAAGGTAGGAGCTTTTATTAGAGACTTTAAGATGGGATACTTAGAAAAATTTAAGGTAATCAGGCAGAGTCAACATAGCTTTGTGAAAGGGAAATTATGTTCATGCAATTTGGCAGAGTTCCAAGGAAGTAATATGTCCAAGGGATAAAGGGAAACCAGTGGTGCATTGTACTTGGATTTCCAGAAGGCATTGATGAAGCTTATTGAGGAAAATAAGCACTCATGATATATGGGGTAACATGTTGGCATGCATAGAAGATTAGCTAGCCACCAGGAAATAGGCATAAATGGATCATTTTCTGGTTGGCAAGATGAGTAATATGTCACATGGGATCAGTGCTAGAGCCTCAGGATTTTACAATTTATACAAATTCCTTAGATGAAGAGACTGAATTTGTGGCTCCTAATTTAGTTGATGATGTGGTAAAATGTGAAGTTATCCAATTTGGCTCGAAAAATAAAAAGAACTATGTTATCTAATTGAGAGATTGCAGATCTCAGATGCAGCGGAACCTGATGTATGAATCTCGAAAGGCTAGTGTACAGGTATAGGCATTAGTGACAGAATTAAACAACATGTTCTAATTTGCAAAGAGAATTAAGTGTAAAAGAAGGGAGGCTATGCTTCATTTATACAGTACATTGGTGAGACCACATCTGGACTGTTTTGTGCAGTATTCACTCCTCATTTGAGGAAAAATGTAAATGTGTTGCAAATAATTCAAAGCAATTTACTTGACTAATAACCTAAAATGAGGAATTGACATATGGACTCTGCTTATATTTGTTTACAGTAAGAAGTGACTTGAATGAAACACATGACATCCTGAGGGGTCATGAGAGGCTGGATGTGGAAAAGTGTTTTCCTCTTGCTGGTGAATCCAGAAGTAGGGATTACTGCAAACAAAAAAAACAGACTCCCATTTAAGACGAAGATAAATAGAATTTTTTTCAGAATGTCATGAACCTTTGGAACTCGCCATCTTAAAGGCATTGGAAGCAGAGTCTTTGAATATTTTTAAGATGGAAATAAATAGCTCTTGGTAAGTAAGAGGTGCAAGGCTATTGTTATAGGCAGGTATGTGAAGTAATCAGGTCAGCCATGATCTTATTGAATGGCAGAGCAGGCTCGAGGGGCTGAGCAACCTACTTCTCCTAATTTGTAAGTTTACGTATAAATACTGTGCAGGTCAGGGACTAGGAATTCTGCAGGGAATGACTCACCTATTTTCATGATAGTGAAGTGAAACATATCTAGCTGGACCAGAGACAGTAATGAAATTGCTCATAGGAAAAGAACAGAAAATACAAAATCATGCACATTGCACGTTATACCTGATGGTGAATATTTTCTCAGAACCCAGTTTGATTGCTACATTCCAAAATATTGGTCAATGTTAGCCAAATTATTTATACAGCAAAATCCTTATTTTCAAGCAAAGCACTTAGATGGTTGCATTGAGTCAGTTCATGACCACATTGTTACAGCGCACGTGATCAGAAACTGCATTGGACTAGCTGTAAAAATACTGTCATTAAAGAGTTGTTCAGGGGATACGAATTTTGGGGCATGTAATTCATCACCTACGGACTCTTCAAAGTTCTGTTCACTATCTTCATGACGCAAGTCAAGAGTGTGGTGGAATATGCTTCACTTGCTTGTCTGAGGGCAGCTCCAACAATACTGAAAAACTTATACAAAGCAGCCCACTTGATTGGCACCCTAAAATTGTGTCTCACAAACTTGATTGTGTTTTTTGAGGAAGTAACCAAAAAGATTGATATGGGTAGAGAGGTTGACATTGTTTGTGAGGACTTTACTAAAGCCTTTGACATGGTTCCATATGGTAGACTAATTAGTAAAACTAAATCACGTGGAATTAAGGGTGAGCTTGCCAATTGGATAAAAAATAGGCTTGATCATAGTGTTGGGTTTTTTTTTAGGTTGGAGGCCTGTGACCAGTGGTGCTCTGCAGTGATTGGTGCTAGGTCCACTGCTGTTTGACATTTATATAAAAGATTTGGATGAGAATATAGAAGGCATGGTTAGTAAGTTTGCAGATTACATTACAGATTCTCGGGATGGTGGGGCTGACATATGATGAAAGACTGAATCAACTGGGCTTGTACTTGCTGAAATTTAGAAGAATAAGGAGGAATCTCATAGAAACATATAAAATCCTGATTGGACTGGACAACTAGATTAGTGAAGAATGTTCCTGATGTTGGGGAAGATCAGATCTCAGGGTCACAGTCTAAGAATAAGGGGTAAAACATTCAGGATTGAAATGAAGAATTTCTTCAATCAGGATTGTGAACCTGTGGAATTCTTTCCCACAGAAAGTTATTGGGGCCATTTTGTTAGGTATATTCAAGAGGGAGCTGGGCATGGCCCTTGCAGCTAAAGGAATCAAGGGATGTGGAGAGAAAGTGGGAATAGGAGACTAAAATTGCATGATCAGCCATAGTTAAAAATCATACAATACCAGGTTATATTGTATATTCCTTAGGATGAGGGAGTTCAAAACTAGATGCATATTTTTAAGGTGCGAGGAGAAAAATTTAAGAAGAACCTGAAGGCGACCTTTTTTTAACACAGAGGGTGATTCGTGTGTGGAATGAACTGCCAGAGGAAGTGGTGGATGCAGGTACAGTTGCAAACTCTAAATGACATTTGGATAAGTACATGAACAGGAAAGGTTTGGAAAGATTTGGAAAGATATAGACCAAACATAGGCATGTGCAACTAGTTTCGTTTGGAAACATGGTTGGTGTGGATTGAATCAAAGTATCTGTTTCTATGTTATATGACCTTATGACTCTATCCACCTCTTTCAACATTGTTTTGGTGGTGAAGGAAGTCAAATGATGATTGTTGTAACAACCCATCTGGTTCAGTAATGTCCTAAGGCTCACTAAAAAGTAGCAGCAGTATGTGCTATCTTGGCAATTAGATACAAAATTGGCTTGACTGTAGAGACAGAGGGTGGTGTGGAGGATTTAGTTTTGGACTAGAGGATTGTGACCAGTGGTGCGCCACAGGGATTGGTGCTGGGTCCACTGCTGTTTGACATTTATATAAACAATTTGGATGAGAGTGCCGGAAGCATGGTTAGTAAGTTTGCAGATTACATCAAAATTGGTGATTACCTCAAATCATCAAGCTCCTTCAACAACATGTTCCAAATCCACGATCTCTACCATTTCAAAGATGTTGGCTGTCCATCACAGAGAGTCATAGAGTAACACAGCATGCAACCAAGTCCTTCAGCCCAAACTGGTCCATGCTGACCATGGTGCTCACTCGGCTACTTCCAATTGCCCGCACTTCGTCTATATCCCTCCAAACCCTTCCCATCCCTGTACTTATCCAAATGTTTTTTAAATGCTGCTACTGTAGCTGCCTCAACCTTTTTCTCTGGAAGCCCATTCCATTTAGGCACCACTCTCTGCGTGAAGAAGTTTCCTCCCACAAACCAAAGATGTACAGGACAGGTGAATTGGCGAAGCTAAATTGCCCATAGTATAAGGTGCATTAATCAGGGTTAAATATAGAGTAGGGGAATAGATCTGGGTGGGTTACCCTTTGGAGGATCACTGTGGACTTGTTGGGCCGAAGGGCCTGTTTCCATATTGTATGGGATCTAATCTAAAAAGAACCTCTCCCTGAAACTCAGGCCTACTAGTCCTGACAACATCCTCGTAAATCATCTTTGCATTCTTTCCAGTATAACTATGTCTTTCCTATAATAGGATAACCAAAACTATACACAATACTCCAGGTGCAGCATCACCAATAACATACAACTGTAACGTAATGTCCCACTTCCTTTACTCAATGCTTCGAGCAATTAAGGCCAGTGTGCTAAATGCTTACTTCATCACCCTGTCTACCTGTGATGCTACTTTCAAAGAACTATATACTTGTACTCCTTGGTTCCACAACACTCTTCAGGATCTTACTATTTATAATATAAGTCCTACCGTGGTTTGACGTTCTAAAGTGGCAACACTTCACACTTATCCAAATTGAATTGCATTTGCTAAACCTCATACCACTTCCCCATCTGATCAAGATCCCGCTGTAATTTTTGATAACTTTCCTCTCTATCAATGATACCTCCTAATTTTGTATTGTTCACAAACTTACTAATCATTCCTCGTACATTCACATCCAGATCATTTATGTAAATAACAAAGGTCGTATCACTGACCCCTGTGGCACACCACTAGTCACAGGCCTCCAGTCCGAGAAATAACCTTCAACCATCACCCTCTGCTTCCTACCATCGAGCCAATTTTAAATCCAATTAGCTAGCTGTCCCTGGATTCCATGCGACCTAACCTTCGTGACTAGCTTGTTCTGTAGGACCTTGTCAAAGGCCTTACTAAAGTCCATATAGACAACATCCACTTCCCTACCCTCATCTATCCTCTTGGTTACCCCTTCAGAAAACTCTAAAAATTTTGTCAGACATGACTTCCTGTGCAGGGAGAAAGTGAGGACTGCAGGTGCTTGACATCAGAGCCGAAGAGTATGATGCTGGAAAAGCTCAGCTGGTCAGGCAGCATCCGAGGAGCAGGAGAGTAAATGTTTCGAGCTTAAGCTCTTCAACTCTTCCTGATGAAGAGCTTATGCTCAAAATGTCAACTCTCCTGCTCCTCAGATGCTGCCTGATTGGCTGTGCTTTTCCAGTACCACATGACTTCCTTTGCACAAATCCATGCTGACTATCCATAATCAGATATTGACTATCAAATGTTGGTTGATCCTGTCCCTCAGTATTCTCAGCAATAACTTGCCTACTAATAATGTCAGGCTCATTGTCTTGTCGTTCCCTGGTTTGTCTTTGCTGCCTTTCTTAAACAATGGAACAACATTAGCCACCCTCCAGTCTTCTGGAAATTCACCAGTGGCTAAAGGTGAAGCAAAAATCTCTACAAGGGCCTCTGTAATTTCTTCCCTAGCCTTCCACAATGTCCGAGGATGGACTTGATCGGCGCAGGGGATGTATCCACCTTCAGGCTGCAAACACCTTCTGTCTAATAATACATATGCAGTCCAAACCATTCCCACTTATTTACCTTATTTCCTCAGCATCCATGATTCTCTCCTCAGTAAACACTGAGGAGAAATATTCATTAAATGTCTCTCCCATTTCCTGTGGCTTCACACATAAACAGTCATGCTGATCTTTAAGGGGACCTATTCTGTTCCTAGCCACTGTTTTACTCTTAATATAGCTATAGAACCTCTTGGGATTATCTTTAACCAGGGTGACATGGGTGGCTCAGTGGTTAGCGTGACTCCCTCACAGCACCAGGGACCTGGGTTCAATTCCAACTTTGGGGAACTGTTTTGGAGTTTGTATGTTCTCCCGTTGTCTGTGTGGGTTTCTGCCGGATGCTGCGGTTTCCTCTCACAGTCCAAAGATGTGCAAGTTAGGCAGATTGGCCTTGCTAAATTGCCCATTGTCTTCAGAGATATGTAGGTTAGGCACATTAGCCATGGGAAATGCAAAGTTACAGGGATAGGTTGGTGGGCATAGGTCTAGGTGAGATACTCTTTGGAGAGTCAGTGTGGACCTCTTGGGCTGAATGGCCTGTGGGGATTGTATGATTATATAATATGATTCTATGATCTGCCAGATCCATCCCATACCCTATTTTTGCTCTTCTGATTTCCCTCTTAAATCACTTTTTATTGTCACCTATGGGTTCACTTGAGCTAATATCTTAAACTCAATATATGCCTTCTTTTTCCTGACCAGAGGCTTAATAGCCCTTGTCAGCCAAGGATCCCTAAACCTGCCAGTTTTTCCCTTCACCCTAACAGGGGCATACTGTCCCTGGTCTCTTGATATTACTCTTTTAAAAACCTCCCATATGCAGTCGGTCCTTTGTTTTCAAACAGGCTCACCTATCTGCTTCTCCAGTACTCGCTGCCTATTTGAGGGTCCATAATATAGTCCCAACAATGTGACTATCCCCTTCTTGTTCCTAGAATCTAACCATATGGCCTCATCTGATGACCCTTTAAGAATATCCTCTCTAAGCACTGTTATATCATGTTTTCCCTTTATTAAAAGGGCAACTCCCCCCTCCTCGCTTACATGTACTTCTGTTATTCCTGTTGCTTCTGTATCCTGGAATATTGAGCTGCCAGTCCTGCCCTTCTCTCAGCCATGCCACGGATAGGGTAAATAGATAGGGTCTTTTCCTTCGGGTGGGGGAGTCTTGTACTAGAAGGTATAGGTTTAGGTTGAGAGGGGAAATGTTTAAAAGGGACATAAGGGGCAATCTTTTCATGAGTGAATGGAATAGCTGCCAGAGGAAGTGATGGAGGCTGGCACAATTACAACATTTAAAAGGCATCCAGATAAGTATATGAATAAGAAGGGTTTAGAGGGATATCGGCCAAGTGCTGACAAATGGGGCTAGCTTAATTTAGAATATCTGGTCGGCATGGACAGGTTGGACTGAAGGGTCTGTTTCCATCACTATGTTTCTAAATGGATAGTCCCCAGAGCCAATTCATGCTCTGAGCTGAATTGCCTTACCAGTCAGGCCTCGTGTGTTAAAATAAATGCACTTTCAACCAGAACCCATTTCCCTCCCTTTACTGTGCCCCAGCTATCCTGAAGAGTAAACTTGCTCTTGATGGTTATTTTCCCCTGACTTCCCAATGGCCCTTCTCTTATTCGGAGTCCCATCCCCTCCGGTCAAACTAGTTTAAATCCTCCTGGGTAACACTGGCGAATTTACCCACAAGGATATTGGTTTCCCCCTCTGGTCCAAGTGTAGCCCATCCCCCCGTGCAAATTCCCCTCAAAGTCTCACATCATCTTGACATCGGAACTGTACCACCTTTCCTTCACTGTCATTGGATCAAATCCTGAAACTTCCTTTTTAAAAGCCCAGGTATTCCAAACCCACCTGGATTGCAATGTTTCAAGAATGGCAGATCGGCACCACTTTTACAATGATAAGCAGGGATGGGCAAATGTGTTAGCCTACCAGTGATATCCATATTTCATAAATATTTAATTTAAAAAGGATTCAACTGTATTCAGGCAACAGAAGCATTCATTGAATTTATGATGGCTCTAATGCCTCGGGTTGTGTATCATCTTTCAGTTGATCAGTGTGGCTTTTTAAGGAGTGTCAAAACCAGATATAAATAGAATGGCTGTCACTTCCTGACAATCAGAGATTGAGTGGAGGTGTACCATGGCTACAATGAAAGCAAACACTGATTCAGTGGGTGGTATGGATTTTATTTTTGCAGACTACAAGTTTATTAATATTGCTAATATCCTGGGCTGCATCCTGAAAAAAGGTAAGGAAGTTGAATAACACATCCAGCACCAGATGAGTTTGGAGACTAGATTGCAGGTCCTGCTTAAAAAGGTTTAAAGTTCTGTTGCAGCCTCCCTGGCGATGCACAGCCTCATGGCTCTGTTTAACATAACAGTTGAGGGAGTGGAAGCAGGGAGTCATAGAGCAGAAACAAAAAATGGAAAGTAGAGAGACTCAGAACTATGGCACTTTTGCCCATATTAATTAAAAAGTAGTCAAGCAAGTGTGACCTGGCAATTCTTTTGCATCTTGTGTCTCAACAATCTTTTCAAGATTTGATCCATCTCTATAAGGCAGAAAATAAGTCTAAGGCCCAGAGCCTGCGTGGCATCCATTCAGGCTCCACCATAGCTGCAAACATTTCTTCAGCATAGATTGCAGAATGCTGTTGCTATGAGAAGTGGTGCCATGTAGACTAGTAGTAGACTCCTATGCTTTCATCTCTTAGCTCCAGAACAGAGTGTGGAATGTTTTTCAGTCCCTGGTGAGCTGCTAAGCTGTCCTTACCACCACTTGCTGCTGCTCTTTAATTGTGCTGGATATTTCATTCATCTGCAGACCCACAAACCTCTCTACCTCAATTTGTGTGGCACTTTCTGTGCTGATGCTTAGAAGCTAATGAGTTAATGATGATGCCACATCAAAACAAATCTCCTAATGTGTTTTGTTCTGAAAGATTGGACAATAGCAGATGGAATGCATTGTAATATACTTTAACGTAATTAATACACGAGTGCATTTTTTTCTGGAATTCATACAGGGTTGGTAACTGTAGAGGGTCTTTCTGCAGAAGTTCCCCACCCCCAAAAGCCCTGCACTCTCATCTCTGGCGAGCCCCCTTATTTCCAGTGCTCATTTCTCCAGCTTGGCAAGGCAAAGTTTGTAAAGAGGGTGCAAATTATTACTCATCTCCTACAAACAAGAAGTCCATGTATTGGAGTTTCATCTTGTGCGAATGTTGAAAGTGAGTAGAAACAAATAGAATTAAGTTAGGAGTTCTTGTGTTTGAACATTGCTAAAATGAGACAAGAAGTTTTTGTCTTGCATGCATCAAATGTAGGATGTGCGAATCAGAATTGACAGCGTGCAGAGGGGTTGTTGGTCACTTTGGTATCGTCGACATGGAAGAATAGCAAAATCATTTAACTGTCAACCTTAATTCTCAAAATAAGGTTCGTTCCTTCACTACAATTTACTAAAATGTCCCTCCACTGGTATAGGGAGAAGGATTGGTGACAGTATTCATAGGTATCTAGGCCTGAACATCACTTTTATAAAAAAGAGACAATGGTACAAATCTGACTCCATTCACAGAGAGACCTGCAGTGAGAAGAATCTGAAGTGAAAGGAGCAGAGAAAATTCTGCAAAAACAGTGAGTTGCCACTTTAACTGCACACAGCTTTTAGCCAGAGGCAAATAGTCGGCCAGTAGCTGAAAAGCATTTAAATGGACATCATTTAGCACAGGCTCATGGAATCTGAAATAACAAGCAGCTGCACTCTGAGGTAAAAGGGCTGTCAGACCTGGATAGAAAAGTGCTGAAGAAGCTAATGTGGGCTGCAGATAGGCACACTTGGGCAGTATGGGAGTAGATCCAAGTTACAATCTGACTGTGAAGCAGACAACATCAGGCTCCAGCTGTATGTTAAGGCAACTAGTAGAAAGCTTATTGAACTTCAGCTTCCCGACCCAGGAATTTGAATAAAGGAGCACTTATTAAAATGAGCCTTGCTACCATTGTGAACAACATAACAACAAGCTGCAAAGAAAATCTTATGAAGTTGGAATTTAAAATTTTATTCAAACCGGCAACATCAGGACCAAAATCAAGAACAATAAGTCAAAGGTAGAGAAATATTTAAACTGACCACTAAATTGAATGCAAAAAGAAGCTTTATTCAAATTCATAATATTTTCGATACAATAAGCCTCAGTCTGCAAT
The DNA here is from genome assembly GCF_047496795.1 of Chiloscyllium punctatum. Classification (NCBI taxonomy): domain Eukaryota; kingdom Metazoa; phylum Chordata; class Chondrichthyes; order Orectolobiformes; family Hemiscylliidae; genus Chiloscyllium; species Chiloscyllium punctatum. Next base: position 42,768,160 of record NC_092750.1, on the reverse strand, counting down.
TTGAGAGGGAGAGGGTACAATCGGAAGTGACAATATTTCTGTTGAATAAAGGGAACTATGGAGCTATGAGGGAGGAGCTGGCCAAAGTTCAATGGTGCAATACCTTAGCAGGGATGACAGTGGAGGAACAATGGCGGAAATTTCTGTGTATAATGCAGAAGTTGCAGGATCACTTCATTCCAAAAAGGAAGAAAGATCCTAGGAAGAGGCGTGGGTGGCCGTGGCTGACGAGGGAAGTTAAGAAACATATAAAGTTAAAAGAGAAAAAGTATAACATAGTAAAGATAAGTGGGAAAACGGAGGACTGGGAAGCTTTTAAAGAACAACAAAAGATTACTAAGAAGGAAATACACAGAGAAAAAATGAGGTACAAAGGTAAACTGGCCAATAATATAAAGGAGGATAGTAAAAGTTTTTTTAGGTATGTGAAAGGCAAAAAAATGGTTAAGACTAAAATTGGGCCCTCGAAGACAGAAACAGGGGAATATATTACAGGAACAAAGAAATGGCAGAAGAATTGAATTGGTACTTCAGATCTGTGTTCACTGGGAAAGACACAAGCAATCTCCCTGAGGTAACAGTGGCTGAAGGACCTGAACTGAAGGGAATTTATATTTGCCAGGAATTGGTGTTGGAGAGACTGTTAGGTCTGAAGGTTGATAAGTCCCCGGAGCCTGATGGTCTACTTCCCAGGGTACTGAAGGAGGTTGCTCGAGAAATCGTGGATGCGCTGGTGATTATTTTCCAGAGTTCGATAGATTCGGGATCAGTTCCTGCGGATTGGAGGGTGGCTAATGTTATACCACTTTTTAAGAAAGGTGGGAGAGAGAAAGCAGGAAATTATAGACCAGTTAGTCTGACCTCAGTGGTGGAAAGATGCTGGAGTCTATTATAAAGGATGAAATTATGACACATCTGAACAGTAGTAACAGGATAGGTCAGAGTCAGCATGGATTTATGAAGGGGAAATCATGCTTGACTAATCTTCTGGAATTTTTTGAGGATGTAACTCTGAAGATGGACGAGAGAGATCCAGTAGATGTAGTGTACCTGGACTTTCAGAAAGCTTTTGATAAAGTCCCACATAGGAGGTTAGTGAGCAAAATTAGGGCGCATGGTTTTAGGGGCAAAGTACTAACTTGGATTGAAAGTTGGTTGGCTGATAGGAAACAAAGAGTAGTGATAAATGGCTCCATTTCGGAATGGCAGGCAGTGACCAGTGAGGTACCGCAGGGATCAGTACTGGGACTGCAGCTTTTTTACAATATATGCTAATGATATAGAAGATGGTATTAGTAATAACATTATCAAATTTGCAGATGATACTAAGCTGGGTGGCAGGGTGAAATGTGATGAGGATGTTAGGAGATAACAGGGTGACCTGGACAAGTTAGGTGAGTGGTCAGATGCATTGCAGATGCAGTTTAATATGGATAAATGTATGGTTATCCACTTTGGTGGCAAGAACAGGAAGGCAGATTACTACCTAAATGGAATCAATTTAGATAAAGGGGCAGTACAGAGAGATCTGGGGTGTTCTTGTACACCAGTCAATGAAGGTAAGCATGCAGGTACAGCAGGTAGTGAAGAAGGCTAATAGCATGCTGGCCTTCATAGGGATTGAGTATAGAAGCAAAGAGGTTCTTCTGCAGCTGTACAGGGCCCTGGTGAGACCACACCTGGAGTACTGTGTGCAGTTCTGGTCTCCAAATTTGAGGAAAGACATTCTGGCTATTGAGGGAATGCAGCGTAGGTTCATGAAGTCAATTCCTGGATTGGTGGGATTACCTTAGACTGAAAGACTGGAGTGACTGGGCTTGTATACCCTTGAGTTTAGAAGACTGAGAGGGGATATGATTGAGACATATAAGATTATTAAAGGATTGGACACTCGGGAGGCAGGAAACATGTTTCCGCTGGTGGGTGAGTGCCAAACCAGAGGACACAGCTTAAAAATACGGGGTAGACCATTTAGGACAGAGATGAGGAGAAACTTCTTCACCCAGAGAGTGGTGACTGTGTGGAATGCTCTGCCCAAGAGGGCAGTGGAGGCCCAGTCTCTGGATTCATTTAAGAAAGAGTTGGATATGGCTCTCAAGGATTGTGAAATCAAGGGTTATAGAGATAAGGCAGGAACAGGATACTGATTAAGGATGATCAGCCATGATCATATTGAATGGTGGTGCAGGCTCGAAGGGCAGAATGGCCTACTCCTGCACCTATTGTCTATTGTCTAAACCTCAGGGAGCAAAGGGACAAATTGCCCCAACAAGAATGTGAACCTTACATTTTGTTCCAAATGGCAGGAAACAACCCGAGGAGATGCACAAAAGTGAGAATCCTCCATTTTGATTCAGAAAAATGGGAAGGTTATACTAATGCTACATGATAAAGTATTTAATGGAATCTGCAAGCTTTGAAGTATGTAAAAGAATATTAAAAGTTTAATTAGAAGGATGCAGCTATAGTACACAATTGTAAAGCTGGTAACCATTTTAAAAATGCAAATGCACGACAAAAAATTGGATTTCAGAGTAAATCAATAGAGCAACCGGTAAACACAATTTGAAGCACAATTTTAAAATTTAATAGAGTTCAATATTGGTAGAGAATTAACAACTACTGCTAAATAAAAAAGCTGTAAAGGCTTTACAATAATTTAAAAATATTCTCAAATCCAAGAAGACAAACATAGAAATCAGATTTAAAATGAATTGAAATTAAATGTATGTATTAAAATACTTGTACAGCAGTACGATTAATCAATACACCAAGAATGGGAGATTAAAAAAGCACAAAGTCCTCCAGCAGTAGGATGAGCAGAAAGAAGCACAGAAAACAGCAGCCAGCTGTAGGTCTAGTATTACAGGATATTGAAGAGCAGAATAAATTCCTCTTAAATTTTAACAGATGCATTTTTGCATCTGATGATTTTTATTGTTTTGTAGTATTAGAATCACAAGAAACACAAGGCAAATACTGTGGTGTTTATATCGTGGTTAATGGCATGGAAATTTACTTTATTTGCAATCAAGGATCTTCAAGGTACAGTTTTCTGATTCTGCAGACTGCCTAAGACATAAGAAACAGGAGCCCTTCAAGTTTACACTACCATTCAATAGGATCAAGGCTGACAGGTTTGAATTTTGAATTTCACATTCGCATTGTTACGACCTACTTGACCAGGTGTGGTGATTCTCAAGCCCCATTACTCCCTCATAAAAGTTTAATGTTTTAATAAAAATTTGCAAAGTCTCCAACGCACCTGTCTAATGGAATTAGGCTAATGGAAAACACAAACCAGATTCCCATATGTAACAAGAACTACTGTTTATTACAATTAAATATGTTCGAGCTGTAGGTAAACAAAACTATGAACTATCGTAGAACTAGTAGTTGAAACTCTAATCCCCTTTTAAAACTTTTATAATGACACAAAAAAGAATGGTGTTAATGTTTGGAGGAAAGAAACACTGGGGCAACACAGTTCAAAATCACCAATCCTCAGGATTTGATAAGATATTCCTTTTGCTTTCCTTTCTTGTCTCTTGTCCCTTTTCTGGATTCTTGCACTTCTTTGCAGGAGGCACAGGGTGATTGACACACAAACTGTTAAGTCACTTACCTCATTGAAACATACATAATATTGAGAGACCTGAATAGGGTAACATGCAGAAGATGTTTCCGCTAGTGGGAGAAACTAGAAACCAAGGGCACAGCCTGAGAGTGAAGGGATGACACTTTGGAAGTGAAATAAGGAGGAATTTCTTCTGCCAAAGTCTGGTGAATCTGTGTAACTTATTGCTGCAGAAGGCTTTGGTGGCCAAGTCATTGAGTATATTTCAGACAAAGATGGATAGGTTGTTGATTAGTAAGGGAATCAAGGATTACAGAGAAATAGAGGTTGAGATACATATCAGCCGTGATCAAATGATGGAGCAGACTCATTGGGCCAATTTGCCTAATTCTGCTTCTGTATCTTATGGTCTTGGTTACTGGTTCAAGGTGACAGCTTACAACAAGTGATGCAAGAAAATTACTTGCTTTCTTCTGGCTACATATATTTTTGCTGTAGATGATTAGAGACATAAGAACTACTCTCTCAGCAGCCCAGGTGCTTCTGAACTTCTGTTGTAAATAAATAAGTTGTTCATCCCCCTAGGAGGCAATCAGTGTTATCAAGCTGAGACTTTTGGGATCCACAACTGGTTGTAGTTGCACAAACCAATCAAAAATCTGTTACTGGCTGAATTTCACTCTGCGTGCTGCATCATCTTATCTCTCTGTTGGCTGAGCAAGGGTTAAAATACCACAGTAACCTCAAATGAATTCAAAGACTAAAGGCTGAAAAAAAAGGCTGCAGAGATTAGGTGCGTTGGTGTCTGCAGGGTGGTGCTGTAGAACAATTAATATCACTGATAACGTTGGTTTGATAACAATACCAGCCACAGAACACAAAGCAACAGAGGGTGTCCACAACTTCCAGCATCTTGTGAGACATTAATTGCATGTACAGTGTCCAGTATGTGATACTAAAGATTAAATTACTTCTTTCATTAATTGAATTGTGTTCCCTAAGGGACGTATGAGATCAAAGGTCCTCTAGATAAGATAATGGACCACCAACAATACCAACACCAAGTCAACAATCAACCAACTCCTTGGTGCAAGAGATTCGTGAGAATAAAGAACCTCCAGAGGAGGAATAAAAGAATTAAGAACATCAAAGTCAGTAATCCTCAAGTTGATAACTTACCAATCTTTTGAGTCTAGAATGAATGACTTCCGAAAGAATTGTCAAGCAACCAGTTCACTTGATTTTGTGAAGTCGGACACTTAGAGGGGAGTAGGGGGAAATGCAATATATTAGTTAAATAATTTTACAATGACACAAAGAGAAAAATCTTGGAGCTGTGATGAGGAAAGGCAACAGTGTATAAAGTAATTGACCTGTATGTAATTCTGAGTTAAGCTGAATCTTCGCATACTCTGATATATATAGCAGTCACTAGATGGAGCACAGAGCAATCCTGAAGTGTCTTGGAATGTTCTGGATAGTTATAATTCGACAGCTTTGTCATCTTCTCATGTTACTATCAGTACAATGTAACCTCTATATAGTTACCAAGATGGAATAAGATTAACAATTCACCAAGGGTAAGGGCCCCTTTGGTTAAGATGTATTTAGTATTCATTGTTTTTTGCAAATTACCAGAAAATCCACTAACATGGGAAGAAAAAGAATGCTGCTACCAATATATCTAATGTACCCAGACATTATTATGTCACATTTTAAAGTTCTGCAATATTTCAAGTTTATATTAATTTACATTGCAGGAGTAGGCCATTCAGCTTATTGAGCCTTCACCATTTAATTTGATCATGGCTGATCAAATAATTAAAGTCATTTATCCACAATATCCCAAAAACCTTTTATACCATACTTAATCAGAATTCTATCAATGTCTACTTGAAGACTGACCTTCCACAGCTCTCTGAGGTAGAGAATTCCAATAAATTCCTTCGCAACCCTCTGAGTAAACAAATTTCTCCTAATCTTAACCTTAAATGGCATCCCCCACTTCTAAAATTGCATCCCCTGTTTCTGACTCCTCTACAAGGAGAAGTATCTGGCCTACCTCTACCCTGTACCTTCTTTTAAATGTTTTATACATTTCAAAGGAACATAGAAAATAGGAGCAAGCGTGCATTATTCGACCTTTTGAGTCTGCTCCTCAGTTCAGTAAGATCATGACTGACTTGATCGTTCTCAGCTCCAGTTTTCTGCATGTTTTCCCCATTACATTTGATTCCTTTACTGATTAAAAAATGTCTGCCTCAACCTGGAATATATTTATTCACTCATCCTCAATATCTCTAAACTGTAAATAATTTGGTAGATTCACTACCCTCTAAGAGAAGAAATTCCTCCTCAACTCTGCTACAACTGGATCACCCTTTACTTGCAGATTATCCCCTCTGCTCCTGTACTTACCCACAGTGTAGAACAATCTCTCAGCATCTATTCCATCAAGTCCTCTAAGAACTTTATATGTTTCAATAAGTTCACCGCGGATTCTTCTGAATCCAGTGTGTACAGAAGCAACCTACTGAACTTCTCTTTAGAAGACAATTCATTCATACCCAGGGTCAACCTAGTAAACCTTCTCTGCATGCCACTGATGCCAGTATATCATTCTTTAGATAGAAAGACAAAAACTGTTTGCAGTATTCTAAGTGTAGCCTAACTAATGCCTTGTAAAGTTTTGAAACTTTGAAATAAAGGCAAACATTCCATTTGCCTTCCCTATGGCCTGCTGAGCTTTCTGCAGTTTTTCTCCATTTGAATGATATTCAGCTCCTCATTCGTCCTGCCAAAGTGCATAGCATGACATTTTCCCACATTATATTCCATCTATCCTCAAACACAAATCCTTCAGCACCTTCCTCCTTGTGCCACAGAGTTGAATGTGGAGAACTGCTCACTTTAGAGACAGCTGCAAAAAAAAACTGGTGCAAGTTACCTTTAAGCAGTTGTGAGCCAAGTGCTTACTTTATTCCAAGTGTTGGTCTGTATTGAAAACTGTTTAACACAAATATGTATTCATGGAATGCAAATATATTGCAAGTATGCACCTGGCGCAAACACATTATTGATTTTATCTCTGCATCTCAACCCATTGTCAGGTGATTAAACCTTAGCCTCCAAATTAAGTAAAGCATTCCACCAGCCACCTTTCCTGCCCTTGTGAGCTGTATAAGATCCCTCCCACACATCCCAAATATGCTGTGTTATTTTGCTTCCTCTTATTTTCCTTTCTCTAGCCTTTCATCATGAAGAAATAGAAACAAAAGTCAGTCTTTATGTAGCAACATTCCCAGTGCTTTATTGCATACCAGTTTCATACTTTTTAACCCAGAAACACCCAAGAGACCCCAAATTGATATCACTGACATGGTGACTTCCAATCATGCCACTCCTATAAGTTACTACTTCTGTTACTGATGATGAATTGGAGACAGACTGCTCACCAGTGTAAGAGCAAATTACTGAAGATTCTGGAATCTGTTCTGAAAACACAAAAATGCTAGAGTTTACAGTGGGTCAAGCAGCACTCATGGAGAGTAAGCAAGCTAACATTTTGAGTCCAGATGACTCTTCTTCAGAGCTGATGTGAAGTGTAGAGGGGGCAGTATTTATGCAATAGTGGGGATGGGGGGTGCTGGCTGAGAAAGTATATTTGTGGGACTCCAATACCCTTGATTGCTGACCTCACTGTAGAGATGCCAAAAACCTCAAAAGATTGCTGCACCGGCATTACTGCAGTGACAGCCCCTGTAACAGGACATAAAGAGACACATGCTTGGTCCATCAGAGGAGCTGCGGAATGTGGTGAGGTCTCTCATCACCATCTGTTACCCCCTTAGTCATTTTCTGGCATCCTTGATTGGCAGAGGGAAACTCCAAGTGCAGAACAGCTTCAATCCAGACTATTTGTCTTCTTGACAAAGCAGTTCTACAGACAATGGCATTTCTTTCTGTGCCCTATTCTTCTGTCCACTCTGGGTGATATCGCAAATGGTTCTCAGGGAGATTGGCTACTCTCTCAAAGAACAAGGTCATGTTTTTAAAGCACAACAACACTGTGAAGCACATGAAGTGAATAGCCCACTGCATTCTCATTCAACGACTCTGTAATACCTCAGGAACTCTTGATATTTGAACACATCTCTCTCACTGATTCTCTAAGTTTTGTAATCCCTGACATCTTTGCTGTACTGCCCTCCAGCATCACAGGAGACTCCTCAATGGTCTATTTTGTGGGTTACCTTGACAGGGAATAGGGACCTGGCAAGATGGCGGCGATTCTGTAGGACTGCTATGGACAGCTCTGCCTAACAGCCAAGGCATACTGGTGTTTTTTGCCATCCCTGGCCAACTTATGTGGTGGAATTATTAGTTTAAAACCTTACAGAACACACATTTGTTAATATTTGGGAGTGGGAAGGATGACAAAGGGAAAAGGATCAAGCAAACAGCAGCAGGGAGGACACTCCCCTGCAGCACCTACCACACCAGAGACTGCTGTAGAAACAGCAGCCTCTCCTGAACCCCCTGGAGACTTGACAGACTCACAGGAATTGGCTGTGGCGATGAAGAAACTTACCTTGAAAGTTGGGGCTGCGATTGAGGAGGTCCGTGGGGAGATTCGTGCCCAGGTCCAACCTATTGCATCCATGCTGCAGAAGCGTGAGCAGGAGATCCAGGGCCTTGGGGAGCGGCTGGAGGAGGTGGAGGGTTGAACTAAGGACTCTGAAGCTGCGCGAAGGAATCCTCATCCAGTCAGATCCAGGTGCTGGTACAAGAGGTGCGGGCCTTGCGAAACCATATTGACAACCTCAAAAATAGAAAATTGGCTGCCGAAGCTTTTGGGCCTTCACGTTGAGTCCAGCAGGCTACAGATTAAAAGGACTTATCGGGTTACAGTGCACAGGTCAGGCCCAGTGCCGCGACCCCGCTCAATCCTAGTGCACTTCCACTCATATAAGGACAAGCAAAAAGTCATAGAAGCTTCCAGATCCCTGGGAAAAGATCCACAGGCACTGCTGTACAAGGAGTCAAAACTTATGTTTTTCCAGGATTTCTCTGCAGCTGTAATTCGAAAGAGGAAGTCCTTCAATGAAATTAAAAAGAGGCTGAGGAACCTGGGTATCCAGTACTCCATGAGATACCCCACAGTGCTTCGTTTCAGCCACGAGGACTCAGTTTATACATTTGACTCAGCGGATAAAGCTAAAAATTTTGTGGACACTTTAAAATAGATGGATTGGCCTGAAGAATACGGTTAATGTTTGTTCTCTTTTCTATCTTTCTCCATGTTTTCTCTTTTTTTAATTCCTTTCTTCCTCCCTAATAATTTCCTTTTTGGAAAGGAGGGAAAAGACCTTGGAATAAGTTCCTTTTTTTAAATAATTGGATTTTCTGATGGGAATTTTTGTAAATGTTCTTTGTTGGCTCTCCCCCTTTTGTTTTATTTGTTCTGTGTCTCTTTTAGTCACAAGTAGGGGTAACATGAAGCCAGGGATGGGTGGAGTGCTCATCCTGACTTTGTCTTTTTTCTGTTGATTTAAGGATCATCTCCTTGTTTTTTTTCTGACCTAAGGCTGGGGCACAGTCCGGGTTTGAAGGAGCTGTGAAGGAGGGGATGGGTAGGGTGAGTGCCCCCTATGGGCAGAGGGAAGAGTTTTCTTTGTAGTTTTTTGGTAGTAATAGTTGTTTATAGTTATGATAGAGTAGTTTTTGTATATATAGATTTTCTATTCTGAGTCTTTATTTACTTATGCTCGGTGATTTGTAAGCAGGGTTCTCCCTCCGAGGGGTTCAAGGGTCTCTGAAAGGGGATATGGCTAAGTGATATTAAATGATGCACCAGGAACATTAAGGGAAGTCATTCACCTGTTAAAAGGAAAAAAGTGCTTTCTAGACAGGGAACAGAATATTTCTCTACGATGTCATCCCCACCAATAGGACCTCAAGATCTAATAAAGAGTCACCAGACTTGAAATGTAACTCAGCTTTCTTCCCACAGATGCAGCAGAGCTGCTGAGTTTCTCTGGCAATTTCTGTTTTTGTTTCAAATCTCGAATATCTGCAGTTCTTTGTTTAATTTAACATGCCTTTTGTTTTTTCCTTAGTTTTCTAACGCAGTTTTAAATATAGATATTGTAATGTTGAAAACCATGCCAAATAAGTTTGAGTAACGGTTTCTGTATACTCAAAAGTATATAGTTTATTCTAAATGTTTAAAAAAATAATTCTTGCAAAGAGCTAACTTTAAGGAACATTGCTCTAAATGCCGCATACAAATGTTATTACTTTCTTGCTCCAATTTGAATTTGAAATGTTTATGCCTGCACAGTTGTAGAACTTTCCTTTAGCAACTATCATCTTAACTCTTATCCTGCCAAAGAACTAACCCATATTGATAGCATTAGCAGATGATGTGACATGTATTTTAACAAATTAATTAGTTTTAATTATTAAGCTTTCTAACTGGGCACTGTTTTTCAAAAGCAGGAACCTAATGCTTAAAAAGCATCCCCATGCTGAGTGGATGCAAACCAGATGCCCATTGTCTTGTTTGAGTCTTTGTGCATTCTTGATCTAATGAATAGCAGGAAATTAGCAAAATCTGGCATAAATCCATAGACTAAGATAAACTATTCTCTTCTGTGCAGATATCTGATAGAAGGATATTAAAGCAGGAATATGTTCTTTGTTCTTGCAGTTTACTTTTCTAAATTTTGACAAATCTACCATACATACCTGTATTTATTCAAAATTGGTTGATAAGACATTCATTATTAAGCCATAGAACTGGTTACTTTTTGTCCTGTTTAAATTAATTCATGAAGAGCATAGTTTTGAAATTGAACAGCATTGAGCATGTCTATGCCAGCAGGGTGTCAGTTTTGAAACTCATGTGCCTTTGTGATTTTTACTTGATGTATGCGTTGCAGTAGCAAGTCACTTCGCATTTGTGCTTAGTCTAGCTATTCAATGTTTTGCTAATTGAATTGATTGTTCCTGGCAGGCTGTTTCCCTGACAGCATAACCAACTTAGCTCTGACAGCTTTAACAACCTGACTAGTCCCTGACCTTCCTAGGTTGTGCAACATGTATAGGGCTATAAACCACAAAAGGCATACACGCAAGAATATAAAAAAAGCTTGAATGCTGTCAGCTACTGCCAGAGGCTGGTTGCCAAATATGTGTTTATAGTTAAGTATCCAAGCCTTGCAGCTTGACAGTGATCATTTCAGTAGTTTCCCTAAGGCAGGGTGAGCTTATGAATGGCTATTTTACTTTTCACAGAAAGATCTGTCTTCACTGCAAGTGCCCACGTGAGGAACACATCGTGACGGTGATGCCTTTAGAAATGGAGAAAACGGTGAACAAACTTATGTATGATTTTCAGAGGAACTCCACATCTGATGATGATTCTGGTTGTGCTTTGGAGGAATATGCTTGGGTTCCTCCTGGTTTGAAGCCTGAACAGGTAGTGTTATTTTGTTGCTAAATTTACCATTTTAAATATTTTCTACCATACCTAATTGATGTACAGCAGAAACCTATTTCTTTTAATCAGATGCCAGTATGCCGTTTGACTACTTTGGTTACTTTATGCAAGAAAATTTGATCTATTTGTTGATACTAAATGAACATTACTTCTGAGAAATAAAGTCTCATTCTCCCTATTTAGAATAGATTCATGACAGCTTTGTGTTCCAGACCCAAAAGCATTTGACAAACGGCACATAGCAGCCAAATTCTATACACTTAAGAAACAATATTCACAATTACTGCCAACCACCCACCTCAGGATCAACTGAATAGATGTCCAGGAATATATTTTGTACATCCCAGTTATCATTTCCTCTTTTATTTTGTTATTTATCTTTCATGTTAATAAGCTAATCTGCACTTAGCAACCAAAGTTTGAAAGTGGAAATCAGCTTTGAAGCAATAAGAGATCATTTTGGCAGGAAAATTATTGTAATATCAGTTTTTAGAAACCCTCTTGGAAAAATTGAATGCCTTTATTTAATGGTTGACCAAAACCTTAGTCTTTAAAGCAATGGGTGTGACAGCATTTATTAGCATTTACACTGCAGGATTTTCACAGTTCTTCCTCAAAATTTATCGAAGGAAAATAGCAGAACCCCTCAAATTCTAGCCCATACTTTCCTATTTCAAAGGATCATTTTTTAAAAGGATTTCCACTCTGTTGAATATAACATTTTACAGGAATAGGTTAAAAGTTACTAAAAATTTCTGTAATAAATTGGTAAAAGCAAAGGATTGGGAATGTGAGTCATAATATGAGAAAGCGCCAAGGACATGAAAAGCTTTCTCACTCATTCAACCGACAGAATGGCATGTGGGCTTTAAAGCTAGTGTAGGGGTATAGTGCAGTTGGTATGGAATAAAAATTCTTTTTGCTATCAATGTAAATTTTATGATCTATTTTAACTGATAAGCCTCTCAGTTAATCTACATACTGACTTTCTCTAATACTTTATCTGGTAGATCATTCCTAACATTTATCGTTTTTTGAGTAAGAAATTTTCTGTAAGATTTGTTATAATTTATTTTCACTAGTTTCAATTATTACTGTCATATTCCACTGTATAATTAGTTCACTTTATGTGCAACGATATGCATTATTGTTATGATTCCCATAGAGACCGATAGCTTTTGAAAAGAATTGAATATCCAGTGATTGATTGAAAGAACCTCATATGATTTCAAATTTATGGTAGTTTGCTATAGCTATCAAACGCAAACAGCATTGAGTAAACAGCCTTCAGCAAGTTACTTATACTGTAAATTCTAAATCTTTACAAACTCAAAACCCTTCAATCTGAGCATGAATACCAATGCACATTCTGTAGCTTGAGCAATGAAGTGAGCATTTACTGCTTCAGGTGAAGGGCTGTCTAACTCTGTCTTCCTTTCTTCATATATAAGGAGCAAGAGGGTAACTAGAGAAAGGGTTGGCCCACTCAAAGAAGAAAAGTTATATGTGGAGTCAGAGAAAATGGGTGCAATTGTAAATGAGTACTTTGCATCGGTGTTCACCGAGGAGAGGGACATGACGGATGTTGAGGTTAGGGATAGATCTTTGAGTACTCTAAGTCAAGTCGGCATAAAGAAGGAGGATGTTTTGGGTATTCTAAAAGGCATTAGGGTAGACAAGTCCCCACGTCCGGATGAGATCTACACCAGGTTACTGAGGGAAATGAGAGAGGAAATAGCTGGGGCTTTAACAGATATCTTTGCAGCACCCTTGAACACGGGTGAGGTCCCGGAAGACTGGAAAATTGCTAATGTTGTCCCCTTGTTTAAGAAGGGTAGCAGGGATACTTCAGGTAATTATAGACCGGTGAGTCTGACATCAGTGGTAGAGAAGTTGCTGGTGAAGATACTGAGGGATAGGATCTATTCCCATTTGGAAGAAAATGGGTTTATCAGTAATAGGCAGCATGGTCTTGTGCGGGAAAGTCATGTCTTACAAACCTAATAGAATTTGTTGAGGAGGTTACAAAGTTGATTGGGCCAAGGGCTGTGGATGTCATATACGTGGACTTTAGTAAGGCGTTTGATAAGGTTCCCCATGGTAAACTGACGGAGAAGGTGAAGTTGCATGGAGTTCAAGGTGTACTAGCTAGATGAATAGAGAACTGGAGACAGACCGTATTAGTGGAAGGGAGAGCTGTGACCAGTGGTGTTCCACAGGGATCTGTGCTGGGACCACTGTTGCTTGTGATATATATAAATGATTTGGAGGAAGGTGTCGGTCGCCTGTTTAGTAAATTTCCAGGTGACCCCAAGATTGGTAGAGTAGCAGATAGTGAAGGGGACTGTCAGAGAATACAGCAGAATAGATAGATTGGAGAGATGGGCAGAGAAATAGCAGATGGAGTTAAATCTGGGCAAATGCAAGGTGATGCATTTTGGAAGATCCAATTCCAGAATGAACTATACAGTAAATGGAAATGTCCTGGGGAAAACTGACATTCGGAGAGATCTGGGTATTCAGGTCCATTGTTCCCTGAAGGTGGTAACGCAGGTCAGTAAAGAAGACATACAGCATGCTTTCATTCATTAGATGGGGTTTTGAGTACAAGAGTTGGCAAGTCATGTTACAGTTATATAAGAGTTTGGTTCGGCCACATTTGAAATACTGCGTACAGTTCTGGTCGCCACATTACTAAAAGGATGTGGATGCTTTGGAGAGGATGTAGAGAAGGGTCACCAGGATGTTGCCTGCTATGAAGGGCACTAGATATGAAGAGAGGTTGAATAGGTTAGAATTACTTTCATTAGAAAGTCAAAGGTTGAGGGGAGACCTGATTGAGGTCTACAAAATTGTGAGAGGTGTAGACAGAATGGATAGCAAGAAACTTTTTCCCAGAGTGCGGAAATCAATTACTCCTTAATTTAAGGTACAATGGAACAGAAAGGGAGTCATGTGACCCATTCCAAATTCTGGATAGCTTGATTGATATGGAGAAAATGAGGATCCCAAGCTTACTTATTGAAAGATGACCCAAGAGGGCGCGAGTTCAAAGTGAGAGGGGAAAGGTTTAGGGGAGATATGCTTGAAAAGTTCTTTACGCAGAGGGTGGTGGGGCCTGGAATGCTTTGCCAACAGAGATGGTAGAGGCAGGAACAATGGCATCATTAAAAGATGTATCCAGACAGATACATGAATGGGTAAGGAGCAAAGGGATACAGATCTTTAGAAAATAGGCAGCAGGTTTAGATAGATGAGTTGGATTGGCACAGGTTTGGAGGGCTGAAGGGCCTGATCCTGTTCTGTAATTTTCTTTGTTCTTCTGTCTGCCTCTCAGATTCTTGGAGGCTAACTTTTGTCAGTGATGTTCAATGCTAGCTTAGAATCTCCACAGCCTAACACTTCAGTGCCTTTCAATGGACTTGTCCCTTCACAAAACCTATCCCCATGGCTATGTGGATCACATGGACTTTGTGTATCCAGTTAGAAATGATCATTAGTTATCCTTTAGTGTCTCAATTTGTTCATCTTAGAATTAAACAGAATAATGTACAACTGCTTACAAAATATCATAACATCTCAGTATGAGATGTGGAGACAAACAATCTATCCACGGTCAGTACAGCTCCTCTAGCCATTGTCTACAGATGCACATATCTTGGGTCATCTTTCAATAAGTCAGCTTGGGATCTTCATTTTCTCCATATCAATCAAGCTATCCAGAATTTGGAATGGGTCACATGACTCCCTTTCTATTCCATTGTACCTTAAATTAAGGAGACTGTACAAAGTATGATCATTTTATAAAGTTCACATTCATGACATTTTAAAACATTTCTGTTAGTATCTGATGGTCCCTCCTAGCAAAACATCAAACCATACAAACTGATGACAGTGCCACCTCTCAGTGGTACTCTCTGGTTGACTACAAACATCACAAGCCGCTCTTGGCAGCTGATCAGAGTAGCAAAGTCCAACCATCCACAGAAAAAAATGAGCAACCCTCAACTGCTTGACGATAGGTCAGGGAGAATGTTGCGACTCGTTCCACAAGTGGAACATGAAGAACAGCTCGAACTGTGACTGTGGTCGCCCAAATCAGACTATTGCTCACATACGGAATTCCTATCCTAAGAACTCCATTGTTGTTAATGTTTCAATCATTTAGTCTCCCTCACTGAAACTATTGAATGGATTGTAAAACTTGATGCCAAATTCTTTCTTCTTCTTTGATGCAAAAAGTGTAGAGTCATTGAGATGTACAGCATGGAAACAGACCCTTCAGTCCAACTCGTCCGTGCCGACCAGATATCCCAACCCAGTCTAGTCCGACCTGCCAGCACCTGGCCCATATACCTCCAAACCCTTTCTATTCATATACCCATCTAGATGTCTTTTAAATATTGTAATTGTACCAGCCTCCACCACTTTCTCTGGCAGCTCATTCCATACATGTACCACCCTCTACGTGAAAATGTTGCCCCTTACGTCTCTTTTATATCTTTCCCCTCTCACCCAAAACCTAGTTCTGGATTCCCCGACCCCGGGGAAAAGACTTTACCTGTTTATCATATCCATGCCCCTCATGATTTTATAAACCTCTATAAAGTCACCCCTCAGCCTCCGACGCTCCAAGAAAACAGCCCTAACCTATTCAATCTCTCCCTATAGCTCAAATCCTCCAACCCTGGCAACATCCTTGTAAATCTTTTCTGAACTCTTTCAAGTTTCACAGCATCCTTCCGATAGGAAAGAGACCAGAATTGCATGCAATATTCCAACAGTCCCTAACCAATGTCCCGTACAGCCGCAACATGGCCTCTCAGCTCCTGTACTCAATCTTGGGTGGACAGATTGGACTGAAGGGTCTGTTCCATGCTGTACATCTCTATGACTCTATTAAGTATATAAGTCCTGCTAAGATTTGCTTTACTTTCCAAGAAAAGAAGATACCAAGCAGGCGACAAAAGGGAATCATGACTAAGGAGAGGGAAGCTTGGTTTCATAGGGAGTTTCTAGGATATTGATGAGATGACAGAGTTTTAGAAAGAATCCCACAAGATAGAGCATAGGGACCAATGGTTGAGCAAGAGATAGCAGACATATGAAGTAGCAAAAAGCATGGATGATGGGTACATAAGCACACAGCTAGAGAAGATCTCAGAATTAGGATGGAGATCATGACAGATGTGAAAATAAAAATTAGAATTTGAAAATTGATCTATTTAGGAAAGTCAGTGCAGTTTAGTAATAATTGAAATTATACTATGACATTTGATACTACTTGTGCCATCAAGGGTGGTACAGTGGCTCAGTGATTAGCACTGCTGCCTCACCATACCAGGGGCCTGGTTCGATTCTGCCCTCAGCAACTGTCTGTGTGGAGTTTGCACATTCTCCTTGTGTCTGCATGGGTGCTCTGGTTTCCTTTCACATTCCAAAGATATGTAGGTCAGGCAGATTAGCCATGCTAAATTGCCCATAGTGTCCAAGGATGTGCAGGCTAAGTGGGTTAGCCATGGGAAATGCAGGTTATAGAAAGAGGGTAAGGGGATGGGTCTGGGTGGGATGCTCTTCAGAGACCTGGTTTGGACTCAATGGGCTGAATGGCTTGCTTCCACACTATAGAGATTCTATGATACTGTGATTGTGTCTTAATGAGGCCTTTACTTCAATAGTCCAGCAAATAATCTGTTGAGTTCCCTTATGTTTTAACACTTTTTTTGGATACTGTCAAATGCAATTACTCCCTTCTGAAATATAGAAATTAAAATTGTTTACTACTCTGTTTTGACCAATATAACTTAAATGCCTCACTTTTACTTGTTTTTGATACCACCTGATGGTACTACTAGATGGGTCCAATCACAGAATGAAAACCGACCTGAAAGATCACAATTTAAAAAATTTTGTTAATATGGTCATTACTGAAACATAGTCATATGAGGATGCAGAATTTCTTTTAACAGGACAGAAATTTATTGCACAAAATACAAAAACAGTTGCCTAGATTTATGACATAATTATAAATATCTTAAAATATCCAG
This sequence comes from Chiloscyllium punctatum, assembly GCF_047496795.1. NCBI lineage: Eukaryota > Metazoa > Chordata > Chondrichthyes > Orectolobiformes > Hemiscylliidae > Chiloscyllium > Chiloscyllium punctatum. The sequence continues at coordinate 42,751,032 of NC_092750.1, read as the reverse complement.
TATACTGTTAACCTCAGTTCCACTTGCACATGCAATTCTATTAGAATTTTGAAAGCACTGGCTTGTAAAACACACAAAAATGATGAGCAGGAAAGGACCAGCCTATCTCTCCCCTTCCTCTGCCCCAAACCATTGGAATCTTCTTGGAATGGAAAGTGACAGAGTAAAATCTAGGGCTCCTGAGGGAAAATTATTCTGGAAACTTCTCTGAAATAATTAAAAGCAGTCCCTAAGATAACATAGACCAGTGTTATCTGTGAGTTCACTTACCTTCCATATCATATCATCTTATGCCAACTAGTTCATCTCTCTTTTGTAGAGATACATAACCCAAAGACCCACTGAAGGAACTCTACATTTTTCCAAGCTTTAAAGCATTGTAATGAATGTCTGAACTGACATTCTCAGGATAACTGAAACAGTCAATTCTGAATATCGATACTATTTTATGTAGAAGAGCATGTTATCCATGGGCTAATAACTCTAATGCATCCAGTCTGATAAAATTAGCAATTATTATCTTTTAAAAATGAAGACCTATTATCAATAATTGATGTATGATGTCAAAAGATTGCCGACTTAGACTAGAACTCCTCCATAGTTCTCAAACGTTGAGCTGGTATAAACCATGTCACTGCCAGAACTGTGCCCTCGGGTCCTAGTGTCTCCTACTCGTAAGCCCATCGTCTCTACATCCACTCTTTCCAGGCCTCTCAGTATTTTGAGAGTTTCAATGAGATTTCTCCTCATTCTTCTTAACCTCACCCAGAGTCCTCAACTGCTCCTTATATGACAAGCTCTTCATCCACAGAATGCAAACCTTCACTAGACTCCCTCTGATGCTATCACATCTTTCCTTAGATACAGACCCAAAATTGCTCACAATATTCCAAATGTGGTCTGACCAGAGCCTTATACAGTTTTAGAACTGCATCTCTGCTCTTGCAGGCAGAGTCAAGATTAGAGTGGTGCTGGAAAAGCACAGCAGGTCAGGCAAATTCTGAGGACCAGGAAAATTGACGATTCAGGCAAAACCCCTTCATCAGGAAGCCACCACTCTAACCTTGACTCTCTGCTCTTGCATTCTAGCCTTCTCAAAATGCTAACATTCCATTTGCCTTCCAAACTGGCAACTGAACCTGCTTGTTAACCTTAAAGGAATCTTGAACTAAAATACATGGGTTTCTTTATGGTTCAAATTTCTGAAGCCTTTCCCCATTTAAAAAATAGTCTACACTTCTATTCTTCCTGCCAAAGTGCATAACCACACACTTTCCCATATTGTATTCAAACTGCCACTTTATTGCCCACCCTCCTAGTCTGTCCCTCTGCAGCCTCCCTGCTTTTTCAACGCTACCTGTCCTTCTACCCATCTTTCTGTCATCTGCAAACGTTGCAGCAATGCCCTCATTTCCTTTGTCCAGATCATTAATGTATAATGTGAGTAGTTGTGGTGCCAACCAGACACACTAATTGCCATCCTGAGAAAGGTCCCTTTTGTTCCTACTCTACTGTCTGCCAGTCAGACAATCCTGTCTCCATTGCGAATCCTTCAATAATCTTTGGTTTTTAAAACAGCCTTTCCCCCCATTTCAGTCTATGATTAAGAATACAGGAAAATAAATAAAGGTATTTAAATAGTTTTAATATTTACATTTATCTAGTTTAAACTCTTGTCGTCTCCCTTTTCAGTCAAACTGAAGTAATCTATCAAAGGGCATACACTTCTGACCTTTATTTTGTAAACTTCAATCAAATTATCCCCATCTCTGAAGGTTTCTTAAGACTGACTGAGTAACTATGGTTGTTTACTGAAAGAATCATTCTCATAGTTCTCCTCTAAACCTTCCCCATGGCTAATATACCATCTAGTTTGTGAAAGGACCAAATAGGGCACATTATTCAATGTAAAATAGATCTGATTTAGAAAAGTGGAGAATTATAAAGTGGCATGCTATACATTCAGCAGCTAGAATTCAGAGCAGGTAGTCTTGCTGGATATTCAAATGCATCCTTGGCTTACAGGAATGGCCATTGAATCTGAGAAAATGGATTATGTAGAAATCCAATAAGCCTTATCTTTGCCCATACATACTTCTTTCTTTAGAGTTACCTCCAAGTTTAACAGGTTTCAAGTTGGTGGCGTGTCTACCCTGGGTGTTTTTACATATACCTGTTTACATAACCTTAAAACTTCTCCCACGGACTCTTTAATATTTGTAAATTTAATGTCTTATCTCCATACTCTACCCAGATTCTTAATGAATTTTACTTTAATATTCACTCATAGTTGGACTTGCAAGGATCTTTTAGAATTGTAAGTGAGCTATATCATAGAGATTTACATCATCTGATTTATTGGCATGAGGCTAAATCTACTGCTGTACATTTGCTACTTCAACTCAATATTTAACTTGTTTTCTGTCGTAATATCTGGTATTAAAATATAGGTAACGAAGTTTTGGTTACCTGGGTCAAATTTATCCCCTACTTAAATACAGAAATCAAGGTCTGATTTTTCCATTTGAGATGGAAACCAGCAGTCACACCTTTTCTTCATGTGTTCATCCTGCCTTCTGGGTGACCAGTATTATCATCCCTCAAAATCAGGGAGGGCTGGAGTCAGAGCCACAGTCTCCCAAAGTAGAAGAGAAATAGGCAGATTCTAAATTGGGTACATTAGAAGGCATGCCTACATTTGCTTGGTTATCAACTCAATTTTGTAGATACGTCTGAAATCCCCTGTAATTATTTTGGATTGTCTTTGAGGTAATTATTGCACTAACGAGATAAATAATCACTTTAAAGTTTTATCCAATTGTTGGTCGTAAAATTTTCAAGATAAGCAATCATACATTTTTTAAAATCATACTTACTAAATGGTTGTAGAACTGTCAGGATAAAAAGTAGACAGTCCCTTTAACAGCTGTATCAATAACCCCTGCTGATCTGAAATCCCATTAGTGTAGTTTAGAGTTCAGCCAAGCATTCATGTTGGGATGCCATTGCACTACTGTATAAGCAACACTTTTGCAGCTGAATAATTTAATGCCTTTGAAGTCATTGAAAAGATTAGCTCTCTATCCAAGTTTTTTCAATATATTTTTATTTTTTTGAATATTACAACAAATACAAAACCAAACAATTCAAAGTAATATTAAAAAATAAATTTACTGATTACATAAATAAATATCAACCAATAACTAAGCTAAAGAAGAGAAGTCTTAACAATAATAATAATGATAATAATAACCATAACACAGCTCAGCAATAGCCCCCGATCATCGAGCACAGAAGTTTATATATATTCATATGTTCGTAGTTCCTCCACTCTGGATACCAGATTCATTATATAGAATTGCCATGGCTATATACAGGCAGTAATTAGTACGGCAAACAAATCTATACCCAGGTAGTCCAAAATGGACCGCCACTTCTTGTAGAAATTCTCAGTTTTATGGTGCAGCATACTCATAAGAAAGTCCAAGGGGATGTGCTCCATGACTAGCTAATGCCAGCCCGCCAGCTCCGGGAGATTTTCCAACACCCATCCTAATAGATTGTTCTTTCTGGCACAGAAAGTGAGGATACTGAAAAGCTTTTTTTTGTGTGCATCTAATGAAAGTGAATTAACAGAAGCCAAGAAGAAGAGAAACCAAGTCCATCTCCACCTCTGACCCTTCTGTATTTCACCTATCACAGCCCTCCAGTATGCCCACAGTCTATGGCAGGACTAAAGAGAATGAGTAAGCATGCCCGTGCTCACTTTACATTTAGGACACATTGGAGATGCTCCCGCTTTAAATTTAGCAAGGCAGTTTGAGGCCAGATGAACTCAGTGGAGAATCTTCATTGTAAGGGTCCATGGGTCCTGTTGCAAATTGAGATCCTCCTTGCATTTTTCCAGATGTCCTCCCATATTTCAGAAGAAATCTCAGTGTCCAACTCCCTATCCCATACCTTACAGAGCCGTTTGATCTCGTCCGAGGGACCCTCTCCCAATAGATGCTAAGTGTTGCTAACAGATAATGTAACCTCAACACTCAACACCCTCTTCTCCATGTCAGACCTAAAATGATCAGTTGGAAGTGTAACCTCTTTTTGTATGAAGTTTCTCATTTGAAAGAAACGAAAGATGTCCCTACTGGGCAATTCATATTTCTGAGCCAGCTGGTCAAAGGACATCAATATGTCCCCTTCAAATAAATCACCCAGGCATGGGACACCCCTAGATGCCCATAGTTTAAACCCAGTGTCCATCATCCCTGGCTGAAAGCCCGGCATATGGGTGTCAAAAATGATGTTTTGGCAATATTGCCGTCACCGTGACGCATTGCCCTCCACACCTTGACAGTATTGATGATTATTGGGCTATGGCAATACTCGTTAACTGTTCTCATTTTGTCTAAGATCAGCAGGCTAATAGGAGGGCATCTTGCTTGAGCTGCTTCGATGTCCAACCAAAGTGAGTGAGGGTCACCCCAAGCCCAGTCAGTCACCTAAGATAGCAGTGAGCTTAAATGATAACTTTTGATAGGTGGGAGGTCCACTCCTCTCAGTCTTTAAGGTAACTGCAATTTAGTCAATTTAATTAGGTGCTGCTTGCAATACCAGTTAAAAGAACTAAACCAGCTGCTCAGTCTTCTAAATACTTGCTTAGTAAAAAGCAGAGGAAGCATTCACATAGGATACAACAGGCAGGGTGGAATGTTCATTTTAATGAGGGCTATCCAACCTAACCAAGAGATCGGAAGTGCCTCCCACCTACAAAGGTCCTGCTTAATTCTGAAAAAAAAGGCAAAATTAGCTTTAAATAGCTAATCAAAAATGGGAATAATAAATATACCTAAGTAGAGAAAGCCCTCCTGCGACCATCTGCCTCAGGATCAGGCACTCTCAAGAGACCACCCATGAGCATGGCCAGTGACTTTGCAAAATTGATCTTCTAACCCGAGAAGGCACCAAATAGATTGATGCATTGTATCAGGTGTGGCACTGAAACTGCTGGGTTTGACAAGAAGGCAAGAACGTCATCTGCATAAAATGCGAACTTAAGTGATTTTGTTCCCACTTCTGGAGCGATTATATTGGGATCCCTGCTTCCATCAGCAATTCAATCATCAATGTGAAAAAAATGGTGAGGAGGGACAGCCCTGTTGACTGCCCCTACAAATATTAAAATTGCTTGATCGTACACCATTGGTAAGGACCGCAGCAAGAGGATCAGTATACAAAACCTCCATCCACCTGATGAAGGTCACTCCCAGGCCAAACTGCTTCAAAGTATGGAAAAGGTATGGCCACTCGACCCTCTCAAATGCCTTTTCCACATCTAAGGCCTGTACCAATCACTGTTGACATGCTTGGATCATGTTAAGTAATCTCCTGACATTATCCGTCGATCTGCGACCTTTTATGAACCCCGTCTGGTCCTCCTTAATGATGGAGGGCAGTACAGTTTCTAGCCTTAATGCCAGAGTCTTGGATAGGATCATGAAGTGGACATTCAGGAGTGAAATGGGTCTATAGAAAGCACTGTCCTCCAGGGCCTTTCGTTTTTTAAGAATGCAAGAGATGTTTGCCTCTGTTAGGAGATGGTGGGAGGAGCCCATGACTGTGTGAGTCATTAAACCTACTAAGCATCAGCACGGACAATATACTTATAAATTCCTTATAGAACTCACTGAGGAGCCAGTCTTTCCTGGTGCCTTTCCATTCTGGAGCTGCCTCACAGCCTCCTGCACCTCTTGCTCTGAGAATGGGGCATTGAGAAGACACCCTTGTTCGAGGTTCTCTCCCAGAACGTCCAAATTCTTAAAAAGAAGACTCCATCCTAACCCACCCACTGTCACAGCTTTCACATTGGTATAATTCAGAGTAAAATTTCCAGAATGCTGCCTTAATCCTTTTAGAAGCGTAGATCAAATTTCCAGTGTCCTCTCTGATCGAAGTAATGGCCAAGGGGGTACTCTTTTTCCTAACAAGGTATGCTAGATACTTGCCCAGCTTATTCCCATGCTCAAACAGCCTTTGACTTGCAAATATAAGCTCCCTCTTGGCTGTCTGTGAGAGCATGGAGTTCAGCGTAGGCCAAAGCGCCAGGATCCTCTGCAATTTAACCAGTGAGGGCCTGTCAAGATATGCCTTTTCAGCTACTTTCAAATATGCCTCGAGCACGCATTGCTGTTCAACCGTCTGTGGCTTCTTCCTGAATAGGAAATAACTAACCCTCTAGCATAGGCTTTAGCTGTTTCTCAAAGAATGGATGGGCTACTGGCGGAGCCTGAATTAATATCTAAAAAAGCCCTGAACTCAGCAGAAAAGAATTCAATAAACTTGCTATCCTTGAGGATGAAGTGGTCCAGTCGCCAGTGCCTCAAGTCTACCACCATATCCTTACTCTTAACCACTAAATACACTGGGACGTAATCAGAAATAGTGATATTGCCAATTGTATATGACAAGACCAAGCCCAGATATCCTGTGGAGGTCAGAAAACAATCAATCCTGGTATGGCATTTATGTGGGTTTTAAAAGAACGGGAAGTCCCTGCCAGTAGGGTGAAGGTGCCTCCAAATATCTACCAACCCCAATTCACCACACAGATCCCTTAATTATTTAGATCACAAAGAAGATATCAGCAAGTCTATGAGACAGTTGAAATCCCCTCCTACAATGATATGTTGAGATGCAAGGTTAACCATTCTAGAAAGTGCATCTATCAAGAATTTAAGGGGGTGGGCCGGGGGACAGTAACCATTTAAGATTCCGTATTCTTCCCCATGTATCAAAGCTTTAAGGATTACAAATCTCCCATATGTGTCTTTAATGCACTCTAATAACTTAAATGGGAGATTCTTTCTAACTAAAGTGGCCACCCCTCTACTCGTCGTATTGAAAGATGAAAAAGAAACCCGGTCATACCCATTCTGTTGCAGCTTCAAATGCTCTGCATCATCCAAGTGTGTTTCTTGTAATAAGGCAACATCCTACCCTCTTCCTTCTAAGGCTGGAAAGTACCTTCAGCCTCTTGACAGGTGAATGACTCCCCTTAATATTCCAGGTACACCACTTAAACGCATCCTTTGCCATAACCTTCTATAGCACCATTTAGACTCCAGAGAGGAAGAACCCAAACAACATATTGCTGACTTTAATGCAAAAGGATCCACAGAACCCAAAAGCTACACAGATTAAAATAACTACAGCCAACAAATCTGCAAAACTTACAAAAACTATGTACAGCAAAAATAGAAAAACAAAAAAAAAATCACCAAAGACACTGATTGGAGGAATTTACCCACCATTCAAAGAGGGTACCTATGCATCCTACAACCCTACTAACCATCCCAACTGCCCTCTCAACTCCTATCAGCTAGGGTCACGCCACATATACCAACCACCTGGTAGAGAAAAAACAAACACCCAAAAGCAAGATTAGTACTATAAACAAATAAACTAAAAATAAATATGTCACCCATCCCTTAACATAACTTAGAGATTAAAGATAAATATGGGTAGACAGTCCTTTATCTGAAATCTCAAAATCCAAAAAGCTCCAAAGTCCAAAGGTTTTCTTTGTGAATTTTTTTTTCTCATTAGCAAGGTTGTTTAGCATGCAAACAGTTAACCCAAGTGGACACCGACTCAATGCGTTTCACTCAGATGCGACGTGGAGGCTGTGGCCCAGGACCGGCAGACCTCGATTCTGTTTCAAAGTCCCGTTTTACTTAGTGAGTGTGCTCCTCCAGTAAGAGTTTTTAAAAATTTCACCATCAAACTGTCATTTACTCTGAAATTCAGAAAATTCCGAATTCCGAAAACTAGCTGGTCCCAAGCATTTCGGATAAAGGATTGTGCACCAATACTCTATCCATCCCCGGACATCATTTCACGCAACTTATTATCAGAAAGGAGATTCCACCAAGTCCTTTTTAAAGAAGAGCAAACCCGAACAGCTCTGTCCTCCAAGCCTATTCGGCCATTCGACTTAAGTCGATGTGTCCACAAAGTTCTTTGCTTTCCCTGACGAGTCAAACAAATGTATGGATCCATTATGATTGATCCGAAGCACCTTAAAGAATTTTGGATCCTAAACTCTCTCAATCTCCTCTTGACGCCATCAAAGGATTCTTTTTACGGACCATTGCCGCCAAGAAGTCTTAAAACATGACCCTGGAGCCACCACATACCAATGCCCTCGAATCCCTCCCCTGGGCTCGAGAGGCTTCCATGACCCTCTGCTTGTCTTTATAATGATGAAACCTCACCAGGACAGGGCGTGGGTGCTGATCCACACCAGGCTTTCGTGCCACGATCCGGTGGGCTCTTTCAATTGTTATCCTCCCCTTCTCAACCTCCAAACCAAGGAACTCAAGGAACCACTCTCAAAGAACTCCACTGGCCGCTCACCTTCCATCCCCTCCAGTATGCCAACAACACACAGGTTTGTTCTTCTGTCCCTGTTTTCGAGATCGTCTACCCGATCCAACAGACCATGGACCTGTGTTTCCACGGCTTCAATCCGGCTCTTGGAGTCAGTCTCTGCCTCTACCCTGCAGCCCAGCACTCAATCTCATTGGTCCTTTATCCCAGGTCTTGCAGCATAGCAGATACAAGAGCCAGCTTCTCCTTGATTTTTTTTCCTGGATCTGCCTCCCCAGCACCTCACGAGATTTGGCCAGCTCCTCAACCAGGGTCTGGTGATTAAGCAAGCCTGCTGCTTCAGAGGGTTGGGCTGTGGCCCCGACCCTGGGTGAGCTTCCTCCTTTCTACGGCATTGTCCAGTTGTAAGGACAAAGGTAAGTCGACTTTTTCAGGTTTCTACCTTTACTGTGTTTTTACTCATAGTAAAGTGTTTGGGATGGGTCCTGGCTCTGTGGGTCAGTGTTGTAGAATAGAGCCCAGCAAACGCAATCCTAACAGGATGCTGCCATCTTGGATCCCCGCCCAAGTTTTAAAGTAGTTAAAAAGGTTCTAAACTGTCATACAATGAAAAGATTAAATCATGGAACATTTGACACAATCATATCTGATTATCACAGTTGCTGTGTATTGAAGCGCACTCTATCAATCAGAAAATATGTTCTGATATATCTGAAGACATTTCCACATCCACAGTGTTGGTCAAATGCATGGTCACTTACCTTTTAATAACAAAGCTCTGTCGCTAGCCTTTGTATTAAAAACATATTTAATTTCACATGCCTCTTTGTAATACTGTATGGTGTCAACACCTTTTCCACTTACCTGGCGAAGGGGCTTGAGTCCAAACTAGGATTCCCCATGATTCACAACACTTTTTGAACAGGCCTGAACCACCATTCATAATGTGGCCTAACTCAAAAATTGCAATTATTTGAAAATGCCTAATTCTGCAATAAAATCATTAATGTCAGGACTTGTAACTCACTTAATTTAATCTGTTGTTCAAAACGACCTACAATGGGAACAGAACGTCTGTATGAGAGACTTATTCACTTGATGCAGGTTTGTCCAGCATCCAGGCAGGGAAATCTAGTCTTTTACTTCCTTGCTATACAACACTTAAAAAGTGAAATAATGTGAAGTTCTGGACAAATCTAATATCCATCATCGCTGATCTCCTCCTCAAATTTCATGCCTGTTGTCATGTTTGCACATCACTGGTCTTTTGATTGAGTTTCAAGTTTAGAATTCTGTTTAAGCCATTGGTATGATAAAGGTTCATGTCAATGACAGACATGGAGTCATTCTCTGAATTTTAATTGCCCACCTATCTCTTTTCATTCATATAAATAAAACAAAGGACTGTGGATGCTGAAGATCTGAAACAAAAATTGCTGGAGAAATGCAGCAGGCCTGGCAGCTTCATTCGAGAGAAAACAGAGTTAATGTTTCGATTCCAGTGACCAGTCTTCAGAAATTCTGAAGAAGGGTCATTGGACTTGAAAGGTCAACGCTGCTTTCTATTTTCAGATGCTGACAGACCTGCTGAGTTTCTCCAGCAATTTCGGTTTGTGTCTTTTTATTCATACTCTTATTTATCACCAGACAACTAGAATGACATTAAATGAGTGAACTTGTTATTCTGCATATTGCGACCATGTTGCACTGTCACATCAATATTAATACAGCTCATTTCAATTAAGTATTGATTTTTTTACATCAGATGAGGGGAATATATGAACTTTAACCCCAGCTACATGTTAGCCAGTCAATTGATTTGATTGAAACCAAGTATTGCCTTTGTTTTGCCGTTGTTTAATTAAAACCCTGGAACTCTATTCCTAATTGCACTATAGGAACGTTGTCACCAGATGCACTGCAGTGGTTAAAGAAGACAGCTTGCTACTTGCCACCACCACCACTTGCACGCACGCACCTTCTTAAGGACAATTAGAGGACAAAAAGTGGCATTGCCAATGAACCCCACATCCCAAGAATAAAAAGAAGTACTAACTTAATGTTTGTTCAGTATCAGTGCTGTTGATAAGTGGACTGTCAATTCCAAACACTGGTTAATTTAGTTAATATTAACCTCTTGAAAGTCACTGAGTGTAGCAGATACTAAATTAAGTCAAAAAGTATTTCTGTTATTGAAATCTTCTTTGGAATGTCCTGGAGGTTTTTTTTTATCGAGGATGTCTGTATTATATCAACAACTGTAATAGTATTCCTTTAAATATTGAAGCTTGAGAACACAAATGACTTTAAATTTATTGAAGACCTGTCATAGTGAGAATAAAACATAATTGTCATTCTAGTTAATCAGATTTACACAAAACTAACCAAAGCAAAAGAGTTAAGCAGTAACTTTAGTTAATTTTATACAATTCCACATGTGGAATCTAATTGCTTTAAAGTCTAAAGAAGACAGATGGTCAAAAGCTTTTTCTTTGGCGTAATGAGGGGAGACGTTCAAAGGAATTACGTTGTAGCTGATGAAAGTTATATAAAGCAAGAATGGAAAGTTTTGGTGATTTTTACTTCGTAAGCTATTGAAATAGTCTTAAGGAATTGGTATAGGCTGTCTGCAAAGCAAGATAGCTTAAACCAATGAAAACAGGAGAAAAACATAGTCATCTGGCAAAGGACATGTGTAGGCTAAGACGTCACAACTGTAAACTGAGAGCTAATGTTTGATTCTAGCCGTGTGTCTCTGACTACAGTTTGGAGTAATTGATCATTATCTTAAAATGCACATTATAAAATTGTGTGGATATTGAATTTTAATTTGTTTTGCACTAACCAGGAAAAGTACAGGTACGCATGTGAAATACCATGTTATTATATTTCACTTTATGTGTATGTGTAAGTAGTTTTGGTAATTCTACTCAAGTAAATATTCTTTTGTAATTAACTTCTAGACTTAATGCATACTACTAATTAGTTCTCACTGGTCATCTGGTTTATTTCATCATTACCAATAACTATCTTTCTAAATAGGAATTACAAATTTATATATGCTTGGTTTTATGCTTGAATGTTGTTTTCTGTTATTCAGGCAACTTCCAGTTATACAGTGTTCCTTCAGTGACACATAGCTTAATTTTATCAAAGCCTTTTATGTGTGGCACTTTATAAAATGCCTTTTTGAAATCCACATGTGGGATGATCTTTTCATTTCCTTTATGAATGCATAGCATTATTTCTTCAAAGAATTCTATTAAGATGGTCACACACAAGTTGCACTTTGCAAGTATCATTGCCACAGTTCAGTAGTCTATAATTCCAGCTGAATTACAGTTCCCTTCTTATTATTTAATTTTTACAAAATAAACTGAGCTTTTATATCACTACTTATGTCATCCTTATATTCTGTTTAATATATTCTGATTAATATTGTCACCCTCCTCCCTTTTCTCATATTCTCCCTCTGAAATATTTTGCAACTAGACATGCTCTTTTATTCATACTGTAGGTGTAGGTGTCACTAGTTTAGCATTTATTATTCATCTTGGTTACTTTAATACAACTGTGTAGCTTGCTGTGTCACTTCAATGGGCAGTTAGGAATCAACCATGTTTGTGTGCACCTGGAGTCACATATAAATCAGAGCTAGTAAGGGCAGGGGTAATTTCTTTAAAGGATGTCAGTAAATCATTTGGAGTTTAATGATAATCCAGAAGTGTCATGTCACTTTTATTGACCTTTTCTTTACATGCAATTCGTTTAAACTAAATTAAATTTTCAAGTTTCCTGCTTAGATTTGATCTCTCATTCACTGGTTTATTAGTCGACACATCTGTCTTACACATCTGTCTTACACATTCCCAGTCTTAATATTGTAAACCATTTATCTGCTAATACAGTTATGTTGTGCCTGCCGTAGCAGGTTGTGCCAATTATAAATTTGTATTTATCACTGATAGTTTCTTCATTTCTATGGCATCATTCAGGTCCTTTTAACCTTCTGAACATCTTGCCTTTGTTGACTTAAACTTCCACATATCTCCTTGTAAAATAACAAGATTTATAATTTTCTAACAGTAGCTCTTTATGAGATGAACTATATTCATGACTTCTGTGGCTTTATTTCTTCAATCTTTCCAAAAAAGGGTCTAATTGACTGTTTGGAGAGATAAGGCTACATACAAGTCATTAAGCTATTTGTTTCACAATAAAGTAAACATGAAAAATAGACATTATGACCAGATTTCCCATAATTCAATCCATACAATTTCTTATTGTAACAACGTAAAATAATATATAGTAAAATAGTACCAGATTAGTCTACATTAGTGGATCATAATTATCATAAACAAAATGCATTTCCAACCTCTTTAACTCAGCAACTTTGCAGTCTTTCCCTTAAAAATTCTGACTGTTTTTGAAGCCTTCCTCTATGAGAAAAGGATTTCTTGTCAGCTTGTGCCCAGTTTCCATCTTGCTTAAGGCTAAGAAAATATCAAGGGTTTGTAGTACAATAGATTTTTTTTCTATTTTTATGGTAGTAATAACTTGCATGTTTACAGTCACAACGTCACTGCTAGGTCATTGGCACTTTGCCATCTCAGCCCTTCACTTTAGTTGTCGGGATAACACATGCTCTTTAAAAATCCAACGTGAAACCTATTCTTCCATCATTTGTATGGAAAATCTTGAACATGGCAGTGCTTATGGCTCACTAATTTTAACCTGAATATATATGTATTTACATATGACTCAGACCTGCCTCTGTTTTGCAATCTTAATTTTTAACCTCTTCTGGTTCACTCTTTGTTATTTACCTTATATTTCTTTTATTTTTCTTACATCTCTTTTTTAACATTTGTTTTCTTCTTTCCTTCCTCATCTTGTTCTTTCTGCTGCCATATTTCTCCATGTTAATATTGTGACCATACTTAAAAGTGCTTCATCCAAATGCTGTACTATAATGTGCAATATTGGTTTTCTTTCCCCATCACCGGAACAGTACTTGCTGTCCAAGAGAGGACTTTGGTTCCAGTCCTGTTAAGGGTAGCTTATCCATTCTATACATACAACTTTAATATCGAAGGAATATCCTCATGCACCATCCTTCCAGCTTCCATATATTTCTCAATTTCTATATTGACAAATGGCACGAGAGGTCATCCTGAAACAAATTTTCTTCAAATCCAACCTTTAATCTATCACTCGCTGATTACCACCCTGCCTCCCCACTATCCCTCAGCTGATGAATGAACACTTCTCTATGTTGAACACTATTTGAAAGAACCACTGAGTGTAGCAAGACAACAGAATGTGCTCTGAAAGAGTCAGTCAACAATACAACTACTGACCGACTGAGCCAAGTCCTGAAGGATGCAGCTGCTAAACTGGCTCTGCAGTTACTGATCAGGTATCCAACAAGAGGTTGAAAACTATCCAAAACTATTCAACCTCTTCCTCATCAAACTTCCTGTTGCGGGTACTTCTATGTATGAAAGTATTGCTAGGAGTGACCACCACACCGCCACTATCAATACAAAGTCCTAAATTCACATTGAGGATACCCTCCATCTTGTTGTTTGGCGTGATCATTTTGCTAAATTGAATAAATTTAGTAACTAACAAGTCAAAGATGGCATTTACGAATCTCTGTAGGCTGTCATCAGCAGAATTGTATTCAACCACAACATGTGACCTCATTGTCCTGCATATCCACTCCACCATTATGACATTATTTATGGAGATTGCATGTTCTCCCTATGTCTACACTGGTTTCTTTCCATAATCCAAAGATGTGCAGGTTAGGTGGATTAGCCATGCTAAATTGCCCATACTGTTCAGAGATGTGTAGATTAGGTGCATTAGTCAGGGGTAAATGTAGAGTAATAGGGTAGGGGAATGGGTCTGGGTGGGTTACTCTTTGGAGGGTCGATGTGGACTTGTTGGGCCAAATGGCCTGTTTAAACACTGTGGGGATTCTATGAAAATTACCATCTATTTAGGGGAGCGACCTGAACAGGCTGCCCAACATTAACCAAAGCATTGGAAATGATAACACACACAGCCCTGTCAACCTTGCAAAGTCCTCCTTGCTAAAATCTGAGGCCTTGTGCCAAATTTAGGAATACTGTCACAGACACTAGTCAAGCAACAGCCCAACATAGTCACTTTCATGGAGTACTCAATGTTGACTCAGGCCCCTGTGACACCTCATACACCCAGGCCAAAAATAAACAAAGAAATCACCTGTTGATTACTCCCTGCTAACTTTTCCTTCAATAGATGTGGAACGCCACTTGGAGGAAGCATAAGAATGTCTAGGCACAGAATGTACTCTGAGTGAAGCACTTCAAAGTCCAGCGCTAATAGTTGTTTGATAGCACCACTACTGACCGAGCTGGATGAGTTCTAGGTGACATAGCTGTTAGACTGGACCTATGGAAAATTGTGAAGGAAACAACAAAAAGGGAAAATTTACTTGACTAGTCACTTCACTTGACGATGATGTAGCACTCCAAAAGCTTGTGGTTTCAAATAAATCTGTTTGACTATAACCTGGTGTCATGTGACTTATGAATTTGTCCACCTGAATCCAAAACCAGCACCTCCATATCATGGTTACCATCAACACCACAAACTGCTGGCTCAAAGTGGAGAGGATCTCTAAGAATGTTGCGCATATTCTATTCTAATGGGAGTATGCAGCACATTACTGCAAAGACAAGGATTTACATTTGCAACCATCTTCAGCCAGAAGTACCAAGTGAATGATCCACCTCAGCCTCATCTAGAGATCCCGACCATCATAGATGACAGATTTCAACCAATTTGATTCACACAAGATGATATCAAGAAATGACTGAAAACACTGGATACTGTAAAAGCTTATGGAGCCTTACAGCATTCTAGTGATGGTACCAAAAACTTGTGGTCCAGAACTAGTTGTACCCCTACCGAGTATTATGACACCAGCATCAACCTGCAATAGAAAATATTACCAAGTATGCCCCATGCATATATCACAGGGTAAATCCAAGCCAGCCAATTACTACCCCATCAATTTACTCTTAATTATTAAGGAAGTGATGGAATGTGTTACTGATCATGCTATCAAGCGACACTCACTCAGCAATCACCTGCTTACAAGCCTCAGTATACCATTCATCTATATGATGACAAACAAGCCAAACTTGAGGTGGGAACCTGACAGCAGCATTTGACTAAGTTTGGTATCAAGGAAAACTGGAGTAAATAGGTGTCAGTGAAAATTTCTCCATCAGTTGGAATTATACACAGCACAGTAAGAGTTCTTCAGTCTAGTGTACTAGGCCCGATCATATTCAGCTTCTTTATCAATGGCCTTCCTTCCATCATAAGATTAGAAATGGGGACACATGCTTATGATTGCATAATGTCCAACATCTGTCAATGACTTTTCAGACTGAAGCATAACTTGAATAACAGGTTCAGGGTGATAAGTGGTGAATTGCATTTGCACCACACAAGTGTGTAGTAATGACCAGCTTCAATGAGGGATGATCTAACAATCATTCCTTGACATTCAATGGCATTACCTTTAATAAATCCTCACGATCAACATCCTGCGGTTACTACTGACTAGAAACTAAGTTGGACCAACCATACATACCGAAGCCTCAAGCAAGCAAGCTTGGTATTCTGCAATGAGTAACTCACCTCCTGACTTTTAAAATCCCATTAGCTACGTTGAAGATACAAGTCAGGAGTGAGATGGAAAATTCTACTTCTCTGCATAAGTGCAGTTCTCACAACACTCAAGAAGCTTGCTGCCATCTGGGAAAAGCATCCCACCTGACTGACATTTATGTGGAATTGCAGTGGTTCATAAATGATCTCAAAAGCAGTTAGGGATAAATAACAAATGCTGACATAGATAACAGTGCCGTATAACTCTTTTACAGGTCACCAATTCTGTTTTTCCAGCGCCATTTGTTTGAACCTGAAATGTACAATTAATTTGTTAATCTGCTGTCTCCAGAATCACTTGGCCCATTCTATAAGTTACTAAATGGAGAATGTTTTGTGGTGCTATAAAATCATGTTCTCCTTCTTTTAACTGTGGAATTTTCTATTATCACTACATTACTACACTTGCTTCTGCACATAGCAACCCATTTTCTTCATGATGCTGTAATATTGCTCATAGTTGTTGCACAATCCAGTAATGTCAAGTTAAAAACGTTAGGGATACAGAAGCTGAACTGTGGATCTAAGCATGTCCAAGTAAAACAGGTAATTTTCAAGCTAATTATAGGTTTTTACAATAATTTTAATGTCACCTTTTGGTGAAAATCTCAATAAATCATTTAAGGTGTAACCTCAGATTTGCTACTGGTTATGTAAACATTTTCAAGGAGTGGTAAATGGAAAACTTGTAATATGTGTTATCTTTAATCATAGCAAATGCCAGTTGAAGAAACAGCATTGCTTTCTGTAGCGCAGCTTGATTTAATTATAGCTAGTGTCAGTAGGAGAACAATTACATATTACGATCGTGCCTGCAATTTTCAGTTAAACTCTCTGTGGATTAGAATAAATTAAACTGCAAGTTTTTTTTAGCTAGAGCATGTTGTTAAGCACATGCCTTATATTCGCAATTTCTGTTTGGCTACATCTTTTAAATTCAACTGCAGAGCAGGCAAAAGAAGTATCAATAGAAATTATAAAAACCTTATAAACAGGTGGATAAGAAATATTTATAAAACTGCAATCAATTTGCAGAAGATGTAATCTTATTTTGCAAACAAAGTCCAATTCGGTCTTGAAATTTTATCTCTTTTTTTAGTAGGAATAAAAAATGCTTTATGTGATTCAGATGACGTAATTTGGCTTTGTTTTATCCTTTTCCAAACTCATCTAGGCTTTTGGTATTTAAATGAAAGTGTGATGCTATTTCACTACCAGGAGAAAATAGTTTGTATCAATCAAGAAGTGGGAACCTGAAATGATCATATTCTGAAAATGTTCTAACAAGATGAATTATTTTTGATAATAAACTATAAAATCAAAATGCTCTAACCATATAATATTTTGAAAACAACAACAAAATACGTTTGTGGCGAATGAAATATATTATACAAAACTAATCAACTACTCTAAATAACAATATGCTCTCCAAAACACGATTGTGACAAAGATTTTTATACAAAAATGTGAGTGTGCACTTTATCCTTTGAGCTGGATGACTGTAATTTTAGTCATACGCTGTATAACTATCAGGAGACATTCATTGATGGGGGTGAACAAAGATTTTCAAAGAGATTGTGAAAAATTACAAATGCTAGAAACCATAAATAAAAACAGAAAATGATAGAAGTACATTGTTGACATTAAGTCTTTTGAATTAAGTAAAGGCAGGTTGATATTTTGTTTAAAACCCAATGTGGTCTCTTTTGAAATATCACTGAAATGAACTTACTGTAATTTTCAACGATTTTTTGTCATTGATTTATTTATTTCCAACTCTGTCTCTAATTATTGTTAAAATTAAATGATATCTAAAAACATGATTATTTTATTTTATTTTTGCTACTAGTAGAGAAATTAAGTTCTACATTTCTCCTAACTAACTACATTGCTATGTGCAGGTTCACCAATACTACAACTGTCTCCCAGAAGATAAGGTTCCATACGTTAACAGCCCTGGAGAAAAATATAGAATCAAACAGCTGCTACATCAACTACCACCACATGACAATGAGGTAATTGTCATATGTATATCACTTTTATGCATGCTATCCAATGCATTGTGAGATAACATTATAAAAAGCATGTAATGTACCTTTGAACTACTGTGTTTCAAAATCCTGTGTTCTGCATGCAGTGTCTTAAAACTCAAGGGAGATAATTCCATCAGAATTCCTAGGGCTGTCTACTTTTCGGTATGAAACATACATCATGCTACCGCTACTGTGAGACTGCTGAGCATTATTGCTGTCACAGGAGGATTGCTTCAGTTCTGAAGCTGCAATGGAGCTCTAGCACTTGCTGTTTTCTATGCATTCCTCCATTTCCCAACCTATTCAGATAGTATAATTTTCCCTTAAGCATTCCAGTTGCTTTCTTACCTGTCTTCTTCTTTGTTTGCATTTCCTAATGGTACTACTATGCAGTACTGGGAGACCTACAAAGAGGCATCATGTAGTTTAGTTTTTCATTTATGCAATGTGCATGATGCTGATTGCACAATCATGTATTGTTCATTCCTGTGTACCCTGGAGAATTTGGTGATGAGCTACCTTCTTGAATCACTGCAACTCTTGGGGTGTAGGGCCTCCCACATGGAAGAGAGTTCCCTTATTTTATCCCAGCAATAGTAAGAATAGCAATAGTCAGGAAGTGTGTGATTTGGAGGGAAATTTGTAGGTGGTGGTGTTCCAGCATATTCTGACTTTGTTCTTCTGGTCAGCAGAGGTCAGGAATTTGAAAAGTGTTGTCAAGTGCATTTTCTAAATGCTTCCATGTGTGTTGGTAGTAAGGGGAGTGAATGTTGAAGTTAGTGGATGGGATGCCATTCAAATGGATTGGTTTGTCATGGAAGGTAAAAACAATAAGTGCAGATGCTGAAAACCAAATAATGGATTAGTGGTGCTGGAAGAGCACAGCAGTTCAGGCAGCATCCAAGAAGCAGCGAAATCGACGTTTCGGGCAAAAGCCCTTCATCAGGAATAAAGGCAGTGAGCCTGAAGTATGGAGAGATAAGCTAGAGGAGGGTGGGGGTGGGGAGAGAGTAGCATAGAGTACAATGGGTGAGTGGGGGAGGAGATGAAGGTTATAGATCAAGGAGGAGAGGGTGGAGTGGATAGGTCGAAAAGGAGATAGGCAGGTCGGACAGGTCCGAACAAGTCAAGGAGACAGTGCTGAGCTGGAAGTTTAGAACTAGGATGAGGTGGGGGAAGGGGAAATGAGGTAGCTGTTGAAGTCCACATTGATGCCCTGGGGTTGAAGTGTTCCGAGGCGGAAGATGAGGCGTTCTTCCTCCAGGCGTCTGGTGGTGAGGAAGCGGCGGTGAAGGAGGCCCAGGACCTCCATGTCCTCGGCAGATTGGGAGTGGGAGTTGAAATGTTGGGCCACGGGTCGGTTTGGTTGATTGGTGCGGATGTCCCGGAGATGTTCCCTAAAACGCTCTGCTAGAGGCGCCCAGTCTCCCCAATGTAGAGGAGACCGCATCGGGAGCAACGGATACAATAAATGATATTAGTGGATGTGCAAGTAAAACTTTGATGGATGTAGAAGGCTCCTTTAGGGCCTTGGATAGAGGTGAGAGAGGAGGTGTGGGCACAGGTTTTACAGTTCCTGCGGTGGCAGGAGAAAGTGCCAGGATGGGAGGGTGGGTCGTAGGGGGGTGTGGACCTGACCAGGTAGTCGCGGAGGGAACGGTCTTTGCAGAAGGCGGAAAGGGGTGGGGAGGAAAATATATCCCTGGTGGTGGGGTCTTTTTGGAGGTGGCGGAAATGTCGGCGGATGATTTGGTTTATGCGAAGGTTTGTAGGGTGGAAGGTGAGCACCAGGGGTGTTCTGTCCTTGTTACGGTTGGAGGCGTGGGGTCTGAGGGCAGAGGTGCGGGATGTGGACGAGATGCATTGGAGGGCATCTTTAACCACGTGGGAAGGGAAATTGCGGTCTCTAAAGAGGGAGGCCATCTGATGTGTTCTATGGTGGAACTGGTCCTCCTGGGAGCAGATACGGCGGAGGCAGAGAAATTGGGAATACGGGATGGCATTTTTGCAAGAGGTAGGGTGGGAAGAGGTGTAATCCAGGTAGCTGTGGGAGTCGGTGGGTTTGTAAAAAATGTCAGTGTTAAGTCGGTCGTCACTAATGGAGATGGAGAGGTCCAGGAAGGGGAGCGAGGTGTCAGAGATGGTCCAGGTAAATTTAAGGTCAGGGTGGAATGTGTTAGTGAAGTTGATGAATTGCTCAACCTCCTCGCGGGAGCACGAGGTGGCGCCAATGCAGTCATCAATGTAGCGGAGGAAGAGGTGGGGAGTGGTGCCGGTGTAATTACGGAAGATCAACTGTTCTACATAGCCAACAAAGAGACAGGCGTAGCTGAGGCCCATACGTGTGCCCATGGCTACGCCTTTGGTCTGGAGGAAGTGGGAGGATTCAAAGGAGATATTGTTAAGGGTGAGGACCAGTTCGGCCAAATGAATGAGAGTATCAGTGGAAGGGTACTGTTGGGGATGTCTGGAGAGGATGAAATGGAGGGCTTGGAGGCCCTGGTCATGGCGGATGGAGGTGTAGAGGGATTGGATATCCATGGTGAAGATGAGGCGTTGGGGGCCGGGGAAACGGAAGTCTTGGAGGAGGTGGAGGGCGTGGGTGGTGTCTCGAATGTATGTGGGGAGTTTCTGGACTAGGGGGGATAGGACAGTGTCGAGGTAGGTAGAGATGAGTTCAGTGGGGCAGGAGCATGCTGAGACAATGGGTCGGCCAGGGTGGTCAGGCTTGTGGATCTTGGAAGGAGGTAGAACCGGGCAGTGCGGGGTTCCCGGACTATGAGGTTGGAAGCTGTGGGTGGGAGATCTCCTGAGGTGATGAGGTTCTGTATGGTCTGGGAGATGATGGTTTGGTTATGGGGGGTGGGGTCATGGTCAAGGGAGCATGACACCTTCGCCCACCTCCAACACACTGCATCCACCTGGACACCCCGCGCTGGCCTATTACCTGCCCTCGACTTCTTCATTTCCAACTGCCGCCAGGACATTAACCGCCTCAACCTGTCGACCCCACTCCAAACTCTCACCCGCACAACGCGCAGCCCTCCAATCCCTCTGCTCTAATCCCAAGCTCACCATTGAGCCAGCGGATAAAGGGGGCGCAGTGGTAGTCTGGCGCACTGACCTCTACACCGCTGAAGCCAAACACCAACTCGAGGACACCTCTTCCTACTGCCCCCTCGACCATGACCCCACCCCCCATCACCAAACCATCATCTCCCAGACCATACAGAACCTCATCACCTCAGGAGATCTCCCACCCACAGCTTCCAACCTCATAGTCCAGGAACCCTGCACTGCCCAGTTCTACCTCCTTCCCAAGATCCACAAGCCTGACCACCCTGGCCGACCCATTGTCTCAGCATGCTCCTGCCCCACTGAACTCATCTCTACCTACCTCGACACTGTCCTATCCCTACTAGTCCAGAAACTCCCCACATACGTTCGAGACACCACCCACGCCCTCCACCTCCTCCAAGACTTCCGTTTCCCCGGCCCCCAACGCCTCATCTTCACCATGGATATCCAATCCCTCTACACCTCCATCCCCCATGACCAGGGCCTCCAAGCCCTCCATTTTTTCCTCTCCAGACGTCCCCAACAGTACCCTTCCACTGACACTCTCATTCGTTTGGCCGAACTGGTCCTCACCCTTAACAATATCTCCTTTGAATCCTCCCACTTCCTCCAGACCAAAGGCGTAGCCATGGGCACACATATGGGCCCCAGCTATGCCTGTCTCTTTGTTGGCTATGTAGAACAGTTGATCTTCCGTAATTACACTGGCACCACTCCTCACCTCTTCCTCCGCTACATTGATGACTGCATTGGCGCCACCTCGTGCTCCCGCGAGGAGGTTGAGCAATTCATCAACTTCACCAACACATTCCACCCTGACCTTAAATTTACCTGGACCATCTCTGATACCTCGGTCCCCTTCCTGGACCTCTCCATCTCCATTAGTGACGACCGACTTGACACTGACATTTTTTACAAACCCACCGACTCCCACAGCTACCTGGATTACACCTCTTCCCACCCTACCTCTTGCAAAAATGCCATCCCGTATTCCCAATTTCTCTGCCTCCGCCGTATCTGCTCCCAGGAGGACCAGTTCCACCATAGAACACACCAGATGGCCTCCTTCTTTAGAGACTGCAATTTCCCTTCCCACGTGGTTAAAGATGCCCTCCAACGCATCTCGTCCACATCCCGCCCCTCCGCCCTCAGACCGTAACAAGGACAGAACGCCCCTGGTGCTCACCTTCCACCCTACAAACCTTCGCATCAACCAAATCATCCGCCGACATTTCCGCCACCTCCAAAAAGACCCCACCACCAGGGATATATTTCCCTCCCCACCCCTTTCCGCCTTCCGCAAAGACCGTTCCCTCCGTGACTACCTGGTCAGGTCCACACCCCCATAAGACCCACCCTCCCATCCTGGCACTTTTCCCTGCCACCGCAGGAACTGTAAAACCTGTGCCCACACCTCCTCCCTCACCTCTATCCAAGGGCCTAAAGGAGCCTTACACAACCATCAAAGTTTTACTTGGACATCCACTAATATCATTTATTGTATCCGTTGCTCCCGATGCGGTCTCCTCTACATTGGGGAGACTGGGCACCTCCTAGCAGAGCTTTTTAGGGAACATCTCCGGGACACCCGCACCAATCAACCAAACCGCCCCGTGGCCCAACATTTCAACTCCCACTCCCACTCTGCCGAGGACATGGAGGTCCTGGGCCTCCTTCACCGCCGCTCCCTCACCACCAGACGCCTGGAGGAAGAACGCCTCATCTTCCGCCTCGGAACACTTCAACCCCAGGGCATCAATATGGACTTCAACAGCTTCCTCATTTCCCCTTCCCCCACCTCACCCTAGTTCTACACTTCCAGCTCAACACTGTCTCCTTGACTTGTCCGGACTTGTCCGACCTGCCTATCTCTTTTTCGACCTATCCACTCCACCCTCTCCTCCTTGACCTATTACCTTCATCTCCTCCCCCACTCACCCATTGTACTCTCTGCTACTCTCTCCCCACCCCCACCCTCCTCTAGCTTATCTCTCCACGCTTCAGGCTCACTGCCTTTATTCCTGATGAAGGGCTTTTGCCCGAACTGTCGATTTCGCTGCTCCTTGGATGCTGCCTGAACTGCTGTGCTCTTCCAGCACCACTAATCCAGTATTGTCATGGAAGGTATCAAGCTTCTTAAGTGTAATTGAAGTTGCAGTCATTCACAAAAGTGGACAGTATTCCATCACACTCCTGACGTGTGCCTTGTAGATACCGGACAGCCACTGGCGAAACAGGAGGTGAGTTGGTTCCTGCAAAGTTCCAAAACAGTGAGTTACATCAGTAACAGGTATCTCTCATGAGCCTTAGCCTTCCTGATGTTGAAGTAAAATGACAAACTGGATGAACAAAGCATATTGTGTGAGTTTCCAGTATACAGTCATTGTTTGGACACTTTGCACTTCAATAAGTTATGAGAATTATCCCAGTAAGTTCATTCAACAATCCCCATAACCTAGAGAATTGGCAGTTATAAAAATATCATCTTCCAAGTCACCTTGACAAGAAACTTATCATTGTATAAACTGAGCTGTCTTGGTGAAGGAAGAATTGTTGACTTTCGTTATGCAGTGATGCATAGAAAACAGCAAGGGATAAGAGCTCTGTCATAACATTATGACTGAAGAAAAGCCTTCTGAGGCAGAGCTCCTGTGAAAGGTCTCAAAGTGTGCTTTTGTCTGTAGTTCCATGCCTGATAGTACTACTAGCATATTCTTACTTCTCTTTAGCATTGTCTAGTTGATACAGCTTGTTTTTTGCCTCCTGTTTTTCCTGTTCCTCCAATATGTTTATCATGAAATGTTGGATTCCCATTATGAGGCCCATTGTGCCATCATCAACTGCTTGTTCAGTAATTCTCTTTAAAATGTGTTTTCAGAAGGTAAAGTTGAATGTAGGGAGAGGCATCTTAAACAACACTGTAATTTTATCTTCTCTCAATTTAGTATTTGCAGTCAATCAGAAGATATGGCTGCAAATTTTAATGAGCAATTTGAGTTCAATTTCCTCTCAATCAGGAATTTCTGTCTTGCTGAGCGGGCTCTAATGCCTTTGAAATAATTATGATTAGATGGAAAAATGGAAACCACAAAATTTGTTGTTGTGGCATTACAAACATTGTTCCATTATATCCAAAATTCAGCAGGATAAAGTAATTTTGGAGCATTACCGTGGTAAAATTCACAAGCCTCCTAAAGATCCAATTGCTGAATTTTAGGTACTTGACATCTGTACTTCTGATTTAAGAAGAACTATCAAACATAAAATAGTTGCATATTGCAAAAGTTACAAACGTCACTAAATTTTCTGTCAAAGTAATTAGAAACAAAATGTATTGTGTTCATGTGCAGTCTTATAGAGTTGGTTTAAAAAATACTCTTCAGTTATGGAATAATGGATTGCTAAATTTCTCCAGAATAAGAATCAAACAGTAATATTGATAACTTAATAACCCTACCCTAAGTTAAATTCATAAATTGAGTCAAGACTTCTTTCAGATTTAGCTTTCTGCATTAATATCGTAAATATTACAAGTGAATAAAATTCAGTAACCCTACCATTCCCATTTTAAAAATTTCAACCTAACAATACTCACACGATGTATATTGGAATATGTATGTAAATTATTGCTACTGTCTAAAAGTCTAGGAAAGTGCTTTGAAGAGTTTTGTAAAAAGTGATGAATATTGTTCATTTTGTTTTTATGTCAAGACACGATTTTTAAAAAATTTAAATAAAACTACTTACCATCCAATTAGGTCAACTACATAGACTGGGCTGGGAATTTCTCTGTTGTCACTGATCAAGTTGCTCTGAGACCCATTACAGGCGAGACTGAGTTAAAAATGACTTTAGAACTGGGAATGATGTTCCTTTTTAATTTTCCTATAATTATCATACTGTACATTGCCAGGTGCGTTACTGCAATTCACTTGATGAAGAAGAAAAGAAAGAACTGCGTCTTTTCAGTACTCAAAGAAAAAGAGAAAGTTTGGGACGAGGCACTATTAGACCATTCCCTATAACCATGACTGGTGCAATTTGTGAGCAGGTAAAATTTACGTTTTAAGTAAAGCTCTTGCTTATAAAATTGGAATAGTAGCCAATAAAGTTTAATGTTTCTGGTTTTAAAAAGTATGATGAAAGGAGACTTATGTGGAACATAAAGATCACTGTGGACCCGTTGGACCAAAGAACCTGTTTCTGTGCTATGTACTTTATGCATATGTCAGAAAAAAATGACAATTTTTAACCTTTTAGTAACTTTTGGTAATATTGTAACATTTTGGTCCCTTCTTCTTCTCACCCTTAAAATTATTGATGCTAACTAGGGTACATCTCCACTAACACTGAAAATCAATCCGAAACCATTTCCATATCTTCTGTCTCAGTAGAGTACTTCCTTACAACAAAAGTAGGAAAGTCAGCAGCATGTTGAATCAACAGTGTATGCCACTGGACTTTGGGAAGTAATGTACTGTACAGCACAAAACTTTGTAATTTTAGTATTATATGAGATATCATATGAGAAGTACATTATATTGGCGTTATGTCAGAACACCTTTTGCAGAAGAAAAGCAACTGAAACCATAAACGAACTGTGTCTTAATGGTTGCTACGCGATAAGTAAAAAAGGGAAAAATTAATATACTCTTGAGATCTAAGTAACGGGTAGCACCTAAAATGAAATGTTCGTAAGCATTGCAGTCAAAGACATTTCCGTCTTTCTTGGCTTTTGCTGGTATATTAAGAAGCAAAGATGTTCAAAATAAAAAAAATCACTTACTGCAAATTTACCCAGCTTTTTGGACTCCATTTCTCCCTAGTTTCCTTGAAGTTTCATTTTTATGTTGGATTTTCAAACATACATCAGGCAGGCTTTTTGTAGGGAGAAAATTAAATGTGCTGGAATATAGGAATATGAGAACAGAATAGGATATTAAACCCATCAAGCTTGCTCAGCAGTTCAATTACATCATGGATGATCTTCTATCTTAATGCCATTTTCCTCACTGTCTCCATACGCCTTAATGGCATTAGTCTCCAGAAATTTGTCTTGAACTCATTCAGCGATTGAGCTTCCACAGCTCTCTGAGCTGGAGAAGCTAAAAAGAACAAAGAACAAAGAAAATCTACAGCCCAGGAACAGGCCCTTCGACCCTCCAAGCCTGAGCCGATCCAAATGTACTGTCTAAACCGGTCAGTCAATTCCTGAGCATTTGTATCCCTTTGCTCCCCACCTACTCATACATCAGTCCAGACGCATCTTAAATGAATCTACCGTCCCTGCCTCTACCACCTCTGCTGGCAACGCATTCCAAACACTCACCACCCTCTGTGTGAAGTACTTGCTGCGTGTGTCCACCTTAAACTTTCCACCTCTCACCTTGAAAGCATGACCTCTCATTATTGAATCGTTCACCCTGGGAAAAAGCCTGTCTCTATCCGCTGTGTCTATACCCTTCATGATTTTATAAACCTCAATCAGGTGCCCCCTCGATCTCCTTTCTTTCTAGTGAAAATAAACCTAACCTACTCAACCTCTCTTCATAGCTCGCACCTTCCATACCAGGCAACACTCCATTACCTGAGTGATGTAATTCCTTGTCACCTCAATTCGATATAGCTTACCCTTTATTTTAAAGGTTATGTCCCTTGATTTTAGACCTACCAGACAGAGAAAATTACCAATCTACCAAATTGACCAAAGTGCATAAATTCACACGTTCACTTCATATTCTATCTGTCACTTTCTAGCCCATTCATTTAGCCTGTCCAATTTCTCTTTTAACCTTTTTAACAACTTTTTAGTTTTGTTTCATTGACTAATTTGGAAATATCAAACCATCTTTTCATTACGCTTGTTCATTTTTTCTTAAGGGGGGGTGTTATGAAGGTGTAAGTGTGTAATATATATTTAAGAGAGAGAGGAAACTAGCATGGACTGACTGAAAGCACAAAGTGTGCTGAACAATTTAAAATGTAACATTTGGTTGAAACACATAGCTGGAATTGCATTGCATGGAACAAGGACAAATTCAAATTCAGCCAATCAGTTTAAATTATGTCCCTGATACCAAAATCCAATCGAATTTGATTTTCATTGTTTGGAAGGCAGCAAACCAATGAAATGGTCCGATGTTTGAGGGTCTAAAACCTGATATTTTGAACAGTTAGGGGGAGAACTGCAAGAGCATCAACATGTCCAGACTGCTAGCCGAATTGCTCTCTGAAAGGTACATGTCCATAAGAAATTTGTGTAGCAGAAGACCAAAGCCGACCTAGAGGAATCGACAGAAAGATCGACATCTGAAGACAACAACTGGGTTTGAAAGTAATTTACCAAAAACTTAAGAGGGAATTTATTGGATCAGTATTGTAGAGTGGAAGGTTAAAAAAAAAGGTTTAAAAGAAAGGAGTTGTAAATAGTTGTTTAATATTCTCCTTAGGACTTAAAGAATAAAATGTTAATTTTTTTTCTTTAAATAGTGAGATCAGGAATAGTTCTTTGTCTCTCGAAATTTAACCGATTATGACGCGAGGTGAGCTTATCTATGGGTTGGGTTTAACTTAGCAGAGGGGTTTACCCTATGTCATAACAGTTTGGCATCTCTTGTCCGTGATTTGAACAGGTTTAGACAGATCCAGTCTGAGATTTGGACAGATTTGAATAGATTTGGTGTGTGAGAAAAGTCCTGTAGATTTAAACACTTGCCAGTTAGTGTTGTAGATTTTTAAATAAAACATAGATGAGACATAGGGTGTAGGTTTGCTCGCTGAACTGTAGGTTTGATATCCAGACGTTTCATTATCTGGCTAGGTAACATCATCAGTGGCGACCTCCAAGTGAAGCGAAGCTGTTGTCTCCTGCTTTCTATTTATATCTTTCTCTTGGATGGTGTTCCTGGGGTTTGTGGTGATGTCATTTCCTGTTTGTTTTTTGAGGGGTTGATAGATGGCATCTAGATCTATGTGTTTGTTTATGGTGTTGTGGTTGGAGTGCCAGGCCTCTAGGAATTCTCCGGCATGTCTTTGCTTAGCCTGTCCCAGGATAGATGTGTTGTCCCAGTCGAAATGGTGTTTTTTTTTCATGTGTGTAGGGCTACGAGGGAGAGAGGGTCGGAATCCTAGTAGCACACAAACCCACCAACACTCTCAAACAAAAATTAACAACCCATGGACAAAACCAATGTCATCTACAAAATTCCATGCAAGGACTACCACAAACACTACGTAGGACAAACAGGAAGAAAATTAGCCATCAGGATACACGAACACCAGCTAGCCACAAAAAGACACGGCCCTCTCTCCCTCATAGCCCTACACACAGATGAAAAAAAACCACCATTTCAACTGGACAACACATCTATCCTGGGACAGGCTAAGCAAAGACATGCCAGAGAATTCCAAGAGGCCTGGTACTCCAACCACAATGCCATAAACAAACACATAGATCTGGATCTATCAACCCCTCAAAAAATGAACAGGAAATGACATCACCACAAACCCCAGGAACCGCATCCAGGAGAAAGATATAAATAGAAAGCAGGAGACAACAGCTTCGCTTCACTTGGAGGTCACCACTGATGATGTTACCTAGCCAGGTAATGAAATGTCTGGATATCAAACCTACACCCTGAACCTCAACCTGAGCTACAAACCTTCACAAACCTTGCAAAAAATAGGTGAGACAATTTGTTTAATTTCAGTTACTTGTGGGTGGTTAAATTAGAAGTGAGAGAGGGCTCTTAAAATAACGAAAGAGGTTCTGGGGTTTGAAGATGATTCCCAAATTTACCAAGAAAGTTTAGAAAGAAAAGACCATACACTTAGAATTAGCTAAAGGTTAGAATTGGGTTTAACCAAGGACAAAAGTAAAGCTGAAATTGTAAGGGAATTACTCAAACACCGAGGTGTGTCAGAGAAACAGACAAGTGCAGTAGAGTTAGAAAACTTAAATTACAATTGAGGAAAGTGGAGTTAGAAGATAAACAGAAAGAAAGAGAGAAGATTCTTAGCTGAGCAAAGAGAGAGAAGGTTCTTAGCTGAGCAATGGGAGAGAAAAGAGAGACAAAAGAAAGGAAGGGAGAGAGAGAGAATTTGAACTTGAGAAGTTGCAACTTAGCCAACGAAGTCAAGTTAACAGGATGGAGATTAAAAGAGAAGATAGTGATATGTACAAAGATGTCAAAATTCTGCCACATTTTGATGAGAAAGATGTCGAAGCCTTCTTTATTTCGTTTGAAAAAATTGGCTAAGCAGATGGGTGGTCTGAAGATTTATGGGTAATGCTAGTTCAGATTAAACTGGTAGGCAGAGCAAGTGAGGTTTTGCCGCGCTGTCAGATGAGGGGTCAAAAAATTATGAAGAGGTCAAACAGGCTGTTTTAAGTGCTTATGAATTGGTATCAGAAGCATATACACAGCAGTTCAGAAACAGAAAGAAGGAACCAGGTCAGACTTATGTTGAGTTTGAAAGAATTATTTTGATGGATGGGTGTGGGTCTTAAAGATAGGTAAGACCTATGAGGCTCTAAGAGAGATTATTCTACTGGAGGAATTTAAAAACTCACTTCCAAAGATGGTAAGAATTCACGTGGATGAACAGAAAATTCAGGAAGTGAGAAGGGCAACAGAATTAGCAGATGAACTCATGTTGATATGTAAGACAAGCTTCCAGCCAGAATTTTGTTCTGTGAGGGATAGAAGTTGGGAGAAGGGGCGATCCTACACTACCAGACAAAGAGTAGAGAACACTGGTAAGTGTCTACCACACGTTAGGCTGGAAAGGAGGTGGAAGGCCTAAGGTGTTTCCACTGTGATAAAGTGGGACTCGTAAAGTCACAATACTGGTCATTGAAGAAAGGCACTGTGGGAAAAGATGTGGTAAAAGAAGCTAAGCCAGTGGCATTAGTGAAAACAGTAAAAAAACCCAAGAAAAGCCAAGGAGCTACAGGAGAGTGCACAGCCTAGGCAGGGACTGGGTATGGTGTTAGTGTGGGATCTCTATAAAGAATTTGCCTCTGTGGGTGAAGTTTACTCAGGAAGAACAGGGAAGAATGGCAAAACGTTATAATTTTGAAGTACAGGATCTAACCAGTCTCTAATAGTAGAAATGAGCAAATTTGCACTCTTCCTGATCTGTTACCCGAGAGTGTGGTAATTTGTGGGATAGGTGGACAGCAATTTAGTGTTCCCCTTAGTCAGATCAGGTTGGAGTGCCAACTCAAGACTCAGGAAGTAACAGTGGGAGTGATTGACATAGTGTTGTCAGTTCCAAGAATCCAGTTTGTTCTTGGGAATGATTTAGCTGGATCCAAGGTGGGAATGACACCCCTGTGGAAAAGCCCAAGGAAGACCCAAGAAACTGAGGAGTTAAAAGAAAAATACCCTGGAATTTTCCCAGACTGTGCAGTAACAAGATCCCACTATCATAAGTCACAGCACTAAGCAAAAACTAAAGATAAAGTTGAAGGAGTTGAGTTTCAGTTAGCCGACACCCTGATTGATGTAATGGTTTTTAAAAACCTGAGGCGAATCAACGTTTCGGGCATAAGCCCTTCTTCAGGAATGAGGCTGGTGTGCCAAGTGGGCTGAGATAAAAGGTAGGGGGGAGGGAATTTGGGAATTATCGTATTCCCAGCGCCCCTCCCCCACATTCCCTCCCCCTACCTTTTATCTCAACCCGCTTGGCACACCAGCCTCATTCCTGAAGAAGGGCTTATGCCTGAAACGTCGATTCTCCTGCTCCTCGGATGCTGCCTGGCCTGCTGTGTTTTTCCAGCACCACATTTTTCAAATCTGGTACTCCAGCATCTGCAGTCCTCACTTTCTCCCTTTTTAAAAACCTGAACAGGCAGGGTGTCAGATGGAAGTGTTTACTCCAGAAAGGTTAAGGGACTTGAAACAGGAAGACAAAATGATAAAAGATATATATGTGGATACGTATTCTGAAAAGAAAGCAGAAAATATTCCTGAGGGTTATTATCTGCAAGATAGAATCCCAAAATGAAAATGGCAACCATGGCAGGTTAGTGCAGAGGAGAAATGGGCCGAAGTGCATCAGATTGTGTTGCCGGTAGCATATAGACAGGAAGCGTTATGGGTAGCACATGAACTACCTTTAGGAGGTCACCTTGGGATACGAAAGGCTCAGGCTAAGGTACAGAGACATGTTTTTTCTCCTGGAATGCACAAATACATGGTTAACTTTTGCCATATGTGTCATACATGCCAAATGGTAGGTAAGCCACAGGTGGTAATAAAACCTGCACCTTTGTTGCCAATTCCCACATTCAAAGAAACTTTTACGCCAGTTATAATTGAGTTTGTAGGTCCCCTCCAGAGAACTAGAAGAGAAAAAGAACTAGAGACACAGGTGTTAGTTAATGCCCCGCGGAGTGAGGAATCACATCCAGATAGAGTCATAGAGATGTACAGCATGGAAACAGACCTTCGGTCCATGCCGACCAGATATTCCAACCCAATCTAGTCCCACCTGCCAGCACCTGGCCCATATCCCTCCAAACCCTTCCTATTCATAAACCCATCCAAATCCCTCTTAAATGTTGCAATTGTACCAGCCTCCACCACTTTCTCTGGCAGCTCGTTCCATACACGTACGCATATACCCTCTCTATGTGGAAAAAGTTGCCCTACAGATCTCTTTTGTATCTTTCTCCCTCACCCTAAACCTATGCCCTGTAGTTCTGGACTCCCCGGCCCCAGGGAAAGGGCATTGTCTATTTACCCTATCCATGCCTCACATAATTTTGTAAACCTCTATAAGGTTTACCCCCTCGGCCTCCGATACTCCAGGGAAAACAGCCCCGGTCTGTTCAGTCTCTTAGCAATAGCTCAAATCCTCCAACCCTGGCAACATCCTTGTAAGTCTTTTATGAACACTTTCAAGTTTCACAACATCGTTCCGATAGGAAGGAGACCAGAATTGCACGCAATATTCCAACAGTGGCCTAACCAATGTCCTGTACAGCCACAACGTGACCTCCCAATTCCTGTACTCAATATTTTGACCAATAAAGGAAAGCATACCAAATGCTGCCTTCACTGTCCTATCTACCTACGACTCCGCTTTCAAGTAGCTATGAACCTGCACTCCAAGGTCTCTTTGTTCAGCAACACTCCCTAGGACCTTACCGTTAAGTGTATAAGTCCTGCTAAGATTTGCTTTCCCAAAATACAACACCTCACATTTATCTGAATTAAACTCCATCTGCCACTTCTCAGCCCATTGGCCCATCTGGTCAAGATCCTGTTGTAATCTGAGGTAACCTTCTTCGCTGTCCACTACACCTCCAACTTTGATGTCATCTGCACACTTACTAACTGTACATCTTATGTTCGCATCCAAATCATTTATGTAAATGACAAAAAGTAGAGGACCCAGCACCGATCCTTGTGGCACTCCACTGGTCACAGGCCTCCAGTCTGAAAAACAATCCTCCATCACCACCCTCTGTCTTCTCCCTTTGAGCCAGTTCTGTATCCAAATGGCTAGTTCTCCCTATATTCCGTGAGATCTAACCTTGCTAATCAGTCTCCCATAGGGAACCTTGTCAAACACCTTACTGAAGTCCATATAGATCACATCTACCGCTCTGCCCTCAACAATCCTCTTTGTTGCTTCTTCAAAAAAGTCAATCAAGTTTGTGAGACATGATTTCCCACGCACAAAGCGATGCTGACTATCTCTAATCAGTCCTTGCCTTTCCAAATACACATACATCCTGTCCCTCAGGATTCCCTCCAACAACTTGCCCACCACCAACGTCAGGCTCACCGGTCTATAGTTCCCTGGCTTGTCCTGACCACCCTTCTTAAACAGTGGCACCGCATTAGTCAACCTCCAGTCTTCCGGCACCTCATCTGTGACTATCAATGATACAAGTATCTCAGCAAGAGGCCCAGCAATCACTTCTCTAGCTTCCCACACCTGATCAGGTCCTGGAGATGTATCCACCTTTATGCGTTCCAAGACATCCAGCACTTCCTCCTCTGTAATGTGGACACTTCGCAAGGTGTTACCATCTATTTCCCTACACTCTATATCTTCCATATCCTTTTCCATAGTAAATACTGATGCAAAATACTTCTTTAGTACCTCCCCCATTTTCTGTGGTTCCACACAAAGGCCACTTTGCTGATCTTTGTGGGGCCCTATTCTCTCCCTAGTTACCCTTTTGTCCTTAATGTATTTGTAAAACCCTTTGGATTCTCCTTAATTCTATTTGCCAAAGCTATCTCATGTTTCCTTTTTGCCCTCCTGATTTCCCTCTTAGGAGTATACTCCTACTGCCTTTATACTCTTCTAAGTATTCCCTCGATCTATCTTGTCTATACCTTACATGTGCTTCCTTCTTTTTCTTAACCAAACCCTCAATTTCTTTAGTCATCCAACATTCTCTATACCTACCAGCCTTTCCTTTCACGATTCTCATTATCTCATTTCTGAAGGCTTCCCATTTTCCAGCCGTCCCTTTATCTGCGAACATCTGCCCCCAATCAGCTTACGAAAGTTCTTGCCTAATACCGTCAAAATTTGCCTTTCTCCAATTTAGAACTTCAACTTTTAGATCTGGTCTATCCTTTTCCATCACTGGTTTTAAATCTAATAGAATTATGGTCGCTGGCCCCAAAGTACTCCCCTACTGACACCTCAGTCATCTGCCCTGCTTTATTTCCCAAGAATAGGTCAAGTTTTGCATCTTCTCCACATACTGAATCAGAAAATTTTCTTCTAAACACTTGACAAATACATGTCCATCTAAACCCTTAACACTATGGCAGTCCCAGTCTATGTTTGGAAAGTTAAAATCCCCTACCATAACCACCCTATTATTCTTACAGATAGCTGAGATCTCCTTACAATTTTGTTTCTCAATTTCCCTTTGACTATTAGGGGGTCTATAATATAATCCCAATAAGGTTATCATCCCTTTCTTATTTCTCAGTTCCACCCAAATAACTTCCCTGGAATCTCCTCCCTCAGCACAGCTGTAATGCTATCCCTTGTCAAGAATACCACTCCCCCTCCTCTCTCGCCTCCCTTTCTATCCTTCCTGTAGCATTTATATCCTGGAACATGAAGCTGCCAGTCCTGTGCATCCCTGAGCCATGTTTCTGTAATTGCTTTGATATCCTAGTCCCATGTTCCTAACCATGCCCTCAGTTCATCTGCCTTTCCTGTTAGGCCCCTTGCATTGAAATAAGTGCAGTTTAATTCATTAATCCTATCTTGTCCCAGTCTATTCTGTTTGACTTGCTGTCTGTTCTCCACTGTACCAGTCTCGGATTGACCTCTTTCCACACTATCTCCCTGGGTCCCACCAAACCCCCCACCACCTTACTAGTTTAAATACTCCCGAGCAGTTCTAGCAAATTTCCCTGCCAGTATATTAGTCCCCTTCCAATTTAGGTGCAATCCGTCCTTCTTGTACAGATCACTTCTACCCCAAAAGAGATTCCAATGATCCAAAAATGTGAATCCTTCTCCCATACACCAGCTCCTCAGCCATGCATTCATCTGCTTTATCCTCCTATTCCTGCCTTCACTAGCTCATAGCACTGGGAGTAATCCAGATATTACTACTCTTGAAGACCTTTTTAAATTCCTACCTAACTCTGTATTTTCCCTTCAGAATCTCAACCTGTTCCCTTCCTATGTCATTGGTTCCAACGTGGACAATGACCCTTTGCTGGCCCCTCTTCCCCCTTGAGAACATTCTGCACCCTCTCTGAGACATCCTTGATCCTGGCACCAGGGAAACAACACACCATTCTGTTTTTTTCGCTGCTGGCCACAGAAACATCTGTCTGTACCTCGGACTAGAGAATCCCCTAACACAATTGATCGCTTGGAAACCGACATACCCCTCGTTGCATTAGAGTCAGTTTCAATACCAGAAACTTGGCTGTTCGTGCTACGCCCCCTTAAAATCCATCAACCCCTACATTTTCCAAAACAGCATACCTGTTTCAAATGGGTATCGCCATAAAAGACTCCTACACTAGCTGCCTACCTCTCTTACCTTTCCTGGAATTAACCCATCTATATGACTGTATCTGAGACGTTTCCCCCCTTCCTATAACTGCCATCCATCACATACTGTTGCTGTGCAAATTCCTCATTGCTTCTAACTGTCTCTCCAACCGATCCACTCGATCTGGTAAGATTTGCAACCAACAGCATTTATGGAGATATAATCCGCAGTAACCCTTAAACTCTCTTTAAACTCCCACATCTGACAAGAAGCACATATCACTCTACTAAAGGCCATTTTTGCTTCTACAGACCCAGAAAATATCACCATCGTATTCCTCTACAAACACTACCCCAGGTTAAGTTAATAGTTATGGCTTATATTTTAAGTTTAATCAAGAGACGTTTCTCCAAAACACATAATCAAGAAAGAACCCACTCTACTCACTACTGCAGACTTTCTGTAGTCCACGTAAAACAATTAACTTAGCTGATTCTGTGCTTTGAACTTCATCCAACAGTTCCTCTACGATCAGTTGTGAATTTCACTGTTTGTTAATAAGATGTTGTGGATTTTGTTGTGCTTAAAAATATGTTTAAAAAATGAAGACACCCTTGACGAGTGGGATAGGTTTGCAAACTATCTGTCTCAGGAGCAAAGAACACAATTGAAAGGTTTGTTACTGCAGTACAAAGACATATGTAGGAATCAGATGGGTAGGGCTAATGTTATTGTGCATGAAGTAGATGTAGGGAATGCTGTTCCAATAAAACAACAACCCTATCAGCTTAATCCTTTCAAAGCCAGACAGGTCCAGAAGGAGGTGGAGACCATGTTCAAATGGATATCATTGAACCAAGCCAGAGCGAGTGGAGTTCCCCAATCATCTTAGTTCCCAAACCAGAAAGGACTCAATGAGTTTACGTGGTTTATTGGAAGGTCAATGCTGTTACAAAATTGGACTCATATCCAGTCCCGAGATTGGAAGATTGTATCGAGAAAGTCGGACAAGCCAGTTACTTTACCAAGTTGGACTTACTGCGTGGTTACTGGCAGGTACCTTTATCAGAGACAGTGAAAGAAATTTTTGCATTTGTAACCCCAAATGGCTATATTAATTCAAAATGATGCCCTTTGGAATGAAGAACACATCCGCCACATTCCAAAGACTCATGAACAGAGTAGTGACTGGGTTAACAAATTATGTAGTCTATTTGGACAATGTAGCGATCTTTAGTAAGTCCTGGAAAGATCACATGGTACAGTTGGCACAGCTCTTTGAATGACTATGAGAAGCAAAACTGGTAATAAACTTAAACAAAACTGAATTCGTGAAAGCAGAGGTGACATTCTTGGAACATAACATCAGTCATGGAAGGTTAACCCCACAGAACTCAAAGACAAAAGCCATCGAGGAATTTCCATGACCAACCTTAAAGAAAGAGGTGCTTCAATTCTTGGGACTGAGCAGATTCTATCAGAACTTTGTTCCAATCTTCAGCTGTATAGTGGCACCATTTAAGCAGTTTGCTGAGGAAGAACATAAAGTTTTGGTGGATAGAACAATGCCAGAACATATTTGATTATTTAAAAGCAATATTAACCACCGTACCAGATTTAGCTACACCAAATGTTTGAAACCTTTCAAAGTTGCCATCAATGCTAGTGACATAGGAGTCAGAGCTGTACTGCTACAGGAAGATGATGATGGGATTGAACTGCCAATTGGTTACTTTTTGAAGAAGATCAACATCCACCTGAAGAAATACTCCACGATTGAAAAATAACTCATTTAGATTAGATTCCCTACAGTGTGGAAACAGGCCCTTCAACCCAAAATGTTCACACCAACCCTCCAAACAGTAACCCACCCAGACCCATTTCCCTCTGACTAATGCAACTAACACTGGACTGTGGGAGGAAACCGGAGCACCCGGAGGAAACCCACGCAGACCTGTGGAGAATGAGCAAACTCCACACAGACGGTCAGCCGAGGCTGGACCCTGGTGCTGTAAGGCAGCAGTGCTAACCGCTGAGCCAGCGTGCCGTGAATTTGGTACTGGCCTTACAATATTTTAATGTGTACGTCATGAACAATGTATTGGAGACGGTTGTGTACACGGATCACCATCCTCTTACATTCTTGGAACGTTTAAAAAGACAAGAATATGAAACTATTTTGTTGGAGTCTTATGTTTGACTTTTAATTTACAAATCATACATATTGTGGATCATAAGAATGTAATTGCAGATGAATTATCATGGATTTAATTGATGAAGTATAGATGAGATTGTTATCTATTCAGTGTTTTATATATATATGTTGGAAGAAGTTAATATGAACTTAGATTAAAGTCATATGTTATGTCACAGTGTTGTTAAGGAACAGAGAAAAAATTCAAGCCATCTTTTCATTATGTTGGTTCATTTTTTCTTAAAGGGGGAGGTGTTATGAAGCTGTAGGTGTGTACTGTACATTTGAGAGAGATGAAGCTAGTAAGGACTGACTGAAAGCACAGAGTGTGCTGAACAATTTAAAAATGTAACATTTAGTTGAAACAAATAGCTGGAGTTGTGTTGCCATGGAACAAAAATTCAAATTTGGCCAATCAGTTTAAATTATGTCCCAGATATGAAAGCCCAATCAAATTCAAATTTTACTGTTTGGGATGACATCAAACCAATTAAATGATCCAATGTATAAAACCAGATGTTTTGAACAGTTGGGAGAGAACTGCAAGAGCACCAACATATTCAGACTGCTAACCAAATTGCTGTCTGAAAGGGACATGTCCATGAGAAAACTGTGCAGCAGAAGACTGAAGCCATCCTAGAGAAAGTTCAACTTCCAAAGACGACAACTGGGTTTGAAAGTGATTTGCCATAAATTTAAGAGGGAATTTATCGAACCAGTATTGTGGAGTGGGATGTAAAAAAAATAGTTTTAAGAGATAGGAATTGTAAATAGTTGTTGTTTAATATTCTCTTTTGGTCTTAAAGAATAAAATTGTTATTTACTTCTTTAAATAGTGAGATCAGGGATAGTTCTTTGCCTCTCGAAATTTAACAGATTACAGTGCGAGGCGTTTAAATTAGCAGAGGGCTTTACCCAGTAGTGTAACAGTATCCAAATCATTTATTTCAATTGTGAATAACTGTGGCTATAACACTGATTCTTATGGTATCCACTAGGAACAATCTGGCATCCTGAGAATGACCCATTTATTCCTCCTCTCTACCATCTGCCTGTTAAATTATTCTGAATCCATCCTCGTTGCTGCCCTACCAATCCTATGTCATTTTTTTAAAACTAATACCCAGTGTGGGACCTTATCACAACCCTCTGAAATTCCCAATACAAAAATCCACTGGTTCTCCTTTATCTGTGCTACAAATAACAGCATCAAAAATTCCACAATGGGTTTGCCAACATGATCTCCATTTCATAAACTTAGACAGAGTCAATAAGGGTTTATCATCATTTTCAAAGTGTCCAGTTATCACACGCTTTATAGAGAAAACACTAATGTTTTCCTGACATCAAACTAATAAATCAATAGTTCTCCAATCATCTTTTGCCACTTCCTTAAATACTGGGGTTACATTTGTTAGCTTCCAAGCTGCAAGAACCTTTTTAGAATATGTAGAATTTTGAAAGACGAACACCAACGAATGAATCTACTATGTCTCAAATCACTGCCTTCACCACTCTTGGATGCTGATCTTCTGGTCCAGGTAATTTATCAACTTCTATATATTTAACTTTGCAAGTCCCATCACTTTACAGATACTTAATTCTTTTAGACCCTCACTTTCACAGTCAATAAATTGCCGAGCATTTCAGGAGGACATTTTGTATTTTCCTTCACACCAGCAAAAGTATTTATTTACTTCCTCTGCCATCTTCGTAATACATTATGTACTTAATGTCCTGCTTCTTAGTAGTGTGTATTCATATGCTCTTCTTCCTTTCTGTGTCAGTTTCTTGGTCTGTTTTTGCTGTGTTTTAAATTGCTTCCAGTCCTTAGCTTATCACTTTTTCTTGCATCCTTATGAGCCATTGCCTTTGATCTAATGCAAACTTTAGCTTCTTTTGTTAACCACACTTGATTTACATTTCATTTTGGATGTTTGTGTCTGAGAAGAATGTATCTCTGTTGCAGATAATGTAGCGCTTCTTTCCATACCAACCATTACTTGTCAACCATCAAATATTTTAATGTATTTCCCCAATCCACAATATCCAGCTTTTTCCTCGTGTCTTCATAGTTTCTCATGTTCAGATTTAAGATACTAGTTTCAGAATTAGCTGCATTACATTCACATTGAATGAGAATTTCGATTTTATTATGATCACTGATTTCCAAAGATTCCTTTGCAGCAATGTTATGCATCAGAATCATAGAATTAACTCTTTCTCATTCCATAAAATTATATCTAAAATATCCAATTCCTAATTGGTTTTTCAATGCACAACTCCAGGAATTCATCCTTTTACAGCATAAATATTGATTTGAATTAACCAGTCTATTTGTACATTAAGATCTGTTTTTACATGTTACTTGCACCTCTGTTTTCATGATTTGCTCCATGCCAATATTCTCACTATTCCATAGTGGCCAGTAATCTACTCCCACCAATGTTTGCAGTTAAATGACTCCAACCAAATTGATTATGTAGATCCCTCTCACTAATTTCTGGTGGTAGCTCACATCTTTCTCACGCACCCCTAAGACGGTCACCATAAAATGGGGCAAGGGCACAGCGTCACCCATCGTTTTGAGGCCCTAAAGTGGTGAATTACGGGCAACTTAAGAACTTTAAAAAGAACTACAATGCCTGAACTAGATCTGTTGCATAATGTACTGGGACTTCAAATTATTAATAATACTGACTTTGAAGGTTCAAAGCTAGAATTCACCATCAAATTTATGTTGAAACCTAGTTGCTATGTTTATCTAAATAGCAAAACAAATTTACAGAATATTTCCTAGTTGTTAGGTAAGTTGAGTGGATTTCATGATACATTATCATGATACGTGTACATTGTCTGTACAAGAGATATGTAGCTTCAAGAGCTTAATGTATTTGTCAATTTATAGGTAGTTCTCCTATGACACTATATTTGCATTCCAGCAAAACCTCGCTAAATAGAAAATTGTGTAATATCAGTAATGGGGCCTGTAGGAAAAGTAGGGTTAGGGGCAGACCAGCAAAAAAATATAACTCCTGATTGCCCAAAAATCACCCAAAAGTCTAATGCAAAGTATATCACAGCCTAAATGAAGGTTGAAACTATGCTGATTAACAAAACAAAAGTAAATTTAATACAATACGTTTTAAAAATATAGGAAAGCTGCTCTCTGTCCAGTACCTCTCACAGAAGACTACTCTGTCAGCATCTGACTTCGTGCATGCACAAAGCAGCATGAAGGTGGGTGCTAACATTGCGCATACGCAGTATGGCACTGACAGTTCTGCAGACATCAGCGCCTGTGCAGAACAGCACAAAGACCAGCACCAATGTCACGCATGTGTGGACACTGGTGCATGCACAGACTGGCACAGAGATTTTGGCGTGGTCATTGGCTCATGCGCAGAACAAACCATACAAGCCAATCGCCACTGGAATCGCGCTATTGCCAAAGGAGGTAGGCATTCTCAAAAATACCGTTCCCTAATTCTTCAGTGATGTTATAGCCAAATCACGCTACCGAAATACACGTTATCCCAGAACTATCTGCAATTTTAATTCTATTGAATGCACCAACATTTGTGGGTTCTCTTGAGAATGTCTATAGGCCAAGCATCACCATCTTGGCCCAACAACTAAGGATAAGAGTAGCAAAATTGTAATACTCCATGCTGATCTAAAATGCAGACTTCACCAAATTATCTAAATCATTGAATGAAGTTCAATCCCTATATACCAAGCTCCCCCACTCCCCAGCCATCCCTCTTCCAAACTGATTATTTTTTGTAAATGTTTCACAGTTTTTGCTATAATTCTTTAATCTAAGAGGGAGGTTTACATATTGCATTAGTCCTGATCAAATTGTGCCTACATTATAGCCTGTCACCCTTGAGGGATTATGGGTAATTTTATTTATATGTGGAGATTCAATTTCTATTAATGATTAGGGGGATCTTACCTATAGACAGCATTATATCACTTAATTGCCATATACAAGAAAAGAAGAAAGCTCTGTTTGCCCTCCTATGATCTTGCAATTCCTTTGAGATCTATTAGCCATATTAGAGGCATTGATCCCAACAATACAGGAAGCCTGTGACCAAATTACATTTGCTCAGGTCCCTGTATGTGCCTTTGGGTTGGAGGTGACTCAGTTGACAGTTGACAGTTATTGTTCATGTGTCTTAGAGCAATGTTTGGAAATTGATACTTTATTGTAAAGCATTTATTTCACATTTAGCTTAGAAGCTTAAGGAACAAGTATAGAGACAGTAATAAGAAAAAGGATGAAATTAAACCTTGAAAATATGCTTGTGTGATTGGCTCGCTGAGGATATTTCCAAACAAATTGCTATGAATTGTCTGGGATTCTAAAAATATTCAGGAGATAATGAGCTCTGCTGGCTGTCTTCTCTATTTCTGTAGCATAAAAATAAGGCTGCACTTGCTGACACTAAAGAGTGTACATATTAGCAGCGATATCTCTAAAGAACATAGTGTAACAAAGAGTGACAAATACAGTATAATTTTAATGAAAGTATTTTGTGCAAGAAAAAAATAATGTTAAAGTAGAACTTTCCTTTTAATTTTTGAATATCAGCTTAATGTTGTGCACACACAGAGCCAGCAATCATCATGACAGTGTTGGTGTCTGCACGCAGATCATAAAAATAATTTGGTTAGCAATGTATTTTTTAAAAGACCATAAGTAAGACTGTCAGCAACAAAAACATAAGGTTTATTATTGAAAGTAATTATTCAAATTACAAATCTATCTAATCTATTTACAAATCTATGTTAACAAACTTTCAAACGAAAATGCATCTAACTGAATTGTATTTTTTAATAAAAATGAGTGGCCCTTGTTAAGGCTGGCCATTGAGATACCAGTATTTGTCATTTTTTAAAATAGTTTATTATCTGAGATTTATTAGCTACTTCTCTAACTGTTGAATATATTACAATTTTATTTTAATTTTAAACCAGTGTGGAGGACAAATCAACGGTGGAGACATCGCTGTTTTTGCTTCACGAGCAGGCCATGGAGTTTGCTGGCATCCTCGATGTTTTGTCTGCACTACATGTAACGAACTATTGGTGGATCTGATTTATTTTTACCAAAATGGGAAAATATACTGTGGGAGACACCACGCTGAATGTTTGAAACCTAGATGTGCAGCATGTGATGAGGTAAGTTTACAAAAACAAATCTAATCTTTAGATTCCAATAAAACAGCATGTTAGATTAAAGTAGTCCACTTTAGGCTTAAATATGACAACATGAACACCATGAAAATGACCCATTTAGCATTTATTGTAATTAACAGTTACAAGAAAGAATATTATGCCTTTCCTATTCTGTACATCCACAGAATTCTACTTCTCAAACATTGTCCCTCGGTGATCACTGGGTCAAAAGGATTTTGTTTCTCAGCTTGTAAACTTCTGCAAATATGTAGAACTAAACTTGTAGCACTTGTTCAACTGAACTGTTTATTTTCTCAAAGGATTTAGGCAATCAGTGTTAGCTATAAACATGTTTCACAGAAATAAAACTGATCCAAATCGTAATTCGTAACTGCAAGGCAGCATTCTCTTAAATTACAGTGTTGCATTCAGTTCAAGATTATGGGCATCTTCAATGACAACTTGCATTTAACTGTTAAGCAAAAGTGAGGATTACAGATGCTGGAAACCAGATTTTAGATTAGAGTGGTGCTGGAAAAGCACAGCAGGTCAGACATCATGCGAGGAGCAGGAAAATCGACATTTTGGGCTCCCAGACCATACAGAACCTCATCACCCACCCACAGCTTCCAACCTCGTAGTCCAGGAACTGCGCACTGCCCGATTCTACCTCCTTTCCAAAATCCACAAGCCTAACCACTCCAGCTGACCCATTGTCTCAGCATGGTCCTGCCCCACCGAACTCATCTCCACCTACCTCGATACTGTCCTATACCCCCCTAGTCCAGGAACTCCCCACATACATTCGGAACACCGCCCACGCCATCCACC
Source organism: Chiloscyllium punctatum (assembly GCF_047496795.1). Classification (NCBI taxonomy): domain Eukaryota; kingdom Metazoa; phylum Chordata; class Chondrichthyes; order Orectolobiformes; family Hemiscylliidae; genus Chiloscyllium; species Chiloscyllium punctatum. The sequence continues at coordinate 42,707,591 of NC_092750.1, read as the reverse complement.
TTCTCCAAGGCTTCCGTTTCCCCAATCCCCAATGCCTCATCTTCACCATGGACATCCAATTCCTCTACATCTACACCCGCCATGACCAAGGCCTCCAAGCCCTCCATTGCTTCCTGTCCCGACGTCCCTAACAGTACTCTTCCACTGACACTCTCACTCGTTTGCCTGATCTGGCACTCATCCTTAACAATTTCTCCTTTGAATCCTCACACTTCCTCCAGACCAAAGAGGTAGCCATGTGCACCTCTATGGGCTCCAGCTATGCCTGTCTCTTTGTTGGCTACGTAGAATAGTCCATTTTCCTAATTACACCAGCACCACTCCCCATCTCTTCCTCCGCTACATTGATAACTGCATCGGCGCCACCTCGTTGTCCCGCGAGGAGGTTGAGCAGTTCACCAACTTCACCAACACATTCCACCCTGACCTTCAATTCACCTGGACTATCTCTGACACCTCCCTCCCTTCCTGGACCTCGCCATTTCCATTAATGACGACCAACTTGACACTGACATTTTTTACAAACCCACCGACTCCCACAGCTACCTGGATTACATCTCATCCCACCCTACCTCCTGCAAAAATGCCATCCCGTATTCCCAATTCCTCCGCCTCTGCCGTATCTGCTCCCAGGAGGACCAGTTCCACCACAGAACACACCAGATGGTCTCCTCCTTTAGAGACTGTAATTTCCCTTCCCACGTGGTTGAAGATGCCCTCCAATGCATCTCAACAACATCCCGCACCTCACCCTCAAACCCCACCCCTCCAACCATAACAAGCACAGAGCCCCCCCGCCCCCCCCCCCCCCCCCCCCCCCCCCCCACCGGTCCTCACTTTCCACCTACCAACCTTTGCATAAACTGCATCATCCGCCAACATTTCCGCCACCTCCAAGCAGACCCCACTGCCCAAGATATCCACCCTCCCCACCCTTTTCCGCTTTCTGCAAAGACCGTTCCCTCCGTGACTACCTGGTCAGGTCCACGCCCCCAATAGCCCACCCTCCTGTCCTGGCCCTCTCCCCTGCCACCACAGGAACTGCAAAGCCCACGCGCACACCTCCTCCCACACCTCCATCCAAGGCCCTAAAGGAGCCTTCCACATCCATCAGAGTTTCACCTGCACATCCACCAATGTCATTTACTGTATCCGTTGCTCTCGATGCTGTCTCCTCTACATTGGGGAGACTGGATGCCTCCTCGCAGAACGCTTTAGGAAACGTCTCCGGGACCCACACCAATCAACCCCACCACCTCGTGGCCCAATGTTTCAACTTCTCTTCCCACTCTGCCAAGGATGTACAGGTCCTGGGCCGCCTCCACCGCCGCTCCCTCACCACCCGACACCTGGAGGAAGAACGCCTCATCTTCCGCCTCGAAACACTTCAACCCCAGGGCATCAATGTGGACTTCACCAGTTTCCTCATTTCCCTTACCCCCTCACCTTACCCCACTTCCAACCTTCCAGCTCAGTACTGTCCTCATGACCTGACCTACCTGCCAATCTCCCTTCCCACCTATCCACTCCACCCTCCCCTATGACCTCCATCCCCACCCCCATTCACCTATTGTACCTTTTGCTACTTTCTCTTCCCCCCCCCCCCCCCCCAAACTTTTCTCTCCACCCTGGAGGCTCCCTGCCTCCTTTCCCGATGAAGGGCTTTTGCCCAAAACATCAATTTTCCTGCTCCTCCGATGCTGCCTAACCTGCTGTGCATTTCCAGCACCATTCTAGTCTAAACCCTTGCACTTAACTGTTATCTTGACTACTGAAAAATATGCCAATGTGATTCACAGAAGTGCAATCAAACGTTGGACACTGAGGCAAAGAGATATTAGGAAAGGTGTTCAAAAAGAATGGCCAGTACAGGCAGATTTTAAGAGGGGTATTATGTGAGAAGTAGGAAGTGACATGGCATAGAGTTTAGAAAAGAAATTCTAGAGTGTTTAATAGTAATCCCACTTTTCTTAATAGGTCAGCTGAGCTGAGCAACAATCTGAAACATACCATGTAGTGCAATAAACCGCATACAACAAATAAAAACCAGCAAAGACATTGTATAGCTGCTATCATGTAGCATTTGTTTTGCAATAACCTACTCACTGACACAGTTTGGGATCTGCCAAAGCCAATCAGCTCATAACTTCATTACAGCCTTAAACTAGATGTGGACAAAAGAGCTGAACTGCTGAGGTAAGATGAGAGTGACCTGAAGATAACAGTTGAAAATGTGTTGCTGGAAAAGCACAGCAGGTCAGGCAGCATCCAAGGAGCAGGAGAAACAGTTGACCAAGTATGACATCAAAGACCCTTCACAAAGCTGAAGTTAATAGAGGGTGTTCTACATTGGTTGGAGTCTTACCAAATTCAAAGGAAGAAACTTTGTTGGTATTGGTCAAACATCCCAGCCACAAGATATCACTGCAAGAGTTCCTCAGCATGTAACCAAGTTTCAACTGTCTTCCTCTGCTCATCAATGTACTTCCCATCATAATAAGGTCAGAAATAGGATGTTTACTGATGTTTGCACAATGTTTAGCATTATTCACGACTCCTCAAATATTGAAGCAGTCATGTCCATATTCAGCAACACCTGGATATCGATCAGACTTGGGCAGAGAAGTGGAAAGTAACATTTGCACCACAGAAGTGAAAATCCAATTGTCTCTCCTTGACATTCAATAACATTGCCATCACTGAATCCCTCACTGTGGTAACATCCTGGGTATTACCATTGACCAGAAACTAAACTGGATCAATTAAATACATATGGCTGTAAAATAAATGTGGCTGTAACAGCTGGTCAGAGGCTAGCAATTCTATGGCAAATAACTCAACTCCTAACCATCTGAAGTTTGTCAACCTGGTATGAAGTTTGTCAAGGCACAAATCAAGCGTGTGATGGAATATTCTCACTGCCTGAATGGTGCAGCTCCAACAATATTCTAGAAGTTTGACAGCATCCAGGAGGAAGCAGCACACTTGATTGGTAGTCATTCATCACCTTCAACATTCACTCCCTTCACCACTGATGCACTGTGTCAGCAATGTGTACTTAGGAGCCTTGGTGAGTTGCAGCAGTGCATTTTGTTGATGGTACACACTGCTGTCACCAAAGCTCCTTTGACATCACTTTCCAAACCTGTGGTCTGCCACAAAGAAGGGCAAAGATGGCTGATGCGTGGAAGCGCCATCACCTGCAAGTTCCCCTACAAACATCACTGTGACATTAATATGTTGTCTTTCCACCTCTGTCGCTCAGTTAAAATCCTGGGTATTTGCTGGATCTCTGCATGTAATGCAGCAGTTCAAGAAGTTCACAGTGGTTAGCACTGCTGCCTCACAGCGCCAGAGACCCGGGTTCAATTCCTGCCTCAGGCGACTGACTGTGTGGAGTTTGCATGTTCTCCCCGTGTCTGCATGAGTTTCCTCCGGTTTCCTCCCACAGTCCAAAGATGTGCAGTTCAGGTGAATTGGCCATGCTAAATTGCCCGTAGTGTTACGTTAGGGGTATGAGTGGGTTGTGCTTCGGCGGGTCGGTGTGGACTTGTTGGGCTGAAGAGCCTGTTTCCACACTGTAAGTAATCTAATCTAAGACAGCTCACCTCTCGGGGTTAGTCAGGTAAAGGAAATAAGTAGTGGTCAGTGACACCCACATTGCTTGAACAGATAGAAATAGTTATTGAAGTGGTAAGGACAAAGGAGGAAATTGCATAAGAGCCTGCTGTTCAAGGGTTAGAAGAAAATTGACTTCATACTCAAAGATGGATTCAAACTCATTTCCCATTTCCTTCATCTTAATAGTGCCATGCGTTAATAGAGTTTCTTCCTCTTCTTGGGTAAATTGGAGATGAATTTAGTTTTGGCATAGGCACAAGAATGATGGAAAAATCAACAGGAAAATAAAACCGGCAGTGTGTTTGATAGACATCCAATCCACTCCCTTTGTTCAGTCCTCTCATCATAATTGTATTTTACCCCAGAGACAAGTGTTCTCTGCTGGGTTTGATGAACTATCTTCAACTACAAATAGAGTTAAAGAAGTTCGAATTTCAGTGGTTAATGTATGCTGCAGTAATAAAAGGTGTCATGATGAAAAATTCATAAAGATTCAGCCACAGTTGCTTGGAAACTGATTTTTGGCTGACTGTTTGTAAATGTGAGCATGCAGAAACATTTTCAGGCATAACTTGGAAGAATAAAGGGCCCTTTGCTGCAAATGAAACATTTGTAGTTAGGTGTGAAATTACTATAAGACATTGTGAGAGGTAATTAATGGTAAAAGATTTACATGTTTCATCCACTCCTTTAATAGAAAACCATGGGGATAACATTACCGTAACCGCCCAATCAAGATCTTTGAAAACGTTTCTATATTGTTTCTACATTTGCAAGATTTTAGGGAAGGTATTAACATTAGTAGCTAATTACTTCCATTAACTGAGCACATTCTTTGTTTGCCTACTTTAACAAAAAAACCTTTGCAACTGCATCAGAATCCAGCCTGCTGTACAACCTAAATAAAATCATAATACTATTGGAAATCTAAAATAAAACAATAAAATGCTGAAGAAATTCTGGAATGCTGGAGAAATTCAGAAATTCTGTAGGGCAAGAAACAGCATTAACGTTTCAAGTCTGACATGACTCTTCAGAATGTCAAATGAAGTGAAGACATTCTTCCTCAACTCGGTCTTAAATGAGCTATACCTTATTCTGAGATTATCTCTTCTCATTTTAGACTGGCCTGCAAGTAAGGAAGCATCTTATCTCCACCTACCCTCTCATGCCCTCTAAGAATTTTGTACGAATCAACAAGAACACCCTAATTCTTTGAAACTCTAAAGAATACAAATTGATTCTCTTCAATCTCTCCTCATAAACAAATCCAAGAGATTAATCAAGTGAACCTCTGTTACACTCCTCTTATGGCAAGTATATCCTTTCTTAGATAAATAGTCCAGATGTGGTCTCACCAATGTTGTAAATAACTGCAGCAAAACATCTTTACTCCTATAGTCCATTTCCCTTATAATGAAAGCCAAAAAACCATTTGAAAGTGCTGAAGAAACTCATGAGGTCTGTTAGCATCTGTAGAGAGAGAAACAGAGTTAACATTTCTTGACCAATATGCCTCTTCTTGTATATCCCAATTTCCAGTCCTGTGTTGATGTGAATTACATAAAAATTAAAGCTGAACAGATTTTGAACTTATCCTCCAACTGTTGGTCCAGTGCAGGTTTTGGAGCTGGTATTCATCATGCTCTGCATATTTTTCTTTAAAATCTGCATTTCTTTTCACAGATCATCTTTGCAGATGAATGCACAGAAGCTGAAAGTAGACACTGGCATATGAAGCATTTCTGCTGCTTTGAATGTGAAACTGTTCTAGGAGGCCAAAGATACATTATGAAAGAAGGTCGACCCTATTGTTGTAACTGCTTTGAGTCTCTTTATGCTGAATATTGTGATACATGTGGTGAACACATAGGTAAGTTGACAAAAGAATAAATACTATTTGTGTTCTCACCATACCTATATAGCAACTTAAACATAGAACTTTACAGACAGAAAATGATGGTTTGGGCATTCATGTTGGCGCTGACATTTTGGTCAAGTATTTAAAAGCTGCATGCATTTGCCTCACAGTCTTGCAGCTTTTGAAGTTTCAAGTATTCATCCAATTTTCCCTTACAAGAAGACATCAGCCTCCTTGTGGAAATAGTAAAATCCATGTCACGACAATCTTTTATAATTAACTTGCTCCTTGTTCAATCTCTTAATAATGATGTTAAATTGATAATTCTCTTCACCGATTCTCTAGTCAGAGAAAATATCTTTCCGTATTCACTTGTCATTTAAATAAATGATTTGGATGTGAGTATAGGAGGTTGGTAAGTTTTCAGATGACACCAAAGTTGGCGGTGTAGTGGATAGCAAAGAAGGTTACCTCAGAGTACTATGAGCCGTTGATCAGCTTGGCAAATGAGCCAAGGGTTTGCAGATAGAGTTTAATTTAGATAAATGTGCGATGCTGCATTTTGGTAGGGTAAATCGGGCAGGACCTATGGACTTAAAGTCATGAGAGGCATGGATAACGTGATTAGTCAAGGTCATTTCTTCAGGGTATGGGAGTCCAAAGCTAGAGCGTATAGGTTTAAAGTGAGAGGGAAAAGACATAAAAGGTACCTAATTAACAACTTTTTCATGCAGAGGGTGGTGTGTGTATGGAATGAGCTGCCAGAGGTGGTGGAGGAGGCTTGCATAATTACAACATTTGAAAAGTATCTGGATGGTTATATGAATAGGAAAGGCTTAGAGGAATATGGGCTAACTGCTGGCAAATGGAACTAGATTAATTTAGACTATCTGGTCGGCAAGGACAAGTTGGACCAAAGAGTCTGTTTCTGTGCTGTACATTACTATGACTCTATGACTCCATCAAATTCTACATAATTTTTTGACAGTTGAATTTCATCTTGACTTTATGTCCTCCAGTGGAAATAATCCCATTCTAATAAATGAAGTAACAATCCTTGTTACCATTCCACTGAATCTTTGAGAAATGTTTCCCATGGTTTTCCAGTCATTTTTATAGCATCAAAAATCACACGCAGTATTCTAACCACACATAATGTTAGCTGAACATAATCAAATTTGCTGATGTCTTAAACAGCAGCAAATTCCAGTGTCCTACCAGCCCTGTGCTCACGAACCTGCATTGCTCCCACTCAAGTAATGTCTTGATTTTAAAATTCTTATCCTTTTCAAATCTATGCAAGGCCTCAACCTTCCCTATATTTTTAATCTCTAGTCCCACAACCCACTGAGATATGTGTTATTATTTTTGCAACCCTAATTTTAATTGAATCACCATTGATGGTCATAACATATATTGCCCAAGCTCTGGAATTCCCTCACTACACTTTTCCACCTCCCTAACTCATAATTATCTATTGAAACATTCCTTAAAATCTACCTCTCTGACCAAGCTTTAGGTCATCTGATCGTATAGCTTCCTCAGTGTTGTACTTTGTTTTATGCTGTTCCTGCATTCATGAAATTTAGTTTTATTGTCATTATAATTTTCTATTTTTCTCCAGTTCCCTCTTATTATTTGCTTCACTTTCTTTCTTATATTGATTCTAATACACTAAGAAAATTCAAAAATGCTTAACTCAATACATTTTAAAGCCATTTGCTTCTGAGAATTTTTTTTTATTTTTGCCACTGGGTGGAGGCAGCATTACAGAGGCCTGGTGCCATCTTGCTGAGGTGTGCTATATCACCTGCTTTGGTGCAAATCATCTCTTGCAAAGAGCACCCATACAAACAGTCTAGCATGCACTGGGAACCTGTGAAGGAGCACTCTACTGATGTCACATAGTTCAACAAACTGATGCAATCTCACTTGGACCTCACAGGTCCTGGTGGTGAATTTGTGTGTCACTCTGCAACCAACAACCAATAATGTGTCATGATTGTAAAGCGGTCAGCCAGATGGACGTCATAGAATATGAGTTCCACAATTGGGACTGTTATTCTGCCAGATTTAAACAGAAGTGTCAAAGGTGCTCTTCACTCAGAACTGGTTCTGAGGAAGCTGGATCAATGTCAAGGACTCGCCACATGTAAAAGAACAGTGAACTTGGTGATGGGATATCTCTGTGGAGTTATTTCAATGTTGTCAAAAGAAAAGCATGCTCTTGAACAAATGCTCTCGGACAATTTGAATTGGGGACAAATTAGGTTGTCCCATTTGATTCTGCAGACTGAGCCTAGTATGTGGAAAAAATGCATTAGTTTTTTTCCGGACAGATGAAAAGCAATGAATAATTCCCCTGATAGCTTGTGAATCTGCAGCTTTTTCAGTTACTAGGGACCTGACTTTCCCTGAGGCACCACATGCTAAAACCTTTCAAGAGTTGACTAATTTAGTTGAGAAATAGTAAAACTCCCAAGATACCTCTAATTCTGCAACACAATTTGTTTACTCAGCAATTTGAGAACCAGGGAAATCCATATCAGGATTTTTGACTAGGTTAAGGTGACTGGCAGAGGCACGTGCCTTTGATTTAACCCTTATTGAGATGCTGAGAAACCTTTTCATATGTGGGGTTAATGATGTGACCATGCAAAAGTGCCTACTAGTTAAACCTGAATTGGATTTAAAATAGTTTTATCATTGAAAAATGCAGCAAGTGGAGCATATGGGTTGCAGGGTATTGTGATGAAAGTAGACACCCTCACCAGTGTGACTGAGTAAGGGGAGCACCACTTGAATGAAAGCAATTGCATAGCCTCCCTCCGGACATGTCCTGAAAAGAGGGACTCTAGGTCAGCCCACAGCAAAACCTCAAAACAAATCCAAGTCTCAGCCAAATTGTTTAAATTTTCTTCAAGATCCAGGCCGGCAAGCCATTTTAGTTGCTGTTGGTATGTGGACTTGAGACAGCAAAAGAGTCCCACCATACCTAAATTGAGTAAGAGAACTCATAGGCCTGTATACAGGACAGTGCACCCTCTGGAAAGCCACCTACATCTAGTATAGATCAGGTAAATTGATTAGCAACATCCAATCAAATAAACTTCTGGTTAAATGGCCCAAAGGTTTGAATGGAGTTCAATACTGGCGTGGCTACATCAGTGATCACAGAATGAGTCTTTAACAAAATTCGCTGTGGACTTCCACTCTTGGTTTGCGCAAGACCTTGAGTGGACTGAGAACCTATACCAGGGAACCTCTACAAATTAAGGATACAGCTTCAGTTCCAATCTCTTATGAGAAGCAGCTGGTTCAGTTACCACTGATTGTAGTAAAAGGTTCGGGCCCAAGCTTGATGGGGTGATATTGGTTGAGAAAAATTCATATAGATTGGCTCAACAGTTTTCAATTAGGAAATGGCTGCCTGAGCGAAGCCCTAATTAAATACTCAGATGTAGTCCACGAACATCTAGGGACTATCAGAGGACCCAAGGCCACCTTGCACGTTAACCAGGAAGCAATTTCATGATTCTGCAAGACCTGCCCAGTGCCATTTCCCTTACACCAAAAGTTGAGGCAGAAATCATCAGACCAGTCTGATTTGCAGAGAAGTCCAACGGATCAGAAACTGCTTTTCACAGCTGGACAAATATCCAATCCCTCGCATTGAGGATTTATAAGCAAATCTGACAGAGGGGCTGTCCTTCAAGAAGCTGGACATGAGCCATTTATACCTACAACTGAGTTTAGATGAGGATACCCCGAAGTATATGCTACAATTAATACCCGTAAGGGTTTGTGCCGATATACAAGACTTCCATTTGGGGTGCCATCAGCCTGTGCAATTTTTCAGTGGACGATGGAGAACATTTTAAAAAGATTATTCCAGGTCACCATTTATCTAGATGACATGCTAATAACAAGGAAGATGATCACTTACAGAACTTGGATATAGTCCTTAGATATTTCCACAGTCAGGTGTACATCTTAGAAGGGAAGAGTGTGTGTTCCAGGCACCTCAAGTGACCTACTTGGGCTGCAAAGTCGACAAGATTGGGTTACATGTATTGTAAGATAAAGCGAGTGCAATCAAAGGTGCCCCAGCTACCATATCAGCATAAGAGCTTAGATCTTTCCTTGGGCTGGTGAATGATAATGGAATTCATACATGCCCTTGCCTTAATCCTGGCACCTTTGCATCGACCATTAAAAAGGGGTTAGCCTTGCAAATGGTTGTGTAGCCAAGCCATAGCTTTCAGGAAAGTGAAGGAACAGCTGCCATCCTCTATGGTTTTGGCACAGTATGATTTCAAGCGAGATCTGGTATTGACATATGATGCCTCCCCATACAGCAGTGAGGTAGTAATAGCTCAGAGCTGACCAAAAGAAGAGGAATGCCCAATAGCATATGCAACCAGAACTTCGGCGAATACAGAGCATAAATACACCCAGATAGAGAAGGAAGGCTCAGTGGTCATATTTGGGGTCAGGAAGTTCCATTAACAGTTGTAAATTTGTAAAATTACTGAACTACAAACCCATTCTAGGTCTAAAAGGCGGTGCCGCCCATAGCTTCAGGCCAAATTCAGCAGTGGGCTCTAATTGTAAGTGCATACAATTATAAGTTGGAACACCATCCAGAAGGCCAAGTAGCAAATACCATCCCTGGAAGAGTCTGTGAAGATTTTAAATTTTCTGGGCACCTTTCCAGTCACAACTGACAATATCCGACTTTGGATGCAGAAAGCTCCGGTTCTGGCAAAACTAAAACAGCTGGTGGTGCTGGGGAAAGCCAAAGGACCGTTGCACCCAGAATTGAAACCTTTTTAGAACCAGCGAGACCAAATCACAGTTGAGGACAGCATATTATTGTGGGGCGCAAGAGTGATTGTCTTCGGCAAGGTCACCACCAGATACTGGCTGAACTCCACTAGGATCATCCAGGGGTTTCCAAAATGAAGATGTTGGCAAGAAGTTATGTATGGTCATCAGGATGGGACGCAAACATTGCATGTTGATGGGGCAGTGCCCAGAATCCCAACAAGGGCAAAAGTTACCACCAGCAGATCCCTCACATCCTGGATTCAGTTATGCAATGATTATGTAGATCCTTTCATGTGCTCAATGTTGTTCGTCATTGTGGATGCCCACTCAAGCATAGATTGACATGCATAGATTTCATTTGTCAAACACTGGGACAACAATAGAAAAGCCGCATACATCTTTTTCAATACACAAACTCCCGGAAGTGTTCGTTTACCAGCAGGGAATTTGAGTATTTCCGAAAATCAAATGGTATTCTTCATATAAGGATAAGGACAAATTCATACCATCCATCGTCCAGTTGTCTGGCAGAAGGAGCGGTGCAAACTATGACGGCAGTCTTTAAGAAACAACCTACAGTTTTACAAGATACCAAACTGCCCTGGTTCCTATTTGATTATAAGATCATCCCTTGTGCAGTAACATAGCCCCAGCAGAGTTACATGTGGGGAGATGTTTCCACACCAGATTAAATCTAATCTTCCTGGACCTGAAAGGGGAGGGTGAAATGTTATCAGGATCGCCAATGTTGGACTGAAGATTTCAAGAAAGGAGAGAGGCAGTTTACTTTAGGGAACAAAATTTCATGTGGGAACCACAGGAATGACCCTGTGTCGATAAGAGGATATGATCGATATGAGGTCAGGGCCAGTAACATATAAAGTTTGGGTAGGCACGATGGTCCTGAACAAGCACATAAACTATATGAAAGCTGCAAACTGGCAAACCGATTGGGAGCAAAACATGCCTCAACAATTCTGGAACCTGTGGTTTCTCCCTTTCAATCAAGCATTGAATATACCCATGAATCCAAGATGGACATGATGGATGGCACTACCTCAACTCCCTTGCCACCTGAAGTGGACAATGAATTCTTCCGAGATGCTCCAGGCGCAAGATGCGAGCCATTGTGCATTACATGCTGCCTATATCACAGGTAGAGCTGGAGGAACCTAACCTGATGTAAAGCATCCCAGAAGGAGCAACCAAAAGAAAGAACTGGCCTATGTCCTCTAACTCAGAGGAGGAGGGATGCACTGATTGTAACAAGGATAGCCAAGTGGACCTCATAGAATATGAGTTCCCTGATTGGGGCTGTTAATTTGGTCTAGGAGAAAGTGAGGGCTTCAGGTATTGGAGATATCGAGAGTGTGGTGCTGAAAAAGCACAGCAGGTCAGGCAGCATCCAAGGAGCAGGAGAATCAACATTTCAGGCTTAAGCCCTTCATCAGGAATGAGACTTGTGGCCCAGGGGGTGAGAGAAAAATGGGAAGCAGGTGGAGCTGGGGGAAGGTAGCTGGGAATGTGATAGGTATATGAAGGGGGGGGGGGGGGGTGAAGGTGATAGGTCAGAGAGGAGGGTGAAGCAGATAGGTGGGAAGGAAGGTGGACAGGTCAAGAGGGCAGTGTCGAGTTGGAGGCTCAGGATTGGGATAAGCTGGGGCAAGGGGAAATGTGGTGAAATCCACATTGATCCTGTGTGGTTGCAGGGTCCCAAGTCGGAAGATGAGGCTTGGCGTCTTCCTCCAAGCGTCAGGTGATTAAGATTTGCCGATGGAGGAGGCCCAAATATTGCATGTCCTTGCTGGATTGGGAGGGATAGTTAAAGTGTTTGGCCATGGGACGGTGGGGTTGGTTGGTGCAGGTGTCCCAAGGATGTTCTCTGTAACGATCCACAAATTATCGTCCTGTCTCCCCAGTGTTGAGGAGTCACATCAGGTGCAACAGATACAGTAGATAATATGTGTGAAAGTACAGGTAAATTTCTGTCGGATGTGAAAGGATCCTTTGGGGCCTTGGACAGAGGTGAGGGGAGAGGTGTGGGCACAGGTTTTGCACTTCTTACGCTGCCAGGGGAAGGTGTCAGGAGTGGAATGTGGGCTGGTGGGGGGCATGGATCTGACAAGGAAGTTGTGGAGGGAATGGTCTCTTCAAAACGCAGATGGGGTGGGAATGGATATATATCCCTAGTGGTGGGGTCTGTTTGTATGTCGCAGAAATGGCGGAGGTGATGTGATGTATCCGGAGGTTGGTGGGGTGGAAGGTTAGGACCAGGGGATTCTGTACTTGTTGTGATTGGAGGGGTCAGGTTCAAGGGCGGAGGTGCAGAAAGTGGAGATGTGCTGGAGGGCATCGTCGACCATGTGGGAGGGGAAATTGCAGTCTTTGAAGAAGGAGACCAACTGGGATGTTATGTGGTGGAACTGGTCATCCTGGAAGCAGATGTGGCAGAGGCAGAGGAGTTGGGAATAAGGGATGGCAGTTTTATCAGAGGCAAAGTGGGAGGAGGTGTAATCCGGGTAGCTGTGGAAGTTGGTGGGTTTGTAGTAGATGTCTGTGATTAGTCAGTCGCCGGAGATAGAGATGGAGAGGTCCAGGAAGGGGAGGGAGTGTCTGAGATGGTCCAGATGAATTTGAGGTCAGGGTGGAAGGTGTTGGTGAAGTTCATGAACTGTTCAACCTCCTCATGGGAGCAGGAGGTAATGCCGATACAGTCATCGATGTAGCGGAGGAAAAGGTGGGAATGATGCTGGTGTAGCTGCGGAAGATGGACTGTTTCACATACCTGACGCAGAGGCAGGCACAGCTGGGACCCATGGGGGTGCCCATGGCTACCCCTTCAGTTTAGAGGATGTGGGAGGATTGGAAGGAGACGTTGTTGAGGATGAGGACCAGTTCAGCCAGGCGAATGAGAGTGTCACTGGAAGACTATTGGTTGGGTCAACATAAGAGAAAGAATCTGAGGGCTTGGGGTCCTTCATCGAGGTGGATAGATGTGTACAGTGATAGGATGTCCATGATGAAGGTAATGCATTCGAGGTCGGGGAAATGAAAATCTTGGAGGAGGTGAAGGTCATTGATGGGGTTGCAAACGTTGGTGGGGAGTTCCTGCACTAAGGGGGACAGGACAGTGTCAAGGTATGCAGAGATGAGTTTGGTGTGGCGGGAGCATGCTGAGACAATGAGTTGACTGGGGCAGTCAAGTTAGTGAATCTTAGGTAGGAGTTAGAATTGAGCGGTGCAGGGTTCTCAGACTATGAAGTTGGAGGCTGCTCTAATGAGGAAACCATGGCTGACCGATATGAACAGGAGTGTCAGAGATTCTATTCCCTCTGAACTGGCTCTGAGGAAGCTGAATCAGTATCAAGGATTCTCTACATGTAAACAAAGGGTGACTTGGTGATGGGGTGCTGATCTCTGTGGAGCTATTTCATAAGCTATAAAGTGGGGCTCTAAACATCATCCAAAGAGAGAGGGGAGAAAATGTCAGTGATTGTGTATTACTCTGTTTGAGTGATGTGCCTATTGTACTAGAATGACTGAGGATTTGTGGAGGCAGGATGTAAGATTGTCAGATCGGTGAGGGTGGGGTGAAGCATCTGGAAATTAGGTCTGACTTTAGTGCCAATGAGTGCTTCTGGGTGTGTGCCTGACATGTGGTGTAGTCAGCAGAGTGAGAGACTAGTATTATGCAAAAGGGAATAGTCAAGTGAAAACACAAAATGTGTACCTCCTGAAGAAATGGTGGTACCCAGATTTAAATTGTGATTTTAGTCCAGTGTCAAAAGAATACTTCAACATATTTTTAGCATCTGTGCAAATTCTTGTGCGCAAAGTGTGCAAAGCAGGAAACCTTTCGCCTTGAAATCTGTTGAGCACCATGGATAATATGCTCCTTGGTTTGTTAAGCCAAACGCTGAAAGACTCAGAATGAAGATTTACCGTATGTTCAATGTCAGAGTTCTTCTATTTAATTTGTTTTTTCACTTCTGCCACCACCAGCAGTGGACAAAGATACATCATTCCTTGATGCGTTCAATGCCTGCTTTGCTCAGTTCGAGCAGAATGCCAGCGGCACAGTGTCACCTCCTCCAACAGCACCAGACACACCTGTTCCCACTGTCACTGCTGCAGATGTCAGATCGGTCTTTCTGAGAGTCAACCCAAAGAATGCGACTGGCCCGGATGGAGTCTCCAGCTGTGCACTTCGATCCTGTGTGGACTAGCTGGCTAAGGTATTCACTGACGTTTTCAACCTTTTCCTCCTACAAGTTGAAGTCCCCACCTGCTTCAAGAAGACCACCATCGTCTCAGTACTTAAGAAAGCACATGCAACATGCCTTAATGACTAAAGCCCAGTAGTTCTGACGTCCATAAACGTGAAGTACTTCTAGAGGCTGTTTACAGCCCACATCAAATCTAGCCTCCCAGCCTGCCTCGATTCTTGCTGTTTGCCTACTGACATAACAGGTCCACAACAGATGCCATTTCTCTAGTCCTGCACTCATCCCTAGAACACCTGGACAATAATGATACCTATGTCAGATTCCTGCTCATTAACTACAGCTCCACTTTCAACACCTTTAACCCCTCCAGACTGATCTCAAAACTGTGAAACCTAGGTCTCTGTTCTGCCCTCTGCAACTAGATCCTCAGCTTCCTGACCTAAAGACTGCGATCAATGAAGGTATACAACAGCACCACCTCCATGATAACCCTCAACACTGGAAACCACCTCCACCCAACAATGAATTCTCAGCCCCCTACTGTCCTTCCTTTACACCCACGACTATGTAGCCAAATTCCGAATGAACACCAGCTGCAACATTGCTGACGACACCACCATGGTAGGATAGATATCAAACAATGATAAGTCAATACAGAAAGGAGCTAGAGGGTTTTGTGGCATGGTGCAATGACAACAACCTCTCTCTCAATGTCAACAAAATAAAAGAACTGATCGTTGACTTCAGAAACAAAGACAGAAAACACCCCCATCTACATCAATGGAATGGAGTTGAAAGTGTCAAGTGCCAAGGAGTGACAATAACTGACAACCTATCCTGGACTTCCGTGTAGATATGACGGTCAAGAAGGCACAATAATGCCTCTTCCTCCTCAGCCAACATGAAATTCAGCATGACCATAAGGACCCTCACCAACTTTTACGGATGCACCATAAAGAGCATTATATCAGGGTACATAACGGCCCAGTGTGGCATCTGCTGTGCCCAGAACAGTAAGAAACTACAGAAGGTTATGTGCACAGATCAGACCATGGATTCATGGATTCATTCATGGATTCCATTTACACTTCTCATTGCTGTGGAAAGACTGCTCACATTATCAAAGACCCCTCGCATTCTGCTAATGCTCTCCTACAACCTCCTGTATCAGGCAGAAGATACAAAAGTTTGAACGTTTGCACCAACAAGTTCAAGAACAGCTTCCCTGCTGTTGTTAGACTGATGAATGGATCGTCTAACTTCAAATTAACAAGTTGATCTTGTTAATGTTCATCTTGTTTCTGTGCAATGTAACCTGTATGTCTCCCTCTCTCCAAGCACCCTATAATCTATTGGGCCAGTGGTGTAATGAATAATGTGTCTGACTTCGGATCAGAAGACTGTTGGTTCGAGTCCGACCTGGCTCAAGTGCAATGTGCTTTAGGGGTGGCATGGTGGCTCAGTGGTTAGCACTGCTTCCTCACAGCGCCAGGGACCCAGGTTCAATTCCAGCCTTGGATAAAACTGTCTGTGTGGAGTTTGCACATTCTCCCCGTGTCTGCATGGGTTTCCTCCGGGTGCTCCGGTTTCCTCCCACAGTCCAAAGATGTGCAGGTCAGGTGAATTGGCCATTCTAAATTGCCCATAGTATTAAGTGCTTTAGTCCGAGGGAAATGGGTCTGGGTGGGTTTCTCTTCGGAGGGGCGGTGTGGACTTGTTAGGCTGCAGGGCCTGTTTCCACACTGTAGGGAATCTAATCTAATCTAATCTGTATGTCCTTGCTCACAATGATCTGCCTTTACTGTTCATAAACAAAGCGTTTTGCTGTACTTAAGTACACGTAACAATAAATCAAGTCAACAACAACCATATAACAGCGCGCAAAATAAATAGGAATGGCATAGGGGTCTCTGCTGGATGGGTGCTGGTGGTCAAGAAAGGCACTCCAAGGAGGTCAGGAGCAAGGCTGAAAAGAGTAAGAAAAAGGAAAGGTTGTACTTTATCCTAAACACAAACCAATTAAATTTTTACAAAAAAATGTAGTTATTGTGCTTTTCTGTTGATAAGAGGTAAAAAAAATTGGAGTAACTAGGAAAACTTGCAAGGAAACAGGGTTACAGTAAACAGTTCCAGTACAGAGGTGACAATAGAGCAATATATTTTAATGCTGAAATTTGGGAAATGTTCACTTATAACTTGATTTTTGTTTATTTATTTAGTTGTGTTTGCTTTGTTCTTTGTATTATTTAATGATTTTAAAAGTATTTCATCACCTTTTACAACTCATTTTCAGCTTTTGAATACTACTCCCAGTAGTTCAAATAGTACATGTTTCCATAGAGACTCAACCTCTTAAAAAGACAGTATGGTTTATAGGTACATCAGAACTAAGCAATTCACTTTACCTTGGTAATATCCATTTCTAATTGTAATCGAGCGACAGCAAAGCTTTCCAATGAGCTATAATTGAGAAAGAAAATAAATTAGACTTACAATTTACGATTAAATATGAAATTCAATGTTATGTGTAAAACGTCTGTCAGATATAAAATGGTTCTCAATGTAATAAGTTAAATACACATATTTATCAAAGATATGGATTTGACAATTGTCTATACTATTTAGTTGTTAATTTATCCTAATGTCACTTGAAAGGTGGGTTTAATTAGTTCACTGCCATGCTACAGGTCCAACATTGAGTCAATAAAAATATTTATTTATGTTTCTTTTTTTTTGTGCTGCTTAATTCTTCTCGCCTGAGAATAGGCAATCTATAGTAATACGCTTGTAGACACATTAGGGCTACAGATTATTGTCCTGCTAGCAAAAGTGAAAAAAAGAGTCTATGTTTCTACATGGTGCTATTATATTATAAATTATTTCCTGAACAATGAACATCATAGTAGCTTTTGCCATGCTTCAAGTGGCTAATACATGCTCAGAACCTCTCTGTACAAAATTATAACAAGTGGTTCTTTAAATTAAAAAGAAATCATGGCACTTCTTTTGATCCAATAATGACACATAAAATAATTTACAGTATTGCATAATTATTCTCAAAATCAAAATGTTCATAGTGTTGGGAGTATTCAAAGGATGCCGTTTATCTATAATAGCTGGACAGATTGCATCATTACAATACATGTCAAAAATATTTTCGGCCTGTGTCATAGGAAATCTGCAGATATGTACAGATGCACATGAATTCTAAATGACTCTGGTACAAACTTCTCAGATTTATAACTTGTGAAGTTTATACAGGCAATTTCAATTAAAAGCCTCCCCGAAATTAGTCAGTAAAGGAAGGAAGATGTGTTGGGCATTTTGAAAAACTTGAGGATAGACAAGTCCCCCGGGCCTGACGGGATATATCCTAGGATTATGTGGGAAGCAAGAGAGGAAATTGCAGAGCCGTTGGCAATGATCTTTTCGTCTTCACTGTCAATGGGGGTGGTACCAGGGGACTGGAGAGTGGCGAATGTTGTGCCCCTGTTCAAAAAAGGGAATAGGGATAACCCCAGGAATTACAAGCCAGTGAGTCTTACTTCGGTGGTAGGCAAAGTAATGGAAAGGATACTGAGGGGTAGGATTTATGAGTATCTGGAAAGACACTGCTTGATTAGGGACAGCCAGCACGGATTTGTGAGGGGTAGGTCTTGCCTTACAAGTCTGATTGAATTCTTTGAGGAGGTGACCAAGCATGTGGATGAGGGTAGAGCAGTGGATGTAGTGTACATGGATTTTAGTAAGGCATTTGATAAGGTTCCCCATGGGAGGTTTATGTGGAAAGTCAGGAGGCATGGGATAGTGGGAAATTTGGCCAGTTGGATAGAGAACTGGCTAACTGGTCGAAGTCAGAGAGTGGTGGTAGATGGTAAATATTCAGCCTGGAGCCCAGTTACAAGTAGAGTTCCTCAGGGATCAGTTCTGGGAGCTCTGCTGTTTGTAATTTTTATTAATGACTTGGAAGAGGGAGTTGAAGGGTGGGTCAGTAAATTTGCAGATGATACGAAGATTGGTGGAGTTGTGGATAGTGAGGTGGGCTGTTGTCGGCTGCAAAGGGACTTAGATATGATGCAGAGCTGGGCTGAGGAGTGGCAGATGAAGTTCAACCCTGTCAAGTGTGAGGTTGTCCATTTTGGAAGGACAAATAAGAATGGGAATACAGGGTTAACAGTAGGGTTCTTAGTAAGGTGGAGGAGCAGAGGGATCTTGGGGTCTATGTTCATAGCTCTTTGAAATTTGCCACTCAGGTGGATAGAGCTTGTAAAAAGGCCTATGGTTCATTAGCAGAGGGATTGAATTCAAGAGTCGTGAGATGATGTTGCAGCTGTACAGGACCTTGGTAAGGCCACATTTGGAGTACTGTGTGCATTTTGGTCGCCTCACTTTAGGAAAGATGTGGAAGCTTTGGAGAGGGTGCAGAGGAGATTTACCAGGATGTTGCCTGGAATGGAGAATAGGTCATACGAGGATAGGTTGAGAGTGCTAGGCCTTTTCTCATTGGAACGGCGAAGGATGAGGGGTGACTTGATAGAGGTTTATAAGATGATCAGGGGAATAGATAGAGTAGACAGTCAGAGACTTTTTCCCCGGGTACAACAGAGTGTTACGAGGGGACATAAATTTAAGGTGAAAGGTGGAAGGTATAGGGGGGGATGTCAGGGGCAGGTTCTTTACCCAGAGAGTGGTGGGGGCATGGAATGCGCTGCCTGTGGGAGTGGCAGAGTCAAAATCATTAGTGACCTTTAAGCGGCAATTGGATTTGTACATGGATAGGTGCTTAAGCTAGGACAAATGTTCGGCACAACATCGTAGGCCGAAGGGCCTGTTCTGTGCTGTATTGTGCTATGTTCTATGTAAATGAGCCTTATTAGCTAAAATAAGTCTCAGTTACCAACTATGGCTTTTGCTGGATTGCAATTAGGATGATACAATTGGCGACAGATTAGGAAAAGCAAATTATGTCCCGTGCTGCCTTTCTTGATTACTATCCAGTGATTCCTTCAGGAATTGTGAAATGTTAATTTGCCTACTGAGTGAGAACGCTACTATGCTTCACTTTCACAAAAATAGTAATACTTTAGTATTGACCATTATATTTTACATGTCAGTAATGATGATTTGGACATGGTACCAAATGACATTTACACATTTGGAACCATATCCTAGGAAAAAATTTCGGTTTTCAGGAAAATAGAACAATGATACATAAAAATTGCTAAAGAGATAGATCTGAAGAATGGTACTACACAAATAACTAAGATTTATTTTTCCTTTTAAATTTGGCTATTTAATACTGTGTGCACTAAAACCTGCATAAAGCAGTAGAGGCTACATTATCCCACAAAAGGAATGCTAAAGTAGTATAGAAAGTGGATCACTGAAAAAGGTATTTTATTTGCAGCTGTTTTCATTATCACACTTGAAAACTTTTTTTATGGATACACACTTGATTGTGCATATCATTATGATTGCATTATTAATATAGTCCTATTATATGATTAAGCAAATACTGTAAGTAGGTTAAGAAACTCAAAACCGATGTGTTGGCACTCTAAATAATTGCCTTTATCAAAATTTTATTTTTTTCAAAGGTATTGACCAAGGGCAGATGACATATGATGGTCAGCACTGGCATGCCACGGAGATGTGTTTCTGCTGTGCACGTTGCAAGAAGTCATTACTTGGACGACCTTTCCTACCAAAACAAGGACAGATATTTTGCTCCAGATCCTGCAGTGTTGGGGAAGATCCCAGTGGCTCTGACTCTTCAGACTCTGCATTTCAGAGTGCACGATCAAGAGAATCTCGGCGCAGTGCTAGAATAGGTAGAAACAGCAATAAAGTAGAAGATAAAAATGTAAGACCAAATATATCACAAGCAGCAATGAACAGATATTCTACAGATATTGATCCTCTTTCTCAACAAATGGATATGCTAAGTCTTGCTAGTCAAGCGACCAGTTTGAACAAAGAGGGTCTATGGAAAATCAGAGATGTCTACCAGTTTGAAGACGACTCTACTGAGAGGGCTAAATTTGTGGAAAGACCTTCTCAATCTCTAAGTCAGTATAGTGTGAGGAATGAATTTAATCCAACACATTGCGTAAGCAATCAGAGTGATTTATGGGGGAAAGAATTTAATGCAAAGAGAAGTTCAACTGCTGCCATGAAAGATCATAGTGATAGTTTTATCCAAGAAGATAAAGAAGATTATTATCCTTCAGCAATCAGAACTCAAGAAAGCTTTAGTAGTGCATCGAGCCATAGTGTTACTGAATCCCGATCAAATCCAACTGTACCAGGATATGAGATCGAAAGAGAATTGATTTCTCATCAGAGTCGAACCAGACATCCAATCAGTGCACTTAGTTTTACTGATCAACTTACCTTTCTTGAACAAACCCCAAGGGAATCAGTAGAATCTCTTGCACTTTCAAATGCAACAGGTACAGTATACTTGTGGTTAATTATTAATTAAAATGAACGTAGTGGCCTACTCCAAAAGCAGCTTTGAAAAAGAGGCCAGCTCATATTAGAGCCACAGAGAGGAGTAGTCCCAGTGCTAAATTGACAGATCTTAACTAAGATGGTGGGAACAGACCAATTCTCAAAATAGCTGCAAAATTATAACTAAATACTTCCAAACTTTGTCATTATCTTTGGGAACAGGTTAAAAAAAAAACTAGGCCCACATTGGGACATTAAACTTTGGAAACATTGATCTCGGAGCTCTTTGGGCAATGAAATTAGCCTGGGGATCGTGGGCCAGATATTTGCTATCCATTAACCTATTTACTTTTTGTTTGATATAATTTCTAACATCAATCAAGCCCAGTTGTCTGTTAAAAGTATCACTATGAGAAAAAAGACCCTAAAGAAAGCACCCATTGCATCAGCTAACAACACAATCTGAAAGCTCAGTACTGACTTGAAGAAAAAAGGTCTGTAATCTGACCTATAGCAATACTTTACATACTTTATTCTCTGATTATTTACCTGCCCTTCTCCTGCCTCCCTGCAGACCTCAGTATAACAAACTAGAATGTTTATCAATAGATATGCTGTTCAGCCCATTTATTATTTACTAAATTTCTATCAGGTCACTCCTTGTGGCTGGCAAACTAATATTTTCATTGAAGTAGGAGATATTCAATCTTCTGAACTTTTCTCAGGGCCACCAAATCACCCATATTATAAGGGCCTAAAACAAACTGTCCACAATACTCCAGATGTGGTCTTATCAGTGACCTGTAGGATGATTGAAAGGTCCATTAATTTATACTGAATGTTCCTGTTGATACAATTCAATACCCTGTTTAGCTGTAGTTTCTCTACATTTATTGGCTGATATGTTTATCATTGATGTTGGAAATGTATTGTTTGGTCTTGCACAATTCAATGGGTTTTTCTTACATATTTTTGGAATTTACCCCTTCCAGTTTTTTCATTGCTCTATGTCATAATTATAATAATTCTCAGGCTATGACCAGTAACTTCAGCACTATTAGATAATATTTGATTGAGGATTGTTTTCAAAGATTTATGCACACCCAGACTAATTTCTTCTTAACTTCTTGTTAAATTAGCCCTGCAAAACAGTTTAACAAGCTGGCAGTAGACTAAGGGAAGGATTATTCTGTACTGTCCTCATGTAGATCAGCTACTTATTAACACACCATTAAAATTCCAATAGTTACCCAATTATTTTGCTCAAATAAAGGCCAGAATGTTTCCGAGGCAACAGAGGCCCTATTTAAGGGACAAAAACCAGGAGTGATCCCACTGCAGTGTGACCCAGGACTGGGTTTTACAGTCAGCAAACAGTTAAGTGGCTGGCAATAGCTTGCTTTTTTATTAAGAATGGTGACCCACCCCCATCTAACAATCACAAGGTTGGTTGCTCAGCAGCCAACAAGAGTGATGCTCAACTTACATTGAGCAAGTTTACGCTTTGATGGACACATGCCATCACAACCAGGAAAAAGTAGGGTTTGGGGAACTGGGACAGTCAAGCAAGCCCTGATGAGCCTGGAGTTCGGATATCGCTGAGGTCAGGCAGGGCTGACATTGCATGAATGGCCATTGCAGCCAAGGTCAAACTCAGCCTGAAAAGGAGGCAAACACACCCTGGAACACTGGGAGACCAGTCATTCTCCCAAGTCACAAAGGACTCACTTGCCACAGGTTAAATGTCAATGGCGGCAAGAAGAACCTCTTGTTTGGCCATTAAGGTGGTTCAAATGGGCTCCATGTAGGGCTACATCTTCCACTTTTCTCACCAGTGACAAAGAGAAAAGTTGATGGAAGTAGACATACCACCACAAACCTTACCATGCCATTTTGCCATCCTTCCTACTTGACCTCATGCCCAAAGACCCTGAAATTCCATAAACGGAATATAAAGCCCTCAAAACAAATTATTTTAGAAGCTTCACATTTTAAAATGTGCTTGAAACTAGTTTGGCTTAATTTGATTTTCAGCTTCACTTTCAGAAATAATTTATTTTTCCTTGAATGAATTGATTCTTGTTATATTTAATCTTAATGCAAGTGTTTTTCATTTTTTTTTTATCCTGCCAACAAATTATATTTTCAGGAGCTTCTGTGGAAGGTGGTGCCAGACGCCAGGAGCATTTGTCCAGGTTTTCAATGCCTGACTTGAGCAAAGACTCTGGCATGAATGGATCAGAAAAACTTAGCAATATGGGTACACTTAACTCTTCTGCTAGATTTAGAAGCACAGAATCCATTAGAAGCCTAAACTCAGCCCAGCAATACCAGGATTTGCAGCCACCCTTGGATAGGCTCAGGCACCCTTTGCAGTATCAAGAATTATCGACTCAAAGAAGAATGCCGCCAGGGTTCGACTGTCCAGATGGTGCCATAAGTAACAGAATGCAAGCTAGCATGAATGCTAGAATTGCACCCATGAGTGAACGGACCCAGAGACGGATGCATAATCGGGAGAATAACTCCCGCCATCATCGTCACAAGCCAAGGAGATCCAGACGATCTCGTTCTGATAATGCTCTTCACCTAGCTTCAGATAAACGTTATCAACTAAGAGACAGATCTCAAATGTTTTCAGGTGAAGACTATGAACAATTAATGATGCGAAGAAGAAGCAGGGATGCATTTGGAAATGGCCAGTTGAGAGATCCATACAATCGTTATCCTAGAACTGCCTCTGACCTGACGTTGCAAAATCAAGTAGGTGATAAATTGCTCAGACCTTATTTTAATGACCATGATGATTGGTGTTCAACCTGTTCCTCGTCTTCAGAGTCTGAGGAAGAAGGGTACTTCCTAGGGCAACCTATTCCACGCCCTGTTCAGCTTCGCCCCATTACTAGCGATGAATTTATGTATGGTTATAATTCACCTGTTCCTATATCATCCAACCTGAGTGGCAGGTACCAATCACATTATAGGAAGAGACAAAAAAGCAAGAACTGCATTATCTCATAATTTTTTGCACAATTTATTTCCAGCAAGAATGTAAACGAATAAAAGTTGCACTCAAATTAATTATTAAGAAATTAACATTGGCAAAGGCAATATAATTTAAATCAGTATTTAAAAACTGTTACAATATTCCTGATTTAAATGAAGGATATTTGCTTGCTTTTTTGATTTAAATCAATTTATTTGTGATATAATATCATCTAATATACATTCTGCAGTTATAGTCATCAAATGAATTGTATACATTTTACTAAAATCCACTTACATAGCTGTGAGCATGTTTACAACTTAAGATATTGTCTATGTTCTTATATTGTGTACTGTAATTTCCCTTCCACTGCCACAGAAAGTTATATCAAGCTTAACAATCAGTATGTTATACCAAACAAAGTTACAGAACAGCTTAACCTGTTGTGTTTTTAATGCTAATGTGTTGTAATTAAAATTGAAAATTCATTAAGTTAATTATATTTACTGTACATATCATGCAAAAGGAGGATTTCTAAGAAAGTATTTTTATATTTTGTATTGTATAAAGTGTTTTGAAGTAGTAGTCCATGCATGTTTACTTTCTTTGTGGTGTTTTCAATGGAAATTTATTAAAATCTTGCATCCTTTAACACAATGTTCTTTAAAATGATTTTTGGCTTACAATGTTTGAATGTGTTCCACTATTTATTATCAAAAAGTCCATACTTTTTGTAAATTTCACACCTTTCTCAAACTCAAGTCAATTCATACTAATTCTGCTTGCTGAAGATGCCTTTCCTTTACGTATAAAAATTTTGTACTGTGAATGAACCCAAAACTATTTTTAAATGTAAGTGATCTGGATGGGTTGATCCTCCTCTGCCATTCACCTGTACTCTTTAATCTGTCACTGCAAACTTAGGTCGTAGGTATCGTGCAGAAAACGGATGAAACAATATACAATTCTGCAAATAATATAATATAATTTAAACAGTGACGGGTCTCATAATGAACTCATATTCGCAATGATTAGACACTCAGTAAAGCTATCCAATTTATTGGTTATCCAATCCATTTTACGTTGGGGGGAATGGCTAAAATACTGAGACCCTACATTACAGTGGGCTGTTTTTATCAGAAAGCAGGCATTAAAAAGCAAAAGACAGTTTTCAGGATATTAATCATTTAGACTTTGAAATCAAAAACACTGGAAGAATCTTGCCAAAAGTTGGCTAAGTGTCAATTCTAGCATGTTTCATGGAGGGTCTTTCTCTTTTGTAATGAAGGTAACACTTTTTTAATGAAATCCAATATAAATTGAGTACAAGAACAATGGAAACTCAGGGTATAAAATATGTAACTCACTAAAGGTTGTCACATGGATTAGTGAGCGAGTTTTAAGAAGATTTGGAGCTCAGGTTGAGGTTCTGGATGCAGGTTTGCTCACTGAGCTGGAAGGTTCGGTTTCAGACATTTCGTCACCATACTAGGTAACATCATCAGTGAGCCTCCGAATGAAGCACTGGTGGTATGGCCCACTTTTTAATTTATGTATTTAGGTTTCCAAGGAATGAGGTTATTTAAAATAAACCTTGAAACCAGTAGTGTCATTTTGAAGGAATATAATTGAAAAGAAGTTAGACTAAACTCATTGAACCAATTACACCATACTTGAAATACTATTTCAGTTCTCATCACTGTAAGAAAAAAAGACCCTGAAGAGGATGTGCTAAAGGTTTACAATGCTACAGCAAATTTGGAGGTATACCAATCAGGAGAAAATGAGCAGGCTGGGTCAGTTATCACTTTAAAAGAAGAGAATGAGGGATGACCTAATTTTCAGTTTATAAAGAGTGTAAACAGAGAATAATTCCACTTTGAGAGAAAAAGCAATATTAGAGCCATCATTATAAGAGACTCACTAAGAAACTTAATAAGGAATCCAAATGGAATTTTCACTTTTTTAAGGAGTGGTCAAAGGAAGAGTATAGACCCATTTGAGGGGTTGTTAGCCAAGCATGTGAAGGGAAAGGGAAGAGAGGCTTAATTTGGGATAAAACAGAAGGGAAGCTGAAGTTAAGCACAAGTGCTGGCATGAAATTGTTAGGCTGATTGGCAAGGTTTTATGGTCTGTATTTTATGTCCGACCTGCTATGATGCATGCTTTGAAGCTCTGGTGTCTCTGATATTAGTGTCCTGCCTGAGCAATTGCACAATAAATTTGAATAATATAACAGTTGTCAATTCCTATATTAGATACTACAATAAAAGCAAAGTATTGCTAATTCTAATAATTTTTATTTGATGTTAAGTGCTCAAAAGCAAAGTATTGCTAATGCTAATAATTTTTATTTGATGTTAAGTGCTCAGCATCAAGTGTGTAGAGATAACAATAAAGTTGAAGTTTCAAGTCCAATAAGACACTTCTGTGAAACTGAAAAGAATTTCCAAGTAAATGTCATAGTGGATTCTGATTGATATTTCGTTTGCAATTCACTGATACTACCAGACCTGGGTTTTTCCAGTGAACTCCATTTTTATGATGTTTTATATTAGATGTCCTGTGACTTCTAAGTATGACTGCCAATTTTAGGACTATTTTATACTATATGTGAATGCCCCAAACTTTTGGGAGCTGCACTGCTACCTTTCAACACCATTTCTCATAGATTTTAGTTTTTGTGTTGCACAACAGCAATCAAAATTCTGTTTTCATTAATATTGATTAGGTAGTTCCAGTGCCATACAGAATTAGGCAGAAACACTGACTCCGTTCCCTCTCAATAGCCAATAAAAAAACATGATCTAAGACCATATGTCAGAGGAAACATATAAGGATCGTAAATGGCTAAAGGCTCATTTTGATGAATAATGATATAAAACCATAGTTTCTTTCTATGAAGTTTAATCTCCTCAACATCCTTGTATTTTATTTCCATATGCAGAGGGCACCTGTTGAATAGGAAGAATGGGATAGGTGGGAGTAAAGAAGAGAGGGCCAGAGAGGCACGGATCCAGGTGTAACTGAGACTGGGGAACGTGATTCAGGGAACAGCAAAGAGAGGAGGAGACAAGGGATGAGGGGATCACTGGGGCTTAGGCTGAGAAGGGAGGGAGGGAAATTAGCTATCGAAACAAAGTTGAAAGGGAGTGGAATCAGGCCTTTTAAAAAGTGGCATTAACCAAAGAGCCTGATGGTGCCCTGTGCAATGCAAGGAGCTTATGAAGAAGGGCTTATGCCCGAAACTTCAATTCTCCTGTTCCTTTGATGCTGCCTGACCTGCGCTTTTCCAGCAACGCATTTTTAAGCTCTGATCTCCAGCATCTGCAGTCCTCACTTTCTCCAATGCAAGGAGCTGCTGGTTGTAATTTCAGGACAAGTATTAGCAGTTTGTAGCGTTACATATTTTCACAAGTCATGTGTATTAGTAATTTGATGGGAGTTTGAGTATTAGCAATATTACTATGTAATTGGTTTCATTGCAGTAACATTACTAATTAGTGGAGTCAAAATTTCTCCCATTTCTTTACCTGTTCACCTGAATCTGTCACCAAAGTGGACAACCCTAAGCTATGTGGTAGTTAAGATGGAGTTAATGCATCATCTACTGCATTCCCACTTGGCTAAGAGTTTTATCTGATTGAATACTTGGAAATTTATGCTAAAATAGGGCAAAGCCAGCATAGTTCCATCAAGGGAAGGTCATGCCGAACAAATCTGATGGAATTCTTGAGGAAGTAATGAGCAGGTTAGATCAAGGACAGCCAATGGATGTTATCTACCTGGACTTCAAGAAGGCCTTTGGCCAGGTGCCGCACAGGAAGGTACTGACTAAAATAAGGGCACATGGTGTTAGAGGCAAGGTGCTAGCATAGAGAAAAGGGACCTTCTCAGGATGGCAGCCAATGCCAAGTGGTGTTCCACAAGACTCAGTGTTGGGACCACAACTTTTTACTTTATACATTAACGATCTAGATGAAGGAACTGAGGGCATTCAGGCTACATTTTCAGATGATACAAAGATAGGTAGAGGGACAGGTAGCATTGAGTAGGTAGGGAGGCTGCAGAAGGATTTGGACAGTTTAGGATAGTGGGTAAAGAAGTGGCAGAACATGGGAAAGTGTGAGGTCATGCACTTTAGTAGGAAGAATAAAGCATGGACTATTTTCTAAATGGGGAGAAAATTCAGAAGTCTGAAGTGCAAAAAGATTTAGGAGTTCTAGTCCAGGATTCTCTCAAGGTAACCTTGCAGGTTGAGTCAGTATTTAGGCAAATGCAATGATAGCATTTATTTTGACAGGCCTTGAATATAAAAGCAAGGATGTACTTCTGAAGCTCTATAAGGAGCTGGTCAGACCACATTTGGGGTATTGTGCATAGTTTTGGGCCCTATATCTCAGGAAGGATGTACTAGTCCTGGAGCATGTTCAGAGGAGGTTCACAAGAATGATCCCAAGGATGAAAAGCTTAACGTATGAGGAGCATTTGAGGACTCTGCGTATATACGCGATGGAGTTTAGAAAGATAAGGGAAAATCATACAGAAACATAACAGAATACGGAATGACCTGGACAGAGTAGATGTTGGGAAGATGTTTCCATTGGTCAGAGAGACTAAGAGCTGAGGGCACAGCCTTGGAGTAAAGGGAATACCTTCTAGAATGGAGATAAGGAGAAACTTCTTCAGCCAGAGAGTGGTGAATCTATGGAATTTATTGCCATAAAGGCTGTGGAGGCCAGGTCATTGAGTATATTTAAGACTGAGATGGATTGGTTCTTGAATATCAAAGGATCAAGGGTTACAGGGAGAAAGCGGGAAAATGGGGTTGAGAAACTTATCAGCCATGACTGAATGGCAGAGCAGACTCGATGGGTTAAATGGCCTAATTTCTGCTCCTATGTCTAATGGTCTTATGGTCATACAGTCATACAGCATGGAAATAGACCCTTTGGATCAACCCGTCCGTGCCCACCAGAGATCCAAAATAGATCCAGTCTCATTTGCCAGCATTTGGCCCACATCCTTCTAAGCCTTTCCAATACATATACCCATTCAGATGTCTTTCAAATGTTGTAATTGTACCAGCTTCCACCACCTCCTCTCGCACCTCATTCCATACATGCATCAAACTCTGTGAAACATTTGTCCCTTAGGTCCCTTTTAAATCTTTCCTCTCTCACCTCATCCCTATGCCCTCTAGTTTTTGATTCCCCTATCCTGGGGAAACGACCTTGACTATTCACCCTATCCATGCCCCTAATGGTTTTATAAACTTCTATAAGGTCATTCATCATTCTCTGATGCTCCAGGGAAAATAGCTCTAGCCTATTCGGCCTGTCCGTATAGCTCAAGACCTTCAACCTGGTAACATACTTGTAAATCTTTTCTGAATCTTTTCAAGTTTCACAGTATCTTTCCTAAAGCAGAGAGATCAGAATTGAATGCTGTATATCAACAGTGGTCTAACCAATGTCCTATACAGCTGCAACATGACCTTCGAACTCTAGTACTCAATGCAATGACTGAAAGGCAAGTGTGCAAAATGCCTTTCTCACTACCCTGTCCACCTGCAACTCCATTTTTGAGGAACTATGAACCTGTGCTCCACGGTCTCTTTATTCAACAACACTCCCCAAGACCCACTAAGTATAAGGCCTGCCCTGATTTGCCTTACCAAAATGCAGCACGTTACATTTATCTAAATTAAACTCCATCTGCCATTCCTCAGCCCATTTACCCATTTCATCAAGGTCCCAGTGCTGTCCAGTACACTACACTACCAATTTTGGTGTCATCTGCGAACTTACTAACCCTCTCTCCTATATTTGCATCAAAATCATTGATATAAATGACAAAAAGCAGTGGACCCAGCACCAATCCTTGCAGCCATCTGTTGGTCACAGTCCTCCAGTCTGAAAAACAACCCTCCACCACCACCACCCTCTATATCCTACCTTACAGATAATTTTGATTCCAAATTAACCAGTCTCCCTGTATTCCATGTGACCTAATCTTGCTAACCAGTCTACCATGCAAAACCTTGTCAAATGCCTTACTGAAGTCCATATAGGTCACATCTATTGTTCTGCCTTCAGCAACCTTCTTTGTCACTTCAAAAAACTCAGCCTCTCCCTTTAGCTCAAGCCATCCAATCCCAGCAAAATTCTTTAAGTTTTTACTGAATCCTTTCAAGTTTAACAAGTTTTTTTATTTTATTGTGGAATCCAGCAGCACTGACGCTCCAAAGGGCAACCCACCCACACTCACCCCATCCCTGTAGTGATACATTTCCCATGGCCAACCCACCTAACTTGAATATCTTCGGTCTTGGGAGGT
This sequence comes from Chiloscyllium punctatum, assembly GCF_047496795.1. Taxonomy (NCBI): domain Eukaryota; kingdom Metazoa; phylum Chordata; class Chondrichthyes; order Orectolobiformes; family Hemiscylliidae; genus Chiloscyllium; species Chiloscyllium punctatum. The sequence continues at coordinate 42,677,275 of NC_092750.1, read as the reverse complement.
AACTGGAGCAAGCCCATGCAGACATGGGGCGAACGTGCAAACGCCACATAGACAGTTGACCGAGGGTGGGATTAACTCCACATCCCTGGTGCTGTGAGGCAGAAGTGCTAACCACTGAGCTGCCGTGCTGCTCTTGGGCAGGGGATATTTCCATTCATGCAAACAAAGATCCCATTAGGTTAATAACGTTCTGAAGACATCTTAACCTGGAAGAAAGTTGGGTGCCTTCAGCAGTTGTCCAATAGCAATAAGCAATAAAAAGGTTCACAAGCAACTTCTCTATTCATCACCAGCACACAGCAGCAACAGTGTGTGAAACTGCACTGAAAGATGCACTGCAGTATCTTACCTATGATATTCTGACTGTACCTTCCAAAAACTCATTATCCCTACTACTGAGAAGAACAAGAATAGCAGGTACTGTACAACCCTGCCAAGTCACACACCATCATGACCTGGAAATATGTTGACATTACTTCACATTGTCAAAATCCTAGAATTTGCATCTAACTACATGGGCTGCAGTGTTTCGAGAAGACAGCTTCTCACAGGTACTTAGGCCTGAGCAATAAATGCTCTTCCTCCCAGTGACATGCACATTTCATGAACAAATAATGACAAATGTTTCTGCAAAGTAGTTAAAATTTCTCTTTGTGCGGCCAGAAGGAGCAGTTAGCAAAGTATGGGCAGATCTGGCTCAAAATCTGCTTTCCCTCCTGATTACCTTAAAACCAACACTGTCTTATACTCACCTTTGATTTAAGTCAAAATCTCCATGCAAGCTGACTTATTTGTAGAGTAGTTGACCATATACTAATATTGGTTGGATTTCCTGTTGTTGCTTTTAAAATGAATGTCTATTAATTATGCTGCTTGGCTCTGAAAAAACAGTTGCTTTGGCTATAGAGGTTTTCCTAAAACACACCTTCATATTTATACCTAAACACTTTTAGTGTAAAACATAATTACAGGCTCCGTTATGAATGATATCAGTTTAGATACATGAATAATAAGTTTCAACATTTGTCCTGCTAATAATTGCACAATGTGCAAAAGCCCAGACCAATAATGAATGGATAATAAAATAAGACTCAGCTCAATCCTGATAATGGGTTTATAGCTACTTTGCTATTGTAAAATATTCCAACTAAAGTTAATATTATTTACGCTCATGCATGTCACTAAGACAATGTTTATTATAAGTAATAGCCAAATGTGATACATGCCATTTGTAAAATTCTATATAAGAAATGCATATACAACATTTCAAAAAAATCTTATTTAAGTATAAACATCGGAGAAATTGCCTAAAAAATGTAGTTTTAGCTAAACCTAATCAGTCCTGTCCTGTTAACGGTAGCTCAGGTTTCTGACCTGAATCTGTACCTACCAAGTGCTCCACCAAATGGAAGGTGTTTTATCGGAAATACCAGATAAAGCAGACAACAGCTGCATTCTGAACTCTCTCCCTAGGGATTTCAATGGACAGCTGTATGCATGATAAACACTCCAAAGATGTTGTGGTTGGCATTGAGTCAGTAGTTATGCTTATCAGATGTGGGAGTTGAAGCTATACATTCTTTGTAGGAGTCAAAGGCAGGTTTTCATTTCAATGCAGCAAGCCTTTATGTTTTGTTTGTACATGTAACAGTTCCACAAAGACTTACATATAAACTTCATAAAACCATAAATGCATACGATACTTGAATCAAAGCATTTGGTTGAATGTATGCCTTCTGCAGAGTGTGATCTGATTTTTTTTTCAGTTGACTTTGTGCACTGCTGCTTTGAAAAAGGGCAACATGCCAAAATAAACTCTTGCAACACAAAATTCTGACAAATACCAATGAAGCCACGAAGTTCCACCACAATTTTTGTAGTAATTCTATGTCATTTCAATATCTTCAAAACAGTTCAAAAATATTCTCTGTGTGGGTGTAAAGCCTTCATTAATGATTAATAAATATGAACAAAGACCACACACAGCTATTATCTGCATGGGTAAGTTGAACCAATTAATTTATAATTGTAGCTCAAAGGGTTAAGTCTGACTGTGTCATATACAAATAAGATGCGGAATGTATCATCACAGGAAGTAATAGAATATCATATGATCTAACTCTCTTGTAGCCTCTTGTCAAGCTGAAGCCATAATTGGATATGTTTCTTAAATAAAGTTAATGTTTACCTCAGTTGCACATTGTGACCAAGAATAAGGCAAATTCAGCAAGCAATATCTAGAAATAAATCAACTTATATGTGTGTTGTGGTACCTGCTCTTTGTTTACATTCTTGTTTATTTCTCAGATTTAGTCTTAATCTTCAATTTCCTTTAACTGTTCATATGTCTTTTAAAAACATTTTGTTCCCCTTAACTTTTCTACTTTCTTGCTCTTAAATCAAGGTATTGCCAGAAATGGTGAAATTAACAATGTCTTTATGAGAGGAGCAATTCACTGTTTACGAGCTTCAACTTCATGATGGTCCTTTATTTTGAGTCTTTTGATGATAAGGAATATGTCAGATGAAATGTCTGATGGCTCTGAGTCTGTATTTTGTCCATTAAGCTGAGAGTAGAATTTATATATTTTGTTACCCTGGATATTGGCAACCACTCAACCAACACTGATTTGAATTCTGATCAGTACTGCTGTTCTGAGATGGATTAATGTCTGCAGTTTAGTTCCTACTAATGTCAGCTGTCTTGCTTGTTGGAAAATGCTGTTTAAAGACTTTTCCATTAAAAGAAAGGGAAATTGAAAGCAGAATTTCCTGGACTTTGTTTTTCCCATTTCCCAGTGACCAGTTCTGCTAAGATCATCCATGATCATCTTAGAATGCAACTCCACCTTCCTTACACTACTGCAAAGCATTTTCTTAAACCCCTCTCTCCAGTCACCTCCATGCTCACCTCAAGCAGAAAGTTTGAACAGAAATTTCCCCAATTTAAATATTTAAAAAACAGAAACTACAGATTTTGGTCCCACTCCAATTTCGTTGTCTAATGACAGAATCCATCCCTTTCATGAGTAACTTGTCGAGGACTCAGCTAGACTATTTGTAACCCTCTGTCACATTTGACCATGAGTTGAACTCCTGACCTCATATTTATGCTGTGATGGACTGGACCTGTATCCATTGAAGTTGAGAAAAATAAAGTGCCATCTAATCGAGACATGTAAGACTTTGAGAGGACTTCACAGTGTGGATTCTGACACTATGTTTCCACATTTGGAAGAGGCTAAAACATGAAGACATAATTTAAGTATAAAAGTACTTTCACTTAAAGTCAAGATGAAGAAGAACAAATTCTCTAAGACAGTTATGAGCTTTGCATCTCTCTTCCCCAGAGAGCCTTCAACTATGTCATTGAAAATTTTAAAGGTAAATGGATACAGATTCTTGACTAGCAAGGGAGTCAGAGGATAGTTGGGAGCATGGAGTTGAGGCCCCAATCAAATCCATAAGATGTTATTACTCCTGCTCCTATTTCATATATTAGTCTCATTCAAATTTCATCCCGGGGCCCTGAACTGCATTGGTTCCTGATTAATTATGTTTTCATTTTAAAATTCTCATGCGTACTTTCACATCCCTCTCTAGTATTGCCTTTCCCTATCTCTGTAATCTCCACCATCCCCAGAACCCTCCAAGATTTCTGTGCTCCTCTGATTCTAGCCTCTGCTGCATTCCCACTCATAATTGATCCACCATTGACAGCATGCGTTCAGTTGCCCCTGCTCCACATTCTGAAATTCCAACCTTTTATCTCTGCCTCTCTACATTCCTCATTTAAGATATTTCTTAAAACGTACCTTTTTTGTTAGGATTTTGACGACCTAACCTAACGTGTGAGGTTCGGTGTCATATTTTGTTTTATAATGCTCCCGTGAAGCATCTTGCTGTTCATATAGTCCCCTCAAGCCTGATAACCCTCCTCCTAGATATTTGCACTTACCTAACTCTCATGTCTCAAGAAACCTGATTTTAATCACTCTTCAGTTGAAGTGTGTGCCTTCAGACACCTCGGGATAAGTTCTGGAATGCCATTTTTATCCCATTTCTCTCCTCTAACACAGACCTTAAAATGAAACTGATTTGGTGATCTGTCCTGATAACTCTGTCTGTAGTTTGGCATCATATTTTGTTTTATGACTCTTCTGTAAAGCACCTTGGGTTGTTTCATTACTTTAGAGGCAGTATGTGTTTTTTTAGGACAGCATCAGGACATGCCACAGAGGGTGAGCAATGTATAAAAGGGCAAAATGGGAATAGCAGGAATTTCCTTCAGTATGCCATAGAAAAATAAATATAAATATTTAGATCAGCTGTAGATCATGCCTGAGGAATGAGTGAAGCTCTGAAAGCTTGCAATTTCAAATAAACCTGTTGGACTATAACCTGATATCAATTGATTTTTGACCTCGGATAAAATGTGTGCAAATAGTAGAGACAATAAGAAAGGACCAATGTTCCCATTAAGATTCAAAGTTACCTATCTGATAGATTGACCACGGAACCCTCAGATTCTAGTGCTCAGCTATATGTTAAGCTAATTAGCTAAGCTAATAGTTATACAACCCCCAAGAAAATGCCAGGACATAATAGGCTAGGAACCTAGTGCAGGTGATTAAGATTAATGTAGTTTGGTGTATGCTGGGCTGAAGGGCCTGTTTCTATACTCTTTGACTTTAGGTGTCCACACAATGCACATGGATAAACACATTATGTGTGTATCAAATAATCATTGCAAATTAAACTTTTAAATATCTAAAGATACTCCTTCATCTTGATAGTTCTTTAAGGGATGGGAATGTAGGAAGGAAGAAACTGGTCATTCATCCCATCGATCTTCTTTCACCATTCAATCAGTGATGGGCTAGTCAACAACACCCACATCCCCTAAATGAATAAGAAAAGTAAATTGTGATTGATCTGTAATTCTTTTTACCTGCTTTAATTCGGTGTGTTTTAATACCCTGACCTAAAATTTCAATTTTAAGTCCTGAACAACCTTCCTCTCAATTTAGGATTATACCTAGCTTTTCTCACTCTAATAAAAGTCAGAGACCTCAAAAGTTATCTTTGTTTCTTTCTCCACTTGTAGTGCCCAATCTGCTGAGTTTTTTCTGAGATTATACCCAATGGTACTAGATTTTACCTCCAAGAGAAATAGATTCTCTGGTACTCGTTGTATCCTTTAAAAATCTGAAACAACTCATTTAGATGGCCCTAAATCTATGTTGCTGGGAATTCAAGTCTGGCCGATGTAACCTATTCTCAGAATTAGCATTCTCGGATATAACCCTTGTATGTTTTCTTCTCCAACTCACTATATATATATCCGAATACGATGTGCATGCATATTGCTCATCTTTTCAGACTAAGCACAAAACAAATTTTACATATTGCTCCCTAATAATTAAATAGTTGTTTCTGTTTTAAAAGGAATGCATAACTACAGGAGAGAAATGCACTGGTATGGCTCAGCCTAGGTATAGGACCTCCAAATAATTGTATTGGAAATCGCCAAGAGAATGGACAAGGGGAAATTGGGTGACTTGATGTTAACTCAACAAGGTAACTGGTTAATTCTATTTTTTTCTCATGATTAACTTTCAATGCTAGATGGATATCCATATTGACCTACCCATTTTAAAAAATAAGACCTGTCATAAGTCATCAGATGTCTAAATTTACCAGCCAATAAATTACTTTTGCAGACAGACACAGTAGCCAAATTAGTCACAACAAATTCTCACAAGCAAACAGCAAATTAAATAAAGTGACAAATTAACCTATTTTCATGGTAAAAAGTCTCCTGTTCTTCTTCAAACAATGTCATGGGATCTTTCAGTAGAGTAGACAAAATCTCAGTTTAATGTATAATTTAAAGGTGGTATCTTGAATTTACAATGGTCCCTCAGTATTGTATGTAGGTCAGCCTGAGTATTGCAACACCTAATAATCAATGACTAGGATACAGCTACAACTGTTCCCCCATTCTACACGAAGTGGACATTGATGCTTCTTGCATCTCATAGAATTACAGAGTCATTTTGTCACAAAGGAAGTCATTCAGCTTGTTGAGTACGTGTCACTTCTTAACAGAGCAATCCAAATAGCCTCATTCTCTGCCAACAAAAACAGAAATTGATGAAAAATCTCAGCAAGTCTGGCAGCATCTATGGAAAGAAAGCAAAGTCAACCTTTTGAGTCCAATGACCTTTCTTTGGAAGGGTTTTAAAGGATCTGAAGAGTTGAGAGGGGATTATCCACCCATTTTCCTTATAAGCCTAAACAATTTTCTGTTAAGAAATGAAACATCTTGTTGAGAATTATTACCAGATTATTGTCAGTCACTGTGTAAAAATACTCTTCCTTACATCCAGCCTCCATCACTTTCTCAAAACATTAAATCTGGTTCCCGTTGTTCTTGTAGCATCAGCTAATTGAAACAGGTTTTCTAAACTCATCAAAATCAAATTTGCACTTCAATTTCCTTTGCCCTAAGGAGAACAATCCTAATTCCACCAAAACCAAATTTGTTGCTAAAATCCCTCCACTCTGGAACCATTCGGAATATCTTTTCTGCACCTTCTCAAGGAATCTCACATCCTTCCCAACGTGAGGTTACCAGAACTGAATGCAATATTCTTGTGGCATAGCCAAGTCCTTATAAAGATTTAACATAACTTTTCTGCTTTTGTACTCAATACTTCTATTTATCAGGTGCAAGATCCCATATTCTTTGACAATTATTCTTTCAAAATGTCCTGTCCTCTGCAATGATTTATATGCTTGCAGATCTCTCTATACAATCTTTAGTCTATTACATTTAGTCTATGTTTTCTCTTCCTGTCCCTTTTGACACAGCAACAGTGAAGGAACAATGATCGAATACCAAAACAGACATGGAGGGAAATTTATTAGTGGTGGCGTTCCCATGTTTTTTTCTGACTTTCACCTTTTAGGTGGTAGAGACTGTGAGTTTGGAGGGCACTGTCTAAGATACAAGCCATCTCGAACAGGCAACGTATCCTCTCTAAACATAGCCTACCTTTCCAATACATTCTTACTATCAATTTTCACCCTATCTATTAATTACCCCAAACAGCTCCATTTTTACCGATATTTTATCAGACTCTTCTTCTGTGGTAAACACAGATAAAAGATATTTATTCACTATTCTACACTTACCCTGTGCCTTGAAGCATATATCACCTCACCAAATATAGATGTCACCAGATCTGTGAAGAAAATATGTGTCTTTGTTGTTTACAAAGCTAAACCAACCTGAATGATACCAATGGAATAACACTTTTTGCTCTGATTCCATGCCCGTGAACCTGTAAATCAAAAGGATGACTGTAGTGAGTCACAAAGAAGATGTTAGCTGCCTGTCCTGGACCAAGTTATTTTTCAGAGTGTGGGGGATTTGTAAGAAACAAGAGGGCGCTTGGCAATAGTGTGGCGATACGTTTTGCTTCTCTTATTAGCATTCCTGCTATGTGAATCTATAGCAAGGTACTGCAGTGAAGTGACTGCCTCCAGTGATGTTACAATTAGCATATACACCCTTCTCTCCCCCTCCACACCCATACGCAATGCCCTATTCCACAGATTTTTTTGTGTGGGCATAGCAAACTGGTGACCAAAACCTCCATCTTAGTATAAGCAGAGTAGGAGTCCAGGACATTTAGATCATGCTAAGAAACTAACATCAAAAATTGCAACTGTGATGGATCTGAGGACTGTCCTAGTTTAAGACTTTTATAACCTCTATAGCATGCATATTCACATACATTTTATGTAGGCCAATACACTGAAATTTTTAAAATCGACTTCAGCTAGTAACTCCCTTGAGAAAACGTTGTTTCCATAGCCAGGAGAAGACTGTTAAGCAAGTTATTCATAAGTTGTTGAACAATAAGTATTTCATTTTAAAAATTCTTATCAAACAGGTGTCAGAAAGTGTCAAAAGAACAGATGTGAGCTTATTGTTTGTACTTGCTGTCTCACGGGGTGGGGGTAGTCTCTGACAGACAGGCAGGCATTATCTCTCATGTCCACTGAGTCTTTGAAATTTGATTTTGAATGACAGCTGTATGCTCAGGGACATTGTAACAAAGATATATACTTCAGCTTTTGGATATTTTAGTCAGTTATATCATCTGACCATATGGTACCACAGTGCATGGGTTAGCTGGAACCCCATAGCTCTTCGAGTTGACAAACAATATGAGGATGTCAGATAATCTAGTCAAACGTCTATTAAGGGACTGGTGTTTTGTGCATCTAACATGACACTGTCAAGCATGGCATGTGCCGACACATAAATAAAACCATCCTCATCAAATAATTGTAGGCGAACTCATTAACCAAAATGTTGACAATCTGAATGTATCGCTCATGACACGGCACCATGTTCGAGACCAGCAGTTACTGAGCAGATGTCAGCTGCTTGCCTTGGACCAGCTGATTTTCAGTATGGAGAGGAGGTGTCATGGACCAGAAGGCACTAGACAAAAGTGTCAGGATATTTTCTGCATCTCTGAACATTATCCCTGCTATGTGATTCTGTTATGCAACAGTCACATAATTTACAATGAAATCAGAAGCTTCTGTCCAAATACACATGTTGTGTGACTGATCCCAATTTCATATGTATTGGCCACATTGTGTTACATTGGGCACTTTGGGTATCTCATGGACCTTAAGGGCTGAATTTTACAAGCTGTTTAAGGATGGGCCAAGCATGGAGAACACTGGCAGGGTGGTGGAGGAGACCAATGGGCTGTATTTCCATTGATGTTCAGCCGCCACATCATTATGCCAATAGAAGGAAAGGGAGAAGATAGCCAGCCCACGTAAAAACCTATTAAGCCACTAAAATGACCAAATAAGGGGGAAATAAAGGGCACTGCCCAACTCTACTCATATTGAACCCACAAGTTGGCCTCTGAGCTACAAAGGGTTTTTGCCCGAAACGTCGATTTTTCTGCTCCTCGGATGCTGCCTGACTTGCTGTGCTTTTCCAGCACCACTCTGATCTATCTTGGGAAACTGCCAGGTTAGTTGACAGGTTCAAGAGGGGTCTTCATTTTCAAATACTCATATGCTTTCTAATATTAAAAACGTGCCTTTAGTTTAGCAGCTCTGGTGTTCAATATGTTAGAAAGAGAACATTGTATGGTGAATGCATTAAAATTAACTGTATACTTATACAATTTGCTGCTACCTCTATAATGTTATTAGTAAACCTGAAATAGTAGTTTTAACTTGATTCACATAGTAAAAGTGTTGTGAAGTTGGGTAGAGTACTTGTAGATTGGGAGGCAGGAAGATAGAATTTGGTGTTTGTAAAGTGCTGGTGGGGGGGGGGGGAAGAGATTGTATGGTCCCTTTAAAAGATCATTAGCTTTTTCTGTGCTTAGAGATTTAAGATGTATGTCTGTGAACAAGCAGCTTGAACGTTTGCAAGTACACAGAGAGCGCACAAATTGAAACATTTGTATCAAAAGGCCATACAGTTAGTAGGCCAAGCAACAGTTTTACCAAGTCAACAGGCTTTTGAATTTAGCTAATCAATTTGAACCAGGTACCTAGATACCAAAAACCTATTACATTTAAGTCTGATGGTTTTGACAACATAGGACCAATCCTATTGTAACAAATATTGCTATGTCATCATCATGGGTATAAAACGAAGAGGGCAGATGGACAAAGATCCCAGAGCTAGCTGGCATCCACCAGAGGTAATGGCCATCAGCTCTCAGGAGAGAATCGCTGGCACTCACAGTCTTCTCTATGTCTTCGAGAAAGTACCACCTGAATAACAATGGTACCAATGGCACAACTAATTAGTATTCCTGACTGAAGAATTGATGGAGAAGGCACAGAACATTCCAGAAGACACGTAAACTGGCTGTAATTTAGAGAACTTTGTTTATATATGAATGGGACTTGTATATATTGGAACAGCATACCATTAGAATCTTGCTTTATTCAGGAATAGTTAGTAGTTAGAAGGAATTTAGTCAGTTTGTTATTAGTTACATTAGTTTGTTCACTGTTAGAGTTAGATAAATAATTAGTTACTTGTTGATTTTAAAGTAAGTATCAGGGCTTTATTTAACCACTAGAAGGTTTTGAAAAGCAGGTTGCACCACTTTTCACACACTTTTTGCAGGTTATGAGGAAAGGTGCTCCTCTCTGGGTGTTTTGGTTTTAGTTCTCAGAGAGGGGTCAACCTTTGCTTTATAACAGGAAGTGTAAATTGGCTGTTAAACTTTACTTTTTCATAAAGCTTAATTAGAAAAACTATTAACAGAGAGATGAATTGTAACCGCACAGTGAGTATGCATAGCAAGGAAAACCTATCTATCTGGGATACACAATGCAGATACACATATCTCACACAAACATTTAATTATCCCTACAATTAATCTGGATGTTGTCAACAATGTCAAATAATTTATGCAGATGTTATTGAGATGCTTTTATAGCAATTACTAGAATATAATGTTTTTATTATTATTTGGAGGTGCTTGGCTAATTGATTAATTTGCCAAGTTCCCTAGGTTAGCTCATTAATGTTGAGAGTAGAAAGAAGCTGCCATCATCCCTCTTTCCTTCACTTGTGTAAGGGCCTATTTGATTGACAATGATATAGAAACGACAACTCGTGAGTCTTAACAAAAGACTCATGTCTTTACAAGATGTAGTTTATTTTAGCAGTTAAGTACAAGTTACATTAGCTAATTAGACATTGTTACAAAGACATTTGGAAGACTCTTCTGTTCCTGTCAAGACACAGAGCTACTCTTCTGATTTGTATGACATCATGAGATTGTGTGCAGGTAAATGTAGTTTCCAACATTAACTCCATCAGAACCGTTACCTTATTTAACAAATGTGACTTTGTAATTGTCCACTTTGTGGAGCTGCTACCACAAGCAACAAAGCAACTTGAAATTCTATGTTATTCTGTTGCATAAAGCTTAGGTATAATTCAAGGCAAATGTAAAAAGAATAGTCATGAGGCAAAGCTACAAAAATTAAAATTTTACGTTGGTGGGTGAAATAATTGAACAGTAACCTAATCCAAAATACTTTAATTGGCGTAGTATGATAAATCCACATTCATGCTTGGATCGAACAAAGAGGAACAGAAATGCTACTGCATTGAGAGATATGTGCCACAATCTGTCCAGACTTAAGATAAAAATTAAAATGCAGTGTATCTTGATCTGAGAATACCTATATGCTGATAATACAGGGTGTCACATCTTCACTGTTTATCATTCTAAAGAAGTGGTTAATACATTGTACTACCTTATGGCCTTAGTGATAGACAATCTGTCTTTTGATGCAGAACACAAGATCCACATAGAGAAAGCATGTATTATCTTTGGCTGTCTCACAAAATGTGCATAGATTGACATCAATCTGACTCCTTGGGACAGTATGTGGGTTTATGAGGTCTGTGTTCTCAGCACTTCACTTTCTTATGAAATATGGAATACTTACAGCTATCAAGAAAAGATACTCAGCAACTTTCATCTTCACTGTTTGTGGCATATTCTAGGCATCTCATAGAAGGACAAAATCATGAATATGGCAGTCTTCTCAAAGTTCCAGGTGTGCCAGCATCCAACAATTTAAAGTGGCTTGCTGGCTTAAGCACATTTGCAGAATTGAAGCCAAGGATTTTTTTTCCAGTGATTAGTTAGTCAGGGCAAGAAGACCAGGATGCCCAGATTCAAGGATGCTTTGCAGCGAGAAAACCTTAAAGGTCAAAGTTTGCACTTTGGGGACATTAAAAAATAGGATCAGGAGTAGGTCATTCAACCTGTTCCACCATTCAATGTGTTAATGGCTGATCATACAATTCAGTACATTGTTCCTGCTTTCACCCATTAGCAATAAAAAAGAAAATAGAAACATTATCTGTGAGCCAACACACACTACCTGATGATTTGTAGCTATAATGGCTTGGTAACAGGTACCAACACCAAAAACAACAACACCTGGTAACCAGCACTTGTGGCAAACCTGCCTCTCATGGACTGATCTCTTCAGCCAAGAACAAACGTCTATCTTATGGAGCTACCCCATCTCCAGTGAACCTCAATGGCTACATGTTCATCAGATTGGGATGGAGGGATGTCAAAAAGATGAATAATATAAGAAAATCAATATGAATTTCCAGAACCGCAGAGCCATAATAACGGGTTACTATCTAAATTATCTAAAGCTAACCTAGATAACTTGGAGCAAATCATGTATTTTTAATTACAGCGAGTGATGATCTAATAAAGGTGCTCAAAATATCAGAGATTTTGATCAAGGGAATCATATAAAAGCATGCAAACCTATTTGTGCTGGTAAGTATGTCTGTAATATCAGCATAACTGATGTATTCTCAAAGAGAGGAATGAGCAATTCCATTCTTACACTGCAAAGGTGTTCGAAGATAGAATGCTCTAACAGAAATGGAGATGAAAATAGGCTGTGCCATAACTATTTTAAAGTGGGAATGTAGATTTGATGAAAAGAAAACCCAAATGATATAGATGGAAAGGAAATAGGAATGAAACTAAACTAATAGCTCTTTAAGGGTACAAGCCAATGGGCACGTTCTGAGCTGAAACATTCTACAATTTTATATCAATGATAATGACATGTCTACGTGTCTAGAATGTATAAATGAATATTAAGTGTAGGATAGGCACCAGGTAAAACTCCTTCAGAAAGAGATAAATGTTTGGAATAGTCTACAAAGCAAGCTATTGAAAAGAAAAGTTATGGTCTCTTCAAAATGCAGTTCACTGCCATGGAGAGAGATTAATCTGTTGGATGAATATGTGCCATTTGGACATAAAAGAACTCTTTTATATTCCAATTAGCATACATTTGTAATGATGTATAATACTAAGGTTGTCTGGTTATCCCTGTTTAACAAATCATGATGTTTTCCAGATAATGTAGCATGGTTTTCATTAAAGCAGAGCCACTGCCATAAGTTAGCTTCTTAGCTGGAATATGACATAAGCAGTATTTGACTTGAGCCAAGATTTCCTGAGTGGTAGAGAGATAGCTCAGCTGAAGCAGCAATAAATTGCTTGTGACTGGCAATTGCATGTAGTCAAACTGAAACACAATGTTTCTTTCAATGTCCCAGAAAAATAGATTTGTTTAGAAATAGATCAAGCACTGGTAAGGTATGCCAGCTTTCCTCCAAATTTTTTAGGTGCTTTGGGAATTTAGTCAATGCCAGGTCCAAGTATCCATTAATTTGAGAATCAACCAGCAAATATAATTAACAATTGTGAAAATACAGGACAGTGGCAGCAGTCAATTGTTTTGCATCTTTGCCAATTTTTGTGGTTACAATTGAATTTGTCAATTAGGACAATGATGTACTCGAGGTGGATAATTGAATTGCATTGATTGAATCTGACAGGTAGATAAAATTGAATTATCAGCAGATGGCAGATGTTAAGCCTTTACCAATTGCGCCTTTCACTCCATGAGGAGAGTTCTATCCAAAAGACTCTGAAATCATTTGATTTAAGTTTTGGCAATAGGAGGTGCCAACTCATGTTTAGAGTATAAGCTACCATCTGTGGTATACTGTCACTAAAGGGGATCATAGCCAGGGACAGAAACAGTCTCATTTAATAGTTAGTACACAAAGAATCAGTCACAAAACATTAGTACATCAGCATTTACAAAAACTGCATTACCCGCAAGAGCTGACAGATTAGCCTGCCTGCCAGCAATGTTTATACATTGTAAATTTACAGTTCATATATATGTATAAACAGCACTGCGTGTGCTTGGCTACCCGTAGTTTCAGATGCACCATTCCTGCAAGGGTAGTTTTGACAAGAAGGGGAGAGAGAGTGAGAGAGAGTGTGTGCCTGTGTGTGAGAGAGAGAGAGAGAGAGAGGGAGAGAGAGAGAAGTTCAGAGAATGATTAATAGGAACCCAACCCGGGTGGTTTCAGTTGTGAACTGAAGAAAAACATGGCTTCAGGGATTATATTTTTGCTGACTGAACAGTTCAACTGTGCTTCATTTGGCACTTGGTGCCAACAAAAATCTTTGCTGGAGCCAGCAAAGCAACTCAACTGGATGGTATTTCTGCCAATTTCTGACACGAGCTGCAAAATAAAAAACGTATGTGAAAGAAAAGGAATGAAGCTAAAATGCTGTGAGAAAGAGAAATGTATTGAGTTGCTGAGCTGAAACCTGGAAAACTGACTGAGATTAAAATACTTTAAAACAGTAACTGTAATGTGATACTTATGTATTAATATATATATATATTCCATCTTAGAGAATATCCTTTCTTCTTTTCTAGACATGCTTAACCTTCTGCTACAATACCAGTTCTGTGGGTTTTAGGCACCCTTCATTACCTCCCCAGCAATGTTATTCTTGTGTGTGAACCAAAGCAGCAAAGCCTCAGAAATCAAATACCCTTACACCGTTGGAACTGAAGTAAGCCCTGCTCCTGTTGAGGTTATGGTGCAGACCCTATTTGTGAATTGTGAAACCAACTAGTATATACACAAAGAGGTACAGGAAGTTTAAAGATAGCTTGAAATGCCTGAAATAACCCTGGGGCAGATGAAGAAAAAAATCTGATAGGTGCAAGAGTTAATCGTCAAATGAGTGAGAGTAGGTTGGATAGAGTTTACGAAGGGTTTGTGAAAGGAGATAAAATACCTAAAAAGAGATTGGAAATAAGAGGGAAATGCCTGGAAAGAAGATGAAACTATTTGGAAGTGCAGATGGAAAATATGCAATGGATCAATAGAGACAAGGTGTGACAGCAAGATTTAAGAACTGCTGCTTAAAGAGGCAGTGCCAGTACTGGAGAGAGCTGGCTCCAAATGGGCACAGTTGAACAAGCAGAATAATCTGTAGATTCCTATTCAAGAACAGCTTTTCCTTTGATGCAGTTTTGACCTATTTGTTGCAGCCATTTCCATTATCTTCTGCTCCTGTTTTGCCTAAATTGTAAATTAATGGATGGAAATGCATTTAGTCACTCAATGGCAGCAAGTTTGAAAATGTTCCTCACTTGAAACTGTTACAAAGCAGTTTAAAGAGACTTACTCTGTCAGAACTGTGTTAATGCTTCAAACAGAAGGATTTTATCATAAGGATTTAGATTAGATTAGATTCCTTACAGTGTGGAAACAGGCCCTTCAGCCCAACTAGTCCACGCTGACCTTCCTCAGAGTAACCCTCCCAGACCCATTTCCCCCTGACTAATGCAAGTAACACTATGGGCAATTTAACATGACCAATTCACCTAACCTGCACATCTTTGGAATATGGGAGGAAACCAGAGCACCCAGAGAAAACCCACGCAGACACGAGGAGAATGTGCAAACTCCACACAGTCACCTGAGGCTGGAATCCAACCTGGGACCCTGGTGCTGTGAGGCAACAGTGCTAACCACTGAGCCATCGTGCCACCCCCTTGATAGTTATGGAGAGGTGGCCAAGGAACAAGAATTGCTTTTAACTCAAATATACAAGGAACTGGAGATGCTTCCAAATTTGCCAAGAACGTGAAATGATGGGCGAAGATTTCAGACTGGCATCGGATCACAAGGGGGTGAAAATTGGACTGTGATGATGAGGTGAGATCAACCAATTACAGGGAGGGAAACTGGCTGCAGCACAGGGGAAACGTCTCCTGAGCCACCTGAAGAACCAGAAGAGCTGGGAAATTGTCTGCCTCCTGGATAAGGCCATTCCTGTCAGCTTTCAGCCATCAGCTTTCCCAAAACCTGGAAACATCATCAGGCAGCCAGCTGTTAACATCTGAGGCTTGAGGCCTCCCTTGAGTCTCACAATTCAGCACCCACCTCTCAATAACAGCATACTGGCTTCACTCCAGTCTGCTTGGAGAAACCGCCAGTGTGGGAACACAAGAGAAAGGAATAGACCATTGGCCCCTCTTACGTGCTCCACCTGCTATGAGTTTGGCTCCAACAGGATATTTTACCTAATGCAAAATTGTTTCTATTATCTCCTGTAACGCAATAAACTGCCGGGAATATTATGGTATTGAACAGACATTTATTACGACAAACTATTAAATACAAACAAAATTACATTTTTCAGGTACATAAGTGGAATAGTGTTGAGTCATTGATTTATGACAAATGGGCATGCTTCTTGGAGAGTGTCATGCTTCAAGTGATCAGAGATAAGTGGGAATATGAGATCTTTATACTCTCAGGTCACTTGTTGTGATATGGTGATGATATTGTGGGCAATCTCTTAAAGGCACACTGACAAACTGAACATGAAACATAGCACAGCACTGCAGTTCAAAAATATCATGGCTCCAATTGTGGCCTCAACTCCACCTACCACCCCAACAACACCACCCCATCCCCTCCCAACCCCCAAACACCACCACCACATGACTCAGCTGTAGATCAAAAGTCTAACTTGGCCTTGAAGAGATTCAATGAGTCAGCCTCCAATGCTTTTCAGGGTGGGTCATTCCAAAGATTAACAACACTCTAAAAGGAAATTACTTTCATCTCAATGTTAAGTACTGATTCATAGCAGTTTGGCATTAGTTTTCCCATTTTTTCCACTTTAATAGTCTCCTCCATCAATCTCAGGAAAAATAGTGGATAGCAATTAAACTCACCAATGTTTTTTTTAACTCAACCACTACCTTTGCAGATACTTTTATGCTTCATTCTTATTGGCTTAACTCAGCTGTATGATCAGCACAAATGATGAAATTTCTGGGATGAGGTTTATGTCTTTATTTCCTTGTAAACATTATCATGGAGGGGAGCACATCTTTTAGAAGAAGACAGTTCTGCCGTCTTCTGGTAAATGTAAGACGTATTTTAGAGAAATATAATTGCAAATATGGGACTAAATGTTTCAACTGTTGTTTTTTCAAGTGAGGGAGCTATCATTTATAACCTACTCACACTTGTTTGGAAGTAGGCAGCATGGAAATTTGGGACTTCCACTTCATTACTATGATTGAAGTTGTCTTTGTGTTAAGCAAGTAGTGGATCAGTGTTATACTAATTGTACCTGGTGCAACCAGTCTGCTCTTCTTAAAGGCAGTCTGTCTCTGTTAAGGGGAAGCTATATTGAAGAACTTCTCTGCAAGTGAAAACATGGAAAATGGAACAGGGCAGAAAGAGGGTGCTCAGATGACATTTATGGCATTGAGGGCACTAGTAAAGAAAGTGAACGGGTGGAATGATGCAGGAACTTAAAGGGAGATAATACCTAGTGGTATTATTGCTAGACTATTAATCCAAAATCCCAAGGAATGCTCTGGGGACCCAGGTTTGCATCCTGCAATGGCAGATGGTTGAATTTGAACTCAATACTTTTTTTTAAAAATCTAGAATTAAGAGACCATAATACCATTGTTGGTTGTCAAGAAAAACCTGTCTGATTCACTTTACCTTACCTGGTCTGGTTTATATATGAGTCCAGACCAACAGCAATGTGAAGGTTGCTTATTAACCACACTCAGGGCATTTAGGCAAATAAGTATCCATCTAGCCAGTTCCACTTATATCCTGCGAATGAATAAAATCAAATGTGGGGCAACAAGAGACACTCAAGGGCATCTTGCAGAAGGAAATAAGAGAAAGTTTTCAGAGAGGTCAGATTCTAGAGTCCACTCAAATGGTTGAAGGTGATTTTCACACGATATCTGCTGCCAATCTTATCAAAGCTCAAACATCACAGCCCCATCACTCATTTACTCCTCCTCTCCCTGCAGCATCTACCATTGACACAACCTTAAACCCAGCTCCTCTTTCCTCCACATACCTCAGGTTGTTACAATGACAGAAACAATATCTAGGCACATTGCTACCAAATTACTAATGTTATGTCTTTTCTCTAGAAGAACAACATGGTACTGTTAGAAATGAGCAAAACAAAACCTTTAGGTGACAAGGACACCTGTATTTTATAAGTTCTTCCAAGGAGGTGGGTCTCAGCATCGCGGACCTGACTATGTCCTAGTCTGACAACATTATGAATGACTGCAACTTCTTGTCTTATGCTGCTTCTCAGTGCTCAGCTCACCCTCATATCGCTACCTGGCAATGTGTAAGCTCCAGATGATGTGACGTTGGACCTCATGGTTCCCAATCAACACTCTCCTCTCTCACCCAACCTTTCCCTTCTGATATTCTGCTTTCAGACATCCAGTGGTTGCAACCTGCATAGCCACAGCAAACCAAGAAGGAAGAGGGAAAAGCAACAGCACTGATAGATGAAGAAGCCTTTGTGAATCAACCTAATCCCTCACAGCTCCCATCTCTGATACTTCATAGAACTTGATGGCAAGTCTAGAGTTGGAGTCACCATAAGTGAGATATTTGAATGGGGCAAAAACAGCAAGGCCAGAGAGTGTGAATGCTTCATTTCCCTGCTCGCTGTAAGCAAGGTAAGTTTGCTACAGGGAACTGAGATGAGGTAAGGACCTCAAAATGTTGACATGTGCAAAGGGAACAGATGGATATGTATGCTAAGAGTCTGGATACTTAGCAGAATGCTTCGTCTTACAGTTAAAGTATAGGGAGGAGCTCAGCTCCAATTTGGTCCAAGGCTATTATGCAGATCTTGCCTCTTCCATAGTGTCTGCTCCATCCACTTCTTTACTGCAGACTCAAATCAGGCACTTCAATGGCAGATCCCTTACTTATCACAGGTTTAGAAGGTATTGCAGAGTCCCATGCAGTAATAGCATTCTTCTAAGGAGGGAAAGGCAGTACCATGCCAATGGCAGTTGGTGGTGCATCCAAACAGAGTGGTACTATGTCTCAAAGATGAAATTTGTTCTCCCAATTTAATAATCCAATTTCCTTTTGCATAATTCTCTTACCTTTCCACTCTGTGATGCTGAGACTGGGAAAGCAGCAGCTTTTTGGTTTCTGAAATTAGAAGAGGAAGAGAGAGAAAACACAACACACGTTCATACCCCAACACCAGACCATGAGCACTTAACAGTGGTAGACGTTTGGGCACAAAATAAATTAATAACTTTGAAGATAGTTTGGGAAGGTGTAATTGACCTAATAGATTATGCATGATTTTGCGAAATGACAATGGGCCAAATAGCCCAATTGCACTCCTGTTTGTTACATTCTAGTATTCTTAGGTGATTTTCAGTGCAGTATTGAGATATTGCCATGTCTCATTGAGATGCTGTCAAGTGTGCAAAAAACTCTATGTTGAAAATTGTATGACATTTGATGTAAAATCTACTCTCTCATATAGATATTCAAAATCCCAAAGCCCTATTTGAACGAGAGTAAGGAATTCCTTCTAAAGTCCTGATGTCCCTCAACAGACATCATTACCTGATTTTCTGTTTCATTCCTGTTTGTAATTATAATTGTATTTGTCATTGTTATTTGGCTGCCCTATTTCTCTACATTTGAAAGTTGTCTCATTCAAACTTTTTCAGGTATGCTGAAACTGTGAGACATTTTATCATATATACTATGAAAACATCAAGCTTCTTAAAAATATTTTATTGGCAAATAGTTAAGGGGTCAAATATTACATGTATATATTTTCAAGGGTAAAACACAAATGCTCAACACATCAGGGTTTTCAAAAGGAGGTACAAAGTAACAGGAGATTGATGCCGACAGCAGCCATTCTCTCTCTCTCTCGGATCTTCACCACACCTTGGGAGAGGAGCAGCTGCAGATGGGCCTATGGGTTTCAATGATCCTCATGGATCAGAGCAAAGGAAGGGCCACACCATCAGAAAATGACCTAGGTTATGGTAGTGGGTGATTGCATTGAGGTTGGCGCACACAACAGCCTGACTGGCAAGGCTCAGGACGTCCCTCCCCACCTCATGAAGGCTGAAGGTGAGGACACAACATAGTCTTCCATTTATTTAGTGTTTACTTTGGAAGGTGCCTCTTCAATCCTGTTTCCCTGTGCATTGTTTCTTTCCCTTCTTCGATCCTGCCATTTCTGTCCCCAAAATTACAAGTAGCAACAAGGAGGAATATGATAAGTGGAACTTTGTGATATTTGATTTTTCAGGTTATATTGTGGTTTGAAAATGTTTGATTCCTGATCAATTAGGGTCTGCTTTATTTTGTGATGTATACCAATACTGCTACCTGCACACTGAGACACTAATCTAGAATATCGCATAAAAATCTATTTTGTGTTCTTTAAGGAAAAGCCCAGCCAATATTACGTGGTCTGAACAACGTGTGGATTTTCCTGCTCCTCGGATGCTGCCTGACCTCCTGTGTTTTTCTAGCACCACACTCTTGAGGTTAATATAGTTGCATCTTCACTGTCCTCTGAGTAATTAGGGATAGGTAATAAATGCAGGCCAAGCCTGCAACATCGACGTTCTGTGAAAAATAAATTGTAAATCATCAGTTAAATAAACAAGGTCAATTACAAACTGATGCTCAATACGTGTCAGAAAAGTCACTTGTTGGAACCCGGCCAAAGCCGTTGGAATCCATGACCATCATAATAACGAAACATTAATAATAACCTATCTCGGTGTATATAAATCAATCTCAAACTCATAAAACTCGTGTGAGATTGTTCTGATGGACTTTATTAACTCAGTAATTTAATGTCAAAATTGTTCACCTTGCTGGAAAAGATAAGGAAATGGCTCATCATAATTAAGGAAGTTTTTCATTCTGTTATCATTGATATCAAATTTCACCATTTTCTATAGCAGGATTTGAACTTACTGCACATCCCAGACCATGAACCTGGTATTCTGAATTATTAGGCCAGTAATAGTACCACTATGCCACCATCTATTAGTACTGATTCACAACCACTTTATATCTGGCTAACATAATACATCCTCGTGTATCTCTCTCAGTTTCCTTGAATTTCCTAAGTAACCTTACTCAGTCTTCCCCGATGTTGTTCTTCTAAGTCTGCAAATATATTATCTACCTGTTCCAATGTTTCAGTATTGGCTATAAGTAATGTAAGAGGTTCACTTTCTGAAATATCTACCTCTCCTTCTACCTCACTGTTATCCCCATATGCCCACCCTCAATGAAGAGCCCAGAACATCAGGGGAAAAGATAAGGCTAAAGCATTCATAACAACCATCAGCTAGAGTGAATGATCCTTCGTGGCTTCCTTTCGAGATCCCCAACATCACAGGTGTCAGGTTTCAGCCAATTAGATTCTCTTTATTTGGTATTAAGAATTATTTGGAGGCACTGGTTACTACAAAGGCTATGGGCCCTGAAAATAGTCCAGTAATTGTACTGAAGACATATGCCACAAAACTTGTTGTACACCCAGCCAAGCTGTTCCAGTACAGTCACAACATTGACATCTACAACAAAATGGAAAATTGCCCAGGTATCTCTGTTACACAAAAAGCAAGACAAATCCAACTCAGCCAATTACCATTCCCATCAGTCTACTCTCAAACCACAGTAGAGTGTTGGAAGGTGTCACCAACAGTGCTATCAAGCTGCACCTGCTCAGTAATGACCTGCTCAGTGATGTGCAGTTTGTGTTTTGCCAGGACCACTCAGCTCCTGACCTTGTTATAGCCTTGGTTCAAATATGGACAAATTTCAGAGATGAGTTAAGAATGACTGCCCATGACATCAAGGCTGCATTTGGCTGAGTGTGGCATCAAGAAGCCCCAGAAAAACTTGATAAAATGGGAATCAGGAGGAATATTCTGTACTGGTTGGAGAGATACATGGCACATAGTTGTGAAAGGTCAGTCATTTCAGCTCCAGGATATCTCTGCAGGAGTTCCTCAGGGTAGTGCCCTAGGCTGAAACACTTTCAACTGCTTCATCAATGATGACCCCTCAATCATAAAAGTCAGAAGTTGGAATGTTTGTTGATGACTGCACAAAGTACAGCACCATTCACGACTCCTCAGATACTGTAGCAGTCCACATGCAGCAAGACCTGAACAATATCCAGGCTTGATCTGACAATTGGCAAATACATTTCCACCACACAAATGCCAGGCAATAACCATGCAATAAGAGACAATCTAACTGTTGCCTCTTAACATTTAGTTGTGCCTCCAGTATCAATATCCTGGGTGCTACCATTGAACAAAGCCTCAAATGGACTTGCTGTATAAACACAGTGCCTACAAGAATAGGAATCCTGAAGTGAGTGACTTACTTCTGCCCCTCAAAGCCTGTCCATTATCTACAGGGTACAATTCTGAAGTGTGATGGAATACTCTCCACTTGCCTGGATGAGTGCAGCTCCGAGAGCTGCAGAAGTTTGACAGCATTCAGGACAAAGCAACCTCCTGATTGGCATCACATTCACAAACATTCACTCCCTCCACCATTGACATTCAGTAGCTGCAGAATGTAACATCGAGAAATTCAACAAGGCTCCTTAGATAGCGCCTTCCAAACTTACAATCATCTGGAAGACACGGGAACACACACACCAGCAAGCTCACCTCCATGTCACACACCATCCTGACTTGCAGGAAGTGGGGTTTCAAGGCAAAATGAGTCATTTTACCATAACCTATCCAGTGGAAAACTGACAGGCTTAGATCAGAAGTTTTTCATGAAGCCAAACTAAAATAAAATCAGGAATGAGAAAAATAGGTACCAAACCAAACCTTCAGTGTGCCACTGGACAGAAATCAGCTCAGTTTTTAATAAATTCAAGTTAGTCAAAAGAACCTGGAATATTTATCTTAAGGTCATGTTCTGTTTTATGCATTTGTGAATATTTGCCAAGAACCATCTGCAAATGTCATTGCTACAACAATCGCATTCCCTATATTTTATTTGTCTACCAAAGAAAACAGAGTGTAAAACTTAAGCACCGAAGGAGACTTGAACTCTATGAGACTGCACACAGTGATTTTCCAATCGCAGCAGAGCCTGGGGGTGAAACCGGAGCTAAGCGTCTGCCCACACAGAGAAACTGAAATAATCAGGACATGTAACTTTAGTTAATGGCTGGTTATAGAGTAACACACTCCCAAAGTTCTGTAAGCAGATCATTTGCCTGTGAATTGTTGCATAAGATGAGGTACGTGTCCATTTTTGCTGTAGGAATAGTGGCAAAGCTCAGCAAAAATGTAACTAGGACATCACCTTCGGGTGACCACACTTGTACAGTTAAACACAAAAATTAGGCAGATCTATGTGCATGGTTTCCCAGAAACCATGCTGTATAATATCTCACCAATAGACTTGACATGGAAGGAGTGACATTGCAACACCTATATTACAGATACTCCCTTAACTCTCCAGAGCAATTTCAGCTCCACTACTTCAACAAATGGTGTCAGAAATCCAAATTATTGTCAAACACATAAACACAAGGAATTATAAGTAAGATAATTAGTTCATTGTAAGAAGTACCAAAAATAAATTAAATTGAAAGAATGATAGATGAGATGGGGAGAGCAAAGAACAAAAAGAAAACATTTAATATTCAAGACTGTATATATTTAATAGTCCTGGGTCTGTGAATAGCCACATTCATTTCCATTGAGATTTTCCAATAATGTAAATAGTGCATGGTACATTGCTAAAGAAGCAGAATTGTTTCAATTATTATTTTATCCATTACAAGCTTTCATAGCTCACCATGAAGTTATGCATTGGAGCAGCTATTCAAACAAGAAAAATACAACGAAACTATTAAATAAAATGTGTCACAAAAGATTGTCAGAAAAGTTATTGGAAATGTGGCATGATAAATAGAAAGTTGGTTAACAGACAGGAAACAGAGTTGGGCAATTGGATGTTGCTTAATTTGGACAAGAACTGTCTGGGTTGTATCCCATTGTTGAGTTGTTTTATGCATTTGTGAATATTTGCCAAGAACCATCTGTGAATATCATTGCTAAGACAATAGCATTCCCCTTATTTTTTGTTTGCCGACCAGAACAAAAGAGTGTAAATCTGAAGCAGTACGGTATGTTCATTATACATAAAGTGTAGTGATTGGAGCCAGATGGATCTTGATGACGATGAGATCCTTGATTAGGATCATTAACCTGGGCTATTCAGGGAGCCCTGGCTGACCAGCATAAACAGGGATTCTGAATCCCCTCACTTCAGGGGACTGACTCTAAGCTGGTTGGCTAGAGCCAGTGTACTGTGCACGTGTAACTAAAGGGTGACTTGGTGATGGGATACCGGCCTCTGTGCAGTTATTTCAGTGTTGGCGGGAGAAAACAGGATGTGCCTGAAGAACATTCACTTGTAAGTGTCATCTTGGAGATGGGAGTAACATTTCTGGCATCATGTCTTTTTTTTAGGAAACTTGACTCATTTGATCCTGTCGTTGAAGACTGGGCCCAGTATATGGAAAAAAAAGTGATATTTTTTCCAGGCAAGTAACATTGGGGAAGATGAAAAGCAAAAAGTAATCCTTCTGACTGCTTTCAGACCCACAGCATTTTTAGTTATAAGTGACTTATCTTTCCCAGAGGCACCAGACGCTAAAACCTTCCAAGATTAACAGAGTTGATTAAGAAATATTACAAACCCAAGCCTCCTCTAAATCTGAGATTTTATTGGTTTTATCCAGCTGTTAGCGAACTGGGGGAAATCCGTACCATGATTTTTGAAGAGGTTAAGATGACTCGCAGAGGCATGTGATTTTGGGCTAACCTTGAATGAGATGTTGAGAAACCATTTGGTTTGCGGGATTAATGATGTAACCATACAGAAGCACAGACCAGCGGAAATCCACTGGACTTCAAACCAGCACTGCAGCTGACTTTGTCATTTGAAAATGTGGCAATTGGAGCATGGAAGGTACAGGGCATCCCAATGGAAATGGACACCCTGATCTGTCTGGGCTTGGGGAGCAGCACTCAAGTGTACTGATGGTAGTAAAAGGATTGTACCCAAGCCTAATGGGGCAAAGTTGGTTGAGAACAATTCACTTTGATTTGCTGATTCGAATTTTTGATGAGAAAATATCTGCCTTAGTGAAGTCCTAGAAAAATACCTGGCAGGCTTTCAGGAAGGGCTTGGGACTATCAAAGGGGCCAAAGCCACTTTACATATTGATCAGGAATTCTGCAAGGCCCACATGGTGCCATTTGACTTGCAGGCAAAAGTGGAAGCGGAAATCAGGAGGCTGGCGAGCAACAGAATCATCAAACCAGTGCAGTGCAGATTGGGCTGCACCGATCATACTGATTGTGAAGCCTGATGGCTCGGTTCACCTTTGTGGGGATTTTAAGCAAATGGTGAATCTTGCACTCTTCCACCTTCTATTGGAAAAATGTTCAGCCTTGGAAATGGTCATGTACCCAAGAAGTAGCTCTTAGGGAAGTGAAAAAGCAGCTATCATCATCTAAGGTATTGGCCCATCGCTATTTGAAGTGAGAGGTAGTGCTGACATGCTATGCCTCTATGTACAGCATCGGGGTAGTGCCCAATAGTGTATGCCTCCTGGACTATGGCTGATGCCAAATGCAAGTATGCCCAGACCAAAGAGGAAGGTTTGGCGGTCATCTTTGGTGTGAGGAAATTTCACCAGTATCTTCATGGATGGGAACTGTCGTAGTAACAAATCACAAATCCCTGATAGAGCCACTGAGAAAAGACAGAGTGGTGCTGCCCTATAGAATTCAGTGTTGGGCCCTTATTCTTAGCACATACAAGTACAAGGTAGAACACCGTCCAGGAAGCCCAGCGGCTAATGCAGATATCTTAACCTGCCTCCCACTGGCAGATACTCCTCCAGTGGTGCCTCCCTGGAAGAGTCCATCTGGTTTTAAACTTTCAGGACACCCCTCTGATCACTGCTGACATTATCCAACTATGGACACAAAAACAATCCTGTCCTAGCGAAACTGAAAGAGGTGGTGGTAATGGGGGAAACAGAAGAGCCATCACAACCAGGACAGAGACTTGCCCAGAGCCAGCCAGACTAGATCACCATAGTGGGGAGTAAGGGTGATTGTCCCAAGTAAAGGTCACCACCAGGTACTGATCGAACTCTACTAGAGTTGCCCAGGGGTTTCCAAGATGAAGGTGCTAGCAAAAAGCTGTCAAATGGACAGGGTTGGATGCCAACATAGCTATGTTGGTGGGGCAGTGCCCAGAGTGCTAACAAAGACAAAAATGTGCTGCCGTGGCACTTCCACATTCATGAGAATGGCTGGGTAAACCTTGGATGCGGTTACATGTTGACTATGCCAGTCCTTTCATGAGCTTAATATTCCTGGTCATTGAAGACACCGATTCAAAATGGTTGGGCGTGCATAAAGTCCATTCGGCAAACTCAGATCATGACTGAGAAGCTGCAAGCATTGTTCGGAATACACAGACTCCCAGAAGTATTGGTCACAGACAATAGGATGTTATTTACCAGCAGGGAGTTTGAGTATTTCCTCAAATCAAATGGCAATCGGCACATAAGGCCAGCTCCATATCGTCCATCATCCAATGGTCTGGCAGAAAGAGCAGTCAAAACATTGAATGCAGACTTCAAGCAGCAGCCTATAGCATCACTTGATAGCAAACTGTCCCAGTTCCAGTTCAATTAGACAACCACCCCTCACGCAACTACAGGGATAGCTCCAACAGAGTTGCTGATGGGGAGAAGGTTCCATAACCACGTTAAACCTGATATTCCCAAACGTGTGGGGAGAGGGTGAAACAGCAACAGGAATGTCCCCTAAGTGAGAGAGAAAATGTAATTCAGGGGATGCTGCTTGGTGCCAGAACCATGGAAATGGCCCTGTATGGGTATGGGGTGAGGTTGATGCGAGGTCAGGTCTTGTCAATTACAAAGTTCAGCTCGATGATCCAGCCCTGAACAAACACATGGATTACTGAAATTTGCAACCTCACAAACTGGGCAAGAGCAAAACATACCTGACCCCTCAGAACAGCCAGAAGGCCTATCAGAAACCATAGGAGAAGACCTCAGAGTCTCAGATGGATGCAGTCTCAATACTGTCACCGCCGGAAGAAGAGGAGGAAATTCTCTTGAGACGCTCTGGACGCAAGAGACAGTACATGCTGCCCGTGTCAGTGTCCAAGTCAGAGGAACTGAACCTGGGGCAAAAACATTGCAGGAAAAGCTACAAGAGAAAGACTAGGTCTACATCCCTGTAATTAGGGAGGGAAGGATGTTGTGATTGGAACCAGATGGATCTCATTGACTATGAGATCCTTAACTGAGGTTGTTAACCTGGGCCAATCAGGAAGCCCTAACTGACCAATAGAAACAGGGCATGAGATTAGAGCCTGGGTGTCCTTGGAGAAGGAGCACGCGGGTGTCCACTGACACCCTGGAGTTGTGACTGGCCACTTGAGTGTTTCCTTCCCTTCTGGAGAGATTGGACCATTTCTGTGACTGTGACCGTGCGAGGACTGTTCCTGTTGCTGCTTGGGGCCTGCCTCCCTGCTGCTGCCTGGGGCTTGCCTTGGGGGCCCTCCCCAGGACTTCCACCAGAAAAAAAAAATAGAAACAGGGCATGAGATTAGAGCCTGGGTGTCCTTGGGAAAAAAAAATAGAAACAGGGCATGAAATTGAATAAAGATTCGTGCACTTTGTGTCTTTCACTGTGTCTCACACCTGCACACACACACCATGGGTGCTGGGGATAAAAATAAGCACTACCGCACTTAGGTGGTAGTGTGGGGGTTAAAGGAAAAAAAAACAAAAAAACAAAAAAAAACAAAAAAAAACAAAAAAAATATAAATAGGGGATACGTCCATGCCTGGGTGTTCTTGGAGAGGGAGCACGCGGTGTCCACCAACACCCTCGAGTTGTTCAGGGAGAGGTGGGCACCGCAGGGAGTGGAGTGCATTATTTCCCACTCCAACTCTATTTTGATTTAATCCCTGCCCTCCCCTTCACTGTTTTGATCACACAGCATTGCCCTTTGATGTGAAGGGCAGTGCTTGTCACTGGCCACTCGGGTGTTTTCCCTATCTTCCTGGTGGTAAAAAGAAAAAGAAAAAAAAAAAAATAGAAACAGGGCATGAGATTAGAGCCTGGGTGTCCTTGGAGAAGGAGCACGCGGGTGTCCACTGACACCCTGGAGTTGTGACTGGCCACTTGAGTGTTTCCTTCCCTTCTGGAGAGATTGGACCATTTCTGTGACTGTGACCGTGCGAGGACTGTTCCTGTTGCTGCTTGGGGCCTGCCTCCCTGCTGCTGCCTGGGGCTTGCCTTGGGGGCCCTCCCCAGGACTTCCACCAGAAAAAAAAAATAGAAACAGGGCATGAGATTAGAGCCTGGGTGTCCTTGGGAAAAAAAAATAGAAACAGGGCATGAAATTGAATAAAGATTCGTGCACTTTGTGTCCTTCACTGTGTCTCACACCTGCACACACACACCATGGGTGCTGGGGAAAATATAAGCACTACAGAGAAAAAAAAATAAATAGGAGATTCCACAACATGGGTGCTGGGGAAAATATAAGCACTACAGAAAAAAAAAAATAAATAGGAGATTCCACAACATGGGTGCTGGGGAAAATATAAGCACTACCGCAGTTAGAAAAAAAAAAGAAACAGGGCATGAAATTGAATAAAGATTCGTGCACTTTGTGTCCTTCACTGTGTTTCACACCTGCACACACACACCATGGGTGCTGGGGAAAAAATACGCACTACCGCACTTAGGCGGTAGTGTGGGGGTGAAAAAAGAAAAAATATATATATAAACAGGAGTAAAAAAAAATAAAGATTCGTGCACTTTGTGTCCTTCACTGTGTTTCACACCTGCACACACACACCATGGGTGCTGGGGAAAAAAATAAGCGCTACTGCAGTTAGGCGGTAGTGTGGGGAAAAAAAACAGGGGATTTCCCCTTCACGTTTTTGATCACGCATCATTGTGGCCTTTGAAATGAGGGGCATTGCTTGTCACTGGCCACTTAGGTGTTAAAGAAAGAAAAAAAAAGAAATAGGGCACGCATCAGCGTGTGTCTACCCTACACCACCAGTTGTGGGTAACCTGTTGTGATGGGAATTGGGAATTGCAATTATTTCCCATGAACGAATAAGTGTGGGTCATAAGCTAGAAACAGGGG
This sequence comes from Chiloscyllium punctatum, assembly GCF_047496795.1. Taxonomy (NCBI): domain Eukaryota; kingdom Metazoa; phylum Chordata; class Chondrichthyes; order Orectolobiformes; family Hemiscylliidae; genus Chiloscyllium; species Chiloscyllium punctatum. The sequence goes on along the minus strand of NC_092750.1, from coordinate 42,648,201 downwards.
ATTAAAATATAACCAGAGGATTTATATAAACAGGGGATTTAGAATCCCCTCAATTCAGGGGACTGATTCCAAGCTGGTAACAGCCAGTGTACTGTGCACAAGGAAAGAAAGAGTGACTTGCTCATGGGGTGCCAGCCTCTGTGCAGTTATTTCATAAAGCTTTGGGTCTGGATATACAGAACACTATCTCAAAGACTTGCTGATCATTGTAGAAGATTTGAGAAACTATGTAGAGGAATTCTTCAGGATAATATGGATCAATAGAATGAGCAGTGAAGAAGGCAATGCAATTTAATATACTGAAGAGTGAGATAATCCATTTTAGAAGAAATCAAAACCAGAAAAAGTGTAAAACAAGTGGTCTTGCCCAATGGGCTAACTTTCAATTACCCCGAGGAAATGGGAGTAAATGTTAATGAAAAATCAAAGAAACAGAGACCCAAATGTTCAAAACCATGTAAACACTAATGCAGGTAGGAAATGTTGGTTAAAAAGATCAATAGCATTTCAGGATGTATAAATATGGCACTGACTCTAAGAGTAAAAAAGTAATAATAAATTAACGCAAAGGAATAAGTTAAAGATGAAATCCAACAGCTAGTAAGACAGGCATTATGTGAATGGTTAGAATCTGGAATGCACAGCTGTGTGACCTTTGAAAGGGAGTTGGATAATTATCCATGTGTTATTACATGAGACAAATGGCAGAGTGGAAATAGTCCAGTTATATTTACTCAGAGTTGCCAGGGATATGACTGGCTGAAGGGCCTCTTTCTGTGCTAAAATGATTCCATGATTCCACAGTCAAACTATATTGTGATCCAATGGGAATGTGAACCAGAAGTGGGTGGAGAAGACCTGCTGCTCTGATTGCCATTCATAGACCAATCCAAATAATCTATTTTGAGAAGACTGAGGGTCTGCCTCGTCATCACTTTGATCACAATGTGACTCACATGATAGTGTTCCTCTGCTTTACTCCTGGGCTCCTCACAGGTGTGAACATAGAATATAGAATTTGGACATAGAACTCTACAGTAGAGTACAGGCCCTTTGGCTTTTGATGTTGTGCCGGCCTTTTATCCCCCTCTCAAATCAAACTAACCTACATACCCTTCACTGTATTAACTTCCATGTGTCGATCCAAGAGTCACTTAAATGTCCTTAATGTATCTGACTCTACACCACTGCTGGCAATGCATTCCACACCCCCACCATTCTCTGAGTGAAGAACCTACCTCTGACATCTCCCCTAAAGCTTCCTCCAGTCACCTTAAAATTATGTCCCCTTGTGATAACCATTTCTGTCCTGGGAAAAAGTCTCTGGCTATCCACTCTAACTATGCCTCTCATCTTGTACACCTCTATCAAATTACCTCTCATTCTTATTCACTCCAATGAGAAAAGCCACAACTCCCTTAATCTTTCTTCATAAGACATACCCTCCAGTCCAGACAGCATTCTCACCTCTATACCCTCTCTAAAGCTTCCACATCTTTCCTATAATGAGACGACCAGAACTGAACACAATAATCCAACTGTGGTCTAACTAGGACTCTATAGAGCTGCAGCATAATCTTATGTCTCTTAAACTCAATCTCCCTGCTAATGAAAGTCAACACACCATACACCTTCTTAACAACCCTATGGACCAGATGGGATTTATCCTAGGATTCTCTGGGAAGCTACGGAGGAGATTGCAGAGCCTTTGGCTTTGATCTTTACACCATCATTGCCTACAGGAATAATACCAGAAGACTGGAGGAAAGCAAATGTTGTCCCCTTGTTCAAGAAGGGGAGTAGAGACAACCCTGATAACTATAGACCAGTGAGCCTTATTTCAGCTGTGGGTAAAGTGTTGGAAAGGATTATAAGAGATAAGATTTATAATCAACTAGAAAGGAATAACTTGATTAGGGATAGTACAGTTTTGTGAAGGGTAGGTCATGCCTCACAAACTTTGCTGAGTTCTTTGGGAAGGTGACCAATTGGGTGGATGAAGGTAAAGTGGTTGATATGGTGTATATGGATTTCAGTAAGGCATTTGATAAGGTTCCCCATGGTAGGCTGTCGCACAAAATATAGAGGATGATTTAGTCATTTGGATCAGAAATTGGCTCATTGCAAGAAGACAGAGGGTGGTGGTTGATGGGAAATGTTCATCCTGGAATTCAATTACTAGTGGTGTACTGCAAGGATCTGTTTTGGGGCCACTGCTGTTTGTAATTTTTATAAATGACCAGAATGAGGGGGTAAAAGGATGGCTTAGTAAATTTGCCGATGACACTAAGGTCGGTAGAGTTGTGAACAGTGCAGACGGATGTTGCAGGTTAAAGAAGGACATAGATAAGCTGCAGAGCTGGGCTGAGAGATGGAAAATGGAGTTTACTGCAGAAAAGTGTGAGGTAATTCACTTTAGAAGGAGTAACAGGAATACAGAGTACTGGGCTAATGGTAAGATTCTTGGTAGTGTGGATGAGCAGAGAGATCTCGGTGTCCATGCGCATAGATCCCTGAAAGTTGTAACCCAGGTTGGTAGGGTTGTTAAAAAGGTCTATGGTGTGTTTGCTTTTATTGGTAGAGGGACAGCATTTCGAAAGCATGAGGTCATGTTGCAGCTGTACAAAATTCTGGTGCGGCCGCATTGTAGTATTGCGCACATTTCTGGTCGCCGCCTGGTAGGAAAGATGTGGAAGCATTGGAAAGGGTTCAGAGGAGATTTACCATGATGTTGCCAGGTATGGAGGAAAGGTCTTGTGAAGAAAGGCTATGGGGCTTGAGACTGTTTTCATTAGATAGAAGAAGGTTGAGAGGTGACTTAATAGAGACGTACAAGATAATCAGAAGATTAAATAGGGTGGACAGTGAGAGCCTTTTTTCTTGGATGGTGCTTTAAATTGAGGAGTGATAGATATAAGACAGATTTCAGAGGTAGGTTCTTTACTCAGAGTATTAAGGGCATGGAACGCCCTACCTGCAACAGTAGTAGACTTGCCAACTCTAAGGGCATTTAAATGGTCATTGGATAAACATATGGAAGTAATGGAGCAATGTAGGTTAGATGGGCTTAGATGGTTAGATGTTTTCACAGGTCGGCGCAACATCAAGAGCCGAAGGGTCTGTACTGCGCTGTAATGTTCTATGTTGTATGTAACCTGGGTAGCAACTTTGAGGGATCTATGGACATGGACCCCAAGATCCCTTGTTTCTCCACACTGCCAAGAATCCTGCCTTTAACCCTGTATTCTGCATTCAAATTCAACCTTCCAAAGTGAATGACTTCACACTTTCCCAGGTTGAACTCCACCTGCTGTTTCTCAGCCCACTTCTGCATCCTGAAATGTCCTGTTTCCACCTACAAAAGACCTCCACACTATCCAAAACTCCACCAACCTTTGTGTCATTGGCAAACTCACTAATCCATCCTTCCACTTCCACATTTATAAAAATCACAAAGTCATTTGTAAAAGTCACAAAAAACAGAGGTACCAGAACAGATCCCTATGGAACACCACTGGTCACCAAGCTCCAGGGTGAATACTTTCCATGTACCACCACCATCTGTCCTCTATGGGCCAGCCAATTCTGTATCCAGACAGACAGGCTTCCCTGTATCCCATGCCTCCTTACTTTCTGAATGAGCCTCCTATGAAGTACCTTAGCAAATTCCCTGCTAAATTCCATGTACACCACATCCACTGCTCTACCTTCATCAATGTGTTTTGTCACATCCTCAAAGAATTCAATAAGGTTTGTGACCTGCCCAAAGCCATGGTATCTCTAATCAAACAGCGATTTTCCAAGTAATCAGAAATCCTGTCTCTCAGAAACCTCTTCAATAATTTGCCCACCACTGATGTAAAACTGACTGGTCTATAATCCTTTCTTGAACAAGGGAATAACATTTGCCACCCTCCAATCATCTATTTCAGTGGATAGTAAGGCTTCAAAGATCATCACCAAAGGCACAGCAATCTCTTTCCTTGCTTCCTGTACTAATCTAGGGTATATCCTGTATAGCCCAGAGTATTTATCTATCCTTATGTTTTTCAAAATTTTCAGCACATCCTCCTTCCCAACATCAACCTGTTCCAGCAGATCAGTCTGTTTCACGCTACCCTCAGAAATGTCAAGATCCCTCTCAGTAGTGAATACTGAAACAAAGGTTTAATTAAGGACCTTCCTACCTCCTCCGACTCCAGGCTCAAGTACCCTCCACTGTCCTGATTGGCCCTACCCTCACTCTGGCCATCCTCATGTTCCTTACATAAGTGTAGAACACCTTCGGGTTTTCCTTAATCCTACCCCCTTCCAGCTCTCCTAAATCTATTCTTCAGTCCCTTCCTGGCTACCTTGTAATCCTCTCGAGCCCTGTCTGATCCTTATCTCCTCAACCTTAAGTAAGCTTCCTTCTTCCTCTTGACTAGATGTTCCACATCCCTTGTCACACAAAGTTCTTTCAACCTACCGTCCCTTCCTTGCCTCAGTGGGACATACCTGTCCCGCACTATCAACAGGTGTTTCATAACCAACCTCCACATCTCTCTTGTGCACTTTCCTGTTCCCAATTTAACGGCCCAGTTCCTGCCTAATAACATTGTAATTCCCTCTCCCCCAATTAAATACTGTGAAGGGGAATCCAATCATTGCACTAAAACCTCTGACTCTCTCAATCTCCATGCTAAACGTCATGCACCCATTAGCTGTCCTAAAAAGAGAATGTCTCACTACCTTGCTATGGTGATATGCAGCTAATTGAGAGAAATTGCATTTCTCTAGTGGACCCCTAAACAAACCTGAAGTATTGATCTGAAAGCCACTGGCATCAGATGCAACCAGAGCCTATTTCCTCTTCGATCAGGAGACAGAGATTGTGCCTATCCTGAGGGCCAACCTTTCACGACACTGCCAGTCCAATCTGGAGATTGTTTCTCCATTGTCTGTAGATCCTGCCCACTGAATGTCCTTGACAAATTTTATGACCAACCTTCTCTGCAGCCTTTTTGCCACTTCCCCATCACATGGCTGCCTCTGCAGGTGGCCAAGAAGTAGCTGACGTCTATTTGTACTTGCTGGCTCCTACTTTAAATCTTTCATGTGATATAAGCATCACTGGCAAGACTAGACTTTATTACTAATTCCTAATTGCCTTTAAGAATACAACAACAATCTCCCTTATTGAAAAATTACAGATTACTATATATAGTGTAGGTACACATACAGTGTTTTAATAAAGAGAGTCCCAGGTTTTTGACCCAGTGACAGTGAAGGAACAGAGATATATTCCCAAGGCAAGATGGTGTGATGTTTGAAAGAGAACTTGCATGTGGTGGTCTCCCCATGTAACTGATGCTTTGTCCTTCCAGGTGGTGGAGGTTGAGAGTTGGGAAAGTGCTCTCAAAGGTGCCTTGGTTGCTTAACTGCAAAGAACAAGAACAAAGAAAATTTACAGGTCAGGAACAGGCCCTTCAACCCTCCAAGCCTGAACCAATCCAAGTCTACTATCTAAACCTGCCGTCCAATTCCTAAGCATCTGTATCCCTCTGCTCCCCACCTACTCATGCATCTGTCCAGATGCATCTTAAATGAATCTACCTTGCCTGCCTTTCCTACCTCTGCTGGCAACGCATTCCAGAACCCACCACCCTCTGTGTGAAGTACTTGCCACATGTATCCCTCTTAAACTTTTCACCTCTCATCTTGAAAGTGTGACCTCTTGTTATTGAATTTTTTACCCTGGGAGAAAGCTTATCTCTATCACCATGTCTATACCCTTCATGATTTTGTCAATCTCAATCAGGTACACCCCCTCAATCTCCTTCTTTCTAATGGAAACAAACTTAACCTACTCAACCTCTCTTCATAGCTAGCACTTTCCATACCGGGCAACATCCTCATAAACCTGCTATACACCCTCTCCAAAGCGTCCACGTCCTTTTGGTAATGTGGCAAATAGAACTGTACACAGTATTCTAAACGCGGCCAAACCAACATGTTGTACAATTTTAACATGACTTGCCAGTCTTATACTCAATACCTCGTCCGATGAAGTCAAGCATACCATATGCCTGCTTGACCACTCTATCCACCTATGCAGCAACCTTCAGGGTACAATGGACCGGCACTCCCAGATCTCTCTGCTCAACTTTTCCCAAGGCTCTTCCGTTCACTGTATAATTCGCTCTAGAATTAGACTTCACCTCACATTTGCCTGGATTGAACTCCATCTGCCACGTTTCCGCCCAACTCTCCAGTCTATCTATATTCTACTGTATTCTTTGGCAGTCCCTTATGTTTTCTGCTACTCCACCAATCTTCATGTCATCTGCAAACTTGCTGATCATACCAACAGTGCCCTCTTCCAGATCATTTATGTATATCACAAACAACAGTGGCCCCAACCCTGATCGGTGAGGAACACCACTGGTCACCTTTCTCCATTTCGAGAAACTCCCTTCAACTACTACTCTCTGTCTCCTGTTGTTCAACCAGTTCTTCATCCACCTAGCTAGAACACACTGCACACCATGTGCCTTCACTTTCTCCATTAGTCTACCATGGTGAACGTTATCAAATGCCTTACTAAAGTCCATGTATATGACATCAACAGCGCTTCCTTCATCTATCAACTTGGTCACTTCCTCAAAGGACTCTATTAAGTTTGTAAGGCACGATCTCCCCTGCACAAAACCATGTCGCCTATCACTGATAAGCCAATTCTTTTTTAAATATAAGTAGATCCTATCCCTCAGTAACTTCTCCAGCAACTTTCCCACCACTGACATCAGGCTCACTGGTCTGTAGTTACCCTGAATATCCCTACCTCCCTTCTTGTACAGGGGAACAACATGAATAACTCTCCAGTCCTCCGGCACCTCACCTGTGTTTAAGGATGTTTAAGGTTAAGGATATCTGTCAGGCCCCAGCTATTTCCTCTCTTGCCTCCCTCAAACCTGGGAGAGATCCCATCCGGTCCACCTTAATAACCTCTAGCCTACCCAACACATCTTCCCTATTTATGTCAATGTGATCCAGACTAATCAAACTTCTATCTCTAACTCAACATTCATCATGTCCCTCCTCAGTGATCACTGATGCAAAGTAATCATCCAGAATCTCACCCATTCTCTCAGGTTCAACACACAGCCTTTCTTCAGTATCCTTTACATCTTGCATATGGTACTCACTGGTACCATTGTATGTCAGTGATGGAGGGTATGAATGTTTATTCCAAATGAACGGAGGGATGGGGTGCCTTTACTTCATCCAAGAGATGTTTGTCGAGGAGTGCTTATTAATCAACTGAGGAAGGCCATGTGGTACACAGCAGGAGGTTTCCTTACCTCTGATTGAGCTGATACTATGAGATTTCATGTGGTCCAGATTTAATGTGGAGACTCCCAGGGCAACTCCCTCTCCATGTATACCACCTTGCTACCATCTCTGCTGGATCTCTCCTCTCAGGGAACATGATATACCTAAGGAAGACAAAAGGGTTATGATTTATAAGATACAATTTGGTGAATATAACTATATCAGGCTTTTGCTTTACTGACTATAGAACAGCTCTCCTAATTTTGGCACGCAGTCCTAAGGTGGACACGTCAAGGTCAACAGGGCTATGTGTTCTGTTGTTGATTTTGGTATCTTAATTGATTCAGAGTGTTCAGTCTGGTTTCATTCCTTTTGGACTTCTCTGTGGCAGTTTTGTAGAACTGAATGGCTTGCTTGGCCATTTCAGAGGGCAATTAGAAGTCAACTATATTGTGAGGGTCTGGATAGAGATGTCGACCAGCCTCCATAAGAAGGCAACAGATTTGTTTGAACAAATGGGCAATAGTGAGCCAGTTGTATTTTAATGACAATGCAATAGTTTTGTGGGCCCACTGTCATTTGAGATTGGATTTTAATTCCTGATCTAGTAGTTCATTCAATTTAAATTCCAGTAGCTGCGATGATAGACAACATCATGGACATGGAATAATATTGATATCCAGATCTTTTACAGTGTTCATGAAAGTGAAAAAATCCTCCACTGTTCATGAGGAAATCTCACTTATGGCTGGTCATAGCAATTTGCTTAATCATCTGACCAAATGGTTTTGCGGAGACTTACTCTTAGACAAGAGAGGGTGCAATGGGACATTATGTTTGTGCATTTTGGGCAGCTCATCCATATGTGGGCAGAATAAATCATGAAGAAGAATTCTCTGATAGATACAAGCTGTTCATTACTCATAAGTTGACTAACTGTTTGCATAATTCATTTTCAAACTGGGATGTCTGGTCAAGCTTAGCAGCAGGTTCGATGAATATGAATTTAGACATACTAAGAACAGCCTTCAGTTTGTCAATGTGACCATGTTTATTGAGGGTGATTATTCCAGTCCTTTGTAGGGCTTTCAAAATCAATATGTATGAAAGGGTTGCCCTTGAGAATGCTATTCATCCTACGTGTAGGATGGCATCCTTCAATATGCACCGGATCAGCTAGATGTATTTTGAGGATGCCTCCATTTGATGCACATTTATGGTGGGATGGTCGAAAATGAAAAAGTTCAAACCTATACCCCTCAACCTGTGCTACAAATCTTCTCAAAGCTCAGGAACGATGCCTGGACATGTTCTTTCCACTTACATAGGATATGTCTCTGCGTATGAATATATGTAACTTCCAGCAAGTGTATATGAGCCACATTGCAAGCCTAAGCAATAATCGTGAATTGTTCCTTAGTGTAATTCTGAGCACATTCAGATTGTTTAGTAATTACATTCAAATTATTGAAGAGTTAATAAGAGGTTCTGGGTTGAGGTTCTGGGTATAGTTTCCTCGCTGAGCTGGAAGGTTCATTTTCAGACGTTTCATCACCATATTAGGTAACATTTTCAGTGACCTTCCGGACAAAGCACTGCTCATGTTTCCTGCTTTCTATTTATATGTTTGGGTTTCCTTGGGTTGGTGATGTCATTTCCTGTGGTTCCTTTTTAGAATTAAACAAAACTATGGGGAACAATAGTTTGCTGGTTCATTCTCCATGGCAAAGTGTCAATCAATTAGAGCCAACTTGCCAACCAGCCTGCACTCTTCTCTTATGCAGTGTAAGTTGTTGCTTCCAATGAAATTTGCCTTTCCTCAGCTGTCCTGATTAGTACAAGACAAAAAAGCTTTTACAACTTCTCTTTTTTCAGCAATACATTATTTTCTTTTGAATGGTTATACTTTAAAAATGTTTTTGAGCTATTCTGTATCAGAAACATTCCTCAGAAGATTATGTTTTGAACCTTTCTGCCTGCTACATTTTCCAACTGGCATAGGCAGCTAGAGATTGAGAATTGAATCAAACATTTAGATACTTAATGGCATCATGGTTTATTACCCCGTCCAAAATAGTTAGGAACATGGGTTAATGCAAGATCCTATACTTGTTGTAGGAGTCCATTTGCAATTTTCTGTATCAGTGGATGAAATTTACATACTACACACTCAGTCAGATTTTACCAGGTATAGAATGGCTTAATTGGTTGTCCAGAATGTTGCAATTGCTACAAAAATGAGAAGAAAGCTGTCAATATTGAGGGCTCAAAGAATATGGTGTGGCAGCCTATACTTAACGTTATCCCTCCCACACGCATTAATCTATCTGGCCAGGCTCCATGGAGCTGCTGGAATTTTGTCTGTCTCCAGTCAATGAGCAGTTTACACACTTCAAACAGCCTACTGAAGGTATGGAAATAAGGAGCATGATCAAAAAATACCTGGAAAAGCTCAAGAGAACAAAAAGCATCCATAAAGAGAAACATAGTTAATGTTAAGTATGTAAGTTAGCTCGCTGAGCTTGAAGATTTATTTTCAGACATTTCGTCACCAAATCTTCTCAAAAATCGCTAACATGGTTAATGTTAGTAGTAGTAGTAACAGGTACGTAGTCTTTCATCAGACCTGAAGATTGCAGGGATGAGGATTGCATGGGTTTTTAAGCAAGTAGAAGAGGGGAGGGGATAGGAAGAACAAATGAGAGAATCTGTGATAGATTGGAAGCCAATTCTCACATTTGTATGGAAATGAGGTTTGACTATGAAAATTGGTCAGACCTCTCAGTGCAGTCCCTTGGCTGGTGCAGCAGATGTCTGCTTCAGGCAAATGTTTTCCATCAGCTTCACTAACTGCAATATTTTCTAATTTGATCTGATTTAAGATTGTTATCTATTGCAGTTTCATTCTGCTTTGTACATGTTTAAATCTTTGTTGACAGCTTGTCATTTTTTTACTGTTGGAATTGGTTATGCACAATCAATAAGAATCAAAAAATATACTAGTCTTGCATTAAATTTACATTTGATATGTTTCTCTAACAATTGTGAAATCATTTTACAAATTCTAAGTTAGTGTGTAATTTCAGTATGAACAAATAGTCCATTTATTTTGGCAGAAGGTTGAACCTTTGTATTGGGAGTTTATCCACACCAGGCCCCTCACCCAACCTAAAAGAGATTGCTGAGTGAAATTATCTAGCATGAGTTACACTCATGCTAGACCCCAATTAGAAATCCCAAAGCCCAAAGTATTGAGCAAGTACTGAATGACTAACTTAATTTGTCAAGAGAAAATGATGAGACCATCTGTAATCATGTTCCATCAGTATTAATATTTTAGAAGTAGAATTCACAAGGGAGACAGTGAAGAAGAAAATCAAGTGCACATATTGCCATAGTGTGTGCATAGTCTGTTACATATTCTTCTTACTTACAATTCTGCAATTCATGTATACAATAGATGTTTGTATATTGTGTTTTCTTTCTGGGTGAGAGATATTTTGGTATTTGAAACTAATAACATATCAAGGAAAATAATATTCTATTTATTTCACATAATCCACATTTCTAGATTAATCATCACAAAGCACATGTAGATAAGGAAGACCATTCAATACCAGGGAGGCATGGTGGCTCAGTAGTTAGTGCTGCTGCCCCACAGCGTCAAGGACCTGGGTTCAATTCCAGCCTCTGGTGACTGTCTGTGTGGAGTTTGCACATTCCCCTGTTTCCTTGCACAATTCAAAAATATGCAGGTTAGGTGAATTGGCCATGCTCAATTGCCTGATGTGTTCAGGAGCTTTACTCAGGGCTAAATATAAGGTTAGGGGAGTGAGTCTGGGTGGGATACTCTTTGGAAAGTCGGTGTGGTCTTGTTGGGCTGAAGGGCCTGTTTCCACACTGTAGCAGTTCTATGATCAGCTTGGCTCTATCATTGGCATGCCTACCACAATGTCTAATTAATTGTTAAAGGGTTCCATGTGTTTTGCCTCCACCATTTCCACTCTGTGGAAAAAACCTTTTCTCATTTATCTTAAATTTGACATATGTCAATTTAAAACTGTTTATCCTGAAAGCATTGTGTAATGAAGTGGATCATGTGTTTGTGCTCTATGGTGGTGTCTTTCTTTCAAGTCAGCTGTGGTGTTTCCTGAATGATCACTCCCGATACCTTATGGTATTTGTCCCTCTACCAGTATATGCAGGTACTGGGGTAAAAGCTGTTTGAGGTATTTTGCTGCCACCAATCCTCCTTTGCTTTGTCCTGGGAACCTCAAGTGATTAATGATCAAGGATGCACCACCATAGACTATTTTCAGAACAAGCACTATCCTTAGATAACATGAAGATTTATATCAGGAAGAAGTTCAAAAGGTAAGACCACATGTGGTTAGGCATAGTTACTAGGACCTTAGAGAGCTAATACAAATATATCTGATTGCACTGAAAACTAGAGTAGAACTCATAGCCTTCAGCCATAAATTGTATTTGATATCTATAGAATTCGTGGAGCCAACATAACATGAGCATTAAGCTCTTCAGAACCATTACTGTTTACATCGTTGGACACTTTACTTAATGCGAATAGACCAAACTGTTAGACTTTCCCCCTAATGCAGTCTTTTGTTGTTCAGGCTCAGACTCACACATTTCCTTGCACTACCTTCAGAGTTTGAATGTTTTATAATAACATCCTCTGACTTGATTTGGAGATGCCGGTGTTGGACTGGGGTGTACAAACTTAAAAATCACACAACACCAGGTTATAGTCCAACAGGTTTAATTGGAAGCACACTAGCTTTTGGAGCGACGCTCCTTCATCAGGTGATTGTGTCATCAGGTGATGAAGGAGCGTCGCTCTGAAAGCTAGTGTGCTATCCTCTGACTTGTTCTTGATTGTTTCAGTTCTATGCTTGAGCATTCCTTTTCTATTGTTGATTAATGTTGATCGGGTATGGTAAGTGTTCAGGTGACTAACTTCTATACCTCTTTTAACATTGTTTGTAGCTGTTCCAACATCATTACTGGAGAGCTTATGTCATCTACCTTTGCTTTTATTTTCCAGTGCAATTCTTTCCATTTCATTAAGTTCAATGTAATTCTACTATCAATTCAACTATCATTGTACCTCTATGGCTCAACAATTAAACACTTTCCCCAGAGTTGGAAAGTTGTAGGTCAGAATCTAAATGTATGCCAGGTTGGCATTTTCACTGTAGTGCTGTCTGGGAAGCTTCATTTTGATTGAGATATTCAGCTGAGACCCTGTCAACCGGCTCTGGTAAACATAAAAGATCCCATGGCACCTTTTCAAAGGAATCCAAAGAATTGTGTTAGTGTGCTATCTAAAACTATCAAATCGATTAACTAGTTATTTATCTTATTTTTAACAGTTCTAAAGAAGAGTCATATCAAAGCATAGGCTTTTTTTCTCTCTCCACAAATGCAGCCAGACATGCTGAGTTTTGCCATTATTTTCTGTTTTTATTTCCAAGTTCCAACATCTACGTATTTTGCCTTTACTTTGTTATTTACCTTGTTTCTTGAATCCTTTTTTCACATTGTCTGCTGGGTTTGATACAAAGCAACTGTGACTGACTATCCTTCAGACAGCAATTGCTAGTTGTGAAGAAATTTGGAATGACCTGAAGATATGCAGGTCACTATGTAAATGCAAATCTATTTGTCTTTTTGAAAAAAAAATCTTTCTGCTCTCTTTGCAAATATGCCTGCCACTACAGTCTTAGATCTCCTCAAGCTCATCTATTTAAAATTTGGTTAGAGTGGTGCTGGAAAAGCACAGCAGGTCAGGCAGCATCCGAGGAGCAGGAAAATCGACGTTGCGGGCAAAAGCCCTTCATCAGGAATAGAGGCAGGAAGCCTCCAGGCTGGGGAGAAGGTAACAAAGAGTTTGTCAAGTTTGTGTTCAGTCATAGAGTTTTGTCTGATCTAATTTTAATCAATTCTCCACTTGATTCCTTTTTTCAATCTTGTACTAAAATATAGTGAACTGCTTTTCTGAACAATTTAAAAATCTTATTCCTGGGCCATCTTAAAACTCATTCCATGTATTGCTTCTCCCTTGTGAAAGTCATATTTACAGAGGACTTTCCTAGTTTGTACATTTTAAAAACTATATCATTTTGTTCAAGATTATTATAAATAATTTGCTGGCTTCAATTCTCTGTCTTCCTTCAGATACTCTTATCAAGTTTCCCTCAAGTATATTTTAAACAAAAAATATCCCTCAGTCTGTCTTCATACAATGAGTTTGGGGAATAAACTTAGATGCTTTTATCTGCACTTTCTATTAAACTATCTACATTTTTTTGAAAGAAAGCAGACAACAAATTTGGACTAGTGTTCTAAACATAGTTTAACTTATGTAATGACACCAATTCCCTCTCTGCTGTCATACTTGATGTTTGTCCAATAGACTTGAAAATGAGTTTATCCTTTTACAAACTATTTCCCAGTATTTCCATCTATTATACATTCCTTAAGATAAATGAAGACCAAAGTTTCTGTTTTAGAAATTAAGGTTCAGGTAATAGTACTTCAGATGTGAACATAGGGAAAGTCTGTTAAACAAGTGCATTTATTTCAGTTTTGGAGATAGTAAAACCCTGTTTACAAAGTATTTTCTGCATAAAATTTGCTTTAAGGGATGTGTACAAACAGAGTCCAGTCCTATCATATCATTTTGTGGCCTTATTGAGGGCTGAAGGGCCTGTTCTGCACTGTATTATATGCAATCTAAAATGGTGTTAGTTAATTTGCCATTGTAATATATGGTGAATATGAACATCCCCATTTCCAATTAGAGTACAACACATGTGCACAAGAGACAAGAGTAAAGTATCTCCAAGTATTCAAACTCAAATGCCAAGTGTACAACTCTAATTGGCTTCATCTTAGAATCTCCAGTAAAGGAGATGACAATGTTCAACCAACTGAATTCAGTTGGCATGTAATTAAAAAGAGATGAAGCACACTGGATGCAGGCAAGGCTATGAATTCAGATGACATTCTACTTGTAATGCTGATGATCTGCACACCAGAACTATCATGTCTCACTGCTAAGCTATTTCAATACAGCAAAATTCTGGAATAAATGTGTCAAACATTATGTTTTCTTTAATCTGTTACCAGGGAAATGTGGGCATTAATGGCCAGCATTATAGCCCTTTCCTAATTACCCTGGAGAAACTTAATGGGCTATCTTCGTGAATGGAAACATACAAAACAGGATCAGGAGTAGGCAATTTGACCTATCGAGCCTACTCCACCATTCAGTATGATCATGGATGATCTTCTTTCTCAATGCCATATTTCGGCTCTTTTCCCAAACCTCTTGATGTTTGTAATGTCTGCGAGCCTATTTCTTTCTTAAAAATATTGGATTATTTGGTCTTCACAGTGGTAGAAAGTTGAATGTTCACCTCTTTGATTCCAGTCTGTTTAGCCCTGTTATAATTTCATATATTTCATGAGATTCCCTCTCATTCATTTAAACTCAAGCACTTCTGAGGGGTGGATGGTAAAAATAGCATCATGACTGTGATTGTTATGATGCCCCTTAAGGTGTGCATACATTCTAGGCTAAAAAAGATCAAGGTGGTATCTGGTACTGTCCCCCTTTTCCAATTCTCTTACCTATTACTGATTTTCCATTGGGTTTTGAATCCTGGCCTGAACTGGTCTAAATTCTGAGGTTCACACACATGTGGGGCCACGCAGTGGTTTTATAGAGTGTTGTCTGGTTGTGAAAGTTGACCAACTCGAAGAGAAAGAGAAAGGTTGCAGAAGCTGGTAGAGATCTGAAGGACCAGGAGTGAGCCAAGATGGAAAGAAAGGACAATTACTTTTGTGAACAACTCTTAGCCAGTGGATCGATGGTGGCAGGTAAAGACATGAGATAGATGGAGCATCTTCTGATCAGACAGAACACTTTAAACTATTTAGGGAGCAAATTAAGTTGCATCAGTGAGTACAAGCCTGGTTGAACCAGTCTCTCAAGGAAGGATGTTCCAGGATTTTGACCCAACAACAGTGAAAGAACTGAGATCTGTTCCATGTCAGGATGGTGTGTAACTTGCAGGAGAATTTGCAGGTGGTGTTGCTCCCATGTGTCTGCCTCTCTTGACCTTCTTGTGATGATGGTTGTGGCTTTAGTAAGTGCTGTTGAAAGAGGCTTGGTGAGTTACAACAGAGCATCTTAGAAATGGCACATACTGTTACCACTCTGCATTAGTGGTGAGGGGAGTGAATGTCTGATAGTGGAAGAGATGCCAATCAAGTAGGCTGCTTTGTTCTCAAGCTGCATGAGTGTTGTTGGAGTTGCACTCACCCATGCAAGTGAGGAGTATTCCTTCACACTCCCAATTGTGGTATTGTCACTGGACTAGTAATGTACAGGGGGCTGGAGTTCAAACCCAATCAATGGAAGGTAGTGGAGTTTGAATTCAATATCCTTAAACTCCACATGTTAACACAAAGTTCAGGAAAAGATTAAAAAAAAGATTTATCTCGGTTCTTTTCAAATTAAGCTCCTGGGACAATGGCTTATCCTGATAGTAAAAGGATAAAGCACAGATATTCTGGAGTCTGTTGGTCTCGTATTCTGACAAGTGGTTGAGTCACTATCAAGCATGGTTGTCTCTGAAGTGTTGCAGACATATCTTGCTTCAAGAACAACAATCCTGAGATGCCCTTTCAATCAATCTTTCAAAGGAACTGTAGTGATTGGAACTAGGTGGATCTTGTTGATTATGAAATCCTTAATCAGGGTCATTAACCTGGGACAATCAGGAAGCCATGGCTAAGCAATATAAACGGAGATTCTGACCGTGACGGTTTGGAGGTCGTCCTCAAGACACTGCCTGTCTTTTACCAGGACCTGATCACTGTCTGGAACATGGTCGAATCGCGTCGCGCCTACCCTCCGGCTGGAGTAGTGGCTGTCGTCAGGGAGCCATTGCTCAGGAATCCGCACCTCCGTACTTGCGGGTTCGAGTGGCTGTTGGAGGGGAGGGCCGTGGTGGCGAGGGGGACCAGGGTCGGGGATGTGCTGGGTGCCGGGGGCCTGGGCTGGACGCTGCCACAGGACATAGCGAGCAGGGCAGCGGTAGACGTCCGGTACGTGGCCACCGCCATCCGATGCCTTAAAACGGCGGTGCTCGGACCCGACGTAGTGCACCAGTTGGAGGACGCTCAGGTGTGCGGTGGGATCCCGTCCGCACTCACCCCGGCCCGGATGGAATTTCACATTGGCCCCAAGGTCCCGTACTTCCCGCGGGAGCCTGTGCCCCACAACCTGAGCCGCCTCCGGAATTTTAATTTTGTCCCTTTCAAGGATGTAAAAAGGCGGGCCCTGTATAAACTGTTGCTGTACACCGTCCACCTCTTCTCCCTCATCCACCGTCCGGACACGCCTTGGCGTGCCCATTTGCCATCGGGCGGTGGGGATCCCCAGTGGAGGGCTCTCTACGTGGGAGTCCTCCCCCTTTCTCTCGGGGATCTGGGGTGGAGGGTGCTGCACGCAGCAGTCCCCTGCAACCGCAGATTGCGGTGGTTCACGGACTCTCAGCCCAACTGCTTGTTCTGTGGCGCTGTGGAGTCCGTGGACCATGTATATATTGGGTGTGGGCGTTTGCACTCCCTTTTTGATTTTCTTAAAAACCTCCTCCTCTGCTTCTGGTTGCACTTCAGTCCCACGCTCCTGATCTTCGGGCACCCGGTACGGAGGACAGAGGGCAGGTCTGAAGACCTCCTCATGGGTCTGCTCCTGGGCCAGGCCAAACTGGCCATCAGCAGGTCCAGGCAGCGGGCCGTGGAGGGGGTCGTTAGGGCCGACTGCCTGCCCCTCTTCCGGGGTTACGTTAGAGCCCGGGTGTCCTTGGAGAAGGAGCACGCGGTGTCCACCAACACCCTAGAGTTGTTCAGGGAGAGGTGGGCGCCGCAGGGAGTGGAGTGCATTATTTCCCCCTCCATCTCTATTTTGATTTAGTCCCTACCCTCCTCTTCACTGTTTTGCTCACACAGCATCGCCCTTTGGTGTGAAGGGCAGTGCTTGTCACTGGCCACTCGGGTGTTTTCCTATCTTCCTGGTGGTGGAAATTGAATAAAGATTTGTGCACTTTGTGTCTTTCACTGTGTCTCACACCTGCACACACACACCATGGGTGCTGGGGAAAAAAATAAGCACTACCGCGGTTAAAAGAGAAAAAAATAAACAGGGATTCTAAAAATCAAGAAAGAATGCATGGCTTTAAGACGAGTACTGAATTCCTTCTGTCCCAGTTATTCCTTTATCTCCAAACCGTTTTTATAAGAAAAGAAAAAAAAAAGAAAAATAAATAAATAAACAAGCAAGGATTCTGAATCTCCTCAGTTCAAGGGCCTGGCTTCAAGCTGGCTGGGCACAGCTGGTGTACTGTGCACATGTAAATAAAGGGTGACTTCATGAACTGCACTGGTCTCTGTGCAGTTATTCCAGGAACAGATAGGTTTCAGCCTGAACTGATGGAGAGAGCTTTTCTTTTCAGAAACAAGGAGATCGACTAAGCAGCTAGTTCATAATTTCTGTCCAACTCTGCTCCTTCTTAACAGGATTTCTTTCTAACACGTTCTGTTCTTAACAGGCTTCCTTCCAGCTTAGTACAGAAAACAAGAACCACTTCAAGCAATCATTGTTCAAAGGAAAGCCCACTAAGTTTGAATAGGGCAACCGATCATGCTCCAGGCCTTCCAACCAACAACATTTCTGTCCCCCAGTTTCTTGGGACAAAGAGAGAGCAGCATGTTTTTCAAGGTGCTAGTAGACTTTGGAAAGATGGGATGATATTCTGTAAACCAGATAAAAGTGGATGATAAAAGATAACAGCTCCCAAAACATAAACCACTATTTCCACATATCCCTGACAGGTTTCAGATGCTGACCCCAGGCTCTCCTAGCTAACCCCATCCTCACAGAGTGAGGAATTAGCTGCCAAGTGCCAATAGTAAAGGCAGTGAATAATGGTCCAACCACATATTAAGGGGTTTAAGTGGCACTGGAATCCACAGAGGCCTCTGATTTGGTGATGCAGTGGAAGGATTGGTCCTGGCAACCTGCCCACAGAGTTATAATTTCACCGTCAGAATCGTGTGAACACCACAACCCATTTTAAGGATCAACAGACAGCCCAACTACACAATACTGATGCAACTTAGTTCGGTCCCCAGGTAGTTTAAAGTTTTCTATCTGTTCAGAAGATTCTCCATCTATCTCATGTCTTTATCTGCCACTTTTGATCCATTGGCTAAGAGTTGTTCACAAAAATGATTGTCTTTTTCTTCTCATTCTGGCTCATTCCCAGTTCTACAGACCTCTACCAGCCTCAGCAACATTTCTATTTCTCTTCCAGTTGGTCTATTTTCACAACCAGGCAATACTCTATAAAACCACTGCGTGACCCCACATGTGCTTGAACCTCAAACTTTAGACCAAGTTCTGGCCAGGATTCTTAAAACAACGGAAAATCAGCAATAGGTAACAGAAGAGACTTGGAGAAGGAAGACCATCTGGGTGCATCCGATCTAGAATGGGGACAGTAACAGATACCACCTTGATCTTTCTTACCCCTGGAATGTTTGCACACCTTAAGGGGCATTGTAGTAATTACTATCATGATGCTACTTTCACTGTCCATGCTTCAGAAGTATTTGGTTACAAGGATACATGTTTACCCTACCAGGCACAGGTAAGTACAAAGATGACATTCTGTGGATACTTCCCAGCTGAGCTATCAGGTTTGGGTGTAACAACCAATGCACAAAAGAATGAATGGTAGCTCGAGCTATTGTTAAAATATGAGCCAAACATTGGCTGGCCTGTACTTTCTAATCATACATCTACCAGCAATGTATTGTTCACCAGTACTGTGTTGTTCTATGTTGTGTTTAATCGTTAGTATTTGTTTTTGTATTTTCAACTGCTGATTAATTTACAGTTTTAGATAGTTGAGGTTGTTAGCCTTGGACCCAAGTGCTACCCAGTGGACCAGCAAGATCAGAGTTTTGTTATTTCACTAATGTTCATTTAGTATCAAGAGAGTCAAGAATCTGGTCTGTGGCCAGATGGCCTGGGCCTAAATGGCTAGACCCAAAATCAGAATCTTAGAGTAGCCAGGGCCAACGGGACTTTCAGGACTGGTCAAGCACAAAGCACCTGCACAAGACAAAGGCAGGCAAGGACAAGCCCGGACTTACCCTGGCTAATGAGGGTGGTTTACGCATTGGAGTACACCAAGCAGACTTGCCGGAGCCCCAGGTTCCTGCCATGATTGTGTGTTGGGAGGTGGACATGCCCTTGACACATCAGGGGATGGATGCCGAGGGCAGCCCCAGAATCTTCCATATTTAGCATCACTGATCCCATTGGACATTGTGACATCGACCTGCGGATGGGGGTGAGGGCCAGAGAACATTCTGGAAGGTAAGGCTAAGAACGGACACTTGGCAACTATTCCCTCCGTGAAAATTTGACCTGCCCCCCTCCAAAGGCAGAGCTCAGAAAACCTAGTGAGAGAGAGAGAGAAAGATGACCACATATGAGATCTATCGTCATTAGGTTCATCAGAGCCGACCACACAGCCTGGCTAAGTTTAACTGCAAGGATAGTACCTGCTCCTAGTCTGGTAGCCAGTAGTAGCTTAGATAAGGATCGCAAACAAAGACTTAAAGTTGTGATTGGTAGACGAATGTAAGAATTGGGAATTTATCGTGAAAGACCAGGATTTTAGATAATATTCAGTCATATGGTTCCCTTTGTGTTTTTAGTGTATTTTGTGAACAAAGTTGCATTGAATTGCAAGTTGAATCTGACCCTTTTGTTCCTCTTGCAAGGATAGTACCCAAGCAAAACGAGTTTACATAGAATTTGGTCAAAGAGTCCAAAGCATGGGCAACAAAGTGTATTTCAGATGACTTCAAATGAAGATGTATTTTTTTCAATCTATACTTACTGTTAATGCACATTGTAATCATTAAAAATAGATGCCAACCCACATTTTCTTATGTTAGAGATTTGAAAGCTGTAAACAACATTAGGTACCCAAAGGAGTAGAGAATAGCACTGGATAACATTAAGGATCTTGGGGCTACATCAGCTAATATGCATGTAGGATTTTTGGAATTTATATGGGAAGAGTTTTTTTTAAAGGCAGACCCTACTTTCCCTTTTCACTTTTTTTCTGATTCATGCATAAAAACATAGAATAATTGAATCTGCAGTACAGAAGGAGGGCAACCATTGTGTCTGGACCGGCTTTGTCAAAGGGATTTCAAAAGGTCCTACCCAACATATATATCCTTGATGTATGATTGAACTTAGCTATTAATCAACCAATGTCTGTCCACTGATTTATCAAGTGTGCTTCAAATGAAGCATCAAAAGGAAGTATGGTAAACTGAGAAAAGGGGTGAATGCTTTCTTATTTATACAAAATATTGATGTACTAATGATTAAAATTTACTAGTATTTGAACCAGTTTTCAGGAAGACGTTCTTCCTTGATCATGTGATATAATAACACAGGCATTGTTGCTGCACAATTCTTTGAGCCTCAGGCCAAGAATAAATTGACAGGCTTGTGAAAAGAATCTGTAATATAAATTCAATGAAAAGGCATTGCTCTCATCAGTCACTGCTTTTAAATTATTAGGGGTTTTGCACCAATCTAACAACACTTCAAAGGGACCTCAGTTTAAAACATCTTTCCTGAGCTTTACATACCAATGTAGCTAAATCCAAAATGACTAGGTATAGGTATTATAATTCTGAAGCTACCTTATGGATGACCTTTTAAGCAACATTGATCAAATTATTGTCATTACTGCAAATGGTTCTCTAGTTTATCTTGCAGATTACTCAAACAGATTGTAGCAGCGTTGGTGTAGTTTAACCAATGATTCATAATCGGATGGCAGGTTTAGCATATTCTCTTAACTACTGCACTGACATTATCTAAGAATAGATAGGTCTGATCAATGACTAAACCCTGAAACTCAGCTTCTAAGCAAAACCAGTTTCATTTCAAAGATCATTTTCCAGTTCAACAACATTAGACTAATTGTACAGAGAAATTTAAATGAAGGACACATAGATTTTGGATCACATTTCAGAATTTTTTTCATTTCTGAAAAGACAGAGTCTGTGAGACTTAAATGGTGCTTTCATTTAGAGTTGGAGGCTTTTTATATTCCAGCCACTCAACATTAAGCATAAATCATTTCACTAAAGGGATTTCGGTTCTTTTGTTACATATTCTGTACTGACCAAAAATATCCACAAATTTTTTAGTGCTTCATAGAATTGAATGCATATTTAGTCATTCTATTTTTTTTTACATTATGCTCATCAAGGCGAGGATATCAGTCCCTGAGAAAAGATCATTTCTGGGTCAGATTAGTGGGTGATTTGGATTTTTAAAAATTAAATCCCATACCTTTCCAGAAAGCATTCTCAACATTATCAGAGGAATGCAGTGATAAATTTGTACTCCATTTGGTTAGATTCTGTCAAGGTACAGCAGCTGCTGTGTCTTTCCCTCGTCATCTAGAAGTCTAAGGCATTAATGGAATATTTAAGATTCTTTTCCAGACACACATAAAATGGTAACAAAATACTCTAAAATCTAATCAGCAGCTTTTAAACCTTCCATTTTAATATTTGTGGCAGCCTTGTACAAAATATTATTGAAGGTTATTAATACAAAAGCTCCCTGTTGTACAAACTGCAGAACAATGACTATCATTTTAGTCACTGTTAAATGCAAAACTATAAATAATGCCCTTTAGTCACTAGGGGTATGCAAGGAAGTTTGTCGATTATGGTTTGTCACCGTGACAAGACGTATATTTAGTTAGTTGCTCACCTTACATGGTCAATAAATTATTATGTAAAGCACAAATTTTATTTAACAAAATTGCTTTGGTGCAAGTATAAAAAAAATCTCCAGATGTACTCTTCATTTTTTAACCTTTTGAGTACCCTTTTTTAAACACTAATGTTTAACTATGAGCATTTAACTCTTTACTCTGTTTCCCCCTCCCACTCCACAAGTTTCTTTCACTTGAAATATGAAGTCCAACAGCTTCCCTTGGCCATATTGAATTTTTGTGCTCCCTTATTATTGTCTGGGAAGGTGTGCTATGATGACAGGCAAGAATATTTCTACAATCCCATCAGGACGTAGAAGTGCATCATCATTATCACCATCAACACCATCAAGGAGGAAATAGACTTCTGGAAGATGATCTGTAAGAGGTTCCTGCACAACAGCATGAACTGCAAGAAAAACTGACATTGCTGGAAAATCTCAGTAGGTCTGGAATATCTGTGGAGAGAAATCAGAGTTAATGCTTTGGGTCCAGTGACCCTTCTTCAAATCCCTTCTTTCGATTCTCTTTTAGCATGTCTGCAGGCTGGAGAGCAGACTGATTTACTTCCTCATGCCTCCCTAACTGTTTTTTAAAAACTCATCCTCATTCCACAGGAATTTCCACAGAAGCCATTAACAAAGGCTTGCATATCTATGGTCTTCTGTGAACTTCAAATAAGAATTTTGTTTTCTCTCAGGAGTCTTTTTTCACTTGCTGATTACAGCAAAAGGTTTTCATCAGCTAATGGTTCACAGTGATCTTGGTGTTTAGAATATTTCTGTGAAAGAGAAATGTTTTCTTCCATTTATTTGTGTCTTTGCTGTGTCAATTATATAAGAATATTGGCAGTTCCTTACCAAACTTCTGAAAACCTTCTGTGAGCTTCCCCTTTTTAGTCTTGACTTCATTGAACTGCGTTGCCAATATCTGGGGATTTTAGGTCGGCATTGTCTTTTGGAGTAGTTAGATTGTTCTAATTCTTATTGAGCTCCTTTTGATATGCAACTTTAAGCTTTGCTAAGCTTTTCTCAAAGCTCTATAGCATGGTTGTCATTCACTGCTTTAAAAAAGGTCCCACCAGATTTTAGTTGGCCTTTTTTGTAGATAAACAATTTTTGAACACTGAATATCGGCCTGATCTAATTGTATCCTTTCCCTTTCATTAGCCATATATTGTTGAGCCATCACTTCTCTAAAGAATGTATCTAAAGGACATCTGACCTCAGATCTTTGGGTGACCATCCTCCAAGGTGGACTTTGGGATACACAACAACGTAGAATGGCCAAGTAGAGGCTGATAGCCAAGTTCAGTACCCATGAGCCTTGACAGGGACTTGGTTCATGTCACACTACAGGTGAGCCCATTACACTATACACTCTCTCACACACAAGCACACATACACACACCGTTACATGCTCACATGCTCATGCAGACCCTTCTGTCTTACACACGCTATCTCTCAGACACACACACATACACTCCACACACTCTCACCCATGCACACATCCTCTCACAGGTTTATACTCTGTTACACTCATGCACGCTACCAAGCACACATTCACACACTCACACACACACACTCACATCACACACTCATGTTCTTTCCCATACATACACACTTTCTTTCTCTCTCTCTCTCTCCCCCACCGCCTCACATGCATGCACACACACATAAGTCTAAGGGGTGAGTTTGCAATTGCAGAATTGTATTTGCAGATACATTCTATTTTTGTTCGAAAAGCGCACAATCTGCAGGCAGTCAATCCATGTGACACTGTATAAATTCCTACTTTGGAAATAGAACCAGTCTGACTCAAGATTAGGATACAGACTGTCTCTAACCTCACACCATTAATGCATTGTCTGAGCTGAGATGTCATCTTTTTTTTGGAAAACACGAAGTTATCTCAGGAATGTGACTTGAAAGAAGTTCTGGGATTTACATATTAATGAATCGATACCTGTAACCCATTCTAAAAGATAAACACTTAACAGCAATCTAGGTGTGTTTAATATATTGTTTCAGTTGCATGACACTATGATCTTTTGCTACAAAAGCTGAGTCCTAAGAAGGAGCAGTGGTCCGGAAGCTAGTGATTCCAAATACACCTGCTGGACTATAGCCTGGTGTTGTGTGATTTTTAACTTTCTCTCAACAAGATTATCTCTTGGTCATTGGTTTCTTGGATGGTTGCACACTGAGGTTACTGTCTTGAAACTTTATTGCTGTAGATTGAAATCTCCTACTACTGATGGTTCACAAACCACCTGAAAAAGGCCTGTCTTAAGGTATGCATGGTGCTCAACATTGACCAGGATTGTGGAGCTTTTTGACCTCAATTTGAATAAGAAACAAATGTAGGAGCAGTGCTCTGTCCTCTTGTTTCTACTATCTCAATGAGGCACTGACAGCCTTCTGATTAACAAATTGGACCAAGTCAGAGTCATTGGGGTGGCCATAAGGAAATTATCTGTCCCTTCCAATAAGAGGTCTGACCTATTTGCAAAGTTCAACTTGTCTGGGAAACTTCACTGTTTAGGTAGAATTAGGTGTTTTTTTATTACTGTAAGAAGTTTGGTCTGGAAAAATTCTGAAAGGACTTCATCCCATACCACATAACAATATGGTCGCATATGACATGAAGGAGAGTGCTGATGTAACTATGGATGAGGATGCTGAGGACATTGGCCTGCCTGAAGAAGGGCTCATGCCTGAAACGCCGATTCTCCTGGTCCTTGGATACTGCCTGACCTGCTGCGCTTTTCCAGCAACACATTTTCAACATTGGCCTACCTGTCAGACAGCCTCCTCTCCCTGTCAAGGTGTATTGAGGAATCCAGAGGGCCTCCTCTGCACTCTGCTCTATTTGTTTGTCGTCTCAGTCATCCAGAGGTAACACAACTGTTGTAGCCTTTGTACAGACAGATCAGAAAACCCTCCCTGTGAGGATGCAGCAACACTCTGTGAAAAATCAAGGAACTCACCAAAATATCCCTCAAAACAGTCCTGAATACTTACAGTGAATTTGAAATCACATAAGTTATTCGAACAGTAGCTCAACCCCTCTTGCAGCTGAAAAGTTGTTCTTTGATAAGTCACAAACAAAAATAGCCAATGGACTTACATGGTCCAGATTTGGGCCTCATAACTGCCAGTAAAACTAAGTGACCATTACACTTCTGTTTAGCTCCTCATGGAACAGTAGCATGCACAGTGTTGGAGGCCATTTGGCTTCCTTTATGCTGTCTCCACAATGGTGCTACAGGTCTAAATTTCATGCCTTCCAAGTTATCTCTTGCAGGCCTGTTATGTTAAATTTGGACAGTAGCATGGAATTACATTGGCCACCTCTGATACTGCTCACTAAACATTCAGTTCTACTCACTTCATTCAATATTGGACAGGATATGTTTGGGCGAAGTGCACAGCACAGAAGCAGATAAGTGTATTGTTTTAAGTCGGACCTACATAAAGTCTGCAGTACTGAGTAGAGTGGGTTCTTTCTTGATTATATGTTTTTTGAGATATGTCTCTTGATCAAACTTAAAATATAAGTCATAACTATTAATTTAACCTAGGGCAGTGTTTTGTAGAGGAATAAGACGGTGTTATTTTCTAGGTCTGTAGATTGTGAAGAAGCAAAAATGGCCTTTAGTACAGTGATATGTACTTCTTGTCCGATGTGGGAGTTTAAAGAGAGTTTAAGGGTTACTGCAGATTAAATCTGCAATAAATGCTGTTAGTTGCAAATCTTATCAGATCGAATGGATCGGTTGGAGAGACAATTAGAAGCAATGAGGAATTTGCAACAGCAACAGTATGTGATGGATGGCAGTTATAGGAAGGAGGGAAAGTCTCAGACTCAGTCACATAGATGGATTAACTCCAGGAAATGTAAGGGATTCTCAGGGGAATGTAGCAATAACAGCCAAGTTTCTGGTATTGAGACTGGCTCTAATGCAATGAGGGGTACATCAGGTTCCAAGAGATCAATTGTGTTAGGGGTCTCTCTAGTCTGAGGTACAGATAGATGTTTCTGTGGCCAGCAGTGAAAGATCAGAATGGTGTGTTGCTTCCCTGGTGCCAGGATCAAGGATGTCTCAGAGAGGGTGCAGAATGTTCTCACGGGGGAGAGGGGTCAGCAAAAGGTCATTGTCCATATTGGAACCAACGACATAGGAAGGGAAAAGGTTGAGATTCTGAAGGGAGATTGGAAAGAGTTAGGCAGGAATTTAAAAAGGAGGTCCTCGAGAGTAGTAATATCTGGATTACTCCCGGTGCTATGAGCTAGTGAGGGCAGGAATAGGAAGATAGAGCAGATGAATGCATGGCTGAGGAGCTGGTGTATGGGAGAAGGATTCAGATTTTTGGATCATTGGAATTTCTTTTGGGGTAGAAGTGACCTGTACAAGAAGGACGGTTTGCACCTAAATTGGAAGGGGACAAATATACTGGCAGGGAAATTTGCAAGAGCTACTCAGGAGGATTTAAACCAGTAAGATGGAGGGGTGGGACACAGGGAGGTAGTGAGGAAAGAGATCAATCTGAGACTGGTACATTTGAGAACAGAAGCGAGTCAGTCAGGGCAGGCAGGGACAAGATAGGACTAATAAATTAAACTGCATTTATTTCAATGCAAGGGGTCTAACAGGGAAGGCAGATGAACTCAGGACATGGGACTAGGATAGCATAGCAATTACAGAAACATGGCTCAGAGATGGGCAGGACTGACAGCTTAATGTTCCAGGATATAAATGCTACAGGAAGGATGGAAAGGGAGGCAAGAGAGAAGGGAGAGTGGTATTTTTGATAAGGAATAGCATTACAGCTGTGCTGAGGGAGGATATTTTTGGAAATACATCCAGAGAAGTTACTTGGGTGGAACTGAGAAATAAGAAAGGGATGATCACCTTATTGGGATTGTATTATAGATCTCCTAATAGTTAGAGGGAAATTGAGAAACAAACTTGTAAGGAGATCTCAGCTATCTCTAAGAATAATAGGGTGATTACGGTAGAGGATTTTAACTTTCCGAATATAGACTGGGACTGCCATAATGTTAAGGGTTTAAATGGAGAGGAATTTGTTAAGTGTGTACAAGACAATTTTCTGATTCAGTATGTGGATGTATCTTCTCGAGAAGGTGCAAAACTTGACCTACTCTTGGGAAATAAGGCAGGGCAGGTGACTGAGGTGTCAGCGGGTGAGCACTTTGGGGCCAGCGACCATAATTCTATTAGATTTAAAATAGTGATGGAAAAGAATAGACCAGATCTAAAAGTTGAGGTTCCAAATTGGAGAAAGGCCAATTTTGAGGGTATTAAGCAAGAACTTTCAAAATTGGGGGTAGATATTTGCAGGTAAAGGGACAGCTGAAAAATGGGAAGCCTTCAGAAATGAGATAACGAGAATCCAGAGAAAGTATATTCCTGTCAGGGTGAAAGGAAAGGCTGGTAGGTATAGGGAATGCCGGATGACTAAAGAAATTGAGGGTTTGGTTAAGAAAAAGAATGAAGCATATGTAAGTTATAGACAGGATAGACTGGATGAATCCTTAGAAGAGTATAAAGGCAGTAGGAGTATACTTAAGAGGGAAATCAGGAGGGCAAAAAGGGGACACGAAATAGCTTTGGCAAATAGAGTTAAGGAGAGTCCAAAGGTTTTTTATAAATACATTAAGGACAAAAGGGTAACTAGGGAGAGAATAGGGCCCCTCAAAGATCAGCAAGGTGGCCTTTGTGTGGAGCTGCAGAAAATGAGGGAGATGCGAAATGAGTATTTTGCATCAGTATTTACTGTGGAAAAGGAAATGGAAGATATAGAAAGTAGTGAAATCGATGATGACCCCTTGCAAAATGTCCATATTACAGAGGAGGAAGTGCTGGATGTCTTGAAACGCATAAAGTTGAATAAATCCTATAACCCTGTGGGAAGCTAGAGAAGTGATTGCTGGGCCTCTTGCTGAGATATTTGTATCATCAATAGTCACAGGTGAGGTGCCAGAAGACTGGAGGTTGGCTAACATGGTGCCACTGTTTAAGAAGGGTGGTAAGGACAAGCCAGGGAACTATAGACCAGTGAGCCTGACGTCAGTGGTGGGCAAGTTGTTGGAGGGAATCCTGAGGGACAGGATGTACATGTATTTGGAAAGTCAAGGACTGATTAGAGATAGTCAGCATGGCTTTGTGCATGGGAAATTATGTCTCACACACTTGATTGCGTTTTTTGAAGACATAACAAAGAGGAATGATGAGGGCAGAGCATTAGATGTGATCTATATGGATGTTCTTATATGGATCTATAAGGCGTTTGACAAGGTTCCCCATGTGAGACTGGTTAGCAAGGTTAAATCTCACGGAATAAAGGGAGAACTAGCCATTTGGAATCAGAACTGGCTCAAAGCTAGAAGACAGAGGGTGGTGGTGGAGGGTTGTTTTTCAGACTGGAGGACTGTGACCAGTGGAGTGCCACAAGGATCGGTGCTGGATCCTCTACTTTTTGTTATTTACATAAATGATTTGGATGTGAGCATAAGAGGTACAGTTAGTAAGTTTGCAGATGACACCAAAATTAGAGGTGTAGTGGACAGCAAAGAAGGTTACCTCAGATTACAACAGTATCTTGATCACATGGGCCAATGGGCTGAGAAATGGCAGATGGAATTTAATTCAGATAAATGCAAGGCTCTGCATTTTGGGAAAGCAAATCTTAACAGGACTTATATACTTAATGGTAAGGTTCTGGGGACTGTTGATGAACAAAGAGACCTTGGAGTGCAGGTTCATAGCTCTTTGAAAGTGGAGTCACAGATAGATAGGATAGTGAAGAGGGGGTTTGGTATGCTTTCTTTTATTGGTCAGTGTATTGAGTACAGGAGTTGGGAGGTCATGTTGCAGCTGTACAGGACATTGTTAGGCCACTGTTGGAATATTGAGTGCAATTCTGCTCTCCTTCCTATCAGAAAGATGTTGTGAAACTTGAAGGGATTCAGAAAGGATTTACAAGGATGTTGCCAAGATTGGAGGATTTGAGCTACAGGCTGGGGCTGGTTTCCCTGGAGCGTTGGAGGCTGAGGGGTAACCGTATAGAGGTTTACAAAATTATAGGATAAATAGACAAAGTCTTTTCCCTGGGGTCGGAGAGTCCAGAACTAGAGGGCATAGGGTTAGGGTGAGAAGGGAAAGATATAAAAGAGACCTAAGGGACAACTTCTTCACGCAGAGGGTGGTACGTGTATGGAATGAGCTGCCGGAGGAAGTGGTGGAGGCTGGTACAATTGCAACATTTAAAAGGCATTTGGATGGGTATGTGAATAGAAAGGGGTTGGAAGGATATGGGCCAGGTGCTGGCAGGTGGGAATAGATTGGGTTGGGACATCTGGTCGGCATGGACGGATTGGACCAAAGGGTCTGTTTCCATGCTGTACATCTCTATGGCTCTATGACTATGATATATCACAAACGTCAATGTGTTAGCATCTATTTATGGGCAACCACCCAAGTTAATTTTTACCCTGATAAGCCTCTAACAAAAGGTTTGCTTAACAAATAAGTAAAGCTTATAGAAGCGCTCAACAATAGGAGCCCCCACACAAGCAATACCAGAAAGGGCACAAATGACCAAGAAAAAGTTCACAAGTAGTTCATATCAAAGTCCAAAATGAAAATGGTCCTGAGGGAATGACAGGATTTACAGACAGAAAAACTGGATATATTTATATTAGTAGCTGTATGTTATTGACTTAAGACTTTAAAACATCCTTCATTTGGAATGGCCGCATGTGGATACTGGGTTTGTATTGTTTTAGGATGGTAAAGGTCACAATGCTGTTTCCAGCTAGATAATGAAGTGAGTAGCTGAGCTACTCAGCAAAAACAATGCCTGGTTTAAATCTTGCTCTGTGTTGAGTTAATGGTTAACAGTCTGAGAGGAGTGAGTAATCTGCAGCCTTAGCAACAATGTATTACAGAAGGGAAAATTAGACAGGGTTTTCATTTCCAAATGCCATTCATGTATATGCACAGGTCAGTTGAGGGTTATGACACCTCTGTTGGATGCAAATATAAATAAGGAGCACTACAGTGAGGTATGAAATGGTGTCTGGCAAAAATGGGACTGTGGAGGAGGATGCAGAATATATAGGACATGGGGATGTAAGTAGCAACATCTTGAAAAATGTCCATGTTACAGAGGAAGAGATGCTGGACATTTTAAGACATATAAATATGGATAAGTCCCCAGGACCTGATCAGGTGTACCCTAGAACTCTGTGGGAAGCTAGGGAAGTAATTGCTGGGGTATTTGCATCATCAATAGCCACAGGTGAGGTGCTGGAAAATTGGAGGATAGCTAACAAGGTGCCATTTTTTAAGAAAGATGGGAAGAAGCTGAGGAACTATAAATGGTGAGCCTGACGTCAGTGGTGGGAAAGATGTTGGAGAGAATCCAGAGGGATGGATTTATATGTATTTGGATATGCAAGGACCAATTAGGGATAGACAGCATGACTTTGTGTGTGGGAAATCGTGTCTCACAAACTTGATTGAATTTTTTGAAGATGTATCAAAGAGGATTGATGAGGGCAGAGCAGTGGACATGATCTATATCGATTTCAGTATGGCGTTCGACAAGGATCACCATGGGAGAGCGGTCAGCAAGGCTAGATCTCATGGAATACAGGACGAACTAGCCATTTGGATACAGACCTGGCTCGAAGATAGAAGAGAGAGGATTGTGGTGGAGGCTTGTGACCAATGGTATGCCACAACGATCACTTGCTTTTCATCATTTATGTAAGTGATTTGAATGTAAATATAAGTGGTAAGGTCAATAAGTTTGCGGTTGACATGAAAATTGCAGGTGTAGTGGTCAACGAACAAGGTTACATCAGAATAAAATGGGATCTTGATCAGATGGGTCAATGGGCCGAGGAGCAGCAGATGGAGTTTAATTTAGATAAATGCGAGGTGCTGCATTTTGGAAAGGCAAATCAGAGCAGGACTTAAATACTTGATGATAAGGTCCTGGGAAGAGTTGCTAAACAACGATAGGATAGATAGGTAGATAGGATAGTGAATATTTGGTATGCTTTTGGTATGCTTGCCTTTTTTGGTCAGTGCATTGAGTATAGAAGTTAGGATCATGTTGCAGCTGCACAGGACATTGGTTAGGCCACTTTTAGAATATTATGTGCAATTCTGATCTCCCTTCTATAGGAAGGATGTTGTGAAGCTTGAAAGGGTTCAGAAAAGATTTACAAGGATGTTGCCATGGTTGGAGGGCTTGTGTGGTAGGGAAAGGCTGAATAGGCTGGAACTATTTTGCCTAGAGCGTCGGAGGCTAAGGGGTATCTTTATAGAGGTTTACAAAATCACGAGGGACATGGATAGGGTAAATAACAAAGGTCTTTTCCCCAGGATGGGAGAGTCCAAGACTAGAGGGCATAGGTTTAAGGTGAGAAGGGAAAGATTCAAAAGCAACCTAAGGGACGTTTTCACACAGAGGGTGGTGCATGCATGGAATGAGTTGTCAGAGAAAGTGGTGGACGCTGGTACAATTACAGCATTTAAAAGGCATCTGGATGAGTACATGAATAGGAAGGGTTGAAAGGGATATGGGCCAAGTGCTGGCAAATGGGACTAGATTAATTTAGGATATCCAGTCACAACAAAGGGTTTGTTTCTGTGCTGTACATCTCTATGATGCTATTACTCCTGTCTTTAACCATGGAGGGGGGGGGGGGGTCTTGAAGGACAAGGTTCTAACTTAGCACTAATTCTACTAAATGACTTCCGCAACCTCTCAAAGGTTCCTACCAATTCCTGTCTATCTGGACTCCTACTCCCAGACTGCACCAACCCAACTCTGAGTATTGGCTGGCCATTGAGGTGCTCTCATTCTGCATTCCCAGCAATGCTCCCAGGTGGTAGTAGTGCTAATGTTGTTGCTGAGATATTGGGCTTTGATTGGGCCAGCAGCTCTGGGGTGATGGGGGAAAGGGCACTAACTTTAATAGATGGCCACATATTTAGCTGTTGTCAACAAAATGCAGGCCTGAGTTCCACTGTTACTGAAAGTAATTCACAATGGGTTACTGCTCCCTGGATAAAATTCAACCATGTACCCCAATGGATTCAGGACCTGGGTCAGAGAAAATTGATACAATCATTAAAAATTTAAGAGAAAATGTCCAACTATACACTGAAAATATATACAGTACCCTTCAGGATCTCAGAACATCTCAAAGCATGCTATTGTAAGGAAACACGCAACGTATTTTTCGCACAGCACTCACAGGTAGCAATGAAGTATAACATTTGCACCCCAACCAATGTGTTAGACAATGACCATTTCCAACAAGAGTGAATCTAACCATTGCTCTTGACATTCAATGTTACTACCATAACTGAAACTCCAACTATTAATATCCAGGGCGGTACTGACCTGCAAAACTAAGAATCTTGAAATAAACTGCCCAACTACCATTGTCAATGTTCAACTAATCTACCTCAGAAACAGTTTGGCTCATGCTTTCAAAGCCAATTTGCAGAAGTTTATTATTGATATTTCTGCCAATTTCTGTTATTTATTCCTAAAGGTGCACGTAAGGCCTATTAACGAGTGATCAGAATGGCTCTCCAGTCTGAGTGATCTCATTCCTTTTTGAACCATGGTGTTATTCATGCAAGTAATTTTCACTCTGCTAATTAAATGACACATTTCAATAAGAATCTCAATTTGGTGAGGCTAAATAAGGAGTCTTACATAGCTTTGTAGTATGGTTGTTGTTTTAAATATCTACCAATTGTCCTCCCATGCTTACAGATGCCTCATCTCACCATAACTCTTTCTCAGCTCGGTACTGCTGTTACCACCTAAAAATAATCATTCCACTAGCCCTGTTTCCAGGGAAATGAAACTTGAGCTGCTTCCAATAACACAAAGACACAGCACTAACCTACTTGTTTACCTATTCAGGCGGATTATTTATTCATTCCAAGTATATTTCTAACAATGATAATATTTTCTGGACTTAACATGTCTGCTTTCAAATGAAAGACTGAAGCCATCTGAATTTTTTATGATAGACCGTGAGATTGGTGATTCAGGGAATATGTGAAACTAATGAGAATGAAATCCCCAGGGAAACAAAATCAAAAATGGGGGCGCAAAATTAAACTGGTGCAAGAATGGCTTTGAATCGCTGTCAAATTAGCTCTTCCATTTATTGAAGGGAATTTATTGCTTGAAATAGGAAAATGATTATGATTCCTATAGCTTTATTTTGGATTAGCTGTGTTTCTAATAACAATGAGATGAATAGCAATTTGGAGATCTGGTAAGCCCTGGGAAGATCTAGTTAAGAGGAAACACTTTGCATTCATTCAAGGCTACCTCGTTTGTGAGCCGAATAGATCCAAATTGACAAACAGCGGGGGCAGGGTTTGGCTTGACAGCAAAATTAGACAGTGACAGAGCATTCCATGGTTTGCTGTTTTTAGCATCTTAACCTT
Source organism: Chiloscyllium punctatum (assembly GCF_047496795.1). Taxonomy (NCBI): domain Eukaryota; kingdom Metazoa; phylum Chordata; class Chondrichthyes; order Orectolobiformes; family Hemiscylliidae; genus Chiloscyllium; species Chiloscyllium punctatum. The sequence continues at coordinate 42,614,448 of NC_092750.1, read as the reverse complement.
TCTCCATTCCTGAATATCAATAGAAATTACTGTAGATGAAAAACCCAGGGGACATCATTGCCCTTAGAATTTCTATGGTTACTGCCAGTATCTGAGTTCCCTTACAACCTCCCCATCCTCCCCATAATTATCAGGCCAGAGGCTTCAGAACAATGAAAGTAACTAGAATTGTTTTATTAATGCTTCAACACAAGGTCCAGCTGGAACTCTTCAGCAACTCTTCAATGAGTCAACAAATGAATCTTTGCACTGTAAAATTTGGATTATTTCATAATAGGAAAACTCCAGAACTATGCTGAAGATTCGAGACTGCCAATGAAAGCAGATCAACTTGCAATTTAGCATTATTAATCTATTAGAATACCCTTGCTAAGTTCATCATAAAAATGTTTGTAATCAAAAGCTCTATGTCAGTGTTACTCTCATATACTTGTATAACTTTAAATATATGAACATTAAAGTTACAAATGGAATAAGAATTTAGAGAAATCAGGCCTTCTAAAGTACACAGCCCAACTATCACTAACACTCTGACATATAAGATCACCAGCACCACCGCCAGGACTACAAACTGAACTACAACCATTCCCAGAAGCCATATTAGTTAGGTTCTAGGCTGGATTTTGCATGGAGGCAGCATTTCCTGCTATTTGGATCAGAATTAGGTGTTGGGCCCATTCTGAGTGTGGGGTTGCGTTGTTTTTCATGAGATTTAGTCAGGGCTGACCAGTTAAGGACCAGAACTTGCAACAGTAGCCAATGTGGTGGTGACAAGTTCTGGATTTTTAAAAGCTAGCCAACAGCACAAGGAGCAGTGAGATAGCCCAGGAAGCTGTGATCTGGGAATAGGTAGAAGCTTTCATTGGCAGACCTTCCCTTCGGTATTGCCATCTGGTTGCATCCTCCTCTTCGCTCCAGATTCCAGATCCTGATGTCCCTCTGGTTGCTGCTGCTTTGCTGTCAGTGGCTTCTGTCCTTTCTCTGTCTGATGCTTCTCCTCATTGGAGATGTCAAAGCATTGATTAAATGCCTTTTAAACCTTTTATGCAGTACTTTGGGCTCAAGTATGACTGGTTCCCACTGCAGTGCAATGGTTTCTGAGATAGTCCAGTGTGTGATTGCAGAATCTATCACAGACAGGCCCGATGGTGCATGAAGGGTTGGATAGATGAGCTGTTTGGAGGTTTGTGTGCTCTTTCCAATGTCCCAAATTTACCTCAGAAAAGGTTTCTTGATAAATTGGACACTACCCAAATTGAACTTTCTCCATGTTTGTCAATCACAGACCAGGCCCTCTCATGGGTCAGAGAGTGTGTTTGAACTCTTCAGGAATGCTTTGGGAACATCCCTAAAGTGTTTCTATTATCTTCCTGAGAGTCTCCAGCGAGGGAGAAGACGCTGCTGTCAGATTGTCTTTCTTGACACTTTATTCAGAAGATCTTGAGTGGGCAGGACTCATAGGGAGGTGATGGTGGAGTCCTCACGTCACTACATTAGTAATCCAGAAGTCTGGGTTAATACCCCAGGGGCATAGTTCAAATCCATTGTCACAGTTTGTGAATTCACTGTAGTAAAACTGAATAAAACTGTAATATGAAGCTGCTCTCAGTAATGGAAACATGATAGCTATCATCAATGTTGTAAAAACTTATCTAACTCAGTTATGTCCTTTTAGGCCTTTCAATTCCTGGAAGCCTTAGTTTCAATTCAAAGAAAGCCCAACAAGATAGTAAATAATAAGTCTCCATATGCACTAGCACAATGTGGTTGAGAAAGAAACATTTTGCATGCATTCAAGGCTGCCTCTCTGGTTAACTGAACCATATTGACAAGCATGGTTTAACTTGGCACGAAATTAGACATTGACAGAGCACTCTATGACTTGCTTTACCCCCCCCCCCACCCCTCTCCATTCCTGTACATTGATGTAAATCCATCAATTTTGTAAAAAACCCATTTAGCTCAGTAATGTTCCTTTAAGGAAGGCAATCTGTTGTCCTGACCTGATCTGGCCTACATGTGATGCCACACCCATGGGAATGGGTGACTCTTAAATGGCTAGCTCCTAAATCTTTAATGTTTAAAACTCTGACTCTGTTCTGTGGGATCCATCAAAGTATTTGAACACCTCGTAAGATTGGTGTTGAGTACCTGCTTAATAAGTAATTACCCTCCTGCCTTATGCCAGGACAACATCCTCCCAGCAGCCTAGCTGCTCTTCCTGACACCTAGTGGAGGTCTGGGAGATCTTGAGTGTTTATTTGTCTGTATAGCTCAACTATTCAGGGGATAAACTTGTTGAACCAACAGGAAATCTTAATCAAGTGAGATTTCAAACATTGTACACCGGTATAGAATTGCAAGAACATTTTCCAACATTCTTGTTTTGATGATCATAAATTTTCATAGTAAGATAGAACATGAGAAAAAACTAGCATGGAATATAAAGACAGCAAAAGTTTCTACAAAAATATAAAACAAAAAGAATGGCTAAAGTAAACATTGGTCGCTTAGAGGATGAGAAGGGGATTTTAGTTACAGGATATGAGGAAATGGCCGAGGCATTGAACAGATATTTTGTATCGGTCTTCACAGTGGAGGACACTAATAACATGCCAGTAATTGACAACGTTAGGTGTGGACCTGGAAACAATCATTATTACAGAAGAGGTAGTGTTGGACAAGCTAATGGAGCTAAGGATAGACAAGTGTCCTGGCCCTGGCGGAATGCATCCCAGGGCACTAAAAGAGATAACAGGAGAAATGACAATTTTCCAAACTGCGCTGGACTCTGGGGCAGTCCCAGCAGATTGGGAAACAGCAAATATAATACCACTGTTTAAAAAGGGAGATAGACAAAAGATGGGGAATTAGAGATCAGCTGGCTTAACCTCTGTAGTGGGAAAGATACTTGAGTCTATTATCAAGGAAGAAATAGCAGGGCATAGCAATAAAAATTGTCCTGTTGGTCAGACGCAGCATGGGTTCATGAAGGGCAGGTCTTGCTTAACAAATCTTTTGGAATTCTATGAAGACATTATGAACAAGATGGGCAATGGGCACCCAGTGGATGTGGTGCACCTAGATTTCCAAAAGGCCTTCAACAAGGTACCACACAAGAGGCTGCTGTATAAGATAAAGATGCATGGCGTAATGGGTAAAGTTTTAGCATGGATAGGAGATTGGTTGACTAACAAGAAGCAAAGAGTGGTTATAAATTAATGCTATACTGGCTGACAAGCAATGACTAGTGGTGTGTCTCAGGGATCGGTGTTGGGACCACAATTATTCACAATTTATATAGATGATTTGGAGTTGGGGACCACACGTAATGTGCCAAAGTTTGCAGATGACAGTAAGATGAGTGGCAGAGCAAAGTGTGCAGGGGACTATGAAACTTTGCAGAGGAACATAGATACTTTGAGTGAGTGGGTAAAGGTCTGGCTGATAGAATACAATGTTAATAAATGTGAAGTCATCCATTTTAGTAGGAGTAACAGTAAAAAGGATTATTACTTGAATGGTAAAAAGTTGCAGTATGCAATTGGGTGTCCTTGTCCATGAATCACAGAAGGTTGATCTGCAGGTACAACTAGTAATTAGGAAAGCAAGTGGAATTTTGTCCATCGTTGCTAAAGGGATTGGGTTTAAAAGCAGAGAGTTTATGTTGCAGCTGTACAAGATGCTTCTGAGGCCACACCGGGAGTACTGTCTGCAGTTTTGGTCTCCTTACTTGAGAAAGGATGTACTGGATGTACTGGAGGGGGTGCAGAGGAGGTTCACTAGGTTGATTCCGGAGTTGAGGGGGTTGGCTTATGAGGAGAGACTGAGTAGACTGGGATTATATTCATTGGAATTCAGAAGATTGAGAGGGATCTTATAGAGACATAGAAAATTATGAAGCGAATAAATAAGATAGAAGTAGAGGACAAGAGGGCATAGCCTCAAGATTAGAGGCAGCAGATTTTGGACTGAATTAAGAAGGAACATCTTCACTCAGAGGGTTGTAAATCTATGAAATTCCTTGCTGAGTGAAATAAGTGATGCTACTTGAGTGAAGGTTTCTAAAGCTAAGATAGATATTTTTTGAACAATAAAGGATTTAAGGGATACGGTGAGAGTGCAGGTAAGTGTATCTAAGTCTGCAAACAGATCAGCCATGATCTTATTGAATGGTGGAACAGGCTCAAAGGGCTGGACAGCTTACTCCTGCTCCTAGTTTTTATGTTCTTATGTTCATGTGCTGTAATGCTGAGTACTATTAATTATCATATACTGCCTGGTGTTGTCTGGACATGATGTGCAAATTTACAGTTCCATTGTATCAGTATAGATTTTGCTATTATTATTCATAATTAAAATAATTACATCCCCTTATTCAAACTCCCCACATGCCTCCTGTCTAAACAGGCAACTTCATTGTGTTCTCAGTTGAACAGATTATGTATAATTTTGTTCATTGGGTGAGAAAACGAGCTTGGACTTCCTGGAAGTGGATTACACGGGAATTGCTTGTGGAGAGGTGATAATGTTCCAGGACTAGAAATCCAGAATCCCAGGTAATACTCTGGGGACCTGATCTTGAATCACACCATAACAGATTGTGAGACTTGAATTTTTAAAAATTTGACACAGTCAATTCTTGTAAAAATTCATCAGCTCTATTAATATTTTGTTTTCTGGTCTACATGTGACTCCAGAATCAAAGCAATATGGTTGACTATTAACTTTCCTTTGAAATGACCTAGCAATCCATTCAGTTATATCAAACTACCACAAAGTTAAAAGAAAGGATTAAATTAGATGGACTACATAGCACCAACATAACACTGAGAATGACAACGGCAGACCTGTCAGCTCTGCAAATTCTTCCCAACTAACTTCTGGAAGCTAGTGTCAAAATTCACATAGCCATATTCACATAATTGTATCTTACAGACCAGATAACATCATCACCATCCCTGGGCATGTCTTAATACACCGATAGAACTGACCTCGCAGAGATGTTTGCACTGTGGAATACCATCAGAAGAGAGATACCTGGGAGTTCACATCATTATCTCTGGCACCCATGAAGTCTCATGGTTAGACATAGACAAGGAAATTCTCTGCCCATTACTGATGAATCAGTACTCCTCCATGGTGAACACCATTTAGAAGAAACACTGAAGGTGGGTAGTGTACAGAATGTATTCTAGGTGGAATCTTCATTATTCTCTACTGAATGCCTCAGCATCACCACTGACTGAGCTAGTGGAGTGGTAAAGAACCACTCATGAGACACATTAGAACCATTAGAAAATTTGACTATTACCATCTGGAAGGATGAGGGCAGCAAATAGATAGGAACACCACCACCTGCGAGTTCCCTCGAAACCATTCACTTTCCTGATTCAATAATATATCAGCTTTCCTTCAGTGTCGCTGGGTCAATATCCTGGAACTCCCTCCTTAATTGCATTGTGAGTCTGCTTACAGTACATGGATAGCAGTGATTCAAGAAAGCAGCTCACCACCACTTTCTCAAGGGCAATAATTTTTGGGAATAATTGTTGGGCCTGGCCAAGCCTAATCCCATGAATTAACTTCTGAAAGTAATTTAGACCTATCCTGTCAGTAATATTTCCTATGGGCTCTTCCCAGTGCTTCGCTTCTGATATTACATGATAGAGCCGTTCTTGATCGATTTTGTGCTTTAAGAAAATCATGCAATAGCTGCACCATTTAAAGTAAAGGGGCTGGAATTGTGTTATAGCCAATACAGGGAAGGAAGTTCACAGTCTACATATAATGGTCTAAATTCTTCAATCGCATTAAAGCCAATGCGCGTTGAAGAAGCATGTGTTTTTGGAGAACCGACTGTACATAAAAGCCAGTGATAAACAAGCCTAAGGTTACTATCCAGTTCCCAAGTTACTGTGTTATTAGATGAGCTCGGGCTGTGTTGCACATACATCTTGGGAATAAGGTGATAGTAGAAAAGTAGTGAATTTTTTTTAAAAAAAACCTTAATTTCAATTTATATATTCCAATTTTGAAGGCCTCATTTTTTAAATTCTTTTATGGGATGTGGGCATTGCTATCAATGCTGGCAATTGTTCACCATTCTTAACTCCCCCTTATAATGAGCTATTTTATTGATGTGCTGCAGTCCATATAGTGTAAGGAAACCCACAGTGTTGTTTGGAAGCGCGTTCCAAGATATTGATCCAGGAACACTGAACGAATATGAATATCATTCCAAATCAGTTGTGTGTCTTAGACAGAAACCTGAGAGTGATGGCATGTTACCATGCATCTGCTGCCCTTGTCCTTCTAGGTAGTAGAGATTGTGTGTGTTCTGAAGGTGCCATTTAAGGAACCTTGGTAAGTTGCTGTAATACGTCCCGGAGATTGTACACTATGCATTGGGGATGGAAGAAATTAAGTTTAAAATAGTAGATGCAGTGCCAGTTAAATGGGTCACTTTGTCCTGGATGGTGTCATGTTTTTGAGTGTCTGAGTTCCACACATTCAGGCAAGTGGAGAGTATTTCAACAAACCGCTAAATCAGGCCTTATAGATTGCGGATAGGTATCAGGGAGTCAGGAGAGAGCTACTTGTCACTGAACCCACCTCCTTTTATCCACTGTTATAGTTACAATATTTAAATAACTGGTCCAGTCATTTTCCAGCCAATGGAAACCATCAGAATGTTGATGATGGAAGAATCAATGATGGTAATGCCATTGAACATCAAGGGACAGCGGTGACAGTCTGTCTTGTTGGAGATAGTCATTGCCTTGGACTTGCATTGCATTAATGTTGCTTGTCACTTACTAGCCCAATCCAGGTCTTACTGCATATTGACATGAACTGTTTCAGTATCTGAGGAGTCATGAATGGTGCTGCATTGTGCAATTATCAGAAACATCACCACTTCTGACTTTATGAAGGTAATTAGTAAAGGAGAAAATGATGGGGCTTGTGTTTGTTGAAGGTTAGTCATTCACAGCTCCAGGACATCTCTTCAGGAGTTCCTCAGGGAATTATCTAGTTGTCCATATCCAAATGCAAGAAACCTGGACAACTTGGGATAAAGTGGCAAGAACATTTGTGCCACAAAATGTCAGGCAATGACTATCTATAATAAGACATCTATCCCCCATCTTGATAACCATCACAGAATGTCCCATAATCAACACCATTGGGCTTCTATTGACCAGATACTGAGCCAGACTTGCCGTATAGCTCCCTCACCACCAGCTTCACCGCCGCTCCCTCACCACCAGCAACCACACCGCCCTGTGGCCCAACATTTCAACTCCCCCTCCCACTCTGCCGAGGACATGGAGGTCCTGAGCCTCCTTCACCGCCGCTCCCTCACCACCAGACGCCTGGAGGAAGAACGCCTCATCTTCCGCCTCGGAACACTTCAACCCCAGGGCATCAATGTGGACTTCAACAGTTTCCTCATTTCCCCTTCCCCCACCTCACCCTAGTTCTAAGCTTCCAGCTCAGTAACTGTCTCCATGACTTGTCCGGACTTGTCCTACCTGCCTATCTCCTTTTCCACCTATCCACTCCACCCTCTTCTCCCTGACCTATCACCTTCATCCCCTCCCCTACTCACCCATTGTACTCTATGCTACTTTCTCCCCACCCCCACCCTCCTCTAGCTTATCTCTCCACGCTTCAGGCTCACTGCCTTTATTCCTGATGAAGGGCTTTTGCCCAAAACGTCGATTTCGAAGCTACTTGGATGCTGCCTGAACTGCTGTGCTCTTCCAGCACCACTAATCCAGAATCTGGTTTCCAGCATCTGCAGTCATTGTTTTTACCTTGCCGTATAATTACAACAACTACAAGAGTAGCCCAAAGGTCAGCAATACTGTGGCAAGTAACTCACTGCCTGGCTCCATTTACAAATCATAAGTTAGGAATGTGAAGGAATACCCCTCACTTTCCTGGATAGGTACAGCTCCACAACAATCAAGGAGATCGACACCATGCAGGACAAAGCAGCCGACAGACATTCAGTCACTCCACCACTGATGCTCAGTAACAGCAGTGTTTATTATTTACAAGATACGCTGCCAAAAATCATCAAAGATCCTTAGACAGTAAAACCTTTTAAACCTATGACCATTTCCATTTAGAAGGACAAGTGCAGCAGATACATGGGATCACCACCAGCTGTAAGTTCCCTACCAAGCTACTCAGCATCTTGACTTGGAAATATTTCTCCATTCCTGCACAGTTGCTGGGTCAAACTCCTGGAACTCCCTCCCTAATTGTATTATGGATCTACCTACACCAAATGAACTGCAGCAGTTCAAGAAAGCAGCTCACAACCACATTGTCAAGGGCAACAGCAAATGCTGTCCAGAAAATTGATGGAAGGTGCTGTCAATAAACCTTTTAAGCAGCACTTATACCCACGTTCAAAAAGGGAATGAAAAGAAAGTGACTATCCTGAGGAACTCCTGTCGAGATGTTCTGGAGATGAGATGACTGACCTCCAACAGCCACAACCATCTTCCTTTCTACCAGGTATAACTCCAACCTACAGAGAATTTTCTCCCCGATTCCCTCTGAGATCAATTTTGCCGGGGGTACTTGATGCCATACTTATTTAAGTACTCTTATATGACCAGGGCAGTCACACTCTCTTGTCCTCTTGGGCTAGGTGCATACGAACAAGAAGAGGCCTTTCAGCCCATTGAGTTTGCACTGCTATTCAATATGATCATGGCTGATCGAACAGTTTGATGTTTTTCAACCACCCCATCACCATAACCCTGTACACTACTGGTAATCAGAAATCTATCAATCTATACCGTAACCATACTCAAAGACCCAGCTTCCACAGACATCCATGGTAAAGAATTTCAGACATTCACCACTCACAAGTAAATAGTTTCTCCTTATTCCAGAACTAAGCGGCTTTCAGCCTCATTTTTAAGTTGCACCACCCCCTCCCCCACAGACCCCATACCCCCTATCCCTGGTTCTAGAGTCTCGAAAAAGGTAACATCTTATCTGCATCTAGCCTGTCTATCCCTTTAACTATTTTGTAAGTTTCAATGAGGCTACCTCTTATTCTTTGAATACAGGCGTAGTATGCCCAATCCCTCTTCATTGGACAGTCCTGTCATTCAGGGAACAACACTAAGTCTGTAATGAGATAAGTAGCCCTGCCAGGAACCAAATTGTGCATCAGTGAACAAGTTATATGTTGTATAAGTGCTGCTTAAAAGGTTTATTGACAGCACCTTCCATCAATTTTCTGTCAGTTGTGAGTAGACTGATGTGGCTGTAATTGGCCATGTTGAATTTGTACTATATTTTGTGTGCAGGAGCAATTTTCCACATTGTCAAACAGATGCCAGTATTGTAACTGTACTGGAATACCTTATTTAGGGGTGCAGCTAGACTGGAACACAGGTTGTTGGGTGGTTGTCAGGGACCATAGCCTTTGTTGTTTTTGATCATTTGAACACGGCATAAACATGAGTTTAGAATATTCCATTAAAATGATATTTTACAACATATATAATATTAACTTTCAGCTTGCATTAATGTGATTTGCTGGCCCTGTTTCAAGTTCACATTCTGTTTGAATGCTTCAAGGGTGCTTATTATATGCTGACTGATTCGTTTTCTCAGAATGTGCACTTACATATTAAGGTGGGTCAAGTATTCTCAGAATGGAATGCCATTTTCACAAATAGTGTTTATTTAATATTAGGTCTTCCACACATGTAGACTCTTGTTGATTAATGTCTGTACTTCTCATATCCAGCAGAAAACAGAAAATGTTGCATTGGGTAAAATTATACTGCATAACAATGAACACTCTCTCAGTGTTGACCCTGGAAAAATTTAAAGACCTGTTAAATCATTAACTGACATTAACTTGCAGCCTGACAGATACTGCCATATACTGTCAAATAGGTTCTAGGCCCACAGTGTAGCATTGTTGCCCTGAGAAATTGGAAAGCTAATCTTTCCAGAAAACGACAATGTTCTTCAAAAACCCTTAAGATATGTTTCAAAATTCAGGTTCCTTCAGTCATCTCCTTTGCTGGAAAGTAATAAGCTCAAAATGACAGTACAGGCATTATTAGGTTTTTCTAATGTCTTTTGCATTCAGTCTAAGTGCTTCAATTTGAAGTGGACAGAGGTTTCCAATCATACTAGGGTTCCCCAGGAAATGCAAATGATGCATAATTATTAGTCCTTTCTACCACTCTAAATTTTGATATATCATTTCTGTGAAAAAAATTGACCTCAACCAGTGAAGTAAGATATGAAAGAATAAGGAAAAATTGAAAGTGTGTCATGTCTACACGACAGACCTTTTAGGTGCTGAAATTACAACACACAGCAGGGTAGAAAGGGACAACCACAAAGTTTCAGCAATGTAAGCTTTCTCAGTGGGCAACAGCAAAATTTTAGAAGTAGAAAATGGTTATTTTGCAGATGGCTTTGTGGCTTACTTTCTGCAATTCTGATGATTCTGGTCACCATGTGGTGTTAGACCATCTTTCACTCCCTGAAGATTTGAGACATTTGTTTCTTTTTAACTGCAGGAAGAGTTTGCATTACTCATCAATCTCTGATGTTGTTTTAATAAGCTTTTAACTGGTTTGTTTAATTCTGGGAACTGAAAATAACATTTGCTAAGATCAGGGTTTGTGAAGGTCACAGAAGGTTGAGTTAAGCTTACATGAGCATTTCTAGTTATAAATGGTACTGGCTCAGCAATGTATTTCAAACATCTTAGCCAGCTCTGCCTTTAACCAAAAGCATAGTACATAATATTTTATAAAATCTTGTGTAAAGGAAACATGAAATTCTCACATGTCCTCAATATGAACTTGGAAACACCATGGATGTGGAGGGCTTTAGAGCAGGTCAAACTGTGTTTATTAGCTGGAATGTAACAGCCACTATCATATAAAGGGGACACGGTTTCTGCAAATATACACTCGGATGCTGCCTAATGGTTTCCTAGACTTCAGCTGTTAGAATGGATCTAGAAGAAGCGTCCCAGAATATTGACCCTGCTTTCTCTCCACAGATGTTACCAGGGCATTGGGTGCCACAGGTTTGCATGAATGGGGCTTGAGGAGTGTGTAGGGTGGGGTGGGGAGTGCGACTATGGATGAGTACTGGAGGGTTGTTTTTAGTATTGTAAGTCTTTTATTCATCTTCTGCAGAGTGCTAGGGGACGGAGGCAGGTCTTGAGCCCTGTCCCCATTTGTAGATGGCAACTTCCACCTTGTACCTGGGTCACCCAGCCCGTTTCTCAGGGAAACCCACTACTCTGCAAGCTGTGTTCCCTCTAATTTTAGTTGTTCCCACTTGGTGTTCCGATTTCTGTGCTGGTATATTTAAACTCGAGTGGAAGTCATACAATGGAGGGTGAAAGCACACTTGCAATGTTTCTCAGCTGCCGATTTCAGCAAACATTGTCTGGAAACAAAATTAAATGTTTCCAATCAATTTTTTCTAGGTTAGGTTTATGGAGCCTTGAGAAATCCCGTCACTGTCCAGCTGCACTGGTAGAACTTACAAGGTTGACAGCTAACCTGTTTGACCTCATTATGAACACATATTTCATGACAATACAGTCCTGAACTCGAATACAGTCCTGAAGCCGAGTTCAATCCAAAATCTCTGTTCTGAGAGAGGGGAATTACCTACTGAATCACAAAACCTCTGTTAAATGAAAAGTTAACAGCATATTTGCGCAATATATCTAATATATTTTAGGTAATGCAATTTCTTCACTATTTATATTTCTTACAATATTATGTGAATCGGATAAAAATATGATTGTACAAATGTTGTAATTGTAGCCGCCTCCACCAGTTCCTCTGACAACTTGTTCCATGCATACACCACCCTCTATGTGAAAAATTACCCCTCAGGAATTTTTTAAATCATTCCCCATTCACCTTAAATCTATGTCTTCTAGTTTTGGAATCCTCCAACCTAGGAAGACGACCTTGGCTATTCACCATATTCTATGCTCCTCATGATTTTATAAACCTCTCTAAAGTCACCACTCAGTCTCTGATGCTTCGGGGGGAAAAGCTCCAATCTATCCAGCCTCTCCCTTTAGCTCAAACTCTCCAGTCCCAGCAACATCCCTGTAAATCTTTTCTGTACCCTCACATGTTTAATAACATCCTTCCTAGAGAAGGGCAACCAGAGTTGTATGCAGTAGTCCAAATACTTTTAGTGTAATAAAGCATCCCAAGTTGCATCAGACAGTCATTATAATGCATGATCTGACAGCAAGTCACATAAGGATATACTAGTTGAGATGACCAAAAACTTGACCAAAGTGTTACATCCTTTTAAAACTCTACACTATCAACACTAAACCAGGAAGTAACATGATATTAATGAGCTAAGTTTGATATCATATTACTCACAGATGTGCTGAATGTGTGAGTCTCTCAGGCAATATTAGAATTTGAAAACAAGATACTGATCTAACTAAGTGAGGGATTCGGGTGTGAAGTTAGAGTGTCATGTGGATCAGGGAGTAGGGTGCAGCTGGATGAGGGGGGGCACATGATGTAAGTCAATGCTTGTATACATTAGGTCAGGTGTCCGGGAAGTTTGGGAGGGGTGGGATGATTCTAGTGTCGAATCAAGGGGGTCCCATGACAGGAGTGTTCAGTTGTTGATGGGGAGGTGGTTGGGTGTTGGTGTGGTCAGGGAAGGGAGTAGGAAGTGTTCACTGGCTGGCGGGATTGTGAGTGTGGGTTTTCAGAGTCATGACAGAAGGGGTGCACATGTCAAGTGTTCAGGACATGACGGTCAATATGATTGACTGGGGATCACTTGTACAGTTAGCCAGGAGTTGGAACAGGTTTTAGTTCCTCTAATCTTTATTGCTAACAAACCAGTCATTTAAGTTGGAACTCTCTGAAGTCTCCAACTCTAACTCAGAGTTAGGCTCTGGTTAGCTCCCCATCAAAGACATAAACCTCCCAGTCAATTACCCTGGAGTCAGTACATCAGGACTTCCAAAGGCTTCTGTTTGTATCTGTTAGGATTCCTGACTTTCTGAAGACCAGGAGATTTGGATCTTTGCCAAACTTCATAAGATTTAATCGGTAAATAAATTATAAATAATCCAATTATTTGTACAATTAAACCACTTGAAACAAAAAAAAATCAACATTTCCTTGTTATAGTCTGTTTTATTCACACATTCAATAAAATAAAGAAGCATCTTTGATCATATGCTTAATAAGATAAAACACGTTCAGCCTTTTTTTAATCAAGCAGACATAATTTCTTTATTCAAATATAAGCAATATGATTTTGAAAAATCACTTCAGACACGAGATGTCCAGCTTGCTGACCTTTCATTTAAGTTTGATTTTGAAATATTTTTCCTTGCACAGACTAATTATGTATAAATATTAATGTGAATAGAACTGTAATAAATTTCTGTATTTGATCAATTTTGTATCAAACTGGATATCATAGGCTTTATAAATTCAAAGATGGTTTTAAAATGTACTTAAAAATTAAAAGAAATTAAAAACTGTTCATTTTCTGTACATTAGAGTCCAGGATATGTTGCAATGTTATGGTAAACTATGACAGACTGATAAGACAGGTTTTGTTAGCTTAGAACCTGAGGTTGGTGTGTATATGATCTCAGCTAGGTCATGCAAAGAACATGTCATAGAGTTACACAGCACAGAAACAGACCCTTCTGTCCACCTCGTCCACGCCAATGAAGTTTCTCAAACTAAACTAGCCCCAATTGTCTGTGTTTGGCCCAGATCCCTCTAAACCATTCCTATTCTTGTATTTGTCCAAATGACTTTTAAATGTTGTACCTGCATGTACCACTTTCTCTGAACTTCTTCCATGTACCTTTATCTTATGCAGCAGCCTTTTGTGCAGTACCTTGTCAAATGCCTTCTGGAAATCCAGATACACCACATCCACCAGTTCCCCATTGTCCACCAAGCTCATAATGTCCTCAAAGAATTCAGTTAAACATGACTTGTCTTTCATGAACCCATGCTATGTTGTCCAATGGGACCATTTCTACCCAGGTGTCTTGCTATTTCTTCTTTGCTTATAAATTCAAGCATTTTCCCCACTACAGAAGTTAAGCCAGCGGGCCTATAGTTACACGTTTTTTGTCCACCTACCTTTTTTAAAGAGTGGTATCACATTTGCTGTTTTCCAATTTTCCAGAACTACCCTAGACTTCACTGAATTATGATAAATTACCACACACACATTTGTTATTTCCCCACCATCTCTTTTAGTAACCTGGGATGCATTGCATTAGGGCCAGGAGACTCATCTACCTTTAGACCCATTAACTTGCCCAACACTACCTCTTTAATGATATATGATCATTTCTAGGTTCTAACCTGCCATAAACACCTTATCATCAATTATTGGCAAGTTATTGGTGTCTTCCACTGTGAGAACCGACATGAAATACCTGCTCAATGCCTCAGCCACTTCCTCATTTCTCATTATTAAATCCTCCTTCTCATCCTCTAAAGGACCAATGTTTACTTCAGCCACTCTTTTACAGTTTATATGTTTATAGAAACTTTTGCTATATGTTTTTATATTCTGAGGTAGTTTACTCTCATAATCCATCTTAATTTGCTTTATAGCTTTTCTCATGGCTCTCTGTTGGCCTTTAAAGATTTCCCTATCCCTAGTTTCCTAATAACCCTTGCCACCTTGTATGCATTTGATATCTTCCTTTATTTCCTTAGTTTGCTATTGCTGATTATCCCTTTTCGTACAGTCCTTCCTTTTCACTGGTATATACGTTTGCTGAATACTTTGAACAATTGCTTTGGTAGTCCTCCACTGTTCCTCAATTGGCCCACCATTTAATCTTTGTTCCCAGTCTACCTTAGCCTGCTTCTCCCTCATCCTACTATAGTCTCCTTTGTTTATGCGCAAGATAATGGCATTGGATTTTACCTTCTCATGCTCTGTTTGTATTTTAAATTCAACCATACTGTGATTACTCCTTCTGAGAGGATCCCGAACCACGTGATCATCAATTATTTCTGACTCATTACAGAGGACCAGATCTAGAATAGCATGCTCCCTCATGGGTTCCATTATATACTATTCAAGGAAATTATCACAGATATATTCCAAGAACTCCTCGTCAAGGCTGCCTTGACCAACTTGGTTTGACCAATCAATATCTAGATTAAAATCACATTATAATTGCCGTACTATTTTTACATGTATCAGTTGTTTCTTTGTTTATTAAAAGCCCCACCATGATGTTATTGTTTGGTGGCCACACTTACCAGTGACATTTTCCCCTTCCCATTTCTAATTTCCACATTAATTCAACTGTTTTCTCCATAAAACCTACATCATCTCTCACTACCACCTTGATGTCACTCTTACATATCAGAGCTACACCACCTCCTTTTCCTTTCACTCTGACCTTCCGAATAGTCTGAAACCTCTGGTTACTTAACTTCAATTCATGACCACCTTGCAACCATGTCTCTGTAATAGCCACTAAATCCTTCCTATTTGTGATGATTTTTGCCATCAACCCATTTACCTTGATTCGAATGCTGCAAGCATTCAGGTAAAATGCCCTGATCCTAGTTTTTATGCCTTCTTTTTGAATTACAACACATGCACTAAATATTTGGGCCTATGCTGGGTGTTTATCAAATTGTTTCACAATGTGTGCAAAAGAGGAAGCAGATTTCTTTTAAATGCAATATATGAAACATAGCCATTTTACTTAAAGTGGCATAATGCCCAAAGAGAGGCAATCTTCTTCTTTGAAAGTACACATTACACTCATGGAACTCTGGAGTATGAATTTGCTTTTAAAAAGATAAAACACTGAGAAATGAATTGACCCATGTCTGTTTTACAGATGTAAAATAGATGTCTAAGTGGCAGATAATATGGCAGACAACATGTGCATGCACAATTCTTGCCATAATGACATGTTCATCTTATTAACAAAGACTGTAGTGTAGGCATTTAAGCGCTGGGCCTCAAAAGAGTTTAGATTCTTTTGTCTTAATCAACTAAAGGAACATTGGAGCCAAACATTGCAAAGGTAAATTATTTTTTTAAAAACTTAATTTGGAACCAAAGCCAATTGACAAATCCCTTCCAATTATCTCCCACAATTCTGTGACCTATCCCCAATCACTTCAATTCCTTCAGATTGCTTAAAATCCTTTGTTTTCAAATATTATCACTTTTTCTGTCACGACCTGGATTCCATTCATCTTAGTGCTACACTGCTCAGTTGCTTCTTGGTTTTTATTTACTGTCTTGATTCTCTTTTGCCTTAAGCCGTCACCCAGTCTAGCTAACTCAGAGCCTTCCCTTAGGTTCCCATCCCCTTGCCAAACTAGTTTAAAGTCCACCCAACAGTGTTAGCAAAACCATCTGCAAGAATATTGGCCTTGTCACTGTTTGGGTGAAGACTCTCCCTCTTGAACAGATCCCACCTTCCCCAGAAATGGTCCCAGTTATTCAGAAATCTAAAGCTCTCCCTCCTACACCACCTCCAGCCATGTATTGAACTGTCTAATCTGCCAATTCCTAGCCTCACTAGCACGTGGCACGGGTACTAATCCAGAGATTACCTTTTAAGATGCTGGCTTTCAATTTGGCTCCTAACACTCTAAATGTAGCCTTCAGGTCCTTATCCCCTTTCCTACCTATGGCGTTGGTACCAACATGGACCATGATCACTGGCTGGTTCTCTTTCCTCAATAAAATACCCTGCAGCTGAATAAAATACCTGTGGGCGGCACAGTGGCACAGTGGTTAGCACTGCTGTCTCACAGCGCATGAGACCCGGGTTCAATTCCTGCCTCAGGCTACTGACTGTGTGGAGTTTGCACGTTCTCCCCGTGTCTGCGTGGGTTTGCTCCGGTTTCCTCCCACAGTCCAAAAATGTGCGGGTCAGGTGAATTGGCCATGCTAAATTGCCCGTAATGTTATGTAAGGTATGAATGTAGGGGTTTGGGTGGGTTGCGCTTCGTCAGGGCGGTGTGGACTTGTTGGGCCGAAGGGCCTGTTTCCACGCTGTAAGTAATCTAATCTAATCTGAATTACTTAATTTCAAAAATGTTCTTTGTTCATAAAAAAATCTTTGTTTGTATATATAGTCACAAAAGCAATTCAGTTCTGTACAATTGCATATCAGGGAAATAAACAAAACATTGGACTTTGAGGCTAACCAAAAAACCAATCTCTCTGACACATATAATATGAATATTTACATATATTGGAGGTATTGGGAGAGTCCAATAACTGAACAGACCCCCATTTACTTTCAGCAGGAAGACCGCAGATAGTGGTCTTTCCCCACAGTGTCTTGGTGGCTGAGTCTAGGAACTTATCTAACTATCAGTAGTAGAGTGTAGACCACTTCAGAATCTTAATAAGACACACTTGTCTTACGTAATATTATATAGTTTATTGTATGATATCAATAGATACAATTAATATCAATTAGCTAGGCATAATTACAACTGTCAGGGAGCTAGTATATAACTCAAATAAGAGCAAAATACTGTGGATGCTGTAAATCTGAAATAAAAACAGTAAGTGCTGGAGAGACCCAACAGGTCTGGGAGCAAAATTACTTTTCAGAACAGACTAGAAACGTTATCTCTGTTTCTTTCTCCACAGATGCTGCCAGACCTGCTGAGCTTCTCCAGAACTTTCTGGGTTTTTTTATAGCAGATATTTCATGTCTCTTCCTAACAAATTCTCAAGCAAGACTAACTATTGCCTAGGCTGGGTGAAGAGAATGTGAGACTGAGAAAGAATTGAAAGAGAGTCACATGGGAAGTGATCAAGACTATCAAGATCAAGATCAAGATCAATCTGAAGGAATTAAAGTGATTGGGGATATGTCACAGAATTGTGGGAGATGATGGAAGGGATTTGACAATTGGCTTTGGTTCCAAATTAAGTTTTATTTTAAATAATTTACCTTTGCAAAGTTTGGCTCCAATGTTCCTTTATCTGATTAAGACAAAAGAATCTAAACTCGTTTGAGGCCTGGCATTTCAATGCCTACCCTACAGTCTTTGTTAATAAGATGAACATGTCATTATGGCAAGAATTGTGCGTGCACATGTTGTCTGCCATATTATCTGCCACTTAGACATCCATTTTCCATCTGTAAAACAGACATGGGTCAATTCATTTCTCCGTGTTTTATCTTTTTAAAAGCAAATTCATACTCCAGAGTTCCATGACTGTAATTTGTACTTTCAAAGAAGAAGATTGCCTCTCTTTGGGCACTATGCCACTTTAAGGAGAATGGCTATGTTTCATATGTTGCATTTAAACAAAATCTGCTTCCTCTCTTGCACACATTTTGAAACAATGTGACAAATACACAGCATAGGCTCAAACATTTACGTCAGAACAAAAGATGTTTATTATCCCTTAATGAGTCACTAATGTATTTTTGTCATGAGATAAACTGAATTAAATCTATCCTGGTACCAGCAATTTCTAAATGTATTTTAAAATTTCCATCACTTAACTTTTATAGTTCTTGACAAATATGGTAGCTATCTAGATCATTATTCATGAGTAATATTTAATATGCCACCAGGCATGTTACATTTAGTGATCACAGCTTCTCCCTTTATGATTCAAGTATAATGATCGCACTTTAACCAAATGTAGTCTTATTAACAACAAGGTTTTGCAAATAGTGAAACATCAAAAAATGGAAATATCTTATGCCTGGGTGCTTTGGAAAGAAATGCAGTCTGCAGTTATATCCTTCCATACAGGTTTGAACTGGAAATCTGAAACAAAAGCAGAAAACACTAGAAATACACAGCATGTCTGGCAAAATCTGTGGAGAGATAAACAGTTTAAGTTTCAGATTGATGGCATTCCATCTGATGCACTAAATTCTGATGATATTTTAAAATCTAATCTAGAAGCAATACTGGACATGTGAGTGTATGCAACGTCTTGTCATCTGGTTCTTAAGGTTCAATTTTAACACAGGCGGGGACAGAATATGGAAGTCAAACTATCCCAATCTCATAGACAAGGCCTGCAAATACCTAAGCCCCATCAGTGCCTTGTCTGAACACAATTACAAGATTTGCCTGTCTGGAGGTGAGAACAGGATGTTAGCCAGTAGGAAGTGACAATCAGGAATGAAGAAACAGTTTCTGATCCTGAATTAGTAAGTTTGGGATGGAGTTTGGGAAAGCCTCAAAATTAGTGGAGTGAAAAAGGGGAGTGTTCCTGCATCTTTTGGCCCCACAAGGCAAGTCAAAAAAAAAGAAAACCACTTGCCTTTTGGCTCCTTTACCCATAAGAATGTCCTGACAGTTCTCCATGCAGATCTCATTAATATAGTGGTTGGACTCAGATTATCAGACCTGCTACCTTCAGGCAAGTGTCTGATTTATCTGCTAAGAAGAGCAGGCTTAAATTAAAATCAGCAGGAGAGTTACAGGATCATGACGTTAAATCCCATCGACAATATGAAATGCCTACCCATTGCATTTGTTCCGAGAATAACACATAGCAGCCTGGTCAAAATGTTTTTTTGATTGAGGTGTTAGTAAAGTGCCTTCATGCAGTATGTACTCCTGCTGGAAGAGGTCACATTACTACGGAAGACCAAGAAGAACATCTATACACGATTGCATTTCAATTCAAACATCCCCTATCTATTAATAAATAAATTACAAGCATGAGCAAGTGGGGGTGGGGGTAGGGTGTGGATCATTCCTTATCCTTTTTAAAAAAAAAGGGCGGCATGATGGCACAGTGGTTAGCACAGCTGCCTCACAGCGCCAGAGACCTGGGTTCAATTCCCGCCTTAGGTGACTGACTGTGTGGAGTTTGCACATTCTCCCCGTGTCTGCGTGGGTTTCCTCCGGTTTCCTCCTACAGTCCAAAAATGTGCAGGTCAGGTGAATTGGCCATGCTAAATTGCCCATAGTGTTAGCTAAGGGGTAAATGTTGGGGTATGGGTAGGTTGCGCTTCGGCGGGTCGGTGTGGACTTGTTGGGCCGAAGGGCCTGTTTCCACACTGTAAGTAATCTAAAAGTAACATTAAGCTACCCAAGTTACTGTTCTCATTACTGTTCTCATGAAATAGCAGTTTGTTATTCTTGTCAGTCTCTGCCTATGCATTACGTACATAATTTTTAAATCATGCTGGTCTCTTAATGATATGGGTGCATGTTGTTACTGGCTATTATCTGAGTGATATTCCTTCACTGGAGAGTATTGTGCCCATATTGTTTCATCTCATTTCTATTTGTGGGTTACAATGGACCCTTGGATCTGATGGTTGACCTGTGACTATGCAGATGATGAGTTAATACCTTCCTGATAGGTTACCTACAGTTAAGGAACACTTCTCCAGTAATGTGTATACACCTGCCGTTGAGATGGTATATTTGGCTCTTCTCTTGAACCATGTATGACAGAGGCGACAATTGCTCTGTACAGGTCTTAACTTGTCACTTGGGTTCACTTTCGCTGGGAGTATTGAAGGTCTGTTCTCTGACCGAGTCTCCGATTCTCAACCTTAGCAATGGTTTAGCAGTTTGTTTGAAATGAAACCTGGCTTCTTAATACTTCACCTTGACTTTGTCACTCACCCATGTTACTCCTTTTAGTTTCAGGAGCTTTTTTGCTATTGGAAGGGAAGGGTAGTTTAGGTGCAGCATGTAGTTTAGGTCCAGTCTTTGCACTGGACAATTTTCCATGAGTTTCTCCACTCGTCAGTTATCTTGTATATGGGATCTGCTGGATGATTCCTTTCGTGATTTTCACTGCCACCTCAGCATTTCCATTTGACTGGGGATAGTGTGGAGATCATGTGTGCCATTGATTTTCCCAATTGCTTAAGAAGCAACTAAATTCTTCCCTCATGAACTGGTGGCCATTGACGGTCATCATAATTAGATTAAATTCCCTACAGTATGGAAACAAGCCCTTCAGCTCAACAAGTCCACACTGACCCTCCGAAGACCCTCCCACCCAGACCCATGCCCCACATATACCCCTGACTAATGCACCTAACACTATGGGCAATTTAATATGGCCAATTCACCTGACCTGCCCACCTTTGGATTCTGGGAGGAAACCGGAGCACTTGGAGGAAACCCCGCAGACACAGGGAGAACACGCAAACTCCACACAGCCAGTCACCCGAGCCTGGAATCGAATCCGGGTCCCTGGTGCTATGAGGCAGCAGTGCTAACTACTGAGCCACTGTGCCGTATAATGTCAGCAACATCTTAACATTCAAAGTGCATTTTCAGGATTTGGACAACCTCAGATATAGTTCTCAAAGTCAGCAGATCCACCTCCATGTAGTCAGAATAGTAGCCGATGGTGCCAAGGTAATCAGTTCCTAAAAGCCACCGTATGTTTCAGCATCAAACTTCAAAGCAAGTAATTGCAGAACACCACAATATAACAAAGACATAGCTCTAAGATGGCAAAGACTGCGACCTAATTATTCAAGGTTATGTAATATTTTAGTAGACTTGGAAAGTTTGAAAGTTTGAAAGCTAGGAAAAGGCAGAGGAGTAACTCTGTTGATTAAGGGTGGAATTAACATGGTAGAGAGAAGTAAGCTTAAATTTAGAGATCGGGATGTAGAATAATGTTAAGTAAGGGTGAGAAATCATAAAGGAAAGAAGTTACTTGTGGGAGTAGATTTTTGGTCAGCTAACAGCAACACCAGTCAATAATGGGGTAGACAAGAAGAAAGAATTGGAACTTGTGAGAAGGTCACAGCAATTGTCATGGCTGGTATTAATCCACATATAAATTGAAGGAATAAGATTGGCAGGGGCAGCTTGGAGAATGAGTTCATAGAGTGTTTCAAGGACAGTTTCCTAGAACAGTTTGTGACAGAGACACACAGAAAGTAGGTTATATTAGATCTAATATTGTGCAATAACATTAGTTAATGTCCTCATAATAGAGACACCCCTAGGCGGTAGTGATCATAATATGACTGATTTTAGGGCAGACATTCATCCAACACATGAGCAGCTTGATAAGGACCCAAAGGTTACATTGACTATGTCAATATTTCAAACAGAAAGTATACATCTCATTCCTGGAACTTCTTCTCAGATTAGTATTTCCATGCCACCTATTTGATCAACTAATCCCAGTAGTTTTGTTCATTTTACTAAGGTTAAGCAGGAGAAGGACAGAGAAGAAGGAAGAGCAACCAGAACACAATCATACACATGCGATGGGGGTGGGGAGTGGGCGCATATTTAATGCCATTGAGTAGTATACAAAGAAAGGGTATACAGAAGGCTTTCTACATTGGATAAAAGGCAGTGCAGAAGGCATCTTTATATGGCTAAAGAAGCCATCACCTAGATCTGCTACCTTCTGCAGACAGATCTTCAGTCAGGTGGCTTGGCAGGCAACACTATGCCTGCGACACTGAAGATCACAGAAAGAACATTGAAGATTGAACATAGAACGGTACAGGCCCTTCAGCCATCGATGTTGCACTGGCCTTTTATCCTACTCCAAGATCAGACTAACTTACATAACCTTAATTGTACTATCTTCCATGTACCTATTCAAGAGTCACTTAAATGTCTCGACTGTATCTGACTCTACTACCACCACTGCCAGCAGAGCATTCCACACACCCACCACTCTCTACGTAAAGAACCTGCCTCTGACATCTCCCCTAAACCTTCCTCCAATTACCTTAAAATTATGCCCCCTCATGATAGACATTTCTGTCTTGGGAAAAAGTCTCTGGTATCCACGGTATCAATGTCTCTCGACTTCCTTCCAATGAGTTCCTTTCAGTTTGCAACTGAAGATATATGCAGCACCTCCTAACTGGCAATCTGCAAGTGTATTCATGAATTCACTGATCCCTTTTAGAAAAAAGCCGTACAGTTTATGGAGTTCACTACGGGTCCGGACAGCCGAGGTGCCCAAGCAGTTGCACTTGCAGCCATCACTGAGTTCCTTCACATAAAAGGTCCCATCAAGTGCTTGTGTGTAGTACTCAGAGCTCAATTGTAACATCAGACCAGATTCCTGAACAGAAAGGAATCTTGTTTCCTCAAAGTCCAGCTTGTTTGTGGCCACAGGCAATAAATGAGGGCAACATCATGGTTCAGTGGTTAGGACTGCTGCCTTACAGCACTAGGGACTTGGGTTCATAATCCAGCCATGGGTAACTATCTTTGTGGAGTTGGCACATTCTCCCCGCGTTTGTGTGGGTTTCCTTCAGGTGTTCTGGTTTTCTCCCACAATCCAAACATGTGCATATTAGGTAGATTGACTGTGCTTAAAAACAAAATTGTCTGTAGGGTTCAGAGATGTATAGGCTAGGTGGATTAGCCATGGCACGTTTAGGGATATGGTAGGGGTCTGGGTGCGATGCTCTTCAGAGGGTCATTGTGGACATGATGGGCTGAATGGTCTCCTTCAGCACTGTAGGAATTTTATGAAATCATGCAGGAATGCACCTGCTTTGCTTACGTTCTGCACAAATTCGAGGTTCCATGAATTTTTAATCCCACCTCCTGTATGGATAATTGTATCTCCCCTCAGAATTGGCAGGGCCCCTAATCAGGGTCAATTTCTTTCAGCAATGCCTTCCAAACTGCTCTGGTAGAGCTGCCTTGCTGTCCCCAATCCCACTGACCTGGCCCTGGATGTTGTATGTAAAGTTCAGCGCGGAGTCCCACCAGATGTGCAGGTTAGGTAAATTGGCCATGGGAAATTTCCTGTAGTGTTCAGGGATGTGTAGGTTAGGTACAATTTGTCAGGGGTAAATGTAGAGTAATATGGTAGGGGAATGGGTCTGGGTGGGTTACTCTTTGGAGGGTCAGTGTGAACTTGTTGGGGGCCTGTTCCCACGCTGTATGGTTTCTATGATTCTATGATCTCCAAAAAAAAAACAGTTCCCTTCCCCCTCTGCATCTACTCCCATCTCGACTTCTCCTCCCCCTCCGCCCACCCCCAAATCCGCATATAGTGTGGAAAATGGAAGACACTAACAAAATTACCCATCATTTATCTCCAATCTTTATTTCCTTTCTTTTATCTTTAATGTCAGTCCGTCTGCAGGATTCACAGCCCACTGACTGTCACCCAACAGACTCTCGTCATGACCCAGAGCTGACCTCTTGCTTCTGATTAGTATTAAGTTGAATCTCTCTTGTCATTTGACTGCTTAATTGTTCCATGCTTCTTTATTTCAATCCCACCTAATTGTAAGTGGCTTTTTTTATTTATCTCTGCTGTTTTTCCTTTGGTCCTAATTTCCTTAAATATCTCTATGGGTGTTTTGTTTGATTGCATATCCTTGTCATCAGTCTTTAGCTCAAACGTTTCAGATTTTTTTTAATCTGTGAAGTTTAACTTTGCCAATTTCTGCTTTTTCAATATTGTTATCTAAAAAGGAACTCATGCTAATATGGACAAAACACTATAACTTGTTCATTTTCACAATGTTGTTATTAATGAGCTCATACTGCAAATAGCACTATTTCTAGACATAGATTCTATCAATCAGCATGATCGTTATCATTATACTTTGATAGTTTTCAGTCAGAGCTATGTTTAACTGTCTTACTTGAGTAATCCAATTCCCTGTCATTGAGTATAAGGACAGTAAAAAGATTGTTGCTTTCGATACCTGTCTAATTATAGATTTCTAGCCAAATGCATGACTGTGCTGTGAAATGTTTCCTTTATTCTTACTCCGGAGGCACTAGTGTTTTGCAAGATTTTGCAAAAGCTAATTGCTATAAATGTATATTACTAAATGTACTTGAAGAATCAACTGGGAAAATGAAATCTAGAAGAGGAATTCATTGAGTATTTTCAGAACAATTTCTTAGACAAGCATGTAATAGCATTAACCAGAGGGCTGACTGTACTAGAACTGTTTTTGATCAATGTGTAAGGATTAATTAGTGATCTCAGAGTGAAAGTGCTCCTGGGTAACAGTGACCATAATATGACGGAATTCAACATGCATTTTAAGAGAGAGAAATCAAGATCTACGACTTCTATTTTGAGATTCAACAAAGATAATTCTGAGGGTATGAAAGTACAGCTGGTGAACATGAAGTTGGTTAGCTCAGTTGGCTAGATAGTTGGTTTGCAATACAGAATGATGCCAACATTGTGGGTTCAATTCCTATACTGGCTGAGGTTACTGTGAAGGACTCTTCTGAGGTATGGTGACCCTTGGGTTAGATCACTACTAATCATTTCCCCCTGTTGAGAGAGTAGTCTTATGATCTGGTAGGAAATGGCAACTTTGCATTTACTCAGAAAATTGTTGGAACTGCAAGTTGACAGTTTCCTCAGGCTCTGATGGATTCCATTCTCTGGTCTTCAAGAAAGTAGCCAGTAAAATAGTTTGTATTGATTTTAATTTTCCAAAACTCAATATATTCAGGGAAGATTCCTTTAGATTGGAAAGTAGCTAATGTAACTGCTGTATTTAAAAAGGGAAGGAGGCAGAAGGCAGGAAACCACAGACCAATTATGTGATAATCAGTCATAGGGAAAATGCTATCATTAATGACATTAAAATAAGGCACTTGGAGAAGTTTAGGGTAATCAGGCAGAGCCAACACGGTTTGTCAATGCGAATTAATGTTCGACTAATTTATTGGAGCTTTTGAACAAGTAGTGTAGATGGGAGGTGATAGCTTAGTGGTACTATTGGTGGATTGCTAATCAGATACCCAGATAATGTTCTTTGGGACCTGCGATAGGGTTATTGCAGAAAATAAAAGCTCATGAAGTCAGGGTAAAATATTGGCATGGGTAGAAGGTTGGCTTGCTAATAGGAAGCAGAACAAAGGAACAAGTGAATCTCTTTCACGCTGGTAGGATATCATGAATGGTATGTCACAGGGTTGGTGGTGGGACCTCAACTCTTTACAATTTATATAAATAAATTGGATGAAGGGGTCAAAGTATGGTAGCTAAATTTGCTGTTGACCCAAAGATAGATAGGGAAGTCAATTTTGAAGAGGACATAACAAGCCTATAAAGGGATATAGGTTAATAGAGTAGGCAAAGATCTAACAAATGGAGTACAGTATAGGAAAGGTTGAAATTGTTCATTTTGGCAGAAATAATAAAATAGAAGCATATTATCTAAATGGTGAGAGGTTGCAGATGTCTGAGATACAGAGAGATCTAGGTGTTCTACTGTATGAATCACAAAAGGTTAATATGCAGGTACAGCAAATAATCAGGAAAGCTAATAGAATGTTACGGTTTATTGTGAGTGAAATTGAATACAAGAGTTGAGAAGTTATGCTTCAGTTATACAGGCAATTGGTGAGACTGCATTGGGGATACTGTGTACACTGTGGGTCAGCAGATATATGGAAAGATATTAATACATTGGAAACAGCTCAGAGAAGGTTTGCTAGCCTAATATCTGGAATGACGGATTGCCTAATAAGGAAATAGAAACAGGATGCAGGATTAGGCTATTCGGCCCTTCGAGCCTGCACCAACATTCATTACAATCCTGGCTGATCATACAATCTCAGTATCCCATTCTCACACTTTCTCCATACCCCTTGATCCCTTTAGCCACAAGAACTACATCCATTTCTTTACATCCTGAATTGGCTCCAACAGCTTTCTGTGGGAGAGAATTCCACAGGTTCACAACTGCCTGAGTGAAGAAACGCTTCCTTATCTCAGTCCTGAATAGTTTATCCCATATGCTTAGACTGTGACCTCTTGTTCTGGACTTGTCCAACATTGGGAACACTCTTACTACATCAAGTCTGTCCAGTCCCATCAGAATTTTATAAGTTTCTATGAGATCCCCACTCATTCTTCTAAATTCCACTATTATCATGAAACTGAAATTGGACACAATTATGCCTATGAAGCATAAACTAAGTGCAATAGTTTTTCAAATTAGAGCAGAAACTCTTACAACACTTTTAAAAATTCATAAGATCTCTTTTTAGTTTCCGTTGTTAGTGAAGCTGGCAAGTCAATGACTATTTAAACTCAAAAAAAAAGCAGAAATGTACAAAATGTCTTTAGCTGAATATTGATTTGCTTTACCTCAGCCCAGGTGGCATTGAGGTCACTTAAAGTCTCTTGAGGTAGCAGAAGTGAATTGGTCCTGAAAATTTTCCATCAGTTTCTATTGGATAGGATCAAATTCTGCTGTGATTACTTTGCTGCCAAATAGCTGACTGAACCTTTCCTGGTTAACTCATGAAAAATAATCAATTGGTCCAAAGAAATAATTATCCCTGATATATAGAGAAATGTATGTAAACAGTGAAGTAATATTTTCAGAACACAAAGAAAGGAGAGATTATCTGTGATGAAGAGAGTAAAATATTCTTAAGACAGATAAGAGTTAGCAAAGCCTCCAGATGAGACTTCCAACTGCCACACTGGCACAGGAGTGACCATCCAGTAAGCACCCTGCCCCATCACTCACAATTTTCCTCACTCACAATTCATCTTCCCAGGTGGGATGTACAATGTGTGGCTGATTCACTATTCCCTTACAAAGTTCTAGCCTACAAATTTCTAACATCTACTCAGAAATATAACATACCAAGTAATATACTATCTAAAATCCTTTCCACTCTTTCACTGCTGATACTAAGGAGGCTCAACTGATTAAAACTCAATAAGCCACTCATTCGCTTTGAATATTTCAACCTATAAACATTGCCTCAGAGGACACAGAGAAGACATTGTGCTACTTATCGCTGCCCATGTGTTCCAGGCTAATTTCTGCTAAAACCACATTAAGTTTCTTGTGATCATAGCACCACCTTATGACCATTTGCGATAGTACCCAAAGGATACTGAAGCCAAATCATCAATGAAGAGAAACATTAAGGGAAGCAGATCCATGGCTGCAGACTTCTTTTTGATTTCCAGACGGGCTTTTTTCATTTTCCTTTTCTATTAATGCAAGAAGAAAAGATCTGAAACCACAGACAAGAAACAAAGAACTACAGATGCTGGAAATCTGAAATGAAAACAGAAATAATCCTACAGCATGGAAACAAATCCTTTGGACCAAACTGGTCCATGCCGACTAAAATATCCATCCACGCTAACCCATTTCCCTGCACTTGGCCCATATCCTTCTAAACCTTTCCTAACCATGTATTTGTCCAAATGTCTTTTAAATGTTGTTAATGTACCTGCCTCAACCACTTCCATTGCCAGCTTATTCCATATGCGTACCACCCTCTGCATAAAAAAAGTTGCTCCTCGGGTCCCCTTTTATTCTTTCACGTCTAACCTTAAACTCATGCTCTCTCATCCTCAATTCCCCAACCCTGGGAAAAAGACTGAGTGCATTCACCTTATCCATGTCTCTCATGATCTTATACACTTCTATAAGATTCCCCCTCAGTCTCCTATGCTCTAAAGAAAAAGTCCTAGCTTGTCCAACCTCTCCCTATAACTCAGACCCTTCAGTCCTGGCAACATTCTTGTAAATTTCTTCTGCAGTCTTTCCAGTTTAATAACACCCTTCCTATAGCAAGGTGACCAAAACTGAACACAATACTCCAAGTGCGGCCTCACCAATATCCTGTGCAGCTGCAACATAACTTCCCAATTTCTATACTCAGTACTTTGACTAATGAAGGCCAATGTGCCAGAAGCCTTCTTCACTGCCCTGTCTACCTGTTACTCCACTTTCAGAGAATCATGCATCTGAACTCCAAGGTCCCTCTGTTCCACTACACTCCTTAAGGTCCTACCATTCACCATGAACTGTCTACCTTGAGTTGACTCTCAAAAATGCAAGACCTCACACTTATCTATATTAAATTCCATTTGCAATTTCTCAGCCCACTTTCCCAGCTGATCAAAGTTCTGCTGCAATTTCTGAAAACCTTCCTCACTGTCCATGACACCACCTATTTTATGTCATCAGCAAGCTTACTAATCATGCCTTGTACATTCTCATCCAAATCATTGACATGGATAACAAATAGCAATGGGCCCAGCACCAACCCCTGAGGCACTCCACTCGTCACAGGCCTCCAGTCTGACAAGCATCCTTCCATGATTACCCTCTGCTTCCTACCATCATGCCAGTTATGTATCCAAATTGCCAGCTCGCCCTGGATTCCATGCAATCTAACCTTCAAGAGCAGCCTACCATGTGGGACCTTATCAAAGGCCTTACTGAAATCCACATAGACTAAGTCTACCGCCCTGCCCTCATCAATCTTCCAGGTCATTTCACCAAAGACCTCTAACAAATTTGTGAGACATGATCTCCCACTCACAAAGCCATGCTGACTACTCTTAATCAAACCCCATCTTTCCAAATGCATGTAAGTCTTATCACTCATAATCTTCTCAAGTAACTTACCTACCACAGATGTTAGGCTTACTGGTCTACAGTTCCCAGGTTTTTCTTTGTAGCCCTTCTTGAATAATGGCACAACATTCGCTACCCTCCAGCTGAAGAAACTCGGCAAGTCTGGCAGAATCTGTGAGGAGAAAGCAGAGTCAACGTTTTCGGTTGAGTGACCCTTCTTCAGAACTGCTTAAGTTGGGAAAAAGTTGGTATATATGCTGAAGACATTGGGGAGGGTGGTGGGGTGTGGGGTAAGGAGTAGATGATAAGTGGAGATGGAGCCTAGAGAGAGGTAACAGCAGCTAGACAGTAAAAGGAATGAATGACTGTAAGGTGGAGAGAAAGAAAAGGTGCTAGTGGGGACTATTAGTGGGTGAAAATGGGTTGACTGTGATGACAAGGGCCTTTTGTGGCGGTGGTGGCGGGGGGAGTGGGGGAGTGTGGTGGGTTGGTGTGGAAGGACATGGAAGAAGGTTTTCAGGCTCTAAAATTATTGAACTCGATATTGGGTCCTGAAGGCTGGGTTAGAACATAGAACAGTACAGCACAGGAACAGGCCCTTCAGGCCGACCCTGTCTTCATCGACTAGAACACCATTCTAAACGCATCCCATCTGCCCGCAAATGATCAGTATTCCTCTATTCACTGTCTTTTCAAGTGTTTATCTAAATGTGTCTTAAAAGTTGCTATTGTATCTGCTTCTACTACCTCCTGTGGCAATGCATTCCAGGCAGCTACCACCCTCGGTGTAAAAACCTTTCCTCGCACATCGCCTTTAAAATTTTTCGCCCTCACACCTTAAACCTATGCCTCTTACTTTTTGGCATTTCTGAGCAAGAGAAGGGTCACTGGACCCAAAATGTTAACTCTGTTTTCTCTCTACAGATGCTGCCAGACCTGCTGAGTTTTCCCAGCAGGTTCTGTGTTTGTTTCTGATTTCCAGCAGCTACACTTTCTTAGTTTTTCAATACCCAAGTGGAAAACAAGATGCTGTTCCTCCAGTTTGTGCTGAGGCTCCCTAGCAGACCCAAGACAGAGATGTTGGGGAACATGATGGTATGTTCAAGTGGCAGGCAACTGGAAGCTCAGGATCATTTTTGTGGGCAGAATATAAGTGTTCTGCAAAGGGTTATTCAGTCTGCATTTTGTCTCCCCCATGAAGATCACATTGTGAGCAGTTTCCGTTTTTTCCCTCTCTATACGTCCCCAACAGTACCCTTCCACCGACACTCTAATTCGTTTGGCCGAACTGGTCCTCACCCTTAACAATTTCTCCTTTGAATCCTCCCACTTCCTCCAGACCAAAGGAGTAGCCATAGGCACCTGTATGGGCCCCAGCTATGCCTGTCTCTTTGTGGGCTACGTAGAGCAGTTGATCTTCCCTAATTACACCAGCACCACTCCCCACCTCTTCCTCCACGACATTGATGACTGCATTGGTGCCACCTCATGCTCCCGCGAGGAGGTTGAGCAATTCATCAACTTCACCAACACATTCCACCCTGACCTTAAATTTACCTGGACCATCTCTGACACCTCCCTCCCCTTCCTGGACCTCTCCATCTCCAATAATGACGACCGACTTGACACTGACATTTTTTACAAACCCACCGACTCCCACAGCTACCTGGATTACCTCTATCCAAGACCCTAAAGGAGCCTTCCACATCCATCAAAGTTTTACTTAGACATCCACTAATATCATTTATTGTATCCATTGCTCCCAATGTGGGTCTCCTCTACATTGGGGAGACTGGGCGCCTCCTAGCAGAGCGCTTTAGGGAACATCTCCAGGACACCCACACCAATCAATCACACCGCCCCGTGGCCCAACATTTCAACTCCCCCTCCCACTCTGCTAAGGACATGGAGGTCCTGGGCCTCCTTCATCGCCGTTCCCTCACCACCAGACCCCTGGAGGAAGAATGCCTCATCTTCCGCCTCGGAACACTTCAACCCCAGGGCATCAATGTGTACTTCAACAGTTTCCTCATTTCCCCTTCCCCCACCTCACCCTAGTTCCAAACTTCCAGCTCAGCACCGTCCCCATGACTTGTCCGGACTTGTCCTGCCTATCTCCATTTCCACCTATCCACTCCACCCTCTCCTCCCTGACCTACCACTGTCATCCCCTCCCCCACTAACCCATTGTACTCTATGCTACTTTCTCCCTACCCCCACCCTCCTCTAGCTTATCTCTCCATGCGTCAGGCTCACTGCCTTTATTCCTGATGAAGAGCTTTTGCCCGAAACGTCGATTTTGAAGCTTCTTGGATGCTGCCTGAACTGCTGTGCTCTTCCAGCACCACTAATCCAGAATGTAGTAAATCACTGCTTCACCTGGAAGGTGTCTCTGGGGCCTTGGATAGTGAGAAGGGAGGAAGTAAATGTGCAGGTATTATAGCTTCTGCAATTGCATGGGAAGGTGCCATGAGGATGTGGGGAGATGTTGGGATGGAGAAAGAGTGGATGAGGGTGTTCCAAAGGGAACACTCTCTGTGGAAGGCTGACAAGAGAGGGGATAGGTTTATGAGTTGGGTGGTGGCTCCCATTGGAGTTGATTAAAATGGCAGCTAATGACCCTTTGAATGCATAAACTGGTGGCTTGGAAATTGAGGACTAGGGGGACCAGTGGGAGGGAAGAGAAGGGGCGAGGGCTGAAGTGCAGGAAATGGGTTGAACATTACTAAGGGCCCTATCAACCATGATGCTGGGGAATCCTCAGATGAGGAAAAAAGTAGATACGTCTGAGGCCTCCTTTGTTCTGAGCATCATCAGAACCATGAAGATAACATGAAGACAGAAAATCCAGAAGAAGGAATCACAGTCTTTACAGGAAGAAAGGTGTGATAATGTATATAAATAAACCAAATGACTGCAATGCTGGAGGTCTCAAAAAAAATCAGAAATTGCTGGAAAAACTCAGCTGGTTTGGTAGCATCCATGGTGAGAAAGCAGAGTTAACATTTCAAGTCCGATGACTTTTCATGAAAAAGCAATCCACATACTCCAATTAATTGATTGTTGGGCTGAATTACAAGCTTTGATGGAGTCACCATCATAAATCTTCAGTTTGGAGGCACAGGGAAAACAGACGATCTAGGTCAATGTATGACCAGCTGTTGGATGAACTATTCAACATTTGTCAGATACCGAGTGTTACATCCAACTGCTCAGCCAGTGGCACAAAATTGGTTTTGCTGATGCTGAGAAGCTTACATTTGTGAGCAGTGAGTGATAGAACTATAAAGAAGGAGTGCATAGGTGTTTTCTTCAATTGGTTGTGGACCTATATCAGTGACATACTCATCCGATTGTGTCCAAAGCCAACTCTAGGTAAAATACTCTGCCTAAGTGGCAGTCTCTATGATACTGGAGGTTTCCAATGAGTGTTTCACTGGTGCATCCACTAAGAGTTCACAGGCTTCATCCTCTAATGGATGCTGGACACCGTCTTTGACCTTTTGAGTCTCGGTATCTGTTGACTGCTCATACCTATCGAAGAGAAGGGAGAAACTTAGTCGGTGATGAAGCGCAAATCCTTAAGTAGAGGATTGTGTGGGATTTGCTGCACATCTGGGAATAGCAAACAATGTTCTTTACTGGCTTCTGCCATACCAGTCCTTCCATTGACATACTGACAGTATTGGTCTTCACCTGCCAGCTAGACTCCATCTTCTTCAAAAGCAATGAAGGTGTAGAAATCAGGAACCCTTCTGCAGTCTGGGCCAGCTCCTTCCTGTTGTGCACCAGCTTGAACTGCACTGAGAGAAAGAGGAAGAGAAATGAGATAGGACAGTAAGCATGTTATGAGCTTGTACAACCCTGTCAGCTGGTGATGCCTCACCAATGGGTGAGGAGGAAGCACAGTGCCCAGGAAAATGTTAGAGCATTGGCAGCAAAAGGAGGGCGGGAGCCTTTCAGTACACATGGTGCATGCAATGGTAAGGACAATAGCTGATGGCTGTATAATGGCAGAGTTAGATCGACTGATGGTCCTCTGACTGTGTTGCTGCAGTGACATGATAGTCACACTTACCCTTGGAAATGCAGGAAAGTGTTCATTCTCTTCCTGCATCCAGACATACTTCTTCAATTCCTGCTTGAGGCACCAACCTCAAGTGTGACCCAACCCAGGCTGCTGGATCTGAGGACAGGTCTTCTTTATCTATCAGAGGTGAAGAGGCTCACCTTTCTGACTCGGGCAGCATGGAGCACACTACTTAAAGAGGAATCCATGAAGCCAGCTTGCGTGCATCTCTGGGGGTGGGGGAGAGATGCTCAAGGATGTTGCCTTGCTCCTGGTTTGAAGTGAGTAAGGCAACCCAGGTAGCCTTTCAATATGGTGCCAGAATCATTAACCCAGCAGATGATATGACCTGCTGAATAGCCCTCTCTGCAGTTAATCCCAATCTGACCCTAACCATCCTGAACTTATCTGACCTACAAGGACACAGTAAGAAAAAGTTTCCTTTTTCACTGGACTCTCAGACACATGAACTCGTAAATATTTCGCTGGTTTAATGCTTGGAAAGTGCATTTAGGTTTTGGTGGGTGAATTTGGAAATGAAATATCCCCTTTGTTTAAACCCACTAGAGACTCCTGATGTTGTCTTTTAAATTTACCTCAGATGATTTACCCATTTTACCTTTTCAAGAGTAAATCATGCAGAAGGAATGGGAATTAGGAGTTTCAAATGATCGCTCCTCCCCTGTCCATATGAGGATGGCATACACACTAACCTGTTCTTTTGCCATAATAATTTTCTCATGCACTTCTTTTTTCACTTTAATTTACACCTTTTAGTTTTTGTTTATCTGTGGTGCATAAATTACAAATTCAGACCATTATTCTCTTCTATATGTTTTTGAACTATGTTAGCTTTTCTGTCTGAGGCACTTGCTGTTGTTGTATTCCCACTGCTATTGTATTGCTTGAAGCTGTCTGCACTACTGTGCCCCATGGGGAATGTTTGTTGCTGCTGTCCTCTTTTGGGTAGGGATTTAAACAGTCCGTTTGTTCTAGTGCACTGGAGGAAAACCACTTCATAATGGGTGCTCTGATGGTGCTTATGGCACTCCTTATTATTGAGTTTTCCAGACCTTTAACCATTATCCAACATTTGCCACAAGGATAAGTTGAGGCAAATAGTATAGATGCATTTAAGAATAAACTAGATAAGTGAGAAATTAACAGGAAATGTATACCTTCCACTGGGCCACTCGTTTGGCAAAAAATTAGCGGCAGGGACCAGTCAGATTGTTTGGTCGGTTTCTATGTTATACATTCTATGGAAATCTAAGTTAGTAATTGGCTTGTCATGTGGCACAGTGGTTATGGGACTGGGTGACCATTGTCGGTTAGCTCTTTGCTTGGAAGTATAGCTTCTCAAATTCCACTTATGTAATGCTATGAGGGGACGCCCTAACGTGTTTTACTATTCTGCAACCACATCATGTACCTACCATGCCCGGATTTTGCGTTCATCGTCCTGTTCACAATATTCTTCCTGTATAATCTGTTGTTGTGACACATGTGCAGGATAGGAAGGTAAAAGCCAGGAATGGACAAAGAAATACTGAAAAGGACGGAAGGTTGTGACTGTTCGCTGCTTCACGAGGTTGCCAGGGCAACAGATTACGTCCTTAGTAGACAGATGAAAGCACACTCGAAGCATACAATTAAAACAGCTTTTATCCATCATTTCACACTAACACGGTTTCCTTCAGAATATTAAAATTTGATTTTGAAACAAAGGTTATACTACACTGAAAGGTTAATGACTACAGAGCAAATATTTCTACCCACAAGATCAAAGAAGATGAATAGCGTTTAGTCTATATCAATGTGGTTTATGCCAGTTTCAGATTTCCTGGTTTTGAGCAGATCTCCAACTGCAAATGCCTAGCTACATGTTTTAACTCTTTGAGGGATAAAACCCTTAAACTATCCCAAGCTACTTCAGTCTGGCCTAGGACACACTAACTTCAGAAGTGTACATTTTAGCTTTTTATTTCAGTAACACTGCAACCCATGAGAGAATTTTATTGTCTTTTTAAAAATGATATAGTGGTTCATTTACATTGCACATTTGATCTGTGGGTTCATATTGTGCATGTAAGCCCCGAAGTATTTGTTGTGATCAAGTCTTGGGGATGAATAAATTCTTCCCTTTTCACTCCTGAAGTTCATTACATCAGAATTTGAAGTTTTAATAAGGTGTGATTTCCTAATTCATTATGTACTTGACCATGTGTGACGTTTTGTGGAGAAATAAGCCAGAATACTTTCAAGTTAGATTAGAGTGGTGCTGGAAAAGCACAGCAGTTCAGGCAGCATCCGAGGAGCAGGAAAATCGACATTTCAGGCAAGAGCCCTTCATCGGGAATAGAGGCAGAGTGCCTGCAGGGTGGAGAGATAAATGAGAGGAGGGTGGGGGTGGGGAGAAAGTAGCATCGAGTACAATAGGCGAGTGGGGGTGGGGATGGAGGTGATAGGTTAGGGAGGAGGGTGGGGGAAGGTAGCAAAGAGTACAATGGGTGAATGGGGGTGGGGATGAAGGTGATAGGTCAGAGGGGAGGGTGGAGTGGATAGGTGGAAAGGAAGATAGGCAGGTAGGACAAATCATGGGGACTGTGCTGAGCTGGGGTGAGGTGGGGGAAGGGGAAATGAGGAAACTGGTGAAGTCCACATTGATGCCCTGGGGTTGAAGTGTTCTGAGGCGGAAGATGAGGCATTCTTCCTCCAGGTGTCGGGTGGTGAGGGAGCGGCGGTGAAGGAGGCCCAGGATCTCTAGATTCTAATCTAGAATCTAGTTTCCAGTATCTGCAGCCCTTGTTTTTACATAGTTTCAAGTTAGTCAAATGATCATTAATTATATTGTAAACTCATTCAAAACACTTATTAAAATAGATCAATAACTTATTAAAATAGATTTAAACCATCCCAAATCCTGTAATGTGTATATAAACAAACTAGCATGCAAAATAGAACAAGATAAAAGGACAGGAGGGATGAAGCTTATAAAAGTCATCATCCATAGGTTAAAAGAAAATTGTTCTGAGCTTCCATTGGCTGGTCTTGAGATTTGAGTGGGGTTGTTACCAATGTAAGCTGCTCGCATTTTAAAAGAGTCTGTCACCAGAAGGATAATCAGTCCTTTCCAAGATTGGGGTTTATGGCACTTGAAGCTTCTTTTGTTTTTACTTTCTCCATCTGATATATTTTAACTTATAACTGAGATAGGGGCTAAGTTTAAAAATAAGAGAGTCAATATCATTATTGCTTCCTGAAGACCTCATTGAGATTATTTGCTGTAACCAACAAGCATGCTTAAAAAAACAGCTTTTCTCTAGGGGGGAGTTTGGGTCATGTGATAATCAATTATCAGGACACAATGCTCTTCCATTGTTAAAGCAATCAAAATACTACTGCAATAGATGACAGTCTTCAATACCATTTTGTAGAATGAGATTTAAGGTTTCCTTTGCTTTTGATGAAAAGAGAGTGATGTGCATGTTTTTTTTATCAAACACCTTCTACAATGTGCATCCACCATTCTTGATTAATACTTAAGTGTGAAATAGCACCCACCTATTGTGTTTTTAAAGCAAAGTCCTTGTGTTGTTATTGATATAGTTCATTGCTCTCTCTCTCTCTCTCTCTCTCTCTCCCTCAGGCAGTAACATTAGGAGTAGCTAACAGTCTTGATGTAAAATGGCCTCCTGATCTTTCAGCAACTAAATGGAATCAGCTGAAGAATCTTGATTAGACCGAGTCAGGTTAGCAGGTCTGCTCTTCTTTTACTTTTAGTTTTAAATTCCTTGTGTAGTTATTGTTGTCAATGCAGTTATTTCTCTTCCTCCTCTATTCCTTAAGATGATGCTTGGTTTATCCTTCTGTTTGATAACGAACTAGCGCTCTCACTTTCTCACCTCCAGGCTGTAACAGAGGCAGTTTCTTGCTGCAAAGTGTCCTCCTGGCTCTAATCAAGATTTGTGATCAGACCAGGCAAAGCCAACTGGTCTGCTGCTGCATCCAACCAACCAAAGCTTCATCAGTCCAGTCTGTCTTATGGAAACGGTTCTACTGAAGTTGGTTCAGTCATGAACAAACCTTTCTCAAGACCTCATGAGATTAGATCTGAATTGGATCATGTGAAATATTCTTTTAAAATTAATTGAAACAAATTAAACCAAGATGAATCAAATTAAAGGAGAACTACCCCTTAAAATGGCACAGTGACAAAAATCAAGCATTCAAATTAAACTTCAAATTTGGTTCAAAGTGCTGTTTTGAGGGCAATTAATGCATTTCAGCCCCTGTCGAGGTCAAAGGTCTCAGAAAACCTCAAGCGTTCCAATAAACACCATGTGCTCCCTCTGCAGGGGCATCCAGGCAGGCTCATAGCCACAGAAAGGGGGCAGGTAATCAGACCTTACTTTCATTCCTCTCCCTCCATGCATCAATGGATCCAACACATGTTGTGACGTCAAACACGTCTTCCGCCTCCACCTCCGAGCTTACTTTTTTCAATCAAGACTCCCGTCCACCTTCTGAGAACCCCATCACCTGTCTCCAATACACCCCATCCATCTGGACACCCAGTGCCGGTCTGTTACCCTCCCTCAACCTCTTTTTCCAACTGCTGCCAGGATGTTAACTGCCTCAACATGTCCATCCGCTTCCCACACTTCAACCTCTCACCCTCACAACACGCAGCCCTCCATTCCCTCTGCTCCAACCCCAACCTCACCATCAAACCAACGGACAAGGTGGGGTGCAGTGGTAGTTTGGCGCACTGTCCTCCACACTGCTAAAGCCAGGCGCCAATTTGAAGACACTTCCTCCTACCGCTCCCTTGACCATGACCTCACCTCGCATCACTAAACCATCATCTCCCAGACCATACGCAAACTCATCACCTCAGGAGATCTCCCACCCACAGCTTCCAACCGCATAGTTCAAGAACCCCGCACTGCCCGATTCTATCTCCTTCCCAAGATCCACAAGCCTGACCATGCTGGCTGACCCATCATCTCAGCCTGCTCCTGCCCAACCGAATTCATCTCCACCTACCTCAATGTGGTCCTATCCCCCAGTCCAGGAACTCCCAACAAACGATCCGGACACCACCCACACCAAGATTCCATTTCCCCAGTCCCTAATGCCTTATCTTCACCAAGGACATGCAGTCCCTCTGCACCTCCATTTGCCATGATCAGGGCCTTCAAGCCCTCTGTTTCTTCCTCTCGTGACATCCCTACCAGTACCCTTCCACTGACACTCATCCGTTTGGCTGAACTGGTCCTCACCCTCAACAATTTTTCCTTCGAATCCTCCCACTTCCTCCAGACGAAAGGGGTAGCCATGGGCACCCGCATGGACCCCAGCTATGTTTGTCTCTTTATCGGCTACGTAGAACAGTCCATCTTCCGTAGTTACACCGGCACCACTCCCCACCTCTTCCTCCGCTACATTGATAACTGCATCGGCACCACCTCATGCTCCCGTGAGGAGGTTGAGCAGTTCATCAACTTCACCAACACATTCCACCCCAACCTTAAATTCACCTGGACCATCTCTGATACCTCTCTCCCCCTCCTGGACCTCTCCATCTCCACCAATGGTTACCAACTGAACACTGATATTTTCTACAAACCCACCAACTCCTACAGCTACCTGGATTACACCTCCTCCCAACCTTCCTCCTGCAAAAATGCTATCCCCTATTCCCAACTGATCTGCCTCCACCGCATCTGCTTCCAGGAGGACTAGTTCCACCACAGAACACACCAGATGGCCTCCTCCTTTAAAGACCGCAATTTCCCCTCCCACGTGGTTGAAGATGCCCTACAACACATCTCATCCACTTCACGCACCTCTGCCCTCGAACCCCATCTCTCCAACCGCAACAAGGACAGAAGCCCCCCGGTCCTCACCTTCCACACCACCTCCCTCCGTATACATCGCATCATTTACTGACATTTCCACCACCTACAAATGGACCTCACCACCAGCAATATATTTCCCTCCCCACCCCTATCCGCTTTCTGTAATGACCGTTTCCTCCGCGACTCCCTTGTCAGATCCACGTCCCTAACTGCCCACCCTCCCCTCTTGGCACCTTCCCCTGCCACCGCAGGAACTGCAAAACCTGTGCCCACACCTCCCCCCGCTCCCCCCCCCCCCCCACCTCTGTCCAAGGCCCCAAAGGAACCTTCCACATCCATCAAAGCTTCACCTGCACATCCACACATGTCATTTACTGTATCTGTTGCCCCCATTGCAGACTCCTCTACACTGGGGAGACTGGACGCCTACTCACAGAGCGCTTCAGAGAACATCTCCAGGGCACCCGCACCAATCAACCCCACTGCTCCGTAGCTGAACATTTCAATTCCTCCTCCCACTCTGGCGAGGACATGTAGGTTCTGAGCCTCCTCCATTGCCACTCCTTTACCACCTGACACCTGGAGGAAGAACGCCTCAGTTTCCGCCTCGGAGCCCTTCAACCCCAAGGCATCAATATGGACCTCACCATTTTCCCACCATTTCACCACCTTCCCCCCCCCACCTTACCTCAGATCCAACCTTCCAGTTCAGCACCGTCCCCATGACCTGTTTCACCTGTCGATCTTCCTTCCCATCTATCCGGTCCACCCTCCTCTCCAACTTTTCACTTTTACCCCCACCTCTAGCCACCTATTGCACTCTCAGCTACTTTCCCCCTAACCCCACACCCCTCCTATTTATCGCCCTACCCCTGAGGCTCCCAGCCTCATTCCTGAAGAAGGGCTTTTACCTGAAATGTCAATTTTCCAGTTCCTTGGATGCTGCCTGACCTTTGTGCTTTCCCAGCACCACTCTAATCTTGACTCTAATCTCCAACATTTACAGTACCCACTTTAGCCTCGATAATCAGACCTGCAAACCAACCTCTGCCTAGACCTGATCATGCTCACTTTGGCTGCACAAGGCAGCATGGTGGCTCTATGATTAGTACTACTGCCTCACAGCGCCAGGAACCTGGGTTCGCTTCCAACCTTGGGCAAGTAGTTGTGTGGAGTTTGCGCATTTTCCCTTTTGGTTTCCTTGGGGTGCTCTGGTTTCCTATCCACAGTCCAAAGATGTGCAGGTTGGGTGGATTGACCATACTAAATTGCCCATAGTTTCCAAAGATATGCAGGCTAAGTGTGTTAGCCGTGGGAAATGCAGGGATTAGATAAGGGTGGTTGGTCTGGGTGGGATGCTGTTCAGAGGATTGGTATAGATTCAATGGGCCTCAATGGCCTGCTTCCGCACTGTAGAGAATCAAGCAGCAGACTCATGAGGAGGTCCACTGATCTGTCTGAAAGCTCCATTTCCTCTGTATCAGGAGGCCAAAGATTGGGAGCATAGGGCTGATGTGCAAACAAAATTTGAGGAGTAGTCTCTTCAGAAGTTGAAAGAGGATCTGAAAACAACTGCACCCAGTGAGCACATGGAATACAGGTTTCTTATCACCACAGAAAATCCAGGTAGTCAGAAGTCAATAAACCACCTTATCCATTTTTTTTGCAAGGGACTAGCATGAGCAACAAGTTTCACATCAAATCTCCAATGGAAAAGGGAAGTACTCTGCACAGAGAGTCTGCCACTGGGGCCTCCAGATGGTAGGATGATTTTGAATGGCACTGGGTATGTTGGCATGCTGCTTTAGTGTAAGCAGAAGGTGATGATTAGCATTGTGCATAGCTGGATTCCTGATTACTGGAGTGGCACATTTTTTAAATATCAGTTATTTATTCCTCCCATTTTGGATGCTGCTCTATTGTTATGGAAGGCTTATTGCACAGTTGATTTTTGGATCAATGTGCAAACTTCAGAATTTGTGTTTGCTGCGGTGACTTGGAGGATCCACCTGTGACCCACTATTTCTTACATTCTTCACCTCCCCTACTGTTTTGTGATCAGTGTTCCCACTGTGACCCTTCACCTTTCTCTGTTTTGGTTCAACCTCTTTGTTATCAGAAGCATACAGAGTTCATCTCCTGAGCCCAGACAATCAAGCCTCTCTACCCTTGCTGGCCCTGTATCCTCACCAAATAAAGGCCAGAGTGACCATGTCTCCTTACCCTCTTCAAAACCATCCAGTTCCTTCCTGTTTACTACTAGATACCATTATATTCAATTACCCCAATATCTGTAATCAATCCCTCAGCCCACGGCAAATCCATGGACAAATCCTTGAAACGTCACTGCTTATGTACAATGACTATGTCCCACCACCCAACAGAAATGGCAAGACATCCAAGACTCACCATAACCCATCCCCTAGATGGAATTTGTATGAGATCCACTATTAACTGACGAGCAAGGCCAGGACTGTGTTTGTACAACTTCCAGTACTTATGGTAGCTCTGACTGAAATGGCATTGACCCCTGGATTTAATTTGGATCAACTGTCTGATTGACCATATCCAACACCTGGGCAAGAAAATAGATGTTTCTAAAAGATCCTATTCTTTTTCTAAGTTTATTTCTTGTACCCTACTCTTCATGAGTGCAAGATGTAAAGTCTCAACCTCATGTCTCCCTTTAACGATGCTTAAGGCTTATACTACCAAATAGTTATCCAATATGATATCCACCACAGTTCTTTTGATCTTACAGTTTTTGACTTCTCAGATCCATTTCAGATTCATGAATCTTCTATCACAAAAGTCAATGAAGTAGACAACAATAATAAATCCTTCGAGGACAGTAGAGTTAGTATTGCAAGGATGTGAAAACAAGATAGTGCTGGAGATGTCTTTTCTATGATTTTGATGAGGTAAAAGTAAAACTGATGATGCCAGTGTAGTTGACTAAGAATCAAAGATGGAATGTTAGAAGAGCATGATTCGTGCAATATTTTCTGTCTCAGAGATTACACTAGTCTCTAGTCTCTCCATTCCTGATGAAGAGCTTCTGCTCGAAACATTGATTCTCCTGCTCGTTGGATGCTGCCTGACCGGCTGTGCTTTTCCAGCATCACACCTTTTGACTGATCTCCTTCTGCAGCCCTCACTTTCTTCTAGTCTCTATGTGTTTGCTGGTTTCATTCACAATGGCTTATTCCATCCTCCAGTTTCAAGCTCTTTCTACAGCTTTGTCTATGTTTCCTTGAGTCCAAACCCAGACTAAACCAAGGAAACATAGTCAAATACTTGTATAATTAAACACAGAACAATTGAACATTAGAGTGTGGTTTAGCATTTCAAAGGCTGCATGGTGCCAGGAAAATGAGAAGGATAATGAATCATGATCATAATTCCAAATGTTACAAAGTAAAAAGACAGGTGAGAGATGGAGGTGGTAAATTTAATTTGAAGGTTACCACACCTCAGGTGAGAATGATAAGGCGGAGCCTTTATAGTGACCTCAGCCAGGACAGTAATTGAATATACACAGTTTCGTGGCACCTTGCATTGTAACCATCCAACCTACTGAGTTAAATTGTGATATTGGTTAGGGCTGTTTTATTTTTGCAGAAGTGTTGGAAATCTGATTCAAAGGTTATAAATTGTGAGAAATAGATTTGGAAAATACCGACATGTTGTTAAAGTTACAGAGGAAAGTGGTGTGATGCAAAATGACTACTATTGAGTCTGCATGGTTCAGGCAAGCAAAGATTTTACCTCAACATATGTAAATGAGAAGCTCATCTCCATTATCATCTTCAAAGAATATCTCAAAAATGCAGAACGTGCAGCACACTTTCATAATTCTCAATGTGATCTGCTTTGGGTCTGCTAGTTTCCATGGTAACTCAACTGTCTTGTCTGCATTCTCAGTTCCCCTTATCTCCTTGCACACTGTAGTACTTAAGTATATAGGCTGTTGTTACAACATGGCAGAAATTGAGCTAATTACAACACTTACTTAAAGACTGCCCTGTATTGTAATTTTAATATTGCTGATGTTAATCCCCTTGCCCCGACTTCAATGGAAGAGATAATGTTATTTGCATGGTTCTTAAGAAGTTGAATTTTTGGATTGATAATAGAATCATAGAATCCTACAGTGTGGAAGCGGGCCATTCGGTCCCATTGAGTCCATATCAACTCTCTGAGGAGCATCCCACTGAGACTCAGCTCCCTCACCCATCCCTGTAATCCTGTATTTCCCATGGTCAATCCACCTAATCTGTGTATCTTTGGACTGTGGAAGGAAACCAGAGCACACGGATGAAACCCATGCAGACATGAGGAGAATGTACAAACTCCACACAGACAGTCACCTGAGGGTGGAATTGAACCCGTTTCCCTGATGCTGTTCACCCTTCTGATCAACCAGACATGACCCCATTCTGCCCAACCAGACATGACCCCCACACTCATTCAGACCTGCCACCTCACACACATACAGACTGCTCTCTTCCCTCCCTCCTACTACATCTCAGTGCCCGCCACTGTTAACTCCAGTGTAGGTTAAGTCCGCAATTTCCAGCAGCAGTTTCACTCATTCTCCAGCCCCTCCACCATTTTCCAGTTGGTGCCTAGGCTCCAGTCCAGTAGCTGATCATGTACCGAGCCGGGTATGTGTTATAAACCATTCCAAGGTGTACTCAGTAGATTGTTAAAAATAAATTTTAAATCAACCTGATCAGGCATGTTATGTCACACATCCAGGACAGGTGGTACATCAAACCACACCTTTTAGCCCAGAGGCAGGGAAACTACCACTACTCACCAGCGCCCCAATGGACAGTTCACTAAAAACAATCTAATCAAACATATTATGACACAACCCTGGGGGAAAAGAGACAATGAATTTTCAAGGAAATAACACAATAGTCGAAGAATAATACTTATAATGAGAGTCTTAATTAATCCACATAAAGACTGAGACATCACATTAGTGTAAAGGGCAGACAGGAACAAAGTTCCTAGAGTATGTTCAGGAGACTGTTCTACCTCAATATGTTTCTAGTCCAACAAAAAAAGAACCATTGTTGGTCCTGGTTCTTGGGAATGAAATGGGCCAAGAGAATCGAATGTCATTAGGAAACATTTAGTGAACAGTTCCCAATGTATCAAAAGCTACATTCCCTCTAATTTTGTTTTCTTTTGCACAGACCTCTGAGGTCCATGTGTGGTAGTGATTGTTGAAATTGGAAATAAATACATTGGCATTGTTATGGACCAGATTAAACCCTCTCAAACTATATTAAGAGGATAGCCTAGACCCCAACGTTTTCTTATTTTTAAAGGCAAGTGTAAAGCATTGTGTTCTGGATGCAATTTGATTGGTCAAACAACCAGGTTTGTAGCAAAACACACTGTATTCCTACTCTATAGTTAAAATACCAACAAAAGAAAGAAGAATTACAACAAATTAATTCGATCAGAAAATTTAACAGAATAATTGATTATGTAACTACCCAACAGCAACTGTTCCAATATAGTAACATCCCATAAACACACAGTTGGCAAAGGCAAATTCATTAAAATAGATTTTCTCACATGTAATTCTAGCAGTCGGAAGAGAACCCAAGCTTTTAGCAGTAACACAGAGAGAATTGCCATCCGTAGACCCTTGGA
The DNA here is from genome assembly GCF_047496795.1 of Chiloscyllium punctatum. Lineage (NCBI taxonomy): Eukaryota > Metazoa > Chordata > Chondrichthyes > Orectolobiformes > Hemiscylliidae > Chiloscyllium > Chiloscyllium punctatum. Next base: position 42,569,477 of record NC_092750.1, on the reverse strand, counting down.
TTGGTTCCATGACTGTTTAGGGAGAACATTGATAATAATGTTTACTTTGGCTATTGAAAAGAAATGGAATAGTGTAGAGTAAGAATGATCAACTGAGTAAGAAAGGATCAGAGGCTAATAAATAATACATTTGATGAAGTGTCACAAAAGACTAATGGACAAGGTTATAGCTCATGGAATCAAAAGAACATGAGTAATATCAAAATCTCTCTATCTTTCTCTCTTTCTCCCACTCACCTGGAACAGTGTTTTTTAGAGCAGTAAGACTGCTATTTTCTGGCTCTGTAGATCGTTAAAGTGAAAAGATGGCCTTTGATTGAGTGATATGCTCTTCCTGTTGGATGTCAGAGATCAGGGAGAATTTCCATGTTACTGTTGACTATATCTCCAGTAAATGTGTTTGGTTACGTGTCCTATCATATTGCATGGATCGGTTGAAGCAGCAGTTAGAGGCAATGAGGAATTTACAGGGGTTAGGGGGGTGTTGCATGGCAGTTATAGGAAGGGAGAAAAACAACAGATATGTTCAGGTGGATGGGTTACTCCCAGAAAAGGTAGGAGAGGGAGACAGGTAATGTAGGAGTCTCCTGTGGCTATCACCATCTCAAACAAGTACGTCGTTTTGGAAAATGTTGGAAATGATAGACTTTCAGGGAAATGTAGCACGAAAAGCCAAGTTTCTGGTACCGGGACTGACTCTAATTTAATGAGGGGTACGTCATGTTCCAAGCGATTGATTGTGATAGGGAACTCTCTAGTCAGAGTCACAGACAGACGTTTCTGTAGCTGACTGCGAGAAGTCAGAATGGTGTGTTACCTCTCTGGTGCCAGGATCAAGGATATCTTGGAGACAGTGCAGAATATTCGCAAAGGGAACTGGGACCAACAGGAGGTCATTTTACACATTGGAACTAACCACACAGGAAGGGAAAAAGATGACAGGGAGAATGTAAGAAGTTAGGCATGAATTTAAAACGAAGGTCCTCGAGAGTAGTAATATGTGGATTACTGCCCATTATATGAGCTAATGAGAATAGAAATAGGAGGACAGAGCAAATGGATAAGTGACTGGGGAGCTGGTGCAGGGGAGAAGGGTTCACATTTTGGGATCATTGGAATCTTGTCTGATGTGGAAGTGACTTGTATAAGAAGGACGGATTGCAGCAGAATTGGAAGGGGACTAATATACTGGCAGGGAAATTTGTCAGAGCTGCTTGGGTGGATTTAAACTAGTAAGGTGGGGGAGTGGGGACCGAGGGAGATAGCGGGGAAAGAGATCAGTCTGAGACTGGTACAGTTGGGAAAAGGAGCAAGTCAAATAGTCTGGGCACGCAGAAACAAAACAGAGAACAAGGTAGGACTGATAAATTAAACTGCAAGAGGCCTAACAGGGAAGGTAGATGAACTCAGGGCATGGTTAGGAACATGGGACTGGGATATCATAGCAATTATAGAGTTGTGGCTCAAGGTTGGACAGGACCAGCAGCTTAATTTTCCAGGATACAAATGCTGTGGGAAGGATAGAAAGGGGTACAAGAGAGGAGGGGGAGTAGTACTTTTGATAAGGATAACATTACAGCTGTACTTAGGGAGGATATTCCTGGGAATATCCAGGGAAGTTATTTCAGTGGAACTGAGAAAGAAGAAAGGGATGATCACCTTATTGGGAATGTACAATAGACCTGTCAGTAGTCAGCAGGAAATTGAGAAACAAATTTGTAAGGTGATCTCAGACATCTGTAAGGATAATAGGTGGTAATGGCAGGGGTTTTTAACTTTCCAAACATAGTCTGGGACTGCATAGTGTTAAGGGTTTAGATGGAGAGGAATTTGTTAAGTATATACAAGGAAATTTTCTGATTCAATATGTGGAGGTACCTCCTACAGAAGGTGCAAAACTTGACCTACTATTGGGAAATAACGCAGGGCAGGTGACTGAGGTGTCATTGAGAGCATTTAGGGCCACCGACCATAATTCTATTAATTTTAAAATAGTGATGGAAAGATCTGAAAGATAAGCGATAAGATCTAAAAGTTAAAGTTCTAAATTGGATGTACTGTATTTGGAAAGGCAAGGATTGATTAGGGATAGTCAACATGGCTTTGTGCGTGGGAAATCATGTCTCACAAACTTGATTGAATTTTTTGAAGAAGAGTTTTTTGATGAGGGCAGAGTGGTAGATGTGATCTATATGGACTTCAGTCAGGCGTTCGACAAGGTTCCCCATGATAGACTAATTAGCAACATTAGATCTCACAGAATACATGGAGAACTAGCCATTTGTATACAGAACTGGCTCAAAGGTAGAAGACAGAGGGTAGTGGTGGAGGGTTGTTTTTCAGACTGGAGGTCTATGACCAGTGGAGTGCCACAAGGATCGATGCTGGGTCCTCTACTTTTTGTCATTTACATAAATGATTTGGATGCGAGCATAAGAGGTACAGTTAGTAAGTTTACAGATGACACCAAAATTGGAGGTGTCATGGACCGTGAAGAGGGTTACCTCAGATTACAACAGGATCTTGATCAGATGAGCCAATGGGCGGAGAAGTGACAGATGGAGTTTAATTCAGATAAATGCAAGGTGCTGCATTTTGAGAAAGCAAAACTTAGCAAGAGTTACATACTTAATGCTAAGGTCCTAGGGAGTGTTGCTGAACAAAGAGACCTTGGAGTGCAGGTTCATAGCTCCTTGAAAATGGATTCGTAAGTAGATAGGATAGTGAAAAAGGCGTTTGGCATGCTTTTCTTTATTGGTCAGAGTACTGAGTACAGGAGTTGGGAGGTCATGTTGCGGCTGTACAGGACATTGGTTTGGCCACAGTTGGAATATTGCATGCAACTCTGGTCTCCTTCCTATCGGTAGGATGTTGTGAAACTTGAAAGGGTTCAGAAAAGATTTGCAAGGATGTTGCCAGGGTTGGAGGATTTGAGCTATAGGGAGAGGCTGAACAGGCTGGGGATGTTTTCCCTGGAGCGTCGGAGGCTGACCGGTGACCTTATAGAGGTTTACAAAATTATGATGGGCATGGATAGGATAAATAGACAAAGTCTTTTCCCTGGGATCGGGGAGTCCAGAACTAGAGGGCATAGGTTTAGGGTGAGAGGGGAAAGATATAAAAGTACCTAAGGGGAAACTTTTTCACACAAAGGATGGTACGTGTATGAAATGAGCTGCCAGAGGAAGTGGTGGAGACTGGTACAATTGCAACATTGAAGAGGCATTTGGATGGGTATATGAATAGGAAGGGTTTGGTGGGATATGGGCTGGGTGCTGGCAGGGGGGTCTAGATTGGGTTGGGATATCTGGTCAGCATGGATGGATTGGACCGAAGAGTCTGTTTCCATGCTGTACATCTCTATGACTCTATGGAGGAAGGCCAATTTTGACAGTAAATTGACAAGGCAAAAGTTGATTGGGTGCGGATGTTTTTAGGTAAAGAGATTGCTGGAAAATGGAAGCCTTCAAAATGCGATGAGAGTCCAGAGGCAGTATGTTCCTATTAGGATGAAAGGCAAGGCTGGTAGTTGTAGGGAATGCTGGATGACTAGAGAAATTTGAAAATGAGATTAAGAAAAAGAAGGAAGCATATGTCAGGTATAGACAGGAGAGACTGAGTGAATCTTTAGAGTATAAAGGTAGTCGGAGTATACTTAAGAGGGAAATCAGGAGGGCAAAAAGGGGACGTGAGATAACTTTAGCAAATAGGATTAAGCAGAATCCAAAGGGATTTTAGAAATACATTAAGGACAAAAGGGTAACTCAGGAGAGAATAGGACCCCTAAAAGATCAGCAAGGCAGCCTATGTGTGGAACTGCAGAAGGTGGGGGAGATACGGGTATTTTGCATCAGTTTTTACTGTGTAGAAGAACATGGGAAATACATAATGTGGGGAAACAGATAGTGACATCTTGAAAAATGTCCATATTACAGAGGAGAAGATGCTGAATGTCTTAAAACACATAAAGGTGGATATATCCTCAAGACCTGATCAGGTATACCCTAGAACTCTATGGGATGCTGGAGAAGTGATTGCTGGGCCCCTTGCTGAGATATTTGGATAATCGATAGTCAAAGGTGGTGAGGTGCTGCAAGACTGGAGGTGCCACTGTTTAAGAAAGGTGGTAAGGAAAAGCCAGGGATCTATAGACCAATGAGCCTGACATCGGTGGTGGGCAGGTTATTGGAGGGAATCCAAGGACTGAATAGGAATAGTCAACATGGTTTTGTGCATGGAAAATCATGTCACACTAACTTCATTGCATTTTTTTTTGAAGAAGGATTGATAAGGGCAGGGCAGTGGATGTGATCTATATGGACTTCAGTAAGATATTCGACAAGGTTCCTCATGTTAGACTGGATAGCAAAGTTAGATCTCATGCAATATAGGGAGAACTAACCATTTAGATACTGTGAGATATTGTACTTTGAGATATTGTTTTATAGGCTATCTTTATTAACTCACTCAGCAGCTCACTATATTCATTAATACAAGGTTCCTGTTCATTCATTCATAACCCTTTATTAACCCATTATTTACTATAACACAGTTTACAGTCATAGAGATGTACAGCACTGAAACAGACCCTTCAGTCCAACTTGTCGATGCAGACCAGATATCCTAATCTAATCTAGTCCCACTTGCCAGCACTTGGCCCATATCCCTCTAAACCCTTCCTATTTATATACCCATCCAAATGCCTTTTAAATGTTGCCATTGTACCAGCCTACACCACTTCCTCTGGCAGCTCATTCCATACACGCACCACCCTTTGTGTGAAATGTTGCCCCTTAGGTCCCTTTTATATCTTTTCCTCTCACCCTAAACCTATGCCTTCTAGTTCTGGACTCCCTCACCACAGAAAAACGACCTTATCTATTCACCCTATCCATGTCCCTCATGATTTTATAAACCTCTATAAGGTCACCCCTCAGCCTCCGACCCTCCAGGGAACACAGCTCTCACCTATTTAGCCTCTCCCTATAACTCAAATCCTCCAACCCTGGCAACATCCTTGTAAATCTTTTCTGAACCCTTTCAAGTTTCACAACATCTTTCCGATAGGAAGATCTGAATTGCACATAATATTCCAACAGTGTCCTAACCAATGTCCTGTACAGCCGCAACATGACCTCCCAACTCCTGTACAAGACCATCCCGACCAAGTCTCCACGCAACATTACCTTTTAAATACCTTTCAACCGGACCTTTATCCCTTTTAACTGACAAAACACTATTTGCATGAACGAATGAAACTCATATTGTCAAATAGTAAATAAATCTCACCACACAGTTGGAGTAATCAATCAGTTTAATATCCTTTATTCTTTTATTACAATTTCTAACTTATTAAGAGTAAAAAGGCCAAGTGTATTTACTAACATTTACTAATTTAAAAGACAAAAGAACTAACACTTCTAATTATGCAAGCAGACCAGACATACATCGCGTTAGAAGTAGTAGCCAGCAGTTAACACGTTTTTAACATATCTCCTGTCTCCCAGGACAGAAGCCCATCAAACCTCTGTGTACTATAGATGAAAAACATAACACAATAATAATGATATGTAAGTACTGTGTATAAAGGGGGTCTTATAAGAACTATATTTTGGGATTCTATTGCCTGTTTGAACTTGTTCTGTGATTACCGAATAAAAAGGCTATTTTCGCCACTCAGTGATTTTGGTCGTTATTTGAGCATGATCCCACAATACAGAACTGGCTCGAAGGTAGAAGACTGGTGGTGGAGGGCTGCTTCTCAGACTGGAGGCCTGTGATCACGGATCAGTGCAGGGTTCACTGCTTTTCATCATTTATATAAATGACTTGGATGTGAACATAGGAGGTAAAGTTAAAATGACACTAAAATCAGAGGTATCGTGGACAGCAAAGAAGGTTACCTCAGAGTACAACAGGATCTTGATCAGTTGGGCCAATGGGCCGAGGGGTGGCAGATGGAGTTTAGTTTAGATAAATGTTATGTGCTTCATTTGGAAAGACAAATCAGGACAGGACTTATACACTTAACGGTAAGGTCCTGGGGGCGTGTTGCTGAACAAAGAGATCTTGGAATTCAGGTTCATAGTTACTTGAAAGTGGAGTCCCAGGTAGATAGGATAGTGAAGAAGGCATTTAGGATGCTTTCCTTTATTGGTTAGAGCACTGAGTATAGGGGGTAAAAACAATGACTGCAGATGCTGGAAACCAGATTCTGGATTAGTGGTGCTGGAAGAGCACAGAAGTTCAGGCAGCATCCAAGTAGCTTCTAAATCGACGTTTCGGGCAAAAGTCCTTCATCAGGAATAAAGGCAGTGAGCCTGAAGCGTGGAGAGATAAGCTAGAGGAGGGTGGGGTGGGGAGAAAGTAGCATAGAGTACAATGGGTGAGTGGGGGAGGGGATGAAGGTGATAGGTCAAGGAGGAGAGGGTGGAGTGGATAGGTGGAAAAGAAGATAGGCAGGTAGGACAGGTCCGGACAAGTCATGGGGACAGTTACTGAGCTGGAAGTTTAGAACTAGGGTGAGGTGGGGGAAGGGGAAATGAGGAAAGTGTTGAAGTCCGCTACTTTCTCCCCACCCCCACCCTCCTCTAGCTTATCTCTCCACGCTTCAGGCTCATTGCCTTTATTCCTGATGAAGGGCTTTTGCCCGAAACGTCAATTTCGAAGCTACTTGGATGCTGCCTGAACTGCTGTGCTCTTCCAGCACCACTAATCCAGAATCCACTGAGTATAGGAGTTGAGAGGTCATGTGGCGGCTGTACAGGACATTGATTAGGCTACTTTTGGAATATTGTGTGCAATTCTGGTCTCCCTCCTCAAGGAAGGATGTTGTGATACTTGAAAGGGTTCAGATAAGATTTACAGGAATGTTGCCAGGGTTGGAAGGTTTGAGCTATAGACAGAGGCTGAATGGGTTGTTTAGAGGGATATGGGCCAAATGCAAGCGAATGGAACTAGTTTAATTTGAAAAACTTGATTAGCATGGATGACCAAAGGGTCTGTTTCCGTGCTGTGTTCCATTAATTGGAAGAATTCCTACAGTGCAGGTAGAGGCCATTCGGCCCATCCAGTCTGCACTGATCTTCCAAAAACCATTCCACCCAAACCCACTCCATCACAATGTAGGCCATGTAAACCGTGGCTAAACAACATGTCCCTGGACACTGGGACATTTTAGCATGCCCAATTTATCTGCACATCTTTGGGAGGAAACTGGAGCACGTGCAGAACCAACACAGACATGGGGAGAGCGTGCAAAGCCCACAAACTCAGTAACCCAAGTCTGGACTTGAACCAGTGCTAATCACTGAACCACTGTGTCATCCAAACGTCCTGTTTAAGCCACTTTTAGAGTATTGCATTCAATTCTGGTCTCCCTGCTATTGGAAGGTGTTGTCGACCCTGAAAGGGTTCAGAAAAGATTTTCAAGGAGTTTCCTGGATTTAGAGGGTTTGAGCTATTGAGAGGAACTGAATAAGCTGAGGCTTTTTTCCCTGGTGTGTCATGGGCTGAGGAGTGACCTTATAGAGGTTTATAAATTCATGGGGGGCATGGATAGGGTAAATTAGCAAGGTCTTTTTCCTGGGGTGGGGGAGTCCACAACTAGAGGACATAGGTTTAGGGTGAGAGGGGAAAGATTTGAAAGGGACTTAAGGGGCACCTTTTTCACGCAAAAGGTGGTGCATGTATGGAATGAGCTGCCAGAGGAAGTGGTGGAGGCTGGTACAATTACAACACTTAAAAGGCATCTGGAAAGGTATATGAATAGGGTTTATAGGGATATGGGCCAAACACTGGCAAATGAGACTAGATTTATTTAGGATAACTGGTTGGCATGGTCATGTTGGACTGAATGAACTGTTTCTGTGCTGTATGTTGCTGTGAATCTATGATTCTATGACTCTCATTATGGGTGGCATGGTGGCTCAGTACTTAGCATTGCTACCTCACAGTGCCAGGGACCTTGGTTTGATTCCTGCTTTGGGCAGCTGTCTGTGTAGAGTTTGCACATTCTTCCCATGTCTGTGTGGGTTTCCTCCCACAGTCCAAAAATGTGCAGGTTAGGTGAATTGGCCATGCTAAATTGCTCATAGTGTTGGGTGCATTAGTCAGGGGTAAATATAGGGTAGGGGAATGGGTCTGGATGGGTTACTCTTTGAAGGGTTAATGTGGAATTGTTGGGCCGAAGGGACTGTTTTCATATTGTAGGGAATCTGATTTTAAAAAATGTTTTGGGTAGTGGATTAATTCATTAATAATTTTACAATGCACCATAAAACCAACTCATTGCAGACTGTAAATCCAATGAGCAATGATATCAAACAAAAAAAATCAAAGAACTGTTGGCTCAGTGGTTAGCACTGCTGCCTCACAGCATCAGGAACCCGGATTCGATTCCAGCCACGGGCGACTCCCTGTGTGGAGTTTGTACATTCTTCCCACGTCTGCATGGGTTTCCTCTGGGTGCTCCGATTTCCTCCCACAATCTCAAAGATGTGCAGGTTTGGTGAATTGGCCCATGTTAAAATGCCCAAAGCATTCAGGGATGTGTAGGTTTGGTGTATTAATCTGGGGTAAACCTAGAGCAATAGGATAGGGGAATGGGTCTGGGTGGGTTACTCTTCAGAGGGGTGGTGTGGACCGGTTGGGCCGAAGGGCCTGTTTCCACACTGTAGGGATTTTGTGATAACTGTGGATGCTGGAAATCTGAAGCAAAAACATAAATTGCTGGAAAAATTCAGCATGTCTGGCCGCATCTATGGACAAAGTTAAAAATCACACAATACCAGGTTATAGTCCAACAGGTTTATTTGGAAGTACAGCACTAATATTCAGAGCACTGCTCCTTGTAACTAGTGGGGCACTAGATACTTGATGAAGGAGCAAATACTTTGAAAGCTAGTGCTTCTGAATCATGATTTGGAGATGCTGGTGTTGGACTGGGGTGTACAAAGTTAAAAATTGCACAACACCAGGTTATAGTCCACCAGGTTTAATTGGAAGCACTAGCTTTCGGAGCGCTGCTCCATCATCAAGTGGTTGTGGAGTACACAAGTGTAAGACACAGAATTTATAGCAAAAGTTTACATTGTGATGTAACTGAAATTACACATTGAAAAAATACCTTGATTGTTTGTTAAGTCTCTCATCTGTTAGAATGACCAGGTAAAAACAATGACTGCAGATGCTGGAAACCAGATTCTGGATTAGTGGTGCTGGAAGAGCACAGCAGTTCAGGCAGCATCCAAGTAGCTCCGAAATCGACGTTTCAGGCAAAAGCCCTTCATCAGGAATAAAACCATGTTAGTTTCACTTCTTTCATGTGTAAGTTACAAATTTTGTTTAAAAGTTACATTCTCAGATTAATTGTAACAATTGGTGTCAACCCAGGTAATGTGTTGAAGGTGTTAGCCGCCTGCATGCTGCGTCTGTGCCATAATGTTTAGGTTGATTTTAATCTAATAAATGAGTGAACAGAGTCTTACATGGATTCATGCAATTTTTGAGTAAAATACAATGTAACTCTCCAAGTACAAATTCACCCCACAAACATATATGTGTATGTGTGCATGTGGGTTTGTGGGTGCATGTGAGAGTGTAGGAATGTGTGTGTGACTACAAGAGAGTGTGTTATTGTCTATGTGCATGTCTGTGTATAGGTGTGCCTATGTGTGTGTGTGTGTAGGAGTCTCTAAGTTTGTGTATAGTGCAAAGGTGGTTACCTGTAGTGTGACATGAACCCAAGGTCCTGGTTGAGGCCCTCCCTATGGGTACCAAACGTAGTACCACTTTTCGCTGCTACGTGTCCTGAAGTCCAGCTTGGAGGATGGTCACCTGAAGGTCAAAGGTCTAATGTCCTGGACCACCGTTCTCCAACTGGGACAGAACACTCCTGTCTGTTGTTTGTCGGTGTCCATTCATCCATTGCCATAGCCTCTGCTTGGTTTCACCAATGTACCATGCCTCCGGGCATCCTTGCCTGCAGCGTATGAGATAGACAACGTTGGCTGAGTTGCATGAGTACCTGCCACATACATGGTGGGAGATGTCCCCACGCGTAATGGTGGTATCCATGTCTACACTCTGACATGTCTTGTCGTGCCAACCTGACAGGGTTGTATGGAGTTGTCCTGAAAGCTGGGCAGTTTGCTACAAACAATGATCTGTTTGAGGTTTGGTGGTTGTTTAAAGGCGAGCAGTGGAGGTGTGGGGAAGGTCTTGGCGAGGGGCTCATCCTCATTGATAATGTGTTGCAGGCCATGAAGAACATGGTATAGTTTCTTGGCTCCTGGGAAATACTGGACAAGGAAGGGTACCCTGTCAGTTGCAGCTCGTGTCGGTCTCCTGAGGTCATTACGGTTCCTCGCTGTGGTACATCAGAACTGGTGGTTGATCAACATGTTAGACTATAACCTGGTATTGTGTGATTTTTAACTTTGTCCACTTCTGCCCAACACCGGCTCCTCCACATTATAGCATCTTTGGAAGCAAAAGATGTATTCTCTTCGTAGACGGTGCCAGACTTGCTGAATTTCTCCATTAAGTTCCTTTTGTTTAGTTGTGGCAATGACACCAGTTGGTGGAGCTGGTGAGACCGGCGCCCCTCCGCTGCTGTAGGCGGCGCTGCGGGAGGAGTGTGGGGAGGAGCTGAGGGTGTGCTGTGTGCGCCGGCGCAACTCCGCTGCTGTAGGCGGCGCTGCGGAAGGAGCTGAAGGTGTGCCGTGTGCGCCGGCGCCCCTCCGCTGCTGTAGGCGGCGCTGTGGGAGGAGCTGAGGGTGTGCCGTGTGCGCCGGCGCAACTCCGCTGCTGTAGGCGGCGCTGCGGAAGGAGCTGAAGGTGTGCTGTGTGCGCCGGCGCAACTCCGCTGCTGTAGGCGGCGCTGTGGGAGGAGCTGAGGGTGTGCCGTGTGCGCCGGCTCCCCTCCGCTGCTGTAGGCGGCGCTGTGGGAGGAGCTGAGGGTGTGCCGTGTGCGCCGGCGCCCCTCCGCTGCTGTAGGCGGCGCTGCGGGGGGAGCTGAAGGTGTGCTGTGTGCGCCGGCGCCCCTCCACTGCTGTAGGCGGCGCTGCGAGGGGAGCTGAGGGTGTGCTGTGTGCGCCGGCGCCCCTCCGCTGCTGTAGGCGGCGCTGCGGGGGGAGCTGAAGGTGTGCCGTGTGCACCGGCGCCCCTCCGCTGCTGTAGGCGGCGCTGCGAGGGGAGCTGAGGGTGTGCTGTGTGCGCCGGCGCCCCTCCGCTGCTGTAGGCGGCGCTGCGGGAGAAGCTGAGGGTGTGCTGTGTGCGCCGGCGCCCCTCCCATGCTGTAGGCGGCGCTGCGGGGGGAGCTGAGGGTGTGCTGTGTGCGCCGGCGCCCCTCCCATGCTGTAGGCGGCGCTGCGGGGGGAGCTGAGGGTGTGCTGTGTGCGCCGGCGCCCCTCCGCTGCTGTAGGCGGCGCTGTGGGAGGAGCTGAGGGTGTGCCGTGTGCGCCGGCGCCCCTCCGCTGCTGTAGGCGGAGCTGCGGGGGGAGCTGAGGGTGTGCTGTGTGCGCCGGCGCCCCTCCGCTGCTGTAGGCGGCGCTGCGGGGGGAGCTGAGGGTGTGCCGTGTGCGCCGGCGCCCCTCCGCTGCTGTAGGCGGCGCTGCGGGAGGAGCTGAGGGTGTGCTGTGTGCGCCGGCGCCCCTCCGCTGCTGTAGGCGGCGCTGCGGGGGGAGCTGAGGGTGTGCTGTGTGCGCCGGCGCCCCTCCGCTGCTGTAGGCGGCGCTGCGGGAGAAGCTGAGGGTGTGCCGTGTGCGCCGGCGCCCCTCCGCTGCTGTAGGCGGCGCTGCGGGGGGAGCTGAGGGTGTGCTGTGTGCGCCGGCGCCCCTCCGCTGCTGTAGGCGGCGCTGCGGGAGAAGCTGAGGGTGTGCTGTGTGCGCCGGCGCCCCTCCGCTGCTGTAGGCGGCGCTGCGGGGAGAGCTGAGGGTGTGCTGTGTGCGCCGGCGCCCCTCCGCTGCTGTAGGCGGCGCTGCGGGGGGAGCTGAGGGTGTGCTGTGTGCGCCGGCGCCCCTCCGCTGCTGTAGGCGGCGCTGCGGGGGGAGCTGAGGGTGTGCTGTGTGCGCCGGCGCCCCTCCGCTGCTGTAGGCGGCGCTGTGGGAGGAGCTGAGGGTGTGCTGTGTGCGCCGGCGGTGTCCACCTGCCGGAATCATTTGAAGTGAGAGACGGAGCGGGTGAGACGATGCCGCTGGAGAACCTGGAGGATGAGGGCCTGCCCAAAAACCCGAACCTCGGCATTGCTCAGGCCAAGTTCTTGCTGACTTTGGACGGACACAAAAATGACCCGAAGATGCGGAGCGAGCTGATGGATTCGGTGAAGGAGAACAGTGAGTGACGGCGGGGATTCGCACAGTCACTGAGGCCCGAGGAGGAGGAGCCAGGCGCCGCTTGTCGGCCCAGCCTTCAAGGCCAGGCCTACTACCCAGGCCCCGGCTTGCCGGGCTCGCTGCAACCGCGCGATCTCACTTCCCATCGCCACCAGTTCCTGACGGCTGGTTTTAAAGCAGGCCTGAAGTCAGGATGGCGGCGGACAGTGAGCGGCCCTGACTCCCCCGTGTCCACCCCTCCCTCCCTCTCTCTCTCTCTCCCTCTCTCCCTCTCCCTCTCCTCTCTCTCTCTCCCTCTCCTCTCTCTCTCTCCCTCTCCTCTCTCTCCCTCTCCAGTCCCCTTTACCTCGTTACCGAGAACCACCTTTGCTGTTAGTCTGGACCTTTACGTTTTTGGAGCTGGCGTCTGTTTCATGTCTTTCGCTCTTGAGGAAACATTTTTGCCTTCGGTTGCCGGTTCGTTAATCGCACCAAAGTCCTGGCTTTGAGATCTGCAGCGCCTACTTTTGTTTGTTTCAGGGCCAAGCTGCAGAAAGATCCTCAAAGCTACATCCAATCCGAAAAGTTAAATGCCATATTTTGCGATGTTACCTTCCAACTGCAGCCATGTGCCCTGTGTGTGTTTTTATTGTGTCTCCCTAAGCTGTGTAAAAAGCATATCATTGTATTTTGTGTTTTGATTGTAGACTAAGACTTTTTTTAAAACTGCTTTAAAGCCAAGGAAGGAAGTGCTGCATTTTTAAAAGCAAGACACTTAAACTAATTGTGGTGTTTTGGCTGCTGGTTTGTTAAATGGGGAGATGTTTTCAGAAGGCACTGAGATGTGTATGCGGTCTGTGTTTTAGCTGGCAACAAGTAGTTGATTGATTTTGTTTAAAATCACACAACACCAGGTTATAGTCCACCAGGTTTAATTGGAAGCACACTCGTAACACAGAATTTATAGCAAAAATTTGCAGTGTGATGTAAATGAAATTATACATTGAAGAATTGATTGTCTGTTAAACCTTTCATCTGTTAGAATACAGTGATAGTTTCACTTCTTTTATGTGTAAATCACAAAAGCCTTTTTTTTAAAAGTTGCATTCTCAGGTTAGCTGTTAACAATGGTGATAGCTAGACAATATGTTTATTCCTGATGAAGGGCTTTTGCCCGAAACGTCAATTTCGCTGCTCGTTGGATGCTGCCTGAACTGCTGTGCTCTTCCAGCACCACTAATCTAATATATTGAAGGTGTTAGCCCCCTGTGTTCTCAGTCTATGACCTGATGTTTAGATTGATTCTAATCTAAAAAGTGAGATAAGAGTTTTGCATAAATTCACGCAGTTTTTGAGCTCAGAGTTCTACATGAATGTATGCCGTTTTTGAGCAAAGTGCAATGTAACTCTGCAAGTACAAAAAAATTCACCACACACAATATGTGTGCATGTGGGTCTTTGTCTGTCTGTATGTGTGTGTGTCTGTCTGGGGTGGGGGTTGTGAGTGTGATAAAGTGTGTGTGTGTGTGTGTGTGTGTAGGTAGTGAGTGCAGAGTGTGTTAAGTCTGTGAGGGGGTGCATGTGTAGGAGTGTGTGTGTCTATAAGGGTGTGTGTGGGTGTCTCTGCGCGTCTGTGTGTACCTCTGGATGTGTGTGGGTGTAGGAATAACTGTATGTGTGTGTGTGTGTATTGTGCAATGGTGATCACCTGTAATGTGACATGAACCCAAGGTCCTGGTTGAGGCCCTCCCTATGGTAACCGAACTTAGCTATCAGCCTCTGCTTGGCCACTTTCCTCTGCTGCCTGTCCCGAAGTCCACCTTGGAGGATGGTCACCCGAAGGTCCGAGGGTGAATGTCCTGGACCACTGAAGTGTTCCCCAACAGGGAGGGAACCCTCCTGTCTGTTGATTGTTGTGCGGTGCCCATTCATCTGTTGTCGTAGCCTTTGCTCGGTTTCCCCAATGTACTATGCCTCCGGGCATCCTTGCCTGCAACATATAAGATAGACAACGTTGGCTGAGTCACATGAGTACCTGCCATGTACAAGGTGGGAGGTGTCCCCACGCGTAATAGTGGTATCTATGTCCACAATCTGACACACCCTGCAGCATCCACCATGACAGGGTTGTATGGAGTTGTCCTGAGAGCCGGGCAGTTTGCTATGAACAATGATCTGTTTGAGGTTTGGCGGTTGTTTAAAGGCAAATAGTGGAGGTGCGGGGAAGGTCTTGGTGAGGTGTTCATCCTCATTGATAATGTGTTGCAGGTCACAAAGAACATGGCATAATTTTTCAGCCCCTGGGAAGTACTGAACAACGAAGGGTACCCTGTCAGTTGCAGCCCGTGTCTGTCTCCTGAGGCGGTCATTACGGTTCCTTGCTGTGGTACGTCGGAACTGGCAGTCAATGAGTTGAACATCGTACCCCGTTCTTGTGAGGGCATCCTTGAGTACTTCCAGGTGTCCGTCATGTTCATAGTACTCAAGATAGACAAAGACCCACATGCACACATATGTTTTGTGGAGTGAATTGTTTTGTACTTTCAGAGTTACATTGCACTTTGCTCAAAAACTGCATACATTCATGTAGAACTCTGAGCTCAAAAACTGCATGAATTTATGCAAAACTCTATTATCTCACTTTTTAGATTAGAATCAATCTAAACATCAGGTCATAGACAGAGAACACAGGGGGCTAACACCTTCAACGTATTGTCTACCTATCACCATTGTTAACAGCTAACCCGAGAATGCAACTTTAAAAAAAAGGGTTTTGTGATTTACACATGAAAGAAGTGAAACTATCACTGTATTCTAACAGATGAAAGGCTAAACAGACAATCAATTTTTCAATGTATAATTTCAGTTGCATCACACTGCAAATTTTTGCTATAAATTCTGTGTTACGCTCGAGTCCTCCACAACCACCTGATGAAGGAGCGTCGCTCCGAAAGGTAGTGTGCTTCCAATTAAACCTGTTGGACTATAACCTGGTGTTGTGTGATTTTTAACTTTGTACACCCCAGTCCAACACCGGCATCTCCAAATCTTGATTGATTTGTGCAATTCTGATTGCAGTGACCATCAGCCTGATGACAACTGTTTGGTTCATCAGTAGCTGAACAGATTGTGGATGTGAGCAATACAGTGAGAACACTGCCATTTTTAAAAATTGTATCAGTTGCTGTGTGTTGTCTTTAACCCATAACTAAGAGATTTAATTAGCGTACCCTGTACCTCCTGTGAACAAGTGAAAGAACTTTGAGAAAGAAGATCAAAGAATAGCGTGTCTTGGTGATCAAAGAGAACATCTTAATGAACTGTGGACTGGTGGTAGTGAACTGTGGTTCCCAGTTTTTTTTTCTCCCCTCCATAATACCATTTTGTTTTTGTTTGACTGTTTCTGTTTGTATGTGTTTTTTCTTTCTGTATATGTGTGAAAAGGTTTTAGAAGCTTTTAATCCAGCTTTATCTAGTAGCTCCACATTTTGATAGTTCACAGCTGTTCTCTTATGATTAGAATTTATTTTCTTTCACTAAATAGTTCCTGCTCTTTTGTTAGCTTGATTCTACTGTAAATTGGGAAGTTAGCATACCTTTATTAAATCATGAGCTTGGGATGATGCCCAAGAGTCACGGACTCTACTCCGTGCACTTGCCCAAATGGGTCACAATACAAATTAGAGAATGATATTGTCAGGAACTCAGGATACTAGTGAGTTGATAGCATTGACATCCTGTCATTCATGAGGAACCTTCAATGATGCATAGAACATAGAAAAATACAGCGCAGTACAGGCCCTTCGGCCCTCTGTTGCGCCGACCGAAGCCTACCTAACCTACACTAGCCCAATAACCTCCATATGCTTGGCCAATGCCTGCTTAAATGCCCATAAAGAGGGAGAGTCCACCACTGCTACTGGCAGGGCATTCCATGAACTCACAACCCGCTGAGTAAAAAATCTACCCCTAACATCTGTCCTATACCTACCACCCCTTAATTTAAAGCTGTGTCCCCGAGTAACAGCTGACTTCATTAGTGGAAAAAGGTTCTCACTGTCAACCCTATCTAAACCCCTAATCATCTTGTACACCTCTATCAAATCTCCCCTAAACCTTCTTTTCTCCAATGAGAAAAGCCCCAATTGCCTCAGCCTTTCCTCATACGATCTTCCTACCATGCCAGGCAACATCCTGCACTCGTTCCAATGCCTCCACATCCTTCCTATAATATGGCGACCAAAACTGCACACAATACTCTAGATGAGGCCGCACCAGAGTCTTATACAACTGCAACATGACCTCAGGACTCCAGAATTCAATTCCTCTACCAATAAAGCCCAGTACACCATATGCCTTCTTCACAGCACTATTTACCTGGGTGGCAACTTTCAAAGATCTGTGTACATGGACACCAAGATCCCTCTGCTCATCTACACTACCAAGTAGTCTACCATTAGCCCAGTAATCCATCTTCTTGTTACTCCTACCAAAGTGAATGACTTCACACTTAGCTACATTGAATTCCGTTTGCCACCTTACTGCCCAGCTCTGCAACTTATCTATATCCCGCTGTAACCTGCCACATCCTCCTTCGCTGTCCACAACTCCACCGACTTTCGTGTCATCCGCAAACTTGCTCACCCAGCCTTCAAGCCCCTCCAGGTCATTTACAAAAATGACAAACAGCAATGGTCCCAAAACAGATCCTTCTGGAACACCGCTAGTAACTGCGCTCCAAGATGAACCTATACCATCAACTACTACCCTCTGTTTCCTTCCAGCCAGCCAATTCCTAATCCAAACCTCTAATGCACCCTCAATGCCATACCTCCGTAGTTTTTGCATTAGCCTGCCATGGGGTACCTTATCGAACGCCTTGCTAAAATCCATATACACCACATCTACTGCTTTACCCTCGTCCACTTCCTTGGTCACCGTCTCAAAGAATTCAATAAGGTTTGTGAGGCACGACCTGCCCTTCACAAAACCATGCTGACTATCCTTGATCACATTATTCCTATCCAGATGTTCATAAATCCTATCCCTTACAATTCTCTCTAAGACTTTGCCCACAACAGAAGTGAGACTGACTGGCCTATAGTTACTCGGGCTATCCCTGCTCCCCTTCTTGAACAAGGGGACCACATTCGCTATCCTCCAGTCTTCTGGCACTATTCCCGTAGACAACGATGACATAAAAATCAAGGCCAGTGGCTCTGCTATCTCCTCCCTAGCTTCTCAGAGGATCCTAGGATAAATGCCATCAGGCCCAGGGGACTTATCTATTTTCATCCTTTCCAGAATTTTCAACACCTCTTCCCTACATACCTCAAAGCCGTCCATTCTAATTAATTGTGACTCAGTATTCACATTGGCAACAATGTCCTGTTCCTGAGTGAATACTGACGAAAAGTATTGATTTTAGTGTCTCACCGATCTCCTCCGCCTCCACACACAACTTCCCACTACTATCCTTGACTGGACCGATACCTACCCTAGTCATCCTTTTCTTCCTGACATACCTATAGAAAGCCTTTGGGTTTTCCCTAATCCTACCAACTAAGGACTTTTCATGTCCCCTTCTCGCTGCTCTTAGCTCTCTCTTTAGATCCTTCCTGGCTACCTTAACTCTCAATCGCCCCAACTGAACCTTCACGCCTCATCTTTACATAGGCCGCCCTCTTCCCTTTCACAAGGGATTCCAATTCCTTGTTAAACCACAGCTCCCTCACAAGACCCTTTACTACCTGCCTGACTGGTACATACTTATCATGGATACCCATTAGCTGTTCCTTGAACAATCTCCACATATCATTTGTGTTTTTCCCTTGAAGCCTATTTTTCCAATCCACGCATCCTAAGTCATGCCTCACCGCATCATAATTTCCCTGCCCCCAGCTATAACTGTTGGCCTGCAGTGCACACTTATCCTTCTCCATCACTAGAGTAAAAGCCACCGAATTGTGGTCACTGTCCCTGAAGTGCTCACCTACCTCCTAAGTCTAACACCTGGCCTGGTTCGTTACCTAGAACCAAATCCAGTATAGCCTCACCTCTTGTTGGCCTGTCTACATATTGTGTCAGGAAACCCTCCTGCACACATTGGACAAACACCGACCCATCTAACGAACTCGAGCTATAGCTTTCCCAGTCAATATCTGGGAAGTTAAAGTCCCCCATAACAACAACCCTGCTACTTTCACTCTTCTCCTGAATCATCCTCGCAATACTTTCCTCTAATTCTCTCGGACTATTAGGAGGCCTGTAGAAAACTCCAAACAGGTTGACCTCACCTTTCCTATTTCTAACCTCCGCCCAAACTACCTCAGATGGCAAGTCTTCCTCCATCACCCTTTCTACTGCTGTAATACTATCCTTGACAAGCAATGCCACACCTTCCCCTCTTTTACCCCCATCTCTGACCCTACTAAAACATTTAAACCCTGGAACCTGCAACAGCCATTCCTGTCCCTGTTCTACCCACGTCTCTGTAATGGCCACAACATCGAAGTCCCAGGTACCAACCCATGCTGCAAGCTCACCTACCTTATTTCTTATACTTCTGGCATTGAAGTATACACACTTCAAGCCACCTTCCTGTTTACAGGCACCCTCCTTCTAGATCGATGCCATGTTCCTAACCTCCTTACACTCAAGGTCCTGTACCCTAAAGCTACACTCCAGGTTCCCATGCCCCTGCAGAGTTAGTTTAAACCCTCCCAAAGAGTACTAGCAAACCTCCCCCCGAGGATACTGGTGCCCCTCAGGTTCAGGTGTAGACCATCCTGTTTATAGGGGTCCCACCTTCCCCAGAAAGAACCCCAGTTATCCAAATACCAGAATCCCTCCCTCCTGCACCACCCCTGTAGCCACGCATTTAACTCTTCTCTCTCCCTATTCCTCGACTCTCTATCACGTGGCACAGGTAACAAACCAGAGACAGCAACTCTGTTCGTTCTAGCTCTGAGCTTCCAACCTAGCTCCCTGAAAGCTTGTCTAACATCCTCACCCCTCTTCCTACCTATGTCGTTGGTGCCAACGTGGACCACGATCTGGGGCTGCTCCCCCTCCCCCTTAAGGACCCGGAAAACACGATCAGAGACGTCACATACCCTTGCACCTGGGAGCCTACATATGCACTGTCCTATAAAGTAGGTTTACATTTTGGCAAGTTTGACTTCAGAGGGTGATAAATGCAAAGAATTTGGATCTTTTGGCCAAAGGTTTGGGGTTGACTTTTGTTTTTACAACATTGACTGTTACTCAAATGGATAATATATGGTTTTAGTCTGTGTCCATACAGCAGTGTGAAGATGAATATGACATTCCTAAATTCCAGTGCCTTGGGTTTTGTTTTTTAGATATGGCACCATACTATGAACAGCTTTGTAAAGATGTCGGGTGGTCAATTGACACAGACTTGTTGAGCAAAATGAAAAAGGCAAATGAGGAAGAACTAAAACGTCTGGATGATGTCCTGGAGGATGCAGAAAAGAACCTTGGGGAAAGTGAAATCAGAGATGCTATGATGGCTAAGGCTGAGTATCTATGCAGAATTGGTGACAAAGTAAGAATCTATGTCGTATACCTTGCACTGTTCTGTTATTTTAGTAGTTTGCATTGATGTCATTTGAAAGCAAATAATATGTATACATTAATCAGCTATAGAAACTAATCACTTAGTCCCAGTCACCCAATTAAGGTGACATGGGGTAAAGTTGGAAAATTCATTAAATCTGGTATTGGCTAGGTTAACTTTTTAATTAACATGAAATTTAAGAATGTAAAAGATTCTATTAGTTAAGAATTTTTTTTTTGTTCAGTACATGATGTTTTTTGGGTTAAACTTAAGTGGTGAAACATAGAATATAAATATCCACCATTTTGACAGAGTACAAAAGATAAAAGACTAGTGACTCAATCAAATTGATTTTTCTGGTGACCCTTTTTTTGAGTTCTCTGCCCAAGGACAAGTCCGTCTCAGTGTTAGAGCTTCCACAACACGTAGAGCAAGGAGACAGGTCCTGGAACCACTTCAGCTGCATTATGCTGTTGGGATGAATCTGAACCACACCTGCTGTTCATCTAATTGAATCAAAACCCACCTTCCCCAAGGAGTCCAACAAAATATTCCAGCATTTGTGATGTAATCCAGAGCTATCAGTCGAGAAGGTGGAAGAAGCTCCAATTTCCTTCCATCATATGGCTGACCAGCAATCTCTTCAATTCCTCCAACTGCCATTGGAAGGTTGATAATCAACCTATTTGCCCATGTTATAAACGCATTCCTTGGTCATCAAGTCCATGACATTTCATCCACTTTCTAATTGTATGTTGCAGAATTTTTAATGTAAAATAATTTTGGAAACTAATGTTATAAAATCAGGCACTTTTTGGTATATATAGTGTATACTGAAGCTCTGAATCTTTGACAGGTACAGAAAGTTTGAATTGCTGGTATATGAAAAAGAACGGCTCAGAGGGATATTGACCTAATGCTGGCAAATGAGACTAGATTGGGTTGGTGTGGACTTGTTGGGCTGAATGGTCTGTTTCCACACTGTAGTGAATCTAATTTAATCTGTATTTAGCTTTACACATGCCTAGCCATTTATTATCTGAACAAAAGCAAGTGCAATGTTTCATAGTAAAAGAATTGGAATAAAACCAATAAATAACCATGAGATGTGTATTTTCCTTTTGAAACTTGTAAAAGAGTTTTCAGTTTAGCTTGATGTTTTGTGAGTAACAGCATCTATTCTCTGACCGTAGTCTCCCATATTTCCATTTTGGACTCTCCACTAGTCTGCTTTGTAGAAGTAATTCCAACGCCATGCCTCAGAAAGGTACGGTGATGCTGTAAAAATGCCTCTCCAATCTAGAACACAGGGCGGCAGTTATGGAATGAGGACTAAACTGTTCATGACAGAGATTAGCATTTTCTTTATTAAATGGACTGTGCATCTTTTCAATTTTCTAAGCCAGATAACTATGGCTGATCAATTATTTAAAATATTCAGGATAGAGTCACCGAGACATACAGCACGCAAACAGACTCTTTGGTCCAACTCATCCATGCAGACCAGATATCCTCACCTAATCTAGTCGTATTTGCCAGCACCTGACCCATATCCCTCTAAACCCTTCCTATTCATGTACCCATCCAGATGCTTTTTAAATGCTGCCATTGTACCAGCCTCCACCACTTCCTCTGGCAGCTCATTACATACACACACCACTCTTTGTGTGAAATGTTGTCCCTTTTATATCTTTTCCTCTCACCATAAACCTATGCCCTCCAGTTCTGGGCTCCCCCACCCCAGAAAATAGGTCTTGTCTGTTCATCCTATGCATACCCCTCATGATTTTATAAACCTCTATAAGGTCACCCCTCAGCCTGCAACACTCCAGCCTATTCAGTCTCTCCCTCGAGCTCAAATCCTCCAACCCTGGCAACGTGCTAGTAAATCTTTTCTGAATCCTTTCAAGTTTCCGAAAGGAAGGACACCAGAATTGCAAGCAATATTCCAAAAGTGGCCAAACCAATGTCCTGTACAGCTGCAATGTGACCTCCCAACTCCTATACTTAATGCTCTGACCAATAAAGGAAAGCGTACCAAACGCCGTCCTCACTATCCTATCCACTTGCGACTCTACTTTCAACGAGCTATAAACCTGCACTCCAAGGTCTCCTTGGTCAACAACGCTCCCTAGGACCTTACCATTAAGTGTAGTGCTGGAAATGCACAGCAGGTCAGGCAGCATCTGAGGAGCAGGAGAATCGACATTTCGGGCAAAAGCCCTTAATCAGGAGGGCTTCATTCCTGATGAAGGACCTCACGTTTATCTAAATTAAGCTCCGTTTGCCACTTCTCAGCCCATTGGCCCATCTGATCAAGATCCTGTAGTAATCTGAGGTAACCTTCGCTATCCACTACATCTCCAATTTTGGTGTCATCTGCAAACTTATTAATTATACCTCTTATGCTCACAATCAAATCTTTTATATAAATGATGAAAAGTAGTGCACCCAGCAACAATCATTGTAGAGCTCCACTGGTCACAGGCCTCCAGTCTGAAAAGCAACCCTCCCACCACCACCCTCTGTTTTCTACCTTTGAGCCAGTTCTGTATCCAAATGGCTAGTCCTCCCTGTATTCCATGACACCTAGCATTGCTGACCAGTCTCCCATGGGGAACCTTGTCGAACGCCTTACTGAAATCCTTATAGATCACGTCCACCGCTCTGTCCTCATCAATCCTCTTTTTCCTTCAAAAAACTCAATCAAATTTGTGAGCCATGATTTCCCACATACAAAGCCATGCTGACTATTCCTAATCAGTCCTTTCCTATCCAAATACATGTAAACCATGTCCCTCAGGATTCCCTACAACAACTTGTCCACCACTGACATCCAGGCTCACTGGTCTATAGTTCCCTGGCTTTTCCTAACCACTTTTCTTAAATAGTGGTACCATGTTAGCTAACCTCCAGTATTCTGGCACTTCACCTGTGACTATTGAGACAAATATCTCAGCAAGGAGCCCAGAAATTACTTCCCTAGCTTCACACAGAGTTCTAAGGTCCACCTGATCAGGTCCTGGGGATTTATCCACTTTTATGTGTTTCAAGACATCCAGCACTTCCTCATCTGTAAGATGGACATTTTTTAAGATGTCACTATCTGCTTCCCTGCATTCTATATCTTTCATTTCCTTCTCCACAGTAAACACTGATGCAAAATGCTCGTTTAGTATCTTCCCCCATCACCACACATTGGCTGCCTTGCTGATCTTTGAGGGACCCCATTCTCTCCTTAGTTACCCTTTTGTCCTTAATGTTTTTGTGGAATCCATTTGGATTCTCCTTAACTGCATTTGCCAAAGCTATCTCATGTCCCCAAATTGCCCTCCTGATTTCCCTCATAAGTATATGCCTACTGTCTTTATACTGTTTTAAGGATTATCTCAATCTCCCGTCTATAGCTGACATATATGCTTGCTTCTTTTTCTTAACCAAACCTCTCATTACAGAGGTGGCTAGATTTTTGGATACTGAGGGATATAGGATAGTGCAGGAAGTTGGAATTGGAAGATCTGTCATAGTCTTACTGAATGATGGTAAATGCTTGATGGACTAAGCGGTCTAACTCACCACATGTTTTTCATGGTTCTGTAATACCAATGAGCAAGTGGATCTGAAGCTCCTGGGCAGGACAGTTCACATGATTCATACTTGCAAGTGCCATTGAATATTTGATACTTGGGTGATTAAAATTAATCAGCGAAGTGTTACTGAAATTGTGGTGTAGTAGGGCTTAGTGCTGCATCCACTGTTTGTCATTTATATAAATGATTTGGATGAGAATTTAGGAGACATGGTTAGTAAGTTTGTGGCTGACACCATGATTGCTGGTATAGTAGGCTGTGAATAAGGTTATTTAAGATTACAAAGGGATCTTGATCAGTTGCACCAATGGACTGAGGAGTGGTAGATGAAGTTTAATTTGGATAAATGCGAGGTGTTTCATTTTGGGAAGATGTACAGGTTATACCATTAATGGTAGGACCCTGGATAGTGTTACTGAACACTGAGACCTAGGTGTTCAGATACATATTTCTGTGAAAGTTGTCACAGGCAAGCAGGGTGGTTGAGAAGGCGTTTAGCATGTTTACTTTCATTGCTCAGATCATTGAGTATCGGACTTGAGATGTCATGTTGTGGTTATACTGGATGTTGGAGAGGCCACTTTTGTGCAGTTCTGGTCGTACTGCTATGGGAAGCATATTATTAAATTGGAGAGGGTTCAGAAAAGATTTACCAAGATGTTGCTAGGACTGGAGAATTTGAGTTATAAGGAGAATCTGGATAGGCTTGGAATATTTTTCATTTGAGGGTAAGAAGTTGAGGGGTGACCTTTAGAGGTTTATAAAATCATGAGGGGCATAGATAAGGTGAATAGCAGAGGACCTTTCCCTGGGGTAGAGGAGTTCAAAACTAGAGGGCATGGGTTTAAAGTGAGAGGGGGAGGACTTAAAAGGATCGAAGGGGCAACATTTTCTTGCATGTATGGGACGAGCTGCCAGAGGAAATGGTGAAGATGGGTACAGTTATAACATTTCAAAGGCATGTGGATGGGTACATGAATAGGAAAGGTTTATAGGGATATGGGCCAAATGCTGGCAAATGGGTTTAGGATATTTGGTTGGCAAGGACAAGTCAGATCGAAGGCCCTGTTTCTGTGCTGCATAACTCTGACTATGATACCTCCAGCATGTCTTGTCCTTTTTTATAAAAACATTTTGGACTTAGTAGATCTTAAAGCAAAATAATTTAATGTACTCTTACAACCAACAATCTGGAAAAATATTTTGTTTTGAATGAATATCACATTTGAAGTTTGGAACGTTTTTCCACACATGACAATGAGCATGGGATAATTTTTTAAACTCCTAACTAGGAATAATTTATTTTTGGTAATCCAAGGTAATACGTGGTCTGGGGCATAGGTGGATAGAAGTTGCCTGTCAGGCATGATCTCATGGAACGGTGAAACAGGCTCAAGGGGTTAACTGGCCTACCTCTTCATTTCTGGTATATGCCAAAAACCAAGTTGGTGATGGATAGAACTGAAACCAATCGTTAAACCCTTTTTAAAGCATTTATTTTCAGAGTTATCTATTGCCAACAAGGGCCTTCTAACTCAATAGCCACTGTTTGTTTTGTACAGACTCAAGTAATCCCAATAGATACTCATCTCTGGCATACAAATTAATACAATTAACCAAATCTTCCTCCTTGCCATGCACTTTTATATTTGCAGCTAAAATTCCAATAATAACTAACTCAAAGGCATCCATATTCTGTATGAAGCAATTTGTATATTGTGATGTATGTTTCGGTAATCTTTAAAAATTTGAGCATCCATTTCATTTTATAAAATATACAGTTACCTGTTCCTTTTTTAAACCTCATATGTTCTACTTAATCCTAGGTATATATCCTAATTATTTCACAATATGTAAAAATGCAAAATTAAAAGTGCAAGGAATCTGTGATTTGTAACTTCCTGGTGTGATTGATTACTTATCTTAGTTGATGACATGCCTATTGCTGGAAATCTGAAGGTCCTCTTGACTTGACCCAGAAGCCAGCTGGCATTAGGTGAGTGAAAGTATGTGCCACTGAGTTTGTGATCTTTGTGGGCATCTTTCTTTGAAGTCAGCAGTTGTGACTGGTAGAACCTCAATTTTGTTTCCTAGTCCTCCTATATGTTCACCAGATGAGAGTGGATGCTTCAGTTTGCAACTCTGAAATTTCTGGAAGTATTGGTATTAAACTATACATTATCATGTAAACTCCAAGTATATGAATTAAGAGCAGGTGATAAAGTGATCACTGACTTATCTTTTTGTAATATGATCTAATTATTCTGTGCTCTCTAATCATGCTTCACTTGAAGATTACAATTGATTTTTGCTTTCCTAAGTGGTACCACAAGAGATTGAGAAGTCACACTTGGATTTTATGTCATTAATAGTTAATAGCACATTTTGTGGCAATTTGTAAAGCAGATTTGCTTGGAGAATAGGTAGGTATAACAGTATTATCACTGATAGGAAGACTAACATGACCAATTTACATATTCTGTTTTAAATGTGCATTGGAGTTTATAATGGGACATGATTGTAAGGAAAATGACAGCAGGAAGTAAGGATTTTTTTTGAGTGCAAGTGTGTGCAGTGAATAGCAAGATGTAATGTGCCATCAATATTTAATC
This sequence comes from Chiloscyllium punctatum, assembly GCF_047496795.1. Classification (NCBI taxonomy): domain Eukaryota; kingdom Metazoa; phylum Chordata; class Chondrichthyes; order Orectolobiformes; family Hemiscylliidae; genus Chiloscyllium; species Chiloscyllium punctatum. The sequence goes on along the minus strand of NC_092750.1, from coordinate 42,543,379 downwards.
TACAAATGCAGTTATTTCAAAGATTGAAATCTTTGTTTAACTGCTTGCATATTTGGGGTTGACCTTCATGTGGATCCAGTTCAGTTGAATGATGGTACATTTACCAGTTTAAAGGAATTAATCGATGATAATCAGTAACTAATTAATATTCTTTAGCAACAATATTAAATGTGTTCATTGTGTGACATGGCATGGTACTTTTCTGAATCACTTCACCTCTGTAATTAAAATGTTTTGTTTTTAAGGAAGGTGCTTTGACAGCTTTTCGGAAAACATATGATAAAACTGTGGCTCTGGGACATCGTCTCGACATTGTATTTTACCTGTTAAGAATTGGCTTATTTTATATGGATAATGATCTGATTACACGTAACATTGAGAAGGCAAAAAGGTACTGTCACATTTCATTTGTGTGCATCTGTTCATTTTGTTTTGATATGTGAATTGTGTAACATGCACTCTCATATTTTGGAATGAAACCTTAAATTTGATAACTCCGTTCTTCTCAAAACATAATCAGGTATAGTATTGTCAAATATTCCTACAAATCAGTTACTCTTGACTGCTTCTTTATAATTAACTTTGAATTTGAGGTCGAGTAGCTACGCGCATTACACAATGCATTTGCTTGGCATCTTGAAACTTAACCTTTTGAATATATGTATCATTTCTTTGCTGTAGTATTATAGTGTTTTCATGCAGTTTCAAATTTAGTTAATATCAGTAGCATTGTAGTGTTTGTGAATCTAATAGTGAACTGTGTCCTGAATGTGCTGTTCATATGGTGGCTGAAAATTTATGGCAGAACTATTGATTTTAAATGATATTGGAGTCAACAGAACCTCAAGGGTTTGAGACATAATTCAGACTTCTAATATATAAATTGAGATGTTGATTACTGACCATGTTTACCTGAGATCCTGATGTGACTGGGATGACTCGCAGTTACTTGTTATAATACTGGCATTGGAAAACGTATGCTTAAAAATTGCTGGCAGAAGTGACAAAAATAGTAATAAGGCTATAGAATATTAAATTGAATTTTAAAAGCAAATTTATTTTCTGTGTGGGTTCTCTTGCAGTTTGATTGAAGAAGGTGGTGACTGGGATAGAAGGAATCGTCTCAAAGTTTATCAAGGGATGTATTGTGTGGCAATTCGAGATTTCAAGCAGGCTGCAGAGCTTTTCTTAGATACTGTCTCTACGTTCACATCCTATGAACTCATGGATTATAAAACCTTTGTAACTTATACTGTTTATGTCAGCATGATTGCACTAGATCGGCCTGACCTTCGTGAAAAGGTAAGCAAAGTAATTGTAAAATAATTCTGGAACAAGTACACTGGCTTGGTGTATCTCCATAGACATGGAAAATTGAAACACTTTCATTTGTTTGTGTACTGTAAATTTTTTTAACATATGATCTTTTGAACTCCTGCCATTAATGTTTTACTCGCTTGCAGAACTTCTGTCCTTAACTTCAAGGCATTGCCTATCTGAAATTATCCTCCGATTTAACACCGGTATTATAATGGAAAAATGTACTGCACTGTTGTGCTAGGCACACTCCCAAATCCAAGTATTACAACCTGGTACAAACTGTGTATTGTTGATACCGGTAGGAACAGTCCCCCCTTTTTTGTTGGGCTCTTTTATAATGAATGCCAACTGGATTCAGTACAGAAGAGTTGGGCCTGTTTCCGTGTTGTGTGACTCCGCGTAAAACTATTTTTCTATTTAATCATTTACATTGTTTCCCATGACAAACTTCAATTTCTTTTGTCTTGAGATTTTTAAAAATGCATTCACAGGATGAGGGGGGTTGCTGGCTAGGCCAGTATTTATTGCCTATCCCTAATTGCCCAGAAGGCAATAAGGACTCAGTGATATTGCTGTGGGTCAGGAGTCTGGACCCAAAAGGACATCAGTGAACTGGATCGGCTTTTTCCAGGCAATCCACAATGATTTCATTGTCATCATTAGACTCTTAATTCCAGATTTTAATCAGAATTAAATTCCACCATGTGCTGTGGTGGGATTCAAACCCATGTCACCGGAATATTACTTGGGTCTCTGGATTAACAGACCAGTGGTAATGCCACTAGACCATCGCCTCTCCCAAGTCAAGCCATAGCGAGGCTAAAATTCCAGATTGGACTGAATGAGCAGACAGCATGAGGAGAAATGTTTTATTCTTGCATGATTTTGAAAAAAGGTTAGGAAACCTATTTTTACTGCACTTTGAAAAGAGTGTTGCGGTATTAGTTTATACTTGGCAATTATTATTTGACACATGGAATTTGATAGGGAAGAGTATTTAAATTGTGTTTTCTTTTATTTGGGTCTGGATGAAAGTTGACTTAAAACAGATTTCTTTGTTGCTGGTGCTTAAGTTTGTTATTCTCTTCGGGATTGCTTCATTGAAGCTGCAGCCCTCAGCAAAACTGGTAAAACAGATGATATATTTGTCACATACAAACGGTTATATTCAGATTGTAGACAAAGCAAAAATTACTTTGTGCAAAGTATATTCACTTGAGTGTCTTATATACACTATAGAATGTAAGGTCAGTCTGGGTTTCTAGAATTACTGTGTACTCGGCATGCCTCAATATATGATGTGCTCTAATCTTTCGCAAGTTGATGAGTAGAGAGTTCATTGATAGCCAAAAATTTAGGCAGTTGTCAGTCTTCGTGGGTAAACTCTCCGGACTTTGAGAGTATGGCCAGGATACCAGCCTTTGTCAGTTAGCTTAGCTGGCAGTGCTTTCTAAACTGAGAAAGGTGGTTCAAGAGTCACTGGAGACTGGAAAACATAAATCGTTCTGACACTTCAAAGTAGCACTGAGGTTGTGCTATGTATTTGAGCTAACATCCTTTAGATGTGGTAATGCAAAGCTTCTATCTGCCTGCTTACCTGGTTGTAATTAATCCTGCATCACAATTTAAAGAGCAGAATGTTTACCATGTATCCGAGTCACCGTCTCTCTCTCCCTCACACTGTAGGCAGAGAATTATTTGTTTATACATTTGCTGTTTGTGTAATTGTGCTTTTTTCAAATTAGATGCATTCCAAAAGTACTGTATTGTTTAGGAAATATTTCGGATACTGAGAATGAGATCAATGTTATATGAATGTAAATTACTTGCTCTTCCCCTTAGAAAATTTTAATGTGCCCCTGTAATAATGAATGCAATGCTGTCCTTGTTTCAGAAAGACATTGTTAACTGATCAACAGAAAACACTAATAACGGAAACAAAAGCAGAAATTGCTGAAAAAAAAAAACCTCAGGTCCAGTAGCATCATTAATAACTGAAAATTGTTTATGAACATCATTGGAAATTGCAGCTAGTAAATGAATAGGTAATAGAAGATCTGGTGGTATAATGGGTTTAAACTTAACTCCGCCTTGATCTGAAGCAACTTTCCTCCACTGAATGAAAAGGTCCTCTGTGAAATGAGGTTGGGCAGTTTTAATTTGGTTGCTTGTCCTTTTGTTACTGTATCCTAATTTGGATGGTTTACGTAGAAACATAGGGGTAGCGATAATCATGTTGATGCTTAGACCCAAGGTTAAAACATCTAAGGTTGCTGGACAAATGATCTGGGGACCTTAATTCACATTCCATTGCTGCTGGGAAAACCAATGTATTTAATGATTTGGCATAAGATTGACATAAACACTCACTGGTTCTTTAGAAAAGGAAATCTGCCATCTTTACCTACGCTACCCTATATGTGCAAAAATTTTAAGAAATTGAATGGTAATGCAAAATAGAAAAGCTGGGAGGAAGGGAGCCTGAAAGACAGGAAACAAGGTGGAGCATCAAGTATTCTTTGAATGCAAAATGATGCCAGAAGGACAAATTTAAAGGCATTCAGCATTCACAACAAGTTGGATTATCTAAAGGGACAGCGAGAGGTAATTAAGTATGATCTGATTGCCATTGCAGAAACATGGTGCATGGTGATCAAGACTAGGAGCTGAATATTTGATATTCAGGAAAGATAGATAAGGACAAGGAAATAGAAGTGCGCTGATAATAATAGATGGGATCAGTATGTTAGTAAGAGACATTCTTCCAATCTGAGAATCTGTTTGGACAGAGCTAAGAAACAGTAAACATTGGTTGGAATTGTGTATAGTTCACCAAACAGTAATGGGAATGTTAACATTGGTGTAGGTCAGGAGGTGAAAAACATATAGCATGGGCAAACAATAATCATAAGTGAATTAGATCTGGTAAACCAATTGAGCACTAAAGTTGTGGAGGCCAGGTTTCTGGAGTGTAAGGAATAGTTTCTAGAGTAAACTGTTGAGCTCACCAGAAGATAGACTACTTTAGCTCTTTTTCGTTACATAATATTAGATCTAATCATCACAGGAAATGACATCACCAACCCAAGGAAACCCAAATACGTGAATAGAAAGTGGGCCGTACCACCAGTGCTTCATCTGGAGGCTCACTGATGTTAACTAGTATGGTGACTGGTTAACAAGGTTAAATCGCATGGAATTTCAGGAGAACTAGCCATTTGGATACAAAATTGGTTAGAAGGTAGGAGACAGAGTGGTGATGTTTTTCAGACTCGAGCTGTGACCATTGTGCTGAGAGATTTGATGCTGGGTCCACTGCTTTTTGTCATTTTTATAAATGATTTGGATGTCAATAAAGGAGGTATGGTTAGTAATTTTGCAGATTACACTAAATTGGTGGTGTAGTGGACATTGAAGAAAGTTACCTGAGAGTACAACAAGACCTTGATCAGAGGGGCTAAGGAATGGCAGATGGAGCTTTATTTAGATAAATGTGTGGTGCTCAGGGCAGGACTGAAGCCTCAAGTCCTGGGGTGTGTTGCCGAACAGAGACCTTGGAAGTGCAGGTTCATAGTTCTTTTGAGTCACAGTTAGACAGGGTGGTGAAGATGATATTGGTATGCTTGCCTTTATTGGTCAGTGCTTCGAGTATCAGAGTTGGGAGTTCATGTTGAGGCTGTACAGGACATTGATTAGGCCACTTTTGGAATACTGTGTTCAGTTCTGGTGTCCTTGCTATTGAAAGATGTTGTGAAATGTGAAAGGTTTCAGAGAAGATTTAATAGGATGTTGCTGGGACTGGAGCTACTTTCACTGGAGTGTTGGAAGCTGAAGGTAACCTTATAGATTTATAAAATCATGAGGGGCTTGGATAAGTGAATACTCGAGTTCTTTTTCCTAGGGTAGAAGAGTACAGGGCAGAAAGGGCATAGAAAAGTACAGCACACTGTTGTGTCAAGGATTACTCCTAATCTAAAATGACTTCCTGGGCCGAAGTAATGTAAGTAATCTAACCTAATTTACTCTGCTTCCACCACCGCCGCTGGCAAAGCATTCCATACATTCACAACTCTCTGTGTAAAGAACATACCTCTGACGTCTCCTCTATACCTTCCTCCTAATATCTTAAAACTATGACCCCTCGTGCCAGTCAGTCCTGCCCTGGGGAAATGGCTCTGGCTATTGACACTATCCATGCCTCTCATTACCTTGTCAGGTCACCTCTCTTCCTCCTCCTCTCCAGAGAGAAAAATCCGAGCTTAACCAACCTCTCTTCGTAAGACAAGCCCTCCTGTCCAGACAGCATCCTGGTAAACCCTCTTTGCACCCTTTCCAAAGCCTCTGTATCTTCCCTATAATGGGGTGACCTGGACACAATATTCCAAGTGTGGTCTCACCAGGGACCTCACCAAAACCTTGCAGCTCTTAAACTCAATGCCCCTGTTAATGGAAGCTAAAACACCCTATGCTTTCTTAACAACCCTATCCATTTGGGTGGCAACTTTGAGGGATCCATGCACTCGAACACCAAGATCCCTTTTCCTCCACACTGCCAAGAATCCTGTCTTTAATCCGATATTCAGCATTTAAATTTGACCTTCCAAAACTTATCACTTCACATTTATCCAGGTTGAACTCCATCTGCCATTTCTCAGCCCAGCTCTGCATCCTATCGACGACACCTCCAACTTTGTGTCATTGGCAAATTTACTAACCCACTCCTCACCCAAGTCATTTATAAAAACTACAAAGAGCAGAGGCCCAAAAACAGAGCCCTGCAGGACACCACTCACCACTGATCTCCAGGCAGAATACTTTCTGTCAACTAACCTCCTGTGAAGCGCTTCTGTGATGTTTACTCCGGCATTTATAGTGGCTTGTCTCTGCCGCTTCCGGTTGTCAGTTCCAGCTGTCTGCTGCAGTGGCCGGTATATTGGGTCCAGGTCAATGTGTTTGTTGATAGAATCTGTGGATGAGTGCCATGCCTCTAGGAATTCCCTGGCTGTTCTCTGTTTGGCTTGTCCTATAATAGTAGTGCTGTCTCAGTCGAACTCATGTTGCTTGTCATCTGCGAGTGTGGCTAATAAGGATAGATTGTCGTTTTGTGGCTAGTTGGTGTTCATGGATGCGGATCGTTAGCTGTCTTCCTGTTTGTCCTATGTAGTGTTTTGTGCAGTCCTTGCATAGGATATTGTACACTACGTTGGTTTTGCTCATGCTGGGTATTGGGTCCTTTGTCCTGGTGCATTGTTGTCTGAGAGTGGCTGTTGATTTGTGTGCTGTTATGAGTCCTTGTAGTCGCAGTAGTCTGGCTGTCAGTTCGGAAATGCTCTTGATGTATGGTAGTGTGGCTAGTACTTTGGTGAAATTGCGCGGGTATCCGTTTTTGGCGAATACATTGTATAGGTGTTCTTTTTCCTCTTTTTGTAGTTCTGGTGTGCTGCAGTGTGTTGTGGCCCTTTTGAATAGTGTCTTGATGCAACTTCGTTTGTGTGTGTTGGGGTGGTTGCTTTTGTAGTTCAGGAGTTGGTCTGTGTGTGTGTCTTTCCTGTATACCTTTGTGGTGAATTCTCCATTCGGTGTTCTCTGTACCATCACGTCTAGGAATGGGAGTTGATTGTCCTTTTCTTCCTCTCTGTGAATCGGATTCCTGTGAGTTTGGCGTTGATGATCCGGTGTGTGTTCTCTATTTCTGTGTTTTTGATGATTACAAAGGTGTCATCCACATATCTGTCCCAGAGTTTGGGTTGAATTTGCGGTAAGACTGTTTGTTCTAACCTTTGCATTACTGCTTCTGCTATGAGTCCAGAGATCAGCGAGCCCGTGGGTGTTCCGTTGATTTGTTCGTACATCTGGTTGTTGGATGTAAAGTGAGGCACAAGTCCAGTAGTTTAAGTATGCCGTCTTTGTTGATAGGTTCAACGTCCTGTTGTCTGTTCTGTATGTCCAGCAGGTTGGCTATTGTTTCTCTGACTAGGGTTTTGTCAATAGAGGTGAACAGTGCCGTTACATCGAATGAGACCATGGTTTCTTCCTTGTCTATGTGTATATTTCTGATTAGATTAGATTACTTACAGTGTGGAAACAGGCCCTTCGGCCCAACAAGTCCACACCGCCCCGCCGAAGCGTAACCCACCCATACCCCTACATCTACATTTACCCCTTACCTAACACTATGGGAAATTTAGCATAGCCAATTCACCTGGCCTGCACATCTTTTGGACTGTGGGAGGAAACCGGAGCACCCAGAGGAAACCCACGCAGACACGGGGAGAACGTGCAAACTCCACACAGTCAGTCGCCTGAGGCGGGAATTGAACCCGGGTCTCAGGCGCTGTGAGGCAGCAGTGCTAACCACCGTGCCGCCCACAAATGATGTCCAAGAATTCCTGTGTTGATTGTATAGAGTGTCTGGATCCGCTGATCAGGTGTTTCAGTTTCTGCTGTAGTTCTTTAGCCAGTTTGTGTGATGGTGTCCCTGGTAGTGATACTATGGGTCTGAGTGGGATGTCTGGTTTGTGCATTTTAGGTAGTCCATAGAATCTGGGGGTGTTGTTGCTTTCAGGTTTCATTCTTTGTAGGTCAGACCTGGTTATCTGTCCGTTAATTTGTAGGTTCCTCAGTGTGTTGTTTATCCTATTGGTGAGCTGTGGGGTGGGGTAAAACTCCCTCTTTTGGTAGGTGTTGGTATCTGCAAGTAGTTTTTGTGCTTTTTTGGACGTACTGTGCTTTGTCCAGGATGACAGTCATTCTGCCTTTGTCTGCTGGTAGTATGATTATGTTCTTATCGTTTCTTCGTGATTTTAGTGCTTCCCTCTCCTTGGTGTTGAGGTTGTGTGTTTGTCTTTTTCTTGTTATCAGGGGTACAATACTTTGTCTCACTGTTTGTTGTGTCTCTTCTGTCAGTCCATTGTTCTTGAGTGTGCATTCTAGTGCTGCTAGGAAGTCTGCTGTCTTGGTGTCCCTGTGGTTGTAGTAGAGTCCCTTGGCCAGTATTGTTCTTTCCATGTCTGTGAGCTGTCTGTGGGAGAGGTTTTTAACTCAGGTGTGTGTTGTGGTGTCCTCTTCGTTGTGTGTTCATTTGGCCATTTTTTCTTTTAGTGCCATTTTTTTTGCGGTGTGTGGTCCTGTTCTGTCCTATGGTGACGGCCTGTTCTATGGTCCGGGTCAATTCCTGATCCACACACTCGGATGACAAGCAACATGAATTCGACTGGGACAACACTACTATTATAGGGCAAGCCAAACAGAGAACAGCCAGGGAATTCCTAGAGGCATGGCACTCATCGACCTGGACCCAATATACCGGCCACTGCAGCGGACAGCTGGAACGGACAACTGGAAGCGGCAGAGACAAACCACTAAAAATGCCGGAGGAAACATCACAGAAGCGCTTCACAGGAGGCTCCCAAGCACTGAGGATGTCACCTAGAAAGGGGATGAAACATCTGCAACACAAATTCCCAGCTCGGCGAACAGAACCACAACAAGCTACAAATCTTCTCCCAAAATTTAAGAAAGTAATTGTGGGGGATTACAGAGCAATCTTAAAATTTAAGAGCTAGTCTGTTTTGGGTTGGAAACACTTCATTCAGTAAAGAATTGTGGATATCTGGATTGTTCTTAAAGTGTCAGTGCAGAGTTAACTATAAATATCAAGGGTATTAGGTAAGTTTAAGATGGACTAATGGGGTTGAGTACCGATGAGCCACTTACTGGAATGATAAAACATGCCAAAGAGGTAAAAGACCTGTTCCTGTTCCAATTGCTTATCTCACAATGTGGCAAATTTCATAATGCATAAGATGGATAGTTTCAAGGTTGTTTTGGATGTGTTTTGGGCCAGACTGCCCAGTGGTCAGCACTGCTGCCTCACAATGAGAGGGACGCTGGCCATTCCAGCCTTTGGGTAACCGTCTGTATCTGTGTGCATTTCTGTAATGTGCTCTAGTTTCCTCCCACAGTCTAAAAGATCCCACAGATTGGCTATGGTAAATATGGGGCTGTGAGGATAGAGTGGAAAGGGGGTGGGGGGGTGGTTGTCTATCTTCCTAGGATGTTCTTTAGATGATTGGTGCAGACAAGATAGGCCAAATGGTCTCTTTCTGCACTGTTGTGATTTTTGTTTTCCCAGGTTATAGAGAAGCAGTGAATAAAATGAAATGTCACCAGGAACATTAACACTTCCTTTCCACAGATGCTGCTTACCTGAAAATCTCCAGCGTTTCCTTTTGTTCTTTGTGCAAAAGGTGCATTGTAATGCTGGCCTGAATGGCTATGCTAAGCCACTCAGCCTAACGCCCTCTGGCCCTTATATTAATGTTCATTTGGAAATCAAATGTTGTTGACAGCCTTTCACATCCTGAGAACTTTGTGATTATTGCATCAGAGTGAACTGCACTATTGCAACCTAGTTGCAAAAATTCCCACACCCAGGGAGTTGATTGATGACAGTAGTAGAGATCTGATCATGCAGACTTTTTAATATTTTATCTGAAAGACAACTGTCTCCCCTGTAGATATTTTCTAATCAATTTGTTCACAAATAGTATAATACACCTGGAGCAGATGAGACTTGAACCCAGGCCTCTTGGCTAAGAGGTGGGGAAATTACCAATGCTCTACAAGAGTCCCTTTTGAAATCTTGTTTGGACATGTTTTGACAAACATTTAGGCAGGTGAGAATATGACCGGGGTAGGGAATTACCACTGCTAACTCTACTGGTGTGACAAGCTTAATGACAGACTCAAACCTGAGTCTTTGAGAACACTGCAATAGGTTCATAAAATCATGCTAAGTGAGCTAGGAGTCTACGAAAAACTGCTAGTTCGTTTGGAAAGCCCACTGAATTTATGAAAAAAAATTCATTTAAAATTACAATTGTAAATGTTTCAATCTAGGTCATCAAAGGTGCAGAGATTCTTGAAGTACTGCACAGTCTTCCAGCAGTTCGGCAGTATCTTTTCTCCCTGTATGAGTGCCGTTATGGGGTTTTCTTCCAGTCTCTTGGTAAGTTTACTGTATCTAATCAATTCTACACACAAGACAATCATATGAATTATTTCACTTGCTGTAGGGAAGGAAACATCCACAATGATCAGTGAATACTTTGAATTATACAAAGACAATGGTCTTCTGAGATATAGAGAACTTCGTTTTGAAAGATTATCTGCATTTTGTTTTATGAGAAAGCAAATGATTTTCCAGGTTCCTGACTAACTAATTTGCCCTCTCGTCTTTAGCTACAGTAGAACAGGAATTGAGAAAGGACTGGCTCTTTTCTGCTCACTATCGCTACTATGTACGTGAAATGAGAATTTTGGCATATAGTCAGCTCCTGGAATCTTACCGTTCATTAACGCTTACTTATATGGCAGAAGCCTTTGGCGTTGGTGTTGAGTTCATTGATCAGTAAGTTGGTTTCTATCTTATACTTAGGCTTTGGACTAAAATATAATTCCAGAATCCAATTCTATTTTGCATTTCACAAATTATGATGCATCCTTTAAGAACCAAGTAGTGAAATTCATAATACTTGAATGTTTTCTAAACTTTTGAAAATAATTTCATAGATGTAAAAGTGGGGCAGGTTATAATTTAAAAATGACAGCAACCAACGCTACTTTACTTTCTCTCCCTCATCAGCTATTCTTTAAATTTAAAATTTATTTAAACTTTCTTCCAAAGCTGCAGTCACCTAACCTGAAATTTACCTTCCAATTTGCCAGTATTAAGAAAACATTTGAAGCTTTGTTTTAAAACCACCACTCAGAAGGGAAGGATTGCATGGGGATTTGTTGTCTTGTACTAAATCAAGGCTACCAGTATACAAATCAAATAAAATTATAGTTCCTGATTAGGCAGTGTTAATAAAAATGTTTGGCATTTGATTTGCAGGGAACTATCTCGTTTCATTGCTGCTGGTAGACTACATTGTAAAATAGATAAAGTGAATGAAATAGTAGAAACCAACAGGTACGTAATGTTATCCAAAGTGTAGACCAACTTTAAATCACTTAAAATGTTGAAGTGAAAAAATTAGTTTCAACTGTTAATTATGACCATTATTGTTACAGGCCTGACAGCAAGAACTGGCAGTACCAGGAAACTATAAAGAAAGGAGACCTGCTATTGAACAGAGTCCAGAAATTGTCACGAGTAATAAATATGTAATTTGCTAAAGGAATACTTAACATGTAATTGCCATTTAGGTTTTGAATTGTTCGAGTTATTTCTCCAAACTTGACCTTTTTAATATTTACAAATCATGGGTTTAGTTTGTGCCATTGTTAAACCTTGTGTAGTCTGAACTTCATAGTTTACTACAGTGGAAACATTTACAACTGTATATAATAATAAACAGCCAGAGCATGTTTTCAAAAATATAGGCTCACGTGTTTCAGAATTTAAAGATTACGCTGGAATTCAAAATCATGCTAGCAAATGCTATTGCTTTTGAACTTTCCACTGGGAAACTAAATGTTTTCTTCTGCCTTTACTGAAGAAATGCAATGTAAAATTGTTTACAGCCTGTTTAAGTTACCAACATTCCCGACCACTTTTATTAGCAAAAAAAAACTATTAAAACTTTGCAATGACACATTCAGGCTAAAGTCAATAAGAGTATCAAAATATTTGCAGGATGGTCAGTGCTTGTCCTTTTTAATTTCCATTGAAAGGGTAGGTGTATGACAGGAACTCCTACAATGAAATCCACTCAAGAGGAAAACATCTCAAAATATTTAGCCACTAAGTTATAGCCGTAGCTGTTTTCTTGTTTGAGCCAGCTATCAGAACTGTATAGTGGGAGGACTGTTTGTTCACCCTCCTGTAACTGATGGGTCAAGTATATGTACACCTTGAGAGACTTTTTTTCCCACTCAAACATTTTTTTGTAGTCTAAGGTTTAAAAAAATCCCAACACCTCAAGCTGGCATTTTGGTTTGAGGGTGTGGGAGGTTTTTCAAAAGGTTTATTAAATCCTTTATTGCAATGCATTGAAGTGAAAAGTTGGTTTTGTTCTTGGCTTTAAATTTAAATGTGTATTTCTATTCTAAAAACTGGAGTTTGACTAGCTTGATTTGTTTTGATTCTCAAACGATACAAAGAATCAACAACTGCATTTATTATAAATAACAGTATAAATTATTTTTATTTACACAACTTGTTACAAAACAAATAGACTATACATTTTCAAATATCGAAAGATTCTGACCCATGACATTTGTTCATGAATTATACAGCAGGCAACACAAAGTCCAGCTGATACCATAGCGACCAGGTGTGCTTGATTATGCGTACTTCTGAAACTATTCACACTTTACACAGGAGGTTGCTTTTAGAACCAGGCTCAAATAATGAGCAAGGAAAAGATGCTTTGCGATCAGGCTTACATTCACATTTGAGATGTGTAGTGTTCTCTTCACTTATGTTTCTATTGCTTTTGTCTTTGCAATTTTTTTTATTCCTTTCATTAGATAAACCTGAATTAACAGGTCTGAGTGCCTATTTTAAGACAATACTTCTCTCCTATGTTCAGAATATTCATCTCAGCATTTTATCTTAAAATAAATTTTATTTGAATTTGAAGTATTAGTATAGGATCCCATCAAGGATCATTTATATATATTATATAGGAAGACTTACTCCTGAAACATTGCATTTTGTGACTGGATTAATCCACAGAAGTTTAGGAGATACTCTGTGAAATCAAAGATATTTCCTTTCCAAAAGGCACCATCACCTTCAAAATATAACCAGGATGAGAATATTTACATTCTAGTATTAGATACTATGGGTCAAACTCAGAACAATTATTCTAATAAGTCAAGTTATACAGCAATAGTGCTTTAGATCTTTTCACTGTCAAAATTCTTTAAAACTTGATGCTTCCACAAAAGTACAGAAATGTAAAGGCCTTTTTTTGGCTGGTGGTACAACCACATGCATGCATTTTACAATCAGAATTTGAAAGAAATTGGTACATTTAATCATTCCAAATTAATTTAAGGTCTCATTAATGTTTAAATCTTAAGAATCCACAGGTGGAAAAAGCAAGCTCCTAATCAAAAATTGAACATTCAATACTTTATTAAATGCTCAATCTAAACAGTCGTTTTGAAGCAACTATCAGGCACTTTTTAAATTTTGACTAAAAGCTGCAAAATGAAAAGTTAAAAAGCAGTTTTTCAGATGTTGTCATGATTATTAAATTCAATTGTTACAGTGGGAGTTAGGCAACAAATGAACCTTTTATTACAGTGAAATAGTTGAGGCTCTCTCTCTTCCCCTCCCCCCACTTCCAAAAAATAAATCATTTCACTCCCAAATTCCAAAAATGGACAAAAGTTTTTATAAAAAGTGCCCCACAAATCTTATACTGTAGGTTTTTTTTTAAACTATTGGCTGGGCAGTGAATCTCTAAACAATAAGGTACTTGTTATTTATTAATTCCTAAATAAATAAATACCAGATGATTTCAAAATTGTACCAAAACTGGATATAAGAAAATGACCTGTGCAAAAATACATATTTAATATGTACAATTTTAACAAAATATGCATTCTGAAATAGGGATAGTTCCATACGTTTGTATAATCCATTAAACAAAATTCAAAATAAAAAGTACAAAATTTGTGACACTTAGTTTGTTGAAAATTGGGGTAAGAAAACAGAGTTACAATTGATAACTGTCCCAAAGGAACAAGTAAGGTTCAGTAAAAGCCAGTCGTAAAAATATCTACTTGGATGCAGAAGGTGTGCCATTTTATTACAGCAGAAAGGAGCGATTTTATATTAATAGAAGCCTTTGCAACCCAGCAAGGAAATGGCATTATTACTTGGTCACCAACTTAAAATGTTGAGGAATTGCATATGCAACACATGGCTTATTTAATTGTTTTCCTGCCATTTGTTCAATGATTTCAAGAGTAACTAAACACTAGTTTTTCAATTTCTTAAATCTGTCTTTAAAGCATTCATTAGATTCTCCACAAAAATCTATTAAGATTACTGTAACATTGTGTTAGTGTATGCTCACATTCTCCATACTGTACACACATTATTCCTTACATCTAGATTGGGGAGAAAGAGAAAGGTGCAACACGATTGGTGTTGCAAACATTGCTTTCAGCTGATTACCCAATTTGTAGACAAGTAGGGAAAATGTTGAAAAGTGCCCAAATTTTCAATAAAGTGGTCATTTTAAGCATGTTTTGTGGAATTCATTTTGAAATCCCTGATTTTTCACATTCTGACATGAAAACTCAACTGTATCCCTTTTTATTATAATCTATTCCAGAATAGTTGGGATTACGGATATAATCTATTAGTGCAAAAATTGAGGACTACACATAGGCCAAAAGGGGAGGAAGCAGCGTACACTAAAATCATATCATTTTCTTACCATTTTCTAAAGGCAAGACCAAGCTGCAAATGCCACTGAATCCCAGTAGTTTGTACCACACATGGTACAAAATTGATTAATTTAAGCAAACTTGAATACTTTTATTCATAAAGATAAAATTGTTGCATTTATACTCTAAACATGATGCAATTTTCTTTCAGCTCACCAGTCTGCTGTATTTCTAACCAGATAGCAGTTAGAATTTACACACAAAAATCTTAAAATAATCACCATAACAAAACTCTATAGCATTTGCTGGACTTTAACTTCCGATTTGTCATTTTAATTCCACATTTTTTTCTGCTCAAAAAAGCCAAGATTTGCAGATTGAACAAAAATAAAACAGTAACTTCAAAAATAACCTGACAAGTCATCATACTTGGCAACTGTTTAGTTCAATTGTAGACACAGTACACACAAATCTAATGAAAAAATAAATACAACATTTGTTTTGTGTTACAAATTTCCAGTAGATGCCAAAGGTCGTTAAAACAAAAACATCCCATTAACTTAATTTGTCATTATGCTTATGCTTAAACTCTTGGCAGTTCTGTTCAGCAATGCACTCATCAGTGGAAAGTTGTTTAAAAACTGCATCTTTGCATAAATCTCAGATCAGTAGTCATTTTATCACCATACCCAATATTTAATACTGATTTGAACAGCTGCAATGGCCAAATTTTATCTAGATAGCTATGTGAATTCAATTCAAAATATGCCATTACAGAAGCTGGCATTTCCATAAACTTAGCTTTAGAGCCTATTCAATTTTTAAGTTCTGCTAACCACAGTACCTCCAGACCTGAGGAATACAGGAAGTTGAGATAATTCCAAGGCCTCTTAGATGCCTGCTTAAAAAAAATAAAGATGTCCAGTTTCTTCCAGTAGAGCATTGGTACTAGGGTCGGGCCTTTGGCTGCAAAAATAAATAGAAGTTTGTTAACCAAATGTTTATTGTCTTAGAATAATCCATTTTTCTTCGCCTTTTAAAAGAAAACAATTCAAAAGTAGATTCTTGATGCTTTTCTTAAATACAGTTTGCAACAATTACACTCCTCAGGAGCAGCAACTCATTCCTTTTGCCTGCAAAGCCCAACTAAAACCACTTTGAGCCAAGTCAACCAGGTCAAAATATCTGACCTGACAAGAATACTTCCCCTAATAGATAATTTTGATAAATGCATTTCTGTGCAATATAAAGTAAAAACAAAACATAGTAATGAGCAATTAATAACCTCACTAGCTAAACACTATTGCCTCCAGAATCATCACACTGCAACTGTAAATCAATTTGTCAAGTTTCTATATAATTGTAGGCATTACTGAAATTTGCTCCTCTTGAAAAGGATGTATAAATCGTGCTCCCCCAATTTGTCCCGAACATCACTGCTGTACTGCACTGCTTTTGCTAAAGGTGAGGTAGTGTGAGGAAAAGGAATATTTGGTTGATACAGTCCCTTTAACTCATATCAATTTATAAATTTTTAATGCTCTTCACTTATTTCTAACAATTTGTTTACAGTACAGGGTAAATGGCAAATTTACAATTAAATATGACTGAAAAATGCAGACCATCCTTGCTGGATTCCAAGAATTGTAGATTGCTCCAGCAAATAGGTAAACATTACCAGTCCAGAACAGAAACTCATGAAAAAAGCTTCAAGACAGAAACATTTGCACAATCATAATGCAATTTAGTATTTGTTAAACACTTCAGAAAAAAGTACTGCAGTTCACTTTTTCATTTCTCAGGACTGAAATACCTGATGAAGGAGAGTGTTGTTGGAAAGCCCTGGTGTTCCTGGGATCACGTTGGGATGTTTTGAATGAACATTGTTTACCACAGGTGATTTGGCAATCTTGTTCGATTTGTTACCACTATTTATGGTACTTGAACCTGGTGAGCTTTTCCGCTTTTTCCCTTCCAGTTTGTCCAGTGGGGTATGTGGGTGTGAAAAGCCACCATGTAAATTTACAGTCTGTTCATTTGACTGATGAACAAATGGCCCTAGAGAAAGAGTGGAATCACTACTGTTCATAACAACACTCATTCGTTTAATTGATTCTGCAGGAATCCCCATTTGGAGTCCTTTTCCTGATTGGTCATGTTTGAGGCCTGAAGAGTTCATCTTGCTTGTACAATTCAGACTGACGTTGTGCACGCTGCTGTATGATGAGGTGACAGATGAGTAGAAAGAGGTCCCCAAGCTCCCAGAATTCACACAATTTTTCTTCAGAGATTCTGTGGAATGAGTGGAAGAATAATGCAGTGGCAGTGCAGAAATATTTTTTCTTTTCTTTCCAGAACTGCTGCTGTTATTGTTGCTACTGGTGTTGCTATTACTATTACTGCTGGTAGATGACAGATCTTTAGGTTTAAAAGACTTGCTGGGTTTCATTTTTTGAGGTTTATTAAATACGGGTGAAGGAACTGAAGAAAGCCCAGAAGGCATCACAGAAGGTGAAGACACATGTCTAGATTGCATACAATAAGCAGGGTCCATGACGCCCAAGGCAGCAGGGTGAGCATTTAGAGTAGTTGCATACGATAGCACAGATTTACTTTCAATGGGTGACATAAATGGAGAAGAAATCAACACTGGAGGCGCCAAAGATGATGATAACGACGTAGAGGGAATAAAACCTGTAGCACTAACACTGTAATGTGACAGTGTAGAGTTTGTGCTAGTAACATATGGGCTTGACTGTGCTGAAGTAGGGCTTTCCACTGCAGGAGGAATTCTTCTGAAAGAAAAAAAACAAAATTACTTTGCTCAGATAACATTATTCTTTAAGCAAGAAGACTGTGTAACCTTTTGTCATAAAAATATCCATTCTATAACTACTTGAATGATTTCACATATTACTCATTAAGGATAAAACTACACATCTTTAAAAACCATTAAGATTTAGTTCATTTTAATTATCTAGTATCTAATTGAAATTTTAAATTTCACAACTTTGTTGAATTTTAAACTTTAAAAATTAAGAAATCCTTCGACTAAACAAGATATTTAACTTCAGAATTTGTTGTTTTCTTAAAGAAAAATTAATTTCAAAGACAAAGTAACAGTTTCTCACTCTCGCTCCATTCGTATTATCCTCTGTAACCTCCACCAGTCCCACAACCCTCTTAAGATACATTCTAATTCTGATCTCTTGAGGAACGCTCCACCAAAGGGGCTGGTGCCTCCAGCTGCTCAGGCCCTAACTCTGGAATTCCCATCCAATAGCTGTACCTCACTATCCTCTTAAAACCCACTTTAAAACAAGGATAACACCATTTTTTTGGATTTAGGTTTGTTTATACCAGGAAATCATCAGAGTTAAATAAAAACCAGGTATTTAAATTTTAAAGTATCAATCGTCGCTCAGTACTAGGGCTGAGTTCTCAATTGTGGATTCAAGTACCAATATAGACACTCCAGGACATTAATGACCAAAATAATCTTTTAGCTGAAATGTTCAAGAGTTAGTCTTAGAAAAGGAAGCTGTATAAATGGATCGAGTAGCAGTGAGTGACTATTTTGGAGATAGTGATTAAAGTACAGTTCATAAGGCAAAGAAACAAAGATAGAACAGGAGTAAAAGTTTTAAGCTGGGTAAGGCATCTGGAAGAAAGCTGAGAAATCCATATGACAAAACTGGACTGGATACAGCTCAGTGAAGGAGAAAATCAGTGGATGCATTCAAAACGGAGATTCTACAGTTTGCGTAGACATGCCCCTACAAAGCAAAAAGGGTGGCGCCATCAAATCTAAAACTTCCAGGTCATCTAGTAGCATGTAGACAAGTTCAAAAAAAAGTAATAAGCGTAGAGGAGTATAGTAAGTACAGGATAAAGTGAAAAAGGAGATTAGGATACACAAAATAAATTGGCTGGTTAAATTAAAAGGGAATCTAAGGATGCTTTATCAGAGCGAGAGGATGACTAAGGAAAAGATATGCCTATCAGAGATGTAAATGTTAACTTGTGTGCACACAAATGATGTAGACAGGCTTCTGAATTAGTATTTTGTCTCCATCTTCAAAAGCAGACAGATGATTCAAACATTCTAGTTAAAGAGGATAGTGAAATATTAAGATAAAACAAGCATAGTGAGGAGGAAAGTACTGGAGGAACTGACAGTCTTGAAGATGGATGAATCATCAGGGCCAGATGAATTGTAAGGTGATTGGTCGAAAGTTTAGAAGGGATATGAGAAAAAGCTTTCTCACCCAATGGATGGAGTGTGCCTGGAATTTGCAATCCTGTTTAGCAGTTGAGGAGTATGCCCTCAATTCATTTTAAAAGCCTGGACATACACCTGAAGCACTTTAAAATGTAAGGCTCTGGAGAGTTGGATTAGAACGGGTGGCTAGTTCACTCAAGTTGGCACAGATGCGAATGACCTCTTTCTGTGCTAAATTTTTCTATGGCGTTGACCTTAATTAATGGTCTGGCCTAGCCTCTCAAGTGAATAACAAATCTCCGATGCCACTATTCAAAGATGAGCATGGGTTTCCTTCTAGTGCCCCGATCAACAGTATCCTTGAAACAATATGACTCAACCACAATGTCTAGTCACCATCATATTTCGGTCATAAGACCTTGCACTGCACACACTGGCTGCCCTGTTGCCAAACACTGCAATTTTCACTGCAAATCTCTTTTAGCTAATTATGTGTGTAACATTCTGAGCTCACGAAAGGTGCAATAAGTGCAATTTCTTAAAGTGATAATAACCGATCATTTGTTTTATACTTACTTCCACATCTGAGAATTATGATGCTTTTCAAACATAGAGCTAAGTGCACATCGAAAGCGGTCCCATCGCCTGTCAAAGACAAAGCAGCCTCGGCCAACCTGCCGGCTTCCAAAGGTGCAAAGCTAATTTTAAACAAAAAGTCCAGCTATTAGATTCACAAAAAAATCTTATTGGTTATGCATTGCAATTAACATATTAAGCTTAAGTATTGCTGTGTGACTTATTATGTGTTTTGTATCCAGGTGAAGAGTTTCCACTTAAAGGTCAGAGTCATAGAGATGTACAGCATGGATACGGACCCTTCAGTCCAACCTGTCCACGCTGACCAGATATCCCAACCCACTCTAGTCCCACCTGCCAGCACCCAGCCCATATCCTTCCAAACCCTTCCTATTCATATACCCATCCAAATGTCTTTTAAATGTTGCAATTGTACCAGCCTCCACCACATCCTCTGGCAGCTCACTCCATACATGTACCACCCTCTGCATGAAAAAGTTGTCCCTTAGGTCTCTTTTATATCTTTCCCCTCACCCTAAACCTATGCCCTCTAGTTCTGGACTCCCCAACCCCAGGGAAAAGAGTTTGTCTATTTATCCTATCCATGCCCCTCATAATTTTGTTAACCTCTATAAGGTGCCCCCTCAATTACTTATTTTGATAAGTCTTTCCTTCTTCTGGAGTTTCTACTCAAATTCATTTGCAATTCACCAAAATGTTCCATCAGCACAACTTGCCTGTGTTTAAGTAGATTTTTTTTCAATAAAATGTGGGATCTTCATATGATTAAAAATGATAAGTTAGTGGAGTTAAAATAATACAGCTGGAACTGAGTTTTCATACACAATAAAAAGCAGTTTTAATTAGTATTCATTCTCAAGCAGTGTTATCAAATTTCAAAATGACTTAAATGGCTCAAAATAACACCACTTGTTAATTATATTGGGGGTACAGAGTCAGTCAGTGCCTTAGTAAATGTGAAAAAAGACAATTAGAAAGGATTTTTAAAAACTTGCCTTTGGTCTCCATGTGCTCAAAAGAAAATTAACTTTTCATGCATGCTTGAAGGCCTACAAGCTTCTATTTGTTTTTATAAGATAGTTTTTCTTAAAAATTATCTAGCAGTTATACTAATTCCAGGAGAATTGTAAAGATGCCAGCAGAACTACCAGGAATGTGTGAATTCTAAGTAGATACCATAACAGTGGTTTTAAAAGAAAACGAGAAAAGTCAAGAGAGAGTTAACACACAAAAACAAGCTGTTTCCAGTTTAAATTCATTAACAATCTGTTAAAACTTACAGCTGCTGGTCTAGGATGATGTCCAGTATAATGGCAGTCTAGTTTTTCTGCAGATTCCTCTTTATCGTCACATTCTCCCTCATCACTAGACAACCTAGATGCGGAGTCTGATCCCACTAATGAGGGGTGAGATTCACACACCGGTGTGGTGTCAGTAGTGGTATTGCCACTGTGCTGTAATGTACAACCGGCAGGCCTGAGAAAGAAAATCATTTAGTGATCATTGTTGCAATCCAGTCCAGTATACCACATGAGTCTGTGCGTTAGTAGGGGAAAAAAAAGGCATGAAAACCTGATCAGTTTGACAGGATTACAAGTCATGGAAGATTTATTGTATTCAATGCATTAAATCCTCAGAGATGATGTATCTGGGGCAACTACTACATTGTAATAATTGGAGTGTTTTGTTGTGCTCACGCTGTCATGGTAAAGAAGAGATTGCCACTAAAATCCACTACTTTCATCATTGAGCAATACAAAAATATCTCACAATTTGCAGAAGTCAAAGTTTCCAAGGTTAAGAACAAGGAGTAAATTTATTCTTAAATGTAGAAGTCATAATTCCATGCCATTGAACATCACTATATAATACATGCATTATCCTTAATATGTACCATTTTGCTGTACAGAAAAGTATTTAAACTACAGCTTGACAAGTCCCTAGTCCTAAGGGTACAAAATTAGCCTGAGAAATGGTTGATGCATTGGCTTAAATTTTCCAAAGTTCAATTTGGGTAAGGTTCCTTTCGATTGGAAAATAGTCATCGTAACTGCTTTATTTAAAAAGACAGGTAGGCAAAAAGTTGGAAACTGCAGGCCAATTAGCTTAAAGATCAGTCAGAGGGAAAATATTAAAATCTATTAGTAGTAAAGAAGGCGTACAGCATGCTTGCCTTCATTAGTTTGAGGTACTGGATATTAAAAAACAAGTTATGGTATAGCTGTATAAAACTTGCGTTATGCCACATTTGAAATATTGCATGCTGTTCTGGTCACAACGCTACCAGAAGGACATAAGTGCATTGGAGAGGTGGGAGAGAAGGTTTATCAGGATGTTGACTCATCTGGACTGTTTTAGTTATAAGGAGAGGTTGGATAAACTTGGATTGTTTTCACTGGAAAGGCGGAGACTGAGGAGCAACCCGATAGAGGTCTACAAAATTACAAGGGGCACAGATAAGGTGGGTAGTCAGAGGCTTTTTCTCAGGATGGTAAGGATAATTACAGGAGGGCACAGGCTCAAGGTGGGGGGGGAATTTAGCAGAGAAGTGCAGGAAAAAACTTTTCCACACAGAGAATGGTGGGGTGCCTGCAACGCACTGCAGATAGGCCTGGTGGAACAGGCATTTAGGGCATTTCTTGATAGACATACGAACGGGAGGCAAACACAGGAATAGAAACCACATGTTGGCAATAAGTAGTGAGTCTAAATAAGGAATAGGTATCGACACAGATTTGGTGGGCTGAAGGGCCCATTCCTGTTGCATTTAATTGTATTATAGATTATTATTAGAAATATTATAAAATGGCACTTAATCAAGTTCAAGGCAATGAGGTAGAGCCAACATGGTTTTGTCAAAGAGAAAGCACGTTTGACTAATTTATTGTGATTCTTTGAAAAGAAACTTGAGTTGTATACAAAGGCAACCCAGTGAATATTTTGTACTTAGACTTTCAGAAAGCATTTGATAAGGTGCAACATTAAAAGGTTATTGCAGAAAGCAAAGGTCCACGGTATTGGGGGTTACATATTGGCATGGATAAAAGACTGGCTGGCTAATAGAAAGCAGAGAGTAGGAATAAGCGGGCCTTTTTCAGGCTGACTAGATGTCACAAGAAGCATGCCTCAGGGGTTGGTGCTAAAGCCTAGACTCTACAATTTATATATATATATGTGATTTCTATGAAGGGACCACGAAGTATTGATGGTTACATTTCTTGATGACAATGGTAATTGGAAAATGAATTCTGAAGAGGATATAAATAGCACACCAAGGAATATAGACAGGTTAAGTGAACAAGCAATTGGAACATGGGAAATGTGAGAAACTTTCCATTTATGACAGACAGAACAAAAAAAGCTATTATCTAAATGTCAAGAAGTTGTAGAGCTGAGATGCAGAGAGGTCTGGGTGTCCTAGTACATTAATCACAGAAGATTAGCATTTAGGCACAGCATGTAATCAAAGCTAATCAAATATTATAGTTTACTATAAGGGGAATTAAATACAAATGTGGGCATGTTACGCTTCAGGTGAATTGGATATTGGTGTGACTGCATCTGGAGTACTTATGGACTGGCGTTAATATGTTGGAATAAGCTTAGAGAAAGCTTACTGGACTAATACCTGTAATGAGTAGATAGATAGCTTTATCAGGAAAAGCTAGACAAGCGCGTATCCTCTGGGAGTGTAGAAGAGTCTGAGGTGATGTAATTGAAACACAAGATCCTGAGGGGATTTGACAAGGTGGATGACAAAAGGATGTTTACTATCGAGAAAATCTTGAACTAGGGATCATAGTTTAAAAGAGGTAATCTATTTGAGAGAGATGAAAAGACATTTTGTCGATCCCTTGGAGGGCTTTTGAATTCTCTTCCTCCAATAGGCAGTTTTTGCAGAATCTTCAAATATTTTGAAGGCAGAGGTTGATTCTTGATTGCCAAGGGTATGTGAAATTAATCATGGATATGAGGGAATGTACAGTTGAGGGTAAACTCAATTCAGGTATGATCTTACTGAATGGCAGAGCAGGCTTGAAGGGCAAGTGCCTACTCATGTTTCTTGTTTGTATGCTTGTATTTTAAAACAACGGAACATTCAACTTAATTCAGTTGAAAGGTTTTGCATTAGGAAAATTTTCGTCTCATTCTGATGTCAAACATAAGGTACTTAAATGTAATTTTTGTATTATCTGATAATTCTGAATTTTTTTTGAACATTCATTTGTGAGAATCACTGGTTGGCCAGCATTTATTGCCCATTCCTTTCTGCCCTTCAGAAGGTGGTAGTCAGCTGCCATCTTGAACACAGTCCAAATACTTGAGGTGAACCTACAACCCTCTGAGGGAATGCTAGGGTTTTGACCCAGTGATAGTGAAGAAATGGCAATATATTTCCAAGTCAGAATGGTGAGTGGTTTGGAAGGGCAACTTGTAGGTGGTGGTGTTCCTAAGTATCTGCTGCCCATGTCCTTCTAGATGGAAGTGGTCATTGGTTTGGGAGGTGCTGTCTAAGAATCTTGGTGAATTTCTGCAGTACATCTTATGGATAGGTAATAGTCCTGCTACTCTTGAGTGTCAATGGTGGAAGGCATGGATGTGGTGCCAATTCAACCAGGCTGCTTTGATCTTTAATGGTGCCAAGCTTCAAGTGTTGTTTGAGCTGCACCCATCCAGGTAAGTGGGGAGTATTCCATCCCACTCCTGACTTGTAAATGGTGGACAGGCTTTGAGGAGTCAGGAGGTGAGTTACTTGCCACTGCATCTCTGCTCCTCTGACTTGTCCACGTGGTCAGCATTTATGTGGAGAGTCCAATAGAGTTTCAGATCAATGATAACCACCAGGATGTTGATAGTGAGGGGTTCAGTGATATCAAGGGGCAGTGATCAGATTGTCTCTTATTGAAAATGGTCATTGCCTAACAGTTGCGTGTTCTGCATTTTACTAATCACTCATCAACCTAAGCCTGGATATTGTCCTGATGTTGGTGCATTTGATCATTGACTGCGTCAGTATCTAATTGCAAATGGGCAGAACATTGTGCAATCATCAACAGACATCCACAATTCTGACCTTATGATAGAGGGAGGTCATTGCTGAAGCAGTTGATAATTATTGGCCTTAGGACATTACCCTGAGGGACTCCTGCAGAGATGCCCTGGAGCGGAGAGGACTTTCCAGAGACGATATGTCCCTGTTAGGGTGAAGGTGAAGGCTGGTCCATCTAGGGAATGCTGGATGACTAGAGAAATTGAGGCAGTGGTCAAGAAAAAAAAAAAGAGGAAGCATATATCAAGCATACACAGCAGGGATCAAGTGAATTGTTAAAAGAATAAGGGCAGTAGGAGTATACTCAAGAGGGAAAGCAGGAGGGCGAAAAAAAAGGGACATGAGATAGTTTCGGCAAATAGGGTTAAGGAGAATCCAAAGAGGTTCTACAAACACATTAAGTGTGAAAGGGTAACTTGGGAAAGAATTGGGTTCCTTAAAGATCAGCTAGGCCACTTGTGTGTGGAACTGCAGGAGATGGGGGAAGATACTAAACAGGTATTTCGGATGAACGTTTAATGTGGAGAAGGACAAGAAAGCTAGAGAACTCTGGGAAATAAACAGTGATTTCTTGAAAAGTGTCCATATTACAGAGGTGGTGGTGGTACTGGGTGTCTTAAAAAAAATGGATAAATGTGGATAAATTCCTGGAACCTGATCAGGTGACCCCAGAACTTTGTGGGAAGCTAGGGACCATGATTGCTGGACCCCTTACTGAGATATTTGGATAATCGATTACCATGGTCAGAAGGCTGGAGGGTGGCTAACGTGGTGCCACTATTTAAGAAAAGTGAGAAGGAAAAGTTAGGGAACTATAGACTAGTGAGCCTGACATTGGTGGTGGGCAAGTTATTGAGAGAATCCTGAGGGACAGGATTTACATGTATTTGGAAAGGCAAGGACTGATTAGGGACAGTCAACACGGCTTTGTGCGTGGGAAATTATGTCTCACTAACCTGATTCAATATTCTGAAGAGATTACTATGATTGATGACGACAGAGCCATGCATGTTGTCTATAAGGACTTCAAGAAGGTGCGTGACAAGGCTCCACATGGTAACTGGTTAACAAGATTGGATCACATGGAATACAGGGACAGCTAGCCATTTGAATACAAGGGGGCGGCACGGTGGCACAGTGGTTAGCACTGCTGCCTCACAGTGCCAGAGATCCGGGTTCAATTCCCGCCTCAGGCGACTAACTGTGTGGAGTTTGCACGTTCTCCCCGTGTCTGCATGGGTTTCCTCCAGGTGCTCCGGTTTCCTCCCACAGTCCAAAGATGTGCAGGTCAGGTGAATTGGCCATGCTAAATTGCCCGTAGTGTTAGGTAAGGGGTAAAGGTAGCGGTATGGGTGGGTTGCGCTTCGGCGGGGCGGTGTGGACTTGTTGGGCCGAAGGGCCTGTTTCCACACTGTAAGTAATCTAATCTAATCTAATTAGCTTGAAGTAGAAGATAGTGGGTGGTGGTGGAGAGTTACTTTTCAGATTGGAGCCCTGTGACCAGCAGTGTGCCACAAAGATCGGTACTGGGTCAACTGTTTGTCATCATTTTCCATAAATGATTTGGATTTGAATATAGGAGGAATAATTAGTAAGTTTGCAGAGGACACCAAAATTGGTGGTGTCGTGGACAGCAAAGATGACAATCTGAGAGTACAATGGGATCTTGATCAGATGGACCAATGGGTTGAGGAGTGGCAGATGGAGTTTAGTTTAGAGTTAAATGTGAGGGCCTGCATTTCGGTAAGGCAAATCAGGGTAGGACTTGTATACTTAATGGTAAGGTCCTGGGGAGTATTGCTGAACACTTGGGATGCAGGTTCACAGTTCCTCAAAAGTAGAGGATGGTGAAGGCAACATTTAGTATGCTTGTCTTTATTGGTCAGCGCATTCAGTATAGGAGTCCAGAGGTCATGCTGCAGCTGCACAGGACACTATAGTTTGAATGGTGTAAGCTCCAAATTTCAAGTTTCTATTTCCACATTTCTTCAGAGGCACTGCTCTAGTCAGACGTAACCTTTTCGCACCAAATTAGGAGTGAAGGCTCTCACTGGACATACTGATGTCATGACATAGTCTCAGATTTTCAGCTACACCTCATCAAAATAATCCTTTACCCCATTTCAGATGTATTTGTAGTTAAAAGTTTTGAATTAACATTTAATCTTTGCTCCAATGCCTTTCAAAGATCAACTTTTCTCCCAGTTTACTCCCTGACCTTTCACACCTGCAGACTTCAGGACAATTCTGGATTACAACCCTAATTCCAGCACTCAGGCACATTTAGAAAGACAGAATTTTGAGTGGCATACAGGAGTAAATCAAATTTTCTTTGCAGTTATGTCTGAGTTTCACTGACCCAGAATTGCCACTTTTCATTACTTGCCCTATTTAAACAAAATGCTCCAGCAACATTTTTCAGTTGTCATAAGTAGTTGAAACTTTCACTAGTGTTATCCATACTACATGGACTTCAATATTTAAAATGAGCGGAATTAAAGTCAAAAAGTCACCTTACCTTGGAAGACTTGGATTGTGAAGTTTGGTTTTGCCAGACACCATTTGTTTTACATCCGATGTAATATTCCCATGGGAATTCTGATGCAATTCCTGGGAAGTTTTAGATGGTGAGGGATGTGATTCCCTGAGAAGGGGTGCCTGGTGATGATGCTCAGAGATTCGATGAGATTCTTTTTCCCTGGGTTTGTTTTTGTGCTCAGCCAACAAATGGTCAAAATGTTTCCTGCGACCTGGTACTGCTCTCCGTTGGCTCAAGGAATGTGTCTGAAAGTTTCCAAGAATACACAAACGCAGGTGTTACAAGAGCATTTACCTCAACGTTTCTGATAAATGTAACATTAAACTATTCTTACACATAGTAAGCACAATCTAATTTACATTAACTGTTTCATTTTAATGCTCGATACATACATTGTTATCTTAGAAAACAGCTATCAAAATATCAAATACAAATCAGTAAATTTTCACAAGCTGAATAAGTAATCCTTTACTGTCTACAAGGAATACCAAATATTATTTCACATCAACTGCTTTTGCAATAATGTTTCCTCAGGATTTTAATTCAACTCATCTACCAGAGATTTTAGGTCAGTAGGAGAAAAGGAAATTGCTCTAGTAAATTTTGAAATCTTCTCATTTAGCTTTTTTTTGTATTCCCAAATGCTGCTTTGTTTATAAAATTAAAGATGACATGAAATTTTATTAGCAAAACCAACTCAATTATATTTGAAAATTATGCTTTTAGTGGAAGAATAATTATGTTCTCACAAAAGTGACAATGCAAGTCAACCCATCATGGACCTTTAGCAAGGAAACAGCTCAAGTTCAGCAGTAACCTACCTTGCATGTCAAAGATCTTGTACATGGTTTCTTGCTTTCAGGATCGAGAACACCACAGTGTCTGTTTGGGTCAAATTCCCGCTCTAATAAAGCAGAAAATGTTACAAGTGTATACCAATGAAGGCCAAACTCTCCAAATGAGCACTAATATTTAATGACAATCTTCTGCCATTTCCCCATAGCCCTGCACATTATATAAATTGAAACAATCATCTAGTATGTCCTTGAATATCTTAACTGAAACTTTCAGGTGTGCATTTCAGGCTCAAAGCATTCAGGCTGAAAAGAAAATTTCTTCCTAAATTGCTTAGCTTCTTCTGCAAATCACTAAATCTGTGCCCTCTCATTCTCAATCCTTGTATAACATCTAACGGTTCTGAAGGGTCACTGGACCCAAAACTTTAAACTCTACCTTCTCTCCGTAGATGCTACCAGACTTGTGGAATTTCACCAGCAATTTTGTTTTTTGTTTGGATTTCCAGCATCCAGTTTTTTGTTTTGAACAGTTTCTTGCTATCTCCTGCTCTGGCCCATCATGATTGAGGCAGTCTGTCAAGTCTCCTCTTGGCCTCCTCTAAGGAGAAAGTTCCAATTGCTCTAATTTATGTTCACAACTGAAATTTATCATCCCTGTAACTATTTTTGTAAACTTCTTCTGCATTGTGTTCACATTCTTCCTCGTGTGGCATCCACAACTGTAGACAATACACCAGCTGATGTCTTAATCAAAATTCAGCATTATCTCCCCTGCTCTTGTACGGTATCATAAAGCACAAGATAGTGTATGCTTTACTAACCACTCTCTCTACCTTTAATGATTTACATACATATATGTTCTTGTACCCCCTTGCTTTATATTGTGTCTCTTCCTACCAAAATGAATCACTTCACACTTCTACGCATTGAACCTCACTAACCACCAATCTGCCCACAACTCACTTTTATGTCCTTTTGAAGTTCTACTTGAAGTTGTCTCCTTCACAATTTGCATCATTTTTAAATTTTGTACTTTCCACAATCATTGAAATCACACCCTATACACCAAGATTTACAACATTACCAGAACTGCAAGGGATCTAATTCTTATCCCTGAGGAACTCCACCACAAACCACCTTCCAGCACGAAAAACATCTATTAACCATCACTTATTTCCTGTCACTCAGTCAATTTTGTATCAATATTGTTATTGCCCCTTGAATTCTATGAGCTATCACTCATCTGTTGTGTAGAACTGTATCAAATAAATTTTAAAAGTACTATTGATTTTCAGTTTTTGACTAGTTAATGGAGAATAGTTATTGAAAACCAAAATAAAAAAGTATGTGTCAAAAATCTGCTTCCAACCTGACAATATTAATTTTTCCACAAACATTTTGAAAAGAACAACCTTTGTGGGATAAAAATCATTTAACTTATGTCTCTCATGCCAGCTGGAATTGCCAATGATTTGGACATTGTCATCTTCAACCCAAAAGCTGCGGTCACTAACACATTCTCCTCCCTGACCTCAACACAAACGTCAAATCAAATCCACCAACCTCTGTCTCTTGTTGATAAAATACTTATAGTAGCCTTTCAGAATAATTAAAGGATCCATGTGTAGCAACTGCAGTATTCAGTAGCCGATATATTGGTTTCTTTACTGACAGATTTGGGTACATTTTGAAGTTTTACAGTGACTAGTGGTAATCAAACAAAAAGAACATCTCATACAAAAACCAACAACTCTGACACAGGCTAATTGTAACAAAGTTACTATGCCCCAGGAGAATCCGTTTTCTTGGCAGCAGCAATTTGGCTCTTTGCAGTCAGCTCTGCCAGTCAATAAGATCACTGATGATCTGATGACAGCCTCAACTTCATCCACCTGACTGTCCACATGATTCTCCATTCCCTGTCAAACAAAAATGAACTCAACCTCAAACAGCCTTTAAATGTTCTCTTAATTGAAAATGTCTGGGCATTTCAATAGAATCTGCATAATGAATTTACCTAGGCTGATAGCTCATTCTACATATTTTCTACTTTGTACACGAAATTCATGGAGGAAGATCTCAGCCTCTGAGCTAAAACTCTGGGTTAAAGTTCCAGTCTAGAACTTGACACAGAAATGCACTGAAATCCTTTAAAAGCAGCCTATGGCAGGTGCCAAGAACAGGAGAATTTCTCAGTCACTTGAAGAGGAGTGCTGCCTGCAAGCTAGACTGGCACCTGGTTTCCAGTAAATCAAGCTATGGAAGCTGTGTATTCATCCAGCATCGATCTACTCTGATACATTTCAGGTCACTTCACAAATGTACTTATATATTATCTGAATACTTCTTTAAAGGCTAAATGGCTCCTCTCTCTA
The DNA here is from genome assembly GCF_047496795.1 of Chiloscyllium punctatum. Taxonomy (NCBI): domain Eukaryota; kingdom Metazoa; phylum Chordata; class Chondrichthyes; order Orectolobiformes; family Hemiscylliidae; genus Chiloscyllium; species Chiloscyllium punctatum. The sequence goes on along the minus strand of NC_092750.1, from coordinate 42,513,123 downwards.
CCAACCTTTCGGTCATTGTGTTCCAGATACTCACCTTCTGGTGAAAAAAAAAACTTTTTCTCTTTTCCCTTGCCTCAATTCATAGCCACTGGTTATTGACCCCTCCATGAAGTAGAAAGTTTCTTCCTATCTGCACCCACAACTTTGTAAGTTTCCAAGTTGCTTCTCTACTCGTCTGAGGAAAAACAACTCATCTTATTTAGGCTGTCTTCCTGGCTGAGTCACTGTAGCCCAAACAACACCCTGGTGAATGTCTACTGCATCTTCTCTAGTGCAATCACATCTTTCCTATAACATAGCAACCAGAGTGAAAAGGAATCCTCCAGCTTGTAGCCCAACCAATCTATTCTTGTATTCAATGCTTCAACTAATAAAGGCATGTATTCCCATTTGCCTTAACCATCCTTTTCACCTGTCCTGTTCAAATATCCATGGGAATACACACCAAGATCCCTCTGATCCTCAGTATTTTCCAGGGTCCAACTATTCATTTTACTCTCCCCTGCCTTCTTGGTCCTTCCAAAATGCATTACCTCTCAATTTTCAGGATTAAACGCCATCTGTCCAGCCTGCCCCATAGTCTCTCAGTCCTAAAGATGTCCTGCTTAATACTTAACATACCAATTTTTATGTCATAGAGTCACAGAGATGTACAGCATGGAAACAGACACTTTGATCCAACTCATCCATGCCAATGTGATGGCCTAAATTAATCTAGTCCTATTTGCTAGCATTTGGCCTATATCCCCCCCAAACCCTTCATATTCATATACCCATTCAGATGCCTTTTCAATGTTGTAATTATAACAGCTTCCACCACCTCCTCTAGCAGTTAATTCCATATATATACCAGCCTCTGCGTGAAAAAGTTGCTCCTTATGTCCCCTTTAAAATCTACCCCCCCCCCAACCTGCAAACTTATCTGTTTCCCTCAATATTTATCATAAACATCCCTATTTTTCCTTACCCAATCTTATACATTCTTCAACAGCCAGGTTTTCATGCACTGGCTGTCCTCCTCACATTTTTGAAGAACATGCTGGCTGCGTACTCTTGCCATTTCCTTTTTGAATAACTCCCACTGCTTGGATGTAAAATTTTCCTACAGGTTGCTCCCAGTTCACTTGTGCCAAACCCATTCTTGTGTTAAAAATCATCCCTTCCCCCTCCCCCACCCCAATTTAGAACCTTCATTCATGGTTCAACTTTGTCCTCTTCCATGACTACCTTAAATCTAATAAATATGATAAGACAAGAAAAAGCCTCCCCGTCTCTAGGCCTAAAACCTCAATAGACAAGCATATACGATTTCAAGAATCAAATGAACTTGCACGTTTCAAGTATTCTCCAAGTTGCTAATACAAAAGCAATGTTATTGAAGAATGTATAAGATTGGGTAAGGAAAAATAGGGAAGTTTATGATAAATATTGAGGGAAACAGATAAGTTTGCGGGGGGGGGGGGCTGGGGGAGGAGATTTTAAAGGGGACACAAGGAGCAACTTTTTCACACAGAGGCTGGTGTATATATGGAATTAACTGCCAGAGGTGGTGGTGGAAGCTGTTATAATTACAACATTTAAAAGGCATCTGAATGGGTATATGAATATGAAGGGTTTGGAGGGATATAGGCCAAATGCTAGCAAATAGGACTAGATTAATTTAGGCCATCATATTGGCATGGATGAGTTGGATCAAAGTGTCTGTTTCCATGCTGTACATCTCTGTGACTCTATGACATAAAAATTGATTTGTTAAGTATTAAGCAGGACATCTTTAGGACTGAGAGACTATGGGGCAGGCTGGACAGATATAGCCACCGAAGAGGAGGAGTTTGTAATTCAGTTTTTTTTTAAAATGAAGCACTGGCTCCAAGCAAAAAAAACCTCAAAAAGCATTGTTGTGAATGAGTGTGGTGAATGGAATACCTTGCCAGCTGTGTCGTCATGAAATGAAGCAGTTTTTGTTTTCTAACCAAAAAGTAGCACATGCCTGTTTCCAGGCCCACTTGAATACTGTTTTTGACCTTGCCATTTACTAAGTGCTTCAGAGTTTTGGGAACGCTACTCCAAAAATTTTCCTTTGATCCTTGAAAAATCTGCCCTCATCTCTCCACCTACTTAAAACTCAGAATCACTTAAGGGCAGAAACATTGATGCGATCACTAGAATTTACCCTGATTCTCACTAGAATTTACCCAAATTCTTGAGATTTGCAAACTTTACATTCTTTCATTTTAGTTTCCTTTTAACTTGTTTCTTTTCTTAAGGTTTTGTCCCACCTGCCCTGGAATTAGATCACACTATATCTGAACAAATTGATCAAACATAATTTAAACCATCCAACTAGATTGCTTATGCACCAAACTTCAGAAATCATGGCTATTCTAGAATGCTGAAGTCATACAGGTTTCGATTTTTCAAAACTTTAACTCAGCAACTAGAACAGAAGTCTTAACAATGGGAGAAAGTGAGGACTGCAGATGCTGGAAAAGCACAGCAGGTCAGGCAGCATCTGAGGAGGGTAATCGACATTTTGGGCATAACCCCTTCATCAGGGATGAGGCTTGTGGGCATGGGAGCTGAGAATTAAATGGGAGTGGGGTGGGGTTGGGGGAAGGTAGTTGTGAATGCAATAGATAGATGAAGGTTGGGGGGGGGGGGGAGAGAGGTGATAGGTCAGAGAGAAGGGTGGAGCAGATAGATGGAGAAGGTCAAGAGGGTGGTACCAAGTTGGAGGCATGGGACTGGGATAATATGAGGGGGGGTGGGGAGGAATGAGGAAACTGGTGAATGCCTCATATCCCACTTTGAGACCCTTCAACCATATGGGATCAATGTAGATTTCACCAGTTTCCTCATTTCCCCTCCCCACAACATTATCCCAGTCTCAAGACTCCAACTCAGCACCACCCTCTTGACCTGTCCATCACCTTTCTCATTATCCACTCCACCCTCCTCTCCAACCTATCACCTTCTCCTCACCTTCATCTATCTATTGCATTCATAGCTACCTTCCCCTAACACCACCCCATTCCCATCTAATTCTCAGCCCCCAGGCCCACAAACCTTATTCCTGATGAAGGGCTTACACCAGAATTGTCAATTCTCCTGCTCCTTGGATGCTGCCTGACCTGCTGAGCTTTTCCAGCACCACACACTCAAGTCTTAACAATGGCACTTCTACCAACCTAACAGGCTATTCCACTGAACTGGATGAACTGAACATTAACTGAACAATGAAATTTCCATTACAATACTTCAAGTTCAAAGAAAAATGATCCTATTGACATGCAATAATTAAATATGTAGCTTTTATTGGATTACACTAACTTTTTATTGTAAAATTCTGTAAAGTCCTGGCTCATCACCCTCCCCTGATTATGATAATTAAGATTTGGTTATTTGTCCTCTAATTCTCTTTAAATGCTGGGTTTTTAAAAAGGAATTGTGGAATAGCACAAAGGCTGCTTCCACTTTGCTCTAATGTTTACTTTAAAAAGCTTCTACCAACAATACAATGTCCTAACTGTTCTCTGCAACATTTTATACAGTCTACAGCTAATGAGTTTAAAAACAAATTATTTGACATCTGAGAGAAGTTACAACAGTTCCTTTGCACCATAAAAGGCTATTTGGACTCACCTGACAGTCGTTTATGAGAAGAGGACTTCTTGATATTTTTAGCATCTTCAAGTTTCTTTTCTGAGGATGAAGGAGTTGACAGAAGATTTTTACCATTGGGTATCTGTCCAGTGGAGGGCAGGGGTGCCTTTGGTATTGTAGGGCAATTAAGGCCAGTTTTTATTGAAGCATTCACAGTGGTGGAATGAACAGGAACTGGCATCATTTTCAATGATGTGCCATCAATCTTCACATTAGGATGCATCTTCTCTGGTCTGACCACTGAAGTCATGCTGCAGAATGATGAGTTTAAATGAAATACTTTGCATCAAAAAAGATAACTATATCCTCCACAATAACTTTTTTCCCAGGAATTAAAAATATTTATAAAATTTCCAAACTCACCTTATAAAAATATGCATACTTTAGCAATACCAATTGTTTGTCAACCTCCTAACCATGGTCGCCATAAATGTTGTCTGAACCAGGAAATACCTTAGCCTGACAACTTCTAAAAGATATGCATCTGTACATAAAGCAACTGAGTCTATAAATGAACATCTGTACTTTTGGACAGTTGCACACAAATCCACTTCCCTTTTAAATCACTCACCACTCACTCCACCTATCTACTTCAGTGGTAGCTTGGGCAACAAACTGTTTGCAAACAAGAGAATACAGCAGGCAGCCACTTCCAGGGTTGCTACACTGCGAACCTATATATTGTTCATCTGATTTATTTACCTCCATTCTAATGGAAGCATCTACGTTGCAATGACTACTAAGTTACAGATATTATGAAAAAGAATTGGGAAAATTGGGAAATAAAACCTAGAACTAATATGTAACTGTTCTCAAGTATTATATTTTGCTGGTTTTGAATAAATAATATTTACACTAACTGTTGAAATCTAAATAGCTATTGGGAATCCCCGTAAAATACTGTGCCTACGTAAACAATTTTAAAAGCCAACAAGTGCTGAGCACCAACAGTAAACCTGTAAGAAACATTAGCAAGATCAATTAGATACTCCATCCAATCAAGAGCTGTCATCTAAATGAAGGCCATTTGTAGGAATGCTCCAGAAGTGCTCAAAATACAACAGGAATGACCAGAGTGAAGCTGCCAGCATAAGCAGAATTGACAGAACCTGTGAAGAGCTGCTTTTCCAATCACTAACAAACCCATCAGTAGTAAGCAAAGGACAGCAACTGTATGATTGAAGGAATGTGTAATGGGAAGGTAAGGGTGCATCAGCCTGAGGGCTGGAGTGATGGCAAGAGAAACAGAGAACACACCAGTGCAAACTGGAGAGACTGACAGCACTGTCTGCTTGAAGTGGGCAGAGGAGTGAAGAGATAGCGAGGGAATAGCTGCCTAACAGAAATTAAGTTGACAGGGTGAACACACTGAACATGCTTTGCTGTTTCACTTTCACAACCTAACTTGTTCACAGAAGGATCTTTTGAGACAGTATATTTTGAGACAGACAATAACTACTTCACACGCTCAAGAGGAGCTTTCTTCATGTGTAACAATGACAGAATAATGAACTTATCTAGCACTGAAACCATTTGGAGTGTTAATCTAAATTCATTCTAAAATAACTATGTTCAAAAAGAAAATGATTTCAAACTACTGCTTTCCAAGTGGAAGAACTGACTAATGTACTGGTGAAACTACTCATTTTCTATGGCTTTCATGCAAATTCCATCTTTTAAACATATAATAATCCAAGCCAATATCTAGATCTAAATAATCCCAGTGATATCCTCCTCCGTTCTTGCTTGTAACGAGCATCAATTTGAAAGGTCAGATGAAATTCTTTGGAACTTTAGTCATTATTGCATTTCCTTCATTGCAACAAAGTAACTCATCAATTCATTTATGGGAGTTTAGGAATAAGCAGCATAATTTAAAAATTGGAAGAAGTTCAGATCTCTGAAATAGTTGATGCTAGAATAATAGTTACATTTAAAATAGATTGAGATCAGAGTTGCAGAAAAGATTTTATAACAACTTGGTTATAATCTTTTGGCTTGATGAAATGAAAAAGCATAATCTTTTAAACTCACCAGTTCACAGAAAGCATGCTTACGGTGATGGCTTTCTGTATGCACAAGTATCAACAATTTAAAAAATATATACCTGCCATCTTATAGTGACTGATTGTGAGTGTCTTGAAAATGAATGCTCTCCTTGCATTCTATGGTTTTAAGTTTAATGGAAGATTGATGATTTAGGACATTGATGAATTCCTCAATTCTGTTTGACTGCCCAAATACCCCATGACTCAACAGAAATACAGATGGTATGATTACTACTTGACTGTATCACTTAACAAAAAATATTAGTGAGAATGAAAAAGGAACACAAAAATCAAAAATTAGCCTTGAGAAAATCTCAAGAGCTTTTGAAAAAAGGTTTTTCACCAATGCTCTAACATTGTGTCACAGTCAAACAGAAGGCTGTGAACTTGATGGTTTTAAATTTCTAATGAATCTTGTCGAATGAAGGTCATAGTTCTCTTGAAATAGTGAAATGATAAGCATCCCAGCAACTAACTTGGAGGCTCAAGCTGTGGGGTATGGGAAGCATTGCTTGAGGTCTGGCTCAAATCTCCAGTCCATCTCCTTATGAAAATGCAATGAGAGTTTGAGAGATGTCACTTAACCAGTGACAAGGAAATTCTTACTAAGCATACTAATTAGCGAGTGATTGCTGATGTATAGAGGAAACAAGAAAAAGAAATACTGATGAGCACATGCTGAGATTGCTGGAAGGAAGAAACATTTTTTTCCCCATTCTGTTTTTCCCCTTGGTGGTCTGACAGGAGATCTAAAAAGAGATTTTCAAAATCACGAGTGGGATGGATGGAGTAGATAAACTGTTACCGCTCATAAAAGAATGAGAGGGCATAGACTTAAAGTGACGTGCAAATGAAACAAGGGAAGTGAAGGATAATGAAACTTTCATACAGTGAGTGGTTCAGAGATGGAATACACTTGGAAACACGGTGGAAGCAGGTTCAATTGAGGCGGTCAAGAGCATTAAATGATTATTTGAATTAAAATAATGTGCAAGGTTAGAGGAAAAGCAGAAAATTGGCACTAGGTAATGATGCTCATTTGAAGAACTAGTGCAGGGATAATAGGCCAAATAGTCTCATCCTCCTTCATAAAGGTTCTGTAATTACCTTACTCCTTTTACATCACCTTTGCAAACTAATTTGTTCCACCTGACTTACTCTAGGTCATAGCAAACTGAACAGAGACTTTTCTGCCTCAAAATGATTGAGATGAAACTTCAGAGCCTGAAAACAAATGCTGAATATCCCCTTGTTAGTCCTGGAAAGTGTAATAATAATGCTGAATCCTAGCTCAGGTAAATACTCCATTTGAGACAAGAAAGTAATGAAGAGTTTTAAAAGAATATGTCGCATTCCTTATTAATTTATTTAATCTCTAACAAAACAATTATAGAACATGGAATGGAATACTTCAAAAAAGATTCCAAAATGTGTACACGACCAAATTCAACAGATTGATCAGCAGAATAAATTTGTTTCAGACAGGAAATGCTGCAAATACCCAACAGGTCAGTCAGCACTGGTCAATAGAAAAATCATAGTATTTGTGGTGCAATCTTTCAAATTTATAGCATTATTTGCGTTAATATTCTAAAATTTCCTCCATCCAAGGTATCAAAAGAACGATTTCGAAAATGAAGGCAAAAATTGTTTGGTACAGGATTAAGTTTGAAGAGCTTAATTGCGAAAAGCCACAAATGCATAAGCTAAAGATATTTAAAAGATTTCAGCAGACATTAAAATTGTAATGCGACTGTTAAGAATTTTTAAAAATTAGGTATTTTAGGTATCTGAGCAAAGTGACGCTAATAATTATTCAAATGAAAATTTCCTTTGTCTATCACTAATCAAAGAATCAAAGCTACTAAATAATATGGAAAGAGTCACATAGTGATCTTATTGGACATGCGTTAGTTCAAGGGTGATGTGGAAACATTCATCCAATGGCAAATCTTAGCTCACGGATTATTTAATTAGAAGCTAGAGTTAAATTATCTGAAACTTATGGTAGAAGTATCGTAGTAAAACAATGCAATGTTTTGTTTAACCAAAGTGAAAAAATTAAAATCGAAACATGCACTAACTTTTTATCATGGTGCATCTTGCCATGGTGAACCAGGTAAAGTGGTCTGCTCACACCACTGATGTGAAGTTTCTCTTTGGGGGATTTCTGTATCTTAGCGCCAAATGAAGCACAGTTTCCACCAGAAGAGCGACTGTTCCCACAATCACTACCGCTTCTGTTTTTTGAGAACGTGGAAGAATAAGAGTATATCGAGGTTGGAGGAGTCACAGGTGGTTTGCTTGAAGTACCGTGTCTTCTTTCTGTGTACAGAGAACAAAGCAAATCAACTTTTAGCCAAAAACTAGAATTGCCTAAGTTTTAGTTATGAAATATTAATCCCAAACTAAGTCTTCTCTCTTGGGCAGTTTCAACACCTGAATAAAGATGCAAGATCTTTAATGCTCTGAATAATGCAATGGAGCAAAACCCAATTAGCCCTTTGTAGCAAGTTGTACTGATTCAAGCTAATTACTACTAATGTATCGGCTTAGGAATGTTTATTTTTGAATATAATGCATCCTCTTCAATTAAGATTTGTTGCTTTCTGCTTGTCCAATTTCAAAATGTAATTAAAACAACGGTGATACAATTTCTCTAACTAGCAGTGACTCCAACAGTAGAAATTGTTGGAAAAGCTCAGTGGGTCTGGCAACATCTGTGGAGAGAAATCAGAGTTAATGTTTCAGGTGGAGTGACCCAAAATCTTAACTCTTGATTGCTCTCCATAGATGCTTGAGCTTTTCCAGCAATTTTTGTTTTTGTTTCTGATTTACATCTTCAGTTTTTACTTAATGATTCAACACTTACTGACAGATCTCTTGAATACTGACTCAATCGGTTTTGAAATAGACCAGACTCTTGCAAGGAAACCAATTTGCATCAGTAATTTCTAAGTTACTTCAACTTTATCAAAAATTAATACAAACTTTTGTCGCTACCTCATAAAAAAAGGTAACTTGTATTGGACACTCCAAAAGGTCGCAAGTGCCAGTTTCAGGCAAGGAAGGCAAGCTTTAAAAACTTGTGTGAATCTTCGTTGACAATTTAAGAAAAGGTTTAGCAGCTAGAAAATTCTGAAATACAAGTTAATAATCACATACATTTAAGCTTACTTCCTACTCTGGTGCTGTGTATCTGTACCACAAAAGAGAGTCTTTTCCATTTCATTGGAATATATGTGGTATTGGGAAAATACTAGTTTTCTTGAAATAATTTGTAATGACATAAAATACTTCAATATAAGACCAACAGGTTTATGCTAAAAGCAGGTATAGATCAAAGGCTAAAGCAGCTTAACTATAAATTTGCCTGAGCAAAGATGATTGCTCAAGATTATTTTTAGGGCTAATGACAATTCTTGAGCAAATAACTGAATGTCGGTAGCTGTCCTCACATAAGATTAATGTCAGGTCTTGCCAGGTAGAACATATCCAATTTTGTGTGTGCAAGAAAAATGTCATTATTTCAACATTCGTTACCATGAAAACATCATTATTCAGTTACTGTTTAAATCACCCCTTGCTCGGGACCACTATGATAGTATGGCAAAATTCAGGAACGCTTTAGAATCATCAGCACATAACAAAAGATTGCCTAAAAACTTGTAAGTGCATTATAGCTACATGTTAGAACTACAGATGCTTAAATTTATAGCACTAGAAGTTGAAAAGTTTGCATTTACATCCCACATTATCTCACAGCATTTATTATTGCAATGAAAGCAATTACTTTGATAATACATTAAAAATTGTGAAGTGGACATTTCCTTTTGATGGTGCAGCCTTCAAGAAGTGATCAAATATTTAGGGAAACAACTCATTTCCTTCCTCTATTTTAGACTGATAAATTTACATTTAAAACCTAATTACTCTATGGCAGAATTGCCTCCAACTTGCTCCATCTAGCCAGCTTTCTCAATTTTTGATACTGATCTCAGTTTCAGAATGGAGATGAGAATGGAGAGTCATAATACAATTGTAGGATTTCATATTTGCAAGTAAAATGGTAACACAGACACAAGCAGGGGGGAAAATGGCATATATTGTATATCTTATTCTAGTATTATTCTAGTAGTGAAACATCTCTGAAGATCAAGAAACTTTTTTACTGTTTTTTTTCTACCATCTCCTCTTAAAGCATCTCAAATCTTAAATGTCAGAAAACAAAGAACTGCAGATGTTGGAAATCTGAAACAAATACAAATTGCTGGAGAAACTCAGCAGATCTGGCAGCATCTGTAGAGAGAAAGCAGAGTTAATGTTTAAAGTCCAGTGACCCTCTTTGGTTTCAGTTTAGGTCAGTATGCGGCTATTATTCACCTTTTGATAAACATAAGCAGACAACTGAACTACATGAAACATCACAGCCAAGATCACTTTTCACCTCAGCCAACTTTCAAAAAGGAGGCCTAATAGATACAATTTTCTGCCACCCAACACAAGCAACCAGATTTTATTAAGGTCAAATCTATTAACCTACTGATTCTGCAGGAATTGACTATCAACCTTCCATCCTGAACCCTCAAAAAGAGAGTTTCCTCACCTAACTGGCTTACATATGCAAGAATCTTGATTATAACATTTAGTACATTTTGTTGTAAATACTGTTGCTGAAACTTTTAACATTTAACTAAGGTGTACAATTTTTTCTGGCACTGCTAATACGCCAAGGATCAGAATTATCATTTCACAGAATCAAAAATATCACAATTCAAATACATTGGAATCGCTGCCTAATTATGAAAATGTAAAAGAAAAATGTATTGCTATATTCTATGATTTCTTGTAATTACTGTCTACAATAGTCATTAGTTCTATTCCCCACATTCACTTTTGAGATTTAATGGCATTATCATAGCTGAATCCCACTACCAACATCTTTGGGGTCACCACTGACCACAAACTGAACCAACCACATAAATACCGTGGCTAAAAAATATCAGAGGCTAGGAATTCTGTCATGAGTAACTTGGTTCATATCTCCCCACAGACCTGTTTAACACTTACAAGGCACAAGGCTGGATTGTGCTGGAATGCTTTCCACTTGCCTAGATTGGCATAGCTGCAACAACACCCATGAAGCTTCTCAGCAACCAGCAAAGCAGACCATTTGGGTGATACACCGGCCACCACTTTCACCACCGTTTACTCTCTTCACCAACAATGCATTGTAGCAGCAGTGTATACCTTCTACAAGATGTACTGCAGCAACTCCATTTTCCAAAGCAGTGACCTCTACCACTGACAGCAAGGGCAGCTGATGCATGGGAACATCAATAAGTGCAAGTTCTCTTCCATGCCTCACACCATCCTGACTTGGAACTATAATCATCATTTCTTCGTTGTCAAAATGCCAGGAACTCAACAGCACAGTGGTTGCACCAATAGTCCCAAAGACTAGATTTTCAAAGGATGCTCACCAGTACCTCCTGAAGTCCATTTAGAAATGGGCAATAAATGCTGACCAAGCGGCGAGTTCATATATGAGGCGAAAGACTTCTTTTAGGTTACACGCAATTATAAGTAGTTCAATCCTCCTCTACTCCAAAGAAACAAAACTCAACCTATTCAATTTTTTTCCTTTTGGCTAGGTTTTTTCAGTCCTGACAAGATCCTTATAAATTTCCATCCCGATTAGTACAATCACGTCCTTTCTACAGTTTGGTGATGAAAGTCGTAACAGTCTACAGTAATCTAGCTTTAACTTAAGTGTTTTATATAGTTCCAGAATAGCCTCTAAAATAAAATGAAGAAGAATTGCAGTTACTGGGAATCTGAAACAAAAGAAATTCTTGGAGAAACTCAGCAGGTCTGGCAGCATCTGTGGAGAGAAAGCAAAGTTAACGTTTTGAACATAGTGACCAGTCAGTCCAATTCTGAAGGGTGACTGGACTTAAAACATTAACTCTGCTTCTCTTCACAGACCTGTCGAGTTTCTTCAGTAAGTTGTTTAAGAATAACCTTCCTGCCTTTAATGTACATATCTCAACTAATAAAGGTAAGTATTCACAATAGTTTTGATGCAACCTTATTTATCAGCTGTTTACTTTCCCAGCTTACTTTTGGCAGCAAATGTTCATACTTTATGCTTTGTCCCCTCACTCAACGTCAGTGACACAAATTGGAAATAAACAGACTCAAGCACTGATCCATGTTTTGCCCTATACATTACAGCCTTGTCAATGGCCTGGCAATTTCAAGAGTTCCCCAAATAAATATTCAGAGAAAGGGTCATTGTTGACCAGTGAATATGTTAATAATTCAGATCAGCTTCATCAACACAACTGTTTTAACATTGTGGCATCAGGTCAACATCTTGCCATCTACATAAAGAATGCAATGGGCGAGCACTCAACATGAAAAACTGAGCCCTTATCAAGACCAAGCAGTCTGGTTGATTCATGCTCATGCCTTTGAATTAAACAATCAGACTTTCCACGATTAATGCATTACAATGGAAATTAATCAAAGTTAATTTTTGTAGCACCTCCCAGCAAATGAAACTCTTCCATTATGAAATTATTTGCTCAATACCCTCCATGACAAACTATCCTAACTTGAATATTTACAGCTGTTCCTTCACTGAAGATTAGAAATGATTAGCCTAACATTTATAACCATAATTGTCAAAGTGATGTCACTTGTGAGCGTGAACCATGATGCTCACACCAGGCTGTACTCTGACATTTCATTACCAAAGAAATGGAGAATGAAATTTCCTTTCTAAAGGCCCAATGGCATCTGGCTGAGGTATGCCAGTGCAAGTGCTATGAAGAGTTCACTAAGCCACATGAATGGCCACTTTGCCACATTTTTGCTTTTATACAGCAATAGCTCCACATTATCGAAGCAAGGCATTTTCACTATGAACTTCTGAGGACAATTTACCTAATATTCACAACAATATACAATAAAAAAAACTGAGTAGAGCTGCAACATGGGTGTGAAAAGCCTCTGTTTATTTTCATGTTGCTAAATGAACAATTTGAAATGAAACTCGCTTTTGTGGGGGAAGAGATAAAAGGCAGTATTGAATGATCTAAGTAATTACCTGAAAGATTTTTTTTCAAAAATAAGTGACTGATTTCACAAATGTTATAGTCAGCTATCCTTCAATTCCAGGATGCTGCTTACTCAGGGTGGCAAATTGCTACATGCAACTGAACAGACAAATTCAAGTATGGGCCTTTGGGCCCAAGAGGCAAGATAAACCACAAAATAGAGAGAATGCTGTGCAGGCCTCAATAAAGAAAATCCATGAACATCAAGTGGTGTACCAACAAATGGCTTCTGATTCAAGCAGCTGCTGCTGTGCATATATCTTGGAGGTCTGTGCAGAAGCAACAAAAAAAAATTACAGGAAAGTTTTGACCACGAGTACACTATTCAGTCTCATCAAGATGTAATGACTCAAGGCACAATACACAGTCACCAAAGTCAATGCTGTCAAGCTTCAGGAGGGGGTGTTTCAGAGCTTCTTTGTTTGTCTTCTCCAAGAACACCGGCCATTTGAGTTGAGAAAACACGACCAAGTGGTGAAGACATTTCGGGTGTAGGTTTGCTCGCTGAGCTGTAGGTTTGATATCCAGACATTTCATCACCTGGCTAGGTAACATCATCAGTGGTGACCTCCAAGTAAAGCGAAGCTGTTGTCTCCTGCTTTCTATTTATAGCTTCCTCCTGGATGGGGTTCCTGGTGGTGTCATTTCCGGTTCGTTTTCTGAGGGGTTGATAGATGGCATCTAGATCTATGTGTTTGTTTATGGCATTGTGGTTGGAGTGCCAGGCCTCTAGGAATTCTCTGGCATATCTTTGCTTAGCCTGTCCCAGGATCGATGTGTTGTCCCAGTTGAAATGGTGGCTTTTTTTCATCAGTGTGTAGAACTACCAGGGAGAGAGGGTCGTGTCTTTTTGTGACTAGCTGGTGCTCGTGTATCCTGGTGGCTAACTTTCTTCCTGTTTGTCCTACGTAGGGTTTGTGGCAATCCTTGCATGAAATTTTGTAGATGACGTTGGTTTTGTCCATGGGTTTAAATGGGTCTTTTAAGTTTGTTAGTTTTTGTTTGAAAGCTACTAGGATTCCAAGGGGTCTTAGTAATCTGGCTGTCATTTCTGAAACTTCTCCGATATATGGTAAGGTGGTTAGGGTTTCTGGCGGTGTTTGGTCTGCTTGTCGTGGTTTGTTCTTGAGAAGTCCGCGCAACGTACTTTTTGAGTATCCGTTCTTCTTGAGTATGTTGTATAGGTGGTTCTCCTCTGTTTTCTGAAGTTCATCTGTGCTGTAGTGTGTGGTGGCTCGTTGGAATAGTGTTCTGATACAGCTTTGTTTGTGTGTGTTGAGATGGTTGCTAGTGTAGTTAAGTATTTGGTCAGTGTTTGTCGGTTTTCTGTTGTCCTTTCAACTGTGACGTCCAGGAATGCGAGTCAACCTGGACTACAAACCTTCACAAATGGTGAAGACATTGATGAACTAGGTTCAAGTTGTTTTTGCAGTTTTGTTGGAATTCTTGTGGAGGTGGAAGATACTGATATTTGTCTGAATGTGTTTGATGGTCCTCCCAATGAATCTGGAGAATGAGGCAGAAGTGTTGATGATGGAATTTCTATGGCTCTTCTGTATCACGGGCAGTCCATGTTTCACTGTTGTACAGTAACTGTGGTGACATCTGCTCTGCACACCGAGACCTCTGCATTCCCTGCTAGTGAGAGGAGTTTCAATCAATTTGTTCACAGATCTAAATCCTAACTGCCTTTAACTGTTTCTTCTCTTTGGCCAATATCTGTGTAAAATAATATGCTTTTAAAGTAGTTAAATCAGAGCAGGTTATTAACCGGAACTTACATCACTGTATGGACAAGTGGAATATAGACCAAACATAAAAATTTGTATTTCTTAGGTCTTCCAGTTTATAATTCATAGAATCAACCCAACTTGGTTAATTAAAACAACTTGATTTGTCCTTAAAATACAAAACAAAGTTGAGAAGTTATTAAATTGCCAGAATCCTAATTACAGCAGCTTCTCCTTGAAATAAAGGTCTAAGATATTTAATTGGCCAGTTGAAGTTAATGCAAATATATAATTAATGCCATATGGACAAGTAGATACCAGCTGTAAATCACTGGCACTTAAAAAATGTTTGGACTCCAATTTATAATCCCCAGGTAAAGCCTAGAAAGAAGTTAACAAATTAGGGAGCATTAAGTAGCCACGTACATCTTCTCAACATTTCCAGGGTAACTTTGCAATTTTATTATGTTTCCTTGTTAACTATTTAACTTACAACAAATGTGAATCTGAAAATATAATGTACAAAGAAGCAGTCATGAAAAAATATTTTAAAACAATTAAAACTAAATGCATCATTTTGATTTTTTTTATTGTGTGAAAATATTAGTCTATGCACAATCAAATCATAGCCACGGGAAATGAAACAGACCAAGAACAACAGAATTACAACAAAGACTGAAGCTTCAAATTACAAGTGAATGCACAAAAAAAAAGAGAGATTTCAAAAATTTATGAATAGCTTTATTTAGATTAACAATTGAAGTTAAAGAACAGGTTAATATATTTAGATATCTGGCTAGACTTCAGCAGTTAATTATTAATATTTATTAAATTGATCTAGCTATGTCAATAAGTAGCCACCTTTTCACAAAAAAAGGAAGCCAATCCTTTTAAGTGTTGATTAATTTTCTTAAATAAATTGTAAAAAAGGCACTTTTGTACTCCCAGACCTGACCAGTTACATTTCTTAGTATAATTTTATCTTAAAATCCCCACTACTGCTCAGTACTTCACCTTATTCTTTCATTCATTCTACCGTATTTTACTTCAAGAATTGTAAATACTCCATCTAAATTGCTTTAAAAGCATCCTGCATTGAGCAACATTGTACTGTTTAGCTGTTGTGTTACTTCAGTTCCATATTCCATGTTCCTTCAAATGTTCAGAAGAGATTTTCAGTTACTGAAACATGAATAAATAATGACAATCCAACCACAAAAATGTGAAACTTGGAAGATTTACAAGAGAAATTTTACCTTTTTTCCAAAGCATTAAAACCAAGAAGAATTTGAGACTGATTAGTGACCCTGCGATTAAAACTGTACTTTATCGCAGAGGAGACAAGGACATCTAGTTCTAAGCAGAGTACATTAAAATTGCGTCAGGTTCACTTAAAGATTGTCTGGAGTTAAAATTCTAGATGCTAAACATCTAGTTCCCCGAATGTACTTTCATTCCATTTAATTTTCAACATCTTCAGAATACCATTTTAATACTATATGGCCAGCATTCACTTGATGCCTTATCATCTTCCACTTGCATTTCAATCTGTTCATTTAATGCCTCTTGATCTTTTATTCCCATATCCAATAGTTTTAATCACTTCTTTCTCAATCCACATTTTTATTCTAATATTTACCTGAAATGGCTTTGTTTCAATTTTTCTAACCTTCATTTGCTTTAAAAGTACTTCCAATACAAAAGATAAAGGGCAATAAAAATTGACACACTGCTCTTCCATTTGTCCAAGTTTCTGAAAATACGAAAAACTAAAAATATACCAGAGTTAAAAATTAAATTGGAAATCCTCAAAATGTTAACTTTCTAACATCTACACCAACAAAATATTTGGGAAAAACAAAAAAGTGGGTGTTATGCAGGTTGTACAATTAGAGCACAATTTTAAACAAAAGCTTTTAATGAAATTGCACTTTTGAGAAGATTCACCCGTGGGATGTGAGCATCACTGGCTGGCCAGTATTTCTTGCCTGCCCCTAGGTGCCCTTCAGAAGATGGTGGTGAGTTGCCTTTTTGAACCACTGCTGGAGGTACATACAAAAATGCTACTTGGGAGGGAAATCCAGGATTTTGACCCAGTGACAGTGAAGGAATGGTGATATATTTCCAAGTCAGGATGGTGAGTGGCTTGGAGGGGAAACTTGCATGTGGTAGCGTTGCTATGTGACAACTGCCCTTGTCCTTTCCAGGTGGAAGTGGAAGTGGTCATTGATTTGGGAGATGCTGTCCACGGATCTTTGATGAATTTCGGCAATGTGTTGGACAGTACACATTGCTGCTACCAAACGTGATTGATGGAGGGAATGGATGCAATGCCAATCTGGAAGGCTGCTTTGTCCTGGATGGGGGTCAAGCTTCTTGTGTGATTGTTGGAGCTGCACCCATCCAGACAAATGGGGAGTACACCATCACACTCCTAATTTGTGCCATGTAGATGGTGGACAGGCTTTGGGGAGTCAGGTGGTGAGTTACTTGCTTCAATACTCCTAGCCTCTGACTTGTGCTTGCAGCCATTATATTTATATAAACCGAGTAACTGGATACTGACAAGTTCAGTTTAGTTTCTGGTCAACTGTAACCCCCAAGATGCAAATTGAACGGATTCAGCGATGGTAATGCTGTTGAATGTCAAGTGGTTTGATTATGTCTTCTTGGAGATGATCATTGCCTTGCATTTGTTGGACAAAACAATACTTGCCAATTGTCCAGGTTGGGCGAACACTACTCATGTCCTATTGCATTTGAACACAGACTGCTTCATTACTGGAGGAGTTATGAAATGGTGCAGTCATCAGTAAACATCTCCACCTTATGATTTTTTTGGTGGGGTGGGGGTGGGCATTGATTAAGATGTTCGAGCCTAGAAGGTTATACTAACTTTATAAAAGTACAATGTCAACAAAAGCATAATTTAAAACTGAAGCAATTCCTAGGTGACACAAACACCCAAAGGGTGATCTATCCCCATGCTCAAGGGAATAGGTCAACCAACTACACCATACCCACTAATAAGTATGCAATGCTTCCTTGTGAATTATCTAATTGCATCAATAGATACAAAGAGAGGAGTCTGATTACAGACACCACAGTAGTACCCTGAAAGCCCATTAAATGAAATTCAATTCATACATTGTGTATGCATTTTTTTTCAACTTTAGGTTACCAATTTCATGTGGTAATATTTGTTACATTTCAGAAAGCTGAAAACCAAGGTTAACACATCAATAGCCAGAAGTCATTCAACTTGATGGGTACCCACACATGTGGGTTTAGATTAAGGAAAACTACTAGGCCATGAGGACAGTACATTTACAGGGAACTTTCGTTCACCTCCTCAAAATTTAAATTTGTTCTAACTTCAAATGCAGCAAACAATTCTGACACACAGTCTTGCAAAAGCAATAAGTCTTGTACAAGAAAAGCTCCTTCCACAACAACAGGAACTTAGCAAGTAACATTTATGTGCTACTAAATAACAATACATGCTCAAAAATTCAAATTTTAAAATGGATAAAATGAGTCAGCACAGTTGACAGTTTATAAACATAAAAATCACTATGAAAGCTGATGGAATAAAATTAGTAAGTTACAATGAAATGGTGTCAACCACAATTGCAGCCTCACTTTGCATACTCTTTCTTTACCATGAAAGATGCCTCATTTGGAGATACATCTGATCTTCAAAGTTCCTATGATTGCATAGAAGTTTATAGAATTAGAGCTTTGGTCATAAAAGCACTGGCAATTTACCAAAATGAAAAGAATTGAGCAAAACATTTCCAAAAGCCAGGAATAAAACAAGCAGCTCTCATCACAACTGAAAAGACTTGGCATGAGTATAATCAGTAAGCCACAATCTAGAAGATTTCTAATTATCTTTAAATAGTCATACCTGTTCAACTGAATGCCTTTTTCATGGCATCACACTCAATAAAAGCACTGCCACCATTTCTGAAAAGGTGCTGCTTTGAAATATCAAAAAACTTTCCTGAAGAAAATTGAGCACAAACAGTACCTTGGATTAAAAAAAAATGAGCAAATATAAAATGTCACAGCTGTAACGTTAAACTAATTCCAGATTTCACAATAGTGCCTGATGTGGAAACATACTTCCTCACTGTGGAACACTGCCAAAGCAGGGATGAGGATTCTCAGAAAGTTGCTGCTTCTTTAGATATTTACTACTTTGGATTTTCTGGCCAGTGAATTATTTTAAATATTTTTTTGTTGGAGGGGAGAAATGGAGGAAGGAGGCGGCAAGGGGTCAAGGTTGCAAATATATTTTTGAAAAACTTTCATTAGTACATGCAAAAGAGAAAACATCAGCAAACTGGTATTGTTCTTTGGTTACTGGCAGTTAGTCTGATAACTACTTTGCTGCAAATGGTTGGAGGGGGTGGGACAGTGGTGGCCGGGTGAAGAGAGGAGAGTTTACTGGTTCTGCACACCATTTGTTTCTCCCAACTCACTGTATTTTCCCCCCCCAAGATCATTCCAGAATTCCACCAAATTTTAAGAAATATCTTTCTTACTAATCAAAGTATACATTTTGTTTTTTTTTTCATGTGTTCAACAGAGTTTTGTTTAAAATGGTTTGCATTTTTATTTCATAATACATACACAGGGGAAAGAAGGAGGCAATTGTGGCTCCCAATACATCAAGGGGTCCTTAACCCAACTGGAGTTGAAACTCGATGTATACAAACTAAACCCTCCAACAGAGCTTTTAAATTCAACAAGATGTAAGTAGTTTTGAAACAGCATCATGCTAAATGTACATTAGTCATCAGGTACCAGCCTTCTTTCATTTATCAGAAGGAAACAGGAAATACCGGTATCCAATGTTTTTGAGTTGTGCAGTGCAATGGAATAGCACCACGATAGATCTTGGGACTCAGAGGAAAACACAAAACATCAACTGAACAGGTAAAGGTAGTTTAGTGATATTTGACCATAGTGACAGAAAGACAAATAAGGTGAGCTAAATTAAGGCAAGAGGGAAAATATTTGAAAAAGGACCTGAGGCGTAACTTTTTCATGCAGAGGGTAGTGCATGTATGAAATGAGGTGCCAGAGAAGTGGTGGAGGCGGGTACAATTACAACATTTAAAAAGCATCATGATGCGGATATGAATAGAAACAGTTTAACAGGGATATGGACCAAATGCTGGTAAACAGAATTAGGTCAGATTGAGATGTCTAATCAACATGGATAAGCTTGTTTCCATGCTGTATGACTATGCTCAAACCGCACAACAATAAGCCTCCACTACTTTTGGACCATCCATGTCAAAAACAATAGCACTTCTGACATCTGGAGGTCAAACATTCACGATAACAAATAATTCAGGAGCCAAAACGGAAAACATATAAACATCAGAGAATCCTCTTTTTCCTTTCTGAAAATGGGATGGCTAATAAATGCTAGCATAGCCAGTGAGGCCGATATCCTATGAATGAATTAATAAAAGGAAAGCTGAATTTCCTCCATTTGAAAGTATAAGACAAAAGCATTGAGTACAAATTTTTCAATCACTTGGATTGAGACTCACGCAGACATCATAATATTTACAAAATGAAGTGGAAAAACAGACCAATGATAGGAAAGGATACAGAACATCTACCTGAGTAAATCAACATCTAAAAGATTAGGGGTTACAAGAATAATGAAAAAGGGCAAAAGGAAGGCTCAGTTTCTGAATGAGCGTAGCATTCAAAACAAGGTGAATTGATAGCATAAATAGAAATAGTGAACTTTTTATTATCCAGCACCTATGGGACCATGAATATCCCAAGTGATCAAATGTTCTGGAAAATCATGAAGTCCACATAAACAAATGTAAAAACGCATACTAAGTATTAGAAACATAATACAGGGGATGTACACATCACTCTTATACTTTATTTACAGATTGACTGCCTTAAATAAAATGTACCAGCAGAGAGTCTTCTCACCCATTGTTTGCTGTAAATTGTTAATACAGCCATTACGGAAACATGGTTGCATTATGACAGATTGGGACCTGAATATTGAAAGGTATGACATTTAGGAAGGATAGAAAACTAGGAAAAGATGGAGGGGTGTCTCTGTTAATTAATGATGGCATAGCATATTAGAGAGGGATCACCCAAGTTTAGGAAATATGAACTTTTGAAGCCTGGGTACATTTCAAATTAAGAGAAATACCCTCACAATCCCTCAAGAATCCTCAGTACTCAGTAAGATCAATGTTGATTTGATTGCTCCACGTTCTCACCTAATGGAGAACCTGTCATCCCCTTGCTCATAAAGAAACTATCTACCACTGCCTTAAAAATATGCAAAAACTTTATTCCATATAAATTAGTGGAAGTGGAGTTTCAAATACCTCATTACCCTCAGAATATCCTTATCTGTCTTAAATTGGTAGACCTTTATTCTAGATTCTCGCATGAGGAAACATTCTTGTCAAGGTCTCTCATGACTTTTTTTAATGTTGACTTTGAGTCTTCTAAAGTGAATACAAGCCACCTGTTCAATCTTTGTCCAGAAGACAATCTGCCCATTTCCAGTATTAGTATAGCAAATTTTCTGTGAACTGCTTCCAGTCCTTCCTTCAACAATGAACACTAACTCAGACAATACTCCTGCATAGTATAAGCATAACTTCTCTATTTTTGCATTCTTTTCACCTCAATAAATTATTACCTCCTATTCACTTTCCTAATTACCTGTTGGAGCAGTAGTAATAAATCTGGAAGTTAGTGTGATACATAGACCCCCTAAACAGTAATCACATGGGAACAAGTACTCAGAAAAAGAGATAAGGGGGGCTTGTCAGAAAGGCAAGGCTATAATCGTGACATTTTTAAAATCTACATGTACACTGGAAAAATTAATGAGTAAAGGGAACCTAGATGAGGAATTCGTAAAATGCTTTCAGGATCATTTTGTAAAACAGCATTCTCCGGACAGCAGGTTGTACTGGACGTGATATGGATTAATGAATGACATCTGTAAAAAGGTGTCGAAACTGCAAACTTAATATGATGGAACTGCATACTCCTTTCCGGAGAGAGGAGAATACCTCAAGACTAGTATTTTACACTTTCATAGGAAGCAACAAATGCAGAGCTAAGGGCAACTGGCAAATTGTGAAGGGATTGGTCTGTAGAGATGTACTGACAGGTATTTAAGGGAATGTTTCAGAATATATAGAACAGATACATTCTAACGAGAAGAAAAGTTCTAAGAGATGACCTACCACCCATAGTTAATTATAAAAAGTAAAAATGGATAACAATGCAAAGATGGGCACCACATCAGAAAGCTAGACTATGTAAAAGCAGTGAAAAGTAACTAATAAAATTGAACAAGACAAACATTAGAGAATAAGACAAAGCTAGCTTAAAATATAAAAAAAACTTCATTATTTTTAAAGCACAAAAAAAAGTTAAAGTGAATATCAGTCCTACACAGAGACTGAGGAATTAATAATAGAAAATTGACAGATGACAACAGGTATGTTGCTTCAGTCTTAAATATTGAAAATAACAGGCAACATCCTGAAACAGCCATAAATCAGAAAATGCAAGGAAGAGAGACACTTAGTAAAAGGACAACCATCCAAGAAGAAATACGAAGGAAATCGTTGGGACTCAGGCTGACTAGTCCATAGGTCCTTCCTCCCTCCCTCCTAAAATAGTGGTGATCCTGTGGAATTCCCTACCACAGAAGGATGTGGAAACCAATTCACAGAACATGGGAAGAGAGAGGATCTAATGTTGAAATAGAGGTGAGCCATGATCACATTGAATAGCAGAGAAGGGCTGTGATAGGCTGAATGATCTAGGCCTGCTCCTACTTTCCACATTTCTATTGACAGGTAGTTCTTATGAGGTACGGTTAGAACGGTTAGGATTGCATCTTCAAAGAGCTTAAAAGTAAGAGGTAACTAAATTGAAGCAAGATCCTAAGGGACTTTGACTAGTTGGATGTGGAAAGAATATCTCCTCTTCGAGAAGAATCAAAAGTTAATGGTCACAGTTTACAAATGAAGGACAAAGCTAATTTAAGAAAGATGAAGTTTCTTCTTTTCTTCCTGCCCACCCACCTCCCCCCTCCCCCCTCCCAAAAAAAAAATGCAGGAGTTTCTCTTTTGGTGAAGAAGTGTCAAAGCAGAGTCTTTGAATATTTTTAAAGCAGTAGGTAAATTGTTGCTAAAGGGGTGAAAAGGTTCAGTGGTAGATAGGAATATGAAGTAACCAGGTCAGCAATGATTTTATTGAACTGTGGAATAGGTTTAAGGATTAGTGGCCTGTTAAGTTGTATATTCGTTCACACTAGGAAAGGTAACCTAACACACGCTATCTTTTGTCATACTTTAAAGCTAGCTTTCTGGGAAGGGGGAGAAAGCATGGAAAGAGTTAAATAGCTACTTCTACTGTATTAAACTCAACGCATTTAGACACTGGCCATAAACTGGCAAGGAGGGTCAATAACAGACCTCCTTAAAATGAGATACGCACAAGTACCTTGGCATAAGAAACACCACAAGAAGCACATGAGCAAGCATGAGAAATCTTGCACAAATGGGAGGTTCTGACCCACCAACATTAGAGACAAGCAACTCTTATAGCTTGTTTTCGACTTGCTGGAGGCAGTGAACTCCCAGCCATTCAAATGTTTAACAAACTAAACTCAACAGTACCAAAAGTTAAAATCATTACTAAAAATGAAGATCATTAGATATTCATATTCCCGATGATTATAAAATCCGGATTCCAAACTTTTGAATGTTAAGGAGAGTGCTGGCTTCAAAATGCAGATGTAAACACAAGTTGTACAACAAAATAGGTCTTAAAAGATATCCTGACAAACTAATTTACCTTAACAGTCGGTTCATCCTCTTTTAACCAGAGAGACACATGCTGCATTTAACTATTAGCATAGTAAAAACCTGGTTTTATAATTCTATCAACACCGCACACTGAATCTCCAGCACAAATATACACAAGATCCTACAACCACACGAAGTGGCTAGATAAGGTGATATTGTCTGAGAAATTAATATTGGGCAAGTTAACAGAACAGCTCCCTGTTCTTCTTTGCAACAACCTTAGGTGCAATACCTATCTGCAGCACTGGAAAAAGTAGATAAAAAGATTAACACATCTCAGACAATGCACAACATGAGTATTAGCACAATATGAACTCCAAAAAAGACTAGAATACATGAACTTTTCACTCAGAGGCAAGAGAACTATTAACAGACGATACTTGCTCAGTACAATCCATTATAACATTGCACAGTTCTGAATGACAAGTGTTGCAGCGAAAGGGCAAAGCCCTCCAAAATTTCCCATAATGGTTTTATTCCAAGATATTAAATTTGTCATTAGTAAGAAAGCACTAATTACACCACAAATACACAACTATAGAACTGCAATCTGAAGATGGGCACAAGTAAAAAGCAAATGTGGTCACAAAGACTTGTCTTACACTCCTTGATTGTGTAAAGGCCATGACTGTTTCAGCAACGCACATTGATACAACACTTGAAGATGAAACATGACAATTTGTTTTTTTTAAAGCACACAGCAAGTTGTCTTTGTTCAAATTTACATATTGATATTGAAAAGCAACGATCAAAGAAACAAAAACAAACCAATAGTAACTGGACAGCTCACATTAGAAAGGAAGTGAACAACTTTTAAGCCAACTGCCTTGTGTGTTCATAGTATTTCCTGAGTCATGAAACCACACAGTCTTACAAGGGCTCTTAAAGGGATCAAACATCTAAAATCTCACATTAAAATTTCACTTGAATGACTGCAGCTGTTTGCTTGATCAGAGACTGCTTGTAGTTTTCAACACGGACAGTGAGAGTTTTATTATCAGTGCAACCCTCAACACTCTGGCACAGGTGCTTTGCTCCGAGCTTTGCTCTATCCGCTTTTGCCAATAGTACTCGAATAACATTTCAAAGTGACTTGTATGTATTGCAGCAGTTAATCCTTCATTTGGAGATTATCTACTTTGATTCACTTACAGTACTTAGGCTGCTAAGGGAAACTTCAACAACATTCAACTGCAGATTAGTCTCTAACAGATTAGAGAACACGGCCACTTCAGCTTTATGCAGTGACACCAACTTCATGTAAATCTGGGCATTTTGCCAAACTCCTTTCATCGAAAACTGCACAAGAAACTTCAACTACAGCTTATGGCCCAGCATTAAAGGGCAAGAACTGATTATAGCCTTTTATTAATTCACATTTACAATTTGCTTCCACTTTGATATCTGAGCTGGTGTGCAGGCCTCACATTAGTTACCTATGAACTAACAGACATCACATTTAGGATTATCTAATGACTTATTAACAGTAATATGCTCAAAATCCAAAAAGGTCTGGAAGATAAATACAATTCAGAGGCATCCAGCATTCTCTTCTACAGTCATACCATAGGTACCTGGTGTCACAAAGCTAGCCTCTTTTTTTTGCCAAAAGCTATTCCTTGGCTCAAGGAGACTCTGTTCTTGATTTTTTTCAGAGGGGCAATAAACCTCTGATCAGTCTGGCTGGATACAGAGGTGAAAAGAATTTTGAGGCGCCTCCTGTTTATATGTAAACAGATGAGACTTCAGGCCAAAGTGGGCATGCTATAAAAGTGACCTGTATAATGAAAGGGGAATGGTCAGCTCTCTAGCTGAGCTCAGCAGTGTTCGTTCAGTCTTGAACTTGTTGGAAGTTCAGTGGGGAGCTATGTGGAAACTCACTCTCTCCCTTTCTGGCCTTCAACTTCAACCTGTAAGCATCTGTTCCATTTATACTAGATTTAAAGGGAGTTTGCTTATTGGGACTGTTATGTATATTCGGAACGGCATGATTAAGTCTAGTTTGGATAGGCAGAGTTCTGTAGGGGGTTCTTTATTCTGTTCTTTGTGTTTCATTATGTAATTTTGTGAATAAATTTTTGTCTGTTTTAAAATCTAGTGGTCAACCTAGCTAACTTACTCTGGGTAACTTTCACTGTACACTTACCGAAACAAATTGCAAAGTTATGGTCTGTGGCTGCCTGCTTAAGAATGTTGAGTGTTCTGGCTTAGTCCATAACACTGGAGAGGAAACTATTTACACTGACATAACTTGATAAACTGTTAAAAGATTCAGCATCTAGCTTCAAGCTGCTGGCATTATCTTTTCTTAGCAATAAGATATTTTGAGAGTTGCCAGACGACTGTCACTAATGTTCTTCCTCATTTCTGCACCAGACAAAGTTATCGCTGCTTTCAGTGCCATGCAAGATACAAAAAAAGCCATGTACATGGGAACCTTGATTATTCAAATACCAATTATCCGAAAATCGGATTATCCGAAGGAGATCGCGAGGCCCCGACCGAAACATTGCATCAAAGACGTGTTTCCAACAGAGATCGCATCTTTTGTTTACAGTGATTAAATAGGCACTGTCTCTAAATGACAGATCTCCCACCCTGTCTCCCCACACTTTCCCTGGAGTTCTACAAAGGGGTGTACCCTAAATCCCACTTCCCCAGATAATCTCTCCAACACAGGGGGTATGTGCATGTGTATTATATGTATGTGTGTGTGTAGGTGTAGATGTAGGTGTATTGTATATGCGCGCACACACTGTTTGGAGACTTACTCCACAAAAAGGGAGCTACATCAACAGTCGTTTTGTTGATGTACAGTCCGGCTGCCCCAGAGAGGGGGGGGCGGGGAAGAGAAAAGAGTGGACCAGGTTTGGAGGTTGAGGGGGGGGTGTTGGAGGCATGCAGGAGCTGAGGGCTGTGTTGATGGGCAGGGGGCATTGTTGGACAAGGTTGCGGGGTGGGGTTGGAGCCGGTGGTGCGGGGGGGGGGGGGGGGGGGGTGTTTAGCCAGGGCAGTGTTGGCTGAGGGCTCACACACTGTAAAATTGCTGCAGTTTCCTGAACGGGAGCAGACTTTAAAAACTCAAGCACCAGAAGAAAGGCACTTAATCAATTAAACGAATAATCGATTATAATAGTGCCCGCCCATCTTGTTCGGATAATAGAGATTCAACTGGAACAGGAAAGAAAATATTCCAATTAAGATGGCAAGATTTCTGGATAAAAGATTGAAAGTATGGGATGAATCAGACAGCCACCCTTTTTTGTTAAAAAGAAAAGGCATATAATGGAATGGCCAATCAAAAAAAAATTAGTTTGCCTTATTCTCTCCATAGATGCTGCCTGATCATTGTTCTAACAACATCATTCTTTTATTCACCACAGTCAAATACTATTAATTAACAAAAGATAAAACTGATGCCAGGAATAAAAGCTATTATACACCCCACAATAATGCAAATTAAATGCATTATAACAGACTTGATTAACATGCCCTTGGTAAATAATCAACATTAATTCAGTTTAGCTAATTCCAGGATTACATTAACAGCAGAGCAACTGTAAAGTACAAAAATTCCTCAGTGCTTTATGAAAACGGAACCTGACAAAAATAATCAATGCGAAGGCTAAGGCTAAGGCCATTTTATCAGCAGGACTGACTAAAAGCCAAAGATGTGCAGGTTAGGTGAACTGCCCATGCTAAATTGGTCATAGTGTTAGGTGCATTACTCAAGGGTGAATGTAGGGGAATGGGTCTGGGTGGGTTGGTCTTCGGAGGGTCAGTGTGGACTTGTTGGGCTGGAAGGGAATCTAATCTAAAAGCTGGGTCAAAAAAGGTGGCTTTTATGTAGTGATTGAAAAGAAGAACTAACGGAATGAATTCTCGAACTTTTGGAGGCTTAGATGGCTAAAGATGCAACATCTTTATTGAAGTGAAGGAATCAAAGGAACCATACGACTCAGAATTCAGGAGACTCTCAGAAGATAGTGGAAATACACTGGCAATGTCCTCAGAATCCCTGAAGAGATCAATCATCAGTGACTCACTGGAATTCCTGGCTCGTGACTGACCAAAATAGTGGGTTTATTCAGGAAGGCACGAAACACACAGGACTTGGTTGCGAGAATACAGAGACAAAGTCAAAGCATTCGGGAACACAAAATTTCAACTGCCTTTTCTGCCATACCTTTCAAGAACTAAAACACACATGTGGCAGAATCTGCAGCTCACACATTGGCCTTACCAGCCATCTTCGAACCCACTGAACTGAATTGAAAGCAATTAATCTCTGATGGTGAGGCACTACCCAAGGAGAAGTGCAGGATGCTGAAACTTTAATCAAAGGAAGCAAGGATTTCCTGAAGGTTTAGATCTGGATTATTAGACATTTTTAAAATTTTTACACTAATATTACTGCAGTTTTCTGTTTTGCTATATTGGAATTTTTATTCATTTTGAATTTGAGCAGAGGTTATTCAGCCTACTTTGTACCAAACTTAAGGTTGGTTTCCTTTTCCTATAATACTGATACTTAAATTCTCAAAATACATTGAGACACGGCCCTTTTAAAAAAAAATTACTTTGCACCATTTTATTCCCTGCCATGATAATAAGATAATTGCAAATGAAAAAGCCACTTAGCCCATCTTGCTTAATTCAGTAAGAGAGTCTAATAACTCACTCCACACCACCACACATTGTAGCATCAAATTACTTGATTCGGGGAGGGGGGGGGTTACCTCCACTATCTCGATTACTCATTCTGAAGAATTTCTTGTAATTGCCTCCTGTGATTCGAGATGTATCCCAATCCACCCTATTTGGTATAAGATGCAAAATTGACTAAGTCACATCAAACTTCTGCAGCTAGGTCAGTTATGAGAGTTAGAAAAAGTTGTAGCCAATCTTGAATAAACAGGTTAGACAACACCTGGTGGGGTTATTCCTAAAATCAACCTGGATACCACCATTGGGCAAGGCCCAGGTTCAAGACCCACCGGCTCCGGAAATGCAGCAAAACACATCTGAACAGCCTGATTAAAAATGGGAGAAGTGAGGACTGCACATGCTGGAGATCAGAGTTGAAGAGTGGGGCGCTGTAAAAGCACAGCTGAGGCAGCAACCAAGGAGCAGGAGAATCAACATTTTGGGCATAAGCCCTTTATCAGGAATAAGGGGAAGCTGAGAGATAAATCGGAGGGGTGTGGGTCTGGGGGAGGGTGGGGCTAAGGGAGGGGTGGTGAAAGAGGTAAATGGGAATGCGATAAGTAGATGAAGGTGATAGATTGGACCGGAGGGTGGAGTGGACAGGTGGGAAGGAAGATGGACGGACAGGACAGTGCTGAATAGGAAGTTAGACCTGGGGTGAGGGGCGGAGGAAACTGGTGAAAATCGGTGTAGTTGAGGGTCCCAAGGCAGAAGATGAGGCATTCTTCCTTGAGGTGTC
Source organism: Chiloscyllium punctatum (assembly GCF_047496795.1). NCBI lineage: Eukaryota > Metazoa > Chordata > Chondrichthyes > Orectolobiformes > Hemiscylliidae > Chiloscyllium > Chiloscyllium punctatum. Next base: position 42,484,215 of record NC_092750.1, on the reverse strand, counting down.
GAGTGGCTAGGATTTGGTGATAGAGGTGGCCTAGGACTAAAGTTTTGTTTTAAAGAAGTGGCTCAAGCATGCTCTGCACCACTTCACCACTGCAAGTACTCAGCACTTGGTATCCTTCAACTAATTCCTCATTCATTCCCAGATTTCTGGAGCCCCACACCAAGAGTTTTACTCATTTTCAAATGGAACTCTCAAAACCATTTTGTATTGTAAGTTGTATAATATGTTTTAGGGCTGATCACAGGGCAGCTAGAATGTAACATTCCCAAAGTGTTAAAGATTGGTTAAGCAGAATCTGCAATTTTGAAATACATAGAGTGTAAATTAAGTTTTTATTGCGCAAACAGTTCTCAGTTGGATGACAAATAGATCTGTAATGTCAGTATTACTTTCTAAAAAACAAATGAGCACATTAGATGATTCCCTAATACTGGTACCCTCTTACTGTCCACTAATTGCCCTTTTCTTTTTAAAATTACTTTTCTCCAGTATATGGTGCATCACTAGTAAAACCAGACATGATTGTCCTCGAGGTAGTAAGCCACCTTTTAAAATAAAACGGAATGGCTTGCTTGACAATTCCAGAAGTCTGTTAAGGATCAACAGCAATGCTCTCAGTCTGGAGCCAAATACAGGCCAGGCAAAATTGCATCCCAAATAGAACATTAGACACAGATGAACTTTTCACAATAAAAATCAAATTAAATGTGGGTGCCAAAATCAGAAACAAAAACAGAAATTGCTGGAAAAGCTGAGCAGGTTTGACAGTATCTATGGAGAGAAATCAGAGTTAATGTTTCAGGTTGAGTGACCCTTTCTCAAAACTTTGTACAATAACCTGTTAGTGTCATGATGGTAGCTTTTCATTTTACATTTAATTAAAAGTTTCCTATTTACTGTGAGAAATCTGAACTTGTGTCTTTGGTTATTCGTCTAGAATTCTACATTACTAGTCTAGTAACAGAACTAGACATAATACAGCACAGTATTATACTTTACTCATGTTCTCATTATTTATCAAAGTGCTGACTCACGCATGTTCTTGTGGATGCTTTGTTTTATGTTAACTTGTCTAATTTAAAATTACTTTTATTTACATACCTTTGCCTGGCTAACGCATAGTACGTGCACAACACCTCACAAAAGAATAAAGAAAGTAGACATTTGGGTTTTTTTTTAAAGAAAATAATTCATGTAATAAATTCATCAATTAAACTAGTATTTACTGCCCAGCTCCTTGAGAAGGTAACAATGAGACACATTTCTAGAATCTCTGCACTGATTTTGGAGCTGCACTAATCAAGACAAGGAAAGTATTCCATCATACTTCTGATTTCTAACTTGTAGATGAATAACACCTTTTAATATTCATTAGGTGGTTATTTGCTGTAGAATTCCTAGTCCCAGTCTTGCTGTTGTAACCAAAGTACGTGTGTTGCTGGTCCAATCATGTTAACAATTTTGCTCGTTTTCAGGGGTCGAACTTATTGGTAACTTTCAAAATTTAGCAACATATTTCTGACCGTGGGTCTGGCAGTATCTGTAAGGAGAGAAAAGAGCTGACATTTAGAGTCTAACTGACCCTTTGTCAAAGCTTAAAAAAAGGGGAAAATAGGGAGGTATTTATACAAAGCTGAGAGAAGGTGATTCACTGCTCCAGAAGCAAAGGTAGCAATAAAAAGATAATAATGACAGTGCATAGATTATAGGGAGATTAGGAGCTGTGAATGATCAAGGTTGAAGCCAGTGCTGTGAGACAAAATATGTGGGGGGTGGGAAGAAGGGGTGAAGCAGAGGCAAAATGGAAAACAGGGGAGAAGGGTAGCAAAGGGGAGAGAGGAGAGAAAAAAGTGATGAGAGTGGGGAGCGAGAGAAAGAGATAATCAAGAAATAAGAGGTACAGAACAGTGAAAAAAATACATTAAAAAATAAAATAAATGAAATAAAATTATCTGAAGTTGTTGAATTCAATGTTGAGACCGGCAGGCTGTAAAGTGCCTAATCGGAAGATGAGATGCTGTTCCTCCAGTTTGCGTTTGAGCTTCACTGGAACATTGCAGCAGGCCAAGGACAGACATGTGGGTATGGGAGCAGAATTGTGTGTTGGAGTGGCAAGCCACAGGAAGGTCCAGGACCTGATTGCGTGCAGACCGAAGGTGCTCAGCAAAGCGATCAGCCAGTCAGCGTTTTGTCTCTCCGATATAGAGGAGACCACATTGGGAGCAACGAATGCAATAGACCAAATTGAAAGAAGTACAAGTGAAACGCTGCTTAATCTGAAATGAGTGTCTGGGGCCTTGGATGGTGAGCATGGAAGAGGTAAAGGAGCAGGTGTTGCGCCTTCTGCGATTGCATGGGAAGGTGCCGTGTGTGATGGGAGAGGGGTTAGGTGTGATGGAGGAGTGGACTAGGTTTTCCCAGAGGGAATGATCTCTGCGGAATGCAGACAGGGGGAGGGAAGGGAAGGGAAGATGTGTTTAGTGGTGGCGTCGTGTTGGAGTGGGCGAAAATGGCAGAGGATTATTCTTTGTATGTGAAAGTTGGTGGGGTGAAAGGTGAGAACAAGAAGGACCCTATCCTTGTTCTGGGAGGGGAGGGAGGGGGTGAGGATCATGGTGCGGGAGATGGAATGCACGCTATCGAGAGCCCTGTCAACAACTGTAGGTGGGAAGCCACGGTTGGAGAAGGAGCACATATCAAGAGCACCACTTTGGAAAATGGCCTCATTGGAACAAATGTGGTAAAGGAGCTGAGAGAAAGAGATAGAGTCCTTACAGGACGTAGGGTGAGAAGAGCTGTAGTCTAGATAGCTGTGGGAGTCAGTGGGCTTGTAATGGATATTAGTGGATAGACTATTGCCGGAAGTGGAGACAGAAAGGGTCAAGGAAAGGAAGGCAAGTGTCAGAGATGGACCAGGTGAAGGTGATGGAGGGAAGGAAACTGGAAGTGAAGTTTATGAATTTTTCCAGGTCAGGACGAGAGATGAAGTCAAAATAGTCATCGATGTACCGATAAAGCAGTTGTGGGATAGGACCCGGGTAGGCCTGGAACAAGAAATGTTCCACATACCCCACGAAAAGGCAGGCATAGCTAGGACCCATGCGGGTACCCATTGCTACACCTTAGATTTGGAGAACATGGGATGAGTTGAAGGAAAAGTTGTGGAGAGAGAGAGAACAAGTTCAACCAGGCGGAGGAGAGTGGTGGTGGATGGAGATTGTTCGGGTCTCTTTTTGAGAAAGAAGCGAAGAGCTTTCAAGCCGTCTTGGTGTGGGATGGAGGTGTAAAGAGATTGCACATCCATGGTGAATAGAAGGTGGTTAGGGCCTGTGAATTGAAAGCTGTCAATGTGTCGCAAGGCATCAGAGGAATCCCGGATGTAGGTAGGGAGGGAGTGAATCAGAGGAGTGAGGATGGAGTCAATGTAGGAGGAAATAAGTTCAGTGGGGCAGGAGCATGCTGACACAATGGGCCTGCCAGGACAGTCCTTCTTGTGGATTTTGGGGAGTAGGTAGAAACGGGCTGTCTGGTGTTGGGAGACTAGGAGATTGGAAGTGGTGGTGGGGAGGTATCCGGAGGAAATGAGATCAGACATGGTGTTGGAGACAATGGCTTAATGCTCAGTGGTGTAGTCATGCTCCAGGGGGAGGTAGGAGGAGGAATCTGAGAGTTGGCGCTCAGCGGATCTTTTCTGTTTAATGTCTGAGGAGCGCTGGTTATGGTTCTGGAATGTTTGAGGAGCCCTGATGAAGGGCTTTTGCCCGAAACGTCGATTTCGCTGCTCGTTGGATGCTGCCTGAACTGCTGTGCTCTTTCAGCACCACTAAACCAGAGCTCAGCAGATCTTTGTCAACCAATCAAATAAAAGGATAACTTCAAAAGTTACGTCCCCTCAGGTCATTAAAAATTTTCTCCTAAATTAATTCAAAAAGTACATATTTCACAGTAGCATTGCTGCACAATTTTTGTACTTTATATCTTTGTTACATTTCCTTATGAAGGTTTGCAGCTCCCTCAAAAATTGTTTAGACTTTGCCCATGTGATTTGTTTAGTTGGAGACAGATGTTGCAGCCTGAATATATGGTGCCTCGAACACCTAAGAAGTTCTAGTGAGCATAACAAGTACCTGTGAAATGATTCTCTTTAAATCATTTTGAAATGGAAGAAAAATGTTTTAATTCTTTATATTGGGTTTTTGTTTTTAAAGATTAACAATTTCAAGACATATTGTAATTATTTGTCCATTATATGGAACTTTGTTTCCTCAGTAGAGTCAAATTTTGTCAATATTCAGTATTGCATGTCCTTGAATGAAGTTCTCAGTTTATTTCTGAAAACATGGAATGAGAAGTAAATATTGTGGTAGAAATAAAAAATGCTATTGTAAGAAGTTCCATTTTTAAAATAGAGGGTTTTAAAGTTTCTCAAAACTAAAATTATCCATTAAGTCAGTTAACTATTTGTATCTATTGTATTTTCAGATGTGAATTACATTGCCACTTAACTGACTGCAAAAATGCTCAAATAAGAACAGCTGGTAGATTAATTATATAGTTAGCACTATAGTATTCAGCTACTTTACACCATCTTCAGGCAAGGAATTAAAATGACTGCTAGTGATTGTGATGTAGATTACCCAAAGCAGTTTGGAGCATCTCAGCCAGATTCTCTCCTCTTTCCATTTCAATACAATTACTGCATGGCTTCAGCATCCATTGCACCACACCAGACCCTTCATGCCACTATGCCTCGAGACTCCCAGATCCAGCTTTAGCTTTAGGAGTGCCCATGCCATATTTCCCCACAGCTTCCATGAATCAAGACCCAAGACGACTCTCCCATGGACCCAGTGCACAGACTTGGAACTATCTTTGAAGGATTACTTCATATTCTATTCAAATATCAGCAGAAAGACTCAGTTAGCTTTGAGACGATGAGATTTTTTTCACTCATGATTCAGAACTTTTAAAATTTTCTATGCCAGAGGATCAGTTTATCAACTAGGAGAAAGTGAAAACTGCAGGTGCTGGAGATCAGAGCTGAATAATCAGAGCATATGTCCGAAACGTCGATTCTCCTGCTCCTTGGATGCTGCCTGACCTGCTGCGCTTTTCCAGCAACACATTTTTCAGATCAGTTTATCAATACAATAAAGGCTGTGACAGACAGACCTTTGGCACTAAGGGATCAAAGGCGAAGGTGACAAACTAGTTGAGACAGATAATCAGCCACAAACATTTTTAAATGGGTCCCACAGGGTCTGTTCTTATTCCATTTCTTAAGTGAAAATCAAACCTTGACAAGGGAGATTTCTTCAACACAGCTAGTAATCCTGAACAGTTCTCAATTCATAATTGTTATTACTATTATAAAATTTAAATGTTTGTGTGATTCCAGCAGAAAATCTTACAAATTATGCTTCATAAAATAGTTCAGTGTAACTGCATATAATGTTTAAAATCACAACATAAATAAAGATGGGAAGACTTTCAATTTATTCACTCATCTACAAAAACAATAATGCTCCCTGCATTGTAGCACAGTGTGCCATCTCTCAAACCCAGTTCAAACTCAAAAGCCGAAAGATTTCTAGCCCGACTGAAAAATTTAGACCCTTAACACTAGGGATCAGCTTTTCTCTCCACTGAGGTTCTGCAAACTGCTGCTCTGCATTATTCAGGGACTGAATGGGCCTGAAGACTCATGAAATTTCCAGCTCGACTTTTACTGAATTCAGCAATTGCACAGGATTGCCATCTACTTATGGCAATTATGGAATGAGTTGGATATATCTCTTTGAGCAGAACAATGCAAACAAGTTACAGGTGCCTTTTCTGGTACTACTACCAAAATTGGTATCACCTACAAAACTCAATTGCTCAGCATGAATATTCCATCCACAGTTAACATGACATTCTAAACAGTCAAAGCAATATTGACCAAGTTTCTCCAAATACTGGATTACAGAAATTTCCTTTATGGGAAGCTGTGGTGTCTTGTGTGATTCTAAAAATCCAGAACTGCTTTGGTTTAAATGTCTGAAAAAGTTTGGATATTGAAGAGCTCAGCAAAGTACCCAAGCCACTAGTGCCTTGTTAACGATTAGTTAATTTACATCAACTTTTAATGCAGGAACGACGATTGTAGTGGATGAGCTCCATACACAGACTTCATCACACTGTAAAAACATGTCTCTCAGCTAAATGTTGCAATTCATCTGCTTTTTCACTGTAACTGCCATTCTGCATTTCTGAAGATGGAGCTTAAGCTTAGCATTTTTACAGGCTTAATACTTGGTTGCTGACTGAAGTTACTGTGGTTACAAATACAGCAGATGGCCTGCAGCAGTTGAAGATGGCAACTCACCACCATCTTCTCAAAGGGAAACCAAGGATGGGCAATAAAAGCTGACCCAGCCAGTAACACCTGGGTCCCACAAGTGAATTTAAGAGATTTTAATGTTTGGGTGGTTTCGATTTGAGAAGGTGGGACATGTCTTCATCATTCCCAACTCAGTTTTGGTGTCTGCACTTGCAGTATCCCAAGATATCAACTGATGTCTTGAAGATCTGGGCATGGAGTGAATTTCATTCATTGATGTCACATGGGGAGGAAAAAAACTAACCGTAGAACAGAGTCAAAATAAGTAGCAAGATGTATGGCAATAACAAGAGTTTTTTAGATTAGATTCCCTACAGCATAGAAACAGGCCCTTTGGCCTAACAAGTCCACACCGATCCTCCAAAGAGTAATCAACCCAAATTCATTAACCTAACACTATGGGCAATTTAGTATGGCCAATTCACCTGACCTGCACATCTTTGGACTGTGGGAGGAAATCCATGCAGATATAGGGAGAATGTGCAAACTCCACACAGACTGTTGCCCGAGGCTGGAATAGAACTCAGGTTCCTGGCACTGTGAGGCAACAGTGCTAACCACTGAGCCACCATGCTGCCCAGGGTCAAGTTTGGGTGGTTTCCCTGCAGCATTGGTGGCGTACAAGTCAGCAAGGTCCAGTGAGGACTCAGTGAGGACTCATAGATGGAGGTGGAATGGCGCCAAAGAGTGGTGACTTTTGCTTCAGTCCCCAGCAGTGTGGTGACGGAGACTCATGCCTGACCACCAGGCCCATGGTGGAGCATGTAAGGACTGTAAAGTTGGACACTTTGCTACTTCGTTTTATGCCTTCATATTGCATTTTGGTTTATTTTGTGTGTTTTGAAATGGCACTGACACTTTCAAACACTTTACACTGTATTTTGCAATAAGATACATAAGACCATAAATCAATCAAATCAAATACCCACTCGTGAAAGGTAATGGACAATCCAAAAAATTCACCAGAGGAGACGATTCCACAAATACTCCCATCCTCAGTGGCAGGAAGATTAGATTACTTAGTGTGGAAACAGGTCCTTCAGCCCAACAAGTCCACACCGACCCGCCGAAGCATAACCCACCCAGACCCATTCTCCCACATTTACCCCTTCACCTGACCTGCACATTTTTGGATTGTGGGAGGAAACCGGAGCACCCGAAAGAAACCCACGCAGACACGGGGAGAATGCACAAACTCCACACAGAGAGTCGCCTGAGGCGGGAATTGAACCCGGGTCTCTGGCACTGTGAAGCAGCAGTGCTAACCACTGTGCCACCGTGCCGCCCAACACCCTGTGCTACATGATCAGCTATGCACCTAGCCAAGCTGTTCCAGTACAGTTACAACACTGGTATTTACCTGACAGTATGGAAAGTTACCAAATAGCTGTGCCTTGTACGCAACAAAAAAGGACAAACTTAATTCAGCCAGTACTGCCTTTCAGTCTACTCTTGACCATCAGTAACATGATGGTAGGAGTCATCAACACTGCTATCAAGAAGCACTTGCTTAGTGAGTACGCTACTGCTCCCCGACATTCAGGTAGTGGAAGAGGAGTCCTTGAATATTTTGAAGGCAGAATTGGATAAATTCTTGTCAAGTATGCAAAAGAAAGATTGTCGGGCATGGGTGTGAAATATTGAATAATCAGATCATCCATTATTTTATTCATCGGGCAAATGGCCTCCACTTGCATAATAACACTTGGGAATGACAGAGCAGGCTTGAAGTTTGAATGACCAACTCCTGCTCCATATACTGTAATCAAATTGCATTGAGCAAAGTGCCAAACAAGAATCTTGTGCCTATAAGGCAAATCTTTGAATTATTCAAACAATCTTGATTAGGCTGACAATTTAACCTTGAGTAGTTTAACTTCTCTAAACAGCAAAGATAAATCTGTGCAACATATACAAAAGCTTAAAATCAAATCAAGAGTAACATAGAAGAAATACACATGGCATATTTTGAGAGTCTAAGCTAAACTACAATTTCTTTATGAGCAAAATCTAAACCAAACTCCAGGGGTCATCCTATTACAAAACGATGACACCACTGAACATTAAGCTTAAACTAGAATATAAATATATTGATAAAAGTACCATTCAACTCTTTTATGACAAAATTGTTAACAATCACAAGTTTTCTATGTAAGGCATTCTCAAAACTGCTTCTAATTCAGTTCCAAAGACTCCAGTGATGCCAAACACAGGCCGTCGAGCTGCAAATTGCATTCTGATATACTGGCTCTTTGTATCGATTCAGAATTGTCAATCAGACAAGTGTCATGCAACACCACACAAAACAGGCTTGGACTCCATCATAGGTATGGAGAAAGTAGTCCACATCCTTTAACATTTTTAATCGAAAGTATCGCAAATCAACAGACGTAGTGCCTAATGGACAAGCTTTAACAAAACAACTGTAAAGTCCAGATGATTACACAACACTTGTACGATGTTACAAAATTATGGAAGGAGATCTTAAATTGACAGAAAAATAAATTTTTGACTTTAAAGTTCAAGCTGACTTTAAAATGGCTTTAAAAATTCTTTTTCTTTAAAACGTGAACATTTCTTATATTAAAGACACCTGAAAATGTTAGTGTTCCTTACACATCATTGACAATTAACAAAATTATGGTAAAATAGCACACCTTCTGGTCAGCAGTACTACTGTGTAGGATATTCTGTCAGAGTAAAGTTTTATTGAAGTCAATAACATAACTTGCGTCTGTAATTCATTCCTGAAGAGGCAATTTTTCATACCACCCAACCTTTTCTGCTCTTCATGGTAGTAATTTTTCAAGGGCAAGTAAACTACACAGAGGAGATTGCAATGGAACAATGGGTACCCAATGTCAGAGCAAAATATCATATGGGATATCTTGCACAAGGAAAGAAATTACAGGAAATGTCTGTAAATATAAGAATTGAGAAAACACTGCCAAGAAAAATAAACTGGAATTTATATATATTTAAAATGCATTGAGTAAATTTTGAACTCACCATAATGTGCTTGAAAGGCCTGGGGCTTTACAACTTGATTACAATGATTACACATCACCAGATAAAAATCATCATGTGCTGGACAGTGACCAAATATTGGCATATCTGTAAAAGATAACCAAAATTAAAATGACCTTTTACACTAAAGCTACAAAATGCCTCAATTTCAGAAAGGAAAACATCCAAAATTAAATTGCAAACATCCAAAATCAAGTTACCTTGAGGGAAAAGTCACTTATGTAACTGATTGATCAACAGCATCACTTTTTATGTCAGTTGACATTTTAAGAACAGTTTTATAACTAAACAATTGTCAGGTGAATACTGTAGTAAAGTAAATTATTTCAAAACAATTTTTTGTGATTTTACATTCATATAGCAAAATCAACAAGCACTGAAGACAGAAATTGTGTGGATTCTCCTGTGAATACCTTCTTCTGCCCCTCTGCCAGTAAGCCAGAATTCTAAGAAATTGCTGCTACAAATAACCTCACTAGCACATGACTGCATTATCCAGGTCAAATATTACAAACCGCAATTAAATCTTGGACACATGCAACATCAGATCAATCCAAAACGCTGTGTTGCGTATGCCTGTGAGAAAGTACTGTATTATAGAATCACTATGTTTTGAGAGTACAGGAGGCCATTCGACCCATCATTTAAGAGTAAATCCCAAGATGGAAGCTGAAGGCTGAACTTCAACTTCAGTACACAAAAGATTTTCAGTTTTGCCAAGTTTAAACCGATCTAAACTCCCCATCGGCAAAAAAAACTCTCCTCGATGCACAGAGACACGTACATCTAAAACATTAACACGGCCAATACTGAATATTTAACCTCAACTAAATACAAGCCTGACTCAGAACTAATAATATTTCAGTGATGCACTTTTGCTTACTCATCACAGCAAATACAGCCACAGAAATGAAGTGGTTATAGAATAACTCACCACTTATAGAAGACTGAGCAAAGGGTAAGTGTAAATGGATTTAAATGAAGTGCTGGAAACATGTACTAAATTCAGACAGGAAGCGATGGCATTGCATTCGATTAAGGAAAATCGTTAAAAACATGGTGCATATTTCATTTTGTATATTTACACACACACACAGTGGAAACTGCAAATTAATGACCTTGATTATTAAGATATAAAGCAAGATTCCAAACCAAGGGAAGACATCACATGTTAGCAGTGGATGTAGGAAAGAAGAAAGAGGAGAGGGGAAATGGCTTCAGGAAAGAGAAAGGTGTAAGTATTAAAGAGGGGGAAAATGACTGACCGTGTACCATGGAATAAATTCTGGAGCAGGCACACTTTCTTTCAGAACATTCTTAGAAAGGTATGTGACATTCTGGTATAAAAGGTATCTGCCTATACTTCAGTAACTCTGGGCATACTAAATGTTCTCCATTACATGATCAGCTATATATAGTGGACAGTAGTATCCCTACCTCTGGACCAGAAGGCTCAGGTTTAAGTCCTACCGACTCCAAAAAATGTGCAGGAACATATCTGGATAGGTTGTTGATTAGAATACCTAACAGCAGCAAGCTTTGAAACTAAGCAGTCTAAGTCTGTGACATGCTATTGTAAATAAACTTCAACAGAGGACTCAACAAGAACCAATGTTTTGTGGTATAAATTACACATGCTATTACAGAAAACCACAAACTGTATCAATGAGTATGAAAGATGGGGCAGAATTGAGAGGTACTGGAGACACAATAGCATTAGATATTATTCTGGGGCACAGTAACAAGATGGAATTAGCAAAATGTGGATTTATTAGGGACAAGGTTTTTGGGGTAGGGAAATACTGGAAGAGATCTTAAGAGGTGGCAACAGAAGACAGAGGAATGCTCCCCACGGAGAGCAATAGACACATTTGCTGGCTATCGGTTTTTCAAATCAGTTCTCCTTTATACTGTTTCAGCACCTTGGAACTTAAAGCCAAATTCAATGGAGCAGTTGGGAATTCAGAGACTGTAGCTTTTATTATGGGAAGAATCAGCAGTAGGAAGTGTAAAAAAGACACCGACATTTGGAATGGAAGGTCAACATCACTTATCCTTTAAACTGCTAAACTGAAAGAAAGGAAACATTTGCAACATTTACAGGAAGTGTATACCATACACAAAACTACAAAAGATACAATCATACACTATACTAAGATAAAGTAGGGGGAAGGGGCATCTCAACATTTCATGAGCAAAACACAGGGCTGCGAGAATTCAAGCAAAATGCTAGAAATGTCTGGTAGATGAAGCAGCATCTGTGAAGAAAGGGTTAAAATTTCAGGTTGTTGAGTTCCAACAAAAAGATCATCAACCTGAAATGCCAAATATTCTCTCTCTCAAGGGATGCGGTCTCATCTAACTTTTTCCAGTGTTTTTGACCTCATGTACATTAGAGAGAAGATAGATGTTCAGCACAACATTAATGCTATGATTGAATTCAGTCTACAGAGATTAAAAAAAGACTCTTTATGATGCTGTGGCAATGGCCCTACATCTAGGCCAGAAGGCCTGCTTGAGTCCAACCTGCTCAAAAGTGGGCCATAAAATGTCTGAACCAAAAAGAAAGCTTTATTTATGTGCAAGCAATGAACTGTTAATAGTACAGGGTGCAGCATGTAAACAAGTACCAGCAAGCTCACATTTTAATCCCTGTACCCAAAGTGTACATTAGGTTGCACTTCATTTTATATCTTTTAGCACCATTCGACCAAGATTTCTTTAATTTGGTCGGATTTATATGCCCTTCTCCCCCCCCCCCCACACCAACTACTCAGAGTTTATGATTTCAGTCTCTGTCAAAGGCAGTTTTCTGGTATCTTATGCTAAATAGTTCTCACAAATGAGCCAAGTATCAACAGACATCATAGCTGAGCCTGATCCCATCCTCAGCCACACAAAGCACACACAATTGAAAAATGGACGAGAGGAACTCTAACACAAAAGACAAAGTGAACAGAAGAGGCCAGCAAATTCTAATTAAAACTCAGTTCACTGAAAGATGTTGTGAAACTTGAATGGGCTGAGAAAAATTTACAAGGATGTTGCCAGGGAGAGGCTGAACAGGCTGGGGCTGTTTTCCCTGGAGCGTTGGAGGCTGAGGGGCGACCTTATAGAGGTTTACAAAATCATGAGGGGCATGGATAGGATAAATAGCCAAAGTCTTTTTCCTGTGGTGGGGAGGAAGTTCAGAACTAGAGGGTATAGGTTTAAGGTGACAGGGGAAGATAAAAAAGGGATTTAAGGGGTAACTTTTTCACGCAGAGTATGGAATGAGCTGCCAGAAATGGCGGAGGCTGATGCAATTGCAACATTTAAAAGGCATTTGGATGGGTATATGAATAGGAAGGGTTTGGAGGGATATGGGTCAGGTACTGGCAGGTGGGACTAGATTGGGTTGGGATATCTGATCGGCGTGGATGGATTGGACCGAAGGGTCTGTTTCCATGCTGTACATCTCCATGACTCTAAGTACAGCAGTTTATTTTAAGGTCAGGAAAAAAAACTGGTATTGCATAAAAACAGTTGAGTTTATTTTAAAATTGGCTTTCTCCACAAAGCCTGATATTGGAACATGCAATGTAACTAAAGCAGCGTGACACCATTCAGAACAATGCAGCCTACTTGATTGGCAACACATCCACTCCTTTTGCCCTGAAACTCAGCAGCGATAATGTGTGCATCATACGCAAGATGCACTGCAGAAACTTCGCAAAGCTCCTTGGACAATACCTTCCAAGTTCAACTACTACCGCAACGGCAGCAGATACATGGGAACACAGTGACCTACAAGTTTCCTGCTAAGCTGCTCACTATTCTGACTTGGAATAGTATCAGTGCTTCTCTAGTGTTGATGGGTCAAAATCCTGAAACTTCCTCCTTAATGGTATTCTGGGTCTATCTGAGAAAGTGTATAAGATATGAGCAGGTAGGGAAAGAGTTAAGTTTCAGGTTGCTTGACAAAGGCTTCAGCGAGCATGACTTTGACCAGATAAGTATAGTAATAAACAATGAGGTGCTGGAGACAAGGGTAGTGGGTTAACGAGGTGAAGAACATCCGTTGTGTAATACCCGTTAACGAGGTGAGGAACATCTATTGTGCAATGCCAGATGGCTTAATCTTTACTGTTGATGCTCGTGAATTGTAACAGTCACCCAATCGATACAGATGTTGCCTTATTTGGATGCTGTTCCCTGTAAATGGCAATGTAATTCCTTAAGAACCTGCCACCCGAGAGAAGACCAAGAACACATGTCTTTGTGCACATGGGCGATTGCTCTCTTTCCAGGGTCCAGAATAATGAAGAAGGTAGAGCCATACTGTGTCTGAGCGTTTGCTTCAATTGATACGGGAACGGGGCGACAATATTGGTGAGCCAGGTTGGAGTCCAAACAAACAGTTGCGATTGGACTGTGTCAGCGATCGCCCGAAACACCAGTACCTCAAGACAGATGGTCCCACAAGATTTTAAACGTTGGTCCCCCTAGATATTCTGGTGTCAGAAACAGTCCCCTCGTTCAATCGCTTTCTATTCTAGGTACTCCGATCTGTAATTAGTTCAGTCAAGAGATAGTTTCATAAATGTGCTGACAAATCGGGGTTCGAGTCCCCTGGATTTATTGGGTTTTGAGTCCCTAGACATATAGAGTAAGAAAAGGGGCTCAGGTCCCTGTGAGAAATGAGAAATGGGGTTAAAGTCCCCTAGGCAAAAGGGGCCTGGATTCCTCTCGTGGTGAGGTTTGCGGCTTGGAGCATTAAAAAAAAGTTAGAAACCAGGAACTTGAAAGAAAATAAACAAACAAAATTTGGTACTTCTTAAAGTTATCGCCTATATAGCCCACACCTCCCCTTCGAAGTACTTTTAGGATAGCATGGCATCACTGGGAAAAGAGGGAGAAAGTGGAACCGGTCTGTTCGGATCCTGACAGTGAAATGCATTGACTGCCAGGGAAGCTTTGTCTGGGGTTCTGTTGTGGGAGTCTGAGTTTCTGGGCTGTGTCTTTATTCTGGGGGGAGGGGATGGCTTGGACTTAGGCACTGCGTGGTCCACTGTGAGGGCTTTTTCTTTTTATAAGTGTAATTTCATTGTGAGGATGCAAAAAACAAAAAGACAAACGCTGGAATTAAAGTTGCACTAATACTTCGCTCAAAAAGGATGTTTCACTCTAAGTTGTGCCATGCTAAGAGTGTTTGATATTTAAATTTTTTGGTTTGTTAAAATACGGTTCAGAAAATCCTTTCAAGTGACTGTTTTGCTTTATTTAAATTAGGATCTCAATTCAGTGTGTTTTGTGGGCTATGTAATAGGGAAGATTTTGTTTTTACATTAATATTATACCCTTTATAAAATTATCAAACATGTAACCTTAAAACAACTTGATTGAGGGCCTTGAGCCACTGAGTTGTTCGAAATTTGACAATGCCTGCTTAAAAAAATTGGGTCAGTGATCATGCTTTATCCACATAAGTGCATTGTATTAAAATATCTTCTTGTGAAGACCCGGTATTAAAAAAAAAACAAAGTGCATTTTAATTTTGATGCTATGGCAAGATTTTAGAGAATGTTAGGACTTGAGGCTGAACTGTTTAAGTTTTGTTAATTATTGTTAGGATTTCATCTGCCTCCTTCATATTGAAAATTCAAAGAATGTTGATCTCTACCAAACCTGTACATTACTGGTTTGTAACCACTGTAATTCTGAATGTTTTATTTGAGAAGTTTCATTTAGAGAACATTTTAATATGTTCTATATTTGTTTCCCATGAATATTTGAGATTTAAATCTGAACTGAACCCGCCTCTTCAATGGCTAAAGGAAACATTTTGTTGTTTTCTTGCTGTTCCAGATTTTTGAAATACTTTTCCTGACAGCTTTCACATTAGCCAAATATTAATTTGTCAAAGGAAAATAATTTTTGAATAACCTGAATGGGCTCCCCAAGGGTTTGGGTTTAGGATCATTGATTGTTGTTTATAAGTGAGTGAACTGTTTAGGCAGTACAATTTAGAAGTTTATGCATTGCATAAAACTTGATAATGTCATAAATAGTCAACTGAGTAACAGACTTCAAGGCAACTAAGAATGCTGAAACTAGCAGACAATTTAGTGTAGTTAAATGTGTGACTGTCTTCATACTGATACCCACCTTGGCAAGGAGGGAATAAGAGGGAAAATGCAAAGTTACTTTCAGCAGCTAACAGTCTCTAGAGTTTCTCCATTCACAGGTAAAGCATGCCTTCGGACCACCACCCAACCCTCCACAACCTGATCCAACAGTCACAAGCATGAAAAGTGAAGAAGCTAACAACAGTGAAGAGGAGGTCCATATGCTTTTTGTCAGTGGCTTTCCTGTGGACATTGAACTATGTGAGCTTTATCTTCTTTCTATCATTTAAAGGAAATGATGGTTCACTGATTAAGATACCATCAAGACAGCCAGTTGGCTTTGTTACATTTGACAGCAGAGCGGGAGCAGAAGCAAAGAGTACTGTGTTCACCTACCCTGCTGCTGCGCTTTATGCTCTGATGCGCTGGTATCCTCCATCTGAAGCACCTCCACAAGGATGGAAATCTCATCAGTTTTGTTCAGTATTTAACTGCCCTCATCTAAGAATTCTGTGGAGTGATGCAGAAGGACAGACTGGATTTTGTTTTCAGGTTGGACTTCACTGAAAGAGAATTTAGATAACTGGCTTGTTTCCACTCAACTTGGAGAAGTTGGAGTGGTCACTGAGGACTATGAATTTAAGAACTTCACTGGTGAACATTTTTTCCCCCCATGTGGGAGGACCCTGCAGATTCTATCTACTGCATGGAGTAGTAATCTTCATTATTATAATCATTGTATGTTGTGTGTCAATAATGTGCTTAAGTATTGGCAGTAAAATTCTCATGAAGGAGGTGGCAGTGTCGTCTAGGTAGTTATCATGAAAAGATAAGGGAATGAGAAAGTGTATAAGATATGAGCAAGTAGGGAAAGAGTTACATTTCGGGTTGCGTGACAAAGGCTTCAGCGAGCATGACTTTGACCGGATAAGTATACGTAGTAAACAATGAGGTGCTGGAGGCAAGGGTAGTGAGGTGAAGAACATCCGTTGTGTAATGCCCGTTAACGAGGTGAGGAACATCTATTGTGCAATGCCAGATGGCTTAATCTTTACAGTTGATGCTCGTGAATTATAACAGTCACCCAATCAATACAGATGTTGCCTTATTTGGATGCTGCTCCCTGTAAATGACAATGTAATTCCTTAAGAACCTGCCACCCGAGAGAAGACCAAGAACACATGTCTTTGTGCACATGGGCGATCAGTCTCTTTCCAGGGCTCGGAATAATGAAGGAGGTAGAGCCACACTGTTTCTGAGCATTTGCTTTGGCTGATATGGGAATGGGGTGACATGACATATCTATAGTAAATGGGCTGCAGTGGTTCAACAGCAGCTCATCACTATCTTCTAGAAAACAAGGAATGGGTAACAGATAGTGACCTAGCCAGTGATATCATTATTCCATGAAAGTAGGGTTTTGAAAATTGGAATAAAATGCCATAAGCTGCACAATGAATTTGTCCCTAGGTGCAGACTACTTATTTATCTGTCACAGAAAGCAAAACCTTGCCCCGAGACCTCCTGACTCTCCATCTTTTTCTAGTTTCTCCATCTCAATCTCATATTAGAAAGGCTATCAGCATAGCAATCAGGGTTACTGTTCTTTTTAAATGCACCACAAAAATCCCTAAACACATGCAAATAACATTCTCCTTGACAGTAATGGTGGTGCAGAAAAAAGTGAGGACTGCAGATGCTGGAAATCAGTCAAAACGTGTGGCGCTGGAAAAGCATAGCAGGTCAGGCAGCATCTGAGGAGCAGGATAGTCGACGTTGAGTAATGGTGGTTCATCAACCCTTGTGGACACATTCTCCAATTTATTCCTACCCTTACTTGGTCACACTTATACCTATACAGAGTATTTCCAGAAACAACTGCTTTTCCTGCCCCCTTACCTTAGCTTTCCTCATTCAAAACGTGATAGCATCCATGGTCATTAGGTCAATTTCATTACATATAATGATGATATCTCACCCCCAATCTCTGTGCTCCCCTTCCCCTCCCCAGCTCAAAAAAGTGAACCAAGTACCCGAGTCCATAGTCAAAGATGACCTGATTCTATAGCATTGCTAGTAAATGACCTATCACAATCGTGGGCCTGTGTTTAGCTAGCTCAGTTGGCAGACACCTAGCCTCAACTTCAGGTTCAACCCCATTTTGAGCAATTAGTGTTTGGGAGCCCTTTGGCTCAGACCACTCGAAAGCTGGTTTGTGATGCTCAGTGAAATGAACAGCACAGGTTCAATTCCCAAATGAGCTGAGATCACCATGAAAGCCCCCATCCTCTCAACCTTGCTCCTCAGTTTAAAACATTCCTCTAGTCTCCTAACAAGACAGCAACCTATGGGCGACCATGACAACTTTCACTTCTAATCTTCTAAATAAGAACTGAATTTCAGACAGGAAAGATGGTACACTGCACTGGGCATCAGCAGGAAGTGTACTTGGCACCTATTCAGTTTCAAATCCATTTGTCACTTCTTCGGCCATTTTAAAACAAAACCTAACTACTTCTCTCTACAGATCCTGTCAGACATGCTGAGCTTCTTTAAAACTTTGGTTTTATTGACGACCCCAATATTTTATTGGGGACAAATTACAGTTTAAATAAATTTTCAAAACATAATGGGTTTAAAGCCAACTTTATTCAAAATATTTGCATTGCTCATAACAATTTGCCACTCTCTCAACTTCCATTTCTAAGTAACTAAATATTTAATATGAATGCAAGTATTATATTGAAGTGGTCTGAATTATGTTCAAATGTCAGCCTCATCAAAATTAAAGCTATTAGGTAGCTTTCAGTCCTGTTCAACCTGGTTGGCTTAAATTGAACAAGTAGCCTGACAGTTTGAGGGGTCAAAAATCAGCCAGCCAGCCGAGACATAAAACTTGAAAATTATGGCTGACAGCACGAAAGGATCTGATCGGTGATCATCTATGCTCAAGACTGTACATTTTAGCTGAAAAATGTGTTGCTGGAAAAGTGCAGCAGGTCAGGCAGCATCCAAGGAGAATCGACATTTCGGGCATAAGCCCTTCTTCAGGAATCTGTACATTTTAGACAATTTTTGAAAAAGAACGGTTGAGAAGCTTTGCAAGGGCTCATCTACCACAAATGGTAGAGATAGCTAAATGGTTCAAGAATGAAGTATGACTAAAACTTACTTTCTTTTAATTAAAATGAAAGATGTGTTTTCAGCAGCAGTTTGCCATAATTGTAGCAGCTCACTCACAGGATGCTGAGACTAGAGTTCAATCTCCTAATCATGCAGAACGTCTTGCTGCTATTAGAGAAATGTTCAGTTCCTTTTCTGAGTCAGACCATAAAATACAAAGAATACACGGAGCTTCATTTTTAAATAAAAGCAATGTATCTAAGAATCAGCACTTTCACCAAAAAAAAGGATTGATTCAGAAGTCAAATTAAAGTTTGAAAATAATATTAGCATATTAAATCCTTCAGAATTACTAGGAATATGATAGAACGCACATACACAAGAGACTGAATTTTAGGAATGGCACTGAAATTCAGAAATGTCAATAACAGTTTAAAAAGTCAAACAAACTTAATGCACTGGGCATAGTGACTATCCTTTCCTGCAAATTTTTTTTTAAACAACCTTGCAATTCAGTAGTATTGAAAAACAAAGAAAATCATCAGAAACACTAGAGTGCTTACAGACTATGAAACAAAGGTGGAAAATGCATCAGTAGTGAAAACAAACTAAAGATGAAATACTTTCAGAACACAACGCTGTGGTATACAGTTCCTGGAGCCAGTGACTGCTGAGTACCCGCGCAGAACACAGCCAATGATCATTGCATGGCCACGCAGAACATAAGAAATAGTCTTCTGCAGGGTTTTGTTGTATATATCATCCAGACTATGTTGTTCTATGTTGTACCTGTTGTTCAGGGAGGCAAGGCATGGTCAAGTCCCATGGTTAGGGTCAGAATCACGCTGCCCCTCCCAAAAGCTTTTGATTTAATAAATTTGATTGACTTGCTTCTAAACGAGTTTCATTAATTTTACAACAAATTGGCGCTGCAATCAGGGTGCTGTTCACTGTCCCGGATAGAGTGTCCACCTTCCCGGAGACAGGGCACAATACTCTGACAAAAGCAGGTCAAACTACAGAATCTGTTGGATGTGCAAACAGTGAAGGAGAGAATGCCTGTTGTGTGCCCTCTGAGTTGAATCATACTTAGATGCCAGTGTGATTGTTCCTGCCTGAGATAAAGGCCTAGATTAAATAAGCGGGATACAGGGAAATGATCACTTCCTAAAATAGTGATGCCGGACTCCAATAAGAACAACTCCAGGTGAGAAGCGGCCAGTGGGAAAACACGCAGCAATCATGGCCGATGGGTAAAAGCAATCAACCTGCAGAGGATCTGAGAGTATAAACCTATCAGTGTTAGGGCAGGACAGAGATCAATGGGGACCCCAGAGTCTCATTAACCAGTATTTGATAGACAGACATTCACTCATTAGATAGATGTGAAGAGTGGGTGGGATTTGTCTCAGACCAGACATCAACAGCAGAATTGGCTCATGGCTGAAAAGACAGAAGACCAAGAAAATAGGTGTCCTTTTGGTCCATCAACTGGCTGGCCTCATAGGTCAGACTTCGGAATCTACAAAGAAATAGACGGAGGAAAAACAAATGCTTCAATCCTGACTAAGGAAACTGGAAAAGAAAAATCAGTTCCTGGAGGATAGTCAGTGGGGGGGAAATCATTGCTACCTTATAATGCCAAGAGGGCGTGGTCGCATCCGCTGAACTGTTGGTCGACCTTCCTGAGGAAATTAACTCGCCCCGGTAACACGCAGTGGGGAAGGAGCTAACACAAATGCAAAATATAAGCCGTTTACACCAGGTGAATTGCAGCAGATCTTAGCTTCCCTAGATCGCTTACAGCCCCGCAGTAATAACACAAAGGTTTGGACGGAATCAGATACCATCTGGGTGGGGCCACCAACTACATTTAAGGGATATTCACCAACTGGTCCAGGCTGCACGCGCTCAGGACAAGTGGCATTTAATATCTGACATAGCCGATGATGCACAGCAACAAAGTCAAGATTATAGGAGAGGCAGATGGAGCCAGGGCACCCCAATTAAAACAGATATAGATGATCAGCAGGAGCCCTTCAGCACATTTAAGGCCAAAATCCAGCGTGTTCTGGAGAAAGTGCCTACCAATTGGGCAAAAATAACTAAAAACAACAGAAGGGGGAGGGCGCCTCCAAATATGGAGAATTACTTTTTTGGGTCTACTAAGAATGCCCAGGGATTTGCCACTCAGACTGTTCTGACAGGGCATTCATTCAGACCTTCAAGGATGGACTGTCTCCCACATTCCAGGTGGGTTCCAAAAATGGGGGTCATCATTCTCCAAGTTGTGACGCCCTGGTACAATGGGCAACAGATGTTAAGGAGGACACAGGAGGAAAGCCCCCAGTGCGTGTAAAGCAGGAAAACCTAGACGTTGTCACAATGACAAAATCCAGACCCGCATATCACAATTGTGGCAAGACGAGCCATTTTGTCTGGGACTGTAGAGGGAGGTAACAGAACAATGGGAAGCCCACTTGTGTCTGTTAGTACTGTCTCAAAAGAGGCCACTGTGAAGACACTTTTTGGGAAAAACGCAAACCAACAGAGAGAGAATGCATTGGAATGACGTTAGGCAGCCCCCATGGGCACAGATGATAAGGTGGGAAGGATCTCCGTACCTGAACTGTAGGGGGCCGACAGTGTGAGGGGCTAGTGGACATGGGAGTCTCCATATCTATTACTGACCTACCCCAGCCCACAACTAACAAAATGATTTATGTGAAGGGGATTAATGGACAGCAAATCGCTGCATACTTGAGTGAGACCACTCTCGTAGAAATCAATAGTGAGATTAAGTAAAAATAATGAAGGGACCATTATGAGAAATGATTTAATGAAGGACTACATAGTCCTTATAGACTGTGGGAAGGATAAATTAATCTGGCCTCGTCCCAATAGCAGAAAGGAAAAATATGGAGACTTATGCAAGCCACTTTGCCTCCTCTATGGGATGCAATTGGCAGCTAGAGGATAATTGTTTTGGTGCCATCTGTACCTCCATCGCAGGGGTATGGGCGGAGACGAAATTAGATACAGGCTTGATTAAAATTGACCCCGCAGTCATGGAGGGTCCAGAATACAAGCAGCACTGCCAATACCCCATAAAACCAGAAAGGCGGTTGTGGAAGTTTTGAAAGGATTAGTGGAGAGGGGTATTCTCGGAGACACTACGAGCACTACTAATTCCCCCACATGACCGCTCAGTAAACCTGACAGAAGTCACCGTCTCACAATTGATTATACAGCACTAAACACGGTCATTCCTAAATTACAGCTGAAAAGGTGTTGCTGGAAAAGCACAGCAGGTCAGGCAGCATCCAAGGAACAGGAGAATCAACGTTTCGGGTATAAGCCCTTCTTCAGAAATGAGGATTCATTCCTAAAATTACACCCTACAGTCACCAGTCCATCCACAATAATAAATGGGCAAAATCTTTACTGTACTGGATATTGCAAATGGATTCTGGTCTATCCCCCTCCATCGTGACTCCCAAGACAAGTTTGCATTGACCGTTGGGGATAAACAGTATACTTGGACCAGACTTCCCCAGGGATTCCATAATAGTCCAGCCATCTTTCACCATGTAATGAGTGAGGTACTCAAGGAGATTGACCTGCCCCACAGCAGTACAATTCTCCAATATGCCGATGGCATCGCCCTGGCTTCTGAATCCAAACCAAAACATCAGGAGGCTCTATACTTAGTCCTGAAGCATTTGCAGGACAGAGGGCTAAAAGCCAACCAAAGAAAGCTCAAACTGGGAAAACTAGAATTCTTTACTTGGGACATTTATATTCCCAAAGCATGAAAGAAATGCCTCCAGACAAGATGACAGCTATACATTCCTATGACAGTCCGTGGTGTGACAAAGGTCTTAGGTTTGCTTAATTACCAGGAACTTTATCCTCGAGTTTGCCAAAGTTGTTAAGCCCATACAACGATTGACAAGAGGGGCTAAACCTGCAAGGGACCCTATTGACTGGTGACCAGAGCAAGACGACTCAGAGAAAACTGAAAGCAGAGTTAATGTCAGCACTGGGACTGGGATTACCAGATGCTAGTAAAGACTTCCACATTTATTGCAACAAAAAGAGGGAGATTTTTAAACTCAGCTCCATGGCGATACATAGCAACCTGTGGGGTACTACTCCACTGCTGAGGGTCCTGTAGTCAATGGCTTGCCCAGATGTTTAGCTGCTTTAGACTGTGCCATGTGGACAGTGAGGGACAGTGAACCTATTGTGATGATAGGAAATATAGTCTTGCACATCAAACACACCCCCATAGAAATGTTAAATACAGGAAATTTTCACATGGCTGCAGTGTCGAAGGCCAAGGCCCATCAGAGGGAACCAGATAAACAGAATCCCGACTGGCACATTAAGGGGAACCAGGCTTCTGACAAAGCTACTCTGAGACAGAAGACATCCATCCTTTGTCTGCCATCTCTGCTGAGGATGACTGTACCATAAGCATTACCCAACTCCATGCTGATACCCCTGCAGTAGGATGGGGCATCAGGCATGCCCAAAGGGGCCCTGGGAGTGTGTACAGATAGATTTTACAGGACCTCTTCCCCAAACCCTTGGGAAGACGTATTGCCTTGAGATTATTGACCAATTTACCAGGTGGGTCCAGGTCTACCCTACCCAGAACTGCTCAGCTAACACTGTGGCAAGAATTTTAGCTGTGGTGGTGATTCCCACCACCGTGGAGGGGGTACCATCCCAGATTGACTCCAACCAGGGTACCCATTTTACTGGAAGAGTTGTAAAAACCATACGTCAGATGATGGGCATTAAAACAGAAATTTCACAGACCCTATCATCCACAAAGTTCTGGCATGGTGGAGCAAATGAACAGAACTCTTAAACTTCCCTTGCTAAATTCATGCAGGACTCTGACAAATGCTGGACTGAGGGCCTGCCTGCTATACTCATGGGACTCACAAGCCGATCAACTAGTTTGACCCCTCATGGGCAGATGATAGGTAGAGCAATGCAACTACCCGAGTTCTTCATCAGGTGCCGATGTTGGCCCTCTCTGTGATAAATATGTTCCTATGTGCTTGAACTGAGCGCCAAGCTGAAGGAGATGCGCAAAACATTTAGGGTCAAACAGGAGGGGTGGGATGAACAGAGGCTATTAGAGGATTGTCCAGAGGTCCCATCGGCAGGTAGTAAGGTAATGGTTAAGACTTTACCCACTAAACCTTGCTCCTCGAAGGTGCCTATGAGGTTTTTAGTGGTGACATGTGGACCTGTATTGACACGTGAGGGAAGGGGTTCCGAAAACACTGGTCACTACTGAAGAAATATACAGACACCAGTTGATGATCCTCACCCTCTGCGTTTTTTTCAGTCTGACTCCTCGAGGCCTGCTGATGTCATGTAAGCGGTTGTTGTGAACAAACCAAGAGCGCGGGCTGTTGTGAGTGGGTGGTATAGCCTTTGGACTATTGTATAACTGTTTGGTAAGCTCTGGGATGTTTGTTTACTTTTGCCATCGCTCTTTGCCTAGTAGCCACTGGGAGGGGGTGGGGTGGGGGTAGCATGAAAGGAACGGTGTCAACCTTAGTACTGCTCACCAGAGTAGGTGCAAGTTACGTGTCAATACTTACCTATACGTATCCTATATGCATGCTCAGCAAGATGGCATCTCTAAAAGCCGGATCTGTACACGAGTCCGCATACACGCTAGTGGGGAATTTCCCGTGACTCATTCAGTTTAATAAATCAGAAATGGCAGAATGGTGGTTGCATCAGAACTGACCCTCACAATTTTTCACATTGGTGGGGGTTGGGGGATGTGGAGGGGGGAGGGTAAGAGAATCTCATGACTCATTTCACATAAGGCCCTAACCAGACAATTTATGCTGCCAATGATAAAGATCACCTGGGAGACCGTGGGCTATAACATGCAAAACTATAAAAGGTTGGTTCCAGCCTCACTACAACCTTCCACATACACCCCCAGCTCTGTCCCTCACAAACACCACAGATGAAGGAACATCCATGGGGACTGTTTTAAATGTAATCACACGTGAGGGTGGAATGCCGGAATCAGCGAATGTTCCCATTCCCTGCTCCTTATCCCATCCGGCCGCCAAACATTTCTTTGTGGAAGAATTCTGAGCCTCGAGGTTATCAAAAATGACTACAGGAAAAACGTTCAAAACCATTTGGACAGCAATTCATACAGATTACCTACGGACTTACAATGGTAAGTATTTAGTTTGTGGTCTCAAGGCCTATTTGGTTCCTTTTGTTCACTATTACAGTTCCCCTACTTTCATCCCAATCTACACCTACTTCAATCCAAACAGTCCACCACTGAGACTGAGCGATTCTTTATGATCACCTTCCCTGCTTGTGGGGCTGCTAACGAACTGATCAATATGCCTCAACCTTGGAAAGGCTGGCTAATGAGACTGCCAACGGCTTTGCTGCTTTTAGCACAGCCATTCTGAGGTGTCAGCGGAGGTTATTGCCATCCATACCGTTGTGTTGCAGAACTGTTTGGCCCTTGACTATTTGCGAGTGGCACAAGGCAGCACCTGTGCTGTTATTGGCCCAGAGTGCTGCACATACATTCCAGATGCCTCAGACAATATAACTAACTTTCCGGATCATGTCCGCTTGGAGACTGATAAGTTCAGCAAGGAGGGAAACAGTTTCATGATTATAATCCCATGGGGTGGCTATGATGGCTACAAGACAGATCTTAGGGCTTGTACCTTTTGCATTCCTTCATCACGTTCAGCGTTATCATCATCAATTGTTGCGTTGTTATGGCTGTCCTCATTTTGTAAAATTTTGAGGGTGAGAATTATGCCAGGTGCTAGCCTCCACGTTGAGTTGCCTGGGAGTCACTTCTTTCTGGCTCCACTGATGATTAGTGGATGTAGGTGGTCTGTTCATCATGCTCCCACATATCTCAGACCATACGGCTGGGGTGTGGGGGGGGGGGGGGGGAGAGGAAAGAGGTTGGAAACGACTGAAAACACTAACTAAAAATATAGTTTCAGAACGCAATGTCACGGTATACCGTTCCTGAAGCCAGCAATCTCTACGTGTGCATATACAGAACAACTAGCGATCTGTGTGCATGCGCAGAACACAAGAAACTGTCTTTTACGAGTTTTTGTTGTAATTTTGAGTTTTATTAAATTTTACTCCCACAGTAGTACTCCCACTGAAGTGGCCAAAGAAAAAAAAAAGGTGGTCAAGGCACTTAACAAATGATTTAGTTTGAATATTCAATGTAGAAAATGCCACAACCAATTTGCATTCAGAAAGATCTCACAAAAAGTGGTAATGACCTGATAATTTGCCCTGGATGATTTAAACTGAAGGATAAATAGCTAGCATTTCAGGAAGAACTTGCCCCAAACTTCTTTGATATACAGTCA
Organism: Chiloscyllium punctatum; assembly: GCF_047496795.1. NCBI lineage: Eukaryota > Metazoa > Chordata > Chondrichthyes > Orectolobiformes > Hemiscylliidae > Chiloscyllium > Chiloscyllium punctatum. Next base: position 42,458,158 of record NC_092750.1, on the reverse strand, counting down.
TTTTACATTGTCCAGGGAGCACCTCAGGCAGTGGTTATCTAAAAGATTAAAGACAGCACTTCCAATAGCGCAGCTACTGTGCCTGCTCCAGGGTGTCAGCAAACACCACCATTTTATTATAGGTCAGTGATAAGACCACCAACAGGCAGAAAGATATCCTAATTCTGATCCCTTTTACTAAAATTTTAAATACGGGCGTACAATATGTTTATAGCCAATGGTATGTTGGGGCTATCTTTTCACAGGGCACAGTTTACAAAAAAAAACCTAGTGGTAGTAAAATGAGAAAGCAAGCTAATAACTAATGCTATATGCAAGTGAAATGGATTTTTAAAAATTTTCTGTGCACAAACTATGAACAGGGTGTTAACAAGAACAGGAGGGGCTGGACCAGCCGCTATCCCTGGATGAGCTGACCAAAGCCCTAGAGTCGTTCGAAAAGAATAAAACTTTTGGAAGCGACGGTCGAGCTCTATTCTGCTCTGTGGGACTTGATTGGCCAGGACCTGCTGGAGGTGTATGTCAGTATGCTTTGGGCAGATACCATGAGTGAATCCATGAGGAAAGGCATCTTCACCCTCATCTACAAGCGGAAGGGGGAAGAGGGAGGAAGTCAGAAGTTGGAGACCAATCTCACTGTTGAATGCAGATTACAAAATTCTGTCAAAGGTTATTGCCAACTGGGTCAGGTCTGCTCTGCGGTCGGTGATTCACCCTGACCAAACCTGTGCTGTACAGGGCAGGAAGATCACAGTCTCGCACTCCTCAGGGATACAATCGCCTATGTGCAGGACAGGGGGCTGGACAACTGCCTCATCAGCCTGAACAAGGAGAAACCCTTTGACTGGATATCACAAGTATAGGAGAGATGTTCTCTTCAAAATGGGGTTTGGGGAGGGAATCTGCAATTGGATCAGACTGTTCTACACCAACATTGCCAGTACAGTCTCAATCGATCGGTGGGAACCAGATAACTTCCCAGTCAGATCTGGTGTCAAGCAGGGCTGCCCTGTCTGTCTCTCCTGCCTTGTTTGTGTGCTGCATAGAGCCATTTGCCGAGTCCATCAGGAAGGATGCGAGCCTGAGAGGGGTGACTATTCCTGGCAGCGGGGGTCTGCAGGTTAAGGCCTCCCTGTACATGGATGACGTTGCAGTTTTCTGCTCGGATCTGCTGTCCGTGCACAGACTCGTGCATATGTGACCAGTTCGAATGGGCCTTGGGGGTCAAGGTGAACCGAGGCAAGAACGAGGCCATGATCCTGAGGAACTGGGCCGACCAACCCTCCATCCCCTTCACCATCAGGGCTGACCACCTGAAGGTGCTGGATATTTGGTTCAGGGGGCTGGGACATGCGCCAAGTCTTGAGAGGAGCGTATCAGCAAAGTGAAGCAGAAACTGGGCAGATGGAAGCTATGGTCGCTCTCTATCGTGGGAAAAAACTTGGTCATCAGGTGTGAGGCACCGTCATTGCTGTTATACGTGGCACAGGTCTGGCCTATTCCCAGAACCTGTGCCGCTGCAGTCACCCAGGTCATCTTCCATTTTATATGGAGATCAAAGATGGCCAGGGTCCGAAAGGACTCAACGTACAAAGCTCTGGGCAACGAAGGGAAAAAAAAAAAATCACACCCAATGCCACCCTCACCCTGATGGCCACCTTGGAGTGTGGCTGCATCAAGCTGTGCATGGATCCCCGGTACACAAACACAAAGTGTCACTAAGTACTCCGGTTCTACCTGTCCCCGGTGTTGTGAAGGATGGGCCTGGCCCTGCTGCCATGGAACGGTCGGAGTAGTTGGACCGTTCCGTATCACCGGTCCTTCGTGGAGAAGTTTATGAAGAAAAACACCTTTGACCACAAGTCCATCAGGAAGTGGTCAGCACGTAGTGTCCTTGAGACCCTTCGGGAAGTGGAGAGGGCGGTTCCTATCGAGCGGTTCCCTGAGCAGACTGTCCATTTTTGGCAGAATGCCTCATCACCAGAACTTTCTAACAAGCACCAAGACAGGGCTTGGCTGGTGATGAGAAGGGCTCTGCCTGTGAGATCCTTTAAGCACGCCCGGATTCTCAGCCGCACCGCACACTGTCCTCGAAGCGGCTGCGGGGGGGACGAGACTGTCACACACCTCCTTCTGGAATGTGCCTACGCAGAAGTCGTCTGGAGAGGAATGCAGTGGTGTTTGTCGAGGTTCGAGCCAAGCAGTGCCGTGACACAGGACTCCATGCTCTACGGTCTGTTCCCCAGGATGCATACCGAGACGAACATCAACTGCGCCTGGTGAATTATCAACTCGGTGAAAGACACTCTTTGGTCTGTCTGAAACCTGTTGATCTTCCAGCTGAAGGAGTTGACCCTGACAGTGTTGCAGACTGGCGCATTCCAAGGTCCAGGACTAAGTATTGAGAGACGCGCTGAAGCTTGGGGCAGCTGCCGCCAAGGCATGGTGGGGAAAGACCACCATGTAACACCTGCCTGCCTAAGAAGAACACGGGCTGAAAATGTGTTGCTGGAAAAGCGCAGCAGGTCAGGCAGCATCCAAGGAGGAGAATCGACATTTCGGGCATGAGCCCTTCTTCAGGAATGAGGAAAGTGTGCCAAACAGGCCAAGATAAAAAAGGTAGGGAGTAGGGACTTGGGGGATGGGCGTTAGAAATGCGATAGGTGGAAGGCGGTTAAGGTGAGGGTGATAGGCAGGAGTGGGGGTGGGGGCAGAGAGGTCAGGAAGAATATTGCAGGTTAGGAAGGTGGTGCTGAGTTCGAGGGTTGGGACTGAGACAGGTGGGGGGGAGGGAAAATGAGGAAACTGGAGAAATCTGAGTTCATCCCTTGTGGTTGGAGGGTTCCTAGGCGGAAGATGAGGCGCTCTTCCTCCAGCCGTCATGTTGCTATGGTCTGGCGATGGAGGAGTCCAAGGACCTGCATGTCCTTGGTGGAGTGGGAGGGGGGAGTTGAAGTGTTGAGCCACAGGATGGTTGGGTTGGTTGGTCCAGGTATCCCAGAGGTGTTCTCTGAAACGCTCCGCAAGTAGGCGGCCTGTCTCCCCAATATAGAGGGGGTCACATCGGGTGCAGCAGATGCAGTTAAATGTGTGGAGGTGCAGGTGAATTTGTGGTAGATATGGAAGGATCCTTGGGGTCTTGGAGGGAAGTGAGGGGGGAGGTGTGGGCACAAGTTTTGCATCACTCGGGTGCCATTAACCACGCAGCCGCTGCAGCGCCCAAGGCAGCAACCGCCGCCATGAACCATGACATTATTTCCACCCCCACTGACTATGCAGCCTCCACGAGTGCCGCCCAGACAAATGCCTCCACGATCGGCAGGAAGACCATCGCTGACAGATTCGTGGCCTCCGCAGGGTCCATGGCTATCGGGAACAACACCGTTTCTGCCGTTGCCACAGCCACTTCCACCCCCAGTGACATCACTCACCTGCACAACGACCACGCAGCATGCATCTCCACCCCCATGACGATCTCCGTCACCACACCTAACCCCACCCCCATGCCAATCTCTGTCTGCACTCCAGCAGCTGCAGTCTGCACTTTCTAAGAACAACATGGGGCCCACACAGTCATTTAGGCTCCACTGACGCCTCAGCTAAATATCTGGATACATGATTGATAAACGCACAGACCTGTATATATGAATGATAAATTCTGATTTCTGTATGCAAATGTTTACATATGTATGGCATGACCAACTGTACAGACCATCAAATTATTTTATGAATAAGTATATTTTTCAAATAACACAAAAGTTAACAGAAAGAAGTCCATAATACTTTCGTGGGGATACAGAGAATTTATATATTGAAAAAATATTGAAGGCTAACAAAAAGCTAAAGAGACACTCTTGGACAGCATACAATACAAAAAAAATGTCTGACTTATTGACTACAGTTTAGTTAAACTGAACTACCAGAGGGAAGTCAGACATGAGGGTTATGAAAACTAAAACAGAGCTTGTCTGATGGATTAAAAAAAGGAAATCTTACATAAAATAGCTAAGCTAACAGGAGAAAAGATCAGGATTAGCCAAGGTCCTAGAAATATTTTAGGGCTCTACTGAGTGCAAATGAGTGCTGGGGGTACTGGTCAGCTGCCAGGTTTATTCACTTTTAGAAAGGAGTATTCAAACAAATTCAGATAATTAGTTTAAAGGTTACTTGTTTGAAAATAGGACAATCCTTAAATGGTTAAATTATTGCATATCTACACTAAAGGAACAAAAAAAAATTGAAATCTGTATGGCAGCTTCTAAATGATCAAACACAAATCCCAGGTTTTGAGGAGCTGACAACACATGAAAATGTAATGGATGTAGCGTACATGGACTTAAAAGATCAAGAGATGATTAAAAGACGTAGATTTACAGGGAAGTTAGCAGTGAAAAATTAGATGCAAATCAACAGAAATCATCACTTTCTCATCCACTGAAGCTTATTTGGAGCCTCATGGAGTTTTGATTCTGAGTACCTGATAATTGGGTATGTTGATATTTGGGATGGAGGCGGAGAGACACTGAAATCTCAATTTTTAAAAAAAATGCAACTACTGACTTATAAAGCCAAAACGAAGCCAAGGACAGTGGCAAAGATGGAATGCTTAAAACAATGGTAATTGGAATTCCATGTCAGTAAGCATGTGATGAAACATTTTGATAGTCCAAAAGGGAGCAGTGCTGTTGAATAGCAAGATATCAGAGTATAGAATTTAGGTCCAAAAGGCATTATAGGCAGCACTTTGGGCTGACAACGTTATGAAAATTGTTAATAGAATTTCAAGTTTTATTACCTCTTGACAGTTTCTGCATCATGCAAATCTTTGGCTATTGGATTTACTCTTAGGCGCTACACCATTGAAATGAAAGAAATTTTAGAAAGGTGACAACACAGATTCAGGTACAAGTCAAGACAGAGGTACATTTTAAAATGACACACATTAAAGCACATTATAGGCCAAGAGTTTAAAAACTACAAAATAATAGATAGAAATTGATTTTTTCGCACTGAAGCTGTGGAGTCACTTCAACGATTAATGGCCAAATCAGAAACTGGCAGAATTCAAGAGTATACAGAATAAGTGAATGCACAAAATTTAATTGAGATGTGGGAGTAAAATGGGCACATTCGTTCAAATGGCTAATAATCACCAGTCTTGTTAGACCAAAGGCCCTAATTTCATGTTGACATGCATGACAGTATAAAATCGTGGTGCATTTATGCTTGTACTCAGTAACCCCTTGGAACAAGGGCGACATGTTTATGACTAGAACCTGCATGTGGCTGGAAAGGCAGCAGTTAGATCGTACATGCTGACCAGGAAAAGCTACTGTTCTTGCTGCCTGTTACACATGTATAGGCATGATTTCCAAATTTGATAAAAATCACCTGTCTGGCCACGTTACAATTCACCATGACGTTCCAAGGTGGCACTTGAATTCACCATATGGACACGGTCACTGTGCCACAAGACTACCTTTACATTTTGGCACAAAACTTGCACATCATGAGATCTTGGGAGCACCACAGAGGACAACTCAGAACACTAAAGAAACTCTGAGGTCTAGCAGCATCCATGGAGAGCAAAACACAGTTAAATGTATCAAGTCTGGTATGATTCTTCTTCATAACCATCTTGCCTTTACATCCATCGCAGGCAGTCCTGAAGTAGTCATACCTGACTTAAAATGATAATTCTGTTTCGCTCTCCACAGATGCTGCCAAACCTGCTGATATTCACCAGTGTTGTTTATTACAAATTTCCAGCACCATCAGTACCTTGCCTGAACATTTTTTTCTAAATATAAAGAACCATTTAATAACTAGTAAACATGTGCGGCATGGTGGCAGTGGTGGTTAGCACTGCTGCCTCAGCGCCAGAGACTCGGGTTCAGTTCCCGCCTCAGGCAACTGTCTGTGTGGAGTTTGCACGTTCTCTCCCAGTGTCTGCGTGGGTTTCTTCCGGTGCTCCGGTTTCCTCCTACAGTCCAAAAATGTGCAGGGTAGGTGAATTGGACATGCAAAATTGCCCATAGTGTTAGGTCATAGAGATGTACAGCGTGGAAACAGACCCTTCGGTCCAACCCGTCCATGCCAACCAGATATGGCAACCCAATCTAGTCCCACCTGCCAGCACCCGGACCATATCCCTCCAAACCCTTCTTATTCATATACCCATCCAAATGCCTCTTAAATGTTGCAATTGTACCAGCCTCTGGCAGCTCATTCCATACACGTACCACCCTCTGCGTGAAAAGGTTGCCCCTTAGGTCTCTTTTATATCTTTTCCCTCTCACCCTAAACCTACGCCCTCTAGTTCTGAACTCCCCGATCCCAGGAAAAAGACTTTGTCTATTTATCCTATCCATGCACCTCATACTTTGTTAAACCTCTATAAGGTCACCCCTCAGCCTCCGACACTCCAAGGAAAACAGCCCCATCCTGTTCAGCCTCTCCCTGTAGCTCAGATCCTCCAATCCTGACAACATCCTTGTCAATCTTTTCTGAACCCTTTCAAGTTTCACAACATCTTTCCGATAGGAAAGAGACCAGAATTGCACGCAATTTTCCAACAGTGGCCTAACCAATGTCCTGTACAGCCGCAACATGACCTGTACTCAATACTCTGACCAATAAAAGGAAAGCATACCAAACGCCTTCGTCACTATCTTATCTACCTGCAACTCTACTTTCAAAGAGCTATGAACCTGCACTCCGAGGTCTCTTTGTTCAGCAACACTCCCTAGGACCTTACCATTCAGTGTATAAGCCCTGCTAAGATTTGCTTTCCCAAAATGCAGTACCTCGCATTTATCTGAATTAAACTCCATCTGCCACTTCTCAGCTCATTGGCTCATCTGGTCAAGATCCTGAGGTAACCCTCTTCACTGTCCACTACATCTCCAATTTTGGTGTCATCTGCAAACTTATTAACTGTACCTTTTATGCTCGCATCCAAATCATTTATGTAAATGACAAAAAGTAGTGGACCCAGCACCGATCCTTGTGGCACTCCACTGGTCACAGGCCTCCAGTCTGAAAAACAACCCTCCACCACCACTTTGTATTCTACCTTTGAGCCAGTTCTGCATCCAAATGGCGTGTTTTCCATGTATTCCATGAGATCTAACCTTGCTAATCAGTCTCCCATGTCGAACGCCTTCCTGAAGTCCATATAGATCACATCTACTGCTCTGCCCTCAATCATCTTTGTTACTTCATCAAAAAACTCAATTGTGAGATATGAATTCCCATGCACAAAGCCATGTTGACTATCCCTAATTAGTGTTTGCCTTTCCAAACACATGTACATCCTGTCCCTCAGGATTCCCTCCAACAACTTGCCCACCACCAAGGTCAGGCTCACTGGTCTATTGTTCCCTGACTTGTCCTTACCACCTTTCCTAATTAGTGGCACCACGTTTGCCAACCTTCAGTCACCTATGACTATCGATGATACAATATCTCAGCAAGAGGCCCAACATTCTCTTCTCTAGCTTCCCAGAGTTCGAGGATACACCTAATCAGGTCCTGGGGATTTATCCACCTTTAACCATTTCAAGACATCCAGCACTTCCTCCTCTGTAATCTGGACATTTTGCAAGATGTCACCATCTATTTCCCTACAGTCTATATCTTCCATAAGCTTTTCCACAGTAAACACTGATGCAAAATATTGATTTAGTATCTCCCCCATTTTCTGTGGCTCCACACAAAGGCCACCTTGCTGATCTTTGAGGGGCCCTATTCTCTCCCTAGTTACCCTTTTGTCTTTAATAGATTTGTAAAACCCCTTTGGATTCTCCTTAATTCTGCTTGCCAAAGCTATCTCATGTCCTTGTTTTGCCCTCCTGATTTCCCTCTTAAGTATACTCCTACTGCCTTTATACTGTTCTAAGGATTCACTCAATCTATCCTGTCTGTACCTGACATATGCTTCCTTCTTTTTCTTAACCAAACCCTCAACTTCTTTAGTCATCCAACATTCCCTATACCTACCAGCCTTTCCTTTCACCTTAACAGGAATATACTTTCTCCGGATTGTCGTTATCTTATTTCTGAAGGCTACCCATTTTCCAGCCGTCCCTTTACTTGCGAACATCTGCCTCCAATCGGTTTTTGAAAGTTCTTGTCTAATACCGTCAAAATTCGCCTTTGTCCAATTTAGAACTTCAACTTTTAGATCTGGTCTATGCTTTTCCATCACTATTTTAAAACGAATAGAATTATGGTCGCTGGCCCCAAAGTGCTCCCCCACTGATACCTCAGTCACCTGCCCTGCCTTATTTTCCAAGAGTAGGTCAAGTTTTGCACCTTCTCTAGTAGGTACATCCACATACTGAATCAGAAAATTGTCTTGCACACACTTAACAAATTCCTCTCCATCTAAATCCTTAACACTACGGCAGTCCCAGTCTATGTTTGGAAAGTTAAAATCCTCTACCATAACCACCTTATTATTCTTACAGATAGCTGAGATCTCCTTACAAGTTTGCTTCTCAATTTGTCTCTGACTATTAGGGGGTCTATAATACAATCCCAATAAGGTGATCATCCCTTTCTTATTTCTCAGTTCCACCCAAATAACTTCCCTGGATGTATTTCCAGGAATATCCTCCCTTAGCACAGCTGTAATGCTATCCCTTATCAAAAAGGCCACTCCCCCCTCCTCTTGCCTCCCTTTCTATCCTTCCTGTAGCATTTGTATCCTGGAACGTTAAGCTGCCAGTCCTACCCATCCCTCAGCCATGTTTCTGTAATTGCTATAATATCCCAGTCCCATGTTCCCAGTCATGTCCTGAGTTCATCTGCCTTCCCTGTTAGGCCCCTTGCATGGAAATAAATGCAGTTTTTAGTCCTACCTTGTCCCTGCCTGCCCTGACTGTTTGATTCACTTCTGTTCTCAGCTGAACCCGTCTCAGATCGATCTCTTTCCTCACTATCTCCCTGGGTCTCACCCCACCACCTTAATAATTTAAATCATCCCAAGGAGTTCGAGCAAATTTCCCTGCCAGTATATTAGTCACCTTCCAATTTAGGTGCAATCCGTCCTTCTTGTACACGTCACTTCTACCCCAAAAGAAAGAGATTCCAATGATCCACAAAATGTGAATCCTTCTCCCATACACCAGCTCCTCAGCCATACATTCATCTGCTCTATCCTCCTATTCCTGCCCTCACTAGCTCATGGCACTATGAGTAATCCAGATATTACTACCCTTGAGGACCTCCTTTTTAAATTTCTACCTAACTCTCTGTAATCTCCCTTCAGAGTCTCAAGCTTTTCCCTTCCAATGTCGTTGGTTCCAATGTGGACAATGACCTCCTGCTGGCCCCTCTCCCCTGTGAGAACATTCTGCACCCTCTCGGAGACATCCTTGATCCTGGCACCCTTTTTGCTTTTTCTCTGCTGTCAATATTCTTCAAATGCTATTAGGTTTGTGCAGTTTTCAGGGTGTTTATGCATTTGTGCACTGGTCTTCAGTAAAGCAGGTATGTTTATTGTGTGAGGTCATATTAACATGTGGAATTGGCAAGGTAGTAATGATATTAAATACATGGAAAGAGATATGTTTGCGTGGGTGGAATCAAACCCAGGTCCGTGGCACTGTAAGGCAGCAGAGCTAACCGTTGAGCCACTGTGCAACCATTACAGAGTAGTAAAAGGCCATAGAAGAAAAACAAACAGTTACTGTAATAAAGATATATTTGTAAGTATTAACTGAAAATTCATTTTAAGTCTTTTGAGTAGCGATAAAATAACTAAAAGTAACTTTTAATGGCAATATAACACTCGCGAAATGTGATAGAATAATATATACTGAACCTTCAGCACTTGACTTCTCACCCTTATATAAGAAGATTGTGAAGAGGGTCTCAGTGAATGGGAAAGTGACCAATGCTGACATCAACTGGCTTCTCCCCCATGAACCACACCACCACCAAACAATAGAATTCTCTTGCTTTGGCTGCAGCTTAAAAGCAAATCTCAAAAATCAGTGCAAGCAAACTTTTTAAAAAAAGAATAGGAACAGGAATGGTCATGGAATGCATTGTTCAGCAGTCTCCAAGACCCCTTCTTTAGAGGATGCAACGCACGTACAAATTCCTTTAATCTGTATTAAAAACAAGGTTTTGAGCAACGTCCCTATAATTTGCTTTTGCCTTCCGAGTTCCATGTTTGACAGTAGTTTCCAGAAGTTGAAGCCATTCTTCAGCATTCCAACTAACTTGCATGGAAAATTCCCAGCAGTTGAGCAACTGAAAAGGAACATTGGTCTCAAATATCTCTGTAGCTTCTAGCATTCACATCATACTGTATATTGCCCTGATGAACTGAAATTGGTTTCCAATGCAACTCTTAGCATAGTCCAGATTATTTAAATCGACGATTTCCAACGGCAGAGTCACATCCGATAGTGGAAATACTTTGCTGAGCTTTGCAAGCACAGGCTAGTTGATCCACTACCAGCTCCAAATGGCAACCCTACTGACAACCTCATGAATGTGGCCCTAGCCACAGCAAAGCTAACATACATGATAACAGACACCCTGATCAAATCAACACTCATTGTTGATCTCAAAAACGTAAAAAAGGCATTATGCCCATCATTTCTAGCCCTTAGTAGTGTCCAGTCTCTCTCAAATTACTCCAGGCTGAAGTTCTCTCAAAGTCAGAATAAGTGAAGCTAGCCGACTCATGCTGCTATCATGCAGTGAATGCACAAGTGATTTTCTTCACTAACCAGATGATGCCATCAAACTAAAAATGATGTTTTGCTTATCTCACAAATGTGATAAGAATCCCATTGATGCCACTAATGTAGACCATACATTCAACACACTGGCGGACAGTATTACAAAGTCTATCTTATTGACCTTTACCCAAAAGATGGCAGAAAGCCACTCATGCTCAACCAGTCACTGCACACAAGCCTCAGTGAAATACTTCCACCATTAGATGAGATTCTGCTATTGTAAATAATTTATTAAATCTGGACCATGCAAAGAGTTACACTAGAAACAAATTTAAGATCATGAGCCAGGTCTACAGTGTGATGTATTTGCACTTGCTAGAAGCTACAGACATATATACTAAAGACCCTGTTTTATCTAGGCAGAAGGAATTTGCACATGCATTATCTTATCTATTGAAGAAAGGATCAATGATAGCCAAACTCCTACAATGCTCTGACCAAACAGAATTTACCTCTCTGGTTTGAGGATTACAATTAACAATTAATTGTTCTATTTCTCCATAGCAATTGTGGCCCAAAAAAACATCAGCACCCTCTTCTCATTCTGTATAAAATGGTGCCTCTTTTCTCAAGTCTGTCATTTGTACCTTGATTTGGAAGAGTGCAAGACAAAACTTTAACTTCTCATCTCCTTTTACCAATGTTTAAGTTCTGTACTACCAACTATGACTGTATGGTACAGAAACTGGTACCTTTCGAACAATATTTTGGCAAATCTACTAGAACCTATACTACTTTCTGCTAGGTGTGGTCTTAGTTCCCATTTGTCATGGCAACAAAGAATAAATCAGAACACACTTCTCTCCCAACTCTTTCCTCCAAATGCCCTTTTGGAAGCTCCACAATGGCACCTGATGGTAGCAAATCAGGAATTTAGAGAGAGCTGACAAAGAGGTCAAGAACTATTGCGACCAGATGGTGGGAGGATCTGGGAAGGAAGAATGTAACTTGTTTTTAAAAAAGTGCAGGCAGATAGAGGGAACACTTGATGCAGATGTGTGAACGATGCTTATTCCTGCCAACATTACCATGTCCCCACCCATTTAAGACCTGGAGTACATTGAGCTTCCTCAAAAATCGCAACTTTGAATGAATCGTGGGTTCCCATAGAAATCAAATGTTAAAACAAGAATTGGGTTCCGACTGACTTGCTCAGAAAAAAAAGTGTACAGGTGTTACCTTTGCAATCCTAGCTGAAATACATATAAATAAATTATTAATAGAAAAGCTAGACATTTAAGGTCTGCAGGACCCTTCTCAGCAGAGAAAGATAAAACATGGAAGTTGAAACAGTATTCACTCTTAAATGCCTGTCATATAAAAATTGCCAAATTAAAAACCACAAATGCAACAAACATGCAAACTTGCACACATCTGAAGTTAATTGATCAGGCTCTATCAACTGGCAGAAGAAGGCCAGTGCAGTTGAAGCTGAAGTCCTGAACCACCTGTACTGACCAAACTCTGCTCCTAGGATGACGCAGGATTTAAAATACAAATTCAGAACAGGAGCCAAGATAAAGGCAATGTAAAGTCATCAAAGTCCAAGGACCATGGGCTGGCTCTCTCATTAGAACGGGAACTGGTATTGGATTAATCTGAGGTTCACGACATCTTGGGCAAGGGGAAATGTTGAGAAGGAGAGTCCTACATGAGAACCTCAGCAAATGGGAGAGCTGAAGCTATACTGCTGATGTTACTCTGCACTGTAAACTATCCATCTAGACAACTGAGCTAACCGACCCCCTTGTCAGGATAAAAGTGGCCACTGAAAACTTTAAAAGGTAATAAAACAGGGGCAGGGACTGAAGGAAGGCCACTCGTGCTGTACCCAATGGAGAAACATGTCCAAGGAAAGACAAACCATTGAAGTTATTGTCCATGGCAAACTTAAATTGAAACTCTCTCAATGTCAATAGCGATAAAAAAATGTATTAACAACTCATTTATTAGCAATATTAACTGAGTCAATGGCCGAGAGGTTTTATAGCTAGACTATTAATCCAGAAACCTCAATTCATTCTGAAAATGTGACGATTCATATAGAATTCATAGAGGAAAGGCTGGTAGGTATAGGGAATGTTGGATGACTAAAGAAAGACTGTTTGGTTAAGAAAAAGAATGAAGCATATGTCAGGCATAGACAGGATAGATCGAGTGAATCCTTAGAAGAATATAAAGGCAGTAGGAGTATACTTAAGAGGGAAATCAGGAGGGCAAAAAGGGGACATGAAATAGCTTTGGCAAATAAGAGTTAAGGAGAATCCAAAGGGTTTTTACAAATACATTAAGGACAAAAGGGGAACTAGGGAGAGAATAGGGCCCCTCAAAGATCAGCAAGGCAGCCTTTGTGTGGAGCCGCAGGAGATGGGGCAGATACTAAGCGAGTATTTTGCATCAGTATTTAATGTGGAAAAGCATATGGATGATGTACAATATAGGGAAATAGATGGCGACATCTTGAAAAATGTCCATATTACAGAGGAGGAAGTGCTTGATGTCTTGAGATGCACAAAGGTGGATAAATCCCCAGGACCTGATCAGATGTATCCTAGAACTCTGTGGGAAGCTAGAGAAGAAGTGATTGCTGGGCCTCTTGTGGAGATATTTGTATCATCGATCGTCACAGGTGAGGTGCCGGAAGACTGGAGGTTGGCAAAGGTGGTGCCTTTGAAGAAAGGTGTTTAAGAAAGGTGGTAAGGACAAGCCAGGGAACTATAGACCAGTGAGCTTGACGTAGGTGGTGGGCAAGTTGCTGGAGGGAATCCTGAGGGACTGGATGCACATGCATTTGGAAAGGCAAGTACTAATTAGGGATAGTCAACATGGCTTTATGCATGGGAAATCATACCTCACAAACTTGATTGAGTTTTTTGAAGAAGTAACAAAGAGGATTGATGAGCAAGGTTAGATCTCATGGAATACAGTGAGAACTTGCCATTCGGATACAGAACTGGCTCAAAAGGTGGTGGTGGTTGAGGGTTGTTTTTCAAACTGGAGGCCTGTGACCAGTGGAGTGCCACAAGGATCAGTGCTGTGTCCACTACTTTTCATCATTTATATGAATTATTTGAATGTGAGCATAAAAGAGGTATAGTTAGTAAGTTTGCAGATGACACCAAAATTGGAGGTATCGTGGACAGTGAAGAAGAAGGTTACCTCAGATTACAACAGGATCTTGATCAGGTGGGCCAATGGGCTGGGAAGTGGCAGATGGAGTTTAATTCAGATAAATGTGAGGTGCTGTATTTTGGGAAAGCAAATCTTAGCAGGACGTATACACTTAATGGCAAGGTCCTAGGGAGTGTTGCTGAACAAAGAGACTTTAAAGTGCAAGTTCATAGCTCCTTGAACGTGGAGTCACAGGTAGATAGGATAGTAAAGGCAGCGTTTGGTATGCTTTCCTTTAATCGGTCAGAGTATTGAATACAGGAGTTGAGAGGTCATGTTGCTGTGTACAGGACATTGGTTAGGCTACTGTTGGAATATTGCATGTAATTCTGGTCTGCTTCCTATTTGAAGGATGTTGTCAAACTTGAAAGGGTTCAGAAAAGATTTACAAGTTTGGAGGATTTGAGCTATAGAGAGAGGTTGAACAGGCTAAGACTGTTTTCCCTGGAGTGTCAGAGGCTGGGGGGTGACCTTATAGAGGTTTATAAAATCACGAGGGGCATGGATAGGATAAATAGACAAAGTTTTTTTCCCTGGGGTTGGGGAGTCCAGAACTAGAGGGCATAGGTTTAGGGTGAGAGGGGAAAGATATAAAAGAGATCTTAAGGGCCAACTTTTTCCACTCAGAGGATGGTGCGTGTGTGGAATGAGCTGCCAGAGGAAGTGGTGGAGGCTGGTACAATTGCAACACTTAAAAGGCATCTGGATGGGTATATGAATAGGAAGGGTTTGGAGAGATATGGGCCAGGTTCTGTCAGGTGGGACTAGATGGGTTGGGATATCTGGCCGGCATGGACCGAAGGAGCTGTTTCCGTGCTGTACATTTCTATGACTCTATGATGGAATTAGAATTCAATAATAAAATCTGGAATTACGAATCTACTGAAGAACATGAAATTATTAAAGATTGTTGGAAAACCACACCTAACTCACGAATGTCCTTCAGGAAAGGAAGTCAACCATCCTCACCTGGTTTAGCCTACATGTTACTCCACAGCCACAACAGTATGGTTGTCTCTCACTGCCCTCTGAAATGGCCCAGCAAGCCGGTTATATGGATTGTTAAAGTCTGAAAGAAATGAAACTAGACAGACCACCTGGCATCAACACAAACACCAAAAAAGACAGCAGCAGGAACAGCCCCGTTGACCCTGCGAAGTCCTCCTTACTAACATGTGGGGCTAGTGCCAAAATTAGGAGAGCTATCTCACAGACTTGTCAAGCAATAGCTTGACTGTCATACACATGGAATCATACCTAATAGACAAAGTCCCAGATACCACACCATCACCAGCCCTGAATGCATCTTATCCCACCAGCAGGCAGACCCAGCAGAGATGGCAGTGTAGTGGTATACAGTTAGGAGGAAGTTACTTGTGAGTCTCAACATAGACTCCAGACCCCATGAAGACTCATGGATTCAGGTCAAACGTTGGCAAGGAAATATTTTACTGAAGACCATGTACAATTCTCCCTCTGTTGTTGAATTAGCACTCCTGCATGTTGAACAGTTGGAGGAAGTACTGAGGACGGCAAGGGCACAAAATGTACTCTGGGTGGGGGATTTCAATGTCCACCACCAACAGTGGCTCGGTTTAGCTGGTGGGGACAAATCTGCTGGGTCTGTGGCAGATGCTGAGGGAACCAAGAGTGAACAACATATTTGATCTCATCCTTAGTAATCTGTTGGCTGCATATATATTTGTCCATGACAGAACCATTAAGAGTGACCACACAACAGTCCTTATGGAACCAAAGTCCTGCCTTCACAAATAGTCCACTATGTTAAATCAGACAGATTTCAAACAGATCCAGCAATTCAAAACTGGGCATTCATGAGATGCTATGGACCAACAACATAAGTGTGATTGTACTCCAACAAAACCTATAATCAATCAATCAATCAATCAATCAATCAATCTCAAGGCCCTGCACATCCCTCTCTCAACCATGACCATCAAACCAGGAAGGACATGCGAAAAGCAGCACCTTGTATACAAGCACAGAGGTGTCACTCGGACAAAGCTAACAATCATGACTTCGTACATGCCAAGCAGCAAATGATAGGCAGGGCTAAGTGATCTTCTAACCAACAGATCAGACCGAAGCTCTGCAGTCCTGCCACATCCAGTCGTGAACGGCAGTGGACATTTAGGCAACACAGTGGAGGTGCCAGCTCCAAATATCCCAGGCCTCAACGATAGAAGAGCACAGCACATAAGTTCAAAAGATAAAGCTGAAGCATTTGAAGCAGTCTTTAACCAGAAATACCAAGTGGATGATCTAACAATGCCTACTCCAGTGGTTCCCCAGCATTACAGATTACTAGTCTTCAGCCAATTCCATTCACCCCACAATATCAATGTTTGGAGGCAATGGATACTGCAAAGGCTATGGGGCCCGAACAACATTCTGACAATATAGAACTCTAGAACTTGCTGCACCACCCTAGCCAAAGTCTTCCAGTACACAGTCACAACACTAGCATCTACCTGAATGTGGGAAATGGCCCAGGTATGTCCTTGTACACAAAAAGTAGGACAAATCACCACTGCATCAGTTTACTCTCAAGCATCAGTGAAAAGTGACAAAATGTAACCAACAGTGCTCTCAAGGAGCACCTGCTCGGTCATGCTCAGTTTGGACTGACCTCATTATAGCCTTGATTCAAAAATGGACAAGAGAGTGAAATTCCAAAAAAAAAAGTGAGGGGGGGGGGGGGGAAAAAAGAGAGCGAGCGCGCGAGAGAAAAAGCGTGGGGTGGGGGGGGGGGGGGGGGAGAAGAAAGAGAGCGCAAGAGCGACTTTGACATCAAGGCTACATTTGACCATTTGTGGCATTAAGGAGCCCTAACAAAGCTGGAATTGGGTTTAGGGGCAAAGACTGCTGGTTGGAGTCATATTTGGCACATAGGAGGATAGTTGTAGTTAATGGAGGCTGGTCACCTCAACTTCAGGTCATCTCTGCAGGAACTTCTCAGAGTACTGTCCTTGGTCCAACCATCTCCAGCTGCTTCATCTAGAACCTTCCTCCACCATAAGGTCAGAACTGGGGATGCTCACTGATTACACAATATTCAGCATACGTGACTCCTCACATATCAAAGTAAATCCCATGTTCACATGCTGGTAGATCTGGACAATATCCAAGTTTAGACTAACACATTGCAAACAACATTCTTGCCACACAAGTGTCAGGCAATGACCCTTAACATTAAATGGTGTTACTGAACCCCTGCTATAAAAGTATCCCAGGGGTTACCATAGGCTGGAAACTCCATTTAAACACAATTAAAACACAATTCACCATTTAAACACAATGGCTACAAGAGCAGGTCAAAAAGGTAGGAATGCTTCAGTAAGCAACTCCCCTGATTCCCCAAAGCCTGTCCATCATCTACAAGGCACAAGTATGATGGAATACTCCCCACTTGTCTGGATGGGTGCAGCTCCAACAACACAAGAAGCTTGGCATCAGCTAGAACAAAACAGCCTACTTGATTAGCACTGCATTCACTAGCATCCAATCTCTCCACCCAACAATGCTCAGTAGCAGTAGTGTGTAATATCTACAAGACCTACTCCAGAAATTCAAAGATCCTCAAACACCACCTTCCAAACCCAGAACCACTTTCATCTCACAGGGCAGCAGATACATGACAACTGCAACACTTGGAAGCTCTCCTCCAAGTCACTCACCATCCGGATTTGGAAATTTATTGCTGTTCCTTCACTGTCAATGGGTCAAAATCCTAGAATTCCCTCCTTAAAGGCAGCATGGATCTACCTACAGAACGCAGACTGCAACAGTTCAAGAATGCAGCTCATCACCATCTTCTCAACTGGGAACATGCAATAAAATGGTGGGCAGCCAGCAATGCCCATGCCCCACAAATGAATTTTTAAAAAAAGAGTCACACTTGAACGGAAGCTAAATGCTTTCCTTCGCTCTCTACTGGTGCTGCTCGACCAGAGATTTGCGAGTATTGTTTTTGAAGTCAGTTTCAAAGAGGAATTAGAAACAATGGATCATTTTTGGTTTTTAACCATCCAGGATGTTATGTTGCATACAGCTTGGGTTTCACAAGATTAGCCCACTCTAAAAATTTAAGGTGCCATCAGTAATATAATCTGCATTTCACCATCACTAGTTATTATTGAATGAAATACACTTTACAAAACCAACTGCTCAAACCACTTCAATAGCCAATGAATGAGATACATGTCAAATTGAATGTCAAATGCTAACCATCTATAACCTTGCATCATTTTTAAAGCAAGTCCACAAAACCATTTCATACATAATTGAGTTTGGTGAACTGTTCAGCTGGGAGAGATCAGTATAAAATCGGTGCTTCTACAAATAAAGTGCTCACTGTGTTCCAAGTTATCAAATGTTGCCCTGCGACCCTCAGAATTTGCAAATATCCATTTGTAGCTCCCCCTGTCCTTCCACCATCCTTCAATGCATTACTTTCAGTTATACAAGCTCTTTTGCACCCTTCCAGGTGCAGGGGTCAGGTTTCAAGTTCTCTCAACAAACACACTGACCCCCAGACTTCCAATGGCTCAATGAGAAGATTATTCATTATTTATCAATCTTCTTAGTTACTTCTTCAAAAAACTCAATCAAGTTTGCGAGTCATGATTTCCCAAACACATGTTGACTATCCTGAATCCATGCCTTTCCAAATAAGTGTACATCCTGTCCCTCAGGACTCCCTCCAAACACTTGCCCACCACCGGAGGTCAGGCTCACTGGTCTATAGTTCCCTGGCTTGTCCTTACAACCCTTCTTAAAACAGTAGCACCACGTTTGCCAACCTCCAGTCTTCTGGCACCTCACCTGTGACTATAGATGATACAAATATCTCAGCAAGAGGCCCAGCAATCACTTCTCTTTCTTTCCTTGTTGATCGCAAGTTTTTTAACTTCATCCATCTGTTTTGATGCACAAATATTTTTTGTTAGGGGGCGGGGAGAAATGATACCTGAATCTTGTACAGTGAAGACACATACAAAATAGCTGTTGGACGCATCTGCCATTTCATGATTTTTATTAATTTCCCAGACTTCTCTCTCAAGGACCTTAATTATTTTATTTTAAATGCCTTTAGAAACGGTTTCAATATTTCTAATTGGCTTTGTTTTGTATTAATTTTGGTCATTCTTTGCTATTTTACATATTCTGTTCAATATCCTGACCCATCAATAATCTTCATGCAATTATGTTTTTTCCTTTCAATTTGACACGATCTTCAAACTTGCTTAGTCAGTCACAGATGGTGTACTCTTCCCCTCGAGTCCCTTTCTTACTGGAAGAATCTTTGCTGAGTATCAAGCAATGTTGCCGTTTGTGTGTCTGCACAGAGTTCAGAATTAGTAACTTGATACGAATGTAACTTCATATGCTATTCCTGCTACGTAAAACATATATGTTTATAACATATAACAGTTTAATTACAAATATACAGTCACAATTAGTAACTGATTCCGCTTCTCTAGTGGACAAAGGTAATTATTTATTGAGAATTGAAACTCTACCCAAATTCTTTAAGAAAAGCATACGTCTTTGACATTTTTTTAAATAAACAAAGATATTTCAGCTTCTCATTCTCACACGAAATGTCCCAATCTTAAATTTTAACTATCATACAAAAAGTAATTTCCTACGTTATATGTTACTTAATCTTCTGTTGATCAACCTACTTGTTCAGTTGTTGCTGGATAACATCCTCTCTTCAAATGACACCAAATTCAATATAATATCAGAATACAGAGAAAACTTGTGCTCCAGTGGTAAATTACACAGACAAATTTCTTACACACTGGGGTAAATATCATCCCTTTATCACCTGCAAAATTTGGCCATTGTACTTCAACTTTGTTTGGTTATGACAACAACAAGGGTGGATCCATATTTGTTAACAAAGACCCTTTAAGCGAGTTTTCAACAGTACCTGATGTAGTACTGTACCAACTATGAAATCATTTTTTTGTGCTTTTTAACAAAGTCCAGGAAATTTATTTGACAAGTCAGTTTACAAAATTATAAAAGCTGTCACCAAATTTCTACACCACCGTTGATCATAAGGTCCAAGGAGAAAAAAATTTAGAACCTGTGCTGGGCTGGGCTGAGAGATGGCAATTGGAGTTTGATGCAGAAAAGAGAGAGGCGATTCACTTTGGAAGGAGTAACAGAAATGCAGCGTACTGAGCGAATGGAAAGATTCTTGGTCGTGTAGATGAGCAGAGAGATCTCTGTGTCCACATACACAGATCCCTCAAACTTGCCATTCGGGTTGATCAGGCTGCTAAGGCGGCATACGGTGTGTTAGCCTTTATTAGTAGGGGGATCGAGTTTTGGAACCATGAGATCATGCTGCAGCCGCACTGTTCTGGTCACTGCATTATAGGTAGGATGTGGAAGCTTTAGAAAGGGCTCAGAGAAGATTTACTAGGATGTTGCCTGGTATGGAGGGAAGGTCTTACGAGGAAATGTTGAAGGACTTGAGGCTGTTTTCGTCAGAGAGAGGTGGTTCAGAGGTGACTTAATTGAGACATACAAGATGATCAGAGGGTTAGATCGGATGGACAGCGAGCGCTTTTTTCCTAGGATGGTGATGGCTAGCATGAGGGAGCAGAGCTTCAAATTGAGGGTGATAGATATAGGACAGATATCAGAGGTAGTTTACTTACTCAGAGTAGTAGGGGTGTGGAACACGCTGCCTGCAACAGCTGTAGTCTAGCCTATGGGCACTTAAATGGTCACTGGATAGGCATATGGACGAGAATGGAATAGGGTTGATTAGACGGGTTCCGGACTGGTTTCACAGGGCGGCGCAACAGAGGGCCGAAAGGCCTGTACTGCGCTGTAATGTTTTAACTTTTTGATCTCCTGAGAACACAGTTTTTAAAAAAAAAATCGATTTCTACTTTGTATTGTTGTTAATTGGAAAACAAATCAGCCAGAGAGCAAGTTCTCTCACAATAAAGACAAAAAATTAAAAAGGCTGCCAGAAGAATTGAATAGGTACTTTGCTTGTGTCTTCCCCAGTGAAGACAGATCCAATCTCTCAGATGTAAGTGGTTGAAGGACCTAGGGTAATGGATGAACTGAAGGGAATTTATATTAGGCAGGAAATGGTGTAGAAAAGACTGTTAGGTCTGAAGGTTGATAAGTCCCCAGGACCGGATGGTCTGCATCCCAGGATGCTTAAGGAGGTGGCCCTAGAAATCGTGGATGCACTGATAATCATTTTCCAATGTTCTATAGATGCAGGATCAGATCTTGCAGATTGGAGGGTGGCTAATGTTGTCCCACTTTTCAAAAAAGGAGGGAGAGAAAAAACAGGGAAGTATAGCCCAGTTAGCCTGATGTTAGTGATGGGAAAGATGCTAGAGTCAATTATAAAAGATTAAATTACGACTCAGTTCATTAGCAGTAACAGGTTATGTCAGAGTCAGCATGGATTTACGAAGAGGAAATCGTGCTCGACTAGTCTTCTGGAATTTTTTGAGGATGTACCTAGGAAGATAGACAAGGGAGAGCCAATGGATATAGCATACCTGGACTTTCAGAAAGTCTTTGATAAAGTCTCACATAAGAGATTAGTGAGCAAAATTAAGGCACATGGTATTGGGGACAAAATACTGATTTGGATTGAAAATTGGCTGGCTGACAGGAAGCAAAGACTAGTGATAAATGGGTCCCTTTTGGAATGGCAGTTGGTGACCAGTGTGGTACCTCAAGGTTCGTGCTGGGACCACAGCGGTTTACAATATACATTAATGATATATAGATGAAAGTAATATTAGCAAATTTACTGATGACACAAAGCTAGGTTGCAGGGTGAAACATGAGGAGGATGTTATGAGAATACCGGATGACTTGGACAGATGCATGGCAGATGTCAGTTTAATATAGATAAATGTGTGGTTGAAAAATGTGGTGCTGGAAATACACAGCAGGCCAGGCAGCATCCGAGGAGTAGGAGAATTGACGTTTCGGGCTATGCCCGAAACGTCGATTCTCCTACTCCTCAGATGCTGCCTGGCCTGCTGTGTTTTTCCAGCACCACATTTTTCAACTCTGGTTTCCACCATCTGCAGTCCTCACTTTCTCCTCGTTGATCATAAAATGTGTGGTTATCCATTTTGGTGGCAAGAATAAGAAGGCAATTTACTATCTAAATGGAGTCAAGTTAGGTAAAGGGGAAGTACAACGAGATTGAGGTGTTCTTGTACATCAGTCAATGAAAGCTAGCATGCAGGTACAGCAGGCAGTGAAGAAAGCTAATGGCATGCTGGCCTTCATAATAAGAGGAATTGAGTATAGGAGAAAAGAGGTCCTTCTGCAGCTGTACAGGGCCCTGGTGAGACCACACCTGGAGCATTGTGTGCAGTTTTGATTTCCAAAATGTGAGGAAGGACACTCTGGCTATTGAGGGAGTGTAGTGTAGGTTCACAAGGTCAATTCCCAGAATGATGGGACTATCATATGTTGAAAGATTGGAGCGACTGGGCTTGTGTACACTGGAGTTTAGAGGGATGAGGAGGGATCGGATTGAGACGTACAAGATTATTAAAGGATTGGACACTCTGGAGGCAGCAAGCATGTTTCCATTGGTGGGTGAGTCCAGAACCAGAATGCACAGTTTAAAAATAAGGGTTAGGCCATTTAGAACAGAGTTGAGGAGAAACTTCTTCATCCAGAAAGAGTGGTGGATATATGGAATGCTCTGCCCCAGAAGGCAGTGGAGGCCAAATCTCTAGATACTTTCAAGAAAGAGATGGATAGAGCTCTTAAAGATAGTGGAGTCAAGGGTTAATGAGGAGAAGGCAGAAACAGGATGCTGATTATGATCATCCGCAATGAATGGCGGCTCTGGCTCGAAGGGCCGAATGGCCTACTCCTGCACCTATTGTCTATATCCCTGTTCACAACCTTAACTGACCAAAAATCATTCCATTTATTTATTTCAGAGATGATCAAAGAATTGTAACCAAGATAACCAGAACTCTTAGTTTCAAATAGAATCTGCACATCAACTTGAATAAATGGTGGTCATACCTATTTGATGACAAGGCAGTGGCCTTGTTAATCCAGAGACCCAAGTAATGTTCTGGTGAGCCAGGTTCGAACCCTGCCATGGCAGACGGTGCAAGTTGAACTCAGTTAAATCTGGAATTGAGGGTCTAATGATAACCATGAATCCATTATTGAATGTTGAAAAAATCCATCTGATTCACTAATGTCCTTTAGGGAAGGAAACAGCCATCCTTACCTGGTCTGGCCTATATGTGACTCTCGACCCACAGCAATGTGGTTGACTCTTAACTGCCCTCTGGGCATTTAAGGATGGGCAACAAATTCTGAAAGACAACCTCTGGCAGCCATCCAGTGCTCTATTGCAGTACAATTACTGAAACTTCATTGGCTAGGATAACAAACTGTGTTCATACAGATGATATTTCCTCAAGGTATGAGCTACATTCCTTTATATTCCACAACTTGTGGAATATAAAGGTAGCAATGGTAGGACCATTTTATTTCCGTGGAACCACTGCATTGACCACGTCAACTCTACATTTAATACTGATTAGCAAGGTGCTGCCCTTTTAAATTGAATTTTGTTTCTCTAAAATTTTAAAGTAACTTGGAATACCATAGTCAGCTCACTGACACCTCACTGACAAGTGTCTCATTAAGAATTTGGTGGACTGCTCAGCGAACAAAACTCAATATTTAAAATTGTGTTAGCTAACAGACACACTGAGTTTTAAAATTTTGTTATGTCTCCTGATACAAATGAGACTTTTTGTCAGCCAAATACCTTCTGTATATGTTGAAAGAGACGCTCTGGAGTATGCTAAGCACTTGCCTTGGCAGCCACCGCTCTCAAAAGGCCACTGCAACAGTAAATCAGGCTGGGCTTTAAGGTACTAAAGCAGTGGACATTTCCTCAAGTACAAAGCAGTGCTGAGACATGTGGACTGTCATCAACATGCAAGGGAGCCCAAGAAATCTCATCAGTAATGCCTCTACCATTTTCCCTCAATACAAGCACAAAATACCAATGTACTTCCAGAAGCCAGCTTGACAAGCTGTTGGGCAACCTCCCAGTAAAAGTAACTACAATGGAATGGACACAGTATTCAAACGGGCAAAAAGCATCTTGCGTACTAAGGTTCTATTCACAGCTTGATGCAACCACAACAAGGCGGCTAACTGAATGAGAAGAGTGTTGGGCATATTTTTCCTCCCGCTTATTCAGGGCTTTGTACATGGTACCATGCCTGCAGGAACACAATTCTGAGCTCCAGATGAAATGGAAAATGATTAGGTGACAGCAATATCTTTGCAATAAAACAAAACTTATTTCTTGCACTTGCCTTCTGCCAGGAATAGTGAGCAGGAGAGAGAGAGACCACCCGTAAGGTGCCGTTTGGGTAAGGATGTGTAATCAGTTCCTAGATTGTTGCCTGCGGTTCATAAAGTTCAAAATAGCAGGACAACTTGGTCCCATGGAATTCTCCTCCAGCAATAAGTGGGAAATCAGGGGCACTTCCAGTGTCCACATGGACTACATATGCATGAAGTGTATTCAGCTGCAGCTCCTGACTGACCAGGTGGAGCATTTGAGGTGGAAGATGTTGTGAATAGTGCGGTTAGTGAGTAGGTCAAACCACCAGTCAGGACTGCTCAAAGAGTTACAAGTGCAGCGGTCCCCTGTAGCCATTGTCCTCTCAAACAGGTATACCATTTTAGATGGCCTCTCAAGGGAAAAAGCAGCAGCCAGGTTGTACAACAGGCTGTTGTACAGGCAGGAGACTCAAAATATGGGTGAGCAGTAGTGATAGGGGACTCTACAGTTATGGGCAGATAGAGGTTTGTAGCCACGGGTCAACGCATAGGGCTGTGTGTTGCCTCCCTGGTGCGGTTGTGGGCCATATTGGTAGCGAGAGAGGGAGAGCAAGCGCGAGGGCGGGCGGGGGGTAAGAAAAGAGAACGAGGGCGGGGGAAGAGAAAAATCTTGGGCTAACTTGCTCTGCTATGCACCAGTGAGACTAGGAGTAGCAATTTAACCCAGTTAAATACATAGGCAAAGAGCTGGTGTAGAAGGGAAGGCCTTAAAATATGTGGATTATTGGGAAGCCTTCCAGGGCAGGTGGGACCTAAACTGAAGGGGCACCACTACCTTGGCAGGGAGGTTTGCTAGTGCCTCTTGGGAGGGTTTAAACTAATGTGACAGGGGGAACAAGAACCAGAGCACGTAGGAGAGCAAATAAGGTGACCGAGGAGGAGTCAGAGGTTAAAAAAGGCTAAGGAGGCTAAGAAGAAGAATAGACAGGGCGAGGTTACAGAAACACAGCAGGACTGGTAGTCGGAGGTGCATTTGTCTTAATGCAACAAGTATATCACATAAAGGCAGATGATTGGATTAAATGCTGTTATGGATCAGACCAAGCCCCCTCAAACATATTAAGATAGCCTAGACGCTAACTTGTTCTCCATTTTCAAAGTGTAAAGCATTGCGTTCTGGATGCAATTCGCTTGTTCAAACTATCAGGCTTGAAACAAATTTTAATTTAGTGTTTGAATAAAGTTAAGTACAAAAATTGGCTTAACTGTAACTCTATAGAAATGCTTAATATATATCAACTAATTAACTGTTCTAATATAGTAACATCCCATAAACACACTTAGCAAAAACAAATTCAGTAAAAGAGATAGTCTCACGTGCAATTCTAGCAGCAGGAAGAGAACCCCAGCTTTTAGCTGTAACAGAGAGGAATAAGAGATTCTACATCCAGCTTCAAGAAACCAGCAACTGCTGCTGAAGGCAAAAACTAAACACACACCCTGATTTGGTGGGAGCTTGACCTCACCCATTCAGGCTGCTGCACTTGTTCCAACTTCCACATAAAAAAATTAAGGCCTCACAAGCTGATTGTTAGCTTTGGGAGCAGACTGCTCAACACCTCTGTTCTAACCTATTTTCATTAAAAAAAAAGGTCAAATAGGCCTCAAAGACATAGCATCATACCTCACACCTTAAAGAAGTGAATCAACATACAAAGATAGCTTCAATGAGTTGGCAAATATTTTCTCTTGTCTTATCATGCATATAATTAATTTCAAAATTGAATGTCTCCAATGAGAAGGTCTTTCTAAAGGCTATGGAATTTTTAACCTCTTAACGTTTTTGGAAAACTTTAAGGATTATGGTCATTATACACAATTGCCTCAGACACATAACTGGCAATATAAATGTTGGCATTGCAACATTTCACCATCAAGCTCAAGGTCTCCTTCTCAATCTTAACACTATAATGTTAACTTTTAACTTTACTACTTTATTTTTATAGTTATACCAAAAACAGTAATACTTTACTTGTAATTTGGTTTCTTGATGTTACTACTTGTACCTAGTTTGCACCCAAGTTGGCAACCTCCATCCGCCATGACCAGGGCCTCCAAGCCCTCCGTTTTTTCCTCTCCAGACGTCCCCAATAGTACCCTTCCACCGACACTCTCATTCGTTTGGCCGAACTGGTCCTCACCCTTAACAATTTCTCCTTTGAATCCTCCCACTTCCTCCAGACCAAAGGGGTAGCCATGGGCACACGTATGGGCCCCAGCTATGCCTGTCTCTTTGTTGGCTACATAGAGCAGTTGATCTTCCGTAATTACACCGGCACCACTCCCCACCACTTCCTCCGCTACATTGATGACTGCATTGGCGCCACCTCGTGCTCCCGCGGGGAGGTTGAGCAATTCACAACTTCACCAACACATTCCACCCTGACCTTAAATTCACCTGGACCATCTCTGACACCTCCCTCCCCTTCCTGGACCTCCCCATCTCCATTAATGACGACTGACTTGACACTGACATTTTTTTTACAAACCCACCAACTCCCACAGCTACCTGGATTACACCTCTTCCCACCCTATCTCTTGCAAAAATGCCATCCTGTATTCCCAATTCCTCCGCCAGATCTGCTCCCAGGAGGACCAGTTCCATCATAGAACACACCAGATGGCCTCCTTCTTTAGAGACCGCAATTTCCCTTCCCACGTGGTTAAAGATGCCCTCCAACGCATCTCGTCTACATCCCGCACCTCCGCCCTCAGACCCCACCCCTCCAACCGTAACAAGGACAGAACGCCCCTGGTGCTCACCTTCCACCCTACCAACCTTCGCATAAACCAAATCATCCGCCGACATTTCCGCCACCTCCAAACAGACCCCACCACCAGGGATATATTTCCCTCCCCACCCCGTTCTGCCTTCCACAAAGACCGTTCCCTCCACGACTACCTGGTCAGGTCCACGGCCCCAAACAGCCCACCCTCCAATCCTGGCACATTCCCCTGCCACGGCAGGAACTGTAAAACCTGCGCCCACACCTCCTCCCTCACTTCTATCCAAGGCCCTAAAGGAGCCTTCCACATCCAAAGTTTTACTTGCACATCCACTAATATCATGTATTGTATCCGTTGCTCCCGATGCGGTCTCCTCTACACTGGGGAGACTGAGCACCTCCTAGCAGAGCGCTTTAGGGAACATCTCCGGGACACCCGCACCAATCAACCACAACGCCCCATGGCCCAACATTTCAACTCCCCCTTCCACTCTGCCGAGGACATGGAGGTCCTGGGCCTCCTTCACCACCGCTCCCTCACCACCAGACGCCTGGAGGAAGAACGCCTCATCTTCCGCCTCGGAACACTTCAACCCCAGGGCATCAATGTGGACTTCAACAGCTTCCTCATTTCCCCTTCCCCCACCTCACCCTAGTTCTAAACTTCCAGCTCAGTAACTGTCCCCATGACTTGTCCGGACTTGTCCTACCTGCCTATCTCCTGTTCCACCTATCCACTCCACCCTCTCCTCCCTGACCTATCACCTTCATCCCCTCCCCCACTCACCCATTGTACTCTATGCTACTCTCTCCCCACCCCCACCCTCCTCTAGCTTATCACTCCACGCTTCAGACTCACTGCCTTTATTCCTGATGAAGGGCTTTTGCCCAAAACGTCGATTTCGAAGCTACTTGGATGCTGCCTGAACTGCCATGCTCTTCCAGCACCACTAATCCAGAATCTGGTTTCCAGCATCTGCAGTCATTGTTTTTACTTCTGTACTTGAGTACATGTGACATTAAAGCTCAAATCAATTGTGGAATACTTTTCTTGACAATTATTCAAGTTTCTGGAAAACTACCCAATAGGTCAATCTTCCTTCAAGAGTACAGCACAGGCAGGCACATCATTTGCTTTGATAGCCATATTGAATGGCTTCGCACAATTAGGTGTGGCCAACAGCTTTCAGGTGAATACTCTGGATTCTGCGTGTTTCCACTACTTGCACTAGACCATATGTTCCATTCAATGATGCTGGAGATGACTGGTACCTTCGCAAATCTTTTTCCAGGTTGCGCATTTCAGGCAAGTGATTCCCACATGCTGGTGAAAATGGTGCATTTGTTTAGGGAGGCATTCAGGGTACCTGTGTCTCAATGCTGGGCATACAGTCCTGGGAGAGAACACATGTTATCTGGACATGATTTGCAGAATTTTGTTAGCCAGCATTGCTTATAACTCTCCAGAGTTGCAGCAACTGCTGTACATGGCCCATGTTCTGATGCACATAGAGTGGGGACCAAAGGTGTTTTGTAGACCACGGGCTTCCTGAGCTGTGTTCGAGGTTTCAGACTACTATTCCTCAGGTACCTAACAGCCACACTGATGCATTGGAGTTAACGTTGAAATTGATCACTGATGTCAGCTCTACACCAAGAGAGGGACCCTGATATATGGGCAATGATCTACACTATTCAGGGACTTACCATGAATTATGATGGTTGCGTGACAGGAGTAGGTTGGTAGTGAACCAATGAAAATTCTACACTAGTACACTCTGATGGACGGAGGGCAGCCAGAATTGCCTTGGCTGATAGGGCACAGGACCATTTGCTGGGATCCTCCCTCGTTCCTGGCCTATACTGTGGCCATGGCCTGGTGCTGTCTTTTTATGGGCCCCACAGTGGCCTTTCACGTTGGCTACAGCCACCTCTATGATCTGCTTGGGCCAGTACACAGTGGATGTCATGCTTTGCAAGCTGCAAAGCATATGCTCTCCCAGCACCACCAATCAACCCCACACGCACAACCAAACTCCTATGTCTTATGCCAGATAATGGCCAGTGGTTGGTTAGACACAGGAGAGCTACTTCAGGTTGGAGGCGGACAGATGATTGGACTTAAAAGTTCAGCAGCTCACTCACTTGCACTTGTTGCTGGCTATTGGCCATAAACGGTCATTAGACCCTGACATTCTTGTCACTGCCTCAGACAGGGAGGGAGCTACCAGCCTTGTCCTAACAGGTACCGGTAGACTTGGGGAGGGCTGCTAGTGAGGATTAAGTGACTGTGCTCCAGGAGTGGTGCAGTATTGCACAGTTTCTCAGGGCAATGATGTTCGGTGGATGCAGCAAGGCACACGTTAACAGGTTGTGACAAGTATCTGCAGCATGGTAAAGACCTCAGAGATCGTTGCAGCTTGGCATGGGCAAGTCAAAGAAGGTGAAACCAAAATTGCATCATTCACGTCAGGCAAGATATTGCATTTACAACAAATAATGTTAAAATGATTCTAGAAATTCAAGGAGATTTCCATTCTTAACAAATTAAGTGTTCAAGCGAAAAGGATACTAAAAGAGGAAATGATAAACATGGAGTTCCTGTACTTCTGCATAGACTAACTGGATCAAAAACTGTAATACAGTACCAAAACAAGGGGAAGAGAATAAATACAGCCAAACATCAACCAATGATTCACTATTGCAATTCTTAAAACAACAGCACAAAAAATACAGATCAATAACAGGAAATCAAAAATAACCACTTAAACAGGACAAGAGAGAGTGCCCAACTCACTCCTAACACAAAACTGTTGCCTTGCATTGAAAATTCAGAATATTTCCTTTCACAGTATGTCAGTTAGTTATTTTCAACAAGACAGCAGATTATACAATGCTCTCGGAGCATACACCACAGGATTCAACTTGGAAACTCAAAATTCTCCCAGAATACCAAGTTGCAGAGCAAGTGATCAATGTGGTCGCAAAAGACATGTAATTGCCATATGGAATAAACAGGAACCCAGTCTCAACAGTTTTCATTGCATTCAATACAACAAGCCTTTAATACAAACAAAATCCTATAGATGCTGGAAATCTGAAATTTTCAATACTAATGGAAAAAGACTCAACAGGTCTGGCAAGAACTGAGGAGACAAAAACAGAATTCATGACTCAGATCAACCATCTTTTGTCAGAACCAGAAAAAATAGACATAGTAAAAAGGGAGAAAAAGGTGGATGAAACAAACAAAAAAGGTCTGGGATGAAGGAACTACGAGAGATTACATACAACATACCTCAGAAACAGGCCAATCTGCCAAACCAGTTATAGAGTCAGAGATGTACAGCACAGAAACAGACCCATCCAACTCATCCACACTGACCAGATATCCTCACCTAATCTAGTCCTATTTGCCAGCACTTGGCCAATATCCCTCTAAACCCTTCCTATTCATACAGCCATACAGCCATCCAGATGCCTTTTAAATGCTGCCATTATACCAGCCTCCACCACTTCCTCTGGTAGCTCATTACATACACGCACCACTCTCTGCATGAAAAAGTTGCCCCTTCGGTTTCTTTCATATCTTTCCCCTCTCACCCTAAACCAAATGCCCTCTAGTTCTGGATTCCCCCAACCCAGGAAAAGGGCTTTGTCTATTTATCCTATCTATCCATGCCCCTCATGATGATTTTATAAACCTCCATAAGGTCACCCCTTAGCCTCCAATGCTCCAGGGAAAACAGCCCTAGCCTGTTCAGCCTCTCCCTATAGCTCAAATCCTCCAACCCTTGCAACATCCTTGGAAATCTTTTCTGAACCTTTTCATGTTTCACAACATCCTTCCAATAGGAAGGAGACCAGAACTGCACACAATATTCCAAAAGCGGCCCAACCAAATGTCATATACCGCTGACCACCCGACTCCTATACTCAATATGACCAATAAAGCAAAGCATACCAGCATCCTTCTTCATTATCCTATCTAGTCGCGACTCTACTCAAAAAAGGTCTTTGTTCAGCAACACTCCCCAGGGCCTTACCATTACGTGTATCCAATGTGGCTTTCCAAAATGCAGCACCTCACATTTATCTAAATTAAACTCCATCTGCCACTCCTCGGTCCGCTGGCCCATCTGATCAAGATCCTGTTGTACTCTGAAGTAACCTTCTTCGCTGTCAACTACATTTCCAATTTTGGCATCACCTGCAAACTTACTAACTATACCTCCTATCTTCACAACCAAAATCATTTATATAAATGACAAATAGTGGTAGAACCAGCACTGATCCTTGTGGCACACCACTAGGCCTCCAGTCTGAAAAGCAACCAATCAACCACCACCACCCTCTGTCTGTCTTCTACCTTTGAGCCAGTTCTGTAACCAAATGGCTACTTCTCCCTATATTCCATGAGATCGAACCTTGCTAACCAGTTTATCATGGTTAAACACCTCACACCACTGTTTACATACTACTCAAGATTGCTGGCATAAGAGTGATAGTATGCGAAAAAACAAAATGATTCAAGAAAGAAAAACTATAAATGAGCAATAATGAATCATCAGTATCAGTGGTCTGCTGGGAAACAAAATGGAAGGGGAAAAGAAGTTATGCTTTAAAATTAGTGAATTTGATGTTGAATCTAGAGTCTGTTCAAGTACCTAGTTAAACAGTGAGATGGCGTTTCATCAGCATACATTAGGCTTCCCTGGAACAATGGATATTGACCCTGACTCTAACAGCACAGAAAAAGACCCATCGGTCCAACTCATCCGCACAAATCAGACATCCCAATCTGACCTAGTCTAATTTGCCAGCATTCGGCACACATCCCTCCAAACCGTTTGTGTTGATATACCTATCCAGGTGCCTTTTAAATGTTGTAACAGTACCCACCTCCACCATTTCCTTCGGAAGCTCTTACATGCACGCAACACCCTCTGCATGAAAAAGTTATCCATTGCATCCTTTCTTAAATCTTTCCCCTCTCACCTTAAACTTATGTCCTCTAGTTTTGGACTTCTCCAATCTTGGAAAAGACCTTGACTATTCACCCTATCCATGTACCGAATGATGATTTTATAATCCTCTACAAAAAAGGTTACCCCCTCAGTTTCTGACCCTCCAGATTAAAAAAAGAGCACCTGCCCAATCAGCCTCTCCCTATACTTCAAACCCTCTAGTCCAACATGCTTGTCAATCTTTTCTGCACCTGCTCATGTGAAACAACATCCTTCTGACAGAAGGGGGACCAGAGCTGTATGCAGTATTCCACCAATGTCCTGTAAAGCCACAACATGACACCTAACTCCTATACTCAATAATAATGACCAATGAAGGCAATCGTGCCAAAGGCTTCCTTCACCACTGTCTGTGACTCCACTTTCAAGTAATTATGCATCTGCACCCCAGGTATCCTTGTTTGGCAACACTGTTGGGGCCGTACCAGTGTATAAGTCCTGTATGAAAATACAACATTACACATTTATCTAAATTAAACTCCATCTGCCACTCCTCGACCCATTGGCCCACCTGATCAAAATCCCATTGCACTCAGTATCTTTTTTGCTGTCCAATTTTCCACATATTTTGGTATGGTCTGCAAACCTACTAATCATACATTAAAACTGAAATCATTTATATAAAATGATGAAAAGCAATGGACCCAGCCCTGATCCTTGTGGCACACCACCGGTCACAGGCTTCCAGTCCAAAAATAAGTCTCCACCACCTACCTCCGTCTCCTACCTTTAAGCCAATTTTGAATCCAATTGACTAGCTCCCCACGCATCTCACATGATCTAACCTTACTAACCAGTCTACCATATGAAACCCTGTCAAACACTTTGCTGAAGTCCATATAGACAGAATGTTTACCAAGCTGCCTTCAATCCTCTACATCACCGCTTCAAAAAGTATCAAGTTATGACACACAATTGCCTATGCCCAAAGCCTTGCTGACTATCCCTAATGAGTTCTTGCCTTTCCGACTGCAGTAAATCCTGTCCCTCAATCTTCACTAACTTACCCACCATTGCCTTAAGGCTCACCAGGTGATAGCTTTTTCTTGCAGCATTCCTTAAATAATAGCACCACAGTAGCCATATCTCTAGTCTTCCAGCACTTCACCTGGGGCTATCCAACAGGGGACCCAGCAATCTCTTCCCTAGCCTTCCACAAAGTTCTGGGAAGCACCTGATCAAGTCTCAGGGATTTATCAACCTTTATGCATTTTAAGACATCCAGTACCTCTTTCAGTAAGATGACCTCTTTCAAGGCATCAATATTTATTTTCCTAAGTTTGCTAGCTTCCAAACCCTTCTCCACAGTAAATACTGATTCAAAATATTCCTTTAGTATCTTGCCCATCTCTTGTAATTCCACACATCGATGGCCATGCTGATCTTTGAGGGGCCTTATTCTCTCCCTAGGTAGCGTGGGTTTCCTCCGGGTGCTCCGGTTTCCTCCCACAGTCCAAAGATGTGCAGGTCAGGTGGATTGGCCATGCTAAATTGCCCGTAGTGTTAGGTAAGGGGTAGATGTAGGGGTATGGGTGGGTTGTGCTTCGGTGGGGCGGTGTGGACTTGTTGGGCCGAAGGGCCTGTTTCCACACTGTAAGTAATCTAAATCTAAATCTAAATCTAAATCTAAATCTAAATCTAAATCTAAATCTAAATCTAAATCTAAATCTAAATCTAAATCTAAATCTAAATCTAAATCTACTCTTTTGTTGATGCTGGGGAAATCTTTGTTTTTATTCAAGGTGACGACTCGCTGGGGCCCTGCACTTGCTTTTACCACCTTCACCCCACCTGGCCACATTGATGTTCAGTATTTTGACAGCTGACTGTCTTGGTTGTGTCAATCACCTGTGTAAACCCTCTCCACCAATGACCATGGGCAATTATTACTGATGCCAGGATAATTATTGTTCCCTCAACTAGGAGAAAGTGAGAACTGCAGATGCTGGAGTACCAGAGTTGAAAAATGTGGTGCTGGAAAAACACAGCAGGCCAGGCAGCATCCGAGGAGCAGGAGATTCGACGTTTCGGGCATAAGCCTGAAGGAGGGCTTATGCCCGAAACGTCGATTCTCCTGCTCCTCGGATGCTGCCTGGCCTGCTGTGTTTTTCCAGCACCACATTTTTCAAATCTAATTATTGCTCCCTCGTCCACATCCAGTTTGAGCTGCGTTTTCATTCCTTCCAAAAACAAAACCTTATTTCCAAAACTTGGCACTCAGTGGGGTAGCGTGATGGCTATTAAATCTTTTGTTTATGCTTGTGGAGGGCTTGTTACAAATGTAACAGTTAAAATGAAGTTTCATGCCACACAGAGAACACAATGTGAAATGCTGAGAGAACACAGGTTTACGGGGAGACATCCATTTCCATCGGACCTTGTTTCAAACCGGATTCTTTGGTCAAATTTTAGGCACTTGCCCCTAACTCTGCATATAGTTTTGTATCAAATTTTGCTTTATATTTTGTTATAAAGACAACATACAAATGCAAATTGTGTCAACTCCAGGCTACCTGAAACAAAAGATGAATAAAAAGGCCCATCTAAGACATGTGACAATGAAACTAATCTAAAGGAAATATTTGAAAGTTAAATTTCCTAGTTTACAAAGTAGATGTAGGAGGACAGAGAATTTAGAGGGGGAAAACAGAAGAGAGAATTAAACTTGATGGTGACCTGCAGCTCAGGATCACACCTACAAGTTGAGTGTTCCAAAAACAAAGTAACTCAATCTACCATCACATGGTAACATACCACCGGAAGGAAAAAGAGGTTGATGGCTGAGTGTTTTGCAGTATGGGCAATTATTACCAATGCCAGGATAATTATGGTCCTCTTATCCACATCCAGTTTGAGCTGAGTTTTCATTCCTTCCAAAAACAAAACCTTATTTCCAAAAACCTGGCACTCAGTGGGATAGCATGATGCCTGTTAAATCTTTTCTTTACGCTTGTGGAAGGCTTGTAACCAATGTAACAGTTAAAACAAAGTGGAGGTTATTATCACAGTTGAGGTTGCACAAGTGGGGAGAATGATCCATTGAATAAGGCAGTTGATAGCTGGAAGATGAGGGACAAGGGTGACAGTCTTGTTGTTCTGGTAGGGAGGAAATTGATGAAAGAAAAAAATGCGGGCAATGGAATAAAGTCAAGGGCCTGTGAACACCAATTTTAGGTAGAGGGGGTGTGGGACAACCATTGATACAGAAAATCATAGAAATTTAAGAAATCATGAGGGGCACAGATAGTGACTTCTTCCTATAGGGTGCAGAGCTCAACATTAGAGGGCATAGGTTTAAAAGGGGAGGGGAAAGACTTTAAAAGCACCCGAGGGGCAGCTTTTTCAGAGTGTGATGTGTATGTGCATGAGGGCCCATGGTGTTTGAGGTGAGCTGCTGGGATGGATTGAGGATTGGCTGTCTAACAGAAGGCAGAGAGTTGGGATAAAAGGTTCTTTTTCAGAATGGCAGCCGGTGACGAGCGGTGTCCCGCAGGGTTCGGTGCTGGGGCCACAGCTGTTCGCATTATATATTAATGATTTGGATGAGGGAACCGGGGGCATTCTAGCGAAGTTTGCCGATGATACGAAGTTAGGTGGACAGGCAGGTAGTACTGAGGAAGTGGGGAGGCTACAGAAGGATCTAGACAGGTTGGGAGAGTGGTCCAGGAAATGGCTGATGGAATTCAACGTGAGCAAGTGCAAGGTCTTGCACTTTGGCAAAAAGAATAAAAGCATGGACTACTTTCTAAATGGTGAGAAAATTAATAAAGCCAAAGCACAAAGGGATCTGGGAGTGCTAGTCGAAGATTTTCTAAAGGTAAACATGCAGGTTGAGTCTGTGATTAAGAAGGCGAATGCAATGTTGTCTCTTATCTCAAGAGGGTTGGAATATAAAAGCAGAGATGTACTACTAAGACTTTATAAAGCTCTGGTTAGGCCCCATTTGGAGTACTGTGTCCAGTTTTGGTCCCCACACCTCAGGAAGGACATACTGGCACTGGAACGTGTCCAGCGGAGATTCACACGGATGATCCCTGGAATGACAGGTCTAGCATATGAGGAACGGCTGAGGATACTGGGATTGTATTCGTTGGAGTTTAGAAGATTAAGGGGAGATCTAATAGAGACGTACAAAATAATACATGGCTTGGAAAAGGTGGATGCTAGGAAATTGTTTCCGTTAGACGAGGAGACTAGGACCCGTGGACACAGCCTTAGAATTAGAGGGGGTCATTTCAGAACAGAAATGCGGAGACATTTCTTCAGCCAGAGAGTGGTGGGCCTGTGGAATTCATTGCCACGGAGTGCAGTGGAAGCCGGGACGCTAAATGTCTTCAAGGCCGAGATTGATAGATTCTTGTTGTCTAGAGGAATTAAGGGCTACGGGGAGAACGCTGGTAAGTGGAGCTGAAATGCGCATCAGCCATGATTGAATGGCGGAGTGGACTCGATGGGCCGAATGGCCTTACTTCCACTCCTATGTCTTATGTCTTATGGTCTTAAACTGGCAGAGGAAGTGGTAGATGCAAGTATAGTTATAACATTCAAAAGAAACTTCGACAGGTGTATGAACAGGTAAGGTTTAGAATGAGATGGGCCAAACATAGGTAAATGGACTAGTTTAGTCTGGGAAACTTGGTCAGCATGGATGAGTTGGACTGAAGCGTCTATTTCTGTGTTGTATGACTGAGATGCAACAAAAAAGAGAAACTGGGAGAATGGGAGAGTTCTTACAAGGAGGAGTAGAATCTGTGAATTTATGCTGGATGTCGAGTGATTGTTCATTTCGGAGGTCAAGTGGGAAAGTTGAGGAAGAATAGGATATGGCAAGGATAAGAGTTGAAAATTGGAGACAAAGTTGATGAAGGTTTCCGGTTCAGGAGAGCATAAATAGCTCTATAAAGAAAAAGATAATAGCGCTGTTCAGAATCATAATCAAAACAACTTTGATTTCATTTGCTTCCTTCAAATAAAAGGAAAAGCTAAATCAGTACAAAGCTGAACAAAAGTTTAGCCAGGCACAGGCAGGTAGTGGTGGATGGAGGTTGGGTTTCCATCCAAAAGAAGATTCTTGAGTTAACTGGGTGTAGAACAGAGGTGTCACAGGATTGGAGAGCCATGGTTAAAAAAAAAGATGACAACTAAGACCAGGAAACAGTTATCCGATAGACTGTAAGGGGAGTTCTAGATTTACATGGAAGAGAGATTAGACATGGGAGGAAATGAGTCAAGATAGGATAAAATCAATTCTGTGGGGCAAGGAAAACAGATCAACCAGCATAGTTCTGTTTGTGCACCATAAAGCAATAATGAGTGAAAATCCTCAAAAGAAAACTAAAATCAATGATAATCTTCAAAATTGAGTCAGCAAACTACGTGGTTTGCACTGGCTAAAGAATAACAAATTTAATAATAAAGCAGAAAACAGTAAAAATGCTGTAAATCTGAAATAGAAAAAAACCCATCAAAATACTCTAGGTATGTTGAGATAGATAGAATTAGCAGCTCAGGTCAATATCCAAGCATAGGTGGTGGTGAAATGGGATGGAGGCAGACAGCAAAGAAGAAAAACAAGCTGGAGACAAAAAGAAACAAGGCATACGTACTGAGAAAATCAAAGACACAAGCACAGAACAACCTTGACTATCTGAATTAGACGAACATGGAGTAGACTGTTCCAATAACCAACGTTTTTTTATGGGACCTTGAGATCTTGTTCGGATAATCAGAAATTTGGATAAGTAATGTTCGGATAACCAAGGTTGTTCTGTATACTAGAAATGGAGAAAAGGAACATCCTAATTTAAGTTAGTAAGTGGAACGCAATGTACAGAAATGGGAACGGAGATAGACAACTTTGTCCCTTGCACACAGTGCACCATTTGATAAGATGAATCTTACTGTGGTGTTAACTCTACTTTACTACCTCTGCAACTTGTTAACTTACTGCATGTTCACCAGCGAGATCATGACTAATCGGAATCTTCTACTCCACTTTCCTATCTTATGTAACTTTCTATTCCACTTCTGATACAAAAGTTTGTATATCTCAGCCTAAAGAACGTTCAAGGCTGAGAGATTTTTTACATCAGTACAAAAATGAAGAATTACAGGATGAGGCAGGAAAGTGGAATTGAGGATCATCAGATCAGCCATGATTGTACTGAATGGCAGAGTAGACTCGATGGGCTGAATGGCCTACTTCTGGTCTTATAGCATTTCTTGCTGTAGTTGATCTTGTAGTATCAAACTGAATATCTAGATACAAACAAAATAATTAAACTTTTGATTATATATGTACACTTCGACATAAATTATGTAATTCAGCTTTAAAACTAGATCAACATTTTAATACAAGCATGGAGAATACACTCAACTAAGGCAATCATAATATTTGCAAATAATGAACAAATGTCAGATGAGCAAATGCCATGTCAGTATCAATGTCACATGATTGCAATCCACGTGATCAAAATACCTAGGAATATATCACTTAGCAAGACTAATGTCCATGCAGTAACAATGGTAACGATCAAATAAATAAATGTAGTTGCACAAGTTAATATAGATTTTATTACTGTATCATCATCAACAAGGCCAAGGCATTAAGTTGGCAATAATATGGACATGTTGGGAGTCCATATTTCAAATCCAAGTGAACTTGCTTCACTGAACCAAGGAATGGAATAATTTCCATTCAAGCATATCAATGTTCCCTAAATTCCACATGCAGGCAAGTCCAAATGGAATATAAAAAAAAGAGGTCAAGGTTACCACACAAGCATCAGCCCAGACCTGAATTGCAAATTGAACAATAGGAGGAGTGTCATTATAACCCAAAATTTGTTAAGAGATACTTGCCAGACCAATAGGGAGACAATCCATTTGTCTATTCCCCTCTTGGCCAAATACCCCTTGGCAGCATACAGTAAATCACACCTTGGAAACAGGATAGGTAACATAGGTTAGGCAAGGTCATCCTTACTATACACTGTGACCCCACTGGCTAAAGTCCAAAAAGGCTCAAAGTTGGGGATAAGGGACACCTGGCAGCCAACCACTCAGGAAAGACTCAATGCAAGACTCACTAAGACCACCTGGAGTTTCTTGTCGATGGACCTAGTTTAATTGGGTTGTTGGAGCTCAGTTAAGTTCACCAGAATGTGTGTTTTTCAGGCAGCCTAGTTTGGGAAAAAATTCACTTTAAAAACAAAGTTTCGCACAGGTTAAGTTGACAGTATTTTATTAACAAAGTTGGAAGCACAGTCCTTTGTCTCTCAGTTTAAAAAACACACCTGGGTAAACGTGTTGTAAGTAATAAACTGTTTGAAGTGCTGTTTAGAATATTTCACATGTAACACAATGTTGACTTCCTTTCATAAAAGATAAAGGCACCAAAGTCCTACTGGACTACAGGGCTGCCTTCATTAGAAAGATAGGACTGGTGATGGCTGCACCTCATGTAACCTCAGTGGGAAGTGAATCAGTTGTTGCCATCACTCTGCATCACAAACCAGCCAGTCAGTCAACTGTCTTCTTCCCTTAAGAGGGCCTCTGTCTCGTTTATTTGACCAGCTATAAATCACCCACCACTTAGCTTGCAGATTCAAATACAAATACACATCTTTTCCTTAAAGCAGAACCCTGGCATCCAATGCTTTGCACCAACTCGGTGGTGATATTTTAGAGGAATCCTCAAGAAAGTGAAACTCCTCTTTATCCTTTCAAGTATCAAGCAGTGCAAGCTTCAACAACATTCTGACACCAACAGCCTTCCAGGTTCTTCATCTCAAAATCTCCTCTGATGCCTTCGCTTCCTTCAATCTCACAACTTGCGATTTGATTATCTCATCCAGATCCTTAAATCAGGACCCAATGCTGGCCCCTCCTAACAGCATACATGAATGAACTTCAATATCAGCACACCAGTTATTATTTACACCTCCACACCTTATGATGCTAGGAGCCCTGCCCCTCACTACAGATCCTTTATGTCATCTTTTGTGCCTGCCTACATGAATCCTTCCTTTTGGTCCCTCCATTGAGAACAGTTAACATAATATCAGTCATCTCAATACCTCTAATTTCTTCTCCCATTCTAACTTACCTCACTCTAACATTCCACAACTTCATGCTCTCTGATAGAAACCCAAAAGTCATTAAATTAGGTACAGAACAATCTCAATTTTCCCCAACAAGATGGGCAGAGAGTATGGTGTTTGGATAACTGATTGTTCAGATAATTGATCTGATCGTAAACAAAAGCAGCATTTACGGGACTTTGAGATCCTTTCAGATAATCCAAAATTCGGATAAGTGATATTTGGATAACTGAGGATGTTCTGTATACCAAGGGCACCAATGATATTTTACATTGAACCAACCTCTATCGCTCAACGGTAAAATGTCACCTCTGACATACTTGTCCAGCACTCCTGGACAATTATCCCATTATTGAACATCAAACCATTAATTCCAAGGCTGTCAATGATTACGTTTCAAATTTACTTCATTGGTTTTGACATGCTTTGGGACATTACTGGATTGTGAAAGGCTCTGTATAAAGGCTCCAGAGACCTTCTCTTAACCCTAGCTCACACTACCAAGATCATTATTTAAACTTGAGTTTGCCCCGGGAAAGTTTGTCCCCCCAACCCATATCTGAAACTATTCCACTGTCTTCTGGCACTTCAACAACTTCTACCTACCTGCTTTTCACCATATACATTCGAACCATCCACATCTCCAATTTTCACCATTTCAGTCACTTGTTCTTTAACCCGAGAACCAACTACCTCCCCCATCTGGCTCAACTAAACTTCTCCTTTAACATGAGAAGAAGTTGCTCACTCACTTCCTCCAAATAAAACATGCTACTACTGGAACCCATATGGATTTTGGCTAGGCCTTCTCTTTTGTGAGCTAAGCAAAATACTCTTGGCTCCAGTCCTCCTCTGACTCCTTCTTCCATCGTTTTTTCACTACATCAGTGTCATTTCTCTCCCAGAACTGGAAAATTTACCAAGTGACTCCAACTTGCACCATTCTCACCTGCCCACGATCCATCAATTCTTTGCTATACCAGGTGGTGTCTTAATTTCTGAAGCTAACAACAAATTTAAGCCCAGACACTAGTGACCTATAATACACTTCCTGTAAGAGTACACTATCGCTCTTCAACGGAATAATGCCCTCCACCATGGTTAGCAATCCTCAATGTTTGGCACTTATTCTTACTCCTTCACCTCTGTCCCAGAACTGCAATGATAACCCTCAACTTAATCTTGCATCCCATTAGGCTCCACATTCAACATCATGCCATGCTATATCTACTAGCTCCAGCATGACATCAAACATTTCTTCCTCCCCTTTCAGCAAGGACTATCACACCTCTGCAACATTCTGGCTCACTTCCTTAATAAATCCCTCCCTTTGCAAGTACAAAAGGTACAAAAAAAATTGTTTTAACTTACTTTCCACCATTCAGAACACCAAACTATTCTAAAAGCAATTTTATTATTCCTTCCATTTGACTGTTCATTATGCAATTTCTAGCCAACTGCTCATTTTAATTCTCCATTCTATTGCCATTCTGACCTTTGTCATTGGCTCTGAAAAAGTTCAAAAGGAGGTCAATGCAAGTTTGAGAAACAACACAATGACTTTTGGAATCAACATGAAGTGTAACGATTTCAGATCATAACATCTACCTCCACAATGACTCTGCTATTCCTCATCCAAACCTTTGCTTAAACAGAAATGCCCACTTAACATCTCCCTTTGCCTTGAACTACTGTCTTGTCATTTAACTTCCTGTTTTTCAGCCTAATAGATCCTTCACTGGTGTGTGTCAGTGGTTCAGTTAGTAACATTATGTCAGAAGGTGGTGGGATTAAGTGGCACTCTGGATCTGGAGCAGCAATAGCTATGCAGTTACTTCAGTGCAATACAAAGACTGCGGCACTG
This sequence comes from Chiloscyllium punctatum, assembly GCF_047496795.1. Taxonomy (NCBI): domain Eukaryota; kingdom Metazoa; phylum Chordata; class Chondrichthyes; order Orectolobiformes; family Hemiscylliidae; genus Chiloscyllium; species Chiloscyllium punctatum. The sequence goes on along the minus strand of NC_092750.1, from coordinate 42,416,083 downwards.
TGGAAGTTTCATCTTTTGAATGAGATGTAAATTCATGGCCTACCTGCTCTCCCAAGTATGTGAAGGAAGATTCTATAGCATCATCACTTCAGAGACGAAAGTGATTGCATTTGCTATCCTGATCAATATTTATACTTTAAATCAGCATTACAACAAGTAATATCTGGTCATTTTCACAGGTTGTGCTGGTACAAACTGGCTGCCACATGTCCTATATTATGATGTAGACTACACTTCAAAATTACTTCATTGGTTGGAACATGCTTTGACACATGACACAAATGTAAAATGCTCTATGTAAATAAAAGCTTTGTTTCGTTTCCTTTCCTTTGTGCTGTCTAATCTTTAGCCTCTCTAAATAATGAGTTCAAATTAAAACTAAGAACCAAAATAACATTATCAACTCCTATCCACATGCTACTTGAGCATCCAAACTTTGTTGTTTTACTTCAATTTTGAATACCTGCATTAAATTTTGCTAAAGTGCTCTTTTTCTATACGATCTCTAATTGTAGTTGTGGAAATAACATTCCTTTTTTTGGAAGTCAGCATAGTGAGAGTTCTGAACATAAGACGATGAGTGCAACAGCGGTCACCTGAACCTTTATAGCTCTTCGATAGAACTCAAAATAGATATCCAACCTAGAGTTTAAGGATAGTTCTACTGATACACCTACTGCTGGAAGCAAGGATATAATCAGGAGATTGGTAACCTGCAAAAAGTGCCATGTAACAGGAGCAATGATATTTACATAGAATGATTAACTGACCCTTGATCACTACATGTTTATGGAATGACAAATTGAGCAACTGGTAACATACAAACATATATGAACTGATCTACCAGTGACCTTTTATGGATTTAATTATTTTTCTTGGTGATGTGGAATCTTGTTGATCTTAGTTTGCATTACACTATAATTATGTTGCTGCTTTGGTGAAAACTTTCAAGAGACTGCAGGACATGCACTACTTCACAAATTAGCCAGCTGTTACTATCTACCTGAATAAGTTCAGAAATGTTGTCAAGAAAAAAGGTACATTTTTATACATTAGAATAAATGGAATTTGATTCGAATGTTTTAAAAAGGCACTAATCGAATAGATTCTGTCTCTCTAACCAACCCGATGATGTTCATGTTCAGAATCATGTTGATGGAATGTTGGTGCTGAAATGTAGTATATCACAGTTAGCTAGATACTTAGGAAAAATTGCAAATTCAAACAATACCTCGCAGAAGAGAAAATTCTGCATTCACTAAAGATTTTATGGAAATAACCTGCTGAATTAGAATCTCTAGTTTACCTCATTAATTTGCAGCACTAATTTCCATGTTGTAGATGTTAGCATTGTCATGAACTATTGAAGCATGACCACACGTTATTTCCATCCAAAAATGAACTGATGGCTTCCAAAAAGAAAGGCAGACATGAAAGGCACTTCTACACATCAGTAATTAAACAAGAATTTGAAAATGGATTGCAACCCACAGCCCCAAGGTTAAGCTACTTACCAAATGTTTTAGTGTCTTAAAATATGTAACTGTTTTCAGCAAGAGGTGATATATTCTGGATGCCTCTCAAGGTCACCATCAGAAGCCAATCTTCAGCCAACTGAACTCCATGTGAGATCAAGAATTGGCTGAGCACAGCATATACAGGAAAGGCTATGGCTCCTATCAAAACCTCAACTCCAATGTTGAAGTCTATACTCCAGACCTAGCTGCAGCTCCAACTTTTTAACAGTAAAATTACACCCTGGCAGCGACCAAAGTAGAAAGTTTCCCATGTATGCCCTGTCAAATCTAATCCAGTCAGTTACTGTCCCAGTATATTATCAAAAGTAACAGCCAGTGTCAGTGTGCTATCAAACAATTTGCAAATACCCTGTTCGCAGCAGGAGCATTGCCTGTTAGAATGTTAAGGTGTAAAGTTGCCCAGCCTGCTTGAGAAGACACTACAAAGACCTTGTTCTGGTACAAAGAACATTATAAGCCACTCCTGGCCCCGTAACCCTCCCTCCTTAAACTTGCGGTCATCCAAAACTCCTGAGTATGTCCTAACTTGCAACAACATTGTTTACGCTTCACTCCTGCCTCTGGTCAAAACGGCATTAGCTTCCAGTTAAGCAATGTCAATTTTTTTTAAAAATCATCCTGGTTTTTAAATTCCTCTATGACCTTATCGCACCTTATCTTTAACCTTCTCCTTCTCCAGCTCATTACAAGAAATACAATCTTCTAATTTTGTCCCAAACATCTGATTTTACTTACTCTATTTCAGAAGGGTCTTGGGTGCAGTAATATTGTCCCTACCTCGGAGCCGAAAGACCTGGGTTCAAGTCCCATCTACTCCAGAGCTTTGAAATAGCATATCTTAAAAAAAAGGCCATGCTTTCAGAAGAGTCTTGTGGCACAACAGTAGTGTCCCTATCTCGGAGTTAGGGAACCCAGGCTTGAGTCCCACATGCTCCAGAAAATATGTAACATATGTGAAGAGATTGTTTAATAATAGCTAGCCACACCTTCAAATAAGGGTTCTTGTGGTGCAATGGTAGTGTCCGCACCTCTGGGCCAGAACTCCTGGGGTCAAAAGGCTATCTGTTCTACAGGTGAATCATAAAACATCTGGACACATTTTAAATCAAGCTATGCCTTCAAAAAGGAGCTCAGGTAATATGTTGGTAGTGTCCCTAACTGCCCTTGGTCCAAGTCCCAATTGTTCCACTGGTGTGTAATCTCTCTAAATAGGTGGATTAGAAAGTATCAAGCCACACCTTCATCTGTCAAGGGCCTCGGCCTTTTAGTGGAGGTGATGGCCTGGTGGCTTTAATCCAGAAACACAGCTTATTTCTGGGTACCTGGGTTCAAATTTCACCACAGCAGATGGAATTCGAATTCAATATATTAAAAAAAAACTGCAATTAAGAATCCATTGATGATTGTTGGAAAAACCTACCTGGTTCACTAATGTCCCTCAGGGAAGGAAATTTACCATTCTCACCTGGTCTTGCCTACATGTGACTCTGGATCCATAGTAATTTGATTGACTTCCAAATGCCCTCTAAATTAATTGGCCTAGAAAGCCACTTCTTTGTATCAATCACTACAAAGACTCAAAAAAAAATCAAAAAACTGACAGGCCACCCCATACCAAACTACATGCCAGAACTGTTAACCCTGCAAGTCTTCCTTACTAAAGTCTGGTGGCTCATGCCAGAATTGGAAGAACTGTCTCACAACTAATCAGCCTGACTTATTTGACAGGTCCTTCCAAACCCACGACTACTCCTCCCTAGAAGGGAGAGGGCAGTAGATACATATGAACCACCAACTACAAGTTCCCCGCCAAGCCACTCATCACTCTGACATGGAAATATATCACCTTTCCTTCATTATCACTGGGTCAAAATTCTGGGACTACCCACATCCCCCACCCAGATCTCTCCATCCACATGGATTTTGCTTTTTTTTCCTTGCTGATAGCTGCCACTTTGTTCTATTCTTATTGTTACTTTGAATACTCCAGCTCCCCATTTCCTTCCATCCTTTTCTAAATATTTTATGTCCTACAATGTTTAATACGAGTCCACAGTTTTCTATAGCCATGTTTCAATAATCTTTATGCCTGGTTCCTGCTATGCATGATGGCATCTGACTCTCAATTTAGTACTAACACTAACTTCATTGCTATACAGACAAGTTAACTCATTTTTATTATGATTATTCTTCACTGTGTTTAACCAATGGCATAAGTAGGTATTGCAAAAGCAGAAATTGTTGAGCTACTGACTAAATATTTGACCCCAAAAGGGAAAAAAGGTAACGCAGGTAGAACACATTAAATTGGCTGGGATTCAGTTACAAATGAAGAAACTTGAATTGAGGGGTGGATGAGCATGAAGAGGAAAATATGAAATAGAAAGAGCACTACTATATTTGATATTTGAATTTGACAGTTAAAAGACTACAATTAAATGAATGAGGAGGAGATGGTAAATTTGAAAATGGGTCAGATTTAACTCCTGGATACTAATTTAGCAAGGAATATTCATGTAGTGCCTAAATGGAGTGAGAAAGACATTGAAATGTATTTTGTATCATTTAAGAAAATTTCTATGTAGTTACAGCAGCCACAAGGGATTTGGGCAATCTTATTATGATGTATATTGTTAGAAAAAGCACTGGAGATTTATTCAACTCTTTCAGATGAACAATTTACAGATTTTGACACATTTAAAACTGTTGTGCTCAAGGCGTCTGAGCTAGTACCCGAATCTGCTAAAAAATAAACTTGGGAGTCAAAACCAGACGTTGTGAAACGTGACTGATCAAGAGATCATATTTGAACAAAGTTAATGAAGCATGAACAGAATTTTCAAAACCTGGAGGTATTGTTAATGGATGTATTTCAAAAGTTTAGGCAATAGCTACAACTTGCAATAGAGTCATACAGCACAGAAACAGGCCCTTCAGTCCAACCAATCCATACTGCACCCTACAAAAAGACAGCAGCAAGCCTTTGCTTGCAAATTCCAGATGGAAGCTGGAGAAAAACAATTTAATAAAATACTAATTACAATAAAAGGGGTGGTGAAACTGAAAAGTCAGATGCTTCTCAGTGGTGACAGAATAAGCATGGGAAATACAAATTATTCAGTGAGACCAAGTCATTTTTCCATGTAAAAGAAAGAATGGAAACTCAGATTATGGGAAGATGACATCAAAACCCACAGCTTTTGAAAGTGCATGCCATGTTCCACCAGAAAATACTGGAAATGCAGGTGGAACTGGTGACAAACTAATGCTGTCAATAAGATAGTAAGTACAAATTGCAGCATAATTTTTGGATATGAGCGCAAAGTAATTCCACGAGGACTGACCGCTGAACGCCACTGGCTCTAAACTACAGATTCAGAGAAAGTCTGTCATAATCTGCTTTATCCTTCTAGAACAGAATTTCCTTCAGCGACAGTCAGTTTGCATTTAAACCAGGTGGCTAAAGTTTTAACATTTGATCGGTCTTCTTTCATGACTACTTTTTTTTGTATGTTTACATATAAAAGACAACGTTTTAGCTAGGCAACCACAAGTGTCACCTTTCTCCCATTCAAGTACAGGACAATGCTTCTCCTTTGCTACTTTAAGAATCTCATTGAGATTATTTTCTGATAATTCCTCATCTTTAAATTTTAATTAGTGTCACAGTTTTCTGCATTGCTATCCATATAAGCTTTGCATAATTCTTTACAAACAAGGGCCATATCTTCATTAGATTTTTATTTGCTACTCCATCGGTGATTAGGTATTACAGTGCAATCTTAAGAGACTTCATTTTCAACTTTTTTTTCACCAAATAGAAAGGCATCAAATACAGATGTAGGTAAACATTAAGCCTAAAGTGCAGCCAAGTCATGAGGGATATAGATAAAGGTGAATAGCAAAAGATCTTTTCCTCAGGGTGGGAGAGTCCAAAACCAGAGGACATAAGTTTAAGGTGAGAGGGGAAAGATTTTAAAAAAAGGGAGTGAAGGGGCAACTTCTTCACACGGAGGATGGTGCATATATGGAACAAGCTGCCAGAGGAGGTGGCAGAGACAAGTACAATTACAATATCTAAAAGACATTTGGACAGATGCATAGATAGGCAAGGTTTAGAGAGATACAGGCCAAATGCAGACAAATGGGATTCAAGTTTAGGAAACCTGGTTTGCATGAGCAAGTTGGGCTGAAGGGCCTGTTTCAGTGCTGAGAGACTCCATGGCTCATCCACTCTTTGTACTTCTTTGCTTGGTGGCGGGGGGGGGGGCAAGTTTATAGCTCTGTTCATACTCTACTTCAGAATTCAGATTTATAGGATAAAATTAATCAAATTTACAAGAATTATGCATCTACAAATGGAAATAATAGATTGTAGGTTTAAGTTACAACTTTCTGACAGAATTTCCCTGGTAGCTCAGTTAGTGGCTGATGGCACTTTTAAGCAGGCCTCAAACATCACATATGATTTTTTTTCAAAATGTTACATATTCACTATTTTTTAAACAGAAGAATTCAATGATTTGTAGAAAATACAATAGATCCTTTCCATAGCATCTGTAATAATAATAAAAAATGGTGTGGCACTTTGGCTCAATGGTTAGTACTGATGACCTTATAGAGGTTTATAAAATCACAAGGGGTATGGATAGGATAAATAGACAAAGTCTTTTCCCTCGGATGGGGAAGTCCGGAACTAGAGGACATAGATTTAGGGGGAGGGGGAAAGATATAAAGAGGCCTAAGGGGCAACTTTCTCATGAAGAGGGTGGTACATGTATGGAATGAGCTGCCAGAGGATGTGGTGGAGGCTAGTACAATTGCAACATTTAAAAAGGCATTTGAATGGGTATATGAATAGGAAGGGTTTGGAGTGATCTAGGCCAGGTGGGACGAGATTGGGTTGAGATATCTGGTCGGCATGGACGAATTGGACCGAAGGGTCTGTTTCTATACTGTACATCTCTATGACTCTACTGCTGTCTCAGGAGTGTCAGGTACCAGGGTTCAATCCAGCCTCTGGTGACTGTGTGGAGCGTGCACATTCTCCCTGTATCTGTATGGGTTTCCTCTGAGTGTTCCAGTTTCCTCCCACAGTACAAAGATGTGTATCTTAGGTGGATTGGCCATGCTTAATTGCCCATTTAGATGTCCATAGATGTGTAGGTTAGGTTGATAAGCGAAGGGAAATCCAGGGTTTATGGGGATAGGGGGGTGTGTGTGTGTGTGTGTGTGTGTGTGTGCTCTTAAAAGGGTCCATGCAGACTCAGGCACATAACCTGCTTTCATACTATAGGGATTCCATGATTTTATGGCTGGCAAACACACATGACAGGTACAGTCAATCCTTGCACGGTTTTTAAAAATGTACTCCTCAATCTAGGTGTCAGTTTACATCTGTAAATATAATTGAGGAGGCCTGTCCAGTAGCAAGTGATATTGTTATAAGTTGTCAGTCGCAGTGGATCATTATCCGCGCATGAGCAGAAAGCGTCCCCTCTCGTGTTTGCAGCAGAATTGAAGTCATGAGATCATAATATTTTGGAAGGACAGTTTCATGTTTATAGTAAGTTAATTGGGGAGGTCACAACATCTGTATGCAGTGTGGACAGTAAGCCTGTGTGTTTGAATTGTTTAAGATCAAAAGAAGATTTAAATTATTTTACTGAGAAGGTACAGGATATTTTCATTTGGAGACAATGGTAGCAATCTGTGTGTTAACAGTGGAGTCTCAGTCTCCCAAAATCCCAGCAAGGTGTTATTGGTATGAGGTTGTAAAACAGTTGTCTTGTAAACTGTCTACTTCCAAGTTGAAAGGAGTTGGAGTCAATGATAGTTAACTAGCATTTCTATCCAAATGTAAGACTGCTATGTTTTACATTGCCATGGAAAATCTGGCGGAGGCAGCCATTTTTGATGTCAGGTTACAGCTTTTCTTTGAATATAATGAATGTATGTACAGAAGGAAAAGGATGCTTTATGTACCATCATTGCAGAACATGGCTTAGGGAGAGGAGGAGAAGAGAGGAGTGGAGAGAGTGGAAATGTTGTGTAGTCTAAATGATGCATCCTACAGCTAGATAAAATTTCTAATCTTGGCTTGGTCTGAGGAAACAGGAATCATTGAACAGGCTTTACTACTGGTAGTGTCCTTAAGAAACTCTGAACATGGAAGAGAACAACTAGAGACGGTCATTCAGCAAAACAAGGCTGTGTTAAACTATTGAAAGCTGGGAGCAACTGTAAATTGTTGGCTAAAAGTACCACAATTCTGTGACAAATATATTGGGTGATAAAGCATAAAAAAGGGACACATTAAACTATAGAATGTAAGTTCTAAACTGCCTACAAGAGAGAGAGTGTGTTCAGTCTCTCTTCTCTACAATGTTGACATTTTGCTGAAACTCTTGTTTTGCAATGATTAGGACAAACCAAGGGTATACTTGTAAATCATTCAGGACATTTCCCTCCTATAATAATCAATTGTTGCAACCGTTTCAAGTTTGACACACTTGCATTTGCCCTTGTGAGCGTATAACAAAAGCTTCAGCAACAGGTCTCTTTTCATCAATATTCACGTTCTGCGCTATCAAGCAACTGTTTATTTAATAATGTATTTTAGATATTTTTTGCAGTACGTCTGAAAGTGTTTACAGTACATGTGAAATGTTGTCTTGTCATTCTTCCAACTATAAGTTCAAGTCATTTTGAAAAATTCAATCTCTATGTAAAACATTTATATCATTAGCATTGTTAAATATATTATACTGGATCCTCTCATCCAAATCATTGATACAATTCATAATAGCTGATGCTCAAGCACTGATCCTTGTTGTACCCCACTAGTTACAGCCTGAAAATGACCCATTTATTCCTACTGTCTTGTTTGCTAGCCAACACTCCATGTTAATACAACTCCCAATCTTCGGAAGCTTGTTTAATAATCCGAAGTGCCACTTTACTGCATTTTTGCTGCATATAGAGGTGCCATGTCATCTAATCTGTTGTTACCATCTCAAAACTCAGGTCTGAAATATTATTTCTCCTTAATAAGACCACATTAACTTAAAATATCCTTCTATGATCAAGTGTCTCATTAACACCTCCTTAATAATAGATTCTGGCATTTCCCACATTGCTTCTGTCAGGCTAACTTCCCCATAATACCAGTTTCACTCCATTTTAGTCTTTTCTTTCATTAATTGTCATGAAATGTTTTGTATTGTCCAAACCATAGGGCAGTTCCAGAACCTAAGAAATTTTGTACATCAAAACTAATGGCTCCACAACTCTGTAGCTACCTCAAACCCAGAATGCAGGTTTTTCAGTTCAGATGACTTGTTGACTTCGTCATATTAAGTTTTTTGCCAGTGTCATTTCCTTACTATTAATAAAATCACCAAGTTCCTCATTTCTACTAGTCCTTTGGTTTCTCTAAGTTTTCCAGAATATTTGTGTCTTTTACCATAAAAGCAGATCCATAATGTTTGCTTAATGCCTATACTTTCTTATTTTGTCAATGATCTTATTTTCAGTTCTCCTTGGTATGCACCATCTAACCTAATTTGGTTAGAAATATAAACTAAGAAATTAAATTTCAATGTCTGAAGTACATAAACTGTAAAACTTAAAAACAGGGACAGGCTGATCCTGGTGATTCCTCTTTTCATTTCATGCCACTTTTACCTCCAACTTCTTTCCCATTTGCTACCCATCTGCTGCTTTCCTCAACTCCATCCTGTGACCATAATGATTAGTTTAAGTGGCACCTTAGCAAAATAATTGCAGAAACAATATACATCTACGACCCTATTACCTCTTCAAAAAAGAAGAATGAAGTTGGTCCATCAAAATTTTCCCTTTTGAAAACTACCCTTACTGAATATTTTATGTTTAGACATGAATCCCTACTAAAAATGAGATATGGAAATATTATTTTTGGAAATGAGAAAGATATTAAAGAAAGGAAATGTATTAGATTAAATACATTTGATACGTAACCACATTTGAAAAGTAGATGTACAAAATTTGGCATTGTAATGGCTTTGTATCAACAAATACAAATACATAATCATATCAATGGCCATATTTCACTAGAAAAAGATAATTGAAAAGTCATACAATTACTGATTTTAGGATTCTCAAAAAGGGACCATGTAGACTATAACAGGCTACTTCACTTTATTCAGGTGCAACAGAACTGGAAGACACAGCCTGTGTTTGAAGTAATGCGGGGCAATGGAAGTTTAATTTCAAAGCTTTGGCAGAAAACAAGATTTCAGTAAACAAGTGGTCAATCTATGAAACAAGTTCCCTAGGGAGAGGATGGAAGCAGTTAGTATTGATTCATTCAAAACTAAATTCTATAGATCTTTTTCACTAAACATTTTGGGACACATTACAAGTAATCAAAGACATGGCATGTTTTGGAGGCAACTTTAAATCTATCAAAGCTCTCCAAGATGAGGATTATTCACATATAATTTGTCAAACTGGAAAAAAGAGATTGCGAGGAGTTGTCACGAAGTACGTTATTATATCATGAGATGCTAGAAGTCAACTAACTGATATATAATTTTTCATCTAGCAATTCATATGCTCGTGAATAAGAGTCAAGTGGTAACAAATCATATGCTGTTACACAATCGGAAAAACTAAACTTGATCAAACCACCACAAAAGAAACAAGTCAGATTACCCAGCCTAATTCAATGTAGCGTTGACTTATCCTTTCTAAAAAAAATTATTGCGTGCTATCACTCATTCATTCAATGACAAGATGCAGGTTCACACATGACTACATGAGGAGTAAAGTCCAAATTTGAACAGAGAAGCATTTGTCCAGCCAGAGAGAAATTTGCTGGAAGGAGGAATAGGGGGCAAGACAAGAAAAAAAGTTGGCAATTGGGGATTTTGTCTCATCAGCCAAACAAAGTAAATTAACAGAAACCATGGCGCCACCCATTTTTCTAGCCATTGAATGGAAGAGTGGTATGGAGTGGTGTACTGAAATGGACTAAACAACTGTAACACATTTAGACAAAAAAAATTAATTAGAAAAGCAATGCCCAATCCAGCCAAGTAACTCAAGGGTCAGACCCATAGAAACGTACAGCACAGAAATGGACCCTCCTGTCCAATACTTCCATGCTGACCAGATATCCTAAATTAATCTCATCCCATTTGCCAGCACATGGCCCATATCCCTCTAAACACTTCATATTCATATACCAGTCCAGATGCCTTTTAAATGTTGTAATTGTACCAGCCTCTGTCACATCCTCTGGCAACTCATTCCATACATGCACCAGCCTCTGCATGAAAAGGTTGCCCCTTAGATCTCTTAAGTCTTTCCTCGCTCGCCCTAAACCTATGCCTTCTAGTTTTGGGCTCCCCCACTCCAGGGAAATGACCTTGCCCATTTACCCTATCCATGCCCCTCATGATTTTAAAAATACTAAGGTCACTCCTCACCCTCAGACTCTCCAGGGAAAAATACCAGAACCTAAAATTGACTTCTCCCTATAGCTCAAACCCTCCAACCCTGGCTACATCCTTGTAAGATCTTTTCTGAACCGTTTCAAGTTTTGCAACATCTTTTCAATAGGTGGGAGACCAGAACTACACACAATATTCTAAAAGTGGCCTAACCAATGTCCTGCACGGCCACAACACCACCTCCCAACACCTATTCACAATGCTCGGACCAATAAAAGGAAAGCATACCAAATGCCTTCACTATTAACTGATAGCTTATCAAAAATTTAATAAAATGTAAAATATTTCAGCAAACCTTTTAAAACACCAAACTGATGTCACTCAGTAGCTTATTGTTACTTTTTTCCCTACAGCTGTATTTTTATGAAGGTCATGAAATTGGACATATTGCTGCAGTCTGGCGAAGTTTCCCCACTCCACACTGTAGTCAACATGTGTATGACCAGAGGAATATATTAGAATCAACAAATAAATCAAAGCAATCTCATTTTCAACATTTTTATTCCACGAACTTATGGAGTACTGATTATTGCAATTCTGAAGAGTATCATTTAAAACACAAGAAACTACTGCACTTTGATTTAAAAAAACATATCTGACATGTATTTTGACACCTTGTTCAGTGACTAGATGGTCATTTCCATTTTGTGAATATTGAAACAACCAGTCACTTGAGTACCTACCCACTCCATGCTTCAGCTGACAGTGAGCTTTTTTATCTATAGCTTTCATCAGATGCAAAACTAACCCCAAATTTCATTGAGATTCCTTTAAATAATGAAGGTACACACTTGACAACTTATATGTTTATTAAATCAAATTTCAACATAGTCAGCCCCCTCTCCCCAATACAGCGAAGAGTTAAAGGGTTTACAAGTTCAATATAAGTTTAACCTCCACCAACTTGTTTTGTAAATATTAAGTTGATAACCCTTCCTTACCAATCAATCAATTGCTTTGTAAAATGTTGGAATTTATGCTCTAATTGATAAATGGCAATCACCCATGGAGATGGAAAAGCAATCAAACTTCACTTTTGCCTGCTGTGACTGATAAGGGGAAACTGCAGAAACAAATTTCCACTGTTTACCCTTTGAAAATCACCAAAGTGTTTAAGAAAACATTAGCTATCTCCTCAAATATTTTTTCTCACTGGAGCTAAACAAATAATGTAACGCAAAGAATAAAATTTGTGTGGTGGAGCGTTGAATGCTACAAACAGTATACAAATACTCTAATTATGGGCAAAATGACATCCTGTCACGTGTTCTTTATGGCCCCTTTATTCCCAATGCAGGTCTTTTTGAAATGTATATCTGGGTCTGCAAATTATTGTTTCATCAATAAACAAAAATAATTTAAAAAAAAAATCACACCATTCACTGTGTACTTCACTTCACTCTCAAAACGTACTGCCCCACATGTCTTTCAGTCATGCCTACTATGCTTTGCCCTCATTTTTACTCATTTTGGCATTCCCCAAATTGGTACCACAAACTTCATTATTGATTTCTACATCCATTTTCACTTTTCTAAGACAGAAACAGAATCCTGCAAATCACTAAAATCACAATAAAGTACCCACACATTGATCAATTTCTCCAAATTCACCTTGTTCATCTCTAATCCACGATGATTGTCCCTAATTAATCGAGAACTTTGAATGCTCACTTAGTGTATCCTTTCCAAAGCTGTGTACTGTATCGACAATCAGCCCTATACTACAAGCACTCCAATTACAGCTTCTTTTATTGCACAACCGACATGTGACAGAGCTATATGGTTCCAGCAAAAAGTGTGGGGGGGGGTGCATACACACACTATTACTACTTCAAAAAGTGGAAAACATTCTTAGGCAGCCATGCACCAACCAGATTCTTCCTCCCCAACTACTGCTGTACTGTTGAGTGAGAATAAATCAGAAAGTGTGGCAGTTTTCCTTGTACTGTTTCTTCAGTTTGGGCTTCGGAGGCTTACCTCTAACCCACTCTTTACTACTATAACCTCCCCTTCTCTGGTTTCTCTCAGCTTTTATCCATATTTCAACACCAATAATTTAAATTAATTCACAGTTTTATTTTAATTACTTTGCTCTGAAATATGCTTTCAATATCATCCATACCTGGCTGCATTATGTCTTAGTTTATATTGTTTCGAAAAAGGGATTAGAATTTAATAACATTTCTGCTAAGTATTTTGGGCAGTTCAAACATCAGCAACATAAAATCTGATAATGACAACAACAACAATAACAATAACAATAACAACTCAGATATGGTTAGACCTTCTTTCAAGAAGAAGTATCTCGGGACATCATGAGGTACGAGCACAAATTTGTTTTACAACATTACATGAAGGTGCTAGTCAATTTACTTAGAGGGTGTTGCAGCACAGTGGTAGTGTCCCTACCTCTGGGCCAGAAAGTACAGCTTCAAATCCCACCCATGCTGGAAGGGGTATCACAACATGTCTAAACAGATGATTAAAAATATATCTATTTATACACAACATGCTTTTTCATGCAACTCAAATTCTTCTGAATTAAGCAGGTTTCTCTTGGATTGACTTATGTATAAAATCTTTCATAGCCTTATGATGCATTTACAGCCAAGTATATATTTTAAAAATATATATTCATTCTTGCAGGAAAACACCAAGTATGTATGGCTCTTCAGCAAATATTTGCACTAAGTCTAGCCCACAATTAAACAATTCTCTGCAATCACTTATGATAATTCCACCATCTGATTTTAATATCTTGGCTCTTCAAGGACTAAGATTTATAAAGAAATATACTGAACCAGTTGCACTGAAATTACCATTTTATCCAAAACCAGCAAACCTAAACAACTAAGGCAGTATCAAGAAACTTACATTTATGCTGGAGATGAAAGACGGTCTTTCCATGCTAAGTAACCCACAGACAATAGAGCTGGACTTGGAAATACATAAATGAACTATATTTCAGAGGGTGGTTGGCAGAGTAAACTGAAAATCAAAACCTGGAAAACTTGCAGTTTTGCTCTCAGTTTGCGTCAAGCTTAAAAGTTAGCGTAAAAAGCAACATGGAAAAAAATAACAAAGTACTCAAAATTCTACAAATTTCACAATTGCTGAGAAAAGACTCAGGTTGTATTCTCAATTCATTGACTCTAAAGAACTTTAAATTGTATTTTTCTCTAATTTTTCAGTTTGTACTAGACTACCCCTCTTCCTTTAAGCTTATTACCTATTTCTGATGTCACATTTTATTTTCTCAGGGTTAGTTTGAAAATTCCTCTCCCATTACTTTAAAAAAAATTAGTAATTGGCTCCTTCACTTTCTAGCTAGATTTTAAATGTGTGCGCTACAAATTAAATTGTTGTATCCGACCAATGGATTTTTAAAATGGGTCCAATTCCCCTTCACTTGGTTATACCAAGTTTGGCAGCTTGGAGTCCAACAAAAGTTCTTTCGACAAACAAAAAAAAAAGTGAACAGGAGCAAAATATAAATTCTTCCTTTGAAAGCTTTTTGATTTTATAGGGATGCAATGGCCTATAGGTATTGTTGCTATACTGTTAATTCAGAGACAGAGGTGCAAATCCTATAAAAGCAAGTGGTGAAACTTGAATTCAATTTTTTTACAAATATGGAATAGAAGTCTAATGGTGACCACGAGTCCATTATCAATTGTTGGAAAAAACATCTGGTTCATTAATGTCCTCTATGGAAGGCAACTGCCATCTTTACTGGACTGGATTTAATAGGACTCCAGACCCATAGCAATGTAGTTGACTCATGGCTGCCTTCTTGGATGGGCAACAAATGCTAGACTAGCCAATGATGCCCTCAACCCATGAATGAATTTTTAAAAATTGTAACTAAAGATTTTCTTCAGATTAAAAGCACGAACATGTCCACATTTGATATTAATGCTTTCTCAGGGTAGAACTTGGGGAAAAAATGTTGACATTCCAATTGATGCTACTGCTGGACAACAAATCCCAGAATGAAATCTGGTCTGATAAATTATATCTTTGCTTATAATTTATGTGGCAGTCTTTCACTTTAACATTAGCACAGCAGGTTTTGGATTTGGTTTTAATAGTGAGGAGTTTACTAAGCAAAAATAAAAATGAACCAAACTAAGTTATCTACATGCAAATTTGAAAGATTTCAGAACCTGACAAACCAAAATCCCATCTCTTCCTCAACACCATTACATTACAGTTGCTCAAAAATCCACAATGCCTCTGGTCAAGCCTTCGGGTTTGACTTACATGCTTCGTTGCAGGCCTTCTCTTCTGAACACTCATAACCAAGTTTAAGACTTTCTCAATCTTTTGAGAATCAATGTAGGTTTCTAATTAAATACTCCGGGTCTGGAAGTTTCACAAGCTAAAAACATATAAACATAAGAACTAGGAGCAGGAGTAGGCCGCCTGACCCTTCAAGCCTGCTTGCCCATTGAAAAAGATCATGGCTAATCTTTTCATGCACTCAGCTTCACTTACCCACATTCTCACCATCTCTCTCAATTCCTTTGTTTTTCGAAAAGATAGCTACTTTAGCTTTAAAAGTTTACTGATGTAGTGTCAACTACTTCACTGGGTTAACAGCCATAGACTAACAGCCCTCTGGTGAAGAAGTTCCTTCTCAATTCAGTCCAAAATCTGCTGCCTCTAATCTGGAGGTTACGCCCTCTTGTCCTAGTTTCACATACCAGAGGAACCATCCTCTCTACTTCTATCTTATCTATTACTTTCATAATTTGATATGCTTCAATAAGATCACCCCTCATTCTTCTGAATTCTAATGAATATAATCCCAGTCTAATCAGTGTCTCCTCATAAGCAAACCACCTCCTCCCCCCCCCCCCCCAACTCCGGAATCAACCGAGTGAACCTCCTCTGCACCCCCTCCAGTGCCAGTACATCCTCTCTCAAGTAAGGACACCAAAATTGCACACAGTACTCCAGGTGTGACCTCAGAAGCACCTTGTACAGCAGCAACATTACCTCTGCTTTTAAACTCAATCCCTTTAGCAATGATGGACAAAATTCCATTTGCCTTCCTAATTTACTTATGCCTGCAGACCAACCTTCTGTGATTCATGCACAAGGACAGCCAGATCCCTCTGCATAGCAACATGCTGCAACTTTTTTAACCATTCAAGTAATAATCCTTTTTTACTGTTACTTCTACCAGAAATGTATGACTTCACATTTGTTAACACTACATTCCATCTGTCAGACTTTTGCCCATTCACTCAATGTATCTATGTTCCTCTGCAAAGTTTTACAGTCCTCTGCACACTTTGCTCTGCCATTCATCTTACTGTCAGTTGCAACCTTTTGACACATTACTCCAAACCATCTACATAAATTGTGAATAAGTGTGGTCCCAACACCGATCTCGGAGGCACAGCACCAATTACCAGCTAGTACAGCATTAATTTATCCCCACTCTTTGCATCCTGTTAGTCAGCCAATCCTCTATCAATGCTAATACCTGTAATGCCAGAAATCTTCATCTTATGCAGCAGCCTCTTGCGCTTCACCTTGCCGAAGGTGTTTTGGAAATCTAGGTACACCACATCCACTGGGACCCCGTTGTCCACATTACTCAATGTCTTCACAGAATTCAAAAAGATTTGTCAAGCATGACCTGCCCTTCATGAACCCATGCTGCGTCTGTCCAATGGGACAATTTTTAAAATCAAGATGCCCTACTATTTCTCCTTTGATAATAGACTCAACCATCTTCCCACCTCAGAGGTTAAGTGGTTAGCACTGCAGCCTCACAGCACCAGGGACCTGGGTTCGATTCTGGCCTCGGGCAACTGTCTGTGGAGTTTGCATATTTTCCCATCTGCATGGGTTTCTTCCCGGACCTCTGGTTTCCTCCCACAATCCGAAGGCGTACAGGCTAGGTGAATGGGCCATGTTAAATTGCCCATAGAGTTCAGGGATGTTTAGGTTAGGTGCATTAGGCAAAATTAAGGGTAGAGTAATGGGTCTGGATGGGTTACTCTTCGGAGGGTCAGTGTGGGCTTGTTGGGCCGAAGGGCCTCTTTCCACACTGTAGGAATTCTAAGAAAAACCTAACTGGTCTGAAATTTCCCATCTATTGTCTACCTCCCTTTTTAAACAGTGGTATCACATTTGCTGTTTCCCAATCTGCTGGGACTGCCCCAGACGTCCAGTGAATTTTGGAAAGTTACTGCCAGTGCACATGCTATTTCTCCCACCATCTCTTTTAGTACCCTGGGATGCCTTCCAGGAGACTTAGCTATCCTTAGCTCGCCCAACACTAGCTCTTCCATAGTAATGATTGTTTCTAGGGTCCTCACCTATCTATGTCTCTTCTTCACTTACTGGCATGTTATTAGTGTCCTCCAATGCAAAGACCGATACAAAACGCCTCGGCCATTTCATCATATCCCAAAACTAAATGCCTCTTCTCATCCACAAAAGGGCCAACGTTTACTTTAGCCACTTTTTTTTTGTTTTATATATTTATAGAAACTTTTGCTATCTGTCTATATACTCTGCTATTTGTTTTTCCTCATACTTTATCTTACTTTTCTTTATAGCTCTTTTTGTGGCTTTCTGTTGATCTTGAAAGTTTTCCCAATCTTCTAGCTACATGCCGTTTTTGGCCACTTTGTGTGCCTTCTCTTTCAATTTGAAAGCTTCCCATACTTCCTTAGACACCTATGACAGTTTACCCTTTTTCTTACAGTCCTTCCTTTTTACTGGAACGTACTTTTGCTGAGCAGTTAAAAATATCATTGGAAGTCCTCCATTGCTCATCAACGGTCCCACCATGAAACCTTTGTTTCCAGTCTACTTTAGCCAGGTCCTCCCTCATTCTGGTAAAAACAATGACTGCAGATGCTGGAAAACAAATACTGGATTAGTGGTGCTGGAAGAGCACAGCAGTTCAGGCAGCATCCAACAAGCAGCGAAATCGACGTTTCAGGGCTTTTGCCTAAGTTCAACCACACTGTGATCATTCCTTCCAAGAGGATCCCTAACTGAGGTTATTAATTAGTCCTGTCTCAGTACACAGGACCAGATCAAGAACAGCTTGCTCCCTCGTCAGTTCCATTACATACTGTTCAAGAGAAACAGTCACACAGATACACTCAATGAACTCCTCCTCAAGGCTACCGTGACCGAGCTGGTTCAACCAATCTACACGCAGATTAAAATCCCCCATGAAAATAGCTGTACCATTTACAGGCCTTGGTTATTTCTTTGTTTATTGCCCACCCCAATGTAACGTTATTATTTAGTGGCCTATAGACTATACCTATCAGTGATGTTTTCTTAGAATTTCTAATTTCCACCCAAATGGATTTAACCTCATTCTCCATAGAACCTATTTCATCTCTTAGCACCGCCCTGATGTCATCCTTGAATATCAGAGCTATACCACCTCCTTTACATTCCTGTCTGTCCTTCTGAACAGTCTGATACCCCTGGATATTTAACTCCCAGCCGTGACCATTCTCGAACTATGGCTCTGTAATGGCTACTAAATGATATTCATTCGCCACAATTTGTGCCGTTAACTCAACCTTGTTACAAAAGCTACGAGCATTCAAGCAAAGTGCCTTTATGCTAGCTTTCTCACTGTCATGATTCTTTTGCCAAAGTATCTTACTTCCTTAACTGCCCTGAACAATCTCCTTTCTTTTCTTCAGAATACACAGTCATTCTATAACAAGATTGTTCCGTTCTTGTGCAGCCCTGCATTATCGAAAAATTGTGCTCAAGAATAAGCACTTAAAGTGTTGGCAAAGTAATCGTATTACAGCAAATACGCGTTTTGAAAGAGTGCGCTATAGAATGTGTTTCCCCTACTTGGCAATTGGCCACAGCAAGTTCAAGTTAACAAAACACACCTTATAGCAGAACAATCTGTGCACTTGCTTCTGACTCCAGTCAGGATTTCTTCAAAACAACTCTAAAGCTGCTGAACTACATTACAAGCAAACTAACGCGTCCTAGATTCTGCTATGCTAACGGATCGATGTCTTCTCTCTCCACAGTGTAAACAAATTTCCATTAGCACTACAGGAGGCACGCACTGGTTTAGAATAGTGGTTCCAGACAGACTGACCTACCTAATTTTTACACTTCTTGACAAAAAAAAGACGCATGCTGTGAAATTAAAATCCAAACTGTAAAATAAAAAATTAATATAAATCACACACCTTTCATCACACTTGGAAGAATTAAAAAGGAGTAGACAGGCCCATAGTGTTTAGGTTCTACCAGAAAGCCAGGAAAGTAGAAATTGTAAAAAAGGGTGGCACCTGAGAATAGCGAAACAGAAACCTGAATTAGAATTCCAGAGAAGAAAAGAAAAGGGAAGAAAGAAAATTCCAGGATTGGAAAGAAGATAAACAGGGGAGGAAAAAAAAAAGAAAATTCCAAGAAAAGAGAAGAAAAAGGGAATTTCAATTGAACCAACTTGAGCTAAATCACAGCTCTGGAGAAACAACCAAACACACCTAATTTATACATGACAAAAACATTCAAGTTAGTTTGAAGAAGAGATGAACACCTTTTTTTTTCTGCAAGGTCAGTAGCGGCCAGTCCAGCAATAAACACTGATACATCATTGGTGGAGGGGGAAAACTCAGAGACTCTCTTACATGGAAAGTACTACTGACTACCATGTAACAAAAAAAAAGGGACAATTTAATTATGTATGAGTGCTAAAGGCATAGCAGCAAACAGTCTGACAAGACACATGCAAAGTATGAACAGCTTAAGCAGCTTACTTTTAGTCAGTGGGTATATGGGCACCTAAAATTGCAGAAACAATGAAAACCTTCATGAGGTAATAAGGAGTTCAAACAACTCCTTATCTTTTCCAATGTAGACTCATGTTGAGGCACAGAAGTTAGCAGAGCCCAAACCAGCAGAAACTTTAGCTGACAATTAGGAGTGAACACACATCCCTATAAACTCAGAAGCTGGAGCCTGGGAGCAACATACTAGTCACTGGGAGGTTCGGTGAGCTGATGAATTGACTTTTGCATGTGGAAGTTGCTTCCACATACAGGCCTGGGAGATTTGCACAGTGGAAAATAAAAATTAAGGGGAACTTTGCCTGGAAGCTGTCACAGGCCAAACTGGGACAAGTCAATACCTGAAACAAGTTGAAAGATGAACTGTCTCAACTATTAAGAGGAGAGATCCACATAGGAAGTAGGTGAAATATACTTAAAGTGCTTTCACCATGAGAAATGACATGTAAAAGGAAAATTGTTGGTTTCAGCATTCCCCAGAAACTCAACCAGGGGGACACAATTCAGAGAACTCCAGAATTTTATAAAATGTCACCAAAAGTGCTCCACAGTTGTGGACTCAGTTTCACTCACAAGGACTCTTAAGAACTTTAAACTTTATTTGCCTTTATTTTGTCATTTGTACCAAACACTTCTTCCTCCACCCCAAGAGTTTATCACCCACGTTTAATGTCATGTTTTATTATGGTCTCCAGGCTACTTGACAATAAAATACAATTTTCCTTCACTCAAGCAAACCTTAGTAATTGGCTCCTCCATGTTAAACTGAAGGGTAATATCTGCATGTTACGAAAAAAATTGTGACCAACCAAAAGGGCGAGCGAAAGGGGAGCAGACTCCCCTTTCTCGCCTGGTCATCGAATAAAATTTGTCCCTCTCCTTCACATCATGACAATCTTTGCAGAAAACAAACTTTCAAAGCCCTTTATAATTTATTCATTCTAACAAAAACAAATAGTGAACATCAAGTCTCCTTTCTTAAAATCATGAGCAACATTCCAGCGAAGCTTTGTTTAACCTCAGCCTCTGCTTCTCAACCTTCTGATAATTGTCTGCTGTCAATGATTCTCCACCTAAGCCCTGTTCAAACACTTTAGAAATCATCTGAATGGACATGAAAATCTACCTCCCGTGCTCTCATCTCAATGTTAACCAATCATCTGCCTTCAAAAGGTACGTCTTGGTGGAAAAAAAGGTATAATTGGGTTTGAAAAACCATTTTATGTAAAAGGTTCAACAACTTGGCTGTCAAGGGCTCCAAACACTCCAAGAGCATAAGCAATTTACCTGTACTTCTGCATTTTGTTTCTCTGCATCATGAAAGTTCTTGCGACTGCTTTGCAGAACCCCACCTGTTCAATCTGTAAGTGGGAGCTCCAGCTTCCATTTAAGAGTTGTTTTAATTCTCTGCCTCATTTATACTTCAATCATTACCTCAAAGTATTCCCAATAAATTCAACACAAGACAGGAATTAAAGCAACTCATTTCAACACAAAGCAGGAATCGAAGGAAAAGCAACGCATTTTTTGATTAGCCACTTCACAGCCTTCAAACCTCAGTTCACCTAGATCAAGTCATGAAATAGTGGCCATTTTTTGGATAGCAGTTGTTAATTCAACAATTTTTCCATTTACACTTCAGCTAATTAGATCTTTTGTCTTATACAGGGATAAATTTTGAAACAAGGGCGAATGCAGTGTCCAACTCTAATAAAAATTCAATTTCTTATACATTCCAATCCAACTCTTGCTCTCCATTTTACCTTTCTCTGCCTCAGTGTTTGCTCAAGGGCTATTTCATATCTTTCCAGTTCTAACAAAAGGTCAACTATTTCTCTCTCCATAGATGCTGCTCAAACTCTATTCTCCATGTTACTACAATTTTAATTCCTGCTTTGTTATCAGAACATTTTTGAAATGTAAATTGCTGTTTTGCCTATTTTACAACACCATCACAACACCAAATCCAGAGACCCTTCATAGGAGATCCCATAAGCAAGTTAACAGAAGGAAAAGATTAAATGAAAAGTAAATGCTGAAAGTACTCAACAGGTCCAGCAGTATCAATAGAGAGAACCAGAATTAATAGTTTAGGTCAATAACGATCCTTCATCTTCATATTCTGAAGAAAGGTCATCAACATCCTGAATCGTAAAATTTATTCCATTTCACAAGCACTGCCTACGAACCTCAGATCAGGCAAAGTGCAGCCAATGTTAACTTGGCAAAAAAAGAAGAGTCAGATCACCAAATGTATACTTCAAAAATTATCTTCTCAGAAAAAAAGGTTAGCAAGAGAAAAGATACCAAGGAGCAACTACAAAGCTACATATGGATGCTTAACCAGAAGTATTTAACACAAAAATAAATTTTAAAAAAGAATGCTTTAACCAGTGAGTGAGCAAAGTCAGAATTAATTCTTCTGTGTGATGGGCGGAAGCAACCTTCAATCAAGTTCCATTACAACCTGTCTGTGTGGAGTTTGCACATTCCCCCCATGTCTGCGTGGGTTTCCTCCGGGTGCTCCAGTTTCTTCCCACAGTCCAAAGATGTTAGGTAAATTGGCCCAGTGTTAGATGCATTAGTCAGGGGTAAATGTAGGGGAATGGGTCTGAGTGGGTTGCTCTTTGGAGGGTCGGTGTGGACTTGTTGGGCCGAAGGGCCTGTTTCCACAATGTAGGGAACCTAATCTAATTTTAAAATATTGTTAGTTTCATCCAGATATTTAGAGTCAGGTGTATAGCATGGAAGCAGACCCTTCAGCCCAGCTCGTCCATGCCAACCAGATATCCTAACCTAACCTAGTTCCATTTGCCAGCACTTGACCCATATCCCTCTAGACCCTTCCTAATCATATACCCATGCAGCCTTTTAGTTGTGACTGTACTAGCCTCCACCACTTCCTCTGAGAGCGCATTCCATACATGCAACACCCTCTGCGTAAAAAAGTTCCCCCTTAGACCCCTTTAAATTTTGCTCCTCTCATTCAAAACTTATGCCCTCCACTTCTGGATGACTCCGCACTAGGGAAAAGACCCCGTCTATTTACCCAATCCATGGCTCTCATGATTTTACAAACTTCTATCAGGTTACTCCTCAGCCTTTGACACTCCAGGGAAAACAGCCACACCCTATTCAACCTCTCCCTATAGCTCAAATCCTCCAACCCTGGCAACATCCTTGTAAATCTTTTCTGAACCCTTTCAAGTTTCACAACATCTTTCCGATAGGAAGGAGACCAGAATTGCACGCAATATTCCAAAAACGGCCTAACCAATGTCCTGTACAGCCGCAACATGACCTCCTAACTTGTATACCCAATGCTCTGACCAATAAAGGAAAGCATACCAAATGCCCTCTTCATTATCCTATCTACCCGGGACTCTACTTTCAAGGAATTATGAACCTGCACTCCAAGATCTCTCCGTTCAGCAACACTCCCTAGGACCTTATCATTAAGTGTACGGTAATTTCTGCTCTGATTTGCTTTTCCAAAATGCAGCACCTCATACTTTGCTAAATTCAACTCCATCTGCCACTTCTCAGCCCATTGGCCCATCTGATCAAGATCCTGTTGTAACCTGAGGTAACCTTCTTCGCTGTCCACTACACCACCTATTTTGGTGTCATCTGCAAACTTACTAAGTATACTTCCTATATTCAGGTCCAAATCATTTATATGAAGTTATGAAAAGCAGTGGACCCAGTACTGAATCTGGTGGCACACCACTAGTCACAGGCCTCCAGTCTGAAAATACAGTCTTCCACCACCACGCTCTGTCTTCAACCTTTGAGTCAGTTCTGTGTTCAAATGGCTAGTTCTCCCTGTATTCCATGAGATCTAACCTTGCTAACCAGTCTCCCATGAGGAATCTTCAAGAAGGCCTTACTGAAGTCCACATACAGATGAACCTCAATTATCCAGCATTCGATTATCCAAATATCAGATTATTCGTCAAGATTGCAAGGTCCTAATGCTTGGCTAAAACTATGTTATCTGGCATTCAATTATCCGGAACTCTTAACTGAACGAAATACTTCCCACCCGTGTCCTTCTGATAATCGAGGTTCCTCTACAGATCACGTGTATTGCTCTGCCCTTATCAATCCTTTTAGTTACTTCTTCAAAAAAACTCAAATTCACATCACAACTTATTCTCCATGTTGTTTAAGGATAGCCGTAGTGAGACAGTTACCTAGGAGAAACAAATAACGTGAGATCAAAGGATTTTCTTAAAGTAAGAACTGCAAAACAACTGAAAGTTGATGCATACAACGTTTGATTTCCTCATCGGTAAATGACACCAAGTTATAGATAAAAAAATTGTTTCCCTTTCCCAAGATTAAAACAAACTGCGAAATTCTTCCTTTCGCCCATTTACACCTCTTGATCCAAGTTTTGCTTCTATACTCACCTCACTGTTTCCACCTTTTGCCTTGCTGCCTTACACACATACTTCCTTCCACCACCAACTCCCACCCACCCATATGGCTCAAAATTTAATTAAACTACCTTCTATTTTTTCCAAATTCTGAGAAAAAGTTCAACTAGAAATGTTTAATGCTTTGCACCGCCCACAAAATAAAAATGCTACATGACCTGCAGAGTATTTACAGCAAATTGATTTCCAGCATCTACACTGCTTTGCTATCAGAGCAAATTGAGCACTTCGAGCATTACCAAACAAACTTGCCATTTTTAAACATCAGTGAAAACTGACTGGAATGTTGTTTTATTTTAGGGGGATTGGGATGGATAAAGAGCTGAGAGAGTGGTTGCAAGGAAAGACCACACATGCTTATGACATGTAGATTTGCCACCACAAAAAGAGATCATTCATGTAGGTTAAATAGTTACAAAGTTTCACAAAATATATCTAAAGACCCTTAGCTGGATAGTGAAGAAATAAGTCGTGACCTTGACTGTACGTTCATTTGCAACGATTATAGGAATATGCTGCAAATTGTACCAACAGTTGTAAACTTTACCAACAGAAGAATTATATATTTCAATGCATGAACAGCATGTTTCAACTTCCAAAATATCAGATTTCAAAACTCAGTCGCTCATCTAGACTTCTTCTAAAAAAAGAAAGAGTAAGATTCCTCATTCCAATCAAATCTAGATAGTATTTAAACACTGGTGTAAGAGTCTTCACTAGCATAAAACTGACACATTGTGAGCAGAACAGGTGCAATTTACCTTACAGTTTGGATAACAAGTGTCTAATCAGGCTACTGATTTTTCAGCCAGCAATGGGAGTTCAAATAATATTTTACAATTATATCTAGCATAAGATGTACTAAAACTTTTGTGTGCGTAAATCATGTGTCAATTAATAGGAATACACTGACTAATGGAACAGGTATATAGAGCCTTTCCTACTGCACTGAATAATATAGAGGTGTCAAAGAATTTAACTTCAGTATATTTTCAGTGAATTACACCAAGTTACAGGACAAGCAACTCCCTCACTTTCTTTTCTTTAAGCCATTCCATTAGCTATGTTGTTATTTGCTTCAACAGTCACTACACTCCAAGATACTCCAGTGGCTATAAGAATGATTTGAGAAATCCTGAAGTTGTGAAAGGGTAACATAAATCCAAGTTCTTGAACTATGAATATATGCAATGATCATTTATACTGCATGCAAAATAACTTATTTCAATGTATGTAATACCACAACATGTAGGTACGAAAGCTATTTACTCATTTTGGGCGAAATAAGACAGTTGTCCTCTTTCAGTGCAACTTACTAAAAAAAAATGCGCAAGCACGTAGGGAATCAAACCAACTGGTCAAAATAAAGCAGCATTCACAATAAGAACTCAAATAACACAAGATTTAAAAACGTTTAATAATCACCCACCAAACCAGACTGCAGTATCCACAGAAGTATACACTCAGTGGAGACACTGCTTTCAACATCAAAAGACGTGTCAAAGCTGGTCTGATAACATCCACAAAGCAATCATGACAAATTTGGATTGTTGGCTCTTGATAGAAGAAGGTAAAACAAAGGGTAAATGACGACAATCATGGACAGGAAATCAAGCCAAATATTTTTAAAAGTGATTTAAATTGGTGCAAATGCTTCCTGTAGTCTATAAGCATTAGATTAATAAAACATCACATTTTTAATGGATATTTGTTCAGCATAGTGAATTAAAATTTAACTAGTCTAGATAGCATTTTCCTATTAACAATTAAGATTAAATATAAGAATGATGTTCAATTTACAATATAGTTGCCCATCGGAGACTCCATTTATCCAACTCTGAGGAACAAGTCATATTTCTCAGTGTAAATAGCTGCCAAATTGAACACTAAAAACATTAGAGATATGCAACAACATTTTTAACCTTGATATCTGGCTTCTTAAAACTTAGCTTTTCTCATTTATTAAATCTCATACTGACATTCTAACCTAGAAAATCTTATTTTTTTTTCTGATGCGACATCTCCCATCTATCAACTTAAACTTAAAAGGGAGTTATGATGTTAAAAAGCCTCGCAGGTCCATTTAACATTTTCCATGCCTACAAGCGTGTATCGAAGGGGTTACTAACAGCGTATGGTTTTACAGATTCAACAAAATGTAGTTTCAAGTAAACCAGCACTGGATAAGTTTGCCTTCAGAAACTGATAAACGTTGGTAGAGGAAATGAAATATTATTAATGTCAGCAAACACATATCAAGTATAGTGTTCACTCAAACAGGTTTGAATCCCAACTCAAGAACACCTTATTGAATCCTTACAAGTTTTCCAATTTCCACCTCAACACTCTAGGAGAGTGAGACTAGTACTGGATTGTGGGCAGTCATGTACCACAATCTCAGTCAGTATCTTAGAAAATAGAAAGACTGTCCAAATTCATTTTCTCAAGATCTTTCCAGACATCTTGCCTTAGCTGGATAGATTCAAACTAAAATACCAGTACTTAAAATTTAAATGCAAATCTTGTAACAAGGTCAAAACATCCATCTGCAGTATTTTACTGAATTTTATTTAATATTTCAGCCCTACTCTAAAATAGAAATTAGATCATCTTCAGACTTAATAGGAAAGAAAGTCCAGTCTTTAATGTTCCATTTCACAATTTGATTTAAACTGAAATTTAACTGTGATCCATGCGTAGATCAATGTCTAAACTATAGACGATCCAAGATGTAGAGAAGAAAGGTAAGATAGGTAAATTTAAGTGCCACTTTTTCTTCAAATGGTCACTCCTGCTAGTTACAATAGAAACTGCTAGATACATAATATGAACACTTTAAAGTTAGTTTACACGAAACAGTTCAAAATTTACCTAAAGTTTAAAATTGGACTTAAATATCAAGTTTCACAAAAATGAATCATAGTGGCAATTTAGTAACAGGGTATATTACTCAGCTTGAACAGAGTCTGGCATAAATGAAACCAAAAATAGCTAACATTACCTCTTGAAGTATATTGTGATGAGCTTCTCTGCAATCAGCCAAACATAGCAGGATGCCAAATCATGTTGTGTTACTGTTCGTGATTTCAAGTTTGAATTGCTATAAAATATAATCTAGAACCACTCCCTCATTACCTGACAAACAAGATAGCAACTGAACCTTAACACGTAGATCACGGAAAGCAACTTTTAAAAAAATTAAGTCTACGAAATCATTACGTGGGTGGGGGAGGAGAAGAGCTGGCGAAGGGAATGGGAACTTTGAACGTTTTGTCGGTTAACCTAGCTGCTACAAATATTTGGGTAAACCATGAGTTCAGAATGCATCCATGTAACAGGCCCCCTTTTTGGTCTAGTTGCCAGTGCCTGCGAAGCGGAGTCACCAGCCCGCGGTTAGGAGCCTGTACAACAGGCAGGCAGGAGCAGGAACACAGCAAAGTTTGAAGCCGCCACTCACCTTCCCGGCTCAGCCGCATCACCTCCCGGTTTTTCCCGCACTCCTTAAAAGTTTCTTCCAATTCGGTGCCTGTGTAACAATTGGACACATCAGTCAGTCACTGAGTTACACTTGCCTGCCTTGCCTGCGCCAAGTCGGCGCACAAACATCCCGGGCCCGCTCGTCATTTCGCCGCTAAAAGTCTTTTCTAAGGTTAAAGAGCGTTTTGGGCTCACCGTCCGCCCCGTGCTGTTTGGCGGCATCGATCCAGTGGGTCCAGGGCTGTCCCGCCAGCGCCTCCGGACTGGGTAGTCTCCTCTCCACAGTCGCCATTGCTGATCCTTCTTGCTGCCCGGCCGCACTTCGGGCCGCGCTGACGTCAGCCTCGGCCGTTTCCGCCATCTTTTCGCTACATTTTGGCAGGAATTCGCCCTCCCCTTTAACTGGAGTCCCCTCCCCTTTAACAGGAGGCGCTGCTGGGACTCTGCAACACCGGGGCAAGTTTTCTGTGGCCCCGCGGCCCCCCACCCCACTCTGCCCTTTAACACACTCAACCAATGCACCGTCTCCACAGCAGACAGTTCACGTTATAACCTGTAAAATGAATTTATTGCGTAAATACTTGGAGAGTTTTTATTTGTTTATTTTCGCGGAGAACAGCAGGTTGAAGCTCTTTCGAAAAGCTAGCAGAGGCTGAGTGGCCTCCTGCGTTGTGTCATTCTTTAAACTCATGCATATGTTAAACATCACCATGACTATGCTGGTCAGAATGTGCCTGTCCAGTTACAAATACCGGCTCTTGGTACTTTCCCAGTTTGTTCAGAAAGTGACAGCAGGGTAGTAGGGCTAGCTGAGATGTTCTTGTACTTATCCAGAGCAGACCAACGGGCTGAATGGCCTATTTTTACCGCAAGCATTCTGTGATGGTGCTGTTGTTGCCCCTCTTGCCATTTGCTTCAGCACCAACATATCACAGGCCGTGAAATGAGAAAAAAGCAAAAGGCACAAAAAACACTAACCTTGCTGTTGACGAATTCCCCCCCCCCCCCCCAAGAAAACTTTTAAAATTGCAGACGCCAATGTCAGAAGCAACAGATAATATTCATTCAGGACTGACATCAACCTGCTATCCAGACTAGGAATGGTGGATCCCGATGCAATATATAGACAGAACAACAATGAGCCACCAACAGAGGTGTCTGGCTTTGACAATCCTCGATAATAATGCAGAGCACTCTATAACATCTTCAAAGAGCTTGGTGATAAAGTCAGCTTCTCTGTTAATGCAGAACTGCCTGAAATATAATGGTGGCCATGAACGCACATGGATCACCCTACCCTCTAAAACCAGTCGTGGGGGCTATCTTGTTTCTCCAATTATCATCTCAGTCCATCGCATGGACAACTAAACTAGATATTCCAAGAGAAACTATTCCTGTTGTTGAAAATGTTGTAGTATTCTATAAATTTGCATCTGTATTCCTTCTCACCAGCTGTTCACAGCAGATTATAACTGCAAATGTGTATCGATTGAAAAAGCGTTTGGGATTGCAACTCAATGTTTTCTGGAAATTTATTGCATCATTGGTGTATTTACGTTTTTATTCCTTAAAATAAATGGGTACGACGAAAGTGGTTTAGATAGTCAGGAATGTACTTTTATGTGATTTTAAAAAAGGGCATATTCTCCAACCGAAGAATGGTGACGCACACTTTAATACTTTTAAAGGACAGATTATCATTATACCCACCCCCGATAACTGTGCTCTGCATCTACACTTGGTAGCAGGTGCTGACTTCTTTAGCACAAACATAGCAGCGTTGCACTTCCTAAAAGGAGGACGTCAGCTCCAATCACCTACGCTGTATCGCGCGTCACGGCTGGAGCTCCAGCCCAGTGAGGGAAGCTCCAAATCCAAAATACTCTTATCAGCAAAACAAACAGCTGGAGTGGTTGATGCTTCAAGTGGATAAGCTAGTTTGCAGATATTAACAGATATCTCCATTTCAGTTCTGAGGAAGTGTCACCGGACCCGAAACGTTAACTTTCATTACTCTTCACATTTGCTGCTAGAACTGCTGAGCTTTTCCAGCAGCTTCTGATTTTGTTTCTGATTTACAGCACCCGTAGTCCTTTTTATCTCCATTTAATGACTTGTAATGGAGTTTATAAAGTGGATAATTCCCATCTGCACGAAAATGCAACTTTTTGTGCCCCTGAATGAGATCAAAACGCATTGTTTCCCTCTGAAACATATTATAATAGGCTTCTATCATAAATAATATGTAGTAAGTTAATTATTTTTATATTCTTCAGTTTGTTATTTGTAGTTCTGTTCATATAGAAAGTGTATGTCTAGATCACTGATTTGAATCCTCTCCTGACTATTATTCACTGATTATTAGCTCAATTAAGTCCCAAAACTAAACTCCGTCATTGTGGTGTTATCAACATGATATAATCGAGATAAAATAATATAATCTTAAAATTATTGTCATAATTAAATTCTTTGCAACTGAAGCCATTAATGGAGCTATTTCAGATGAGGATCTTTCCCTGAGCATTTATCTGAAAAATGCATCCATCCCAAAAGAAATTAGGAACAGGTTAAGAAATGCATGAAAGGTACAACTCTAACTAGGAGACTAATCAGACTATTTAAATTCACTTTT
This sequence comes from Chiloscyllium punctatum, assembly GCF_047496795.1. Lineage (NCBI taxonomy): Eukaryota > Metazoa > Chordata > Chondrichthyes > Orectolobiformes > Hemiscylliidae > Chiloscyllium > Chiloscyllium punctatum. The sequence continues at coordinate 42,385,687 of NC_092750.1, read as the reverse complement.
GATTTATAGTGCCTTCTTTTCAAGAAAGGCATTGAGAAAGATGTCAAGACAGGGCTCCTCCTGGAATATTCCTTCAGGTATTTGTGGAGAATCTGATGGAGTGAGAGAGAAAAGGTCATCTCATTTGAAGATGCCCTGATGTTGCACACATTCCACCTCCCCTCTTTTTTCTCACCTTGCCTTTTATTCTCCATTCTTTCCCCTTTTTGTGCCCCAGCCCTCTTACTGTGTTATACCCACTCCTTTTAAAATATACAACACATTTTAGCTCCTTATCTAATATCTTCTTCCTTTCAACTCTTCTGCTGGACCTCTTTGTTACTTAATTTTCCTATCACGTTCTCAATTTACCCTTTCTCTGTGCTCCACATCAACAAAATGCCTCGTCTGAAAATACATCTCCCTTGAAGAATTTCTCCTCTTCTCCTTCTTCCAAGGATGCCTACCCTGAAAAAGTTCTCATCCTTGTGAGAAGATTTGTAGCTCGGGTGCTCATTGTTGTGGTTCTGTTCGCTGAACTGGGAATTTGTGTTGCAGACGTTTCGTCCCCTGTCTAGGTGACATCCTCAGCGCTTCTGTGATGTTTCCTCCGGCATTTATAGTGGTTTGTCTCTGCCACTTTCGGTTGTCAGTTCCAGCTGTCCGCTGCAGTAGCCGGTATATTGGGTCCAGGTCGATGTGTTTGTTGATAGAATCTGTGGATGAGTGCCATGCCTCTAGGAATTCCCTGGCTGTTCTCTGTTTACCTTGTCCTATAATAGTAATGTTGTCCCAGTCAAACTCATGTTGCGTGTCCTCTGCGAGTGTGGCTACTAAGGATAGCTGTTCGTGTCATTACTGTAAATTCGACCCAAGCTCTGGGTCAGATATGTAGATGACACCTTTATAATCATTAAAAACACAGAAATAGAAAACTCACACCGGACCATCAACAGGAATCAGAGTCACTAGAGAGGAAGAAAAGGACAATCAACTCCCATTCCTAGACGTGATGGTACAGAGAACACCGAACGGAGAATTCACCACAAAGGTTTACAGGAAAGACACACACACACAGACCAAGTCCTGAACTATGAAAGCAACCACCCCAACACACACGAAAGAAGTTGCATCAAGACACTGTTCAAAAGGGCCACAACACACTGCAGTGCACCAGAACTACAAAAAGAAGAAGAACACCTCTACAATGTATTCACCAAAAACGGATACCCCCGCAATTTCATCAACAGATGCCTAAGGGAAAGACAGGAATGAGGACATGCCACAACCCAAAGGACTAGCCACATTACCATGCATCAAGAACATTTCTGAACTGACAGCCAGACTACTACAACCACTAGGACTCACAACAGCACACAAACCAACAGCCACTCTCAGACAACAACAAATCACCAGAACAAAGGACCCCATACCCAGCATGAGCAAAACCAACGTAGAGTACAATATCCCATGCAAGGACTGCACAAAACACTACATAGGACAAACAGGAAGACAGCTAACGATCCGCATCCATGAACACCAACTAGCCACAAAACAACACGACCAACTATCCTTATTAGCCACACTCGCAGATGACAAGCAACATGAGTTTGACTGAGACAGCACTACTATTAAAAGACAAGCCAAACAGAGAACAGCCAGGGAATTCCTAGAGGCATGGCACTCATCCACAGATTCTATCAACAAACACATCGACCTGGACCCAATATACCGGCCACTGCAGCAGACAGCTGGAACTGACAACCGGAAGTGGCAGAGACAAACTACTACAAATGCCGGAGGAAACATCACAGAAGCGCTTCACAGGAGGCTCCCAAGCACTGAGGATGTCGCGTAGAAAGGAGATGAAATGTCTGCAACACAAATTCCCAGCTCAGCGAACAGAAGCACAACAGTTCTCATCCTCTCCCTCTTCTAAATATGCCTACCTTGAAGAAGTTCTCCTCCTCTCCCTCTTCCAAGTATGCCTACTTTGATGAATTTCTCCTCTCACAGCATCTGTGTGGATTTCACCAGTTTCCTCATTTCCCCTCCCCCCCACCCCAGCTTATCCCAGTTCCAATCTTCCAACACGGCCCCACCCTCATGTCCTGTCCTACCTGTCCATCGTCCTTCCCAGCTATCCACTCCACCCTCCTCTCCGACTCACCATTACCCCCACCTCCATCTACCTATCGCACTCTCAGCTACCTTCCCCCCCAGCCCCACCTCCCTCCCCTCATTTATCTCTCAGCCCCTCAGCTCACAGCCTTGTTCTTGATGAAGGGCTCCTGTCGATTCTCCTGCTACTTGGATGCTGCCTGACCTGATGTGCTTTTCCAGTACCCCACTCTCGACACTGATCAATCCAGCATCTGCAGTCCTCATTTTCTCCTGAAAATACATCACAGCAATATAGCTTCTCCTTAACTCAGAGGACCATTATGGCTTAGTTATTAAGTGTATTCAAGTCAGAGATCAGTATGTCCTTTGTGTTTCTAATAATCTATGGATATTGCAGGAAAATGGAATTGAGGTAGAAAAGCTCTGATCTAGTTGCATGATGGAGAAGGCTCAGGGGGCCAAATGGCCTACTCCTATTCCTCTTTCCTTCTCATTGCATAGATGATCAGAGAAAGGTAATGGAAATAGAAGCATGTTAGAATATGTGATTTCAAAATATAAATGAGTTAGTTCTGCAAAAATAGTATAATTATCTTCACATAATTATCTTCACCCTGCTTCACATAACATGACATTTGTTTTAGTTAGTGTGTTATACAATGATGTATTAATTAATAATGGAAATAAAATGAATTATATATGGAAAATGTTTAGTTTGTAGATCACAGCATTCCATTTAAAATGATTGTCTTTAAGATGTTATTATGTTTAGATTTACCTGTAATACCTGGTACACCTGCAAATTTAACTGCGATAGACCTTTGCATTGTTAATGTTAATTTAACTCATAGTTAGAATATCTAATAGGCTTAACATCCTAACTTCTAAAATTATAATCAACATTTAAAATTGAACCTTGCGCATTCAGAGATTGGTCACACTTCCCAACATTCATTGATTTCCAAGCCTTTGGACAGTTCTTGGCGGAAATTCTGATTTCCCCTTGTAAAAGTGATTCCCAACAACTTCTTCCCTTCTTTGACTATTTCATATCTTCATTATGAAGCACTTATTGCCCCTTTTGAGCTATCGTTGGTAAACTATACCTGATTCTCCTGGAACAGCCTTTAGGTGCTGAATAGCCAAATCCTGTTCCTAGGTTCTTCAAGGTCCTGCAAGCCACTTCATGAGCTTAATTAGCTTAACTTTGTTGCTAGTATAGCTATTAGCACACTCAAGAAAACAAAAGGAATATATTCAAGCCTTGTTCCTATTTGGAACAAACCAGTAACTTGGGGAGCCTATTTCTCCTCATTACTTTCTTATGGCAACACCTAGGCTAGTCAGCATTCTTTTCTCCTATCATTCAAATTGTTAATACAAACAAAACAGAAATTGCTGGAAAAGCTCAGCAGATCTGATAATATCTGTGGAGAGAAATCAGTGTTAGTGTGTTGAGTCCAGTGAATTGTTAGCAGCTGGGGAAATGTTGGTTTTTATGTTGGTGTAACATCTGTCCATTTACTTCCTTTCTCCTCAGTATCTAAGGACCCAAACATACCCTTCAAACTAAGGGTTAAAAGCTAACATTTTCCAAGCTTCCTACTGGACACTATATGTTAGCTGATTTCTTTTCACATGATACTGCCAGACCTGCTGAGCTTTTCCAGGAATTTCTGTTTTTGATTCTGATTTCCAGCATCTACAGTTTTTCAGTGTAAATTGTTATGATTGTTTGGAATTTCTCATTCTTGTCATAGAGTCATAGAGATGTACAGCATGGAGAAGACCCTTTGGTCCAACCTGTCCATGCCGACCAGATCTAATCCCACCTGCCAGCACCCGGACCATATCCCTCCAAACCCTTCCTATTCATATACCCATCCAAATGCCTCTTAAATGTTGCAATTGTACCAGCCTCCACCACATCCTCTGGCGGCTCATTCCATACACGTACCACCCTCTGCATGAAAAGGTTGCTCCTTAGGTCTCTATAATATCTTTCCCCTCTCACCCTAAATCTATGCCCTCTAGTTCTGGACTCCCCAATCCCAGGGAAAAGACTTTGTCTACTTATCCTATCCATGGCCCTCATAATTTTGTAAACCTCTATAAGGTCACCTCTCAGCCTCCGACGCTCCAGGGAAAACAGCCCCAGCCTGTTCAGCCTCTCCCTATAGCTCAGATCCCCCAACCCTGGCAACATCCTTATGAATCTTTTCTGAACCCTTTCAAGTTTCACAACATCTTTCCGATAGGAAGGAGACCAGAAATGCACGCAATATTCCAACAGTGACCTAACCACTGTCCTGTACAGCCGCAACATGACCTCCCAACTACTGTACTCAATACTCTGACCAATAAAGGAAAGCATACCAAACGCCTTCTTCACTATCCTATCTACCTGCGATTCCACTTTCAAGGAGCTATGAATCTGCACTCCAAGGTGTCTTTGTTCAGCAATACTCCCTAGGACTGTGTTTGTCCTGAGCAATGCAACACAATTTAAAAAGCCTCTTTTCAACAATATTCAAGATCTATACAACCAACGAACTATTTATAAATCTACCACTCCCAATCACATGATACTACATATTATTTTCCTGCAAAATATTTCCTTATCACATGTTCCAAAAATGGGTTGCAAAAATTTCAGAATGTCCCAACTAATTACAACTAATAAAGTAATTTTGAAGTGCACACTTTCTTTACATCAGCCTAACCAGTCTGAAAAATCTTTACTTGTACAGTATTCCTTCAGTGCTGTACTAGATTGTCCAACATAGAAATTGTATGTAGTTCTTGAATCCATTCCATTTTAATTCAGAGACAACAATTCAGAGTAAAGTGTCAGCACAAAATGATAGTTGATATGTTTAGACTGTAATGCAAATAGGCAACATTTGGATGGGAGCTAGCAAACCTGGCATCATAACAGTCTATGGCCAGAATCTGAAATTGTTGGAGAAACTCAACTGTTCTGGCAGCATATGTGGAGAGAAAGCAGAGTTAATGTTTCAGATCAGTTCTGAAGAAGGGTCACTTAACCTGAAATGTCAACTCTACGTTCTCCCTATTCTCTCCATAGATGCTGCCAAACCTGCTGAGTTTCTCCAGAAATTTCTATTTCTGTTTCAGATTTCCAGCATCCATATTTGTTTGATTTTTTTGAATGCCAGAAGCTTCAGTTTTTTTGAGTGTCTTGCTTACTTCCTGACAGGCAGCAGGACACCTAAGGTGGATTTTCAGGGCAGTGGTATTTTCCTTCAGGAGAGCAGCGGTTGTGCTTTCTCTGAAATCAAATCCCCCAGGACGGAGGCCTCACCCAGTAAGAGCTGCTAGGCAATTAGAGACTCTTAAAATCAGCAGTGCCACCGAAAAAGTTGTGCCTACTGCCTGAAGGACAACCAGGATATAAACTGATCAAGGTGCCAGGTAAGTGTTTTTTTGGGTTATGGGGTGTTCTGGATTTAGGAGATATGGGAAGAAAGATGGCATGGGGAAGCAGTGGCAAATGTTTGACTCTCAGCAGCCAATCCCAGCCCTATGTCTGATTCCTCATTCATGCAGGAGAAAGTGAGGACTGCAGACGCTGGAGATCAGAGCCGAAAATGTGTTGCTAGAAAAGCGCAGCAGGTCAGGCAGCATCCAAGGAGCAGGAGAATCGACGTTTCGGGCATGAGCTGAAGAAGGGCTCATGCCCGAAACGTCGATTCTCCTGCTCCTTGGATACTTCCTGACCTGCTGCGCTTTTCCAGCAACACATTTTCGGCTCCTCATTCACGCAGTTTAGTATATATCAAGCAAAATCCCATCAATGCTCAGCACACTCTCTCCCCATTTCCACATAATGGAAAGATGACCTGCCATTCTGGTTTTGTCAATTGGGTAGGCTGACTCTTCTTTTGTCCTGCTTGGAGGCTGAGATAATTGAAGCCTAAGGGGGAACAAGCTCTTTAAATCTGTCATTAGTTGACCAATTAAGAGTCTCAATTGGTGGAAAAGTGGAAAGCTGGAGTTTGGGCCTTACCCAGAACATAACTTTGGTAGAGATGGGAAGCCAATGAGGTTCTTGGAGGCCAGCAAAGTTCTGGGATGTCACCACTCTACCTCTCCATTAAGTTGCCTTCTGGCCTCCAGACCCACTGACTTCAAGATCAAAAGATTTCAATGCCTTTGCAAGTAGAACAGAAATTTGGCAAAATAAGTTACGTAGTAAAATAACTAACAATCTCAGGGTCTAGATAGATATCCAGGAATTGCTCAAAATGTTATATTTGCAATGGGTGCAGCTCTTTGTGTGTTTGTGGAAAGTGTTTTTCACCAAACTATTATTCTCTGAAACATCCACAAGATAGAAAAATGCAATATTGTTATAAAACAAAATGTAATCACTAAATCCTACACATATTCAGATATATTACACAACTTACTGAATTAGCCTGTGTTAATTCACCTGTTAGAAAAAAAAACTACATACAAATAAAAGTGTTATGGTTTGAGGGGTTGTGATTGAGGAGTGAGCATATGTTAATGTTTGTATCCTGGTCCTGTGATATTTTAAAGTATATATGGCTTCATTCAATCTCTAAAGTGACAAATCAGTTTCCACTCAGTTTTCATTAATATTTTATATAATTCCTAATCCTAGCATCACACTTGCTTTGAAAAGCTTGATCCATAAAATGTTAGCTAATACAGCCATAAAATTATCTTTCTCATAATGCTCCATATAATGAAAGTTGGAATCCATCTGCTGCAAAATTTTTCAGAGATATTTTACAAGTCTAATGGCTTCTGAGTAAAATATTGTATTTGTTGTTAGATTTTATCTAATCACCACAGGGATAAAAGAAAACAGTTAGTCATTATATTATTGCATTTACTTTATATCATCAAAACATGAAGATCATTAAAGCCCTATTAATTACACGTTTTTATTGTAGTAGATAAATTAAAATATATTGCATAATGAAAGTAAATGTTGATATTAGTATCAAAGTGTTTGCATGAAGATAACTAATCATATTTTTATTACAAAACCATGTACCTACAAAAGATTCTTCAAAATGAAAATGTTGAAACAAAGTGCTACAATTCAAGGTTATGTAACTACTTTAGTAAATCCTCTACTTTCAGTGTAGTTTTAGCCATATCAGTCAACCAAATGCAGGTTCATTTGAAAACATATTATGAAGTACAAAAGTACTTAAACTGCATTTAAATTGGGGTTTTAGCAGTCACTACTGCAGATGCACAAACTCTATTTGGAACTATTAAAATTGCATTTCTATGCCGATGAAAACATAGTTAATTTGAAAGTAATGACTTCTTGTTTGTGGCTTTGCTCTTGTGAGTAAGAAGGATGAGAATGGCAAGTTTTAGGAATTGTGAAATATACCAAAGCATTTTCTATATGTATTAAGAGCAAGAGGGTAGCTAGGGAAAGGATCGGCCCTGTTATGGACCAGACCAACCTCCTGAAAACTTTTCAAGGAGATAGCCTAGTTCCTAAATTTTTCTTATTTTAAAGGCAAGTGCTGGTGTTGCATTTGGATGTAATTCAATTGGTCAAGCTAACTTGAAGCATACAAGGGCTTGAAGCAAAGCATACTTTATTCATACACTATAGTTAAAATACAGTCAAGATAAAAACCAAAGAAAAGAATTGGCTTAACTGTAACTCTATTAAATTACTTAACAAACTCGTAAGCTACTGATTAATCATTCCAATGTAGAAACATCTGATAAGCACACCTTTGGCAAAGGCAAATTCAGTAACGTAGATTGTCTCACATGCAATTCTAGCAGCAGGAAGAGAACCCTAGCTTCTCAGTTGTAATTAGCGTGGGACATGTATCCGCTTTCACAACTTCAACAGCTACTGAAAACTAAAACTAAAATCCCTTTCTCTGTGGGAAGTTGACACACCCATTCAGGCTGCTTCTATTGTTCCAACTTTCAAAAAAACAAACTAAGGCCTCACAAGCTGCTTACTTAGTTGGTTTTGAGCAGACCACTTGATATCTCTGTCTCAACCTCTCTTCACAAAAAAAGCCAGCACAAAATATACTACAGCCATAGTGTCATCACAGTCCACTCAAGGCCCAAGGAAGGAATTTATGTATGGAGCCAGAGGAAATGGGTAAGGTCCTTACTGAGTACTTTGCAATGGTATTTACAAAGGAGAAGGACATAGATAATGGCAAATTAGGGAGGGATATGATGATGTTCTAGGGCATGTCGATATTAAGAAGAGGAATGTGTTCGGTGTCATGAAAAATCTTCAGGTAGAAAACTCCTCAGGATCTGATGGGATCTATCCCTGGATACTGAAGGAGGCAAGGGAGAAGATTGCTTTGTTCCTGACAGAGATCTTTGTATCTTCCTTAGCCACAGGCATATCCCCAAAAGACAATATTGTTCATTTGGTTAAGAAGGGCAGCAGGAATAATCCAGGAAATTACAGCCCAGTGAGCCTTACATCAGTGGTAGGGAAATTATTGGAGAAATTTCTTAGGGACAGGATTTACTTGCATTTGGAAAAGAATAAACTTATTAGGGATAGTCAGCATGGCTTTATGCAGGGGAGATCTTGTCACAAATTTGATCAAGTTTTTTGAGGAAGATGATTAATGAAGTAGCGCAGTGGAATATGTATGCATAGATTTTACTAAAGCATTTAACAAGTTCACTCATGATAGGCTGGTTCAGAAGATTAAGTGCCATGGGATCCATGGTGAATTGTTAATTTGGATACAAAACTGACTAGGTTATAGAAGACAAAGTGTAATTGTAGAGGGGTATTTTTCTGTCTGGAGGTCTGTGACTAGTGGTGTTCTGCAAGGATCAATGCTGGGGCCTCTGTTGTTTGTAATATATAAATAATGTGGATGAGAATGCAGGTGGTCTGATTAGTAAGTTTTCAGATGACACAAATATTGGTGGAGTTGTGGATAGTGAGGAAGATTGTCAAGGATACAGCAGGATATAGATCAGTTGGAAAGTTGGGTAGAGAAGAAACCGATGGCGTTTAGTCTAGACAAGTGTAAGATGATGTGTTTTGGGAATAAACTATATAGTAAATGGAAGGAATATTGATATACAGAGAGATCTTGGGGTGCGAGTCCATAGCTCCTTGGAAGTGGTAACACAGGTGGATAAGCTCGTAAAGAAAGTCTAAGACATGCTTTCTTTCATTGGTTGGAGTATCCAGTATAAAAGTTGGCAAATCATGTTACAGCTGTATAAGACTTGAGTTAGGCCTCATTTGGAGTGTTGTGTGCAGTTCTGATTGCTGCACTATAGGAAGTATGTGGAGGCCTTTGAGAGTGTGCAAAAGAGGTTTTCCAGGATATTATCTGGATTGGAGTATATTCGCTATAAGGAGAAGTTGGATAAACTTAGATTGTTTTCACTAGAGCATCGGAGACCAAGGGGGCAATCTGATTGGCGTATATAAAGTTATGAGAGGCATGGATAGGGTGGATAGTCGGAGTCTTTTTCCCAGTGTGAAAAGATTAAATACTAGGGGGGCATAGGTTTAAGGTGAAAGGAGGAAAGTTTAAAGGAAAAGTGCAAAGCAATTTTGTCTTGCACAGAGGGTACAGACAGCTGGAACATGCTGCTGGGGAGGAGATAGAAGCAATCTATAGTCTCTTTTCATGTAAATAATATTTTGTTTTTCTTATCTCCCTATCAAAGTGGATAACCTCATCAGTTTCCACATTTCACTTTATCTGCAAAATCTTTGCCACTCAATGAAACTACCTATATCCCTTCGCAGACTTCATGTCTTCCTCCATATATATCGACGACATATCAAAGCTGATAGTCTCAGTAGAATATTTAAGTGATAATAGACTGCCAGACATAGAGGTATTCTGATGAGATATTAAGCCAAATTGATTTTCCACCCATCTTTGTTGTCAACAAGTTTGGCTACAATATATATGGTCCCTTCACTAAGTCATCAATATAGATTATGGCATCCAATAGTTACAATCTGACAACCCTAAAATGAACCATTTATTCTGAGCCTCTGTTTCCAAGCTATTGCATTGTCTCCAATGACTTGGCGTCTTGTACCTTTTTTTGTGGCAACATATTGAATGTCTTTTGGAAATCCAAATATAACATTTTGATTGGTTTCCCCTTATCTACCCTACTCATTATATGCTCAATTGCAACATTTAAGAGGCATTTGGATGGGTATATGAATAGGAAGGGTTTGGAGGGATATGGGCCGGGTGCTGGCAGGTGGGACTAGAATGGGTTAGGATATCTGGTCAGCATGGACAGGTTGGACCGAAGGGTCTATTTTCATGCTGTACATCTCTGTGACTCTATGACTCCAATAAAATTCTCAAACATTATTTCCCTTTCGTAAAACTATGTTGAATCTGTTTGATTCTACTAGGATTTTTGAAATATGCTACTCCTTTACCAATGCATTCCAGCATTTACCAATGACAGAATTAAGCAAATTAAGCAATCATTTCCTGAATTCTGTCTCCCTCCTTTTCTGAATCGGAGTTTTAACACTATGCAGATTTTCAATCTGCTAGGATCCTTGAAGAAAACTGAAGCATTTTGGAGGATTTTTAAAAATGCACTCAGGCTCTCTACATCATTTTTTAAGATCCTAGGATATATGACATCAGGTCCAGAGGGCCTGTCCGCCTTTACACCCATAGATTTGTCCTGTACTAATTTTCTACAGATTATTACTGAAACATTGATATATGGGTCACAGAAGGAAGTGGCTATTTATGTCTGTGTTGCTCTCTGCAAGAGCATCTCAACTAGTCTCACTCTCCTGTCCTTTCTCTGTTGGCTTTTCAGATTAATACCCATTTCTCTTCTGAACATCATAGTTGAATTTGACGTGAGCACACTCTTAGTCAAAGCATTGTTCAAAGTAAATTTTCTGTATCCGTTGCACCCGGTGTGGCCTCCTCTGCATTGGGGAGACAGGCCGCCTACGTGCGGAACGTTTCAGGGAACACCTCTGGGACACCCGCACCAACCAACCCAACCGCCCGTGGCTGAACTCTTTAACTCCCCCTCCCACTCCGCCAAGGACATGCAGGTCCTTGGCCTCCTCCATCGTCAGACCCTGACCACACGACACCTGGAGGAAGGTGTCTTCCGCCGAGGAACCCTCCAACCACATGGGGTGAATGTAGATTTCTCCAGCTTCCTCATTTCCCCTCCCCCCCACCTTATCTCAGTCCCAACCCCTGGATTCATCACTGCCCTCTTGACCTGCAATCTTCTTCCCGACGTCTCCGCCCCCACCCCCTCTCCGGCCTATCACCCTCACCCTCACCTCCTTCCACCTATCGTATTCCCAGCGTCCCTCCCCCAAATTCCCTCCCCCCTACCCTTTATCTCAGCCCGCTTGGCACACCAGCCTCATTCCTGAAGAAGGGCTTATGCTCAAAACTTCAATTCTCCTGCTTCTCGGATGCTGCCTGGCCTGCTGTGTTTTTCCAACACCACATTTTTCAACTCCGGCTCCATTCTTATCCCATTTGAAGCTGGATCTCCCCAGTAAATTATTCTTATTTATTTTCTCCCATCAGCCTAAAGTTTCTGATACAATGATCATTGTTTCCTAATTGTTCCTCCACTGCCATTTCGTTTAGTTGGCTCAATTCAATTCCAATAACCAGGAAGGGGACCGAAGCTGCTGTTGTTGACACTCTGGGAAGGAGACTGATGCCGTGAGAAAGGAAGAGAAAGAAAAAAAGAACAAAAGTAAAATAAAGAGAGTGAAAAAAAGAAAAAAAGAAAAAAGAGATGTGGATGGAAGCCCTGGAGGCAGGACTCAGTCACGAATGCTCCTACTCCACAGCTTCGATGGATACCTTGTATGACTTGGGTGAGGCAAGATTTAATATCCTGGGATCTTGAAGGAGATAAACCTATTATCCAGACTTCCTCATATCCTTTGTAAAAAAGGTTTTTGTTTACCATTTCCACCTGTTGACCCACTCAGAAAGAGATGATGGTGACAGCTATCTACCGAACAACATGTTGGCAATGGTTGGCATCACATATTCATACAATGAAAGCCTTCTCTTCAATTTATTCATGGATGGCAAGATGACTCAGTGGTTCGCACTGCTGCCTTACAGCACCAGGGTACTAGGTTCGATTTCACCCTCAGACAACTGTGTGCAATTTGCACATTCTCCCCTATTCTGAATGGGTTTCCTCCACGTACTCCGATTTCCTCCCACACTCCATAGATGTGCAGTTTAGTGGATTGGCCATGCTAAATTGACTGCAGTGTCCAGAGGTGTGCAGGCTAGGTGGGTTAGCCATGGGAAATGTAGAGTTACAGAGATAGAGTGGTTGGGGTGGGGTGACGCACTTCAGAAGGTTGGTGTGGTCTTCCAAATGGTCTGCTTCCACCCTCTAGGAATTCTATGATTTAATAGGTAAACCATTCAGTGACATCCTCTGTTTGTGGAATGCAACAAATGAAACATGAAGAACAGCTCCAATGGTAGTTGTGACGGTTCAGGTCAGGCTATTACCACATATTCTTCAGCCTTCAAAGATCTATCCTGCTGGCATCATAATCATTTACACTGCATCATCCTGAAGCCATTACATGGATTGTTAACACTGACATAGAACTATAGCTCCTCATCAAACTATAACTGCTTCCCCAATTGTACAAAAGAAAATGGTTCTGTTCTATTTCATACAATGTGAGCTGAGATGGTGAAAATTTTTACGTTTTGTTCAGAAGAGCTGATTTCATTTCACCTCAATAAAGTGTAACATAATACAAGGATAAGCCAATAATCAGGTGGGTATAGATGGAAATATCTCTGCCTAAGTACATTTTGTGCTCTTTGTGGCTCAAGTTCTGGACTTGCTTTTAGACACCCTGGAGCATTGTCTCTTGACATTAACAATGTTTATACAATCATGAGAGGTGTGGATAGGGTAAATAGACAAGGTCTTTTCCCTGGGGTGGGTGAGTCTAAAATTAGAGGGCATAGGTTTAAGGTGAGAGGGGAAAGATTTAAAAGAGACCTAAGGGGCAACTTTTTATGCAGAAGGTGGAGTGTATGGAATGAGCTACCAGAGGAGGTGGTGCAGGCTGGTACAGTTACAAGATATCTGGCTGGGTATATGAATAGGAAAGGTTCAGAGGGATATGGGCCAACTGCTGGCAAATGGTACTAGATTTATTTAGGATATTTGGTTGGCATGGACAATTTGAACCGAAGGCTCTGTTTCTGTGCTGTACACCTCTATTACTATATGACATTCATGTGTCAGGTTGCTGGCAGTCCCCACCTCCCATAACATTTGCTTTTATACTCATGCACACTTTGACTTTTTCGGTAATAGTTTAGTGTCCAGAGTGGAGGTCGGGAGAATCGAGTGGCGAGCTGGACTCTCCAGTTATTATCCTGGATTTACAGTTTGGGAATTGTCACCATCTAGTTTCTATCTGGCAGGTGGGAGAATGAAAAACTATGTTTCAATGAGGCAAAATGATGTAATAACGAGGATGTTAATGCATGCTAACACATGCAAATAACCCTCTTGCTGCTCACTAGTGAGAATCTTGTTTTGTTATTCAACACATGGTTGAAAAATAGGAACTTTGCCCATGGCAGGAATCCCCTTTCTGCCGATCTGACATGATTCTTTCAACCATCCTACCAATGCTCTTGTCTAAACTACCTTCTTGATAATTATTAGGGATAGGCCAAAAATCCTGGCCTAACCAACAACACCCTCTCCCATGAATGAATTAGGAAACTATCCACTTTTTAACCATTAAACCACTTGCCCAATGAGGTCTCTCTCTCTCCATCTTGGTTTCCCAGAAGAGAAATAATCAAATTATTTTCAAACTCTTTAGAAGTGTTTACACAGTCCAAGCTTATAATTTAAACTTCTATAAACTTGAGTACCGGCTTTATTTACTTTAACACTGAACAGTGGCTCAGTGGTTAGCACTGCTGCTTCGCGGAAATTCAGGTTCGATTTCAGCCTCAGGTGACTGTCTGTGTGAAGTTTGCATATTCTCTTTGTGTCTGTGTTGGTTTCCTCTGAGTGTTCTGGTTTCCTCCCAAGGTCCAAAGATGTGCAGGTTAGGTGAATTGGCCATGCTAAATTGCCCATAGTGGTCAGGGGTGTGTAAGTTAGGTGCAATAGTCAGAGGAAATATAGGACAGGGGAATGGGTCTGGTTGGGTTACCCTTGAGAGAGTGTGGATTTGTTAGGCCAAATGGCCCGTTTCCACACTGTAGGGATTCTATGATTCAAATCATCTTTGGTCACAGAAGCAACTTCCAACCACCCTTTTCCTTGCTTTTGAACATATTGTTTGGTGCTTTGTGCCTTATTGTTGTTGGTGCAACACTGATGTGAGGCTTAGATGTTAATTTTGTAACGTCTGAATATGTTCAGATTGTTTAATTAAACACTCTGTAAATAGCTGAGGATATATAATTTCTGGTTATTACTTTCCTGCAAATGCCGTTGAGCTTTAAAAAAGCTTTCTTTGCATTCAAGCCTCAATCTCCAAGTTCAGAAGTGACGCTTTACCACTATGGCAGCAATCACAACATTAATGTCGGAAGGTGTGATAAGTATTCTGTTGGGAACAAGCAAGCTGTGCTGCATAACATTCTGCAATTGTCACTTACTCTACAGTTGATTACTGCGCTGTATGTACATCCAAGATGACACTGCATTTGGGAATAGAGGACACTTGAACCCAGCCACCAAAGCAGCATATTTTGGGTCTGCTCCACTGTTTGTGTCTTTGCTCGATGGATTTATAAGTATCTTTTGTGTATTAACGCAGGAAGACAGACTGGAAAGCAGCATCATTTATTGAAAAATATCAGGATAGAACCATTACTTGTGTTGTACATAGGCTAGTCCAAGTCCAAGGCAGACAATTCTGCAGACACATACCTGAATCTGCTTTTTAATAGAATTAACCTATTTTACAAATCTACTGGTTCAGAGATGTCATTCCACATTTCTGGAGCAGATGGGACTTGAACCTGAGCCTCCTTGTCTTAGGATAGGGAAACTACCACTGCACCACAAGACGATCTCTGGGCCTACTTTTTTTTTGTTCTCTTTCCTTTTTTATTTTTTGTAGAGACATTATTCCACACCTCTGGGGCAGGTGGGACTTGAACCCGGGCCTCCTGGCTCAGAGGTGGGGACTCTACCACTGCACCACAAGAGCCCAAGGGTTTGCTGTTTTAAGAAAAATTAACTTATTTTCCTAATCAACCTGCTCAGATGTTATTATACACCCCTGGAGCAAGTGGGGCTTGAACTCAGACCTCCTGGTTCTGGGGTATTGACTCTACCTCTGCATCACAAAAGGGCTTGGGTCTGCTTTATAAAAGGCTCGAGTGATGAGTTACAGCTGTGCAAGCCATTGTCAGTTATAAAGATAACTCAAACTTAACAAGTTGATGGAGAGGTGGAGGTCATATTGAAACATTAAGAGGCTATGACTTATTGATTTTTCTTCTGTTGGTTGTTATGGTAAAAAGAAAGGTATGGATAGATGATTATAAGATTCAGATAAGTAATTAGTTAGTTTGAAGCGGTATGATGCCACCAGTATGCTTTCAATTCCTATCACCACCAGCTGAAGTCACCATGAAGGACTTGCTCAACCTCTCCCCCTGCCTGATGTATGGTGGCCCTAAGGTTAAATCACCACCAGCACCCTCTCTAATGAGAAAGCAGTCCTGTGGTCTGGTAAGACTTCAGTGACTTGACTAGCTTATGCAGTCATAATGTCATGATGGATATTAGACATGATAGAAGAACTAAATCGACAGGACAAGATAGATTTCATGAATAACCTGCTGCTGGTGCCTTCCAGAGTGGTTTACAACACAGAAGATTGCACTTGGCCTATAATGTTGGTGCTTTGCTTTAATAGTCCATAACTAAACCTTCTGTTCTCAATTTTCCAATTGTCATGCATCTTCTGCTTGAAATATTTTTCATATTTTTCTGTGAAAACATTAATATTCATGGTCCTCAATGATTCCTTCTAGCAATGTATTATATACTTTAACAACCTTCTGTTAATTGTTTCACATTCCAAGTAGCAATTTTTAAATTTAATACCCATAACCAGAAAAAAATATTGTTTTCCTGTTTCTATCAAAATTCTTGGTTTCATTAAATAACATTCCAAATCTCTTGAAATTTTCTCAGTTCCAATGTGAATAATGTTTGTTGTTACAGATATTATTTATGTGTTCTTTTACTGCTCATAATCGTTATGTTTTTTATGGAAGTAAGTGTAACTTTTCTTCCCCTTGGAACATAATTAAACTAAATTTGAAACCTCTCAATTAAGTAATTCAGCACCAAGCTTATTCAAGCTTAAAACTAAGGATTGTTTATTCTCACATATTTTGAACTAAATCTAACAGCTCACACACTCATTTTCAGTAACCCACAAAGATTTAGGGCAGGACCTCCAGTTCCGAGTAGATTCCAACATTTTCCCTCTCCATGCTAGTGAAAATAGGAGCCATTGTATTTCAACCCACTGTAATGCCAAAACATGGCTATGATGCAAAATAGCTTCTAAAATTTATTACAGTATGATAACTCTCAGCTATTCAACATTTTAAATTTTTTTCCCTACAATTTGTTACAAACTCCTAGACATTGAATATAATAGAACATTGTTACAAAATACTTCCATTCTCGTACAAATCTGATACATGCCTGTTTTCGTAATTGGAAAGTAGTAGTGAAGATAATAGAAAATTAAAACTACAGGAAACATATTAGCCACGTGGATCGTTGGATAATGAAGTGGATAAATGCAAATTTTGCGACTCAATTCAGAGCAGATTTTGGCATAAATACCTTACTTTTATTCCTCGTTTTATTTGTGTGAAAACAGATATTCTAAACAAAGCAGGTTTAAAACACCAGATGCATTTTTAAAAAAATCAAAATCATGTCAAGCGTGTAACATGATACCCTTAGTTGGGCCAGACCTCAAGTCAGTTTAACTTTTTTTTTAAGGTTCTTGCTGATTGGATTTCATTTCTTCAAAAACGGTACACAACTTTTCTGATGACTAGTGGGGTACTACAATAAGCAGTGCTTGGGCTGTTCGCAATCTATGTCAATTATTTGGACGTGGGGACGAAACACAATATTTACAAGTTTGCTGATAACATAATACTAGGTGGGAATGTCAGTTGTGGGTAGAATGCAAACAGGTTTCAAGGGATTTGGACAGACTGAGCGACGGGGCAAGAATGTGGCAGATGGAATATAATGTGGAAAATGTTAAGCTTCCAAAAGCAATGTTTTTCTTACATAGTAAGAGATTGGGAAGTGCTGATATCCAAAGAGATCTGGTGTGCTCATTCGTAAGTGCCTGAAAACTAGCATGCAGACTCAATAAACAACTAGAAAGGCAAACAGAATACTGTATTTATCTTAATTGCAAGAGGATTTGAATGCAGAAGTAAAGATATCCTGCTTCAATTGTACAAAGCCTTGGAGAGATAACTCCTGGAATATTGTGTGTAGTTTTATTTTCCTTGCCTAAGGAAGAATAGACTTCCCATCGAGGGCATGCAATGATCAATCAATAGACTGATTCCTGGAATGGCAGTTCTATCCTATGAGGAGAAGTTGAGGAAACTGTGTCTATAATCTGTTGAGTTTCAAAAAATGAAAAGAGACCTTATTGAAAGATACAAAATTCTAACACAGCTCCACATGTTAGATTCAAAAATGATGTTTTCATTGGCTGGTGTTCTGGAGCCATGTAGCAGAGGAATCAAAAGCCAGAATCAAATGAAGACATAGGAGAAAATAATGGGGATGAGACAAAGAACATTAAAAAAGACAAGCCTTAAGGCTTTGTGCCTGAACACCCAGTGCATTTGAAACAAAATGGATGAATTAATCATGTAGATCGATATTGAAAGATGTGATGTAATTTGGATTAATGAGACATTGCTGCAGGGTCACCAGGGATAGAAACTGAACATCTGGGAGTGTTCAACATTTAGGAAGGACTGACGAAAAGCAAAAAGAGAGATACAAACACAATATTGAGGAAGGATGTTAGCTCAGACAATGTAGAATCTCAGTGGGTAGAATTGAGAAATGCCAGGGGCAAAAACAAATTAGTAGGGTGTATGCCGTATAGACCACCAAACTATAGTGGTCATGCTGGGAATGGCATTAAACAGGAAATCAGAGATGCATGCAATAATGGAATATCTGTAATTCTGGTTGAGTTTAATCTGCATCTAGATTGGGCAAATCAAGTTAGTCACCGCACCACAGAGGAGGAATTCCTAAAATGTACTGTATTTGCGATGGTTTTCTGGATCAATACTTTGAGGAACTACAGAATAGGTAATCTTATATTGCGTATTACAGAATGAGAAAGTATTAATTGCTTATGTAGTTTTGAGAGACCCTTTTGGGGACGAGCATACATCTTATCATCTATCTTATCTTCATCAAGATAGAGAGAGAGTTAATTCTGAGTCCGGCATCCTGAATTTTAATAAGAGAAAGTACAATGCTATGAGGCATGAGTTGGGAAATGTTGCTTAAAGGAATGACAGTGATAGGCAAATGCAAATGTTCAAAGATCAAGCATGTGAACTACAAAAATTGTTTATTCATTTCTGGTGCAAGAGTGCAAAGACAGCTATGATCAAACCATGGCTTATGAGGAAAATTTGATGTAGTATTAGATGTAAAGTTTGATATAGTATTAGATGCAAAAAAGATGTATACAAATTGGCAAGAAAAAACAATAGATATGAGGATTGGAACAGTTTAGAAGTTGACAAAGAAGAACTGGGGGTCTGTGACCAGTGGTGTCCCACAGGGATCGGTGCTGCGTCCACTATTGTTTGTCATTTATATAAAAAAATTGGATAAGAATTTAGGAGGAATGGTTAGCAAGTTTACCAACAACACCAAAATCAGTAGTGTAGTCAACAATGAAGAAGATTGTTACAAAGGGGTCTTTATCAATTGGGCCAATGGGTTGAGGAGTAGCAGATGGAATTTAATTTGATTTGATTAGATTTATTGTTGTCACATATACCTGAGTGCAGTGAAAAGTTTTGTTTTGCACGCAGGTCACAGCAACAAAGATGTATAGATCATAGGGTGCTTAGACAGAGTGGATTTGGATAAATGAAAGGTATTGCACTTCAGTAAATTGAATAAGGGGAGGACTCATAATGTTAATGGCAGAACTTTGGGTAGTGTTGTCAAACAGAGAGACCTAAGGATTCAGGTACCTTGTTCTTTGAAAGTTGCAGCACAAGTGGTAGGGTGTTTAAGAGGGTCTTTAGCACGTTTGCCTTAATTGCTCAGAAAATTGAGCATAGATGTCGAGATGTTATGTTACGATTGTACAGGATGTTGCTGAGGCCACTTTTGGGGTGCTGTGTACAGTTCTGTGGAAACTTAAATATTAAGAATGTTCAAGATAGATTGTTAAGATTTATAGATACCAAAAAAAAGAGATATGGTGATAATGTGGAAAAATGGCTTTCAGGTATAAGATCAACAATGATCTAGTTGAAAAATGGAGCAGGTTTGAGGGACGAACTAGCTTATTCCCGAAACTATTTTTTGTGTTCTTATATTACCATCACGAAAATCTCATGACCATAGAGATGACTATTGCTGGTGAATCAAAATTGAAAATCCAGCTTAATATTTACAATTTCTTTGAATCCAAACTCTTTTATTCTACTGCACCTTCACCTTTCCTGATAGCTTCAATACTGCCTGTAATACACATAGCTTCACAATATTGAACTTGTTAACAAATGACATTCAAAGTCTAACTGAACCCAAACTATCTAATAACCCTGGGTTTGAGTGAGTAAGAATGGCAGAACTCTCAACATTTGTTTTCGTTACTCTCATGCTTCTGACAGAATTTTCTAGAGTCCACATATGTACATCTTAGTCCGGAAATCCTTTAATTCCCCAGAGTATATTCTGCACTGTTGAAATCCATCCAAAATCATAACCAATTAGAAATCCTAATTTCATTATTACTGTTAACTATCCATATTGGCTCTAAAAGTGTCATTACAATTTGCTGAATGTCAATTTTCTTCCATACTTATTCTTTTAGGAATTTATGATATTTTCCCTTTCATCTTAATTCAGTGTGTATGCCCTAATCATTTGTTTTACTACCTATAAGCTTTAAAATGAGAAGTGCTGGGATTTCATGGTTTTTACTCCCTGAGTGGTTACTTATGAGAATAACTTAATGTGATTAGCTGATGACATCACTGTTGCTGGAGATTCCCTTGGCTTCATGCCAAATTCAAACCTATATCAGGAAATGGGAAATGTCTGCCAGAGAGCCTGCCAGAACTTTTGGGACAGCTTTGTTTGAGATCAGTGCTGAGAGTTATTACTTCATGATGTTCAGTCAGTATTAATCATTTATATAAATGTACGGTTACCCAATTCAGATTATGAAATTATTTTGAACTCCATGCCTTTTGAGAAAATGGATCTTAACTAGTAATTTAAGTCATTCAAATGCAAAACTAGAAAATTTCTCAGATATAACCTTACTTAAAACATTCCATCTCCCAGATTCAGCTGTTCAAGAAGGATGGCATATCAGAGTGTCCAAATTCATAACATGAACTCCCTCTGCAACTTACGGAAAACACAGCAGACTATTGCAATCTAGAATACCAATGCAACAATACATGCAAATAAATTTTATCTTCAGACCTATGCAGCTTGGTTGCTGCATGGCTGGTGTTGTACCTTTCTTCTGCCCCTGCCCTAGATTTCTTTACTTGAGTTAGTCACAATTTTTTTAGTAGATGATCCTTATCACCAAAACTCAATCTTGAAAATGTAAAGATTGTGTCTTATTCTTTCACTCTACTTTTGATTGCGGACTGAACTGGGAAAAAGATTTTTTTTAACAACAATGGACTGAGGAAGGAATTTCTGTATTTTAAAAAGAGTAAGTTACATTTTACCCAGTAGCTGTGCAAACATTGGCCAAGTGTAAATAGACAGGGTGAAACCAAAGCATGTGTACAAAGTGAGATTTGGCAGCAAAAAGTAGCTGATAGGTTTGTGCGATTGTGATGAGTCATGGATGCTAACAGGTAATAACTCTCAGATTGGTCGTTGGGTAGTTGAACAGCTTATGGGTGTGAAAGATATGGGGAGAAGGTGCTAGACCTTTGGAAGGGCAGGTGGTTTGTCTTTCTCTCTCTCCAGTGAAAGACAGAGTTAGAGAAAATGTGATGATACAATGGCTTTAATCCTTTTTTCTATGCAGAAAGCTTGAAACAGAGGTGCTAAGCCATCTGCTCAAATTCAATAAACAACTTGTAAGGCATTGGGATTTTTAAAAATTGAAACAGGACTTTTATTTTTGTCTTTCTGTATTTGTTGGGGTCTTGAAGCTGAATGTGGAAGCTCTTACTCCTCTCTTTGCTAAAAGCTGGGGCTCTCTTCCCACTGCTAGAATTGTATATGAGACAATCTATTTTACTGAATTTGCTTTTGCCAAGAATGTGTTACTATATTGGAACAGTTAATTAGTAGTAGGTAATTTATCTATTATTTTGTTCAGCATTAGGATAGAGTTACAGTTAAGCCAATTCTTTTCATTTTTTTTGTGTGTACTTTAACTGTAGTATAAAAATAAAGTGTGTTTTGTTTAATGTCGAGTAGTTTGATCAATTGAGTTACATTTGGAGGTGACACCTTACACTTTACTTTAAAATAAGAAATGTTAGAGTCTAGGCATCCTTCTCTTTTTTTTGAGGAGATTTGATCTGTTCCATAACAGAAAGGCAGCTATTTGCTCCCATCAGTTGATGTAAGGTATTGTTTAAACTGATAAGTCAGAGAATTTATTATTTGTGAACCAGTCAATCTGTGCATCCTGTGAAGAAGTGAAAGAACATGAAGGAAAAGATCAGAGAACAAAAATATTTGAGAAACAAAAATGTCACCCATCAGACCTTGAGGACCAATGCTGTTGAGCTGCTTACATAATTTTTTTGTCCCTCCAGTCAAAACACCAAAGATTTTTAAAAATCTGTGTGTGTGTGTGTGTTTAGGGCGATGCCAGAGCTTTACCTAGTAGAATTATATGTCAACACTTCATTACTGTTTCCCAATGGTGAGAATCTGTTTATTTGTAATAAGTAGTAGGGCTTGTTAAGTGCAGAAACCCAGTCTGTGTTATCTGTATTCACAGCAGGTCTGGCAGCATCCATGGAGAGGAAGCAGATGACCCTACTTCACTGGGCCCGAAACATTAACTCTGCTTGGTCTTCACAAATTTTACCAGACTTGCTGAGTGTTTCCTGCAATTTTTGTTTTTGTTCCTGATTTCCAATATTTGCAATTCTTTGTTTATTTTTACTATCTGTAAACTATGTCTATCAGACAGGTAAATTGAGATCTTTGTGTACTTCAATTTTGTTTAGCTCTTGAGATGACTTTAGGAACAGTGGGGCTTGATTTTCAGCTGTTACCCCAGTGAGGCATAACAAAGAGAGACAGCGAAGTGAAAAACTTGATCAACTAAGAGCATCTGTGTATGTAGGCATCCTGCTTGCTTCCAAGGTAACTGCAGGGTCAACAGTCAATGGTTATTGACACATTGATGGAGTGAAATTCCTTGCGATTAATATGCAACTTGCGATTAATACCCAAAGCTCATTCAGCCCAGTTCATTCTGACTTTCACAGAGAAACATAATCAGTCCCAGTCATCCTCTTGGTCCCTGTGCTCTGTATTTAAATCAAGTGGCCATCATATTTCCTTTGAAATCATTGTTTCCAAATCTACCCGACCTGAGCAACAAATTCCCAGTCATGACTATTCACTCTGTAAAAATATTTTTTCCTCAAATTTTTCCTGCATCTTTCTTATCTCTAAAATCTGTGTCTCCTGGTCCTTGTACCATTTAGGTAATAGATTTTTATTGTCTACTTTTTCTCAGACTGTCAATCCTGTACTCCTCTATCAACTTTCCTCTCAATATCCTTTGTGTCAGAAATCTGCTTCCAATGGGAACCTGACTGTATTTTAGAATTTCTGAAAGAGAACCCTTAATAGAAAAGAAGATGGGTTTCCTGTCCAACGAAAGTAATTGGATTAGTAATGGAGGCAGGTTCCAGACAGTAGCAGTGTCTGGAGCAGCTGTTTGTCATAAGGGAGAGAATTTGTGACAAAGCTTGCCCTTGCACCATATGGAGAGGAGATGGCACAACAGAGCTAGAGCCTGACACACATGATGGAGAGGAGGGAAGTCTTCATGTACGTGGCAGGAGGAGGCTATCACATAAGAGGGGTACTTTTCTTTCTGCCTGACAGTATTGTAGGGCACTACCTGACTGTACCAGGCGCAAAACACAATCACCCAACACCACAATACCTCATCAAATCTGATGCTATGCATTGTCCATCATCAGTAAAGAAGGCATCTGTCATCTGGGATGTGCACTAGTGTATAGCCAATTATATGATGCTACAGAGGTCTGCATTTTAGGGCACAAATATCTGTAACCATTTTTCTAAAGAGATTCTGTCTCCTTTGTCATTTTTTGTCAGTCACTTACAGGCAACTTCTTGTTTGCCAGTAGATACCTTGAGGAGAGTAGTGTCTCCTTCACCTTTATGGCTTTCATTTGTTTCATTTGGCTTCCCAACACTCAGTACTCTGCCTTTCCTTTACCCATTGGTGCAATTCACCTTGAATGGCCTTTATTGCTAAGGTTGCAGAGTCTGTTGTCAGCTGTAGCCTTCCTGGGGCTCAGGGGGAGTCTAAATAGCCACGTCCATCTCCCCGAATACCATGTGTTGCCAAGAAGGTGATGGTCCTGAAGATTCTTAATTCTGATTCTTCTCATGACCTCAATTTTAAATTTTAAATTTAATTATAGAGGGATAAACCCATTAATCTTTTAAAAAAACTTTCCTTTTAAAGCTTTTTCTGCCTCCTTGCCATACCCTCACCTCTATGCTGCCAGTCTGACACCAGACAACTAGTTGCCTTGATGAAAATTTTTTAAAAACCTGTGAAGATGAGTACTTAGTGAGTATACAATGATTACGAGGTATTACTAGGAATGGGCAAGATCCTTCTGCCAGTCTTGAGAAAATATGCAAGGCAGAACATAGATTAGGAAATTAAAGAACTTTCCTCCTAAATGCACATTATTTTTTCTCAGAATATAATTATGTTTTATGATTTGGTGTACATAATATCCTTTGGTACAAATGCACATTATTTTTTCACAGAATATAATTTTGTTTTATGATCTGGTGTATATAATATCCTTCCATACTACTTACTACTGAGGAGTTTAACTGAGAATATTTTGCTGGTAGCAACTTTAAATCTAATATCAAATGCAGGCACTTTTAATACAATTAGTAAACTCTGCATAAACGTGGCAGGTACTCATGTGACTCAACCAACGTTGTCTATCTCATATGCTGCAGGCAAGGATGTCCTGAGGCATGGTACATTGGGGAAACTGAGCAAAGGCTGCGGCAACGGATGAATGATTGCACAACAATCAACAGACAGGAGTGTTCGCTCCCATTTGGAACACTTTAGCGGTCCAGGACTTTCGACCTTAGACCTTTGGGTGACCATCCACTAAGGCGGACTTCAGGACAGGCAGCAGTGAAAAATGGCCGAGCAGAGGCTGATAGCTAAGTTCTGTACCCATAGGGAGGGCCTCAACCAGGACCTTGGGTTCATGTCACACTACAGGTGACCACCATTGCACTATACACACACACACACACAGACACTCCTACACATACACACAGGCACTCACACACACTCCTACAGACACCCACGCTCACACATGCATCCTCTCACAGACTTAGACCACTTTACACTCACACACACACATATACACTCTCTCTCGGAGACACTCACAACCCCCCACCACTGACACACACACTGTTACAGACACACACACTCTGACACTCACACACGCATGCTCTCACAGACTTAGATACTTTACACTCACACACATACACATATACACTCTCTCACACTCATAACCCTCCACCCCAGACAGACAGACACACACACACACACAAACCCACATGTACACATATACATATGTTTGTGGGGTGAATTTGTACTTGCAGAGTTACATTGTACTTTGCTCAAAAACTGCATGAAGTCACGTAAGACTCTGTTAACTCATATTTTAGATTAGAATCAGTTTAAACATTATGGCACAGACAGAGAACACAGGGGGCCAACACCTTCAACATCTTAACATCTTATCTGGCTGACACCAATTGTAACAGTTAACCTGAGAATGTAACTTAATAAAAAAAGTTTTGTGATTTACATATGAAAGAAGTGAAACTATCATAGTATTCTAACAGATGAGAGACTTAACAAACAATCAAGGTATTTTTCAATGTATAATTTCAGTTACATCACACTGTAAACTTTTGCTATAAATTCTATGTCTTACAATAGTGTCCTCCACACCCACCTGATGAAGGAGCAGCGCTCCGAAAGCTAGTGCTTCCAATTAAACCTGTTGGACTACAACCTGGTGTTGTGTGATTTTTAACTCTGCAGAATATACGTATCCCAGCCAATTCTGCTCTAACCTGATGTCTGTATTTTGTATCAACTATACTTCTGAAAATTTCAGAAATTATGTGGAAAAGTAAATTAATTTTATTCAAGTATTTTCAAAATGAATTTGTTTTACTTTTTGTATCACAAATACCTCACTCAATTTTTAAATTTATTTTCATGCATTCCGAACAAACCATCCAACCCTTGGTTAACTCAGTAAACTACATTTTCATCAGAATCAACATTACATTAAATTTATTTTATTATTGTAATCAAATATAAATTATAACAGTTTCAGGAGATTAATACATTTCAAGCTGACCTAATTGATCTTGTTGGCCCATAGCCCTGTTGTGTTTATTTTGAGTCATTCAGTATTTGTGTCATAGACTGTCGCACAACATACGTCACTCTCTGATCAACTTTAATATTAAGTGCTTTCCTGGAGAGATTGGCAGAATGCCATTAGACTCAGAAATAGTTTCATATTCTCCATTTACATGCAGATTAGCCACGGGGGAAGGAGTGGAGAGAGTGATGTGTTGCATGCAGGTTATGAAATCAGCAGTGTGTGCAACAAAAGCTCTCCACAAGAAGGCAGTCTCCATTCATCAGACTTTGAGCAGATGGCTGCAATTTCTGTAACACCATTTCTGAATCTACATAACACCATTTCTGAATCTACATAATCACTCTGTGAAACTGAAAGCTGTAGCTGAATTGTATGAGAATATTAAATGATCAGATACATATAGCAGGGGTCGCTTATTGAAAGTGATTGATAAATTAGTAAATTGTCCTAAACACAAATTTGTAGTGAAGTTATTTGTGAAATATAACATTTCCTAATGTTAGCATGGAGCAGAGGATAAGGTAATAAATTTGAAAGAATCAACCAGTCCTTTAATTCATCTTACACCAAAAAATTACAACCTTTAATATAAAAGACTTATAGTAAAATGAGCTGCTTAATTTCCAAACACACGACCAATACCATTTAGCAGGACAAGGGCTGCAGACATAGGAACATTACTACCTCTAAATTTCCCTCCAAGCCATCTTGACTTGGAAGTATATCACTGTTCCTGCGGCACCACTGGGTCAAAATTCTGGAACTCTCTCCCTAATGGAATTGTATTTCTATTGGACTGCTGCCATTCAAGAAAGCAACTCACCATTACCTTCTTAATGGGCAATAAATGCTGGTTCAGCCAGCGATGCCCACATACCATGAATGAATTAAAAGAAAGAAAAATAAAGATAACATAGCATAAGGTAAAAAAAACATAAAAATGGTTATATCACACCACATTAAACATCCAAAACTAACATTGAAGGGTTAAGTGACCACTACAAAGACAGATATATAAATTGACCATATTGATCATAAGAACTTGTCAAAGCTTTACCTCAGCATGTCTTTAGGAATTAAAGGGGTTGTTAATTTAACTTGTAAAGCTGAAAGGAACTTATTCATTAAGAGATGGAGACAGTCTGAATTTAATTCAGTAATCTATTAACTAATACACTCATGAAGTGATCAGACCATATAATGACATGTGTTTGTTCAAATAAAATGGACTATCTTGACTATTGAATAAATATGGCCAGATTGTTTGCAATATTTACAAATCAACATGGAAAGTAATGATCAGACCCTAGGTCAATGCCACCATCTTCGAGACCATAAGAAATGGGAACAGGAGTAGGCTACAGTCTGCCCCACCATGCAATGCGATTATGGCTGATCCCATATCCTCATTTCCACTTTCCTGCTATTTCCCCATAACCCTTGATTGCCTTACTGATCAAAGATCTCTCTATCTCAGACTTAAATATACAGAAGAACTCTGTCCCCTAGGGGCGGCATGGTGGCACAGTAGTCAGCACTGCTGCCTCACAGCGCCAGAGACCCAGGTTCAATTTCCGACTCAGGTGACTGACTGTGTGGAGTTTGCACATTCTCCCCGTGTCTGCGTGGGTTTCCTCCGGGTGCTCCGGTTTCCTCCCACAGTCCAAAGATGTGCACGTCAGGTGAATTGGCCATGCTAAATTGCCCGTAGTGTTAGGTAGAGGGGTAAATGTAGGGGAATGGGTGGGTTACGCTTCGGCGGGTCGGTGTGGACTTGTTGGGCCGAAGGGCCTGTTTCCACACTGTAAGTAATCTAATCTAGCTCTCTGTGGCACATTTATCTTAATTTCATTGTATCTTTATTTAAGTTAAACACAATTGTTTCTGATCCAAGTTTCTGATTCTTGAACTGAATATTAAATTCTATCATGTTACGATCACTACTTCCATGGGACCTTTTACTCTGAAGTTATTTATTAAACCTTATTTATTAAACCTGCTTCATTACCGATTACCAGATCCAAGGTAGCTTGCTCCATGGTTGACTCCATGACATATTGCTCTAGGAAGCTAACTCTAATGCACTCTAATTTAGCAACTGTTTATATCAAAATTGTGAATGCAGTAAAAAATATTCCCTCCAACCTATAAGATTCCTACCAAAGTCAGAAATTTCCCTCATCTAAACACCTTGAGATGTTAATGACTAAACATTGTACAAAATGAGGATGGACAAGACGTTGGAGCAAGATCAGGCCAATCAGCCTCTTGATTATACTCTGCAATTCAATTAGATCATGGCTAATCTTCTACATCAGTGATGTTTTCCCATATCTCTTAATGTTGTAAAATCTATTGATCTCTGCCTTGAATATACTCAATGATTGACTCTTCACAGAATTCCAGAGAATTTCAAAGATTTTCACCCTCTGAGAAAAGAAATTCATTTATTCAGGCAGTCCTGAGGTCTCAGACCAGAATATATGTGGCATTGCTAGTGCTGTAAAAATGTGGCGAAATTCATCAACTTCTTTGTGTTGGATCCTGTCAAATGGAACAGATATTTCCAATGTGTTATGCTTTGAAACAAGCAAGTGGAGTGTACATGTAGCTTCAGCAAGGGCCTTCATTCCTGATGAGGGCTTTTGCACAAAATGTCGATTTTCCTGCTCCTCGGATGCTGCCTGACCTGTTTTGTTTTTCCAGCACCACTCTAATCTAGACCCTTCACCAGGTTATTGATGAGGGTGCCATTGACTATAGATGTATTGTTTTGTGGACACAAGCCCCAACTGTACAAGCTCAATATCCAGTTGGTGTGCAATCATTGTCAACACATCCTACAGGTTAACGAACATTAGTAGCTCCTTATAATTCTTCCTGAACATCCCTCGCACCTCCTGCCCACTCCTCCCTTTCCTGATTTCCCCCGCCCCCTCCACTAAAATCTCTCAACCATCTATCCCTCCCCACCATTTCTCCTTTCTCCTCCCTCTCTCTATCTCATCACTTTCTCCCTCCTAGTTTATCCCCCAGCACCCCTCTCACTCATTCCACCTAGCCTTTCCCCTCCTCTCTTTTCCCGTATGGCATTCTTCCCCCTGCCCATTCCCCAATCCCTCTGTACCACCATCTCTTTCTCATTCCCCACACCTTCCTCTTCCACTCTCTGCCCTCCCACTCATGTCCTATTCACCCCCATCTGCCTCATGCTCCCCTCCTGCATCCTCCCACTTCTCATCCTCCCATAGTTCTCTCTCTCTGTCCCCTTTTCTCCCCTTTCCCTCCTTTCTCTCCCCTCTCCTGTCCTGTTTTCCTCTCTCTCTGTCCCCTCTCACCACCCCATATCCCCCTTCTCTCATCTTCCCTTTCTCTGTCATTCCATGCCCCCCTCCCCACCCGTCACTTCTGTCATTGAGTTATAAGGATCTACAGCACAAAAAAGGCTTTTTGGCCCATCAAGTTTATGCCAGTCAAAGACAAACATCTAACTATTCTAATCCCATTTTCCGGTTCTTGACCCATAGCCTTGTATGCTTTGGCATTTCAAGTCTCCCATGATAAATGCACTATCTTTTTTGCATACTTTCATTATCTGCTAATATACTCTGTCCTATCATATAGCTATTAGGGTGCCTATTGACCACTCCTTATCAATGACTTCTTTCCCTTGTAAAATCTTACCCCCATCCATATCGATGTTGCAGATGAATTTTAATAAAAGCAAGGTTAGCCATTTTTGGACTGTAAAAGGATAAACTTTTTTTTAGAAGGCATAAATTTAAATACTTGCCAGTCCAATGAGATTTAGATCTTTAAAATGCCACAAACAGGTGCAGAAAATAGTCAAGAAAACTAATGGAATGCTCGCCTTCATATTTAAAAGGCTGGAATATGGCGATGCAGACTTTATGCTGCAGCTATACAAAATCCTTGGTAAACCCCATTAGAATACTGTGAGCAGATCTGGGTACCATACCTTAGGAAGGGTGTTTTGGCCCTGGAGGGAGTTCAGTGCACGTTTACAAGGATGAAACCTGTACTTCAGGAGTTCAAATTATGAGGACAAATTAGATAAATTAGGCCTTTAGCTTCTAGAAATGTAAAGTTAAAATGTGATCCAATTGAGGTCTTCAGGATAATAACATGGAAAGATAGAATAGACAAAGACAAACTATTTCCACTGATTGAAGTTTTGAGAACCAGGGAGCACAGTCTAAGAATTAATACCAAGCCATTCAGGAGAGGTGTTAGATATGAAGAGTAATGGAGTTTGGAACTGTCTTCATCAAATGATGGTTGATGTCAATTCAATTGTTAAATTTAAATCTTGAGATAAACAATTTTTTTATCGAGCGAGAGTATCAAGGGATATGGGCCCTAGGCAGGCATGTGGAGTTAGGCTATAGATCTTATTGAATGGCAGAGCAGGTTCAAGGGCCTGACTGGTCTACCCCTGTCCCTCATCTATATTTTCGAATTCAAGATAATTTCTTGCGATTGTAATTATTCTATTGCTTATTAAAAATAGCAACCACTATTTCCTTTCTGTCTGTTTGAAATACAAATTACAAACCCTTGAATATTTAGCTCCCTGCATTGATTTTCTTGAAACCATGTTTGGGTAAGGCCAACAAGATAATACCCATTAACTGCTATTTATACCATTAATTCATTTATTTTGCTTGAGTACTATAAAGAGCTATTAATTTTGAAATGGCTTCCAACATGGATCTGCACTGATTCACCAAGTAGGGAAGGATGGAAGATTGTAATTAGCAGCTTGTGTTGGACAGATCCAGGGATAGTGATCAAGAATCAGGGATATTGGCTATGATTTGGTGAGCATAACCAATAATGTCTATTGATTAGTCTGTGGGACAAAGCATTTTGACACAGACTATCACTTGTTGGTGAGGGAAAATTTTGTTTGGTTGTACCTTTTGGTTTCTGCTGTTATACCCTCTTCCTCATCACCAATCCCCCTCCTTCTGTCATTCCCCCCTCCTCATCTGTCTTCTTCTGCCTTCTGTCATTAACCCCACCCTCTGTCATTCGCCCCTCCCTGTCATTAGCCCCTCTCCTCACCCCTTTCCCATCTCCTCTGCCCTCATTCTATCATCAACTCCTCCGTCATTCTCTATTGCCCCTTTCCCACTGTCATTCCCCTTTCTCCTCCCTCTCTATCATCCTTCTGGATAAATTTACCTAATGAGTATGCTACTACTGTTATACACTTCATTAGCAAGTGTGGTGAGGACTGAGAGGCAAAGAAGTCAATCCGAATGTTCTCCAACCAGAAAAATAGTTGAACCAGGGAGCCACTGCCTACTGAAGTCCAAGTGTGTGGTGTTCAAATCAAAAATCCCTGGCAGGAAATCCTTACACAACCTCCGTAAGATCATTAGAGATACCAAGAGACAATATCAGACTAAGCTAGAGACCCAAACTAACCACACAGACATCTTTTACACCTAAGACACTGACTTCTCCACCTCCTGACATTGCCTGGCTTACTGCATTCTTCCAGTTTCCTGCTTACTCACCAATTGTGGCAAGGCCAACATGACACAATAGGCTACAAAGTGAAGCAGAATAGAATAATGGACAAAACTACGTCCCTCCTTAATGCACTCAATGCATTTTATGCTTGTTTCAAACAAAAGGTCAGTGAAATGGTGTCACCTGCCCCGAAAGCCTCAGACACAACTGTTCTATCAGACACTGCTGCAGACATCAGCTCAGCCTTCTTGAGAGTGAACCCATGAAAAACAACTGGCCCAGATGGAGTCTCCGGCCAAGCACTCAGATCCTGCATGTATGAACTGGTGGGAGCTGGCATCTTTAACCTCTCCTTACAATAATCTGAAGTCCCCACCTGTTTCAAGAAGGCCACCATCATCCCAGTACCAAAGAAAATTCATGCAGTGTCCTCAATGCCTCAAGGATTTATTCATCGTTTCCAGTTGGGGAACATTCAAATTGACTTCTTTTGCACGCAGTACTCACACACTTTCTAATGAACCCTGGAATAGTAGTGGCATACTCATCCACCATAACTCCACCAAACTAATTTTCAAACCCAGAGACCTAGGTCTCTGCGCTGCCCTCTGCAATTGGATCCTCAACTTCCTGACCAATAGACTGCAATCAGTGAGAATGGACAACAGCACCTCCTCCACAACAATCCACAAAGTTGCGTACTCAGTCCCTTACTATACTCGCTGTACACTCATGACTGTGTGGCCAAATTCCATCCTAACACCATCTACAAGTTTGCTGATGACACCATCATTGTAGGCTGGATCTTAAACAATGACCAGACAGATTACAGGAAAGAGATAGTGGTGGTGTGGCGTTGAAGATCTGGACTCCCAGTGAGGTCTCTTTGTTCCACGATCGGCCAATAAACACTCGCAATTGGTCTGGCTTTTAAGACTTCACTCTTTATTTTTCATACACATGGGCACAGAACATCCAGAAACACAGAGGTTATACACTTCTGTGTTCCTCAGAGGAGCTGTGCATATGGCTTAAAACAAAGACATTTTTATACTTTTCTTAAAGGGTAGAGGCCATGATCACATAGTACATTCAACAATTACTAAACAATACACAATACTGCCTTATTTGACAATTATTTGGTCCAATGATATTTCCTGGGAACCAACTTTATTTTCCAACACTCAGGCCACCCTTATCTCACTAACCGAGCCATTGCACCTGCATCTGAAAGCCAGTTAGGATGGCCAGGAATGTCTTATCCAGTCTAAGTATTTCTATGCTGTAAAGGAGGCATTTTCTGCTAATCTCTATTGAAGCAGATTAAAAGCCATTTTATGCAGGTTTAGAAGAATTGTCGATTTGCAGTCTAGGAGCCATTTTGTCATGTTATTTGCATTGAGAAGACATTTTATTAAGTTATTAAGAGCATCTGTTAAGTGGTTGTTCCTGACAACAACTAGTTACCTCAGCCTGTATTCAGGTTTCAGATCCTCAGTGTAAAGAAAACAATCTCTCCCTCAACACCAACAAAATGAAAGAGCTGGTCATTGACTTCAGGAAGTAAGGTGGAGGACATACCCCTCTTTACATCAATGGAGCTGAGGTGGAGTTGATCGAGAGCATCAAGTTCCTAGGAGTGACGATCACCTACAATCTGTTCTGGTTCACCCATATTGATGCAGCCTCAAGAAAGCACAACCATGCCTCAGGTGGCCAAGGAAATTTGGCATGTCCTTAAAGACTCTTGCCAATATTTATAGGTGCACCATAGAAAACATTCTATCTGGATGCAACATGGCTTGGTACAGTAACTGCTGTGCCCAGGACTGGAAAAAGTACAGAGATGTGAACACTGCCCAGTCCAGCATGCAAGCCAACCTTCCAACCATTGAGTCCACCTACACTGCTCCCTGCCTTAGAAAGCAAACATAATCAAAGACATTTCCCACCCCAGTTATAACCTCTTCCAACCTCTTCTTTTGGGCAGAAGAATCAAAACCTTAAACACATGTACCAACAGGTTCGTCAACAAGCTCTTTCCTGCTGTTATTAGACTTCTGCATGGACCTCTCAAATTTCAAATTTAGTGTTTGCGCCTCCTCTGCAGCTGTAACATTGCTCTTTTCTATTACTTATATGCACTATTTATGGTACAATCTGCCTGCATGTTGTTAAAAATCACACAACACCAGGTTATAGTCCAACAGGTTTAATTGGAAGTACACTAGCTTTCGGAGCGACGCTCCTTCATCAGGTGATTGTGGAGGGCTCGGTCGTAACACAGAATTTATAGCAAATATTTGCAGTGTGATGTAACTGAAATTATACATTGAAAAATTGATTGTTAAGCCTTTCATCTGTTAGAATACAATGATAGTTTCACTTCTTTAATGTGTAAATCACAAAACCCTTTTTTTATAAAGTTGCTGCAAGACGTGTCAGATTGTGGACATAGATACCACTATTACTCGTGGGAACACCTCCCACCTTGTACATGGCAGGTACTCATGTGACTCAGCCAATGTTGTCTATCTTATATGTTGCAGGCAAGGATGCCTGGAGGCATGGTACATTGGGGAAACCGAGCAAAGGCTACGACAACGGATGAATGGGCACTGCACAACAATCAACAGACAGGAAGGTTCCTTCCCAGTTGGGGAACGCTTCAGTGGTCCAGGACATTCAGCCTCAGACCTTCGGGTGACCATCCTCCAAGGTGGACTTCGGGACAGGCAGCAGAGGAAAGTGGCCGAGCAGAGGCTGATAGCTAAGTTCGGTACCCATAGGGAGGGCTTCAACCGGGACCTTGGGTTCATGTCACATTACAGGTGATCACCATTGCACTACACATACACACAGAGATATTCCTACACACTCTCACATACACATGGACACAGGTACACACAGACGCGCACACAGACACCCACACACATGCACCCCCCCACAGACTAAAGACACTCTGCACTCACTACACACACACACACTTTCTCTCACACATACACACACACAAAGACCCACATGCACACATATATTTTATGTGGTGAATTTGTACTTGCAAAATTACATTGCACTTTGCTCAAAAACTGCATACATTCATGTAGAACTCTGAGCTCAAAACTGCATGAATCTATGTAAAACTCTGTTATCTCACTTTTTAGATTAGAATCAATCTAAACATCAGGTCATAGACAGAGAACACAGGGAGCTAACACCTTCAACATATTGTCTAACTATCACCATTGTTAATAGCTAACCCGAGAATGCAACTTTAAAAAAAAGGGTTTTGTGATTTACACATGAAAGAAGTGAAACTATCACTGTATTCTAACAGATGAAAGGCTTAACAGACAATCAATTTTTCAATGTATAATTTCAGTTACATCACACTGTAAAGTTCTGTGTTACGATTGAGCCCTCCACAATCACCTGATGAAGGAGCGTCGCTCCGAAAGCTCGTGTACTTCCAATTAAACCATTGGACTATAACCTGGTGTTGTGTGATTTTTAACTTTGTACACCCCAGTCCAACACCGGCATCTCCCAATCACGTCCTGCATATGACAGCAATAAATGAAATAAAATAATTCTCCTCCCCCTTCTCTTCCCTCCCTCTTTACATCTCCTCAACCATCAGACTCCTCCTCTGACTCCCTTTCACTCCACCCCCTGACCCCACCCCCTGACCCTCTGTCTCCACCCCCGACACCCTGACTCCACCCCTGACCCCCTGACTCCACCCCCTGACCCCCTGACTCCACCCCCTGATCCTCTGACTCCACACCCCCTGACCCTCTGTCTCCACCCCCGGTTCATCTGATTCCTCCCCACCTTCCGGCCCGGATCTTCTGACTCCACCCCCTGAGTCTGACCCCGCCCCCCGGTGCCCGGGTGATGTTTGCACGGCCTGGAGCCGCCATGTCGGTCACTGACGGTACGGTTTTGCTCCTTTTCTAGTTTCGCGCTGTCGGGGCCTGGGGCCTGAGGCCTGGCCTCCGGACCCGGACCCGGACCCGGACACTGGGTTGGGTTGGCGGGCGGGAATTCTCATTGTTGTAATCGACTCGTCTGCTGCGGCCGGTCCCGTCCTCAGTTGTCGTTTGTGCCGGCGGGAGTCCGGGGCTTCTGCCGGTCGGTGGGAAGCGGCTTGGATTGTGTTCCGGTTAACTGGCTCCCTGTACGTTTATATAATGGAGCTTTAAAGGGACACAGTGGTTGACTGTGGTAGGAGTGGAGTGGGGACCCTGTCAGAACACAAGGCCTCAGTCAGTGAGAATGGAGAAGCGCAGCGTGTGGTCAGTGGGCCCTTCACTCTTCTGTTTTGGACCCATTCCTGACACCCGCACTTTCTAGATAAACATTTACTGTCAATAGGGAGAGAAGGATCTGTCCCATCACATATGCGAAGGGCAGAGTTGATGTGGTCTACTAGCTCTAGTCTTCTTTTGACCCATCCCAATCTCTGGTAGTGTTGAGGGGAATTCTGCCCTCCATCGCTCCCAAATTGTTTCACCCCTCAAATGTCCAATTTTAATTACTCCTCGATTGAACACAGTGCCCTAAACTGTTGCTAGGCCCGTGGTTATGAAAGTTCCTCCTTGAACCTTTCCACATTCCTTTAAGGTGTGCCTGAAAGCCTACCTCTTTGTCCAAGCTCTGCCCAGTTAACTCTTTGTGACTTGGTGTTTAAAAGCAACACTTTGAGACACTTTAATACATTGTAAGTATTTTCCATAAATGCAAGTTATGTCTTTGCAGCTTAATCTTTCATCCTGTGTTCATAGTTTCTGACACCACTCTCTTGAGCTATATAGAGAAGGATAGCTCACTGAGCTTTACTCCTCAGGTTCTTTAAGGCCTAATTTATCTCATTTGTCCTCATAACTTGAACACCTGAAGTCCAGGTTTCATCCTTGTAAACTTCAGAGCCAAAGCATCCTTCCCAGGGTTGATAAAGATAAACTCTTTCTACAGATTGGGGGAGTCTAGAACTAGGGGACATGCTTTGGCAATTGGGACCAGACCTTAACGAGAAATGTTAGGTGACACTTCTAAGCGCAAAGGAAGATAGATGTTTGGAACTCTCCTCCACAAATGGTAGTGGATAGTGGATCAGTTAGTTTTAAATGTGGGACAGATTAATTTTTGTTAAGCAGAAATATTAAGGGATATAGAGCATAGGCAGGCATATGGAATTAGGTCACATATCAGCCACGATCTCACTAAATAGTTGAACAGGGTCAAGGCTAAATGTTCCTATGTCCTGAGTTAACATTTTATAGAATCCCTGTGGTGTGGAAATGGGCTATTTGGCCCATCGAGTCCATTAAAGAGCATCTCACCAGACACGTCCCTACCCTATTCCTGTAGCATTGCATTTCCCATTGAGAATGTTTATAGGGTATAAGCACGCAGGGAAGAAGAGTTAAGTTCTGAGTTTTGTGAAACAAGAGTTTCAGCTGAGCATGACTCAAATCAGATAAGAACTTAGAGTTAACAATGGGGTGCTGGAGGCAAAGGTTAATAAGGTGGAAAAGCAGTCATTATGTAGAGCCATTTACCAATATTGAAAGCATTTAGTATGCAAGATTAGCTAACAAGGGGAAAAGTATCCATTATATGAATCCGGTTAACAAGGTTAAGAACATTCAATGTATAATAGGAAAGGGCTCGGTCTCTGCTATTGATACTTGTTTGTAGTGGTCACCCAAATCATATGTCTATTACCTTATCTGGATGCTCTTCTCTGCAAAATGACTATATAGTTCACTGAGAAACTGCTGTTCCAGAGAAGACTATGAACTCATGTCTCTGCATATGGGCGATCGTTCTTTCTCTCTCTCTCTCTCTCTCTCTCTCTCTCTCCAGGGTCTAGAATACAGATGGAGGAGGTAAAAGTATATAGTATCTCTGAGCATTTTGCTTCAACTGAGGGGGGAACGGGATGACACCACCCCAACCCTATAACCTTGCATTTCCCATGTCTAACCCATACATCCCTGGACACTATGGACATTTAGCATAGCCAATCCACCTAACCTGCATGTCTTGGAATTATGGGAGGAAACCAGAGCACCTGGAGGGAATCTAGGCAGATACGGGGCGAATGTACAAACACTGCACAGACTGTCGACCCAGTGTGGAATGAAACCCAGGAGCCCGGCACTGTGAGGTAGCAGTGCTCGCCACTGAGCTGCCATGCTGCCACACTCGAATGAAAAGATTTGTACATTTTTCCCTTGGCTATAGAAAAAATGGATTTGCAACACCTTTGTTATCAAATTGGTGCTGTACTGTCAAGCAACTTAGCTGAGTTAATATATACAGTTATCTTTGCTTTAGTTTGCCCATATGTAAGCGTCAATTCTGCTCATATATTGAATTACTTTGTTTAAAAATCCTCCCAAATAGCATTTTTATCCAAAATGCTTCTAAGCTAACTATGTTTGCTCTGAAATGAATGGATTTTGTTTAAAATTTCTCATGATCCACTAAGTTGCAGTTGATCTGACTCTTGCTTTTGAAAGTCTTATTAGCATGTTTTAATCTCAGCGTGCCAGGATCATGCAGTTGTGAAAAACAACAAAGCAGACTTCTGTACGAGTGGTTTATTTCATGAATGATATATTGGGAATGATGAGACCTCATTAGTTTAAAAAAAAAACAAATTCTTACAAATGTTTTGAGTGAAGTAAAATCTTATTACATTGGGGAATCTGAAACCGACGTGATTGGAAAACATGAGTATTATTATCTCAATTATTCCATTTTAGATGAAGTAATACGTAAGCGGCTTCTAATTGATGGAGATGGTGCTGGAGATGATCGACGTATTAATCTACTACTAAAAAGCTTCATTAAATGGTGTAATTCAGGATCTCAAGAGGAGGGGTATGTGATTAGTTTCACTTGAGATGAGCATCTCTAATAATCATCTCTTAGTAAAAGGGCTACATATGGAAAGGTTACATTATAATATATTAGACAATTTGTATAAGTTTATGCTTGTAGAGTGTGGGATCATAAGTATTATAGGCAGTTAACTATATTTGTTCAATTTAAATGCCAAATTGTTTTGTATGTTTTTATTGGTAAAAATTGTATTCATAATCTTTGCAGTATTTAAAGTATATTTGTCCACACTCATACAAATTATATTTCATCCAGTATTTCGAGAGTACGAACATTATATTTTTCTGAAAAGGACTATCTCCTTGTATTGATCTAATTGGTTGTCACAAACAAATTTATTCTAGGAAAGGGCATAAGTGGAGTGTTTCAGTGTTCTGCTGGTGAATACTTTATTTTCTGTTATTTATGTAGACAACTATTGCCACTTCAGTACTACGTAACTTAAACAAATTTGAGTTTATCAGCACTTTCTATTTTCATTGTCTAATTCAGTCCTGCTATCATTAATTTTCAGTATTGAATCAGATGATATTCCCTCCCATCCGTGCATTAAACTGTCTATCTGCCTTTATGATCATTATGAACCTATTGTGCTGGGTGACAAATTCTTCATATGTTAACACTTCCTGACTGTAGACTAGCTAATAATATCCAGTGTTTCTTTGAGCTGTCTGATTTTATGAAGGGCTTGTCTGTGCATCCAAACAACAAAGGAAAGAAACGAATCAGCTGGTGCATGTCTATACTATTGTTGTTTAAAGGCAAAGTTGCCATAGTCCTACCAGAACTGTAGGACTGCTGTCTTTAGAGAGAAATGACTGGTGGTCATTTAAACTGAGTGTCCCCACACTGCAGGTGAGGGGAAAGGTTGAGAAGGAAGGACCTTCATTGTAACCTCAGTTGGTATGGGAATTAAACCTGCGTTGTGGGCCTGTGTCTAATAGTGTGGCACAACTACTTGTGTGTTCTGACATAGATAAGTTGACTGTATAATTTCCTGGAAAAGGCAAGAAAAAAGTTATAGACCAATGAAGGGAAAAAAAACGGATGGGGTATTTTTCTGATGCCTAAAGTCCATCAAAGGAGTTCTTTAAAAAAAAACCCAGCAGGTAGTGGGGAACTGCTCCCCAATACCCACAGCTCTTCCTTAAATGTTTGCAATGAATGTGCAACTTGTTATATCAATCACTGACAAATGAGCATCTTGTCATGTTGGATGTTTATTTTGTTGATGCACAAGTTCCCTGATTCTCCCCAATATTCTTAAGTTAAGTAGACTATCCAGGAACAGAAGCAGCAAGTGCTTGAAATACTTAGCGAGTGAGAGAGAAACAGAGTTAACATTTTAGATTGGTGCTCTATCTTCAGAACTGGTAAATATTAGCAATGTAGTTGGTTATTTTTACAGAGGTAGGGAGGGGAGCAAAAGAACCCAAGGGAAGGTTAGTGGTCGACCAAAAAGATTGACAAAAGAGGTGATGTAAGTGAATGCCCGCATTCATGTGCCTATTGATTCAACAAAGAAAGAAATTGCAAATTACTAAAGGTCAAAGATTTCAGAAATAATTTGCATGAATTAGAGTGTCCAATAGGTCAGCCTCTACTTGAGGTTTTCTCAGCTGGTTGTGCACACATGTTCCTTCCACCGGAAGTCAAGCAGTTAATTTACAGAAAAAGATGTAAGCTGGGACTTGGTTTACCTTGCAGATAAAGACAGTTTTTTTCCTGAAATCAGCCTTTTGAGAGATGTTGAGATCAGAGGCAGGTGCTAGCTAAGCCTGGAATTACTATACCTTTACAAGCAAAAGTCACAGCTGGATGATTGGTGGTTCAAACAAACTGATATTTTCAGTCACAGTACTGGGCTTTTGGTTGAGACACTCGGCTAATGAGCTGGATTTGATGTTCCCTTGTCAGAACCCATTGTTTTTTTTGTCGAACCAAGTCAAGCAATATTGGGTTTCAGTTGTCTGTTGTGTAGAGCTAGACATCTTAACTTCCAGACCTTTGTGTTAGCCTGCCTGGAATGTTCATGCACAAGGAGCGTCACATTCCAGGAGGTGATGAATTTGTTTTTGTCCTGGTAATTGTTGGAAATTTCTGGAAGGAGCCAATTTGCTCAATCTTTGTTTGTTAGTAGCCGTTTTAAAACCTGACATGAGGCCATTATAAAATAAGACTTTTTTTAAAATAAAGGATCTCTCTCACTTCCTACCCCTTGTGCATTGCACAATGCTTATCCACTGATTTAAAATTACCAAGTGATTTTATTACATTTGTTAGATGTGATTTCCTTTTGTTTGTGCGTGGATTTATTGACTTGCTTCACTAAACTCCTGAATTCTCTGTAGATTTTAATCTTTACTTATCCAGTAGCAATTTTAAGGATGATCATTCTAAACTTTTTTATTAATTAAGATTATTTTTGTCTTAACATCCTTTTTTGAAATGAGGTTTGCAATAATTTTTCTATCTCATTTTGCTACTACTGTAAATTCTCCTAGTACAGGTCAAGGTATTGTACTGAAACTTGTTTTAAACATTTATGTGCTTCACCTGGAACAGATCATTAAGAATAATCTTGAAACATTAAACACAACATTAGTCATTGCTACTTGACCACGTTGTTAACAAACACTGAACAGAAATGTGTATTTCATGAACTTAGATATGAAACATATCAATTTTATGAACATATGAATTAGGAACAGGGATAGGCCAGTTGTCCTATTGAAATGCTCTGCCATTTAATAAGGTCACGACTGGTCTGATTGTGGCCTCAACTATTTTCCCATCTATGCCTATACCTTTAGATTCCTTAGTTGTTTAAAAATACAAACATTAATAATCCTGCTTCCACTGCTGTCTTGGCAAGAGAATATCACAGACGCATGAACTTCTGAGAGAGGAAAAAAAGTTTTCCTTGTCTGTCTTAAATAGGAGAACCCTCGTTTTTCAATTATGTCTCTTAATTCCAGTGTTCTCCCAGATGGAGAAACATCCCTTTAGTATTCACCCTGTTAAACGCTCTCTCTATCTAATTATATAATTTTTTCAAACTACTTAAAAGCCCAATCTGTCCAACCTTGCCTTGGAAGTAGCTGCCTCATCCTAGAAATCAGTTGAGTGAATCTTCTTTTAATTTATTATGCAGTTATGTTTTTCCTTAAATAAGTAGACCAAAACTGTATACAGTTCTCTAGATGGGGTCTCAGCAATTACCTATACAACTGTAGCACAGAATCCCTGTTTTCTAAAATTCTATCCCCTGTGCAGTAAACAGCGTTATTATTGGGAGATAGTTGTGGAATTAGTATTGATTTTGGTTGGGGGGCTGTGAAAAATAAATGTAATTGTAACCTTTTATACTTGGCTATAGTTTTGATGTTTATTTGTTTTGCTACTTTTCTCTTTTGAACTATTTTCTGCTGGCTCCTTGACTTGACATATCCTTTAATGTCTTGCTCAAGTGGGCACCATTATAGCCTCCAACTAATTTTGTACTGATCAAGCCTCCGGTTTCTGTTGGTTCAGCTATTCATAAAA
Source organism: Chiloscyllium punctatum (assembly GCF_047496795.1). Lineage (NCBI taxonomy): Eukaryota > Metazoa > Chordata > Chondrichthyes > Orectolobiformes > Hemiscylliidae > Chiloscyllium > Chiloscyllium punctatum. The sequence goes on along the minus strand of NC_092750.1, from coordinate 42,343,607 downwards.
TAACCATACTGTGAAATAAAAAGCTTAGCTTTGGGTTTTGACCTCCTATTTGAAGTGAAATATAAAATTGTGCTTCTGGAATTTCCAGTGACAGTCATAATCTGCGACTCATGTCAGCACTTTGTTCAGTGGCTATTCTTATGGACCAGGCCAGACCTCTCAACACATTTCAATAAAGTAGCCTGGACCCTAACTTTGCTAGTTATTTTAAGCAGGAATAAAGTGGATAGTCCAGGAGTGATGCAGCTGGCCCAACCACTTAGTTTTAAACAAAACAGAATTTATTGCAAGATTACCAAATGAAACACAAACAAAAGAGAACGAAAAAGCATAACTTAACCTATCCAAAAACCCAACAGATTATCCCAACTTAATGATGCTGTTCCAATACTTACTACAAGCCCCATAAACACCCCTTTGCAGAAATAAGGGAAAATCTAGCAGGAGAGATGTCAGAGAGGAAGGATCAGCATTGACCTTCTTTTGGTCCAGCAGCTTCACAACTGACTGCTTGCTAAATACCAAACCAAAACAAAGACAAAAGCTGAACTAGGAGAACTGGCCACTCCCCTTTCATTGTGCAAGTTTTTTTAAGTTAAAAGCTTCTTCAATTAGATCAATCGCAGATATTTCGTAACCTGCGTCTTTACGACCTCCTGAAAGAAAAACAAGGACAATAAAGGCTTGTTAAAGGAGCAGCACATCTCACTAGGTAGGATGAAAATTAACTGTTGTGTTTTCATACGTTATACTATTTTCTAGGTATAGCCAACACCAGCGCATGCTTGGTACCTTGGGGCAGTGTGAATTCTCTATGGGAAAAACTTTGCTTGTGTATGATATGAATCTGCGGGAAATGCTGAATTATGAGAAAATATCAAAAGACATAGGTAAGAAAAATCTTAATAGTGGTACTGTGAAATTGGTATGTTTGTAATGGTAAACAAGTGGCAGTGATTAGTTTTTTTTATAGGATGACTGTTCAGAAATGAATGTTGTACTTTTGATCTGCCTGTATGTTTACTGTGTAATACAAACATCATTTGCTTACATCAAGATTAACTTGGAAGGTAATGAACCTTTCAGGACTATTGGATGTCTTATTTCTGCAGTGCTCTACTACATAATTTTTAAAGTTAGACAAAACTAGATCAAAGTTCAAAGAACGAACCAGAATTATCATACTTGAGAAGGTTAGAGGGTGAAGGTCATCTTATTGAAATTTAATAAGAGGATGTAGTTTAAGTTTGAGGCATTGAGGGAGTAGGAGCCAATGTAGTTCAGGAGAAGTAGAAGGATGATGGGTATTGAAGTTTGCTGCAGAATTAAATAGTGGCACAAGAGCTTTGAATGTGTTTATTACTGGAATGGAAGATTGGTGTGGAAAGTATTCCCTTTGAAATGACAAAGAAACAAATGAGAGTTTTAGCAGCAGCTAGGCTGAAACAGGATCAGAGTTGATGGAAAAATGAACAGTCGTTAAAACAGTGAGGATATAAGCTTAGAAGCTTGGCTCAACGGTCAACATGGTGAAATGGCTGAAAAATGTATGGTTCAGTTTGAGGCAATGGTCAGGGAAGGAGATGAAATCATTGTGCCAGGCATTGGAAACAATGACTTTGTTATTGCTACTATGTAACTGAGGGAAAAAGCAGCTGATCCAAGGTGAAATGTTAGGTACTTGTGGATTTCTTGTGTGTGTGTGTGTGAAAGCTGATTTCATGTTTAGATAATGCCATCATAGGTAAATAAAAATGAATATGTAAAAGTTATTCTTGAGGTGACATAATGATGGGAGAGGAAGAGAGGCCACTGGCAAAAATGTTCCAGTTATAATTGGATAGGTAATAAAAGAGTAGCCCATCAATCACAGGAGTGGCATTTGGTGAAGATGGTGTGTCTGACCATGTAATAAGCTACAGAGACATTACAGGAGCATAATGCACCATGTTCATACTCGCATAAAGCAGTTTGAGTCTTTGGTTAGCATCATTTGAATTCTGCAGAAGAATTTGAATGATGTATTTGAATGTGGAACATAGGGTTTTAGTGAAAACAGCTATCTTATTGTAACTCTCAAAGATCTTAGAGATGCTGGCCATAGTAAATTGTGCAGAAGATTGCGAATAGCCCTTGAAATGTATCCAGTACAATCTATCGCATTTTGGTGTGGAGAGCTGAAAGTATTATGGAGGGCAGGTGAAGGAAGAAAGACAAAATTTTATTTAATGGTTAGTTTGGTCTTTTGAAAGTTTATGTTGGAACTTTAGGGTACTTGGCCATAATTGCAGTCATCAATGCTGACCATTATTATTGTACTGTTAAAACATTTTTCTTGAATATTTTAGCATGCATGCTTCCACATTTGAATTGTTAGTGAAAGCTCAAACCTGTGCCAAATACTTCTAAAGAAGTACCTTACTAACAAATACGGTGTGTCAGTACATTAGAATTAGAGTATCCATTTACTTTTTACTACAGTCTTGGAACATTTCTGATGAGAACCTTTGGAATGCAAGAGAACTTATGAAAATGAATTCTATTTTATGTTCGTGTTTATGAAAAAAATTGTTATTTTCAGAAAGTAACATTGCAGCTGCACATGACAAGATCTCAGAATGCAAAAAACAGATTCTACAAGCAAAACGAATTCGGAAAAATCGCCAAGGTAATATTTGTGCAATTTTTGTTTGTCTACAATTCAAATAATTTGTCTTCTTGAACTAAGAAGTTTGATCCAAGAAATCAGCACAGGCACCAGGAAAATCTATATTAAGATTTCTGTTTAGAGTTGAAGGAATATAGAAGCAGGAGCAGGCCATTCAACCATCCCACCCCCTTTTTAAAAGAATGTGCTATTCCCATGGCCCTTAATGTCATTTGTAACTAGAAATGTATCAATCTTTGTCAGTCATAGGATCTGCTTGTGCTGTATGACTATGGTCCAACCAGTCTCTGCTGACCATAATCCCAAACTAAACTGGTCCCACCAGTATGTGCTTGGCCCATATCCCTCCAAACATTTCTTATTCATGTATTTTGAATGTTGTAATTGTATCCACATCCGCCACTCCCTCTGAAAGTTCATTCCATACATGAACCTTTCTCTACATAAGAAAATTGCCCCTCATGTCATTTTAAAATCTTTCTGCTTTCTCTTTTAAAAAAAAATGCTCCTAGTCTTGAAATCCCAGACTCTAAGGAAAAGACACCAGCCTATTCATCTTATCTATACCTCTCATTATTTTCTAAACATCTGTAAGGTCATCCCTCAACTCTCTACACACCAGTGGGAAATTTCCAGCCTCTCTTTATAACTCAAACCCTCCGTTTCTGGCAATATCCTGGTAATTCTCTTTTGAACTCTCTCTAGCTTAGTATCCTTCCTATAACAGTCAGACCAGAACGGGGGACAGTACTCTAGAAGAAGCTTCTTCAACACCCTGTACAACCTCAATGTAATGAGATTACAACTCCCAACTCCTATATTCAAAAGATCTGAGCAATGAAGACAAACATGCCAAACACCTTAACTACCCTATCTTTGTGATTCAAGCTTCAAAGAGTTATGTACTGAACCCCTTGGTCTCTCTGTTCTACAATGCTACCCAAGGCTCTACTTTTAATTGTATAAGTCTTGTCTTGAACTTATTCAAAAACTGATCTTCCTCAGCTCTTTGGGATGGAGCATTCCAAAGATTTACCATCCTCTGAATGAAAAGGTTTCTTGCCATCTGAGAGATTGGTTCTAGATCTCTCATCCAATGGAAATATCCTTTATCTCTACCCCTTTGAGGATTTTATTAATTTTTTATGAAGTTGCTTCTCATTTATCTAAACTGTAGAGAATACAGGCTCATTTGCTTTCATGTTTCTCAAAGGACAGTTCCACCATCCCAGGAATCAGTCCAGTGAGTTTTTGCTATACTCCTTCTATGGCAAGTATATCCTTCCTTAGATTGGGGACCAGACTGCGCATGATGCTGGATCTTAAACAGCTTGTACCATATTTGATTCCTCAAAATATTGCTCCAGAAAATTATCTGGATTGTGTTCTAGGATTTCTTTCTACACAAGCTTAGTATTTATTAGATTTACCCAATCTATTTGAAGATTTAAGTCAGCCATGATTACTGTATTCAATTTGCTATCATGCACCTTTTAATTTCTTGATTTGTACAATTCTCTACATTACCACTTACTGTTATTTGTCTTTAAATTATTTCTCCAATATTTGCAGCCCCTTGGCTGTTCCTTAGCTCCATCTAAACAACCTCCTCTTCCTCTTTTAGTAATACAGTTACCTTATTCCTTATTACCAGCACTGCTCCACCTTTTTCTTGTCGTTCTCTCCCAAATGTTGACTATCCTTTGATATTCATTTCCCAGTCAGGCTTGCCCTACAGCAGTGTGTTATAATGGTAATTAAATCATGCCATTTGCTTTTATGACCAGTATTGCTTCACCTATCATATTGCAAATGCTATGCACATTCGGAAACAGGTGCTTTAAGTTCTGCCTTAACCATATTCTGTAATTTGACCCTGATTGATTCTAGGAGTTACTTTCCTGCTGCTCTCCACTTCAATTACAGCTTTATTTTATACCTGAATTCTCTGAGGTTCCCACCCCAGTAAGTGGTAATGGAGTATAAACTCTTCCCAATAGCACTAGAAAATTTCTCCGCATATTTTAGTCCAGGTCCTGCTAAGGTGTGTTCCATCCTCTGTATAGTGTTCTCACTTGACCCAGAATTGATCCCAATGCAGCAAAATCTAAAGCCCTCATCCCATGCCATCTTTTTCAGCCATTTGTACATTTGTTCAAATGTCCTATTTTTCCACTCATTAAAACATGATGTACAATCCTGAGATTACTGCCTTAACGGTACTGATTTCGATCTTTTGCCTAATGCCCTACATTCTAATTCCAGGATTTCATCCCTTTTTCTATGTATGGTGTTTGTGGCAATGTGAGAACTGGGATCTCTGGTACTTCACCCTCCTGCAGTCATCAATGACCTGGTATCAGACAGCATACCATCCTGGAGCCAGGTCTGTGGCCCCAGAAACTCCTGTGTGTTCCCCTAACTCCTGATAAGTCTGTCACTGTTGCCCTTCCAAGTTTCTCTCCACCCTCAGCCACCAGTACCTGTGTAGTTGAGTAACTTGCAGTGCTACAAGCTTGTTTCTCGCTCCATCTCCTGACGAATGGTCATTCTCATCAGTATTCAAGATGAATACACTTCCTGCTTGGTCTTTCTAGACTGCCGAGCAGTCATCCATTCTCTTTCTAGCTGCTTGGTCTTATTCTGTGATGTGACTACATTATAGTGAGTCCATACTTACTGGAAAAATATTTACAAGTTAATAATATGCAAGATACTAATGTGCAAATTGGCCACCAAATTCACGAAGTTACACCTCACTGGGGTAGTGTGGCTAGAAATAAAGCCACGCTGTTCCTGGAGCTGTCGCAAAAGTTGGATTTTAAAAAGTATGCAGAATTCTGCATTTTACTTGTCTTTAAGACTGGCATTGACATAAAGCACGAGCCAGGTTTCAATATTTATAACAAATGAACAGATTCCAACTACAGGTAAACAATGATGAACTGCCAACATTTATCTTGACTAGTTAATACCCTAAACCCCCTTATAAGCTCCCCTTCTAGGCACACACTCACTCTAGGTTGGACACTGAACAAGATAATCGTTGGGCTTTTCAGTTTTAATGGCATCACTGACACAATTTAATTTTTAAATAGGTTTCCTCTGTGTCATGCACATTGTGCTTAGTTTAATTCAATTTAGTTGCAATAGGGCCAATTAATTCAGTTGCCTAGAGAATGTTGTTTAATAACACCGATGACAGGTTCAGGTTCTGTACCAGCTGTCATTTTACATCCTTCATTGTCACATCAGACAATATCATGCCAAGACAGTTAAGAATCCATTGCCAACCATAAGTAACTAACTTCAGACAATTGAGATGCCACATAGACTTGGCAATGGAATAGGCCACTCAGCCCCCACAAACCTGCTCCAGAATTTAGTAATATCACGGCTGATCTGAGTACCTCATATTTCTGCTGACACCTGATAACTTTTCACCCCTTTTTTTTAAATCAAGAATCTATCTACATCTGTCTTACCAATTTTCAAAGATTATGCTTCTGCTACCTATATTTTTATTTGCTCATAGGATACTGATGTCACTGTCAATGTGCCAGCATTTATTGCCTGCCCCTAATTGCACTTGGTAGTGAGCTACCCTTAAACTGTTGTTCTTGGGGTGTAGAGACATCCACCTTGGTGTGAGGAAGGAAGTTGCAGGATTTTGACCCAATGACAGTGAAGAAAAAGTGATATCGTTTGAAATCATGATTGAGGTGTTTTGCGGGAGGTTAGGGGGTGGGGGAGAGATTGGAGACTTGCAGGCAATGATATTTGAATGCATCTGCTACTCTTGTTCTTCTGTGAGATAGAGGCCATGCGTTTGGAAGGTGCTATTGAAGAAATCTTGGTGAGTTACTGCAGTGCATCTCTGGATGGTAGGCAATGTGCATTGGAGGTGAAAGGGGGTGAAACTTGAAGATAATGGATGAGGTGTCAATCAAGTGTACTATTTTGTTTTGATTACTGTCAATGTCTTGAATGCTGTCAAGTCATTTGAGTACAATTGGGGTTGCATTCATTCAAGCAAGTTTGCTGCCTGAACTGCTGTGCTTTTCCAGCACCACTCTAATCTAGAATCTGGTTTCCAGCATCTGCAGTCTTTGTTTTTACCACTGCAACCTTGCAATCCTGACTAGTCTTAGAACATAGAACAATACAGCACAGAACAGGCCCTTCAGCCCACGATGTTGTGCCGAACATTTGTCCTAGCTTAAGCACCCATCCATGTACCTATCCAATTGCCGCTTAAAGGTCGCCAATGATTCTGACTCTGCCACTCCCACAGGCAGAGCATTCCATGCCCCCACCACTCTGGGTAAAGAACCTACCCCTGACATCTCGCCCTATACCTTCCACCCTTCACCTTAAATTTATGTCCCTTTGTAACACTCTGTTGTACCCGGGGAAAAAATTTCTGACTGTCTACTCTATCTATTCCTCTGATCATCTTATAAACCTCTATCAAGTCACCCCTCATCCTTCGCCGTTCCAATGAGAAAAGGCCGAGCACTCTCAACCTATCCTCGTACGACCTATTCTCCATTCCAGGCAACATCCTGGTAAATCTCCTCTGCACCTTCTCCAAAGCTTCCACATCTTTCCTAAAGTGAGGCGACCAGAACTGCACACAGTACTCCAAATGTGGCCTTACCAAGGTCCTGTACAGCTGCAACATCACTTCACGTCTCTTGAATTCAATCCCTCTGCTAGTGAACGCTAATACACCATAGGCTTTCTTACAAGCTCTATCCACCTGAGTGGCAACTTTCAACGATCTATGAACATAGACCCCAAGATCCCTCTGCTACTCCACCTTACTAAGAACCCTACCATTAACCCTGTATACCGCATTCTTATTTGTTCTTCCAAAATGGACAACCTCACACTTGACAGGGTTGAACTCCATCTGCCACTCCTCAGCCCAGCTCTGCATTATATCTAAGTTCCTTTGCAGCCGACAACATCGTTTCGATGGATGGGCACTGGGGAGATAGGTGAATTACTCAAAGCAGAAAGCTTAGTCTCTGATTTGCTCTTGTAGCCACAATAGTCATGTGGTTGGTCCAGTTCAATTTCTGATCAATGGAAATCTCAAGAGTGTTGCTTAGTGTGGGGTTCAGCAATTGTAATGCCATTGAATGTTCAGGGACAAAGTGTCAATATCACTTTCGTTGGAAATGGCCATTGCCTGGCACTTGTGTGATGCAAATGTTAATGTCATTTATCAATCCAAGCTTGGATGTTGGGTACACCTTGCTGCATGTGGACACGAACTGTTTCGTTATCTGTGATGTTGCAAATTGGGGAGATGATGACCTGTTGGTATTATTGTTGGACTACTAATCCAGAGTCCCAGGTAATATTCTCCAGACCCTGGGTTCAAATTCCACCATGACAGATTATAAGAGTTTGAATTCAGTAAAATATCTGAAGATACGTCGATGACCATGATTCTTTTGTTTATTGTCGGAAAAGCCCATCTAGTTCATTAATGTCCTTGAGGGAAGGAAATCAGTTGTCCTTACCTGATCTGGCCTACATGTGGGTAATTGTAAGTGGGCATTAAATACAGCATAGCTAGCAAATCCATTCCCTGTGCATGGATATATTTAAAAAATGATGGTGAACATTATGCAACAATAAGCAAGCATCTCCCCTTCTGACCTTTATGATAGAGGATGGTAGTCTTGGAACATGGTGGATCTAGCATACAACTTTGAATGTCTGCAATGACAACCTGTGCTGAGATGATTGGCCTTCCAACAACTACAACTGTCTTCCCTTGTGCTATTTTTCTCCTTGATTCTCATTGACTCCAGTTTTACCAGGGTACCAACTTGGTCAAATGCTATCTTAGTGTCAAGAACAGTCATTCTTTACTCTTCTGGAGTTCAGCTCTTTTGTTCATGTTTGGACCAAGCCTAAAATGAGGTCAGGAGCTGAGGTGGCCTTAGCCAAATTTAAATTGAATGTCAATGTGCAAGTTACTTCTTGGTAGAGCCACTTAGTAGAGCTGTTGTCAACCCTTTCCATTTTTTCGCTGATGATCAAGTATACTGATTAGGGTGGGAAATGGCAAAGTCTAATTATCCTGCTTTTTGTGCATTGGGCATGACTGCAATTTTCCATATTGTTGGATAGATGGTAGTGTTGTATTGGGAAAAAAAAACCTGGCGAAGGGTCAGCTAGTTGTGTTCACTGGTCACTCAACTTGATATTGTCATGGACATTGGTGAAGACAAGATAAAGTAGCTTTTCCCCTTTTGCTGATTCTCTCACCAACTTCTGCAGTCCCAGTTTGGTAACTATGTCCTTTCGGTCAGCTCAGTCAGCAGCGGTGCTACCAAGCTGCTCTTCATTTTGGACGTTGAGGCTCCCCCTCCTAGAATATGTTTTGTGCCTTTGCCACCTTCAGACCTTCCTGCAAATGGTATTCAACACGGAGAAAGAAATGAGGTTTTTGTGGTACTGAGTTCAAAATACTCTAAAGCTTTAGTGAGAAACCATTTCTCCTTAGCTGTGTCTTAAATAGATGATCCCTTATTTAAATGTTAACTCCTTGTTCTCAATTTTTGACATGGTTCATGTACACTTTAAATAAGATGACTAGTACTGTACACCGTATTCCAGGTTGGTCTCCCCAATTCCCTAAACTAAAGCATAACCTAGCAAGTTTTGAGAAAATTTGTAGCTCAGGTTGAGGTTCTGGATGTAGGTTTAGTCGCTAAGCTGGAAGGTTCGTTTTTAGACGTTCTGTCACTGTACTAGGTAACATCATCAGTGAGCCTCCACATGAAGCACTCGTGGCCTGACCCACCTTCTCTTTGTGTTTAGGTTTCCTTGGGTTGGTGATGTCGTCATGGTAGTCCACAAACTCACCAACACACTAAAACAGCAGCTAATGAACTTAAAAGACTCTATACAGACAAAAAAACAAAACTAATATCATTTATAAAATACCTTGCAAGAACTATAACAAGCACCATATTGGACAAACAGGCAGAAAACAAGTCACCAGGATATATGAACAGCAACTAGCCACAAAAAGACATGACCCACTCTCACTAGTATCCTTACATACAGATGAGTAAGGAAACCACTTCAACTGCGACAACACATCCATCCTGTGACAAGCCAAACAGAGTCATGAGGAAAATCAGGAGGGCAAAAAGGGGATATGAGATAACTTTGGCAAATAGAATTAAGGGGAATCCAAAAGGTTTTTACAAATACATTAAGGACAAAAGTGTAACTAGGGATAGAATAGGGCCCCTCAAAGATCAGCAAGGTAGCCTTTGTGTGGAGCTGCAGAAAATGGGGGAGATACTAAACTAGTATTTTGCATCAGTGAGAAAAGGACATGGAAGATGTGGAATGTAGGAAATAGATAGTGACATCTTGAAAAATGTCCATATTACAGAGGAGGAAGTGCTGGATGTCTTGAAAAGCATAAAAGTGGATAAATTCCCAGGACCTGATCAGGTGTACCCTCAAACTCTGTGGGAAGCTAGGGAAGAGATTGCTGGGCCTCTTGCTGAGATATTTGTATCCTTGATAGTCACAGGTGAGGAGCCAGAAGACTGGAGGTTGGCTAACATGGTGCCAGTGTTTTAAGGGTGGTAAGGACAAGTCAAAGAACTATAGACCAGTGCCTGACGTCGGTGGTGGGCATGTTATTGGAGGGAATCCTGAGGGACAGGATGTTCATGTATTTGGAAAGGAAAGGACTGATTAAGGATAGTCAACATGGCTTTGTGTGTGGGAAATCATGTTTCACGAACTTGATTGAGTTTTTTGAAGAAGTAACAAAGAGGATTGATGAGGGCAGAGCATAGATGTGATCTATATGGACTTCAGTAAGGCGTTCGACAAGGTTCCCCATTGGATACTGGTGAGCAAGGTTAAGTCTCACGGGATACAGGGAGAACCAGCCATTTAGATACAGAACTGGCTCAAAGATGGAAGACGGGGTGGGTGGTGGAGGGTTGTTTTTCAGACTGGAGGTCTGTGACCAGTGGAGTGCCACAAGGATCAGTGCTGGGTCCTCTACTTTTTCTCATTTACATAAATGATTTGGATGTGAATGTAAGAGGTACAGTTCGTAAGTTTGCAGATGACACTAAAATTGGAGGTGTAATGGACAGCGAAGAAGATTACCTCAGTTTCCAACAGTATCTTCACCAAATGGCCAATGGGCTGAGAAGTGGCAGATGGAGTTTAATTCAGATACATGCGAGGTGCTGCATTTTGAGAAAGCAAATCTTAGCAGGACTTATACACTTAATTGTAAGGTCCTAGGGAGTGTTGCTGAACAAAGAGACCTTGGAGTGCAGGTTCATAGCTCCTTGAAAGTGGAGTCGCAGGTAGATAGAATAGTGAAGAAGGCATTTGGTATGCTTTCCTTTGTTGGTCAGAGTATTGAGTACAGGAGTTGGGAAGTCATGTTGCGGCTGTAGAGGACATTGATTAGGCCACTGTTGAAATATTGTGTGCAATTCTGATCTCCTTCCTATCGGAAAGATGTTGTGAAACTTGAAAGGGTTCAGAAAAGATTTACAAGGCTGTCGTCAGGGTTGGAGGATTTGAGCTACAGGGAGAGGTTGAATAGGCTGGGGCTGTTTTCCCTGGAGCGTCGGAGGCTGAGAGGTGACCTTGTAGAGGTTTACAAAATTGAGAGGCATGGATAGGATAAATAGACAAAGCCTTTTCCCTGGAGTGGGGGAGCCCAGAACTAGAAGGCATAGGTTTAGGGTGAGGGGGGGGAAGAAATGAGAGACCTAAGAGGCAACTTTTTTCACGCAAAGGGTGGTATGTATATGGAATGAGCCGCCAGAGGAAGTGGTGGAGGGTGGTGCAATTGCAACATTTAAAAGGCATTTGGATGGGTATATGAATAGGAAGGGTTTGGAGGGATATGGGTCGGTGCTGGCAGATGTGATTAGATTGGGTTGGGATATCTGGTTGACATGGACGGGTTGAACCGAAGGGTCTGTTTCCATGCTGTACAACTCTGACTCTGACTCTAAGCATGGCATTCGAACTGGAACTCTATCAACAAACACATTGACTTTGATCCCATTTACCACCCACGGAGAAAAAATGAACAGGTGACGAAATGACTGAAATGAACTTTCCAGCTCAACGAACAACCTACATCCATAAAGCATAACCTTTTTATATTCATTCCCCAAACTGTAACATTCTACTTTTTTTTTCAGAGAGGAACTCTCTTTCTGCAAAGGCAGAGGTTTGAATGTTTTTTAAGGTAGAAATTGATTAATTCTTGATAAGAAAATTGGTGTAACATTATTAGGGTTAGGCAGGAATGTCACTTTAACCCAGCATTTGCCATGACTAACCCACCTGGCCTACAAATCCCTGGATATGATAGGCAAATTAGCATGGCTCATCCTCCTAACCTGCATAACTTTGGACTATGGTAGGAAACCTATGCAGAAACGGAGGGAATGTGCAAACTTCATACAGACAGTCACCTGAGACTGGAATCAAACCTGGGTCCCTGGTGTTGAGGGAGCAGTGCTAACCACTGAGCCACCATGCTGCTACACTCTGGCCACAACTTGTTCATGGAATAAATGTGCTGATTTCATGCTGAAGAAGATCAGTTTGAATCACAAAGATTAAACCACCTCTTCTTTCTCCCCCACCCCAGCCTTACATAAGGATATTTTTTGGGAAAGTGAATCTTCTTAGAATAGTCAGCTTTATTATTTTCCTTTCTTGCATACTACATGTAATACTTGTGTGGTGACATGGTATATATTTCATTATTGCACTTAACATCTTAGTCATTAACATCTTAGCAGGGCATCAGGATAAATCACGTAGCTCTATGACTGCACAAAGCATGTGTGGTGGTAGCTGATTTAAGTAACTATACATTCAAGTCAATATTTATGATTTATAGCACCCACAATTTTCCTGGCATTAATATCACAGAAAATTTTGTCTGCTTGAAATTATACATGAAGATCCTCTGCTTTTTAATGTACTTCACTTCTGTCAAATGAGCGAGGAATATTATGTTAAAAATGTACTCAATTATGAAGTAAAAACACAGCATCAGATGTTGCAATGGCTGCACTGTTATCCCTGAATCAAAAGTTGTTGCTTCAAACCTCATTCCAGATATGAGTATATAATCCAGGCTGTTACTTCGATGGACTACTCTGCAAAGTTCATGTTTTGTGCTTTTTAGTACCTTGGGTGGATGTAAAATATACAATTGCACTTCCATGTCCTTGCCGTCATCTGTTGATGAGCCAATGTCTCAAGCAAACCAGATTAAAATTCATTTGGAGATGCCGGTGTTAGACTGGGATGTAACAAACTTTAAAAATCACAACACCAGGCTATAGTCCAACAGGCTTAATTGGAAGCACTAGCTTTCGGAGCGCTGCTCCTTAATCAGATAGTTGTGGAGGACAGAATTTATAACCAAAGTTTAGTGTGATGTAACTGAAATTATACTTTGAAAAATACCTTAATTGTTTGTTGAGTCTTTCATCTGTTCGAATACCATGATAGTTTCACTTCTTTCATGTGTAAATGACAACACCACAATTGGTGTTAGCCAGACAATATGTTGAAGGTGTTAGCCCCGTGTTCTCTGTGCCATAATGTTTAGACTGATTCTAATCTAAAAAGTGAGATAAGAGTCTTACGTGACTTCATGCAGTTTTTGAGCAAAGTACAATGTGACTCAGCAAGTACAAATTCACCCCACAAACATATATGTATATATGTGCATGTGGGTCTCTCACTCTCAGCCATTCCTATACACACACGGACACGCACGCAGACACTCATACACACCCTTACAGACACACACACTCCCCCACATGTATCCTCTCTCAGACTTAGACCACTCTACACTGACGCACACACACATACACTCTTACAGACACTCACAACCTCCCACCCCAGACACACACACTCACCCCCTCACAGACTTAAGACATTCTACACTCTCATATATACACACACACACACACACACACACACACACACACACACACACACACACACACACACACACACACACACACACACACACACACACACACACACACACACACTCTCTCTCTCAACCCCTCCAACCCAGACAGGCGCATGTACACACAAGCACTCATATGCATATATATTTTGTGGGGTGAATTTGTACTTGCAGCGTTACATTGTACTTTGCTCAAAAACTGCATGGATTCATATAAGACTCTGTTATCTCACAGACAGAGAACACTGGGCTAACACCTTGTCTGGCTAACACCAATTGTTGCAGTTAACCTGAGAATATAACTTTTAAAAAAAAATTAAACCTGTTGGACTATAACCTGGTATTGTGTGCTTTTTAACTTTGTACAGATTAAAACTAGTCATTTATCTCAATGTATTTTGTGAGGCTATGCGTTGTGTAAAATTTGCCCCTTATAACAAAATTATCACTCTTCAAAACTATGTATATGTTGCAAATTCCTTTGGGATTCAGTACAATTGTGAAGTTCATTCCATCTTTCTTTTATTTCTTAGTTAATAAGTAATATGTAAGCTATGGGCTGTCCTAAAACTTTCTTCCAGTTTTTATTTAGAAGGGTCAATATTACTACATAAGTAGGGAAATGCAAAATATTAAAGTAGCAAATGAGTAAAAATTTCAGAATCTTCTACCAGAAAACTGATATTTAAGCTACCATAAATTATTTTCTCCAGTAATGTAGCAATTTTAACTATCATCTGGATGTCAATTTGCTCCGTTGGTCAGAATGTGATGATGTGACACAGGTTCAATCTTCATACCAACTGCAGTAGTCCATGGAACTGTGCCTCCTTACTTTGTGTGATGCTTGTGGAGTGATGCCCTTCAACCCATGTAATCAATTGTCTGCCTCTAATAGAGAGAAATGCCTATTGCCAGTTCTGGATTAGGGCTAATTATAAGAGTTAACATCAAAATATTTTTTGATATATGCAAACAATCTGACTGGAATTTATTTCCTTAAAACTACATTGCAGTCAAAGTAAGAGCAACATAATTTTTAATCAGTTATTTTTATCATACAGAAAGGCACTAAATGTTGGCCTATAACATTACAATATTTTTGGAACATTTTATAACTATTTCAGTTTCTCGTATTGAGACATTTAAAACATTTGTAAAGTGGAAAAATTATAATCAAATTCTAACAGAAGTAGAATCTTTGTCATAAGGCTGGGAGCAATAGTTCAACTTCTGAACTTGTGGACATCTTTACTCTTTGCAAGCTTCTTAATTTTTACCACAATGAGAAGAACATACATTGATTATTATTCTCTCATGGCACAGTATTCATGTTAGTTTCTTCGTGTTAAGGAACATCTGCATTGAAGAATACAAGATCTTTTTCAAGTTTTAACATTCAGATGTCAATATTTAGCATGTTTTTACAAACTTCAATCAATGAAAATATCTCTCTGATTATGTTAGTAGCTTTAATATAAATGTGTTTAGTTTATGAACCTGAACTAGACTGAATAGGGAGTATAAATTCAGGTTCAATATCTATAAGGAATACACACTGTCTGTGTTCCTCATTTCAAATTGTTTAATCTACTTTTATTTGACTTGCATTAAACAAATTTATTTTCCCATCTTAATGTTCTGAATCACATTGTACTAAAAAAATGAAACCGAAGCTCAAGTCTCTATCTATTTCATTACATGCTAATAAATATTCTGAGTAAAATAAAAATAAATTGTTTGGACAAAGATCAGAAACTTAATCACCACGTCTAGTTATTCTAATTTTTTTTTCACACTACTGCAGCATATAATCTATAACCATAACTTGGACCTCCTGAAAACCCCAACCTTCAGTAAATCCCCAGTCAAGTTTATGGCTCATTTAAGGCAGAATTCTCTGAATAAAATAACCACACTACAGATGCCACATGCCATTAGATATCCATTGCTATTAACACATGGCAATTACTTAAAGTTGAATTGAAGCATCCAAGTAACCAGGCTACAACTTGAGAAGTTATTGTACAGACTCTGGGCTTTCCCTCACCTTCTGTTGCACTCTACGGCAGCCTCAAGATCTGTAACTTTGCAGTTTTTCTACACTTAGCACTGAGACCATGATGTACTGGCAGTCTTTACTATCTCCCTATTTACAGTTCTCCACTCATTCCACTCTTGTTCTCCACATAAATCCCTTTCTTGTTGCTCATCCAACATGAGGATCACTTCCTCTGATCGTCTTTAGATATATTCTTGCTTTCAATTTGGGATTTCCTGTCACCTGCACTTGTGTTGGTTCCTGTCTCACCTTTGGGTCTCGATTTTCTTTGGAGAGAATGCAGAGAAAGTTTATGAGGATGTTGTCTGGTATGGAAGGTGCTAGCTATGAAGAGAGGTTGAGTATGTTTTCATTAGAAAAAAGGAGATTGAGGGGGGACCTGATTGAAGTTTACAAAATCTTGAAGGGTATATTCAGGGTGAATAGAGATGAGCATTTTCCCAGAGTAAAGGATTCAATATTGAGTGGTCACACTTTCAAGGTAAGAGGTGAAAAGTTTAAGGGGGATACACGTGGCAAGTGGTGTGTGTCTGGAACGTGTTGCCAACAGAGGTGGTAGAGGCAGGCACGGTAGATTCATTTAAGATGCGTCTGGACAGATGCATGAGTAGGTGGGGAGTAGAGGGATACAGGTGCTTTGGAATTAGGTGACGGATTTAGTCAGTAGATTTGGATCGGCTCAGGCTTGGAGGGCCGAAGGACCTGTTCCTGGGCTGTAAATTTTCTTTGTTCTTTTGGTTCATTTACTGGGAACTAAATTACCGATAATTAGATATTTTTAACTCATTCATTTGTGTTGGTGAAGCAGCATTTTTATAGTTTTCTCCATGTTATTTTTCTTAGAGTATGATGCATTAGCAAAAGTGATACAACAGCATCCTGATAGACATGAAACCTTACAGTAAGTATGTAAGCAAGTAATTTACCATAAATTTTACTTTGTTTATTAAATATGACATAAATTCTGATACAATGGGTAAATGGGCAAGTATGCAGAGGCAATATTTGCACATATTAACCTTACTGTTTATGACTAATGCTGAATATTGATTGTTCTATCAGTTATCATTTGTCACATGGAAGATCCCATCCACTGTACCGAAGTCAATGATCAAAGAAACAGAGAAGGCAAATTCAGAAGAGAAAAGTTGAGAATAAATGACAGAATAAAATGCGCACTAAATGTCGGTAGAAAATGTAAAAATTATATTTGATCTTTGATAAATATTTTCTCTGATTAATTTCTAGGCAACTGGAAGCATTGGGTAAAGAATTAGAGCACCTTTCTCATATTAAGGAGAGTGTTGAAGATAAGGTAATATTCAACCCCGGGCAAATCTTTCCATTTTATTTTTTCAGGTTTCATTCAAATTAACACTTCTAACTGCAATTTTATTATTACTAGCTTGAATTAAGAAGAAAACAATTCCATGTTCTACTCAGTACTATACATGAACTACAACAAACACTGGAAAGTAAGTACTCACAGAAAAGAAAACTTTTACCATTTTCCCATATTTGCAAATAGCAGCTACAACGTGAAAGACTTTGACCAGCCAGCTTTGTTAATGTGGTGGGAAAGATGGAGAAGTCTGGAAAATTTTCAAATGATGTCCTTAACCCATATTGCAATCACAACACCTGAACAACTCCTATCAAAATGAACAGTTATACCAGATGGTGCTGGGTGTACTGAGCCATGCCGTCTTCTGTGGCACACAAATTAAGCTAGTTGATGGCTACATTAAGTATTTGTGTGTTAACCCAAAAGTTTAATTTTTGCTTTTATAGTATTCTAAGTTTTTAATTGTGCACTTATGCACATGTTAAAGCTCCACACTATTTTCAGTGTTATGCAAGGGAACTACTAATTCAAGATAATTGAATTCAGGAATAGAGGATCCTGAGTTAGATTAAGTATCCAAAATGATTAGGCTTGATTCATTGAGCATAGGTATAATGTACTAAATGCAGTAATCATGGAACTAATGGTGAAGGAGCAACCCTGGCCAAGTGCAAATCAGTGAAAATGCAATGCAAACATTATATGGTGTTTAACCAGTTTAGGTTCCATGCCATATTTTGAATGTATCATCAAGGCAAGTACATTGATGTGACACCTACAGGGAATGTTCTGCTAAAACATGCTTTGCATTACAAACTTGGAGCTGTCATTTGCACCTTTCAGTGAAGCCAATTTGTTCCATATGCAGTGTTGAGTATCTCATGAGAGTTGCCTTATGCTGCTGTGGACGCAGTACAGCTAGTTTCATAACATAACCAAGGATGTAATAATAATCCTCCCTCTTGATCTGAACTGGACATTTGTGAACCTTCCTGCTACATTATCTCTGGCAGAATGAATATTTACTCATTGAGGTGAGACTAAATATAAATCCATAGAAGGCCATAAGCGATAACAACAGAATTAGTCCATTTAGCCACTTGAGTGCTCTGCCGTTCGATTATATATGTTTCTCAACCCCATTCTCCTGCCTTCTACCTGTAACCTTTGTTCTTCTTACTAATCGAGAACCTATCTATCTCCAACTTAAATACACTCAGTGACTTGGCCTCCACAACCTTCTATGGTAATGAGTTTTACAGATTTGCCAGTACTTGGCTGAAGAAATTCCTCCCCTTCTCAGTTCTAAAGTGTTATCCCTTTACGCTGAGGCTGTGCCCTCATGACCTAGTTTCTCCTATAAGTGGAAACGTCATCTCCATGTTCACTCTGTCCAAGACTCAAAATTCTGAGTTTCAATGAGATCTCCCCCTTGTCCTTCTAAACTCCATTGAGTACAGAGCCCAGAGTCCTCAACTGCTCCTCATGTGGCAAACCTTTCAATTCCAGGTTCCTCCTTGTAAACCTGTTCTGAACTCCCTCCAATGCCAGCACACACTCCCTTAGATATTGGGCCCAAAACTGCTCACAATATTTAAAATGTGATCTGACTAGAGCCATATACAGCCCCAGCAGGATATCCCTGTGCTTGTTTTCCATGATTTTTATTTTGTGGCAAGGTCAACATATCAAATAGCAATTGTGATTTGGTTATAGATGAGAGTGCTCACACCGATTTCTCCATGCAGGATATTTTTGTTGTTATTCGTGAAAGAATACTATTTTAGAGAAAGGACCACTTCTTTGCACCATTCAATTAGATCATGGTTCACCACTTCCCTAATCTTCTATATACTTTGGTGTCATGAATACCCAGATATCTATTCATGTTTTGAACATGCTTAATGATTGAGATTCTTCAAGCCTCTGGGATAGAGAATTGTAAAGATTCATCATCCTGAGTGAAAAATATTTTGCTAATCACAGCCTTAAATGTCCGACCTCTTTCTTTGAAACGATGTTGCATTGTTCTAGGTTCTCTATCGAGGGCAGTATTCTCTTTATAGTCACCAGTCAGACCCTGGAAGACTTTTCTGAGCTTTAATGAGATTACCCCTCATTCTTCAAAACTGAAGAGAATACCAGATACAGTTTCTTCATTCTTGCTTCGTTAAACAATCCTGGCAACCCCAGAGTTTATTCTGGTGAACCTCTGTACTCCCACTGTGGCAAGATGCTTGCAGGTAAAGGGAGAGCTGGAAAATGGGAAGTCTTCAGGAATGAGATAAAGAGAATCCAGAGAAAGTATATTCCTGTTAGGGTGAAAGGAAAGGCTGGTAGGTATAGGAATGCTGGATGACTAAAGAAATTGAGGGTTTGGTTAAGAAAAAGAAGGAAGCATATGTAAGGTATAGACAGGATAGATCGAGTGAATCCTTAGAGTATAAAGGCAGTAGGAGTATACTTAAGAGGGAAATCAGGAGGGTAAAAAGGGGACATGAGATAACTTTGGCAAATAGAATTAAGGAGAATCCAAAGAGTTTTTACAAATACATTAAGGACTAAAGGGTAACTAGGGAGAGAATAGGGCCCCTCAAAGATCAGCAAGGCAGCCTATGTGTGGAACCGCAGAAAATGGGAGCGATACTAAATGAGTATTTTGCATCAGTATTTACTGTGGAAACTCATGGAAGATATAGAATGTAAGGAAATAGATGGCGGCATCTTGCAAAATGTCCATATTACAGAGGAGGAAGTGCTGAATGTCTTGAAATGCATAAAGGTGGATAAATCCCAAGGACCTGATCAGGTGTACCCTAGAACTCTGTGGGAAGCTGGGGAAGTGATTGCTGGGCCTCTTGCTGAGATATTTGTATCATCGATAGTGACAGGTGAGCTACCGGAAGACTGGAAGTTGGCTAACGTGGTGCCACTGTTTAAGAAGGGTGGTAAGGACAAGCCAGGGAACTATAGACCAGTGAGCCTGACAGTGGTGGGCAAGTTGTTGGAGGGAATCCTGAGCGACTGGATGTACATGTATTTGGAAAGGCAAGGACTGATTAGGGATAGTCAACATGGCTTTGTGCGTGGGAAATCATGTCTCACAAACTTGATTGCGTTTTTTGAGGAAGTAACAAAGAGGATTGATGAGGGCAGAGCGGTAGATGTGATCTATATGGACATCAGTAAGGTGTTCGACAAGGTTCTCCATGGTGGACTGGTGAGCAAGATTAAAGCTCATGGAATACAGGGAGAATTAGCATTTGGCTACAGAACTGGCTCAAAGGTAGAAGACAGATGGTGGTGGTGGAGGGTTGTTTTTCAGACTGGAGGCCTGTGACCAGTGGAGTGCCACAAGGGTCGGTGCTGGGTCCACTACTTTTTGTCATTTGCATAATTGATTTGGATGTGAGCATAAGAGGTACTGTTAGTAAATTTGCAGATGACACCAAAATTAGAGGTGTAATGGACAGTGAAGAAGGTTACCTCAGATTACAACAGGATCTTGATCAGATGGGCCAATGGGCTGGGAAGTGGCAGATGGAGTTTAATTCAGATAAATGTGAGGTGCTGTATTTTGGGAAAGCAAATCTTAGCAGGACGTATACACTTAATGGCAAGGTCCTAGGGAGGGTTGCTGTACAAAGAGACCTTGGAGTGCAGGTTCATAGCTCCTTGAAAGTTGAGTCGCAGGAAGATACAATAGTGAATAAGGCACTTGTTCTGCTTTCTTTTATTGGTCAGAGTATTTAGTACAGGAGTTGGGAAATCATTTTGCGGCTCTACAGGACATTGGTTTGGCCACTGTTGGAATATTGTGCAATTCTGGTCTCCTTCCTATCGAAAAGAAGTTGTGAAGCTTTAAAAGATTCAGAAAAGATTTACAAGGATGTTGCCAGGGTTGGAGGATTTGAGCTATAGGGAGAGACTGAATAGACTGAGGCTGTTTTCCCTCGAATGTCGGAGATTGAATGGTGACCTTATAGAGGTTTACAAAATCATGAGGGGCATGAATAGAATAAATAGACAAAGTCTTTTCCCTGGGGTCGGGGAGTTCAGAACTAAAGGGCATAGGTTTAGGGTGAGAGGGGAAAGATATAAAAGAGACCTAAGGGGCAACTTTTTCTCTCACAGGTTGGTGAATGTATAGAATGAGCTCCAGAGGAAGTGGTGGAGGCTGGTATAATTGCAACATTTAAAAGGCATTTGGATGGATATATGAATAGGAGGGTTTTGGCGGGTTATAAGCCAGTGCTGGCAGGTGGGACTAGATCAGGTTGGGATATCTGGTTGGAATGGACGAGTTGGACCAAAGGGTCTGTTTCCATGCTGTACATCTCTATGACTCTAAGACTCGAGATAAAAAATCCATGCACATAATACTCCAGGTGTGGTCTCACTGAAGTGCTATAGAATTGAAGCAAGACATTTTTATTCATGTGCTTAGATTCCCTTGCGATCAAGACCATCACACCGTTTGCCACCTATTTGCTGTACCTGCATGATAGCTTTTAATGACTCATGAACAAGGCACCCAGGTGCCTTGGATCAAACACTTCCCAGCCTCTCATCATTTAAGCAATGATTTTGCAGAAGTCACATGACACCAGGTGATAATCCAACAGGTTGATTTGAAATCACAAACGTTTGGACTTCACTTCACCTGACAAAGGAAAAAGCTTTCGATTTTAGATAAACCTGTTGGATTGTAACCTGGTGTCGTGTGACTTCTGATCTTGTCACCCCATTTAAGTCCTACTACTTCTGTTTTTTTTGTTTCAAATTGGGTAACTTCACATTTTCCATCTGCTATGTTCTTGCCCATTTACTTATCCTACTTAAGTCTCCTTGTAGCCTCCCTGCATCCTCTGGAGACTTGTATTCCCACCCAGTTTTGTCTCATTTGCAAATGTGGAAATACTGCTTTTGTCCCCATGTCTAGATATGTTCTAATGAACTTGTTCAGATACGCTATTGCGCACCTCCAGAGCAGGTGGGACTTGAACCTGGACTTTCTGGCTCACAGATAAGCACCCTGCCCATGTGCCACAAGACCCCTCCTTGGTCCCCACATCTATATTTTTTCTGTTTTTATATGCAAAAGTGCTGTTACACAAACAAATGTTTTTCTCCCCCTCACCAAGTCACCTGAGGGTTTTTTTTTCCATTTAATAACCATTACCAATAAGTAGTCCCAACATCTACCTCTTTTTGAATCAACCCTTTCAGATGTGATAATGGCACACCTCAGGAGGAGGTGGGGCTTGAACCCAGGCCTTCAGGTCCAGATTTGGGATGCTACCACTGTACCACAAGATGCATAATTATAATTGAATTCAGTTCCACCATCTGACATGGTGGGATTTGAACCTTGGTCCCCAGAACATGACGAGGGTCTCTCGTTTATTAGTCTATCAATAATACCCATTCGGTCATCATCTTCCCTGGGTCCTCACATCTGAATCTAACATTTTCCCTGCTACTGACATCAAGCAAAAAGGTCTGCAGTTCAAATAAAAGCAAAATACCATGGATGCTACAAGTCTGAAATAAAAACAAAGTGCTCAAGACTGAAGAATCAGAGTCATACTGGACTTGAAATATTAACTTGTTCTTTTCTCTCCACAGATGCTATCAGATATGCTGACTTTCTCCAGCACTTTATTAGTTCGCCATTTAATGGTGAAGTTATACTTGCTACTTTCCGGTCTTCAGGGACCTTTCCAGAATCCATAGAATTTTGAAAGATAGCGATCATTGCATCCTCCAGCCCTACAACCTTCCCCATTAATCCTCTGGGATGAGCTCATCAGTTCCAGGGGATTTATCAACCTTCAATTCAGCTAATGTTTCAAGTGCTCCCTCTTTATTAATACTAATTTATTTCAGTTCCTCATTTTCACAACTTCATTCACTAGTATTTCTGGAAGATTTTCTGTATCTTTCTCTGTGAAAGCAGACGCAAAACAGTTGTTTAGTGTCTCCCATTTTCCAATTGTCCATTGTAATTTATGCAGTCTGGTAATCAACCCACAATTGTCTAATATTCTTCTTCACATATACCTAAAGATGCTTGTGTAGTCCTTCATCTTCTTACTAGCGTGCACTCTCATTCTCTTTTTGTTTTTGTTTTAATCAGTGTCTTGGTCATCATTTGTTGAATTCTTAATTGCTCGTAATTCATGGGTTTTTTAAGCAATTCTAAAAGCAGGACTCCTGAAAAATTAAGTGGTCTTTTTGAAGCCATTTCAAGCCCTTTTCATAGCGCTATAGCTTTAGGATTAGTTCCTTGTGCCAAATAAAGTGTCCCTTTACTTCATGGAGTGTATATTTGAAGTGCTGCAATACTTTGCAAAAGGGCTGCAGATGTATAGTTCCTTGAAAGTACAGTTGCAGGTAGTCATGGTGGTGAAGGAGGCTTTTGGCATGCTTGCCTTCATTGGTTCATGCATTGAGTATAGGAGTTGGGATGTCATGTTGGAGCTGTACAGGACATTAGTGAGGCCACTTTTAGAATACTGCATTTAATTCTGATTTCCCTGCTATAGAAAAGATGATATTAAACTTGAAAGGGTTCAGAAAAGGGTCGTTTTCTATCCTTTATAACTCTGCCTTTATAACTAACCATGCATTATAATGCAAGGTAGTTCTGTGCAATTATCAAAGAATTCTACTGTTGTTTCAACAGAATAAGGATGTTAACCCTTTAAAGGTATGATAAAATAAACAGCAATGCTCGGATCTTAGTTATGCAAACATTATCGTTGTTGTAACAACTTTTTTTATGCTAATTTAGGTGATGAGAAATTGTCAGAAGGTGAGGACTCTCCTGAGACTCGCATGGAGATGCAAAATGGACATTAGTGGAGCTGCCATTGAGAACGTTTTTATTACAGTGGAAGTTTTTTTTTAATAGAGGAAAAACATTTAATGCTTACCTCGGAGCTCTAAAGATCAGCTTTTTAAGTGCATATTGTTTTTGAAAGCAAGGATGAAAAATATGGAAGTGTTGAATTGATTAATAAAAAGCACAAATTGAAAGCTTGTCTCAATACAGATGCCATGAAAATATTGTTGAATGTCATAACAGCTTGCTAGGTTCACCAATGTCCTTTAGGGGAGGAAGTCTGTCATACTTAACTGGTTTGGCCAACCAGTGATTTCAGTGTCTGAACAATGTGGTTGACTCTTAAATGCTACCTGAAATTGTCTAACATTCGACTCAGTTGAAGTAAATTGCTACAGAAAAGTTGCAAAGGAATAGAACTGCATGGACCGCATACATCAACTTGGAACTAGAAATGACAAAGCACACTTTGCCTTATTGACTCTGCAAAACCCTGCTTTCTAAAGCCTGATGGCTTATACTAACATTTGAAGAACTGTCTGAGAGACTAGTCAATCAACCGACTGATACAGTCAAACTCACCAAATTGTACCTTACAGATGTATCACTATCACTAGGGCAGACCAAGCTACGCAGCGCTACGCAGGTGGGAGGGAGTTACGCTTGGAATCTTCAACATTGTCTTTAGCCTCCATGAAGTGACATGATATCAATCCAAACATAGGCAAGAAAATCTACTTATTGCCACCTACTGCACCCTTAGCTGATGAATCAGTATTCCTCCCTCAAACATTTATTGGATGAAATGCTGAGGGTAGGAAGGGCATGGAATGTACTCTGGGTGCGGACCTTCAGTCTCAATCATTAAGTGATGCTTGGCAACACTGCTACTGTGGAACCTAGCCAAGTCCTGACCAATATAAATGCCAGGTTAGGTCTGCAACAGGTGTTGAGGCAACCAACAGGCAAAGCCTACCATATCTTGTCCTCACCAATCAATGTCATTGATGCATCTGTCCATGATATTTTTGGTAGCAGTGAATATTGTACCGTCCTTGTGAAAGCAAAGTCCCAACTTCACCTGATCAGATTCTCAATCGTGTTTTGTGATGCTATCACTTTAGTAAATTGAATGATTTCAGGGAAAAATAAAAGTCAAACAGCTCTAGAATGGGCATCCTTGAGGCATTGTAGCCCATCGAAAGTAATAGAATTACACTTGACCACAACCTCTAACCTCGTGGCATATCACTCACTTCACCATTGTCACTGGAACAGATTGGTGGGGAAGATAGTCCAACTCCTGGTTAACTATTGAACTAAGGTCTAAGTTTTTCATAATCTATCTGGGTACCCAGTAGTTTACCTGAAGCAGAACCCTTCCGATTCTCCCAACTTTAAAGTGTTATTTCAGAGGGTTCCAGAATCTTCAGTTTTTCAACCAATTCCTACACAGTCAGCTGCCTTTGAGATTTTGACTGGTCTTGGAGCATAACCCTAACCTGCGCAGTTGGATAGCTCACTGACCAGTGGAATATCTGGACTCAGATCATTTAACTATCTCCCCTTGACATTCAATGCTATTACTATTGCTGAATTTCCAATTATCAACATTTGGTGAGTCACCCTTGGCCAGAAAGTAAACACTTTGGCTATAAGAGCAGATCAGTGGTTAGGAATGCTGCAGTGAGTAACTCCCCTCCTGGCTCTCCAAAGCTTGCCATCATCTGCAAGGCAAAAGTCACGAGTATTTGAGGGAAAACTCATCACCTGCCTAAGTGGTTGCAGCTCCAATAACACTCAAGAAGCTCAACACCAACCAGAAGAAAGAAGCCCACCTGATCAGTAACCCATCCACCAACTTATACATCATTCCTTGCATCATTGACACAGTGCAACCAGTACGAACTATCAACCAGCTG
The DNA here is from genome assembly GCF_047496795.1 of Chiloscyllium punctatum. Lineage (NCBI taxonomy): Eukaryota > Metazoa > Chordata > Chondrichthyes > Orectolobiformes > Hemiscylliidae > Chiloscyllium > Chiloscyllium punctatum. Next base: position 42,317,737 of record NC_092750.1, on the reverse strand, counting down.
CATTGCAACAACTCAAAAGAACCTTCAACATCCACTTCTACCTCCTAGAAGGTCCATGGTAGCTGCCACATGGAACCATCGTTGCTTGTAAATTCCTGTCTAATCTACACAGTTGACACTGATCTGGAACTACTCTGCTTTTTCTTCATTGTTGCTGGATCAAAATGTTAGCTTTACCAATGTTGCCTAATTGCCTTTAAAGAATAAAAGCAGAAAATTCATACAATATCAACTTGTAGTAAAAGTTATTATGGGTTTAAGTTTTGTTTATAGGATCTACACACAACATTATCTTTGTGAGATTGCTGAAATAAACCACTGGGAAAAAAAGATAGCAAAGCTGAATGGAAATGTGAATGAAAGTATTCTAATTGAACAGAAATAAAGTTGAAAATATTTCCTAATGTATTAACTTCTTTCCAACTTTCCGTGAATAAGATATTCTATGCTATTTGCTTTCTTAAGAGAATTAAAGCGGAGAAACAGATAATCGGTTTATTAAAATATTGCTTTCAAGAACTTTTTTTTTCTTATTCATTATCTAATGAACTGAGCTGAGTGTGTGATCTTAAGAGTAACTGTGCCCCTGTGGCTAACAGTTGAAGCTTAACAAGCATTATACTAAATTTATATAAACACCAGAACTGTCCACTGTGAAAAGAAGTTGTAAAATCAGACTGCTGACTCGGTATATGTCTGATACTAAAGGTTATTTAACCTCTGCATTTCTAAAAAGGGATACATAAGACTGAAAAGAGGAACTATGGGCACACGTCTTCTGTTTACACTATGCTTGGATAAATGAGCTCGGAACTCTGAGTCTTGCTCAAGGGAGCATGATATCAAACAATCTGGAAGACTGAGGAAAAAAACATATAAAAGGGAAATTGAAGACACCGACAGCTTGAGACCAACCATTCTGAAGAGGGGACCTTGAGTTTGGAACTCTGCGAAGACTACAACTTGATGGAGTAAACTTGGCCAGTTCATTATGCACAGGCAGTATCTAGATTCTAATCAACAGTTAGATAATGTGTTGACTGTCTACTCACAAAGAGTTCATACTAAAGAGGAAGTTGTGTTGGATTCTGATTTGTCCTGATGAAGGGCTTTTGCCTGAAACATCGATTTTCTTGCTTCTTGGATGCTGCCTGACCTGTTGTGCTTTTCCAGCACCACCCTAATCTAGACTCTGATTTCCAGCATTTGCAGTCCTCACTTTTGCCGTCTAATTTGGCTGTCTGTCCTTTATCAGTCATGAAATTTGGGACTCTAGTGAAAAGAAAGGCAAACAAGTGTCTCACATTAATATATTCACCTTGTCTCATTATTTAGTTATTAAAGTTTATAGAGAAAAAACAAGCAGGCTTTATTAAGCGGTTTGTTTCCTGGGGATATTAATGTCAGTTGGAAGAAAATGGAAATGCAGTGTGTAATTGGTGGCTGATCTCCTATCAACAACTTTTTGCTCCACCAAACTCTCACTTCCTCAACCATTATTCTTGACAAATCAAAATGTAATCAATATGAGGAAATACATTCATTTTAGGTTACAAATAAGTAGTATTCAATAGCACTTTTGGAACATAATTTTGAAGTCCCCCTGTAAATTTGAAAGAATGTAGTTGATTTTCTTCCTTTGGCTGAATTTCCAAAGTACATCAATTATAAAAAGGAACACAGTTGAATTGCCATAATTCTTTTAAAGATATTAAACAGCAAGCTGTTGGTTGCCAGAAAAATTGAATGGCAGAGAAAATCTGATTATTTAATGGATATTGCAGGAAATGTTTTAAAAACCGATGAGATTTGCTATTAAATTAAATATAAGAATGATGAATTATAAATATCATTTGTAAATAATTGTAATATTCTGTAGGATTGTTTAAAAGGTTGTGAGTACCTCCATTAATTTCAACTCATTGCTTAAAATAGACATCATTGTATCTTTCTAAGTCCTGAATAGGTTACATCAGACTTGAAACATAATCTAGTTTCTGTCTCCAAAGATGCTGCTAGACCCTCCTGAATGTTTCTGGCACTTCCTGTTTTATTTCAGAACTCTGGCATCTGTGGTGTTTTGCTTTTATATAACTGTATCTTTTCTCTTTTCCATTAAGAAATTACAAACAAAAACATTTTTGTGTGAGATAACATTATTGAAAAAGAGGTACAATCTTTTTATTTTTAAGATTTGCATTCATAATGTTATTTAAATTGTCTGCTATCTTGACAATAGCAGATGCTTCAGAACACATACCTTTAAATCCTTAGCTTTTTATTTTTCACGTGTTAAATTGTTACTTCATTAACTTGTGTTTATTGTTGCCTTTTTACATCACACCAGAGTGCAAACTTACTCAAGAAAATCTACATCCATTCACTGTAACACAACACCTGTTATATCTGTTCTGTGCAATTTGCAGTTGATGAGAAATGCTTGATTTTGGATACATGCATAGTGAACATAAAACCTAATGGAACAGCGTTTTTAGCTACAACACATCATAATGATAAGACTCATGGGGTTCCTATTATGTATTTTAAGTTAGTACCATGACTTCTGAAATGCAACACATTTTAATATAGTCTCGAACAAATGTTAGCACATATTTTCAATATTTGAATAAATGTGGGAAAGATTAGAATCAAAGATAATAGGAGCAGGAGTAGGCCACTCAGCCCTTCATATCTGTTGCGCCATTAAATATGATCTTAGCTGATCATCCACATCAATACCATGTCCTTGCTTTCTTCCCATACCTTTTGATAACTTTTAAGAACTCCTTAAAAACAGTCAATGCTGTGGCTTCACTCAATTTTTGCGGCAGAAAATTTTACAGGGTCACCACATTTTTGAGTGAAGAAATTTCTCCTTATGACCTACCCATATCCTTAAACTGTGACCCCTAGTTCTGGACTCCCAAGTAAGAATATCCTTCTTGCATTTACCCTGTCTAGTCTTGTTATAATTTTATAAATTTTTATGAGGTTATCTTCATTTTTCTAAACTCCGGTAAATAATGTCCTATCCATCCAATCTCTCTACAAATGTCAGTTATGTCATTGCAGGATGAGTCTGGTAGACCTTTGCTGCACTGCCTCCATGGCTAGACCATTCTCAGATAAGGAGAGCAAAACTGCACACAATATTCTGGGTGTCATTTCACCAAGGCCCTGTACAACTGCAGCAAAACATCCTTGTTCCTGTACTCACATCCTCGCGCTACGAGGCTAACATACCATTTGTCGTCTTCACTGCCTGCTGCACCACCAAGCTTACTTTCAGCAACTGATCTTGTTTCACTTCCCCTCTCCCAATCTGTTGCCATTCAGATAATAACCTGCCTTTCTGTTTTTGCTCCCAAAGTAGATAATCTTACAATAATCCACATTCATCTGCCTTGCATTTGCCCACTCACTCATCTTATCCAAATCACAATGAAGCATCTTTGCATCTTTCTTGTAGTTTACTGTAAAATCTGGCCTCTTATTGTCTTAACAGATAATGACTAATTATTCCAATAGACAGAGGGTGCTGATTATTTCATTCAAGTTGGAGGCTAGAGTGTGATGCAGAACAATGATAATGGGACTATTCCCGATACCTGCTTTAGTAAGGCATGGAGGCCTCTCGCCCTTGCTAATTCATACAGAGTGGTGTTGCTCAAGGCAAATATTACCAATTGACTTTCTAATAGAAATAGATGTCTATGGTCTTTTGTCGATACAGCTAATTATTTTTCCTATTTTAGTAGACATGCAGGAAATATATATTTTATTCCTGAACTGTTCAAATTGTGGCAAGTCATAAAAGGATTTTTATCTAATAGATTGTGTGCAAAGTTAAATATGTTAATACAGGAAAAGCAAAAAAAAAACTTTTAATCTTGGACTCCCACTTCCAACCCTTAGCTGCGGACTAAAGATCATTCTACTCTAATCAATCTTTGTATTAATATGACAGCCTTCTATGTCACTGATGGTTTGTACCATTCTGGATGCCTGCATGTTAAGTATCACCTGGTGTAAATCAGTAACTCCACTCTAGCATGCGAGTCTCAGCTACATTTGCGACAGAGGATGACAGTGGACAGACATTTTGCTGGCCTCTGTTTCCTCTGGAACCCCTTGTTCAATTGAAGTTTTAGTTTCTGTTGTTCTCATCCAATGCCCTTCCAAACAGTCACCCTCTAGGTCAGAGTTAATATCTATCATCTTTGTATCTCACTTGTAGCTGAGGAAGTCATGAACCAGGACCAATTCACCATACAAGTGGTCATTGTTGAGCACAAATTCTAAACTCCAAGTAACAGTTGGACTGTAGCAGGTATACACCTTACTAGCCAGAAGCTATCTGACTTGAGGTGTGCAGTATTTAACAGTGGGCATGACGGTCCCTCCCAGCACTGGACCTAACGCTTGTGATTATTGTCCCCACTGTTAACACTCTGTAACCTGTGGAAAAAAAATTATGGAGACTCTAAACTGCCCAAATCTTAGCATCCTTCTCTCAATCTCCCTGGTTGAATCCAGTGGAATGCAAAGGGTTACCTTTAACACTCATTTGGTTGCAGAAGTTTCCAGAAAGATTACATATTGTTTCATTAGTTTAGCTGAAGCCATGAGGGATCCTATTTCCATGTGTTGCCACCAGGAAACACAGCTGAGGGCTAATCACTAGAGAGGCTCTGTACTAACAGGGAGATGGTATCCATGATGATGTTGGTCTGGGGTGGATAAAGTTAAAAATCATACAACACCAGGTTATAATCCAACAATTTTGTTCGGAAGCACTAGCTTTCAGGGCGCTGCTCCTTCATCAGGTAACAAGTACAGCTGGATCATAAGACACAGAATTTATAGCAAAAGATCACAGTGTCATGGAATTAAAACAATATATTGAACAAACCTAGATTGCTGTTAAGTCATTCATCTTTTAGAATGGGTTGCAGATTTTTGTTCATTAATATGTAAATCCCAGAACTTCTTTTAAGTCACATTCTTGAGTTAACTTAAGGTTTTATTAAAAAAAAGTGACATCTCAGTTCAGACAATGTATTAAAGGTATGAGGTTAGAGGCAGTCTGTATACCAGTCTTGAGTCAGACTGGTTCTACTTCCAACGTAGGAATTTATACAATGTCACATGGATTGACTGCCTGCAGATTGTGTGCTTTTTGAGCAAAAGTAGAACGTATCTGCAATTACAATTCTGCAAATGCAAATTCATCCCATAGACTTATATGTGTGTGTGCATGTAAGTGAGGGAGAGAGAGAGTCACAGAGTGTGCGTGTGCATGTGAGTGTGCACGTGAGAGTATAAGTGCGTGTGAGAGATGGTGTATTTACGTGTGCGCGTGCTTGGTAGAGTGTGTGCATGAGTGTGATGGAGTATAAGCCTGTGAGAGGGTGTGCGTATGAGTGTGGGTGTTGTATGTCTGTGTGCCTGAGAGTGTATAGTGTAGTGGGGTCACCTGTGGTGTGACATGGACCCAAGGTCCCGATTGAGGCCATCTCCTCAACTTGGCTATGTGACTTAAAAGATGAGATCTCACTTTTTTTTGTTATCTCAAGAATGTGACTTAAAAGAAGTTCTGGGATTTACATATTAATGAATCGAAATCTGCAACCCAATGTTGAAAGGGTTGAAACTTGAAAGAGTTCAGATTTACAAGGATGCCACGGTTGGAGAATTTAAGCTATAGGGAGAAGTCGAATAGGCTGGGACTGTTTCCTGGAGCGTCGGAAGCTGAGGGGTGACCTTACAGAGGTTTATAAAATCATGAGGGGCATGGATAGGATAAATAGACAAAGTCTGTTCCCTGAGGTGGGGGAGTTCAGAATTAGACAGCACAGGTTTAGGAAAAGATGTAAAAGGGGGGCAACTTTTTCATGCAGAGGATGGTGTGTATGGAATGAGCTGTCTGAGGAAGTGGTGGAGGCTAGTACAACTGCAACACTTCAAAGGCATCTGGGTGGGTATACGAATAGGAAGGGTTTGGAGGGATATGGACTGGGTACTGGCAGGTGGGACTACATTGGGTTGGGATATCTAGTCGACATGGAGGAGTTGGACCGAAGGGTTCTTTTCTGTGCTGTACATCTCTATGATTCTATTACTTAACAGCAATCTAGGTTTGTTCAATATATCATTTTAATTGCATGACATTGTGATCTTTTGCTATAAATTCTAAGTCTTATGATCCTGCCGCACTCTGAAAGCTAGTACTTCCAAATAAACCTGTTGGACTATATCCTGGTGTTGTGTGATTTTTAACTTTGTCCACCCCAGTCTAAAATCAGCACTTCCACATTATGGATTCTATCTCCCTGTTAGTACAGAGCCTCTCCAGTGGTTAGCCCTCAGCTGTGTTTCCTGGTGGCAACACATGGAAACAGGATCCCTCAAGGTTCCAGCTAAACTAGTGGAACAATATGTCGTCTTTCTGGAAACTTCTTTAACCAGGCCAGATAACCCTTCACATTCCATTGGATTCCACCTGGGAGACTGAAAGAAAGATGCTACAATTTGAGCAGTTTAGAGTCTCCATAATTTTTTCCCAGGTTGCAGAGTATTAATGTTGGGGCCAACAATCACCTGATGAAGGAGCAAAACTGAAAGCTAGTACTTCCAAATAAACCTGTTGGACTATAACCTGGTATTGTGTGATTTTTAACTAACATGGAGAGATTTAACACATTTGGCTCTCTTTTTGCATTGCTGCTAGCCAGGTGAGTTGACAATAAGAAGAAAACAAGCACACAAAAGCAGAAAGCATGCTATGTCTCTTCATACACACACCAGATACATCACATCAACATGTTGGGATACATCAAATATTTGCATGAATGGAGCATTTGTTTGTGAGGCAATCAATGGCATTGGAACAAGATTGCTAATTAATGTTGAATTGGGCCAATTTTGGGTTGAGATTGTTCAATTAATGTATGCTATATTAACATAAAGAATTTAGTTCTGATGCCAATATAATCATCTGACTATACTTACTGTAAATGTATTTTGCTCTTTCAAGTTTAACCTAATAGTTCACCTGCAAAGCATACCTTTTTAGTTCTTTGCATTATAAATTGAAGAATTAGTTTCTAAATGGTGTACTTAAGAATTAAGGCTGATTTAGCAGCAGCATCCACAGAGAAAACACTTTTTCCACTTGTATTTCCGGGCACTTTTCTTAGAAATTCGCTGAAATTGCTTGGATGACTGTAGGATTTCATCTCCTAGATACTCACACTGCTGGAGTTCTGCATGTCTTTGAGCCAGTAATTTCATTGACTTTTCTGAAACTGTTTCAATTAAGTCATCCACCTAATTGAAAGAATGTTAAATAGATATTACTTCAAGAGATATTTAATCAGAGTGTACTGTGTAAACCTGAGTCCTGTAAATACATAAGGAATTTTGAGAAATGTAATTCACTGTCAGTCAGCAGAGTAGTTTGGTGATATGCAAAGAGATAGTTATGTTTGGAAGTGGTCTGTACTTACTTGTGCTTGAAGCTTTCCTATGGTTAGAAAGGAATGTCTCCTACTTTGCTCCACATTTTTTCTTTTATTTTTCTTTTTAAATATTTTTAAGTACTGCCTTTTACTTGAGCGGGGTGCCTAAAATGAAATAAGCAGTACTTTAGTTTCAGAAAATATAAGCATACTTTTAAACTTATTATCATAGGATGTCATTAATTATGCAGACCTTTTGCTTGTCAGTGGGGAGACTCGTCACAGACACGCGGCGGGACATACGACGTGATGTCACAACTAGATTGTTGCCAAAAATACTTGCTGTTTCTGCCTCCAAAACATCCACGTCCACTTGAATAGTTGCTGCAAAGAAAGTTGTGTTGGATTTATATACATTTCCAGTAAATTGTTGGGGGTCATTTGATCAAATTTTCAAATTATCCAAAGAGTTGGAAGAAAGATTTCAGAGAATTGCTCCATAGAAACACATGGTTGCTCAAGTCCGCACTGTGGCACTTGGTGGAACAAATTGATGGGGAACTGCTCACACAAGGGCATGACTTTAAAAAAAAAACATTTGATTTGATTGATTTATTATTGTCAGATATATCAAGATACAGTGAAAAGTATTGTTTTGCATGCTTTACAGGCAAATCACACTTTACATAAGTACAGCAGGGAAATAGAACAGAATGCAGAATATAGGGTCACAGCTACAGAGAAGGTGAATAGAAAAATAAACTTTAATATATGAGAGGTCATTCAGAATTCTGATAACAGTGGGGAAGAAGCTGTTCTTGAATCTGTTGATATGTGTCAGGTAGTATGATATGTGGACAAGGAATTCATGGCTATGCAACCGATTTTAATCTTTACTGTGGGACTCCATGAATGCAAGATAGGGGAGAAAAATCATCACTGCATCTCTCTGATGTAAGTAAGTTTTATTTAGACTCAGACCATCTTGAATAAACAGTTTAATAGTGACATTTGAACTCTTAAAAATATCAGTGTATCCTATCCTTCTGTTGTAATCTTATGTGTGCATATCCTGTGTGGATGAGGAATGGGAGTTGCAATTGTATTTTGAATATTGCATATATAAGCATTTATCATTTCTTTTGATTTAAACTTATAAAATGCCTGTTTTATGCCTGTTCTTGAAAATTACACACTCAGGGAGTTAACAACTCTACAAAAACACTTTTGTTGTGTTTATTCAAGAGACTGTGTGCATGCATGTGTGGATTCTATCAGAAGCCTCAGAACTAGGGGATCTCTTGCTCATACAATTACATGTCCAGTATTTTAGCATAGTTATGTTACTGTTAACATAGTCTTGCTGATCAGGACACTCTCTCAATCTTACTATCTTCCATTGGTGTATTGGAAGAATATGCAGATGGATAATACCCATTTATGGCCAAAGTATTACACAACTTATACAGCCATCAAATGGTGGTACTTGAATTTGAAGCTTCTGGCCCAGAGATACGGACACTGTTACTGCACCACAAGACCGCATATTGGCAAGTAATATCCTGGCTACAAAAGCACGGATACAAATGGTAACAGGTGAGATCATCACCTTTAGCTGGACCGCACTTAAAGGTATTGAAAGAGGATGGTGTGGTCAAATGAGTCAAAGGATGCAAACAGTTTGAGAAGGATGAGGAGGGCAAGTTTACCATTGTTACAGTCATTTAGGATGTTATGTGTGACTTTGATAAAAGGGATTGTAACAGAGTTTCAAGGAATTCGGCAACAATCCATTCAAAGACTTTAGAGAGGGAAGGGAGGTTTGAAATCAGGTACAGAGATATTTGCAAAGAGAGTGAACCCATTTACGGTAGGGGCTAACATGTTGGATGCTGTTGTGTGCAGTGGTAGCATCCCTACCTTTGGGTCAGGAATCTGGGGTTCAAGTCCCATCTGCTCTAGAGCTAGTATAACCTCCATGAAGGATTTGGTTACAAAATATTTTGTGATTAGCATGGAGATGAGGAGGGAAGTTCAGTGTTCAGCAATTTAATTGTCATCAAGGGAGAAGGAGGCGGGTCTCTGAGACAAGATGTGCTCAGAGAAGACATGAGGGGAGGTAAGCAAGTAGCTAGAGATGAGGGCTAAGGCAGCAGGGAACCTTATGTTTTTTTTTCAACACAATTTTCCTTACTTCCATAGTGAATAAGAAAACAAATTTAAAAATGATTCAAAGTGAACTTCGGGGAAGGAAGTTCAATTATTGGTACATGAATAATACAAAACTGAATAATTTCCATTCAGAACTTTTAAACTTGGACAGAAGGATAAAAGATTTGATATTATATGCACATATGTGCACTTAAACTGCAGAATAAAAGTTTCCTGATACCTTAACATACTACCACCCTTCACTTTTGAGTTCTGTGTTTAAATCCAGCTTATCTTGAGGTAAAAATTTTAATTGAGCCACTTGTAGAACCTACAGAAATTGCTGACTTTGTGTAAACTCAACCTAGTGTTGTTGATGGAACTCAAGTAACTTTGCACTGAATTGGCAGTTTGATTTACATTGGAAATAAAAATGACAAGAAGTCAAATTAATACAGCAATACACTGGGCATTGCTGTTCCAAGGGTATAGTTAAAGTAGAAAAGATTACCTACAGTGCAGAAACAGGCCCTTCAGCCCAACACGTCCACACTGACCCTCCGAACAGTAACCCACCCCCCTCTGACTAATGCACCTAACAACTATGGACAATTTACCTAAGCTGCATATCTTTGGAATGTGGGGGGAAATCCATGCAGACACAGGGAGAATATGCAAACTCCACACAGACAATTGCCCAAGGCTGGAATCAAACCTGGGAACGTGGTGCTGTGAGGTAGCAGTGCTAACCACTGAGCCACCATGCCATCCTAAACATACAAAGCTTTTTTCTGTCTAAGATATGTGCAAAACATCACCAAATTGTGTTCAGTGCTAACATTGGATATCACAAGAAGAACAATGATGACCATCTTCACTTTGTAGAGTACAAAGAATCACAATAATGTGAAGTACTGCCTTTATGGAGTCAAAACATTAATTAATATATTACATAATTTTAGAACTAGGAGAAATTGAGGACTGCAGATGCTTGAGATCAGAGTTGAGAGTGTAGTGCTGGAAAAGCACAGCAGGTCAGGTAGCATCTGAGGAGCAGGAGGATCAATGTTTCAGGCATAAGACCTTCATCAGACAGGGTTGGGGTGGGCAGAATTGGGGGTGGAGCAGATGGGTTGGGGTGGGCAGGGTTCGGGGTGGGTGAGGTTGGGGTGGAGCAGGGTTGGGGTGGGCGGGGTTGGGGTGGAGCAGGGTTGGGGTGGAGCGGGGTTGGGGTGGGTGGGGTTTGGGGTGGAGCAGACAGGGTTAGGGGTGGAGCTGACGGGGTTGGGGTTGGCGGGGTTGGGGTGGAGCAGATGGGTTGGGCTGGGCGGGGTTGGGGTGGAGCAGGGTTGGGGGTGGAGCAGACAGGGTTGGGCTGGGCATGGTTGGGAGTGGAGCAGATGGGTTGGGGGTGGTGGGGTTGGGGTGGAGCAGATGGGTTGGGGTCGGCAGGGTTGGGGGGGTGGAGCAGATGGGGTTGGGGTGGGCGGAGTTGGGCTGGTGCAGGGTTGGGGTGTGCAGGTTTGGGGGTGGAGCAGATGGGGTTGGGGTGCGTGTGGTTGGGAGTGGAGCAGATGGGTTGGGGGTGGGCGGGGTTGGGGTGGAGCAAATGGGTTGGGGTGGGTGGGGTTGGGGGGTGGAGCAGATGGGGATGGGGTGGGCGGGGTTGGGGTGGAGTGGGGTTGGGGTGGAGTGGGGTTGGAGTGGAGTGGGGTTGGGGTGGAGTGGGGTTGGAGTGGAGTGGGGTTGGGGTGGGCAGGGTTGGGGGTGGAGCAGAAGGGTTGGGATGGGTGGCGTTGGAGTGGAACAGATGGGTTAGGGTGGACGGGGTTGGGGGTGGAGCAAACAGGTTGGGGAGGGTGGGGTTGGGGATGGAGCAGACGGGGTTGGGGTGGGCGGGGTTCCGGGTGGAGCAGACGGTTTGGGGTGGGTGGGGCTGGGGTGGAGCAGACAGGGTTGGGGTGATCAGGGTTGTGGGTGGAGCAGAAGGGTGGGGGTGGGCGGGGTTGGGGGTGGAGCAGACGGGTTGGGGTTGGGCGGCGTTGGGGTGGAGCAGATGTGGTTGGGGTGGGCAGGGTTGTGGGTGGAGCAGAAGGGTGGGGGTGGGCGGGGTTGGGGTGGAGCAGATGGGTTGGGGTGGGCGGGGTTGGGGGTGGAGCAGACGGGTTGGGGTTGGGCGGCGTTGGGGTGGAGCAGATGGGGTTGGGGTGGGCAGGTTTGGGGCTGGAGCAGACGGGGTTGGGGGTGGGCGGGGTTGAGGGTGGAGCAGATAGGGTTGGGGTGGGCGGGGTTGGGGGTGGAGCGGGGTTCGGGGGGAGCGGATGAGGTTGGGGGAGTGGGCAGAAGGTGGGATGGGGGCAGATGAGGTTGGGGGAGTGGGCAGGAGGTGGGGTGGGGACGGATGGGGTGTGGGGGAGTGGGCAGGAGGTGGGATGGGGGTGGATGAGGGTGGGGGATTGGGCAGGAGGTGGGTCGGGGGCTGATGAGGTTGGGGGAGTGGGCAGGAGGTGGGATGGGGGTGGATGAGTTTGGGGGAGTGGGCAGGAGGTGGGATGGGGGTGGACGAGGTTGGCGGAGTGGGCAGGAGGTGGGGTGGGGTCGAATGGGGTTGTGGGTGGGCTTGTGGTGGGGTTGGGCGGATTGGGGAATGGGTTGGGTGTGGGGGCAGGGAGGGAGAGGGATGGGTTTGGGGGCAGACGGGGTTGGGGGAATGGGCATGAGGTGGAGTGGGGGCAGATGGGATTTTGTGTGGGCTGGGGGTGTGGTTGGGTGGATGGGGGAGTGGGTAGGATGTGGGGGCAGGGAGAGAGAGGGATGGGTGTGGGGGCGGACATGGTTGGGGTCGGCAGGCGGCGGGGTGGGGTTAGGTTGATGGGGTTGCGGGAGTGGGCAGGGGGCAGACAATGTTGGGGGAGTGGGCAGGAGGTGGGGTGGGGTGGACAGGGTTGGGGCGCAGACACGGAGGGCGGGGGCTCACACACAGTGTGCTGCTGCCTCGTCTCCTGAATGCGGAGCCGACTTCACAGAAAACCCTGAGCCCGAGTGGAAATCAATTAACCGAATAATCAATTATCTGAACGATCCAGTGCCTGCCCATCTCATTCGGATAATCGAGGTTCCTCTGTAATTGTCTAAGCCTGTCATCTGGTGGTTTCAGTGCTGAACTGCATATTATAAATTTTGTTTCCTGCAGTTCTGGTCCCTAAGGAAAAAGACTAGTGCTGATAAGAAAAGAAAACAGATCCTAATCTAGCATCCTTTTTGAGTGTAAAGTTTGAAATAAAATACCAAAAGGATCTCCAAAGACACTATTGAGATCAAAGGTCCCTGACGAAATTGAATCTTCAAAGCTGAAGTAAGCTTGAGAGGGAAGTGTTTTAAATTTCTTTGCTGAAATATCAGCATATAATTACTTAGCTTAATAAATTGCAAAGTGAGGTCTTACTTACAACCTTTCAGACAATTTCTTTTAATTCTGCAATTTTCTGGTCACAAATAAGAAGATTAACAGTTTTCATTTTCAATATTTTCCGTAACCTTTGTCAGTGTTTTTCCATCATTGTAAGCCTCTGCTTGGAGATACAGTTCAGCCTAGGGACCAAGACCACCTTATTATTTCCCCCAGTAAGATTTCATGTGAATCAGCTGAATAATTCCTACTCTGACCAGACTTAGCCACACACAACAGTTAAATGATATGTGAACATCCAACCTTTCTGTCATGAATCAAACAGACTATCTTTTTAATGGAAAATGGCCTCAAGTTTATAAATAACATTCAAGTTATTCTGCGACATATACAAACCAGTTTTCTGCGGTTGTGATTTCAATGTTGACAGTATCTTTGTTTCATCAATATTTGCCAATTGCTTGGCTTGTCCCTTGGACGTCTTGGCATCCTTAGATCTGTATAAGTGTGAATCATTACACTGTACGTGGTTTGATGCTGATTTTTCCAAGAACTCCAGTGGTGAGTCAGGCATCTTGCTCGTTCTTAGAACATGATAGTATTTTACTGGAAATTGTGGGAAGCTTCTAGTTCTCAAAGGACTTCTTGCACAATCTCTTTCAACATTCTTTAACTGCTTGCTTTGGTAAGGATGTGCTATAAATCTCCCTACTGTTTTTCGCATTTTATTTATAAGGCTTTTTTTCTTTGATTCTCTACATTCAGAGCCACTTTGTCTGGACATTTCATCTTCAGGAATATGTATTATAGGCTTGACTAGATTGGTAGATACAGCTCTGTGCCACCTGCAGCAAACAGCAAGAGAGAAATGATTAGAGGAAACATGTAAGCCACCCAACATCCCAAACACACAGCATTCATTCTTTTCAACTACTTTAGAAAACTCTCCCCTTTGTTCATTGGAAGTTGATCCCTATACATAATTACCCCATTTTGTCGACAATCATTTCTTTTATTCTCTTGGGGAATGTGAGCATTACTGACTGGCCAATATTTAATGTCCATCCCTGGTTGCCCTTGAGAAGGTGGTGGTGAGCTGCTTTCTTAAACCATGCAGACCATGTGCTGTAGGTAGACCCACAATGCTGTTAGATAATGGATTCCAGGATTTTAACTCAGTGACGGTGAAGGAACAGCAATATATCAGGATGGTAAGTGGCTTGGAGGGGAACTTGTAGGTGGCAGTGTTCTCATGTATTGGTTGCTCTTGTCCTTGCAGATGGAAGTGGTCATGGGTTTGGAAGTGCTGTGTACGGATCTTCGATGAAATTCTGAAGTGCAGCTTGCAGATCGTCCACGCTGTTCTACTGAGCGTCTGTGGTGGAGTGAGTGGATTCTTGTGAATTCGGTGCAAGTCAAGCAGGCTGCTTTGTCCTGGATGGTGTCAAGCTTCTTGAGTGTTCTTGGAGCTGCACCCATCCAGGCAAGTGGGGAATATTCCATCACTCTCCTGACTTGTGCTTTTTAGAAAGTGGACAGGCTTTGGGGAGACATGTTAGTTTGATTATATTCAGATGAGATAATGAATTTTATACATTTAATCAAGCAATTACTAAAATACCTTTGCCACTTTCAAAATACAGTGAAAGGCCAATTTTGTTTGGAATTTCAATTACCTTTCCCAGTGGTTTGGTAAAGATTTCTCTTTCAAGTTTCAGGAGATTCAACTGATCATTTATTACAGTGAGAAAAATTTAGCCTTTTTAGAACTACATTTCCTAGGGAGCTCCCTATGTACCATCTTCCTCCTCCCTCTTCAGCTCTGATGAAGTCAATGATACTTAAAATGTTAGCTTGCTCTCTCCTCATGGATGCTGCCTGACCCAATATGATCTCCAGCATTTGTTGTTCTGGGCTTCTTTTTTTTAACTTGCGCACCATTGAATGCTGTGCACTACAAGGTTTATTTTTAGCTTCCTCACATTTCTCATCTACATGTTGTTCCTCAGTGACATGATCTTAAAACAGTGTCTGGTTTTATGTGTACTCTGACTCCTGCAGTTGACTCCCACCACTGGCTTTTGATACCCACAGTATCTATTAGACTGTCCAGTATTAGATGAGCAGAAGATGCTTCAAAGAAAACATTAGGAAATCAATGCCATTGTGTCTATTCCATGCTGCAAACTCCATTTCCTAGCAACTTTCAAAGGCTCAATCAGACAGCTTGCAACCTTGGTGTCATATTTGATCTCAAGATGAATTCTTGGCCACATATTTACACATCTAGAACTGTCATTTGCACTTATGTAATATTGCCTGACTTCATTCCTGCCTCAGTTTCTCTGCTGCTAAAATTTTATGCATGCCTTTTGTTACTTTTACACTTGGTTGTTACAATTAAATTCCCACTGGCCTCTAACCTTTCACCCTCTGGATACAAGGAGTCATATATCAGTCCTTGCTCTCACCAATTTCCATTTATCTATCACCCCTGTGAATGCTGACCTACATTGTTTCTAAATTAGACAATGCCATGATCATAAAAAAAATCTCATCCCTGAATTCAAATGCCTCCATAGCTTCACAGGCCCTATCTCTGTCATCCCCTCCACCCTCCTCAAGATGTGGCTCTCCAAATTCTGGTCTCTTCAGCATCTCCAATTTTAGTGGTCATACTTTCAGTTGATAAGTCTCTAAAATCTTGAATTCTCTCATTCTCTTTACTGTTCTTACTCCTATAATGCACTACTTAAACCCCACATTCATCTGCCCTAATATGTCCTCACAGTCATAACAATTTTGTGATATTTCAACCCATTAAAGGTACAACATAAATGTTTAGTTATTGTAGTAGTCAATAGACCAATGGTGGGTCTTTATAAGATGAGACACTATCTTACATAAGAGGTTACAGTTTATTAAATAATAGCAATAGGTACAAGTTACATTGACTAATTAGGCAGAATTACTTAAAACTGTTAGGAACCAGAGATGTCATGTTTATCTCCTTGCCCGATTCTACCCAAAGACCCTGTAATATTATAAGATTGGGTGGAATTTCATGCAACTTTAGCATTAGCTCTTTCTGAAACACTGTCTTACACAGCACCAGACTCATTCAGCAAAACTGAAATTAAGTTATAATCACGATTAGCACCAGTGACAAAATCACAAGGCCCAGGGCAACATCTGACCTGGACTCCCAAACCCCAACCTGAGCATTGAGGCCCCAGCACTAACCTTAATATAATTGATTCCACTCACCCTCCTCTCCAGTTACTACCCCTACCCAAGCAGAGCATGACCCCCCCAAGAGCCTCAAGGGCCCAGTTATGGTCATTTAAAATTGATTTTTATTAATGGCGAAGATTATCGAACTGTTAGCAGGGCAATTGTCTGGAGTAGTTTAGAATCCCTACAGTGTGGAAACAGGCCCTTTGGCCCAACAAGTCCACACTGATCTTCCGAAGAGTAACCCACTCAGACCCATTCCCCTACCCTATATTTACCCCTGACTAATGCACCTAATATACACATCCCCAAACACCATGGGCAACTTAGCATGACCAATTCACCTGACTTGCACATCTTTGGATTGTGGGAGAAAACCCACACAGACACAGGGAGAATGTGCAAACTCCACACAGACACTCGCTCAAGGTTGGAATTGAACCCAGGTCCCTGGCGCCAAGAGGCTGCAGTGCTAATCACTGAGACACCGTGCCATTCTCAGAGTTTAGGACTCAATTGATCTGTGTCAAGAGGAAAATGTTGGCACCATCAGTACCGGTAGAGGTAGGTCTTTCAGGAAACTGTTTACCGTGTAAAAGGAGGTATGACAGCCACAAGGAAGATAGTGACAAATTACAGAAATAAACATTATTAGTGGTGTTGAAACATGTATTTAGCAATAGAGATTGGACAAATGAAGATTTCTTACCATACACTCTTAAACTGAAGAAAAAGTTTTCAATTATCCATTAACTTAGCTACAAAATAAAACTAATCACATTGCTACAATTGCATTACTTAATTACTTGACCAGTACTTTCCAATAATTTGTGAGAAGAGAATGTATTGTAGACAAGATTTTAATCAGATATTAAAACAAATTGGCCATCAAGTCTTCAAGACGACATCATTCTCATTTTGCAAGTTATTATAAAGAAAGCCCTTAGAAGAAATTTTATTTGAAGCACTGTTTACAAAGTACATTTCCTTTAGTTTTCACATTACACGTGATGAACGAAACCTTTGTTCACAAAATTCATTAAGTGTATTTAGCAAGCCATGTTAATTTAGAAGTGTCACTATTTGGCTTATTAACATCTATTTTAATCTATCACTTTCACTTACATAAGCATAATTCAAGAGTTTTGAATTATTTTGATCAAAATTCTATGATTGTAGAACACGTCTCCACATGTCATGTGCCTTCTCATTAAAAAGAATGACAGTCACAAAGATTGTCAACATGAACACATTAAATACTGTCAGGTTGATAAAATTCCACGTAATTAGAATTGAACTAAGTATTAAATCTGAGACTTAATCTGCTTTGCAGAATGAAATATTATCTTAAAAATGTACATGGGGTTTTGTTAACTTCATATCATTTCCTAATTCTACTCATACATTACAAGGTAAATGTTAATTATAAATCATTTTCAGATCAAAATATAGTTTACTACACATATAATATCATAAAACAGCACACAAAAATGTTCAGCAGCACAGAATTGTAATTCAGATTTGTGGAACAGCATTTCCAGTTTAGAAAACTGCTACACTTGGCACATCATTGCATTTTCTTGAACTGGGAAGAGTCAGCAATAGAATTCATTCACATTTTTGGGTGTTGTGTTATTTGCTAAAAAGTATAGAAAAATCAAATTATAATAAAATGTAAATATGGCAAAATTTCAAAAAGTTTAACATTTAAGTGTTTCCTGTTCACGGAAGAATGAAAGAACAATTATGGAATTTGCTGTTGATTATAACTGAAATAGAAAAACAAAGAATGGAGCAGATACGTCTGAAATGAAATTAGTTGGTTGACAACCTGGCATTTGTAGAGTTTTTCAAAACTTATTTTCTAGTTAATGGAGTTCTCAAAATTGCAAATACTTACCTCACCATTCCTTTTCCTCTGTGTTCAAGTGCTTCTCTTTCTCTTTTGATCACTCTTCGGTAGTTTGGATCTTGATTCCGCATGACCTGGGAATGGACGCAACTTGCACGATTTTGGTGCATGGCTATAATGTAGCTGACAAAGTCCAGTTGAAAATTAAAACGATGCAGTTGTCAGATGTAGGATCTCAGCAATTGATCCCAGACCTGTTGGGAAGCAGAAAAGATTTAAACGTAGCTGACAGGATCATTGCCACATAATTGCATAACTTTGCTAGTGGTTAATTATGGAATGTCAGCTCCTTTTGCTTGCCCTTGTGAAGTGCATCATTGGAACTATAGCTGAGTAACTGAGACTAGGCTAATAAGAAATCAGATGCACTTGTGAAATTCTGCAACAGGCAGCTAGGCAGTGAATTCATATGCGTAAATATTAACATCAAAGCCAGTTTGATTACATACATAAAATTTTCTTTCAGTAAAAACAATGTATCAGTTATAAGAAGTTGCAAGTTATGAAAATATTCGATCCAAAATATGCAAACATGTAATCATCAGATTTCTTAGATTATGATCGCAATTTTTTTCTCAGGCGAGTTACATAGGTAAGTTTCTAAACTTTTTTCCCACTTTCAATATGAAATAAGCTGCTAATATGAAAATGAAACACTTCAAAGTTGAGAGAAACACAGGAAGCGCTATAAATACTCAGCAGGTCAGGCAAAATCCATGGAGACCGCAGCAGTTAACACTGCAGGCTGATGACTGAAATTGGAAAACGTTAATGTTTTAAGCAGGAAATTTGGGAAGGGTGGGAAAAAGAATGAAAGGAAATATCAGTTATAGAGTGGAGAAAGGAGAGATTCAATGAGAAAAGGTGGTGCAATGCCAAAAGAAATAGTCATGAGGTAAGAAATAAAAGTTCATGTGTGGAGGAGAAGTGAAAGCATTGAAAAAAACAAACAAAGAAAACCAAAGCCAGCATAAAAAAAGTCAAAACAGGCGCACGGATTACGATTTACTATTGTTGAACTCAGTGTTGAATCCAGAATGCTTTAAAGTGCCTAAAGAAAGGAAAAGTTGCCAATCTTCAAGCTTGCCTTGGAAAATTGCACGAGACCAGAAATATGGATATCCAAGTTGCAATAATGCACAACATACTTGTAGTGGTGTTCTGTAAAGCAGTCACCCAATGTGTTTTTGGTCTTGCCAGAATAAAACAGAACCCATTTTGGTTATGTGTATCAATGACAGGTCTAGCCATTTGTTGCTCATCCCTAATTATCTTTGAAAAGGTGTTGGTAAACAGACTTCCTGAATTGCCACAGTCCATCTTGTCCAGATCCATCTGTATCGAAAGAACATTGACGGCCATACTGCAGTGCATCTTTCAAGGGCAACTAGGGATGGGCAATAAATATTGGCCTAGACAGCAACACCAATACCCAATGAATTAATAATAAAAAGAATGATGCAGCATACAGCTACAATTATGTACTAGTGGTGGAGAGAATGAGTGTTTAAGGTCATGGATGGAATGTTAATCAAGCAGGCTCCTTTAGCCTGGCTGGTGTTGAACCTCTTGAATGTTGTTGGAGCTGATAGGTGGGTGGACCATAAGACCATCAGATCTGCAAGCAGAAGTAGGCCAGTTGGCTCACAGAGTTAGCACTGCCTTTTGATTAGTTCATGGCCCAATCTGATAATATTCAACTCTATTTTACTTCTTTATCCCCAAACCTCTTGATTCCTGACTTGTTTCTTTTAGAAAGGTGGCTACCTCTGGGGAGACTGAACATAAATTACTCACTACAAAATTCCCAGCCTCTGATCTGCTCTTTCAGCCACAGTATTTAAATAGTTGAGACAAAAATAGGAATTGCTGGAAAAGCTTAGGAGGTCTGGCACAGAAGTTCTGAGGAAGGATCACTCAACATGAAACAATAACTCTGATTTCTGTCCAAAGGTGCTGCCAGACCTGCTGAGCTTTTCCTGCAATTCCTATTTTTGCTTCTGATTTACAGGATTTGTAGTTCTTGTGGTTTTCGTTTAAATGGCCGGTTCTGTTCAGTTTCTCATCAATAGTAACCCCCAGGATGTTGATAATGATGTAAATTTCATTGACTGTCAAGGGGAGATGATTCAATGGTCTCTGTTTCAGATGGTCAGTGCCTGCCATTTGTGTGGTATGAGTATTACTTGCCAATTTATCAGCCCAAACCTAGATCTTGCTGCATTTAAAAACAGATTGCTTCAGTATCTGAGGAGTCATGTATGGTGCTGAACATTGTGCAATGGTCAACTAGAACATCTCCAATTTTGCTCTTATAATGAAGGGAAGATCACTTACTTAAAAGTCTATTTGAGGACATTCTAGAGCATGCTATGTTGTCATGGAGATGTGTGGAGTTCAGAGAGGTTCTCGGATTTCTATTAATCTGGATGATTACTGAGAAAGTTGGTTGCAGCTTGATTATGGGATAGAAACTTGAAAACAGGCCATCTGGCCCTTCGAGCCTACACCACCATTCAATATGATCATGACTGGTCATGCAATGCCAGTATTCCACTCTTGCCTTCTCTCCATCCCTTTAGCTGCAAGGGCCCTGCCCAGCTCCCTCTTTAATATACCTAATGACCTGGTCCAACAGCTTTCTGTGATAGAGAATTCCATAGCTTCACATCTCTCTGAATGAAGAAATTCTTCCTCATCTCAGTCCTAAATGGCTCACCCTTTATTCGTAAACTGTGCCCCTGTTAGGGAACAAATCTTATGCCGGATCGTTTAAAACAAAATAGTCAGGAGTCGAGACCTTGAGCAATTAATTAGCTTTTAATCATGGCCATGGGGAAGTACGTCTTCGTTCAGAGAAGTCCAATGTAATTCCAATGAAGTACAGAATGTTACAAGTTACATAGTACAACACAAACCTACTGCCCATTAACTATGCAACCTGGGGCAGTCGCAAGGTAAATGGTCAGCTCATATAGCTGCTACATACATTGTCCTGACCTACATTTCTTAAAGTCTACAAAAATGAATGTTATCTTATCCTGCAAGTTTAGCAAGACAGAAACAGAAACCAATAAGTGGGCCTAATGAACAATACATCATCTATGAAGCAGAACTGTGTCTAAGGGGCCAGAGGAACTAAGACAGTTTGCAGCTGCAAGGTCATGTGATCAAAACAAATTCCTCAGTTTCAGCTCTAAAAAGATTGCTTTGTGACAAAATGGCTTCCACAGACATTTTGTGCCAAATCTGGTCAAATTTCTTCCACAGCCCCCTAGTATTGGACTTACCCAACATTGGGAACATTGTTCCCACATCTAGCCTGTCCAATCCCATCGGGATTTTATATGTTTCTATGAGATCCTCCGTCATTCTTCGAAGTTCCAGTGAAAACAATCTCATTCGATGCAATTATCTTCATATGTCAGTCCTGCCATCCCTGGAACCAGTCTGTTGAGCTCAATAGCTGGGCTCACTCAATAGCTGAGCCTGAGTTGAAAATTTTGAAGTTTTATTTTTATGTATTAACCTACTGAAAAATGTCTTCAGCATCACATGATTCTGTTATAGATTCTCTGCCACTGAAATAATCTTTTGCATTCTACTGAGCTGCCAGAGGAAGTGGTTATGGCTGATACAATTAGCAACATTTAAAAGGCATCTGGAAGGGTATACGAATCAGAAGGGTTTGGAGGGAAATGGGCCAAATGCTGATAAATGGGACTAGATTAGGTTAGGATATCTGGTTGGCATGGATGAGTTGGACCAAAGGGTCTGTTTCCATGCTGTATATCTCTATGACTCTGCAGTTTGCAGCTCATTAAGAAAAAGTAACCAAAGTAAATGACAGCTAGTAAACCTACACTGTAGTGGAGAAGGAAAAAAAAGCGAGCTTCATCATTCACTGTGTGGAATCTGGGTAAGAAGGTGGAAGACCACCTAGTAATGAAAGACCTACAGTGGTTGATAATAATCTCTTGGCAAAAGAAAGCAAATTGTCACAAAAGTATTGAGAAGACAATCAGATCAAGGGACTGAGGTATCCACAGCCAAAAGGTAGTACATCAAAGTCTTAGTTTTGAGAACAGCTTAAACCGAGGAGAATTAAAATGGTTTCCATAGCAATATGGCACACCTTTGGGTGGTTCCAACTGAGCTGCTAGGGGAAATAATAAATAAAATTAAGTGCATGACCTAAATAGCTATAAGCCATATTGCTAAGTTAAGATGTTTAAATCTCTTACATATAGTGAAGCTTGCTTTTGTTTAGAAATGTTCAATCTTGTGGAATAGTCTGACTTGCTATAACAAAGTGCTTGAATTTCTCTTTAAATGTTAATAGTCCCTAACAGGATCATAACAGTGGAAAAAAACTTGATAAGTACTGAATGCACAAAAGAAAAAAATACTTTGAAGCATTGATGACAATAGAATATCCTCTGTAATTTAGGTACAGTATTCAAAGAGCTTACCCCAAATCTGTTCATGATTCAATATTTGTTTGTCTTTTGTTGACATTTCTTGCAACACATTCACTATTCCTTTTAGTGTTTTCGTCTTAGAGTTGCTTTATTTCGCATTTTATTTCCATCTTTTCCCTTCAAGTCCACACTGCTGTTTCATATTCTGTGTTTTCATCTTCTGTTACTTTCTCATACAAGCCTTCATTCTCTTTCCTGTTGATGTTATTGTTCTGAACACAGTATGGTATTCCATTTTAATGAAATAAATAACTTAAAATTCACAGTAAGTCACCATCAGATGTTTTATAATTCACTTACCACACCACATTGGTCTGTCTTCTCCAACCAAAAGAAAACGCTATTGTGTTCACTTTGATGTTTTTTTCCAGATTTCCAACCATCATGCTTTGTCCTTTGGCTCACCTACAGACTTCTCCAGTCACATCAATACCACTTTGTGATCAGCTGACAGCACTTGCAATTCTGCAGAAAGTGAGTGGTATGTCAATTTTTTATCATTTGGGATTCCCAACTGTTCCTTACATTTGTACTTTGCTCTTTGGCTCAAAGGGAAGTTTTGTTTGGGAACAGAGATATCTCTAAAGTTGCCATCAACACAGTCGAGTTCTGTGATCAGTTGGCAAGAATTGCAATTTTATAATCATGTTGGTTGGAGCCAGTTTCTTTCTGAGATGCAGTAGACCATCTTGAAGAACAGCTGTGAACTAGTGTGATTTCTTCCTAGAAAGATGAGAACATTAAATTGTCAGTTATCACATGAACTTTCAGTCCTTTGCAGTGTCAGTATGGCTATTGACTTGCCAAAAGAAATCTATGTATTTTAGAAAGACTTTGACTTATATAGTATTATGGCCTATTCTGAGGGATCTGAAAAGACTTAAGAAAGGTTATTTTTGGAATGCAATGCAATTGTAACATGATCTTGTATACAGCAAGGGCCACAAACATCAATGATGAGTCCATCTGTCTTTGGTTGTGTTAGTTGCTAGAAAGCATGGCAAAAACATTCCCCATTCTTCTTCAAATGTTGTCTTGCAATACTGAATGTTTTATTATATAAGGTAATGTTTCCAAAGGCATTAATATTTGTGTTATACTGGTTTCATTATCCTACTGATGCCATACAATGTCTGTCAGTGGACAAAGAAAGTTTGCTTTAGCTTTCAGAGGGAGCAGATGTATCTGTAGTAGCTTCCTAAGATCCTAGTAACAATGCCTGATCAAGTGTAGTTGGACTTATTGTTATCGTACTGTAAATCTTCTTTTTGTCTAAGAACAGTGGCTATAGTGGTGCAACCTCTACCAATAATCAGTAGGTAGAACCAAAACAAAGCAAAGACAAGATTGGTGGAAGTAAATGATCTCAAACAGCCTTTACCTGGTACCACATACTACTCGAGGTAGCAATTACCGCAAATTGCCAGCAGTCGTCATCTGTGGAAATACCGCACGTTATTCCTAACATAAAAACAGCCTCTGTTTAATATTTCATTCAAATGTGACGCATCTGATAATGTAGCACTGTCTCAGTATAGCTGTGAAGTGTCAATTTAATTTGTGTACTGAGTACTGAAGCTACAACCTTCTGACTGAGCAGCAAGAGCAGTAATAACTAGACCTAGCTGACTCTTTAGCAGATCAGACAAGCCTGATGAAGAAGTTTTACTTGGTATGGATATAACAATGCAGATTTTCAAGGTAATTAGGGTTAAACAATAAATGCTAGCATACCTACAACTCAGTAACAAGTGAAAAATATTTGTTCTTCCATGGGGTGTCTGTCGTATGTTTGACATTTTTGAAGTGTCATATCCAAATTGAAATGTTAACTCTTTTTTCTCTTTCCAAAGATGCAGTTAGACTTGCTAAGTATTTCCAGCACTTTTAATTTTTACTTTGTACATGTACAGCTATTCCAAACTGTTCTGTTCGGATTCCTTTTCCAACTTTCCAACTTAAATTGTTACATGGAAACTGGCACCAACATCTCAGTACACCCAGCCACATGCATCCCACATCAGTCGGGATACATGGGAACACAGTATAAATGTTGAAAAATGTGGTGCTGGAAAAACACAGCAAGCCAGGCAGTATCCAAGGAGCAGGAGAATCGACGTTTCGGGCATAAGCCCTTCTTCAGGAAGGGCTACAGTATAAATTACTTATTTTTAGATCTGGTGTTTTTCAGTTCATGCAGGCAGTTGGAGAGGTCACAAGGTTACATATTTGGGTGATTGCTTTACCTGAAGCACAACTCAGGTCGTGTCTCCCACCCATCCTTCTTGTCTAAACAAAAAAACAACTTCTGTCTCGGTTGGCAAGGTGACAAATGTTGTCTTTCGTGTTTCTTTTTTTTCCCAGTGATGTATTTGGGAATTTACAATAGTGGGAGTGGAGGCTAGGGCAGTTGAATGTTCTCCTGCCGTTTGTGGAAGGTAAGAGTCACCGCCAGTGTCCCTACTGACTTCATCTGTGGGAAGTGCACCCAACTCCAGCTCCTTGAGAGCCATGTTAGGGAACTGGAGCTGGAGCTAGATGAACTTTGGATCATTCGGGAGGCAGAGGTGGTTATTTAAAGGAGTTACAGGGAGGTAGTTACTCCACAGCCACGTGAAGAAGGTAGATGGGTCACCGTCAGTGGTAGGAAAGGGAACCGGCAGGCAGTGCAGGGATCTCCTATGGTGGTTCCTCTCAATAACAAGCATTCCGTTTTGGATACTGTTTGGGGAGGGGGGGGACTTACCAGGGGTAAGCAATGGGGTACAGCTTTCTGGCGCAGTCTGTCCCTGTTGCTCAGAGGGGAAGGGGGGAGAGGAGCAGAGCTTTAGCCACTGGGGACTCTGTAGTTAGGGGGACAGATAGGAGGTTTTGTGGGAACGAGAGAGACTCACGATTAGTGCGTTACCTCCCAGGTGCCAGGGTTTGTGATGTCCCTGATCGTGTTTTTGGGATCCTTGAGGGGGAGGGGGAGCAGCCCCAAGTCGTGGTCCACATAAGCACCAACGACATAGGTAGGAAGACAGGTGGGGATAGAGGCAGAAATTCATGGATCTAGGGTGGAAGCTGTCTCTCCGGTTTTTTGCCCATGCCATGTGTTAATGAAGCGAGGAACATGGAGAACATGTAGCTGCAGGGATAGTGCAGGAGGGAGGGTTTTGAATTCTTGATGATTGGAGCTCTTTCTGGGGAAGGTGGGACCTCTACAAACAGGATGGTCTTCACCTGAACCAGAGGGGTACCAATATCCTGGGGGGATATTTGCTAATGCTCTTTGGGGGGATGGGGGGCGGTTAAACTAATGCAACAGTGGGATAGGAACCTGAATTGTAGTTCAGTGTAAAGGAGGTTAAGGGTAGTGAGGCCAGGGATAGGTTTACAAGGTTATGAGAGGGCAGTTTAGATCAGAGTGGTGAGGAAGGGCTTTTGCCCGAAACATTGATTTTCCTGTTCCTTGAAGGCTGCTTGACCTGCTGTGCTTTTCCAGCACCACTCTGATCTAAACTCTGGTTTCCAGCTTCTGCAGTCCTCACTTTTGCCATGAGAGGGCACTGGCAATTAGGACGTTGGTTTGAAATGTGTGTACTTCAATGCCAGGAGCATCCGGAATAAGGTGGGTGAACTTGCAGCATGGGTTGGTACCTGGGATTTCGATGTTGTGGCCATTTCAGAGTCATGGCGAGAGGAGGGACAGGAATGGTTGTTTCAGATTCTGGAATTTAGATGTTTCAGCAAGAACAGAGAAGATGGTAAAAGAGGCAGGGGTGTGGCATTGTTAATCAATGGTAGTATTACAGCAGCTGAGATAACATTCGGGGATTCATCCACTGAGGTAGCTTGGGCTGAGGTTAGAAACAGGAAAGGAGAGGTCACCCTGTTGGGAGTTTTCTGTTGGCCTCCGAATTGTTCCACAAATGTAGAGGAAAGGATATCAAAGATGATTCTCGATAGGAGCGAGAGTAACAGGGAGTTGTTATGAGGGACTTTAACTTCCCCAATATTGACTGGGAATAATATGGTTCAAGTAGTTTAGATGGGTCAGTTTTTGTTCAATGTATGCAGAAGGGTTTTCTGACACAGTGTGTAGACAGGCCAATAAGGGCTGATGCCATATTGGATTTGGTACTGGGGAAAGCCTGACCAGGTGTTGGATTTGGAGGTAGGTGAGCACTTTGGCGCAATTCAGTTATGTTTACAATACAATGAGCCCCTGCTCATTGGTATACACTGTAGGGAAAAAGGTATAACTGGGGGAAAGGCAATTATGATGCGATTTAGGAAGATTTAGGATGCATAGGATGGGGAAGGAAACTGCAGGGGATGGACAGATTTGAAATGTGGAGTTTAATCAAGGAACAGCTACTGCAGGTCTTTGACATGTATATATGTATCAGGCAGGGCAGTGGTTGTTGGGAGAGGGAGCCATGGTTTACTAAAGAAGTTGAAGCTCTTGTCAAGAGGAAGAAGATAGCTTATGTGAGGATGAGTGTGAACGCTCAGTTAGGGGGCTTGAGAGTTATAAGTTAGCCAGAAAAGATCTAAAGAGAGGGCGAAGAAGGGCCAGAAGGGGATGTGAGAGGTTGTTGGCGAATAGAATCAAGGAAAACCCTAATGCCTTCTATAGGTAGATCAGGAACAAACGAATGACTAGAGTAAGATTAGGGTCAATCAAAGATAGTAGTGGAAAGTTGTGTATGGAATCTGAGGAACTAGGGGAAGCACTTAATGAATACTTTTCATCAGTATTCACATTGGAAAAGGGCAATGTTAGTGAGGGTGCGGAGATATAGGCTACAAGATTAGATGTAATTTGCGTTGATAAAAAGGAGGTTTTAGCAATTTTGGAAGATCTGGAAATAGGTAAGATGCCTGTGCCGGATGGGATTTATCCTCAGATTCTCTGGGAAGCCAGAGAGGAGATTGCAGAGCCTTTGGCCTCGATCTTTATGTCATCGTTGTCAACAGGAGTAGTGCCAGAAGACTGGAGGATAGCAAATGTTCCCTTGTTTAAGAAGGGCAGTCGGGACAACCCTGGTAATTATAGGCCAGTGAGCCTTACTTCGGTTGAGGGTAAGGTGTTGGAAAAGGTGAAAAGAGATAGGATTTATAATCATCTGCAAAGGAATAATTTGGTTAGGGATAGTCACACGGTTTTGTGAAGAGGTGGTCTTGCCTCACTAACCTTACTGAGTTCTTCGAGAAGGTGACAAAACAGGTGGCTGAAGGTAAAGTGGTTGATGTGGTGCATACGGATTTCAGTAAAACGTTTGATAAGGTT
This sequence comes from Chiloscyllium punctatum, assembly GCF_047496795.1. NCBI lineage: Eukaryota > Metazoa > Chordata > Chondrichthyes > Orectolobiformes > Hemiscylliidae > Chiloscyllium > Chiloscyllium punctatum. Next base: position 42,289,812 of record NC_092750.1, on the reverse strand, counting down.
CCTTATGGCAGGCTATTGAGCAAAATACGGAGTTTCGGGATTTAAAATGCTTTAGTGGTTGGATCAGAAATTCGCTAACTAAAAGAAGACGGGGGTGGTGGTTGATGGGAAATGTTAATCCTGGAGCTCAGTTACCAGTGGTGTGCAGCAAGGATCTGTTTTGGGGCCACTACTATTTGTCATTTTTATAAATGATCTGGATGTGGGCGTAGAAGGATGGGTTAGTAAATTTGCAGATGACACTAAGTAAGGCAAAATTGTGGATAGTGCCGAATGATGTTGTGGGTTACAGAGGGACATAGATAAGATGCAAAGCTGGGCTGAGAAGTGGCAAATGGAGTTTAATGTGGAAAAGTGTGAGGTAGTTCACTTTGGGAAAAGTAACAAAAATGCAGAATATTGGGCTAATGGTAAAATTCTTGGTAGTGTAGATGAACAGAGACATCTCAGTGCCCAGGTGCATACATCCCTGAATGTTACCACCCAGATTGATAGGGTTGTTAAGAAGGCATGGTGTGTTGGCGTTTATTGATAGGGGGATTGAGTTTCGGAGCCATGAGGTCATGCTTCAGCTGTACAAGACACTGGTAAGGCTGCACCTGGAGTATTCTGTGCAGTTCTGGTCACTGTATTATAGGAAGGATGTGGAAGCTTTGGAAAGTGTTCAGAGGAGATTTACTAGGATGTTGCCAGGTATGGAAGGGAGGTCTTATGAGGAAAGGCAGAATGAACTGAGGCTGTTTTTCCTTTTATCCCTTTTCCTGTTATCCCTTTTACCTTTTGTTCCCAGCAATAGACATTTCTACCTTGGGAAAAACACTTGATTATCTATTCTATCCATACTTCTTATAATTTTGTAAACATCCATCAGTTCACCCCTCATCCTTTGATGTTCAGGTGAAAACATAACAAGTTTTTCCAATCTTTCTTAATTGTCAATATCTTCCAAACCAGGCAAAATACTGATAAACTGTATCCTTACCCTCTCCAAAGCTTCCACATCCTTCTGGTAGTATGGTGACTTGAACTATACACATTATTCCAAATGAGGCCTAAATAAAGTTCTTTATTGCTGGAACATGACTTGCCAATTTTTGTACTCTATACCCTGACCAATGAGTGCAAACATGCCAGATGTCTTCTTGACCACCTTATCTACCTGTGTTGTCACTTTCAGGAACTGTGGACCTGTATGCCAAGATACTTGTGTTTGTTGATGCTACTCAGGATTCTGCCATTTACTGTATAGTTCCCTCTTGCAATAGATCTTCCAAAATGCATCATCTTGTTTTTGTCTGGATAAAGTCCATCTGCCATTTCTCCACCCAGGTCTCCAGCCTTTCTATGTCCTGTTGTATCCTCTGCCAATCCTCCTCACTATTCACTCCCCCAATTTTTGTGTCATTTGCAAGCTTACTAATCTGGCCACCTCCATTCTCCTCTAAATTATTTATATATTTCACAAACAACAGGACTGATCCCTGCAGAACACCACTGGTAATAGATCTCCATTTAGAAAAATACTGTCTCACCATTACTCTCTGTATTCTATAACCAAGCCAGTTCTGTATTCATCTTACCAGCTTACTAGAGACCTCATGTGACTTTACCTTTATATCTGCCTGCCATGAGGCACCTTGTCAAAGGCCTTGGTAAAATCCATGTAGACAACATCTACTGCCCTGCCCTTATCAATCACCTCAAACACAATCAGGTTTGTGAGACACAACCTTCCCCTCTCCATACAAAGCCACTTTGCTATTAAGTACATATTTTTCCAAATGGGGGTAAACCCTATCCCTAAGGATCTTCTTCAGTAATTTTCCTGCAACTGATGTAAGACTTACTGGCCTGTAATTTCCCGGATTATCTCTGTTGTTCTTCTTAAACAAAGGAAAAACGTTGGCTATTCCCCAGTCCTTTGGTACCTCTCCAGTGACTAAAGAGGATACAAAGATTTCATACAAGGCACCAACAATTTCCTCACCTGCCTCCCTCAGCATTCTGGGATAGATCCCATCAGGTTCTGGGGACTTGTACGTCTCAGTACTTTTCAAAACATCTAACACTTCCTTTTATGTATTGACATGGCCTACAATAACAACATACCACTCCTGAAACTCAGCGTGTGCCATGTCCTTCTCATTTGTAAATACTGATGCATTATGGACCTCACCCACTTCCTCTGGCTTCACACATAAATTCCCTTCGTTCTTGAGTGAACCTACCTTTTCCCAAGCTACTCGCTTGCTCCTTAATCCTTAATCCTGCTTGTCAAAAACATTTCATGGCCCCTTTTAGCCTTCCTAAATCTTTGGTTGAAGTCTTTCCTGCTATCTTTGTATTTCTTGAGGGCTCTGTCTATCTTCAGTTTCCAAACCTTACGGATGTTTCTTTTTTCTTTTTGACAACACTCTCAATTTCTCTTGTCATCAAAGGTTCCTGAATCTTTCCATTCTTTTCCTTTATTTTCATCGGAATATGCTGGTCCTGCACTCTAATCAGCTGGCCTTTAAAAAAATTCCCACATACCAGATATGGACTTACCCTGAAACAGATGTCTCCAATCTACATTCTGCAGTTCCTGCCTAATATTTTGTTAATTAGCCCTAATTTAGTACCTTCAACTGAAGACCAGTCTTATCCATAAATAACTTATGATGGCCATTATTCCTGAAATGCTCCCCCAGTGAAACTTTAATCCCCAGGCTGGTCTTGTTTCCTAATGCTGGGTCTAGTATGGCCCCTTTTCTAGTTGGACCAGATACATATTGTTTCAAAAAAAACATCTGGACACATCGAACAAATTCTCCTCATTCAAATGCCTGACACGAAGACTGTCCTGGCCAATGTAGATGGTGGAGTTTTTGGGGATATTTGGGGATGTGATGCCAATCAAGTGAACTGCTTTGTTTTGGACGGTGTCAAACTTAGTCATAGAATCATAGAGATGTACAGCATTGAAACACACCCTTTGGGCCAACTGGTCCATGCTGACCAGGTATCTTAAATTAATTTAGTTCCATTTGCCAGCATTTGACCTATATCCTTGTTATGAAGATGTGGGTGTACTGTACCATTAAAAGAGTTAAAGGCTAGAAAAACTACCTGACAACACCAAGTGTTCTTTATAAGGTAACAATGTAACACTTAGTTGAAAGCTAGATTAGCTGGGTTGCCTGGAGACGAAAACAGATTTGAATTAGGCAAATCAGTTTAAAGTATACTCTGAAAAAATACCAAATTTCAATCAAGTTTGAATTTAGCATATTGACAATCTTAAAAGCCAATGACACAATCCGATGCTTTGGGGGGGTATAAGACTAGGGAAAATTGAACAGTTGGGAGGAGAATTGCTACACCACCCGCATGTAGAGACTGCCCAAAAAATAGCTCTCTTAAAGGTACCTTTATTGGTCCGTAACCTGTGAAGAGAATCCCCAAGAAGAAAAGAAGACAGGAATACAGAGAAGAACAGAAAGCTGCTTGGTTTTGAGATAAGAAGTTTTGTTTTGTAAATCTTAATCTGGATTTTTGTTGTAGAGGGGAAAGTTAGTGGAAGGAGTTGTAAATATTTGTTAGTTAATTATTCTCAGTTATACTTTAAGAAATAAAGTTATTAATTTTTACTTTAAATAGTTCTTGGCCTCTTGAAGTTTCACAGATTACTGCAGGGGATAAATCTTTTCTGTGTTGCTGGTTTAAATTAAACAGAAGGGTTTACCCCGTGTTGTAATACTCTCTAAATCCGTTACCTTTTCAATGTTGTAATTGTACCAGCTCCCAGCACTTCCTCTTGCAATTCATTCCATACATGCACTACACTCTGTGTGAAAAAGTTACCACTTAGCTCCCTTTTAAATCTTTCCCATCTCACCTTAAACCTATGCCCTCTAGTTTTGGAGTCCCCTATCCTGGGGAAAACTATTCACCCCATCCATACCTCTCATGATTTTATAAATCAGCCTATTCAGCCTCTCTCCATAGCACAAACCCTTCAACCTTGGCAACATCCTTGTAAATCTTTTCTGAACTCTTTCAAATTTAACAACATCTTTCCTATAGCAGGGAACTGAATGCAGTATTCTAAAAGTGTAATAACCAATGTCCTGTACAGCTGCAACATGACCTCCCAACTCCTATACTCAATGCACTGACCAATAAACACAAGGGTACCAAATACTTTCTTCATTACCCTGTCTACCTGCTGACTCCACTTTCAAGGAAGTATGAACCTGCGCTCTAAGGTCTCTCTGTGTTTCTTGAGCTTCTTGAGTGTTGTAGAGTTCCACTCATCCAGGGAAGTGGGGAATATTCTATCACAATCCAAACTTGTGCCTTGTAGATAGTGGACAAACTTTGGGGAGTCATGAGATAAGTTACCTTCTGCAGTATTCCCAGCCTACGGACTGCTCTTGTCACCATATATGTAAATGGCTGTTCCAGTTCAGTTTCTGGTCAATGATAATCCTTAAGATTTCAATAATAGGATTTTCATGATGGTAATTCCACTGAAATGTCAAGGGGTGGTGGCTGGATTGTCTCTTATTGGAGATGGTGGATTCCTGACATTTTTGTGGTACGAATGTTACTTGCCATTTTTCAGCCTAAGCCTGGATATTGTGAAGATTTTGTGCTTCAGTATCTGAGGAGTCAAAAATGGTGCTGAACATTGTGTATTCATTATCAAACATCCCTACTTTAAATGGTGGTGGAAATGTCATTAATGAAGCAGTTGAAGGTGGTTAGGTTGCTAACAAAGTCATCAACCAGTAAAGGGGACTTATCAAACCATGAAACTCCTGGATCCCTGAATGAAGGAGGAGAGGTGAAGAGGAATAGTGGACCAAGCACCAGAAGAACAAATCCTGTAGGTGCAACTTGCAGCCAGGTATGCTATAGAAGCACTTCAAGGAAAATGAAGAAGTCAGACTGAAATCTGGTTGTGTCAAGTCCCATCATTTTCCAGAAACCACAAACAACCACCTGATGTCAGAGTGTGACTTTTGTATAATGCTGCAGGATAAGTTATGACTCGTGGGATATGGTAAGCACCCAGTATGAAGTGTACCAAAAGACACAACTAAATTGAACTTCTACATATTTGGTTCCTTTCAGAGGTCCACCAGGGAGCTATGCAATGTTCCCATTGAGTAAATCACTGCTACATTAAGTAGGTGGCCCAGACCTTGTTCAAATGTATGGACAATTCTTATAATACTGCAATGATCCCGATAGTTCCCAGGCAAAGCAGAGTATTGGTTTGGGACCTTTGTAATGTATAGAGTCCCTACAGTGTGGAAACAGGCCCTTTAGCCCAACAAGTCCACACCGGCCCTCCGAAGAGTGTCCCACCTAAACCCGTTCCCCATTACTCTACCTTTATCCCTGACTAATGCACTTAACTGACACATCCCTGAACACTATGGGCAATTTAGCATGCTGAAAATGTGTTGCTGGAAAAGCGCAGCAGGTCAGGTAGCATCCAAGGAGCAGGAGAATCGACTTTTTGGGCGTGAGCCCTTCTTCAGCAATTTAGCATGGCCAATCACATGACCTGCACATTTTTGATTGTGGGAGAAAACTGGAGCACCTGAAGGAAACCCATGCAGACACGGGGAGAATGTGCAAACTCCACACAGGTTACTCGAGACTGGAATCAAACCGGGTCCCTGGTGCTATGAGGCAACAGTGCTAACCACTGAGCCACCATAGTCTATTCACATGTACAGGGTGTAATCAGTTGTATCTGTAAAGCCATCAGCTCCTTCATAGCAGCAAGTAGTTTTTATGAACATGAAGAGGTTCTATGAAATTAACATCCATGTGATGTGCAATTACCCGAAGCACATCCTGTAGATATGTGCCTACTTCTCAAGGAACTGTCATGGGAGTCTCGGTACTTCAACACCCTCAGATGGCAAAGCTGTCCCAGCTCCATGCATGATTTCACAGATGGCTCCTTGGAACAAAGTGTGCCAACTTGATATGTGTACTGATGCTGATGAGGAAGCCTTGCATTGCAGCCAAAGAACAGTACACAGGTTGACCCAAACCACAGTCAAGCAGACAATTGGTTTATTGAGGATTGATTTGTTGCCTCAACTGTTGCCAATGGAACACCGCAGAACGCTTCATTGAAGATTCCATGCTCATAATTGTCTGCTACACTCTACACAGCTTATCATTCGAGAGAGGGCAAGTGTTGTAGCCAGAAGACTTGGATGAGCCACATTTATCTGATGAAGATGATTGGGAGAAGGAAGCAGTTAACTAAATAAAGGGTGGTATGTTTAACACTTTGAGAGTTTGAGATAATCAGTATCTTTTTTTGAATAACCTATTTAGTTGATAGTACGCATTTACATCGATTTCAGGAAAGGACATGGATTCGCAACTGATTTGATTTGATTTGATTTATTTATTGTTACCTGTATTTTGTTACAAAATAGGATGAAAAGTGTTGTATAATGTTACTGATATCTGACACCATCTTAAAACACAGAAAAATAAACCAACACATAGAATATAAAGGCAGAAAAATAAAGAAATAAAAATGTGTTCAGTTTTACAATCCTACTTGTTAAGTGCTCCACCATAGGCCATGGGCTTGGTGGTCAAGTATGAGTCCCTTTCACCACTGCCACTGGAATGGAAGTCACCATTCTTTGGCACCAGCTCGCCTCCACCTTTACCCTTGTCACGACGGACCTCCACAAACTTCCTTTCGTTCCTCTTAGATAACGGAATGATTTAAATCCACAAGAGAAGTCATTTATTTCAGCCTAATGGATTCAGTTTTAAAAAATCAAATTAGATGTTCAGAATAGACTGTGTTGGTTCTGCATATGATAGAAAGCTTGCACCAAAGGCATCAGTTATGGAGTGACGCACAGGCAGCCCTGTGATAATCTCAGTTACACTCACTTCCAGCAGTTGTAATATCCTTGAGTGACTCTTGCATAAGACCTCCAACGTGGATTGCCAATTTATCTCAATGCTCTTATTAGTTACTGGGATCCATCACCCAGCCTCTCCATGCACATTATCCCTTCCATGGAAAGGCCCATTTTCTACCTACCTCCTTACAAACAGTAAGATGGTGATGATGCAAGGTTTTATACTGCAAGTGAGAAGACAACAATTACTAAAAAAAAGGATTCAGCAATAGTCAAACAGAAGTATTGATCAGGAATATGGAAACTGTAACCATCTATCACCCGGGGGTGTCTAAAATGCGCTTTCTGATGCACGTTTCAGAGCTACAAAGAGATGTGGGCCCAATGTGTATAATTGAGGAGAGGTAGGCTGCTGAATATGATAGATTGTGTCCTGTGATGACCCTGGGGAGATCCCCTTGGTGTCCAAGATCAGAACAGCCCTGATATGCTGCTCCTCCTCTGAGGTTGAGACAGAGGAGCTGAGAAGTACCTGTACCTCATCAGAGCACCTTGGGTGGTAGCCTTGGTAAGAGGCTGCTACTCAGCCACCATCTCAGTGGACCATAACATCTCCCTGTCTACTAGAGTCACCTGGTGAGGAGTGCAGGGGCTTCATTTCATTCTCACTTGGCCTCTGAGAACATAATGCTAATGATCAAAGTGTTGCTGCACAGACTTATGGCAGATCGAGCAGCCACTAGCTAGTCTGGTAGATTTTACTTTCTCTAGTGTTGCCACCCTCTCGATGCAGGAATCTACATGCTTACAAGCTGACAACCACAGCATGCCAGGTCTGGATTATCACCCCCATTATCTGAGCATGGCTGTGGCTTCCGGCTACTCTGTCAGATATTCTTCTGTCTGCTATGGCAACAACAACAGGGAGGAATATTCTCCTCAGCCTGGGACTCAGCATGGGCCAGGCCTCCAGTCGTACTCTGACTATTAGGCCCTTTTGTGTGTGAAAACTGTTCATCACTTTGTGAACTCTTTTTAAATTGCAAATATGTACCCATCAAGGTCAACATATTTGTGTTGGTGTGGGGGGGACCGGGGGATGGAAAGATACATTAGTCTGGGAGCTGAAGTCTCTTATTCTGGGATTGAGGCTTTTATTTCCTGGTTGAGGTCTATTACTCTGGGTTTGAAGATTCTCAGTCCGGTAGTGGTTGGCTCCTATTTGGCTCTTATTCTGGGCACTCTGTTCAGGGGGTTGATAGCTCTCTGTTGGTGGGGGTGATAGCTCTCTGTGAGAGGCATTGATGCATCTCTTCAGGGGGTTGTTAGCTGTCTGTCAGAGGGTTAATATCTCTCTGTCAGGGGGTTGTTAATTCTGTCTAGGGGGTTGGTAGCTCTCTGTCGGGGATTTGATATCTCTTAGTCAGGGAATTGATATCGCCCTGTCAGAGGGTTAATGGATCTCTGTCACGGGGTTGATAGATTTCTGACAGGTGGTTAATGGAACTCTGTCAGGGGATTGATGGATCTCTGTCAGGGGGTTGATGGAACTCTCAAGGGATTGATGAAACTCTGTCAGGGGGTTGATGGATCTCTATTGGAGATTAATGGAACTCTGTCATAGGGTTGATGGATCTCTGTCAGGGGATTGATATCTCTCTAATGAATTTCTGTCGGAGGTTAATAGTTCTCTGTCAGGGGATTGATAGATTGATTAGATTAGATTCCCTACAGTGTAGAAATAGGCCTTTTGGCCCAGTAAGTCCACACCGACCCTCCAAAGAGTAACCCACCCAGACCCATTCTCCAACCCTACCCTATATTTACGCTGATTAATGCACCTGACACTATGGGCAATTTAGTATGGCCAATTCACCTAACCTGCACATCTTTGGATTGTGGGAGGAAACTGGAGCACCAGGAGCAATCCCACGCTGGCATGGGGAGAATGTGTAAACTCCACACCGACAGTCATCCAAGGCTGGAATTGAACCCGGATCCCTGGTGCTGCGAGGCAGAAGTGCTAACCACTGAGCCACCATGCTGCCCCAAGGGGATCTCAGGGGTTGATTGCTTTCTATCAGACGATTGATATCTCTCTGTCAGGGGGTTGATGGATCTCTGTCAGGGGAATGGTGGATCTCTGTCAGGTGGTTGATGGATCTCAGGGGTTGATAGCTCACTGTCAGGGGATTGATATCTCTCTGTCAGAGGGTTGATGGATCTCTGTCAGGGGGTTGATGGATCTCTGTCAGGGGGTTGATATCTCTCTGTCAGGGGGTTGATGGATCTCTGTCAGGGGGTTGATATCTCTCTGTCAAGGGGTTGATGGATTTCTGACAGGTGGTTAATGGAACTCTGTCAGGGGATTGATGGATCTCTGTCAAGGGGTTGATGGATCTCTGTCAGGGGACTGGTGGATCTCTTAGGGGGTTGATGGAACACTGTCAGGGGGTTGATGGATCTTTGTCAGGGGATTGATATTTCTCTGTTGGGGGTTGTTAGCTGTCTTTCAGGTGTCCTGTTACTCTCTTTACATAGGTGGGGCCTGGCATAGGTTGGTATGGCAACACTGCAAGTTCAGAAGCAAGGTCTGGCAGCAGTTGAAAGTGATGCCATGTGTATACTCCCATCGGCTGATGCTGAAATCAGCACCTTCATCCATTCTACACCAACACTTGATTTGTCAAGTGCTGCACCTCCCTTCACTGTGTATTCCATTTAGCCAGCCATTTTCATCCAAATGGCAATATTGCCCACTTGTTATTTCTGTCATTAAATTCCACCAAGTGAGTGAAAATTTACCATTGTCTGAGATTTACTCCCCTGAACAGGAGATGGCAGTAAAGACTGGCAGTAGAGGATGTTAGTTTAAATATGATTGCAGCCACAGTATTCTCTATTATCTATCTCTCTACATAACTATAACCCATCAAGATGATAGTTATTGATATATTATATAGTATCCATTGTTGTTGATGTATTGAAATGACAAATAAATTGCTCCAATAAGTTTTGCCAAGTGCTTGTCACCCGATACTTGTGTCCCACTTTGTTACAAATCATATTGAATTTAACCCTTCTTGGGCAAAATATTGTGTAGAAGCATATTTCTACTGTTGCTGTCTCCTGCATTTTACTGAGTTATACATGCTAAAGACAAGACATTTTGCAAATATTTTGGGAAGCTAATTAAGCACACAAGGGAATAAAGTTATTTTGCCTAGTTGATGAATTGAGATGGGAGAAGGTTCCTGTGAAGCATAAACAATGGTATTTAGGGTATTTGTGTTGAATGGCCTCTTTTTTATACTGCAGACATTTGATTTGATTTGCTTTATTATTGTCACATGGATCAAGGTACAGTGAATGTTTTGTTTTGCATGCAGTACAGGCAGGTCATACCATACAAAGTGCATTAGGGAGTTAGAACAGAGTAAAGAATACATTTCGAATTGAGGTTTAGCAGAGCAGAATGATTATAAGATTTTTTAAGAATACAATCAGCTTAGCTCACAAAATGTTGCCATGCTCTGGTGCCATCTTGAATAAACTGCGTAGAAACTGTGTATATCAATGTGTTTAATTTCGATAAATTAGCTCAAAATGTCACATATTCAAGAAAAATACCTGTACCTCAGCATTTATGAACAGAGGTTTGTTATGCTTGGCCTCACAAAAGAACAATGCTTTGGTTGGCAAAGGTTGTTGTACCAAATTGTCAGAGATATCTGAAGCCTATTGTGAGTGTACTCCACCTGTCAATGCTCCACCTGATGTACTTTTAGAACTCGCAGCCAGACAGCCATCCGATCATCCTATCTATCACCAACTATCTGTGAGCTTCCTACCTCTCCATCCCTGACCAAGACGGATGCAGATTTGGCACTTACCTGTGTACATCTGTGAACTCAATCACTTGCAGTGACCAGTTCAAAATCTTGCAATTTTGCAATCTCTTCTTTCACAATGGGGATAAAACAGATCAATGAGAGAGCAAAAGTGAGGCACTCAGCCAGTCGAAACAGTGTACTTGGCCATGATGCTAATGCATCATATTGAATAAGGATTAGAGTATCAACATAGATTGATTAAATGGGAAGGTGATCAAGTGTGTGGAAACTGGAGGAAGGGGTCTGGCTAAGCTGAACATCAACAGGTCCAGGCACAGTTGATAAAGGGAGTCATAGTAGATAAAGGGAGTCATAGTACCTGACTGTTTGACTCTCTTTTATGGTTATGTCCACACTCAGTTGCCTATGGAGTGGGAGCATGCAGAGTCCACCAGCACAATCTATGCTTTTAGTGACCTTTAGCAGGGAATAGGGTGCATCTTTGCCCTTGGTAATGATATTTGGATAAATTTCCATTGACCTTTACTTTTATTATCATGTTCCACCACAGGCATTCTAAACCACCATTGCTCATTTAAAAAAAGAGTAAAAATGGAAGGAAACTGAGAGCTTCTGCAAGTTGAGAGCCTGCGGACAGTGACTGAACAAGGACAAAAGCATTGAAGGTGGGGAAGGTGGTGGTAGCTAAAAATACAGCATATAGCTGAACTTTTCCTTCTCTGGTTTGGGCATTAAACCACTTCCTACATTACATGCATGACCTGAAAACAGTGTTCTTGCTGAGCCCAACTTCTCAGCCACCTCCAACCGTGCTAAAAATCATACAACACCAGGCTACATCTAATAGGACCACCACATCATGACCTCCAACAATAGTTACTTAGTGAGAGTCTCAGGGTTTTAATGTCCTTGGCTGAAGTGACAATCCCCATACTCCTCCTAACTATTCCTGGTAGAAATTCCGCTTGGGCATCATTACCTTTAGTCCTTCTCATACTCTATGACTACCATTCGTCCTGAATACCTCCAATTTACATTTATGCCTTCACTCTTTATTTGTCACTGAGTTCAAACCACATGGGTTTGTATTATTCTCACTCTATAGTTTGAAGATGCATAACAAGAAATCAAAACAAATTGGAACAATTCAGCTGTGATTACAAACTTTAACCCATTTAGTTGACCTCCCAGATTTCCTTATGCAATTCCACTGCTCTCCTTATCCTTAGCACAGAGCCTTCTTCAGATTAATATCAGAGCCACAATCTCACCTGTCACTTCAGCCTGAATTTTACTGAACTGAGAGTCATAGAAATAGGGGCAGAGGGTCGAGTGAAAAAGCGAGGACCACATGGGGATGTTTCCTTGACACAGCTGGGGAAGTGGTGAGCAGGAGGTAGAGTGGTGCCTGAATCTGCCTACCTACTCCACAGGGGCCTTCAAAAAAGTAGCCTCTCTGTGACAACCAAGGGTGCCATCACTGCAATAGGCTCCATGATCGCATGAAGCAGCCTTCAGTGGGAAAGGCATGTTTCACAGCCCCAGTGTATTTTTCCCCTTCATTGAGTAGGAATTTTCCTCTATGGCCATCTTGAACTTATTATTTCTAATTACCCAACCGAAGATACTTTGATTTTGCGGTTCCCCAACGTACCTCTGCAGCACCCAACTCTCTTTCAGGGGTGCTGTTTAGGTTTTGTGGCTGTTGGCTCTCAAATTTGGTGAGTGCAGGTCCTCTATTTGGTCCCAAAATCAGGATCCCAAGCCCCAGGAAAGTTCTGCTCTTCTGTGCAGTTTGTCAGTTAGGTACCCCTCAGTACGGTCATAACCACAGAAGAGAGGCAGACAGTCGGGTAGTACAACTCCCCTTATTGTCACATGGTAAGAATGAAGCTGTTCCACCCATCCAGCTGGACAGTAAGGATCATAGTCTCCAATTTAAAGGAGAGTTGACAGTCTTTTTGATGACCTGGGCAATATTTATTCATCAGCCAGTAACTCCAAAGCAGACTAACTAGTTGTTTATCTACCTATTCTTTATGGGCTCTTGCTATCTACAAAGTGATTACTGGTTTACTGTAGTCACAGCAGTTCACTTCTTGCTTGTAAAATGCATTGAATGTGCTTGTGAGAGAGGTAGTTAGGAGCTAAATAAATGTAAACTTTTAATATTCAATTTGTAGAAAAGAAGATTTAATTAAAACAAAGTCCTCTTTAATGATTTAACTTGAATTATAAGTATACAACATAAATGGTTAAATGTTTACCTGCATTAAAATATTCCCCTTCTACCTTTATTCAGATGTCAGTGACTGATTAAATTTTTCCACAGCCCAAGGATCCTTTTGCCACGGTGTAGTATGTGCTCAATTCAGAGCTCCTTCCTTGGGTCAGCTGATTTAAGAAAACTTCATGATAACCACATAAATATTTATGTATATCTTTACAATGTCAACCAGTGTTGTGAGACCTGTTGGAGGCCATTAGCATGACATGTGAATCAATATGTAACCCTGTTAAACTGTGAAGACAACTGAAATTATATGTGTTCTTGGTATAATGATAATTATTATTATGCAATAGACTATGATAATGTACATGTTACTTTGATGTGTTATCATTGTGGAGGAATTGAAGGATATGATTTTGCTCTAATGTTGAGAGCTTTTCTGGGCAATTGCTCAGGGATAAGAATGATTGATGTCAAGCAATTTCCTTTTGCCAGAGGTGTTCTTGTAGCAGAAGATTAGCTCTTCTGGGATAGTGAATGCATTTAAAATTTGCCAAGTCAATTGGAGACTGATACCATGTGATCAACTTCTGAGGAAGTCATTTTCACAGCAGATTTGCTGACTTTATTTAAACCATGACAGACATATGAAGTGGAATTCAAATGTGTTTATCAAAATACTGTACATTTACAATATATAGTTCTGAGTTGATGTGAGTTCTTTTCACTTTAAAATCAAGACTAGTTTGCATTGCAGTACACTGACAAGAGTACTTGTCAATACTTCTCTTAACTTTTCCTTTTTGTTCCTTTGAAGATCAATATACATCATCCTAAATACACTGTTTTCTTTCTGAAAAGTATGCAATTTCCTTTACAATGTCTCAAAGCTATACAGCCATTTTATACTTAAGTTCCAATGTCTTTCTTATTCCTCTCTTAAAAATAAATTAGATTTACCCAACCAATTCCTGACATATTGCACTTCTTGAAAATTTCTAACCATGGTGATCATTTCTGTCTTGGGCAATCCCTTGGCCAGTCTTTATTTCTCTGTGACAATGGTGAATATTTTAACTGCGTGTACTTCATCAACCCTTCAGAATTTTCAAGTTGTCAATTCAGTTAAATCAACATCTCTCCTATTCGAAGCAAATAAAGAATACATTTTCACCACAGTGGGCCTGTGGATGGCTGGACAAATCTTACTTCAGCTGAAAGACAAGTCTGTTTAATCTATGGCCTCTTGTCGCGGACTCTGCCACAGGGACCAATTTGTTTCCATCGGCCTCAATTTTTTCACATTTTCACATTTCTGACTTACTCCTGTAACTTTACGTTCCTGTCTGATGAAAAACAACTCAAACTTTTCAACTCTTTATCCTTACCTGTATTTCATTAGACCCTACAGCATCATAATGAAGCATTGGAAGGGCAAAGCAGGAAAATACTTCTTCAGAAGAGGTGTTAATTTTGCTAAACGTCAAAGCTGTGACCCTCTAAAGAATGATACAGCCTCATGTTTTTGACAAGGTATGCTCAAATTGAGCTACTTTTGAACATTGGTCAATCAGGTGCACAAGAACCTTGTGCGCCACTAACCTGATTTTAAAGGTGGGCAGAATTTTAAAAATGGTTTTAACAATAATAAAAAAAATCACAAGAGGGAATCCACTACAGTACAATATAAAGCCTGATTTATGCCACAACACAATGTTGCCTGAATCTTTGCTTCTCAACCTGTCATCAGAAGGATCACATTTCAGCTCCCCCCTCATTCATTGGCCCTACTCATCATGTTTCCTATTCTTGTAGGGCTATAGAAGCCAACCACCTCTCACCACCACCTCCTGCACTACCATGTCAATTGTCAAACAGAAAATCTGTTTGCATCTCATTACACTGGTGTCCATAGCTTTAAGAAAATCCCCTCTTTTCTGAGCTTGTCATGTTTCCTCTTCAAGCAGTTTGGGAAAAAGCTGTAACAGATTTGAGGTGTATAAATCAGACATTAGAGTACGGTTGGAAGCATGGAAAATGCTGTGGTTTGGAATATCATATTTCTTAACACATGGATTGAATTACGTTTAGGCTGAACGCAAATAAGGTAGCTTTTATAAGTCCGTGATTGAATTTCTGCTTTCCACAGATGTCACTCTATGGTTTTGGAGGTGTAACCAGTCAATGTTTGTGTTAGACACCTGGAGACAAGGTAAGCTTTGAATTCCAAACAAAGCTCCAAACCTACGTCCTCATAGGAGAGAAACTGCAAACTTCATAAGCAAAAGTCATTTGCTGCTCTATCCTGCACACTTTGAAGAAAATGTGGAAAACTTTGTCTGTCTTCTTTTTATTTGAATCATTGACAGGTTAGCGTGTCTAACAAATTAAGATGTAATATTTTACCCATTTAAAAAAAATTAACAAATGGAACATATATGGAACATATATGGAGTACGATACATAATAATTGTGTATAGTAATAATTATTTAAAATGGTAAAATAGGATAAAGTTTTTAAAGTGCCTTAGGTAATAGGATTATGTTTCAAGCAACAGAAAAGGACAATGATTTTTTACAATTTATGAAAGGTTTTAATAACTTGATTCCCTTGTTTTACTCTAGCTGCTGTATGCAATACGTTTAACAATACATTTCAGTTGATCTCCTGGTGAAAGCTGCATACTAATTATTTATTGTAATAATATGCTTATGAAATAATTCAAAGATATTGTTAGGAAATCGGTAATAAGGGACCAGATCTTCTGGTCTCCTGATGGTTGGAGACTGGGCATGCCCCCAAAGATGTGCACTGAGACCATATAGTAGTCTTAATGCATGAACAGTGGAAATTGCCTGGGAGTTTAAAAACAAATCCCATGTGCAAATATCCTTCAACTTTGAGTTAGAATTGAAGGCTTTTGAGGTTTCTTACTCATGTATATACGTGGCTACTCAGGAAATTTGGATAGATGAAAACCACGTTTAACTATAATTCTGACTTCCCTGACTCCAGACTGACTGCTTTGAACTGACAAACTCTGTTGCTCCCTCCCCTAACTAACCCCTGACCAAACTATCTCCCAACTCCACAACTACCCACTGACCCTACCTAACTGATGGCTCAAACTGACATTTCCCACATGACTAAGTCTCAGAGCCCAACTTGGCTCCCTACACTTTACTACACTGACATGACTGGACAACCACCAGCTTCATCCAACTACACTCTCAAATATCCCCTCAAGTACCCAATGACACTTGGAATTCAGTGTTAAGCTATGTGGAGAGATTACACAAATTAGGCCTGTTCTCTCTAAAACTTAAAAGGTTAAGGGATGATCTGATCAATGTCATCAAGATATTAACAAGAAAAGACAGGGTAGATAAAGATAAACTATTTCCACTGGTTGGGGATTCTTGAACTCAGGGACATAGTCTGAGAATTAGGGCCAGACTGTTCAAGAGAGCTGGTAGGAAGCACTCCTATAACAAGAGGTGGTAGATATTTGGAACTCTCTTCCACAAATGCACCTCCTGATGCTGCCTGGCTTGCTGTGTTCTTCTAGTCTCCTGCTTGTCTACCTTGGATTCCAGCGCTTCTTGTCTATTCCACAAATGGCAATGGAGACTAGTTTGGTTGTTAATTTTAAATCTGAGATAGGTCAGATTTTGTTAAGAAAAGGGATATTGGCCTAAGACAGGTTTGTGGAGTTAGGTCACAGATCAGCCATTACCTCACTGAATACTGGAACAGGCTTGAGGGGCTGAAAGGAATATTCCTGTTCCTCTGTTCCTAATATGTCCTGACCTGATCACATCCCACCACAATACAACTAACTCCCTGACCCAACTTATAATCTACCCATCCACTTGCCACCTTGTCTTTCTACTCATCTGCCATCCTATTTCCTTATGCACCCAACTGTCACCCTAACCCATCACCACTTGTCACACGACCCTGATCCTTCTGCCACTCCCCTGCTTCAACCATCTGCCATCCTTCACCTTGACCAGCTGACACTCTACTTCCTCACCCACACAGCTGCTGTTCAATGTCCTTTCTCCCATGTCATCCTAACCCAATGACCCAATACATTTCCCTGTAATCCTAACCCAATTTATGAAATCAGTGAAAAAGAAATATTTTTAGAATTAAGTTGCTAACCCTAAAAAATATCATATTCTCTGTGAAATTTGACTTTGAAATTTTTCCTTCATCCAGGTACTCATTGTGCACCAACTATTTCTGGTGTGAACCCATTGAGTCTTAACCTTCAAGAGGATGCAAAAATCCATCATCTACTCACTACAATTACAGTTGCTTTGCCTGTAGGAGATAAATTAATTGGTGGTCCAATAATTGTTAATGCTGATCCTGGTCAATATCCATTTGATATAATTCCAAATGCAACAAATATGTGGGATGTAAGTTTTAAAGCACTTACTTTCTAGAGTTTCTGTGTGTAGATTACTTTATAAAATTGCAGAATCTAATGCATTAAAATGAGTAGCCCCCTAAAAAGCAAGGATTTTAAGAATATAAATTTATGTATCTTTTTAGTTATTTGTCTGAGCAATAATTGCTTACAAATTTGAACTTTAAAATATAATCTGAGAGATAAGATTATATTTAGCACGGGTTTCTACTTTCATAGAAATACTTTGGAGAAATGCTGCAGGTTTGTTGAAGTTATGAATTTCCACAGTTTGTTCAGTCTCAGTCTGGTTCCCAGTTTGTTCAGTGTCATTCTGACTCCTGGTTATTTGGAGTTGTGAACTCTTGTCTGATGTATTCTTGGAGGTGTGATCACATGGCATTTCCTCACAGTTTGGAAATATTATTGCATTGATCTAAGTTGCATATCAGTATCACCAAGAGCCAGGTAAGATATGTCTGTTTCACAGTGACACAAGTAGAGTCATGGAGATGTACAGCATGGAAACAGATCCTCATTGCAACTCATCCATGCCAACCAGATTTGCTAAATTAATCTAGCCCCACTTGCCAGCATTTGGCCCATATCCCTCTTAACCCTTCCTATTCATGTACCCATCCAGATGCTTTTTAAATGCTGTAATTGTACCAACCTCCACCACTTCCTTTGGCAGCTCATTCCATACACACAACACCCTCTACCTGAAAAAGTTGCCCCTTAGGTCCCTTTAAATCTTTCCCCTCTCATCTTAAACCTATGCCCTCTAGTTTTGGACTCGTCCACCCCAGGGAAAAGACTTTGTCTATTTATCTTATCCATGCCCCTCATGATTTTATAAACCTCTGTAAGGTCACCCCTCAGCTTCTGATGCCCTAGGGAAAATAGTCACAGCTTATTCAGCCTCTCCCTATAGCTCAAAATGATATAACTTAAATATTAAAGAGAAATGCAAGATTTAAAGGAAAGGAGGGTTGAAACAATATGTGTATATTGTGTTTCTGCAGATCGATCACAACAAGAAACATTAAATAATTATACTGACCCAACAATTAGGTAAAGATAAAGATTAGTCCTACCACCACAGAGCTGCTCTCTTATTCAAAAAAGGTGACTGGTGGATCACAAATAAAAGTAAACTAAATCTAAGATTTTCATGCAATTTTGAGATTTTATACAATGCACATCAATATAGAAAAATTCTGAATAAAATCAAAACCAAAGTTAGTTTTATTTACTGACTTCCCCATCTACCAATAAACTTCACAGAGTGATGTTCAGTCCTTAGGGATCAAGGTGATTGAATCACGTGGTGCAACACAACAGCACATAGCCTCTGACCAGACTCTGTGGAATCAAGAATTGGATCCTTCCTTGAGATCAGGAAATGGTATTCATGGTCAGAATTCCTACTCCAGATTAGTGTCTGAATCTGCCTGATAGTGATACCTCTTCTCCACTATTCCCTGCCTGGCTGGAAGCCAAACCTATCAATTAGGCTGATTTCAGAGTTGGGAAATCTGTCAGGAGCTTCTTATATTCTAATAGGCCTGCCCAACTTTCAGTGGGTTTGAAAAGTTAAAATACCTCTATGATAGCTGGATAATACAGATATTGGGATTAATCATTTGAGAGTATAAAGAGTAGCACTGAAAGTTAGAGAGTAGGAAAACTAAGACTGATGGCCCAATTTTCCCCTGGAAGTGGGGAGTTGGGATTCAGGACTGAATGCAAGTCATGCTCCCGATTGCATCTTCAGACTTCTGGGGCACTGTGATTTTGTGATGTCAATGGTCATAATTCACCAGAATGTGAGTCCTGGACCCAAGTGAGTAAACCTGAGGTGGAATTGGAGATGGGATAATTCTAGAGTGGGCCAGTTGAAAGGTCTTCCTCCATCCCCAAGTACATGATCCTTGATTTCCTCATGGATAAACTTCAAACATTAAGCTGTATTGAGAAGGCCTCAAAATGCATTTAAATTAATTTGAAAGAATGAATGTGTTAAAAAAATGTTTTCACCCCATCCCTCTCACCCACCCAAACAATTCCCCACCCAACCCTTTCCCTTATCCTCCACTCTCCATTCTCTATCTTCCATCCATTATTGACTTTGTGAAAATATGAACTCACAAGTCCTACTATAAAAAATTGGCTTAATTGTATTTGAGAGCCCATAAATCCTCCATATAAACAATTTGACCTCAAAACTACAAATTTCACAGATGTCTAAATTGAAAACATTAAAGCAAACAAAAGTACGTTGTAAGTTCCATCTCTTCTAAAATTCTTTCGTGCTTTCATGCAACGGGTAAAAAGCCTGACAGCTACATATATTGCACAAACCAGAAAATGTTCAAGAGATGGCCTGTTAATGAAATTCCCACAGAAAATAGTGACTTTGTTAATAGGAGTGGGACTAATTAAAGCATGTTCACTCTCCCAACATTGGGATTTCTGGCCATTCCACTTGGTAGCCATTATTTGGCCATTGCACCTCAATTCCTATCTGAATCAAAATGGAAATATTCTAACTAAATGATCAAAAATTTAAGAATTAGAATTGAGAGTTAGAGAATGAAGCCATGAGGCTTTAATAGGAAGACAGAGGACAAACTGACAACATCAGAGATTTTCTAAATTGTGTTAACTAATCAGAAGGAGTGACTGTCTGTAACCTTTAGTGGTGAAATAGATAATTACTCGATCCTTCTGCATTATGCACTGATTTATTTTTTGTTGCTATGCTTTTCCTTTTCAATAGTTAGTGACAACCAACAGTCCAAAGCTGGATTTTGAAACCACTCCACGATACACCCTTCAATTGCTTGTTAAAGATGAAAAGGATAGCTCTGCCTCTCAGACCATCATAATAAATATTCTTGATGTAAATGAACCACCTGTCTTTCTGGGACCTTTGGGTGAAAAAGGTATATATCTATTTCGAAGTATCTATGGTAAATCTGTCTTAGCTAGCAACGACAGCCTGTTGAAAAAGGTATACATTACAATGGCTTGGAATTCATTGCAGTAATAATGTCAGTGAAGAATGCTTTAAATTAAATGGTTGTGCTGCCCAATATTACAATGGAAAATTTATACCACAAGTGGTTAAAATACAATACAAAAAACACAGTAGCAAATTGGGTGTGATGTTTCTAATATCCAATAGAATATCAGAGATACCATGACCTGACACAGAATAAATAACAGGTTTCTAAACAGAGATGTATTTGGGAGCAATGACTTTGACCAAATAACATATGGATGAGTTGCAATCTATATGGACTGAACAGTGAGGCTAGATTAATTTCACTGAGATTTTATTAAAACAATATAAATATATACATCATATGAAGAATAAATTCACGTGCAGAGGAGTTTTTCATGCACTGTCTGTAATTTTCAGCCATATTTCTTTGCCACTTACAATTCACAAACTCCATCAGGACAACAGTTCAATAAATTACATTAGAAAAATAGTGGTTGGCAGAAAACCAGATCATGTCTGCCTGTCAAAACATTTATTTCATTGCTTAATTGAGGTTTAAGATTCCAATTAAGTTCCAAGTACAAATTTAACCCTCAGGCAACCCACTGAGTGATTGAGTACTGGTTCTGAACCCTTCAGCACCATCCTGTAAAGGTCTAAGTGGTTGTGGTGATCACTGATGTTATTTCAGTAAACTCAATCTCACCACTGATTTTAATGGGAAGGAGATATAACAATTAGATTTCCAACCTTTTTGGCAAGGTGATGTAGTGAAAAAGTCTCAAGAAATGATGTTATCTTGTATCTACATTATTGTTAATAATTGTTCAAATCACTGACATCATAATTTCTGGAAATTTCTTTCCATTTTAAAGACGTGTATCGCAGATGGAAGATTACTACAGAATGCTGCAAATTCAGGGCAGATATTTGTTGTAGGAGCTTAATTCATATTACCCAAAATGATATTTTGTAGGAGTACATTTTTTTTTGTATGCTGTTAAAGTATTCATCTACAGAGTAAGCATAATTTTCATTGAGCTTCAAGGAAGGTTTCTGTCTGACAGTCCTAGTGAATTTTCACACATAATCATCTCAAGGACATGCCACTAACTACCCATCACCCCCTATGGCAGCCTTCTTGTCTGATGCAAATCCATTTTTTTTCCACTCAATGTAGCTGGAAATACTCACCACGACTTTAAAAAGGAAGGATATTGAACCTGATTGCCCAAAGTGACCAAATGACCTTGTCCAAGCCTCAGGACTGATGTCATACTATGCCAGGACCACCTGACCAACAAGTATTTCCCTGGACCTCAAGGAGGACTACTCCCCTTAGACTTTAAAACATGTCATTTGTTTATTACACATACAGTGTGTTTGCTGCATAAACTGCTGGTACATGTTGCAGCTGTGAGATTGAGGGAGCAATCTGCTGGACAGCAGATGTCCACTTCCTTGGTGGATGGCGATAGACTAGCAATGACAAACTGCCTGGCTTTGTGTCTGCACTGAATAGCAACACAGAACTGTGATCTTTTAAACTGTGGCTGAGAGGATAAAGTGCAAAAGTCAATGCAAGGCTGTGAGCATCTAGGTAAGTGCTAAGTGAATGCGTGCTAGGAGAGTGAGTGAGTAAATCTGCACTGCAGCCTGGTCCAGTGTGAGCTAGAGGCCTGCCCTTCTGTGCGAAGTGTTTCATTTTAGTTTGTTTCAGTCAGTGTTTCATTTTATGTCTGTTTAATTTACTAACCATTTCAAATTTTCAACTCTATGGTTTGTGATAATAATAGTAGGTGGCTAGAGAATTTAATGGGTCCTAATGTCAGTGGGAATACCTCTCAATTTCTTGCAAGTTGATTTATATCTTAAAAAATGATTGAGCGGTCAATCTGAGACTTTACTAAAAGTGTTTGCTAACTGTAATAAAATCATAATTGTTCATTTGTGATTTTGCAACAAATTTGACCAGAAGAAATTGCCATCCAGAACGGACTACTTTGACTAAGAAGTGAATGTTGGAGAAGAATTTTAATATAAGTTGAGTATAAGACCATAGCAATAAGTGTAAGCCATTTATTCCCTTCAGCCTGTATCCCAGAGCTTTGCTCAATATCCCTTTAAACCTGTACCTATCAAAAATACATGAACAGAAGTGAAAAGGTGGCACCAGCTCAGAGATTTATCAATATGCCAATAAAATGTGCAACCAATAAAACTGGCTCAAGAAGCTTTGTGATGCCAAAATGTATTTATAAATAAAGATTCGCTCCACTTTTCATTACTATCAGCAAATGAAAACAAAAATTAAATGAGCTCTGTAAAAGATTTCACAGAATATTGATGTATGGGAGCACAGGAATGCCTGAATGCCCATCTAGAGGACAATATAGTAGTATGTTGGTCTCTAAGTGTAATGCTTGTTAAATGGAAATGCAGTCCAGAAAGAGGTTATAATAATCCCGTAAGCCACTCAGTAAAGACTTCCATCATGACCATAAATTTGCAAATATTAACCCTGTAAAGTATATATCAAAAAATCATAAAAATGCCACAGTCAGATTATTAGTCAAATTATCAAGTATAAGTCACATAACACCTACACAGGACAGTGATTTACAGCCAGTGGCTTTTCAGTGTTTCCTAGCAACGTTTTTACAAAGTGGCATTGACAATGGCTGGGAGCAGTTCATCCGTCCATCAATTCAGCCTGAGAATAATATGCAGAACAAGAAGTCCTGTTTGTGGAAATGAGGAATGGTGAAAAAGATAGACAATTTTTATCTTAGAAACATAAATATTACATCCCATAGCTTACTGAAGTCAGAATTATTTTAGATCAAAGTAATAAAACAACTCTACATTAAGAGTGCATTAAACAAAACCCTATCTAAAATGGGTGGATATTAATCAACTCAACCGTTTTGATGCATCACATTTTTATATCAAATTAATTTGTCCACACATAATAGAAACATTGATCTGTTTAATGGAAACGGATTGTTGATAGTAGACAAAAGAATCTTATGCAAGTATAGGTTAAGCATTCATCTGTTAATATTTCACAGGGAACTTTCCAGCTACTGTTGACAAACCAGAAAACCATAACTGA
The DNA here is from genome assembly GCF_047496795.1 of Chiloscyllium punctatum. NCBI lineage: Eukaryota > Metazoa > Chordata > Chondrichthyes > Orectolobiformes > Hemiscylliidae > Chiloscyllium > Chiloscyllium punctatum. The sequence continues at coordinate 42,266,286 of NC_092750.1, read as the reverse complement.
TACTTAAGGAGGATTGCTTCCTTGTGCTCCATATATAGATATAACAAAGATATTTGGAAAAGAACCTAATTATGATGTTGTGACACAGGAGATATCTTCCCTGTGCTCCTAAACAGAGAAGACTATGTTTCCAAGCTTTTAAATTCATTCTATATTGCAGATGTTGAGGTTTACATTGCAGAAAACACTGCTGTCAATACACCAATATATAAAGTTGCAGCAAAGGATCCAGACGAAAATGATGCATTAACAGTAAGTCAGAATATTGTTTGCTTAAAAAAATGTTTTTCCTATTAAGGTATGGTTGCAAGGCCTGAAGAAGGGAACAGTTTCCCAACTTAAGGAAGTGTCAACATCAAATTGGTGGGCAAATAGATTGCTACGAACAGTCCCATCATTTCACAATTACTTCCCTCCTACCTGATTTAGGGACAAAACAAATCTAAAAGACTGCAGGACAACTTCATCTTTTTAATTCTGAAATTATAGCTGAACAGCATTTTATTTTAAAAAGCTATGACTTGAATAATAATGCAAAATATTGCAACACCAACAACTGATTTTTTTAATCATGACCACAACGTTGATATTAAGATTATTTTACAAATAAACATTGGGCATTTCATCTGTTGTTAGATTGTGATGTTTATGCAAGTCATTTTTAAAAAAAAGATTTAAATCTAATTGTAATAGCTTCAAGCAGGGTTTCCTATCTTTAATGATTTAATGTATTAAAATGGCAACTAGTTTTGGAAGTTACTGCATCTGTAGATGGTGCTGTAGCATAATGTGATGTTATCTCGGACTCCATGACATCCTGTCAATCGTAATAAATACCAAATCAGCTCTGGATAATTGCAACAGAAAATAATACTATTCAAGAAGCACAAAGATCTCAGACAAAATTAGCAACATATATAGCCATGTAATCAAAATTGGGAAGAAAGTTAACCCATACGAAAGAAAGGGCGCAGGTTGACAACTGAAACCATGGCTAAATATGACCCACAGAGAAATAATCCTATAAAACACATGAATAATAAAAGTATATATTAATAAAAGTTTGGGATAATAGTGTTGCCAAAAATGAAAAGATCTGAGCAAATGTCTCAGGAAACAAATCAAGTACCTGTTAGCTTAGATGTAATTTCAGGCAATGGAAAGATCATGTGAACCTCCAGAAGTGAGAATAATTTAGCAAACATTGGGAAAAAATAACAGAAGACATGCAAACAGGAGAAAGGCCTGAAAATTGAAAGGTGCTGAATTGAAATCAGATGTTCCTCTCATGTTGAATGAAAATGTTGACAATTCCTTCCCGTTCCATCCCCAAACTAAAGACGAATCCATTGTGATACCCTCTGAAACATGAAGGCAACTAGCTCCCATGCAGAAAGGACAGCATCTGGATTTCTCCTAGATAATGCCATTGAAGAACAAGACTAACACTGAGAGTGCAGCTATATATGCCACGGAAATACCTTTCACTTAATATTTGCACGGAGCCTCCTCCAAAGTAACCTTCTACTTGCCTATTTTCAAACCTTCCACCCCTCATATTTTTTCTGCATCTGTGAACTAGTTTTACTTAAAACATTTAATGTGTGTGTTTCAGAATTTCTTTCTTTCAGAAATGTTAACTTTTTTTTCAACAGTATTCACTCTCAGGCATCACAGACTTTCAGATAGATTTGGTTGGTTCAATATCTGTAGCCAACGTTCTTGATTATGAAAATGCAACAAGGAGGTAAACTGAGTATAATTTAATATGATTTACTTTGATTTGTTTTTATATAAAAATGAATTTATATTCATAAACATCTTATCATAGTTTCTACAAGATATCTTAAAGTGTTTCAAAGCCAGTTGTTTACTTTTGAAAAGCACCATTGTATGGGAAATACACCAGATAATTTTAATTCAGCAAGGCTTCACAAACACTAAATGAGATGTACAGTTATTTGGTTTTGGCAGAGAGAGATCTGGCAGTCAGGGAGAAAAGAGAATGCTACTTGGCTTTTAACTAGTGGCATCTAATCTTATATACACCTGACCGGCCCATTGCATCTTAGTCTAATGTTAAATCTATAAGCTATGAGGACTAACAGTGTAGTACTTTCCTAACACTACAGTGAAGTATTAACCCAGATTATACGCTTTAAGAGTGAAGTCTTTACCCACAATATTCTGTCTGAAAAAGTGATAGACAACCAACAGACCCAAGCTGAGAAACCATTTTCTGAACTACTATCAATTGAGCTTCCCATCCCATAAAGATAGGTTTTAAACATTAACTGTCTATTTAAATTCATGGTTTCATGGAGTAATGTGACGGAGATATTGCATGCTGAAATCAATAGAGATACTTAGAAGAATTGGAGTGAGCTCAGTCACAAAGACAAAGGGTTGCACCCACACGCTTAGTGCATAGGCTAGAGTCGTTTCCATTCTAATTTCTCTATTGTCATTTATTCAAGAATTGAAATTAATAGCTGTGAAACTGATTCAAGTTTTAGCCTGCTTTCTATTTGACTTTAAATCAATGACATCTCTGTTTCTAACCTGCTCACAAGATCATTTGGTGTAGTTCAGTCTAAAATGAAGTGTGTCAACAATTTGAATCAAGTTTATTTTGCTTCCACAAAGCTGAACAAGGGGAAAAATTAATAACAGTTCAATTTTAATAAAGTGAAATTGAAAACTGAATGTAAAGGGCAAATTTCTGATGTTCTATTCTACCCAACTTAATATATAATGGTTTATAGTGAAGGGGAGCAAAATCAAAAATGTTGTAAATGTTATAAATCTAAAACAAGAAGAAAGGAATACAGAAAACACTCAGCAGATTAATCAGTTTCTATGTAGTGAAATAATGGGCAAGATGTTTAGTGACATGAGGAGATAAATCCAGAGGATGGTGGGAGATATATTTTGTGTAGGCAAGGGTCTCCCAGTTGGTTTCAAATTGCAGTCCTGATTCCAAAGCCAAAACCTTGCCCAATGTGTTATGTTTCAAATGTAATTTTTCATCAGAAAGGAACTCCAGTGCATGATTTCACCTGGAACATAGCGTCTAGAGCAGCTTGGATGCTGTAGATCTCAAAACAAAATTTGGAAGACTTGTACTGACATTATACTAGAGTACTTGATGGTTGCGAATTGCTTCTCTCTCCTATATTTGGGGTGAGAAAACAGAGAAATACCTCTATGAGATAGAGAATAACCATGTTGAGTAGTTGTGGGAGAAAATATAGACAAGAAGTAAAGGCAATCTTTGCAATCTGCCGGAGGACATGTAGAAAAGAATGCATTACTTGAATAGTAATGTCTAGATGAATGTTGAAGGCATTGTCAGCTACAGTATAATGCTCTGTGTGAACATGATAGTTAGTTTATGTTGTTTGAATAACGGTAAACTGTAAACCTTGTTTGCCCAAATACTTTCCCACAAAAGTCTGGTTAATTTTGTTGATAGATAGTGCTTTGCTGGAAATAAAGCAAAGTATCAAGGAAATATTTTAAAAATTTGTCAAATAGTTGGCTTCCTTGCTATAATACTTCATACTTGGGAAATATCATAGGACTGATACGACAGGACGTTTCTCTTTATTTAATGCTGCATGCTAAGAAATAAAGGCCAACATTTTATGGGTCACATTTTCATAGTGTGTTTGGGAGCCAAAGACCTGGGTGAACTCCAGGTCATAAGCTAGTGCCTCAACTATGGCACTCTTGCAATGTTATTTTTAAAATTTAAATGTTCAAATCTGTCAGGAGGTAAATTTGGTACTCAGTGAGTGGCACCAAGCTCCTACAGGAGGCAGGAACTGTCTGTCTGGTGTCAGCAGCAAAGGCAGGTGGTAGCTACGTTGGGACATGCCAGTATCTTTCCAGAAACAGGGTCTAAAGTAGACATCTGTCTGGAGCCATTTGGCCCATCAAAATCATTTGTATTATTAACTTGGAGACGGTTCAGAAAAGATTTACAAGGATGTTGCCTGGACTGGAGGGTTTGAGGTATAAGGAGAGGCTGGATAGGTTGAAACTTTTTTTCATTGGATTGTAGGAATTTGAGGGATGACCTTATAGAGCCTTATAACATCATGAGGGGCACAGATAAAGTGAATAGCAAAGGTTTTTTTTTCGAGGTTAGGGGAGTTCAATTCTAGAGGTCATTTTTTAGGGTGAGAAGGGAAAGATGTTAAAGGGACCTGAGGGGCAACTTTTTCACACAGATGGTGGTTTGTATGTGGAATGAACTGCCAGAGGAAGTGGTAGATGCAGATACAGTTAAAACATTTTTAAAAACTTTTGAACAGGTACATGAATAGGAAAGGTTTAGAGAATTAGAAGCAAGTGGGACTAGTGTATTTTGGGAAACTTATGACTTGACGATTCTATGACTCTATAAACCTTTTTTGACCCTGTGGTAAGCCTGACAGCTATGCACTAGACTATTGGATTTGGTAAAAGAAACTATGAACTCGAATATCCATTGAATAGACTAACAATTTCCTTAAGGAATTTATCACCCTGGTGAGAGGGTTTCCCATTCTCTGCTCCCTGTCAGCACTTGTTGTTCCAGAGGCACCAGCATTCTGAGATGAACTTCAGGAAGCTGATTTTCATGATGCACCCTCACCAGGTCCCCACTCCAAAGACAGGTTTATTACACTTTTGATGACTTTTAATGTTGTAAGATATTTTTCTGGGATTATCTGTTGAGGTACACAAATCTGTTGGCTCCTTTACAGTTCCTAATCTACTGCCATTAAGAAGATATTGTTGTAAGTCTTGGAGCAAAAATTACATTACACTTCTCAACATTGATTCTTATCTGATGTACAAAGTTAAAAATCATACAACATCAGGTTATAGTCCAACAGGTTTAATTGGAAGCACTAGCTTTTGGAGTGCTGCTCCTTCATCAGATGGTGTCCTGAGCGCCGCTCTGAAAGCTAGTTCTTCCAATTAAACCTTTTAGACTATAACCTGGTGTTGTGTGATTTTTTTACTTTGTACATACCAGTCTAACACCGGCATCTCCAAATCATATCTGGTGTAGATTGTCCCAATCACTCAGCATGTCTTTTTTTTTGTAAATTCTTGCTCCTATTTGCTCAGCATGTTGAATATGGATGTACAATTGTATTCCTTTGTCCACGTTCTTGAGATACAAGGTATAACGCTGAGCTCTCTCTCTCTCTCTCTCGAGAGAGAGAGAGAGAGCGAACACTACAAGTAGAAATAAACATTAATATGTATTTCAATAGTATTCTCAAATGCCAATTACTCTACATCGATTATTAACCACATTTCTGTATAACTAATGCAAGTCATTATCATTTGAAGCTATTTGTTATCAGTGAAGGTGGAGGACACAAATGCTTTGTTCATTGTTGGAACTGTGAAAGTGTTCATCACCAACGTCAATGACAATACTCCAGTATTGTCGTGCATGTAAGTGTCCAATTAATTTATGAACTGCATTGCATATTGTGGTGTATTTTACTGGACTATACTATTGGAAAGCAAAATGATTGAACAATAGCATGTTTCAGAAGTTCAAGTGCTGCCTACCTTTGAAATTAATCATGTGGACACAGTCTGCAGCTTGCACCTAAATTTTCAAGTTGACTGATGAGGCTGGCTGGTGGCAGGACTGCTGTGTCAAAATTGGCCCCATTATCCCTTCAACTGGAATAAGGAGAAACATGTTTGGTTAAGAATGACTGAGGTTAAACATTTTGGAAATTCCCATGAGCTTTCAATGTTGAAATTTCAACTGGTCATTGTTCTGATGATAAGTCTCAAGTTAGAAAATAGTCTATTTAGTTACATTTTAAGCTGGAGGATGTTTCTTCTTTTGTTCTGGTTAAAATGAAGAATGGCTGTGCTGAGCATTGAAAATTCTCCAACTTTTTTGTATCCAGATTTCCCAAACGCATTACAGCTCTGGTTAGAGGTAAGATGAAGTTTAACCCATGCCAGCTTAATAATGTTCATATCACACAATCTCAGAAGAACATGCTGAATACATGGCCAAAGCAAATCCCATGTTTCATAATTATACACAATCGAATACTTCTTGTAACATTCAAATAATAATGAACATTGAGCTTTTGGGTGGCTTTGTCTTGCAGCTAATGACTATTATGCAAAACTCATTGCACATAAGCTTTGAATCGTCTTTCTTGCTGGCTGAGAGGATTGTGTTCTGGTCCACTCTGCAGCCAGGCAGTGTTTAATTTGTTTATCTCATCAAATCACAAGAAGTTTTGTGTGCCTGGTTTTTGCTGCTGGGGTGCTTCTCTTTATCAGGGAGTAAAATTTCAAGTTCTCTTTAGCACCAAATGTTTTTAAGTTTTATGTTAAATTTATACTGGAGCAGATGAATTATCAAGGTCTCAATAGCAACTTTAATTTATGTAGTCCCTTTTATGTAAGAAAATGTTTCAAGGTACTTCATAGGAGGACTGTAAAGAACAATGTAATACCTAGGCACTTAAGATGAAATTAGAGCATCTGGCCAAAAACTTGCTTCATATCATAGAATCCCTACAGTGTGGAAGCAGGCCATTCAGCCCATCAACTCCACACTGACCCTCTAAAGAGTATCCAACCCAGATCCTGTAACCCTGCAATCCACTTAGCCTGCACATCCCTGGACACTATGGACAATTTAACAAGACCAATCCATGTAACCTGCATGTTTTTGGACTGTGCGAGGAAACCGGAGTATCTGGAGGAAATCCATGCAGTCACAGGGAGAATGTGCAAACTCCGCACGGACTGTTCTACAAGACTGCAATCAAACATTTGTTCCTGGCACTGTGAGGCAGCAATGTTCACCACTGAGCTGGTTCATGAAGAATCCTTTAAGGATCATCTTAAAATAGGCAGAGAGATTAAGAGCAGCAAAGATACAGAACAGGAACTCTGTGGACTAGCCATTCTAATCAATGATGAAGCAATATAATTGTGCATGCACAAGAAGCAGACTGACCATTACTCAGTGCTTTTTCTGCCCAACTGCTACTCTCTCTCTCTGGGCTCCATCTCCACCTAGTAGTTACTCCTGCCCTCTCTCCCCACCCCAGTTTCAGCATATATCCAACCTTTTCCTAGCTACAATCATTTCTGACTAAGGATCACTGAACCCTAAATATTAACTCTGCTTTCTCTCCACAGATAGAGCCAGACCTATAGAATTTCTCTAGTAATTTCTGTTTTTATGTCAAAGAGTTATGGTGCTGGAGAAGGTTCCAGTAATTAATGGCATGTTGGGTTCTGCTTTGTCTAAACCCTCACTGGATTGCAGACAATGAGCACAAATAATAATTTTGTTAAAACATCATAGAGTCAAATTTTCCCAGATTTGAATGATATGGGAAATGATGAGACAGTTGGGAAAATATGATGAAATTGGAAAAATGAGATTTTTATTATTGAGAAAAATGCAATTAGAGTCATACAGTCATAGCGATGTACAGCACGGAAACAGACCCTTCAGTCCAACTCGTCCATGCCGAGCAGAATCCTAATCTAATATAGTCCCATTTACCAGCACTTGGCCCATATCCCTCTAATCCCTTCCTATTCATACACCCATGCAGATGCCTTTTAAATGTTGTGATTGTACCAGCCTCCACCACTTCCTCTGGCGGCTCATTCCATACATGCACCATCCTCTGCGTGAAAACGTTGTCCCCTACGTCCCATTAATATCTTTCCCTCTTACCCTAACCTATGCCCTCTAGTTCTGGACTCCCCCACCCCAGCGAAAAGACCATGTCAGTTTATCCTATCCATGCCCATCATGATTTTTTAAAACTCTATTAGGTCACCCCTCAGTTCCAATGCTCCAGGGAAAACAGCCTCAGCCTATTCAGCCTCTCCTTATTGCTCAAATCCTCCAACCCTGACTCATCCTTGTAAATATTTTCTGAACACTTTCAAATTTCACAACATCATTTTGATAGGAGGGTGACCAGAATTTCATGCAATATTCCAAAAGTGGCCTAACCAATGTCCTGTACAGCTGCAACATGGCCTCCCAACTCCTGTACTCAATGCTCTGACCAATAAAGGAAAGCATACCAAATTCCTTTCTGCAATCAAATGTTGAATGGTGAGGTGAAAATAGTGAGCAGCAAAAATAAACATTGGCATGCCATTAGTGCCTAATCTCACCTCTGATATAAACTTCGCTATTCTCCCAGACGCTGGATAGAAATCAGAAGTGACAATGCAGCTCACTGCTTGCTCCTCTGAGCTTCCATCTGGGACAGCAGTTCCAACCATCTCAGGGCATGCTCCACACAGGCAGTGAACACCTGCAACAACCCTCCCAATAGAAGTTGACATCAGATGTGCACCAGCCTCACCACTTCATCATGGCACATCCCTGACCCACTTACAGCTTTCTACTTCAGTACCACATATTGGAGGGCAATACTCTTTCATTGTAATGCTACTGCCAGGAGGCAACCTGCACCAAGCAACCCTACCGCCCCGTGGCTGAACAGTTCAACACCCCCTGCCACTGAGAGGTCCTGGGCCTCCTGCATTGCTAAACCGTTACCACCCGACGCCTGGAGGAAGAACGCTCCATATTCCGCCTTGGGACCCTGCAACCACATGGGATCAATGTGGATTTCAACAGTTTCCCTCCCCCACCACTATCCCAGTCCCAAGCCTCCAACTCAGCACCACCTTCCTGAGCTGTCCATCACTTTACCCATCTATCTACTCTATCTCCTCTCTGACCTATCACCTTCTCCCTCACCTTCATCTACCTATTGCATTCTCAGCGACCTTCTCTCCAATCCCACTCCCCTTCCATTTATCTCTCAGCCCCTCAGCCTACAAGCCTCATTCCTGATGAAGGGCTTATGCCCAAAACGTTGATTCTGTTGCTTCTCAGATGCTGTCTGACCTGCTATGCTTTTCCAGCACCACACTCTCGACTACCAGGAGACAACTGCCCATTTCATGAATTAGACCAGGATACATCTCAGCACTCCTCGCTTGCTCGCTTCGTGGCCACTCACTTTGTGCCAGCTGGGATGTTTGTAGTAACTCTGCCTTGCCTTTACCTCTTCTGCATTTGTACCTTCCAGCAGAGCTTAAAGGCTCACAGTCCTTCAATCTTGCTGAACTATTGAGTGCAGACTCAAAACCAAGCAGATTGTTTTAGCTTAAAAACGTGTTGCTGGAAAAGCGCAGCAGGTCAGGCAGCATCAAAGGAGAAGGAGAATCGACGTTTCGGGCATAAGCCCTTCTTCAGGAATGAAAACGTCGATTCTCCTCCTTTGATGCTGCCTGACCTGCTGCGCTTTTCCAGCAACATATTTTTAAGCTCTGATCCCTAGCATCTGCAGTCCTCACTTTCTCCTAGATTGTCTTAGCTGTCAGAAGTGATCGGTCAAATGGATAGACATGTTGCTGTATGGCACAGTTCTACATCAATGTCATGCTTCTAGCATGTGCTGATGCCTTACATAAGAACATAAGATATAGGAACAGTATAATTGCAATTCAATCCCTTGAACCTACTCCGCCATTTAATGCAATTATGGTTGCCCTCATCTTGACCTCCACTCCACTTGCCTGCCTGCTCCCCATAGTCCTTTAACCCATAACTAATTAAAAATCTGTCTCTCTTCCTTAATTTTATTCAATGTCTTGGAATCCACTGCACCTTTGAGTAGTGAATTCCACAAATTCATAACTCTTTGAGAGAAGTGATTCATCCTAATCTCTGTTTAAATTTACCACCCTTTAGCCAAAAAATATACCCTCTCGTTTTAGATTGCCTCACAGTGGGAATCAGGAGGAGAAAGTGAGGACTGCAGATGCTGGAGGTTAGAGTCGAGAGTGTGGTGCTGGAAAAGCACAGAAGGTCAGGCAGCATCTGAGGAGCAGGAGAATTGATGTTTTGGACATAATCAGGATTCCCAACACATGCTAGAATCATGTCATTGATATAGATACAATCTTATGAGTGCTTTGTATACTAACCTATTTTTATGCTCTATTCCTTTTGCAACGAATGCCAAAATTCCCATTTGTCCTCCTTATTGCCTGTTGTACCTGCATACTAGCTTTCTGTGACTCATGCGCAAGGACACCCAGATCCACTTGTACCAAAACATTTTGAAGTTTCTTTCTATTTAAATGATGATTACCTTTTTTATTATTCTGATCAAAATGGTTAACCTCACACCAATCCATGATAAACTGTATCTGCCAAATTTTGGTCCATTCACCTAATTGATCTATATCCATTATAAATGTCTATTACTTCATTGCAGCTTACTTTGTCACATATTTCAGTATCATCTGTAAATTTGATTATAGTATATTGGGGTTTACACAATAAACACACTGAATACGAATCAGCCATGTGGCCGTGTTTCAAAGTCAAAAAGGAGTAATCCTTAGTCATGTCATGCAAAACAGCCTTCAATCAAGGGCTACTAGTGCAACAAAGGCAATGTCTGATCTCAGAATAGGGGCTTGTCTGATATTGTCAATTAGCCACTGGGAACATTTAGCCCCAGGGAGTCTGTATTATTGCACTCCAGGGAATAGGACACAGCCAGTCTGCAGGTCCAGTGCAACCAGTATGGGGATTTGTTATGTCAGTCAAAACTACACAGATATCAGTCAGGACCCAGCCACTCCTCAACTGGGGCTGTCCATCCAAGTCGATCAGGGGTGTGGCCCATGGTAAATCCTGGGAATTGGAATTTAGCATCAGCCACTGCTGTGGAGAGAAGTTGTGCAGGTCAAGCGTGGGGTTGGAAACAGCATGCTGGGATGCAGAGGGAACAATAATTGTAAAAGGGGAGCAGTTCAATATATAAGGATGGGAGACAATAGTGCATTGAAGGACATGGGTTACCGTGGGACAGAGCTCATTGACAGTCACCGCCCTCCTGGATTTGATGGGGAGACTGTGCAGCATAATGGTTGGCCTAGTTTGAGGCTCAGGCATAATGTTCCAGCCTCTTCAGGTACAGTATGTGATTCACTACAAATTATTTGCTTGACTTATGTCTTGCCTTCTTCTTATCTCTAGAGTCACCTCAGTGTGAATTTCAATTCTGCCCACTTGGCAGAAACTGGCTGGGTAATTAATGAAAGTTCATTTAAATGACTTCTAGATTACATTAGATTACTTACAGTGTGGAAACAGGCCCTTCGGCCCAACAAGTCCACACCGACCCGCCGAAGCGCAACCCATCCATACCCCTACATCTACCCCTTACCTAACACTACGGGCAATTTAGCATGGCCAATTCACCTGACCTGCACATCTTTGGACTGTGGGAGGAAACCGGAGCACCTGGAGGAAACCCACGCAGACACGGGGAGAATGCGCAAACTCCACACAGAGAGTCGCCTGAGGCGGGAATTGAACCCGGGTCTCTGGCGCTGTGAGGCAACAGTGCTAACCACTGTGCCACCGTGCCGCCCTGCTTGTGCTATCTGATTCCTCAGATTTTTGATTCTTAATAATATTTCTGAGCAAATCGCTAAACCAGCAATCCAAATCTGGCGGAGTCATTAAGTATACAGATTTGGGTCCTGTCACCTTTGCTTTCAGGTGAAATCCTTCACAATAGGGTTCGCAACTAAAGAGGCCTTTGACAGTAAGTTTTCACTTCCCTTTCTGAGGGTGAGATGGTACGGGCAAGAAGAGAAGGGAAGTTTATGTTTGACCTAAACTCTTCTTTACTCTTGTGAAATACTGTTCTAAACCTTATCTGCACACAAATTGAAATTTTATTGAGTAACCATCAGCTGCCTATTCTCCCAAGCCTGGTACAGGCATGGTGCTATAACATGTGTTTTGTTAATGCAAATTCACTGTAACATGATTGACAAATTGGCGACACTGTTTCTAAAGTACAAACTTTTAAAACGTGTGTTGGCTGTAAGACGATTACATCGCCAACATTTTAAGTGCTATTTCTAAAATTCGATTTTTGTATGCGAGGTTGCACAAGAACATAACCATTGTGTTATAGAAGAACTGCCTGTATTTGCAATCTGTAAACTTGTTTTGGAAAAATAGGGAAGCTGAGAGGCAGAGTGCAATTAGGGGCCAAAGGCAGCCTCAGTCTTCTGCTGGAAACTGAGCAATTAAATTGCCAGCAAAATTTCCTGCCTCACTCAGGTTAAGTCACTTGGCTGGCCAGCTGGTTTGCGATGCAGAGTGACACGAATAGCATGGGTTCAATTCCTGCAATAGCTGAGGTTACTATGAAGGAATTCCCTCTTAACCCCTCCCTTGTCTAAGATGTGGTGATCTTCAGGTTAAACCACCACCAGTCATCTCCCTCTAATTAAAGAGAAGCCATATTATCTAATAGGGCTATAGTGACTTTACTTTTTATGGTTAATTTCTAAGAGACAAACTGCAAAGAACAATTGTGTATCAAGTCAATTTATTATTTGGTTCTGAAAATGCATTGCATGCAGATAGTCAAGATTAGTTTTCATGTAGAGAGGAACCTCGATTATCTGAAGGACATGGGCGGGGAGTATTTTGTTTTGTTAATTGAATTCTGGATAATCAAATGCCGGATAACACAGTTTAGCCAAGCATCGGGACCTTGCGATCTTGCTGGATAATCTAATATTCGGATAATCGAATGCCAGATCATCAAGGTTCCTCTGTACACTATTTTATCTTTTAAATCAGTAAACCCAGTATATGGTCTAAGGGATTGATATTATCATTGAGGCTTATCATGGACCATGTTGCAGAGTGGTGAAAAATTAAAAACATCATGTATTAATATGCGGCTTTAAAATGAGCCGTGCTTTCCTTTCTTTCAGTCTGACTAACTTTATATTATGTAGTTTCAAAAATAGGATTAAGGGCAAAGAAACTGATTTTGGAGAAACATCGGACACGGGGCAGACAGCAATTATAGACTTAGATGAAGAGATTGCAGTTGGAACAGTCATTGCAACTTGCATAGCTGCCGATGCCGATGATATGGGTGACATCACTTACCAACTCGAACCTGCAAGCAATTATTTTGCTGTTGATAAAAGTAAGTTATGCCAGTAATTGATGATTGCCATTCTGAATTTGGGGTTGTGATCTAAAAGTACTGATTAGCATTCTAAGAACAATAGTTACATGTACAATCTGTGCTAAGTAACTTTTTACATAAAATGTGCATTTATAAAAGAAAATTTTCATTTTATTCATTCACCAATGTCTGGTACAATAATGATGTTTATACATTATGTTGTTTAATCCTCTTTTCTCCTGACCCTCTCCTTAACTGTGACCCAGCAGTAATGATGGAGATGGTCACACATGTTGGTGAAACTCAATTCCCTCCTCTGAGATGTGTTTAAAATGGGGAGTTATTTACCTGGGCTGGAGGATGACGGGTAAGGAATTGATTCGAAGGTGGCCATACTGCCGCTTTATTAATTGAGATCTTTAAATGGGCAACTCATATTCCTTTAAGAGCCTCATTGTATTGTGGCTGGTATATCAGCAGTTGATATGATAGTCACCCTACAGGAATCGCAAAAGCGAGCCCTGTTGACGTAATTTATTGAGATGTTGGCATGGTTGGTTAGACTAACATTTATTGTCCATCCCTAATTGCCGTTGTGAAGGTGATGATGAACAGAATTGTTGAATCATTGCAGTCGTTACAGTATAGGAACACCCATAGTGCTGTTATGAAGGGAGTTCTAAGATTCAGTGACAGTGAAAGAAAGGTATGATATTTGTGTAGTGCGCGCCTTGCAGGGGAACCTGCAGGTGGTAGCATTCCTATACATCTGCTGCCGTTGTCCTTCTAGGTAGAATACATTGTGTGTTTGGAAGATGCTGTTGAAAGAGCCTTGATAAATTGCTGCAGTGCATCACATTAAAGTGCTATTGTGCACTGGGATGGAGGAATTAAATGGTTAAAGTATTGGTTGGGTTGCTAATCAAATGTGTTACTTTATCCCAAATGTCGTTAGGCTTCTTGAACTGCACCCATCCATGTAACTAGATTATATTCAATCACACTTCTGAATTATGCTTTATAGATGGTGGACAAGCTTTGGGAGGTCAGGAAGTGAGTTACTAACTGTAGAATTCATAGCCTCTGATCTGTATTTATTTGCTTGAATGTTCCTCGGGTCCCTCATAATAAGGTACAGTGTCTAATTGAGATTCTTGGAATATCGAATGTACAAGTCATTAAGAACCATCCTGTTAATCTTGCTGCCAATACTTCTCCCCTCTCAATCAAACTGAGACTCACATCACCCATCTTGCCCTCACTCCTCTGTGACCTGAGGCCCATGACTATCCTGAGTCTCTCCCTAGGCACAATGTTGGCAAGCATGACCACTCCCAGTGACACTGTCAATAGTTGCTAGCCTCTGAAGCTGGGCAGCACTAAAGGGATTGATGCCTCAGATAAGTGTAATCCTGGGGAAGTCCTGCTGCTGGTCACTCAAGTGCCCATTCAGTGTTTAATTCAGTGGATCTTCTCATTAATTACCTGCCTCACCCCTAATGCCATTGTCTGGTCCAATTCTAGCAGCATCTTACTATGCACTGGAAGAACACGCTGCTGTCAGAATATCTGGAATTGACTGGCATCCTTATCACTGGCATCACCTTTAAAAATACTTTTGTGTACCTATACAAGCAGCATTATCCAGGAGCTGACTGGCATAATTCCTGACATTTGCATCAGGCATGACAGACAAGGACAGTTTGGTGCCCACTTTGTGGGCAGGGATCTGGTAGACCTGGGGTTGCACATATGGCACATCCTCTTCTCCTAGGGCAGGAGAGGAAGCCATGGCAATGTACCACAGCAGCCTTGTCTGACATTGCCACTGGAATCAGTGTAGCTGTCTGCAGCAATGCACATAACTGTACTAGAATGACCCCTCTCCATTCCACCCATGTAAGTACCACGATCTTCTCTCTGATATTTCACTCTTACACAGTCTCTGTTACTGTCCCCACCTCCCACCAAGGCTCATGCTCTACCACTCTCAGTATTGCAGGCAACATCTTCCCCACTCACTCTCACCCCATGCCCTGATACCACTAACTTTATATGCCTTCACTTGCTCAGGGCACCTCTTGTCCTGCACCATTAGTAACAGCTGTGTCATTCACTTTCATCTCCGCTAATACCTGCCTCTCATTCCAAGAGGCAAACAGCTGACAGTAGGACAAAATGTATCCAGATGGGTGGTAGGCTACCTGATACTTGGCTCCTCACCCTTTATGTGGAGAACGTTCTGACTCAGACCACCCCAAGTGACTGACTGTGTCCATGCTGGACTCGTAATCGGACACTGCCCATAACCAGGTAAAAACAATGACTGCAGATGCTGGAAACCAGATTCTGGATGAGTGGTGCTGGAAGAGCACAGCAGTTCAAGCAGCATCCAAGTAGCTTCGAAATCAACGTTTCGGGCAAAAGCCCTTCATCAGGAATAAAGGCAGTGAGCCTGAAGCGTGGAGAGATAAGCTAGAGGAGGGTGGGGTGGTGAGAAAGTAGCATAACCAACTGTACTGGGATCTCCTAAGTGAAGTCTTGACTTGACTCAGGCCTGCTGACAATTGTGACCTTCCTGGCTCTGCATCTGCACTAAACAGCAAGATCACATTACTATGAGCCTGGTGTCTCTGGCTGAGGGGCCAAAGTACAAAGAGACAAGGCAAAGCAATGCAAGACTAGGATACTGTGAGAATCCAGATAGGTCAGAGTGAGGAAGGATAATGTAGCCCAGAGATGCTACCCGCCCAAACCATGAGTTAGTTGCATGTCCCTATTTGCGCAGTGTCATAGACTCATAGAATAGAAACCTAATAGTGTGGAAGTAGGCCATTTGTCCCATCAAATACACACCAACCTTCCACAGAGCATCCCACCCACAGCCAACTCCATCCCTGTAACTCTGCATTTCCCACCTAGCCTACACATCTTTGGACTGTGGGAGGAAACCAAAGCATCCGGAGGAAACTCACACACATGCGGGGAGAATGTGCAAACTCCACACAGTCACCTGAGGCTGGTTTGACCATGCTAAATTAACCCATAGTTTCCAGGGATGTGAAGGCTAGGTGGATTGGTTGTGGTAAGCAGGGGGATATTGGGGATAGGCTAGGAGGTCAGGTCTGGTTGGGATACTGTTAGGGGTTTGGTGCAGACCCGATGGGCTGAATGGCTTCTTTTTGCACAGCAGGAATTCTGTGGTAGTCAGTAGCAACTTGGAAAAAGGCAATTTTCAATCAGCATGTAACAAATTTTGGAATGTGAATAAAATCAGTTACATCAACCCTGTTATAAATCATTGTGTTTTAACTGGACAGAGAACTTGTTTACATTCTGTATTTTTCTTGCGTGGTAGTAATCCAGGAGGTGTCGGTATCTCGCTGATTACATTTGTCATGGTTGTCAAAAGAAACCAAAGTTTCAACTTTGCTTACTTTTCAGATACTGGAAGTGTTATGATTTTATCCCAAATGGATAGGGACTCATATAGATTTCAATCAGTTCAAACATTCACTGTTAAAGCATGTGACAAGAACAAGATGTGCGCAGATATTCCTGTCAGAGCCACCATCCTTCCGATTAATGACAATGCTCCGTTTTGTTATCCATCTGTTTACAGGTAAGTTGTTTACAGGTGTACGAGTCTTTACTAGACCGTCATGGCCTAGCAATAACTTCCACATTCTATTCTAATTGTTCAAATGAATTCTACAATATTTTCACATCCACATTGTGTTGTGCAGTTTTAAAGATTCACAGCATGATGGATTTGCTACTTAATTAAAAAGCATGAGGGCTGAATTTTTCCCCTTCCCTGCATTACAGAGTTGCCTTAATGTTGTTAACCAGTACGTGAAAACTCTTTTTTTTCTGCAATCTTGGTGTAAGTACTTTAAAAGACATACAAAAAATGTGAGGTTTATTTGAATGAAGATAGTTCATTGAGCACACTACCATTTTGATGCACCAAATGTTCCTTTTTACTGATTTTGTCATAACCTTTTCCAAGTAAAGACATATCATTCTAAGATTCAGGGATTGCAGCCTACAATGCTTGTAGTGACTGTTTAAAATGACACAATAAAGTATTTTTGTTCTCTCTCACTGTGTGATGAGAAGTAGTTTAAGATTATTTTTATAGCTACCATTACATACTCCCATTGATAGACCAACAGAGGTTTGGATTCAAAGGGACATCAGGATGAAATGAAAAAATGAACTTGAGGAAGAAGATCATGCATAATCTTATTGAATGGCATAACAGGCTAATTGTAGCATAAGCCTTATTCCTGCTCCTGGCCATCCCTGGCCAACTTATATATAGGAATTGTTAATATAAAAACTTGAAGAACACATATTCGTTGATAATTTGGAGTGGGAAAGATGCCAAAGGGAAAAGGAGCGAGCAAACAGCAGCAGGAAGGACACTCCCCGGCAGCACCGGGCACGCTAGAGGCTGCAGCAGCCTGACAGACTCACAGGAATTGGCGATGGGATGGCGAGACTTACTGTGAAGGTTGAGGTTGCGATTGAGGAGATCCGTGCCCAGGTCTAACCCATTGTGACCATGCTGCAAAAGCATAAACGGGAGCTCCAAGTCCTCTGGGAGTAGCTGGAGGAGGTGAAGGGTCGAACCATAGCTTCGGAAGAAGCAATCAAGTCCTCATCTGGTCAGATCCAGGTTCTGGAGCGGCAAGTGTGGGCCTTACAAGACCAGATCGATAACCTCGAAAATCGAGGTCGGAGGATGAATCTTTGCATTGTCAGGCTCCCAGAGGGTGAAGAATGTGGGCAGCCAGTCAGCTTCTTTGAAAACTGGCAGCCGCAGTTCCTGAACTTTCAAATTGAGTTTGGAGGGCTGTAGATTGAAAGGGCCTATCGGATCGCAGTGCACAAGTCTGGGCTGGTACAGCTCTCCCGCCTGGTCCTAGTGCACTTCCTCACATACAGGGACAAGCAAAAAGTGATAGAAGCCTCCAGATCACTGGGAAAAGACCCACTGGCACTGCTGCACAAGGGTCAAAGATCATGTTTTTCCAGGATTTCTCTGCTGCTGTAATTCGAACGAAGAAGTCCTTCAATAAAGTTAAAATGAGGCTGAGGAACCTGGGCATCCAGTACTCCATAAGGTACCCAGCTGTGCTCCATTTCAGCCATGAGGACTCAGTTTATATGTTTGACTCAGTGGATAAAGCAAGAACTTTGTAGACACTTTAAAATAGACCGATTTAATCTTCGTCTTCTCTTCCTTCTTTCCCTGTATTTTCCCTTTTTACCTTTTTTTCTTTACCTAATAATTTAAGAAAAAAAAATTGGAGTATGTTGTTTCTATTATATTTTTATAACTGGATTTTATCATGGGAAATTTTGTGGGTGCCCTTTATTGTTTTCCCTTTTTTTGTTCGTTTTTTCTTTTAGTCACAAGGAGGGGTGACATGGAGCTGGGGATGGGCAGAGTGCTTATCCTGACTTTGGGCCGGGCCTGAAGGAGCTGTGCAGGAGGGGATGGGTAGGGTGAGTGCTCCAAATCAGCCAGGGGGAGAGTCTCCCATTCAAGGTTTAATAGTTGGTTTTCTTTGTAGGTTTTTGATAGCAATAGAGTGGTAATTATGATAGAGTGGTTTTGTAGACACAATTCTGCGACTCTATGAGTCTTCATTTACTTGTGCTTGGTGCATTGCAGGCAGGATTCTCTCTCCCGGGGGTTTGAGTGTCTCTGAAAGGGGATATAGCTAAGTGTCTTGTTAAATGGTGCACCTGGAACATTAAGGGAAGTCATTTGCCTTTTAAGAGGAAAGAAAAGTGCTTTCTAGCCTTAACAGAGAAAGAGTTAATATTGCCCTGTTGCAGATAACCCATCTTGTCGATGGGGAAAACCTGAAGCCATAACGGGTGTGGGGGGTGTGGGGACTGGGGGGTGGTCATGATTGGGTATTCTTTTCAATCTTCACTAAAAGTAGGGCAGTCACTGTACTTATCCAGAAAAATCTTTGTACACATTATTAGAACAGGTGAAAGATGAGCAAGGGCATTTTGTGATACTTAAGGCCCTGATACATGGGGAGGCGAATGGCATTTTAAATGTTTATTGTCCTCCGGCGCATCCCCTCAAATTTTTGATTAATGCTTTTTCTAAGTTGAGTGCCTTTAGAACACATATTATTATAGGGGGGTATTTCAATTGCCTTTTGGATCAGACAGTAAACAGGATGACTTGTGGGCCCCCAACTATCTCTTCACAGGCCAACAGGTGGTTGACTTATATGGGGAGTTGGAGCTGGTAGGTATTGGCGATGTCTTCACCCTACTGGCAGGGACTTCACCTTTTTTTTACAAACGCTCATAAATGTCACAGCAGGATTGATTTTTTTTGGCTCCCTTAACCCTTCTGGATTTGATTACAGGTTGTAAAATTGGGGACATAGCTATCTATGTATATTTGACAGTATATTTGGAGGTTAAGGCCTAGAGTGAGGGGCTAAGTTTGCAGCATTTGCATCTGGATTCTTTTCTCCTTAAGGATTCCAAATTTGTGGAATATTTTTTGAGTTTCAGGAGTTTTTGACTATGAACTCAGGCACGGCTAATAGTCCCTCTATGCTATGGGAGACTGCTAAGGCCTCTGCTATGGGATTAGCTATTTCCCAGTCGGCTAGTTGGAAACAACAGAGGGGGGGGGCAGCAGTGCCCACTTGAAATGCGGCTGAAAGCTGCTGAGGTGGCACATATTGCAAGGCCTTCGGTGACCAAACTATAGCAGATTATGGCCCTCTGGGCTGCCTTGGATTCAATACTGACGCAAAACACAAAGAAAGAACTTGAATATGGGGATAGGCCAGGGAAGTATTTAGCGTATCTGACTCGGAAAAAACATGCACCCCTATCCATTACTACAGTTAGAGACAGCGCTGGGGTCTTTACACACGATGCCAAAAGGATTAATGAGGCTTTTTGGAGTTTTTACTCTGAATTGTATCAGTCTGAAGGTTGCGAGGATAGGACGGCCAAGATGGAAGCCTTTTTTTACGAGCCTGAACCACCCGGGAGTAACCTTGAAATAGGTCTCTCTACTTAATGCCCCCTTGACAGTTCAGGAAATACAGGAGGCAGCTAGGCAACTTCAGAGTGGGAAAGCAGCTTGGCCCTGATGGTCTCCCGGGTGAGATTTATTAGGAATTTATAGGAATTCTGTCAGGGTCGATGTTGGAGATGTACAATCACTCCTATATGTATGAATACCTACCAATGTCTTTGAGAAAATATTTCCCTCAATCTTAAGAAGGGGAAGGTTCCTGAGGATTGTGCCCCAGACAGACCTATCTCTCTATTATACTCAGAGGTTTAGATTCTGTCTAAGGCCTCTGGAAAAGGTGTTGCCCCATATTGTCAAAGATGACTAGACAGATTTTATAAGGGGCTATAGGTCCTCTAATAATATGAGAAGGTTGCTGAATATGGTCCAAGTTTGTCAGCAACGATTGATCCAGGGGTTGGTGATTTCCTTAGATGCAGAGAAAGTATTGGACCCAGTGGAATGGCCGTATCTTTTTTATGTCTTAGAGCAGTTTGGGTTGGGTGGGGTCTTTGCTCGGTGGGTGGAGGTTTTATATCACCACCTCTGGCCGCAGTCATCACCAATGGAGTGAAGTCTGGGAACTTTATGATTAGTAGGCGGAGTCGTCAAGGCTGACCTCTTTTGCTGTTGTTGTTTACATTGGTGATAGAACCGCTAGCAGAGGCCATTCATCAGAACATCCACTCCGGAAGTGGGATCGAGGGCACACACGATTACACAGTATGTTGATGATGTCCTACTGTTTTTATCAGACCCAATTACCTCCGTAGCCCATCTGATACAATGTATTAATTCATCTGGGGCTATTTCAGGATATAAGATAAACTTTGCAAACTCAGAGGCTATGCCTTGGGGGACTTCAAGGAAGTGCCAGAGGTTGAAGGTAGCCCTAGGTTCCCCTTTAAGTGGTCACGGGCGGGTTTCTGATACCTAGGTATTGTTATTACCCCCATGTTCAATCGGTTATTCCGGATTCACTTTGCTCACCTGCTCGACAATATTAGGCGGGATCTCCAGAAATGGGAGGCTCTTCCAATTTAGTTGTTGGGCCAAATAGCCCTTTTTTTTGTAAATATATTTATTAGCAAATTTTCTCACTTTACAAACATATAAAATTATTGTAAAATACAATGAGTAACAAATATCATATAATAAAAAGAAAAAAAAACCGCAAATTACAATACAACTACTGTCTACTAATTATTAACTTACCCTATAATACAAAACAAACCCTAACACTGTGCAAAGCAACACCAATAAATAAGTAAACAACTAATAAATAAAAAAAAGCAAAAAAAACCCAAAACTAAACAAAATACAGAACAGCTATGCTTGGCGCAAAGCTCCCAAACAAAGGAATGGGAGCATTGTGTATATACCCATATTAACTCAGGAGACCCCCTCCAGGGCCCAGGGCTTGACAAACCTAACCATCTTGGTTAAACAAATGCCCTAGTTAAGATAATTGACAAATCTATATCCAAATAACTCAAGTAGGGCTGCCATGTCTTATAAAAATGGTCTGTTGTGTGGTGCACCATGTTTGTAAAAAGTCCAAGGGAATGTGCTCCATAGTTAATTCCTGCCATCCCAGCAAGCCCGGCGGGTTCTCAGACACCCAATTCATCACAATATTCTTCCGTGCACAGTATGCAAGAGTATTAAATAGTTTCTTCCCATGCCTGTCTAAAGATGGTAAATTCGGTAGACCTAAGAGGAGAGATATCGGGTCTACTTTGACTTCAGTCCTCAATACCCTCCCTATCTCTCCCGCCACAGCGCTGCAATAAACACGGAGCCTGTGGCATGTCCCGAAGCAATGGGTAAGAGTACCTACACTTATTTTACATTTGGGGCACACTGAAGATGCCCCTTGTTTAAACTTTGCCAGACGGTCTGGTGCATGATGAGGCCTGTGCGGAACTTTTAACTGCGTAGTGCATGTCCTATTACAGATTGAGATCTTTCGAGCATTCTCACATACGTTTTCCATGCTTCAGAAGAGATCTCCACTCCTAGCTCTTGCTCCCAGACCTCACATAACAGGTTAATATCCTGCCAGGCCCTGACACCCAGCAGGCGATAGTGAGGCACTAACCGAGAGGGTGCTTGTGTATCGGGCTTATAAGGCTTAGTGAGAATCGTAGTCTTCTTCTGGATGAAATCCCTAACCTTAAAAAAACGGAAAAGCTCTCTGCTGGGTCACCCGTATTTGCAGCTCAGTTGCTCAAAAGACATCATAACCTCCCCCTCAATCAAGTCTCCCAAACTAGAAACTCCTCTCGCTGCCCATAGTTTGAACCCTGAGTCCATCATCCCTGGTCGGAATCCTGGCATGCCAACTATAGGT
The DNA here is from genome assembly GCF_047496795.1 of Chiloscyllium punctatum. NCBI lineage: Eukaryota > Metazoa > Chordata > Chondrichthyes > Orectolobiformes > Hemiscylliidae > Chiloscyllium > Chiloscyllium punctatum. The sequence goes on along the minus strand of NC_092750.1, from coordinate 42,243,803 downwards.
GTAAGTGGCAAAGTCTTGGATAAAAAACCCTCACTCTGACACATTGCCCTCCGTGCCTTGACTGTACTAATGACAATGGGATTCTGGCAGTGGTCCATAACTGTCCTCATCTTATCCATGAACAACAGGTTAGTAAAAGGGCATTTTGCCTGGGAGGCCTCAATATCCAGCCATATTGAGTTTGGATCGTTACCTACCCAATCACTGACAGAGGACAGCAGGGAACTCAGTTGATACCTCCTGATGTCTGGGAAATCAACTCCTCCCCCTCGAGGCAACTGCAATTTAGTAAGTTTGATGAGGGGCCGCCCACAATGCCAGACAAAGGAACCAAACCACCCCATAAGCTTTTGCAGCGTTGAGCTGGGAAACATAGGGAGCATACGCATGGGATAAAGCAAACAAGGAAGAACATTCATCGTAATGAGAGATATTTGGTCCAACCATGAGATTGGAAGAGCCTCCTATCTCTGGAGATCTCATCTAATATTGTTGAGCAAGTGAGCAAAGTTAGTCCGAAATAACAGATCAAACTTGGGGGTAATAAAAATGCCTAGGTATTGGAACCCTGCCCATGACCACTTAAAACGGAACTTAAGGCCATCTTCAACTTCTGGCACATCCTTAAGGTTCCCCAAAGGCATAGCCCCCAAATTTGCAAAGTTGATCTTATATCCTGAAATAGTCCCAAACATTGAATCAAATGGGGTACGGAGGTGATCGGGTTCGATAAAAACAGAAGGACATCACCCGCATACAGTGTAATCTTGTGTGCCCTCGATCCCACTTCTGGAGCGGTTATGTGGATGTTCCGACGAATAGCCTCTGCCAGCGGCTCTATCACCAAGGTAAACAACAATGGTGAGAGGGGGCAGCCTTGCCGACTACCCCTACCAATCCTAAAATTTCCAGACTTCACCCCGTTGGTCATGACTGCGGCCAGAGAGTGGCGATATAAAACCTCCACCCACCTAGCAAAGACCCCACCCAACCCAAACTCTTCTAAGACATAAAAAAGATAAGGCCATTCCACCGCGTCAAATGCTTTCTCTGCATCGAAGGAAATCACCAACCCCTGAATCAATTGTTGCTGACAAACTTGGACCACATTCAGCAACCTTCTCATATTATTAGAGGACCTACGGCCCCCTTATAAAGCCTGGCTGGTCCTCTTTAACAATATGGGACAACACCTTTTCCAATCTCAGCGCCAGGATCTTAGACAGAATCTTGAAATCTGAATTTAATAGAGAGATGGGCCTGTATGAGGCACAATCCTCAGGAACCTTTCCCTTCTTAAGAATTAAGGAAATATTAGCTTCTCTCAAAGATAGTGGTAGGCATTCATGCATATAGGAGTGATTGTACATCTCCAACATGGGCCCTGACAGAATCCCTATAAACTCCTTATAAAACTCACCCAGAAGATCATCAGGGCCAGGCTGCTTTCCCACTCTGAAGTTGCCTAGCTGCTTCCTGTATTTCCTGAACTGTCAAGGGGGCATTAAAGAGAGAGGCCTGTTCCAAGGTTACTCCTGAGAGGTCCAGGTTCTTAAAAAAGGTCTCCATTTTAGCCCTCCTGACATTGCAACCTTCAGACCAATACAATTCATAATAAAAGCTCCGAAAAACCTCATTAATCTTTTTAGCATCATATGTAAGGACCCCGGCGCTGTCTCTGATTGCAGTAATGGATTGAGGAGCACGCTTTTTCCTAGTCAGGTAAACTAAATACTTCCCTGGCCTATCCCATATTCGAAGAGCCTTTGTCTCACAAAAGCAAGTTCTTTCTTTGCGTTTTGTGTCAGTATTGAATTCAAGGCAGCACGAAGGGCTGTGGTCCACTGTAGCTTAGTCACTGAAGGCCATGTAAAATGTGCTGCCTCAGCGGCTTTCAACCACGTCTCAAGTAGACGCTGCTGTTCCCCCTTCTGTCATTTCTGGCTAGCCAAATAGGAAATAGCTAATTCCCTAGCAAAGGCCTTAGCAGTCTTCCATAGCATAGACGGACTACTAGCCGTGCCTGAGTTGATAGTCAAGAATTCCTGAAACTCCTTCAAAAAGAATTTGGAAACCTTAAGGTCCAAACGCCAGTGCCACAAACCTAGCCTTTCACTCTTGGCCTTAACCTCCAAATAAACCAACGTGTGATCAGAGATAGCTATATTCCCAATTTTACAACCCATAATCGAATCCAGAAGGGCCGAGGGAGCCAGAAAGAGGTCAATCCTTGTGTGACATTTATGTGGGTTTGAAAGAAAAGGTGAAGTCCCTGCCAGCAGGGTGAAGACATCTCCAAATATCCACCATCCCCAACTCCTCGCATAAGTCAACTACCTGCTTGGCCTGCAAATATATAGTTGGGGGCCCACAAGGCATCCTGTCCACTGTCGGATCCAAAAGACAATTAAAATCCTCCTCCCCTATAATAATGTGCCATGTTCCAAAAGCACTCAACTTAGAGAATGCACTAATCAAAAATTTGAGGGGATGCGCAAGAGGATAGTAGACATTTAAAATGCCATAACCTCCCCATGTATCAGGGCTTTAAGTATCATAAACCTTCCCTGCTCATCTTTCACCTGCTCTAATAATGTGAACGGAAGATTTTTCTGAATAAGTATCGCCACTCCCCTACTTTTAGTAGTAAAGGATGGAAAGCATACCTGGTTATAACTCCCCTGTTGTAATTACAGGTATTCACATCATCAAGATGGGTTTCTGCAACAAAGCGATATCAACCCTTTCCCTCTCAAGGCTAGAAAGCACTTTTTTCCTTTTAACAGACTTCCCTTAATGTTCCAGGTGCACCAATTAATAATAAGACCATAAGACATAGGAGTGGAAGTAAGACCATTTGGCCCATCGAGTCCACTTCGCCATTCAATCATGGCTGATGGGCATTTCGACTCCACTTACCTGCATTCTCCCCGTAGCCCTTAATTCCTTGTGACATCAAGAATTTATTAATCCCTGTCTTGAAGACATTTAGCGTCCCGGCCTCCACTGCACTCTGCGGCAATGAATTCCACAGGCCCACCACTCTCTGGCTGAAGAAATGTCTCCGCATTTCTGTTCTGAATTTGCCCCCTCTAACTCTAAGGCTGTGTTCACGGGTCCTAGTCTCCTCGCCAAAACGGAATGAATTTCCTAGCGTCCACTGTTTCCAAGCCATGTATTATCTTGTAAGTTTCTAATAGATCTCCCCTTAATCTTCTAAACTCCAATGAATACAATCCCAGGATCCTCAGCCGTTCCTCGTATGTTAGACCTACCATTCCAGGGATCATCCATGTGAATCTCCGCTGGACATGCTCCAGTGCCAGTATGTCCTTCCTGAGGTGTGGGGACCAAAACTGGACACAATACTCCAAATGGGGCCTAACCAGAGCTTTATAAAGTCTCAGTAGCACAACGGTGTTTTTATATTCCAACCCTCTTGAGATAAATGACAACATTGCATTTGCTTTCTTAATCACGGACTCAATCTGCATGTTTACCTTTCGAGAATCCTCGACTAGCACTCCCAGATCCCTTTGTACTTTGGCTTTATGAATTTTCTCACCGTTTAGAAAGTAGTCCATGCTTGTATTCTTTTTTCCAAAGTGCAAGACCTCGCATTTACTCACATTGAATTCCATCAGCCATTTCCTGGACCACTCTCCCAAACTGTCTAGATCTTTCTGCAGCCTCCCCACTTCCTCAGTACTACCTGCCTGTCCACCTAACTTCGTATCATCGGCAAACTTTGCTAGAACGCCCCCAGTCCTTTCATCCAGATCATTAATATATAACGTGAACAGCTGCAGCCCCAACACTGAACCCTGCGGGACACGGCTTGTCATCGGCTGCCATTCCGAAAAAAAACTTTTATCCCAACTCTTTGCCTTCTGTCAGACAATCCTCAATCCATACCAGTAGCTCACCTCGAACACCATGGGTCCCTCACCTGGCTCAGCAGCCTTCTATGTGGCACCTTATCAAAGGCCTTTTGGAATTCTAGGTAGACCACATCCACTGGGTTTCCCTGGTCTAACCTACTTGTCACCTCTTCAGAGAATTCCAACAGGTTTGTCAGGCATGACCTCCCCTTACTAAATCCATGTTGACTTGTTCTAATCCGATCCTGCTCTTCCAAGAATTTAGAAACCTCATCCTTAATGATGGATTCTAGAATTTTACCAACAACCGAGGTTAGGCTAATATGCCTATAATTTTCCATCTTTTGTCTTGATCCTTTCTTGAACAAGGGGGTTACAACAGCGATCTTCCAATCATCCGGGACCTTCCCTGACTCCAGTGACTTTTGAAAGATCTCAACCAATGCCTCCGCTATTTCCTCAGCCACCTCCCTCAGAACTCTAGGATGTAGCCCATCGGGGACAGGAGATTTACCAGTTTTAAGACCTTTTAGCTTTTCTAGCACTTTCTCTTTTGTAATGGCAACCATAATTCGCTAAGCTATATCCCCTTTCATGGACCCTTGAACTCCTCAGAGGGAAAACCCTGCTTACAACGTTCTGAGCACAAGTAAATAAAGACTCTTAGAGCTGAAGAACTATATATACAAAAACTACTCTATCATAACTATAAACAACTATTATTACCAAAAAACTACAAAGAAAACCAACTATAAAACCTTGAGTGGAAGACTCTTCCCCCTGCCCATAGGGGGCACTCACCCTACCCATCCATTCCTTCCCAGCTCCTTCAAACCCGGACTGTGCCCCAGCCTTAGGCCAGAAAAAAAAACAAGGAGGTGATCCTTAAATCAACAGAAAAAAGACAAAGTCAGGATGAGCACTCCACCCATCCCTGGCTTCCTGTCACCCCGACTTGTGACTAAAAGAGAAACAGAACAAACAAAACAAAAGGGGGGAGCGACAACAAAGAACATCCACAAGATTTTCCATCAGAAAATCCAGCTATTAAAAAAAATAGGAATAAATTATTCCAAGGTTTTTTACCCCCTTTTCAAAAAATAAATTATTAGGGAGAAAGAAAGGAATAAAAAAAAGGAAAACGTGGGGAAAGAAGGAAAAGAGAACAAACATTAACCGTATTCTTCAGGTCAATCCATCTATTTTAAAGTGTCCACAAAGTTTTTAGCTTTATCCGCTGAGTCAAATGTATAAACTGAGTCCTCGTGGCTGAAACGAAGCACTGTGGGGTATCTCATGGAGTACTGGATACCCAGGATCCTCAGCCTCTTTTTAACTTCATTGAAGGACTTCCTCTTTCGAATTACAGCTGCAGAGAAATCCTGGAAAAACATGATTTTTGACCCCTTGTATAGCAGTGCCTGCGGATCATTTCCCAGTAATCTAGAAGCTTCTATCACTTTTTGTTTGTCCTTATATGAGTGGAAATGCACTAGGACCGGGCGGGGGCACTCCACTAGCCCTGACCTGTGCACTATAACCCGATAAGCCCTTTCAATCTACAGCCTGCTGGACTCGATGTGAAGGCCCAAAAACTTCGGCAGCCAGTTTTCAAAGACGCTGACTGGCTGCTCACCTTCCTCACCTTCAGGGAGCCTGACAATTCAGAGATTTATCCTCCGACCTCAATTTTCGATGTCATCACTATGGCCTAGTAAGGCCCAGCACCTGGATTCGACTGGAAGAGGACTCCATCGCAACTTCCAAGGCCTTAGTTCGACCCTCCGCCTCCTCTAGCCACTCCCCAAGGCCCTGGCTCTCCTGCTCATGCTTCTGCAGCATGGATGTGATAGGTTGGACATGGGCACGAATCTCCCCACGGATCTCCTCAATCATAGCCCCAACGTGCAAGGTAAGTCTCTCCATCGCTGCAGCCAATTCCTGTGCATCTGTCAGGTCCCCGGGGGGTTCAGGACAGGCTGCTGTTGCTGTTGTCTGTGGTATGCCTGCTGCTGCAGGAAAGTGTCCTTCCTGCTGCTGTTTGCTCAATCCTTTTCCCTTTGGCATCCTTCCCACTCCCAAATATGAACAAATATGTGTTCTGTAACGTTTTAAACTAAGATGGATAAGATGAGGACAGTTATGGACCGTTGCTGGAACCCTATTGTTATTAGTACTGTCAAGGCAGGGAGGGCGATACATCAGAGTGCGGGTTGCTTATCCAAGACTTTGCCACTCACCTCCATAGTTGGTCTGCCGGGGTTCTGACCAGGGATGATGGACCCAGGCTTAAAACTTTGGGCGGCAAGAGGAGTTTCCAGTTTGGGAGACTTATTTGAGGGGGAGGTTATAATGTCTTTTGAGCAACTGAGCCGCAAATATGGGCTGCCCAGCAGAGGTCTTTTCCATTTTTTTCAGGTTAGGGATTTCATCCAGAAGAAGACTACGCTTCTCACCAAGCCCTGTCAGCCTGATACAGAGAGATTGTTGCTATGTGCCACAAGCATCCTCTTGATTAGTGCCTTGTCGCCCGCTGTATGGTGGAGCCTGGCAGGATATTAACCAGTTATGTGAGATTTGGGAGCAAGATCTAGGAATGGAGATCTCTTCTGAAATGTGGGAGAACATATGGGAGAATGTGCGAAATATGTCAGTTTGTATTAGGACATGCGCAATGTAGTAAGGGTTCATCTGGCACCTGACGAAGTTTAAAAAAGGGACTTATCCAATGTGCCTGAATGTAAAATGTGTGTAGGTACTTTTACCCATTGCGTCTGGACATGCCACAAACTCCATGTTTATTGGAACGCTGTGGCGGGAGAGATAGGGAGGGTATTGAGGACCTGATATTTCTCCTTCTAGGTTTACCGACGTTATCATCTTTAGACAGGCATGGGAAGAAACTATTTAATATTCTTACTTACTGTGCACGGAAGAATATTCTGATGAATTGGGTGTCTGAGAACCCGCCGGGCTTGTTGGGATGGCGGAAATTAACTATGGAGCACATTCCCTTGGATTTTTTCACAAATATGGTGCATGACACAACAGACCTTTTTTTTACAAGACATAGTACACTTTTCTGAGTTATTTAGACACAGTTTTGTCTGCTATCTTAACTAGGGCATTTGTTTAACCAGGATGGTTAGGTTCGCTGAGCCCTGGGCCCTGAAGAGAGGACTCCTGAGTAAATACGGGAATATATATGACACTCCCTTTGTTTGTTTGGGAGCTTCACACCAAGCATCGTTATTTTGTGTTCTTTTGTGTTTTTTTGGGTTTTATTAATCACTTACTTATTTATCAGTGTTGTTTTGCAGTGTTTGGTTTTGTTTGGTATTATAGGATAGGTTAGTAGTTAATAGACAGTAGTTGTATTGTAATTTATGTTTTTATTGTTATTATACTGGTATTTGTTATATTTTCAATAACTTCATTTTTTGTAAAGTCAAAATAAACTTTTTTTGCTAATAAATACATTTGCTAATAAATATATTTACAAAAAAAAGCCATCTGATGCTGCAGCATAGTTGTGCTCACAAATGTTTCCATCCAGTTGGACGTCAGTTTTACACTAGAAAGAACTGACTTTAAGTTCTGCATGAAGTCTTATATCAAGGTGGTGCTTGATTCCTTATTGGCAGTGAGGGCAGGTTTTTTGTTAGACCTTCCATCAAACTGAACTTTTCATTTTGCATGCCCATTTCTGAATGTCACCCATTGATCTCCTCACTTGAGTCTTCTACCGTGAAACCCATTCGCAACTTTTCTTTTCCTGGCTCCTGTGCTACCTTTCTCTGGCCTAGCAGCAAGCCACTCAGATCCAGTGACTTTTCCCATATGTCTTGCTGACTAGTTTCTATTACCTCTTGTCCTGCAAGAGGGAAATGCGGCAGTAAATGTAGTGCAATATATTTCGGTTACGTGGCTGTTAATTGAGTCGCTGTTATTTACACATTGTGAACTGTGAACATGAAACTGCAAGCAGGGGAGATAATACTATGTGTCTTAAGTATGAATTGTGATTGATAGATGGTGTTGGTAGGTACTTTATAGTGATGTGATGTAGAAAGCAGTTACTGAGATTAGTAATATACTTGATGGGATATATCATTTGAAGACCTTGATATTCATGTGAGATCATTCCACATCTTTTGGCAGTGTTTGGTTTTGTTTGGTATTATAGGATAGGTTAGTAGTTAATAAACAGTAGTTGTATTGTAATTTATGTTTTTCTTGGAGCCAAATTAACCTGAACATCTGACTGCTATTATTGCTATTATTACTGCTATTATTGCCTCCCTAGTATTTGTCTCAAGGATTTCCTCCCACACTGTTTTTAGTGGTCGTCTCTTCTTCTGTCCACCTCTGCACCATGACCTCCAGGGCTGCATCCAAAAAGCCTGGAGTTTCACTCTGTCACGTAGATTCAATTCACTTCTGTCGTGAAATTCAGCATGGGTTCCAGCCAAAATGCAGCCCGTCCCCTTTAAGAGATGCAGACTTGTTTTAAGAAGCACAAATTAGCTTTAACTCTTAATTTTCCTATTCTGAACTGCAATCCCTCAGTAGCATGCATGGTGCTGTCTGTAGTCTGCATCACATAAATAGGTAGGGAGCACAATATTTGCTTGCTGCCTGTACTGGAACACAAAGTTGAAAATCATACCACATCAGGTTATAGTCCAACAGGTTTATTTGGAAGCACTAGCTTTTGGCTCCATCAACCATCTTAGAGTCATAAAGTCATAGAGATGCACAGCATGGAAACAGACCCTTCGGTCCAACCCGTCCATGCCGACCAGATATCCCAAACCAATCAAGTCCCACCTGCCAGCACACGGCCCATATCCCTCCAAACTCTTCCTATTCAGATACCCATCCAAATGCCTCTTAAATGTTGCAATTGTACCAGCCTCCACCACTTCCTCTGGCAGCTCATTCCATACATGTATGGAATGTGTGAAAAGGTTGCCCCTTAGGTCTCTTTTATATCTTTCCCCTCTCACCCTAAACCTATGCCCTAAGTTCTGGACTCCCCAAGCCCAGGGAAAAGGCTTTGTTTATTTATCCTATCCATGCCCCTCATAATTTTGTAAACCTCTGTAAGGTCACCCCTCAGCCTCTGACATTCCAGGGAAAACAGCAACAGCCTGTTCAGCCTCTCCCCATAGCTCAAATCCTCCAACCCTGGCAACATCCTTGTAAATCTTTTCTGAACCCTATCACATTTCACAACATCTTTCCGATTGGAAGGAGACCAGAATTACACACAATGTTCCAACAGTGGCCTAACCAATATCCTGTACAGCTGCAACATGAGCTCCCAACTCCTGTACTCAATACTCTAACCAATAAAGGAAAGCATACCAAGCACCTTCTTCACTATCCTATCTACCTGCGACTCCACTTTCAAGGAGCTATGGTCTCTTTGTTCAGCAACACGCCCTAGGACCTTACCGTTAATTGTATAAATCCTGCTAAGATTTGCTTTCCCAAAATGTATCACCTCGCATTTATCTGAATTAAACTCCATCTGCCACTTCTCAGCCCATTGACCCGTCTGGTCAAGATCCTGTTGTAATCTGAGGTAACCCTCTTCGCTGTCCACTACACCTCCAATTTTGGTATCATCTGCAAACTTACTAACTGTACCTCTTATGCTCGCATTCAAATAATTTATGTAAATGACAAAAAGTAGAGGACCCAGCACCGATCCTTGTGGCACTCCACTGGTCACAGGCCTCCAGTCTGAAAAACAACCTTCCACCACCACCCTCTGTCATCTACCTTTGAGCCAGTTCTGTATCCAAATGGCTAGTTCTCCCTGTATTCCATGAGATCTAGCATTTCTAATCAGTCTCCCATGGGGAACCTTGTTGAACTCCTTACTGAAGTCCATATAGATCACATCTACTGCTCTGCCCTCATCAATCCTCTTTGTTAGTTCCTCAAAAAACTCAATCAAGTTTGTGAGACATGATTTCCCACACACAAAGCCATGTTGACTATCCCTAATCAGTCCTTGCCTTTCCAAATACATGTACATCCAGTCGCTCAGGATTCCCTCCATCGACTTGCCCACCACTGTCAGGCTCACTGGTCTATAGTTCCCTGACTTGTCCTTACCACCCTTCTTAAACAGTGGCACCACGTTAGCCAACCTCCAGTCTTCCAGCACCCCACCTGTGACTATCGATTATACAAATATCTCAGCAAGAGGCCCAGCAATCACTTCTCTAGCTTCCCACAGGGTTATAGGGTACACCTGATCAGGTCCTGGGGATTTATCCATTTTTATGCTTTTCAAGACATCCAGCACTTCCTCCTCTGTAATATGGACATTTTCCAAGATGTCACCATCTATTTCCCTACAGTCTATATCTTCCATATCCTTTTCCGCAGTAAATACTGATGCAAAATACTCATTTAGTATCTCCCCCATTTTCTGCAGCTCCTTGCTGTCTTGCTGTTCTTTGAGGGGCCTTATTCTCTCCCTAGTTACTCTTTTGTCCTTAACGTATTTGTAAAAACTCTTTGAATTCTCCTTAATTCTATTTGCCAAAACTATCTCATGCCCCCTTTTTGCCCTCCTGATTTCCCTCTTAAGTGTACTCCGACTGCCTTTATACTCTTCCAAGGATTCACTCGATCTATCCTGTCTATACCTTATAGATGCTTTCTTCGTTTTCTTAACCAAACCCTCAATTTCTTTAGTCATCCAGCATTCCTATACCTAGCAGCCTTTCCTTTCACCCTAACAGGAATATACTTTCTCTGGATTCTCGTTATCTCATTTCTGAAGGATTCCCATTTTCCAGCCGTCCCTTTACCTGCGAACATCTGCCCGCAATCAGCTTTTGAAAGTGCTTGCCTAATACCGTCCAAATTGGCCTTTCTCCAATTTAGAACTTCAACTTTTACATCTGGTCTATCCTTTTCCATCACTATTTTAAATCTAATAGAATTATTGTCGCTGGCCCCGAAGTGCTCCCCCACTGATACCTCAGTCACCTGTCCTGCCTTATTTCCCAAGAGTAGGTCAAGTTTTGCACTTTCTCTAGTAGGTACATCCACATACTGAATCAGAAAATTGTCTTGTACACACTTAACAAATTCCTCTCCATCTAGACCCTTAACACTATGGCAGTCCTAGTCTATGTTTGGAAAGTTAAAATCCTCTACCATAACCACCCTATTATTCTTACAGATAGCTGAGATCTCCTTACAAGTTTGTTTCTCAATTTCCCTCTGACTATTAGGGGGTCTATAATACAATCCCAATAAGTTGATCATCCCTTTCTTATTTCTCAGTTCCACCCAAATAACTTCCCTGGATGTATTTCCAGGAATATCCTCCCTCAGCACAGCTGTAATGCTATCCCTTATCAAAAATGCTACTCCCCCTCCTCTCTTGCCTCCCTTTCTATCCTTCCTGTAGCGTTTGTATCCTGGAACATGAAGCTGCCAGTCCTGCCCATCCCTGAGCCATGTTTCTGTAATTGCTATGATATCCCAGTCCCATGTTCCTAACCATGTCCTGAATTCATCTGCCTTCCCTGTTAGGCCCCTTGCATTGAAATAATAACATTGAAATTATTAGTCCTACCTTGTCCCTGCCTCCCCTGACTGTTTGACTCACTTCTGTTCTCAACTGTACCAGTCTCAGATTGATCTCTTTCCTCACTATCTCCCTGGGTCCCACCCCCCCCCCCCCCCCCACCCCGCCCCTCCACCTTACTAGTTTAAATCCTCCCAAGCTGCTCTAGCAAATCTCCCTGCCAGTATATTAGACACCTTCCAATTAGGTGCAATCCGTCCTTCTTGTACAGGTCACTTCTATCCCAAAAGAAATTCCAATGATCCAAAAATGTGAATCCTTCTCCCATACACCAGCTCCTCAGTCATGCATTCATCTGCTCTATCCTCCTATTCCTGCCCTCACTAGCTTGTAGCACCGGGAGTAATCCAGATATTACTATTCTCGAGGACCTCCTTTTTAAATTTCTGCCTAACTCTCTATAATCTCCCTTCAGAATCTCAACCTTTTCCCCTCCTATGTCATTGGTTCCAATGTGGACAATGACCTCTTGCTGGCCCCTCTCCCCCGTGAGAACATTCTGCACCCTCTCTGAGACGTCCTTGATCCTGGCACCAGGGAAGCAACACACCATTCTGATTTTTCGCTGCTGGCCACAGAAACGTCTGAGTGTACCTCGGACTAGAGAATCCCCTAACACAATTGATCTCTTGGAACCCAACTCGCTCGCCCCTTGTTGCATTAGAGCCAGTCTCAATACCAGAAACTTGGCTGTTCGTACTATGTTCCCCTGAGAATCCATCACCCCTTATATTTTCCAAAACAGCATACCTGTTTGAAATGGGTATATCCACAAAAGACTCCTGCACTAGCTGCCTACCTCTCTTATCTTTCCTAGAGTTAACCCATCTATGTGACTGTATCTGAGACTTTCTCCCTTCTTATAACTTTTATCCATCATGTACTGTTGCCGTTGCAAACTCCTCATTGCTTCTGACTGTTTCTCCAACTGATCCATTCGATCTGATAAAATTCGCATTTATGGCAGATATAATCTGCAGTAACCCTTAAACTCTTTTTAAACTCCCACATCTGACAAGAAGTACATATCACTGTACTAAAGGCCATTTTTGCTCTTTCACAGTCTACAGACCCAGAAGATAATGCCGTCTTATTCCTCTACAAAACACTGTCCCAGGTTAAATTAATAGTTATTGCTTATATTTTAAGTGTAATCAAAAGATATATCTCCAAAAACATATAATCAAGAAAGAACCCACTCTATTCACTACTGTCGATTCTCTGTAGGCCACACTTAAAACAATGATTAACTTATCTGATCCTGTGCTGTGAACTTCACCCAACAATTCCTCCAAGATCAGTTGTGAATTTCACTGTTTGATAATTTTCCCAGATGCACTCCGATGTCCAGCGAAACATCAAAGGCAGTAACTGTGCAGGTTTTCTCTCTCTCTCTCTCTCTCTCTCTCTCTCTCGCTCTTTCTCTCTCTCTCTCCTGCAATAGCCTCACCATGTGCTTCCTTTGTCTGATCTTCTCCCTTTTAAAACTGCTGTTGTTTTGATTGGGCAGCACCTTGAAAGCTAGTGCTTCCAATTAAACCTGTTGGATTATAACCTAGTGTTGCGTGATTTTTAACTTTTGTACACCCCAGTCCGACACTGACTCCTCCAAATCATTGGAACACAAAGGTTTCCATTAGACATGTATAGTGACCACTCCACCAACATGTTTTCAGCCCTTATCCAAATTTTCCCTCACAATGTTCTGCAACAGAATGCAATCTTAGCAAACATGTGAATAGTTGTGAATTCAACAAATAGTTGCTATATATTATGCAAAATATCAGTTAATTTGAACTTCTAAATATTTTTGGACTACTGCATTGTTCAGGCCGAACCATTATTTGAAATGTACCCAGTGACTGCTTTTTAATTTGCTTTTAGAACTACAGTTCCTGAACTACTCCTTCGTGATACAGTAGTCGCTGTTTTAATCTGTAAAGACTCTGATACTCCATATGATGCATTAACGTATGTTCCTCAAAGTGGTCCCCTTGGGCCTGGAATGATATTTAAACAAAAGACTGGCGCAGATAACGTCATACAGGTTGGAGATATTGATTGAGTATATTGTAGCTGGAGTTTCTTGTACATTACTGGAGTGAGTATGTTTTTGAGAACAGCATGTAATTGTATAAAAATTACACCAATTGATGGATGTAAAATCAAAGGTAATGGCCACCTGGAAAATTAGATGAAAAGTGCTCGGAGTTCCAGAGGAAAAATCCTTTAATGCACTCTTCATCTTACAGGCAAGAGACCCAGATTGAGTGGTAATTCACTCTGATTTCCCTGATTTTGATTGGAGGTAATTGATTCTAACATGAATCTAATGGATACACTGCACTGTGCTCTGCAGTTTTACTGCCATATCTTTTAGCAACCTGTACATTTTTTTTTTGGTCTCTCTTTTCCTCCTGGTTAGACACTTGAGTCATCTCAGAATGTGTCAAGATTGGTTTAAATTATACAGTTGCACACTATAACTATTATACTTGCAGATTTCTTTTTCCATCATACTATGGTGTTGTATGGGGAGGGCCAGAAGCTCAAGAATTACTAAAGAAAATTGCATCTTTTATTCTTCATCAACTACATCTTCATTAATACTTATTGTTATCAAAGAACTCCTGCTGGTATACCATAGAGCAAGAACCTGACTTGGCAAGTGAGGAAAGGCAGAATGATTATGTACTTGTGGCAAATGATGGATTCATAATTTACATTTAGAATCTGATGTGAGGTGGAAATGTTGGTAAAGGGAGACACTTCAGCTCATACATTGCATCTCCCCCTAATCCAGGTAACATTTCGGGCAGTGAAGGTGGGATTATTTGGTAGGGAGCTCGCTGAGATCATTCATGGTCCACCTTAGAATTTCCACCCAGCTTTAAGCCATTAAGCTCAATACTTCCTGTGCTAGCTGAGAGTACAGAAACAGTCCATCCATACAACATGAAAGTTCTGAAGATGTATGAAATAACTCTAAAAAATATCATTCTGTTCCCTGCAGGGAATGAAGATTTTAAAAATTAATTCAGTCTCAGTTTGATAAAGGTTTTCAGCCCAATCTCTTGTAGTTGCAGGATATTGTTTTGAGTTTCTAGTAGCGAAGTGCAGTCAGTCTGGGTCTTTGACTAATCACCTCTTCGGTTTTAAGGTGAAATCTCTGCCTTCCTGGAGTTCATCAGTGTTTTAGGTTAATGTTTAAACTCAGAATTTTTTACATTGAGAACTCCCAACGGAAATAACTCCACAGACGCTGGTATCCTGTCACCAAGTCACCCTTTATTTACACGTGGAGACTTCTTGACACTGATCCAGCTCCCTCAGAGTTGGCTCTGAGAATGAGCAGAACCTCTGACACTCCTAGTTTTATCTGTCAGCCAGGGCTCTCTGATTGGACCAGATTAGCAGCCCCAATCAGAGAACTTATATTCTTCGAAGTCCACCTGCCTGACCTTGTTACAATCACTACACTGTCCTTTCTCAAATAATTGTACGGTCCTTCCCAGATTTTCTATCTTTTAAGTTTTTTACTTGGCGGCCTTTTCTTAGAGGTTTCCATTGCATACACACTCAGAACAAACAAGAATTGAAAAACCACAATAAGAGTTTTATTGCTTGTTTTACTGGTGCACACATTACTGCTATCTGTCAAGCTTTGTTTGGTGCTTAGGTGGGACTCAAAGACCTGGATTATGAAGATGCAGATGTTGCTGCTGTGGGGCATACATATCAAATGACAATAGCAGCGTCTGATTCAACATACACTGGTGAGTGAAACATTTCCTTGTATACTGTTGACACTGAATTCATACTGGTTACCAAGTTTTGAACTGAACTTGGTACTAGAAGACAAAATGGGGGCCAGACCTTTGCTACTGAAGCTTACAACTCAGGTCAGGAGAGCATAAGCCCTACAGAGCTTACCCATTTGAGTTTAAAGGACTTGGTTAGGAGCGGTTTCACTCTCGGGAAGTGGGTGGATGGAGTTATAAGTAACCTGTTCAAAGCATTAAAGTATCAAGTGATTTATCTGTTATGAAAACAAACTTCTATTCATAGTCACATCAAAGCTAAACCTTTAATAGCCTCTTCAGGTCATCATAGCAATGTTGGAGTATTGAATTGGAGGCAATGGCCTTGAAAATAGATCCTTTGGGACCATTGGTATGGGCAAGTGCCAAGGCAGGCTGGTTAGAAGGCTTGCCTTACTTCTCTTGGAGTTCTCTCCAGCCCAGAACCATTCAAAGCAAAATCAAATTCAAAGCACTGAAATCTCAAGTGGTTAATTTTTTATGATACCAAACTTCTATTCAGAAGACACATCCAAGACAGCTAATCTTTTAATAACATGTACAAATTAGCATTCAAACTATGAACCCAGTTTCCCATTGGGATAACTGTAGAATTTAAAACTCAGCTAAATATTCATAATGACCAACTCTTGGGGAAATGTCAACAAAACTCTTTATTAAAACTGCATGGTCACCTGGCAATTCCTTTGTAACTTATACCAATACCCTCTCAAACAATGCGGTTCAGCAGACAGTGTTTTCTTCAAACTGTCACTGATAGTTTAAGCCTAATGTTTTTCATGTTTCAAGGGTGGGAGATTTAAAAAATACTTCAGATTATGACACTTTAACAGACCCCACTTATCTATCAAGAGTATGAATGTCTACCGCATCAATTCATGACAAATAATATGGGTTAAGGCCCATTGAACAGCTAAAATTAGGTCTGTTTGAGCTTAACACTAAGTCAAAATGACCCTCTTATGTGATTCATGCACTTCTCCCTCACCCTCCTGGAAATAATTAGTTATTGGAAATGGAGGGAAGATTTCAGCGTTGGAGTATCAACTGCATTTTTTAAAGGTCAGAGAGAATATTCCATCTTTGTGAAATTCTGGCAATCGTTTTCATTCCTCTATAACTTGCAGGCTTGATTTTTCCTCTTCAGTATCTTGAAGGAGCTGAAAAATGTGTTGCTGGAAAAGCGCAGTAGGTCAGGCAGCATCCAAGGAGCAAGAGAATTGACGTTTCGGGCATAAGCCCTTCTTCAGGCTTATGCCCAAAATGTTGTTTCTCCTGCTCCTTGGATGCTGCCTGACTTGCTGTGCTTTTCCAGCAACACATTTTTCAGCTCTGATCTCCAGCATCTGCAGTCCTCACTTTCTCCTAGTATCTTGAAGGAGCCTCCCATTCTCAATTTCAAGTTGTCTATCCTCCTGATGCAAATCATCTAGTCTACCTTCAATTATATGGTGTCATCATGTAGATAGGGAAGGTGTATCCATGATTACAAACCATTTGAAAAGAGCTGTTACAGCAAACGATTGACTATCGTGGCATAAGCTATTTTACTTAAACTACTGATTGTTCTTTTACTTTCTTCCTCTATTTCTAAAAGCCAAGTACTTTTGACCTTTTTATGGCGTTATCCACCTGCACTCCCACTGTCAATGAATTACATCTTTGAACCCTATGTTTATCCACACCCTTCTTTCCATTAATTATAAACTACCATTCCTTGATCTTCCTCCCACACTCCTCCACATTACTTTGCATCTACAGCCAATCTGCCCATTCTATTAAGATGTTGCTGGCCTCCTTCAGTCATTTTTTTTAAACTGCTGTTTGCCAAGCCTCCTACAAAGCCTACACAGTGAGCAGTTTCAAGCAATTTCTTGTACCATGCAATTATGTCTCTTGTTAATAGCACACTCACACTCATTACTGCTAAATTTTGCAGATTTTATTTAACACTATGCTTGCGGTTTAGTAAACAAAAATGACAAAGCAGACCATATCATTTCATTATGTGAATTACAAAGAACTACTTTGGTTATTGCGCTGTGGTCTCCTCTTGATGGTCTAAAAATACAACTTTGAAAATTTGGCTGTAAGAAACAAATATAATCTGTTACAGGAAAGTGTGTAATTTTATGGAAATAAATGATTTATGCTTTCAACAGTTCCCCATAAAATTCATCACAATGTGATTCACTTTATAAAATTGGTCAAGCTATTAAAAAAAGTTGGAATTTCTCCTATGCAATGTTTGGGAAGAAAAGCTCCTTCACTTTTCTTCTACCATTGGTGTTTGCAGTTTCATTGCTATATAATGACCAAAATGTAATCTTCAGGTCATGGACTTACCATTAGCCTGAAGAGTGACTGTTATGGTAACATGTACGTATTTAGGGCTTAGAGTGGAATCACTGCCATTCAGTGATTCAAAATGCCAGGCATTGATTGTGTCAAGCAGTAATGATCTTTGAGCTGAGTACAGCATGAAATGAACCAAAGAAAATTATGTTCAGAGTTGTATTGTGTTTTTGCATATTACAGGCAAGACCATAAAATGACACTTGTAAAGGAATAACTTCCTCTTATTGCTTCCAACAGCAACTGCTACGGTGTTTGTAGAAATTACACCTGTGAATGACTTTAGTCCCATATTTGAGAAGAATCCTTATATCTTTGATGTCCTTGAGTCAACGGCATGTGAGTCACTTGGCTGAATTTTCCCATTTTCATTTGAAATGTTTTACCAAGTAATGCCTGATGTGCCAGGGCTTGCAGATCCTTTTGAAAAATTAACTCAGGAGTTGTGAGTATCACTGGTTGGGTCAGCATTTATTACCAAACCCTAGTTCCCTTGAGAAGTGGTGGTGAGCTACTTTCTTGAACCACAATGGTCCATGTACTGTAGATGGACCAACAACACCCAAGGAAACTAATTCTAGGATTTTGACCAACAACGTTGAAGGAATGGTGATACATCTCCAAGTCAGGATAGTGAGTGGCTTTGCGGGGAGCTTGCAGGTGGTGGTGTTCCCATGTATCTGCTGCCCTTGTCTTTCTAGATGGTAGATGCTATGGATTTTGTAGGTGCTGACTAAGGATCTTTGGTGAAATTCTGCTGTGCATCTTGTAGAGAGTATACACTGCTGCTACTGAGTGTCAGTGGTGGAAGTAGTAGATGCTTGTGGGTTTCTTTTGTTCTGGATGGTGTCAAGCTTCTTGAGAGTTGTTGGAGCTGCACCCATCCAGACAAGTGGGTAGTATTCCATCGCACTTGTGCCTTCTGCCTTTGTAGATTATGGACAGGCTTTGGAAAGCCAGGAGGTGAGTTACCTTCAGTGCTGGATTCCTAGGGGTCGAAGTCACATGGCTATGCCGAGCTGTGTGACAGAATGGGAATGAGAAGTCTGTCAAGGCACATCTAGATGTCGTGAGTATCTCTTTGCACCATTTATGCTTTTTACAAAGTTTCTCACTGGGCAGCGGCAAGCTTCCAATTAAGGGGGAAACAAAAGCTTGCTAAACCTCTCGTTAACATCCTAACCCTCCTTATTAATATTCAGCTTTCTATTTAACCAAATGCACCAAACAAGCTCAACATCAAGAATTATTGACATGGAAATCATGAAGCTGGTGACTTTAGCTCACCGCTGGCTGTGTCAAAGCTCCATGCGGCTCCACTTCAAACAGCAACTGACAAATCCCTCAGGTTTGATAATATGTATCTCAGAATAAAAAGGATGTGGTCCTGGAAATATTGGATGCATGATCCACAGGCATCAGTCGCATACATCCTTTATCCACCGACATTGGTGCCTGGCATTTGGCAACCTCTGATGACCATCATGGCACTTTACTTGATCCACCAGTGTGGGGGTGAGAAAGGGCTATTAATTTGGAAAGCATCTTAGCAAGCTATACTTCGGAACTGGGGCATACAGGCTGGGGGAAGGTAGAATGACAACTGTAAAAATGGCAACAGTATCTGCAAAGGGGTATTAAGTAAAGCATGGATGGGAAGGGGTTTATGATGTAGGGGCTTCATCCATGTTCAGGAGAACTTTGGCTTCAAGTTGGGGACAGTGTATGACCTCACTTGGTATGGTCACCTCGTGTTCAAGAGCCTGGGGGAGGGCAGGTGAATAGGTGCATACTGATGTAAACAGGTTGGGTCCCTACATATGGAGAGGTGTAAAGCCTTTCGGGTTTAAGTGAGGGGCTACAAGAAGGTTGATTTGGAGCTTTGAGTTTCACTGACACAGAATCGAAGGCTGCAAGCCATTAATTAAAAAGCACTGAACATTACCTTCTATCATACTGAATCAAAAATACACAACGGGAATGTAAATGGCTGCAACCAAAGTTGGACTGGGCAGGGTAAGTGATACAAGGGAGGGGCTGGAGGATCTATTGATGTGAGGCCATTTAAAGGGAAACAACATTGCACATACACCCGCGCACTGTACACAAGCCATACCCTTATATCCTTATAGGAGAAGGTGAGGACTGCAGATGCTGTAGATCAGAGTTGAAAAGTGTGGCACTGGAAAAGAACATGAAACTGATGAAGGGATTATATCCGAAACGTCGACTCTCTTGTTCCTCAGATGCTGCCTGACTTGCTGTGCTTTTCCAGCACCACATTTTTCGATCCTTACATCCTTATAATTCTGTATGTGAATGTGGCAACAGCAAAGTATTGTCTTCCAGACCTTATTATGGATTACAGTCAGAAGCTAGAGAAATTGTAATGGCGAACAAAGACATGTCAGAAGAATTAACACGTAGATTCATTGGTCTTCACAACAGGACACAAAATAATCTCACAGAAATATTAGGGAACCAAAGGTCCAGTGAGAGAGTGGAATTGAAGGAAATTAGTCTTCGTAGAAAAAAGGTGCTGGGCAAGTTAATGGGATTAAGGACTGACAAATCTCTAGGGTTTGATAATATGTATCTCAGAATAAAATGGATGTGGTCCTGGAAATGTTGAATGCATTGATGATCATCTTCCAAAACTGTATAGACTCTGAAACAGTTCCTACAGATAGGAGAGCGACAAATGTAATCCAATTATTTAAAAAGGGAGGGAGACGATAAACAGAAAATTACAGACTAGTTCGCCAAACATTAATGGTGGGGAAAATGATACAGTCTATTGTAAAAAATATGATAACAAAATATTGGAAAGCATTAATGGGGTTACGCAAAGCCAGCTTGGGTTTATAAAAGGCAAATCATGTTTAACAAATCTACTGAAGTATTTTGAGGCAGTAACAAGTCAAATAGATAAGAGAGGTCCAAAGGATGTGGTGTATGTGGATATTCAGATTGATAGGTTCTATATAAGAGGTTAGTAGGCAAAGTTGAAGCACATGTGATAAGGATAATGCATTGGCATGGATCAGGAATTAGTTGACAGGCAGGAAAGTGGGAATGGCAATAAATGAATCATTTCCCAAGTGGCAGTCAGTGACTATTACTGCAATGTCACTGTTTGGGCTCTAGTTATTCATGAAATATAAATGACCTAGGTAAGGGAACCAAATAGAATATGTCCAAGTTAGCTGACAACCCTAAACTGGGTGGGAGTGGGAGTTGTGAAAAGGATACAATGAGTCTTGAAGGCGATTTAGGTTAGTTGAATAAGTGGACAAATACATGGCAGATACAGTATGGCATGGCGAAATGTGAAGTTGTACGCTTCAGTGTGAAAAACAGAAAGGAAGTATATTATTTAAATAGTGACATATTGGGAAGTGTTTATATTGGTGTCCTTGTACACCAGTCAAGAGAAGTAGACAGGCAGGTCCAGAAAGCGATTAGGTAGGCAAATGATATATTGGTTTTCATTGCAAGAGGATTTGAGTTCAGATGGAGATTGTCTTACTTCAGTTATATAGGGCCTTGGTGAGATCACAGCTAGAATATTGCATGTGGCTTTGGTCTCCCGACCTAAGAAGCAATATACTTGTCTCAGAGGGAGTGCAGTGGAGGTTCACTAGGTTGATATCAAGGATGTTGTTTGACTGGGCCTGTATTCACTACCATTTAGAAGGATGAGAAGGAATCTGATAGAAACATATAGAATTCTAACAGGACTGGATAGCTCCAGGACAGGTGTCCTTTCTATTGGGGAATTTAGAACCAGGAGACACAGTCTCACAATGTAGGATAGACCATTTAGAACTGAGATGAGGAAACATTTCTTCACCCAGAGGGGAATGCATCTGAGGAATTCTTTGTCACAGAAGGCTGTGGAAGCCAAATCTCTGAATGTATTCAAGAAAAAGATAGATACATTTCTAGATTTTAAAGACTTGAGGGGTAAGAGGAAAAAGTGAGAATATGGCATTGAGACAGAGGATCAGCCATGAATGTAATGAATGGCAGAACAGGCTTTAAGGCTGAATGGTTTACTCCTATTTTTAATTTCTATGTTTCCCATGTTTCTGATATGAGATGCTCAGTTGATGTTTTTAAGTACAACTGATTGATTACATTTGTTTAATTGACAAGCTAAGGAAGTAATTGGTGAGTACAATGTCATGATCATCATTCTTGAAGCCGTAATTCTTCATGTGCGTTCTTGAACATAGAAAGACCTGCCGATGAAGTGTAAACAGAAGCAGATGAATGACATTATTGAATCACTACAATCATGATTTTTGATCTTCTATCTGCCTCAAATCCTGAGAGTTTCACTCCTCCCCAAAGGGAGCAAAAGAGTAACTTATTCCACCCACATGGTGCAGTTATTTTGTGCAGTTATCACCCAGTCAACTTTCAATCTGATATGGCAAGGATCCAATTTTATACCTTAATGAATGACCTGAGGTGCAGAATGCTGTCCCCATCGTCATGTTCCCTTTGGTGTTCCTGTCCCTGTGAACCCTATGAGACCTGTCAGCTTCTGTTTCTGTTGAGCCTCGTTATTAATTTCCCTGCTTTAACCTCAGAGTTCATGACTTCGTGAATTCATATGCCGATTTTGGCCTTAAAATGGAGGGACCAGACCGATAGTTAGCTGGGCCAACTCCCCTCTCATAGCTCCCATTTATGGTCTATGAGATTCTGCCCTTCTACCTTGAATTGCCCCTTTCATTGTATTCATTTCCTCAATTACCCAGTCCAATAGACACCATCCCCAGATTTTTCCTCAGGACAACATGGCCTGGCCCCTGATAGCCCCTTGTCCATTATTATCCAAATCCATAAGACTGACTTCCATAGCAATCCTATTTGATAGGGTAGACCTGACCAACCATGGCCCACTACCTAGACTGATGTACTACTGCACTTCAACTGACCTATGTGTATTCCTGGATTGGTTGCTCTTGATCTGCAGGATTGACCTCAACTGTACCTCTGTACTGCAAGGACACAGATACCTGCACTTTGGTAACACCAAGTGTCTGACTGATTGAGGGTAACAGTACACCCTGAAAGACTGTAGTCCCTTTTAATCCTACAAACAACAGGTTTCCTTTGACTTGCAGGCATGCACATTTGCTTGAAGCAAGTGTAACGTGTTTGCCATGTCAGCTCCTGGCATATACTGTGGGTATGACATTAACAAAGCACAGTGGTGTATGGTGTTATGTTCATTCCTGTGACAGTTCAGTGCTCTCCACTGTGACAAGCTGTCTGCCTTTCTGTCTGTGCTAAAAATTAATACAATCAGACATGTTCAGAACCTTTAAGTAAATGCAAAGTCAGTGAGTGTAAATAAATTAAGCTAAGCTTTATAGGGTGCGTCATTGTGTCTCTGCATGCAAAGTAACTTTATTCAGGGCATTGCCTTGTGAAATCCGAATCAACCTATCCAGTCAAATTCAAACGAAGATCTGTAATTGACTGTCACTCATCATTGGTGCATTCTCCATAGCAATAGCTCCACTAATCGGAAAACACTTGCCAACCAATCACCACACTCTTCTCAGACACTGCTGCATTAGCAATTGTTCTGACGGATACTTCAACAAAAATGCTTCAACAAAATATATCTTTTTTCAGTATTACTATAAATTGTGAACAACCAGGTCCAGTGCTGATGTTAGTAAAACATCTCACCTTCATTCACTCTAAATAACATCTTTTTTACTTTACCCTCAATGGCTGGGATTATTCAGCAGATCCAATAATATCTGTGGAGAGAGATATGTTTCAGGAATGTGACCTTTCATTGTTGACGGAAAGAGTTTAATGTTTAATTCTGCATGTGTGGGTTCCAAACATTGCTTTCCTGATGGAATGATTGCAAGTGTTGATCATTTTGCTCTTAGAACAACTGCAAAATCGAGAACAAGGCATTTGTCTTATCTGCACTCCTCTAATTTCATGCCAGGCATGTGTCTTTGTAAAACGATTCTACTACTTACTTAACTTCTGATTTGTTGCACATTATAGATGCAAACAAGCATCTCTGAAATATTTATTTTTAATTACTTTATCTAGCAAAACAGAAGATTGGGAGAGTTATCGCCACAGATGATGATTATCCAGTGAACGCAGTAACTTACAAAATAATTTCTGGAGACATACAAATTATAAAACTATTCTGGATTGATCCAAAAGAAGGAACCATAGAGCTGATAACCCAATCAGACTATGAGTCTGTTCGACAATATGACCTCACTGTGGAAGCCATTGACAGTGATCCTAATCAGCCCAAAACTGCAGTGACCCGGGTGAGAATACATACTTCTGATAAATAACTGACAGAAAAGCTAGGTGTCAATTCAAAATTAGGAGCAGTATCTTAGCAGTGTTTATGTACTACATTTGCATCTCAAGTTTCCATAAATATTACATTTATTCTATCCACAATGTCATGGTGACTGTAGCTTGCCTGTGGGGTAACTGCAATGAAAGGACAAATTGCAGGTCTTTAATCACATAATGTTAAGAAGTGCGTACACTTACAAGGCAGAAATGTCACCAGGCTATTTCAGGGTTATATCAGTTGTCAGTCCACATTGACTTGGTTCTGATTTCAGAGTAATAATGTTTTTGAACAGATTCAACATTACAATCTGGATTCCAAGTTGAATTTGTATAAGGTTTTGAAAAAAGAATCATCCAAAATTGACGGGAGGTACATATTGTACAGAAAATGCTACATTTTTATAGCTACTTTGTTACATTACTGACCATTACTAATTCTTTGATTTATTTATTTTTAAATGTGAGAAATGCAAATCTCAACCCAAAAGGGCAACGTTCCATAAATAAACCATGGTTTATCTTGCTTCACTGTTCTCCTGCTTCCCTTGGGCACTTTGAATAATCCTGGCTGTCTATCCTGGAGCTGAAAACGGGGATCTTGCTGTGAAAGTTCACCAGAAGACTTGTTTTTTGCATAATTAATTATGATTTTGAACACTAAAGGCAATGATAGCCATGGTAAAAATAAACTACTCAACATAGATAGTGTAATAAGTCACGCTGCGAGCTCTCTGTAAGTTGGGGAAAACATCAAACATGGATTTATGGAGTACATTGAGAATTTTTTCAAAACCAGTTCTGGCAAGAATTCCATTTCAGTGGCCTGGAAAGCAGATGCAATTGCCAGTTTCTGCAGAGAGAGAATTGTGCTGGTTTTACTGATTTGCAATCCTGGAAAATGAAAAATTCTAATAGAGCTACTAACTCAGAAAATTAGGCATGAGTTGTTATAACTTGTTATCTGCCAGATTGTTGTTAATAGAGATGTATGTTGCAAATTGTAACAGCTTAGAGGTTATGTAGTAAATAACTGAACCATATAGGTCCCACATTAAATTATCATGCATATGAAGTTTAAACATATCAAAAAAGATGGAAGTCAGATATTTTGAGGAACTCTGGAATAATTTGACACTCCAGGACATGCATCAGACTATGGGGAAGATTTTTCTTTGTAGATCCTTCAATCCTTCTGCCTTTCTTTGACAACATGGGTGTGAGTTCAAAATGTTGAAAGAAATTTGCATTTGGGTGGGTGTTGCTGTTAAATGACTGATGTCCAGCATTACAGTGAGGAACCAACAGTAACCCAAGGAAGAGGAAAAAGTACAGCACTAGAGAAGGTTTTGCAGATTGGAAAACTTTCCAATAATTTCAGCCCAAACCTGATTTTTAAGGGGCAAGGTAAAAGTGAGAAAGATGGAAATCTCAAACGTTTTAGAGAAGAAATTAAAATTTATTGTGTCAAAATTCCAGTCTCAAAAATAAACAAGAGCTGAGAGGCCAAATTTAAGGAGCCAGCTTTCAATAATGTTCTTGGTCTCAGAAGCTTTACAAACACCTCCAAAGTCATATTGATTCAGGGCTGGTCACGCAGTCTACATATGACATGACCAGGGATTACAGCTATCCCTCAGCATGTTAAAAAATCAATAAAACTGTTGTTGTAATTGTTGCAATATCGCTTGCGAGTTCAGGAGTATTTATTAAGTATAAAAACCTTGTCTATAGCACAAGATTGGACTGCAGTTTCAAATCATTGCTGCCATTCATTATATGTAAGATGATAAATTTTCTTTGTTTGCCATACATTTGTGTTGCTACTTTAAGCTGAGAGTAGTACCATGCAATAGAGGACTAAACAACAATTGGCTTTATTAGGTAAGGTCTATATAAAATTTGGATTTGTAATCTTAGGCTTGTAATTATTACCAGGGTTTTTTTTTACAGTAGGGTATAAAGCTTTACCATACTTTTTGCTGAGGTTTTCAAATGCTGGTTAAGATGATATAAAGTATAATCAAAAACAGATTTCATTCTATCTCAGGATTTACTGGGCTACCTTCAATAGGTTGGTATTGTACATTAATACCAGCACACTAGGCACATGTTTCAATCAGAAATAAAGCACTGGCTCTGATTTCCCAGGAATCCAAACTCATTCCATGGTTTCACTATGGTGGAAATTGGAATAGGGCCTAAATTGACTAGAGAGGTGCCCTCAGTTCCCAGATGGCCAGTTGATTTGTCCCTAGTTGAGCAGTCAAGCTGGTTTCAGTTATGACCAGTGTGTCTAATTGAATTTATTGGCTCAACTGGTTCCACTTGAGACCATCCTATACAGGGTGACCAACTCTTCAGCGATTAAAGATAAAGAGAATACTGACTCTGGTACCAGGATGGAGGGAATGGTGGCATGTTGGTGACTGTGAGAACTGGATGTGGCAGTTTGATAAGTATGGTGAGACGGATGGGAAAGAATTAACAGCTAAAATTTTTAGGATCTGTCAGGATCTCTTACAAAATATGGACAAAATGCATCTCTAATGGGTTGAACAATTAAAGGACAATCTATTAAAATATGGAATAGACTGGATTAGCTGCATATTTCCAAATACAATACTAAAATACTTCCCTACGGGCTGTGCATTAATGTGATAACATGGTTTATACTGTTTGTAAATGCTTCATTTAAACCATTTTCTGAAAAGCATTGATGCATATATTTGCCAAAACTGATGCAAATATTACTGTCGTCTTCCATTTTAATTATTTATTAATCTTTGCCTTTCTTCCCTATTTTAAATATGTCCTCTGTTAGGTCATCATCAATATATTAGAGGAAAATGATGAAAAACCAGTTTGTATTCCATTGTCATATAAAGCAAGCATTCCTGATAATATTGCTGTTGGGACTAATGTTAATAGTTTCAGATTGAACTGTCAAGACAAAGATTCCCTGGACAATGAGATGCGGTTTGAGATTGTATCAGGTATGCTTTTTACTCATCAAGTTGCATAGCAGGGTAAAGTACAGAATTATTCCAAAGCAATTATATGAAGATAAATGTAAGAATAAAATGACAATAATAATTGTGACTGTATGTCTAATTCTATATATAAATGGGGCTAAAACTAGCATTTTTATTACTGGTATAATTAGTTTTGGAGGAAAAACTATGGGATTATCTTTGTCTTCTTTTGCTGGCTGTATTGCATGTTAAAGTAATTAAAGTTTCAATGGGCTTGTATTTTATTCTGACTCTGACTTTCACTACAACAATATCACTATGCATTTATGAAATGCCTTTAATCTATTAAAATGCCCCAAGGTATTCCACAGGGTGTTATGGAACAAAATCAGATACTAAGTCACAGAAAGAGATATTAGGAGAGGTGACCAGCAAGCTTGGCTAAAAAGGTGGGTTTTAAGGACCATATTAAATGGTGAAAGGGCAGAGGCATTCAAAAAAGAACTCCAGAGCTTCGGGTCTAAGGTGAAATGAGCGAAGTAGGTAGACTCAAAGGAAAATGATGCCCCACATTGATAAAATTGCAGCACTTTTCATAGCATTGAGATAAATGGAATATATGAACCTGCAAATACAAACATGGTAACATTATCATTTTTTCAGTGGAGGCCTTTTGAGCTTTCTCTTATCACCACTTTTATAATTAACATTTTGTAAAATAAATATATAATCTTTTGATTTAGAAAATATTACAAAGTTACTAAAGGAAGACTTAAAATAACATGAATACAAGTAATTCTAGATCTTTTTTGATGTGCCAAAAAAAGGCTTGAATACCAGCTTTGTTGGTATAAAACTAAAGACAATAAGACTGATTTCATAGACTGGAAACTTATGTATGTGCTTGCATATACAGATACTTAGCTTATCCAAGTGCTTGAAACAATTAATGCTTATAAATAGGGGAATCAACTATGACACAATCTAATCAGGATAACCATACCGTAGATAGCAGCTGTCAAGCACAATGATAACTGTTGACATTGTGTGCTTTCATATGTATGATGCAGCTTGCCATTCATTGTTTAAATAACATGCTTTTGTCTTGCAGACTGATTTTGCAAGTGCAAGACTCTATATTAAAGTTTCCATGGAAATTAGAATGCAGCATCTTTGATGTACCAGATCAGAACTATTTTATCTCAAGCGTAACAGATATGGAGGCAAGAAAAAAGCTTCATAGGAATAATAATAGACCATTCAGCCCCACCAAGCTATTCCCCAATTCCATTAGAAATCACACAACACTAGGTTATAGTCCCAACAGGTTTATTTGGAAGCATTAGCTTTCGGAGAGCTGCTACTTCATCAGGTCATGGTGGAGTCTCAGATTGTAGGACACAGAGTTTATAGCAGAAGTTTACAGTGTGATGTAACTGAAATTATATATTGAAAAGACCTGGATTGTTTATTAAATCTCTCATCTTTTAGAAAGGGCATGTTGGTTTCAGTTCTTTCATATGTAAATCGCAGAACTTTCTTAAAATTACATTCTTAAGTGAACTTTAACAACAAGTGCCATTTAACAATGGGCCAACATTGGCACCTATTATTAAAGTTCACTTGAGAATGTAACTTTAAGAAAGTTCTGAGATTTACATATGAAAGAACTGAAACCATCATGCCCTTTCTAAAAGATGAGAGATTTAATAAACAATCCAGGTCTTTTTCAATATATAATTTCAGTTACATCACACTGTAAACTTTAGCTATAAATTCTGTGTCCTACGATCTTATACTCCACAACCACCTGATGAAGGAGCAGTGCTCCGAAAGGTAGTGCTTCCAAATTAACCTGTTAGACTGTAACCTGTTGTGTGATTTTTAACTTTGTACACTCCAGTCCAACATTGGCACTTCCAAATCATGCCCCAATTCAGAGTGATGATGACTGATTTGTAAATCAGTCTGGATTCATATCAATTTTTTCCCTTGTTTATCTCTTGATAACCAACTTACAATTATAAATACATCTAGCTTCTCCTGCTTTTTGTAGTTCCATAAACTAACTGTGAGAGTTCCACACTTCCAGAACCTTATGAGTATTTCCTTAAGCCTTTCCTGAAGATTTTAAAGTTATGTCCCCTCCTTCTAGGCTCCTGCATCAGCAGAAAACATTTCTCAATATCTCCCCTTTCAAAATTATAAAAAAAAACAAGTTTTAACCCTCTAAACTCCAGGAAATATAGAACTTGGGTTCTGTAAACCTCACCTATAACATTTTTTGGAGCCCCATTAACATTCTTGCAGATTTGAACTATAGGTATACCACTTTCAATACTTCTGTGTTATATCTTGTCTAAGGTGTGGTGCCCAGAACTGTACTTGGTACTCTAATGCAGCCTAGTTATTCTTGGTCCCTAATTGGGCAGAAAGTGTATCATCTGGTGAATCTGGGAAAGATCTCAAGTGTGGTCTTCTGATCCCCATTTGAGCCTGATGGTGTGGTCCTGAAATTCATGGGGAAAATCCTGCCCTTAGTTGCTTTTACTGTCATTCCACTATGATGAAAATGATGATAAACTGTCAATTCACCTTGCAGTATGTCACTTCATTCAAATGCATTTTATTTACAGGAAATATGAACAATCATTTTGGTTTTGACCCTGTCCGTGGATCATTTGCTCCGAAACTAATAATCAAAACTCCATTTGACTACGAGAGTAAAACAGACATTCAGCAGCAGTTTCATCTCATTGTCAACATCATTGATGACAATATTAAGAGGATAAAGCCAAGAACAGGAACTGTAGTGATTGATATTACAGTAGTTAAGACAAGAACAACTACTCCAACAACAACATCCTTTTATGTGAGTATCTTATGTAATGATACAATTTCAAACAGATCATTTCAGCTACAGCAGAAATTTAAAACATGGCTGAAACAGATTAGTAGGGTAAAAGATTTTTATCTAACGTTTTGCCGCACTTGGGAATGGTTAATTAAATTTGAATGTAAAAGTTCCATAAATAAACTCCTTAGCAGCAAAATGCACTGC
Source organism: Chiloscyllium punctatum (assembly GCF_047496795.1). Classification (NCBI taxonomy): domain Eukaryota; kingdom Metazoa; phylum Chordata; class Chondrichthyes; order Orectolobiformes; family Hemiscylliidae; genus Chiloscyllium; species Chiloscyllium punctatum. The sequence goes on along the minus strand of NC_092750.1, from coordinate 42,213,726 downwards.
CTGTTGTACTGTGGAGTCATAGAAAGGAGAAACATTGCAAGTTTGGTTCTTGTGGTCTGTGCTAAGATAGCTAATCTCTGCTGGAACAGCAGTTGGGAGACTCCTGCAGAGAGTGGAAGCGAAAAGATCTGAGATTCTGCCCTTGTGTCTCAATCCAATCATTTGCAAATGACTTTGGCAAAGTGCATTGATTGGAGGTGCTGTCCGCTACAAGGACTTACATTTAACTCTGGAAGAGTTTCTGAGACAAGGGTTATTTGCGTAATTTCAGGGTGCTCTCCAGCCACTAGCAAGGAGTCCATTTTAAGGCAGGGGTCAGGTAAGATGAAACGTATAATGTGCAGCACAGAATGTCTTGTGCTGCCAATTTTGAAAAAAGTTCTTAATTTCCTTTTTAAAAGGGCGCTATATAATTGCATGTTCAAGGCTGTAATCCCCCATTGGCCACTTATTTGTCAGCCTGCTTTGTATGAGAGCCAGGCAATTTCCATCCTCCCTGAATGGCAAATTGTGATCTGCTTAGGCTTCATGCTGGCACAGATCAGCATGGTACAGACACTGTGCCAGTTCATTTTGCAGGAACAAATTTCTTTCACCCAAGTATCTCAAACCTAAGAAGTAGTCTGCACCACTACGTTGGTCCTTCATCTAGGTGTACCAATTAAAAATTGCAGACCCTTGCAAAAAAATGTATTTATTTTATCTTATAGTAATCTCAAGGTAATGAATTTCCTGTCTTGTTCAAACAGAACAGAAAAGGATTAACTATTATCAACTCTGCTGTGAATACTTACAATCCAGATGCCTGGTACATCCCCTTCGTTCTTACATTGCTGGCAATCCTATTGGCTCTCCTCTTTGCCTATGGCCTGTACCTAATCTTGAAATATACCAGATGTATGGAAATCTGCCAACAGGCATGCATCAGAAAGACACGTCCCAGAAAGCCAAAACTGCAACCACCAAAAAAGTAAGTCCTCTATAACCAAAAATGATGATGATATTTTCAGTTTGAAGTATTACAGATTAGGATATTTGTGTTCCTAATAATCTTAGAAATGTGTTTCATTGGAATTAGCTTGGTAGAAACATGAAGGCTGTCAGGGCATAAATTGGACAATCTCTGAAAAATGGAGGCCAAATCTTGCAAAGAGTAATTAGCCAATCTCGTAATGAGCTGCCTGCTTATTTGATGGATCTCCATGTCCAGCCGAGTGCTAACTGTGCTGCTCATTGGCCGAATGCTCAACAGGGCGCCACTTAAAGATGAAGTGCTTTGGGATTGGAAAGAATTGTGTGCCTCATTTACAAATGCTGAACTGAGCTCCGTGTGGAGGAGGTAGAAAGGCAGAGAAAAGCTTGTGCCCCGAGGGGGTCAAGAGGATCTCAAGATTCACAGCAAATGTTATTTAAAAGATATTGGAGGCTATTGCCAGGAGTAAGGTTGAGTGAAATAGGAGTTGATGGGAAGGGTGAGGGCAGTAACAAATTAAAAATACTATATATGAATGCACAAAGCATTAAAAATAAGATGGATAGGCTTGAGGATCTTTTGGAAATTGGTAGATACAATATTGTGGAGATAACTGAGACGTGGCTTCAAGTGGACAGGGCCTGCGAAATGAATATTCAAGGCTACACATGCTATCGTAAGGACAGACTGACGGGCAGAGGGGGTGGGGTGGCCATTTTGGTAAGGGATGATATTCAGTCCCTTGCGTGGGGGACCTAGAATTAGGTGATGTAGAGTCAGTATGGATAGAGCTGAGAAATTCTAAGGGTGAAAAGACCCTCTTGGGAGTTATCTACAGGCCCCCAAACAGTAGTCTGGATGTCGGATGTAAGTTGAATCAGGAGCTGAAATTGGCCTGTCGCAAAGATGTTAAAGTTGTTATGGGGGATTTCAACATACAGGTAGACTGGGAGAATCAGGATGGTATTGGACCTCAAGAAAGAGACTTTGTGGAGTGCCTCCAAGATGGATTCTTAGAACAGCTGGTGCTGGAGCCGACCAGGGAGAAGGCAATTCTAGACCTGGTATTGTGCAACGAACCAGAATTGATCAGGGACCTCGAAGTGAAGGAGCCATTGGGAAGTAGTGACCATAATACAATAAGCTTCAATCTGCAATTTGAGAGGGAGAGGGTACAATCGGAAGTGACAATATTTCTGTTGAATAAAGGGAAATATGGAGCTATGAGGGAGGAACTGGCCAAAGTTCAATGGTGCAATACCTTAGCAGGGATGACAGTGGAGGATATTTCTGTGTATAATGCAGAAGATGCAGGATCAGTTCATTCCGAAAAGGAAGAAAGATCCTAGGAGGAGGCATGGGTGGCCGTGGCTGACGAGGGAAGTTAAGAAACATATAAGGTTAAAAGAGAAAAACCAAAACATAGCAAAGCTAAGTGAGAAAACGGAGAACTGGGAAGCTTTTAAAGAACAACAGAGGATTACTAAGAAGGAAGTACGCAGAGAAAAAAATGAGGGGTACGAAGGTAAACTGGCTAAAAATATAGTAAAAGCTTTTTTTAGGTATGTGAAAGGCAAAAAAATGGTTAAGACTAAAATTGGGCCCTTGAAGACAGAAACAGGGGAATATGTTATGGGGAACAAAGAAATGGCAGAAGAATTGAATTGGTACTTCAGATCTGTGTTCACTGGGGAAGACACAAGCAATCTCCCTGAGGTAACAATGGCTGAAGGACCTGAACTTAAGGGAATTTATATTTGCCTGGAATTGGTGTTGGAGAGACTGTTAGGTCTGAAGGTTGATAAGTCCCCAGGGCCTGATGGTCTACGGCTCGAGAAATCGTGGATGCGTTGGTGATTATTTTCCAGAGTTCGATAGATTCTGGATCAGTTCCTGCGGATTGGAGGGTGGCTAATGTTGCACCACTTTTTAAGAAAGGTGGGAGAGAGAAAGCAGGAAATTATAGACCAGTTAGTCTGACCTCAGTGGTGGGAAAGATGCTGGAGTCTACTATAAAGGATGAAATTACAATACATCTTGATAGTAGTAACAGGATAGGTCAGAGTCAGCATGGATTTATGAAGGGCAAATCATGCCTGACTAATCTTCTGGAATTTTTTGAGGAAGTAACTCTGAAGATGGACGAGGGAGATCCAGTAGATGTAGTGTACCTGGACTTTCAGAAAGCTTTTGATAAAGTCCCAAATAGGAGGTTAGTGAGCAAAATTAGGGCACATGGTATTGGGGGCAAAGTACTAACTTGGATTGAAAGTTGTTTGGTTGACAGGAATCAAAGAGTACTGATAAACAGCTCCATTTCAGAATGGCAGGCAGTGACCAGTGGGGTACCGCAGGGATCAGTGCTGGGACCGCAGCTTTTTACAATATATATTAATGATATAGAAGATGGTATTAGTAATAACATTAGCAAATTTGCAGATGATACTAAGCTGGGTGGCAGGATGAAATGTGAGGAGGATGTTAGGAGATTACAAGGTGACCTGGACAAGTTAGGTGAGTGGTCAGATGCATGGCAGATGCAGTTTAATGTGGATAAATGTCTGGTGGCAAGAACAGGAAGGCAGATTACTACCTAAATAGAATCAAGTTAGGTAAAGGGGCTGTGCAGAGAGATCTGGGTGTTCTTGTCAATTAAGGTAAGCATGCAGGTACAGCAAGTAGTGAAGAAGGCTATTGGCATGCTGGCCTTCATAACAAGAGGGATTGAGTATAGAAGCAAAGAGGTTCTTCTGCAGCTGTACAGGGTCCTGGTGAGACCACACCTGGAGTATTGTGTGCAGTTCTGGTCTCCAAATTTGAGGAAAGACATTCTGGCTATTGAGGGAGTGCAGCGTAGGTTCACGAGGTCACTTCCTAGAATGGCGGGACTACCTTATGCTGAAAGACTGGAGTGACTGGGCTTGTATACCCTTGAGTTTAGAAGACTGAGAGGGGATCTGATTGAGACATATTAGATTATTAAAGGATTGGACACTCTGGAGGCAGGAAACATGTTTCCGCTGATGGGTGAGTGCTGAACCAGAAGACACAGCTTAAAAGTATGGGGTAGATCATTTAGGACAGAGATGAGGAGAAACGTCTTCACCCAGAGAGTGGTGGCTGTGTGGAATGCTCTTCCCCAGAGGGCAGTGGAGGCCCAGTCTCTGGATTCATTTAAGAAAGAGTTGGATAGAGCTCTCAAGGACAGTGGAATCAAGGGTTATGGAGATAAGGCAGGAACAGGATACTGATTAAGGATGATCAGCCATGATCATATTGAATGGTGGTGCAGACTCGAAGGGCAGAATGGCCTACTCCTGCACCTATTGTCTATTGTCTATTGTCAAGTCTTGAGAAGCTAGATGGAGTACCACAAGAGGATCAAGACCAGGGATTGCAACTTCACACACTGTATCATTCTAGCAACACTGCGGGACTTAGCAAGATCAAATGCCATTATCTTCTTCATCCATCACTCGTGGCAGAATAAGACACTCCATCCAGAGATTATAGAGTCAGACAGTCACAGAGATATACAGCATGGAAACAGACCCTTCGGTCCAACCCGTCCATGTCGACCAGATATCCCAACCCAATCTAGTCCCACCTGCCAGCACCCAGCCCATATCCCTCCAAACCCTTCTTATTCATATATCCATCCAAATGCCTTTTAACTGTTGCAATTGCACCAGCCACCTCTATTTCCTCTGGCAGCTCATTCCATACACGTACCACCCTCTGTGTGAAAAGGTTGCCCCTTAGTACTCTCTTATATCTTTCCCCTCTCACCCTCAACATATACCCTCTAGTTCTGGACTCCCCGACCCCAGGGAAAAGACTTTGTCTATTTATCCTATCCATGCCCCTCATAATTTTGTAAACCACTATAAGGTCACCCCTCAGCCTTCGACCCTCCAGGGCAAACAGCCCCAGCCTGTTCAGCCTCTCCCTATAGCTCAAATCCTCCAAACCTGGCAACATCCTTGTAAATCTTTTCTGGACCCTTTCAAGTTTCACAACATCTTTCCGATAGGAAGGAGACTAGAATTGCATGCAATATTCTAACAGTGGCCTAACCAATGTCCTGTACAGCTGCAACATGAGCTCCCAACTCCTGTACTCAATACTCTGACCAATAAAGGAAAGCCTACCAACCGCCTTCTTCACTATCCTATCTACCAGCGACTCCACTTTCAAGAAGCTATGAACAGCTTCTTTGCTCTGCCTGATCTTTTTCTTTGTTTTACTGCTTTTTTGCTACTTTTCTGCAACTTTTTACAGCTTTTGCCTTCTTTGGAGGGAACATAGGAGGCAACTCCAAACTAGAGGCTGCTACTTACAAGTCTGGGAGGTGAGACGATGGAGCAGAGGCCTACATGGGCAAGCACTCCCGGAGCAGAATCTAACATGGGGAAACTGTCCCGGAGCAGAATCTAACATGGGGAAACTGTCCCGGAGCGGAGGCTGACGCAGGGAAACAGTCCCGGAGCAGAAGTTGACACAGGGAAACAGTCCCAGAGCGGAAGTTGACACAGGGAAACAGTCCCAGAGCAGAGGCTGACACAGGGAAACAGTCCCAGAGTGGAGGCTGACACAGAGAAACAGTTCCGGAGCGGAGGCTGACACAGGGAAACAGTTCTGGAGCGGAGGCTGACACAGGGAAACAGTCCTGGAGCGGAGGCTGACACAGGGAAACAGTTCCGGAGCGGAGGCTGACACAGGGAAACAGTTCCGGAGCGGAGGCTGACACAGGGAAACTGTCTGGCTTAGTGGTGCTGGAAGAGCACAGCAGTTCAGGCAGCATCCAATGAGCAGCGAAATCGACGTTTCGGGCAAACGCCCTTCATCAGAAATAAAGGCAGTGAGCCTGAAGCATGGAGAGATAAGCTAGAGGAGGGTGGGGGTGGGGAGAGAGTAGCATAGAGTACAATGGGTGAGTGGGGGAGAAGATGAAGGTAATAGGTCAAGGAGAAGAGGGTGGAGTGGATAGGTGGAAAAGAAGATAGGCAGGTCGGACAAGTCCGGACAAGTCAAGGAGACAGTGCTGAGCTGGAAGTTTGAAACTAGGGTGAGGTGGGGGAAGGGGAAATGAGGAAGCTGTTGAAGTCCACATTGATGCCCTGGGGTTGAAGTGTTCCGAGGCGGAAGATGAGGCGTTCTTCCTCCAGGCGTCTGGTGGTGAGGGAGCAGCGGTGAAGGAGGCCCAGGACCTCCATGTCCTCGGCAGAGTTGGAGGGGGAGTTGAAATGTTGGGCCACGGGGCGGTTTGGTTGATTGGTGCGGGTGTCTCGGAGATGTTCCCTAAAGCGCTCTGCTAGGAGGCGCCCAGTCTCCCCAATGTAGAGGAGACCACATCGGGAGCAACGGATACAATAAATGATATTAGTGGATGTGCAGGTAAAACTTTGATGGATGTGGAAGGCTCCTTTAGGGCCTTGGATAGAGGTGAGGGAGGAGGTGTGGGCGCATGTTTTACAGTTCCTGCGGTGGCAGGGGAAAGTGCCAGAATGGGAGGGTGGGTCGTAGAGGGGTGTGGACCTGACCAGGTAGTCACGGAGGGAACGGTCTTTGCGGAAGGCGGAAAGGGGTGGGAGGGAAATATATCCCTGGTGGTGGGGTCTTTTTGGAGGTGACTACCTGGTCAGGTCCACACCCCCCTATTTTAACTTATACCAAGAATCACTGTAAATTAATTCAATCACTTTTTCTTTTTCATTCCACTTTTGGTATCTAAGATTTGTACCTTAAGATGGTACTTAAGATGGCACCATTGTAAGTTTTTCACTGTACTCTTGTACTTCTGTATTTGAGTACACGTGACAATAAAGGATATTCTATTCTGTTGCAGTATTAATTAGGCTTCTTGTCTGACATCCATATACTTGATATTAGCCTGCACACACTGCCAGCAATTCAACTGTGCACAAGGTATGTGACAGTCACCAACACACAGACTTCTCTTTTATAACACAAGGTGATGTAGAACCCTCAACAGTTAGAGCTAATTGGATGGGGTTAGGTAACTTTGCTTGTCTTGATCCTATTAATTGCTAACACTGTGGTCATTGGAATGGATGTAAAAAATTGAGTATGACAATGCTCCTGTACATAATCCTTTCAGATATCATTTCTTCCCAATCCCATAATCTTCCAATTTGTTAGCCACATAGGTTGTAGGCATCTTTTTCCTCCTCCTCCCTTACCCTTGTGCTTTTACCACCTAAAATGAGCATTCTAGCCAAAGAGGGGAGGAATACCAAGAGGAGAATGATAACCAAGACACAGCATAGAGTGATAGAGATATACAGCACAGAAACATACCCTTCGGTCCAACTCGTCTATGCCGACTAGATGTCATAAATTATTCTCGTCCCAATTCACAACATTTGGCCCATATTCCTCGAAACCCTTCCTATTCATATACCCATCCAGATGCCTTTTAAATGTTGTAATTATACCAGCCCCACCACTGGTAGCGCATTCCATACACGCACCACCCTCTGTGTGGAAAAGTTGCCCCTTAGGTCCCTTTTAAATCTTTCCCCTCTCACCTTAAACCTCTGCCCTCTAGGTTTCCATGCCAGGAAAAAGACTTTGTCTATTTATCCTATCCATGCCCTTCATGATTTTATAAGCCTCTATAAGGTCACCCCTCAGTCTCTGACGCTCCAGGGAAAATAGCCCCAGCCTATTCATCAGCCTCTCCCTATAGTTCAAACCCTCCAACCTTGGCAACATCCTTGTAAATCTTTTCTGAAACCTCTCAAGTTTCACAATGTCCGTCCTATAGCAGGGAGACCAGCATTGAATGCAATATTCCAAAAGTGGCCTAACCAATGTCCTGTATAGCTGCAACATGACCTCCCAACTCCTGTACTCAATACTCTGACCAATAAAGGCAAGCATATCAAATGCCTTCTTCACTATCTATCTACCTGTGATTCCACTTTCGAGGAACAATGAACCTGCATTCCAAGGTCTCTTTGTTTGACAACACTCCCGAGGACCTTACCATTAAGTGTATACGTCCTACTCTGATCTGCTTTCCCAAAATATAGCACCTCACATTTATTTAAATTAAACGCCACCTGCCACTCTTCGGCCCATGAGCCCATCTGATCGCAATCCTATTGTACTCTGAGGTAACCCTCTTTGCTGTCTCCTACACCTCCAATTTTGGATGTCATCTGCAAACTTATTGACCACACCTCCTTTGGTCATATCCAAATCATTTATATGAATGACAAAAAGCAGGGGAACCCAGCACTGATCCTTGTGGCACATCGCTGGTCACAGGCCTCCAGTCTGAAAAGCAACCCTCCACAACCACCCTCTGTCTTCTACCTCCGAGCCAGTTCTGTATTCAAATGGCTAGTTCTCCCTCTATTGCATGTGACCTAACCTTGTTAACCAGTCTACCATAAAGAACCTTGTTGAATGCTGAACCTTACTGAAGTCTATATAGATCATGTCCACTGCTCTGCCCTCATCAATGCTCTTTGCTACTAATGCCACTGAGTTTCACAATCTCAGACACCGACTGATTTACTAATGCTGGGCTTATCTTAGAGGATAGGGCACATATCGTTTTCAACTGTGGACAAGGTTAACAGACATGCTGGTTCATGGAGGGTGATATTTTATCCTCGAGTTCTGCTGTAAAGAACTCAGATGAGCAATTTGATGAAACATCCCTTTAGAAGAACATTGTTGTATGCACAACATGTTGTAAAGCCAGCCAGAAAGCCTATTGTAGTAAGGGATTGTGCTGTTTCTTGAGTTTCTGTTTGGCATTTCTGCAAAGGGCTGGCATAGAATTGGTGGACCTTTTGGAATCTCCATCTTTCTGTAGAACATTTCATATCTCATTGATCTCATTGAAACATATCAAAATCTGACGGGGTAAATGCTGAGAGGATGTTTCCCTTTATGGGACAGTCTAGGACCAAGGGGCATAGTCTCAGAATAAAGGAGCACCAATTTAAGACTGAAATGAAGGGGAATTCCTTCTCTCAGAGGGTTGGGTGAGTCTTTGGATCTCCTTGCCACAGAGAGCTGCGGGGGAAGAGTCCTTGGGTATATTTAAGGCTGAGATATGTAGATTCTTGATCAGGAGGGGAATCAAGAGTTACAGTGAAATTGCAGGAAAGTGGAGCGCCAGATCAGCCATAATCCTATTGAAAGGTGGAGCAGGCTCTAGTGGCCAAATAACTCACCCCTCGCTTCTGTTCCTTTTGCTTACAGTTCACCACTCACTTTGTTAGCACTCACAATACTTATAGAAATTCTCACCATATTCTGGCTACCTTTATCTCATTCTCCATTTTTTCTCTCCTTATTCATTTTTTTTTTCATTACTTGCAGATTTTAAATTCTGTGCAATCTCATGACTTGCAGCTTGTCATTACACAATGATAGTTGTTGTAACCAACCCCATTTAGAGATGTTATGACACATCTCTGGAGCAGGTGGGACTTGAACTTGTGTCTTTTTTTATTTCAAAAATATACTTTATTTATGAAAAATATCTTTGTAGATGCATAGGTACAAATGCAGTTCTGTTTTGTCCAGTTTCATGTCAAAGAAGCAAACAAAACATTGTTTTTTGACTCTATCAAAAACCAAAGACTTCTCTTATCAAGATTTACATACATTGAGACATTAGGAAGGACTGACAACTGAATGGAAGCCCATTTACCTTCAGCAGGAAGACCTTAGAGAGTGGTCTTTCCCCATTGCACCTTGGTGGCAGCTGCCTCAAACGTTAGTGTATCCCTCTGCGCGTGGTCCTGAAATATGCCAGTCTGCACCACTTGATCGAGGCCAACCCCTTGTTCCGGAAGACCAACATGTTGACGTGAACTTGAGTCTTCTGGCCCAGAGGTAGAAAAATTATCACTTTGCCCTGAAATCCTTAACTTTAAATAGCACAAGATGGACTTGATCTATCATCTTCTCATTCTATCACTCTACTTTTACACAATTATATGACGTTTTAAAATTTTAATATTATCTTTAAAATTTAAGTTAACTACAGATGGTAGGTCTGCTCTTTGGAATTTGTTTTACTTATTGGAATTTATTTATGCTGTGTGTTCTGAAATATCCTATTAAATATCTAGCATGCCTCTCTATTAATCTATCCTTTAACATAAGTTACCAATTCACGTTAGCCAGACTGCTTTTATGCCCTCATAGTTGCTGTTATTTAAATTTTAAAAGATAATCAAGAGACCCACTCCTTTCTTCCTCAAACTAAAAAATTAGTCATATTATGATCGCTGCTACCAAAGGCCACCTTGACTGTGAGATTGTTATTTGATCCGATCTCACTGCATAATGTCAGGTTTAGAATTGTCTGCTCTCTGGTCAGCTCCAGAACATGCTGTTCTCAGTATGTATCGTGAAAATATTCTGTGAACTCTTCATCTAAGCTATCTTTGCCTATTTGACTTTTCCAGTGGGTACATAGATTAAAATTCCCGAATGATTATCTAACAAGCTCTCATTATTTCTCCCTTCCTGCTCTACCCTATTGTGTATGGACTGTTAGGGAGCCTGTACAGCACTCCCACAAGTGATGTCTTGCCTTTATCATTTCTCATTTCATCCAAATTCTTTCCATATCATGGTTTCCTGAACTCAGGTCATCCCTCTCTATTATGCAAATGCCATCATTAAAGGAGAGAGCCATCCCTCCACTTATCCTTACATTTTTGTCATTCCTGAATGGCCTGCACAAATCCCAAACTACAGCTTCCCTGATATCAATTAATGGAGAAGTCAATAGTTAAAACAGGGGAGGGAGAAGAATTAATCAGATGGTGGATAACATTGAGAAATTAATAAGGGAGGCTTGGAGAGAGCCAGGGAAGAAGCAAAAAGTCAGTAGCCTCACTGTGGTTCTGATGAAAATGAACACTGAATAGAAATGAATAGAAGGCACAAAACACATATAACACTTGTAAATACTTGTAAAATTGTTACAACAACTGGAAGAGGCTAACCAGTACTAATCTGTAAGTTAATGCTTATAATAAGCACTATTGTTGGATCCATCATGTTCCTGAACTTGTGTTCATTCTGCAGTGTAATGAGCAAATCTTGATTGGAGAATTGACCTCCAAAATAGCATCACTTTTAGCATTCACTACTTTTGCACCAGTGCCTGCATCAATGTGGCATTGCATACAATTTGGCATACAAATGTGTGGGAACTCCTGGGTAATGTTTTATTTGGCTGGTGTGAGTTTGCTTCCAGCAAGGTGCTTTACTTGATATAGTCATGTTTGCAATCTCCCCTAATTTAATAAACTGGGCATGCATGTTTTAGTTTTAAAGAATCCAACAGGTACTCGTTAAAATTAAATATTATGGAGAACCATTGCAGTATTTGGTCATGGAAGTATCTGGTCTAATAACAAACTATTAATTTATAAAAGAGGAGCACATTTCCAAGTCAGTGTCATGCTTCAAGTGATCTGAGGCAAGATGAAGTGTGAAACTTTATATCCTCAGGTCACATGCTGTAATAGGGAGATGATATAATGAGCAGGTGTCTGAAAGGCAGACTGAAGTATTAACCATGAGGCATAACACAACAGTAGCTCCCAAGAAAAGGTGCTAATGACATCTCACCCATTTTTAAAAATCTCCATCAGTAATCAATTTTTGACTTGCATTTTTTGTGGTTTACTTGAAGGAAATATATATAACTAAACTAAAATAGCTTGATAGTTTTGTGATGATTCCCTTTTAATTAACTTTCTCTGTCTTATTGCATTTGTAGAGTCAAGATTGACATTCCAGGTGAGTATTGTGTCTGATTAAAATAAATCCTGAATTCACAATAAAAATGAATCTAATTAATAGCGATTTTTTTGTAAACTTGTTCTCTTTTTAAACATAGAACCTAATGAAGAAAAGCTAGAAGTTGTAACGGTAAGTATTAAATTTCCAGCTCAGCAAAATATTTTATGGAAGGGGTGATTTTACTAAATTATGTTGCTGGCTGGGTCACTGATTTTTGAGGAACCAATATACAGTAATCACAGCAAAGCTTGTCATAAATTTCTCTCTATTGAGTAGAATTATTCTTGATGTGCTCAGTGTAGTCCCTGCATTCCCATTAGGAATGTGGTTTTATAAAGTCAGCCCTTATAGGTGAAAAGTAATGCAGTGAAATGTTCTGCAACATATTAATTCACAAAAAGAAGATCATGAAATGAAAAGCTGGAAATGGGAGCATGGAGATATTCTGCCTTTCCTTTCACCTCAAGCAACTGGATTTGAGTCCAACAAATCTCCTCTTCAACACTCCTGAACAATCCTTGATCAGCAATGTTATTCAGAAAGACCCCAAGGATGGGACAGTAATTTTGAAATAGTTAAAATTTTAAAATAAGGAGCAGGAAGTTTATTGTGGATTTGCGAAGATATTTTTTTCATCCAGAATTTAGTGCTTACCTTACTGCCGTAAGGATGGGTGAGGTGGGAAACGTTAAGACATTTCAGAATTATTTAGATGAGCACTTGAAACATCATGACGTACAAGGTCATGTGGCAAGTTTTAGAAAATGGGAATACAATGATAGATACCTGATGATGAGTGCAGACAAAATGTTAGAAGGGCCTTTCTTCATGCTGTAAAATCTCTATGACAATGACTCTACACTGGTCTGGTAGATAAGATCTGAGGTTAGTTACTAAAGCGCACTGTTAGGTAGGATTAGAGGGAACTTTGTTTTGAGTCTAATATTAGAAGTCATATAAGCCCTACAGTGCAGAAAGAGGCCATTTTGCCCACAAGTCCATATTGACCCTCTGAGAGATCCCAACCAGACCCAGCCCATAACCCCACATTTACCATGGCTAATCCATCTAGCCTACACATCCCTTGTAATTTAGCATGGCCAATCCACCTAACCTGCACATCTTTGGACAATGAGACAAAAGTGGAGCACCTGGTGGAAACCCTCATGGAAGTGCAAACTCCACACAGATGGTCACATGGGCTGGAGTCAAACCGGCATCACTGTTGCCATGAGGCAGCTGTGCTAACCACTGATTCACTGTACCACCCATTGAGATAATATTATTACATAACTGATCATATTTTCTGTTAGTGTTAAGCAAGCAAAAGGGCAAAATTTGAAGTTCATAAATTTTGCTGGAGGAAGTTATGTATATGCTAAAAGGTGATCTTTTGCAGTGATCAAAATATTCCCAGCAACTACCATGGTAGGGTTGAAGTGGAGTTTATTCCCATTAACCTGCATGGTTGGCACTGCTGTGGCAGTTAAGTCTTTCACATTCGCACAATACCAAATAATTTCTCAGCAATTAGCAATGGGTGTTGACAGGAAGACTACCTGGCAGAGTTGGCCTCACAAAGCTAAAATGCGGAAACGACTTTTTAAACCACTGCCTTTATGTTCTTAATGTAGAAAAGAGATTGTTATCTTGTCAACTCTGTTCTAACATTAGAAATTTCTCCAGCAGCTGGAAACTGATGTTCGCAACTCTGCATATATTTAAACAGCATACGTGGAACTCTGATTTATATCTTTATTGCAAAGATTGAATGGGACTACATAATTAAAGCGTATACAAGCGAATAAATATTACCAACATTTGAATATGACTAAACACCATCAATTTGACTTACACATAATTGCCCTTTCCCCACAGGAGGTAACTAAGTATGATACTGTCTTCAATGGACAAGCTGTTGATCCAGGTAATGTATGATGATATTTTTCCAATGGATAGAGACAAGTCCGTTTATTTATTTATACAGATAATGCAGGTTATCAGCTCTGCTGGATGATTTAGTAGCCACAGCTTCACAATTAAATTCACAACTTCCAATTTTGAGCTTTCTAGCATCTGCTAGAGTGATTTCTGTCGTAGAATATCTGGGAAAAGGAAAGCAAACTGCATTGTGGTATACTCACTAACCACTGCATATGATTGTACTTTATTATGGCTGATCAGAAAAACAATGGCAGAAATAGTGTCTGTGGACATACCTGCAGGTTGTTTTTCACTCTACAATGATGAGGACTTATTTGTTATGGGGCGAGAAAGGGCAGTAATTGGAAAGGAGAGATTTTTACAGTGTGGGATAAGTAATTGTTACAATTTAATAAGTTCACAAAAGTTGCACCCTGTGATCGTGATTCCAAATCTAACTCTGCATGCATTGCCTCCAGTGAATAATCCCAGGTATACCTGCAAATGTTGACATACACCCTGTATCTTCTCATTACAAGTAGTGATTTGTGGTTGGAGTAGTTTCCTGCAGAAAATTTTCCTTTCAGTGCCGGCTCTAAAGGCCTATCCAATTATTAGTTGTAATGGATAGACCACTATAGAGTTTTAACAAGAAGAGGTATGTTTCACACAATAACAATAGACACCATTAACTTTAACTAGCTTGGCACCAGTGCAAATATCAATATGTATCAACAAGCAGGATTGTTATTTAAGCCTTCCTTGGGACCTTGCACATGACTCATGCTACTCCATCCAAAGATTTAGATTTTATTAGGTTGGGTGGAACTGATGTATTTTCTACATTCATTCATTTAGAGCAAATACCTTATATAACACTTCCAGGACTTCTGAGTTCAGCTATTTGAGAACATTGTCAGTTGTCCAAAACTAAAGGTGCTGTAATTGTAGAGTGCATGTTTCATTAAGACAGTAGCCATACTAACGTGATCAAATCATCACAGGCATTTTAATATCTCACCCAATCTTAGGCATCCACTTTATGAGTTTAGGTAAGCATTAGGAAGCATCAGAACAAGTGATTTTCTCACCCTCACAAATTTCTAGCTCAGTATGAGCAGCCAGATCATGCTGGGAGCTGGCTTGCTGTAAATGTGGCCTGAATATTGATTTAGTCCAAGCCTTCCAATGCAATTTATTACAAACGTGATTGGTTTCAATGTTGTAAATTAAATTTGAAATGTTAATACTGTGCTTGTTAACTTCACTACCTAATTGATATCTATCTGCAATAGTGGCTATGCCACCTGGACTATGATTCAGATATATAAATTCATGTTCTGATACAACAGAAAGAGAATTTAAAATGTTCAATTAGTTAACTAAAAATTTGCAGTAAATAACAAACTAATATCAATAAAAATAACCATTGAATGACAGTTCATTAATATCTTTAGGAAGAAAGTCTGTTGCCCTTACCTGGTCTGAACTTGATGTGTCACCAATACCATAGCATTGTGATTGACTTTAAACTGATCTCTGAAATGGCTTTGCTATATCTGAGAGTTTCTCATCACCACTGCTTTGCTTTGCCAGGGTGCTGTGTATGTTTTGCATCTGATTTATCTTTGAAAAGTTAAGTACAGGGAACACAGTTCAGTGAACAGCCTACCATAATCAAACACAGGTCAAATAAATCATTAACATTTTTCCCCCTTTTTAACTAATGAACTTGTTTGAATTGAATCATCCATCCAAAGCAACAAACATATAAACATCAATCCTTTTCTTAGAAATCAACTTGTCTGTTTTCCCCAAGTACAGAACTCATTTTTGAGATCTAAAGTTTTTTTAGGTCTGTAATTAGATCTACAAATTGGAGTTTGTGTTTCTATTTGATCAACTTGATGAGGTGGATGCTCTATATCACTCACAGGTAAAAGAAATGATTTGGAGATGCCGGTATTGAACTGGGGTGTACAAAGTTAAAAATCACATAACACCAGGTTATAGTCCAACAGGTTTAATTGGAAGCACACTAGCTTTCGGAGCAACGCTCCTTCATCAGATGATAGTCACCCAAAGAAGGAGCGTTGCTCCGAAAGCTAGCGTGCTTCCAATTAAACCTGTTGGACTATAATCTGGTGTTGTGTGATTTTTAACTAGGTAAAAGAAAAATACTCTAACAATCACTGTCCTCAAAATATCCTGGTCAGCTCACTATGAAGCAACTTGAATTCCAACTGATATTCTCATTTCATTTAAAAGCTTTGGTAATGAATGACAGCTTGAACTCTTCTGGACCCAATAGTGATTGTGGTCATGCTTTGGCTATTTAATTCAAATATAATGTCCATCTTTAAATTATAATTGAAATGTTGCTCAGATCAGACCTCCATTGCTGTAGCCTTGGGTTCAGCTCACTCCAGGTGCTCCTACTTCCCAAGGAGACAGAGTGGTATAACAAGCACTAACAGGGAGGAGGAGAAACAGACAGGCACCCCAACTTTTTCATGGCTGGAGACACCAGAATTTCCTTGACTCACCACCTCCCCTCTGCCAGTCACCCCACTGATGGGTGGCACAGTGGCTGAGTGGTTATCATTGCTGTCTCAGAGGGCAGGGACCCAGATTCAATTCGACCTTCGTGTGACTCTCTGTGTGGAGTTTGCACAATCTCTCTGTGTCTGCCTAGGTTTCCTCTGGATGCTTCCTTAGTCCGCGGATGTGCAGGTGTGGTGGAATGGCCATGCCAAATTGTCCCATAATGTCCAGGGATGTGCAGGCTAGGTGAATTAGCCATGGGAAATGCAGGATTACAGGAATTGGGTAGGTGAGAAGGTGGGTCTGGGTGGGATGGTTTTTAGAGGGTCATTGTGGACTCAATGGGCCAAATGGCCTGCTTCCACACTTTAGGGACCTATAATTCTAGGTGGCAGCTGAGGCAAAGGAGGCTTACCCCATACTTAAGGGATTCAATTAGGCCAGGGTCTCTGAATGTTCAATCATTGTATATAATGTGCACTTTATAGATATTCACTTGCACAGTGTCCACCGTAGTCTTACTATTTCATTGAGAGCTCATAAGTGAAAGAATGCGCAGGCAATGGCCACAGTGTTCCCTCCCTCAGTACTTCATGATATGGGGTGAGATTTTTAATCAATTTTGACATGTTCTGATACACTTCTTGGGAAGGTTGGAATTGAAGCTAGATCTCCTAGCCTAGTGTTAGGGACAGTATCACTGCATGACAAATATTGAAGTGCTGCTTAACATGGATTTGAAGGCAGATGGTTAGAATTCAGTAATCACTGGAATGCTGATTGCTGAAGTAGCCCCTCAGTTGACCTTGCATTCTAATCATCAACTCTACCCCTTTCAAAAAAAGACATGCCTTGCCCTTCCCCCACTATGTGCTACCTTGTTAATGTTGGAAGCTCATTACACAATTGATCTTTGAATCAATATGTCTTTGCTGCAGAGGGTTGTAGACTTCCCCTGTGACCCACAATATCCTTACATATTTGGCACCTTGCCTACTGTACGGCTTTTATCCATTGAGCTGTCACCTACCCAACTGTTTCAGCTGAGCTGCTTTATCTTATGATCAATGTTCCCATTTGACTGTGGGAGACAAGTATTATTGAGGTCTCATGCATTTGTTGATTCTGCACTCTCCCCAAATTTAGGTAGAAATGACCATGGCTTTCTTTGATCCCCCTTTGCAATCATGAGACCATAAAACTATGATATAAGAGCAGAATTAGGCCATTTGTCCCATCAAGTCTGCTCCGCCATTTGATTATCGCTGATATGTTTCTCAATCCCATTTTCCTGCCTTCTCCATGTAACCTTCGATCTCCTTACTCATCAAGAATCTATTTATTTCTGTCTTAAATGCACTCAATGACTTGGCCTCCAAAGCCTTCTGCGGCAATGAGTTCCACGGATTCCCCATCACCTGGCTGAAGAAATTCCTTCTCACCTCAGTCTAAAGGCTCCTCCCTTCACTCTGATGCTGTGCCTTTGGGTCCTGATCTCTCCTTTTGTTATTATTTGTTAGGTGTCACTGGGTGGCCAGCATTGATAGCGTATCCGTCTTTGCCCTTAAGAATGTGGTAGTGAGCTGCCTTCTTGAATTGCTGCAGTCCACTTGCTGTGGGTTGACGCACAATGCTGGTAGGGAGGGAATTCCAGGATTTTGACCCAACGACTGTGAAGGAGCAGTGGTATATTTCTAAGTCAGAGCTGTGAGTGGCTTGGAGGGGAATTTGCAAGGTGGTGGTGTTCCCAAGTACCTGCTGCCTTTATCCTTCTAGGTGAAAGTCATCGTGGGTTTGGAAGGTGTTATCTAAGGATATTTGATGAAATTCTGCAGTGCATCTTGTAGATAGTACACACTATTGCTACTGAGCACTGGTGGTGGAGGGATTGAATGTTTGTAGATGTGGTGCCAATCAAGTGGGTTGCTTTGTCCTGGATGGTGTCAAGCTTCTTGAATGTTGTTGGAGCTGCACCCATCCAAGCAAGTCAGCATTACCCTCCTGACATGTGCATTATAGATGGTGGATAGACTTTGGGGTGTCAGGAGGCGAGTTACTCGCCGCAGTATCCCTAGTCTCTGACATGCTTTTGTAGCCACTGAGTTTCTGTGGTGAGTCCAGTTGAATAACTGGACAATGGTAATCCCAGGGATGTTGACAGTGAGGGATTCAGTGATGGCAATACCATTGAATGTCATGGGGTGGTGGTTAGAGTGTCTCTTATTGGTGATAGTCATTGTCTGGCATTTGTGTGGTGTGAAGGTTACTTGCTACTTGTTGGCCCAAGCATGAATATTGTCCGATCTTGTTGCATTTGAGCACGGACTACTTCAGTATCTGTGGAGTCGCGAATGGTGCTGAACACTGTACAATCATCGACAAACACCCACACTTCTGACCTTATAACAGAAGGAAGGTCGTTGATGAAGCACCTGAAGATTGTTGGGCCTAGGACAGTACTTTGAGGGACTCCTGCAGGGATGTCCTGCAACTGAGATGACTGACCATCCACAACCACAACCATCTTCCTTTGTGCCAGGTATGATTCTAACTAGTGGAGTGTTTGCTCCTGATAGCCATTGATTCCAGTTTTGCCAGGGCTCCTTGATGCCATATGCAGTCAAATGTGGTCTTGATGTCAAGGACTGTCACTTTTACCTCACCTCTGAAATTCAGCTCTTTTGTCCATGTTTGAACCAAGACTGTAATGAGATCAGGAGCTGAGTGACCCTGGCGAAACCCAAACTGGGTGTCGCTGAGCAGGTTGTTGCTGAGCAGGTGCTGCTTGATAGCAGTGTTGATGACCCCTTCCATCACTTTTTTTTTCTTTTTTTAAAACCTTTGAAGGTTTTGTTTTTTTTCTCTCTTTTTTTCTTTTTTATTTCTTTTTCTCTTTTTTTTCTTTTTGTGCAGGTGTGAGACACAGTGGGAGACACAAGGTGCACGAATCTTTATTCAATTTCCACCACCAGGAAGATAGGAAAACACCCGAGTGCCCAGTGACAAGCACTGCCCTTCACATCAAAGGGCAATGCTGTGTGATCAAACAGTGAAGGGGAGGGTAGGGACTAAATCAAAATAGAGTTGGACAGGGAAATAATACACTCCACTCCCTGCGGCGCCCACCTCTCCCTGAACGACTCCAGGGTGTTGGTGGACACCGCGTGCTCCTTCTCCATGGACACCTGGGCTCTCTTCCATCACTTTACTGATGATGGAGAGTAGACTGATTGGCTGGTAATTGCCTGGGTTAGATTTGTCGTGCTTTTTGTGTACAGGACATACCTGCTAGTGGGGAAACATCTTTTCCACATCCACTCTATCCAGGTCTCTCAGCAATCTGTAAGCTTCAGTCAGATGCCCCCTCATCCTTCTAAACTCCATCGAATACAGACCCAGAGTCCTCAAACACTCCCCATATGATAAGCCATCCACTCCTCCTTTATTCTGCTCAATTCTATCCAACTACATTCAGTTGCTTCCAATGACAGTACCATTTCCTCAAGTAGTCATTACACCAGGTCAGTCTACACATGAACTTTCCGTAGCCTCAGTGCACTATAAACAAACCCTATAAATCGTCAGTTAATGTATAACCCACTCGCATAATAACTATGATCCATCCTCAGCACATGTTGCAGGACATCCCAGACTGATTATGGTTGATCCCCAAACTGAATTTACAAGATGCCCCTGACTACTAGATAAGGAAGGCCAGGAATGATTTTGAATGAGTTTCAGGACTGACCACTGCCCTGCCCCTGTTTTGAAATGGTACTGATGCCTAGACTTGAACTGAACCCACCATTTGATTGACCATGGCCAACCCCCAGATTAGAAATGGTCCAGCCCCAGAACCAGCTGGTGGTATTTCCTGATTGACAGGATTCCCCTCACCTGACTAAGCATGCCTCTCCTTACACATTCACACATTACCATGCCCTTCATATATATATATATATACACTGTGTTTATCACATTTGCTGCAGGCATTTGCACCACCTTGGCATGAAGCAGTAACACGTACTCTCTGTTTCACATTGATGCTTCACTGTTTTTTCCTGCCACAAGCTATTGCCTTGC
Organism: Chiloscyllium punctatum; assembly: GCF_047496795.1. Taxonomy (NCBI): domain Eukaryota; kingdom Metazoa; phylum Chordata; class Chondrichthyes; order Orectolobiformes; family Hemiscylliidae; genus Chiloscyllium; species Chiloscyllium punctatum. Next base: position 42,193,391 of record NC_092750.1, on the reverse strand, counting down.
CCTCTCACTTGGTGAACTCTCAGACACATTCTGTTGCCTGATTCTTTGCACTAAGCTGCCATTTTGAAGCAAAAGTCAGTACATTGCTGTTTTCCGGCAGGTTCTGTGATGGACCAGGGCCACATTGTGTCTTGGTTCCCTTCAACATACTTACTGCAGTTGTAGAGTGGAGCTTATGGCAAATGTGAAGGTAATGAGCTTGGACAATGTTTAGCTAGAGGCAGCCAAAGCAAAGAACTTGCCTGGACTGGAGGCTGAAAATCAAATCAAATCAAACACCTGCTTCATGCAGTCAATTTTCTAAAGCATTGAGTATTGCTATTGGGTAGAAATTAATTGCCAAATGTCAATTCTAGCAACTTGAGTAATTAATGAGGTGCAAATGAATACAGGTTGACTTCTCATCACCTAATGGCAAGCAAATTGACTGAGGAGAATGTCAGGAATCATAGAATGTGTCATGGTGTAGAAGATGGCTATTCAACCCATTGTGCCTGCACCAACTGGTTGAATGGACATCACTACCTAATGCCAATCTCCTGCTTTTTCCCTTTTCCTTGCATGCTTGTTTTTATTCAAATAATCATCCAATTCCCCCTTGAATTCCTCTTGAATTCATAATACCTTCCTGATTAATTAATTCCTCCCTCTCTAATGAGGGGGCATGCAAGGCGAGAGGAACTAATTCCTCAAGATTGTGTCGACTGTGAGAATTTTTGGCTGATTAGTTCATCATGCTAGCCATTATTCTCATCAGCTCATGAAGCAGATAACCTTGCACATGGTCTCAACCCAGAATCCAGGCCCATTTGTAGAGCTTTCTGAGAGTGTCAGTTAATTCACACTCTAGATCCATCTGCAGGCTTCAACAAACGAGTACTGTATACACAGATTACTGAACAGACTTACATAAACACAAATAGACCAATTAACTTATTAAAGACAAGTGTCACTTTCTCATAGTTAATTGCGTATGGGTAATAAAAGCTGGTCTTTCCTGTAATGTTCCTATCTGATGAATGGATGAATAATAAGTAAAATCTTTCTAAGTACTCTTTGAAAGACCACACTTAGAAAGACTACACTTTCCAAGTATGCCTTATGAGTGAAGAACTTTGGGATGTCCTAAGGACGTTAAGGACTGCAATAAAAATGCAGTTTTTAAATTTTATTTTAATTGGATACAGCAGTGTCAATTATGTCTGATGTTTGAACCTTCAACATTAAGTATTATGCATTGGAATGTGCATATGTCAAAAATACTGGTGTTTCTGCTATTTCCTCTCATGTTCCATGGTTAATGTTAGACCTTGTTTCCAGCTAGGTGCTTGTGGCTTACAAATTGTGGAGATAGGCTTAATGTGAGGTGTCAAATGTAGGTAATATTATCACAGTGATCTTAATATCTGACAATTTTATTTACAGCTGCTTCCTATCATTTATAATATTTTATTTGACTGAAAGGCCAGCTTCAAATATGATTACCATCCTCAAAAAATATTCAAATTAGCATCAAGAAGGGGATAGTTTTTTGCTATCTTTTTACAGCTACTTTCCAATGCAGCAAAAACAAACCACTAATTAAAGAGTAACCGCTCCCATGATTCATCACCCATCTCACCTCCATTCATTTCACTTCTGAAAAAAAAGTGTAGGGATCAAATTCAAATTAATTTTAAAAATTAAAGCCATTTCACCCAGCAAGACCAATTGTATAATCCTTCTGGGATTAATGAACTAGCTCAAATGCATCTTCAGTGGACTGCAAATTTTGAGGTTTTACTCATTTTTAATAGGCAGTTCACAGAACTACTGAGTATTAATTCAGATTTTATTCTATCCGTGCTTTAATACCTAAGTAATGATGTCTCCAGTGCAAATAATCAATGTTTTTAATTCAGTTACAGGGAGGTGGTATGAATACAACAGTAAAACAGGAGCAAGGAAGTGGAAGGAAGCAAATGAGTTACAGGAGGCAAACATGAACATTGAGACAGAAAAAGCTGAGCCTACAAAACCTCAGTCACCAAAAAAACTGAATGATTTCAAGAAATAAGAAAGGAACATTTTAAATAGATGTGTACCTTTTTAGTTAGTCAATATTTGTTCAATTGTACAATCTGCACAATTCTGTTGAACAATGTATAATTGGAATTAGAAGTACATATTACATTTTGTTCAATGATATATTTTTAATTAAAGGAAAGATGGATTTTGAAATGTGATTATCATTAGATTTATCTGTGATCTATAGCCAATGAATGCATAGAGTGCATAAAACTTTAATCTTCAATCCACAAAATACTTTATGATAATACACTAAACACATTAGAATTTCATGGGAATGTAAAAGACCGCTTTGAATTAATCACAAAGTTAATATTTAAAATGTTTTTAAGGAGGAAAATAATGAAAGTTTAATGAATAAATAATAAAAACAATTTAATTGCCTCGATTAAACTCAATTACAGTATGAGTCATTTATAAAACTTGTGCTTTTGTTGGATCCACTATTAACCATTCAAATTCCTTTCCTTTTTACCAAAGATTGTGGTCGAAATTTTACTTAAATGTGTTCTTTGGAGCGGTGCCTTTGGAACGCAATATTTCATATCCCAAAAAATCAATTCAATTGGACTCAGATTGTAAGTTCGTTCACAGAGCTGGTAGATTTGTTCTCAGATGTTTTGTCACCATGCTAGGTAACATCATCAGTGAGCCTCTGGTGAAGTGTTGAGGTTCTGCCCTGTTGTGATTTTGTCTGAGTGGTTTGTTGTGGTAGGTGATATTTCCAATTCTGTTTCTGAGAGGTTGGTAAATGGGGTTCAAATTGATGTGTTTGTTGATGGAAGTCCGGTTTGAATGTCAGGCCTAGAGGAGTTCCCTTGCGTGCCTTAGTTTAGCCTGTCCTAGGATGGATGTATTGTCCTGGTTGAACTGATGTCCCTCTTCGTCTGTCTGTATGGTACTAGTGATAGTTGGTCATGTCTTTTGGTGGTTAATTGGTGGTCATGTCTCCTGGTGGCTAGCTTCCTGCCCATTTGCCCAATGTAAGTTGTGTTGCAGTCCCTGCGGCTACTTTGTATATGACATTCATTCTGCTGGTTGATGGTATGCGGTCCTTTTAATTTATCAGGAGCTGTTTCAGTGTGATGGTAGGTTTGTGGGCGACCATGATGTCTAGGGGCTGGAGTAGTCTGGTTGTCATCTCTGAGATGTCTTTGATGTTTGGTAGTGTGGCTAGAGTCTCTGGGCGTGCTGTGACTTCTTGTTTAGGTCTGTTGTGCAGGAATCGGTGGACTGTGCTTACCGGGTGCCCATTGTGCCTGAATACGTTGTACAAATGTTTTTCCTCAGCTTGTTGTAGCTCCTAGGTGCTGCAGCGTGTTATAGCTCATTTAAATAATGTCCCAATGCAGCTCTGTTTGTGGGTGTTGGGATGCTTGCTCCTGTAGTTGAGTATCTGGTCAGTGTGTGTGGCTTTCCTGTGGACGCTGGTCTGCAGCTCTCCATTGGCTTTTTGTTCTACTGTGACATCTAGGAAGGGAAGTCTGTTACAAAGAAAAGACTACACTAAAAGAATAACTGGCCAAGCTTACACACAGCAATAATCTGGACAATTCAGAGACATGGATAAAGAACCTGTCTGCCTGACCACTCATATACACGGACAAAGCCGTCCTCATACGAGGGATGAATGTCAACCACAAGGACGCAGTCAAAGAGGACTCCCTAGCATCACTGGAATCCACCCTGAAGGCAACAGACATACAGAAGAAATCCAGCAGGTCATCAGACAGACAATAGCACCAACACTAACGAAAAAGAAAGAAGGGAACACCCTCAACACACTGTAAAGTTCTGGAAGGACTCAGAAAAGATAGAAATATCGTAAGCCTACCAGCAGAAAACGACGCATGACCATCATTCCGAACAGAACACAATACATTGAAAAAGCAAATACACTACTCACAGATACCAGTACCTACCAAGAGGTGGCGATGGACCTGACTCCACAGTTAGAAAACTGCATGACAGCCACTCTGAGGAAACTGCACAAGACAAGTGAAATTAACAAGACAGACCTCCAAAGAATGAAACCTGAAGGATCCAACACACCCTGGTTGTACAGATTGCCAAAGGTATATAAACAAGGGGCCCCTGTCAGACCCATCGTCTCACTTCTCAATACACCGACATACAGAATAACAAAGGAACTACAACGTAAACTGAAACACCTAGTAGAAATTCAACCCACTCCACCCAGGAATTTGTTAACATCATCAAAGACACCAAGGTAGAGGATGATGAGGTCATGGTTTCATCTGAAGTGACGGCCCTATTTACATAAATAGGCATCACCTTTACCAAAGAAACACTGGCCTCACTGCTAGATGAACCAAGGACACAAACGCCTGACAGCACCAACTCCATTAGCATGGCCAGTATCCTCAAACTAGTGCCTCACAGCCCACTTCACCTTCAATGACAAGATCTACAAACAAATCAATGGAGCGCCTGTGAGATCACCAATATCAGGACTCTTAGCAGAAGCAGTTATATAGAGGTTGGAACGAACAGCCCTTTCTGTGATCCAGCCTAAGCTTTGGGTCTGCTAAGTGGATGACACCTTTGTCGTCGCGAAACACAACCAATTAGAATAAACTCACAAACACATAAGCAACATCCTTACCGGCATAAAATTCACCAAAGAGAAAGAGAGCAACAGCAGACTACCCTTCTGAGATGTCACAGTAGAATGAAAAGCCAATGGAGAGCTGCAGACCAGCATCTACAGGAAAGCCGCACACAAACCAGATACTCAACTACAGGAGCAAGCATCCCAACACCCACAAATGGAACTGCATCAGGACATTATTTAAATGAACCACAACACACTGCAGCACCCAGGAACAACAACAAGCCGAGGAAAAACACCTGTACAACTTACTCAGGAACAACAGGTACCCGATAAGCACAGTCCACCAATTCCTGCACAACAGACCTAAACCAGAAGACACAACATGCCCAGAGACTGTAGCCACCATGCCATACATTAAAGACATTTTGGAGATGGCGACCAGACTATTCCAGCCCCTAGGCATCATGGTAACCCACAAACCTACCACCACACTGACACAGCTCCTGATGAATTTAAAGAACCCCATATCAACAACCAGCAGAACGGACATCATATACAAAATACCCTGCAAGAACTGCAACAAACATTACATTAGACAAATGGGCAGGAAGCTAGCCACCAGGATACATGAGCACCAATCAGCCACCAAAAAATATGACCAATTAGTATCCGCACAAATGAAGAGGGACTCTAGTTCAACCAGGACAATGCATCCATCCTGGGATAGGCTAAACAAAGACATGCACAGGAATTCGTAATGGCCTGGCATTCAGACCAGAACTCCATTAACAAACATATGGATTTGGACCCCATTTACCGACCTCTCTGAAACAGAATTTGGGCGGCACAGTGGCACAGTGGTTAGCAGTGCTGCCTCACAGTGCCAGAGAGCCGGGTTCAATTCCTGCCCCAGGCAACTGAATGCGTGGAGTTTGCACATTCTCCTCGTGTCTGCATGGGTTTCGTCCGGGTGCTTCGGTTTCCTCCCACAGTCCAAAAATGTGCAGATTAGGTGAATTGGCCATGATAAATTGTCCGTAGTGTTGGGTGTAGGGGAATGGGTCTAGGTGGGTTGATCTTTGGAGGGTCAGTGTGAACTTGGTGGGCCGAAGGGCCTGTTTCCACACTATAAGTAATCTAAAAAAAAAGAATTGGAAATATCATCTACCACAACAAACCGAGACAGATAAAACCCAATGGCGCAGAACATCAACGCTCCACCAGAGGCTCACTGATAATTTTACCTAACATGGTGACAAAACATCTGAGAACAAATCTACCAGCTCACCAAGCAAATTTACAACCTGAGCTACAAGTCTTCTCCAAAATCTCAATTAGAATACTTTGTTCCAAGGTGACTTTCTGTCCTATAGGTTTTGACTAAATATTGTGAGGAAAAAACAAAAACATGGCTCTGGACTAATTCTGCAACCAACTGTCTCAGCTGAGAATAATAAACACAGAAATTGCATTTGCATCATGGGGTAGATTGCTGACTGCCATCTTCCTTTATACTAAGTATGACTCCAACCATGCAGACTTTCCTCCTGATTCTCATTGACTTCAATTTGTTCTGGACTTCTTGATATCAGACTCAATCAAATGATGCCTTGAAAGCAGGGCGATCACTGTCTATGAATGTTGGGCTTAGAAGTACTCATTGCTGCAATTTACAGATGCACAAACTACCATTCTGTTCATGCTGCCTGGACTTTCTGTTTATAATGTGAAAATACCAACAGTTGTACAGCTTTGCAGCTTCGTCACTCCCGCCAGCCTGCTCTCCTTCAACTAACTCTATCCGCAATGAAGACTTCTCAGAAGTTGGTAATAGCATCACCATTGGAGGAAGATCAGCATAGAATGGAGCAAATGATTGTTGGATAAGGACTGATGTCAATCCTCGTGGAACATTCGGCCAATTCGAGGGAATATTGAGGACAGTTATGTGAGGATTTGTTCACAAGAACTTAAGAAGGGTACATTTCACTAAGTGAGCAATAAGGCAGCTCTGTCACATGCTGTAAAAGGACCTGTCATCTACCTGCATTGATCTTCTGCAACTTTTATAGCACATGCTTATCTTAGATATGAATGGTATGTTTCTGTAATTTGCAATATGTGAAAAAATATTAAGGAATTTGTCATCTTTGGCATCCCCACAAGGATGTAGAAAGATAGAACCATTCTCATCACAAATATTTGCATTTTTATTTGTTCAGTTGTGGGATGTGGGCATCGCTGTCTGGGCCAGCATTTGTTGCCTGTCTGTAGTTGGCCTTCAGAAGGTGGTAATGAGCTGCCTTCTTGAACCACTGCAGTCCATGTGCTGTAGATAGGCCCACAATGCCATTACAGGGTGAGTTGTAGGATTGTGACCCAGCGACAGTGAAGAACCATGATATATTTCCAAGTCAGGATGGAGAGTGGCTTGGAGGGGAATTTGAAGGTGGTGGTGTTCCCATATATCTGTTGCATTTGTCCTTTTAGATTGAAGTGGTAATGGATTTGGAAGGTGCTATCTGAGTACCTTTGGTGACTTTCCATGGTGTATTTTGTACATAGTACACAATGCTGCTACTGAGCATTGATGGTGGAGGGAATGGATATATGTGGATGCAAAGCCAATCAAGCGGGTTGCTTTGTCCTGGAGGGTGTCAAGATTCTTGAGGGTTGTTGGAGCTGCACTCATCCAGGCAAGAGAAGAGTATTCCATCACACTTGCTACTTGTGCCATGTTGACAGGCTTTGGGATTCTGGAGGTACATTACTTGCCACAGTATTCCTTGCCTCTGACCTGCTTTTTTAGCCACTGTTTTTATGAGGCGAGTCTAGTTGAATTTTTGGTCAATAGTAACTACCAGAATGTTGAGAGTGGGAGACTCAGTGATGGTAGCGCCGTTGAACATCAAGGGCAGTGGTTGGATTAACTCCTTTTGGCGATAGTCATAGCATGGGATTTGTATGGTGTGAATGTTACTTGCTGCTTGTCAGCTCAAGCTTGGATATTGTCCAGATCTTGCTGCATTTGAACATGGACTGCTTCAGTGTCTGAGGAGATGTTGAATGGTGCTGAACATAGTGCAATCATCAGCGAACATCCCCACTTCTGATCTTATGATAGAAGGAAGGTGATGAAGCATCTGAAGGTGGTAGGGCCTACAATGCCACACTGAGGACCTCCTGCAGAGATGTCCTTGAGCTGAGATGATTGACCTCTAACAACCACAATCATCCTCATATGTGTCAGATATGACTCCAATCACTACAGAGTTTGCCCCTGATACCCATTGATTCCAGTTTTGCTAGGACTCCCTGATGCCACACCTGGTCAAATGCAGCCTTGACGTCAATGGCTGTCACTCTCACCTCACCTCTGGAATTCAGCTCTTTTGTCCATATTTGGACCATGGCTGTAATGAGGTCAGGAGCTGAGGTCAGGTTATTGCTAAGCAGGTGCTACTTGAGAGCACTGTTTATGATACCTTCCATCATTTTAATGATGATCGATACGAGCCTGTTACGACATGGGGTAAACTCCTCTGCTAATTTAAACCTGACACACAGAGAAGCTCACCTTGTGCTGTAATCTGTTAAAATTCAAGAGGCAAAGAACTATCCCAGAGGCCACTGTTTAAAGTAAAACTTAACAACTTTATTCTTTAAGTCCAACAGAGACTATTAAAACAACAACTAGTTGCAGCTTCTTTCCCTTAAACCTATCTTTTATCTCCCACTCTACAATACTGTTCTGGTAAAAAGTCCTGATTTGGATTTACAAAACAAAATTATCACATTTCAAAACCCAGTTAACTTTGTCAATTCTCCTTTGTAGATTTTCATTTGTAGATTTTCTCTAGATCGGTTTCCATATTCTGCTACAGAAATTTCTTATAGGCAGGTACCTTTCAGAGAGCTCTTCAGCTAGCAGTCTATATGTGTGGATATCCTTGGCAGTTCTTCCCCCAACTATTCAAAATGTCTGGTTTTATACCCCAAAGCATCGAAACGTTTCATTGTTTTTAATATTATCAAAATACTAAATTCAAATTTGATTGGATTTTGGTATCTTGGGGCATAATTTAAACAGATTGGCCGAATTTGAATTTGTTTTTGTTTCATGGAAGCTCAGCTGCAGCTATTTGTTACAACCAAGTGTTACATTCTTACTTTGTTCAGGACTCTGTGCTTTGTCAGTCCTTGCTAGCTTTTCAACTCTCTTAAAGGTACAGTACACACCTATACCTTCATAACATAGACTGATGGAGTGTAATTGGCTGGCTTGGATTTGTCCTGCTTTTTAAGTCCAGGCCATATCTGGGCAATTTTCTGCATTGCTGGGCAGATACCAGTGTTTAACTGTATTGGAACAGCTTGGCTCGGGGAGTGGCATGTTCTGGAGCACAAGTCTTCAGTTCTAGTGCCAGAATGTTGTCAGGGTCTGTAGCCTTTTCAGTATCGAGTGTCTCCAACAATTTCTTGATATCACATAGAGTGAATCGAATTGACTAAAGACTTGCATCTGTAGTGCTGGGGATCAGCAGAGGAATCCAAGATAGATCATCCACTAGACGTTTCTGCCTGAAGATTGCTGTGAAATCTTCAGCTTTTTCTTTTGCACTGAAGTGCAAGACTCTTCCATCATTGAGGATAGAGATATTTGTGGAGCCTCCTCCTCTATTGAGTAGTTAATTGTCCACCACCATTCATGACTGGATGTGGCAGTACTGCAGAGCTTAGATCTGATCCATTGGTGTGGGATCGCTTAGCTCTGTCTATCACTTGCTGTTCATGCTGTTTGGCATGTGAGTAGCTCTGTTTGGTGGCTTCACCAGGTTGATACCTCATCTTTCAGGTATACCAGCTGCTGCTCCTGGCATGCCCTCCTGCATGTTCCATTGAAGTAGGGTCGATCCCTTGGCTTGATGTTAATTGTTGACTGAAGGATATGCCAGACCATGAGGTTACAGATTGTGCTGAAATACAATTCTGCTGCTGTTGATGATCAAAAGCACCTTATGGATGCCCAGTCCAACATTGTCAGATGTTGTCAAAGTCTTTCCCATTTAACATGGTGATAGTGCCACACAACACAATGGAGATTATTTTCAATGAGAAGACGGGACTTTGTCTCAACAAGGATTGTGCCGTGGCCACTCTTAGCGATACTATCATAGACAGATGAATCTGCAATCAGCAGATTAGTAGGCATGAGGTCAAATATGTTTTTCCATCTTGTTGGTTCCCTCACTACCAACTACCTCAAGTGGTAGTGCTGCTGCTAAGCCACTCTTTGTGGTGGGCATTGAAATCCCCTAAGCAGAGTACATTTTGCATCCTTGCTTTTTGCAAGTATTGTTCAATGTAGAGGAGCACTGATTCATCAGCCAAGGGAGAACAGCGCGTGGGAATCAGCAGGAGATTTCTTTGCCCAAGTTTAAACTGAAGCCATAAGGCTTTGTGCGGTCCAGAGTCGATGTTGAGAATTCTCACTGAGCAACTCCCTCTGTGCTGCCACCACTGAAGGTCTGTCCTGCTGATGGCCAGGATATATCCAGAGATGGTGGTGGTGGTGGCTGGGACATTGTCTTAAGGTATAATTCCATGATTATGACTATGTCAGGCTGTTGCTTGACTAGTCTGTGAGAAGACTATTGGCACTAGCTCCCAGATGCTAATAAGGAGGACTTTGCAGGGTTGACAGGAGTTTTTCTGCTGCTGTCTTTTCTGGTGCCCAGGTCAATGCCAGGTCTTTGCGGCTTTGTAGAGATTGATAAAACTGGCTTGCTAGGTCATTTCAGAGGGCAACTACATTACTATGGATCTGGAGTCAAATGTAAGCCAGACCATGTGAGTAGAGCAGATTTCTTTCCTTGAAGGACATTGATGAACCAGATGGGTTTTTCTGACAACTGACAATGGTTTCATTGTCATCAGTAGATTCTTAATTTCAGATTTCTTTTCATTGAATTCAAATTCCACCATCTGCCAGCTCCTCAGAACATTGGCTGAAGGGCTTTTGCCCGAAACGTCGATTTTACTGCTCTTTGGATGCTGTCTGACCTGCTGCGCTTTTCCAGCACCACTCTAATTTAGTTCTGGATTAATAGTCTAGCATCAATACCACTCAGCCATTGGTTCCCCTGAACATTATTTTGAACATTAGGATGTGGCTATAGAAAAAACAATTCAAATGACTATGGTAGGAATAGGTCCAGTCAAGGATAGTTGTGGGAAGTTGTGTGTGGAGGCTGAAGAGATTAGGGAGACACTGAATGAATACTTTTCATCAGTATTCACTCAGGAACAGGACATTGTTGCCGATGTGAATACTGAGTCACAATTAATTAGAATGGACAGCTTTGAGGTATGTAGGGAAGAGGTGTTGGAAATTCTGGAAAGGATGAAAATAGATAAGTCCCCTGGGCCTGATGGCATTTATCCTAGGATTCTCTGGGAAGCAAGGGAGGAGCTTGCAGAGCCATTGGCCTTGATTTTTATGTCCTCGTTGTCTACAGGAATAGTGCCAGAGATGAGGATAGCAAATGTGGTTCCCTTGTTCAAGAAGGGGAATAGGGATAACCCTAGTAACTATAGGCTGGTGAGCCTCACTTCTGTTGTGGGCAAAGTCTTAGAGAGAATTGTAAGGGATAGGATTTATAAACATCTGGATAGGAATAATGTGATCAAGGATAGTCAGCATGGTTTTGTGAAGGGCAGATCGTGCCTCACAAACCTTATTGAATTCTTTGAGAAGGTGACTAAGGAGGTGGACGAGGGTAAAGCGGTAGATGTGGTGTATATGGATTTTAGTAAGGCGTTTGATAAGATTCCCCATGGTAGGCTACTGCAAAAAATACGGAGGTATGGCATTGAGGGTGAGTTGGAGGCTTGGATTAGGAATTGGCTGGCTGGAAGAAGACAGAGGGTAGTAGTTGATGGTAAAGGTTCATCTTGGAGTGCAGTTACTAGTGGTGTTCTGCAAGGATCTGTTTTGGGACGATTGCTGTTTGTCATTTTTATAAATGACCTGGAGGAGGGGGTAGAAGGTTGGGTGAGCAAGTTTGCGGATGATACGAAAGGCGATGGAGTTGTTGACAGTGAGGAAGGATGTGTCAGGTTACAGTGGGATATAGATATGCTGCAGAGCTGGGCAGAAAGGTGGAAAATGGAGTTCAATGTGAGTAAGTGTGAGGTGATTCACTTTGGTATGAGTAACAAAAAGATGGGATACTGGGCTAATGGTCGGATACTTGGTAGTGTGGATGAGCAGAGGGATCTTGGTGTCCATGTACACAGATCTCTGAAAGTTGCCACCCAGGTAAATAGTGCGGTGAAGAAGGCATATGGCGTACTGGCTTTTATTGGTAGAGGAATTGAGTTCCGGAGTCCTGAGGTCATGTTGCAGTTGTATAAGACTTTGGTGCAGCCGCATCTGGAGTATTGTGTGCAGTTTTGGTCGCCATACTATAGGAAGGATATGGAGGCACTGGAACGGGTGCAGAGGAGGTTTACCAGGATGTTGCCTGGTATGGTAGGAAGATCATATAAGGAAAGGCTGAGGCACTTGGGGCTGTTTTCATTGGAGAAAAGAAGGTTTAGGGGTGACTTGATAAAGGTGTACAAGATGATTAGGGGGTTAGATAGGGTTGACCATGAGAACCTTTTTCCGCGTATGGAGTCAGCTATTACGAGGGGTAATAACTTTAAATTAAGGGGTGGTAGGTATAGGACAGATGTTAGGGGTAGAATCTTTACTCAGCGAGTTGTGAGTTCATGGAATGCCCTGCCAGTTGCAGTGGTGGACTCTCCCTCTTTATGGGCATTTAAATGGGCATTGATAGGCATATGGAGGATAGTGGGCTAGTGTAGGTTAGGTGGGCTTGGATCGGCGCAACATCGAGGGCCAAAGGGCCTGTACTGTGCTGTATTGTTCTATGTTCTATGAGAGAAAACATGTAAAAATCTGTGAACAATTGCAGTAATATAAACCTTGAACTGTAAGTTATCAGGTTTTATTGTCGAGTGCATTCTCTGATGCGATACAGTTATTGATCTTCAGTTTTTAAAAGCTGTGCTTTAGCAGGTTTCACAGCTCTTTTTATATTTAGTTTGTTAAATTCTTGACAATAATTATATAGCACATCTCTTTAAACTTGAGTCACTGAGATAAATACTATTATAAATACAAAGCAAATCTTCTTAGCCAGCCCTTCAAAACATGGGATGATTATCATCCACTCTGAGGTTGCAGGCCTGAAGTGACTAAACAGCCTACCACAGGGCCTGTACAACATACCATAAATCTGCACAGTATACCACAGGATGTGTACAGTATACACAGGATCTGCTCACTATACTACAGGGTCTGTACAGTATACGCAGGATCTGTACAGCCTGCTACAAGGTCTGTACAGTATACAACAGGATCTGTACAGTATACCACGGGACCTGTATAGGGGAAAGTGAGGGCTGCAGATGCTGGAGGTCAGTCAAAAAGTGTGGTGCTAGAAAAGCACAGCTGGTCAGGCAGCATCTGAGGAGCAGGAGAGTTGACATTTTGAGCATAAGGTCTTAATCAGGAATGTGGAGGAGGGCAAGGGGGTTGAGAGATAAAGAGGTGGGAGGTGAGGCTGGAGGGAAGGGAACTGGGAATGTGATATGTAAATTAAGGCTGGGGATAATGATGATAGATCGGAGTGGAAAGTGGAGCAGATAGGTGGGAAGAAAGATGGACAGGTAGAACAGTTCAAGAGGGTGGTGCTGATTTGGAGAGTTGGATCTAGGATAAGTTGGGGGAGGGGTGATGAGGAAACTGGTGAAATTGACATTGCAGAAGATGGACTGTTCCATGTACCTGACGAAGAGGCAGGCATAGCTGGGACCCATGTCGAAGATGAAGCATTCTTCCACCAATTGTTAGGTGACTTGGATTGGATGGTGGAGGAGGCCCTGGGCTTGAATGTCCTTGGTGGAGTGGGAGGAGGAGTTCAAGTGGTCAGCCACAGGGCTGTGGGTTTGTTGAGTGCATATGTCCCGGAGATGTTCTCTGAAACGTTCCGCAAGTTGCCATCCTGTCTCCCCAAAGTAGAGGAGACCACATCAAGAGCAATGGAAACTGTCAGATGTGGAAGGATCCTTTGGGGCATTGGATGGAGGTGAGCAGGGAGGTGTGAGCACAGGTTTTACACTTCTTATGGTGGCAAGGGATGATGCCGGGAGTGGAGGGTGGGTTGGTGGGGGCCATGGACCTAACGAGGGAATCGCGGAGGGAATAGTCCCTGCGGAATGCAGATAGGAGTGGGGAGGGAAATATATCTCTAGTGTTGGGGCCTGACTGTAAGTGGCAGAGGTGATGGAGGATGATACATTGTATCCCGAGGTTGGTGGGCTGTAAGGTGAGGACCAGGGGTGTTCTGTCCTTGTTGCGGTTGGAGGGGTGGTGTTCAAGGACGGAGGTACAAGAAGTGGAGGAGATGTGCTAGAGGGCATTGTTGACCACGTGGGAGGGAAAAATGAGGTCCTTGAAGTAGGAGGCCATCTGGGATGTTCCGGAGTCGAATTGGTCTTCCTGGGAAAAGATGCGGCAGATGCGGAGAAATTGAGAGTAAGGAATAGCATTTTTGCAGGAATGGGTGTGGGAGGAGGTGTAGTCCAGGTAACTGTTGGGAGTCAGTAGGTTTGAAGTAGATGTCTGTGTTGAGTCGGTCACTGGAAATAGAGGTGGAGAGGTCCAGGAAGGGGAGGGGGATGTCCAAGATGGTCCAGAGGCACTTGAGGTCAGGGTGGAAGGTTTTTGTGAAGTTGACGAGCTGTTCAACAAGGTAGTACTGATACAGTCATCGATGTAGTGGAGGAAAAGGTGGGGAATGGTGCCAGTGTAGCTGCGGAAGATAGACTGTTCCACATATCCGACAAAAAGTCAGGCATGCACTTCCCCATGGCTACCTCTTTGTTCGAAAGGAAGTGGGAGGATTTGAAGGAGAAATTGTTGACAGTGAAGACCAATTCAGCCAAATGAATGAGAATGTTGGTGTAAGGGTACTGGAAGAGAAAACGGAGGGCTTGGAAGCCTTCATCATGACGGTTGGATGTGCACAGGAACTGGATGTCCATGGTGAAGGTGAGGCATTGGAGCCCTGGCAACCAAAAGTCATGGAGGAGGTGGAAGGCATGAGCTACAAATGTATGTGGGGAGTTCCTGGACCAAGGGAGATAGGATGGTGTCAAGGTATGCTGAGGTAGGTTCGTTGGGGTAGGAGCTGGCGGAGACGATGGGTCGACTGGGGCAACCAAATAACCCCACCATCCTGTGGCTGAACACTTCAACTCGCCCTCCCACTCTGCCAAGGACATACAAATCCTGGGCCTCCTCCACCACCAAATCCTAGCCACCTGATGACTGAAGGAAGAACACCTCATCTTCTGCCTTGGGACCCTCCAAGCACACGGAACAATGTCGATTGCACCAGTTTCCTCATCTTCCCTCCCTCCTAACTTATCCCAGATCCAACCCTCCAATTTGGCACCACCCTCTTAAATTGTCCAACTGTCTGTCTTCCTTCCCACCTATCTACTTCACCCTCTACTCTGACCTATCACCAACACCATTGTGGTTCTGTTCGCCGAGCTAGGAATTTGTGTTGCAGACATTTCGTCCCCTGTCTAGGTGACATCCTCAGTGCTTGGGAGCCTCCTGTAAAGCGCTTCTGTGATGTTTCCTCCAGCATTTATAGTGGTTTGACTCTGCCGCTTCCGGTTGTCAGTTCCAGTTGTCCGTTGCAGTGGCCGGTATATTGGGTCCAGGTCGATGTGCTTATTAATTGAATCTGTGGATGAGTGCCATGCCTCTAGGAATTCCCTGGCTGTTCTCTGTACAGCCAGGGAATTCCTAGAGGCATGTCACTCATCCATAGAGTCAATCAATAAGCACATCGACCTGGACCCAATATACCGGCCACTGCAATGGACAGCTGGAACTGACAACCGGAAGCGGCAGATTCAAACCACTACAAATGGCAGAGGGAAGATCACAGAAGCGCTTCACAGGAGGCTCCCAAACAATGAGGATGTCACCTAGACAGGGGACGAAACGTCTGCAACACAAATTCCCAGCTCGGCGATCAGAACCACAACAACGAGCACCCGAGCTACAAATTTTCTCACAAACTTTATCACCAACACCTCCACCTTCATCTACCTATTGCATTCCCAGCTACCTTCCCCACAGCCCCACCCGGTCCCACTTATCTCTCAGCCGCCTTGGATACCCCCATCCAACATTTCTGATGAAGAGCTTATGCTAGAAATGTTGTCTGTCCTGCTCCTCAGATGCTGCCTGACCAGCTGTACTTTTCCAGCCACATTTTTTGACATATGGTCTGTACAGTATATCACAGGGTCTACACAGTATACCACAGGGTCTGTACAGCATACTGCAGGATTTGCACAGTATACCACAGGAACTGTACAGTATACCAAAGGAACTGCACAGTATACCACAGGGTTTGTACAACTTACCACAGGGTGTGTACAGTTATACCACAGGATCTGTACAGCCCACCTCAGAATCTGTACAGCATACCACAGGGTCTGTACAGTATACCACAGGATCTGTGCAGCCCACCACAGGGTCTGTACATATACCACAGAGCCTGTACAGTGTACCACAGCATCTGTACAGCATACCGCTGGGTCTGTGCAGTATACCACAGGGTCTTTACAGCATAACACAGGATCTGCACAGTATAGCACAGGATCTGGACAGTATACCACAGGATCTGCACAGTATATCATAGGATCTGGACAGTATACCACAGGATCTGTACAGTATATCACAGGAACTATACAGTATACTACAGGATCTGTGCAATACACCACAGGATTATAGAATTGTAGAATCCCTACAATGTGGAAACAGGCTCTTTGGCCCAACAAGTCTACACCCACCCTCCGGAGAGTAACCCACCCAGACCCATTCCCCTTTCATTCTACATTTATCCTGACTAATGCACCTAACCCACACATCCTTGAACATCTAACATCCCTGCACATTTTTTTACCTGGAAGAAACCTACGAAGATACGGGGGCAGCATGGTGGCTCAGTGGTTAACACTGCTGCCTCATAGCACCAGGGACCCAGGATCGATTCCCAATTTGATGACTGTCTGTGTGGAGTTGGCACATTCTCCCTGTGTGTGCGTGGGTTTCCTCCAAGTGCTCTGGTTTCCTCCCACAGTCCAAAGATGTGCCGGCCATGTGAATTGGCCCATGCTAAATAGCCCATAGTGTTAGGTGTATTAGTCATGGGTACATGGAGAGGGATGGGTCTAGGTGGGTTACTCTTCGGAGGGTTGGTGTGGACTTGTGGGGCTGAAGGGCCTGTTTCCATATTGTAGGGAATCAAATCTAATCTAAACACTTGGCTTGGCCAGTTCATCTAACCTGCACATCTTTGGACTCAGAGGAACCCCAGGCAGACACGGGGAGAATGTGCAAACTCCACACAGACAGTCGCCCGAGGCTGGAATCAACCCGCGAACCCCTGGCACTGTGAGGCAGCAGTGCTAACAACTGTGCTGCCCCCTGCACAGGATCCGAACAGCCTACCATAGGGTCTGTACAGCATACCACAGGGTCTGTTCAGTATACCATAGGGTCTGTTCAGCATACCACAGGGTCTGCACAGTGTGCAATAGGGTCTATACAGTATATCACAGGATTTGCACAGCATACCCCAGGGTCTGTACAGTATACCACAAGATATGTACAGCCTAATGGAGCATCTGTACAGCCTACCACCAGATCTGTGCAAATTAACACAGTATTGTACAACATGCCACAGGTAGCATGTGGCTTTTGAAGGGGCAGGTGACAAGTGTGCGTTTCTGAATGCTCCTTCTACTGTTTGCGATTAATCTGTGCCTAAGGCTATCTCTGCTAGAGACAGTTGGCAACCTTGTGGAGGATGCTTCTTGTCCAATTTAGCTGGGCTTTAGTAAGAGATTCCTGTGGGTATGTGGGGATATTACATTCTTTCATGGAGGCCTTCAGGATGTCATTCAAGCAATTTATTTGTCCTTGGTAACTACTTGCTGTGATGGAGTAGAGAGCTTGTTTTGGAAGTCTTGTGTCATGAGGACACTGTGACTTGCTCAATGGAACTGATTAACCACAATGGTAGATGTTGACCTGAGGGAGAACAAAGATATTGGAGCTTCCAAAATATAAAAATTGATCCATTTTGTCCAGTGGCTTGCTGTGGAGTTTAATAATTGAGGACAGTCATGCACAGCAGGAGCAGATTGGCAAAGTGCCTTTTGTCTTATGTTCTTATTCATTCTTATTTTGGAAGGGTGTCTACAGCTACTGGGAGGAGACATTTAAGTTCATGAGCGGTGAGGATACCTGGCCAGTTAGAATAGTGGTGGGGTATGGGAGTGCTGTAGAGAGTGGGTGTGGAGAGAGAGAGAGAGAGAGGATAAGGAGGAGATTGGGTAGGATGGAGAGGCCCAGAGACCAGACCTGGAAATGTGACTTCAGGAAAAGCAAGTGGCATCTGCAAGGTGAGGGGGGATGTAAGTGACATTTTGTGGAGCATACTGCCTGCTGCTGTGACAGCATTGAGTCTTAGTGATCTAACAGGGGCTCATTGATACAGAGCATCCTCTCCACAACAAGTCTGTGTCCAAGCAATGGAACGTGGACTCTAATCATCTCGACTCTCTGCCATTGGACAATTGCCTTGCTCAACCAGGATTGTGTGGAATCTGAATCAGTCTCACACTTCAGGCTTACCCACCCAAAAATATATGAATTTCTGTTAGAGTCCCAGTGGAGATGAATTTCCTGACCCAAAAAAATGACAGGCTCCTGCTCTCCATCTATGTGGCAAATATTCTAACAGTAAATTTGTCTCTCTGCATTAATGTTTCTAGTGAATGAAGTCTAGACTCTAGTTCTGCCCTTCACTCCCTAGCATTCTGAATTATAACAATCACCAAAAGTTACTGTCCAGAAAGATGGAGTTGTGACCTGAAACATATGGACTCAAAATCAATTCTGTAAGGTTGTAAAATGCCAAATGATAAAGATTCCCAAGTCTATCATTTTAATTCTCTGCCTCTTACTTTGACTTCTTTACCTCCAGCCACTGACACTGTTCCAATTTGGAGCTGAACTTTGACTATTTTTCTCTCTCCACTAGATGTAATATTTCCTGATTTTACTTCAGATTTCCAGTATTCTCAGGTTTTTTGTATTTGGGTTATTCAGGAAACTATTGAGAGCCTTAAGTTAAACATTTGAAAGGATGGGCTGCAGTGCATTTATTGATCTTCATACATTCCTGGCGAATTCAGTTGTATGACTTACTTTTGTCATCAATTTGTCATTTGAATAAGTACTATTTAAAATAATAACACAATACAACACAGGCCTTGTTTGTCATATTATGCTTCATTTCAACTATCTTTTCTGGGCATGAAATAATTTTCTTTAACATTGACTTCTGCCACCCATTTCCTGCCATGTGGAAAGAGTTAAAATTGACCCTGTTGTTTTGGTTGTAATCTTAATTTAGAAATAATTACTATTTCCCTAATGAATTAAGCAGAGATATAATGTACTGTCACGGAATGTTTCAAATATCACTCGAAGCAGTTATTAGGGATAGATCTGCCCAAACAACAACAAGCAGCTTTTTTCTGTTTAACTTATCATTGTACTCCAATGGAAATGGAGTAGATTTAGGTAGTACTGACATATGGTAATTTATTTAGTTCTGTTGTTCAGTAGTTGCTATGGTTCAGATGATTTAAGTATTTGTTCTATAATAGTGTCAGTTAGAATGGAAGGTAAGAAGGGAGAAAGAAATGTAAAGTTGGCCATTGCAAAGAATTTACTGTCAAAGAAATTACTAACAGACATTGACAGAGTAGCAGTGCATTGTTTTCACCCCACTGAGACATGCTGGCTGCTAAAACACTCAGTCACATTGCAACCGAGAATTCGGCTTTTCTACGTGATGAATGTAAAGATTGTTGTTGTCAAGGTAATGAAAACTAAAGGTTAACTGGAACTGCTGCTGCTGGGCTAGAGATGAGCTGCCTATTTTATGTCTCATCTAATTTTCTCCTTGACAACTTCAATAGAAAGGCTATCAATATTTATTCAGATATTGTTTCAATCCTTTTATAATCTCTAGCTCTTTAAAAACTCAACCTTTTTCTTTTGTAAACACCACATACTTCAGCCACTTTCCAACGTGGAATGTGCTCAATCCACACATGCTATAGTTCAATACTTTCAATCCAGCAAACTCAGCATCGAGACTGTCATGGTTAATGTCACCAATGACAGTCTGCATGGCTGTCCTCGCAACTGCAGCTCTCTATTTTTCTGGTACCTCAGTACTAGTTTTCCATCACCATATTCCATAGGTATGTTCATTTCACCATATTCCACTATTTTCAATTTGATTTCCAAACTCAATCAATTCATCTTCTAAACATATATTCTGTTGGCCTACAAGGTTAACTCTAAAATGTGCCAAGCTTTTTTCCTGGTTAACCTGCCTATATCACTCATCAGATTCTTTTCATCATCCTCACTATATGCTTTCGCACCTATTTTATATTCTTCTCAAATTTGGCCAACGTACACTCTCTCATCAAGGTCATTCATATTAATTGTAAATAACTGTGACCTGAGCACTGATCCCTGCCGCATTCCACTAGTTACAGGTTGTCACCCTGAAAATACTCCTCTTAATCCAACTCTCTGTCTTTGAACTAGTGTTGGTCAATCTTCTCTCCATGATAATATAATACCTCCAACACCATGGACTCTTATCTTAAGTAGCCTAATGTGTAGAATCTTATCAAACACCTTCTGAAAAATCCAAATACATCACATCCAATACTTCCCCTTTATCAGTCCTGCTGGTTACTGAAATAACTCCACAGAGGTTGGTATCTCATCACCAAGTTACCTTTTATTTACAGGTGGAAAAACTTTGACACTGATCCATCTTCCTCAGAGACAGCTCTCAGAGTGAACAGAACCTCTGACACTCCTATTTACATCTGAGAGGTAAAAACAATGACTGCAGATGCTGGAAACCAGATTCTGGATTAGTGGTGCTGGAAGAGCACAGCAGTTCAGGCAGCATCCAAGGAGCTTCGAAATCGACATTTCGGGCAAAAGCCCTTTGGCTTTTGCCCAAAACGTCGATTTAGAAGCTCCTTGGATGCTGCCTGAACTGCTGTGCTCTTCCAGCACCACTAATCCAGAACTCCTATTTATATCTGTCAGCCAGTGCTCCCTGATTAGGTTAACAACTCCAAACAGGGAAGTCAATTCTATAAGGTCTAGCTGGCTGACCTCATTACAATCACTAAAGTTACCTTCTCAAAGAATTCAAGTACATTTGTCAAGTATGGTTTCCTCTTCATGAAGCCATGCTGGCTTTGCTTAATCATTTTATGTATTTTTAAATGGTCTGCTTTAATAGACTCTAACATTTTCCCAATAACCGATATTCAACTAACCAGCCTACAGTTACCTGGCTTTTGTCTCTTTTCCTTTTTAAATTAAGGCATACGCATTGGCAGTTTTCCAATCTTTGGGGTTTTTCCAGAATCTGAAGAATTTTGGAAGATTACTGCCAGTGCATCCATTATCTCCATAACCACTTTCTTTATATCCTAGGCTGCATCCCATCAGTTCTAGGGATTTATCAGTCTTTAGCCCCATTAGTTTCCTTAGTACATTTTTTGTAATTATAATTATTGCATTTAGAACATAGAACATAGAACAATACAGCACAGAACAGATTCTTTGGCCCTCGATGTTGCATCGACCTGTGAACTATTCTCAGCTCATTCCCCTACACTATCCCAAAATCATCCATGTGCTTATCTAAGGATTGTTTAATTCTCCCTAATGTGGCTGAGTTGACTACATTAACATGTAGGGCATTCCACGCCCTTACCACTCTCTGTGTAAAGAACTTTCCTCTGACATCTGTCTTAAATCTATTATCCCTCAATTTGTAGCTATGCCCTCTCGTACAAGCTAACGTCATCATCCTTGGAAAAAGTATTTCACTGTCTACCCTATCTGATCCTCTGATCATTTTGTATGTCTCTATCAAATCCCCCCTTTGCCTTCTTCTTTCCAATGAGAACAGACCCAAGTCTCTCAGCCTTTCCTAATAAGACCTTCCCTCTAGACCAGGCAACATCCTGGTAAATCTCCTCTGCACCTTTTCCATCCTTCCTGTAATGGGACGACCAGAACTTTACATCATTTTCCAAGTGCAGCTGCACTAGCATTTTGTATAGTTGCAATATGATATTGCGGCTCCGGAACTCAATCCCTCTACCAATGAAACCTAACACACCATGTGCCTTCTTCCCAGCACTATCCACTTGGGTGACAACTTTCAGAGATCTATGTACATGGACTCCAAGATCCCTCTGTACATTCACACTACTAAGAATTTTTCCATTGACCCAGTATCTGCCTTCCTGTTATTCTTCCCAAAGTGAATCATTTAGCTGTATTGAACTTCATTTACTACCTCTCAGCCCAATTCTGCAGTTTATCCAAGTCCCCCTGCAAACTGTAACATTCTTCCAAACTGTCCACTACTCTAGCGAATTTAGTGTGGCCTGCAAATTTACTAACCCATCCATCTATGCCTGCATCTATGTCATTTATAAAAATGACAAACAGCAGTGATCCCAAAACAGATCCTTGTGACACACCGCTAGTAACTGGACTCCAGACTGAATATTTTCCATCAACCACCACTCGCTGCCTTCTTCCAGAAAGCCAGTTTCTAATCCAAACTGCTAAATCACCCTCAATTCCATACCTTTGCATTTTCTACAACAGCCTACCATGTGGAACTTTATCAAAGGCTTTACTGATGTCCATGTATAACACGTCAACTGCCCTAACCTCATCTACTGAAGTCCTCTTTCCTCTCCTTCTTTTGTCCTTTGATTATTTATTTATGTTGGAATAATTCACAAACAAGAGTCAGTAGATATTATCAATTCCAAATTTTTGTCATTGTGACTAGCAAGTTAAGTCATTGTATGAACTAATTGTTTAACATGAATTTCAATCAGCATGACTTCCTCTGGTTTAATGAAATAAACCCTTCATTTTGATCTGTTTGGTTGACTTCATTAATCTTCGCTGATTGTTCAGATTGAATCTTGGAAACATATCATGGGCATTCTATTCAGTATAACTTCAGTTTGACTTAGTCAAGATAATTTATTTCCATCTCTCAAACAATATTATTTGATGGTCTACCTGTCCCTTTTCATCATCTTAGCTCTCATTTCCCAAAGTGACTACTTTGGTAGATATCTTTAGATAGAAAGTCCAGTCCAACAGCTTTATCCTTGGAATAGCTCCATTCACCTTTCTGTCCCAGGATGATAAAGTCCCAACTTCTGTGGACAAGGCAATAAAAGAGGCAGATACTACCAGTACCATACGTAGTATTGTAATATATCATTGGGGGGATCCTGAAGAGGAGTCATAGTGATTTTGAGATGCTACCTCTGTTTTATCTCTCCATGGATGCTGCCAGACCTGCACTCTTTATTTTACTTCAGATTTCCAGCACCTGCAGTAGTTTGATTTTATTACAATAATATATTTGTTCATTCAGCTTCAGTTTGGTTTGATCTGTATGAATTGTAAAAACACATCATAAGCAGATAATTTTATATTGTGAAGGTCGAGAAGAATAAAGCTCTTTTATCCAAAACCCAATCACAAATCTTGGTTGTATTGATGACATTTTGATTAGTGTAAAGTTGTCCTTTCAGTAACATGCTGTTGATCAGGGTTTTCTATTTATGGCTTGATTTTATTCCCTATTCATTTAAAAAATGGTAAGTTGCTGAGAACATAACTGAAAATATCAGTTGTATCTTACTACAGGTACTACTGCTACTGTACAATAATGTAACGTGCTACTTTTAAATGAATTTGGCTTTAGTTTATTCTTGTATTCATACTTATGTTCTGCAGAATACTTTCACTTTTTTCATATGATACAGAGACACTCTGTTTGGTGTCTAATGACTAAATGTATAATACCATGGAATTTTCACAATCTTGTTCATGCTTTCACAGGCAGTGAAAGTGAAACAATGGAGGTTTTGGTTCCTAATAGCTCCCATCTGTTTTTTTTCAAATATGCAAAATAAAATAACCACGTTGGAAAAAAACTTGAATTGTAACACGTGTTTCTGAATTTGCTTTTCTTCCTGATCAATGTTCACTTCAAACTCCTAAAGAGTTCAGTGACATTATTTTTTATGAAGAAAAATAACTGTAAGTTGTGGTTAGTGATGCTACTTTATTTACTCAAGAATCTTAGCAACCAGTGAGTAGTAGTTGTATCTTTCTGATCATTTTAATTAAGCAAATGTTGAGAACAAAGATAAAAGATAACATCGAAAGCCATTTAGTGTTTCAGTGACATTTATCATCAAGAAGCAGAATAACTTTTTAGAAAAGAGCATACATATTATTTGTTTTCTGTTGATAATTATGGGAACTCCTGCTGTATACTTGAACCCAAGTAAAACAAAGCCTTGCCTTTTGACAGAATTGTAAGCTAATTAAATTTCAATGTGAAGATGCACTTCTCTTTGGGAGAATATTTATAGAAGACTCAAAAGATGTGGTAAACTGTCAGTTCAATTGTAACTAAGTGAAACAAAAACATGACAGAAGATTAAACAACGTCAAATTCTTGTTTCTTAATATGAAGGGGAGATTAAAAGGCTAACAATGGCGGAGGTGGTAACATAGAGGTCATAAGATTAATAATCTAGATCTGAGGCTAATGCACTGAGAATGTGGATTTGAATCTCACCACAATAGATGGTGAAGTTTGAATTCAATAAAAATTCTAGAAAATAAATCTAATCGAATGACAACCAAATAACAGTAGTCAATTGTCACTCTGGTTCACTAACATTCTTTTAGGAAACAAATCTGTCATCCTTAGCTGGCCTGCATATGATTCCAGACCCCCAGCAATGCAGTTGACTCGAACTGCCTTCTGGGCAACTATGGATTGGCAATAAATGCTGACCCAGACAGTGACACCTGTATCTTATAAAAGATTAAAAAGAAACTATGTGGGCTTGCTTTGCATCTTGTGCAGCAATGAAATAAGCACATAACATATAATAACCTAAATATTTTGGAAAGATTATTTATAATCTTGTAATTTGTTTTTGCAAGACTAACTACCTGGTATTACATCACTGGATAGCTTGTCATATTGTTTTACATTCCACACTTCATGTGGAGCTGTAGGCTTAAAGCATAGTTGTATGGTATTAGTTATTTAAGAACAGGAAGAGGTAATATAAGCACTAAGTGCAACCAGAATAGTTAGTCAAGTTACCAAGTTCTTTCTTCCACTTTTCGACTGAAATTGGATTTAGCCAAGTATTTTAGAAAAGTATCATCTGATAATAAAACAAATTTGAATTAGTAGTGACAGGATTGACTTTTCATGAATGCATTATTCAAATTTAAACTTTTGTAAAGTTATAAAGATTGGATTGTGATAGTGCTTACCATTTTCTTTTTGACTACTTCAGCTCTTGAACAGAACTTTTGATCATCATCTTGCAGAAGTCTTGAAAGATAAATGAGAATTGGGTTTCTACAGTTTGACAGCTAATTATAAAATACTTCAACCAAAGCATGCATTATGAGAATAATATAAAGGTTTGAACTTTTGAAAAAGTGACAGTTTAAAAAGAAACAATGTCATGTGTCATTCACTGGTAAATCTAACTCATAGCTGAAATTTGCAGTAATGGTTTGGGTTCTGGGTTTCTAGCATCAAGACCAAAAATGTATTTGAGCAGGCCATTTTAATTAAGACTTAGTCATATGACTGTCAGGGAGTAGGGCTACGTCAAGAAAAAAGATAGTGTATGGGCCCAAAACCTAGATATGGTCTAATATTTAATGCAGAACTGATTCTGTGCAAGTATTTCCTCTCAAAAGTAACAATATTGATGTTATTAGATAATTCTTTTCTTAAAAACTGCTAAGTCAATGTGTTAGGCTGATATTTGATAGAAATGTTTTTTTTAAAATCCACAAGATATATTTTTAAAATGATATTGTGGTAAAATCCACTGAACATAAAGAGTTC
This sequence comes from Chiloscyllium punctatum, assembly GCF_047496795.1. Classification (NCBI taxonomy): domain Eukaryota; kingdom Metazoa; phylum Chordata; class Chondrichthyes; order Orectolobiformes; family Hemiscylliidae; genus Chiloscyllium; species Chiloscyllium punctatum. The sequence continues at coordinate 42,167,531 of NC_092750.1, read as the reverse complement.
CTATGCCAGTTACATCTGACCCTGCCTAGGATCAATCTCAAGGAAGCCAATAAGCAGCAGTTGTTTGTTGCAAATTGGGAGCCTTGAGTTTGAAGAAACCTAGGGGCAGTGCTGTTGCTAAATGAATTGCTTGTTCCAAGGCTTATGAATCAAGAGGGAGCAACGGATAAACCAAATGACATGTAGAAGTGCAGCTGAAACTTTGATGGATGTGCAAGGCTTTTTTAGGGCCTTGGACGGAGGTGAAAGGGGAGGTGTGGGTGCAGGTTTTGCAATTCCTGCAGTGGCAGGGGAAGGTGCCAGGATGGGAGGGTGGGCTGTTGAGGGGCGTGGACCTGACAAGGTAGTTGCAGAGGGAACGGTCTTTATGGAAAGAGGATAGGGGTGGGGAGGGAAATATATCGCTGGTGGTAAGGTCCATTTGTAAGTGTTGGAAATGTCGGCGGATGATGCAATGTATATGGAGGTTGGTGGGCTGGAAGGTGAGGGGTGGGGTTCGAGGGTGGACTGCAGGAAGTAGATGAGATGTTCTGGAGGCCATCATCAACCACTTGGGAGGGGAAATTGCAGTCTTTAAAGAAGGAGGCCATCTGGTGTGTTCTGTGTTGGAATTGGTTCTCTTGGGAGCAGATGTGGTGGAGGTGGAGGAATTGGGAATAAGAAATTACATTTTTGCAGGAGGCATGGTGGGAGGATGTGTAATCCAAATCCTCTATCCCTACCCCCCTCTCATTTATCTCTCTACCCCTGAGGCTCCCAGTCTCATTCCTGATGAAGGGCTTTTGCCCAAAATGTTGATTTTCCTGCTCCTCGGATGCTGCCTGATCTGCTGTGCTTTTCCAGCACCATACTCTCGACTCTCATCTCCAGCATCTGCAGTCCTCACTTTCACCTTCCATTCTAAGTTTGAGTCTCGTTGGTCTTACAACTACTTGCAGGCAATAAAAAAAAATGCAGAGGTACCCCCTGAATGAATAGGTGTTGTTTTTTGGAAAATCGGGAGGCTAGATCTTCAAAAGTAAAGATTTGATATCCTTTTTGAAGGAAGAAACATTTTAATAAAGTTTGATGCAAAGTGCCACAAACATCTTCGGTGAATTACTGAGAAATCCATAAGAGTCTGGATCTATCTTGACCTCGATTTGCTATTTACTATGTTCTGTAAAGTATTTATCTGTTAACACATATTAACCTATTGTAATTCCAAGTGTTAGAGTTTTTAATAAATATACTTTCATGGGATGTGGACATTGCTGCTGGGCCAATGTTGACTGCCAATTCCTAATTTCCCTGAAGAAGATGATTGTAAATAGGCTTACTGAATTTCTTGGTGTGTAGATTACATTTTTAGATTAGATTAGATTACTTACAGTGTGGAAACAGGCCCTTCGGCCCAACAAGTCCACACCGCCCCGCCGAAGCCCAACCCACCCATACCCCTACATCTACCCCTTACCTACACTACGGGCAATTTAGGATAGCCAATTCACCTGACCTGCACATCCATGGAGTGTGGGAGGAAACCGGAGCACCCGGAGGAAACCCATGCAGACACGGGGAGAATGTGCAAACTCCACACAGTCAGTCGCCTGAGGCGGGAATTGAACCCGGGTCTCTGGCGCTGTGAGGCAGCAGTGCTAACCACTATGCCACCGTGCCACCCACACTATGCCACCGTGCCGCCCACCGTGCCGCGTAGATAAACACAAACCACTTCAGTAGTGAAGGAATGGAGACTGGTGCTAAACGTTGTGCAACCATCAGCCCATCATGATGTTTGATCTTGTGATGGAGACAAAGGAGAGCCAGTGGACATGTTCTTCTTGGATTCCCAGAAAATGTGCCTTACAGGAAGCTGCTAAATAAGATAAGCGTCCCTGGTGGTTGTGGTAAGGTACTGGTAAGGATAGCAGATTGGCTGACTGGCAGAAGGCTGAGATTAGGGGTAAAGGGATCTTTATCAGCATGGCAGCACGGTGACTAGCCAAATTCCACAGGGCTCAGTATTAACACCACAACTATTCAAGTTATATATCAATGATCTGGATGAAGGAACTGAGGACATTGTTGTTAAGATTGCAGATGACACAAGGGCAGGTAATGTTGAAGAAGTAGGGATGTTGCAGAAACTTTTGGACGTGCTAGGCAAGTAGGCAAATAATGCAATGTTAGCATTCATTTCAAGAGGGCTAGAATGCAAGAGCAGAGATATACTGCTGAGGTTGCATAAGGCTCCGGTCAGACCGCTTTTGGAATAATGTGAGCAATTTTAGGCCCCGTAACTAAGGAAAGGTGTGCTGGTGTTTGAGGGAGTCCAGAAGAGTTTTACAAGGTGGCCTTGGGGACAAATGATATGTCACATGAGGAGAGGTTGAGGAATCTGAGTGTACACTTAATGGAGTTTAGAAGGGTGAGGGGAAATCTGATAGAAACTTATGGCAGACTGAGACACCTGGATAGAATGGACATGAGAAGATATTTCCAATAGTAGGAGAGACTAGGAGGATACAGCATTAGAGTACAGGGATGATCCTTTAGAACTGAGAGGAGAAGGAATTTCTTTATCCAGAAGATGGTCAATTTGTGGAACTCATTACCACATAAGGCTATGCAGGCTATGTCATTGAGTGTGTTTAAGATAAAGAAAGATAGGTTCTTAATTAGTAAAGGAATCAAGGGTTATGAGAGAAAGCAGGAAAATCGGGTTGAGAAACAGATCAGCCATGATCAAATGGCAGAGTAGACTTGATGGACCGAGGAGCCTAATTCTGATCCTATATTTTACGGTCTTATGGTCTTATAAACTCATTTTGGATGGGATCAACTTGAATTTGCATGTTCTCGACCTGCAGCAAAGCAAAGATCATCAAACATTAGGAATAAATTGGAACTTTACGACAAGTGGCCATAAAGTTCTCTGAGAGAGAAAATGTTAAAGGAAAATACTGGTAGTGCATATTATACCATTCTGAGATTAGAGTTGTCACTTGTTGTTAGTCCAGATGAATGGAACTATACCCATGCTGTTGGTGCTTTAGTCATGTTTCTGCTGACATTGTAAACAGTTCCATTTTCCTGTATTGACAATCATCACAATTAATCAACACAAAGTAATTTTGGAGGAGGGTGAAACAAGTATCTGAGTTGATATGATGTATTTCATATTATTATAGCAAGTGAAATCTACTCTTGATTCTTTCTTTTATTTATTTTCATATCCTGAAATAATGTTCAGCAATAGTGATATTAAAGTGCAAATAGAACATAGAATGTTACAGCGCAGTACAGGCCCTTCGGCCCTAGATGCTGTGCTGACCTTTGAAATTAATCTGATGCCCATCTAACCTACACTGTTCCATTATTATCTACATGTGTGTCCAATGTCCATTTAAATGCCCTTAATGCCGGCAAGCCTACTACTGTTGCAGGCAGGCCATTCCACGTCCCCTACTATTCTCTGAGTAAAGAAACTACCCCTGATATCTGTCATAACTCTATCACCCCTCAATTTAGAGCTATGCCCCCTTGTGTTAGCCTTCACCATCCAAGAAAAAAGGCTGTCATTGTCCAACCTATCTAATCTTCTGATTATCTTATAGGCCTTGATTAAGTCACCTCTTAACTGTCCTCTCTCCAATGAAAACAGCCTTAGTTCCCTCAGCCTTTCCTCATAAGACCAGTAAATCTCCTCTGAACACTTTCCAAAGCTTCCACATCCTTCCCATAATAAGGTGACCAGAACTGTACGCAATACTCCAGGTACGGCCCTACCAGTGTCTTATACAGCTGAAGCATGATCATGTGGTTCCGAAACTCAAACCCCGATCAATAAACACCAACACACCATATGCCTTCTTAACAACCCGATCAACCAGTGTGGCAACTTTCAGGGATTTATGCACCAGGACACTGAGATCTCTCTGTTCATCTAAACTGCCAAGAATTTTACCATTAGCCCAGTACTCTGCGTTTGTGTAACTTCTTCCAAAGTTAATTACCTCACACCTTTCCGCATTAAACTCCATTTGCCACCTCTCAGCCCAGCTTTGCATCTTATCTATGCCCCTCTGTAACCCACAACATCCTACGGCACTATCCACAACTCTGCCTACCTTAGTGTCATTTGCAAATTTACTAACCAATCCTTCTATGTCCACATCCAGATCATTTATAAAAATGACAAACAGCAGTGACCCTAAAACAGATCATTGCAGCACACCAATGCACATTCTCCCCATGTCTGCGTGGGTTTCCTCCGGGTGCTCCAGTTTCCTCCCACAGTCCAAAGACGTGCAGGTCAGGTGAATTGGCCATGCTAAATTGCCCGTAGTGTTAGGTAAGGGGTAAATGTAAGGGCATGGTGGATTGCACTTCGGCGGGTCGGTGTGGACTTGTTGGGCCAAAGGGCCTGTTTCCACGCTGTAATCTAATCTAATCTAAACCACTGGTAACTGAGCTCCTGGATGAACATTTCCCATCAACAACCACCCTCTGTCTTGTTTCAGCTAACCAACTTCTGATCCAAACCGCTAAATCACCTACAAACCTGAAACTCTGTATTTTGTGTAGTAGCCTACTGTGTGGAACCTTACCTCCGGGTGCTCCGGTTTCCTCCCACAGTCCAAAGATGTGCAGGTCAGGTGAATTGGCCATGCCAAATTGCCCATAGTGTTAGGTAAGGGGTAGATGTAGATGTAGGGTTATGGGTGGGTTACGCTTCGGCGGGGCGGTGTGGACTTGTTTGGCCAAAGGGCCTGTTTCCACACTGTAAGTAATCTAATCTAATCTAATCTAATGTCTTATTGACGTCCACATACACCACATCAACTGCTTTACCTTCATCCACCTATTTTGTCACCTTCTCAAAGAATTCAATAAGGTTAGTAAGGCATGACCTACCCTTCACAAAACCATACTGACTATCTCTAATCAAATTATTCCATTCCAGATGATTATAAATCCTATCTCTTTTCCAACACCTTACCACAAGTGAAGTAAGGCTCACTGGCCTATAATTACCAGGGTTGTTCCGACTCCCCTTCTTAAGCAAGGGAACAACGTTTGCTATTCTCTAGTCTTCTGGCACTACTGCTGTTAACAATGATGACATAAAGACCAAAGCCAAAGATCTCCTCTCTGGCTTCCCAGAAAATCCGAGGATAAATCCCATCTGACCCAGGTGTCTCATCTTTTTTCAGATCTTCCGAAATTGCTAAAATCTCCTTTTTGTCAACTGCAATCCCATCTAACCTTGTAGCCTGTATGCCTGTATTCTCACTACTATTGCCTTTTCCAATGTGAATACTGACAAAAAGTATTCATTAAATGCTTCCTCTATGTCCTCAGATATGACTCACAACTTTCTGCGACGACCTTTGATTGGCCTAATCTTAGTCTCGTTATTCTTTTATTCCTGATATACCAATAGAAGGCCTTAGGGCTTTTCGTGATCCTATCTGCCAACAAATTCTCATGTCCTTTCCTAGCTCCTTAGCCCTTTCTTTAGATCTTTACTGACAAACTTATAACTCTCAAGGCCCCTAACTGAGCCTTCACACCTCATCCTCATATAAGCCTTCTTTTCCCTCTTGAAAAAAATCTTCAACCTCTTTAGTAAACCATAGCTCCCTCTCTAGACAACTATCTCTCTATGCAGTCTGCACTAATTCTTTTATTCATTAATTGATATCATGCGTTATCAGCTCCACAGAAGTTGGTTTTTATGTAACTTTTATTCATGGCATTTTATTTCTATGAGTAACAGTTACTTCTGTTTTGTTCAGTGTTATCTTATGGCATAGATTCTGAACCACACAGGCCTGTACCTTTGAGACATTGCGTGATACCACAATGTGTGACATTCAATCTGGCTTTCAGTCACATCTAATATCATATAGTCATTTGGTTGTGTATGTAAAGTTTCATGGGTAATTACGTAATATCAAACTTTGTAAGTAGCTAGTGTTGGAAACAAACTTCAAGATATCACACTCAATAGTATCCGATTATGTGTGGTATTTGTTCCATGGGCTGGCACATATAAAATCACAAATCACATCACTACCAGTTTAATGATAGCTTTCTTTCGCAGTTACGCTTTTTGGTAAAACAATCACTTCATTGATTCTCACTACTATCAAGTAGAGTAAAAGAAAATGTCTGGATTTTGTAAATCTTGTGAATCAAGTGAGCAATATGTGCAGGAGGTTATTTATCAATATCTCAGTCATGCAAAACTGTAAGCAATTAATTGACTAGTAGTAATATAACAAAGTAGCAAACACCATTTGAGGAGGAATGCTTATTTTTTTCACGTAATTGTCCACTTGCGCACAATTTAAAGTGATCTCTGACTCCCCAGTTTTACTGAAACTCACATGCTTTTCATCCCAACAGTAATCTACCCAGTGAAAGCAGACAACTCCTTTGCATGTGGAGGATGTGGAGTCACACATCCTGGAGGCATTTTCTTTGTGCTGAGCTGACATGGAGGGGCCTAGCATCACACAAAAAAATTCAAAACCAGTTCTAAAGTTTCAATAGGCAATACACAGTGTGAAGGGACCATTGCTTTAAGTTCTGGAGGGGATACACAGTTGGTCTGATAAATCTCTGATCTCATTTAAATCTGTAAATGCCACAGAATAACGTGGCAGGAGAAACTTCTACCGAGATTTTTGGGAAGTCTTTCTGTGATCGAGCAACAGAAACACAGATGATGGCTACCTGCCAAGCTTTCTTAAATAGCCTGGAAGTTTCAACTCTAATTCAGGGCTGACCACCCTCCCAATATAATGCCAGCTCTCAGTTGGCCATGAAGTGATGCCAGCTTCTCACAGTCAGGGCCATGCCCCTACCCTGTGATCCAGCAGCAAGCCCATGTTACCACATTTATGACCTCATTGTCATGTGATCAAGTTGAGCTGGCTGCTACATGCCCACTCCAGATCCCCAGTGAAGTTTGGGGATACGACAGGTACCACAATGAAAAGATGAAAAACTGTCTCATATTTGACTTCTTAAAATCGTACAGATGTCTACAGCTGTCTCTGAGGTGAAGGAATTAGTGGGTGGGTACCTCCTCATAATAGACATAAAGGACAGAAATTTTCCCTTGAGACTTGATTAACATGTATGCCCTAGTAATGAAGAGTGAGTGGCTGGTTATCCTGCAGTCGCTCCCAGTGCTGTTCTGACATCCAGGCTGGTCATTCTGGCCGGAGACTTCAACTGCATCATCGATGCAGAGGGATGATCCGGAAGAGCTGACAGCAAAGTGATTGCCGTGTGTAGATTCATGTAAGAAATGTTTAAAGATGCCAATCTGCACAATGTCTTCAGCATCCCTGCAGATGGGGTGCAGTGTAGATACACCAGGTTGCAGCCTTACGGATCTGTCCAGTCAGGGAGAGATTTTCTGTTGGTATCCCACATGTTCTCGGTCAGATGCACTGATGTCAGCCAGTGTTATTCCCTGACCACTGCCTCCTACTGGCTGACTGTCATCTACAGCAGGAAGACAAGGGAAGATGGAAGCTGAATGTGAAACTCTTGATCCCAGAGCAGATTGAGGAACTCAAATGGGATTACATAAGTTGGAGAAGCATGAAACCCCTCTTTGAGTTTCAAGCAGAGTGGGGGGAATTGTTTCAACGGGAACATCAAGAGGTTCTTCATCCTCAAAGGTGTTCAGAAGGTGAAAGAGAGAGAGAGAGAGAGAGAGAGGCAAAACTTTCCAAACTCAAGAAAAGCCTCCAGAACCTATTGCAGATGATAGGGGTTGATGTCACAGAGGACCTCTAGGAGATGAAGAGCCAGCAAACCTTGTTCCTTGCCTTAGAGGCCTCCAAGATAATCTTCTGGTCCAGGATCCAGACCATGGAGCAGGATGAGACGTGCTTTTGTTTCTTTTTGCAGAAGATGCACTGTGCTGGGTAGCCTGAAGGAAGAAGATGGTTCGGTAACATCATCTCAGTCTGACATACTGAGGATCAGCAAATTTTTTTACACCAGTCCATATGACACAAGCCCACAGACAGTGCAGCTTCCCAGTTGTCCCTCAATCATGGAGGTCTTAGACAACAGCGTACAGGAGGGGATGGACCAGTCATTATCTCTGCACGAGCTGACAAAAGCCCTTGAATCCTTAGAAAAGAATAAAACTCCCAGAAACAATGACTTACTGGCCAAGTTGTATTCAGCTCTTTGGGAATTTATTGGCCAGGACTTGCTGGAGGTTTCTGACATTTTGCTTCTGGGAGGTAGCATATGTGAATCCAAGGCAATGTATCATCACCCTCATCTACAAATAGAGAGGGGGAGACAGAAGAAATTAGAAATTGGTAGCCAGCCTTACTGTTGAATGTGGTTATACAAAATCCTGTCTGAGGTCATCACCACCAGCATCAGGTATGCTCTGGGATCATTGAGTTATCCTGACCAAACCAGGCAGGACAATCTCGAAGAGGCGCACACTCCAGGTGGATATGACAGCCTACATACAGGACTGAAAGGTGGACACCTGCCTCATCAGCTGGGACCAGGAGAAGGCCTTTATCAGGATATCGCACACTGACATGAGGGATATGTTCACTAACGTGGGTTTGGGCAGGGAGTCTGACTGCTCTACACCAACATTGTGAATTGTCTCAGTCAATGAAGATTAAAAATAGATAAGACCCCAGGGTGGATAGGATTTATCCTCGGATTCTCCGGGAATAGGTGGATGTAGGTAAAGCAGTTGATGTGGTGTAGATGGACTTCAATAAGACATTGATAAGGTTCCATATGGTAGGCTATTACACAAACTACAGAGTTTCAGGATTGAAAGTGATTTAGCGGTTTGGATCAGAAATTGGTTAGCTGAAACATAACAGAGAGTGGTGGTTGATGGGAAATGTTCATCCTGGTGCTCAGTTACCAGTGGTGTGCTGCAATGATCTATTTTGGGGCCACTGCTGTTTGTCATTTTTGTAAATGATCTGGATGTGGGCGTAGAAGGCTGGGTTAGTAAATTTACGGATGACACTAAGGTAGGCAGAATTGTAGATAGTGCTGGAGGATGTTGTGGGCTACAGAGGGACATAGGTAAGGTGCAGGGCTGGGATGAGAAGTGGCAAATAGAGTTTAATGCAGAAAAGTGTGAAGTAGCTCACTTTGGAAGAAATGACAGGAAGGTAGAGTACTGGGCTAATGGTAAAATTCTTGGCAGTGTTGAAGAACAGAGAGATCTCAGTGTCCAGGTGCATAAATCCCTGAAAGTTACCACCCAAGTTGATAGGGTTGCTAAGAAGGCATATGGTGTGTTGGCATTTATTGGTAGAGGAACTGAGTTTCAAAGCCACGAGAGCATGCTTCAGCTGTATAAGACACTGGTAAGGCCACACCTGGAGTATTGCTTACAGTTCTGGTCACTGCATTATAGGAAAATTGTGGAAGCTTTGGAAAGGGTTCAGAGGAGATATACTAGGATGTTGCCTGGTATGGAGGGAAGGTCTTACAAGGAAAGTCTGAGGGAACTCAGGCTGTGTTCATTGGAGAGAAGAAGGTTGAGAGTTGACTTAATTGAGACATATAAGATAATCAGAGGGTGAGATAGGGTGGACAGTGAAAGCCTTTTTCCTTGGATGGTGAAGGCTAATACGAGGGGACATAGTTTTAAATTGAGGGGTGATAGATTTAGGACAGATATTAGGGATAGCTTCTTTACTCAGAGTAGTAGGGACGTGGAACGGCCTGCCTGCAATGGTAGTAGACTCACCGACATTAAGGACCTTTAAAGGGGCATTGGACACACATATGGATAATAATGAAATGATATAGATTAGATGGGCATCAGATTAATTTCACAAGTCGATGCAACATCGAGGGCTGAAGGGCCTGTACTTGCTGTAACGTCCTATGTTCTATGTTCAATAGGTGGGAAAGCATCCCGATCAGATGTGGAGTCAGGCAAAGCTGCCAATTCTCTGCTGCCTTGTTTATGTATTGTATAGAACCCTTTGCTGAGTCCAACAGGAAGGGTGTCAGTGCGAAAAGGCTGAACATTCCAGACAGCAGAGGCCTGCAGGTCAACTGTACATCCCTGTACATGGATGACATCGCCATTTTCTGCTTGGATCTGCTGTAGGTGTGCAGACTTATGAGCATCTGCAACCTGTTTGAACTGGCCTCAAGTGCTAAGGTAAATCAAGGCAAGATTGAGACCATGTTCTTTAGGAACTTGGCCAACCAATCCTTTATTCCCTTCTCTGTCGGGGCAGATTACCTGGATGTCCTGGGAATATGGTTTGGAGGAGCTGGGGCATGCGACAACCTTTTGAAAAGCATGTCACCTACGTGAGGCAGAAACTGGGCTTGTAGGAGGACTGCTCCCTCTCCATTGCAGGTAAAAAAATTGGTCATTGGATGTGAGGTTCTCTCAGTGCTGTACGTAGCACAGGTCTGGCCTATTCCCTGCACTATTATAGGCACCCAAGCCAGCTTCTATATCATCTGGATGTCAAAGATGTTCCATGTCTACGAAGACACCATGTACAATACTCTGGACATACTCCATGCCACCCTCATCCAGTTGGCCACCTTTGTGTATGGCTGCATCAAGCTCTGTGTGTAGACCCCCCGGTATGCAAACACCTAGTGCTGTTACGTTCTGAGGCTCTATCTGTCTCCAGTGTTATGAAGGATGGGTCTGGCCTTGTTACTGCAATACACCCCAAGTAATTGGATCACTCCGTATCATCTGTCCCTAGTGGAAAAATAATATTTGTAAAGTAAAACACCTTTGACCACAATTCCATGAGGAAGTGGTCAGCATGTAGCATCCTCGAGACCCTGTGGGAAAAAGAAAGGGTGGATCCTGTCAGGTGGCTCCCTGAGCAGACTATCAAAGTCATTTGGCAGAATGCCTCATTACCAGAACTTTCCAATGGGCACCAAGGCAGCTTGGCTGGTTAGGAGGAGGGCACTGCCTGTCAGATCCTTCATGCACATCTGGTCTCCATGTGCCATCACACACTGTCCTCGAAGTGACTGCACTGGTGAAGAAACTGTCACACATCTCTGACAGGACTATGCCTTTGCAAAGAAAGTCTGGAGTGCAATGCATGATTTTTGTTGAGATTCACCCTGAGCAGTCCCGTGACACAGGATTCTGTGCTCTACAGATGTTCCCCAAGATGCACACTGGGTTAAACATCAACTGCCCCTGGAGGACCATCAACTCTGTGAAAGATGCACTTTGGTCTGCCCAAAACTTGTTGGTCTTCCAGAACAAGGAGTTGCTCTCCACTGAGTGTTGTAGAGTGGCACATTCCAAGGTCCAGGACTACAGGCTGATGGATTTTTAAAGGGTGGGGCAGCTGTTGCCAAGTGGGGCAGAACACAGTTGAAAGTCTTCCTGGTAAAGAATGACAAGGGTCTGTCAAGTTTCAAGATACTTTTGTTATCTTAATGGGAATGTAAATAGTTTAGAAAATGCTCTAATGAGGAATGTCAAAATTCCACTATTATTTGCAAAGTCTACACTGAACTATTTTTGAACTTAATTTATGCATATGCATAATTTATGAAAAAAAATACTTTTGGATAAGAAACTCTGTTTCAATGCAACAAAATAGGAGATGGCCATTTGTTAGTTTATTTCCCAGGGCAATGCCTTGACCAAACAATCTAAATTGCTTGCTTTTAAATTTGAACAAAGCTTTGTAGTTAAGTCATCATTAACTGGTACATTTTCCAGGTCAAAGCCTCTATCAATCACTGTACAAACAAATCACCATTGTCCTCTTCTCCAATATAATTGTTGGTTTCCCCTTAAGTTGGTAATCTTGTGAATTCTCCCAACGACACATATTTTGACATATCCAATTGTATATTTTAATTTTTAAAAATCAGCAGCCGACAACACATCATTAAATAATCTTACATTTATGTTACATTCATCATCATCATCAAACTTTATAATTCTGAGGATGGTTCTGCACTACACAGCTACCAAACATCCATTTTGTACATGTGTAATAAAATATCATCGTGAATTACAAGTGAATTGTTTAAACTAATGTGTTATTATTTTTTCATTGTCAGACATTGTAGCTCATGCATAATATTTGACATTATTGTCAGGCTTGTCAATATTATCATAAAATCTTCAAAGTCTATTTTTTTGTCCTTATCTTCATCAAGGTCAGAAATAATTTCTTTGTATTTTGGCTTCAGCTCTTGTCCCTGGAAAAGAATAGAATCAGATAATTTATAAATATGTGAACTTTTTTGCAATGCGACTTTTTAAATGCTTCATTTCACAGAATGCTGTATTTTGCATTTCAGAAGGATATGCAGTTGCTGTTCCTACAAATGTCACTCTTGGTCTAGTAATCAAGAAGACTTTTCCTTCTTTCATTTGGTTACCATTTCACCTCCAAACGGTATACTACTATCAGATTCAGATCAAGTTATGAATGTGCATCTCTTGGCATGGCAAATGTTAGCAGAATGGGCTGTGATTTCATCTGTATCATGTAGAAAATTGGAAGTGGTCAATGGCTAACCCCTTACTTAGATTTTAAGGTTGAACTGAAATAGAACAATGTCAATTGCAAAATGTTGCAGATGCTGGAAATCTGAAATAAAAATACTGCTGAAGATTTCTCCACAAAGTAGCAACAAAATACATTTTAGCACAGAATTGGTAAACACTTTTGAGGAAAGTAAGAGTTATAATTAAAAAAACTTCACTTTATTTGAAATTGTTGCCCAGGTGTTGTCATCACACTTTTAAAAACCTTTTTTCGATGAAATTTATAACATACCATAAGAATTGTATTAGTTTTCATTTACTTAGAGTCATAGAGATGTTCAGCATGGAAACAGACCTTTTGGTCCAACCCGTTCATGCCGACCAGATATCCCAACCCAATCGAGTCCCACCTGCCAGCAGCCGGCCCATATCCCTCTCAACCCTTCCTGTTCATATACCATCCAAATGCCTCTTAAATGTTGCAATTGTACTAGCATTCCATACACGTACCACCCTCTGCGTGTAAAAGTTGCCACTTAGGTCTCTTTTATATCTTTCCCCTCTCACCCTAAACCTATGCCCTTTAGTCTGGACTCCCCGACCCCAGGGAAAAGACTTTGTCTTTATCCTATCCATGCCCCTCATAATTTTGTAAATCTCTATAAGGTCAGCCCTCAGCCTCCAACGCTCCAGGGAAAACAGCCCCTACCTGTTCAGCTTCTCCCCGTAGCTCAGATCCTCCAACCCTGGCAACATCCTTGTAAATCTTTTCTGAACCCTTTCAAGTTTTACATCTTAAGGGCCTCAGGGAAAATGTTATGTAATCCATGTAAAGGCATTTCAATTTGTGATTGTCAGGGCCATTTCATAATTACAGTGTACAATTTTGTAGTGGTGTTGTACAAAAACAGTATGCAATAGTGTCAGAATATTAGACGCTGAGATGAACAATCACACAACTTCCTCACTAAGCAAGTAATATCCTGTGCTGAAAGTCTCTGTTCTATGCATTAAAGCACTGAATTGTCCCGTTGACTGCACTGCATTTGCTTTGATAAAGGTCTATGCTCATGAATATGCCAGCCTATTTCATTCAGCTTTGGAACATAGTGATCTGAAGACAAGTTCGTGAAACATAATTGTACAGTTTCATTTAAGCTTTAATTACTTTTTGGCATTTCTACACAACTTGATTATGTTTAATATTGTTTAATCTTGTTATTGGACACATCTGTAAGAAGAAAAAAATTTCAAATCTATTCTTGTTCTTCAAGGTCAGAAATATTTTTCTTACATATAGATTCCTGGCTTTTGTGCATTTGAAAAATTGATGTTTCATTGTAAGTTTGTATTGAATTGGGTGTTGAAGCTGGGATTGCAGGAGCCAGCAAATATCATTATTTTGCTTGATGTTCTAAAGAAGAATGGAGGCAGGCATTTTGGATTATTGAAAACAAAACTTCACAATATTAACTTTAATGTTTGGAAGAATTACATCATGACCATGATTTTTTTGAATTTTAAAGAGACCAATCAATTATTTCTTGTTTGAATTGTTTTCAATTATGTGGCTGCAAAATAAATGCAATTAACTGTACCACCAGTGATATGGATAATAATCTGATTTCCCCTGAGGTTTTAACAAAATGCTTGAAAAAATTATAATTGGATTCATTCTTGATTTTGAATCCTTTAATTGCTTTGAAGAGCTTTTGAATAAATTGCGAATGTGGGCAATAGATGTTCCCAACATAATTGTAGACTAGAACTACACTAATTGTTGCACTTTGTTTCGAAGTGACACCTAACAATAATTGGAATGACATTCAGCATTTTAGAAGACACTGAGACTTGAGGTCATTGCAAGCTGAGACCACATCCAAAACTGAGGATAAAACTACATAGATGAAGTGAACCTCAGTATCGGAGTAACTCATTCTAACTTGCAGCTTCTAAAACAAATATATTCAGTTTTTAAACATGAAGCTTTAATATCCTAGATGTCAAAATAGTTTAAGATCCATTTTATTTTAATAGAGATTCAAATCAGATATATGCAAAGACCTCAGATATAAGTACATGTATCTTACAGAAAATGTCGATGTATGAAATATGACAGTAGAATTACTGATAGAACATAATCTTCAGTTACAGTTTTTACATATTAAAAGGGAAGCTCTGAGTGTTTGCATGATTTATTTGTTATTCCATTCAGGAACCATTCACTTTGTGACTATAATACTTTTGAGTTATTTAGTGATCTTATACATATAAAACAACATGATAGGCAGAACCTTATAGCCTGAATGACACAGGTGAGAGGGAAAATTATGGCAGCATTGCATGAAAAGTCCAATGAAGCTTATCTCAATGCCAAGAGTAAACTGTGGCATCTTTTAACTAAGTTCCAAATGTAATAGTGAGATTCTCATAAGGGAGTGATGAGGTGCCTATTGAGGAAGATTTTTTAGAATCCCTGCAGTGTGAAAGCAGGCCATCCAGCCTTTCAAGCCTATACTGACCCTCTGAAGAGCATCCCACTCAGAACTACTCATCCCTGTAACCCTGGATTCCCCATTGCTAATCCACCTAGCCTGCGCATCCCTGAAATCTATGGGCAATTTACCACAGCCAGTCCACCTAACCTGCACATCTTTGGACTGTGAGAGGAAACCAGGGCACCACACAGTAGCAGGGAGAATGTGCAAACTCTATACAGTCAACTGAAGTTGGAACCGATCTCATGTCCTTGGCACTGTGAGGCAGCAGTGCTAGCCAGTGAGCCACCATGTTGCCCTATTTCTTGTTTTGACCTTATTGACTGCACATTTCATCTCATTATTAGACATCTTCCTATCCTAAAACCTACTGTGATCACACTAGAGACTGAGAATTTGGACATGGCAGTCTGAGCAGGTACCTGGTGACTTTAACTTGCTGCTGCCAAAAACAGCCTCAAATGACCCAAAGGCACCAACTGCACATCCCCTTGTCCATGGATACCTGCATACAATAATTTCAAACCCTTCTGGGTCCTCAGGGAACTTCTGTGATCCACTTAAGACATGCTTTGGAAGTAAGGAGCTTATCCCAGGTGTACTGTAACTTGCATTGAATAGCTGCTGCAGGGACACTTTG
The DNA here is from genome assembly GCF_047496795.1 of Chiloscyllium punctatum. Lineage (NCBI taxonomy): Eukaryota > Metazoa > Chordata > Chondrichthyes > Orectolobiformes > Hemiscylliidae > Chiloscyllium > Chiloscyllium punctatum. Next base: position 42,151,873 of record NC_092750.1, on the reverse strand, counting down.
TGCACTGGGACAGACACTTAGCTCATGGATTGGACCAGACTGCATCTCAGGCCAGCTCGCCACTTCCCTTAGTGGTGATTCACTTTGTGGCAACCTGGAATGTCACCGTATCGGTGCCTTGCCTTGCACTGCCTATTAGCATAGCCAGACACCCAGGCAGCTGACCTCACTGCTCAGCAGTCCCAGTCAGTGAGACATCACTTTGCTGTGTGCCAATGTGCTACATCAACCTCACATCTACACCTTGCGCCAGGAGCTTACGCAGCAATGCACTGCATGTGAACTGGGAAGGCAGCCTTGTCTCAGACTTAGGGAAACAATCCTCTGCCCAGGTCTATGGAGGCACCAATCAGTTCAAAGTTTTGGGACAGTAAGTCATGGGCAGCCTCTGATACCAGTCCACAGGTTTAGCCACAGTCAGATGTCCAATTGTTGTGTTCTCAGTCAGTGAGTGGGTGCTCCCACAGTCCAAGCAGTAGGTCACGGTAAGTCTTGTGGCTCCAAACTGGCTAGTCCAGGAGTAGAGTTATTGCGTTTTGGGCTATATGCCGTCAGTCAGATTTCAGGGCATTTCCATCCAGTTAGATAGCTCAAGAGGGGTGGGGATCATGGTCAGTCTGCCAGAGCAACTAGAGGAAACAAGGATGGGGGAAATTCAAGGGAGGCCGCTACAGTTGGAAGGAGTCTTAGGAACCTATCCATGGGAATGGGGGCTACAGAAAGAGATCATGAGTACACCTAAAGAGGGCGGGGTAAGTATCTCAACCTGTAATGTTAGGGGTTACAAGACCAACTGATGTGAGGCCCTTTAGAGGGCAAGGGCATTACAAACAGGATACAGACCTGTAGGGTCCCTAATACTTGGCTATCCTAATGTATTGTCTCACTGTGTCCTGCATATTTCCCTGTCCCAGACATACCAACCACATCTTTCAACATGAACATTTTTGCACACAGATGCCAAAAAATAGGGGATCGTTTTCCAAGAGGGGCAGAACCACTGACAATATACACCTTGTTCATGGCGCTTCCAAATGCTACAGCAGGCTGATAACATAAGTATCAATCTCTGGTAAATCCTGTATGGACATACAGTTAAGTCTCATAGTTATACTCAGGGCTACACAGTAAAGTAACTGAATAAATTGAGAAGAGCGTTTTTCTTCAAATTGTCCAGCTTCACTCCTTCCTTGAATACGCCGTCTGAATATCAAGTCATGATTATTTTAACAGACTACTGTGTTGAGCTGGATCTTCATGTCTACGAGTAACCTCTTTCAGCTGTTATTGAATTAGATAATCCAATGATCATCGATCTTTTTTGTGTCTAATATAATGAGTGGAACCATCTTCATATAAATTCTTACCTTAATGAAACTCTGAAACTGGGCCAAAAGTAAGTCTTTTGCCTGAGCTTTACTGAGTTTTCCATCGGAACCTGCATGATTATTAAATATTACCGCTATTGCTGCAACAGATTTCTCCAAATCTGTGCAATTCCTGAGCACTGCAAATAAATAAAAGGACACTAATTAGTATGTTTATGTGTTTCAATAAATCATTATTTGTAGTAAGTTACTGAACATGTTTCTACTGAGAATGATGCAATAATCCTTAATTATATAACTTTGAAAAGTTATCACCTATTTTGGGAAGTGTAACTGTTTTCTAATATTTTTAGTAATCTTCTCATAGTTGGTAGTCCATGGGAAACAAAAGCAGGAAAGTAAATATGATTCTTGTAATAACATAAATGTGCTGGAAATAATAAAAGGATTAAACCAGATAGAAAGAAACCAATAGTTTATCCTACTAAAAGATTGGGACGTAATAGCTAGAAACTTGGTGAAGGGACCAACAGGACTGGCAGCCAAATGTTCCAGGTTTTAGATGCTATAGGAAGGATAGAATGGAAGGCAAGATCATAGGGGAGTGAAATTTTTGTGTAAGGAAAATATTACTGCTGCATTTAGAGAAAATATTTCTGATAAATTGTTCAGTGAAAGTGAATGGTTTGAAATTAGAAATAACAAAGAAATGATCATCTCGATGGATTTGTATTAATAGCTCCCCAATAATCAGATGGAAATTGATGAAAAATATGTAGAGAGATGTCAGATATGTGTAAGAATAATAAAGTTGTAATGGTAGGGGATTTTAATTTTCCAAACATAGACTGGGAGTACCATAGTATTAAAGGTTTGGATAATGAATAATTTGTCAAATGCTTTCAAACAGATTCTTGTACAATGAATTTTATACGCCCTTACAATGTGTGTAATGTTACTCTTAGTGATTGTTCCAAGCCCTGGCTGTATTTAAGACCTTATCACTCTGTTGCAAGAAACAAGTGAATTTCAGCCCATTGTATTTTACAACTCTTAGCTTTACTCAAATTATTACTTGTTCTTGGATTGATGCTATGGGGTCACTGTCCATCTTAGGTGCTATCATTTTTACCACACAGTGTCCTACAGGATATTTTTAGCATCTTTCCAGTTTCTCGGTGTATGTTGTGACTGTATCACTACCTTCACTAGGTTGTGTGGCATATCCAATCGAGTTAATAGATCTTCCCAGCTATGCTGCATTCTTGGATCTGCTGTTTGCTTTCTTGGGAAAGAAATTGAACACACAGCTGTTGGCTTTGAATCTGAACATCAGGCATCTTAAGTTTAATATCGGACCAGGGAGATAAGGGATGGGAGCCTTATTCACTTAGATGGAACCTTAAATAGCTGCAGAGTCCATTCATTCCATGCAATCATAAGGATACTTGACTATGAGAATGGGGTTTGGAGAACCCCAATGCTAAGTTTGAATAGAACTCCACATAGTTGAATTGATTTCATGCATTTCAAACAACAGGTTGAAAGCAACTGTTGGTGACCATTCAAAAACAGACTACAAAATGCTTTCTTTCTTATGTTTTTGTATTGTCAGAGGAGCAGGAGTGCAATAACTGTTGTTGTGCAGTGCTTTCATGCACTATGATTTGAGACAATGCTCCATACCACCTACTCTTAATGTTAACAATGTAAATACTTAACTCATTAAAAATAAAAAAACCCAGCATTTTTAAGGAACCCTTGCAGTGCCGTGTACATCATCAAAACCTTTTACTTTTCACTGACTAAATAACATTCGGCAGGAAGAATGTATAACTTATCAAAGAATTTCCATCTCCATCGATTTAAAAATTCAATAACATTTAAGAAATGGTTTCTATTTATTGTGACTATTTATTTCTTCAACAATAGGGAGATGTTGTGGTTGCTGGAAATGTGTAATTTAAAAAGGGGAAACACTCAACATGTCAGGCAGCAGCTGTAGTGAAAAGCAGAGTTCATATTTCAAAGTGATCACCTTTCATCAGAACTGGAGAAGATGAGAGATGGCAAAGGCTTTCTTCACATTGAATCAAAACTGGGGCACTTCCTTGCTATTACACGACTCATATTAAACTACAACCTAATTGAATAGACTCGAAAAAGGCACTAACACAGTACGCAAACAGCAGGCTGTCCATTATTGTTTTTGTTTGTTGCAAAATATCAGAACCATGCCTCAAGGCTGTACATTTTTAGAAATATTTCCTCTATTTTAGTTCACATGCAATTTTTTAGTTCAATGTCAAAGACTGTGTAGACTTGTCCCTTTCTGTTTTATATTCTTGTTGCTGGAAGGTACAGTTGCTGAAAATTGCCATGTTTAGTTCCACAATTGAATAATCACAGAATATTTCTCCACTGGCATTCTCTGAATTAAAAAGAATGCGTTGTAGTATCCACAAGACATTAATTTATTTAACACAATCAAGGATGACTTTTAGTTTGATATGTTGGATTTCAGAATATATTCTCTATTTTATGAACATAGATTAATTAGATGAACAATTAAAGTTAATAAAAGGCAAAGAAAACAGATAAAATAGCTTCATTGTAATCTACAACCTTTTTATGGCCCTAGTGCAACTAGTGCTGTTTAATCCATGGATGATATGGATTTAGAATATTATTTGTTGAGCCGGTTAAACATAAAGTGAATATGAATACTATGGTGGTTAGAACAAAGCCAATTTGCATAAAATGAAACCACATGCTTACCTTTGACAGGAGACATTTGCTTCTTAACCGATGTTCTGGAACTATAAACAAAAAAGAAGTTTGAGATTTAGTAACTAGCCACTTGCAACTCTTGTGCTGAAACTACAATTCAACGAAATAATTAATTTAAGTATCTGGATGTTGGGCTATGATAAAACCCAAAGCATTAATCGGCTGCAACTCGAAACAATGCATGTAAAACTACAAGACAAGCCCTGGCTTGTTTTCCTTTTGCAAAGTAATGTGGCTTTTGAGCTCTTCTATTCGCAGTTGAAGACTGGTCCAGATTTTCTGTTCCTTATTTACTAGCGCACATCTGAGGATAACATCTGTTTGCTTGTGCACAGAATTGGAATTCAAATACACAAAATTCAAATGTGCAGCAGCTGTTGTTTGTTGCACAGAGGCCTTAGAGGTCCAAATGGTGTACATTCTAGTGTGAGCAGTGGCAGATGCTGTATTGAAGGGAGTTAGCATATGTATACTAGTTTGCAATGCAGAGTGACACCAGCAGTGCAGGTTCAGTTCCTTTACTGGCTGAGTTTACTATGAATGTCTCACCCTTTGCCTGAGGTGTGCTGACCCTCAGGTTAAATTCACCAGCAGTTGTCTCTCTCTAATGCAAGAGCAGCCCTGTGGTCCTCTGGGAATATGGTGACTTTACCTTTACCTCAGTGATTATCTACTGGCAGTATGCAATGTAGGCAGATCACGTCACCAGTCGGCTTCTAATGTTGATTTGACACCAGCATTAACACTTTGAAGTTCAACATTTCACAGGTGGCACAGTCTCTAAGTGGTTAGCATTGCTGCCTCATAGTGCTAGTGACCTGTGTTCAATAACACCTTGGGTAACTGTCTATGTGGAGTTTGCATATGCTTCCTGTATCTGTGTAGGATTGCTCAAGCTTCCTCTCACAGTCCAAAGATGTGCGGGTTAGGTGGATTGGCCATGCTAAATTGCCCATAGTGTTCAGGGCTGTGCAGTCTAGGTCAATTAGTCATGGGAAATGCAGAGTTATAGGGATGGGGATGGGTCTGGCTGGAATACTCTTCGGAGGGTCAGTGTGGACTCGATGGGCCGAATGGCCTGCTTCCACGCTGTAGGAATTCTATGAACACTTGAGTTAACAGTTTCTCTTAAACATACATATATTCAGCAACATGTGGGAACACTCTGCCAACATCACCCACCAAGTTGTTTCAAGGGATCAGCAACTTCTTCAGATTAATTGCTGACTGACGTCTAATGAATATTATGCTATGATTGTGCAATAGCTTGGCATTTTGTAATGTTTCTTAGAGTTACTAAAGCTGGAGTCATTTGGTTGATGCTAAAGGTGTTTTGCAATAACAGTTTAAACATTCCTCTTGGAATAGAACATGACTGGAAAACTTATCAAAAGGCACAGAGCACAATAAGCTGCTGGAAGAGGGAGGAGGAGGATGGGGAGAGAACTGTCTGTGTGTATCATATCTGCCCAAGTTGTTCAGTCAGCAATTCTCCTACTTGAACCTCAGCAAGTCCAAATGTGTCTTCACTAAGACCTTGAACCTTCAGGTGACCATCCTCCATGATGGACTTCGGGACAAGCAACAATGCAGAGTCATTGAGCAGAAGTTGATAGCAAAGTTTGGTACTCATGGGAATGGCCTCATCTGGGACCTTGGGTTCATGTCACACTACAGGTGATCCCACTGCACGTGCGTGTGCACACACAGATACACACACACACCCCCACGCAGACCCTCCCTTATATACAAGGTCTCTCTCATATGCACACACATACACCCCTCGCACTCACACCAACACATGCACCCTCTCACACATACCCCATTACACTCACACTTAACCAAGCTTACACACACATATACACACACTATCACGTGCAATCACACTCACACTCACACTTAACCAAGCTTACACACACACATATATACACAGACACTATCATGTGCAATCACACCCACATTCACACACTCACATGCACACTCAATCTGTCGCTCCTCCATGCACACACATATAAATTTATGGGTGAATTTGTTTTTGCAGAACTACATTACATTTTATTTTGCTCAAAAACTGCATGAGTCCATGTAAAACTCTGTATAACTATCCAGAGGGTTTGTCAGTCTGACATAGCAATGGGACACAGACAGACTTCATACCTATTGTTTAAAAAGCTAAGCTATCCTGAGAATGTAATTTAAAAGAAGTTCTGGGATTTACATATCAAAGAACAGAGATCAGCATATCCCATTATAAAAGATGAAAGTTTGAAGATTGTTTACTGTATCACATCTCCATGACACTGGACACCTTTGGCTATAAATTCTGTGAGCATGATATTAACTTCCACAACCACCTGATGAAGAAGCAGTGCTCCAAAAGTTGTTGCGTCCAAATAAACTTGTTAGAATATAACCTGGTGTTATGTGATTTTTAACCTTAACTAAGGGTGTACTCAATGAATCCTGCCAGCTGCTGCAGCCATCACTATAACCTCAGAGTAGGGTGAGGGCTGCATTGGCAGTGGATGTAAAGGTATCATGGATTTTGATGTGCCTCCTCATTCAAGGCTGAAGATATTTGCAACTTCTTGCAATTTGCTATCCACCATTATATGAAGGATGTCAGTGAAACTTTCTATTCACAGTGTTGAATATATTTCATTCCCAGAACATATCAGGCACTACTAGTGCAGTTTTATGAGAATTGCAGGCATTCCCATGTGTGCAGGAGCCTATTTATATTGCTTTTGAGAGTGTTGCATACCAGTCCTTCAGAACCCAGCTGGTGTGGACTATGAATTATTTGGGTCAATTACTGGTATCCTGGCAGCAGTCAAGATGGCTACATTGTGAGGTGGCTTGCTGTGCCATCTGTGTTTGAGCAATGTGATAGAAGCTGGTTACTGGGCATCCAGAGCTACTCACAGATGGCATATTTGATGACTCTGGGGGAAAAAAAATCCTTGTTCCTGGTGGCGGGGCTCAAGGGCGGAGGAGTGGGAAGTGGAAGAGATGTGGTGGAGGACATCGTCGGCCACGAATGGGGGGAAATTGCGGTCCTTGAAGAAGGAGACCATCTGGGTTGTATGGTTTTGGACTCTGGGGAAAAACCCACATACACATGTAAGCTGTGTTGTCACAGTAAATACATGGATAAACCATGTATTTAGTGATGCTAAAATAATGGGTGGAATCTAATGCTCCTCCCAGGAGTGGAAAATTAGGCAACAGAGCCATTTATTTGAGCAAGAGGCGTAATGTCAATTTCCCCATGAGAGGATTCAAGTGAGGAAGGAAACAAATTAGCAGCAGACTAAAGATAGATTATGGTTCCTGATGGCAAGCAGGAGAAACCTGTTTTTAATTTTTAACCTTTTTCTAATCAGCCTGTTGAGAGATGGTAATTCACACCTCTTCAGCAATTGGGACGTGAACCCAGGTCTCCCAGTCCACAGGTAGGGATACTACAAATACACCACCAGAGGATTACAAATCTAATTTTAATGCATTAGCATGCCATGAATACACATTAAGGCAAATGGGTGCAGGTTAAGTGGGCAGGAATTGAAAAACACCTTCAGATTCGCGATTGGATTAAAGGTGGCATATAGCTGGTGAGGCCATCTTCCCAGTGATTTTGAAGTAGGGGGGTATCTTTATGGACCAGTGCTAAGGAGACTGCTGTTCAGGGAGGTCAGGAGGAATTCGATGATTGTGATCCCAAGAAGAGTCTTGGGGAACAGAAGAAGGGAGTGGGATGACAATGTTAATGAACTGCTGAAAAATGCTAGAGGTGATTGGGGGAAGATCAAGAGTGAGGTTGGGAGAGTCGAAGGTAGCAAACACAGCAGAAAGGGTGGTCGAGAGAGGAGTGAAGATGATGGATAGTAGATTGAGGACGATAGTGCAGGCCCAGGGTGGCAGGGCTGATGAGGATCAAGTGTGATGCACCAAAGGTGGGGCAAGGCTGATGTACAAAGAGTCACAACGATGGTTTGCAGCTCCAGTGTCAGAGTGGGATTATCTGGGGTTATCGCTATGGCCAGAGATCAGGGAGAAGATGGAGGAAGAGAAAGAGAAATGGCAAATTTGATTGTCCTTCCTGGCTGTGCAATGGAGGATTCTGTCTTTGTTTTATTGTTTGGGCCATATTGCAGGCTGTAGCCTTAATAATGGGCAAAAGTGAGGACTGCAGTTGCTGGAGATCAGCGTCAAGATTAGAGTGGTGTTGGAAAAGCACAGCAAGGCTGGCAGCATCTGAAGGGCAGGAAAATTGACGTTTCAGGCAAAATCCCTTCCTGATGAAGAGATTTTGCCCGAAATATCGATTTTCCTGCTTCTCAGATGCTACCTGACCTGCTGTGCTTTCCCAGAACCACTCTAATCTTGATGGTAGCCTTAATAATGGCCACTTTAAAGAAGACAAGCACTATTTTCCGCATGCAGGCCAAGACACAGAACAAGCCTGTTCCATTTAGTTAGCTCCAGCTCCCTCTAATTGCGCAGCAATTTGTCCTGCAAAAGATAGTGAACGGTGTCAGTGAGTGTGTTTGACTGATGGAGCTCCCATAGCTAAACAGCTGGATGTGTGTGCACTTTCAGGCTGCAGCAATGTTAAGTGAATTGGCATAAGGTGATGCAATGAATTTCTAGTGTGGATCATGATTGCTAAAGGTTGTTGCTAGATGAGTGATTAGAAGATAATGTATTTAACAGTATGTGAGTTACACACCATAACATTCTCAGCCTCTGGCCTGCTGTTGTGATCAATATTTATATAGATTGTCAGTCACGTTTCTGGTCAGTTGTGACCCTGGGATGGCGAAATGGTGAATTCAGCAGTTATAATAGCAGTGAATAACATGGGGAGATGGTCAGATTCTCTACAGCTGAAGATGACCATTGCCTGATACTCGTGGAGCTAGTTCCTTGCCACTACTCAGCCCAAGCTGCAATACTGCCCAAGGCTTGTTGCACATCGACATGGAAAGCTTTAGTATGCAAAGAGTCATGAATTGAAATAAACATTGTGGAATCATCAGCAAACCTTCTTATTTCTGACGTTATGACTGAGATAAGGTCATTGATGAAGCAGCTGAAAATAATTGGACAGACAGCATTCCCCTGAGGAATTCCTACAGAGGTGTCCTGGAAGCGATCAATTGCCACCAAAAAACACTACCATCTTTCTTTTTTCTAGGGAGAACTTCAACCAGTGGAGAGTTTTCCCTGATTTCCATTAACTCCAGTTTTGCTAGAGCCCTTTGATGCAATATTCAATAAAATGCTGTCTTGGTATTAAGGGCCTTGAGTGGTCCTCATAGAATGCAACAAAGCATCAGTGAGTGGGCTATTGGTGAGTAAGCACTGACTGTAGGCACTATGATAAAACAGTCCATCTCTTCACTCATGATCAAGAGTAGACTGATGGGATGTTTATTGGCTCGAATTAATTTGCTCTGGTTTATGTGAACAAGAAAGACACCTGGGCAAATTTTCACATTGTTGGGCAGATGGCAATATTTTAGGTACACTGGGGACATTTGTATAAGGATGAAGCTAGTTCTAAAATACAAGGCTTCAACACTACAGATGGGGTGTTGTCAGAGCGCATAGTTTTACAGTACCCAGTACTTTTAGTCATTTCTTTATTATGTAGTGTGAATAATGAGAAGGCTAGCACCTATGATACTGGGGACCTCGGGACAAGGTGGTCTTTGACCATATCTGGGCAGCATTTATTGGCTTTGGAGGGAGTTCATCATTAGAATAGAGAAAAAAGAACATAGAAAAGTACAGCACAGAACAGGCCCTTTGGCCCACGATATTGTGCCGAGGTTTAATTCTAATGTAAAATATAATAAATTAACATACACACCCCTCAACTCACTGCTATCCATGTGCATGTCCAGCAGTTGCTTAAATGTCCCGAATGACTCTGCTTCCACCACCACAACTGGCAACGCATTCCATGCATTCACAACACTCTGCGTAAAGCACCTAGCTCTGACATCTCCTTTATACCTTCCTCCTAATATCTTCAAACTATAACTCCACATATCAGTCAATCCTGTCCTGGGGAAAAGTCTCGGGCTATTGACACTATCTATTCCACTCATTATCCTGTATACCTTGATCAGGTCTCCTCTCTTCCTCCTTCTCTCCAGAGAGAAAAGTCCGAGCTTATTCAACCTTTCTTCATAAGACAAGCCCTCCAATCCAGGCAGCATCCTGGTAAACCTTCTTTGCACCCTCTCCAAAGCCTCTGTATCTTTCCTATAGTAGGGTGACCAGAACTGGACACAATATTCCAAGTGTGGTCTCACCAGGGACTTGTAGAGCTGTAGCAAAACCTCACGGCTCTTAAACTCGATCCCCCTGTTAATGAAAGCTGAAATAACATAGGCTTTCTTAACAACCTTATCGACTTGGGTGGCAACTTTGAGGGATCTATGTACTTGCACACCCAGATCCCTCTGTTCCTCCACACTGCCAAGAATCCTGTATTTAATCCTATATTCAGCATTGGAGTTCGACCTTCCAAATTGTATCACTTTGCATTTATCCAGGTTGAACTCCATCTGCCATTTCTCAGCCCAGCTCTGCATCCTGTCTATGTCGCACTGCAGCCTGCAATAACCCTCAATACGATCAACAATACCTCTAACCTTTGTGTCATCTGCAAATTTACCAACCCATCCCTCAACCTCCTCATCCACGTCATTTATAAAAACTACAAAGAGCAGAGGCCCAAGAACAGAGCCCTGCGGGACCCCACTCAACACTGACCTCCAGGCAGAATACTTTCCATCTACAACCACTTCTTGCCTTCTGTCAGCCAACCAATTCTGAATCCAGACAGCCAAATCTCCCTGTATCCCATACCTCCTGACTTTATGAATGAGCCTACCCTGGGGAACATTATCAAATGCCTTGCTGAGGTCCATATACACCACATCCACTGCTCCACCTTCATCGACCTGTCTTGACACCTCCTCAAAGAACTCAATAAGATTTGTGAGGCATGATATGCCCCTCACAAACCCATGCTGACTGCCTTTAATCACATTATGTTTTGCCAAATAGTCATAAATCCTATCCCTCAGAATCCTTTCCAAAACTTTGCTGACCACAGACATAAGACTGACTGGTCTGTAATTGCCAGGGATTTCCCTATTCCCCTTCTTGAAAAGAGAAACAACATTCACCTCCTTCCAATCCTCCGGTATGACTCCCATGGAGAGTGAGGAGGCAAATATCCTCACCAGCGGCTTAGCAACCTCCTTTCTCACTTCCCGGAGCAGCCTTGGATAAATCTGGTTTGGTAAAAACAATGACTGCAGATGCTGAAAACCAAATACTGGATTAGTGGTGCTGGAAGAGCACAGCAGTTCAGGCAGCATCCAATGAGCAACGAAATCGACGTTTCGGACAAAAGCAAGGCTTTTGTCCGAAATGTCGAATTCGCTGCTCGTTGGATGCTGCCTGAACTGCTGTGCTCTTCCAGCACCACTAAATCTGGTTTGGCCCTGGGGACTTATCAATCTTAATGCTTTCCAAAATTTTCAGCACATCAACTTCATCAATCTTGATCTGGCCAAGACTGTATCCCAGCTCCTCAAAATTTTCATTCACAACAAGTTCCCTTTCCTTGGTGAAAACCGAAGCAAAAAACTCATTTTGGGTTTCTCCTATCTGCTCAGACTCCACGCACAAGTTCCCTCTGCTATTCCTGATCGGCCCTACCTTCTCCCTGATCATTCTCTTATTCCTCACGTATGAGTAAATGCCTTTGGGTTCTCCCTAATCCTTCTTGCCAAGCCTTTCTCGTGCCCCCTCCTGGCTCTCTTCAGTCCATTGCTGAGCTCCTTTCTAGCAAGCCTGTAATCCTGTAAAGCTGTGCTAGATCCTTGCTCCCTCCTTCTTTCTTTTGACAAGAAGCTCCTCTATTCTCGTCATCCAAGGTTCCTTAATCTTACCCCTTCTTAACAGTCGTAGAGGAACAAATTCATGCATTACCGCAACAACTGCTCCTTAAATAGTCTCCACATGCCTGCTGTGCCCTTTCTGTAGAACAATTGCTCCCACCCTGTACTTCCTAACTCCTGTCTAATAGCATCATAATTTCCTTTTTCCCAATTAAATATCTTCCCTCGATAACTGCTCCTTTTACTCTCCAAGGCTATGCTAAATGTGAGGCAGTTGTGATCACTGTCAACAAAATGCTCTCCCACCACAAGATCTGACACCTGCTCATTGCCGAGCACCAAATCCAAAATGGCCTCTCCCCTCGTCGGTCTGTCTACATGCCGAGTGAGGAAACCCTCCTGAACACACCTGACAAAAACGGCTCCATCCAAACCATCTGCACTAAGGAGGCTCCAGTCGATATTTGGAAAGTTGAAATCATCCATAACAACAACCCTGTTACTTCTGCATTTTTCCAGAATCTGCCTGCCTATGAGTTTACAAAAGTGATACTTGGACTCCATGGGTCAGGATATGACGTGAAATTATATAAATTAGGCCTGATTTCTCTGGAACTTGGAAGGTTAATGGGTGATCTAATCAAAGTCTTCAAGATCTGTGGGAAGCTAGAGAAGTGATTGCTGGCCCTCGTTGCTGAGATATTTGTATCATCGATAGTCGCTGGTAAGGTGCTGGAAGACTGGAGGTTGGCTAATGTGGTGCCACTGTTTAAGAAGGGTAGTAAGGACAAGTCAGGGAACTATAGACCAGTGAGCCTGACGTCGGTGGTGGGAAAGTTGTTGGAGGGAATCCTGAGGGACTGGATGTACATGTATTTGGAAAGGCAAGGACTGATTAGGCTTTGTACGTGGGAAATCATGTCTCACAAACTTGATTGAGTTTGCTGAAGGAATAACAAAGAGGATTGATGAGGGCAGAGCAGTAGATGTGATCTATATGGACTTCAGTAAGGCGTTTGGCAAGGTTCCCCATGGGAGATTGATTAGCAAGGTTAGATCTCATGGAATACATGGAGAACTCGTCATTTGGATACAGAACTGGCTCAAAGGTGGTGGTGGAGGGTTGTTTTTCAGACTGGAGGCCTGTGATCAGTGGAGTGCCACAAGGATCGGTGCTGGGTCCACTACTTTTTTATCATTTATATAAATGATTTGGATGTGAGAATAAGAGGTATAGTTAGTAAGTTTGCAGATGATACCAAAATTGGTGGTATAGTAGACAGCGAAGAGGCTTACCTCAGATTACAACTGGATCTTGACCAGATGGGCCAATGGGTAGAGAAGTGGCAGATGGAGTTTAATTCAGATAAATGCGAGGTGCTGCATTTTGGGAAAGCAAATCTTAACAGGACGTATACACATGATGGTAGGGTCCTCGGGAGTGTTGCTGAGAAAAGAGACCTTGGAGTGCAGGTTCATAGCTCCTTGAAAGTGGAGACACAGGTAGGTAGGATAGTGAACAAGGCATTTGGTATGCTTTCCTTTATTGGTCAGAGTATTGAGTCGAGGAGTATTGGATGGGTATATGAATAGGAAGGGTTTGGAGGGATATGGGTTGGTTGCTGGCAGGTGGGAGTAGGTTGGGTTGAGATATCTGATTGGCATGGACGGGTTGGACTGAAGGGTCTGTTTCCATGCTGTACATCTCATGACTCTATGACTCTATATTAACAGGAAAATACAGGGTTGATAAAGATAAAGTATTTCCATCTGGTTGGGAACTTGAGAACTAGAGAGCATAGTGTGAGAATTAAGGCCAGGCCAATCAGGAGAGATGTTAGAAAGCACTAAGACTTTGAACTCTCTTCCACAAATAGCAATGAATGCTGGATTAGTTGTCAATTTAAAATCTGAGAGAAATATTTTTTGTTAAACAAAGGTATCAAGGGATACCGGCCAAAAGCAGATTTGGTGACTTAGGCCACAGATCTGCCATGATTTCATTGAATCACGGAACAGGCTTGAGGGCCTGACTGGCCTATTCCTGTTCCTGTGGTTCCAAATGCTCCAGTCTTGTCTTGTGCACTGAAAAGTTAGGCTGCCCTAACACAGATTGGGATGTTCATGGAACCCTCTTTTCCACTTAGTTGTGTAAATGTCTACAATTATTTGTCAGAACTGAAGAGGGCTGATCTAATCAGTTGACAGCATGGTTGTTCTGCCACAGGCCAACAATAGAAATCATGTCAATTTGTTTAATTCTATCAAATGCATCTGATGTTCTTGTGTTTGAAAAAAAAACACTTATACATTCACTCTGCATCTCGGAACAAAAGCCAAAGACTTTTGAATAATGAAATGTACATTGCCTCTAACAAGAAAATCTGTTTCATTTTCACCATTCTGAGTCTGCCATTAATATAATACATATTGACATAGTTGTACGCTGGAATATATATAGGTTTATACAATGTGTTTTGAACTGTAAGCATTGCTAATTGCAAATACAGACAAATACTTATTGAGTTTAATACAAATTCTGATTTCATTTACTTCAGTTTTAAACACTTTTAGCTTTGTAAGCCAGTAGACCATAATGCAATTAATTGACAGAAATCTGAATTCATACCATTTGGCCATCCTGACTGCAGTTGAAGCTGTCCCCTTCCACAGACTGCAAACCACTGCTTCTACTGTATCACAAACTTCTCAACGACACTCTACATTATAAAACCTAGTCCATGGCAGCTCATGTTTCAACAGTCATTTGCACACAACTCCAATCAATTATTCTCTGGCTCTTTCTAAAAGAAATGTTTGTTCAGTAGATGACAGATCTTGATGAATCTCAGTGAAGTTGCTATTGTGCAATACTATGGATAGTGTTGACTGACAATGTTTGGAAACAAATCATTTGCTATATCAGGGGTTGTAACTCACTCAGTCGAGTCAAGTTATATGGAAATTCCATTCTATGTAATATTATAGGTATAATTCAATTTATCATAAAATATAGTGAGAGATTATATTGTAGCTAGAGTTAATGTTATGTGCTGAGGGTGTGACTTTTGCTGTTCACTACAGACACCGAAGAACCTATGAAGACAAGGTGAAAGGCCAGTTTAAGGCAACATGCCATCTTAGGAAAAGAGTTGAAGGTAGTTGTTATGATTGAGTGCTTATCATCTTGATAAACAGTTGATTGCCGTTATCATAACTTCTTTCTCATTGAAGAGACTGCAAAATATTTCAGTGAATAATTCAACCAATACTCTCTCCTAAAGGGAGCATCTTGAGGCCCAAGTTCATATCCCATCTGCTCCAGGCTTCAGCAGTGTGTCATTACATCTTTCAACAGGTTGATTGGGATATTTGGTAATACTTTAAACACAATTGTTATTAATTGTCCGATCAATCAGGATGAGAGTGTAATCAATATGATGGGTATTTTGTGTTCAGAGTTTTGAGTCCCACCTGCCAAGGGGTGTGTTGTAATATGCCAAAACAGGTTGATTAAAGAATAATTTATAGCACACAAGTCAGAATCTTCCGGTGTGGTGGCAGTGTTCATATCTCTAGGTTGGAAGGTCTGTGCTTAATTCCCAGCTGTCCTGGTGATGTATCGCAACATAACCGAACAGATTGATTAAAAATAGATTTTTATGACACTCTCTGGTTGGGCTCCTGTAGAATAGTGGCACTTTTGGGGCAGGATGTCCAGGTAGGACTCCTACCAGTCTTGGACATCAGCCATAATGTGTCTGAACAAGTTGATTCATAAATATTTCACACAATAGTTACAATGCCACAAACATACAACTGTGATAAATAATGATTGTTCACCCAGAATGGGCAGGACATTTGGCATGCACAAACTTTATGTTTTTTCTTCTCAGTGTTTGACATCTTCATATTTTTTCTACCCAAGAACGTTATAGAGTCAGACAGTCATAGGGATGTACAGCACGGAAACAGACCTTTCGGTCCAACTCATCCATGCTGACCAGATAGCCCAACTCAAACTAGTCCCACCTGCCAGCACGTGGCCAATATCCCTCCAAACCCTTCCTATTCATATACCCATCCAAATGCCTTTTAAATGTTGCAATCGTACTAGCCTCCACCACTTCCTCTGGTAGCTCATTCAATACACGTACCACCCCCTGTGTGAACAAGTTGCCCCTTAGGTCTCTTTTATATCTTTCCCGTCTCACCCTAAACCTATGCCCTCTAGTTCTGGACTCCCCCTCTCCAGGGATGAGATTTAGCCTATTTATCCTATCCATGCCCCTTATGATTTTATAAACCTCTATAAGGTCACCCCTCAGCCTCCGACGCTCCAAGGAAAACAGTCCCAGCCTATTCAACCTCTCCCTAAAACTCCAAGCCTGGCAACATCTTTGTAAATCTTTTCTGAACCCTTCCAAGTTTCACAACATCTTTCCTATAGGATGGAGACCAGAATTGCACACAATATTCCAACAGTGGCCTAACCAATGTCCTCTACAGCCGCAACATGACCTCCCAACTCCTGTACTCAATACTCTGACCAATAAAGGAAAGCATACCAAATGCCTTCTTCACTATCCTATCTACCAGCGACTCCACTTTCAAGGAGCTATGAACCTGCACTCCAAAGTCTCTTTGTTCAGCGACACTCCCTAGGACCCTACCATTAAGTGTATATGTCCTGCTAAGATTTGCTTTCCCAAAATTCAGCATCTCACATTTATTTAAATTAAACTCCATCTGCCGCTTCTCAGCCCATTGGCCCATCTGATCAAGATCCTGTTGTGCTCTGAGGTAAGCCTCTTCGCTGTCCACTACACCTCCAATTTTGGTGTCATCTGTTAACTATACCTCTTATGCTCACATCCAAATCATTTATATAAATGATGAAAAGTAGTGGACCCAGCACCGATCCTTGTGGTACTCCACTGGTCACAGGCCTCCAGTCTAAAAAACAACCCTCCACCACCCCGCCTCTGTCTTCCACCTTCAAGCTAGTTCTGTTAAGATGGATCTTTACTGAGAATTTTCACTTGTTTGCCCACTGCTCTGGTTTCCTTCCAAAATGTCCTGTTTCCATAGTCCTTTCTCAGAGATGAATCTGGGTGTTATATTGATAAACTTAATTCATAAACATGTTTAATATGAAATGTCCAGTGTGTGTCAAGTTTTTTGTTTCAAGAATAAAGGCTCATTACCGATGAAGTGCTTATGCCTGAAACATTGATTCTCCTACTGCTTGGATGCTGCCTGACCTACTGTGCTTTTCCAGCACCACTCTCGACTCTTTGTTTAGACCATAGAATAAAAACACACTCTTACATTGTCCACCTTTCATGAGTTTCTCTCACCTTTATGCATAGCTCCCACCCTTGATTAACCAGATATTTACATCGCATTTCTTTGACTAATCAAACAATTCCATCAAAATGTGAAACATCGGCCTTCAAACTAACTTCTAGGGGCTTAATTGTCTATTATTAGTTATTTGTTTAGTTGTTCATAAAACTGGCTAATAAGCTGTTCAGAGTAAGTATCTAGTTTGTACTAATTCTTTAAGTTCGCTAAGTTATTTTTGCATCTCAGCAAAGTTAACTGAAAATGCTAGCACTGCTTTCAAGTACGGTTAAAGTTTGTGTAGTTTGCAAGCAATTGGAATTATTCAAATAGTGTGTCCCCTATTTTCATTTTAGCATGGTTACTGTGCTTGTGCCAAGAACTGTATAATGACTGAGCATGTTCAATCTCTTTATAAACTCCACCGCTTTTCCTTTGCCCCTTCCCTCTTCCTACTTGCCATGTCCCACCTCTCTCCTGACCTCTTGTTCTTGTTTCTCATCTGCTCACTGTCCCTAAGTTACCCATGTTACACAAAACAGAAACCAGAAAGACACATAGACAAATCCTGACAGGAGAAGAGCAGCCCTATCTCAGATGAACAATGAAACCTAACCACTTTCAGACATAGATACTTCAAGGCAAGTAAAAAACAAACACAGAAAGTAAACTTAATAGCATGTGCTAAGATTTATTGCCAGTGCTGTGGAATAACAAAACATTACAGCCAAGGAAATGCTTTGCCATAACAAAAGAATGCTACATCTGAAGACTTCCAGAAAGTGTGCAGACTTGGAACAAAGTTACAGAGAAGCAAAAAAACCAAATGGTTACTCTTGCACAGAGGTCAAAGCAATTGGTCTACCACTATTAGAAAACGTACCTATATTAGGCGATTTACTTCAAGTGGAAGAGATATCAGATTCATTCCTAGGACAAATTATCAGTCCTCCATATGATGTTATGCAACCACTATCTGAGCTACTTCACCTGCAAAGTAAGCATCCTTCAGATAAGGTAATAGACCAACTATTGGATTTATCAGGAATGACATCCTCTGCAAAGGAAACCCAAGAGACAAAAGATCCTCAGCAGATAAATGATTTGCACAAAAAGTTCAGAATTCAAGTTCAACAGTCCTCAAGCTGAACACCTACCAATCTTCAAAGTTAAAATGAAATATATTCTGGCAGAATTGTGAAACTTCCACATTACCTACATTCATGACATCCGAGAGTTATTGGGAGATGGGGTAGTGATACTTGTAAAAGTTGTTTAAATACTTGAATATATAATTGTGAACAAAGGGGAATAGCTTGGCAGAAATATTGTGTAAGGTAATGGTTCTGAGGGAGTTAATGTTGAACTGTATTGAGTACACCCAATCTGATGATGTCACAAAGTAATTGGGTGGATAAGCAGTTTCTTGCACAAAGGACCGATGGAGAAAAAACCAGTATCTGACAATTGCACTTACACATAACTAATTAAAGTCAATTAATGTCTATTTACCTCAGACAAATTGAAAACTGACAGCAAAATTGGCTAGCCTGAGAAAATCAGTGCGCTGATGAGTGAAGCGTGTTCACCCATGTCCATGTCCATTAGATGTAATGTCAGCTGTTTGACATCTCTCGGCTGCCACCTCATTTACAGAATGACTGCAGGAAGCCAGCATTAATGGCACTTGAAGTAATGTACCACCAGGGGGCCCAAAATTGTTACTTGCCTGTACTGTTTGAAGCAGTTCTTCCAAAACTATTTTCTAATATGAATCCATTTTAACACACTTAAAAATTAATGTGATCCTGGTGCCAGCAAAAACAAAAGAACAATAAAGTAGCAAAATAAAAATGTGTGTTCCATAATCATTAAAGTTAATACATTATTGATAAATAATAACACAGGTGTCATAAAAATATGATATTCTGAGCTTTTAATACTATTATTGAAAATGTTATTTATATTATGTAAAGTTGCAGGATTTGCTAAGCTATCCATATAGGCTAGTGATAGAAAACTCCAGTTATGCCCTTCTCTCACACACATTGTAATCAAACCCCCTCACCACCACCACACACGCACACAAACACACACTTCCCAAACCCCTCCTGTACTCATTAACCAACAGATCCTCTCTCCTTCCATGATGCTTGTCTAGTACCTGTGAATCACCATTGGCATTCTGCAGTAGGGAGTCTGTACAACAGGCAGACTGGAGCAGAAGCATAGCAAAGTGTCAAGTTGCCACTCTCCTTCCTGGCTTGTTTGCATGACCTCCTGCTTTCTTCTTCACTCAGACACAGTTAGGACTCTACCTGCACCAGGTCAATGCACAAACATCCAGTGCTCACTTGAATTCACCACTGGAAATACTTTCTGCAGTTAGAAATGCTTTTGGTACTTTACCTGCCTCTTGCAGTTTAAAGGCAGAAATTTAATTAGTTGTTGTAGCATATGCTAGAAAAAAATTAATGTCATGGACCAATGGTTTTGATCACTGAAGTTAGAGAAAAATGTTGATAAATGTAGGAAACCATAACTATAAAAGTATTCCAAAATAGTATTCCAATAATCATTAAGAATTATTTAGTTGAGAGTCATTACCGAAGACCAGCAAAGCACAGTTCTACGATCTATGACATCTCACATGGAGAGCATGGGATAATTGTCATATGGGAATCAATACTGAAACTGGAGAAATAGATAGTCTGGGGATGAGAAATGTATTACTTATAGAAAATAAACAGAAAGATACCAAACCAGTAAGGACAAAGATTTATACTAGATGTGATAATGCATCCATTCTGTTAAGACTGGACATGCTTGAGCTTATTTCTGGAAATTAAATGGGAGACATATTGCAGTCACAGAAAAAACTAAGGAATTCCTAGAAAAGGGCATACTGAAAATGGAAATGTGTACTTAAACTGCAGCATGTGAAGTGTGTTCTCTCAGATCCTAATGGGAAGGTGGAGATGGCCTCAGACAATCAAGTAATTCGTTCCGCGATTATACCGAAAGAGAATCAGCCCATTGGCTGTTCTAAATACTTCTCTTCATAGGGACAGACGCTCCCTCATTCTTCTAATCAGGTAAACCTGATTGAGAGACACTGGAGTAAGTTCGTCACTAATTCTATGAACATGTGAATAATGAGCACGAGGAGGCCATCTAGGCCTTTTAAGTCTGTTCAGCCATTCAATAAGATCATGATTGATCTGCTTTTAACCTCAACTTTACATTCCTGAATATATCCCTGATAACCTTTCATCCACTTGATAATCAGTGGATGATTCTATCTACCTCTGTTATAAACATATTTAAGGGTTCTACATCCATTGCCTTTTGGGAAAAGGAATTCTAAAGACTCACTGCACTCTTAGAGAGAAAAAAAAGCTTTTCTCATCTTTGTTTTAAATGTGCACTCTCTTATTTTTAAACTGTAATCTCTCGAAACATGTTTTTAACATTCACCCAGACAAGTGCCCTCAGGATCTTATATATTTCAATTAAATCACCTCTGACTCTTCTAAACTCCAGAAGATACAGGCCTGGCCTGTACAGACTATCCTTATAAGGCAATACGTTCATTCCAGGCATTAGTCCTGTAAACCTTTCTGAACTGCTCCTAATGCTTTAGTATCCTTCCGAAATTATCATGACAGATACTGTGCACAGTTCACTAGGTGTATTCTTACCATTGCCCTGTATAACTGAGGTATAACCTCAGTACGTCTGCATTTAATTCCCTGTAAATAAATCATAAAATCCTATTAGTTTTCATGATTACTTGTACCTACACACTAGTGTCTTGCGATTCATGCACTGTAACACCAAGATATCTCTGCATCTCAGAGCACTGCAATCTCTCATCATCTCTTCTGTCAGAAGGTCAGAAGTGTGGATGTTCACTGATGATTGCACAGCGTTCAGCACCATTTGCGACTCCTCAGATACTGAAGTAGTCCGTGCTGAAGTGCAACAAGATCTGGACAATATCCAGGCTTGGGCAGACAAGTGGCAAGTAACAATCGTGCCACACAAATGCCAGACAATGACCATCACCAATAAGAGACACTCTAACCACCATCCCTTGACATTCAACAGTATTACCATCACTGAATCCCCCACTGTCAACATCCTTGGAATTACCATTGACCAGAAACTCAACTGGACTCACCACATAAACATAGTGGCTACAAGAGCACATCAGAGACTAAGGATTCTGCTGTAAATAACTCACCTCCTGATACCCCAACAAGTCTATCCAACATCTACAAGGCACAGGTCAAGAGTATGATGGTATACCGCCCCCCATTGCCTGGATGGGTGCAGCTCCAACAACACTGAAGAAGCTTGACATCATCCAGGACAAAGCAACCTGCTTGATTGGCACCCCATCTACAAACAATCAATCCCGCCACCATCAGCGCTCAGTAGCAGCAGTGTGTACTATGTACAAGATACATTGCGGAAATTCATCAATGATCCTTAGACAGCAACTTCCAAACCCACTACCACTTCCATTTAGAAGGACAAAGGCAGCAGGTACTTGGGAACACCACCACCTGCAAGTTCCCCTCCAAGCCACTCACAGCTCTGACTTAGAAATATACCGCCTTCACAGTCCTTGGGTCAAAATCCTGCAATTCCCTCCCTACTGGCATTGTGGGACAACCCGCAGCAAGTGGACAGTAGCGATTCAAGAAAGCAGCTCACCACCACTTTCTCAAGGGCAAACAGGGGGATGGGCCATCAATGCTGGCCATCCAGCGACACCCAAGTCCCACAAATGAATTTTTAAAAAATCATTTAGATAATATGCTTTTTTGTTATTCTTTCTATCAAAATGGACAATTTCACTCTTTTCTCTCTTGTGCTCCATTTGCCAGATCTTTGCCCATTCACTTCACTGATCAATACACTTTCGTAGGCTCCTAATGTTGACTTTCCTACCTACCTTTGCGTTATCAGCAAATGTAGCTACGATGCCTTTGATCCCTTCATCCAAATGATGTATATAAATCCTAATTGATGGTACAATTTATATACCAGGGGGATACACAGAGGCTAAAACTGGTCCTATGGTAGAGAATTGGATTAATGAGTGACTTTGTAAGTGAAGTTGGAGCAATGAAACAATTCTGCATAGAAGGCTTGAAGAAGTAACAAAGAGGATTGATGAGGGCCCAGCGGTAGATGTGATCTATGTTACTACAGTAAGGCATTCAACAAGGTTCCCCATGGGAGACTGGTTAGCAAGGTTAGATCTCACGGAATACAGGGAGAACTAGCCATTTGGATACAGAACTGGCTCAAAGGTAGAAGACAGAGGGTGGTGGTGAAGGGTTGTTTTTCAGACTGGTGGCCTGTGACCAGTGGAGTGGCACAAGGACCAGTGCTGGGTCCTCTACTTTTTGTCATTTACATAAATGATTTGGATGCGGGCATAAGAGGTACAGTTAGTAAGTTTGCAGATGACACCAAAATTGGAGGTGTAGTGGACAGCAAAGAAGGTTACCTCAGATTACAACAGGATGTGACCAGGTGGGCCAGTGGGCTGAGAAGTAGCAGATGGAGTTTAATTCAGATAAATGCGAGGTGCTGCATTTTGGGCAAGCAAATCTTAGCAGGACTTATACACTTAATGGTAAGGTCCTAGGGAGTGTTGCTGAACAAAGAGACTTTAAAGTGCAAGTTCATAGCTCCTTGAAAGTGGAGTCGCAGGTAGATAGGATAGTGAAGAAGGCGTTTGGTATGCTTTCTTTTATTGGTTAGAGTATTGAGTACAGGAGTTGGGAGGTCATGTTGCGGCTGCAGAGAACCTTGGTTAGGCCACTGTTGGAATATTGTGTGCAGTTCTGGTCTCCTTCCTATCGGAAAAATATTGTGAAACTTGAAAGGATTCAGAAAAGACTTACAAGGATGTTGCCAAGGTTGGAGGATGAGGTTGAACAGGCTGGTGCTGTTTTCCCTGGAGGCTGAGGGGTGACCTTACAGATGTTTACAAAATCATGAGAGGCATGGATAGGATAAATAGGCAAAGTCTTTTCCCTGGGGTCGGGGAGTCCAGAACTAGAGGGCATAGGTTTAGGGTGAGAGGGGAAAGATATAAAAGAGACCTATGGGGCAACGTTTTCACGCAGAGGGTGGTACGTGTATGGAATGAACTGCCAGAGGAAGTGGTGGAGGCTGGTACAATTGCAACATTTAAAAGGCATTTGGATGGGTATATAAATAGGAAGGGTTTGGGCCGGGTGCTGGCAGGTGGGACTAGATTGGGTTGGGATATCTGGTCGTCGTGGATGGGTTGGACCAAAGGGTCTTCTGTTTCCATGCTGTACATCTCTATGACTCTATGAGAAGGCATAAATTTTACCTTGAAGGATGATCTGGTTAGCTGAAAAGTATTGGCCTTAGTGATGGTGTTAGGACAAATGGAAGACTATGACTATATCTCAGGCTTACAAAAGTAGGAAGAATACATATAAAAGGAAAATGATATAGAATTGAGTTATCTGACATTATATTTGAAATCTTAAGCAAAAAAAAGGAAGGTAAAGGGAATGAGGCAGACATATCTTTAACTCATCTTCTTTCACAGAAATGTAACGGATGAATTCTGAGTTAAGAGAGCAGCTTCAAACAATCCATTTAGGAACTGAATGAGTACCAATGCCTTATGTAGAGAATGTTATTAAGGAAATGGAGATTTCCACAAATAACAGCTAGTGAGGAATGGGCAGTAGTTGTTTGAGGGTAGCTCAATCTGAATATTGTAATGAAATTTTACGATTAGCTCATAAAATTCCAATGGCAGGTCTCCAATGCAGTAGTCAAGAAGTTATGGATTATCTAAGGAAATATAATCAGATCAAGGTTCAAATTTGGAGATGCCGGTGTTGGACTGGGGTGTACAAAGTTAAAAATCACTCAAATGTTTGCTATAAATTCTGTGTTACGATTGAGCCCTCCACAAATCACCTGATGAAGGAGCGTCACTCCGAAAGCTAGTGTGCTTCCAATTAAACCTGTTGGACTATAACCTGGTGTTGTGTGATTTTTAACAAGGTTCAAATTGTATGTCACAAATGTTCGAAGAAATAATGAATAGTTTTGTAATAAAACTATTTATGTCTTCAACATATTATCCACAATCTCAAGGAGCATTGAAAAGTTGACATCAAACTTTAAAGACCGTGATGAGGGCTTATTGATATGAATGACTTGTGATCAAGTGGTCTCTTGTCACTGTTTGTCATTAGGTTCAAACAATTTGAACTGAAATGGGCATGAAATAAGGGTGCCCCTAATTATTTAAAGAAACATTTATAAATCAAACATCAGAAAGTACGTAGAATCCCTCTGGAGTCAAAGCAGGCCATTTGACCCATCAAATCTCACCAACCCTCTGAAGAGCATTCCACCCAATCCTCTCCCTGAAACCTTCCATTTCAAATGGCTACTTAACCCAGTCTGCACTTCCCTGGCCTCTCTGGGCAACTTACCACAGCCAAACCACTTAACCTGCACATTTTGGACTGTAGGAAGAAACCAGAGCACCCAGCACCCTTGCAAATATGGGGAGAACAAGCAAACTCCATACAGGCAGTATTCCAAGGCTGGAATCGAGCCCAAGTCCCTGGCATTGTGAGGCAGCAGTGCTAACCACTGAGCCACCATACTGCCCTTCTGACCTATAATGTGAAACCTTTTGGAAAAATTACGTGTGTAACATGACCAAAAAGAATTTCAAACATGCTCAAAATCCATGAAAACTAATGCTGATAAAAACATAGAATTTTGACACAGGCAACAAGGTTTTATTACTCTTCCCTGTCTTGGAGGAACCATTAAAATGAGGTTCACTGGACCTTATTAAATCTGAAAGAGTCTCAGTTTTGTGAATGATGGAGTGATTACACTGGACAGGAGACAATTAGCAAGTGTGTAATTTTAATATTTTAACATATAGCCTGGACAGAAGTTTAGATACAGTGATGAAAGAAGTTAATAAAATAGAAATATCAGCATGATTCTAGAATTGATCAGATATTGAAAACTCTAAAGTCAACCGAAAATAATTGGATTACTGAACATTATTGAACAAACTGAACAACTGGATAATGATTAAAAAAAATGATGGTAACCTTTATACAGAACTCATGCATTACCATTCAAAACATACCAGAATATTTTACAGATACCATGCAGATTGGTATTCCTTGGAGTTTTGGTATAGACGCGGGGCAACTTTGTTACTTTGTTAATACTTCTAGCTTCTGGAGATATAGAATTCTAATTTTCAATTTCCTGTTCAAAGCAATCCAGTTTACAACAGACAACCTGATATAAAGCTTTTGATGTTAATATCTGCATGAGTTGAAAGCTGATTCCTCTCCAGGACCTGGGGGATGGTGTATTGAAGGATGCAAACATTCAGCTTAAATTAATAGAAAGGTTTATCAACAAATAGTTTTATTTTGCATTCTATTTTGTTAGACAACATGAAGAGATGAAAAGTACAATACTGTAAAGATAAAGACAGAATCATGGCACAAGAAGAGAAATTCTTTTTCAAATTTCTGATATAATTTAGTAAATGAGACGACTCTTGAAGTAAGAACAATTTGTAGATCTTCATGACATAGAATTCTATATGATGTTGCAATTGTGTGTTCTATGCAGTTCATGTAGAGTCATAGAGTGTTAGAGATGTACAGCATGGACAGAGACCCTTCGATCCAGCCTGTCCATGACGACCAGATATCCTAACCCAATCTAATCCCACCTGCCAGCACCCAGCCCATATCCCACCCAACCCTTCCTATTCATATTCCCATCCAAAGGCCTTTTAAATGTTGCAATTGTACCAGCCTCCACCACTTCCTCTGGCAGCTCATTCCATACACGTACCACCCTCTGTGTGAAAACATTGCCTTGTAGGTCTCTTTTATATCTTTCCCCTCTCACCCGAAACCTATGTCCACTTGTTCTGGACTCCCCCACCCCAGGGGAAAGACGTTGCCTATTTATCCTATCCATGTCCCTCATAATTTTGTAAACCTCTATAAAGTCACCCCTCAGCCTCCAGGGAAAATGGCCCCAGCCTGTTCAGCCTCTCCCTATAGCTCAAATCCACCAACCCTGGCAACATCCTTGTAAATCTTTTCTGAACCCCTTCAAGTTTCACAACAAGTTTCCGGGACATCTCCGATCGGGTATATAAGGTTCTAAAAGGGGAGGGCGAACAGCCAGAAATCGTTATATATTGGCACTAATGATATAGCCAGGAAAAGGATCGAAGATATAAAAAGTGATTTCAGGGAGTTAGGGTGGAAGCTCCAAAGCAGGACGAACAGAGTAGTGTTCTCTAGTTTACTACCGGTGCCACGAGATAGCGAGGCGAGGAACATGGAGAGGGCACAGCTTAATACGTGGCTGCGAAGCTGGTGTAGGAGGGAGGGCTTCAGATATGTAGATAATTGGGATGCCTTCTGGGGAAGGTGGGACCTGTACAAGAAGGACTGGTTGCATCTGAACTGGAAGGGGACCAATGTCCTGGGTGGAAGGTTTGCTCGAGTAGTTCGAGAGGGTTTAAACTAGTATGGCAGGGGGGTGGGAATCTGAGCTGTATACCAGAGGTGAAAGTTGATGCAGATGAGGCAATAGCAAGAGGTAGACCAGCTAGTGGGAAAGATTTTCCTGGGAAGGAACCAAGGGGTCAGTTAAAGTGTGTTTGCTTTAACGCAAGGAGTATCAGGAATAAAAGTGACGAACTTAGAGCATGGATCAGTACCTGCTGCTATGATGTTGTGGCCATAATAGAGACATGGTTTTCTCAGGGACAGGAATGGTTGCTGGGTGTTCCAGGGTTTAGAGCATTTAAAAAGAATAGGGAAGGGGGAAAAGAGGAGGAGGTGTAGCACTACTAATCAGACAGGGTATCACAACTACAGAAGCTTCCATTGTCAAGGAAGATCTGCCTACCGAGTCAGTATGGGTGGAAATTAGGAACAGCAAGGGAGCAGTCACCTCGTTAGGGGTTTACTACAGGCCCCCCAATAGCAGCAGGGAGATGGAAGAAAGCATAGGTCGGCAGATTTTGGAAAAGTGTGGACGTAGTAGGGTTGTTGTAATGGGTGACTTTAACTTTCCCAATATTGATTGGAACCTCCTTCGAGCAGAAGATTTACATAGACATAGAAGAATACAGCGCAGTACAGGCCCTTCGGCCCTCGATGTTGCGCCGATCAAAGCCCACCTAACCTACACTAACCCACTATCCTCCATATACCTATCCAATGCCCGCTTAAATACCCATAAAGAGGGAGCGTCTACTACTGCTACTGGCAGGGCATTCCATGAACTTACAACTCGCTGAGTGAAGAACCTACCCCTAACATCAGTCCTATATCTACCCCCCCTTAATTTAAAGCTATGCCCCCTTGTAATAGCTGACTCCATACGTGGAAAAAGGTTCTCACTGTCAACCCTATCTAACCTCCTAATCATCTTGTACACCTCTATCAAATCACCCCTAAACCTTCTTTTCTCCAATGAAAACAACCCCAAGTGCCTCAGCCTTTCCTCATAGGATCTTCCTACCATACCAGGCAACATCCTGGTAAACTTCCTCTGCACCCGTTCCAGTGCCTCCACATCCTTCCTATAGTATGGCGACCAAAACTGCACACAATATTCCAGATGCGGCCGCACCAGAGTCTTATACAACTGCAGCATGACCTCAGGACTCCGGAACTCAATTCCTCTACCAATAAAAGCCAGTACGCCATATGCCTTCTTCACTGCACTATTTACCTGGGTGGCAACTTTCAGAGATCTGTGTACATGGACACCAAGATCCCTCTGCTCTTCCACACTACCAAGTAGTCTACCATTAGCCCAGTAATCCATCTTTTTATTACTCTTACCAAAGTGAATCACCTCACACTTAGCTACATTGAACTCCATTTGCCACCTTTCTGCCCAGCTCTGCAGCTTCTCTATATCCCGCTGTAACCTGCCATATCCTTCCTCACTGTCTACAACTCCTCTGACTTTCATATCATCCGCAAACTTGCTCACCCAACCTTCTAACCCTTCCTCCAGGTCATTTATAAAAATGACAAACAGCAATGGTCCCAAAACAGATCCTTGCGGAACACCGCTAGTGACGGCACTCCAAGATGAACCTTTGCCATCAACTACTACCCTCTGTCTTCTTCCAGAGAGCCAATTCCTAATCCAAACCTCCAACTCACCCTCAATGCCATATCTCTGTATTTTCTGCAGTAGCCTACCATGGGGGACCTTATCAAACGCCTTACTAAAATCCATATATACCACATCTACCGCTTTCCCCTCATCTACCTCCTTAGTCACCTTCTCAAAGAATTCAATAAGGTTTGTGAGGCACGACCTGCCCTTCACAAAACCATGCTGACTATCCTTGATCACATTATTCCTATCCAAATGTTCATAAATCCTATCCCTTACAATTCTCTCTAAGACTTTGCCCACAACAGAAGTGAGACTCACTGGCCTATAGTTACTAGGATTATCCCTACTCCCCTTCTTGAACAATGGAACCACATTTGCTAGCCTCCAGTCCTCTGGCACTACTCCTGTCGACAAAGAGGACACAAAAATCAAGGCCAATGGCTCTGCAATCTCCTCCCTTGCTTCCCAGAGAATCCTAGGATAAATGCCATCAGGCCCAGGGGACTTATCTATTTTCACCCTTGCCAGAATTTCCAACACCTCTTCTCTACATATC
Source organism: Chiloscyllium punctatum (assembly GCF_047496795.1). Taxonomy (NCBI): domain Eukaryota; kingdom Metazoa; phylum Chordata; class Chondrichthyes; order Orectolobiformes; family Hemiscylliidae; genus Chiloscyllium; species Chiloscyllium punctatum. Next base: position 42,122,699 of record NC_092750.1, on the reverse strand, counting down.
TCAAAGCCATCCATTCTACTTATTCGTGCCTCAGTATTCATATCGACAACAATGTCCTGTTCCTGAGTGAATACTGACGAAAAGTATTCATTCAGCGCCAGAATGGAGCTGTTTTTGTAAGGTGTGTTCAGGAGGGTTTCCTAACTCAGTATGTTGACAGGCCGACGAAGGGAGAGACCATTCTAGACTTGGTGCTAGGAAACGAGCCGGGGCAGGTATCAGATCTTGTGGTGGGAAACATTTTGGAAATAGTGACCACAACTGCCTCACATTCTACATAACTATGGAGAAGGGGAGGATTAGGCAAAATGGGAGGATATTTAATTGGGGAAGAGGAAACTATGATGTGATTAGACATGAGTTAGGAAGCATGGATTGGGAGCAATTGTTCCATGGTAAAGGCACTATAGACATGTGGAGACTGTTTAAGGAACAGTTGTTGCAACTGATGAATAAATATGTCCCTCTGAAGTGGTAAGAAGTGGTAAGATAAAGGAACCTTGAATGATGAGAGCGGTAGAGCTTCTCGTCAAAAGGAAAAACGTAGCTTACATAAGGTGGAGGAAGCTAGGGTCAAGCTCAGCTCTAGAGGATTACAGGCAGGCGAGGAAGGAGCTTAAAAATGGTCTGAGGAGAGCCAGGTGGGGGCATGAGAAAGGCTTGGCAGAACGGATTAGGGAGAACACAAAGACATTTTACACTTACGTGAGGAATAAGAGAATGGTCAAAGAAAGAGTAGAGCCGGTCAGGGATAGCATAGGGAATTTGTGTGTGGAGTCTGAGGAGGTAGGGGAAGCCCTAAATGAGTTTTTTGCTTCTGTCTTTACGAAAGAACCGAACTTTGTAGTGAATGAAACCTTTGAAGAGCAGTTGTGCATGCTGGAATGGATAGAGATAGAGGAAGCTGATGTGCTGAAAATTTTGTCAAACGTTAAGATTGACAAGTCGCCAGGCCCAGACCAGATTTGTCCTCAGCTGCTTTGGGAAATGAGAAATGCAATTGTTTCGCCACTTGCGAAGATCTTTGCATCCTTGCTGTCCACCAGAGTCGTACCTGAGGACTGGAGAGAGGCAAATGTAATTCCTCTCTTCAAGAAAGGAAATAGGGAAATCCCCGGCAATTACAGACCAGTAAGTCTCACGTCTGTCATCTGCAAGGTGTTAGAAAGGATTCTGAGGGATAGGATTTATGACCATCTGGAAAAGCATGGCTTGATTAAATGCAGTCAACACTGCTTTGTGAGGGGCAGGTCATGCCTCACAAATCTTATCGAGTTCTTTGAGGATGTGACTAGAAAAGTTGATGAGGGTCGAACTGTGGATGTGATGTATACGGACTTCAGCAAGACATTTGATAAGGTTCCCCATGGTAGGTTCATTCAGAAGGTCATGAGGAAGGGGATACAGAGGAACTTAGCTGTCTGGATACAGATTTGGCTGGCCAACAGATACAGCGAGTGGTAGTAGAAGGAAAATATTCTGCCTGGAAGGCTGTGGTCAGTGGTGTTCCACAGGGCTCTGTCCTTGGTCCTCTACTGTTCGTAATTTTTATTAATGACTTGGATGAGGGGATTGAAGGATGGGTCAGCAAGTTTACAGATGACACAAAGGTTGGAAGTGTCATTGACAGTGTAGGGGGCTGTTATAGGCTGCAGTGGGACATTGACAGGATGCAGAGATGGGCTGAGAGGTGGCAGATGGTGTTCAACCTGGATAAATGCGAGGTGATGCATTTTGGAAGGTCGAATTTGAAAGCTGAGTACAGGATTAAGGATAGGATTCTTGGCAGTGTGGAGGAACAGAGGGATCTTAGTGTGCAGGTACATAGATCCCTTAAAATGGCCACCCAAGTGGACAGGGTTGTTAAGAAAGCATATGGTGTTTTGGCTCTCATTAACAGGGGGATTGAGTTTAAGAGTCGTGAGATCTTGTTGCAACTCTATAAAACTTTGGTTAGACCGCACTTGGAATACTGCGTCCAATTCTGGTCGCCCTATTATAGGAAAGATGTGGATGTTTTGGAGAGGGTTCAGAGGAGGTTTACCAGGATGCTGTCTGGACTGGAGGGCTTATCTTACGAAGAGAGGTTGACTGAGCTCGGATTTTTTCATTGGAGAAAAGGAGGAGAGGGGACCTAATTGAGGTATACAAGATAATGAGCGGCATAGATAGAGTCGATAGCCAGAGACTATTTCCCAGGGCAGAAATGACTAACACGGGGGGTCATAGTTTTAAGCTGGTTGGAGGAAAGTATAGAGGGGATGTCAGAGGCGGGTTCTTTACACAGAGAGTTGTGAGAGCATGGAATGCGTTGCCAGCAGCAGTTGTGGAAGCAAGGTCATTGGGGACATTTAAGAGACTCCTGGGCATGCATATGGTCACAGAAATTTGAGGGTGCATAAATGAGGATCAGTGGTCGGCACAACATCGTGGGCTGAAGGGCCTGTTCTGTGCTGTACTGTTCTATGTTCTATGTTCTAACATCTTTCTGATGGGAAGGAGACCAGAATTGCACACAATATTCAAACAGGGCCTAACCAATGTCCTGTACAGACGCCAACATGACCTGCCAACTCCTGTACTCAATACTCTAACCAATAAAGGAAAGCATACCAAACACCTTCTTCACTATCCTATCTACCTGCGACTCCACTTTCAAGGAGCTGTGAACCTACACTCCAAGGTCTCTTTGATCAGCAACATTCCAAGGACCTTATCATTAAGTGTATAAGTCCTGCTTAAGATTTGCTCTCCCAAAATGCAGCATCTCACATTTATCTGAATTAAACTCCATCTGCCACTCCTCAGCCCACTGGCCCATCTGGTCAAGATCCTGTTGTAATCTGAGGTAACCTTCTTCGTTGTCCACTACACCTCCAATTTTGGTGTCATCTGCAAACTTACTAACTGTACCTCTTACGCTTGCATCCAAATCATTTATATAAATGACAAAAAGAAGAGGACACACCACTAATCCTTGCGGCACTCCACTGGTCACAGGCCTCCAGTCTGAAAAAACAACTCTCCGCCACCACCCTCTGACTTCTACCTTTGAGCCAGTTCTGTATCCAAATGGCTAGTTCTCCCTGTATTCCATGAGATCTAACCTTGCTAATCAGTCTCCCATGGGGAACCTTGTCGAAAGCCTTACTGAAGTCCATATAGATCACATCTACCGCTCTGCCCTCATCAATCCTCTTTGTTACTTCCTCAAAAAACTCAATCAAGTTTGTGAGACATGATTTCCTACGTACAAAGCCATGTTGACTATCCCTAATCAGTCCTTGCCTTTCCAAATACATGTACATCCTATCCCTCAGGATTCCCTCCAACAACTTGCCCACCACCGATGTCAGGCTCACTGGTCTATAGTTTCTTGGCTTGTCCTTTCCACCCTTCTTAAACAGTGGCACCACGTTAGCCAACCTCCAGTCTTTCGGCACCTCGCCTGTGACTATCTGTAAAATGGACATTTTGCAAGATATTTTTACTTATTTTGCAAGATGTCACCATCTATTTCCCTACAGTCTATATCTTCCATACCCTTTTCCACAGTAAATACTGATGCAAAATACTCATTTAGTATCTTCCCCATTTTCTGCGGCTCCACACAAAAGCCACCTTGCTGATCTTTGAGGGGCCCTATTCTCTCGCTAGTTACCCTTTTGTCCTTAATGTATTTGTGAAAACTCTTTGGATTTTCCTTAATTCTATTTGCCAAAGCTATCTCATGTCCCCTTTTTGCCCTCCTGATTTCCTTCTTAAGTATACTCCTACTGCCTTTATACTCTTCTAAGGATTCACTCAATCTATCCTGTCTATACCTTACATATGGAGAAAGTGAGGAGTGCAGATGCTGGAGATCAGAGCTGAAAAAATGTGTTGCTGGAAAAGCGCAGCAGGGCAGGCAGCATCCAAGGTGCAGGAGAATCGACGTTTCGGGCATAAGCCCTTCTTCAGGATTCCTGCGTTGATTCTCCTGCTCCTTGGATGCTGCCTGACCCGCTGCGCTTTTCCAGCAACACATTTTCAGCTATACCTTACATATGCTTCCTTCTTTTTCTTAACCACACCCTCAATTTCTTTAGTCATCCAGCATTCCATATACCTACCAGCCTTTCCTTTCACCCTGACAGGAATATACTTTCTCTGGATTCTCGTTATCTCACTTCTGAAGGATTCCCATTTCCCAGCCGTCCCTTTACCTGTGAACATCTGCCCCCAATCAGCTTTTGAAAGTTCTTTCCTAATACCATCAAAATTGGCCTTTCTCCAATTTAGAACTTCAACTTTTAGATCTGGTCTATCCTTTTCCATCACGATTTTAAATCTAATAGAATTATGGTCGCTGGCCCCAAGTGCTCCCCCACTGACACCTCAGTCACCTGCCCTGCCTTATTTCCCAAGAGTGGGTCAAGGTTTGCACCTTCTCTAGCAGGTGCAATTACATACTGAATCAGAAAATTGTCTTGTACACACTTAACAAATTCCTCTTCATCTAAATCCTTAACACTATGGCAGTCCCAGTCGATGTTTGGAAAGTTAAAATCCCCTACCATAACCACCTTATTATTCTTACAGATAGCTGAGATCTCCTTACAAGTTTGCTTCTCAATTTGTCTCTGACTATTAGGGGGTCTATAATACAATCCCAATAAGGTGATCATCCCTTTCTTATTTCTCAGTTCCACCCAAATAACTTCCCTGGATGTATTTACGGGAATATCCTCCCTCAGCACAGCTGTAATGCTATCCCTTATCTAAAATGCCACCCCCCCCCCCTTGCCTCCTTTTTTTATCCTTCCTATAGCATTTGTATCCTGGAACATTAAGCTGCCAGTCCTGCCCATCCCTGAGCCATGTTTCTGTAATTGCTATGATATCCCAGTCCCATGTTCCAAACCATGTCTTGAGTTCATCTGCCTTCCCTGTTAGGCCCCTTGCATTGAAATAAATGCAGTTTAGTTTATTAGTCCTACCTTGTCCCTGCTTGCCCTGACTGTTTGACTTGCTTCTGTTCTCAACTGTACCAGTCTCAGATTGATCTCTTTCCTCACTATCTCCCTGGCTCCCAATCCCCCCACCTTACTAGTTTCAATCCTCCCGAGCAGCTCTAGCAAATCTCCCTGCCAGTATATTAGTCACCTTCCAATTTAGGTGCAATCCGTCCTTCATGTACAGGTCACTTCTACCCCAAAAGAGATTCCAATGATCCAAAAATGTGAATCCTTCTCCCATGCACCAGCTCCTGAGCCATGCATTCATCTGCTCTATTCTCCTATTCCTGCCCTCACTCGCTTGTAGAACCGGGAGTAATCCAGATATTACCACTCTCGAGGACCTCCTTTTTAAATTTCTGCCTAACTCTCTGTAATCTCCCTTCAGAATCTCACTTTTTTCCCTTCCAATGTTGTTGGTTCCAATGTGGACAATGACCTCTTGCTAGCCCCTCTCCCCTGTGAGAACATTCTGCACCCTCTCTGAGACATCCTTGATCCTGGCACCAGGGAAACAACACACCATTCTGCTTTTCCACTGCTGGCAACAGAAACGTCTGAGTGTACCTCAGACTACAGAATCCTCTAACACAATTGATGTCTTGGAACCCGATGTACCCCTCATTGCATTAGAGCCAGTCTCAATACCAGAAACTTGGCTGTTCATGCTATGTTCCCCTGAGAATCCATTACCCCCTACATTTTCCAAAACAGCATACCTGTATATCCACAAAAGACTCCTGCACTAGCTGCCTACCTCTCTTACCTTTCCTGGAGTTAACCCATCTATGTGACTGCATCTGAAACTTCCCCCCCCCCTTCCTATACTTGCCATCCATCACATACTGTTGTTGTTGCAAATTCCTCATTGCTTCTCACTGTCTCTCCAGCCGATCTATTCGATCTGATAAGATTCGCAGCCAGCAGCATTTATGGCAGATATAATCCGCAGTAACCCTTAATCTCTCTTTAAACTCCCACATCTGGTAAGAAGTACATATCACTCTATTAAAGGCCATTTTTGCTCCTTCACAGTCTATAGACCCAGAAAATAACACTGTCTCATTCCTCTACAAACACTGCCCCAGGTTAAATTAATAGTTATGGCTTATATTTTAAGTTTAATCAAGAGACATATCTCCAAAAACATATAATCAAGAAAGAACCTACTCTACTCACTACTGAAAATTCTCTGTAGGCCACACTTTAAAAAATGATTAACTTATCTGATTCTGTGCTGTGAACTTCACCCAACAGTTCCTCCAAGATCAGTTGTGAATTTCACTGTTAATTTTCCCAGATGCACTCCGATGTCCAGTGATGCACAAATTCAAACATCAAAAGCAGTAACTGTACAAAATGGCCCAGGTATGTCCTGCCTACAAAAATCAGGACAAATCAGGACAAATTCAACCTAACTAATTACCATGTGATCAGACTAATCCCAATCATCAGCAAAGTATGAGAAAGGGGCATCAACACCAATACACCAATAACCTGCTCCCTGATAAAACAAAGAATAGTGGATACTGGAAATCTGAAACAGAAATAGAAATTGCTGGAAAAAGCCAATATCTGTAGGGAGAAAGCAGAGTTAATATTTTGAGTCCAGTGACCTTCGGATTCCAGAGGTGAGCTGAGAGTCAACTGTTCTTAACGTTAAGGAAACATTCAACCTATTGTGGTACAAAAGATGCTTATTGCAACTCAAGTCAATGTGTTTTAGTTTGGGACATTCTCCACTCATTGAAGCCATGTCCAGTACAAATGAAGATGGTAACGGAGGCCAAAAATCTCTGATATCCCCAGCATATCAATGCAGACATTTTTCAGAGCAAATTCTAAGCCTAACCACCTTCAGCTGCTTTGCCACTGATTTTTCCTTCACTATAGGACTAATGTGGAGATGTTTACTGATAAGTTCAGTGCATTTAGTTCTACTTGTAACTCCTCAAATGACAATTTTCCCATAAGCATTGGGTCTCAGGCTGATACGTACAAAGTAAAATTCAGACAACCTCCACACAATGCAACAATGATTTACCTCCACCAAAAGAGAGTCTAGTCATCTCTCCTTTACATTTAATGGTAGTTCATAAATAAATCCTGGGAGTTGCCATTGACTGGAACGGCAAGTGGATCTGCTATAAAAATAGCCACTGGTAGCGGTCAAATACTTGGAATACTACAAGTGATCCTTATTTTAGTTCCACAAGGTCTTTCCACCATCCACAAGACAAAACTAAAGAGTTTAGGAAAACCCTCTTCATTTGCTTGTTCAGGTACAACTGCAAAAACACTCAGTAGACAATGTAACCTATTTGATTTGCATCTGATGCACTAGTCTAAACATTCATTCATTCCATCACCAGTGCACCACAGCTGCAGAGTGGAATATCTGCAGGATTCTCTGCAATTACTCTCCAAGATTTTTGTAGCAGTACTTCCCCAATCCATGACCTCTACAAACTAAAAGAACAGCAAGGTGCACAGGGACCCAATCACTTCCAAGATCCACTTCAAGTCACTTCAGACTCCATCCTGATTTTGACACAGATTGTCATTCTTTCATTGTCACGGGGTCAAAATTATGAAACTCCCTATCTAACAGGATTGGGGGAGAATGTTTATCACATGGACAAGAAGAATGACCACTTTCTCAGGGCAATGTTGGCATTACCAGCAATGCCAATTTCCAAGGAATGAAAAACATTGCTGTCATCCTGCAAACACTTTGCTTTTAATTGTTTAATCGTCAGTGTAATTGAATTTGACTATCCCAGAATGAATTGGTTTAAGTATGTTAACATTCCAATTAGGTTGCTGCAATCACCTAATTATTTTCGATTTAATTTAGTTAGCCACTAGGACAAAGGACCTGTGTCTTTATTTACAAAACAAATAACCTATTCATAGTCATAGAAACAGACCAGTTCCAAACTCTATTTTTGGGCTGGAAATGCTATGTTAATGTTTATTGTACTGCACCCCAAGATTGTGAATTTAAATCTCAAATTGTAAAACAGGATTCAAGAAATCTGATGATTTTGACTTAGCACTAGAAAATGGCAATTAAAGCTGTAGAATTATGGGAAAATTTCATGTCATTCAGTCATATCTTTCCATCCCTTTTTGGTCAGGTCTATATGTGACTCCTATCCCATCCTGTGTGGATAACTCTTAAATGCCCTTAGGCCGGTCAAGGATAATGGTACACTGCCAGTGATTGCTGCAGTTGAGGAAGACATATAAAAAGAATGACCACACTCACTCAAATTTTAATTATTTTAAAACATTGTGTGAAATAAAAATAATTTCTCAGAACTTTTTTTTATTTATTCATGGGCTCTGAGTATCGCTGGCAGGGTCATCATTTCTTGTCCATCCCTAATTGCCCAGAGGGTAGTTACGAGTCAACCACATTGCTGTAGGTCAGATCAGATAAGGTTGACAGATTTCCTTCTCTAAAGAACAGTATTGACAGATGGATGTTTTCCAACAATTGACAAGTTTCATGGTCATCGTTAGTTCCAGATTTATCTGCCATGGCCATATTTGAATTTGAGATCTGGTCTGAAGAACTTCTATCATTTCTATTACTGTCAATAAGCAGACATCATCAACAGGAAATCAAGGGAACTGTGGGAAGTCACCCCGATATCTTCTTAATTTCTATCTGCGACCAACACAGGTACAGGTAGATAACTCTTTATCTGGAATCCTGAAATCTGAATAGCTCCAAAATCCAAAGGTTTTTTTGGTGAAGTTTCTTTCTCATTAACAAAGTTGTTTAGCATGCAAACACTTAACCTAATTCGACACCCACTCAAGGCGAGTTACTTAGATGCAACGTGGCCCCACACTGGCAGGCATCAATTCTGTCTCAAAGCCCGTTTTACTCAGTGCATTTGCTTCTTTGATAAGATTTCTTTAACATTTCACCATCAAACTGTCACTTATTCTGAAATTTGAAAAATTCTGAATTCCGAAGATCAGCTGATCCCAAGCATTTCGGATAAAGGATTGAACACCTGTACTGTACCTTTCAGCCTATTTTTTAAAACCCATAATATCTTTGGGTGCTTTTTATTTGCATTGTTTGTGTATGAATGTGTGTTTGGGATTAAGGTGATATAGAGTCATAGAGATGTACAGCACGGAAACAGACCCTTCGGTCCAACCCGTCCATGCCGACCAGATATCCCAACCCAATCTAGTCCCACCTGCCAGCACCCGGCCCATATCCCTCCAAACCCTTCCTATTCATAAACCCATCCAAATGCCTTTTAAATGTCGTAGTTGTACCAGCCTCCACATAGTTTGTGTCCACATAGGTAATAACCTGTTTTGCCACATATTTAAAAGTAAGCTTGTTCTTGCTAAAACAGCTAGTGTTGAGTTTAGGAAAGTATCTTTTGTTCTAGATGACAGTAGCACCATAATTGAATTGGTAATTGAAAAACCATTTTCAATTTTGGTACTGTTATGAAATAATGGGGCTACTGGTACACTCCTCCTGTCAGAATTGTAACAGTCAGTGAAGAATTACAATTTCCCTAATCCCCAGATTTCCATTGATTTCAAGCTTGCCAGGACTCTTTGATGCCATGTTCAGTCATACATTGTCTTAATGTCAATAGCACCCACTCTCTCTAGGTTCAGCTCTTTCATTCCTGTTTGGACCAAGGATATAATTAGGTTTGCAGCTGAGTGGTCTTGACAATATTCAAAATGAACATCAGTGATCAGGCTTTTCCTGTGTAAGTGCTGCTTAAAAGTTCTGTTGATGATTCCATTCACCACTCCCAGGATGATTGAGAGTAAAATCTGGATAGTAGATGACTGCATTCCATTTGTCCTGCTATTTCTGGATAATTCATGCCTCAGCAATTTTCTACACTGTAAGCTAAACGCCTACTTTGACTTGTACTGGAACAACTTAGCTAAGGGCATGGCCAGTACTGGAGCACAAGGTTTGATTATTATAGCTGAGATATTGTCAGGGCCTGTACTGAGAGCTGTTTTGATATCAGCTGAATTGTATTGAAGACTGACATCTGTGAAAGTGTGGATCTTGGGACACTGCCAAGATCGATCACATTCAACAACTCTGTCTGTACAGCAATGTAGTCCAGTGTTAACAGTAAAACAATAGAATTAATGAAAATATTATTTTGTGGAAATCCAGACACCTTGAAAGTTACTGAGTCATGACTATGGAATATTCAGGACTAAGAATTAAATGTTGAAGGATATAACAAATGATAGAGAGAAAGGGAAGTTGGAGTGGTTGAATATATTATAGATATCAGTATGGGTGTACCTTTACCACATGGAGTGCAGTGTTAAATAATTTATTTCATTTCCATCTTCTCAAGGCAATTAAGAGTAGGCAATAAATGTAGCCGAGCCAATGATGCTCACATCCTGTGAACAATTTACTATTGTTATTATCAGTGGGACAGAAATACAACTCACATTCATAGAGATAAAGTTCAATAAAAAGATCACTCATGGATATAGGTGACAGAACAACCTTCCAACATTGGCTACAAGGTGGAAAGTAAGATGCAAAGGAATTAGGGAAATGAGTAACAGTCAATGGGACAATAACCAGCGGAATTTCAGCTACTTTGAAATGAATTGGCCAGGGAGGTAGATAAGTGGGAATGTTTTCTCCTGCAATAAGTCCAGGGATTCTTTCTAATTCATTATGTAAGAAGCCCAGCAAGGGAGGATTCAGCAGGATATCTAGTAATTGGGAATAAACTAGATTAATAAAAGTAGCAGAACTGTTGGACAATAATGGTATTATTTACATATTATTAACCATAATTTGGAATGATATAAGCATAACAAAAACAAGAATCAGACAATAAATAAAATCTGATTTGAGGGCTGAGCTATTTTGGACAACAAATTAGACAACTATATTGACAACAATAATGTAGAGCAGCATTGGAAAATGGGACTCAATAGAGCCCAGTAGACATATATTCCATTAGTAAATAAGAACAAGAACAAACAAAACATTAATGACGCACTGTGAAATGAATAAATACATAACAGAAAATATAGAGATAAGGAATGCATGTTTGTTTGTTTATGAAGAGTGTATGATAAATGTACATATAATGAGACCAGGGGAGAAGCAAGTGAAAAAAGCTATCAGGAAGGCAAAGGTGAAATAAAAGTAAATTATTGAGGCATGCAAAACAAAGTAAAATATTATACATCCACAAATAAAAATGTGTTGGGATCAGAATTCAGACAGACAAAACAAAGTTGAGGATAGTGATAGTGAAATGCCAGAAGTATTGAATTACTGTTTTGCTTCATCATTTACAGAGATGTAGATCAGGAGGACATGATATCATTTGATAGAATCATATTAACATTGAAAACAGGGAAGTATTAAATGAATTAATCAATCTTAAGGAGGATAAACTCTTATCCAGATGCACTGAATTCATAAAAGTGATAATAAGCGACATCAGATGCTCTATTACAAGTATTTAATGATTGTTTAAAAAGTTGTGAGAAAACAGATAAACATTGTGAAACCAATATAGTTTTCCAAATGGAACATTGTGATAAATTATTTTGAACTTTTTGAAAAGATGAAATAGAGTAGAAAAGGTAATATGGAATTTACCATATATTGAGATTTCAAAAGGCTTTCAGTAAAGTACAATATGATTAAAATCAAGGCATGAAAAGTCTGGAGACAATTAACAGAATGAATAGCTAGTTGGTTGAAAGAAAGGAAATGTAATATGTGGACAAAGGATAGCTATTCAGAATGGTAGAAGGTGAAAGCAAGCAGGACCCTAGAAGATTAATATTGAGATTGCAATTCTTTACAATTTAGAGTCATGATCTAGACTTAGTACCAAAAACAAAATTCTTAAATTTGTTATAACATCGGATGTGAGGGGCGGGTGGGGGGGGGGTGCGGGGTGGGGGGGGGGGGTGGTGGTGGTGCTTGGGGCGGTGTTCAACACTAAAATTTGTGAGGTGATTTCTAATGTAAAAGATTTCTAAGGATAGCTGGTATGACATGGTACGAAACAACATGACCAGCTATCCTTAGTAGCCACACACTCAGATGACAAGCAACATGAGTTCGACTGGGACAGCACTACTATTATAGGAAAAGCCAAACAGAGAACAGCCAGGGAATTGCTAGAGGCATGGCACTCATCCACAGATTCAATCAATAAGCACATCGACCTGGACCCAATATACCGACCACTGCAGCGGACAGCTGGAACTGACAACCTGAAGCGGCAGATACAAATCACTATAAATGCCGGAGGAAACATCACAGAAGCGCTTCACAGGAGGCTCCCAAGCACTGAGGATGTCACCTCGACAGGGGACAAAACGTCTGCAACACAAATTCCCAGCTCGGCGAACAGAACCACAACAACGAGCACCCGAGCTACAAATCTTCTCCCAAACTTTTTGCATTTCTTGCGGTTGCAGGGGAAGGTGCCGGGAGTGGAGGTTGGGGTGGTGGGGGGTGTGGACCTGACGAGGGAGTTGCGGAGGGAGTGGTCTTTCCGGAACGCTGATAGGGGAGGGAAATATATCCTTGGTGGTGGGGTCTGTTTGGAGGTGGAGGAAATGACGAAGGATGATACGATGTATCTGGAGGTTGGTGGGGTGGTAGGTGAGGACCAGTGGGGTTCTGTCCTGGTGGCAATTGGAGGGGTGGGATTCAAGGGCGGAGGAGCAGGAAGTGGAGGAGATGCGGTGGAGAGCATCGTCAACCACGTCTGAGGGGAAATGCAGTCTTTGAAGAAGGAGGCCATCTGGGTTGTTCGGTATTGGAACTGATCCTCCTGGAAGCAGATGCGGCGGAGTCGAAGGAATCTGGAATATTCAGATTAGTATGACAGGGCGGCGCAACATCGAGGGCTGAAGGGCCTGTACTGCGCTGTAATGTTCTATGTTCTATGTTCTATTACAATGCTGGAGAGAGTAAATGTCCCAGAGGGTCAAAGTCAGAATCTATTTGGTCAAAGTTAAGAAAGAATAGAAACATCATTATTCTACTGAATATATATCAAAGGCTAAGCAATGGAAAAGATATAGATGAACATGTTTCCAAGGAACTTACAGTGACATGCAAAAGCTATAGAGTGACTATATGTAGCAGATATTATAGTTTGTAGTAGTACAGGTCATTCTATATTAATTTGAGTTTTGTTACCGCAAATTCAGTGTAATGCAATTGATGAATTGGGGACACTGTTTCTAAAGTGCAAGCCTTTAAAGCGTGCGTTGGCTGTAAGATGATTACATCATCAACACTTTTAGCGCTGTTTCTAAAGAGCAATTTTTCCAAGTGCAGGGTTGGACAAGAACACAATCATTACATTATAGAAGAACCACATGTAGTATAAAGCATGAGGGATTTCAGAAGGATTTCTGAAATGTGTTCATGAAGTTTTTCTAATTCTGTATATTTCCAATCCACAAAAAAGGTGGTCAGGATGGATTGGAGTCTGGGAATGTGACGTGATAAATGGACCAAGTGTCATTAGGAAGCATGTAGGGGATTATGTAACAGCATCATAAGATGTTGAAAGAAACAAAGAACACCCTTTAAAATATATAATTATTCAGGACAGCGTAGTTTGAATGGGTGAGAAATATATCTGATTCTGGTAAATTATAGGAAAAGGTGGGCAGGCAAAACCATAGTGGCACAATAGACTTACTTAAAATAGGAGACCATAGGGTACAGTTATGGTACATTCTCATGACTAGGAAAGGGAGAACAAACAAACCAAATTTTGTAGGTGATAGAATAGATGGAGAGTAAAATGAAGCAGGAAAAGGGTGAGTATGGCATATGTAACACTTCTAAGAAAAGTCAGAACTTGGCTGAATATAACAAGTTCAGATTGAAAGTGAAGAGAAAACTAAAAGAAGCAGAAAGAGGGTATAAGAAGACACTGGTAGCCAACATAAAAGGGAATACAAAAGTATTCTGAAGATATAAAAACAACAAAAGAGTGGTGAAAGGAGTAGGGCAGCCTATTAAGGACCATAAAAGAGATTTATACATGGAGATAAGAAGGAAGATGCTACCCTAATTAGCCTTGAGTGGTGGTGAGAAGTGTGCTTAAACTGTTGAAGGTCCTTGGGCTGGAGATATACTTTTAGTATTGTTAGGGAGGCAGTTCCAGCCAGTGATAATGAAAGAATGGTGATATGGTTCCACATCAGGATGGTGCGAAGCTTGGAGGGGAACTTGCAGGTACTGGCGATCCCATTCATCCACTGTTCTTGTCTTTCTAGGCAGTAGAGATTGTGTGTTTGAAACCCTAGTGTTGCAGTGCACTGCATGGATTGTACACACTTTTGCCACAGTCTATCAATGGTGGAGGGTGTGATTGTTGAAGGTGGTGGATGAGGTACCAGTCCAGTAGGTTGCCTTGTCCTGAATGAGGCCAAGTTCCTTACGTGCTGTTAGACCTGCACACATTGAGGCAAGTGGAGGCTACTCCACCACAGTTCTGACTAGGGCCTTAAGACAGTGGACAGCCTTTAGGGAAACTGAGGGAAGTAAGGGTCACAATTTTTAAAGAACTGGCCAGAAACGTTCAATCAACCTGAGAAACAGGTGTGCCAGAGGACTGCAGAATCACATGTTACACAATGTTTCGAAAAAGAATGCAAGAATAAGCCCAAGAGACTACAGGCCAGTCAGCTTAACCTCAGTGATAAGAAACAAACTAGCAGTCATTTGAGAAAATGTGAAATAATTCAGGAAAGACAACATAGGATTATTTAAGACAAATTATGTTTAGCTAAGCTGATTGTGATGAGGTTGCAGAGAGCCTAATAATGATAATGTGGTTTATGTGAAGTACATAGACTTTGAAAAGATCTTTGAAAGTGCCACATAACAACAGGCTTGTCAGCAATATTGAAGCCCATGGAATAAAAGGGAGCTTAGCAGAATAGATATAAGATTTATAGAATGACTGGAAAGAACAGGTAGTAATCATTGTTGTTTTCTGGAATGGGGAAAGCTATGTAGTGGTATTGCCCAAGGCTTGGTATTAGGACCACTGTTTTTCTTGATCTATATTGATGACCTAGACTTGCATGTCCAGAGCACAATTTCAAATTTGCAGGTGACACATGGAAGTATTGTGAGCTCTGAAGATAGACTTCAACAGCGAAGTTGATGGAATGGTGTATGGAAATGAGGGTATCAAAATTTAATGCTAAGGGTGATACATTTTAGAGAGGCAAAACAAAGGATGTAACGCTAAAGAGCAATACAGGAGCAAAGTGACCCGTGGTTTATATCCGCATAAACCATTGAAGGTGGCAAAACAGATTGGGAAGATGGTACTTAGAGCAAATGGCATACTGTACTTTTAAAAGGGGCACACAGCATAAGGCCAAACAGATAATGCTAAAACTTTATTAAATACTTGTGTGGCCTCAGCTGGAATACTGTGTTCAATTCTGGGCACGGCATTTCAGGAAGGACATGAAGGCATTGGCAAGGGTGCAGAAATGTTTACAAGAATGGTCCCAGGAATGAGAAGCTTCATTACATGCAGAGATTGAAAAAACTGGGGCTGAGGAAAGAAGGTTAAAAGCAAATTTGATAGAGGACAGCAAAATAATGAAAGTTCTGGACAGGTTAGGTGAGGAAAATCTATTGGAGGAAGGGTCAAGAACAAACGACATCAGTTTAAAAGTGATAATTTAAAGAATCAAAGTCGGCAAGGAAAATATTTTCACGTGGCAAGTGGTTAGGATCTTGCACTGCTTGACACTGTACTCAAGGCAGATTGATCACAGTTTCCGAAAGGGAAATTGATAATTATCTGGAGAGAAAGTCCGTGCAAGGTGGCTGGATAAAAAAATAAGGGTGTGGCCACATTCTGCACTGTAATTATTCAATGCTTGTATTCTATGATACTGTACTACAAAATTTGATTGTTTAACATTTGAATAATGTATGCTACACAAGTATAGAAACAATTTATTCTGTTCTAAATGACATTTTAACAACAATAGCTGTGGGAAATCATGTAACAATAATTAACACAATAGACTGGCATATTGTAGGACTTAAGTTTTATAGACTGTGCTGTGAAATATTTGTTTGTTATTCCACTGCAATGCAGATATAAAAGTCATGACATCAGTTTGTAACCCTGAATATGAAGCTCAGAAATTGAATGCAAGCAAACTATTTGTCTTGTGCTTCTGTCATTCAAAAAGTGGTGAGCTGCATTCCTTCAATGGTTGATACCTAGACAAACATGTTTTACATTTATTGCTTACACAAATAATATTTAATCAAATCCCAGGATTAAAGGTTCTGTTTGTATATGGAGTCTCGACTTGACTGCCAGAATGACAGTCCCATAAAATAATTGAAATCTAGGATGGATAATACCAAGATTCTTTTTTATATTTTGACTTGAGCTGATTTACTAATATTTCATTCTAACTGATAATTTCAACCTTCATTAAGCTGCTGATTGAAATAGCAATCAGAGGTTGTAACATGATTTCAAATAAACAGTATTCCTAATAGTTTCTGATGCAAATTCATATATATGTATATGTGTGTGCATATATACTTATATATAATATTTCATCCTCTAGATTGTTTATGACCTGATGCATAATACAATGCTATGGGAAACATGGGATGCTTATTTTTGTTTTAAATGCTGATATTATGTGGATAAAAATCATTTTCTCTGATTTCACCACGATTAAATTTTTTTTAAAAATCTATTTTTAAATACTTGGTTTGAAGCGTCAAATAGTGTCTGGGTTGCTTTAGTGCTCAGTCAGAGCAATTCTTACAGAGAACCAGGTCCAGCAGAGGAGTAAAGAGATGCTGGCTGTGTAGACCTGCAAGCCATTGCACTGATGTTGAGTTTAAGTGTAATGCTAAGGTGACAGGACAATTAGGCACATAGATTTCCACTGGGTACTTGTTCCTTTCAGGTAAGTGGGGAGGTATGAGCATACTTCTCGACAACAGATGAGAAACACTGTGTGCATCTGTGGTTCCTCTCTGGACACTCCTGATGGTAGCAGCACCTCATCCACACTTCAGCCAGTGAAGACAACTCCTCTGGGTGCGAGGGCTCTCCAGCAGGACTTCCTCAAAACATTGGAGGCTTCATAATCTCATACAACCAGAGGATTAGGAGGTCAGTAACCTGTCTCAAGTTCAGCTGGGAGCAAGTGGGTAGCACCATGGCACTGAATGTATGAAGAAATCATTGCGACCTTAATGTGTTAGACTGAGGGTTATGTTACCCAATCTCTTAGATGTGGGCATTATGTGACAGCAGTGGGACCTACGGTCTAATTGGACTAATAGTGAACATCAAGAAAGAAGGGCAACACGGTTGATCCAGCTTTAAGACCAGTTAACAGCCAGAACAGTCAGCTGCTGTGAGCAAAAACTCCTGTAGAGAAACAACTGTTCATCATACAAGATTTTAACAGGTAGTAATAAGGGAAGCAAACTTTCAAAGGAATTGAAAGAGCAGTAAAAGCAGCAGAAAGCTACTAGCATCGAAGCAGATAAATCCAGATTGAGCACCTGGAAAAATGAGGCCGGTTATTGGACACCCAAACCTATCCAGTTTGTTTGAGGAATCACTAGACTGACAAATAGAGTTAAGACCTATGACAGTCACTTAGCAATTTTAGGTAATTTGTTAACTGACAAATTTGTCAATGCACAAATTAATAAAATTCTTTAGAAACAGTCTTATGGTACATCAATTGGAAAAATGAGGAATAAGAATTGTTTCTTAGAATTTGAAATTTCTGAGCCCTGACAGTTAAGTTAATTGAATCTTCATTATTTCGAAGGTTTGTATGAGCAACACAAATTTTCTTTAATGACCATGACATTTATTGATTTTACTTATTAAAAAAATGGCATGGTAAAGGAGTACAAATCTGATCACAAGGTATTAATTCAGCATGAGAACACCTGAGATACAGAAAAAAACAGCATGAATGATGCCATGGGGGCTATCTTTGGAATGATTCAAAAATAAATGAATCTTATTGATTGAAGCCATTTTGAGAAAGTTTCTGCCTATGGATCCTTTGAAAGGCTTCTGTTATTTTAGAAAATGAATAGCTTCATTCATCTCTAAGAAAATGCCATATTAGTGAAGGGAAATCAAATTTTGCAGTGAAAAGAAAATGTTGAACAGTAGAATCAACATGTTTCTGTCAACAGCTTTCAGTTTTCATATGAAAAGAAAAATCTTGTCAACAAAGAATCAATGACAATCTTGACCAATTGAAAAGATGATGTCTTAACAAACATTGTCAAATCAAGAAACCAATCAATAACTTCAAATTCCCTTCAACAATCATATAGCACAAGAAAATCTGCTGCTAATGATCTTTCTACCTGAAAAATTCAAGCTACCAAACCCATTTGATAGGTCAGAAAAAAAACAATTCTAGGTTTCAAACAGCTTCAGGATCAGATGCAAAATCAAATGCAGTGTAGGCTAGTACACTTCTTTACTGAATGGGAAAAACATCAGATCAAACAAATTATGGTGTGAAACAAATTATGTTGGGCAACCTCATAACAACTTTTGATGAACATTACACTTCAAGAACAAATAATACACTGACGAGGTCACACTTCAATAGCAGATACTAAGACCTAGGAGAGTCTGTAAATACCTTTATTAAAAACCTGTATGCATTATCTGAGCCACAAAACAATGGAACAACAAGAGTGACAGAATCATTTTTTGGTCTCTTTATAAGTTAGTCACTGAACTGCAATCAAGAGAGGATCAAAGTTTAGATTGAGCAGACCAAATAGCAATAGATATAGAGTCTAGAATTTGTTCATGAAGTATCATACTGCAAGCCTTCCACATATGCAAAATATTCCATGAAGTATTTCCTGCTTAAAGCACAAGAATGCATTTCACTAGAGAAGACAGAACTCTTATCTGAAGAATGTATCACAATGACAACTTTTATGAGAAATCCTCAGCAATCTCATGTTACAATATCTTGTTATACGTGTTGCTCCAAACCATCACATTACTGAATTCAAAACTATTTAGCCCTACTTTAATAATATATTCACTACAGGAAAAAAGGCTCTTATTGGAAATATACTACACTTGAAAGAACACACCAAGTACCAAACAAATTGTTTCCAAACCAACTGGTATATTCCCATATTAAAACAGAATATAAAGGACAGGTTGAAACGACAACGGGAACATATTTCTTTGGGACAGGAATATGACTTTCCCATCTTTCAGCACTGTGTATAGTATATGTATTATCATTTAATGACAAGGTGCTCAAACCGTTTGGAGATCCCTGACCAACAAATGTCCCATGATCTCTCGCTCTACAGTTGGTTATGCTAAGTGTCTGAAGTGAATCCTCTGAAGAATGTTGTTGGACAATGAATGGACATTTTCCAGTTGATCATTAGAATAAACGGTAATTCCTTGACAATAGAGAAGTACTGCCACTGTTTGAAGGAGGTCTTTATAGCACAAGCTACAAACTGAGTTCCAGGCCAACGTTGGGTGCAATGCATGTCCACAATAATGGGCTCAGGACCCCTTTTTAAAATCCTTCCTAATTAACTGATGTTTGTTTTGTGAGACTAGCCAAGATAATGCTGATGCTTGGTCATGTGAGTGTACATCAGCCCCAAAGTCATCATTCTGTTCTGAGGAAGGGTCACCGGACCCGAAACGTTAACTCTGATTTCTCTTCACAGAACTGCCAGACCTGAGCTTTTCCAGGAACTTATCTTTTTGTTCAAAATCATTATTGTTAAGTGAGAGTGCATCAGTCATAGCTTTGAAAAGGGCATCTGTTAGTGTCTGATCCTTACCTAGAACATATTGAGTATCGTATGAGAATCTCATGACTTTGATGTGAAATTATTTGATATAAGGAGCTGTTTTAGCTAATTCTGTTTCATCCAGTAAAGACAACAAAGATGTACGATTTGTGTCAAGTATGACTTTGAGACCCAAACACTAATCAGAAAATTCTTCATAGGTTAATGTAGCTGTTCAAGCCTCTTTTTTTATTGATGGTGCATCAGATAATGAGAGATCAGGTAAAAATCCAATAATACCCTTGAAGTTTGGAATGTGGATATGCATATCCTTGTAGCTGTTCCTGAAAGGCACTACTCCAATACCTGTAGCTGAGGCATCAGCAGCAATAATTATAGATGGTAATGGCCAAAGACATCAATGGGGGTCAGTGAGTCCTTAACCTTCTGAAGGGCCATGATAGTATCATTAACTATCATTATTATTGCTGTCATTATCATTTTTACCACAGGGATAGGAGTATTACTGGAACAAAATCTGGTATTGCCATGAAGCACCACTATCTTTAATTGATCCCTTAGTTTGGTATACCCATTCAGAATGTGTGGTCAGTGTGCCAGACCAATTAAATCTCTGTTCTAACAGAAGCCATGAGAGAAAACGAAAGCTCCCCAACCTTACTGAAAGTGTTTCTGTACCTAGTCATATATTTCCTTATCCATCTATTGGTACAGATAGATTAGATTCCCTACAGTGTGGAAACAGGCTCTTCGGCCCAACAAATCTACATCGACCCTCCGAAGAGTAACCCACCCAGACCCATTTCTCTCTGACTAAAACTATGGGCAATTCACCTGACCTGCACATCTTTGGAATGTGGGAGAAAACCGGAACACCCGGAGGAAACCCACGCAGGCACGGGGAGAATGTGCAAACTCCACACAGTCGCCCGAGGATGGAATAGAACCTGGGGCCCTTGGGCTGTGAGGCAGCAGTGCTAACCACTGAATCATCGTGCCGCCCCAAACTCAGGAGGGTATAGACAGGGTGGATAGAGACAAGCTTTTTTCCCAAGGTGTTGAAAGATGATTAGATTCCCTACAGTGCGGAAATAGGCCCTTCGGCCCAACAAGTCCACATCGACCCTCTGAAAAGTTACCCACCCAGACCCATTCTCCCACTCATGCACCTATCACTATGGGCAATTTAGAATTGCCAATTCACCTGAAGTGCACATCTTTGGACTGTGGGAGTAAACCGGAGTACCCGGAGGAAATCCATGCAGACACAGGAAGAATGTACAAACTCCACACAGACAGTCACCCGAAGCTGGAACCAAACCTGGGGCCCTGGTGTTGTGTGGCAGCAATGCTAACCACTAAGCCACCGTGCCGCCCACAAAAATTGTGAAGAGGCAGGTCGACATAAGGAAAAAGATATATAATAAATATTGCTAAAAAAAACATAGTAATTCATTTGAGAATGCATATCAATGATGATTTTTGATGGGGAGAAGAGCTTGGGAACATGTGCTGCTTAAGGCTTTAGGATCGAGTGGCGATCTTGCATGAGATCATGGAATTGCTTCCCATTTGGCACAAATAGAACAGTGTGGGGAGAGTTAATTAAAAAGTTAAGAGATAGATTAATAGGTAAAATTGGATTAGATTGGTAGACAGAAACTCGTGTGGAGAATTGCCTTTCAAGAATGTAATGTAAGATGGGTAAGAAAGTACATTTTGAAGGAGACATAGGGAGGTTTCAGACAGATATGGGTAGGTTCAGAGCATGGGTAAAAATAATGGCAGATGGAGTGTACTGTGGAAAACTGTGGAATTATTCCTTTTGGCAGGAAAAATGAAAAAGCAGAGTATTGCTTAATGGAGAATGACTGTGGGAATGCAAGTGTTCCAGCCTGTGAGTTGCAAAAAATTAGTATAGAGACAGAACACATAATCAAGAATGTTAAAAGATGCTGAAGGAACTGAACACAACAGTAAGGATGTTATGCTTCTGTTATACAGGAAATTGGTGAGATCACCATTGAATACTGTGCATTTTAATCTCTTTAACTATGGCAGGATATAAATGCTTTGGAGGCAGTTGAAAGGAAGCTTACTAGATTGATGCCTGGAATAAGTGAGTTGTCTGAAAAGGATAAGTTGGACAGACTGGGCTAGTTTCCAATGGTGTTTAGAAGAGTGATGGTGGTGGGGCAGGGGAAGTAGGGGGTGACTTGATTGAAGTGTTTAAGATTAAGTTGGACAAAGAAAGGAAATGTGCTGTTGTGAATAAGTCTCGAACCAAGAGGCAATCGGGGCTATTGATATTTGCAATATGTTTTTAAATTAGAGGATGACCTTTTAGGCCAGAGATGAGACTTTTTTTTCTCAGTGGGTTTTGCAACTTTGAAACTCTTTATACAGACAGTAGTGGAAGTGAGATTATGGAAAATTTTCAAGACAGAAGAGACCAGTACAAAATCATACATCTCCAATATCCTTTAATTGACCTATGTTAGAAGGCAGATGGGCTTCTGATTCTAAACCCTGCTCACCTTCAGCAATATTGCAGTCAGATGTGATGAAGTCAAGGACTGGACCTGATTTCACAACAGCTGGTTTTATGGAAAAATCGGAAGGACAACTGTCCAAATGCAAATGCAGCACTCAGGACAACATCAAGAAATTATCCTGTAGCCACAAGAAACCCAACGAAATCTGCTTTCACTATATACTATGTAAGAGTACTAGTTCATAGATAGCAGCAAGGGAAGCTAACTTTGATGATAAAAGTAGGTACTTTCTAATCAACCTGTTCAGGAGCAGGTGGGATTTGAATCTGAGTCTTCTGGCTCTGAGGAGCAATGTCTACCACTACATTGCACGAGTCTTTTTTATGATTAATATATACTGACATTTAAACTCATTGAGCTGTGTTTTTTTTGACTAAGCATCACTTTCATTGAGTTTTTTGTAGACTTCTTTACTGTGAGATCTCTCACCGTATCTTGCCAAACACATTATCTCCCTAAGGTGCGACTCTTTCCCAAATGTAGCCCCATCTTACCATGTGCCCTTCCAGCGAAAACATTATTGGATAGCAGCATCCTTGCTGCCCATACCACTTTAATAGGGCACTGAAAGAGCACCGGCATTCCAAAGCGGTCCCAACTGGTGACGGTCATTTATTCAGAACATGTTGGAGACAGGGAAAATGGAACAGTGATTCTCCCACAGAGATCCAGATGTCAATGTGGACAGGATGGTGCTGAGGTCAATGCAATCTGCACAGTTCAAAGGACCAGCCAGCAATGTGACAATAAGGTCAATAACCTTCTCCTGTCTGCTAGCATTAAGTGCCACACTCTTCTCTCTGCTACCTCACACTCACTCACTCTCTGCTACTGCTGCAACCTCCCATGAAGGCGCATGCCATGTCACTGTCATGGTAGCCATCATCATCTTTCCTCATTCACTTTAGTTTTCCTCCAACCCTCCTCATTTATCTGGGATCTCTTGCCACCATTTGATAACCTGGACTGAAACTAACAGCCTTGTCACACATTTTCATCTCACTCAATCCCCTCCTTCCTCTCATTCCAGGAGAAGTCCTTAAGAGGAGAGAAACATTGACCACAAAGTTGAAAACAGGACTGTTCCTGTGGAGGGGGAAAAGACATCCATGGCCTACCAACTGAGAGTTTTCCATTCTCCAATCCATCACAACTTGCCACAGTAACTCTACTGTCTCAAGCCTGTGACCAGTAGCTGTCTCCATTGACAGGTTGGCCATTGCCATGGAGATCCAGGCCCAGCCCCCTTTAGGGTCCGTTGGTGAGGCACATATACCTACACTTCATCACCCCCAGTCATTGGTCCTTAGGATCAAAGCCATAGCAACAAGGGTCGGGGAATGTGGTGCCTTCTCCTAATATTCTGTCCTCAAAAGAAGACAGGGCAGTGCCAGGAGGCACCTGGCCAGAGAATCTCACCTCAATGCCTCAAACCTGATTAGAAGATGCAGCAAGATAGTGGAGAAAAGCCTTGCTGGATAGACATGTGATTCTGCCACTTTTCTCACCATAATTTGACACCAGTCAAGCCCCTTTAACATTTCACCCTCCCTGTCTAAACAATTGCATTAAGTATCTTTCATGGGGTGTTTTTCTGTCTGCATAGCACTCAATCGATTTGACTATGGTAAAAATGAGATTGAAAGTATATTCCCACACAGCACTTGTGTTTTAATAACATTCAGTGATTCTATTTGTTTGCAAAATGCATCATTAATGTTAGTACCTCAACCCAAAGGACAGAACAATATTGTTAGCATTGAAAAGGAATAAATGGGCCTGACAGGGAGGAATCTGCCTGGCCTTCAAAATCTATTTGAAAATTCCGATTCGCATTGTGAAACATGAGAAATCCAGAATATCACAGGCTTTCCCACTAATGCCTGTTTACAGGGAATTTGAATTTTGATTAAACAATGAAATATTCACACACACTGGGGTAGATCCTAATTTCATGACCTGGCATAAAACAATAGGTAGTGAGTTACAAGCTAAATTTACATTTCTCATGAAATCATCAGTTAGACTATCAAACAAGCTCAAGGTTTACCCAGTTCTGTGCAACATGGCTAAGACATTACCTTGAAATATAGAGGAGGCACAAAGAGAACTGTGTTAAAGGAACATGATTTTCTGGCTCCAGCTCACAGAATTGCCCCATACAAAACAGCTTCATTGGAAGCAGTGAATTGTTAAATGTTTCTTAAACTTATGCACTCTTTCTAAAAATATTAATATAAAGTGACTTGGTATCTGTGGAGATAATTCGAACCCTGTACAGGTTTATAAAAATAATTTAAGTGAAAGATTAACACTGTTGCGAGGATTTTTCTATTTCCAGAAAACTAGTTTGAAGTTATAAGGTTGGGTGGGATGGTATAAGGATGCATATGGCTAATGAAAGATTCATAAATCACTTTGAAAGGGAGCTATTTAGCTCAAGTGCAGTTGGCATTTTTATATTCTTTCCTGAATTTAATAGGGTGTTTTTCTGGTGGTTGCAAATATTGTCAAACATTAAGGGTTAGGTCGTGGAGGGTGGGATTAGAATAGGTGCCGATTTTTCTTTCCTTTGTCAGCGTTGACACCATGGGTTGTATGACCTCTTCTGTGTTGTGACTTTTCTATAGTTGTATCAATGGAAACTCCAGCTGGTCCTTACAAGGCCAGAAATCCAAAGGCTGGGAGGTGTTGTCATGACTCCTAGCAGTGAAAGCCCCACTCACCACAGTCAGTCTGCAGCTCAAAAGGCCAAGAAAGTGATAACAGCACATCAGGTAGGGGGCAATATTCTTTCAGTGGTGGAGTTTTAGGGCATATGAAGTAGATTGGTGCCATAGGGGCTTGTAGCAAAGTGTTAGTGTCCCTACTTCTGAGCCAGGCATCCTGGGTTCATAACTTCTCTGAACATGATTGGAAAATATCTAAACTCATGTCAGTATATTAACCTGAATTTTACCAGGATGGCTGAGCTTTTGCCATTGGGAATGATGTTGGGAAGAGACTTTTCTTAGGCAGTAAAATCTAGGGGCTATCTTTCTGCCGATGTGGCTAATTAAGTGGCTGCTAGTGGGACTGCCAGCTTTAGTAACAATAGCAGCATGTTCCAAGTGTTGTCAACTCAGTCACCAGGCTGACAATCAGCATCACAACTGCTAGCAGTGGCTAGTGCTGAGGCTGCATCCTCAGTTTAAGTGCATATCAATGCTTGGATGCCAACCGAGAAAAGTGTGGTCCTGCAGTGTGGGAACCAGGCAGCCAACTGGAGAGACTGGTGGGGCAGTACGTTTGCTGAAGGCAGGTGACATTGTTACCTTGGGTGTAGCTTTTGGTGTCAGAATTCCCCTGCTGGACCAGGGAGTGTCTGAAAATGAAGGCCTTCTGTACAACCTGGGACTGCATAGAAGGCCATCAGATTTCATTGGCTGATTTCCTGACATTGGCTACAAGTTCCCTCATTATGGGCAGAATGCCTGTGGAGGTGGAAAAAGGCACTTAATTGGCTATTGGAGTAACTCAGTTGTATCCCAAGGATGATGTGATTATCAGTTCCATGGCAGACAGACAGCATTAGTAGCATTAGCCATCCCCGAGGCTTCCCACACTGTTCTGTCAGTCATTTCACCTCCTTGACCATTATTAAGGGCTAGCGAAATTCAGTCCACTATTTCCTTTGTAAATAAAATAAATAGAGACCATTTCTCTATTTTCTACACTCCATGCTACATCCAGTTACAACCATTGTAATAAGATTAGAATTCTGAATAATGGCAGTCAAATTAGGAGAGGATAACAATATCTTACCCCAAATTTAGCTATGCAGCAAGTGAAATTGTCTGAAAACCTGGCATTAGAGAATCTTACTATTTGACCTATTACACCCTGGTTTAAAAGTGCCTGAACTGGAACAGGAGCAACAATGCAAAAAGGCTGGTAATTGATATGCTGTCATATACTAGGTTATGTTGAGGATTTGTTTAAGCATTACTGTCTACAAAGACAACAATAAATCAGTTTGAGTAACTGGACATTGTCAAAATGGTGTCCCTGGTCAAGTGCTGGTTAATTCCTACTCTGAACAGATTCTAGCGTAAAGCACAAGGAGCTTATCAATGCTTGCTCCCTTTATCTGATTCGGTTTGGCAACATACCCTCAAAATGTAAAAATTCTGAACGTAAACTGCTAATGAGAGTTCTATATTACATGAAAACCAGATGCAAACCTAATGTATCGAATTCCTTGTGAGAGACCTGGTATGTGATAATTAATCAGGTTAGTTTGAAAGAAATGTCACTTTAGATATGCAAAGTTTGTGAAAATTGAGCACAGTTTCAGACCCGAGGATGCCAGATTTTGGACATTGTATCAGTATAGCAAGATAAAACAAAAGTACGTAGCTTTGCTTTTATGTTTGGTGATGTAAAGGTCTATTGGAAGTTACAGACTGAAATTTGCTAGAAAGGGGCATCTCACATTGTATGCCATTGGCTGTACCTTTTTATGCCACAATCAATCCAAAAATGTTTTGCCCCGAAACATGCCTGAACTACAAGCTGCTAACATTATGGCAAGGATAATGGGGCAACTAGAAGTTAGTGAAAGGTTCCACCAACAGTCCTTAATCAATGAGCTTTAAGCTTTGAACAGTAAGGCATAGGAAGAAAGTGAATTAAAAGGGATGATTTAAGCGAGGTACAGAAAGAGCAATAAATAAAGGGGAAGAAAGCTTGGAATGAGAGAGACACAGAGGGGGCAGATACAAAGGAAAACTAAGAAAAAGTGTAAAAATGTAAAACTTGGATTTTAGAATCTCCACCAAGAATTCATTTTCTGAAAAGAAGTAGACTCACCAATTTCTTTTTTCCCACTTTCTGGACCAAAAAAGCTGCTTGGCAGATATTATCAGTTATCACATTTATGAAGTGCCACCTATCCCAAAAGTGCAGGACTTAAATTCTTGTGATGTGTTTAATGGTTAATTAGTATAATGGTCAAATACAACAAATTCATAAAAATGATGGAGAGACAAAGAGTGATATTTGTGTGAAATAAGCTGGTGTTGTACAAAACAATCAGCAAGTTCTGGAGATTGCTTATGTTTCCAATAATCTCTTGCACTTGCTGGACTATTTTTACAAAAATGGAAGAGTGCGTCAGTTACATATTTACATATTTTGAGCAAATGTTTTAAAATCTATTTTCAATAGCAAATAATACTAATTAATGAACGCACCACCATAACATGAATGCAGTACTGTACTTTAATCGGATTACTCAAAGTGGAAATAACAATGTACCGTATTTATAACAATCAAAATAACCATATGCAGATACAATTAACATCAAACCATGATACTTTTGCTTTACACCAATATTAAAACTTTGGACAGCATTCAGACGAGTATATAATTCAGCAAATACATTTTTATAAAAGATATGCAGAATTTTTGATGGGATCAATACAAAAAAAATTAATTTCAAATTTCTGTATTAATCTGTAAATTACTTCACTCAAAAAATCTTGTCTCTGCCAAATGCTTGTCAGATCATTGAATAATCACGTTTGGTTAAAAACTGAATGATGGATAAAATTTTGATTTATTTTAGGCAACTTCGGTTTGGGCAGTTTGGCCTGTTTCAGAAGAAGGCTTCATGTGCTGCTAGAAATTACAATTAAAGTAGTAGGGTCTAATAAAGAACAAACAAAAACCATTGGCCATAATTTGTAGCAGGGCATAAGGCATCTACCACTGGTTAGACCTCCCCTTATATGTGAGATTTCAATGATTTTGGGTGACAAATTGCTGCAAATATAACTTGATTATGGCGCAGGAGGGGAAGGACTTTACTGAACAGTGCAAGTAACTGGGTTTCTCCTTTCTCATCAGATTGGATAAATAAATTAACAATTAAGGAGTTAGAAGGAAATATAATTTAGACTGAATGCATTCAATGTTAAATCAGATACAAAAAATGAAGAGGGGGAAAAGAAAATTGTATTAAGAATAAAACAAAATCAGTCAAAGAAAAAGTCAATATTTTAACATCTCCAGCAATTACAGCCTGAAGGAACAAAACTCCACATTTGTAATAAGTTTCAGTGAAGAGAGAGAATGACTGGCAACAATTAAAACTTATAACACAATTTAAAGGGAACTTAGGCTGAAAGATCAAGACAACTTGCTGTGGTGGGTTTGGTTTGTGCTGGTGCTGTTCAATTACAGTTCACTCAGGGAGTCCAAGTTGCAATGGCAACATGCATTTTTACATATCTGTTGTAGTCTGCAGCTATGGACAATGATGGTAGAGGCTGACCATAAATCTCTTCCAATCTTATTGCTTGCCATTACTGTGTATTGGAAGGATGTGTTGGTTAATACCCAACACATTTGGACACATTTTCCTTGGCCATAGGTTTCTGTAGATATTAACCCAAAATTTGATACAATACCAAAATGAAATTTAATGAAGTTGAATGAAATAAGGAGAACACATGTAAAGCCTTGTGATGACCTAATGTTTAGATGGTCACTGGTTGTAAAGTGTTTCTGTGATTTGCTGAAGGAATTATGTACTTACATTGGGGTACTGTAACTCAGCAGTAATGCACTGAACTGTCACAGTAACTCTGGAAAACTGACATTTTGTTTAAACCTGACACCAAAAAGAGATACAATAATGTGGACTATTTACCAAATGAATTTGTGATTGTCATAGAATTGTGCTGTGTAAATAGCATACAGTTGATTCGGTGACATAAAAGTAGTGAAAAGCAAAATCAAGCTTTCGAGGTCAGCTGTTCTTGAAAAGCAAGAGGTAAGTTTCTTCCCAAGGAGAGACAAGCAAACCTTAATGAGTTAATTGATCAAACTGGCTATAGTAGATGACACTTTTGTGATATTTGCCAGTGGTCAAAATGATCATGCGCTCAAGACTGGATAATTGTTTTAAATGTCTCAGGGACCCAATGACCTAATTGTGCTCTAAATTCATTGCTCTTCTTGGAACTTCTGGAATGAGCCGTTAGGTCAAGAGACTCAGGCACAAGGGTCATGACCCCATGGCTCCAAAAGGGATCTGGCCCTGAGAACAGGTATCCCTGCTCCTCGGATGCTGCCTGATCTGCACTGCTTTTCCAGCACCACACTCTTGACTCTCTCTACATTGGGATCAAATCAAGAGAAGGAAATAACCTGATAAAACGTTACCTAATTACTTCTTTAATATGGGAGTAGAAGTGGTTAACTCTAAAGACTTGGCTGATCTGGGCTAAAGGGTCAGGACCTGTTAAAGGGGATCTTGAGGTCAGGCCAAAAGATCCAGTTGAAAAGATGGCAGATTCCCTTTGATTCCTATTCAGGAAAATTTATGGCAGATACATCAGGGGGAGGTTCCCTTTGGAATGAGCCGCTCAAGAATTTAACTTCTGGATCAATTAATTTGACTAATTGCCAACTTGTGTTTATTGTGTGTATACTTACTGTTGAAGATGATTGTACTGTTACATGTGGACTATAGGCAGGAATGGTGTTAGCCATTCCCATAATTACAGGGAAAGAGAAATCAAAACAGGTATATAAAGTATATGGATTCTGACAAGAGGGACATCATGTAATGTAAACAATATTCACCCCTCTATTGCACAGTAAGGGAAGATGCTTTCAGGGTCCACCAAGATGGAGGGTAGAATGGGTAAATGACTAATATATGTACCCAACCCATATATGATAAGGAGGAAGCTTTGTGTCATTTTAATGTTCTATTAATTGTACTATGCAGGCAACCTCAATGAATACACATGCATATAAGTAGCATATATGAGAAGAGGAGAGAATTGTGTAATAACCACAAAGGTATTATTTCTGTATGGAGACAATGCCCATCCAAAACTTTCAGTCCATTTCACTCTTCTCGTGTGGGTCAGTTGAAATTATTGGATATCCATAAGTCAAAAGAGAAGATGCTTTGCAGCCATGACAACTTAAGGAGAATCTCAACTGGTATGTGAATCAATTTTCATATTATATACATCCATTACCTAACCAAGGAAAGGCAAGTACTGAGACAGGCATGGAAAGTGTATTATATCCTGCAGCAATGAAGTGAAAAAGCACAGAGGGAGGTAAAAGAGATTAAGGAGACCGATTGGTGGGACAAACTTTGGGATTGGAGGTTGAATGTAGAGATCCACTCCTGAATTTGTATTGTGTTCCATGTGCTCATGGTAATCTATAGTCCTAGCATTAGTGTGAGTAGCTCTGTTGTGAAGTTTGCGGTGTACTTTAAGGTGGGGAAAATAGCAGGATGAAATTTCTGACATCCTGAAGTAATGATCATCAAAAGGAAATGAGGATGCATATATTTCGTTAAATCATTGAGACCCCTAGAAAAGTTCTACAAAATTTTAAAGAAAGGAATATGCAAATATTAACTCAAAATTTGCTGGGTTACCAGAATGAATTTAAATAAAGTTGAATGAATTTGAACACACATGAAGCCTGGTGATAACCTAATGATTAGAAAGGTCACTGGTTTTAAAGTGTCTGTTTTGTGTTGCTGAAGGAACGTGTGTGTTTAGTTTGGAAGTCTGTAACTCAGCAGTAATGGACTGAACTGTCACAGTAACTCTGGAAAACTGATGTTTTGTTCAAACCAGACACTGTGAATAAGATATGATAATGTGGACTATTTATTAAATGAATTTGTGATTGTCATATAGAATTATGCTACGTAAATAGCATATGGTTGATTTGATGACATAAAAGCAGTGAAAAGCAAAATTAAGCTAAAGCTGAGGTCAGAGTTCATTAAAAGCAAGAGATAAATTATTTTCCAAAGAGACATAAGCAAATCTTAATGAATTAACTAATTT
Organism: Chiloscyllium punctatum; assembly: GCF_047496795.1. Taxonomy (NCBI): domain Eukaryota; kingdom Metazoa; phylum Chordata; class Chondrichthyes; order Orectolobiformes; family Hemiscylliidae; genus Chiloscyllium; species Chiloscyllium punctatum. The sequence continues at coordinate 42,091,390 of NC_092750.1, read as the reverse complement.
AACTAACCATAGTAGATGACATTTTGTGCTCAACACTGGATAGTATAAAGAGTTTGAACACTTTTTTGTATGGAAATATTAAAATAGTTTGCCTCGCAGCACAATTGGCCAGCTGATGAGTTCATCTGATTGAACAGCTTAAAGTTCAGATGGAGTAGCTGATGACTGTCCTGGTCAAATGTTCAAATAGGCCTTTGTAAAACAGTTCACTTGTGACTGGAAACATTGTACGGGTAAAGTTTTTGCAGTTTTTTTTGTAGTATACATTGCTTTAATAAAGAACATTGGGTATATTCATTGTTTGAACTACCTTGTTATTGATATCGGAATAAACCCGACAGACCAGGGAATGTGGGAATTAAAGTCTAGAAGCATAGGTCTCGAGCCCAGAGTTTCTAGCCCACTGTGCTGTAAAACCTCCTTCTGTTTAAGTTGTAGCAATGTGCAAATACAAGAAGGTCACATTATTTACTTCAATAGTGAGCCAGACATTGCAATGCTGTTTTTGTGAGGATAATGGCAGAGCAGTGCATCTTAAAACAACTTCTGTATTTTGGATATTAATTATACATTTGCTCTGTGCTTGAATTTGCTGTACCACTTGTGCGTCAATAACAGTAAGTACCAATAGCATTACCATTATTTTGACAGCTAGATATGGCTCGTTGTATATTCTAAGAAGACAGTTTGAATGTTGCTAAGCTGACATTGCGACTGTTGTGTGTGGATTTTTAAAATTTGCAGGTAATTTTACATTTATGAGTTGGATTACATTGGTTGGCCAATGATTTTGATCACAGATGCTAATGATTATTTTGAATACATTCACACACTTCTCAATCATCACCACAATACCACAGTACTTCAAAAAGACAGAAAGGAATCATAGTTGCTTTGTGCTTTGATAACTACATCTTACGTCAAGATATTGAGCATAATATATTGACTGTTATAGACAGATACAGATTCAATTTTTCTACAATGACTATTTCATTTGTGTGACAACACAGTAAGACCACACTGCAGGCAGGCACATAAACTACTGTACCAAAGAGATATAGCTGTGGCAAGTTGCAGAAGCTGGTTGTACAGTTGTTCATAAAAAGTTAAACATTTTCCAAAGTAAAGATCTTTTCAATATTTTAGGGTGATCTAATGCAGTTTTTCACTGCTGTAGGGAATTCAAAGATATATTACAAAACATACTCGCATGCTGAAAATAAATCACATTTGCATCTGTACTAACAAATAATATATATAAAGTAAACAAAATAACTTTTACATTTAACAAACAAGGGTTTTTTGAACAAAATGCTTCTTCTTAACAAACATAGAAATATAAATTCCATTTGACTGTAATACCTGTAGCTACAGCATAAAAACATTTTTGCTTTACTAACTATAAGGGTGAGATCTTAGTGCACTGAGTAACATCACACCAGAGTCGGACACAGTGTATAAGCTGTAACAACATCATGCACAAGCCATTTTTAAGTACATACAATGCAATATTTAGTAGTCACACAAGGGCCACTTATTAATTCCTCCCCAGAAAGCCAAAAAGATTAATTCAATTCTAATACTATTTGCTCAATCAGACAGAATCTACCACATATAGCCAGAACAAACATTACACAAGCAAAATATGTTTTGTGCATTTTAACAGTTTTACAGGTTTTACTATTTCAATACAACATAAAAAAGACACTAGCCATGGAGGTATTTTATAAAGTGACATTTGCTTACAGTAACCAGCAATACTTACATCACCATGCTAATATTTGAACACCTGAAAATTATTATTAACAAGTGATTAAAATCACTGCAACTTTCTACTGATATTTCTCATTATCAATATCACAGAAATACTCAACACCCTTATGAATTTACTCTAACTGAAAGCTTGGTGCTATGGAGATTTCAGACAAAGGATGCACAGATATCAGATCTAGAACACGCTACATTTGATTAGTAAAAGAAGTTGGAGCATTCTGGCCGTAACCACCCTGACTGTAGCCTCCAATCTGACCATATGAAGCTTGTTGCCCATAACCTGGTTGCTGTCCATATCCTTGTTGGTTGTATCCAGCTGTTTGACCATAGCTTTCTTGATCACCTGCCCGCTGATTGTAGGGTTGGTTGAAGCCAGTTTGAGCCGGCTGTTTTTCCATGGTGCTTTGAGGGTGTCGTTGACCTGAAGTATGCCAACCAGTCTCCTTGAACACAAACCAGATATTCCCAGCCCACAGAATAAAGTTAAGAAATCCAAAGACCTAAGGAGGTGAGAAGATGTGCAATTTTATTTTATGCATGTCACTTTTGTAATCTTAAGTTAACAACTATTATGGTTCTGACAATTATTGAACTGGACAAGTCAAAATAAAGTTGTTAAGGTGATCTAGAACTGACTATTTCATGTGAATAAGTAATACTTAGTGGGAAATCAACTGCCCCTTCATAAGTCACACACAACAAGATTAGCACTAGAACTTGTAACTGGTAAAACTTTAAGCAAGTTGTTTAAGTCGCTCTTGAGTAACAAGTTTTGGTTCATGCTGCTCCATTAAGTAATACTGCCAAAATGTCTTTACTGTAAAGTTTATGATGGTGGATTTGGTACTTTAACAATACTTAGTATTTGTCATTATCAGTTAATTCAAAAACAAGAATTTCTTTCCTGCATGAGATAAAACATAAGGGCTTAAAAAATCAGCAGAAAAGGAATTTATTGTGAGTGATTGAACTAATGGACATTCGTAAATGTGAGTGTGTATACATGTGTACTTGCTATGTAATCTATTTTAATTTTTTTAGCTTCAAATCACTAGAACTGCAATTCTAAAATATTGTTTCAAGGAGGAAAAGTGTAAAAAGTACAAATAATTATTTGGAAAACAATATTCATTGCGTACATTCATGATTTCAGGCAAATCTGAACAGCTTCACCATGAGTAATTGCTATTATTATGCCGTCAACAAAATCAGACCTTGTAAGACAGCTAAAAAAATGCAGGTCAGCAGGAAAACAGCAATGCCTTTAGAAAATTATTCCTGATATGAACATACTGTAGGTGTTATGTGACCTTTAAAACAATTTATCATACTACTTAACAAATAGAAATGTCAAATACAATTTTAGCTCTCAGCAATAATTATCATTAGGAACTAAATTCATTTTCAGTCATAGAGTCATAGAGATGTACAGCATGGAAACAGACCCTTCGGTCCAATCCGTTCATGCCGACCAGATATCCCAACCCAATCTAGTCCCACCTGACAGCACCCGGCCCATATCCCTCCAAACCCTTCCTATTATGTACCCATCCAAGTGCCTCTTAAATGTTGCAATTGTACCAGCCTCCACCACTTCCTCTGGCAGCTCATTCCATACACGTACCACCCTCTGCATAAAAAAAGTTGCCCCACCACATCCCTACACCAAATTCTAGCTGTCTTGTTATTTAGATTTAAAGTTATTTAATCTTAAAATTAATTTCTGGTGTGTAACTATACAAGATATGGGAATTATTGGAACACACATTTAAAAGGACCAAGGTTAGGTTAACATTGTAGCCCTGTTGATCCCTATTTCAGTGAAAAAGAATCATAATTTGAGTATTGATGAGAAAGACACATTTTATCTAAGCTTTTTGTTTTGTACATTTGCACAAATAAAAATGTTAATGGCAACAGCATTTTACACTGCTTGAAAGAAGAGTGCTGACTGGTTGACAAGTGGATTCTGATTGGTGGAGGTGTTGCCATGGAGAATTTACCAGTTAGATGATAATTAACAGTTAACTGATGAGTGAGTGAGTGCTAGATGAAAAAGATTGGCAAAATGTTTGTTTTTCAGCAATGCTCAAGTTCTGTACTGCAAAATAAATATTTGTGGTACTATTCATGAATTCCATAGGCCTAAGTCTTGCTTTCTCATAACTAGAATACTCATGATAATTCATTGCTAATATCTGGGACAATATTTATTTTGTGTAGATTTAAAAAAGAAAATATGGGTTTGGCGATGGAGGCGGCCCAGGACCTGTACGTATGGAGGGAGAATTGATGTGTACAGTTACGGGGCAGTAGAGTTGGTTGGCGCGTGTGTCCCAGAGATGTTCTCTGAAACGATCTGCAAGTCGGCGTCCTATCTGCCCAATATACAGGAGACCACATCAGGTGCATTGGCTTCCACATCCGACACAAGGCCTCAAAGGATCCTTCAACATCCGACCAAGTCCCCAAAGGATCCTTCCACATCCAACAGACATTTACCTGTACCTCCACCAACGTCATCTAGTGCATCCGTTGCACCCGATGTGCTCTCCTCTACTTCAGGCAAACAGGACGCCAACTGGTGAATCATTTCAGAGAACATCTCTGGGAGCCCCGCACCAACCAACCCCACCACCCCGTGGCTGACCACTTCAACTCCCCTTCCCACTCGGTCAAGGATATGCAGGTCTTGGGCCTCCTTCATCACCAAACCCTAACCACTCAATGCCTGGAGGATGAACGCCTCATCTTCTGCCTTGGGACGCTGTAACCATACGGGATTAATGTGGATTTCAAGAAATTCCTCATTTCCCCTCCCCCCCCCCCCGTACCAATCGATCCTAGTCCCAAACCTTCAACTTGGCACCGTCTTCTTGACCTGTCCATCACCTTTCCCATCTATCTGTTCCACCCTCCTCTCCGACCTATCACCTTCTCCCCCATCTTCATCTACCTATTGCATTCCCAGCAACCTTCCCCCCAGGCCCATCCTCTTCCCATTTATCTCTCAGCCCCCCAGTCCACAAGCCTCTTTCCTGATGAAGGGCTTCTGCCCGAAACGTCGAATCTCCTGCTTCTCGGATGCTGCCTGACCTGCTGTGCTTTTCCAGCACCACACTCTCAACTCTGATCTCCAGCATCTGCAGTCCTCACTTTCTCCAAAAATGAGTACAGTACTGAGAATATCCATTATGTTGTGCATGTACCAGTGTTTCTGTGAAATTATTGATAATTGATATTCTCATAATTTTTTGATACACAAAAGATTATGATTTGTACGTTGAGAATCCAAGTTGTTTGCTGTTTTGTTTAGTTTTGCCATTAGAGCAGGAGAGAAAGAGTAAAGGGTAACTCCAGTGGAGAACTAGCAAAACTTACATTCATTTCTTCCTAGGTCTGGAGTCAGGAATAAGTAAAGCTAGGAGTTAATGACCAAAAGTATTGCCAGTTTGGAAGGGCTCAGTATCTCCGCCAAAATGACATCAGAACTCTAATTCTAGATATCCTTCACCCAAAACAGACAACCATCTTTTTAATGAGGACTGAATGGAAACAGGGGGTATTTTATACATTTATCGTTCACAGAGGCAGCATCACATTTTAAGTGTATCTGCTAACAAAGGATTAATCTTCATCATGCAAATTTCTGAAACATAATTTGTGGGCTTTAGACATTTGTGAAAATGTCTGAACTTCTTAGAAATCTTTAGAGAACACATATACTCTTTTGGAAAGGTTCCAGTACTCCTCTGGAATTGTTAACTGTAAAATTATTGCATGGGAAAAGTGGATAAGCTCTTTGGAACTGTCAAGCTTTCATGCCATTTAATCCTCTGTCCTATAAATTTTGAAAAGAATCAGCTTGCTGTAGTTGTAAATTGAAAGACAACTTGCTTACTATTTCAGAGATGTTTGATATCATAAGCCTCAGGGTTACAATCACAGAAATTATTTAATTCACTCCTTCCATAATCTATCATTATCATAGTAGGGACCTGTAAGGACACAGTTTGATTGACAGTTCCAAGTGGTTATAAATGGATGATTGTCTTCACAGTGTTATAAAAATAAATGTATGTTGTTATTTGTATTAATCACTTGAAGGAATTTTGATTTGTGAGTGATTAAGTAACTGAAGGACTTTGACGTTTTAAATGGGCCTTCATGATTGACAGTGTTTTTTTAATTTAGTGAATTCTATAATAGATGTTTGGAATGTTGTATTATTTCCACTTAACATAGTTTCTGAGGTCAGCCAGTGGATACTGGATGAGTTAGTTTGGAAGATATAAGGTCAAAGCATGATGGGTAGGGTTAGTCCTGGGTTGGCTTGAATTGGTACTAAGCTGATACAGGGGCTGTAAAGGCTGATATAGATGAATGCTGGGTCATAGGTTGCTGTGAGTTGAATGAATTTGGCATTGGGATATAATGGGCCATGGGTTCTAGGTTAGTATTGTGGGTGTGAGGAGTTATAGGGTGAATAAAGGGTCATACTTTGGCATGGAGGGTATGAGACATCATGAAGATGGATGGCATGAGTTGGCATGGATGGAGGAGAGGAGTGAGTGGACGGTTGAGGGCTAAAAGGCCCCACTGCCAGACTGCACACCGAACTTGCTGGTGAAAATTTGCCACCATGTTCCTAAATTCCTGTGAGCCCCTGTGATGGAAAGTACCCTAGATGAGGTCTCAACATGGCCCAATTGGTGGAGATGCTAGATCCTAAACTAAACAGCAAACAATTTCAGCTCTACTATTTACAGGTAGGGGGATCCTAATGAGGATTGGAGGTTTGGCTACATCTCAAGACCCAGCTTCCCAGAACAGGTAGAAACCAAAGTTCCATGGTCACAGAATGCTCAAGTTCAAGAGATTTACCCAAAATTATGTATGCCCACTTGATCCATGCTAAGGCATCCCAGAGATCCCATGAAAATGATGGAGTTCTCTGATACAGAGTTATTGCTGGAGGACATAATCAGGTTTAATTCTGGCATACATCCTGGGATCACAACCTAAAGAATCAGCGAGTCATAATACAGAGACAAATGCTCAACTATTATTTTAATGTTTTGTATCAACATCCCTCCTTTTATGTTTATTCTCTTTAAAACACTCAATCATCACTTCCCAATTTATTGTTATTCCTTTCTTTTTCCATTGGCCCACTGATGCATGCAATTTCTTGAGTTTTGATTCCAGGACTTTGACACACAAAGGGTCACGCAAAATGAATACCGAGCTACTTCTTCTTTCATCTTTCCTGCTCCTGAGGAGCTGAATTTGGGAAGTTACCTTGAGGGGCTACAGGCGCTAATCCACATCTTACCTCTGGGATGTTAGCACATCACCAAACCAGCCTGCTGTTCAAACATCTATCAATATTGGCTTTCAACTTACAACGGATGTGTTTAATCCTGACATAGCAGGGTCTCTGACAGGTGAGCATTTATTGCCCTGCTGTTTGCATGCTGACATGAGTAAAAGCACTTCATCAGGATCTGTAGCAACTTTGACATCAGAGAGTCCTTTCGCCCAGGCTGACGATCCCACGAGCCACATGAATGAGAAGACCACAGTCACAATAAAGTCCTGGAAAATATTTTTAAAACAATTACTTAAAAATGACATTAGTCTTGTTTTAAAAGCACACCATCACTGCATGCAGAAAATCTCATGAAAGAAACCCATTTATACAATTGTAATGATATTTATGAATGTATAAACATAGAGCATTGAAACTTTATATATTCATCCTCAAGGAGATAAGAGTGGAGGAAGATTGACTCTAATCTCCAGCAACCTGATCCTCTACTGTCTACTCTTCCTTTCAGTTGCTATAGTTACTGTGGAAGTTACAAATTTGACTATAAACTGGATGATGGAAGCAAAAAATGGGAACCTAAAAATGTAAAATTTGAAGGGGGTTGGAGGAGAGAGACATTTAACCAGCTACAGGAATTGTTAAATAATGAATGGAAATCTGGCTAAAACAACATTTTAAAATACTGTAACCTAAAATATATATCAGTTCTATTTTATACAGATGGCATTTACCAGACAATCTAATGTATTCTATTTCCCGAAATCAAAAACCTTCTGGCTCATATATTGGAATGGTACTGAATTTAAAAATAAAAGAAAAATATGGCTTCTGGTATTGATGGGGATGGGTGTTGCAATTGTGGCAGAGGGGGAAGGCGGGGGGGAATGGTAACAGCCTTGGTTGGAAAAACCTGGGTTCCAACTTTCCCTGCATTCTTTGAAAGCAAATGCTTTTTGTTTGAAATTGCATCCTTGCCTGATTCACAAGATTGGATTGCAGTTGAGCAGCAGCACTCTAATGCAGTTCACAACCATAAGAAAGAAAGCTCCCAGTGTTGGTGTGAATTTGGGATGGGGGTGTACTATCCCTGACTCTGGAGAGTGAGTGGTCCAACCATTGAAAGGTAGTCAGTTTGGGTGATGGGCCACTGGGGAACGACTGCTGCTCCTATTCATTGGCACCCATACAGTGCTGCAAAGGCACTTAGCTTTTTCCCTAAGCTATCATTACCTCCCTGTAGTTGCTGGATTTTCCAAGGCATGGAAAACTTAACCAGGGAAACATGACATAATATAGGAAACCAGGATAAAAGTATATACCATTAAGTTGACAAATTCTTCCTGGAAGCGAATGGGCTCCCTTAACTGCATTCTGGTTTCTGCTACACTTCTAAGTAAGCAGACTGGAATTAAATTTGAGATTTTAAAATTTCAACATTTAACCTGACTCCAATCAACATCAAAAGAAGCGATTGTGCCCGAAACATTGATTCTCCTGCTCCTCAGATGCTGCCTGACCGGCTGTGTTTTTCCAGCACCACACTTTGAATTCAATCAACACATCTATTGAGGGTTAAAATACCCCCATCTGTTTCTACACAAATCTTTGCTGGAATTGCAGTTAACTTTGGAAGAGAATCACTTATGATCTCGAAATTCAAAAGAGGTCCTTGCAGTTTCACTGTATCTCTGGCAGAACAGCAGTAGAAACCATAAGTGTAAACTGCCAAAAGCAGAAATTCAGGCTTTATCTATGTGAATAATTAAACTTCAGAACTGTAGGATGACAGTACACCCACAGCTCAATAATAGTCATTAGCAATCTGACAGAAGCTTGAAAACACAGTATGTTGCTTCAGTCAAAGCCATTGAGATGATTCTTCAGGCTGTAAAATATTAGCAAAATTAATGAATGCTGGAAGTACATCAGATGGCCCTGTCCTTCCAAACTTCCACCTCCACCTTCAACTTTCCTTCCTGCTCAAAATCCTTTAATGTGCCTATGCTCCTGATATCATGCCCAACATTCCTTTAACTTGACAAATAAACCCCTCCAATTAGATTCAATAATACTGAAATAGTCTTTACCAAAGTCACAAATCACATCCTTCATGACTGTGACAAAGCTAAACTAGCCCATTTAATTTTCATAAACCTCGTTATAGCCTTTTACATAAATAATCACACCTCCTCATCCATTGTCCTACTGGTGGAACTAGTTCAGTCATGTTAATCCACTCATAAATAGAGAATTACTGACAGTCATTAATCTTCCCGCTTTTGCACCATAAAATCTGGAGCCCATCATGGATCTATCCGTGATCTCCTTACATTTCACGCTTACCTACTATACATACCCACTACACCTAAGTAGCACCATCTGAGCACACAATGTCAACTAAAACATCTGTACTAATGGTACTCAGCTCCATTTCATTGCTACTTCTCTCGACCATTCTACTATCTCTGATTGTCATGCTGCTTAAATAATATCCAGTATAAATTTCCTTCAGCTAAATACTGGGAGTGCTAAATATTTGTCCCTGCCACAAATTCCATTCCCCAGATACAACTCAATTCCTTTCCCTGGCAATTCGCAGAAATTCAGTCAGTCATAACAATGTTGTTGTTATGTTTGACTATAAGACCCTATAGCTCCTCCATCACCAAGTCAATAGTTCACTCCCTAACAATGTCTGTCTTCACATATAGGGTAAAAACAATGACTGCAGATGCTGGAAACCAGATTCTGAATTAGTGGCGTTGGAAAAGCACAGCAGTTCAGGCATAATCCGAGGAGCAGTAAAATCGACATTTCGGGCAAAAGCCCTTCATAGAAACGTTGATTTTACTGTTCCTCAGATGCTGCCTGAACTGCTGTCTTCACATATGCCTCAGCTCATTTATTGTTAAGCCAATGTTTCCTTTCTACATGACTATTTTAATGTCTTCCTGGTTTGCTGAAATATTAACAAGATGCTAATGAGGCAATAGGGTTCTGCTAACACCATTGCCCCTTGTCCTATGACATCCTTATTCTTTCTGTAACCTCTGTGTCCAAGCTTGGTGATGGAAGTTGTGTTGTTCACTGATGTCTGGAGCAGGGAGGTGCAACACAAACAGGGATCGATTCAGGATGACCCAGAAGTGTCTGTGTCCCTTACAATGCATAGGTTTATGTATAATGTTGTTCCCCTTTAATGATCTCCCCGATGAGTCCTGCAGGCTCCACCCCCACCCATTCTGAACTGGTCACAGCCATTTTCTTTTCCATTGCATATATTTTGATGTCCAGCATGATGGAAGGTGCTCTTTGGCTGCGGCTACAAATGCAGTTGCCCCCTTCACAACGGTCATCCCCACTTTCTCCCAATCTGCAGCCCCCAATCCTGAAAGACAGTTTCCTGATTCTCCTTCCCAGAGCAGCTGCCCTTCTTGTCCCTCTCTCAACCCTCTAGAATCTGTGGATTGCCCCAACAGACTGACTGCGGCCCACCCCTTGAGAGACCTATTCAGACAACCTTGGACATGAGGTGCCCAGACCCCTGGGTGGCTGTGCATTTCCACGATCATATTTGTCCTCACCTCCTGGACTACTGGGGCCTGACTGTGGCCAATCCCCTGGATTGGTATTGGAGGCTGCCCTTGATTTACAATAACACAAGCCCCTGACTGAAGGGGGGCCTTCTGCGACTTTGGTGAGGACTACTTCCCTAAAACCCGGCTGCTTGTATACAGTGTTTGCCACATAAACTCCTGGCCCTCATGGTGCAGATGTGAGATTGATGTAGCAGACTGCCACTCAGTAAGATGTATGCTCCTTTGACTGAGGGTTGCTGACCAGCAAGGCAAGCTGCCTGGTTGTGTGACTGCACTAAAAGGCGCAGGAAGACATGGATGGTGAGAGTTTGCTGGTAGGTCTAAGTGAGCGAGCGCTAAGAAAGTAGGTGAGCAATCGTGAGATGCAGCATGGTCGATCCGTGAGCTAGGTGCCTGTCTCTGCAGTGTCCTTGCAGCAGCCTTTCAGTGAAAGTTGCTGGTGCACCCTGCGATGTAGGTCTGTACTTTGTTAGAGTGATGCTGATTGTGAGGGGTTGCCAGATGTCAGATACTACTGTCTGTCAATGAGCTGCGTATGGGTAACTCGAGTCCATGGATCATGTCCTAAAATGCTGCTTGATGCTGAGCAACATGAAAGCTCCTTGTGACCAGTGACAAGCTGAATTTGCCAGGTTCCCACTCTGACCTCTCAAGGAATAGCTTGTTAAGTGAATTTGGTTTGATTGGAAGCTGAATTCTAATGAGTTGATTGGCAACTTGCCACTGTCTATTGAAAACTTCACTTTGCCATTTTTATTAAATGCATAGAAGATGCAGAAAGATGCTCCCGGCATCAATATATGTGTTGCTAGACTTCCCACCTGATTCTGTCACAAATCTTGCTCTGGCCCTTAGCATTCAGACCCCCTTAAGATTCCTCCCATGTTGGTTTTAAAGGTGTCATTTTTATTTTCAAATCCTTCTATGATCATGTCCGATATCTGTAATTTCCTCCAGATCTACAATCCTCAAAAGTTTATTGACTTTATAAGAATGTAGGTGGATTAGCCATGCTGAATTGCCCATCGTGTTCAGGGATGAGTATGTTAGGTGGATTAGCCATGGGAAATGCAGGGTTAGGGGTAAGTCTGGATGGGATGCTCTTCAGAGAGTAGGTGTGAACTTTTTGGGCTGAACGGCCTGAGTCTCCATTCTCATTCTCTCCCTCCTGTACTAACACTCCCACTGATCTTCTTCAAAGGTAGGCACCTTTGTAGGAGGAAAGAAGAGAAAGTCAGTCCTGCACTCTGGGTCCCAATACCTCATGGAATGTCCTGCTCCATGTGGTCAGGTATGTGACCGCAAGGCAAACTGCCTGGTTGTGTGACTGCACTAAAAGGTACAGCAAGGCATGGATAGTGAGAGTTTACTGTTAGGTCTAAGTGAGTGAGTGCTAAGAAAGTAAGCGAGCAATCGCGAGAGATCTCTCTGACGTAGGGCTGACTCTCTTCCACAAAGATAAGTCTTGCAGGTCAGGCTGGATCTCTGAATCACTGCACAGTATTCTGCCATGAGTGTTTGCAGTGAGTCTTTCACTGAGGGGGTGGCTTCAAGAAAGGTCTCACCCTGGACCTTTCTGAATATTCTGTGGAACATGAGCTGGGTTCAAAGGGGTTGTATTAACACCCTTCACTGTTGTCATACCAGGAAGTGTAAAGTGCATGTTTTCAGGCACTGGCTGGAAATCAAGGTGCCAGATAATCTGATTGATACTTCTCCAACACACAACCCTTGGTCTGTCTGTAAGTGGTTCCCCCTGAAATCAAGAAAGAGAAAATGCTGGAAAATCTCAGCAAGTCTGGCAGCATCTGTAAGGAGAGAAAAGAGCTGACATTTCGAGTCTAATTGACCCTATGTCAAAGCTAAAAAATGGGAGAAATAGGGAGGTATTTATACTAGGCTGAGATAAGGTGAATCATGGCTTCAGAAGCAAAGGTAGCAATAAAGAGGTGATAATGACAGTGCATAGAGAGATTATAGGGAGATTAGGAGCTGTGAATGATCAAGGCTGAAGCCAGTGCTGTGAGACAAAATATGTGGGGGATGGGGGGGATGGGTGAAGCAGAGGCAAAATGGAAAACAGGGGAGAAGGGTAGCAAAGGGGGAAGAGGAGAGGAAAAAGGTGATGAGAGAGTGGGGAGCAAGAGAAAGAGAGACAATCAAGAAATAAGAGGTACAGAACAGTGAAAGAAATATACATTAAAAAAAAATAAAACCTTTGTGACCACTTTGACTTGGTCTTCACTTTTTTTTCCTGTAGCTGATAGTTGCTGATTAATTTAGTGACCATTTTGGGCCCATGGTCACTTGGCCACAAAGTTATGCAACCATCAATCCTACGGATCTTATACTTGCACTCCCTGATTATTACAGAATCATAGAATGCCTTCAGTTTGGAAGCAGACAACTCAGCTGATCAAGTCCACACCAACCCTCTGAAAAATATCCCATCCAGACTCACACCCCTATCCTATCCCTGTAATCATGCATTTCCCGTGGCTAACCAACCTAGCCTGCACATCCCCTGAGACACTATTGGCAATTTAGCATGGCCAATCCATCTAATCTGCACATCTTTGGACTGTGGGAGCACCCAGAAGGGACACACACAGACATGGGGAGAATGTGCAAACTCCACACAGGCAGTCGCCCAAGGCTGGGATCATACCTGAGTCCCTGGCACTGTGAGGCAACAGTGCTGACCACACTAATCCACCGTACTGCCCAATGCTAGCAATACCTTTCCAATTCTTGGTCAAAATTTGGCTTTGTTATTCTGTAACAATACTGTGGCAATTCTGTTAAATGAACACTTCTTTTACTTAAGGTTTCATTCACACCACAGTTGTGTGGCAGAAGGATCATGTAGGTTGACAATGCAATAACACTGTCCCTTGTTCAGAAGATGCCATCTGCTCAGGGTTGTGGTGTGTTTGCTTTGGGTTTGCATGTGGCTAAAGAGGCTGATTCTCAGTCCACAGATCTCTGGCCACGTGGGGGAGAACATTCCATGAGGTACTGGGACCCTGAGTGCAGGACTGACTTTCTCTTCTTTCCTTCTCGGCTGCCACTCTTCCTCCCATTAAGGTGCTTGGAGTCAAAGCATGATGCAGTTTAAAGGAAAAGTTGTTACTGTTCCAAACAATTTGTGGCAATCTCAACTCAGTCATTAATGCCAAGCTGTTGTGTTTCATGGAAAGCTACAGAGGGCCTTTGTAGTATTTCCTTTGACTTCCTGGAAATATTGGCTGAATTTTAAAAAAAAAGGGGTCGGGTTGGCTACAGGGTTTTCAGAAACATCATAGTCAGTTTTGTAGGACTTTTGCCTGAATACCTGTAGAACTGACTACAGGAGGATTATTAGCATTTGTTTGATGTTCCTTGCATTGAATCCAGAGAACACAGTGGAAACGTTGCTTGTGGAATTCTGCTACTGCTGTTACTAATGCATACTAAGGTCTCACTGCAGTACAGGAGTGAGGTGACAATAACTGCTTAAGATAGTAGGACTTCTGCTGATGTATAGATGTCCTATTTATCAAATACTTGCTGAATGTAGAAGCCTATTCTGGCAACTGAAGAATGCATGCGGAGTTAGAGCCAATATGAACACCAAAGTGAAGCAGAAACAAAAGCAGAAATAGCTGGAGAAACTCAGCAGGTCTGGCAGCATCTATGGAGACACAGCAGAGCTAACATTTCAGGTCCAGTAAAGCAGAGTTTGGGTTTTCAAAATGATGCTAGTAATTCAGAATCAGAACATTCTGAAATTTGCTTCATTCATTCCAAACATGTAGCATGATTTCTCTTCATTGTTCTGTTTGTAGTTGACAATTTGAGGATTAGGCTTCTCCCTTTGTTCCTTTTGACTTTCTAGAAGAAAAACTCACATTTTAGCTCACAGGCTGAAAGCTACAAAATCTTAGAGTCATAGAGATGTACAGCACGGAAACAGACCCTTTGGTCCAACCCGTCCACGCTGACCAGATATCCCAACACAATCTAGTCCCACCTGCCAGCATCTGGCTCATATCCCTCCAAACCCTTCCTATTCATATACCCATCCAGATGCCTTTTAAATGTTGCAATTGTACCAGCCTCCACCACTTCCTCTGGCAGCTCATTCCGTATATGTACCACCCTCTGCATGAAAAAGTTGCCCCTTAGGTCCCTTATATATCTTTCCCCTCTCACCCTAAACCTATGCCCTCTAGTCTGGACTCCCCGACTCCAGCGAAAAGACTTTGTCTATTTATCCTATCCGTGCCCCTCATAATTTGGTAAAGGTCACCCCTCAGTCTCCGACGCTCCAGGGAAACCAGCCCCAGCCTGTTCAACCTCTCCTTATTGCTCAAGTCCTCAAACACTGGCAACATCCTTGTAAATCTTTTCTGAAACTTTTCAAGTTTCACAACACCTTCCCGATAGGAGACCAGAATTGCACGTAATATTCCAACGGTGGCCTAACCAATGTCCTGCACAGCCACAACGCGACCTCCCAACTGCTGTACTCAATACTCTGACCAATAAAGGAAAGTATACCAAATGCTTTCTTCACTATCCTTGATTGGTGGTGCTGGAAGAGTACAGCAGTTCAGGCAGCATCCAAGTAGCTTTGAAATCAACGTTTCGGGCAAAAGTGAATTCCTGATGAAGGGCTTTTGCCCGAAATGTCGATTTTGAAGCTACTTGGATGCTGCCTGAACTGCTGTGCTCTTCCAGCACAACTAATCCAGAATCTGGTTTCCAGCATCTGCAGTCATTGTTTTTACCTTCTTCACTATCCTACCTACCTGCGACTCCACTTTCAAGGAGTTATGAACATGCATTCCAAGGTCTCTTTGTTCAGCAACACTCCCTAGGACCTTAACATTAAGTGTATAAGTCCTGCTTAGATTTGCTTTCCCAAAGTGCAGTACCTCACATTTACCTAAATTAAACTCCATCTGCCACTTCTCAGTCCATTGGTCCATCTGATCAAGATCCTGTTGTAATCTGAGGTAACCTTCTTCGCTGTCCACTACACCTCCAACTTTGGTGTCACCTGCAAACTTAGCAACCATACCTCTTAAGCTCACACCCATATCATTTATATAAATTATGAAAAGTAGAGGACCCAGCACCGATCCCTGTGGCACTTCACTGGTCACAGGCCTCCAGTCTGAAAAACAACCCTCCACCACCACCCTCTGTCTTCTATCTTTGAGCCAGTTTGGTATCCAAATTGCTAGTTCTCCCTGTACTCTGTGAGATCTAACCTTGCTAACCAGTTTCCCATGGGGAACCTTGTCGAACACCTTACTGAAGTCCATACAGATCACATCTCCCACTCTGCCCTCATCAATCCTCTTTGTTACTTCTTCAAAAAACTCAATCAAGTTTGTGAGATATGATTTCCCACGCACAAAGCCATGTTGACTATCCCTAATCAGTCCTTGCCTTTCCAAATACATGTACATCCTGTCCCTCAGGACTCTCCCCAACAACTTGCCCACCACTGACGTCAGGCTCACTAGTCTATAGTTCCCTGGCTTGTTCCTTACCACCCTTCTTAAACAGTGGCACCACGTTAGACAACCTCCAGTCTTCCGGCACCTCACCTGTGACTATCGATGATACAAATACCTCAGCAAGAGGCCCAGCAATCACTTCCCTAGCTTCCCACAAAGTGTTAGGGTACACCTAATCAGGTCCTGGGGATTGATCCACTTTTATGCGTTTCATGACATCCAGCACTTCCACCTCTGTAATATAGACATTTTTCAAGGTGTCACCATCTATTTCTGTACATTCTATATTGTCCATGTTCTTTTCCACGGTAAATACTGATGCAAAATACTCATTTAGTATCTCCCCCATTTTCTGCAGCTCCACACAAATGCCGCCTTGCTGATCTTTGAGGGGCCCTATTCTCTCCCTAGTTATCCTTTTGTCCTTAATGAATTTGTAAAAACCTTTTGGACTGAATGAATAAACCAACTTTCTAGCATTTTAAAACTGTTTGAATCACATATTTACCTTGAACAATACATAACAGCTCTTCAGTCTTAGTACTCTTTTATATTTGTTTTCATTTCTGTTAATCTGTTGAATGTTTGCTTTAACAATAAGTACTGACATCATCGGCATTACTGATGCACAGTTAGTTCATCTTGGAGGGAGCTCAATCAACATGCACTATATGAACTATAAAACCGCTGAAGCATCCTGACTAATGACTGTATTTACTGACATTACTTCAGCTCCCCTACACTGCAGTTTCAACACCCCTCAGCCAAAGAAAAGCTTGTAGAAATTTCACAGAAATAAACAAGGAAGTGGGAGGATGTAGGCTTCACCCCCATCCTGTTTTGCTAAGTTGCGCTGCAGAGACTGATTGAAGGTAGAACAATTTTACAGCACAGTACAAAAAATAAAATTCAACACTAATATCCTTCAGAACATACAGGAGAAGATAGATTTTACCTCCACACCACTTCCTGTGTCAGCAGAAGACGTGGTGATCAGGGATGGACAGATATGTCAGGCTTGCACAAGGGATGGGTGGATGAATATTTAAGTTCAACTATTGGCTGCCCAATTTCTGCCCGTTATCAGATCCCAATTACAACTTTAATATACAGAGAGGCTTAAGCATGTGCCAGTCATGTTAATCTCTATTGTACAGGACAGTGAGTGGTTGAGCTGCCAGTTCTCAAATGGATTATAGAAGATCACTTAGGAAAGGTAAGTTTTTTTTTATTTTAAAGGACTTTATGGGTTCAAAGATAATGCTCTCATGACGGTATAATGCTCTCATGATGGAGCAAGGGCCCATCCCAAAGCCAGTAAAATGATAGTGAGGATCAGAACTGACCAGGAATTATCCCCTTCACAAAATCACAGAACCTCAGAAGGGTTACAGCACAGAAGGAGGTGATTTGGCCTATCATAAGAGACAAGCAAGAAGCTGGAAGAACACAGCAAGCCAGGCAGCATCAGGAGGTGCAGAAGCCAACGTTTTGGGTGTAGCCCTTCTTTAGGTTGGCTTGCTGTGTTCTTGTGGCCACCTGTTTGTCTACTTTGGATTCCAGCATCTGCAGTTTTTTGTCCCTCTCTGGCCTACCGTGCCTGTCTAGGATCATTACTTAGTGCCAATCTCTTGCTTTTTCCCACACCCTTGCATATTATTTTTGACCTAGATAATCATCCAATGCCCTCTTGAATGCTTCAATTGAAACTGCTTCCATCACATTTCCGGGACATGCATTTCATACCCGAACAACTCACTGAGTGAATTTTTTTTCCATTTACTTCTTTTGCAGATCATTTTAAATCTATGTCCTCTTGTTCTTATTCATTTTACAATGTTGTTAGTTTATTTGACTTCCCATCACCAGTTTCCTTTGTTGATAATATTTTGTGATGCTGGTATTTTACCAGTGATATTTTTCTTATTCCCAGTGCATCTCCAAAAAGCTGGTAAAATCTACTGGCTGGTTCTCTCATTAGACCTTATTTGAGTTTTCTTGATTCTAGAAATGGTGGAATAAAGGCTTCAATAGATCTTGGCTTAGGTTGTCAATTGTAGATTTCATCTTTTAGAAGCTAAATGCATGAGTGAACATAGAGAAGATCATTATTGATTTACAGTAGCTACAGGTTTATAATAATCTTCCAAATTATTTTTGCCCTTTATTAGGGTTTCTTTCCAGTTCTTCAGTAAAATTTTCTTTTTCTGCAAAGTAAGTTCTCTTTTGCTAGTTATAATCCTGCATGGATCCCACACTCTACATATAATTCCTCTACAAAATTAGGAGACAATTGGTACAGATGTGCCAAAGAGTTGGAACATCACCATTGTTCATGTCTTGAAGACTTTATATTTAATATTTTTTGTGGACTTAAGGTTGAAGGATTGTGGACACCCGGATTTTTTTTTGAGAGTTCAACAACAATAAAAATGTTTAAATGAGTTACTTCTTAGTAGCCAGATATCTTGTGATAATTGTTTATTGGAGATCACTTGCCTGGATTTATAACTGTCAGGTTGTAGGTTACTTTAAATATTGTTTGGAGTAGTTTGTGATCAGTCTGCTGAAGGGAAACAAATTGCCATCTTAGCATTTCTTTGCCTGAAAAAGTTCTTGCTGTGAATCCAGTGTGAAACCTGACCTCTTGAACAGCTTACAGAAGAGTCCTCAGCTGTTTCTGATCCCAAAAACTGCTGCCCAGGTTTGGAAACACTCATTTACACAACCCCTGAATGTCAGCCTGACAGTCACTGGAACATTTCACACCTTATCCTTTTGCCTTCAATAATAACCATCATTAGACAAAAGAGAGTTTTTGTTTTTCTTTTTCCCTAAAGTGAATCTCTGCAGAGAGAAATCCATTTCCCCCTTTCCCGATGTGAATTGGTGTGTGTTTGTGTGTGTGTTTTGAGGTATTTGGAAGGGTTGATATTTAAGCCTTCATGTTTTAAACAGTATGCTGATTGGCTTTATGTTTGTATGGTGTCAGTTTTATTTTCACGAGAAATCAATATTTTTGTTTAATTAAAGAAATCTGTTTATGAATCATTTCATTTCAAACTTAAAAGAGATAAAATATCAAACTGGCTATATTGGCAAATGAAGAAAACATTTCTAGTTTCTGTTAGTAAAGCTTATATGTAACCACATAAGTGCCATGACATAAATTAAGGTCTCAAAATCATACGTTATAGACAAAAAAAAGTGGCTCAAATTGCTCATCTTGTGCGAATTTACTTATTAAAATATTTTAAAAATAGCATAATTGAATTTATCTAGATCTAGCAGAAACCCATTCGATTGAGTATTTCATCTAAAGTACTCAGAATTAATTGATTAGAATTCATGTAATGTAACATAATTACAACTAACCAATTGGTAATTTTTGAATAATAGCAAATACTCAGACTTTCCAGATTCATTATAAATTATGTCAAAATTAATGATTAATCACGGCAGTGCATAGTTTAAAGCTGATTCACAGCTGTTGAAAACATAACTACATATATACATCTGCAAAAGATTTTGCAACAGATACAAGTTACAAATTAGATTGCATGCTTCGCATACTGAACTGCTGAAACATCCCAGCAACAAAAATCAGCCTAGATTCTGCCAGTCAGCCTAGCCTTCGATAATTAGCACTTCAGTTATTGTGTACTCATCCATTACAACTGGGTTTAATAGCTTGTAGAAAATGCAGATGTGTGGTAATTACTGTCAATGAGGTATTGCCATCCATCAATGGGAACAAAGCACCGATCTAGTAAATATTCATCTGATAGCCTTTGACCCCACAACTGGTCTTGTTTTGGGATTTGATTAGCTGCTTAGTCTCAGCCTGTGTTGCTGGCTTGTGTGCATAATTGTTTATGAAGCAGAGTGGCACAGTAGAATTGGGTAGATATATAATCTGGAGATTAATGGATCCAAACCATTTTTCATGCAGATCTCTTGCAAAGTGAGTTCTTGCAAGGCAAGGATTTTCCTTTCTACAGTATATGCTTACTGGTAACATTGGGGAGTCAGTGGAAGAAAGTTGTTCACATCTCACAATTTCAAGTGGTACTGCATAAACCAAGTCAATTCTCCAAAGGGGAGTAATGCTGTATGTTGAGTCCTGCAGCGCTGACTGTTCCTTGAGAATCTATGTACATTTGAGTAGAGTTGTAGAGTCATAGAGATGTACAGCACGGAAACAGACCCTTTCATGCAACTCATCCATGCTGACCAGATATCCCAACCTAATCTAGTCCCACCTGCCAGAATCCGGCCCATATCCCTCCAAACCTTTCCTATTCATGTACCCATCCAAATGCCTCTTAAATGGTGCAATTGTACTAGCCTTGACCACTTCTTCTGGCAGTTCATTCCATACACGTACCGTCCTCTGCGTGAAAAAGTTGCCCCTTAGGCTGCTTTTATATCTTTCCCCTCTCACCCTGAACCTATGCCCTCTAGTTCTGGACTCCCTCAACCCAGGGAAAAGACTTTATCTATTTATCCTATCCATGCCTCTCATAATTTTATAAAGCTCTATAAGGTCACCCCTCAGCCTCTGACGCTCCAGGGAAAACAGCCCCAGCCTATTCAACCTCTCCTTATTGCTCAAATCCTCAACCCCAGCAACATCCTTGTAAATCTTTTCTGAACCCTGTCGAACTTCACAATTTCCTGCAGATAGGAAGGAGACCAGAATTGCATGCAATATTCCAACAGTGGCCTAACCAATGTCCTGTACAGCCGCAATGTGACCTCCCAACTCCTGTACTCAATACTCTGACCAATAAAGGAAAGCATACCAAATGCCTTCTTCACTATCCTATCTACCTGCAACTCCACTTTCAAGGAGCTATGAACCTGCACTCCAAGGTCTCTTTGTTCAGCAACACTCCCCAAGACCTTAACATTAAGTGTATAAGTCCTGCTAAGATTTGCTTTCCCAAAATGCAGCACTTCACATTTATCTGAATTAAACTCCATCTGCCACTTCTCAGCCCATTGGCTCATCTGATCAAGATCCTGTTGTAATCTGAGGTAACCTTCTTCACTGCCCACTAACTTCCAATTTTGGTGTTATCTGCAAACTTACCAACCAGATCATTTATATAAATGACAAAAAGTAGATGGCCCAGCACTGATCCTTGTGGCACTCCACTGGTCACAGGCCTCCAGTCTGAAAAACAACCCTCCACCACCACCCTCTGTCTTCTACCTTTGAGCCAGTTCTGTATCCAAATGGCTAATTCTCCCTGTATTCCATGAGATCTAACCTTGCTAACCAGTCTCAAGGTGACATCATGTGATTAAATGCTCCGTGTGCTTTTGGAACCCAATCTTAACATCACCCCACCATCTTGATTTACCCCGACTTTTTAATCTGTTATGTTTGCACTGTGTACATTTGATCCTGAAACTGGGGTTGGAATATTCCCCTCCTTTGACTGGCATGGCAATGGTGATAAATGTAGGAAAGATTGGCAGAAGAAATGAAAAAAAAATAAATGGCAAAAAAAAGAAAGAAAATTCTTGCTGTCAAGAAATTAGTTTTCAATTTTCCACTGAAAGTTTAGACATCAAGATCAGAATCTCACAAATAAGTGCTAACTACTTTCTGTATTCCATTATAATCTAAAATCACCTGATTTCTATGCAGATTACAATTTCTTCTTTTCCCTGAAAAACTAGATGGTGCCAATTCCCACCATGAACTTCTGAGCGCTAACCTGGTGGCAGCATCTTGCTGCTTGGTTCACCAGGCCTCTATCCAATTCTGTCCATGTTGCCAAGTCCCTGCATGCTCCATGGGCACTGTTCTGCTGAATTCATCAACAGAAAAGGCTTCCACTCCATCAGATTATATGTGACCATCAATGGCAGATTTTGTTGGTTTCCACAAGTATCCTTACGGCTGCCATGATGTGTATGTACCAGAGAACTCATAGGTTCCTGCTTGCTTCCAAGGTCCTTGGGCCATAGAGGGATGGTCGCTCAGAGTCGAGGACTGTCCCCTGAAAACATGACACCGTTACAAAACCCTTTCTATTGAGAAACTCTGCAGGTTGCTGATAGAGTGCTGTAAAACAACACAGTTTCACTTCAAAGTAGTCTGCACCTGGAGAAACCACCAATCCCTGTGCCTGAGCTGCTTAAATCTCCTCATCACAAGCTAAGGGTATAATGCTTTTCCACCAGTGTCACAATGGAACAGACTATAGACCTCTTTAGGATGAGACTTATATGTATGGTTTCTCTCCAGTGTAGCCCAGAGCATCACCACAGCAAGGTGTGCCCTTCACAGTTGGAGCTGATAAGGGGGACTATCTTAGAAGCAGAGAAAATGGAATATTGACTAATCTCCTGAGGTGTCAGTGTTAGACTGAGGTGGACAAGGTCAGAAGCCACACAACTCCAGGTTATAGTTCAAAAGGTTTATTTGAAATCACAAGCTTTTATAGCGCTGCTTCTTCATCATCTGAAAACGTTCCGAAAGCTTGGAATTTCAAATAAACCTGTTGAACTATAACCTGGAGTTGTGACTTCTGACCTTCTGAGATTCAAGATGAGACAAGGATATTGACCAGGAGAGCTATCCAAGACAGCATTATGAATCAATGCATCATCAATTAAGAGGAGCTGGTGAGAACCTAATTGGAACCCATTTCCAGGAAGAATGAGCTGGGTTTGGACTTCATTTAATTGCATAATTTTCTATTAACTTTATGGAAAGCAGTTTCTGTTTAAAGTGTATGTAGACCTGGTTATGTTTTGTAGTCCATGAGCCTTCTGTTGCTGAATTAATGTTTCCTTATCAATATGGTTGTATGCATGGTATATTCAGCTGATCCCACTTTTAAGCATCTATGCATTACAGGTTCAACCAACAATTAAGTAAAAAGCAACAGTCAGTGAGACAGGAGACTAATATCACATGGTGTTAAGATTAGTTAGTTTTTAAGGCTTCAATCAGCATATGATATCACATTTTTAGAATGCTTGCTATTATGGTGGGCAGATGGTCGAGAGGAATCCTGAAGCACTGCCTTTTGACCCTTCCAACATTGGTTAATGTTCAACTTTCAGAGTTTGTATACTTGCTATGTTGCTCTGAAATATTTGAACATCATTTAGGACAATACATAAGCTAAGAGACACAGTGCATTTTGCAACTTCTCTTGGCTACTACTGCACTATGGGGATAGTGGACGTATGAACTGCCCAGAGTATAGCTCCCAGCCTTGAATGGCAATACAGTCCCTGGAAAAGGTGATAGAGTGAACGTTTGCCTCCAGAGATGTGTGGAATCATCACTAATTCTGTAACCATATACATAACATATGTGGAAGTGTGGAATATGTGTGCAGGTGAGGCTCGAGCAGGATCTCCGCACATTGCTTTTAGAAACAGACCATCAAACAGTACAGCACAGGAACAGACCCTTTGGCCCACCATGTCTGTGCCAACTTTGATTCTATTATAAGCTCATCCCACCAATCTGCACAAGATCCATATTCCTCTACTGCCTGCATGTTCATGGGTCCGTCTAAATGCCACTTAAACATACTATAGTGTCTGCTTCTACCACCTCCTCTGGCAGTGCGTTCCAGGCACTTATCACTCACTGTTTAAAAATTTCCGTCACACATTTCCTTTAAACTTGCCCTCTCTCACCTTAAACCTATGCTTGCTAGTATTTTACATTTCCAATCTGGGTAAAAACTCAAGACTACCCACCTTATCCACATCTCTCATAATTTTATATACTCTTATCAGGTCACCTCTCAGCCTCTGATGCTCTAACACTAACAATCCAAGTTTGTCCAACCTCTTCTTATCATTAATATACTTCAACCCCAGCAACATCTTGGTAAAAATCTTTTGCACCTTTTTCAAAACCTCTACATATTTCCTATGGTGTGAGAACCAGAAATGCACACCACACTTCAAATATAGCCTCCGTAAGGTTTTATGACTTGCCAACTTTTATACTTAATGCCCCAACAGATGAAGGCAAGCATGCCATATGTATGTTCCACCACCCTGTGCTGCCATTTTTAGGGAGCTATGGACTTGCATTCCAAGATCCTTCTGTATATCAATGCTCTTAAGGGTATTATAGGTCCTGCCATTTACTGTATACTTGCCTCTTGCAACTGACCTCCCAAAATGCATCATCTCACACTGGTCCAGATTAAACTTCAAATTTCAGTGTTGCTCACATTAAAATACAACACATTGGGCCACAAATATCCACATAAGAAAACAGAGAGAATTTGTTGTTCATGAGGGATAATAGCTTGTGCAGGTTAAGAATCAGTCTGTGCTGGTAGTAATGGAAGAATAAGACAGTACAGCAACATGAAGCTCACTGAGTTCATTGGCCATGGAGGTCTCCTCATCCCCTCATAATTGATCATGCTCTTCTCCAGTCAGCTTTTTAATTAATTGTTGAGGAGCAATTGTTGGGAGCAGCCCTTGTATGCCACCCCGCCAGAAGGGTTAGTGCTTTGGGAGGATGAGTTGAGCATAATCCTTTGAGTGGACATGATACAGGTAATAATGGAAATTGTAATCTATGATCCTTATTGAGAGTTGTACGCATTGGCAGAATTAGAGTGTGTGGTGGCCCTGTGAGTGTAAGGTAGCAGCGAGGAAATGGTGGTACTTAACCCTTGTGAAATGCAGAAAACCATTAATCTTCTCATTACACTGCTCTGCAATACATTTCACCCAGGTCACTGAACTGACCTGGGACATTACTTCAGTCCAGGCTGACTCTGTCCAGTAGCATGTCAGCACTGGCCTCCTTTCTACCACTTGAGTCCACCAGCATTTCCAAATCCCCGTTCACAAACCAAAAAGCTAACTTGAATTTCTGGTCTATTTCCTTGGGGATTATGATATATGAACAAAGTGTGAAGGGCAGCTCCTGGCTTGCAGCCTTTGAAATGGTCAACAGCTTGGTTTTAAATATTGCATTAATGAAATGTCGGGCAAAGTCCTGACACTGGTGAGCAATTCTGTCTTTGCTTTTGTGTTATTCCAAACATAAATGCATAGGGGGCTAGTTGTATAATTAATGAAGTGAATTTTGGAAGATGGCATGAGGGGAGTTGTCATTGGGCATGGCAGACATGGGTGCCATGAAACTGACTTGAGTAAACACTTTGCCGAAAAATTGGAAAATTTAGCCTTAGACTTCCGAATGAGAAAAAATAAATCAATCCCCAACATAGCTCTTGATATATTTATAATTTTAGCTTGGCCTTCCTGATTCCTTCTACGTGAATAGGCAGGCACAGCCTCCAGTTAGAAACAACATTTTATACTGGCAATGTTGCACTCCCTCAGTACCATATCAAATATCCTGAATTCATGACCTTTGGATTTGTAGGTATTAACTTTACCATTGTTGGCTTCTGAGAAATGTAGAGAGATATGCAGATTTGTATAGAACTTCCAAGAGTTGGGCGGAAATAATTGCAATTTATGCCATCAGTGGTAGTGCGAAAATCGGAGGTTCCAGAGAAGGTTATAGTCGGAGGAGGAAAAGCTGCAGGAATCTGTAAAGTTACAGCTAAAATGCCCAAACTTCCAACCAGTGAAGGATGGCTATTGGACTGCAAACTTTATTTCATGCTTTCTACAGAATGCCCCTTCATCTGATTCTTTTATGGCTTTTTTCCCTTGCACCCTCATGAAGAATTCCAATTGATTGGAATGGTATTCCAATGAATTTTGTTTCCTGTTGGTATAGTTCAGAAATACAATGAAACACTAACCTGGTGCAGCAGACGGGAGTTAAACCCAGACCTCTAACTCAGAGGTAGGGACACTGCCACTATCCCACAGGACCCTGGTACTAAACTGCACAATGTCATATTTCCCCACATTATACCCCATCACCCAACATCCTGCCAAATCCCCTCTTCACATCCCTCAGCAGACTCTTTGCAGTTCTCCTTGAAGGAACTTGCAGATATTTTCAATTAACTTGTTCAAAGATGTCATGACAAACATCTGTAGCAGGTGGGACTTATACTCTCCCCTTGATATTTAAGTGGCCACATTTTGGAACATTGTAATTAAATGGCTGTTTATTTTCCTATCCTCTCAGTGGTTTAGGTCCTTACATAAATGCATGGAATGCCACAAGCAATTTTAGAAATAAGCTAACTAAGAAAAAATTGGGCCAGTCATCCATAATGTTTCTGATTAGCTTTGCACTTGCATCTATCCATTCTGCACTACATTTATCTAGTGCTCTGAAAGGGGAGTTTTGCTTGTCAGAAGTACTTTTAAGAAAAGTTAGGTGCATATAGTGCAAATAAGGCTGAAAGACGATCTTATTAAGCCACGTTTTAAAGCATTAAAAAATAATAAAGACTTAACATTCTATTTTAATATTCATATATACGTACCTATTCTAACGGAAAACCTTTAATAAAATCTGTTATCAGAGGTATTCTTCCAAATTAGTTTGTTATTAAATTGCTTTTCATTGAGGGATTGAATTAATAAATTTATCATTATAATTGGATACTAAATTTTGCTCTGTAACCTCTATTTATGACTGATAAAATTTCTCTCACTCCAACTGACCAGACAATCAGTATACACTCACTATAAGCAATGCAAATCGAAAGGTAGGTTTTTTAAAACTAGAAATTACGATATGAGGCAGAAGCTGTTGACTGCTTTTTAAAGATGTAAAAACTTTGTCTCATCTTAAATAACATTCTAATTTTGTACGCTCCTCCAGTTCTGTAACCCTCGGTGAACTTTACCGGCCTTCAATTCCAAACACTTGTTTATTTCTCATTTCTCTCGCCTCACTATTGGTGGGAACATTGAGCTGTCTTGGTCCTGTTACAATCCATGATAAAACTGCCAATTTACATTAATATCTCAGTAAGGACCAGTAACATTTCTTTAAAAGAGATTAACTTTGAAGTGGAGAGGAGATGGCCAAGTGGTATAATGCTAGACCATTAATCCAGAAGCTCAGCTAATGTTCTGGGGAGCTGGGTTTGAATCCTGCCTTGGCAGATAGTGAAATTTTAATGCAACGATAAATATCTAGAATTATGAATCTACTGATGATCACAAGTAGTGGTTGGAACCAGATGGATCTTGTTCACTATGAGATCCTTGCTTGGGATTGTTAACTTGGCCCAATCGGGAAGCCCTGGCTGACCATATTAACAGAGGATTTAGAATCCCCTAGTTCAGGGGGCTGACTCTAAACTGGCTGGCCAGCGGACTGTGCATAAGTAAATAAAGGATGACCTGGTAACATGACACAGGCCTCAGTGCAGTTATTTCAGTGGTGATGGGAGAAAACAGTACAGGACTGAAGAACATTCACTTGCAACAGTCATCTTGGAGTTGTGGGTAAGCATTTCTGACACCATGCCTTTATTTGGGAAGATTGACTTGTTTGACCCTGCTGTCGATGACTGGGCCCAGTGTACGGAAAAAGTGTGATTTTTTCCAGGCAAATGACACTGGGGCAACAAGTAATCCTTCCAAATGCTTGCAAACCCACAGCATTTTCAATTATAAGGGGCTGAACTTTCACAGAGGCACCAGACACAAAAACCTTCCAGGAGTTGACAGAGTTGGTTAAGGAATATTATGACCCCAAATCTCCTGTAATTCTGAGATACTATCGGTTTTATTCAGCTGTTAGAGAATTGGGGGAATCTGTACTGGGACTTTTGACGAGGTCAAGATAACTGGCAGAGGCATGATCATTTTGGGTTAAGGCTGACTGAGATGCTGAGAGACTGTTTGGTATGTGTGATTAATGACGCAACCATACAGAAGCATCGACTAACTGAAGCCAAAATGGATGTTAAACAGGCACTGCAGCTGGCTATGTCATTAGAAAGTGTGGCAAGTGGAGCATGGGAACTACAGAGCATCCTAATGGAACTGGACATGCTCATCTGACTAACTGAGCTTGGGGAACACACCACTTGAGTATAGGTAGTCACATAGCCTCATGCAGGGCATATCCCAAACAGAGGGATCCTAAGCCAGCCCACAGCAGAACTCGACAACAAAGCCGAGCCTCAGCTAAGTGGCTAAGTAGTTCTTCAGGATCTGAGCTGGCAAGCCATTGTAGTTGCTGCCTGTATGCGGATTTGAGACAGCAAAGGAGCCCTACATGGCCTGACTTCAATAAGAAAACCCTAGGACGGTACCCAGGACAATGCACACTCTGGAAAGTCCTCCTACATAGAGGTTGCTCCAATTAAATTGCTTAGTGACACCCAAATTGGTTGAATGGTCACACAGTTCCCATGGAGGTCGATACCAGTGCAGCTGTATCTGTGGTTACAGAACCTGTCTTTAGCAAGATTCACTCGGGACTCCAACTTTTAAAGTTTGTACAAGACCTCAGCCAGACTGTGAACATACACTGGGGAACCATTGCAAAATAAGAGTACGACTTTGGTTCTAGTTTCCTATGAGAAGCAATTGGTGCAGTTACCATTGACGGTAGTAAGAGGCTCAAGCCCAAGCCTAATGGTGCGGAATTAGTTGAGAAAAATTCACCTTGATTGGATGAACGTTTTTCACTTAGAAAATGGCGTTCTCAGTGAAGTCCTAGAGAAATACTCGAGACGTTTTTAGGAAGGGCTTGGGACAATCAAAGGAGCCAATGTCACTTAAAAATATTGACCAGGAATCAATTCTGTGATTCTGCAAGGCCCACTCAGTGCCATTTGCCTTGCGGGCAAAAATGGAGGCAGAAATTAGGAGGCTGGCGAGGGAAGGAATCATCAAATCAGTGCAGTGCAGATTGGGCAGCACCGGTCATACTGATTGTGAAGCCTGATGGTTCGGTTCGCGAGGATTTGAAGCAAGCAGTAGGGTGCTTCTCATCGCTGGATAAGTACCCGATCACTGGCAAAGAGAACTTGCATGCAAAGTTGTGGGGGGGGTTGCTCCTTTACAAAGCTGGATATGAGCCACGCCTTCCTGCAATCGTGACTGGATGAAGACTCCCAGAAGTATCCCACAATGAACAGCCATAAGGGTTTATACCAATATACAAGACTGCCATTTGGGGTATCATCAGCCTGCATCCTTTTCCAGTGCTCCAGGGAGAACGTTTTACAATGGCTACCCCAGGTTTTCATTTATCTGGATGACGTATTAATAACAGGGAGACCAATAAAGAGCACTTGGGGAACTTGGACATAGTGCTTACTCCTTAGAAAGGAAATATGTGTGTTCCAGGTGCCCTAAGGGATCTATTTGGGTGACGGAGAAAACCAGGTTACACCCATTGGAAGAGAAAGTGAGAGCAATGAAAGGAGCCTCAGCTCCCATTAGAGTCTGTATTAGAGCTTTGGTCTTTCTTTGGGTTTGTGAATTATTACAGAAAATTCATTCATAAATTGACCTTCATCTTGGCACCCTTATAGCTGCTATTGTAAAAGGGTCAGCCTTGGAAATGGTCACATAGCTGAGAAGTAGGAAAGTGAGAAAGCAGCTATTGACATCAAAGGTATTGTCCAATTTGAACAAGCCAAGAGGTAGTGCTGGCATGTGAAGCCTCCCCGTATGGTATCAGGGTAGTGTTGGCTCACTGGTGGCCCAATGGTGAGGAATGCCCTACAGCATATGCTTCCTGGACTTTGACTAAGGAAGATTTAGCGGTCATCTTTGGTGTGAGGAAATTCCAACAGTAGCTTTACAGACGTGATTTTGTCATAGTAACAGATCACAAACCACTGCTAGGGCTACTGAAGGAAGAGAAGGCAGTGCCACCCATAGCTTCCGTGGAATTCAGCGTTGGGCCCTTATTCTCAGTGTGTACACGTACAAGGTAGAACACCGTCCAGGAAGCCAAGTGGCTAATGTGGATGCCTTGAGCTACCTCCCACTGGCAGATACTCCACTGGTGGTGCCTTCCCTGGAAGAGTCTATTCTGCTTTAAAGTTTTCTGGACACCGTTCCAGTCACCGTGGGAAATATCCGACAGGAGACCCAAAAAGATCCTGTCCTAGTGAAACTGAAACAGCTGAGGGTAATGAGGGAAACAAAAGGGCCATTGTAACCCAGATTGAAACCTTCCTGGACCCAGTGAGACCAGATTATCATAGAGGACAGCATATTACTGTGGGGAGCAAGGGTGATTGTCCCAAGTAAAGGTTGCTGCAAGACCCTGGATGAACTCCACCAGGATCATCCAGGGGTTTCCAAGGTGAAGATGCTAGCAAGAAGCTATGTCTGATGGCCAGGGTTAGATGCTGACATAACTGCATTGTTGGGGCAGTTGGCCCAGAGTGCCAACAAGGACAATAATTCCCACCAATGGCACCTCCACATTCATGGGAATGTCTGGGTGAACCCTGGACTTGGTTATGTGTTGACTGTGCCGGTCCTTTCTTGGGCTCAATGTTCCTGGTCATTGAAGATTCAAAGTGGTTGGATGCACATAACACTCATTCAGCAAATTCAGGGATCACAAATGAGAAGCTGCGAGCATCATTTGCCATACACGGACTCCTAGAAGTACTGGTCACGGACAATGGTATGCCATTTACCAGCAAGGAGTTTGAGTATCTCCTCAAGTTGATTGGCATTTGGCACATAAGGATAGCTCCATATCATCCATTGTCCAATGGTTTAGCAGAAAGAGTAGTCCAAATATTGAAGGCAGGCTTAAAGAAACAGCCTACAGCGTCACTTGATACCAAACTGTCCTGGTTCCTGTTCCATTATATGATAGTTCCAGCAGAGTAGCTGATGGGGAGAAGACTCCGCACCAGGTTTAACTTGATATTTCCAGACCTGGGGAGAGGTGTGAAATGGCAGCAGGAATGCCAATGCCTCCCTTAAGCGAGAGAAACAATTTAATTCAGGGGATGAAGCTTGGTGCCGGAATCATGGAAATGTATGGGTATGAGGTGAGGTTGACATGAGGTCAGCTCCTGTCAATTACAAAGTTCAAGTAGGTGATCCAGTCCTGAACAAATACGTGGATTACTGAAAGCTGTTAGCTCACAAACAGGACAAGAGCAAAACATACCTGACCCCTCAGAACAGCCAGAAGGTCTGTCAGAAAACGTAGGTGCTCCTCCTCTGTCTCGTGTCAAGGAAACCTCAAAGTCTGAAATGGATGCAGCCTCAAAACCGCTACTGGCAGAAGAGGAGGAAATTCTCCAGAGACGCTCAGACATAAGAGAGGATGACAGTATGCACCCCCCAATGAAAGTCTGAATCAGAAAAACCAGACCTGGGATGAAAACGTCACAGGAAAGGTTACAAGAGAAAGACCAGTCCCTCCCAGATTTAGTGGGTGAAGGGATGTAGTGATTCAAACCAGGTGGATCTTGTTAACTACAAGATCCTTGATTGGGATTATTCACCTAATCTAATCAGGAACCCTGGCTGAACAATATTAACAGGGGATTTCACTGCTTGTCCCTGGCCACTCGGGTGTTTCCTTTCTTCCTGGTCGTGGAAACTGAATAAAGAATTGGTGCACCTTGTGTCTCTCACTGTGTCCCACACCTGCACACACATACCATGGGTGCTGGGGAAAAAAATAAGTAGTACCGCAGTTAGGCGGTAGTGTGGGGAAAAAAGAAATAAAAAAAAGATAAAAAAAAGAAAAAAGAGAAAAGCTAAATAAAAAAGAAAAAAATTAACAGGGGATTTCACTGCTTGTCCCTGGCCACTCGGGTGTTTCCTTTCTTCCTGGTGGTGGAAACTGAATAAAGAATTCGTGCACCTTGTGTCTTTCACTGTGTCTCACACCTGCACACACACAACATGGGTGCTGGGGAAAAAAAAGCACTACCGCAAAAAAAAATAAATAAACAGGAGTGTCAGAGAATTCTGTTCGCTCTGAGAGCTGGCTCTGAGTGAGCTGGATCACTGTCAAGGACCCTCCATGTAAAAATAAAGGCTGGGTTAGTGACGGGATATCGGCCTCTGTGGAGAGAAAAAAAAATAACAGGGGATTTAGAATCTCCTCCATTCAGGGGACTGACTCCAAGCTGGCTGGCCACAGCTAGTGTACTGTGCACAAAAAAAAAGCAACTTGGTGAGAAGGCACTGGCCTCTGTGCAGTTATTTCACCATGAAACCATTGATAGTTGGAAAAATCCATCTAGCTCACTAATGCCCTTCAGGAAAGGAAATCTATGCACCTGTTCTGGCCTACATATCACTCTAGACCCATAGCACTCTGAACTTCAGGACTAAAGAAGGGCTACACCTGAAACGTTCACTTCTGCACCTCCTGATGCTGCCTGGCTTGCTGTGTTCTTCCAGTCTCCTGCCTGTTTCTGTATCTGCAGTATTTTTTGTCTCTGAAATGAGATAGCAAGCAGAGATTTATGCCCGAAACGTCGATTCTCCTGTTCCTTTGATGCTGCCTGACCTGCTTAACTTTATCTGTACCAATCTGCCGGCTGCAGAAGCATCTGTCCATAACAGCACCACCATACAGTCCTTGTGGAGACAAAGTCCCACCTCCATCTCGTTATGTGGCACTATCACCATACTAAATGAGACAGATCTCAAGCAGATCTGGCATCTCAAGACTGGGTATCCATGATGTGCTGTGGACTATCAACAGCAGCAGAATTGGCGACCTTTGATCGGCATATTCCCCCACTCAACCATTATCGTCAAGCCAGAAATTCAACCCTGGTTAGATGGAGATTGCAGGAAGGGATGCCAGGAACACCACCAAGCATTGCTAAAAATGACTTGTCGACCTGGTGAAGGTACCAAAACAGGACTACTTTTGCGTGCTAGTTGGCATAAGCAGCAAGTGATAGACAGAGCTAAGCGACTCCGGAAGTGACTGATCAGATCTAAGCTCTGCATCCTGCCACATCCAGTCAATGTCAGAACTGTGTTACTTTGGCAATGTTATTTTAAAATGAAACTGGGCTATTTAAGCACCAAACTTGACTGCTGCCCATGACTCCAGAAGGCCAGAAATAGAGTAATAGAGGCTTTCCAGATTATTGTAAGGTAGAGGTTAACGAAGAGGGACAAGGATGCGGAGGAATTTGAATGCAAAAATTAGAAGTTAAAATTTGGATTCTTGCTGAACTGGAACCTAATATAAGTCAGTGATAGACAGATGATCGGTGAATGAAACTTGGTGTGAGTTTACAGAGGGTAGAAGACTGAATGCTATCTGCGTGTTGTACTCACTTTACCATTGTGTGCTAATACATATGTCATACGAAATCACTTTGAGTCTTATATTTTTGTCAAAATTAGTCATAAAATGTCACATTTTATTTTTAAAATAATAGAATTTATTGCCCATCCTTTATTGCCTTTATGCAGGTTTTGTCTTTCTTCTGTTGCTATTGTACACTGCATTATACAAACATGAATGATACCAGAGCTGATCCATGAGCTCTACTCCTCAGGAAACAAATTTAATTTTAAAAGATCCAGGTCTAGATGGTTTCCATCACGGAATTTTAAAAGGATTTAATAATAATATTGCAGATATTGTAACTACAATCTCCCAAAGTTCTCTTGATTTGAGAAATGTAGATTGGAAAAATGTATGCTTAAAATCCTTTACGTAAGAAAATTGTGAGAGGGAAACAAGTGAAATATAGATCAGTCAGCATAAAGTCTGTTGTGAAGTCTATAGGTTGACTGATGGCCTTGGTCTCAGCTGATAAGAGGTAGCCACTATGGATTTATAAGGAGTAGAGTCATTAAGATATGCAACATGGAAATAGACCCTTTGGTCCAACTCATCCTTGCCGACCAAATATCCTACTTAAATTTTGTCTCATTTGCCAACATTTGGCCCATATCCCTCTGAACCATTCCTATTCATTTACCCATCCAGATGCCTTTTATATGTTCTAATTGGACCAACCTCCACCACTTCCTCTGACAGCTCATTCCACACATGTACCACCCTCGACATGAAAAAGTTGCCCCTAAGGTCCCTTTTAAATCTTTCCCCTTTCACCTTAAACCAATGTCCTCTAGTTTTTAACTTTCCCACTCCTGGAAAAAGACCTTGCTCATTTACACTATCCATGCCCCTCATGATTTTATAAACCTCTATGATGTCACCAGCACTCGAGGGAAAATAGCCCCAGCATATTCAGTCACTTTCTATAGCTCAAATCCTCCAATCCTGGCAACATCCTTGTAAATTCTTTCTGAACCTTTTCAAGTTTCACAACATCATTCTTATAAGGGGGACACCAGAATTGCACATAGTATTCCAAAAGTGGTCTAACCAATGTCCTGTACAGCCGCGACATGACCTCCCAACTCCTCGACCCAATGTTCTGACCAATAAAGTCAAGCATACCAAACACCATCTTCATTATCCGATCTACCTCTAATTCATACTGGATGAAAAATAACTTTTTGAACAGGTAATGAAAGTGATGAATGCTTGTGCAATGTTTATGGAGCAGGCCATTTGGCCTATTGAGTCCACACTAACCCTCTGAAGAGCATCCCACTTAGCCCACCTCATCGTCGTAACCTTGCATGTCCCTTGGCTAACCTAGCCTGCACAACCCCACAAACTATGGACAATTTAGTATGACCAATCCAACTAACTGCACATCTTTGGATTGTGGGAGGAAACCAAAGCACCTGGAAGGAACCCATAGAGACACTAGGAGAATGTACAAACCCCACAGTTGCCGGAGGGTGGAATTGAACGCAGGTCTCTGGCACTGTGAGGCAGCGGTGCTTACCACTGAGGCATTAGGCCATCAATTATTTAATGTAGTTAGTAAATCCTAGACAATGGAATAAACCACCCATTCACTTTTTCTCTTACGAAGTTAGACAGATCGCTAAACAGTGTAGTTGGAAGCATAGAATTTCATTTTTATTTCCTGACCCTCCCAGAGGTTTCACATCATGCATGCACAAAGCTCTGCTCATGCACATCTGAAATGCTCTGCCATTAAAAATATGATGGCACCAAAAGTGATCAAGATAAATGTGAGCAAATGGGATGATGTGGCAGTACTAACAGGAATACCACACTTACTCTTTGCACATGCATACTGAGAGGGTTTCCGCAGTGTCAACAGACTTACTCAAAATTACAAAGAGATAATGATAGATTAATTTAGTGGACAAAATTGTGGCAAATATTCAATGTTGGGAAATATGAGGGACTTTGGACCTGAAAAGGATAGAACAGGGTACTTTCTAAATGGTGAAAAGCTAGAAGCAATGAACAGCTAAAGATACTTGGAGTCCATGTACATAGATCATGCGAATCATTTGAATAAGAACAGGAAATAACAGGCAGTCATTGCCACTGCACACATTTAATTTCCTTCATAGCCAGGTCTAAAGCAGAAGCAAAGTATTTATTAGGCTCTCTGACATCCTCTAGGACATCTGCCACCTATGCTTCCCCATTATAATGTCATGAAGCACACAAAACACCATCATAACTCATGAGACCATAATGAATGCTTGATGCTGGGCAATTCCAGACCTGACAATGAAGACTTCCTTTAAGCATTTCAATGGCTCTCTCTCAATTCCAAACCTTATTGTTCTGCAAGAATTATCGTACTGTTCCTATACAGTACTGGTGTTCTGAACAAGAATGTCATTGTAATGGATATTCATCATCAGACATCCATTGTTGTGCCTTTGCCTCCCCTTTATAACTAAACCTGTGTCACTAGATGGATAAAATGTAAATGCATCATGACAGCTCTGTTTTTTATCATGAATTCATGTACAAGAGAGCTTTGCCTGTCATAACATGGAAGCTGCATACACAGTGAATGGAAAGATACATGGGTGGAATTAATAGGCCTAATAACTTGAAGAATACAGTAATTTTGAAAATATAGTGGGTGTTTCAGACAACTAAGCAAGCAAGTTTGTAAAGTGAGCTGTGCTGGAATCATGGCTTCTTGTGACTGGGCTGATAACACTTGCACAGAACACTATCTCGACAACCAAGTGTTCCTTGTGGCTCTTGGGAATAATCCTGTACAAGAAATTGGACAAGTGTGGTTATTTTCTGTGCAGCAGTAAGAGTCACTTCTGCTATGTAACTTTGGTGGCACAGGATCAAGTTGCACCAGTGAGCAAACCTCCTTCAAAGTTATATAAATGGGTGCCACCTCCAGAGTCAAACCTCCTGGAAAAATGCACAAAGATCTGAACCCTATCTGAAATGCCAATATGCACTTCTACAATTACATCTCGTGTCTACTTCACACAGCATCACTTTCTCTCAAACCAACCATTCTCTTCCAGATCTAAATGAACATTTCCCTGCCACCATCACAGTTACTCTTCTTAAAGCCGTCTCTTATGTCAGGTGTTACAGATGCCTGATTTTCAATTGCAATTTGCTGGTAAAATATTTGCTGACAGCTCATGGGCTAGATGAATTTAAGACTTTTCCCAAATGTAAGGTGCACTACCAGACTCGCATTCAGGCAAGTCCAAACATATTAATCGCTAGTTGCTCGTCCATCATGTTCCTCATTAAAAAAAAGTCATTTTCTTCTTATAATTGCTTTATAATCCCTGTACTTTCTGTATGTAATTATTTTCATTTTGCTTGCTTTTCATTTCTTTTTATTTTGTTCCCTACTTATTTGACTCAGCAATTTTCTTACTATTATTGTTTATTGGTCATTTTTCATTTGCTCTCTTTAGCTGTTGACTGTCTTCTTCCGTCATCCTTACGTTTCTCATTTTCTCTGTTGAAGTTGCAACTCCAACTTGACACAATAAAAGTTCATATATGATTTCTCAGTAGTTAATATTTTGATGATAATTTGGACACCTCAGTGACAGACATGAGTAATATGCCCACCAGGATACAATAAACTAGCTGGCACCTTCACAAAAATAAATATAAAATGCTTTCTGTTACACCTCACTAGATTAGCGCACTGGAAATCAAACCATGCTATTCTCAGAGTTATCATAAAAGTTAAAAACCTTTATTAAAAATTGCAAAAGCTCCCTAATTTTCCTGTCTTTTAGATCCAGGTTGACAGAGCACATGGACCAGGTTTCTGTACTTAACAGAATCAGTATTTATGACAAATAAATGGATTCTAGTTACAGGTAAACAATTTTGAATCATTGACATTGGAGTGATTATAACAAGATCAGCCAGCTGGATTTATAGAATATGAGTTCCCCGATTGGGGCTGTTAATTTGGTTCAGTCAGGGAACCTGGCTGACAGATATAAACAGGAGTGTAAGATCTTCTGCTCACTCGGAGAGTTGTCTCTTAGGAAATCGGACCAGGTGTCAAGTGCAAGCACATGTAAATAAATGGTGACTTGGTGATAGGATAATGACCTCTGTGGAGCTATTTCAGATATCTAATTCAAAATGGCTAAAACTCTAACTCTAACTTAAAAATGTAATCTCCCCCCTCCACACACATATAGCTAAAAACAACCAGATTCAAAAAACATTGGTATGGGCAGAGGAAGAGAGTGGGAGGACTGTTCAGTGGTCCCTGTTCTCAGCATTTGCTGAGGTAGTGTTTTGATCGTCAAAAGGACTGTTTCTTGATCTTCCTTCTCCAGGTACTGTCACTTGTTTGCAGGAGGCACACGGTGATTTGTTCACTTTTATAAAGATCTCTGACTTTGTAATTAAAAGTTACAGCTTACAGCAACTGAAGTGGGGAAATAAACTGGCTATCTTCATGCTTGAGAAGATTTTTATTAGAGAGCAGAAATATACTTCTTTTGCTTCCAGAGGTCCAATGACTTCTCCCTCAAGCATTCACACCCCAAACTACCTAGGAGCCAATTGCACAGTTATTGGCAGACAGGAGGCCTTGATCATTGATAACTGGTTACCATTTCATAGACCATCTAGCTAGCAACACACAGCTTAATCTCCATTCATTCACAGCCTTCAGCTTCCGCATGTCTGTAACTAGGCATTCCCTGCTGCTTGAATCAACAACACTTACAATGGCTGTCAGATAACTTGCTTTTAAAATGTGCAGGAATCCTACCATAAACCATAGATTTTAAATGAATCATTTTCCCATTTCAGTCCATATTCAAAAATACAGATAAAATAAAAAGGTACAGCTTTTCCAAGTCCATGATGATCTTTAATCCAGAGCAGTACAGTAAGAAGGGTTTGGTTAGCTCAGTTGGCTGGACAGTTGGCTTGTAATACTGAGTGATACCAGCAGCGTGTTCAATTCCTGCACCAACTGAGGTTACCATGAAATATTCTCCTTCTCAACCTCTCCCCTTTCCTGAAATGTGGTGACCCTCAGGTTAAGCAACCACCAGTTGTCTCTCTCTAATAAGAGGGTAGTCTACGATCCGGAAAGGCTGGTAAGTGTATGTCTACTTTTACAGTAAAAAAAAATTTGCTATTGTTTTAAAATGTCTTTAGAATCTGTAATTGTTCTGAAAAATGTTTGAAAAGAACATTTACAAATCTGCAACAATGGTAAAAGACACAATTGTAATTTTATTGAATACTTAAAAAAAAGACCGATGTGATCTGACAAACTATGACATGGAAAAAATACTAAAAGCAAAGAAGCTAATAAATGGCATTTGACCAGATGCAGAGAAGACTGCCAAAAAAAGGTACAGCTGTTGATACAAAGGAGGACTGCAGCAGGAAAAGGATATGTATATCTACAAGGGACAAAAAGCTGAAGACAGTGTTAGACCAGGGATTATGAGTCAGACAATTCTGGGCTTTGCTTCATTTTTGCCACAGCTGACTAAACCATTTAATGAGGTTTATTAATAAAAGGAGTCATATAAAGGAGTCTCTTGGGAGTCTGTACCATTAAGACTATCACAATCCTACCTAAATAGTGTGTTATTTAGGTGATAACTGACTCCTAGAGATTCAGATGGAATAAATTTTGTGGGTGACTCAAGGACCAAATCCATTGAGATCCTACATTCCAGAGGCTAAGTTGGAAAGACTGTAAGATTGAATACAGTGACACACTTGTGCATGAAGTGATTTGAATGCTTCTATTCTTATGAGATGCTCTTTCTTTTAAGTGCTTTTCTGTCTGTAATTTATAATTCACGTATACCATAATATGCCTGCTAATTTATGTTTAATTTGTGTAGGTTCTGATTCATGATAAAGTAATGACTAAAAAGTAGAACCTTGTTGCTAAATTTTTCATTCAGGAAATTTAGTCATTTTGGTTTATGGTTTCCTTGTGGGGATTGTACCACATCTGATTCCTCTATATAAGGTTTATACAGCATTCCACTGCAAAATAGAATGTCTCTAGTCAGTCATTTTCCATACGACAGAAAAGATTCTTATTTTACAGTTTGCTTATTAACTATATATTTTTATGCTCACTGTCATATTTGAAAACTGAAATTCCCCTTGACAAGATAGGCTCTGTTTAAAGCTGAATGCAGATTGAAGCTGCAATTTAGCTGGATCAACTCCATAATCTAATAGTGACAATGTCAGAAAACCACCATGAACAAATATGATAACCACCAGTCCAAGTCATACTCTGCAAGGACAGCAATTCCTTGCCCCTTCTCAATTCAAGATTTCAAACTCTTGAACCTCCCTTTACTGGGACTATTGACCTGTGTTGTTTTTTTCCATTCCATTCGCTTCTCCTTGTTCCATCTTTTATTTCATCTGTATCATTTTCCAGTTTATTTTATCCCTTCTGTTGAATATACCTTAAGAATGCCTCTTCCTTCTGTTTCTTGCTTCCCACTTTCTCTCCATTTTCCATTCTCCACTTCAAACCTTTTCTCCTTTCCTTTCTTCTTGTCTCCTTCCTGAATTCTCTTATCTCTTTTCTCTTTCTCAACCTCTTTGTTCCCCTCCTCCTTTTTCTCTTGCTCTTTTATTTGCCACCTGCCATTACCCCTTCCCCTGCCTGACACTGATTATCTCCAATCATCTGACACCTCTTGACCTGAATACTGTGCTTGGTCTTAATTCCCCATTGACAACACCAAGACAAATTGACTAGAAATAATTAAAAGCTGCTTTAGTTTTTGCTATCACAATCTGACCAAATTTACACCAGATTGGATACTTGATGATGATGTATGTTTCTATGTATTTGTTTGAGTTTGTGTCAGTGCAATAGCCTTTAGATGTGCCGTGTTCCTAAGATACTGCATTAAACCGTAGCTTATTAAAAGCATGATAGCTACTCCATTCTACAGCTTGGTTCTTTGAGGTTGGAGATTGCAGATTATGCCGAAGCATTTTATTCTCTTGTACATTAAGATTCCCTTAACTCATCTGATGTGTTAGCTTCAATGGCCACCACTAATTAGCAATCTTCAATATTTATGTTTAAACTAGATTAAAGGTATGCTCTCTGTGGATATTACTATCTCAGGAGCATTGCCAAATGCATTCAAAAATGGCAAAGACTGAAATAAAGGAAATTAAAGTAACAGCAATGTTTAATTGAAGCAGAAAGCATGTGCATAAAATAAGTTTATTTGCAAAATGCAGACCATGTTTTAAATCTGTAAGTTACCACAAGTTTTATTTTGACAGTTCACATGGCAATTATGCACATTTTCAGATTGTGAGACTTATTATGAATACAAAACTTTTAGAGCATCTG
The DNA here is from genome assembly GCF_047496795.1 of Chiloscyllium punctatum. Taxonomy (NCBI): domain Eukaryota; kingdom Metazoa; phylum Chordata; class Chondrichthyes; order Orectolobiformes; family Hemiscylliidae; genus Chiloscyllium; species Chiloscyllium punctatum. The sequence continues at coordinate 42,050,568 of NC_092750.1, read as the reverse complement.
AGTCAACACAAACAATCGACTTTTATATAGTGCTTTTAATGTAACAAAACGTCCCAATTGTGTTATGTCTGATCAGTATATTAGCATATACTTAAGAGATACAGTATATCTGTCTGCCTTTAAGATTCATGTTCATGATATCAACACTGAGACCTGTGTGACTAAAATCTCCTATGCCATCTTATGGGGGACAAATTGAAGCACGACATACTAATTGAAACATGCTGCTTTTTGTAGCCTAGTAGCTTAATTTGAGCACAGACACTGATGTCCCTGTGAACATCATATTTGTATACATTTGTGCACTGTAATAAACATCTGTTGACTGGTTTCAATACCACATGATCCATGTCCTAGTTTCTTATGTTACATGGGATAACATGAGCATTGCTGTATCAGGTAAAGTACATTGTTGGAGGGAAAACTCTATAAATCCTAAGGTGCTTAACAGGAGTATTATAAAACAAGCTAAGAAACCAAGCCACATAGGAAGATATTGGGTTAGATGACCAAATGCATGGTTGTAGAGAAAGGCTTTTAGGTACATCTAAAAAGTAGAAATCAAGTGAAGAGGCAGAGTGATGTAGAAAGAGAATTCCAGAGCTTAGGCTTACAGTAAAGACCGACGCTTAGGCTCCACAGTTACTAAAATCAGGGAGTAGAGGTTAATCTTGTCCGGTACATTGTATATTTCTTTAATAAAATAAAAATAGTGTTTTCTTTTTCTCTTTCTTTTCCTGATTTGTCCATGCTGCAGACATTATACTGGTGGGAGTTCCACTTTGGACATGGGGGTGATGCCAGAGGAATGGATAGTGTTGTAGAACAGATGGACCCAGGGGCCCAGGTACATAATTCATTGAAATTTACATCACCGGTAGGTTAGGTGGTTAAGAAGGCATTTAGCATGCCTGCCTTCATTGCTCAGACCTTTGAGTATAGGAGTTAGGACAGCATGTTGAAGCCTCTTCTGGAGTAATGTGTACATTTCTGGTTGCCCTTCCATAGGAAAGATATATTAAACTGGAGAACTTCAGAAAAGATTTACTAGCATGTTGACTTACAAAAATAAGCTGTATATGCTGGGACCTTTTTTACCCTAGCATAGGCGGTTGAGGGGTGACCTTATAAAGATTTATAAAATAATGAGGAGCATAGATAAGGTGAATAGTAAGGGTCTTTTACCTTTTCAAAACAAGAGGGAATAATTTTAAGGTGAGAAGAGGAAGTTTTAAAAAGGACATGGGGGCAACTCTTTTACACAGAAAATGGTTTGTGTGTGGAATGAACTACCAGATGAAGTGGTGGATGCACATACAGTTACAACATTTAAAAGACATTTGGATAAGTACATCAATAGAAAAGGTTTGGAAGGATATGTGCCAAATGCAGGCTAGTGGGACTAATTTACTTTGGGAACATGGTTGGTGTGGACCAGTTGGACCGAGGGGTCTGTTTCCATGCTGTATGACTCTATGACTGCAGCTTTGAAAAATTTACATCTCTGTTTAAAAAGGGAGATGATAAAACTTATAACTATAAGACTGGCAAAGGCAATACTGTGCAATAAAACTAAATGATGTGGAACAGTATTGTATCACAGAGAGATTTATGTGTTTTCACACTACCCATGATCAAAGTGTTTTATCTGCAGGATTATATATTTTCTTAACATCTGAGTGTTTGTTGCAATTTTAATAACTAAAGTAGCAAGCTTTTTTGTAAGTTTAAGATGAAACAAGATTCTTCATTACCTCACAATTTCCCTAAAGACTTACTCACTCAATGCACTCACTAATACTCACACAAATGTTAGATATGAATGAAGAAAATAAACACGATTACAATTTATGATTGAATGAATCACTTTTTCATAGGAGGCCTATTATTTCTGAAAATGAAGTAAAATGGTCTTGCAAGCTGACGTTTTTCAGTAAGCAGCGAGGCTTCTTATAGTTGAATTTACAGGAGGTACATCTGCAGGTGCACTTGAAGTTACAACAGGTTGGTTTGTACCTTTGGCCAGTTTTCAAAACATAGCTGTTTGTTACTTTTTCTGCTTAGATTCAGCTCTGCCACTGATCTTCACATAGTCTCTAATGAAATTCTGCCTTCAAGCAGCTTCTGTTGTTATTTTTAAACTAAACAAGAACATGGCTTCATGGCAATATAACTTACCCAGGTTCAGAGACCTTTTACTAAAGAGGGGTGATCAGCTGAGTACACATTCTATATCTCATGTGACACTGAAATTCATCTTGTCTGGTTCGGTGAAGGATCAGCATAAAGTAATGAAAGATCGATAGGATCCATTTCACACTAATCTAACATACATTAACCTTCAAAGTCTCTTATCCAAAGTGAAACTGAAAGAGGAATCAACTGCTTCTTTTGGTGTTAGTGCATTCTTAACAAAGGGATGTGCAAGTTTCTTTAATGGCTGTGGATGACTATATTTAATTAGTACTTGCTTGAGATCCAGGAACTGTCTGGAGCTCAGAAGCCAAAGAATGCATGATTTGTAGTAGCTGTTTTTAATAGATTATCTTCAAACTTTTAAACTGTTGTTAGCAATGTCATAATGCACTGAACAATGATAATGGAAATAAATGAAATTTTGTAAGATCTGTTAAAAGTAAATAAAATCAAAATATTGTGGGTGCTGGAAATCTGAAATAAAAACAGAAAAATGTTGGAAAACAGTCATATTGGACTTGAAATATCAATCCAGTTTCTCTCTCCACAGATGCTGCCAGATCTGCTGAGATTCTCCAGCATCTTCTGCCCTTATTTGGTCGAAGGCAAATAGTCCTTATCTAATTTGATTTAGTTCTTTATAAAGAGGTCAAGGGGGATATTGTAGTCAATGTTATGTTTTTTAGAGCCTTGTTCTATCTTGAAACTTTTTTCTTGGGCTGAAACCACTGAGTTGGGTTTTAGACAAAAGAGATAAAGATGGATAAAAATTAAACCAACGCCTGTGACAATGCTTGATGAAAAGGTGGCATATCCTCTCATTTAAAACATTTTTGATTTTAAAACATTCTTGCCAATAACTACATCTTACAAGATCAGCTATGTTCATAATAAGCTCTCTCTACAGTAATAGTAATAGATCAGCAGTGATGGCACATGGATAGCATTAAGTTGAGGGGTGCGTGGGTTAAGTTACTATATTTTACATTAGGATTAAATCTGGGCACAACATCGTGGGCCTAAGAGCCTGTTCTGTGCTGTACTTTTCTATGTTCTATGTTCTAAGTTGACTTCATAGAATATGAATTCCCTGATTGGACCAGATTAACAGCCTCAATCAGGGAGCCCTGGCTGACAGATATAAACTGGAGGCTTTATTCACTCTGAGAGCTGGCTCTGAGGGAGCTAGATCAGTGTCAAGTTCTCTCAGTGCGGAAATAAAGAGTCACTTGCTGATGGGATATCAGCCTCTGAGGAATTATTTCTGCACTGTCGACCAGATCCTTCAAGCAGATTTTACAAAGTTAACAGACATTTGCAGCACAGGGAACCGTATTGTGAATTTTTCTAAAATCATATCCAGTGTACAGTATATCCAAAATGCCAGTGCCAGAAAAATAAAATCTACGTGGATGGCCAGAGTTTGAAACCATCATGTTGCAATTCATCTCCCACTCCATGATGGACTGTTGAACACACCTATGTTCACCTTCCATCTGGGCACCTGATGTGGAGCAACCTACTTTTGCAAGATTTACCAGCAGTCGTACTTTAAATCAAGGAATGGGAAATATCTGAATTCACGAGCAAATCGTTTAAGAGTTTCTTACTAAACAAGTTCAGGAGAGGCTATGGCCACTGTGCTGCTAACCTCCTGGGCGCAAACCCCTGCTGCACTTGTGGAGACACACAAACAATACTGCACATTACTGAGGATTGTCCCCTCTGAAGACTAAGAGCTCAACAAATGAGGAGGCTATCACTTGGGTTTGGAGAGTATGTCCACCAAATAATCAAAAAACAAGAAATCCACCTTAACACTATTTACTTGGCCAAAACCAGCATCAAAAAATAAACAGGTGATTGACTTTGCTCCTGGACCAAGCAATCTTCAATGTTAATCTGTTTAGAGAAGGTGTGTATAGCACCAGCATGGGTCTGGCATGGTGCTTCTTTATTAAGTCTTTGTCAGCTTATTTAAACAGATTGTGTTCTGACTGTGATTTTAAGTCTTGACTTGAGTCTGAATGCCTAAAAGACTGCCTTGTGTGGTACAATTAAGTGATGAGAATTAGAAGCAGGCGTGACCTGTTAAGGTGAGATTTTTCACTTGGGTTTAGAAAGTTGAAGGGCGAGCTAATTGAGATGTTTCTAATTATAAAAAAGCTCAATAGGGCAGTTTCAAAGAAAACATTTCCTCTGACAGCGAATCCAGAACAATGTTAAAATTACAGCTAGGTCATTCAGCAGTATAGTCAGGGAGCATTTTGTCACAGAAAGGGCAAGAGAAATCTAAAATTCTTCCTCCAATAATCTGCAAATGTTAGGGTAATGGACATTTTCAAGATTGAGATCAAGAAAGATTTACCTAAGGTTTCGGTGTCCATGTACATAGATTCTTGAAAGATGCCACCCAGGTTGATAAGTTCGTTGAGAAAGCATACAGTGTGTTAGCTTTTATTGGTAGAGTGATTGAGATTTGGAACCATGAGGCCATGCTGCAGCTGTACTTGGAGAATTGCATACAGTTCTGGTCTTTATAGGAAGGATGTGGAAGCTTTGGAAAGGGTTCAGAGGAGATTTACTAGGATTTTGCCTGATACAGAGGGAAGGCCTTATGATGAAAGGTTGAGGAACTTGAGGCTATTTTCATTAGAGGGAAGAAGGTGACTTAATTGAGACATACAAGATAATCAGAGGGTTAGACAGGGTGGATAGTGAGAGCCTTTTTCATCTGATAGTGATGGCTAGCATGAGGGGACATAATTTTAAATAACTATACTCGGAGAGTATCGGGGCATAGAACGCACTGCTTGCAACAGTAGTAGACTCACCAACTTTACGGGCATTTAAATGGTCATTGGATAAACATATGGATGAAAATGGAATAGTGTGGATTAGATGGCCTTCAGATTGGTTCAACATCAAGGGCCGAAGGGCCTGTACTGAGCTGTAATGTTCTATGTTCTATGTATATAGCTAAATGGCTGGCAAAGTTGAACCACTGATCAGTCATAACATAATTAAGTGACAGACGATATTAGCTGAATGGTCTGAATGTCTTTTTCTCTTCATTTCAAAATTGTTCCATAATGTTATGGAAGTTTTGATGTCAAATTAATGTCCATTAATTTTCAATCCCATGAGCAATTAAAAATATGGTAATATCAGACACTTTTTTTGTTGTTGGTATATTATGAATATTCTTACAGGAAAAGAAAAAGAAAGCATACATAAGTTCTAGGAGGATAGGTACTGACGAAGCCCTTGAAATATATAAGGAAAGTAGGAAAGAACTTCAACAAGGAATTAGAAGAGCTAAAAGTCATTAGTAAACAGAATTAAGAACAATCCTTAAGCTTTTTATACATACATAAAAAGCAAGAGGTCGCCAGGGAGGGGCTGACCCACACAAGGACAAAGGAGGGAATCTATGTGTGGAGCCAGAAGAGGTAGGTGAGGTTCTAAAGAAATACTTTATGATGGTATTCACCAAAGAGAAGGAATTGGTGGAGGATGATCTCAAGGAAGGGAGTGTTAAATGTCTAAGCCAAGTTGCTATTGAGGTAGCTAAGTCCCCAGGTCCTGATGGAATCTATCCCAGAATATTGAAGGAGGCAAGGGGACAAATTACTGGAGCATTGACAGACATCCTTGTATCCTCTTTGTCCATAGGTGAGGTCCTAGAGGACTGAGAATAGCCAATGTTGTCTCATTGTTTAAGAAGGGTAGCAGGGATAATCCAGGAAATTATGTGGTAGGGAAATTATTAGAAAAGATTCTCAGGGACAATATCTATTTACATAGGCGGCTCGGTGGCTCAGTGGTTAGCACTGCTGCCTCACAGCACCAGGGCGCCAGGTTCAATTCCTGCCTCGGTTGACTGTCTCCTTATGTCTGTGTGGGTTTCCTCCCACAGTCCAAAGATGTACAGGTCAGGTGAATTGGCCATGCTAAATTGCCCATAGTGCTAGGTGCATTAGTCAGAGGAAAATGGGTATAGATGAGTTACTTTTCAGAGGGTCGGTGTGGACTGGTTGGGCTGAAGGGCTTGTTTCCACACTGTAGGGAATCTAATCTAAATTTAGAAGCAAATGGAGTTATATGTGACAGGCATCATGGTTTTGTGCAGGGAACGTTGTGCCTGACTAACTTGATTGAGTTTTTTGAAGAGGTGATGATGATTGATGAGGGAAAAGGATATTGTATAGAGACTTCAGTAAAGCCTTTGACAAGGTCCCTCACAGAGACCAGTACAAAAGGTGATGTCACATGGTATCAAGGATGGGCTGGCAAGTTGGATCAAAACTGGCTTAGTCATAGGAGACAGAGGGTAGCTGTGGGAGGACGGTTGTGACGAGTGGTGTTCCACAGGGATCAATGCTGGAAGCTCTGCTGTTCATGGCCCATATAAATGATTTGGAGGAAAATGTAAATGGCCTAATTAGTGCATTTGTGGATGATATAAAGATTGGTGGAGTTATGTATAGTGAGGAGGATTGTCAGAGGTTCCAGCAGAATATCGATCAGTTGGAGGCATGGGCAGCAAAATAATCCGGACAAATGTGAGAAGATGCAATTTAGAAGGTCAAGTATGGGTGGAAATTATACAGTGAATAGCAGAACTCTGAGGATTATTAATATGCAGAGGGATCTGGGTATGCATGTCCACATATCACTGAAGGGAGCTGTGCTGGTAGATAAGGTAGTAAAAAAGGCCCACAGTGTTCTTGCCTTCATTGGACGGGGCATTGAGTATAAGGACAGACAAGTTATGCTGCAGCTTTATAGAACTTTAGTTAGGCCTAACTTAAAATATTGCAGAGTCTAGATTAGAATGGTGCTGGAAAAGCACAGCAGGTCAGACAGCATCTGAGGAGCAGGAAAATTGAGCAGAAAAGGTTTACCAGGATGTTGCCTGTTATGGGCGAATTTAGCTATGAAGAAAGGTTGGATAGATTAGGTTTTCTTGCACTGGAAAGCAGGAGTTTGAGGGGTGACCTGATACAAGTTTATAAGATTGTGAATGGCATGGATAGAATGGAAATTTTGAGGCTTTTTCCCAGGGTAGAGGGGTCAATTACTAGGGACACAGGTTCAAGGTGTGAATGTAAAAGAAATGAAAATGGCAGGTTTTCACACAAAGGCTGGTGAGTGCCTGGAACGTGCTGCCAGAGGAGGTGGTGGAAGCAGACACAATAGCAGCATTCAAGAAACACCTGGGCGAGTACAAGTATAGGAAAGGAATAGAGGGATATGGATCCTGTAAGGTAAGACAGTTTTAGTATGCGAGGGCAAAATATTTTGGTGCAGGCTTGTTCCTGTGCTGTATTATTCTACAGATGTTTTAATGGCCAGTTAATGCTGAGTAATGCTGATATTCTTTCTTATTGTGCTCGATAAGATTTATTAGCGCTACCAAACACATTAACTCAGCAGGCGAATGCAAAAAGAACTACGCATTCACTAATTAAGAAACATTTTGCAAAAATGCTAATAATTACAGGACAGGAGATGACAGGTGATTGAAATGAGTGCAGCACTCTTTTATATTCTGCAATATTATCTTTTACATAATTACAACACTTACTGTAGTTGAAGGCATCAGATGGGAGAGAGAATACCACTCAGAGTTACTGCTGACAGAAAATGTAGGTTTGTTCTGTGTAATTATTTTTAATGTCTGTCATATAATCAAATTATATGTTAATTCTGCACAATTTAGGTGACATTGTTTCAAAGAGCACTGTGCACCACTCTATGCAGGGTATGATGTTAACTTTGAATGTACCATCATAAAGTGCTGAGGATGTTGAAGTCCTATGCTTGGCAAAAAGGGGTAATAGTGTACCTAGAAAATTATGTTCCCATTCCCATCATCACTGTGGCCAACTGTGGCCATATTAAAGTTACCTCCCTGTTCAGCTGTAGAAAATACTAGGTTAGTCAATTTAAAGAGGGGTGGCACGGTGGCTCAGTGGTCTGCACTGCAGGCTCACAGCACTAGGGTCCCAGCCTCAGGTAACTGTCTGTGTCTGTGTGGGTTTCATCCGAGTGCTTCGGCTTCCTCCCACAGTCCAAGGATGTGCAGGTCAGGTGAATTGGCCATGCTAAATTGTTCATAGTGTTAGGTGCATTAGTCAGAGGGAAATGGGTCTGGGTGGGTTACTCTTTAGAGGATCAGTGTGGACTGGTTGGGCCGAAGGGCCTGTTTCCACATTGTAAGGAATCAAATCTAAAAGGCAAATTAAAGTCCTATTCCAGACGCATGACCCCGACTTCAATAGTAGGAGAGTACTTTGGCTGGACCATAAGCCATGCATGTTCTATCCAGTATTAGCTGGTTCTTCAGTGGAAAACAATCTGACAGCTAGTAATATTGATTAATATTCCATAAAAGTACAATGGGATTTTGCTGGCTCCCCTCAGGATGGCCTCTCTGCTCCATTGCATCCACAGAGATCCCCTGTTCTATTGCATAAAATCATTCACCTTAGAGTGCCCATGTGATGTTCACAATTTTTTTACGACAAGATTCAAATGAAGCTCAGTCTTAAAATATTAGCTGTGTCTTCATTGTTAGAATGGATGACTCACCAGCTTTATTTGCTGGTCAGATTCTCAAAGGCAGGTTCTATCCAAGTTTTCTAAGGAGGAAGTAAGGTGGATGACAACGGCAGTTCATCCATCAAAATGCACTTACTGATCTCTACTATCGAATTACTCATCTAAGCTTTTTGCACTTCTCCAGAGTGGAAATGCTTTTCTCATTTCTTGTGACCAAGTTTGTCCAGAGTATTTCAGATATAACTTACTAAAATGCTTTAAAGATGCATGATACTGTTATTATACAATATTTTCTGTGTAATTCATTGTTCCAAACCTGAAAATACTGTAGTTGAACATCAATGTACAACTGACAAACAGCTTTGAATACAGACCTATGATGAAGGCCACTGATTTAATGTAACTGAGTTCATTTATTTTTATCACCCCTTAGCTTCTGATACTCTAGGGAAAACAGCCCCAACCTATTCAGCCTCTCCCTATTGCTCAAATCCTCCAAACCTGGCAACATCCTTGTAAATCTTTTCTGAACCCCTTCAAGTTTCACAACATCCTTCCGATAGGAAGGAGACCAGAATTGCATGCAGTATTGTAAAAGTGGCCTAACCAATATCCTGTACAGCTGCAACAAGACCTCCCAACTCTTATACTCAGTGCTCTGACCAATAAAGGAAAGTAAACCAAATGCCTTCTTCACTATCCTATCTATCTGCGACTCTACTGTCAAGGAACTAAGAACCTGCATTCCAAGGTCTCTTTGTTCAGCAACACTCCCTAGGACCTTACCATTAAGCGTATAAGCCCTGCTTTGATTTGCTTTTCCCAAAATATGCAGCACCTCACATTTATCTAAATTAAAGGTTTCCTCCGGGTGCTCCGGTTTCCTCCCACAAGCCAAAAATGAGCAGGTTAGGTGAATTGGCCATGCTAAATTGCCCGTAGTGTTAGGTGAAGGGGTAAATATAGGAGTATGGGTCTGGGTGGTATACGCTTCGGCGGGTCGGTGTGAACATGTTGGGCCAAAGGGCCTGTTTCCACACTGTAAGTAATCTAATCTAATCTAAACTCTAACTGCCACTCCACAGCCCATTGGCCCATCTGATCAAGATCTCATTGTAATCTGAGGTAACCCTCTTCGCTGTCCACTACACCTCCAATTTTGGTGTCATCTGCAAACTTACTAACTGTACCTCCTTTGTTCACACCCAAATCATTTATATAAATGCCCAAAAAGTAGTGGACCCAGCAGTGATCCTTGTGGCACTCCACTAGTCACAGGCCTCCAGTCTGAAAAGCAATCCTCCACCAACACCCTCTGTCTTCTGCCTTTGAGCCAGTTCTGTATCCAAACGGCTAGTTCTCCCCGTATTCCGTAAGATCTAACCTTACTAACCAGTCTCCCTTGAGGAACCTTGTCGAATGCCTTACTGAAGTTCATATGGATCACTTCCACCACTGCGCCCTCATCATCGTCTTTGTTACTTCTTCAAAAAACTCAATCAAGTTCATGAGACATGATTTCCCATACACAAAGTCATGCTGACTATCCCTAATCATTTTCCATGTTAAAACGTTTTTACATCTATGCTATTTTTAATTCAATTTGTCACTTCCCGGTTTTCAAAGGCACTCTGCTGTGACCATGGACATTTTCAAACAAATAGCAGCAATGTAAATAATAAGCATATGTCTGCAGAGGAGTGCAGGGATGACAGGCAGGAATTTCATGCAATGCTGCTCTCACCCTCTGTCAACACAATACATTAACCTTCTACTTGTTTTCTTATTCATTGTTTGCAAGCATTTATTGCCTATCTTTATAAGCAAGGGCATAAAGGAATTTGGAGGATAGGCAGTGAGATAGAACGTATGTCATTTATTTATATTAAGTTTAAAGCTGTATTGCAAAGTAGCATGTTGGCTTATTTTTGTGAGCAGTTTTAAAAATTAATTAGGTCAGTCTTTCTGGAATCATGACTTTAAGATCAATATATGTCATTGAGCAACAGACTGCACGGACCGCTATTATTTCTAGAGGGCTTTTCTTTTAAATTATGAAAGCTTAAGACATAAGAGAATAACCATTAAACCATTAGCTTTAGCAAAGTCTAGAATGAGCAATTTAATTTTTTTTAATTTAAAAGCTCTTGAGTTCATTTTTAATGAGACCTGATTGGGGTCAGTTGCAAGTGTAGTTTCTCTTAGAAAGGTGATTGTTCAAAACACTTAAGGAAATAAGTTACCAAAGTTAAAAAAGTATATTTTGTGAAGCTTCTGTATGAGGATTAAGTTGGTTAGAAACTTGCATTGGTTGGCAGCTGAAAAAGTCTAAGATGTCAGTTGAGACAGTAGTCAAGGAAGAAAGGCCCCATAGTTCACAGGATAGGAATTGAGAAGAAACCATTAAATCAACTCTGCATATTGGACAAGGAAGGGGAATTGCTCTGAATTTTGATAAGCTGCAAAATAATGGTGTTGGGAAGTAGATGGGTTTTTCTTTTGCCATTTGGTTTAATATTTCAAACTGTTTTGATTACAGAGGGGAAATAGACAAAGTCTTTTCCCTGGGGTTGGGGAGTTCAGAGGTAGAGGGCATAGGTTTAGAGTAAGATGGGAAAGATATAAAAGAGACCTAAGGGGCAACTTTTTCACACAGAGGATGGTTCGTGTATGGAATGAGCTGCCAGAGGAAGCGGTGGAGGCTAGTACAATTGCAACATTTAAGAGGCATTTGGATGGGAATATGAATAGGAAGGGTTTGGAGGGATATGGGCCGGGTGCTGACAGGTGGGACTAGATTGGGTTGAGATATCTCGTCGACATGGACGGGTTGGACTGAAGGGTCTGTTTCCATGCTGTAAATCTCTATGACTCTAAGACAGCTTGATTTGCTTTTATTTTATTTTATTTTCTTTTGCGTCATAAACTTCTAGTTTATTTTTGAACAAAATCTGCAGCCCGGTGTGCTTATCTTTCAGATTAAGATGGCTGCGCTGAACTAAGTTTAAAGATTTAATTGTGGGATCTGACTAGTCCAGCAGTTCTATCAGCTGGGATGATAGCAGCGGAAATGTGGGGGAACTGGTTGAGTCATGATCTTTCTCAATGGCAGGGCAGGTTCTAGATGCCAAAAGGCCTGCTTCTACTTCAAATTCATATCTTTGTTATGTCTTGAGAAGGTGGTGGTGAGGCACCTTCTTGAGCTGCTGTAGGTACATCCATAGCAGACAAACAGGAGGACACAACAAACCAGGCAGCGTCAGGAGATGTAGAAGTCAACCTTTCAGGTGTAACTCTTCTTCAGGAGGGAGCTTGCAGGTTTTCCATCAGCATCAGTGAAGACAAGGCAATATTGTTCTAAGTCAGGTTGGTGCATGACTTGGAGGGAAACTTGCAGGTGGTGATGTGTGTCTTGTTGCCCTTGATCTTCAAGGTGGTGGAGGCTGTGAGCTCAGATGTTTTTGGAAGGGCTTTGGGATTTTTAAAATAGTGTATCCAGTAGATATTACAGAACTAATGAGCCATACAGTAACAATAGTGTTTATGGAGCAGCTTAGAAACCAAAAATGACCCATTCATAAATCTTTTGAGAAGGAGAACTGCTCTTTCTACAACTCTTATCAGAGTGTCAATCAGGTAGACCATTAGAGTTTCAGTAAAAAACATTTTATACCTATTAACCTTGCCCAAATAAACATTGAGACATTGTGAAAAAGTCATTATATAAGAATCACATATTGTTATAACATAAAGATGGTCATAAAACAAAGTCAACAGTTTTCTCCAGCTATCAAAAAACAGAACCATACAAAAACAATTCTGTTATGAGACTAGGCTCTCAGCATGTAATGAAATTTATTCCTGTTTCTGATCCAACGGTCATATGGGACATTTGGAATGGAGGTGGGAATCTTTGAATAAGTTCACCAACCCACATTTAAAATACCACTCCATGAAAATCTAGGCATACGTTCCACGTCCCACTGTCAAGCTTTTCAGTGCAAATAAGGTTGTACAAAAATGAAAATAATCTCAAACATCACAAAATGATTCACTGTACGAAATAGATAACATAAATACATAAAGCTATGTTAATATTTTCATATCTTGTATGTTGTGAGATTATATCACATTTCAAATATTTCAAACATATTCCGAAAGGGCTATGGACTTCACCCTCATCTGTAGAAACTACAATTTATGGATGACTAGTTCCCCTTAATTATTTGTTTTACTACACAATCTGTGATTTCTAAAATATTGAAATAGAAGGAATAGATCAACTTAACACAATGCTAAAAAAAGAGACAGTTTATGACATCAAGGATCTATGTGCTACTTACAATCAGAGGGCCCCGGTTGTTTTCACGATATTTGTTTTGAAAGAAGATATAAACTACTGTAGCTGCCAGTGAGTACAGGAATGCAAAGACTGCAATGGTGACGAAGAACTCTGCAGATGATGAGTAGTCACCTATCAGAAACAGCCTCTCCTGCTTTTTTCCTTCACATGTGGGTGCATCAAAATACACTTGGTGTAACCTAGAAGTACACAGAACAAAGTGCCAGCATTAGATGCATTATCATTGCCGTTTTCAATCATTTCCTGAAGGTATGTTTAAATTGCCTCAATGTATTCTGGATACATTTTTTTCCTGCAATAGGTACAAGCAATCAGGGCATTATATTAATTAGAATACTTTGCTCTTCTCTATCCCAGAAAGTGAGATAGGCGGGGGGAAGGGTTTTATAGCCAACAGGTGTATTTCACAGAAAAAAAATTATAGTAATGTATTTTTAAGAAGAGTCTTGATAAATTGCAGCAAACAAAACTCTTGTGCGACTGAAACTGAAGCAGCTTCTCCTGAAAAAAGTGTAGTCCTTTCTCCAGCAAAGTGAACTAAGGACGTTTACATTTTAAAATGTGTAAAATTAATTTCAGGCATTTAGAGTAGTCTGATCAACACACATGTTTAATTGGGGATATCCCAAATGCCTCATTCCTGAAGAAGGGCTGATGCCCGAAACGTCAATTCTCCTGTTCCTTGGATGCTGCCTGACCTGCTGCGCTTTTCCAGCAACACATTTTCAGCTCCGATATCTTAAATGCGTCTGTTCTGCCTGAGAATAATGTTGTCAGTATATCATTGTCTTTTCTCAGGCACCTTTGTTCAAAAAGTATTCAAATTTTGATTATGTTTGTCTATCAAATTATACTTTTAAGATTGACTCTAAATTTAGGAGAATGAACAATATGCCAAATAACTCTTACTGTTGTCTCTTATGGGAGGATAAAGTTAGGGTTTACGTGAGCCTGGTATTGTAAAGTTTTGAGACCAATTCTGAAATTACCCTGTAAATGATAAATGGTTTTGATTTCTCTTGGCTCAGAAGAGTACTGCCTATTTAAAGATCCTGTATTACAGAGGGAAGTTCTCATGTGTGAACTCACAAAATGTACAAGGTATTACTCAATTAACCTCTATCTATGACGGTTGGTTCCTGCAAACTGCCTGTTGTGGAATTCTGTCTTTCATTGAATAGTCATTGTTATTTTTGAAATTAAATTTCATATATGGTATACTTTGTGAAATTTTATTGCTGCTTTAGTATAATTGTTATAAACAATTTTAGGATTAGGAAGTTCAGGTTTGAGGAGTGACTGAACATTTCCAGGTTGAATGTATAACCTGACGCAGGGATGAAGTCAAATGACTTGACAATTACAGCAGATCATAGTGTATAAGTCAACCTGGTATACAAGATGGCTCAATTTTTCTGTCCCCAAAAATAATCTTTTTCCATTTACTTGATGTATAGATCTATCTCCCCTTTTCAGCCGTGTATTGCGATATGGGTATTAGTTGTCAACCTCAATATTCAATTCACAAATGTATATTTTTACTTCCCTCATAACTGGGTTCAAGAGATTGAGCAGGTGCTAAGAGCTGTGTTGCAAAGGTGCATGGAAGCTTGAGGCATGCCCACATGGAGTAGAGCAATCTGGTAAACCAATGGTAGAAGAAGGAATCCAATCTGGTGAAGATGCCCAACACCAAATGAACCATTAGAAGAGAGATCAGTCGCTGGCCTGATCTTGAGAAGCATGTGTTAGAATGGATCATTGAAAGTTATCAAAATGGTTTCATCTTCATAAGAAATAGAATGTGCACACACGTGCATTTAAATGGGCCAAATCAAATAGAGTCCAGCAAAGATTTCAAAACAAGAGCCAGGTGGTGTAGCTGGTTTATGAATTGAAAATATCTGGTTTTGCAGCAAACAATCAAGGTCACGTGGAGATTACTAAAAGACCTCAATGCTAAAATGACCGGTTGCCAATATTCATCATCACATAGCAATCCTGTTGATGATGCCATAGTTAAAGTAATTCAGAATGAATCTGATTAACTCTTTGTTAACTGACTGATTTTAAAATACCTTCATTGTGGCTAAGTATAGTTTTGTACATTTTATTTATTCAAAAATGTACCACATTAAATGAATATGCATTACTAGTGTTATAGCGTTGTCCCATATTTTAAAATCATAACCACCTAAATGTGTGGTTCCATTTCATAATCAGCATATATGTCAACCCCCATTTTCAGAATGATATCTGAAGAGTTCTGCTGACATCTGTAACAACTAGAATTTTGAGACATAATTGAAGCAACAGTGATTTTTCAAAAAAGTAGATGAAGAATAATGTGGGAAAATGTGAACATGTCCACTTGGGCAGGAAGAACAGAACTGAAGTTAAATGGAGAGAGATTGCTGAACATGGTGGCATGGAGAGATCTGGATGTCCTGGTTTAGGAACCACAAAAACTGTTAGAATGCCAGGGCATCAAATCATTAAGAAATAAAATAGAATGTTGGCCTTTATTGCAAGGAGAATGGAGTATCGAAACTTTCACTGCAGGTATATAGAGACTTGGTGAAACTACATATGGAGCACTGTCCTGGGTTTCCTATTTTAAAAAAAATGACAATTGTTTTCAGAGAAATTCAGAGAAGGTTCCCTTGACTTATTTCTGCAAATAAAATGTTAATTTAATTGAGAAAGAATGAATGGGTTTGACCTATACTCATTGCAATTTAGAGGAAAGAATGATTTTATTGAAAAGTGTGGTTATATGGTCTAATATATAAGAGCTTAATAGGATTTGCTAGAATAGATTTCAAGAGGATGTTTCTTCTTGTGGTGAAGACTGGAACTAGGGATGCACTGCTTAAGTATAAGAACTTGTCTCATAAGATGGAGGAGAGATTCTTTTCTCTCAGAGAGCTGTGGAATTTTCTTCCCTAGAAAGAAGGTATGTCTGGGTCACTGTGCTTATTTAAGGAATAATCATATAGACTTAAAGTCATTGTCATGGAGTTATACAGCACGTAAACAGTCCTGATAAAGAGCTTATGCCCGAAATGTTGACTGTCTTGCTCCTTGGATGCTGCCTGACCTGATGTGCTTTTCCAGCACCACACTTTTCGACTCTGATCTCTAGCATCTACAGTCCTCGCTTCCTCTCTTCAGTCCAACTTGTCCATACTGACTAAACACCCTAATCCGACCTAGTCCCATTTGCCAGCATTTGGCCCATGTCCCTCAAAATCCTCACAATTCTAACACCCATCCAGGTGTCTTTTAAATGTTGCAATTGTACCAGCCTCCACTACTTCTTCTCATGGCAGCTCATTCCATACATGCATCACCATGTGTGTGAAAAAGTTGACCCTCAGGTCCTTTTTAAATTTTTCCCCTCTCACCTTAAACCCATGCCCTTCAGTTTTGGACTCCCCTACCCTGTGAAAAAGACCTTGGCTACTCACTTTATCCATGCCCCTCATGATTTTGTGAACCTCAAAATGTCACTCTTCAGCCTTTGATGCTCCGGGGAAAATAGCCCCAGTGTATCCAGCCTTTCCCTATGCCTCAAACCCTCCAATCCTGACAACAGGCTTGTAAATCTTTTCTGAACTCTTTCAGGTTTAACAACATCTTTGCTATAGCAGGGAGGCAAAAATTGAACACACTGTTCTAAAAGTAGCCTCACCAATGTCCTATACAGATGCAAGATGATCTCCGAACTCCTATTTTCAATGCACTGACCAGTGAAGGCAAGCACGCCAAACGATTGCAGCACTGATCCTTGTGGCACACCGCTGGTCACAGGCCTCCATTCCATAAAGTAATCCTCCACCACCACCCTCTGTCTCCTACCTTCAAGTCAATTTTGTATCCAATTGGTTACACCTCCTGGATTCCACATTATCTAAACTTGCTAAACCAGTCTACCATGCAGAAGTTTTGATAGACAGGGGAGTCAGTGGTTAGGTGGATAGTGATGTTGAGACCACAACCTGATAAGCCATGATCTTGTTGAATGGGGAAGCAAGCTTGAAGAGCCAAATTACATTTTAAAATTTATTCATGCATAGTTAGTGGGCATCGCTGGCTTGGCCAGCATTTATTGCTCAATCTTAGTTGTCATTGAGAAGGTGATGAACTGCAGCAGTCAATTTGGTGTAAGTGGACCAATAATGCCATTAGGGAGGGAGTTCCAGGATTCTGATGCAGCAACGTTGATGGAATGGTGATATATTTCCAGATCAGGAGTGGCGAGTAACTTGGAGGGATACTTACAAGTCGTCATGTTCGTGCTGCCCTGTCCTTCTCAAAAGTGGGTTGGGAAGATGAGTTTCAGTGAGTTTCTGCAGACCATCTTGCAGACAGTACACACTGCTGCTACTGAACGTCTGTGGTGGAGGGTGTGAATGGCAGCACATCCACAAACAATCAAGTGGACGTGGTGCCAAATCAAACAATCACAACCACAATATCTGCTTTGACCTGGATGATGTTAGGTTCCTTGAATGTTGGGTGGACCTGCAATCACACAGAAAAGTGAGGAATATTCCATCATTCCTGACTTGTGCTTTGTAGATGGTGGACTTGTTCTGGTGAGTCAGGATTTATGTTATTCACTGCTGACCTGCTCCTGTACCACAGTAATTATATGGCGAGTCCAGTTAAGCTTCTGCTCAAAGGTTGTTAATAGGATGTTAATAGTTAGGCATTCAGTGATGCAATGCCAATGATTGTCAAGGGGCATTGATTTGATTCACTCTTTTTGGAGCTAATCATTATCTGGCATTTGTGTGGTGTGAATGTTACTTACCACTGGTCAGCCAAGCTTAG
Source organism: Chiloscyllium punctatum (assembly GCF_047496795.1). Taxonomy (NCBI): domain Eukaryota; kingdom Metazoa; phylum Chordata; class Chondrichthyes; order Orectolobiformes; family Hemiscylliidae; genus Chiloscyllium; species Chiloscyllium punctatum. The sequence continues at coordinate 42,032,603 of NC_092750.1, read as the reverse complement.
ATATTGTCCAGGTCTTTCTACACTAGGATATGGACTGGTTCAGTATCTGAGAAGTCATGAATGTGCTGAACATAAGTGAGCATCCCACATTTCTCGCCTTATTGTCGAGGGATGGTCACTGATGAAGCAACTGAAGATAGTTGGCATTGGACATTACCCTGAAGTATTCCTGCAGAGATGTCCAGGAGCCGAGATGACTGAACTCCAACAATCACAGTATCTTCCTTTCAGCCAGGTATGACTCCCACTAGTAGAGTATTTGCCCTCTGATGCTCATTGTCTCCAGTTTGCTAAGGGCCCCTTCATGCCATACTTGGTCAAATGAAGCCTTGATTGTAATTGCAGTTACACCTGGAATCCAGCCTTTTTGTCCATGTTTAGACCATAGCTGTAATAGGGTCAGGAGTTCATTGGCCCTGGCAGAATCCAAAACGAAGTGTCAGTGAGCAGGTCACTGCTGAGCAAGTGTTGCTTCATAGGACTATTGACGGCATCTTCATTATTTTACTGATGATCAAGAGCAGATTGATGAGGTGGCAATTGGCTAGGTTGGATTTGTCCTGCTTTTTAAGTACAAGACATTCCTGGGCAAATTTTCACATTGTCAGGTAGATATCAGTGTTGTAGCTGAATAGAAGAGTTTGGCTAGGAGTGCAGCAAATTCTGCAGAACATATCTTCAATACTATTGCCAGAATGCTGTCAAGACCCACAGCCTTTGCAGTACGCAGTTCCTGCAGTTGTTCCTTGATATCGCGTGGACTGAATCAAATTGGCTTAACATTGGCATTGTGAAGTTGAAGACCTCTGGAGGAGGCCAAGATGCTACTGTTCCAGTGTCCTATATTCTTATGTTCCTCTGAGAGTGATTAACATAGCAAGAATGGGAATGCTATTTTTACAACCTTATTTAATAATAACTACTGCATTTTAAAATATACATTGAGAACTATGACACTTGTAACATCTCAAGAATGAGAAAGAAAAAATATTCAATTAATATTCTGTTCTTTTATGTTTAGATTTCATGTTGTTCTGGGGATATTAAACCCCATGACTTTATTACTGACTTATCCTGACTGTTGTTTCAACTGACAAACGGAGGATCATCTTCAACCTCATCATTTATGTAGAGCCTGACCAACTTCTATACTATTGAATTCAAATGATCTGACGTTTTGCTGAAATTTGTAATCCATTCGTATTTTGTTTTATGTTTAAAAATATTAAATGCATTTTCTGCTCATGACAAAAATATCCTGTAAGATCAAGGGCATCCAAAAATATTTGAGCCAGTTTGTAATTGTGGGAAGGCTGCAGCAAAGTTTGTTCATGCATTTCAATGATGGATATCAAAATGCTTGCACTGCAGGTTTTGTGCATCTTTCCTATAGATCCCACTGGACTATCCAGTACCAGTCGGAAAGCATCTGATAGGCATGGAGCAGGCCGGAGCAAGCACCACTACAGCACATTTCCCCATGTAGCTTGAAAAACCAGCACATGCCTGCCAAATCGACATTTACCAAATCCACACCTCAATAATCAGAATATATGGTCGCTCTTAATTACCCTCCCATCCCTGCACATACTCCCTGCACTTCTCACCATCTTTCACCCACCTGTACCACCACTAAGAACTGTGGCACAGACTTCCATCTTATTCAATCCTTCGCTTACTCTCATTACAAGAGAACACAGTTCGGAATGGGTGGAAAGGGCCTGAACTGGTGCTTGGGTATTTGATACAAAGCTGCCTGTCCCTTATGAGCAGACGATACTAGCTTTCTCAGAAAACGACGAGGTCTACTCCTACAGGGGTGCTGAAACATCCACATCCCACCAACTGAATAAGTTACGCACATTCTTCCACTGAACCTCTAACGTCAGCACCACTGTCAAAATCATTCATTGGACACAACTGATAACCCTTGATTGCAATATCTTCTCTCTCTTTTGTGTCTTGCCAGTGCAAACAAGATGGCCATGGTCTCAGCAGTGAAATGGGGTCACTGGACTAGAAGGAAATACATCGACATCTGGAGAAGGCAGGACGAATGTCTCAGAAGAAGCATGGCCAGCCTGTCTCCTGCCCCTCCCACCAGCTCAGATGCTGACACATCAGTGGGAACATCACTTCCAGTATGTTTGGGACCACAGGTTGGTGAGCACTTCATTATAATGCTCCACAGTCGGCCAAGGAAGAAATGGCCCAGACCTTTGGCAATCAGAGAATGCTGGAGATCAGCACCCTGCTTAACCCCAAGCAGGAGAGGACTCCATGCAGTCTGGAATCATGGATTCTGTTCAAATGTACAAGGGAGCAAAGTAGCAGCATGCAGACAAGAAAGAGGCAATAGAGTGCAGCTACACTATGGGGACTCAGCTGCTTCAAGCGTATAATTGTCTCGCCGTCTCCATGGACAGGATGCTGAATGCAATGGAGAACCAGGTCCAGCATTCTTAGGATCTGCTGGGACCTAGACACTACTGGCTGAGCCACAGGTCCTCAGGACCAAAAGCAAGGCAATGGTTGGGGGGGGGAGCAGGCAGGTGACCTTGAGCTTACACACGGAGACAGGGAGGTACCAGGAACCAGCCAGCCATAGGACATTTCACAGAGATTCTGCTCAAGAGACTCCTCAGGCCATTTATCTGCTCTGATTTTGTTGTCAAGAATTGCCAGTGTCTGGTTTGGCTGCAACAGACGGTAGAGTAGAAGGCTGTAGATTAAAGAGGCAACATTTGCAGTTTACAAGCAATAATTCCCCTTAATACGCAGTGTATCACTGCCCAGTGAGAATTTTTCATCAATGTTCAGGACCTACTGCATATTTTAACTAAATTGTTCTCAATGTTGATAATGGCCTCCCTGGGCTTTCTGTCTCATCCTTCCATAATTCTCACCCTAGTCCATGTCATCCAACCCTTATATGATTCTACCAACTTATACTATTGTCTAGCCACAGTCTCACTAGATGTTAGTAAACCTGAAAATTGCTATTATCATTGAAAAATGATGTCCTGATTCCTGTGTTTTTACTTACTGAGGTAAAATGTAATTTTGGGACACAGTTAATATCAGTATCTTTCACTATTTGCAGGCACCGTTGGATAAAGTTTAATATAATTTGCACACCTTACACTATCCATATTTAGCATAAGTAGCCACATATTTTGAGTAGGTGGCCCTAACTATTTGTCAAGATCATAAGAATTAGTTAGAAAGGAATCACTTTAAATATATTCAGTAAGCATGTTGTTTTGTGAAGTTTAATAATTATTTACTCTCAACTTACTATCTTAAAGCAAAATCGAGGCTTCAATCAGCTATTGGCGCCATTAACAATTGGAGGAAATTGTTAGAAAATGGAGACTTCAGTCAGATTCAACAATGTAATTGCATCCAGTTCATGACTTTAATATTACAGAAACTGCATGGCATTATACTCAGCTGGCCAAACTGCTGACAATTATAGGTGATATTTTACTGTTTATGCCACCCTATAATTCTGATGCTACCCTCTACATTATTAGGTATATAGATTTGCATAGGATTTACAACAAAGGAATAGGCCATATAGCTCAGTGGTCTATATCATTGTTTATACTCTGCACATACTTTCTCCTACTTCAACTCATTCTATCAATATATTCTGTTGCTGTTCTCAGTAATATACTTATCTGGATTTTCATTATGTTTTAAATGAGCTACTCCTTAATGTATGTGTGCTAGTCACCTCAGCTACTTCAAGTGACAGAAAGTTCTGTGTTCTCAGTACTGAGTTGCAAGTGGAACATTGCAAGCAGCTTTGAAAGATCTATGAGGAGAACTAGAAGTCATAGAACATATTGGTTAATATTTTGTGGTCTCTGTGAATGACAGTCTATTGCACTGGAAGTTATAGTTAAGCAGTGCGGCACCCTTTAAAGGGATCTGGGGCCTATCTGAACAAGTTGCACAACAAGGACCTCCATAACCATGCAGATAGAAGAATCCCTACCAAGACATACTGGGTGACACTTTAACTCACTTGAAACTACTCACAGAGGCCCTGATTATCGCTCTTGAGTTGGGCTTGCAGAGCTGAGACATTACCCAGCATTGCAAAGCTAACCCAGGATAAAATGCCCTGAAAGTATGATTTTCATTCCAAAGTGGTAGGTTCCTTGGGAGGCAGGCAAGCTGACCGTGGTATAAGAGCTGCCATGCAGGCAGGGTGCAGGTCTGCCCCTGTGTACCAGCATTATACCACAGTTAAAGTTTAAAGAAGACCAAAATGAAAATTGACCCTCCAATCCTCCCTTCCATGCCACCCTCTACTCTGCCCACCTCAAGTCCTTCATGCCTCCATGACAGCCTATGGCCCTGTACTCTTTCTTCTGGCCCTTTATAGGCACATACCAATTTGGTGCCAACTTATACCAACCCATGCCCTCCCCAACCACTTCCTCTTCCTCTTCATGCCAATAGATTGAGACTCACCATGGACATAAAGCTAACATTGATGATGTTACGATATTAAAATACATTCTCATTAATTAAATAAACATTGCACTGAAATTTCTTAATCTAATTTCTTGTGAAAACAAATATTTGTATTCCAATTATTTTGAAAGCTTCACCAGTTGCTTGACTTTGACAACTCTTTGGCAGTTTGAATAGTTTGTGCACATTTTAGACACATTCTTGTCTAATGTTTACAAGCCCAATGGATATTGGAGATCGCCATCCTAAATGTATGTGAGACCCCTATCCCATGTGAGACCCCTCGAAGGACACCTGCCCTCACTCCCCCCTCCCCCGCACCGCCAAGGAACACTTGAATCCCCACCAAGATGCCCTAGAACTATAGCCATATGGGAAATCTCACCTCTCCAAATCCACAAAATGGCTTGCTCAGACCTTATCAACTGCATATGTGGATTGAAGAGAGCAGGGATAACAAAATGGCATTTAAATGGAAGTCGTTTCCCGTTTTAATGACTACCTATCTCCATGAACCACGCATGCATAAAACAGGAGTCTTCCCGTAATCTATCCCTGAGAAAGTAACAGAAATGACTCGTTTGGTGATGGGGCTTCCGATTTTCAGCGATTTCCACCAGTTTTCTTCAGCCTTCTGTGACAATGAAAATCTGGGCTGAGTTAAAATGGACACCACAGAGTGTAACTAGCAATTAAAGTGAGAATTATTAATTCATGGACTAATTGAGTAGACAAAGCTAAATATAAGAACAATAGTGTTTAAGAGAGGGAGAATAACAGATAGTTGTTTTGTTTGTTACATTTTTAAAAAGCTAAATAAACAAAATAATAACAATTTAAAACTGATATCAATCAGTGCTTCTCTGACTACTTCAGCATGAATGTAAAACCATTGTGTCAGATTATGCAATGGCTTTGATATAATTGCTAATCTTTTGAGCATTTAAGCTAATTACTGCACGATATGATCCAATTTTACACTGGAATCATTTCTTTGCCCTGAAGAGGACAAAATGGAGCATAACAATTAAACACAATAATCTCATTACACTTCACTAACTTGGAAAATATGCCATGAACTATGTCCCGCACAAAACCACAGCATGAAACAATTCACAATCAATAATTTGGAAACTGGAGTCCCTTAAAACTGGAATTTTCTGAGTATTGACTGCATAGCATGACATACCATTTAATAGCTATTACAGCAGTAATTAACTTTCCAAAATTCTAGCATAGGAAAACAAAGGGGAAGAATTACGAGAAACATGGAAGTCACAGTCTACATTGAATTAGTGTCAACAATTTGGTGCCAAATGTGTGTTATTTTTGAAATTAAGAAGGTTTTGTTCTTAGAGTGAATTAAAACTAATCTCTAAATAAGGTGGGAAAGGGACCAACAGTCATCTGATGTCATGACAGTTGTCCCATGCCATTGACTGAAAGGGTTCAGATAAATGAATGACACAGTGTAAGCTACCTGCCCCTATAAGGCAGAGGTGGGGTGAGCAAAGGGGATTCCTTATCGGGGAGTCTTCATCTTGGAATGGGCATCAGGTGGTCCTCAGAGTGCTGGTTTCTCAGATGAAAGATATACCAGAGAGGAGAAGGAAGACCCAAGGAAGAGTTCCCTCAGTTCAAGCAAGATGCTGTCCTCATTATTTTTAGTGAGACCAACATATTCCATGCCAAAATCCTGATTATCCTCTAGTATCAGTGATCCATCTCTTTATCGAATTAACTAATGTATTAGATTTCAACTGCTGTTTCTCAACAAACTCAATAAATTGTCTGAAAATGGCTACAAACTGTCAATTGCTTTAAGTTTGAGCTGTTTGGAAATCGCAGTCTTAAATGCATTTTGAGTAATTCTTAAAGTAAAAATAGGAAATGTTAAAACAGGAATAACGGGATATTTTAAAATGTGACTGATGGATGGTTTAAAGGAAAAGCTAAAAATTATTGCAGCAGAAGCTATACTGGAAATTGTAAAAATATGCAATGGTAATTATGGATGTGTCTTTGAAAGGCTTTCGCAACACTTTATGAAAGGAACAATTGAGTTACAGTCTGGATTCAATTGGAAGTAGAAGCCACAGATCTTTCAAGTCATGAGAGAAGGATTGAGAACTGTAAGGAGGGAGCATAGAATTTGGATGTAAGTTTTGAAATTGTTAGATGTACAAGCATATTATGATGCCATTTATGTAAGACAGACATCATGTGATATACTTTTCCCCTTAAGGATTTAACAAAAACTAGGTGCATATTGCTGAACATTTTGAATTGTTGATCTATCTCCAAAAGCCCCATAGTACTGCAGTAAAGTGTTACATAAATATGTATTCCTCCTTCTTCCCATTCTTCTCCTCCTGACCCAAGCAGGAGCCTCAGTGGAGCTGGAAATGGAATGAGTACTTGCCAAAAAGGTTTAGACAATCCTGACTGTAGAAACCTGGTTGTGGTCAGAACCATAAGGATGGCTATGCAGTCATTCTGCTTCATATCTGATATCAAAGCAAATTCAATCTAAGTTAGTATCATTATGTTTGCTTTCCCACATACGGATGATAGAGTCTCTTAAGATAGCAGCACCTGCATGAATTCAGGGTGAGCCTGCCAATTGGTTACAAAATTGGCTTGAAGGTAGGAGACAGAGGGTGGCGGTGGAGATTGTTTTTCTGTCTGGAGGCCTGTGACCAGTGGTGTTCCACAGGGATCAGCAATGGGTCAATTTTTGTTCATCATTTATATAAAGAATTTGGATGAGAATATAGGAGGCATGGTTAGTAAGTTTGTAGATGACACCAAAATTGGTGGTATGTTAGATTACCTACAGTGTGGAAACAGGCCCTTCGGCCCAACCAGTCCACACCGACCCTCCAAAGAGTAACCCACCCAGACCCATTTCTCTCTGACTAATGCACCTAACACTATGGACAATTTAGCATGGCCAATTCACCTGACCTGCACATCCTTGGACTGTGGGAGGAAACCCACACAGACACGGGGAGAATGTGCAAACTCCACACAGACAGTCACCTGAAACTGGAATCGAACCTGGGACCCTGGTGCTGTGATGCAGCAGTGCTAACCACTGAGCCACCGTGCCACCCTAACTATTCAGCAAAGAAGATTATCTAAGATTACAGAGAGATCTTGATCAATTGGGTCAATGGGCTAAGATGTAGCAGATGGAGTTTAATTTGGATAATTGCAAGGTATTACATTTTGGTGAAACAAACAAGGATGGGACTTATACAATTAATGGTAGGGTCCTGAGTAGTGCTATAGAACGGAGAGATCGAGGGTTTAGGAATATTATTCTTTGAAATTTGAATCACAGGTAGACAGGGTGATTAAGAAGGTGTTTACATGCTTGCCCTCATTGCTCAGACCTTTCGGAATAGGAGTCGGGACGTCATATTGAGATTGTATAGGACATTGGTGAGGCCTCTCCTGGAGTACTGTGTGCAGTTCTAGTCACCCTGCTATAGAAAGGATATTACTAAATTGGACAGGATTCAGAAAAGATTTACCAGAATTTTGCTGGGAATGGAGGGTTTGAGTTATAAAAATAAGCTGGATAGGCTGGGATCTTTCTCAATGGAGTGTAGGAGTTGAGGGGTGACCTTATAGACATTTATAAAATCATAAAGGGTGAATAGCATGGATCTTTTCCCTAGGGTTGGGGAGTTCAAACCCAGGGGGCATATTTTTAAGGTGAGAGGAGAAAGATTTTAAAATGGCATAAGGGGAAATGTTTTTACATAGTGGTTCGTGTGTGGAATGAACTATCAGAGGAAGTGGTGGATGCAGGTGCAATTACAACATTTAAAAGACATTTGAAAAGTACATGAATAGGAAATGTTTGGAGGGATATGGGCCAAACACAGTCAAGTGGGACTAGTTTAGTTTGGAAACATGGTCAGCATAGACTAGTTGGACCAAAGGGTCTGTTTCCATGTTGAATGACCCTATGACTATGACACAATGCCCCTCTGACATGCCCGTCACCTCAGTGTTAGTACATCTGGTAGAGAGAAGACAGGCCTGGGGCTCATACATAGCAAAGGTTCAGTACACAGCAGACAGATTTCAAAACCTTGTGGCAGTGAGATGGGGACTGTCTCAGTCACAAGAGGCTCATGCACAGTAGTTAGTCATCTCACATTTTTCTGATACTCATGCAGAGCTCAGGGCAAGAACTGGATTAGGAAAAAGATTTCTAACTTCATACATTGGCACCAAGCTAAAATAACAATAAGAGAAATATAAATATCGTGGTACTAAAATTGTTCTGCCAGTGACTGAAATTTAAGAAAGATCTGGAAATTATTTATATAAAAACAAAAAGTGATGCAGAGACTCATCAGATCTGGCAGAACATGTGCACAGAGATACAGAGTTAATGTTTCAAGTCCAATGTGGCTTCAGAATACTTATGTTTTTGGTTGGATTTCCAGCATCTACACAATTTTTCCCTTTCTTTTGGTGTGGAAATTATTTACCTTGGTTAACAATTTGGGATCTTTAGGAAGGGGGCTACAGATTAGAACATTTTGACAGAAAGGAAGTGATAGACACAGACTGGATTATAGTACAAAGACCAGACAGCTGTCAATTGAAAATCTTCTGTTAGAGTGGCATGATTTCTGCAATGGATCGTCTTCTACATTCTTTTAATGCCACTCCATTTCTTTGTACCCTTACTATTATGATAACTTACATTTCACAGGGCTTTTGTAATAAGGTCTCATGAAAAATTAAATGTGTAAAGATTTGTTTGAAGTGTGTTAAAATGTCTGAAGATTATACAACCTCAGATACAAATAATTCTTTGCAAATGCAAGTATCTCCTTCCTGCTTTTGGGTTTACTTACACTAATTATAGCCAAATTCATTAAGTTAATAAATGTAGAAACTTGAAGGAAGATATGTCGGTTATGTTGAGCATATCAGACTCAGCCTTTTCTCCGGAAAGTTTCTGATTTTATATTAATATTTATAAATCAATGAACATTCAGACTGCTTAAACTACTGTGTGTAGTTTAGAGGTAATGTTTTATTCATTTTTTTTCTCTGTTGTCAAAAATATTGTGCATGAGAATTTTGTGCTCATTAAGTATCAGTGATGGTGGTGTGTATCGAATGATTTTCCAACTTGTGTGTACAGTGAGAGTATTTGATAGCTTTTAGGCTCAGATACAAAATAAAGTAGGTTCATAAGAACCAACTTTATGAATACCCAATTCTTGCCTCCTTACAAGTTGCTCTGATGATTTTTAATCCATTAGTTATTTCCATGGTCAAAAAGTCACAGGGAATGTGTTCATACAATTTCATATGATCATTTTGTGTTCAACAAATTGACTGTTCTATACTTAATACAAGCTGAACAAAAACCCTTTAGGCCTTTGTGCTCTCAGTTGGATTTAATGTCCAATGATCTGTGACATTGTGTCTTGTTGGCCAAAGCAAATACAATGTAATGCTGAAGGAGCAGTGTTATAATAGAAATGCAAGAGAAGATGCTTCAACATAGAGCATTTTACGTCTTTGCTAATATATTTGGAACTGGCACAATTACTGGACAGGTCCGAAGTATTCAGAGGAGAAAGATTTCCAATTAATGTGTCAGCTTCCTCTGTCCTTTTGACCCATCTTCACTTGGTGGGAAAACCATCATGGTTTCCTTGTTCTGGTCCAATAATCGGGCTCTCTTTGAATGAATGGATCTCGATCTGTATCAGACTTCCTGCTTGTTCCAGCTGATGTCTCAGTTGCCATACCATTGTAAATGTTGCAATAGGATGACTGTTAAAGACCCAGATCCTGATCCTGCTGGTTAGGAGGGCAGGTTAATATCTTCTTCAGTGTTTACCCACTTGCAATATCAGAAATGACATTGGATACACAGCTCCCAACCTGGGATTTGAAAAATATAATGCAATTGTTAAAAAAAAATATTCGATAGATTGTTAATTAGAAGAATGACAAGTTCTTAAAATGGCAATGTTGAGGCATTATTCTGTTGCTTGTGAGACTTATCAAATGGTGAATGAATTCAAATAGCAAAATAAGCAAATGGTATAGACATTTATTTTGCTTCTATTTTGTATACAAATCTCTTGCAACTACATTCTTCACCTTGAAAAGCTGTTCCTTGTCTTCCCTTCTCTCAAAAATTTGAAAAAAAATCATGCTTCATAACTCTTGTACATTCTATCTATGCCTGTTGATAAACAAGATATCGCCTCAAGATCTTGTTTTTTGCTTATATTTTATGAACTCTTGAGGCAAGAGTGATTTTAAAAAATGCTGTGGGAAATGTTACTTGGAAATGGAAGCTGAGTTATCATAGGTTTTCTTCACTACAGCCATCTCTTGAATTTTTTTAGAGTAACTAACTATCAAGTTTGTTCCTTTATTTCAGTTGACTTTTATTTTCTTTTTATTTTGGTTTTTCTGCATATTTAGATAGTTGTTACAAATGATTGCAAGAACTGGCTTGTGAAAGTTTGAAGTGCACAAGCTGATACTATCATTAACCTTGACTACGTTACTTTCAGTCCAAGGGATCCAAAAGATGTTAAGATCACCCATCCATGACAGGAGCCAATGACTGCTGGACAGACCATAACCTGATCCAAGCCAGGATCAGCATAACATAGCCCCACCGCAGCAAAGACAACGATAGTGCTGCAACAAGTTCAACATTGCTGCACTCCAAGACCCAGAAAAAAACAGCTTTATACAACCAGTTCCTCTCTTCAAACCTGGTGACAACGGCGACAAGTTGCAGGATCCCAACAGCCTGTAGTCCACCCTCAAGATTGCCATCATCAATGCTTGCAAAAACTCTGTCAGTCACTCAACTAGGAAACACCAAGACTGGTTTGATGAGAATGACCAGGAGACATAAGAACTGTTAAGCCAGAAGCGCATGGCATTTCTGAGTGTAAATAACAACCATACTCAGAAGAGAAAGGCAGGCCTACAGACGACTGAAGGCTGAGGCCCAACCACAAACCCACCACATAAAGAACAGGTGCTAGGTGGAGAAAGTCCTGGGGGCCCAATGAATGGCTGGCAATCATGATATGCAGAATTTCTTCTGTGCTGTCAAGACCATTTACAAACCAAACACCAAGGCCCCACCCCACAGCTGGCCAAGGAAAAAGTGACTCTTACCAAAGGTAAAGCAGCTGTCAAGCAACACTGGGGGAAGCACTTCAGATATCTCTTCAACTAGGGATCTGTTATCGATCCAAGCATTCTTGAACATACCCCACAGCATGCCACATGCCATGAGCTCAGCAACACGCACGCAATATTCCAACAATGGCCTAACCAATGTCCTGTACAGCCGTAACATGACCTCCCAACTCCTGTACTCAATACTCTGGCCAATAAAAGAAAGCATACCAACCACCTTCTTCACTATCCTATCTATCTGCGACTCCACTTTCAAGGAACTATGAGCCTGCACTCCAATGTCTCTTTGTTCAGCAACATTCCCTAGGACATTACCATTAAGCGTATAAGTCCTGCTAAGATTTGCTTTCCCAAAATGCAGCACCTCGCATTTATCTGAAGTAAACACCATCTGCCACTTCTCAGCCCATTGGCCCATCTGGTCACATCCTGTTGTAATCTGAGGTAACCCTCTTTGCTGTCCACTACACCTCCAATTTTGGTGTCATCTGCAAACTTACTAACTGTACCTCTTATTCTCGCATCCAAATCATTTATGTAAATGACAAAAAGTAGAGGACCCAGCAGTGATCCTTGTGGCACTCTACTGGTCACAGGCCTCCAGTCTGAAAAAACAACCCTCCACCACCACCCTCTGTCTTCTACCTTTGAGCCAGTTCTGTATCCAAATGGTTAATTCTCCCTGTATTCTGTGAGATCTAACCTTGTAAATCAGTCTCCCATGGGGAACCTTGTTGAATGCCTTACTGAAGTCCATATAGATCACATCTACCGCTCTGCCCTCATCAATCCTCTTTGTTACTTCTTCAAAAAACTCAATCAAGTTTGTGAGACATGATTTCCCATGCACAAAGCCATGTTGATTACCCCTAATCAGTCCTTGCCTTTCCAAATACATGTACATCCTGTCCCTCGGATTCCCTCCAACAACTTGCGCACCACCATCGTCAGGTTCACTGGTCCAAAGTTCCCTGGTTTGTCCTTACCACCATCTTAAACAGTGACACCACGTTAGCCAACCTCCAGTCTTCTGACACCTCACCTGTGACTATCAATGATACAATTATTTCAACAAGAGGCCCAGCAATCAATTCACTAGCTTCCCACAGAGTTCTAGGTTACACCTGATCAGGTCCTGGGACTTATCCACCTTTATATGTTTCAAGACATCCAGCACTTCCTCCTCTGTAATATGGACATTTTGTAAGGTGTCACCATCTATTTCCCTACATTCTATATCTTCCATATCCTTTTCTACTGACGCAAAATACTCATTTAGTATTTCCCCCATTTTCTGCGGCTCCACACAAAGGCCGCCTCGCTGATCTTTGAAGGGCCCTATTCTCTCCCTAGTTATCCTTTTGTCCTTAATGTATTTGTAAAAACTCTTTGGAGTCTCCTTAATTCTATTTGCCAAAGCTATCTCATGTCCCCTTTTGGCCCTCCTGATTTCCCTCTTAAGTATACTCCCACTGCCTTTATACTCATCTAAGGATTCATTCGATCTATCCTGTCTATACCTTACATATGCTTCCTTCTTTTTCTTAACCAAACCCTCAATTTCTTTAGTCATTCAGCATTCCCTATATCTACCAGCCTTTTCTTTCACGCTAACAGGTCTCCTTCCTATCGGAAAGATTTTGTGAAACTTGAAAGATTTACAAGGATGTTGCCAGGGTTAAAGGATTTGAGCTATAGGGAGAGGCTGAACAGGCTGGGGCTCTTTTCCTTGGAGCGTCGGAGGCTGAGGGGTGCCCTTATAGAGGTTTACAAAATTATGAACAGCATGGATAGGATAAAGAGACAAATTCTTTTCCTTGGGGTGGGGGAGTCCAGAACTAGAGGGCATAGGTTTAGAGTGAGAGGGGAAAGATATAAAAGAAACCTAAGGGGCAACGTTTTCATGTAGAGGGTGATACGTGTATGGAATGAGCTGCCACAGGATGTCATGGAGGCTGGTACAATTGCAACATTTAAAAGGCATTTGGATGGGTATATGAATAGGAAGGGTGTGGTGGTATATGGCTTGGGTGCTGGCACGTGGGACTAGATTGGGTTGGGATATCTGGTCGGCATGGACGGGTTGGACCGAAGGGTCTGTTTCCATGCTGTACATCTCTATGACTCTATAACATGCCAGTCTTGCATAAAGTAAAGAAAGCTGTCTGCCAGCTTAAATCAACAAGACTGCTGCAGGGCTGCATTTTTGATGAACAGCTTATGACAGCAATGTCAATTCTCCTGCTCCTTGGATGTTGCCTGACCTGCTGTGCTTTCCCAGCACCACACTCTCGACTCTAATCTCCAGCATCTGCAGTCCTCACATTCTCTGAGGCTGCTGCAGCCAACAGACGTATCCCCACTGAGGTATTGAAGTGCAGAGGCAAAGAGCTCCTGCTGCAGCTATTTACCCTTGTCTGCACTATCTGAAGGAGGCGAGCTCTGAGATGCCACAGCATCTAAGTATTTTCAAAAAAGGGAATAATTCCAAATGTTGTAACTACAGGGGACTCTCCCTGCTGCCAACCATTGGAAAAGTCATCGCCAAGATCCTCCTCAACAGTCTCCTCTCTGTGACTGAGGAATTCCTCCTCGAGTCGCAGTGTGGCTTTCGGTCACATAGGGATACAATGAGCATGATCTTCATCGCGTGACGACTGCAGGAGAAATGTAGAGAAATGAACCTACCTCTGTAATGGCCTTCCATGACCTCACAAAGCCCTTTGACGCTGTCAGTTAGGAAGCATTATACAGCATCTTTCTCTGCTTTGGTTGCACCATGGCATTTGTCACCTACCTTTGCCTGCTCCATGATGTCATGGAAGTCGTGGTAATAACAAATGGCTCAGTCACCGATCCATTCCCCATTCGGATCGGTGTCAAGCAGTGCTGTGTTATCGTCCAAAACTGTTTGATTAGATTAGATTCCCTACAGTGTGGAAACGGGCCCTTCAGCCCAACAAGTCCACATCGACCCTCTGAAGAGTAACCCATCCAGACCCATTTCCATCTGACTAATGCACCTAACACTACGGGCAATTTAGCATGGCCAATTCACCTGACCTGCACAGCTTTGGACTGTGGGAGGAAACCGGAGCACCCGGAGGAAAACCACGCAGACACAGGAAGAATGTGCAACCTCCATACAAACAGTCACCTGAGGTGAGAATTGAACCGGATGCCTGGTACTGTGAGGCAGCAGTGCTAACCACTGATCCACCGTGCCGCCCAAAAAGGTGTGCAGGCCAGGTGAATTGGCCCATGTAGCAGTGCTAACCACTGAGTCACCTGTTCTTGGTCTATCTCATTGCAATGCTTCACCTCACCGCCAACAAGCTTCCCACTGGAGTGGAGCTAACTTATAGAATCTGTGGGAAATTATTCAAGCTCCACTGCCTTCAAGTCAAAACCAAAACCATCCCAACCAGCGTCATCAAGCTGCAGTTTGCAGGTGATTCTTGCGTATGTGCAGTTTCCAAGGATGTACTCCAGACCATCGAGAGCACTTTTACAGCAGCATATGAGACCTTGAGTTTCACCCTGAACATCCACAAGACAACAGGTGCTCTACCACCCTAACCTAGCATTGTGGATTAAATCCCCAATCATCAAAGTCCATGTGGAGGCCTTAGAGAGCGTTGACAACTTCCAATACCTCAGAAATGTCCTGTTAGCCAAAGCAGAAGAAGAGATCCGACATCACCTCCAGTGTGCTAGTGCTGCCTTTGGGCACCTGAGGAAAAGGATGTTGAAGAACAAAACTTCGATTCTGACACCAAGGTTATGATTTACGGAGCTAAGGTGCTTCCCGCCCTCCTATATGGGTCTGAGATGTGTACTGTTCACAACAGAAACTGGAGCAGTATCTCCAATGCTGCCTGCGTAAGATCCTGTTAATCTACTGGGAAGGAAGTTGCACTAACACCAGTGTCCTCAATAAGCTCAACACTTCCACCAATGAGGCACTGACTACCCTTGATCGGCCATGATGGGCTGGGCATGTCGTCTGACTGACACGAGACTCCCAGCTTTGAAACAGCAGTGAGCCCTAGGTGGACAGAGGAAACACTTCAGGGATATCAAGGCCTCACCGGCAAAGTGTGACATTCCCACAGCCACCTCGGAATCACTGGCTCAAGACCATCCAAAGTGGAAGAGGAACATCCAGGAAGGTGTCAAAAGCCTCGAAACTTGCCATTGGGAAAAAGTGAAAGCCAGGTGGAAACAGGGAAAATAATGCTCTGCCACATCAAAGCCTCACCCACCCCTTCCCACGACCACCTTCTGCCCCAACTGTAACAGAGCCTGCAGAAGCCTTGGTCTATACAGATTCCTAAGGACTCATCCTAAGCATGGGAGGGAGTCAGCCTTGTCTGTGTTGGACAGCCAATGAATGAATGAGTGACGATTATTAAACTAGGATTTCAAACTTCTGCTACACACATGTCTACAAAGGTCATACTAACAAGAATGCTACTATTATTATAACTTGGTACCATAAACTTTACACTTGACAAGATGAGATTCCCAGGGCTCAGTGTGCTGAACAAGAGCAGCTCTCTGTAACATACATCTCTATCAAGCAAAGATAAAGAAGAAAGAATAGGTTTTTTAAAAATTTTTTTCATCAAGACAGTAACTTGGCAGACCAGATCACTCAGCAACTGTGGCTGCCCAACTTTCGGCCTGATGAAATCAGTGGGATGGAAATCAGAATAATTCCTACATTACAGAGTAATCCACTCCTCCATGCAAACGTAGATAAAAAAAATCAGGACTCTTCATTTACAAAATTTATTCTTATATATTATTTCAGATACCTCCCACTTTGCAGTTCAATTGGTTTTCATGTATCACCCCACATACTGCAAGCAGCAAAAAATAAATATGTTGCTGCGAGCACTTTTTGCCATCATCTTGGATTATTTTCTATTTTGTAACTGTAACACTTTCTTGTATTAAAAATTTAAATATTCATTTTCATGTGATGTCTATCATAATTTATTTTGAATGAAAACAGCAACACATTAAACAAAGGCTTTTGTCTCCTGCTAGATAAATAAAGATAAATACTGTGAGTGTACCAGTGGCCATTCCAGCTAGATTGTAGGCAGATAGTTACACACCAGGTTCCAAAGGTAGCATGTCTCATAATAAGACAGCCATATTTGTGGAACAGTCTGCTTTGGGCACTACTGCATGTTATTTTCTTAATGCAATGCCAATTTTGTGATGCCTGTGTAAATCAAAATAGTATTCAGTCTTTATCAGTCAGATTTGAACTGATTTGTGTACTTTGGTTCTCTTAGCCCAAATTATTAAAAGTGCTTTCAAGAGAATGCCAAACCAATTTTAAAATAAAGCTATTTGTTTAGATTAGTTATACATAAAGAAGCAATTAATAACACTTTTTCAAATTCATGACTTAGTGGTATACATAAGCAGAAACAGAGACTGCTGGAGAAACACAGCAGGTCTGGCATCATCAGTGGATAGAAACAGAGTTAATGTTTCCAGTTGTTCTGAAGAAGAGTCATCTCAGTCTCACAATGTTTTCTCTCCACAGATGCTGTTTTAGATTTCCAGCATCTGCAATATTTTGCCTTTCTATCACTAGCAGCGTAAACAAGGGAGAAAGCAAGAACAGGGTACAAAATTGGATGATCAGCTAAGAATATATTGAATGATGTTGCAGGCTTGAAGGGTCAAATATGCTACTCCTGCTCTTATTTTGCTAATGTTTCCATGTTTCTATATTTCTAACAGTGTGTTTAGTAAGTCAATGTGATGTGACTGTTTGGATGCAGAGATTTGTAATGGTTTTGGTTTTTTCCTTCTCATTTTCAGCAGCAATGGTTAACAGCAAAGCAAGAAGACAACCAAATGTGGATGTGTCTCCCTGTCACTACACAGCCTCCCCATTGGTTCAGTGTCTTAATTTCTCCCCCGGTGTCTCATACTGACAATGCTCCATCTTTGTCCTGCCTGTGCATTGATTATTACAATATGAGTAGCTGCAGATGAGTAGCTGTAGAATCTTAGCTATAAGAATTAATTTAATGATAAAAAAGGGAAAGGATAAGTGGAAATGAAAAGGAATAGAATGATGGGGCCCTGGACACTTATAGAAGCTATTTTCTGAAAAAAATGTATTGGTTTGCAGAAGCAATTTGAATAGTAGTATGCTTCAAGGAATGGGAAGAATTTATGTTGATGAAACTTATTATACATTAACAATAAGAGGTATTTAAATTCCATTCCAATATCTTAGTCTTTATGGATACCCTAAAAAGGCATACGACAAGTCTACAGAAAGAACAAGCCAAATTCCTGATGCAAAAAAACACCAACAGTACTGCAGAACAAGGGATTACAGGCATAGACAATGCCCAGTCATCACTTAGGAATGGTACATTTGCAAAACTGTACATAGCTTCCAGAAAATGTGTAAAAGGAAAATACACTTTCAGAACAGAGATTACGGTGGTCACACTGTTGAGGTCTTCATTATTTGTACTTTTATCATTTTTGGTTTGGAGCTGTGAACTGTGAGTTGAGGGCTGAAGATGATCTTTAAACTGTGAGCAGCAACTCGTTTCTTAAAAAAGAACAAGCTGATATTTGCTTTTGAGGCCAGGCCTGGAAGTTAATTGCAGGTGGATTTTTGTTCAAAGTCCTCCATAGATGTTTCAGTTCTGGAGATGCATTCTGCTCAGATGGCAGATGTTTAGATACTAACTGGGGTCTTACAGGAAGTTATGGTGCCAATCGGTCTAACAGAGAAAATACTGGAAAAGAAACAGAAAGAGAAACCAGAGTTTGAACTGATTTTAACTGTTTGTTTTCGATAAAAGGTTTGTGGCTAACAAAGCTACAGGATGGAGGTTCGATTGCTCCATGACTAGCCTCCCATTATCAATATATTAGTGCCATTCCAAGAATAGAATCTTAGCTATAAGAATTAATTTAATGCTCCTTGGAGCCTATTAGAAGCTGTTTGCTTTGACCAGTTTCTCCAGAAACAAAGTAAGATACAACCCCATGTGCCTGTACATTATGAATTGTGGTGAACTGACCAGTTACATCTCTTCTTACATTTATTTTTCTTTTAGAGTCAGAGTCATACACCACTGAAACAGACCCTTCAGTCCAACTAGTCCATGCTGACCACGCTCCCAAACTAAACTAGTCCCTCCTAACTGTGTTTGTACCACAACCCTCCATATCTTTCCTATTTCAATCCAAATGTCGATTAAACATGATGACTGCATCTGTATCCACCACTTGCTCTGGCTGTTCATTCCACACACTAACCTCTCTCTGTGTAAAAAAAGTTACCCCTCATATCCTTCCTAAATCTTTCTGCTCTCACCTTAAAAATATGCCCACTGCTTTCGAACTCCCCCACCCTCAGGAAAAGACCTTTGTTATTCAACTTATCTATGCCCCTCATGATTCTATAATTCTCAACCTCCGAAGGTCCAGTGAAAGAAATCCCAGCCTATCCAGCCTATTTTTATAACTCAAACTCTCCATTCCCAGCAACATCTTGGTAAATCTTTTCTGAGCCCTGCCCAGTTTAGTAGTATACTTCCTCTAGCAGGGCAACCAGAACTGCGCAGTCTTCCAGAAGAGGCCTCACCAACATTGTGTACAACCTCAACATGACATCTCAACTCATAAACTCAAAGGTCTGAGCAATGAAGGCAAACATGCTAAACGCCTTCTTAACCAACCTCTACTGGTGACGCAAATTTCAAAGAATAACGTACCTGAACCCCTAAGTCTCTCTGTTCTACAGCACTACCATTAGTTGTATAAATCAACCATGTTTGTTTCACCAAAATACAATCATTGCATTTATCCAAATTAAACTTCATCTGTCACTACTCAGACCATTGACTAAGTTGAACAAGATCTCTTTGTAATCCTGGATAACCTTCTTCACTGTCCACTTTACCACCTATTTTGAATTATCCCTTAACTACGTCTGTTTGTCTGAATGTCCTTGTGCGAGCAGGGCTTAGATTTAATCATGGACATTAGTTATATTACATTGTTGTTAACTTTGCTCTGCAAAAGCTACTGTATTGTTAAAAAAATGTTAATTCTTTTGTTTAAGCTATAAACCTAGTATCAGTGATTTTTAAAGGCTGGTAGTGGTTATTTAGAAAGTCTGGTTAGGAACAACTGGGCTAATTCTAAGGGCCATTGATTATATTAACTTTACTATGCTGTGAATATAGGGATCCGGAGGTTGATTGTAAAGTGATGTAAGGAAATCTACCCAGTGTAACACCCACCAATTTATGAGATGCTTCCATTGTAGATGTAACTCCAAGGTACCCTCAGGCAAACTAGCTAATCTGTATGATCCACAGAAACTGAACTTGTCTATGTTACTGGATGTCATATTGATTTTGTGTTTGATACAGAAACAACTGTTACTGTCCTATTAAACCATTCCAACCATCAAAGAAGTAGAAGTTACGTGATACACTGATAAGGCTGCATGGCATAGGTGGAATATCTGTCAGAAGCAGAGGAAAGATACGTTACTTTACAACGCACACAATAAATAAATTAAAATGTGTACATTTTTTGCAATCAACCAACTTCATTTTTGAGCCTGCACACATATCTCACCCTCAATTCATCAGGAGAGTTGCAGGAAATTGACAACCTTCCAGTGAACAACTGGTCCGGAAGCAAGCAACTATCTAAACTCTGGTCCATGAACAATCAAAAGGCAGCTAGTAGGTTTCTTCAGTGAGCTTCCTAGATTAATGGTAGCGTCCAAACTGAAGAAAGAATTAATCATGTACATTGGCATCAGACAGCATTTTTGTATTATTGAAATAAACAAAATCACAGAAATATTAGAAATATTTAATCTTCTGATTTCTTAGAAGGGATTTAGATAAGATCTTATAATTTAGCGAAGAGACGCAAATATTATATCTTTCCCATTTCAGAATCATTTTTCTGTCCCTTGCTATATTTTACAAATCAATTAATTTTATTTTTTATAACTTATTCATTTTTGGCATCTTGTTCAGTGGTGCCTGCTAATTCTAAACAATTAACAGATAAATGGTGATAAAAATTCAGAAGGGAATGTTAGGAAAGTATCTAATAATCTGTGATTCTTATTTTCTTTTAATTTTATCCAAAATTTCTCTGCAGTCTATCCTCCTGTGCAGCTCTGCCACTTAATCTGAATCTTGGAAATTATTAATGTGATTTGAAATCACACAGGCCAAACCAAAACTGGGAAATGAGCCTGGGGAAATTAATTCTAAAACAGTTGCTTTGGCTGCAATTTTTTTTATTGGTATTTGAAGGTCTACGTTGATGATTCATTTGTGTGAGATCTTGTTCATACAGCAATACATTATAACAAGCTGTTTCACTTTGTGCAGAATAATAGAACCAAAGGGCAAGGCCTAATTTACGGAAGCAGTAAGTGAGTGGTCAATTTATTGAACTGACTCCCTAAGGGTATGATAGAAGCTGCTAGTATTGATTAATTCAAATGGAACCTATATTTCTTCCAGAAAAATAACATTTTGGGATATGATTCATTTGAAATACGTGCAAAGTGGGAAAATAGATTAGTTTGAATGTAAGGTTCATAAAACACTTCACCTGAGTGGTTTGCTCACAATACGCCTGGAAACCATGTAGCCTCATTGATCAAATTGATGAACAGCTCCATCACTGGTGTATTGTGTAAACAGGTTGTTAAAAGCTGAATTTGTTTGAGGATACTCTTTTCTGCCCCTATTTTTATGTAAAATTATACACTATGTCTACAGATTAAATTAGTGCTAAAACAGAAAAGAATAAGCAATAGCTGGTTATTACTTGCTACTCCCATCATAGCAACAGAGCTTAAAATTGCATTGTTTTTAATTTGATAAACTATAAAGTACCAGCCAATCATAAAATTCTGATCAATGTTGCTATTTGCAATAAATTAAGAATTGTAAAATTAAAAATGCTTATTCATTTCTCTCTTAACACTATTTTAATCTTCAGACGTAGCATATAATTTTATGGAAAAATTCAATTGATATATCAATTTTCTGCTAGTTATTTCCACAGAAATGACCCTGATTTTTTTTACCATGTACAACAGCAGGCTACATCAGTGTCACACCTACAGTAGCTTACTTAGCAAACAAATGTCCATGTCTGAAAGCCAAAGGGATCGGACCTTTTACCTCCAACTCTATAACAATATATTATTCCAATAACCACTTAATCAACTTAATTTCAAAACCAGACAGCGGATGTCATCTCTGGTATCCTCCTTCCTCTGGCTGTAGATCTCCCTGGGTCATCTTTGGACTTTTGCTGCCATGATGTTTCATCTGAAAAAGGTACCTTTGATAGAAAGTATTTTGCTGGCAGTTACTCTGATGATGGCAGTTGGTCGGTCTCTCTGGCTAACTCTCAAAATGCCTGCTTCTTTATACCCTCATTGGTTTGATGTTGTCAAAAACATTAAATTCAAACTTGATTCGAGTTCAGTATCCCGGGGCATAATTAAAACTGTTTGGTTAGATTCAAACAGTGATCAAAACAACTGAGGCATCTAGTTTACAGCCAAATGTTACATATTTTCAATTCTTCAGTACACTCTAAGAGTGCTAGTCAGTCACATAACAGATGCTTACAAGCCCTCAGTATAAAACAGCCTTCACTCTCTCAAAGGTACAGACCTTCAACTTCAGAACAGTAGACTGTAATAAAAACTCAAATTGCTGAAAAAGCTCAGCAGGTCTGGCAGCATCTGTGGTGAGAAATCAGAGTTAATGTTTCAGGTCTGGTGACCCTTCCTCAGAAGGCCAGTCACGAGGTGCACCAGGAGTCAGTCAAGGGGCTTGTCTGATCTCAGTTCAGACAGATGGCCATGGTCAGCCAGGAGATTGGTCTGACCAGAATCTGGGTGCTCACTAACTTGAAATCCAGAGTTTTGGGGGACAGTCAGTTCTGCAGGTCAAGTACAATCAGTCCAGTGATTATAAGTAGGTCAGTTCAGGTGCTGTTGGACTGGGCTGTGTTCAGTTGTGGCTCTCCATCTAAGTGTATGTAGAAGACGGGTCATGGTCAGTCCAAGGGGATTGGGTATTAACAGGGCAAGTGGCAGTCTGTGCAATCCTGGAGAAAATAGGAAGCTCAAGTCTGGGCTTGGAGTGCATTGACTGAGGGAATGATGACAATAAAGGATGGAGGGTAGAATTTCATAGAGTATAGGAATAATGTGAAACCGTAGGCAAGGACTTTTCAGAAGTCACAATCACCCCAGTCTCAATATGAGAATATGGCAATTCACAAAGCCATGGGTTCAGGGTGAATGAGGAACATTAACCATAATGGAAAGGTGTTGAACAGTAATTGGGAGAATATAAATGTCATTGGGGATATAAAGAAAGTGAAACAAAAGGGAAATGAAGGATGGTTTGGGAGCAAGTGATCATTGTTAGTGTCAGGCAGAGTTTATAACTCTATAACTCTACATATTGATTTTAAGTTGAAATCTTGGCATTTTTGCACCAAATTCTACTGCGCAATAAGGAGATAAAATGACTGCCACTGCATGCAAAGTAGGAGGAGTAATTTGTTGTTTTTCTCTTTGGGAGCAGAATAGCATTCTTTACATGTGTGGCTTTGCCAGGGGCAATTTCATTAATCTTGCATCCACTGATTCTCTAATGCAACCCATCTGCCATTGAATTGGATTTGATTGAAAGGTCATTCTTTTGGAAACAAAATTATGGCCTCAGGCAAAATCACAAATTATGACCATTACATGTTTACGTCAATTAGCCCCCAGTCTTGTCAGATATGCAAAGCTATGCAGACACACACTTAATATTATCACCTGAGTTAGCCATTCCTGCATCATTTTTCTTACTTAACAGTGGAATATAATGCTTCAGATATGTCACTTTTTCACACGTAACTTTAAGTATGTGATAATGTGGCTTATATTGCCAAGTCTGGGTTTTCTTGGGGAAGGGCACTATTACCATGGCTAAGTGTCTAAATTTCACTGTCTATTTGCCATTAAAACTTGGGGGGAATCTGTAATACATCTACATATGGTCAAATAGTTCAACACCCAGACATGGTATTGGCCTCCTTGCTTGGAAGAATGTATATTTACCCTGCACAACACCAGTGCTCTGCAAGGCTATGTACTCAGCTCCTTACTATTCTTGATGTACACTCATAACTGTGTGGCCAAATTCTGTCCCACCTCCACTTCAAGTTTGCTGTTGGCACCATCATTGTAGGTCAGATCTCAAACAATAATGAGACAAAATATCGGAAAGAGATTGAATACTAAGCAGCATGGTGTAAAGACAACAATCTTTCCATCCAACATCAGCAAAATGAAGGAGTGGTCACTGACTTCAGGAAATGGAGTGGAGGGCATGCCCCCATCTGCATTAATGGTGCTGAGGTGGAGATTGTCGAGAATGTCAAGTTTCTGGAAATGACAATAACCAACAATCTGTCCTGCTCCATTCATGTCGACACAACGGTCATGAAAGCACAACTATGTCCCTAATTCATCAGGAGGTTGAGGAAATTAAATGTGTCCTCAAGGACTCTTATGAATTATTATAGATGCACCATGGAAAGCATTCTGCCTGGATGCATCACAGCATGGTATGGCAATTATTCTGCCCAAGAACACAGGGAATTTTAAAAAGTCATGAACACAGCCCAGTCCATCATGTAAAGCAGCCTTCCATCCACTGACTCCATCTATAATTCCTGATGCTTCGGGAAAGCAACCAACATAATCAAAGACCCCTCCTACCCCTGTTCTCCTCTCTTCCTCCCTCTTCCATTGGACAGAAGATATATAAATTTGAATACATGTATGAACAGATTCAAGAATCAGATTTTATGAACAGATCTATCAAATATTAATTCTGATTTCTCTCTCTGCACTTTCTCTGTAGTTGTAACATTGTATTCTGCACTCTGTTCTGCTACCATGATGCACTTTGTATGGTATGACCTGCCTGTACAGCACATTAAACAACACTTTTCACTGTATCTCAGTACATGTGACAACAATCAGTTGATCAATCAATCAATCATTCCCACCAAGGGAGAAATATCTTTTTTTTAAAGTGTGATGCCCTGCACTTCTTAAAGTATTCCAGATTTGATTAACTAAGATTTTGTATAAAACATAAGAGCAAAATAATTAGAAGCAGGAACAGTCATTTAGCCCCATTGAATCTACTCCGCCTTGCAACAACGTAATGTCTAATTTGACTGTACCTCAATTTTACTTTACTGCCTCCGACTGTATAGCTTCTACCACGTTGTATCCTATTCCTCTCAATATAAAGGCCATTAATCTATTTCTGTACCTGTTCATG
This sequence comes from Chiloscyllium punctatum, assembly GCF_047496795.1. Classification (NCBI taxonomy): domain Eukaryota; kingdom Metazoa; phylum Chordata; class Chondrichthyes; order Orectolobiformes; family Hemiscylliidae; genus Chiloscyllium; species Chiloscyllium punctatum. The sequence goes on along the minus strand of NC_092750.1, from coordinate 42,007,485 downwards.
ATAATTTAATAAACTGTTTACCTGAGCCCACAAGTCTCTTTCGGTCTCCATTGGTCTCGCTTTTCATTTGTTACTGTTCTGCCTATTGACTTTATTTGCTGAGCTGAAAATGTGTTGCTGGAAAAGCGCAGCAGGTCAGGCAGCATCCAAGGAACAGGAGAATCGACATTTCGGGCATAAGCCCTTCTTCAGGACTTTATTTGTCAATGTAGTATCTCTTGGTAATTTTATAGTTCAATTTACATTACTGACAATGCCTCCAAAAACAAAATACGCCTTGGATATGTAGTTTATAATACAGGTACATCAATGAAGTTATTAATAAATAGGGTGAATAATTGAGTTCCTAGGACAGATCTTTGTGGCCCACATCTGCCCATTTAGAATCTATTATCCCCATTTTCTGTCTTCTACCAATCAGGAAATTTCCTAAGCAGGTTAATAGTTTGTTTCACCTTTAGCTAACAATCTTTTTTTTTAATGGGGATTTCATCAAATACCTTCTAACCAAGTAACATCCATTGATATTCTCCAGATGATAATTTCAATGACTTCGCCACAAAAATCAAGCAGAACCATCTGGCAAGACCTTTCCTTTAGAAATCCTCACTGGCTGTCCCTGATCAGCTGTCAATTTTCAAGGTTCAGTCACTCTATCCTTAATAATAGACTTCATTAATTGCTCACAACACATGTTAAGCTGACTGGTTTATAATTCTCTGATTTTCCACTTTTACCTTTCTTAAATACCTGATGTGGCATATAGGATTTTTCAAACTTAAGGAACAATTTTGATTTGATTGATGGTTGTATGATAAAAGTTAGGACACCTGCAAAGTTTTGAAGGTTTATTATATATTTTTGTTGTTTAGATCCAAAGGTAACTGGCTTTTTGATTTTCAGTTCTGTGAAGGTGATTTCTTTTTAATAGTCAGAAAATTGTTTTTGGCATTGGATAAAATAGCCTTTACAAGAAAACATGTGGTTTAAGCTAAATGTCCAAGCAAGGCACTTGATTGGGTAATTGTTGAACTGTTACGAATTTAAAATTTGCAACCCAGAGACAAGAGATAGATGGATATGGGCCATAAACAGGTCTCATTCAGAGAAAAGAAAGAGACCCATACCAGTAGAAAGACAGTTTAGTTTTTGCAGTCACCAGGCATCAGAGCCGGAAAGAAATCTGAAATTGTTTAGCGGTCCAAGTAGACAGGTTGTAGAAAATGTGGTGTTCACGTGTATTTGCTGCCACTGTCTAGATGCTGGTGATTGTGGATTTACAAGATGCTTCTAAGAAGCTTCAGTGAATATCTGCAGTACATCTTATACTATGCCTCAATGGTGAATGTGGATGATTGATGATGTGGTGCCAATCAAGTGAGCTGTTTTATCCTGGATGGTGTCAAGTACTTTGTGTGTTGTTGGAGCTGCACTCATCCAGGTGATTGGGGAGATTTCATCACATTACTGACTTGTTCTTTGCAGATGGTGGACAGTTCTTGGGTAGATTTTGCAGTGAGTTACTTACTGCAGGATTCCTAACCGCTGACCTGTTCTTGTGGCTACAGTGTTTATATGGATAGCCCAGATCAACCTCTGGCCAATGGTAAATCGCAGCGTGTTGATATTGGGGGATTTAGCAATGAAAATGCCATTTTATGTCAAAGGGTAATGGTTAGATACTCTCTTGTGGAGACTTACATTTTCTTGCACTTCTGAGGCATGAATGTTACCACTTGCCAACCTAAACCTGGATATAATCTTATTGTTGAATCAGTTCAAGGCAGTTAGGCCTAGTACAGAACCCTGAGAAACACCTGGAGTGATGGCCTGGAGCTGAGATGACTGGCCTTCAATAACCATAACCAAAATCCGTTTGCTTGGTGTAACTCCAACTAGCAAAGAGCTTTCCCCCTGATTCCTATGGCCTCTAATTTTTCAAGGACTCCTTGATGCCACAGTCAATCAAATGCAGCCTTGTTGCAAAGGACAGTTACTCTCATCTCACTTCCAGATTTCAGCTCTTTTATCCATGTTTGAAGCAAGGCTGTAAGGAGGTCATAAGATGAGTGCCCTGGCACAACCCAAAAAAGTGTCAGTGAACAGATTATTGCTGGACAAACACTACCTGATAACATGGCTTACAATCCCTTTCATCAGTTTACTGATCATCGAGAGTTTATTGATGAGGTGCTAATTGACCAAGTTGGAATTGTCCTGCTTTTTTGTATTGGTCATATCTGAACAATTTTCCACATTGTCAGGTAGGTAAAATCATAGAGCTGTACAGCATGGAAACAGACCCTTCAGTCCAACTTGTCCATGCCAACCAGATATCTTAAATTAGTCTAGTACTATTTGCCATAATTTGCTAGCGTTCTAAAACCTTTCTATTCATGTACCCATCCAAATGCTTTTTAAATGTTGTAATTGTACCAGCCTCCACCATTTCCTTTGGCAGGTCATTCCATATATGCACCACCCTCTGCATGAAAAAGTTGCCCCTTAGGTCCTTTTTAAATCTTTCCAGTCTCACCTTAAACTTCTGCCCTCTAGTTGTGAACTCCCCTATCCTGGGAAAAAGACATGGTCTATTTACCTTATCCATGCCCCTCATGATTTTATAAACCTCTTTACGGTCACCCATCAGCCTCTGATGCTCCAGAGAAAATAGCCCCAGCCTATTCAGCATCTCCCTATAGCTCAAACACTCTACCCCTGGAAACATCATTGTAAGTCTTTTCTAAACCCTTTCAAGGTTCACAACGTCTTTGCTATAGCAGGAAGACCAGAATTGAATGCAATATTCCAAAAGTGGCCTAACCAATGTCCTGTACAGCTGCAATATGACCTCCCAACTCCTATATTCAATGCTCTGAACAATAAAGGAAAGCATGCCAAACACCTTTGTCACTATCCTGTCTATGTGTGACTCCACTTTCAAGGAACTATAAACCTGCACTCCAAGGTCTCTTGTTCAGCAACACTTTCCAGAACCTTACTATTAAGTGTATACGTTCCACCCTTCCACCCCCCGCCCCACTCCCGATTTGCTTTTCCAAAATGCAGCATCTCACATTTATTTAAATTAAACTCCATCTGCCATTCCTCGACCCATTGGCCCATCTGATCAAGATCCCATTGTACTCTGGGGTCACCTTCTTTGCTGTACAATATTTCACCAATTTTGGTGTCACATGCAAATGTATTAACCGTACCTCCTGTGTTCACATCCAAATCATTTATATACATAACAAAATGCAGTGGCCCCAACACCAATCCTTGCGGCACACCGCTAGTCACAGGCCTCCAGTCTGAAAAACAACCTGTAGTCCATGTGATCTAACCTTGTTAACCAGTCTACCATGCAAAACCTTGTTGAAAGCCTTACTGAAGTTCATATAGATCATGTCCACCACTCTGCCCTCATTAATCCTCTTTGTCACTTCTTCAAAAGACTCATTCAAGTTCACGAGACATGATTTCCCACGCACAAAGCCATGATGTCTATCCTTAATCAGTCCTCGTCTTTCCAAATAGATGTAAATTCTGTCCCTCAGGATCTTCTCCAACAACTTGCCCACCACTGCTGTCAGGCTCACTGGTGTATAGTTCCCTAACTTTTCCTAACTACCTTTCTTAAATAATGACAACACATTAGCCAACCTCCAGTCTTCTGGTACCTCACCTGTGGCTATCAATGATAAAAATATATCAGCAAGGGACCCAGCAATATCTTCACTAGCTTCCCACAGAGTTCTACAGTGTATCTGATCAGGTCCTGCCAGTCTTGTTGTTGTAATGGAACAGTTTGACTGTCCTGGAGCACAAGTAGTCAGTACTATTGCCAGAATGTTTTCAGGTCCACAGCCTTTGCTGTAACCAGTGCCTTCAGCTATTTCTTAGCATCACATTAAATGAACTGAATTTATTGAAGACTGGCATATGAGATATTATGGGCTTCTGCAAGAAGCTGAAAGAGATCATCCACTCAACACATCTGACTGAAGATTATTGTAAAGCTTTACCTTTTGATGCAGTGAGCTCTGTTAGAACTGATGGTAGGGATAGAGCCTCCTCCCCAGTGAATTGTTTCCTTGCTATCAGTTGGGATCAGCACACTATTTTCTTTAAAGCCATGGTTGAAAAATAGCTGGTTCTGGGCATTTGTCACTCCTTATTGTCACTTCTTTCTTTGTCACTGTTATACTACTTGCACTAATTTTGGTTAGCCCTCATCACTGGATGTTTCAACTTGTCTCCTATATCCTTGTTCAGACCATAAGAGGTAGGAGTATAAGTAGGTCAATTGAGTCTGCTCTACCTTTCAATGAGATCATGGCTGATCCGAAAATCCTCAACTCCACTTTTCTGCCTTTTCCCATAATCCTTGATTCCTTTACTGATCAAACATCTGTCTGTCTCAGCTTCAAGTATACTTAAAAAAATCAACCTCCATTACCCTCTACGGTAAAGAATTCCACAAAGTCCCTACACTTTGAGAGGAAAATTCCTCCTTATCTCTGTCCTAACTGTGTAATCCCTTACTCTGAGAATATGGACTCTGGTACTGGACTGTCCCACAAGACAAACAACCTCACAACACCTACCTTGTCAAGGTTCATAGGAATCTTATATGTTTCAATAAGGTCACCCCTCCTTCTTTTAGTTTCCATTGAGAACAGCCCCTCCTCATAAGAAAATCCTTCCAAATCCTGAATCAACTTAACAAAACTTCTCTGGACTTCTTCCAATGCCAGTATATCTTCTTAGAGAAAGGGACTAAAACTGCCCACAGTACAGTATTCCAGCTGTGATATAACTAGTGCCTTGTATATTTTTAGCAAGATGTCTTTTATATATTTTTTATAAAATTAAGGCCATCATTCCATTTGTTTGCCCTATTACCTGCAAAAATTGTATGCTAGCTTTATGTGATTTATGTGTGGGAACTCTCAAAGTCTATAGTCTTTCTCCATTTAAATAATATTCAGCTCTTCTATTTTTCCTGCCAAAGTGCACAATTTCATATTCTGCATGTAAAACTCTATGCTTCTATTCTATTTTCCAACATTATATTCCATCTGCCAAGTTTCTGTTTACTCACTTAACCTGTCTATATTTCTCTTCAGACTCTTTGTATTATTCTCATTCCTTACTCTTCCACCTTATTTCCATAGTCAAAAAGTGGTGTGCTGGAAAGGACAACCAGTCAGGCAGCATTCAAGGGGCAGGAGACTCAATGTTTTGAGCATAAGCTCTTCGTCAGGATCTCTGATCTCCAGACTGCAGTTCTCATTTTCTCCCAACCTATTTTCATGTCATCCACAAACGTAGCTACAGTATGTTCATTTCCCTCATCGAAGTCATTCATATATTCCACAGACAATTGAGACCCCAGCAGTGATGCCTATGACACTCCAGTATTTACAGGTTGCCAACCTGAAAATAAAACCCTTTAGCCAACTGTTTGTCTTCTATTAGTTAGCCAATGATCTATCCAAGCTAACATACTATCCTCAACACCATAGTGGGACAATACTATGCCTTTAAGAGGTGCCTGTTTTTTTAATGAAGAAGGGTTGAGGCAGAGATACTGAGCAGTCTGCTTCAAAACCATGAACAGCTTGTGAGGCCTTAGGTTTCTTTTTCTAAATTCGGAACAATAGAAGCAGCCTGAATGGATAAGGTCAAGTTCCCACAGAACCAGGACATTTAGTCTTAGTTTTTCAGTAGGAGTTGGTACTGGAGTATTGAATTTGGAGGTGGAAACTGTTTCTCCTCTCTCTGTTACAGCTAAAAGCTGGGGGTTCTCCTCCTGCTACTAGAATTGCATGTGAGACAGTCCGTTTTACTGACTTTGCCTTTGTGAAGGGTGTGTTTATGGGATGTTACTACATTAGAACATGTTAGTAGTTAAATAATCTATTATTCTGTTAAGTTTTCAAATAGAATTAATTTATTCCAATGCTTTGCTTCAGTTCTTGTAGTTTGACCAATTGAATTGCATCTGGAAAGCAAACACTTGGCACTTGCCTTTAAAATAAGAAAATGTCAGGTTCAAGGCTATCTTCTTAATATATTTCAAAGTGGTTTGGTTTGGTTCCTAACAACAGACTTTTATTATTTGGTATTTTTGGAATGCAAATAGTCTTTTCTATTGTGATGTTAATATAAAGTATTTATTTAACTCCTCTACCATTTCTTGGTTCCTCATTATTATTCACATAGCTTCATTCTCGAAGAGACCAAAGCTCACTTTGGTCTCTTTCTCCCTTTTAGTGTCTTTCTTAAAAAAAAAGTGCTGTCTGTCCTGATATTATTGCAAGTTTACCCTCAACATTTACTTTCCCCCTTTTTTTTGTTTTGGTGATCGTTTATTAATTTTTAAAACTTTTCCAATCATCTTGCATTTATGTTTTTATTTGAATTTGATGCTATCCTTAACTACTCTGATTAGCCATGGACAATCATTGTTCCTCAACTGTCTTTGCTGCTAACCCCCATTCCTACTTCACTCCTGCTAGCTCTACCTGCATTGCTTTGTAATTACCCTTATTTATGTTTAGCACAGTTGTTTCTGATCCAAATTTTCACTCTCACATTGAATGCTCAATTCTTCCATGCCACAGTCAGTGCTATTATAGAGATCTTTTACTCTGATATAATTTATTAAATCTGCCTCATGACACATCACCCAGGTTCAAAATAGACTGATCACTGGCGAGTCAACAAAATATTGTTCTGCATATGCTCTGAGTTCTTCCTCATGGCTATCTCTGTCAACTGGATTTCCCAAATTTCCATGAAGATCAAAGTCACCCATGATTAATGTGTTGCCTTTTTACATGCCATCATTTCATGGTTTAGTCTTTGTCCTATCACCTCCCTACTGTTAGTGTGCTTGTGCACTACTGCTATCTGTATCTTATTCTTTTTTTTATTTCTTATGCGCTGAGGGAGGATATTCCCGGAAATACATCCAGGGAAGTTATTTGGGTGGGACTGAGAAATAAGAAAGGGATGATCACCTGATTGGGATTCTATTATAGACCCCCTAATAGTCAGAGGGAAATTGAGAAACAAACTTGTAAGGAGATCTCAGCTATCTGCAAGAATAATAGGGACTGGGACTGCCATAGTGTTAAGGGTTTAGATGGAGAGGAATTTGTTAAGTCTGTGCAAGACAATTTTCTGATTCAGTATGTGGATATACCTACTAGAGAAGGTGCAAAACTAGACCTACTCTTGGGAAATAAGGCAAGGAAGGTGATTGAGATGTCAGTGGGGGACCACTTTGGGGCCAGCGACCATAATTCTGTTAGATTTAAAATAATGATGGAAAAGGATAGACCAGATCGAAAAGTTGAATTTCTAAAGTGGAGAAAGGCCAATTTTGACAGTATTAGGCAAAAACTTTTGAAAGCTGATTGGGGGCAGGTAAAAGGGCGGCTGGAAAATGGGAATGCTTCAGAAATGAGATAACGAGATTCCAGAGAAAGTATATTCCTGTCAGGGTGAAAGGAAAGGCTGGTAGGCATAGGGAATGCTGGATGACTCAAGAAATTGAGGACTTGGTTCAGAAAAAAAAGGAAGCATATGTCAGGTATAGACAGGATAGATCAAGTGAATCCTTAGAAGAGTATAAAGGCAGTAGGAGTGTACTTAAGCAGGAAATCAGGAGGGCAAAAAGGGGACATGAGATAGCTTTGGCAAATAGGGTTAAGGAGAATCCAAAGGGTTTTTACAAATACATTAAGGACAAAAGGATAACTAGGGAGAGAATAGGGCCCCTCAAAGATCAGCAAGGCGGCCTTTGTGTAGAGCCGCAGAAAATGGGGAGATACTAAATGAGTATTTTGCATCAGTATTTACTGTGGAAAAAGACATGGAAGATATAGACTGTAGGGAAATAGATGGTGACACCTTGCAAAATGTCTGAACTAACAATGCTATACTACTCACCTTTCTTTTCTGCCTTCCCTTTCAAAATGTGAAATATCCTTGAACGTTTAATTTTCAGCTTTGATTTCCATGTGACCATTCTCTGTAATGCCTATATAATCACACTGATAAACCTTTATATGCACCTTTAATTCATTTATTATATTCCAAATACTATGTGCATACAGATAAAGAGCTAATAGTTTTGCTTTTTTTAAAACCATTTTTCCTCCTTTGCCTCTATTTACTGCTGTTTTTCTATCTTCGTACACTCCGTCCCTTCCTGTCCTACTCTGGGTATTGTTAGCCAAATACTTACCGTGTAATTCTGCCATATCCTCTCGCTTTGTAAACCTAACTTTCAGCTCGCCCAAAACCTCCCTACCACGAATTGGTTTAAAGCCCTCTTTGAAGTTCTTGTTACTTGGTTTGCCAGGTGACTGGACCCATCACAGTTCAAGCGCAGCCCATCCCACCAGAATAGCTCCTTTTACTCCTGTACTGGTAACAGTGCTCATGAACTGAAACCTTTTCCACCCACACTAATATTTGAGTCACACATTTAACTCCTTGATTTTATCTACTCTTATGCCAGTTTACCTCGAGTTCAGATAGTAATACAGAGATTACTGCCTTGGAAATTCTACATTTAAATTAGCTCCTAACCATTCAAATTCTTTCAGCAGATCCTCCTTTCTAGTTCTATCAAGGTCACTGGTACCAATGTAGACAACAACTGGAACCCATTTGCAGTACTTTGCTGTAATTATCAGAAGAGAAAGGGTGCCCTTTCACTTGATAATTATAGTTCATTTTTGCAAAAAAAAACAGGTTTAATTAAAGAGTTCAAAATATCACACTTCTACTTTATTCAGTTGGAAAATGTAGGCATTCTACTTACTAAAAATAGGAAAGCAGTGATTCCTATTACAAACAATCAAGGGGCATAGGAAGTGACAGAGAGTCAAACTGAGAGAGATAAAGAGGAAGAAAAGCACAACAGAACAGAATGGTTAGAAGGAATGATTTAATTTTATAACCCATTGGGACTCGGGTGAGGAGAATGAAATGCATGGAGGTGGGGTTGTTGGGAATAGGAAACTGAAAGCTGTGGAGAGAAATTAGAAGTTGCCAGCATCAGTGACCTTGGGAATTGACTGAAGTAGGCTGCTCCAGGAACATTGGAGGTCAGAATCCTCATATGGAATGGGGGTGGAGGATTGACATAGTCAGGGGCATGCTGAAGCAGGAATGCTGGATCCAGATACATGGAAAATCATTTAGCTACAGGATGGATAAGTTCTCATCCAAGTGTCAGAAAATATGGTCATTCCATGTAAAATTTAAAACAATGCATAAATATGAAGCAAATTATAATCTACTTATAATATCATAATATTTACATTGGATAGTAAAAGAGGTATACATCTGACCATTTGCTGGATAGAGGGCAAAAGCCTTGCTCTCTCTCTAAATAGGCCCCAAATAATGTGCTTCTTTCCTTTGACCAATTCTTTGAGATTTCAAAGTGTCCTCTTCAAGAACTACACAAAATACCATGCTGGTAGACAGTTGGATTTTCTTGTTTCATGGTGGTAGAATCTCTCCTTTTTACAATAATTCCATTTGATTGCTGCCTTGCAATTTTAATGAGGTCCAAAAAGAAAGGTGGGCCAAGGTTGTGTCAACAGGTGCATGTAAACTCTATGGGAGAAAGTGAGGACTTGCAGATGCTGGAGACCAGAGTCAAGAGGGTGATGCTGGAAAAGAATAGATGGTCAGGCAGCATCCGAGCAGGAGAATCGATGTGAGATCTCATTGCTGATGTAGAGCTTATGCTCGAAACGTCGATCCTCCTGCTCCTCGGATGCTGTCTGACTGGTTATGCTTTTCCGGCACCACACTCTCAGCCCACATGTAACTCTATCTCTGTCCATATTGGATACAGGTAGGAAAATCCAGCCCGATGTCATGCCCGTTCATATTTAAATTTGATTAGTATTTTTAAGAAGTTGTATTTAGAAAACATTCAAATCTTGTTTAAAGGAATGGATAAAGGGCCACTGGTAAAAAGAAAACATATTGAAGTTAATGTGGTTTCCAGCCTTTATCCACCTGCCCTTAGTGTAATAATAAGTAACAGTACAGTAGGTTCTGCTATAACACATTTTTCTTCAATGCAAATTGTCTTTAACGAGATTGAAGAGTTTAGACCGTTATTTGCAGAATGCAAACTTACCTACATTGTATTAGCGATAACGTGATTTCAGCACTATTAGTTTACATTTTCTTATAACACAAGATCACACGAGAACAGAACTATCACGTTATATCAGAACCAACTGTCCATGTTAAAGAGCAAAAAAATGAAGTGGATGAAGGGTTAAGGTGATAGGATTAATTTGTTAAGATTAAACGTATGCAGTGGTTGGAAAGGACATTTAAAATGTACAGAGAACATAGATTATCCAAATATTGGATTATCCGAAGGGGATCTCAAGGTCCCGATAGAAACATTACATCAAAGCGCTGTTTCAACCCTGGTTGCGTCTTTTGTTTACAGGTACAATGATTAAAAACAAACTCGGCTTACTGAAATGCTGCCGAGAACAGTCCTGGACAGTCCAGGCACCGTCTCTAAATGACTAACCTCCTGCCCTCTCTCTCTCTCTCTCTCTCTCCCCCCACACTTTCCCTGGAGTTCTACAAAGGGGTGTGCCCTAAATCCCCGGTTCCCCAGATAATCTCTCCAACATTGTCCTGTACAGGGCAGAGGTGAAACCTGTCAAAAAGCTGTGTGTGTGTTTGTGTGTGTGTGTGTGTGTCCGGCTGCCCCGAGGGAGTGGGTTGGATGGGGGCGGGAGTGGTGGGTTGAGTGGGGATGGACGGGGGTGCGGGGTTGGAGCTGCAAGGTTAGGGCCGCGGGAATGGGGGCAGATGGGAGCATGGTGTTGGAAATGGTTAGGGGGTGGGGTGGTAGCAGATGGAGTTGTGGGTGGGTGATGGAGTGGAAGCGGATGGGGTTGGGGGTGGGTGGGGGACGGGATGGGAGCGGACAGGGTTTGGGGGCAGGTGGGGGGGTGGTGCTGGATGGGGTTGGGGGCAGGCAGGAGGGTGAGGTGGGAGTGGATGGGGTTGGGGGCAGGCAGGGGGGGTGCGGTGGGAGCGGATGGAGTTGGGGGACGGGGTGAGTAAATTTGTGAATGACACTACAGTAGGCAGAGTTGTGGATAGTGCCAAAGAATGTTGTGGGTTATAGAGGGACATAGATAAGATGCAGAACTGGGCTGAGAAGTTGCAAATGGAGTTTAATATGGAAAGGTATGAGATAGTTCACTTCAGAAGAAGTAACAGGAATGCAGAGTACTGAGCTAACGGTAAAATTCTTGGCAGTGTTGATGAACAGAGAGATCTTGGTGTCCTGGTGCATAAATCCCTGCAAGTTGCCACCTAGGTTGTTAGGGTTGTTAAGAAGGCATATGGTGTGTTGGCGGTTATTGGTAGGGGGATTAAGTTTCAGAGCCACAAGGTCATGCTTCAGCTATACAAGACACTGGTGAGGCCGCACCTGGAGTACTCTGTGCAGTTCTGGTCACTGCAGTATAGGATGGATGTGGAAGCTTTGGAAAGGGTTCAGAGGAGGATTGCTAGGATGTTGCCTGGTATGGAAGGAAAGTCTTACAAGGAAAGGCTGAGGGAACTGAGGCTGTTTTCATTGGAGAGAAGAAAGTTGAGAGGTGACTTAATCGAGACATATAAGATAATCAGAGTGTTTGATAGAGTGGTTCAATAGTGAGAGCCTTTTTCTTCGGATGGTGAAGGATAACACGAGGGGACATAGCTTTAAATTGAGGGGTTGTAGACTTAGGACGGATATTGGGGATAGTTTCTTTACTCAGAGAGTAGTAGGGGCGTGGAACGGCTTGCCTGCAACAATAGTAGACTTGCCGATGTTAAGGGCATTTAAATGAGAACTGGATATACATATGGATAATAATAGAACCGTGTAGGTTAGATGGGCATCAGATTATTTTCACAGGTCAGCGTAACATTGAGGGCCGAAGGGCCTGTACTGTGCTTTAATGTTCTATATTCTATGTTATATAGGGGAACCAGTCACCTCAGCAGAAGTGGTTTCTAGTCTGTGAAGCTGCAAGCTAGGAAATTTTGGATAGAAATCTTCAATATGTTTGAACAGACAAAGTTTAGGCCATCAGAAATGAAAGAGGCTCATGTTAGCATCATAAAAAATCTTTACAATTTAAAGAAACCATAAAATGTTAAGTTCAGAAAAAAATTAAAACCTGAAACAGAAGTGATATTTCTGTGGGGTTGAGTCTCTGTAAGAAATGGTGTTGGGAAACAGGTTGAAGCTTTTTTTTTGCTTATCCTCTATAAAGCTTATTTATTTTGTATTTTGAGTAATAAACCTATGTTCTGTAGAACATCTGCAACCTCATGTGAATATGTTTCAGTGATTATCCACCAAATTAACAAACTGCAAAAATTAAACTGTATCTCAAAAGAATATTTGTCAAGCCAGGTTTCATTCTGGGATCTGATTTGTCTAGTATGACCAACATCTGGAATCATAACAACAGAGATAAACAGAATAGGACAAGGAAAAAGAGAATAGAGAAGCTAAAAGGGAAAGAGAAGGAAATGGTAATTGAAGGACAGCAGATACTGAAAAGAAAGAGACAGTTTTCAACTTTCCAAATGCAACATTACAGAGAGTCCTCTAATATTCTGAATAGTGCATAATTTCCAATGAGTTCATGGGTGAAACCACAGATGCAATTAAATTGTGATGTGTTTGATGTTAATCGCACACAGGAAATTGTCACGCAGTGTGAACTGTTAACTGATAATTAACTATTGTTATTTCTATTTTTACTGTAGTTAATTGTCATGATTTTTGGCTATGAAAATCTCAGAAACAGCAACAAAACGAATAATATTTCTTTGAATTATTTATTTAGGGCTACAAAATTACTGCCAGCTAGCAGTAGCAGATGAAGGCTCTGACCCAATACAGTCTAACAGTCCCACGCGTCTAATAGCTAGTATAGTAGTTAAGTTAACCAAAAAAAAGTTTTTCTTTAAACTGTAGTTTTAAAACCATATGAGCTAACAAATAAATAAGCATGCATATTTTCTCTCAAGTACAAACAATGAACAATGCTCTTTATTGGAAAATGTAATGAATGTAACTCAACCAACACCTGCAGGCAATTCTTTGAACCCCACTCACATCACAGGCAAGTGTAGAAAACCAGAAAACCACTTGTCTTTTTTTTCTGGGAAAGCATAGTCTCTATTGTTTACTGTAAAGGGAATATTTAATGAATAAGAGCGTGTTATGTTTACATTCGCACACAAACATAAACACATATGGAAATAATCAGTGATTAGATCTGGACGATCAATGTCAAAATGAAATAGGAGATCTGTAATTGAAAATACCATGTGTTTAAATTGAGTTCCTAATATATTATTAATCCCAGAGTAATGCAGGGATAGTTCTAATATCAAACAGTTTATTTATAATGACTGAAACATCTTAAAAGATTACAGAACTCCCAATAAATATGCAGTCATAGCAGGATATCTTGTCTCCTTCTGGAAACTTCCATTGAGAGTCAGGAGTTAGTCATTTGACTCATGAGCTTCATTACAGACTAGATCAACCAAGCCCTGTGCAAGGATCTGTGATCAGTCAAAGTTAATGAAAAAATATGGCACGTGGGTGTACTGAAACCTTCATCTATGTCTGGGTTACCTTTTGACTTAATTATTCTAATGTTCTCCTGCCAGTCTCTCATCTTCCACCCTCTGTAAACCTAAGCTCATCTGAACTTCCCGTTCTCTCTTTACCCTTTGTTCATTGGACTAAATGGCCCTAGTTCAGCAAAGTCTTGATTTTTAAATTCTGCTCCCTCAATAATCTCCTCCAGCTGTCCAAGAGCTCTGTACTCCACCAATTCTGGTATCTTGTGCATCTCCAATTTTCTTCACCACATGGTCTGCTGCCCATACCTGAAGCTCTGGGACTACAAATTCATTCACAGAGATACCTTAATGTCTATTCTTATGATTTTTTTTTGAGTAATGACAACAGCAGTTGCCATAGTTACAAATGTGACAATCATTTCCATCTGCAATAATTGAGGCCAACATAAAATTATAATTAAGATCTAGTAAATATATATGTATGCTCACGATATGTGATTTAAATGAAGAAATTATGACAAATCCTTTTTTAAAAAAACAGGTTTTACAACTGGGGTGGTAAAATTTACAGGACATACATACATTTAGATTAGAACAAGTCAACATGGGTTTAATAAGGGGAGGTCGTGCCTGACAAACCTGTTGGAATTCTTTGAAGAGGTGACAAGTAGGTTAGACCAGGGAAACCCGGTGGATGTGGTCTACCTAGACTTCCAAAAAGCCTTTGATAAGGTGCCACATGGGAGGCTGCTGAGCAAGGTGAGGGCCCAAGGTGTTCGAGGTGAGCTACTGGGATGGATTGAGGATTGGCTGACTGACAGAAGGCAGAGAGTTGGGATAAAAGGTTCTTTTTCGGAATGGCAGCCGGTGACAAGCGGTGTCCCGCAGGGTTCAGTGTTGGGGCTGCAGCTGTTCACATTATATATTAATGATCTGGATGAAGGGACTGGGGGCATTCTAGCGAAGTTTGCCAATGATACAAAGTTAGGTGGACAGGCAGGTAGTACTGAGGAAGTGGGGAGGCTCCAGAAGGATCTAGACAGTTTGGAAGAGTGGTCCAGGAAATAGCTGATGGAATTCAATGTGAGTAAATGCAAGGTCTTGCACTTTGGAAAAAAGAATACAAGCATGGACTACTTTCTAAATGGTGAGAAAATTCATAAAGCCAAAGTACAAAGGGATCTGGGAGTGCTAGTTGAGGATTCTCTAAAGGTAAACATGCAGGTTGAGTCCGTGATTAAGAAAGCAAATGCAATGTTGTCATTTATCTCAAGAGGGTTGGAATATAAAAGCACCGTTGTGCTACTGAGACTTTACAAAGCTCTGGTTAGGCCTCATTTGGAGTACTGTGTCCAGTTTTGGTCCCCATACCTCAGGAAGGACATACTGGCACTGGAGCGTGTCCAGCGGAGATTCACACGGATGATCCCTGGAATGGTTGGTCTAACATATGAGGAACGGCTGAGGATCCTGGGATTGTATTCATTGGAGTTTAGAAGATAAAGGGGAGATCTAATAGAAACTTACAAGATAATACATGGCTTGGAGGGGGTGGATGCTAGGAAATTGTTTCCGTTAGGCGAGGAGACTAGGACCTGTGGACACAGCCTTAGAATTAGAAGGGGTAAATTCAGAACAGAAATGCGGAGACATTTCTTCAGCCAGAGAGGGATGGGCCTGTGGAATTCATTGCCACAGCGTGCAGTAGAGGCTGGGACGCTAAATGTCTTCAAGGCAGAGATTGATAAATTCTTGATGTCACAAAGAGTTAAGGGCTACGGGGAGAATGCGGGTAAGTGGAATTGAAATGCCCATCAGCCATGATTGAATGGTAGAGTGGACTCGATGGGCTGAATGGCCTTACTTCCGCTCCTATGTCTTATGGTCTTATGGTCTTATTTAATACACTTTATATGATGCATTTTTCAATACCACATGGGTCTTAATAGCAGACTAAATTAAACTGAAAAAAATTTAATGATTTAAACTTGTCAAAGTCAGTGTGATGGTTTCAAAATTGCTTGGGAATCTGGTTACCTTATGTAACATTAGTTAGAATTTCCTTATTAAAAATAAAGAATCCACCTCTAATGACACATCTATATGGCAGTTGGGACTTCACCACAATATTCCCTCACATGTTGTATATTTGCAGCATTCAGCTCATTGGCATTTTATAGTTACTGGATACAGTGATTTAGTTAACAGCAAAATACTGAAAATCTAGAAATTTGGAACAAAAACAGAAAATACTGAAAAAGCTCATCAGATCTGGTAGCATCTTTGGAGAGAGAAACAGAGTTAATGTTTCAAGTGAAATATGAGTCTTCACAACACTGATATAAGTATTCAACTTACTGCTATCTTTATTTAAGAAGATAAAATCAAATATTTAAAATTAATTGTGCATAACATGGCAATAAATTAGAGTAATTGTGGCCCCAATGAAACTTATTAAGCTATTGTGTCCATGCAGAGCAATCCAGTCAGTACTAGTCCCTTGCTGTTTCTCTGCTACATTGCTAACGTAATTCTCTCAACAGCACACCCAATTTCAAAGCTTCTTCCTCACATCCCATCCTTGGCCAAAAGTATCAAAAGTCCTACTCTCCTCACTGGTTTGAGTCGTGACTACAAAACGCCCTTTTACTGTTTCTCAGTTTAGTAATGCACAGAGAACTATGAGATGTTAGTAATGCCACATGGTCAAGCTGGAAGGATTTAATAGGATAGACATTAAGGACCACCATGATTATCACAGCCATCCATCCTGCTGTGTAGGCAGCACTGTTCAATGGGCACTCTCCTGGTGAATCATAGTGGCTGCCTCAGACACTGCTTCTGGCTGATTCATTGTTATATAAAGTGCTCTTTGAAGATGTCTAGGAATAAGTTTCTTTTATGAGCCCAATCCACCTTACATTGTCTACACGTTTCCCCTTTGCTGTCTGTGCTCATGTTCCTGTTATGCTATAGCTCAAGATTTCAGACTCCAGGATTAGAAGCAGCTAGGAAAACATAGCATTTATCTTGATGGCAAGAATTCTGAAGAAGAGTCGCTGCACTTGAAACATTAACCCTGTTTTCTCCTCACAGACACTGCCTAACCTGCTGAGTTTTTCTAACAATTTCTGTTTTTGTTTGTTCCTGATCTCCAGTATCTGCAGTTCTTTTTTTTATCTATGAGAAAAGGATGTGACTGAGATTCAGTTACCTGCTGCTTTCAAAAGATTAAATACAAAGGAGGCAGAATCAGAAAGAGTTTTAGAAAGTGTTTAGTTGATCACCTTTAATCTTGTATTAAGAGAATGGTGCCAAACTGCCTACTCAGAAATTGAATCAGAATCAATATCTGAGTATTATTATTTCAAAAGACAATAATAAGCAAAGATCATAACAAAGGCCAGCTGATGAAGAAATGGCAGAAATTCAACAATCATAGAATCACAGAATCCCTACAGTGTGGAAGCAGGCCATTCGGCCCATCGAGTCCACACCAACCCTCCTAACAGCATCCCACCCAAACCAACCTCTCCTACCCTACCACCCTGCATTTCCCATGAGTAATCCAACTAACCTGCTCATCCCTGGACACTACGAGAAATTCAGCATGGCCAATCTATGTTCCCTGCATATCATTGGACTATCTGGGTATCGTGACATAGCTTTATGAGTGGCTCTTGAAATTTCAATGGCAGGTCAAATGTTACTTGGAAAATGCAGGCTAAAACACTAAAGCATTTCTATTGGCTAGGATTACATAAAAATGAGTTTAAATATTCTAGACACAATGTACACATTCAAGAGTGAGGAAACCCCAACCATCAATAAGCCTGTGCCTTCAATATCCAGCAAGAGATTTTAAAGAACTGTTTAGCAGAGTCTTATACATTGTGTACGGCCCTAACGAAACCCAAAAGTTGGGATCAGTCTCTTTTTGCAACGATCTATTTTTCAATGACATTCCCCGAGGCAGTGCCTCTACCAAAGCTACAGCAAAAATGGTAGTGGAAAGGTTAATCCAAAGTTTCAAGAAAGATGCAAAGATATGGATTTCCAAGAAATACAATGAGATCAGTGTTCAAATTTTATGTCATAAATATTCAAAGAAATAATTAACAATTGGGGCAGAAAATGATTTCCATCTTTTAGTTATCATTCACAACCTGAAGGAGCTTCAGGAAGTTGGCTTCAAAACTTTGAAGGTCATGTTCAAAGTTTACTGTAGAATGTTTTGAAGTGAGTTAGTTGATTACAGTGGAAATCTAAAAGCACACCAATTAGTTTAGAATATGTAGTTATGGACACTTTTTTTTAGCATGATGAGCAATGTAGCTGAAAATATATTCTATTCCTAGAGATCCTAGTTAAGAATGTAAATTGTAATAGAGATGGTAGATGGGTGCAGCTGAGTCCTTAAAGAATCTAACCTGAGCAAACAGGTGATATCTGAACTGAGCATATACTTGAATAAATCTCTGAATAAATTGTTGAATCTAAGACATAAAGTGGCTATATTTAAACAACACAATAATTTGACATTGTGAGCAGGATTTTTGTAATATCAGTTGTCTCAATGTACTAACATCAGAGGAAGGATGAGCATGTTTGTTTCACTATCCATTAGATTTTGGGTCAGCATTTGAAATGGCAACTAATGGGGCAATTTGAATAGCTGAATCAGAGGACAAGACTGTTTGTGCAGTAAAATAAATCAAATCAAAATCAAAGAAATATGAAGGCTGGAAATCCAAAGCAAAAATACAAAATGCTGGAGAAACTCAGCCAGTCGGTTTCTCTCTCTACAGATGCTGACAGACCTTCTCCAACACTTTCTCTTATTTTCTTTACAGTGATTTGAGACAGCATGATACCACATGGGTATAAAAGGGGTAACTGTTCTTAGGGAAAATGAAGTGTGTTGACAAACAGCTGACGGTAAAATGGGAGGGAATCCTGTCCTTACCTGGTGAGGTAAACATGGGACAGATCATCAGGCTATAAATGTAACATCAGACATGGCAGACAGAAACTTAGGCTGGGGACCTGAAAGGTCACTCAATTAATTCTTGAAAATTTAAATTAAAGTTCCTGAATAAAATAATTAAGGAGGGCTGTGAACTGTCAGGGGTTCCAGGTAAGCATAAGAAATGAGATAAATGGACAAAAGTGAAAGAGGAGAAAGGAAGTAATTCTGTGTAAAAGTCAGTGGTAGAAAGACTGACCCAGGAAAAGAACAATTGCAGTAGCTTGGGCAATGAGAGAATCACATAGGCAAGCAGACCACTCTGTGTGTGAGCTTAGGATGTTGGAATTTAACAGGAAACTGGACAGGCCATAGCTTTTAAGATGACAAAAAGCAAGCTCCCCTTTCAGTAGACGACACTCCAGCTACTGTGTGTGGCCACAGAGAAAAACAATTTGTTCTTTTCACTCCCACTTAGCTATGAGTAAAGTTAAAACAATAAATGAAATTGGGAGTTAAAATAATTATCAGAAAGTTTAAAGCACCACAGTAATTTAGAATTATTAAAAACAAATGAGAGGGAAAAATGCTTATGTGCAAGTCTTGGCTGCGCATGTGAAACTATCCTATGCCTACCAGTTGGTGCCAATAGATATTCATTAATGCTCTGTAGTCTGTCGTGTATATTTTAAAATTGTTGGTGTTTAATTGTGTGAAGCATCCCTTTAAAAAGTGGAGTAAATTGGCCCAAGAATAAACCATGATAAAAATCATGTTTTAGTTGTTCAAAACTCATTGTTTGATTTAATACGAATGGAAATCCTAAGGAGTATCCCTCTAGAAATGGGGTGTAATAGGATTTGACACTTAAAATATGCAGAAAATTATGTTGTCTGTCACTGAAAACTTGAAGATTTTTTCTTTCCCTTGTGGTTCTAAGAGGCTGTTAGCTGTTGTAATAACATTATAGCAACATTATAGCAAGTGAGTGTTGCAGATAATGCGTGTAGACGCTTCCAGGCTTCCTTTAGATTTAGCTAAGGTTTTTGTTTGTAATTAACCTTATTGTATTTCAGAAACTTGAAGAAAAGACAACAAGCAATGCAACTTATAAAAAGTAAATACATATTTTTAATGGAACAAACCTGGTACCATGGTTATTGGCCAGAATTAAATTCCAGGGCATTCTGATAAACATCTGGCTGCAAAGTTCATTCACATTTAGAACAATATTTAATCATAATTGTGAAAATTGGGATGTTTGAAATGATCATCAGGAACACACACAAAGCTCATGGACTGGACCAAGCTGCATCTTAGGTTTGTTTGCTTCATCTCTTAGTATTCACTCACTTTCAGCCTATCTGGACACTCACACCACACTGTCTTGTCTGGCTGTGCCTTTTTTGCACCTTGTCCCTCAGCCATAGGTGAAAATACCAGACAATAGTAGCTTATTATTTAGTGCAGACACAAAACCAGGAAGCTTGTCATGGTTGTCACCAACCTCAATCAAGTCAAGAGAGATAGTCTGGTCAGGGATCCTGGCTTATTAAGCCAAGGGAAGCCTCCAATACCAGTCCAGTAGCTTGAAAATAGTCAGTCACTCCATGGGGCTATCAGGTCAAGATACTTTCTGCTTAAAGGGTTGAGAGCCTTATGTCAAGCAGCCCACCACTATCTTGACTTTTTTTTTGTCCTATTAGAGTTATACTGTCAAAAGTTATACAACATGGAAACAGACCCTTTAGTCCAACTCGTCCATACCAACTAAATATCTGAAACCCATCTAGTCCCATTTGCCAAATTCATATACCCAACCAGATGCCTTTTAACTGTAACTGCAACTGCCTCCACCACCTCCTCTGGCAGCTCATTCCATACAGGCACCACCGTCTGAGGAAGTTGCCCCTCAGGTCGTTTTTAAACCTTTCTACCCTTACCTTAAACCTATGCCCTCTAGTTTTGGACTCCTCTAAACTGGTAAAAAAAAACCTTGGCTATTCACCCTTTATAAACCTCACCCCTCATGTGGGCTGTTTTGCTTCTGAACTGAGAGAGAGGCAGGTAATAAAGGAGATGAAAGTCGGGGTGGCACAGCTGTTATTTATGGTGCAGGTGGGGAGGTGTCCTGAGCAAGTTAGTAGGCATGCAGGGTTAGTGGTTTCAGTGGTAAGTGAAAATGAGTGGGGATGACGTTGCAGGCAATAATGAAAGTGGTACAGCATGAGCCTTGGTGGGTGGTGGGTGCAATGTGTGAATGTAAAGTATTGGAGAGAAGATGGTAGCTCTTAGACTAGTGAAGTGGAGAAGGTCATTGATGTTCTTTCTACAATTCTGTGCATTCCTCCAGACAGCTGAGATTACACTGGCCAAATGGTAACTTACTCCAGGTTGGCATGGTTGAGTGCCATGGCCTACACGGCTGGTCCTGGTGGGAAACTGCATGTCCAGGTTAAAAAGAGGCATACTGTTACATCCCAGATATCCCAAGTGGTAGAATGATGAAAGAAGCAGGTGAGATGGACACCATAGGGACGGATTTGTAAAGATTTGGTGAGAGACTTTGCTGGGGCTTACGGCCTGTGTCTATGTGAGTTCCTACTGGGTACTCTGGTTTCTTCCCACAATCCAAAGATGTGCAAGCTTGATGGATTGGCCATGCTAAATTGTACTGCAGTGTCTAGGTTTGTGCAGTGTAGGGTTAGCTATGGTAAATGTAGGGTTACAGGGATAGGATCTGGGTGGGTTGCTCTTTGGAGAGTTGTTGCAGACTCGATGGGCCAAATAGCCCCTATCTACACTGCACGATTCTATGATTCAGAATTAGAATAACTTTTTTCAATTTATGACAAATGATGGTTAGTGAAAAAGTAACTTTAGAACATAAGTATGCAATTGATTGAACACTGGATAACTTCTTTCCTACTGTCACTTTTTGTCAATTTTAATACATTCATATTTAGGCAACCAATTATATCTCATATTGGCAATTCAATAAACAAGTGGTTATTTGAATTATTTATACCTTACAGAAGTGATAGTTCAGAAATGTGATACCTTTGAAAGTTGTGTAACTTCTGATGGGTGTAAACCTTGTGCAGACCTCGTCCATCATAACAAAGAAAATGATGCAGAAAATGATACATTTAACTAATACAAAGTTATCTCACCCTCCATACATGACATGATTTAAAGATGATGTACCAATTTTTATTTCATTCTAGATTTTCATTTGCATATAAAGATCGCTTCCTATTTTACAACTACCACCAAGCCATGTTGCTTTATGAAGGAGAACTGTCAATTTTAAATGTCATCAAAAGTACTCTCATCTAAATACAATGTCAAGATTAAATAATTGATCAATTCACTTTTGAAGATTATTAAGAAAATAATCCATAGCAATTGTGAAGCATAATGAATTCATATTGTAGAACCTCGTACAGATACCTCAAAGTCTTTAAAAGAAACATTAAGGGATGCTGGCTAGGCCAGTACTTATTGTCCATCCTTAGTTGCTCTTGAAAAGGTGGTGGTAAGCTCATAAATGAATGGTTTAAGTGTTTCTATGTTAATTTATTGTATAATAACACAGCATGAGCTTAAACACATACCTGAAAGGATACGAAAATCCTATCTCAATGTTCAGGTTACTTTCTGACTTGTTCACACAGTCCACACTGACTTTCAGTGCTCCAGAGTAGCCACCACATGTTGCAAATGCAAAGATTGCAAAAATCTGGAAGGAGAAAATATATTTAAACTTTCTGACATAACTTTGAATTTGAAAACTTAAATGTCTAGAACATCACCTTCTATGACAAGGTCGAATAGAGAATTTAATTTGTAAAATAATACATTTGTAACATGGCTCATTTAGAAAATATTTGTCTGTAATCAGAACAGATTGATCGGTTCATTCATGATTGGTCATTCATGATCGGTCATTTATGAATTGCAAGGCTTGGGGGCTGAAGACAAGTATCCAAACTGCATACGTCTTGCTCAAAATAATGTAAATTCAGTTATCAAATCATTTTAAAAACATAGTTTCTTTCCCAGAATGAAACATTTACAGTTACAATATACGTAAACCAAAGGTTCAGTCTGTGAAAATGTTTTTGTTCATCCTCTATCAAAATTCGAATGTGAATCACAAAGCGCACACATTAAATCTCAGGGGCTAACGTGCAGCACATCGAAATGAATTCAAAACTGGAAACAAACAAATAGAGACAAGTAAATAGTAATTCAAAACACATTTTGATTCAACAATATAGTCAGAAAATGATAATGCTAAAAAATTAAATGAAGGACAAAATGACCAATCTAATTTGTAGTTCCACTTTCTTCCTTCCATACCTATTTAAGTAATTTGTTTTAGAAATAATTTGCCATGTCATGTTCCATTGACGAAGCGATTGATTTTAATAGTTTGCATATGATGTTGACCATCAAGGCAAGTTGTTTCACAAGACAGAAGGCTACCGACTGTGCGCACTGCTCGGGAAAATATAAACTGAAAACTATGTCACCTGATTACTGTCTGAAATTTTAAAACATAGACACTATTTGAGAAACATTGCATATGGCAAACTGAATGGATATGATAAAATAATAAGTAAAGAATAGATTAACTACAGTGTAGATTTTATTCAAACTCTCTCGTCTTGGGCTCATCACATAAAGGTATTTATGGCATCAGACTACCATTTCTCACAATCAGAATTTTTATGTGTATATTGTACATTAAAAAAATTAACAACATCATTTAATCCTAAAATGGAGTGCTGGAACTCAGATGGGATGCCGAATATGAAAAGGCAGATTGAAAAGGCAGGATAACTCCACGTCAGTCCTCAGCAAAAGACTCACCTTCATCCCACTCCGTCCACGCATCAATGAATTTAATACACGACGTGACATCGAACAATTCTTCCGTCGCCTCCGCCTCTGAGCTTACTTTCACAATCAGGATTCCCGCCCACCTTCCGAGGACCCCTTCACCCACTTCCAACACACTGCATCCACCTGGACACCCCGCGCTGGCCTATTACCTGCCCTCGACCTCTTCATTTCCAACTGCCGCCAAGACATTAACCGCCTCAACCTGTCTACCTCCCTCCCCCACTCCAACCTCTCACCCTCACAACGCGCAGCCCTCCAATCCCAACCTCACCATCAAGCCAGCGGATAAAGGGGGTGCAGTGGTAGTCTGGCGCACTGATCTCTACACCGCTGAAGCCAAACGTCAACTCTTCCTACTGCCCCCTCGACCATGACCCCACCCCCCATCACCAAACCATCATCTCCCAGACCATACAGAACCTCATCACCTCAGGAGATCTCCCACCCACAGCTTCCAACCTCATAGTCCGGGAACCCCACACTGCCCGGTTCTACCTCCTTCCCCAGATCCACAAGCCTGACCACCCTGGCCGACCCATTGTCTCAGCATGCTCCTGCCCCACTGAACTCATCTCTACCTACTTCGACACTGTCCTATCTCCCCTAGTCCAGGAACTCCCCACATACGTTCGAGACACCACCCACCCCCTCCACCTCCTCCAAGACTTCCGTTTCCCTGGCCCCCAACGCCTCATCTTCACCATGGATATCCAATCCCTCTACACCTCCATCCGCCATGACCAGGGCCTCCAAGACCTCTGTTTTTTCCTCTCCAGATGTCCCCAACAGTACCCTTCCACCGACACTCTCATTTGTTTGGCCGAACTGGTCCTCACCCTTTACAATTTCTCCTTCGAATCCTCCCACTTCCTCCAGACTAAAGGGGTAGCCATGGGCACACGTATGGGCCCCAGCTATGCCTGTCTCTTTGTTGGCTATGTAGAGCTGTTGATCTTCCATAATTACACCGGCACCACTCCCCACTTCTTCCTCCGCTACATTGATGACTGCATTGGCGTCACCTCTTGCTCCCGCGAGGAGGTTGAGCAATTCATCAACTTCACCAACACATTCCACCCTGACCTTAAATTTACTTGGATCATCTCTGATACCTCCCTCCCCTTCCTGGACCTCTCCATCTCCATTAATGACGACCGACTTGACACTGATATTTTTTACAAACCCACCGACTCCCACAGCTACCTGGATTACACCTCTTCCCACCCTACCTCTTGCAAACATGCCATCCTGTATTCCCAATTCCTCCGCCTCCGTCGGATCTGCTCCCAGGAGGACCAGTTCCACCACAGAACACACCAGATGGCCTCCTTCTTTAGAGACCGCAATTTCCCTTCCCACGTGGTTAAAGATACCCTCCAACGCATCTCGTCTACATCCCGCACCTCCGCCCTCAGACCCCACCCCTCCAACTGTAACAAGGACAGAACGCCCCTGGTGCTCACCTTACACCCTACCAACCTTCGCATAAACCAATCATCCGCTGACATTTCTGCCACCTCCAAACAGACCCCACCATCAGGGATATATTTCCCTCCCCACCCCTTTCCGCCTTCCGCAAAGACCGTTCCCTCCGTGACTACCTGGTCAGGTCCACGCCCCCCTACAACCCACCCTCCAATCCTGGCACTTTACCCTGCCACTGCAGGAACTGTTAAACCTGCGCCCACACCTCCTCCCTCACCTTTATCCAAGGCCCTAAAGGAGCCTTCCACATCCATCAAAGTTTTACTTGCACATCCACTAATATCATGTATTGTATCCGTTGCTCCCGATGCGGTCTCCTCTACATTGGGGAGACTGGGCGCCTCCTAGCAGAGCACTTTAGGGAACATCTCTGGGACACCCGCACCAATCAACCACACCGCCCCGTGGCCCAACATTTCAACTCCCCCTCCCACTCTGCCAAGGACATGGAGGTCCTGGGCCTCCTTCACCACCGCTCCCTCACCACCAGACGCCTGGAGGAAGAACGCCTCATCTTCCGCCTCGGAACACTTCAACCCCAGGGCATCAATGTGGACTTCAACAGTTTCCTCATTTCCCCTTCCCCCACCTCACTCTAGTTCTAAACTTCCAGCTCAGCACTATCCCCATGACTTGTCCGGACTTGTCCTGCCTATCTCCTTTTCCACCTATCCACTCCACCCTCTCCTCCTTGACCTATCACCTTCATCCCCTCCCCCACTCACCCATTGTACTCTATGCTACTTTCTCCCCACCCCCACCCTCCTCTAGCTTATCTCTCCACGCTTCAGGCTTCACTGCCTTTATTCCTGATGAAGGGCTTTTGCCCAAAACGTCGATTTCGAAGCTACTTGGATGCTGCCTGAACTGCTGTGCTCTTCCAGCACCATTAATCCAGAATCTGGTTTCCAGCATCTGCAGTCATTGTTTTTACTTCGTTGATTTTAACTCCACACTGTCAGACCATAGTTCAAGGAGTCAAATTCATTTTAGAAGAATTATAATTACAAGAATCAAGAACCATAGAATACAATGCTTGATTTAGGCAATATTTTAAACTACCCTGAAAACAATGAAAAGTCCCAAATTGTTGAGTGAACTGAGTTTCTGGCAAATATAATGAGTGATATAATTACCTTATGTTGTTCTCACTTACATGGAAAGCAGCAGGTGAAAAGCATTGAAACACTTAGCAAGTCAGAACTTCAATATCCTAAATGAAAGAAACATTTCCCCCCAAGGCACACGACAATGTTTTTAATGAATTCAAGTTCAGTAAGCCATTCTTGTGGGTTTTAGTTGCTTTTGCTACTTGCTTTGCATTCCAAATAGTTTAACTTTGAGAACAACATCTTTGTATCTGGTAGGTGTCATAATGTCATAGGCCTTTGGCCTATCGATTCTGTGCCAGCCCATTCACACAAATTCCATTTCCCAAGGTACTTGGCCCCTACACTTGAATGTTATGCTCATCCACACACCTTTTAAAGGTTGTAAGATTTTCCACCTCAACTACCCTCCAGGACAGTGCATTCCAGATTCCCACTACCCTCTGGGTGAAAACATTTGTCCTCAAATCCCCTCTGATTCTCCTTCCCCTCAACTTAAAATTATACCCCCCAGTATTGACCCTTCAATTAAGGGGAATAGCTGCTTCTTATCCACCCTGTCCATGATACTCATAAATCTTATACGCCTCTATAAGGTCCTCCCTCAACCGTCTCTGCTCTAAAGAAAGCAACTGAACCTACCAGCCTAGTGAAAAAGTTCCAACTCGGGTAACATCCTGCTGAATCTCTTCTGTACCCTTCCAGTGCAATCACATCCTTTCTAAATTGTGGTGACCAGAACTGCACACAATACTTCAGCATGGCCTCACCAAAATTTTGTACAGCTTCAACGTAACCACCCTGTTCTATGTCTATGTCATGAATGATGAAGGCAAGTGCCCCATATGGCTCCTTAAACCACCTGTTAGCCTGTCCTTATGGGATCTCTGGACAAATATCCCTCTGTTCTTCTGAGCTTTATAGTGTCCTATCATTCATTGAGCACTCCCTTGTTATTTACTTCTTCCAAAGTGCATCAGCTCTTGACATTCCATCTGCCACTGATCTGATCAACACATTTTGTGTCTTAAAACCTTCCTCCTCACTCTCAACCATCTGGTCAATGTGCGTCAACCACAAACACACTCTCCATCACTTCTACATTGTCATCAATATGATTTATATGTACGTAAACAATAAGGGATCCAGTACTGATTCTTGTAGTATGCCACTGACCTCTAGTCAAACAGCCTTCTAACACCACCTTCTGTCTCTTACCACTAAACCAATTCTGTTAATTTGTTACAATTACACTGCCTGTAGGTTTCATTAAGCAGTTCAAAGATATTTATGGGATTTGTCTGGGATACCTGCTAGCCCAGAAAGAAATATAACGATTGTTAGAAAGCATTTACACCTTGATCTAAAAATCAATCATTGTTGTGTCTATTTGTTAGGTGTTAAATAGCTGCTCAAGAGCTAACATGGTTGTTCATATATTAGAGGAAGTGATATATGTGATCACACTGCTCCATTGCTGCTCAGGATGAACACTGGAAATGTTAAAGGCTGATTAAAATAGCTAACTGTAAATAACAAATTCTTGATGCAGCGTCCTTTTGTGACACTGGACTGCCCATTCCCCAAACATACCACATAAGAAACTTCCACAGGAACCTATGTCACGAATCGACAGGATCATAGGAGTGGGGATCAAGTAATCAGCCTCTCAAGTTAGACAGTTAATTAGACCATGACTGATCTGTACCTTAACTCAACTTATCTGCCTTGGTTCAACAACTCTTAAAGCACTTTCCAAACCAAAATCTATTGATCCACATTTTGAAATGTTCAATTCATCGAGCGCCAACAGTTTTTTGAGTGAGCAATTCCAAATTCACAGTATACTTTCACTAATTACTTCTTCAACAGTTCGAATTTCAAAGTGACACTCATTTATTCCAGAATACATCACCAGAGAAAATAGTTCCCCTCAATCTCAAACAGTTAGTCTTGTGATTAAATTAAGCACCTAAACTATATTATTTCCTCTTATTCTGTACTTGGTGAAAGTACAAATTAACCCTCTATACTCCTGTACTGTTGTGGTGAATTTGTGTTACAACCCTTGCAAGGTCTTCCTGTAGTGTGGTACCCAAAACTGAAAGCAGTACTCCACTTGGAGTAAATAATTGGCATTTCCATTCAATTGCAATGTCTATTTCAGCAAAATGTGCCCAAAATCAATACAACAGATACAAAAGATCATATGATTAAGTAGACTGGGACTATACTCATTGGAATTTAGAAGAACGAGGGGGGATCTTATGGAAGAACGAAATGAGATAGAAGCAGGGAGGTTGTTTCCATTGATGGATGAAACTAAAACTAGAGGGCATTGTCTGAAAATAAGGGGGAGCAGATTTAGGACCATGGTGAGGAAAAACTTATTTACCCAAAGGGCTGTGAATCTGTGGAATTCCCTGCCCGCTGAAGCAGTTGAGGCTACCTTGTTGAATGATTTTAAGGCAAAAATGAATGAATTTTTAAACAGTCAAGGAATTAAAAGTTATGTGAGTAGGTGAGTAAGTGGAATTGAGTCCACAAAAAGATCAGCCATGACCTTATTGAATAGTGTAGTGGATTCAAAGGGCCAGATGGCCTACTCCTGCTCCAATTTTTTATGTTCTTATACTTTTATGTGCAAATCCTATTCAGATCAATTCAAATTCTAATAATGCTTTTGTTCATTTTAAAAGCATCTTGTTGGAAGGATATCCTACCCACCAATAGTGAATTAAGCATCATTTGGAGTTTCTGCTATTTTCTTAAATTTTTGTGGGGGCAAAGTATCACTTGGAAGACGAGCATTTATGTGCCAGAACATCCAGATGCCTTTCTCTCCATTTATATAATTTACTGTTTACCTATTCTTCCTACCAAGGTGGAATAGTTCCATCGCCAAATGTTTGCCAATTATTTAATCTGTTTATACTTCTTTCTTGAATAGGAGAATTGCATTCACCTGTTTCTGGTCTGGTAGGACCTTTCCAGAATTTACAGAATTAAAATTAAAACGCATGCATCTACTATTTCAGCTGCTCCTTCTTTTAAGAACTTGATTGAAGTCCATCAGGACCTGGGGACTTGTCAGGTTTTAATTACAATAACTTTCTCAGTACCTTTTCCTTGGTGAGTATAAATATATTATTTATATCCTCTGCAGTGAAGATAGATGCAAAATATCCATTCAATTCATCTGCCATTTCCTTATTTTCCAATGTTAATTCTATAGACATGCACACAGGACCAATTCTTGTTTTATATTTTCCTTTCATTTTTAAATGCCTGCAGAAAAATTATTCTCATATTATTTTATCTCAAGAAACTCATTATCTGTTTTATATTTTGACCAGCTTTTTCCCTCCTCATTAATATTTTAGTCATTCCTTGCTGTTCTTTACATTCGATCCAACTTTCAGACTTGCCAGTCGACTTTTATTTTCAATTTGATGCATTTTGAACTTATTTAATCAGCTGCAAATGGTGGGTCCTTTTATTGGATTCTTTCTTTCTCATGGGAATATACTTCTGTTAAGTATTCTGAAACATTTCCTTAAATATTTGCAATTCCTTACTGCCCTAAGCCATAATCCAATTTTAAGAATACAAGAATTGGATGAGAAGAAATTTCCTCACCCAGAGAATGGTGAGCATGTGGAATGCTCTGCCGCAGAAAGTAGTTGAACCCAAAAAAATCCAATGTTTTTAAGAAGGAATTAGATATAGTTCTTAAGTCTCAAGAATCAAGGGGTATGGAGGGTAAGCAAGAACAGGGTATTGAGCTGGACCGTGTTGTATGGTGGAGCAGGCTCACAAGGGCCAAATGGCCTACTCCTGCTTCTATTTTCTGTATTTCTTATTTCTCATTTCACTTTTGCTATCTCTGTCCTCACCCTCATAACTGCCTTTAAGTTTAAAATATTAATCTTAGATACACTTATCTCTTCCTTAACTGAAAATGATATTCAGTCATGTGACCACTGCCACTAATAAATCAAACTGTACCAAATGATCATTCTCAAATATATAGAGCTATTTTTAAAGCTTTTTAAAAAGCAAACACTTTAAAGCCTTAATAAATTTTAGTGCATTGCAGATTATGGATTATTAATCTTCAAATAAGTCTGAATGCAAACACAGGGAAAAAACACATTTCAAATGGATGCAATACTGGGAGCAATATGAGTCAGACATGGTGATTGCAATCAAAGTGAACTCTACCCACTGAATTTCATCTCTTTTTTCCAATAATACTGAGAGAAAAACACATTGTGTTAGACCCTTTAAGTTTGAGAGGTCACTGAGAGTCTGTCTGAAGACTAACAACTGCATCCCTTTCTTCTTGGATATGACCTGATGAGAAAGCATTAGGCTTTGCTCACATTCCAGATACAGTCAACAAAGTAGACATTATTCTGATGTTATAATGAACTAAAGACCAGCCTAATGATTTTACTTCCAAATAGAAATGCCAAAGAAAGCCCTGAGCAGTAGTTTTCAAAGAATGATTATTCTAAGAGTATGCAAAAAGAAAAAAAGTCAGAAATGCCTATGGTAAATGTTTTACAAAGTGATTATATCTGTCATCTTTGACAACATAATATGCCTTAAGCATATACTTTCTCATGCTATCAAAAAGCTCATGTTCAGATACACTGGGCTATATTTTTTGTCCATTAACTATGAATGGATGACAACTTGTAGCCATCAATCGAATTATGATTGGAAAGCCATCCTCAGAATGGCCTCTGTCATGAAATTAAAATGTTCTAATTATCTTACCAATGATTGATCAATCCTAATTTTCACTTCATTGTTCTTTTATATGACATTTTTATTGTAAAAGTTGATTTGTACTTCTTACATTACTCATATTAATTAGTTGTTTTTCATTGCTTATGCAATAGTTGTCTCATGACATTTTAAAATATTTCCATTATATCTTTATTTACCCATTGCCCCAGCTTTATCTCTTCCAAGAAAAATAATACCAGCTGTCACCTTTAATAAAAAGGATTTTACCAAGGCACTAACAGACACAAAAGAAATAGGTGTTGATCCATGAAGGGGCAGAAGAGGTGACTGACTAAATCAGAAACTTCTCTGTAATTGTTATCGATATCAGTTCTGTGATAGAAGCCTAATGCTGTGGACAGAACAGGTTTGATTGCTGGTTTGGTTTCGCTTGAAATGGGTGATCAGATGGAATACTTCATCCAGTAGCCTAACTAAAAATCTGAACGTCACAAAACCAGAGCTTCCTGTGCCACTCACATTGAGTGGCACAGATAGTTATATTACTGCATCTATCAGTAATTTCTATTCCTAACTTCAAGTACCCATGAAAGTGGTTATCTTCCTTCACTCCCAATGGGAAACTGTTAGCCTTTGCTTTAAAAACTCAGAAATATTGACCCAAGAAGTTAAAAGCTTGCCACAACTAGCACTGGAAATGAATTCCTGAATAGAGACAGAGACAATCAAACTGATGTGTGTTCCTTATTTGATTCACACTGACATGGTGCCATAATCACTACCTATTAAAAGTTCGTCAAATGGGGGTTGGACAATTGGGTTGCCAGTGACACCGTTCAAAAGCACTCTGCAGCTCTTAAAGGAGAAGGGTGATTTGTTTTTACGTAATAGAATCAATGACATAAAACATAAAAATCAGTAAAGTTCCTGTTCATATTCATAGATCCTTCCTATTCATATGTCCATCCAGATGTCTTTTAAATGCTGTAGTCATACCAGCCTCCACCATTTCCTCTGATAGCTCATTCCATACACCCACTACACTGTGTGAAAAAGTTGCCTTTTATATCATTCCTGTCTCACCCGAAACCTATGCTCCCTAGTTCTGGACTCCCTCATCCCAGGGAAAGGACTTTGTCTATTTATCCTATTCATGATTTGGAGATGCCGGTGTTGGACTGGGATGTACACAGTTACAAATCACACAACACCAGGTTATAGTCCAACAGGTTTAATTGGAAGCATTAGTTTTCGGAGCTACTCCACAACCACCTGATGAAGGTGCAGCACTCCGAAAGCTAGTGCTTCCAATTAAACCTATTGGACCATAACCTGGTATTGTGTAATTTTTAACTTTATCCTATTCATGCCCCTCATGATTTCATAAACCTCTATAAGGTAACCCCTCAACCTCCGACGCTCCAGTAAAAACAGTCCTGATTCTGAGATGCTGCACTGGAGGATTTGGTGGAGGAGTTGATCAGAAAAAAGAGGTGATGCTGATAAAGGCAACCAAATGATCTCATGGTAAGTTGACTGAAACCAGTGGGCAGAGTTATTTGAACAGGTCATTGAGAGAAGCATTGTTACAATGCTAGAAGAAGTTCAGTGACATGATTAATCACACCTTTAGAGTCATACAGCACGGAAACAGAACTTTCGGTCCAACTTGTTCACGCCGACCAGATATCCCAATCCAATTCAGTCCACCTGCCAGCACCCGGCCCATATCCCTCCAAACTCTTCTTATTCATATACCCATCCAGATGCCTTTTAAATGTTGAGCCTCTTAATGTGGTTACATGTCCTAACTCTGCTCACAAAAATATTAGGTAGATATTAGGGTAGAAAAGAGGTATGTTTTCTGGAGTTCTTTCAAGCAAAAAACAGTGATGAAAGACTTGAGGAGATAATTACATAGTTTAGGGCCTTGGAAACTTCAAGTGTGGGTAAGTAAAATCTGGATGTGCAAGAGGCCAGATTTGGAGATATCCCTGGGAGATTCCTTCTGCTATCTCTCTTACTGTCTCCTTAGCTCCTCACCACCAAGTCCAAGAACTCATCGGTTTCTCCCTTCCCTATTTCCAGAAATCTCCTCCAATCACAGCAGCATACTTCATTGAACCTCCTTCTGCTCCTAGTGACATATTATGCTCCTGCACAATATTCCTTTCACATTCCCATACCTTTTATATCTTTCATGTACCATTACAACTATTTGAACACAGCTTCAATTTTTTTATAAGACCACAGTCTCTCGGTTCACTTCTTCTTGCAAGACAAGTTGGCATACACTATCAGACAACACATACAGACAGGACAGCAGATCTAATTATTATTCCATTACAAGAGGCAGCAATGAAAAGTTTCCCCTTCAGTACATCAGTAACACTGTAATTGTTGAAGCCTAAGACACCCCCTCTAAGATCTTTGCGACACAATCCTCTTTTTCATTTTACACCGA
The DNA here is from genome assembly GCF_047496795.1 of Chiloscyllium punctatum. Lineage (NCBI taxonomy): Eukaryota > Metazoa > Chordata > Chondrichthyes > Orectolobiformes > Hemiscylliidae > Chiloscyllium > Chiloscyllium punctatum. The sequence goes on along the minus strand of NC_092750.1, from coordinate 41,974,115 downwards.
TATTTCTCTCTCATACACTATGCAAGACAAAGTTGGGCTGCTTTGAGTCTCTGCACATCCATTTTGATAATCCCTAACACTAATAGCAAATATTTTGGCTTCTCTGCCCTTCCAGATTCATCATGACTAAAGGATCCAGATAGACAGAGTCATAGAGTCATAGAGATGCACAGCACAAAAATAGATTCATCGGTCCAATTCATCCACGCTGACCAGATATCCTGACTAATCTAGTCCCTTTTCCCAGCACTTGGCCCATATCTCTTTAAACCCTTCCTATTCATATACCCTTCCAGATGCCTTTTAAATGCTCCACCAGCCTTCACCACTTCTTCTGATAGCTCATTCCATACACGCACTACCCTCTGTGTGAAAAAGTTGCCTTTTATATTTTTCCCCTCTCACCCAAAACCTATGCTGTCTAGGTCTGGACTCCCCCACCCCAGGGAAAAGACATGCCCCTCATGATTTTATAAATCTCTATAAGGTCACCCCTCAGCCTCCAACGCTCCAGGGAAAACAACCCCATGCTATTTAGCCTTCTCCTATAGCTCAGATCCTCCAACCCTGGCAACATCCTTGTAAAACTTTTCTGAACCCTTTCAAGGTTCACAACATCCTTCCGAAGGAAGGAGACTAGAATTGCATGCAATATTCCAAAAGTAGCCTAACCAATGTGCTGTACAGCCGCAACATGACCTCCCAACCACTATACTCAATACTCTGACCAATAAAGGAAAGCATACCAAACGCCTTCTTCACTATCCTATCTACCTGTGACTCTACTTTCAAGGAACTATGAACCTGCACTCCAAGGTCACTTTGTTCAGCAAAACTCCCCAGGACCTTACCATTAAGTGTATAAGTCCTGCTCTGATTGGCTTTACCAAAATTCAGCACACTGCAATTATCTAAATTAAACTCCTTAGCCCACTGGCCCATCTGATCAAGATCCAGTTGTAATCTGAGGTAACCTTGCTGTCCACGACATCTCCAATTTTGCTGTCATCTGCAAACTTATTAACTTATACCTGATGTGTTCACATCCAAATCATTTTTGTAAAAGATGAAAAGCAGTGGACCAAGCACCGATCCTTGTGGCACACCACTGGTCACAAGCCTCCAGTCTGAAAAGCAATCCTCCACCACACACCCTGATGGGCACCTTCATGTGTGGCTGCATCAAGCTGTGCATATGCACACACCAAGTGTCACTACTTCCTGAGGTTTTACCTGTCCTCTGTGTTACAAACCATGGATCTGGCCTCATTGCCACAGAATGCTCCAAGTTGTTGGACTGTCCGATATCACTTCTTCCTCATGGAGAAATTTGTGAAGACAAGCATCTTTGACCACAAATCCATCAGGAAGGGGTCAGTATATAGCATCTTCAAGATCCTTGCTGGTCTTCCAGCACAAAGAGTTGGCCTTGACCAAGTGTTGCAGACTGGCACACTCCAAGGTGCAAGCCAAATGCTGAGGGTTGCACTAAAGCTTGGGGCAGCAGCTGCCAAGGAGCGGTGGAAAAAAAGCACCGTTTAAGGTCCTTCTGCCAAAGTACTACAGGAGTCTGTTCAGTGGTTGGACCCTCTGGATGCCTCAGATAAATACCTACAGATTCATTGGAATTTTTGAGAAAACCAAAGGACAATGCTTAATCTCTTCTCTGTAAGTCAAGATGGTATAGATATGAATAGTTTTATTAACTGTGTATTTGCATAAAGATTTCCTTCTTATAAGTAAAATATATTTTTGCAATTAAAAAAACTGACTCAGTTCATACTGAGGGACACACTGAAGCTTGGGACCACCAAGATGAAGTGGGGAAAGGCTACTCTCTCAGGCCATAACAAACCAAGGAGCTGTTAACTTGTGGCAAGTGACTTCTTTCAATAGTGTTTCCTATAATACTTGACTTTGATTATTTTGTATTGAACTAATGGATAACATATCAGTAAAATGCATTTTTGCATATAGAAATCAAGAAATTTTGATGTGGTTCTGTCATGGCCTTCCTGGTGAAGTGAGATACCAAGCATATTGCTCCTCAGTAAAATATAGATAGGATACTCTGTTTCTGTAGATTCACATAATGTAATGCCTCTTATCCTCTCCTCTTCTCACAGTAGTTGTAAGTCTACAATCTAACTTGCTGTTCCTCCTCTTCAGGATTCACAACCTCCAATAGCAAACTAAATAGCACAGTGTTGGTAGGCTACTTTTTGTTGACAGAGCTCAGAAGTTGTCTTATAGCTTTAAAGGGTCAGTGCCAAATACATTTGAAACTCAGTTGGGGTAGTCAATGCAACCACAAAATAGCTGATTAGAGACTGACCTGAACAGAACTGATAATCCCTTGAACTATCACTGAGTGCCCCACTTAATACAAGTGATTAATCTATTTGGTTTGTTTTTAGGGTATAAAATTAATTTCATGAAATCAGAGGCCATGCCTGTGGGGGGTCTTACTAGTATATCCGACTTTGGGGATAGAACTCATTTCCCCTTCCGGTGACCACAGGGAGGTTTTCTGTATTTAGGTAGTTTTATTACCCTGGTTTTTGACCAGTTATATAAAGGCAATTATGAGCAGCTTTGTTGTTGGGAAGATCTTCCGATATCTTGGTTGGGCAGGATGGCTCTGGTTAAGATGAATGTTCTTCCTCACTTATTATATCCTATGAGAATGCTCCCTTTGATGCTGCCAAGACAAACACTGCACAGGCTTTACAGATGGCTTGGATCTTTTATTTGGCATCATAGGCAGCCTCTTATTAAGCTGGATAAATTGCAGCTTCCGCAAGAGAAAGGGGGGGGGGGGGGTGCGTCTAGATTTTCCGCACTTTTGGAAGTACCAATTGAGTTCCTTGTTATCCTATGTAGCTGAATGGGCTTGTTACAATCTGTGATCAATTTGGCTAGACATTGAGACCTCCCAGAAAAATGACCCGTCATTAATTTGTTGCAAATGGACAAGATGAGAGCTGTTATGGATTACTGTAAAACCCGCTTGTCCTAAACATAGTTAAAGCACGGAGAATGATGCGGCAGGGCAAGGACAATTTACCAAAAAACTTGCCTTTTGACTCCCATTGTGGGAATATCGGGATTCCAGCCAGGTTCGATGGACTCTGACTTTAAGGTCTGTGAGTCCAGAGGAATCTGCTATTTGGGAGATCATGATGTCAGCTGATTCAGAAGTTCGAGCTACCTAGGAAGGATGTCTTTCATTACTTCCAGGTTAGAGACTTTGTACAAAAAGAGACTACATTGATGGTTAATCCCTACAAATCAGACATGGAGAGGAGAGTGCTTCAGTCTACAGGCGCCCTCTCGGTTAGAATTCTTTATCACTTGTTAGGAAGTGATGTTTTGAAGGACATTGAATCGCTATATAAAATCTGGACTGAAGAATTAGGGGTGAAAATCTCCTCAGAGGTGTGGGAGGATATCTGGGAAAATAGGAAGATCTCGATTTGTAATAGGATCCAGGCTATTCAACTGAAGGTACTCCATAGGGTGCACCTGGCACCAGAACAGCTTGTGAAATTCAAGACAGGAGTGTCCCCAATGTGTCCCAAGTGTAAAATGGAGGTTGGTACTCTTACTCACTATTTGAGGTCATGCCCCAAGATATGCAGGTATTGGAATGGCATAATAAAAGTTTTGGGAACTGAGGTTAGCTTGGATCCGGTATCCCCCCTTTTAGGTCTTCCAAATCTTCCCTCCCTAGATGTGCATGGCAAAAATTGAGAATCCCCCAGGACTCTCGAGTTGGCGTAGGATGGTCATGGAACACATTCCCCGGACTTCCTTACGAATATGGTGCACCAAAAAACGGAATTATTTTACAGAACATGGCGTCCCTTTTTCAATTATATTGATGTAGGTATATCGTCTATATTATTCAGGGCCTTTGTTTAGCCGTGAGGACTGTGTCTGTCGGTTTGGGGGCCCCTGGGAGGAAGAATCCCAAACATACACAGGTCTACTTACTTTTGCTTCCATTGAAGGGGAGCTGTGATGAGATTGCACTGAGGGCAGTAATTTAATTGAATATCATTTAAGTTACTTTTTTATAACTTGGTTTAATTTTATTTTGTCTGTTTATTTATTTTTCTTCTTTCTCCTTGGTTATTTATTGAAATGTAGTTTTTACAGGGTCATTTTTGGGGTTTTTTTGTGTTTCTGTGGAGTAGAGTAGCAGTTTGTTTTCTATTATTGCTATTATATTACAAAGTTGTCATACTATTTTGTATTGGTTTTGTAATTTTGTTAAAAACTTAAAATCTTGTTTTCAAGAAAAATATTTATTGAAAAAAGAAATATCACTGAGCGGCTTCCTTCCAGATTGCTGGTGCCATGGATTAATGAATGATTTTAAAAATTAATGCATATAGTTCATCTTCAGAACCCAAATGCTAACACATTCAGAGATGCCACTGCTTTTGGGTGACCATGCTGGATGACTGAGAGTCACCTCAACCAATATAATGACAATGTATGTCTTTGGTAGATAGGGTAGAGGAGATCATTCATTGGAACTCTTAAGCCCATCAATAATTTTATCTCTGTTATCATGTCCTGTGCTGCAACAGTTCCATCCTCCACCCCCTTTATCAATTCTCTTATTGCCCTGATTCTGGCCTCTTTTTTTGTATTCCCCTTTCCTTTCATTCAACAATTAGCATTTCGTGATTTCAGAGCCACACACTGGAATTCTCAGACGACTTGTTGGTTGGAACTCCAAATAAGGGGATTCAGTAAGTGAAAAAATAACTTTGAAGAGGCAAAGAAATGATTTGCAAAATCTCAGTCTTGTTGACGTCAGCAGTTTCGTAAACAAAATTGTTCCAAGTATCATGCAGCATCAGTGAATTAATGATCCAATATTTATTGTTAAATAGATCTACTAGCCTCAAAAAGTTTAAATATTTATAACAACATTAAATGGCACTGGTATAGTAAATGAAACATTTAAGAAACATAGTAAAATAGTTTACTAACTTTCATACAAACTTTAATGTTGCAAGAGGGAATAGAACAGAATTAGCAGTCAGCTATGTGTATTATTTTCATGAGTTGTAGTGCATGGGAGGCGATGATTCCTCAGGAGAAATGACAGCTCAATTAATGACAATATTGCTACTACAACATAAGGCTATGTTGAATAGAGTCTGATTGAAGTAGAAAATTAATAAGTAAACAGAAAATGTGTAAGCTGATCAGCAGGTGAAAGAGAAATATAGATTAGTGTAATTTGCAAGGCTATTCACTGGTATAGATCTAGTTTTTTTTTACTTTCAGATGTGAATTGGTCTCCTCCATTTTCAGCATTTTATGTTTTAATTTCTGATTGCTAGCAATTATGATTTTTCTTTCTACCTGTAGTACAGCTCTTCTGAATAATGTACAGGAAATGATACCATAAAAATGACTCAGGTTAAAAAGAATTAATTTATACAGGAAAAAAAAACCATTACACTTTATCAAACTAAATTAGAAAATTAATGTTTTATTGAACCCCAGTGTTCTAGTCCCTATAGTGCTATGACAATATTGGAAAATGTATTATTATTTCCTCATCAATCAATGACAACCCTAATAAATGAATAATTAATTGATTCTGCGGAGAAAGAAAAAACAAGGATTTCTCAGCTACGGGATGTAAAAGGTGAAATAATTTATTTGCAGGTCTCACATAGCAATGGACTGAGACAAAGGCAGAATAAATTTGTGAATGAAGGTTAGAGAAAGAGGTGGAGATTAGTGGAGAAATTAGTGGAGATAGGGGAATTGTGACAGTAAGTAGATGTTGAAAGTAACAATGTATTCTGGGGTAAGAGAGGAGGAAAGCTAACAACAGGAGAAATCAAAAAGTGATAAAACAATACCATGTGAACTTAGTTGGAAGACAGGAACAGGAATGGGCCTTCAACTCGTTGAGCTTGCTCTGCCATAATTAATTACATCATGACAAATATCCTACCTCAATGTCACTTTGCTGCATTATTTCTGTATCACTTGAAATGATCAACGTTTGAGATGTTAATCAATATGATTAACATCTCGAACATGCTCAATAATTGAGTTTCTACAGCTGTCTGATGTAGGGAATTTCAAAGATTCACCAATCAGTATTAAGAAATTTCTCCTCATCTGGACTATCCCTTATTCTGAGACTATGTGCACAGATTCTAGAGTCAACAACCAGAGAAATGTCCTATCTTCATTATCCCCATCATTCCATGCAAGAACTTTGTAAGTCTTAATCACATCATCTCACATTATTCATAACTATAGAGTATAGGTCCAGTTTCCTCAATCTCTCCTCATAATTGATCCTCCATCCCAGGATTAGTGCGGTGAACCTCTGATGCGCTCCTTCTATGGCAGCTATTCCATTCTTTAGATAAGGAGACCAAAACTGTTCACAGCACTACACATACAGTCTCACCAAAGCTCTTATCAGTTGCAACAGGACATTTTTGCAAAACTCAAATCCCCTTGTGATGAAAACTAACATACTAGTTTATTTTGTTATTGATAGTTGTACTTGCATTCTGGCTTTTAGTGAGAGATTCTTGAATAAGTACACTCAGGCCCCTTTGGGTACCTAATTCCTCAACCTCTCACCATTCAGAAATATCTGTCTTTTTGTCGAAAATGTTATACTTATTAACATAATCTGTCGTGCTCCTGCCTATTCATATAACCTGTCCAATTCTATTGGAAACCTTCATGCATCTTCTTGACAACTGACATTCTGACTTAGTCTTGTGCCATCAGCAAAATTAAAAATACTGCAATTAATTCTCACATCTAAGTCATTTATTTAATTAAGATAAAAAGGGGCAAAGAGTGGCAAGTTATGACAGAAGTATTCTATATGATGTAATTTGTCATAGTGGGTCCAATTTGAATTCCACATAAAAGTATTATACATTATCAGACACGAGTTTGATTGAGTTTAAGTTAGGCCCAGTATGTCAAGCATAGCTGATCATTTGAGATTGTGCAATATGGAAAATGGACACTAGCGAATCAGCTATTTCTTCTGATTTTTATTTTCAATCACTTCAAACAGGCTTCTGATTTGCTGTCACTCACTACACTGTCACATAAGTCAAAACAAACCCCTATTGTGTTCTCAGATTTAATTGATAATTTTGTTACAAACCATTTCTAATATGAAGAGATGTTAAACAGTCATTACTTTCACGATTTAATCATCAAGAAAGACAAATTAATGGAAAAGTGTTAAATCTCAGTATTGTGTGAAATAAGTAATTGAATTATTTTACTTGAATTTTTTATTCTTTGCCACCTGTATAAAACACATGTATTCCTTTGTATGCTTAATTAAGAAGAAAGGCATTAAACAATTCCTGTGTCTTCAAAGTACAGTTATGACAAATAAAATATGCAGAATGAATTCAGTGATCCTTCTTAAACACATTTATTAAAATGCACTGTCTGGGTCTGTGGTGGAGGCAGATTGAATTTCAGCCTTGAATAGAACACTGGATTATTATTTAAGTAGATACAATTCAAAGGTATGGGAAAAGGCTGGAGCATGGCAGTAAGTTACAACGCTCATTCGGAGAGCTGGTGCAGACATGATGGAGCAAATGGCCTCCTTCTGCACCATAACTCTTCAGCGATTATTCCCATGATAAGGTCACAATTCAACAGTTCTTCTGAAGGTGGATAGAGGTAATATTTTCACCCAGCTAGCCCATTTGTCTACAAACAATATATCACAAAAATCAATGGTCAGGTTGAACAAAACCTGATGTACAGGTCGTGGCTCAACGAAGAACTGATGGGTTTTAGGAAAAGCTGTAGATCAGATCGTGGAATTTTTTTATAGGATTGGATGATTGGGCAAATTGACTACAATTTTTTAGAACATTGTAGGTTGTTTAATTCAGATTGCTATTGATACTTTTAGAATGTTGCCGAATGTCTCTGTGGCTGCAATGATGTTTGCAGGTGTCAACACGTGAGAAATATTTTCAGAGCAGATTGGTGGATGTAGATTGACTGGAAGCCTCCCCACTGAGACAGAGATTTCTTCTTTAAGTTGTGTAGTTCCAGAGCAACATCCTGATAGAAGAGAAAGTCCTCAATTTAGACCTGTTTAATTATAGTAATGTTGAGTTAACACAGTATGATGGAAGTATGCACTCTACTGAGTGCTCTCTTCTAATCAAGCTAGTTATTGAGTTTGTGTATTTCCATGAAAATATTCATTGTGTGTTGTATTAACAGATAATAGAATAAGGGTGTTTATCGAGAAAATATTTTTATTTTAGGTTAATAAATCTGCAGGGTATTCACAGACATGCAGGGATGAATGTGAATTCTCAGGAGCACATGGACTTTGGTGTGAGTGAGGGGTTAAAATCACAGAAATCAGGATTCTGACAAACTGTACATTTGCCTGCAGCACATTAGAACATAGAACATAGAACATAGAACAATATAGCACAGAATTGGCCCTTTGGCCCTTGATGTTGCGCCGACCTGTGAATATTCTAAGCTCATCCCCCTACACTATCCCATCATCATCCATGTGCTTATCCAAGGATTGTTTAAATCTCCCTAATGTGGCTAAATTAACTACATTGGCAGGTAGGGCATTCCACATCCTTATCACTCTCTGAGTAAACAGCCTGCCTCTGACATCTGTCTTAAATCTATCACCCCTCAATTTGTAGTTATGCCCCCTCGTACACACTGACGTCATCATCCTAGGAAAAAGACTTTCACTGTCTACCCTATCTAATCCTCTGATCATCTTGTATGTCTCTACCAAATCCCCTCTTAGCCATCTTCTTTCTAATGAGAACAGACCCAAGTCTCTCAGCCTTTCCTCTTAAGAGCTTCCCTCCAGACCAGGAAATATCCTGGTAAATCTCCTCTGCACTTTTTCTAATGCTTCCACATCCTTCCTGTAATGGGGCGACAAGAACTGTATACAATATTCCAAGTACGGCCAGATTAGTGTTTTGTATAGTTGCAACATGACATTGTGGCTCCAGAACTCAATCCCTCTACCAATGAAACCTAACACACCATATTCCTTCTTAACAGCACTATCAACCTGGGTGGCAACTTTCAGGGATCTATATACATGAACTCCAAGATCCCTCTGCACCAAACTATCAAGAATCTTTCCATTGACCCAGTACTCTGCCTTCCTGTTATTCTTCCCAAAGTGAATCACCTCACATTTAGCTGCATTGAACTCCATTTGCCACCTCTCAGCCCAATTCTGCAGTATATCTAAGTCCCCCACAACCTCTAACATTCTTCCACATTGTCCACTACTCCACCGACTTTAGTGTCATCTGCAAATTTACCAACCCATCCACGTATGCCTGCGTCTATGTCTTATAAAAATGACAAATAGCAGTGGTCCCAAAACAGATCCTTGTGGCACATCACTAGTAACCGGACTCCAGGCTGAATATTTTCCATCAACCACCACTTGTTGCCTTCTTTCAGAAAGTCAGTTTCTAATCCAAACTGCTAAATCACCCTCACTTCCACGCCTCTGCATTTTCTCCAACAGCCTACCGTGTGGAACCTTATCAAAGGCTTTACTGAAGTCCATGTATATCACGTCAACTGCCCTACCCTCATCTACATGCTTGGTCGCCTTCTCAAAAAACCCAATGAGGTTTGTGAGACAGGACCTGCTCTTGATGAAACCATATTGACTATCTGAAATCAAATTGTTGCTTGCTAGATGATTATAAATCCTATCTCTTATAATCCTTTCCAAAACCTTTCCTATAACAGAAGTAAGACTCACTGGCTATAATTACCTGGGTCATCTCGAACCCCCCCCCCTTCTTGAACAAGGGCACAACATTTGCAATCCTCCAGTCCTCTGGTGCTAAACCTGTAGACAATGACAACTCATATATCAAAGCCAAAGACTCCGCTATCTCCTCCCTAGCTTCCCAGAGAATCCTCGGATAAATCCTATCCGGCCCAGGGGAAGTGTTTACTTTCACTCCTTCTACAATTGATAATACCTTTTTGTAACTAACCAGGATCATTTCTTGTCTAATATCTCATATCTCATTCTTCTGCTCTACAATATTCTCCTTTTCCTGAGTGAACACCGATGAGAAATGTTTGTTTAGCACCTCTCCAATCTCCACAGGGTCCACACTCAACTTCCCACTTCTGTCTCTGACTGGCCCTATTCCTACCCTAATCATCCTTTATTCCTCACATACCTATTGGAAGTTTTAGTGTTCTCCTTTATTCTGTCTGCTAAAGACTGCTCATGTCCTCTCTTTGCTCTTCTTAACTCTCTCTTTAAATCCTTCCTAGCTAGTCTGTAACTCTCCATCGCCTCATCGGAACCGTCTTGTCTCATTAACATTTAAGCCTTTTTCTTCCGCTTAACAAGAGATACAATTTCTGTAGTAAATCACGGTTCCGTTACCTTATCACTTCCTCCCTGCCTGACAGGGACATACCTATCAAGGACATGCAATATCTGTTCTTTAAACCAGCTCCACATTTCCATTGTACCCATCCCCAACATTTTGCTACCCCATTTTATGCATCCTAATTCTTGCCTAATCGCAATATAATTATATTAGATTAGATTAGATTACATTACAGTGTGGAAACAGGCCCTTCGGCCCAACAAGTCCACACCGACCCGCCGAAGCGCAACCCACCCATACCCCTACATTTACCCCTTACCTAACACTACGGGCAATTTAGCATGGCCAATTCACCTTACCTGCACATCTTTGGACTGTGGGAGGAAACCGGAGCACCCGGAGGAAACCCACGCAGACACGGGGAGAACGTGCAAACTCCACACAGTCAGTCGCCTGAGGCGGGAATTGAACCCGGGTCTCTGGCGCTGTGAGGCAACAGTGCTAACCACTGTGCCACCGTGCCACCCACAATTGACCTTGCCCCATTGATAACCTTTGACCTGTGGCATGTACCTATCCCTTTCTTTCATTAAACTAAACGTAACTGAATTATGGTCACTCTCTCCACAGTGCTCACCTACAGCTAAATCAAACACCTGGCCTGGTTCATTACCAAGCACCAGATCCAGTGTGGCCTTCCCTCTTGTTGGCCCTTCAACATACTGTGTCAGGAAACCCTCCTGTACACATTCGACAAAAATTGATCCATCCGACGTACTAGAGTTATAGCATTTCCAGTCAATGTTGGGGAAGTTAAAGCCCCCATAATGACTACCCTGTTCCTTTCACTCCTACCCAAAATCATTTTGGCAATCCTCTTCTCCACCTCCCTGGAACTCTGCGGAGGCCTATAAAAATCTCCAAGCAGTGTGACTTCTCCTCTCCTGTTTCTAACCTCAGCCCATACTGCTTCAGTAGACGAGTCCTCATCAAAAGTTCTTTCAGCCACCATTATACTATCCTTGACTAATAAGGCTACACCTCCCCCTCTTTTACCACCTTACCTGTTCTTAATGAAAGATCTAAACCCTGGAACCTGCAACATCCATTCCTCACCCTGCTCTATCCATGTCTCCGAAATGGCCACAACACCGAAGTCCCAGGTATCTATCCATGCTGCAAGCTCATTAGACAGCATTAGAGTAACTCCTTGAAATGGAGGCAGAGTATCAATCTCAGGACCTTAATTTCTGAATTAGAATGCATGTTACTGTGGGTACATGGATTTCCAAGTCTTCCTGGAGTTATGTAGTTGTAACATGACATGGAACTGGAACTGAAATCTGTAGACATACAAAAGATGGACCCTCTTAGCATCCCTTACACTTGAATGTTGTTATCTTTAATAAAGCCGAGACTATTTTCATACACCTGAGAACAGAAGTGACCTTACTACATGGTAGCAATGGTGACCAGATCCACCAGAGCTAGAGGCACAGAGCACCAGAAATGAGGCTCAGCAACAATTCAGTGGTATGGATGAAGGTCAATGCCTTCCAGTGATCTGACCCCAGAAGAGGGGAAATACCTTCAAAAGAATCCCAGCAACAACAGGAAGCTGTGAATGATGGCTTCAATGCCCATCTACACACCAGGCTGTAGTGAGGGAAAGCCCGTGGAAAAGTAATAAAGGTGCAGGAGAACACCTGCAGAGGGAGCATTGCAGGCAAGAAAAGTTTTAAAGCATGGTGATTAAAAAAAATTCCAAGCGAGTCAGAGACCTTTACAGTATTGGGGAAGAAAACAGCACTCAGAAAGTTCTCCAGCAGAAACTATGTGAATTAAATAGGTTTTGTTGACATCATTAAGAGACCCCACCAGAGCAAGCCAGGCCTAGTCAATACAACAGAGGATCAATGTATAATTTCAGTTACATCACACTGTAAACTTTTGCTATAAATTCTGTGTCTTACAATTGTGTACTCCACAACTACCTGACAAAGGAGCGGCACTCCGAAAGCTAGTGCTTCCAATTAAACCTGTTGGACTATAAACTGGTGTTGTGTGATTTTTAACCTTGGTAAAAACAATGACTGCAGATGCCGGAAACCAGATTCTGGAGTAGAGTGGTACTGGAAAAGCACAGCAGTTAAGGCAGCATCCGAGGAGCAGGAAAATTGATGTTTTGGGCAAAAGCCCTTCATCAGGAATACAGGCAGAGTGCCTGAAGGTGGAGAGATAAATGAGAGGAGGGTGGGGGTGGGGAGAAAGTAGCATAGAGTACAATAGGCGAGTGGGGGTGGGATGAAGGTGATAGGTCAGAGAGGAGGGTGGAGTGGATAGGTGGAAAGAAGATAGGCCGGTAGGACAGGTCATGGGGATGTGCTGAGCTGGAAGTTTGGAACTGGGGTGAGGTGGGGGAAAGGGAAATGAGGAAACTGGTGAAGTCCTCATTGATGCCCTGGGATTGGAGTGTTCCGCGGCGGAAGATGAGGCGTTCTTCCTCCAGACATCGGGTGGTGAGGGAGCGGCAGTGAAGGAGGCCCAGGACCTGCATGTCCTTGGCAGAGTGGGAGGTGGAGTTGAAATGTTGGGCCACAGGGTGTTGTGGTTGATTGGTGCGGGTGTCCCAGAGATGTTCCCTAAGCACTCCGCGAGGAGGTGTCCAGTCTCCCCAGTGTAGAGGAGACCGCATCGGGAGCAACGGATACAATAAATGATATTGGTGGATGTGCAGGTAATACTTTGATGGATGTGGAAGGCTCCTTTAGGGCATTGGATGGAGGTGAGGGAGGAGGTATGGGCACAGGTTTTGCAATGCCTGCAATGGCAGGGGAAAGTGCCAGGACGGGAGGGTGGGTTGTTGGGGGGCGTGGACCTGACCAGGTAGTCACGGAGGGAACGGTCTTTGTGGAAGGTGGAAAGAACCTTCACATAAACCAAATCATCCGCCGACATTTCTGCCACCTCTAAACGGACCCCACCACCAGGGATATATTTTCCTCCCCACCCCTTTTCGCCAATTTTCCTGCTCTTCGGATGCTGCCTGAACTGCTGATTTTTAACTTTGTACACCCCAGTCCAACACCAGCATCTCCAAATCATGACAGAGGATCATGAGTGCCAAGAAAGAACCTAAATTGGAGCTGCGCTGGCAACATAGAAAAAGAAGTCAAAGTAGTCTTTAAATTCAGATATCAGTGGACACTGAGGAGCAAAATGAATTCTTCTTCAGGGATATAACATCCTCACAGAAGTCCCATGATTTCACTGACCTACAGGATGATTTTTGGAATGTAAATATTATCAGTAGGGGCAAGAAGAACATTCTAAAATAGATAGATGTAGATGTAGGTACAGCTTCTGATACTATAGCAAGGTTGAGACAGAAAATTCTCAGATCATCCTCCATTCAACACTTAAACAGGAGGATTAAAATCAGTGAGACAACAAATGCGTGCTACACTTTGCTACAATGGAATAGAGAGCACTGAAATCTTGTGTATTATTCTGCTTTTTTATTGAGTGGCGATCGATATTCTTCAGTTAGCAGCAAATGTTTGCACTGGCATTGACTTACACTCCTCCAGAAACTCCAATCATAGGATTACAAGAAGTGAATGCAGATCCTTCGTTTTGATCAAAAGAGAGGAAAAGGTGAGAAAGGTAAAGTTGGCCAGTCATTTTGGACCTTCGTCTCAGGTAAGGAGACAGAGAAGACTTATGTCCATTAACGGAGCCAGAGGTCCTGCATCTTCCTGTACTTTTGATTCAGCACTCAGTTTGTGAAGGCCCTGCTGCCTCATTTGAGCAGATTTATTCCCTAGCTGGAGAAGGTAAGCTTGCTGACATATTTCACAGAACCCAGCAATGAAATGCAACAACTGCAAACACAATCAGGACAAAGAGATTCTTCCCTGTGTTGAAGACCAGCGCACTACTGAGAAACAAAAGGAAACCAGCACCTTGGTTTTGTTGTCAGTTGCATCACACACCTGGAACATGAACTAGACCTGGGCTAATGTGCAGGCAACACAGCTAAAGGTAAAGGACCTGCCAGTATTGCAGGCTAAGTGCAACAAACTGGCACAAATGACATGACACTAAAGGGCTATCGGCTGAAAAAGATCTTAAACTCGCTCAATCTCAAATATTTCTCGAGCCAATTAACTGCATATAAAATCTGAGATGTCTTGGATTATGGAATTGGAATCACATATGAAAGAGGTCTCAGAGCCCCAGCACAGATTCATGGACATTGAAGCTTCAGGTAGAATTGATGGTGTCATACCTAGAATGGCAGAAGCTATTGACTCATCTTTACAATTGTGCACATGGAACAGTAATGTGAACTTGATAGTTCAGACAAAAGCTTTAAACTTCCATAAACAACCTTTCAAGCAGTTGTTCAACAAATGCAAGCAGATGATGAAAAGCTACCCAGAGGTATAATATACTCAAGTCAAAATTTAATTTTCAATGTTCAAAAATTATTAGTCTGCACTAATGGCAGCTGGAGTATGTAATGAGCTTCATTGTCAAGCCACAGAAACATTTGAGGACATTTTTCAGTCAACAATTTGAGGATCAAACTGTAGAGCTGGTGAATGCCTTGGAGAATCTTAATGTTAAGCATGAAAGGCATTCAAATAGATCAAAATTAAACAAGAATTGAAGCAGTCTAACTACTTCAAAGTGACTGCTGATGTAATCTTATTACAATACCTGTGAAGAACCCAACACTTTCAAGCCAGGAGTCTTACAATGAGAGCCATTTCACAGCCAGGTGTCACATGAAGCAAATTTGCTGAAGATGCATTTAAGGTGTCTACAGATTTGGGGGAAATCGATTAATAAAGACTAACCAGGTTCACTAAAATGGTAATGATATGCTACACTATCCACGACATTACATACATACTGGTTTGGACTTATAGGAATAACAAGAAATAGAGTACAGAATCTCTTCAGATGATTATAAGAAGCAAGAAGAGGAGGAACGTAATGCAAAAACAATGCACTCCTGGTCATAAACAAGCATCCCTTTCTAAGCAACCCATTAGTCAGCATCATACTTTGTTTACTGTTCATAATAAAGGAACAAAGAAAATAAATTGGCTATTTAGCCCCTCAAACATGTTCAATATAGTCATAGCTGATTGGTGATTTAACTCCTGTCACATATCTTTACTCTATATTCCATAATATCATGAACTAGAAAATTATATTAATTTCTGTTTTAAAATTAATAATTGCTGTTGTGGATTGGAGTTCCAAATTTATGCCATCCTTTTTGCGAAATAAAGTCACTCCTAAAAGGCCTGCCTTGACTCTTAGACCATAACCCCATGTCCTGGCATCCCAGCTTGACAAAGCCTTGCATACATGATTAGCTTCATTCCTTACCCTTCTGCCTTTGAGGGAACAACATAGAGAGACAGAGAGAGAGTATATATGTGTGCTTGTGTGTGTGTAACACTGGAGTCTCAGGATCATTATTATGCACAGAACATAGACATACAAAGCAGCCACTCAGTCAGTGTTTCATCTCTCTTGTATATAGGAGACCACATTGGGAGCAGCAAATAGCATACAGTGAATTTGAGTGAACTGCAGGTAAATTGTTGCTTCACCTGGGAGGGATATCTGAGGCCCTGGAAAATGAGGAGGGAGGAGGTAAATGGGCAGGGATTACAGCTTCTACAATTGCATGAGAAGGTGCCAAGCAGGTGTGGGGAGGTTTCGGGAGTGAGAGGAGGATTGGACCTGGATGTCCCAGAGGGAATGGTCCCTGCAGAATGCTGGCAAGAGAGGAGAGGGGAATGTGTGTCCAATGGTGGTATCCTGCTGGAGAAGACAGAAATGGTGGTAATGATCCTTTGGATGCAGAGGCTGGGGCGGGGGGGGGGGGGGGGGGGGGGTGGAAGGTGAGGTCCAATTGTTGTTGTAGGAGGGAAGAGAAGGAGTGAGGACAGAACTGATTTACTTTTGCTACTTGGCTTAACCCTTAGAGTCAGGTATTATCCTCATAAATGTATGTTGCACTCCATTCAAGACCAAAATATCCTTTCTAAGGTGTGATGCCAGATCTGTTTAGTATTTTAGGTATTTTTCTATTCAGGGCTTTATAATTGTAGAATAACTCCAATCTCCTTATATTCTAGTCCTATGAATATAAATACCAGCATTCCAATAGCCTTTCTGATTGACCTAAATCTTCAGATCAAGGCTGGAACTCCCATGTCCCACTCTGATCAAGCAAAACTATCCACTTACTTCTGATGATATTTTTGTGCAAACCTATGATAGAGGATCCTGCAGAATTCCATCAGCCCAGGAAACAGCAGAGATAACAATGGACAGGTTCACTCAGAAGCCCAACCCACTTTTGCAGCAACATTTGCCACACTTTGGTAACTGTTTAAATGTCCTGGCTAAGAGAGAACTACACCTTCATAACACCGTGTTTGTGGATCTGTGTATGCATGTTTGGGTGAATAAACGGATGGTTGTATAGGTGTGTAAGGGGGTAAAGTAAGTTGGTAAATGGATAGGACAAAGACTAGAGGGGTGGTAATTAGGTAAGGTGGTAGATGGTTAGGATAGTAGGTGGGCAGAGTGGAATGTGAGTGCAGGATCAGCTGGCATAAAGGCAGGTAGATCAGGTAACAGCCCCTACCTCCGACATGGAATCCCTCAAACCAACCCATCATGGGCTGGATTTTTGCTCTGACTCCAACCCTCTCCATCCCCAACTCATCCCTTGAACAAAACATCCAGCCTACTTTAAACCATCACCCACCTAACGTATCCCCTTACCTGACACTGGTACCTATTACACACTTGGCATCCTAATGCCCATCTCATCTTGCACCTGGACCCCTCACCCAATTGTCATCTCTGTCACTAACATATGATTTATTAAGACCCAGCCACCCAGCATGCTACTCTTTCACCCATTGATATCTGCACACCCTCATGTAGCTCATCTCTCTTACCTTGTCTCAGTAGCTGCCAAGGTGGCTTAAAGGACTTCTGAAATACAGAATGTGACATGTATTGCTGGAAAAGTGGAAAAGTGGAAAAGTGGTTTCAGCATGGATCCTCTTCTCCACCAGCTTTGTGGATTCCTGGGCTTCTGTACACTTCTTCAGCTGGGAAGGCTCTTGGTAATACTAACTAAACAATAGGCTGGATTTTACATTGGAGAGCAGCCCACGGCCTACACTACAGTGAGGCCTACAGGAAGGCATGCCACACTGGGGTCAGGCATGGATGTAAGTTAGTGAGCTTCCCTGTGCTCAAACTGGCAGGGCGTAGTGAGGTGAAGGAGCAAGTGGGTGGGCAGGATATGCAATCCAGAAAAGGAGAGTACTGGGGTAGGGGAAGATCTGTGATCGAGTGAAGGAGGTTTCCTTCCCATATACTCACCATCACCCATTCAGTGAAAACTGATGTTTGTGTCAGTCTCTTCCATTGCTGGTTACATCCAAGTGATGGTGGGATGTGGCCCTTTCATGGAATTAATTGGGTAGGCAACAGGTAAGTAGAAGGCATGGTGTTTATGATCATTTAGGCCACACCTACCTTTGCTTTTCGCAAATACTCTGCCTTTGGCGCCATAACATCCAGGAGCATTTCTGGATAGGAATTTTGCTCTGGATAATCTAAAGCATAAAACCCCAGCAATGATGCTAATATTTATGGAGGTTGAGGCAGAGTCCTCCAGAAAAAGGTCCATGATGATCTGGGGCCACATCTATGGCCCCTTCCTCCACTCAGCACACATATGAGAAAAGTTGGATGTAGCAGGTCAATGAGGAGAAGAAGGGCCCAGTGCCTCTCACCACCCCCACCTCCCCGAAAAGTTGGAGTACAAACTTTAAAACTATCTAAGAGCTAGTGTCATTTCAAAATCTTTGGGGATTCAGGCATTGATCTCATTCACCGCTACAACATCTTCTCAGAAACTGAGGTGAAAGGCAGGGATTAAGCACGCTTACCAGAGGGCATCTTTTGAATGGCCAATAGGATTTCAGAACCAAGCAGCATTACACTACAGCCAGAGATAAATTATCTATTAGCTGTTACCATCTATACTACAGCAGGGTTTTCTCATACCTACTCGATTGTTAAAATTACTGAAAGTGGGCACTTCAGCTCCACCACGTCTTTTTTCATCTGCTAAGCTACCTGCTATGATTTCCCATTAGCACACACTTGTGATTGATATTATACATATTAATGAAATTCTAAAAATAACTCCAATCATTAATAGTCTGCTTTCATCAGCACAATTTAATTACATACATAGTACACATTTATTAAATTCTCTCAGCCTAATTTTACTTCCAGTAAATTTTGGGAAATTAATGTTGGGAACATATTCGGATGCTGAAAATGTGTTGCTGGAAAAGCGCAGCAGGTCAGGCAACATCCAAGGAACAGGAGAATTGACGTTTCAGGCATAAGCCCTTCTTCAGGAATGAGGAAAGTGTGTCCAGCAGGCTAAGATAAAAGGTAGGGAGGAGGGACTTGGAGGAGGGGCTTTGTATATGCGATAGGTGGAAGGAGGTCAGGGTGAGGGTGATAGGCCAGAGTGGGGTGGGAGCGGAGAGGTCAGGAAGAAGATTGCAGGTTAGGAAGGTGGTGCTGAGTTCGAGGGATTTGACTGAGAGAAGGTGGGGGGAGGGGAAATGAGGAAACTAGAGAAATCTGAGTTCATCCCTTGTGGTTGGAGGCTTCCTAGGCGGAAGATGAGGCTCTCTTCCTCCAACCGACGTGTTGCTATGGTCTGGCGATGGAGGAGTCCAAGGACCTGCATGTCCTTGTGGAGTGGGAGGGAGAGTTTAAGTGTTGAGTCACAGGGTGGTTGGGTTGGTTGGTCCGGGTGTCCCAGAGGTGTTCTCTGAAACATTCCGCAAGTAGGCGGCCTGTCTCCCCAATATAGAAGAGGCCACATCGGGTGCAGCGGATGCAATAAATGATGTGTGTGGAGGTGCAGGCAAATTTGTGTCGGATATGGAAGGATCCCTTGGGGCCTTGGAGGGAAGTAAGGGCGGAGGTGTGGGCACAAGTTTTGCATTTCTTGTGGTTGCAGGGAAAAGTGCCAGGAGTGGAGGTTGGGTTGGTGGGGGTGTGGACCTGACGAGGGAGTCACGGAGGGAGTGGTCTTTTCGGAACACTGATAGAGGAGGGGAGGGAAATATATCCCTGGTGGCAGGGTCCGTTTAGAGATGGCGGAAATGACGGCCATATTCAGATGGTGGGACATGGAGGGGGATAGCAATTATGGAAATTTGTTTTCATTGGCATGACTTGTTAATTGGTTGAAAGGAAAACCGTGCAGTTAGTTAGTCATTGCAAGGCTGGGAATGAACAAATATGCATGACTTCCTCCAGGAAAGCCAACAGCAATGCAGAGGGCCAAGAACCTGGGAAGGCTGTCCCAGCCTTAAGAACACTGACCTGGAGCTATTCCAAGGGGCAGTGAGGAAGAGGAATGAGGAATGAGGACCTCCTCCCAACCAGTGACAGGAGAAGGCCACTGTCACAAACCATGTTGTGGCTGTACAGGACACTGGCAAGACCACCTCTAGAACACTGTGTTCAATTCTGGTCTCTCTGCTCTAGGAAAGATGTTGTTAAATTTGAAAGGATGCAGAAAATATTTACAAGGATGTTGCCAGGATTGGAGGATCTGAGCTACAGGGATAGACTGAATGGGCTAAGGCTTTATTCCCTGGAGTGTCAGAGGCTGACAGGTGACCTTATGGAAGTTCATAAAATCATGAGAGGCATGGATCGGGTGAATAGCCAAGGTCTTTTCCCTGGGGTGGGGGAGTCCAGAAATAGATTTCAGGTGAAAGGAGAAAGATTTAAAAGGGACCTGAGGGGCAACTTTTTTCACACAGAGAGTGCTGCATGTATGGAATGAGCCACCAGAGGAAGTGATGGAGGCTTGTATAATTACATCATTTAAAAGGTATAGAACATAGAACAATATAGCGCAGAACAGTGGATTGGGAGGTTTAGAGGGATATGGACCAAATTCTGGTAAATGGGACTTGATCAGTTAAGGCTATCTGGTTTCACGGAGGAGTTGAACTGAAGAGTCTGTTTCTGTGTTGTATAACTGTATGACTCTATGATTTTGCTAAGTCCATGAATACATGAAGTGTGGTGCAGAGCCTGGGTCCTGTGCGAAAGAGCGTTTAATTATCTTCTTTGCTCTGGCAAAGTGAGGGCAATGCCGGAGCCTGATGACAAACCTTTCAGTGTTCACCATATTCAGGAACAGCAGGGAGCTTCAGGCTCCTCTGCTGGTGTGCTCCCTGGAGGTTGTACAACTCCTCAGAACTGGAAAGGAAGAGTCACCAGACCGGAAACATTAACTCTAATTTCTCTTCACAGATCCTGCCAGACCTGCTGAGGTTTTCCAGCAATTTCTGTGTTTGTTTCTGATTTACAGCATCCACAGCTCTTTCAGTTTTTATTCAGTATTTAACTCACTGCCACTTCTCTTCTAGGCATGCCCACCATGAAGAAGCTCTGCTCCTCTCGCTGACGGGATTCCCATTCCAATCTTTTATCTTGTCCACTAACACTAATTTCATGGGTGCTCCTGGTGTTTGACCAGGCATTTGCTAAAATTCATTTCCACAGCAACATCACATTCCTCAGTGACTGCCTCATCCCAGTGGATTCCAACTCACGTTTCGTCAACGTTCTGCAATGTTCAACGTGCCATGGATAGCTGCTCTCGCTGTGAACCATACCTAGTGCCATGAGTCATCATATGAATACTCTCAATCTCTCTCTCCTGTAGCATTGAATCACACAGGCTCAGGGCTGCACCACTCCACAATGCCAAAACCAATTCTGAGGAAGGGTCACCGAACCTGAAATGTTAACTCTGATTTCGCTGCACAGATGGTGCCAGACCTGCTGAGCTTTTCCAGCAATTTCTGGTTTTGTTTTGGATTTACAGCATCCACAGTTCTTTTGGTTTTTCTTGAAAAGGTAATCCATGTTCTCTAATCTATCTGTACAGTTTGCAATGACCAAATCACATGAGGTCAATACAATTGCCAAGAAAGAAAGTGGCTAAGTGGTGAAAGCTACTGTTATGGAGATGGTCCAGCTGAACATTGGAGTAATGGAAGTCCTTCCTGTTTGTGGATCCAGGTGGTCAATCACTGGGTACTTGGATGGCTACAGTGCTGCAGATGATGGCACTTTGTGTGGGAAGGAATCCAGTGCTGGAGGCAAAAACCTGCAGCCTACTGTCCAGCTCCCCAAAACAAATATTTACAGCTCATGGTGTTCCCATTCACTTGCTGCTCTTGCACAACTTAGCAGCAGAGGACATGTTGAAGGAGCCTTGGTGAGTTGCAGCAGTGCATACCATTGATCTGCTACTGCTGCTACTGTATACCGATGTTAGAGGGTGTGAATATTTGAGGGGTGGTGAATGGTTGATTGATCACATGGGTTGTTTTGTCCTAGATTGTGGTTCTTGAGTATGTTGGAGCCATATACCGCAGAATGTGGAGAATTATCGATCGCATTTCTGACTTATACCTTGACAATGGCAAACAGACTTTGGGACATGAGGAGTTGTTATTTAGCTCTGAATTCATAGCCCCTGACCTGCTTTGATATAGTTCTTGCAGCTAAATAGATAAAGAACGTGGGGAAACAGTGGGAACAGGGTACTGAGTAGGATGGTCGGCAGGATTATATTGAGTGGCACAGCAGGTTCGAAGAGCTGAATAGCCCACTCCAGCTCATAATTTCTATCTTTCTGTGTTTTCTAGGTCATCGGCGTGACTCACCACTTGCCTGGAAGACAGCAGATTCAACAACACGGAGGAAACTTGACACCATTCGAAATAAAGCTGCTGGCTTTATTGGTAGCACATTCACTCCTTCATCCACTAACGTACAGTGGCAGCAGGATATGTCAAGATGCACTGAAGCAACTTACGAAGACTCCTTCGATGACATCTTCAAAACCAAAGCCTCTACCTCCCAGGAATATAAGGGCAGCAAATACATGGGGACAACACCCCTGCAAGTTATGTTTCTAACCATACACCATCCTGGCTTGGAACGATACCGCTGTTTCTTCAGTGTTACTGGGTCAATATCCTGGAACTCTCTGCCTATTAGCACCTGCAATGCCCACATCTCGTGAATGAACAAAACAATACGAATGTTTTCCCTCAGAACTATTGCATTAAATCTTTGATTTGTAGCTGCTACATCAATTTCACCTTTGGAGGCATAATAAACAAATTACTGGGCCAAGACAGATTGCAAAGAAATATTTTGAGCATGACAAGTTCTTGGGCTACTCTTGTTCCCAATTCTTAGCTTCAAGCATCTAGTTATTTTCATTTAATACCAAGTAATGATATGTACAATCTTCTACAGAGTTGAACAAAATTATCACCCCGCCCCCCCATTTTATACCTGTATATATAAATTTGCACTTCTGAAACAAAATAGGCAGAAACCAGAAGGATTCTATACATAGAAAATATTGGCATGCAGATAGTCAAAAAATTAAAATGCATTTCAAAATACATTTTAATATAATTCAAGAGATTTAAACACTGAATTGATTAAGACAACCAACCAACACAAATCTTTACATTTTTGCCATGGATGTCAGAGTTTTATAGCAATGGAATCATAAGTTCAATATTTATGGGAAGATGGGGAGGGTGATACGGGAATGGATAAAAATGGCAGTAATGTCATTAGTACTTTTAGGTTCAGTTTCTCACTCAAACAGCTAACAGATGAAAATGATCACTACTTCCAAGACATCAGAGTTGGTGCTCCTTGGGAACAGTTCAGGCCATCAGCACAGCCCATGATTAGGAAGCAGGAGAGAGGCCAGGATCAGCATTGCAAATGGAGAATCTAATTGAGAGGAGAAAAGGAATTGGCAATCTGGAGAAACTGTAGGCGGGAGGCTGATGATTTCTAGGTGGAAGCATTTCCACTCTTCTTGGCTTTCGGGCAGTGCTAAAACGAACCCCCAAACCTTGAGGCTGGTAGCACCTGGTTTACTTTCATTGAAGGGTTTCCTAAGACCCTCAGCAAACTCATGCAACAAGAGTCATATTAAAACTAAACTCCCAATTGCACTGTGGTGCACAATTTAACTATGCTAAATGGACACCCCACCATTCACTACTGTGAATAAACAAGGACACTGTGTTGGAGATTTGCTCCTACTCTTTAACTCCACACCTACTCTCCAACACACTATGCGCCAGTATTTGGAGAAGTGAATATTGAATCCACAGAATCAGCCAATATAAAAAGAATATCTGTAGTGGTTCTGGACTGCAATGGTAGTGTCCCTGTTGCTTAGATCATAGTTTTAGCTCAAGACCAACTTGTCATGGAGGTGTGGCATAACATGCTCAAACAAGTTGACAAAAAATAACGTGAAAAAGATGCCATTTGGTCCATCATGCATATACCAGCACTTTAAAAGAGCTGTCTAATTAGTCAAGACTCCCTGCTCTAATCCCCTTGCTCTCATTTTGTTTTCCATTAAAAGTAAAGGGCTAATGTAATTCCCTTTTGAAAATTACAACTGAATCAGTTAATGCCATTCTTCCAGTTGAAATTGTAACGCAGTGCACAAAAATAAAAACAATTTTCCTCCAGCCTTTTAGCAATTATTTTAAATCCATGCCTTTTGGAGCTCTACAGAGTTATGGCATTCTGGAAGCCAGTTGGATGGTTAGGACAGTATAAAATAACATGTTTTTCCAGATTTCTATGTTCTACGCAGAATCCAGCAATTCTTGGTTACAGTTCCACATGCTCAACCACCACATTACTTGACAGTGAGATAGCTATATCTCTTTGGAAAAAACTGCACAGAGACAGTATCCCATCACCAAGTCACCCTTCATTTACAGGAACACATGACACTGGTTGGGGACAGCCAAATCCAAGTCAGTAAGAAGATTCTGAATTCCCTGTTTATATTTTTTTTCTTTTCGACAAGCATTGCCCTTCACATCCAAGGGCAGTGCTGTGTGATAGCTCTGTTTTTTTTAAATTTTTTTTAAACCCCCACACTTATTTTTTCCCCAGCACCCATGGTGTGTGTGTGTGCAGGTGTGAGACACAGTGAGAGACACAAGGTGTACGAATCTTTATTCAATTTCCACCACCAGGAAGATAGGAAAACACCAGAGTGGCCAGTGACAAGCACTGCCCTTCACATCAAAGGGCAATGCCGTGTAATCAAACAATGAAGGGGAGGGTAGGGACTAAATCAAAATAGAGTTGGAGGGGGAATTCCCTGTTTATATATTTTTTTCATTTTTCTTTAGGTGGGCCTCAGGCAACAGCAGCAGTGGTGGAGGTCCTGGGGAGGGGCCCCAAGGCAAGTCCCAGGCAGCAGCAGTGAGGCAGGCCCCAAGCAGCAACAGGGACAGTCCCCTTCAAGGAGGAGAAGAGTCCTTGCACGTACACACACAGTCACACACTGATCCAATCTCCAAAAGGGGGGAAAACACCCGAGTGGCCAGTGACAAGTACTGCCCTGCATATCAAAGGGCAATGCTGTGTGATCAAACAATGAAGGGGAGGGTAGAGACTAAATCAAAATAGAGTTGGAGGGGGAATTCCCTGTTTATATTTTTTCTTTTCTTTTTTTCTTTTTTTTATCATACACTCCTGTTTATTTTTTTTTTCATTTAACCCCCACACTACCGCCTAAGTGCGGCAGTGCTTATTTTTTCCCCAGCACCCATGGTGTATGTGTGCAGGTGTGAGACACAGTGAAAGACACAAAGTGCACGAATCTTTATTCAATTTCCACCACCAGGAAGATATGAAAAACACCCGAGTGGCCAGTGACAAGCACTGCCCTTCACATCAAAGGGCAATGCTGTGTGAGCAAAACAGTGGAGGGGAGGGTAGGGACTAAATCAAAATAGAGTTGGAGGGGGAATTCCCTGTTTATATTTGTCAGCTAAGGGCTCCCTGACTGGCCCAGGTTAACAATCTCCAATAAAGGATCTCATAGTCAATAAGATCCACCTCATTCCAATTACTACATTCTTCTTCATGAATGTTCTCAGAGCTCAACCCCACCCCTTCATCAATTAACATTTACTATTATGCATTTGCCAGCAAGATAACTTGGTGGATATCTGAAAACTTGGTTGATTTTACCCTCACTAACTCAACATCTGATGCCAGTTTGAATGATCCAAATGGAGCTCAAGTCAGTTTTTAGAATACAGAGGAACCTCGATTATCCGAAGCTCACAGTCGGGGAGTATTTTGTTCGGTTAATCGAATGCCGGATAATCAAATGCCAGATAACATAGTTTAGCCAAGCATCGGGACCTTGAGACACTGTCAGACAATCCGAAATTCAGATAATCAAATGTCGGACAATTGAAGTTCCTCTGTGTGCAGGACATATAGCCTAATTACAGAACACCTTACCATTTTGGTTTTTATGAGCATTATTGTTTGAGAACAGCTGGACTACAACAGCAATGGCTACATTACCACTGATTATATTTTAACTGTATTTAGTGCTGATCAATTGTACATATTGTAAAAAGTCCTAAGAAAACTTATTCCATTTTGCAAAAGGTTCTTCAGTTTACACATGAATAATATGTGAGTGATTAGATTACATTTACATATTTTTCCATATGGTAGCCAAAAAGGATCTGATGTTCAATAGTTTCATGTTAAATCCATGGAGTTGTTGCGAATGTGATAAATTGATGTTTTATTTTTCAGCACTTCAGCAAGTATTGGTAGTCATCAATTCCATGAAGCACACAAGCTACTGAAAACACTTGGCTATTCAAAAAGTAGCTGCTGAAGTTGCTATGAACAAATCTAACTCTATTCCAACAATGCAAGATGCCAGGGTACACATGCATACAATATTAGAAAACAAATAAAGATTGCAACAAGAGAAATATTTAAACCTATTAACCCTATTCCTGAGGATTTTTTTTAACAGACTAGCTGGTCATACAATGGTAAAGTGAACATAATTCTAGAATATTTATATTTGTCCACACATTGAACATTACTTGCCAGTTGTTTTCACTGACATGATGTTTCAAAAGGCTCAATATTTCTGTCAATATCTTGTTCTCCATTGGTTAACCTACCACCACTCTATTTTTACACCTTCAATGCTACTGTCAGCCATGTATTCATTCAGTGATTTTTTTTAAAAAGGTATCTTTCTCTTTAACAGTTATAAAGTGAACCTTCACCATTGTTCATCATGCTGTATGAGCTATCGAGTTGATTTGCTGCCATCATCTTCTTTCCTGATGGGGATTTATAGATTTGTTTGGTATATCATTAGATGGTCTGATGCGAAAAAGCTTTTGTCATAAACTGGATGTGGATTATTTCTTGGCAACAATTCTGTGAGGAGGTGATAAGACAGGTTGACGAAAATCGAGCAGTGGATGTGGTTTATATGGACTTCAGTAATGCATTTGATAAGGTTCCCCATGGTAGGCTCATTCATAAAGTCAGGAAGTATCAGATACAGGGAGATTTGGCTATCTGGATTCAGAATTGGCTGGCTGACAGAAGGCAGAGAGTGGTTGTAGACGGAAAGTATTCTGCCTGGAGGATAGTGTTGAGTGGGGTCCCGCAGGGCTCTGTTCTTGGGCCTCTGCTCTTTGTAATTTTTATAAATGATTTGAATGAAGAGGTTGAGGGGTGGGTTAGTAAATTTGCAGATGACACAAAGGTTGGAGGCATCGTCGATAGTATAGGGGGCTACTGCAGGCTGCAGCGCAACATAGACAGGATGCAGAGCTGGGCAGAGAAATGGCAGATGGAGTTCAACCTGGATAAATGCAAAGTGATGCATTTTGGAAGGTCAAACTCAAATGCTGAATATAGGATTAAAGACAGGATTCTTGGCAGTGTGGAGGAACAGAGGGTTCTGGGTGTGCAAGTACATAGATCCCTCAAAGTTGCCACCCAAGTGGATAGGGTTATTAAGAAAGCAGGTAAAAACAATGACTGCAGATGCTGGAAACTAGATTCTGGATTAGTGGTGCTGGAAGAGCACAGTAGTTCAGGCAGCATCCAAGGAGCAGCGAAATCGACATTTCGGGCAAAAGCCCTTCATCAGGAATATTAAGAAAGCATGTGGTGTTTTGGCTTTCATTAACAGGGGGATCGAGTTTAAGAGCTGCAAGGTTTTGCTACAACTCTACAAGTCCCTGGTGAGACCACACTTGGAATATTGTGTCCAGCTCCGGTCGCCATACGAAAGGAAAGATACAGAGGCTTCGGAGATGGTGTAAAGAAGGTTTACTAGGATGCTGCCTGGCTGAATGGCTTGCCTTATGAAGAAAGGTTGAATAAGCTCAGACTTTTCTCTCTGGAGAGAAGGAAGAAGAAAGGAGACCTGATCGAGATATACAAGATAATGAGAGGAATAAATAGAATCAATAGCCCGAGACTTTTCCCCAGAGCAGGATTGACTGATACGAGGGGTCATAGTTTGAAGATATTAGGAGAAAGGTATAGAGGAGACGTCAGAGGAAGGTTCTTTACGCAGAGAGTTGTGAATGCATGGAATGCATTGCCAACAATGGTGGTGGAAGCAGAGTCATTAGGGACATTTAAGTGACTGCTGGACATGATATGGATAGCAGTGAGTTGAGGGGTCCGTAGGTTAAGTTAGTATATTTTACATTAGGATTAAACCTCGGCACAACACTGCTCTATGTTCTATGTTCTAACAACCAGTTACCAGTTTCATTAGTATGACAGACATAACTAAAGAAACTTAAAGAAGATCTAGATGACAACTTACTCCTCCAAGTTCTTAAGCTGCTCCCCTTCAGGATCATATGACATCATCATAATAGGTGCTGCTTAAAATACACTTAAGTATTAATTGTTTGAGACCTTTGCACAACATGAACCATTTGCTAACTTTTACAAAAATTCATTTGTGGGACTTGGGCATGGCTGGATGGCCAGCATTGATAGCCCATTCCTGTTTGTCCTTGCGAAGGTGGTGGTGTGCTGCCTTCTTGAATTGCTGCATTCCACTTGCTGTGGGTTGACCCACAATGCTGGTAGGGAGGGAATTCCAGGTTTTTTGACCCACCAACTGTGAAGGAACGGTGGTATATTTCCAAGTCATAGCTATGAGTGGCTTGGAGGGGAACTTGCTGGTGTTCCTAACTAGCTGCTGCCCTTGTCCTTCTAGATGGAAGTCATTGTGCATTTGGAAGGTGCTGTCTAAGGATTTTTGGTGAATTTCCGCAATGTATCTTGTAGATAGTACACACTGCTGCTACTGAGTGCTGATGATGGAGGGATTGAATGTTTATAGATGTGGTGCCACTCAAGTGGTTTGCTTTGTCTTGGATGGTGTCAAGTTTCTTGAGTGTTGTCGGAACTGCACCCTTCCAAGCAAGTGGGGAGTATTCCATCACACTCCTCACTTGTATCTTGTAGATGGTGGATAGACTTTGGGGTGTCAGGAGGTGAGTTACTCACCACTGTATCCCTAGTTTCTGACGTGCTCTTGTAGGTACTGCATTTATGTGGTGAGTCCAGTTGAGTTTCTGGTCAATAGTAACTCCAAGGATGTTGACAGTGGGGGATTCAGTAATGGTAATACCGTTGAATGTCAAGAGGTGATTAGAGAGTCTCTTATCGGTGATGGTCATTGTCTGGCATTTGTGTGGCGCAAGTGTTACTTGCTACTTGTTGGCCCAAGCCTGGATATTGTCCAGATCTTGTTGCATTTGAACATGGATGGCTTCAATATTTAAGGAGTCGCGAATGGTGCTGAACACTGTGCAATCATCGGTGAGCATCCCCACTTCTGACCTTATGACAGTGGGAAGGTCATTGGTGAAGCAGCTGAAGATGTTTGGGCCGAGGACACTATCCTGAGTGACCCCTGCAGAGATGTCCTAGAGCTGAGATGACTGACCCTCCACAACCACAACCATCTGCCTTTGTGCCAGGTGTGACTCTAACCAGTGCACTGACTACCACATATCACGACTTCTCACAGCTAGGCAACATATTTAACCTTAAATTTTACTTTAGAACACTTACATTTTACATTATGTTCTAATTTCAAATAAATCTGTTTGTATCTACAATATCCACTTCTCTGTCACTTTCATACAGTCGAATAATGTCTTTTCACTTTTTTCAAATTAAATCAATTTTCAATTTCGATATGGCAATCACGATAAATATATATAAATATATCTCACCATGATGACAAACAGTGACTATCTGATTATTAAATAGCTTGCACAATGCTAAAGTGCAACATTTGTGCAACAGGATTCAACCAGTGGTATTCCAATTGTAATACAATTATCAAAAATCCTGAAGAACATATTCTGCAGTTCACCTGAAACTGTAATTGATAAACCTAAGGCATAAATATCCGAATGCACTCTCCTCACAAATTTCAATCTATTAAAAGCCAAATGTAGGCATATGATAAATCACCCCTTTGATGTAATTATAGGAGATATATGTAAGCAGCCATCTGTAGACACTGATATCAAGAGTTGCAGAATTGTTGAATCTTTCTATGTTCACTTTCATACTGGTAGTCAAAATAGCAGTTATGAAAACCGACATATTGAGTGCCTGTGGACTTCATTTAAATAGAATTGTAAAGTCTTGCAATGTTAAAGCAATGTTAGATGTGGCTTGCAGCATAATAATAGAAAAGTTTGAATCCAATTTCTGCAGCAAAATTCTGCCAGATAAACCATATTAGCAACTTCTGTGTACTCAGCTATGAAAATTACACATTCTGAAGTTGGAGGAAAATGAAAGTTTTTGAATTGGATTTAACAGTTCCTTAGCTGGCATATTTTCAGTGGATGTGAACATGTAGTATGCGACTAGGGTAACCAGCCAACCACCTTCCCATCCACTCTCAAACCATGTGGCAAGATTGCAGCCCACTGGCCATTTTGAGCTTGTTAACAATTGAACAATTGAGCGTGATAACAATGATACATTGTCTATGGCATGCGAGTGATATTGAAAAGCCTGGTTATTAAGCCTGGGGTGAATCTTTTAGTGGGTGCCTTGGATGCATGGAGAGCATATTCCTAAGATCTTACCATCTCCTTGCTCCTCCTCAACTGGCCTTCCAAGCCAGCCCACCCTCATCATACCTTTACTTCTGGGCTCCCTGATCCCCTTACATCCTAAAAGCTCAGGATTTACCTTAACCCAGGATCTATTACATTTCTTCCTCAGGCTTTCTGACAGTCTCAGCAGTGCCCGTAACTGAGTTTTGGTGCTGCTCAAATTGTCAGAGCCATGGTCCAATCTGATTAACTGAGAGCTCTCGAGGGCATGACTTACTACCATTGAGGAGCTGAAGTCTAAACCACACTCTGCTTGATCCTCCATAATGTGTTATTGATGCAGGTTCTGGATCTTATTAATGAATGGTGAATACCTTATTTCCATGGTATTTGCATCTCATTATTACCTGATGCTGTCTCATTTTTATGCAGACGTAAAGAAGGTGCCAATTCCTGACATGCAAGTCAGAGCAGTTACCTGGCAGCAGCATCTCGCCACTTGCTTTTCTATACCATTTCCCTGTTTGCTCCATGGACACCATCCTTTCATCCGTGTAAGTCAACATTGCTAAAGCATATCATTAGGGATGATTTTGGAACAACTCAAAACACCACTTCAGCCTTTTCGGATTTCATCCAGATCCAGATACTTATGAACTGCATGCTTCTTTCAGGTCACTTTGCACATAGATAGACATATAAAACTCACATATCCACGCAGAATGCACCTCATGGCTCCTAGTTTTATTTCTTAGCATTTACTTGGAGGCTGCCAACCAATGTGGCTTGCATTTTGTTTCAGTGCACAAGATCCTCACTGCTAAGGTAAAGGCCGACAGTCTCTGTGGCTTGCATTGCTTTTTTTTCATAGAGGGAGAGGCAGGCAATTTGTCAGAACTCTGAGCACTGAACAGTCAAGGAAGTAGATAGTTTGCTGTATGACACAGTGCTGCATCAATATTACACTTACTGTAAAATGTGCCAGCAAATACACACATTTGCTTCAGCCAAATGCTGATGTCTGAAAGTGAAAGGGGACCAGTCTTTAGTGGGGTTAAGGAGGACTACACTTAGGCAGGAGTTGCCTCCACACTCAGTCAAGGGGACTAAGCAACTCAAGTCAAAGGGGCTTGTCACAGTCAGGCAGGTGCTTGGTCTTACCAGGTTTTGGGCATTTGTGTCCTTGCAGTCTAGCAACTGGGCCTCAGTCCGTTGTGAAGAACACAAAGAAGAGTCACATCAGACTTGAAGTATTAACTCACATTTTCTCCAAACATACTGCCAAACCTCTTGGCTTTCTCCAGAATTCTCTCCTCTTATTTCAGATTTCTAGCATCTACAGTGTTTTGCTGTTATTCTCTACGAAAGCTTAGATTGGACAAATAATTTTCCTCTCTCTCCCTATCTTAGTTGATAAGTAGAGAAGGTTGTGCATTATCTCCCTTCTATTTGATGTTTCACAAATGATGTGTTTGAGGACAACATAGAGGTATATCAAGCTGATTGATAAGTCAGAACCTACCCTGCACATTTTCAATCACACTGGAAACAAACAGTTAAAATCCAGACTTAGGACACAACTGTTAGAATGCCTTGGTGAATGCTTGATGTGAGAACAAGTTCACATTCATGATTTGATAACATATTGACACCTTTTAGAGTGAGTTCAACTGTTTGTGATGCTGCTTGAACACATCAGGACATGGAAAATCAAAGCCACATCGAACATCATGAAACATCTAGTATTTTCACCTGAATTCAGCTGGTCTATTGATTCTTGTTTAGACAGCCTGCCTCATTGCTGGGAGCAGGCATAGCAATTTTATCACTGAGGCTTGAGATTTTCCCAGTTCAGGTAATGTATAAGTTCACAACAGTTGGTCTTAGGTGGACAATCTATGGAATGTTTACCAAGTTCTGATGGTAGGTTGTTCAATCAGAGCTGTTTGAATTCCATTAGGATCGCAGCAAACCCTTGTCAATCCATAGCTATTAGATATCATCAACCTATTCCTTTGCCCTTTTAGACTTAAGCAAATGGCTATGTTCTAATCAACAATGTATCGACATCACACCAACCAGAAATTCAAAGTGAAATGTTCTGTATTTTGATTTGGAGGCATACTGAAATATTCATTTACAAAACTGAGTAAAATAGTTTGGAATCGAATGAATTTTACACTAAATTAGCACTAACTAAACTGTTACTGAAGACATAGGTTTACCATATCTTACTGAGATTTAACAGATCACGAAGAGAATAGACTATCTTACTGATCCAATTCATCAGTTAGGGTGGACCAGGGATCATAATTTTAAGTTATATAAGATCAGATCTAGATTAGATATTAGAAGATTTTTTTTAATCCAAGGAAGAAGCAAGCTGTCAGCTTTTGCCTTTCTCACCTATTCACTGAATTCCCTCAAGCAAGAACTAGATCTGCTTCTACCTCAGAGGAAAATAAAGTCTTACAAAGTTAAATATTCAATGGGATCAGGATCAGAGTCATCTCCTGGACAAACTTTAGTCAGTTACATAAAGAGTTGGAAAGCGATCTCCCAGATGTTTGGGAATATATCCAGTAGTTTGAAAACCAGAGATGTAAAATAACACCGAGTGAAGGTGAATGCGTCTTAGTCAATAACATTACCTACATTTGCATTTTGTTTTGATGCTTCTAATAACAGAAGCCAAAAATCATTATTACGTTTCACGTTCACATCATTGTCCAATAAGAGAAGGCAATCTTCCAATCATAATATCTCAACAACTTGGGGCATCACAGTGGTTCAGGGGTTAGCACTGCTGCCTCACAGCTCCAGAGATCCTGCTTAGATTTCAGCTTTGGGTGACAATCTGTGTGGAGTTTACACATTCTCCTCGTGTCTGCGTGGGTTTCTGCCAGGTGCTCCTTTTTCCACCCACAGACTAAAAATGCGCGGGTTAGGTGGTTTGGCCATGCTAAATTATCCCGTAGTGTCCAGGGATGTGCAGATAAGGTTCATTAACCATTGTAATATCGGGGCTATGGGTTAGGGTAGAGGGTCTGGGTATGGGAATGAAGGTCTTCTGGGTGGGTGCAGACTTGATGGGATGCATGGTATCTTTCCACTCTTGGGATTCTATGATTCTAACAACAACAGAAAATAATAAAATATTCAATAGGTCAGATAGCATCTGTGGTGACAGAGAAACAGTTAAGTCATCAAACAAAATGTTAATTATATCTCTCTCTCTCCCTCTCTCTGCAGGAGGAGAATGATCTATGGGGTATTCTGGCATTTTCTGGTTTTATTTCACAATGCCTGCACCTGCAGTAATTTCCTTTGATGGGAGATAAACACCTTATTATTCTCTGATACTGGCCTGCTAGCTTCTGAGTTTCAAAGAATGAAAAGAAATTAATTGAATATTTAGTTGATTCCACTTGTGGGAATAAATAGTTAGTGTAAATAGTTTTGTTGTTTGCAGACTTGAAAGAGGACCTATTAATCAGATCACCTGCTCCAGACAGTGGTTCACAACTTAAAATTGAAAAGTGCTTTTGGGGACCTCAAACAAAATCACTGAGTTGCAAAGGTAATCACCACCAACTGGTTTTGAAATTACATTATAATTGGACCAATAAAGTGCCACAAATGAAGTATGGTGATTTGGATAATTCCTCAAGTGCTACTTGCCAATATACTACAAATATCCCCATCCTCAATGATTGGACAGCCCAAAAGCTAAGACTACAGCAGTTGCAACAATCTTCAGCCAGAAGTATCAAATGGATGATCCATCTCAGACACTTTCAGAGGTCTCCAGCATCATTGCCTTCAACCAATGTAATGAGCTCCACTTGACATCAAAAATGGATGAAGGCACAGGATACTGCAAAAGCTATGGGCCCTGGCAACATTCCAGTAATAATATTGATGACTTGTGCCCAAGAACGTGCTGAACCCTAGTCAAACTGTACCAGTACAGCTGCAACATTGTGCACCTGGCACACAGGAAGGTGGTCAGAAATCACATGACACCAGGTTTTAATCAAACAAGTTTATTTGAAATCAGAAGCTTTCAAAGCGCTGCCCCTTCATTAGGTGAAGTGAAGGGAAGCACACAGGCACAGAATTTATAGGCAGAGAGATGAAAAAATAGTACAAATGGTGTGGTTAATGTGATGACAGGCTGGATAATAAGAATCTACAGGTAATCGAAAGTGTCAGATAGTGTGAGTAAAGAGTCAACAGCTGAATAGCAAGTGAAGGGATGACTTATGATCCTATTAATTGATGCAGAGAGATAATTACAAAATATTTTAAAAAAAGATAGTATGGAGACAAACCGAATGGCTGGAATAACATGATGGATATAACAGCCGCATGCTGAAGGTCTAACCAAAGTAACATGTAATCCAAAACTGTACAAACTGATTATGTAGAGTGATCATATGAACTTCTGAAGTTATGAACTTATGATCTCTTTACCTTAATTAGTCTGTGCTTGTACACTTGCCTTTACATCACTTGACAAAGGAGCAGAGCTCCGAAAGCTTGTGATTTTAAATAAACGTGTTAGACTATAACCTGGTGTTATGTTATTTCTGGCCTTGTCTACTCGACCAGCACCTCCACAAAACAGGAAAATAGTTGTGGTTGTTGGAGATCAGTCTTCTCAGCTCCAGGACATCTCTGCAGGAGTTCCTCAGGCTAGTGTTCTAGGCTCAATCATCCTCAGCCACTTCATCAATGACCTTCCCTTCATCATAAGCTCTGAAATTGGCATGTTTGCTGATGATTGCACAATATTCAACACCATTCGCAACTCCTCAGATATTGAAGCACCCTTGTCCAAATTATGCAAGACCTGACAATATCCAAGTTTGGGCTGACAAGCGGCAAGCGACATTCACACCATGAATGTCAGACAATAAGCAGCTCAAACAAAACAGAGTCCAGTCATCACCAGTTGACATTCAATGCATTATCATCAATGAATTCCCACCATCAACACTTGGGGAGATGCCATTGACCAGAAACTGAACTGGATTAGCTATAGCTAAAAGCGTAGGTCTGAGGCAAAGAGTCCTGCAGCAAGTAAATCTAACTCCTGACTTTCCATCATCTCCAAAGCAATTATCAGGAGTATGATGGAATGTTCTCCAATTGCTTGGATGTGTGCACTCCAACAATACTCAAGAAGCTTGACACCATCCAAGGCAAAGCAGCCCACTTGATTGTTTGTGGATGTGGTGCCATTCACATCCTACACTGATGCACAGTAGTAGCACTATTTACTACCTATAAAATGTACTGCAGGTATTCACCAAAGTTCCTTAGATAGCATCTTCCAAACCCATGACCATTCCATCTAGAAAGACAATGGCAGTAGAGAAATAGGAAAACCATCGCCTCTAAGTTCCCCTCCAAGTCACTCACCTTCCTGACTTGCAAATACACCGCTGTTCTTTCTCTGGTTGGTCAAAACCTTAGAACTCTCTCCCTAACAGTGTTGTGGAGGCACTTGCAACAAATGGACTACTGCAGCTCAAGGAGGCAGTTTATCATCACCTTCTCAAGGGGAACCAGAGAGGAATAATCAATGATGGCCCAGCCAGCAACACCCACGTCCCATGACTGAATAGAGAAAAAAAACTAGAAACTATATGGTTAATTTTGACTTTAAAAAGTATGGGTTGAGTTGGAAGGAAAGGTAAAATATACAAAAACTCAAACCTGAATACAACTCACTTCACATCTGCCCACCTCTTGTTTTAAGGGAGGTATATAGAACTCTGGGCAAAAACCAATGACTCACAAAAGGAGAGTTGCTTATTTAGTATTTTGTTGTGGCAAAGGCCAAGATTTTATCCATATTTTAGGTTAAGTGTTGGCCACTGCATTTCTTGCCTTTAAGAAACTAGGAGTGTAAAAGAAGAAAGGACTGGTGGATGGATTAGAGTGTGAAGTTAACAAAGATACAAATAAAGTGGACTGATCTTTTGAAAGAAATTCCAAAAATAATTCAATTCTGAAGGAATGAGGATGCATACATTAAAATTAAATATTAGTAAAAGGGAGGATTTTTTTTTGTCAGTAATTAAGATTTACCATGCTGTTAAAAATCCACTTAGGTCTGAGTGCATTAGCCCTACCGTTTTCTTGCATATTACTGTAGATCATGAGATGATCATGCTCTAATTTGAATTTCAATATTGAGTTTCTTGGCAAGGAATTGGAGCAGTAAGTTCATGAGGGAGCAAGATAAACAGGTCAGCAAATTCTAGATTTCTTCATTTAACTGTGCAAATACAAATTCCTGGAAAATGTATTCCAATCCACTCTCAAATAAGTGTGAGTGCTCTTAGCTTCCACCATTATTCAAGGCAAAATTTTAGCCAAAATAAATGCTTCTTTCCTGAACAAGGTGATTATCAGGTAAATAGATTATCTGAGTTATTCGTAAATTTGCTGTGAGCAGTACAATGGAGAAGGGTAATTTGTTAATGCAATAATCATTTATTCAGTAATAACATAAAACTCATCATGTTCACTACTAATAACAAAAGGAGCATTGCCCTTCCACAAATGTATCAGCAAGTCAATTTTGCTGACTGGAATGAGAAATGTAGAGTTTACAGCAGAAATTGGAGAAACACCAGGAAGTCTGGGCTTCATTAGCACAATGAACATTTCCGAATGCCATCAACGGAGGTAAGGCAGAACACTGATATGACAGGTAAGATACTGCAAGCAATACTCCCTCACCTGAAGCTCCATATGATTATAATCTCAATTAAAACAACACTAAACAATAGTAAACAACAGTAAATATTCTGTTTCCCAATTATTTCCTCCCCCAGACCACTGATGACAGATTATCATCATCTTTAAAGTACACTATGTAAAATCAAGTCTGGAAACTTAATGCATGTTTCTGCAGACATGAAGTGTAAATTATGCTTTAAGACGTAAAGCCAATATTCCGTCCCAATGATGTTGCAGTGAATTTTAGTAAAACATTAATTCCGCTATCATTTTTAGTTATAATTAAATGAAACTGCTAATATAAAGCACAAACTAGAGCAAAGATATGAACAGCAAAATAATGTTTGAAATTAATTTGAGTACTCCCAATTCTCATAAGTGCATTAGTTCTATGCACTGCCTTGGAGATTAAGCTGTTTCTGTGGCACAGCCAAATTGTCTTTGCTGCATAGATTACATTATCTGAAATGAATGATTCAATCTTCCAGGTAGTGTTAGAAAAATAGGTGTTGAGAAAGAATAATTCAAACAAACTTTTATTCCAAATTCTGTCGTAGGGTATTCTAATTTAGTATTTAAGATAATATATCCAAGATACAATATTTACAATAAATTAACTCAAGAAATCTTGCTAAGTGTAAACCAAAACACATGAAGAAGCCTCTGTTAAAGGACAGAAACCTCTGTTGTTTGGAAAGTTTTTTTCCAGTTAAAGGCATCCTTGAATTTACCTCTTTTGATATTGTGACCTTAAATATCAAGTTTAAATAAAATGGTTTAAAAGTAGATGTTTTGCTCTCTATATATTCAGGGTTTTTGCTGTATTTTTCAAAATTCTTCCTTACTGCTGTTCTGTAAAACAAACTTGCCCCCAACTGCATAGTTTAATGCAAACCAAAGAAAAAAAAAATGCTTTCAATAAAAATTACACAAACATGACAGCAACAGGTTACAATACTTACCTTGAGCTTGCATTTGGTTTTAGTTTACACTGTGTTGAAAGAAATTCAGCATTTAAAGCTCTAGTCTGTCTAGTATACCTAATTCTAGAGACTTATCGCCATCTATTTGCAAGCTATGTAATTGTTCCATCGATAAATTAAAATGCATTTAGAAAAATGTTGTCCAGGCTTCTTAAATGTTTAACTACTGGCAAACTAGTTATTTGAAAAATATAACCTATGTGTATTTCTCTTTATGGTTTCTAGATACACAATCTCGAGGGATTCTATGTTGTTTCCGTACAGCAAAACATTCTGCAGCAACGGTCACCACAAGCAACTAACCAGAAGAACATTCTAAATGAAATAATATGTCATGCATATTTTTAAAAACTCAGTTAACAATAAATAATGATGAATTTTTGAAATATGTAAAACAGAAATAGTTACCAAGGAAGTGTCGAGGAATTTACAAAACAGAAATAAAAGTATCATAATTATTATAGTCACAATTACTTGATTCTAAACAAGAATACAAATATTGCTAAAGCACTCTTTGTCTAATAGATCACAAAATATTTAATCAAAGCTGCATGGCTTTCAATATTTTTTCAAATGTCAAAGGATTTGGATTTTACTTACCGGAGCAAATATCACCATACACATTTACAGAAATTATAATCCAATTTCACTCCACAAACAAATAGGGTCTGGCACATAGTAAAAGTAAGGGTATCAAGTTCTTTTTGCTGGACAGTATCTTCTGGTCTCACTTTATCAATAAATGTGGAGCAAAAATAAATCAGTGTGAGGCAAAGAAAGATATACCAAATCAGGCAGGTACCTCAGTTGCATTTGTTTGAGGGCATATCAGTCACATTAGAGAAGAAATGCTGCAATCTTACTGGAGGAATCTGAGTCTGTAAAAAAAGTGGGCAGACTTTTCAGGAACCGCAAAGCTCACGACAGCTTATAAAGTTGATGAAACGTAGGAAGGTATTCAATTTAGCTAGTGCAGTGTGCAATAACAATTGGCTTGCAGAAGTTTTCTGGCATCAAAGCAGAAATAAATTTGACATGCTACTGCACATAAATTAACCTTTATTCAACAGAAAAAATGTTATATTTTATTTTGAAGACTCTGTATAGCCAAAATATAATTCAATTTGCATAAAATATTCTCGTTCATTTCTGAATGTCTTCTGCACAATGTTATACAGTAGGTTTGTCAAAGAGGTTGAAGCTATTAAAAATTGCTCTGCAGTAGAGACAAGAACAAATAGATCATATCAAAATCGACTGGTGACTGCAATAATTAAAGTTCTACCAGATATGTATGTCTATACCAAATTCTTTGTACATGTACATTATAGTATGCCTTTAGTGTCAGAATTTAACTATGTTTAATGAATTATGATGGAATGTACACTTGCTTTCAACTGCTATTATTTTGTTTCAGCGCTAATCAAATTTTTGACTAATGATAATTATTCAATTCCAAATGTTGAACCTCAGGACAGATAGAAAACATCTGCATTTTAAAATTGGTGATGGTTCTATCTATCACTGTCACCAGTGTACAATGAGTAACAACAATGGAACTAATAGAAAGAAAATCATTTATTTAATAAAGCAGGCTCGACATAGTGCAATAGGTCACCCAATTTCAAATTAGTCTCAATTGACTAACTATAGTCTCCAGTCCCTCTTACTCTACATGTAGCTCATCTTTATTTATTATCCTAACCATCAAAATATCCCAGATGCCCATTGCCTTATCACTTAATGTACTCTAATTAATCAGTCTAATTATTTCTTCTGATTAGACATTTACTATATGATGCTTAATTATTCAAAGGTTCAGCTGGTGTACTGCACTACACGAGTGAAAATAGATTATAAATTTATTGGACCTTTCTGCACATTATGGCCACTGGTACATCTTCAAATACTCCAATTAATCTTGATATTTAGCTATTTATTCACAATAAATGCATTAATGAACTATTTTCTATTATCAATGATTATATTTTGACTGTTCTGGCTGCAAAGAATTGCACAATGTTTTTATTTCCTGACAACAAAAAATATTTACATCATAGCTGTCAGGATACAAACAACCAAAGGGCAATCAATAAACTAATATTTGCATAATTTATTCAACAGTGGGTACCGGGACATACTATCCACATAAAACAGATCTAAAGATGCTTATATTTGAGTAAACTTGTAAGTAACAAATTAGAAACCAACTCTGTAACTTTGGACTGTAGACATATTATATGTATTAAAAGTATATTTAGACATTATTGACAGACGTCTACAATTTGTCATTTCAATAATTAATTTAGTAAATTCAATCAAGGCATTTAAGAGTGCATTATTTGGATAAAACGAATGTGCAAGAATATAATGAAAAACCAGAAGACTGACAATAGGTAATATATTCACTTAATGGGCAGGCGTACGACTGATAGACTGAATGGCCTCCATCTCCACTTTAGCACTTCTGTGATTCTGTGAATCACTTCCTGCTTAAGTTTTATATTCTGAAGCTGTCCCCAAGCTGTCAATTAAAGAACTGAATCAGCAAGTGCAATGCTATTACTAGTACTCTCTTGATAACTCTGTCATTAACATTTAGTTAAATTGTAAGGTTGCATGCTTGAGTCGAGAGGTTGTTGAAGAATAAATTTATCTAACTTCAAGACATTGAATACCCTACTCCTTTATTTTTTGATTATTAATTCACCTTTAGCCTCAAAATTCCTGGCAATAATTTTCTTTTTGCAAACATTATTTACTCTTAGTCTGCAACAGACGGTATGCAGTGTACAGTTGAAATTACATGATTGTAAAATGTAAGTTAGTATATACAGTGCGGGGGCAATTAAAGCACATTCTCAAGTTAATGAAGAGTTGTTAAATTACTATGTGGCATCAGTCTATACTCCCATAAGTTATGTTTATACTTTAGGTTTGGGGTTCCTTGTGCTATTTACATTAAAACAAGTTAGTCATGCCAAAAAAAATAATAGTTTTTAAAATTGTAACTATAACTAAATTTCAAACACATTTCATTGACTATACAACATAGAACAGTACAGCATAGTACAGGGGCCTTCAGCCCTCGATGTTGTGCCAGTCTTCTATCATACACTAAGATCAGACAAATCTACATACCTATCATTGTAGTAACTTCCATGTGCCTATCCAAGAGTTGCTTAATTGTCCCTAATGTATCAGATTCTACTACCACTGCCAGCAGTATATTCCACGCACCCACCACTCGTTGAGTGAAGAACCTACCTCTGACATCTCCCCTAAACCTTCCTCCAATCACCTTAAATTATGCCCCCTCATGACAGACATTTCTGCCATGGGCAAAACTCTCTGGCTATCCACTCTATCTATGCCTCTCAATATCTTATATACCTCTATCAAGTCACCTCTCATCCTTCGCTCCAATGAGAAAATCCCTAGCTCCCTCAATCTTTCTTCATAAGACATACCCTCCAATCCTGCATCCTGGTAAATCTATTTCCTCTACACCCTCTCTAAAGCTTCCACATCTTTCCTATAATGAGCCAATCCGAACTGAACACAATATTCCAAGTGTGGTCTAACCAGGACTCCATACAGCTGCAGCATAATCTCATGGCTCCTAAACTCAATCTTCCTGCTAATGA
The DNA here is from genome assembly GCF_047496795.1 of Chiloscyllium punctatum. Taxonomy (NCBI): domain Eukaryota; kingdom Metazoa; phylum Chordata; class Chondrichthyes; order Orectolobiformes; family Hemiscylliidae; genus Chiloscyllium; species Chiloscyllium punctatum. The sequence continues at coordinate 41,932,179 of NC_092750.1, read as the reverse complement.
AAGCCAACACATCATACACCTTCTTAACAACCCTATCAACTTAGATGGAAATTCTGAGGAATCCATAGACATGGACCCCAAGACCCTTCTGTTCCTCCACACTACCAAGAATCCTGCCTTTCACCCTGTATTTTGCATTCAAACTCGACCTTCCAAAGTGAATGACTTCACACTTTTCCAGATTTAACTCCATCTGCCACTTAACAGCCAAGTTCTGCATTCTATCAATGTCTTGTTGCAACCTACAACAGCCCTCCACACTATCCTCAATGCCACCAACCTTTGACCCATTGACAGTGAAGAAATATATTTAATGTCAGAACAGTGAGTGACTTGGGAAAGTTTTTGCACGAGTTGCTTTCCCATGTGACAGTTGGCCTTGTCCTTTGAGATGGTTGTGGTTGTGAGTTTGGAAGGTTATGTATATGGAACATAGGACTAGAAGTCGGCCATTCAGCTCCTTGAACCTGTTCCATCATTCAATGAGATCATGGCTAGTCTGTGGCCTAACTTCATGTCCCTTTTGCCCATATCCCTTATTAACTTTGCTTAATAAAAATTCATCTATCTCAGATTTAAAGTAACAACTGATCTAACATTTGTGTACGAGAGTATCAAACGTCTATCACCATTTGTGTCGAGAGTTTTGGTGAATTTCTGTAATGCATCTTGTAGATAGTACACATTGCTAATACTGTGAGACATGAAATTAAATATCATGAAGTAATGTTTTTTGGAAGAAGGTGGATAAACATCATAAATTAAATGAACAACTCTTAGGAGGGTGGAGATCTGGAAATGCTAGAAACTAAATTGGAAAAAAACCTGAATCCATTCTCTTCTAGATTTGTTGGATGTGATTTGAGGGGTGGGTGACCAATAGGGAAAATGTATTGGTCATTTGAAGATTACAATAAGGATGCATGCGCACACTTTAATGGTCAGTCTATTTTTAACCTCAAGTGGTGGATTTCCAGACTTTGGGAAACTTGCTGGCTTAAAGGAAATGAGATGAGCTTAAGTTAGTGCCATAAAAAAACCTCACGTGAGCTGGGGGAAGCAGAATTGTGCCCTTCAGGCCTACAAACCTGCCAGTAAATGTCCTACATTTCATGAATCAGTTTCTTTATCACACTGAATACCATTGGGATCTGGGCTAGAGATTACATTACATTGAAAGTTATGGTCTTGATAGAGAACCAGGTTAATGAGGTCATTGCGGCCTCCTGACTGGTTTTAATTAACTGAAAGGGGGCAAACAGGAAATTTTGGAAACAATGAAGCAGAAGTAAGCCATTCAGCTCCCTGAAGTTGCTCTGCCATTCTAAATCCCGGCTGATCCTCTGTCTCAGCGCCATATTCTCCTACTAAACCAATATCCCTTGATGTCACTAGTAATTAGAAACCAATCAACCTCTGTCTAGAACTTACTTAATGACTGAGCTTCCATAAGTCTCTGAGATGGAGAATCCCAAAGATTCAGCACTTGGTGAGTGAAGATGTTCTTCTACATTATAGTCTTACATTAACCTTATTGGCTGTCTTTTTATTGTTGCTTCCAGCAGACATGGTGGCAGGGTGTGAAGGAGCAGGGTGAGAGGGATAAAGCAGAAAGTGGGAGGAGGGAGACAGAGGAATGAACAGAGCATGTGCTTACTCATGATACTCTAACCCTCTTGAGTGCAAGCAATTTAATGGACTAGCTGGTCCTGGTTTCCTGCCCCTTTCAAATTCATGTGTACTTTTTAAGGCACATTTAATCATAGAGTACCTGTTTAGAACTAACAGAAATTATTTAGAATGAGAGCAAATCGCTAAGAAGTATTTTTTATAAAGCTTATTGATTAGATTAGATTACTTACAGTGTGGAAACAGGCCCTTCGGCCCAACAAGTCCACACCGCCCCGCCGAAGCGCAACCCACCCATACCCCTACATCTACCCCTTACCTAACACTACGGGCAATTTAGCATGGCCAATTCACCTGACCTGCACATCTTTGGACTGTGGGAAGAAACCGGAGCACCCGGAGGAAACCCACGCAGACACGGGGAGAATGTGCAAACTCCACACAGTCAGTCGCCTGAGGCGGGAATTGAACCCAGGTCTCTGGCGCTGATAATCAGCAGTGCTAACCACTGTGCCACCGTGCCGCCCAAATGTTTCTCACATTTGCAGCAATCAATGAATGAAACATACAACTCTTTGCTGTGTTTTCAAAACTTATGATTTAATGAATCTCAGAACAAAAACATTTAGACGAGATCAATGGTGTTTATGAGAATGTATTCTGGTGCTTTAATTTATAACATAGCACATACTAAAAAACAAACACCTTTGTACGGGGAAGAAAGTCAACTCACATTAACTTATTAGATAGTAAGAAATAGCGTTCATTTAGAGCAATTAATTAGATTTTTCTTTGAAAGGCTGAAAGAAATTAGATTCATAGTATGGTTAGTTTTGCAGAACGGGTCCCAAAGTGGGGATTGAACCATTTGCAGCTATTTCTGGAACAAGTCACCATTCTTATAAGCATGCCAATGCCAATGGGACATGCCTGCTCGGTAAGTGTACACAGTAGGTGAAACATGATATCAGAGCTGAAAAGGTGTTGCTGGAAAAGCGCAGCAGGTCAGGCAGCATCCAAGGAACAGGAGAATCGACGCTTCGGGCATCAGCCCTTCTCCTGTTCCTTGGATGCTGCCTGACCTGCTGCGCTTTTCCAGCAACACATTTTCAGCTCTGATCTCCAGCATCTGCAGTCCTCACTTTCTCCTCGAAACATGATATCATTCAGCTCCTAATACTGATTTGTATCCAACCTGCATTGCAGACCTCACAAGTCCTGTTACTGCCTCTCTTAAATATTCTTAGCTGAACATGCATTCAGCTGATAGAGAGACCTCCTAAAACAGTCAGATTGTTGATACACCTTAGAGCCCACTGCTACTCCCCTGGCTTGCACCTTCGTAATCCCAGTGAGCTTCAAACACACAGATTGCTGGAGTGTTGTGAGGGCTTGAATACTCTTTTGAGCATTGGTGGCATGATAGCAGTAGTTTGAACTTGTATGGCAATGAGTGTAGATCTCATATTTCAGATTGAGCTGGCTCCTAGCCTATCCAGCCTCCAGGACTCCCTGAAGTAAAGAATTCCAGATATTCATTGCCAACTGGGAAAAGAAAGTCCTCTGCATCTCAGTTTTAAATGAGTGTCCCCTTTATCTTCAACTCTATCCCCTAGTTCAAGACTTCCCCACAAATGGAAACATCTTCTCATCATCTCCCTCATTAAGTCCTCTCAGAATCTTGTATATTTCAATAAGATTACTCCTTATTCTTCTAAATTTGAATGAGAAAACATGTAATCTGTTTAACCGTTCTTGACAAATCAACCTCTTCATCTTAGAAATCAGTTAAGTGAACCTCTTTTGAAATGTCTCCAATGCTAGAGTATCCTTTCTTAAAACGGGACCAAAACTTTACACAGTACTCCAAGTGCAGCCTCAACTTCCCTCAACTTTTCAAACTTAAGTCCCTTAAAAAGAAAAGGGCACAATCCAGTTGCCTTTTTAATTACTTGCTGCACCTGTTTTTATGCCAGATCCAAGATCTGTCAGTGCGGTGTATTTTTGGGAGATTCTCTATTTAAACATATTCTACCTTTTGATTCTTCCTACTAAACTTCCTACTAAATCTCGCTTTAGGCCCCATCTGCCAAGTTTTGCCCACTCACTCAACCGATCTTCATAGCTTAGCAGATTCTTTACGTCCTCATCATGACATACCCACACAACTAAGTACGGCAACTCTTCGGGGGCCTAATACACGACTCCCACCCATGACTCCTTTCCCTTGATATTCCTTATTTCCACACAAATTAATTCTGCATCTCATGAAAGAGTAAAGAAGAATATCAGAGAGAATATTGCACTGTGTTTGAGGCATGTACTTGTCAGAGCTAAAAAGATCAGAAATGTGAACGTGAGGCATAGATCATTGTTTGGTGTGTGAGGGTGTGAGAGGGTGAGCCGGAGCATCTGAATATTGGGTATGAAGTCTGACTGCTGAAAGATGAATGACAAGCCTGAGTTGCACTATGCAGCAAGAAAGGTTGGTGGTGAATAGATAGATGTATTCATTTACTGGACTGTGCATGTGTGATTAAACTTCTCACAGAAGATCTTAAAGTATTGGTCTGTGACTTCACGTCTATGGATGGCTGTTTTCATTTCTTTCTTACTGCTTACCTTGGAGAGCTTCCTGAACGCTTTCTTTCTTCCTAGCTCCTACATCAGAGTCTTTAGTGCCACATCAGAGAATATGAATGCCTTCATTCTAGTCTGCTTTTGCATAGTTCATAATGGGCACCTTTGTTTGTAACCATTTAAGTTCTCTTTATTAATTATGTTTCACTTTTTTTAAAAGTTGCTTATGAAATCAGCTTCCAATACCAGCGTCCAGTACGTGTAATGTTCCGATTCTGATAAGCTCTGGTGGTTGAGGAACTGCCATGGCGAATGTGTCAGTGAGTCATTGTCCCCACACGCTTGTTTAGTTCAACAAAGGTTTAATGCCTGCATACTCACTTAATCCTGCAGAGGACAGATCCCTGAGCTACGCAAGTGGAAGCTCAACTGATAACCTTCACTTGGTTGTCAACGTAATTCTTAGGGTACTTGTAATTGCCTAGCAAGTGTAGCACTTGTCAACCAATTGACACCCTTTACTCAGGCAGAGCAGGACTTCATTGGTGAGGCTCCTGATTGGCCAAGAAGCCAACTAGCCAGGACCTAAGTACCTAACTGATGCTTGCTCTGGCAGACTTCCTCACTGGTCAGGGCAAGGGCTTAGTTGTTCTGAAAGTCATCTACCTGACACTTCGAGCCCAGAACACAAATGCCAGCAATAGGATGAGAGCCTCAGTATCCTTGAGTTTTGCGTGTGGGTTTAGCAGCTCACAGTCAGCTAACTCCCATTCAAATTGAGGTTATTAATGCAAAACATTGGTCAAATTCTCTTTCATTTTCCAAAACATTCTTTGTTATTAACTAAATCCTTCTCCTGATAGTTGTCATAGTCCTCTCTTTACTGCTTTATTTTAAAATTTATTTTCTTTATCATGAGGGGTACATTAGATTTGCATGTTCTACTTTTTCCCTTCAAAATAATGCACCTAGTTTGAATCTAAGAGACTTCTTCTCTGAATGTCTTCCATTGCTGCATTGCTATTTTACCCTTCAGTCTACTTGTGTTCAGTCCATTCATTTATCACTGAAATTAGCCTTGACATTAGAGATTCACGGCGAGACATTAATAATCAATGTACGCCAAAACCAAGATGCCCAAGGGTTGCTTAGAGACCAATTTCCATACATAGTGCTGATTGTACTCTCATAAAAGTTAATAATCAAGGAGTTCTTGATTGGATGAGATGAAGGGAGTTGTATATAACATTTCATGGGATTGGTGCTGTATTTTCTAAAGTCTTTGACTTAATGCATACGTTGTGCTAGCCTCTACACTCCAGTCTTCTCCATGACATGCTTCATTGCTTAGCAAAGACAACACCAGGCAACCCAATTCCAATTTAAAAAAAAACATTAAATAGAAAGCAGGAACAAAGTGAAAGAGGCCAAGAGATTGACGACAAGGCAACTAGAGAGAAAGACATTGCTAAGGATGAGAGCTAAGGCATGAAACAACATGAAGTGACACATTAACAAGTAGTTGCTGACAGATGAGAGACAGAGCAGATCATGCAAAAAAGCAGAAATTAGAAGCAGTATGAGTCCCCTTCAAAGAAGCTGCATAATAGATATTGATAGTTGTAATGGTTGCATTTGAGATTCAGGTCCATCTATTAAAGCTGCAGATGTAGAATAGAATACATCATTTGATTATTATACTAAGCTTTAACACATTGAGTTTTTCGTAAGTTACAGCATGAAATTCCTAATAGCCAGGTCACAGTTACTTCCTCCAATGAAATCACATAACGAGATGGCACAATGCTAAAATACTATTGTCCCAGCTGCAACATAATAATTGAAGTCAGCGTGACAGAACCCACTCTGGCACTTAATTACATAACTCCAGCTGTTACAAAACTAGTGGAGTCAGGCTCACAAGTAATTCATTTTAAGATGCTGAATGAAATGGGCTGTACACTCATGCATATACTGTATCCTGCCAAAGTGCCTGTAGGAGCCAGTGGTTGTCCATGTTGAAACATTACCCAGAATGCCATTGATTACTATTGTTAAGTACATTAGATGCCTTCAAGGTAATTTTTCTAAGCACATACACCACCCTTTTGCCCTTGCCTACCCTCATCCTTTGGATACCAATACGATTGGGTGGAGAAGTGATTGTAAACAACTAATTTTACTGCCTTTGGAAAATGGGGAATAACAGCAAGTATTTCATTTGATTCTGTGGGTTTCCCACCTGACAATTTAAGTTAAAACTAATTCTCATCATACTTCCAACTGAGCTTCATTAATAAGCTTACTAAAATTCACTGATCCGAATAATTGTTTAGCCTCTATTAGTTATCGCTTACATCCTGAAATTCTCAATGTGAACAATTAGCAGTCACCTTGCCTATGATTCATTAAGAATGTTTTCTCAGAGATCTGTCTCTTACCTCACTGTAAAGATACACTATAATATGTTGATAATTATACATTCGCAGGAAATTCTGTGGATATACATTGAATCAAAGAATGGACTCCAATTGCACTATCAGGAATGGTGGCACTGATTGGTCACTTCAAAGTACTTAGATATGGGAAAGTTTTCTTTAATTCATGTTGTTCTTTAAAACATCTTATTTTTACAAACCACAGTGAAAAAAATGCCATTCAGTTTAATGCCCAAAATTAAGGAGTGTTGACTTAAGGTGCACTAAAATCCATTATATATTCAAAGTCTTAGAATGACATAGGAAACAAAGACAAAGCATTTTAGTGAGCAGCAGAAACATACAAAAACTTGGGAAGAGTGGTAGTCTTTTACACAATGTATATTAATTTCCTGTAACATTCAGGTGACAATAATTCAAATACTATTTCATAATGTCACTCTAATTCAAATGTTCTAGTATCTCAGTTCAAACCACATAAGAAACATACAAGTGTAGAATCTATTGATATGTCAGAAAATCTGCCATAATCAAGCACAATTGAAACAATGCTGCACCATAACATTCAGCCAGCCACATCTTTCTCTCTGCTGCAGATGTGCCATTGTTGCCATGATATTATGTACTCAGCTGTTGGCTACTGAGCCAAAAGTAACATTTCTGTGTATAAGGATTTTTTCTGATGAGGAAAATAATACTAGAGAGATTTGAAAGGAGCTCCACCAATTCACCAAATATGCACTCCAAATTCCCCAAACAGGTCCAAATACATCTACGTTTGTGCATGAATAGCCAAGAACCAGGTTAAGGCTTTAGCATAATGCAGTGAAGTAAGTTCAGGTGGCATCATAACAGCAACCACTGGACAAACAGAAGGTTATAATTAGTTAAGAAGCTGTTGTGGAATCCACAGATTCATTTTCTGGAGGGTCTTCACACAAAGATGCACTGGTTAACCAGCAGAATGTCTGCATGTGAGTTTGAATCACTTTGAAAGGTATGTAGTAGCTATCACAGAAACATAGAAATTTAGAATAATTAGGGGGAACTGAAATTTTCAGGCTATGGGGGCTTTACCAAGGATATGGAAATTAGAAAAGGATGCAAGAACAGCATCATTCAATAGAACAGCGATACAAAGAAGGGATTTTGGCAGGATAATTAGCCAATTGGAACACTATCATCTAGAATTTTGTTTACCTGCTGGTACAAACTAGGCATGACGATTGATCAATATGCCTGAATGGGTAGAACTTAGGCAAATTTGATACTGGGCTCAGACTTAATGTAAATTATACTGATGAATTACAGACACTGTATCTATAAACACATGAAAATCAGGAAGAGCAGTTTAGTCAGGGTTTTATAAAGAGGCTGCTGTAAGCCACCCCAGTTGGAGAAAAAATAGCCTTTTTGAATGATGGTATTATTCTCTCAGTCGTTGCTGGTTCTGTCAGCGATTCCCCATGCTACATTAATCTGCCATCCTATTATGAAAGGGGTTCAGTCAGCTTGGCAACAGGAAGAAAGGTTATGCTTAAAGGGACCAACACAAATATTTGTTTTTGATGAGGGTTGCCAATCCTCCAGGATTGGCCTGGACTTTCTAGTCTCTGAATAAAAAGACATTTTAAAAATATTGGTTGTTTTTGTGATTTTGTTTGAACATGTCTTATCGCCAGATGTAAAGACTGCAAATGTTGAAATAAAGACTGTTTGGATGACAGTCAAGCATCACCCAATTAAGTAATGAGTCTTGTTGCTTTCCAGTTGGTATAAGAAGACAATATATTATAAGGATGGAAGTGTTGCCAACTAATGGCTGGGGCATAGGGGAGAAGTCATGCACTAGGATATTCAGGAATAGACATCAGAGTTGATAACCATAGATACCATCATAAGGACTCTTACTGTACAGTTACATGGAATGCACCGCTCCTGACTTTGCAGATAGTGAGAAGGATGTACAATAACTACACATGCAGAAATAGAGTACATCAGACTAACAGTCAGCTTGACTGGATTAACCAGTGCTGAGGGGAAGGCTACTTAAGGGGACTGAATAGTTGGAGTGGCTGATATTTTCAGGTTTCTTAAAAATGCATGAGCTGAAGAGGTGAATTTTTTTAGAGAAAAACCCATTTGATTATAATTTATTTACTCAAAGATTCAACCTGTCTATTTAGAACTGCCAGTTCTTGAACCCAAAAATGAGTTGATATGACTGAATATTTGATTCGGCCACACAAGCAAATACTTGACTGAAAACTACAGTGCTTAGATGAACAAAATATTTCTGTTTGAATTACATTATTTCTTTATCGACACTGTAGTGCTCCCAAAAATCTAAGGACTGTGAATCCAATAGATATACTAAGTGTGCTCTCACTGCAACCCATTAGTATTCACTCTGCTTGAATTTGTGGGGTTAGCACCATATGCACCAAATATTCAGGGAATACTTAGTTGGAGTCCATGATGACTTGTACACATCTTATGCATTTACTGTGTTAAACGGCATGAAAATCTGACATATGCCTGTCATCCTGCTGTTATCAGACTTTTGAATGGGCCTCTTTAATATTAATGTTGATCTCTGTCTGCACCTCCTCCATAGCTTTAACATTGTGTCCAGCGCTCTGTTCTGTTACCCTGATGCATGGTACGATCTGCCTGTCAAGCACATAAGCCAACACTTTTCACTTTACCTTGGTACATATGACAGTAATAAATCAAATCAAATCAACTCAAAGGCTGTCAAAGACTCTGCCCAAAGACCTGCACACCTTGCTCTTAAACCCATATAATGGGCTTAACTGGGAAAATAGTAATTGCAAATTGAAGTATTGATCCAGTTCTGCTTCCTATGCATGTTAAGTAATGGGCACACTTACAAGGTTAAATCAGGTAGTCATGAAACTTCAACCATCAATATGCCTTTAATTTTGATCCTAGCTTTACAAGAACCATTTTAGCAGAGTCTTATTAGATTGTGTATTACCCCAATTTAAAGCCATGAATGGAAATCAGTATCTTTTAAGTATTATGGGTATTTCAACATTTCCTGAAGCTGTGCCTTTAGGAAAAAATACTGAAAGAATAGTTGCAAAATAGATGATTTTTTTTGCACGGTATGGATGATTCAAAGAAATACAATCAGATAAAAATTCAAATTTTATGAGACAATTATTTTTTTAAATTATGATTAGTTTGGGAATAAATCCATTTACATCTGATCAGTCATGAATGTGCTCATGACTGCTGTTTCTGTATCTTGTTTTTAGTATCTGTTGGCATTAGAAATGGTCCAAATGAGTCCAAGGGATTCATTTTTTTGAACAAACATATGGACATGAGGTGAGGGGACCACTTAAATTGATTAGAGAAAAAATGATAATCCAAAGCTCGGAAACCACCTCTCCAGCCTTTGTTTCAAGTTTCAAAAATAAACCAAGCAAAGCATGTGAGTTGACTAAAAACATTTGAACAGTGCCCATCAAACAATGAAAAATAGTGCAGCCAAAATGTCTGACGGTTGAAATATTATTGCTAGAGACGAAGTATTAGCTTTGTTCCTGTGTTTGGGAACCATTAAAAGCAAGAGTCATTGGATTTTATCAGATTTTAAAAAACTCGTATTAAAATTATGTAGCAAGTACTCCAGACAGGAGGATAAGTAAGTGAGTGTGTCATGTTATTATTTTAGAATGATTTTATGACAGGTAGGATAATCAGAAGAAAACTGTACTTATGGTAGTGCAAGAAATTGGGAATCAAATACAAATATCAGAACAATTGGACAATTAATCAGAAATTGAAAATTCAAAAAGGACAGCATGGTGGCTCAGTGGTTACCCCTGCTGCCTCACACCGCCAGATATCCTGATTCGATTCCAGCCTTTGATGACTGTCTGTATGGACTTTGTATGTTCTCTCCATGTCTGCGTGGGTTTCTGCTGAATGTTCTGGTTTCCTTCCACAGTCCAAAGATGTGCAGGTTGGGTGGATTGGTCATGATAAATTACCCCGTAATGTCCACTGACATTCAGATTAGATGGGTTAACCATGGTATAAATCCTATGCAGGTTACAAGAAGGGGTAGGCCTGGGTGGGATGCTCTTTCAAGGGTCAGTGCAGACTCATGGGCCAAATGGCCTCTAACTGTACTGTAGGGTTTCTATGATTCTAAAAATTTGATCATCAAATAATCAGATTGGATAACAAAGTGTTACTTAAAAGGCAAGATAGTGTGATACTTTATCGCTCAGAAATCTAACTGTGACTGACAAAGGCTATTACAAACTCAAATCAATTTGTGTGAATAGGTTAGAAAAATGGCTTTGGCTTTTCGTGATGTTAATGTAGGGGATGTGTTATCAATAAAACACCATCCTTACAGACTTAATCCAGAGAAATTGGCTTAGGGGAGATAGTGGCTTAGTGGTATCATCACAGGGCTAATGAGGTAGAGGTCTGGACTAATGTTCTGGGAATTTGGGGTTTGAATCCTACAATGGCAGATAGTGAAATCTGAATTCACTTAAATAAAATCTGGAATTCAAAAACTAGCCTAATAGTGATCATTTAGCCACTGTCAATTGTTGAAAAACCTATTTCGTTCACTACTGTCCTTCAGGAAAGGAAATCTGCCATTCTTACCTGATCTACAATACTTGTGACTCCAGATCCACCAACAATGTGGTTGACTCTTACCTGCCCTCTGGGCAACTAAGGATAGGCACTAAGTTGTTGTTGAAGAAAAGCAGAAAATTTTAATGGACACAAGAAGGCCAGTGTGCCTTTGACAACATGATAACCATTGCTGACAACAGTTTTAACATCACCATATTATGGGGAGTCATTTAAACTGAGTGTTCACGCCAGCAACATTGTAATTGATACCATTTTATTAAAAGTAGATCGAACAGCCTGTCAGTTATATTTCAAATGAAGTGAATGTCTGTCATTTGAAATACCTAATGATGGAGAAAGAAGCATTGATGTCTTGTGACAAGACACAGCAGACAAAGAATTGGTACTCCACTTTGCCCATGAGGGCCTGGATGTCCTGGAGGTGAGCAGAGGGGTCGGGATAAATCCATTTGTTTCTCGCAAAGAAAAGCTCAGGATGTTGATGACTCATCGTGGTCCAGAGGATCAAGCGGAGAGCTGGCATCACCAGGTTACCACTCAGGCCATCATTTTGGGTATTGTCACCATCTAATTTCTATCCAGCTGGTGGGAGAATGGGAAACAGCATATTAATGAGTTAAGGTGACATGATAACAATGACGATACTGCATGCTAAAGCTTTCAATTTGCCCTCTCATTACTCATTAGCAAGTATCTAATCCTGCCATTCAACACTTGGTTGGAAGATGGGGTTTTTTGCCCTCACTGGATGTCACATAATTCTCTTAATTTCTTCTCCAATGCTTATATCATTCAATACTTGGGTAGGTTTCACCTACCTTTGCTCTATTCTGTAAAGGGGCAATAATGCATCTCCATTAATTAAAAATCCACTTACTGTCCTGAAATTTGACAAAGGAGGTGTGGATGCGAAAAAATTTGCACCTAAGTAATATCCAGAAAATCCTCATACTCCCCAGAGTCTTAACATTCATGGAAATGAAGATCCAAATCCAAAAGATTCAAAAATTATAAAACTGCTGTAGTCTCTTCTCAAGAACACATTTTGTAAAAAAAAGTTAAATGTAAATTAATTTGGTATAATTATGAACAGAAAGTAAATGATAAAAATGCAGCTCAGAATTCAAACAATAATTTGAGAAGTAACAGCTTTAAACTTTATGGTGTACTCCAACTTACAATTATTTTCTTCATGAAGTTAACCCAACTTGTGCTTTGCTCTGGATCTGAAATCTTTTTCTTTCATCATTTGACTGTCTAGATATTTTTATTTATTAATAGAAATGACACACACTTAGTAAGTGCACTATCTTCAATAATTTTTCACAACACTTTAGAATGGGAGGGATTTCATACCCTCCCCCAAAGCAAGTTTGGAGGTGAGGGGCATTTAATCAGGCAAGAGGATGATGGCTGGAAAGTGTGCTACCTTTACACCATTGCCCTCATCAAGCCGGGAGCATGCAGGCTTCTGCTTGGCAGTCCCATCCCATCTGAAATTGAGGCACTTAAGTAACCAATTAATGATGCTTGAGGGCCTTGTATTACTGTCACAGGAATTCATCAGATAGGAAAACAAGAGGAATTCTGGGAGAATGATCCCTCATTCAAAGGCACTTAGTGCCTGATTCAGCCATTTACTTACTATTTTTTAATTTAGTTAGCAGTCAGAACAAAATAGAATTCTGAAGGTTTAGGATACTCAACAGCAGAACAGAGTTAAAAAATGTTTTTTTAATCATCAATCTTTAAGGAAACTGTGAATCTGCCAGCAATCACCACACTGCTTCTGGAGACAAAGATATGCATTTGGATTCTTTTCTCTCATTAAGCTAACCTTATTTTTGTGAAACACTTAACTTTATGATATATTTATGCAAAATACTTCATTGAAAACTTCATAAGTAGGTTATTTCAAAGTTCAGCATTTGAAGAATGCTTTGTTTGAAAATTTAAAATGCACTGCCATTGTGACACTAGATTCCAATGCACAAAACATTCGTCTTAGATCCACTCAGAAATTCATTCACCTATTTTAAGAAATTGATGCTGAAGAATTATTTATCCCCCAATTTCTAACAAGAGCAAAAGACAAATTAACAATGGTACTGATTAATCCAAAAACAGAGAAATTCTCAATAGTTTAGCTGCACCTTTCATAAGACCACTAATAAATTCTGATGCCATAGTCCCTGAGATATAAATAATGTCAGATGTCATGCACAAAAAGAACACCACAAAAATAACCCGAAAGATTTTCATGGAAGGTCTTCCTTCCTAAGGGTTCAATGTGCTACAGAGGAGCCCCGGTAGTGTTAATCCTGCTGCTGGAGGGGGTCGCCCTTCCTATCATTAGGGCCTGCACGCCCAGACCAGACATTTAAATCATACTTTCCTTAGCCTTTGGAGGATGTTTCCTTTCCCCTGAAATCTGTAACTGTGCTGCAGATTCTATTGAGCTACCAACTCTCTAATTGGTCCAGTAACTCAGAGAGGCTAGTCACTATACTTAATGAGATGACAGTCCCAGCAACAGCCTCTTCATTAGCTACTGCCACTCAAATCCCTTCTGTTATCCTGCCATGCACTTGCACAGACTCTGAAACCACATATATTCCCAATGATGGGACCCATGTTTGATGATAAAATTTCAGCCAATATTTCATGTTGATAACCCTTCATCACAGCTGTCAACATTCCAAGCTGCTAACTCTGGGGAGAAATGTATCTAATGCGAATCTGAGGAAGTGACTGAGCAAATCCACATCTATAGAAATATTATGGTGAATGGAAGGCCTACAACTACACAGTTAAAAGTACAGTGCAATTGAATTTCTGTAAGTTTTCTTCCATAACATCAGACACAGAAAGAAGTTGTGTTCAAAGGGAATGATGGATGTGAGTGGTGATAGATACTAAGAGATAATCAGAGATGGCCATGATTGTAATTAACATTATAGTTGTTGAAAAGCACAGAAAAGGTAGTAGCCATGATGGAGAGGAGAGTTTGTTTTGTTGCAATCCTAGACTGGTATTGTTATGATCTTGGTAGCAATAAGTTGTTTTTTAAAAAAAACATAAAATAAATTCAAAAACTCAGTTATTTACTAAGAAAAAAATCCACTAGATTCCACAGTTTAAAAACATAAGAATTTCATAAAGGAATCAACCAAAACAAAACTAAATGCGATCTTAGCTAACCACTGATATCTTATAACAAAATCACCATAAATTAAATATAAATTAAAAGACAAATTGCAGTTGACTATAAAGTATAAATTATGCAGTTAATGGCAGTTTAAATAAAATTATTAAGAAAAGCCTTAAGAACTGGCTCAGAAGTTCACACAGCTTATAGGTCACCTCGATCAGTCACAAGAATTTTAGCTTCTCTCCTCAGATGTAGACTTATCCCCAGCAGCGCCACAACCAACCCAAGTGCCAAACATGGCAAAACTTGGCTCTTATCAGCAAAACCTCCTCAACTCATTGTGCAGCCTGTATTTTATAAATCCATCAATGTCATCTTCAAGTAACAGAAACAGCTACAGCAACTTAATCTCAGCTTCTGGATTTGGCGTCTGTGTTCTTCAGCTGGTCTCTACTGTATCATCGGACTCGTTAGCTGCTGGTACTAGGCTTAGAATGATTTGTTTTTTTTTATGATCTCAACCAGGATCAGTGTCATTTACAGTTTTCCAATCGCAGTTTCAGTTTTTGTTTGCAAACAATTTTCTTTCTCTGTTTTCTTTTTTAGAATCTGATGAGATACTTGGAAGAGGAAATGCTGCTATGGGAACATTGGGAGAGACCAAACAAATGGTTAACTATTACTGACTGCTCAGAAAATGAAAGCAATTTTCATTTTCCCCGACCTGACAGATGCAGACTAGAATCTTAGTCATCTTTCACTGAAATCCCAGTACCTAAATCATGACCAGTGTTTCAGCTTCATGATTGGATGTGGCAACGTTCACTCAAGTGTTCTACCATAGGGCTAGAACCCCAGAGATAACCTGTCTCAATTTTCAGTCATACCTTCTGCTACCTTCACAGAGGAGCACTGCTATCATCATGCTTTCTAAAAGTGGATGCACAGTGAAATTAAGGTACAAGATTGAAAAAACATTGCAATCATATTGTGGACATTTTAAAAATAAAACGTCACTTTGTGATGTTACTAAAACATATTTTATCTCATTCTTTTTGATTGTTACTTTCCTCGTCAACATTCCAAAAGAGGAAATCTCATCACATTTATCGTTAAGATCTATACTAGTTCCCTGTGGCCATTAAAAAGTCATAATCATGATAATTAGTTTTGACATCTAATTATCATTCAGCTGTTCTTGTTGTTCCTTTCTGAACTATGGCATCTGCAGCTGGACAACCCATTTCATGGTAGGAAACATTATGTAATTACACACTAAAAGCTAAACTGTCTCAATGGCAAGTAGCTTCCTGTTATTCTATTGCCATATTCACTTGTGTGCACTACACTGCTTCAGCTGAGTATTTAGTTTTCTTCTATAATGAAAACCAAAAATATTTTAAATACTCAGCCAGTAAGGCAGCATCTATGGAAACAGAATCAGGGTTAATGCTTTAGGTTAATTACCTCCCTCAATTTCTGTTGAGCCTTTTTCTTACAGATAAGGAGGCTGAGGGCAGACAGATTTTAGTATGAGCAGTGTGAAGAATCAAAATGGCAAGTATTTGGAAGCTCAGATTACATGTCAAGATTGAATGGAAGCATTAGCAAAGTAATCAATCAATCTGTATGTGGTCTTACCATTGTAGAGGAGACCAACTTGTGAGCAGCAAATAATAAACGGAGAGAATAGAAATAAACATTGCTTTCACATGGAAGGAATGTTTGGAGCTGTGGACTGTGGGAAGAAGCCACATTCTATATTTCTGGTGTACTTTTGCTGTGTCTTGTGTTTTTTTTCAAATAACATCTTCCACTTCATAACCATTAGAGCATTCTCTGTGATGTCCATCATCTCCAGCATAACACCATGATTAAACACAACTGTCCCCCTCCTCCCATGCCAGCAGCCTGAAATTCTTTCACTTTGCAAACCCTGGTTCACTGCAATTGTCCCCAGTACATCTCCCCTTTGCACTGTATCTTCCATACAAGGGTAGGAGGTGAATCATTTGATCCATTGCCTCCTTCTTTCCCACCATATACCTTCTCAAGGGCAATTAAAGATACACAATAAATACTGGCCTAGCCAGGATAGCCACATCCTGCTAACAAATTAAAAAATAATTCTCAATTCGTGGTGTAATCTTTTCTGGGTTGGAGAGACCAAACAAAGATTAATTGATTGTTTTGTACATCATTTTTATCAAGTCCACAAGTGTGACCCTGAACTTCCTATTACTAGTAATTTTAATTAATTGCCGCACTGCTAATCTGACCTCTTTAGCTTTGGCATCTCACACTATTCTGTGGAGCTCATTGCAAAGTTGAGGAATGATTCAGCATTTTACAATCTTTGGAACTCAACATTCAGTTCATCAATTTCAGATTGAAATAACTGTCCCCATTTTGACAGACATCAATTATTATTAATGATTCCACTACCAACATACATAACTTTGTTAGATCCTATTTATTATTTCTTTACTTGCCCTTTACTGATCACTTTTGTTTTGTATTATTGTTCCTTTTTGGTCATTTAAATTATTTTGTGTTTCCATGTGAAAACAGGCTTTCCCTTCATTATCTTCCACTCCAAGTCTTGCCTGTCTCTACAACTTGCTGTCTCTGTAATCTTTGACATTGTGAACATTTTCCAGCCTGATGGAAGTTCATTGTTCTCAAATCTTGGGCTAGAGTTTGACATGGCATCAGAGAAAGGCTCAAGAGGGGGAAACAAGCCAACAAATTAGTGTTGCTGCTTCTCATGGAAGATGGCCACCAATCTGGTAGTGACAATTAAACAATTAAGGTCATTTAATTAGAAATTACAATTTTACCAGAAGTGCACAGGTCCCATGCTATGTTAGCACCTTATCCAGGCTGTGCAGAGGAAACATCCTGAGTAAAGTGGTGATGATTTAAGATTATGCATAAATTGAGAAATTATCAACAAAAGCTTGTGCACATGCTCTATTGGCCGTTCTTTAAGCAGAACTTATGATTGAATTGGTAACATATCACAAAGGGTATTGGAGGCATCTCTTTCAAACAGATGCTTGAGAAGTTTAAGGTCTTGGTGCCTGATATTATCTTTGATAATATGACTCATTTACCCAGGTAGCTGGGGCAGTGGGGAGGTGTAGCAACCCCTGCAGTAAAGGCTATTACATGGTGTTCGCTGGTTGAGGGGCAGGCATGGGCCAGAAGCTGATACCTCTGGAATTAAGTATATTGAGGATTAACTTCCTCAGCAACCAGAGTGACAGTGCTGGTGGTGGCTGTGCGTATCAAGGTGGACAGCTACATTGTGTGCATTCCTGGAGAATGATTTGATGCCATAAGGCTGAAAGGACATCCTGCAGCAGGCTGTCAAGCTGACAGTGTCCTTGAAAATGCAGCATCTGGCTAATTTCAGGGGTCAGCAGCTGACCTACACAAAATCTCATACAGCTGTTTATGCCAGCTGATGAGTGCTCCTTCTGTGCGGACATCTGACTTTATCACTTCAGCAACACAGAGTGCCATGTGTTTTGCCTCAATGAGAATATTCCCTCAGATGAAGGGTTTGATTGACTGCAGATGTTACCATCAAAACCCTGTCATCATCTCAGGCTACGGTAACAGGAAGGAGCTCTACTCATTTAAGTGTTCAGCTGGTGTGTGACCATCATACATTCATAGAGTCATACAGCATGGAAACAGACCCTTTGGTCCAACTAGTCTATGCTAACCTTGTTCATGAACTAAACCAGTTCCAGTTGCCTGCATTTAGCCCATATCCCTTTAAATCTTTCCTATTCGTGTATTTATCCAAGTGTCTTTTGTTACTGTACCTGCATCCACCAGTTCCTCTGGCAGTTCATTTCACATATGAATCATTCTCTGAGTAATAGGGTTGCCCCTCTTGTCCTTTTTGAATCTGTCTCCTCTCACCATAACAATATGGTCCATTTTTTTAAACTCCCCCATCCTAGGGAAAAGAGCTATGCTATTCACCTTATCTATGCCACTTTTTGAACCCTGTCCAGTTTAATAACATTCTTTATAAAATTGGGTGACCACAACTAGACACAGTATTCCAGAAAAGGCCTCACCAATGTCCTGTACAACTTCAACATGATGTTCCAATTCCTTTACTCAAAGATCTGAGCAAATAAGGCAAGCGTGCTAAAGGCCTTCTTAACCACCCTGTCTACATATGACACAACTTTGAAGAATTATGTACCTGAACTCCTTGTTCTACAACACTACCCAAAGCCCAACCATTAATTGTATAAATCCTGACCCTGTTTGCTTTAAAATGTGTTGCTGGAAAAGCGCAGCAGGTCAGGCAGCATCCAAGGAGCAGGAGAATCGATGTTTCGGGCATGAGCCCTTCTTCCGATCTCCAGCATCTGCAGTCCTCACTTTCTCCTGTTTGGTTTACCAAAATGCAATACCTCGCGTAGGGACTTCCTTCTAATGACTGCAAGAAATTTTGGCTTCATTCATTCTAACACAGTTGAAAGTATTGCAGCTGTGCCTTCCACCATTAAGCCTCTGTGAATTGTTCCTGGTAGCCAAGGGATACTTGGTAAAATGCTGACTGATGATGCCACAAAGAAAACCCACAGCAGAGACATGAAAGCAACATCACTACTGCCATCCCATCACTTCACTGAGCAAGCTATCACTCTCCCAAAATGTGGTTTTGGTGCTTGACCAAAACGAATGCTCACTGTTTAATCTCCCTTTGAAAGTTTTCTGCATATGCTGTGATCTGCTGCATTCTGCACAATCTGACTAACCAGAAATGAGTGAACCTACTGCGAATTCTGAAGAAGACTATCCAAAGTTGTGTCAGAGCAACCTAGGGGTAAGGACTTGAGTGAAACACTGACTCAGGATGGCAGGGAGGCACAGGCAGCCGTGATATAGGAGCATTTCTTTTGACTATTCCCTTCAATGGAACACTCGATTTAAATTAGGTTGCCAGTTTATATGTATTGGCTCTTCTATAGACAACAAAAAAGATCCACTTCTCATGGAGTTTAGCTCTCATGATGCAAAGTCTTCTTTAGAGGCAGACAACCACATAATACCTTCAGACTTCACTCAAAACCCATTGTGCGGGGTAGGGGGATTAGCATGGGAAAGGCAGAGTTAAAAGAATAGTGTAGGGGGTTGGGTCTGGAGCTGATGCTCTTCACAGGGTCAGTGTGGACTTGATTGTTCAAATGGCCTGCTTCCACACTGTAGGGATTCTATGACTCTGTGAAAAACAGGATCTTATGACAATATCAATCCACCATAATGAATGGCATGATCAGTAGAATTTTTCAAACACACCAATTTTACTCACATTAAAATCAGAGATTCACAGAACTGTTACAATGCAGAAGGAGGCCATTGGGCCCATCATGTCTGCACCAGCTCTCCAGTAAGCATTCTGACTTAGCAGTACTCACTTGTCTTTTCCCCGTACATTTGCACATTGTTTCTATTCAAGTAATCATCAAAAGCCCTCTTCAACACTTGGGTGACTCACATTTCTAGGCAGTGCCTTACAAATCTGAACTATACATTGTGTAAAAAAGTTTGTCCCACATCACATTTGCTATCAAATGTTTCACCTTACTATTCTGTCTATGTCTTTCATGATTTTGAAAACTTCTATCAGATATTCTCTTAGCATTTTCCTCTGCAAGAACAATAGTCCCAACGTCTCTGTTCTATCCTGACAACCAAAGTTTCTCAACTCTGGAACCATTTTTATAAATCTCTTCACATTTCCCAATGCATTTACGTACTGCCAACTGTACACAATACTATAGCTGAGATCTAATAAGTGTCTTGTCTAACCTGTTTGCTTTTGTACCCTGTATCCCTACTAATAAAGCGAAGGATATCATATACATCAGAATCATAGACTTTTACAGTACAGAAAGAGGTCACCGTGTCTGTACCTGCTTTCTGTACCTTTATTAATTGTTCCCTCACTTGTTCTGCCACTCTTCAATGATCAGTCTATCTGTACACCCATGTCCCTCCACTCCTGCAGTCCCTTAAGGATTGTGTCACTTTTTTAATCCCATGTCCTTCCTATCAAAATACATAATCTCACACTTCTCTATGCTGAACTACATCTGGCCAATTTATCAACTTTTCAATGTCCTTTTGGAATTCCATATTGTCTACCTCATAGTTTACAATATTTCAAGTTCATATCATCGACAAACCTTAAATTAAACCCCCAACATATCATGATCTATATCATTAATATATATCAGAAAAGGAAGGGTCCCAACACCAACCCTCATGGAACTCCACTACAAACTTCATTTCACCCAAAAACATGCATTGACCAATCTTCCCTAGTTCCTAATGCTCATCCAATTTTTTATCCAAATTGCTACTAACCCTTTTATTCCATGAGCTCTAACCTTTCTCACAGGTCTGTCGTAAGGCATTTTACCAAATGCCTTTTGAAAGTACACGTACACACATTACTTGCCTCATCAACCCTTCTGTTACCACTTCAAAAAACTCCAGCAAGTCAGTCAAATTTGATTACTCCTTTAGAAATTCATACTGACTCAACCCAAAACCTACATTTTTCTAAATGATACTAATTCCACACATAGTTGTTTCTCGAAGATCTCCAGTTATTGAAGTTAAACTGACCAGGTTTAACTTTGCAAACTTTCCTAAGAAAAGGCATAATGCCTTTAATCTTCCAAGCTTTTGGCATTTCCCCTTGAGTCTACTAGACAGCAAGATTTTGGCCGGAAATCCTGCAATGTCTGCTCTCTTTTCCTTCAATATCTTAATTTGGTACTGGTGCCTTGTCGTCAATAAGTATTGGTAGTCGATCTGATACGTCCTCCTCATCAATCTTCAAATCTTCTAGTGACAGAGTTTCCTCTTCTGTCACCATGGCTTGGCTAGTTGATCTCTCCTTGGTAAAGCCAGATGCAGAGTATTCATATAACACCTCAGCTACACCTATTCCTCACACCATAAATCACCTTTTTTTTTATCCCTAATCAGCTCTACTCATTCTGTTACATGCATTTACTATTCATGGTTTGTAGAGGGTCTTTAAGTTAGCCAATTTTCTTTCCTCATAATTTCTCGTTTGCTTCTCTGATATGCTTGTTCAATATCTCTCCGAATGTTTGGTAGCCCTCTTGGTTCTCTATTGTATTCTCTACCTGACACATTAAAGAAGAAAAATTATGCTTATGAAAGTGTAATTTATATCTCTTTCTTCATCCAGAGAACTGTGTATTTATTGACCTTCCCTTTCCACTTTGATCAACCTTTATATACATTGACTGTCGTGAAATCATCTTCTCTTTGACGGTATCCCATTGTTCAGTTACAGTTTTTTCCCATCAATCATTTGTTCCAGTCTGTCTGGCCCAGCTCTGTTCTTGTCCCATTGAAGTTGACTCTCACTAGTTAATTATTCTCATTCCAGATTGCTATTGTCCTTTCCTATCATCATCCTAAAGTTAACATTATGTAAAGACCATGTCATCTTATTTTTGTGCTTATAAAACTATGAACTAAAATGAGAGAGAACTGTTCTGAAATCCAGGACTTGCAAGGATGGCCAGCTGCATATTTTGAAAGCTGTACTTTTGCTGGAACAAAATCAGTCTTGAAGGATTAGGCTTATCATCTGTCTCAGTCACAGGGGTGAAGGGAGGTGGCTTCAGAAGAAAGTGGCATCAAACACATCATATTATCTTGCTTCTGTACTTGCATAGTCATCAGCAGGTACTTGCATGGTCATCAGCATATTTAGCAGGTCCATGGGAATAGCTGATAGGGATGGATGACTGCATATCTCCTTTTGGGCTCCAAATAAACCCAATTTGTTTTTGGCTGTGAGATCAAATATCTCAGGCTGGGCATGCAGGGCTGGAGTTGTCCTCTGTGATTGAAGAAAGAATGCATATAACAACCTCTGTCTCCCATAACCTGCTCATGCTCACACGTGCCATGATCCTCATCTTGAGCTATCATCACAGATTATAGAACTCCTACAGTGTTGAAACAGGCCATTTGGCCCAACAAGTCCACACCAGCCCTCCGAAGAGTATCCCACCCAGACCCATTTCCCTGTCCTATTAATCTACATTTCCTCTGACTAATGCATCTAACTTGCACATCCCTGAACTAATTCACCTAACCCGCACAGCTTTGGATTGTGGGAGGAAACTGGAGTACCTGGAAGAAACCCACGCAGACATGGGGAGAATGTGCAAACGCCACACAGGCAGTCATCCGAGGCTGGAATCAAATCCAGGTCCCAGGTGCTGTGAGACAGCAGTGCTAACCACTGGGCCACCATGCTGCCCCCAATGACCTGTACTAAAGGCATACTGAGGCATCACTGAAATTGGATATTTTGAAGATTTTGAGTATCATGTCAGCATTGGCCCAGCAATGAAACCAAAGATCCATCCTCCATGTAAAGTGCCAATAGAACTACTAAGAAATCTTGGTGAGCTCTAAGCAAGGAAACAATGGTACAAAAACTAAAATTGCTGGAAAAGCTCAGCAAATCTAGTAGCATCTGTGGAGAGACACCAGAGTTAATGTTTCAAGACCAGTGGCCCTTCCTCAGAACTGATGGTAGCTAGGAAAGCATTGGTTTTTATGAGAAGATAGAGTGGGGGGTGGAGGGGGGAAACTATAGGTGAAGATAGAACCCAAAGAGAGACAACAGTTGTACCTAATCACTGCCTGCATTTAGGTCCCCCTGCTGAGAGATGTGGCAACTCCATAAGCTTAATTTTGCTCCATATTAAGATTTTCAGAAAGCAGATCATTGAACTGCTTTCTGCATGCGAACTATCAATCCTCTTCCCTGTGCTGAGGCTGTTGAATTTGCTACGATTTTTGCTGTACCTTCTTTGCTGACCTGGGAGTTCCTCCTGCTGATCTACAAAGTCAAAATACTCCCCTCCACTTGGATTGTATCAATCATAACTGAAGGAAAGTGTTGGTGAACTTTGATGACACCCTACCATGACAAATGGCCATGTCACTGCCCTGAATTTCATGCACACTGAATCCAGATTAGATTAGACTAGATTCCCTACAGTGTGGAAACAGGCCCTTCGGCCCAACTACTACACACCGACCCTCCTAAGAGTAACCCACCCAGACCCATTTCCCTCTGACTAATGCACCTAACACTATGGGCAATTTAGCATGGCCAATTCACCTGACCTAGATGGGGTCTCTTTAAATCCTAGAATCCCTATAGTGTGGAAAAAGCCCTTCTGCCCAACAAGTTCACACCGACCCTTTCAAGAGTAGTCCACCCACACCCATTCCTCTACCCTATTATCCTATACTTACCCCTGACCAATGCATCTAATCTGCACATCTTTGGGTTGCGGGAGTAAACCAGAGCACCTGAAAAAACCCCATGCAGACAGCAAGAGCATGCACAAACTTCACACAGACAATCCCCTGAGGCTGGAATCAAACCTGGGTCCCTGGCGCTGTGAGGCAGCAGTGCTAACCACTGAGCCACCGTGCCACCTAGGCTCACTACTTCTAACTTCTGCCTCCTGCTCACATCCACCATCTGCAATTGGTCAGGTATGGCAGAGATAACCCATTATTTCCTCAGCTCTCACATATCGCTGATTATTTATGCATTTTGAACTCCAATGGAGCTGGGATTCATAATAATCCAGCTATCGGGCTATTATTGAGAAAATCATTGACAAACTCTCTTTGTCTGCCCATAGTTGCTGCATAGCCTGAGTGATTCCAACAATTTATACTATTATTCCAGATTTCCAGCATCCATAGCATTTTGTTGTCGCACTAGTATTGCTTTACTAGAGAATGAAAAGAATAAGGAGAAAGTGAGGACTGCAGATGCTGGAGATCAGAGCTGAAAAATGTGTTGCTGGAAAAGCGCAGCAGGTCAGGCAGCACCTAAGGAGCAGGAGAATCGACGTTTCAGGCAAAGGCCCTTCTTCTGGAATGAGGAGGGTGTGCCGAGCAGGCTAAGATAAAAGATAGGGAGGAGTGACTTGGGGAAGGGGCGTTGGGAATGCGATAGGTGGAAGGAGGTTAAGGTGAGGGTGATAGGCCGGAGAGGGGGTGAGGGGCGGAGAGTTCGGAAAGAAGATTGCAGGTCAAGAAGGTGGTGCTGAGTCCGAGGGTTTGGACTGAGATAAGGTGGAGGGAGGGGAAATGAGGAAGCTGGAGAAATCTGCATTCATCCCGTGTGGTTGGAGGGTTCCTAGATGGAAGATGAGGCGCTCTTCCTCCAGGCGTCGTGTTGCCATGGTCTTGCAGGGGAAGGTGCCGGGAGTGGAGGTTGGGTTGGTGGGGGGTGTGGACCTGACGAGGGAGTCATGGAGGGAATGGTCTTTCCAGACTCCGCAACTCCCTCGTCAGGTCCTCACCTCCCACCAACCCAACCTCCACTCCAGGCACCTTCCCCTGTAACCGCAAGAAATGCAAAACTTGCACCCACACCTCCCCCCTCACTTCCCTCCAAGGCCCCAAGGGATCCTTCCATATCCATCACAAATTCACCTGCACCTCCACACACATCATTTACTGCATTCGCTGCACCCGATGTGGCCTCCTCTACATTGGGGAGTCAGGCTGCCTACTTGCGGAACGTTTCAGAGAACACCTCTGGGACACCCGCACCAACCAACCCAAACGCCCTGTGGCTGAACACTTTAACTCCCCCTCCCACTCCGCCAAGGACATGCAGGTCCTTGGCCTCCTCTATCGCCAGACAATGGCAACACGACGCCTGAAGGAAGAGCACCTCATCTTCCGCCTAGGAACCCTCCAACCACACGGGATGAATGCAGATTTCTCCAGCTTCCTCATTTCCCGTCCCCCCACCTTATCTCAGTCCAAACCCTCGGACTCAGCACCGTCTTCTTGATCTACAATCTTCTTCCTGAACTCTCCATCCCTCACCCCCTCTCCGGCCTATCATCCTCACCTTAATCTCCTTCTATCTATCGCATTCCCAACGCCCCTCCCCCAAGTCCCTTCTCCCTACCTTTATCTTAGTCTGCTTGGCACATCCTCCTCATTCCTGAAGAAGGGCTTATGCCCGAAACGTCGATTCTCCTGCTCCTTGGATGCTGCCTGACCTGCTGCGCTTTTCCAGCAATGAAAAGAATAAGCAAAGCTGTTTGAAGTCATCTTTTCAAAGTCTCATCACTAAGGTTGGCACAACTAGGACACTTTCTAGATTTCACCAAACACAAGGTGAATCAACTCCCACAGGAATAGAAGGCAAACTCAGCCACAGATCTGAGACAGTGCTCAGTGATCTACTCATACATCAGATCAAAAACAATGACCCTTGGTTTGGGGCTTCTGCTGAAAGCTCTTTTCCTTTATGACAGAGGAATAATAATCCTGTGAACTGACATCTTGATAGTGAAGATGATATTTAAAAACAGAATATGCCTCGGTATAACACAAATTTGGTGCATGGAAGAACATTTACAGTTACCGAACAAGACGCCTGTTACAAACACTATGGTTTTATACAAGATGCTCAATTATAAGAACAGTTAAGTCAGTTCTGCATCATCTAATCAAGTATTGTATAATATACTTCTCCCTCTCCTTTTAATAGGTTGTCTCCATGATATCCAATCAATTAGAGATAGTGGGTGTGAGCAGCAGGCAGCAGATGGACATAGTGGGCTCTATGAAAAGGATGCCCATCTGGACTCAATGCGCAAACAGCTCGAGAGAATCAGCCCTGAGGGAACCATGGCCATTTGTCATGGCAGGACATCCTGTGTCATTCAACCTCAAATTATGTTTTATAACACCCCTGCTCAGGGGAGTGTCCAAGGCCCAACCATCTTCAGCTGCTTCATCAATGATCTTCTCTCCATCATAAGGTCAGAAGTGGGGAAGTTCACTAATGATTCCACAACGTTCAGCACCATTCACCATTCCTCAGAGCAGCCCATGTCCAAACACAAGGTAAAAACAATGACTGCAGATGCTGGAAACCAGATTCTGGATTAGTGGTGCTGGAAGAACACAGCAGTTCAGGCAGCATCCAAGGAGCTTCGAAATCGACGTTTCGGGCAAAAGCCCTTTATCATGTCCAAATACAACAAGGCCTGGACAATATCCAGGCTTATGCTGACAAAAAACATTGCCAGGAGCAACGGGACCCCATCAATCAGAAACACATCTTGGGGGGGACAGAAAGGGAAGAGTGTTTTTGTGTGTGTCTGTCTGTGTGGGATTGGGTGTATGTGTGTGAGTGGGGGGGGTGGTGTCTGTGTGGATGTGTGTGGGTATGGAGTGTGTGTGTGTGTGTGTGTGTGTGTGGGGGGGGGGGGGGGGGATGGGAGGGAATGTCTGTGGATTTGTGTGTGTGTGTTGGGGGGGACAAGTGTCTGTGTGGGTGTATGGGCAGGTGTGTTTGTGGGGTTTGTGTTTTTCACACAAAGGGTGGTGCATGTATGAATGAGCTGCTAGAGGAAGTGGTGGAGGCTGGTACAATTACAACATTTGAAAGGCATCTGGATGGGTATATGAATAGGAAAGGTTTAGAGGTTATGGGCCAAGTGCTGGCAAATGGGATTAGATTAGTTTAGGATATCTGGTCAGCATGGACAAGTAGGACCAAAGGTCTGTTTTCATGCTGTACATCTTTGTAACTCTAAGTGGCAAGTAATATTCCCACAAAACAAAGACCAGGCAATGACTATCTCTCCCTCCCTAACAGTCATGTGACAGCATGTGAACTGCAATGGTTCAAGAAGGCAGCTCATTAACACCTTCTCAAAGGCAAATAGGGACAGACAATAAATGCTGTCCCAGCGAATGATGCCCACATCCCACAAGTGAATTTTAAAATGCAGTTATTTAACCTGCAGGCTTTTTGACTGGGCAATCACCGTTTTTTCTTTTCCACTCCAAAAGCTCGTGATTTCAAATAAACCCATTGGACTATAACCTGGTGTCATGTGACTTCTGACTTTGTCCCCTGCAGTCCAACACCAGCATCTCTGCACCATTTTATACTTGGAAGAACAGCACCTCATTTTCCACTCGGGAACACGACAGCCTTCTAACTCAATATCGAGTTCTCCCATGTCCTTACCCCAATCCCAACATACCAGGCTTTGTCACCACATGGTCTGCTATTACACACAACCTATTGTTAGCCACTAATAGTCCCCATTATCAGCCATTCATTCTCCTAGGCTGGCCGTTATCCACTCCTTTGTCTGTCCAACTGCTCTTCTCTCTCTTTGGGCTCTATCTCCATCTATTGCTTACTTCTTAACCTCTTCCCCAACCCTATCTTCTGTATAAAAACATTTTTCTGGCTACCATCAGTTCTGAAGAAGGGTCACTGGTCTTGAAATGTTAACTCTGATGTCTCTCCACAGATGCTGCCAGACCTGCTGAGATTTTCCAGCAATTTCTGTTTTTGTACCATTGTTTTCTTGCTTGGCGATCACCAAGATTTCTTATTAGTTTTATTGGCACTTTACATGGAGGATACATCATTGGTTTCATTGCTGGGTCAAAGCTGACATGATACTCAAAATCTTCAAAATATCCAACAGTTCTATTGAAACATTCTGGGGACATTTGAAATATTTTTTCTGCACTTGTTTAGAGGCACTTCTCTATGGATTTACTACCTTTGAAATCCTCAGCTCTCAGTGTCACATCCTTCATCCCATTGACTACTGTGATAATGTGCAGCTGCTCACAACTGCTCAACCAAAAGGTAGAACAACCATCTGTTTCAGTGACTTAGAAAATACAGTTAACATCTTTTATGTGTCCCTCACAGCTGATTTGTTCCTAACTGTTGAAGCTCAGATCCCACATATGCTGTTATAAGACACAGGAGCAGAAATAAGCTAGTTGATTCATCAAGCTTGCTCTTGAATACAATGAGATCATAGTTGATCTGATTCCCCTCAACTCTACTTTAGTGCCTTTCCCTCATAACCCTTGATTCCCTTATTGTTTAAAAATCTGTCTATCTCAGCCTTGAAAATTCTTAAGGATACAGCTTCCAAAGCACTCTGCGGTTCAGAACTCTACATATTCTGAGAGAAAAAAAGTCCTCTTTATCTCTGTCTCAGATGGGCAATTACTAACTGTGACATTATGCCATCTGACTTTAGACCCTCTCACAAGAGCAAACAACCTCTCAGCATACACCCTTCTGGCCTCTGAAGAATCTTGTATGTTTCAATAATGTCTCCTCTCACTTTTCTAAACTACAATGAGTACTGACCCAACCTACTCAACCTCCTCGCTGAAGAAATCCCTCCATACTAGCCTAGGGAACCCTCTCTGGACTGTCTCCAATGCCAATATTTCTTTCCATAGGTAAAGGGACCAAAACTGTTCAAGTATACTACATGATCTAACTAGTACCATGTAAAGCTTTCATAGCTCATTCCCATTAAAATAAAGGCCTTCGCTATTGTCGGATTTGAATGCTAGCTGTTTTGTGATTCATGCATGATGACTTCCAAATCCCCCTGTGCTGCAGGTTTCTGCTGTCTTCCTCCATTTAAATAATATTCAGCTCTTTTATTCTTCCTGCCAAAGTGCATAACTTCACATTATATTCCATCTGCCAAACTTCTGCCATTAGCTTAACCTGTCTATATCCGTCTGCAGTACATTTTGTTATGAAGTTGAAAGTGTGTACTGTACCTTCAAGAGAGAGTGAAAGCTGAAAGCTAGCAAGTCCCTGTCAAGTGACTGACTAGCAGTCACACAGTGTGTTGGAAAATTGAAAGATGTAATATTTGGCTGTAACCTGGATACCACAGTTGTGTTCACAGCAGATTGAATTTAACCAATCTGTTAAAATTATGCCCCAGGATACCAAAACCCAATTGAACTTGAATTTTACTGTTTTTACATAATTGGACCAATGAGATGATCTAATGTTGGGGGTATAAAAAAAGCAGGTGTTTTGGACAGTTGTCCAGAAAGACCACCAACTGCCATTGAAAGACTGCTCTTCACCACACGCTCTGTCAAAAGTACCTTTTTCAAATGAAACATCTTTGCAGCAGAAGACTGAAGACGGCCCAGGGAGAACTACAATCAGAGGGAGATCGACACCGGAGATGACAGCTGCTGTTTGGTTTTGAAAATTATGTTGCTGTAAATTTAATAGGGTCTTTTATTGGATCGGGGTATTGTTATAGAGTAGGAGGTAAATAACAAATCTTTAAGAGAAAGGAGGTTTAGAGTTGTAAATAGTTGTGGTTTAATGTTCACTTTTAGAGTTAAAGAATAAAAAAAAATTTTTGTTAAATAGTGAAATTTGGGTAGTGCTCTGTGTGTTTGATTTAATTAGCAGAAGGGCTTACCGCTGTGTCATAACACTTTGTGTCATCTTCCAAATTTTTTGTGCAGCATCCGCAAATTTGGTGATAGTACATTCACTTCCCTCATCCAAGTCATTAGTGTTCAAAGTTTGTGAGAAGATTTGTAGCTCGGGTGCTCGTTGTTGTGGTTCTGTTCGCCGAGCTGGGAATTTGTGTTGCAGACGTTTCGTCCCCTGTCTAGGTGACATCCTCAGTGCTTGGGAGCCTCCTGTGAAGTGCTTCTGTGTTGTTTCCTCTGGCATTTATAGTGGTTTGTCTCTCCTGCTTCCGGTTGTCCGTTTCAGCTGTCCGCTGCAGTGGCCGGTATATTGGGTCCAGGTCGAAGTGTTTGTTGATAGAATCTGTGGATGAGTGCCATGCCTCTAGGAATTCCCTGGCTGTTCTCTGTTTTCAAAAACCACCAATCAGGAATAGACCCAGACCATAGGACAGGCCGTCACCATAGGACAGAACAGGACCACACACCGCAAAAAAACGGCACTAAAAGAAAGAAATGGCCAAACTAACACATAACAGAGAGGACACCACAACACATACCTAGGTTAAAAACCTCTCTCACAGACAGTTCACAGACATGGAAGGAACAATACTGGCCAAGGGACTCAGTTATAACTACAGGGACGCCAAGACAGCAGACTTCCTAGCAGCACTAGAATGCACACTCAGGAACAATGGACTGACAGAAGAGACACAACAACAGTGAGACAAAGTATCGTACCCCTGATAACAAGAAAAAGACAAACACATAACGTCAACACCAAGGAGAGGGAAGCACTAAAATCACGAAGAAACGATAAGAACATAATCATACTATCAGCAGACAAAGGCAGAATGACGGTCATCCTGGAGAAAGCAGAAAGCGCAATAACTACTTGCAGATACCAACACCTACCAAAAGAGGTGACCCCACCCCACAGCTCACCAATAGGATAAATAACACACTGAGGAATCTACAAAGAAACAGACAGATAACCAGGTTTGACCTACAGAGAATGAAACCTGAAAGCAACAACACCCCCAGATTCTATGGACTACCTAAAGTGCACAAACCAGACATCCCACTCAGACCCATAGTATCACTACCAGGGACACCATCACACAAACTGGCTAAAGAACTACAACTGAAACTGAAACACCTGATCAGCGGATCCAGACAGTGAACACAGGAATTCTTGGACATCATCAGAAATATACACATAGACAAGGAAGAAACTATGGTCTCATTCGATGTAACAGCACTGTTCACCTCTATCGACAAAACCCTAGCCAGAGAAACAATAGCCAACCTGCTGGACATACAGAACAGACAACAGGACGTTGAACCTATCAACAAAGACGGCATACTCAAACTACTGGACCTGTGCCTCACAATACACTTCACATTCAACAACCAAATATATGAACAAATCAATGGCACACCCATGGGCTCACCCATCTCTGGACTCATAGCAGAAGCAGTAATGCAAAGATTAGAACAAACAGTCTTACCGCAAATTCAACCCAAACTCTAGGTCAGATATGTGGATGACACCTTTGTAATCATTAAAAACACAGAAATAGAAAACACACACTGGATCATCAACGCCACACTCACAGGAATCAGAGTCACTAGAGAGGAAGAAAAGGACAATCAACTCCCATTCCTAGACGTGATGGTACAGAGAACACCGAATGGAGAATTCACTACAAAGGTATACAGGAAAGCCACACACACAGATCAAGTCCTGAACTATGAAAGCAACCACCCCAACACATACGAAAGAAGTTGCATCAAGACACTGTTCAAAAGGGCCACAACATACTGCAGTGCACCAGAACTGCAAAAAGAGGATGAAGAACACCTCTACAATGTATTCGCCAAAAACGGATACCCGTGCAATTTCATCAACAGATGCCTATGGGAAAGACAACGGAATGAGGACATACTACAACCCAAAGGACTAGCCATGTTACCATACATCAAGAACATTTCTGAATTGACAGCCAGACTACTACGACCACTAGGACTCACAACAGCACACAAACCAACAGCCACTCTTAGACAACAACGCACCAGGACAAAGGACCCAATACCCAGCATGAACAAAACTAACGTAGTGTACAAAATCCCATGCAAGGACTGCACAAAACACTACATAGGACAAACAGGAAGACAGCTAACGATCCACATCCATGAACACCAACTAGTCACGAAACGATACGACCAGCTATCCTTAGTAGCCACACACACAGATGACAAGCAACATGAGTTCGACTGGGAACAACACTACTATTATAGGACAAGCCAAACAGAGAACAGCCAGGGAATTCCTAGAGGCATGGCATTCATCCACAGATTCTATCAACAAACACATCGACCTGGACCCAATATACCGGCCACAATATAGCGGACAGCTGGAACGGACAACCGGAAGTGGCAGAGACAAACCACTATAAATGCCAGAGGAAACAACACAGAAGCGCTTCACAGGAGGCTCCCAAGCACTGAGGATGTCACTTAGACAGGGGACGAAATGTCTGCAACACAAAGTCATTAGTGTAAATTGTAAATAATTATGGCACTAGCACTGATCCCTGTGGCACTCCAATAGTTGCAGGTTGCAATCTTGAAAATGTTCCTCTTATCTCAACATTTAGCTGTTTCTCTATCCATTCTAATTTACTAACCCCAACAACATGGCTCCTATCTTATTAAGTAGCCTTGAGAAGACTGTATCCTTTTATTTTATTTTATTTTGGATAGTAGACCAAAACGGGGTAAGGACTGTTTTAGAGCCATTGTCATAGAGGTCAACAGCAAAGAAAAAAGGCCCATCAGCTGACCATGTCGCACTGGTCAAACACAAGTTCCGAACTATTCTAAACCCCATTTTCCAGTACTTGGTCCATAACCTTATATGCCTTGGCATTGCAAGTGCACATTTAAATACTTCTTAAATGTCAGAACATTTCCTTTAGTCTTTTATCACCGCTAATATCACACAGAAATTGTTGTTGTCTCTGTTTAAAAAAAAGGAGCTGTAATTGAAAAGAATGAAGATTTCTGCCTAAGAAGGGTTACACCTGAAAAATTGACTTCTTCACCTCCTGATGCTGCCTGGCTTGCTGTGTACTTCCAACCTGCTGTCTATTTATTTTGCACCATCCTTTCAGGCAGTGAGTTCCAGATCCCGACCACTCTCTTGGTGAAAAAAATAATTCTTCACATCTCCTTTAAACCTCCTGTCTCTTACCTTTAAAAGCAAGGACTAGGCAAGTAAACAGAGCATGTGTGAACTATACAGAAACAGTCCAGACAGCATCTCTCATTTTCACTATTGCGGTGAAGTAACCAAGAACTGAAAGGTAATTACTCTCCCCCCACCACTTGCTGTAAACTGTTGCCTCTAGCCAGTGACTCAAAGTCTGAACAATTTTATGTCAATTAATATCCTCTGTCTTCAGTAGAGTCATTGAGATGTACAGCACGGAAACAGACCCTTCGGTCCAACCTGTCCATGCTGTCCAGATATCCCAACCCAATTTAGTCCCACCTGCCAGCACCCGGCCCATATCCCTCCAAACCCTTCCTATTCATATACCGATCCAAATGCCTTTTAAATGTTGCAATTGTACCAGCCTCAACCACTTCCTCTGGCAGCTCATTCCATACACGTACCACCCTCTGCCTGAAAAAGTTGCCCCTTAGGTCCCTTTTATATCTTCCCCCTCTCACCCTAAACCTATGCTCTCTATTTCTGGACTCCCCAATCCCAGGGAAAATACTTTGCCTATTTACCCTATCCATGCCATCATAATTTTGTAAACCTCTATAAGGTCACCCCTCAGCCTCCGACGCTCCAGGGAAAACAGCCCCAGCCTGTTCAGCCTCTCCCTGTAGCTCAAATCCTCCAACCCTAGCAACATCCTTGTAAATCTTTTCAGAACCCTTTCAAGTTTCACAACATCTTTCTGATAGGAAGGAGACCAGAATTGCACGCAATATTTCAACAGTGGCCTAACCAATGTCCTGTACAGCCACAACATGATCTCCCAACTCCTATACTCAATACTCTGACCAATAAAGGAAAGCATACCAACCGCCTTCTTCACTATCTATCTACCTGCGACTCTACTTTCAAGGAGCTATGAACTTGCACTCCACCTTCTCTTTGTTCAGCAACACTCCCTAGGACCTTACCATTAAGTGTGTAAGTCCTACTAAGATTTGCTTTCCCAAAATGCAGCACCTCGCATTTATCTGAATTAAACTCCATCTGCCACTTCTTGGCCCATTGGCTCATCTGATCAAAACCCTGTTGTAATCTAAGGTAACCTTCTTTGCTGTCCATTACACCTCCAATTTTGGTGTCATCTGCAAACTTACTGACTATACCTCCTATGCTCACATCCAAATCATTTATGTAAATGACAAAAAGTAGAGGACCCAGCACTGATCCTTGTGGCACTCCACTGGTCACAGGCCTCCATAGTAAACAGAAATGATCTGGAAACAAGAAGCTTGGAGATCTGGAAGACTTGGATACCTCATCAACATGTGGACTGGTGTGATTGAATGGTGTTTCCCCAATATTGTTCCTCTAGTCATTTTTTGTTTGCTTGTCTGCATCTGTCTGTGCATGCACAGGGATTTAAGAGGGAGTTAGAATTTCAGTTAATAGAATAATAGATTAATAGTTCAACTTTGTGTTTCCTGGTGGTTAGAAATGATTAATTTGCATCAAATTCTAATTAACTTTATTGTCACATGTACTCAAATGAGTATTGAGAAAAGTTTCCTAGTCGTCATTTACGGCACCATCTTAGGTACAAAAGTACATAGCTACAGAAATCTAGTTAATGTTTGTTGTTAACCTGAGGCCATTGGGCAAGTACATTGTGGAACTTTGATGAAATCATTAACTTTTGTGACAAGAGCAGGGCACAAGTATCAGCTTACTTTCTCAAGTGGGTCATGAGAAGAGATTGGTGACTCTTACTGGGGATATTTTGAAACAGAGACAACAACATTTCCTGTGCTGTATTAGTTGATGATACAGGACTAAAGAAAACACCACGTTCTGTACTTCAAATAAAAAACAGCACTGGAAACTGCTCAAGGCTATCTGTAGGTGGCAGAGTTGTCCCTAACGAGCTTGAAAGAAACTGATAAAGTCAGGTTAACTGAACTTGTATGTCAGTTGGGAGTGAAATGTCCTGCTAAAAAGCCGAGGAAGCAGACATAATAGACAGGCTAACATGGCATTTGGCTTTAGTGGGAATACAAGAGACAGCAGGTGAAACTTTGGAATCAGATGATATCGAGTTTCATTTTAAGCAGCTTGAGACAAAAGAAAGGAATGAGGATTTAAGAAACAGGTAAAGGAGATGGAATTGAAAAGAATAGATTAGACATGGGAAAACTAGAATTATATTTGGCAAGGGAAAGAGAGCGAACAAGAGTATAAGCTTAATACACAATAAAAACGAACACACAAACTGAGGACATCTCTATTGGGGAGAATTCTAATCACAATCTGAAATCCAGAAAGGAAATGTTTAAGTTTGTGCAGCCCTATAAAAATTTGAAGGAATGAATATGGAATTATTCTTCTAGTACTTTGAGAAAATAACCAGACAAATTAATTGGTCAAAGGAACACTAGACATTGTCCATGGAAAGCAAATTGACTGGTGAACACAGGAAATTGAAGAAAGCAGGAGACAATAGCTTCGCTACACTTGGAGGTCGCCACTGATGATGTTACCTAGCCAGGTAATGAAACATCTGGATATCAAACCTATAGTTCAGCGAGCAAATCTACACCCTGATGCTTCACTGTCAGAGAAGCTTTCCAGGGACTATGATGCAGTTCAAGAAAGAACTTTACTGGGTACATATGAGTAAGTGCCTGAGGCAGAGAGGCAAAGTTTTCCAAATTCAAAGTGAGAGCCTCAATACACTATTGAATTTGAAAAGGTTAAGCAAAGTAATTTTGACAGATAGATATGAGCATTAGAACCTAAAACTATGTATGAAGTCCTCATTGAGATCCTTCTCTTTGAAAAT
Organism: Chiloscyllium punctatum; assembly: GCF_047496795.1. Lineage (NCBI taxonomy): Eukaryota > Metazoa > Chordata > Chondrichthyes > Orectolobiformes > Hemiscylliidae > Chiloscyllium > Chiloscyllium punctatum. The sequence goes on along the minus strand of NC_092750.1, from coordinate 41,896,279 downwards.
TTTAGAAGCTTTTAGAACCTTTTGTGATAAGAACTCATGTAGAATTCCAGTAAATTGCAACTACAAGTCTGGCAGCAGTAATGGCTAATGATTATGAACTGATCCATAAAACCGAACTTTCTTCCATCAACCTTATAAATTTGAAAGGGAAACAAAGTAGGAAAATAAAAGTAATTCAAGTAGCCAGAGTGAAGAGTATATAGTTAGAGATGTCCCAAGATCTCCTCCTCACCTGAAAAAGGGAAGTACTGAGGGTGGTTTTGAAAATCAAAGGCCTAATTGTTCTCATTGTAACAATGTGGGCACATTCGTTCAGAATGCTGGAAGTCCAAGGAAATTCTTGGGGTTCATAAGAATGAGTCTGAATAGAAAATTCAAAAGGAAAATGCCGCAAATAAAGTAGTAACTTCACTCCAACTGACAGACTGGAGGCAATCACTGCTGTGGCTGCAAAACAAGTAAATTGGGTAGATAAGAGCTATAAAGGGATTTTTGTCTAAATGGAAGTTAACACCCTTTTTTAAAAAAAAATGATCTAGCCAGGCCCATAACTATATTAAGGGCTAACATAAACTCTTTTTCTGGAGAATGATTTACATTTTCCTCCAGATTTTAATGATAGTAAACGTGCTAATAAATAGAATAAGTGCAGAGCACATCCCAGTTCCATTGTAAAAGTCCAATTGGAGTGTGGCTTGTTTGGACCTGTGGTAGTCAGGTGAGTTAAGAAATTACCCCTGGAGTTAAGTATGAATGGCTCACACTGAAGCTGAGACTAAAGTGAGTTCTGAGGGTTATTATATTAGAAATTGAATTCTTGTATGGAGGTGATCACACCCTCACAGTCCTGTGGATAAAGAATGATGGTTCATCAAATAGTATTAGTGCCCAGATATCATAAGAAGAAACTGCAAGGACTCAGGAAAAGGCAAGCATCAACAAACAGCTATTTTACCCAACCAAGACATCATAAGGACATAGTGCAATTCTGTAAAACATGTCATACATATCAGGACTGGGAGGATTTGAGAGATACCATCAGATTTCAAAACCATCATCAAGGCATATTGTCACAAATAGCCAGAGAATTAGGACAAAGGATTAGATTGCTTACTATTTGCTACTAGAGATTCCCCAAATGAATTTACTAGATTAAGTCCATTTGATTTGATCTACAGCCACAAAATGAGAGGTCCATTCAGTTGTATTAAGTGTGTGTTCCTAAGAGAAAGAGAATCCTCACTGTTGAATTACATGTCCATATTTCTAGAAGGACTCACAGCAGCATAGAAAATAGTTCAAAAGCATTTAAAAGTTTAAAATGAAAGAATAGGCTTCAGAGAAGCATGCGACAGTTAAAACATTTCAAGCAGGAGATGAAGTATTGGCATTGTTGCCTTTGCGAGGTAAACTTCTGAAAGTGAAATTCAGTGTTTCATAGAAGATAGTTAGGAGGATTATTCTAAGGACATATCTGACAGATATCCCTGACTCTACAAAGAGAAGCAGGTTATGTCACATAAGCATAAACATGTTGAAACAATATTTTCTCAGAGAAGACAACAAAAAGGAGCAAGTGTGTCTGGTGATAAGAGCAATGGAGGATGACAGAGATGATAAGGCTGGGGTTGAAGTTTTTCTCAAAGAAAACCATCTACAATCTAATTAGCCAACATAAAAGTACAATGGACAATAATTCATAGTATTCTCGTATTTAGAGAAGGGACAATGGGGGATCTTGTAAGACTATTCAGGAAGTATACAGCTAAAACTGGATGCACTACATTAGCCAGTATAATGTGGACAAAGGAGAGTTAGTACTAATAGAACAATATCCTCTGTGGTTGAGCCTAAAACAAAACTCAGGTAGAAACAAAGATTCAATGAACAGTGGAGAATCACTTGACTGAATCGAGCTGAAGTAGCTGCAGTTCACCAGTGATTTCTAAACTAAATGAATCAATCAGGTTCTGTATAGATTAAGGCAAATGCAGTCACAAAAGAAAAAGATTTGCACTGAATTCCATTAGTAGAAGACTGTATTGATTGCCATATTACTTTCAAGTCATGTCATTTGGGTTAAGAAACAAAATTATCCCAGCTACATTCCAAAGACTTATGAACCAAGTCATAGATGAAGTATTTAATGATGTACTTTATTTAGGGAGGCTCTAATATACAGTAATACATGGGTAGGGCCATATATGGGCCCCAGCTATGCCTGCCTCTTCGTAGGATATGTGGAACAGTCCATCTTCCGCAGCTACACTGGCACCACCCCCACCTTTTCCTCCGCTACATCGATGACTGTATCGGCGCTGCTTCGTGCTCCCACGAGGAGGTTGAACAGTTCATCCACTTTACCAACACCTTCCACCCCGACCTCAAATTTACCTGGACCGTCTCAGACTCCTCCCTCCCCTCCCTAGACCTCTCCATTTCTATCTCGGGCGACCGAATCAACACGGACATTTACTATAAACCGACCGACTCCCACAGCTACCTAGACTACACCTCCTCCCACCCTGCCCCCTGTAAAAACGCCATCCCATATTCCCAATTCCTTCGTCTCCGCCGCACCTGCTCCCAGGAGGACCAGTTCCAATACCATACAACCCAGATGGCCTCCTTCTTCAAAGACCACAATTTCCCCCCAGACGTGATCGTCGATGCTCTCCACCACATCTCCTCCACTTCCCGCTCCTCCACCCTTGAGCCCTGCCCCTCCAATCGCCACCAGGACAGAACCCTACTGGTCCTCACCTACCACCCCATCAACCTCCATATACATCGTATCATCCGCCGTCATTTCCGCCACCTCCAAACGGACCCCACCCCTCCCATCCCCTATCAGCATTCCGAAAAGACCACTCCCTCCGTGTTTCCCTCGTCAGGGCCACACCCCCCACCAACCCAACCTCCACTCCCGGCACCTTCCCCTGCAACCGCAAGAAATGCAAAACTTGCGCCCACACCTCCCCCCTTACTTCCCTCCAAGGCCCCAAGAGATACTTCCATATCCACCACAAATTCACCTGCACCTCCATACACATCATTCACTGCATCCGCTGCACCCAATGTGGCCTCCTCTATATTGGGGAGACAGGCCGCCTACTTGCGGAATGTTTCAGAGAACACCTCTGGGACACCCGGACCAACCAACCCAACCACCCCATGGCTCAACACTTCAACTCCCCCTCCCACTCCACCAAGGACATGCAGGTCCTTGGACTCCTCCATCGCCAGACCATAGCAACACGTTGGCTGGAGGAAGAACACCTCATCTTTCGCCTAGGAACCCTCCAACCACAAGGGATGAACTCAGATTTCTCCAGTTTCCTCATTTCCCCTCCCCCCACCTTGTCTCAGCCCCAACCCTCGAACTCAGCACCACCTTCCTAACCTGCAATCTTCTTCCTGACCTCTCCGCGCCCACCCCCACTCCGGCCTATCACCCTCACCTTAACCTCCTTCCACCTATCGCATTTCCAACGCCCCTCCCCCAAGTCCCTCCTCCCTACCTTTTATCTTAGCCTGCTGGACACACTTTCCTCATTCCTGAAGAAGGGCTCATGCCCAAAACGTCGATTCTCCTGCTCCTTGGATGCTGCCTGACCTGCTACGCTTTTCCAGCAACACATTTTCAGCTAGGGCCATATAAGACAACTAGATGAACCCAGGAATAGTGGGACTCAAGTATGAGCACATATTACCAAGTGAGTCATGACAGCCTTATGGAATACCTTTTGAGATCCAAATATATTATCTCTGCTGGTCACCCTTTATCTATTTTACTTGTTACCTTCTCAAATAATTCTAAAACATTTAGTCAGTCATGCTTACCCCTTTATGAAGTCATGTCAACTCTGCTTTATTAGCTTATACATCTCTGTATTGCTATTTTATCCTTTATGACAGATTCGAACATTTTCCCAATGACAGATGTTAAATCAGCTTGCCTATAGTTACCAGTGTTTTGTCTCTCTGTCTTTTTGCCTGACTGCAGTGGCCTTTTAAAGATGGGACCAGCATATCTGGGCAGGGGCAGGTTATTCCAGCTATGGTAATCAGGCTATCATCAGGTGATGGGGTCACCATAGAGCTGGCATTAGTAATAGAGGAGGCAAGTTTGTGACAATAGCTTGAGAAAACATTCTCTATGAAACTTGATGTAATTGTCAGCTAAAAAAAGGCAATATTTAGCTCATGCTACTTGTCCAAGGAATATCAAAACTTACCATGTAAATACAACATGCAACTAATAAAGCAAATGGCTATGTGTTCATCAACATTGCATCCACCTCAGTGATGAATATATTTACACAATATTAATCAGGGCTTTATTGGAATCAGAGTATTGAAAATATTTTAATGACAAACCCCATTAATGTTAACTTATACAAACATTATTTCTATGCTACTAAGTAGTACCTTAAAGTATTAATCACAAACAGATGGTAAATATTGCTGTTCAAGTAGAAAATAAACAATTAAGTAAACAATTAAAGGATGGAGACAGGGAGCAGGCAATTTAATTTTCTAGTTCTGAGTTTGAAACACTTTGGTGAATCAGAATGCAGATAATATTAGTCAGTTCAAACTTAGATCGTACCAACCTGTACTGGTGGTAGGACTGTCTTAATAAAACATTAAGGTCCTGTCTAACTTTTGACTGATGTAAAAAATTCGACAGCACTGGAGATAAGGTTTCATCGATAACATGGCCAATATTTATCTGAATGTCATTAAAAAAAAGACCACTTGTCATTATCTGTTTGATTTTTTTTTAGTGGAATTTTGCAATCTGCAGATTGGCTGCCATCCTACTTTTAAGCACATTGGGATAACTTGAGATAATGAAAAACAGTACAGAAATGTATACCATCCTCTCTTTTCTCAATATCACATGTCAACACTTCACTCTCTGTCTCCATTGTCTCTTGTTCGCCCTCAATATCTGGTTTGCCAGAGATCGACCTTTGGATTCTGAACTGGTATACTGGAGTGTAGCAAAATCCCACTGACACAGAAAGATGTAAAATCTGTTATCCATTTCAGAACATAAACTATTCAGTCCTCTAGTCTATTCTGCCATTCAATTAGCATGGCTAATCTGTATTTTAAAACCACATAATACATAACACATTAGTGACTAGAATAAATTACAATGACATAGAAAATGAATTGTGCTGTGCACATTTACAGGTGTAAAGCAGGATCTTAAATGTGCAATATGTGGCCATCATGCACGTGCTTATTCGACATCAGAAGTGGTTAGGTTTCAGCCACAGGTATACAAGATGTATGGATGATTGTTATTGAAATATAGCAGGCATCTTCCAGAGAGAAAGATGAGGAATTTCTGGAGGCTATGTGGAGGACTAGATGATCAGAGGTTTTATTTAGAAGTTAGGTAACTGGCTATTCTTCATTGATACAGGAAATGAAAAGAAAGATCTGTTCATAAGAAAGGAAAATTAAAGCTTGTGCAAATTGACCTAAATTATTAGTTAATTTGTAATTTGGGCTAATAATGTCAGTCCATTTAATGAGGAGTGCAATAATAATACATTTTCAATCAGACAAGAAAAAATGTAAAGCAAATTATCATACTGATCAGATTTCTGATATTTAGATTAATTTGGGAGATGCTTCCTCATGAACTTTAGTTTAAACCTTAGTAAAGTACAGTACAAATGTGTTAAATAAAAGCATCATTCAAGATTCTCTCCAGAACCTGTGACCTTAATAGTAGGTATGACTATCACTGTCCAAACATGCTCCAAGTTTGTGCAGAAATGCTTTTAAAGTAATTGAGGAAATACTTTTTTCAACTAACATGAGCATTTTTGTAAAGTAATGGTTCATTAAATCTCACCATTCTGTGAAATAGAGATGTATTGCTTTAACTTGGAAAAGCACAATGGAACAAGTACTAAAAATACATCTCTAATTAGGATGTGGAGAAGCCAGTGTTGGACTGGGGTGGACAACATTAAAAATCACACAACGCCAGGTTATACTCCAACAGGTTTATTTGGAAGCACTAGCTTTCGGAATGCTATTCCTTCATCAGGTGTTCGTGAAACAGGACCATAAGACACAAAGTTTGTAGCAAACGATTATAGTGTCAAGCAAGTTAAACAATACATATAATGAACCCAGGTTTCCGTCTATAACGTACGACCATTTTATTCAAGCTCTTGTCACAATGTTGGTCCTTTTACAAGGTTACTATGCCCTTGAGTTTTTTTTCCAGAGAGGGGGTAATTGGCTAGGCTCCAACTAGGCTGGGTTTGAAAGGTTTATTGGGGCCCTTTTTGTTTACCCCAAACAGATAATGCCCCCGGCCTAAGGCTTTCATGTCATAAAGAAAACCGATCTAATCAAAGGGGAGCAGCCAACTAGCTGTCTAGCTAGCCTTTGTTTAGATTAGAATTTTTGATTCAGTTCAGCAGCAGTGTGTGTGTGAAGAAAGGCTGCTGGGGCTAGTCCAGCTGAGTACTCTCTCTCTTTCAAACCTGTAAACCCTGGTTTGTTTAATTTTCACTCTTTGTACTAAGGGATGTGTTTACTGGCACAGTTACAGGTACTTTCAGAACAGCATCATTAAATTGGGATAGTCTGTCTGGTTTTTGGTTAGGAGAAATTATCCGGTATTCTATTTTCTGTCCTTTTTGTTTCATTCCGTAAATTTGTGAATAAATTCTCTTTCTTTAAAACTTGGCAGTTGAATCAACTAATTCACTCTGGGAATATCCACTATACACTTACCTAAAAGAGTAACAAAGTGACAGTCTGGGCTACCTGCTTAAAATGTTTTGAGGGGTCGTGCCTGGTCCATAACAGATTGGGGGCCCTTTATGAGTTTTGTTTGTAGTTCTGAATTGGGATTTGGGATTTGAATTGTTTGGACTCGGAGACAGCGAGTGGTAGGTCTTTATTAGATTAGATTACTTACAGTGTGGAAACAGGCCCTTTGGCCCAACAAGTCCACACCGATCCGCTGAAGTGCTACCCACCCAGACCCATTCCCCTACACTTACCCCTTCACCTAACACTACGGGCAATTTAGCATGGCCAATTCACCTAACCTACATATTTTTGGACTGTGGAAGGAAACTGGAGCACCCGGAGGAAACCCACACAGACATGGGGAGGATGTGCAAACTCCAGTCAGTCGCCTGAGGTGGGAATTGAACGCTGTGAGGCAGCAGTGCTAACCACTGCGCCACCGTGCCACCCTTTTTATAATTAAATTCCTTACTTTGTAATGAGCCTACACTGCATCCTTCCAAGATCAGTGGAGCTTAAAATTATTCTGGTGTAATTTTGTTGATTTAAACATTGCTGGGATAGCAATGGCTCTTTCAGGCACCAAGAGTTTTCTTGGGGTGGACGAAGTGACTTTGTGGGTTTTACAAAAGGTAGTTAAGGCCAACCTGCTGGAATTAGTAGACAAGCTGGATTTGGAGCTACCTTCTAACTGAGGAAAGATGAGATGATTACAGCAACAGCTCAGCATTTAAAGTTGCTAGAAACACCATCAGGATCTGTACAGATGGCAAAAATTCAATTGCAAATGAAGCTGCTTGAGTTAGAGGTAAGAGATAAGGAAAGGGCAGCAGAAATGAAACAGTTTGAGTTACAAATGAAAGCAAAAGAGTGAGAAAAAGAGAGTTTGAACTTCAGGAAATGACACTTAGAAGTGAAAGTCAGCTTAAAAGGATAGAGGTGAAGGCTGAGATAAGATTAGTGAGGAAGTAGTGTGAACTTAAGTGGAAGAGCAGAGAGTTAAAAAGGCAAGATTAGCAGCTGCAGTGGTTGATGGTTATGAGCTGGTCTATAAAACATGGTTTGGCTTCCAGGATCAATTTCAGTCCATGAGGGATAGAAATTGGGGCAAAGATAAATCCTTAAAGAGGAAGGGAAAGATAGATCTCAGAGAAGATCATAAGGATAACTTACCACAGGGTTAAAAAGGAAACCATTGAAGAGGACAAAGAAGGTAAAAAGCTCCTGTATTTTCATTGCAAAAAAAGTAGGCCACATGAAATCACAATGTTGGTGGGCTAGGAAAAAAGCTGGATGTAGGAAAACAAGATAAGCCTGGGAGTTTTGTTGGAATGGTAACAGAAAGCACAGTGGAAGCTAGAAAGCTGCAGAGTGTACAAACTGATCAGAGATTGGTTGAGAAGGAAGTGCCAAGATGGCGTTTATCCAGTAGGTCTACCCTGCTGAGCTCTGCACCATAATCCAGGCAAAATGGTGCATTTACCCTCCCTTTTTTAGATATTGTGGTAAAAATCAGCAGCTTTTGATCCCCAGAATTGCTGTGTGCCTGTTTTATTGATTAAGGAAGATGACCAAGGGAAAAGGACAGCGAGGATTACACCTAGCATGGCACTCCCCTGCAGCAACAGACACGCCCATGACCTCAGCATCGGACTCCACGAATGGCCTGGGGACTTACCTGTGGAGCAGAGCCTGATCTTGGAGTTCATGAAACTCTTAGAGAAGTTTGATTCAGCGATGAAGGAGACCCAGACCAGGCTGGAACTGATCCCGGCCATACTGCAGAAGTATGACCAGGAGAACCAGCGTCTCGGGCAGTGCATCGTTGAGGTGGAACAGCGGACCGCGACTTCCGAAACTGTGGCAGAATCCTCAGCGGGTCAGATCCAGGCCCTGGAAAGACAGGTTTGGGCTTTAGTGGAGCAGATGGACGACATTGAAAATTGAGGCCATTGGAAGATCATCCGCCTGATCGGAAGGAAGAAGGTCAGCTAGTCAGAACTTTGGAGCATGTCTCCTGTAGTTTTTGAAGTTGGAAGTTGGGGTGGACTGGGTGCGGGTTGAGCAGGCCCACCGCATCACAGTGCGCAGGCCCGGATCACACCAGCACCCTCGCCCGGTCCTAGTGAAACACCAGCACTATAGAGATAAGCAGATGGTGTTGGATGCTTCCAGAGCACTGGGGAAGGATCCACAGGCCCTGATATAAAAGGGATCAAGAATTATGTTCTTCCAAGACTTTTCTGCGGCCATGATCCACAACAGGAGGGCCTTTGATGAGGCAAAGAGGAGGCTGAGGGACTTGAATATTCAGTACTCTTTAAGATATCCGGCAACATTGCGTTTTAGCCACGGAGGGTCCATGTTTAATTTTGACTCATCAGAAAAGTCAAAGGACTTCCTGACACCTTAAAATAGACTGGCTGGCTCAAATATTATGGATAATAGTGTCTACTTTGTTTTTTTTTCCCTCTGTGGTTTGCCTGGTTTTATTCTTTTGATATATGGGGGTCTCCTTTTTCTTTTTCTATTTTTCTCTCCCTTCTTTCTACCCTCCCATTATCCTTTGATTTTATTTTATCATTCCCTTTTCTTTTCTCTCTCTTGGTATGGAATGGGGAGGGTTTGGGGGGTGGGGAGGGGTTATCTACCAAGAATTGCCTCTGGTCAAAGTATGGATGGGACGGGCTGAATGCCCACTTTTAACTTTCTTGTTATAAGATGCATATAACTTTTTTTTACTTTGTTTTGCCTGGGTTTGAGGCGCGGCTTCAGCTAGACAGAGCTATGGAGGGGTTAGTGAGTTGTGTGAGTGCCCCATGTAGGCAAGGAGTGGGGTTCATCCTCCCAGGGGGTCATGGGCTGTTCTCGGACTGTTATGGCTAATTGTTTGTTTAAATGGTGCAGCTGGAATATTAAGGGGAATCATTCACCAATTAAGAGAAAAAAGATACTTGCAAGTCTTAGGAAAGGAAGAGTTGATGTAGCCTTGCTGCAAGAAACACATCTAACCAATAACGAGAACTTCAAGTTATAGCAGGGAGGGTTCGGCTGGGTGTTTTTCTCATCCTTTAATTCTAAAAGCAGAGGAGACGCTATACTCACCCAGAAGATTCTCCCATTTCAGCTGTTAGACCCATAAGGATGAATATGGGTGGTTTGTGATCCTTAAAGCTTTAAAAAATGGAGAGGAGTACGGGATTTGAATGCATATTGACCCCCAGCACATCACCTCAAATATTTAATGGATGCACTTTCCAGGTTGATGACCCTTGGAGCGCATCATACGATTATAGTGGGAGACTTTAACCATCTTATGGACCCCGAGGTAGGCAGGATGCCTAGGGGTCACATGGGCATATCCCCACAATCCAGGCAGCTGATAGACCTGAGTGGGGAGCTGGGGTTGGTGGATGCGTGAAGATGTCTTCACCCTGAGAGTAGGGACTTCACCTTTTTCTCCTACCCACTACACTAGGATTGACATGTTTTTTGCCCCATTGATATTTTTGAATTCAGTGTACATGGAGGTCAAGGCCGGAGGTAATGAGACAGACTCACTACATTGGTGCATTCTTTCCTCCTGAAGGTTAGCAAGCTTACTGAGTATTTTTTGTGGGAATTTAAACTTTTTGGGTCATTAATTCAGGTATGGCTAGTAATCCATCGGTGCTGTGGGAGACTGCCAAGGCCTATGCATGGGGTTTGATTATTTCTTACACGGCAACCTGGAAGCGGCAGAGGGGAGAGCAGCAGCATATGCTCGAGGCTTGGCTGAAGGCAGATGAGACAGCATACTTTGACAGACCACGTTGCAGCGGATTACAGCCCTCCGGGCTGCTTTGAATGCTGTGCTCACCAAAACAGCAAAGGGGGAGATCTCCTTTGCAAAACAGAGGTTATTCGAGTATGGTGATAAACTGGGTAGGTATCTGACATACCTGGCCAGAAAGAAGAGTGCCCCCCCAATCTATCACATCCATCAGAGAGTGTGCAAGTGCTCTCACTTGCCACTCCAAAAAGATTAACACAGAAATTCTACACTGAGTTGTACCAGTTGGAGAGCTGTGAGGACAGAGTGGCAAAGATGGAGACCTTTTTTAAGACTTTGGACTTCCAAGGCATCTTCATAGCAGGCGTCTCTTTTGAATGCACCTCTTCCTCATTTATTATATCCCATGCAAATACTTCTTTTGATGCTGCCCAGGCAGGCGCTACGAAGGCTTAACAGTTGGCTTGGTTCTTTCATCTGGCGTCACAGGCGGGCTATTATTAAGCTTGCCAAATTGGTGCTTCTGCAGGAGTGTGGATTTTCTAGATTTTAAGAAATGTCAATAAAGTTCCCTATTTTCTTGTGTAGCTAATTGGGCTTGCCAGGACCCGAGGTCAATTTGGCTGGACACCAAGGCTTCCCAGGCAGAATGCCTCCTCAGTAATTTGTTGTTTACGGACAAGATGAGGACTGTTATGGACCATTGCAGAAGCCCGATTGTTCTTAACATGGTTAAAGCATGGAGAACGATGCAACAAAGTGAGGGCAATTTACAAAAGACTTCTTCTTTTACTCTCACTGTAGGAATGCCAAGATTCTGGCCAGGATCGAGGGATTATGGCTTTTGGCTCTGGGAGTCTAGAGGAGCTTCCTGTTTGGGAAATTTGTCTGAGGGGAAGATCCTGATGTCTTTTGAGCAGTTGAGCCAGAAATATGAACTATCTAGGAGGGACCTCTTCTGTTATTTTCAGATTAGGGACTTTATATATAAAAAGACAACATTAATGGTTAGCCCCTATAAGTCTGAGGTGGAAAGGAAGGTCTTTCAGTCCACGGGTACTCCTTCGGTCAGCACCCTCTATCATTTATTGGGATGCAGTATCTCGAAGGACATTGGGGGATTTAGACTCAGGAATTGGAGTTGATATCTCGTCAGAGGCATAGGAGGATATTTGGGAGAATGTAAGGAAGATTTCAATTTGCAATAGGACGCAGCCTATGCAACTTAAGGTACTCCATAGGGCTTACTTGGCACCGGAGCAGCTTGCAAAATTGAAGACAAGGAGCATCTCCAATGTGCCCCAAATGTAAAATGGATATTGGTATTCTTACTCATTGCTTGTGGTCATGCCAAAAGCTTTGCAGGTATTGGGGTACTAAAGTGAGTGTCTTGGAAGGGGCCTTGGAACCGAGGTCAAGGTAGAACTGGTGTCCCTCTGCTTGGGTTTGCCAAATCTCCCCTCTTTGGTCATGCATGGGAAGAAACTGTTTAATATTCTTTCATATTGTGTGAGGAAGAACATTCTGATGAGCTGGATGTCGGAAAATATCCAGGACTCTCGGGGTGGCATAAGTTAGTTATGGAGCACATCCCCTGGACTTCCTCACAAGTATGACCCTTTTTGAACTATATAGACGCAGACTTGGTGGGATTGTGCTGAGCATTGTAACTTAATTCAGTTTAATTTGCCTTGGTTCAATTCAATTTAGTTTTTTTTAAAATTTAATTTATTTATTGGAATTGTAGTATGGGTAGGGTTATTTATTTCTATTTTTCTTTTCCTTTAAACTGTTTGTGGAGTAGAGTATTAGTTTGTTTACTGTTATTGTTGTTATATTATAAGATTGCTATACTATTTTGTCATAATTTTATAATTTTGTAAAAAAGTCCAACATTTTTTTCTCAATAGAAATATTTACAAAAAAAAAGAAGCAAGTGCCAGATCAGTGTAAAACAAAACCTGCAAAGGTAAAGCTTATTTTCATAGGCCAGGAATATCAGGTAAAGAGGTTACAATATTAAGGGACACAGGATCCTCTTAGTCTGTGATGCTGAAAGAGGAGGAAATATGTATTCCTGAAGGGCTATTGCCAGAAAAGGTGCTAGTAATGGGAATTACGGTGAGACAAAAAGCACTCTAGTGTGTACCTAAAAGAGTGGAGAATTTGTGGTACTGGACAAATTCTGGCATAACTCTCCAGGAATACAATTTGGCCTTGCCAATGATATAACTGATTTACTGGTAGGCGTGCTGCCTACCATGGTTAAAAAGCCAGCGGAGACTCAAACAACTGAAGCAATGCAAGATTTTTACCCTGGAATCTCCCCTGATTGTGTAGTAATGAGGTCACAGTTACCAGTTGAAGCAGGAGAGATCAAAGGACATAGATAAGAAAGCTGAAGTGGCATTAGCAGACACTATGTTCGATCCCATAGTTGAGACAAAACAAGAGCAAATACGTAATCATGCAAATATCCTTAGCTCTGCAAAATGCTTTGTGTTACAGTAGAAAGATGAAAATTTAAAGCAGTTGTATCAAAGGCATATACAGAGAAGGAATCTGAATGTATCCCTAACTGTTATTACCTGAAACAATTGTGTCTTAATGAGAAAATGGAGACCATCACATATTCATGCAGATGAGAAATGGGCAGAACTTCAAAAAATTGTCTTGCCAGTGGGAGTGGGGTATAGAAAGGAGGTGTTGTGAGTGGCGCATGAGCTACCACTAGAAGCTCATTTAGGAGTGAGGAAAACACAGGCTAAAATACAAAGACTGGCCTGGACTTGTACAAGGATGTAGTTGAATTTTGCCAGACGTGTCCGACATGTCTGGTCACTGGAAAACCATAGGAGGTAATACTACCTGCACATTTAATACTTATTCCAGCATTTGAGGAACCTTTTATAAAAGTCTTAATTGATTGTCTAGATCCCCTTCCTCAAACAAAAAGTGGGAATCAGTATTTCTTAACAATAATGGACGTATCGACTAGATATTCCACTACGCAATATTACAGTGAAAAGGATTGTCAAGGAATTACTCAAATGTTCACTAGAAATGGACTACCAACAGAGATACAGTCAGATCAAGGGTCAACCTTCACATCAAAATTACTAAAGGAGTTATGGACAGCAAGGAATAAAACAATTTAAATCTATAGCGTACCATCTAGAATCGTAGGGAGTGCTGGAAAGGTGGCATCTGACATGAAGGACCATGTTGATGGGCTTATAGTCAAGACTATCCAGATGATTGGGGTAAGGGAATTCCGCTTGTGCTTTTTGCAATCAGAGATGCACCAAATGAATCAACCAAATTCAGTCTATTTGAATTAGTTATTGGGCATGAAGTAAGAGAACCATTAAAATTGATTATGGAAAAGTTAGTAAGTCAGAATTCTGAGACCACACATTTGGACTATGTGTCAAATCTTAGAGAACGATTGAATAGAGCTGGGGAGTTGGCTAGATAGCATTTAAAAATATCGCAGTGAACAATGAAACAGAAAGCAGACAAGAAATCAAAAATTCGCAATTTTGCTATCGGGAATAAGTATTACTGTTACTTCCAGTGAACCTTTAAAAGCAAGGTTTAGTGGACCTTATCAAATTGAAAGTAAATTGAATGAGGTGAACTACTTGATAGGGATTCCAGACAGGAAGAAATCCCACAGAGTGTGTCATGTGAATATGCTCAAAAGGTATTTTGATAGGGAAGGAAAGCAAGAGGAGAAGGTGTTAATGATTACAACATAGGTGGAAGAACCAAATTCAGAGCATTCTGAATTAGACATTCCTCAAATTAAATTGGACAATGAGGAAGTTCTCAAAATTTGGGATAAATTATTGAGTTTCCTTCCACAAGAAAATCAAAATGACCTGAAAGAGTTATTACTATCACATGGGGAGATATGCAGAAATAAAAGCAAATTACTGCAGATGCTGGAATCTGGGAAGTACTCACCTACTTATGCATCATGTAGATATAGGAAATGCTGTTCCAATTAAGCAACATCCTTACAGGCATAACCCTCTAAAATTGGCACAGGTTCAGAAGGTGATTGAATGCATGCTCCAGCATGACATAATCAAAGTGAATTACAGTGACTGGTGCTCACCTACAGTAATGGTGCCAAAGCCAGATGGTATCCAATGGTTAAGTGTGGACTACCGCAAAGTCAATGCAGTTACAAAGACTGATGTACATCCAATTTCGCGGTTGGAAGACTGTTGAAAAGGTGGGACAAGCAACTTACATTTCTAAGTTGGACCTGCTCAGAGGCCACTGGCAGGTAAATTTGTCAGAGAGAGCAAAGGCAATTTCAGCTTTTGTAACACCACATGGAATGTATCTTTTTAATGTCATGCCATTTGGTATGAAAAACGCTCCAGCCACATTTTAAAGACTAACCAATAAGGTCATTGCTAGATTACCCAACTGTGTGGTATACATTGGTGACCTGGTGATTTTTAGTCACTCATGGAAGGAACATTTACAGCATTTTTTGGACTTGTTTGATCGAATTTGGAAGGCAGGCTTGGTGATAAAGTTAGCCAAAAATGAATTTGCCCAAGTCCAAGTCACCTTCCTGGGCCATGTTGTTGGACATGGACAAATGGCCCCACAGGATGCGAAAACGACAGTAATTGGGGAATTTCTCATACCATCATAACGGAAACGTGGGTTTCACAGGGACAGGAAGGGTTGCTTGATATTCCAGGGTTTAGAACATTTAGAAAGAACAGGAAGGGTGGAAAAGGGGGAGGGGGTGTAGCACTGCTAATCAGAGAGTGCATCACTGCTGCAGAAACGAAGGTTGTCGAGGAAGGTTTGGCTACTGAGTTAGTATGGGTAGAAGTTAGGAACAGCAAGGGAACAGCCAAGTCATTGGGAGTTTTCTACAGACCACTTAATAGCAATAGAGAGATTGAAGATCTCATAGGCGGGCAGATTCTGGAAAAATGCAAAAGTAGCAGAGTTGTTGTTATGGGTGATTTCAACTTTCCCAATATCGACTGGAACCTCCTAAGTGCAGATGGTTTGGATGGAGCCGTTTTTGTCAGGTGTGTTCAGGAGGGTTTCCTCACTCAGTATGTAGACAGACCGATGAGGGGAGAGGCCATTTTGGATTTGGTGCTTGGCAATGAGCCAGGACAGGTGTCATATCTCGCAATGGGAGAATACTTTGGTGAAAGTGATCACAACTGCCTCACATTTAGCATTGCCTTGGAGAGTGAAAGGAGCAGTTACCGAGGAAAGATATTTAATTGGGGAAAAGGAAATTATGGCGCCATCAGACAGGAGTTGGGAAGTACAGGGTGGGAGCAATTGTTCTACAGAAAGGGCACAGCAGGCATGTGGAGACTATTTAAGGAGCAGTTGTTGCAAGTGATGCACAAATTTGTTCCTCTGAGACAGGTAAGAAGGGGTAAGATTAAGGAACCTTGGATGAAGAGAACAGAGGAGCTTCTCATCAAAAGGAAGAAAGCAGCTTACGTAAGGGGGAGGGAGCAAGGATCTAGCACAGCTTTAGAGAATTACAGGCTAGAAAGGAGCTCAGAAATGGACTGAGGAGAGCCAGGAGGGGGCACGAAAAAGGCTTGGCAAGAAGGATTAGGGAGAACCCAAAGGCATTTTACTCATACGTGAGGAATAAGAGAATGATCGGGGAGAAGGTAGGGCCAATCAGGGATAGCGGAGGGAACTTGTGCGTGGAGTCTGAGCAGATAGGGGAAGCCCTAAATGAGTTTTTTGCTTTGGTTTTCACCAAGGAAAGGGAACTTGTTATAAATGAAAACTTAGAGAAGCTGGGATACAGTCTTGACCAGATGAAGATTGATGAAGTTGATGTGCTAGAAATTTTGGAAAACATTAAGATTGATAAGGGCCAGATCAGATTTATCCTAGGCTGCTCCGGGAAGCGAGAAAGGAGTTTGCTAAGCTGCTGGCGAGGATATTTGCCTCCTCACTCTCCACAGGAGTCGTACCAGAGGATTGGAAGGAGGCGAATGTTGTTCCTTTTTTCAAGAAGGGGAATAGGGAAATCCCTGGTAATTACAGACAATTCAGTCTTACATCTGTGGTCAGGAAAATTTTGTAAAGAATTCTGAGGGATAGGATTTATGACTATTTGGCAAAGCATAGTGTGATTAAAGGCAGTCAGCATGGCTTTGTGAGGGGCAGATCATGCCTCACAAATCTTATTGAGTTCTTTGAGGAGGTGTCAAGACAGGTCAATGATGGTCGAGCAATGGATGTGACGTACATGGACTTCAACAAGGCATTCGATAGGGTTCCCCATGGTAGGCTTATTCATAAAGTCAGGAAGTATGGGATACAGGGAGATTTAGCTGTCTGGATTCAGAATTGGCCGGCTGACAGTGGTTGTAGATGGAAAGTATTCTGCCTGGAGGATAGTGTTGAGTGGGGTCCCGCAGGGCTCTGTTCTTGGGCCTCTGCTATTTGTAGTTTTTATAAATGACTTGGATGAGGAGGTTGAGGGTGGGTTAGTAAATTTGCAGATGACACAAAGGTTGGAGGTGTCGTCAATGGTATAGAGGGCTACTGCAGGCTGCAGTGTGACACAGACAGGATGCAGAGCTGGGCTGAGAAATGGCAGATGGAGTTCAACCTGGATAAATGGGAAGTGATGCATTTTGGAAGCTCGAACTCAAATGCTGAATATAGGACTAAAGACAGGATTCTTGCCAGTGTGGAGGAACAGAGGCATCTGGGTGTGCAAGTACATAGATCCCTCAAAGTTGCCACCCAAGTGGATAGGATTGTTAAGAAAACATATGGTGTTTTGGCTTTCATTAACAGAGGGATCGAGTTTAAGAGCCGCGAGGTTTTGCTGCGGCTCTACAAGTCCCTGGTGAGACCACATTTGGAATATTGTGTCCAGTTCTGGTCGCTCTACTATGGGAGAGATACAGAGGCTTTGGACAGGGTGCAAAGAAGGTTTGCCAGGATGCTGCCTGGACTGGAGGGCTTGCCTTATGAAGAAAGGTTGAATAGTCTTGGACTTTTCTCTCTGGAGAGAAGGAGGAAGAGAGGAGACCTGATCAAGGTATACAGGATAATGAGTGGAATAGATGGTGTCAATAGCCCAACACTTTTCCCCAGGACAGGATTGACGGGTATGAGGAGTCATAGTTTGAAGGTATTAGGAGGAAGATATAAAGGAGATGTCGGGAGCTAGTTTTTTTACGCAGAGAGTTGTGAATGCATGGAATGCGTTGCCAGCTGTGGTGGTGGAAGCAGAGTCATTCAGGACATTTAAACGACTGCATGATATGCACATGGATAGTAGTGAGTTGAGGGGTGCGTAGGTTAAGTTAGTATATTTTACATTAGGATTAAATCTCGGCACAACATCGTGGGCCAAAGGGCCTGTTCTGTGCTGTACTTTTCTATTCTATTCTATCAACAAAAAGAGCAATACTACGGTTCCTGGGATTGAGTGGATTTTATTGAAAGTTTATGCCAAATTTTAGCAGTGTGGCTGCTCCACTCACTGAACTGCTAAAACAAGGCCAGAAGTTTCAGTGGACAGTGGATCTCAGAAGGCATTTGCCAGCCTAAGGACTGTCCCGGGATTAGCCACACCTGATTATGCAAAGCCTTTCAAGGTGGCTATCGATTTGAGTGATGTGGGTGTCGGTGCTGTGCTCCTGCAGGATGACGACGAAAAGATAGAAAGACCTATCAGGTATTTCTCCAGGAGGTTGAATGTTCATCAGCAGAAATATTTGACAGCTGAGAAAGAGAGTTTGAGCTTGGTATGGGCACTACAATATTTCAGTGTTTATATTACCAGCAACACATCTGAGACAGGCACCTACACTGATCATAACCCATTGAAATTTGTGGAGAAAGTTAAGGACAAAAATGCCAGACTGATTAGATGGAGCCTATTGTTATAGCCATTCAATTTGAAAATTGTGCATGTGGCAGGTCAAAAGAATGTGATTGCCAATGTATTATCGAGACTCGAATGAGAGATGAAGGCGTTCAGTGGTGGGAGAACTGTAGACTGAATCCGAATGTAGTGGTGCATGTTTACATGTTTATAGTCAGTGAATGGATACGTGTTTTTTAGGGTACTAACCACTATTATCTTGGGTTTTGAAAGATGAAGCCATATTTGAATACTGATGGTTTTTTTAAGGGGGGAGGTGTCACAATGTTGGTCTTTTTACAAGGTTACTATGCCCTTGAGTTTTTTTCCCAGAAAGGGGGTAATTGGCCAGGCTCCAACTAGGCTGGGTTTGAAAGGTTTATTGGGGCCCTTTTTGTTTACCCCTAACAGATAATGCCTCCAGCCTAACGCATTCATGTTGTAAAGAAAACCGATATAATCAACGGGGAGTTTAGATTGGAGTCTTTGATTCAGCTCAGCAGCAGTGTGTGTGAAGAATGGCTACTCGGACAAGTCCAGCCAGTACTCTCTCTCTCTCTCTCTTTTTCAAGCCTGTTAGCCCTAGTTTGTTTCATTTTTACTCTTTGTGCTAAGGGATGTGTTTATTGGGACTGTTGCAAGTATTTTCAGAACAGCATAATTAAGTCAGGATAGTCTGTCGGGTTTTTGAATAGGATAAGTTATCCGGTATTCTATTTTCTGTTCTTTGTATTTCATTCCGTAATTTTGTAAATAAATTCTGTTTGTTGAAAACTTGGCTGTCAAATTAGCGACATCACTCCAGGAATATCCACTATATATTTACCTAAACGAACAGCAAAGTTACGGTCTGGGCTACCTGCTTAAAATTCTTTTGAGGGGTCGGACCTGGTCCATAATACTCTGAGGATGTTTTACAATGTAGTATACCTTATGATCCTCTATGTCTCTTTTTCTTTCCTTTACTATCTCCTCTTAAACAGCTTAATCATCCATAAATCTGGAATCAGCAAAAAGAACAGACCCCTCTAACTGCTTGGCTTATTTATAGCTTCAGTACTGTACAACACTAATTTCATTTTAAACAGAAATACACAGATGTTACTGCACAGAAACAAATCATTCAGCTCAGCCAATCAATGTGGGTGCTATCCTTAATGCTAGAAAGTAGTCCCAATCGCATTTACCTAACGCATTACCATCTCTTTGCTTTCCTTTTCTTCAACTACTAATCCAAGTTACACTCAAATGTTGATATTCATCTGGATTTTCAGTTGGGTGTTTGGCCCCCAACATTGGGCCTGTTACAGATTTCCCAAGTCTGCCAATGTTGTCAACATATCTTTTGGTGCAACCTTCCAGAAGATGGCTGTCCCTGCCAATGATGTCTTATTAAGGACAGTGGGTAGGCCCACGACACTGCAGCTCCAACCAAAGAGCCCACAGCAATGCCATGCCAGCAGCTACACTGAGGAAGTCGACACTGAAAAGGTTGGAAAATTAGCATGGGGACACCTCAACAATTGCTTAGACCGAATTCATGAAATAAAATGTCCAGAGGCTGAAAGGACATCAGTGGAAAAGAAATCTTTCTGAAGGACAATGCATGGAAAAGTTCGGACCCATTCACCTTCACAACATTGTCAGTGGGGCACAGTGCCTCTGACTGCAATGACCCCTTAGCCCATACCACTAACAGGTCACTTCAAATCAATTTGCAGCCTCCATTTATTTTCTTGTAACTCTTGCCTTCCATTTGTTACAGAGCTAAGAAAATCGAGCCCATGGTTGCTTCCTCGTTTTCTGACTTTAATGTGAACTTTACAGTCTCTCAATTCTCTTGATGTCAGTTCCAAATCTCATCTTTATTTTTATATCTAAAGTTCCTTATTTGTGGCCACTTAACTGCTGGAAACACCATAACCCCAATACCCAACACAAAGAGGTTTCCAAGTGGGGGTTCAAACTATGGCCTCCGTACAGAGTTTTAACTCCATGGCCTATGATATTGTAAAAGTAGAGTCCATCCAGAGGCCAAACGGTTTGATAGATTTAGTTGCTTATTGGGCAGGGAGATCTCAGCCCAAGAAAAGGAAGACTCATTTCTTATTGGTGGTGAGGATGGTCTTGTACAGCATGGTTGGGATGACTGGGCTGACAGTGGACTGATCAAAGATCATAAACAGCTGTAGGAAGATTAGGGCCAGGTTTTAGATCAAAGGTGGATGGTTGGGAAAATTAGAGACCACAGTGGAGATCAAGGGTTGTTGGTGATGTAGGGGAGAGGTGGTGCTGGTGATGGGGTGATGGTTTGACCTTGATGGTACTGCAGAAGGTTTACAGGTAAGTGTTCTCAGCCTGGAAGGAATCTGCCTGGTCCTCTGCCCCACAAGCAGAGTTTATTTATGTAATGGATCTAACTTTTCTCAGACTCTCTATCTGCCATTTTCTCTGAGATTTGGCTCACCATTCCGTTGTGGTTAATAGTAGAATAGTAAAATGAAGGCATGCAACCTGCTTAAGACATAGTAATGAGCAACCCACTTCCTAAGAAGAGTGGCTGCTTGTCCCACATCGACTCTTGTTAAAATGAGGAGTGATTGGCTTGTTATCCTTTGTCAGATTTTTAACATTTTATCCTCACACCTAACCCAAAGCTATTTATTTCTTTTTGTTAAAAGAAACCCCTAACTTTCTATCTATTATGTCCCATTCTCTCATAGTTGTGAACAAATCTATCATTTTGTTCATAAACTTGGGCGGCACAGTGGCTCGGTGGTTAGCACTGTAGCCTCACAACACCAGGGACCCGGGTTCGATTCTAGCCTTGGGTAACTGTGTGTGGAGTTTGCAAATTCTCCCCATGTCTGCGTGGGTTTCCTCTGGGTGCTCCAGTTTCCTCCCACAGTCCAAAGATGTGCAGGTTAGATGAGTCGGCCATGCTAAACTGCCCGTGCTGTTAGGTGCATTAGTCAGAGGGAAATGGGACTGGGTGAGTTACTCTTCGGAGGGTCGGTGTGGACTTGTTGGGCCGAAGAGCCTGTTTCCACACTGTAGGGAATCTAATCTAATAATCAGTGTTCCTCAAGTGTAAAAGGCTTCAGGTTTTCAAGTCAATTTCTGTACTTCCTCGTTCGAGCAATATTTTGAGTAAATTTGGGCTGCTCTTTTTCTAAAGCATTAATATCCCCCCAGTACTTTGGAGTCTTATGTTGTACATGCAGACCTTAAAATGATCTTGCAATCCACCTAATTATAAAACTGTTAATACAATGAGTAGTTCAAGGTGAATGGCCACCACCGGCTTCTGAGAGAATAAGGGACCTCAATGGCCTTGCCAATGTTACTGATATCACAGTTCACAGTAATTAAAAACTGGCCTATACAGTGCAAACATTGGCTTCAGCATCTCTGGTGAAGAAGAGATAACAGGATGCTCCCATTCCTACTTATTGTTAGCCAGTGATCTGAACTGGGAAATACAGGTCTCCAGAAAATAGAGTAAAATCAAGAAGCCCCTTGGTTGTGAAGTTCCATTAGTGATTATTGCACAGATATTCAAAAGCACAATTTCACAATCTGAAGTTCAGTGCATTGCGCTCCAGAATTACATCTCAGGAAATTATATTCGTTCAGTCAGAGATCTACCTTTCACTCACTTTAATAGGCAGAAAAACTTAGCCTATGTGTCAATGATGTTTCAAGATTCAAGATTTAAGGTGCTTGATTATAATGTCTTCACTCCGCATTATAATCAATAATTGTTCCCGATTGAGGGAACAAAGGACATTTGGTGCCTGTGAAATTCTCGTCTTGCATGTATTAATGTCTTCAAGAGAAAAGGGAAAAATACTGGAGGAGGAAATAAAGTTGCAATAAAAAGAAATGCACTTGCTTTTCAATTTACAAACAAACATGCTCTGAAGCCTTTGCACTTACACCCTTGATTTAGCTTTCTAGCTCAGTTGTTGCACAGCTTTTCTGTTCAGGTACAATGTACTCTAACTCAGTTGGAGTGGTCAGCCAGGGGAATGGTGCATGTGAGCTCAATAGCAAGTGGTACAGGGGCATGAAGGTGACCGTGCCTATCACTCATTACTAAATATGAGGTAGTCTCTAAACCTTGCAGAATTGCCAAGACCTTGTTCAAACAAGGTTGTAAAGATAACTCCAGCAATTACAGACCAGTCAATTTAACTTCAATGATGGAAAGCTTCAAGAAACAATTATTTGGGATAGAATTAGTAGCCACATGGAAAAACGTGGGTTGATTAAGAAGAGTTTCTAAAGGGGTGAACACGTTAAATCAACTTGCTGGAGTGTTTTGAAGAGATAACAGAAAGGTCAATCAGAGCAATACTATTGATCTGGTGCACATGGACTTTCAAAGGACATTTGATATAGTTCCACATGACAGGCTTGCATTAAAAGTGTATGGTTATGGAATAAAAGCAACAGTGGCAGGAAAGGAATAGAAAATTGCCTGCAAAATAAGAAATGGTGAGTAGTAATAAATTGATTTTTTTCCGGGACAGTTTGTCATGAAGTTCCCTCAGGGTCAGTGTTGGGAACTTTGCTTTCCATGATAACATATTAAAGATCTAGATCTTGATGACCAGGGGACAATTTCAAAACTTGGAAACATTGCCAACTATGAGGAAGACAGGTGCAAAACTCCAAAGGGACGTGTACAAAATGGTGCAGTGGGCAAAAAGGTGTCAGAGGACGTTCAATTCAGAGAAGTGTGAGCTGAATGCATTTCAGTAAGAGAACAAGGGCAGACAAGAAAAGACTAAGAGGTACAATTCTCAAAGGAGTGCAGGCGCAACGTTCCTGGGTGTTTATGTGCACAAATCACTGAAGATGTGACAGAACAGATGGACAGGGCAGTTAATAACGCATACAGTTACTTGTGCTTTATTAAGAAGGGCATAGAGTACAAGAGGAGGAAGGTTATGGTGAACTTATCCAAGAGATCTGTAAGACCACACCTGAGGTATTATGAAGAGTTCTGGGGATCTTTCCATAAGAAGAATATGAGTACAGAAGAGGTTTACAAGAATAATTCCAGGGATGAGAAACCTCAGTTATAAGGATAACTTGGAGAGTTTGAGACTGCTCTCATTAGAGAGAAGAAGACTAGGTCAAAATTTGGTAGAAAGTTTTGAAATCATGCGAGGTTTGGATCAATTAGAAACAGAGAAACTGTTCCCCCATGTTAAAAAAGATTAAGAAGGAGTGGAGTAGATTTGAAGTGATTGCAGAAGTAGCAAATGTGATATGAGAAAACGCTGTTTCATACAATAAATAGTTTGGGTCTGGAATACACTGCCTCGATGTACTATGGAGATTGGTTCAACTGAGGCACTCAATCACGGTTAGATGATTATTTGAATAGAAACAATGTGCCAGGATATGGGGAAAAGGCAGAAAAACACTAAGTCATAATACTCATTTGGAGAGTTAGTCAGATACAATGTGCCTAATGGAATCCTTCTGCATTGTCACACTTCTGTAATTCTCTGATTTATTGGACATGGTAATCACAGAACATTTTGTTAGAGCAAAATGCACTGATATAATAACCAGGATCTTCCCCATTGAAACCACCTTGCTATGTTAACATGTGCATTACTGGAATCCACTTTACAGGAGGGATGTAATTACAATGGAGACAGTAAAGAGGAGATTTACCAGGATGTTGCCAGGGCTGGAAAGTTTTAGTTATGAAGAGAGATTGAATTGACTAGGGTTATTTTCCTCACAGCAGAGGGGACTGAGAGGGGCATGATTGGGATATATAAAATTATGAGGGGTAATATACAGAATAGATGGGAATAAACCTTTCCTTTTCATAGAGGAATCAATGACCAGAGGGCTTAGATTTAAGAAAAGGAGTAGTAGGTTTAGAGGGGTTATTAGGAAAAAGTTTCTCACAGACAGTAACTGAGAATCTGGAACTCACTGCCTATAAGGGTGGTAGAGGCAGAAACCATCATAATATTTAATAAGTATTTAGATATGTACTTACAATGGCAAGGCATGCAAGACTATGGGCCAAGTGCTGGAAAATGGGATTAGAGTAGTTTTTGACCAGTACAGACTCTATAGTCCAAAGGGTGTTTTTCTGTGCTGTGAACTTTTATGATTGTATGACTCATAAAGCTGGATATTAAATTGTTAAAATACATAAGAAAGCACAGATTTGGGGAGAAGTTTGCAGCAATTGTTATGGATTTCTTTTGATAGTTTCAAAAAATGAGTGTTTTGCAGTAAGAGTCATGGATGCAGCAGGGCTCAAGGGAGGAATCACAGGCTGTGATGCTTCTCCTGTGACCAAGCCCCTATTTCACCCACCTCTTCACATCCTTTGGGTACCCAGAATGACAGAATATCATTATATTGGTGTCAAACTGCTTAACATAATGAAAGGCTACTGTCGTTTGCATTTTATGCCTCTATTTATAAAGCTCATCATAAACTCAGGTTTCAGTATGATATACTTTGTAACCACTGCTTTGTCAGATGGTTACACACAACACAATCCTTCATATTACATAAAAAGCTGTTAAAAAGTGAAAGTATGAAGGAAACATGAACGACTTGCTGAGTAAATAAAATGTCAAAACAGTAAATTCATAAGTTAATTAGTAATGAATTTAAATGAACATTAAAAAGTGTGAAACAGCAAAACTAAATAATAAACACACATAGAAATGTGGATGCTTAAAATCTGAAACAGAAGCAGAAATAGCTGGAGACCCTCAGCAGGTCTGGCAGCATCTGTGGGGAGAAAGCAGAGTTAACACTTCCAGGGCAGTGACCCTTATTTAGGACTGATGATAGCTAGGAAAAGGTCTGTATTTATGCTGAAGATGGGGTGTGGCAAGGGGGAAGGAGTATACGATAGATGAAGATGGAGCCCAGTGAGGGAGAACCGCCGACAAGGGAATGGATAATGGTAAGTTGGTGAGAAAGAAAAGCTGTTAATGGGGACCATTACTGGGTGAAAATGGGTTGGCTGTGGTGGAAGCAGCTCAAGTGATGACAAGGGCTTGTGCATGCGGTGAGGGAAGGAAATGGGAGATGATGTTCAGGTCCTAAAGTTATTGAACTCAATATTAGAACCAAAGGCTGCAGGGTCTCCAAATGGTAAAGGAGGTTCTGTTTTTCCAGCTTGTGTTGAGACTCCCTGGGGCACTTCAGAGATGTTGACCAGGCAACACATTGGTGTCTTGAAGAAGCATGCAACTGGAACCTCAGGGTCATTTTTGCTGTCAGAACCACGGCTGTTCTGCAAAGTGGCCTCCCACTCTGCATTTCGTCTCCCCAACATTGAGTAGACCACATTGTGATCAGTGAATACAATGGACTAGATTGAGTAAAGTGCAGGTAAATTGCTGCTTCACTGAAAGATATGTCTGGAACTCTGGACAGTGAGGAGGGAAGAAGTAAATGGGTAGGCACAGAAAGAGGCCATCGGGATATGCGGAGGTGTTGGGAGTAGAGGATGAGTGGACCAGGGTGTTCTGGAGAAAACAATCCTTATGGAAGGCTGTCAGGGAGGGGGGAGGGGAATGTGTCTGGCTGTGGTAGCCCGCTGGAGTTGAGAGAAATGGCAGCTTATGATCCTTTGGATGTGGATGCTGGTGAGGTGGAAAGTGAAGATCAAGGAGACTCTATTGCTGTGGAGAAGGGAAGAGGAGGAGTGAAGGCAGAAGCATGGGAGATGGATGACACATGGTCCTATCTACCACAGTAGTGAAGAATCCTTGGCTGAGGAAAAAGATAGACATTTCTGAGGTGCTTCTGTGGAAGGTGTCATAATCAAAACAGATGTGATGGAGATGGAGAAACTGAGAGAATGGAATCTTTATAGGAAACATAGAACATAGAACATAGAACATAGAACAATACAGCACAGAACAGGCCCTTCGGCCCACGATGTTGTGCCGAACTTCTGTCCTAGATTAAGCACCCATCCATGTACCTATCCAAATGCCGCTTAAAGGTCGCCAATGAATCTGACTCTACCACTCCCACGGGCAGCGCATTCCATGCCCCCATCACTCTCTGGGTGAAGAACCCACCCCTGACATCTCCCCTATACCTTCCACCCTTCACCTTAAATTTATGTCCCCTTGTAACACTCTGTTGTACCCGGGGAAACAGTTTCTGACTGTCTACTCTATCTATTCCTCTGATCATCTTATAAACCTCTATCAAGTCACCCCTCATCCTTCGCCGTTCCAATGAGAAAAGGCCGAGAACTCTCAACCTATCCTCGTACGACCTACTCTCCATTCCAGGCAACATCCTGGTAAATCTTCTCTGCACCCTCTCCAAAGCTTCCACATCTTTCCTAAAGTGAGGCGACCAGAACTGCACACAGTACTCCAAATGTGGCCTAACCAAAGTCCTGTACAGCTGCAACATCACCTCACGACTCTTGAATTCAATCCCTCTGCTAATGAACGATAATACTCCATAGGCCTTCTTACAAACTCTATCCACCTGAGTGGCAACCTTCAAAGATCTATGTACATAGACCCCAAGATCCCTCTGTTCCTCCACCTGACCAAGAACCCTACCATTAACCCTGTATTCCGCATTCTTATTTGTTCTTCCAAAATGGACAACTTCACACTTGGCAGGGTTGAACTCCATCTGCCACTCCTCAGCCCAGCTCTGCATCATATATAAGTCCCTCTGCAGCCGACAACAGCCCTCCTCACTGTCCACAACTCCACCTATCTTTGTATCATCTGCAAATTTACTGACCCACCCTTCGACTCCCTCATCTAAGTCATTAATAAAAATTACAAACAGCAGAGGACCCAGAACTGATCCCTGCGGAACTCCACTTGTAACTGGACTCCATGCTGAATATTTACCATCTACTACCACTCTCTGACTTCGTCCGGTTAGCCAGTTTTCTATCCAATTGGCCAAATTTCCCTCTATCCCATGCCTCCTGACTTTCCGCATAAGCCTACCATGGGGAACCTTATCAAATGCCTTACTAAAATCCATGTACACTACATCCACTGCTCTACCCTCATCCACATGCTTGGTCACCTCCTCGAAGAATTCAATAAGACTTGTAAGGCAAGACCTACCCTTCACAAATCCGTGCTGGCTGTCCCTAATCAAGCAGTGCCGTTCCAGATACTCGTAAATCCTATCCCTCAGTACCCTTTCCATTACTTTGCCTACCACAGAAGTAAGACTAACTGGCCTGTAATTCCCGGGGTTATCCCTATTCCCTTTTTTGAACAGGGGCACAACATTCGCTACTCTCCAGTCCCCTGGTACCACCCCCGTTGCCAGTGAAGACGAGAAGATCATTGCCAACGGTACTGCAATTTCCTCTCTTGCTTCCCACATAATCCTAGGATATATCCCGTCAGGCCCGGGGGACTTGTCTATCCTCAAGTTGTTCAAAATGTCCAACACATCTTCCTTCCTAACAGATATCTCTTCTAGCTTATCAGTCCGTTTCACACTCTCCTCTTCAACAATACAGTCCCTCTCGTTCGTAAATACTGAAGAGAAGTACTTGTTCAAGACCTCTCCTATCTCTTCCGACTCAATACACAGTCTCCCACCACTGTCCTTGATCGGACCTACCCTCGTTCTCGTCATTCTCAGGTTTCTCACATACGCATAAAATGCCTTGGGGTTATCCTTGATCCTATCCGCCAGGGATTTTTCATGCCCTCTCTTAGCTCTCCTAATCCCTTTCTTCAGGTCCCTTCTGGCTATCCTGTATCCCTCCACTGCTCTGTCTGAACCTTGTTTCCTCAACCTTATGTAAGCCTCCTTCTTCCTCTTTACTAGACATTCAACCTCCCTCGTCAACCAAGGCTCCCTCACACGACCATTTCTTTCCTGCCTGATCGGTACATACATATCAAGGACACGTCGTATCTGCTCCTTGAAAAAGTCCCACATTTCCACCACATCCTTCCCTGACAGCCTATGCTCCCAACGTATGCTCCTCAAATCCTGTCTTACAGCATCGTAATTTCCCTTCCCCCAATTGTAAAAACTTCCTTGTTGTGTGCACCTATCTCTCTCCATAACCAAGGTGAAAGTCACAGAATTGTGGTCGCCATCACCAAAATGTTCACCCACTAACAAGCCCACCACTTGTCCCGGTTCGTTACCGAGTACCAAATCCAATATGGCCTCCCCTCTGGTTGGACAATCTACATACTGCGTTAGAAAAGCTTCCTGGACACACTGCACAAACACCGCCCCATCCAATCTACTTGATTTAAAGAGCTTCCAATCAATATTTGGGAAGTTGAAGTCGCCCATGACTACGACCCTGTGGCTTCTGCACCTTTCCAAAATCTGTTTCCCAATCTGTTTCTCCACATCTCTGCTGCTATTGGGGGGCCTATAATAAACACCCAACAAGGTGACTGCACCTTTCCTATTTCTGACTTCAGCCCATACTACCTCCAGAGGCAGATCTCCCTCAAACTTCCTTTCTGCAGCCGTTATACCATTTCTAATTAGCAATGCCACCCCCCCTCCTTTTTTACCACCCTCCCTAATCTTACTGAAACATCTGTACCCAGGAACCTCCAACAGCCATTCCTGTCCCTCATCTATCCATGTTTCCGTGATGGCTACAACATCGTAGTCCCAGGTACCGATCCATGCCTTAAGTTCACCCACCTTATTTCTGATACTCCTTGCATTGAAGTATACGCACTTGAGCCCATCTCTGTGTCCGTAAGTAGTCCCTGTCAGTGCTACCTTCTCCACAGCCTCCCTACAGTCTTGGGCATCCTGACACACAGCTAGCTTACTTGCTGGACTACAAGTCCGGATCCCATCCCCCTGCCAAATTAGTTTAAACCCCCCCGAAGAGTGCTAGCAAACCTACCCCCCAGGATATTGGTGCCCTTCTGGTTCAGGTGCAACCCGTCCTGTTTATACAGGTCCCACCTTCCCCAGAATGCAGTCCAATTGTCCAAATATCTGAAGCCCTCCCTCCTACACCATCCTTGCAGCCACGTGTTCAACTGCACTCTCTCCCTATTCTTTGCCTCTCTGTCACGTGGCACCGGCAACAACCCAGAGATGACGACTCTGTCTGTCCTAGCTTTTAGCTTCCAGCCTAACTCCTTGAGCTCTTGAATGACCTCCCCGCCCCTCTTCCTACCTATGTCGTTGGTGCCAATGTGTACCACGACTTCTGGCTGCACACCCTCCCCCTTAAGGATTCTGAAGACACGGTCCGAGACGTCTCGGACCCTAGCACCCGGGAGGCAACAAACCATCCGAGAGTCTCGCCCATGTCCACAGAACCGCCTGTCCGTCCCTCTAACTAGAGAGTCCCCTATAACTAGCGCTCTCTTCTTCTCCCCCTTTCCCTTCTGAATCTCAGAGCCACAGACCCCTTCACTGCAGCTTACACCTGCAAGGCTGTCCCCCCCAACAGTTTCCAAAGCTGCATACTTATTTTTTAGGGGAACGACTACAGGGGAACCCTGCACTGCCTGTTTCTTCCCCTTCCCACCTCTAACTGTTACCCAGCTACCTCTGTTCTCTGGCGTAACTATGTCCCTGTAGCTTCTATCGATCACCCTCTCAGCCTCTCGAATAATCCTCAGCTCATCCAGTTCCAGTTCCAGTTCCCTAACTCGTTCGGTGAGGATCAGGATCTGACTGCATTTCCTGCACACGAAGTCGGCAGGAGTATCGGTGGTCACCCCTACCTCAAACATCCTGCAGGAGGAACATTCCACCGCCTGTGCTGCCATGACTGTACACTTAGCTGTAGTCTCCCGGGTTCGTTTTTCCTCGCTGCTCCCACTCAAATGCATGGGATGAAGTTGTATAATTGTGGGAGACTGTGGGTTTGTAATGGATATCAGTGCCAGCCTGTCTCCAGAGAGGAAGACAGGGATGTTGAACAAGGGAAAAGAGGAGTCAGAGATGGACCAGGTGAAGGTGATAGAAGTTTGGAAATTGGAAGTGAAATTGATACATTTTTCCAATTCCAGATGAGAGAGGGAAGCAGTATTGATGATGTTATTAATGCACCACAGAAAGAATTATGAGGAGGCACCTGAGTAGAATTGAAACAAGAAATATTCCACATACCACACAAAGAGTCAGGCATAACTGGAACCCAGTCATAACACTGTTTGGGGACCTAGCGTTGTAACATTTGCCATGGACAATGAGAAATTGGACAGTGAATAATAATATTGATAATAAATAATAATTAAGAATAAAAGGTCAGATACTAATTTATAAAACTGAAGTAACATTGGAAATGGCTAAAACGTTGCTACAGATGGTGACAGATGAAATACAATATGAGTCTTGGACTAGTTGCCATCAACAAAAAAGCCCTTAGAAATAAACAGATATAACAATAAAAGTAATGGGAACAGGAAAATCTGGCAGTTGTAATTTAGAAAGTTGTCTTAAAAAGGCAGTGTTGTTTCCAATTCAGTTATGGGTAATTATTTGAATTTAGCTAGTAAGTGTATTGAGCCTTAGAAGCACAGATGCACATGCAATAACAGCGGAGACACAGTTTTGCTAATTTTTACAAAGTCAACCCCTCCCTTTCAAATACTGCACATGAACAACATGCACATGAGACAAGTCTGAAACGTGTTGGTTGTGAGCCACAATACTGGCTAAGCTCGTAGTTCTCAAAAAAATTATAGTTGCCATGAAAAACATAGAATTTGCATTTAAATTTGCTCTTTTATCAGACTGGCTTCTGACACTTTACTCTCTCTGCATAATGGCCTCGACCAACCACTTTTGCAGCACCATGCACTTCCTCCCCAGCTTTAGCACATCTACACTGAAATACTCATTCATGCCTTTGTCATCACTAGAGTGAACAATTCCAATGTTTTCCTGATTTACATCATTTTGTCTAACATTATTAAACTTCACCTCATACTCTGCTCTTTAGACCTCAAACAGCACCAAGTCCCATCACATATTATGTATGCTCACTAACCTGCATTGGCTCCAGATCCCCATGCCCTTTACCCTTTTACCCTCCACTTTTCCCTATATCTGAAACCTTGGTCAATCGTCACCCTTCATTCTTCCATCTGTGACATCATATTAATCCTGAAACTTCTCCATCACCATGTTTTTAACTAGCTTAGGCCTAAGCACTGGTCTTCCATGCTGAAACAACATTGACTCATCCTGATTGGCCTTTGTGCGCAATCTTTTAGACGTGTCTCCTGATATCTTGTTTGACAAATTTTCTTTTCTGATTGCATATTCTTCAGTATAGTGCCTCTTGGTAAAGGCACTATATAAATGAAATTTGTTTCTTGTAGTTTACTCTATAATTCTAACAATTTTATCAGGAATAGGCTAGAAATTTTGAATGGTGGGTAATATTCTTTCCACATACTTGAGGGTGGAGAGGAAAAGAGCAGCAGCAGCAGTAGCAACAGGAACTAAATGCAGCAGTGATATATTTTATGTTACTTGTTTTCTTCATGCAACTTGACCAATCACACATACAGGACTGGTAAACTATGTTGTAAGTTATTTTGATTGAAGATTAGTATTGATATACACAAGTCATGGTAGATCTTAACACACACATCTAACCACAGGATTCAAAACAAGCAGACAACTTCCTGGTTACATGCTATTTTGTATCCTGGTTCAACAATTAGACATGTATGTTGTTTTCATATTCTCTTAAAGCAAAATTGCAACAAGACAATGTGAATATGCCTGTATTAAACTTTGTTCCTCAATCTCCAAGGCATGTCATATTTAGAATTAGCACAGGGAGAAATTTGCTGGTATCACAAGTGTCAAGTATGTCAACATTTGCAAACATGCAAACTCTCCATCCATGACACGGCTGTCTCAAAGTCAATGTTAAAAGTAATAAAGAAGAAACATGAAAAGTATGCCCATGACAACCATTTATCTGCAAGAATGGATAAACACCAAAAGTTCACAAAAGGAAAATCAGCCTTAACTTTGAGGGCAGATGCTACAAATTAATCAGATCTTTTATTACTATGTCACAATTGGCATTTACATTCTGATTGTCGCGAATTGCACTTTAAGCGTCTGTATTGTATGACTACATTTCCTCAGCACAATTATGATTTGACTTTGTTACATTCTTGGGCACACAAAATATAATGAATTGTTGAACTGAATGATGCCAAAATTATAAAAATCATATCAAGAATTCGTCAATCTGTCTCCACGGACAACTGATGGCATTCATGCCAAGTATAGCAAGCAAACATGAGTGTCAAAACTGGTTCTCAAGGCCTTTTGTTTGAACTACAGCAAATTGCCACTTACAGCATGTTACTTTTACGTTTTGATGGCAGTATTTTAAGTAGAACAAAATGCAATCTAAAAATTTTAAAGATTTAGCCAGAGTCAACAAAATGAAAATACTTACATGAAATGGTTTTCAAATCGGTTAATGATCAGCCAAGATATCATTGCCATGGCTTTGTTCACAGCAAAAGAAAGACTGGAACCATCACCAATGTTTTCTTAATCACATGCTGTCAATTAGAAATAGTCTGACAGATGTTTAACGGGTGTTTAAAATACTTCACTTAGGAGGACAATGACTAGCCAGGGAAATTATAGCTCATTTGAAAAACAATTTTGAATATGGCTTGATATTAAATTATCACACTGATAGCTTGTCAGAAACTTTAATATCCTATGCCCTGCTGGAATCGCCAAACACAAGACACATTATGTCTAACGTGCACCAATTTAAGAGATTCACTTGGAATGGCTTAATACCTGAGTAATGTATTATTATTATTATTCAAAGCAGCAGGATTTTTCATACATTGTTGTACCTTAAATTGTTTTCTTCCTTTCATCGCCTATACTTAGTCCCTGCCATAATATTCTGTGACATACATTAAGCGTATGATATATTGCTCAGTCTCCAGGAACAAAATTGTCTCCAGCACAAGGAAGTTTAAACTGTACCTTGTGATACTAGTAAAAAATTAACATATTGGTATGAGACTTCAAAACTCATAATTTTTTTGGACTTTGAAAGATTTGAATACCCGGCTTTATATTTTTAGCATGGTCAATGAAAGGACAGTGGAATTTTTTTTATAATAAGGCATTTCTTTATATATTCACATAGGTTGTGATGACTGCATATGGATTTGAACCTTCCACATCAGTCTTTGGCTGTCAGCTTGCAGTGTCTGCTTTGGGTGTTGTTTTAAATAATTGCTTACAGAAGGTAAGAAGATTCCTAGTTTAGTACTCCTGTTTCTGGAAAATCCTTATGGTGGGTTCACTGTAGTACCTGGAAACTGGTCTATCTACTCTCATGGGAAACATTCCTAAACGAGTTTGTCAATACTTGATGAAGGAATATGTCTCCAAGCAAAGGTTCCCAAGGCCAACGAGAAGTATTCAGTGACATCCATCTTTGTACGCCAGAATGTCAGAATAACAAATATCTGAACGTTGCCTGTCTCTTGCTGACCTTGAGAATGTGATGGTGAATGGCTTTCTTGAACCGCTGCAGTCCATATGCCCTTAGGGAGGAATTTGCGAGATTTTGACCCAGCGACAGTGAAGGAATGGAGAAGCATTTCCAAGTCAGGAAAGTCAGTGCCTTGGAGAGGAACATGCAAGTAGTGGTGTTTCCATGTATCTGCTGTCCTTGTCCTCCTAGATTAAGATCATGGGTCTGGAAGGTGCTGTCTAAGGATCTTTGGTGATTTTCTGCAGTGCACTTTGTAGATAGTACACATTGTTGCTACTGAGTGTCATTATGAATGTTGTGCCAATCAAGTGGGCTACTTTATCCTAAATGGTATGAAGATTAGAGTGGTGCTGGAAAAGCACAGCAAGTCAGGCAGCATCCAAGGAGCCAGTAAATCGATGTTACGGGCAAAAGTCCTTCATCAGGAATGACTCTAATCTCCAGTATCTGCAGTTCACCTTGTGCTGAACAGTGTAAAGCTTCTTGAATGCTGTTGAAGCTGAACCCATCCAGGCAGATGGTGAGTATCCCATCACATGCCTGACTTGTGCCTTGAGATTGTGGACCGGCTTTGGAGAGTAAGAAGGTGAATTACTCACCGCAGTATTCCTAGCCTCTGACCTGCACTTATAGCTACTGTACTTATGCAATTAGTCCTCCTAACTCCAGTACTCGATACTCTGACCAATAAAGGAAAGTATACCAAACGCCTTCTTCACTGTCCTATCTACCTGCGAATCCACTTTCAAGGAGCTATGAACCTGCACTCCAAGGTCTCTTTGTTCAGCAACACTCCCTAGGACCTTACCATTAAGTGTATAAGTCCTGCTAAGATTTGCTTTCGCAAAATGCAGCACGTCACATTTATCTGAATTAAACTCCATCTGCCAATTCTTGGCCCATTGGCCCATCTGGTCAAGATCCTGTTGTAATCTGAGGTAACCTTCTTCGTTGTCCACTACACCTCCAATTTTGGTATCATCTGCAAACTTACTAACTGTACCCCTTATGCTTGGATCCAAATCATTTATGTAAATGACAAAAAAGTAGAGGATCCAACACCAATCCTTGTGGCACTCCACTGGTGACAGGCCTCCAGTCTGAAAAACAACCCTCCACCACCACCGTCTGTATTCTACCTTTGAGCCAGTTCTGTATCCAAATTGCTAGTTCTCCCGTTATTCTGTGAGATCTAACCTTGTTAACCAGTCTTCCATGGGGAACCTTGTCGAACGGCTGACTGAAGTCCATATAGATCACATCTACCCCTTTGCCCTCATCAATCCTCTTTGTTACTTCTTCAAAAAACTCAATCAAGTTTGATCAGATTAGATTAGATTACTTACAGTGTGGAAACAGGCCCTTTGGCCCAACCAGTCCACACTGACCCGCCGAAGAGTAACCCTCTCAGAACCATTTCCCTCCTAACACTAACACTATGGGCAATTTAGCATGGCCAATTCACCTGACCTGCCCATCTTTGGATTGTGGGAGGAAACTGAAGCACCCAAAGGAAACCCACACAGACACGGGGCGAATGTGCAAACTCCACACAGACAGTCACCTGAGGCTGGAATCAAACCTGGGGCCCTGGTGTTATGAGGCAGCAATGCTAACCACTGAGCCACCATGCCGCCCGTAAGACATGATTTCCCATTCGCAAAACCATGTTGACTATCTCTAATCAGTCCTTGCCTTTCCAAATATATGTACATCCTGTCCCTCAGGATTCTCTCCAACAACTTGCCCACCACCAACATCAGGCTCATGGGTCTATAGTTCCCGACTTGTCCTTACCACCCTTCTTAAACAGTGGTACCACATTAGCCAACCTCCAGTCTGTGACTATCGATGACACAAATATCTCAGCAAGAGGCCCAGCAATCACTTCTCTAGCTTCCCACAGAGTTTTAGGGTACACCTGATCAGGTCCTGGGGATTTATCCACCTTTAAGCATTTCAAGACATCCAGTACTTCCTCCTCTATAATATGGACATTTTGCAAGGTCTTACCATCTATTTCACTACTTTCTATATCTTCCATATCATTTTCCACAGTAAATACTGATGTAAAATACTCATTTAGCATCTCCCCATTTTCTGCGGCTCCACACAAATGGCACCTTGCTGATCTTTGAGGGGCCCTATTCTCTCCCTATGTTATCCTTTTGTCCTTAATGTATTTGTAAAAACCCTTTGCATTCTCCTTAACTCTATTTGCCAAAGCTATCTCATGTCCCCTTTTTGCCCCCCTGATTTCCCTCTTAAGTATACTCCTACTGCCTTTATACTCTTCTAAGGATTCACTTGATCTATACTGTCTATACCTGACATATGCTTCCTTCTCTTTCTGAACCAAACCCTCAATTTCTTTAGTCATCCAGCATTTCCTGTACCTACCAGCCTTTCCTTTAACCCAAACATGAATATACTTTCTCTGGATTCTTGTTATCGTATTTCTGAAGGCTTCCCATTTCCCAGCCGTCCCTTTACCTGCAAACATCTGCCCCCAATCAGCTTTTGCAAGTTCTTGCCTAATACTGTCAGAATTTGCCTTTCTCCAATTTAGAACTTCAACTTTTACATCTGGTCTATCCTTTTCCATCACTATTTTAAATCTAATACAATTATGGTCATTGGCCCCAAAGTGCTCCCCCACCGACACCTCAGTCACCTGCCCTGCCTTATTTCCCAAGGACAGGTCAAGTTTTGCACCTTCTCTAGTAGGTACCTCCACATAACGAATCAGAAAATCTTGGACACACTTAACAAATTCCTCTCCATCTTAACCCTTAACACTATGGCAGTCCCAGTCTATGTTCGGAAAGTTAAAATCCCCTACTATAACCACCCTATTATTCTTACAGATAGCTGAGATCTCCTTACAAGGTTGTTTCTCAATTTCCATCTGACTGTTAGTGGGTCTGTAATAAGGTGATCATCCCTTTCTTATTTCTCAGTTCCATCTAAATAACTTCCCTGGATGTATTTCCAGGAATATCCTCCCTCAGCACAGCTGTAATGCTATCCCTTATCAAAACTGCCATTCCCCCTCCTCTCTTGCCTCCCTTTCTATCCTTCCTGTAGCATTTGTATCCTGGAACATTAAGCTGCCAGTCCTGCCCATCCCTGAGCCATGTTTCTGTAATTACTATGATATCCCAGTCCCATGTTCCTAACCATGCCCTGAGTTCATCTGCCTTCCCTGTGAGGCCCCTTGCATTGAAATAAATGCAGTTTAATTTATTATTAATTTACCTTGTCCCTGCCTGCCCTAACTGTTTCACTCGCTTCTGTTCTCAACTATACCAGTGTCAGATTGATCTCTTTCCTCACTATCTCCCTGGGGCCCCCCACCCACCCACCTGACTCGTTTAAATCCTCCCGAGCAGCTTTAGCAAATCTCCCTGCCAGTATATTAGTGTCCTTCCAATTTAGATGCAAACCGTCCTTCTCATATAGGTCACTTCTACCCCACAAGAGATTCTAATGGTCCAAAAATGTGAATCCTTCTCCCATGCACCAGCTCCTCAGCCACGCATTCACCTGCTCTATCCTCCTATTCCTGCCCTCACTAGCTTCTAGCACCGCGAATCCAGATATTACTACTCTCAAGGACCTCCTTTTTAAATTCCTGCCTAACTCTCTGTAATCTCCCTTCAGAATCTCAACCTTTTCCCTTCCTATGTCATTGGTTCCAATGTGGACAATGACCTCTTGCTGGCCCCTCTCCCCCTTGAGAACATTCTGCATTGTCTCTGAGACATCCTTCATCCTGGCACAAGGGAAACAACACATCATTTTGCTTTTTCACTGCTGGCAACAGAAACATCTGTCTGTACCTCAGATTATAGAGTCTCCTAACACAATTGATCTCTTGGAACCTGACATACCCCTCATTGCATTAGAGCCAGTCTCAATACCAGAAACTTGGCTGTTCATGCTACGTTCCCCTGAGAATCCATCACCCCCTACATTTTCCAAAACAGCATACTTGTTTGAAATGGGTATAGCCACAGAAGGCTCCTACACTAGCTGCCTACCTCTCTTACCTTTCCTGGGGTTAACCCATCTATATGACTGGATCTGAGACTTTCCCCCTTTCCTATAACTGCCATCCATCACATACTGTTGCTGTTGCAAATTCCTCATTGCTTCTAACTGTCTCTCCAACTGATCCATTTGACCTGATAAGATTTGCAACCAACAGCATTTATTGCAGATATAATCTGCACTAACCCTTAAACTCTCTTTAAACTCCCACATCTGATAAGAGGTACATGTCACTCTAGTAAAGGCCATTTTTGCTCCTTCACAATCTACAGACCCAGAAAATAACACCTTCTTGTTCCTCTACAAAACACTGCCCCAGATTAAATTAATAGTTATGGCTTATATTTTAAGTTCAATCAAGAGACATATCTCAAAAAACATATAATCAAGAAAGAACTCACTCTACTCACTACTGCAGACTTTCTGTAGGTTCCACTTAAAAACAATACACTTATCTGCTTCTGTGCTGTGAACTTCACCCTAACAGTTCCTCCAAGATCAGTTGTGAATTTCATTGTTTTTTAATTTTCCCAGACGCACTCCGATGTCCAGTGATACATGAATTCAAACGACAAAGGCAGTAACTGTGCAGGTTCACTGCTGTGTCAGTTTCTTTCCCTCTCTCTCCTCTACTGACCTCACCATGTGCTTCCTTCATCTGTTCTTCTCCCTTTTAAAACCTTGACTTTTTTTGCCAAAGTTCCAAAACAATGCAAAAGCATGTAAAACAGTAATTGCTGCTCCTGGAATTCAAGGAAATAATCTCCAGCACCTAAAATACCTCAATAAAGGAGCCGCCAGAAATTTTTCCGGTCCTCCATCTTGGATTAGCAAGGTACTATGAGTGGAATGTCATGGGCATCAATGCAGAGGATCAGTTACAAATTATATAAATTACTTCAACAAAGGGACAGGAGGTGTGGTTGTCAAATTTGCTGAAGAGTCAAAGATGAATAAGAAAATGTGTTGTGAAGAGGATGTAAAGAGGCTATAAAGGGATATAAATAGGTAAAGTGAATGGACAAAGATTGGCAATTGGAGGATAATGTGGGAAAATGTGAACCTGTCCATTTTGGCAGGAAGAATCAAGAATGATGTCACTCAAATGGAAGAGATTGTGGAGCTCTGAGAAGAAAAGCAATCTGAGTTCCTTGTGCATGAACCACAAAAGTTCAGTCTGTAGCTACAGGAAGTAATTCAGAAAGCAATTATAATTTTATCATTTATTGCAAGAGAAATTGAATACAAAAAAAGAGAAGTTACATTTCATGGCACAGGTAAGACTACATCTGGAGTATTGTGTATAGTATTGGTCATCATATTGAAGGAAGGATGTAAATATATTAAAAGCAGTTCAAAGAAAACTTAGCAGATTCATACCTGGAATGGACAGTTTGACTTATGGATAAAGGTTGGACGGGCTTGATTTGTATCTGTTGGTGTTTAGAAGAGTAAGAAGTGACATGATTAATAAGATCATAAAGGTCCCTTGTGGGTTGAATATAGAGACTTTGTTTCCCCTTGTTGGACAATCTAGAACCAGGGTTCACTATTTAAAAATTTGGGATTGCCCAATTAAAACAGAGGTAGGTTGAATTATTTTTCTCTCAAATGGTCGAGTAGTATGTCACTGTATTGAATTAATCTTACTCAGACATCTCACCCTATAAAGATCCCACATGAAGCATGCACACTCCAAGATTGGACAAAGAAATGTTTAATATGCTTTCATACTTATATTTTCATTGCAATATCAAAGGTTTCTTCTTAGAAAACAAAAAAACCTCTTTTCTTTTGATGTTATCTGATAAATGTGGAATGCTCAATAAAGATTCCTTTGTGATGAACCCCCAGCTATATCTACAGAACTTAAAGCTGTTTGCTTCTTGTTGATGATGCACATGACATAGCACTTTTTGTCAGTAAATACCAGCTTCCATTGGTCGCAGTGGTAAGAACTGGCAATCCCTGCACCATGCTGTGTCAGCAAAAGGCAGCATAAAAATCGATACAAAATCTTTGCTTCATTTGAAATTCAAACATGTACAAATTTCCTTCTTAGTCTTCCACAGGCATATGTGCCATGAGGCACATAACTGCAGGCAGCCATCTTAGAGATATTTCAATAAAGATGTCATTCTAACCAGATTGCTGTCCGTTGTGCACATGGAGTTAGAAGTGGAATTAGGCTGAGCGCATTAAATAAAAGCACAGTTGCTGACACACAAGTGTTCAGAGCTGTGAAAACCGTTATAAGCAACTGTAATAAAGTAAGCTGCAACAAAGAAACAGAGGAAAGAGAAATTGGCTGCAGTTCTGTCTCCCACTGGTTAAATGAAAGATGACATGCAAC
This sequence comes from Chiloscyllium punctatum, assembly GCF_047496795.1. Classification (NCBI taxonomy): domain Eukaryota; kingdom Metazoa; phylum Chordata; class Chondrichthyes; order Orectolobiformes; family Hemiscylliidae; genus Chiloscyllium; species Chiloscyllium punctatum. Next base: position 41,855,883 of record NC_092750.1, on the reverse strand, counting down.
TAAACTGCCAGTTTTTCCAATATGCAATGGCAGAATTATGAAATAGCAACAGATTTGTTTTACAAGTCAAAGAAGGTAGTTGTCACTACACTGATCACTGTTGGAAGGGGTTATTTCATAGTGTATTACACCATGAATCACCTTGACAACAACAAAAAAAGACTGGTGAAATTTTGAAAGCCTTGAAAGCACAGCCTTGAACTCCAAGTGAACATAACTTATGACACGTTCATTATTAGGGGCCGAGGTAAAAGAGATCCTATTGCTTAAAATGTGATTTCTTTAGCTCAATCTGCAGAATCCTATGATTTTGAACAATTAAAAGATAATCTAATTAAAGGCAAGACAAGAGATCCTGCACTGAAAGCATGTCTATTGGGAGAAGAGAAGCTTATTCTTAGGAAACCAATTACCATGTGTTCGAAGTTCCAAATCACACAACACCAGGTTATAGTCCAACAGATTTAATTGGAAGCACCAGCTTTCGGAGCACTGCTCCTTCGTCAGGTGGTTGTGGAGTACACAATTGTAAGACACAGAATTTATAGCAAAAGTTTACAGTATGATGTAACTGAAATTATACATTGAAAAATACCTTGATTGTTTGTTAAGTCTCTCATCTGTTAGAATGACCATGATAGTTTAATTTCTTTCATATGCAAATCACAAAACTTTTTTTTAGAAGTAACATTCTCAGGTTAACTGTAACAATTGGTGTCAGCATAGATAAGATGTTAAGATGTTGAAGGTGTTAGCCCCCTGTGTTCCCTATCTGTGCCATAATGTTTAGACTGATTCTAATCTAAAAAGTGAGTTAACAGAGTCTTATATGGATTCAAGGAGTTTTTGACCAAAGTACAATGTAACTCTGCAAGTATAAATTCACCCCACAAACGTATATGTGTCTGTGTGCATATGTGTGTGTGTGTGTGTGTGCCTAGTGTGGGGGTTTGTGAGTGTTTGTGAGAGAGAGTGTACATGTGTGTGTGTGTGTGTGTAAACCGATTAAAGTTTTGGCGCAAGACACTGGTTGTTTGTAACCAAAATGAGCATATCTCTGACTTGACAAGTCTGCCTTATGGACATTAGTTAATGAAACTTAAAGAGGTTACAACAGTTATTTCCTTAATATTACAAGCCAGTCAGAGACATGAGCTAATGGCTAGGCCTTAATATCATCCTAACTGCTAGCATCATGCCCAAAACAAACACTGTTAGGTTTGGACCAATAAGAACCAAAAGGCAATTGGCAAATAATGAGATAGGTTGTGATGGGGTAGAGTTAATAGGGTTTTGTTGTGTGTGAAAGGTAGAATGGGAGCTCAGGATGACAATGGGTCCAGGCAAGTACTATTTCTTCACTGTTCAAAGAACTGTGGGTGGAAAGCAAGAAATTGGATTTTAATTCCTGTTCTGCTCAGTTTTCACTCAGTGAAAAGAACTGAAATTTATCCCTCAGTGATAGAGATTATTTGTAAATGGAAATTTATGCTAGCTTCCAAGTTTCATAACTTTCAAACTACTGACTTTCTCTAAACATCATTGCTCCCAATTGTTTGACTTTGGCAGCATAACAAAATATTGCTCAATTATTAACTGCAAAAGAATGACTTCTATTTGGAAATCACCTCTTTAAATGTCAGCAATTAAAAGAGGCACAGAAAGGGACAATAAGAAACAGATTAAGAAAAATATCAAAAGACAAAATACAAAGCAAGGAAAAATGAAAGGAAACAAAAGGATTGTAAATCAGAGAGGAATAAGAAAGAAGATATGATTGTGAATTAAGGGCAGCTTCTCATTGAATTTCCCATTATTTTCTTTTTCATTTCATTATCTTCTCGGCTTTTTGTTTTCAGATTATGACTGAAGTTCTAATTAATGGAAGCCTCATTTAAGCTGCATCAGTTTTTCATTATCAATTGAAGTATTGTAAAAGGCTAGAGTAACTCCACAGCCAGCTCTTGCAGCAACTGTTAAAGAAAGGGCAAAATATTTATCATAATACATACATCTAATGGTAGAGATTGCTGAATCAGTCAATTACTTTATGCTTCTCAATGATATTCTATTCAGCAATATAAGGTGTAAAGTACAAATACATGAATACACATATGTACAGTGTTAGGTCCAGCAATACTCTGACAACACTTATTCTGGAGGTTTACTTATGAAAAATGTTTACTTGTTTGAGATTCCAGAGAATTGCCTGAGTGAGCCAGTAATCCAGCAGGAAATTAGGGCAAAAAAAAACATCATAAAATACTAATTACTCATCTTTCTTTGAAATTATAACATCAGGCTAAGTTTACCAATCTCATTCCATTTATTTATGGGTACGAATGCTACCTGTTAGGTCAAGATTTATTGTTCACCCTTAACTATCTTTGAAAAGATGGTGGTAACCAACTCCTGGAACTGCTACAGTTTATGTGGTGGAGGTACACTCACAGTGCTACTCGGAAAGGAGTTCCAGGATTTTGACCCAGCAGCAGTGAATAAATAGTATTATTGTACTAAGTCAGAATGGTATGTGACTTGAAGGGGAATTTGGAGGTGATGGTATTTCCATGCATCTCCTGTCCTTTGCATTCTATGTGTTAGAGGTCACAGATTTGAAAAGTGCTATTGAAGGAGTCTCGGCAATCAATTGTGGCTGCACAGTCCTGGATGGTGCTTAGCGTCTTGTTGAAGCTGCACTCATCCAGGCAAGGGGTGTTTCTCCATTACTTTTCTGACTTGTACCTTATAAATAATGGACAGGCTTTGAGAAATTGGGTGCTGGGATTTCCACACATTGGACCGTGTCTGAAAGTGGAAAAATTTAGTGGAGAGAAACCTGCAGTCCATCAAATCGAATGTCAACAGATAGCTGATTGCCAATCAGGTAACTTTCTCCTGGAATTATAAAGCTGGACTAGGGTGTCATGTTTGCCTGAATCTGCCAATAAGAGGTGGGAATTTTTATAAGCCCACATTGTGATGATTGATGCATCATCTCCAGACCCTCAAGGAAGGGTATGCATTGTTTGAGAGTGGACGTTAATGGGATTGGAGTGAGAAGGGTTGGATATAAGGATGCCAGTTGACTCTCAGAGGCCATCCTTCTACTCCTAGGTGGAGTCCCTTAGTTTTGCACAAATTAGTGCAGATCAAGTTATGGTGCCATTACCCAAACTGAAAACTTGCTTGCACTGGTTTATCAATGCCAGGGCCTTAGTGGTTGGGAAGGTCAATTGGCTTTCCTGTCCAGAGCTTTATTTCTTAGGTGGCAGGAAGGTACCAATCCACTTAATTGTTTACCCTTCCTATCATTTTTCTCAGGAGTGTTCTACCGCACAAGTTTTTGTTTCAAACGATATGTATGCTTAATGGTAGCCATAGATTGCACACAGAAGAGGTAGGTGTCACATGATTATCGAAGCCAGCCAGTATGCTAAGTAAAATTGCATTTCTCCAAACATCTCCCTTCACACAAAAAGGTTTTTATAAAAATCACATGCACTATCATTTTCATTAAAAGTACTGCAATTTACCTAAAATACCTTGCTAAAAAGAAAATTATTATTCATTACTAATATATGTGTTAATTCTAGTCAGTATTATTTTCAACAGTCATAGTCTATAAATCATGCAGGTCTCCAAATATGTGTGCATATTTTGTTAGCTGTTCATCTGGCATCAGCTCATTCTGAGGACAATGTTCCTCCTTCACTTTATTTCTGTATGTCCAATGCTTTCTTATAATAGCAGCAGTGTTATTGAAAATTTCAAACCATTCTTTCATCACTACTTCCTGCAGCTTTGGAAAGTTGCAGCTTTTTGCACAGTTTCCTCAGTTTAAGCAAGATGCTTGTATGTATGCCATTGATGTATTCCACAGTATGTTGTTTCTCTTTGAATAGGGAAGATTTCATACTCAGTCTTAGGGTCCTCAATTTTCTTCATAGTGATTGCTGCTCTTGACAACATAGAGTCATACAGCACAGAAATAGACCCTTCAGTCCAACTCACCAGTGCTGACCAATTTTCCCAAATACCTTGATTGTATGTCACATTCAGGTGATAGCACTGTAAATTCACTACATTTGTTGCAGATTCTTTAGTGCAGAGAGAAGCAGTGTGAGAAAGGCCTTAAAGTGAGTTGAGGCCAATTCCATTGTCACTTTGTCTCTCTCAAACAGAGATTGATTAAAATGCACACAAGGAAAACAATAGTCAAGCACTCTTTATTGATCTGATTTTTTAAATTCATTTGTGGGACATTGTTAAATAGTACATGAATCCAACAAATGCAGCACCGCTTTCATATCTATTAGATGTTGCATCACTGCTATGGCTGTCACTATGTCACAATCCAGGTGAAGACTTTTTACTGTTGGTACATGACCTGTATACATCACCTTCAGGAATCTTCAATTACATCTTATTTCTTGTTCAGCTTCAGTTTCATCTGGTGAGCTCTCTCCAGCAGTCATTCTGATTCTTTCTCTATATCCTTAAACTAGCAGATTATTCACAGTTTCTACTCTGGGAAAATCACTATCTTGTGTTGTCTGCATTGATTCTGGAGAATGAAAGATCCAGAATATAGTTAGGAAACAATTGATTTCATTCAGCTTTACTTTTGAGTGTAACCATCTTGAATTTGGAGAACAGTGAAAACTTTTGCCATCAATGGTTGTGGTTAAATTTCTTCAATAGTCTCAATCAAATCATAAGATCTTTTCTAAGCTTTACTGAGATCCTTTGGATATCTGCATAATCTCAGTTTTCAAGGATTTTTCACTTCTACCATGCTGCTAATCAGTTTATGTGAGTTAATAATTTCATGATCACTCCTTTCTTTTTCAACTTTTGTATCTTTCTAGGTCATTAACTTGAGCCATTTCACACAAGTCTGCAGAACTCATGATGTTGTGTGAAATACCAGCATCTGACACTTCACATTCACTTGATGTTCTCCTTCTGCAGTGATCATTTTAACAGTCACAAATTATTTATCACATTTAGACCGAGTGATTCATCAGAATTGTCAGCCTAGATTTGTTTTGCTTCTTTCTAGATAAATGCCTGCAAAGTGATTGAGCTTCTTACAGTTAGAGCATTGCATTTCCTATGCTAGGCATTGTTAAGTTTCTTTTGTACCTTACTCTCCGCAATATTTGCATCTGGTTTTCTGGCATTTATCTTTTGCTGGATTTTCTGTAAATATTTCTTCTTTTTTCCTCATCTGTTCTCATTCACCATTGAATGTCTCTCAGCATAATGAAGTTACCTGTTCTTCAATTAATATGATCAAGCTGACTTGGAGCTTCAGCACTGTTGGCAGGATCCTTTATACCTAAAGCAATAGTATCTCTGATGAGATCATATTCCATTTGTCCAAACTCTCAGCATTCAGGTAGCTCTGCCAGTGACCAATAGTCTCCCTCTCCCCTTGAGCTCTGATATAGAATTAAAAACTGTTCATGAGGAACATTGATAAGGGGTTCCAAGTTTGTCTTCAAAACCTACAAATTATCTCCTGGCTTTTTTGCTTTTGGTGAGATCTAGGCTACAAAACAGCTTGTAGCACTCTCTCCTCAGCAGTTTTAGCAGAGTGCCATTCAGAGTAGGAAAATTGCACTTTGGCCAAACTAGTCCATTCATTTCCAAAGCAGCAGGGAGTGGAAAATGCAAAGCTATTTTGACTCATATATGAAATTCAAAACTGCAGACTTCTTAAAAAAAATTTCACTGCTATTTGGTTCAGCAGACTGCTGTCTTCCAGCCCTGAAGTTCCACACATTCTCAGCAGATAGTCTTTGCTGTGTTTTGAGAAATAGTTGGCTCTCTTACAGCTCTGACAATGCTCATATTTTCAGCTGTACCATTATGACACCATGACTTGAATTTTCCCAAAATCACCAAAGTGTCAATTTTGCTGAGTTTCACTAAGGGCTTCTCTCCATGAACCGTAGTGGGTTTTCTCACACAATTTTCTGCAGTTTGCCTCAGCAACAATGCACTTCTATGAGGCCTTGCATGTGCTATTTTCTGCTCCGCAATGGCAGACGTACTCACCACTGCCAGGATCTCTCAGGATCTCCAGCAACAATATTTATGTATAGCCATGTGCAGTTAAAGTATGCAAAACAAGAGCTGCCCTTCACAGAACCCATAGTGAGAAGAGAACGAAAGAGAAAAGCTGCTGAGAGCACATAGGTGGCATGGCTGACACTTCATTGCAAACACAGTGCACATTTGAAGATGGATTGCTACTTATGAACCAAGCTACACAAATTATCCATTCTTGTCATCATCCTATCTCAGAATCCGGAGAATGCCATTTTGCTCCCCAATATAGCTGAACTCCTTCTCATTGTTCAGAATCTGTATAAAAGTATGCCATTCTGCTTCCCAATATAGCCGAACACTCATTGAACAATGTGGGATTATAATCTACTGGAAAGCATTAAAATAGTTGAAAATATTCACTCTTTCAGCAAAAACATAAAACTGCATTTGTTTCTGGGGAGAAACAGGCCCTACTGTAACTGGATCCATTGGTAGAAATAGATCTTTGTCATTTCTGATACCTATGTGGTCCTTCCAGTCTCTTTCGTTTTAGACTTGGTGAAGCTTTCATGCAATCAAGTAGCTTGCTCAACCATTGCAGGGCAAGTAAGGATGGCAAATTTCCTTCCTCAGTAACCTTAATGAAACAGGTGTGTTTTTAAGAAAATTGACAATGATTTCATGTTCACCATCACTTCCACATTTATTAACTAAGTGTAAACTCAACTAGCTACTATGATGAGATTTGAACCTATTGTCCCCAGAGCAGCAGGCCTCTGGTTACTAGTCCAGTAACATTACCACTAACCACAATTTTCCACTTTCAACTCCTTTCCCACTGAGGAACCATCATCAAAGACAGAGTTGATCAGCTCACTCCAATGCTATTGCATTGTTGCTCTATCTCTGTTTCCTCTGAGCAAGGCTCCCTGTGGAACCACAGTATAGTGCACTTAACTGAGTGAATTCCAGCTCTTCAGAACTAAACAGCGTTCAGCAGGGAAACAAGACTGTGTGAAAACCTGTAAGCTAACAGCAGCTGTAACATTTTCCCTCTGTGGACCAGTTTAATAGAAGCAGTTTCACAAAAGGTTCAGGGACCTTTCAGCTCAGTGCTGAACATTTTTGTATTTTCATCAGAAGAATGAAAGTAAATTCAATTGGAAAACAAAAATAAGAGATGTCAAAACAATGTAAAAATGATTTATGAAATAAAACCGATTAAGAAATTTCTATTTAGGTTTGAAATGAGGTTTAGATATGTTTATAAAATATAATTTGACGTTTTCTCTGAGGTCTGTAGTAACAAGCATATTGAATAAATGCATTACTCTGACAGTACAAAATACATAGATGAATAAAGAGTTCAGCCTATCAAATCTTTGCCAGAATGCTCTCAACTAAGCCATAAAAGGGCAGAATTCACAGAGGCAAAAGGATCTTAGCCATCAATGAGAGAGCTGGCAAGAAACCTGCTCTTTTTGGGGAGGACTTTCACAGCTTCTGGCACATGACACCTGATAGGCCAACAGTTAGCCTTTCCTCAGAACCACGAAACCCAGAGCAAAAAAATCCTGTCTGCCGAAAGCTGACAATCAATGGCTAACAGCTCAGCTATACTTAGCAGCCTTTGGAGGGGCATTGGCTGCTGATAGTTCCTCATCCACCTGAGAAAATTGCGACAACTTCATGGATATTATCAGGGACACGTAATGTAGGTATAGGTTGGGAGAACAGGAAAGTTGGAAGTCCATGTTGTCCCAAATGCTATAGTGTTTCTAATTTAGCTCTTTTGTATTTGGTAAGTTGCAGTCCAATAGGTTAATGTAATTGATACACTTGGCTTCTACTGGCTGTGGCAGAGACAACAAACTCATCCAAAGTCAGTCTGGTCAGTAGTGGAAAAAGATGAGCATGAGGACCTTGCATCAGCCCCTTTGACAAAAATGTCAAAAACAATGAGGTTCAGCATAATTCAACTGATATCTGCACATCCAAGCTGGTAAGTGGACTAGGAACCAGTTCATCTGTCTATTATAGTCCCCACCGGCTTGTGTTGCCCATGTTTTTGTAATTTGTTCTCATCCTCATTGCTAAATTCGTAACATGGGGAGGCATTTGCAAGAAAGACAGATGCTGTGATAACAAGTTCATATCTTTAATGACACGATTGTGAACTGTACATACCTTTGACACATGGATATATTACAACAGCAGTACCTTACTGTACATGAGGATTGGGAAACATGATCTGCAAGACATCCTCACATATTAATGTCAAAACCAAATTCCTACCTGTTTTAGATGGCTGTTTCTGCACTGGTTATTTGTTTTAAATTGGCTTGGAAATGTGGCTTTCAGTTTTCAAATGATTTTAATTTCTGTACATTTATAAACTAGGCAGATAGAAATATCCAGACTGACTGCCCCAACTTTAGCTTGTACAGCTCTCAAAGCCATTTAAGAAATAAGTAAGACTAATGGTGCTAGGAACTAATGTTCAGCAAAAATAAAGTTTATACTCCAGAGCTTAGTTGAAACCTCATTTATAATTGGTAGCCATGATTAGAACACACGGTATGATGAAATTAAGCATAACTAATCAAAATGGGTTGTGCACTTTTTTGTGCATATTTTTCTCTAGAAATATTTGAAGACAAAGTTGTGCTACAGCCTTAGTCTCTGTTCTTTAATAAATAAGAAAAATCTATCCTCCTTACGAATAAACTTCATTTGTGATTGAAGTGACATGGCAACACCACTGCAGCATGGAATTGTGGAACAATGTAGTAGCATGGAAACAAGTTCTGTCACTGTGGTTACCGCAAGAAACAACACATATTTGCCTAGTCCTTTGATTGATACATCCCTTGAATGAAAACATTATACATTCAACATTAACATGATAAAATTGCTGCTACTGTGACAGTGATAGATTCAAAATGGTTGAGTTACCATCTCATAATTGCTGATTATTTCACTGTTGGTTTCAATGCAGTCTACTGTTGGGTAACTGAAATACTTGCCTGATCCAATGATAGGCCTCTTCTACGCAGTAAGTTTGAGTTGACTCCAATTACCATTTTTGCACAGAACTGTATGTGCAGTTAAAATTGAAATAGCAGCAAATGAGGTCTGGACAAGTAAATTTTGTGTTCTTTTTGTCTGATGAATCAGTGCAGGATTTCTGGAAAATACTATATTTACTGTAACGTATCTTACTCAGGATTGTCATCTTGCTATCCCTCTACAATATTAAAACACACTGTTGCCAATTCTTATGCTCCTCCCACTGCCTCCCTCTACTCAACCAAAGACCTAAATGCTTACTTTTAATATAATTTACTGATGTCCCCTACTCTGATCTCGATAAGTTCCATATATTCATTCACGAGGTAAGGGAATCATAAAGCCAACATTTATCTATTCCTCATTGTTCTTGAGAAGCTGGTAGTAGATTGTCAAGTTGTGAAGGAAAGTGCTATCAGTCGGGAATTCAATAGGTCAGTTTATTAACATCAATTTTCTCTTGGGATTTTAAATATTTCATCCCTTCTCAATCTGTTCAAAGCATAACTTGATCACTTTTAATTCTTCACAGTTTAGTTTCTTTTATCTCCATCTTTTCAGACTTACTCAGATACTGTAAAGGATTACTGCATAACTCTTAGCTGGGATGAATTTAAAATTTGTATCAGAATTACATTGTAAATAAGATTATCAACATTCGCCAAGAACTACAGTGAAATTACTTCAGTACTCTGCATTATTAGAGTTTACTTTCATATATGTATTCATTTCAGATATAATATGAAGAAAGCTTTGACCCAGATCCTGCAGTCAACGATGCTCAATATCCATTATGCTCACTGTTTCCCATAAATATTCTGTGGGATTTTACATTGTTTGGAGAAATCAACTGAGTGCAGCACAGTCTACAGAAGATCTGGGCATTGTGAATTGGACTAACAACAGCCCATCTCATTTCAGGATCCTTACTCTGGTGCATAGATTAGATTAGATTAGATTACTTACAGTGTGGAAACAGGCCCTTCGGCCCAACAAGTCCACACCGCCCCGCCGAAGCGCAACCCACCCATACCCCTATATCTACCCCTTACCTAACACTACGGGCAACTTAGCATGGCCAATTCACCTGACCTGCACATCTTCGGAGTGTGGGAGGAAACCGGAGCACCCGGAGGAAACCCACGCAGACACGGGGAGAATGTGCAAACTCCACACAGAGAGTCGCCTGAGGCGGGAATTGAACCCGGGTCTCTGGCGCTGTGAGGCAGCAGTGCCACCGTACCGCCCAATTGAACCTTTGTTTGGGGGTTGGGATTCTGATTTCGAATTAATTTCTAGGTCCCAGTCCTACGGCGTTTCCAATAATTTAAAATAGAGTTGACTATTTGGAATGGCAGATCGCCACTGTTGTAAATTGCTTGTATTTAATAACCTGTAGCTTGACAGTATAGAACTTGTGAAGTGCTAGAAAAATATAGATTTTGTCAAAGCTTTTCATCTTCCATTCATCAGGGCAATTCAGAAGAAGTGCCAAATAACATTGTTGCTTTTCCTCTACCTTAGCACTCCTTGTGAATAGTCTGATAAGTACAAGACAAAAAGCTTTGGCAAAATGTGCCTTTTCTCAGCATTACTCATGCTGACATTTTGATGATATACATTTTACACTGTATTAGTCAAACTGTAACAAATTAGCATGTTAAATATATCAGAAATATTTGGTAGGGCCATTTAATTTTAAAGAATAACCTTGTAAAGTTCTTCTGTCGATTCTTGGGAGAATTTGAGTAAAACTTCAGGAGAAAAAAAAACCCTTCAAAATGAGTGCAATTTTGGACACAAGTTGTGGCAAAATTACTATGTGTGTCCAAAGTGGAAATGCTGCCCCATTAACTTTAATAATAATTGTGTTGCCTACTTCATGACTGGTTGCTTATGCCATTTCATATTGTTATTTCTATAGGTTTTGTACTGACATCAATGTAATCAAGATTAGTCGTGTGATCCATGACAATATAACAGTATAGGTTTTATTATTATTATAATTCAATATTATGATAATATGACACTTTTAATTGCTTATGCCGGGCAAGACTTGGTAAAACATAAAGAAAAGAGATAGGTGGGGATAGAGCCTGAAGAATCTGTAATTGACACAACCGGCTAAAATTACAATTGAGAAGATTGATTATCTGCCAAATCCAAACAGACCTGGTATAAAAATCCCATATCTTATTATTACACAATAGCAAACTATCGTTTTATTGAGAAAAGGTACTCATGACAATTGTGTCCTGAACTGACAGGCATGATCATAATGACAAAAACCTTTCCTGAAGAATGGTTGAAAAGCTTTGCTATATTTCACAATTAGCAATTAGCATTTCTCCAGCACTTCTCTAATATTTGCTGTGTAATGCTTAATTTACATTAAATGACACTATGTATCCCAATAGGAAAAAAGGGAGCAATAGTGAACAATATGATTTATCATTAGCTGTGGCCAACGAAATGCAGCCTTCCACCAAAATGTTTTCTTCACCTTACAACATCAAGCAAGCTAAGGAGTGACAAACTGTTAAGGCAGACATTACAACAATTAAGATGTATTTTTGTATACAAAGTAACTTAAAAATATAACTGTGATTTTAAAATCTTTTACCATATTCAGAGGAGCAAAATGGTAACCTGCACTTGTTCTCTAAACCATATTGTTAAAGGAACCAGAAATTCAGCAATCCTTACTACACAAGTGAAGATTCTCGATACCTTTGTAATAGAATTTAGTCTGTGTGTTATCACCACCCTTGTATTTCAATCTAGTATACTGTCACCATTTTCCCCCAAGTTAATTGATTTCAATACTTCCATTATTATTATCTTATATCAATTATATCCACTGTCAGTAGTAACATAAATTGCTGGGCAAAATACAATCAGCTGCCTTTCATGCTGATCAGACACTAAGGTGTCCCTCAATGGAAAACCTAATCAAAGTTTCAACAAAAACATAATAGCAAGTCAGTCACTAGAAAAAAAGTGATAGATTTTTATTACATAAGTTTTAATAACTGATTCACCTTGCGTATTTCTCGAAGGAGTTACATTATGTTTCCCTGAGGCCTTGTTACTAATATTTCACAATTTTGTAAGGTGAAAAGATTCAGGAAATACTGAATTTAAAAAATGCATAAGGATATTTTCCTCTGGTCAATAATTTCAGTGAAGCATCATGGTGAAAGCCTAGCTGGGTAGAGAAGGAAAATATGAGATGTGCTTGTTGCTACCTAATATTGCATCAGAGATTTTCCATTTGCTTTGATTGGAGACATGTAACTACTGAAAAATGGGCAGGAATATTATAATAGGAGGGAAATGACACAGTGACATCCTGTGACATATTTTGTATAACTTGGGTTCCAGCCACTCTAGTTGCAAGGGAACTAGCAAGGTATGATTCTAAAATATTGCAATCAATTATATCTCCTGAGCCTGATGCAACCAATACATCTGGCAATAACCTGGCATTTGAATTGCAACATAATAAATAAATATGACGGATTGCATTTTGGTAAGATGAACAGTGGCAGGACTTATACAATTAATGGTAAGGCCTTGGGTAGTCTTGTCAAACAGACAAACCTAGGGGTTCAGGTAAATAGTTCTTTGAAAGTTGCATCATAGGTATACGGGGGCAGTAAGGAAGGCGTTTAGTATGCTTGAACTTTATTACTCAGATCGTTGAATATTGGAGTTGGGACTTCAGTTTGAGGTTGTACAGGATGTCGGTGAGGCCACTTTTAGAGTACTGTGTATAGTTCTGGTCACCATGCTATAGGAAGGATATTATTAAATTGGAAAGCGTACAGAAAAGATTTACAAGGATGTTGCTTAAACTGGAGGGTTTGGGTTATAAGGAGGGCCTGGATAGGCTAGGACTATTTTCACTGGAGTGTAGGAACTTGAGGGGTGACCTTACAGAGGTTTATAAAGAGGTTTATTAGGGGTATAGATAAGGTAAATAGCAAAAATCTTTTCCATAGGGTAGGGGAGTTTAAAATTAGAGGGTATATTCTTAATTTGAGAGAAGAAAGATGCGACAACTCAAAGATACCCATAGCCTTCTGGAACCTTCCTCCCCTCCTCTTCTGTCTGATTCCATCCCCTTTGATTCCATCCCCTTCCCCAACTCCACCTCCTGTTGAGTATTCACCATCCCTCCTAATCTTCCGCTATCCGATGCTAAACGTTCTGTACTCAGCAAAGATCTCAGCTTTATCCTTATCTTAATGAATTTCGGGCATGGCATGATGTTAAATCCTTATTCCAAAGCCTTCACTTCCATTCCTATTTTCTTTTGGGCAAGAGTCCTCTCCCTGTCCCACAGACCCCTTTGCCCAGCTCCAACACTCTCCATCCACTTGAACCTCTCCCTCTGGCCTTTTACTTGCACTTGATCTGTTCAATGAGAACTGTAACCTGACAATGGTCACCTCAATTTCTCTGCTCGCCCTCACCCAATCTAACCTATCTCCCTCCGAACTGACTGCATTCTGTGTGCTTAGATCCAACCCTGACTTTGTTATTACGCCTGCCGATAAGGGTGGTGCAGTTGTAGTATGGCATACTGACCTCTACATTGCAGAGGAGAAAGTGAGAACTGGACATCAGAGTCGAAAAGTGTGGTGCTGGAAAAGCACAGCCGGTCAGGCAGCATCCAAGGAGCAGGAGAGTCGGCGTTTCGGGCGTTAGCCCTTCGTCAAGAATGTCTACATTGCAGCAGATGAGTGCCAGCTCTCAGGTACCTCCTCCTATCTTCTCTGGAACATGACCACACCATGACACATCAGGCCATTGTTATCAATGATAGTCACTGATATCATCTCATCTGGTAATCCCCACAACTCCCCCACCCCTCCCACCCCCAACTGCCTCCAAGCCGACAGTCCCCCAGCCCCATATAGCTCGCTTCTACCTCCTCCTGAAAATCTACAGCCTGCTCTTGCCCCATAGGACTTAACTCCATCTTTTCTCCTCTGGTTCAGTCTCTTCCCACGTATATCCATGATTCCTCTGACACTTTCCGCCAGTTTCAGAATTTCCCATTTTCAGGGTCCACCCGCCTCCTATTTACAATGGACATGCAATCCCTTTACATATCAATTCCCCCACCAAGATTAGATTACTTACAGTGTGGAAACAGGCCCTTCGGCCCAACAAGTCCACACCGACCCGCCGAAGCGCAAGCCACCCATACCCCTACATCTACCCCTTACCTAACACTACGGCCAATTTAGCATGGCCAATTCACCTGACCAGATGGTCTCAGGCTTTCCGCTTCTTCCTGGAACAAAGGCCTGAACTGTCCCCAGCCACCACCACTCTCCTCTGATTGGTCAAGTTCGTCCTCACCCTAAGCAACTTCTTTTGTAACTCCTTTCATTTTCTTCAGGTCAGAGGGGTGGCCATGGGTTCTCACATGGTCCCCAGTTATGCCTGTCTCTTCATGGAGTATCCGGAACATTCCTTGTTCCAGTCCTAGTGCAGCCACCACCCACAACTTTCTTCGATATAGCAATGATATCATCGGTGCTGCTTCCTCTCTCATCTGGAATTGGAAATGTTCTTCGATTCCGTTTCCAATTTCCATCCCGCCCTCACCTGGTCTACCTCTGACTCCTTCCTTCCCTTCCTCGACATCTGTTTCTACTTCTGGGGATAGACTGGCCACTAATATCCACCATAAACCCAACAACTCCCACAGAAACCTGGACTATACATCATGGCACCCTGCTTCCTGTGAAGACTCTATTCTATTCTCCCAGTTCCTCCAATTTCGATGAGAGAGCCCCCCAAAATGTCCACTTTCTTCCTCAACTGAGAATTCCTCAGCGCAATTGTTGACAGGGCCCTCAACCAGGTCCGACCATCTTCTGCACTTCCATCCTCAACCCCTCTCTTCCCTCCAGCAATAGGGTTCCCCTTACCCCTACCTACAATCCAATCAGAATCCACATCCAGAAGATCATTAGCCACCATTCCTGCCACCTCCAGTGAGATGCCATCACCAGACATATATTCGCCTCCCCTCCTTTGTTCACCATCAGCAGGGACCATTTCCTCTGGGACACCCTGGTCCACTCCTCCTTCACTCCCAACACCCATCCACAGCCCTATAGCACCCTCCCCTGCAACCGCCAAAGGTGTAACACCTGCCCATTTGCCTCCTGCCTCCTCAATATCCAAACATAACTTCCAGGTAAAGCAGCATTTTACTGGCACTTCCCACAATGAATGCATTCACTGCTTACAATGTAGTCTCTCTACATTGGGGAAACAAAGCTTAGACTGGGTGACTGCTTCACAGAACATTCAAGTTCTGCCTCCAGAAAAGATGGTGAGATTCCAGTTGCCTGTTACTTTAACACACTATCCCATTCCCTGACCAACATCTCCATCTCAGGCTTGCTGCGGTGCTCCAGCGAAGCTCAGTGCAAGCTAGAAAGACAACACCTCATTTTCTGCTTGGGACCCTGCAGCCCTCCGGACTCAATATCAAGCTGAATAATTTTACGGCCTGAACTCCACCATGTGCTAGCCCCCTACCACACACATACCAGGCCTTGTTATCATATAGTCTGCCTTTATACATGACAGGGAGAAAGTGAGGACTGCAAATGCTGGAGGTCAGAGTCGAGAGTGTGATGCTGGAAAAGCACAGCAGGTCAGGCGGCATCCAAGAAGTAGGAGAGCCGATATTTCAACATCGATTCTCCTGCTCCTCAGATGCTGCCTGACCTGCTGACCTTCTCCAGAACCACATTCACTACGCACTTCTGTTCATTTTCACAGCTATTCATCCTCTCAGCCAGATCGTAATTCACTCCTTTGTCTGTCCAACTGTTCTTCTCTCTCCTTGGACTCTATCCCCACTTATCTTTTACTCCTTACCCCAGTCCCTCAACCTAGCTTCTGCATACAAACCAACATTTTCCTAGCTACCATTAGTTCTGAGGAAGGGTCACTGAACCTGAAATGTTAACATTGATTTCTCTTCACAGATGCTGCCAGACTGCTGAGCTTTTCCAGCAACTTCTCTTTTTGTTTCTGATTTACAGCATCCACAGATATTTTGGCTTTTATTAAGATTTAAAAGAGACTTGAGGGACAGCTTTTATCACACAGAAAATAGTTTGCATGTGGAATGAACTGCCAGAGGAAGTGGTAGATACAGGTACAGTTACAACATTTAAGAGACATTCGGATAGGTACAGAGGAACTTTGATTACCCAAAGGACATGGGCAGGGAGTATTTTGTTCGGTTAATCGAATTCCCAATAATCGAATGCTGGATAACATAGTTTAGCTGAGCATTGGGATCTTGCCAGATAATCTAATATTCAGATAATCGAATGCTGAATTATCGATATTCCTCTATACATGAATAAGAAAGGTTTAGAGGGATATGGACCAAATGCAGGCAAGTGGAACCAATTTAGTTTGGAAAACTTGAACAGCATGGACACATTAGGCCAAAGGGTCAGTTTTTGTGCTGTATGACATTATGACTCTATAACTTGCCAGCAGATACATCTTCATCAAGCATTCCCTTTCTGTTCGTTTTTTTACAGTCTGCTTATATTACCTGTCATTTCAGCTTTGACAAAGGAACTGGGTTCAGGTGCTTTTGAGCCTTTCTTGCTTTCAGAATTTTTGACATCCCTTTGATTGTCCCCATCCCTTGAAATTTCCTTACATCTCAATTACATGCAATTTTCCCCTTGCATTTCTAGTGAGCTTCTAGCATTTATCCAAAAGTGCATTTGAAGTTATGCTAATAAGTTTAAAAGGGGAATTTCACTATGGCTTCACACTTGCATTTAGAGCTATCTGAAACATAGCACTTGCCAATCAGATCTAAATTATGCCAAAAGCAGAATATCTATGTCACAGGAAAGTGGTGAAGCAGCAATCAGTTCTACCTGAACATGTATTACAATTCTTTTTCATTCCTGTTGGAAGGATCATTAAACTTACATTTTTGCCTGCTTCTCTCACAAACAGATGATTGATAGCATGTGAGAGGGGGTCTAAAAGTAGCATTTTGTGAAAGTGATGTAACCAAGTGAAACAAGAAATTTGACATATTTATTCCCGACAGGAAAAATATAAAGAGGCACATATGCTTTATCCATAGGTAGAGCTAAATACAGGAAAACATCTAGTGTGTCTTGACAAAATCATACGAGATAAAAGATAAGCAATTACTTTCTAGTTCTGAAGGCATCAAGATTCCCCACTGGAATCCTTGTGGTATAAATACATTAAATGGTATACGATCAGAACAATAACAATTTGCAATTATAAACTGCATCTATCATAGCAGGATGTTGCAAGATGGTTCACAAAAAATTAATCAGAAAGAAAATGTTTATTCTACCAAAGAATCAAATATTAGGAGTACTGACCAAAGGCTTGCACAAAAAGTGGCCTTTAAGAAATCTCTTGAAGAAGCAAAGAAAAGCAAGGAGACAGAGGGGTTTAGGGTGAGAGTTCCAAAATATAGAGATTGGATAGTTGAAGGCAAAGCACTAAAATTGGAGGTGTGGAGAGATCTGAGAAGGATGTAAAAGCGAATATTACCAAGATGAGGCTGGAGGGGCAGAGCAAACACCAAAGGGATTTAATTACAAGGAGGAGAAATTTGTGATTTGAGATATTTTGGGAATGATCCATTCAAGCAATACTAACAGGAATGATAGGTGAAGCTGGATTGGGAACATGAACACAGTTCTGAATAAGGTAAATTCACAGAGATAAGGAATGGGAGGTAGCCAGGAAATAACTGAATAAACTAAGTCTTGACATGTTGCAGATATGGATGAGAGTTGCAGTATTAGGGTGAAAGCAAACAATATTACAAAGGTGAACACAGACTACTTGTGAAGAATTGAGAGACTGGAGGGTTTGAGTTATATGGAGAGGCCGAATAGGCTGCTGCTTTTTTGCCTGCTGCATCAGAAGCTGAGGGGTGACCTCAAAGAGGTCTATAATAGCCAAGGTTTATTTCCCAGGGTCGGGGAGTCCAAATCTAGAGGGCATAGGTTTAAAGTTAGAGGGGAAAAATTGAAAAAAAAGACCTGGGGGTAATATTTTCACACGGAAGGTGGTCCGTGTATGAAATGAGCTTACCAGGGGAAGTGGTGGAGGTGGGTGCAATCACAACATTTAAAAGGCAACCAGATGGGTATATGAATAGGAAGGGTTTAGAGAGATATCGGCCAAATGCTGGCAAATGGGTGTAAGTCTGAGTGGGATGTCTGGTCGGGTGGACAGGTTGGATTGAAGGGTCTGTTTCTGTGTTGTATGGCTCTGTGTATTTTAAGTACAGTCTGTATTGTACTGAGTTATTTAACAAATAGGAAAAACAACAGTTTTCTTGCATAGCACCTACTGCCAAGATTCTGACAGGCAGATAGGGGTCTCACTCACCGGTCACTAAACGCAGAGATGCCTAACAGAATCTAGCATCTTTCAGGATTTGTGGTCCTGTTTACTGACATCAGCTAACCAATCAGAGGCTGGAAACACCTCATGCCACAAACACCAGTGTGACTGGTAGCATGGATCTCCAGACCAAAAGGTGAGTGAAAGCAGAATAGGCATTGCAGGGTTGTAAGGATGTTGGTAGAAGAAAGTCAGAAGTAAAGGCAGAGTAGTGGCTTTCAGCAGACTGCACTATCACCCATCCAAAACCACCACCTTCCCAATGCTGGGTCCTTCAATTGTGATTCACTGTGATAATGCAGTGGGTTCAGGGATTATGATCTGAATTGACATCCTGTTGCTGGCAGCCAGGAATTCAGAATCAGCCCTTTCCATGCTCCCACTTAATCAGACAGAGGTTTTACCACTACCAGGAGACTGGCTGTGGTCTTAGTCGTGATTAGGTAGGCCAGACCATCCTGATCCCCACAACAGCAGGCTGCATTAAATCCAGTCAGCATATTAAAAATATAAATATCTTAATTCTGTTAGGGTTTTGGGATTAGCTATTGCTGTAAAAATGTGTTTTGGCTCTAACTGTCTTGTCACAGAGTTAGATGTTAGAAGTGAACTAATGATGCGCTTCAGTGCACAAACAATAATCTTCACCTCACAGCAAGCAGAAAGCTTTAAAAAATGTTCACATAAAAGCAGAGTTGTTTTGAAAGAGACAATTGCATATAACACCTACCTATACCTGAAGTTGGTTACCAGGCAACTGTAGGCCACTGCGACTTCAAATAATTCCTAAAAGCTATTATACAACCTATGCCATCTGTTCAGAAATTTCAGTACTTCATACACTGTATTCACCTTAAATATTTCAGGTTTCCTGTAAACCTAACTGTCAGAAATTTATTAAACTAAAAGATATGGCTACAGTTTGAACCAGGTTTGCTGTATGAATAAACATGTTCTAATTTACTGCAACATAAGACAGCAGTATCACATCCTGAATTAAACACAGGAAGTATATTTCCATGGGTGGCAGGGGCTGTCTGTGTGTCTCAGTTCTAAAGGTGGAATGCTCCACCTGGTGGTGAAACAGATATGAAAAACATTGCCACATGATCAAATTGGTTGGACTTCAACAATTCAAAATCATGGTCATCCAGACAGAAAGCAAGCAGTTTCCATCCGACCAAGTCAATTTCAGCTGACATTAAAATCATGGATTTTCCAGTGCACAACTCTTTGTGCAAAATGAACCGAAGTACAAAGGCACCCTCTGCTGAACAAAGATGGAATAATAGCGCAATTGCTCTTTTCACATTAGATTTCGACTCCACTCTAATAAAACTCCGGTAGAAAAATAGGAAGGTTTTACAAAACAGTACCTACAATTTCGACTTATATTTTTAAATAAGAGCCATAAAACTTGACAAAGTGAGTCTTTAATAGCAACGACATACACACCAGTGTGGTTTTGTTGAAGAAAATGTTACTGAAGCATTTCCTGATTTCTGTCTTCCAACAGAGAGTGCTTACTTGAAGAGCATATTAAAGACTGGATTTTTAATCAACTGTTAGTTAATGGGCATAAAATGTGTGTCAGCATATCCAAAATTACAAGAGGCATTCACAGTAATCAAGATTTAAGGAATATATTTCATTTCCACTGTAATTTTTAATTAAGCCACGGGCCACTCATGCTCTAGGTCTGGAGTACACTGTTGGTATGTGAACAGGTGGCTATGAGGCTGAGACTGAGTGATTCTTTTCTTTCCTCATCACTCAGTTTTGTCTGACCACTGCTACTTGGACAAATGCCAGCTACTGGATATGTGAATGAAAAGTACAAAGTTAAGGTTATGACGAAAGGGTAGCGTAACAGTTTCACACACAAGCTACATGTGAAACAGAGATAATTGTAGCATCAAGAAAAGTGGGTTGTGAGAAATGAGGTTCGATATGTGAGTACCGTCAACCTTTAATGAGGCCACAGCCTCAGCATCATCTGCTCCAGTGATGGTGAGCATAATTTTCTCCATGGGGAAGGTGCAGATGGAAAAACAGCCATGCCTATCCCCAACTGGTTATCACCAGTCATCTCTGGCTAAGCACTATCTTGTCCTTCACATGAAAGGGAAGAGATGCCGTGAGGTGAAGCTATGAATGCCAGGTATGAGAAATAGGATTGGTAGGTGAGAAATTGGGAGGGGTACTGAACACTCTTTGAGGCTGCTTGTGCATTGGTGAGGTATGATATTTCGATTTAATGATTGACCTTGATCAGTCATGCCTAAATCTGTTGCAGGACTGTTTCCAAGTCTTTGGAGCTTGACTTTTGGAATTAAGTACTAATTTTCTGCTGCCATTGCCTCATGCTGTTTGTCTGGATAGCTTTTGGCTCCCAGCCATTAGATCACATCTCTTGCCCTCTCCTTCTCAGTTAAAAATCACACAACACCAGGTTATAGTCCAACAGGTTTAATTGGAAGCACTAGCTTTTGGAGCGATGCTCCTTCATCAGGTGATTCATCCTATCACGTGATGAAGGAGCGTCGCTCCGAAAGCTAGTGTGCTTCCAATTAAACTTGTTGGACTATAACCTGGTGTTGTGTGATTTTTAACTTTGTACACCCCAGTTCAATACCGGCATCTCCAAACCTCTCCTTCTCCGACACCAATGCCTCTTGCATAATATCAGCACATTTCATAGCCTGGGGTTTCTGGGAGTTTATGTCTAATTGATACTCCATGGGAAAGAGGAAGTTGAGAATGTCAATGGTGCTGAGGTCAGATATTTTAAGAGGTATCTGGGCATACTTGGAAAGTATGACTACCATGAGCAGCACAATATTATGTCAGCAGATGTACTTGAAGAAATGTTGGCTTTGCTGTGCATACTCAAGGTGGTATGGATGTGGGACTCTAGAACTGTTCAAGTTGCATGAAACTGAGTTACACTTTGAACGGCTCATGCCACTATTGAAGGCTCATTCCAGTCGTGTCCAACTGGTCAACGTCTGGCCTTGCTGCAGCAATCATGTGTTGCATGCAGTAGAGCTCCCACTCAGTGTCACTCTGAAAGATGCCCTTGTCATTGTGAGAGGAAAGGGTCGGGTACCCATATAGATGACCAATTTTAGCACATAGATGTTTACCTCAAAACAAGAACACCCCTGGGTTTCCTTAAACCTGTCATGGACAATAGACCTACTGGAGGAGAGAATCTTTTTTTTCAAAGATGGGCATTGGTAATTTGGAGGAGATCCAGAGAAGGCAGCTCACTTCTATTCTCACCAAGTACAGGACAACCTTCCGTAAAGATGATGCTGATGATTTGGCTAATGTGACCTGGTAAGCCACAAGGTGTCAACAAAAGATGAAAATCCAAGAAAGGTTCCTTACTGCTAGATCCCACCCCATTCCTGGGAGGGAGTGTGGGACCACCTGCAAGAAGTTTTAAGAGCAAGGTATTATCCAAGAGACATCAATTCCATATGCCTTCTCATAGTCCTCGTGAGGAAGGAGGACAGAAAGCTGAGCATTTTTATTGATTACCACAGAGACTCATAAGGATACTTTGCTTGGATTGAGGAAGCACAGCAAGTTCTTAACGTTGCAAAGTGTTCCTGCAATCTTGATTTGACACATGGTTACCATCAGCTAGTCATTTTTAAATAAACCATTGAAAAGAAGGCATTCCAAACAGGTACCAATGGACTTTACAAACACATGAAAATATTATTTGGGCTCTCCAGTGCCCCTTCCACCTTAACATATGCGGTGGATAAAACCTTTGGTGACCTTAATTTGCAACTAGTTTGTGTTTCTCAATGATATATTCATCTTCAGCTCAACATTCCAGGAGACCCTGGAAAGTCTAGGCACTATCTGAACCTGCTTGTTGCAGATTAACTTGAAAGTCAAACCCATGAAGTGCCAACTTTTCTGGACCAAAAAAAGGCATTACTCTTGACAATAGGAGTTTAGTACTGGAGTGGATCCAGTCTAAGATGGGAGCAAACTGTGGGCGTACCTTGGTCTAGCTTGTTACAATAGGGGGTTTGTGTAAGGCTATGCACAACTGGCTGTCCCACTCCGCAATCTGCTGAGAAAATCAAAGATTGGTG
Source organism: Chiloscyllium punctatum (assembly GCF_047496795.1). Classification (NCBI taxonomy): domain Eukaryota; kingdom Metazoa; phylum Chordata; class Chondrichthyes; order Orectolobiformes; family Hemiscylliidae; genus Chiloscyllium; species Chiloscyllium punctatum. The sequence continues at coordinate 41,833,168 of NC_092750.1, read as the reverse complement.
TCGGAGCGTTTGTGAAAGGACACACAAGGATCAACATGACAGTTGGACATTCATATGTGTGGACTCCTTTTGTACTCAAGCAGAAACATGTGTCATCACCTATCCTTGGCTACCCTTTCACACTGGAAACCAATGCCAGCTTCCTTAGCCCAGCAGTGGTACTGTCACAGGCTCAAGGACGGACAAAGTGATTAATACTCATGCCAGCTGTAGTTTCAAGCCGAATCACAGGAACATGAAGAATTAACCCAGTATGAAATTTGAACAGCTAGCTTTGAGGTGGGCTGTTTCCCAGAGGATAAAAGACATTCATATCAGAGTTTTAAGTGTTTACTGACAACAGCCCATTTAGCCACTACTGAGTCTGCTGAGCTGGAACAACAGGAATGCAAATGGACTGTGGAACATGCTCTATTTTGATATGGTAGAGATCAGGCAAAAGTAAATGCAAATGCTGAATCCTTCAGTTGGAAGGCTGACCATAGGAAAGAATCCACACTCCTGACTGGAGGGATGTTTAGTGCCATCCCTGTGCCTGAAATCAAAGACAACACTGTAACCGTGATTTCCTATCATATTCGGCCTAACATTAAACCGAGTGCCATTGGTGCGCTTATGAGTGAGACCCAAACCACGTCTAGAGAGTAAGAGCAAGGTGTGATTGCATCTTTACCATCTAACTTGAGAGAGAGGAACTCAGACAACTTTAGCCAATTAATGCAAGCATCAGTAGATTATTAGAAGGTGCAACATCCATCAAGCCAGTGCCAGCTGCTGAGGGAGTCCAAACTAGCATGGAACCTGTTGTGGAATTGGAGAAGGATGGGTTCACAACAAGCAAAGAGAGATCAAGCATTGCATTTTTCCGATAACCTCAAGTACCAAGTGTTTTGACCATAAGCAAGCAAGACACCAAATGGTGGAGAAAACAACTACCCTGACCAGAGAGTGTTCCTGGTTCAGGATGATTGCTGATACTAATGACTACTGTGAGCAGTGCACTTACATTTTCAGATGCATAACATTAGAAATGACAGCTGTTTTGTCAAACCTATAATCAAACATAGTTTAGGCCAGATGTGGTGTAAAAAACATACACAAACACTTGCTTGGAAAGACAGCTCTCTTCTTTCTAAAAGGCTAAGGGTTTGATAGGAATGACGTAGAGACAAAATTTCACTTCTGGTGAGTGCTAAACTGGGGACAATAAAGACAAAACATTCTTTCAGGAGAAACATCCTTAACCAAATACAGGGTAAAACATAGAATGAGCCACCACAAGGAATGCTGAGGCAAATTGGTGAATTTAGGGGGAAGTTAGATAAAAACATGTAGGACAAGAACGATATACTAATAAAGTTGGGAAGGGGCGGTGGGGGGTTGGGGAGGCTCCTTTGGAACATAAATGCTGATGTGAACCAATTGGGCCAAACGGCCTGTTTCTGCAGTGTAAATTTGATGGAAATCAATGTTAACATCACTAATCTTGCTGTATATCTGCGATGACAGGCAGAATAAATAATTAAATATTGTCTGAAATCCATTGTATTGGACACAAGAACTACATTTCACTAAATGCTGAGACATCATATAGAATATAGTGGTGGATGCCACTGTCTGTGTATGGATAGTGCCAGTCAGACAAAATGCAGATTTAAGGAAAAAGAATGAAATGTAATTCAAAAAGAAGTGGGAATAGAGTCATCAAGTCATAGAGATGTACAACATGGAAACAGACCCTTCGGTCCAACCCATCCATGCTGACCAGATATCCCAACACAATGAGTCCCACCTGCCAGTACCCGGCCCATATCCCTCCAAACCCTTCCTGTTCATATACCCATCCAAATGCCTTTTAAATGTTGCAATTGTACCAGCTTCCACCCCTTCCTCTGGCAGCTCATTCCATACACGTACCACCGTCTGTGTGAAAAACTTGCCCAGTAGGTCTCTTTTATATCTTTCCTCTTTCACCCTAAACCTATGCTCTCTAGTTCTAGACTCCCCCACCCCAGGGAAAAGACTTTATCTATTTATCCTATCCATGCCCCTCATGACTTTATAAACCTCAACAAGGTCACCCCTCAGCCTCCGACGCTGCAGGGAAAACAGTCCCAGCCTGTTCAGCCTCTCCCTGTAGCTCAAATCCTCCAACCCTAGCAACATCCTTGTAAATCTCTTCTGAACCATTTCAAGTTTCACAATATCTTTCCGATAGGAAGGAGACCAGAATTGCACACAATATTCCAACAGTGGCCTAACCAATGTCCTCCCAACTCCTGTACTCAATACTCTGACCAGTAAAGGAAAGCATACCAAACACCTCACTATTCTATCTACCTGCGACTCCACTTTCAAGGAGGTATGAACCTGCACTCCAAGATCTCTTTGTTCAGCAACACTCCCTAGGACCTTACCATTAAGTGTACAAATCCTGCTCTGACTTGCTTTCCCAAATTGCCGCACCTCACATTTATCTGAATTAAAATCCATCTGCCACTTCCCAGTCCATTGGCCCATCTGATCAAGATCCAGTTGTAATCTGAGATACTCTTCTTCGCTGTCCACTACACCTCCAATTTTGGAGTCATCTGCAAACTTACTAACTATACCTCTTATGCTCACATCCAAATCCTTTATATGAATGATGAAAAGCCGTGAACCAAGCACCGATCCTTGTGGCACTCCACTGGTCACAGGCCTCCATCTGAATAACAACCCTCCACCACCACCCTCTGTCTTCTACCTTTGAGCCAGTTCTCTATCCAAATGGCTAGTTCTCCCTGTATTCCATGAGATCCGACCTTGCTCACCAGTCTCCCATGGGGAACCTTGTCGAATGCCTTACTGAAGTCTAAATAGATCACATCTACTGCTCTGCCCTCATCAATCCTTTTTGTTAATTCTTCAAAAGACTCAGTCAAGTTTGTGAGACATGATTTCCCACACACAAAGTCATGTTGACTATCCCTAATCAGTCCTTGCCTTTCCAAATACATGTACATCCTGTCCCTCAGGATTCCCTCCAACACTTTGCCTCACCGGTCTATAGTTCCCTGGCTTGTCCTTACCACCCTTCTTAAACAGTGGCACCACGTTAGCCAACCTTCAGTCTTCCGGTACCTCACCTGTGACGATCGATGATACAAATATCTCAGTAAGAGGCCCAGCAATCACTTCTCTAGCTTCCCACAGAGTTCAAGGGTACACCTGATCAGGTCCTGGGGATTTATGCACTTTTATGTGTTTCAAGACATCCAGCACTTCCTCCTCTGTAATATGGACATTTTTCAAGATGTCACCATCTATTTCTCTACATTCTATACCTTCCATGTCCTTTTCCACAGTAAATACTGATGCAAAATATTCATTTAGTACCTCTCCCATCTTCTGCAGCCCCACACAAAGGTTGCCTTGATGATCTTTGAGGGGCCCTAATCTCTCTCTCTAGTTACCCTTTTGTCCTTAATATTTCAAATTATATTAAATGGATCACTGTCTAAAATATTAAAAACTTCCCAAATGCAATCTTTTTATCGAAATAAAACTAATTATCTTGTACCATCTGGTGAGCACTGTCTGTTGTGAATAGGTAACTCTCCATTGACATGAAGTCAATATACTGCGTGGTCTATTCCTTCTCTTTCCAATCAGCTAATATTATTTGTAACACAGAGAATGCAGCTTATTATTGTGTTTGGGTGTGGACATTGTTGACAATGCTGCATTTATTGTCCATCCTTAATTACCCTTAAGGAGGTGGCAATGAACCACCCACTTAACTGTTACGGTCCATGTATTGTAGGTTCACCCACAGTGCTATTAAGAAGAGAGTCCAGGATGTTGACCCAGGAACAGTGAAGGAATGGCAATACATTTCTAAGTCAGGTTCATAAGTAATAAGGCATGAAACTTATAACAGCAGTGTTCCCATATGTCTGCTGCCTGTGTTCCTCTTGTTAGTAGTAATGATTTTGGGAAGTACTGATGAAGATCTGTTGCAAGTTACCGCTGTACATCCTGTGGTAGGTACACACTGCTGGCACAGTGCACCAGTGTTGGAGGCATTCAATATTTAAGGAAGTGAATGTGGTGCCAATCAAGCAGGCTGATCTTTCCTGGACAGGATTGAGCTCCTTCAGTGTCATAAAACACACTCTTCCAAGCAATATTCCATCAGATTCCTGAGTTTAGAGATGGTGGGCGGGCTTTAGGGAGTCGGGAGACTATTTAATATTCAGAATTCCAAACCTCTGACCTGCCTTTATGTGTATTTGGTTGGTCCAGTTTAGTTTCTAGTCAGTGGTTACTCTCAGTTTCAGTAAAGGTAAGTTGGTTAGATTTTCTTATGGCACTTGCATGGAGGGAAAGTTATGGCATTACATGAAAATTGCAGAAGTGAAAATGTCATTTTTCTATATTGTTTTTAAATTATCCTCTTCCAGGAGTAGGTGACAAAACACTTACTCAAAAGCTACTAATAACTAATAAATGCTACTACTAATACTAAAGACCCAAGGTTGTTGAAAAGAGCTACAAATTGAAACAAAAGCAGAGTTAATGTGGGACTTGCTTGTGAACAACCTCAATATCCTCATCAGGACCACTTCTAAATGGCAAGAAACTGATTATTTGAATAAAAGGAGAAGGCACATAGGCCAGTGTTGGTGTTTTCTCAGGTGCCTATCCATGGATCCAGCAGGATTTCAGAGAAGCAAGCAGCTCCATTGGTTAGGGTACAAGGCAGGATAGTGTGGCCTAAGTTTAACAGAAAGGAATTTCTCCAAAGACATACCTTCACTTAACTCACCACATTGAAATAGTAATGGAAGGCTGTTTTTGGAAAAGGCCACTGTGGAGCTTATGCAGTTCTGTACAGAAAATATAACAGTTTATTTCAATTCTTACAATTCTGTACAATATTAATAATGATGCACTGATGTAACTTGTAGTTTCATCTGATTTATTTCAGGACAATTACTGCATTAGGACACAAAGTAATTTTCCATGTAAAAGTTAAGATTTCTGTTGTAACAATAGAAGTTATATCTTTTTGAGTCACCAGAGGGCGCTAACACCTTTGTTACTTAAAAAAGGTCAAATGAATGAGCAACCTGGTACGGTTAAGACAGTAAAACTTACTGCACATGCACTGTACAACCGATTCAGAACTATAACAAAAAAAAAATCAAGGTACTTTGCCAAATCACTAAAATGTACCTAAGTTAAATTCTTAATTGTTCCACAAAATTGGAAATTGAGTAACAAGAGGACAGGAGCAGTGGGTAAATGTCTTCTTGCTTGGCGGTAGCCTGTAGATTTCAAGGTCAAAGCTGCCTTCTTAGTTCTGCTCCTGGTCTCATCTTATGATTCTGCCAGAGAGTAATGATGATGTTTGGATTGTACCTGGAACCATGCTAATGTCCATTGAATCAAGTCCATTCAATTTTTAAACAAATCCAGAATTAATTGAAAGCCATCCTGTTCACTAATGTGCTCGAGAGATGCAAATCTGTCAACTTTACCTGGTATGGTGCACACGTGACACCAGACCCACATCAATGTGGTTGCCTCTAACATGCCTACTTTAACATGGTAAATAAGGGATGGGTAATTTATTCATGTCTAGCCAGTGACACCAACATCTCATGATAATTAATTTCTAGAAACGTTAACATTCACTCCCATTATTAAATACTGTGCTGCAGGTCAAATTCTATCTGCAAAGAAAAGCCATGCAGATGACCTGAGGTATAAAGTTGCCAGCAGTGGAAAGGGCCCCTGAGAAGTAAAAGGTGATGGGAGGCTGGAACCTTGTTGAGATGTTGGGGGGTGGGGGTCCAACAGCTGGACAGCTGGTGACAGAATCATCCTGCAATTAGGCATTGGCAAGCCCTTGGTGGCCTTTCTCGAGAATCAAGAACCCAGGCTGGCAGTCCCACCCAGTAGGAGGTGATGGTTAATCACCTACACGACCCCACCCCCTCCTACCATGTGGCAAGCTGATTCGCCCAGATATACATTCTTTGTTATTGGGTAACCCCAAGGAACTGGGGGTAAAGCTGCATGAATTGCAGGGCATCAGTGGTCAGAAGGAGCTGAGAACATATCAGGAGGAAATGTCCATCTTTCCAAATGGTTGCTTTTGGCTGAGAATTTAAATGAAAGCTTCTCAGGTGAATGTGAATAATTACATAAAGAAGGTAAAGAAGCAAGTTACCATTCTCAACCTGGGATAATATTCTTCCCTCACAAACATCACTAAAACATATTAGATCAGATGGATTTATATCCGCTGAAGTTTAAAACAGCTAGAGGCAACTTAATTAAAACATTTAAAATCCTCAGGCATGTTGACAGGGTGTACGTTGACAGGATATTTCCTCTTATGGGAGAATGTACAACTAGGGAATTATTACTTGAATATAAAATATAAGGGTTACTTAATTAATAAGGATAAAGAGAATTTTTTTTTCTCTCAGGGGATTGAGAGTGCTTAGGAACTTTCCTCAAATGGTGATGGGAGCAAAATCATTGAATATATCTAAGGCAGAGAAAGATGACGCTTGACAAGTGATGACTGAAAGAGTAAACAGGGTAAACTTAAGTAGATCAGTTGTGATGTTATTGAATGGCAGAACTGGCTCAAGGGGACAAATGGCCTACTCCTGCTCTAATTCATCTGTATCTGGTCTTTGTCACATTGCTTTTTCCAGCACTTTGCTGACTGGAACTAGGTTGCCATATTTTTGATATTACAGCAGTGACCATGCATAAATAAGGGTATTATATTATCTCCACAGTGTTTTAAGGCATCCCAAGGTGCTACATGAAAACAAACCTTTCTTTCTTTGGTTGAGAAGCTGACCTTGTGAGTCAAGTCATTAAAATATCAATGTTTCAGGACAAAGTTAAAAATCACACAACACCAGGTTATAGTCCAACAGGTTTATTTGGAAGCACTAACTTTTGGAGCACTAACTTCATCAACTACCTAATGAAGGAGCAGTGCTCCAAAAGCTAGTGCTTCCAAATAAACCTGTTGGACTATAGCCTGGTGGTGTGTGATTTTTAACTTTGTCCACCCCAGTCCAACACAATGGGTGGCACGGTGGCACAGTGGTAGCACTGCTGCATCACAGCGCCTAAGACCCGGGTTCAATTCCCGCCTCAGGCAACTGACTGTGTGGAGTTTGCACGTTCTCCCCGTGTCTGCGTGGGTTTCCTCCGGATGCTCCGGTTTCCTCCCATAGTCCAAAGATGTGCAGGTCAGGTGAATTGGCCATGCTAAATTGCCCGCAATGTTAGGTAAGGGGTAAATGTAGGGGTATGGGTGGGTTGCGCTTCGGCGGGTCGGTGTGGACTTGTTGGGCCGAAGGGCCTGTTTCCACACTGTAATGTAATGTAAAAACACCAGCTCCTCTACATCAGTTTTTCAGGAATTACTAATCTACATATAAGCAGTGCAGACAGTCAAGAGTTAAGAACTGTTTTGTTCCTAAATTGGCTGAAGCACGTGAGACTTGAAGCTGAGGACTTTCAAGACTCAATTGCGATAATATAAGGGATGGCATGCAGACCAATAGACAAAATCAGGCAATGTACAGTATTAATGCAGATGTTGCAGCTTCTCACAACAATGATAGGAATGTCTGCATCCATGCAGCTCATCTCCAGTCCAAACAAAAGAGGGTTTGCTTCAAATGCGCAAGTGCTCTGACACTAGCAGATCCTGAAAGACACCAGATTAGATCTTCAAAAACTCCAATGGCACAATCTTAACACAAACTGCACATCCTCTGGTAAACGAAGGTAACACCATATTGGGTAAGATCTGTACATCATGTGAAAATGGTTTATAGACACAAACACTCATGGTGATCAAGCAGAGTACAATTTGTGCAGCATAATGTAGGATTTTGATGGTAGTCATATACCTAACAACTTGGGCCTCTACAAAAGATGTTCACAAAGATCTGGTGATCTCTGTCATGTGGATTTCCTCTTTTCCAAGGTTAGATGGAATCTGGCACCAAATCAAGGAAACATCCAGGCATCCAGCAACAGTGATGACATCAAGCAGAATTAGCAACCTATCACATTCAAGTATTTAACAGAGTAGCAAACAAGGATGTAAAATGCACTGATATCTTTCACTTTTAACGATATTTTACAGAGATCAAATAAATAATTGTGACAGAAACCTGGGAATAAGGTAGAAACCATAAATAACCTTAATTCTTCTTTAATGTAGACTTTTTTGACATATATTAAATAAAACTCGTTTCCAGGGTCAGTGAGGACGAACTATTTACAGTTAAAAACACAACCACAGCTCTTTCAAAAAGCTGAACATTTTTGATTTTTTTTAACCTTTAGACTGAGCAGTCTGGGGAGAATTTCAACAAAGCACCCTGAGGCAAAACAAAAAGGAATCACTGACTGTACTCTTACATTTCCACTTCAACAGCACAGTGCAGATTCTAGAAGTGACTGTCAGTATATTTCAGAGTAATGACATTGAATACTGACAGCTGCACTTTCATTATGACTGCAACATCCAAACTGTACATTTGTGATAATTTGGCTTGTTTCTGTATTTTCTAGAAACATCTCCATGTGATGGGCTTTATTTTATTATGCACATGGATAGGACACTTTTTTTTGTTGGAAAAAGATGATGATGAATTTCTGTGTGATGGCACATGCTGTTGGTGGGTGAAACTGTCTGCTTTCTACTCCATCACTTATTTGTTGATCTAGTCTTGTGTTCTGTCCCCAAACCTATAAGCCTTTTATGGTCTTTTATATACTAGCAGTTAGCAAATGTTAGCTGATAGTAAAATTTGAACTCGATAAAAAAATCTGGAATTAAAAAATGTCTAATGATTATCATGAAAGCATTGTTGTAAAAACCCTTTCTGAATCACAAAGTCCTCTGGGGAGAAAACAGCAGTCCTTACCTGGTCCAACCTATGTGTGACTCTAGAATCATAGTAACGTGTGTTGAATAGGATTAAACGTGTGTTTAATTAGCAGGGATCTGTGAGATCAAACTCAACTCTTAGAGAAAGATTCAAAAACAATCATGATCCGCTCCGCTCAATTACATTCCACTGAAAAAAATTAGAATTTAGATTCGGAAACCATCACCTGCAAGGGGCGAGGGGTCGCAGCAGCCAGTCAAGGGAGAGAGATGAACCAAGGTTCAAAAAAAGGTTCACCTTGTGGCGCCGCCTGTCTCATATCTCTCAGTTGCAGTCAGATCGCTTTGTCTCAGTCCCTCAAAGTATCAGCTGCAGGATATCTGGTTTTCGCTGGCAGTGCCAAATGTTAAATCGGATTTTAATTCGCAGGGATCTGTGACAGCAAACACAACACTTCCAGAAAGATTCAAAAACAACCATGAACTGAAAAACATGCAGTTTTTATTAAAAGAAATACTGCATACAGTTTTTCTGGCTAAAAAACATAAGAGAGGGAGAAACCAAAGGATCCCAGCACCTTGAAAAAGAATGCGTGAAAGAAAAGAGTAACATTATAATACTTGATAACATGCTGAGAAATTACAGATTATCATGAAATGTACGTCACGGCTTGCACTAGACTTATTGATTTTTCAAAACATGAAACATTTGTGTCACTCAAGAACTCTATTTCTGTTGCACAGTAGTTTTGTTTAGGCTAAAATCTGCAGTTCGAAAGGAGAGGCCAAAATTCCTTTCTCCGCTGTTACAGAATACTGCGGGCAACACCAGCCCACACCATGCTGCAGACAGTATCCCATTCCAGGGAACACCAGCCCACACCATGCTGCAGAGAGTGTCCTGCTCCAGGGCACACCAGCCCACACCATGCTGCAGAGACACCCCACTCCAGGGAACACCGGCCCACGCCATGCTGCAGGAAGTATCCAACTCCGGGCAACTCCGGCCCACGCCATGCTGCAGAGAGTATCCCGCTCCAGGGAACACCAGCCCACACCATGCTGCAGAGAGTATCCCACTCCAGGGAACACCAGCCCACACCATGCTGCAGAGAGTATCCCACTCCAGGGAACACCAGCCCACACCATGCTGCAGAGAGTATCCCACTCCAGGGAACACCAGCCCACACCATGCTGCAGAGAGTATCCAACTCCAGGGAACACCAGCCCACGCCATGCTGTAGAGAGTATCCCGCTCCAGGGAACACCAGCCCACACCATGCTGCAGAGAGTATCCCACTCCAGGGAACACCAGCCCACACCATGCTGCAGAGAGTATCCAACTCCAGGGAACACCAGCCCACGCCATGCTGTAGAGAGTATCCCGCTCCAGGGAACACCAGCCCACACCATGCTGCAGAGAGTATCCCACTCCAGGGAACACCAGCCCACACCATGCTGCAGAGAGTATCCCGCTCCAGGGAACACCAGCCCACACCATGCTGCAGAGAGTATCCCGCTCCAGGGAACACCAGCCCACACCATGCTGCAGAGAGTATCCAACTCCAGGGAACACCAGCCCACGCCATGCTGTAGAGAGTATCCCGCTCCAGGGAACACCAGCCCACACCATGCTGCAGAGAGTATCCAACTCCAGGGAACACCAGCCCACGCCATGCTGTAGAGAGTATCCCGCTCCAGGGAACACCAGCCCACACCATGCTGCAGAGAGTATCCCACTCCAGGGAACGCCGGCCCACGCCATGCTGCAGAGAGTATCCCACTCCAGGGAACACCGGCCCACACCATGCTGCAGAGAGTATCCCACTCCAGGGAATGCCGGCCCACGCCATGCTGCTACTAGGGGCCCACTCCATGCGGTGTGAGTGTCCTGCTCCAGGCTCCAAATGCCGACTGACCATCTCTACAGCCACGCTGCCTCTCAATACACCACAGCCACTCCAGAGCCCATCAAAGCTGCCTACTGCCAAACAGTTTTCTTTATAAGGGAAGCTTGAGGAAAGAAAGGGGGTAGAAGGAATAACTAAAATAGAAAAATGCAGAGGAGGAGGACAAGCCTGAGCGCAGGAGCCCAAATGCTACCTACTCCACCGCCGCCACCTTGAGGTACAATGCTCAATGTGGACGATGCTCCCTAAATATCCCCATCCCAAGTCATGGTGGACCCCAAAACCTCAGTGCAAATGAGAAGACTGAAGCAATTGCAACAATCTCAGCCAGAAGTGCCAAGTGGTTGATCCTTCTCAGCTTCCTGCTGAGATCCTCTGCAGCAGAGATGACAATTTTCCGCCAATTTGCTTAATTTCATGTGAAATTAAGAAATGGCTGGTGCCAGTGGATAATGCTAAGGCTGTGGGCCACGACTCTATTCCAGAAATAGTACTGAAGGCTTCTTCCGGAGTTTGCAGTGTCTCTAGCCGAGCTGTTCCAGTGCACGTATAATGCTGGCTTGTGGAATATCACTCAGCTATGTCTGCCAATTACCACCCTATCCACCTACTCTCAATCATCAATAACATGATGGAAGGAGTTGTCAACAGTGCTACCAAGCAGCACCTCTTTAGTGACACCCAGTTTGGGTTCTACCAGGGCCACTGAGGTCCTGACCCCCTTACAGCTTTGGTCCAAATGTGGACAAAAAAGCTGTGTTCCAGAGTTGAGGTAAGAGTGACAGTCCTTGTCATCAAGATCACATTTGACTAAGTGGAGCATCAAGGAGCTCTAGAAAAACTGGAATCAATGGGTTTTGGGAGAAAAGTCTTTGCTGGTCTTAGCAACACAACACGAGATGCACAACACAAGTCTACTGTATTCGCTGCTCACAAATGGGGTCTCCTCTATTTTGGGGAAATGAAGCATAGACTGGGTGTCCACTTCACAGAAAATCTACATTCTGCCCACAAAGAGGACCCCGAGCATCCAATTGCCTGCCACTTGAAACACACCTCTCTGTTCCCTGGCCAATATCTCCATCTCAGGCTTGCTGCAATGTTCCAGTGAAGCAAGAACAGCATCTTGTTTTCTGCTTGGGGACCCTGTAGCCTTCTGGACTCAATACCAAGTTAAGTAATTTTACAGACCTGAACTCTCTCATGTCCTAGTTCCCTACCCTCATACACCAGGCCTTGTTATCACATCGCCTGCCATTATACACTACCTATTGTGAGCCACTAACAGTCTCCATTAACAGCTATTCATCCTCTCAACCAGATCATTATCTGCTCCTTTGTCTGTCCAACAGTTCCTCTCTCTCTTTGGGCTCTATCCTTATGTATCATTTATTTCTTACCCCCTCCTCCCACCATATCATCTGCATATAAACCAACATTTTCCGAGCTACCAGCAGCTCTGAGGAAGGGTCACCAGATATGAAATGTTAACTGTGATTTCGCTTGACAGATGCTGCCAGACCTGCTGAGCTTTTCCAGCAACTTCTGTTTTTGATAAAATGGTTGTGGTTGTTGGAGGTCCTCAGTTCCAGGATAGCTCTGCAGGAGTTCCTCAAAGTACTGTCATAGGCCAAAACACCTTCAGCTGCTTGATCACTGACCTTCACTCTGTTATAAAGATTAGAGGTGGGAATGGTCGCTGGTTGCACAGTGTTCAGCTCATTAGATGCTAAAGTGGCCTATGTCAAAATGTAACAAGACCCAGATAATGTCTTGGTTTGGGCTGAAATGTGGCAAGTAACACTTAAGCTAAATTGTGTGCCATTATTCACCAAGCCCAATATTTAAGATGGTGCTTTTGCAGTTTTAAGAATAAAGATGAGTGTTTTAAAGAGTCATTAAACAGTATACGGGCGGCACGGTGGCTCAGTGGTTAGGACTGTCATCTCACAGCATCAGGGTCCCAGGTTCGATTCCAGCCTTGGGCGACTGTGATGAATTTGCACATTCTCCCCGTGTCTGTGTGGGTTTCCTCTGGGTGCTCTGGTTTCCTCTCACAGTCTGAAGGTGTGCAGGTCAGGTGATTTGGCCATACTAAAATGCCCATCGTGTTAGGTGCATTACTCAGAGAGAAATGGGTCTGATTGGGTTATTCTTCGGAGGGTTGGTGTGGACTGGTTGGGCCAAAGGGCCTGTTTCCACACTGTAGGGAATCTAATCTAATCTATACGAGGAGGCTTGAGAGAGTCGGTGGATGGGAAGGTCCTCTGCTTCTGCTGCATCTGCTCCAGGAGGACCAGTTCCACCACAGAACACACTAGGTGGCCTCCTTCTTTAAAGACCACAATTTCCCCTCCCACATGGTTGATGAATCCCTCCAACAAAACTCATCCACATCCTGCACCTCTGTCCTCAAACCCCACCCCTCCAACGGCAACAACAGACATTGCATCATCCTCCGCCATTTCCGTCACCTTCAAACGGACCCCACCACCAGAGGTATACTTCCCTCCCCACCCCTATCCACTTTCCATAAAGATCATTCCCTCCACGACTACCTAGTCAGGTCCATGCCCCCCCACCAACACACTTCCTCTTCCGGCAATTTCTCCTGCCACTACAGGAATTGCACCGGCCCCCTCACCTCCATCCAAGACGCCAAAGGAGCCTTCCACATCTTTTACCTGCACTTCCACACATGTCATATACTGTATCTGTTCCTCCCGATGTGGTCTCCTCTTCATTGAGACAGGATGCCTACTTGCAGAACACTTCAGAGAACATCTCTGGGATGTCTGCACCAATCAACTCCACCGCCCTGTGGCTGAACACTTCAACTCTCCCTCTCACTCTGCCAATGACATGCAGATCCTGGGCCTCTTCCATTGCCACACCTAACCACTCGACACCTGGAGGAAGAACGCATCATCTTCCGCCTTGGGACCCTTCAACCACACGGCATCAATATGGAATTCACCAGTTTCCTCATTTCCCCTCCCCCCGCATTATCTCAGATCCAACCTTCTAACTCGGCACCGCCATCATGACCTTTCCTACCTGTCCATCTTCCTTCTCATGTATCCGCTCCACTCTCCCCTCCGATCTATCATCATTACCCCTACATTCATCTACCTATCACACTCTCAGCTACCTTCCCCCAGCCCCACCCCCTCCCGTTTATCTCTCCACCCCCTTGGCTCACATGCCTCTCTCCTGATGAAGGGCTTTTGCCTGAAACGTCAATTCTCCTGCTCCTCAGTTGCTGCCTGAACTGCTGTGCTTTTCCAGCACCACACTCTCGACTCCAGCATCTGCAGTCCTCACTTTCTCCTAGGTCTCAATTCATGTCTGACAGAGGGAGTAGCGAATATTTGGGGAAGGGAAGAAACCGAACAGATCATCAGCATGTTAGGAGGAAATTCAAAGTGGGTCCTTTGTAAAGAATCATGTCTTTGGCAACTCAACTACTTCACTGCAAGAACAATTTGGGAAGAGTCCCTACCTTCATATTAAACTCAGCTGTAAGTATGTTTATTCAAAAGCTTAGTTCACCATTATTCAGACCCAATCCTTCAACCAAATCTGCATCACTGTTACCACCAGCAAAACTATTGCTCTAAGGATGTTCAGTAAATATGTTATTTTAGTTTAGGAAAACACAAATATTCCATGGACTTAGATGATAGCTCTTTTAAATATTATATTGTTAATGAACTTTACATGTGACAATAATAAATCAAATCAAACCATGTCAATGTTACCTGTAACTAGTTGCTAATACGCAATAAACAATATCTTGCTAACTACAACAGACTGTTTCTAGTTAGGTCAGTAAATGTTTTTTTTTCAACTATACTAGACTGAGCAGTTACTTTGCTTCCTGAAGAAGGAGAATTTGTTACTTTAAAACAGATGTAGTCTGTGTTGCATGGCAGTGGTCTGGAGGAACAGGTCTGAATCAGGGCTCAGTTAGACAGTAAATGGACATCCCAGATTCCAGCAGTCAAGTTAAAATCCTTGGTGCGAATGGGAAAACTTCAATAAATGGTACATTATTATATGTTGGGAAAGCAAAAAGTCAGCAAAGGACAGATCAAGATAAGTGTCGCAATATAGTGGGCTGGCACCAGGAGGCGCAGCTACAACAATGAAATTCATGGCCAGAAAAGCAATCGAAACCAAGAATGTCACAAAGCCAGAATTAAATGGACAAAGGGATACACTAAGTAGACAAAGTCTAATGGAAAAAGAAACACTGCAGATTTTTATTAGAGTCTTAGAAAAGGCAGGAGATACTTCATTAAAATTGCGTTGAGGTGTGAAGTGGTAAATTAAATGGCAGGAAGCAGTAATCATCCAACAAAGAAACATGAAAGAAATGGTAGTCATTTTTTAACCTCAAAAAGTGTGAATCACCTAGAAAAAACAACAGTTAGAGAAGTGGGATTCATCGGTTCAAGACAAGAGTAGTGAAAGATATTGAGTAAAACCATGATTAAAGCAAACATTGTGTATTAACAGCATAGGCAATGGGATTCATTCAATAAAATCATTAAGGAAATGGGAATAATTGGATTCATTCAATTAAAATGCAAGAAAAGGCTGGATTAATCTATTTTAACCACTGCATACAGGAACCCCTCCTAAAACCCTCCAGTACAAATGGAGGCATTGCTGATGATGTTGTACCATGGAGATTCATAAGAATTAGGAAAACACGTTGGAAGAGGTACTGAAAATCTTTAAAAAATTACATCAACCTCAGCTCTAATACATATCTTAAAAGAGTAATCTTTAATAAAAAAGTTCAGTATTAAGAAGAATTCATAGCAGATTTTATTAGTAATCTCTAAAAATTAGTCAAAAACTTGTCTTGATGATGTAAAACTTGAATTCATAAGAAATAAAATTGTTATAGGAATTGCAGATGAGTCTTTGTCAGATTTATTACAGTCCAAAGAAGATCTGACTTCAGAGAAAACCTTACAGAAGTGAAGCAGAAATCTAGAAACAACACAGATCAATAAGAAAAGGAAATCAATAAAGTCCATTCAATTCTTAAGGTACAAATCTGTAAATGATACCCATGAGAAAGCATTAGTTGAGTAATACAGGCACTAGACACTAAAAGTTCTTCGTGGTCACGGACATCTCACAGGCACAGACAGTTCCAACCTATTCAAACTGAGTGTCTTACCAATCACACAATGGGTCACTTTCAGGTGCTGAATGAGGACTGAGTCTCAGAAAAGCAAGGACTCCAATTGTTATCCATACAAAGAAGTTAATGAAGTAGAACAGCCAGAATAGAAGAAAAATCTGAAGTTTTCCTACAGGAAATAGGTAATCCTGAGTTTACATTTTGCCAAACTGACATTTAAGTCAATAGTCATCAAAGAAATTTCAATTTAGATGTGGGGCCAATTATCAGATAGTGAATCATCATTGATAAAAGCAATCTATAGTTGGCAACAGTGCAACCACTTGGTCAAAGAGGTATAGCACTTAACATTAAAAGCTCGTCACAAGTAAAAAGACAACTTACAAGTATTCTTTAATACACAGGAAAGCAAATAGTAGAAAAACTATGCATACTTCACAATCAAGACTGTAATTTTCTTCAAAAGGCAAAATAAGTTAAGCTATTTAAAGTCAAAGAACAACTACTTAAGGAACAGACAGTTGAAAAACAATCAGTCAAAGGACAAGATTCATAAGATTTTATGGACATCCTTAGACTTATGGGAATCTCCTGTGATTATACATGTTGACAAGCAAAATTTTTACTTGACAAATGTCAATGAGATGGGAACTGCGTGACTTTATGGATTTGATGTAAATATTTTCCATTGTTATTAATACTGAAGAGACTTTAGATTGCAATAATCAGCAAGGATTGAGAGGAAACATAAACACTGAGATAGCCAATGGGCAGGAAAGCCCATGAGAGCTAACTGATGAAGCTATACCTGACGTAATTGGCAACACATCATAGCTTGGTGAACAAACTGTTATGACAGATTAAAATCTGATTTCTGATGCTGACGTGACTCAGAAGAGCAAAGATCTTCTTGACTTATCTTCCAGGAAGAATTGTCAGTAGCCGTGACAGGGATCATTCCAAGCAAGAAGCAGAATAGAGTAAGGAAAAATATCGATATCACCAATAATTCAATTTCTGAGGGTGAACAAGAATATCCAAATCAATTAACAAATTGAAGCATCTGCATAACTCAGCACAGATCAACCAGTGGATTGAGAAGAAAAATCTGCTGACACAGATTGAAGTGCTGCTTATAAATCCGTGGAAATTACCGGGACTGGGATGCCTAACAAATCAAGATATACAATTTCTTCTTTTCAGTGTCTCAATAGAGAAGATGTCCCCACAAAGGAAATCCAAAATGTTAAAGGTTGTCCTGTTTAAGCAACCTACAGACCTGAGATTGTCAGGAAGAGAACCACAGTGAGTGATTATTCATCCAGCTGGTTACCAGTCTTCAAAGTCCAAAGACAAGACATTCTGAGAGAATAGTGTAACTTCCGGATCATCTGAATTTGTGAAGTTAAGAGACCAGGGTGGGAGACGGAGTGGTGGTAAATATAATTATATACACAAATGTGTAATATTAATAATGGGATAAAATCTTGGGAGAGTGGGAGCAGTGGGGAAGGGTGATGCTATATGCGTGTGTAAGAGTTTGAAAAGGCCAATACTGAGAAGCTGCTTAAGTACCACCATCTATAGCGATGACAGATGCACTTGTTCACAGTTCTTGGAGGAGTATGACCTAACATCCAAGTCCTCCTCAGTCTCTGTAGAAATTCCTATTGTATCAATGTGACCTTAAGTACATGGTAATATGTAATACATTATTTATTGTTTATCATAACAGCTGCTTCTAGTTAGACCAGAAAATGGGTTTCCTCTGTGACAAACCTACACTGTATTGCCCCATACTTAAAGAAGGTCCAGATTCAGTTTAACTGCATAAAAAACAAAAAAAAACTTTTTAATTTAAAGCACTGCAACAATATGTATCCACTATTCAAAATGAAATGGGTTGACCCGTAACGTACTCACAGGTGAATGTTTGAATGCCTACATTAGCAGCACTGATTGGAGGAGATTAATATCCATGGAACCGTCACTTATACTAATACAATTTTGACATTTAACTGACATTTCAGCAGTCATAAACATATAGCTAAAAGTCAAATATTCTTTCTAACCACCTACTGTAAATAAGTGAAATTTGTACATTTTAATTTCTTATGTTTCATCGCTAATAAAAGGTAACTTCTTTTTGTTCCTTTATTGACAAGATTATACAGCAGCTTTTCAAATGAAGATTTTACATCATGACCAAAGATAAACTATCACTACTAAACATAATGGTATAGCTTCAATATAAATACCAAGATGAATTTATTTCAAGGCATGATTTTCAGATGCTGCGTAATCTTCTGTTCAATATTGCTGTCAGAATATTGTTTCAAGGTCGAATATGAGAAATTGATAGGAAAATTCAGAAAGCTGGATTTTCAATTGCCTGTAGGCTAGGAATGGGTGGGTGCACAAATCATAAATTGTATTCCCAGAGGATAGTTTGCAATTTTAAAAGTAGGGAGGGAATGAGAAACTCACTCCTTTTGTTTCTTGAGGAGCTTGTTAACGGTCTGTCCAGAATAGAATTGGATTTTAAATCCATTTTCTGAACAATGCTTTTATCTTCTAATCCTAGAAGTCTGAAATAATCACATTTTCAGATCTAAATGTTAGAGCTAACATTGATGGTATTTCTCAGATTGCACCATGCACTGCAGAACAATTTTTTTAGTACACTGTAATGCAGTATTAAGTCATATACATATATGCATGAGCACAGCTGTTAGGTTAGCTTGGGCTACAAGATGTTTGTTTTAATTTGTACTTTTTTAATAAATTTGCAGGTTAATGTGGTCAGAGCAAATGGTACACCTCCACTTGGTGGCTATGTCCATTTTACAGTATCTTTATGTCCCTAGCGTTTTCATAGTCTGCCTGTTCCTTTTGACAAGGCAGCAACAACCCTCAACATGGATGCTGCCTGCCTTTGCTGCAGATACCTCCTCACCTCCTGCCCGATCAAACCATTTAAATTACAAAAGCAATAAGATTATGAAATAAACAACAAGAATGTTATTTACTAAAACCTAACTTTATTACAAGAAACTAACATCTAAGCTTATGGTTTACTAACATGTTGACTTTGTTACACAACCTTTATTTTATGGAATATCTAAATGGAAGTAGGGCATAGTACAGAAAAATTGCCAAGGTCGAGGGAGACTGGAGAACCAGAAAAGCTGAGGGCAGAAAGTGGATTTAATCATTGCCAGCACTGTTTTTCTTTTGGAGTATTTGGTTAAAAATATCCCAGCAGCATGTGGCATAGATATGTAACTAGTTAAATCCAGACCAAGAATCTATGCAGTTAGTTCATCATTCCATTACCAAAGTTTCAATCTCCCAGCTTTCCAAAATTTATTTTCAGTAATTGTATATTAAAGCAATGCTAACTTCAATTTCCAACCTGTGCCAATGAGTGTTTACTTTGCTTCTCTTTCTGATGAATTTTCCACCATTTCTGATTTCCAGTGTCTGCAGTAATTCATTTA
This sequence comes from Chiloscyllium punctatum, assembly GCF_047496795.1. Lineage (NCBI taxonomy): Eukaryota > Metazoa > Chordata > Chondrichthyes > Orectolobiformes > Hemiscylliidae > Chiloscyllium > Chiloscyllium punctatum. The sequence continues at coordinate 41,813,671 of NC_092750.1, read as the reverse complement.
TGCATTATTGTTCAATCCACGACCACTGCTCTTCAAAATATGCTCATCTTGAGAATTTGCTTTTCCCCTGATGTCTATTTCTTTCATCTTAATTGCTTTCTGTGTCTCTTCTTGTATTTGATTAGGTATCTACAAAACGTTATTTTCAAGTACAGATCTTTTTCCACAGCAACTACCCTGCCTTGAACACATTATATCAGAATTGCAACTTACAGTTGAACCATCACTTTTGGACTGCAGGTGGTCCCAAGCTAAACTCACAGCTCTCAGTGCACCTTGAGATTCACATGCTACCCCCAGGTATGACATGCATCAAATGATGTTGACATCTAAGGGTAGAGTCATAGAGTCATAGAGATGCACAGCATGGAAACAGACCCTTCGGTCCAACCCATCCATGACGACCATACATCACAACCCAATCGAGTCCCACCTGCCAGCACCTGGCCCATATCCCTCCAAACCCTTCCTATTCATATACCCATCCAAATGCCTCTTAAATGTTGCAATTGTACCAGCCTCCACCACATCCTCTGGCAGCTCATTCCATACACATACCACCCTCTGCGTGAAAAAGTTGCCCCTTAGGTTTCTTTTATATCTTTCCCCTCTCACCCTAAACCTATGCCCTCTAGTTCTGGACTCCCCGACCCCAGGGAAAAGACTTTGTCTATTTATCCTATCTATGCCCCTCATAATTTTATAAACCTCTATAAGGTCACCCCTCAGCCTCTGATGCTCCAGAGAAAACAGCCCCAGCGTGTTCAGCCTCTCCCTGTAGCTCAGATCCTCCAATCCTGGCAACATCCTTGTAAATCTTTTCTGAACGCTTTCAAGTTTCACAACATCTTTCCAATAGGAAGGACACCAGAATTGCACGCAATATTCCAACAGTGGCTGAATAAAGGAAAGCATACCAAATGCCTTCTTCACTATCCTATCTACCTGCAACTCCACTTTCAAGGAGCTATGAACCTGCACTCCAAGGTCTCTTTGTTCAGCAACACTCCCTAGGACCTTACCATTAAGTGTATAAGTCCTGCTAAGATTTGCTTTCCCAAAATGCAGCACCTCGCATTTATCTGAATTAAACTAATAGTTTTGTCAGTTGAATTGTCAGTGCAACAGTAGTGGTCTCACTTTTTTGCACTCTTTATATGTGATCCCTCTCTGAATTTACTGCACTCCAATATCTCATAAGTCTAATGCTGACATTGTTATTAAAACTTGAAACAAATAGATATGTTTAAATAAGTTTACTCTGCACTTACTAAGCTGAGAAAGGTGGCTGGGTATTTGAATGAACCTTCAACTTACAGAAGCCAAATACCAACTCTTTGATATCCCTCTATCTCCTCCAAGCAAAACACCCATTATGATACTTCAACCATTATTCCCCAGACTGTTAGTGACATTATCTCCTTGATATCTTTCTGCCATAGCTTCTAACATCAGTTTCCAATCTTACAGAAGCCATATCCTTCCCAATTGGAAGTAAGGGAGGAAATTGTGAGACCCCTTACAGAAATATTTGCATCATCTATAACTACGGGTGAGGTGCCTAATGACTGGAGTTTGGCTAATGTTGTACCTTTGTTTAAGAAAGGTTGTAAGGAGAAAACAGGATCTATAGAACTCTGAGTCTGACTTCAGTTGTGGGTAAATTGTTGGAGGCGATTATAAATGATGGGGTTTATGGATATTTAGAGAGGCAAAAATTGATTAGGGATAGTCAGCATGGTTTTGTGCAAGCAAAAGCATATCTCGCAAATTTGATTACATTTTTGAGGAAGTTACCAAAAAGATTGATGAAGGCAGAGCAGTAGACGTTATTTATTTGGATTTTCGTACAGTCTTCAACGAGGTTTTGCATGGTAGACTAATTAATAAAGTTAGGTCACATGGGATTCAGTTTGAGCTTGCCAATTGGATACAGGAGACAGACAGGATTAGTGGAGGATTGTTTTTTACACTGAAGGGTTGTCACCAGCTGTGTTCCACAGAGATCGGTTCTGGGTTCTCTTTTGTTTGTCATCTGTATTAATGATTTTGATGAGAATATAGAAAGCATGGTTAGTAAGTTTGCGAATGACACCAAAGTTGGTGGCATAATAGACAGTGAAGAAGGCTTTCTAAGATTACAAAGGGATCTTGATCAAATGGGTCAATGGGCTGAAAAATGGCAGATGGAGTTCAAGCTAGATAAGTGCGAGATATTGCATTTTGGTACAACAAACAAGGGTAGGGCTTATACAATTAATGGTAGGGCCCTGGGTAGGTTTGTAGAACAGAGGGACCTAGGGGTTCAGGTACATAATACTTTGAAATTTGCATCACATGTAGACAGGGTGGTTAAAAAAGCATTTGGCATGCTTGCCTTCATTGCTCAGTCTTCTGACTATCGGAGTTGGGAAGCCATGTTGACGTTGTACAGGACTTTAATGAAGCCTCTTCTGGAATACTGTGTCTAGTTCTAGTTGCCAGGTGCAGGAAGTTTATTATAAAGCTGGAGAGGGTTCCGAAGAGGTTCATCAGGATGTTGCTGTGTAGGGAAGGTTGGAGTTATAAAGAAAGGCTGGATAGACTGGCATCATTTTTTCCACTGGAGCGTAGGAAATTGAGAGGCAACCTTATAGAAGTTTACAAACTAATGAAGGGTATAGATAGAGTTAATGGTAATTGTCTTTTCCCGAGGATGGAGGAGTTTCAGGACTGGGGCACATTTTTAAGGTGAGAGCAGAGAGATTTGAAAAATACATGAGAGGAAAATTTTTTACACAGGGGGTAGTTTGCTGTGGAATCAACTTCTTGAGGAAGTGTTGGATGTGGGTACAATTACAACATTTAAAAGTCATGATTTGGAGATGGCAGTGTTTGACTGGGGTGTACAAAATTAAAAATCACACAACACCAGGTTATAGTCCAACAGGTTTAATTGGAAGCACACTAACTTTACAATATCTTAATGTTTAAAAGAAATTTGAATAAGTACATGAATAGAAAAGGTTTGGAGGGATATGGGCTAGGGGCAGGCAGGTGGGACTACTTTAGTTTGGGATTATGTTCAGCATGGACTGTTTGGACTGAAAGGTCTGTTTCCATGCTGTATGACTCTATGAATCTCGAAGAGGGAATGTTCATGGTGTAGAATTCCTCACTTGTATTTTTTCCCCAGTTTCCATCATGACGTGGTCTACATTTAGAGCAGAAGAAGAATCAGTGGACACTAACTGTTCATCTCACATCAATAAACTTAGCAAGTGAAGAGAGTCATCATTATCTAAAATTGAATCCTTAGAGAAGATCCTTTGCAGGTTAAATTAGCCAGCACAGCGAAATCTCAAATAGCTCATTAACCAGGATTTGTTCTATCGTTTAATGCTTAATGTCTCTTTTTTTACATTTCCTATTAAGCAAAAGACATCAAAAACAGAAATGAATTATTAAAGAAAAGATACGGTGCAAGTAGATATCTTCACTAATTAATCTGCATTGGCTAAGATCTTTTCAAAGTAAAGCTGCAGGTCCAATCCTTATTTTCTTTTTAAATCAGCAAGTAATTTATGAATCATGATAGTTCAATCATTTTTAGATACATTCTAATAAAATGGTGGTATTTTGCAAAGCTAACATTTTAAAAAGGTTACAATACCAATAATACTGAGTACTGAGAACATATAATCATTACCAACCTTCAAATGCTCATTATCACTCTCATTTGGATGGACAAAGAGTTGTAATCTGAAAATTTCAATCTAGTTCTTTTCTGACAGCCATCTCTGGACTTAATGGAGTAGTCTACAGATACTACCCAAACAGCAGAGTCGTGACTTAGACTGGTGCATGATAAACCTTACCAATAGACAGATAAGCTTAAATAAAGGTTACTCTGTACTCATAAACTTCACCAGAAGGGCAAAAGGTTATTTCAGTATAGCAACAGCAAATAAACAAAAGTATGTCAGCTCATCAACAGTCAATCTACTGTATGCCACTCATGCTACTACAAATCATCAACCTGGAGTCATCAATAGCTCAAGCTAATCAGCTATAAAGTTTTATCATCCTCAGTCTTTTTCAATACTATTCTAAATTTCATGATTTGGAGATGCCGGTGTTGGACTGGGATGTACAAAGTTAAAAATCATACAACACCAGGTTATAGTCCAACAGGTTTAATTGGAAGCACACTAGCTTTCGGAGCGACGCTCCTTCATCAGGTGATGAAGGAGCGTCGCTCCGAAAGCTAGTGTGCTTCCAATTAAACCTGTTGGACTATAACCTGGTGTTGTGTGATTTTTAACATTCTAAATTTCAACCTGCAATGCAATCTCAGAATTCAATTTGCCTAATTCTCCAGGTAAGCTCTCGTGTTGCTTGCATCCACTTTCATAGCACCATGTTAATTCAAAGCAGAGGCTCCAATGTGATTACAATCATTTTCAGTTTCAACAGGGAGCTACACTTAACAAGAAAGCCCTGTTCATCACCCTGTCAATACTGTGACAGAGAGGATAGTATTTTGGTAACAGCAAGTGACCTGAAATACCACCATTATTCAAGCCTATCTTGTAGTAATGGGTGGGGAGTTGGAGGCCAGTGTGGATTCAAGCATTTTGAATGGATGCTGGGAGAGGGGTAAGGTCAAAGATCTAAAAAATGGCAGGAGCAAGTTCAGAGGTCAGAAGAAATATTGAGAGCAAAAGTATGTCTGATCACAAGGGAGCTGTGATGGGGTGGGTCTGTTTAAGCGGGAAAGCTGTTCAGCAGTTAAGTTGAAAGACAGTCAGTGATCTGTCTCAGCTCATTGTCAGGTTTCACCAGGCCTGGGAAATACAGATGGCGAAAGAAGAAACTACAACTGCATTTACCTGTAATAATAAGTCTTAATGTGCATCCAGATTTATTAAGCTCAAATATATATGCCAGTTTCAGAAATCCTTTCCCTTAAATTGAGCTTCAATTGAATCTGTGCACATGATACAGAGGATATTAATATCAATACAATGTATATTACTTTCTTATTTGTAGCTCATAATCATTTTTGGAAATTCAGTGTCGCTCAATAATTACTTGATGCACATTTGAGATCCACACACAATATCATTCATCACCATGTGCATTCTCTGAACATCTCTCTTCAGCAGGCTAATTTACTCTGTGTAAAAGTTGCCCCTGTCTCACAGTTCCATTTATCTATTGTTTCGTCCTGTATTCTGTAACAATTATTTTAGTTGTTTTCAGATGTAAAATATCATAACTTTCAACACCATCCTGCTATCTATATTTTCTCCTCTGACTTTCGAATGATTATTCCTCAGAAAAGGTTCAGTATCATCTGCTTATGCCGAGCTCAGTGAATTTTGAAACAAAAACAGAAATTGCTGAAAAAACTCAGGAGGTCTGGCAACATCTGTGGAGAGAAATCAGAATTAACATTTCAGGTCAGCCCATTGAGCAGCAACATACTCATCACACATTTCTGCAAATAACCTTTCACAATGCAATCTTTTAAAAAAAGGTTTCCCAACTGGTATCTTGCATGATAGCAATTTTGTTCCCGTCACAACACATCCTTTCTTCAATTTAAGCATCTCATACTGCACTGATATTCAGCTCACCCAATGATTTTACACCAAAAGTGCGTAAGGTTCAACAAAGTTGAAACAGGGTGGCTCAGTGGTTAGCATTGCAGCATGACAGTGCCAGGAACCTGGGTTTGATTCCAGCCTTTGGTCACTGTTTGTGTGAAGTTTACATGTGCTCCCTGTGTCTGCAAGAGTTCCCTTTGGGTGCTCTGGTTTCTTTCCACAGTCCAAAGGTGTGCAGATTAGATGATAGACCATGCTAAATTGCCCACAGTGTACAGGGATGTGTAGGATAGGTGAATTAGCCATGGGAAATGGGGGGATGGGTCTGGGTGGGTTGCTCTTTGGAGGCCTGTTTCCACACTGTAAGGATTCTATGAATTTCTACCTCATTATCTACTCTTTTGACCCTTGTCTCTGATCTACCTCACTGTTTGTTCAACATTCAATACTGAATGAGCAGAATTTTTTTTTCAGTTTTTCTCATTTTATGTGGGAAGATTGTGTCAACTATTATTTTCAATTTTGCAGCTGGTTTTATAGCTGGATTAAGCTCTTCCTGCCACTGATATTCCCCATTTATTGCAGGCTGGAATCATAGCATATTAGACCTTCAAACTCTCCTAATCTTACCACCTGCCATAGGTATCATTGTCTTCAGTCCTGCACTAAACCTCATTCCCTAACCACTAACTCCAACACTTCTTCTGTCAACTGCCTAAGGTTGAGCCACACAATTCATAAACTCAGTTTTCTTTTTGTCCCTGAAGTTGTACACCGATCAATTGTACATCCAAGCCATCAAGACTGTCTACATGCATCTCCATAATATCACCCATTTTGATCCCTGCCTCAGTTCATCTGCTGCTAAAACTCTCATCCATGTCTTTGTTACCTTTATGCTTGACTATACATTCTCTGAACATTGCCTTTTTTAAAATCACCTTTCAAAAACTTAAGCTGGTACATTAACTTAAAATTTGACGCCCATATCCAAACTCACATCATGTCCCATTCATCCATTACCTGAATGCTTGCTGACTTATATTGTCCCTCATTCTAGCAATGCTCCAATTTTAAAACTCTCATGTTATTTCCAAATCACTCCAGCTTTACAATCTTCCAAGATCACAACCTTTCAACCATTCTAGTCTCTTGTGCATTCCTGATTTTAATTCTTTCATAACTAATTCTGTATTTTCAGCTCCCTACACCTTAAGTTCCATAATTTCTTCCCTGAGCTTCTGCTCTCTCTCACCTCCTTTAAGACCCTGCACAGTACTAATTCTTCTAACCTAATACATCTTTGCATGGTGCAAATCTTATCTCAAACACTGCTGTGAAGTGCCTTGAGATGTACTATAGTAATGCAAGTGTTTCTTGTTATAAAATATATTCATTTGGATAGGTTATTGTTGTTATTAAAAGGGATACAAGTTGTTGAAAAATAGTACAACTTTTCCCATCAGTGCAAATGGAATGTTGTTAAAATGAATGTGTGTTTTCAAGGGCAGATTGAGAGGAAGCCTTGGGATGTCAAGTCCTCATTATATGCCTGAGCTACTAAATTATTGTTTCTAGTGAAATGGACTGCTCAGAATTAGACAGAAAGATAATATCAGAGTGTGGGACCTTGAAGATTCTGTCTTATGCTCTTACTCTCCAAGGCTGAAGTCCAGGATTGAAATGATATATTTTCCAAGTCAGTACTGAACAGTGTTCGAATACTTATCTCACTCAGGAGGAATTCATACATTATAAATGCTGAGAAACTTGTTATATTTAATGAATGGACAACATTGGCATTAAAATTTTATAAGGAATGTGTACAAGTTAGAGGTCACCATCATAAGAATTAATCAAATGTTTTTAGAATTTTAATTACTTCATTATCAATTTTAACAATATTTGAAGTTTAGAGAAACACTGAAGGATTAATAGGATTTTGTATTTTTAAATTATACGGAAATAATATGACAGCACAAAATTATAAATTTCACATAACCCATCAATTTTCTGACTGAATTTACAAGTAGAAGTATCAAGCAATTTACATATATTTTCAACTATCAATTTATCTTACTAACTTAGATCTATGTAATCATGAAATTATAGTTTTTACATGAGATATTTACATAAAAAAACTATACCTAATCTTTTTCTTGAAACACAAGTAGTAAATGCTAAACACAAAGTAGTTAACTTACCTTACTCTTAAAACAATAGGGGAGAAATCAGAATCACACATTGAATAGTTATGTTCAATGTTGTATTTGGTAGGGTGTGAAAGAAGACATCATTGCAATAGACAGCAGTAACACACCATACAAGATGAACTGTATCAATATCCCTACAGTGCAGCACCTATTAACACTACACCTATTCTCCATTGCTATTCACTAATATTCTCTTTGTCATGAGTACCCAGGATACCTTACCCATCCCAAATTTCCTTGGAGAAGGTTATGGTGAGCTGCCTTCTTGAAACTCGGTGAACCTTGAGATGTAAAGCACACCCATTGTGCTGTTTGTAAGTGAGTTGCAAGATTTTGACCCGATGACTATGAGAGAGGGGATCGGATTGATAATGGGATGTAGACAATGTTACATTGGTTTCACCTTTGACTTAGAAGACTTCATGCATTTAGAGATGCATGAGCCAGATAAGACAAATGCTTTTTTTTTCATAGCTTGTACTTCATGGATCACATTGCTTGCTTGAAGCCAGAAACCATAGATTGAGAAGTGGCTCATTAAACAGGAAAGATCAGGATATTCACTTCACTTTCTACCTGCCATAGATGTATTGGAAGGATTTGCAAGTTGATAACTAACCTTTTTGCATCTTCCATGACTAGCAAGTTCCTTCCAGATCATCACCATACATGGCATCATATTCCAAGAAGCAAGAACAAAATAAAAATGCAAATTATGTCTGGCTTGGCTCATTTCCAACATTTCCATCTCTATCCTAGATGACTCCAATTGATTCAAGTTGCCTGCTTGGAATGTCTTTTTCAGTACTCGAGTTAAGATTGCAACATCCTGAATGCCATCACACTGGCTTAATCTGATTTGATGGGAAGCTCAGATATTGCACATTGCACAGTTTTCTGGGTTCCCCATGTAAGTCTACCTGGATGTTATATATAGGGTATAACTTGTCCAATTACCATTTTGACTTCTCATTCTGTGAAGACGAGACATATATATTTTATATGTTAGTTTTCTGTTTCATTTATGTTTAGAACTATGGATCATTTGGGACTATTATTGTAATCAGATTAAGTGACTATTCAGCTGCTATTTGCTGATGTAAAATTATTCTTTAAAATGGATTGACAGCTTCCTTGATATTTCAGAGTTACTGTGTTTCAGAGATTCTATGTTATATACATCTCCAAATTAAGCAGTTATTATTAAGCACTGCACTTTGAGTCATGAACTTATTTAAAGAGAGTTAGTTCTTTATATCAAGATTCATGAAAATGATTGTTGTGTAAGATAAACTGATCCTGGAGATGAAACTGTCAAACATGTTAGAAGAGAATTTCCTGACAGCAGGAATATTACTGGTGAGAAAGGAGAGTGAAAAGTCCTTTGATTGCAATCCCACTCAGAATGAAGACTTTTAATTTTCCAACCAACATTTAATGTCAGTTTATCAATCAACTAATTCCCCAATCAAGCACTCCTTGAGTGCAGCTGTGCTCTCAGACTGTGCTTGCTCAAGAAATCCTGTCACACAGCCACTGGATTGTGGCTATTAATTTAAATGTATAGAAAATCAAGTTCTGCAGGCCCACAGAATGTGAAAGAGCTTAATTATGCATACAGAATTGTGCAAAAAAAAAGACATTTATATGCATGCCTAATGTTTCTGAGATTCTGGCAGACGTCTGCCCAACATTCATCCTGCTCGAAGTGCAAATTAAAGGCAGCCAATAGTTCCATACATGCAGAAGAGAGTTCTGAAGATCATTTACATTAATAATGTGGCTTGCTATTAGATCATTAAATGACAGACTCAGGAATATACATGGCAATCTTGAAAGTTCAGAAAATCTAAAATCTAGAAAAAATTCATGTTTGGATGCAAACTATTTTGGGCTGTTCTTTAGAGTTTTATTTTGCAGTTCCCTTTTTTGCATAATATAATTGGAATTGTGAAAATCTAATTGGTGAGATTTGAGAGTTCTATCTGCATTCTCAATAACTTGATTTTACATTTATTTTTAAATATTTTAAGAAATTGATTTCTTAACCATGAGCCTTCAACTACTCTGATCCTATAGTGATATTTATACTTGTATTCCTGCCTGCACCAAAACCCTGAACAACTTTGTATATGTCAACAATCTCAATGAGTACAGGAGGATCATAGAAATATGGGATGCAACATAAGGTTTCTCCAATATGTTGTGCCCTTTTAAGTTTGTGAGCTATTGGCTATGATAGATTGAGGGATGTTACTTAAAGGGATACAGTGAGAAGACAATGGCAAACGTCTAAACAGCACTTAAGTGAAGGTCAACAATTGTTTATTCCTGTCTGGCACAAAAGTAAATCTGGAAAGTTTGGCCAAACCAAAGCTTATAAGGAAAATTAGAGATAGTATCAGATCTAAGGAAGAGGCATACAAGTTGCCTAGAAAAAACAACAGACATAAGGAGTGGGAGCAGTTTAGAATTCACCAAAGTAGGACAAAGGCATTGATTAAGAAAAGGGAATGTAGAATATGAACGTAAGCTTGCAGGGAATGTATATGCTGACTAGAAAAGTTTGCTAAAGATATGTGAAGAGCAAAAATTTGGTGAAGACAAATGTAGGTCCATTACAGTCAGAAGCAGGGGAATTTATTTTGGTAAACAAAGAACTAACCAACTAAATATATACTTTGTTTCTGTTTTCACGAAGGAAGACATAAATACCATACCAGAAATGTTGGGTAACAGAGCATTTTGTGAGAGGGAGGAACTTAAGGTAACTAGTATTGTAGGGAAATATTGTTGGGGAAAATAATGGGATTCAAGGCAGATATATCCCAGTGGCCTGATAATCTATATCACAGTGTACTTAAGGAAGTGTCCCTAAAAATAGAGGATGCATTGATGATCATCGTCCAAGATTCTATTGACTCTGGAACAGCTCCTACAGATTAGAAGGTGACTGATATAACCCCTCTATTTAAAAAGGGAAGCAAGAAGAGAACTGGGAATTATCGACAGGGTGGGGGGAGGTAGGACGTGAGAATCATTTTTAAAAAATTAATAGCTGAGCATCTGTAAAACAGAGGCAGGATTGGATAGAGTTAGCATGGATTTACAAAAAGGGACAACATGATTAACAAATTAACTGTAATTCTTTGAGGGTGTATCTCACAGAGTTGGTGAGGGGAGACAGTGAATGTCGTCTATTTGGACTTTCAGAAGGCTTTCGACAAAGTCCCACATAAGACATTAGCCTGTAAAATTAAAGCACATGGGATTGGAAGTAGTGTACTCACATGGATACAAAACTGGGTGGAAGGTCAGAAACAAGGAATAGCAATAAATGGGTTTTTGAACCACAGGCAATCACTAGTAGGGTACTGCAGGGATCAGTGCTTGGACCCCAGCTATTCACTGTATACATCAATGATTTAGATGAGGAAACTTTGATAAAACAAAACTGGATGAGAGGCTGAGCTTTGAGGAGGATGCAGAGATGCTTCACTGTGGTTTAGACAGCGTTCCACATAATCTTCGCCTACTATGCAATGCACAATTGAATGTAATTAAAGATGAAGAATTGGCAGAGTAGGTGCAGTCTTCTGATAAGGACATTGAAAAAAGAGGATATCACCTACTGACCACTACAGCACAGGAGCATCTGACGTGACAAGACAGGAATTAACTGACGCCTGCTTCCAGCAGTTGAGAGCTGGATGCAGTGATCATTCATTGGCTGTAAACTTGTGGTGTTCGAAAGGCAAACTGCCCATTCCTGTTTTAAGCTTCTGTTTGATTTTTGTTTGCTTTTGCTATCTAAAAGTGAATAGTTTGATGCATTCGAAGACTTTCAATTTTACAATAGTCCCACATTAAACAATGAGAAGATTTAAGCTAAACTAAGCATTAGATCAACAGTAGCACTAACCAGGACAGAGTTGTAAAACAGGATGTGGCTAAGGATCAGTGCGGTACTTGATTACTTGCAACCAAGTGTGCCCTGAGCACTGTTGGTTTGTGGTCGCTATCACACTACATGCATGGTGAAGGGCAACTCCAGATTGAATGCACTGTTAGACTTTAAAGATGTCACCTGGGACAGGGATCTCAGGATACCGCAGCAGTGGCAACATCTTCTGTCTTAGAGACTAGAACAAGTGGGGTGCCCTTGGCATAATTAATGAGGCAGGCTTGGGACAATAGCGTAATAAAACATACTAAGTCTCACAGAAAGAAATCCTCTATGAATCTAGTGAAAAAATGGCACTTAGCCAATTTCCAGTAAGATTCAGACCCTGGTCTCAGCAATGGTGACTATGAAGTCAATTTTTGTAACACCTGATTCATTATTTACCGGGTCTGATCTATACATGAGTCCTGATCCTGAGAAAGCTTCTTGATGCTTAGCTGCCCTCTGAAATGTACACAAAGCCACTCAGTTCAAGAGGAATGAGAGATGAGTGATACATGCTGACTTTGCAGATACAATCATGTTCATTTCAGAATAAAGATTTTAAAAAATCAGTTTTCCTCCCTCCTGCTAACTTTCAAATCCCTTTTTCTAATTCAGCATTGAAAATATTCAATGACTAAGCCAATACGACATGCAGTCGTGGAGAATTCCAAACATTAAGAAGCCTGAGAGAAGAAATTCCTCTTCATCTCAGTTTTCAAGGGGAGACTTCTCACTTTGGAGCTGCACCTCGCTAATTCGAGATTGCCCACCAGTGAAACATTCCCTCACCACCTATCTGTCAAGCTTCATCAGAATCTTACATACTTCAGTGTTCTAAATGTCAATGAGTACAGGACCAACCTGCTCAACTTCTCAAAATAACACCTTAAGTCTGCTGAACCTCCTTGAACTACCTCTAATGCAGGTATATCCCTCCTTAAATAACAACACCAAAGTTGTATGCAGTACTGCAAGCACAGTCTCACCAATACTCTGTATAGATGCAGCAAGGTTTCCCTACTTTTATATTCCACCTCCTTCATAATTTCTTGATGTACCTGCAATCTAAGCTGTTGTAACTCTTGTATTCTCACATCCCTCTGTACCACAGCATTTTGCAGTTCTTTCCATTTAAATAAAAGTCTACTTTTCTATTCTTCCTATGAAAGTTGCTTATCTCCCCTTTACTTCACATTATAATCCATCTACCAAAGTATTGCGCATATACTTAGCCTGTCTACATCCCTTTGTAGACACTTTATGCCTTCTCTACAATTTGTTTTCCTAGAAATGTTTATATTGCCAGGAGATACGGCCGCTATACATTCAATCCTTTCAACCAAGTTATTTGTACTGTTTTTAAATAATTGAGACATTATTACTGATCCTTGTGGTACTCAACTCATTAGCTTGCCAACCCAAAACTGACCATTTATCCCAACTCTCTAGCTCTGCTCTATAGCCAATCCTCCACCCATGCATGCTAGCAATATAGACCCCAATATCAGGAACTCTTCTCTTGTGTGTAACCCTTCTACATAGCATCTTGTCAAATGATGCTTAGAAATCTAAATACACTGCCACCACTGGTTCCTTCCATTTATTCTGCTTGTTACATAAACAAGGAATTCTAAAAAAAATGTCAAAAATAATTCCCTTTAGTAAAACTTTCATGACTCAATTTGATTGCATTATGATCTTCTAAATACCTTGCTCTTCCTCCCTTAATAATGTATTCCAGCATTTTCCCAATGAGGCTTGTTCTCCTAACTGGCTGATATTTTGTTTTTGGTTTCCTTCATTCTTTAACAGAGATGTTACATGTTCAAATTTTCAGTTGTTGCGAACTTTCCACAATCTAGGAAATTATCAAAAAATTACAACCAAAGATATCCACTATCTCTGCAGTCATTTCTTTTCAGGTCCAAGGATGCAAAACACCATATCCAAGACATCTTGTCAGTCTTTAGTTTCATTTATGGTCCAAGTATTCTTTCCCAAGTATACCTGACTGTTTTTAAGTTTTTCACTCCCTATTCTGTCATTGTTATCAGGATTTACTTTGTGTCTTCTGCTGAGAAGACCAACACAACCTACTTGTTCAAAGCCTCTGACATTTCTTTGATTCCTGTTTTAATTCCCAGTCTTAACTTGTAAAGGGCCAATGCTCCCTGACTGATTGTATGCTTTGGGGGGCCCTTACTATTAGTTTTTATTTTGTAGCCTACCACTAACTTTTGTAGCATGATATGCCTTTTCTAAACTTTCTTAGCTAGATTGGTTTGGTGCACTCTTCTATTCGCTTGTTTCTTTCTCAGTGGAATTTGATGAGAGTCATGAAATATTCCTCAGTGTTGGTCACTGCTTATCTATCATTTTGCTTTCTAACTATTCTCCCAGTCTACTTTGTCCAACTCTGTCTTCACACCTTCATTATCACATTTATTACACATTAGCAAATCTAAATTAGCATGCTCATGTTTGCTTTCACAATTAACTTTTCTAAGGATATATCCCAAATACACTATGAACTCATTCTCCAGGCTATATTTGCCAATCAACTTATGGAATGCACAGAGGAGATAGTTTTTAATCTGACATCTCCTTTAAACTTTCCCCCTTTTACCCTTAAACCTATGTCCCCTTGTAATTGATATTTCTACCCTGAGGAAAAAATTCAGACTAAGTCTGTCAAAATTTTGTAAACCTCTATCAAGTCACTCCTCAGCCTCCACCGTTAAAAAGAAAACAAACTAAATTTGTCTAATTTCTCCTCCTAGGTAATATCCTCCAAACTGGGCAACATCCTGGTGAACCTACTCTGTACCCACTCCAAAGCCTTCACACCGCCATGATAGTGTGGCAACCAGAATTCTATGTGATTGTATGTATTTTTCCTGTTCAAGCAGCTTAAATTGAGAGTTTGAACTAAAGTGGAGGCAAGAAAACGTATCTCACCGAAGAAATCAGTTGAAATGCTGAATATAAGCTAAAATAGTTAAAACTCGTGTTAAAATAAGGACTTTATCAATAATGAGTTGATGTTTTGACATAGCCAAGCTCAGGGGACTCAGAGTGAATTGCACACACAAAAAACTACAAAAGGACTAAAACCAGGAGAGCTTTGATCCAAGGTGACTATTGTCAAACATGTCAGACATACTATGCTAAATGTGGGTTTGTGACCTGAGAACACTTGTCTAAGATTTGAAAGGACCTTGAGGCATCTAAGCAGAAGCCTCAAGAAATGTCATTCTTTATACAATTGTTGATACAGTACTCAGGTCAAGCAGTTAATCTTTTATATTTTGTTATGTATCTGACTTCGAAGTGTTAGTTCAATGGGCTGAAAAGGAAAGTGGAATGAAGAATATAAGTAGTTGTGTTTATATTACAGTACTGTATTTTCATTAATGTTAAAATAATAGGCATTTTAACATAACATTGTATTTAAATTTCATGGTCTTTGCTTTTTGTGTAGTGAAATTCTTTTGGTTAAAAAATGAATCATGTGGCTTCAAGCTTTAATAACTACTTGAATTTTTTTCAAAAATGATAAAAACACTTGCCAAAATGAATCGAAAGCTTGAAGTGATAATAGTAACTGAAATTGCTATTGGAGCAATCCAGCTTCACGTATGTCTAGAAAACAATAATTAAATTAAATCTTCAATCACTGGTTGAATTTCCTTGGAAATCATCTAATCCTAAAGGGCTGTCCTTGCTCTGATGATACTCACCAACTTAACATTCAATACACTATTAGAACAATAGTATTTGTTGCCAAATTTGATTTAATTTGAAATAGTGGCTGCTGGAAATCTAAAATTAAAAAAAGAATACGCTGGAACAATTTAGATCTGCTTGACCTGTTTACTGAATTTGATTTTGTCTCAATTATGTTCTAGTTAGCTTTTAAGTACAATATTGTAAATCAAACATTAAAAAGTCCAGAGACTGGTAGAATAGTATGTTTAAACGTAAATTATTTTTACTGTTAAAATCCATTTCTCTAGGTCAATTAAGTCCCATTGGTAATGCTCTGGCATCTAAGGCTGAACATTGTCATTTTAAATCCCACATCTGAGACTTAAGTACAAAATTGAAGTTACCTGTTAATAGAGGGCTATGGAGTCTTGCACTGTCAAAACTCCAGGGGACTAAACTTCATTATTCTTGCACTCACTATCAGGGACAATGATATGATTTTAACCGTGCTGCCAAAGTAATCACAGGACAACTCTGCACTGCATGCTAATTTGTATGATTGATATGCATAGCCAGCATTAAAAATCCCGTTAGATGGTTGCACAGTTTAGCAGAGGTCAAAGTATGTGAATGCTTTCATCATACTCTACCGAGGAGCATAAGAATAGGATTAGACAATTCAGTCCATCCAGCCATTCAATATAATTATGGGACATCAAACAAGCTCCCATACAACTGCAGAAGGACTTCACTACTCCTGTGCTCAAACACGTCAGATTGTAATTACAGGTTACTTGCAGTGCTTAATGTTAGCCTGTGCTATTTAAAGAGATAGTGAAATTTGACTTAAGCACGTGCTGGAGCTGGTTATGAAAGAAATATTAACAGGAAGATATGTAAATTAAGCAGAAAATGGAAAGTTAGCATACTCCAGGTTTGCAATAGTGCTCTGATCAACTTAGAGATGCAGCCTGGGTCCTCTATTCATAAGGGTTCAACAAACTATGGAAATACAATGGAACCAGATCACTGTCATGCTTCATTGTCATGCCAGCTACTCAACCATTAGAAATACATCACCAAAACAGACTGCATCACACTATGACACTAATTCCCTGGGGATTTCTGTTGACCCGAAATATGACAAGACTAGACAGGGTTTATAAGAACAGATCCCAGATTGGGAGTTCACTAGCAAGTAATTCAATTCCTGACTTCCCAATTCCTATCCACTATATACTATATATTAGGCACAAAGCATGACTGTGATACAATATTATCCAGTTGTCAGGATAGTGTGGGTCCAAAACATTCAACAAGATCAACATCATTCCATTCACCCCCCTAAATATTCACTCCTCCCACCACCGCTGTACAGCAGCAAGTGTACACAACAAATTAGATGCACCACAGCAGTGTAGCAACTCAACAAACCTTGTTTGACAGTACCTTCCAAACTTATAATTTCCACAACCTAGAAGGACAAGGACAATAGGTGCATGGAACAACACCACCTGGATGTTTCCTTCAAGCTACATAGTACCTTGTTTTAGAATTATATCTCAGTCCCCTTACTGTCACTGAGTGAAAATCATGGAACTGTCCTCCTAGAAGCACTGTGGTTGCTGCAGGGTGAGAAAAAGCCTCATCACACTGCCTCTTGAGGGCAATTCAGGATGTGAAATAAAGACTGGCCATCCTAGTGCCACCAACATCCCAGAAAATAATTTTTAAAAATACTTCCTTTCTCTGACAGGACAAGTTGGTACGTAACCTGAGGCAGCAGGAGCTAAATGATTGAGGATGGGAAAGGCTGCATGTCCTTATCTTGATGGATGAAATAGTGGTCTCTATCGTTCCATCAGGGCTACCACTGAAAGCCACAATCTCCAGAGGAGCTGAAGATAATAGTATGTTCAAACCTAATAAACCTTCTCATATCTCTCCTCCCTGTTATCCAACACTCTATTGTGATTTATAGGTTGCAGATGGTACACCATGTACATCCAATAAATGCACTGTTGTAGTGATTTGCTTTTGAGTTCTGAATAAACAGAATACTTTATAGAAAAATGAATCTGAACCATATTCATTCCCAGTTCTAGCCAGGTACTACACAATGAGTTATGTGGCCTGATTGCTTCCCTCATGTTTTGCTGGAGTAGCTGCCTTAGGACACTAACAGGAAACCCAGTAGAGGCAGCATTTGGAGAGAGGAATGTCTGTGATGGAGACTGGATCTGGGGTGGGGCGAGATGCAGGGAGGACCAGTCTGCAACACCACCGGTTCACTGTAAACATTCACCTCCTGTGGGAAAATGTGACTTACTGAGAAGCCACAGCTTTATTGTTTTGGTTTAAATTGCTTGGATTATCCTCAAAAGCTGTCTTCAGTTTCACCTTCACTTCCAAACAATGCTTGACAACAATGTTTCCTATCCCTCTGTGGCTGCTTTCCAGTGACCTTACCATACTACAGGTGCACAATCGGATTGGGCTGATTTCAGATTTGCTGTTGTCATATTTTGAAAGGACCAAAGAAAGTAGATGTTAATTGTATTTGGGTCCAAAAGGTTTAATATTGAGAACTGCCATAAGCACCGCCCACTATTATGATGTCATATGGACTTGTGAGTAGAACAGCCTTCCCAATGAAAGAATTCTAAAACTCTTTCTGGCCACTTATAAAACCACGCGAGGGTGTTTGGATGCATTAGCTAAAATCATAGACAAGAACTGTGAAGTTCGAACTGTGAATTTCTATTAAACAAACAGAAACAGAAATAAAACTTGCTGCAGAAACGCAGGAGGTCTGGCAGCATCTCTAGCGAGACATGAGAGTTAATACTTTTAGGTATAATCGCCCATCTTCAGAAAAATCTGAAGATGCTGCTAAAACTGCTGAGTTTCTCCAGCAATTTCTATTTTTTTTCGGTTCAGATCTCCAGCATCTTCTGCTCTTTAATTTTAGGTGTAGTTTTGTTATTGAGAGTTATTATATACTTCTGTTTTATGCTTCTTTGAAATAAAGCTGAAATTCAGCATTATTACTTTTCTCACATTTCAATCACTGCTTGGATAATTGAAACATAAAAGATAGCATGGAAAATCTATGTGAGAACTGGAAAATAATTAATTCACATGTCCAATGTATGAATTTGGAAAAAATGTTTGTAAAATGTCCTCAAAGTGCAATAAGCATTTTTGATTCAATCCTGGAAAACAAAAACCTCGGAACAAGAAATTTATCAACTCCAGATCCATGGAAAGTTAGATTAGCAGCTCGTCCTTCATCAGTGATTCCACAAGGCCTTCAATGGGGCAGAAAATCTGTCGATCCAAAAAGGCTACTTTTATAGGAAGGAAAAGTTACCGATGGCAGGGACTCAATGCCGGACTTTCAACATTTTTAATGTCTCATTGGCTGATCATTTGCAGCCTTCACATCAGATTAAACCCAGGAGTGGAACACAGTGTAGATAAGGTGAGTTCAGCCCACTGATTGGACAACTAGCAAGAAACCCAGCACCAATCTACAGGAGAAGCCGGTCGCTCCTTAAGTGCTCTCAGGCATTTAGATATGCAGCATCAGGTCCCCCAGTGAACTAAGCACCCAGTAGGGGTGTAACACTATCCATAGAACTGTCAGAGTGGCCAAGATTGGCAGCATCACTCGGTTTGGTGATTTCTGCTGATAGCTCAGTGAGACCTTGACCAACCATCATTGCTGTATTCATGGAGACAGGCGAGTGTGTAGGAGCTGAATGTCATAGGAAGTTATTACCGACAAAGGCAGGGAAGAATGGAGGCTGGCTCTCAGTGGGCACAGCCTTTTCATCCCAGGTTACTTAATTGGGCACTGAGAGCTTCTGAAAGAGGAAGACCACTGGCAAACCTTCCAGAGGCATAGAGGCCTGTACTGGAAAATTCCTAAACCATCGGATGGTCTTTAATTAGATCAGTGATGAAGCTTCTCAGCCAACAGCAGTTTTGTCATATCTGCAAAATTCTGACATCAAATAAATGGAAGTCAGTTTTCGCATCAGCAGGAAGCGTCTGCATGGATTCCCCCATAATTAGGTGGACCTTTATGGCACCAAATCTGCTCTGACAGACTCCATTAAATCCCAGCCCAAGAGTGCGTATCTCATTATGTGTTGCAGCTTGGCCATATGAAGGGACCTTGCAATTTCACAAAGAGGGCAGTCTGTGTTACATTTGCAGGCTCCTGTGAGCAGACAGCACAGATGCACCATAGATTCAGTGAAGTGAATATTCCAAGCAGGTACCATTATGCGATGAACACATGTCACCGCTTATTATGTTGTGTGAGCTATCTGATAGATTTGCTACCACTAACCTGTTTTGTGATTGGAATCTACAGGCCCTGCTTGGTGTAGTGTGATCTAGGGGAACTTAATTGTCCAAAAAAAGGGCTCTTGCTTAATAGTTTCTTATTAGATCAACAATCTAATTACATTGATGTGATAGGCATTGTTTCAGAGGCTAAGGAAGACTCAGATATAAGATCTTACTTCTTCAACTGATTTCTGACCAAGTCTACATGACATCATCAATTTGAGTGGTGCTGAAAGCATTCCAGCATTAACCCTTTCAAACCCTTTGATCCTCTCCAACATGTCAGCTTGGTATTTATGCAGGGGCCTCCATTAATTTCACCCTTTCATTTTTCTTATACATCATTAATAGATTATCAGAGAAATAGCTTTTATTGCTTGTGGGCCACTGGCAAATATAGATAACTGCAACCCAGAATTTTTCCATAAACTGAACAGGGATTCATGTAATTCTACTTCCTTTAGCACTCACAATGTTGAATTATCATGTAAGTTTTCTAAAATTATCGCTCTTTGATTTATGTAATACAACAAAGAGCCTGACTAAGTTACCACAAGAAGTTAGATGAGATGGTAATGTTCATTCCTTTCTCTAACAGTTGAATCATAGAGATATCCACCTTGGAAACAGACCCTTCGGTCCAACTTGTCCATGCTGTCCAGAGTCCCAACCCAATCTAGTCCCACCTGCCAGCACCCGGCCCATATCCCTCCAAACCCTTCCAATTCATAACCCATCCAAATGCCTCTTAAATGTTGCAATTGTACCAGCCTCCACCACATCCTCTGGCAGCTAATTCCATGCACGTACCACCGTCTGTGTGAAAAACTTGCCCCGTAATTCTCTTTTATATCTTTCCCCTCTCACCCTAAACCTATGCCCTCTAGTTCTAGACTCCCCGACCCCAGGGAAAAGACTGCCTATTTACCCTATCCATGCCCATCATAATTTTGTAAACTTCTATAAGGTCACCCCTCGGCCTCCGACGCTCCAGGGAAAACAGCCCCAGCCTGTTTAGCCTCTCCCTATAGCTCAAATCTTCCAACCCTGGCCACATCCTTGTAAATCTTTTCTGAATTCTTTCAAGTTTCACAACATCCTTCTGATAGGAAGGAGATCAGAATTGCACGTAATATTCCAACAGTGGCCTAACAATGTCCTGTACAGAAGCAACATGACCTCCCAACTCCTGTACTCCATACTCTGACCAATAAAGGAAAGCATACCAAACATCTTCTTCACTATTCTATCTACCTGCGACTCCACTTTCAAGGAGCTATGAGCCTGCACTCCAAGGTCTCTTTGTTCAGCAACACTCCCTAGGTCCTTACCATTAAGTGTATAAGTCCTACTAAGATTTGCTTTCCCAAAATGCAGTACCTTGCATTTATCTGAATTAAACTCCATCTGCCACTTTTTAGCCCATTGGTCCATCTGGTCAAGACCCTGTTGTAATCTGAGGTAAGCCTCTTCGCTGTCCACTACACTTCCAATTTTGGTGTCATCTGCAAACTTACTAACTGTACCTCTTATGCTCGCATCCAAATCATTTATGTAAATGACAAAAAGTAGCGGACCCAGCACCGATCTTTGTGGCACTCCACTGCTCACAGGCCTCCAGTGAGAAAAACAACCCTCCACCACCACACTCTGTCTTCTACCTTTGAGCCAGTTCTGTATCCAAATGGCTATTGTACAGTGCTTTTGGTGAAAATAATGTAATTATGTGATAAGGGCAGTACAACTTGTCCTCTCCTGGTATCAGAGGCATGGTAGAAAATTGAAAAACTACAAACAGTAAAAAACTTGAATAAATAATTTCAAGAGTTAAGTACAGGGCCTTTTGGCCAACCTTCCACTGCTCCCCCAACATGCCCCTCATATACATATTTTAATCAACCTATTCAGTCTTGCTACATCTAGGATAGGATAGCCTTGCTCCAGAACCTTCTGACTCAGAGATATGGACACTACCATTGCCTCACAAGAGCCCCTTCACATAGATATTTTCTAATTAACTTATTCAGAGATGCTATAACACACCTTTGCTGCAGGTGGGACAGGAGCCCAGGACTGCTGGCTCAAATTTAGGGACACTAGCACTTCATCACAGGAGGCCCCCTTTACCATTCATATTGATATTTTTAAGTAACTGTTCAGAAATGTTGTGACACACCTCAAGAGCAGGTGGATCTGGAACCAGGCCTCCTGCTTCAGAAGTAGGGATGCTACCACTACACTGGAAGAGACTTCCTTGCCATTCATGTAAAATATTTATAATAGTAAATATTTTCAAGCATAGTTCATGAAAATAATTCAAAAACTATTCCAGATATTATGCACAATCTACAGTCATAACTGTACATGACCACAGTATTCTTGAACTCTAATGTAAAACAAATTGACACAGTTCTGATTAGTTTCTAAATGCAAATACTACTCCATACAGCTTTTTAAAATGAGGAGAAAAGCACTGCTAAGTATATTTACATACAACTTATATCTAATGATCAAGCTTGTAGAACAGAAGGATCAAAATGAAACACTGAAGCTGTCAAAACACTTGAAGGCAGTATAGCATTAATACACCTCCACATTACCATTTACGTCCCACTATTTAAGCTTAATTTTGATTATCAGAGATAATCGACTGAATCTAAGCCACACATAACTATAATTGCGATTAAATGAGGATTCCCAGAAGTATGCTACAATTAATACCCATAAGGGTTGTACCAATAAACAACACTGCAATTTGGGGTCTCGTCAGCCTGTGCCATTTTTCAGCAGATGATGAAGAACATTTTACAAGGTCAACTCCAGGTTGCAATTTATCTAGATGACATGGAAGTCTAATAAGGAGCACTTAGAGAATTTGGACATAGTCCTTCAATGTCTCTCCCAAGCGGATGTTCACCTCAAAAGGGAAAAACCTTTGCTCCATTTTTGCTCCATTTTAATTGCAGTGAGGGCAGAGAGAACAAGGACTGGGGGCTGTGGGGAAGGTGGGAGTTCAGGGACTCAGCTGGTGTCCCTGGCATCTTCACGAACAAGAAGTGTGTCAGTTGCAGCGCTTTTAAACTATATGATGGCTCTGGAGCTGCAGATGGACTCACTTTGGAGTATACGCGATGCTGAAGGGGTTGTGGATAACACATTTAGTGAACTGGTCACACCGCAGATTAGGATTGCTGAGGGAGAAAAGGAATGGGTGACCAAAAGGCAGAGAAAGAGCAGGAAGGCAGTGCAGGTATCCCCTGCGGTCATCTCCCTCCAAAACAGGTATACTGTTTTGGATACTGTTGGAGGGCGATGGCTCACCAGTGGAGGGCAGCAGTAGCCAAGTTCATGGCACCATGTATAGCTCTGCTGTGCAGAAGCATGGGAAAAAGAAGGGCTGTTGTAATAGGGGAAATAGGGGATTCAGTTGTAAGGGGAGTAAATAGGCATTTGTGTGGGTGAAAATGAGACTTCCGAATGGTATGTTGCCTCCCAGGTGCATGGGTCAGGAATTTCTTGGATCGACTGCAGAAAATTCTCAAGGGGGTGGGTGAACAGCCAGTTGTCGTAGTGCATGTAGGCACCAATGATATAGGTAAAAAAATGGGATGAGGTCCTACACACAGAATTTATGGAGTTAGGAAACAAGTTAAAAAGTAGAACCCCGGAGATAGTAATCTCCGAATTACTGCCAGTGCCACGTGTGAGTCAGAGTAGGAATAATAGAATATTCAGGATGAATGCATGGCTTGAGAGATGGTACAAGAGGGAGGGGTTCTGGGGGAAGTGGGACTATTACAAATTGGATGGTCTACACTTGGACAGGACTCGAATCAAGGTCCTTGGGGGCACTTTTGCTAACGCTGTTGGGAGGGTTTAAACTAATGTGACGGGGGGATGGGAACCAAATGAGGAGGTTAGTGGAAAGGAAGGAAGTAGTAACTAAAGCCTGTAAGGAACTAGATAATGAAGTCAGTGTGACTAAGGGGAAGAGTGGGCAGGAAGCAGAGGATGAATGCAGAGGGACTGGTGGTCTGAGGTGCATTTGTTTTAATGCAAGAAGTATAGTAGGTAAGGCAGATGAATTTAGGGCTTGGATTAGTACCTGGGAGTATGGTGTTATTGCAATTACTGAGACTTGGTTGAGGGAAAGGCATGATTGGCAACTAAATGTCCCAGAATATCGATGCTTCAGGTGGGATACAGAGGGAGGTAAAAGGGATGGAGGAGTTGCATTACTGGTCAGAGAAGATATCACAGTTGTGCTGAAGGAGGGCATTATGGAGAACTCAAGCAGTGAGGCAATATAGGCAGAGCTCAGAAATAGGAAGGGTGCAGTAACAATGTTGGGGCAGTACTACAGGCCTCCCATCAGCAAACATGAGATAGAGGTACAAATATGTAGAAAAATCATAGAAAGTTGTAGGAGCAAGAGGGTGGTGGTGATAGGAGATTTCGATTTTCCCAACATTGACTGGGATTCACTTAGTGTTAGAAGATTGGATGGAGCAGGATTTGTAAGGAGGATCCAAGAGGGTTTTCTAGAGCAGTATGTAAGTAGTCCAACTCGTGAAGGGGCCATTCTGGACCTTGTGTTAGGAAAAGAGCCCAGCCAGGTGATTGAAGTTTCAATGGGGAAATTACTTTGGGAATAGTGATCACAATTCCATATGTTTAGAACACTCATGGACAAAGATGAGAGTGGTCCTAAAGGAAGAGAGCTAAATTGGTGGAAGGCCAACTATAGCAAAATTCAGCAGGAGCTGGGGAATGTAGATTGGGAGCAGCTGTTGAAGGGAAATCCACATTTGATATGTGGGAGGCTTTTAAAGAAAGGTTGATTAGAATTCAGGAGAGATAATGTTCCAGTGAAGATGAGGGATAGAAATGGCACGATTAAGGAACCATGGATGACAGGTGAAATTGTGAGATTAGCTAAGAGGAAAAAGGATACGTATGTAAGGTCTAAGTGACTGAAGTCAGACGAAGCTTTGGAAGAATATCGGGAATGTAGGACCAATCTGAAACGAGGAATTAAGAAGATTGAGAGTTCATGAGATATCCTTACCGAGTAGGGTTAAGGAAAACCCAAAGTATTTTATTCATATATAAGGAGCAAGAGGGTAATGAGGGAAAGGGTTAATCCACTCAAGGGCAAAGGAGGAAAGATATGCATGGAGTCAGAGAAAATGGGTGAGAGTCTTAATAAGTGCTTTGCATCGGTATTCACCCAGGAAAGGGAAATGGCAGATGTTGAGGTTAGGGATGGATCTTTGATTGTTCTAGGTCAAGTTGGCATAAGGGGGAGGAAGTGTTGGGTATTCTAAAAGGCATGAAGGTGGACAAGTCCCCAGAACCGGATGGGATCTATCCCAGGTTATTGAGGGAAGCAGGAGAGGAAATAGTTGGGGCTTTAACAGATATCTTTGCAGCATCTTTGAAAATGGGCATCTTGGAGGACTGGAGAATTGCTAATGTTGTCCCCTTGTTTACGAAGGGTAGCAGGGATAATCCAGATAATTACAGACCTGTGAGCCTGACGTCAATGGTAGGGAAGCTACTGGAGAAGACACTAAGGGATACAATATATACCCATTTGAAAGAAAATGGGCTTATTAGTGATAGGGAGCATGGTTTTGTGCAGGGAAGGTGAGGTCTTACAAACCTAGTAGAATTCTTGGAAGAGGTGACAAAGTTGATTGATGAGAGAAGGATTGTATAGACTTCAGTAAGGCGTTTGATAAGTTTGCCCGTGGTAGGCTGATCAAGAATTTGAAGTCACATGGGGTCCAGGGTGTTCTAGCTAGATGGATAGAGAACTGGTTGGGAAAAAGGAGACAGAGAGTTGTAATCGAAGGGAGCTTCTCAAAATGGAGACCTGTGACCAGTGGTGTCTCACAGGGATCCGTGCTAGGACCACTGTTGTTTGTGATATACATAAATGATTTGGAGGAAGGTGTAGGTTGCCTGATTAGCAAGTCTGCTGACGACACTAAGATTTGTGGAGTAGCAGATAATGAAGGAGACTGTCAGAGAATACAGAAGAATATAGATAGATTGGAGAATTAGGCAGAGAAATGGCAGATGCATTTTGGAAGATTCAATTCCCATATTAACTATACAGTAAATGGAGAAAATTGATGTACAGAGAGATCTGGGGGTTCAGGTCCATTGTTCCCTGAAAGTGACAACGCAGGTCAGTGGTGTGGTCAAGAAAGCATATGGCATGTTTTCCTTCATCGAACAGGCTATTGAGTACAAGAGTTGGCAGGTCATGTTATAGTTGTATAAGATATTGGTTCAGCCACATTTGGAATACTGCATCACCACATTACCAAAAGGATATGAATACTTTGGAGCGGTTGCAGAATGGGTTCACCAGGATGTTGCCTGGTATGGAGGGTGCTAGCTATGAGGAGAGATTGAGTAGATTAGGATTATTTTCATTGGAAAGAAGGCGGTTGAGGGGGGACCTGATTGAGGCCTACAAAATCATGAGAGTTGTAGACAGGGTGGATAGCAAGAAACTTTTTCCCAGATTGGAGGACTCAATTACTAGGGATCACGAGTTCAAAGTGAGAGGGCAAATGTGTAGGGGAGATATATGTGGAAAGTTCTTTACTTAGAGTGTGGTACGGGGCCTGGAACACATAGCCAGCGAAGGTGGTAGGGGCAGGAACGATAGCGTCATTTAAGATGTATCCAGATAGTTACATGAATGGGTGGGGAGCAAATGGATACAGATCCTTAGAAAATAGATGGCAGATTTGGATAGAGGATATGGATTGGTGCAGGATTGGAGGACTGAAGGGCCTGGTCCTGCACTGTAATATCCATTGTTCTTTGTGTGCTTTACGCACCCAAAGAGACTTACTTGGGCTACAGAGTCAACAAGACTGGGTTACACCTGTGGGTTGATAAAGTGAGGGTGATCAAAGGTGCCTGGCTCCCATGTCTGTACTGGAGCTTAGGTCTTTCCTTGGGCTAGTGAATTATTATTACAGAAAGTTCTTACATAACCTGGCCTCCATCCTGGCACCTTTGCATCAATTCTTAAAAACGGTCAGCCTTGGAAATGGTCATGTAGCCAAGCCAAGCCACAGACTTCAGGGAAGTGAAGAAACAGTTATCATCCTCTAAGGTGTTGACACACTATGATCCCAAACAAGATGCCTCCCCATATGGCATGGGGGCAGTATTAGCTCATAGGTGGCCCAGTGGAGAGGAACACCCAATAGGGTATGCATCCGGGACTTTGGCTAATGAAGAGCATAAATACGCTCAGATAGAGAAGGAAAGTTTGGTAGTGATATTTGGAGTCAGGAAGTTCCACCAATACCTTTACAGATGTAAATTTGTAATAACAGACCACAAATGTCTGCTGGTGCTACAAAGAAGACAAGACAGTGCCATCCATTGTTTCAGACCAAATTCAACAGTGGTCTCAAATACTAAGTGCATATAATTACAAGTTGAATAACCATCTGGGAGACCAAGTAGGAAATGTGGATGCCAGCCTCCCTCTGTCAGCGTAAACATTTTCTATCCCATTCACTTGCAGATGCAGTTGACCAGAAATGCTCCATCCTCAAAGTTGATGGTACCACTGGAAGAGCCCATAATTGTTTTAAATTTTCTGGACGCACTTTCAGTCACGGCTGACAATATCAGACCGTGGACACAGAATGATACAGTCCTGGCAAAACTGAAACAGCTGGTGGTAATGGGGGAAACCAAAGGACCGTCACACCCAGAACTGAAACCTTTTTAGACCCAGACAGACCTAATGACAATAAAGGGCATTATTATTATTATGGGGAGCAAAAGTGATTCTCTCAAGCAAAGGTTGTTTCCAGATACTGGCTGAACTCCATTAGGAGAAAGTGAGGACTGCAGATGCTGGAGATCAGAGTTGAGAGTGTGGCCCTGAAAAAGCACAGCAGGTCAGGGAGCATCTGAGGAGCAGGAGAATCGACCGTCACAACCAGAATTGAAACCTTTTTGAACCCAGACAGACCTGATCACAATAGAGGACATCATTGTTATTATGGGAAACAAAAGTGATTCTCCCGAGCAAAGATACCTACCTTGAAGATGTTCTCCTCCTCTCTCTATAAGTCTACTGCAAAGCCTCTTCCAAGGATGCCTACCTCGAAGACATTCTCCTCCTCTCTCTACAAGTCCTGCTGTGCTTTTTCAGCACCATACTCTCAACTCTGATCTCCAGCATCTGCAGTCCTTACTTTGTCCTCGTTGATTTCAACCTTACTGCAAAGTCTCTTCCAAAGATGTCTACCTTGAAGAAGTTCTCCTCCTCTCTCTACAAGGATCTTAGTGTCTGACCTATCACCTTCTTCCTCACCTTCATCTATCTCAGCTATCTTTCCCCAGCCCCAACCCTCTCCCATTTATCTCTCAGCCTCCATAGCCCACAAGCCTCATTCCTGATAAAGTGCTTATGCCCAAAACATTGATTCTCCTGCTCCTCGGATGCTGCCTGACCTGCTGCGCTTTTCCAGCACCACACTCTCGACTCTAAACTCCATTAGGGTCATCCAGGGGTTTCCAAAATGAAAATGTTGATGAGAAGTTATGTCTAGTGGCCAGGATTGGATGCAGACATAGCTGCGTTGGTGGGGCAGCACCCAGAGTGCCAACAAGGATAAAAATTACCACGAACAGCTCCACCACATTTGTAAGAATGGCCGGGTGAACCCTGGACTCAGTTACACATCAACTATGCAGGTCCCTTCATGGGCTCAATATTCTTGGTCATTATGGACACCCACTCAATGTAGCTGGACGTGCATGAAGTTCATTCATCAAATGTGATCACGGTGAAAGAAAAACTGCGCACAACTTCTGCGTTACACAAACTCCTGGAGGTGTTGCTCACAGATAACAGGCCATCGTCTACCAGCAGGGGATTTGAGCATTTCCTAAAGTCAAATGGTTTTTGTCAAAAGGACAGCTCCATACCATCCATCATCCAATGGTCTGGCAGAAACAGCAGTTGAAAGTTTTTAGGCAGGCTTAAAGAAATAGCCCATTGCTTCACTAGACACCAAACTGCCCCGGTTCCTATTTGATTATAGGACCACTCCTCATGCAACGACAGCAACAGCTCTAACAGAGTTGCTAATGGGGAAAAGACTTCACACCAGGTTAAAGCTGATCTTCCCAGACCTGGGGGGAGGCTGAAACAGCATCAGGAATGCCAAAGTCGGACACAAGACTCCACTAAGTGAGAGACACAATTTACTTCAGGGGCGAAGTTTAGTGTAGGAACTTTGAGAATGGTCCTGCATGGGTAAGAGGTCAATGTGAGGTCAGGTCCAGTGACACTGGGATGGCACAGTGGCTCAGTGTCTAGCACTGCTGCCTCACAGTACCAGGGATCCGGGTTCAATTCCTGCCTTGGTCAACTGTCTAGTGGAGTTTGCACGTTCTCCACATTTCTGCGTGGGTTTACTCCAGGTGCTCCGGCTTTCTCTCACAATTGAAACATGTACATGTTAGGTGAATTGGCCATGCTAAATTGCCCACAGTGTTCAGGAATGTGTAGGTTAGGTGCCGTAGTTAGGGGTAAGTGCTAAGTATTAGGGGAATGGGTCTGGGTGGGTTACTCTTCAGAAGTTTAATGTGGACTTGTTGGGTCGAAGGGCCTGTTTCCACACTGTAGGAATTCTAATTCTAATTCTAATAAAGTTCGGGTAGGTGCAACGGTCCTGAACAAGCACATGGACAATATGAAAGCTGCAAACACAGAAACCAAGCAAGAGCAAAACATGCCTTTCCATCTGTTGCAGAACCCAAGGATTCTCCCTCTCTGTCAAATGTTGAAGATACCTTAGAATCTTAAGTGGACATGACGGATATCGCCACTTCAATGCCTTCACTGCCTGAAGAGGAGAATGGATTTCTTTCAAGATTCTCTGGAGCTACCGTGTGTTATACACCACTCGTATCAGAGCAAAGTTTAAGGAAACTGACCTGGTGCTAAAACACCCCAGGAGGAGCTACAAAAAAAACAGTCTATGTCCTTGAACTCAGAGGGGGAGGAATGTAGTGTTTGTAATGAAATCAGCCAGGTGGATCTCAGAATATAACAGGCCCTGATTGAGCCTGTTAACCTGGTCCAAGCAAAAAACCATGGTAAGATCAAGAGTGTCTATGTTACACTGCCACAAAGTCAAGACCTACATTGTTTTCTTTATTTACATCTAATCTATTTTACTTAGCAAGAAGAGAAAAAAAGAACAGGAGCGTCAGAGGTTCTGTTCACCCCGAGACTGAAGGACTCTCCACGAGTAAGTAAAAGGTGACTTGGTGACAGGATACCAACCTCTGTGGAGCTATTTCAGGAATAAACAGATCAATCTCGGGATGGCAGGCTGTTACTAGTGTGATAGTCAATTGATAGTCAATAGATCCTTGCAAGGTCCACAGCTGTTTATAATCTGTATAAATAATTCAGGTGTGGATGTTCAGAGCTCTTTTGATGCATTAGTGATGCCCCTATCTTTAAGCCCAGGAGCCTAGGTTCAAGTCAGACCTGCTCCAAAAGTGTAAGAATATCTTTGAGCAGGTTGTTTAGAAAACAAAATAGATGCTGAAGTTATCTCAATGGAGGCCTAGTGGTATTATCATTGAGTTAGGAATTCAAAGACCCAACTAGTACTCTGGTTGAATCCCACCATGGCAGATTATGGAATCTAAATAAATAAAAGTTAATGATTGTGGATGATATCATCCAATATGGTCTTCAGAAATTCCTGAGACCTAATGAGGGAACACGTGAGAATTGGTTCTATCCATATGGGGAGCTAGTAATCAGTTGACTGTGACTTTTCCAGAATGTTGTTAACTAAATAAAGCTCTCACTGAACTTGGGTACTGTTTGAATCCAGTTATTTCCTAGTGTATGACATTGGTAGTAAAGGATGGTTGAGACAAAATGTAAAGGTTCAAAGAATGATTTCTCACCTCAGTTTTCTGAAAGTGAGCCTTATGGCCAATATAAGAATGAAATAACCATGTGTTTTTGGTTTACTTCTTTACAAAAGAAGGAAGAAGTAATAAGGTATACTCTTACCACTTTCATTATCATTCAAAAGCAGGATCAGAAGCGAAGTTTTTTTAAAGAGTTGGAGCCTAATGATTTAAACGCAGCTGGAGTATTAACCATCATAGATAAGTTTAATGAAAAGCATCAGAAGAAGGGTCACTGGATCCAAAACATTAACTCTGCTCTTTCTGATTTTCCAGAAATTCCTGATTTTGTTTAAGAAAAAGATGATTTACTTACACTTTGAGTGAGATCAGATTTTGACAAATGTAGAAAATTTGAGGATAGTACCTTGGCAGAATACGTAATGGAATTCAGTAGTTTATATTCAAGATTACATAATTGCCTTTGTAAATTCACCAACTATACTGGCACTTGATACATTGGACTGTGCCAAAGTGTCAAGTACAGATCATCCTGCTATAATGTGTGTTTCGTTAATACAAATTTGCTATAACGTGATTGATGAATTGGGAACACGGTTTCTACAGCATGAACTCTTAAAGCATGTATTGGTTAAAGCGCGATTCCAGCCACTTTAGTTTAAATGGTGCTGCTATTACACAATTTTCTTATAACATGGAATTGCATGGGAACTGAACTACGACATTATAGCAGAACTGAATATATGCACAAACTTCTACCTTGACAGGATTAAATTCACAAATAAACATACACTGCCAGTACAAATGTTGGAAGCACTAATAAAACCTTAGGAAAGCATTCATTTTTAGCAGTACTCATGACAGAAAATAGACTGGTGGGATTGGTTTGATATGGATCCCCAGTGACCATATGAAAGATGAGCGTAGTTAACAGAAATAACAGAAATGAGTGATATTGATAATTTTGAAAAGTGAAGTGAATTTGAGGTTAACAATAAAAACATAAACCCCAAAAATATTCGAGGTGTAGTCAGTTGATGTTTTAGGTATGATTGATAGAGCTAATTCTCTTTGAACTGTCCCAAGCAACATAATAAAATATTTGAAACTAAACATGGAACAGAAGATTTTGACAAATATGGCAATACAGATGAAAGTGAGGCCATTGTATTAGTCACAAGAAGCGACAGACCAGTAATGAATGTGTTGGTGGTAGAGACTTGAATTGTGCAATATTAGACAGTGGATGAAATACAGCCTAGATTGGCTAAAATGCAACCTAAACTCTGATAAAGGAGGATCAGGACAAATTTAAGTAATTTGAGAAGTTCCACTAGTTTTAGATTTGTGGATGAATAAACTTTAAAATCTTTGAAAAGAGTGGTCATTCTTTTGCAAAATAGCCAGAATCATTTTATTACTGCAGGCGTAGTGTTCAGTGAAATATTCTTGTAATTAAGTGGGCCATTGATGAGGAACGCACAAATGAAATTGGATACGGAAAATATCATCATTATTGTATATGGAAAAGCTATGAATTGTAATTTGCACAATGAGGACACTATTGTATTCCTTTAATGGAACATAATCTCTCCATTAAAGACATTAAAGATATGTTAATGATATCAGGAAGTAGACATTTAGAAGACAAAAGAAACAATTATGTATAAATTATACAGGCAATTTGCACATCTGTCATCCAAAAGACAACAGCAGCAAGATCAGGCCTTGAACTGGCTACTTAATGGATACAATTGGACTCGAGGCAGGAAGCCTGTCCTTGACCATTCCCACCTCAGAATTAATTTAGAAGGAGTTAAGGAGGTGACCAGATCATCATGCCTCACTATATTGCCATTTATGCTTACCCCCAGGAGAGTACATAAACTTGAGAGAAAACTGTTACTATTTGATGAGAGGTCTAAAATAGTTGGTCCCACAAAGTAGCTTGAGATGAAGAAGACTATTTAATCGCAGAAAAACAGAACCTGGGTTAAATTTTTGCTTTGCCATTGGGGAGCCAGGACTGTTTCTGCATCCTGAGTCCACACCTGAGGATTGGAAACAGAATCTTTGTGAAATGTTGTTCAGGACATCTCCTTAATTGGCATGTAGACATGTTCCTTATTCAATTAAAGGTGGCAGGTGGACTCTCAAAGTTGAAGGGGTAATTAAAGGACTGACAATTCCCCAGGAGCAAATGGTTGCAATGAAAGGTAAGTCATTGTGAGGGTCTTTCAACAAGTGGTGCATTCTTAGCCATTTTTCCAGATCTTTAATTAAAAAGTCAAGAAAATGTAACCAGATGGGTGCCTGGAAAACTGGCATCATACCCTGTCCTGGAGGTCTGCAAATGATCTTTCCCCAGCCATGCTCTACACCAGCTATCATGTCAGAAAACTGGATGCACCTTTAAGCAGGTTTTAAATTAGTCCAATTGGCTGCCCACTTCTTGGAGGCAATCAGATTTCCAAACTCTTCTCAGACAACATTGCCAACAGTGGGAATGGGCATGCCAACTAGTTCTAATATTTTCAATTCCCCTAATCCTTTGTTTCCAACTTTAGCAGGGCTCAATAATTCTGTCCCTATTGCCTTCCCAATTCAGAATATAGATAATTGTTAAATCAGTTTAAATCCTACCCCAACTATCCTTTTCGGCAATTTCTGTATAAAGAAGATTTTTTCTCATTTTTATTCCCAAACGTGGCCTTTGCAGAAATGAGCCTGTCAGCCTGCTCATCCAAGATGAAAAGTCCAAGCTCTTTGAATCATTTTTCAGAGTTCTACCAACTGATGCCAAGGATTGTTGCTGTCTTTCACGTTTCCTGTGGGACTGGCTGGCTCTCTTAAGACACAATGTTCAGAACCAAACATAATACCAATGTTTATGCTGATCAAGATATTCTACAAGTTCAGTATGGCATCTGGGAATCAGAACTCAAGCGATTTGACAATACACCCCAGCACTGTATGCCCTTTGCTGCCTTTCTGATCTTATTCATAATTCAAAAAGAAATCGCAAAGGACATTTAGTGAAAAGAAGGAACAATGAGCTCTCTGCACGCTTCTGCTCTCTTGCACATGTTGCTTGCTAGGTCAGTGGATCAATTGAAAGGAGGTATGTAGTGAAGTCTACAAATGTTAGTTTTTACACTTTGCCCTGGGTTATGTTATATATATCATTTTTAGGAATGGACAGTGAATTAGTGGAGAAATTGACACAGCAATCATTGCTTTGGAGAAACTGCTTTTTATCTTCCTTTATGGAGATGAGGATTTGGGGTAAAGGTTAGATGAGTTAACAAACATGGAAAACATACAATCAGAGATCAGAGTCATGAATACCACATAGAGAAAAAAAACTCCAGAACAAAAGAGGTAGAAAGTACACAGACTTAGAAGAAATTAACATAATCAGGACAAACAATATATTTTGAATGTTCATGATGTTTACTAAAGGAATGATAAATTTTATTATACACTAAGTGCATTTTACATATCTTTAATATCTCCTAATTGCTATGTTCCCCTCACTGCTATTATAACTTAATTACTTTTGTTCCAAAAAACCATGTATTTATTAATAGGTTTTGGAAAATGGAGAGCTAGGCACATGAAATGTAATGAATACCTTTACAAAAATACCATCAATTTAACAATGCTTTGTTCCTTGTTTCAGTGTGTGCTTTATTTTTAAACTGAATAGATTCATTGATGCTTCTCATCATCAGCCACAGCAGCAACCACCATCACAATCAACTTCACCAATCATCAGATGGCAAACATTTCAATTTATTTTGATGTCAGAGATTGCAGTCATAGGGGTTGCTATGGTTACTTGATCAGGTGACATATAATATGGCTTTCCTTGTCCTATAGTCATTGTTAAAATGATGTTTCGGCCAAGCCACCCACTGAGATTTAACTGGGTGAAAACACTGACAACTATCCTTTAAATGCTACTTATTTAGTCCTGTAAATATTCAAAATGGAACTGAGAACTTATTTAGAAAATGACAAAATCCTTAATGTTAAAAAAAAGATAGAATAAATCTTCAGACTAACCAAAAACAGTGATGGTGAAATTTTTTTTTACAATTAATTCCAAAAAAAATTCCAAATACAAAAGATTCAATTTCAGTATTTTAACATGATTACCAATATCTGATATGACAAAATAATTCTTTCACAAATGTACGCCTATCTTAGTAATTTGACAAATCAATACGCTTAAGACAGAATTGGTTTCAGTGGCATTAAGAAAGTTTCTAGAATTTTTATGAATATTGACACGGGGCATATGAAATTCCTCATGTGCTGAAAGACAACAAAGCATTCAAAATGTTCTTTGTAGCAAATTATTTTGTAAAAAGTCTGAATTGGTTATACAAAACGTGGAGTGTTAAAAACAGCATAGCTTCTGTAAATAGGCACAGAGTGTACAATGCATGTTCATGAGGTGTGATTAACCCTCACCTGATCAAAGTAATCTCAACAGCATACAAATTTAGCAAAAATATTGCATTGAAAGATCGGACTGGGTTCACGAAATCTCAGCTTGTTGCCTGCCACATTGGCTCAGACTGCTGCCATCACGGCTGTTCGAGGGGACTTTCAGGATCTCCCAACAATCCAACAATCTGAGCTTCAACAAATTACTGATTGCCAAAGCACTGTGCCAGGGACCACAGAGGTAGCACTACAGAAGAGCACTGTAACAAAGACAAACATAAAATAGGGGCTACAGTGATATAGCAATACACAACAGTAATTAGAACAAATGAAATAGGAACAGGAATAAGCTATCTGGCCCATCAAGCCTTCTCCGCCACTCATGACTCATGGACACTGCTCACCATAACCCTTAATTCCCGCTGTATTCAAAAATCTATCTATCTAACTTTGATTTAAAAACATTCAACGAGGTAGCCTCAACTGCTTAACTGGGCAGGGAATTCCACAGATTTTGCACAACCCTTTGGGTGAAGAAGTTCCTCCTCAATTCAATCCTAAATCTACTCCCTCTTATTCTGAGGCTATGACCCCTAGTTCTAGTTTCACCCACCAGTGGGAACAACCACCTTGCTTCTATCTTATTTATTGCCCTCTTAATTTTCTGTGTTTCTCCCTCATTCTTCTAAATTCCAGTGAGTGTAGTCCCAGTCTACACAATCTCTCTTCATAAGCCAACCCTGTCAACTCTGGAATCCAGCTAGTGAACCTCCTTTGCACCCTCTCCAGTGCCTTTCTCAAGTAAGGAGATCAAAACTATATGAAATACGGCCTCACCAGCATCTGATTGGGACAGCACAGTGGCTCATTGGTTAGCACTGCTGAATTAGGGACCCGAGTTCGATTGCACCCTTGGGCAACTGTCTGTGTAGAGTGAGTTTGCACATTCTCCCTGTGTCTGCATGGGCTTCCACTGGGGTGCTCCGGTTCCTCCCACAGCCCAAAAGGTACAAGTTAGGTGGATTGGCCATGTTAAATTGCCCATAGCGTTCAGGGATGTGTATTAGTCATGGGAATTGTAGGGTTACAGGGAAAGATTGGAGGATGGTTCTGGGTGTGATGCTCTTCAGAGTACAGTGTGGACCCTTTAGGCCAAATGGCCTATTTGCACTCTGTAGGGATTCTGTACATCTGCAGCAAAACCTCCTTATTTTTAAACTCCATCCCTTTAGCAATGAAGAACAATACTCCATTTGCCTTCTTAATTAACTGCTGCACATGCAAACCAACTTTTTGTGATTCATGCACAAGGACTCCCAGATCCCTCTGCACAGCAGCAAGCTGCAATTTTTCACTATTTAAATAATAGTCCATTTTGCTGTTATTTCTACCAAAATGGATGACTTCATATTTACCAACATTGTACTCCTTCTGCCACACCTTTGCCCACTCACTTAACCTATCCATACCGCCTGCAGACTTTCAGTGTGCTCTGCCCACTTTTGCTCTACCACTCACCATAGTGTCATCTGTGAACTTTGACATGCTATACTTGGTCCCCAACTCTAAATCATTTATGTAAATTGTAAAAGATTGTAGTCCCAACACTGATCCCTGAGACACACCACTAGCAACTGATCACCAACCAGAAAACCAACTATTTATCCCCACTCTTTGCTTTGTTAGTTAACCAATCTTCTGTCCATGCTAATACATTACATATAACACCCTGTATTCAGCAGTCTTTTGTGCGGCATCTTGTTGAATACCTTCTGGAAATTCAGACATGCCACATCCATCGGTTCCCCATTATCCACTGTGCTCGTAATGTCCTCAAAGAATTCCAGTAAATAAGTTAAACATGACCTGTCTTTCATGAACCCATGCTATATCTGCCTGATGAGACAATTTCTATCCAGATGTCTAGCTTTTTCTTCCTTGATTATAGATTCAAGCATTTCCCCCACTACAGAAGTTATTGGCTTATAGTTACCTGCCTTTTGTCTATCTCCTTTTTTAATTATTGAGTTAAGTTTGGAATTTGGTTGTTTTGTGGTTGTGCTTATTTCAGCATTGTGAGTTATTCATTCAAGAGGCAGCAACAATGGGAAAAGAATCAGGTGAGGCAAAAAGGCCAGAAAAACAGAAGTGGAGCCATAAGAACATTATGAGTAGGAACAGCAGAAGGCCACTCGACCCTTCAAGTCTGCTCTGCCATTTAACAGGATCATGATTGATCCAAGCCATGCCAGGAAAGCACCCCAATTCACTCCTGCCATGGGGAATCTTTCTGAGGGGCAGGAAAAGAAATGAGTCAAGAGTCTACTGCACAGAATTAG
Organism: Chiloscyllium punctatum; assembly: GCF_047496795.1. Lineage (NCBI taxonomy): Eukaryota > Metazoa > Chordata > Chondrichthyes > Orectolobiformes > Hemiscylliidae > Chiloscyllium > Chiloscyllium punctatum. The sequence continues at coordinate 41,776,104 of NC_092750.1, read as the reverse complement.
AGAGAAAAATAACATTTCCATCTACTACTTCTCTATCCATTCAACGAGCTGTGTTTGTCCCCTTGAAGGCTATCACTCACCTCGTCATGATACTCCTGAGATTTCTGAGATCTGCAAGTTTTGAAATTGTGCCCAGCATACCCAAGTCTGGTCATTTACCTGTATCAAGAAAAGTCATGGGCCTAATATCAATGACTGGGGAACGCCACTATACAACTTTGTCTCATTTAAAAAGACTACTAACCACCACAGTTTCCTGTCTCTCAGCAATCCTTGCATCCATGCTGCCTCTCTTTCACTCTAGAGGCTTCACCTTTGTCAAAAAGTCTTATATGTGGCACTTTTATGAAACATTTTTTGGAAGTTCATGTGTACAACATCAACCATGTTATTCTTATCAACCCTCTCTACTTCTTCATTTAAATATTCAAGCAAATTAGTTAAACACAATTTCTTCTTAACAAATCTATGCTGGATTTCCTTAATTGATCCTAATTTGTCCAGTAACTGTTAATTTTGTGCAAGATTATCATTTCTAAAAGCATTCCCTACACATAGGTTCAACATATTGACCTGAAATTGTTGAGTTTCCCTTAAAATGTTTTTTGAACAAGCAATGTGGTACTTGCAATTAACCACTCTCTGGCTAGTGTCAGAGATACTGTTCCTTATGTGTAAAGATGAAAGCATGTAGCTAGTGCCTCACCATTTTCCAACCTTACTTTCCTCAGTTCCTATGTATGCACCTAATCTGGTCCTGGTGATTCATTAACTCTAAGTATAGTTAGTCACTTCAATACCTCTTCTTTATCAACTTTTAGCATATCCACAATCAACCACATACCCTTTCACTACGACTTACATCTACTTCCTTAGCAAAACAAATGCAAAGTACTCACTCAGTACCTCAGCTATTTCTTTCACCTCACTACATATGTCCAGTTTTTGGTCCATAATTACCCCTACTCTACGTTTTATCAGCCTTTTGCATTGCACTCAACTATAGAAGACTTTCATATTCCATTTAAGTTGGTTAATCGTCTCTTCCCATGTTCTTTCTTTGCTGCTCTTTTTTTTGACATCCTCTGAACTTTCTATATTCAACCCAGTTCTGCCTTGTATTCTCAACCTATCATTTGTCAAATACACCGTTTTTCTATTTTCTATTTTCAAATCCTCCATTTTGCTCTCTATCTCATTGGTCATCTCGTGAATGCCATGCTTGGTTTGATTTCCTATTCTCTCTCTTGTAAATGTATTTTGACTGTGCCTGTATAGTTCACCTTTTGCTCAATTACAGTTTTGTTTGCAAATCTGTGATTCCAACTTACTGAAGGCAGTTCATTTCACACCCTATTGACACTGGTTCTCCCCCAATTAATTATTTTTACTCTGGATTTTTCTTTGTCCTTTTCTGTTTCGAACATAAACCTGAAGTTGATACGATTACTGTCCCTATGTGATTCCTACTGACACTTGATCTACATGTCCCACACTCTTATTTAGAATCAGGTCTAACAATAACTTCTCTTCATTGAACTGTAAACACAGTTATGTAGAAAGTTCTCCCAGATGCGTTCGAGAAACTCTTCTTCTGTCTTTTATATTACTATCCCACTTGCAGTCACTAAATAATAAATAATAAACTATGATTCTGCTCCGTATGAATATAATTAAACTCTGCATTGTACCTTACTTTATTTCCATCTAGTTGATAACCCATAGAATATACCCAGCACATTAAGAGTACTTCTATCATTTATTTTTCACCAAAAAGCTTTTATCCTTGAGTCCTCAGGACATTTTCTCTCTCTCTTTTCAGTACTGTATAGTGCATCTTTTGCTCAATTACAGTTTTGTTTGCAAATCTGTGATTCCAACTTACCGAAGGCAGTTCATTTCTTTATCAATAATGCTCCTTTAGTTTCTTCCCTAACTTGCCTGAACACATCACATCGAAGAATATTTAGGATACATTCCTACCATTTATTCAGCAAGGTCTCAATTACTACCATAAAATCATACTCCCATTTACCTACAGCATCAACCTGACTTACCATACCTCATACATTCAAATTCATACACTGTGAAGTTGTTAAGCTTTAGGCTTAGGTTGAGACTGCATATAGAATTGTCACGCACTTGTAATGTTTTTCTAACTTACATAACAAGATGGCGCTAGGCCTGAGGATGTGAGAGTAGCACACGCACAGAAGGTGACAGTGAATGCTCTTGGCTTCCAGCATCTGTCTCTACTTGTCAGTGATGGACTTTACATCCAGATCCCCTTTGTGATAGCCCTTCCCATAAACCCCACATCTCTACACATCTCCACTCAACCCATCTAGATGAGCCTGCACCTGCCCATCTTTGTCCCCTCAATCTCCTAACCCTGGTAATATGAAGTGACTATGCCAGGTGTGGTTATACAATGCGCCTGAAGTCAAGGTGGTCTTGACTGTGGCCAAAGCCTCAATTCTTCATTTTCCTACTTTCATGCTTTACTGTATGCACTCTCTAAATGGTAGAGTTGACCTATTTCACAATTATCAGTCTCCTCCCAGTCTGCAGCCCCAATCCCCATGTATAGGTTCAAGCATTTCCTTCCTGTGGCAATACCACCCATTCCCCACCATTTGTCTTTCCTCCCTAAATCCCATTCTCCTTAGTTTTTCTGGACAGACCCAATGTACTGAGTAAGGACAACCTCCTTGAGAGACCTAACTGGTCAGCTCTGGACGAGACGTATCCTGGACTGCTCCACAACCTTACTCCCTTCCTGCTGGTGAGCCACAGAACTAACAATAACCCCTCCCAAATGGCAAAGGCATGGAATCCCTGACAAACAACAGCCTAACCAGACACCTGACTGTGGCCATTCTGTGGACTTGTATTGGAGGCTAGTGACTTACTGTACTGATTGAAGAATGTCTCTGTGAACTTCAGTGAAACTTGGCTTGCTGCACAGGCAGTGTGGTAACTGCATAAGCTGCTGGCATATCAAACAGATGTAAGATTTACGTAGCTTGGTGTCATAGGTAAGATTAAGGACTTTGAACCATCAAGACAAGTTGTCTTATTGGACTGTACTAATCGGCATGCTAAGGGTAGGGATGAATGCTATGAGCATTCAGGGAGGCACTCAGAGAGTCAGCAAGCAGTCCAATCCTTGAGCTGAGTGCATGTCCCTCCATGCAAAGTTTCCTTGTAGCAGATTTTCAATGCTAAATGCTGGTGCAAGTGTGTGCTTCCCAAGCAGCCTGATAGTGGATTAGAAAAGCACCATTAGGATCTTAAAGGTTGGCAAATATCAGATGCCAATGTCCATGGACAAGGAGTGTGTGTGACTTGTGACCATGGTTTCTACTGAGCAGTCAGTGGAGAGCTGAAGTTACTAGGTAGGATTCTCAGTGTCCAGTGTCCAGTTAGTTTTGTGCAATTCATTAGATAGGAATCTGCATATTAATGAAATAAGATGTGTAGTCAATAGATTGTTAATAAGCAAAATTCCCCTCTTAATCGGCAATTTGCCACAGCCGAGCAAGAACCTCACGTCAACACTTGGCTATTGCATAAAAGGTGCGGAGAGTTGCTCCTATCTTGAGATAGGCCTCAGCAGACACCTTGCACTATTCTGCCATAAATCTCACCATAGCCAACATTATTCAGTATCCTTTATATATTCTGCCTTGTCAGTCCCAGTCCTAGATTTTGAGCTGATGTACAGTGTGCATAAGTCTTATGAGACTGCATCCTGAAAGTGAATGGTGTCCTCTGAGGAGTCTTCATTCTCCTCCAACATTACCTCCTTCAGAACATATGTTGACTCTGCGGCTAATGAAAACACAGTTTAGAACTGTAAAGAAGGCTATTAAGTTATCATTGTGTACACACTCACTTTCCAATAAATATTGGCACCAAATCAACAAGTGAGTTTGCTTATCATTATATTGAAAGTAGTATATATTCTCATCACATAAATTCTCACTGTGATCCATCTGCACATGCTCAGTTGCTCTGTCAATTGACAGGAGTTGGAGAATAGTGATGTCAGAAGTCACCTGATTCATATTGTCCTTCCTGCCAATCAATGACTTGCTTTATATTAACTCACATTAACAGTCAAAATCTCCAGCAAAATTTGAAAATGAAAATGCTATTTTGCTTTTAAATCTGTTAATGATTGTTTAGCACTGTGTCATTGATGACACAATTCTGTCTTACACCTTACTCCAAATCAATGACCTGCATTCATCCTCAAAGATGTTTTTAAGTGTTGATTTTCTGGGTAGTAGTAGTATTTAATCCCACCCTCAGTTAAAATTCCTCTGGTCACTTATCTGGTAATGTCCTGACTAGATCCAGCAGCAAAAATATCCACCTAAGTTTGGTGGGGCCCTTCATTAAACACATTGACTGGGGTCCAATTACATCATTGGACTTTTCGTGCAATTTTCACTCTGACTTTAGCAGGAAACCTGTCTGCCTGCTAAACCAAAAGGAAGAAGATTCAGAAAAAGGAAGATTTGGCCAAAACAGCCATTTAAACCAAGTTGCTTCAATACTCTTTGTATAAGGCCATAAGGAGCAGGGATGGTTCTATTGGCTCAACAAGGAAATCTACCTAGCCCCACATCCTGCAAAGCTCTCCCAAAACTCTCTCCTATGGCTTGTCTTTTTGCTGCTGAACGTTCTGTTGATGCCAACGAACAACCTCCTGACATACAACCTTCCGCTCCCACACAACAGCTAGCAGTTGCTTCCTCTCATTTCAGCATAGCAGTTGAATGGCAATATGCAGATGGGGCCTGGGAGTTAAAAATCAGCTAGACTTACAATGAGGAGTTGAATGTGTTTAATCAAAAACTCTTCATCTCTGCCCATCAAGATTCTCCTTCTAGTAAAAATCCACCTATATTTGAATTAAAATTTCTATTTATTTTATGAATAGCAAACACTACAGCACATTATCTGAAAGATATGAACTGTTGCAATGTGTATTTGTAATGCATGTTTAGAAAAACAAACTGTTTACAAGTTAATCTTATCAGCTGTTTATTCTTTAAAAGTCACTGTGTATGTTCAGATTTTAAAGGTAATAATGAAAATTAATTCTAATTTTAATCAGCAGGACTTTGATCCTTCAACCATTCTGAAATGTTAGCAACTTGAATTCATAACTGAGTTTGTCTTCAAATTGTTGGTTCACCATGAGATTTAGTGGCTGGAAAAGATCTGTACATGAAACAGGAAAGGAAATCAGTATTGTATCTCCCTTTCTGAGAATCTGGAGAATGCTTTTAATTGAGTGCACTGAAATAAATCCAGAGTAAGATGACTGTTCAGGTGATTGAATCCTTTTAAATTTGATGTCAATGATAGTCAGAAGCAAAATGGTGTTAATGTAATATTTTGCACCATCCTGTTGGCAGAGTGTTCAATAATCTATTCTGAAGGTACTCAAAAGGCTGCTTGGTAGACTTCAGAAGTCGAGAGATCATCGAGCAGAAATGATGGCAGACATGCTAAAGCCATCTCCAAACTTTTAAAATAGGAATGTCAATTGCTTAACAACTTTACAGAGACAGAAGCCCACATTGTCAATCAATAGCAAATTATGCTTAATTAATTACATATTTTCCCAATGCATAATGAAGAGTATGACTTATATCATCAATTTAATCAAGTCAATTTAATGATTCTGGGAATATGGTTGCTAGATTATTGTAAGTAGACACAGTAAACTGAATGGACAATTAATTTCTTGAGATTCAATGGGATTACTAAATTATGAGAATTTTGAATTGTCTGAAAGTTTGGGCCACAAGTTGGTCATATGCACTGACTGCATGTGGAGAAATATGACATTATCAGTTATTAAGAGAAAAAATTCTCTTTTGGAAGTAAGGCACCTTTGTAAAACTTATTTTCTAATCAGCCTGTTCAGAGATGCTATTACACATCTTTGGTGCCGTATCGCAATAGAAGACAGGTGCCAGAACAATCCTCTTCAATCAGATCAGTAACGATCAACAATCTGAGTGGAAACCAATAGGTATCCATTAATCCCTCTATCCCTTAACCATGGTTGCCTTTAATTATTGTTCAAGTCTATATGTCAATGTACCTATAGCTTTTAATAGAAGAAGCAATTGCTCCTAGTGTGACCTGCAATATAAAGAGTTCTAAAGCAATTGGCAGTGCCACTGTCATCTGCTTTGTGGTTGACTGCAAACCATTCCTATGTGGCAATGTATTTCTAGGTAATACAGTCTGCCACATGACCTTGACCACTTCTCATTGCCAAACTAATATTATTTTTAAAAATGAAACTCCATTACTAGATTTCCCAAGTGTAACCGATCAGAACTCAATGCCATCCATATCATTAGTTAACAAAATCATAACAAATTGAAAATTAAAAAAACATACATGAGTAATTGTGCCTCTGACCTCTTGCCCAACAGCTTCTGTTAACCGAATAGTTAACATCATGCTGCAGTGAGCATGGATGGACATCATTTCTGGCACTTTGCATGCATGTCTCACTGACCCCAATTCTTCAGCAGCAGTGAGTGACAAGATAAAATAAGAAGTTACCACTGACCTCTTTCTGAGGTTTGCCTTTTGCTATTCCCAAACAGGTGTCAGATATCTTGCATTGCCACCAGAAACAGTGAGGACGTTATTGTTTGATGTAAATCAGGGTTTGAGAGCAATTGTTGGTAGCAATGTCATTTTTCTGCAATTAAGTGTGCTGCATGTTAAATGATTCATATCTCCTACACAGAAAAAGGACTGTCTGCAATCAGCATTTCTTAAAGGAATAATTGGAAGCAGCTTTGAAACAATAAACATGCACTTTCATAACTGCAGGACAAGCAGCATTGCCCTTGTTGTGCCTCTGCAAATTCTCTCTCTGCGTCAAAACAAAAATAGAGCTCTGCAGCCTTCCTTCTCTCACGATTGCCTTTAATCCCCTGATGCTGGCCCATGCTTCTCACCAGATGGAGCTACTCATTAATTAACCTAGTGCTAATACTGGACAAACAATAATGTTGAACATAAAACACAAAATGTTATATTTCCATATATCTACAGAAAGTGAAGCATATGACAGAAATGGACTAATTTTCCTCCTGTTAAATTTACTGGCAAATGTCCAATGGCTACCTATGTTTCTGCCTCTAACTTTGACTGAAATCAAACTATTTAGATACACAATTCTGTTGGTCACTCTACCTTAGAAAGATGAAAGATCTCAATAGCTGGCTTTGAGCATCTACTTCAGACAGATCTGTATGGCCAACAGCTTAACTGGTGGAGATGGTGGATTTTTTTCATAAAACTTAAACCATAAGCAAGGGAGTGCCCACTATACTTGGGATTTAACATTTCAATTCCATGATCCCTGTCATATACTAGGCTTTAATGTCAGAAATGCATGGGTCATCTCTGGCAAAAATTGTAAGAAATATGGCGGACAGCACTCTTCCATCAGTTACAACTTGTTCCAATGCATCTAACCACGTTTGACGAGATGTGTTGGACATATGAGGTCAATTCTGGTGGAAAATCATGGAAATGACTGGAATGACAGGAATTATCAGAATAAGTTGCAAGTGTCTTTTTTTCAGTCTTGTCTAAGAAAATGTAGTGAAGCTCCATAGAGCTGTCTGCCTTTAAAATGTTTTTAAAAATATAGTAACTTAGATTAACAAAGCACCTCTAGTGTGACAAATGTCTCAAGACACTTCAGAAAAGCAATGTGAACCATAGCCATACTGGTAACTTCTATAGAGCATTTAAAAGAAGAAAGTTAGGTGGAGATGTGCAGCAACAGCCAATGTAGATAGCAAGTACTGGGATGATAGGGGAATGGAATTTGGTGTGAGTTAAGATATGGGCAGATTTAATTTGGAAGACTGCAAGCTTATAAGGAGGGTAGAATGTAGAAGATGTGCGCGGAATCCCTTTAAATAGTCAATTCTAGAGGTAACAAAGGCATCAATGAGAGTTTCAGCAGCTGATTTGCTGAGACAAGGGCAAAGTGAAGCAATGTAATGGAGGTAAAAAGAAGAATCTCAACAATAGGTGAGTAGGTGAATGAGGTTAGAAGATCATTTTGGGGTCAAATGTGACACCAAGGTTAGAAACAGATTGGCTTAGTCTCAGACTGTTGCCAGGGAAATGGCTGAGGTCTGAAGCTATGAAAGAGAGTTTGGAGCTTTGACCAGGAAAAATGACCTCAGTCTGCCTAATACTTAATTGATGTAAGTTCTCCTTATCCAGTACTACTAGTCCAATAGGTAGGTTGATAATTTAGCTTTTGTAAAAGAGTCAAGTGAAGTGGTTATGAGTAGAATAGACATAAAAAAACTGTAGATGCTGGAAATCTGAAACAAAACCAGAGAGTACTAGAGAAACAGAAGAGGACAGGCATTGTCTGGAGGGAGAAAAACTCTACAGACGCTGCTAAACCAGCTGTGTTTCTCCAGCACTATGTTTGTTGGTGATGAATACAGCTAAGTGCCATCCACATGCATGTCAAAATTAACGTTATTTTGGATGACTTTGCCAAGGGACAGCATGCAGATGTGAAAAAAAAGAGGAGGTCAAGTCTTGGGGATACCAGAGGTAAAAATGTGGGAGCAGAAGAAAATCCACTGCAAGAGATTCTCTGGTGACAATTAATAGATATGAATGGAACAAGGTACAAGAACTTTACACTACTGAGAGGAACCTTGTTAAAAATCACACAACAACAGGTCACAGTCCAAAAGGTTTACTTGGAAGCACTCGTTTTCGGATTGCTGCTCCTTTATCAGGTAGCAGGAGCACAAGACACAGAATTCATAGCAGTTCGGCCAAACGAATGAGAGTGTTAGTGGAAGGGTACATCTTCACCATGGATATCCAATCCCTCTACACCTCCATCCGCCATGACCAGAGCCTCCAAGCCCTCCGTTTTTTCCTCTCCAGACGTCCCCAACAGTACCCTTCCACTGACACTCATTCGTTTGGTCGAACTGGTCCTCACCCTTAACAATTTCTCCTTTGAATCCTCCCACTTCCTCCAGACCAAAGACGTAGCCATGGGCACACGTATGGGCCCCAGCTATGCCTGTCTCTTTGTTGGCTATGTAGAACAGTTGATCTTCCGTAATTACACCAGCACCACTCCCCACCTCTTCCTCCACTACATTGATGACTGCATTGGCGCCACCTCGTGCTCCCGCGAGGAGGTTGAGCAATTCATCAACTTCACCAACACATTCCATCCTGACCTTAAATTTACCTGGACCATCTCTGACACCTCGCTCCCCTTCCTGGACCTCTCCATCTCCATTAGTGACGACCGACTTGACACTAACATTTTTTACAAACCCACCAACTCCCATAGCTACCTGGATTACACCTCTTCCCACCCTATCTCTTGCAAAAATGCCATCCTGTATTCCCAATTTCTCTGCCTCCGCCGTATCTGCTCCCAGGAGGACCAGTTCCACCATAGAACACACCAGATGGCCTCCTTCTTTAAAGACCGCAATTTCCCTTCCCACGTGGTTAAAGATGCCCTCCAACGCATCTCGTCCACATCCCGCACCTCTGCCCTCAGACCCCACCCCTCCAACCATAACAAGGACAGAACGCCCCTGGTGCTCACCTTCCACCCTACAAACCTTCGCATAAACCAAATCATCCACCGACATTTCCGCCACCTCCAAAAAGACCCCACCACCAGGGATATATTTCCCTCCCCACCCCTTTCCACCTTCCGCAAAGACCGTTCCCTCCGTGACTACCTGCTCAGGTCCACACCCCCCTACGACCCACCCTCCCATTCTGGCACTTTCCCCTGCCACCGCAGGAACTGTAAAACCTGTGCCCACACCTCCTCCCTCACCTCTATCCAAGGCTCTAAAGGAGCCTTCCACATCCATCAAAGTTTTACCTGCACATCCACTAATATCATTTATTGTATCCGTTGCTCCCGATGTGGTCTGCTCTATATTGGGGAGACTGGGCGCCTCCTAGCAGAGCGCTTTAGGGAACATCTCCGAGACACCCGCACCAATCAACCAAACCGCCCCGTGGCCCAACATTTCAACTCCCCCTCCCACTCTGCCGAGGACATGGAGGTCCTGGGCCTCCTTCACCGCCGCTCCCTCACCACCAGACGCCTGGAGGAAGAACGCCTCATCTTCCGCCTCGGAACACTTCAACCCCAGGGCATCAATGTGGACTTCAACAGCTTCCTCATTTCCCCTTCCCCCACCTCATCCTAGTTTCAAACTTCCAGCTCAGCACTGTCTCCTTGACTTGTCCGGACTTGTCCGACCTGCCTATCTTCTTTTCCACCTATCCACTCCACCCTCCCCTCCTTGACCTATCACCTTCATCTCCTCCCCCACTCACCAATTGTACTCTATGCTACTCTCTCCACCCCCACCCTCCTCTAGCTTATCTCTCCACGCTTCAGGCTCACTGCCTTTATTCCTGATGAAGGGCTTTTGTCCGAAACGTCGATTTCGCTGCTCATTGGATGCTGCCTGAACTGCTGTGCTCTTCCAGCACCACTAATCCAGTATTTGGTTTTCAGCATCTGCAGTCATTGTTTTTACCTTGTTGATTTTAACCCTACTGCGAATCCTCTTGCAAGGATGCCTGCCTTGAAGATGTTTTCCTTCCCACGTGGTTAAAGATGCCCTCCAACGCATCTCGTCCACATCCCGCACCTCCGCCCTCAGACCCCACCCCTCGATTTCGCTACATTGATGACTGCATTGGCGCCAACTCGTGCTCCCGCGAGGAGGTTGAGCAATTCATCAACTTCACCAACACATTCCACCCTGACCTTAAATTTACTTGGACCATCTCTGACACCTCGCTCCCCTTCCTGGAAACGTCGATTTCGCTGCTCGTTGGATGCTGCCTGAACTGCTGTGCTCTTCCAGCACCACTAATCCAGTATTTGGTTTTCAGCATCTGCAGTCATTGTTTTTACCTTGTTGATTTTAACCCTACTGCGAATCCTCTTGCAAGGATGCCTGCCTTGAAGATGTTTTCCTTCCCACGTGGTTAAAGATGCCCTCCAACGCATCTCGTCCACATCCCGCAACTCCGCCCTCAGACCCCACCCCTCGATTTCGCTACATTGATGACTGCATTGGCGCCAACTCGTACTCCCGCGAGGAGGTTGAGCAATTCATCAACTTCACCAACACATTCCACCCTGACCTTAAATTTACTTGGACCATCTCTGACACCTCGCTCCCCTTCCTGGTAACGTCGATTTCGCTGCTCGTTGGATGCTGCCTGAACTGCTGTGCTCTTCCAGCACCACTAATCCAGTATTTGGTTTTCAGCATCTGCAGTCATTGTTTTTACCCACTTTATTTTGTTGCCTATCCCGAAGTGTGCCTGGGAGGATGGTTACCCGAAGATTCAAGGCCAAATGTCCCTGACCGCTGAAGTGTTCCCCGACTGGGAACATTCCCGTCTGGTGATTGTTGCAGAGTGTCCATTCATCCATTGTCGTAGCGTTTACTTGGTGTCATCAATGTACCATGCTTTGGGACATCCTTGCCTGTAGCGTATGAGATAGACATGAGTCACATGAGCATCTACCGCGTACATAGTGGGTGGTGTCCCCACAGGTAATGGTGGTATCCGCGTCAACATTCTGACATGTCTTGCAGCGGTTGTTCAATGTTGTGGTCGATGTTGTCCTGAAGGCTGGGCATTTTGCAGTGAGCTATCGTCTGTGTAAGGCTTGGCGGTTGTTTAAAGGCGAGAAGTGGTGATATGGGGAAGGTCTTGGTGAGGTGCTCATCCTCATCGATAATGTGTTGCAGGTTGCGAAGAACATGGCGTAGTCTTTCACCTCCCGGGAAGTACTAGACAACAAAGCATACCGTATCGGTTACAACCCGTGTCTGTCTCCCAGAGAAGCTAGTGTTCCAAATAAACCTGTTGAGCTATAGCCTGGTGTGGTGTGATTTTTAAAGTTTGTCCACCCTAGTCCAATACCAGCTCCTCCACATCATAACTGAGACCTTGACGTTTCTGAGGACAGCGGGAAGCAGACAGTGAGAACATGTTGATATTAGGAAGGAGGATGTGCTGAAAATTTTGGGAAAAGTAGAATAGATAAATCTCTGGGCCAGATGTGATATACCTTAGGTTTCTATAGGAAGCAAGGGAAGATATTGCTGCTCCTTTGGTGTCTTCACTGTCCACAGGAGTAGTGCCAGATGATGGGAGGGTGGCAAACGTTATTGCCTTGTTCAGGAAAGGGAAGAGAGATAACCCTGGGAATTACAGACCAGCCAGTCTTATGTCAGTGGTGGGCAAAGTATTGAAGAGGATTCTGAGAGACAGGATTTATGATTACCGAGAAAACCACAGTTTGATTAGAGATAGTTAGCATGGCTTTGTGAGGGACAGGTCTTGCCTCTCAAACTTTATTAAATTATTTGAGAATGTGACAAAACACGTTGATGAAGTGGATGTGGTGTACATGGACTTTAGCAAGGTGTTTGATCATGTTCCCCATGGTAGGCTCATTCAGAAAGTAAGGAGGCATGGGATACAGGGAAATCTATTGTCAGGATACAGAATTAGCTGGCCCGTAGAAGACAGATGGTGGTGGTAGATCAAACGTATTCAACCTGGAGCTCAGTGACCAGTGGTGTTCCATAGGGATCAGTTCTGGGGCCTCTGCTGTTTGTCATTTTCATAAATGCCTTGAATGAGCAAGTGGAAGGGTGGATTAGTAAGTTTGCTGGTGACACAAAGGTTAGTGGAGTTGTGGATAGTGTGGAGAGCTGTTATAGGTTGCAACAAGATATTGACAGGATGCAGAACTGGGCTGATAAGTGGCAGATGGAGTTCAACCTAGAAAAGTGTGAACTCATTCACCTGGAAGGTTGAATTTGAATACAGAATACAGGGTTAAAGGCAGGATTCTTGGCATTGTGGAGGAATAGAGGGTTCGTGGAGTCCATGTCCATAGATCACTCAAAGTTGCCAACCAAGCTGATAGGGTTATGAAGAAGGCGTATGGTGTGTTGTCCTTCATTAGTAGGGAGGTGAAGTTTAAGGGCAGCGAGGTTATGCTGCAGCTCTATACAGTCCTGATTAGACCACACCAGAGGTTCTTCTGCAGCTGTACAGGGCCCTGGTGAGACCGCACCTGGAGTATTGTGTGCAGTTCTGGTCTCCAAATTTGAGGAAAGACATTCTGGCTATTGAGGGAGTGCAGCGTAGGTTCACAAGGTCAATTCCTGGAATGGTGGGACTACCTTACGCTGAAAGACTAGAGCGACTGGGCTTGTATACACTTGAGTTTAGAAGACTGAGAGGGGATCTGATTGAGACATATCAGATTATTAAAGGATTGGACACTCTGGAGGCAGGAAACATATTTCCGCTGATGGGTGAGTGCCGAACCAGAGGACACAGCTTAAAGATACGGGGTAGACCATTTAGGACAGAGATGAGGAGAAACTTCTTCACCCAGAGAGTGGTGGCTGTGTGGAATGCTCTGCTCCAGAGGCCCAGTCTCTGGATTCACTTAAGAAAGAGTTGGATAGAGCTCTCAAGGATAGTGGAATCAAGGGTTATGGAGATAAGGCAGGAACAGGATACTGACTAAGGATGATCAGCCCTGATCATATTGAATGGTGGTGCAGGCTCAAAGGGTAGAATGGCCAACTCCTGCACCTATTGTCTATTGTCTATTGTGTTAGAATATTGTGGAGAACTGAACTTGGAATAGAACTGAGCTTGGAATATTGTGTTCAGTTCTGGCCACCTCATTATAGCAAAGCTGTGGAAGCTTTCAAGAGGATGCAGATTTACCAGATGCTGTCTGGACTGTGGGGGAATATCTTATAAAGAAAGGTTGCGGGAGCTTGGGCTTTTCTCATTGGAGCGATGAAGGTTGAGAGGTGACTTGATAGAAATGTACAAGATGAGAGGCATAAATAAAGTGGATGGCCAGAGACTTTTTTCCAGGGCAGAAATGGCTATCACAGGGGAAGCATAATTTTAAGGTGATTGGAGGAAAGTTTCGGGGACCTAAAGGTAGGTTCTTTACACAGAGAGGGGTGGGGTGTGTGGAATGCTCTGCTGGCAGTCATAGTAGACTCAGATACATTAGGACATTTAAGCGATATGTACATGGAAGATAGTACAATGAAGAGTACGTAGGTTAGTCTGACCTTACATAGGATAAAAGGCCGGCACTACATCGAGAGCCAAAGGGCCTATACTGTGCTGTATTGTTCTATGTTCTAGGTACTGCTGCCCAGCTAAATGGTGGTGGAAAGTATTATTGGATGATCTTGGTCTGCTTAATTGTGTCACAGGCTGCAGACAGGTTGAGAAGGATGTAGAGTGACATTTTACCTTTGTTATTATAACATGGAGATGTCATTTGTGATTTTGAAAGGAGGGATCTAAGTTTGTGGCTGTAGTGGAAACCTGATTGAAGAAATTCTCTGAAAATAGGGAAGTAGATTTTGGGGGCCACAACACGCTCAAGGACATTGAAAACCAAAGGACAAATGACCCAATAGTTCACAAGGATGGTGTAAGTTGCTGGTTACTTGTAAATAAGGGTGATGGTTGCAGATTTAAGAGAGAGGACAGCACCTTAAGAAGGAGGATTTTTTTTTCACCAAACATCACACTTGGAACACATTAAAATTGGATTACATAACTCGACATTTAAAATGAAATGCAAACAGCAAATCTATTTTCACCATCAATTTTTTTTGCAAGAATTTAAACTAAAATGTTTGAGAATTTTTGAGATTCATGGTCAACAGGAGACAGGAAATTTAAAATCCATTTACACCTTAAGTTTACTTGCTAATAAACTTTGGAACACCTCAAGGTCAGACAGACTAAGTTCAAGTCCCACCTTCCCTGAGGGTGTGTCATAACATGTCAAGACAAGTTAATTAAAAATAATTTTCAGGGTCTGGTGGTACAGTGATAGTGACCCTACCTCTGAACCAGAAGGTCTGGATTCAAGACCCACCAGTCATGTCCAAACAAGTTGATTAAAAAGAATGATCATTTGGGGCTCTTGCAGCACAGTGACAATGTCCCTACCTCTGGCCAAGGAAGTCCAGTCTGTCATATCATGCACAAACAGATTGCTTAAAAAAATAATCTTTCGGGAAACAGAAATGTACGTCTAATATTATCAAACTGGATCAACTGACTTCAGTTTTTACAATTTAACCTTTGCACAAGTGAGTGCATTGAATCATTATGATTAAGAATGTGTTTCCTTGGTGATAAGTCTTCCACTTACTAGGCAACACTTGAAATAGAATGTGCAAAGCTGAATTTTTCCCCTGGGATGTAACAGTAAACTAACTAACTCTCTTGCATTTTGATTCAGTCATTAGTTTTGAAGACATATGACTTGGAATTACAGAATATTTTGTAAATCAGTGAAATAGCTTCTTCATCTACAATGCAACAGCTTTAAGCATTTGATTCACAAGGACATATAAAACTGTGTAAGCCATAGTCTTTAAAATACATAGTACATAGAGCATATATCAAAAATGCCTTGTAAATACTTCCCATGATATTCAAATGCTGACAAATACAATATAGGACTCCAGAAATGTACATAAATTGTAAAAAGAATTGTACCTCAATTACAGCTTTTTCCCCCAAGGATAGAGGTTACTCTAAGTACATTTACTGAACACGTACAAAAGGAGCTATCTTAGAGTGATTTCACATCACACAGAACTGGAACTTAGGGCTGTAGGGTTCCAAATAAGATGCCCTTTCTTACCATCCTCTGTATACAGTTGTGTTCAATAAAGCCTGATGTTCACTTACGAGAGTGTAGGTTTTATCTTACTACATAAGTCACAGAAAATCTCTCTCTAACACTTGCTGGGTAGCTTTGTAAAATTGGAGTGTTGTTTGATACTCATTTTGAGTCATTAAATCTTTGTTCGTATCACAGCGGAATTTTAAATGCTCAGCACCATGAGTCAGGCCCAAACGTGTTTTTCAGTCAGTTGCTGTTATCTTTTGCAATTCATTAGTCATCTTGATGTGGTGGAACATGGGTCTACACACATTGCTTTTGCACTGTGATATCCAAATTGATGTCTATATGAAAGGTCAGACATTGAACAAAGGTCCAGCTACTTGTGCATGGAGTGTTGGAGGCTGAGAAGTGACCTTATAAATGTCTATAAAATCATGAGTGGCATAGATAGGATAAGTAGCCAAGGTTTTTTTCCCAGGGTAGGGGAGTCCAAAATTAGAGTGCATAGGTTTAAGATGAAAGGGAAAAGATTAAAAAGAGACCTGAGGGGTAACTTTCTCACGCAGAAGTGGTGCATGTATAGAATGAGCTGCCAGAGAAGGTGGGTACAATTACATTTAAAAGGCATCTGGATGGGTATATGAATAGCAAGGACAAATGCGACTACATTACTTACAGTGTGGAAACAGGCCCTTCGGCCCAACAAGTCCACACCGACCCGCAACCCATTCACCCCGCACTACAGGCAATTTAGCATGGCCAATTCACCTGGCCTGCACCTTTTTGGACTGTGGAAGGAAACTGGAGCACCCAGAGGAAACCCACGCAGACACGGGGAGAATGTGCAAACTCCACACAGGCAGTCGCCTGAGGCGGGAATTGAACCCAGGTCTCTGGCACTGTGAGGCAGCAGTGCTAACCATTGTGCCACCATGGCATCCACATTAATTTAGCATATCTGGTCAGCATGGATGAGTGGGACCGAAGCATCTGTTTCCATGCTGTACATCTCTATGAATCTCTTATAATATCAGATGACTTTTAAAATCTCTTGTTAAAAAATGCACAGTTCAGTCACTCTTCAAGCCATGTCTTCTGAACCAGTTATGAATACTGGTGAAACTCAGAAACATCCAAGTCTCATTATGTATTCTTTCCAAGCAGCCTAAACAGTCAATAGAATGCTTGTGGCCTAGGGAAAGAATCACTGAATTGACAGATCTGACTCTATGGTCTATTCTATCTGATCTATTTTGTACAGTAGCCTGTACAAAAAGAATCTGTTTATGACCGAGTTTTTTTAAAGATTTTATAACATGTCCTATTGTCATTATATTGTCTAGTCATTCGACACTGTAAACCATGGACAAATGGATATGAAAGTACTCTAAGCTGAAAAAAAGGATGTGAAGGACCATGAGAAGATGAGTGCAGGGGAATAACCTGGTTTGGAGTGTATGAGGGACTATAAAGCTGGGTGGAAGCATGACCATGGCATTATGACAATGCTGCTCCTTTCACAAAGTTATGGTGTCCTTGTTTTTTTTATCTTTTTTTAAGCAAAACAACGCTTATTTACAGAGTACCAATGAAACACAAACAAAAGCGAACAAAATACAGAATAACAACCTATCTGAAAACCCAACAGACTATCCCAACTTAATGATGCTCCTAGCAAGTTTTGAGAAGATTTGTAGCTCGGGTTGAGATTCTGGATATAAGTTTGTTTATTGAGCTGAAAGGTGCATTTCAGGTGTTTCGTCACTATAGTCGGTAGCATCATCAGTGGGAGTCTCCAGTGAAGCTTCACCGGAGGCTCAATTATGTTACTTACGATGGTGACAAAATGTCTGAAAATGAAACTTCCAGCTCAGTGAGCAATCTTACATCCTTAATGATGCTTTTCCAAATTCCTGCAACAATCCCCATAAACAGCCCTTAGGAAAAAAAGTCAAATCAAACACAGGGTCTTACAGGAGAGAGAGAGGGGGCAGACAGATTCAGCATGAAACACCTTCTTCCATGTAGCTTTTTCTTTTGGACTTGCAGCTAACAATTGACCAACTAGAACAGCCAGACTGAAAAAAATCAACCAACCAAACCTGACCAGAGAAGAAACAGCATCATCACAGCAGAGATGGGGAAAGGGAGGGGAGTGAGAGGTATAAGGAATGAGGGCTTAAAAAGTCTTATTGATTTTATTACAACTGGGACAAAGTCACAAAGCACCAAGGTCAACTTTTACATTACCTATTTTGGCACCCAGGAACCACAGTAGCTGCTTTTGAATTACTTCAGGGCTATTGAGCCCAATTCCAGATAGCAGTTGATCGTTCTAGAATGAATATCTGTCTGGGGCATATGTTTCCTGAGGCAGGCAAACACAACTATGAAATTTCCTGAAACTTGTTACACTTCTTGAAGATTAAAATCCAGCACTGAAATTAGTATTCAAGATCTTTGCTCACTTCTTTTAATATCAATTTACTAATGCTCATCGAAAAGGTTGCTTCAATCAAAACGTTGACTTTATTTATATGCTTTTGCAAACTGTTGAATATATACCCTGCTCTTTCCAAGCTGTATTGATTTGAATTGTACAGGAATATTGTCCCAACTCATTGATATCTGATCACATTGAATTTAAAAAGAAAATGTATTTCATTTAAACTGCTAATAGATTTTCATAGCACACGTAACGATCACAATTAACTATATGTTGCTTGAGCAGTAATGCAGGGACTGCCATATGATGAATCAGCGTCACTTAGTTAGCTACAATATACATTAAAAAAACATGAAATACATCTTAAGCCTCTCTTTCACATGATTCTGCTCTCTCAGATATCACATTCAGTTCCTCTCCTTCACGCTCTTTCTATTGAAGCCCGTCCCATATGTGACCATCCAGCACATGTTCCCTTTGCCTGGTGCTATCCTTCTCACAATCCCCTATTAAATCTACTGTATTTATTAAAATGTGATCAACTCCATCCTGAGTCTGATCAGCCTCTTCATTGTTATCTTCATTGGCATGTTTTCCACAGCACACATCATTTGATAGGATGGTTGCTTCTGAGATATCCAACCTCACAATTGCATCTCAACTTTATTAAAGTTACAGATGCATAAAAAAACATGATCTCTGCCCACCTAGTAAAGTATTGCATCTAAAGTGTGCTATGATTTTTGATCTGAGGGTTCCTGGATATCCTAATATTCCCAATGCTGGGAGTGTACCCCTCAGAAAGTCTAGCACCAATGATATAGCGAGGAAAAGTAAGAAATGCCTACAGATTTCTCATACCTGCACTGGGGGAGTCTAGCAATTGTGGTAAGAACCTACTGTAGACTGGAAGCCACATGATCCCAACTGAGTACCAGAAGCGATGTTTAACTCCGAACAGCAGGTGAGTATGTGTTGGGTCCGGAGTTAAAATGTCAAAATGTTAATCCCTGAACAAACTCCACCTCATGGGGGTGGAGTGGGGAATGGGGGTACCTCTTCCATGATCTGCCATTCAGCCTGGTTCTCAGACAATACATCTGGAGAAGAAATTAAAATATTGTAGGACATTCACTGTAATCTGTTCTTCTAGATTTCCCTTCCATAATACTCATCTTTGTTCTGTGAACTGGTAAATAGTAGGGCTCGAGATTTTTGGGAAAAAGAGGTAAGAGTTTTAAATGAAGGCTTTGATATCTTCAGGCTGCCCAGCTGTATCCTTAATATTCAGAACATGTCACAACATCATCATTATGACGTGTTCCTGTGCAATGGCACCTAGCCAGCTTTGCAGTCAGAAGCTGAAAAAGCAGGGCAGAAATACCTTTGTTATCTCAATTAACAGGTTCCATAAAGTAAGGCCTAGTGTGCAGCCCACTGCTTTCTACTCAAAGCACGATATTCCTCCCACTCAGCACAACTAAAAGGAAGGCCCTAAAACTCAAGTGTAGTGATAGAAGGCACTGACAAAAGGGTGTAGTTCTCATCCGTTTTTTCTGACTTTGGAATTGATCACTTCTAAGAAATACCAGAAAAATTAGTCCATTTGAGAGCAGCAAATAATTATGTCATTGCAGAGTCCCTCAAACAAGACTGACTCTTGCAAACCTCTCACAAAAATATCAAGATTATTAACAATCCATGAACAAAATAAGTTCAACACATTCACTTTGAAACATTATCACTGTGCACAAACAAAATCTTAAAAACACAAATTGGGATAAATCAGATGTTTAATGGCTTCATGAACTACATTTTATAAAGTCATCTATCTCCATCAAGTAAGTATTAGTTCGAATTAAAGGAACCCACAGAGCAGAGACTTAAATGTGGCAATGATGCCTGACGCATAAAGCTATGGAAATTAATGAATAGCTGAGGTCATTCAGGCAAAACTTACCTTGGAACCTGAGAACAGAAGTCAACATTTATTTCATTACATCTTGAAAATAAGTTGCTTTTAAAAACAAGAAACATTTTCATTCTATAATTTCCTGCAGCTACTTGGATATCATTTATTATTTTAAAACAATCAAAACCATAAATTATTTGTGTGAAAATTACCTACTGTAACTATCTATTAAATGATAATTATACAACAACTACTTAGATATTAGGTATTACTTTGAGTACTACATTGTATACCATTACAGCTTAGAGCTTTCATTCAAAAAACTGCTAACATTTATTGATGCAAGTCTTGTAGTGGCTGTGGAGAGAGAAAAACAGAGTTAATATTTTGAGTCTGATTTGGCTCTTTGGATTCATCAGACTCAAAACATTTATTCTGTTTCTGTCTCCACAGACGCTGTCAGACCTGCTAAGTTTCTCCAGCATTTTCTGTGTTTTATTTTCAGATTTTCATCATCTGCATATTTTGCTTTTATATAATCATTTAATTGTGGTTTCTGAGCTTGGAGCTGATGCAGAACCTGCTTGGAAATAATCCCAGTGAATGAGCCACAATTTGTAGTTAAACCCAAATATGGTAAAGATGCAATCTGAAGGCAAGTCATTCGTATTTGCTGCAGAAAACCTCAATTTAACCGTAGGGTCTAAAATGATAGAGCTATGGGTACAAAACTAGCTCTTTCAATGATAAAGCATTAGTGGTCCTTCTGCAACAATGGATTGCCAGCTTCATCTGAACGAAGGAAAGCAAAACAATGCCATCATCCGAGTGCAGCAAAGACATCTGCATAATTGGAAAAGTCAGTTCACACTCCTTCACCCATTTGCTGCTTTTCCCTCCACAGATAATCAAATACTTTTGATAGCTTTGTAATCAAATGTAGCCAGTTTGAACACAACCAATTCCCACAAAAAAAACAAATAAGGTATTTTGTTCACATTATTTGATTAGGACACCTGATAAATGCCTTATTATTTTAATTGTGACATCAAATCTTTTGCACTTGTAGATGGAAGGATCTTTGTTTCATTTCTCCCCCAGAGGTGGCACTTGCAACAATGTGGAACTCACTTCATACTACATTTCAGCATCAGCCATAGGCTCAAATTCTTAATTGGAAACTCAACCTTTAATTCTTTGACTCAGTCGCAGTTTGTGGGCATAAACATACCATTGGAAGTGCAAAATAAATTCAGCCAATATTCTGTAACTTGTTCTGCTTTCAGGCCAAGATAGCAAATGACCACTGTGAGAGGACCACAATAAATAGCTGCCCAGAAATCACCGAGGCTCAGACTCCCCCTTCTCTTCACCGAAAGGAAAGGCCCACATTGTATTCCTGCAGGACTGCTGAAGGAATGACAATGATAAGTTTGGGAATGGGGTGTCACTACCAGGTAAGAATATTTCCTACTCCATCCTTCTTCTTGTCTCTGGTTTACACCTTCGACTAAACTATCTCATACACAATATGTTATATTTTTCAGAGGGCATTGACTTAGGGATGTATTGTAACTGCTCTTACATCTTTATGAGCATCGTGTGGCATTTGTCAATACCATATAGCATAATACCAGATTGGTACAATGTAGTATGAAATATTTCCTCAAATGCAGAGTTCTCAGGCACAATTGACATGTACTTAATCTTTATCAGGAATCCCAAAGCAGAGACCGATAAACCTCATAATGACATTTTCTCATTATTGCTATAGCTGCTGCCCATTGGAACCTTTAATACTAAGGAGTCTGTTTCTGCCAAATTAGAAAGATTCAAAATTATTTGAAAAGTGAAATGATGGTTCATTTGTCGTGTGGTTTAATGCCGATAACTGACAGATTGGGTTCAGGATTGGTTGAGGAGGAGGGAAGGTCAGAAATATTCTTCTGGCTCAGGCTTCTTTACAACTCTGTTTATTGCATGTAAATACTAAATACACCCAAACATCACAACGTGAAATATTCTGGGCTCTATGTATATTGCTGCCCAATAAGAAACTATTCCCTGAATTCTATCTATTGATCTTCTGTCTCTACATTCATGCCAAGTGGATGACAGCTCTGAGAGATCAATGTACACAGAATATTTTCCGAGTCTTAAAGCCTTTACAAACAATGGTCACTTGAAGGAGAAAGTGAGGACTGCAGATGCTGGAGATCAGAGCTGAAAATGTGTTGCTGGAAAAGCGCAGCAGGTCAGGCAGCATCCAAGGAGCAGAAGAATCGACGTTTCGGGCATGAGCCCTTCTTCAGGAATGCCTGACCTGCTGCGCTTTTCCAGCAACACATTTTCAGCAATGGTCACTTAAAACAATGGTAAGGGAAAATAAGGTGTACTTCTTGCACCACAGCCAATGATCCTTTCTGTATCGCTCAAGAACACAATAATAAGGCACATGCCTCTCTCTCAAGAAATAATTGAGAAGTAGGTCTGTGTCTCAAAAATGCTTTTACAATGTTGATAATGATGGGCTTTAAAGTATGTTTCTAATCTAATATCTATATAATTACAGTTTGCAATTATGAACAACTTTAATATTTAAAAATGCTGGAAAACAGTTACAGCTGGAAGGTGGCCCTGGAAACTTTTAAGATAGCATGTCATAGAATAATGCAACATGATTCCATTACCTAATCAGGAACTGCTGCAAGAACAATCAGGACTTATCAATTAAGTGTTCTCATCTACATAATAAAGTCTACCTTTGACATTTTGAATTAAATATTTTTGAATTAAATGAGCTTTATTGTCACATGCACTCAACTGAGTGCAATGAGAAATTTGCAACATTACCAGTTAAGGAGCCATTTCAGGTACAAGATACCTAGGTACAGATATTTAAGTTTTGGTACAATTGGAAAAATAATAAAGTCCAGGATAAAAATAAAGAGGGAAAAAGCTTAGCTGATTTACAGTCCTTTTTCTCCAGTCCGTGCCAAGACATAGTGTCCATACCATACCCAGTTCAAGTCTCCAGACCATACCAGGCTTCAAAATTTGAGGCCTCGCCAGCAGTAGGTCAGGGCTTTGTCTCCTCGCAATGGCCTCTGGTCCAGGTCTTGCCTCCTGCACTGGCCTCCGGGCTGGGATTTGCCTTCCAGACAGGCCTCCAGTCTGGGGCACACCTCCCATGACAGCATCCGGTCTGAGACTTGCCTCCAAGACTTGCTTCCAGCGTTGGCCTCTGATCCTTGAGTTGCCTCCTCCATTCCCCTCCAAGTAAGTTAAAAAGTTAAGTTTAAAACAAAATCCTCAAGAAAAGATAAAAAGAAGGGAAGAAGATAAAGAACAGGCAGAGTAGAGGATCTCTGGCTGGAGCATCTGACTTTACTTTGGACAAATTTCTGCTGTTACTGTTTTATCATCCTCCTTAGAACATTAAATCACATTAAATTTCATTTATCCTACAGGACTCTACAATTTTTAGTAATTTAGTAGAAACTTCATATAAATGTAGCACACCTTTTCTGTAAATGACAATAATAAAGCACAACAGAAGTGATGCAGAGTCAACAGTCAAGCTGCTCCTTTGTTATACCATGGAAGATGCACAAGTTTGCAAATGGCAGCTGGTTATTGTTGTTCAAATGGTTCATAGAATTGAGGTGACCTTCATTCATGGCAGCTTGTACTTGAGAGGTAGCTGCACGTCTAAAGCTGATACTTTGACATTGTCTCTATGTGGCACTTGTCTGTTGATCTGAGGGGAAAAGTCAGATGCCTTGCATATGCTACTTTTCTCAGAAATGACCATTCCATGGGTTTTCTGTGAACACTGATGTGCAGGCTGATTGATCTTATGAGAGCTATCAAATTCTGAAAGCCCTGAGACTTAGCACCTGTCTCCAGGCTGCCACGTCTGGAATGCAGAGTGTGTCTAATCTGTCATATACTGCCACGAGAGATATAACACACATTTCCACAGCGAAGGAGGAAGTATCACTGGACTCAGTCCACTACTGATGACCCCTTCGCTAGATCTCATCTTCCAATGTCATGAAGGTCATAACCTCCAGTTTAAAAAAATGCTTTAAAAATACTGCATTTTACACATGAATTACATATCACAGCTATACATCAGACAAATCACTGAGTCAAACATTCTCCTCTCCACTCTAAGCTTCCCAAGGTGGCTGCTGCAATATCCAACCATTATAGACTTTTAAAGTGTTTATTCCTGATTTTGAAAGCATCTAAAGTACTACTATCTAAAGCATTGTTCAGAAAATGAAACTGTTACTGAAGCATATTTATAAGAAAGTCAACAATGATTAGCATTCAGAGAAAGTGAGTACTGCAGATGGCGGAGATCAGAGTCGAGAGTGTGGTGCTGGAAAAGCACAGCAGGTCAGGCAGCATCCAAAGAGCAGGAGAATCGATGTTTTGGGCATAAGCCCTTCATCAAGAATGAGATGAAGGACTTATGCCCGAAACGCGATTCTCCTGCTCCTCGGATGCTGCCTGACCTGCTGTGCTTTTCCAGCACCACACTCTCGACAATGAATAGCATTAGCAGATGCAAGCCCTGATATGGGGAGAAAAACATAGAACTGTGGGGTGGGTGTGGATTTGTTGGGCCAAATTGTATGCTTCCACACAATAGGAATTCCATGATTCTATGATTCTACATCTCAATTAATATCGCTGTCCATTATAACTAATGAACATACAATATAAAATCTATGAATTTCATTTGGAAATGCAGAGGTAATTAACTCAGAATGGTGATACACATAATTTCCTTTATTCAGTGATCCAGCTAAATATCCAGCCACCTCAAGAGTAAATTGTATATACCTATACTGCCATACATTTCTGATAGTGCATAAGTATGAACTAAGGCAATCAACATGTTCTTTACATTGAGCTATTTTCATAGAAGCTAGAATTCCAACGCAGCCAAAATTTAGGAATTTTATTGCTAAAATTTTCAAAATATCCATTGTGAGAATAATATCTTTATAAATACCAAGTGATAATTTCAGTGCAAACAAAATCAGGAGAGAGATAAAATGGGCACGAGTTTGTTATCACTTATTTTATTCCATCATATAATGTCAATATTCCTTCTAGTGTAAAAGCAAAATACTGCAGACCCTGGAAATCTGATATAAAGTGAGAAAAAGCTGATGAAACTCTTTTTATCTTCAGAATGTTCATAATATTCCCTATTGTGTTAATGTCAGTATTACCATGGGATGAGAAGAGCCGGATGAGAGATCTGACTATTTTAGCGACGGCTTACTCATCTCATTTTCATGCCAGGTAAGTCACAGTTTAGAACAAATACTTGGGATGCTGGGGAGTATATTTTCTACCAGTAAAGTAGTTGCGACATGGAGACTAGAAGTTGAAACTTTCCATCTTGCATTCATCAGAATTAGGACATAAAAACACAGACTTGGTAAAAACTGGTATCATTTTATACAGAATGAAAAAGGGTGCTGATTGGTTGGGCCATATTTGGCACGAAAATGCAGCATAAACAGTCATTGTCAATATTAACTGTCAGACCAGGCCAGTAGATTCTGATTAGTCAGGGCAGTATTCTGGGGATGCAGCAGTGTTTTGGCTGTCTCCATGATCTCTTTTATTTAAAAAAATCCGAAAACTGAGAAGTGCAAGACTTCTAGTCTCCTTTTGCCAATATTGAATTTCAGTAAAATAATATTGGTGTTGATGTAATGTTTTTCCGAAACTGTTTTTGTCATACTATTTTGCTTCAAATGAAGCTTTTTCAATTGGACTGTGTCCTCGCTCATCCTCTCAAAGCAATTCTGTCAAAACGCAGTATGCTTCTCTATCTGCTCAAATATAGGATGGAACTGCCAGAATTATTCTCCTTTCTGCCATATGGAGAAAGATTGTGATTTGTCCAAGGGTAAGTTCATTTGCAGGCAAAACATAACCTCTCCCACCTGTTGGTTGACATTTACAAACAACTAAGACATAAATCTGTTGAAAATAGTTTTTAAGCAGAATCAGCACCAGATGTTATTAAAAAAACCCCTCTATTTCTCATATACAATCAGGAATTTGGTAAAGATGCTGAAATATATAGACAGTAACTTTAACACCAAGCAGATTTTGAATCAGTGGGTGGCAAGGTGATTTTGAAACTCACCAGCTGCACCAGAAATAGGTCAGAATCATTTTAACTCACAGAAATTTCACAGTTGAGTATTCCATCTGATGTGCTGATACATTGTATGGAATTTTAGCTAGGAAATGTATAGGAAACAGCAAAGCTATTTCTTATGACTTTACAAGTCTTACAAGTCCAATGGCATACAAGGATCCTAGAGATTTCTGCAATGTGTTTGTAAGTGCCATTTTACCCATGATGCTGGATTGGCACCTGTTTTCAGGATTTCTCTGCCATAGCTGACAGTGAAGAAGGTTTTCGAAGATTACTAAGGAATCTTGATCAAATCAGTCAATGGGCTGAAAAATGACAGATGGAGTTCAATCTGGATAAATGCAAGGTATTGAATTTTGGTAAAACAAACAAGGATAGGGCTTATACAATTAATGGTAGGGCCTTGGGTAGTCTTGTAGAGCAGAGGGACCTAGGGGTTTAGGTACATAATTCTTTGATGTTAGCATCACATCTGGACAAGGTGGATAAAAAGATATCTGGCATGCTTGCCTTCATTGCACAGTCCTTTGAGGACAGGAGGTGGGAAGTCATGTTGAGCTTGTACAGGACACTGGTGAGGCCTCTTCTGGGATACTGTGTCTAGTTCTGGTCGCCCAGTTATAGGAAGGATATTATTATGCTGGAGAGGATTCAGAAGAGATTTACCAGGATGTTGCCAGGTATGGAAGGTTTGAGTTACAAAGAAAAGCTGAACAGGCTGGGGCTTTTTTCACTGCAATGCAGGAGGTTGAGAAATGACCTCATTGAGGTTTATAAAATAATGAGGGGCATAGATAGAGTTAAATACCCCTACAGTGGGGTATTTCAAAACTAGGGGTGCATTTTTACGGTGAGAGGAGAGTTTTAAAAACTTGAGGGGCAATTTTTTTTAAACAGAGGGTGGTTCACTTGTGGAATGAACTTCCTGAGGAAGTGGTGGATGTGGGTACAATTACAATGTTTAAAAGACATTTGGGTAAGTACATGTACAGAAAAGAATTGGAGGGATGTGGGCCAGGGGCAGGCAGGTGGGACTAATTTAGTTTGGAACTATGGTGAACATGGACTGCTTGGACCATGGGGTCTGTATCTGTGCTGTGTGACTCCATTACACTATAACTAGGAATGAGCGAGCATGATGACAACTCAGATGTGTCCAGTTCAGCTGAACTACATAAACGTCAAGAAAAGCCAGGCCAGCAGGAAAATCAACATTTCAGGCATAAGCCCTTCATCAGGCACGAGGTTTGCAGGCAGGCGGGTGCTGAGAGATAAATGGGAGGCGGTGGGGCCAGCAACAAGGTAGCTGAGAATGCGATAGATAGATGAAGGTGAGGTAGAACTTGATGGGTTGGAGAGGAGGGTGGAGCGGATGGATGGGAAAGACAGTGGAAAGATCAAGAGGGAGGTGCTGAATTGGAGGCTTGTGACTGGGATATGGTGGCGGGGAGGGGAAATGAGGAAACTGGTGAAATCCACATTAATCCCATGGGTTGCAGGATCCCAAGGCGGAAGATAAGGCGTTCTTCCTCCAAGCATTGGGTGGTTAGGGTTTGGCAATGGAGGAGGCCAGGACCTGCATGTCCTTGGTGGAGTGGGAGGGGGAATTGAAGTGTTCAGCCATAGAACGGTGGTGTTGGTTGGTGCGGGTGACCCAGAGATGTTCTCTGAAACAATCCATGTTGGTGTCCTGTCTCCCTGACGTACAGGAGATCACATCTGGTGCAACAGAAACAGTAGATGATACCGGTGGAGGTACAGGTAAATTTCTATGGGTTTTTAAGGATCCTTTGGGACCTTGGATGGAGGTGAGGGGGGAGGTACGGGCACAGGTTTTGCACTTCCTACCCCCTCACCTCCATCCAAGGCCCCAAAGGATCCTTCTACATCCATCAGAAATTTACCTGGACTTCCACAAATGTCATCTACTGTATCTGCTGCACCCAATGTGGTCTCCTGTGCATCAGGGAGACAGGACGCCAGCTTGCAAATTGTTTCAGAGAACATCTCTGGATGACCTGCACCAACCTACCCCACCACCCCATGGCTGAACACTTCAACGCCCCATCCCATTCCATCAAGGACATGCAGGTCCTGGGCCTCCGTCACTGCCAAACCCCAACCACCCGACCCCTGCAGGAAGAATTTTAAGCCTCATCTTCTGCCTTAAGACCTTGCAACCCCTTGGATTAATGTGAATTTCAGCAGTTTCCTCATTTCCCCTTCCCCCCCCCACCTTATCCCAGTCCCATGCTTTCAACTCGGCACCACCCTCTTGATCTGTCCATCATCTTTCCCATCCATCCGCTCCATCCTCCTAACTGGCCTATCACCTTCTCCCCACCTTCATTTTCAGCTACCTTCCCCCCGGCCCAACACCCTCCTATTTATCCCTCAGCCCCCTGGCCCACAAGCCTCATTTTTGATGAAGGTCTTATGCCTGAAACATCGATTCTCCTATTCCTCAGACCGGTTGTGCTGTTCCAGTGCCACACACTCGACTCTGACCTCCAGCATCTGCAGTCCTCGCTTTCTTCTAACTGAACTATTTAAAAGGCCACTACAAAGCTGTTGAAGGATTATCCAGATTGTTAAACAAAGGAAACACCTGTACCAATAAATTCCCATGTGAAAAGACTACACCTCACTTCACAGCTGCCTTTATAAAGATGCTACTGTGTTACATAAGAGCCGACAGGGAGACTCTCTTCCATACTAACAGGAGAAAAAGGAACAAGCAGGCATTGTTGGAGATTGTGGAGATATTACCAACAGGAGTCTGACACCAGACCAAGGATGAAGAGCTGGAAAAGGCTTTTCAATCTAATCAGTTGCAAGTACATCCTGATGTTCCCTGACTTCGACTGCTCCTCATCCTGTTTTCCTGTGCCTACTCCTGCACATTTCACACGTCATGTGAACAAGGGCAGGTGGTGGAGACAGGGACATCAGTAGAGAGCTCCCATTCGACAGCGTGAGATGCTGAAAGGTCTGTTCAGCTGGAAGCAGATGCTGAGCCTCAGGGAACGTTGGAGCTCTGCTGCTGCTCTGCAACGTGTGTGAGATGCTGGCAGTCTTTCCAACCACACTGTTCAGAGAGAGTGATCAAAGCTGTCTTTCTCAAGCTTTGCTGCTGTAATGTGACAAGACTTTTCAATTATGCCTTTGTTCATGGAAAGAATGGTCCACTTATATGGAGCAGTGAATTGGTTTTACAGTGAATTGTACATTCTGAACGGAACCTTAAACAAGATTGACAAAAACTTAGCCTGAGCCCTTCATAAGCATCAAAGAATTCTTCTGGTTATTTCAACTGGGAAGTATGTGTGGAACATGTCAGGGAAAATAGAAAAAAGGAAAATGAAATTGGGGCGTGTGCTCAAAGCTTTTCCATGTCTCATGCCCTCAGTCAGCATTCACCTGGTGCCTCTTGTGCCACTAAACGAGTTAAATATGCTCAGGAGCATGTGGACAGTCATTGGAGAGGCTCTCACAGATCCTAAAGCCCCAAGGACACAAATCAAGTGATTCTCAGCAGTCTGGGACGAGAGACGCGAGAGACCTGCCTCTACCTCTGCTGAGGTCACAAAGGTTGCACCCAGGAAGAGAAAAGAACAAATAAGGATTTTGTAATTGTGCATTGGTGTGCACATGGGTTTTTTATGCAATGTTAGATTGTTGAGTTTCTGTTCAATATTTCAGTTACATAAAAATTATTTGCTTGTCCTTTTTTGACTGAGGCCTGGCAAGTAAATTTCTTTCTTGTGACGAATGGTAAGATAAGCATTAAGGGCAGAAAATGGGTGTCTGTGACCGTGATGCTTTGTTGATTGTAAGACAGCTTTGTGTTGGGCATGTTGAGGTCTAATTGGATACAGCATATGGCCACCAGATGGATGTACTGGTTGAAATTAATTGAAATCTGCCAGAATTCGGCCAGACCAGGTGGCACAGCAGACAACGTACACTGCTGCTAGTTCAGGTCCCATCACATTTTTCCACTTTGCTATGTTGCTCTTCTGTGTAAGAAACTCTGTGCTCAGGACCTTCTTCTGTTTGCAGCTGCCACGAAATATTGCACAGAATACCATCATCGTTCAAGAGATCTAGGTTGGTCATACTAAATGGCCCCAGAACTGTCCAGGTTGCCAAAGCACATCTTCAGCATTCTGGCTGCTTGCTTGATGGCAATTCACATGGTCATCAGGCTTTGTCTGCATAGCTAAAAACTGATAAGATATAAGAGCAGAAACAGGCCATTCAGCCCATCATATCATTCAATGAGATCATGGCTGATCTGACTTTACTCAACTCCATTTTTTTTTGCTTTTTTCTCATAATCTTACTAATTAAAAATCTGTTTAACCCAACCTTGAATATACTGAAAACAGCCTCAACATCCCTCCACAGTACAGAATTCCATAGATACACTACTCTCTGAGAGAAGAAATTTCTCCTCATCTCTGTCTTAATTAGATGGTCCCTTTTTCTGAAACTATGCCCTCTGATTCTAGACTGCCCCACAAATAGAAATAATCTTGCAGCATCTAATCTCATCTGGTTCAGTCCTTCGGGGAAGGAAAATCTACCATCCTCACCTGGTCTGGCCTACATGTGACACCAGATCCACAGCAATATGGTTGACTCTTAAATGGCTTAGCAAGTCATTCATTTCTTCTCAACTGTTATAAAACCTGATAAAAGGAATGAAATAGACCTACCACCACAGAAATTTAACAAAGAATGGAAAATGGGATACATTGTTCTGTCAACCCTGCAAAGTTATCCTTACTAGTAT
Source organism: Chiloscyllium punctatum (assembly GCF_047496795.1). Taxonomy (NCBI): domain Eukaryota; kingdom Metazoa; phylum Chordata; class Chondrichthyes; order Orectolobiformes; family Hemiscylliidae; genus Chiloscyllium; species Chiloscyllium punctatum. The sequence goes on along the minus strand of NC_092750.1, from coordinate 41,744,935 downwards.
TTGAGGCTGTTGGGAAAGCTGTCCCATAGACAAATCAAGAAACAGCCTGACGCACAATCACTCTCATAGAATCATACTTTACAGAAAATGTCTCAGAAACTGTCCTTGCGTATCTTCTGTGCCACTGCAGAGAGACCACCAGAGATAGTGGCACGGGTGGTATATAGTTGAGATGGAGTTGCCCTGGGAGTCCACAATAATGACTCCAGAATTCAATCCCCAAAAGCTTCCCAGCATCTGGTTAAACAAGAAAATCTCCCACTGATTACCACCTAGAGTCCTTCCTCAGTAAAAAAAAATCAGTTCTCGTCTATGTTGAAAACTACATGAAGTACTTACAGAGGGTGGCAATGCACTTTGGACAGAGGACTTCAAGGTCCATCACCAAAAGTGGTACAGCAGTACCACCACTGACTATGTTGACTGAGTTCTAAAGGATATAGCTACTGGATTGTGTCTGTGAGAATGGTGAGGAAACCAACGAGAGGAAAAAACATAGTTAGCCTTGTCCTCATGAACCTATCTATAGTACATGTATTTGTCTTTGATAGTATGAGTAAGAGTGACCAAATGGACTTGTGGAAACAATGTCTGGTCTTCAGACTGGGATTGGGGGTACAATAACTTGTTCACTGATGCTCAGTTTAGGTCTGCCAAGGCCATTCAGCACTTGGTCCAAATTTCAAGAAAAGTGCTGAACTGAAGACAAGAAGTGAGGGTCACTGCCCTTGACATGAAGGCAGCATTTGACCAAGGAGTTCTGACAATAAATGGACTCAGGGAGAAGCTATCCTGGTTGTAATCATTTACTGGAACAAAAGAGTTGGTTGTGATTGATAGAGGTCAGCAATCTCAGCCACAGGACAGGTCTGTAAGTGTTCATCAGGATAATATCCCAGGCCCATCCTCAGTTACTTCATCAATGACCTTCCCTCCATCATAAAGGTCAGAAGTAGAGACACCACTTTCAACACCATTCACCAATTTTCATATACTGAAGACATTTAAGTCCAAATGTAGCAAGAGCTCAACGACATCCAGGGTTTATGTGGCAAGTAATATTTCCAAGATGAAAGTACTAGGCAATGACCATCTCCAACAAGAGGAAGTTCAAACATTACCCCTTGACATGCAATTAATTCACTGAGCTGAATCCCCAAATATCAACATTCTGGGCTGATCATTGACAGAATTTGAACTGGACTAATCACATAATCCTAGCGAGTTTTTCACACTATCTTCACAAACCCACCTCATTTCCTATGCACCACACCCCAACTGGGCCCCACTCATCATATTCTCCTACTCATATTCAGTGGAAGTACTCACCACTGCTGAAATATCCTGAGATCTTTGGCGCTGGCACCATTTGAAAAGGCAGTTGTCCACCAAGTCAAGTATTAGCAGTCTGGAGCTGCACGGTTTATGTAATTTGCCCTGGACATGACAGTCAAGGGAAAATTGGTGCCCCACTTTGCAGACAGAGAACCAGAAGTCCTGATGGGTGAGCTGGTGTATTGGATTGCTTCCCTCTTGCCCCAGGACAGGCAAAGGAGACCACAACACCAATGACTATGGTCCAAAGTTGCCAGCTGGGTCAATTGATGCCCATAGCCTGCATAAATAACTTACAATGCAGCAAGTAAATCAATAATTATCACCACTTTCCAAGGGTAAGTGCCACCACCTTACATCTGCTACCAAGGTTCATGGTCTACCATTCTCACTATTGCATGCAACATCTCTCCTCTTTCCTAACCACCATAAACTCCCAGACCATTAACTGTGCGTGACCTCTGCACTGCCTACTCAGTCACGGGGGCATCTCATCACGTTTCTCCCACCTGCATCGGCACTCACAATGCTGACATTCACTTTCATCTCATTGAGTTCCCCAATTATATCACTGCAGGAGAAAATTCCCCACATTGAGACCTGAGACCATTCATGGATGTCAGAACATACATATCCCAAAAACCATTACAGTGCTACATGGATACTGAAACTTTGGTGGATGTGTCAATGAGATTCGAGTAGGAGCCATCTGGTGAGCACATCAGTGCTACGTCTCTGCAACTGGTCAAGGAAGAAACAACTGAAGTCACTGGCATTCAGAGGACCTACTCAGCCCCATGGAGGACAGACTCGATGGTGTTAGAAATTTAGACCTTCATAGAAATGCACAAGAGCAACAGGCAGGCTTGTTGGAAGCATGTGGGACATAACATAAAGATTGCAGGACTGCACTGGTGGTGTTTGCATTATGTAGTCTCTGGATGTGATTATCTAACTGCCTCCATGGACAGGTTAAATCCAAAAAAACTGCAGGTGCTGGAATCCAAGGTAGACAAACAGGAGGCTGAAAGAACACAGTAAACCAGGCAGCATCAAGAGGTGGAGAAATCAACGTTTTGGATGTAACCCTTCTTCACTTCTCCATCTCTTGATGCTGCCTGGCTTGTTGTGTTCTTCCAGCCTCCTGCTTGTCTTCCATGGACAGGTTGGCAGCTGTGAAGAACAGCCAGGCCCAGCACACTCACTGTCTGCTGGATATACACACACAGATCTGCACTCCAACCCGCCAGCTACTCTAGCAAGATGATGGGGGATGAGGAACCTTGACCTCAATCCATGGCCCTTCCTCACAAGGAGAGAGGGCATTGGCAGGAGACACCCAGCTAGAGGGGAAACCACATACAGGCCCCATGGAAGTTTCCCTGGACACTTTACAGTTGGTTGGCCTTCCACATCCATCCTGTCTTGTTGAAATTCCTGTTTTTGAGGAGGGTACACTCTGCATGTCTTGGCCACAAAAACCCTTGTGGTCACCCAACCAAGAGTCCAGGACCAACTTGTTCCACTATACAGTAGGTTTCCTCCACTATTGCTGCAGGTCCTGCGATTACTCCATGATGCAGTGGATGAAGAAGAAGGTAAAAGACCTTCTGAGGGCACACAGGTTGAATGGATGTCACTTCATTGTAATTACATTCTCATGTTTGCATCAACACTGCATATGCAAATGTCTGGCCAGTAGCAATTGCAAGATTGTATGTACAGGGTCTAGACATCCTTTGCATTACATAAGGATCAAAGCGAAGTAAACATCTCCTGTACCATGTGCAGGCTTTGGACAATTGGAGGATGCTTGCTATTTTGAACTGGAGTGAATCTTTCCAGGCTAAAAGATATTACTTGTATATCTTATATATTAGTGGTATTGATTCCTGACAGTACATAATGCAATCAAATCTGTTTGGGGCTCAGATTTGTATAGCAGGTTAATGCCTTGGTTTCACACACAGCTCACAGCTGCCTTTCATCTGCATTGTGTGGATGACTTTGTAATGCTATTACCCTTTGAAGGGCCTCACATCATTCAAAAGTGAAGCCCCCTCTAGCGGAGATCAAAACACCTAACCCACCCACACCAGATGTGGTGGCAGCCATTTTGAGTCCCATTGTGCACTTAATTTTTTCATAACAATGATAGAAGGCAATGGTTACTGAGTGTCAGGCTCAGCCTCTTACCCTTGGTGAACCCTGAAAAGCACACATTTCTTTTGTAATAGCTCTCCCTGTCAACCTCTTTGTTCATGAAGCATGCCCCGAGATGTTGGTGATTGGTGTCCATGAGAGAGGTCCAAAGGACTAAACAATGAACTGGAGTCACCAGGTAACTGCCCTAATTTTCACGTCAGGAATTGTCATCATCTAGTTTCTATCCAGTAGGTGGGAGAATGGGAAACTGCATATCAACGAGGTGAGATTGGATACACAATAATACATGCAAATAGGCATTTTGTTGCTTACTAGTGAGAATTTCATCTCAATGTTTGACAATCATTGGAAAATGTGAATTTTTGCTCTCAATATCAAGAAGACACTCGTCAAATATACCATATGATTTTCCCAACTTTTTATTCACAGAACCTCATGTCAATCAGTGCCTGTGAAAATGCCTCCCATGGTCACCATTAGCTTTTAATTCCAGATGTTTGTTGAATTCAAATTTTACCATCTGCCTTGGTGAGATTAGAACGCATGACCACAGAGTGACATTACCACTACGTAATAATGATAATTTATGGTTATTTAAAAGGGTAATTAACATAAACAACCACTAAAAAGTGACAAGTGACAAACTCGAGGTGTTATGGTGATATAGCAAGCAAGCATAAAATCCAGGCTGACGCTCCGGGGACATTTATTTGAATCCCATCAGAGCAAATGATAAACTTTGAATTTAATAAATTTAGAATTTAAAATGTTGACCAATGACTAAGCAATAAAATGATTTTTCCCACTTTTTTAAAGAAACAGAGCAGTAGAGCTACATATTAGTCCAGGGTAGTGATGGGAATCGAAGACAAGTTAAACAATTGGGTTTAATTAATACTAACCTTGGTTTCCCTCTGGTGGGATACATTCCAACCTGGCCTCAGTGGAATTCACATGAAAGCAAGAATTGGAAAGTGGCTGAACTTTAGCCTGTGTTTTTCTCCTCTTGCAGCCTGCTTTTTGGGTAGGTTTTTGTGGAGCGAGAAAGGGTAAATAATTTTTCAGCTAAATCTCACTCACTCACTCACCCGACCAATCATTCACACATCCAGCAAGCTACTCACTCACTCACTCACCCACAAAGCCACTCACCCAGTCAGCCATTAACTCACTTGCCAACCTAAACAGCCACCCAACCAGCCAACAGGGGTCAACATATTTTGTCTTTGAGGACTCCTCCTGAGGTTTTCTCGAGGGCTAGGTTTTGGTTTTCACAAGTTATTTTTTCATTCTCCCACCCACTGACCTACTGGGTGATGCAGCCATAGTGATAACAGTGACTTTAGTATTTCTGTTCTATATAAGGCACAGGAACAGAACTAGAATAATTCACCGATGAAGGAAAGCATGCTGTATGCCTTCTTGACCATTCTATCCACCTGTGTTTTGTTTGAACACTGAAGGGATTACTCAAAGCTTAAAATGTCTAAATTTAGTTGTATGAATATCCAAGGAAGAAGCTATCAGACTTGCTTTCAAGTGATAGAGAAAGGAATTCTCTCTGGTGTTTTAGTACTGAGAAAGGGGTGCTATTGGGATAGATGGAATAGCATATTTTTGCTGGATGTTTTGAAATCTTTCAAATTGTATTCTATGTAAATAGCTGATTTAGTCTATTTTATCTTCTCCTCATTGTATTAAAGCTCTGGTTTTCTGTTAAAACCAGATCTGAAGCAGCCTGTGTTTGTGTTTCAGTGAAAAACCATCTTGTTAAATAAAAATAAAGATCAGATTTCAGTCTGGGAGATGACTTTTTGTTATTAACATTCATAACCATAACATCATCGCGCAATCTCCTTCTACACGACAACCATCATATGATTCTCTTTTCTCCCGTACTCAACTTTAAGCCCCTTTCTCCCTAACACCCACCTTGTCACCTCCTTCTTCCCAATTCTATCTTGTTGCCTGTTCATCTCTCTCCTCCCCATTACCTCATTATTTCCTTGCAGCAGTAAAATCGACGTTTCGGGAAAGGCTTTTGCCTGAAACGTCGATTTTACTGCTCCTCGGATGCTGCCTGAACTGCTGTGCCTTTCCAGCTCCATTCTAATTTAGACTCTGGGTTTCCAGCATCTGCAGTCATTGTTTTTACCTAGTTGATTTTAACCCTACTGCGAATCCTCTTGCAAGGATGCCTGCCTTGAAGAAGTTTTCCTCCTCTCTCTACAAGACTCTCAGGGAGTCCCTCTCCCACTGCAACTCCCAGGTCATTTTCTCTGCCCTGAAGCTCTTCAACCATGTCCTGAAACAAACTCACTACTACAGCCACATTTGCTTCCTCAGTGCCTGCCTCCGTAACCAACTCATCCCACACGGACTCCGGACCACCTTGAAACCAACAGAATTCAGAACTGAACAGGACAAACAGTACAGACTACAGATTCAAAAACACCAGCAACAGTTCTCCTTCAAGATCCACCACTCCACGCTCGCAGCAATGCGCCGGCACCTAACCTCTCTACAGTCAACCCTGCCTCAGCTGAAGGCCACACTCTCTCAGAATGGCGAAGGACCCCTTCTGTACTACATTCTCAGAAGAATTCATACTCTCAACAAACAGTATTTCAACTCCATCGCTGTATTCCTGATGAAGGGCTTCTGCCTGAAACGTCGATTTTACTGCTCCTCTGATGCTGCCTGAACTGCTGTGCTTTTCCAGCACCATTCTAATCTAGACTCTGGTTTCCAGCATCTGCAGTCATTGTTTTTTTACCTCATTATTTCCTTCCATTCTATTGATGGGACTGACACTTATCTGATTGAACACCCCTGCAAATGGATTTTTCTTGGTGACTAGGGACCTTTACAGGCAGATTTATCTACTGCCTCCATGTGTATATTAAGCATTGCCATCCTGCCAGCTTCTCTCTCACCCCATCAAAGTAAACAGAACTCATTACCGAAATTACAACAAAATCTCCAATAAAATGAGATTATTTCTCCAGCACAATGCAGTGAGTGGAGGGTAGTTTCATATTCCAGACTTCTGTGTAAACTCAATTCCAGCCACAACAAGAAGAATTATCCATTTAACTCCATTCTGACTGAGACAATTGGATCCAAATAATGTAGCCAAACCTGTAGGTAAAACAACAGTTACTTTAAATATTTTGTGAAACAGCTTTGCCTGTGCTCTGAAGCAATTTAATATTTAAACTCATTGAAAACCTTGCTGGACACATTCTATCCAGAAATGCAGCTGGCCCTATTACCCTAATCATGCTGACTTGCATTTCCTTCAAATCCCACAAAATGTCATATTTAAAATTCTTATCATTATGATAAGTCTTCTCAATATATCTCCCCTTCCATCTCTATTCAAGTTATTAGAAATGAAAATCAGGTGAGATGCATAACAGATGGATGAATTGATATCACACATTCAACACTGTTGTCCAAGACAAAAATTATGTCCAGTTACTTAGACTGTGATTGAGTATTATGCAGTGCAGCTGATGCCAGGATTAGCTGAAACAGGTGGAGGTTGGAAGGTTCTAGCCTGAAGAAATTAGAGAGTTTCATTAGCAATGTAATGAAAGTAATACATATTATTATTTTTGGAAGTTGGATTTTAATATAGCAGCAGAGGGATCTTGGTCAGTTGTGTGAGGGTTTTTTTGAACGTTAGAAATTCATTCTGGCACAGTGACCTAAATATATCATACCTAAGAAAGCATATAACTACAATCAAGAGCCTGGGAGAACCCACATTATGTAAAAGATTAAGACATTTATAATGGTGAGTTTAAGACAGACAGATTAAGTTGAACAAGGCTGCCGGTTTTGCTTTTACTGCAAAGAATCAACAGTTTCAGTTCAATTCAGAGGAACCAGTCACCTTAGCAAAAATGTTTCCTCATCTGTGGAGTTTCCAAGCAAGGACAGCTTGTGAAGAAGTCTTCAAATTGTTAGAATTGAGGAAGTTTGGGCCCATGGAATTGTGAAAGATTCATGCTTACAGCCTCCACAGTCCATGAAAAAGTTATGCAGAAACTTAATGAGTTGAGATAGAAGGATAATTTCTCTGGAATTGAGTCCTTATACTGAATATTGTTCTGAAACAGGCTCAACCTTCATTTGGTTGATGGTGTTAAGATTTTTTTAAATTGTCTCCTATATCCATATTGCTCATTTTGTTGTCTTTGACTGTGTATTAAACTTAGATCCTATGGTCAAAAAACATCTACAGCCTGGTGTGAACATATTTCAGAGACAAACTACTACATTACCTGTTCATTGCATTTCCTCTCACCTTAAAAAAACCTATAAATTAAAAAGTAACTTGGTATATATAATTTTGCAGACACATTGATTTAGTCACAATGTCAACAATACCTGAAAACTTAATAGCTTGTGTTGCACGTTGGGATCATAGTAAAAACAACAGAGACATTCACAACTAATGTAGCCTGAATAACTCACACGTAAAGAAAAAATACTTTCCTTAATCCCAGTACATGTTTAACAAAATATCATTTGACATGAATAATGAAAAGAACAATTTATTTCTGTCTTTCCACATACTTTCAATTAACCACTGTGGCTTTTTTCTTGTTCTATCTGGATATTTTCCTTAGTTTCATTCCGTTCTCCCAATATCTCCTGCTGTGTCAAACCTCAACTTTGATTTGACCTCCAACTCTAGTTAATGATTGAAACTGGGATAGTGATAGATTTATCTTAATTAAAGATCCTGACTCGATTTGGATTCTCTAATTCTTGCAAACATTACATTTCTTTCTGACTTTCATTTTCTTTCTAACTTGCACTTGATGAAAAATTTGGATTCTAGGAAGCTCCCCCTGATCTCTTTGCCAGATTTCCTCCTCCAGGATATAATCAATATGACACTGCTAGAATCCGTCTCTAATCTTCATCAGTTAAGTGAATGTAAGAAGTCTCTAAGTCATCACCCTCAGTGATTTCTCACTAACAATTCCTGACTAGCACTAAACTTTCTAAGTTTCAAGCCTTGTGTGTTATGATTCATCTTCACTTTGCTTTGATTTTGTCTTACTTTGCAAATGAGGTCAGGCTTAAACAAACAAGACTTTGTCCTTAGGGAATGTTTAAACACTATTATGTGCATTGAACGAACTGTTCTAGACTGTGCAGTTGCTCTGTTGCAGAACAGGAAAAGATTTAGCTTGTGTTGAAGAGAAACATGCAAGTACTGCTAAGCTTGTCATCCAATAAATGCTTCAGCAAAGACCTCCAATGAATCTTTACACTGCTATCCACAGCAGATGCTGGGTGATATGGTGGTATTAAAGCGTGTTTGATTGTACTCTTACTCAGATATATTCCAAACTCTTCTGATGAAAATTGTGAACTATTACCTGATGCCAACACTATGGGATCTCATAAATTACAAACTGATTCGTAAACCTCATAATTTTGAAGTATTGGGAATAGATTCAACATTTATCCATTTGCAATAGCTATCAAAATAGGGTACAATTTTCTCCTGCTTCAAAGAAATTGACACAAACTCATTCTCACAATTTCCTTGAGTTAAACTACGGGACTAATTATGTTTGAATCATCTCTCATTCTGAAACACATTTCACGGCTTTTCACCAACTCATTATCATTTAATATTCAGTCTTCCTTGCTCAAAAAGCATTTGTGTTCTCTTAGTCTCGACTGTAAATAGTTTAGATTTGACTTAGCATTTTCCTGTAGTTGCTTTGCAAGATAGCAGATAGCCTGTTCCACATCTCCAGTTTCTTACCACATTGTGATTTGTCCAAGAACATGCCATGACTATTGCTATCCATTTGTGCCTAGGACAGGACACAGAGGCACCGCCGGTCATCACCATCGATGACTACGAACTCAATGTCATCCATCAGTTTACGTCCCTTGGCTCATACTGACAACCTCTCCTTGATCACAGAGATCGACAAGAGGATCGGGAAAGCAGTCTCAACTCTTGCTTGACTCACAACTCAAGTATGGACAACTCCCAAGCTGACAGTGAAGACAAAAATGTCAGTCTACAACACCTGAGTCATAAGCACACTGCTGTATAGCAGTGAGACATGGACTACATATGCCAGACAGGAGAGAAGACTGAACACTTGAGGAGTACCTGCCATATCCTGGGCATATCCTGGAAGATAAAGTGTCCAACACAGCGGTCCTATCTTGCACTGGCTTTCTCAGCGTGTATACTCTGCTGAGGCAGCGAAGACTGCGCTGGCTGGGCCATGTCCACTGCATGGAGGAGCTTCCACTGGGAACAGACCCACTGGGTGCCCCTAGCTGCGCTACAAGGACGTCTGCATCAGGGACAAGAAGGCGCTTGATATCATTACAGAGTCCTAGGAAAGTCTTGCAGCAGACCGCACGAGATGGAGAAGCACTCTGAACCAACAACACAAAACAGGGAAAATTGAGTGCTGCACCAGACAAGCGGGTACGAAGGAAGGAGTGTAGCAGTTCTAGCATTTCAACGACCACATACAGATGTGACCTCTGAGATCAGGACTGTCACTCCAGCACTGGTCTCTTCAGTCACAAGTGATGTTGCTTCAGGAAAGCAGAAAGCCAGAACAACGAGGATGCAACCCATGGTCAGCCATGACCAAAAGGGGCCTCATTTGTGCCTGATTGTAGAGCTATCTTGGAAGTAAAGAACCAAGTGAGTTGAATAACATAAAATCAGGAGATTTGTTCAAGCTGGGTTTGGGACCTACTTAGGAACAGAAATGATAATTCAGCTCCTTAACCCTTTTCTGACATTCAAATAGATCATGGCCGATCTGTACATATCCCACTTACCATTTTTTAAAAACATTCACAGGATGTGAGCATTAGTGGCTGGGCCAGCATTTATTGCCCATCTCTAATTGTCCAGAGGGAGTCACAGTAGGCCAGACCAGACATTAGTGATACAGTTGCATTTTTTTAACAATCGACAACAGTTTCGCAATCATCATTAAACTCTTTTTTTAAAATTCAAATGCTATCATCTGCCAAGGCAAGATTTCAACCCAGGTCACCAGAACATTGCTTTGATCTTGGGATTAATCGTCTCGTGGTAAGTAGGACAGGACACAGAGGCACCACCAGTCATCACTGACTACGAACTCAATGTCATCCATCTGTTTACGTCCCTTGGCTCATACTGACAACCAAGTAGCTTCAACTCTTGCTCGCCTCATGACTCGAGTATGGACAAATCCCAAGCTAACTGTGAAGACAAAAATGTCAGTCTACTACACCTGCATCATAAGCACACTGCTGTATGGCAGTGAGACATGGACTACATATGCCAGACAGGAGAGAAGACTGAACACCTTTCACTTGAGGAATATCCGCCGTATCCTGGGCATATCCTGGAAGTCAGTGTCCAACACAGTGGTCCTATCTCGCGCTGGCCAACTAGGCCATTCCTTCCCTAGTGAAATGTCCCCTAGTGAGAGGACCAAATGCGAGGCAACTGCCTGACAAATAGAGGGGTTCAGCCAATTTAATTATTCAACTGTCTATTTAGAGTCCGCCCTTGAGGTATTTTGCTGTCAGCAGTACAGCCTCTGACAGAATAAAGAGGCCACCAGTTTCACGGACGAAGCTTCCTGTGACAGCTTGATGAGGACATCTGAATTGCAAGTTCCATGCTGAACAACAGAGAAGTGGGAAAGGCTACCAAAGTGACCTATTTTTCCATTTTTAACTTCTCCTTCATCCTTACATTCTCTTGGTACATGTGCTGAATTCCTAAAACTACAGATCTTCTGAAAAGGATCAACAATATTTGCATCTTCTGGGAAAATAGTTGAATTGATCCTACTACCGAAAGTGCATGCTTTGGATGGCTGCTTTATCCCTACCTCGTGGTATAGTCCTGCCATTTATGTTTGGGTTTTGCAGGTCTTTATTGGGAAACCTAAACCATTGTTAAAAAAACACTAAAAGAAAGCAAACGCTGTCCTCTGACAACAATTCCCATTACTTCTTTTAGAAAAGTTTGTAAACCAGGACTGTACTTCTGGCTACCAATTCATAATTGATCTCAATGTTGAAGGTGAATGTAAATATCAATTGGGCAGTGAAAGAAAGTTATTATCATTAATGCCATTGGAGCTTAAAGAAATGAAATTTAGACTAGATAGACTTGATCTTTAAAATGCAAACTATTTAAATTTACAATCATAAATGGTCAGTATAATTTTGAATTAGTGGACACTGAACTCTGGAAGATGTTCAGAAAAGTCTTGTCAGCAAATAAGTATTCCAAGTCTGCTGTCGTGAATCCATCAAAGTACAACTAAAATCTCAGCATGACACCAAAGAAAATCATGGAATATGCTGATGAGAGACTGCAACTACTGCATGACTGAATTTGTTTTGATAACATTTAGTCAATTATATTTAATCCTTAATATGAGGAAAGATAAGGCTGTCTCCAGATCCATATTTGCACCATGATTTAATCTATTAATTCTTCTAAAACAGTGTAACCTGAATGGGGATTACAATGATAAACATAAATTATCAAGCCACTTAAATAAATTTGTCACTTCCCCACAACCAAACTTAATGTGAATTACGTGTGACTACAAACACTTGTGAATTTGCCAAGTTCTCCACAAATAAAAAAGATTAAAAGTCAATTTCAAAATACAGCATGTTCATTGTTAATGCTAGTGTATTTTAAGGAATTAGACATTGAAGAATTACATGACCCTAAGTTTATCATTGGAATAAAAATTCTGCAAAATGTAAAACATTCAGACTCCTTGAATACTGCACAATTATATATCCAAATCTAATTACCTATGCTAAAAGAGAAGAGGAAACAATGCTTACAAGCATAATCTCCTATCTCTCTAGTATGTGGGAATGCTCTGAGAATTGCTGATGTGTGTTGGAATACAATCAACTACAATTTCCTTTTACTAGTTACCACCAAGTTAATGGTCCATAGGTTTAATTACTTTACTTCACATTTGTTAGAACTAGAGAAAAGAATGTTAAAAACCAGAGTTCAATTACAATGAGAACACTTGTTGTCTTCAGGATCTTAAGTTGGATCATAAATCATAAAACCAAAAAAAACAGAAATGTTGGTGCTGAAACGTAAAAGCAGATGAGTCAGATCCAAGGGTTGTGTTTGACCACAGAATTTGCTTTGTCTATAATTAGGCAGTTCTACTTTTGTCAAAAGTTCAGTTTATATTCAGAGCCTGGAAGAGTACGAGACGGGTGTAGTCACATATATAAGCAGAAGAAATGTAAAACAAAACATACCTTTTATCCAAAAGGACAATAATTGTTCATTTACAAATATACATAGGAAAATATGAATCAGAAGCAGGACTGGGCCATTCAAACCTGTAGTTTCATTCAATAAGACCATAGCTGATATGATTATATCCTCAAATCCACATTCCCAACTACCATTGATATAATTTCAACAACCTGTTTAGCATGAATTTATCTCTGCCATAAAAATATTTGCACACTCTAAGAAACTTCAAAGACTCATGACTCTCTGAAGGAAAAGATTTCACCTAATCTCTGTTTTAATTGGTTGACACCTGACTTTTAAACAGGGACCTGTAGTTCTCTAGACTTCTGTAAGGTGAAACATTTCCTCCATATCTCACCTTGTCAAATACCTCAGGATCTTATATGTTTGAATCAAGTCACCACTTACTCTTCAAAACTCCAGAAGAGGCAAGTTTAGCTTGTCCAACCTTTCCTCATAAGACAACATTACATTCCAGGTATTATTTGGTAAACCTTCTTAGAACTGATTCCAACAAGTTTACATCCTTCCTTAAATAAAGTGACCAATGTAACACATAGTACTTCAGATATAGTCTCAATGGCGGTCTGTATAACTGAAGCATAGCTTTTCTAATTTTGTCTTCAATTCCACTTATTACATATCCATGTTAGCTATGGGTGGCATAGTGGCTCAGTGGTTAGCACTGCTGCCTCACATTACTAGGGACCTGGGTTCAATTTCAGCCTCAGGCGAGTGCCTGTGTGGAGTTTGCACATTCTCCCTGTTGTGTGTGTGTGTGTGTCTTCCCTCTGGGTGCTCCAGTTTCCTCCCATGGTCCAAAGATATGCAGGTTAGATGAACTGGCCATGCTAAATTGCCCATAGTGTTCAGGGATGTGTAGGTTAGGTGTATTAGTCAGGGTAAATGTAGAGTAATGGGTCTGGGTGGGTTACTCTTTGGAGGATCTGCGTTGGGCTGAAGGGCCTGTTTCCAACTGGAGGGATTCTAGTTCTAATATTTACCTACTCACTTAACCACATTATCTTGTCTCCTATCTATCTTTTTGTCAATTCCCTTTGTAAAAACATTGCTTGAATAATATAATGTGCAATTATCAGGGGTGTGCAGGAGTGTACAGTTGAGGCTAAAATCAGATCACCTGGTGAAGCATGTTCAAAGAGCCAAGTGTTTGGATGTTTGTATAAGTTGCCATCTTCTTACCTGACTATATGGGTGAACCTGAGGTTCACCACACCTCAAGGAGAGTCTCAGCTGGTGCAGGAATTGAACCCACACTGTTGGCATCACTCTGCAACACAAACTAGCCATCCAGCTAACTGATGCCCACCCCATGTGTACTGTATGCTTAAATAAGATCAAATATAGTGTTATTAATAAAGTCAGTTTTAAACCACTGGACTCACAACATATAGCAACCTTAAAGTTATTACATCATGTATCTAAAAGTATTCTGCTATATGACTTTAACGAGCTAAATTATGTCACAAAGCCATTGCTCACCACTGAAAGATGTAACCTTTGCAACCAATTAAGCAAAGACATGTAATGTCATGTTGTCATCTTAATTAACGTTTTACTGATAAAGCAAACATTTTCATTGACAATCTTTGACAAGACAATTTGTCATTTTATTACCTTCGATAAGTAGAAATATTGTATTGTTTAATGGTTACCAGAAACTGCTACTTATTTACATCTGAACTCAGTAATACATAAACATCCAAAATATACACAAATACTTTTAACAGCAACAAAGAAGTTAACAACAACTTGTATTGTAGATTTTATTTTTTTTAGATTAGATTAGATTACTTACAGTGTGGAAACAGGCCCTTCGGCCCAACAAGTCCACACCGCCCTGCCGAAGCGTAACCCACCCATACCCCTACATCTACATCTACCCCTTACCTAACACTACGGGCAATTTAGCATGGCCAATTCACCTGACCTGCACATCTTTGGACTGTGGGAGGAAACCGGAGCACCCGGAGGAAACCCACGCAGACACGGGGAGAATGTGCAAATTCCACACAGTCAGTCGCCTGAGGCGGGAATTGAACCCGGGTCTCCGGCGCTGTGAGGCAGCAGTGCTAACCACTGGTTTTATGGTGTGTAAGGATTTAACTGAGCGAAACACAAACATTAATTAGAAACAAATCTTTCTCAATATCAAATGTGTGGTCTACTTGGAAGGTAAAGTTACTATAGTCCTCCTGGACCACAGGGGTGCTTTCTCATCAGAGAGATAACAACTGGTTACCACACCTCAGGCAAGGGAAGAAGTTGAGAATGTGGGATCTTCATAGAAACCTCAGCCAGTGCAAGATTTGTACACATACATTTTGATGTTACTTAGCTTTATAAACCAGCCACCCAGCCAAATGACAGGATGCATGCTCAGATTGTTATGCATCAGTCAAGCATAATTTGGTGGCTCAATAGCTAGAATTGCTGCCTCACAGCACCAGGGTACTGGGTTTGATTCCTGCATCCGGCGACTGTCTGTGTGGAGTTTGCACATTCTCCCTGTGTCTGTGTGGGTTTCTTCCGGGTGCTCCGGTTTCCTCCCAAAATCCAAAGGTGTGCAGGTCAGGTGAATTAGCCATGCTAAATTACCCATAGTGTTAGGTGCATTAGTCAGGGGTAAATATAGGGTAGGGAAATGGGTCTGGGTGGGTGACTCTTCAGAGGGTGGTTGTGGACTTGTTGGGCCAACTCGTCTATTTCCATACTGTAGGGAATCTAATCTAGTCTAAATTGTAAATAATATTTACCTTACTTTAAACGTTACTCAGTTGTATGCTGTAAATGTATTTATTGTTTTCTGGGTCAAAAAGATGTATGGGTTGACAGGAGGAAACAGAATGAAGGTCTAGGAGGCTATGCAAATCTTTATCCACATATCGGATCACACTGATGACAGTGCTAAAGGACCTATGAACAACTGATGCAAATCAACATGTTTCAATGATATCACTATACAAACAGCCAAAAATATCTTAACAGATGAAACAAATATTGAAGTTGTTGAAGGAACTCAGCAGGTCTGGTAACCCTTCTTCAGAACTAACTCTGAGTTCTCTTCAGAGTTAGCTACCAGATGCGCTCAGCTTTTCCAGCAATTTTTGTCTAAAGTTATTAAACTTGATATTGAGTGTTAGAGGCTATCGGGTCTCCAAACGAAAGCTGAGATGTTGTTCAAGCTTGTGCTGAGGCTCACTGGAACACTGCAGCAGGCCTGCAACAGAAATGTTGATGTCAGAACATGGTGGTGTGTTGAAGTGGTAAGCAACTGGAAACTTGGGGTGATTTTCGTGGACAGAGCATGGATATTCCACAAAGCGAACACCCAGCCTCCCCAGTGTTTCGTCTCCCCAGTGTACAGGAGATCATATTGTGAACAGCAAATACAGTAAACTACATTCAATGAAGTACACATAAATCACAGTTTGACTTGGAAGGTCCTTGGAGGACCAGAGGACCCTATTGTTGGTGTGGGAGAGAAGAGAAAGGCAGAGGGCAAAAGTGCAGGAACATAGCTAAAGTCCCTGTCAACCACAGTAGTAGGGAATCCTCAGTTGAGGTCAAAGGTGGTCATTTCTGAGGCCCTCTTGTGGAAGGTGGTATTGTCTGAACAGATGTGACGGAAACGGCAAAACTGTACAGTTCATCTCTGACTCCTCCCTTCACTTCCTCAGCATCTCTGTTTCCATTTCTGGGGATAGGCTGGCCACCATTATACATTACAAACCCACCGACTCTCACGCTGATTTATAATGTTTTTTAAACTTTAGAGAACTTAAAGCAGCAACATTTTGCAACATTCAAGCCTTTTTTTTTAAAACCAAAGCTTTGACTTCTTTTTATGTCCAATTATGGGTGCAAACATTTAAAACATTGCTATACATCCTCTCTATACAACTATACAGCTCACACTCTGCTTCCTGTAAGGAATACATCCCATTTTCCTAGTGTCCATTTCATTTCTGTTGCAGGCCTACTGCTGTTGTTGGCCAGATCACCAACATCTGTAATTCTTTGTTTTGTTTTATCCAAACAGATGAAGTTCGATGTTTGATGTTCAGAAAGTGGATCAACTAACATCTTTAGAAATGATAGCTTTAATGTTCCTAAGGTTCTCCAGCAATCTTCAGTGGACTATATCAAGATGCTGTTTGGAAACATTCTGCTGGCTACCCATTATTAGTCCATAATTTTACATGGTATGTAACACTGGGTGTGTAATAGAGAGCACAGATCTAGATTGACATATTAGAAATGAGGTGAATAACTGGAATGTAGAAAGCCTCATTCTTGATGAAGGGCTTTTGCCCGAAACGTTGATTCTCCTGCTCCTTGAATGCTGCCTGACCTGCTGTGCTTTTCCAGTGCCACACTCTTGACTCCAGTCATTTGCCGCAAACCATAAATGTTCACTGCCCAAAAGGAGACAATTTCATCCATCATGCTTGTGCCAATTTCACAGTCATCCAAATTATTTTATCTATCCTAATTTAACTCCTTAGCCTGACATCTTCTCTGTTTTAAATATTATCTCATTTTGCTGAATAAATGCAATGATCTTTGCTTCAATGATTTCCACTGAGGAAGGATTCCATTCCGCAACAACATTTTGCATAGAGAAATGTCTTGTAACCCCTTACCTTGCTTGAAGTGACAGTTTTTTTTCAATTCATGACCTCTCACCAACAATTTCTAACCAAAGGCAAGTCTCTACCTATTCAATTGATGATCTTAAAAGCCCCTACTAAATTTTCACTTAATTTCTCTCTTTGCCTATAGTAATAGTCCCAGTAGCTCAAGTTTCTCCTGGTGGCATCTTTGACAGCTGAGCAGCAAAGCTTTCAATGCCTAATGAAACCAGAAACCAGTAAGTTACTATGACAATGTGCACTTCCTGTGGAATTCCACCATCAACTTTATAACCTGCACTGCATCGCCTGTTATTCATTATTGTGTTATTCAGCATTGTTTACTTTTAACATTTGCATCCACAATTGGATATAAAAATAAGCTAAAACTTTTTTTTGTAAAATGACCAGCATATTGCAAAACCTTGCTTTACATTTTCTAAAGTTCAATAGAGATTAAAAATCAATACTTTTTTCTGAAATTTCTGGAAATAAGTATAGTATCATGCCATTACAATTTTTACTCACATCAAGAAGCTCCATCCTGGAGCTGGTGGCATGTGTTAAATTAAAATTTCATATCTTTAGACCCAAACTAACGCAGGTTACTTTCCTAAATTCTGGTAGTGAGGTGATATTGGAGTTAGAAATTCTATTAGGAAAGATGTAACGTGAAACTCTTATTAACACACAAAATCACCAGACTAACTTCATGTGTGACTAATATTTCACCGTTGTTTGAGATTCATTAACAATCACCACTCACACACTCAATTCTATTGGTTGGGTATTCACAAGAGATAACAACAGCAACTGGAAAAAGGGAGAGGTGACAACAACATCTGGAAAGAAAGGGGAAGAAGGGATTTGGAACAGATGGGTAATTGGCTCTAACTAGAAAAAACTGCTGTTGGTTGAAGATTGTGCAATCTACTCGGAACTGCCTTGGCAATACTAACTCCCCAACCCCACAAACAATACTTTGAGGTGAGTCAAAGCCTCACTTACTTGCTTTGGGTATCTCCTGATAATATAACTTCTCATCCTCAGCAACACTTTATTGATTCTCTGGTGTAAGCTCACAATCATTTTAATGCCTTTTCTTTAATGAAGCACCCAAAACTGCACATATTATCCAAACTATGATTCATACAATCATAGAATCCCTACAGTGTGGAAAGAGTCCATTGGCCCCAACAAGTCGGCACCGATCTTCCAAACAGCATACCATTCAGATTTAACTCCCTCTCCACCCACTATGACTCCTCATTTACCATGGTTAATCCATCTAACCTGCACATCCCTGGACACTACCAATCCACCTAAGGTGCACATTTTTGGACTGTGGATGGAAACCAGAGCACCCAGAGGAAACCCACACAGACAAGGGGGGAGTGTGCAAACTCCACACAGACAGATCCCAAGGCTGAAATCAAACCAGGGTCCCTGGCACTGTGAGGCAGCAGTGCTAATGCTTTGCATAAATTCATCAATATATTTTCACTTATTTGGCCTATATATAAAATCAGAGTGCTGTTAAACCTTTTTGGTGGCTTTAGAACCCTGGTACATAGATTTTCAGTAAATTATGAACATTAGCTTCTCGGTCACTAGATGTTTCAACATCATATCATTCAATATGTATATGCCTATTACTTGCTTTTCCTCCTAAAGCACAATCATATATCTCCATTAAACTATAGCCTGCCCAAATTGCGCATATGCATTAGTTACCTCAATGCAAAGATTCCTAGCAGTAATGATTGAACATTTTAATTTTAATACTTTTGGAAAAGGTCAAATTGATCAAGGTCAATCTATTACATTCCCCAGTCCTGGGATTGGGATTTATTTTTAAATTCTATTTTTCTTTGGCTGCTCAGAGACTGTCACTTATTCTACACTCTGACAAGATATGTCACAAGATATTTAAATAATGTTTAACTTGCAAATCTAAATAGATTTTGTGTACATCTTTACACTGACCAAAATTATTGTTATGCTGCATTTCTGTTGGTACTTCCTGTATCCATTCCTAGAAGAGTGATCTTTTTCACAGGCAGTGACCCAACTGAACAACTCAAAAAGCATGAGTCACATCTCGTCATTAAAAAAAAATTTTGTTCTTTGACAAATCAATTATTTGTTCTTACATATCATAACTATTGGAATAGCTCAAAGTCATTAGTAATTAAAACATTATGACAAATGAAACCAGAAATTGTTATTAATAATATAAATTAATGATTACATCTAAATGATCCTTTCTCTGTCCACTTATGTATTTTAAATACATTAATACCTCTGCTCACAAGGACACAGGAATTCCAAATAGATGATATTGCCTGTCAACCCTGCTCCACCATTCACAGAAACATAGAACATGGGCAACGGCCTCGGGTGTAAGGATAGGCTATTCACCCGTTTGAGTCTACTCCACCATCCATTAAGATCATGGCTAATTTGGTTGTAGTCTCAGTTCCAGTTTCATGTCTAAAACCCATAATCTTTGACTTCCTTATCCATCAAAAATCTAATTCAACCTTGCATAAATGTAAAGACATATCCTCCACTACTTTCTATATAAGGGAATTCCACATTCTAACACCATCTATGAGAAAAATGAATCACTTATTTTCTGTCTTAACATAAGATCATAACTGATTTTGAGCTTAAACTCTACTTTCCCAACTACCCTCTCTATCCCTTGATTCCTGGAGAAACCAGAGTATCTCTGTTCCACTCTAAAAAATAGTTAAGAACATCTACAATCCAATTCCAAAGATTAATGATTGTTTGAATTAAGAAATGTCTCCTCTTCTTAGTCCTAAATGATGGACCATTTATTCTGAGACTGTGACCCCATCTTCTAAGTTGCCATACAGCGGAAACAATCTCTCAGTACTAATCCCTTCAGAATATTTCAATAAAATTATTTCTCATTTTTATAATTTCAGAGAATATAGGCTCAGTTTACTTTGCTCATTTGGTGAAGGGAGGGAATTACATGCATAGTAAGCAACCATTTTCTAATATGAACAGCAGTTATTTTGAGGCTCGATCCATTATGGTTTAAAACTACAAGTTACCCAAAAAAATTCCTATTCAAGTAATCGCAATGGATTTGTATATGCTGGGATATTCCTATCTTTTATATTTAATCCACAATTCGTGAACTTAGCCCATATCAATAATTGTTTATTCCACAGTTCCTTTACAGTCTAGTTCCATTAATCCATTTATGTTCTATTCTTTCATTCCTGAAATATTTGAATAGTAACATAAATATTATATGATGTTATACATTATTAAATAATATAAACAGCAACTAAATAGCAATAAGTTAAAATCAAAACTGTTGAAGAAAATTGTGAATAACCACCTCCAAATCTCCATATAATTTTCTTGGGGAAAAGCAACAAAACTCAGGAATATTATTCATTACTCATTACTTACAACAAAATGTACTTAGAAGATTTCATTTGAAGGTAAGGACACCGTGGCAAGTTTGCAAGGTGAGTAGATATGCGAAAATTGTTCATTTGTAACAAGTACAAGAAGTATATGATCCAATATAGTACACAACCTGTTAACGATAACTAAATATGCATTTCCCATGTGAACTAAAACCTTGCCAATTATTATGGATTGCTTTCACTCCAGATCGACTGCTGTTCAGTTTATTAATCAATGTGAGGTTCTACCATGCCGATGACTCATTTTAATCTTTGAATATTCACTCATAAAGAATAACACTGGGTGATTTTCTCATAGGTGTTTATTGCTGAAAATGTGATAATGATATCTGAAAAAAGTACTGTTTTGGCTATTTTAATTTGCTTCATCCTTAAACCTTTTTTCTCTCTCTACCTGTTTTATTTTGTCATAACCTCCTCTAGCTGAATGAACAAGGTCTGGACTAATGTTGTTTTGTGCATAACTGTCAGCCACAAATATTCAAGCAGAGTGGTGTGGACATTATTATTTTTTTCATGCCTGTAAGACAGAACAGCTAGCAGTGTGAGTGAAAACATTGCCGAGTCAGCCAACAAAAGCAAACATAACTTGAGATCCAGATATAAAAACAGAAAAAGACTGGGAATATTCAGGAGGTCAGGCAGCATTTGTGGGCTGTTACAATCCTGGACCAGTTAAAATCTGCTAAGGACTGGTAACTTTTAGCTTTCAATTAGATAAAGTATGACATTCAAAGGGCTTACTACTAGAATAAAGCCACCTGATTCCATGGTTTTGGTCAAACTACAATAACTATTAGAATGCTAGAATAGTAATGCAATCTAAAATGTATGTATTCTTAAACTCAGAATTAACATATGTGTACACAGATAATAGACTGTGATCAAACACTCCGTGGTGCACATCAAGTAGCATAAGCAACTAAGAAATTAATTCCACTCAGATATTAGTGCTACAGAAGATTGACAAATCTCATTAAACTTCACAAGGAATCATAATTCCTCACCTTTGCTGATCTTCCCTTACAAGAGCTGCTCCATCATAGACTACTGCAATGAGCACTCCTGCTGTGGTTGATCATCCTACTATCCTGGATCTATGCTCCCCCGACTTGGAAACTACACTCCAATACTGACTCACAAGTTTAACTCCAGCTCCTCACCAACAGCTGGATTTGGCAAGGTAAAACTGCCGCTGGGCTTTTTTTTTCCCTGAGTGCTGTGAGTGAGTGCATGTGAGAGAGTGTGTGTTTGTACGTGTGCATGGTTTTTAAAGTATATGTGTGAGTGTGACAGAGTATAAGCCTATGAGAGTGTGTGCATGTGGGTGTGACTGCAGGGGTGTATGTGTGTGTGCATGAAAGAGACTGTGTGTATGAGAGAGGGCCTGTGTGAGTGTGTGAATATGTAACTATGCTTGTGAGTGTGAGAGAGAGAGTGTATAGTAGTGCAACATGAACCAAAGATCCCGGTTGAGGCCATCCTCATGGGTACCGAACTTGGCTATCAGTCTCTGTTCAGCCACTCCAAAGTTCACCTTGGAGAATGGTCACCCGAAGGTCCAAGGCCAAATGTCCCTGACAGCTGACCCTGTCAGGGAACACTTCAGTGGTCAGGGGCATTCAGCCTTTGATCTTCATGTGACCATCCTCTTAGGCAGACTTTGGGATATGCAAGAACACAGAGTGGCCGAGCAGAGGCTGAAAGCCAAGTTCGGTACCCTTGACGGTGGCCTCAACTGGGACCTTGGGTTCATGTCACAATACAAGGTGACCCCACTACACAGTACACTCTCTCTTACACACACTCTGACATACTCACGCGGACCCTCTCTCATACACACACTCCCTCTCATATACACATGCATACACCCCCCACACTCACACCCACCATCTCACAGACTTATACTCCATCATAATCACACACTTTACCAAGCATGCACACATGCAAACACACACTCTCTCATGTGCACTCAAACTTACACGCAGACACTCACAATGTCTTTCTCTCTCATGCATGCATGCACACACATAAGTCTATGGGGTGAATTTGCATTTGCAGAACTATAATTGCAGATACATTCTATTTTGCTCAAAAAACAATTAATCTGCAGGCAGTCAATCTATGTAAAATTTTATAAGTTACTACTTTGGAAATAGAACCAATCTGACTCAAGATTGGGATACTGACAGACTCTAACCTCACACCTTTAATGCATTGTCTGAACTGAGATGTCACCTTTTGTTTTAAAACCTTAAGTTATCTCAAGAATGTGACTTGAAAGAAATTCTGGAATTTACATATTAATGATCGGAACCTGCAACCATTCTGAAAGATGAAAGCTTAACAGCAATCTAAGTTTGTTCAATATATCATTTCAGTTGCATGATACTGTAATCTTTTGCGATAAATTCTGTGTCTTATTGTCCAGCTACCTGATAAAGGAGTAGCATTCTGAAAGCTAGTGCTTCCAAGTAAACCTGCTGGACTATAACCTGGTGTTGTGTGATTTTTGACTTAATATAGATCAGTTACATCTCCCCAAAATAAAACTGTTTTGTGAGCTTTTCAACCCCCATTCTCAGCTGCAAATAAATATTAATATCTGTAGGCTTTTTCCAAACTCCTCAAGTTTCCCCCCAAAAAAGTCAGTTACCATTCCAATTTCTCATCTTCCCAGGGGTCTTGATGCCAACAGTCCCTACACAGAAAATTGAAAGAACTGTGGATGCTGGAAATCTGAAACAAAAAAACCCAGAAATTGCTGGAAAATCTCAGCAAGATATTTTGCAGCATTTGTGGAGAGAAAGCAGAAATAACATTTCAGGTCCAGTGACCCTCTTCAGAACAGAGAAGTTCTAAAGAAGGGTCACTTGGCCTGAAACATTAACTCTACTTTCCCTCCACAGATGCTGCTAGACCTACTGAGATTTTCCAGCAATTTCTGTTTTTTTGTTTCAGATTTGTCCCCTATACAGAATCTATTTAGGTCATTTGCCTTCCTGACAGGAAATATAGCTAACCGTAACATGGAGTCTACATTTTTCTTAGGTTGTCCTTTTAAGACTGCCTTAACCTTTGGACATCTCTTCAGCAATGCCATCCCCTTCAACAAATTGTCCTGAGTGAACGATTTGAAAATTTTCAAAAAGTCCTTCCCCGATTTCTGGCCAAAAACGGAAAGTGACTAACACTTTGAAACCTTGAGAGGTTAAATTCTCACAGGATGCTGGAAATTGATTTCATCAGATAGAGATAACAAAGTTAACATTTCAGGCCATTAACCTTCATTCACAAATATTATCTGTTGAACAGTCAATGACCAGAAATCCTAACTTTTTTCTCCCTCCACAGATGTTGCTTGACCTGCTGAGTATTTCTAATGTTTAATGTTTCACTATCAGCAACAGTAGTATTTTGCTTTTGAGCTGCCAATAGATGTGAAGTTCAAACTTAAGCAACTTTCATTTCTGGAAAGATAATTCATTTGCCTGCCAGGGAACATACTTCGTATTTACCTTGTGTACCTTTAAATAATTATTGTTACCTCAAATTCAACTTCTGGAATAATCAAATCATAAAATTTCATTTTCCATATTAGTCAGCTGGTGATGCAGCTTTTTGATTGTCACAATTAATACGTATATACTGTGGTGTGTATGTAATCTGTAATGAAATATTTCATGTCTTTATTGATCACAGATTGTATTTCTTTTGTGTATAAACATATCAAATTAGCAGAATACTTCAGAATAGCAAAACTGGTCATCTAACAATATAGAATTCAATCATATGGTACAGTATACTTAGTTCACAGGATTATGGACAAATATTTCACACTTAATCATGGTAATAAGTCAATTTGCTGACATTTATGGTTCAAGGAACCTAAGTTCTAAATAAAATCACTCAGTGACACACACATCCCATAAAAAAATTAAAAAGAGTACAGTCAGTGTCAATTTTGTTTATTTTTCTGTTTAGAAAAAGATACTCTGAAAATTGTTATTTTACAGACTGATGTGTATCTGTTCTGATGAAGAGCAACATTGTTTTCTACATAAATGGTTTTAGTAAATCCCCATAACAGGGCATGGTATGTACTTTTACCACCCATTCTGAAATAGCACTAATTAATCATAGAAAACAGTCTTAATCTATAAAATTATATTTTATTTCTTGTAACAAATAAATTTGATTTAGGGATCAAGCAATACATTTAGGTATCAAATGTCTGAATTGCAGATCCTATTCCAGTTATTGGCACTGACAGTTCATCACCACGTGATCAGAAGCTACAGCTACATAACAATAAACAAATACTTTATTCTACTGTATAGAAATGCAATAAAGGATTCTTTAAAGAAAAGTAGTTCAGTTTTGTTAGAATAAGCATTTTTTAAAATTTGGAAAGATATCTGGAAGTGGTAATTATTCCACTAAATGTTGAAGTCCAGATATTCAATCAAAATACTTCTCTAAAAAAACCTTGAGTTCACCATCATTCTTTAATACGTATGTTAAATTAATACATTTTAGTACAAATCAATAGGGTAGCACCATGATTAGCACTACTGCCTCATAGTGCCAGGGACCTGGGTTTGATTGCAGCTTTGGGCAACTGTCTGTGCAGAGTTTGCACATTCTCCCCAAGTCTGTGTGGGTTTCCTCTGGGTGCTCCGGTTTCCTCCCACAGTCCAAAGATGTGCAGGCAAGGTGAATTGGCCATACTAATTTGTCCATTGTGTCCAGAAATGTGCAGGTTAGGTGGATTAGCCATGGGAAATGCAGATGAGGTGGGAGGGGTTGGAATGCTCTCCAGAGAGTCGGTGTTGGTTCGATGGGCTGAATGGCCTACTTCCACACTGTAGGGATTCTATAATTCTATGAACGAACTCCAAGGTTTTCTAAGCATACTGTACACACACCATTGCTCACTGTCTTCTAAACAAACATCATTGCCTCCGGGGTTCTTCTAAGCCAATTATATTTATCATCTAGAAAGGAAACTTAATTCGCGATAAATTATATTCTTTAACTTATCCGTCTTAAATTAAATTACCAGCTTTTAAAAACAATGAAATAATCCACTCTGGTAGCATGATTTTAGAAGCAGCAAAATTAAGATTCCAAGTTCATTTCAATATGAATGTTTGTATATCAGAAATGTGAAGGAAAGAAAATCGAGGCAGAGTAAACCCCTCAAGCCACATTTGATTCTTCAGTCAGTGTATTCAATGTAAAAAAATAAGTCAAATCAGTCATAAAATGGGGAACCTCAAGTATATCGATCGATTGGCAAATTCTCAGATTTAACATTTTCCATACGGTTGACACAACCAATCTAACGCCATCCTCCCATCATCGAATTCGAACGTCAAACATTTCTTGCCATCAATTACTGCCTGCCAAATATATAACAAAATCTTATCCTTTATTGAATGCATAAATGTCTGGAAGAACATTTCAAAGGCACTAGTTTGCGCAGCAATTCGTACGTAAAAGCCCTTGCCTGGTGGTATAAACAACTGGTAAGGCAAAGGGGCGGAATCACGTTCTCTACAGAAAACCTTTGTATCACATTTTTGTCGGGTACCAAATAGATGAGTTCCGAACCAGCAGTATGCATAGTCATCTACTTCATCTGTATATTGTCTTGATATTAAAAAAGTATTGCATTCCGCTTCATAGGCAAACCAACGTTAAATAAGTCAAACGAGTCAAAAAGCATTGCAAAGCAATATCATTAATTTACTATCTGTCACGTCCTTTCTTAAATGTCACAAATGGATTTTCTGTAAAACTTACCCATTCGAGGAGGCGCACAAATCCCAGCGGCTCCTTGACGATGCGAAATGTTCCAGATGCTACAAGCTAGAGAATTAAAGTATTTAAAAAAACAATTATTTTAAAGAAAACACCTTGAAACAATATTTCTATAATATATATCACCGAGTGCAACTTGAGACGGAAGAATAAATGTATCTCTGACCTGATTGAGAATGTCCATCTCTGCAGCTTGTGACTGTACCGCTTGGTGTGTGGATGAGGAGCTGCTTGTTGACGGCTCCCAGTCTGACTACCAGTCTCCAGAAGCTCGACTGCTGCCGGAAATTGCCGAAGTTTGACGGAGCTGGATACAATGGACTTTCCCATTGGACAAGCTGAGCTTCGTCCAGGCGGCCGAGCCGGGAGAAAGGCTCGCTCCGATAGGTTGGTAGAACCGTCCTTGCCCGGATTATTTCTATTGGACAGTGCGCGCCGGCGCCTTCGTTGCCATGGAGACGGCAGGTGCACGTGAATCGGAGCCAGGGAGGAATGCTGAAGATGCTCCAGTACGACAGGCCGCGATGACATTTCACCAGTTAGTCAAACAGAGCCTCCTAAATTGCACCAGCACAACAAATATCTCATGTTAGAAGACCTTTATAATGGAGGTCCACAAGGACCAGTTTCAGGTCCCCTGCTCTCCCTGATGTCCTGGGTTTACAATGTGCAAGTTCAACATGTGTAGAAGATACCAAACTTGGAAGTATCATGACAAGGATAGGTTAGAACTTCAAAGACAAGTTGATGGACTGAGCTGACAACTGACAGTGGAATTTAACACCGAAAGGTTTGATGTGGTTTACTTTATTTGGAAGATTGCAGAGAGATAATACAAACTAAAGGATACAATTCTAGAGTTGGCGCTGGAAAGAGGGATCTAAATGTAAAGTAAAAGTTAATCAAGCTATTCGAATATGTTATAACACATAGGACTTGAATACAGACCTTCAGTCCAGAGTACTTGGGTGAATGTATATCCACATTATTCATGAAAAGCAGCAGGAGAGATTAAGAAGAGCAGTTAGAAAAGTATAGTAGGCTATAGCAGCACAAAACAATACAGCCTAAACATAGTACTAAACATCTATAGAACACTGCTCCAGCCTTAATAGGGGTATTGCATCTAATTCTGAGCACCAATACATTTTAAAAAGGATGTAAATGCCTTAGAGAGAGTGCAGATAAGATTAAAGATAATGGTTCCAGGATGATGAATTTCAATTACAGAGACTGGAAAGGTTAGGAGTATTTTACTTGTTGTGGTTCTGTTCGCCGAGCTGGGAATTTGTGTTGCAGACGTTTCGTCCCCTGTCTAGGTGACATCCTCAGTGCTTGGGAGCTCCTGTGAAGCGCTTCTAGAACATAGAACAATACAGCACAGAACAGGCCCTTCGGCCCACGATGTTGTGCCGAACTTCTATCCTAGATTAAGCACCCATCCATGTACCTATCCAAATGCCGCTTAAAGGTCGCCAATGAATCTGACTCTACCACTCCCTCGGGCAGCGCATTCCATGCCCCCACCACTCTCTGGGTAAAGAACCCACCCCTGACATCTCCCCTATACCTTCCACCCTTCACCTTAGATTTATGTCCCCTTGTAACACTCTGTTGTACCCGGGGAAAAAGTTTCTGACTGTCTACTCTATCTATTCCTCTGATCATCTTATAAACCTCGATCAAGTCACCCCTCATCCTTCGCCGTTCCAACGAGAAAAGGCCGAGAACTCTCAACCTATCCTCGTAAGACCTACTCTCCATTCCAGGCAACATCCTGGTAAATCTTCTCTGCACCCTCTCCAAAGCTTCCACATCTTTCCTAAAGTGAGGCGACCAGAACTGCACACAGTACTCCAAATGTGGCCTAACCAAAGTCCTGTACAGCTGCAACATCACCTCACGACTCTTGAATTCAATCCCTCTGCTAATGAACGATAATACTCCATAGGCCTTCTTACAAACTCTATCCACCTGAGTGGCAACCTTCAAAGATCTATGTACATAGACCCCAAGATCCCTCTGTTCCTCCACCTGACCAAGAACCCTACCATTAACCCTGTATTCCGCATTCTTATTTGTTCTTCCAAAATGGACAACCTCACACTTGGCAGGGTTGAACTCCATCTGCCACTCCTCAGCCCAGCTCTGCATCATATCTAAGTCCCTCTGCAGCCGACAACAGCCCTCCTCACTGTCCACAACTCCACCTATCTTTGTATCATCTGCAAATTTACTGACCCACCCTTCGACTCCCTCATCTAAGTCATTAATAAAAATTACAAACAGCAGAGGACCCAGAACTGATCCCTGCGGAACTCCACTTGTAACTGGACTCCATGCTGAATATTTACCATCTACCACCACTCTCTGACTTCGACCGGTTAGCCAGTTTTCTATCCAATTGGCCAAATTTCCCTCTATCCCATGCCTCCTGACTTTCCGCATAAGCCTACCATGGGGAACCTTATCAAATGCCTTACTAAAATCCATGTACACTACATCCACTGCTCTACCCTCATCCACATGCTTGGTCACCTCCTCGAAGAATTCAATAAGACTTGTAAGGCAAGACCTACCCTTCACAAATCCGTGCTGGCTGTCCCTAATCAAGCAGTGTCTTTCCAGATACTCGTAAATCCTATCCCTCAGTACCCTTTCCATTACTTTGCCTACCACAGAAGTAAGACTAACTGGCCTGTAATTCCCGGGGTTATCCCTATTCCCTTTTTTGAACAGGGGCACAACATTCGCTACTCTCCAGTCCCCTGGTACCACCCCAGTTGCCAGTGAAGACGAGAAGATCATTGCCAACGGTACTGAAATTTCCTCTCTTGCTTCCCACATAATCCTAGGATATATCCCGTCAGGCCCGGGGGACTTGTCTATCCTCAAGTTGTTCAAAATGTCCAACACATCTTCCTTCCTAACAGGTATCTCTTGTAGCTTATCAGTCCGTTTCACACTCTCCTCTTCAACAATACGGTCCCTCTCGTTCGTAAATACTGAAGAGAAGTACTTGTTCAAGACCTCTCCTATCTCTTCCGACTCAATACACAGTCTCCCACCACTGTCCTTGATCGGACCTACCCTCGTTCTCGTCATTCTCAGGTTTCTCACATACGCATAGAATGCCTTGGGGTTATCCTTGATCCTATCCGCCAGGGATTTTTCATGCCCTCTCTTAGCTCTCCTAATCCCTTTCTTCAGGTCCCTTCTGGCTATCCTGTATCCCTCCACTGCTCTGTCTGAACCTTGTTTCCTCAACCTTATGTAAGCCTCCTTCTTCCTCTTTACTAGACATTCAACCTCCCTCGTCAACCAAGGCTCCCTCACACGACCATTTCTTTCCTGCCTGATCGGTACATACATATCAAGGACACGTCGTAGCTGCTCCTTGAAAAAGTCCCACATTTCCACCACATCCTTCCCTGACAGCCTATGCTCCCAACGTATGCTCCTCAAATCCTGTCTTACAGCATCGTAATTTCCCTTCCCCCAATTGTAAAAACTTCCTTGTTGTGCGCACCTATCTCTCTCCATAACCAAGGTGAAAGTCACAGAATTGTGGTCGCCATCACCAAAATGTTCACCCACTAACAAGCCCACCACTTGTCCCGGTTCATTACCGAGTACCAAATCCAATATGGCCTCCCCTCTGGTTGGACAATCTACATACTGCGTTAGAAAAGCTTCCTGGACACACTGCACAAACACCGCCCCATCCAATCTACTTGATCTAAAGAGCTTCCAATCAATATTTGGGAAGTTGAAGTCGCCCATGACTACGACCCTGTGGCTTCTGCACCTTTCCAAAATCTGTTTCCCAATCTGTTTCTCCACATCTCTGCTGCTATTGGGGGGCCTATAATAAACACCCAACAAGGTGACTGCACCTTTCCTATTTCTGACTTCAGCCCATACTACCTCCAGAGGCAGATCCCCCTCAAACTTCCTTTCTGCAGCCGTTATACCATTTCTAATTAGCAATGCCACCCCCCCTCCTTTTTTACCACCCTCCCTAATCTTACTGAAACATCTGTAACCAGGAACCTCCAACAGCCATTCCTGTCCCTCATCTATCCATGTTTCCGTGATGGCCACAACATCGTAGTCCCAGGTACCGATCCACGCCTTAAGTTCACCCACCTTATTTCTGATACTCCTTGCATTGAAGTATACGCACTTGAGCCCATCTCTGTGTCCGCAAGTAGTCCCTGTCAGTGCTACCTTCTCCACAGCCTCCCTACAGTCTTGAACATCCTGACACACAGCTAGCTTACTTGCTGGACTACAAGTCCGGATCCCATCCCCCTGCCAAATTAGTTTAAACCCCCCCGAAGAGTGCTAGCAAACCTACCCCCCAGGATATTGGTGCCCTTCTGGTTCAGGTGCAACCCGTCCTGTTTATACAGGTCCCACCTTCCCCAGAATGCAGTCCAATTGTCCAAATATCTGAAGCCCTCCCTCCTACACCATCCTTGCAGCCACGTGTTCAACTGCACTCTCTCCCTATTCTTTGCCTCTCTGTCACGTGGCACCGGCAACAACCCAGAGATGACGACTCTGTCTGTCCTAGCTTTTAGCTTCCAGCCTAACTCCTTGAGCTCTTGAATGACCTCCCCACCCCTCTTCCTACCTATGTCGTTGGTGCCAATGTGTACCACGACTTCTGGCTGCACACCCTCCCCCTTAAGGATTCTGAAGACACGGTCCGAGACGTCTCGGACCCTAGCACCTGGGAGGCAACAAACCATCCGAGAGTCTCGCCCATGTCCACAGAACCGCCTGTCCGTCCCTCTAACTAGAGAGTCCCCTATAACTAGCGCTCTCCTCTTCTCCCCCTTTCCCTTCTGAATCTCAGAGCCACAGACCCCTTCACTGCAGCTTACACCTGCAAGGCTGTCCCCTCCAACAGTTTCCAAAGCTGCATACTTATTTTTTAGGGGAACGACCACAGGGGAACCCTGCACTGCCTGTTTCTTCCCCTTCCCACCTCTAACTGTTACCCAGCTACCTCTGTTCTCTGGCATAACTATGTCCCTGTAGCTTCTATCGATCACCCTCTCAGCCTCTCGAATAATCCTCAGCTCATCCAGCTCCAGTTCCAGTTCCCTAACTCGTTCGGTGAGGATCAGGATCTGACTGCATTTCCTGCACACGAAGTCGGCAGGAGTATCGGTGGTCACCCCTACCTCAAACATCCTGCAGGAGGAACATTCCACCGCCTGCGCTGCCATGACTGTACACTGTCTCCAAAAACAAGAACACACCCACTCAAATACTAATCACTTGCCTTCCCGCCCAGCTATGCGCTCCAACCTCACTTCCGCTGCCCGCTACAGGTAAGTAATTTTGAAACAAACTGTCTTACCTTAGCTGTAGTCTCCCGGGTTCGTTTTTCCTCGGCCGCTGCTCCCACTCAAATGTGATGTTTCCTCCAGCATTTATAGTGGTTTGTCTCTGCCACTTCCGGTTGTCAGTTCCAGCTGTCCACTGCAGTGGCCGGTATATTGGGTCCAGGTTGATGTGTTTGTTGATAGAATCTGTGGATGAGTGCCATGCCTCTAGGGATTCCCTGGCTGTTCTCTGTTTGGCTTGTCCTATAATAGTAGTGTTGTCCTAGTCAAACGCATGTTGCCCGCGTGTGCGGCTACTAAGGATAGCTGGTCGTGTCGTTTCGTGGTTAGTTGGTGTTCATGGATACGGATCGTTAGCTGTCTTCCTGTTTGTCCTATGTAGTGTTTTGTGCAGTCCTTGCATGGGATTTTGTATACTATGTTGGTTTTGCTCATGCTGGGTATCGGGTCCTTTGTCCTGGTGAGTTGTCTGAGAGTGGCTGTTGGTTTGTGTGCTGTTATTTCCTTGAGCAGAGTACGTTGATTGGATTTGATTTGATTCAAAATCATGAGATGTTTGGCGAGAGTAAATAGGGAAAAACTGTTCCCATTGGAAGAATTTAGAACAAGAATGCCCTCATTTAGGGTAATCAGCAGAGAATCAATGAGAACATGAGGAAAATGCTTTCACACAGAAAGTGATTAGGATCTGGAATGCACTGCCTGAGAGAGGAGTGAATGTCAGTTCAATTGAGACAGTGAAGAAGGAATTGGATTGTTATCTGAAAAAGATCTCCTGCAAGCCAGTACAGACTCAACAGGCCAAAAGGCTTTTTTTTGTGTTGCAGCCATTCTGTGACCCTGGGACATTGTCCAGCATGTAATCTTTGCACGTAGCCATTTCTTGATGCCACTTGAAGTGAATAGAATTTGCTGAAGTCTGATGTCTGTGATGTAGACTCTTAAGAGATTGGAAAGAAACCTCATCCATACAAAACTTTTGGCTGAACCTAATTGTCTAGACTTCAGCCTTGTCTTTGCATTCACATGCTGAGTTTCATGGGATTATGTATGGAAAACCAGTCCCCTACACCTAAAACTATGTACTACTCCCACCTCTGCAGAGTTTCTGTTACCAATATGATAGGACATCATGCGCAGGGGTATTTGTTAAAAGAATTTGGAAGGTTGGTCAATAGATATGTTCTGAGTGCATATGACTGTGTCAAAATTGTTGCTTTGTTAGTTTGTGAGATAGCTCTCCCAACCTTGACACTAGTCCTTCTGTGTTAGTGTTGTCACCTGACCTGGGCATGGTCTTGTCAAGCCTGATTCACAACAAAGTAGAATCTATTGTCATTTGTTCATTTCTAGAGGTTCACAGTTGTGAGATTTTGTCAACAAGTTCGGAGAACAATTAAGTGTGAATGATGTTGATGCAAGACTAGATTCACATAGAGATCATACCAGATAAGGACAATAGCTTTTCTTCCTTAAAGAATTGTAGTGAACCAGTTATACGGCCTGATGCTCTGAATAAAAATCTGTTTTTTTTTCACAAAGAGTTTGCAAAATTGCCAGAGTATCATGAAGTTTTTTTTGCTGCTATTTACATTTTAGAAGATTTTTGTGGCAGACAAGTTGCAATTGTTTGATTCTTCTACCCCAGCTGTGCCAATTGAAATTCACCTTCATTTGTGTTTTTTTAAAAGGCAGATAACAAATAGAAATGCCAGGTGGATCAGCCTACATCTCTGCATTGAAAATGGGGGCACCAGTGTACATACATCCATTTGTATGAGAAATTGTACCTGTGTTAGGTTCAGTTATAAAGTAAAACAATACAAGAGTATGCTTTGCACTGAGCCTGACAGGCATGACATGGCTGTGAAAATCATGTCTAAACCAAGTGTTTATGCATGCCAGTGGAGATGTTATGAATGTTAACCAATCAGCTGTGTACTTATGTGTGAAGCAGGTCACAGCTGAATTGTTCACTTGAGCATCACATCTCATTCCCTCCATGGAAAATCAACAGTAACATAAGAATACTGCAATATTGCAGACACTAACCAGATTTATAGATGGGCAGGAAAGTATGGTTCACAAAAATTCTATTTTACGATCTTTGTCATTTTTAGAACCCTCAGCACCAAAATGTAAAAGTAAATGCTCACCTTCTAAACAGCTGTCAAATTGCCTTTCGTTTTAATTCTATGGTTTCATGAATACTAATCATGAAAAATAAGTCTCAAGAAAGCTGCTTGGGGGTTGTCTTATGCAACCAGAGCTTATGACATCTCTGTGGAAACTCTGGATTCCATTTAAATGTGGATAAGGCAATATGCATGCTTCCATCAGAATCATTGAAATTGACATTTGCACGCTAAAGCACCACTTGAAATGTCTGGATCCATTTGATGCCCAGAAAAAGATTCTAGCATTGTTACTATATATTGCACAGCTTTGTAAGCCATAGAGTAGGATAGTAACTAGGGACTGAGAACAAGTTGAAGGCCTAGTAGAAGAGAAACACTAAATCCTGTATTAGCACATAATTTGTACATTGCTAATAAACTCCCAATCAGAAGTATTTTTAATGGTTGTAGGTCATTTACTAAAAGCAAATGTGACATGAAAAAATAAAAAATTTCATACAGCACAAAGTGAAAGAACAAACAAAGGAGGAAGAGATGATGTTGTTTGGTGACAGGCCTGTCATGCTAAAACAAGGTTAAATAGTTGTGTCCCAAACTCACTGAACAAAGTTAATTACTGTGTACTACAAAATATAATCAAATGCCTTAAGGAGATTCACGTTGTCTCTATGCACTTGCATAATTTCTTTGGCTTCAAAAGCTGTCCTACACACAGGATAGCTTTCACTTTATTGGGCATGTGGAATAGGAGAGGTTGGAAAAGAAAAACGTTTAGGTCAAGTCTCAGCAGGGAGATCATGGAGCAAGGTTGGAGGGCAAATCTTGTTAATAGAATACATGCCAGTTTCTGAAATTGAAACCAAAATTATATATATGGAGTCATAGCAATGTACAGCACAGAAACAGACCCTTCGGTCTAACTCGAGCATGCCGACCAGATATCCTAACCTAATCTAGGCCCAATTTCCAGCACTTAGCCCATATCCCTGTAAACCCATCCAGATGCCTTTTAAATGTTGTCATTGTACCAGCCTCCACCAATTCCACTGACAGCTTATTCCATATACGCACCACCCAATGTGTGAAAATGTTGCCGCTTAGGTCCCTCTTAAATCTTTCCCCTCTCACCCTCAACCTATGGCCTCTCAGTCTGGACTCCCCAACCCGAAGAAAAAGACCCTCACCCTATTCATGCCCCTCATGATTTTAGAAACCTCTGTAAGGTCATGCCTTAGCCTCTGATGCTCCAGGAAAACAGCTCTAGCCTGTTCAGCCTCTGCCTATACCTCAAATCCTCTAACCCTGGCAACATCCTTGTTAATCTTTTCTGAACTCTTTCAAGTTTCACAACATTCTTCTGGTAGGAAGGTGACCAGAATTGCACGCAACATTCCAAAAGTGGCCTAATCAATGTCCTGTACAGCCGCAACATGACCTCTCTACCCCTATACTCAATGCTGTGTCCAATAAAAGAAAGCATATCAAACACTATCCTATTTATCTGCAACTCCACTTTCAAGTACCTATGAATCTGCACTCCTAGGTCTCTTTGTTCAGCAATGTTCCCCAGAACCTTATCATTAAGTGGATAGGTCCTGCTCTGATTTATCTTTCCAAAATGCAGCAGCTCACATTTATC
This sequence comes from Chiloscyllium punctatum, assembly GCF_047496795.1. Classification (NCBI taxonomy): domain Eukaryota; kingdom Metazoa; phylum Chordata; class Chondrichthyes; order Orectolobiformes; family Hemiscylliidae; genus Chiloscyllium; species Chiloscyllium punctatum. The sequence goes on along the minus strand of NC_092750.1, from coordinate 41,709,018 downwards.
TAATTTATACTCCACCTGCCACTCCTCAGCCCATTGGCCCATCTGATCAAGATCATGTTGTACTCTGAGGTAACCTTCTGCTCCTTGTGGTGAGAATTCATTGTCTTCCTCAGTCTTACTCCTGTCAACGCACACCAAGTGTCACATCTGCTCCTGATTTGTATGTGCTCAGACAGCGAAGCATCACTACTTATTTCTCTTGACCTTAAATGAGAACATTAACAAACCTGAACAAATGTGATTAACCATATTAACAGATTCCCCTCTTTGCTCCCATTCAAACTTTTTGTCATGATCTTCCCAAATCAAATTATTGGAAAGGTTTTATGAAATTGGAAAGGAGGGTAGAAAAGATTTAGAGGATATTACCAGAATTAGAGAGTTTGAGTTATAAGGAGAGGCTGGATAGGCTGGGACCTTTTTCCCTGGAGCGTAGGAGGTTGAAGACTGACGTTAGAGTAGCTTAAAATCATGAAAGGCATAGAAAAGGTGAATAATAAAGGTCTTTTCCCGAGGGTGGGCAAGTTCAAAACTAGAGAACATAGTTGTAAGGTGAGAGGGCAAAGATTTAAAAGGGACCTGAGAGGCAACCTTTTTCACACAGTGGGAGGTGCATATATGGAATGAACTGCCAGAGGAAGTGGTAGATGCAGGTAAAGTTTCAACATTTAAATGATATTTGGATAGTTACATGAATAAGAAAGGTTTAAAGGGATATGGGCCAAATGCAGGCAATTGGGAGTAGTTTAGTTTGGGAAATCTGGTCAGCATGGATGAGTTGGACTGAGAGGTCTGTTTCCATGCTGTATGACACTGTACAAAGTTTTTTCTTTGTGCCTCACGTTAGATTCCAATCAACCACTAGCAGATCCTATATTAACTATATTTAAAGAAGCATATTTTTACATTTTATAGAAATAATTACTAAACAATGAAAGTAAACAAATGTTATTCATACTATTATAACACAATATTCTAAGTTCTCACCATAACATAAGATATCCCTCTTTTGAGGACATTTAATAACTTATGAAAATAAATGCTTGTCATAAGAAAAGAATCTGACAATTGGTCATTTGTGTCAATCATTTTATTTTAGGAATCTTTCTTTCCAGTATTCCTTTCACACTAGTAAGGTCAATCCTCAACCATCTTGCTGTAACACCCTGTATCAAATGAACATTATCCAAAAGAGAATGGTTATCCATTTAACTATGGACAATTTGTTTGCTAAGTCTACCTCTTGTATAAGATTTCTTTCAGAATACTAGCTAAGTGTCCCCCCTTATCTATTAAATCTACCAGTACCAATGTTTTAGCTGCTAAGGTTCTTTTAACTTCCCGGGCCAAAGGTCAACATTTATTATTTTCAACCATCAAGAATATGATAAATCCTGTCATTTGGAAGATTGATGTGTGAAGCATTACAAAGAATGGCTAACATTCATTTTTCCGAATCACCCAAAACTGGCAACTTGACTGCATACTTCTCTCAATTTACTTTCCTTATGTTTTATTTACTGTCAGAGCTTGCTCAACCACAATGAGTTTTAATTTGGTACTCAGTCCTAATTGATCTTAACTGGCATCAGGTCTAGTCTGAGTGCATAACCAGTTCAATTAACCAATCAAATTTCTTAATTGGACTATATCTACCTGAAATGGAGATCCTCATTCTGTGAGGACTTGGCACTATTTAGAGTCGAAGAGGCATACAACATGGAAACAGATCCTTCAGTCCAACTTGTCTGTGGCGACCAGACATCCCAATCTGACCTCGTCCCATTTACCAGCATTTGGCCCATAAGCCTTATTATTCATATACCTATCCAGATGCCTTTTAAATGTTGTAATTGTACCCACCTCCACCACTTCCTCTGGCAGCTCATTCCATACACACACCATCCTCAGCTTGAAAAAGTTACCTCTTGGGTTCTTTTTAAACCATACCTCTCTCACCTTAAACCTATGCCCTCTGGTTTTGCACTATATCACCGTAGGAAAAAGGACTTGGTGATTCGCCCTATCCATACCCCTCATGGTTTTTTAAACCTCTATAAGGGCATTGTTCAGTCTCCGATGCTCCAGGCCAAAAAGCCACAGCTTATGCAGCCACTCCCCGTAACTCAAAACCTCCAGTCCTGGCAACATGCTTGTAAATCTTTTCTGCACCCTCTCATGTTTAACAAATCCTTCCTATAGAAGGGTGACTAGAATTGTACGCAGTATTAAAAGTGGCCTCACCAATGTCCTGTATAGCCACAATGTGCCATCCCAACTGAATGGTGGGACCGATGAAGAGACGCTTGTCAAATACCTTCTACACCACCCTGCCTAGCAAAGACTCCACTTTCAAAGAACCCCTAAGTCTCTTTGTTTGGCATCTCTACCATTAAGTGTATAAGTCATATCCTGTCTTACCTTACCAAAATGCAACGTTTATCTAAATTAAACTTCATCTGCCACTCCTCAACACATTGTCCCATCTGATCAAGATCTGTTGTACTCTGAGATAATCTTCTTCACTATCCACTACACCACCTATTTTGGTGCCATCTGAAAATTTGCTAACCATGCCTCCTATATTCACATCCAAATCATTTACATAAATGACAAAAAGCAGTGGACACATCACTGATCCTTGCGGCACACCACGAGTCACAGGCCTATTTATTGGGATATAATTTAAATGTTTTCAATAAGATTATTGATTGAAAGCCACTCCCAATTTGTTCTGCTTGAAATTTAATCCTAAAATATTTAAAAGCCACTGAAATATGGTGACCAATTTCAACTCCTTTTAGTGTTATCTATCACAGATTATTCACATTCTACAGAAACTCTTCATCTAAAATCATAAAGGTGCTTGACAGTGATGACTGTTAGTTTCTTCTTGTGATGCCAATAAAACATCTCTGGATTTACTTTTAATTAAATTCAATCCACAGAATGGAGCTAACTAAGAAATAGTACATTCTTTTGGTTCATTCAACCCATAAACACACATTTAATTTTGCTATATATCTTTCGATGGCTTCAAACAGAATTCATCTTACAATTTGTTCCACTTATAAAATGTAACTTTTATATCAATTGATTTACATTCCCAGAAATATACTGTTAAAAGAGCTAAGAAAATCTCCAGGATCACTGTCCCTGCTGGAGGGGAATCAACTCTAATATTTTGATTTCTAAGTCTCTCTTCAAAAATCTGAACTACTAACCTGGCTTTAACCTTACACACACCATAAAAAAAAACATGATCTTTTGTATGATAGGGTTGGTTGCCCACTTTCTGATACTTCAGTGTAGACATCAAACTACACATCTGGCTCTCTGACTCATTTTACATGGCAAGCTTTATCAACTAATTTTCTAAATTGTTATTTTCCACTAACACATTTCAATCATAAGGAGTTTTACTTCTTTTGTATCTCTGGCTTGTTCCATGGCCTTTGTTCTCATGTGGGGAGATGATGGCGTAGTAATAATATCATTGAACTAATTATTCAGAACCCCAGGCTAAATCCATGGATTATAGGTGCAGCAGTTGGCCATTTGGCCCTTTGATTAGAAACTCACCAGAACAGATAGTAAAGGTTAGATTAGATTAGATTACTTACAGTGTGGAAACAGGCCCTTCGGCCCAACAAGTCCACACCGCCCCGCCGAAGTGCAACCCACCCATACCCCTACATCTATCCCTTACCTAACACTACGGACAATTTAGCATGGCCAATTCACCTGCCCTGCACATCTTTGGACTGTGGGAGGAAACCGGAGCACCCGGAGGAAACCCACGCAGACACGGGGAGAATGTGCAAACTCCACACAGTCAGTCGCCTGAGGCGGGAATTGAACCCAGGTCTCTGGCGCTGTGAGGCAGCAGTGCTAACCACTGTGCCACTGTGCCGCCCGAAATTTGATTTTAAAAAAAACTAGTCTAAATGCAACAAATGTCAATTGCCATAATGACCTATCTTGTTGTGAATACACTTTAGGGAAGGAAGTCAATCATCTTTACCTGATCTGGCCCAAACATGATGCCAGCCAAACAGTGTTGTAGTTGTCTTTTAATTGCCTTCTGGGCAATTAGGAATGGGCAATAAATACTGGCTCAGCCAGCAAAGCCAAATCTTCAAGTTAATTTTAAAAATTATCAATTCTATTCTCTCCCTATTCTGAAGAAGGGTCATTGGACTCGAAATGTTAACTCTGTTTTCCCTCCACAGATGCTGCACACCTGTGGAGTTTCTCTGTCAATTTCTGTTTTGTTTTCAGATTTCCAGAACCTGCATTTTAAAAATTTTTTTTGCGTTCACCCCCTATCTTTTGCCAGTCTGTGATATATTCCTAGGTCCATGTTCATTTCCAGTTCCACTTTCTGAACTCATACTCCATTTTCCAGCCTTCCAGATCCTTACCTCATTCTGCCGATCAATGCATCTTACCTTCTACGCCTCAATTCACAAATTTAGCCAACATTTGTATTCACAGGTGGCTGTCCCTACTCTCCCATGTAATGTTGGCAGAACTCCATTCACTGGCCTCTTCAATGATATGTATATCTTGATAGTTGATCTCTAGGACAAATATTTTTATCCTGTTCTTTAGTATCATTGTGTCCATATTCAGTCAGTCTTTTATCTGGTACAATCTGCTCTTCATAATGGTAGAACATATGCGTATGTGAAGTGTATGGTGTCTCATCACTTTATTATTTGTTCAGATTCTGTAAATACATAATTAGTGTGATTAACCTCAAGGAATGCACTCTAACAGTTTGATTGCCCTTTTGTAAAATTATAGTTTTTCTATAACTGTCTTTCGTCTTTTCCAGACTTCACTACTCTTTCTGTCCTTCTCTTCTGTAGAACACTATGTTCCCAGGTATAAAATGTATAGTTGATGATCCTACCCAATGCTGTAAAGGTAGCAAAATTTTCTCTGAAATGTCAGTCTTAGTAAACCCTTTCTTTCTGCATTGTAAATTGGTTAGTTGACTAAAATATTATGAAACATTTCATTTGTTATTGCATGATCTATTTCACAAACTCTTATTACTAATTGCACATTCTGTTGTCATGTTCATTACTAAAATGTTTATATTTTCACAAACATTTATAAATCCATCCAAGAAAAGTTCAACAGCCTCCCATTATTCACAGTTAGGAATTTAGCTGATGCTCCCTTTTTAATCCTCTCTATCTTTAATTTCTCTATCATGATATTCACAAACACATTTTCATTTTATTTAAGTATATGATTGTAAACTAGCTAAGTCTAGTTGCAATGGGCTCATTCTTCACAGAAATCATGCATGGAATGTTTCTCTCTGGGAGTTCCAACAAATTTTCTTATACTATCATCCCAACCTGCCTCTTTAACAAGCAACAACACTCCTATGTAGCCCTTTCACCTGATGCTATTCCCAATTCTCCCATTCACCATAGGCAGACGTACTCATCACTTCCAGAATATGCCAGGGTTACTGATGCATGTGCAAATTTACAAGTCTTTTGGACCCTCACTAGATGTTTTCAGTCCAGAGTTGTCCTGCATGGTTCATGACATTTACCCCAGATATGGCAGATATAGGGAAATTGAAGGCCGGATTTTCAATCAGAGAACCGTAGGCCTGAGTTGGCAGGGTGATGCAGAGGACAGCCTTCCGCTACCCTAGGGGCAGTAGAGGAAGCCATAATCTGGCAGCCTGATCCAAGGTTGCCACCATGATCAATGTGGTCTAAATTGTTTGGAGAAAAGCTAAGCTATTTAGTAAAAAGATCAATGACCTCTATTCTGACAGGGTAAGTGCGACCATCTTCCCTCCACTACCTAACATTTACTCTACCTTAAAAACTGCAGCCATCTCCCACTAAGACTAGTGCACTACCACTTTTAATAATGCATACAACATCACTCCTCACTTCGTTATCATCCACCCACTCCCCCCATACCATGACCATGCACAGACTCTATGCTGCCTCCTCATAACCTTGAAGCATGTTACCACCTTCCACCTACCTGCATCAAGGATAAAAGCTCTGCCATTCATTTTCAACTCATTCAAACCCTCTCTTTGTCTCACAACTCACAATAGTGCACAAAGAGTCAACGGGAGGATGGATTGCGAATCTCATCTCGGCATCCAACACTGGGTTGGAAAATGGGACTTTCTGTTCTCGGCGTCAAAAAGGATATCACTGGACAGTTCCCACTATGTACCCAAATTTTCCACCATAGCCCACATTATTCGGGGGTTGAGAAAATTCCATCTCATGTCTATGAAGTGCAAAATGAAATGTAGTTTTTATTGTTACACACCTTTATGTTCATTGCTACATATCTCAAATTCCTTAACTTTACTTGGTCCTTCTATTTAAAATGTAGGTAACATTTTAACCAATGCAGTCCATACATTATGGATTGAAGCTTTTTGTAACAATTACAAGGAATTGTGACAAATCTAATTCTCTCTGTCTGATCAGTATTACACTCCTCTCTTTCTTTTTGTATTGTGCATTATTTCAAAAGCATTACTTCTAAAGATAGGAAGAAGCTGTGCCTGATCATAAAATAATAAAGAACAAGAGGGCATAGACTTAAAGTTATGGGCAAAACAAAGCAAATTTAATGTGACAAAAAAAATGCTTTTCACACATCAAGTTGTTAGGGTATGAAATGTACAGCCTCGAAATGTGGTGGAACAAGTTTAATTAACAGATTGGATGATTATTTGGATAGAAATGGCTGCAGGTATATGGAGAAAAGGAGAAGATTGACCATGCAGAATTGAACCAGTGCAGACATGATTTGCCTCCTTCTGCATCGTAATAATTCTGTGATTCTGTGATATGAGTTACAAATTGTAGGAAAGTTCTGTTTTAAGCCACCCCAATTTCCAACTTTGAAGGGCAACTCTGGAATTTCAATACTCATTTAGTGTTTAGCTGAGGTTTAAAGATGTCAAGGGCTATGGAGATGTTGGTCTATTCCAGGGTTTTCTGTGAGTGGTGAATTCTTCTCACTTTGACAATTGGTACAATTGGGCTAAGATCAGATGAGGGGGCCACCATTGAGGCAGAGTATAAATTAATGGGGCAAGTTTGAGACAATTTGGTGAGAAATCTCACTAGGCAACAAAATTGGCACATAGGCAAAATACTGTATATTCAAATTTCTGAAAGGTAACTGTTGATAGGATGGCTTTCTTTTGGTAGTCAAAAACGAGGTGAATTGTGACCAAATCACAGATCTTGAAATCACAGTCAGCAGTATTAAGAAAAATGTAACCACCATAAGACTTACAGCTGGCAAATTTACAGCATAATTGGAAATTAAAAGTAGAACCAACCTTATTTAAATTAAAATAAGAACACCCTTGCTTAGATTGTGATACAATAGATATTCTTGGAAAAAGATAAAGCAGCAGTATAAACAATGAAAGTTCTCAAGGGCTTTTTATTTTCCTGGATTACCTTGAGATTTCTTAGTAAAGATCATGGTAATTAGAACAGAGTGATGATTAACCTCCCCTTAACTGAGTCTGTGGCTAACTCTATAGTCTTCTATTAAGTCAGGGATCTCAATAATTCATGGATATCTAAATGTTTTACTGTAACAATATTTGGATTTATTAATCATGTTTCCTACCAGAACGAAGATTAAAACTTTTACCTCTTAGAACTGTTAACCTTGCAATTGACAACCTCTTCAACTATGAATGGCACATTGAATTTTTTTTTAATAAACTTCAATATTGTTAGAAATTATAGTGACTTATAATCTTCTGTATCATTAACACATAACACTATCTCTAAATATTCCTTGGTGAAGGGCAATCTCAGGAGCAATCACTAGATGCTCACAATATTCAAGATATTAGAACAAGAAACAGTATTTTACTAAGTTATCTGGCGGATGATAATGTTCTTGGTTTGTTCCTTTCCTTTGGGTTAAGTACGACCAGACACAGACCCAGTCAGTACTTTTAGGATTTGGCTTCCTTAACCTTAAGTTGAGGGTGAACATCTTAAAAATACACCTGATCCAGAATAGTCCAAAAAGGGCTAGGATTCTAACAGATCACAAGAAAATTTGTTATAATGGCTTCTCCTACACCTTTAATTCTGAAGTCCCCCAAGAATGTGTCTTTATCCCCCTCCAGTTTTTCATCCATAACGATGGTCCTGCATGACATTGTCCATAGACACATCAGGTTCTGTATGTTTGCTGATGATACCCAACTCTATCTCAACATCACCTCTTTCAAAACTCCATTCCCTCTGATTTGCCACACTCATTGTTTAATATCAAGTATTGGATGAGCAGAAATTTCCTTCATTTATATACTGGAATACCACAACCTTGGTCCATCACATTACATAAGAAGATAAGAAATATGAGCTGGAATAAGCCATTCGGCCCATCAAGTTCAACAAGATTATAGCTGATTTTCCATCTCAACTCACTTTCCAACTCTGTACCGATATTATTTAATTACCTATGTACCCAAAAATCTATTAGACACTCAACAACTAAGCATTCAGAGTTATCTGGGGTAAAGAGTTCCTAAGATTCACAATACAATTGGAATTTTTCCCCACCTTAGTCTGAAATGACTAACTTCTTATTCTGATGTTGATCCATGTTCTAGATTCCTCAGCCAGGGGAATTCATTTCTTAGCATCTATGTTGTCAAGTCCCTTAAATATTTTGTATAATTCAATTTATGAGAGTGTCTTTAAAACAAGTTCTGTTAAATATTATACTGATTGAAATGTGGTCAGTCAGGTGGACCTCATAGAATGTGAGCTCCCTGACTGGGGTAGAATCAGCGACCCTGACTGACAGATATAAACAGGAATGCCAGAGGTTCTGTTCACTCTGAGAGCTGGCTCAGTGTCAAGGACTCTCTATGTGTAATAAAGGGTGACTTGGTGACAGGATATCAGCCTCTGTGGAAATATTTCAAATATTACCAGGAAATGGTAACCAGGAAATGTTGAGTGAAAATTTTTATATGTTATATAAAAGTATAATCCATTTGCAAGGTTAAATATTTTAACTGTTGTTCTGTAAAGGAGCAGAAAATAATTTGTCTTTTACTCTATCATTCACTTAAGATTAGTATATCAACGCTTCCCATTCTTCTAAACTTTGTGGAGTTTGTGATTGGTGGGCACAGCCTCATACCTTTATTCCAGAATCCAGTCCAGTGATATATTGTTCTATTGCCCTGAGAAAGAATGCATCCTTCCTTTGCTAAGGGTATTCTTTGTTTCCTTGCCACCAACCCCAATCTTCCACTCGCCACTTTCTGACACTACATAAGATTTCTTGCAGGCTGACTATGTCTGACACCAAGATGATTTCTGTCCATTCCATCAGGACGAATGTCTGCTTTTACTTTTGCATATTTCATACATCTGCCCTTTCTTAGGAGCATCTCATGCTGAAGGCATTTCTTTGTTGACTCTTGACTAATTGAAACCCTCCTGATTGACCACACATCCATAAGCTTGAGCCCATCCAAACCACTGTCTTCCTACTCTCACCAGTTCATCACTTATTGCCCCATGTTCCCTGACCTACCCTGACAGAAAATGTTAACAATGTTTTGAGGGAAATTGATCACAAAATCAGTATTTTTGAGATATAAAGGTGTGATTTAGGATTGGTTTCATAAAAACATGGGCTCCTAACTCAGGAATTATCAAAGCAATCAAAAGCAATTGTAGTTTGTAGAAATTGTGGGAGCTACCATTAGATTTCAAAAGCAATCATTAGCATTTAATGTCAGTTGAATGGGCATGGACTTGTGACTGGAGCCAGAGTGGACTTCCACTGATTGCAGCACTTATTGGGCAGGAGCTGCGTGGCTTGGTACCCTTCTGATTCAGAGCCAGACAGGAGGTTCCAGGAAAGACATTGGGTATCCTGTCGCTTGCCCTGAGTCTCAAAGCTAAGCCAGCATTTTTGCTTCTTCCACGGCCCTGCTGTGTCCTTGTCACTTCTTCCACTGTTGCCAATTCTACCCTTCTTTCAATTATTTCCAATGCAGTTGTTGCTTCTCCGGTACCTCTTCATCCACCACCACTGCCTCCACCTCCTATACTGTTGCTGCCTCCATCTCCACCACTGTTGCCAACTCCACAAGCACTTCAATTGTTAATTACATCTCTTCTCTACCACTTACTACCTGTTCTGCTGTTGCCATCTCCTCCTCCACTTCCACCACTGCGCCATTAACCACCTCCATGGCGGATTCCCTTTCTGCCTTCACTAGTGCTGCTATTGCAACCTTTTGCACCACTGCCTCCCCTCTGTTGCTACTACCATGGCTGCTGTTGACACCCAACATGACATACTGTGGGGAAAAGCAAGTTGTGCTATGCTGGAGGAAGAAGAGAATGCTGATGAGTCCAGCAGAGTAGTCTGTGGTTCACCACTGATTTCGAATTCTCACCCAACCACTCATCCGTTTGCTTAGAATCATGTCATCCCTGACAAGACTGTCACATATGTATATGCATGAGCCAGTGAGCCTGATCCACACCCCCCCCCCCACCTCCCCAGTCACCGTTTCAGACCAATATGGCCTCACCAGTCATGGGCTCCACTACTTGACCCATCTCTTAAACTTGGGCTGACATAGTCTCCACTGAACCTCCCTTTCTTGCAGTCAGGCACTCAGTTGGCCAGACTGGCCAGCGCACAAAAGTTTGCAAAGGCTTAGTGAATGCAAAGGTAAAGAACAATGGAATAAATAATAAAGTGCATGACTGAGATGATTAAGTATACTTATTATTGGATCTGCGGTCTGGAATATTGCAAATCTATTAATCACAAAAACAGAGTCAATCTAAAAAGCTAATTAAGGTTAGATATACATTTCAACATATCCAAATTGCCATTAAAATAATCAATTACATAATTATTATAATTTTCTGCACAAAAATGAAATAATAAACATTCATTCAAATACATTGTCATTACGACAACGCAACCAGTAAAAGAAAACACAATATAAATTAAAGGTACAGGGAATGTGGAGAATGGGGATGAAATAGGCTGGCAATACTGAGATTTATTTAAAAAAATCAAGAATACTTCCATGGATATTAGAAGTAACCACTTGAAACTGTATTTGGGAAAACTGCCCAAATTTGTTTAATGCACTGTTCCTTCAGATCCTCATATCCCTATCTACAATAATTATTATAGAGGTTTGTGTACTGACCCCATTTTAAACAATCTACATGCTGGTGGAACTTAGAAAAATCTGATGTCTGAAAATTAATCAGTTTTACCATGATTGCTAGAATTTGAGTTTTCTCCTTTACTTTTGATATATATTGAATACCACCTGCCTGTATAATTGATGATTGATGATCACAAAAGCTTTGTAGGATGTCATTTCATGTCAGCTGATCACCAATGTTGTCATTTGATAACAAATTATGTTAAATGATGAATAAATGATCACTTTTAACACAGATAATTGTAAATGAATGCATTTGAACACTGGTGAACACTGATGTCAAAATTTTCTTTTTATGTGACATTACCCTTGCTCAATCGACCCTTTGATGTTAAAATCCTTATCTTTGCTTTCAAATCCCTCTTTCCCTCACCTGTCACTGTAATCTGCTTCAGTTTTACAACTGCCTGGCCTTTTGCATATCATTCACTACTGCATCATCGCAGCTGTGTCTTTTAACTGTTTGAACATATGTTTTGAAATGCTCTAAACTTTTACCACCCTTTCCCAGCTATTTTTATTTGTGATGAAGGGTCTCTGGATGCAAGATTTTAACTCTGTTTATCTCTCTACAGATACTGTCAGACCTGTTGAGTTCTTCTGACAATTTCTGTTTTTGTTTATCACTCTCTAATTTGTTCTGTTTCTTAAAACTTTCCTCAAAACCTACCCATCACCTAACTAGGATTTTTTTGACATCAGTTCCTTGAAGTACTTGGAATATTGTGCCGCATATAGAATGAAAATTCCTTCTTCAATTTTTTTTATACGTTAAACAAACTATTGTGTATGCTGGAGATAAATTAAACCAGAAATATTCACTAATGTTCAGCATGTTAGACAGTTTTTCTGGAAAGAGAAACAGGATTAATGTTTTGTGTCAATGACCTTTGATCAGAATGAGGAGATGTTAAAGATAGCAATTTTAAAGCACATGTAGACCCAATGATTGGAGGGGAGTAATGAAGAAAAGACGTGTGACAAAGAGAGGCTGAAGACTCTTATCCAATGACACTGTGCACTAAATGTAGAGAAATAGATTCTAACCCTCGTGAATAGGTTCCAATCAAGAGCCTTGAATTGTATTGAGCTTCTTCCTTGCTGCTGTAGCTCCATATCCAGCCTGCTAATTAAGATTATCATATTTATGTCTTGAACCTTGTTCATGGTGGAGAAATTTGAGGTGTCATGATGTAAAGCATTCCTTATTATAATCCACAATCTCTACAGTGATCTTGTAGCCATGTTGTTTATATGAATCATCCAGCTGCCCGAGTCAAACCCAGTTAAAATTAGCGTATTGGGTCCAGTCTGTAAATTTGTAAAGTAGTTGTCAAATAATTGCAGTGCCTGAAAAACCACCCATGCAATATAATGAGCTAAGGTTTGCAGATTTCATGCATGACTCATTAAGCATAGTAAGTGTGAATTATTTGGTTTTGAAAGTCAGCATTGTGTTATGATTCCAAATGATTAATTTGCTTCTGACTGATATTGTGTGATCTATACTAATTTGTTGCAAGTTTAAAAGCAAAAGGTAAAGTATTACAGATACATCTTCATTTATTCTTAAGCACTTGCTCATTCTTCCATTTCCTGCATGTATTTCCTGTACTTAGAATAATGGTCTGTAATTTAACTTTGAGCCTGTAATCTAGCATCTGTGCTGCTGATTGCCAGATCAATGTTGCAGCTTCAGTTTTCAAAATTGGCTAATTTGAATTAATGACGTGTAATTCAGAATCCAGATCATCACTTTACGATTTTTCATTCACATTATGGTAATGTTGATATTTAGAGAAATTTTAATAAACTTAATTTTCATTGGTTGTCTTTAAAATCCTAGAATACTATCTGCAGTCACAAATAAAATTAGTTTCACATCATAATCATAATGGAAAACTTTCAAATGATGGAATTTGATTTGAGAACATTCTTCAATTATTTATTTGGTGATATTGAATCCTAATTTATTATCACAATGAAAGGATTTTAAATTATCCCACAAGGATATCATAAATATGGAGGGAAATATGGTATTTGATAGTTCAGTGAAAAACTTTAATAAGAGTTCATTCTTTATGCAAGTCAGTGGTTGTTGATTGTTATTGTAACAAAGTTTTACAGTCATTCTATTAAAATTGTCTATTAAAATTTATAAGTAAGCATTTTACCAGTTGAAATTATGATGTGGTTTGTGGTATCTTATTATTTGGAAGCTTGAATATTAAACTGGGGGAAAAATCGATTATAGTTTTCAGTTCTGTGAAGGGGATTTGTTTTTTTTTAAACCAAGGTCAGAAAGTAATGTTGAACAGTGACAGCTTTCACTTATGTGAAATGACTTGACCAGCTACCTGGGGTTTTAATTGCTATGTGTTTACAACATTGAGTTTTATGATATAGGAATGGATGGTCAGGTGTCATCAATAAGTTGAGTTCAGAAGAAGGTAAGTTATCAAAGCAGAAGGGCAATTTGTTAGTTTGTGGAAGCGTTCAGGTTGTGAGAACTTAGTTTGGAAACATCAGCAGGCTGTCAGAATTAGAAAGACATGTTCAGGCTAACACAGCAGGAATGAAATCTTAAGTTCTTTCAACAATCCTGGAGAAGAGTAATTTGAGTAAGAAATGGAAGTGTTAAGATGGAAGTGATATTTCACTGAGATTGAATTACTGCAAAGAAAGAGTATTTATGGAAAAATAATTATTTATGTTTGATCTTATTTAAATTGTCATATATAGATTAGTTTTTTTGTGCAATAAATTTGTGCTTTTTGTTAAAATAATATAGGCTGCATCATGTGAATAGGTTAATCTCACAGTAACCAAACTGCAAAAATAAAATGTATGACCCATCAAGCCACATTTCACTTGCGCATCTGACTTGCCCAGTATTACCATCAGCTGAGATCAAAACATAATTAGGAGTAATCTTGCAGTGCATCCTTTGTTAATATTCATCATGAGGTCATCACATTAGTGTACATGGAGTGAAACCTGGTTTTGAAAGAATTAATTACAATCGATGGTGCTTCATTTGTAATACATAATCTTAATAATGTTACATTCAGAGTAAATTTACATAAACATATGAAAATTAAATCTGTAAGTGATTAGTAATCATGTTTATTTAATAGAAGATATATTAACCATATTCTATGCTTTAAGTAAGCCCTAAAGACGGCTCCTGTTTAGAAATGTTTGAATTTATACCTTGCCCCAAGGAAATTCTGAAGTATGAAAATTTTTAATCCTGTTTATATTATTTTCTTGTCTGCATTTTCTACATCCACAACATTAGAAAACTATACGTTGATGAAACCTTGCATTACAAAAAATAATTGTAGATGAAGTTTTTAAACTTTCTTATTCATGTTTCACCCAATAAATGAATTAGGAAAGCATGCATATAAATGGAGATAAATATGAAGAAACACTAGAGGGCTTACTCACCCCATTGCAATGAAGACACACTGCACTACTTTCACAGCAAGGTCAATAATTCTAATCCATTTGTCACAGCTCTTAAGGCCACAATCTGGCAATATCAATAGGATGCATATCCTAATATCTGAAAATCTTAATTTAAGAATTGTTAGTTAGAATAATTATTATAAGAATATCTGAGAGAATCTGGCAACTCAAGTAGGATCACAAATTTTCTAAAGGTTGTATATATCATGTTAATTCATGTTACATTCACAAAGGTTTTTCTAATGACCATTTTATATTTATAAACAGAAATATGTATTAATCAGTGGGTACGTTGACTTGTTGTCATGCCATTTTTGATTAATTTTCTTCAGATTTGTAACATAGCAAATGAAATTAATATAGAGCACTTTTCTCTATTTAATTGCAGACTAAACAAGTCACATGCTTAAAAATAAATATGATTCTGAGTGTCCAGTTTATTCTTTATTATGTAAAGAATACAAGCTCAGTACATTTATTTAAAATTCTGCTGCCAATTATTTGAACACCTTTTACAATGGATTAAGTTTATTTCAACTTAACAATAGTGACAGTGACATTGTCCCTGGCGCGAATGACATTTTTAGTTCATTTATTGCGATTTCTGTTAATTCTGGGAGTCTCAATTTTATGTGTTTGAAAAGATCCAATGATCACTGGTTTAAACTTGATAGAAATTAATCAATACTTGTAAACTGTACACTCTAAAAGTGTTTGAACAGCTAGTTTACAAGGCGGAGTTAGAGATGTCTGCGATGCAGTCGTCAGTTTAATTTTGATAAATCAGGTGTATATATCCTGAGACCAATTCGTGGACATTGTTGCTGTGGTTAGTAATTCCCCATATTTGGACAGTTGGAAATAACTGCAGTTTTTTTTATCTCTTTGTACTTTTAACATGCTGAATTGTAATGTTCAGAGAATGTCAGATTACAAATGGGCACATAAATATATATAATAAACCCTTTAGCATGACTGACGGGGCTGGTTTTCTCATTGACTAATGACTACAGCAAAGTACAGAATAACTCCACACAGCATGGGGTTCAAGCCCTGTTCCAATGAAGGGAGAGTTGGGCTCTGTCTCATTAAATCATGTCATAAACTGAGGTTGTACAAACCTCAGATAATCAAGGAAGGTATACGAAGAAGAAGAAACACCAAAAAGAACATGTGACAGTCGTTTATACTATGCTTACTATAATATGCTAAACCACAAATAAACTATGAACAGTGATACATCATCTAACTTAAAAGCTTTTCACTTACTATGATGAAACTGACTTTTGATGGTTGTTACACTATGCATCAATATTTCATAACTGTTCTGGATGACAAATGCATATTGGAAATTATTTAAAGGTTCCAATCAATTAGTTATTATGTGAAAGCTATTGCTAAGCCTTTTGTGTTGTTTAGCCTGTTGATTGTGGGCTGAAATGAATGATTTTTGTCTTTATTAATTCTCTTGTAAAGTGTGACCCAGTGAGGTCTCTTACTTATGTAATGAAGAAATGTATCAAAGTGCTTTTCTATCTTTTTAACTGGCATTTACGCTTAGGTTTTCCTTACTTATGGTCTGTTATTCCTCTGTGCTCTCTCTCGCTATCTCTCTCAAATTCAATATCCAAACGAGAACTTGGTTCTTTAATGGTGCTTTTGGTCAATAAGTTGTGTGACTTTATTTATGTGAAACGTTATGTCGTTAATTAGCCTTATCTTGCTGCACGTAACATTTAGAATGCCCTTATAGAGAGGACAAAAGATATTCTGCTACAGTTCCAGGATGCAACTTCTTATAGAAGAAAAGATTCAAGAATTGGATGCTCTGTTTCTATTGTGCAATGTTTGCCTCCATATTACTGAATAAGAGAGTGAGAAAGGGTGACAGAGAGAACAAGCAGGCATGTTAGGCAGAGACAACTCCTGAAAAGTCTTATCACTTTGAGTTAAATAAACCAAGAAATACTGTAAACAGAGAATTTATATTTCTAACTGGTCTCAGGACATCCCAATGTATCTTACAGCCAATGAAGTAATCACTATTATAGTATAGGAAATATATTTTGCAAATAATTTGACTTTTTTTGTTCTAATGTCAGTCAAGAGGTAAACATTGGCCAAAAGCAATTTCTTCACATTGGGTTAGCTCCAGCTGTAGTCATTTCCAGCATGTTCACATTCATTTTTTACAGTTGAGCTGCCTTTTCCTAGAGGCATATAGAAGGCATTCAGATGGTATAACGTTATTAGAGCACACAGCCAGCCAATCCTATGGTACTACCCTATGGCTAGTGAATATATGTCTTCTTGTGTGAGTCTATTCCATTGCAGCATGCATGATAATGGCATAGGCTCAAAGCAGTAATTTCAGCTTTTAGTTGTCACTATGTGAACTAATGCTGTGCAAAGATTGAGCATGCAGTATTTCTT
The DNA here is from genome assembly GCF_047496795.1 of Chiloscyllium punctatum. Classification (NCBI taxonomy): domain Eukaryota; kingdom Metazoa; phylum Chordata; class Chondrichthyes; order Orectolobiformes; family Hemiscylliidae; genus Chiloscyllium; species Chiloscyllium punctatum. The sequence goes on along the minus strand of NC_092750.1, from coordinate 41,691,845 downwards.
CAGTTGTATCGAACAAGGAATGATTCATTTGATTACTTTGCAAGGTACATCTGTGAAGATTCTACATTTTTCATTATTAGCAATGTTAACAAAGTATGCAAAATATGTATACACTAACTTCAGCATCCCCCCTCATTCCAATAAACTTTCTCTTCATTTGAATCTATATCCTATCAACCACAGAATTTGCATTGTATCTTACCATTATTCTTCCAGTCAGTACCTTTGCTTTAAATGGAGGGTAGCCTTTTGATCTGAAGAGGAAAAGCCTTTTTAGTTGTACCTAAATGAAACTGAAATATCTAATCCTGAAAGGGGTCCTTTTTTTAAATTTCCCTTTGCCTCCATTGTAGCTTCCACAAAACATTATTTCACAAAAAACCTTTAACTAATGTAGCCCTAGTCATATGTCCCCACCAATTTGGCTCCTAATAATTGTTTTCTAAGTGTTGGTGATTTATAATGATTAGGGACTCAAACTAATCTTGTAATTCTAAGTGCGGCCAACTCCCATACAATGTGGTGTGCATTGGAATTGCTAACATCATTTGAAGCTTAAGTACTTTGCTGACCTGAGAACTTTAACAAAACTGTTCTTTGATAAAATATTCATAAAACACATTGTGTCTCTGTAACAGTTAACTATTTTAGAAGCAGCACTGATTTCCTAACAGTATACAAAATAAGTTATTTGAACAATGACAAGGAATGACTTGAATTGATATAAAGTACAACTACTCTTAGTCTGTCACAATGTGAAGATTCTTCCGGGAAGTGGGTGGAAGGCTATAGAATAGAGTAGTTAATTGTAAGATTCGATAGCCGTTTCTGTGGCCACAATTCGGACACCGTGGTAGTATTTTACTTCCTGGGTGCTAGAGTTAAGGATACCTTGATGCAGCAACAGGACATTTGAGAGTGTGAGGGTGAACAGCTAGTAGTTCTGGTTCACATCAGCATAAACGACATTGCTAAGAAAGGGGATGAAGTCCTAAAAGCAGAATATAGAGAGTTAGGAAACAAGTTTAACAAGTAGGATACCAAAGGTATGGATCTCATGGTTGCCACCAGTGCCACACGCTGGTCAGAGTAGAAATAGTAAGATATGTCAGATGCTCACTTGGCAGGAGAAGTGGCTGAAGGTAGAGGGCATTGGGATTAGTTGTGAGGAGGTGGGACCAGCACAAACTGAACAAGTTGCATCTTGGCAAGACTGGAACTGACGTCCCAGGGGAGTATTTGCTAGTATGATTGGGAAGGTTTAAATTAAAATGGCAAGGGGATGGGAACCTATAGGGGAAACAGAAGAGAGGCAAACAAGGTAAATAAACAAAAGATGGAATGGGAAATATGAGCAGGTGACAGAGAATTCAAGGGCAAGAATCAAACAGGATTAAGACTGTTAAAAAGACAAAACTTAAGACCTTGTGTCTTAATTTGTGGTACATTTGCAATAAATTGGATGAATGGATATGACATAGTTGAAGTGTGACTGCAGGGTGACTGGAGATGGGAACTGAACATTGCAGGGACATTCAATCTTTAGGAAGGACAAAGAAGAAATGGAGGTTGGGTTATGTGAAAGCATAATTGTAAAAAAGGAGGCTGTTAGGTAGAAAGTAAGTTATTCATGGTAACATCACTTTCAGCTTTCACTTCATGCCAGAAAGCAGGATAAGGGTGATGGGATTTGTAAAAGGGCAAAAGGCAACCTAAGCTACCTTTAGTAATGTTAGATGCAATCATCTCTGTCTCAGATATCCCAGTGAGGTCAGCCACCACTATTGTTGACTAAAGATGATATTTATGCAACAACGCGGAAGAATATTATCTCTGGTAAAGTAGAAGCTGTATATGTTGAGACAAGAAACAGCCAGAGGCAGAAACAATAGTGGAGTTTATATACAGAACTCAAAATTGTAGTGATGACATGAGGGAAGGTATTAAACAGGAAATTAGAGACACAAGCAGTAAAGGTGTGTCTATAATTATGGGTGACTTTAATCTGCATGTAGACTGGGCAAATCAGGATTAATACCATACAGAAGGAATTCCTGAGTGTGTACATATGGTTTTCTGGATCATTATTTTGAGCAAGCAACTAGAGGCTAGGCCATTCTAGTCTTGGTATTGTGAAATGTGAAAAGAATAATTGGCAATCTAGCTGTGTGAGGTCCCTTGGGGAAATGCAACCATAATATGAGAGAATTCTTCATTAGATGGAGAGTAATTTAATTGATTCTGAGACTAGGGTCCTGAATCTAAGTATAAGGTGAAAGCTGGCTATGTTAACTTGGCAAATGTTACTTAAAAGTTGGGTAGGCAATGATAAACATTTAAAGAGTGTATGGAGGAACTGAAGCAAATTTATTCCTGTCTGGAACAAAACTAAAACAGAAAAGCTGGCTCAACCATGACTAACAAGTGAAATCAGCAATATTATTAGACCCAAGAAAATGGGCATACATAATGGCCAGAAAGCAGCAGTCCTGAAGATTAGGAGCAGTTTAAATTTCAGAAAAGAAAGACAAAAGGATTGATGAAAAGGTGAAAACAGAGTATGAACATAAGCTTGCAGACAACATACAAACTTAAAAATCACATAACGCCTGACAACCACCTGATGAAGGAGCAGTAATCTGAAAGCTAATGCTCCCAAATAAACCTGTTGGACTATAACCTAATGTTGTGTGATTTTTAACTTTGTACACCCCAGTCCAAAACCGGCACCTCCAAATCATAACATGCAAACTAATTACAAAAGCTTCTACAGGTACTTGAAGATTAAAAAGATTAGTGAAGACAAATGTAGATCCCTTACAGTCAGAAGCAGAGGCAGTTCTAATGGGAAACAGATGGCAGACCAATTAAATACACATTTTGGTTCTGTCTTTACAAAGGAAGACACAAGTATCCTAAAAGTGTTAGGGAACAAAAGGCTTAGTGGCAGGGAGGGAGGAAGTTATTATTAGTTGGAAAATGGAATTGTGGAAATTTATGGGATTAAAGATCAATAACTCCCTGGGGCCTAATAATCCACATCCAAGGGTACTTAAGGAACTAGCCTTAGAAATACATTGGCAGTTATTTTTGAGAATGCTGTAGACTCTGGAACAGTTCTGAAGATTTGGAGGCTAGCTAATGTAACCATACTATTTTAAAAAGGAGGTTGATAGACAAAAGGGAAATATTGACTGGTTAACTTGACATTAGTAGTAGGGAAAATGCTACAGTCCAAATGCAAGACTGACACTTGACTTCCAAAGCAAACTCTTATTTTAAAATCCGTCATGGCAAAGTTACCAGGACGACTTCCTCAAAGCCTCCCTGAGAAAATGCAATATCCCCACTAACTCATGGGAACCTTTTGCCCAAGACAACCCAACCTGGAAAAGAAACATCCATCAAGTAACAATCACCTTGAGCATCTGGGATAGGTCCAGGTTGAAGGAGCCTGTGGAAATCTGAGCACCCCACACATCTGCTTCTTCAAAAATCACATGGCCAACTGTGGAATGTTGTGCAGAACCAGCATTAGACTGTTTGGTCACCTCAGAGTCCACAATGCCAGTGTAGAAGAATGTCATCCTTAGTGTTGAGGGATTGCTTTAAAGAAGAGAGTAGCAACGTGAAATGACTGTAGGTAATTGAGAATTGATCTTTGACTGAGATATTCTTCCTTGGTTCAGCATGCTCTTCCCTATGATACCTATATTTTATCTTCCTTCTTAATGGTCCAGGTTGAAGGAGCGTGAGAAATTTGAGCATCCCACCCGTCTGCCTCTTCAAATATCACTTAGCTACCTGTGACAGGGTGTGAAGAGCCATCATAGATCTGAATTGATCTTTGACTGAAATATTCTTCCTTGGTTCATTTTCCCAATGATACTTATCTTCTAAATTCCTTCTTCAGTAGTACCATGTGGAACGTCAAGACTTTACACACCCAGAATAGAGATTTTGGAAAAGCTCCTGTCCAACTCTGTTTTGGATGTGAATTTAATAGTTGAGTGCATGATCAGCTGTTGGATTTTAGCGTATTTCCAAGTTGTCTTCCAAAGGGTAATTCATATGAAGGACTTCTTCCTGTCCCACTGGATTGTCTGACTTCAAAGTTGGTCCTATTAACTATTCTAATACTCAATTCAACAGTAACACTGCAATTAGCAAGTATCACTCATTCCCATGTGGTCTTCACATAACAAATAATGCTTTGAATGTACCTTTCCTTACATATCCTGTGATCTATGCTTGGTAACATTGCAGGCACAGACTGCTTTCATTTGGGTCGCCTTCATGCAGACATAAGAACAGTCAAAGGTGTTTGCAAGACGGGCACAAAGCAGAAGGACAAGGTGAATAGTTTAATTTGTCAGACTTATTGCATGTGTTGTTGGATAAAAATGTTATGGAAGGTTTTTATTTCAGAATCTTGGCCAAGAGAACACTGTGAAGTGATTTGACAAATGAATTGAAAAGTGGGAAATTATTGGGTAATCGTGATTGGAATGGTTTTGGAAAACAGTTTCTCAGTAGCTGCTCATAAACAGTGAGAGTTCACAGAGAAGGGGGTGCTGGATGATTTGTTTGTGCTTCCTCTTCCACTTCCTCTTCTCTTCCTCTTTCCCCTCTTTCCATTGTAGCTTCTGGATGCCTTCTGGCATGGGCTTCCTGATGACGAGGCTGTGGAGACTGTCCACACACTGGACATTTATTTTGGTGAATGCTGGAATGCTCTTCTTGAGTGGTTCAGATGGTGGAATATTGTTTCAGGAAATTCATGATCTGCTCTGAGATGATTGGCTCTTGAATGAAGTGTATTGTTCTTCTGTGGTCAGGTGGCAGAGGGGAGTTGTGAAGCATGTGTACAGAGCCTATTCCCTGTCTCTAAACAATCAGCCTCTGATTTATTGTGGTGACCTAATAGCCCAGTGAATGATTCAGATGAAGGTACTGTTGTGTTTCAGGATAGGGGGATATTCACTGACATGATATTTTAGGCATAGTATGCCAACTGTACCATAAAATTGATGGAGTGGTTGCCCTTGGAAGCCCTTTCCCCATTTGTGTGTGCAACCCAGAGATCCAAATGTATGCAGTTGATGGCTCCCTGCATTGAAATGTCCAGTAAATTAACAGAACGAATCACATATCTCTGGCTCACCCGTCAAAATCTAAAAAAAGTTATCAACTCCTTTCAAGAACACACCACAGTACTTCCACATGTTATGAGAAAGCAAAATTAAGTCAAAAATATTTAAGTTCAAATTGATTGACTGACCTTTTAAAAACAACTCATGAGAGTTCTCTTCTGCAAACGAATGTATGTTCTGCTGAAAGTAGTTAGGATATGACCTTAACAGGACTTGTGCAGCCCAACTTTGGAGAGTGTGTGTTAAATCGGCCTGAAAGTCTAATGTCACAATGCTTCCACTGTGGAATTTTCTAGCACATGTACAGTATACCCATGCTGACATCCTTAACAGCATGGTGTTCCATGTATGCTGCACTAGGAGCACCAGAAGCAGTTCGCTCATCATTTTTGATAACTCCAAACTTTGTCATGTGGCTCCAGCAACTCAACAGGAACAATCTTGACTGTACATTTATTAGAATTATTTTTGATCATACAGTTCGCACAAAATGTTATGCTCCGTTCATTTCCCATCAATACAGAATTAAATTGTATTTCCTCTCATGGTTTGACTTATACTATTTACCTGTTTTAACCTGATTTTGAAAGGGGATTTATCCTTTTGGCTCCATTCTGCTGCTCAGCTATGATAAGGAAATTATTACGTTGTTCCTATTACATGTCCATGTTTCTCAAGATTCTGAGAGGCCAAACATAAATGCTGTCACAGAAACATAGTTTAACAGTCAAAAATATCTGAACAGGCAATGATAACAATGTCAAATGTCTGTTTGGTAATTACTTTGAATTTCACAAAATATAAAAGCTACATCAGTTAATTGACCTAACTCCATTCATTTGAAGCAAATGACAACTAGTGACTGTTGTCTGACAATAAGTAATGTTTGAATGATTAGCTGATGAATTTCCAACTCCACCAGAGGGAAATATAGGGCATAGGTAGGGATAAAAGCCAGAAAGGGTAAGCACTTTTCAGCAGGCAGTGGGATGCAGCATTATATTTGGCTTACAGGAACCCACTAAGTGACAGCCACTGGGCCTCTGTCTTATTAATGACAGCTGCCTATCCTAAAGGCTACCGGTCCAATCAAAGGCCAGCAGTCAGCAGAACCAGTATTCAGGGTGGCATTGCTGAATGATTGTGCACCCTCAGAGTCAGGTCATTTGATTTCTGGTTCACTATGAGCAGTCAAGCAGGACCCCCAGACAGGGTGTCGCTGGAAATAAGCCACAGCATTGCCACCAAGATCTCTTGGATGGTCCATGGAGTTCACCAAAAGGAAGGCTTCCCCCCCCAGGTACTCCTGGAACCTGGCCCAAAGCAACTGGAGGTTTCTCTCCAACAAATATACTTACTAGGAGCAGAAATAGATCTTTCAGCCCTGCTCCACCATTCAATAATATCATAACTGATCTCCTTACTTTATAAATTCCATATTCCCATTTATCCCCATACCATTTGATATCCCTGCTTGACAAGAGTCTATCTAGCTCCACCTTAAAAATATTCAATGACTTTCACTTCCATTGTCTGATGAGTCAAACAGTTCCAAAGTTACCAGCCCTTCAAGAGAAAGGAACTCTCTTGATTTCTGTCATTAGGAAACCTAATTTTAAAACAGTATCCTCTGGTTCTGAACTCAATCACAAAACTAAATATCCACCTGTCCAAGTGGACAATGTCAAGACCATTCAGGATCTTAAACACTTCAATTGAATTATCCCTGCCCTTCTAAACTCCTGTGAAAACAAGCCCAGCCTTTACAATGGTTCTTCATATTACAGGTATCTGTCTCATAAGCCTCTTTTGAACTACCTGGACTGCATTTACATCCTCCCTTAAGTAAAGAGACCAAAGCTGTACGCTCCTACCTTTCCCACTAGTAGCAAAATGACACTGCCTCCAAATCCTTTCCATGCTATTTTGCTAGCCTACCCATTTCCCAACCCAATCCAAAGGGTTAATAAAATTTAAGCTAGATGTCAGGGCTCATTTGCATTTAAATTTCAAAACTCTTATAATTCCTTGATAACAGTTATTTCTTGTCCCTGCCATCTCAGGAAGTGGTTTATTCAAGAAAGAGTTATTGCTGATTCTTCCAAATCCTAAACAGATATTAATGTTTGAAGTTTGCAGTATCACAAGAGGTTTTAGAGTATTGTTTATTCATCTGAAATCTAATATTAAATTTCAGGACTCTTGAATAGACAATTAATGTTGAATTTATCAAGGAACAGGGAAGCTACTTCAGCTTAGAAGGCGACCTAGAGACTTGATGACTCCAGAAGTGTGAATAGTATTGGGAATGAATGGATCTAAAACATCATCAATAATGTCACATAAGAAACTTCACAAGTCAGAATTTCCTTTAATAATTCAACCTTAGGATTTTTTAGTAGCAATACTGCAAAAAACAACAGCACAAGGATCGAACATGGATCTCCAGAGATAGATGCTGTTGATTGGTATCATAGCTAAATTCCATCTTTAATTGGATAATAACTAAGTTGAATTGTGAGGTTGACTTTCTTGAGAGGAATTATTTTGGTTGCTATGTGCAACAAAGTTTAAATTTTTTTTCAGTATTTGGTTGTCTGAGATTTCTTAATAAAAATTAAGAATTAAAGGAAACTTATGATAATTAACACATGTTGCAGCTCTATAAAACTTTGGTTAGACCGCATTTGGAATACTGTGTCCAAGTCAGGTCGCCCTATTGTAGGAAAGATGTAGATGCTTTGGAGAGGGTTCAGAGGAGGTTTACCAGGATGTTGCCTGGACTGGAGGGCTTATGAAGAGAGGTTGACTGAGCTTGGACTTTTTTTATTGGAGAAAAGGAGGAGGAGAGGGGACCGAGTTGAGGTATACAAGATAATGAGAGGCATAGATAGAGTCAATAGCCAGAGACTATTTCCCAGGGCAGAAATGACTAGCATGAGGGGTCATAGTTTTAAGCTGGTTGGAGGAAAGTATAGAGGGGATGTCAGAGGCGGGTTCTTTACACAGAGAGTTGTGAGAGCATGGAATTCGTTGCCAGCAGCAGTTGTGGAAGCAAGGTCATTGGGGACATTTAAGAGACTACTGGACAAGCATATGGTCACAGAAATTTGAGGGTGCATACATGAGGATCAGTGGTCGGCACAACATCGTGGGCTGAAGGGCCAGTTCTGTGCTGTACTGTTCTATGTTCTACAACAGTTTAATAGCTGTTTATTGCAAGATGCACTCACAAAATATTTGTTAATGCAAATTCCACATCCTCAGCAGAATTCCCAGAGACTTAATTTTACTGTCTTTTGTAAGAAATAAGGCAAAATATTTCTTAACATTTTAAATGTTCCTATTTCCTTTGGGAAATCTGTTTAGTTCTTGTGTGCTTGCAAAATGTCTTCGTTCTTTCTTTTACATTGATGACCTGTTTCATACTCTTTGTTCACTTTCTGAATGTCCATTTTTGTTTCCCTTCTATATCTTTTATATTTCCCATAGTTTTCTTCTATTTGATTTTCCCCATGATTATCATATGTCTCTTTTTAGAATATCTATTTTACTCTAATTTCTCTTAATTATCCATGGAACCTCAGCCTTTGACACATTATTTTAATGCAACCATTATCTTAATGATTCTCTATTTGAATATCTTCCACAAGCTGGTCTGCTCATTGAAATACCTTTTTCCAACCAATTAATTTTCTATTTATTCTCTTGCTGACTTACTTCAGCTGACTTACACATTTTACATCCTTACCCAAGTCCACATATAATACTCCTTTGTTGAACATATAATACTCTGTAAAGGAACATATCCACCACACCATACAGTAACTAGCAATATAAGCACCAACATAAAAAATTATTTGAGTATTCTATGAATAGTTAGATGTCCAATTTTATGTTTGAAAACTATTAAACAAAATTAAACACTATATGGGTTCAGTATTCAGTTAATTTCATTTTACTTAAGACATCATATGCCAAATTTATCCAGAATGGCAAACACAATCAGATTGCCATTCCTCTCCTTTCCCTTAACATGTCCCAGAGCTTTGCAATTCTGTTCCCCAATTCAATCTCTTCAGAAAAGCAGAATGTACATGTTCAGCACATCTACCTGGACAACACAGAATCACTGTCGGAGGCCACACCATGTCCCCATTTTACAGTAGTAATTGTTATATTCTAGGCTTTAAAGGTTCCAAAAGTAATTTGAGAAGCTATAGACAAAAGTTGATTGTGTAGGATGGGTGAGTGAGCATATAGCATGGCAGGAAAGTGGATGAAGGTGTAGCATGCCAAGTGGGTGAGTAGTTATGATAACATCTAGTAAGTATGTAAGGTGAGAAGTTAAGATGTCTGATAGATGAGTGAATAGTTGGGTGTTAGCCTCAAGTTTCACTCTGGACTCTGAATGATTATCATCTTATCAATGCTGTGTTTCCTGAGCAAGCTTGGTTTGCCAAGATCCCAGAAACAATTGAGCATAGCTAAAGATCCGTCAGTGGACTAGATTGATAACCATCTGAACAACCAATAACTTAAGCTTCTTTTTCCTTCAATAAATAACAATTATTGGCTAAAAGCATTTTTTCCAAACATAATCATAACAGGGAGAGATCCATTGTTTCCCCTTTATCTAGCATGTGTTTTTGTTGTATTTTATGTTATTTAAACATTTTCATTTTCATATTGCAAACTGTGTTAATCTGTTCTGAATCACTATCATAGAACATAGAACAGTACAGCACAGAACAGGCCCTTCAGCCCACAATGTTGTGCCGACCACTGATCCTCATGTATGCACCCTCAAATTTCTGTGACCATATGCATGTCCAGTAGTCTCTTAAATGTCCCCAATGACCTTGCTTCCACAACTGCTGCTGGCAACGAATTCCATGCTCTCACAACTCTCTGTGTAAAGAACCCGCCTCTGACATCCCCTCTATACTTTCCTCCAACCATCTTAAAACTATGACCCCTCGTGCTAGTCATTTCTGCCCTGGGAAATAGTCTCTGGCTATCGAATCTATCTATGCCGCTCATTATCTTGTATACCTCAATTAGGTCCCCTCTCCTCCTCCTTTTCTCCAATGAAAAAAGTCCAAGCTCAGTCAACCTCTCTTCATAAGATAAGCCCTCCAGTCCAGGCAGCATCCTGGTAAACCTCCTCTGAACCCTCTCCAAAGCATCCATATCTTTCCTATAATAGGGCAACCAGAACTGGACGCAGTATTCCAAGTGCGGTCTAACCAAAGTTTTATAGAGCTGCAGCAAGATCTCACGACTCTTAAACTCACTCCCCCTGCTAATGAAAGCCAAAACACCACATGCTTTCTTAACAACCCTGTCCGCTTGGGTGGCCATTTTAAGGGATCTATGTACCTGCCCACCAAGATCCTTCTGTTTCTCCACACTGCCAAGAATCCTATCCTTAATCCTGTACTAAGCTTTCAAATTCGACTTTCCAAAATGCATCACCTCACATTTATCTAGGTTGAACTCCATATGCCACCTCTCAGCCCATCTCTGCATCCTGTCAATGTCCCGCTGCAGCCTACAACAGCCCTCTATACTGTCAACGACACCTTCAACCTTTGTGTTGTCTGTAAACTTGCTGACCCATCCTTCAATCCCCTCATCCAAGTCATTAATAAAAATTACAAACAGTAGAGGCCCAAGGACAGAGCCCTGTGGAACACCACTCACCACAGACTTCCAGGCAGAATATTTTCCTTCTACTACCACTCGCTGTCTTCTGTTGGCCAGCCAATTCTGTATCCAGACAGCTAAGTTCCCCTGTATCCCTTCCTCCTGACCTTCTGAATGAACCTACCATGGGGAACCTATCGTATCAGTTTTTTTTATTATAAATTAATATTTTTGTCTTTATTAAAGAAGTCTGATTGACGGATCTTTTTATTTTGAATTTAACATAGAGAAAGCAATGAATTGCCCATACTGGGAAATGGGCAAACATTTAAAGTTATGTTATAACTCATGAAGTATTGCAGAAAGACAGTACTCTTCTTCCCATCTAAATAATAACATCAAATTGGGGACTTGCAGTGGGTACCCAATGCTGTCAATGTATAAGTGATGATGGGGTAATAATAATTGAAAACAGATAAATAGAAAGATGTCAGGCATTATTAAACCAAAATAGCTTTGGCTGAGACTTTTCTGAAGATGGGATATTTATTCCTTTCTTTTAAAGTAACCAAGGACAACTATCAAAATTGGAAAAGAAGTTGAAGTTAGAATGAAGAGCAGGGATGAAGCAAGCAGACATAATCAATGTAATGACACAACACTTGATATTGAAAGAGAGATAAGGCAATTCAGCTGGTGTGTCAATTGAATTAACTAGAATTCAGTTGCAGACGAAGCATCTTGAATTAGAAATAGCAGATTAAATAGATGCCTAGAATTTGAAAGAAAAGCATTTTAGAGAGACGAAAGAGAAAAAGAAAGGGAGTTTGTGAGTTTGGAACCAGAATCAGGCACGAGAGAAAGAGAGTGAGAAAGGGAATACCAGCCTCAAAGGCGAGAAATAAAAAGTTTGACACTTAATAAAATATTTTTCACCATTAATTGTAGGCATTGTAAGTGGAGTATATGATATACTTAGGGAAATAATTCTTCTGGAGGAATCCAAAATCCCTCCAGTAGTACGAAAATGCATAGAGAACTAAAAGATAGTGATTGATGAACTAATGGGATTATTGCTAGATGATGAATCCAATGACCCAACTGATATTCAGGAGACCAGGGTTTACATTCCGCCATAGCAGATTGTGGAATGGTGGTGGAGGGGGTATATGCTTGTGGATGTAGTACCAATCAAGCTGGCTGCTTGATGCAATAAAAATCAGGATTTCAGAGTCTATCGATGGCCATGAAACTGTTGTCTGTTTTTGGAAAAATGTGCCTGGTTCAATAATAACCTTTAGGGAAGGAAATTGCTGACCTTACTTGGTCTGGTCTACGTACAACTCCAGTCCCAAAGCAATGTGGTTGACACTTAACTGCCCTCTGGGCAATTAGGGATGGGCATTAATGCTGGTCTAGCCAGTGATGCCCACATCCAATGAATAATTAAAAAAACCTGCCGGCCAACTGAGCTGGCTGATTATAAGCTGGTGTCCAGGTCCAGAAGGCAAGTAGCCAGGGATGATGATGGCCAGTTAGGAATATTCCAGGATCTTCTCCTCAGACCAGCAAGGAAATGTTTGAGGGTGGTAGTGAAGAACAAAAGTGTGAAGTCATTGGTGGGACACCTCTATGCAGATATGTAGAAATTGTGAAATAAGTGCAAGGGACAAAATGGAGTATAAAAGGTTGATGCAAAGAAAGGTGCCCGAACTGTAAGTACAACAGACCAAGTCATAATTGTGAGTGCATGGAAGGTGAACAACATACCAGAGAGTTACAGGGAATCCTTTTCAAGAGAAAATTAACTGCTTATTCCTCTTTTAATGCAGAGACACCTGTACAGCTTTCAGGAACACAGGAGCTACTCAAACTCTTTTCCAACAGAGAGCACAGTGAATGCCAACATTTCAGTAAATAATATTAGCAGGAAAGATACACCTGTACTTCTGTTGGGTGCCATTGAAATGTCATCTAATGTCTGGAATGGCAGACTGATTATCCATAGTTTGCCTGCAAACAGAATTGACCTACTCCAAAAGAATGATTTGGCTGGAGCGAAAAAAGTAATTTCTCTAGTAATCCAGGAAAGGCCAAATCAAGGTCAAGGAGACAGAGCAAGTACAGTACATATTTCAGAACCTTTCCTTTAATTTTTAATGACCCAATCAATGGCTAAACAAAGTCTATCACCAGAGGTCAAATTGGTGTCATGGACAGATATTTGGTTATCTGAAACTTTTTTGGACATTTGGATAATCCAAAGAAAATGTTCAAGGAGCCTTTGCTGATCTAGGTTCAGAAACGCTGATCTAAAGTTAAGCAAAGTACTCAGTCAACTCAAGTCGAAGCTGAAGCCAAGAGTACTGGCATGTTAGTTTGCATGAAATGGGATTCTGGTGAAGAAATGGAGAACTCTTCACAAACCTGCAGGTGAAGATTGGACAGTGATCAGCAGATACAGCCCAAGTATCGTCAGGAAATATTATGGATAGCCCATGAAATTTCTATGTAGGACGTCTGAGAATCCAAAAGACTCAAGCATGTACAAATTAACATTTTTGCTGGCCAGGTCTTCATAGGGAGGTGATGCAGTTTTGTTAAATGTGCCATATGTATCAGATTGTGGGAAAGGCACAAGCTAAAATGAAAATGTCATCTCGAATTCCCATTCCAGTTTCTGAGGAACCGATTAGTAAAGCATTCGTAGATTATGTGGGATATTTGCTAAAAAAAAAAGGAACTGAAATATATCCCTACTATCATGGATATACCTTCTCAGTAACTCAGTTCCCATCCCCTTTAAATAGTTACTGCTGAGGTAGTGATAAAGAAGTTAACCCAGTTCTTTACTCAATGTGGGTTGCTGTTGGAGATCCATTTGGATCAAGATTCCAATTTTATGTCTAAACTTTATCAGGATTTTATAAGTTGGTTGGTATAACAAAATTAAAATCTTCAGTAACCACCCCCAGAAACATGGAGCTTCAGAACAGGGACAGCAAACCCTCAAAACAATGACCAGGACACACTGCCATGAATATCCTTACAAATGAGATAAAAGGCTGGGAATTTTGTTTTTGTTTGCCACGGAGGATTAATCAAACTGGGTTAATCTTTTTGAATTGCTTGATGTCATGTGATAAGGGGATTTCTGAAACTAATCAAAGAAATGTCTTTACAACAGAGGGATGAATCTTCTATGCCAGAATCTGTATCTATTATCTAAAAGCAACTCAAGAGAGCCTGCACAGTAGCTCATAAGCACCTCGCACTTCACAAATAACTGAAAAAATGGACAGGCAAGCTTGCCATTTGAACTGGAGGATACTGTACAATATGACTACCTTGAAAGCTTGATAGTACACTTAAGTGATCCATGGAGGATAGTCAAAAATTTTAGTAAAGCAATTTATTTGATTGAGAACCAATATCACTAAAGAAAGAATCAGCGGTGTCATATGTTGAAGCAGTGCCACTATAACGGCACCCTCTTGTGGCATAGTGGTAGTGTCCCTAGCCCTGGATCAACAGGCCTGGTTTCAAGTCCCACCTGCTCCAGAGGTGTGTAAGAACATCTGTGAAGAAGCTGATTAGAAAATTAAAATAAAGCAGACCCAGTACCCCCCACCACCACTTAAAAAATGTACCACGACAATGGGTGGATAGGCAAGAAGAGATGTGTTAGGTAGTAAGGGCAATGAAGGATTGAATAAATTGTGAGTGAAAATGAGGTAGAAGGAAGCCTAGACAATTCCCAAATTGAACCTCTGACTACAAAGTTATCAAACACTGAGATATAAGGGAAACAACACACCATGTTTTGATTTAGATGTAGAACAATGAGCAGATCCAACAAGGTTACTGAAATATATTAAAGGTATCTGTAGAGACAAAGCAGGATTTACAACTTTATCCATGAATGATGTCGTTGTAGGAGAAGGTACTCCTTTTTGCTTAGGTCCACAGAAACCCGGCCAAATGAAGACAGAAATCAAATTCATGCTGGAAATTGTCAAGTTCAAACCGGTAAGAGTAGCCAGAGTTGCCCAGTCATGTTATGCCTCAACCTAGTGATTCAATCAGATTCTGCAGAAACTATAGAAATATTGATTTAGTGACAAAGGCAGACCCCTACGAATTCCCCGTTTGGAAGGCTATATTGATTGAACTGGAAGTGGCATATTTCTTACCGAAACATATCTGTTAAAGGATATGAGCTACCTAAGTGACTAATTAGTGAGTTGTTGTTATGTGTCGAAAAGCATGGTGCTGGAAAAGCACGGTAGGTGAGGAAGCATTCGAGGAGTAGGAGAGTCGATGTTCCCTTCATCAGGGGGATATGGGGGGCTGAGAGATAAATAGGAGGGGGGTGGGATTGGGCAAGGTCGCTTGGAAGGCAATAGGTAGATGCAGGTGGGGGTGATGGTCATAGGTGAGAGTGGAGGATGGAGTGGATAGGTGGGAAGGAAGATATACAGATGGGACAATTCAAGAGGGCAGTAGGATGAGGTGGGGGAAGGGGAGATGAGGAAACTGGTGAAATTGACATTGAAGCCATGGGGTTGCAGGGTCCTGAGGTGGAAGATGAAGTGTTCTTCCTCCAGGCATCAGGTGGCTAGGATTTGGCAGTGGTGGAGGCTTGGGACTTGCATGTTCTTGGCGGAGTGGGAGTTGAAGTGGTCAGCCACAGGGCGTTGGGGCTGTTTGGTCCGTGTGTCCCAGAAATGTTCACTACAACGTTCCGTGAGTTGGCGTCTTGCCTCCCCAATGTAGAGGAGAACAAATCTAGAGCAACGGACATAGTAGATAAAGGGTTTGGATGTGCAGGAAAATCTCTACCAGATGTGGAAGGATCATTTGGTGCCTTGGATGTAAATGAAGGTGAGGTGGTGGGGTTGGGTCCCCTCGGTCATGTTAGGAACTCCTCAGGTAAACCCTAGTGATCTCACACCAACTCACGGGGGATGATACTCTCCAGTTCAGGTTCATTGATCCATGGAAGGGCTTGTGCTGCAAGGATGTCTCAGAGAGGGTGCAGAATGTTCACAAGGGGGAGAGGGGCCAGCAAGAGATTATGGTACACATTGAAACCAACGACATAGGAAGGGAGAAGATGTAGATTCTGAAGGCAGGTTACAGAGAGTTAGGTAGGAATTTAAAAAGGAGGTCCTCGAGAGTAGTAATATCTGAATTACTCCCAATGCTACAAGCTAGTGAGGGCAGGAATAGGAGGATAGAGCAGATGAATGCATGGCTGAGGAGCCGGTGTATGGGAGAAGGATTCATATTTTTGGATCATTGGAATTTCTTTTGGGGTAGAAGTGACCTGTACTAGAAGGACAGGTTGCACCTAAATTGGAAGGGGACTAATATACTGGCAGGGAGATTTGCTACAGCTGCTTGGGAAGATTTAAAGTAAGGTGTGTGTGTGTGTGTGTGTGTGTGTCGGGGAGGGGGGGGGGGGAGAGTGAGCAATGGTGGTGGGGGACCCCAGGGAGATAGTGAGGAAAGAGATCAATCTGAGACTGGTACAGTTGAAAACAGAAGTGAGTCAAACAGTCAGGGCAGGCAAGGACAAAGTAGGACTAATAAATTAAACTGCATTTATTTCAATGCAAGGGGTCTAACAGGGAAGGCAGATGAACTCAGGGCATAGTTAGGATCATGGGACTGGGATATCATAGCAATTACAGAAACATGGCTCAAGGATGGGCAGGACTGGCAGCTTAATGTTCCAGGATACAAATGCTACAGGAAGGATAGAAAGGGAGGCATGAGAGATGGGGGAGCGGCATTTTTGATAAGGGACAGCATTATAATTGTGCTGATGGAGGATATTCCTGGAAATGCATTCAGGGAAGTTATTTGGGTGGAACCAAGAAATAAGAAAGGGATGATCACCTTATTGGAGTTGTATTATAGACCCCCCTAATAGAGGGAAATTGAGACACAAACTTGTAAGGAGATCTCAGCTATCTGTCAGAATAATAGGGTGGTTATGGTTGGGAATTTTAACTTTCCAAATATAGACTGGGACTGCCATAGTATTAAGGGTTTAGATGGAGAGGAATTTCTTAAGTGTGTACAAGAAAATTTTCTGATTCTGTACATGGATGTACCGACTGGAGAAGGTGCAAAACTTGACCTACTCTTGGGAGGTAAGGCAGGGCAGGTGACTGAGTAGTCAGTGGGGGAGCACTTTAGGGCCAGTGACCATAATTCTATTAGATTTAAAATAGTGATGAAAAAGGATAGACCAGATCTAAAAGTTGAAGTTCTAAATTGGAGAAAGGCTAATTTTGACGGTATTAGGCAGAAACTTTCAAAAACTGACTGGGGTCAGATGTTCGCAATTAAAGGGACAGCTGGAAAATGAGAAGCCTTCAGAAATGAGATAACAAGAATCCAGAGAAAGTATATTCCTGTTAGAATGAAAGGAAAGGCTGGTAGGTAAAGGGAATGCTGGATGACTAAAGAATTTGAGGATTTGGTTAAGAAAAAGAAGGAAGCATATATAAGGTACAGACAGGATAGATTGAGTGAATCTTTAGAAGAGTATAAAGGCAGTCGGAGTATACTTAAGAGGGAAATCAGGAGGGCAAAAAGGGGACATGAGATAGCTTTGGCAAATAGAATTAAGGGGAATCCAAAGGGTTTTTACAAATACATTAAAGACAAAAGGGTGACTAGGGAGAGAATAGGGCCCCTCCAAGATCAACAAGGCGGCCTTTGTGTGGAGCCACAGAAAATTGGGGAGATACTAATCAAGTATTTTGCTTCAGTATTTACTGTGGAAAAGGATAAGGAAGATATAGACTATAGGGAAACAGATGGTAACATCTTGCAAAATGTCCATATTACAGAGGAGGAAGTGCTGGATGTCTTGAAACGGGTAAAGGTGGAAAAATCCCCAGGACCTGATCAGGTGTACCCTAGAACTCTGTGGGAAGCTAGAGAAGTGATTGCTGGGCCTCTTGCAGAGATATTTGTACCATCGATAGTCACAGGTGAGGTGCCAGAAGACTGGAGGTTGGCCAACGTGGTGCCACTGTTTAAGAAGGGTGTAAGGACAAGTCGGGAACTGTAGTGCAGTGAGCCTGATGTCAGTGGTGCGCAAGTTGTTGGAGGGAATCCTGAGGGACAGGATGTACAAGTATTTGGAAAGGCAAGGACTGATTGGGATAGTCAACATGGCTTTGTGCATGAGTAATCATGTCTCACAAACTTGATTGAGTTTTTTGAAGAAGTAACAAAGAGGATTGATGAGGACAGAGCGGTAGATGTGATCTATATGGACTTCAGTAAGGCTTTCGACAAGGTTCCCCATGGGAGACTGATTAGCAAGGTTAGATCTCACGGAATACAGGGAGAACTAGCCATTTGGATACAGAACTGGCTCAAAGGTAGAAGACAGAGGGTGGTTGTGGAGGGTTGTTTTTCAGACTGGAGGCCTGTGACCAGTGGAGTGCCACAAGGATTGGTGCTGCGTTCTCTACTTTTTGTCATTTACATAAATGATTTGGATGCGAGCATAAGATGTACAGTTAGTAAGTTTGCAGATGACACCAAAATTGGAGGTGTAGTGGACAGTGAAGAAGGTTACCTCAGATTACAATAGGATCTTGACCAGATGGGCCAGTGCGCTGAAAAGTGGTAGATGGAGTTAAATTCAGATAAATGCGAGGTGCTGCATTTTGGGAAAGCACATCTTAGCAGGACTTATACACTTAATGGTAAGGTCCTAGGGAGTTTTGCTGAACAAAGAGATCTTGGAGTGCAGGTTCATAGCTCCTTGAAAGTGGAGTCGCAGGTAGATAGGATAGTGAAGAAGGCATTTGGAATGCTTTCTTTTATTGGTCAGAGTTTTGAGTACAGTGGTTGGGAGGTCATGTTGCAGCTGTACAGGACATTGGTTAGGCCACTGTTGGAATATTGTGTCCAATTCTGGTCTCCTTCCTATCGGAAAGATGTTTTGAAACTTGAAAGGGTTCAGAAAAGATTTGCAAGGATGTTGCCAGGATTGGAGGATTTGAGCGAAAAGGAGAGGCTGAACAGGCTGGGGGTGTTTTCCCTGTAGCATCGGAGGCTGAAAGGTGACCTTATAGAGGTTTACAAAATCATGAGGGGCATAGATAGGATAAATAGACAAATTATTTTCCCTGGGGTCAGGGAGTCCAGATGTAGAGGGCATAGGTATAGGGTGAGAGGGGAAAGATATAAAAAAGACCTAAGGGGCAACCTTTTCACACAGAGGGTGGTACATGGATTGAATAAGTTGCCAGAGGAAGTGGTGGAGACTGGTACAATTGCAATATTTAAAAGGCATCTGGATGGGTATATGAATAGGAAGGGTTTGGAGGGATATGGGCCTGGTGCTGGCAAGTGGGACTAGATTGGGTTGGGATATCTGGTCGGCATGGACGGGTTGGATCGAAGGGTCTGTTTCTATACCGTACATCTCTATGACTCTATGACTATGACTCTATGACATGGCAATGATGCTGTCTACCCTTATTAGCACCCTCTTATCCCTCACTGATGTTCACTAATTGGATGTAATGCCACCATCCAACGGTTCCACTTACTCAGTTATGAGGGTGACCATCGCTCATGATTGTGTTGCTGAGCTGCCAAATCTGATTGAATAGTTTTTTTTTGTGGGGCCAGGAGGATCAGGAGAGTTTGGTCTTACAAGGGCATCTTTGGTCTCCATGGCACTGCATCAAACACCCCCACTGTCCCAGAAATGGTCTCTTAGTGTTTAGCTTTCTGACCTCCCAATCCTGGCAGCAAGCAGATGGCAATTCCTGGTGGGACACCGACAGGGCCTTTTCAGATGTGGCTGAGGAGTTCAAACACAAAAATGTCTGATTCCACCCACATGACAACTGTCCTAAGTTTAAATCAGATCTAAGATGTTCCATTCGCTTATGCTGTTTTGTCGCAGGTTTATGTCAAATTGCATTTATTTGAAAACCTCATCCAGAAGGTGGTGCCACAGGCTTTTCACTGACAAAAGGGGCTGCATCATTCATGGAAGCTTGCACAGCATTTCCGGGCACTGGACAAAAATAAATCTTCAGCACTAAGCCTACAAAATAACATGTATTTTATATTTAAAATGACCCTGCAAATGAAAGTTTGATTAGAACTTAAGTTCAAGTGCTCAATATCTGTGTGTGGTAAACAATAATTTTTAAATGTGTTATTCAAATTCAAAGTGCAATTTGATATTGCATTTTCTTGCCAATGTCCTGCCAATATGGAGAGCAATACTGGTCCCTGTGGACACCGTTATTGTTCCATAATGTGTCTTCAGCTGTGTTGAGAGGAATCTATTTTCAGACTGGCTACAACATTCACATGAATGATTTTGTTCTTCTGAGTTTTGTTGCATTCAAAATATGCTTTCATAACTTTATTTTTTAAATACTGAGCACAACAATATAATTAATTCAGTTCCATTATTTTAATGTATTTCAAACAGCTACACCCAATGTTTCTTCGGTTCTTGTCTGCAATCCCTTTTCTGCTGATTAACCGAGCAATTTGCCTGATGAAGCACAAAGAAGTGAGCTGGACTGTAAATTTCTCTTCAGGCAAAAGACAAAAATTGCAAATAAGAACAGCTTCCTGTGCCTGCCAAAGTGATGACACTGTGAATGCAAATTAGCAGAAGCAATGCTGACAACTGAGCTATTTCTGTCTGTACATTATGGCTGCTAGGCACACCAGCTTAAAGATGGCTACAGCTGTACTGTGAAGATCTGATATTAATCCTGAAGTTCAAGGGAAAGTAGTAAGAGCATGCAGGTAATTTTTGTATTTTTAATGACAAAACAATAAAAAGAAATATTGGCATTTACTATCACAAAGGTAACATAAATTCCTCAAATCAAAAGCACTTCAGATCAACACCCTCAATATGGTCATATACACCATTTTTTATTGAATGAATTGTGCAGTCTTTTCTCAGAATTAAGAGAACCACCAAATCCTCTGACCTTCGTTCAGTCAAACTGTTAATTATATAACCTTGATGCTTTTGTGAACATTTACACACTGGTATTCATAACATGGCGTCTCCTTACCCATATCAGGCAGTTAGGTGCCTTACACAATTATCCCCATCTGTTTGCAGTTTTCCCCTGTGATGTAGGCTGATAGCATCATCTGTCATTCCCTGGGTTTGGTGCTCTCCAACTAGTCATGAAGCAATACAATTGGCAGAAGTACTATTCTCTTTGCCAAAGACAGTGATCTTCTTATTGTCCAGTCATGTCTTTCACACCATTCTCTAAGTTTTTCTATAAATGATTTCAGTGTTTGAATCTCTTTGTCAATTCATCATATATTTTATGAGGCTTTTAATTATTAAAATGTGTTTAACACAAACATTCTCACCTTTGGTGATGGAACGTTCTGCAACAGTGATTCACACCAACGCAGACATTCAACATCAAACATTGGCAAGTCTCCTAGAATTTTTGCAAATCAATAAGGTTTTCATGTAGATCAATCATTGTAATTTCAACCGCAGCCTTTTCTTTTTCATTACAGGATACAAGTCATATGCTTGGCTCTTTATCAGGCTGCATTACTTGTTTAACTTTCAGATACAGTCAGATTAGTAGCCAAGGGAAAACATTGCTGCCCTATGAAAGGCCTACAATTACAACCTGAATTTGCTCTGAACATTTTTCTCATATCACCACTAAAAGCTTATAGAACTGAATTAATGCACCCTATAAATAGTAACTCAAGCATTCAGTTTCTGAAGAAATTGTGTTGCGTGGCAACCTGGACAGTTATTGTTGGTTTACCACTACATTACTGGCCCAGATCTCCTGTCCTCCAACGGAAGACAAATGATGCACATGGGGACCCATCATTTGGAAGTCCCAATGCATCCATTCCACAGTAATTACCCAGGAAGTTCTGATTGGAAATTCCCCTGCTGCATGGTATGCTTTGAAAAAGTCACCAACTAAGTTAGAGTCAGAGACTACAGACAACTGGCAAAGGTAACACTCTCAATTACTTCCAGTCACTTACTTGGATAGTGACCATGAAATGTAAGATGGATTAAAATACCTCAGTAACTGTACAAATGATCATTTTGACTCTCTCCTCGACCCCCATGACATCCCCAATTTACCAGTTGACTAAATCTTCCTTGATGCCCTTCATGATCACCTGATTTCATCCCACCCAACTTGACTAGCCCCTGATCCACCAACTTCAACTAACCAGACTAACTCAGAACCCACTTAGCCACCCTTGTCCCTGTCACCCCACCCAGGTGCCAACCTACTCACTTACCTCAACCATACTTCTTTGTTTATACGTTCATGGGATGAGGGTGTCATGACTTGTCCAGCATTTATTTCCCATCTCTAACTCCTCAGAGGTACTTAAGAGTCATACACTGTCATGAGTTTGGAGTCACATATAAGGCAAACTATGAAATAATGGCAAATTTCCTTCCTCTAAGGACATTAGTATACTAAATGTTACAACAATCAGTAGAGGTTACATGGTTGCCATTAGGCCAATTTTTATTCCAGATTTTTATTGAATTCAAATATCTGCTATTGTGGGATTCAAACATATGCCCCCAGAACATTAGCTTGGGTTACTGAATTATGCTTATAAGCTAACAAAACTATCTGACACTTTAGCAGTGCTCCAGCAAAGCCAAAGTTTGCAGCTTCCTGTCTGATGATATCTGATTCTCCTCACTGATTGTGATGGTCCCACAAGACTGACCATTGTCCACTTCCTGGACTGTAGTCAGACATATCCCCAGACTGTGCCTGACCTGAGTGGATGACTAACTATATGGACTATGTCTATTACTGACAGTACTAGGACCCCTGGTCCTGACTGGATTGAAGACAAGCTCCCACCCACTTTCCAACATGACCCCTTAGTTGAATAACAGTGAAGTGTGTTTGCCATGAAGTCATCTGGTATGTGCTGTAGGTGTTCCATTGACATTTTAATCTACTGTACTAGTAAGATGCCATCCCACACCCCAGAGAGATTCCTGCTGACAAGTGTTACAATCAACCTGTCTGTGTATCTGCACAAAAGTGAACCTCAATACAGCAAAACTAATAGTCATTTGCTCTGACTGAAGCGACAACAGGCATCACACATCATGGTAAAGAAAGTAAAAGCAAGGCTGTGAGCATCCAGATTAGTGTGATGTAAGTGAATACTTAGAGTACTAGCAAACAGCATTGAGATGCAGCTTTGTCTAATCAGTGAGCTGAGGGCCTGCTCCAGTGCACAAGATGTCCTTAACAGCAGCCTTTCAATGTTACTTACTTGTCCATCCCACAATGCAGTCTGTGCTTTCAAAGATTTCTGGAGGTGGTTCAGAGAAATGCCATGATGATCATGAGGGGTTGGTAAATGTCAAATTCTATGGAAAAGGTCTGCATCCAGCTGGTGCCTATGGAGCAGGCCCTTAGCTGCTGTTTGGTGTTGAACTCAATCAAGTCTCTTCACAACCAGCAGTGAGATGAAGTTACCAGATCTGCTCTGACTTCCATGTCAAGTATTCTCAGTGTCGAGCTTATCTGATGCAGTTGTTAAGATATGTAACTGAAAATTAATGGAGAAAGTTGTGCCACTAATAAGGCATTTAACAAGCTATAGTCCCCCTTAATTACCAACTCACTGCTGCCTAGCAAGAACTTGCCTCACCGTTTGGCAAATACATAAAAGATGCTGCAAGTTCCTCCTGACTTCATGACAGGACTCGTGAGACTTCTCATGTAATTCTGCCACAAATTTCACCATATCCTACCTCACTCAAGTCCCTATAAGATTCCATGCTCTGGTCTATGTCCAGCAAAGAAACTTGGCAGGCTCACACCTTTTAAAGGCATCACATGCCAATCATGGCAATGCAATCATGCTGCCTAATGTATGGTCAGCGACTGAAACTCAAAGGTTTCGTTTATTATGAAGAAGGGACTTGGCAAGGCAGTTGAGTCCACTTAAAAGTAAAAGAGAATTTGTGAAAAGGTGTAATTGGATTTCCTCACAAACATATCAATACATCAGGATGCCATGGGGAGGAGAGTTAAGAAATGACAGAAAGTCAAATAGAGATCCACTGAGGTATTCAACTGTAATTTTTAGCACCTCTCATCGCAGGTCATAGTCCAAAGTGGCTGTTGAAAAGCAAAGAATAGGAATTTGGAACTTTCAGGAATAAGTCCTCTCTGTTGTGTAAAATATGATAGGAGCAGAAATAAAACTCTCTGTAGGAAATGCTAACTAAGTTATTTGAAAGGGTCAGATATAGCAACCCCTGGAAATATGGATGATTAGCACTGTCATAAACTGACAGTGGGGGAAGCTTCATTGAGTTACACCTTGTAAATGATCATCTTTTAAATTTAGATACTGCAGAACAAAGAGACTGAAAGCTTTTACCTAACAGAGCAGGAATAGGTGAAACTTTGCTGGAGAGAGAGAAATGTCTTTGAAAAAGTCCCTTTACAACTGCATATTTTCCAAAAGCATGATAAGGCAACTTTTATTTGTGTTAGTTGCAAAAAAAGTTTGCTTTTTCTTTATTTGATGTATCTGTTGCCTATTAATCAATATTTGATCTTTATTGATTTTAGTTAAAGAAAATATTTCAGATGCTGGAAATCTGAAATAGAAACAGAAAGTGCTGGAAAAACTCAGCAAGTCTGGCCATATCTGTGAAGAGATAAACAGTTAACATTTCAAGTTCAATGTGACTTTTCTTGCAAACTGAGTTTAGCTCGTTTGTTACAATAAGTGAGTTCAATGATTACATTTTGTCTGTCAGTTAGGCTTTGCTGGGATTACGTTTCATAAAAATTATCCATCTCTATAAGAAGTATATTTATATATGTTCCTTCTCGTTACAATATGTGAAGAATAGATTAGATTAGTTTAGATTAGATTCCCTACAGTATGGAAACAGGCCCTTTGGCCCAACAAGTTCACACCGACCCTCCGAAGAGCAGCCCACCCAGACCCCATTCCCTGACCCCATATTTACCCTTGACTAATGCACCTAACTTCTGCACAACAATATGTTACACAATATAGATGTTAACTCGAGCAGAAAATAGAAATTAAACATTTGACTTTCCTGAAGGCAACAAGCAAGGTCTAGGAAAAGGTGGGTACATTTGAACCAGCAGTCTTTTATAAGCTTAAATAATATCATTCTACTCTTATGTTGCCCTTCTCAGTGACTCCCACACAGATATACACACAATTACAGAAACAAAGGAACTGAGGGCATTGTTGCTAAGTTTGCAGATAATACTAAGATAAGTGGAGGGACCAGTAATATTGAGGAAGTGGGGAGGTCACAGAAGGACTTGGACAGACTAGCAGAGCGGGCAAAACAGTGGCAGATGGAATACGTTGTGGGAAAATATGAGGTTGTGTACTTGATCGGGAAAATTGAAATGTACATTATTTTCTAAATGGAGAAAGCCTTCAGAAATCTGAAGCACAAATGGACTTAGGAGTTCTAGTTCAGGATTCTCTTCAGATTACTATGTGGGTTCAGTTGATAGGAGGGGAAATGCAACGTTAGAATTCATTTCAAGAAGGCTAGGATACAAGAGCTGAGATGTGCTGCTACGGCTGTATAAGGCTCTGGTCAGATTGCACTTGGAATATTGTGAGCAGTGTTGGGCCTTGTATGGAACAAAGTATGTGCTATCGTTGAAAGGGT
This sequence comes from Chiloscyllium punctatum, assembly GCF_047496795.1. NCBI lineage: Eukaryota > Metazoa > Chordata > Chondrichthyes > Orectolobiformes > Hemiscylliidae > Chiloscyllium > Chiloscyllium punctatum. The sequence goes on along the minus strand of NC_092750.1, from coordinate 41,666,297 downwards.
GCAGAGGAGTTTGAACGAATGATCCTGGGGATGTGGGCCTTGTCCCATGTGATGTAGTTGAAGACTCTGGGATTTGTATTCAGTGGAGTTTAGGAGGATGAGGTGGGGATCTGATTGAAATGTACAGAATGCTGAGAGGCCTAGATACAGTGGATGTGGAGAAAATATTTCCACAAGGAGGAGAAACTAGGACTTGAGGGGATAGCTTCAGAGTGAAGGAATGACCCTTTAGAATTGAGATAAGGAGGGTGGGTAGTTTGTTATACACATTGATGCAGAAGGCTGTGAAGGCTAAATCTTTAAGTGTATTTAAGACAGAGAGAGATAGGTTCTTGATTAATAAGGGGAGCAGGGGTAACAGGGAGAAGGCAGGAGAATAGGTTTGAGATCCATATCATCCATGATCGACTTCATGGGCTGAATGGCCTACATGATATGGTCTTATGGTGTAATGTATATTTAGTGTACAGTAGTGCAAGCTCCATTTGTAGATATAGTTTGGAGTCAGGATACTAGTATCTGTTCATTTTCTTTCCTTGCAGGCCTAGAGGTGACCAGTAATGCCTGAAGAATACAGCATTCTACATCATCTTTACCAAAGTTAACAAACAATACCAGAGCTACACATTTCACAAAGGTAAAGTTAATGATTTTAAAAATGCAACAGTGGGTGAGACTGAATGTACACAAATGAACAGTAACAAATTATTAGAGGCACACCTAAATTTGGCCTTCATTACCTACATTTGACTTGTCAACTATCATGGAACACTCAACTGTCTTGTAGACCTGGAGTTTATGTGAAAATGCAGACTGGACTAATGCATTTTCCTAAATCCCAACTTCTTTGATTCTCCTGCTCTGAAATCCAGTACATGATTCACTTATTTCTGTATTTCTTGTGGGCAAATAATACTGCTTTAAAACACATATTAATTATTATGAGCATGTAAATATTGTTGCTGTAACAAATTACACAAATACTTTTTAATAGTTATAAAAGGATTCAAAATGTTGGAATAAAATAATCTGTTGCAAAAAAGCAAATTGGATCAAAATCAATTGTATTGGCCTTTAAGAGTTCTGTTCTACGCAGAGCGCCGAATGATCCCATTCTAAATTAAATTTGAAACCAAACGGTGCAAATCTGTGTAAAAACCAGAAAGCTGCAAAAGGTTATGCATTTGAATCGTTTTGGATGAATTTGAGACTATAATGAGTCTTTGGTATAAAATATATGATAATACTTGGCAAACAAATGCAGCTGCCTAAGCTGTTTAGACAACTGTAGACTAAAGAAATTAGATGCAAAACGTGCCGATGACCTATTTGCCCACATTTACAATCCCTTGATGTCTATTTTGAATCTCCATAACTGCATAATAAATCAATGTTCTTGTATCTAAGCCAGTAGGTTGACCTTTAATTAACATACAACTTTTATTTGAGTGTAATAATTTTCTTAAAGCTATTAGTTGAAAGAGAAAAAAAAACAGCAATTGATGTAATTCTATTTTGGCACAACATTATCAAGCCACATCAAGGGATCGAGAGGATCATACAAGACGGTAATGCATGGAAAGCATTTGTACCTCCACATCTGAGGAGATTTGTATGTGGAAGTTATGATTTATTGTGGATGTTGTGACAGAACGATATAATTAATGCACTTAGAATTTGGAATTATATTGACAGCAGGTACGATCAGGATGATGAGAGTTTTTGAAAAGATTTGCAGCTTGGGTTGTGCATTGCATTTTATGCCAAATATTCCTAGTATCGGCAGAAGATATGTGCTAAAACTCCAAAGCTGCAGTGTGCACCTGCGTTATGCACCTGGCAAGTACAGGTACATTGTTTGGTTGGTCAGTGATTTCTTTCATTAACCATGATTGAGTTCTAAGGAACAAAAACTGTCCACAAAACCCTTCTATTATGACTACTCTGGCAGACCAAGATACAAGAAGAAATTCAGAAAGCAATAAAACACACACACCATCAGAATCTTGCTACACCAGACCATTAAATGTTAAGACAAAAGTTTAGCTGGCTCAATACTATCAGAGAAATTCTCATGTACAACTTAGCTAGCCCTGATTATTGTAGTTGGCCTTGTTTTATAAAATCCTGACAATCAAAGGATCATTTTGTCAAGGATCAATAAGAAAGTGACAAAAGAGAACCCCCAGCAAAAAAGAAAGCAGATCTCAGCTGAAAGAACTGTTCACCAAGAGTCTGAAAGGATGCTGTAATATGCAACTTAAGAGCCAGTACTACCAATGCAGAAAGCTCACTTATTCAAATGCAAAATGTTCTCACACAATAAAGAAAGCTTACCATTGTCTTCAACTGAACTTCAAGACTTAGTGTATTTTGTAACTACAGAAAGGAATAAAACTAGAGGCACCATTCTGCACTAACTTTAGTACAGAAATGAAGTTAATCTTCCAAATACCTTTTTACTAATATCTGCAGGCATTTGCCAAAATCAGAACAGGGATATAGTTGACTAAGCAGTTGAAAATGCTACTGAATACTGTACAACCAAATATTTCCAGTTCTGACGTTATCGTGGAGGAAGGATCGTTGATGGAGCAGACGAAGATGGCTTAGGTCAATAATGCCATATGAAACTGGAACAGGAGTGGTCCATTCAATCCATCAAACTTGATCCGCTATCAATAAGATCAAGGGTGATCTGATTGTGACATTAACTCTACTTCAAGCCTATCCCCCATAACAATTAGCTCTCTTATAGATCCATAATCTATTTAAATCAGCTTTGAATATTTTTGATGACAGTTTTCACTTCTCTCTATGGTAAAGATTTCCAAACAATAATAACTGAGAGAAAAATAAGGAGAAAGTGAGGACTGCAGATGCTGGAGATCAGAGTCGAGAGTGTGTTGCTGGAAAAGCACAGCAGGTCAGGCAGCATTCAAGGAGCAGGAGAATCGATGTTTCGGGCATTAGCCCTTTCATCAGGAATGGGAGAAAAATAAACCTCATAATTTCTGTGTGAAATGGGAGCCCCCATAACTTAAGCTGTGTCCCCTGGTTCGAGATTTCCCACAAGAGTGAAATATCCCTTCAGCCTCTAGCCTGTCAAGCCTCCTCAAAACTGCATGTATTTCAATAAGATCATTTTACATTCTTCTAAATTCCAATTAGACAGCAGAACTCATTTCTTCATCTCCTTCATTTTAGGAATGAGCTTAGAAAATCTTCTTTGATCTGCTTGCAAAGCAAGTAAATCCCTCCTTATTTAATACTCCATCTCCCTTGCCAGAAGAGTCAACATTCCATTGGTGTTCCTAATTGCATGCTCTATGTGTATGTTAACTTCTTTTGATTCATGGAAAATAAGGCAGGGCAGGTGACTGTGGTGTCAGTGGGGGAGCACTTTGGGGCCAGCGACCATAATTCGATTAATTTTAAAATAGCAATGGAAAAGGATAGACCAGATCTAAAAGTAGAAGTTCTAATTTGGAGGAAGGTCAATTTTGATGGTATTAAGCAAGACCTTTCAAAAGCTGACTGGGGGCAGATGCTCACAGGTAAAGGGACGGCTGGAAAATGGGAAGCCTTCAAAAATCAGATAACGAGAGTCCAGAGACAGTATGTTTCTGTTAGGGTGAAAGGAAAGACTAGTAGGCATAGGGACTGCTGGATGGCGAGAGAAATTGAGGTTTTGGTTAAGAAAAAGAAAGAAGCATATGTCAAGTATAGACAGGAGAGATCAAGAGAATCCTGAGAAGAGTAGAAATGCAGTTGGAGTATGCTTAAGAGGGAAATCAGGAGAGCACAAAGGGGACATGAGATAGGTTTGGCAAATAGGGTTAGGGAGAATCCAAAGAGTTTTTATAAATACATTAAGGACAAAAGGACTAGGGACAGAATAGGGTCCCTCAAAGATCAGCAAGGCAAACCATATGTGGAGCTTCAGGAGATGGGGAAAATACTGAATGAGTACTTTGTATCAATGTTTACTGGGGAGGAGGACATGGAAGATATAGAATGTAGGGAAATAGATGGTGACAGCTTGAAACATGCCCATATTATAGAGGAGAAGGCGCTGGAAGTCTTGAAATGCATAAAATGGATAAATCCCCAGGACCTGATCAGGTATACCCTAGAACTCTGTCGGAAGCTAGGGAAGTGATTTGCTGGGATCCTTGCTGAGATATTTGTATCATCAATACAGGTGAGGTGCCGGAAGACTGGAGGTTGGCTAACGTGGTGCCACTATTTAAGAAAGGTGGTAAGGAAAAGCCAGGGAACGATAGACTGGTGAGCCTGACATCAGTGGTGGGCATGTTGTTGGAGGGAATCCTGAGGGACAGGATTGGCATGTATTTGAAAAGGCAAGGACTGATTAGGGATAGTCAACATGGCTTTGTGTGTGGGAAATCATGTTTCATGAACTTGACTGAGATTTTTGAAGAAGTAACAAAGAGGATTGATGAGGGCTGAGTGCTAGATATGATCTGTATGGTCTTCAGAAAGGCTTTGATAAGGTTCCCCATGGGAGACTGGTTTGCAAGGTTAAATGTCATGCAATATAGGGCCAACTAGCCATTTGGATACAGAACTGGCTCGAAAGTAGAAGGCAGGGTGGTGATGGAGGGTTGCTTTTCAGACTGGAGGCCTGTGACCAATGGTATGCTACAAGGATCAGTGCTGGGTCCACTACTGTTTGTCATTTATATGAATGATTTGGATGTGAATGAAAGAGGTATGGTTAGTAAGTTTGCAGATGACACCAAAATTGGAGGTGTAGCGAACAAGGTTACCTCAGAGTACAATGGAATCTTGATCAGATGGACCAATGGGCTGAGGAGTGGCAGATAGAGTTTAATTTAGATAAATACGAGGTGCTGCATTTTGTAAAAGCAAATCAGAGCAGGACTTATACACATAATGGTAAAGTCCTGGGGAGTGTTGCTGAACAAAGAGACCTTGGAGTGAAAGTAGAGTCATAGGTAGATAGGATAGTGAAGAAGGCGTTAGGTATGCTTCTCTTTTATTGGTCAGAGCATTGAGTGTAGAAGCTGGGAGGTCATGTTGCGCTGTACAGGAAATTGGTTAGGCCACTTTTGGAATATTGCATGCAATTCTGGTCTCCTTCCAGTCGGAGAGATGTTGTGAAACTTGAAAGGATCAGAAAAAATTTACAAGGGCATTGCGAGGGTTGGAGGATTTGAGCTATGGGGAGAAGCTGAACAAGGTGGGGCTGTTTTCTCTGGAGCGTCGGAAGCTGCACGGTGAGCTTATAGAGGTTTATAAAATCATGAGGGGCATGGATAGAGTAAATAGACAAAGTATTTTCCCTGGGGTGGGGGAGTCCAGAACTAGACAACATAAGTTTAAGGTGAGAGGGGAAAGATTTAAAAGAGAACTAAGGGACAACTTTTTCACACAGAGGGTGGTACATATATGGAATGAGCTGCCAGTAGAAGTGTTGGAGGCTGGTACAATTACAGCATTTAAAAGGCATCTGGATGAGTTTATAAATAATAAAGGTTTAGATGGATATGGGCCAAATGCTGGCAAATGGGACTAGATTAGGTTAGAATAGCTGGTTGGTATGGACAAGTTGGAGTGAAGGATCTGTTTCCATGTTGCATGTCTCTATGACTCTATGTATAAGAACACGTGGATCCCTCTATATTAGAGCATTTTGGAATATCTCTGTATTGAAATATATTCTGGTTTTCTTTTCGTCTTGCCAAAGTGGAAAACTTCATATTTCTTGCCTTATAACCCATCTGGTAAATTTTTCCCACTCACTTAACCTATCTATAACTCTTTGCAAGCTCTTTACATCCTCCTCACAACCTGTCTTCCTACCTATATTGTGTCATTAGCAAATGTGGCTACAATACACTCAATCCCTTTATCCAGGTCATGAATATACATCATAAATTGTTGAGGCCCCAGTACTGCTCCTGGTAGCACCCATTAGATCACCAATCTGAAAACGAGCCATTTATCCCAACTCTTAGTTTCCTGTCAGCTAATGCTAATATAGATTTAGATTTAAATTTAGATTTTATTCTCATGCGTACTCAAATATAAAAGTACGGGAGTACAGTGAAAAGTGTATAATGTAGCCATACATGATGCCATTCTCAGTACTAAGGAACCTAGGTACAAAACCTTAGGTACAAAGTAGTAAAGGAGGAGAAATAAAGTTAAACTGTTCAGCATTACAGATGTTCATAGAATATGCAGAAAAATGAAGAAGTGAGGTAACAGTTAACATTGAAGTCCTTCTTAATATAAACTAGAAAAATAAAGGAATGAAGGTAAGAGTTCAACAGTCTTTCTTAAATGCTGGGACCCAATCTCCTCTTCTTAGCTCACTATCCAGAAAATCTCAGCTCGTTGTTCTCGATGCTGCCGCTGCAGATACTGGAGACCTCCCTCAGTGCTTCCTCTTCTTGCAATGGGCCATGATGCCATCACCACTGCTGCTGTCAGTGAAGCTGCCGCCTCTGATTCCCTCCTGTTGCTCCTGGAACATGCCCAATCACAGGACCTGCTCGCAGCCTCCATTCACTGGGTATGTTTTAGGCCCTGCTCTCACCACCAACCGCCTTGGATGCCAAGCCGAGAGGCATCATCATGGAGCGCTGAAAGACACCCACTCCAAGCTGAGAGAATGAAAGAAGATGCTGAAAGAAGAAAACAAATGCAAAGAGAAAAAAAAGGAATGGACAGAGCGGACAAGCTCGACCTGAAGTGTCCTACTCCACCGCCATATTAGAGTCGTATCTACACCCCAACACATAAGATTTTATCATTTGCAGTAATCTTTTATGTGGCATCTTATTGAATGCCTTTTGGAAATCCAAATAAATTAGATCTACTGGTTTCTATTTATTTACATTGATTGTTAGATCTATAGATCTAAAGAACTATAATAAATATGCTAAAAATGATAAATTTTTGTGTAGACGTTCTTTGCACAAATGCTAATGGCCTTACTAAAATGGCATCCAATGTGACTCATACAGAAATGTCCATGTTGGTACAAATGTCATTCTGGTGTCAAAATGCGAAAGCCACCAAGAAACCAAGCCCTAAGGAACTGAACTGCTCAGCCAGAATCTTTCTATGTGAACATGAAAAGGCAAACATGACTTTGATTTCAGTGTAATTTGAAATGCAGTACATTCAACAATTCCTTACTGAAGTGTCAGCTTAACTCAAATACAATAGTACTAATGACTCAAGGCCTACAACCTTCCATTTAAGCTTTCTATTACAATCACATTCCATCTAAACATCAGGATTTTGCTATTGGTTGGTTTTACATTGTTTATTATCTTTGTTTACACTTATGCTGGTTTCAGTGAATGTGAGAGTTATGTGGAAGTCAAGCTACTTTGTTAGCATTTGCCTACAAATTTTGATTAAGCTTAAATCATTTTGGTAATGATGCATCCAAATTTTCATAACTTAAATTTCCACCTAATATTCATGTTTTCCAGACCATGAAGTCACACTGCCTGTGAGTAGACAGGGTCATCTTCTTTTCTAGACCATTGTCAACGTTTCTTGAAGCCTATTGGAAATTCTGTGACAGTTGCATGGAAATGATTTACTATCTAGTTTCATTCCCTTAAGGGAATTGACTGATAATTATTTGTATAGCAACATATTTGAAATTAACAAATCTTGCAAAGTGGCAAATCAATGGCACCCCATACTGTTGTGCTGCATGTTGGAGTAGTACAGCATGCCAGTCTGTGTGTTATGAATCTTGAGATAGTTGATTATTCCTAGGGTTGGGAACTGAACATGAGGTACGTATTTTGTACGTTTCCCAAAGAGCAAGTTCTTTTTAGCTATGAGCAGTGAACACAATCATTCATGTACCTGCCAAGAACTGAAACATATACCGTCATACATACAGAAATTATGGAAGCATTTACATGTTTCAATTGCAGATGGTAGAGAGAATAATTAATTGATGAGTTATATAGAAAAAAGAAAGACTTGTCTGTAGTACCTTGAAAATGTCTGGATACCACAAAACATGTTGTAGCAATGAAGTACTCTTGAAGTATAACTCCCATCCTCTCCAATGATAATCCAATCATCTACTAATTTCCCCAGAAATGTTTTGCTGGTATTGGTTCTGGAGGGTATCAATGTATTTGATAGATGTTGCCCTTTATATCCTGGATGTCTGCTTCTCTTTCCAGTGACAGGGTTATCTGTATTCTTCTCAAAATGATATTGATTAGCATTGTTGAGGTACAAATGTAATTAATAAGAATAAGTAAGCAGAGTTTGTGAATTTTTTATTGCTTTTCATGAATATTCATTTTATAACTATCGGTTAGCTAAAAAATATGCTTTAGGAATAAAGCTTTAGACAAGAATAAAACAACTTCACCAGCTACTGTAGATGAATTCTACAATGTAGATTCTGTAGATCTTGCTGCTGTTCTGATCACCATCCTGTTTTCTATTACTGACAAGTGCTGTTTCTAACAGAGCCTCCAAACAGGAAATGTTATTGTTCTGTTGGTTTTGAAACAAAACTCAAGTAATTCAAATCTGAGAAAGACAAGTGATAGCTTTCTCAACCTGGCAGAAATACAAACCAAAGCCATATGGCAAGCTTCTTGCGAGACAGTGAAGAGTTACCAATTAAGGGCAATTACTGCTTGAAATGCTTTGTTGATTGCCCAATTCACCACGTTAATATTTAGCTTCCTATCTTGCCAAATCCACCAAATAAGCTGGATGTCAATCTCAACACAGAAACCAACGCAGGTACTTAGTCGATTTAACTTTTTTGCGCCAAAGGATTTTGACATTTGCCAACCCCTCACAGCCATCATGGTACTTCTCCAATAGACAAGCAAGATGCTCAGGAAGTACAGACTTGCATTGCAGGACATACCACAAACTAGCCATTGAGAAGCTACAGCAGGGACACTTTGCATGCATGGATAGGAACCCAGCTCAGATTGGACCAGGTTGCCCCTCAGAACTGCTTGCCCATCTAGAGTATGTTCACAGAATTCATGCTTTCTCATGCAAGTTAGTGAGGACAGAGTGTCCTATCATAGGGTCCACAGTCAGGAAGAAGCACACTGTTGTCCATTTGTTGTTGGTCGAAGATACAGAAAAACTTTCTGCCAAGAAAAAGCATGGGTCTCCCGATGTCTCATAGCATGCAAGGCACTGCTTGTGAAGAGGATTCTGCCCAATGCTCCCCTCAAAGCTCCCTCCTGCAAGCTTACTAATCAAATCTCCAGTATTCATGTCTGGGCCATTAACATACACTAAAAACAGCAAGGAATCCAGCACTGAACCCGGTGGAACATCCCTGAACATTGGTTTCCAGTCACAAAAACACATTTCATCCACCAACATCTACTTCCTGTCACTAAGCCAATTTTCAATCCAATTTGCCAAATGATACTGGATTCCATGGACTCTTAACATCTTAACCAGCCTTTGTGTGATCTTGTCAAAAGCCTTATTGATATCCTTGTAGACTGCACTCCACTGTACTACCTTCTTCTACACATTTACATACCTAGTCGCCTCTCAAAAAAACTCAGTCAAACCTTTCAGACGTGATCTCCCCCTGTCAAAGCCATGCAGACCAATCTTGATTGGGCTTTGTTAATGTTTCAAGTACAATGACTCTTCTTCAGTCTCAAAACATTGATCTGCTTTCTCTGTACAGATGCTGCCAGACCTGCTGAATTTCTCCAGCAATTTATGTTTTTGTTTTAGATTTCCAACATGCATAGTTCTTTGTTTTATTTTACTTGGTTACTCCTTGCCTCTCCATGTGGAGATTTCTGTTCCTCATTTTTTTCCAAAAGTGCCCCTACCATTAATGTAAGACTTCTTGGCCTTTAGATCCTGCCTTCCCCCTACAGTCACACTGTGGTGGCTCAAATTCAGATTGTACCTTGGACTGCCAATTAATTATTCGGTTGATCTACAAAATGTGCTCTACATGATCATTTGCAAGCTGAATGTTGAGGGAGTGAAACTCACTTCCATTTCAGTTTATGCCAGAGCTGACATGCAGCACTCACATATGATACACATGTAGTCAACAGCACCCTGCTTCATGAGGAAGCCTGCAATCTTAGCAAACCTGAGCACTTGCTCCATTTGCTACTGTCTGGCAAGAAAGAATGAAATGTATTCAGCTCTTTTGGAGACAATGCCACGCAGAGAAAACCTGACACCTCAGAAGAGAATTCTACTGGTGTTGCTGTGTGACTGTGGTTGCAGCATGAAATATTTGGATGACAAAAGATAGCATCAACATTTTCCTTAACCTTCAACTAGATCAGGGTTAACAAATCATAATTCACGTCTGTGGGGGTGAGGAAGACAGTGCTTTCTCTCCATGTATTGACTTGATGAAACCTGCCACAACTTCAGTGCTAACTTCTAATTTTTTCGAAATAGAACATAGAACATAGAAAAGTACAGCACAGAACAGGCCCTTTGGCCCATGATGTTGTGCCGAGGTTTAATCCTAATGTAAAATATAGTAACTTAACCTACGCACCCCTCAACTCACTGCTATCCATGTGCATGTCCAGCAGTCACTTAAATGTCCCGAATGACTCTGCTTTCACCACCACAACTGGCAATGCATTCCATGCATTTACAACCCTCTTCGTAAAGAACCTACCTCTGACTTCTCCTTTATACCTTCTCCTTATATCTTCAAACTATGACTTCTCTTACCAGTCAATCCTGCCCTGGGGAAAAGTCTCTGGCTATTGATTTTATCTATTCCTCTCATTATTTGTACACCTCGATCAGGTCTCCTCTCTTCCTCCTTCTCGCCAGAGAGAAAAATCCAAGCTTATTCAACCTTCCTTCATAAGGCAAGCCCTCCAGTCCAGGCAGCATCCTGGTAAACCTTCTTTGCACCCTCTCCAAAGCCTCTGTATCTTTCCTATAGTAGGGCGACCAGAATTGGACACAATATTCCAAGTGTGGTCTCACCAGGGACTTGTAGAGCTGCAGCAAAACCTTGTGGCTCTTAAACCCCTGTTAATGAAAGCCAAAATACTATATGCTTTCTTAACAACCTTATCCACTTGGGTGACAACTTTGAGGGATCTATGTAATTGCACACCCAGATCCCTCTGTTCCTCCACACTGCCAAGAATCCTGTTTTTAATCCTATATTCAGCATTCAAGTTCAACCTTCCAAAATATATCACTTTGCATTTATCCAGGTTGAACTCCATCTGCCATTTCTCAGCCCAGCTCTGCATCCTGTCTGTGTCGTGCTGCAGTCTGCAGTAGCCCTCTATACTATCGACGACACTTCCAACCTTTGTGTCATCTGCAAATTTACTAACCCACCCCTCAACCTCCTCATCCATGTTATTTATAAAAACTATAAAGAGCAAATGCCCAAGAACAGAGCCCTGCGGGACCCCCCTCAACACTGACCTCCAGGCAGAATACTTCTCATTTACAACCACTCTCTGCCTTCTGTCAGCCAACCAATTCTGAATCCAGATAGCCAAATCTCCCTGTATCCCATACTTCTTGACTTTATGAATAGCCGACCCATGGGGAACCCTATCAAATGCCTTGCTGAAGTCCACATACACCACATCCACTGCTCGACTGGCGTTGACCTGTCTTGACACCTCCTCAAAGAACTCAATAAGATTTGTGAGGCATGACCTGCCCTCACAAAGTCATGCTGACTGCCTTTAATCACGGTATGCTTTGCCAAATACTCATAAATCCTATCCCTCAGAATTCTTTCCAAAACTATGCTGACCACAGACGTAAGACTGACTGGTCTGTAATTGGCAGGGATTTCCCTATTACCATTCTTGAAAAGGGGAACAACATTCGCCTCCTTCCAATCCTCCGTTACAACTCCTGTGGAGAGTGAGGAGGCAAATATTCTCGAGTTGGCAGAGGCAGCAGTGGCAAGCAGGTTGAAAAAAAGGTTTCACCATCTTGCCTTCAGATTTTTTGTGGCAGGCTAGGAATGAATAGCAAGTATTTTGTTCAAGGTCCTACAAAATCAATGATTATTTAATCCGTTTTTGGTGTTCTATGAGGGAAAAAATATTGGCCAAGTGCTCTTTTCAAACAATCCTGTGGTTTTGTTACTGTTCACAAGTAACTATCAGTTAAGCACATATGACTTTAGTTTGTCATCTGAAGGCTGATGAAACAGGATTTGAACCTTTGACTAGTTTTCATGAAAGTAATCCCCTTCCAAAAGTACAATCTTCACTGTTTAATAGTAAAACTGGCAATTAATTTGTTAACTTATTTAATTTTTATGCATAATCTTGAAGATAAATGTAATATATTACATAATTCTATTAACTGTATAATCCATTTTAAAATGAATTAAAATATGTAAAATAATTTACAGAAGAACTTTCCTTTTTTACTAAGTTTTGTCATGATGTAATTAATCTGTCCTTTTGATATTTGCTACTTAATTATCACATCTTCATAGAATTTATCAGCTCAATATTTTTCTATATCATTAGAGCTCATAATTGTTAAAAGCTTTTTATGTAAAGAATTTGAGGTATAACCTGTTCATCATATGGTGAAATAAGAAACCTTGGAAGCAAATTGCATGACTTGGTTTGCTACAGTTTAAATTTTTTTTAATCAATCAATTTTGTGAGCAGAAATACAGAAGTTGAAACACAAAAATTTAACCTTTACTGCCCTTTGAGTCAGGTGAATGATTTCCAAGAACTACATTTGAATATGAAGTGTGGTGCGCAGAAGACTTCGGGAAAAATATTATTTTGATTGGGGAAAATGGAGTCTGATTCCAAATGAATAACGAATAAAATATTCATGATCTTTGTCAAATTAAACCCCTTAAATATTAATTGCTTATCCCTAGAAGGCTTAAAACAAAAGTTGGCAAAAAGATTTTGTTTTATTCATTCGTGGGATGAGGACATCACTGGCTAGGCCAGCATTTATTGCCTATCCTGAATTGCCCAGAGGGTAGTTAAGAGTCAACCACATTACTGTGGGTCTGGAGTCACACGTAGGCCAGACCAGGTAAAAATGGCTGTTTCCTTTCCTTGAAGAACATTACTGAACCAGATAGTTTTTTTCTAACAATTGACAATGGATTCATGCTCATCATTAGACTCTTAATTCCAGATTTTTGTTGAATTCAAATTCCACCATCTGCTGTGGCAGGTTTCAAACCCAGGTCCCCAGAACATGACCTGGATCTCTGGATTAACAGTCTGGCTATAATATCAGTAGGCCATCGCCTCCCCACATGTATAAGGTAAAAAAAGGGTAGAAATTTTGTTCATACATCAAGGCAAATACTTGTAGACCAAGCAGAAGCAGAAGAATGTTAAATTTACTCATAAAATACAAATTCTTGACACTGCTTATGTACAGAAGGTGATATAAAGAATTTAGCCTGAATATTTCTAAATTCTCTTCACAACTTCATGCTATTCTAAAACACTTATTAGCCACGATGTTCATTTTTAATAGTTGTCAATGCAAGCCTTGGCTTGGTTCCAGTATTTTCTACTTCTGAATTCGAAGTCCAACTCCAGATACTTGTTAAGACTCCCATGCAATGTTGAATGGTTGAAGGTGTAACTTGTTCAAGAACCTTAGAGTGTGTCAGGAAAACTTCTGCCATCTTAGGAATGGCAGTTATAAATGATAAAATTCTCATTTCTTTTTTCCTGATACCTTTAGAAATCAAAGGTATCTTTTTACCTCTTTACCTTAAGATCAACACCTATTTTTAACATTGTCTTCATTGCTCCAACTTGCCTTTTAAGCAGTGGGGGAGCAATAAAGTGAATAACCATGAGAATGACTATGAGCAGCAAAACTGAAGAATTTCTCATAATGTTGAAATACAGTATAAAATAGAATGACTGCAACACAGGAAAATCTGCTGCAGAAAATGTGGTTCAGTCAAAGTGTCCTGTTTCTGAAACAAACTTTGTGGTGACTTCAGTGTGAAACTCTACTGTTCTTCTGGAAGAGTGACTGAAAGATCTTCTTGATATTTTACTACCTGAGCAAACTGCATGTGCCAACACTTCAGGGACAAAAAAAATGTGCAAGAACACATGCAAGAACACCAGACTGACAGACTCCAAATCATTCTGCACCACATCATTTTCACCTTCAAGAATAATAATCATTGGCCAGAAAGTGTATTTACTTTTTTTTAAAAGTAAAACTCTACAAAGAGAGAAATCATTTTTCCCCTTTACCAGAAGTGGACGCATTTGTGTGCATGTTTTGGATTATGTTTGGGAGTTAACGTTAAATTTTTGAATTGCAAATTATAATTGTTAACTAATTCGGCGCCTTCATTCAATGGGTTGAGTTCTATATTGTGTGTTTCTTAATGACAATAAAAAATCTATTGCAGAGAAAGCATTCAGTTGGATATTTCAGGACTCAGGCATATTATTTTTATTTTGTATTCCAATGTGTCGGACTCAAACTCCTGTGCACTCCTCCTTTCTCAGTGATAGAACTCCCACTACTATCCAAAGAAACTGTGAACTAGTTTCTTCATTATTTGTTCTGGCAGCTGATGCAATTGTAAGTGCTTTTGGTGCTTCCCATCCTTGTCTTGTGTGTGAATAGTTTACAGAAAATAGTCTGCTTAGTGAAGTGCTTCTTTAATTATTTAAAATCCTATGCTGAAATAAGCTGCTTGTAGACATAGCTAGCCTGGTGAGGCTTCCTAAGGGACTTGGGAGAATAAAAAGAAGCCACATACAGCTTGACAATAGGCTAGAAAAGTGATGGGAGGGCTTTCAGTAGCATGTTGTATCCAGCAGATATCTTCAAGAAGAAAATTTCTTATCTCAGCATCAGTAAAGACAAATATATGTGGCATCTTTGCTTCACAAAAAAGATTGTGACTGCAATCTGTTGGCTACTTTGGCCACAAGTACAATCTGAACTGTTCCCGTTTATCAAAGGGTTAAGACAAGAGAACAGCAATTTAAGATGGCTTCCAAACAAATTGCATAGAGAAAAGCTTGTTCAATGCAGCAAGTGGTTAGGATCTGAATTGCAGTACCTGAGAATTTGGTGGAGACAAATACAATAATAGAATTCAAAAGTGAACAGATAAGCATCTTAAGATAATATGTCTGCAGGGCTACAAGGACCAAGGGAATGGATTTAGTTGAAATACTCTGATAGATAGCCAGCTCAGAGTTAATGGATTGAATGACCTCCTTCTATGTTTCAGTCTTGGGCAAGGACAGCAATGCTTATGGCTGCCAAGAGACTATGTAATACTGTATCATAGTCCCTGTGCTTGATTTGGGGGTTATCCAATTTAATTAATTAAGTTGTTATACAAAGAATCAAAGCATTTAAAATACCTTTTGACAAGTTACAACACTAAAGTTATAAATTAGCTGGCAGCATAGCTCTATCAAAACTCCTAATGGCTATGAACAGAGATGGAATGAGAGATTTTTCCAGGTTTCCTCAGTCACAGCGACCATTCGGCCCAGCAACCTGAAAGCAGAATTGAACCACCTCCCTCTCCAAAATGCAGATTATCATCAGGTAACCTCTGCTGAGTTCATATAAGCAGGATCACCCAAACAATTAATGGTGCAGGTAATTGGAGGGAGCTGAGATTGAACAATGGCCCTCCTCTTAATTATCCCAGATTTATGTGGACCCAGATTCCATGGAATTGACTTTATTGACTTGATTACAGAATTCTTTCGACCTGACAGTTACAGGAAAGTGGGAAGGGAAAGCAAAAGCAGTTGATGAACCTGTCAATTCTGGGCATGTTAATTCTTAGCAAAATTCTTAGCAGGACTACTTTATAATTATTTCCATCTCCTTACTGCCTGGCAGTTGCCCAGTGTGACAGGCTGGTTCAGGAAACTATCAGCAAGAGGTCACATCCATGAATAGTTAAAATGGTTCACTCTAATAAGGAGATTTGCTTATGGTGGTGACAGAACACCCTTAATTCTGGGTGAGGAGCGAGCTGCAGTTTGGAGCTTGGGAAGGTTAACCCAAGGGCTAAAGAAAAGCATAAGAGACTATAAAAGTATTCTTGAGGGCCAAGTGAGGAGCACTGCAGTTCTTTCTGATCCATGTTATTAAAAGCATTTGCCTTCTGTAATTGACAACTCCCCACTACCATTTGGTTACCAGGATTTTCAAGCTCTATGAGCCTGTTCAGCAGCTGTTAAATTTAAAATCAGGCTCCAAAATGCACAATGGGAGTGTGGCTGAAGTATGTTAATAAATTGTCCTTCTTGGACAGTCCAGGCTGCCCGCAAAGGGATTAGGATCATGCTTAGCTTTATTTAGGATGAATAACCACCATCACAACCAGCCAATTCCCCCCTACCCCCAACCCCCCGTCCCACCCCCACCCCACCCAAACCCTCACTCCCACTCAAACCCTCACCCTTGAAACCTTCTCCTATTTGTCAAGCAGGCCTGGAGATAGTTTGAGCCCAGTATTTCTCCCAGCCTTAGCAGCTGAACTGTGGCATCTTGTGAAATCCCCATAACTTAAATAAAGTCAATTCTGTAAAATTCACTTGAAATCTTTTCCATTAAAATGTGCTCAAAATATTCTTCAATAATACCTGAAGATTGCCATTTGTTTTTTGGTGAACAAAATAAATCTAGAAATAAACAGTAGTTTAGTTTATTCTTCCCTATTCCACTGTTTATATTTCATTCTGTGTTAACTCACTGCTTCTCTAGATAAGATAGTTTGGCTTGTGGGTATGAATCTCTGATATTTCAAGATAGACCAGTCATATAAACAGATTACCTACATTACAACCAGATCTAGTGTTTTGGCATCTGACTGACTAAAAATGTGAGTCCTGAAACTCTAATGTATTACCACGGCATGAAACCATTGTTTCTTTGTGAGAAGTAGCTGGTAGAATATTTGGAGGAGAGAAAAACTGCCTTTTTCGTGCCCCATTTAACTTCTGCTTTAAATTTGATCAGAGATGTGGTGAGGGAGTATAGATGTGCTCTCTCCAGCAAGAGTGCAGTCATGCACATGATGTTTTTAGGCTAGGATGATATAATTTGTCCTACATTCGGTAATTATTGCCCTAAGAACCACTCATTTGACTATAAAACAGATAGCTTAGAACAGCGACTGAAGAAGACTGATATTAAAGAAGGATTTATGTTTCAGTATGCTGATAGATAGTCAAAGTGATTTTTTTCTTTACTTCTGAGGTTCTTAGTTTTAATTATTTTTCTTATGGCAAATTGTTCCCTGTTTGGGGAATTTGACTAACATGAAAGAGAAATTTACAGTATTTTTCCTGATTGATTTTCCACTTTTATAGCATACATGCTGGAGAAGCTATAATAGAGGAGCTGACAGGTCAAGCTCTTACAGCACTGTTAGAAGATCTAGACCAAACACACATACCTTGCTCCGGGGTGTTCAAAATCAGAAGATCTCCCTTGAATATATCACTGCAGTAAAGCATAAAGAGGTTTTAAATGAACCTTAAAGACCCAGAAGAGCTTTGCTGCATCCTACAGGGAAATCTTTAAACTTCATCATGAACCAAGTCAATACTGTCAAAAATGAAAATTAGAACAACTTAAAATAAACTTTAAACACATCTGCAGGCGTGTTCTTCAACAGGTCAGGTAGGCCAATGCACCCCTCTTTGTGCTGTAAATTCTATGTAATTTTTACGTAGTATGGGAGAATAATTTTTTATATTCACGATTAACTAATAAATTTAAAATAATCATTTTGTTTATACATTTCATGCGTAGAACAAAGATGTGAGCACCAACTAGCAGATTGTGCTTGGGAGAATTGAAGCATTTTGTGGTGGGAACATGGAAGTTAAGAGACTGTTGCAACTGTACGATTTAATGGAAGGCAGTGTGTAAAGCAAAGCCAATAGCTATGTCTTTGCACAGTTATTGAAGCCCATTTTCAGTGGGCAGGGTGGGATAACATTCTCCTAAAGTGTTACTGTTTCAGTCCTTACACATGTGTTATATATAATTATTACATCTTTTAGGTACTTGTCAAAAATTGTGTTTTTCTTAAAGAAGGTTTCTGTTTGAAGTTTTAGAGGGTCCAGTAAAACTACAAAGTCACAGGTTTCTTTGGCACTGATGTATCTCTTAGTATGTTAAATACCAGACAACGATAATATAAAATAGAAATAATTCAAAACAAATAATGGTATACATGCAAAAGCTTTTCTATGAACTTTCAGAAAACTTACGGCCAGCAACTTGTATTTCTTATAGAGACAGGAACATATTTTTTAAAAACCCAGTTGGTTTCAAAGAGCTGTAATCCAGAGTGAATTAGATAAAAGGGCAAATAAACATAGTGATCAAACTTTGTACAAGTTAGATACAAAAAAGTGGCTTGCTAGTCTTAGAACTATATAGCCCTTACTTTACTGTTGCTGGGTCAAAATTCAGAACTCCTCCCTAACAATACTGTGGATGTACCTATATCACATGAATTGTAACTAAAGCTCACTACCACCTTTTCAAGGGCAACTAGAGATAGTAATAAATGCTGATCTAGCCAAGGACTCCAGCGTCCTGGGTATGAACTTTTCAAAAAACTTAAGATAGAAAATACCAAATATTTGGTATTAAGTAGGTTCTTAATGGAAAAAAAAAGTGGGCTGAGAGGCTTAAGAAAGGTATTTCAAGGCAGGGAGCCCAGGCAGTCAAGAGGCATGACCACTAACTTGATGAGGTAGGAATTTGGGAAGGTGGGAGCAAAATACATTGCTCTCAGAGTGCTCATTTAATATACAAGGCGAATTTGGTGCTCTAATTGTGCCTGTGAAAGGTTTACTGTCAGTAGGAAATGGAAATTAAGTTGTATTGTAGCGTTCAAAAGAGAAATAACACCGAACAACAAGAAGAACAGCAACAATGTGTGAAGCAACAGCATCTTTTACAAGAAACAGTCAGCAGTTGTCAGTGTTCCCAGATTCTCGGATAGATTTCCAAATTGCTCCTTATTGAAGTTAGGACTCAGATTCTTAATTGTTATGGTTGTCAAATTTCTGATCTCTTGAAAGAAAAGGACTAATCTGAACCAACTTGGTTCACAAAATAATCACAATCTCTGCTAGGAATTTTGCAAGAAGATATCTTTCTGCACAAGCAGAGTTAATTAAGAACAATCCAGATGTGAACGAGTTAAGAATTAGTGACAACCTACTTTAAGAAAAATTGAAAACATCCACTTTGTATGAAACTGACCTTTTGTCCTACATATAGGTGAGGTCGTTCTGCACATGCACAACAGCCATACACCATCTCATTGTCCCTTGTTTGTCAGGAGTTGTGTCCTGCATCTTCCAGAGTTTGAATAGGTGGTGGTTTGGCAAGATCATTCTCACCTACTTCCTAAACATGATGGGAAGCCCGGAGGTGTGGCTCTGAGGTGTAACAAAGTCCTTCACTTCAGAAAGCATGACTTAATGGTGTGAACCATTCTCTCAGCGAGATCGTTCGATCAGGGCAATGTGGCGAGGATGGTCACATGGTTCACACTCCATTTGGCACACATGAGCCTGAAGGGTCTGCCGATGTTCTATAACACATGGTCAGAAATGACTGCTTCAGGTGCTACAAAGAGACTGAATATGACACTTAATATGTCTGCTGCAGATAGGATAAAGCATCCGTTACCCTGTCTGACAACTGGAAACATCGAGAAATAATCAGTGACTAAAATAAAGTTACTTCCATTTACAATAGACAGATTGTTAGTGATTTTGCATGAAAGGACTGACAGAATTTCATGTGGATGTGGAGATTCTCGATGTTGCTATATTTGGTGGCTCTGACGTGCTGACACATCCTCACTTGACTTTTCAGCATTAATGTCACCATTAATCCCTGATCAACAAAGCATTTCACATACTTGTTGTTTCACATATGCACCACGGCCATATGTTCTTGGTGTAATTACAACAAGATGTTCTGGTGGAAAACTTCAGGAACAAGTACTTGGTTTCCTTTGAAAAAACACCTATTAAGAAACCAAACTCATTTCTGTTTGGGATACTGAATACTGATAGAGCAAGCTGAACAAAGAGACTTTGGAGTGCAGGTTCATAGTTCCTTGAAAGTGGAGTCGCAGGTAGATAGGATAGTGAAGAAGATGTTTGATATTCTTTCTTTTATTGGTTAGAGTATTGAGTACAGGAACTGGGAGGTCATGTTATGGCTGTACAGGACATTGGTTAGACCACTGTTGGAATATTGCTTGCAATTCTGGTCTCCTTCCTATCAGAAAGATGTTGTGAAAGTTGAAACGGTTCAGAAAAGATTTACAAGGATGTTGCCAGGGTTGGAAGATTTGAGCTATAGGGAGAGGTTGAATAGGCTAGGGCTGTTTTCCCTGGAGTGTCGGAGGCTGAGGGGTGACCTTATAGAGGTTTATAAATTCATGAGGGGCATGGATAGGATAAATAGATAAAAGTCTCTCCCTGGGTTGGGGGAGTCCAGAAATAGAGGGCATAGGTTTAGGATGAAGGGGAATGATATCAAAGAGACTAAGTGGCAACTTTTTCACGCAGTGGGTGGTCGTGTATGGAATGAGCTGCCAAAGCAAGTGGTGGAGGCTACTACAGTTGCAACATTTAAAAGGCATTTGGATGGGTATATGAATAGGAAGGATATTGGAGAGATATGAGCCAGTGTTGACAGGTGGGACTAGATTGGGTTGGGATATCTGGTCGGTGTGAACAAGTTGGACCGAAGGGTCTGTTTCTGTGCTGTACATCTCTATGACTCTATGACTCTATAAGTGTTTTATACCTTAGCTTGAAATAATTGGATTGTGTGTGTGATAGATTTTCAAATCTGAATGCAATTGGTTTAAATCTTGCATGACACCTGATCGTAGATCTAAAATGAAATGTTGACTTCCATAATAGTCCTTCTTCCTTGAGCCAAACAACTATTGTGCAGTTTTCTGCTGACAACTCTTGTTCAAGTCTTTCAGATCTAAGTTGATTCTCCCCCTGCTATACACATGGTAATTTTTCTTTGGGAAGCACTCTCAATGAAGATACTTTGTCAAAAGAGTTCAGACCATAGGGTGCCAAGAAGTTGAAAAATCCAACATATCTCTATTGGTCTTCTTTGTCTTGTGAGTTAGGCATGTGTCTTATTTCTTTGAATTTATCTGGTCAGGATGGGTTCCTGAAGATATAGAGAAAAAAAATGATGTAACTTACATTTACCTGCCATTCATCACAGTGAGTTGATGCGCTTCTTTGGTTTTTCCCATTCTCACAATACCAAGCATTATAATCCTGTCCAAACACTGCTCAAATAAATCCTGACCAACAGATGAACCAAAAGATAGTCTCTAAAAGCAATGCCTTCGAAATCAATTTGTGAAGATAGTGACTTCCTTAGATTCCTTGACTAAGTGAATGTTTGGCATCCAGATTGGAAAGAATTTCACTCCTGTGAATTAGGGAATACAATCCCTCTAACGTAGGATCTTGTGTGGCCCTCTCTTTAAGGAGAGGTTTAGATGTCTCAGATTTATACATGTGCCATTCTTATTTAATATGCACTTCATTGAACTACACCAGTCTCTATAGTAATCAGCATAATTGTTCATGCCATTGCAGTCCGGATGTGAATGTTGCACATTCTAGGAAGGTTGGTTAACAAAATTACACACTGCGATACTGCATCACCTTTAAAGCTTCCTTTAGTGTTAAAGCTATTCAAGTACAACGAGAGTCTTATTAGTCTTTTCTGCTATTATAATTAACATGGTGATTATTTTTATTTGTTCAAAGGATGTCGGTTTCGCTGGCTGGGCCAACCTTAATCAAGAACCCATCTAATTCTGCCTTAAATCCACTCAGCGACTTCACTTCCATTGCCTTCTGTGGCAATGAGTTCCACAGATTCACCACCCTCTGGCTGAAGAAATTCCTCCTCATCTCGAGTCCTCAACCACACCCCATATGACAAGCCCTTCATCCCCAGGATCATTCTTGTAAACCTCCTTTTGAAGTCCATATAGATCATGACCACCACTCTGCCCTCATCAATCCTCTTTGTTACTTCTTCAAAAACTCAATTTTGTGAGACATGGTTTCCCACACACAAAGCTAACTATCCCTAATCAGTCCTTGCCTTTCCAAATAGATGTAAATCCTGTTCCTCAGGATTCCCTCCAACAATTTGCCCACCACAATGTCAGGCTCACCAGTGTACAGTTCCCTGGCTTTTCCTTACTACCTTTCTTAAATAGTAGCACCATGTTAGCCAACCTCCAGTCTTCCTGCACCTCACCTTTGACTATCGATGATACAAATATCTCAGCAAAGGGGCCAGCAATGACTTCCCTCACTTGTCACAGAGTTCTAAGGTACATCTAATCAGATCCTGGGGGTTTATCCATTTTTATGCATTTCAATATGTCCAGCACCTCATCCTCTGTAATATGGACACATTTCAAGATGTCACCACCTATTTCCCCACATTCTATATCTTCCATGTCCTTCTCCAAAGTAAACACTGATGCAAAATACTCATTTAGTATCTCCCCCATCTCATGAGACTCCACAGATAGGCTGCCTTGCTGATCTTTGAAGGGCCCTTTTCTCTCCCTAGTTACCCTTTTCTCCTTACTGTATTTATAAAATCCTTTTGGATTCTCCTTAACCCTATTTGCCAAAGCTATCTCATGGCCCTGATTTCCTTCTTAAGTATACTCCTACTGCATTTATACTCTTTTAAGGATTCAAAGTTTGTGAGAAGATTTGTAGCTCGGGTGCTCTTTGTTGTGGTTCTGTTCGCCAAGCTGGAAATTTGTGAACTACAAAAGCAACCACCCCAACACACACAAAAGAAGTTGCATCAAGACACTGTTCCAAAGGGCCACAACATACTGCAGTACACGAGAACTGCAAAAAGAGGAAGAAGAACACCTATACAATGTATTCGCCAAAAACAGATACCCCTGCAATTTCATCAACAGATGCCTAAGGGAAAGACAATGGAATGAGGACTAGCCAAAGGACTAGCCACGTTACCATACATCAAGAACATTTCTGAACTGACAGCCAGACTACTATGACCACTAGGATTCATTACAGCGCACCAACCAATAGCCACTCTCAGACAACAACTCGCTCGGACAAAGGACCCGATACCCAGCATGAGCAAAACCAACGTAGTGTACAATATCCCATGCAAGGACTGCACAAAACACTACATAGGACAAACAGGAAGACAGCTAATGATCCGTATCCATGAACACCAACTAGCCACAAAACGACACGACCAGCTATCCTTAGTAGCCACACACACAGATGACAAGCAACATGAATTCGACTGGGACAACACTATTATTATAGGACAAGCCAAACAGAGATCAGCCAGGGAATTCCTAAAGGCATGGCACTCATCCACAGATTAAATCAACAAACACATTGACCTGGACCCAATATACCGGCCACTGCAATGGATAGCTGGAACTGACAACCGGAAGCAGCAGAGACAAACCACAATAAATGCTGGAGGAAACATCACAGAAGCACTTCACAGGAGGCTCCCAAGCACTGAGGATGTCACCTAGACAGGGGACAAAATGTCTGCAACACAAATTCTTCTAAGGATTCACTCAATCTCTCCTGTCTATACCTGACATATGCTTTCCTCCGATTACTATTAGGTTAGCTTTTATTCCAGACTTGTGACTGGAATACTTCAAACTGGGATTATTAGTCCAGTAACATTATCAAAACGCTGCCAACAAGAAGAATAAAAAAAAACTTAAATATTATTTAAATGGAGAAAGACTTCACAAAGCTACAGCACAGAAGGATTTGGAGTCCACATGCATACATCACAAATACTATACAGGTCCAGCAGGTAATAGGGACAACAAATGGAAGGTTGGCCTTTATTTCAAAGGGAATGGAATATAAAAATAGGAGCGTTTTGCTAAAAGCACACAAAAACTTGTCAGAACATACCTCTAACTGTAAACAGTTTTGGTTGGCTTATTCCAAGGGAAGCACTTCAGAGAGTTCTGGAATGGAGGGATTTTCTTTTGAAGATAGGTTGGATCTGTATTCATTGAAGTTGAAGAAAATGACAGGTGACCTTATTGAAACATACAAGATCCTTATGGTACTTCACAGTATCAATCAATCCTGAAAGGTTGCTCCCCCTTGTGGATAAATCTTAGAGCAGGCAGCATAATCTCAGGGTAAGGAATTGCCCAGTTAAAATAGAGATCAGGTTGAATTTCATCTCACAGAGGGCTGTGCATCTTTGTAATTCTTTACTACGGAGGATTGTTGAGTTTGGGTCATTCAGTATTGAGATGGACAGATTTTGAATCAGTAAGGGAATCAAGGCTTATGGGATAAGATAGGAAAGTGAGTTGAGGATTACCAGCCATAATCTCATTGAATTGGAAAGCAGACTTGATTGGATAACGAGCCAACTTTCTGCTCCACATCATAACATTTTAACAGCTAGCTCAAGGAAAGCTTAGACGAATGAATGAAGAAGTAATATTTCTGAGGATGAGCCTGATTCCAATCAGGGATTTGATTGAACTAAGAATCTTTACTTTGGATCTAAATTTACTGAGGTTGGAGTTGAAAGGGGTTTTGCCTCATTTGAGAAAGTAACTGGATAAAAGAAGTGGCTGAAACAGATTTGGTCCATAACGTTACAGAGTGTTTTGTTACATACAATTATGATTTTGTTTGCCAGTTTATCAGAAGAACAACTGAAGTGTACAAAGCTGTCAAACAAGAAATACTTGACGCTTATGAGCTTGTGCCTGAAGCTTATCAATTAAAATGTAGAACTATATTAAAAAACCTAATCAGACATTAGCAGAATTTGTAAGGGAGAAATAAATTTTGTGGGATCAGTGGCTTAGATCGCTCAAGCTGGGGAAAAGAAATGAGATTAAAAAGGAAATGATGACTGTGGAAGAATTGAGTAATAGCAGTCCTGCAGTTTAAAAACCCATCTGGATGAGCATCAACTGTTAAAACCTGAGAAGCAACAGTTCTGGCATTCTCACACACAATATCTCACACAGGCAATTATAAACAGGGAGATGGTCATGTGTAAATCAATAAGAAAATTACAGGAATAGAAAACGTGAAGATGGAAGGGGTACTATTTTCAAAAATAACAGACAGACACCAGAGTAATAAGGGACGAATGTCAGAACTAAACTGTGATGCAAAAAAAAATACCAAACCCAACTTCTGGAAGTTAAAAGGGAGACTGCCTGTAGTAGTAGTAGTAACATGTAAGGAATCCTCAGATGATATCAGGAAAGGATATAAGCTTTAAAATTGTAATGGTAGCATGAAGGACATGTTCCCTCAGAATGCACTAAAAGGAACAGATGACTTAGGACAGTCATGAAAATCAATTTTCAAAAATTGACAAGGAGTATCAGACCACTGGGAATTCTGAGTATTTTAATTCAAGAGTGGAGGTATTTTCTTATACTTTGAACATCCCAGAATATAACTGGCCCAAGCAGACAAATGTCCATGGCCAAGCCCCAGGCTATGTATGAACTGTGCCCATGATTGATGGTCCCATTGACCAACTGCGCTCCCTTCCTTCCCCCTTGCCCTCCACTTGACTGGACTGAGGACTACATCTACCCACTTTTCAATATGTCCATTTGGTTGAATAAACAGATTGAATTTTGCTGTGCCAGCAGCTGCCACATGCTGTAGTTGATGTCACAGTTTGTTGTACAGCAAAAATCCTCCTCTCTCCATTGGGATCAATCCTGATTGACAAGTGTGACAAGCAGCCTGACTATGTGTTTGCACAAAAAAGTATTTCAATATGGTTTTCCTGGGAGCCTTTGATATGCCAAAGCACTTGTTGCAAGCATTTGAGCAGGCACACAAAGTGTCCTGAATTGTAGCCTGGTCCAATCCATGAGCTGGGTACCAATCCCAGGGCACAAACTAAACTTCCTTGAAACAGCCTTTCAATGTCAGTCACTGCTGCACCCTGCAACATAAGGTCTGTACTTCCCAAGCTTCAAGTGGGTCAAAAAGATGCCATAGTGATCCTGTAGAGATGGCAATTATCATAGTTCAGTGTCTGTGGACAAATGATATATATTGTTAGTGCTCAAGGACCATGCCCTGAGATACTATTTTGTGCTCAGCAACATGGAAGAGACTATCAAACTGAATAATGGGAATTGGAACTAATAATCAAGTCAAACATATAGATGTGATAGAGAAAGGCATTCTCTGCCTTTGGAAAGGGCACCATAAAGAGATACTGTTGGAATAGATGGAAGGTTGCATTTTTACTGTATTTTGAAATCTTTCCAATTGTATTACAGGGAATACCACCTATGGGACCAGGAGTGTACTGACTGAACAAATGTTCCGGTTGATCAAGACCTCTACATAATCAATATAAAAGCACACACTAAGCAATAGAAATATAATACAGTCATTACACATATCACTATTATACTTTGTTTGCAACATGAGCCACTTGAACAATAATGCAACTTTGCCTTAAATAAAGCTTATCAGCAAAGAGCTTCTCCATCATACCCTCAACTGATTGCTCAAATATCATGAAAGTCACAATAATATATCTGATAATACAGTGAATTTGTGGTATTTGAGGAATATAATTTATGCCATTTATATTGAGAGCTGGTTCTTTTCTGTAATAAACTTCTGTTTTACTGTTAAAACTGAGGATCAGTATTGACACCCTTGCTGTTTGTGGTATATAAAAATGATTTAGACTTGAATGTGGAAGGGTTGTATGATGTAAGTTTGTGGATAATACGGAAATTGGTGGGGGTGGTACATATTGAGGAGGATAGCTTTAGATTACAGGAGGATAGAGTCAGAGTGATCAGATAAGTGGCAAGTGGAATTCAGTCAGGATTAGTGTGAGGTGATGCACATGGACAGGACAAACAGGCAAGGGAATACATGATGAATGGTGGGACCCTGGGAAGCATCGAGGATCAGGGCAACCTAGATATGGGATACTTGCCTTTATTGGCTGAGGCGTAGAGTCTAAGAACAGAGAGGTTGTGTTGAAAATGTATAAAAAGTTGGTTAGGCCACAGCTAAACAAATGTGTGCAGTTCTGTAATCCACTATACAGGAGGTATGTGATATTCTGGAAGTTGACCAGGATGTTGCCTGTATTGGAGAGTTTTAGTTAAGAAAACAAATTGGATAGACTAGGGTTGTTTTCTTTGGATCAGAGTAGACCGAGGGAGAAATGGTTGGATTGTGTAAAATTATGAGGGGCATATTCAGGATAGACAGGAAGGGATGTTTCTCCTTGTTGGAGGGATCAATGACAGGGGGGTTTAGATTTAAGTTAAAGGGCAAGAGATTTAGAGATGACGTAAAGAATTCTTTTGTCACCCAGAGGGTGGTGAAAATCTGGAACTCACAGCCTGTCAGGGTGGTAGAGGCAGAACCCCTCACAACATTGAAGAAGTATTTAGGTGCATACTTGTGATGCCTCGGAATAGGGTATGGGCTAAGTGCTGGAAAATGGAATTGGAATAGTTAGGTGTTTGTTTTTTATTGTCTCAGGTTCAATGCACCAAATGGAGGCCTTGTTTTTTGAAGTAAATCTCTATTACGGCATAACTAGATCTGCAACATTGCTTGTATTTCAGAACACCACCTCTGAAATAAAAAAAGCACACACAATATCAAGCTAAGTATTATAGTGGGATCTAACTTGGCCAGTAATAACATCAGCTGGGATTATAACACGATGCTAGTATTGTGATGGGATATAGTGACTGCCAGATCGTGAGACATTGATTCTTCAGCAGAGGTTTGAAATAACCATGATCTTTCTCCATAGATAGTTTCTGGATTCTTGAAAAGCAGATTGATGGGATGAAATAAGGAAGGACAGTCCACAGTAACACCACTTGCAGCTTGCACTTCATACCTAAAAGCAGGATCAAGATGAGGTGGGAGTTGAGAAGAGTCAGAAGGCAAGAAAAAAAACATCATCCTGGATATTCATGGTGATTCTGACACAGTGGCATGAAACCACATGATGCATTTTATGCAGATGACTCAAATAATGCATGCTCAACTGTCCCACATTCGTTCTGGCCAGGTCCTGAAGATACAGCCCCCTTGTGCTGCAAGAGAAAAGGAAGAATGTCAGTGAGTATATTTCACTGTATTCAGGTGCACATCATAGATGAATAGCTGGGCAGTAAATAGCAGAGTGTGCCCCTCTTTACCCATTGATTTCAGTTTTGTTAGGGTGTCTTGATGCTATACTTGGCCAAATGCAGAGTTGATGTCAAGGGCTATCACTCCTAGCTCACCTCAGGAATTCAGATCTTTGTCCATATTTAAACCAAGGCTGTAATAAGGTCTGTCACTGAGTGGCCCTGGAGGAACCCAAATTGGGCATCATTGAGCAGGTTATAGCTGAGCTGATGCTGTTTGATAGCACTGTTGATGAAACCGTCCATCACTTTACTGATAATCGAGAGTAGACAATGAGGCAGTTATTGGTTAGGTTGGCTGATGTGAAAGAGACTATGTATCTAGGTCCTGCAGATGGATGAGCAATAGAGGCATGGCACACTGAGCACCATGAGATTTTGGTGAAAACACTATGTAAAGATCCATTCACTGACTGTGACTACTTGTACAAGCCATTGTACTTCATCCAGTACCATAGCCAGGTTCTCAGACAAGACTCATAGAATTGATCTTGCTGGACGGTTGCTCCAGTCCTCTCCAAGGTTTGCCTTGAAAGCCTCCCAGATTCTCAAAGAAACATGCCATCTCTCCTCATTTCTCAAGTGCCACATCAGTAAACCCAGGAGTCTATTGATACTCCATTTGCCGAGTATTTGCATTGATCTGAATCAACCAAGAAAGTCTGCAGCAGCTTTCATACAGTTAGTACCAACTTCCCTTAAAGATGTGCAAGCTAACTGAAACATATTCTTGACACATATCCTGTTGGAACCTCTTTTAAGCATGCAGTTTGTCAACAGTACATTCTACACTCTGTTTCTCCTTAAAGTTAATTAAATTAGGAGAAATATAAAGCTTTTGTCTGGCCTGCCTCAATGTGATAGGGTGCCAGACAATTGCACATTGATGTCCCTACACTCAAAAATGGGGCTTCCACAATATTTTCATCCTAACTCTACTAATTACTTTAAAAATACATGAAATTGGGACTAATTTCCAGAAAGTGCCCATACAGCAAGCAACTCATTGTTGAGAACATTCTTTTAAAATATATTTTTATTGAAAAAATAGACTTTTTAATATTACAACAAACACCAAACAATACAATTCAAAACAGTACAAAAAAAACACAAGTTAAAAAAACCCACCCTCGTTTACAAATGAGAGGTGGGGGGGGAGGGGGGAGGGATTGGCGGGGTTGGTTTGGATATCCAACCTAGCAAGATATTCTTTCTTGCGTGGAAACTGAGGATATTGAAAAGTTTTTTCTTATGCGTGTCTGCAGGGAACAGGAAGAAGAGAGATAGGGTCCTTCTCCACCTAAAATCCTCTCCATTGCACTCTAATATGTTTGGTGCCTACCACAAGACCACAGACAATAGGTAAGAGTGCCTGTACAGACCTTTCATTTGGGACATGTTGAAGATACCCTGGTTTAAATTTTGAAAAACAGTCTGAAGCCAAGTGAACCATGTGGAAAATCTTCAACTGTAAGGCACGGATCCTATTGCAAACTGATATATTTCTTGAATTTTCCCAAACATCTTCCCATGCCTCTGAGGAAACTTCAACAATTATCTCTCTCTCCCACACCCTGCAAAGTCGATCAAACTCATCTGAGGGGGCACCTCCCAATTGTTGATATAAAATACTGACAGAAAGTATATTCTTAGCACTGAGCACCCCCCCTCTCTATGTCGGATTTGTAGGGATCAGTCAAAAATGTAGTTTTTTTAAATAAAATCCCTGACTTGATAAAAACAAAAGGCGTCCCTATTAGATAGCACGTATTTCAGTACTAACTGATCAAAGGACATCATTACGTCTCCCTCAAATAAATCGCCCATGCAAGACACACCCCTAGCTGCCCAACATTTAAATCCTGAATCTATCACCCCTGGTTGAAAACCTGGCATACCCACTAAAGGTGTAAACGAAGATGTTTTGCCAATATCGCCTTCCCTCTGCCGAGTTGCCCTCCATGCTTTAACAGTATTGATTACTATTGGGTTATGGCAATATTCCCTAACTGTCTTCATTTATCCAAAAACAGTAAATTGGTAAGGGGGCACCCTGCCTATGACGCTTTGATATCTAGCCATATTGAAAGAGGATCCTCACAAGCCAGTCACTCATGTTGGATAAAAGCAAGCTTAGTTGGTAGGTTTTAATGTCTGGAAGGTCCACTCCCCCCAATTTGTGAGGCAGTTGCAGTTTGGCTAATTTAATGAGGGGTCACTTATGATGCCAAATAAAGGAGCTGAACTCTCAGTCTCCTGAGAGTTTGTTTATTGAAAATCAGGGGGAGCATCCGTATAGGGTATAGCAAACGGGGGAGAATATTCATCTTAATAAGCAGTATCTGATCCAACCACGAGACTGGAAGTGCCTCCCATCTTTGAAGGTCTTGTTTAATTTTGTCAAATAATTGGACAAAATTGGCTTTAAACAGATGATCCAGAACTGGAGTAATCAATATGCCCAAATACAAAAAACCCCGCTGTGACCACCTAAATGGGAATCGATATTCGCCCCAAAGACCGAGTTCCTTCATAAGACCACCCATAGGCATAGCCTCTGATTTCACAAAAATAGTCTTGTACCCTGAAAAAGCGCTAAACAAGGAGATGTATTGTATCAGGCGAGGCACTGAAACTGCTGGGTTTAACAAAAAAAATTAGGACATCATCCGCACACGAAATCTTACGTAATTTTGACCCCACTTCTGGAGCTGATGTATTGGGATTCCCACGAAAGGCCTTTGCCAATGCTTCAATCAACAACATGAAACTAATGGTGAAAGGGGACAGCCCCGTCGACTGCCCCTAAAAATTTTAAAATTGTTAAAATTGCTTGATTGTACCCCATTGGTGATGATGACCACCGCAAGAGGGCCACTGTAGAGGACCTTTACCCATCTTATAAAGACTTCGCCCAAACCAAATCGCTCCAGTGTATAGAAAAGGTATGGTCACTCAACTCGGTCAAATGCCTTCTCTGCATCTAGAGAAATCACCAGTTCCTGTATTGACTGTTGTTGTCATGCATGAATTACATTAAGCAGCCTCCCAACATTATTGAAGGATCTGCAGCCCTTTATGAAGCCCATCTGATCCTCTTTAATAATAGAAGGTAACACAGTCTCCAACATTAACGCAAGAGTCTTAGAGAAGATTTTAAAGTCCACATTTAAGAGTGAAATGGGCCTGTACGAAGCACAACCCCCATGACTTTCCCTTCTTTAAGAATAAGGAAAATATTGGTCTCTCCTAGAATTGGCGGGAGACAATCATGACTGTATGAATCATTAAACATATTGAGCATCGGGCCTGACAGTATGTTTATAAATTCCTTATAGAATTCACTGGGAAGTCGGTCACTGAAGCTGCCTCACAGCTTATTGCACTTCTTGCTCTGAAAACGGGGCATTGAGAAAGGACTCTTGTTCAGGGGTCACGCCCAGGAGCTTCAGATCCTTAAAAAAGATTCCATTTTAGCCTGCCCCTCCCCACAATCCTCGGAAAGGAATAACTTAGAGTAAAATCTCTGGAACGCCACATTCATCTTTTTAGAGTCACATGTTAGGTTCCCAGACTCTTCCCTGATCATCGTAGTGGCTTGTGGGGCACTCCTTTTCCTAGCGAGATATGCTCAGTATTTGCCTAGCATGTCACCATGCTCATGTAACATTTGCTTTGCAAACGTCAGCTCCTTCTTTGCCGTCTACGTGAGCACAGAATTCAGTGCAGACCAGCGCCGTAATCCTCTGTAGTTTGACCAACGAGGGTCTGTCAAAGTAAGCCTTCTCGGCTGCCTTCAACTTTGCTGCAAGGGGACGTTGCTGCTCACCCTTCTGCCACTTCCTATTGGCGGAATTAGAAATAACTAACCCCCTAGCATTGGCTTTGGCAGTTTCCCAAAGCACGGATACACTACCAATTAAACCTGAGGTAATGTCTAGGAATGCCCAAAATTCCCTAGAGAAATACTCCACAAACTTATTATCCTTGAGGATAAAGGGATCCATTCACCAGTGCCTCGAACCCACTGTAAAGTCCTTAATCTTAACCATAAGGTACAATAGAGTTTGATCAGAGTGGTAATATACCAATCATACAAGATGCCACCAAATCCAGGATCACTGCAGGGGTCAGAAAAAAAATCAATCCTAGTGTGACATGTGTGTGGATTGGAGAAAAATTTAAAATCCCTGCCTGTACAGTGGAGATGCCTCCAGATGTCCACCAACCCTAACTCCACACACAGACCCACTAACTGTTTAGTTTGTACAGAGGGTATCGAGGGACCTTTGGGCAACCTGTCTACTGTGGGATCCATGAGACGGTTAAAATTTCCCCCTATAATGTTATGCCTGGACTCGTGACTTATCAGTTTAGAAAATGCATCTACCCAAACATTTAAGAGGATGAGCTGGAGGGCAATTAACATTTAAAACACCATATTCTTCCCTATTTATCAAAGCTCTAAGAATTACAAACCTCCTCTGTGTGCCTTTAACACACCTTAGTAACTTAAATGGGAGATTCTTCCTAACCAATATAGCCACTCCCCTACTTCTGGTATGATATGATGAAAAGTAAACTCGGTCAAAGCCATTCTGCCTGTAACTTCAAATGCTCCCTGTCATCCAAGAGTGTCTCCTGAATCAAAGCAATATCCACCTTCTCCCTTCTAAGACTCAAGAGTATCTTCTTCCTCTTAATTGGTGAGTGACTTCCCTTAATATTCCAGGTAAAATATTTAATCAAGTCATTAGCCATAACCTTCTGCAGTAACATTTAAATTCCAGAAAGGAGGAACTCAAAAAACAAATCGCTGAGCCTTAGTGTCACATGATCTGCAGAACATAAAAACTACATAAACAAAGACCACTACATTTAGTAAACCTACAAAACTATTAAAAATTGAAAACCACAAAAAACAAAAAACAAACCAATATTTAAAGTACCAAAGGCGCTGAATAGGGGAACTCACCCCCCTCCCCAGAGCGGGCATCTACCCATCCCAAACTGCCCACAAGTAGGCATCTAACCATCCCACCCACCTTCACTTCTCCCAGCTAGAGCTGCAACGTGACCACAAGCAGCAAAGAAAGTAAACATACCATAGAATACCAAAATGAATAAAACAAAAAGCTTTTAAAGAAAAAAAAGGGGATAAATACCGCACCCATCCTTTGGTATATCTTAACTTAGAAATTGAAAATACACAACTCAACTGCTGCCAAACATAGTTTAAACAAAATTATTATCAATAGAAAAAAAAGAAAACTCCAACCAGACTTCCTCTGTCTCTTTTACAAAACGACAGACATACTCAAACAACACTACTATCCATATATACTAAACTGTTCATAATTAGGTTAATTTGTCTAGAAAGTCTCTTGCCTTCACGGATGTGTCAAAGAGATGTGTGGCTCCATCTAAGGTGAACCAAAGAACCGCTGGATACCTCACGAATACTGAATCCCTAGCTCCCTCAGTCTTTTCTTGACACCCAGTCATAAGATTTTCTTTTCTGGATCACCGCTGCTGAGAAGTTTTAGAAGAGCATGATCTTTGAGCCCTCATAAATTAGGGCCTTTGGATCCTTCCCCTGAATTCTGGAAGTTTCCATGATTCTCTCCTTATCGCTGTAGTGATGGAACTGCACTAGGAGAGGATGAGGATGTTGACCCAGACCCGATCTCAGCACCGTGACCTGGTGAGCCCTCTCTATCTTCAATTCTCTCAAGCCAGCCTTCAAGTTCAAGAATTTTGTCAGCCAGTCCTCAATAAATTCCGCAGGCCACTCACCTTCCTTACCCTCTGGCAGACTGATGATCTGAATGTTTTTTCTCCTGCCCCTGTTCTTCAGATCATCTGCTTGGTTATGCAAATTACAGACCTGAGACTCCAGAGCTTGGATCTTAACCTTAGGTGAACTGGCATCAGCTTGCATCAGAGAGGAGGATGGTTAGATGCCTACTTATGGGCAGTTTGGGATGGGTAGATGCCCGCTCTGGGGAGGGGGTGAGTTCCCCTATTCAGTGCCTTTGGCACTTTAAATATTGGTTTGTTTTTTGATTTTTGTTATTTTCATTTTTTAATAGTTTTGTAGGTTTACTAAATGTAGTGGTCTTCGTTTATGTAGTTTTTATGTTCTGCAGATCATGTTCCACCCTGTGCTCAACCTCATCCGTCCTTTTTTCCAGGTCTTCCAGCTGCTGCTCATACTTCTGCAGCATGATAGAGATTGGAGCCAGCTTCTCTTCTATCTGTTTCCCCAACACCTCGCGAGATATCGCGAGCTCGTTCACCAGGGCCTGGAAAGTAATCGACTCTGATGACCCTGCAGGCTGGGCTGCAGACCTGGCCTCGGATGCTCTTCCACTCTTTTTCGGCATCTTTGGATGGCTGGAAACACAGGTAAGTTAACTTTTAGAAGTTTCTTGGGACTCCTAGATCGCCGCCAAATTTGGATCCCCTATTGAGAACATTTAACCATTACAAAGCTATATGATCAAAATGTCATTGAAAACATGTTCCATTGTTAAGTTCTTCCAAAATATTTTTACTGATGAAATTTTCAAACTTGGTTTCTTCTTTTGAATATTCAACTGTAGATTGCTTGTTTTAGCCATTGTTTTTTCAGCAGCCGATAGTACTTTAATCAATGCTTCCAAATGACTGCACAGTTTTGTATTTTGCTCTAATGTTATGAATTGCATTTTAGTCAACTTCCATTAGCAACTCTACATTTGGGTTGGGGTATGACAACTCATTAACTTACAGCTTTGCATTTGATTGTACCTCTTCAAGTATGTATTAGAATCATGGAGTCATAGAGATGTGCAGCATGGAAACAGACCCTTTGGTCCAATTTGTCCATGCCGACCAGATATCCCAACCCAATCTTATCACACTTGCCAACACTTGGCCCATATCCCTCTGAACACTTCCTATTCATATACCCATCCAGATGCCTTTTCAATGTTGTAATTATACCAGCCTCCGCTACTTCCTCTGGCATTGCATTCCATACAATCACCACCCTCTGTGTGAAAAAAGTTGTCCCTTAGGTCCCTTTTAAATATTTCCCCTCCCACCCTTAACCTCTGACTTCTAGCTCTGGACTCCCCCACCTCAGGGAAAAGGGGTGTTTACCTTTTCCACACCTTTGCGAGTGGCACGGTGGCACAGTGGTTAGCACTGCTGCCTCACAGCACCAGAGACCCAGGTTCAATTCCCGCCTCAGGCAACTGTCTGTGTGGAGTTTGCACATTCTCCCCGTGTCTGCGTGGGTTTCCTCCGGGTGCTCGGGTTTCCTCCCACAGTCCAAAGATGTGCAGGTTAGGTAAATTGGTTGTGCTAAATTGCCCGTAGTGTTAGGTAAGGGGTAAATGTAGGGGTATGGGTGGGTTGTGCTTTGGTGGGGCGGTGTGGACTTGTTGGGCTGAAGGGCCTGTTTCCACACTGTAAGTAATCTAACCCTAACCTCTCATGATTTTATAAACCTCTATAAGGTTACCCCTCAGCCTCCACGTATTCTTGGAGAATATTTCCATTCTCAAAAACAGCAACCATGAGGTCCTAAAGACAAGTAAAATATTTTCTCCATAATTTAGAACTCATGCCTGAACATGTAATACAAATTTTAGGAAATTCCAGTTTGTACTGTAATGTTGGAATTAGTCCATTCCATTTAGAACGTGAACTTTCTGAAACCAAATCCTGCAGTTTGCATGCTATTAAACACAAGTAGTACATCTGCACTTCACAGAAATGCTCAAACTGAGTGAAACATTTTTGTGCAAGTTTTAAATATGCTAAAGCCGGAAAGTGGATATTTAGAACCAAGCCATTTTAATGGTACAATAAATGATCTTTAGAAGTGGATTTACTGAGAAACAGAAGAGACTAAAGTGAGAAATGTATTTCTTCTCCAAGAAATAGAGTTCATCAGAATTCAGTTCGTCTGGAGTTGGATGCACTACTTACCTTGAACACAGAACACAGAACAATACAGCGCAGAACAGGCCCTTCGGCCCTCAATGATGCACTGACTTGTGAACTAATCTAAGCCCATCCCCTGACACTATCCCATCATCATCTATGTGCTTATCCAAGGACTGTTTAAATGCCCCAAATGTGGCCGAGTTAACTACATTGGCAGGCAGGGCATTCATGCCCTTCCCACTCTGATTAAAGAACCTGCCTCTGACAACACTGAACCATGGGACGTATATATACTACTGCTAATTTTAAACTTCCAGTATTAATTTATTAACATATTATGATGTGTCTGTGTACACAAAAGGTAATACATAGCAAAAATATTTATCATTTTCAGGTGACACTACCTTTTAAAATTTAGGGAAAGTGTCTCTCTTGGGTGTGTCTACAGTTGTGTGGAGTACCGCAAATAACAACATTTGAAACTCACTCCTACGTAAGGTTAAACTTTGTGTATATTGTGATGTAGGAGGACAAAGTGAGGACTGCAGATGCTGGAGATCTGAGCTGAAAATGTGTTGCTGGAAAAGCGCAGCAGGTCAGGCAGCATCAAAGGAACAGGAGAATCGACGTTTTGGGCATAAGCCCTATATTGTGATGTACCTGACCCTGAATACCAACTCTTTCAGTTTTCAAATGCATTTGATCAGATTTCAGCCATCAAAACAGATAATTAGTTTAATCGAAAACTTGCTCCCAAATTTTCCCATGAAAGAGTTGCAGCTATTAATCTCAATTTGTATCTCAGTGGTATTTAAAGCTTTTCCTTTCTCTCCACTCTGCATACCCATCCCTTTCCCTTTGAGTAAAGCCACTGTTTCGACTCAAAGGATACAAGAATGAAAGTTATTAATTGGCCATACCTCCTCTGGATTCCCTTTCCCTTCTTGTACTGTTTCAATTGTTTGATCCGGATTTCTCCTCAGAGTTAGCTGCCCCCTCTTTGAATGTTTGATCCAATCAGTCACTGGCTGTTTATAGACATCCAGCTGATTATAAAACACACGAGGAGTTATGTGCTGAAACAAGGACAGGTGTTGTGGATTGTCACTTTTGCAATGCATGCACTGAATTAGGGTGTCGTGTGCCTACCTATGAGCCAAATGGCCGAGGTCCAAGTTCTACTGCTCCAGAGGTGTCTTGTAATAACTCTTGTAATAATTAGAGAATATCTGCATACACTGAATTAGTGAAATATTTAAAACCATCACACTTTGTCATGCTTTAAAAACAGCAACGTTCCCAAAAGCAAATATGATTAATGAAATAACAGTGGATGTTGAATGAATATTCTAATTGCATGTGCAGATAAAGTCGCCTAACTCCTCTGACCTAAACAGTATGGAATCTTTAAAGCACATCCAAGAGAGCTTTCTGTGCCAGTACGTGGATAGTCCACCTCAAGATGGGGCAGTGCTATATCTAATCTTCAGGAATGAAATCAGTCAAGTAGTTGCCATTTCATTGGGTGAGCATTTTGGGAATAGTGACTGTAACTGTGTAGGTTTCAAAGTCATTGTGGAAAAGGATAGTGCAGTTGTCAAGTGTCCAAATTGGGGAAGGCTAATTTCAATTTCGTTAGATAGTAGTAAACATAGACTGAGAGCAGTTATTTGCAGGTACATCTATATCTGAAAAGTGGGAGTCTTTTAAAAGTATTATAGTGAGAAGTCAGGACCAGCGTGTTCCTCTAAGAGTGAAGGGTAAAGGCAGCAAGTCAAAGAAACTCTGGCAAGAAAGCATATGTTCAAAAGTAGAAAGGGTGTAGAAATTTTCTTAAAAGGAAATTAGCAGGACAAAGAGGGGTCACAAAATCTTTGTGGCAGATGGGATCAAGAAAAACCTAAGGCTTTTTAAAAGTATATTAAGAGGATTACCAGGATTATCAGAGACCAAACAGACAACTTGTATGCGGAGTCAGTGGAAATGGGTGAGGTCTTAAGCAAATATTTCTCATCTTTATTCACAAAGACCAAAGATATTGGAGCCAGGGATATCGGTTGGAACAGGGAAGTTCCAGAAGACCTTAGATTTAATAAGGAGGGGGTATTAGATGTATTAAATAGGCATGCAGGTGCATTAATCCCCAGGCCCTGATGAGATGTATCTTAGGCTGCTGTGGAGGCATGGGAGGAGATTACTGTGGCCCTGGTGTATATATTTAATCATTTGCTGGCTATAAATGAAGTGCCAGATGACTGCAGGATAGCTAATGTAGTTCCTTTGTTCAAGGACAGGTAATGACAAACCAGTTCGATTGACATCAGTGTAAGGAAATTGTTGGAACAAATTCTGAAGGACAATCAATTTTGGAAAGGCAGAAATTAATCAGGGATAGTCAACACAAATTTGTTTCAGTGAGATTCTTTATAACTAATTTAGTTCAGTTTTTTGAAAAAACGATAAAGGTAGTGCAGCTGATGTGATTTACTTGGACTTCAGTCGGGCCTTTGAAGAAGTCTCATGTGAAGGCTGGTCCAGAAGGTAAGAGCTTACAGGGGTCAAGGCAAGTTGGCTAACTGGATCCAAAATTGACTTACAATAGGAAGTTGGGCAGCTGTTGCTTATGCCCAGTTCTTGTTGAAAATGTGTTTTAGAGCAGTTTCATCTTTGCTTTTCGTTTTGAAGAAGGCCTTAAAACAAACACTCAGCTAGCATTCTAAGAAGGTGAGTGTGGATTTCTTTTTTCACACCATTCAGACAGCTTTCCTGCTCCTGGCACTTCTACTCATGAAAAGCAAACGTTTAAAGAAAAATTGGAGCTCCCATTTTTCAAGTGTTCAGACACACCAAACCAATGATAATAGACAATTAGACAACTTGACTTCATTAACTGAAGTATAGACCATAAGAGCAGGAACTGCATAAATTATTAGTTCATAGAGTACTATTTGCAGCTCCAACCACTGCACTCGCAGAGGGATGTGATTTTATGAGAGGGTATAGATATTTGCAAGTAGGTTTCCAGGACTGGAGAATTCTGGTTATAAAGAGAGATTGGAGAGGCTAGGGCTGTTTTCTTTGGAACAGATAAGATTGGGGTGACCTAATTTAAGTATATAAAATTATAAAAGATTTTAGGAGGAGTGATAAACCTTACTTCCTTTGGTTGAGGAGGCCATAACCAGAAGCATAAATTTAGGGAAGGCGGTCAGAGGGGCTCAAGGGGATTATTTTTCACACAGAGTGGTGATAACCTGGACCTATTGTTCCTGGAAAGGCAGAAACCGTCAACATTTCAAAAAGTACATGGATATTCACTTGAAACACTGTAATGTCGAACAATATGGGTATGATGATTCTGAGTCTATTCAAATAGAAGGCTCTATTCAATGCAGTTAAAATATGTTCAAAAACAAGTATGTTTTAATGTAACTATAAAGCAAAAATTGCAAGTTTTTAATAATCTCTAAATCAGAAAACAGGTATGCTGTTTCAAGCCTTTAAGGTCATTTTAAAGCACCCACTTTGCAATAGCAATGACTGGTTGTGTATTTTGAAGGTCAGAATGGAATACCCAAAGTTTGCATGTCATTTAAGAAAGGTTGTTGAAAAGGGGACACATCCTGCTTTCAAGATCCTTCCCAAGTGGAAATGCATAATTAGAATTCACTTGCACACTGCTCACAACTTGCTGACTATAAAATGAAATGCTGAAATGGTTGAACAACCAGAAGCAGAGGCAGTGTGTGCCCAATTTCCAGTCTGCACTGCATAGCCTTGCAAAATGACGCAGACGCCTCTATATATTTCAAAATACTGGTGAATTGGAAAGCCATAACTATGAAAAAGCAATCAAAACTTGATGAAATATTTTATAGCTATTGATATGACACATGTGAATTCCATGGGACAACTCAAATGTGCCAGTCTGCTGATATTTCCTTGTAATACCCATCCAAATACTCAATTTCTTTTCCTGTTCTGTCAACTCTATTATGCATAACTCAAACCAGTAAGCACTTTTTTTTTAAACCCTTTTCCATTCTGTTCAACATAACTACACTTGAAAGAACAAGTTAGTGTATCTCTGTTCAGCTTCTGTAGAAGAGCCATACAGCAACCAAAAACAATGTTTTCTGTACTCCAGTATTCATTTTTAAGAGCTGTTAGGATCTGGAAGATAAAATAAAAATCCAGATTTCAAAGTGAACATCTGTAGATGAAGTTAATTTACGACACCAATAAAAAAAAAGGAAAAAGAATCCATGTACATTTTCTACTGAGAGTAGATTTATAGCAGCTCCTGAAAAGACTTGGATGAAAGATGGTAGTAGCGTGTAGCCCTGACAGTTAAAGGTACTTCCAAAAACTTCTGCCAATATTCTCAGGACCTGCACGGATGAGAAGATATGCATTGCTTTTTTTTTTGCTGAATAATCTCTTAAGACATCATTTTTAAAAATATGTCATGGTCTGTATTAAAATATGTATCACTTCTGCTCGATCACTACTAAGCCTCATAAACATTAATGAATTTAATAATTTAGCCATGGCAAAAGTATGCTTTGTATTGTTTACAAGGTTTTACAGATGCATTTTGATAATGATCCATATTAAGTTCTTTGTAAATAATACTGATCTACATAAATAAACCAAGAGTAAGGCAAATAATCCCTGTCAACATTACTTAAAGAATTTCCTAATCAAAATTCTGGTCAATTGATCACTTCTTGCATAAAAAGGAACATGTTATGTGGGGACTGAGTCATATTTAGATGCTTGAGTTCAAGTTCAGCCCAGGATAAAAAGGAAATCTTTTATCATTCTGACAACTATCAGCAACCTGAATTATATTCAAAAAGCATTGCTGTGCTTTTGTCATTTTTGGCAAAGTTGACTTTATGGCTATCCTAAAGGGACTGGAGAATTATCCATTTTGAGATGACTGGAGTCATGTATGTGCCAGACCAAAGAATAAAGCAAGTTTGCTTTTCTCAAGTACAAGTGAGCCAGTTGCATGTTATCAATGACAATGATCCAACAGTTAACTGACATTATAATTCCAAATATTTTTTGAAAATGAATTTTAAATTCTGAAATTATCCTTGTAGGGGTTGATAAAATATTGTGCAGAGTATTAGTCCTCCAGTTTACAAATTCTGTAACTTAAACACAACACCCCATATTCCAACCAAGGCTAAGTAGTCTAATTCCAATTTCAATGATGTTTGTCTAAAGTTATTCATTAACTTGTAAAATATTTCTGTAGTGATTTATTTGAGAAACAGTTTGAGAGGGCTACTTTGGCAGCATAACTCGTCTTTATTTGTTTTTAAATTTTATTACCTAGCAAGGTAGGCGATTGTAGCTCAAGGTTTCTGTTAGCACTTCCTGGATTAGAGATTCTTTTTAGCCTAGAGGGGGAGGTTTATTTGTTTCAGTTTTACTTTGCTTTGGGTAGTACTGTGCTCATGAGAAGAGGAGAGTATAATAAAACTAAATTACATTAGAGTAAGGAGTTTGTGATAGTCCCAGTCGGAAAGTATTGGGATAAAACCCTGAAGAGGGCTTTATTGAGTTTGTTTAAACTCAGTTGGATGATGGTCTCAGGAATACGCCCATCAGAGGTTACAGTCCAGGAGTTTGAATCAGCATTTCCTTCGATCTATCGAGGTGATAGAGAAAGGAATTCCATTTGGTGTACTATAGAGGCATTGCTGTTGGATACTACACAAGGGATGTTGATTTTTAAAAATCTTATAATGGAATGTTTTGGGATTATACTTTGTGTGTTTAAAAGTCTTTTAATTTGTACCATACGCAAATAGATTAATTCATTCTATTTTATTTTATTTTTGCTTAATAAACTTGTTTTACTGTTAATACAAAATCTGCAATATTGTGTGCTCCTGTCTTGGTGAGAAACCACCTTGTAAAAATCAAACGAAAACAAAACATAATCTAGCAAACTAGATTTCAGTCTGGGATCTGAGTTGTCCAGTAATAACATCAGCTGGGATCATAATCTTGTCATATCCTGCTAAAACTATACACTTTCCTAGAGCTTCAGTCCCATCAAAATCCTGTCTAGTTGTACTAGTGATGAGAAGGTGCCAGTGTAGGACTGGGATGGACAAAGTTAAAAATCACACAACACCAAGTCATAGTCCAACAGATTTATTTGGGAGTACTAGCTTTTGGAGCGCTGCTGCTTCGTCAGGTAGCTAGTGGTGCAGGATCATCGGACACAGAATTTATAGCACAAGATCATTGTATCATGCAACTGATACGATATATTGAACAAACCTAGATTGCTATTAAGTCTTTCATCTTTTAGAATCAGTCGCAAGTTTCGATTTATTAGTATCTAAATCTTAGAATTTCTTTCACGTCACATTCCCGAGATAACTTAAGGTTTTATTTAAAAAAGGCATTAAAGGTGTGAGGTTAGAGTCTGTCTGTGTTCCAATCTTGAGTCAGAGTAGTTCTATTTCCAAAGTAGGAATTTATAAAATGTCACATGGATTGACTGCTGACAGATTGTGTGCTTTTTGAGCAAAATAGAATATATCTGCAAATAAAATTCTGCAAATGCAAATTTACCTCATAGACTTATATATATATGTGTGCATGCATGTGAGGGAGAGAGACTATGTGGGAGATAGTGTGAGTGCATGTGTGTGTCCATGCGTGCGTGCTTGATTGAGTGTGTCTGTGAGTGTGACAGAGTATAAGCCTGTGAGAGGGTGTATGCTTGGGTGTGAGTATGGGGGTATGTGTGTGTGTCTGAGAGAGCATGTGTGTGAGAGAGGGTCTGCGTGAGTGTGAGTATGTAAGGGTGTGTGTGTATGCATGCTTGTGTGTGAGGGTGTGTGAAAGCGTGTATTGTGTAGTCGGGTCACCTTTAATGTGACATGAACCCCAGGTCCTGGTTGAGGCCATCC
Organism: Chiloscyllium punctatum; assembly: GCF_047496795.1. Taxonomy (NCBI): domain Eukaryota; kingdom Metazoa; phylum Chordata; class Chondrichthyes; order Orectolobiformes; family Hemiscylliidae; genus Chiloscyllium; species Chiloscyllium punctatum. Next base: position 41,623,094 of record NC_092750.1, on the reverse strand, counting down.
TCATGAGTGTCGAAGTGGGCTATCAGCCTCTGCACAGCCACTCTGCATTGTTGCATATCCTGAAGTCCGCCTTGAAAAACGGTCACCCGAATATCCGAGGCTGAATATCTCTGACCGCTGAAGTAGCGTTTCCCGACAGGGATGGAACATCCCTGTCTGGCAATTGTTGATGTTATCCATTCATCCATTGTCATTGCGTCTGCTTTGTCTTGCCAATTTACCATGCCTCGGGGCATCCTTGCCTCCAGCGTATGAGATAGACAACGTTGGCCGAGTCACATGAGAAGCTATGCATAATGGTGGTATCCATGATGACACTCTGACACGTTTTGCAGTGGTTGCTATGACAGGGTTCTAAGGTGTCATGGTCAATGCTGTCCTGAAAGCTGGGCAGTTTGCTGCGAACAATGGTCTGTTTAAGGTTTGCCGGTTGTTTAAAGGTGAGAAGTGGATGCGTAGGAAAGGTCTTGGCGAGGTGCGCATCCTCATTGATAATGTGTTGCAGGCTGTGAAGAACATGTGCTATTCATTCTGTGTTTTATGATCCTGCCCCACTAGCTACCTGATGAAGGAGCAGTGCTCTGAAAACTAGTGCTTCCGAATAAACCTGTTGGACTATAACCCGGTGTTGTGTGATTTTTAACAGTTGTACTAAGGTTTCCCTACATTTATACTCCATCACCCTTACAATAAAGGCCAACATTCTATGTCTTCTTAATTATTTGCTGTATCCTCATACTAATATTTTGTATTTCATGCATGAGGACACTCTAATCCTTCTGTAATGCTGCATTCAGCATGCATTGATTGCTTTTTCTTTCATTTTGTTACAGATTGTTATACCTTCAGAGAATACTCACAAATACGTCAAATGCAAGTTTTATTTTGTAAAACTACTGTTCGGGCTGCTCATAGCTGAAACAGCACAAAATGGCTGAAAGTGGGTATCAGTTGACTTAAAATGGCGAAGGAAGAGTTTTAGCTGAAACAACAGCTTCAATAGTCTGCTGTTTGAAGCTAAAGTATAAACAAAAGCAATTGTAACCTTCATGGAGGAAGCATATCCAAGGTTACAAGATCAAGATAACACACAATGGCTCTTGTGAAATACACACAATGAACTCTGGTTAAACTGAAGTAGATGCAGCTGCTTGTATCGATATGGTTTGATAAGGTACATCCTTGAGAAATGTTGATAGAAACTCCTTTTCAAGTTCATCCAAAGTTTAGCATGGGATAGAAAGAAAGAGACTGACCTAATTACTTCAGAACTTCAGGTATACAAGCATTAAATGATTTCCTGTGGATATTCAGTCGAAGGCAGCTAGAAAAGGACCTTTCCTATGAGCAGAAATTATTGCAGTGGCCTAAAGTCTGGAAAGTAACTGAATACAATGCATTGTGAAGGCCCAAGGGTAATGAATAAGGGTGTCTGTTAAACATCATGAAATCATAAGATGAGCTAAAGATGAACTGTCAAATAATTAACCTGATTGAATCAATTAATAATACAATTGGTTTGTATCAGCCAAAGGCAGTCTAAAAGTAAATCTATAACAAGTGTATATTTTCATTTGTTCAGTGGAGAAGCCCCTCGCGTGCACAGAGATTTTCTCCCCATCGATGCACAACAATAAACACTTTGATGCTGGAAGTGAACCTGGGTGTCAAATGATTGATTTCGCCAATCTGACCCAAGACTATATTCACATTTACAAATTAACAACCTGTGTTTGGAGTCAAAAGATATAGCTGAGATTTTAAATAAGTGCTTTGCATCTGTATTCACTGTCGAGAAGGAAATTAGGGCGAGGGACTGTGATATTAATTAACACTGAGGGCGAGGAGAGATTAGCATTTTAGCAGACTTGGAAATGGATACACCCCCAGGTCCATACAAGATGTATCCAGGCTGCTGTGGAAGGCAAGGGAGAAGATTGCAGGGGCCCTGAATTAATTTTCAAATCCTCTCTGACCAAAGGAGGAGTGCCAGAGGACTGGAGGACAGCTAATGCACTACTGTTATTCAAGAAAGACGATAGGGATACATCAGGAAACTGCAAGCCAACAATTGATTGCAGCAGCTGTGCTAGGGAAACTATTGGAAAAATTCTGACAGACTCCCATTTGGACAGACAAGGACTAATCAAGGAAAGTCAGCATGGTTTTGACAAGGGGAGTTTACGTCTAACAAATTTGACTGAATTTTCTGAGGAGGTGACAAAATGTGTAGGTCAGGGAAATGCAGTTGATGTAGTCTACATCTTTTTGAAAATTGATTAAGAAGCTAACAGTCCAAGGGATTCCAGGCCATTTGGTGAATTGGATGCAAAATGGGCTTAGTGAGAGGAAGCAGAGGGCAATGATAAAATCTTGTTTTTGTGACTGGGCGCCTGTGTCCAGAGGCATACCACTGAGTTCAGTGCTGGGTCTCTTGTGGTTTGTTGTTTACATTAATGATTCAGACGTGAATGTAGGATGTACATAAGTTCGCAGATGACACAAAAATTAGTGGTGTGACAAACAGCAAGGAAGAAAACCTTAGACTTCATGATAATATAGAAGGGCGGGTCAGATGAACTGAACAATGACAAATAGAATATAATCCTGAAAAGTATGAGGTGATGGATTTTGGGACGACTAATAAAACAAGGGAGCACATGTTGAATGGTAAGACCCAAAATTAAAACATAGCACCACCTGTGCTTGGCCAAAGATTCTTGAAGGCAGCACCACAATAGACAAGGTAGTTGAGAAGGCATTTGGAATAGCTGCCTTTATTAATCAAGAGATTAAATACAGAGCACGAAAGTTATATGGAGCTGTATGTGCCATTAGTTAGGCTGCAGCTGGATTACTGTGTGCAGTTCTGGTCAGCTCACTATCGAAAGGATATGATTACCTCAAGAGAGTTCAGAAGAGATTCACCAGGATGTTGGCAGGGCTTTACCGATTTAGATATGAAGGGAGATTTAAATAGTTTGGGATTGTTCTCCTTAAATAGAGAAGGCTAAGGTGATGTGTACAAAGTTGTGAGGAGCATGGAAAGAGTAGAATCATTTCCCATAGTAGAGGGGTTAATAACTAGGGGCCACAGTTTTAAGTTAAGGGCTAGGAAGATTTGTGGGGATTTAAGGAAAGAATTTTCACCAAGAGAGTTGTAGATATCTTAAGCTAAAACAGTGGTAAAAATAGGAACCCTTAAGACAATAAATTATTATTTAAATGAACATTTGAAATATCACATAGAATAACTAGTAGCCATGCTGAGAAATGGTATTACAACAGATGATGTTTGATGATTGACATTGACATGATTGGTCAAGGGGCCTCTTCCTGTGATTAGAAACACTATGAACATCAGGTGCAAGCAAACCATGTGACTGATACACATCCTCCTCCATGGTGCAATGGCAGCAGGGTGTACTTGTACAAAACTTTTTGCAGCAACTTGCCAAGATTCCGTTGAAAACACTTTCAAACCCTGTGACCTCGAGAATATTGGAAAACAAGCCTAATCAGTACAATCCCCTACAAGTCAGATGTAATCATGACTTGGAACTATACCAATGTTCTTTACTTGCATTAGGTCAAAACCCTGGAACTCCCTTGGAATTCAATATGGCAACTCTTGAACCACATTCTCAAAAACAATTAGGAATGGGCAATAAATGCAGGTCTTGTCAGCAATGCCCAAAGCTCATAAACAAGTATTTATAAAAAAACACATTTAGAGGTCTTGCTTAGTAATCACATGTTCTTCTCATTTCCTTGTCCTGAAAGCTTGAATAAAGCCTCTGCCTGAACAGACTGAATTATGTCCATCACCACTCTCCTACTCCTTCATTAAAATAACAATTAAACTCATTGGTCTGGGTGTTTTGGATGGTGGGGTTTCCCACCCTGCTGCATAAACATTCAACAAGGAATGTCTTTCTGCCTCGCAGCCATACAGGAAGCATTAATTGTCAGGAGACAGGATTTCCATCAACAGTTAACAGGGAGTCTTGCTGCTGCCAGCCAATCAGATTGGCTAGCAGCTATGTGCTCTGAGAGCACTGGAATACTACTTGGCAGGCATGACAAGCAGTCCCCAGATCCAAAGCCCCAGAGTCCAGGACCAGCTAAGCGCAACTGGCCTCAAGGTGGGATTGGAAAGTGAAGCCAGAGGAGGTGGGGAGGGAGAGGTGAGTTTCTTGTTGGAGGGAACAGAGGTGAAAGGAGAATCAAGGGGGGGTAGAGGTCGGGAAATGTGGAAAAGAAGCTGGTGAGGGAGGCACCTGCACTCTTTCCCAACTAAAGAATAAACAGGATGAGTTGTTCCATTTCTCCACCAACCCTAAACTCTTTGTGATAGCCTCAAAAGCGAGTGCGGCAGGAAGCAGCCCATTAATGTCCAGTAATTGCCCTTTTAAAGGCCTCAATTGGGGTCAGGGTAGGTGGGTTGGCTGAGGCTATGTCCATCCTATCGTAAAATTGTGGGAAGGTGAGGACTGGGGGACGGCAGAAGGGAGGGTTTTAGCGGCTTTCCCCTACAATTCTCCATTTACCTCTGTTCCCTCCAACAAGAAACTCACATCTCCCTCCCCACCTCCTCTGGCCTCACTTTCCCATCCCACCTTGAGGCCACTTGCATTTAGCTGGTCCTGGACTCTGGGGCTTTGGATCTGGGGACTGCAATCTGATTGGCAGGCCGATAAACCTGCTAGACTTTGACCATTAGTGTGACTTCTATATCAATAATAAAGTTAAAAATCACACAACACCATGTTATAGTCCAACAGGTTTAATTGGAAGCACTAGCTTTCAGAGCATTATCCCTTCATTAGGTGGTTCCACCCGGATGAAGGAGCAGCGCTTTAAAAGCTAGTGCTTCCAATTAAACCTGTTGGACTATAACCTGGTGCTGTGTGATTTTTAACTTTGTTCACCCCAGTCCAACACCAGCATCTCCAAATCATATCAATAATAGGCTGGCATTACATTATCATCAAGTAAGAATGTGTGGAACTGGAAATCAAGTGTACCAGGGTTAAGTGACTTGAGACTCTAATTTATTCATTGGAGAGAGTTTATAAAACCGCTAAATAAATTAACTTTAATTTTTGTGGAGCTAGAAGGAATAATAGATACCCTCTCCTATGTCCATGAAATGTCTTCTGGCTCAAAGCTGCCTACTTAGAAAATGGCTTCCCTCTTAAGACCTTGACCTGCCACCCAACACAATAACAGTATGAGCCAATATCTTATCAGCAAACAGTAGCAGTTTACTATCAGCAATTGCATGAGGTCCAAACCCCAAAATGTACATCAGTGTCCCATATAGAGGGTCTATTAAATGAATGAACAGGAAATATATTTTGACCAGCAACTGATTCAGGGAAGTACATTCATCAAGGCAACAGGAAAACACATCAAATTAATGAAGGAACCTTTAATGTGCATCAAAGCATTCAGTTACCATCTTATTAACCACTTAGCACCAATCTGCACTTTCAGAGCAGCACTGTTAAATTATATGCTCAAATCCTTGATGGGGTTGACCCTACAATTTTGTCACTCAAAAGCAAGTTTGCTACCAGCTGAGCCTCATTCAAGATTTGTACTAATTTCAAGATTAAATGACAATTTACAGCAATTGAATTTTAAGACATCACATACTTTTCAGCAAAATCCTACAGAGATAATTTGTAGAACAACTTTCACTTTAAAAGGCTAACGCGATCTTGCATTCAGTATTACATTTAGTGGGACAGCCAATTACAATTTGTAATGGCAATTTGTAATGAATAACTATTATGCACCAGATGTAACTTCTGACAATAATGCTATAAAATACACTTTAAAAACAAACCTAACTCAGTTATTAATCTATTTATTAAAATCACAATTCCTTTTCTTAGCTGAGATGTATGAAAACAACAAGTTTCAATTGTTATTGGAATCTAGTATCTTGAGAAGAATCACTGACACCACAATCAGGACAGGAGATAAATAAAACAAAGACCTAACTAGAAACATCAATGTATTAATTGCAGTGATCTGTAAGGTATAATAAAATGCATTAAAAAGATTACCAGTTACACCTGCATTTTGTAATGAATACATGGAATTAATTCCAAAAAATCATACTTTACTACATTAAAGCAATATAAAAATAGTTCATGAAAACAAAATCATAACTGTCAAATAACATATACACAAGCAAGTTAATGAATGTTTTCTGAAATAGGAACAAAACTATGTTCATGGAATTAAATCAGATTGTAAGCACTTGGTTACAATTTTATTTTGCATCAAAGCTTACTGCAGATTCATCACTTCATATTACAAAACTTCAGATTCTGCTGGACAATCTGCTCTAGGAAGCTCATTACCTGAGTTTTGCGGCTGGGATTGAAAATCCAGCCATTTTGCATTTGTAAAACTGTTGAGCCGTCAAAAGTCCTGCAACTGTGTCTGTGTTTTGCAAACTTACCAAGTGGGCTGCACCTCTGAGTGCTGTAGACTGTAAGGAAAGTTAAATGGAAAATCAGAAATCAAAATAACGAAGAATTAGAGCTGGCACAGAGAATCAACATCACTAATATAGCTTGTATAAACCCTTACTGCAATTAGAATTATGATTCAATTAGAGTCATAAAGTTGATTTTCAATTTCCACCTGGAGCTGGGTTGCCCACTTAAATATTCCAATAAGATTAAAACCTTCACATTCAACCTGTTTGCAAGATACTGTAGAATGTAATCATAAAATCGATATAGCACAAAAGGAGGTCGTTAAGGCTGTTGTGCTACCTCTGCAACAAGAGATCAGTAACTCCCAGGTTTCAACCCTTTGCCTCGTGACCAGGAATTTTTTTTCTCTTCAGGTCCTTTTTCAGTTCCCTTTGGAAAATCTACTTGAACTTGCCTCCACGACTCTCAGATGATGCATTCCAGATGCTAAATGCTCACTGCATGAATGATTATCCTCATGTCACAATTGCTTCTTTTACCCAGCAACCTCTGTTTCCATTGGTTGAAGGATTGAGAAACAGTCTCCCTATCCACACTGTCCATATCCCTCATAGCTTTAGTACATTATCAAATCTCCTCTCAGCCTTCTCTTCTGCAAGGAGACAAATCTAAGCTTGCATCTGAGGTTTCTCAGTCTCAATGAGGACCAGTCTCATTAACGTTTCCTGCACCATCTCGAATATATCATTCCTAAAGTGCAGTGCACAGAATTGGATGCACTGGGTAGAATTTCTTGCATTAGCAAGAAAGTTAGGAAAAGATAGCAAAAAATGGAAAATTCAGATTCTTGATACAGAGGAAAAATAAATTCTGATTTTCACTGCTAATTTTGAATCTTGCTATTGAGTGGTAACTACCTTATTTCCAGGCATTTGTTCCTCATAATTAACTAATATCACTTCTTCTATTCAGCTCACAAGTGGCCATTGACGTGAGAAATTAGACGCTGCCAATTCTCATCATGGAAGTCGGAGCAGTTGCCTGGTGACAGCAACTCAGCACTTCTATCTCTGGGCCTTCAGAAACCCACCACCATTTCCCTGCATGCTCTATGGACACAGCTCCTTCCATGTTTTGTCCACACAAGTTGGCATTGCCAAACTGCCAACCTCATAGAAAATGAGGACTGCAGATGCTGGAGATCTGCCAATCTCACCACATCTTCATGGCTGCTTATGGACTAAATCATGCACTTTAGCCCTTCAGGATTTCATTTTGGAACTCAAGAACACTTGTAACTTATATCCTGAGGGAATGTTTAAGTTAAAGGGAGTAATTCAAGGTAGAAGAGTGGGATTTCATAGAGTATTTGGGGGAATCTGCAGGAGGAGTTCTCACAAGTGACAATCATTCTGGCCTCTACATGGAGAGAGTGGATGACCAAAACGGCATGGTAATTTGCAAAGCCATGAACTCTGAGAGTAAGTTGAGGACAAACTAACCATGATGTAAATGGAATAAATGGCAAGTGGGATGGGAAAAAGGTCAATGGGAACCCAGGAGCAGCAACTCAAAAGAGAATACGAAGGTGAGGAGATCAGCCTGTACCTCAGGTGGAGCATGCAAGTCACTCACATAGCTGAAACCTCACTGTCTTTTATTCAACTTCAACTCTGTAACAACAAGAGAAAATAGCTGCCACCATATGTAGAGAAGACAATGTAAATCAGGGATTATCTTTGGAGATGGATTGCAATTCTTTGAAATATGTGACCCTGTCGGGGAAACCCTATTCCTATGTAGCCATTGATTCACTCATGCCACCCACCTGATATTAAATTGTAATTCATCAGCAATTCATCTGTCTGCAACAATGAACATAGAAAATTATGACCTCAAGCAATCATGGCTATTAAAGAAAATTGCATTCCTTATCATGTCAAATAAATAAATGTAATCAGATGTTGTCTTAAAAGCTGTCTTCCTTGTGACCTTGGTGCTCAGGTGAAAACTGTGTTGAAAGAGGGAGCAATTACAACATTATCAGTAAGCCCAGTAGGAAGAGCAGCGTCCACTGAATGCTGCATAACCTCCAGAGAAAAAGGCAGCAGGTGAAGCTCCCCGGGGGAGGCAGAGGGGAATAAATAGATGCCTCATATACTGACTTTGCTGTAATTTTCTGCAGGAGGGTCTGTGCTTAGAAGGAATGACTGGTTATCCCATCCTGTGGCTATCAAGGTTAAAACTTCCTTTCACTTTTATGCGAGCAGCTTGATCAAAGGAGCAACTGAGGACCTGCGTGACATTTCCGAATCCTTAATTCCTAAACCATCAAAGATGTCACCAATGCCGTTTTCTACAGATTGTACCAGTTTATATCCTTCTCTTGTGAGGATTCTCCAACATTGCCACAATCCTCTAGAGGTTGGGCACTAAAGACTGCATCCATGTTGCTTTGAGAGCATCCTTGCACTGATCTATAGCATTCTTAACAGAAAATGGGGATGGGGTAGGTAAAAAGCATTGACATGTTTGATCATTCATTATCACATTCAATGGTGGAACAGGTTGAACAGGCTGATTGGGAAAATCGGCGTTTCCGGCATTATCCCTTCGTTGATTTTCCTGCTTCTTGGATGCTGCCTGACGTGCTGTGTTTTTCCAGCACCACACTCTCCACTCTAATCTCCAGCATCTGCAGTCCTCACTTTCACCTCACTGCCACCTGAACGGGTTGATTGACCTGCTCCTGTTCCTATGTTCCTAAAATGCTTCCATTCTGCCAGTGTTGAGCCACGTGTGATCATCAATGCCAGATTTTGGAGGAGTCCACCAGATACTCTCGGTGCTGCCATATGTGTACATATTGGAGAACTCATAGGTTCCTGCTTATTTCAAAGTTCCTCAGGCTATATTGGGATGGCTGCTGGCCAACAAGTGGCATCCTCTCCAAACATGGCTTATGATGTGACAAAACCCTTAAGGGGAAGATTTTTCCAGGACCATAGTGAAACAGACACCTAGCCTCTGTAGAATGAGTTTCAATACCCAGACTGCTCTGGGGGGCTTTTGCAGTATCGCCCAGAAATGGTGTGCTGTGTCATTCCGGCACGTTATACTTTCATAACTTGTGTCAACAAAGTGAGATGTCCCAGTGCAGAGAAAATGAGGGTCTGCAGCAATCTTCTGAGGATGAAAAATATAAGAGTTAGAGCATGGGATGTGGAGACTATAATAGAGCTATGCGTTGTCAATCTCAAGAAGTCAGTCAGAGCCCATTGAAACCTGGATCCAGGATGAATGTGCTATATCTGGGCTTCCTTTCATGGTGTAACCTTCTGTTGGATACATGGCAAACAGCCTCTAGTCCATTCAAGGTACATGTGGACCTGGAGTTAAACTAAAGCATCAGTCAGAAAGATATATGAATGTTGTTCAGTGAAGTGTCTTCCATAACAGGCAGAAGGATGGGAACAATTCTGAGGGATCTTCTTCTCATTCTTCCACTGTTAATTAACTTTCAGTGTTTCTGAGTTCACTGGCACTGCTGCATTGCCCTGAAATACTCAAGCATCCTGTTGGTCAGCATTTAACGTGAGAGAGGAAGTGCTTTCTGCAGCTCCTCTCAGCACATCACCTCACTAAGGGAGAATAGAGATTTAAACTCCCCATTATATATCCGTGAGCCTTGAATGGCAGTGCACTCTCTTGAAAAGCCAATAGACAGAATGAAACTTTGCCTGCAGAGATGTGTGAAATCATCACTGATTCCATACTCTCACTCACAGGCTAGGTGGAAGTGTGGATCATTTGTTCTGCACACATCCTACTACGACTCCTGCACATTGCTTTTAGTCTCTGTGTAGTTCACATTAAAGCACAAGCATGTATGATGCTATTTGCAATTAAAGAGTTGGCTCCTTATGAGAAATGAGCAATGCTGAACCATGACAAGCACTCTAATCCTCAGGATATTTGGAGAGGCTGCTCAACTCTTAGATGGATGTAACTTCACCAGGTCCAACAGTGACAAAGACACTAAAGCAGACACTTGAAGAGTGTAAATGAACCAACATCACCCCGTTTCACCTTGTCATTGATGTCAAACACCTAAGGCTATAGTGATGTAATGCAGTATGAGTATGCAGTGTTCCTCCATTTATGATCTTCACCAACTGGGGTTCCTTCCTCACTATAGCGTTTTGAACTGACTGAGTACCATCACCATCACCATCACCACCCTCTGCTGAATGATGAATGAGTCTTCGTTCTCACTACCACTCCTTTTCATACTTACTGGAGACTTCCTTTGGTGCCCCTCACTGACTAGGGATTCTCCCTCATTGTATTCCCTTTAAAGTACAACTCTGTGATAACTGGCTAACTTCTCTGAGTCCTTTGGAATTCATGCAATTCAACTCAGGTGAGCAGAGCATGGGGAGAAATCTTTGCAGCACTGCTTGTGGACGAGGAGTCGTAATCAAAGAGTGAACAACCCACAGGCCTGAGCTCCCAGTAGCAGCTGCAGGTTCCATACCTATAGTTGCAGCCTATTCCTCAGCCAAGGCAAGTCAATCAATTAGAACAATGTCCTGAATGGGGATTCTGTCAAACAAATAGGCACATATTGTGAAATTAGAATCCACATTACAAGAAAATCCACACACATGGTTTAGCCCTCAAAGTCCATCTGTTGCTCATCAAATCCATCCCTGTAAAGATAGAAACCATAGAATCTTATTTAACAGAAAAAGCTTCTGTAAAGAAGTTCCAATTTAGTTCTAGAATCCTATTTTCTCCCAATAAGCCTGTAAATTGCTTCTCTTCAAGAACATGTTTAATTGCCTTTTGAAAATTAAGAATGAAGCCGACTTCACTGTGCTTTCAGTTTGTGTTTTCCAGATCATAACAACCATGTATATGAAATTAAAAACACACAACACCAGGTTATAGTCCAACAGGTTTAATTGGAAGCACACTAGCTTTCGGAGCGCTGCTCCTTCATCAGGTGATAGCGGACGACACTATCACCTCCACTATCACCTGATGAAAGAGTGGTGCTCCAAAAGCTAGTGTGCTTCCAATTAAACCTGTTGGACTATAACCTGGTGTTGTGTGATTTTTAACTTTGTACACCCCAGTCCAACACTGGCATCTCCAAATCATGTATATGAAGATATTCCTGCTAATTTCTCCGCCTTGTCCTTCTGCCATTTTTAAAAATCTATTGTCTCTGATTATTGATCCACTTGTTTGAGGAAAGAGGGCAATTAAGAAACATCTTAATTAAGAACTTATAATTTTGGTTACCTTTATTAAGTCAACCCTTAACCTTCTCTGCTTAAAGGAGAACAATTCCAACTTCTACTATCTCATCACGTAACTGAGCTTCCTCAGTGTTGTGGTTGTTAGATTTTACTTTTACAATTTTTGAATTCGACCAAATGCAATAGCAATTTAATAGTAATTACAAGCTGGAAATTACTATCAGGCATATTGACTAAAAAGTACTTAATGCAATTTTGTGGCATCCTTCCCATCACGAGCTTTAGACAGGTTTCGATACATTTAAATTTCAGTGCTAAAATAGCAAAGCTTAGTCAGTGTTCACTTGTTAATATAACAACATGATTTCTAAATTTAGATTAGTTAAATTGTCCAGATAACTAATGCAGAAAGACAATTTAGCAAACAACACATTCCAATGTTCTTGGCTTTGAAATTGTTCCTGGAAAACCATATCAAAAATACACCGATGTATTCGCTGGCATTGAATTGAAAATGAAAGCTTAAGATCATAGAATCCCTACATTGTGAAAGCAGTCCATTTGGCCCATCAAGTCACCATCACCCCATGAAGAACATACTGCTTCGCCCCACCCCCCACCCCCCTGCATTTCCCACAGCCAATCCACATAACCTGCACATTTTTGGACTGTGGGAAGAAACTGGAGCAAACTCACACAGATGTGGGAGAATGTGCAAACCCCACACAGATAGTCACCCGAGAGTAGAACCGTACAATGGTCCCTGGTCCTGCAAGGCAGCAGTGCTAACCACTAAGCCACTGTGTTAATCCTGTTTTAGTAATTTTCTTAATCTCTACATTTTTAATTACACTTCATCCCAATTTTAATTTAGGGTGCTGTCTTGTGTCTCGACGTATCAGCAAAGAAATTAAGAGATTTAGTGTCATGCTCGTCAAAATTTACTGGACTGGGAGATGTAAGGTCGACAACTCAAGAGGATATTGTAAAAAAATCTGGCAAGAAAACTAAGTCAACTCCTTTCTGCTCAAATTACAATTTTTTATGGAAATATAGAATAATATGCATATGTATCACAAAATTGCATTAATAATTCTATTTGTAAATACATTTACCCACATTATTTTGCAAAACTTGCATTCTGAAGGTTGAGTTTCACTTTATAGCTAGTGTATTAAGCTTTTCAATCTGTGTTCTGTTATTTCACTGGTAGTCAAAAAAATGAAAAGTAGAGGATATTAAAATATACAAGACATAACTAAGTGACTTTTGGATTCAGATTTCCTTGTTTTAAGATCAAAATCAAATACATATTAGCATGTATGATAGGTGAGGACTGGAGAAAACTTAAACATTTTCTTAGATGTTGACACTTCAGTTCAAGAAAAGCACTTAGTCCACAAAAAATAGATTTGCTTCTCAGAAATATGAGCTAGATAAATTATGCAAGAGTAACATAGCTTATGCTAATGATGAAAGAAATTATAGCCTAGAGTTGCAGACAGTTGGTCTGCAATAATGTTGGTGAACACACAGTTTGATGTCAAAATTCTGGGTGTAATCTGGGTAAGTAACTGATGTACATTGAACTTTATGTATTGAAAAGCATGCATTTTCTCCTCATATACATAAATGTAACAAAAACTGTTTTTAGTCTACAGAACGAAACCTTATAATATTGATTAAATTCATGCAGAAGATGCTATAGGTACATTCTTATTAAGACATTTATTTAAATAGGTCAAATCTAGTGGACAGAGCATATGTTTTAGTGAATTTGTTAGTTTTAATTGTGGTTTTTGCCACTATTCTAGGATTCTCATCCATAAATTCCATCTTTCTAAATTTTGCTGCTTTTGAACCTTAGGCAGTATCTTGATAGAACCAAAGTACCAAAAACTGCACAATGGATTCACAAGCCTCAAGACTGGCAAATTGAAGGTGGTAAGACAAGCGAGGCAAGCAGTTAAAGGGCTAATGTGAAAGCTTGCAAACTTCTCTGTACTGGGTCTGCTCCAATGTTCCAAGGAATCACAATGCAAGCTCAAGGAATAACACCTCATTTTTCACCTAGGCACTTGACAGCCTTGAGGTTTCACTACTGAATTCAGTAATTTCAGAAATTGGACATGTTATGTCTGTACTCCGTTTTTCTTCCATTCTCTGCTCCCCCCATCATCCACCCAATACACTGACAACCTTGTCTAGTTTGTGTCTTGTTTACTTTGCACATACTACATTTTGTTTTCTTTCTCCATTAGCAATCTTTTTAGGTTTTTTTTGCTCTAGGTCGCTGCCTCTGTCAATAGAGTAAAAACAAAATTTATTTTCCAACATCTTCAGTTCTGAAATGAATCAGACTTGAAAGGTGAACTCTGTTTCTCTTCACAGTTGTTGTCAGACCTACTGGGTTTCTATGTGTTTGTCAGCATCCACAGACATAACGTGTTCAATTCTGAACTTATTGAACTCAGTATTGAAACATTGAGGCTGTAAAGTGACTAGGTGAAAAATGAGGTGTTGTTCCTTGAGCTTGCATTGCACTTCCTTGGAACATTGCAACAGGCCCAGTACAGAGAAGTCCACATGCAACAGTATTTTGCCTTTATTTAAGCAATAAGAAAGAGCTGGAAATGACATCTTGCAGTACCATCAAACTTCAGTCAATAGAGAGGGGACAAACTCCTTTAGCCCTGAGAATTACTCGGATATAATCTGTTAACGACCAATGCTAACTCAAAAATTGAACAGTTTTGAGAGTGCATAAAAATGTGCATAGCAGGAACTATTGAATAAATTTTGTAAAATATAAGCATGCACAATGCATTTGAAAATGTACCAGTAAAAGGTAGCCTTTAAATTATATGATGTAGAAGCAGAAACCAGCTATTCAGCCCATCGAGTCTGTCCACCATTCATTGAGATCATGCCTGACCTGATCATCTTCAACTCCACTTTTCTGTATAATCCATATAACCCTTGGTTTTCCTACTGATTAGAAATCTGTCCACCCTGGCCTTGAATAAATATAAAAGACCAGCCTCAACTTGACAGATCAACCACCCTCTGAGAGAAGATATTCCTCCACATGTCTGTTTTAAATGGGTCACCTTTTACTCTGAGGTTTCACCCTCTGCTCCAAGAATTCCTCAGTAGAGGAAACAAACTCTCCATGCCTACCCTAACAAACACCCTAAGAATCTTACAAGGTTTCAATAAGGTCTGCATTCATCCACAAACACTGAAAAGTACAGACCCAAACTATGCAACATCTCCTTCTAAGATAGTCCCTCCATATCCAGCATCAACCCAGTGAACCCACTTTAGATTACCTCCTAGTATATCCTTCCTTAGATAAGGAGACTATGACGCTTCATAATCTTCTAGGTATGGTTTCACTGATGCCTTGCATAGCTTTGCCTTCCTACTTTAATACTTCATTCCCTTTGAAGTAAAGGCCAAAGTTCCATTTACCTTCCCTATTATTCCCTACTTGGCTGCTAGCTTTTTTATAATTCATGCATGATGTTCTCCAAATCCATCTGTACTGCAACTTTCTCCATTTAAATAAAATTCAACTTTTCTATTCTTCCTTCCAAAGTACAAAACTGCACATTTTCCCACATTATGTTATATCTGCTAAGTTTTTGATTTTATCAGAGGAACACTGTTAATGTATACAATTTGGACAGACAGCAGTTCATTAAATACAAAGAAATTTCTCTGCCATCTTCAATGATTTATGCACCCTAGGTTCTACTCTTCCTAAACCCTTAGAATTGTGTCTTGTATTTTATATTGCTTCTTCTTGTATTAAATTTCAGGTGCCATGGGTCTACCCGTCCAGCCTAAGTCCACCCACAGTTCATAATAGTTAAGTTTTATATTATGTGTAAACTGCAAATCCTATCACTGAAACAGCCTTATATCCATATGCTAGAATTTATTATAAAAGTTGGGATACATTGACTCCTAGTTGATAATTATCTAATTAGACATTGTCAGTGTGGATATGTGAATGGCAAATCATATTTGACAAATTTGTTGGAGTTCTTTTTTAGATATTACTAACAAAATTCCTAAAGGAGAGCTGATGGACATTGTACTATTCAACTTTTCTGTTACAGCTTCATAAAATTAACCAATTTTCTTGGCCATTTTAAAGGGCACTTAATAGCCATTCCTGTTGCTGTCTGGAGTCACATGTATGTCAGACTCAGTCAAGACTCCAGATTTCCTTCCCTGAAGGACATTAATTACCAGATATGACAATTATTTTATGTTCATTGCTTGTGAGAGTAGCTTTGTATTTCAGGTTATTAATTAAGGGTAATTTCCCCTGTCATTAACCTGCCACAGTCAGGTTTAAATTGTTGTCACCAGACTATTGGTTCAAGCCTTTGGATATTGGTCCAGTAAATATTATCACTATTCTAGCACTCGTTGCCATGCTAACTGGAGCTTACTCGACCAAGCCAACACTGCAGTTATAGTTTGTTCACTCATTAAACTTTGACATGGAAGTGTAAAACTCAGCCATATTTTAGATATTTTTGAGCCAAATCCTTGGTAGAGTTTATTCTATAACTTCAGTCAAAACTGCAGGTGCACATTTGCTTTCCCCCTCTTCCTTTCCTGCATACCCACCAGCACCTGCACATTTTCTTAAGTTCTCTTGCTCTATGAAGATCTTAGCCATATAGCACTCACTAATGTAATTGGATCATGCTGAGTGACATTTAGAACCTTTGTTTGATCAACGGATAGTGATATAATAGAGGAGAGCTATAGGAGAAGTGACCTTTTTCTCAATAAGATGCTAAATGATTTAGCCAGTTTCATTTGCCTTACCCACAGATCCCAAGTTTGCTAATGGACAGCAAAAGTGTAATATATCAGGGTAGGTAGCAGTTTCTAATTCCAACTTCAAATTATTGTCAGCTTTATTCTCCTATAATTGTTTTGAAGTTGGTTCATATATTCACACATCATTCATTCCAACAGTAGTTACATTGATAGTGGATTGTGAGTAGAATTAAACAATGCAACTCTGCAAACAATAGACTGATTTTTGTCACAAAACTACTTAATCTGAAGAGTTCAGAATAGAGTGTGCAGATCCATGGGTAGCAAATCAGTGGATAATGAGGTGTGAGTGCATTGGAAATTTGGCCTTTTAAAGTCCGCAATTAAAAGAAAGGAAAAACTGAGAGGCCCAAGAATTTCTTCAGCTGGAGAGAAGGTTTCAGAGCGAAATCTGTATGCAGTGTATATAAAACTCAAATATAAAACTAAGAGGAAGAGTTGGTTGCTAAACTCACAAAGAATAAAATTTAAAATATCATCAAGAGTGATGGATTATTATTGTTATTGTATCCAGTCCAGAAGCAGAAAAGAAGGTGGAAGTGTAGTGATGTAACAAGGTCAGCCAGGTTGACCTGATGAAGAGTCATCTAGACTCGAAATGTTAACTTGCTCTCTCTCCATGGATGCTGTCTGACCTGCTGTGATCTCCAGCATTTGTGGTTCTAATAGAATATGAGTTCCCCAGTTGGGATGTTAATCAGATTCAATCAGGGACCCTTGACAAACAGATTAAAAGGAGGATTACCAGCGATTCAGGCACTCTGCACGTTGACTCTGACAAAGCTGTGCCAGAGTCAAAGACTTCCCACGTATAAATAAAGGATGTTTTGGTGATAGAAAACCGGCCTCCGTAGAATTATTTTGGTAAGAATTGTTTTCTAAACATGAAAGCAGTATGCTATACTGGATGGACTTGGGCATTGTAGAGAAATGCACTGAGATAAAAGGAAGGGCTTGCTTGACATGGAAGTAAAGAACCTTCTTGGAAGTAACTTCTAACAATGGAGGAGATAGGAGAGCTCCATTTGAGACTAGGAAGTTGAAAAAGACATTTGATTGAGGAAGAAGGAATACAGGCATCAAAGGGGTAATAATTGGTTAGATTCAGAACAGTTTTAGCAGTAGATTTTCAACCTATGCCTGGACAGAAGAGTGATGGTGACAATAGCTGCACATTATGCAAACTACAGTAATTTTAGTTTCCATTCCAAATTTATACTACCAGCTTTACTCCATACGACATTAAATGTTTACCTCAAAATCTTGAAACAAGTTTAAAAAAACAAGAATTTCACTCTTTCATTGTTCATACATTGGCAGAAATCAAGATGTGCCTTTGATGTGAAATCATGATATGAGACTCCAGGTTGCGATTATGATAGAAGTTACAAATTTTGAATGGAATCATCACAAAAAAGTAGGCAACACTTAATAAAGAACAGTGGTGGCCAATGATATTGGAAGAATGGTATTCTTTCTCTGGCTAGGATAGTATTCATTGCCCAACCCTAATTGCTCAGAGAGTGAAGAATCAATCACATTGTTGTGGGTCTGGAGTCATATGTAGGCAGGAATAGGTAAGAATGGAAGTTTCCTTCCTTAAAGGATGTTAGTTGGCTTTTCCTGACAATGATTTCATGGTTATCATTAAAATCCTAATTCCAGGTATTTGTTGAATTCAAATTCCACTATATACCATGGCAGGATTTAAACCTAGATCCATAGAACATTATAAGTGTCTCTGGATTAATAGTCTAACGATGATACCACTAGGTCATCACCTACCCCTAAACTAATGGACATGATTCAAAGGAAACACCAACTTTATCACAGATTGCATGGTTTGAAAGGAATTTAATGGATCATTAACATAACTTTCATTAGTGATCACATGATAAATTGTTTATGGGGGTCTATCAGGAGCTTTGAAGATACAAGTCATTTTTCCTCATTTTCCATGCTCTTCAGCAGGAATTGCATGCAGAGAATGATTTGGCAGAGTTGCAGAGATTTGGAGAGATGAACAGCTGTGCTCACCTTCAGTACTTAGATCATTGACTGAGGGGTCATTGAACCTCCTCTCACATTAAACAGGGCTGATGCTACTTACAATGACACTCTCAGTCACTTCTGTTCCAAAACCTAGAGAACAGTCTAACTGGAGATCATTTCCAGAACCTCTTAGGTGGCATTAGAAAATCTAGCGACAGCCTTGTAACTCCTAATTCACAAGATAGTAGTGTCTACATTTTTCCTGGATAATGTCTTCACAGTTCCAACAAACTGAGGAAGCAGAAGGGCATACAACTGAAACATATGTATTGCCATATTAAATACTAGTGGACATCAATGGCAGGAGTAAATTTATTATAACAATTGCCCTCCAATATATCCTTGTATACTGTTTGTAATATAAATGGGAATATTCCTGAAAATTTATTATAAATAGAGCAATTGCATTGACAAACTAATTTTTGTCTTTTCTGGACATAACAGTGAGGTTAAAGATGAGATAGTATATTGTCATGAAGACTTACCCTGCTGACTCCCAGTCTATTTCAGCCTTTAAGATACCTGCAGAGTAATCGTGGCGATATCAGATCATCTGAACATAAGAAACAGGAAGAGGAAGAGGATATTTATCCCCTCATGCTTGTCTCACCATTCTATAAAAACATGGCTGATCTGCTCCAAGTCTCAACTCTTTCATGTCAGCTCTTCACAGCCCCCAACTCCTCTGACTTCTTGATATTTCAAAAATCTACCTACTTCCTCTTTGAATACTTCCAGTGATCTTACCTCCATGACTCTCTGGGACAGAGAATTCCAGATATTTTTACCATCTGGGAGAAAGTTTTAAATGAATGTCCATTGATTTTGTAATTATATCCCCAGTTTGAGGTCCCCCCATTAGTGGAAACATCTGCTCAATATCTACCATGTCAAGACTCTTCAGAATTTTGTATGTTTCAATAAGACATCCCTCATTCTTCCAAACACTAATGAATAAAGGCCTAAGCTGTTTGGCTGTTCATGATAAGTCAACCTCTTCCTCCCAGGAATCAGCCTTGTGAATGTCTCTTTTGAACTACATCTAGTGCTAGCATATCTTTTCTTCAACACAAGAATGAAAACTGTGCACAACACTCCAATAGCCTCACCATCACCCTGCCCAGTTATACAATTACTTCCTTATTTTTAAATTTCAACCCACTAGCACAAAGGTAATGGTTTTTTTGACTTCTTAACTACTTGCTGCACCTGCATGCTAATGTTTTGTATTTCATACAGAAGAACACCCAGATCCCTGGGTGTTGCACTTTTTGGAATTTCTCCCCATTTAAGTAATAGTCTGCCTTTAGATTTTTCTAAGTGCATGATCTCACACTTTTTCTACATTAAACTCAATCTACCAGCTTTTTCGCAGTCACTCAACCTATCTATATTCCCTTGCAGATTCCTTATATCCTCACTAATAAAGATCTCCCACCTACTATTGTATCATCAGCAAATATCGAGAAATTAAACTCTGCCCCTTCTCCAAGTCATTAATATAACTGGTAAATAATTGAGGTTCTAGAATTGATTATTGTCGCAATCCACTTAAAGTCTAACTTTAAAAAGACCCATTAATGTTGTCTTGTTGTCTTTTTTTGTGTTAACCAATCCTCAAACCATGCTAAAATATTACCCTCATTAACATGAGGTCCTATTTTATGCAATAACCTTTTTATGTGGCACCTTATGGAATGTATTTTGGAAAACTAAATTTACCATCTCTAATTTCCCTTTATCAGCTCTTACTTATATCTGCAAAGGTCTCTGGCTAGTTTAACAAACATGATTTCTGTTTCACCTTTCTGTGTCGTTGCATTAAGCTTTTCTAAATGCACTGCTATTTCTTCCTAAATAATGGGCTCTGGCATTTTCCCAATAATAGATATTAGACCTTCAACAGTGCTGTAACAGAACCCCTTCATTAGCTCTATGCTGGGCAGCCAATAATTCTTACATGTCAAAAGGAACTCAGAATGGAAAGTTGGAGCAAGGTGAGAAGCAAGATGTTTGTGGTCACACAACATGCAGCTGGCTCAATCTGTCAGGTAACAGGATGATGGTGAGCTGCAAGTGGAGGAGCATATAGGGCAGGAATATACCATCATCAAAACTCTCAGCAAGCCTGCCTTCCCATTCTGTAAGATCATGGCTGATGTGCTCCAGGTCTCAATTCTTCTTTCAAGTCAACTCCTCATCTTGCCAATTATTTGTCCACTGTTAAAATTAAGCCAAATACTGGTTCGGAAGCACCCAAAATATACAAGAAGATCAAGTTTTCGTAAATTATCCAGCTTTTTACTGTGATGCTACCACGAAAAAATGTTTTTAAAGAGCTCTGCTTTACTAATTTTTTGTACATTACTGACGCAGTCATATCTCTGAAGGATTGATAAATCAAATAGGAAAACAAATCCATAGACAGTTTAAACCAAGTTCTGGATTGCATCCCCAAACTATCTTGCAAACAGATTCTCAGGAACATCATTGGCCACAAGGTGAAATGGAGCCTAACTTCGTCTGACAACCGTTGACCCCACTAACTGTTATCAATTCTACTTGTCCAACAGGAGGGTTGCTTAGAAATAAGTCTTTTTGCATGCAGTTCATCCTATGTTTCCAATGCGTATAAAGGCAGCACTATAATGTCAAGAGAGGTAAAAGTCATAACAAATCAAAAATTTCAAATATAACTTAGGAACAGGCCAAGAAAATAGCATCTGTTTCAAAGATGTAAGCTGAGGTCTTTGCTATATTGAAAATAGAGATCATGACACTGCATGAGAAACACAAAGTCACAGGTGAACCATGATTGAGTGAAACAGCATAATATATGCAGCAGCTGGATTAATCCCTCAGTGAAAACCAAAATCCTTAGCTGGTGAAAAGATACCTAAAGAACATTCCTTTCAACTGCCCTTCCATCACCATGTTCACAAACTGATATTGGCCCAGACAATATCCAATTTTTCTACCTGCAAAGAGATGGCTAGATTGAAAATGCCTTCAAATGAATTCATGTCAGGTTGTATTGAAAAAACAAGGAAAGGATCTGTGAGCAAAGATTATTAGACAAGTGTTATTTGATCTTCTATAGAAATCCAAATTTGGAGTTGTGAACAAGTGTAGTCATCAAGTGAAATGGCAACGTGAGGTGGTGGAATAATTGAACCAGAATTCATCAATGTAATTCAAATTGCATTTTTATAGTCGTGTGCTGCATTCTTCTGAAATAAAAGCAAAATGCTGAACATATAGACAAACCCATCAGGTATGACAGGATTCGTGGGCAGAAAGACAGAGGGTGGAATCTTATAGGGGCCTGGGCTATGGCAAGAAATGTTGGAAAAGCATCCAAGAAGTCCAGCAAGCCCTCTCAATGTCAGGAGTAAGTCGCTGCATCTTTATGCATCACTTTTGTTGTCGAGACAAGTTTCTCCCTAGGCAGCAGTCAGTTGCCTATTTAAGGGGTTTACGGTTTCTTAATGAATTTATTCATTGCACACCTCACGTCATTAATAGGCAGCTTTTTATCCAACAACTGAACATGAGTTAACGAGAGATTTCTCAACAAAGAAGTCAGGGTGGGTACCCAGTGACTTTATTTCTCACCGCTGGCTGTGAAGAACCTCTATATTGGTCACCACGCAACAGTATCACAGGGTATGATCCAAGGGCACCAGCCCCTTCGTCAACCAACACTGGCATCCAGTCATTGCCAACACATTGGGGTCCTCATGCCACCTCTCCAATCCATTTGCAGGTCATTTAGGAAGCAGAGTGCTGGATTGTACTGAAAGACTGCTTCAAGGAACTACATCAAGTTGCCATGTCGACAAAATGAAAAATGATTTTGTTTTTCTCTTTATACTATAACTTCAAGATCATTGCTACGACTTTGTTAAAGTCTATTGCAGATAGGATACTCACAATGAGCCATCACAATGCCCTTTTACAGCAAGTGTACTTTACTTGATACCATATTTGTGCTGATAAAGTAGTTTACCAAAGCTCGTTTGTCGGAATCACCACTCTTTTTAATGATTTGTGTGTACTGTCATCCCTAAACCTGAAGCAGTAAAACTCAAGTTTCTTAAGCTGCAGTCTGTATTATTTAAAAGATCAAAGTGACATTTTAATCAATTTACTTCACATACTATTGGTGTGCATCCACGAACCAACACAGTGCAATTGCATTAGTCTGTGATTAAAATATTCATGACTAGGCTGAAGCTTCTTGTAAATAGGACGGTTCCCTCTTTCTGAACAATATCACTATCTGTCCTATCAAATTTTCTGCATCATTCAAAATTTGGAACAATTTACTACAAAATGATATTTTGAGTTGCATAACATTTCTGTTGACCATACCTCAGGTATTCCTGGGATTTATCCTTATGTCATATTCTTCCCATTCCCTGTTGTATATTATAATTACCAGAGGTGTGTCTATCCTCATGTTGGAACTCAATTGTTGGGATTTGAGTCAAAATGCTCGGATGCAGAGAGGATGACAATTGTGAAGAGGGCAACTCAGTATATGGAGGGGGCAGAAATATTGGAGGGAAAGGTATTATGCAAAACAGGTGGATGGTAGTCAACCAGAGTAACACCCTGGCTTCCAGGGGAACAGCTCATTCCCAGACTTGGCATGTCCAACTGATTTGCCTGGGGCTGGGAGGGAGGGCAAGTGGCAGTAGACTCATGTAGACTGGTCGGATGTGGACATGCGGATGTGTGCTATCTAGAGGAGTAACAGAAAATGCTACCAGGAAAGGGATATTTATACTTAGGAATGCACCCAAGCAAAGCCTGGAACTTACTGTCTGAGGAGAGCCCAGTGTTGCCTCCCAGCATCATGTAAAGCATAAGGGCACAATGGAAATGAAAATGGCTGTGATAACACCTGTGGTAAATGCTTCTTTCTGTGAGGGAGGGGGCTTCAAGTCTGTGCAACGTGGGGTCCTTCAGAGGAAAACACCATTTGGTACATACCCATAGAGTGAAGGTGAAACAGACCTGCATACATTGCATTCCTTGTGACTCTCAGGCAAAAGCCGACAGTGCATAGTTCAACTTCTCAATCCAAGCCCCTGACTATTTCACATAGAACAACAATTGAAGCCCTCTCAGATCTGGGATGCAATAGCAATGTCTGTACATTTAGAGAGATAGAGTCTGGTTACCAAGGTCATTATTATCTAAGATTTACCCACTGCCTGGAAATGGTGGAGGAGCTGCTGACTGCACATCTTGGTCCATGGAACATTATCTCAGGATAAGGGTAGATGGGTTCATAACTATCAATGTTGCATTTGCAGCTAGATAGAGACTTGCATACACAGTATGAGACGTACATAATGAGAGAACAGAACATCACTTTACAAAAGTGAGAATGTCTTTACAAAGCGGTGACACCCGTGCTAACATTGTCTCTTTTCTTTCCCTTCCAATATGTCTCAGTGCAGACCCGGGTTCTGCAGCTGGGGTAGAAGGAGCCTGCCCTACAGTGGAACCTGTTTACCTTGGAAGTTTGGTTGGGCAAACCCAGAGGCATTTGTGCTAGAGAGTTCATGTACACCAGAGACAAGTTCACCCTCCTCAGATTGACCTCCCACAGGGCTGACGGTGGCAGGCAGCTTACAAATAAAAGGCCCATTCGTCTCTGAAGTTTACTATGAGGAGACTGCTGGGTGATGTTTGTGTGACCTCACCTCTGGCTGGATGCCAATTTGCACTGCCCTGTCTCCTTGGAAGGAAGGAGCACCTAGATCCTTTTCCCCTGTCACCTTGCTAAAGCGATGGCATTCAGGGTCACTGCATATATCCAGCAGATACGGAAGGTACTGGATGTGGTCCTAGAGTGGCAGTCACCAACCTGTCCAAGCTTGAAGCAACAGGGTCCCAACTGCATTGGAGCAGCCCTGCAGCCATTGTTATCTAGTGCCCCTGATATATCTGTCTGCTCCTGTATCTGCTTGTGTATTTCAACAAAGTCACAAATCGCTAACATCATAGCAGTCCTCAGAGTGCCAGCAGTATGGGGCACTTCTCCCTCCACCAGCTGCAGAGACATAGCAGTGATGTGCTCAGCAGCAGCTCCCAACTCCAATCTAGATAAAATACCCACTAAGATGTCAGTATTGGAGTTGGTACAAGGTGTAGGAGCCAGTGTTGCCAATGCTTCCTCCAAGGCATTTGTGCTCTCTTCCTCCCTCAAAGGTGGAGAAAAGGAATCTTCACAAGCCAGCTCACTAAAACACAGCCACCGTGAACATGACACTTGTACCTGAAAGAATGGCTCAACCAAGCAGCACCAATTGTGATATGTTGAGATTAAATGCACAGTGTGGGGAATGGGAAAGTAGCACAGCAGTGGTTACTTGGTTGTCAGGACATGGATGTTTCAGCATCTCCACAGGAGTGGTCCTGGTGGTCTCCTGCAAGAGCCAACGTCCTATCTAAAGGGGATGAGGAGCCAAATGTTGAACATTCCAGCACCACGTCTGGCCCTTTCTTCCCTGTTAGTGGCCATTTTCTCCTGGAATGAGACAATTGTGTGTGACAGAATGAGATGAAAGTGTGTGGCACAGCTGGCAGTGTTGATACAGAGGGGGAAGAGTGGTGATGTGTCCTGAATAAGTGAGTATGGCATACAGGCACCATGCAGGATAGTAATTTGGGGAATCAGGATAGGTAAGAGCAAGACAGTGACTTTGGTACAGCACGGGCCTTGGTGGGAGATGCATACAGCAGAGATTGAGCGAATGTAAGGTTGCAGAATGAAGATGGTAGCACTTACCCTAGTGAAGGGGAGAAAATTATTGACCTTTTGCTTGAACTGCTGGGTTTTTTTCCAAACAGTAAAGACCACACTAATCTAAGTGGCTATCTTTGTCCAAACTGGCAGAGGCCGGTGATGTGTCCTCTTCTGGCAGTTCTGGGAAAGAAGAATGGCACCATCCCATCCACTGGGATCTCCAGGTCTCTGTCCGGGAACCAGGTGCCATGTCCAGGATTAATGTGTACAGTCATGCAGGGCAATTCCTGAAAGCCACTGCTTGACTGGGTGCACTGGCATTTTAAAAATGGCACAAGAATCAGGGCCAATTCTGGAAATCCCAGAGCGATGTGTACCTCCAGCTATGATAAATTTTGGAATCAGGCCAGCATTAGATAACAAAGGATACCAGTGGTTGAGAGAATAGTGTGAGAAGACTCACTAAGCCTCACAAAGTGAAACCATTCATGAAACTCAATGAAAATGACAGTTATCCAAAATATCGTAAGATTCAGCCCTGAGAGTTCTTTTTGTAGAGAAGATTGTAATTGGAGTTACAATGGAGAAGACTGGCTGAAATCAACTGCAAAGCATTTTTGTGAGATAGAATAATTAATGTGGTCCATGGGAAGTGTTGAGATATAACTTTTCAAAAGTGTTTCATAAGTCTGAACTTTATGATCAATGGAAAATCACTTCGAGAACACAAGCTACATTTTTACTGAGCACTGTCTTTCTCTCATCCCACAGCTTCACAGACCACAACATAATATTGCTATACATTAACAGCACAGAGGTGGAACGAGTGGAGAGTGTCAAGCTCCTTGGAGTGGTCATCTACAATAAGCTTTCTTGGAACTCTTCATGTGGACGCACTGGTTACAAAGGCCCAACAACATCTCTTCTTCCTCAGGCAGCTGAGGAAATTTGGCATGATGGCGAAAACCCTTGCCAACTTTTATAGGTGTGCTCTCGAGAGCATTCTGTCTGGATGTATAACTACCTGGTATGGCAACTGTACCATTCAAGATCGGAGACAGTTGCAGAGAGTGGTGAACTCGGCCCTGACAACCACACAGGCCAAATTTCCATCTGTAGAATCCATCTACCAGGCCTGCTGTCAAGGAAAGGCCACCAGCATTCTCAAAGATCCATCCCACCCTGGCAATGTTTTTCTACAACCTCTTCCACAGGGGAGAAGGTTCAGAAGCCTGAACACAAGCACCAGCCAGCTTCGCAACAGTTTCTGCTCTACTGTTGTTAGAATATTGAATGGACTCACAAACTCTTAACATTCAATTCTACCTGTGTTTTTGTTTTTCCCACTGTTTACATACTTAACTGTGTGATCTGCCTGCATTGCTCACAAGACAAAGCTTTTCACTGTGCCTCGGTACATGTAACAATACATTCAATTCAATTTAATTCAATTCAATTCAATACTTGCTTTACACAGTGCCCAATGTGGTCAACCACATGCTTTCTCTTTATTAGACATACAGCCAAAAAATACATGATTCAGGCTTCTTCAGTAAACAAGAATGATTAAGTTATAAAACTGAAATTTATTCAATGAAGATGCAGAATCGGTTAAAACTTTGCATTTGATTTCAGCCATTTTTCTCCAAACAACATCAGTTACAACCTTCAGTCTGAAATGAACTCAGTTTCCAATCTTCACCTTTAGGCAACCACCTTCTACTACACAGAACCCGGTGACACCTTTTCTTTGCGGATAAAGTTTATTAACTACTCAGTTTTATAGCTCCAACTATTCACCAGTCCTTTATATCTGAGTGAATCAAGTAATTCCAATGACTTGCTTAATTAATAAATTATATTAATAAATATTATATTGGATATTAATGCTATATTAATAAATCTACCTTTGCCTTAAACACATTCAGTGACCCTGCTTCCACCACTGTCTGGGGTAAAGGTTTCCAATGTCACACAAAACCCACACAGAAAAGAGTTCGCTGCTCTGTACAACAGAAGCAGGCAAAGAGTACACGTGATGGATGTTGAAGAGCTGGGAAAGTGACAGCAGTCTCCTAAGGAAAAACATCACCTTCAGCATGATAGAGTGGTGTGGCGTGGGGTGTGACAAGCTAGACATCCAGGTCCAATAGATGAGAGCTGGGGGATGCAGTGATTGTTTATTGATCATAAATTTGCTTTTGTTTAAAAAGTAAGTGGCTTGTGTTTATTCCCAGAAGCAAATGCAACATTTTGTTTGTTTTCTTCTTTGCTTTTACTGTTGTTGAATGGAACTTAATGTTTTCAACAGTTTGAAGGCTTTCCAGTACTATAATGTCCCCATATTAAATAATGAGAAGATATTAGACTGTGCTGGACACTAGGGAAAGAGCAGAACCTCCTTAGACAGGGTCCTAAGATGGGATGATGTTACAGATGGAAAACCTGGGTAGCTTGATTCTTGTCGCTGCAGTTATAATGATTGTCGATCAGAGAGGTGGTGATGTAAAGTAGCAACATATGTTTGAATCTAAGTTTCTGTGTACAATGAACTGTCGTCCCCACAACCTATGAAATAGAAGGCTTCAGGAGCACTTCTTTTTTGTTTCCCTTCCTCTATGAAATATAAAGGGCAACTCCTGGCTGGCAGCACTTGGCCAAGTGCACAGTTGTCATTTAAATATGGTGCCAGGACCAACAATCTTGGGAGGTCCCAGCAGTGGCAAGTATTCAAGCATTGCTGAATGGACAGTAGCATAACTGGGGTGCCAAAAGGCAAGGTGCACACATAATGTGACACATTTCAAGTGAACTGCTTGAAATACCTTGCTTGAGTTCAAGGAGAGAAGCCCTCTAGAAAACATATTTTTCTTCAATTTCTAGCTAGCTCACTCTCATACTTTAATTTCACCCCCTTCTTAATCTTTTACTCATTCTTTGCTGTTCTTCATATTCCATCAAATCTTCTGACTGCCATCTATTATTTGCAGAATTATATGCTTTTTCTTTCAGTTCGGTCATATCTTTAATTTCCTCAGTTAAGCAGAATTTGTGAGTCCTTCCTCTTCTTTCCTTTTCACTGGAATGTATCTTTTCTGATTATTTTGCAATATCATTTCATATCTTTCCCACTGGTTAGTAGCCGATCGAGCATATCCTGTTGTGTAATCATAGTGTTATTTCAGTGTAGAAAAACTGCAGAAAGCTGCAATACAAATAGAGTTGAGGCTAGTTTTGCAAGAAAGCTAGCACATCGGTGCAGCAGGAAATCAGAAAGGCTAATAGAAAGGTGGCCCTTATTTCAAGGGGATTGGAGTATAAGGGCAATGAAGTCTTACAGCAGCTGGTGAGACCACATCTGGAGTACTGTGAGCAGTTTTGGTCCCCTTATTTAAGGAAAGATATGTCATTGGAGGCAGTTCACAGAAAGTTCACTAGGATGATCTCTGGTATGGAGAGACTGTCTTATGAGCAAAGTTTAAACAAGTTAGAACTCTATTCACTGGAGTTTAGAAGAATGAGAGCTAATTGTATTGAACCAGATAGGATTCTGAAAGAACATGACAGGGTAAATGTGGAGAGGATGTTTCCCCTCATGGAAGAGTCCAGGACATAGTAACAGAATAAAGGGGTATCAATTAAAGACTAAGATGAAGAGGAATTTCTTCACAGCACAGAGAGCTGTTGGGGAACAATCACTGTGTATACATAAGACTGAGATAGATTCTTCATCAGTGGGGGAAATCAAGGGTTACAGGGAAAATACAGGAAAGTGGACACGAGGAATGTCAGATCAGCACTGCTCCTTTTGAATGGTGAACCAGGCTCAAGAGGCCAAACAGCCTACTCCTGTCCATATATCTCATGGTCTTATGAAATTTCTGTGTTTCTTAATTCTAAGCAAGTAGATTCATACCTGAGCTGCTGTACCAATACTATCACCCATCTCCTTTCTCTCTTGCCCCATCTTCCCAAAACACTTTGTATCCAGGAGTATGTAGCACCAGGCCTGTGGAAACTAGATCCAAATATCACTACAAACTTCAACAGACACACAGACCCAGCATTTGTCAACCAGAAAATAATGTTCATTTTGATTAAACAATGTTTCAGCCTAAGCAAATTTCTTGGGATTGGAGGAAAAAAGTGAAAACTAGTTTCTCCAAGGTTGAAACACAATTCAGAGCTTCTGTTTTGTAATCTCCAATCATGGAAGAGCATTTTCTCTAACATCTTGTCTGAATTAAGTTGATTTATAGATAGTCACTTGGCTGGATTAGGACTATACATTAACACAGTCATAGAGTCACAAGATGCATTTAGCAGAAAATCAACTCCATCAAAAATTTAACATAAATCAATATAATCAAATATTGAGATGAAAAGCTGCTTCTTTGATTGATAATTTTGAAAGATAATACAAGCAAGGAATGTATATTACGACAAGGGAAATTTTAGGATAATAAGGTTTAAAAATTCAAGCTACAGCTGGTTAACATGCCAAATTTTGACTGAATCCATGATTCAAAAAAATGCATGCATCTAATTGCCAATATAAGGTCTGAGATTTTCACCTTGGATAGGTCATTCTGTCCACGAGATCAAACTTCTGAGAGTATTTGCACTGATTGCAATTTTTAATTCTATTTAAATTCAGCTGACAAAATTAATTTACTTATAAAAAGCTAAATAAGCTGACAGCTACTTCACAAAAAGGATTTTGTTTTTTACTCCATGCTTTAGGACTCTCAACAGAGGTCAAAAATGGAAGAAATATGATCCAAGAGTTGAATTCCAACTCACGTCATTATATTCAGAAGAAAAATACTTTAACAAATGTTACAATTTACAGTGAGCAAAGGGAAGTAAACCCATTTTAGCCAGAATACATGAAATATAGAAATACAGAAAATAGGAGCAGGAGTAGGCCATTCGGCCCTTTGCACTTGCTCTGCCATTCAATACAATCATGGCTGGTCATCCATCTTTGGTCTCAACTGCTTTCTGTTGCAGAGAATTCCACAGAATTCCGCCACTCTCTGGATGATGAAATTTCTCCTCAGCTCAGCCTTAAACGACATATCTCATATCCTCATATTGTCCCTGGTTCTGATCTCCTCAATCATCGGGAAATCCTTCCAATCTTTACTCTATATTGTCCTGTTAGAAATTTATAGATTTCGATGAGAACACTGTCATTCTTCTAAAATCCAAAGAATATAGTCCTAACTGATCTAGTATCACTGCATGCATACGCCTCACCATTCCAGGAATCAGTTTGGTAAATCTTTGTTGCTCTTCCTCCATAAGCAGAACATTCTCAGAAAAGAAGGCCAAAACTGCACACAGTATTGCAGGTATCATCTCACCAAAGTTCTGTACAATTTCAACAAGACATCACTGTTCCCTATGAAGGCAAACATACCATTTGCCTTCTTCACCACCTGTTGCATCTGTATACTTACCTTTAGCGACTTTTGTACAAGAACAACTAGCTTTCATTGCCCCTTTCTCCTTTTCCCAACATATCACCATTAAGATAATAATCTGGCTTTCTGTTTTCACTATCACTTTAATGCACATCATAGTTCTACTGCCATGTATTTTCCCACTCGTTCAACTTGTCTAAGTCACACTGAAGAACTCCCAATGAGAGAATTTTCCTTTGTCTGCATCCAGCCAGCCATGATCAAGATGATTGGGTGCATTTTGGTAAACAACTTTATCTGATTGTTCTTGAGTTCTTGAGTGATATAGCACAAATCCGATCAACTTACTACAAAATAATTTTTGTTTTGATAACCAGCAAATCTTGGTTTCCAAATGCATTGAATGCAAATCAAGGGAAAATTGCCCCTCATTTCTAATCAAAACATTATCTTTCATTGTAACTTTCTATATTACATGCTAAATTTCTACACTACAGAAGCAAATCCTTTGACTCATGCCAATCAATACAAAATAAACTATTGGATGAACTATAGTGTGACACATTTGGGTAGCAGCCCCAATTACTTTACATACAAAAACATGAAAATGGTGAAAACCAATTAATTTGAATAAATGATCCAAATAAAACAGCTCAGTGGTTAGCACTGCTGCCTCACAGTGCCAGGGACCTGGGTTTGATTCCAGCCTTGGGTGACTCTCTGTGTGGAGTTTGCTCCCCATGTTTGTGTCGGCTTCCTCCCCCAATCCAAAGATGTGCAGGTTAGGTGAATTGGCCATGCTAAACTTCCCATAGTGTTCAGGGATGTGAAACTTGTTTGCATTAGTCAGGGAAAATGTAAAGTAATAGTGAAGGTGAATGTATTTGAGTGGGACACACTTCAGAGAGTTGGTGTGGATTTGTCAGGCTAAATGGCCTGTTTCTACTGTAGGGATTCCATGATTCTACAACAACTTATGAAATTCTGTCCCATTGCATTGAAAGATCTCTAAATTCACTTTCCTATAGTTACTGCTCAAACATCATTGCAATCACATGCATTAGGATGGTTTATTGTTCATCTCAAATGAAAATAACTTCAGTGACAGACAACTGCATCTAATGTTTAAATGGAATGTAAAAAAAAGTACATCCTAAGAAGAGAGTCCCTTTTACCAAAGTCATAAAATTTGGACTCCAGACTATCCAGACTTCCTGATGTTTTATGTAAATACAGAGCTAGAATCTTAAATTCTCTGGTTATGGTAGCAACAGCGATAGGAAACCAGACCTGAACAAGAATAGTCTGTTGAGAAAAAGTATTTAGATTTATTTCTGCTTGATTAATACTGAAAAAACCCTCAGTCATAATGAAGACTGTTCAGTTCATTTTAATTCACAGAGTCTCAAAGTTTGAATTTCATTACTGGTTTAAGAGTCAGTGTCGTTAAATATTCAGCAAGTTTTCAATGTATCTGAAGTGCACAAAATATGGTGATTGAACACAGATTGAGTCATTATTGCACCAGTCCTTACAGCCTGACATTATAAATGCGAGTGGGATAAGAATAGCCATTGGATTCCAACCTATCTTACCATTCGTGCTTTCAAATTACAGTATGTTTACAAGAGGCTGAAGTCATTCAGGTCATTTTAATGGCCTGAACAGTGTGAAGAGGAGCAAATTTGCCACTTTTAAAATTGACCTCTAATCATCATTAACATTTCTAACTTAGCCTGCTGCCTCTGCCTCCCCAGTGTGGCATGAGGATGAGGGTGAGGATGAGGGTGAGGATGAGGGTGAGGGTGAGGATGAGGATGAGGGTGAGGGTGAGGATGAGGATGAAGATGAGGGTGAAGATGAAGGTGAGGATGAGGGTGAGGGTGAGGGTGAGGATGAGGATGAGGGTTAGGATGATGATGAGGATGAGGGTGAGGATGAGGATGAGGATGAGTTTAGGAGGGGAAGAGGGACAGCAGTACCAAACTTGGAACAAACACTTACTTCCATTATACTAACCGCCTAACCCCAAAGAATTCTGACAGGATCAGGTATCGAGATTGAATAAGAAGCAGGAAAAACAAATTTCAATGTAGTTTGTCAACCAAAACATTTCAGATCTGTATTCTCAAATGTAAAAAGAAAATTTCCACAAGGAATGATGCTTCCTTCAGGAATGGCTTTAATACGGACAGGTAACTGTCCATTGTGTTTCTGCAGTAAAACAGGATTTCAATTTACTGTCAGATAATGCTACAATTAAAGAGAATCATACCGTATTGCATTGAATATGCCAGTTGTACAATGTCTACTTCACTTAACAGGTAGTGCATGAATGTACTGTGGAAACAAATTTTAAGCTATCAGTTCAGATTCAGGGAGGTCAGGATTTAAAAAGATAAATCAATCTAAATTTGTTTTGCAAAGAGTTTCTCAGATTTTTGTAGATTTTAGTAAACTTTTTTTTAATCACTGAAAATTCTCACCTCACTTACATGCAGTGTTTATGGAAGCCATAATGCTGCGATAGATCAATATGCTCCAACAAATGGGTTTCTGTTTCTGAATCAAGTCCCAAGACTTCACTGAATGTGGTAATCATTAACTCTAATAATGTAACTTTGACAAAGTTTTTAAAAAATCAGTATAAATTCTGGATTAAAGGAATAATACAGGGACAGTACTTGGTGCTGAGAAAGATTATTAAAATTCCAAAACAACAATCCCCTGTTTCATATATTTAACAAGGTCACATCAAATTCAAACTGAAAGAACTGCAGATGCTGGAAATCAGAAACAGAAAACAGGTGGGGGTGGGAGAGGGTAAGGAGTAGACGATAGGTGGAAATAGAGCCCACAGAGAGAGAAGAACAGTTGGACAGACAAAGGAGTGGATAACAATCAGGCTAGGAATCAGAAACGACAACAGAAATTGCTGGAGAAACTCAGCAGATCTGGAAGCATTTGTGGAGAGAAACTCTCCTACCAGCTTCTATGTAAAAAAAAATCATTTTCTGAGCTATCTTCAGTTCTGAGGAAGGGCCACTGGACCCAAAACGTTAACTCTGATTTCTCTATACAGGTGCTGCAAAACCTGCTGAGATTTTCCAGCAACTTTGTTTTGCACATCAAGTTCAAGGTGCACACATACTGATTAGCACTGAAGCATGAAATCATATTCCTCAAATTTACATCCCTGGATTTACAATTTTACTGTGAAACTAACACAACAGGATAATAAGACCATAAGACATAGGAGTGGAAGTAAGGCCATTCGGCCCATCGAGTCCACTCCACCATTCAATCATGGCTGATGGGCATTTCAACTCCACTTACCCGCATTCTCCCTGTAGCCCTTAATTCCTTGTGACATCAAGAATTTATCAGTCCCTGCCTTGAAGACATTTAGCGTCCCGGCCTCCACTGCACTCTGCGACAATGAATTCCACAGGCCCACCATTCTCTGGCTGAAGAAATGTCTCCGCATTTCTGTTCGGAATTTACCCCCTCTAACTCTAAGGCTGTGTCCACGGGTCCTAGTCTCCTCGCCTAAACGGAAACAATTTCCTAGCGTCCACCCTTTCCAAGCCATGTATTATCTTGTAAGTTTCTATTAGATCTCCCCTTAATCTTCTAAACTCCAATGAATACAATCCCAGGATCCTCAGCCATAAATGGGAAAGACGCATTCTGTATCCTGAAAAGGATGTATTTGCAAGATTGATAAGATCACTCACCCATTCTAATAATCTTTCTAAAGGACTAATATTCTACAATTTTAATGTATCGCCATCCTTCCTCATGAAAGACAGACTGCTTGGAATGGAGCTCATAGATTTGTTTGGCTTGTTGAATCTTTTCTTCTTTTATGACTGAACCTGTATAAGCTTTATTAACAAGAACATTTGCTTTTATATCAGGGTAAGATCCTAAAGGGAGAAGGTTCTCTAAGAGATAGATACCCTCAATATGAATTAGAAAATTCACTGAATGCCAAAAATAATTCATAAGACAGGACACGTAGTCACAGGGTGCTTAAGAAAAATTGAGCTTTTCATTAATCAACTATTAAAAATCTAAATAGAAACTTCTACATTTCGGCAAAAGAAAAATTATTACTATAATATACTCAGTAGTGTAAGCTGCAATCCACTTCAATTGTATTGCTGTGTAATAGTTCATTCCATATATGTAAAAGTAATAACAAGAGGGGTTGTAGGAAGAATAATAAATCTCCTTTACCCTCCCAAATCCCTGGAGCTGTTTTGTTGCAATTGCAAATGGAGATTAGGCTGTAACAGCCATAGGATTTCAGAAGATCATGACATTAAGCTATTGATGCTGATAGGAAATTGGGACAGAGACAAGCTGCGACTGCAACTTATAGATGAAACACAAATGACTGCATCATAAATCACCGCAAAGTCTTCTCGGGATGGGGGAATGGCAGTGGAACAACAAAACTTAAAGGCTGGAAACAATTTTTGAATGTCAGCAAACAACACGTGGCAAAATAAAAACACAAAGTGCAGGGAATTCTCAACAGGTTATGCAGCACCCTTAGAGAAAAAAAGAGAGTTAACAGCACAAATTTAATCCAGCCTATCATAATGGGAAACATAATGGGTCCAGTTAATCCTGGGAGAAGGCACACATCTGTTGTCTAGCAGCAGGAAAATCTCTTGCAATTAAACTGGATGTGGGAATGGGCCAAGGTGAGAAATTAGTCGATCGTAGTGGAATGTCATTTTGGTACATTAGTGACACGACTTAGCCCTGAACCCATCAGAATTTATGATGGCTCAGGAAGAACGTCTGAGCGACAGAGCCCCCAATTCCTCAGTGAAGTCAGCCAGGTAAAAAGTATTGTATTTGCCTGTGGCTGCCTTAAAGGGAGGAGTGGGGATCCCCTTTCCAAGATAAATATCGTCTGATTGAGGGACTTGACATTGGGAAGGGGGTAGCTACAGAGTCACCCATGTTCCTTTGCCTCTGAGCTCTCATCCCCAACCTTTTCACCCCAGTGATCCCTTCCCCAAGACCAACATTCTGCCCTCAGTCACCCGAGTTTAAGGATCCTGTGGCAATCCCTGGTGACGCACCCAGTGGCAATGTAGGCAATGGAGAGGTGTCGACCCCAGGGTGGCCAGTAACCCTCAGGGATGGCATCTCAGCTGTAAGGTTCCTAAATCATCAAGAACATCTGATACTGAACACTTGGGCCTCTCACATGGAAGCTACATGGGGGTCCCATCAATTCTCCAACCACTGGTTGGGACTCACATCAAAAACATTAAGCTCTGCTAACATTCAGATCTGCAATCTTTCATCAGAGCTCAGACATGAAATATTAATCTTCTTTCTTTCTCCATGAATGTGTGTGTCCAGAATTTTGTCTTTATTTCAGATTTCCAGAACTTGCAGTTTTTTTTTGCTATAGCATGTTACAGAATCCTTGTTTCACCCAGGGGGTTTGAATACAGCTCCTGTTAATATTGCATATGGCCTTACAAAAACAATATAAAAATATAGCTAAAAATCAAGGATAACTTTCAGTGAACTTGGGCTTGTCAAGGATGTGTTGGATTGCATCCTGCTTCCTAGCCGGCACATAACAAACAAAAACTATAAGACCAGAAGTTATATTAAATTGTGATTGGTTGAGTCAAAGATTTTTGCTCTTGATATTTTTAAAATCCTTGGTCACCAAATATTTTACCTCATAGATACTTCTTCAGAATATACTGTAATCCAAAGAACACAATTTCTTTGAATTCTCTTCTTTTCAACATTCAAAGCAGGATCAGATTTTATCGGTAACCGGATGGAAACTGTTTGAGATGAGTAACCTGATGAACCAAAAAGGTCTTTAGTACCTTTAGCCAATAATTTTAAATCCCAAAATAAAATTTTCCCACCTCAAAAAGAAATATAGAAGTGGCAGCACTGTCATCTCTCACAAGCTTTTTGAAGATCAAGTTATTACCACAGTGTGCAGGGGGAAAAAAAGAAAAACTACAAACAGGAACAACCATTAGAGCAGAGAGCAGTGGAAAAGTACAGAGAGGGCATTCGTATGGGAGGACCAAAAGGGAAAAAATGCTGTACTTGAATAGAAAAGTAATATACCCAGGATTAGACAGACAATTAGGAAAGATCAATTATTTCAATTTTCTTCAAATATAAATCTATAATTTTCTTAGTGTTATCTAGCAGCTATTGTTGCTGGCTACAAACAATTAAAAAAAAGCACAGGTGGACTCAATATTCATACAAAATTGTGGCACTTGTATAAACTGGCAACTGTAAAAATCAAGGTAATATATTTATTTGAATGACCAAACAATTCCAGTCACGACTGGACTCAAAAGGGCGTCCTGCTGACAGCGGATTGCCCTTCAGTTTGAAGCACCAGAGTCTTCCACAATGGAAAGTGAAGACCAATAATGGTCAAGTCACTGACAACTAAACATCTAATTTCTCAGCTGCCCAACCTTACATCCAACGTTAAAGACAAGGCTGAGATGAATCTGATGGAAGTGCAGAGAGACTATTCCCACTTATGAAAGGATGAAGAACAAGAGGGTGCAGATTTCAGTAAAAGAAGTATAAGTGATGAGGGAAAACTCTTTTCACTCAGTGAATGTTTAGTGTCTGGAAGGTACTGCCTGCAAATGTGTATGGAGGCAGGTCCCATCGAGGCATTCAAAGGGAATGAGATAGTTATTTGAAAAGGAAGAACGTTCAGGTTTATGGGAAGAAGTCAGAAGAGTGGCATGAGATGAGATGCTCATTTGAAGAGCCGGTGCGGTGTCATAGCTCACTGAGGCAGTGCACTGGAAATCAGACCCCATTATTCCAGGAATCATCACAAAAATTAAACTTTTATCAAAGTACGCCAAAAATCCACAACTTAATTGTCAGATTGGACACAGAGAGATGGAAAATATGGTCTAGGTTTCGGTATTTAACAAGAGTTAAATACCTTTTCCATTAGGTTTGCAGAGATGATCCTTTTGATTGCTAGGACTTGTTGTTCTTCAGTCATCAAGCACTTCTCATTTCATTACAGCACACACAGAGTGTTACAACACGGTGGTGAACCCCTCTGTTAATTAAACCAAACATCCAGAAAAGCTCAACCCATCTTGTAATCTGTTAAAGTATGAGTAATAGAGAACTTCCAAATTCCACTATTTAACTAAAATAACATCAATTTATTTTTTAACTCTAAAAGTGAACATTAAACAATAATTCACAACTCTAAGCCCCCCTTTCATTTAACTGCTTATTATCTGCCTCCAGCTCTATAACATTATGTTGCTCCAATAAGACATTTATTAAAATTACATGAACTTAGTTTCAAACCACACAGCTGCTCTCATCTTCTGTGTCTTCCTTCTTCCAACTGAAGGTCTCCCTGGGTCTCCTTCTTTTTTTTTATTGGGAGAATGTTACATATGAAATGGTACCTTTGATAGAAAATGATACCTAATTTCTTGGAGAGCAATATGTTAGCTCTCCATGCATTTCTGTCTCAATGGCAGTTGCTCTCTGACCAATTTTCAAAATGCCCACATATTATACCCTGCAACATCAGATTGTCTCAATAGACAATAGACAATAGACAATAGGTACAGGAGTACAGGAGTAGCCATTCTGCCCTTCGAGCCTGCACCACCATTCAATATGACCATGGCTGATCATCCTTAATCAGTATCCTGTTCCTACCTTATCTCCATAACCCTTGATTCCATTATCCTTGAGAGCTCTATCCAACTCTTTCTTAAATGAATCCAGAGATTGGGCCTCCACTGCCCTCTGGGGCAGAGCATTCCACACAGCCACCACTCTCTGGGTGAAGAGATTTCTCCTCATCTCTGTCCTAAATGGTCTACCCGATATTTTTAAGTTGTGTCCTCTGGTTCGGCACTCATCCATCAGCGGAAACATGTTTCCTGCCTCCAGAGTGTCCAATCCTTTAATAATCTTATATGTCTCAATCAGATCCCCTCTCAGTCTTCTAAACTCAAGGGTGTACAAGCCCAGTCACTCCAGTCTTCAGCATAAGGTAGTCCCGCCATTCCAGGAATTGACCTTGTGAACCTACGCTGCACTCCCTCAATAGCCAGAATGTCTGTCCTCAAATCTGGAGACCAGAACTGCATACAATACTCCAGGTGCGGTCTCACCAGGGCCCTGTACAGCTGCAGAAGAACCTCTTTGCTTCTATACTCAATCCCTCTTGTTATGAAGGCCAGCATGCTATCAGCCTTCTTCACTACCTGCTGTACCTGCATGCTTACCTTCATTGACTGGTGTACAAGAACACTCAGATCTCTTTGTACTTCCCCTTTACCTAACTTGATTCCATTTAGGTAGTAATCTGCCTTCCTGTTCTTGCCACCAAAGTGGATAACCATGCATTTATCCACATTAAACTGCATATGCCATGCATCTGACCACTCACCTAACCTGTCCAGGTCACCCTGTAATCTCCTAACATCCTCCTCACATTTCACCCTGCCACCTAGCTTAGTATCATCAGCAAATTTGCTAATGTTATTACTAATACCACCTTCTATATCATTAATATATATTTTAAAAAGCTGCGATCCCAGCACTGATCCCTGCGGTACCCCACTGCCTGCCATTCCGAAATGGAGCCATTTATCACTACTCTTTGTTTCCTGTCAGCCAACCAACTTTCAATCCAAGTTAGTACTTTGCCCCCAATACCATGCACCCTAATTTTGCTCAATAACCTCCTATGTGGGACTTTATCAAAAGCTTTCTGTAAGTCCAGGTACACTACATCTACTGGATCTCCTTCGTCCATCTTCAGAGTTACATCCTCAAAAAATTTGAGAAGAATAGTCAAGCATGATTTGGTCTCATTGGTTCTATGTTGGCAAAACAATTAATTCAAACTCAACTGGATTTTAGTATCCTGGGGTATAATTTAAATTGCTTGGTTAAACTTGAATTGTTGTCAAAACAGCAACCAAAACTCAGGTATCCGTTTCACAGCCAAATGTTACATATTTTCAATTTTCCAGTATACTCTCGGACTGCCATCTAGTCACATACACAAGTAAGTTCATAGTTCAGACCAGCATTCGCTCTTGTCTTAAAGGTACAGTACACATCTTCAACTTCATAACATTTCTTCCCTTAAGAAAAGACTATACCATCATAATGAAAAAATGGCTTCAATCTTTTTCCACTTCTTAATCCCATTACGATGAAATACATAGGTCATTAATCTAAATTATATGTTCCAGATTAACTTCTGCACATATATATTACATTGGAATCTATGAAATCTTATCTATATTTTCCTTTAAATCCACAACAGCACATATATTATCACATTTTTACGACTCACAACATGTACAATTTGTGAATTAAAAGTTTGTAACTTAAGTCCACCAAAATCGTCTCATATTTTTGTCTTTTAATCTTTCCAAGAAAGTAAGAAATTTGTGGTCAGTGTACACAACTGTTTCCAATACATTATTCATCACATAAACATTAAAATGTTGTGAGGCCAGTACCAATTCCAATAATTATTTTTCGATGGTAGAGTACTTTTTCTGGTGGGTGTTGAGTTTCTTTGAAAAGTAGCCAATTGGGCATTCAATTCCATTATCGTCTTCCTGTAGCAATACAGCTCAAATTCCTACATTGCTAGCGTCAATTGCAACTTTGAAGAGTTTCAAAAACAATTGCCGAAGCTAAAGCTGATGTGGTGGATAACACTGCTTTTAAGTTCTCAGGTGCCTCCTGGTATTGTTCTGTCCACTGAAATTTTGTATTCTTCTTTCGTTAGTCTGTTACTGGTGCCACCACACTGCTGAAGTTTGGAACAAACTTAGAGTCATATAGTTATAGAGATGTACAGCATTGAAACAGACCCTTCGGTCCAACCCATTCATGCCGACCAGATATTCTAACCCAATCTAGTCCCACCTGCCAGCACCTGGTGCATATCCCTTCAAACCCTTCCTATTCATATACCCATCCAAATGCCTCTTAAATGTTTCAATTGTACCAGCCTCTACCACTTCCTCTGGCAGCTCATTCCATACACGTACCACCCTCTGTGTGAAAAAGTTGCCCCTTCGGTCTTTTATATCTTTCCCCTCTCACCCTAAACCTATGCCTTCTAGTTCTGGACTCCCCAACCCCAAGGAAAAGACATTGTCTATTTATCCTATCCATGCCCCTCATAATTTTGTAAACCTCTATAAGGTCACCCCTCAGCATCTGATGCTCCAGAGAAAACAGCCTCCGCCTGTTCAGCCTCTCCCTATAGCTCAAATCCTCCACCTCTTGTAAATCTTTTCTGAACCCTTTCAAGTTTCCCAACATCTTTCTGATAGGAAGGAGACCAGAATTGCACGCAATATTCCAACAGTGGCCTAACCAATGTCCTGTACAGGTGCAACATGACCTCCCAACTCCTGTACTCAATACTCTGACCAATAAAAGAAAGCATACCAAATGCCTTCTTCACTATCCTATCTACCTGCAACTCCACTTTCAAGGAGCGATGAAGCTGCATCCAAGGTCTCTTAGAATCCATTTAGTCCCAAAAATCGAAGCACCTCTTTCTTCGAGGATGGTCATGGAAATTCCATAATGTCTTTCGTTTTCACATTCCTTGGGGTCAAACTTCCATGACCAATGTTATGTCCCAAGAACATCACCTCTGCCTTAGTGAATTCTGTTTTATTTAAGTTTATTACCAGTTTTGCTTCTCATAATCATTCAAAGAGCTCTGCCAACTGTATCATATGATCTTTCCATGACTTGCTAAAGGTCACTACATCATCCAGATATATTGCATAATTTGTTAATCCGGCCACAACTCTGTTCATGAGTCTTTGGAATGTGGCTGGTGCGTTCTTCATTCCAAAGGGCATCACTTTGAATTGATATAGCCCATGTGGGGTTACAAATGCAGAAATTTCTTTTTCTTTCTCTGACAAAAGTACCTGCCAATAAACATGCAGTAAGTCCAACTTTGTGATATAAGTGGCTTGTCCAACCTTCTCTATACAGTCCTCCAAACTTGGTATTGGATGTGTGACCAATTTTGTTATGGCGTTAACCTTCTGATAGTCCACACATTGAGCATCCCATCCACTTCCTTCTGGACCTGTGTGGTTTTGAGAAGATTAAGTCTATAGGAGTGTTGTTTATCAAATAGCATGCACAATAGCATTAGTCCTCCCTATCTTATTCCTGCATATGTCCCCATATAGCTGCAATAAACCTTTCAACTAAGGTCTTTGCTCCTGAGACAGATAACTCATTAACCTATCCCACTCCTCAAGGATTCCTCATTATTTAATGTATTTTGAGGCACATCAAACTCCACGACATCTGGATTTGATTCCTCACCCTACAGGGCAGTGACTAACATCTGTTTCTCCAGTTCCCTGTCTCTATTATAGTAAAATTTAAACATATTCAGATGACATACCCAATGCAGTTTTTTCTATGTGGCATCTTTACCAGATAGCTTACCTGACTCAACTTTTTTCTCAATTTGATAGGAACCACTAAACCTGGCTTTGAAGGATCTCCTACCACTGGTAACAATACTAGTACTCGATTAGTGGTGCTAGAAGAGCACAGCAATTCAGGCAGCATCCAACGAGCAGCGAAATTGACGTTTCGGGCAAAAGTCCTTCATCAGGAAGAAATTCCTGATGAAGGCCTTTTGCCCGAAACATCGATTTCGCTGCTCGTTGGATGCTGCCTGACCTGCTGTGCTCTTCCAGCACCACTAATCCAGAATATGGTTTCCAGCATCTGCAGTCATTGTTTTTACCTCAACAATACTAGTACGTCATCCCATGGCAAAATGTCAGAAATTTTGAGTTTTCATCTGCCATCTTCTTCATTCTATGCTGTAGCCACTTCAGGTGCTGTTT
The DNA here is from genome assembly GCF_047496795.1 of Chiloscyllium punctatum. Taxonomy (NCBI): domain Eukaryota; kingdom Metazoa; phylum Chordata; class Chondrichthyes; order Orectolobiformes; family Hemiscylliidae; genus Chiloscyllium; species Chiloscyllium punctatum. The sequence continues at coordinate 41,580,314 of NC_092750.1, read as the reverse complement.
AGCTAACTCACCTACCTGATTTAATCTCTCCTTCACCTCCAATACATAATCCCCCCCAAGTGTGAGATCTCCAACTTCAGTCCTATCATTTTTTTCTTTAATTTATTTCAAAGACCATCTCAATTCATGTCTGGATGTTAACTCAAAGGGAGTAAACTCACTGGATTCACTTGGAGGATCTCTAATGGCAAACAGTGCAAATGGGATACTTTATCCCAATTATTTAGGTAATCCTGACAGTAAACGCTTAACATGGTCTTCAGGGTCTGATGCCACCTTTCCAAAGCTCCCTGGGATTCAAGATGGTACGCACTGGATTTAAATTGCTGTATGCCTAAGCTACCTATGACTCTACAGCCTAGCAGTAAAATTAGACCCTCAGTCTGACTGAATCTCTCTGGTAGCCCATACTGTGTAACTAAAGCTACCAACTCCTCCGCCCCGCTTTTTGCCTTAATACTCCAATGGAATGGCCTCTGGGAATCTGGTCAACACATCCATTATGGTTAGCAAGTACTGGTTCCCATTTTTACTTTTAGGGAGAGGACCTACACAATCAATCATAACCTGCATGAAAGGTTCTTTGAATGTGGGAATTGGCAACAAAGATACTGGTTTTATTACTATCTGATGCTTACCTTCCACTGGCATGTATGACATGGACAGCAAAATGTAACCACATCCTTGTGCAGTCCAGGCCAATAGAAGTGCTTTCATACCTAAGCCTGAGTCTTCCTCACATCTAGATGACCTCTTACTGGTAATTAATGTGCTACCTGTTATACTTCCTGTCTGTATGCTACTGGCAACACAACCTGGTGCACTTCCGCCCATTTCTCCTCTGCACTAACCTGCTATGGTCTCCATTTTCATCTTAGGATTCTATCTTTAAGCTAATACCTTTTAGAAATACATTCTGATTCCTTTTCTGAGTATGCATCAATTTATATATCTTTTATTATGTCATCTTTTTGTAGTAAGTCCATTAGCCTTTCACTTCTTCCTGACCCTCTACCTGTTAAAGCTTTTTTCTGCATCATTACTTCAGACAGGGTGTCAGCTAACTGAACCTCAACACCATCACCTTTTGAGGTTTTGCCTCTTGCTGTGACTTATGATAGTGGGATCTTGTTACTGCACAGTCTGAAAAAATTCCAGGGTATTTTTCTTTTAACTCCTCAGTTCACTGGTCTTCCTTTGACTTCTCCACAACAAGGAGTGTCACTCCCACCTTGGATCCTGCTAAATCATTCATAAGAACAAATTGTATTCCTGGAACTGACACTCTGTCAATCACTCCCACTGTTACCTCCCAAGTCTTGATTTGACTCTCCAACCTGATCTTACACAGGGGATTGCTAAATTTCTGTCCATCTATTCCACAAATTACTCTCTTAGGTAACATGTCAGACAGAGTGCAAATACATTCATCTCTTACTATTACAGACTGATTAGCTCCCATATTTCTCAAAATTGTAACTTCTTTCCCTTCATCCCTTGCTCTTCCTGAGTAAACTTTACCCTCAGAGGTGAAATCTTTAAAGAGATCTGGCACTAGCCTCTGTCTAGGCCATGTACTATCCTGCAGCTCCTCAACTTTTCTTGGGATATCCTTTACTACTTTCACTAATCTCACTGGCTTCGCCTCTTTTACCACAACTTTTCCCACAGTACCTTTCTTCAATTGCCAGCACAGTGATTTTGTCCCACCTTACCACAGTGGACACACCTGAGGCCTTTAACCTCCTATTCGCCCTTTGGGCTTCTTTTTTCACTTGTGGTAACCTATTACTAATGTGCTCTACTCTTCTCCCAATTTTTATCTATCACTACGTATTGCTAGTGTTCATCCACATGAATTCTTATCATCTCTGGAAGTGAGTTTTTAAACTCTTCCAGCAGAATAATCTCTCTTAGAGCGTCATAAGTCTTAACTATTTTTAAGGCCCACACCCATCTATCAGAATGACTATGTTTAATTCTTTCAAATCCAACATAAGTCTGATCTGGTTCCTTCCTTATGTTTCTGAATTGCTGTCTATAGGCTTCTGGTACAAATTCATAAGCACTTAAAATAGCCTTTTTGACATCTGCATAATCTCTTGATCTCTCATCTGACTGAACTGCAAATACCTCACTAGCTCTGCCTACCAGCTTAGTCTGAACTAGCATTACCCACAAGTTCTCTGGCCAATTTCTGCCATGCCAATTTTTCAAATGAAATAAAGAAGGCTTCAACATCTTTTTCATCATAATGTGGCAATATTTTAACATATTTGTATACATCACTACCTTCTGTTTTCATCTCCATCCTATTAACTTGACTTTCCTGACTAATTCACAATTTCTGAAGTTTAAATTCTCTCTCTCTTTCGCTTTCTTCTCTCTCACTTTGCTCAGCTAAGAACCTTCTCGAAGAACCTAAGAGCCTTTCTTTATTTTCTTACTCCAGTTGCTTCAATTGCAATTTATGTTTTTCTAACTCTATGCATTTGTCTGTTTCTCTGATACACCTAAGTGTTTGACCAACTCCTTTACAATTTCAGCTTTACTTTGGTCCCTGGTTAAACCCAATTCTAACCTATTTGCTAATTCAAAAAGCAATTAGCTTTCTAAACTCTCTTGGCAAATTTAGGAAGCATCTTCAAACTCCAGAATCTCTTTAGCTATCTTTTGAGCCATTTCCTCACTTTTAATTTAACCAACCACAAGTAACCGTAATTAAGCAAATTTTCTCTCCTAAGTTTTGTTTAAAGACTAGGACACTAGTCACCAAATGTGTAAGTCTGCTGCGATCTTTCATAACCCCAAATCAATTCAAATCTTGTCCAAGTCTGTCCAGATCCCAGACCCGAGCCCCCAAACTGTTATGCCACAGTTGACCCAAACACCCAGAAAAGCTCGCCCCATCTTGGAATCTGTTAAAATACAAGTGATACAGAACCCCCAAATTCCATTATTTAAAGAAAATAACATCAATTTATTGTGTTTACCCTAAAAGTGAGCATTAAATGACAATTGGGAGAAAGTGAGGTCTGCACATGCTGGAGATCAGAGTCAAGAGTGTGGTTCTGGAAAAGCACAGCAGGTCAGGCAGCATCCAAGGAGCAGGAGAATCAACATTTTGGTCATAAGATTCCTGATGATGGGCTTATGCCCAAAACGTCGATTCTCCTGCTCCTCGGATGCTGCCTGACCAGCTGTGCTTCTCCAGCACCACACTCTTGACATTAAACAACTATTCACAATTCTAACCCCCTCTTTCACTTGACTGCTTATTTTCTGCGTCCAACTCTATAACAATATGCTGTTTCAATAAGACACTTACTAAAATTACACCAACTTAATTTTAAAACCACACAGCCGCTGTTGTCTTCTGTGCCTTTTTTCTTCCAGCTGAAGCTCTCCCTGGGTTGCCTTCTTTTTTTTTACTGTGAGAATGTTACATATGAAAAAGTATCTATGATAAAGAGGGATTCCTAATTTCTTGGAAAGCAAGATGTCCATGTGCTTCTGTCTCAACAGCAGTTGCTCTCTGATCAGTTTTCAAAATGCCTACATTTCATACCCCCAACATCGGATCATCTCATTGGTTCAATGTTGGCAAAACAGTAAATTCAAACTCGATTGGGTTTTATCATCCTGGGGCATAATTTAAACTGCTTGGTTAAATTTGAATTGTTGTCAAAAGATTAAGCAAAGCTCAGGTATCCGTTTCATGGCCAAATGTTACATATTTTCAAATTTCCAGTACACTCTGGGATTGCCATCTAGTCACATACACAGGCGCTTGTAAACTCTCAATTCAGAACAGCATTCAACCTCTCTTAAAGGTACAGTATACGTCTTCAACTTTAGAACACAGGGCAAATGGTTTACAAATCAAAAGGTCAACAACAGCTTACAACCACTGTGCTAGAAGACATTTGGACCTCTTCAGACTTCAGCTATATCCTTTTGTAGTGACACACATCACCTCCTCTTCCAGGAGTCAGAGTCTTTTGGCAACATCATTCACACCACAAGCTGTTCAGCTACCTGGAGCCAATCAGATAGTGCTGGCAGGCTAAAGACATTTGTCATGATTAACTAGTCACCATTCCACAAACCAATCAACTACTTCTTGTCAGCCAAATCTCACTTTGTGCACACCCTGGCCAGCCATCTGCAACCAGCTACCCCTCAACAGTTGAACAAACTAGTTGTGTAAACAGCACATGTAATGAGTTTCAGAACTTCCTTTTAAACCATTCAGCAATCCCTCGCACAATCCATGGTTTTTGAATAGTCCTTTATGCTTTATCGTCCGAAACAAGAACACAGAGAAGCAAAAAAAAAGATCTTTAAAGCAGACTCAATGGGCAAAATGGCCTCCTTCTTTGCTATAATAATTCAGTGATTCTGTTAATTCCATGAGATTTATGTAGTCATTATTTTTTTCAACCACATTCACCACTGATCCTTATGTCTTAACACCTTTATTCAGCTATGCTGTTCATATCTATATCCATAAAATGGCTCCACATGTTATCTCAAGTCTAGGATATGCAGAAAACAATACCTTGACCACAAATGGCTGACCCGAGTTTAAATTTCATTAGACAACCAGAAAAAGGCAGAAAAATACATAAAAGCATATTTAAACAAAATAGTTTTGTGTGACAAGGAGAAGCAAGAATGATGTTCCAAACAACTAAAGAAGAACACAGACGACAGCAGTTCCACCATTTATTGCTATGCAAGACAACAAGCTTCCTCCAAGTCTGGCATCTTCACAACTTGCTCAAAGATTGCCATTTCATCAAGATTGTTGGCTCAAAATCCTGGATCTTCCTACTTTACAGCATTGCAAGAGTGCTTTCATCACATGGACTTCAGTGGTTCATGAAAAAGGCCAGCCCTCACTTGCTAAAGAGCATCTCAGATAAGGAATAAATGTCAGCCTTGCCAGCAAGTACTGTATCCATATCCTGAGAATGAATTGAAAATAGTATTGCAATACTAGAAAAAGTTAAGATATTTCCACAGTAATAAAACGACATACACAATACAGCTCACAAGCGCTAATAATAATCGAAGATATGAAAATAAAATATCAAAATTATAAGGTTATAAATGTTTTCAAGTAATACACAGTTGCATCATTGATTTTTAATTGGTAAAATTGTTGCCTTCAAGATTTTAAAGGATATTACAGACAATATATAATACATGTAAAATCTGGTGAAATGTGAGAAGGAACTGTTTTTCTTTGTAAAGTCAATAGCAAGAGAGAAAGTGTAACTTTTAATCTAAGGTTGTGTGACACTATAAATGAAACATTGTGCTAATTTTTTTTTGTTTCACTGCACTAAAAGATTTAAAAACAATAAAAGCTGGAGAAAAATTCAGCACATCAGGCAAAAAACTGTAGAGAGAAAGTTATTGTTTCTTATTTTAGATTTCCAGAATTCACAATATTTTTCTTTCATATTACTAAAATATTGCTTAAATTTGAAATGGCTTCACCTTCCTCGGTTCAGTTTGGGTACTGGCTGTAGTTGCATATCACCACTGCTTAAACACTACAGCTGTTGATAAGGCCGCACTTACTTGCACATTCAAATGCAGCAACATCGTATATTGTGCAAATTGTTAAGGGTAAGGAAATTATCCTCCTCTATCAGTCATCAGTTGATAGCAGCTTTACACCACTGACAATTAAACAGCTTCTCTTCAGGTGCTTTAAAATAAAGGTAGGTGAGGTGAGAGTGATGCTCTTCACATCAAGGCTGAATGTGACATCATGAAGCCCAAGCACAAGAGTCACTGGCAATTAGGAGTGAAATTTTCTGCAGGCTGGAGTCATAACTAGCACAAAATAAGGTGGTTCTGGTTGTTGGAGGTTGATCATCTTCGCCAGAAGTATCACTATAGGAATTCCTCAGTATACTGTCATAGGCCCAGTTGTCTTCAGCAATTGCTGCTTTACTGAAATGAAGTGAAATTTCTTCGCCCAGAGGATGGTGATTGCACAATGTTTGGTACCATGCATCATTCCTCAATACTGGGACAGCTCTTATCCAGATGCAGAAAAACCAGGACAACATTCATGCTTGAGCTGATAGGTTAGAAGTAACTTTTATACCACACAAGTACCAGGCAATTACCACCTCCCACAAGTAAGAATTAACCAATCACCCCTTGACATTCAAAGGCATTATAATCCCATGAGCAGGAACTGAACTGGATCTGCCTTATAAATACAGAGGCTATAAGAGCAGGTCAGACACTAGAAATTCTGCAGAAAGTAACTTAGCTCCTGTTTCCCCAAGGCTTGTCCAACACCTAAGTCAAGACTATGATGCAATGCTTCCCACTTGCCTGTATGAGTGCAGCTCCAGCAACATTGAGGAAGCTCAATACCATCCAGGACATTGCTACCCCATCCATAACCTACACCACTCCTTCTTTTCATAACTGATGCAATGAAGGCTGTGTGTGTACTAAGTACAAGATCCATTGCAGCAACTCATGCAGAATCCTTCAATAACATCTTCCAAACCTAAGAACTTCATTCGCTTGAAGGACAAGGGCAGCAGCTGCTTGGGAACATCAGGTTGCCTTCCAAGTGACCCATCTGAATTGGAACAATATTGTGGTCCTTCGCAGTCTCTGGGTCAAAGTCCTGACCTCTGTTCCTAACAATGCCTCAAGGACTGAAGTAACTCAAGAACACTGCTCACCATTATTTTACCAAATGCAATCAGGGATGGGCAATACATGGTCGATATAAGTAAAACAATTTTGATGAATCAGCTCCAACATATAGCTGTGCACATCAAATGCTGAAATAATTATTTTGGCTTTAACGCTCAAGATCAAGATGGTGAGTGAGGAACCCAGTGCATGGTACAATTGATTCAAATCTATGAAAACAATGAAAACTTTAAGAAGGAAAGCAAAATGAAGTTTTAAATGTAATTTTCAACAATTATAATTTACAGTCAATTCACTACAACTGTTTTTTTAAGCATTATCAAGCACTTTGTAGAAATCTCTAGTTACATTGTGCATATGAGAACTGAATGGTAAGTTGGAAACAAACACAGAAATTCTGAAGAAGGGTCACTGCACTCAAAACATAACTCTGTTTTCTCTCCACAAATGCTGCAAGATCTGCTTAGTTTTTCCAGCGATTATGTTTTTGTTTCAGAATTCTCAGCATCCACAGTTCTTTGTTTTATTTTAATGCCAAAGTTGAACTTTATCAGTACTTGTGATATAGCAGCACTTTTACACGACTGCAAACTTTGTTTTAACTCCCATCCCAGCCACTGAACAAGAAGTTGGTTTCAGATCAATACCTGTCATTTTCTGAATTATTGTTCCTGCGACAGCACTCTTATCCACATTCCCACAGGCCCTTGAGCTTTAACAGTAAACACTCCAAGGCACAGATGGTACAGCTCCTCTTCATCTTGTCATTCTCGTTCCCCTGGACAGGAACAGGGTTATCTATATCTGAATATTTTGTGTATGTTTGGATGTGTCCATGTCTTGAATATACGTGTATTTTAAATCAATACCATGTCCTGATGAAGAAACATCAATTTAAAAGTGTCAGGCAGATTTTAAAATGATCAGAATGAGCATCGTGCGTTTTATATGCTCACATGTAGAATAATTAAAAATTGAACTTCTATTTCGAAAATGTAAGCAGTTTCCTAATTGTTCCAAAGTACAGTACTTGGCATCACAGCCATTGGTACAGGTACCAAGGGTAACTATGTGATATTGCATGCCCCCCCCCACTGCCAGACCTCCTGGGCACAGGTAACAAACAGCCTGACAATCAGCTCTGACACCCGGTTCCTTATCCAGTGCCTGCTCCCCGGGAGTAGGCAGCAACACCAGCTTTTCACTGCACCTTATCAGAATCAGTGGCCAATAAGATCTGGAAGTTGAAGGAAGCAACAACAGCGGTGGTTTCATCCATCACCGGGCAGCGGTGACCTCCGGCTCTCGGTGACAGACACAGGGGGAAGAGGCAGGTCACGGGCACCGGGATCCTGCCCAAATCTAGCATCAAACCTGGCGCATAGTTACAACCCAGGACTGAGTCAGGGCAGGGAGTGAGTGCAAAGTCAGAGTGATCCCGGAGCGCCAAATCGCAGAGAAAACCTGGAGTAATCCTGGAGCAAAGCACCCGGAGGAAACCTGGAGTAATCCTGGGGCCAAGCACCCAGAGGAAACCTGGAGTAATCCTGGAGCAAAGAACCCGGAGGAAACCTGGAGTAATCCTGGAACAAAGAACCTGGAGGAAACCTGGAGTAATCCTGGAGCAAAGAACCCGGAGGAAACCTGGTGCAATCCTGGAGCAAAGCACTGGCACTAAACCTGGAATTATCCCAGAGTGATCCTGGAGCAAAACACCTGGAAGGGGCCTGGAGAAATCCCGGAGCGCCAAAGCACGGAGGAAACCTGGAACCAGTCCGGAGTAAACCTGAGTAATCCCAGAATGATCCCGGAGTGCCAATCCATGGAGGAAATCTGCAGCCATTCTAGAGTGATCCTGGAGGACCAGCTCACAGAAGGATTTAGAGTAATCTCGGAGTGCTAGCTAACGGTGGAAACCTGGAGTAATTTTGGAACACCACGGTGCAGAGAAAACCTGCAGCGAACAAGGAGTGGCCTCAATGTTGGGAAGCAATGCCCCGGAGTGATCCCAAAGTGGCAGCTCAAGAAGAAAGGCAGGTGTTTGAACTGGATACTGTGAAACCAAACGTGTCACCCAACCACCTGGATTACTGCTCCAAAAGTGCTGTGCTACTTAGGGCACCCAGTGAGGGCAGGAGGGTGCTTCTGGGAGTGAGCATATTAAAGCAAGAGTTTGAGACTTGCAAAGACAAAGAGAAGGAATGGAGTGGCAGAAAGAGTGGAAACAGGAATGTGGATGGTGGGATGGCCTGTCAGGGAAATGGGGGTCAGAGGGAATTTGTGGATGTTGTTGGAAGGTTGGCAAGGTGTGAGATTGGGCACTTGTGAATGGAGAAATATGTTAAGATGGGGACTTGTGTTTTCTGCAAAGGTCTGAGCAGCAGGAATGTTGGGAATGGGAATGGGGCCGAGAGAGGGTCAGCAGCAAATGGATGAATGGAACCTAGGGATCCATGTCTGGGCAAACAGGAATAGCCTGGGGCATAACGGGAAGATTGGAAGAAGAAGGGGATGGGGTGGGGAGAGTGGAATGGCAGAGCTTGAATTTAAGGGTAGTAGAAAAAGTTAAAAGTTTATATCAATGTAAACCCTGTCTTTTCAAAGTTCTGGTGTGTGTGGCTTGAAAGGTAGGGAAGTGTTGAGGGAGGTCTAGTCTGCTGGGAGCTGCCAACCAATCAGAAGTCTGAGAGTATGTTTTCAAGGAAATAGCATAAATATCTAATGACATGTAGGAAGGGAAGTGATTTGTAGGAGCTAGCACAGGCACAAGGGACTGAATGGCCTCCTCCCATTTCAAGCGTTCTCTCCTTTATTGAGTCCAAATGCATGGAAGGGTTTAGACATGTGAGTTTTGAGTTTAGGGAATGTGAGAAGTGAGGCTTTTGTGCGATTCCTCGGTTTGGTTCCCGTGACTGTGCAACATGTGAGGTCCAAGTACAGATTCTGAAGAGGTCATATTGGACTCAACCATTTATGCAATTTCTCTCACCAAGATACTGCTAGAACTGCTGAGTTTCTCCAGTAGTTCCTGCTTTGATTGTAGATTGGCTGTGCCTGAAGTTCTCAATTCAGAATTATGATCTTTCCACAGACTCTGAGTGTGAACCAGAGTTCAAGGAGACAGGAGGAGAGAGGTGCCTTTTAAAAGCAATGTTGGTTGGGGAGTTAGTTGATGCGGAGAAGGGGATTCTGGCAATAGTTTTAGAGTTACAATTAATGGTCCATAAGATTATTAGTTGAAAAGGAAAAGGAAGATCTGCATTTATGCAGTGTCTTTCATAACAATCATATGTTCCAACCTGTTTTACAGGCACTAAAATACTTTCTGATGTGTAGTCATTGTTGTTATGTGGGAAACATAGCAGACAGTTTGTGTACAGTAAACTCTCACTGACAATAATGTGATTATGACGAGATAATCTGGTTTATGTAATGCTGACTGAGAGACAAACATTGGTCATGATGCAGGGAATAACTTTCCTTCTCCTCCAAAGAAGAACACCATGTAGTCTTACAGCCTGACACCAACCCACTACCAGTGTGGCCACTCCTGGGTTCTACAGGCAATCAGCAGTATGTCATTAACCAGCTCTCTGGAGGCAGGTGGTTGCTAAGGTGGCTAAGCTGCAAAGCTTAGGTTTGGGGTCAATTTTAATGCCTAACCCATGGAGTGTTTGGTGTCTGGTATTGGAGGGGTGAGGGGTGAGGGGAAGCCCTTTAATCAGACTGAAGGGTGGAAAATGGGAACCCACTGCCTTCCTGCTTCAATCCCAATTAAGTCCATGGCAGGAAAGCTCATGCACAGCATTCCTTCACCAATGCCACTTTAAATGCACAGCTAACAGCCTCATACTTACATCATGTGCGTCCCCTCAGAGGGAATTGCCAGATACAGCCAAAAAAGCAAACCCTGTCTGAGTTCCTTCTCAGCTTCAGACCTCATTCAAAGCTATGTAAGGCCTTACTGAAGGATCCAGTAAGGAATTGCTGAGGGCCACTTCCCTGCCCTTGGTGCGAATACCCTTCTGAAAACCAGGTAATGTGAGCCCCTCACAAGCATTTGGCAAATAAGACCAATATCAGCAAAAGGGGGAAAAAAAACCCAGTAAATATGGTATATGAGGCATAAGGGTTAGACTTGTCTTGGACACTTCAAAATCTTTTTTTCATGGTAAATTGGACAAACCACTATCTTAGAGCATGAGGAGAAAGTGAGTACTGCAGATGCTGGAGATCAGAGTCGAGAGTGTGGTGCTGGAAAAGCACAGCAGGCCAGGCAGCATCTGAGGAGCAAGAGAATTGATGTTTTGGGCATAAGTCCTTCATCAGGAACAGCTTACACCTGAAACATCAATTGTATGCTGCCTGACCTGCTGTGGTTCTAGATTAGAGTGGTGCTGGAAAAGCACAGCAGTTCAGGCAGCATCTAGGGACCAAGAAAATCGACGTTTCGGGCAAAAGCCCTTCATCAGGAATACAGGCAGAGTGCCTGCAGGTTGGAGAGATAAATGAGAGGAGGGTGGGGGTGGGGAGAAAGTAGCATAGAGTACAATAGGTGAATGGGGGTGGGGATGGAGGTGATAGGTCAGAGAGGAGGGTGGGGGAAGGTAGCAAATAGTACGCCCCCATTCACCTATTGTACTCTACGCTACTTTCTCCCCACCCCCAGCCTCCTCTCATTTATCTCTCCACCCTGCAGGCACTCTGCCTCTATTCCTGATGAAGGGCTTTTGCCCAAAACTTCGATTTTCCTGCTCCTCGGACACTGCTTGACCTGCTGTGCTCTTCCAGCACCACTCTAATCCAGAATCTGGTTTCCAGCATCTGCAGTCCTTGTTTTTACCTGCCTGACCTGCTGTGCCTGTCTTAGAGCGCTGTCAATGATGTGTCTCAAAACCATGAGCTGTTAATCTCCTCGTGTCATTTAGCTTTACAATCTGGACAGAGCTTAACACAATCACTTTATTCCTTCAATATTTCACAAAGTTATAGACGTGTGGTGACCACAACAGAAGACAGTACAGGAGTTCACTTATAAATGTGAAGAATGTAGGCAGGCAATATATGTAAATCAAAGAATATGTACTTCTGTATAAATGAGTAAATCCTGCTGTTCCTTCAGTCACTGTAGCTGCATGGATCTACCCCTGCAATTTCTATACGTATGCTGCTCCAGATGCTGGCTCCATCCAGTAAGATTCTGACTGCCATTGCAAACCTAGTAAACTACATTTACCTGTTGTTAAAATCATATAACATTTTGAAGCAAGCTATTGTTGCAGTCTATCTCTCTGCTCTGTGCTCCATTTGCTAATTTACTGCACACCAGGCAGCATATTTGCATACACCAACTACAATATAGTTCCTTAGTGCAAAATAAATAAAGTTTCTCATTTGTCAATCCCCAGCTTCAGGCCGTGTGTTACTTCATTGGTCTAAAACTCCGTCTTTTAAGTTTTACATTTTAATTTCACTTAAAGATTAAAAATCGCCAGCATATATTTTCTCATTGTGTGGAGAGAACTCACCTAACTTGTTTACCCTTAGGTAGTCTGTCAGTGTAATTTAGAGTCAAAGATCATCACCCTGTCATTTTGTCTCAGGCTGCAAATCAAGACTATAGCATCAACTTCATTACATACATATTTGCCAGGGTCCCATGCCAAAAGCAAGGAAAAGTTGTATAATTCTTTATAAACTGTTAATTCCACAAGATTTTACCAAGAACAACAAAGAACAGTACAGCACAGGAACAGGCCCTTCAGCCCACTGAGACTGTGTCGACCCATGATGCCTTTCTAAACTAAAAACCTTTTGCCTCTACTCAGTCCATGTCCCTCTATTCTCTGTCTACTCATATATCTGTCAAGATGCCTCTAATAATGTTGCTATTGTGTGTACTTCCATCACCTCCTCTGGTAGTGCATTTCAGGCATTTACCACTCTCTGAGTAAAATTCTTGCCTCTCAAAATCTACTGTAAACTTATTCCCTTTTACCTTAAACCTATGTCCCCTCATAATTGACATTTCTATCCATTCTGTCCCACGCCTCTCATAATTTTGTAAACTTCTATCGGGTCTCCCCTCATCCTGTGATGTTTAAGTGGAAACAAATCAAGTTTGTCCAATCTCTGCTGATAGCTAATAGCCTCTAAACCAGGCAACGTTCTGGTAAACCATAAATGTACCCTTTCTAAAGCCTCCACATCCTTCTGGTAGTGTGGTGACCGGAACTGTACACAATATTCCAAATGTAGTCTAACTAAAATTCTATAGAGCTGCAACATCGCTTGCCAATTTTTATACTCTTATGTCCTGACCAATGAAGGGAAACATTTCATATACCTTCTTGACCATCTTATTCACTTGTGTAACAACTCTCAGGGAACTGTAGATCTGTACTCCAGATCCCTCTGTATATTGATGCGACTGATGGTTCTGCCATTTACTGTGTACTTCCTTCCTACATTAAATCTTCCAAAATACACCATCTCATGTTTGTCTGGATTAAACTCCACCCAAGTCTCCAGCCTATCTATATCCTGCTGTATCCTCTGGCAATCCTCATTATCTACAGCTTCTCCAATCTTTGTGATGCCCACAAATATATTACTCAGGCCATTTACATGCTCCTCCAGATCATTATATAGCACTGATCCCTGTGGAACACCACTGGTCACAGATCCCCAGTCAGAAAAGCACCCTTCCTTTGCTACTCCCTGTTTCCTCTGACTACGCCAGTTCTGTATCCTTCTTACCAGCTCACCATATATCCCATGGGACTTCAACTTTGTATCAGCCTATCATGAGGGACCTTGTCAAAAGCCTTGCTAAAGTCCACATAGGCAACACCTACCACCCTGCCCTCATCAATCATCTTTCTCACTTCCCTAAAAAGCCCAATTTGTGCGACATAACCTTCCATGCACAAAGTCATGCAGCCTATCACTAATAATCTACATGTTTTCCAGATGTGAGTAAATCCTATCTCTAAAAATGTTCACCAATGATTTCCCTACCACTGATGTGAGGCTCACCAGCCTGTGATTCCCTGGATTAGCGCTGTCGCTCTTCTTTAAGGAACAACGCTGGCTATTGTCTCGTCATTAGGGACTAAACATGAATCAAAGATTTCATGCAAGGCCCCAGCAGTTTTCTTCCTCACCTCCCTCAGCATTCTGGGATAGATCCCATCAGGTCCTGGGGACTTGTCTACCTTAATGCCTTACAAAGTTACCACATAGAGCATTTCTCCCAACTTCAATGGTTTGAATTCTATGATAGAATTTCTATTCTACATTGAAATAGTGCTTGCTGTTCATCATACTTGCAGTCTTTTTCTCGATCGGCTTTGATGCAGCATTTCCCAACAATTAGAAAAATATCCATGAACTGTACATATAGCCAAAACATGGTCAAACATTTTACAAAGAAGGATTCCATGCCTTAGCCAATATTTTGGCAGAGCCTGTATCTGGAAGTCCTATTCTTTCCACTGGGGTTGGGGAGGGTAAATCTAGAACTTATAGGGGCAGAGGTATGATTGAAAATGCAGTTATCATCAAACAGAAGTGTTTTTGATCCACCAAGTTTCTGAACCACGATTTGTGGGTTTCTGAATTTATTGGAATGCTCTAAATCTATAAAGGTTATATACACCCACCTACCCAGGAACAAATTCTAGTAGATCAATGAGTCAGTGACTCAGGAGCAGAAATCTGGGCTGAGTCAGTTCAGTCAGGTTGATTATCACTGAATCATTGACAGTCTCTACCAGGAGGAGTTTAACTTAATAGAACATGATCAACAGAAAGCAAAATAATGAGAGGGAAAAAAGATGTGTTGCAGAACAAAGGGACCTAGGGATGCAGGCACATAATTCTTTGAAGTCTGTGTAATATATAGGCAGGGTGATTAAAAAGGCATTTGGCACACTTGCTTTCATTGCTCAGTCCTTTGAGTAAAGGAGTTGGGATGACATGGTGAGGTTGTACAGAAAATTGGTGAGGACTCTTGTGGAATACTCTGTTCCGTTCTGGTTACCCAGATATAGGAAGGATATTATAAAGCTGGAGAGGGTTCAGAAGAGATTCACCAGGATGTTGCTGGGTATGGAATGTTTGAGTTGTAAAGAAAGGCTGAATAGGCTGGGACTTCTTTCAATGGAGCGTAGGAAATTGAAAGGCAATCTCATAGAAATTTATATAATAGCAAAAGGTATAAATCGAGTTAATGGTAATTGCCTTTTCCCGAGTATGGGGGATTTCAAGACTAGGGGGGCACATTTTTAAGGTGAGACAAATTTAAAAAGCCATAAGAGATTTTTTTACACATAAGGTTGTTCACATGTGGAATGAACTTCCTGAGTGAGTGTTGGACACAGGTACAATTACAGCGTTAAAAAGACATTTGGATAGATATATCAAATGGAAAGGTTTGGAGGGATATGGGCCAGGAGCAGGCAGCTGGGACTAGTTTAGTTTGGGATTATATTCAGCATGGACTGGTTGGACTGAAGGGTTTGTTTCTGTGCTGTATGACTCTATGGCTCTAAGAGGGAATTAAAAGAGTCAGAGAAAAAAGTACTATATCTTCAATAATATTGAATGTCCATAGGATTGAAACCAAAGCTTATGCAAATCAATTGCCAGGACCAGACACTGGATAAAATTGCCCCTCCACTGAATAAATTGAATTACAGGATATGTTGTTTCTCATATTGCTAAAACTTCAAATGCTTTTGAACAGGTGAGCCCTAACTTTTTTCTGGTGTGTTTAATGGGTGCCTACTCGGTTAAGTACTGGGACTACATGCTTTTCATTTATTTGACTGTCAATTTTTAAGGGAAAACCACAGTTAGCTAAGTTGCTGGTGTTCTTTGAAGAGGTAACAGAGAGGGTTGATAAAAGTAACACAGTTGAGGTGGTATACATGGACTTCCAAAAGACAGTTGGTTCCGGACCACACAATAGATGTGTGAGCAAAGTTATAGCTTATTAAATAACGGGGACAGTAGCAACATAACTACAAAATTGTCTGAGTGATGGGAAGCAGAGAGTAATGTTTCATAGATTTTTTTCAGACTGGAGGAAGGTTTGTAGTGAAGTTCTCCAGTGGGTTGATATTCAATACCTTGCTTTTCCTGATTTATATTCATGATGTAAATATTGAAATACAGGGGATAAGCTGTGCATGATACAAAACCTGGAAGCATTGTAAACAAAGGAGGAGAGTCCATAGCTTCAAAAGAACATTGCCAAATTAGTAGAGTGGAAGATAGGTCACAGATGAAGTCCAACGCAAATATGTGAGGTGGTACATTAGGAAAAACAACACGGAAAGGACACAAAATAAAGAGTACTATTCTAAAGGGTGCGCAGAAGCTGGGAGACCTGATTATTGACCTTATCAGTAATAGGAAGCATGGTTTTGTGCAGGGAAGGTCAGGGTCTTACAAACCTAGTAGAATTCTTTGAAGAGGTGACAGAAGTTGATTGATGAGGGAAGGCATGTAAATGTCATATACATGAACTTTAGTCAGCATTTGATAAGGTTCCCCATAGTAGGCTGATGAAGAAGGTGAAGTCGCATAGGGTCCAGGGTGTACTAGCTAGATGGATAGGGAACTGTTTGGGCAACAAGAGACTGAGATTAGTCGTGAAAGGGAGATTCTCAAATTGGAGACCTATGACTAGTGGTGTCCCACAGGGATCCGTGTTGGGACCACTGTTGTTTGTGATATACATAAATGAATTGGATGAAGATGTACGTTGCCTCATTACCAAGTTTGCAGATAACGCTAAGATGGGTGGAGTAGCAGATATTGAAGAGGACTTTCAGAGAATATAGCAGAATAAAGATAGATTGGAGAGTTGGGCAGAGAAATGGCAGATGGAGTTCAATCTGGGCAAATGTGAGGTGATGCATTTTGTAAGATGCAATTCTAGAGCGAACTACATGGAAAAGTCCTGGGGAAAATTGAAGTACAGAGAGATCTGGGTGTTCAGGTCCACTGTTCCCTGAAGGGGGCAACACAGGTCAGTAGAATCGTCAAGAAGGCATACGGCATGTTTTCCTTCATTGAACGGGGTATTGAGTATAAGAGTTGGCAGGTCATGTTACAGTTGTATAAGACTTTGGTTTGGCCACATTTGGAATACTGCAAACAGTTCTGGTCACCACATTACCAAAAGGTTGTGGGTGCTAGCTGTGAGGAGAGGTTGAGTAGATTAGAATCATTTTCATTGGAAAGAAGATGGTTGGGGGGGACCTGATTGTGGCCTACAAAATCATGAGAGGTGTAGACAGGGTGGATAGCAAGAAATATTTTTCCAGAGTGGAGAGAATTACTAAAGGTCATGAGTTCAAAGTGAGAGGGGAAAAGTTTAGGGGAGATATACGTGGAAAGTTCTTAAAAACAGAGGGCGGTGGGTGCCTGGAACACATTGCCAGTGGAGGTGGTAGAGGCGGAATGATAGCATCTTTAAAGATATATCTATACAGATACATGAATGGGCAGGGAGCAAAGGAATACAGATCCTTCAAAAATAGATGGCAGATTTAGTTAGAGGATCTGGATTGGTGCAGGCTTGGAGGGCCAAAGGGCCTGTTCCTGCACTGCAATGTTCTTTGTTCTTCCTTGTTCTTTGTTCTTGTGTGTAAGTCATTAAACATGGCAAAATTGGTATAGAGAGCACAGTTGATAAATCATTTGGTATTTCTAAAGCATATGGTAAGCCTAGGCTATAGTGGTTAGCACTGCTGCCTCACAGCACCAGGGTCCCAGGTTCAATTCCACCCTTGGGTAACTGTCTGTGTGGAGTTTGTACGTTCTCCTGTGTCTGTGTGGGTTTCCTCCGGGTGCTCCGGTTTCCTCCCACAGTCCAAAGATGTGCCAGGCAGGTGAATTGCCCATGCTAAATTGCCCATAGTGTTAGCTGCATTAATCAGAGGGAAAAGGGTCTGGGTAGGTTACTCTTTGGAGGGTCGGTGTGGACTGGTTGGACCGAAGACCCTGTTTCCACACTGTAGTGAATCTAATCTAATAGGGGCCAATGTTACAAGAGTGGGCAGTTTATGCCAAACTAGTATAAGTCACTAATTAGGCCTCAGCTGTGTACAATTCTGAGCACCAAATGTCAGGAAGGGTGTGAACACATTGGATAGAGTGCAGAAGACACTCCAAGGTTGAGCAATTTCAGTTATAAAAGTTTTTGGAGTGTTTGTCGTGGAGAGGAGAAGGCAAAGAGGAGATTTGATCTAAATTTTCAAAATTGTCAGTGCAAAAGGAGGTCCCTGCCCATAACAGGATGATGAATGCGAGGACAACAGCTTTAAAGTGATTTTCAAAAGAAGTAAATGCAAAGGAGAGAAGAAGATCTTTCACACAGTGAATGGTTCTGTTCAGAATGCAGTGTCCAGAAGTGTGGTGGATCAATTTGATTCAATCAAGTGGAAATAAAGCGTGGAGAAGAGCCTGAGAATGGGACTAAATCATGATGCTCATACTCAGAGCAGATGCAAACACAATCAACCAAAAGGCCTTCTTCTTTGTATTAATTATATTAATTATTTAAGTAAGAGAACAAATGTAATAATTTCAAATTTGAAGATGACTGTTAGCAGGATGCAGAGATGCATGCCAGATGTACTATAATCTGGATAAATATGAAGTTATCCACTTTGGTAGCGAAAACAAGAAGGTAGATTATGATGATTTATTGAGAAAAGGAGAGATGCAACAAGACTTGGGTTTCCTAGTACACCATTCACTGAAAGTAAGCACGCAGGTGCTGCAGGCAGTGAAGAAGGCAAATGGGATGTAGGTCTATAGAGGCAGAGGATTTGAGTGTAGAAGCAAGTGTGTCTTGCTGTAATTGTACCGGGCGAAACCACTCTTGGAGTACTGTGTGCATTTTTCATCTCCTTATCTTTTTTCTCATATATTTTTATTAAGAAAAAATAGATTTTTAAATATTACAACAAATACAAAACAATACAATTCAAAACAATACAAAAATAGTACAAAACTAAACCCAAATAATAAAAAAATTCCCCAACCCACCCTCCTATACGAATGTATAAACATATATAGAGAAGTATAAAATATTTAAAAAACCTGAACTAGCTATTTAACTAACTAAATAAATACCTAACAACAAACAAATAAATAGTAATAACTCAGCCTAGCCAAACAAAACACTCATACATTCACAGTTCCTCCTCCCTGGATATTGGACTCATGAAACACAATTGTTACGACTACATAAAAGCCCTTGTTAGTGTGGCAGATAAATCTGTGTCCAGGTATTTCAAAAAGGGTTGCCATGTCTTGTAAAAATTCTCAGTTTTGTGATGTACCACATTTGTGAGAAAATCCAGGGGAATATGCTCCATAACAATCTTCCGCCAACCCGACAGGCCTGGGGGGTTTCTGATATCCAACCTAGCAAGATATTCTTCCTTGCACAGAATGTAAGAATATTGAAATGTTTTGCCTGATGCAAGTCTGCAGGAAATACAACAGGTAGGCCCAAAAGGAGTGAAATAGGGTCCTTCTCCACCCCTACACCTAAAATCCTCTCCATTGCACCCACCACAGCGCTCCAATATGTTTGAAGCCTGTCACAAGACCAAAGACAATGGGTAAGAGTACCCACACAGACCTTGCACTTGGGACATGCTGAAGATACCCCTGGTTTAAATTTTGACAAATGGTCTGGAGCTAAGTGGACCCTGTGGAGAATCTTCAACTGTAAAGCATGGGTCCTATTGCAAATTGATATCTTCCATGCATTTTCCCAAATATCCTCTCATGCCTCTGAAGAAACTTCAACACCCAGCTCTCTTTCCCACATCTTGCAGAGTCGATCAGACTCATCTGAGGTGGCACCCCCCAATTGGTGATATGGAATACTGACAGAGAGTGTGCTCTTAGCCCTTAGTACCCCTCTTTCTATGTCAGATTTGTAGGGATCAGTCAAAAGTGTGGTTTTTTTTGAATAAAATCCCTGACTTGAAAAAACGAAAGAGGTCTCTATTAGGTAACTCGTACTTCCGTACTAACTGATCAAAGGACATCATTACATCTCCCTCATATACTCCGAGCTGCCCAACGTTTAAATCCTGAATCTATCATACCTGGTTGAAAACTCAGCATACCCACTAAAGGTGTCAACAAAGATGTTTTGCCAATATTACCTTCCCTCTGCCGAATTGCCCTCCATGCTTTAACAGTATTGATGACTATTAGGTTATGGCAATATTCCCTAACAGTCCTCACCTTGTCCAAAAACAGCAAACTGGTAAGGGGGCACCTTGCCTGGGAGACTTTGATGTCTAGTCATATTGAAAGAGGGTCCTCACAAACCCAATCACTTACGTAGGTCAAAAGCGAGCTTAAGTAGTAATTTTTAATGTCCGGAAGGTCTACTCCCCCTAATCTGTGAGGCAACTGCAATTTGGCTAATTTAATGGGGGGCCGATTACGGTGCCAAATAAAGGAGCTGAACCAACTGTTCAGTCTCCTGAGTGTTTGTTTATTGAAAATCAGGGGGAGCATCTGTATAGGGTATAGCAAACGAGGGAGAATATTCATCTTAATAAGCGCTATCCGACCCAACCATGAGACTGGAAGTGCCTCCCATCTTTGGAGAACTTGTTTAATTTTTTTCAGATAATTGAGTAAAATTGGCTTTGAACAGCCAATCCAGAACTGGAGTAATGAATATGCCCAAATACAGAGAAACCTCCTGTGACCACCTAAATAGGAAACTATAGTCACTCTCAAGAGCCAACTCTTTCGCAAGACCACCCATAGGCATAGCCTCTGATTTATCAAAATTAATCTTATACCCTGAAAAAGCGCCAAACGCGTGAATGCATTGTATCAGGCAAGGCACTGAGATTGCTGGATTTGTCAAGAAAATTAGAACATCATCTGCGTACAGCGAGATCTTATGTAATTTTGACCCCACTTCTGGAGCTGATAAACTGAGATCCTCACGAATGGCCTCTGCCAACGGTTCAATCACCAACATAAAAAGTAATGGTGAAAGGCGACAGCCCTGCCGGCTGCCCCTAGAAAATATTGTTACAAAGCAATATCCACCCTCTCCTTTCTAAGACTCAAGAGTACCTTCTTCCTCTTAATTGTGAGTGACTTCCCTTGATATTCCAGGTACACCATTTAAATAAATCATTAGCCATAATCTTCTGCAATTACATTTAAATTCCAGAGAGGAGGAATCCAAACCACAAATTGCTGAGCCTTAGTGTCACATGGTCCACCAAATATAAAAACTACATAAACTAAAACCACTACATTTAACAAACATACAAAATTATTCAAAATAAAAAAACAACAAAAACCAGAAAACAAACCAACATATAAAGCGCCAATAGCGCTGAGTAGGGGAATCACCCACTGCCTGGAGGGGGCAACTACCCATCCCGAACTGCCCATAAATAGGCATCTAACCATCTCAACCATCTTCATGTCTCCCAGCTAGAGTCACATCGCAAGCACAAACTAAAAAGAATAAATACCCTATAGAATATCAGTATGAATAAAAAAACATTCTTTTATAAAAAAAAGGGGAATAAATACCCCACCCATCTTTTGGTATGTCCTAACTTAGAAATTCAAAATGTACATCTTAACCACTGCCAGACATAGTTTGAACCAAAATTATTATCAATAGAGGAAAAAAAAAGGGAAAAACAAAGCTCCAACCAGATTTCCTCCATTTCTTTTACAGAATGATAAACGCATACCCAAGCAGCGATATTTATACATACTACAATTGTTTACCTTAGGTTAGTTTGTCCACAAAGTCTCTTGCCTTCTCCGATGTGTCAAAGAGATGCATGGATCCGTCTAAGGTGATCCAAAGCACTGTCGGATATCTCAGGGGGTACTGAATCCCAAGCTCCTTCAATCTTCTCTTGACACCATCATATGATTTTCATTTCTAGATCACCGCCGCTGAAAAGTCCTGAAAAAACATGATCTTAGACCCCTCATAAATTAGGGCCTTTGGATCCTTCCCCTGGAGTCTGGAAGCCTCCATGACTCTCTCCTTATCCCGATAATGATGGAACCGCACCAGGAAAGGACGAGGGCGATGACCCAGACCCGACCTCCGTGCTGCGACCCGGTGAGCCCTCTCTATCTTCAATCCTCTCATGCCAGTCTCCAAGTCAAGGAATTTCGGAAGCCAATCTTCAACAAATTCCGCAGGCCACTCACCTTCCTTACCCTCAGGCCGACCGATGATCCGAATGTTTTTTCTCCTGCCCCTGTTTTCAAGATCATCCACTTGGTCACGCAAATTACAAACCTGCGTCTTCAGGGCTTGGATCTCTTCCTTGAATGAACTGGCATCAGCTTCCACCACTATGACCCTGTGCTCCACCTCATCCGTCCTCTTCTCCAGGTCTCCCAGCTGCTGCTCATGCTTCTGCAGCATGAGAGAGACTGGAGCCAGCTTCTCTTCAATCTGTTTCCCCAACATCTTGCGCGATTTCGAGAGCTGGTTCACCAGGTCCTGGAGAGTAATCTGCTCTGAGGCTGCTGCAGGCTGAGCTGCAGGCCCGGCCTCAGATGCTCCTCCTCCCTTTTTAGGCATTTCTGGACAGCTGAGAATACAGGTAAGTCAATTTTTAAATGATTCTTGGGGCTCCACAATCTTTCCAACGCCCCAAGAAATCCTGATGACCTGGGTTGGGTGGGTTAAAGGATTGTCCTGCTCCTGCTGCAATGCGAAGCTCTGCCGTGTGATCTTCTCAGATCGCCGCCATCTTAGATCCCCTCATCTCCTTATCTGAGGAAGGATGTCTGGCTATGGAGAGAGTGCAACAAAGATTTACAACATTGATTCCTGGGATGGCAGGACTGATGTATGAAGAAATACTGGATCAGTTAGGATTATATTCAATGGAGTTTAGAAGACTGGGTGGTGGAGTCTTGGAAACCTATAAGATTCTAATAGGACTAGACAAGGTAAAGGCTGGAAGGATGGTCCCAGTGATTGGGGAATTCAGAACCAGGGGTCACAGTTTAAGAATACAGTAGGCCATTTATGACTGAGAGGAGAAAATTGTTTACTCAGAGAGTGTCGAGCCTGTGGAATTCCCTGCCACAGAGGCATTGAAACCAAAACAAAGTTCCGAGGAGAAGTTAGATATGGTTCCTCTGGCTAAAGGGATTAAATGGTCTCGGGAGAACAAGGTGCTGAGTCGGATGATCAACCATAATTATATTGAATTTGGTACGTCTGGCTTGAAGGGCTGAATGACCTACTCCTATTTTTTATGTTTCTTCTGAATCATAACATAGAACATTACAGCACAGTACATGCCTTTCAGCCCTCAATGTTGCGCCGCCCTGTCATACTAATCTGAAGCCCATCCCACCTACACTATTCCATGTACGTCCATTTGCCAGTCCAATGACGATTTAAATGCACTTAAACTTGGCGAATCTACTGCTGTTGCAGGCAAAGCATTCCATAACCTTACTACTCTCTGAGTAAAGAATCAACCAAACAATTCTGTTTGTAGATTAGATTCCCAACAGTGTGGAAACAGGTCCTTTGGCCCAAGAAGTCCACATCGACCCTCTGCAGAGCAACCCACCCAGACCCATTCACCCCTGAATGATGCACCTAACACTCCGGGCAATTTAGCATGACCAATTCACCTAACCTGCACATCTTTGGATTGTGGGAGGAAACCCACACAGACACGGGGAAAATGTGCAAACTCCACACAGACAGTTCCCCGAGGCGGAAATTGAACCCAGGCCCCTGGCGCTGTGAGGCAGCAGTGCTAACCACTGAGCCACCAGACCGATTCTATGTTTCTGTGAGATGCCAGTATAAAAAAGTGTGTGGAGGAGCCTGGCAATAAAACAGTAGCTCCTGATTTCTGTATTTCATTACATATGTCCAATCTCTGGAAATTGGTGACTGATGTGGCATAATAATGAAAATGAAATTGTCACCCACCTCACCACAAAATTCAGGGCACTACATTTGGTTGCTTCCCAAAGCATGATTGTGTGGTCCATCCATCTGCTCAGTCAGATTAAAAACATAATGGCAGGAATGGCTGACCTCTTAAATGTTACTACTTCAATATGCTGCTGCTGTTATAAAATGAAGGGGGGAAATAGATTTGTAATCTCCTCATGATCTTAATTTCTCAAATGGAAGCACTCTCCATTCAACACACTTTATGCATCTCTGCAGGCTTTCATATAGGTTTACATCTAGAATTCAAGATGCATCATCTAATTAGTAATGCAGCCACAAGAAAATGCAAATGGACAGCAGAGAGACATGGCCTTTTATACAGGACAAACCAGTTTGTCAATTGTGAACAATGAGGCTTGACATCGCATTTGCACATCAAGTACATGAGTCATGAATCAATAAGGTGAAAGGACAGGTTTCTGTAGTGCGTCGAGAATGCTTGCGTGCAAACAATAAATGTAAGTAATTGTTAAATTTTGGACAATGGGAGGAAGCTCAACTGGTTTCATTCTTGCCTATCCAATAAAACACGGGAAGTCCGTGGCACAGGTGGAGGTACCTAGAACAAAGGACAAAAGGAGTACTAATGGTAGTAAAGGAGCAATTGTCATCATTTCCATGCCTTTTTATTTGCTCTGAACACTCTCATCATGCTGTCCGCTCGGTTCTCCTGTCAGCACCAGTGAAATCAGAATTTCCCAGCCCCCTTTAATTCTGAAGGAATGTCTTTGGACTTGAAGTATTAACAGTTGAAGAGTGTGGTCGAAAATCACAGCCGGTCAGGCAGCATCCAAGGAGCAGGAGAGTCAACATTTCGAGTATAAGCTCTTCATCAGGAAGAGCTTATGCTCCTTGGATGCTGCCTGACTGGCTGTGCTTTTCCAGCACCACATGCTTCGACTCTGATCTCCAGCATCTGCAGTCCTCACTTTCTCCTAGTTGTATCATTAACACTCTTTCTCTCCACAGATACTGCCAGAGCCACTGTGTTTCTCCAGTACTTGAGTTTTTCTTTCTTTCAGATTATTAGCATTTGCAGTATTGATCTTTTAATTATATGCCAAAATCTTCAGGGTGCTTTTCTCCTCCATGATTTAGAATGGTATTGCTTAGTTGATATTGTTTCTGCTCATGTTCCCTACCAAAGGTCACTTTCCATACCATTGCATGAAATAGGCATTCCGTGGGACGGAACTTGAGTATGAACGAAAACAATATTTTTGTGGAAGCATTCCATCTTATACTCATTAGGACAATTCACAAGGATTCCAAATTAAGGGGAAAACCTACATTTATAATTTATAAGAAGACAATGTCAACCAATTAGCAAATTCCTCTTGTATGACCTTCCTCTTGAAGTCCTCCTCGTAGTTCACAATATTGCCAAGTCTTTTCTTTTAACTCTTCCCATTTTCTTTCAGATCAGGGGAGTGGCTATTGGTTTACACATGGGCCCTAGTTCTGCATGTCTCTTTGTGGGGTAGCTGGAACATCCCCCAGCCACAACTGCTTCTCCAGCATATCAATGATATCATCGGTGCTGCCTCCGTCTCTCGTCCGGTATTGGAAAAGCTTATCAATTTTGCTTCCAATTTCCATCCCACTCTCAAGCAAGATGGGGGTGGTGGAGTAGGTAGCGTTCGGGCTCCTATGCCTGGGTGAGTCCTACTCATCTGCATTTTTCATTTTTCCATGCTTTCATTTTCTCCCCTCAAATTTCCCTGATAAAGAAAGCTCTTTGGCAGGAGGTGGCTTTGATGGGCTTCAGAGTGGCAGCAGCATTTTCAGAGGCAGTGTGGCTGCAGAGCCAGTCAGTCAGTCTGTGAAGCCTGGAGCGGGACTCACTTCCAGGTGGAGTTGACCCCTGATGGCGATATGATGTGAGTTGGGACACCCTCTCGGTGGCATGGCATGGGCTGAGAAGCCCGGAAATGGTCACACTCTCAGCAGCATGGTGTGGGCAGGGAAGCCCAGGGCAGGACACTCTCTCATCAGCATGGCATGGGCAGGGGAGTCTGGAGCAGGACACTCTCTCAACAGCATGGCATGGCTAGGGGCGTCTGGAGCAGGACACTCGGCATCATGGCGTGAGCAGGGAAGCCCAGGGCAGGACACTCTGTCGGCATCATGGCGTGGGCAGGGAAGGCCAGAGGAGAACAATCTTTCATGGGCATGGTGTAGGCTGGTGTAGCCTGGAGTGCAACACTCTCTTGGTGGCATGGCACGGGGTTGGTAAGTCTGGAGCAGGACAGCTACATACTGTAGCAGCAGAGAAGAAAAAATTGGACTCTCTTTAAGTTATTTTTAAAGATTTTATTCTGTTAATGGCATTTATGGACGAGTGATGGTATACACTTTTCACTATGTTATATTGAATGGACGTGACAATAAAGGATATTCATTCATTTGTTCATCTTCACCTGGCCCATCTCGGATTCCACTCTTTGTTTCTTCGACATCTCGATTTCCATTTCTGGGGATAGACCTGCCACTAATATCCACTATAAACCCACCAACTCCCACAGCTATCTGGATTATACATCCTCGCACCCTGCTTCCTGTAAAGACTTTTCCATACTCCCAGTTGCTCTGTCTTTGCTGCATATGTTCCAATGATTCCAGTTTCGACAAGGGAGCCTCCAAAATGTTCACTTTCTTCCTCAGCTGAAAATTCCCTCAGCCAGGTCTGACCCATCTCTTGCACTTCCACATTCACCCCGTCTCTTCCCCCTCGCAACAGCAAAAGGGTCTCCCTTGTCCTTACCTACCATCCCACCAGCATCCATACCCAGAGGACCCTTAGCTGCCACTTCTGCCACCTTCAGTGAGATACCACCACCAGACACATATTCCCCTCCTCTCCCTTTTCAGCCTTTCACATGGACCATTCCATCTGAGACATCCTGATCCACTCTTCCTTCACTCCCAACGCCACAGCCTCATGGCACCTTCTGCTGCAACTGTAGAAGGTGCACCACCTGTCCATTTAATTCCTCCCTCCTAAGTATCCATGGGCCCAAACACAGCTTCCAGGTGAAGCAGTGCTTTACCTGCACTTCACACAATCTAGTCTACTGCATTCACTGCTCACAATGTGGTCTCCTCTATATTGGAGAAACCAAGCCTAGACTGGGTGACTGCTTGCAGAACACCTATGTTCTGTCCATAAAAATGACTCTGAACTTCCAGTCACCTGCCACTTCAACACACCATCCTATTCCCTGGCCAACATTTCTGTCTCAGGTTTACTGCAGTGTTCCAGTGAAGCTCAGTGTAAGCTGGAAAAGCTACACTTCATTTTCTGCTTAGGGACTCTGGTGCCTTCCTGAGACAATATCAAGTTCAATAACTTTAGGCTTGAGCTCTCCCATGTCCTTTGCCAACCCCACAAACCAGGCTTTATTATCACATAATCCACGATTACACATTACCCATTATGTGGAGGTGCTGGTGTTGGACTGGGGCGGACAAAGTTAAAAATCGTACAATGCCAGGTTATAGTCCTACAAGTTTATTTGAAAGTACAAGCTTTCAGAACACTGTTTCTTCATCTAGTGAGGCAGGATCATAGGACACAGAATTTATAGTAAAAGATCAAAGTGTCATACAACTGATACAATGTATTGAACAAACCTAGATTGCTGTTAAGTCTTTAATCGCTTAGAATGGAGATGCAGGTTGATTTTGCAGTTTTGATTGATTAATATGTAAATTCCAGAATTTATTTTCAAGTCATAGCCCCGAGATACATTAAGGTTTTATCAATACATTTTTAAAAAGTGACATCTTAGCTCAGACAATGCATTAAAGGTGTGAAGTTAGAATCTGTCTGTGTTCCAATCTTGAGTCAGATTGGTTCTATTTCCAAAGCAGGAACTTATAAAACCATGTGAGTGGCAGGTACTCATGTGACTAGGCCAACATTGTCTACCTCATACACTGCAGGCAAGGATGCCCTGAGGCATTATATGTGCAAAATCAAGCAGACACTCAACAAAGGATGAAACAATCCTGCACAACAGTCGCCACACAGGATGTGCCCTCCCAGTTGGCGAACACTTCAGCAGTCAAAGACATTCGGCCTCAGATCTTTGGGTGACCGCCCTCCAAGGCGGACTTTGGGACACACAACAATGCAGAATGGCCAGGCAGAGGCTGATAGCCAAGTTTGGTACCCATAAGGGTGGCATCAACTGGGATTTTGGGTCATGTAACACTACACATGACCCCATCACACTATAGACTCACACACACACACTCACACACAAGTACACATACACCCACATAGACTCTCACACATAATCACAATCACGCAGACCTTCTCTCATATACATGCTCTCTTTTGCACACAAACACACACACTCACACTTTCCCTCTCTCTCTCTCTCACACACACACACACATGCACACACACAAGTCTATGGGGTAAATATGCATTTGCAGATTAGTGTTTGCAAATACATTGTATTTTGTTCAGAAACACACAATCCATAGGCAGGCAGTCAATGTGACATTTTGTAAATTCCTACTTTGGAAATAGAACCAGTCTGAGTTGGCATATAGACAGACTCAAACCTCACATCTTTAATGTATTGTCTGAGCTGAAATATCATTTTCTATATATGCTGATAAAACCTTAAGTTATCTTGGGGCTGTGACTTGAAAGAAATTCTAGGATTGACATATTAATCAATCAAAACTTGCATCCCCATTCCATGTAATTAAAGACTTAACAGAATCTAGGTTTATTCAATGCATCGCATCAGTTGTATCACATTTTGATCTTTTACTAGAAATTATGTGTCCTATGATCCTGCCACCACTCGCTACCTGATGAAGGAGCAGTTCTCTGAAAGCTTGTACTTCCAAATAAACCTACTGAGCTATAACCTAGTGTTGTATGATTTTTAACTTTGTACACTCCCCATTGTGAGTTACTAATTGTCCCCATTAATAGCTATTCACCCTCCTAGCCAGATCGTTACCTACTCCTTTGTCTGTCCAACTGCTCTTCTCTCTATGCCCACTTAGCATTTGCTCCCCTCAACCTATCTTCCGCATATAAATTTACATTTTCCTAGTTACCATCAGTTCTGAGGAAGGGTCACTTGACCCAAAACATTAACTCTGATTTTCCTCGACAGACCTACTGACCTTTTCCAGCAATTTCTATTTTGTCTACTACCAAGTCTTGTGTCACCTGCAAAGTTAGAAATTGTGTCCTGAGACCCCAAATTGATGTCATTAAATGTAGAACAAGAGGCATGTAGTCCTACCAGCCATGGGGAAACCCTTCTGTATTTTCCTTCAGTCCAAAAAGCTTTATGATTACATGGAGAAGTCCGAACAACAACTCCACCATTTCTCTCTGTTTCTTGTCACTGTTAACTTCTTATCCATACTACCACTGTCTGCTGTGAGGCACTTTTATAAATATTTCTGGAAGTTCATACACACCATATCAGCCACATTACTCTTAACAATCCTCTCTGTTAAAACTTAATCTAGTTAATGTAACACAACTTGCCTTGAACAAATCCATACTGCCTTTCTTTAATTAATCCTCATTTGACCAATTAACTTTTAGTTCTGTCCCAGATTATCAGTGTGAGTTTTGCCCGAAATTGGCTTGGTGTCAATTTTGGTGAATTTCATGGAATGTTACTCCACATAATTCCAAGCAAGATTACTCAGGCTATTTTCCAAAGCTTGCATCATTAACTATGCACGACACATCTTTGGCACTCCACTTGTCCTATCCTTTCTTTTGCCACAAGCAGAAGTAGGAGAAAATGAGGACTGCAAATGCTGGAGATCAGCGTCGAGAGTGTGGTGCTGGAAAAGCACAGCAGGTCAGGCAGAATCCGAGGAGCATGAAGTATTCTTGATGAAGGGCTTCTGCCTGAAATGTCGATTCTCCTGCTCCTCGGATGCTGCTTGACTGCTGTTCTTTTCCAGCACCACACTCCCTACAAGCAGAAATCTTGCCACTGATGGGATCTCCAAGATCACTGATGCCACCATCATTTTTAAAGCCCTGCAGTTCACCCAGTCAAGCTCTATCAGTCAGAAGCTGCCCTTCACAATGCACATGGTTGGAGTGGAACTACAAACAAATGTTTCTCAGGGCATACAGATGGCACTGCTGACACGTCATTGCAAATATAAGTGTGCATTCTTTAATGTTTTGCTATTTAAGAACTGAGCTACACAAGATATACATTCAGAGCATCATCCCATCCTAGAACCCTGTTAAATGAATGCTACTCTTTTTGCAATGTACAGCTTAGCCTAACACTTTCTGATTGTTCAATATGGGACCAGCATATGTAGGAAAGCCTCCCAACGGTCAAAAATACTCACTTTTATTTAGCCACAGCCAAAGGAAATGTTGAACAAAATGCAAAGAAAAGCCACATTTGCCTCTGGGAACAGACAGCAACTGTTTGTTTTTAAATCAATAATAAGCTTACAGCCAATGAGTGATCACCAGCTGGAAACAGGCATCAATAAAACCTTGTCAGGCTTGTTGGACGTGATGTTGTAAGTTGTCTGTTATGCCAAAGGTGATGCTCAATGTCCTCATCTTCCCTCTCAGAAGGCAGTTGTCATTCTCCCAGCTCCTCAGATACCATCACATCTTCCCAGTGCCTGTCTAAGGTGTGTGGAACATATCATGCTAGGTGTCTTTGGCACATTCTGTCCGGATTGGACTGCAAGGACAGCCATCCCTCCCACAAACCAAACGAAGCTATGGAACTATGCCTGCAGCACACTTATTGTCTGTGCCACAATGGCCTTGGTCAGTGGGCAGCACTGTATCCAGTCTTGACCTCAGCCAAGGGATTGATGGCCGTAGCTGGAGAGATTGTCCTTATCTTCTGGAAACATCTTTGTAAGACACCCAGTCCCTGAATTATACTTGGAATATTAGAGTTCTCTAGAATATATGAATCATAGCAGCTCCCAGGGTACCTGGCTCAGATCTCTAAGAAATGGTACCAATGATCACAGACATATATTAATGTAATGGAACCTTTTTGATTGATGAAGTCACTTGCGTTATGATACTCATGCTTTCAATGAAATGTGTGTCCAGCCTATAGTACCTTGTACTTGTGGGAAGCCAGCTCTGTTGGCAAAGTTTGCAGTCTA
Organism: Chiloscyllium punctatum; assembly: GCF_047496795.1. Classification (NCBI taxonomy): domain Eukaryota; kingdom Metazoa; phylum Chordata; class Chondrichthyes; order Orectolobiformes; family Hemiscylliidae; genus Chiloscyllium; species Chiloscyllium punctatum. The sequence goes on along the minus strand of NC_092750.1, from coordinate 41,549,422 downwards.
AGAAAATGAGATATTGTGCTGTTGTCTGGTACAAATTCCATCAGTAACAGGCTTGGAGTTGAAGATCATGACATCCCACACAGATCCCCTGTGACTGTTTGAAAGCAGCCAATTGAATAAGTTTAGTGCCAATTTGATGGCCACAGAAATAAAATGACCACCCACTCCTTCATGTTACAGTTCCTGCTCCTGCAGTTAGCACAGTTCCATGACAGTGTCTAAGGATATTATTAATGTGCAACCACACAGGTGCATTGCTCATCTGGTGGAAATGGTATCAAGGACAATAGACTCTGAGCTTCCTGTACCTCCTCCACATCTTGAGGGGAACCCCAGCTGTGATGTCTTCATGTGAAGGTTGCACAATTTCTGCAGGAATGGTGCTCCTGGGTTTGTTGGAGCATCTGTTTCTTTTCAATTTCTCTGTGTCTTCATTGCATCACAAGGACAATTTTTTCTGCTGTGGTTGGTTCTTTTGGAGACAGTTATAAAAGAATATAATATATAAGAAATAGAACAGGTCATTAATAACGTGAGCACTCAGCAGTCGCATCACTCACAAATGATGGTTTAGTACAATTCTTAAAGCAATGGGACAAGGAGGACTCTAACAAACAGGGCTATGCAATGCCATTACATGGAATGTTGACATGGGGACCTAATTCAGATGAATGCAGCACAAGCCATGTTACACAAATACAGTAAAAGATTGTAAGTACTATATGATTACTGTCATCTTGTCCACATCAGTCACATGTTATTCAAGAGAGTCAATAGCTCAGAGATCAATATGTTTCTCACAAGAAGAGCATTGGATAGTTATCTGGATACAAATTGTGTGTAAGGGTGTAGGGAAAAGCAGGAGATTGGCATGAGCTAATAATATTAGTTTGAAGAGCTAGTACAGGTGCAATGGGTCAAATGACCTCCCCTTCTACACTGTGACAATTTTGTAGTGAATACCTACAGTTCAAAGTGAGATGAGTTCAATTTCATCCCGTTGTGTAGTTTATAAGATCTTGGATTGTCTTTGTGCTTAATGGCAAATATTCTGCCCATAGGTTCTAAAAGCAGAATAGAACCTGCTTTTAGGTTCAAAATTAAAATTAAACCAACTACAAAATTAAACCAACTATGACCTTCTTTAAACATTGTGTAATATTTTCAATGTTTCAGATTTGTGGCAACACTCTATTTTAAGGAGGGTTGGAAGATGGTTGCAGTTTTCTGCAACTTCCATTCTTACTTCCCCCAGTATTCCTGGATGCATCCCATCCACTCCTGTTGTACATTAACTTTAAATAGATAACTTTTCTAATATCTCCTCTTCACCCACTCTGTCTCACATATCTACCACACTTTTTACTATATATTTGCCAACACCTTCTCCTCATTTAATACTTTAGCCATGCCTTTGGATTCCATACAAAAAGCATCTGTTTGGAAAATAATGACGGAATTTACAATAATTCCAAACAAAAAGCAAATTCTTTGCAAGCTCCATTGAGTAGCTTTTAAAATTGGGTTACCAAATCACAGAGCTTTACAAGTGTCTCGATATATTAGAAATAAAGAAATGAGTACTATTTTGAGCCTTGGGCAGGCAGCAATTCAGCAAATTAATGAAACTTGTTGTTTGGAGCCAGAAAAATTCTGTTCCTGCTGTGATGCCAAGCCAGTTTTCAGGTAGACCTTGAGAAGAAGAATGAAGCAAACTAAAACAGTTAAAGCCCCGATTTACTGCAGCCTGCATTCTGGCTTGGAATCAGGAGGATTACTCATATACCTTGCAGTCCACAACAATTCAACATGCAAAAACCAAGTGGCTTTCAAAATGTCTATTATGGCAATCCCTTTATGCAGTACTCCATAGACCATTGAATGCAAAGATACAGTGTGGAGCATGTGTGATTCATATCCTGTAAAATGGCAACCAGGATCTTAACTTCTTGTTAAAAATGATAGTACCTGAAGCATCAACGTTAATGAGGAAGTACGGATGTATGCATTCTGAATGCATTACCACAATACTAATGCTAATTTTGAAATTAATCCCTATGCACTGAATAACAGACCACAATTGTTCGATAACATGTTAATCATCATGGCATATATATGACCTTGAATCCCACACTTGCCAACTTCTTAGCTAACTGCTTTTAAAGGGAGCTCAGTGCATTAACTCTAATTCTCACAAAGTCCATTTCATCCATTAATCACTGTGAAAATAATTCCGCTAATTTCAAGCTAGTGGAAATATTTCTGCCAATGTGTAAGGCTGTGTAAGGACTGAGAAAATGAATGTATCATAGGCCTAAGTTCCTCATTCAATTTCTTGATTGGCTTGATGTGTGCTGTTTCTTTGGACTTTTGAGGGAGAAATGTGCTTACTGAAGTAACATGGGAGTCCTTCTGGTTATTTTCATTAGAACCTATGTAATTTCTTATGCAAATGGAAATGGAGTTTATAATTTACAAACCACTTATAGTCAAAGATATCAGAATTAATTCTCTTGAATTAAAGAGTCCTGTAAGTTAATGTGTGGTGAGGTTCTTAATAGTTGACTGTGTCCAGATGTCTCAGGAGCTCAGACACAGCTGAATTACCAGTGAAGGCATAGTCACCTGGGGGAATTGGTTCACTTTGCAGATTTCTTTTGTCTTAAACTTTTGGGAGACATTGAAATCAGAGCAGTAGGTCTTTAACTAAGCCTGGAGCTGCTTACATTTCTGGTGTTACAAGCACACTGACAAACAAAAGTCAAAGCTATGTAATTAAAGGATGATTCAGAAAGTCTGACAGTGCCAGTCATGTGACTGGAACATTGATTGAGACATTGAGCTAACAAGGTGAATTAATATCTTCTCATTAGAAACCATTATGTGTTGTAGCGTAAGTGTGTGGGATCACCAAGTCAGCAATAATGGATTTGGATGGTCACTTTTGTTCAGATATGGCCAAGGTCATCATCCCATCTATTAATCCTTTGTGTTGTCTTGAATGGAATGTTTATATAATGCAAGGAGTGAATTCATTACCTCTATGAGGTAATGAATTCTGGTTTGTCATGGCAATTGCTTACATTTTCTGGATGTAGTCTCTGCTTGAAAGGAATCATTTTAAAATCTAGCAATAGTCATTTTTTAAAAATTAAACATGATAATATATTATTTTAAGAAACAAAGTTCTTCTTACTCTCTGAGCATTGCATTCTTCCAAATACCAGAGAGAAAATAGCGTTTTTTACATGTTCCAATAATTAGAATGGAAGAGGTAAAGAGGTATTCATTCTTATATTCACACGTAGTGTTATCATACAGACAGTCATTCAATGCAATCTAATGTTGGCTTTCCTAATAAGGATTTGTATTGATGTCAAGATCCTATAGAGCTAAGTGGGTCCTACTGGTCCTTGGTAAATTTTATTGAAGGGCTGAGACTGAAATAGTTTGCAAACCATAGCCTCAAAGAATTTTGTGTTTAATTTAGAATGAGTGACCATTGAACTATGCAAGAGGTACTTGTAAAGGGGTTGAAACTTTAGAAGGGTTAATTTGCCCTTTCCTGAGGCCTTGGAGTTGTTCAAGACCATTTCTGTTGGAGCATTACTGCCCTCAGGTGGCTGTCCAACCACTGCTCTAAGTGAAAGGTCTCTCTCACTACCATTTTGTCTATGTGGGGGTAGGTTTTGGTTAACCTGACTGAGCCCTGATTTGGGAATTTTTGAGTCCCAAGTCAATTCTGGAGAGAAGGTCTCTGTTAGTCACATTTTGGCTGTGGGGAGGCGGTGCCTTTGTGGTTAGTAATCCAGAGCCATTCAGGGATATAGGTTTGGATCTCACTGTGGCAGCTGGCTGTATTTGAACTTGATAAGAATTAAAAGCTGACCTATTGGTGACCATGTAATCACTGTCAATTGTTGTAATGAAAATAACCCATCTGGTTAGACAGGATAGATCGAGTGAACCCTGAGAAGAGTATAAAGAAAGTAGGAGTATACTTAAGAGGGAAATCAGGAGGGCAAAACGGGGACAGGAGATAGCTTTGGCAAATAGAATTAAGGAGCATTCAAAGGGCTTTTAGAAATATATTAAGGACAAAAGGGTAACTAGGGAGAGAATAGGGCCCCTTAAAGATCAGCAAGGCAGCCTTTGTGTGGAGCCACAGAAAATGGGGAAGATACTAAATGAATATTTTGCATCAGTATTTACTGTGGAAAAGGATATGGAAAATATAGACTGTAGGGAAATAGATGGTGACATCTTGCAAAATGTTCAGATTACAGAGGAGGAAGTGCTGGATGTCTTGAAATGGTTAAAGGTGGATAAATCCCCAGGACCTGATCAGGTGTACCCGAGGACTCTATGGGAAGTGAGAGAAGTGATTGCTGGGTATCTTGCTGAGATATTTTTATCATCGATAATCACAGGTGAGGTGCTGGAAGACTGGAGGTTGGCAAACGTGGTACCACTGTTTAAGAAGGGTGGTAAGGACAAGCCAGGGAACTATAGACCGCTGAGCCTGACCTTGGTGGTGGGCAAGTTGTTGGAGGGAATCCTGAGGGACAGGATCTACGTGTATTTGGAAAGGCAAGGATTGATTTGTGATAGTCAACATGGCTTTGTGCGTGGGAAATCATGTCTCACAAACTTGATTGAGTTTTTTGAAGAAGTAACAAAGAAGATTGATGAGGGCAGAGCAGTAGATGTGATCTATATCGACTTCCGTAAGGTGTTCGACAAGGTTCCCCATGGGAGACTGATTAGTAAGGTTAGATCTCATGGAATACAGGGAGAACTAGCCATTTGGATACAGAACTGGCTCAAAGGTAGAAGTCAGAGGGTGGTGGTGGAAGGTTGTTTTTCAGACTGGAGGCCTGTGACCAGTGGAGTGCCACAAGGATCGGTGCTGGGTCCTCTACTTTTTGTCATTTACATAAATGATTTGGATGCGAGCATAAGAGGTACAGTTAGTAAGTTTGCAGATGACACCAAAATTGGAGGTGTAGTGGACAGCGAAGAGGGTTACCTTAGATTACAACAGGATCTGGACCAGATGGGCCAATGGGCTGAGAAGTGGCAGATGGAGTTTAATTCAGATAAATGCGAGGTGCTGCATTTTGGGAGAACAAATCTTAGCAGGACTTATACACTTAATGGTAAGGTCCGAGGGAGTGTTGGAGTGCAGGTTCATAGCTCCTTGAAAGTGGAGTCACAGGTAGATAGGATAGTGAAGAAGGCGTTTGGTATGCTTTCCTTTATTTGTCAAAGTATTGAGTACAGGAGTTGGGAGGTCATATTGTGACTGTACAGGACATTGGTTAGGCCACTGTTGGAATATTGCATGCAATTCTGGTCTCCTTCCTATCGGAAAGATGTTGTGAAACTTGAAAAGGTTCAGAAAAGACTTACAAGGATGTTGCCAGGGTTGGAGGATTTGAGCTACAGGGAGAGGCAGAACATGCTGGGGCTGATTTCCCTGGACCGTCAGAGACTGAGGGGTGACCTTATAGAGGTTTACAAATTTATGAGGGGCATGGATAGGGTAAATAAACAAAGTGTTTTCCCTGGGGTCGGGGTGTCCAGAACTAGAAGGCATAGGTTTAGGGTGAGAGGGGAAAGATATAAAAGAGACATAAGGGGCAACTTTTTCACACAGAGGGTGGTACGTGTATGGAATGAGCTGCCAGAGGATGTGGTGGAGGCTGGTACAATTGCAACATTTAAGAGGCATTTGGATGGGTATATGAGTAGGAAGGGTTTGTAGGGATATGGGCCGGGTGCTGGCAGTGGGACTAGATTGGGTTGGGATGTCTGGTCGGCGTGGACGGGTTGAACCGAAGGGTCTGTTTCCATGCTGTACATCTCTATGACTCTATGGTTCACTCTTGCCTTTTAAAAAAAGGAAATCTGTCATCCTTACCTGGCCTTGCCAACATATGACCTCACACTTACAGCAACATGGTTCACTCTTAACTGCCATCTGAACTGGCCCTAGCAAGCAAGCAAGAAGGAACAAAGAGGATCGATGAGGGCAGAGCGGTAGATGTGATCTATATGGACTTTAGTAAGATATTCGACAAGGTTCCTTATGGGAGACTGGTGAGCAAGGTTAGATCTCATGGAATACAGAGAGAACTAGCCATCTGGATGCATAACTGGCTGGAAGGTAGAAGACAGAGGGTGGTGGTGGAGGTTGCTTTTCAGACTGGAGGCCTGTGACCAGTGGTATGCCACAAGGATTGGTGCTGGGTCCACTACGTTTTGTCAATTATATAAATGATTTGGATCTGAACACAGGAGATATGGTTAGTAAGTTTGCAGATGACACCAAAATTGAAGGTGAAGTGGACAACGAAGAAGGTTACCTCAGATTAAAACAGGATCTGGATCAAGACTGATTAGGGATAGTCAACATGCCTTTGTGCGTGGGAAACCATGTCTCACAAACTTGATTGAGTTTTTTGAAGAAGTAACAAAGATGATTGATGAGGGCAGAGATGTGACATATATGGACTTCAGTAAGGTGTTCTACAAGGTTCCCCATGGGAGACTGGTTAGCAAGGTTAGATTTCATGGAATACAGGGAGAATTAGCCATTTGGTTCAAAGGTAGAAGACAGAGGGTGGTGATGGAGGGTTGTTTTTCAGACTGGAGGCCTGTGACGAGTGGAGTGCCACAAAGATCAGTGCTGAGTCCATTACTTTTCATCATTTATACAAATGATTTGGATGTGAGCATAAGAGGTATAGTTAGTCGTTGACCAAAATTTTAGGTGTAGTGGACAGGAAGAAGGTTACCTCAGATTACAACAGGATCTTGAACAGATAGGCCAGTGGGCGGAGACGTGGCAGATGGAGTTTAATTTAGATAAATGTGAGGTGCTGCATTTTGGGAAAGCAAATCTTAGCAGGACTCATACACTTAATGGTAAGGTCCGAGGGAGTGTTGCTGAACAAAGAGACCTTGGAGAGCAGGTTCATAGTGCCTTGAAAGTGGAGTCGCAGGTAGACAGGATAGTGAAGAAGGTGTTTGGTATGCTTTCCTTTATTGGTCAGAGTATTGATTACAGGAGTTGGGAGGTCATGTTGTGGTTGTACAGGACATTGATTAGTCTACTGTTGGAATATTGCATGCAATTCTGGTCTCCTTCCTATTGGAAGGCTGTTGTGAAATTTGAAAGGATTCAGAAAAGATTTACAAGGTTCTTGCCAGAGTTGAAGGATTTGAGCAATGGGGAGAGGCTGAAAAGTAATAGAGGGGTGAAGTAATAGAGGTTTATAAAATCATGAGGGACATGAATACGATAAACAGACAAGATCTTTTCCCTGGGGTGGAGGAGCCCAGAACTAGAAGGCATAGTTTTAGGGTGAGAGGAAAAAGATGTAAAAGGGACCTAAGGGGAAACATTTTCACACAGAGGGTGGTGTGTTTATGGAATGAGCTGCTAGAGGAAGTGGTGGAGGCTGGTACAATTACAACATTTAAAAGGTATCTGGATGGGTATATGATATTATGGACTAAGCCAGATCACTCAAAACATTCTTAAGCAGGCAGCCCCAGACTATAACTTTGCAATTTGTTTCAGTAAGTGTACAGTGAAAATTATCCGAAGTAAGTTAGCTAGGTTGTCCCGTAGATTTTAAAGCAGACAAAAATTTAGTCATACAATTACAAATTGAAACACAAAGAACAGAATAAAGAATCCCTACAGAACTCAACCTATCCAAACTAGACTTAATTATGCTGTTCTGAATATACCTAACAGTCCCAATAAGCAAACCCCCTTTTAAAACCAGTATAAATGGAACACATTCTTACACGTTGAAGTTGAAGGGCAGAAAGGAGAGAGAGTTTCCAGATAGTTCCCTATTGAACTTCAGTGTTCTAGCGAAGAGGATAAATAGGGTGGTCAGTAGGACTTTAAACTTCTGAGTTGGGGGGAAGGGAAAGTGAAAGCGACAGGGAGTATGGAGGTAAATGGAAAGATAAGCAGCAGGATAGCATGTTTCCTGGCGGATTTAAAATTGAGGCAGACTGAGAATGCAGAAAAAAGCAAGGATAACTTAGGACATATGACTTCCAACATCTCTAATGATAAGGAAGTTAGCATTAAGGCACTTTACCTGAATGCTCGTAGCATTCATAACAAAGCCGATGAACTAATGGCACAGATAATAGTGAATGATTATGATGTAGTAGGCATCACAGAGACTTGGTTACAGGGGGGTCAGGACTGGTAGTTAAACCTCCATGGTTTTTCAACTTATCGAAAAGACAGAGAGGTGGGCAGAGGGGGTGGGGTTGCCTTGTTAGTTAAGAACAAAATTAAATCTATGGTATTGAATGACATAGCGTCGGATGATGTGGAGTCTGTGTGGGTGGAATTGAGGAACCACAAAGGTAAAAAAACCATAATTGGAGTTGTGTACAGACCTCCTAACAGTGGTCAGGACCAGGGACGCAACATGTACCGGGAAATAGAGAAGGCATGTCAGAAAGGCAAGGTTACATTGATCATGGGAGACTTCAATATGCAGGTGGACTGGGTAAATAATGTTGCTAGTGGATCTAAAGAAAGGGAATTCATGGAATGCATACAGGATGGCTTTTTGGAACAGCTTGTCATGGAGCCCACAAGAGAGCAGGCTATTCTGGACCTAGTGCTTTGCAATGAACCAGACTCTATAAAAGATCTTAAAGTAAGGGAACCCTTAGGAAGTAGTGACCATAATATGGTAGAGTTCAGTCTGGAGTTTGAAAGGGAGAAGGCAAAATCTGATGTAATGGTGTTACAGTTGAATAAAGGTAATTATGAAGGCATGAGAGAGGAACTGACTAAAATAGACTGGAAGCAGAGGCTAACCGGGAAGACACTAGAGCAAAAATGGCAGGAGTTTGTAGGTATAATTGAGGACACTGTACAGAGGTTCATTCCCAAGAAAAGAAAGATTAACCGGGGAGGGATTAGACAACCTTGGCTGACAAAGGAAGTCAGGAAATGTATTAAAGAAAAAGAGAGATCCTATAAAGTGGCTAAGAACAGCGGGAAATCAGAAGATTGGGAAGGATACAAAAGCCAACAGAGGATAACAAAGAGTGTAATAAGAAATGAGAGGATCAAATATGAAGGTAGGCTAGCCAGTAATATTAGAAATAATAGTAAAAGTTTCTTTCAGTACATAAGAAACAAACGACAGGCAAAAGTAGACATTGGGCCACTTCAAACTGATGCAGGGAGCCTAGTGATGGGAGATAAGGAAATAGCAGGAGAACTTAACAAGTACTTTGCATCAGTTTTCACAGTGGAAGACAGGAGTAATATCCCAAAAATTAAAGGGTGTCACGGGGCTGAGTTGAGTATGGTTGCCATTACGAAAGAGATAGTGCTAGAAAAGTTAAAAAGTCTTAAAATTGATAAATCTCCTGGCCCCGATGGGATACACCCTAGAGTTCTGAGAGAGGTTGCTGAGGAAATAGCAGAGGCATTGGTTGAGATCTTTCAAGAGTCACTGGAGTCAGGAAAGGTCCCGGATGATTGGAAGATGGCTGTAGTAACCCCCTTGTTCAAGAAAGGATCAAGGCAAAAGATGGAAAATTATAGGCCAATCAGCTTAACCTCGGTTGTTGGTAAAATTCTAGAATCCATCATTAAGGATGAGGTTTCTAAATTCTTGGAAGAGCAGAGTCTGATTAGAACAAGTCAACATGGATTTAGTAAAGGGAGGTCATGCCTGACAAACCTGTTGGAATTTTTTGAAGAGGTAACAAGTAGGTTAGACCAGGGAAACCCAGTGGATGTGGTCTATCTGGACTTTCAAAAGGCCTTTGATAAGGTGCCACACGGGAGGCTGCTGAGCAAGGTGAGGGCCCATGGTGTTCGAGGTGAGCTGCTGGGATGGATTGAGGATTGGCTATCTAACAGAAGGCAGAGAGTTGGGATAAAAGGTTCTTTTTCAGAATGGCAGCCGGTGACGAGCAGTGTCCCGCAGGGTTCGGTGCTGGGGCCACAGCTGTTCGCATTATATATTAATGATTTGGATGAGGGAACTGGGGGCATTCTAGCGAAGTTTGCCGATGATACGAAGTTAGGTGGACAGGCAGGTAGTACTGAGGAAGTGGGGAGGCTACAGAAGGATCTAGACAGGTTGGGAGAGTGGTCCAGGAAATGGCTGATGGGATTTAACGTGAGCAAGTGCGAGGTCTTGCACTTTGGCAAAAAGAATAAAAGCATGGACTACTTTCTAAATGGTGAGAAAATTAATAAAGCCAAAGCACAAAGGGATCTGGGAGTGCTAGTCGAGGATTCTCTAAAGGTAAACATGCAGGTTGAGTCTGTGATTAAGAAAGCGAATGCAATGTTGTCTCTTATCTCAAGAGGGTTGGAATATAAAAGCAGAGATGTACTACTAAGACTTTATAAAGCTCTGGTTAGGCCCCATTTGGAGTACTGTGTCCAGTTTTAGTCCCCACACCTCAGGAAGGACATACTGGCACTGGAACGTGTCCAGCGGAGATTCACACGGATGATCCCTGGAATGACAGGTCTAGCATATGAGGAACGGCTGAGGATACTGGGATTGTATTCGTTGGAGTTTAGAAGATTAAGGGGAGATCTAATAGAGATGTACAAAATAATACATGGCTTTGAAAAGGTGGATGCTAGAAAATTGTTTCTGTTAGGCGAGGAGACTAGGACCCGTGGACACAGCCTTAGAATTAGAGGGGGTCATTTCAGAACAGAAATGCGGAGACATTTCTTCAGCCAGAGAGTGGTGGGCCTGTGGAATTCATTGCCACGGAGTGCAGTGGAAGCCGGGACGCTAAATGTCTTCAAGGCCGAGATTGATAGGTTCTTGTTGTCTAGAGGGATTAAGGGCTACGGGGAGAATGCGGGCAAGTGGAGCTGAAATGCGCATCAGCCATGATTGAATGGCGGAGTGGACTCAATGGGCCGAATGGCCTTACTTCCACTCCTATGTCTTATGGTCTTATGGTCTTATAGTTCAAGACTGAACTAAAACTGCTCAGCTCGGCTCAGCTTGAGAGCTGGCTGCTCCCCTTTCATTATACAGGTCACTTCTCAAACATGACCACTTCGGCCTGAGGTCTCATCTGTTTACATATAACCAAAAGGCCTCTCAAAATCCTTTTCACCTCCATCCCAAACCAGACTGGTTAGAGTCCGGCCTGGTTTATTGCCCCTCTGAAAAGAATCAAGGACAGAGTCTCTTTGAGTCAAGGAACAGCTTTTAGAAAAAAAGGGACTAGCTTTGTGACACTTCCCCCCTTAAATAAAGGAACTGTCAACACCAAGACTTTTAACCCTTCAAAACCCAGTTAGTAGTCTAAACACACATATACACTAAACATGCAAACATGCACAACGATATGCAAATTCAGGCAACGGTACACCTACAACCGAATGCCTCCATATCTCATTCAAGTTTTGATGATGCATCGGCAATCATGTTTTCGCGACCTGCCAAATGCACAGTTGTCAAATTGAGTGGCTGCAACAATAAGCTCCATCGAAACAGTCTGGAATTTTTGACCTTAAATGTTTCCATAAATGTCAATGGGCTGTGATCAGTGTATACATTGTCTCAGATGCATTGCTGGTAATACAAACACTGAAATATTGCAATGCCAACTCCAAGCTTAAAGTCACTTTCTCCACTGTTGAATATTTCTGTTGATGCAATTCAGATTCCTGGAAACATACCTGATGGGTCTTTCTATCCCTTTGTCATCCTCCTGCAGGAGCATCGCACTAACATCCCCTCACTGGCATCAGTAGCCACCCTGAAAGGCTTTGTGTAATCCTGTGTGGCTAATACTGGGGCAGTGGTCAACACAGTTTTTAGACTGTCAATCTGCTGTCCACTGAAAATTTTTGCCCTTTTTTAACAATTCATTGTGTGGAGCAGCCACACTGCTGAAGTTCAGCACAAACTTTCAGTAAAATCCACTCCATCCCAGGAATCATAGTACTGCTTTTTTTCATCAACGGTGTGTGAAAATTCCCCAATTACTTTCGTTTTTGCATCCCATGGATACATTTGTCTATGTCCAATAACATAGTCCAGGAAGGTGACTTGGACTTTGGCAAATACACTTTTAGTGAGAGTTACCACCAAGCCTGCCTTCTGAAGTCAATCGAACAAATCTAATAAGTGCTGTAAATGCTTCTTCCATAAGTGACTAAAACTCACCAGGTTATCAAAGTACACCACACAGTTGGGTAATCTGGCAATTACCTTATTAGTCAGTTTCTGAAATATGGCTGGAGTGTTTTTCATACCAAATGGCATGACTTTGAACTGATATTTGGCGTTACGAAAGCCGAAATTACCTTTGCTCTCTCTGACAGAGATACTTGCCAGGAGCCTCTGAGCAAGTCCAACTTAGAAATGTAAGTTGCTTGTCCCAATCGTGGAGTTGGATATGCATCAGTCTTTGTAACGGTGTTGACTTGGCAGTAATCCATACATAACTGTTGGGTACCATCTGGCTTTGGCACCATGACTACAGGTGCGCTCCAGTCACTGTAACTCACCTCGATTATGCCATCTTGGAGCATGTGCTTTATCTCCTTCTGAACCTGTGCCAATTTTAGAGGGTTACGCCTGTAAGGATGTTGCTTAATAAGAACAGCATCTCCTATCTCTACATCATGCACAATTAGGTTAGTACTTCCCGGTTTATTTCCGCATATCTATTATAAGGGATAGGATTTATGCACATCTGGATAAGAATGATGTGATCAAGGATAGTCAGCATGGTTTTGTGAAGGGCAGGTCGTGCCTCACAAACCTTATTGAATTCTTTGAGAAGGTGACGAAGGAGGTAGATGAGGGGAAAGCGGTAGATGTAGTATATATGGATTTTAGTAAGGCGTTTGATAAGGTCCCCCATGGTAGGCTACTGCAGAAAATACAGAGATATGGCATTGAGGGTGAGTTGGAGGTTTGGATTAGGAATTGGCTCTCTGGAAGAAGACAGAGGGTAGTAGTTGATGGCAAAGGTTCATCTTGGAGTGCCGTCACTAGTGGTGTTCCGCAAGGATCTGTTTTGGGACCATTGCTGTTTGTCATTTTTATAAATGACCTGGAGGAAGGGTTAGAAGGTTGGGTGAGCAAGTTTGCGGATGATACGAAAGTCGGAGGAGTTGTAGACAGTGAGGAAGGATATGGCAGGTTACAGCGGGATATAGAGAAGCTGCAGAGCTGGGCAGAAAGGTGGCAAATGGAGTTCAATGTAGCTAAGTGTGAAGTGATTCACTTTGGTAAGAGTAATAAAAAGATGGATTACTGGGCTAATGGTAGACTACTTGGTAGTGTGGAAGAGCAGAGGGATCTTGGTGTCCATGTACACAGATCTCTGAAAGTTGCCACCCAGGTAAATAGTGCAGTGAAGAAGGCATATGGCGTACTGGCTTTTATTGGTAGAGGAATTGAGTTCCGGAGTCCTGAGGTCATGCTGCAGTTGTATAAGACTCTGGTGCGGCCGCATCTGGAATATTGTGTGCAGTTTTGGTCGCCATACTATAGGAAGGATGTGGAGGCACTGGAACGGGTGCAGAGGAAGTTTACCAGGATGTTGCCTGGTATGGTAGGAAGATCCTATGAGGAAAGGCTGAGGCACTTGGGGTTGTTTTCTTTGGAGAAAAGAAGGTTTAGGGGTGATTTGATAGAGGTGTACAAGATGATTAGGGGGTTAGATAGGGTTGACAGTGAGAACCTTTTTCCGCGTATGGAGTCAGCTATTACAAGGGGGCATAGCTTTAAATTAAGGGGGGGTAGATATAGGACTGATGTTAGGGGTAGGTTCTTCACTCAGCGAGTCGTAAGATCATGGAATGCCCTGCCAGTAGCAGTAGTGGACTCTCCCTCTTTATGGGTATTTAAGCGGGCATTGGATAGGTATATGGAGGATAGTGGGTTAGTGTAGGTTAGGTGGGCTTTGATCGGCGCAACATCGAGGGCCGAAGGGCCTGTACTGCGCTGTATTGTTCTATGTTCTATGTTCTATGTTCTATGTTCTATCTCCCCATGTGAGAGTAATAACTCTTTCAGGTCATTTTGATTTCTTGTGGAAGGTAACTCAATCATTTATCCCAATTTTTGACAACTTCCTCATTGTTCAACTTGATTTGAGGAATGTCCAATTCAGAATCCTCTGTGCTGTAATCATTAACACCTTCTCCTCTTGCTTTCATTCCCTGTCAAAATACCTTTTGAGCATAATCACATGACACACTCTGTGAGATTTCTTCCTACCTGGAGTCCTTATCAAATAGTTCACCTCACTCAATTTCTTCTCAATTTGAACAGGTTCACTAACCCTGGCTTTTAAAGGCTCACCTGTTACTGGAAGTAACGCCAATACCTTATCCCCAATTGCAAGATTGTGAAATTGTGATTTCTTATCTGCTTCCTGTTTCATTGTATACTGTGATACTTTTAAATGCTGTCTAGCCAACTCTCCAGCTCTATTTAATCGTTCTCTAAAATTTGACACATATTCCAAATGGGTGGTCTCTGAATTCTGACTTATTAATTTCTCCTCAATCAGTTTTAATGGTCCTATTACTTCATGCCCAAAAATTAATTCAAATGGTCTGAATTTGGTCGATTCATTCAGTGCACCTCTGATTGCAAAATGTACAAATGGAATTCCCTTATCCCAAACATCTGTATCATCCTGGCCATAAGCCCTCAACATGGTCTTCAGTGCTTGATGCCATCCCTCTTGCACTTCCTGCGATTCTGGATGGTAGATTTGATTGCTTGATTCCCAAGTTATCCATAACCTCCTTGAATAGTTTGGATGTGAAGTCTGATCTTTGATCTGACTGGGTCTCTATTAGCAGTCCATATCTAGTAAAACATTTAAGTAAATCTTCTGCAACCCTTTTTGCTGTGATGTTGTGTAATGGGATTGCCTCTGGAAAACTAGTTGACACATCTATTATTGTTAATAAATGCTTATTCCCACTTTTTGTTTGACGTAGGGGATCTACAAAATCATTCAAGACTCTTGTGAAAGGTTCCTCAAATGCTAGAATAGGTATTAAAGGTGCAGGTTTTATTACTGCCTGTGGTTTTCCGATTAGCTAACATGTATGGCATGTCTGGCAAAATTCAACTACATTTTTGTGCAGTCCAGGCCAGTAAAAATGTCTTTGTATTTTAGCCTGTGTTTTCCTCACCCCTAAATGACCTCCAAGTGATAGCTCATGAGTCACTCACAGCACCTCCTTTCTATACCCGACTGGCAAAACAATTTGATGAATCTCTGCCCATTTCTCATCTCCTTGAATGTATGATGGTCTCCATTTCCTCATTAAGACATCATTTGTTAAGTCATAACACACAGGAATGCATTCACTTTTGTTCTTTGTAAATGCCTTTTTGATATAACTGTTTTAATTCCTCATCTTTCTGCTGTAATTCAATCAGCTTAGTAGAATTAAAGCAACTGGCATATTTACTTATCTGCTCCTTCTCTGTTCCACTTATCTGAACAAAAAAAGTTTTGGCTAACTCTATATCAGCTTCCTTATCTGTGCCTTTTGATCCCTCCTGCTTCAACTTGTGCCTCTATGGTCTTGTGATCACACAATCTGGGAAAATTCCTTGATAAACATTTTTCATGTCTTCAGTTGCCTGTCTCACCAGTAGCTTTTCAACTAGAGTAGGCAGCACACCTATCAGAGAATCAGCTATATCATTTGCAAGGACAAATCGTATTCCTGGAGTTGAGAGTTTGTCCAGTACTGCTACCACAAATTCTCCACTCTTCTCTGGACTCTAGCCACATTTTACATAACTGAATTCTGCTTGTCTCACCATGAATTCCTGTTACTAGTATCTTTTCTGGCAATAGTCCCTCAGGAGTGCATATCTCCTCATCCTTCAGCATTACAGACTGGAATTAATATTGTAACCTCCTTACCTACTACTCCTGGCCTGTGTGAATAAATTTTACCCTTGCATGTATATTTTTTAAGCAGATCTGGCACTTCCTCCTTAATCAACCTTTGATCATCTTGTACACTCTGAGGCAGTTGTCTAACTTCCCTTGGGCTTTTTGTCGCTAGTCCAACAAAACTTCCAGGCTTGCCTGGTTTTTCTACATCTGGCTTTCTCCTAGCCCACCAACACTGTGATTTTGTGTGACCCACTTTAATACAATGAAAACTTCTTTGTCCCCTCAAGGTGTTCTTTTTTTACCCTGGTGGTAAATTCTCCTTATAATCTTCACTGAGATCTACCTTTCCCCTTCCATGTGAGGATTTCACTTGCCCCAATTTCTATCCCTCAGGGACTGAAATTGATTCTGGAAGACAAAATGAGTTTTATGGACCAGCTCATAATCATCAGCCCTTTCAGCTGCTAACCTTGCTATTTTCACTCTCTGGTCTTCCACATGAGTTTGCATTACTTCAGGCAGTGACGTTTTGAATTCCTCCAAAATAATTACCACTCTAAGGGCATCATAGGTTTTCCTGATTTTTAAAGTTCGTGTGCATATAGCAAAATTATTCTGTTTGATCCTTTCAAACTCAAGATAGCTTTGAACTCAATCCCTCCTTAGATCCCTGAAACGTTGTCTATAGGCTTCTGGTACAAGCTCATATGCACTTAAAATGGCTTTTGTCACCTCCTCATTCTCCCCAGATACCTCCTCTGATAGGGATGGGAATATCTCACCAGCCCTACCTACAAATTTCTTTTGGATTAACAAAACCCACATTGTCACTGGCCACTGCATTTGTTTAGCCACCTTTTCAAATGAGATGAAAAAGGCTTCCACATCCGTCTCATCAAATTCAGGCAATGGTTGAACATACTTAAACAGTTTCTCTGTTTAAGGCTTCCGACTACCAGGGGCTTGCTCTTCCTCACTCTCTTCCTCACCAAGCCTACCCTCAGCCTTCATCTCCAGCCTTTTAAGCTGACTTTCCTTGTAAGTGTCAGTTTTTCAATTCAAGAGCACTCTCTTTTTCTTTTTCTGCTCTCTCTTTTTCCCTTTCTACTGCTGTTCTCTCATTTTCCCCTTTCTTCTGCTTTTAATCGTAACTCAAACTGTTTCATTTCTGTTGCCTTTCCTTATCTCTGGCCTCTAACTCAAGTTGCTTCATTTACAATTGAATTCTTGCCATCTCTATATATTCTGATGGTTTCTCCAGCAGGTTTAAATGCTGAGCTACTGCTATAATTATCTCTCCTTTCCTCACAGAAGCACGCAGTTCCAGTTCCAGCTTCTCTGCTAATTCTTGTAACTTGGTCTTCTTCACTTTTTGCAAAACTTCCAAAGTCACTGCATCTACATCCAGAAAACTTTTGTTGACTGAAAGAGCCATTCCTATCCCAAGCTTTGCGACCCAACCAAACCAGCACCCGAAATAAAGACACTAGCACCTACGCCTCGCTGTTTAAAATCTTGCAAAGAGCCCCCAATCTGTTACGGATGAAGCCAGATCACTCAAAACATTCTTAAGCAAGCAGCCCAGACCATAACTTTGCAATTTGTTTCAGTAAGTATACGGTATCAAACCAGACAGATCGGAGCCCGGCCTGGCTTATTGCCCGTCTGGAAAAAAAAATCAAGGACAGAGTCTCCTTGAGCCAAGGAACAGCTTTTAGGAAAAAAGGGACCAACTTTGTGACAATGAATAGGAAGTGTTTAGCGGGATATGGGCCAAGTGCTGTCAAATGGGATGAGATTAAGTTTGGATATCTGGTTGGCATGGACAGGTTGGACCTAAGGGTCTGTTTCTGAGCTATACATCTCTCTGACTCTATGCCTCTAAGTCATTCAGTTTAAGTGGCAATAGGAATGGGAATCATTGTTGACCCACCTGGAGGCACCCACATCTCATGAATGAATTTAGAAAAATATCTCTGCCACAATTGCCTGTTGACTCTTTGTCACTTTTCAGTCTGAATTCAGCTGTTTGAATTTCTGAGGACTTAACTTGTTATCTAGATTCTTTTGGTCATGTGCTGGGACTCTGAATTTGGTTCAGATTTCTTCACCATTGTCGAGCCTTACTGAGATGGTCCATTTTGAGCTATTCCCCTTCTTTTCCCTGAGAGCCAGGCAGAATCCTTTTCATTCGATGGGTCACTTTTTGCCCAACATATTTCTACTTCAAACACTCTTGATCCTATTTACTTTTGTCTAATCTAGCTTGATCTTTTTCAATTTAAAGATTCAGACTCATACAGCAGGGAAACAGACCCTTTGGTTCAACTTGTCCATGCCAACTACATTTCCCAAACTAAGCTAGTCCGATCTGCCTGCATTTGCCCCATATCCCTCTTAAACCTTCCTATTCGTGTACTTGTCCAAATGCCTTTTAAATGTTGTAATGGTACCTACATCTACCACTTCCTTTTCCCCGTTTGTTCTGCATATGAACTGCCCTCTGTATGAAAAGGTTGCTCCTCAGGTTTCTTTTAAATCTGTTTCCTCTCACTTTAAATATACACCCCCTAGTTTTGAACTCCCCCACCTGAGGGAAAAAAAATGTTATTCATCTTATCTCTGCCCCTCATGATTTTATAAACCTCTCTAAGATCACCCCTGGATACCTGTAGCTGCTAGCTCTCCTTTGTGGTGGCTGTCTGCCAGGAGTCTTTTGGGATTTATATAACTTGTGCATGTCCATGTCCTTCCTGAGTATAATGTCAATCCCTGCTATCAATTGATCAAGGACATTTCCTACTATCATAGGACCTTAGTCTAAAACACAATGTCGGTGAGTCTGACAAACAAACAAACATGCACTCTTCACACACCTTTAGGAGCAGGTTTAGGGATAGAAACCTCACCAACATTTAGGATTGGCTAGTCCCTGTGTCTCTGAGTAAGACAATTGGCTTGCTCCCTTTTGGGAAGCATATGGGGACACTGCTCCCCGTAGTTTCCAGAAGGTTGGCCTGGGTGAGTCACAGATAGGGGTAACTTTCCTAAGTGGCTGAATTCTGCATGAAGGGTCCCTGTGGATTCTACTGCACTCCCTGCTGGGTATCTCTACCAAGATTAGTCAGGAGCATATATACCATTCTTATGGCTTCCCTTTTAACCTCTAGCATTTTGGCTTGAAATGGCCTTTGTTTTGTATTGCATTGTATTCTCCTTTCAGGTCAAGGGTGGAGTCACCTCAGCCTCAGTTGTACTCCCCTCCCCTCCCCTTTCTTCTCCTCTCCCCTATGTGGCTACATTTTTATCCAACTGTTTTCTCTGTGAAAGAGCTGCTAGGCTTATGGATGAGGGAATTATCAGCAGCAACTGCAGGCTCTCAAGCTGTAAGACCCTTTCCTCCTAGGAATGGTGGCCAAAAACATCCCATCAGTAGTGAAACTTCCAAGGGTGCTGTCAGAAAAGGGGAACATCTCTTCATCATGTGAGTATGATGACTGCATTGAACACAATGACAAGTTGAATGGTTAATGAGAGTCTCGGCTGATCAGAGTGCAGTAGACACTCCTTTCTCAATGTAATGTGTTGGTGACCCAACCAGTGAAGCACCTTCTCCGGGTCACTGCTTAAGCTGCAACCAGGGTCATGGTGGAACAGAGGAAAGAGCTGCAGTAGCTAAAGTTCTTCTGTTCAGATTGGACCAGAGCTGGGTCAATCATCATACTATCCCTACAGTGAGGAAGTAGACCATTTGTGCCTCCGAAGACATCCACCCCCCTATGCTATCCCCCGACATTTACCATGGCTAACCCACCTACCTGAACATCCAGAGACAGTATAGGCAATTTAGCATGGCCAATCCACCTAACCTGCATATCTTTGGATTGTGGGAGGAAGCAGGAACACCTGAAGGAAACCCATACCAACAGGGGGAGAATTTGCAAACTCCACATGGACAGTCGCCAAAACTTAGGTCCCTGACATATAAGGCAGCAGTGCTAACCACTGTGCCACTGTGTTGCCCAGTTTTCCAGAAAAGTCCGGAAAACATGTACTGCATCATCTTAGCATGCTGTGCTCTGCACGACTGGAGCAAGCAACAAGGCAATGTGCTGGATGTTGAAAAACTGGGAAAATCCACTGAGGTGAAGAATGAGGACAGTGGGGAAGGGAAAGCTCTTCACGTGCATGACAGATCTCATCTGTACCGAGGGCGACATGAGAGCTGGGTGCAGCAGGCTATGATGGAATGTGAAATAGGATAGAAACCTCCCCAACATTAGGGATTGGCTAGTTCCTGTGTCTCTGAGCTTGCTCATGTTTGGGAAACATACAGGGACCCTACTCCCTGCAGCTTCGAGAAGGTTTGTCTGGGTGAGTCATACATAGGGAAATGGTCCTTGATCATCATGCCGCTATTTGGTTTCCATTGTGGGGGTGAACTGCAGCCTCTATTCATTTTTTTTCTGGTCACTTTTGGTGCTTGTAAATAAAAGTTGCTATTTGGAATTGTCTGGTTGTTTTCCTGTGTATGACGTTCCCCTAATGGGCAATGGTGTGAGTGTCCAGTTGAAATTGTGGACAGACTAGCAGTGACTTAAGGACAGTACTTGGACAGGATGTAGCTATGGACAGGTAAGCTGGGTGGCCTGCGGCTTAAGCAGTGATAGAGTGACAGAATGGGGTTGTATGTGCGAAGAGTGTCAACCATTTCCAGTAAGCTGCGTGGCTTTGTCGTTGCTGTGCTATTGCACTGCCAATGAAGGGCAATGTTGAATTGTCAACACTTTTCCTGGTGTACCGTGGCTTTTCAAACATGTCATAGGCACCAGGAATTCTGGCCTTTTGGTAAATGTCTACTGAGTAGTGTGTTGTTCCTGGAATGGCACTTGGTTAGATTGGAGTAGAATAGGATAAGAATGCACAATAGGGTCAGGGTAGGTTATTAATGAGATAAGTTTGGTAAGATACAGTGAGAAATCTCACTAGGCCTCATGGCAATAAACTGTCCAACTGACATTTAGTCAAAAGATTTAGAGTCAGCCCAAAGATTGTTTTTTTAATAGAATTGTATTTTTTGTGGCAAAATCATAGAAGCATTTAGAAATTTTAAGTGATTAATAAGATGGGTAAAGCAGATTGTTTCCAGAAAGAGTCAAGAATGATCACTGACTACTACTTTTGTCTGGAGATTCATTTGTCCTTCATTATGAGTTTGTAATTTATTCCTATTCTTCCAGTTTGGACTGCACGAAGATAGTTGATATAAGAAACGGATATATCAACTGCTGCAGCAAAAGTGCTCCTTTGAATCAAAGGTAAAAGCAAAGTAAGAAACAATGAAAATGTTCTCCTTTAAACTTCCTCATCCCTCTCCATTTCTACCAAGGTTTATAACTGGGTAGTCAAGCAGGAGGCTGGAAGAACACAGCAAGCCATGAAGCATCAGGAGATGGAGAAGTCAATGTTTCAGGCGTAACCCTTCTTCAGGACTGGGGGTGGGTGTAAGGGGAGCTGCAGATAAGGGGCATGGGGGAGGGTATTGGGTGGGGAGGCAGGTTGAGTGTTGAGCTAGTGAGAGGTGAACACAGGTAGAGGGCACGATCTGGTTGGTCAATGAGAGGAATGAATCCAGTTGGTAGCTAGAAGGAGGGGTCAGTCAGAGGAATGGAAAGAAGGGGAGGGGCTGGAAAGGGAGTCATGGGATGGGAAGAGTGGTCATTTAAAATTGGAGAACTCAATGTTGAGTCCTCCGGGATGTAGGCTGCTCAGGCAGAAGTTGAGCTGTCGTTGCTCCAATTTGCTGTGGCAATGGAGGAGGCCAAGTATGATCATGTCACAAAAGGAAGGGGAAGGGAAATTAAATGGGCAACGACTGGGAGGTCAGGTCAGAAATTAAATGGGCAACGACTGGGAGGTCAGGTCAGAAATTAAATGGGCAATGACTGGGAGGTCAGGTCAGAAATTAAATGGGCAACGACTGGGAGGTCAGGTCGGTCCCTGCGGGCCAGGCTGAGATGCTTGGTGAAATGTGCCCTTAGTTATATTTGGTGTCCCCGATATAGAGAAGACTACATCGGGAGCACCGGATATAGTAAACTAGTTTGGAGGAGACACAGATGAACTTCTAAATCACCTGCAAGGACTGTTTGGGGCCCTGGATGGAGGTGAGAGTGGTGGTGTGCTGACAGGTTTTGCATCTTTTACAATTGCAGGGGAAGATACCTGGGATTTTAGGGTTTGGTGGGGACAGTAGTGCGAACCAAGAAACGTCGAAGGGAACAGTCCTTGAGGAAGGCAGAGAGGGGTGGGGAGGGAAAGATGTTCTTGGTAGTGGGGTCTAGTTGGAGTTGGTGGTAATGTTTAAAGATGAAATGTTGGAAGCAGATACTGTGGGGTGGTGGGTGAAGACAAGGTGGACCCTGTCTTTATTGTGTTTGGAGGGGGGAGTTTAGAGTTGTGGAGCAGGAAATGGAGGAAGTGTGGTGGAGGGCTGTCTGGATGACAGAGAGAGGGAAAGCATGTTATTTAAAATAACTGGACACCTGGTATGCTTGGGAGTGGAATGTCTCCTCATCCAAGCAGATGCAATGGAGGTGGAGGAATTGGGAAAACAGGATGGAGGTTTTTCAGGATATTGGGTGGGAGGAGGTGTGGTCCGGGTAATTATGAGAGTCCATGGGTTTCTAGTAAACATCAGTCTGTATATTGTCACTGGAGATTGAAACAGAGAGGTCAAGAAAGGGAAGGGAGTTGTCCATGATAGACCAAGTGAATTTGAAGGCGGGGTGAAAGTTGTGGGTGAAGTTGATGAACTGCTCCAGTTCAGTCTATGTGCAGAATCCAACACCGATGCACTCATCGATGTAACAGTGGAAGAGTTGGGCACGGTGCCTGTGTAGGTACCGAAGAGGGATTATTCAACACAGTCATCAAAGAGACAGGCATAGTAGGCCCCTCTGAGTGCCCATGGCCACCCCATGGATTTGGAAGAAATGTGAAAAATTGAATGAAAAGTTATTAAGAGCGAGGACCAGTTCGGTGAGACGGTGGAGGATATTGGTGGAGGGAGACTGGATGGGTCTATGTGAGAGGAAGAAGCTGAGGGTTTGAAGACCATCCTTGTGGGATATGGACATGTATAAGGACTGCACACACATTATGAAGATAAAGTGCAGGGAGTTAGGGAAATGGAAGTTACCAGAGAGGTGGAGGGTGTGGCCAGTGTCATGGATGTAGGTGGGAACGTCTGGGCCAAGAGGACAGAATAGAATCGAGATAGGAAGAAATAAGTTCAGTGTGGCAGGAGCATGTGGAGATGATGGGTCAGCCAGGGTAGTTGGGATTGTGGGTCTTGGGGAACAGGTAGAACCGGGCAGTGTGGGGCTAGGGGGCTGTGAGGTTGGAGGTGGCTGAGTGAAGATCGCCAGAGGCATTGAGGTCACAGACAGTGTAGGTGATTTTGGCCCATGGGTCACTGTGAGGTCGTGGTCAAGGGGGAGGAAGGATGTGGTGTTGGATAGCTGGCCTCTAATGGTTTAATGGTGAAATGAGAATTGGGGCTGAAAGACTGGAGCACTGCACGTTCGGAAGGGATGAGGTTGGAATGGATGAGGGTGGGTGGAGAAATTGAGGCAGCCGATGTCACATCAGTGGGCAGCAATGAAGAGGTCTAGAGAGGGTACGAGATTGGCGGGGAGTGTCCAAGTAAAAGAGGGATGTTGGAGGTGGGAGGAGGGGTCCTTGGAGGGTGGTTGGGACTTTTTGTTGAAGAAGAAAGCATGGAGGCAGAGAAGGCAGAGAAGGCAGAAGAGCTCCACATCATGGCAGGTACAGAATTTGTGGAGGTGAGGGCGGAGGGGCACAAACACGACCCCCTCACTGAGGACAGACCATTCAGCCTCAGAGAGTTCAAGGCCAGGGCAATGGTGAAAATGTAACAAGGCTCAGGGGTGGGTTTTTCAGGAATCCCAAGGAGGCTAAAAGAGGGGAGGGGGAAGGGTGATGGCCAGTAGTAGGTGAGGGTTGGGGTGGTGTGGTGGGTGTTATAACTGCCCTGGAAGAACCAATGATGCCCTTGGAGGAAGCGCTTTGTTTCTGACAATGATATCTGCCAACTTAACAAGCATCAAATTAACCAGTCATAACTCACTGATCTATGTGTTTTCAATTTCCCTCCATTTTAAGTAATAACATATAATAGTTTCTGACATAAGTCAATATACAAAAATGTTTACAAATGAAGGATAGCACTTCACAAAGAGGTAAAATGACCATATTATAGGAGTTTTATACAAATGACCAATTATTGGTATACCATCTAAAATTTATATAATCAGTTTAAGTAAATGAGACATTGAAATTAACTTGAATTTAATTTTTAGCAACTAACCTGGGATCAACTTAATGTAATGCATTGCAAAACACAATAGAAGTTAACAGAGATAGAGAAAGAAAGTAGCTGAATCATCACCTGAAGCTAAATAAAGATTTTATTTCCAGTTGAATTCTCATTAGAAAAGATGAATGAGCTAATTGATCTTTGGAGTTTTTATGAAGTCAGTGTGACATTTATTTATGTCTGTATGCAACAATGCAACTAACAATTATGGTTGGGTCTTCTGCTACCACAGAATTCTTTTCCTGACTCAAAAAAAACTTTAAAACTCCCAAAATAATCGCTTACTTCTTAAGCTTTTAAAGTTAGTTGAGGGTATTATGTTCCATCAAAGTCCCCAAAATTATGCGTAAAGTGAGAGTGTGGAGAATAAATGTTCTGACCCATTTGATTTGTGAAGCTAAACTGTTAGACTGGTTCATGTAGAATATTGACATGCAGAAGCTGGTTGCAAAGAGCTGAATGGAGTGTTTTCATGAAGTATATTCACTCATATAGAGCTTCCTTTTCATTATCAGACATCAAATGGAAAGTAGGCTCTTGGGTCCTTCAAAAATAAATCCAAAGATTTCTTTTTTATTCTCAATGACCTATGCCATTTTTATTCTATTGTTTGTTCAAAACTTTCAGCCAATCTGTCTGTTGTCAGCCAAAGAGCTTAAGGTTTTCCACAGGCATGGTCATCCTACCATGAAATAGAACCTTTTTTAAAAAGGCGCAACCGTTTACGTAACTGCAATAAAAAAAAATCCACTCTGAACACAACTATAACAATGATACACACAATCTATTCTTAGAACTCACAGTGTATTCAGCTGATCCCTGAAGCTCTGACATTTTTTTGCACTGGAGCCACAATTTAAGTATATATACCTAATTTTAAAGATTTAATCAACTTACTTCTCAAGTTCTTTTTCAATAAAACAAAAGTGTGTCAATAATTTCCCCATGTAAAAACTTAAATTTCAGGATTCCCCCCAAGTCATTCCTCTTAGTATTCTAATCTCTAATGTATTCATGTTTTTATGAAAGCAAATGTGTGAATTATCTGAGAGTAGCAGAATGAATTTCCCAATAGGAAGAATTATTACAGTTGACAAATACTAATTCGAAACAAAGCAGCAAATTTAGTGACTCTGGTCTTGCTCAGCAGCACCCTACCACATATTCCAATATTTCTTGCAAGACATTCCACTTGTTGAATTTAACCTCACTCTTGAGCAGAACTTCATCCTGGCTGAAGCTACTGAAGGTCAAGATAAAACACTGACATTTTCCAATTTTTTGTATAAATTACCTTTAGCAGTTCTTCCAATTGTTAGAATCTAAAGCTAAAGAAAATCAACTGATTCAACTGATTTTTAAAGGAGATGGGGAAAGAATTGAGAATCCACCTTCCTCTGACTTCACATTGGAATCCAAGTATCATGCCAAGAATTGAACACCTTCAATTACCTTCAACATTGAGTTAAGACAGTTCAAATAAGCTTTTGTTTGTCATCAAAGAAATGAAGTACATTCTAGATCCTGACTTGCACAGTTAGTAACAGTTCTCATTGCACTGACACTTGTAAACATTGTTTAATAATCACACTCCTTGTCTACCAAGAATTCAAATTCAATACAAGAGATTTATAGGAATATTTATTTTTGTGATTTGTGAGAGTGACTCCCTTTCACAGTTACTCATTACAGATTGTTTTGTGGTTTATCCTGGTTGCTATATAAGTGGATTACATTCTGGAGATGGCGAATTTTACCTTATTTGACAAAATAACTATTATCTGTGAACTGAATATAGTCTCAATCTTAATAGATAATGATCATACTAAATTCTCATATAGCCCATTTTAGTTCAATCTGAAAAGAAATCACAGTCTGTATTTCATCCAGAAAAAAAAATCATTTAAAAATTAAAGAACTTTGAAAGCAACATATGAGTATATAGATTTAATTTCACTTTACGCAGGTTAAAAACCATGAAAATAATATTGCATGATGCTAAATACTGCATATTTAACACCAAACATGATGACCATTGAGAATTTTCATGCCTAATATCAGAACTAATATGAAAGTGATTCTATTATTAATTTTATTTGAAGTTTCATGCCCAAAAGACTGTAAACTTTTGTATGTTTGAAAAACTGAGATGTTGACTTCTTATTTCTAAAGTTGGATACTGGAATGTCACTTCAGACTTTTTTTTCAAAAATACTTCCTGGGAGAAACAATTATGCTAAGTAAACAGCCAGAGCCTTATAGACTATAGAATTGCGCTGACCTGTTTACAGAGAAGTTACATGTCTGAGTTTGTGGCTGTTGGGAGTCTTGGATGGTTTGGATATTGTTTGGGAACGTCACTTGAGGTTTAGTCTGCCCAACTCATCCAGCAGCTACCCAACTCATCCTTTCCCAGCTTTTTGAGAAAAGTTATGTTAGAATCCAGGGTAAGAGCTAAACATCTGATGTGGCAATTCTCCTGAGAAGCTACAGGAACACTTCTTCTCAACCTGTCTTGAACAAACAGCTTCTGACAATATGCCAGTAACAACCACATATGTCAAGTGACCTTACTGGAGGACATAAATCATAAAGCCGCTTGGAACATTTAATGTTTTATAATTTTTCCTTCAAAAAGTAATGATTATTTGATCCAAGTGTGTTCTTTAATCTTAATCTCTGTCCAGAAAGATTTATTTTCTTTTCCTTTAGCCGGTGTGTTTCTGTAGCTGTGTTAGGTTATTTAGAAGATTGCTTACCAATTTCAGACAGTGTGTTAATCAGCTTTGCATGTTTATTGAATAAGTCTTATTTTTTATAATAAATCATTAATTTTGTCGCTGGTTAAAGAAACATATTTGTTTGTTTTTGTGTTCTAAAACTAATGTAGATGAAGTATGCAATTGGCCAAATCAGTAACGAGGTAAACCATTCATACATATGTTGTTCCCAATTGAGAGACTGCACTTCTTCAACCATAGATATTACACATAAGTGGGTACTCATCCAAGACAACCCAAAGATGTTAAATATTAAGTGACTTTTTAAGACAATTGACCATTGTAGTACTTGTGAATATAGCAGACCGCTCGAGGTTAGACATAAGACCAAAGGCAAGGAAGTCTGACCTTCTGAAACTAGTCCAGAAAGTTGAAGATTGAAGTGAGTGAGGAATTAGAAAAGGGCAATGCTTATCAGCAGAAGAAAGATGCACTTTAGAGAGAAAAGAAATGAATGAGCATTTAAGAAGTTGGAACTAGAATTGCAAAGTGAAAATAAGAGAGGCAGAAGACAAGGAGAAAGAAAAGAAAAAAAAGGGTTTCAGCTGCTGGAAGTTAAAAAGAAGTAAGTTTTGACTCCAGTGGAAATTTAGGTGTGGAAATGTTGGACTCCAAACTGGGACCCAGTGGTGAGGTGTTTAAATTTGTGCAACCCCTTCTAAAGTTCAAAGGAAATGCTAGGAATGCAGTTCTTGTTTCCTTTGAAGAGATAATTAAGCAGGGTCACCAAAAGAAACCTCAACTCATGCAAAGCAGACAGATTGGCAGAGCTAAGGAAGGTGAGGCTATGCTTCCAAAAGAGGCGACAACAGATTAGGGGGTTGCAAAAAAGGCTGATGAGTTCTATGCTGATGAATTAGTCCTGAGATTTACGGGCAGACATTTCAGAATTGCCAGAAGTAGCCTAAGCAGACTGTATATGGAATTCAAAAGGATGAAGCACTGTATATACTCATGTATAAGTTATATTTTTAGACAATTTTTAAAGGTTCAATTTATAGGGTCGACTATTATATGGATACTAGTTTTG
The DNA here is from genome assembly GCF_047496795.1 of Chiloscyllium punctatum. Taxonomy (NCBI): domain Eukaryota; kingdom Metazoa; phylum Chordata; class Chondrichthyes; order Orectolobiformes; family Hemiscylliidae; genus Chiloscyllium; species Chiloscyllium punctatum. Next base: position 41,521,275 of record NC_092750.1, on the reverse strand, counting down.
AATGGCTGAAAATCATGCTGTAGTTCGAAATACCATATTAGTAACAGAAGTCGATTTGATCGCACAACTAGTTCCAGGTCAAGAAGAAAAACACAATGAATTATGGTTAAGGTATTTACCGGATAAAAACAAGTATGAATTACTGGTAGGAAATCTTATTCCTACATACCAGTACGAAAATTTAATATGTCAAAGATTAATTGAAATCCTGCAAAATCACTGTTCAGCATTATCATGACCTGGTATAATGGCACACTTAAAATGAAACTTTTATTATATTCTGAATGTGTAAGCTTCTTAAACTTTCCAGCCAAATTCTTCCATTTCCCCCCTTTTTACTCTTGTATGTAATGAACCTCAGCAACGCTAACAAATTTGTCAAAGAATTAATGATATATGTAGCTGATATATCTCACTTTTATTCTGATATAATGGCACAATTAAAATGATTAACATTTTAATGATATTAACTTTGGATGTACAGTGAACAAAGTGCGATAAGTACCAAAGACTTAGTACTGGTCTGAATGAATGAATCAATCAAAATGTGCTGCAGTAAACCAAGTGGGCTAAGTAGAATTATGGATGAATGAAGGAATAGAGACGCAATATAGTAAACAAAGATCGATCAGTAGAGTTACCTTTACGAATGAATGAACGCAATTTCATTTAAGCGGATTAATGGGAATATGCAGTTTCCTTTGTAAGAGGCTTATAATGCAATTTGGAAGGGTCGACCTTTACATGAGATATATGGAAAATACAAGATTTCTGGCCAAGAATAAGGAGTCAACGTTTACATGTGATCGACTTTTACACAAGTATATATGGTAAATGAATTTTGATTGCATGGATTGGCACTAAAGATGGGCACTTAGGAAAATAATTCTCCTGGAAGACTTTAAAGATTCACCCCCTCCATAGAGAACCAAAAGCGAATCAAGCAAAAGCCAAAAAGCAGGCAGGATGACTGATAGTTATGAAGTTGTTCATAAATCCAAACTGATTATATCATTCCATAAACTTGAGTAGGATAGACAGTGGGAGGGTGATAGGAAGCAACTCGCCAAGGATAGGAAGGAATAGCTGAGAATGCCTCCTCCTCACATGAGAAGGAAAGGCACTGAAGGGGAGAATGACATTGGAAAGCTGAGATTATCCATTCTCACTAGCTAGGACATCTTTGTGAAGATATTTGTGAAGCTTACTATGTTCTTGGACTTGCAGTTCTTGGAACATAATTTGACAATTGCTCACAAGCCAAATCAATTGGTGTTTCTTTAAGTGCTGCTGAAATAAAACAACTACTACTTTGATTTATAAAACATTTATCCCACTAATTGATCCCATGTTTACTCCTGTTATGCAGGCAACCTCCGCTCAGTCAGGTTCGAGGAACTATAAAGGAGACTCCAGTGATTGAAATGAGGTTGGTCAGGTGGATCTCATTGACTATGAGATCCTTGATTGGGGCTGTTAACCTGGGCCAATCAGGAAGCCCTGGCTGACCAATATAAACAGGAGATTGACCTCCTCGTGGGCCTACTCCTGGGCCTGGCCAAACTGGCCATCAACAGGTCCAGGCATGGAGGTTGTTGTTAGGGCCTACTGCCTGCCCCTCTTCCATGGTTACGTCAGAGCCCAGGTGTCTCTAAAGAAGGAGCACGCTGTGCCCACCAACACCTTGGAGTTGTTCAGGGAGAGGTGGGCGCCGCAGGGAGTGGAGTGTATTATTTCCCCGTCCAACTGTATTTTGATTTAGTCCCTACCCTCCCCTTCACTGTTTTGATCACACAGCATTGCCCTGTGGTTTGAAGGGCAGTGCTTGTCACTGGCCACTCGGGTGTTTTTCATATCTTCCTGGTGGTGGAAATTGAATAAAGATTTGTGCACTTTGTGTCTTTCACTGTGTCTCACATCTGCACACACACACCCACACCATGGGTGCTGGGGAAAAAAATAAGCACTACCGCACTTAGGCGGTAGTGTGGGGGTTAAGGAAAAAAAAGGAAAAAAAAAGTAAAAAATAAAAAAATAAATAAACAGGAGATTGACCTCCTCGTGGGCCTACTCCTGGGCCTGGCCAAACTGGCCATCAACAGGTCCAGGCATGGAGGTTGTTGTTAGGGCCTACTGCCTGCCCCTCTTCCAAGGTTACGTCAGAGCCCAGGTGTCTCTAAAGAAGGAGCACGCTGTGCCCACCAACACCTTGGAGTTGTTCAGGGAGAGGTGGGCGCCACAGGGAGTGGATTGCATTATTTCCCCCTCTATACTATTTTGATTTAATCCCTGCCCTCCCCTTCACTGTTTGATCACACTGCATTTCCTTTTGATGTGAAGGGCACTGCTTGTCCCTGGCCACTTGGGTGCTTCTTTTCTTCCTGGTGGTGGAAACTGAATAAAGTTTTGTGCACCTTGTGTCTTTCACTGCGTCTCACACTTGCACACACACGACATGGATGCCGGGGGAAAAAATAAGCACCACCGCAGTTAGACAAAAAAAAGAAAAGGAAGAAAAAAGGAGAAAAACAAAACAAAAAAAACACAGGAGATTGACCTCCTCGTAGGTCTACTCCTGGGCCTGGCCAACGTGGCCATAAACAGGTCACAGCAGCGGACTGTGGAGAGGGTTGTTCAGGCCGATTGCCTGCCCCTCTTCCGCAGTTATGTTAGAGCCCAAATGTCTCTGGAGAAGGAGCACGCGGTGTCCACCAACACCCTCAAGCTGTTCAGGGAGAGGTGGGCGCTGCAGAAAGTGAAGTGCATTATTTCCCCGTCCAATTCTATTTTGATTTAATCCCTGCCCTCCCTTTCACTGTTTCATCACACAGCATTGCCCTTTGATGTGAAGGGCACTGCTTGTCACTAGCCACTTGGGTGTTTTCTTTTCTTCCTGGTGGTGGAAACTGAATAAAGATTTGTGCACCATGCGTCTAAAAAGGAAAAAAAAGGAAAAAAAAAATAAACAGGAGATTCAGTCTAGGGACTGGCTCTGAGCTGGTTGGTCAGAGCCGGTGTACTCTGCACGTGTAAATAAAGGGTGACTTGGTGATGGGATACCGGCCTCTGTGCAGTTATCTTGGAAACAGCTAACCAATAAATATTTGATGAGGCATCGGGAGAACTGACAGTGTCCCTTAAATGGTGCCTTGAGATATGTTCAATTCACTGGAACAGGCAGATGAATTTTAATTGAAATTTGACACTTCATCCTAAAGATGATACCTCTGACAATACAGCACTCTCAGCACTGGGCCAACTTATCAGCTTACATTGTCCATTAATTCCTGTGTTGGTTGCTTGAACCCAGAATTGGCTGATACAGAAATTAGAATGCGACCATCTTGTTAAGCTATGTAAATAGGATAAAAACTATCATTGAAAAATGTATTTTGAACCTTGCACCTATCCAAAACGAAATTAATAAAGTACAATATTTCTAATTTCAGATTATTTAAGCATTCTAAATGATAATTGTCACAAGGTCTGGAGGAGCCTTTGGTAAACCTTATCAAAGCTATTCTTATCTAACTCTATAGCTTCATAAAGTTAGCGCAAACTCCAATTGCAGACATAAATTTGGTGAAATTAAGAACTCATAGCAGAATGGCCCAGAGGAGTCAATGTCAGCTCTGTTATCTCCTGAAAAGAATTGTCTGCAGCAAAACTGCACTTAAATTGCATGTGGATTAGTTTTTAAATTGAGAGAAAAAGGGGGTCATTGACCCTTTTTATGAGAAAGTCTAAAGGAGTAAGGAATAACTCAAAAATTGTCAACTGGTGCGATCAGTCTTATCTTTTCATTTATTAGTGAGGGGAAAACAACTGATTTCACAAAATAAATGAAACTAAAGAAAGGGATAGCTGCTCATCTTCCCATCAGATAGGAAAGTAATGGTGTTATAGCCTGCTGTGGTGTCAATAGTCACTGTAATATTGCCAATATTGCAGGACAGTCACGTTGACAATTATTCCTCTGAATTTGCATTGGGATCCTAACTTACAGACAGGACACAATCTTCAATCACAAAAAAGTTGAAAGCCACTGACTGTTTGACTTGTGCATGAGTGTAACTGGCCATTCAGTGTAATCTTTGAAAGGACTGTGATATAAGAGTTTTTTTTATCATTTGATGTTGCTTAAATATCAACAAGGAATAATGTTTTCAAAAACTGCAATGCTTCTTCAAGGCTATTGTCGTACTGAATCCCCTGAGGGTAAACTTGGAATCCACAATGAGGGTTAGTTTCGCCTGTCACTGCCTCACATAGCGTCAACATCAATTTCACTAGTTTTCAAATCTCCTTTCCCCCCCCCCATCCCAGATCCAACCTCCTACTCAGCACCACCCTCTTGACTTGTCCTGTCTGTCCATCTTCCTTCCCACCTATCTGCTCCATCCTCAGCTCTGAACTATCACAATCACCTCCTACCTGCATCTACCTATCGCCTTCCCAGCTACCTTCCCCCCACCTCCACTCCCACCCTCCTATTTATCTCTCAGCCCCCTTCCCCCCCTCCACATTCCTGATGAAGGGCTTATGCCCAAAACATCAACTATTCTGCTCCTCGGATGCTGCCTGACCTGCTGTGCTTTTCCAGCACCACACTTTTCGACTCTCATTGATCATGCTGCACATCAATGTCCTCATGTTATTCTGAGATTCCAGGTAATGGTAACTCACAGCATTTTCACCTACAGTTCCTTCAAAGTTGCAGCAGTGACGTGACACACAACAGTCAATAAGCATTTCACTCTTGTTCCAGGAAGGTAATAGATGCTATTTTCCAACATGCCAGCACATCATCAATGTTCCTGTTAAATAATAGGAGCCAACTGGATAAGACCTTGGGCTTTGTAATCATCTTACGTTCAACCAAGTGCAGTGAACTATAGATTGCATACGGAGTATGATTTGGACCATGAGCCAGTAGTATTTCATTATTACAGTCATACAGCATTTATTTTATATATATATGTATACGTTTATTGTCATGTGTACTTTTACACTAAAAATACAATGAAAAAGTCACACAAATAAATCAAGTTTTTTTCACTATGGGGAAACATTCCACCTCCTCATCTATAATATTTTTGCTTGAAAGTTACACGGGTTGTTGACTAACTTGATATGCTTACAGAATGAAGAAGATGAATTCTGATACAACAAGGGGAGAAGGGGATACTGGATTTCTTCCTTTTCACTCCTTGTTCTACAACCAGAGGTTTTATTAAAGGATGCAGTTTTGTGAAATCAGGATGTACTTGGCTGTGTGCAATTTTGTAAGCAGACAGATATTCTTGAGTTGAATTCAATATAAATTAGTCTTATTGTACCAAAACGTACCCAGAAAGGAAATATTAAAGTTATAAGTTGTACAAATATGTCTTACTTCCCATAACGTGCACAAAATCTTACTGAAGCTCCAAGCATGCAGAAATATCCAACTTGGTGGTATTTTAGAGATTAAATGTTGCCACATTAACAAGACTGCTTAACAAAAGGAAAAGGTAATGAAGTTCACCCACGGGCCGAAGAATTGGCTTGAGGTTGTGGCTAGTATGTTCTTTTCCTCCTGGCAAACACTGCTGTAGAACCCCAATCACTTTCAAAGGCTATTATTTTGCAGTAAGAATGCAGACTCATATTGCTTTCTAAACAAGACAAAGTTCAAATCTTAGATGATATATTGCAGAGAGCTGGGGTGACACGTTCACTCTAAGCTTTCACATCAAATGTTGTATCACATGATCCCCAGGTTAGTTGTGTATTCTAAAGGATAGTTGATCAGTTTATGCTTGTCATAACTTCCTTGTGTTTGCTGTGATAGCCAAGGGGATTATTGTTTTAATATTCCAGTCATTAACTCCTGAATTATTCTTCCTTGATTTTAATGAGATCAGTAGGAGCTTGTTCAAACTTCCAGGATGCCTTTGAGTCTCTCGGAATCTCCATGGAGTGGAATATGACTTCACCGGTAAGACATAGCAGCCACTTTTAAGACATTTGGAGATGTCGGTGTTGGACTGGGGTGTACAAAGTTAAAAATCACACAACACCAGGTTATGGTCCAACAGGTTTATTTGGAAGCACTAGCTTTTGGAGCACAGCTCTTTCATCAAGTGGTTGTGGAGTATAAGATTGTAGGACAGAGGATTTATAGCAAAAGTTTATAGTGTGATGTAACTGAAATTATATATTGAAAAAGGCCTGGATTGTTTGTTAAGTCTCTCATCTTTTAGAATGACCACCATTACGTGTGGGGACACCTCATGTACTCATGCGATTCAGCCAATGTTTTCTATCTCACAGCTAACCAATATGTTACCTTCCCTATAAACCTCTGCCATCACCTGAAGACAGCTCAGTGATTTGCAACACCAGATCACTTTCCTTTGTGCAAGATATCATTGACACCACATACTTTTCCTTCATGGAGGCGCCTCACCAGTGAACAATATTTTGAATTGGAAAATGGAAACAATCTTTTCACACACAACACATAAACAGTCACAGAAACAGTATCACGCAAGGTCCTGCAATCTACTTTGATAGGATTGTTTTACTTGAGACATTATACAAACGCCCCCAGTATTTAGGCAAAGGTAGTCACCATAGTCTCAGAGATGGGCCAATGGGCCAAAGAGTGGCAGATGGAGTTTAGTTTGGATAGATGTGAAGTGCTGCACTTTGGAAGGGCAAATCAGGGCAGGATTTATACACTTAATGGTAAAGCCCTGGGGAGTGTTGCCAAACAGGGCGACCTTGGAGTGCAGGTTCATGGTTCCTTGATGGTGGAATTGCAGATGGATGGGATGGTGAAGAGGGCGTTTGGTATGCTTTCCTTTATTGGTCAGAGCATTGAGTGTAGAAGTTGGGAGGTCGTATTATGGCTGTACGGGTCATTCTTTGGGCCACTTTTGGAATACTGCTTTTAGAAAGTGTTCAGAGGAGATTTGCAGGGATGTCACCATGCTTGGAGTTTTGAGCTATGGGGAGAGGCTGAATGGGCTGGGGCTCTTTTCCCTGGTGCCTCAGGGGTGGAGGATTGACCTTCTAGATGTTTATAGGATCATGAGAGGCATGGATGGGGTGGGTGAACAGGGTCTTTTCGCTGAGGTGGGGGAGTCCGGAACTGGGGAACATGGGGTTGGGGTAGAAGTAGAAAGATTTGAGGGGAACTTAGGGGCAACTTTTTCACACAGAGGGTGATGTGTGTTTGGAATGAGCTGCCAGCGAAAGTGTTGGAAGCTGGTCTAATTACAGCATTTGAAGGGCATCTGGATGGTTACATGAATGGTAAGGGTTTGAAAGGATATGGGCTAGGTGCTGGCAGATGACACTGGATTAATTTAGGATATTTGTTCAGCATGAATGAGTTGGACTGAGGGGTCTGTTTCAATGCTGTACATCTCTATGACTCTATGACTCCCAGTAGAGAGACTTAACCTGAGAGACTTAACATCTCAGGGAATGAGAGAGGTTGAGAAGAAGGACATTCATGGCAACCTCCACTGGTACTGGAATTGAATCCATGCTGTTGGCATCACCCTGCATTGGAAACCAACTGTCCAGTCAACTAAGCCTCCTCCATAATTTAAACCTCTGCTGAATGTGGGATTATACATTATCCCATATAGTATTTTTAAAAATTCATTTGTGGGATGCAGGTGTTAGGGGCTGACCAGCATTTATTACTTGTTCCTAGTTGCCCTTGAGAAGGTGGTGGTGAGTTGACTTCTTGTACTGCTGGCGTTAACCTGCTGTGAGTTGACCCACAATGCCATTAAGGAGGGAATTCCAGGAGATTGACCCAGTGACAGCGAAGAAATGGTGATATATTTCTAAGTCAGGATGGGGTGAGTGGCTCGGAGGGGATCTTGAAGGTGGTGGTGTTCCCATGTCTCTGTTACCCTTGTCCTTCTAGTTGGAAGTAGTTGTGAGTTTGGAAGGTGCTGTCTGAAGATGTTTGGCAAATTTCTGGTGTGCATCTTATGCCAGGGAGCATTGCAGGTGGAGGGAGTGAATGCTTGTGGATGTAGTGACAACAAAGCGTGCTGCTTTGTCCTGGATGATGTCAAACTTGTTGAGTGTTGTTGGAGCTGCGCACATCCAGGCAAGTGTGAAGTATTCCATCACACTCTTGACTTGGGCCTTGTAGATTTTGGACACATTTTGGGGAGTCAGGAGGCGAGTTACTTGGTGCAGTATTCCGAGCCTCTGACCTACTTTCATAGCCATTGTATTTATGTGGCAAGTCCAGTTGAGTTTCTGATCAATGGTAACACTCAGGATGTTGATAATGGGGGATTCAGTAATGATAAACCATTCAATGTCAAGGGGCAGTGGTTAGATTGTCTCTTATTGGTGATGGTAATAGCCTGGCATTTTTGTGGTACGACTGTTACTTGCCACATTTCAGCCCAAGCCTGGAAATTGTCCAGATCTTGTTGCATTTGAATATGGACTGCTTAAGTATCTGAGGAGGATGTGATCTATATGGATCTCAGTAAGGTGCTCAACAAGGTACCCTGTGGGAGACTGGTGAGCAAGGTTAGACCTCATGGAATACAAGGAGAACTAGCCATTTGGATAAAGAGCTGGCTCGAAGGTAGAAGACAGAGAATGGTGGTGGAGGGTTGCTTTTCAGACTGCAGGCCTTTGACCACTGGTGTGCCACAAGGATCAGTGCTGGGTCCACAACTTTTCATCATTTACATAAATGAATTTGATGTGAACATAGGAGGTATAGTTAATAAGTTTGCAGATGACACCAAATTTGGAGGTGCAGTGGAGAGCGAGAACGTTGCCTCAAAGTAACGACACCTTAAACAGATGGGCCAATGGGCTGGTGGGTGGCAGCTGGAGTTTAGTTTGGATAAGTGTGATGCTGCATTTTGGAAAGGCAAATAAGATCAGGACTTATACATTTAATGATAAGGTCCTGGGGAATGTTGCTGGGTGGGAAGATCTTGGAGTGCAGGTTCTTGGTTCCTTGAATGTGGATGGGATGGTGAAGAGGGCGTTTATAATGCTTTCCTTTATTGGTCAGATATTGAGTATAGGAGTTCAAAGGTCGTGTTCCTGCTGGGCCAATTTTGGAAAACTGCATGCAATTCTGCTGTCCTTCCTATCGGAAAGATGTTGTGAATCTTGAAGGGGCTCAGAGGAGATTTGCAAAGAGGTTGCCAGGGTTCAAGGGTTTGACCTATGGAGAGAGGCTGAATGGGCTGGGGCTGTTTTCCCTGGAACATCAGAGGCTGAGGTTTGTAGAATCGTGAGGGGCATGGATGGGATAAATAGACAGAGTATTTTCCCTGGGGTGGTGGAGTCCGGAACTGGAGGGCATGGGTTTAGGATGAGAGGGGAAAGATATAAAAATGACCTAAGGGCAAATGTTTCATGCAGAGGGTGGTGCGTGTATGGAATGAGCTGCCATGTAAGGAAGTGGTGGAGACTGGTACAATTACAGCATTTGAGGGGCATCTGGATGTGTATATGAATGGGAAGGATTTAGAGGGATACGGGCCAAATGCTGGCAAATGGGACTAGATTAGTTTAGGAGAACTGGTCGGCATGGACGAATTAGACCGAAGGGTCTGTTTCCATGCTGTACATCTCTAAGACTTTAACACGAAGACATACACTGCAGGCAAGGATGCCCTGAGGCATGGTACATTAGTGAGACTAAGTAGAGGCTACGGCTACAGATGAATGGACATTGTACAACAATCAACAGATGGTTTTGTTTGTGGGAAATCATGTCTCACAAACTTGATTGAGTTTTTTGAAGAAATAACAAAGAGGATTGTTGAGGGCAGAGCGGTAGACGTGATCTATATGGACTTCAGTAGGGTGTTCAACAAGGTTCCCCATGGGAGACTGATTAACAAGGTTAGATCTCATGGAATAAAGGGAGAACTAGCCATTTGGATTTAGAACTGGCTCAAAGGTAGAAGACAGAGGGTTGACGGTTGTTTTTCAGACATAAGGATCAGTGCTGGGTCCTCTACTTTTTGTCATTTACATAAATGATTTGGATGCAAGCATAAGAGGTTTGCAGATGTCACCAAAATTGGAGGTGTAGTGGACAGCAAAGAGGGATACCTCAGATTACAACAGGATCTTGATCAGATGGGCCAATGGGCTGAGAAGTGGCAGATAGGAGTTTAATTCAGGTAAATGCGAGGTGCTGCATTTTGGGAAAGCAAATCTTAGCAGGACTTACACACTTAATGGTAAGGTCCTAGGGAGTGTTGCCGAACAAAGAGACCTTGGAGTGCAGCTTCATAGTTCCTTGAAAGTGGAGTTGCAGGTAGATAGGATAGTGAAGAAGGCGTTTGGTATGCTTTCTTTTATTGGTCAGAGTATTGAGTACAGGAGTTGGGAGGTCTTGTTGCGGCTGTACAGGACATTGGTGAGGCCACTGTTGGAATATTGCGTGCAATTCTGGTCTCCTTCCTATCGGAAATATGTTGTGAAATCTGAAAGGGTTCAGAAAAGATTGACAAGGATGTTGCCAGGGTTGGAGGATTTGAGCTATAGGGAGAGGTTGAACAGGCTGGGGCTGTTTTCCCTGGAGTGTCAGAGGCTGAGGGGTGACATTATAGAGGTTTACAAAATTATGAGGGGCATGAATAGGATAAATAGACAAAGTCTTTTTCTTGGGGTGGGGCAATCCAGAACTAGAGGGCATAGGTTTAGGGTGAGAGGGGAAAGATATGAAAGGGACCTAAGGGGCAACCTTTTCACGCAGAGGGTGATACGTGTATGGAATGAGCTGCTAGAGGAAGTGGTGGAGTCTGGTACAATTGTAACATTTAAAAGGCGCTTGGATGGTTTATGAATAGGAAGGGTTTAGAGGGATATGGTCCGGGTGCTGGCAGGTGGGACTAGATTGGGTTGGGATATCTGGTCTGCATGGACGGGTTGGACCAAAGGGTCTGTTTCCATACTGTACATCTCTTTGACTCTATGACTCTGGATAGAAGTGTTCCCTCACAGTCAGAGATCACTTCAGCAGTCCGGACATTCGACTTCGAACGTTCAGGTGACTATCCTCCAAGGCGGACTGCAGGACAGGCAACAATGAAAAGTGGACGAGCAGAGGCTGATAGCTAAGTTGTGTACCCCTGGGGATGGCCTCAACCAGGACCTTGGGTTCATGTCACACACACACACACACACACGTACACATACACAAACAAACACACACACTCCTGCAGACCCATACACTCAAATAGACCCTCTCTCATATGCTCACACACACACACTCTCTCACACTCACACACACACCCTCACAGACTTAAAACCCCTTTACACTCACATTCACACACATATACACACACTCTCACAGACACTAATGACATCACGCCCCCTACACACACGTGCACACACATGCACACATACACATATAAGTTTGTGGGGTGAATTTGTACTTGCAGAATTACATTTTACTTTGCTCAAAAACTGCAAGAATCCATGTAAGATTACGTAAATCCGTCTTTTAGATTAGAATCAGTCTGACCATCTTAGCACAGACAGTCTCACACAGGACAGCTCACACCTTCAATGCATTATCTGGGCCGACATGACACCAATTGTTAAAGTTCACTTGAGAATGTAACTTTTAAAAAGGTTTTGTGACCTACATATGAAAGAACTGAAACCAACATGGTCATTCTAAACGATGAGAGACTTAACAAACAATCCAGGTCTTTTTCAATATATAATTTCAGTTACATCACACTGTAAGCTTTTGCTATACATTTTGTGTCTTACAATCTTATACTCAGCAACCACCTGGTAAAGGAGCAGCGCTCTGAAAGCTAGTGCTTCCAAATAAACCTGTTGGACTATAACCTGGTGTTATGTGATTTTTAACTTTTAAGACAGCATTCTTTGTTTAGCTAAGTGTCTTTTTTCAAAAGAAAAAGGTGATACGTGACCAGCTGTTAAAATTATGAACTAATATTCCACACAGAAATTCTCCATGATACTTTACTATCTTGTCTTCATTATTCAAAACTTCTCTGAAATTTCTGTAGTCTGTCAGGCTGTAGCCTCTGTGCTCCCCCTTTTAATTAAAACTTTGAATGGAACAGGAATCGGCCAATTAATGGTTCAAGTCTATTTCACTATTTAGCTCAACAGTGGTCAATCTGATCCTTAACTCTACGTACCTGCCTTTGTTCCATATTGCTTAATACCTTCACATTGGAAATTACCTTGGGGATAAGTTATTTGCCTCCAGCTTCACCTTCTCATCCCATGGACTGACTATGTCAAATGGACATGTATCTAATTGCACAGCCGAATCGAATCGAATCGAATTGAATTGAATTGAATTTATTGTCAGTCACGTGTACCAAGGCACAGTGAAAAGCTTTGTCTTGGGAGCAATACAGGCAGATCACAGAGTTAAATAGCATAGGTAAGTAGATGATAGGTAAACAGCGTCAAAACAAAACCATGGGTACAAGCGAATGCTAAGGGTTTGTGAGTCCATTCAGTATTCTAACAACAGTAGGGTAGAAACTGTTTCGAAACCAGCTGGTGTGTGTGTTCAGGCTTCTGTAACTTCTCCTGATGGTAGAGGTTGTAGAAAAACATTGCCAGGGTGGGATGGATCGTTGAGAATCCTGGCAGCCTTTCCTTGACAGCGGGCCTGGTAGGTGGATTCTATAGCTGGGAGGTTGGCCTTTGTGATTGTCCGGGCCAAGTTCACCACTCTCTGTAACCGTGTCCGATCTTGAATGGTACAGTTGCCGTACCAGGTAGTGATACATCCAGGCAGAACGCTCTTGAGGGTGCACCTATAAAAGTTGGCGAGGGTATTTGCCGTCATGCCAAATTTTCTCAGCTGCCTGAGGAAGAAGAGATGTTGTTGGGCTTTTGTAACCAGTGCGTCCACAGGAAGAGTCCAAGAAAGCTTGTTGTTGATGGCCACTCCCAGGAGCTTGACACTCTCTACTTGTTCCACCTCTGTGTTGTTAATGTGTAGGGGGTGCATGAGTAACATCCCGCCGAATGTCAATAATGAGTTCCTTGGTTTTGCCAGCATTGAGAGCTAGGTTATTCTCAGTGCACCATTTTTCTAGGTCTTCCACCTCCCATCTGTAGTCTGTTTTGTTGTCTTCTGAGGTTCGACCGACTATGGGGGTGTCATCAGCCAACTTGTAAATGGCATTAGTCTGGTATTTGGCGACGCAGTCATGGGTTTACAGTGAATACAGAAGGGGGCTGAGTACGCACCCCTGGGGGCTCCAGTGTTGAGTGTTAGTGAGGATGAAATATTGTCCCCAATCTTCACTGATTGTGGCCTGTGGGTCAGGAAACTGAGGATCCAGTTGCAGAGAGTGGGGCTTAGTACGAGATCACTAAATTTAGTAATCAGTCTCGAGGGGATAATAGTGTTGAAGGCTGAACTGTAGCCAGTGAATAGGATTCTTACGTAGCTGTTCTTGGTGTCAAGATGTTCTCGGGAGGAGTGAAGGGTAATTGATATGGCATCTGACGTGGATCTGTTGGTCTGGTAGGCAAATTGGAGTGGGTCAAGAGTAGTGGGGAAGCTGGAGTTGATCAATGCTATGACCAGCCTTTCAAAACACTTCATGACCCCTCAAAGTCATGGCCACTGGGTGGTAGTCATTAAGATATGCTGCATGAGCCTTCTTAGGCACAAAGATGATGTTGGCCTCTTGAAACAGGCAGGCACAGTGGCTTACTGCAGGGAGAGGTTGAAGATGTCCGAGAAGACCTCTGCCAGTTGACCTGTGCATGCTCTGAGTCCACAGCCTGGTACTCCGTCTGGTGCCATCACTTTCCTTGGATTCACACGAAGGAAAACTGATCTGACCTCTGATGCAGTGACTGTTGGGATAGGTTCATCAGGACTTGTTGGAATAGGTGTTACCTTTCCACCAAAATTCTGCTCAAAGTGAGCATAGAAGGCGTTGAAATGATCTGGGAGGGATGTGTCATTGTCTGCTGTCTTGCACTGTCTCGCTTTATAATCGGTGATGTCATTCAGTCCTTGCCATAATCACCGGGTGTCTTACTGTTTCAGAAAGTGCAGCATTAATGTTCGTCCTTGCATTCAGGCATGGACATTCTGGAATATGTCTGAGTGATTTGCTGTGCCTTACTGATAGTACTGTCCTTCTGCAAACTCTTGTACTGCATTTCTGCACCTGTCATTGAACCACTTTACCGGACTAAAATCTGCACTCAAATTTCATAGGTTTTGCAATCACTATGACATCTGTATTGGTGGCAGCAATAATATTATTCAGTGCAAAGATCCTAGCCGTTATAAAGGTAAGCAGCTGTCAATCTTCACTGAAGTGCCACTTAGAAAACAGCTAATAAACCCTGTCAAGAAACCTAATTTTCATCAGAATTTCCCACATAGGTTTTGCACTAGGAAGAAAAGACTTGAATGCCTTAAGTAACATATATGCTGGAGTCTGTACCAGCAACATTTCCAGCTTGGGGGGTGGGGGCGGGATTCTGTCCAACATTAATCACATTTCAATTAAAATTACATTGGAGTATTATACAGTTCTGGGTGCCACACTTTTAGAAGGATGTGAATGCATTGGAGAGTGTGCAGAAGAGGTTTACAAAAAATGGTTCTGGAGATGAGACACTTCAGTTATAAAGAACATCTGGAGAAATTGGGACTGCTTTCCTTGGAGAGGAGAAGACTAAGAGGAGATTTGAATTAACTTTTCAAAATCATGCAGCTCTGATCAGACTGGATAGAGAGAAATTGTTCTCACTCCTAAATTAATCAAGAAACACTATTCTTTTGTGGTACCTCTGCTTGTTGTGAAAGTGCACTGATTTTCTGTGAACATTTCCTCTGCAATGGCAGGCACAAATCTGTTCAGATTATTCTGGCCAGCAATAGAAAGGGTGAGGATTCCATGGTAGTTGGATCATTATGATTTTTCTCCATTTTTTTGTACAAAATGATGAAAATGGCACCATAACAGTCCTGTGAAATCTTGCCCAGCTCTCTGTCAGCACTGAAAATCTTAGGAAGCTTGGTATCAAGGGCAAGGCCACCACACTTCATGGGCTTCAAGTGTAATTCTATCAACTTTGTGGATTCATTCATCTTTCTCTGGTTTATGGAGGTTACACACTTCATCCTGAGTTCAAAGGCCAGTGATCCAAACTGACCCTTGTCGGTGTGCAGTGCCTGGCCATTCGTGCTCTTCATGGGGTTTTGGGTTTCATATGCTGGTCCATTGATAGAATTTAGTGCCTCATAAAAATTTCTTATGTTACCAGAATCAGCATACAGTTGAGTATATTTTTCTGCAAGTATGATTCACCAGTCATTTTGGATATTCCTCCGATGACCTTGAAGAACACTGGATATTTGGCAGTCTGCTATTTTTTCTCTTTCTTGGCTGGTCGACTGAGCCCGATGAACTTAATGATCTGACCTCTTTATTGCCGGCAGCTTATAGATTTCCTCACTATTTCCATCAAACTAGACTCTGTTCTTCTTTGTGCTGGATCTGATTACTTCAGAAGCAGGCAGTATTGCATCTTTGACATATTTCCAGAACTTGTCTGGCATGGAATGAGCAGTGAGGTTGGTGTGTTCAGTCTGGTCTTTAAACTTGCTTGATACCTATCTCTGCAATCTGAGATTAGCAATTTCTTTGCTGAGTTGTTTCCTAGAGTTAGATTTGAAATGGAGGTGCAGCTCTGAGTGAATAAGACAGTGGTCAAAACTAGGGGATATATTATCAAGGTGAGAGGAGAACAATTTAGCAAGAATGTGGGGGCAACTTTTTTACTGTGTGGTTAGTGTGTGGAATGAACTGCAAGAGGAAGTGGTGGAAGCAGGTACATAGGTACAATGTTTAAAATACATTTGGATAAGTACATGAACAGGAAAAGTTTGGATGGATATGGGCCAAATGCTGGCAGGTGGGACCAGTTTAGTTTGGTCTTGGATAGTTGGGTTTGTTTCCATGTTGCATGACACCATGGTCTGCCTGACAAACAGCACTGAGCATGGCTCTAACAGACAGGACATCCTAGAGGTCACTAAAACGTAGTCTATGCGGTCTCGAAGTGATCTTGTTTTGAAAGATGTGGGTTATGGACACTTCCTGTAGATTACCAAGAGTGGACGTCTGTTTTTGGTGCAGTCAGCCTTCTTGTTGTTCAGCAGTCATCACCTCAGGGCTGACCTCAAGATCTGGTCCTTAAATTCCTGCCCTCTGAAATAAAGCCATCTGAACACTTGTGAGCGAACGTCATGAATCAGGAGCGATTGTGGAAAACTGGGTCAGGCCATGTAACTCCCTGCTCCATTTATTCTCCTCCTGTCAGCCCGAAAATCATGCCGACACCTGTAAAATATGCAAAACTTCGAGAATACGTTGAAACAAGCTTAACAAGCTCCGAAAACCCGATTTTACGTTTTATGAATGGGTCTCTCAAATCCTTTACATTTCCTGTCTTATCATTGGTCCGCAGCAGGGGGCGCAGGCGGTGGAATTCCGCTGAGATCTGCTTTGAGAGCGAGCGTTCACTCAAAATGTTGGTGTTTTAAAAAAATAAAATGTGAAACCTTTAACAGTTCCGTTGCAAAACCTGTGGAATACCTCCCGAACTTAAATACATTCAGAAAACAGGTGATGGTTGAGAAGGAAGGTGGAAAATTGGTCTTTGATGAGCTGGATGGTTTACAAAGCTAGTATCTCAGATGACATTCAAAGAAAAATCTCCTGTGAGCTCTGGCAAATGGAGTGGATTTTGGGGTCATATGGTCACCCTGAAACAACTTATTCTTGGGCATTTTATTTCTGCGAATGACCGGACCCACACAATCCAGTTTCAGTCTGCTGGCAAAATCGTGGACTTTTTCTTTCTAAAACGCAAATGAATATTATTCTTAAGAACTAGGAAACCACCTTGAGTTTATGTTTTTGCTTCCTTTTGAACCTTATCATATGCATAAATGCGGTTTAAGTAAAAGCGGGGGATGCAACTTCGACAATCTCAGTGAACCTTTCCTTTTCTCTCGTGGAACGAGTGGATCTTACTGACTCAGTTCAACACTTTGAATCCAATGGTGATGAAAGGGTGGTCACCACGCCCC
The DNA here is from genome assembly GCF_047496795.1 of Chiloscyllium punctatum. Taxonomy (NCBI): domain Eukaryota; kingdom Metazoa; phylum Chordata; class Chondrichthyes; order Orectolobiformes; family Hemiscylliidae; genus Chiloscyllium; species Chiloscyllium punctatum. The sequence continues at coordinate 41,504,141 of NC_092750.1, read as the reverse complement.
TTCCCCCCCCCCCCCCCCAGTACAGTGCGAGTGAAAAGCTGGAACAATATTGAGAGTTGAATCAGAATCTCAAGCTGTTAATCTTTGCTGGTTTCAGAGGTGCCCGCCCCCACCGCCTGTATAAATATATTTGCCCTCGATCTATGCTGCAGACCTGTAGTGTAAAGTGCTGGCCATCCATCACATTGTACGAATAGTACCGGGCAGACAGAGACAGAGAGATTGTGGATGAATTAAGCCTCGATCCCGGACCTGTGCACGTCCCTCATACCTTGTGTCGGTGAGAGCAGGGTTAAATGACAAGAACGTAAGCACTCGGCTTCCTGTCTGCTGACAATCCGTGCAAAGCACAGGGCAGCTCGCTTCCTCTCTCTCTTCTATTTACTCGCACGGTGCCTGCAGTTTGCAATTTCTCTTGGTTTATTCAGTGCAGGAGAGTGCGAGTGAGTGAGCGAGCGAGCAGGTGAGGCGCCACAATGTTAGATCCGTCGTCTAGCGAGGAGGAATCCGAGGAGATCGTCGAGGAGGAGAGCAAGGAGGTGCAGGCTCCGGCCCCGGGCAGTCGGTTGTCCCCGAGCAGGACCAGCGAGAGCAGCGGGGGCTTGCAGCCGAGCAGCCGGAGCAGTAGCATCCGGCCGTCCAGTCCCAGCCCCTCTGTGGTCAGTGAGAAAGAGAAAGAGGAGCTCGAGAGGCTGCAGAAAGAAGAGGAAGAGAGAAAGAGAAAGCTTCAGTTGTATGTCTTTGTGATGAGATGCATCGCCTACCCATTCAATGCCAAGCAGCCTACAGACATGGCGAGGAGGCAGCAAAAGGTAAGCCAGCCAAGGAGGACGATATATAAAATCCTGCCTCAACACTCTCTGGTTAACAAGGGGGGGGGGGGGGGGGAAATCCTCTGCAACAGCTTTAACCTCGTGTTAATCAGCTGATGGCAAAAAAAATGCAAGCAGTTTTTGACATTGCTGCTGTCTTCGCTCTGCCGAAGGAGGTGCTGGAAATTTGATCGATCTGGGTGCTTTATTTCGCTTCTCACTGCGGTAGCTGTCCTCGTCCAGTTACAGAGCGCCCAGAGGAGCCAAGTCTGCAGGCACAGACACTTCCTTGCACTTGCGCCCTTTAAATACAGGCAATAATTAGCAGTTCAAGGTGACTTTTTAATCATGGCGGGGGAGCTAAAGACAACTTTGCGGTGGCTTTTGTATTTGAGGCTCCCCTGTCGAAATTGCAAGCTGGTCAAACTCTGCCCACTGATGCAAAAAAAAACTTAATTCCAAATGCACCGTGATGAAAAAGGTCTGAGAATTGTCCTTTGTTCTCAGATGTGCGTATTTTCTCATTGTCCAACTGCAAATACCAGCGTGTGGAGTAAAACCATGCCATTAAACAAACCCAAGATCGATTTGCAATGTGGCTCATTTTGCTATTTTGTAGAAACACTCTCCTATTAGACAAATAATCATAGAGTACCTGCACTCCGATTAGGACATTGGGCGTTATCATTCCCGTGTATTGATTACTGTCACCGCCAAGTGGCGCTGACAATGGCTATTCCTCCCACTGTCAGTTGGTCATACGTTGCAAAATCAGCTCGCGTATTGTATTGAACTCAGAAATATTTACTTTAGGCTGGTATGTAATCAATTAAAGAACATGTAAGTGCGGATAAGAGCACTCCCTAATTTATGGGCCACCTCTTGCCTGTCCATGAATGGGCCGTACTAACAGAGATCATGTTTGCCATGTTGAGGGATGACGACCCTTCTGCATTGCATGTAGCATTTACTCTTCCTCCTGGCACAGTTGTCATCTGGATCTCTTTAATTTGCTTCCGATTTTGTTTTTACAATTTGGTTTAGATCCTTAACTCTGAAAGTGGAGAGACTGAAAACACTCCCCTTGCTGGAGGAACGTTACTGTTCCACACTTGGTTTCAGTCTGAGCATTAACTGTAAGCAGTTATGTTAGATGCTGCTTGGGCATGCCACATTTTGTAGTGTATGATTAATTATTAGGTAAGAAAGTAATTTAACTGTTAAAGTATACAAGTGTGAAAGACGTGAGCAATAAAAAATTTGCGATTTGAAGGCTGTGTAAATTTCAAATTCTCAAGAAGTAATTTCCTCTTGTTAGGGCAAAAAGTAACATTGATGCATGTAATATTTGCATGTGTCTCTAAATATATTTGTGGATTTGCATGACAAGATAGTTCAAGACTTCGTTATACCAATGGTCATGCAGAAAGCAAGAAAATGAATAGTCTATGATGAAGGGGTCTTGCTTGAAACGTCGATTCTCCTGCTCCTTGGATGCTGCCTGACCTGCTGTGCTTTTCCAGCAGCACACTTTCAATACTAAAGTCATCTTAGGCCCGGTCTTCATAGAGCAGCTCTGCTCTCTTGTTAAAGAGAGACAACTGGTGGTGGCTTAACCATGCCTCAGGTGAGGGGAGAAGTTGAGAAGGAGGGACTTTCATGGTAGCCTTGGGTATGGGAATTGAACCGGTGCTATTGGTGTCACTCTGCACTGCAAACCAGCCATTCACCCAACCAAAATGCTGCAAGAATTCGTCAAGTGAAATGGCCTAAACCTATTTAGTTGCTGCAATTATTCATGTTGCAATGTTTTATTGGAAATTTAAAGGAATTGTTGAGGTTTGATTGTAATCTTAAACATAAGGACAAATGAGCAAAATATTCCACTGCTAAATCATTGCTTCGTTTTCATTTTAAAAATTTGTGTATTAAGAATTTTAGCTCAGTAAGCAGCAGAAACCCTTTGTGTTTGTGAAATGCCTTCAATACATTGAGAATAATCTTCCAAAAATTGCAGTGATAAAAAACAAAGTGTCAAACCATTTGAGGAGATATTGGGAGAGATGGTCCAAAATGGTTTTATAAAAGAAATTGAGAGAATGGGAAAATTTTAGGGTGAAGAGTCTGGTGTGGAGCCCTGGACAGTAAAGGTATGGGCATCACTTACAGGGTAGAGATTGGTAGGTACAAAAATAAGCCAGAATCGTAAGAACCAAAAGTTTGGAGTAGCGAATTGGAGCAGTTTAGAGAGGTAGACAAGGAAAAAGCCATGAAGGGCTTTTGAAATAACATTTGAAAGAAAATGTTAAATTTGAGCTGTTGGTGAATTGAAAACCATTGTAGTTTTGTTACAGACTTGGGGATAAATACTGTCAGCAGGAATTTTAGTTGGGGGTCATGGCTGGCAAGTCAGCTATGAGGCTATTTGAATAGTGAAGAAGCTTTTCACAAAATATAAACTAATGAGAATTTGGAGTATCGCTTTTTGTAATGAAAAGAGTTGGAATCTCAGCTTGGAGAAGGAGAATTCAACAATTCCTTAGGCTGCAATCTGAATCAACCAGTAACTGTGGAAAGGGAACATAAGATCAGAACTGGGCCATTCAAACCCTTGAGCCTGTTCTGCCATTCAATAAGATCATGACTGATCTGTGACCTAAATCTACATTTCTGCCTTTGGCCTATATTCATTTAATACCTTTTTGCTTATCAAATTTTCATTTAGTATCAACTTCTGTTTTTGGAAGAATTTAAACCTCTACCAACCTTTGTGTAGAAGTGCTTCCATGAAATTACAGTTGATGTTCAAGGTATAAACTTTGTGTCATGTTGACTTTTGTCATATTTGTACCTTTTATCCATCACAGTTCTTCCAAAAATGCAAAGTAACAATGTGCAGTGTAGAAATTCTGAAACAAATAGTCCCTTGTTTATCTGCGATATATTTTCTTGAGAAGTGGCTCAAACAGCTAAATGTTAGGTAATAAAACTGCATGGAAGATGAACTATTTATCATGTACTTATAATGGAAGATGATTTTTCTGATCACTTTTTAGCACAAAGTAGACTTCTTTGAATACAAAATTGCTGATTCTCCAGTAATAAGAGTAATCTAAAGAAGCTATCACTTTTAAAGTACGCAGAGCAAAAAATCATGAATATATTCAGAAATGTGGAGTAACATCTTCTACAAGTGCTATTGTTGTTCTATTTTGACAAATGCAGTTAAGTAGTACAGGTTATTGCTAATACAATCTTTTAAGTAGATAATTCTTATCTCAATATATTCAAGGAGCCATTATATTTGTTTGGGTAATTACAGTGGCTGCAGCGGAGATTTTTCGTTTTGCAGCTTTAGTGTAAGGGAAGGTATGTATGGTAGAAACTGAGTCATCATCTCCACCAATGAGAGAGCTTGCTGAATCAAGCTCGACTCAGCTTGTTAAGAGCAGACTAGTGAGTTTGTTGGTCAATGATAGGCATCTATGTTGAAGTCCTGCCATGCTAGAAGCTGCTGTCCAATAAGACATTGGCAGCTTCTGAGACCTTATTTCATGGAGACCTGGTCTTCAAAGAATCCAACAGTAAGAAGATAAGTCTTTTGTTTTTTTTTGGATCTCACAGGGTGAGAGCTGAGGAGTGAGTGGCGGTCAGGAATATTGAAGACAAGGGCAGGGATGTGGCACTCAGCAGTCATCCTCTTGCCCCCTGTCAATGCCCCACATGTGCTCCAGTGGAGCCTCCCTACCTCTCGCCTAATCTGGCAGGTAGATCAGCCTAACCAGCTACTGCTCTCACTTGCTGGCAGTGGTGAGTTGAAGCCTTTAAGTGGCCATCAATTGATGGCCCTTCATTGATGCTGTGTTGAGAAGATTGCCCATTGAACCTTGCTGGTCAGGCAAGCATTTCTCCAGGGCCAGCTCATCCAATTGTTTGTCCTTCTTGCTGCCTCCTTAGAGGGAAAGCTTTGCCCTGTTTTTCAACATTTTAAGAATTCAAAACCCATTGAATCCATTTCCCTGGCAATATGATCACATGAGCTTGGTTTCCATATAGACTTGCCACTTTGCTATCCTGTGGACCCCACCCCTATTCCAGTTTATTCTGAAATTTAATCAATACTAAAGTTTAATTGCCTACTAAGCGTGGCTTTCCTTAAACCTCCCATCCAAGCCTGGAAACTAACAGTTTATCCAGAGTTATCGTGAATGCACTTTCCATTATCCTCCGGTCTGAATCTCTTGCATCTTCCCAGTAAATCGCTGGCATGACTATTTCCAAAGACAATGAAGTCACCAAAATGCCAAGCTTCAGAATGCAAAGCTTCATCAAAATAGTAAATAAGGGTCTTAAAAGGAGGAAAGCAAGAGAGAGAAATGCCAAAGTGTAGGGAGAAAGTTCAAGTTTTGCACCAGGGCAACTGAAGACAGAACCAGCTGTAGTGGAGCAATTTTAGAATTGGGGATTCTAAGGAGGCCAGGATTAGATAAATACAGATTACTGAAGCTGGAGGAAATCTGTAATGTTGTATTCTTTTTCTTTATAACGGCACAATGTTATGATTTAGAGGAGACTGTGTAAACTGTTCATTTGGTTCTAATCAGTTTGTGCTAACGACAGATTTCAGTGTACTTCATGTCCTTGATGTGTAACTGCATTCACACAATGTCATAACTTGTGACATCCATAAATGAATCAGGGAAAATATGCAACCCATTGTATCAGAGTATGATCTCAAATTGGGTGTACCACAAATTTTGTATGAAACATGAAATTGATTGAGACACTGTAGATTACATTAAATTAAAAAATCATAAATGGGGCGGGTATTTTATTAATAGGCAGATAACTGTGAACATTGGAAAAGCCAAAGGAATTTCTGTCAAAATTACTGTCGATCATTATGAACATAGTGCTCACATAAAAGTATCAGTTCAGCTCTGAAAAATGTCTATTCTTAGCAAATGTTGCTCAGACCTGCCGATCCCTCACCCACATTTTTGCTTCTTAAGGGTGTTACTTTACATCTCGTAACTGTGTGTCCAAGTGCCCACAGTTCACAAATGCTTTCCATGGTAGTCAGAAACAATTTTTAGAGCTGTATTTAAATGGTGGTGGATGTTGAAACAACTCGCTGGAGGAGGCTGCTCCAAAGAAATCCCCCATCCTCAATGATGACAGAGCCCAGCGCACTGGTACAAAAGACAAAGCTGAAACATCAGCCTGAAGTACCACGATTGACTTTTTCTTCCTCTTGAGTTCCCCAGAGTCTCAGATGTCAGTTACCAGCCATTAAAATAAAATAAAGAACTGCAGATGCTGGAAATCTGAAACAAAAACAAATTGCCAGAAAAACACAGCAGGTCCAGGAGCACCTGTGGAGAGAAAGCAGAGTTAATGTTTCGAGTACATTAACTCTTCTTCAGAACTGCTATCAGCTAAGAAAGAGTAGTATTTAAATTGAAGCCAAAGTTGGGGGTGGTTGGGGTGGTGGGGGGGGGGGGGGGGGAGTGGGAAGGTGTGAAGAAAGGGGAGTGGTGAGCAGATAGATGGAGGTGGAGCCCAGAGATAGAGTGATATGAAGAAAGTAGCTAAACAAGGAGATTATAGATAGCAGGCTAGGGCAGAAGAAAAGCTAAACAAGTCAGAATAAAAGCTAAGAGTAGGAGAAAGTGGGTGAGTTGCACTGAATGCAACTTATATAATATAATTGACCTAGGAGTATGTGGGAATGGATGACTGTGCTATAAGCAACATATGTCATAACAGGATTGTTAAACTGGAAGGATGAAATCAGACTCAAAAGTTATTGAGCTTGATGATGAGGTTACAGGGTCTCCGAGCGGAAAATGAGATGTTGTTTGAGTTTGTGTTTAACCTCACTGGAACCCTGCAGCAGATCTACTACAACAGAAATGTTCATGTGGAAACACGGTCATGTGTTAAAGTGGCAAGCAACTGGAAACTTGGTGATTTTTGCAGACAAAATGTAGGTGCTCCACGTCATGATCACCCAGCCTGTGTTTCCTCTCTCCAATGTAGAGGAGGCCACATTGTGAACGACAACAGGGTATAAACTGGATACCAGTATGCAGTACAAACCCATGGACTCCCACAGTTAGCTCAACTTTGTGTCCTCATGCCCTACTTCCTGTAAGGACTTCATCCCATTCTCCCAGTTTGTCCGTCGCTGTCTAATCTGTTCTGGCAATGCTGCCTTCTGCAAGGGGGCCTGAGAAATGTCCACCTTTTTTCCTCAACCAAGGATTCTGCAGCTGACAGAGCCGTTAGCTGTACTTGGCCATCTGCTGCACTTCTACCCTTAGCCCTTGCCTTTTCCCCCACAACAATGATTTGGTTCCCCAGTCATGACTTACCACGTACCAGCCTTGACATCCAAAGGATTGTGAGGCTCCAACGGGATAGAACAACCAGCCACCCATTCCTCTCCTCTCCCTTGTCAGCATCCCATGGGCACCATTCCCTCTGGGACACCCTGGTCCACTATTTCTCCACTCTCACCACCTCCCTACACCTGGCCAGTACCTTCCCATGAAATTGCAAAAGATGGAATACCTGTCTATCATCTTCCTCCTCACCATCCAAAACCCCAGACACACCTTCCAGGTGAAGCAATGCTTTGTCTGCTCTTCACTCAATCTAGTCTCCTGTATTCTGTTCAATGTGGTCTCCTCTACTCTGGGTAGAGTAGACTGGGTGACTATTTTGCAGAGCACCTATGCTCTGTCCATAAAAGCTGCCAATTGCCTGCCAATTCAACACACCAGTGTGCTTCCACGCCAACATTTCTGCTGCGTTGTTCCAGCAAGTCTCAGCACAAGCTGGAAGAACGACATCTCATTTTCAGCTTGAGGACCCAGCAGCCTCCAGCAGTCTACATTGAGTTCAATACATTTTAGAGCCTGATTCTCTCTTTCCATGCTTTATATCCAACCCACACCAGTCCTGTAATGACATAGTTTGGTTTTAGCACAGTCACCCATTTTCACATACAGCTCGGCCCAATATCAGACATGTATTCAGTACAGCTCACCCATTCTCTCTTACTGTTAGCTCTAATTAACCTCTGTCCTGGCCTGCTATCTATAATCTCCTTGTTCATGTACCCCTTTCATATTGCGTTGTTCTCACTCTCTCGCACACTCTCTCGCTCTCTCTCGCACACTCTCTCGCTCTCTCTCGCACACTCTCT